>NC_090696.1:34575000-44575000 GCF_040954835.1 Lepisosteus oculatus | reverse complement strand
AGGAAAAACATGGACTTCAGAATGACCGCTCAGAATGACACTCAGATCTGGCAGCTGCACTCCAACCAGGCTGAAAGTGAATGCACATTTCAAAAACAATTACACAAATTGAGCAATGAGATGAAAACTTCTCAGAGCCGCATCCACAGCTTTTAGGGAAAGATTAAGTATCTGTGTCGCAGGTGTACAAAACTCTCCATTGAGCTGAGGAAGAAGAGTGAATCCTATAGCCAAGAGCAATAAAGTAAGAAACAGAAGTGGTCACATGTGAGACCAGTATTAGCCAAGTGTAGTCCAGCCAGACAGAACATAAATGCAAATTTCACAAACAATTAAAGAGCTCAAAATTCTCAGCAGCAACTTTCTGTAAGCCAACACTGGCTGACAAATGCAGAGACAGAGGTGAAAGAAAATGGGACACAGGTGGAAAATCTGCAGTCCCAGCGATGCCCTTTCTAAAAAGAAATGTTTGGAAGGGAGGAAACTTGCTTCAGAAGCCCTGCTTAAGGAAAGGAAAAAACAGAGCAATATATGCCAATGATGACAGCAAAAACTGTGATTAACTAAAAGAAAGGCACAATAATGCTCTTTAATGTAAACAAAGGAGAAAATATTCTTTGTTTTGGCAGCTTTACACAGTGAGCTGCCTTCTAGGTGATCTGTCAGTATTCCTCGGTCTGCTTTGTCTATCACAGCCTAAGCTGCTAAATAAGGCTGCTTCTCCCAGTTCTCCCAAAAAGCAGGGTGAGCAGTTATCCTCTATTCCCCAGCCCAGCCTCCACACCTACTGAAGAGAGTCCATGCTTATACCTGGAAAATCACTACTGTTCCATAACAAATCAGTAACTAAAGGTAGCTGTGGGTCTCCCAGGCAAGAAATAATTGATGGCCTGACACTGCCCCTCCAGAATTGGACTTTCAGTCATTTGGAGTCTTAGCAAGGGATGGGATCCTCACATGAAGCCAGCATTTTCATGCTCTCTTTCCAGACATAAGGTATTGAACACGGCCTTCTGCTCCCTAAAATCAATGTATAGCCTAGTCAATCCATTGTGTTTTGGCACCACAATCAATGAATTACACCACTATGATTTCCAATGTCTCCCATCTCTGACTTTTTCTCTATCCTGTTCTAAATTGTCTGCTGTTTATGATATGGCAGTTGGTAGGGTTGACCTACAGTATACCAGAACATATAGAGCTCTGTGGATAAGATGACTTATAAGATCTGTACACACTCCGAGAAGACATCTCTAAATGTCTCTAAAATAGACTCCACACACATTTCTTTATCTGGACAGGTTTGTCCCAATCATGACAGAGGGCACCAATGGATCTTGTTATCCTGAATGGGTCGACATAGGAATTACCTCTCACTCCTCTTCTTCACAAGCCATTGGTACATTTGTTTCTCACTTTACCGGTCAGTTCTAAAAGCCTCATAATCTACATCTCCTAAGTGTCATGTGAACTCAAACTCAAACTGTCCTTGTAACATTCCTTGGAGGAAAAGGTTTTGAGAAACACCACTGCCCTATTACATGGTGTGAATCTTTGAAGCCAGGCTTCAAAGACATTTTACAGATATGTTCATTTTTTTCTGGATCCTTGAGGGGAATTTACTGAGAAATATGTGAGAATGAGCTTAAATAATTCTTCAGGTTCAGTATAAACTGTAACTTGGACTTCTGAGTTTGGCTGTTATCCCAGTCTTATTTCATCAGATCATACCTGTGTGGTCATTTTTAATAAAGTAGCTTTAAAAACAAGAACCTATTTAACGCCTAAGCTACCTTGTGCACAGTTAATAATAGGTATAGAATTAATTTCTTCCAGTTTTGTCCTCCTGTGTTTATGAATTTACAAATGTTTTTCAGACCTTATTGAAGAACCTTTCCAGATTGTTGGTTTGAGGTGATAAGCCTACCTACCTATTGGACCAAAACCCCCCCCCCTCCTTAATGAACACTTTCTATCCCCACAACGTCAGTCCAGTAATGTCTCCTGACCTTACCTGTGATTGACACACCTGGAACAGTGCTGGCCTACAACTCTGTAACTGCCCCATCTTGTCTGTTCTTTCCTCATTGTCGGGCATCGTATCCACCTTCTCCTCTCCACCCATGTTCTAAATCTACTTATTCAGTGACTGCTTTGTCCAACTGCACACCAACCCACATCCCTCCTTACGCTTTTCCTTGATCTAGAGTCAGTATACTGTATAATTCAGGTGTTGGTCCTTTTTAGATGATCCCTAACAGTAACAGTGTTATTCTTTGATAAATGTTTGAAATTCTATTCGATATGAATTTCCATTATGTAGAAGCCCGAATCAACAATGTTATTATTGTGTGCTTCAATTAGGGCTGTACTTTAGGATCAATGGGTCTAGTATGAGTATGTGTATTTTGATATAGATATCTAAGATATCTAAATTTTCCTTGCTGATTGAAATACATTTACAAAAACTTGAACATGACACTTAGATACCTAAAAAATATATTATATTTTAAAACTACCCTAGAACTGTTGTGCAGAATCAAAAAATAGAATCTGAAAAAAGTCAAAAACACATCTTACACCACTATAATACTTGTAGGGAATTACCTGATCTCATGCTGTATCGACCTTTTTGATGATCCCTAACAGTAATTTGTTATCTTACTTTACATTTGGTGCATACCCTCAAATTAAGGGATTCTGCATTGCTGGCCTTATAGTCACAAACACTTGCAGTTCAAATTTTACTTTTGTATATTAATGACTTATGAGAGCTCTGTGCATATAACTTTAATTTTAACAATCTTGTGTATTGGCAGCTGGCCAAAGTCAATGAAAATATGTTTTACTGTATTCCACAAATGTTTAGGTGTTCTTTTCTGAAGAAACACAAGCTAATGTTAACATTACTGTTCCAACAGTATCATGCTACTTAGAAATATACTGTAAATCAGAACACTATCCATAAGTTCAGTTTGGAAAGTGCTAAACAGTCAATTAACAGAGATAATCCCTTCAAGAAATACGATGACAGGGAAAAATATTTTTCAGGAACAACAATGTACAACAAAGAAATAATAAATAAACTCTTTAAATTTCAACAAACTTTGTTCTGCAGGACATTGTGCATACTCAATGCAGATATGCTTTTGAAGCTTTACTTGCCAGACATGAGTCCCACTGGACTTTTGTGGGATGAGCTGGAATGACAATAAAGTCTTAGAGACCAGTGAATAATCAATTCAACTCAATTCAAGCTTTATGATTCCCTGGGTGGAAATTTGTTTTATGGCACAATCGAATTCAACAATACCACTAGGACAAACAAACATTACCAAAAACAGTACAGTTGCAGGAGATGAGTTACTTTATGTTGTTTAAGGGTGAAATTGTAGCAGGGATGAAGGATTGCTTGAGTCTGTTGATTTTATACCTAGGGATATCTCCAGAGGGGGCACAGATGACAGCAGTGTAAATTCACAATGGAGGAGCTGAGACACACTGTCCTTATTTTCTTAATAATATTTAAGTTGACTTTATTTGCCCCAGTTATTTTGTTACTTTTATTCAATTTTTCCAACATGTTACAATTAAAGGTAATAATGCTGCCAAACCAACACGAGACAGTATGTTAAGACACTTTCAGTAAATGACTTGTAGAAAAGTGTTTAAATAACTCTATATACCTTAAGATAGCTGAGCTCCCTAAGAAATAAATCTGTGTTCATCTTTTCATCTTTTTTTTTTTATAAATCATGTCAAAACATTTGACCCATCTTAGGTTTTTGTCTAATAACTGTCCCAAGTACTGTTAAGCAAATTTAATGAGATATCTGTTTTGTCTGTGTATTTGCTGTTACAATCATTAGTGTACAAAATGTATAATAGGAAGGACAAGACACAGTGATGATCCAGTAGATGTTTAGCGAATATCAGATAACCATTTCCCAGATTGACCTTTTGAGACCTGTAGGGGTTTTGTGTGAATTTACTTGTACGATGTTAAGTTGTAAGAGTAAATTGCATGAGTTTACATTTGCTATTAGTAATCAATCTGCAGAACAACAAGGAGACTTCACAAGGAATCACAAAATGCGTCATTCATTTACAGACACCTAAAACAATGTGTACATAAACTTATTCAGGGTGTTTGCCTGGATATGGATTCCATCTCTTTACATGAGAATTATCAAGTTAAAGCGTGTATAAAGAAGACGTACAGATAAACAAGGATAATACATTTAATGTGCCATTGGTAACACTAACTTTCTAATCATTCTCATTAATATAATCAATATTCAGGTGTACATGAATTAAATTGATGCCCACAAGATAACAATTGAAATCTCAAGAGCAATAATGCTGAATTTTGAATTATACTCATCCACAACCATGGATTTGTTACTCCCTCACAGAAGGATGGGGAAACAGTTTACTGGGTCTGTTGCAGCTCTGTCCAATCCTCGTGATATTGAGGAATGTAGCTCGTGATATCGGGAAGTGAGAGAGAAGGACCCTGCCGTAGTGTCATACTGACAGTCAGTTCTTTTCAATGAGATGTTCAAGTTAGTGTTGAGCTGAACTGGGACAAAGTCTGTGCACAGGTTGGTGACTACTTAATGGGTTCGAGTCACACTAAAAGGGGAGAAACATGGTTTCCTCCTGGTACAGCAGCTACTGCTGGATAATGCAATGTTCAGGCATGTGGACTGTATTACTCTGGTGATCAAGTGGATGCATGGTGGTATACAGGCCAGTCATTAGATTGTGCTGCTCTTGAAAAGGCTAAGTCCCAAAGTTTAGTTATTAAATGTTGTAGGCACGTTTTTCTACTGTCAGCAAAATTGTTTTAGTGGAGAGAGGCAGAGTTAGAGGTGATATGCATTGCTTTTTAAAATACGGTTAGTGATTGGTCAAGAGGTCACAGGGTGGTGAGGGTTCCCAGCAGGTCCTTGATTGGTTGGACTTTTGACTTTTAAAATTGTGTCCAGTTGCCTATGGCATCCAGGCACCAGCAGTTGACATATCCATTTTAGGGAGTGTTGACAACTGGATCTGAACTGTCATGGGAAAGATCCTTATTAAAAAAAAACTCATCCCCCTTACTTGTCCACATGCAAAGACCACCAGGTCATCTTGTGGCTGAGATCACAAAGAGGGGCATCTTTAGCTTTCTTGTGACAGACAACAAGCTTTGTGGTCAAGGCCCACAAAAATTATTATAAGTATTTAATAACACTTACTTTTTTAGTGAAATAACAGGCCTTGTCCCCACAGACTTCTTTGTTAAGAATTCCAGGATCCATCTTATCAAATTATCACATTCTTAGATGTTTTTTGAGAGCTTCTGTGCAAGCACCAAGTTTATATTGAAAGCAACAAATAACATTCTTACAAATGTCTTTGTTTGGTCAAGATGCTTATAGACAAGATTTAATAACATGAGTATTGCATTGTCGACTCCCCTACTTTCACTGTATGCAAACTGCAGTGGGTAAACAAGGTTCTGTGTGTTGTTTGTAATGTGTTGCTTCACTATTATCTCCGGACGTTTCACTGGGAGAGGTGTGAAACAATCTGACTTGTACCTGTTAAGCTCACTTGGGCTAGAGGTTTTCAGAATGGAAAAAATAATAGAGTGGCGAGTTCAGGTACACACAGGAAAACTCTGTTTGGCACAAAAGCACCTTTTATTAAGCCTCCATCATCCAGCTATGGGCAACAGAGATAAACTCAAACTCAGGGTTGACACAGAATTGGGAGGTAAATGGTACGCAGATTCAGGGTGGTTACACATTGAGGGATAAAAACAGACAAATACACAGGTAAACACTAAATAGCTGTTTACACAAATGTGATTGGAATTGTTTACATTAGCAGAGTGACCTAGTGGTCACCACAGCATATCCAGAGTATTTAACACAAACCAAGACATCATAAATCATTATTAGAAACCTTTGACTTTTGTAACGATTACATGCCAATGTTAGTGTCTCAGTCCGCTCTACCAAAAGATTCATATCCTGGACTAAGACCTTGAGCCAGAGGTCACCAGTCAATCATTCAAGATTGGCCAACTAATGAGGAACCTGCAGCGTGGAGAGGGAGGGGTACTACACCTGATGATATCACAACTAATCACTAGCCATTGATTATGGGTCTTTAAAAGGCATTGTAAAGATGTGAACCTTTCTTACTTTTTATTAACCACACACTCAAACAAAATCAATAGACAACAGGCCAAGAGAATGTACGTAAACAAATTCTACCAAAGATTTCCTCAAATCTTGCAACTAGCCAATCGTGATTGATGCCTCAAATAAATATGGTTGAAACTCAACAGCCTGAATATCAGGGTACAGTATATTCAGTAATAGTGTTACACCCTGGGATAAACAGAGTTCATCCCAACTAACTTGAGTGGACCACAGTCAATCCTTGTATACAAACTCAAGTTAAGGAAAGGAAACTCAAGATAAGCACAACACTAGTGAGCACTTAATTCCCTAAGAGATACTGTATCTACAGCATGAAGCTAAGTAACACTCCATCTCTATTCTCCCTGGCACAGAGACAGCAAAGTAGATTGTTATTTTATCTGATTAGCAATGAAAGCACTCTTGCAATTTACTGTTAATTTACTGCAGGATGCCTAAAAGGATGTGCTTTGAATGTGCTTGCTTGTAAATGCGGTATATTGATAAGTTATGGTACATGGGCATCTTTTTACTGTTATTTTTCCGATTGGATTATGTGCTAGCTTCAAGGTGTTCTGTGAACTGTCAATAGGCTTATAAGTGGCTTTGGTTTTGCTATTTGCACATATGTAATGCTTTTGAGATACATAGACAGAGCAGACAAAAAACCTAAGGAAGGAATGAAAATGTCAGAAAAAAGTTAATTAAGGGCTTATACTTAAATGCACTTCCTGCACAGCCTGCTAGATAGGAGTCTGCGGTTCTTTCTCACACAGAGCCTGCTCTCTTACAATACAGACCGGTAGCATCTCAAGTGCCACTGCTGCACATACTTTGTATCTTCTCTCAGGCAAACACACCCACACTTCCATGGTTGTAGGCTAATCAGTCTTGCTGTGGCTCTATTGCATGTGTGAGGCAAACACATCACACACACAAGCATCTCAATAGCTCAGGGCTAGCCACATCTACTTCCATGACCAGCAAGTTCCAGACAAACTTCTAACAACATGATCTCACTGCTTACTGCTTAGTGGAAATACTCCTTCTCTGTCTTGCACTAGAGAAAGAATACAAGTGCTCTATCTGCACGGATGCAGGCAGACCTTATATGCCACTCACATCTGTAGCTCATCAAATTACTAATACCCTACAGATGTAGTCTCTTAAAGACACATGTTTCCTGGGGATAAGCACTGCCCCTTGTCATTCTTGCCTCAGGCGTGTAGTGGCAAGGAATATTATTACAGTTAGAATTAAGTATTACTAAAGATTTCTAATAATCTACCTGTTACTTTGACAAAGCAGTTTGGGCCGTGAAGTAAGACAGAAATACAGCCAAAAGGGGTGAACACATCTCTCCTCTTTCCAGCTAACCTAGAAATTCTGACTTTACTAGCCACATGACTGCAAGCAGTTTGAGTCAGGACATAAGTTTTGTTTGAAGACCCCATGTCCAGAGCTAGTCAGTAAAGAACAGAATTCTGCCCAAGAGACGTTTTCTGCAACAGAAAAAATACTCAGAAAAAAGTTGTGTTTCAAACACCTATTGGTATTTTCTCCTGATCAATGAAATCAAGACAGTTGGACTCTTAGTTGACATCCTGAATATCTGAGCATATTCAGTACAAAGCTATAGCAGAGATGAACCAAGTTTACACTCTTTTTACTTGCAGGTGGACCCAAGCAGATGACTTTTAAAGGCCACAGTTCAGCAGGACACTGACGTCCTTGGAGAGCTGTCTTCAGCAGAGATAAGCAAAGCCCTCTCTCTGCACTGGCACACTCCCATAACAGCTGAAGAAACCACTATGAGAATCCTAGCCATCTCCATCTTTAGCAGGAAGTTCAAACCGATCAAGAAACATATGGCTAAAGATCTTTGAATCTAAAACGTCTTTATTCACATTATAAGTCTTGAAAGTTAAATTAATATTCCAAACATACATCTTATAGTTTAATTCATGATAGTAAATTTAGTTCAATTTAGTAAAAGTAAGTTTATTTGTGTGAATATTAATACAATATTACTGAAAAACATTCACTCTGATGTTACTGTTATCTTTGTAAACCCTGAGTGAATGATCAGCCTTTACTATCAAAGTAGATCAATTCACAAATACTGTATATTCTCTTACTCTTGATGGATTGTTGATGGACATTTAGGTGTTGTATCTGCATATTATAAAATTAGAATGCTTATGAGAGGCTGTAAATTATTATGTCTGATTGTTTCCTAAATGTCATCAAATACTCAAGTTTTTGTGTCAGTATTTATGATAGTTACAGTAATTTAAAACCCTTTACTTAACATGAAACCCTTAAAAAACCCTGACATGTCTGCAGGTGGCATTACACTCCCTCTCCCTGGGTGGGAGCTTGGGTAAAAAATACCACCCTTCCTTGTTTCGGTTGACATCACACAGCAAACATTTTAGAATTAAACTCATGAAAAAATTATAATATTGTTTGGAAACTCACAAGATGAACTGGTACACTCTTGTTCATCTGAAACACTAACACCATAAGGTGACAGCATCTGTTTTGAGACATGGTAATCTGTTTTGTCATTAATATTTAATAAAATAGTTGAAGTGAGGTAACAAGAGAGTTTTGATGATTGATGCTGACTTCACGCAAAAGACGTACTAATGAATTTTACCATTTGTTTATATTCTCAAATGAATTATGTTTTTTCTCAAAGCGGGATCTGGAATCAGCATGTCGCTTACAATAGTATAAGGTTTGTAGTTTTGTTTATGCTCTTCAAAACCATCTTCATCCGAGTGGAAACAAATCTATTTAGGTTTGAACATCTTGCGACAAATGATAATCTATGTTCAAGATCTCATGATTTGGTTTTGCAGGAAATATGCTTCCTACAAAATGACAAAAAACTTTTATCTTTTAAAACTTCATCTGAACTGAATCATTTTTTTTTTCAGGTACTGCTTATTCTTTCCTTTTACCCATTTTTAAAAGATCCTTTAACCAGAAACCCTTAAATTTAATTGGGTTTAACACAGATATTAAATTTCTGATAACAAACTGTATCAGAAAAGTGTTAAAGCTATTGTAAGTGATTATTGAAGTTTCTTTAAAAATCTAGATATAATAGTTAATACCTGGTTCGGATAAACATTCGAAGTTCTCGGAGCTTCAGAGCAAGGAAAGGACTATGGCGTTTACCTAGTTGTGCTGAGTGTGAGATACATTGACCAAAGGAATTGTCTGGTTTACCTTGGTTAGTTATGTTCAAGGTAGATGATAAAGTGTCAATCTACAGTCCATGGATATAACATGAAATAGGTAGTTTTAGAAGAGTTCCACAAAACAAAACAAAACAAAACAAAACAGGAGGATGAGGAAAGGGGGAGACAAAAGAGCGAGGAGAAGAACATAGACGGTCAAAGCACCTTGTCCACATCATCCATAAAGACCAGATTTGAGTTTTGTATTTGAACATTGTTAAGTTCTAATTGTTAAATTCTAATTCCCTATTGTGACAGAGTGCTTGTTATTTTTCTTTCTTTTACTGAATGTGAAATACTCCAATATTTCCCTCTACCCTTCTGGTATGTTTGAGAGTGTGTATGTGATATGAATGAAGTGTGAATGATACTTACCCTTTTTGTTGTTTCCCTAAAATCACTAAAGTGATTTCCCCATTTGAGTATTGTATTGTGTTGATCAAGATGGCCACCAGTCACCTTTCCTAATTGTTATATCACACAAATGATCTTAAAGGGAAAGGCTACTGGTGAGTCATCTATAAATAACCGATGTAAGGTTAGTTGTTTTGTTTAAGTGAATATATCATGGTTGCATGACTCTGTTAAAATTTATACGTTTTTTTTGGATGGTTAAATACTTTATTTTGATCAAACTGCCCATCTCTGTTAAGAAAATGTGAACGAGTCCCTTTAAGAGGATGGTCCTTAGAAGAGGAAGGGCTATAAAAGGAACTGGGAGAGCTCAGTATGGGGAAGGTGCCTTGGAGGAAAGGTGTGGAGAGTACTCTACTCCTGTGAGGGGGGGGTTGTTATCCCTATTTTGATGGCAATAAATCTGGTTTTGTTTGCATTTGAAGACTGCTATGTGGGAGTTTCTTTTCTTTTGAGCCAAACTTGGTCACTTGGCAGGTGATACCTATATAAAGAATCCCTCAATTAAAAACATCTTCTCCTGGTTAGTCAATGCATTTTTAGAATAGGGAGATAGGTTCTCATTCACTTTCTACTATTCTTATTTATATATAGAGAAAGGCAGCTTTAAATCACTATTACCCCTGTAGGCATTATAAAAGGGTTTAATACTTGGTAGCAGTCTGGAGTTTTTTAGTTGGTCAGGATGTGAGTCTCTGGGATGCCTTTTTTGTAAGTTTCTACATAGTGTAACCTGTATGCTGTATGTTGATGCAGTGTATTGTTTAGCATGTCATTGTCATTGTTAATACTCATTTCACTAATGCTGTGCCAGAGAACAAGAATTCAGGTGCCTCCAATTATACAAACTGCTCAGGTATATACTGTAATTGGCAAAACTGTTTACAAGTTAGGGCTTGATTATTTAATTTAATTATTGACTAATCTGCTCAGCCTATTTCTGATACTTTTCTATTTTCATAACCCCTTATTTGTAAAAATATTCCCAGTGATTTTTATCTTTCCTGGGGCTGCAGGGTGCTACAATATACTGTATGTGTATGAATATGATGCAGTTGTTTATTCTACAGAAGACAAAGTTTGAAACATACAGTATTTAAACTTGTTAAAAGGCTAATCATCCAAGTACTTAATATGTTAAGTTAGCTGTATTTTTTATTGTCAGTCTTACAGATGATGGTGGAGTTTTTTTGGAGCATCTGCAATTCTTATCTTTTTCCACACATTAAGCCTTCATTGAGTTTGGTAAATGTTTATAATGGTTTAATTTCCCAATAAAGTTTTGTTCTGAATTCTCCTGGCTCATCTTTGTACTTCTGAGTAAATTCTGAAGCATGGTCAAGATAGTGTCATGGCGTGGACATTCCTGGTGTTTAACATTCCTGAATTTGCTTAATCATCTTTCCAGTTGATGTAACTAATGAAAGCAGCAACAAGGTGAATTATAAAGGTTACAGAAACATTTTATTGGTTTCTGTAGAAGAAAATGTTTCCAAAATTATTGACATTGCTTTTACCATGCATTATAACAGTAAGACAATACGTATAGCCAACTCAACTAAAGATTTCACTAGGAGGAAAAAAAGTGAAACAAAATAAGGCTGACTTAATCATTCTCCAGGTTTAAATCCCAATTGAGCATGCAGTTTGAAGGAAAAATGAAGAAGAGAAAAAAAGTAAAGCTGGCTTTGACTATTCAAAAGCAATTTAAATGAATACACAAAGGGTTGAGTTCAGTGTGTCACTGATTCATGCTGTTATCGCCTCAAATAGCTATACAGCTAAATACTTTTATATTCTATAATTTATTTAAAGGGAATGTGTTTGAATACTTACATTTACTTACATTACGTATGAATTATTAAAACCTTGTTGAATGCAAACTGTTTGTTTTATTCTAATATGATCATATATACAGTATGCACGAATTACTCTAGATTATACATGTTAAATTGTACATGTCATTCACATGACCCTCCAGCTCACAAATGTAAATTGCTTGACCAAAGCACAAATAACAGCTGAGAACCATTTTGTAAATAACTAATGAATTCATTTTTTCTTTTTCTCTGCAAACCTTACCCAACAGTGATTAAAATCTTTGGTTATCATCTTGTGTTCATATTTGTTAGCTTGGTTGCTTTATTTCTGACTTCACAAACTGATCAGAATACAGCATCACAGTATTTTTTTACACTGCGGTGGAGAAATAATACTGTAATTTACTATAATTTAAAAGTGTAAAAAACATCATTACTCCATGCTACGTTCAGGACTTCTCCCATCTTTGCCATCATACAATTATCATGTGCTTGCATCAGCACAATTTATTTTTGCTACTGAAAGAAAAGATGTTTGTGCTAAGAACCAGTTATTAAACTGTTGAGGTTCTCTTCCTAATAATAATTATTATGCATTTAACATATTCTGCCATACTCTGTAAGTGTTTTTTCATACACCTGAAGGTGTGTTGTGAGCAGAAGGAGCTCATTTAAATGTACCTTTTGTGAAAATTTCTACTCCTCTGCAAGAGTCTCAGTTTAATTAATTTTTTTCCAAATTACTTTTAATTTATGCCAGTTATTCTTCCAAACAAAAAACAGAAAATTAGTTTCTTGATTTAGGTGTCTGAGACTATGGGTATCTTCACAAAGCATGAGCATTGTAAACATACTATTGTTAAATACTGAAGAAAGTGTAATGTATGTTCTCCCAGAGTACCACAGTACAATTAAAACTGCTAAAAAATGCTTTCTATAGGGTTTACGATTTTTTTCAGTCTGTAAAATTAAAAAAAAATAATTGTTAATTTCCTTCCTTGGCTGTAGATCTAAGTGTCTACACCATGTTGCTTTTTTATTAAATCAGAAATTGTATTGTTAGGATGTGAGATTTCTTAGTTTTGTCACATTGTTGTGTTTTGTGTTTGTAGAAGTAAATGATTGCACAGGCTTAGCAATGACAGGCATTCTATACCTCTCTTGATTTTGAGCTTGGAGTAAACATCCTATTAAAACTTATATTGTATTCAGGAAGATTTTAATTTAGTTTTTAAACACTGGAAGCTTTATCTCTAGCTAAAAAACAATATATAACACATTGTGAGGCATGTGGTGATTGTTTTTGTAATATTTTAATGCTGTTTATTCTAAATATATTCTAAATATCTTTTATAACATATTTACGCTGTCTAACCTTCAAACAAAAATACTTATGGAAAGCTAGATTTTTATCTCCTCATTTTGTAATAAGGAGATGTGAATGCATAAACCTGCATAGCTATCGAAATGTAATATCATAGTACAATATTTTATTATAAACTTTTCGATTTAATAGCATGTGTTTCAGCTTTAAATAGCAATTTTTGAATAATTCGTTATTATGCAACCTTAAGATATGTGCTGTCTGACAACAGTTTCTTACTGTATTCCTTTCATGCCATCATCCCACATCAGGTATAAGGAGGATGAACACAGCTTTTATTTGTGAGAATTACTGAAAGCTTGTGAGAGTTAAATGATAAAAGAGAATTATATTAATTCTGCACTGTTGTGGTATCCTTTCTAAAACATGTCTTTTATCCAAAAGTCTCACTCAGCAACAAGGCAATGATCCAAAAAACATAGTAGAAAAAGAATAGTAGTATTTGTCAAAAGGAGAAACATACTGTTTGGATTTGTGAAATCTCAAAACTGAAAAGAGCAAAAGGGCTCCTAGTATCGGAAACCAGTAGTGGTTCTATAATATATCTAAGACGGCATGCTACAAAAATAATCCAGTAATACACTTGGTAGTATGACTAAAAGAGCATTTTTTCAACATATAGTGCCAGATGTGGATATGAAAAGACTGAAAATAATATTATTGTAATTTGCAGCAGTTTTGTTTCACTTTATTTTTAATCCTGTTTCACATGTATTGAAAAAAATATTAAACACTAAACATTCTTACAGAAGTGCTGATACTTTTAACAAAAAATGTTCTACTCACACTTCTGACACTCTGTGACATTATTTTAACCCAGTTACTGCATTACAGGTCTGCACTGGAGGACTGTATCCCCAGAAAGTGTGTGACATTGTTAAATTATTAAATACATGAAAGCCAAGAAGCAGTATACATGTCAGTATGGGTGCAGGTTGGCATCAGAGAAACCCTTTGGCACCATGGAGTGCTACCTGTGTTAAGGACACCATTTTGTCCTTTCTTAAAAATAAATGTAATGTTTAAATTTCAGAGACATCTAGTGTCACAATATAGAGAAAAGAGATTGGGTCATCTCCAAAAATAGACTTATTTTCTCATTGTCTAACCACATAGTTGGTTGACCGACCATTTCTGTAATTGTTTTCTATAAAGAGTTTTTTTGCACGCTCTTATTAATGTTCTTTCTCTTGCTGTCAATCTCCTCTTTTGATTAAGTGCCACACTAGATAATTCTATTACATTACAACTAGAATCGAATATCCAGTTAGCTAAATTACACTTACAACCTTGTTCACAAATTCCTCTTGAATAGGGACCAAACCTGAAAGTAAAACTTGGAATTGAAACGTAACATAAATGTAATGAAAATGGAGTCAGGTCATTTTAAATGATTTTGAGCTTTTATCATGGTTATAAAAGGCAGAAAAGTACTTGTTTGGATCACAGATTGAGCACTATTGCCACATCACTAGTTCAAACCCAAATTGTGGTGATTAAATAATGCTGACCTAGAGACTTCCAGTTTTTCCTTGACTTTCCACACTGTGATTTTATT
The DNA here is from genome assembly GCF_040954835.1 of Lepisosteus oculatus. NCBI lineage: Eukaryota > Metazoa > Chordata > Actinopteri > Semionotiformes > Lepisosteidae > Lepisosteus > Lepisosteus oculatus. The sequence goes on along the minus strand of NC_090696.1, from coordinate 44,560,376 downwards.
TTACAGGTGTTTGAAGCAGTAAGCCACATTGATAAACTATTGACAATTTCAAATTAAGTGGGCATGGAAAAGAAAATAATTTCCACTGGTGTTTAACAACTGTACACTGTAAGGTTTGAATGTTCTTTGTAAAAATAATATATTATTGAAACAAGTCCACTCTAATTAAAATCCAAGCACACTTGCATTATTTAATTTCAAACAGACCTGGTAATAGCTGCTCTGAACCTATGAAACAAAGGGTGAAAATACTCTGATCTGCTTAAACAATGAAATCCCACCTACTTAAAGCAAACCATGAAGAATTCTTTAACTCTTTAACATTTTAAAAGGTACTGTACATTAAATCACATATGGCCAGCATGTGTAAGCAGTTTACCCACAAACTGATCTAGTTCTCATTATTTTATCAATTCCTCTTCGAAGTTAAAACCATTGAAGTCAACAAATAATAAAACAATCCATTTAAAATTCAATATAAAAGTTTTTTTTTAATCAACTTGGTTCAATAACATACTTACAGCATATTAACCCCCACCACACATACATACACTGTTTTGCCACAGAGACATAGTAACAACAGAAATTCCACTATGAGAACCCAGTGTAGTGGCGAGGCTTATTAATAAGAAAGAATTAAGTGTTCTGAGCCTTCCCAAATGAGGCCCCATTTCTCTGTTCATCTCTGTGGTGCAGCCACAGAGAAACTATTCATGCAGGCTGATTTAAGGTTCCTTTGATAAGGTTTCCTAGGACAGCTCCCAAAGGGGGATGCACTTAGCTAAGCCTGGCTATCATGATCAATGGTCATCCATTGGCGCCTATCTGTCTAGGGAGTGCCAGATGGACATCTGGACTGCATTCCTAAGTGTCAGGAGTAAGTGACTCATATCTCACCTTGATCAACCAATCAGGGACTGGTAGGGCCGAGAAACCCACGTGGGACTCTGATGCCCATGGAACTTTCAGCCAATCAACGAACTGAAGTTCCTCCAGGTAAAAACAGGCAACACAGAGAGCCTGAGAGATTCAGTAAGATTCAGAAGAGATTCGAGATTCAGTAAGATTCAGTGAGATTCTGGAGAGAATTCTGTGGACTTTTCTAAAGGGAATTCAAAGGAGAATTCCAGGGCAGGACGGCCCAGGAGCAGAAGGCTCCCAAGGGCAGGACATTCTCGCAGCGCGCCTCCTGACCATCCTGAGACTCAGCCCAGACAACCACGGAACGGCCAGTGTGTCCAAGTACCAGAACTTTCCTTTGTTCTAAGAGTCTAGAGCGGTGGTTGCCAGAGAGTAACCAGAGGATCCACCCGAGGTTAGCACCAGCAGCAGGCCTCGTGAACAGGTCGGAACTGTGGACAGCTGAATCACTATTCAGAACCGGTCCTCTTCCTGACTTGCTGGGACCCACAGTCATCTTTTCTCCTGTGCACAAACTTTGCTAGTTAAAGCCAACACTAACTAGCCGGCCAGTGAGCATCAGCAGTACACCGTCGCAAACCGCACAGCACAGCCTGGCACGGAGCCAGAGAGCTCGGATTGGACAGCAACAATCCTGCAACTGTTTCTTTGAGCCCGCAGGAGATCTGAATCCCCAGAGATTGGATGAGTATTCAACTTCAATGCATTACAGCTCGAGAATTCAATTGTTATCCCAACCAGTTGATATCAATTTAATTCCTAAGAGTTATGTACTTGTTTTGAGTATCTAATGTAGAAGTTATAACCAAGTTCATATATGAAACGGTCTAAATGAATGATATACTGAACGTATGTCCTCTTGATATATGTAACTCTTTGTAACTGATTGAATATATATCTTTTGTATTCTGATAACCCTCTCGATAAGATCTGTTAGGTTTATATGCATATTTTATGTATTAATAAATGTATCCTCGTGTATTAGTACCTGTGTGTGCGTTGTTTGAGTTACGTCGCATGGTTGGATTCTAAAGCCATCAAAAGAATCAATTTTGTAATTTACTGTTACAATTAATAATTGTCCCAGTAAATGCCCAAACCCTACAGAACTGGTGCCTTCAGAGAGACACTACATTACATTTTTGCTATGGCAACATTACACCAGCTATACTTCATGTGTGCTGTGTGTAACTGCACACATGTGCGTACAGTGTCTGTGGTATAGTAAGACAACACTGGTGGGAGGAGCTTCAGCTCGGGCTACACAACATAACCCTGTAGTTATAAACCATCATGTCCTACTTTTATTACATGTGAGACTAAGGAAATAATAGATCTAGAGATTAACCTGTGTAGATATAGCATTATCAAAGAACAGTCTATATGGTTTTAGGAATGGTAGGCCCTGCTTAACCAGCTTGTTAGACTAAGCAACAACAATTAAGGTCACCACAAAGTAAATTATACAGTGAGGTTTTCAAAAAGCTTTTAATAAAGCTCATTAGACATTCAAGTTAAAATGTACAGTATGTGTTTGGTATGAGAATTTTTTTAATGTATAGAAAAATAAAGAGAGAAAGGTTAAATTTGAGTGATATACAGATGCAGCCATTCAAAGTGAGCGGTACAGACACGTACCGCAGGTAATTGGCTGCGGTGTCGCGTATCATGACGTAAGATGACACGGGGTACCGCGGTACGTGATTGGTTGACCGACAGGGGCACTCGTGGTCCGTTGGTCTGTCGTCGAAAGACTTAATGTACAGTAAACGTCTTTACTGTGCCCGTTTTAGATATTGAATTTTACCACTGAAGGGAAATCTTAGTAACTGACCATAAAAAGAATAGGAGCATACTGCAACGCGTGTGAAGGCCATAAACGATATTAATTTTGGAACATAAACATACAGTATATAGCTGGTCTTGGTACTTTAAAGAAAAAAATACACACCAGTATTCCATTTCTCCCTAAACATTTTAAGCTTCGAAGTCTTTAGCTAACGTGACACCGGAGTCAACAAGCATACTTTTAGAATTTGATTAAAAGGGAATATAATATGGAATCGCGTATCTAAAGAATTTAATAACGGTATGATTATATTCGTGTACTGCGACAGGGCTGTGTAGGGCTGTTTCACCTCCCTGTTCATGCATGTTGTCTTGTAGCCTACTGGTCTACGTGCCTGACTAGCAATTGGTAGGTTGTGTGTTCAAATCCAGCTGGTGCTGGACTTTTCTTTTAACAAACATTTCTTCGAAAAAATAGAATAGCGATATTATGGACAATCAATTGACTTTTATATTTCAAAATATCGCAACATGATCGATTCTAAGTCATTTTTGATAACAATGAATAGTCACCTTCTTCCCTTCTGACAACGGTCCCTGCTTCTGCTTCCTGCTTCTATTGTGTGTGTGTGCAACAGAGTAAATTTTTATAGAGAAATTGAGGCTGGACAGTATGCGTTACAATATAAATATTTATATTGATTTAAATCGTGTTCTGATTTAAATTGCAAACGCGTGTTTAATTATATGTGTTTTTTAATCATAATCAGGCTAATGCAACATAAATTGATACAGTATCTTTCTCTTCTAAGTATCTTAATAAACTTTCAGCATAGCTTTCTACCCGTCAAGATTTATATTTCTTGGGATTTTGGGATCAAACGTGGAAGGATTAGATTGTAATCGTTTTTATTTGTCAAATACGTGATTGTATTTCTGAATGTTATGTGACACCTACAGTAGTTCACTGCTTTAAATACATCGAATTAAGACAGTTATGTGTAGCACTTTAGATATTTTTTCTGAACCAGGGAAAATCTGATCATGTTTCTCTATAACAATAATAAAGACAAGACCAGAGTTATGGTTTTCCAGAAAAAAAGCCAGACCCCCATTAGTCTTCCTGAGATCGTCGGATTATGAACGAATAAAAGCATCTTATTAAAAACGCGTTTGCTTTTGTCTGGGTATTTACTTTGTAATCTGTGGTTTACATCTACTGTATTGTTTTGAGATGCCACTTTTAAAGGTGATATGTAAAATAAAGTTTTTTATTATTGTTATAGAGAAACATGATCAGATTTTCCCTGGTTCAGAAAAAAAACGATTAAAATCTGTAATCTTTCCAAGAAGTTTCTGCTTTGTGCTAAGACATTAACGAGTACAACCCCCTTCTCTGATGGAGGGCTGGCTGTGACGAATTAAACCAGTTTCACGGGTATTTTCAATGTAGGAAGTACAGTAGGACAGCACAAAAAAACAGACATTGTGTGGTACAGCATGGAGCTCAGTCAATTCAAACAAGTTCAGTTTCAAAAGAACTGCAATGGACATAAAAACTCCCTTACTTTTAACAGAGCGTTCCATAATTTCTAACTAAATCTGTGTACGCTGTAAGGTTTTTACTTCTTAAACTTTTAAAATACACGTTTCGAACAGAAAGAAATCCTCTTCCTGGTACAGTACTGTATGTATAGCAAACCAGCACGTCTTTTTTCTCCAATCAGAGGGGTGTCAGATGGTGTCAGCCAATCACCATTAGTGATTATGATTAAAAAACACATAAAATTAAACATGCGTTTGCAATTTAAATCAGAACACGATTTAAATCAATATAAATGTTTATATTGTAACGCATACTGTCCAGCCTCCATTTCTCTATAAAAATTTACTCTGTTGCACACACACACAATAGAAGCAGGAAGCAGAAGCAGGGACCGTTGTCAGAAGGGAAGAAGGTGACTATCATTGTTATCAAAAATGACTTAGAATATATCATGTTGCGATATTTTGAAATATAAAAGTCAATTGATTGTCCATAATATCGCTATTCTATTTTTTCGAAGAAATGTTTGTTAAAAGAAAGGTCCAGCACCAGCTGGATTCAAACACACAACCCGCCAGTTGTTAGTCAGGCACATAGACCAGTAGGCTACAAGACAACATGCATGAACAAGGAGGCGAAACAGCCCTACACAGCCCTGTCGCAGTACACGAATATAATCATACCGTTATTAAATTCTTTAGATACGCGATTCCATATTATATTGGCAGAAAAGCTTAAAACTACCACTTTTTCACACGCTATTTCACATGCTAGTTAAATACTTCGATGCTTAAAATCGTTAGGGAGAAATGGAATACCGGTGTGTATTTTTCCTTTAAAGTACCGATTCCTGGAATCTGACTGGCTGACACCCTTCTGAAGTGGTTCCATAAAATCTGGCATACGGAAAAGAAAGCGTTGATAAATACAAGTGTCTTTTAAAACACTCTTTGCTGTGCTCTTGAGGATCCTTGTGATATTTTGAGCTCTAGTAGAATGATAAGTGTCGCATTTTAAATAATTTTCTTAGTTAGAAATTTGAAAAGCTCTCTTAAAAGCAAGGAAGTTTTTATGCCCGTTGAAGTAAAACAAAATGCCTGACAAAGTATGGCTTGGACAGATTCCAAGTGCTTGTACAAATGTGCTAAAGAAATTATACTTTGAGTATACAGCTTGTCCAAAGTCATCCATTATTAATACTATTAGTAATATCTTCGGTAAAGCCTTTGATGCATAAATATTTCTGATAAAGGTAGGTTGTGTACTTTTGTCTAATTGAGCAATCTTGCTTTCATAAAATATACCAACATTTTAATGACTGATGATTAACATGCTGTAATACACAGTTCAAAATTAAAGGCTCAAATGCTGTACATGAGAGGTTAAGCTCCCCCTGGCGGCTTTACAAGGTGACGCCAGATAGTTTCCGGCAGAGCGTCAAATGACGCACGATTAACCACGTGACACTGCGTGATACCGCGTGATACCGCGACACGCCCACCAGGGTATGCCGCGAAATACCTCACCCATTTTGAATGGCTGCATCTGTAATAACAGAGATCCACAAAGATCTTTATTAGATGCACTACTGTTCTTAATTATATTAATTTAATTCTCTCATATTTAGGAAACTAGTAATGTTTGCAGTAACCAAAAGATGAGGATTATCAAACAGTGTAGAAGCTATAAAACAAATTCAAAACATTTTACATAGAATTCAACATTGGGCAAACACCTTTCACAAGATGATTAATGCAGATAAGTGCATCATTCTAAAATCATTTAGATACCATATACAACATATACAGTATACTACAGAAAAAAAGGGTGTTTCATTTTGACATAATATTAATCCTGTAGCTAATGTTGGGAAATGAAATGAAAATGCAAACAGAATGCTTGGGTATATAGTGCACAAGGGATTTAATGTTAAAAACATTTCATTAAGAATGCTGTGCACACATTTTGATCATCAATATACCAAAAAGATCTTGCTGCTTTGAAATCACCAGTCCTGCAAAGAGCAAGCAGCTACAATCCCTAGCTCAAAGAATGCTCTACACTGACAGGTTAAAAGAATTTAAATTCTTTAGTGCTGGACAGAGAAGGCAATGAAGGGACTTCATTCAAGTATTCAAAATCCTCAAAGGTGTTAACGAATTCTTAAGAATTAACAGTTAAACACAATCCAGAGGCCTAAAGGGAAACTACATGGAAGCACTTAAAAAAGAGAGTTTTTTATTTACAAAAATAGAATAGTGGGAGTTTGGAACAAGTTATCCTGCCATATTGTTGAAACCAATACGCTGTTCAACATTTCATGAAATAGCTGGATGATATTACTGCACTAAATAGCAACTAGCAACCTAGAAATAGTAGGTGAAACAGTCTCCTCTCATTCAGCCTTTCTTGTGTTATGTTCTAACTTTAACAGCAGTTTCAGTTTCATTTTTTTTTGCACTGCAACAGCATATGTTAATGTTTTGCATGGAAAGACAAGTTACTTATGAGAAGGAAATTAATTTAGGTCCTAGCGTGACTGAAAAAAAATTACATAGCATTTACTATGATAAGCACCAAATGTTAAAGAGTACAGAAATATAAATTAAATAAAGCAAAAGGAATTCAACAAACAGGAGATGAGTTCCATATGTGATATGAAATCAGTTAGACATGCAGCAAGTGAGAAAGATAAGAAACAACTAAATCATGGATCCAAAGAAGCAATGTTATAGAAGCATACTGTAAGCATCTTATCAACCTTAGTTAAAATCATTATAATAACCTGTAAATGCCATAAAGCAGGAAGTGTCACATTACTGTTGTGAAAAATAGGTGAAAAAATAGGCATTTAACAGCTGCTGTTACTAAAATGAGAAAACTATGTGGATCTTGCAGTTTCCATAGCATCCTTATTGTATATTCAACATAATTTTCCTGAAGATGTTCACACACTAGATGCTCACCACCTATGGTCCATCATAATCTGCATTAAGTCGGCAGCTGGTCAGTAAGTCATGGAGTGTAGCCAGTATACTGTAGGAGACAAGTTTTAACAGGGCTCAAGGTAAGAGAATGCATAAGGGAGCAATTGAACAAGTGCACCTTATTATTAAAAGAGAAACAGAAAATTAAAAAAGTGAAGAAAGAATAGACTTAGAAAACCAAAAATCATTAACTGATCTAATGTTGCAAAAACATAACAGTCCATAAATCTATTGAGTGTGAGATAGGAAAATCCAGGTAAAAACTAGTTGTGATAAGCAAATCAATATTATTCAGATGAAAAACAAGAAAGGTATTAGCAATGATGAACTCCAAGATGTGACATTTGTTATAATTTGCAGAGTGAACAGTGTATAGTCCAAACTATAAACAATATAAAAAAATAATACATTTATAGTTCAACAGTAATTGATCATCTGAGGTGTGATAAATATAACACTTATAAAAGTAACATTGTAACAACTATAAGTAAAAAAAAAGTAACCTATATAAATTACATTGCACGTTAGTTTGTTCAACATTGGAACTCATGGCTTGTACTCATTTCAAAGAAATGGAGACACTCCAGAAAATGCTGAATGAAATGTTGTCTTCAAACAGAGACTGACAGAGCAAGAGGAGAAAATAGACACTCTGTCTAATAATCTGAACAAAATGCAAATTTCAGTCAAATGCATTAATAACAAGCTGGAAAAAGTTACAGTGGAACAACTGTACTTGACCAGGTAAAGTGAGCCAATGAGCTGGATTTATGGATAAAATCTCTAAAACAAGAACCGCAAAATGTTATTGATACCATCGATCATTAAGAAAATACATCAAGAATTAAGAATCTGCAGGTGATTAATCTTCTGGAAAACTGCAAAGGCTGGAACACCATCATAGGCTGCTCTCTAAAAAAACTTAAAATCCAGTTTTCTGGGGACCTGCAGTCCAATATTCTCAAACCAGTTATTAAATCAAGGTAACAAAATAAATTAATTAATGGTATTGCAACGTTTTTCAAATTCTGAACTAAGCACAAAATCATTAACTTTGTGAAAGCACTGGATAGTCGCCATATTGTCAAACAACACTGTTCTTGCCAGGGGCAAGACGAGAGTTCTTTCAAATTGTGATGTGAAATCGCCCTTCCTGCTTAAAAGTCACTGAAATGTAGAACATGTAGAGTTAACAATAAGTAGTATTTGTTGGCAAAACATCTTGAACTCAAGAGCATTATTCCTATTGGATTTAAAGAGAAGCATTCCTGCTTATTTACAATGTAATAAGCATGCTTCACGTCACCAGACATTTTGTTGCCTCATTCCAAGAATATGGCACTGCGTTTACCTGGAAATTTTGTTTATTTGGTGATATAAATTAGAGGTTTTCCAAGTTACTGTTTACATTTTGCTTTTTTACATTTCTGGTTTGAAATGCCTTTATCAATGCTGATTCTTTCGAACCCTGAAATATAAAAATAGTGTTGCAATTCCTCCTTAAAGACAGGGATTTTGAAAATGTACACAGGATTGGAGCATTGAGGAATTCCAGCAATAATAATAGTGAGCAGATACACAGCTCGTCAAACAAAACCTAAGTCCATATTTGGGAATTGGTCCTGCCCCCCTCTCCTACACCATAAATTGAGTTTTCATGTACGCATCTATGGAATGGGGGCATGGTACCTGTCAACATTCTGATGAACTGTGTATCTGTTCACTACTAATAAGCCATGAGTGATGATTTTTCAACTACTTCACTATCAGAATAAAATGGAAATCCTGAAAGCTTAATGTGCAGATGAAACCTTGAGAATCAGTATGGATAAAGGTATGTCATTCCAGCTGAGGAAATGTCAAGGAGCGTTCTGGCCACTGCAACAACAACTGCCCAAGTGAGGCAGATGTGTGAACCAGCAACACTTTGGTTTAGATCAATGACAAACTACACACTGCTAAAGAGACCAGGAACTAGCTAACATTTATTTAGTATGGACTGTTTCTAATGACAATAACTCTTAGGACAGTCTCTTATGTTTTTTTCATTGTTTTTGTTATTTTTTATGAAATATGGTGTGGTACTGTATAATAATTTGGACTGATCAAGGTTTGATTGGGTTTCCTCAGAGTAATGAGGGCTAGCCTTTACTTAGTGTATTCAAGACATTTGGAATTTTAGTCATTGTATTGTGATAGTCATGGTTCCGCGTGGGGTTGTGCCCCCCTCCGCCTGTTCCATCCCCCACACCTGGGCACGAACACAAGTCTCTGGTGTAACACAACAGGGAACCAACCGCGTGAGCTAAAGGAGACCTCCTTCAGCCCAGGCAGCTGAGGACCCTGCTACGCGCAGTGAGGGCGCTGACATCACCACACTAGCTCTGCTACAGTATGTATGTTATGTGTATGTCATTTTATGTTATTATGTTTACTCACTATTTGTCTTGTTTTATGTTGTACGTTGTTTTTATAACCTGGAATAATGGCTGACATTCAGTTAAAAACAGTTACTGTGACATACTGAAATATTAAAAGAAAATAACAATCTGGCAAAACAAACCAAAATTCTGACTCTTTTAGCACACCTGAAATCTGACATAGCAATGCTTTAGGAAAACCATTTGATTAGCAAGGCAGTGCTCAAATTAAAACGTAAGTAGACTGGTCAGGCCTTCTCTTCATGTTATTATAATAAGAGTAGAGGTTAGCTATTTTGGTGGGTAAAAATATTAATTTTGTGAATTTAATGCTGTCCCCTAATCCTTCTGTTGATAAATCAAATGCACCTTCATCTACAAATATCAGAATATCTAATGCTTTAATTGATTTGTGTATAGGGGCAGGTTTATCTGATATTTGGAGACTTATGGATTTAAGAGATAGAAACTTATAATTTATATTCCAGCTGTCACCAGTGTTACTCCAGAATAGACTTATTGTCATTATATCAGGATATTCAGTCTATTCAGTTCATGCAAATGCTCTTGGGATAAAAGAAATTTTGGTTTCGTTTACTCATTCGAATAACCACTAGAAGTAATAAATCTAGACTGAATAATTCATTTTTACTAAACCCACAACTTGATACAACTTAATACAACAGAGTTTTTAAAAATTTCTACAGTATGGGATGCATAAAAAGCTATGTGTCATGGATTGATAATAAGTCATGCTACTCAACAGTAAAAGCAAATGGTGAAGAGAATAGAATATTTAACTGTTATACATGTATCGCCAGCAGCAATATCACCCTGCAACTCACAACTGCCAGCCCACTGAAGCTAAGCAGGTGTGAGCCTGGCCAGTACCTGGGTGTGAGACCTCTTGGGAAAAACTAAGGATTCTGCTTCTGTCCTTTGGATGAGATGTAAAACTGAAGTCCTGACTCTGTGGTCTTTAAAAATCCCAGGGTGTTTCTTGAAAAGAGTAAGGGTGTAACCCTGGCATCCTGACCAAAATTTCTATTGGCCCTTACCAATCGTGACCTTCTAATAATCATCATCTATGAATTGGCTTCATTACTCTGTTCTCCTCCCCACCAATAGTGAGTGTTCTGGCACACTATAACTGCCATTGCATCATCCAGGTGGATGCTGCACATTGGTGGTGGTGGAAGGGGCCCCCATTACATGTAAAGCAAATATATAAGCGTCCAGCAAAGCACTATATAAGTGTAAGCAATTATTATTAGATTACTTAATGTGGAAAGGCAGCATAAACCTAAGAACTTAAATATTTATTCAAATCTAGTTAAAGCTCAAACAGAATTGGGGACCTACAGAATAAAACACTTGAATTTTCTTCACATACACTGAGAATAATATATTATGATACCAGTGATAAAATTGGTATAATGTTTACACAAAAATTACAAAAGCAAGCAACTTCACATTTGATTCCCGACATTTGTCTAAGGATAAAAAAAGACATATTACTGATACATTTCTACTTAACAGAAATAAACAGTAAACAATTGCACAGGCAAATAATTCACTTATAAGTAATAAACTCCTGGAGAAGATGGGTTTTCCACTAACTTCTGTAAAACTCTTATTGAGATATTGCTAGGCAAATTACTTCAAGTCTACTAGGAAATAGGACAGAGAAGTTCCTTATCAAAAATGTTAAATCAATCTATCACAAATCTCTTACCAAAAGTAAAAATGACCCTTTGAAACTCAAATTATGGACCTATTCAACTTTTAAATGTGGATAAAAATTCGGGGGAAAATACTAGCTATGAGATTAGAAAAGTGACTGCCTAAATTAATTCATAAAGACCAGATTGGCTTTTTTAAAGAACAGACAAGTGGCAGTTTATATAAGTCAAGCATACCCTTTGTATGCTGGCAAATCATGTATCCCAGCCCTGGCAGTTTCCCTTTTGATTCAGAGAAGGCATATAATCATATAGAATGGCTATAATTGTTTAGAACACTAACCAAGAGTTTGGTTTAGTGCTCCAATGTAAAAAAAAAAAACATTATTTTACAAATCACAAACAGATAATTGTACAAATAGCCTAATATTGGAAGCCTTCCTCCTGCATCGTGGAAAATGCCAGGTCTGAGTTTTACCCACTTTATTATTGTTTTGTTGTTTGAACCCTTAACTTGCCTTCTTAGAGCAAATAGTAAAGTACAAGGCATTAAGTGATTGGTAGTGAGATGGTCTTTATGCCAACAATATACTTTTAACCATTCACAATCCACAAATATCTTTGGAACATATTTTACTTACAATTACTCATTTTAATAATTTAAAATGGTTCAACCCCAAACACTGGGAATGCATTAAGAATTCTGTTATATAATTTGCATGTACAATTGCCTCAAATCTTCATAATAGTATAGGTGTCTCTGAAATGCAGTCTCCTCATGCACCACTAATGGATGAATGGCAGCATTCTCAATATGGAATCTGTAATATGCAAAATATTTAGTTAATAAGGAATGGTAAGTTAAAGCTATAGTCACAATCTATGACATGTATGATCAAAGCAATATATTTTTTCCTAACAACTCAAAACAATTTTCAATCTAACAAAGATCTAACAGGGCACACTTTTCAAAAACACTTAATGGTATCACAATAGTAGAAAAACTTATGGGGATTTTTAAAACAAACATACATATAGCTAGTGACCTATATATATTATAAATAATTCTTGAATATAGGTACCGTACAGTATGTCATGCGGTTGAGTTGAAGTGGGAAAAAGAACTAGGTGAACACTTGGGGCTCGAAAAGCAGTATGTAATTCCATACATCATAAAGTAACTAAATTGAAATTTCTTCATGGCGTATGATCTATGCCCAAAACAATTAGGTTAATGCAGTCATCTGTGTGCCCAGAGAGGTGGTGTATTGGTGCTTGAGGAAGAAAGGAGTACCAGAAAGCATGGTGAAGTTAGTTCAAGCAACCTATAGAGATGCAACTAAGAAGATGATAACACAACAGGGAGAGACAAAAGAGTTTGAAATCACAGTTGGAGTACACCAAGGATCAGCACTAAGTCCTTTCCTTTTCATAAACATTATTGACACACTGACAGAGGAGGTAAGAACAGAAGTGCCTTGGGAACTCATCTTTGCTGATGATGTGGCACTGATGGCAGACTCAGAAGTAGAACTACAGGAGAAAGTGTTCAAATGGCAGAGGAAAAGGGTGGACTGAAAATGAATGCAGAAAAATCTGAAATAATGGTAATGGAGAGAAGAGGAGATACTATGACCAATGTTGAGGAGACAAATGGAGGAAAACTGAAACAAGTTGATGACTTTAAATACCTTGGATCAAAACTGGTAAAGGGAGGAGAAACACTGGAGGCAGTAAAACAAAGAGTGAAAGCTGGATGGAACAAGTGGAGAGAAATAACTGGAATAATCTGTGACAGGAAAATTCCCAGAAAGTTAAAGTGCAAAATGTACAAGACTGTGATTAGACCTGTACTACTATATGGAGCTGAATGCTTGGCAGTTGGAAAGAGGGAAGAGAACTTGATGAGAAGAACTGAAATGAAGATGTTGAGATGGATTCTGCAGATTTCAATGAAGGATAAGATCAGAAATGAAGAAATCCGTAGACGATGTAGGGTGGTGGATGTGGTTGAGAAGATGCGAGAGGCGAGGTTACGGTGGTATGGACATATCATGAGGAGGGACGTTGAGGAAGTAACAAAAAGGGTAATGGAATTTGAGGTGGAAGGTAACAGAGGAAGAGGCAGGCCTAGAAAGAGATGGATAGATTGTGTGAGAAAAGATATGGGGGTATGTGAAGTGAGTGAGGAAGATGTGCTCGACAGGGAGAAGAGCAACCAAAGCAGCTGACCCCAGGACAGTCTGGGACTAAGGCTGTGAAAAAGAAGAAGAAGAAGTCATCTGCATCAGACTTGTGCTGGCATTGTAAAGAGGGAATGGTCAATTCATACATGATTTGGAAATGTCTCAAGTTAGTAAAATGTTGGTCAGTGGCATTAAAAACTGTGTCATATTAAACAGGAATTGTAATATAATTGGATCCCTAATAAGTTTGTTTAAATACTTTGATAATTTTAGGAGTCTATGGGTTAAGTCATATGTTGATATGCTTATGATGGAAAAAATGTTTGTAACCTGGGAGATGTTTACAGTACAGATAATGAGATGTGGGGAGCAATTTCAAGAATGATCTCCTATTCCATTTAATTTTGTTAACAATTTTTAAAGGTCAGTGATACCTGATGTTTGATATTTTGTGGTACAAGGTCTTTGTACACCTGGCCGGATGGCAGATTGGGCTTCCTTTCTCTATCAGCATAAGGTGTATTGTTCGTTGTGTCTGCTCAGGTGCATGGTGTGTTAGGGGTTTGGTCATTTGAGTGTGTTCGTATAAGAGGATGTCTCCCTTTTTTGTTTTCTTTGTTTTTTCCCCAGTTATTAGTGTTGCCTGGCTTGTGTATTGAGTGCCTGATTATTTATGATGCTGGGTAATACTGAAAAACCAATAAATTATTTGTAAAAAAAAGGTTAGGAGGTCTATAAATTCTAATGATGACCATAGTCTGGGAAGCAGAAGCCTTTACAAAAAAGCACTCATGATGATTACTCAGGTATCTTAATGGGGCATAGACAAAAGATGAGGTAATAATATACAATCAGATCACCTCCATGGCCTGTGGAGCTACATTTCTCAAACAGTCCATATCCAGATGGTATAATCTGATTAAACAGAAGGGTGGCATTTTTGTGCCAGATTGCAGTTAAAAAGTCCAGTTTTCTATCTTCCATAAAACTGTTTGGCAATAACGCCTTATTATTTAATTAGTAAATATTAAATGTGGTTAATTTACTCAATCTGAGTAATGCAGATTGCTTGCAGTAGTAGGAAGATTGTTCAAATCTCAGAAAGCAATGTCTTTCTGGGAAACACAAATCTTTCTAAGTAAATTGGGTGCTCCAGTGAGCTATGTCCAATATTGGCTATAATTTAAGGAGCAATGGCGCCACAGGTTAATTATATTGTTGTTCTGCCCTTTCACTTGTGACAAACTGAGCCTGCTTAGCTAGTCACATGTGAAATGAGGGTGGTGTTCAGACATCAGTCTCATGGACATTTGTACATAATGCGATACCACAGCAGAGTCAGACAAATTTGCTGTATATTAAGATAAAGTCTTTGATTGCAATTTTAATTGCGTATTTACTTTTTCATGTCTACATCTAATGCTTTGCAGTGCGTGCATGTCTGTTAGGGTCCAGATGTGACTCTAAAGGAGAAATAATATCAGCTACAATTACATGACTGGTTTGCTTGGTTTGTTTTTAAAGGGTAATTTCATTAAAAGAATAATTTCATTATGCATCCACATTTTCTGCATAAAATTGCATTTCACTTGCAGTGTTGATAAATTAACCAACACATGTATTTAATAATTTTGAATATAAAAAGTATTAAATTGCAGGGAAGTTTTAAATGAAAAGTAGGAAGAAAAGCACCTAACAGTAAGAATGAAGCCTGAATTATCAAGCATTACAGGATTGCGATCGTTTGTAATATTTACAATTGAATTTATAGTATAATATACAGTATCATCTGATATTTAAAACATTTAAAAATGAATGTCTTCATCTAAATTTAAACAAACATCAATAATGAATTGTCAAAATTTAATAATTGATGACACATTTACTTGGTATTTTTAAGTAAAAAAATTAGTAAATTGACCTTTAAGTTACAGGTTATTATGTTATTTAAAATAGCTTTTTCAATATCACACAGTATCTGGTTAGAGACTGCTCTTTAATACATCTATTGGTTAAAGTTTGTACTAGCATAATACATTAGCAGAATGACATACGGTACATTTAAGTAGTGTATATTTCTATTATATTTCTAGAAAACTATTTTATATTATTTCAATTTTGTAATGATAATTTGGACATAATGTTCGAATTGACCTGTTCAGGTAAAAGCGCACAATAATCTACAAATTAAGTATTTTAAAGTATTATTGTTGGCAAAACTGAAAAACTAGTGTAGTGGTTTTATGATTTTACTGAGACAATTATTAACTGTAGCAGTAATCATGAGGTGGTTCGTTGTGGCTTTTAGAAAATCAATCGTCAGAACAACTTACAACGCACACACACGGATTCAATACATGAGATACATTTATTAAACATAAATTGTGCACCAAACATATACCAGTCTGCCTGGATACAGGCGGCAGACCTTACTGTGAGGGTTATCAATCTACAAAGTATATAATCTCAAAGAGATGCAAACACAAAGAGATACACAACAGAGAATATATTTCAATATATCGTTCGGCTTATACCAAATCGCTTATCAGTGTTATTACCCACTGTTACACTAGACTCGGAAGTAAATATATTACTCATGAATTAAATTGCTAACAACTTGTGTTGAGGTAACAATTAAATTCTCGAGACGCAATGTAGAACATGGGGTTACTTATCCACTGTAGGGATTCGGATTACCCGGCATGAACACCAAACCAGCTGACAGGCTCTGTTGCAACCTCTGTTCCAGCGGTTGTCCAATAGGTATTGTCCTGGCATCCCCTGGCTACAGACCAACCAATCAAGGTGCAGCTCGGAGTAGGACGGGCGGAGGAATCTAACTGTGTCGCGCAGGGCAGTAGTTGCTCCTAGGAATCTACTGCCCTGCGCGCCACAGTTAGATTCCTCCATTGAATAAGCTATTCAGGTTGTCGACGAGGGTCCAACTGTAGGCTGCCGTTGATCAAGCGGAGCATTCACGTTGGTCGTTGCAGAATTCATGAGTACGTATTGGATCCTCGGCCTCGCACTTAGAACAAAGTCCAAGTCCCAGTGCAGACAACAGCAGTTGTCATGTGATTGTCTCTGAGGGTGCGTGAAAAATGGCCAAGGAGAGCTCCGACCTGAGCTTGCGCTACCTTTTTGACCAAGACACAGAGGTGTGCTGATTGGTTGAGAGTTTGGCGGGCATGGGAGACCCATGTGGTGTTACCACGCCCTGCCAGTCCCTGATTGGTTGATCAAGGTGAGATATGAGTCACTTACTCCTGGCACTTAGGAATGCAGTCCAGATGTCCATCTGGCACTCCCTAGACAGATAGGCGCCAATGGATGACCATTGATCATGATAGCCAGGCTAAGCTAAGTGCATCCCCATTTGGGAGCTGTCCCTTATCAAAAGAAAACATCTTTCAATCAGCCTGCATGAATAGCTTCTCTGTGGCTGCACCACAGAGATGAAGAGAGAGATGGGGCCTCATTTGGGAAAGCAAAGCAACACTTAATTCTGTCATATTAACAAGCATTGCTGCTACACTAGTATGGTTTAGTGCAGTGGTTTAGTTTAGTGTATAATAATTTGAAAGGATGTGTATATTATTTTACATCTGTTGTTAAATGTTTGGTAAATTTGAATATGATTTTCTATGATTTATAATTTTAATATGCATACTTTACATTTGGAAAGGCCTATGTAGTTTTTCTTAGAATATAAATTAAAGTTTTTTTCCAATTTTTAAATTGATTTGATTTTATAGTGATATTTTTCATTAATAGGTTGTGCAAATAAAAATTTACTACATAGGATATTTTTTTCATAAGAGTGGTAGCAAAGTACTTTACAAAATAGATATGCTTAAAGTGACTGCATCTTTTTAAAGGATTTTCCTCAGGCAAGTTTTTTGCTTGTTATTAAGTCTCGACATTTTATATAAACATGAACCTCTTGCCATCTGGCCTGAATTGATGATTCGTTTTAGAATGCCAGAATAAAGAAGGGTGTACAGCATGACTCAGTTATTGAACTTGATTTTCAAATGCTTGTTTGCTGTGTATTTTTGGAATGCTGGGATAAATATGTTGGATCTCCACTGAGTGTTATTCTGTGAGATACTGTACATCTACAGTACAATCCTAGGCATTTTCCCAGAGGAAGATATTACTTAGGCCAAGCATAAGGAGGGATCTTACCGATGAAGGCTTAATTGCTCAATCTGCACCTCGTGTTTTTCTTTCCTTCTTCTATCAAACATTTTCAAGTTTATATAAATATAATATATATATATATAGGTTATATAAATATACCTATTTCCTAACTGCTTCTCCCAACTCAGGGTTGCAGTGTAGCCAGAACCTATCCCAGAAAGCAACAGGTGCAAGACTGTTGTACTCCCTGGACATAATGTTTGTACTTTATGGCGATATGGCCAGCAGTCACCCTGCAACTCACGACTGGCAGTCCATTGAAGCTAAGCAGGAATGAGCCTGGTCTGTGCCTGGAGGAGAGACCTCCTGGGAAAACTAAGGCTGCTGGAAGAGGTGTTAATGGGGCCAGCAGGGGGCACTCACCCTGTGGTCTATGTGGGTCCTAATGCCCCAGTATAGTGACGGGGACACTATACCGTAAACAAGTGCAGTCATTCGAATGAGATGTAAAAAAAAAAATGAGGTCCTGACTCTCTGTGGTCATTAAAAATCCCAGGGTGTTTCTCGAAAAGAGTAGGGGTGTATCCCTGGTATCCCTGGTGTCCTGGCCAAATTTCCCATTTGCCCTTACCAATCACAGCCTCCTAATAATCCCCATCTATGAATTGGCTTTATTACTCTGTTCTCCTCCCCCTGATGTGTGGTGAGCATTCTGGCGCACTACGGCTGCCGTTGCATCATCCAGGTGGATGCTGCACATTGGTGGATTACCTTTACAGTTAATTACCTGTAAAGTGCATTGAGTGGAGTGTCCAGAAAAGTGCTATATAAGTGTAAGCAATTATAAATTAATTATTATTACTTCACAGGGCACATGCAGACAAAAATAAATTCATTCCAGGGACAATCTTCCCAGAAGCCAATTAACCTACCAGTTTGTACCTGGACTGTGGGAGAAAGAGAACTGGGAATATACAGATGCAGCCAATCAAACATTTTTCTCATGGCAAGCTCACCACAGCAACTGCAATGTCATTTGGCACATCAAATGTAACTTTTCACTGACCGAAGAAGAACAACAGGTGGCCCTTGTGATATATTATTTGTTAGTGAAACGATTACTTTGTTTTATCTGTTTTGCTACTGCACTTCTTTAAATCCAATTAAAATTGAATATTAATATGGAATCATGAAACTAAACAAAAAAATGGATGGCTAAAAATTACCCAAGTATAATAACGTCCCTGAACATCATTTGCAATATTAATTTATTAATAATAAATAATGAAACATGTAATATACAGTACATATAGTGATGTGAAAAAGAAAGTACTGTACACCCTCTTATAATTCTATAGTTTTATATAGCAAGACATTATGTTCACGTAACAGCAATGAAAACTAAACTCTCAAATAACTCTCAAATAACTGAAACTAAAGTCTCAAATAACACACACAAATTTTATTTTGTATTTATCGATTAAACAAAAAGTCAGCAACATTCAGAATTTCTTTGACAGAAAAAAAAATGTTGTCGTTTTTGTTCTGTTTTTATTTGCACCAGGATAGCAGCAAATCAACTCAGAGTAGTTTACAAAGGATGAGACTTCATTCTAATATCATTGTACAGATGCAGCCACTTGGGACAGGGGATAATACTCATTGCCCTGTTATATGTGTTAGATTATATTCCCGAAGGGATTGACAGTGCCCAGGAATTGAACCCAGGGATGTAACTGGTTTAGAAGACCATTGAAACAAATATTAAAAAATAGGCTCAGACCCCCTGCAGAGTGCAAACTGCAAAAAAGTGGAGGAGGGGTGGTAGCTAAAAATAAAATATAACCAAAGTATTTTGTCTCTGCACCTCATTAACAATATTAATTTATGAATAATAACGAAAAAGAATATGCATATATAGCATAAAGTGCTAACAATAAAAAATAAGGCACACAACAGTATTCCACCTTCTTTATAAATAGTTTCTACATTAAGTCTTTAATCTGGTCACTTGTTGTAAATCAGAGTAACAAATCACTATGATGCAGTAGCAGCTCAGTTGAAATTCTTGCCTTTCATGCAAAAGGGTCAGGGTTTGATCCCCACCAAAATGAAGTTGTACTTTTGACAAATTGTCCCTTGGGTATAATACTTAAAAAATAATAAATATGTAAACTACATTCACATTTCTGTTACTTTTATATATCACAGTAATTTAAATGTAAAAGTAACATTAAAACTAAAGTTATAACATGAATGAACCTCCAGACCAACAATCTCCAGGATGCTCAGAAAGGACAAAATAATTTAAAGATAGCTTTAAACAGAAATTGCAATTGAGTTTTTTTACATGTCTAAAATATTTGGTTTTAAGTACTAAATAATAATTTAAAACCACTGTGCATATTTTTATACAGGAATTGAACTCAAGGGCAGCTCTGTAAACTCACTCCCCTTCTGCATATTTATTTTTATACAGATGCAGCCATTCAAAATGGGTGGGGTATTTCGCAGCATACCCCGGTGGGCGTGTCGCGGTATCACGCGGAATCACGCAGTATCACGCGGTTAATCGTGTAATTTGGCGTCATGCCGGAAACTATCCGGCGTCACCTTGTAAAACCGCCAGGGGGAGCTTAACCTCTCATGTACAGCATTTGAGCTTTTAATTTTGAACTGTGTATTACAGCATGTTAATCATCAGTCATTAAAATGTTGGTATATTTTATGAAAGCAAGATTGCTCATTTGGACAAAAGTACACAACCTACCTTTATCAGAAATATTTATGCATCAAAACCTTTACCGAAGATATTACTAAAAGTATTAATAATGAATGACTTTGGACAAGCTATATACTCAAAGTATAATTTCTTTAGCACATTTGTACAAGCACTTGGAATCTGTCCAAGCCATACTTTGTCAGGCATTTTGTTTTACTTCAACAGGCATAAATAAAAACTCCCTTGCTTTTAACAGAGCGTTTCATAATTTCTAACTACGAAAATGATTTAAAATGCGACACTTATCATTCAACTAGAGCTCAAAATATCACAAGGATCCTCAAGAGCACAGCAAAGACTGTATTAAAAGATACTTGTATGAGATACATGAGAATACGGAAAGAAGGCTTTTTTATCAATGCTTTCTTTTCCGTATACCAGATTTTATGGAACCACTTCAGAAGGGTGTCAGCCAGTCAGATTCCAGGAATCAGTACTTTAAAGGAAAAATACACACGGGTATTCCATTTCTCCCTAACAATTTTAAGCATCGAAGTATTTAACTATCATGTGAAATAGCGTGTGAAAAAGTGGTAGTTTTAAGCTTTTCTGCTAATATAATATGGAATCGCGTATCTAAAGAATTTAATAATGATATGATTATATTCGTGTACTGCGACAGGGCTGTGTAGGGCTGTTTCGCCTCCCTGTTCACGCAACTTCCCTTGTAGCCCACTGGTCTACGTGCCCGATTACCAACTCACGGGTTGTGTGTTCAAATCTAGCTGGTGCTAGACTTTTCTTTTAACAAACATTTCTTCGAAAAAATAGAATAGCAATATTATGGACAATCAATTGACTTTTATATTTCAAAATATCACAACATGATCGATTCTAAGTCATTTTTGATAACAATGGATAGTCACCTTCTTCCCTTCTGACAACGGTCCCTGCTCCTGCTTCCTGCTTCTATTGTGTGTGTGTGTAATAGAGTAAATTTTTATTAAGAAATGGAGGCTGGACAGTATGCATTACAATATAAACATTTATATTGATTTAAATCGTGTTTTGATTTAAATCGCAAACGCGTGTTTAATTATATGTGTTTTTTAATCATAATCAGGCTAGTGCAACATAAATTGATACAGTATCTTTGTCTTCTAAGTATCTTAATAAACTTTAAGCATAGCTTTCTACCCATTTAGATTTATATTTCTTGGGATTTTGGAATCAAACGTGGAAGGATTAGATTGTAATCGTTTTTATTTTTCAAATACGTTTTAGAAAAGTGTAATCTATACCTGCCCAGACTGTACGCCTTCCTATACCCCGCCTTTCACTCCTGTCCTGCTCTTCCCCGTGCACCCCAGCCGGGCGCTCTTCGGCCTCTGCCCGGGACGAATGTATATTTTGATATTTACACCCAGCGCGGCACCGAGGGATTTATAACTGCATTAATAACTTGGTTTTTAAAATTAGTCAAGCAATATGAAGCATCTCCTTTTACTTTTAAGTCCCTTAAATACATTGTGCACAGCTTTCTCACCACTTAAGATTACTTTTTGATACCATCCTCACACAAAACAGAAACTTTCCGATGACATACAGTACAAGTGGAAAGATTACAGATTTTAATCGTCTTTAATTTTGTTACGTTATACGTTTTAGGAACGTTTCATCTAAACAAACACCACAAAACTATTCTCGATTTTATTTCTGAATGTTATGTTACACCTACAGTAGTTCACTGCTTTAAATTCATCGAATTAAGAAAGTTAGGTGTAGCACTTTAGATCTTTTTTTCTGAACCAGGGAAAATCTGATCATGTTTCTCTATAACAATAATAAAAAACTTTATTTTACATATCACCTTTAAAAGTGGCATCTCAAAGCAATACAGTAGATGGAAAAACAGTTAAAGGTTAAACATTAGAGGCTTGCCACACCTGGACTGTTAAACCAACGCATTAGCACGACAAAGCCCATTGAGGACCCGGGCGCAATAGTTGTTTTGTCCCTTGATTTACTGATCTGCATTAATTATGGAAATCGAGTTCCTGCTCTTTGCAGACGACCTGGTCCCGCTGTCGCCCACAGAACAGAGGCTGCGCCAGAACCTGGCACTGCTGGAGCAGCACTGTTAGACCTGGGTGCCGACAGTCAATCTGGACCAGAGTTATGGTTTTCCAGAAAAAAAGCCAGACCTCAGGGAAACAGGTACAAAGTCACACTTAACAACACATTAACACCTAACAACGGGAGCAGGGACGAATTAGGCCAGTACCCACTATTGTTAAACATACAGAAAAGAATATTAAAGTATTGAATATTAGTATTGGCTTTAGTATTAGCCATACAGAACATTAAAGTGCCCCTTTTCCATTCAGCGGGTGCCTGAGCCGCTGTGTCCTATCTTCTGACAGTCGCCGTTGTGAATGTCTGTAGAGTGTATCTTATTTTTAGTACTATATTTTTGAATTATATTCCCTATTTATCAAACTCTAAGAGTATGTATCGGCTTGTCCCCTCCTCCCGCCCCTCTCTGTGTACAGTAAAGCCTCCTGTCCAGCCAGCACATGTCCACAGACATTCACAACGGCGACATATCATAAAACGTTTGCACATATAGTTAAATTATTAGTTGTTTTTCAGGAAGTTAAAAAAAACACTTGAATTACTTATCCAGTCTCTTGAAATAAAGTTATTTTTCAAGCAATGCAACAAACGTCGGGAAATGTGTTTTTTTTAATCCAACATTGACAGCCACATCTTAAATCTTGTCAGTCAGCTCTTTTTTCTCTATTTGAATTGTGGCTTACACATCGCACGACTTTAAAAGCTGGAAAGACAGGTTTCGATTCACATTAGCTGGCGAGCCTTGTTAACAAAAAAACAGACAATACACAGGGAGGGGGAGGTCAAGCCAGAGAGTTTTTTACCCCCTGTCTAAAAACTCAAATAACCTGGGGCAGAGACTCTGGGGGGATCATTGCGTGGTACAGAGCGGAGCTCAGTCAATTCTTATGGAATGTGTTTTCTTTCTTCTTTTTTTCAGCATGGAATAAACCTGTTACTTGATTCATATGGATGCCCGGTTACGTTATACGTTTTAGGAACGTTTCATCTAAATAAACACCACAAAACTATTCTCAATTGTATTTCTGAATGTTATGTTACACCTACAGTAGTTCACTGCTTTAAATACATCGAATTAAGACACCCAAATTAATAATGTAACATGCCACTGTTTGTTCATGAACAAAGTTATACTGAAATTTCCTTAGATACGCGATTAAAAAAAAAAATTTGAATCCCCGGCGGAACACATTCCTTAAGAATCAGCGCTTTTACAGTATATATCGCCTTATATACTGAGGTGGCTTCTCAAAACGCTTTACAGGATAAAAACAACAAGAACAGCAACAACAACAATATTGTATTTCATTGCACTTTGAAAACCAAATAATAACTTAACAATATGTGCAAACGTTTCATATGTTGCTGTTGTGAATGCCTGTGGAGTGTATCTTATTTGCCGTACGTCCTGGTTATCTCGCTCGCCCTCCTCTCCTCTCTCCCTCAATTCAATTCAATTCAAGGTGCTTTATTAGCATGACAGATGGGTACAATCAGTGTTGGGTATTTACTTTGCTTTGAGATTCCACTTTTAAAGGTGATATATAAAATTTTGACTAAAATAAATTGATATCTTTGTCTTCTAAGTATCTTAATAAACTTTCAGCATAGCTTTCTCCCCATTTAGATTTATTTTCCTTAACTAGTATATTTTAGATCTTTTTTTCTGAACTGGAGAAAATCTGATCATGTTTCTCTATAACAACAATAGAAAAACATTATTTTACATATCACCTTTATGTGATATCACCCTAAGGATGCGCAAAGAAATTTAAAATAGTCTTCTTTAGGTGTGAGGGTAGGAGTGGATCGCAGCAGGCATAATCGACAAATTAGGAAAACAAAGAACTGGACAGACGAGATGTTTATCCAGAGAGCAAGTGATCAGAAAAAGGAACAGCTGTTACACCCAGGTTTTACGCTCTCTCTGTTGAATGAATGAAAGCATTTTATTAAAAACGCGTTTGCGTTTGTCTTCGTATTTACTTTGTAATCTGTGGTTTACATCTACTGTATTGTTTTGAGATGCCACTTTTAAAGGTGATATGTAAAATAAAGTTTTTTTATTATTGTTATAGAAAAACATGATCAGATTTTCCCTGGTTCAGAAAAAAGACGATTAAAATATGTAATCTTTGCACTTGTATGTCAACGGAAAATACAATCAGTTTCTGCTTTGTGTAAGGATGGTGTCAAAAAGTAATCTAAGTGGTGAGAAAGCTGTGCTCCTCAAAGCGCTTTACAGGATAAAAACAATAACAACAATAGTGGCTGGGCAAACGATTTTTTTTTATAGAAATACAAAATGAGATACTGTATAATGATGTGCATGAACAAAGTTATACTGCAATTTTCCTTAGATACGCGATTAAAAAAAATAATTGTTTGAATTCCCGGCGGAACATATTCCATAAGAATCAGCGCTTTTAAACAGTATATCGCCTTTAAACACATATATTTAAACACTCGTTTACGATTTAAATCAAAACGCGATTCAAATCAATATAAATGTTTATTTTGTAACGCATAGGTGACTATTCATTGTTATTAAAAAGACTTAAATTCTATCACGTTGTGATATTTAGAAATATAAATTTGTTTGGCGCGAGTGAGGTTTTATTTAATCTCTGACCAAAGGAAACATTTCATTTTTTCAAAGAAATGTTTGTTAAAGAATAAAGTCATAGTTCCATGGGATTCAATCACAGACCATATGACATGGAAGTCAGGAACCTAACCCACAGCGCCACCAGCACAGTCACATGCTGAGGGCTGAAAAAGCACTACAGAAACATTATCGACAGACAATGTACAGATTTGATAAAGCTATAAAATAATGTAATTAGGCACAGAAGAAGTTTACAGCACAGTACAATAATAAATGCTGACCATGACTTTAGAAGCATAAATTACCTTACACTCAATTTAAACACAAGCTGTCTTTAGCCCTCTAAGCTGGTTCAAACAGAAATGTAGAGAACGAGGCTCAGAACACACAGCTTCATTAGCGAATACATATGTAGGACAAGTGGAGAAGACGTTTTACAGTGGATGGATTTTTAGAAACATCCCATCAGTGACATCACTGAAGTCAACTCCTAGGTAACTGTCGTGTAGATAGTTTCACGAGAATCAGACAAAGGTTTAAGCATCGCTTGTTCTAGATAAAACTGCAAAAAAAAAATAACAACCCATAATGTACTTCTTTGCGGCTCTGTTTGCCCAAATCATATATTCACAACGTGAAATTAGAAAATAATATTACGTAACCAAAATCCGCAATATGGAAACAGAACCTGTGTAATTGTTGACAGATGATGTACTCGTAACATTTTTACAAGACGAACTACAACATTTAAAAAATGGCTTGTATGTACTTGATATCTCTAATCAATCCACTGCACTGCATTAAAACAAAACGAAAACTAAAACGCCCTGGGCATACCGTTTCACGCTTCTTATCAGTTGCTCAAAAGTAATTTGACCATATGAAATGCATAATATAAATCTAGAAACATACGTGAGCAGTATTTACGTAGTATCAGTGTCAAGACATACCTCTCAAATACTGTAAATCAAGTTAAAAATATCTCAAGACCGATACTGGTCATAATGAAACCATGTTTAGTGTATGTTTTCTTTAAAGTACCGAAACCAGCCATATACTGTATGTTTATGTTCCAAAATTAATATCGTTTATGGCCTTCACACGCGTTGCAGTATGATCCTATTCTTTTTATGCTCAGCTACTAAGATTTCCCTTCAGTGGTAAAATTCCATATGAATATTCAATACTACAACGGGCACAGTAAAGATGTTTACTGTAAATCTTTCTACGACAGACCAACGGACCACGAGTGCCCCTGTCGGTCAACAAATCACGTACCGCGGTACCCCGCGTCATCTTGCGTCACGCCGTAGCCAATTATCTCCGGTACGTGTCTGTACCGCGCACTTTGAATGGCTGCATCTGTACATGTTTTGCTTTTGTTGCCCTTTATTCATCTTAGTAGTTGATATTATGTTTTTTAATTATGGCTCTTATATTCAATTGGCTTCATCCTAAATTGTTAAAGTGCTTTCTAGCATCCTGCCTATTTCAGCTTAATAATTGTATCCTCGCAGGGGGGAGGGTGTGGGCTGCAGTTTTATTTACACTCTCTTTCTTTTCTGAAAAATGGCAAGCTCATATGGCTTTGGAGCAGTCTGCAACCATTTTTATTTTCTTTGTGATGGCACTTTGTGTAAATGCCAATGAAACTAATTGTGATAAAATAACCACTAGGCCACCTATAGAAATGAAATTCAACAAATATTATAATTTAATATATGCTTTTCAGTTTGAAATATCTAATATATTTTTATGTTTAAAATCTTAAATCAATAAACTAATAATACAATCTAATTATTAGTAATTAAAATTACATTTAATTAATTGATTATTATGATGTTTATATTGATGTTTTTATTAATTCTGTATATCAGAGTATATTAAAAATTTATATTTTACAATCTCTTAAGCTCGGCTACTCGGGATGTATCAGATATTAAACTGAGACAGGAGACAGTAACTTCAACCCCACCCCCCGGACAGACTGAGAAACCACTTTGGTTAACTATCCAATTATTACAAAGATTGCAGAGATGAGAGCAGTTGAAGGATAAAGCAAGGCTATGAACTGCTGTAACCACAAGTCCTTCTGTCACAAGTAAAAAATAAATAGGACACAGGAGGAAATTAATTTAAATAAAAATCATAACTGTAACAAAAGAATATCAAGTTTCACTCTCTCGTGTAACAACCATGAAATCTCCCAAAAATTTGAAACAATTTTTGAAGTGTTCACTGGCACATTAAAATATATTTTTAATTACTTTAGTTTTAAAATAAAATTATGGTGTTGTTGATATATTCAATTTAATGATCAAACAGTAGCATCATAATTATAATATCACATTCATTATATAATAATGAATAATAATTATATAATATTGTAATGAATTACTCCAAATCCTGAAGAATCACAATGTATCTCAGAACAAAATGTGGTGGGTGTCATTGTTTGTGCTTTTTTTATAGCGTGGGGGTAAACCTCATGTGCAGGGGGAACAACATTATGGAGTTGCCCTTACAATAAATTTGTTGAGTATTGTCCGTGTGGAGTTTGCACATCATCTCCATGTTCGTACCTTTCCTTCCACAGTCCCAAAAAAACATCCAGTAGATCAGTGGTTCTCAAACTTTTTGGACCAAGCACCACCCTGATCAAACCAAAGCATCCAAGTACCACCTACAAGTCATAGGAATCACAGAAAATCTCAATGACCAACATGAGCATGCGCGCACACACACTCACACACATATAATAAAAATAACAGTGAGCATTTACCATTTCAGTGAGAGGGGTGAGCCTGTTTAGTCGTGCAAAGCAGATGTGAATTCATTGGTTGAGCTTTGATACAATTCAGAACTTTGACAGCAGAATCTAACAGATTTTAAATCCTCAGGTATTTTCTTGACTGCCAAGGCCAAGCGGTGGTTGCTGCAGTGTATCCACTTCATATCTGGAGCAACCTTTCTAATTCGTGCAACTACACCGCTATGTCTGCATGTCATTGCTCTAGCACTGTCTATACAAACTCCAATGCATTTTTTCCAGTCGATGCCATTCTCTTTGATAAATTCACTCAGAAGCTGAAATATGTGCTCTCCTGTAGTTCTTGTTTGTAGCGGCTTACAGAACAGAAAGTCCTCATGGGACACGCCCTCAAACTCATATCTAACGTAAACAAGCAAATTAGCCAAATAAAAGGCATCTACAGACTCATCTATTTGCAGTATAAAGCATCTGCTCATCTTAACACGCTCTATCAGTGTACTTTTGACATCATCTGCCATATCAATAATTCTGAGTGACCCCGAATTCACACCAGAAGCGACATGTAAGCGCAGCAAAAGCATAAGGTGAGCGACCATCCGTCCAATCCACAGCAACTCTGACAGTTGTGGTCCGTATTCAAACATGGGAAAGTCAACGGAACATTCAAGAGAGAGGAAAAAAAACAGCAGAAGTTGGACTACCTGTAATTACAACACAGTGTAGTAGATTAAAACCCAACACGAGTGTGTGGACAAACAACAGATCTATGTTTATTGTGGCTAAACAGCCACAATACTTTACCCGTGTCACTGTGATCAGCTGGTCATTGTGCTCGTGACAAAAAAGTAAAAAGTTACACTGTATCAATAGACCACTCTGGGCCAGCATGATCATAATATTGTTACAGATTGTGCTTATATAGTTCACAGTGAATAGAAAGTGTTGTGTGATTTGAATGGATTCCTATGGGGTTTATGCTTCACTCACGCGTGTAAGTGGAAAGAAAAAGACTCAGAGCATAAAAAAATGCTGGAGGAAGGAGGGGATGGACGTGAGACGTGTGTCTCGCAGAGCCGGTGTGGATTGAAAAATTGGTTAAAATGGAAGCGTATCTTTTCCGTTAGTTGGACGAGAGACAGACAACTAAAAAATGCTTAAGAAACACTTTCAGCGTGAATTGACCTTGACTGTGTCATTCGAAAGGGGCAGCCGGTCAAACTGTTTAGCAGCTTTTTTTAAGGGTGGAGCAGTGGCACTGTGACTAAGGATCTGTGCCTGTGGTTAGAAGGCTGCTGGTTCAAATCCTGCAGCTAGCAGAGGAATCCTACTCTATTGGGCACCTGAGCAAGGTCCTTAACCCCAACTGCTCCAGGGACACTGTACAATGGCTGACCCTGTGCTCTGACGCCAAGCTTCTTTCCATGTCTGTGTCTCATGGAGAGCAAGCTGTAGTATGCAAAAAGAGAATTTCCTAATGCAAGAAATTGTATATGGCTAATAAAGTGATCTTATCTTTTTCCACACATAATATGTGTCAACTCTTTTGCCAAAGGTAAACAAAGTTCTTTACCAATAGCGTGGGGCTTACCCGCTTTAGCAATTTTTCCCCATTTCAGGAGTCAGTCTCAGAAGTTAAAAGTTTTTATTTGATGCGCATGGGAGCTAAACATGTAGATGCTCAGTGTATTTTTCTCAAATTAACCTAGAACAGTCCTTAAAGATTTCTGGTATTTATCATGCTTTCCTATGTTTACAACATTGGCATTGTTCCAAAATCATGCATTCTCCTACCTCCCTATTTGCTGGAGATAACTTTCTCTAAATACAATTGGCCACTTACATTCGAAGCACACATTCCTTTACAATGGTATAAAATTACACAGTAGCTCTTATGGCCACTCAAGTATTAGCACACTGTATCGTCGTAGCTAGGTACATACAGTAGGCTGCATATTTGACACAAACTAATTTTATTAAAATAGAAAGTATGAAAACCCTTCCGAATTTTTCAGTGCACACAACTAATTTCTAGGGTCATCTGGCGTACCACCTGGGGGCGCTCTGCATACATACCACAGTTTGAGAACCATGGCAATAGATTCATTGTCTTCTGAGTAAACTGGACCTGATGTGAGTGTGTACTTAGTTTGTGTTCTTGTATGTCTGTGTCCTGCGATTGCCTGGCATCCTGTCTAGGGTGTATCCTCGTTTGCTTGCTGGATTAGACTCCAGCATCTCTGCAACCCTGTACTGAATAAAGCAGTTAGAAAATGGATGTGTTGGTGGTTTTATAAATGTAAAATTGTTACAATTTAAGTGCAATACTGTCTTCAAAATTTGTGTACTTACCACATACAAATATTTTCAAATATTACTGAAGTCTGTATACAGTATGTGGTGAAAATCAGAGGTGTGATTTGTCTGCCTGCTCATGCACAGGCTTCATATTTTCTGTAATAAAGGCTCAAGACTGTTTTTCAGGTATACATACCTATTACAATGTTTTGTATATTATGAACAAGAAAAATAAAAAAGACAAACATTGTCTGCACTCTTTATGGTTCCCCTGTCTTATCTACAGAAAACATAGGCCTAAATTGATGTGGAATATGTAAATACATTAGGATATAGCTTTAAACATCAAAACAATCTTAGGTTTTGAGTGTTTTTCTTGTTTGGGACATGTAAATTGTTGTAATACATCTGTTCACCTGAAAAGCAGTGTTTTCACGTTTACTACAGAAAATACAAAGTCTGTGCACAAGCAGGAAGACCAAATCATACCTCAGATTTCCACCACATATACAATCATTGAAAGAGGATACAAATGCCCACTGAATATCAAATTCGATACAACAGCAGCAACTCATGCTTTTTGGAGAGAGATTTACAGTATTTTACTGTTCACACATACACACAGAAAAAATGGTATTTAAATGTTATCATCCGCTCATCCAGAACAGAATATGACCTGTCCACAATGTGTTCCTTTTACAGTACAAAGTCACATGAAATAAGGCCAAAAATAAGGTGCTATATCTCAAGAACAACATATTACTTTTAATGGCACAATCTGGCACAGAGTATGAAAGAATGCATCAGGTTTCACTGTTGGGGGGAAACTTCATGTAACTAAGCAATTCCCAACTGGATAAAATCTGATTTTGTTTTGTGAAATCAAAAATCCAGATTTTTGTCTGACTGAGTAATCTTATTTTGTTATACAGTATGCGTTCAATGAATCTTTACACTCAGTATAATCAAACGAAAACAATACTTTTGGAACACCATGATCTCACGTGCAGGTGTGGAGTAAAGTATGGATTAATAACAGTTTTTTTTAAATCTGTTGTAACTGTTAATACAATGGCAAATATAATTATGATTCTATTGTTTATCATATAATATTTCAAGTCATACATGTGTAATATTGGTTGGATGTACACTACTATTACTCAGTGTCAATCTTTGCATTTTCACATTGAAAGAAAATTAGCATGTGTTGTGATGACCTGCTTCATTACTTCATCATTTCTCGATAGCATTTCCAAAGACTCCTAAAGGGGAAACTCCTCTGTGAGCCTGTGCCAGGATCTCAGCTTGCATTTCACCATGGCCCTAAAACCTCAGGACTACAGTTTAACAGTTACTGTACATTTTGACAAAAAGCAGCACAAACACTACTTTCTAAGGCACTTTGTGCAATTAAAGGTCCCTCTCCATTATTCTTATGAGATGGTAAGGTCTCTTTAAAATGGTAAAATAACTAGTTGTAAATAAATAATTCTAGAGAGCAATATGTTAGAAGTACCTTAGGGTCTGAGCACCATCATTGATTCACATAGAAGCTAACATCTCCTTATATATGAGCTTAAGTGAATGATTAGCTGCTTGGTCCACCAGTAGTAAAGACAAACTCTGTGTAAGATGTATTGCAGAGGCTGGCACCACTGAACTGAGCCAGGTTTCAGTGAAACAGAGCACAGTTGTTCCCTTGCAGAGGGAAGAATAATTTTAAGTTACATAAAAAACACTTCATATAGTTTAATGCATGGAATAAATTGATAAATTAAATAATACTATTTAACTGTATTTAAAACATTTTGAATATGATGATATAACAAATAAACATTTTAACAAAATCTTTGTTATTATATTTTGAATTGTGTGTCAATGTTATGTATGTTGATGTTACTTAATGGGGGAACGGGGCACCTGGGCTGATCATATAGGCTGGGTACGAATACACAATTGCAATCAAACACAGTGGTGAACATAATCACCCCTTTATTTAGCTGTTAAGTCAAAACAAATGAAAATGAAAGCCTCTTGGAACTCACAGCTTCCAATACCCATAGTCAGACAGCAGTCCTTCAAGTAAACATTTTTGTCAGATAATGTTCAATAATTAAACACTCTTTACCGAACTTGAAACTGTCTTGTGTCTTTCTTCGCTAACTTTTTCGTTAACATCATGTGACAGTACAGAATTATATCACTGAGCCTCTAATGCATCACACTAATATATGTTTCTTTTTTCATTACAACAAATGTAGCTAAAATAGCATGTCAATACTTTCCCAAAATAACCACAACAAGTGATGTACCTTATCTTGATGACCTTGTAGATCACAGAGATAGTGATCTACCGTTGATGTAGAAAATGTTCATGAAGAAGGTGGAATGCTGCTGTGTAATCTGTATTTTTAGCTACCACTACCAGCTATATACAGTATGTATAATACTGTTACAAATGGGGGTTACTAAAATGTGGAATATCAGGAATTGACTGAGCAGTTTAGTCAATAAGTATGACTTAGTATGACCCAATGCCACCAAATAAATGGGAGTCTATCTCCCTATTCTAAAAATGCAACCTCAACAGGAAAGGTTGTCTTTAACTGAGGTTAAAGTTCTTAACTCAGAAAACCCAATTTATCTAAAAACACAGAATTGCAAGTTCTCTCTAGCAAGGTTCAAATACTTAGTTTCAATCAGGTTTTGGCTGATCATGAAGTACAGGCTCTCACCTGTTGTTTTTTCCTTTCCTCTCTCTGTGGTCTTGATATGATCCTACAGTATATGGTGTCTTTCTGGAATGTTGGTTGACACTTACAGTAATTATTGACCCAGGACTTAATTAACTAAGGCAGTGGTTCTCAAACTTTTTGGACCAAGCAGCACCTCTGATCAAACCAAAGCATTCAAGTACCACCTACAAGTCTGCAATTTCCCTCATGTGATCATAAAGTATCTATCTATCTAAGTCATCTTCTCAGCCACAGAAAATCTTAATGACCAACATGAGTGCGGGCCTGCACACACTCACATGCATATAATAAAATAGCACTAAGCACTTAGGTAATTTGGATTGTACCACCTTGTAGCCATTTTCCGACACTTGCTAATACTAGCAATGCTGTGTCAGGTTCAGCAGAGCTAGTTTCAGTGACCATGTAGGGTTACCATACATCCGGTCCTCTATTTTCATTCTTACAGATGGAGCCATTCAAAACAAGCGGGCGATACCGCATTATTTTCCGGTGCACTTGACGCAGTATACCGCAAGTTACAGTATTAATACCTTATATAGCGCCACATGAAACCGCATGGTACCGCAAATAAAATAATAGTATCCTGAATTTCTGCAAAGTGGAGCTAATAAAGCTCAACCTCTCATGTTTGAGCTGTCGCCATCAAAGTCTTTACCGAAGATATTACTAATAGTATTTACAGTATAATGAATGACCTTGGACAAGCTGTAAACTCAAAGTATTGCCCTGGTCCACATTCTTTTTTTCATTTACCTTTGTAAAAGTAACACCACAGCATTTCGTTGATCCAATCACGCATTTGTTTCCAATCATGCAAAGTAATGTAATTTTTAAGAATCTCCGATTCACCATGCCTTTCACATGCTTATAGAAGATATTGATTTAGGAACATGTATACTGTACTGTATACAGTATGTATATGTATATTTAATGTCTTTTAAATATACATATATTTAAGTATTGAATATTTATATGGAATTTTACCATAACGTGTGTGAAATCCATAAACGATATGAGTTTTGGAACATAAACATACAGTATATAAACTGTATATGGCTGGTCTTGGTACTTTATAGAAAAAATACACACCATTTCTCCCTAAACATTTTAAGCATCGCAGTCTTTAACTAACGTGAAAAACGTGTATAAAAAGTGGTAGTTTTAAGCTTTTCTGTGAATACGCTCAATACCGGAGTCAACAAGCATACTTTTAGAATTTGATTAATAGGGAATATAATGTGGAATCACATATCTAAAGAAATTAATAACGATATAATTTGGTTTCTGTCAAAGCGCAATGAAACGTATAACTTGATTCTTATAGACGCTCGGTCCCGCCAGGGATTAAAGAAAAACATGTAATCTAAAGAAATAACAGTATACAGTAACTATGTTCATGCACAAACAGTAGCATGTTACATTATTAATCTGGATGTCCCCTCTTGCCAGAAAGCGCTAAATTGCATTTTGAGTGCGTTTTTTTACTTTTAAAATTACTACCCATACATAAGCTGATACTGTTTAGACTTTTAATTATTTAAAACTGCAGCACAATGCACAATGCAACGTAAATCGCTACCTTTGTCTTCTGCGTAATAATGTTCAGAAATAAGAAATAAGATTGCTCATAAATGTGCCTTATGATAAGGTTGTTTAATGACAAAGTACTGTTTATCTCATGGCTAAATAGTCAAGTCTAGACAAAAAGAGAAAACATTGACTTTATTTAAGCTCCAGCAAAAGTATTAATGGTTTTTAATTACCATACTTTTCTGGTACATGACCTTGCTAAAATGTATTTAAAAATAAAAATGATTACAAACGCCAGCGGAGAGAGAGAGAGACACACAGTTTTTCATTGTCAAAAAGTAATTGTTTTTTACTTTGTCAGCACCCAGAGAAACGCAACCGTGTTTTTAATGAAATGCTTTTATTCATTCTTAATCAGACTCATATTCCCGAATGTCCCCCGCCCCGGTCAAAAAAAGGAAATTTTAGTAGCTAAGCATAAAACGCAGAGGAGCATAACGAAGGTCATAAAGCTCATAAACAATATTAATTTAGGAACTTAAACATATTATGTAAACTGTATGTTGCTGTTATTGGTATTTTAAAGAAAAAATACACACCGATACTCAATTTCTCCCTAAACAGCGGGAGGGGGGAACAAGCTGCCCAGCCATGTGGAATGCTACCCCAAACAGACAATACACACTAGCTGAATATTTGAACAAAATATCCAGACACAGCTGTATGAGCTCACCAGTAAAACTCAAAGTATTACGCTGGTCCACACTATTTGTAACGACTTTATTTTTTCATCGACAAAAAGTAACACCCACCACAGCATTCCATTGATCTAACTAACAAGGATGGGACATTAGCTAGCCAATATGATAAAGGAATAACTTTTTTGTTTATTTCTTTAGCACATTTATTTGAACATTTCCATCGATTGTACAAACACTGAAAAACTGTTCAATCCCTAGTTCGTCAGGCATTTTCTTTTATTATAACAGATATAAAAACTCCCTTGCTTTTAACAGAGCGTTTCAGAATTTCTAACAACGAAAATTATTTAAACTGCGACACTTTTATCATTCAACGAGAGCTCAAAATATCACAAGAATCCTCAAGAGATCAACAAAGACAATAGAAAAAGATATGTGTACTGTATAAGATACTGTCCATGGGAATCCAAGCTTTTTTATCCATGCTAAGTAGTCTTTAAAATTTCTTCATTACACAGTGAAGTCAAAATTCCGGGATGTGCCAATATGTACATTGGGCAAACGTTCCGAGGTGAAATTCTTCCAGCACGGGGGTACCTTTAAAGCGGAGACGACGACACCGAATATTTTTGGTGCGCCCTCTCTTTAAAGCCCTGGCCAAATATGAAGACAGTACGTACAGTTATAATTCAAACTGAATTAAAAAACTACACATCCCAGTTACCATGGTGGTGCTTGTGATCATTGCGTTTAACCAACGAAACAGGGCGAAAAATCAGTCACATGACTTTGGGGCTAAGTTTCGAAAGCTTAACCTATCAGCAAGACAGCAAAGACATTTTTCCAAGAAAGTTTAGCCTTTGTCACTAATGAAACCACTAAATAAAGACATAAATATAGAAATGGACAATTAATTGACTTTTATATTTCTAAATATCACAACATGTTTGAATCCAAGTCATTTTTAATAAAAATGGGTAAACTGGGTAAACTATCACAAAGCTTTAGAGAACTTAACATTTTTAATATCAACAAATTGTAAATACGACATTTACATTGGTGCTATTAATTTTTCACTTGAGTATATGTAGGATTGTGAGAGCAGACCCCCCCTCTTAGGCTACATTTTTATTAAGAAATGGAGGCTGTATGCGTTACAATATAAGCATTTACTGTCAAATCAACAGTTGATTTAAAGACGATCTGTCAAAGTGCAATGAAACACAATATTGTTGTTGTTGTTGTTGTTATTGTTGTTTTTATTCTGTAAAGCGTTTTGAGAAGCCACCTTTAAAAGCGCTATATAAAGGTGTTGATTCTTATGGAATGTGTTTTCTTACTTCTTTTTTTTCAGCATGGAATAAACCCACTTGATTCTTATGGATGTCTGGTTCCGCTGGGGATTCAAAATAAAACATGGAATCACGTGTCTAAGGAAATAGCAGTATAACTATATCCATGCACAAACAGTAGCATGTTACATTGGGTGTCTCCTCTTCCCAGAAAGCGCTAAATTGCATTTTGAGTGCGGTTTTTGACTTTTTTTTAATTACAACCCATACATAAGCTGATACTGTTTAGACTTTTAATTATTTTAAACTGTATTACAGCAGCACAATGTGTTTTTTCATGAAACCTAGAGTAACGAAATGTCTTGCGTTGTACATGTTTTTAGCTAAATATATTTATCGCTTACACCTGACACTTGAAGTGCCCGACATAAACCGGTTGAACACCTCTGTTGGAGGTTTACAGATCAGATCAGATTCCCTTCCCCCACAGAAAGACAGACTTATTAGGTGCAATTCACTGCGCGGCGAGCAGCTCCAATTTCAGGCATAAGTGATAGATCCCTGTTTAGCTGATCTTGTTACAGCATGTTACAGTTTACTCTAACCATATTAATTTTAAGTGCTAAATGCCATTTTTTGACCACACACGAATATTCTTATGTCCATATCTTCGCAAGGGAATCAGTGCGAATTGTAAAACTAATTAAATGACTGCAGGTACTTTCCACCCCCTCTGACAGCAGGAACATAACCCATTCTCAGCTCAGCAGCTCATTAAAATATAGGGTGTTCAAATCTTTTGCTGCCTTTTGCTACCTCACAAAGCTTTAGAGAACTTAACATTTCTTTCATCAACAAATTGTAAATCCGATGTTTACATTGGCATTACTAATTTTTCACTTGAGTGTATGGAAGGATTGTCAGCTGTCACTGAGAGCAGTTAATTAAATGTATTTTTTGATTCACAATCAGACAAATGCAACATAAATTGTTATCTTTGTCTTCTAAGTCTATTCTAAGGCAGGGTGAAGCGCTCCTTGCTTAGAATAGCAATATTATGGAAAATCAATTGACAATAAATATAGAAAAGCACGATAAAATTTGGGAAATTTGGTTTCAAAAGTCCTCATATCAGCGATGCCTATACTGTTTTCCTCTACAGTATGCTAATCTTTTGTAGTGCATTCACCCCCGTCTTAGGCTGCGCAAACGATCTTTTAGATTTTTATAGAGAAATAGAGCCTGTACAGTATGCGTTACTATATAAACATTTACTGTAAACCTTTAAATCAATAATTGATTTAAAGACGATCTGTCAAAGCGCAATGAAATCTATTATTCTTATGGACTCCCGGTCCTGCCAGGGATTAAAAAATAACATGGAATCGCGTATCTAAAGAAATAACAGTATACAGTAACTATGTTTATGCACAAACAGTAGCATGTTACATCATTAATTTGGGGGTCTCTTCTTGTCAGAAAGCACTAAATGCATTTTGAGTGCAGTTGTGGACTTTATTTTTAAATTACAACCCATAAATAAGCTGATACTGTTTAGACTTTTTTTAAAACTATTACAGCAGCTCAATGTGCTTTTTCACGAAACCTCCTAGAGTAATGAAATGCGTTGCGTTGTACATTTTTTCAGCTAAATACTGTATATTTATTGCTTATGCCTGACATAAAAGGTGCCCGATAAAAACTGGTTCAACAGCTCTGTAGGAAGTTTCGTGAAAAAGGAGGTTTCGTGAAAAGCTACAGGAGTGCCAATCGTAATCGTTTTTATTTTTAATCGTTCAATGCAGATGGCTGGTGGCATGTGCCATAAGAGTACGGTAATTAAAAACCATTAATACTTTCGTTGGAGTTTAAATAAAGTTGATGTTTTATCTAGGGGCTGCTCGTTATTAATTTCTTTAGATACGTGAGTCCATATTATATTCCCTTTTAATCAAATTCTAAAAGTATTGTTGACTCCGGTATCACGTTAGTTAAAGACTTCGATGCTTAAAATGTTTAGGGAGAAATGGAATACTGGTGTGTATGCTTTCTTTAAAGTACCGAGACCAGCTATATACTTTATGTTTATGTTCCAAAATTAATATCGTTTATGGCCTTCACACGCGTTACAGTATGCTCCTATTCTTTTTATGCTCAGCTACTAAGATTAGCTAATAAGATTTCCCTTCAGTGGTAAAATTCCATATAAATATTCAATACTAAAACGGGCACAGTAAAGACATTTAAAATCTTTCTACGACCAACCAATGCACCACGAGTGCCCCTGTCGGTCAACCAATCACTTACCGCGGTATTTTGCGACTCCGCGCATCACGATTCGCGAGGCTGTAGCCAATTACCTCCAGTACGTGTCTGTGCCGCGCACTTTGAATGGCTGCATCTGTATATATCCATCTGAGGGGAATAATAATAGTAATTGCTTACACTTATATAGCGCTTTTCTGGACAATCCACTCAAAGCGCTTTACAAGTAATGGGGATCCTCTCCATCACCACCAATGTGCAGCATCCACCTGGATGATGCGACAGCAGCCGTAGTGTGCCAGAACACCACACATCGGCTATCAGTGGGGAGGAGAGCCAAATCATAGATGGGGATTATTTGGAGGCCATGATTGGTAAGGGTCAATGGGAAATTTGGCCAGGACGCCGGGGTTACACCCCTACTCTTTTCGAGAAACACCCTGGGATTTTTAATGACCACAGAGAGTCAGGACCTCAGTTTTACGTCTTATCCGAAGGACAGTGCCTGTTTTTCAGTATAGTGTCCTTGTCACTATACTGGGGCATTAGGACCCACATGGACTGCAGGGTGAGCGCCCCCTGCTAGCCCCACTAACACCTCTTCTAGAAGCAACCTTAGTTTTTCCCAGGAGGTCTCCCATCCAGGTACTGACCAGGCTCACACCTGCTTAGCTTCAGTGGGTTGCCAGTTGTGAGTTGCAGAGTGATATGGCTGCTGGCTTATCCAAATAAATATCCACAAATGTCCAGGAGTTTCACATCATAGTTCAGTTTTCATCCTGTATGTGTATGATTATGTCATGAAAGAGCGAAATCTGGTGCCAATATCAGTGTCTTTACCCAGTCTGTGCAGTACAGAAGCATTCACATGAAAGGCTTCCTATTTTGTTTCTCGTTTTCCTACCCTCAAACACAATGCCAAAGCAGAACTAAAAAATACATTTCTGTGTTTTCGAAGTGGTAGAAAATGGAACAGGGAAATTTATTTTTACGTGTACCAGGTACACGTCTTGGGAAGCTGAATGTTTGGTGTGTAAGCCTGGCATTTTTGTCTCCATGACAAATAAAGGTGTACTTGACTTGCAAGCTCATGTTGACTCACACAAATACAAAAAGACAATTCGTTGAGAGTGTTCATTAACCAAAATAACAGATTATTTTGTCAAATCTGGCAGCAAAACATAGGATACTGTTATTGCAGCAGAGGGGATTTATGCAGTTAAACATCATCACAGTTGCTTTACCAATGAACATAAAACGTGGGATATTTTGAAAACCCTCTTCATCCCGACACCCTTCCCAGACAAAGCAAAAGGAAAGTTCCTCAGGGTACCATCTTTTTTTTTGATGTTCAAATTTGGTAAAACCCTAGTGGCCAATGTATAATCCGCCTTGTTCTCAACGGGAGTGCATGATCTATTGGAGCTGGCATCAGTACTATTGGTGTGTAGTCCTTTCAGCATGACATAATATTAGATTTTTGCGAGGTATTCATTTTCGATCACTTGTTCTGTTGGCAAATGTGGCTCTAAAGTGGGTCTCTGAAAGCTCGAGAAGAGTATGAACATTCAAATATTAGCGCGCGCTGTATCGACGTAGCTAAGTACGTAGGCTATGTATTTGACACAAACTAATTTTATTAAAATAGAATTTATGAAAACCCTTCTCAAACTTTCTGAAACCAAT
Organism: Lepisosteus oculatus; assembly: GCF_040954835.1. Classification (NCBI taxonomy): domain Eukaryota; kingdom Metazoa; phylum Chordata; class Actinopteri; order Semionotiformes; family Lepisosteidae; genus Lepisosteus; species Lepisosteus oculatus. The sequence goes on along the minus strand of NC_090696.1, from coordinate 44,519,936 downwards.
TAAGTAAATTACAGATGAAAAATTAACATACTTTTTGATTATTCCATTTTTAATTCCCAATTTTTCAGTGTACACAGCTAATTTCCAGGGTCATCTTGTGTACCACCTGGGGGCGCTCCGCATACCATCAGTGCTACATGTACCACTGAACTAAGATAAACCAAGGTAAACTTCATGATTGCTTTTGATTATTGGATCTAGACCCCCTACTTCTCAGCAAACATCCCCTTTGTTTTGAAACAGGAAGGCATTTACACTACCAGGTGTTACACACTTTATCTAAACTCTTAGAGACACACTTCATAGTCACCTATAGCTGTAACAATATATTTAAATCTGTAAATTAATATATTATTTTTATGACAAACATAGATGTTATTCTTGTGTTATTTTTATTTTCAAGTGCCAAACTTTCCCTTTATTATTATTCCATACTAAGTGGATTTAAAGATGTACAGTTAGGAAACATTAAAGAAAGCCATTGTTTAACTAACTTCTAATGCACCACAAGTGTCACCTATCGATCATCTTTGGCCAGTGAACCTCACAGTGAAGTATACTGCTCTGTGCTTTAGCACCTCTAATGCTGCAATTGGTATTACTGTGCATTCTTAGTGGCTGCATCTGTATATAATCAAACTGTAGCGTATAGTCAGGAAGAGGACCTGTTGGCAAAACCTTAAATATTGTAGGCCTCAGTCACAAAGGGGATAAACTCTTAATGCCTACAGAGGCCACACAAGAGATAAGATGCCTTCTAACTAAATATAATGCAACCTGCAGTTAAATCGCTCTCTCTACACCCTGGATGCTACAAAATAAATGTGAGTCTGAATCCCTATCCATAAAAATGCATCCTAAGCAGGAAAGTTTCTAACTGAGGTATCTTTTACCCAGCAAACCCAAGTTCCCTAAAAAACACACAGAATAGCAAAGTTCAAATACTTAACTCCAGTCAGGTATGATTTGGATGATCATGAAGTAGGGACTCTCAACTGGCGCAAGCTTCAAGTCCCAACTCCTCTTTACTCTCTTCTATGCTTCTTGTTTTTGACACTCTTCCTAGCGTCACAAACATTTTCTAACATCTAAGAGACAAATCTCAGTCACTTAAAGCTCTAACAATAACAATAACAATAAAATTGTATTATTATTGGTTTTTACAGACAAAATACATTTCTTGATGTTTGTAAAATAAATGCAATCTTTCAGCCCACTCAAATTGACATACTAATTTTTCTGTATGGGTCTGCTTCTTGTTAGTATCAAATATACTATATAAAAACAATGTATACATAAGTACTGAAGTAAGAGAAGGAAGAGAAAAAATTAAGGATAATCTCAAAATATTGTATCCGTTGTAGACAGGCCAGTGTATTTCAGCCTGTGCTCTTTAGTTTCTACATTTAAATTAACATGCCATTCCTTTACCCTAAAGTTTCCAGTTGTTAATTTTGTTGATTCTTATTGATGAAGGGAAGCAGTGAACTGCTAAAAAAAAGAAACAAACATTGAGGGCTCATTTATTAATACCTAGTAGCAGTCTGGGGTTTTCTGGATGAGCAGAATGTTAGGCCTCTGAAACTCCTTGTTTGTAAATACTGTACATAGAGTAACTTGTGTGTTGTATGTTTTGTTGTGTGTAGTGTAGTTTGTGTCATCATAATTACTACTTGTTTAACCAAGTGTCCCTGGATTATTACTCCTCTCAACAAAGCTGTATCAGAGAACAATGAATTCACGTGCCTCCAATTATACCAGCCGTTTGGGTATATTGCTAGAAAATAATTATAAGCTGGGGGTTATGAATAATTATTTCATTTATTGACTAAACCGGTCAGCCAATTTCTGACTTTCACCTATATTCATTTCAGATCTGAATTAAGCATGCATTTACTTCTACTAAACACATGTCTAGTCATTGTAAATTCAATTCCAGGTATGAACAAACATTACAAAATAAAACTAAATATATTTCCAATGAAAGTCCATTTTTTGGTTAATTTATTCTTAGCTTTCTTTTAGATAAACAATTTCAAGCACAGGTGTTGTTTATTTTTGTTTCACAGCTGTGGATGGTAAAAAGTAAATGCCAACAAAAGTTTAGAAAATAGAGGTTGGATGCTGTCAGGACACAACGACTAATTTGCAATATTGAAATCACATATTATCATTTGTGATAGATTTTTCAATTTCAATATCAGCTGACTCAAACTTTATAATGTTTGTTATTATTTGAGTAAACTGGTTATAAATTGTTGACTGGAAGTTTATTATTGCAATGGTATATGAAATTTAGCCTTGATCTTTCTCACAGAATTATAATTCTGTACTTACAAAAGCAATGGTACATAGAGATGGAAAACATTTAGTCCATGAATGCTTCAGCATTAACAAACAATGAAGATCTTATTTTCTTTGACACTAAATATATTTTCCATATCAACAAAATGTCAGAAACTGTCTGGACAGTTAAATTTTTAAAATACCTTATCTTGTTTTGTGGACTACATAATATATTTTATTCTTGCAAAACGAAATGGGTAAACCATTTTAGATCATAGTACCGCACATATTCACACAGGCTGAGTGACAGGAGCTAGATTACTTTGCCATGATTTAGTTTATTTATTCCAGTGACCTAGAAATTGTATCAATAAAGACTGGTTTACTGTATATACAGATAATTGTATTTATTAGTTCACCTGACATAAAATAATTTATTTTTTTAGGTAAATGGCAGAACAACGCAACCCACACAGATAAAATCTCCATATGACATGCAGTAGATCGTTTAGTGATTTATAATATTTAACATATTTTCATGTTTGAAAAACGTGTTTTAGAATTTGCTAATTTTATAAAACCCATACATTATTCAAAAGATAGGGAGGTATTAATCATAACAAATATCTTGGGCTTCAAATACATATGAAGTTTTACAAGACAAACTTATCTATACAAACCAAATATGAACCATGCTACTAATTTTATATATACTGATGGATAAAAGAAATGCAATTTCTGGAATGAGAATACTATAGTTATAGCTTATGTACTTTCACAAAAAGTTGTCCATTTGTTTTAAGCCCTCTGACCAGCAATACAGCTTGTGCAGTGAGGCATTGCAACTTACCAATCACACACAAGCTTGTTAGGTGAACTTTTACCCTATTAGGTCCAGGTGGAACAACGCCTGATCAGGTCACCTTCAAAAAGGCCTTAATTCAAAGCTTACTGTAGGTCACTGCAAGGAAAAGGCCACACTTAGTCAGTTTTCTGTGCATTCCATAATGCATTGAATGTCACCAGAAACACCAGAAGGTCATTGGCATGCTGCAGGCAAGCGTCTCATGTGCCAGCATTGCCAGACACAATGGAGTAAGCCACTCTACTGTGTCCTGACTGCAGAGACAGTTTCAGCAGACTGGCAGGGCAGATGACCATCCAAGATCCAGACACCCTAGAGTGACCACACCAGAGCAGGACCACCACCACATCAGACTGGTCCATCTGAGAGATCATTTCAGATCTGCCACCTGTACTGCTGCTGAAACTGCTGGCAGACGCAATGCCCTTATCACTGACAGGACAGTGAGGCTCCATGCTGCTGGCCTCAGAGCAAGCAACCTGTCAATGGCCCTCTGCTCACACCTCCTAGATGTCACACCTGACTGGCTTAGGCCAGACAGAGGCTGCAATGGACTCGTCAGCAGTAGCATCAGGTCCTCTTTACTCATGAGTCATTCTTCAGCCTGTTCCACACAAGCGGGAGGGCCAGAGTGTTGAGGAGGAGGTGTTGTGTTTCTTTTTTCCCCATCAGTATACACAGTATATAAATTATAAGGATAAACTGAATGGATGAGTGATGGTCAGTACATATTATGTATGGAAATGTACAGTACGACTTAAATTCAGAAAGTTTTCATAGTAGGTACACTAATATTTTGTTGAGCAGACAAGACAAAAGTAAATTTATTATGATGATGAAAACTTGTTAATACAAGTGTTGAGTGACATTAACTATCCTTGGCCAAGAGCCATGTAAGCCAAGAAGTCCGAGTTGCCACATATCTTCCCAGCTCATCCCGTTGACTAATTAATCAAAATGGCCTCAATAACACTGAATAGAAATAAAAAATCCTTATATTTTTTGTTAAGTCATGCCTAAAGGCCCTTTTACTTGATGTTTTAGACTTTAAATGATCTGCTGTACCTTATTTATTCAAAGAGAACTACAGTCAGATGTATGTATAGTTCCCTTCTTGATGATGTAATTCATGTGTCATGGAATACAACAATGAAGGCCCATATGACCACTACCAAGATAAAATATTTTTTGTAATGCAATTTCTGCTTGGCAATCATCTTAACCTTCATTTAAATTAGCCTTAAAAGAAGTCTTAAAAGCCAACATTTGGTTATCAAAGGTACTACAGGGGAACTTGAAAAAACATCTAAAAAATGTTGTGCACACATTATTGTAGCTATATATGCAATGTCCATTAATTTAGTGATAAGCCAAAAATGTTACTTATCAGTGACAACAAATATTTTTGCTTTGTTACCTGTACAGTCCTGTAGCAATATAATTTATTCTCATATCATCACAAAATAAGTTATCATATAAGCACCTGGTGTTTGCGTTATTGCTATTGGAAATAAATATGCCTGCAAGATTTATACAGCTCCCCAAAAATATAAAAATAACCCATCCATCCATTTTCAGCCCACTTGTCCTGGTGAAGATTGTGACAATTATTAACATAATTCCTGCACATTGTCTGATCACATTTTATTATACTTTTTTCTAGACATTTGAAGTTAATCAACTATGCAAATTTCTTTCTTCACTTTAAGTGTATGAATTTCAGGCGTAATCTGCTCTTAGCCAGAAAAATCAGCTATTAGACACCTATTGGACTGTCATGGTAATTTATCAGCTTGCTTTTAGGACTTTTGAAGCCGTTTTAGATATAAGTGGTTTCTTCCTATTTAGCATTCATGTCTATAAGATTACATTGGAAGTGGATGGGTCTGACAGAATAAGTTCTTTTGCAGTTTTGTTGAGTAATATAAGAAAGCTGACAATTACATTGTTGCAAAGGAACAAGTAATAGGTTTATTCCATACTGAAAAGAAAAGAAAGAAAACAACGTTTCAGCCCTGGAGCCTTCTTCAGGTGTGAGAAAGACAGGGCAGTAAGCAAAAGTAATGTAGCAGGAGAACAAAAGCTGGGAGAGAGGGAGAGAGAGAATCGGGAGCAGGGGACAGAAAGAGTGGCAGAGCAGGAAGTGTGAAGTCAGGATAGGTGAAGAGAGGTGTGAAATGAAACCTACAATGAATAGAGAGAATCTAGAAGAAAAGTAGTCTTTCGTTGAGAAAAGGGGGAAGGTGTGATCCTAGCTTCGGGATAATTTTAATTTCTGTAGACTTTCTGATGTACAAGTTAAGAAAACCATCTTTGAAAACACAGATGGAGAGATTAGTGTGATCATGGTCATCAGAGGTGAAATGAGAAACAATGGGCTTGGAGAAATCTTTAATCATTACAGCCATAACATGCTAGCCAGCAGCCATATCACTCTGCAATTCTCAACTGGCAACCCACTGAAGCTAGGCAGGTTTAAGCCTGGTCATGCCTGGATGGGAGAACCCTGGGAAAAACTAAGGTTGCTGCTGGAAGAGGTGTTAGTGGAGCCAGCAGGGGGTGTTCACCCTGAAGTCCATGTGGGTCCTAATGCCCTAGTATAGTGATGGTGACACTATACTGTAAACAGGCGCCGTCCTTCGGCCGAGGCAAAACCAAGATCCTGACTCTATGTGGTCATTAAAAATCTCAGGGCGTTTCGCGAAAAGAATAGGGATGTAACCCTGGCATCCTGGCCAAATTTCCCATTGGCCTTTACCAATCATGGCTTCCAAATAATCCCCATTTATGAATTGGCTTCATTACTCTGCTCTCCTCACCACTGATAGCTGATGTGTTGTGAGCGTTCTGGCGCACTATAGCTGTCGTCACATCATCCAGGTGGATGCTGAACATTGGTGGTGATTGAGGGGATCCCTATTACCTGTAAAGCGCTTTGAGTGGAGTCTCCAGAAAATCACTATATAAGTGTAAACAATTATTATTATGTTCTCTGAAGCGTTCCCTGAGTCTCCTTCCTGTTAACAGGCAGATAGTATGGACGCAGTCCAATGGCAATCAGATCAATGTCCGGGCTAGAGAAGCGCTCCTTAACATGAATATGTCTAGGTCACCAGATTTTCTGAGTGTATTGTTGGAAACAGCAAGGAGGCCCCAGGCAACTGGTACACTGGAGACCAGATAGTTAGAAAGTGATAGACTCTACGTAGGCGATGAGGTCACGAGTAAGCCGTTAATCTGATGATCAGTGAAATCCGAATACGAGGTCTAAAGACTAGCAAAAAGGTCAAAAGCCAGAAGAGAGGCAAAAATCATACAATACCCAAGACAATATCCAGAAATCGGGGGTCAAAAGATGATCCAAAAGTCCATAAACCAAGATGCAGTCAAGGGAAAATCACAAGGCAGCTCAGCTGTGTCACTCACCAAATCAAACCCAATACTGAACAACATTGGAACAGAGCACAGGGTTTAAGTAGGCAAGAGAGGGGAGGCGTCGTGATGAAGGAGTACTGGGATTGACTAATGAAGTCTGGTAGATCTACACCTCCCCTGAGTAGATGAGGTAGGCCATAGCGGTATAGGTGTCATCTGGGCACTTATGTTAGGGCTGTGAAGATTAAAGATTAAAGATTTCTGCAAGCCCATTATTTCTCATTTAATCTCTGATGGCCATGATCAGACTAATCTCTCCGTCTGTGTTCTCAAAGATGGTTTTCTTTACTCCCACATCAGAAAGACTACAGAAACTAAAATGATCCTGCAGCTAGGATCACACCTTTCCCCATCTCTCAACGAAAGACTACTTTTCTACTAAATTCTTTCTATTCATTGTAGGTTTCATTTCACACTTCTCTTCACCTATCCTGACTTCACACTTCCGGATTGGCCTCTCTTTCTGTCCCCTGCTCCCGCCCCTCACTCCTCCTCTCTCCCAGCTTTTGTTCTCCCGCTACATCTTTGCTTATCTTTGCTTACTGCCCTGTCTTTCTCACAGCTGAAGACTGTTCCACAGCCAAAACGTTGTGTTTTCTTTCTTCTCTTTCCAGCATGGAATAAACCTATTACTTGTTACTTTGCAACCTACACATGCTGACACAGCTACTCACCTGAACTACTAGTGACATTGTTGCTCAAGGTTCCCAGTTCCATTCACATTACTTTACTCTACATTTGTCAAATTTTATATCTGACCTAACTTTGAAGATCCACTGCATCACTCAGTATCAGCTATTTGGTGACATTTCAGTAATTACTGATTTTAAATAAATTTATGATTCCAAACATTTACTATGATATAGTATCCTGCCATAGGATAAGATTTAAGATTGGGTAATACTTCCCAGGTTTTTCCTTGTTTGTGTAATTCTATAGTAGCTGTGGTTACCATAACATATATTCTGGGAGGAATAAATGCTGAAAAAACATTACTTTAATATTGCTTATCAGATGCAAAGATGTACCTCCCCATGAGGCAGTCATTTTGATACAACAATCTTGTTTATAATGATTTGAAAATGGATCTGCATGCATACCTCTATGCTAATCATTTAAAACCTGCCTGTTAGGCTTTCTTTGAAATGATAAAGTACACAGTAGGCAGTGTTTGTGTTACAGTCAAATTAAATTAGGATTGCTGTGAAATTATAACAGTGCTTATATTTTTAAAGTTGTAAAAGTTGTGTTTTTACATGAATTTTGTACTTGAACAAAATATAGGCATAACAGAATGTTTGACCTTTTGTCTGTTTGTTCCTCAAGTTCATTGAGATGTATTGCATTCCTTATTTTCTCCACTTTTGAGCAGATAAGTGGCAGCTATGCATTCTGTTTCAGTGAGTGATGGTAAGAATGGTTGCAATGGGCATTTTTATCTCTTTTGATTTTTAAAAAAGAAGTATTAAAACAATATCAGGATCATCCTGTATATATCAGTGATGATGATATGGTTGTCAAATGGTACAGTGAGGGGTCCAAAATGGGTCAACTTTCAGCACCTCTGTCTCCTGAGTGGTTGGTCATTCTGGTCCAGTAATCTCAATCTAACCATTTCTTCTATATCTGTGAGCAAAGGTTTGAGCAAAATACAACAAAACTTATTCCCAATCTTTTCTAAAAATGTTTTATTTTATTTTGATTGGACCTAGAACAAATAAGAAAATCAACACTTTTCAGCATTGCCCCACTCCCCCTGAATGGTGGATTCTCTCCATCTTATATGGAACATTTCTTTGAAGGCCTCTAAAAGACCCTCAGAGATCTCTAATAGCAATTCCATGCAAGAAGAATTTTAAAAAATTCCACAGTACCTGGCAATTTGGATTTAAACAATACATGTGTTGTGAAAACCAATAGCAAAAGAGGCTTCCAAAGCAGTGCCAGCATATTTTTATCTGCTGTCAGATGAGCCAACAGTTTCTGCTCCTGTGAGAATTCAAGATTTGAGTTTTCATTTAACAAATGTACCAGATGACAGCAAGACATATTCTTGTTTTGAATAGTAGATAAAAAGACACAGAATTCAGTTTCCAAAACCTAAGTATATTTGGACATTTCCAAAACATGTAAAATTATACCTTTAGTGCTCCAAGAACAGAACATACAGAATTGAGTAAGGATATATTATATATACATACTATATATATACTATACTTTGATAATAATGAATAATAATTTCTTACACTTACAGTATATAGCGCTTTTCTGGACACTCCACTTAAAGTGCTTTACAGGTAATGGGGACTCTCCTCCACCACCAATGTGCTGCACTCACCTGGATGATGCAATGACACCAGCTTTACATCAGTGAGAAAGAGAACAGTGTGATAAATTGGTAAAGGCTGATGGGAAATTTGGTGAGGCAACTCCCCTACTCTTTTCAAGAAACATCCTGGGATTTTTAATGACCACAGTGAGTCAGGAAGTTGATTTTACTATCCAAAGGACGGTGCTTATTTTACAGTATAGTGTCCCTGTCACTATACTGGGGCATTAGGATCCACACAGACATCAGGGTGAGCACCCCCTACTGGCACCTTAGTTTTTTGCAGGAGGTCTCCCATCCAGGTACTGACCAGGCTCACACTTCAGTGGGTTGCCACTTGTGAGTTTCAGGGTGATATGGTTGCTGGCAACTTTACAACAAAAAACTGAGTGCATGATTTAATGGAATTTTACAGTTCCAAAGTTTATTCTTGGAAAGATCTTCATCTGTACCAATTAAATTCCCATTCCAAATAGTGACAGCTGTTAAAGGTTTGTGGAAATTCTTTTAAAGAAAAAAATTAACCACAAGAAACCCATTCCGAAAATCCAGCACATTATGCACTGGGAGTGCAGAGAGCATTGCCCTCCCAGTGGACACCATTGGCATCAATCTTGGAAGAGAGATGTACCTGGAGCGACCAAAAGCTTTTCAAATGAACACCAAGGTTAGACTTAAACCAAAGGGAAAACAAAATAAAAGTGAAATACATTTTAGACCTCCATATAACTATAATCCCCTACAGATCTCTCATACTGTCCACTGGAGAATTTCATGTATAGTCTCTTTCCTTTACAAATACAAGTATAGAATCTATAACAGTATCTTAAAGGAGGAAAGAAAGAATTATCTACTGATATCAGTTTTTAAAATCTTTGAATGCATTGCACTAAATATTATTTCTAACTAACATGCAGGACACCAAAACAGAAGTCTGATTTTAACCCTATTTGTCCCCCTCCGATGCCTGGATTCACATGTATTTTCATTTTAGGAGGTTTTAATTTTAATGTTGACTCTCCTCGCTGCCTGTTAGTGACTTACACATCATTAAAGCCTTTTGTTTTGATCAAGAGATTCTCTAAATTACTCAGAAACCTAATGTACTAAGGTTCACAACATCAGGTCGCTTGACAATGGGAAGTAATCTAAAAAAAAAAGAAATATAATTCACATGTCATTCCCCTTGGTACACCAATCCACCCTGCTTCATGAAATCCAGTGGGCATAAACCTGAATGTGGTTGGGGAGATTCTTATCTGGCTGGTCATTCACTAGTCTTCAAGCAGCAAAAAATAATAACATATACTATCCCAAGCTGAGCTTTTTTGGAGAAGCTAACTAAAGAATAACAGAGTAACTGTACACCTATTTTCCTCAATTCATCATCTCTAAAATCCAGTTAAAAATCACTCTGGAAGAGTTTATGGTCCAATGTAATAATTCATATGAGGTTTTTCAATCTAAAAGTAATAACGCCTATAATCTGTGCTTTCTCTTCTGAGAATAATTTATGTACTCTCAAGCTCATGCTTTTTCTTGCTTGCAGTTTCATGCAATCCCTCCTCAGTAGCTATCTGAAATGATCACGAAAATGAAACCCACCACATTTTCATTGAGTTCTATTCCCACTGCCCTGCATGTTATCAATAAATCATTGAAGTCTGGAATTGGTCCCTTGGTCTTTGAACATGTTTTTATTACCCCTTTAATAAAAAAGGGGAATTTAGACTACAGTCTGCTCAGTAACCACTGGCCAATATCCAACTTACCATTTTTGGCAGTGGTTCAAGAGTGGGCTGTTGCTGTTCATTTACAAGCTCATTTATCTGCAAATAAGCTTTATGAGCCCTTTTAGTTAGGGTTTAGATCAGCACTTAATACAAAAATAGCACTTGTTAGGGTTGCTAGTGATCTGCTAATAACTGCAGATGCTGCAAAATGATTTTATCTCTGCTTGTCTTGCTAGACCTTAGGTCTTAAAGTGGGTTGTTGGTATTACTGGAACTTCTTAGTTGTGGTTTCAGTGTTATCATATAGAAAACAATTTGCCCAAATCAGTCGTTGTTGACTGATTGTTGTTGTCTTCATCTCTCTTCATATCAGAGCTAGTACTCAAAATATTGTATTCTTGTCCTATCAGCCTATCAGTGCCATGTAAAATGCATTTGCATGAGATAACATGGTGTTTAAAAACAATAAATATTGCATAAATAATATGACCCCAATATATTGATATGTTGCAATATACATGCAATAATATTGCCACGTGCAAAGTTTCATTTTAATTTGAAAAAAATCACACTTCCCTTTGAGCAAATTAATTAGTAAAACGGAACATTTGTAAAGCAGGATTACTCAGTTAGTTGTATATATATAGTTTATTGTATAGTCTGTTGTGAATGAGATTTACTTTTTTAGGTTTACATATCTTTAAAATAATTTATAGTTTGCCTTAATTCAAATTATACAATCTAAATCATAGAAAGAAACTGAAATAAACATGGAAAGAAATGAACTTTGGTTTCATAGAGTTGCATTAGGTCTGAGATGCTCAGATCAAAAGCATTTTCTGACATACTTTGGTTAAATACGTTCTACGGATTTGATTAAGTCTTATCAAGAGTCTGGGAACAAAGCATAAAAATGTAGGTAGACAGAGAGAAGGGAGAGAGAAAGACAGACAGAGAGGCAAGAATAAGAGAGAAGAGAGGGAGTCAGAATGTGGAAGCTACTTGTTCTGATCAGATTTGAGATAAGTATTTGAACTGTTTTAAGAAAGCTCCGTATTCCATTGTTTTTAGTAAACTGGTTTCCATGTCATCAAGGTCTCTTGCAATTTATTGTTACAATTTCTGATTGTTACAGCAAATTAAAACCCCTAATCTCATTCAGCAGTGTGCTTGATTTTTTTTTATCCTTTGAAATCCTCTAAAAGATATGACAGAGAACAAAGAACTCAGATGCCACCAATTATATTAACCACTAGCATATTCTTGGCAAAAACTTTACAATTAGGATGTTATAATTCTTTCTTTTACTCAATGATGAATCCACTCAGCCTATTTCTGGATATTCACTATGTGGATTTTGTCAGTGGCATTTTTTAAATTTACATTTGTATTTTTTTAAAAGGGAACAGGAAGTTAATGTCTCACCATGTACATTTTTAATTTTGCATGTGAGCCAAATACATTGACACATACATTTCTACACTCTGCACTATATTTTCAGTTACTGAGTAAAGTAATGTTAAAATGAGTTATTGAGTTAAAGAATTCCATGAAGTAGTATCTACAGGTATCCACACATCATTGATGTGTCATTCAAATCACTACTTAAAACCTTTATTTTAATCTTGACTTTTTATGTGTGTTATTTACAGTACAGTGTTAATTTGCTTTTAAATAGAATGTGTTTTAATACTAGGGTGATTATAGTATTGTGATATGTTTTATGTGCATGAGCATCAATGTAAGATTGGAACAAAATCTTGGAAAACAAAAATGTCATTACAAAATTTCCAGTGAAAATGTTAGGTTATTTTACTATGAAATTATCTAATATAAATGATCAGTGTAGTAAATAATGCATGTCAGAAATCTCAATTATGTATTTCCCTATTGTAATACTGGTATTAATAAATGTTGTTAGGTTTTTTTAAAACCATTGCACATCATTCCATTGTACTTAAAAACTACTGTAAATAAAATAATTATGGACATACATATATATTAGTTTAATGGATATTTTCAGCATTTAATTTAGATTTTTAGAACTGTTCCTAAATCACTGTCTTCACCGTCATCCCTGTTCTAAAAAAAAATAAAATCCCCAATACATCAATACATAAGAATGGTTTAGTTCAAAAGATTAGTTCTCCAAAATATGATTTCATCTAATAGGAAGAAGCAAGAAAGCAGGCCTCCAGTCTCTGAAGTTCTTTTGTTCTATTTTTTACTTTAAAATATGCAAGACAAATGATGCTATCAATTTATAAAAATGTTTAATAGTTTTATTTTAATACTATGAACATTAATGAATCTTATAATTTCCCCGAAGCCCACTCATAACATTGGAAGAAGTGTCTTTATCATGTAAATCAACCCAATAATTTGCTATTCTAATGGCCGATGTATTTTATGTCTTTAAAAATATTCCCTGCTGTCAGGGGATTCTGATATTTGTAGTATTTGCTATCAGGTGGGAATTAATCAAGATTTAAAATTGAGAATCAAAATCTTCCAATCTAAAAAAATCATAGCCAATCATAAGCATGACATGGGCTTATGTGGAAATGAACATAATAAAGCATTACCTAAAAGGGCAACTGTATATATTTTTTAATTGTAAAAGACTTTAGTAATACTGTACACCCAACCACATCACTGGTACAACCACATGTCTCACAACGCAATAAATAGTAGATTTTCAATTTTATTTACCATTGTATTAATAGTTACGACAGAAACTGTATACATTTAAAACAAATTTGAAATCTTTAAAACCCAAACCCATGTCTGTGTGAGATAATGGTTTGCACAGCAGGTGCTTAGTTTAGATTACTAAGAGTCTAAAGATTCAGTGAAAACCAAAGGCCTGTTTCACAAAGTGAGACTCACTTTACGTTTTTGAACTCTGAAGCCCATAGCTATCACTAATTGCTACCAAAATACTAATGACATGCATCACAATTGATTAGTGGCTACCCAGCATATGGAAATGTTGCAAACTGTTGCACAACCATTTGTGTTAGGGAGATATTAAACTAAGAAGAACATGTTGTAGCAATTCCTTGTAGTGATTCATTGCAGAGTCAGCGTTTAGGAAGACAGGCAGGATACAGTAATTGAATCTCACTGACTTTAGGAAAGATGTGTAGGAAGAAGGAATAGAGTTCAATGCTGTGCAGCTTGGGGGTGACAAAAGAGAGATGAGAAAAGGGGCCCCATTTTATAGAGGCAGGGAAAGTGGAAATAGTTGTTCAGCTAGAAAGACCTTCAACATCTTTGTGAATGCATGTCATTATAAAAACTATATTTGCAGTATATAAACTACAAAAAAGGAAAAAAAGGCAGGTATAGAAAAAAAAATATAATGTATATTAGAATTTATTGTAAATATTATAATTATTGATGCAGCTATAGTTGATTATGGAGGTGTCTCTAAGAATCTAGATAACATGTGTAACACCTGGTAAAGTAGTGTAAATATCTCCAGCTTTAAATTAGAGGGAATGTCAGCTGAGGTGTAAGGGTCCAGATTCAGTGATGAAAACACTTGTAAAGTTGACTTTAATTAGGTTATGGGTAAATGATTAAGTATCAATTAACAATCCAGGAGCAGAGCATAAAACGGGGAGTCAACTGAGAGACGTTCCTTTGCTTAGTTCACCTGGGAAGACCAGACTGAAGCTAAATATTTTAGCCTTTTTTAGGCTCTCTTTAACTCTCTTTTTTAGAGAGTTTGCTATTTTGTTCATTTTTTAGGGAAGTCTGATAAAGAATTTCTGGGTTTAAAAAAAGCCTCCTGTTCAATGGGTGCATTTTATCAAGTTTGAATGCTTGGTAACAGTCTGGGACTTTCTGGATGGCTAGTATGTTGGGCCTCTGGGATTCCTTATTTACAATATGATTATGTTGAGTGTAGTATAATGTGTCACTGTTATTGTGGATAAATATTTGTTTAATAATAATAATAATTCCTTACACTAATATAGTGCTTTTCTGGACACTCCATCTAAAGTGCTTTACAGGTAATGGAGACTCCACGTCACTATCAACAATGTGCAGCCCCACCTGGATGATGCGATGGCAGCCATAGTGCACCAGAACACTCACCACACATCAGCTATCAGTGGGGAGGAGAGCAGAGTAATGAAGCCAATTCATAGATGGGGATTATTAGGAGGCCATGATTGGTAAAGGCCAAGGGGAAAAGTTTAATCAAGTGGTCATGAATTTTTACTCTTTTTACCAAAGGTGTGCCAGAGAGCAAAGAATTTACCCTTGGGTAGTTTCTTGGCAAATTCTTTACAAGTTGGTACTTATGATTATTTGAAGTATTTATTTTTCCCCCACGTGGTCAAGTCCCTATTTTCTCTATTTTCACAACCCCCCATTTGTAACATTATACATAGCTGCTTTAAAAAATAGTATTTTAAGAAAATTCAATTCAATTTCAAATACTTTATTCACATATACATGTACAAATCTCAATTGTGATTTCTGTTTAATAGCATTTTTAAATTCCATTACTTTCTTTGATCAATTTGTAGATCAGTTTGCTGGTTATGTGACTGGTAAGACTTGTTTTTTTTGCTCCTCTTATGACAGTGTTCACACATTTGCTAGCTTCATTAGGAAACATTTGCATCTACTGAAAAAAGATTTAACCAGCATCTCAAAATGATGATTATTGGCTAATTGATTGCGGTGCTGTTGTACTCCGGCTGGGAGTAGTTTGATGTTGCCCTTGGAACCCAGGACATTCCTACCACTGCCCATTCATCTGCCCCCTGAGAACATGCTCAGGCCATCTCTCCTTTCCTCCATCAATCTTTCAATCAGACAGCCAGTCTAATCATAAAGTACCTGATTGATCTGACTTGTTAAGGTTTAATTCTCTGCTAGACTGACACTCTGACATTGAGCTCTGTACAGCCACTAGTACTACTCTTTCCCTGCTCACAAGAATTAATTACTACCACGTATATCTAGTGAAAACTGGCTTTACAATTTTTCTTCTCTGACAGCCCTTCACCAGTTTGACCCACTGTCTCACTGTCTCTGTTGAAAGAGTTCTAAAGCCGTAAACCAGAATCCAGTCCAAAAAGTTCAAAACCGAAGGAAAAACACCAGCTATAAGTACCAAAGCACAAAACAAAGTCATAAACCAGGGAGCCAGAAAGTCGAAGAGTCTGAATAACAGTTAAAGCATAAACCAAAACAACAAGCTGAAAAGAGAAAACCAAGAATCAAGGTCAGGGGTGAAGAGCAATCCGAAAGCCAGGAGAAATGAGACA
Source organism: Lepisosteus oculatus (assembly GCF_040954835.1). Taxonomy (NCBI): domain Eukaryota; kingdom Metazoa; phylum Chordata; class Actinopteri; order Semionotiformes; family Lepisosteidae; genus Lepisosteus; species Lepisosteus oculatus. The sequence goes on along the minus strand of NC_090696.1, from coordinate 44,503,997 downwards.
AAGGAAAAAGTGCAGAGTACTTGGAGAGAAGTTCCAAAAATACTGAGCAACGGGAGAATGACTAAAGCGTCCTAAAAAAGAGAAAGGCAGAGAATGCGAGGATTGAACGAGACAGCTGAGTGGTCAGGTATTTTGGAAAGGTCTACGCCTTCTTAAAGGGGCCGTACGAGAAGATGGATATCCAACATCCCCATTCCTGAAACTCCTCTTACAGTACCTAAAATGCTTGTTTTTCTCTCATTGACAGCCTGCCTGCATGCTCATTAGTCATCACTAGCCATGTCATTCACTACTTCTTTTGTTCTCCTGAATCTTCCGGAGATGTACAAAGACCTGCACTTGGATTTCAGCCTGCATCTTGTTTGACATTTGGAAGCAGCTAGTGACAGGGATGTTTTTTCCTCAATTTCAAAAAATGTTCTGTAGTGTTTCACACCAACATGCTAATCTGCCTTTAAATCATTCTGTCCTGCCCCCTCCAAGAATGGGCCCAGGAAACTAGCCCAGGGTTCATTTGCATCCAAAAAGTACAAACTGGTGGAGAAAGACAGTGCCCTGCTTTTTATTATGACATAAACATGCTCTTTATCCACACAGCTGCTATGTTTTATCTGTTACAAAAGACTGTGAATCAGATATCGTGTTAAATTAAATGAAATTCAGGTAATCATATTCAATTACTTACACCAATTACAATTTTGATTCAAATAATGATTCCATTCTTTTAGAATTCAGTGATAACTAAATGTATTATGAGTATTAATTGAATGTTCAACATACTGTGATATTTAAATGTTTTGTTTAATATATTTATTTTATTATAAGAGAGGGGTAAGTAATTCCCTGAAAGGGCAATTTGTTAAAATTGTATACTATATTTGTCATTGGCCAGGAATCAAAACCAGGTCTCCCATGTGGCAAGCAAGAATTATTTAATTGAGTCATCAATACATCACTCAGATTGGATGACTGAATGTGAGGGAGAGTGGTGAGTATTCGAGAATTTGACTCTATGCTTAGAGAGTTCTAATAAACAGGAAAGACTACCGAAACCAAAATTATCCTGCAGCTAGGATCACACCTCCCCCCTTCTCTTAACGACAGACTAATCTTCTAAATGTTCTCCATTCATTGGAAGTTTCATTTCACACCTCTCTACACCCATTCTGACTTCACACCTCTTGATCGGCCTCTCTTTCTGTCCCCTGCTCCCACCTCTCAATCCTCCTCTCTCCCAACCTTTGTTCTCCCATTACATTACCTTTACCACACCTGAAGAAGGCTCCATGGCCGAAACGTTGGGTTTTCTTTCTTCTTTTTGTCAGCATGAAATAAACGTATTACTTGTTCCTTTGCAGCCTACGCATGCTGAGCAGCTACCCACCACACTCGGATCCTCTCTATTAACTCTCCCCTCTCCTAGCTTAAAGAGCTGCCCAAATAAGGTTAGCCCCGCCCCCCTTGGAACATACCACCGTCTCTTAAAATTATAACTTTACAAAAAAAATGAACACTTGCCCCATAACAATTCGTTTTTGCTTATGACATTATGTTGTACCAATAAGGTTACAAAATACACATTTCCTTTGTAATAATGATTTATCTGAATTATATTTACTGCAATGGTGCTTCCCATTGCGGAAATGTGTGCATGCTCCCTTCAGCGCAAGCCCTACAAAGCCAGCCTGAGAGGAGAGGACGGGTTTGGACCTCCCAAGCGACCGTACTTGGAAGTCAGACGCCCAGGATGTACAGCATGACAGCAAGGGAAAAGATAGACAAGAGTGCTCTTTAAACAGCAGATGAGTACAAGTAAACAAACAAACAGAAAGTAACACGTGTATGACTGATTTCTTACTGGAACGCTGGTTGCGGAGTAAAATGTTGGTGTGTTTGCGTGTGTAAGAAATATGAAACTGCTAGCCGAGCCAGGAGTGTCCACCCTCACGACTAGCCAGCTGTTAGGCAAGTTAAATTATATTGGTAGTTCAGGTTGACAAAATTATTGCTGTGTTTTAACTCCTGTACTCTGTAAAGCACTGAGAAGGGATATACCCCATGCCCCAGACAGACAAAGGTGATAAAAATCAATTCAATAGGGTGCAAAAATCAATTCAATGTGTTAATACTAACTCTTAACAGCCGTTTGTGAGAGCAAAGTGACTTAATGCTCAATTGAATGAAAACTACAGTACAGTCAGATTTTTTAATTTCTTTTAGCAACATTAGTTGTTTGTCAAATGCACCTCCTTTGCGCAGTACAGAACTTCTAAAAGGTACCCTTTTCTCTCGTGCAAACTCATCAAAGGTTTATTTTTAATAATTCGGAAACCTGGACGATAAGCCTCAGGGATTCGTTCATGGTATAATCAAAATACCCCCCCTCTATCGGCTCTCGACTCCTACTGTAACGCACACGCCACCCATGAAGTCAGATCCACAGATAAACCGAAACGTCAGCGCACATGGCAACGAGCGGCAGTGTTCCTGTACTGTGTAAATATACTATATATACAGTATGATACCGTATGGTTTCAAACAAAGCCACTACAATGCATTATGTGTGAACTATTTTTCTTAATCCAAGTATAAACTTAAGTTTCTCGTTAATATTTGTATCAAGACAAAATATAGATGTTCTTAATGGGGATGTAAATCTGAAAGAGGCACATTGCATTCGCAAGAAGGTATAATAACAGATAAAGCTAAAAGTTATTGGGTATTCCTGGCTCTTAACCTATTTAACCTAGTTTGGCAAGGTTGCTTGGTGTTTTCAAACTCATATTTTGATGCCTTGGTCTGTATTTTCCTCTCAAATGAGTGGAAGGTTACATTAATTATACGAAGAAAATCTGAACCCTACCCTAAACGAACCAAACCCTTAGCTAGGGTTAGGGTTAGTATTATTAGAAAACATAGAGGATGTTTGATGGCATGGCTGTGTTTTAGGACAGAAGTGAAATTTAGGAAAAGTTATATTTTAATGTTCTCTACACATTTTTCTTCTTGCATATATGGTTCATTATACTGCTTTGCCCTAAATGGGGATGTTGTATAAGTCCCCGAAAAGCAAAAGATTGAAAGAAAGTGGTTAAATGTCTCAATCGGTTACATTTGGCATTGAATGCACTGGCATTTTAACAGTTGTAGCTACAGTTTATTTGGTTTTCCTGACTTTCAACCTATTTAACGCTGATACCATGCTCATGGAGAGTATGATTCGACACAAAATTTCCAATAGCATAATATTTATCAAAAAATGAAATTGTACCGCAGCTAATACATTTTGCTTTTTGTGGCAAGGCTTCTAAGTCTTTTCAGACTAATATTTTGATGCCCTGAGTTATATTTTCTTCTTAAATGACTGTTAGCTAGGATTAGGGTTAGTATTGTTAGAAAACATATAGGATGTTTGATGGCATGGCTGTGTTTTAGGACAGAAATGAAATTTAGGAAAAGTGATATTTTAATGATCTTTTCACTTTTTTTTCATGCTTTTATGGCTCTATATACTACTTTGCCCTAAATGGGAAAGTTGTCTAATTCCCCGAAAAGCAAAAGATTGAAAGAAAGTGGTTAAATGTCTATATCTGTTGCATTTGGCATCGAATGCACTGGCATTTTAACAGTTGTACCTACAATTTATTGGGTTTCCTAACTCTTAACCTATTTAATGCTGATACCATGCTCATGGAGAGTACGATTCGACACAAAATTTCCAAGAACAAAATTTTTGTCAAAACATGAAATTGTACCACATTTGATATATTTTGCTTGGTGTGGCAAGGCTTCTAAGTCTTTTCAGACTAATATTTTGATGCCCTGAGTAATATTTTCTGCTTAAATGAGTGTTAGGTTGCATTGATGAAAATCTGAACCCTAACCCTTATTGCAGAAACCCTAAGCTAGGGTTAGGGTTAGTATTATTAGAAAACATATAGGATGTTTGATGGCATGGCTGTGTTTTAGGACAGAAGTGAAATATAGTAATACTGGTGTTTTAAGTTTCTCTTCACGTTTTTTTTTCTTGTATATGTGGCTCTATATACTGCTTTGCCCTAAATGGGAAAGTTGTCTAAATCCCCAAAAAGCAAAAGATTGAAAGAAAGTGGTTAAATGTCTAAATCTGTTGCATTTGGCATTGAATGCACTGGCATTTTAACAGTTGTAGCTACGATTTATTGGGTTTTCCTGAGTCTTAACCTATTTAACGCTGAATATTTGTCAAAAAGTGTAATTGTACCACAGTTGATACATTTTGCTTTGTGTGGCAAGGCTTTTAAGTCTTTTCAGACTGATATTTTGATGCCCTGACTTATATTTTCTTCTTAAATAAGTGTTATGTTGCATTGAAGGAAATCTGAACCCCAACCCTAACTACCCAAACCCTTGACTCACCTGGTGGCACACTTCCTACAGCACGGACTGGAAGCGCTGAAGGCCACAGGACTGGAGAGCAACCCCAACTGGACCGAGACGGAAAGAAAGAGAAAGGAAACGTAGTGTATCGAAAGACTCGATACTACCTTTCCACAAGGCCTGAACATCAGAAAATAAACTGGGAGGTTTTCAGTTGTTGGAAGGAGAATGCAGCAATCCTTGTCCCAGATGGTCCCTTCTTAGAGTAAATGTGGGAGAAAGAGCTTTGTTCCCCTATCCTAACCAGCCAGATCCTACAGGGACTGGAACTCTTCACAGTCACTATTCCAGCACTCAGGCAACAAACAAAAGAAGACCTGGAACCAATTGACACTTGAACAGTTCACACACCAGTCCTACCAGTGAGGAAAACAAAAGACCCCAATGGCCTATTGAGAGGTGCATAATCCCCAGCAGGAAAGCAGAAACCCATTCACCCACCGAAACTGCACCTACTCACACAGAAACAAAAGGAATACAGACAATAGTATACAAACCAACCCCCTGGTAGGAACAACACTCACTGCCCCTTAGAAAACAAGATAAAAACAGTCCAGCAGGGACACAGTGCCCCATAACAACGCGTGAAGAAGACCCAGGCAGGTCGAAACGTCACAACACAGAGAAATCCAAGATTGCCTTCCCACGGAGCCACAGATTCTACAGAGGTAAACCTTCCTAACAGTGGAAACCTAAGGGTGCCAACGAAGCTTTATGCATTTTACTGGTAAGTATGGATCGTTATGGTATGCGTCAACCCAGAGTTGACAATGCACACTACCGTACTGTCACTCTCCACACCGCCTACACACCAAACCATACCAAATCAAACATGTCAAACAGATAGGATACCTTCCAACAAGGAACCAGGATCATCAACAAAATGACCCAAACAGTCCACCACCTAAAAAACACAGCAGTTTCTGGAGGGGAGAACCAGGCACCCGCCAGCCTAGGACGGAAGACAAAGGAGCTCAAGCACCTCATAAGACTGGCCAACCCAACCGAACTCACATGTTTAAAGCTAGTAAGCAATGCCAAAAATTGGCTCTACACCACAGTGCAGATCCTCGAAGAGGACTACAAGGAAACTCTCACACATCTGTCCAGACGACTGGAGGACCTGGAGCTTCCCAGCTGGGAACAAGCTTTCGTGGTTGCCTCCAACTGGGCAAAGAATATTTTGGAGGAAAATATAGAAGGACACGTTGGCCCATACAAATGCTATGTTTACTGCTACGCTTAGCAACAAGGAATCCACTATCCCCACGTCTCCAAACAAATTCCAAATACTCGACACATTAACCAGGGAAGAGGTTAATGGCTCAGAAGAGACATACGTATCCCAGGCAGAATCCCATCCAGAACCAGTGAGGAGACACTGGGAAAACAGACATCCTACCCAGAAATCTGGCCCCACACCAGCCAGGTCATATACTCCGGAAATAGATGACTTTCCTCTGATCCCCATGCCACAAAGGATCCAAAGAGAGCAGAGAAGACAAGAGGGAACCATGAGAAACACCCGAACTGGAATGTCTATCCCAAACAGCACCACCAGGGTACACCTCTCCCAGGACTCTAGATCTGACCCTAACCTCAGCCCTAACCCTAACGCTTATACTGATCTTAACCCCAATGGAATCAATAACAAGGCCCAAAAAGCAAAGGAAACAGCTATCAAACAACTACAACAGATGCTACGGGAAGCTAAGGGAACCTTCCCAGCTGCAGAAATATACATCCTACTGATTAATTACTCCAGAGACCTGGAACCAGAATTCAGGAAAAATCTGGACACAATAAACAATCACATACAGCAAAACATGCCATACCTCCCCAAACTGGAAGAAGCCCTTTTCAAGACAGAAAGAGATGGAATTCACTGGACCACTGCAACAGCTCAACAAATGCTAAACCACTGGTCACAACATTTAAACTGGTAAGCCCCAAAGCCACAGAACAAGAGGGGGACAAGAATAACAAAAATATTGTAAATCTAAGCAACAACTTCCACCCCACAACTGAACAAATAAACCTCCTCAATAAGGGCTTATCATCTGTCCCCACAGTAGTGACAAAGAAAGGTCAGAAAACCAGAATGAAAGGCGAAATCCGACTATACCACGGTCGCCTTAAACTGACCGCCTTCTTTGAGGATAAAGACACCAATACAGAAAGGGTTCCCTTCCTGCCTAAATCCAGCTGGGAACCAGGGGAAAACCAACTGCCACCAGAAATCCAGGAAATAATTCAAGAGGACAACAGAATTCTACGAAAACTCACACCATACAGGTACTCACACAACATAACAAAGGAGGAAACCATAGCCTTAAAAATTTAAAGGAAAACAAACATATAGTCATAAAACCAGCAGACAAAGTCAGTGCAATAGTTATCATGGATAGAGAACAATACATTGCAGAAGCACACAATTAAATAATCAGGAACACTATACTACTTTAGAAGAACCTCTGTACAGACAAACAGCACTAGAAATAGGGCAAATCCTACAAACTCTGGTAGAACTAAAACACCTAACAAAAAAACAGGCATTCTACCTCAGAGGAGATGAATCGCCACGACCGAGGATATTCTACCTCCTCCCAAAAATTCATAAAGCCCCAGAAACATGGCCACTCCCCTACGAAATTCCACCTGGGAGGCCCATAGTGTCCAACTGCAACAGTGAATCCTACAGAATAGCAGAATATCTAGACCATTTCCTCAACCCCATTTCTAAACACCACCCAAGTTACATCAAAGACACCTATGACTTTGTAGCCAAAGTAAAAAATGCTACAATACAACAGGAAGCCTTCCTGTTCACCATTGACATTGACAGTTTATACACCAACATTGAAATTACGGAGGGACTGAAAGCAGTCCGGGAGTGGTTTCTCAAATACCCTGACCGCAGCAGACCAGAAGCACAAATTCTGAAGCTATTGGAAATTAGCCTCAACAAAAACGATTTTGAATTTGAGGAGCAATACTACTAACAAATAAAAGGAACTGTTATGGGGAAACGCTTTGCTCCGGCCTATGCCGACATCTATATGGCCCATTGGGAGGTTACAGTATTCCCAAAATGTACACACAAACCTACACACTACTTCAGGTACCTTTGACGACATCTGGGGAACCTGGACACATGGCCCACAGGCCTTTCAAGAATTCATTAACACCCTCAACACACACCACAGGTCCATTAAACTCAAATACACCAAGCATGACAACCAGATAGACTTCCTAGACACCACCACATACAAGGGTTCCTCCTTCAACAACACAGGCAAACTGGACATCAAGGTATATTTCAAAGACACGGACACACATGGCTTACTGCACAAAGACAGCTTCCACCCAAAACATACTTTCAAAGGATGGGTAAAATCACAACTCCTACGCTTCCACAAAATCTGCACACAACAACAAGACTTTGAGGAAGCCAAACACACTTCCAAGCTCTACGCCCGAGAGGATACACACGGAGTTTCCTCAAAAATGTGGCACAAACATTTCTAAACAGAAAAACACCTGATGACAGAAAAATAATACTCCTCATCACAACATACTCCAAACTCAGCATAATAACCAACCAAAAACTAAAGTCTACATTCACCACGATATTAGAAAACACAAACCTACTGAGGGAACACAAAATCATATCTGCATATAGAAAAAGCAAAAACCTTCAGAATTATTTAGTCCAAAGCAAACTAAAACCTGTACAAAACAGATCAAATACATCAAGAGCCAAACACTTCAAACAGAAAACAATGATCCAAAACAACAAAACCAAAGAAATCTTGCAGTTGCAAAGGGCACTCTCAGAAAACACCAATAACGCTGTCTATGGCATCCAGTGCAAAATGTGCAGGGTGACCTATGTGGGGAAAACGGGTAACTCCATCCGAACCCAACTGGTACAACACAGGTATAACATCCGGAACCAGCAGGAAAGGAGGACTCACCTGGTGGCACACTTCCTACATCACGGGTTGAAAGCACTGGAGGCCACAGGACTAGAGAGCAACCCCAACAGTACAGAGACGGAAAGAAAGAGAAAGGAAGCGGAGTGGATCAAAAGACTTGATACTACCATTCTACAAGGCCTAAACATCGGAACATAAATTGGGAGGTTTTCAGTCGTTGGTAGGAGAGTGCAGCACTCCTTTTCTCAGATGGTCCCTTCTTAGAGTAAATGTGGGAGAAAGAGCTTTGTTCTTCTATCCTAACCGCCCTAACCCTTAGCTAGGGTTAGGGTTAGTATTATTAGAAAACATAGAGGATGTTTGATGGCATGGCTGTATTTTAGGACAGAAGTGAAATTTAGGAATAGTGATATTTTCATGTTCTCTTCACATTTTTTTTCTTTCATTTAAAAAACAGGCATTCTACCTAAGAGGAGATGAATCAGACTTTGATTATATATTTTGATGCCCTGAGTTATATTTTCTGCTTAAATGATTGTTAGGTTGCATTGAAGAAAATCTGAACCCTAACCCTAACTGCCCAAACCTTTAGCTAGGTTTAGGGTTGGTATTATTAGAAAACATAGAGCATTTTTGATGGCATGGCTGTGTTGTAGGACAGAAGTGAAATTTAAGAACAGTGATATTTTCATGTTCTCTTCACATTTTTATTTCTTGCATATACAGATGCATCCATTCAAAACGTGTGGAGTATTTCGCGGTACACTGCAGTGTCACACAGTGTATCGCGTCATTTGACATCATGCCGGAAAGTATCCGGAATCACCTTGTAAAACCGCCAGGAGGAGCCAATAAAGCTTAACCTCTCATGTACAGCATTTGAGCTTTTAAATGTAAACTGTGTATTACAGCATGTTAATCATCAGTCATTAAAAAGTTGGTATATTTTATGAACAAGTTTGCTCAGTGTGATAAAAGTACACAACCTACCTTCATCATAAATATTTTAATTATGCAGAAATATTTTATGCCATAAAAGCCTCTACCGAAGATATTACTAATAGTATTAATATTGAATGACTTTGGACAAGCTGTAAACTCAAAGTATTACGCTGGTCCACATTCTTTCTAACCGTCATTTTAAACTAAAATACTTTTATTTTTTTCTTAGATAAATGCCATAGCATTTCGTTGATCTAACTAACGAGGACAGGACATTAGCTAGCCAATACGATAATACTTTTTTTGCTAATTTCTTTAGCACATTTGTACAAGCACTAGGAATCTGTCCAAGCCCTACTTTGTCAGGCATTTTCTTTTACTGTAATGGACATAAAAACTCCCTTGCTTTTCACAGAGTGTTTCATAATTTCTAACTACGAAAATTATTTAAACTGTGACACTTATCATTCAACCAGAGCTCAAAATATCACAAAGATCCTCAAGAGCACAGCAGAGACTGTATTAGAAGATACTTGTATCAGATACATGAGAATCCAAGCTTTTTTTATCTATGCTTTCTTTTCCGTATACCAGATATTATGGAACCACTTCAGAAGGGTGTCAGCCAGTCAGATTCCTGGAATCGGTACTTTAAAGAAAAAATACACACCAGTATTCCATTTCTCCCTAAACATTTTAAGCATCGAAGTTTTTAACTAACATGTGAAATAGCGTGTAAAAAAGTGGTAGTTTTTAGCTTTTCTGCTAATATAATATGGAATCGTGTATCTAAAGAAATTTATAACGATATAATTATATCTGTGTACTGCGACAGGGCTGTGTAGGGCTGTTTCACCTCTCTCTATATGTGACTTCCCAAGTAGCCCACTGGTCTATGTGCCTGACTAATAACCTACAGGGGAACAAGTAATAGGTTTATTCCATTCTGAAAAAAAGAAGAAAGAGAACACAACGTTTCGGCCATGGAGCCTTCTTCAGGTGTTCTTCACACCTGAAGAAGGCTCCACGGCCGAAACGTTGTGTTCTCTTTCTTCTTTTTTTCAGCATGGAATAAACCTATTACTTGTTCCTTTGCAGCCTACGCATGCTGACGCAGCTACCCACCTGAACTAATAACCTACAGGTTGTGTGTTCAAATCCAGCTGGTGGCACAACTTTTCTTTTAACAAACATTTCTTTGAAAAAATAGAATAGCAATATTATGGACAATTAATTGACTTTTATATTTCTAAATATCACAACATGATCAAATTTAAGTCATTTTTAATAACAATGAATAGTCACCTTCTTTCCTTCTGACAACTGTCCCTGCTTCTGCCTCCTGCTTCTATCGTGTGTGTGTTGAGGGTGGGATCCCTTTAGATCTCCCTTCAGATTTAAAAGGTTATTAATCATATCTTCTGTGTCGCATCTTACCGGTGTAGCTGATCTTTTGCTGCCTGGGTAAACTATCACGAAGCTTTAGAGAACTTAACATTTTTATTATCAACAAATTATAAATACGACATTTACATTTACATGATTAATTTTTCACTTGAGTGTATGGAGGATTGTGAGAGCAGACCCCCCCCTTAGGCTGCGCAAATTATTTTTTACATTTTTATTAAGAAATGGAGGCTGTATGCGTTATAATATAAACATTTACTGTCAAACTTTAAATCTACAGTTGATTTAAAGACAATCTGTCAAAGTGCAATGAAATACAATATTGTTGTTGTTGTTATTGTTATTTTTATCCTGTAAAGCATTTTGAGAAGCCACCTTTAAAGGTGCTATATAAAGGCTCTGATTCTTATGAAATGTGTTTTTTCTTATTTTTAGGTTTCTTATAAACCTATTACAGTACTTGATTCTTATGGATGCCCGGTTCCGCCTGGAATTCAAAATAAAACATGGAATCACATGTCTAAGGAAATAGCAATATAACTACATCCATTGCACAAACAGTGGCATGTTACATTATTAATTAAAGTCTCCTCTTGCCAGAAAGCGCTAAATTGCATTTTGAGTGTGGTTTTTTACTTTTTTTAAATTACAACCCATACATAAGCGGATACTGTTTAGACTTTTAATTATTTTAAACTGTATTACAACAGCACAATGTGCTTTTTCATCGTGTGTCACTCTCTGGTTGGGGCCAGGGAGAGCTCGCTGGGAGGTGGTGACGGAAAAAAAATAAAATAAAGGCAGCTTTTAATTCCCCAAGTCACACACCAATACTCCATTTCTCCCTAAACATTTTAAGCACCAAAGTCTTTCATGTGTTTTTCATCACTGTCTGCAGGAGTGCTGGCTGTGACGAATTAATCCGGTTTCACAGGTATTTTCAAGTGGTCGAGTCTTCAGCGGGAGGGGGGGACAAGCTGCCCAGCCGTGTGGAATGCCACATAACCCCAAACATACATTACACACTAGCCAAATATTTGACCAAGTTATCCAGACACAGCTGTATGAGCTTCACCAGTAAAACTCAAAGTATTATGCTGGTCCACACTATTTGCAACCACCATTTTAAATGAAAAGACTTTATTTTTTCATTGACAAAAAGTAACACCCACCACAGCATTTCGTTGATCTAATTAACAAGGATGGGACATTAGCTAGCCAATATGATAAAGGAATAACTTTTTTGTTTATTTCTTTAGCACATTTATTTGAACATTTCCATCGATTGCACAAGCACTGAAAAACTGTTCAATCCCTAGTTCGTCGGGCATTTTCTTTTAATATAACAGATATAAAAACTTTCATAATTTCTAACAATTAAAATTATTTAAACTGTGACACTTTTAACATTCAACGAGAGCTCAAAATATCACAAGGATCCTCAAGAGATCAACAAAGACAACAGAAAAAGATATGTGTATAAGATACTCTCTATGGGAATCCAAGCTTTTTATCTATGCTAAGTAGTCTTTAAAATTTCTTCATTACACAGTGAAGTCAAAATTCCGGGATTTGCCTATATTAGTACGCTGGGCAAACGTTCCAAGGTGAAATTCTTCCAGCACGGGGGTACCTTTAAAGCGGAGACGACGGCACCGAATATTTTTGGCATGCATAAAAAACAGCAATTCTGTCAGTAAGCCCTAAATGAATTAATAGCAAACATGGTTTACATAAAAGACATTTTTCCAAGAAAGTTTAGCCTTTTTCACTAATGAAACCACTTAATAAAGACATAAATATAGAAATCTTAAGATTTTTAAAATACATGATTACAAATGCCAGCGGAGAGAGTGCTTACTTTGTCAGCACCCAGACAAAAATACAATGTTTTTATTCATTCTTAGTCAGATGGTGAGAGAAAAAGGGGAGCGATAAGGTTGAAGGTGAGGAAAAATATTCCTTTCCCCCCACAGAAAGACAGACACATGTTTTCACAGTTTAGAAGTCCCCTGGGTAAAACATAAACTTTATTTAAACTCCAACGAAAGTATTAATGGTTGTTTAATTAATTACCGTACTCTTCTGGAACATGCCACCAGCCATCTGCATAAAAAAGCACATTGTGCTGCTGTAATAGTTTAAAATAATTAAAAGTCTAAACAGTATCAGTTTATTTATGGGTTGCAATTTTTAAAAAAGTCCAAAACCGCACTCAAAATGCAATTTAGCGCTTTCTGGCAAGAGGAGACACCCAAATTAATAATGTAACATGCTACTGTTTGTGCATGAACATAATTACTGTATACTGTTATTTCTTTAGATACGCAATTCCATGTTTTTTTTTTCATCCCTGGCGGGACTGGAAGTCCATAAGAATAGAGTAATAGGTTTCATTGCGCTTTGACAGATCGTCTTTAAATCAATTGTTGATTTAAAGTTTGACAGTAAATGTTTATATTGTAAAAATCTAAAAGATTGTTTGCGCAGCCTAAGAGGGGGCGAATGCACTACAATAGATTAGCATACTGTAGAGGAAAACAGTATAGGCATCGTTGACTTTTGAAAACCAAATTTCCCAAATTTAATATGTTCTATATTCATTGTCAATTGATTGTCCATAATATTGCTATTCTAAGCTTCATCCCGCCTGCTGTGGGAAGAGTTGGCTTATTCCTTCCCTGCCTCACCGAGGGCAGACCCCTCAAGGCAACCACCCACCTGATGCAACCAGTCCAACCCAAGGATACAGTCCTCACGGACTGGGGCAAGGTAGAAGGCGTGTTTCACCCTCGCAGCCCCAAAGTGCACGGTGAGCGCCCTGGGGGTCCGTCTGCCTTGGTGCCCAGCAGGACACCAGGCCGCAGCAGGGTGATGGTCGAACCGGGGTCGACGAGGGCCTGGAAGGGTCTGCCCTCGATGAGGCAGGGAAGAAATAAGCCCCAGCTGTGGCCAACCCTTCCCCGGCAGCAGGCGGGGTGAAGTGCTCTTTCTGGCTTTCTGGAGCGGGGATAGCGTCACTCAGGGGCAGCCTTCCCCCCTTTAAGCCACCCCGCTCCCGTTTTCCGATGGCCTCGGGAGCCCCCGGGGCTCCAGCATCCGGCACTCCCATGCGATGTGCCCCCTCTCCCCACAGCGGTGGCATTTGACCAGCCATCGTCGCTCCCCCAGCATCGCCGCGCTGGCCATCTCCTCCTCCCCATCTGATTCCCTGTGCGCCCCTCTGTTGGTGTCCACCGGTCTCCTTGAATACGGCATCAGCCTGCTCAGCCAAAGCCAGGGCGCGGCCAGCATCACGTGGCGCTGCACCTCAGTCGGCGCCAGGGCCCAGAGGAACGCCTGGAGCGCTATCTCCTGGTGGGCCTCCTCTGGGAGAGTAGAGTAACCCTGGCGGGCTAAGTAGGCCACGTCTGCGGCTGTTACCTTCACTGTTACCTGGATACCTCTTTATTTAGAACTTACTCTTCCCCCTGCCTGTCTGGCTTCTTTTAATCCTTCTGTGCCCGGATTGCAGCGGGTAAGATATTTTTCCAAGAAAAAAAGATTAATTAAAGAAAGAGAAATTTCACCAGAGCCCCTTCTCGTGTCTAATTTTTAGTTTAGAAGGATTCAAGCAGGATTTTAGATGAAAGGCAGTGACCTTAATCAAGCCCAAATCATAATTGAACCCATTCAGAGCCTACATTACATTTTAGCGTTTCATTCTGAGCAGAACACCCTCACACCTGAAGAAGGCTTGCGTTTTCTCCTCTTTTAAGCATGTGTACAATGCTGTAATCCAATTTAAAATAATTAAAAGTTTAAACAGTATCAACTAAACTCCATTAATATAAGTATCGAGTGGTATTAAATAAATACAGCTTTTTAGTATAGATTACACTTTTCTAAAATGTATTTAAAAAATAAAAACGATTACAATCTAATCTTTCCACGTTTGATCCCCAAATCCCAAGAAAAATAAATCTAAATGGGGAGAAAGCTATGCTGAAAGTTTATTAAGATACTTAGAAGACAAAGATAACAATTTATGTTGCATTTGTCTGATTGTGAATCAAAAAATACATTTAATTAACTGCTCTCAGTGACAGCTGACAATCCTTCCATACACTCAAGTGAAAAATTAATAATGCCAATGTAAACATCGTATTTACAATTTGTTGATAATAGAAATGTTAAGTTCTCTAAAGCTTTGTGAGGCAGCAAAAGATTTGAACACCCCATATTGTAATGAGCTGCTGAGTTGAGAATGGGTTATGTTCCTGCTGTCAGAGGGGGTGGAAAGTGCCCACGGTCATTTAATTAGTATTACAATTCGCACTGATTCTCTTGCGAAGATATGGACATAAGAATATTCGTGCGTGGTCAAAAAATGGCATTAAGCACTTAAAATTAATATGGTTAATAATAGTAAACTGTAACATGCTGTAACAAGATCGGCTAAACTGGGATCTATCGCTTATGCCTGAGATTGGAGCTGCTCGCCGCGCGGTGAATAGCAACTAATAAGTCTTTCTATGGGGGGAAGGGAATCAAGTACTGTAATAGGTTTATTCCATGCTGAAAAAAAAGAAGAAAGAAAACACATTCCATAAGAATCAGCGCCTTTATATAGCGCCTTTAAAGGTGGCTTTTCAAAACGCTTTACAGGATAAAAACAACAATAACAACAACAATTTTGTATTTCATTGCACTTTGACAGATCATCTTTGTTGTATTTAATCTCTGACCCAGGGAAAAGTGTGGTGTGGACGGTTGAGGAGAGGATACAGGCTCACGCTGTGTTCGTTATTCTTGATTCTTTTTTTCTTCTTCTGGTTTGGTCAGATTTTTGTTTTTGTTTTATCAATAAAGTTTGAGAATCGGCTAGTGAAAGCTCTGTTGTCCTTCACATGAATGGCTGAAACATTTTACCGAACCCAGGATTTTACAGTATTTTTTCTTTAAAATACCAATAACAGCAACATACAGTTTACATAATATGTTGATGAAGCGATACAGTGGTGCAGCTTGAATTCTGTACCTATGTACTGTATGGTATGGTACAGATAAAACTTACACCTGTAGTGGCGAGGCTTAATAATAAGGCAGAATTAAGTGTTTCTGAGCTTTCCCAAATTAGGCCTCATTTCTCTGTTCATCTCTGTGGTGCAGCCACAGAGAAACCATTCATGCAAGGTGATTTAAGGTCCAAGGACAGCTCCCAAAGGGGGATGCACTTAGCTAAGCCTGGCTATCATGATCAATGGTCATCCATTGGTGCCTATCTGTCTAGGGAGTGCGAGTTGGACATCTGGATTGCATTCCTAAGTGTCAGGACTAAGTGACTCATATCTCACCTTGATCAACCAATCAGGGACCGGTAGGGCCGAGTAACCCACATGGGACCCTGATGCCCATGGAACTTTCAGCCAATCAATGAGCTGAAGTTCCTCCAGGTAAAAACAGGCAACACAGAGAGCCTGGGAGATTCAACAAGACTGAGATTCAGATTCTAAAGGGCAGGACGGCCCAGGAGCAGAGGGCTCCCAAGGGCAGGACATTCTCGCAGCGCGCCTCCTGACCATCCTGAGACTCAGCCCGGACAACCACGGAACGGCCAGTGTGTCCGAGTGCCAGAACTTTCCTTTGTTCTAAGAGTCTAGAGTGGAGGTTGCCAGGGAGTAACCAGCAGCAGGCCTCCTGAACAGGTCGGAACTGTGGACAGCTGAATTACTATTCAGAACTAGCTCTTCATCAGGAACGAACCAGTCCTCTTCCTGACTTGCTGGGACCCACAGTCATCTTTTCTCCTGTGCACAAACTTTGCTAGTTAATGCCAACAGTGAGCATCAGCAGCGCACCGTCGCAAGCCGCACAGCACAGCCTGGCACGGAGCCAGAGAGCGCGGATTGGACAGCAACAGCCTGCAACTGTTTCTTTGTGCCCGCAGGAGATCTGAATCCCCAGAGATTGGATGAGTATTCAACTTCAATGCATTACAGCTCGAGAATTCAATTGTTATCCCAACCAGTTGATATCAATTTAATTCCTAAGAGTTATGTACTTGTTTGAATATCTAATGTAGAAGTTGTAACCAAGTTCACTTTACGAAACGGTCTTAATGAATGATATACTGAACGTATGTCCTCTTGATGTGTAACTCTTTGTAACTGATTGAATATATATCTTTTGTATTCTGATAACCCTCTCGATAAGATCTGTTAGTTTTATATGCATATTCTATGTATTAATAAATGTATCCTCGTGTATAAGTACCTGTGTGTGCGCGTTGTTTGAGTTATATCGCATGGTTGGATTCTAAGGCCATCAAAAGAATCAACTTTGTGATTTACTGCTACAATTAATAATTGTCTCAGTAAATGCCCAAACCCTACAGAACTGGTGCCTTCAGAGAGCCACTATGATTACATATTTGGCGTCCCTGAACCGGTTTTCTCTACACACCATACTGATGAGCTAATACCAGGACACCAGGAAATTTGTCTGATGCATTAACAAGTTAAAACAATTGCGTCGAAAACCTGGGCGTAACAATTGTTTCCTTTTTCTGATCACTCGCTCTCTGGATACACGTCTCACCTGTCCTGTTTTTTGTTTTCTTAATTTGCTGATTATGCCTGCTGTGATCCACTCCTACCCTCACACATTAACCCTTGTACCACACAATGATCACCCCAGAGTCTCTGCCCCAGGTGATTTGGGTTTTTTTGACAGAGGGCAAAAAACTCTCTCTCGCTTGCACTCCCCCCTATGTGTTGTCTGTTTTTTTGTGCTGTCCTTTGACAAAACAAGGCTCGCCAGATAATGTGAATCGAAACCTGTTTTTCTAGCTTTTAAAGTCGTGCGATGTGTAAGCGGGAACACATCATTATATCTTACATATGAAAAATATGAGGTCTGACAGTGCTGCTCCAGCAGTGACAGGTTCTGGCACAGCCTCTGTTCTGTGGGCGACAGCAGGACCAGGTTGTCTGCAAAGAGCAGGAACTCGATTTCTGTAATTAATGCAGATCAGTAAATCAAGGGACAAAACAATTGTTGCGCCCTGCTCCTCAATGGGCTTTGACGTGCTAATGCGTTGGTTTAACAGTCCGGGTGTGGCAAGCCTCTGATGTCTCCCGACTTCGGCAAAAGGAACCTGCCTTTCATTGGACGGGAAAGCAAGAGCCGACCGCTACGCCACCCTCGTGTTTCGAAATTTTTTGACTTTTGAAATTTACTGGGGGTGGACCACGTCTGTAAATTTCGATGGGTCCAGAGGCAAAAGTGCTTTGCCTTACAATCTTGGGGAAACCATCAGTAGCATGGTGAATCGAAGATTCTCAACCCTTACTTCGTGCGACTGGAAAAGAATCTAAGTGATTAGATCAATGGAATGCTTCGTAGAAGGAGGTGCTCTTTTCCTCTAGTCTAACAGACTGTCCACAAACAAAACATTCCTGTTAGACAAGAGGAATGTAAAAAAACAATTACTTTTTGTCAATGAAAACCGGTGTGTGTGTCTCTCTCTACTGGATGTCCCTCTCACTCTCTGCTGAATGAATAAAAGCATTTTATTAAAAACGCGTTTGCATTTGTCTGGTATTTACTTTGGTCCTTTTAACTGTTATTCCACCTATTGTATTGCTTTGAGATGCCACTTTTAAAGGTGATATGTAAAATAATGTTTTTTATTACTGTTATAGAGAAACATGATCAGATTTTCCCCGGTTCAGAAAAAAAGATCTAAAGTATACTAGTTTGTCAATCTTCTCATCCCCTCTCTGCTAAATGGCTTTTGAATAGAGTCACATGAAGAGAGAGGTGAAACAGCCCTACACACCCCTGTCGGAGTACACAGATATAATTATATCTTATTAATTTCTTTAGATACGCGATTCTTTTAATACAGTCTTTGCTGTGCTCTTGAGGGTCCTTGTGATATTTCGAGCTCTGGTTGAATGATAAGTGTCGCAGTTTAAATCATTTTCGTAGTTAGAAATTATGAAACGCTCTGTTAAAAGCAAGGGAGTTTTTATGTCCGTTGCAGTAAAAGAAAATGCCTGACAAAGTAGGGTTTGGACAGATTCCAAGTGCATTTTTTCAATTTACGTTGCATTGTCCATTGTGCTGCTGTAATACAGTTTAAAATAATTCAAAGTCTAAACAGTATCAGCTTTATTTACGGGTTGCAATTTAGAAAAAGTCAACAACCACACTCAAAATGCAATTTAGAGCTTTCTGGCAAGAGGAGACACCCAAATTAATAATGTAACATGCCACTGTTTGTGCATGAACAAAGTAATACTGCTATTTCCTTAGATACGCAATTTAAAAAAAATGAATCCCTGGCGGAACACATTCCATAAGAATCAGTGCTTTTATATATCGCCTTTAAAGGTGGCTTCTCAAAACACTTTACAGGATAAAAACAACAATAACAGCAACAACAACAATATTGTATTTCATTGCACTTTGAAAACCAAGTAATAACTTAACTGTATGTGCAAACGTTTTATGTCGCTGTTGTGAATGTCTTTGGAGTGTATCTTATTTGCTTGTCTATCCTGGCTCTCTCGCTCGCCCTCCCCCCTCTCTCCCTCAATTCAATTCAATTCAAGGTGCTTTATTAGCACGACAGATGGGTAAAATCGGTGTTGGGTATTTACTTTGCTTTGAGATTCCACTTTTAAAGGTGATATATAAAATCAAGGCTTAAACTTGCTTTAACTCCGCAAGTCTGAGTTCTCGTGTCTGTCCTATCCGAACCCGAAAGTATTACAGTATGTATCTTTATAGCAGGTGGTGTCCAACTTTTTAGCATAGATTACACTTTTATAAAATGTATTAAAAAAACAAAAACGATTACAATCTAATCTTTCCACGTTTGATCTCAAGATCCCAAGAAAAATAAATCTTAACGGGGAGAAAGTTATGCTGAAAGTTTATTAAGATACTTAGAAGACAAAGATATCAATTTATGTTGCATTTGTCTGATTGTGAACCAAAAAACACATATATTTAAACATGCATTTACAATTTAAATCAAAACGCGATTTAAATCAATATAAATGTTTATATTGTAACGCATAGGTGAATATTCATTGTTATTAAAATGACTTAAATTCGATCATGTTGTGATATTTAGAAATATAAATTTGTTTGGTGTGAGTGAGGTTTTATTTCATCTCTGACCAAGGGAAACGTTTCATTTTTTCAAAGAAATGTTTGTTAAAAAAAAAGTCATGGCTCCAGTGGGATTCAATCACAGACCATGTGATGTGGGAGTCAATAACCTAACCCACAGCGCCACCGGCAAGGTCACATGCAGAGTGCTGAAAAAGCACTACAGAAACATTATCAACAGACAATGTGCAGCGTGTACTATTCTTGTGTTGCGGTACATGAATATAATGATATCGTTATTAATTTCTTTAGATACGCCATATTATATATTCCATATTATATTCCCTTTTAATCAAATTCTAAAAGTATGCTTGTTGACTAAGGTATCAAGTTAGTTAAATACTTTGATGCTTAAAATGTTTAGAGAGAAACGGAATACTGGTGTGTATTTTTTCTTTAAAGTACCAAGGCCAGCCATATACTGTATGTTTATGTTCCAAAATTAATATCATTTATGGCCTTCACACGCGTTACAGTATGCTCCTATTCTTTTTATGCTCAGCTACTAAGATTTCCCTTTAGTGGTAAAATTCCATATAAATATTTAATACTAAAACGGGCACAGTTAAGATATTAAATATACATATACATACTGTATACAGTACAGTTTGCATACGGTAATATGTTTATGTTACTAGATCAATCTCTTTTATGAGCATGTGAAAGGCATGGTGAATCGGTTCTCAAAAATTACTGTACTTTGCATGATTGGAAACAAATGAGTGATTGCGAAATGCCGTGGTGTTACTTTTACAAAGACGGTCAATGAAAAAAAGAATGTGGACCAGGGCAATACTTTGAGTTTACACTTACAGCTTGTCCAAGGTCATTCATTATTAATACTATTAGTAATATCTTCGTTAAAGACTTTGATGGCGACAGCTCAAACATGAGAGGTTTTTGCTTTATTAGCTCCACCTTGCGGAAATTCCGGATACTATTATTTTGCTAGCGGTATTTACCGGTAACTTGCGGTAGACTGCGTACAGCGTACCGGAAAATAATGCGGTATCGCCCGCGCATTTTGAATAGCTGCATTTGTATATGGCTCTATATACTGCTTTGCCCTAAATGGGAAAGTTGTCTAAATCCCCGAAAAGGAAAAGATTGAAAGAAAGTGGTTAAATGTCTCAATCTGTTGCATTTGGCATTGAATTCACTGGCATTTTAACAGTTGAATCTACAATGTATTGGGTTTACTTGACTCTTAACCTATGTAATGCTGATACCATGCTCATGGAGAGCACCATTCAACACAAACTTTCCAATAGCAGAATATTTGCATTTGAATTTGCAAGGTTGCATTGAAGAAAATCTGAACCCTACCCAAACTGCCCAAAACTCTAGCTAGGGTTAGGGTTAGTATTATTTGAAAACATAGAGGATGTTTGATGGCATGGCTGTGTTTTAGGATATAAGTGAAATTTAGGAGTAGTGATCTTTTCATGTTCTCCTCACTTTTGTTTTTCAAGGTTAAATGTCTCTATATACTGCTTTGCCCTAAATGGGAATGTTGTCTAAATCCCTAAAAAGCAAAAGATTGAAAGGAAATGGTTTAATGTCTCAATCTATTGCATTTGGCATTAAATTCACTGGCATTTTAACAGTTGTAGCTACAATTTATTGGGTTTTCCTGACTCTTAACCTATTTAACGCTAATACCATGCTCATGGAGAGCACCATTCCACACAAAATTTCCAATAGCAGAATATTTGTCAAAAAATGAAATTGTTCCACAGTTAATACATTTTGCTTGGTGTGGCAAGGCTTCTAAGTCTTTTCAGGCTAATATTTGGTGCCCTGAGTTATATATTCTGCTTAAATGAGTGTTAGGTTGCATTGAAGAAAATTTGAACCCTAACCCTAACTACACAATTCCTTAGCTAGGGTTAGGGTTAGAATTATTAGAAAACATAGAGCATGTTTGATGGCATAGCTGTGTTTTAGGACAGAAGTGGAATTTAGGAATAGTGATATTTCCGTGTTCTCTTCACTTTTTTTTGCATATATGTCTCTATATACTGCTTTGCCCTAAACGCGAATGTTGTCTAAATCCCTGATAAGCCATAGATTGAAAGAAAGTGGTTAAATGTCTCAATCTGTTGCATTTGGCACTGAATTCACTGGAATTTTAACAGTTGTAGCTACAATTTATTGGGTTTTCTTGACTCTTAACCTAATCAATGCCGATACCATGCTCATGGAGAGCACCATTCCACACAAAATTTCCAGTAGCAGAATATTTGTAAAAAAATGAAATTTTACCACAGTTCATTTTACCTACTCACAAGCCACCGCAGGGCAGTAGAGGGCACTTCGGTAAGTGATTGGCTGGCTTAAATGACCGACAGGGGCACTCGTGGTGCTTTGGTTGGTAGTGAAAAGATTTAATCATTTAATGTCTTTACTGTGCACATTTTAATCCGCTTAGATTTGAGTAGAGGAGCATAACGCATCTGAAGGTCCTAAACGATATTAATTTAGGAACATAAACATTACTGTATGTACATAAACTGTACTGTGTGTGGCTGGTCTTGAAAGTTTAAATAAAAAATACACACCAGTCTTCCATTTCTCCCTAAACATTTTAAGCATGAAAGTTTTATGAAACGGTACCCAAATATGCGATTGCTGTATAGAATGAATTTAAATTTTAAAAAATCATTTAACATGAAAATTAAGCTTCCGCCTGAGAAAAGTCACCCATTGCTACCCAACGCAGAAACACACCCTCTAACTAGCAAAGAGAGGACATTAGCTAGCCAATATGATAAAGAAATAAATGATTATTTTGTTTATTTCTTTTGCACATTTATTTGAACATTTCCATCAATTGTACAAGCACTTGGAAACTGTCCAATCCCTAGTTCATCAGGCATTTTACCGGTCTGGCGCCGGTCTGTGTCTTCTAGGATATAATGCCAGCGAACTCTTGTTTTTATGTCCATATAACAGACAATCTCCTTTGCTTTTAACCGAGCATTTAATAATTTCCTAAAATGAAAATGATTTACTTTATTTCCCTCACGGGATCAATAAAAGTATCTATCATCTGTCTAAACTATGGGACAGAATTCTGAGGTCTCCCCATACCAGAGATTATGGTAGGGCTTCAGAATGGTGATTGGCTGACACCATCTGAAACCCCTCTGATTGGAGAAAAAAGACGTGCTGGTTTCCTATACATACAGTACTGTACCAGGAAGAGGATTTCTTTCTATTCCAAATGTGTATTTTAAAAGTTTAAGAAGTAAAAACCTTACAGCGTACACAGATTTCTAAACTGATCAGGATCGTTATCTTTGTCTGAAGCATAATAATGTTCACCGCTCTGTCCAGCAAATTAATAATAAACTTTATTTTATATAGTGTTTTAAACGAATAAGTAATAAGATTGCTCATAAACCTAATCACTTGCTTTTTCTTTTTATTTAGGCTCAGATTTCAACTATAGATTGTATTATTAATAACCATAATAACAACCAACCAACAAAAACAACCATATAAACTAACCCTAACCCTAACCCTAACCCTAACCCCAACCAAAAACATAGATAACAACCACAATACAAAATCAAATATATCAAACCATTATACTCTCGCAAATTCCTCCTATTATCATAATCCCTCCCCTTATGCAAAACCAAACCCTCCTCCCATTCCAGTTTATCCTCTTTATCATAAACAAAATCCACCTCAATTTTCAACATAAAGCATTACACAAAATCAATACCTCAACACTCCATACTCAACAACGATAATTGACAAACAGCCAGAACATGTAACTCCACATTCCCAAACAGACCTCATTTCCATAGCCCCGCCCCTTATGCAAAACCAACATCCCTCCCCTGCTCTCTCCCCTGGCGTTTGTAATCGTTTTTATTTTCAAATAAATTTAAGCAAAGTCAAGTATTTTAAAAATCTTAATATTTTTTATATTTATGTCTTTATTTAGTGGTTTCATTAGTGACAAAGGCTAAACTTTCTTGGAAAAATGTATTTTATGTAAACCATGTTTGCTATTAATTTATTCAGGGCTAAAATATGTTCATTGTCTTCTAATGAAAGAAGGGTTCCTTTCGCCGTAATTGGGTTGAAATTAGAAGCTTGCCACGCCCGGACTGTTACACCAACGCATTAGCATGTTAAAGCGATTTCATTGAGGAGCCTAGCCTTTAACTAGTAAGTACTGTACTTACTGGGTTTTTGAGGGGGGGAGGTGTCTTTTGCTGGAAATCTCGCCTCCTTCTACTTTGAAAATACCTGTGAAACCGGTTTAATTCGTCACAGCCAGTACTCCCGCAGAGAGGGGGTTGTACTTGCAGTGTATACAGTAGATGTGTAAGCCAGAGCCGACCTCTACGCCGTGTTATGCTCTTCGTTAATGTCTAAGCCGGAACACATCATTATATCTCATTTTGTATTTCTTAAAAAAAAAAAATGTTTGCCCAGCCTAACAGTATTGTTGTTATTGTTTTTAACCTGTAAAGCACTTTGAGGAGCCACCTTTAAAGGCTCCATATACAATAAAGTTCATTATTATTACTATTGTTAATTTGCTGGACAGAGAGGTGAACATTATTACACAGAAGACAAAGATAGCGATTTACGTTGCATTGTGCATTGTGCTGCTGTAATACAATTTTAAATAATTAAAAGTCTAAACAGTATCAGCTTTATTTATGGGTTTTAAATAAAGGCGATTTAAATGCGATTTAAATCAATATAAATGTTAATATTGTAACGCCTAGGTGACTATTCATTGTTATTAAAATGACTTAAATTCGAACATGTTGTGATATTTAGAAATATACATTTGTTTGGTGCGAGTGAGGTTTTAAATAATCTCTGACTAAAGAAACGTTTCATTTTTTCAAAGAAATGTTTGTTAAAATAAATCCAGTGGGATTTGATCACAGACCGTGTGATGGGGGATTCAGGAACCTAACCTACAGCACCACCGGCAAAGTCTTGTGCAGAGTACTGAAAAAGCACTACAGAAACATTATCAACAGACAATGTACAGCGTGTACTATTCTTGTGTTGTGGTACATATAATATAATTATAGCATTATTAATTTCTTTAGATAAGCGATTCCATATAATATTCCCTTTTAATCAAATTCTAAAAGTATGCTTGTTGACTCCGGTATCACGTTAGTTAAAGACTTCAATGCTTAATGTTAAGGGAGAAATGGAATACTGGTGTGTATGTTTTCTTTAAAGTACAGAGACCAGCCATATACTGTATGTTTATGTTCCAAAATTAATATCGTTTATGGCCTTCACACACGTTGCAGTATGCTCCTATTCTTTTTATGCTCAGCTACAAAGATTTCCCTTCAGTGGTAAAATTCCATATAAATATTCAATACTTAAACGGGCACAGTTAATACATTAAATATACATATACATACTGTATACAGCACAGTTTGCATACAGTAATATGTTTATGTTCCTAGATCAATCTCTTTTATGAGCATGTGAAAGGCATGGTGAATCAATTCTCAAAAATTACTGTACTTTGCATGATTGGAAAGAAATGCGTGATTGCGAAATGCTGTGGTGTTACTTTTACAAAGACGGTCAATGAAAAAAAGAACGTGGACAAAGGCAATACTTTGTTTACAGCTTGTCCAAGGTCATTCATTATTAATACTATTAGTAATATCTTCGTTAAAGACTTTGATGGTGACAGCTCAAACATGAGCGTTGAGCTTTATTAGCTCCACCTTGCGGAAATTCCGGATACTATTATTTTAATTGCGGTATTATAGGAGAATTTACGGTAACTCGCGGTAGACCGCGTAAAGCGGACCGCAAAATAATGCGGTATCACCCGCGCATTTTGAATGGCTGCATCTGTATATGGCTGTATATCCTGCTTTGCTCTAAATGGGAATGTTGTCTAAATCCCCAAACAGCAAATTATTGAAAGAAAATGGTTAAATGTCTCATTTGGCATTGAATTCACTGGCATTTTAACAGTTGTAGCTAACATTTATTGGGTTTTCCTGACGCTTAACCTATTTAACGCTAATACCATGCTCATGGAGAGCACCATTCCACACAAAATTTCTAATAGCAGAATATTTGTCAAAAAATGAAATTTTACTACAGTTTATACATTTTGCTTGGTATGGTGAGGCTGCTAATTCCGTTCAGACTAATATTTTGGTGCCCTGAGTTATATATTCTGCTTAAATGAGTGTCAGGTTGCATTGAAGAAAATCTGAACCCTATCCCTAACTACACAATTCATTAGCTAGGGTTAGGGTTAGTATTATTAGAAAACATAGAGGTTGTTTGATGGCACGGATGTGTTGTAGGACAGAAGTGAAATTTAGGAGTAGTGATATTTTCATGTTCTCTTCCCTTTTTTTTTTCAAGGTTATATGTCTCTATATACTGCTTTCTATGGAAGCCCGTTTCCGCCAGGGAGGAAAAAAAAAACGTGCTATGCTATCTCAGAATTCCGACTTAGTATCTCAGAATTGCGACTTAGTAACTCAGAATTCCGACTTAGTATCTCAGAATTGGGACTTAGTATCTCAGAATTGCGACTTAGCAACTCAGAATTCCGACTTAGTATCTCAGAATTCCGACTTAGTATCTCAGAATTCCGACTTAGTATCTCAGAATTGCGACTTAGTAAGTCAGAATTCTGACTTAGTATCTCAGAATTGCGACTTAGTAAGTCAGAATTCCGACTTAGTATCTCAGAATTGCGACTTAGCAACTCAGAATTCCGACTTAGTATCTCAGAATCCGGACTTAGTATCTCAGAATTGCGACTTAGTAAGTCAGAATTCTGACTTAGTATCTCAGAATTGCGACTTAGTATCTCAGAATTCCGACTTTATATCTCAGAATTGCGACTTAGTAAATCAGAATTCCGACTTAGTATCTCAGAATTGCGACTTAGCAACTCAGAATTCCGACTTTATATCTCACATTTGTGACTTTGAAATAGCCGTATTCCATTGTCTGTCCTTTTGTTATTGTAACGGATTCGGGTTCTAGGGCTTGTGCCCTCGCCGCTCCCACCCTTGTTCGTGCCTCGCTGCACTGGCTCACTTTCTTTAACCCCAGCATCCCTGTTATGCGCAGGGGAGGGTGGTGTACTGCAACCAGATCGTACAACCTGTATGTCGGCCGTTCCGTTACACTATTTTCATGAATCGTACAGGATCATAGGATCTATAAGCCTGAAGACTTGTCCTGTACAGTGCCCTGATAAAAATCAAATTAATTACACTAATTTTTATAGAATCCCATTTCCGCCAGTGAGGCTTCCATAGTACCCGGATGGAATAGTGCACGGTGGGCTTTTTAAAATAGTTTTTATTTACGTAGACAGAATATGAAATAAGATACAGCAATAGGCACTTCACATCCAGAAGAATTCACAATTATAAAAGCTAAACATTCTTTTTACGTATTTCCATTGTATGTCCTTTTTTACTTAAAAAAGAAGGTCTTCTTTAGCTCAGCTGGCAAGACTCAGGTTCGAGCCAGTGCAGCGAGGCACGAACTAGGGTGGGAGTGGCGAGGGCACAATCCCTAGAACCCGAATCCGTTACAATAACAAAAGGACAGACAATGGAATATTATGGAAGCCCGTTTCCGCCAGGGAGTAAAAAAAAAACGCGCTATGGTATCTCAGAATTACGACTTAGTATCTCAGAATTGCGACTTAGTAAGTCAGAATTCCGACTTAGTAAGTCAGAATTCCGACTTAGTATCTCAGAATTCCGACTTAGTAAGTCAGAATTGCGACTTAGTAAGTCAGAATTCCGACTTAGTATCTCAGAATTGCGACTTAGCAACTCAGAATTCCGACTTAGTATCTCAGAATTGCGACTTAGTAAGTCAGAATTCCGACTTAGTATCTCAGAATTGCGACTTAGTAAGTCAGAATTCCGACTTAGTATCTCAGAATTGCGACTTAGCAACTCAGAATTCCGACTTAGCAACTCAGAATTGCGACTTAGCATCTCAGAATTCCGACTTAGTAACTCAGAATTCCGACTTAGTATCTCAGAATTGCGACTTAGCAACTCGGAATTCCGACTTAGTATCTCAGAATTGCGATTTAGCAACTCAGAATTCCGACTTCAAGTCTCACAGTTTTGACGTCACTTCTGGCGCCAGCAATGAAAGTACAGTAGGTTGCTCATCTGGCATAGGAAATCTACTGTTCACAATTGAATCCAGGTACAGTGCCACATTCTACTGATATCTTCATACAATTCACAGACTTAAATAACGTCTGCGTAAATTGTACATAGACTAACGTAGCTAAGTAAAAAAAAAATCATATGCAAGAGCTACTTGGATGGTTTTGGTTGATCGATTTAACCTTTTCAAGTGCGACCTAATTAATGAGGCAAAACTAACAGTAGGCCTATACACTTGTGGGGGTTTCGTCCGTTAGTACAAGGCAGCTCCTGCAAACACTTTACCAGCAGCTATTTCAGCACAGTAACATAGCTAGCTTTGGACCCATATGAGCGAGGATGGTGCTATGAGCTTCTACGCGAGTCAATCTGGGGTCGCCTATTCACGATCAAAACATAAATTTGCTTCGATACAATTAATGAAACCCGTAACAATACAGACATACATTAAAGGGAACGTCTTTTATTATTTTTGTTTACTCTCCCCCTATGTACGTTAAGAGATTTGATATGCTTATTTATTTTCAATATCCTTCCAATAATGTACTTGGACAAACCCCAGTATCTCTCCGTCTAATTGCTCAGATACAATTCTGTGATTGCGTATCTCTCAGAAACATACCAGGATCACAAGCATGTTTATGTTTACTAAACATGATCAGGCTACATTAAACTGTCGCAAACGTCTTGCCATGGGAGCGGCCCGTGTGTCTCCCGAGCCGGACTTTGATAGGCACAACGGTCTAATTTTTACAAACCCTCCATCCGGTCTTTTCGGCTTCCTAAGGCTGTAAATTACCAAGTGACACGCACAAAACAACCGTTATCATAATGAAGACATTCGTGTGTGTTTAGTAACAATTCCAAAACTTAGTTATATCAATTTTTGGTTTACAGAACATGTTTTTACAGCTGTGGTTTAATTCAGCTTTCTGTAACTTTTTGATAAGTTAGCTGCTCTTAAGATGATTACAAGGTAAAGTACAGTAGGTTAAAACTAGTCACTAGGTTAGTATTGACCAACCCTCTTTCAAGAGATATAACTTTCTGCAGAGTTTAGACTGTATCAAATCTGTATCTTTGAGCTCAAGCTAACCGGGTGTTCTATAGACAGTGATTAGTTGAGTGAGGTGCTGCCTGTGAATGCATACTGTGTGTGACAAGTCAGATTAAATTGAAAAGCCTACTCTACATTTGTCATTCACATACCCTTGGGGTGTGACCTACTGTATGTGCACCCTGTGAATGCAAATGTGTGGCGAGTGTTGGTCATCGTTGCCTGTCCTGGACTACTTCTAAATGTACTATAATGCATACTGTTGGAGTCTGGGCAAACAGGAGGCTAGGTAATTACACTATGCTAACTAATCAATGCTGCACCACTGTCCCATGTGTGCTTCCTAGGCCACAATTCCAGGATGGAAGATCTTATCGATTTCCTCAGGGAGAGGGACATTCCAGAGTCCACTATCGAAAAAATGAAGGAAGAAAAGGTAGTTAACAGAATGAATGTGTTCATGTTTATTATAACTAACTCCCACTGACCTACTGTAGATATTAACAGCACTTTAAGTACTGTGAAAAGTCAGAGACCACCCTTTCACTTATTTCATTTCCAGTCAAAACGGTCATTAAGTGCAATTAATTTATTTTTCAATGTCAGGAATTATTCCAGGAAACATATATTTAACACAAAATTACACAAAAGCATCCACAACTAAATATAATGTCAGATCTTTCATTGTTTAGCGTGTCCACCCTTTGCCTTTATTACAGCTTCCATTATTTACAGGAGACTTTCTTTGAGTTTTTCAAATAAATCCACTGGGATATTTTTTCATGCTTCTTGTAAACACCCCCAAATTTCAGTCTTAGAAGTTGGTTGCATTTTCTGCTTCTGCTGGTTCAAATCCAAATCCACTCTGTAACTCATCATCTATAAAACCTTACTTATCTCAAGTGTCCAGTTTTGGTGTTCTAGGGCAAATTTACTTCTCTTTTGTCTATTTCCTTTTCAAATAGTGACTTTTTGACAGATACGCATCCCTTCAGACCCATAGCATTGTGTTGTCTTCTTACAATGGAAGTATTGACAGAAACACTTGTGGATTTTTTTCAGATCTGATGCAAGAGTGATCAAAACGTTAACTTCTGTCTATGTGATGGTGATGTTCTCAACTGAACTGAACTATCTTTATAGCTAATCTTATCAGAAATATCGCCTCTTGCCATTTCAGATGGACATGACAAAGACATGTGCAAGGCAGCTACGGTGTGTTTGGGTAGTTGTTTGAATGTTAGTGTCACTTTTAATGGAAAGTGTTCTAATATAATGTCAGTGACAGTTTTGGGATCAACTTGTGTTGGGAGGACACAGTTGTAACTTGTTTGATTGGAAGGATGGAAGACTTAAAGTGCCTGAAGGGTGCACAAAAGTAAAGAGTGGGCAAATTAAATACTGATAGATTTGATATTATATTTAGTGTACTCTTCTGTCAAATATATGTTTCTTGCATTATTTTCTGACACCAAAAACTAAATAATTTGCACTGAATGGCTGTTTGAACTGGAAATTAAATAAATGCAAGGGTGGTCTCTGACTTCTGCACAGTACTGTACAGTATATTGATATTTTCACGTATAGTAGATTTTTTCACTGCATACAGTACCTCCACAATCCCGAATGGACTATTTCCTTAAACCAGTATCAGCATATTGATCCACATAAAATGATGCTTTAAGTATGGTATTTTGAAACTGAAAATTGATAATTCACTATTCATTTTTAGATTGATGCCAGTGTCCTGATGTTAATGACAGATGAACAGATGAGGGATTATTTGCCATCTTATGGAGACAGATTGGCAGTGATGGGATATTGTAGGAGACACGAAAAAGAGCCCAACAGTAGGAAATCAAAGCTTTTTGATAGACTGAAGTCAAAACTGAATAAAAGAAAAAAGTGTAAGCATCCAGAAAACATCACTCATCATCAAGAGGTGAACACACAGAGGAAAGTAAGGAAAGTGGAGTTGGGCTGGATGCTGTATGATGAAGGAAAAGGAGGCTTTATCCAGGTGAGAACCAAAAAGGGTGGTGGAACACGAAAGTTAAGTGTTTCAAAGGACTGGAAAAAAAAAGACCTCATAACGGAGGCAATACGTTTGTTTTTCCCAGATGGAAAGAATGCACATGGAAATATTTCTGAGTTTGAGGTGGATCTGACAAATTATCAAGAAGTTTCCTTAGATGAGGACAGTACAGTGGGAGCTCTATATGAAGCCTCAAAGTTAACTATCATGAGGTTCTATCTGTCAACCAAAAAGAAACATGACAGTGGTGGTGTGGAGACACAGCAAGAATCAAACACTGCAGATCACTCACAGGAAAACACACAGGATTTTCCCTCTACAGACTCACAAATTGATCCACCATTGGAATTAGAAACATTAGATGTCATCTATGTTGGAAATACTGGAAATGATTTGAACTTAGGCAGTGATGACGTGGCACAATTTTATCCTGCAGATGTCACAGACGATTCCAGTTTAGCTCAGCAAAGTTCTACCATATTTACTGGGGAAAATGTGGAGGATAGCAATATTATTACAATTTTCAATGGAGACCTCTCTGAGATGGGAGAACAAAGTCTAGAAGACACTTTGCCTCTGGCACAAGAACTCAGGGAACCAGACAAAAAAATCCTTGTTGTCCATCGCAGCCAGATACTATCTGAGCTTATTGAACATTTCACTGATGAACGCCTTTCATATACTCAATCAGAAATTCAAGTAAAGCTTCTACTACCAAATGGGCAGTATGAGAATGGATACGATGATGGAGGTGTTCTCAGAGATTGCCTCTCTGAATTCTGGCATGAATTCTACGAACAATGTACAACAGGCAGCACTTTCAAGATACCATTTCTCCGACATGACTATGGCAAAAAAAAGTGGCAGAGTATAGGTAAAATTATTTCTTTTGGTTGGCAGAAACAGAAGTATTTGCCCATCAAGCTTGCTCCTGTAATCTTGGAACAGGCAGCTCTTGGATATGTGAAGAGTGATCTTGTTGACAATTTTCTAAAGTATGTCTCAGAATCTGACCGTTATACCTTGGAATGTTGTCGCAGAGACTTCAACAGTTCTGACCAAGATGAATTACTGGAAATCTTGGACAACTACAGCTGCCGAAGAATGCCAAATGCACACAACATTGAACAAATTCTGCAAGAACTGGCTCACAAAACCCTTATTCAAGAGCCTGCTTATGTTATCGAACAGTGGGAAAGTGTACTCGCTCCCCTCAGCAAAGCCCTTGAGGAAATTGAAACTGTGTATGAAAACTTGCAGCCAACGGCAAGGAAAATCATACGGTCACTGAAGTTTCCCTGCACAATGAATGCACAGGAAAAGGAAATATCAAAGCATATTACAACATACCTGCGAGAGTGTGATGGAAGGAAACAGTCTCTGTTCCTGAGGTTCTGCACAGGCTCAGATCTTTTTCTCGGCAAGACTGTAACTGTTGACTTCACACACATGCAAGGATTTGAGAGAAGACCTATGGCACATACATGTGGCTGTTATTTGAGAGTGTCTATTCATTATGATAGCTATCCTGACTTCAGGTGTGAAATGAACAAAATTTTGGAAAGTAATATATGGGTAATGGACATAGTTTAGTATTTTAGTCTGTCGACCTACAGACTAAAAAGATTAGAAATATGTGCATCTTTCACCATTCAAAACTTTTGGTAAAGTATACTTATTCACATTTAAAGGCCATCTGACCAAGTCTGTACCTTTACACATATAAGCATATAAGATATACTGAGTTTTGAGTGTACTTATGATAGAATGTTCATAATTTCACTGAAGAAATTAAAAAGTCTCAGGTTAAATTGCACTTTTATTTTTGTCATTTTGGTACAAGAATTTCTTTTAGACTGATTGTTCATACAGTATATTGAGTGAGAAACTAATGGATGTTTTTTCACCTTAAAAAAATATGGTGATGCAGTTTAATAAAAGTTCTTTTTTGAGTGATGTGCATTCTCTAAGCTACCAAACACTTTGGTGCCAATAAACTCTGGTGCCATGTAGTGTCTAATAATGTTACAACTTTTGCGTTTTATGTAATTTAGTCACAATATGGCAGCAGAGTTTATTTGCACAATAACTGGACAGTTCATGGCAAAGATGAATTCTAAGTGCTCACTTTGGTCAACACTTGATTTAGAATGAATCTTTGTCATTAACTCTTCAGTTAGATGTTTCTTGGGGTAGCGGTAACTTTGCAGAATCTGAATTTTTTTATTTGTGTTTGACTAGTTTGGCTATTTGTGGATTTTGTCTGACATTTTTATGAAACATCAAGATTGCAGATGAGTTCAAATGCCTTGCGTTTAGTGAATATTATTTGTACTATATTTACATTGCATTTGGTGAAAGGAAATGAGAGAGGTGAGGTAATGTTATTGTCAAACATTTCATATAATGTTAGATAATGTTATTGTCAAATCAAAGTTGGGTTGCTTTTATGTGTGAACATTATCTATAGTCCATTAAAGATTGTTTACACTGTTTGCATCTTTTGGCACATTTACTTTCATTTGTTCCTTGTTTCATCCTATTTCACACTCAATGTTAAATCAGATCTAAAGACAACACATTAAAAGTGGTAACATCTTTACCACTTTTAATGTGTAACATCAAATGCTGTGGCATTTGAGAAAAACAAAACACCCTTATACCTAGATCCCACATTTGTAAGCAGTTTATCTTATCCAGAGAGTGCAAAGTCCCCTATTCTCCTATTCCTACTCAAGGTCCAGCCCATTGAGGACCATTTCACGTAGTCTTAAGTAAAGGTCAGTGATTTCAAACACATCATCTGGCATTGCAAGGTTCTGTTCAGCCATCAGTTCAACACAAAGATGGAAGACATCCTCATCACAGGGGTAGTCCTTTACACAACAGTCTTCTCGACAGATATCGACTTTGATTTGGTCAACTGCCTGCAAATAGTTCTGTGCGCCATATAAACTTGGGGCAGCATACATCACTGAAGGTCGTCCACTGGGAGCGCGAGGGTTGTGGGTTGGCCTTATTCTGTGATTATTCCAGGCAGTCAGCACTTCATTGAGCTCCTCCTACACAATAGAAATCAATTGTTTTGAAATAAGGTTTGTTAAATCACTTTATGGAACTCAAAGAAGAGATCTTTAATAAGTATAATAGTATGAAACATAGTAGAATGTTATGTTTTACTATTCATATCAAAATCTGTAATGACAGGTATGTTACATTTACCTGTATGGTGTTTTGGAAACAAAACTGAATGAGTGATTTGTCGATGAAGGTGTCAACAAAATGCCCATCTTCTCTCAGCTGTTCAAAATGGTCCATCCAAAACTGACTGCACTGTGCTCTTAGTGTAGCCCACCAGCGTTCAATTCTCTGATTCCCAGTGCTTGGGCCAAGAGTGACACATTCTGTGCTATCCTCATTCATTTCGCGCAGAAACCTTTGCATTACAGCAACGTGGGTGTTTTCGGTTCCATGATCAAGTCGTACTCTTTGTGGAAGACCGTTGTTTTTATAGACAGCGTCTATAAAATAACCAGCAATAATTCGTGGGTCATTATTGGTTTTGTATGCTTCTAACCAGATCATTTTTCTCGAGAAGCCATCAATGCACCCGTTGATGCATATCCCGTAAGGTTTTAATTTGTCATACCCATCAATATGCCACACATAGTTTGGTCCGCGGCTGTAATACTGCCGGCGCCTCAGGCGATTTTGCGCACGCAGATCTACTCCTCGCCCGTCCATAAGGCGCAGTAACTGACGGACAGTCTCTCTATCCGTTATTATCCCTGCCATCCAGCATTTTTGGTGCATCCACCGATAGCCATGATGTCTGCCAGAAGTCTGTAGCTGTTGGTGTATGAATGAGGCGACCTCCGCTTCATCTGTCTTGTTTCGCCTTCGCCAGAGCTGATTCTTACACAGCATTCTTTCCAAGGTCCGAAGACTCAGTTTTACATTGTGTGATTCCTCCAATAACACCAAAATTTCATGGTTTGTGTAACCACGACAAAATAAGTCCTCTATAATGGTGTCCATCTTGCAAACCGTGTAGGGATTATAACGAGCAAAACTATTGTAGACCTGCATTAATTTGATTTTTATCAGGGCACTTGACAATACAACTCTCCATGCCTTTAGATCTTGTACGATTTATGAATGATTTTAAGTCGCAATTCTGAGTTACTAAGTCGGAATTCTGAGATACTAAGTCGGAATTCTGAGTTGCTAAGTCGCAATTCTGAGATACTATGTCGGAATTCTGACTTACTAAGTCGCAATTCTGAGATACTAAGTCAGAATTCTGACTTACTAAGTCGCAATTCTGAGATACTAAGTCAGAATTCTGACTTACTAAGTCGGAATTCTGAGATGCTAAGTCGCAATTCTGAGTTACTAAGTCGGAATTCTGAGTTGCTAAGTCGCAATTCTGAGATACTATGTCGGAATTCTGACTTACTAAGTCGCAATTCTGAGATACTAAGTCAGAATTCTGACTTACTAAGTCGGAATTCTGAGATGCTAAGTCGCAATTCTGAGTTACTAAGTCGGAATTCTGAGATACTAAGTCAGAATTCTGACTTACTAAGTCGCAATTCTGAGATGCTAAGTCGGAATTCTGAGTTGCTAAGTCGCAATTCTGAGATACTAAGTCGGAATTCTGACTTACTAAGTCGTAATTCTGAGATACCATAGCGCGTTTTTTTTTTACTCCCTGGCGGAAACGGGCTTCCATAGCTTTCCCCTAAATGGGAATGTTGTCTAAATCCCCGAAAAGGAAAAGATTGAAAGAAAGTGGTTAAATGTCTCAATCTGTTGCATTTGGCATCGAATTCACTGGCATTTTAAAAGTTGTAGCTACAATTTATTGGGTTTTCCTGACTCTTAACCTATTTAGCGCTGATACCATGCTCATGTAGAGTATGATTCGACACAAAATTTCCAGTAGCAGAATATTTGTCAAAAAATGAAATTGTACCACAGTTGATACATTTTGCTTGGTGTGGCATGGCTTCGAAATCTTTTCAAACTAATATTTTGATGCCCTGACTTATATTTTCTTCTTAAATGAGTGTTAGGTTGCATTGAAGAAAATCTGAACCCTAACCCTAACTGCCCAAAACTCTAGCTAGTGTTAGGGTTCGTATTATTAGAAAACATAGAGCATGTTTGATGGCATGGCTGTGTTGTAGGATAGAAGTGAAGTTTAGGAATAGTGATTTTTTAATTCTCTTCACTTTTTATTTCTTGCATATATGGCCGTATGTACTGGTTTGCCCTAAAAGGGAAAGTAGTCTTAATCCCCAAAAAGCAAAATATGGAAGTTGTTTAATGTCTCAATCTGTTGCATTTGGCATTGAATGCACTGGCATTTTAACAGTTGTAGCTACAATTTATTGGGTTTTCCTGACTCTTAACCTGTTTAATGCTGATACCATGCTCATGGAGAGCACCATTCCACACAAAATTTCCAATAGCAGAATATTTGTCAAAAAATGAAATTTTACCATAGTTTATACATTTTGCTTGGTGTGGTGAGGCTGCTAATTCCTTTCAGTCAGTCTTCCTGACTCTAAACCTATATAATGCTGATACCATGCTCATGGAGAGTACGATTCGACACAAAATTTCCAGTAGCAGAATATTTGTAAAAAATTAAATTGTACAACAGTTGATACATTTTGCTTGGTGTGGTGAGGCTTCTAAGTCTTTTCAGACTAATATTTTGATGCCCTGACTTATATTTTCTTATTAAATGAGTGTTAGGTTGCATTGAAGAAAATCTGAACCCTAACCCTAACTGCCCAAAACTCTAGCTAGTGTTAGGGTTCGTATTATTAGAAAACATAGAGCATGTTTGATGGCATGGCTGTGTTGTAGGATAGAAGTGAAGTTTAGGAATAGTGATTTTTTAATTCTCTTCACTTTTTATTTCTTGCATATATGGCCGTATGTACTGGTTTGCCCTAAAAGGGAAAGTAGTCTTAATCCCCAAAAAGCAAAATATGGAAGTTGTTTAATGTCTCAATCTGTTGCATTTGGCATTGAATGCACTGGCATTTTAACAGTTGTAGCTACAATTTATTGGGTTTTCCTGACTCTTAACCTGTTTAATGCTGATACCATGCTCATGGAGAGCACCATTCCACACAAAATTTCCAATAGCAGAATATTTGTCAAAAAATGAAATTTTACCATAGTTTATACATTTTGCTTGGTGTGGTGAGGCTGCTAATTCCTTTCAGTCAGTCTTCCTGACTCTAAACCTATATAATGCTGATACCATGCTCATGGAGAGTACGATTCGACACAAAATTTCCAGTAGCAGAATATTTGTAAAAAATTAAATTGTACAACAGTTGATACATTTTGCTTGGTGTGGTGAGGCTTCTAAGTCTTTTCAGACTAATATTTTGATGCCCTGACTTATATTTTCTTATTAAATGAGTGTTAGGTTGCATTGAAGAAAATCTGAACCCTAACCCAAACTGCCCAAACCCTTAGCTACGTTTAGGTTTAGAATTATTAGAAAACATAGAGCATTTTTGATGGCATGGCTGTGTTTTAGGACAGAAGTGGAATTTAGGAATAGTGATATTTTCATGTTCTTTTCACTTTTTTTCATGCTTTTATGTCTCTATATACTGCTTTGCCTTAAATGGGAATGTTTTCTAAATCCCCAAAAAGCAAAAGATTGAAAGAAAGTGGTTAAATGTCTCAATCTGTTCTAATTGGCATTGAATGCACTGGCATTTTAACACTTGTAGCTACAATTTATTGGGTTTTCCTGACTATTAACCTATTTAACACTGATACCATGCTCATGGAGCTCACCATTCCACACAAAATTTCCAATAGCAGAATATTTGTCAAAAATTTAGGTTGTACCAGAGTTGACACATTTTGCTTGGTGTGGCAAGGCTGCTAAGTCTTTTCAGACCAATATTTTGATGCCCTGACTTATATTTTAAATTAAATGAGTCTTAGGTTGCAGTGAAGAAAATCTGAACCTAACCCTAACTGCCCAAACCATTAGCTAGGGTTAGAGTTCGTAGTATTGGAAAAAATAGAGGTTGTTTGATGCCATAGCTGTGTTGTAGGACAGAAGTGAAATTTAGGAAAAGTAATATTTTAATGTTCTCTTCACATTTTTGTTTCTTGCATATGTGGCTCTATATAGTGCTTTGCCCTAAATGGGAAAGTTGTCTAAATCCCCGAAAAGGAAAAGATTGAAAGAAAGTGGTTAAATGTCTCAATCTGTTGCATTTGGCATTGAATGCACTGGCATTTTAACAGTTGTAGCTACAATTTATTGGGTTTTTCTGACTCTTAACCTATTTAGCACTGATACCATGCTCATGGAGAGTACCATTCCACAAAAAAATTCCAGTTGCAGAATATTAGTGAAGAAAATCTGAACCTAACCCTATGTAATGTTGTGTGCTCTCTGAAGGCACCAGTTCTGTAGGGTTTGGGCATTTACTGGGACAATTATTAATTGTAGCAGTAAATCACAAAGTTGATTCTTTTGATGGCTTTAGAATCCGACCATGCGACATAACTCAAACAACGCACACACACAGGTACTTATACACGAGGATACATTTATTAATACATAGAATATGCATGTAAAACTAACAGATCTTATCGAGAGGGTTATCAGAATACAAAAGATATATATTCAATCAGTTACAAAGAGTTACATATATCAAGAGGACATACGTTCAGTATATAATTCATTTAGACCGTTTCATAAATGAACTTGGTTATAACTTCTACATTAGATACTCAAAACAAGTACATAACTCTTAGGAATTAAATTGATATCAACTGGTTGGGATAGCAATTGAATTCTCGAGCTGTAATGCATTGAAGTTGAATACTCATCCAATCTCTGGGGATTCAGATCTCCTGCGGGCACAAAGAAACAGTTGCAGGCTGTTGCTGTCCAATCCTCGCTCTCTGGCTCGGTGCCAGGCTGTGCTGTGCGGCTTGCGACGGTGCTCTCCTGATGCTCACTGACCGGCTAGTTAGTGTTGGCTTTAACTAGCAAAGTTTGTGCACAGGAGAAAAGATGACTGTGGGTCCCAGCAAGTCAGGAAGAGGACCGGTTCGTTCCTGATGAAGCTAGTTCTGAATAGTTATTCAGCTGTCCACAGTTCCGACCTGTTCACGAGGGTTGCTGCTGGTGCTAACCTCGGGTGGATCCTCTGGTTACTCTCTGGCAACCTCCGCTCTAGAATCTTAGAACAACGGAAAGTTCTGGCACTCGGACACACTGGCCGTTCCGTGGTTGTCCGGGCTGAGTCTCAGGATGGTCAGGAGGCGCGCTGCGAGAATGTCCTGCCCTTGGGAGCCTTCTGCTCCTGGGCCATCCTGCCCTGGAATTCTCCTTTGAATTCCCTTTAGAAAAGTCCACAGAATTCTCCACCGAATCCCACTGAATCTCTCAGGCTCTCTGTGTTGCCTGTTTTTACCTGGAGGAACTTCAGCTCGTTGATTGGCTGAAAGTTCCATGGGCATCAGAGTCCCACGTGGGTTACTCGGCCCTACCAGTCCCTGATTGGTTGATCAAGGTGAGATATGAGTCACTTACTCCTGACACTTAGGAATGCAGTCCAGATGTCCATCTGGCACTCCCTAGACAGATAGGCGACAATGGATGACCATTGATCATGATAGCCAGGCTTAGCTAAGTGCATCCCCCTTTGGGAGCTGTCCTAGGAAACCTTATCAAAGGAAACCTTAAATCAGCCTGCATGAATAGTTTCTCTGTGGCTGCACCACAGAGATGAACAGAGAGATGAGGCCTAATTTGGGAAAGCTCAGAACACTTAATTCTTTCTTATTAATAAGCCTCGCCGCTACACCTAACTGCCCAAACCATTAGCTAGGGTTAGAGTTGGCAGTATTGGAAAAAATAGAGGTTATTTGATGGCATAGCTGTGTTGTAGGACAGAAGTGAAACTTAGGAAAAGTGATATTTTAATGTTCTCTTCACATTTTTGTTTCTTGCATATATGGCTCTATATAGTGCTTTGCCCTAAATAAGAAAGTTGTCTAAATCACCGAAAAGCAAAAGATTGAAAGAAAGTGGTTAAATTTCTCAATCTGTTGCATTTGGCATTGAATGCACTGGCATTTTAACAGTTGTACAGTAGCTACAATTTATTGGGTTTTCCTGACTCTTAACCTATTTTAACTGATACCATGCTCATGGAGTGTACCATTCCACAAAAAAATTCCAGTTGCAGAATATTTGTCAAAAAATGAAATTGTTCCAAAGTTGATACATTTTGCTTGTTGTGGTGAGGCTGCTAATTCTTTTCAGACCAATATTCTGATGCCCTGACTTATAATTTCTGCTTAAATGAGTGTTAGGTTGCATTGAAGAAAATCTGAACCCTAACCCTAACTACACAATTCCTTAGCTAGGGTTAGGGTTAGAATTATTAGAAAACATAGAGCATGTTTGATGGCATAGCTGTGTTTTAGGACAGAAGTGGAATTTAGGAATAGTGATATTTCCGTGTTCTCTTCACTTTTTTTTGCATATATGTCTCTATATACTGCTTTGCCCTAAACGGGAATGTTGTCTAAATCCCTGATAAGCCATAGATTGAAAGAAAGTGGTTAAATGTCTCAATCTGTTCTAATTGGCATTGAATGCACTGGCATTTTAACACTTGTAGCTACAATGTAGCTAGGGTTACGGTTAGGGTTAGTATTATTAGAAAACAGAGGAAAACAGAGGTTGTTTGATGGCATGGCTGTGTTTTAGGACAGAAGTGGAATTTAGGGTTAGTGATATTTTCATGTTCTCTTCTCTTTTTTTTGTATATACATGTATGGCTGTGTAGCAGCAATGCTTGTAAATAAAACAGAATTAAGTGTTGCGGTGCTTTCCCATATGAGGCCCTATCTCTCTCTTCATCTCTGTGGTGCAGCCACAGAGAAGCTTTTCATGCAGGCTGTTTTAAAGAATTTTTCTTTTGATAAGGGACAGCTCCCAAAGGGGGATGCACTTAGCTAAGCCTGGCTATCATGATCAATCTGAACCCTGAACCCTAACCCTAACTGCCAAACCCTTAACTATGGTTAGGGTTTGTATTATTAGAAAACATAGAGGATGTTTGATGGCTTGGCTGTTTTTTTAGGACAGAAGTGAAGTTTAGGAAAAGTGATATTGTAATGTTCTCTTCACATTTTTTGTCTTGCATACTGTATGGCTCTATACACTGCATGGCCCTAATTGGGAATGTTGTCTAAATTGGCCCTCAAGCAAAAGATTGGAAGATACAGTAGGTGTTAAGATTTTCACACTGTTTCTATTGGCATTATATGGCTTTGCATTTGAACAGCTTCAGCTAAGGTTTGTTGGGTATTCCTGGCTATTAACCTATTTAAACCTGAATCATGCTCCTTGAGAACAGCATTTGACTCAAAAGTTTAAATTATAGAATACTCATAAAAAAAAAAAATTCCATAGCTGATACATTTTCTTTGGTTTAGCAAGGTTGCTTAGTGTTTCACACTCGTATATTTGTTCCCCTGAGTTATATTTTCCTCTCAAATGAGTGTAAGGTTGCATTGAAGAAAATCTGAACCCTAACTCTAACCTACCCAGACCCTTAGCTATGGTTAGTGTTAGGATTCTTAGAAAGCGTAGAGGATGTTTGATGTCATGGTTGTGATTTAGGACAGATATTAAATTTAGGAAAAGTGACATTTCAAGGTAAGCTTCACATTTTTTTTGCATATACTATATGACTCTATACACTGCTTTGCCTTAAATGATTTGTGTTTTATGACAGAAATGAAATCTAAGAAAAGTGATATTTAAAAGTTATCTTCATGTTTTTTATTTGCATATACTGCCTTTTCGCAGATTTCGCAGATGAGGGAGATTTGCATGCCTCATCGTAACTTTGCAACGCATTCTTAGATTTCTTTAGTTCTAAGATCGACAATATCCGGCATCACATTCTCTCCACTACGCATATCATTTCCATACCTCCTCCCTCCTCATCCAACTTTTCTGGTTCCCTTCTCACCAGCTTCTCTCTTCTTGAGTCAGCATTTCTCAATAAACTAGTTACACATCTATTTTATATCCCATTCCCACCACTTTATTTCCTTCCTGTTTCTCTTCTCTCTGCCCCATTGTCCTCAATTTTATATATGAATCCTTGAGCACTGGCACTGTACCAACGGTCCTCAAAACTGCTGCCATTACCCCCGTGCCATAAAAGCCTAACATGGCTCTCGACAACCGACAACAATTTTCGCCCCATCTCCAACTTACCCTTTCTTGCAAAAATTCTAGAACATGGTGTCACACTTCAGTTACATAACCACCTCATGACAAACAACCTCTTTGAACCCCTACAATCTGGCTTCCGTCAGCTTCACAGCACAGAAACTGCCGTTGTCAAAGTCACTAACGATCTAATAGCTTCTGATTCTGGTTCTCTTTCTATACTCATCCTTCTTGATCTCAGTGCATTTTCTGAACCTGTTGATCATAACATCTTACTTTCTCGTCTTGAGACTGTGTATGGAGTTTCTGACACTGCTCTCAAATGGTTCAAGTCTTACCTCACTGATCACTGACACTTTGTCTCTCTTAATGTATGTGTTTCTCAGGGCTCAATACTTCAGCATTTACATGTTTCCACTTGGTCAGCTTTTAGATCACATGGCCTCAGCTATCATTTCTACTGGTATGTATATTTGAGTATCCATACTTGGTATGGATATTCAAATATACATCCATACCAAACCTGACACTGATGTGGCTGTCTCTATTCTATCTAATTGCATCTCTGATATAAAAATTTGGTTGACTCAAAATTTCCTTCATCTTAACTGCGACAAGACTGAAGTCATGTTTATTGGCACCCCCCATCAACTTCGTAAAGCCAGTCCTATAACCCTATCTGTAGATGGTTCTGTACTTGAGCTTCAATCTAAACTGAAAGACCTTGGGGTTATATTCGATTCTAGCTTAAAATATGACCTACATGTGCAGCATATTGTCAAAAAATCATTTTTTCGCCTCAGAAATATCGCTAGACTACGCTATGCTATAGCTAACTGTGGCTAAAAAGCTGATCAACACATTTGTGTTTTCTCGAATGGACTACTGTAATGCTCTACTTGCTGGGGTATCTAAACCTATTTTGAACTAACTGCAGTATGTCCAAAATTCAGCAGCCATAATCCTGACCAGGTGTGGTGCAAATGATCATACTACTCCTATCCTGGAGTCCTTGCACTGGCTTCCTGTCAAATTGCGTGTTGACTTTAAAATTATCATGCTCACCTACAAGGCTCTGCATAGCTTGGCACCTCAGTACCTATCGGAACTATTAACTATTATTAGTGGACTGGAGTGACTACAAAAGTCTTGGCAGTGTTCGACTGTGTCATTTTTATGCCATTTTTTTGACCATGCACAAATATTCTTATGTCCATGTCTTTGTGAAAAGTGGTAATGTTTTAACCTTTTCTGTGAATATGCTTGTTATCGGAGTAAACAAAAGCATACTTTTAGAATTTGATTGATAGGGAATATAATATCGAATCATATATCTAAACAAATTAATAATTATATGATCATATTCATATACTGTAGCTCAAACAGTAGTATAAGACACGTCCTATAGATACAGTATGTGTGCTTCTGTTTCACTACTTCCTCCGTTACTGTGTCTGTGGCGTGTTGGCTTATGCATGTGCATTATAAGCCTGAGGTCTGTGGGTCAAGCCCTGCTATTGTCATGAGTTTTCTTTTAACAAATAAACATTTATTTGAAAAACTAAAATAGCAAATATTATTGACTATTTTTATATTTCTAAATATCACAGCAAGTTCAAAGCTAAGTCATTTATTAATAACAACCAATAATTTCAAACTCTTACTGATATTATTACTGACAATAAATATCAACACTATATTGTCATTTCAAACGTACGTAATGTCGACCATACGGCATACGCGTAACTGAAGCTAAAAGTTTAGCCTTTGTCACTAAATAAAGACATAAATATAGAAATCCCTACGTTACAAACTGTTTATGGCTGGTATTGTTAGTTTAAAGAAAAAATACACACCAGTATTCCACTTTCTTCCTAAATATTTTAAGCATAAAAGTTTTACATGTTATTTCAGAAATGTTTTTATGTACTCCTTCTGACCATATTAAGTTTAATATGTGAATAATTAATGTGAAAAAAGTGAATCCTGTTTTTGTATGGTCTGTAGCTCAAATCCTGCTTAATTA
This sequence comes from Lepisosteus oculatus, assembly GCF_040954835.1. NCBI lineage: Eukaryota > Metazoa > Chordata > Actinopteri > Semionotiformes > Lepisosteidae > Lepisosteus > Lepisosteus oculatus. The sequence goes on along the minus strand of NC_090696.1, from coordinate 44,459,565 downwards.
AAAATGAGACACGAGAAGAGTATTATTGTTATGTTATTGTTCTTATGTTGTGAGGCTAAAGAAATCAATAACGATATTAATTTAAAGATCTTAATATATTTAATGCATATGGCTGACATTCCAGGCTGTGCCTGCTTGCCAGCATGGTGGTATCACTGCCTTTCCATCTGAATAGCTACCAGAGACCTCAGCTGTTGGGCAGAGGAGAGATCTCCCTAGCAGTGATGCCATAGGCCTGGGTTCAAGTTCCCAGCTGATTAATGTATTCTGCTTTCTTTGTAAACACATTTTATTTTTAATTTGACTCATTCACACATGATGAACCATGATCTTGATCTTGATACTCAACGTGTCTCCTCTATAACTTTTCAGTTTACAGACCGTACAAGATAATTTATTATGAATAATGTCTTCCGTATCGGATTAAAATTGGAACACTTTTCACATGTGTAAATCCACCTATTTTCTAACTGCTTTATCCAGGACCGGTAACAGTTTCACCCCTCATTCTTCCCTCTGCCTGTCTGACTTTTTTTTTAACCCTTCTGTGCCCAAATCGCAGTGGGTGAGAAAAACTTAAAGCGTACACAAAGATCTAGGCTGACCACGAGGAAGAAAGATCACCCGTTTATCGTTCACAAAAAGTGGTTATTAACTATTGAAACCTGTTTTTATAGCTTTTAAAATCATGCAATGTCTAAGTTAAGCAGTAACACATCATTATACACTATACACGCCTATTGTCCAGTGACCATGAGGACTGTGAGAAGATGGTCTCAGGAGGCTATGGAGGATCTATGTGGTGCTTTGGAGGCCACCGACTGGGATGTGCTGTGCGAACCACATGGGGACAACATAGACAGCATGGTAGACTGTGTCACTGACTACATTAATTTCTGCGTAGACAACACCATCCCCACCAAAGACGTACACTGCTTATCCAATAACAATCCCTGGATCACCAGCGACCTGAAGGCTCTTCTGAATGACAAGAAGAGAGCCTTTAGGAGGGGAGATAAGGAAGAGGTCAAGCGTGTACAGAGGGAGCTAAAGCAGAAGTTAAGAGAGAGCAAGGACGCCTACAGGAGGAAGGTAGAGGACAAGCTGCACAGGAATAGGGTGAGGGGTGGATGGAGCTGCATGAGAGAGATCTCTGGCTTCAAACAGGCTGGGGGTGCAACAGATGGGAACCTGGAGATGGCCAACGAGTTGAACCAGTTCTTTAACAGGTTTGATTCTGGGTTTCCTGTGGCCCAACACCCATCCCCCCACAGCCACACGCTCCCTAACCCTTCACAGCTGCGACTGCCCAACACCTCCTCCATCCCCCCACAAACATGGCCGCCTACAGCTACAACCCCCGACAGCAACTCACCCACCCATCCCCCACAGCTGCCACTCTCCAACACCTCCGCCATTAACACCTGCAGCACTGAAAGCACTATGAGCACCATTCCCCAGGCCAGGCTGACCATCACGGATGACCAGGTGAAGAAGGAGCTGAAGAGGCTGCACCAGGGTAAAGCCACAGGACCAGATAACATCTGTCCCGGAGTTCTGAGGGCCTGTGCTGATCAGCTGAGCGGAGTGCTCCAGCGACTTTTCAACCTGAGCCTGTGCTTGGAGAGAGTCCCGGTGCTCTGGAAGACATCATGCCTGGTCCCGGTACCAAAGAAAGGGCGCCCCTCTGTCCTCAACGACTACAGACCAGTTGCACTGAAGACACTGGAGAGGCTGGTCTTATCCCACCTGAGACCCCTGGTCAGCTCATCACTGGACACCCTACAGTTTGCCTACCAGCCCAGTGTTGGTGTGGAGGATGTGATCATCTACATGCTGCAAAGGGCCTACTCACACCTGGACAAGGCTGGCATCACTGTAAGGATCATGTTTTTCGACTTCTCCAGTGCCTTCAATACCATCCAGCCCTTACTTCTAAGGAGGAAGCTGGAGGAGATGCAAGTCGATGCCTCCATGACCTCGTGGATTACTGACTACCTGACAGGCAGACCACAGTCTGTGAGACTTCAGAACTGTGTATCTGAACAGGTAGTGAGTAACACAGGGGCACCTCAAGGGACAGTTCTTTCTCCATTCCTTTTCACCCTCTATACTTCGGACTTTAAGTACAACTCAAAGTCATGCCACCTGCAGAAGTTCTCAGATGACTCTGCAATTGTGTGATGTATCAAGGGTGAGCAGGAGGAGGAGTACAGAGGACTGGTTGGCAACTTTGTGGTGTGGTGTGGGGAGAACCACTTGGAACTGAATGTAACAAATACAAAGGAACTGGTGGTAGATTTCAGGAGGAAAAAGGTCAAACCTACTCCTGTCTACATCCATGGGAGTGGCGTGGAGATGGTGGATTCGTACAAGTACCTGGGAGTGCAGATCAACGGTAGACTGGAATGGTCTCAGAACATCGAGGCCATCTATAAAAAGGGACAGAGCTGACTTTACTTCTTGAGGAGGCTCAGGTCCTTCAATGTGTGTAGTAAGATGCTACATATGTTATATCAGTCGGTGGTAGCGAGTGCCATTTTCTACGCAGTGGTGTGCTGGGGCTCTGGGATTAGAGCAGTGGATTCTAAAAGGCTGAACAAGCTCATCAGGAGAGCAAGCTCTGTCATTGGGTCTGACCTGGACCCCTTGGAAGTAGTGGCTGAGAGGAGAATGGTGTCCAAACTAGAGGCCATCATGGACAACATCTCCCATCCCCTCTATGACAGGCTTGCAGAAATGAAGAGCACGTTCAGCAATAGACTGATTCATCCACGGTGCGACAGAGAGCGCTACAGGAGGTCATTCTTGCCTTTTGTTGTACAACGCATTCACCTTGCGTCTGGGCAGAGGCAACATTGACAGTGACCTGTTTCTGGACTGAACGCATCTACACATCTACTGCTACATCTGTTCTCTTTCTTTTTCTTTTCCCGTTTACAACCGTATTTTGTGCAATATATGCCAGGGACCTGTGCAATACATTTACATCTATATTTATATTCATATGTGTGTACTGTTCTGTTCTAGTCTGTTCTTTGTGTGTCCGGACTGTGAGTAACTCTTGTATTGTATTGTATGTATTGTACTATTATTATATAATTTGTTACACTGTGGCTGTGTTGTCTGTGTTAAGCTGCTGTTGCACTGCAATTTCCCTCACGGGATCAATAAAGTATCTATCTATCTTTATACAGTGTCTCATTATTGGTTTCTTTTTTAAAAATAAAAATAAATAGTTCGCCCAGCCTAAGGGCGTTTATAATATTGTGGCATTTTCAGGTTTGGTGAGGACAGACACAGTGACTCAGAGACTCGTTGAATGAAAAACGGCACTTTATTTTTCAGTACAGTGATAATAGACGTGGGTAATATCATCCCCATTAAACAATGTGCTTATCGCGCAAATCCTGCTAAACTAAAAATTAGACACAAGAAGAGTAGTGTCTGAATCACTGTGCCTGTCCTCACCATTCTACAATATACATCTTTAAATATCACCTATGCAGGTTGTTCGCATGAACTCGTATTGAGCAGTATTTCTCGCATTGTGAACGTATGTACACAGTTGTCCCGCAGGGTGTAGGGCGCAAACCTACGTGAGCCTTTACCTTTAATTAATAAAGCGCTACATTATTAATAATATCTTCCGTGTTCATTAACATTGGAACGTTCCTTTTTACAAGTGTAAAAAGAGGCGATACACAACATGTCTCCTCTTTAACTCTTCAGTTTACAGAGAAATTCCACCAGAGCTTCACAACATTGTCCAATAATACTCTTTTTGTGTCTAATTTTTAGTTTAGCAGGATTTAAGCTACAGTATATGAATATAATTATATCGTTATTAATTTCGTTAGATACGCAATTCCATATTATATTCTATAGTAATCAAATTCTAAAAATGTCAATATTGTGTCCATAATATTTGCTATTTTAGTTTTTCAAAGAAGCCTTTCAAAAGCTTGAGGCATCTGTTAAATGGCCCCACTGCATAAGGTTTTTGGAATTAAACCAGTTTAACAGCTCTTAAGGATACTGTAGTTTTTAACATAACACAGTGAAAAGCTTTGTCAGTGAAAAAAATGACAGCGGGCACTTTTCCTCCCCCTCTTCGTTCTCAGAGTAGAATAGACGAACCTTCCAATGAAAGACATTGCCCCTTCCCCTTACAGACAGACTGACAAATGTTTTCACTGCCTACAGTATTATTTTAGAAACAGTATATGAATATAATTATATCTTTATTAATTTCTTTAGATCAGCCAAAGATCAGCCAAAAAAGAGGTCAGATAGACAGAGGGAAAGGTGGTGACGTCACCGCACTGGCAAGATAGATACTCTCTTTCGATACTTTTCTTCAGATACGCGATTCCATATTATATTCCCTATTAATCAAATTCTAAAAGTATGCTTTTGTTTACTCCTATAACTAGTATGTTCACAGAAATACAGAAATAATTTTTAGAATCTACTAAAAACAGAATATAATCAATTTAAGGATCTAAAAGAAAAGGATCAGAAAAGATTCACAAACCAACACAAGGTTGTGAAAGGTCAGAGGGCCTGTCTGGAGTGTAAAACACTTGGTTGCAGCACTGTGAGTGTTGTGGTTTGAAAGCTATTGAGTAATGAACAGCGACCCCCTATCCCCGTGTATTGCCTGTCCAATGGTGCTATCTTCCAGAAATAATAAAAAATTATGGAAGGGATTCACATTCAAAATCATGACAGTGAAAGATAAGAGGGCCTGCTTAGTGTGTAAAACACTTGGTTGCAGCAATTTGAATGTTGTGCTTGAAAAGCTATTGACTCGTGAATAACACCCCCCTATCCTCATATAACACCTCTCTAATGGTGCCATTTAGAAAAAAAATCATTAAAAAGTAAGGAAATGTTTCACAACCCAAAGCAAGGTTGTATATGGTGAAGGGGCTGTCTAGTGTGTAAAACACTTGGTTGCAGCATTGTGAATGTTATGATCAAAAAGCTATTGAGTCATTAGGAAGACCCCCCTATTCCAGTGTATTACCTGTAGTGTTATCTTCAGAAAATCATAAAAAAACAAAGAACAGTTTCACAACTCAAAACAAAGCTGGGAAAGGTCAGAGACCCTGTCTAGTGTGTAAAACACTTGCAGTACTGTGGGTGTTGTGCTTAAAAAGCTATTGAGTCATGAAGAAGACCCTATTATCCCAGTATATTACATGTCTTATGGTACCTTAATGATAATAAATCATTTAAAAAAAAACTAAAAAAGGTTTCACAGCCCATTTCAGAAGTTTTAGAGAACCTGTTTATTGTGTAAAACACTTACTTGCAGCATTGTGGGCACTGTGGTTAAACTGCTTTTGGCTTGTGAACAGCATACCCCTATCCCAGTGCATAGTGCCACTTTAAGTAAAAGCACGAGAAAAATAATTAATAATGCAAAGCTGTGTCAGGTATGAGTGCTGTTTTTAATAAGCTGCTGAGTAAAGAATAGGAATATTCCTGCCTCAGCTGTATTGTGTATATAGTTGACTTTTACCTGAATGAAAACAGGACATAAAGAAAGGGTTTCAGAAATCAAACAAAGCTTTCTTCCCTTGCTTACAGGGTTCCAGTTAGTGCGTAATTACGCATCGATGAAACACCGGAGGTTTACAAAAAGAGAATTAGCTCACTGATAGTTTTATGTAGAGGCTGTGAAACTTTTCACAAGCAGAGGTCTTTAAAAGGCATTTGGTTTGAAGGCTTTCTGTATTTCCCTTGTGAAGACATGGACATAAGAATATTTGTGCATGGTCAAAAAAAATGGCATAAAAATGACACAGTCAAACACTGCCACGACTTTTGTAGTCACTCCAGTCCACTAGAAGCAGACAGCCACTTACTGTACTTTTTGGACTGGTCTTCCTGCAGTCCACCCTGCACTATATGTTTGGGCTGGTCTCTGGCATGTGCCCTGACCAATCTAGCTCCTGGCACACTCCTGGTCAACCAGGATATGTCAATATAGTGTCAATAATATTTGCTATTTTAGTTTTTCAAAGAAATGTTTATTTGTTAAAAGAAAACTCATGGCAACAGCAGGGCTTGAACTGCAGACTTCAGACATATGAGGCACAAGCTTAAGCCATCACGACACAGATGCAGTCACATGGAAAGCTCTGAAACAGCTGTACACATATCAATAGAAAGTCTTATACTACTGTTTGTGCAACAGTATATGAATATAATTATATCGTTATTAATACGTTTAGGTACGCAATTCCATATTTTATTCCCTGTTAATCAAATTCTAAAAGTATGCTTTTGTTTACACCGATAATGAGCGAATTTACAGAAAAGGTAAAAACATTATCACTTTTCAGAAAGTATATAAACTTAATATTGTCAGAAGGAGCACGTAAAAACGTTTCCAAAATAACCATGTCAGGCTTTGAAATGAAACTTTAACTTTTAAAATGTTTAGGGAGAACGTAGAATACTGGTGTGTATTTTTTCTTTAAAATACCAATACCAGCCATATCACTTTACATAATATGTTTATGTTCCTAAATTAATATCGTTTATGAGCATGTGAAAGGCATGGTGAATTGGAGATTCTCAAAACTTACTTTGTATGATTGCAAACGTATACGTGATCGGATCAACGAAATGCTGTGGTGTTACTTTTTGTCAATGAAAAAATAAAGTATTTACGTTTACAAAGATGGTTACAAAGAAAGTGGACCAGGGTAATACTTTAAACTTAAAGCTTGTCCAAGGTCATTCATTATTAATACTATTAGCAATATCTTCGGTAAAGACTTTGATGCATAAAATATTTCTGCATAATTAAAATATTTATGATAAAGGTGGTAGGTTGTGTGCTTTTGTCCAACTGAGCAATCTTGCTTTTATAAAATTTACCAACTTTTTAATGTTTAATGATAAACATGCTGTAAAACACAGTTTAAAATTAAAAGTGTAAAGAGTATACAGTACAACTTAAATTCTTAATAGAATAATGATCGTCCCTCAGCAGTGATTGGGATTCAAAACCGTCTGTTTTCTGGTGACAGCTCAAATGCAGTACATGACTGTTGCATTTGGCATTACATGCACTGGCATTTTAACAGATATAGCTAAAATGTATAGGGTATTCCTCACTCTTAACCTATTTAACCTTGATACCATGGTCATTGAGAACACCATTTGACACAAAAGTTTCAATTATAGTAATCTTATCCAAAAATAAAGTAGTTAGAACATGTCCTTTGGTTTGGCAAGGTTGCGTAGTCTTTTCAAACTAATATTTTGATGCCCTGAGCTGTATTTTCCTCTCAAATGAGTGGGAGGTTGCATTAATTCTTTGAAGAAAAACTGAACTCTAACCCTAACCTACCCAAACCCCTTAGCTAGGTTTAGGGTTAGGGTTCTTAAAAAGCATAGAGGATGTTTGATGGCATGGTTGTGTTTAGGACAGAAATTACATTTAGCAAAAGTGATATTTTAAAGTTATCTTCACATTTTGTTTCTTGCATAAATTACAAATCCAGCCAAAAATGAGTGAGGTACACTGCGTTACAAAGCGGTGGATGTTGCGCAACATACTGTACTTCTTCTTACCGCAACATGTTTTTTTTAAATAGGATAATAGTACCTTTTAGAACCGCCAGGTGGAGTTAATAAAGCTTAATATCTCATGTACAGCATTTTAGCTGTCACCAAAAAAAGGCTCGGTTTCGAATCTCAGTCACTGCTGAGGGACAAACTTTTTTCAAATAAGAATTTAAGTTGTATACTGTTTAGACTTTTAATAATTTTAAACTGTGTATTACAGCATGTTAAACATTATTCATTAAAAAGTCGGTATATTTTATAAAAGCAAGATTGCTTGGTTGGACAAAAGTACACAACCTTTCACCTTCATCATAATTTAATTGTTATGATGAAATATTTTCTGCATCAGAATTTTTAACTTGGTAACTTACAGTGGGGTCTGGTTTTAAATGTACTTGTTCTAACATTATTAAGCTTAGTTATAACATTATCCTTTTCTTAGAATACTTAGTAAGAACACCACTTGCTGTTATTGTAAAAGGTAAATGCTGTTGTGATTTAACATTACTTGATAGTTATATGAATATGGAATCGTGTAACTAAGCAGCAAGTGGACATTTCGGAAGCATTTTGACATCTGGTTCTTTTTAAAACTTGTATTGTCATTTTAGTGTTAATGGACTGCACCCAGTGTTTCAATGCACAATCAGAGTATTACTTTTGGTTTCTTTTCTTAAACAAATACATAAAAATAGTCCATTTATATAGCTTGATGTTAGCTCTGGCGTGACTTTGTGTACCTGGATAAATTAAGTGATGGTTTTGGGATTAAGGATTTCTTTGCAAAATTTAAAACAAAGTTTAACAAAAGGAGGGAAGAAGGGTTATTTTTACAATTGGCACTCCGAGATTCTGACTGATTTAACTCCCCTCATTTTGCTGAAATGGATAAAGAAATCACACAGTACTTACAGTGGATATAAAAAGACTACACATTATTGAAATTGTAGGTTTTTGTGATGGAAAGCAATAAATCAAGCTAAATCATGTCAGACATTTTTCCATCTTTAATGTGACTTTGCAGCCAACAAAATTCAAGAGAAAAACAAATATATAATTATTAGGAAAAGTAATCGAAATTAAAAAACCTACAACACCCTGGTTGCATAAATGTACACACCCTTTTATAATGGGGGCTATAGCAGTGTTCAGAAATAACCAATAACAGTCAAAATTATGTCCAAAGATAAGTAGCATACACCTGCCATCAATGAAAGCGATTCTGATTTACTACAAATACAAATCAGCTGTTCCTGTAGGATTTCCTTGAAACATTCGTGGTTGCATCCTACTGGGATTGCTATGGTCTGCAAGGAGCTGTCAAAACGTCTACGGGATCTTATTGTTGTAAGGTACTGATCAGGAAAGGGGTATAAAAGAATATCAAAGGCATTGGATGTACCATAAAGCACTGTGAAAACTATCATCAATAATTGTAGAATATGTGGCACCACAGGGACATTGCCAGGATCAGGACAACCCTCCAAAGTTGATGACAGGACAAGGAGAAAACTTATCATGGAGGCTACCAAGAGGTCTACAGCAACATTAAAGGAGCTGCAGGAATTTCTGGCAGTTACTAGTCACTCCTTGCATGTGACAACAATCTCCGGTATTCTGCACAAGTCTGGGCTATGGGGCAGCGTGGCCCCATATGTGAGCCACTTCTCACATAAAAGAACATCCAAACTCGTCTAAATTTTGCAAAAGAAATACATTCAATCACCCTAAAACATGTGGGGAAGTGTCTTATGGTCTGCCGAGACAAAGCGTGAAATTTTTGGTCTTAATTCTAAAAGATATGTTTGGAGCAAAGACAACACAGCTCATCATCCAAAGAACACCAGGCCTACTGGGAAGCATGGTGGTGCCAGCATCATGCTTTGGGGCTGCTTTTCTTCAGCTGGGACAGGGGCTCTAGTCAAGATAGATGGGATAATGACTACCTCCAAATATCAAGATATTTTGGCAAAACCTGCTGGCCTCTGTCAGAAAGCTGAAGATGAAGAGGAATTTCACCTTCCAACATGATAACAACCCAAGGCACACATCCAAGTCAACGAAGGAATCGCTTCAGAAATGGAAGATCAAAGTCTTGGAATGGCCCACTCAGACCCCAGACCTCAATCCCATAGAGAACCTGTGGAATGACCTAAAGAGGGCTGTGCACAGGAGATCCCCTGACAATATGAAGGAGCTTGAACTTTTTTGCAAGGAAGAGTGGGATAAAATTGCAAAGTCCAGGTGCGCAAAGAAGATATAGACTTGACTTATTCACAATGACTTTGTGCTGTAATAAATAAATAAACTTCCACAAAGTATTAGTTTGGGGGGGAGGGGGGGTGCACACTTATGCAACCAGGGTGTTATAAGTTTTCTAATTTCAATTATTTTTCCTAATAATTATCTATTTGTTTTTCTCTAGAATTTTGTTGTTGCAAGGTCACATTAAAGATGGAAAAATGTCTGACATGATTTATCTTGATTTCTGGCTTTAAAACACAAAAACCTACAATTTCAATAAGGTTGTGTAAACTTTTTTATATCCATTGTTCCACTGTATATGAGTAGTAGTATAAAGCAACACCTTTCGTCAAACTTTTGACAGGTACCACGCCCCCTTTTTTCAGCCAATGGGTGGATGTCCCACCCCCTTGCCAGCCAATAGTGTGTTGTTATGGGGGCATGTCCCACCCCCCCAGGAGCCCCCTCAGGAGCCAATGGTGTGTCGTTAAGGGTCGGAACTCGCCGCCTTCCCCACTGCCGGTCGGTTTCTGTTACATCTTAACATGCAAAGACATGCTGTCTAAATATGCTTGGGCTGTGCAGCTGAAAACCAAGTCTGGAGGGGCTGTGACAGGTGCCTTCCAAAATATACTGCAAGAGGGGCGTGCTCCTAAAAAGCTACAAATGGATGAGGGTAAAGAATTTCTTAACAGGACCTTCCAAAATTTTCTAATACATGAGAATATGGCCAGCGATGTGAAGGCTAGCGTGGTTGAGAGGTTTAACAGAACTATTAAAATAAAAATGTGGAGGTACCTGACACACAAAAACACCTTTTGATATATCGACGTCCTATCAGATCTTATTTACACTTATAACCATAGTTACCACACGACTATTAAACAAACCCCGGCTTCTGTTAAGTCCGACAACTCCCTTGAGGTGTGGAGAACGGTCTATGACGAACACTTTAAGAGAAAACCGTCAAAGTTTTCATTTAATGTGGGTGATCGCTTCAATTTTAAACACTACAACTTTCTGGCTCTCCACGCTGACGGTGAACAAATCCCCACTAAACTGCTTCAACCAGATTTCCAGAATGGCCATTGCGTTACACATATGAGTTCTGAAGAATGTCCCTCATTTCATCATCCAACCGGCGGGTTGTTATTTTTCTTACATCGCTTTCGAGGCCAGACCGCTCTCGGAGTCGATAGAGGTGTTTCTGAGGTACCAGGTACATTTTTTCAGCGTGCTCCATTATTGACCTTTTAGAAACCCATAATCAATGGTACTGCAATACTCAACAGGGTCCCAATAAAACCACCGGATTGGTTCACCAAGAGTCTCTTTCTTTTAAGAGAAAGACCTTTTAGACTCAAAGTCTTTATAAGCTTACGCTTTCTCTTCAGGGTCCCAAACTGCTTAGCAGAAAACAGTATGTTCCCTTTCAAGGTATTCAAGGCGATTCCAGCTATGACCTGTACAAGATCATTTGTAGCCCCACAGAGAATAGCTTTCCGCTGATTGGGGGCGGCTTTTACAAGGAAATGTAAGAGAGTCAGGTTTCTCTGAATGCGTGAGGACATGACAACGGCCCGAACGTATTTTTTCGACCAAGTCTATGGTTGCGAGATCGCCAACTTTTAGATTTTTTAAATACATAAGCCGTGGGTACATCTGGGGAAAAAAGACCTGTTCGCAAGTGATAGTCATCTGGGGTGTCAGCATTTAAATCCACCAACAAGTAACCGAAAGTTTTTTTAGTAGTGTCATCGAACGCTTCCAAAAAAAATTTGGCTTTACCGGGGTACATCTGCCGGGACAGGGTTGTAATCTGTAGTTTATCTCTAGGGTTTTTAAACAGCACCATGTACTTTTTATTTAACGCTATGGTTCTACTTTTCCGGCCTTGACAAAACACAATTTGGACAATATACCAACGCCTACAATATACCTTTTTCCATCTCATTATTTTCACATCAAATCATCAACTATAATCAAATTTACTCTATCCGGCGGTAGTACAGATGCAGCCATTCAAAATGCGCGGGCGATATCGCATTATTTTGCGGTGCGCTTTACGCGGTCTACCGCGAGTTACCGTAAATTCTCCAATAATACCGCAATTAAAATAATAGTATCCGGAATTTCCGCAAGGTGGAGCTAATAAAGCTCAACCTCTCATGTTTGAGCTGTCACCATCAAAGTCTTTAACGAAGATATTACTAATAGTATTAATAATGAATGACCTTGGACAAGCTGTAAACAAAGTATTGCCCTGGTCCACATTCTTTTTTTCATTGACCGTCTTTGTAAAAGTAACACCACAGCATTTCGCAATCACGCATTTCTTTCCAATCATGCAAAGTACAGTAATTTTTGAGAATCAATTCACCATGCCTTTCACATGCTCATAAAAGAGATTGATTTAGGAACATAAACATATTACCGTATGCAAACTGTACTGTATACAATATGTATATGTATATTTAATGTCTTAAATGTGCCTGTTTAAGTATTGAATATTTATATGGAATTTTACCACTGGAGGGAAATCTTAGTACCTGAGCATAAAAAGAATAGGAGCATACGCGTGTAAAGGCCATAAACGATATTAATTTTGGAACTTAAACGTACAGTATATGGCTGGTCTCGGTACTTTAAAGAAAACATACACACCAGTATTCCATTTCTCCCTAAACATTTCAAGTATCGAAGTCTTTAACTAACGTGATACCTGAGTCAACAAGCATACTTTTAGAATTTGATTAAAAGGGAATATAATATGGAATCGCGTATCTAAAGAAATTAATAATTATATAATTATATTCATGTACCGCAACACAAGAATAGTACACGCTCTATACTGTCTGTTGATAATGTTTCTGTAGTGCTTTTTCAGCACTCTGCACCTGACCTTGCCGGTGGCGCTGTGGGTTAGGTTCCTGACTCCCACCTCACACGGTCTGTGATTGAATCCCACTGGAGCAATAAACCTTTTTTAACAAACATTTCTTTGAAAATATAAAGCTTTAAACCTGGGTCAGAGATTAAATAAAACCTCACTTGCACCAAACAAATTTATATTTCTAAATATCACAACATGATCGAATTTAAGTCATTTTAATAACAATGAATAGTCACCTAGGCGTTACAATATTAACATTTATATTGATTTAAATCGCGTTTAAATTGCCTTTATTTGAAACCCATAAATAAAGCTGATACTGTTTAGACTTTTAATTATTTAAAACTGTATTACAGCAGCACAATGCACAATGCAACGTAAATCGCTATCTTTGTCTTCTGTGTAATAATGTTCACCTCTCTGTCCAGCAAATTAACAATAGTAATAATAATGAACTTTATTGTATATGGCGCCTTTAAAGGTGGCTCCTCAAAGCGCTTTACAGGCTAAAAACAATAACAACAATACTGTTAGGCTGGGCAAACGATTTTTTTTTAAGAAATACAAAATGAGATATAATGATGTGTTCTGGCTTAGACATTTACGAAGAGCATAACACGTGGGTGGCGTAGAGGTCGGCTCTGGCTTTCCCATCTACTGTATACACTGCAAGTACAACCCCCCTCTCTGCGGGAGTGCTGGCTGTGACGAATTAAACCGGTTTCACAGGTATTTTCAAAGTAGAAGGGGGCGAGATTTCCAGCAAAAGACACCCCCTCCCCCCTCAAAAACCCAGTAACTACAGTACTTACTAATTTAGAAAGCTAGGCTCCTCAATGAAATTGCTTTAACATGCTAATACGTTGGTGTAACAGTCCGGGCGTGGCAAGCTTCTAATGTCAACCTGACTACGGCAAAAGGAACCCTTCTTTCATTGGAAGACAATGAACATATTTTAGCCCTGAATGAATTAATAGCAAACATGGTTTACATAAAAGACATTTTTCCAAGAAAGTTTAGCCTTTGTCACTAATGAAACCACTAAATAAAGACATAAATATAGAAATCTTAAGATTTTTAAAATACATGATTTTGCTAAAATTTATTTGAAAATAAAAACGATTACAAACGCTAGGGGAGAGAGAGAACAGGGGAGGGATGTTAGTTTTGCATAAGGGGCAGGCTATGGAAATGAGGTCTGTTTGGGAATGTGGAGTGACATGTTCTGGGTGTTTGTGGATTATCGTTGTTGAGTATGGAGTGTTGAGGTATTGATTTTGTGTAATGCTTTATGTTGAAAATTGAGGTGGATTTTGTTTATGATAAAGAGGATAATCTGGAATGGGAGGAGGGTTTGGTTTTGCATAAGGGGCGGGATTATGATAATTGGAGGAATTTGCAAGAGTATAATGGTTTGATATATTTGATTTTGTATTGTGGTTGTTATCTATCCCTCGGGAGGGGGATCAGAAGACCTGCTGGGTATCCCTGCCTGTCGTAAGAGGCGACTAAAAGGGTTGTGTCAGGAAGGGCATCTGACGTAAAACCATCTTGCTAAAGCCATGGTTGCAAAGAACACAAAGCACATACTGGATCGGTCGGGGCCCAGGTTAACAATGGCCACCATTAGGGCTGTGTCCCAACAGGGTACTAATGGAAATTATGCTACTGTGGGGAAAACTGTAGAGTGGGGGCTACAGAAAAGAAACAAGGTGAAGGAGCCTGGAAGGAATGTTAAGTCAATGAGAGTGGGGAGTTGTAATGTTGGTACCATGACAGGGAGAGGGAGAGAATTGGTTGAAACTATGGCAAGGAGAAAAGTGGAGATCTTGTGTGTGCAAGAAACCAAGTGGAAAGGAAACAGCTCAAGACACCTAGGAGAGGGATACAAGATTCTATACGCTGGAAAGAGTACAAAAATGAATGGAGTGGGTGTGATAGTGTGCAAAGACCTAGCAGACAAGATAGTGAGGGTGGTTAGATACTCAGACAGGATTATCAATGTACGGGTGGCTTTTGAGAGTGGGCTGTGGAATATCATCTCTGTATATGCACCACAGGTAGGAAGACCACAGGAGGTCATCACAATATTGAAGGAGCGAAGAATAAGGCAGAGGAAACACCCAGCACGAACAAAAGTGTGGAAACTGAGAGAAAACAAAGTAGATTTCAACAGGCTGGTGAGAGAAATGAAAAACAACACAGAGGAAACAGAGGAGTGGACTGAGATGAGCCACATCCTAGAAGAGGCTTCTACCAGGGTTTGTGGAAAGACAAGAGGAGGCAGACCGAGGGAAAATGAAGAGTGGTGGTGGGATATGGAAGTTCAGGAAACACTGAAGGAAAAGAAAAAAAACATACAAGGCACTGAAATATGGCACTGGAGAATTACAAGAATATAAGAGACTAAAGAAGGTAGCAAAAAGATGTGTAGCAAGAGCAAAGGAAAGAGCCTGGAAAGAATGGTATGAGAAACTTGAAACAAAGGAAGGAGAGGACCAAATCTACAAGATTGCTAAACATTGAGCGAGACAGAAAAAATATATTATCCGGGTGGCAGTACTCAAGGATGGAGAAGGCAGAGTCTTGATTAAAGAAGAACAGATCAAGCAAAGATGGCTGGAGTACTTCAAAAATCTGTTAAATGCAGAAAATGAGAGGGAGAACCTAGTGGAGGCAGACGTAGTGTGTGGACCAATCCAAGAAATTTCAGTAAAGGAAGTGACAGAACCTATCAAAGAGATGAAAGTGGGCAAAGCAACTGGACCATCAGGAATAGCAGCAGAACACTTTAAGAACCTTGATGAAGAGGGGATTCAGTGGCTGACGAGATTGCTAAACAATATTGCAAAGGAAGAGAGATTTCTAGAAGAATGGACAAAAAGCAGTATGGTTACCATCTACAAGGAGAAAGGAGACCCAATGGAGTGTAAAAACTATAGAGGAATAAAACTTCTGGAACATGGATTGAAAATCCTGGAATAAATTCTGGACAAGAGACCCAGGAAGATAGTCAGGATCCACAACTTTGGATTCTCAGCGGGGAAAAGCACAACAGATGCCATTTTTGTGATGAGACAGTTACAGGAGAAGACACTAGAGAAAGGGAAAAAGCTGTATGTGGCCTTTCTGGACTTGGAGAAGGCATATGACCGTGTGCCCAGAGAGGTGGTGTATTGGTGCTTGAGGAAGAAAGGAGTACCAGAAAGCATGGTGAAGTTAGTTTAAGCAACCTATAGAGATGCAACTACGAAGATGATAACACAATGGGGAGAGATAAAAGAGTTTGAAATCACAGTTGGAGTACACCAAGGATCAGCACTAAGTCCTTTCCTTTTCATAAACATTATAGACACACTGACAGAGGAGGTAAGAACAAAAGTGCCTTGGGAACTCAGCTTTGCTGATGATGTGGCACTGATGGCAGATTAGAAGTAGAACTACAGGAGAAAGTGTTTAAATGGCAGAGGAGTCTGGAAAAGGGTGGACTGAAAATGAATGCAGAAAAATCTGAAATAATGGTAATGGAGAGAAGAGGAGATACTATGACCAATGTTGAGGAGACAAATGGAGGAAAACTGAAAAAAGTTGATGGCTTTAAATACCTTGGATCAAAACTGGTAAAGGGAGGAGAAACACTGGAGGCAGTAAAACAAAGAGTGAAAGCTGGATGGAACAAGTGGAGAGAAATAACTGGAATAATCTGTGACAGGAAAATTCCTAGAAAGTTAAAGTGCAAAATGTACAAGACTGTGATTAGACCTGTACTACTATATGGAGCTGAATGCTTGGCAGTTGGAAAGAGGGAAGAGAACTTGATGAGAAGAACTAAAATGAGGATGTTGAGATGGATTCTAGAGATTTCAATGAAGGATAAGATCAAAAGTGAAGAAATCTGTAGACGATGTAGGGTGGTGGATGTGGTTGAGAAGATGCGAGAGGCAAGGTTACGGTGGTATGGACATATCATGAAGAGGGACGTTGAGGAAGTAACAAAGAGGGTAATGGAATTAGAGGTGGAAGGTAACAGAAGAAGAGGCAGGCCTAGAAAGAGATGGATAGATTGTGTGAGAAAAGATATGGAGGTATGTGAAGTGAGTGAGGAAGATGTGCTCGACAGAGACAAGTGGAGAAGAGCAACCAAAGCAGCTGACCCCACGACAGTCTGGGACTAAGGCTGTGAAAAAGATGAAGAAGAAGATTGTGGTTGTTATCTATGTTTTTGGTTGGTATTATGTTTATATGGTTGTTGGTTGGTTGTTGGTTGGTTGTTATTATGGTTATTAATAATACGATCTATAGTTGAAATCTGAGCCTAAATAAAAAGAAAAGGCATTTTCAGAAAGCAATTACGCTGTGTTTATGTAGAATAAGTGATTAGGTTTATGAGCAATCTAATTACTTATTCGTTTAAAACGCTATATAAAATAAAGTTTATTATTAATTTGCTGGACAGAGCGGTGAACATTATTATGCATAAGACAAAGATAACGATCCTGATCAGTTTAGAAATCTGTGTACGCTGTAAGGTTTTTACTTCTTAAACTTTTAAAATACACAATTGGAATAGAAAGAAATCCTCTTCCTGGTACAGTACTGTATGTATAGCAAACCATCACGTCTTTTTTCTCCAATCAGAGGGGTGTCAGATGGTGTCAGCCAATCACCATTCTGAAGCCCTACCATAATCTCTGGTGTGGGGAGACCCCAAAATTCTGTCCCATAGTTTAGACAGATGATAGATACTTGTATTGATGTACCAATCGATGGAAATGTTCAAATAAATGTGCAAAAGAAATAAATAACATAATCATTTATTTCTTTATCATATTGGCTAGCTAATGTCCTCTCTTTGCTAGTTAGTGGCTGTGTTTCTGCGTTGGGTAGCAACGGGTGACTGTTCTCAGGCTGAAGATGTAAACAGCTTAATTTTCATGTTAAATGATTTTTTAAAATTTAAATTCATTCTATACAGCAATCGCATATTTGGGTACCGTTTCATAAAACTTCCATGCTTAAAATGTTTAGGGAGAAATGGAAGACTGGTGTGTATTTTTTCTTTAAACTATCAAGACCAGCCATACACAGTATAGTTTATGTTCCTAAATTAATATCGTTTATGACCTTCAGATGCGTAATGCTCCTCTTCTTTTTATGCTCAGCTATTAAAATTTCCCTTTAGTGGTAAAATTCCATATAAATATTCAAAACTAAGCGGATTAAAATGTGCACAGTAAAGACATTAAATGATTAAATCTTTTCACTACCAACCAATGCACCACGAGTGCCCCTGTCGGTCATTTTGGCCAGCCAATCACTTACCGCTGTGCTCTCCGGTGCCCCGCGGTGGCTTGTGGGTAGGTTACTGTACCGCAGGTTTTTACCGCGCATTTTGGATGGCTGCATCTGTAGTTGGTCGTCAGAAAACGACGTCGGTAGTCCTTCTTTAAACTGAATGTATGGAAATTTCACAAGCAACTTAGCGTATAGAGGTTGCCAGCAGCTGTAACACCAGACTATGTTTTCGAGTCATAATGTTATCACCGTTCTCCAAGAGTTGTTTTATAAAATAACTTTTACCGCAATTCAAGGGTCCGGACAAAATGCATGAAAAAGGGTGTTTTAACCTGACATCCATCGTGTTAATATCCGTAGGGCAACAATGTCAAATTTTCTTGCAGCACCCGCTTGTCATACACCACCTTCTGGGTTTTCTTTAAGGTCCGGGTCTCAATGCGCCAATCCTTTTTAACACGCACGATCGACTGTTGAATAGAAATGTGTTTAAATTCCCGGCACTCCGCATAAGGGTTAACGCCATAGTCAAAAACCAAGTCCCGCAGACTCTCAAAGTTAACTTTTTCACAATTGTTCACATTGAGAGCAATACCTTTCACCTTTAAACAAGCTTTCCCACCAGACAGCTTGTATCCGTATGACTTGGGTCCTGTTGATACAAACTCGGTGATGTGTTGTCCAGCATCGATTTCACTGGTCAGCTCACCCAAATAGTCACCCAGCCCCGGATTCCAGTCATCCTCATGGCTCACAAAGATAACGGAATCTGTGTTGTGGTACAGACAGCGGCCTTGCAAAGCATTTAGCAGGTTGTATAACTCCAAGCGGGCATAGGTGGTTGTAAAGCTAGTGATGAAAATGTTAGTGTTTGAATGGCCTGTATAGTGGTGTTTAGTGTGTTTCCACGTAACACAGGCTGTGTTTTCAGCGATAAACTAACAGGCTGACACCTTATGATATGGCGTAAATAAGTACCTGAACAATTCATCTGGGTTTCCCTCACTGGTGGTCTGTGGTAAATTGTCTCTTTGCCCATACGTGCCCCACAAACTGTTCAAGGCAATTTCTGAAACCTGTCTTTTGGCCCATTTCTTTTTTATGTTGCCGGGGTCCAGCCGGACACCCTCTTTTTCATAATATTCGCTGATATATCTTTGTTGTTTCGCGACATCCGTACACCACTCTGGAAACCCCGAAGCTTGCTGTTTCCCTTTCAGATGCAGTTTGATGTAGTTGGAAAAAAGATCGTGTGAGACCTTTTCAAAATGCCAAATTTAGTAAATTTTACTCACTCTATACCCCAGATCTAAGGCCATCTGTAACTCAGGGGTGCACCAAACACCAGTCAAGGCGCAATCTTCATCACTGTGCTTGTAAGGAGTGGTCTGTTTTGTTTCAGCACATGTATGACACAGTGTGAAAAACAGTTTTTTGTCAATTTTGGTTGGAAGAACTGGAAAGTATAAACTTCTGGGTGGGTAAACTTTCACCTTTGCAAAACTGAAATACCGTTTTAAATCTCCAAAGTTGTTATAAATTATTCGGGGGTGCCCCAGTGGGTATTCTTTAGTTTTGTTTACAAACGGATACAGACTGGTGAAATCATAGTAATGAATTTTTTTACCAGGCTGCGCTGTGTAATGCAATCAAAATAGCATTTGTTCTCCCCCCAAAAAGCGATTTGCGTGGTTGTAGAGGCTCTGGTAACTGCGCCGCTGTTAGAAATTTACCCAAGTCTCCATTTTCAACAAGCATGTCTCTGAACTCATGCTCCCACAAAACACACACACGTTAAAACCTCTCATTTTGAGAAAATTAATTTTCACCATCGTCTTTCTGTACAACCAACCAAAAGTAGTGTTTGTCAGCGGATTAAAATCGTTTTCACAATAACAAACGCTACAACCGTGTAAAAAGCAACCGTTGATCTCAAAGGCTGTCTGCATTCACTTGTCAATTACAACATAACCATCCAGAAAATATGGTCAAACTTTGAACTCACCGGCTGTGGCGATGTACATAAGCCACTGAATGCTGGGTGTAGAAAATCATTTTTGCTGGCGGTGGTAATTGTCATGGGGTAGCAACGCTATCGTCTCTTCCTGTAAAAACATAAGTCTGAACATGGCCATGCAGACACTAGCGATGGTCATAAACTGAAAGGGGTCGATGCACACAACGCAGGCTGCCCCTGACTCAGTCACGTGTGTCTGTCTGGTCATAGTCATGATCTGGAACCTGACACAGCCTTCTCTTAGAATTGCCACATCCATCTGGCAGTAGCGTTTCAACTCTCTCTGTAAGTTAAACACATTTCCCTTGCATTCTTCATACCAAACCAAAAACTCGGCTTTCTCTCTTGGCAGCATGTAGATAATGCCGTAAAGTTCTGACAGCGGCATCGGACTGACATAATTTTGGTTTTCTGAAGTGTTCATCAAGTGTGTAACCCCATGGCTGATGGCAGTTTGCTTAATTTCATAGGTAGAAAGTTTAGAGAATCGATAAATCTGATGTTCAGAGCTTTTATGGTCATACACATTATCTTACCACCCTGATTAATTAGTTCAACGTCCATCTGTTCATCTAGCAACTGTCTGATTACTAGGTAATTGTCATATCCCTTGCCATTGTGCGATATGAAAGTATGGTTTTTGAAACGTCTATCGATAAATTTACACACAAAATCCTTTAGACAAGTTTCACCATAAAATTCCCAGCTTCGTTTATTGTTAATATGAAGGGTGTGGACGTAATTTGGTATGTGTGTCCCGGTATCTTGCGTGCGTTCAAAGTCGAAAAAAAATGTACTTGTTTGAAATTTTGGGGTTGTCCAAAGCACAAATGTGTGTCAGGGGGTGTCGATCACGTTGTTACAACACGAGCACAGTTTCTCTTTACATTTGTGACTTGTGAGGTTATAAACCTCACATTTCTCACAAAAGGCCCTCCGCTCACACTAACACCAGTCGCCACATTCTGAAAGTGTCTCGCCAAACACTGAGAGCTACGACAAAAGACCTTACAGGCCGGGCAATTCTGAATTTCTGCATCAATTTCGCAACACTGGGGATCTAAACAGGTTTCACAAGCTTTAACACAGGCTTTTGCGTTCTTGTGGCTATACGCCACATGGCAGTTAGTGCAAAAATACGCCGCCCCCACAAAAGCTTTAATATTTAAAACCCCGTAAAAATGCTCTTCATGCAGTAGAACAAAAAGTATTTTAGAATTTGGTGGTGTGGGGCCCGTTAAATATTTCCAATAACCCTGGTATAGGTACAAAATTTTAATGACCACCTTTAAATGTTTTTCAAAAGCTGTAATTTCTGACAAACTAATTTTCCGATTCTCTGGAAAATCCAACTCTCTGTGCATTCGTTTAGCACCCTGTAACATTTCCCCATCGGTACAACCTTCATTTAGCAATCCGTACACACTCCCGACGAAACACAGATTACCCCCCGTGTAATGGAAGTCGATAAGATGTGCTTTTTTCCGCTCAATTACCCTGCTGTACAGAACGGATTTAAATCTTCGGCGGGCACCCCCCTGCATATTCCTAACTATCATCACCACTAATCGGCTGTCATCGGTGAGAACGTCTGTGTGGCTCTGTAAGAGGTCTGAGATGTGGCTTAAAAAATCGGCAGCACTTAATTCTCCGGGGTGCCTCCTGCATGAGAACAAGGGTTTGTTAAAACCACCCGCAGTCAAACGCACCTGTACAAAATCATTCACCCCGATGTTTGGCGAAAGTTCATCCAATATTCTCTGGCCTGCACCATGCACAGCGTCTATAGCCTGTACATACGAGGCTATTCTGTCAAGATTAACAAAACGAAATTCTTCATAGTGCTCTGTTGCTCTAAATTTATTATAAGAGCGGTTATAACTACGTATACGCTCCAGGAAAACTAAGGGGTCTCTATTCGTGCCGACACAGTCACTAACCTGATTCACAACATCCATCACAACCGGTTCTTGGTTTTCAAAGTTATTTTTCACCAATGCATTCTCATTGTTTGGTTCGGGTTGCCCTTGTGAAATCTGAGGCCTCTCTCTGAATCTTTTACGTCTCAACAAACATGCTTTTGCCAGTTTAATTCTTTTATTAATGTACAAACGCTTGATGTTGGCAAGCGGTCGGTCTTTTAAACACTTTTTAGACCGCATGCTTAGTCATTTATCACCGGAGATCTGCACCAATGAAGCATGAAATATCATCATCAGGTTCTGAAATCCTGAGCTTAGAGCTGCATCCTCTGTAGAAATTATATCTAAGAGGTTAGCGGTGAAAGCCTGGATCGGTTTTGGAAACAAGGCCTGTACATTGGTTAAAGCTGCTCTTAGACACTCTAAAGCTCGTTTTTTAGACACCTCATTAGTGATCGCCGTTGAAAGTGAGCGTGTAATACAGCACACTGAATCTAGCACATCACCCAACACCAAGTCTTTAGTCGCGTTATGATTTTTCTCCGAAGCCTTGACACATCTGGCTTTGGTCGACGTCTTAACGGCTGTCTTCGATGCTGTCACCTCCTTAGGGCCCAACGTTTCCACCACACTTTTTTCACCACTCGTCGATACAGCGGCTGTGTGAATAAAAATAAAAGACTTTTCAACACACCAATCAATGCAATCTAAACGGTCAAAATCAGAAAACTACGATAACTAGGATAAAAACACCACACATGTGGTGCATCCTTACACAAAGGGCTGAGGGTGAATGGAACAAGTTACCCGGACATGTTGTTACACCAGTTTCCTTTAAGGAACGGACCAGTCACTTTTAACTTTAAAGGCTAAGCAGTTTTAAAATAAGGCTTTTTAAAACCCCCAACAGAAAACTATGTGAACTAGGATCTTTCAACGAATTAACATTCTAACAAAAGAAGTAACGGTTGCAGTAAGTGGCTCATAACACATCTTGACCATGCTTAAATGATATTAACCTTTGTTTGTTGATCTGAGATGTTTTGAGTTCATTGATCCCGTTAATGTCTTAGCGTTGTGTTGCAGTTTATTTTTTGAAGGTTCGGGTTCTGCATGGAGAGGGAAAATACCATTAGTGAAAGAACTCAACACCGCAAATTACAAAAAAATAGAAAAACGGTGGAAATTTTTATTATAGACACGTTTCAATGTGCATGCTAAAAGAATGTTTTATAAGACGACGCAGACAATCCTTAATACCGACGTCTTCTCCCAGTCGATCTGATAATATGCTCCGCACCCTCTGGTATAACGTGAACATCTGCATATGTCTCCACAAGGTGTCCAAACGAGGTTTTTTAAACGTGAATCAACTTGTCCCTTCGCCTGCGTCTGTGGAATAGACACATACACGTATTGATGTGGAGAAAGTACCCGTGTGTCCTTAAGACTCACATGGTCGTAAAGCGTTATTCAAAACATTGTCGTAATTACTCACCAGCGTTGGGTTGTGCCGTAACTGGTCTTTTTACAGGTGTTGTTTTCGGGTCTAATGGAAATGAATGGATACATACAGTCATGGCCACATTACGGAACAACTCCCTGGTAATTCCTTTATAATAATTCAATATTGCCTAGTATACAAATATTATACAACGTTTTGCAACTATAGCTAACAACACGTCAACATGAGACATGCACTGTGATGTTGTAATTTTATCTCACATTAAGCCTGATATACATACCGCTGTAATTCGTGAAGTCCTCGTCTTCGTCTATCAATTCGAACAGTGTTAAGTTTGTAAATAGACTATCTTCAGAGTGTTGAAATTGATCGGTGTGATCCATTCTGACAAGTTAGTCGATAACGCAAGACTGAAAGAATTGGAATCCAGCCAAAACTTCGCCTGTTACACCGCTGGTACTTATACCCCAAACCGATAAACATTCTCTTGGAATGTTGAAACACACTTGGCCCCCCCATAAAACAATTAATCTTAGGTATCATGGGGCGTGCACATACTGGGCTGTAGAAATTATTTTAAGAAACATCTTTAGAAAACATTTTAGACTGTTATAATGTTAAAATCTATATTATTCTAAGACATACAACGGTGTCTAAATTTCATAGCTGTTAAAACGTGGTGAAAATGTGCCCCAGTGTCTGTGTTTGATTCACCAACAGGCCACTAAGAACATTATTAAGAAAATTGTTTTTTATTAACAGTATTGCTATAAGAAAATGTATCTATTTTTTATAGCGACGTGTTCGCAAACCAACCTTGGCGTTTTGAGGTTTTATTTTTTCGCAATGCGATGTTAAGAACATTTTTGCGTGAAAAACATGTGGTGATTATAAATTCGAAAACTTTACATTAATATAAAATGTATATACAAAACAGCATTTAAAACAAATGAAAAACTATAACTCCTATATCTGTCCGTTTATTGTCCCTGTTAATTGTACCCGTTTAAAATTTAAAATTATTATTAACTTTCACTCTGAGGTTAATTTTACCACCCCCCCTCGCTTTGTGGTCAATTTTAGCACCCCACTCTGCATTCCAGAGCCTTTAACTACTGTGACGCCAACCCCCACCGCACGTCTCCCAAATATCTCTAATACATTATTTTAAAACTTTAAGATCAATCTGTTAAAATATAAAGAACAACACCCCATCATTTGTTGCCTGTTAATACTTTAAAGACTTTTATGCGTGCGGTGCGTGGAAATTCATTTCAAACTTTTGAAAAAGCTGTCGCGAATGTGTTATTAAAAATAAACTGTGTCTTATTACATTTTAAAAACTTTAAGACCAACCCCGCGTGTTTATAAATTTATTTTCTGGAGAAACACATCATTTGTGTTTGTGTTGTGTGTTAATACTTTTAAAGTTTAAAACTTATAAAATGATAAGTTAATACTTTTCGCTCTCGATAAAACAATGGGGGGGGGGGTCATTCTAAAAGAACACAACCAATTGAAAAATGTCTTGTGTTATGTAGGCATGGTTGCACCATAGGCGCATATTCTTAAACGCTTCGGCTTGACAGGGTCGCAGTGCGTCCCTGGAGCTGTCAGACACTGCCCGGTGTTGGGAGTTGGGAAGATGGCTTCTTTGTGTGGAGAAACATTGGGGTCCACTGCTCTACAAAGTGAAGAGGTAGAAGGCTAAAATATTTTTTCTGATCGTGGAATTGTTTATTGGTGCTTAGTGTATTTCATTTTAATACTTGGTCTTCTTTTTAGCAAAACCCGACCTCGCCCTCTGTGACGCGTGACAGCGTCAGCCGTGTGAGTTCAGATGGGGAACCGGATATTGAAGAACTGCCTGGTGTTAGTGATGATACCTCGCTACAAATGGTAAATGTTAACGAAAAACCCTAGCTCAAAAGAGGCGTTAAATGCTAGTTATTTTAGGTACAAAGCATATCTATTTATTTTAAGACTTCCTTTTCTTTTTCCTTTAATAGAATAAAGAGGAGGTCGACGCATCAATCTTCAAACTACCATCGCAACTGAATGTTTCGTTTCTATGCTTGTGTATTCGGCCAAATGTTAATAAAGCTGATGCCCAACCAGGTTTAGCTAACGATGCCCCTAATGAGCCCGGTGTTATGGCCCAGATTGTGAAAGCAGTAGTTTATTGCATCTTCAAACACTGTTTAAAGGGGTTCTGATTGATGACTGCCCGGCCTGTTTGATTGACCACCCCGGTCAGCAGGGTCACACATGCCTGTCTGTCAGCTACACAGATGGGGTTGAAGATCTTTAGAAATTTGCTTCTTTAGAAATTTATAAGTCTCTCAGTTTAGCCCGAATTTTATCGGTTGTTCTGTACATCGCCAGGTGTCTGGGTTCATACACCATTACAAATGTTAAAAAAGCGGGGCATAAAACAGTTGCTGAAAAACATAATTGACAACCGCTCACAATACGCGCATGTACACACCATACTTGAACAGCTGGATGAAAAATTAGTAGACGTGACTTTTGATGCGTTGCAAAAGAAACATTATTCTTACTTTTACAGATGCAATAAAAAAGATCTATGTGAAATGTGAATACAGCTTTCACTCTGTTTTACAGATCCGGGTGTGCCATCGTCCAAAGAATAAAGAATTTCGAATATATACGTCTTAATTCTTATTAAGAGTGCTTCACACACTCCTCTCTACAAAGCTTGATATGAAAAACAAAGAGTCGAATGCTAATGTCCTTAAATTTGTTAAAGAGATAGATCGTATGTCAAGAACATGAGTGATATTATTGCGGATCTGATGTTTTCAGATCAGAAACAGAAGCCTGGGGGGTTCTACAGTGTGTATTCCAAAATACAGCGTATTTTGCACAGAACCTGTGGTAACACCATCCAGCTGATTATGCAGGCTAATTTTTTTGCTCTGCTAGATCAGATCGCACAGTGTGGTTCGCATGGTTTTAGACATGGGGAGCGGAAGGGGATTATGAATGCTTTTTCAGATGCCTCAAAGTTTCTCAGCAATGTTGGGGTGGTGGTTACGTGTACCGAACTAATTTTCTGCACCAACATTTAATTGTTGAATGCAAACAGGAGCCGGTAACGTGTGTGTACTGTGATGTTTCTGTGTTTGAAACCCCACTGTTGAAATAAAGTGGTTCACATTTCACATACTTGCAAACATGAGTCTGTAACTTGTGTAAAAAGTGTGTACTGTGCTGTTTCTGTGTTTGAAAACCCACTGTTGAAATAAAGCGGTTCACATTTCACATGGTGTTTGTCCTGCGAGTTCTTTCCGTGAGACTTTACGCAGTCAGTGTGTGTGTGTGTGTGTGTGTGTGTGTGTGTGTGTGTGTGTGTGTGTGTGTGCTTACAACCCTGATGCTTTTGAGACACGGGTTGTGCAGCGTATAAGCAGCCTGGCCACCCGGCCGCAGCTGGCGCCGCTCACACCCCGGGATCTCGTGGCCCTCACAAACACTCCCTTTATTTTGGACACCCGCACGCGATCACCCACATTAAATGAAAACTTTGACGGTTTTCTCTTAAAGTGTTCGTCTTAGACCGTTCTCCACACCTCAAGGGAGTTGTCGGACTTAACAGAAGCCGGGGTTTGTTTAATAGTCGTGTGGTAACTATGGTTATAAGCATAAATAAGATCTGATAGGACGTCGATATATCAAAAGGTGTTTTTGTGTGTCAGGTACCTCCACATTTTTGTTTTAATAGTTCTGTTAAATCTCTCAACCACGCTAGCCTTCACATCGCTGGCTGTAAAGAAATGTTCAATATTCTCATGTATTAGAAAATTTTGGAAGGTCCTGTTAAGAAATTCTTTACCCTCATCCGTTTGTAGCTTTTAGGAGCACGCCCTCTTGCAGTATATTTCGGAAGGTGCCTGTCACGGCCCCTCCAGACTTGGTTTTCAGCTGCAAAGCCCAAGCATGTTTAGACAGCATGTCTATACATGTTAAGATGTAACAGAAACCGTCGTTGAACTCCTGGTGTTCTCTCATGTCCACCAAGTTGGCTTGCCACTGCCAGTCCATTTCGGACACCAAACTCCTGTTTCTCTTAAAACGACAACCACTCGGCCACCCGGCTGCGGCTGGCGCCGCTCACACCTCACAGCCCTCACCAGTCTCCCCACGCCGCCGTAACTACCCGATTCCCTAGGTTTATAATAGAGTGTACTCAAACCCGTGGAAGACATGTCCCCCTTCCAAACCATTCCAAACGCTTTCACACGCCTAAAGTGAGGGATGTGGCCGTTGGGGCTTTTGGGCCCTGAGGCTCCGGCCCGACTGGTGGGGGGGAAGGCAGGGAGTTCTGACCCATAACAACACACCATTGGCTGGCAAGGGGGCGGGACATCCACCCAACGCGGACTCCCATTGGCTGGGAAAAGGGGGCTTGGTACCTGACAAAAGTTTGACGAAAGGTGTCGTTTTATACTACTTATATGTATTGGAAGGCACTCTTTTTTATTAATAGATACTCCAACTCAAACCTGTGTTATACAGTGATATAGACGTGGGTAATGTCATCCCCATTAAACAATGTGCTTATCGCGCAAATCCTGCTAAACTAAAAATTAGACACAAGAAGAGTATTATTGGACAATGTTGTGAGGCTCTGGGGGAATTTCTCTGTAAACTGAAGAGTTATAGAGGAGACACGGAAGATATTATTAATAACCTTTTAAATCTGAAGCTGTTAACTCTACTTCTAACTCTAACTCTACTGCATGTCAAGATCTCGGTGTCAAAATGAAAAAACATCAAACCTTTGATTGGATGAGATGAGATGTCATGATTGTTTCGCAAGGACGTGAAATGTGACAATTTGTTAGTTACCATCAGGAGAAAAAAAGTTAATTTTTTAATTTGTGGCTGCTGCAGTTGAACCCTTTGTAATGGCTGGATAGTTAACACTTCTCAATTGTTTTATCTGTCTGTCTGTGGGGGGGCGGCGGGGGGAGCTCTCCTTGACAGTTGACACTCCTCCATACACTTAAGTGAAAAATTAATAAAAACACCAATGTAAAAAAACAATGTTTCAGGTGTGAAGAATACAGATCCCTAATTCAATTGCAGCCTAAACATTTCCCCACACAAACAATATATATACAAACAAAGCACTGAAAGCTTTACAGTAGATGGTCAGGTATTACTTCGGGATAGTATGTAATTCTGGCTTTATGGACTCACACCGGGGATTCGATTAATTCAAAATAAGTTTTTTTTTTTAATTGAACCAGGTACCTAGATCTTGTTTATATTAAAGTTATATCACTTGGCAGAGAGATGGAGACTGAAATAAATAACAAGCACTACCAGCTTTTTCCCTTCCCTCTGGTACGAGATGATAATGTGCTGACTGGCAAGAAACATTCCCTTTCATTTTTAATCATTCTATGTCTGAATCAAAGTGGGTGATAGAGAGTAGGAAGAGACATAGAAAAAAGTGTATCCTGTCTTAATTTCAAATTATATTTTACCTTCATTTTTTTACTTTATAAATTTGTATTTTACTTATTTTCGGATAGTCAGATTCAGCGTGTATTGGAACAAATTCTTGTAAATTAATGTTTTTACAAGATGTGGAAGAAATGAAACAGATTATTACATTGCAAATTTTAATATTATTGATTACTAATAGTTTATGCTAACACACCTGACTTTCCTATTTAGATGTAAATAAAATAATTAACTAAGTGTTACATTCGGAAAAAATAATCGAGAATAGTCTGTGGTATTAGTATAGAGGAAACTTTTCTAAATGTTCTTAAAAATTAAAAACTGTAGAACAGTTAGTGAGTGGTGTGCTATTTTGTCAGCAACCTGCTAATCTGCTTAACACCTGTAGAAAACATTATTTTATTTCTGTATGTAATGTGTGTTGCATTTACAAAATTAAAGTATTTAAAATGTTTAAGAAATAAAAATAACTTACAGCTTACACACAGACTCTAAGCTGATCGCATTGAAGAAAAAAGTATAAAAGTGTTTTTAACTGATTTATATGCTGTATATAAAGTCTTTTCCAGTTGGTTTAAGTGTCCTTCTTTCAGTCTTTTTGTTGTGATTTCTCCATTATTATCGAATCCCTCAGCCCGTCAACTTGTAATTATTTTGGAAATATTTTGACATGTTCCTTTTAACTCTGAGTTTGTCGGGCGCTCTGAACAAATTAAGCTTTGATGCAGTACAAATAAATATATTTCCCACAAAGTATATTGTAGTGGCTTTAAAACTATACAACATTGCATTGTTTGCATGAGGCACATCTTTGTTCAAGTTTTAAAACTACAGTATGGAAAAATGAGTGTTAAGAAAAAACAGGACATTTGATTGCTGGTTGCCTCATGTTAAACAGCAACAATGACAACAGAGCATGCTACTGAAAATTCCTTCCCATCCCCCAGAACTGGCAGATTCTACAAAACGTTACACGTCGGGGTGTTAACACGCCTAGTCTTTGTGAGAGCTGCATTACATAAAGTAGCTGCAATGGAATATACTATATTAATAAAAGTTCATTCCAAGTTGGAAAGAAAAGAGACAACATGTCTCCTCTATATATCTTCAGTTTACAGACCATCCAAGGTAATTTATTATTAATAATATCTTCCATATTGCATTAAAATTGGAAAGTTTTTTACAAGTGTAAATCTATCTTTTTTTCTAACCGCTTTATCCAGGATAGGTAATCGTTTCACTAATACTATTTGGTAAATGTTTTTACGATTTTGACAGACTTCAGAACACTTCAACTGATGCTTACAAATGTAACAATGTGTATTGTGGTAAGAGAACAGAACATCTTTCCACCTGTGAACAAATTTGCATGTGTATAGTAGTTTATTGTTGTGTGTGAAAACAGGAGATACAGAGGCAGTGGGGTTTGAACCCCTGACCTCCCGCACACAACTCACATGCCAAAGCCATTCCACT
Organism: Lepisosteus oculatus; assembly: GCF_040954835.1. Taxonomy (NCBI): domain Eukaryota; kingdom Metazoa; phylum Chordata; class Actinopteri; order Semionotiformes; family Lepisosteidae; genus Lepisosteus; species Lepisosteus oculatus. Next base: position 44,429,167 of record NC_090696.1, on the reverse strand, counting down.
ACTACATTGCTGCATAATTTAAGCTATAACTGAAAAGCGTAGGTAAAATGTTTCCAAGTTATCACGGATGAATGAGTCAAATTGATGCAGAAGTTTATAAAGAAAGTGAACTAGGGTAATTTGAGCTATATTAAAATAAATCCTTAAATATTAAATTAAATATTAAACATTATTAAAATGTTTATGAATCTAATTTCCCTTGAGTTTTTAAAATTATATATTAATATTCAATATTAAGCAGATTTCAATATGCACAGTAAAGAGATTAAATGAAGCAACTATTTCACTAACAACCAACGCACCACGAGTGGCGCCTGTCGGTCATTTTGGCCAGCCAATCATGTACTGCAGTATAACGCACTAAACTTCAGATAATTTCACGCTGTACAGGGTTCACTGCACCTTTTGAATGGCTGCATCTGTACGAACCGATCAGAATTACAGCAAATGTTCCGCACTATGTTTGATTGAAACATGGCTAGGTAACACCGATTCCATACATTTCCCCACTAGTGCACAGAGCAGACATGTCAGTCAATTTATCCTGTAAATCTAAGGGTGAAGGCATTTGTTTCATGATAAATCAGCACTGGTGTAACAAGTCTGCAGTATTACACCAGTTTTGCTCTGTGGATCTTGAGTTTATTTCCATTAAATTCAGACTGTTTTATTTACCTAGAGAATTTGCATCAATCGTGTTAACAGGCATTTACATTCCGCCGCAAGCGAATGCTAGTAGAGCCGTATGTGAGCTAGAGCAACACTTTGGTACTGTGTAAAGTATTGGTATTGTGGAAAGGTCCAATCCAGATTGTACAGTTATAGTGCTGGGTGACTTTAACCATGCTAACTTGATGCAGGAACTGGACCATTTCAAACACGAAGTTACAAGAGCTGATAGAATACTAGATCACTGCTACTGCACGTTGGACCCTGCTTACTGCGCCCATCTTAAAGCATCGCTTGGAAATTTGGATCACACAATCATTTTGCTTATCGTGATTTATAAATAAAAATGAAAAAATATCAAATCAAAAGTTAAATCAATCAAGGTCTGGTCTCCAGAAGCTATAGAGAGCCTGAAAGGGTGTTTTGAATGTACAGATTGGAATGTATTTATTTCTGCTTGTCTCCTTGGACAAATACACTGATTCTGTTACAATCTATATATGTTTTTGTGAAGAGGTATGCATTTCTACAAACATTTTCAAGACTTACAGCAATAAGAAACCATGGTTCTCAAAAGAACTGCCAGAGCTTCACCATAGGAAGAATAAGGCTTTTATTAAGGGTGACCGGACTGAATACAGTGTATCTCAGCCAAATATGAAGTGTGTTCTGTAGTGAGGAAAGCTAAGAGCCACTACTATACAGTAAAAAATTAGAGGAACAATTTGCTCACAAAAACTCAAGAATAGTTTGGAGGATAATTCAGGAAATGACCAACTATGAGTAAAAAGACCCCACCTTACTGGATGATGACCCCAGGCTCCCAGATAAACTCAAGTTTGTTTTTGCCCACTTTGAAAAATCTGATGTGAAGGCTTCCACACTAGTTTCACTGTCATCTACCCCTCTGCCAGTTTGCCTACAGGACCAACAGGTCTGTTGAAGATGCTGTTAACCTGGCTATCCATTGTATACTCAAGCATTTGGAGAAACCAAATTCCTATGCCTGCATCCTTTTTTGGATTTCAGTTCAGCATTCAATACCATTATTCCACAAAAATTATTCAGTAAACTGATGGAACATCAACTCTACTATGTGTCACTGGATTCTGAACTTTTTAACACATCATCAACAGACTGTCAGGGTGAATAAGAGGACACCTTGCCCTCTGACTCTAAGCACAGGTGCTCCTCAAGGCTGTGTGCTATCTCCATAGTTTCTTTCTCTTTTCACAAATAACTTTACATCTCAGGATGACTCTGTCAAGATTTGCAAATATGCAGATGACACTACCATTATTGGATTCATCTCGAATAATAATGAGGAGACTTGTTACCGAAAGCAGATTGACTTGGGAACAGCCTGGTGTTTGGACAGTGATATTCTACTCTTCAAAATGATCTTCAATGCTTCTAAAACCAGGAACTTTCATCATTGACTTTTGACGCATCCAGAAAACAAAACTTCCAATCTTCATTAATCTACATTCACACAGCCAGCAGCCATATCACTCTGCAACTCACAACTGGCAACCCACTGAAGCTATTTAGGTGTATGCCTGGCCAGTACCTGGATAGGAGACCTCCTGGGAAAAACTAAGGTTGCTGCTGGAAGAGGTGTTAGTGGGGCCAACAGGGGGCGCTCACCCTGCAGTCCATGTGGGTCCTAATGCCCCAGCATAGTGATGGGGACACTATACTGTAAACAGGTGCCATCCTTCGGATGAGACTTTAAACTGGGGTCCTGACTCTCTGTGGTCATTAAAAATCCTGGGGTGTTTCTCGAAACGAGTAGAGGTGTAGCCCCGGTGTCCTGGCCACATTTCCCATTGGCCCTTACCAATCATGGACTCCTAGTAATCCCCATCTATGAATTGGCTTCATTACTCTGCTCTCCTCCTCACTGATAGCTGATGTGTGGTGAGGGTTCTGGCACGCTATGGCTGCCATCGCATCATCCAGGTGGATGCTGCACATTGGTGGTGGTGGAGGGGAGTCCCCATTACCTGTAAAGTGCTTTGAGTGGAGTGTCCAGAAAAGCGCTATGTAAGTGTAAGCAATATTATTATTATTATTTTTATTATTAATAATCCTTTAAATCTTCAATGGAGCACCATCACTGACCACACAGTCAGCAGAGGATGTTTTTTGCTATGCAAATTCAAAAAGTACAGAATGAATTGGCAACTTCTCCTTCAATTCTACATAGCCATATCCAAAGTGTTCTGACAACCTCTATTACAGTCTGGTATGGCAGCTTTGATAACTGCTCAAAAGGAAAACTGGAAAGGATTGAGTCCAAAGCTGCAAAAATTGTTGGCTGTGAACTCTCATTTCATCTCTCTACTCAAGTCACACCTCCAGTCATGCCAAGATATTCATTTCAGATCCTTCTCATCCAGCTAATAATTTCTTTCAGCTTCTCCCTTCTGGAAAACATTTCCAATCCTTCCTCTCAAGGACTGCCCGCTTCAACCTCAGTTGCTTTCCCACTGCCATACCAACTTTGAATTCATGTTGAACTCTGAATTTCATTGTATAATTATGGTGCTTCATGGGTAGTTGTTTACATATGTATATGATTGTTTGTTAGTGTTCTGTCCTTTAAATTTGTACTGTTCATTGTATGTTGAATGTATGTCTCATCTGTGTTCTTTGCTGTATTGAAAGCAAATTCCACCAACTATTGTTGTGTGGCAATAAAGGATGAAAGAAGAAGAAAATAATATTTCAATGTTGTCTTCACATTTATGTTTCTTGCATATATGGCTCTGTGCTTTGCATTAACCTATTTAACCCTGAAACCATGCTCATTGAGAACATTGTTCAACACAAAATTTTCAATTTTGAACATTTCAATTTCAAATTTCAATTTTTTTCCAGAAATAATGTTGTACCATAGTTGATACATTTTCTTTGGTTTGGCAAGGTTGCTTAGTCTTTTCAAACTAATATTTTGATGCCCTGATTTATATTTTCCTCTTAAATGAGTGGAAGGTTACATTAATTATCTGAGGAAAGTCTGAACCCTAACCCTAACCTACCCAAACCTTCAGCTAGGGCTAGAATTCCCACAAAACACTGACAATTTTTGATGTCACGGCCATGTTTTAAGACAGAAATTATATTTAGGAGAACTGTTATTTCAATGTTTTCTAAACATTTTTCTGACATATACAGTAGCTAACGTTTCTCACTGGAGATTTATCTGTAAAAATTACTTTTATTTTCTCCTTTTATTTTTACAATGTCACCAGAAAACTTTTTATCTCAGAACTACATGACCACATGAAGACATGAGATGGGCAGTACAGATCCTATCACAACTGCTGCAAGGTTCATCACCTTCTTAGAGTTCTCCAAGAACATCTTCTCTTCCAGAATCAAAACAGTCCATTGGCATTAATGTTAGCATCCTCAGATCCTTGGAGAGGTAATTGTCATTGCTGATATCTTCTCACTCTGCTCATTCACCTCAAAAGAAACATCTCTCCAAGGGCAAAATGCTCAAATTCTCTTTTGCAAGTTACGGTACGGCTGAATTTTACCACTGAAGGGAAATCTTAGTAGCTGAGCATAAAAAGAATAGGAGCATACTGTAAAGCATGTGAAGGCCATAAACGATATTAATTTTGGAACATAAACATACAGTATATGGCTGGTCTCGGTACTTAAAAGAAAATATACACACCAGTATTCCGTTTCTCCCAAAACATTTTAAGCATCGAAGTCTTTAACTAACGTGATACCGGAGTCAACAAGCATACTTTTAGAATTTGATTAAAAGGGAATATAATATGGAATCGTGTACCTAAAGAAATTAATAACGATATAATTATATTCATGTACAACAACACAAAAATTACGCTGTCTGTTGTCTGTTGATAGTGTTTCTGTAGGGCTTTTTCAGCACTCAGCATGTGACTTTGCCGGTGGGGCTGTGGGTTAGGCTCCTGACTCCCACGCCACTTGGTGAGTGTTTGAATCCAGCTGAAGCCATTCCTTTTTTTTTAACAAAAATTTCTTTGAAAAAATAAAGCTTTAAACCTGGGTCAGAGATTAAATAAAACCTCACTTGCACAAAACAAATTTATATTTCTAAATATCACAACATGATCGAATTTAAGTCATTTTAATAACAATGAATATTCACCTATGCGTTACAATATAAACATTTATATTGATTTAAATCACAAATGCGTGTTTAAATATATGTGTTTTTTGATTCACAATCAGACAAATGCAACATAAATTGATATCTTTGTCTTCTAAGTATCTTAATAAACTTTCAGCATAGCTTTCTCCCCGTTTAGATTTATTTTTCTTGGGATTTTGGGATTAAACGTGGAAAGATTAGATTGTAATCGTTTTTATTTTTTAAATATATTTTAGAAAAGTGTAATCTATACTAAAAAGCTGTACACCACTTGCTATAAAGATACATATTTTAATACTTTCGGGTTCGGATAGGACAGACACAAGAACTCAGACTTGTGGAGTTAAAGCAAGTTAAAGCCTTGATTTTATATATCACCTTTAAAAGTGGCATCTCAAAGCAAAGTAAATACCCAACAGTGATTTTACCCATCTGTCATGCTAATAAAGCACCTGGAATTTAATTGAATTGAATTGGGGGGGCGAGCGAGAGAGCACAGCCAGGATAGACAGGCAAATAAGATACACTCCACAGACATTCACAACAGTGACATATCATAAAATGTTTGCACATATAGTTAAATTATTACTTGTTTTTCAGAAAGTTAAAAAAACACTTGAATTACTTATCCAGTCTCTCGAAATAAAATTATTAAAATTTTAAATATAAAATTATTTTTCAAGCAATGCAACTAACGTGTTTTTTTTAATCCAACATTGACAGCCACATCTTAAATCTTGTCAGTCAGCTCTTTTTTCTCTATTTGAATTGTGGCGAACAACCTGGGATAACAAGTGGTCTCAAAGTCACTGAGCTCACAGAGCTTCAACAACAGATGACAATTCCCTTAGTCCTTCCTTAGTCTTCCTGAAATTGTCAGATTATGAGTGAATAAAAGCATTTTATTAAAAACACATTTGCGTTTGTTTGGGAGCTATATTGTGTATTTTTCATATGTAAGATATAATGATGTGTTCCCGCTTACACATCGCACGACTTTAAAAGCTGAAAAACAGGTTTTTATTCACATTATCTGGCGAGCCTTGTTTTGTCAAAGGACAGCACAAAAAAAACAGACAATACACGGGGGGGGAGGGCAAGCGAGAGAGAGAGTTTTTGCCCTCTGTCAAAAAAACCCAAATCACCCGGGGCAGAGACTCTGGGGGGATCATTGTGTGGTACAGAGCGGAGCTCAGTCACTCCAAACAAGTAGTAAAGAGAGAAGAGTCAACAACTGATTTAGGGACGATCTGTCAAAGTGCAATTAAATACAATATTGTTGTTGTTGTTATTGTTGTTTTTATCCTGTAAAGCGTTTTGAGAAGCCACCTTTAAAGGCAATATATAAAAGCGCTGATTCTTATGGAATGTGTTTCTTTCTTCTTTTTTTTAGAATGGAATAAACTTGATTCTTATGGATGCCCGGTTCCACCGGGGATTACATTTTTTTTTTTAATCGCATATCTAAGGAAATAGCAGTATAACCTTGTGGCAGTGGCATGTTACATTATTAATGTGGGTGTCTCCTCTTGCCAGAAAGCTCTAAATTGCATTTTGAGTTTTTTGACTTTTTTTAAATTGCAACCCATAAATAAAGCTGATACTGTTTAGACTTTTAATTATTTTAAACTGTATTACAGCAGCACAATGCACAATGCAACGTAAATTGCAAAAATGCACTTGGAATCTGCCCTACTTTGTCAGGCATTTTCTTTTACTGTAATGGACTTAAAAACTCCCTTGCTTTTAACAGAGCGTTTCATAATTTCTAACTACGAAAATTATTTAAACTGCGACACTAATCATACAACCAGAGCTCTAAAAATATCACAAGGATCTTCAAGAGCACAGCAAAGACTATATTAAAAGATACTTGTATCAGATACATGAGAATCCAGGCTTTTTTATCAACACTTTCTTTTCCGGATACCAGATATTATGGAACCACTTCAGAAGGGTGTCAGCCAGTCAAGACTGTATTAAAAGTATACTAGTGACAAACTAGTATACTTTAGATCTTTTTTTCTGAACCGGGGAAAATCTGATCATGTTTCTCTATAACAATAATAAAAAACATTATTTTAAATATTACCTTTATGTACCTTAAGGACAGCACATACAAGGGTTAATTGCACAATGGACTGCGCAAAGAAATTTAAAATAGTCTTCTTTAGGTGTGAGGGCAGGAGTGGATCGCAGCAGGCATAATTGGCAGATTAGGAAAACAAAAGAACAGAACAGGCAAAACATTTATCCAGAGAGCGAGTGATCAGAAAAAGGAACAGCTGTTATGCCCAGGTTTTCGACGCAATTGTTTTAACTTGCTAATGCATCAGACACATTTTCTGGCATATTGTGTTTTAAATAAAATAGGAGTGTCTTTCCCTGGTATTAGCTCATCGGTATGGTGTGAGTTTTATCTGTACCATACTATACAGTATATAGGTACAGAATTCAAGCTGCACCACTGTATCGCTTTGGTAAGGAGACGGACTATGGCCAAAATCACGAAGACTCTCTCACACCAAATAATGAAGATGAAAAGAAACGGGAAGTCAACACGGGACATTGTACAGCATTTGGCTTTGATGGACATCTTCGTTTGTGAAATCACAATGAGACGCATTATAAAGGGGAGAGGAGGCAAGGAGAATCTAAACCGAGGACGATTCAAAGGTAAATAACTTTCAAAAAATACTTTTCTTGCATGTAAATACAACTATGCACATTATTTTTAAAACTTACTGTTGATTTCTTTTTTTTCAAGTCCTATTGTGCGAGCTATCGACAGACTGACTGAAGAAAATGATGAGCTACCGGCGATGCAAGTCCAAAGACAGCTATGGGCTGACCTCGGTGCGAGTGTTAGTCCGACATCGATAAGAAGAGTGTGCAGGAGGCTTGGATGGAGATACAGAAAAACCAACACATGCCCCATGATAAGGCTAAAAAACAAAGAGGAAAGACTCAAACAACCGCTCCAATGGATTGAACAGGGGGAGGCATTTCATGATGTACTTTTCACCGACGAAACAACAGTGGCTCTGGAACAGTTTTCAACAATGTCATTTTGCAAAAAGGGGAGATATGTGGACAAGCCAAAGCCCAAACATCCACTGAAGGTTCACGTCTGGGGGGGTATATCTAGAAGAGGCCCGGGACCACTTCTTATTTTCGAAGGAATTATGGACCTTGAATTCTTCGAGGAAGTCGTGGTCACACAGCATGCTGCCCCATATATCAGGGAGCACTTTGGATCAAGGCACTGTCCTTTCAAGACAACGAATCGAAACACACAGCAGCAAGGGCGAGGCTTGCAGCAGAAGGAGTGAACTGGGTGAAAACTCCAGCCGTATCCCCAGATCTAAATCCGATAGAGATGGTTTGGCATTCGCTGAAAGACTATGTTCGGAAAACTGCTAAGCCCGTCACAAAGCAGGAATTCTGGGAGGAAGAACTGACCGAACAAAATTGTAACAATTTTATTAACAGGCTGTTTTGTGTTCTTCCTAGGATTGTTGACCGGGGCGGGGGACATTCGGGAATGTGAGTCTGAGAAAGACAGTCTCACATTTGTGGACAGTCTGTCCAGAAACAAAACATTCCTGTTAGACAAGAGGAATGTAAAAAAAACAATTACTTTTTGTCAATGAAAGTCAATGAGTGTGTGTGTCTCTCTCTCTCTGCTGGATGTCTCTCTTTCTGCTGAATGAATAAAAGCATTTTATTAAAAACGCGTTTGCTTTTGTCTGGGTATTTACTTTGTAATCTGTGGTTTACATCTACTGTATTGCTTTGAGATGCCACTTTTAAAGGTGATATGTAAAATAAAGTTTTTTTTATTTTTGTTATAGAGAAACATGATCAGATTTTCCCTGGATCAGAAAAAAGATCTAAAGTGCTTACACCTAACTTTCTTAATTAGATGTATTTAAAACAGTGAACTACTGTAGGTGTAACATAACATTCAGAAATACAATCAAGAATAGTTTTGTGGTGTTTGTTTAGATGAAACGTTCCTAAAACGTACAACGTAACAAAATTAAATACTATTAAAATCTGTAATCTTTCCACTTGTATGTCATTGGAAAATACAAGAAGTTTCTGCTTTGTGTAAGGATGGTATCAAAAAGTAATCTAAGTGGTGAGAAAGCTGTGCTCAATGATAATTAAGGGACTTAAAAGTAAAAAGAGATGCTTCATATTGCTTGACTAATTTTAAAAACTAAGTTATAAATGCAGACACTCTCTCAGTGCCGCGCTGGGTCTAAATATCTAATTATACATTCGCCCAATAGCAGAGGACGAAGAGCGCCCGGCTAAGGTGCACGGGGAAGAGCAGGACAGGAGTGAAAGTGGTCAGGGCAGGGTTTAGGAAGGCCGCTGACCAGTGCGGCTGTCCCACAGTCTGGGGAGGTATCCGTTTTCCTTGTAAATAGTTCCCTGCTTCTGCACCTCTGGGTCTTACTCTCTCTCTCTTTTCTCTCTCTCTCGGGCGCGCAGGCTCTGTGTTGGCTCACGTTGTTGGAGAGCGGGGGCGCAGGAGAGCTGGGCTAGCAGGTGGTGACGGAGAAGAAAAATAAAGGCTTTCACTTCCTTTAACTCTGCAAGTCTGAGTTCTTGTGTCCGTCCTATCCAAACCCGAAAGTATTACAATATGTATCTGTATAGCAGGTGGTGTACAGCTTTTTAGTACAGATTACACTTTTCTGTACTATATGTATTTAAAAAATAAAAACGATTACAATCTAATCCTTCCATGTTTGATCCCAAAATCCCAAAATCCCAAGAAAAATAAATCTAAATGGGGAGAAAGCTATCCTGAAAGTTTATTAAGATACTTAGAATACAAAGATACTATATCAATTTATGTTGCATTTGTCTGATTATGATTAAAAAAACACATATAATTAAAGACGCATTTGCGATTTAAATCAAAACGCAATTTAAATCAATATAAATGTTTATATTGAAACACATGCTGTACAGCCTCCTTTTCTCTATAAAAATTGTGTGCGCAGCCTAAGAGGAGGATCCACTGTCAGTGACAGCTGACAATCCTCCATACACCCATGTGAAGAATTAATAATGCCAATGTAAATGTCGTATTTACAATTTGTTGATAATAGAAATGTTAGGTTCTCTAAAGCTTTGTGATAGTTGATCCAGACAGCAAAAGATCAGCTGCACTGGTAAGATGCGACACCGAAGATATGATTAATAACCTTTTAAATCTGAAGGGAGATCTAAAGGGATCCCCCCCCCACACACACACAATAGAAGCAGGAAGCAGAAGCAGGGACCGTTGTCAGAAGGGAAGAAGGTGACTATTGATTGTTATCAAAAATGACTTAAATTCGATTATGTTGTGATATTTAGAAATCTAAAAGTATATTAATTGTCCATAATATTGCTATTCTATTGTTTCGAAGAAATGTTTGTTAAAAGAAAAGTCACAATGCCAGCTGGTAATCAGGCACGTAGACCAGTGGGCTACTAGGGAAGCCACATGAAGAAAGAGGCGAAACAGCCCTACATAGCCCTGTCGCAGTACAAGAATATAATCATATCGTTATTAATTTCTTTAGATACGAGATTCCATATGATATTAGCAGAAAAGCTTAAAACTACCACTTTTTTACATGCTATTTCACATGTTAGTTAAAGACTTCAATGCTTAAAATGTTTAGGGAGAAATGGAATACCGGTGTGTATTTTTTCTTTAAAGTACCGATTCCTGGAATCTGACTGGCTGACACCCTTCTGAAGTGGTTCCATAATATGTGGTATACGGAAAAGAAAGTGTTGATAAAAAAGCCTGGATTCTCAAGTATCTTTTAATACAGTCTTTGCTGTGCTCTTGAGGATCCTTGTGCTATTTTGAGCTCTGGTTGAATAATAAGTGTCGCAGAATAATTTTCGTAGTTAGAAATTATGAAACGCCCTGTTAAAAGCAAGGGAGTTTTTTTGTCCGTTTCAGTAAAAGAAAATGCCTGACAAAGTAGGGCTTGGACAGATTCCAAGTACTTGTACAAATGTGCTAAAGAAATTATACTTTGAGTTTACAGCTTGTCCAAAGGCATTCATTATTAATACTATTAGTAATATCTTCGGTAAAGGCTTTGATGCATAAATATTTATGATAAAGGTAGGTTGTGTACTTTTGTCCAACTGAGCAATCTTGCTTTCATTAAATATACCAACTTTTTAATGACTGATGATTAACATGCTGTAATACACAGTTTAAATTTAAAAGCTCAAATGCTGTACATGAGAGGTTAAGCTTTATTGGATCCTCCTGGCAGTTTTACGAGGTGATGCCGGATACTTTCCGGCATGACGTCAAATGACGCAATATACCGCGTGATACTGCATGATACTGCGTTTTGATGCGACACGCCCACCGGGGTATACCGCGAAATACCCCACCCATTTTGAATGGCTGCATCTGTACACTTTCCACTTCTGATGCCAACATAGTAAAACTCGACGTCTCCTCTGGTAGAACCTGGGTAAGAATTTGTCATGAACAGTTTTAAATGCTGTTTCTAAGTCAGATTAGAAATGCAATGAATTATGACACCAGCAATAACCTGTCGGTAGAACTTTGAAAATTTGCATGAAGCTTCAACAAGCTACATCAAGCTTCAAGATATCAGATACAGAAGTGCTCTGAAATGTTTTTAATGAAGTATGCTGGAGTGTACCCTCCTCTTGCTGCGGATACCTTGCACTTTTTAGAGGCTGAGGAAATTGCATACTCACTAGTGTGGGAAAAGGCAGAGACTAATATAGCAAACCTAAATTTACAGCAGATGAACAGTTTGACAGTAGCCATAAGATTGGTGTATATAACAGCATCAGGCACAAAGACCTCCAAGGCCTGATCTGTAGATTGTTACACAGTTTAGGGTGTAACTGTTATATCCCTCACAAATAATTGTAAAAAATCATTTGGCACAAAAACAAGAGATCACAGAAAAACCTTGGAGAAGAAATAGCCAACAAAATTGTGGTTGTCATAGACAGAAAATTACATTATGCCATCTGCACAGGCTTAAATGGAGTTCAGTTTCCAAAGGTACCCACAGAAGGCAGAGGCACTTTGAGCTCTTAGGAAACAAGTTAGCTTAGAAATCTGCCCCAGAAGATTCCCCATCAATTTTTGCCTGAAAGACAGGAGTGTACAAGGTACATGTTACCGAGTTGAAAGGATGGATATGGAATGCACCAGATGTCAAAGACTGGCCGTATGAATGTCAATTAAATGAATGGACCACTAAAACCCTCTTAACACAGATGGTGGGCAAATGCCACACCATTCATGGGTAATGTATGGGGCTGCAAACAGGTTTGAGTGGACCTGTGTCAAGAGGAGGGCACTAAGGAAGGACAGTGATTGAACAATGATTCGTTAGGATTAGGATTTGGCAATCTGTACATATCCATTTCCTGAAGGTGTGACCATTGTGGTTCTGGGCAGACTCATGCCCTCGCCTCTCCACCCCGTGGGTTTGACCTGCAACACCTGAGTGTGAACCCAGGTCTCGAGCATTTGTCTCTGTTTAGTCTGCCAGAAAAAGTGAGTAACATTTTAACCTGTATGGCTCTTTAGAACTACTGGCACCTAAATTTAAAATATATAGAAAAACTCGAGCATAACACAACAGGGAACCAGCCAAATGAACTAAAGGAGGCCTCCCTCAACACAGGCGGATGAGTTCCCTGCTACGCGCAGGGAGGGTGATGACATCACCGTGCCCAAACTAGCTCCACTACAAAGGAGACCTAGGCAGTTAACCCTGTCCACACCCAGATATCAAAGGGATATTGTCATCCTCTAGGATGTCAAGAACCTTTGTTTAGAAGGATTAAAAAGCCAAGACAGGACTGAACTGAAACCTCTTTGGAAGAAGGAAGGTTTGCAGGAAAGATCGCATTAGAACCTGGATAGGATGCTGACACCAGGGACTCTATAGAGAGCAGCTAAGAAAGGCTACAGTGTCATTTTCGCTCATCCTCTCCTGACATTACACTCAAATAAGTCAAGGTGGGGGAAGCATCAGGGAACCACATTATCTAGGACCGTAGAAGTGACCCAAGAACCACTGAAGGAGTTTTGGAGAAGAATGCTGCTTTGTGACATTGGTTTTGGTAGCTGGGGCAATGAGGTTTGTTTTTACTGTCCTGTCAGTAAGGGTGGATAAGTTGAATTATGTGTTCTGTGTGTTGGGTAGGCAATAATAGAAATTGTTGTGTGATGCTAGAATGATAGACTGCAATAAATGGGCTATTACATATGATTCAGGTGGGTAGCTGCGTCAGCATGTGTAGGCTGCAAAGGAAAAGGTAATAGGTTTATTCCTTTCAGCATGGAATAAACTTATTACATATGATAACTGTCTTGTTTGTTCTGTGAAAGCACTGGTGATTTTAGGAAGAATCCTTGCACAGGTCCACACATCCTTTAAAATTGCTAGGTGGTGTAGTTTTGTACAAAACAGAAATAATTCTTGTTTGAGGGTTCACCTTACCATGACATATACCTTCTGGGAGGGTGGTGACTATCTGTAGTAACTGCAGGATCGCATCTTTAATCAGACAAACATGATTGACTAGCACTCTGGGTGGTAGCAATGAAGCTAGTGACAAGTCTAGAGCTAACAAATGTTGCTGTTTAGAGATCAAACCCATGCTTACCACATTACATGGTTTGGGTGCCAGGCTGTGCTCCAGGACATTTCTATTTGTTGTCATAGAAATGGCATTTGCCCAGCTAGAGCAACCGGAAACTCCTGCACATACTTAAATCTGTGCTTCAGGGACCAAATGAAGAGCAACAAGCAATACAATTTGTCACTCTACACTCGCCTACTTTAGAATAGCTGTAGGAAGGTCGACTGAATGAAAGGCTTGTAGAAGAACATTCAAACAATAGCTCATTAGTGCATTAATGTCCAGTGGGCTATCTCAATCCTTTATTGTAAACCAAAGAGTGCAATAAGTGGACCATCACGAAATAAAGAAATCCTCACTAAAGTATTCAGATCCTTGCACAGTTTTCAAATTTATTGCAGTCATGGCACTTTGATGCAACAATCAATATTTGTCAATATAACTGTTGGCTGTGGCAACCCTAAATAAATTTTGGTACATAAAATTACATTAATGAGCCACACAAATAGTACAATAATAGTGATATACAGTAAAAACATCTGTGATGATAGTGAATTGCAAGCAAAGACTCAACCAAAAATGAATGAAGCCACTACTAAATATAAGCAGTAAAGTTATTGATATATAGAAGGAATCTCAAAGTGCGCTACTGGTAGTGAGATTGTATTTACACTTTAGCTAGCCACATCTACACTTAATGCCATCATTCAATGCTGGTTACCATGGATTATAATCTGACAGAAGTCTTGTATCACCTGGAGGCAATTTACTACCGTGGCTGCCTCTGGTGGTTCAAGCTACTTAAGCTGTGATCTGAAGTGCTCATAGACTTCCTTATAGTTGGAGTTTCACTCCAAGTTCCTAGTTCTCCATTTCCTGGATTCTGGACTCTTTGTCCTGGTTAAGTTCAGTGGGTTTTCCTCTTATGCTTTGTATGGTGTCTCTTAATTGAACGACTCCATTTGTTTCCCTCAGCCCTGAGTGTGGACGTTCCCTTTGTGCTGTGCTATTGTGTTAGTACAAAAAGATCTACAGTAAAGCACAAGCACAAAACCACACTGGGGTTGCTTGAGACTGAGAAAGTGAATGTCCTTGAATGGCCCAGTCAAAGCCTGACATGAACACATGACATGAGGAATATGTAGAAAAACTTGATATTGCTGTCCATAAGCCAACTTGTTAAAACTGGTGGCCAAGCCAGTATGCAAAGCTTGTAGAGGTTTACCCAAAAAGACTTGTGCATGTAATTTTTGCCTAAGCTGTTTAGTTTTTGCTGACATTTAGTGTAACTGATTTACCTTACCTTAGAAGTTTTCAGTTTGAGCATTCAGGTTTTGATTAAAACATAAAGTTTAAAGATTGTATTACCATCATTTTGTAATTTTATAAAATGTCATTTTATTGGAAATAAACAGCTCAAAGAGAAAAAATGCAAGGGCATCCATCTCTGTTCTATGTCCTTCTGAAGGACATGTACATTAACGATACATAGAAATAAGAGCTAAAGGGATATGCCATGACTGGGGGCTAGAAAAGTTTAGTAACATTTCCCAGCTGGAGAGTCCAACACAAATGGCTCAGTGCAAAGTGTTCATAGGTATTAAGCCTTCCTGTCTGTGAGCTAAGAGGGTAATTTACTGTAGTTAATTAACTTCACAGTAAATAATTAGGACAGCCACATAAAAATAGACACTCAAAAGTGACCAGACTTTACGAGGGAGGCTGATAAATCAGCATTTATAGAAACGGGCCACTGATAAATTCAGGGAAAGAGTGAAAATAAAACAAGTAGAAGAGTTAAGCAAAAAAAAAATTAAAAAAATCATTAATTTTACCTTCTATTCCTCCAAACCTAGATTGACACCCTTTCATAATCAGTCAGACTCTATCCAGGTAATCCTAAACACTGAACTCTGAGAATTATTATAAGAGATCTTGCTGTCTTATTACTTTCATTCATTTTTTAAACAAGTCGTAGGGGAGCGGGAGCAACACTGACAAACGTCCATCACAGTACAGAAAGATGCAAAGAGACGCAGACACAAACATTCCCACATGTTTTGAAAATCCTGATATAGCATATCGTGAAATATTCAGACTGAACATGTTCTCTCCAATGTCAGTTATGCATTTCCTGTAGAATAGGAAAATTGGTTCTCTTAAAGTATTTTGTATTTTAAGAAGAGATGTTTGTCCTGAATAGAATACATCCTTTATGCTGTATGCAAGTTTTACTCATTGGTCTGTTTTAGGAGTTCTGTACTTAAATTTACTTAGGAAGAATTCTAGAATTACCTAGGACTTTAGTTATTAGGACTCTGGACCATACTGACTATAAATAGCTGTCCTTAGTCTAAGCCCTGTGTGCATTGTTTGAACCTGATTTATTAGTTTATCATCAGTGCTGTGCCAGAGAATATAAAAGAACAGTCATTTTACATAAATTTCAGTTATTTCCAGACTGCTGCTTTGTAACAGAAGAGCTTTAATACAGAGACCTTTCCAAAGGTCTTGTTCTGACCAATGTATAAAGTGTGCATGGTGTCAACTTCCTTGGAAAATACCTGACCGAGGAGACACCAAGGCTATAGAGCACACATTTCTCTGCTATGGAAAAGCATAATATATTGCTGTAAGTCATAATAAACATTGACTCAGACTTTGCCAGCACAGAGTACCCACCTCTCAAACAAACTGCTTTCTCTCAAATCCACCTACAAGTAGACAGAGAAGGGATTGAAAACTTCAAGCAAACAAATGTTTGCACAGATATGGAAAAACTATTTGGGTACTTTTCAAAAAAGACAAACAGATAAATCAATCCAAAAGTAAATGCAAACACACTGGCCAGAAAATAATTAAATTTAATTTTTGAAACAGCATTTAGAAAATCTAGCCTTACAAAAACAAAAACAAAATTTAAAAAAAATAAACAAAAATGAATTTATAGTGAGTACAAAGCCAGCAGAAAAAAAACTAAGTGTTGTCAAATCAAAAACACAGAGAGCTCCTTTCAGAACCCACTCAATTGAGCTAGTGACACATCCTGAAGGAGAACAAATAGCTTTTAAGAAAGAACCTAATCGGGATCAAGTTTGACCTGCTTATCGAGATTGAGAAATCAGTTCAAGATAACTCTGCGATCAATGGAAGAAGCTTAACCTAGCCACTTAGCAAGCAAACATAATTGGCCCTCCTAAATAACTTTTGAGTTAATTACATCAAAAGCCTTACAAAAAATACAACACAGTAATAACTTCCTGCAGGCTGAATAAAAGTCACGTGACCCTCCATAAAACAGAAAAAGATGTTAAAAGCTGCCAGTTTATATATCTATGGATGTACAAATGACCCATAAAGAAAATTAGGACAAGTCATGAACACTTTTGGAGTCCACAGTATACTACTGTATATGTAATGCACTGCCTTTCTTCCCTGAGATCTGGAATCAAGGGCTTATGACCCCAATATGGAAAGTGAACAGAAAATCTGAAAAACATTTTGCATAATTCTTGCACCAGACTAGAAGCTGCTCATACCAAATACCATTCCTTGATCAAATGTCTTCTTAGGGCTTGCACATGGTGTCATAGATGTCGGAAGGGACGAACCGTGGAATGGCAGGAGAGCGGAAAAAACCCTATGCGTAGCGGCGGGACGAGGGTTAGCCCGGGCTCAGCTGTTCAGGAGTTGTATAGAAACCAATGCCCTCAGGAAGCAGACATGGGGCAACCTGGATTCTAGGCGTGTCTAAAGACATCCGAACATCAATGCTGAATGAGGAGCAGAGCAGAAATAGTAAGTAAATAGGCTACACAAGACACACCAGAAAGACATGAATGATCACAGGGAACTGGGAACAGGACAGAAGTAGAGTGCCCTCTATGTGTACTGGGCGTGACACATGGCAATGGTGGAATTCCTGAGAAGGCCAATGGACATTCTTTGTTTTAGTGAGAATTGTCAACATACTGTATCTTTCCAGGCACTGTACTTGCTTATGCACATTGCACTGAGTAAACCTCTAATAATTATGTCCCCCACCAACTTCAATGTTTTACTTGGGCAAGTGGGATCCTTAGTCCTCCCATTTTCCTCCAAGGTTTCACCATGCATACCCCAGTAAGGCCTAGGAAACCACTGGACACAGCAACTTGGAGATGGAGATGCCACCCCTGTGCACACCCTTCCCTAGAGTTGTCGCCTACAGTCACCCAGCTATCTCTCACACTCTCTCCTGAAGGCGCCAGGCTTCAAGAGCATGAATTTAGTTTGCACTAATTAAAAATTTTAATTAATTTAATTTTAAGTCAAATTAAAATGTACAATTTATGCAATTTTAGATTATGTTTTAATAACCAAAGGCAGAGGAAATGAAAGGAACAGAAACAACATGGAAATGTTAGGTGTCACAGATAAGATTGACCCCTAATTTCAGGAACAACTATACCATCTACCAATTATAAAGGGTGTTAGGACTCTTCTTCCCTAGCCACATGTTCAATTGATCTCCTAAAATCACCAGTGCAACAGACACTAATATTATTTAAGTGCCCTTTTTATTTAATAGTGAACACAGCAGTTAGCAGTTTCCAATCAACACACAGAGCACTTTAAAATATAATTCTAAAAGATATTCTAGGTTGAACACAAGCACCCAGTTGGATCCCAGTTACCTAACAAAAGCCCCAAAATAATGTTGTCCAGCAGTTATATCCTCTGTATAGTTCTTCTGTTGGTTCTAAGGCATCTTCTCCAATCTTGACTGTCCCTAACAATGTGGTTATCTCATGCTCCCCCTCCCCACCTTGAGTTCTCTGAGTCAAATATCAGGTTGGGGGTGGAAGGAGATGATGCCAGAGGCTTCTTCCAAAAGGTCTCAGTTGTGTCTCGACTGTGGCTTTTAAAGCTTTCTTAACAAGGGCTCTTGACTAATCTCCTGGAGTCTGAAGTCTGAAGCATCATTGCAATGTTTATCTGTGGGCACAGCAACTGCTCAGGCTTTCTTTAGGAAGATGCTGTACACAGATTGCCAGGTGTAATGATACATTGTTCCATCAAATCTTGTTCTTAAGCCCCCCTCTCCATCACAGATTTCAGTCAAACTTATATGCACCCCACATGTTACCCCTGAATAGAGTGGTAATAGCCTGGCCTCTAGCTAAGAGGGCTTTTGATCAGGGCAGGAAATGCACCAATACTAGGATGTTGCTGGCCCACCAGAGCTATCAACACCTGGTGCCCAAACACCCACTATTTCACTATTAAACTACTTTTATAATCATTTAACTTAATTCTCAAGATTTCCCTGCACATCACTTCAAGTTGAAAGCTTCAGATTTTCTCCCCTTACCCATTCACTTCTCAAAATAAGAAGGCTTTTTATAAGTTTAAAAAGTACTATTCTTTAAAGTAAAACAAATGTAAAGGAAAAAGCCTTTTAACATAGGACTACAGATTCAGACAGGACAAATAAATTCACAAACAAGTATCCCTATCTTGTGTTATTTTGCCTTTTGCTTGTTTTGCATTATAGAACATTCAATATCTAGGACCCTAAACCATTTTGTACATCAAAAAAGGTTATTTTAAAATTAACATAGACACTGAATACCCTTAAATCTTTACACTTTGTTCTTTCCTAAAAGAAAGCTGAAGAGTAAAAGAGGATTCTTAGCTGCCAAAATATATTATACTTTGAAGTGAGTATTGATTTGAAGGCTGAATGCAAACAAGATTTAGGGTGCAAAGAGCTCTATAAAAGATGGTAGGACACACAGTAATCCACACATATAAAAAAGAGCCACTCCTGGGAGGATGCCGATGTCTCAGGCTATTAAGTAAGCAGTGGGGTGAAGGTTTGTGAAAAGGACTGACTGAAACAAGATAGATAACAGCTTCTGCACAGAAAAGCAAAGCAACAAAAAGCAGTCATTCACTAGGGTCTGCTCAATAGTGTGTGAAATTAAGAAGATAATAGAAATAGACAGACATTATCCTTTCCCTCAAACACTTACAAACAACTGAAGCCCTACTAGAATGCAGTATTTTCTTTTCTATCAGAGTCTTCTTCCTTGTAATGCTGAGGTATTTAACAGCCATTGAAGGTTAATTTGCATTATAAATAAAAGTTCCCATGGTAGAAGTGTTAAACTATTTTAACAATTCTTGGATATACACACTACTGTGCAAATGTCTTAGGTGCTCCTGACCTAGCTGAGTGGCTCAGAGCACCTGGCCTCGTCACCCCTGTTTTTAGTCCCTTTTCCTGCACCGGAACCTGTTCCCGATCCCGTTTGTCTTGTCGTCTCATCTGGATTTCACAGTTTTTGGATTATTGGACTTCGCCCCAGTTTTCCCCCTGAACTCCCTCGGACTTCTTCGCCTAGACCACACACCCCCAAGCACCAGTGCACCGTCATCACGCCCCCCTGTTTGTCAACCTGCCCAGTTCTTTGCTGTCTCCTCCCGGTGTTTGTTGCACTCCCTTCCGGATTCTATCGTCTGCATAGGGTCCTGAAAAATGCCTAATAACACAAACTCTAATAATGAATTCTGGAGAATGCAGAGACGGGTCTTAAATAGCAGGGAAGACTAAAGGCAAGCAGGTACCGATTGTCTTCCAGAGTGTGTTGTCATGGTAATTAATTAATTAGCCGGATGAACGCTACTGGTGGTGATTATAATGTGAATACTGGTTCTCTTGCCAGAGAGGTGTCTTAAAGTTACAAAAATTTGCAATGAACCAAAATCTGAATGCATCCCATTAAATATAAGATGCCAAATATGTCAAGGTTAATATCAAGAACCTGCTAACATTTAGATTCAAAATGCACTTAGATACATCAGTTACTAAGCTATAGAAATTGACAATGTCTTGAAATTATGTACCACTGCAAAAACAGCAAAGAAAACACAAATGCTAGTTGCTAGTATTTTTCTAGAGCCCGGCAGCCTATGGTTAGGCACTTCAGCAGGCATAGGCTTGAATATCACGATTGACTTTCTCTTAGCTAAGAATGTCTTCCCACTTGTCCTTAGAATTAATGTCTAGCTGAAAACAAAATTTTGGCTGAAGGGTTAACAAACATGTGTTTGTTCTTGTTTTGGTAGACAATGTATTTAAATACTGTAGATGGTTATCTGTTAAGTGTATAAAAAACAATGCTTAAAAATAGAACTCTCTCAAAATCAGCAAGTTACAGTAATAATTTGATCAGGACCAATTGATCTGGTTTGAAGACTGTAGGAACATAAAATAAAATAAAAACATTTATTATGTGTGATATTGATTCAAATATACTGTGATGCCGTAGTGTAGCGTATGTCTTAGCGCTTGTGATGGCAGCAGTAGGCAGTATGTGATCTAATGAGCTACAGTTGTGGGCAGTATAATAACTATGGTTGTCAGTCTGAACCAGCCTCAAAACAGAGAGCAAGCAAGACCATATCTCCTAGATAGTGTTCGTGTGGTAAGTAATTCACCTGGCATGTGTTGGGTGAAGCAGTGGATCTGGCCGAGCCAGAGCAAGTGAGGTGTCGGTGTAAGTATATTGTTTTATTCACCTGACTTGTGCGGAGGTCCGGCAGTGAAACTGGCCAGGCCATAGCTAAGGGAGGGTAGGTGTATGTTTGTCTGTGTGTGGCAGCATCACTTGAGACGGTGAATTGTGTAGTGCAGGAAGCCAGCAGACTGAGCAGAGCTTAGTTTCTGCAGTGTGGACTCTGGGTAGATATTTTGTCTTCTGACTTTCATTATTTAGTTTTGTTGAAGCTGTTCAGGAATATGTACTTTTCATGACATTACACTTATAATACATTTAGTTTAAACTCAACTTTTATTTATTTTCTTATATTAATTAATTTATTTTAACATTTCTGTCATGTGATGTCAACATTTCAGTTCTGTATTTGAAATTACAGCAGAAGTAGATCTTTAAAAAATGACCACACAAATATGTATGAAGGCTACTAGCAAATAATAATATGTATTAATATTGCATTGCTACAGTACTTATGCTTATCTGTTCCCTTGAAAAGTATGTCAGTTAGTTTCTACCAGTTTGCCCAAACAGCTGGACAAATAGTTCAATTGGTTCTTAAATTGTTTTGGAATGAATAAATGTGCTTTCCTTTATGCCTTATGTGTTTATTTTCAATAACAATGGACAATAAAACTCCAAATCTAAAAATATTAAAAGAAAACATACTTCTTTAATATTGACACAGATGCTATGTTTGTTTTATCTCTTTTTTATTAAACATAAAATATATAGCAAAAATGTATATATATATATCATTTATTTAGAAAAGTGCATAATTGAACCTAAATCATAACCTGTAAAGTCAATTGCATATCATTTAAAGTGTAGGACTTTGAGATCAACAACCTCAGAGTGAAGGTAAGTGAAAAGTGGCTACCAGTCACACTGAAATTAATTAATTTTATGAATTACATAGTAGGAAAGCAATAGTAAAGTAGAACTGTAAAAAATAATGTTTCTAGTCGGTTGGAAAAAATTAAAGATTACCAATTAAACAGAGATATGGTGAAGATGGAATAGTGTAGCCACAACTGTTGATTTTGCTTGCAGAACTACAATGCATGAATATAAATGTTGGTACTATTTTTTTAGCATTGTTGGCACATGTCCATTTCTGACAGCCCCTTAGTAAATAAGCTCTTTTTGTGTAATATATCCTCAGTCAAGATTTAACTTGTGTTATTTTGGATTTACTGTTGCATGAAATGGTAAATATGTTGAGATTTCCGCCAGGTTATTAAAACCTCTGTTCCACTTATCTTTACGAACATACATCTCCTCATCTGCACTGGCAATTAATTTGTATATTTTGATGTGGAAATTTAATTTTAATTTCTGCTATTCCCTTCACTATGTGAAGGGTTGCAAAAGAGACTGGATATTGATTTTTGCCCTTTGTTTTAACAGGATGTATTGGTAATATTAACGTAATAGAATATATGTCTCACAGTTTTTCAAATGAGAGTAGTTTTCAAAGATCAAAGATGTGTTCCAAATGGGAAATACAGATGCAGCCATTTAAACGGATGGGGTATTTCGCGGTATACCACGGTGGGCGTGTCGCATCAAAACACGGTATCACGCAGTGTATCGCGTCATTTGACGTCATGCCGGAAAGTATCCAGCATCACCTTGTAAAACCGCCAGGAGGAGCCAATAAAGCTTAACCTCTCATGTACAGCATTTGAGCTTTTAAATGTAAACTGTGTATTACAGCATGTTAATCATCAGTCATTAAAAAGTTGGTATATTTTATGAAAGCAAGATTGCTCAGTTGGACAAAAGTACACACCCTACCTTTATCATAAATATTTTAATTATGCAGAAATATGTTATGCATCAAAGGCTTTACCGAAGATATTACTAATAGTATTAATAATGAATGACTTTGGACAAGCTGTAAACTCAAAGTATTACGCTGGTCCACATTCTTTCTAACTGTCATTTTAAACAAAAATACTTTTATTTTTTCCTTTGACAAACACCACAGCATTTTGTTGATCTAACTAACGAGGACAGGACATTAGCTAGCCAATACGATAAAGGAATGACTTTTTTTGCTAATTTCTTTAGCACATTTGTACAAGCACTTGGAATCTGTTGTAAGAAAACCGGTTCAGGGACGCCAAATATGTAATCATAGTGGCTCTCTGAAGGCACCAGTTCTGTGGGGTTTGGGCATTTACTGAGACAATTATTAATTGTAGGAGTAAATCACAAAGTTGATTCTTTTGATGGCTTTAGAATCCAACCATGCGACATAACTCAAACAACGCACACACACAGGTACTAATACACGAGGATACATTTATTAATACATAGAATATGCATATAAACCTAACAGATCTTATCGAGAGGGTTATCAGAATACAAAAGGTATATATTCAATCAGTTACAAAGAGTTACACATATCAAGAGGACATACGTTCAGTATATCATTCATTAAGACCGTTTCGTAAAGTGAACTTGGTTACAACTTCTACATTAGATACTCAAACAAGTACATAACTCTTAGGAATTAAATTGATATCAACTGGTTGGGATAACAATTGAATTCTCGAGCTGTAATGCATTGAAGTTGAATACTCATCCAATCTCTGGGGATTCAGATCTCCTGCGGGCACAAAGAAACAGTTGCAGGCTGTTGCTGTCCAATCCGCGCTCTCTGGCTCCGTGCCAGGCTGTGCTGTGCGGCTTGCGACGGTGCGCTGCAGATGCTCACTGACCGGCTAGTTAGTGTTGGCTTTAACTAGCAAAGTTTGTGCACAGGAGAAAAGATGACTGTGGGTCCCAGCAAGTCAGGAAGAGGACCGGTAAGTTCCTGATGAAGAGCTAGTTCTGAATAGTGATTCAGCTGTCCACAGTTCCGACCTGTTCACGAGGCCTGCTGCTGGTTATTCTCTGGCAACCTCCACTCTAGACTCTTAGAACAAAGGAAAGTTCTGGCACTCGGACACACTGGCCGTTCCGTGGTTGTCCGGGCTGAGTCTCAGGATGGTCAGAAGGTTTGCTGCGAGAATGTCCTGCCCTTGGGAGCCTTCTGCTCCTGGGCCGTCCTGCCCTGGAATTCTTCTTTGAATTCCCTTTAGAACAGTCCACAGAATCCTCTCCAGAATCTTTTCCTTCTGAATCTTACTGAATCTCATTGAATCTCAATCTGAATCTTACAGGCTCTCTGTGTTGCCTGTTTTTACCTGGAGGAACTTCAGCTCAGTGATTGGCTGAAAGTTCCATGGGCATCAGAGTCCCACGTGGGTTACTCGGCCCTGACAGTCCCTGATTGGTTGATCAAGGTGAGATATGAGTCACTTAGTCCTGACACTTAGTAATGCAGTCCAGATGTCCATCTGGCACTCCCTAGACAGATAGGCGCCAATGGATGACCATTGATCATGATAGCCAGGCTTAGCTAAGTGCATTATCAAAGGAACCCTAAATCAGCCTGCATGGTTTCTCTGTGGCTGCACCACAGAGATGAACAGAGAAATTAGGCCTAATTTGGGAAAGCTCAGAAACACTTAATTCTGCCTTATTAATAAACCTCGCCGCTACACTGTCCAAGCCCTACTTTGTCAGGTATTTTCTTTTACTGTAACGGACATAAAAACTCCCTTGCTTTTAACAGAGTATTTCATAATTTCTAACTACGAAAATTATTTAAACTGCGACACTTAATTCAACCAGAGCTCAAAATATCACAAGGATCCTCAAGAGCACAACAAAGACTGTATTAAAAGATACTTGTATCAGATACATGAGAATCCAAGCTTTTTATCTACTCTTTCTTTTCCGCATACCAATGTAGTGGTTTGATGGTTTTACTGAAACAATTATTAATTGAAGCAGTAATCAAGAGGCGGTTCGTTGTGGCTTTTAGAAAATCAATCGTCAGAACAACTAACAATGCACACACACGGGTTCAATACACGAGATACATTTATTAACATAAATTGTGCACCAAACATATACTAGTGTGCCTGGATACAAGCGGCAGACCTTCCTGTGAGGGTTATCAATATACAAGGTATATAATCTCAAAGAGATGCAAACACAAAGAGATACACAACAGAGAATATATGTCAATATATATCGTTCGGTTACACCAAATCGCTAATCAGTGTTATTACCCACTGTTACTCTAAACTCTGAAGTAAATACATTACTCATGAATTAAATTGATAACAATTTGTGTTGAGGTACAATTGAATGCTCGAGACACAATGTAGAACATGGGGTTTACTTATCCACTGTGTATGGACTGTGTACTTCCCGGCACGAACACCAAACCAGCTGACAGGCTCTGTTGCAGCCTCTGTTCCAGCGGTTGTCCAGTGGGCATTGTCCCGGCGTCCTCTGGCTACCGGCCAACCAGTCGAGGTGCAGATCGGAGTAGGACGGGTGGAGGAATCTAACTGCGGCGCGCAGGGCAGTCGTTGCTCCGAGGGGATCTACCAGCAGTCCGGCTGGCTAGTAGAAAGTCTCTATGCGCAGAATGTGACCGCAAGTCCTCATAAGTCACTCTTTTGCCTGGGAAGAAGCTGGTTCGTTCCCAGTCCAGCGCTGCTTCTGAATAAGCTATTTAGGTTGTCGATGAGGGTCCAACTGTAGGCTGCTGTTGATCAAGCGGAGTATTCACGTTGGTAGAATTCTGAGTATGTACGGGATCCTCGGCCTCGCGCTTAAAACAAAGTCCAAGTCCCAGTGCAGACAACAGCAGTTGTCACGTGATTGTCTCTGAGGATGCACTAAAATGGCCAAGGAGAGCCCCGACCGGAGCTTGCGCTCCCTTTTTGACCAAGACAAAGATGTGTGCTGATTGGTTGAGAGTTTGGCGGGCATTGGAGACCCACGTGGTGTTACCACACCCTGCCAGTCCCTGATTGGTTGATCAAGGTGAGATATGAGTCACTTACTCCTGACTCTTAGGAATGCAGTCCAGATGTCCATTTGGCACTCACTAGACAGATAGGCGCCAATGGATGCCCATTGATCATGATAGCCAGGCTTAGCTAAGTGCATCCCAGTTTGTGAGCTGTCCCTTATCAAAAGAAAACATCTTAAATCAGCCTGCATGAATACTTTCTCTGTGGCTGCACCACAGAGATGGAGAGTGAGATGGGGCCTCATTTAGGAAAGCACAGCAACGCTTAATTCTGTCTTAATCATAATTATTGTAATCGTTTTTTTTAATTACATTTTATAAAAGTGTAATCTATACTAAAAATCTGTACACCACCTGCTACAGTATATAGATACATATTGTAATACTTTAGGGTTCGGATAGGACGGACACAAGAACTCAGACTTGCGGTGCTAAAGCTGCCTTTATTTTTCTTCTCCGTCACCACCTGCCAGCCCGGCTCTCCCGCGCCCCCAACCAGAGACAGACAGCCCCCACCCGCCAACAGCGCGAGCCAACACACCGCCCGCGTGCCCGAGAGAGAGTAACACCCAGGGGTGCAGAAGCAGGGAACTATTTACATGGAAAACGGATACCTCCCAAGACTGTACGCCCACTTCGCTGTGGGACAGCCACACTGGTCAGCAGCCTTCCTAAACCCCGCCCTGACCACTTTCACTCCTGTCCTACCCCTCACCGCACACCCCAGCCGGGCGCTCTTCGGCCTCTGCACGGGGCGAATGCGCTGCAATATGTTTAGATATTTAGACCCGGCGAGGCACCGAGAGAGCGTCTGCATTTATAACTTAGTTTTTAAAATTAGTCAAGCAATATGAAGCATCTCTTTTTACTTTTAAGTCCCTTAATAATCATTAAGCACAGCTTTCTCACCACTTAGATTACTTTTTGATAACATCCTTAGACAAAGCAGAAACTTGTTTTTTTCTAATGAAAGATTACAGATTTTAATTTACATTTTAGAAACGTTTCACAAACGTATACAAACACCACAAAACTATTCTCGATTGTTTTTCTGAATGTTATGTTACACTTAGTTCACTGTTTTAAATACATCTAATTAAGAAAGTTAGGTGTTAGCATAAACTATTAGTAATAATATCAATAATATTGAATTAAGCACTGTAATACCTTGTTGCACTTTCCCCCGCATCTTGTAAAAATATATTTTCATTGTTCAAATATACATTAAATCTGACTATCATATAATAAGTTAAATACAAAACCAAAGAAATAACAGGGTAAAATATAATTCAAAATATTTTGCTAACAATGTTAACTGTTTTTAAATAATAAAATGTATTAACTAAGGAGTAGGATGGCACAATTGTTAGTATGCTTTTTGTTTTGTTTCTTTTTCATAAATACAACAGTAGTACCTGATGTCTCAGTGGCTTTCAAAATTAAATTTTGCATGCAAACCTGTGAACTGGCCTGTGATACTGGCCTTGTCATACTCTGCATTGTGGAATAATAGTTTATTAAAGGATAGAGAAAGCACAGAAAGCAGGCAGTTAGATTGATCAGATTAGTATGAAAAGCCATTTAGCAAAGAGGGAATGAGAAGAGTGAAAAACTAGTATACTTTAGATATTTTTTTCTGAACCAGGGAAAATCTGATCATGTTTCTCTATAACAATAATAAAAAAAACTTTATTTTATATATCACCTTTGAAAGTGGCATCTCAAAGCAATACAGTAAATGTAAAAGCAGTTGAAAGGACCACAGATTATAAAGTAAATACCCAGACAAACGCAAACGTGTTTTTAATAAAATGCTTTTATTTATTCAGCAGAGAGAGAGAGACATCCAGCAGAGAGAGACACACACACCAGTTTTCATTGACAAAAAGTAATTGTTTTTTTTACATTCCTCTTGTCTAACAGGAAGCTGAGCTGAGAATGGGTTACGTTCCTGCTGTCAGAGGGGGTGGAAAGTGCCCGCGGTCATTTAATTAGTATTACAATTCGTATTGATTCCCTTGCGAAGATATGGACATAAGAATATTCGTGCGTGGTCAAAAAATGGCATTAAGCACTTAAAATTAATATGGTTTATAATAGTAAACTGTAACATGCTGTAACAGGATCGGCTAAACTGGGATCTATCGCTTCCTCCTGAAATTGGCCCTGCTCGCCGCACGGTGAATAGCAACTAATAAGTCTGTCTTTCTGTGGGGGGAAGGGAATCTGATCTGATCTGCAAACCTCCAACAGAGCTGTTCAACCAGTTTTTATCGGGCACCTCAAGTGTCAGGTGTAAGCGTTAAATATATTTAGCTGAAAAGCTGTACAACGCAAGACATTTAGTTTCTCTAGGTTTTGTGAAAAAGCACATTGTGCTGCTGTAATACAGTTTAAAATAATTAAAAGTCTAAACAGTATCAGCTTATGTATGGTTTGTAGTTTAAAAAAAGTCCAAAACTGCACTCAAAATGCAATTTAGCTCTTTCTGGCAAGAGGAGACACCCAAATTAATAATGTAACATGGTAATGTTTATGCATGGATATAGTTATATTGCTATTTCCTTGTTTTATTTTGAATCCCCGGCGGAACCGAGCATCCATAAGAATCAAATACTGTAATAGGTTTATTCCATGCTGAAAAAAAAAGAAGAAAGAAAACACATTCCATAAGAATCAGCGCCTGCATATAGCGTCTTTAAAGGTGGCTTCTCAAAACACTTTACAGGATAAAAAAAAACAATAACAACAACAACAACAATATTGTATTTCATTGCACTTTGACAGATCGTCTTTAAATCAACTGTTGATTTAAAGTTTGACAGTAAATGTTTATATTGTAACGCATACAGCCTCCATTTCTTGATAAAAATGTAAAAAATCATTTGCGCAGCCTAAGAGGGGGAGTCTGTTCTCCCAATCCTCCATACACTCAAGTGAAAAATTAATAACGCCAATGTAAACGTCGTATTTACAAATTGTTGATAATAAAAATGTTAAGTTCTCTAAAACTTTGTGATAGTTTACCCAGTTTACCCATTGTTATTAAAAATGACTTGGATTCAAACATGTTGCGATATTTAGAAATATAAGTCAATTAATTGTCCATTTCTATATTTATGTCTTTATTTAGTGGTTTCATTAGTGACAAAGGCTAAACTTTCTTGGAAAAATGTCTTTGCTGTCTTGCTGATAGGTTAAGCTTTTGAAACTCCCCCAAAGTCATGTGACTGATTTTTCGCCCTGTTTCATTGGTTAAACGCAATGATAAGCACCACCATGTTAACTGGGATGTGTAGTTTTTTAATTCAGTTTGAATTATAACTGTACGTACTGTCTTCATATTTGGCCAGGGATTTAAAGAGAGGGCACACCAAAAATTTTCGGTGCCGTCGTCTCCGCTTTAAAGGTACCCCCGTGCTGGAAGAATTTTACCTCTGAACTTTTGCCCAGCGTACTAATATAGGCACATCCTGGAATTTTGACTTCACTGTGTAATGAAGAAATGTTAAAGACTACTTAGCGCAGATAAAAAAGCTTGGATTCCCATGGACAGTATCTTATACACATATCTTTTTCTGTTGTCTTTGTTGACCTCTTGAGGATCCTTGTGATATTTTGAGCTCTCGTTGAATGATAAAAGTGTCACAGTTCAAATAATTTTCGTTGTTAGAAATTATGAAATGCTCTGTTAAAAGCAAGGGAGTTTTTATATCTGTTATAGTAAAAGAAAATGCCCAACAAACTAGGGATTGAACAGTTTTTCAGTGCTTGTACAATCGATGGAAATGTTCAAATAAATGTGCTAAAGAAATAAACAAAAAAGTTATTCCTTTATCATATTGGCTAGCTAATGTCCCATCCTTGTTAGTTAGATCAACGAAATGCTGTGGTGGGTGTTACTTTTTGTCGATTAAAAAATAAAGTATTTTCATTTAAAATGACGGTTGCAAATAGTGTGGACCAGCGTCATACTGGTGGAGCTCATACAGCTGTGTCTGGATATCTTGGTCAAATATCCCGCTAGTGTGTATTGTCTGTTTTGGGTTCTGTAGCATTCCACACGGCTGGGCAGCTTGTTCCCCCCTCCCGCTGAAGACTCAACCACTTGAAAATACCTGTGAAACCGGTTTTATTCGTTATCCAGCACTCATGCAGAGAGTGATGAAAACCACATGAAAGACTTTGGTGCTTAAAATGTTTAGGGAGAAATGGAGTATTGGTGTGTGACTTGCAGAATTAAAAGCTGCCTCTATATTCTTTCTTTCCATCACCATCTGCCAGCGAGCTCTCCTGCGCCCCGACCAGAGAGATACATACGACGAGCCCTGCTAATAAAGCACCTTGAATTGAATTGAGAGAGGGGGTGGGGGGGGCGAGAGAGAGAGAGAGAGAGAGACTGTGCTACCACTGCCAGCTGGGAGAAATAGAGACAGAGGTGCACTTCCTACTGCACTGTGACAGATACTCTGGGATTAGAGAAACATTCTTCCCTAAACTCAGAAATCTAGTACCAGAGTTCCCACACCTGCCAGAATCACAACGGGTCCCAATCCTACTGGGAGAGGGAGGAGGGAACTTAGTTGAACTGGCAGCCCAGTATGTGATCTCCTGTCACAGCCTGAGGAACAGTGAGCCTGTTTCCCAATAATGCTCCTTCTGTCTACATTATATGTAAATATTCTATAATATGTCATTGTTGTAAATGTCTGTAATATGTCTGTAGATTTTATTTTAATGTTACTTTTTTGTTTTGTTTCATGTGAATTTCATTAATTTATTTGCTTGGGCAACACTGATTGTACCCATCGGTCATGCTAATAAAGCACCTTGAATTGAATTGGGGGGCGAACGAGTGAGAGAGAGAGAAACACCCAGGGGTGCAGAACCAGGGAACTATTTACAAATTAAAACTATTTCCCAAATTGAATATGTGCTTTTGTATATTTATTGTCAATTAATTGTCCATAATATTGCTATTCTATTTTTTCAAAGAAATGTTTGTTAAAAGAAAAGCCATGGCGCCTGCTGGATTTGAACACACAACCTGTGGGTTATTAATCGAACACATAGAACAGCAGGCTACCGGGAAGGTCACATGATCAGAGGTGAAACAGCCCTACACATACAGATTTAACAGACATTGTAAAGTGTGTATTACTGTGTTGCAATACAAGAATATAATTATATCATTACTAATTTCTTTAGATACGCGATTCCATAATATATTGGCAGAAAAGCTTAAAACTACCACTTTTTTACCCGCTATTTCACATTAGTTAAAGACTTTGATGCTTAAAATGTTTCGGGAGAAATGGAATACTGGTGTGTATTTTTTCTCTAAAGTACTGAGACCAGCCATATACTGTATGTTTATGTTCCAAAATTAATATCGCTTATGGCCTTCAACCGTGTTACAGTATGCTCCTATTCTTTTCCTACTCAGCTACTAAGATTTCCCTTCAGTGGTAAAATTCCATCTAAATATTCAATACTAAAACGGGCACAGTAAAGACATTTAAATCTTTCTATGACCGACCAACGCACGATGAGTGCCCCTGACAGTCAACCAATCACGTACCGTGGTATTTTGCGTCATAGCGTGTCACGATGCGCAAGGCCGTAGCCAATTACCCGCGGTACGTGTCTGTGCCGCGTACTTTGAATGGCTGCATCTGTACCATACTGTAGTCATGTTATAAATGCAAAGGCTTGTCTGCCATTTTAAAGTTGGGATTATGACATATGGGAGATTTTGAAAATAGTGATACTGAAGCTAAGCAGGGTTGAGCCTGGTTAGTATCTGGATGGAAGACCTCTGGGAAGCTATGGTTGCTGCTGGAAGTGGGGTTAGTGGGACCAGCAGGGGGTGCTCACCCTACGGTCTGTGTGGGTCCTAATGCTCCAGTATAGTGGCAGGCACAATGTCTTTCAGATGAGATGTTAAACCAAGGTCCTGACTCTCAGTGGTCATTAAAGATCCCTGGGCATTTCTCGATAACAGTAGGGAGTTATCAAAGTGTCCGGGCCAAATTTCCTCCATCAGTCTTTACCGTGGCCTCCAAATTGTCCCAATGTCTGATTGGCTTACACTTGACCTGCGATGGATTGCCTGGACTGGCAACCGCTGCTTGCCGGGTAGGCTCTGGCTTCCCACAACACTGTATGGTAAAAAAATGTTTGGCAAATGACATGACATACAGATGCAGCCATTCAAAATGGGTGGGGTATTTCGCGGTATACCCCTGTGGGCGTGTCGCAGTATCACGCAGTATCACGGGGTTAATCGCATCATTTGACGTCATGCCGGAAAGTATCCGGCATCACCTTGTAAAACCGCCAGGAGGAGCCAATAAAGCTTAACCTCTCATGCACACCATTTGAGCTTTTAAATTTAAACTGTGTATTACAGAATGTTAATCATCAGTCATTAAAATGTTGGTATATTTTATGAAAGCAAGATTGCTCAGTTGGACAAAAGTACACATCCTACCTTTATCATAAATATTTTAATTATGCAGAAATATGTTATGCATCAAAGGCTTTACTGAAGATATTACTAATAGTATTAATAATGAATGACTTTGGACAAGCTGTATACTCAAAGTATAATTTCTTTAGCACGTTTGTACAAGCACTTGGAATCTGTCCAAGCCCTACTTTGTCAGGCATTTTCTTTTACTTCAACGGACAAAAAAACTCCCTTGCTTTTAACAGGGCGTTTCATAATTTCTAACTACGAAAATTATTTAAACTGCGACACTTATCATTCAACCAGAGCTCGAAATGTCACAAGGATCCTCTAGAGCACAGCAAAGACTGTATTAAAAGAATCGCGTATCTAAGGAAATTAATAAAATATAATTATATTCGTGTACTGCGACAGGGCTGTGTAGGGCTGTTTCACCTCTCTCTTCATATGACTCTATTCAAAAGCCATTTAGCAAAGAGGGGATGAGAAGAGTGACAAACTAGTATACTTTAGATCTTTTTTTCTGAACCGGGGAAAATCTGATCATGTTTCTCTATAACAATAATAAAAAACTTTATTTTACATATCACCTTTAAAAGTGGCATCTCAAAGCTATACAGAAGATGTAAACCACAGATTACAAATACCCAGACAAACGCAAACGAGTTTTTAATAAAATGCTTTTATTCATTCAGCAGAGAGAGACCGTAAAACCTGGGCGTAACAGCTGTTCCTTTTTCTGATCACTCGCTCTCTGGATAAATGTTTTGCCTGTTCTGTTCTTTTGTTTTCCTAATCTACCAATTATGCCTTCTGCGATCCACTCCAGTTCTCACACCTATAGAAGATTATTTTAAATTTCTTTGCGCGGTCCATTGTGCAATTAACCCTTGTATGTGCTGTCCTTAAGGTGATATCACATAAAGGTGATATGTAAAATAATGTTTTTTATTATTGTTATAGAGAAACATGATCAGATTTTCCCCGGTTCAGAAAAAAAGATCTAAAGTATACTAGTTAAGAAAAATAAGTGTCGCAGTTTAAATAATTTTCATAGTTAGAAATTACAACACGCTTTGTTAAAAGCAAGGGAGTTTTTATGTCCGTTACAGTAAAAGAAAATGCCTGACAAAGTAGGGCTTGGACACATTCCAAGTGCATTTTTGTAATTTACATTGCATTGTCTATTGTGCTGCTGTAATACAGTTTAAAATAAGTCTAAACTGTATCAGCTTTATTTATGGGTTGCAATTTAGAAAAAGTCAAAAACCACACTCAAAATGCAATTTAGAGCTTTCTGGCAAGAGGAGTCACCCAAATTAATAATGTAACATGCCACTGTTTGTGCATGAACAAAGTTAAACTGCTATTTCCTTAGATCCGTGATTAAAAAAAAAGATTTGAATCCCCGACGGAACACATTCCATAAGAATCAGCGCTTTTATATATCGCCTTTAAAGGTGGCTTCTCAGAACGCTTTACAGGATAAAAACAACAATAACAGCAACAACAACAACAATATTGTATTTCACTGCAAAACCAAGTAATAACTGTTGTGAATGTCTGTGGAGTGTATCTTATTTGCCTGTCTGTCCTGGCTCTCTCGCTCGCCCTCCCCCCTCTCTCCCTCAATTCAATTCAATTCAAGGTGCTTTATTAGCATGACAGATGGGTACAATCAGTGTTGGGTATTTACTTTGCTTTGAGATTCCACTTTTAAAGGTGATATATAAATATATACAAAGATATCAATTTATGTTGCATTTGTCTGATTGTGAATAAAAAAACACATATATTTAAACCCGTGTTTGCGATTTAAATCAAAACACGATTTAAATCAATATAAATGTTTATATTGTAATGCCTAGGTGACTATTCATTGTTATTAAAATGACTTAAATTCGATCATGTTGTGATATTTAGAAATATAAATTTGTTTGGTGCAAGTGAGGTTTTATTTAATCTCTGACCAAGGGAAACGTTTCATTTTTTCAAAGAAACGTTTGTTAAAAAAAAGAGTCATGGTTTCATAGTGGGATTTGATTACTGACCATGTGATAGGGGAGTCAGGAATCTAACCCACAGCCCCACCAGCAAGGTCACATGCAGAATGCTGAAAAAGCACTACAGAAACATTATCAACAGACAATGTACAGCGTGTACTATTCTTGTGTTGCGGTACCTGAATATAATTATATCGTTATTAATTTCTTTAGATACACGATTCCATATTATAATCCCTTTTAATCAAATTCTAAAAGTATGCTTGTTGACTCCGGTATGTTGGTATATTTTATAAAAGCAAGATTGCTCAGTTGGACAAAAGTACACAACCTACCTTTATCAGAAATATTTATGCATCAAAGCCTTTACCGAAGATATTACTAATAGTATTAATAATGGATGACTTTGGACAAGCTGTATACTCAAAGTATAATTTCTTTAGCACATTTGTACAAGCACTTGGAATCTGTCCAAGCCATACTTTGTCAGGCATTTTGTTTTACTTCAACTGGCATAAAAACTTCCTTGCTTTTAACAGGGCGTTTCATAATTTCTAACTATGAAAATGATTTAAAATGCAACATTTATCATTCAACTAGAGCTCAAAATATCACAAGGATCCTCAAGAGCACAGCAAAGACTGTATTAAAAGATACTTGTATGTATCAACACTTTCTTTTCCGTATACCAGATTTTATGGAACCACTTCAGAAGGGTGTCAGCCAGTCAGATTCCAGGAATCGGTACTTTAAAGGAAAAATACACACCGGTATTCCATTTCTCCCTAACGATTTTAAGCATCAAAGTATTTAACTAGCATGTGAAATAGCGTGTGAAAAAGTGGTAGTTTTAAGCTTTATTGCTAATATAATATGGAATCGTGTATCTAAATAATTTAATAATTATAAGATTATATTCATGTACTGCGACAGGGCTGTGTAGGGCTGTTTCGCCTCCTTGTTCATGTGAGTTCCCCTGTAGCCTACTGGTCTTCGTGCCCCACTACCAACTCATGGGTTGTGTGGTCAAATCTAGGTGGTGCTGCACTTTTCTTTTAACAAACATTTCTTCGAAAAAATAGAATAGCGATATTATGGACAATCAATTGACTTTTATATTTCAAAATATCACAACATGATCGATTCTAAGTCATTTTTTATAACAATGGATAGTCACCTTCTTCCCTTCTGACAACGGTCCCTGCTTCTGCTTCCTGCTTCTATTGTGTGTGTGTGTGCAATAGAGTAAATTTTTATAGAGAAATGGAGGCTGGACAGTATGCGTTACAATATAAACATTTATATTGATTTAAATCGTGTTCTGATTTAAATCACAAACGTGTGTTTAATTATATGTGTTTTTTAATCATAATCAGGCTAATGCAACATAAATTGATACAGTATCTTTGTCTTCTTAGTATCTTAATAAACCCGTTTAGATTTATATTTCTTGGGATTTTGGGATAAAACGTGGAAGGATTAGATTGTAATCATTTTATTTTTCAAATACGTGATTGTTTTTCTGAATGTTATGTTACACCTACAGTAGTTCACTGCTTTAAATACATTGAATTAAGAAAGTTATGTGTAGCACTTTAGATCTTTTTTTCTGAACCAGGGAAATTCTGATCATGTCAACATTCTTTTTTCATTGACCGTCTCTGTAAAAGTAACACTGCAGCATTTCGCAATCACGCATTTGTTTCCAATCATGGAAAGTACAGTCATTTTTGAGAATCGATTCACCATGCCTTTCACATGCTCATAAAAGAGATTGATTTAGGAACATAAACATATTACCGTATGAAAACTGTACTGTATACAGTATGTATATGTATATTTAATGTCTTAACTGTGCCCGTTTAAGTATTGAATATTCATATGGAATTTTACCACTGACGGGAAATCTTAATAGCTGAGCATAAAAAGAATAGGAGCATACTGCAACGCGTGTGAAGGCCATAAACGATATTAATTTTGGAACATAAACATACAGTATATGGCTGGTCTCGGTACTTTAAAGAAAACATACACGAAACATGGTTTCATTATGACCAGAATCAGTCTTGAGATATTTTTAACTTGATTTACAGTATTTGAGAGGTATGTCTTAACACCGATACTACGTAAATACTGCTCACGTCTATGTTTCTAGGTTTATATTATGCATTTCATACGGTCAAATTACTTTTGAGCAACTAATAAGAAGCGCGAAACGGTATTCCCAGGGCGTTTTAGTTTCGTTTTGTGCTGGGACTCGCTTTAACAATGTCGCCGTGGATTGATTAGAGATATCAAGTACATACAAGTCATTTTTTAAATGTTGTAGTTCGTCTTGTAAAAATCTTACGAGTACATCATCTATCAACAATTACACAGGTTCTGTTTCCATATTGCGGATTTTGGTTACGTAATATTATTTTCTAGATTTCACGTTGTGAATATATGATTTGGGCAAACAGAGCCACAAAGAAGTACATTATGGGTTGTTGTTTTTTTTGGCAGTTTTATCTAGAACAAACGATGCTTAAACCTTTGTCTGATTCTTGTCAAACTATCCACATGACAGTTACAGTACCTAGGAGTTGACTTCAGTGATGTCACTGATGGGATGTTTCTAAAAATCCATCCTATGTAAAATGTCTTCTCTAGTTGTCCTGCATATGTGTTCGCTAATGAAGTTGTGTGTTCTGAGCTTGGATCTCTACATTTCTGTATGAACCAGCTTAGAGGGCTAAAGACAGCTTGTGTTTAAATTGAGTGTAAGGTAATTTATGCTTCTAAAGTCATGGTCAGCATTTATTATTGTACTGTGCTATAAACTTGTTCTGTGCCTAGTCACATTATTTTATAGCTTTTTTATAGTGTTATCAAATCTGGTGGCGCTGTGTGTTAGTTTCCTGACTCCCATGTCACATGGTCTGTGATTGAATCCCATGGAACTATGACTTTACTTTTTAACAAACATTTCTTTGAAAAAATGAAACGTTTCCCTTGGTCAGAGATTAAATAAAACCTCACTCGCACCAAACAAATTTATATTTTTAAATATCACAACATGATCGAATTTAAGTCTTTTTAATAACAATGAATAGTCACCTATGCGTTACAAAATAAACATTTATATTGATTTGAATCGCGTTTTGATTTAAATCGTAAACGCGTGTTTAAATATATG
This sequence comes from Lepisosteus oculatus, assembly GCF_040954835.1. Lineage (NCBI taxonomy): Eukaryota > Metazoa > Chordata > Actinopteri > Semionotiformes > Lepisosteidae > Lepisosteus > Lepisosteus oculatus. Next base: position 44,391,587 of record NC_090696.1, on the reverse strand, counting down.
TGTTTAAAGGCGATATACTGTATAAAAGCGCTGATTCTTATGGAGTGTGTTCCGCTGGGGATTCAAAAAATATTTTTTTTTATCGCGTATCTAAGGAAAATTGCAGTATAACTTTGTTCATGCACAAACTGTCACGGACGTCCAAAGGGACTAACCGTGGGGAGCAGGAGAGCAGAAAAAGACCCATATGCGTAGCGGCGAGACGGGAAAAAGGCCCGGGCTCATTAGTGCAAAGAGTTCAGGAATTCCGTATAGAAACCTATGCCCTCAGGGAGCGGACGTGGGGCGCCCTGGTGCTAGGCGGGTCTCAGGACATCCGAACAACAATGCTGAGCGAGGACAGAGTGCAAGACCCGGAAATATATAGCCCTAGGGAAAGAGAGGGACAGGAAAGACAGCAGACCGGAAACTAGGGACAGGACAGAGAAGGAGCGCCCTCTGGCTGCAGAGGGCGTGACACAAACAGTGGCATGTTACATTATAATTTGGGTGTTTCCTCTTGCCAGAAAGCATTTTGAGTGCGTTTTTTGACTTTTTCTAAATTGCAACCCATAAATAAAGCTGATAAAGCTTAGACTAACTGTATTCTAAACTGTATTACAACAGCACATTGGACAATGCAACGTAAATTGCAAAAATGCACTTGGAATCTGTCCAAGCCCTCCTACGAAAATTATTTAAACTGCGACACTGATCATTCATCTCTAAATAAACGTTATTTTATATAGCGTTTTAAGTGAATAGGTAATTAGATTGCTCATAAACCTAATCGCTTTTTCTACATAAACCCAGCATGATTGCTCTCTGAAAATGCTTTTCCTTTATATTTAGGCTCAGATTTCAACTATAGATCGTATTATTATAAACTTTCTTGGAAAAATGTATTTTATGTAAACCATGTTTGCTATTAATTCATTTGGGGCTAAAATACATTCATTGTCTTCCAATCGAGTCGAGTTAACATTGGAAGCTTGCCACTCCCGGACTGTTACACCAACGCATTAGCATGTTAAAGCGATTTCATTGAGGAGCCCAGCTACCAGTTAACACTGTACTTCCTACTTTGAAAATACCTGTGAAACCGGTTTAATTCGTCACAGCCAGCACTCCGGCAGAGAGGGGGTTGTACTCGTAAAGTAAAAGCAGGCGAGATTTCCAGCGAAAGACACCCCCCCCCTCTCAAAAACCCAGTAAGCAGTAATGCTTTATGTTGAAAATTGAGGTGGATTTTGTTTATGATAAAGAGGATAAACTGGGACGGGAGGAGGGTTTGGTTTTGCATAAGGGGCGGGATTATGATAATTGGATGAATTTGCGAGAGTGTAATGGTTTGATATATCTGATTTTGTATTGTGGTTGTTATCTATGTTTTTGGTTGGTATTATGTTTATATGGTTGTTTTTGTTGGTTGGTTGTTATTATGTGTATTAATAATACGATCTATAGTTGAAATCTGAGCCTAAATAAAAAGAAAAAGCAAGTGATTAGGTTTATGAGCAATCTAATTACTTATTCGTTTAAAACGCTATATAAAATAAAGTTTATTATTAATTTGCTGGACAGAGCGGTGAACATTATTATGCATAAGACAAAGATAATGATCCTGATCAGTTTAGAAATTTGTGTACGCTGTAAGGTTTTTACTTCTTAAACTTTTAAAATACACGTTTAGAATAGAAAGAAATCCTCTTCCTGGTACAGTCGCATGAAGAGAGAGGCGAAACAGCCTTACACAGCCCTGTCGCAGTACACGAATATAATCATATCGTTATTAAATTCTTTAGATACGGGATTCCATATTATATTAGCAGAAAAGCTTAAAACTACCACTTTTTCACATGCTATTTCACATGTTAGTTAAATTTAATTTATTTATATATTATATATTTATATCTCTGACCAAGGGAAACATCTCATTTTTTCAAAGAAATGTTTGTTTGTTGATTGTTATAAAAAATGACTTAGAATCGATCATGTTGTGATATTTTGAAATATAAAAGTCAATTGATTGTCCATAATATCGCTATTCTATTTTTTCGAAGAAATGTTTGTTAAAAGAAAAGTGCAGCACCAGCTGGATTTGAACACACAACCCATGAGTTGGTAGCCAGGCACGTAGACCAGTAGGCTACAGGGGAAGTCACATGAAGAGGGAGGCGAAACAATCCTACACAGCCCTGTCACAGTACACGAATATAATCATATTGTTATTAAATTCCTTAGATACGCGATTCCATATTATATTCCCTATTAATCAAATTCTAAAAGTATGCTTGTTGACTCCGGTATCTCTTTAGTTAAAGACTTCGATGCTTAAAATGTTTAGGGAGAAATGGAATACTGGTGTGTATTTTTTACTTTAAAGTACCAAGACCAGCCATATACAGTACTGTATGTTTATGTTCCAAAATTAATATCGTTTATGGCCTTCACACGCGTTACAGTATGCTCCTATTCTTTTTATGCTCAGCTACTAAGATTTCCCTTCAGTGGTAAAATTCAATATCTACAACAGGCACAGTAAAGACGTTTACTGTACTGTAAATCTTTCTACGACAGACCAACAGACCACGAGTGCCCCTGTCGGTCAACCAATCACGTACTGCGGTACCCCGCGTCATCTTGCGTCATGATGCCCGACGCCGCAGCTAATTACCTCCGGTACGTGTCTGTACCGCTCACTTTGAATGGCTGCATCTGTATGACTTTGGAGTTTGGATAAAATCTATATGGTAGTAAAAGAAAACAAGGAAGTGACATCAGAAAAGATAATATAAAAAGAAAACAAAGAAATCACATCAAAAAAGATAATATAAATATTATAACAGTGACAGCTTGCTAGAAACATAGTTAACCCTATCACCTAAGCATTTAAAAGGTATTAGAATCCTTCTTCCTGCAAGGCAGTCTCATCCCCTGAACCACTAGTGTAAACAAAGACCAGAACAAGCCAGGTAGGTTTAATAATGAACTTTTTAGTGCTCTCTTTGACTCTCAAATACAATAGAGTAAGCCCAGTCCCCTCAAATAGTGAAAGAAAAAATATTGTAAAGTCCAAACTGCACAAAATACATTAACTGGCTGGTGCTAACTGAATTTGTCTGCTATAAAACAAAATAGGAATAACAAGTCAGAAAAACAGATAAAAGGTCCAGTAGTCTTTGTAGTAGAAAGAAAGAAAGAACTTCGAACAGTTCAATCTCTCCAGTCTTTGCAATTGCCCCACTTACTTTCATTGAAGAGGATCTAACTGGATATTTTCAATTGCTAAAGCACTCACACCAGAGTTCATTTCTCCTCTACAGGTGACTCTATGAAGACTTAGTTAGCATCTTTTACTTCAGGTGGGTAGCTGCGTCAGCATGCGTAGGCTGCAAAGAAACAAGTAATAGGTTTATTCCATGCTGAAAAAAAGAAGAAAGAGAACACAATGTTTCGGCCGTGGAGCCTTCTTCAGGTGTGAGAGAAACAGGGCAGTAGGCAAAGGTAAAGTAGCGGGAGAACAAAGGTTGGGAGGGAGGAGGAGTGAGAGGCGGGAGCAGGGGACAGAAAGAGAGGCCAACCAAGAGGTGTGAAGTCAGAATGGGTGCAGAGAGGTGTGAAATGAAACTTCCGATGAATGGAGAAAAATTTAAAAGAACAGTAGTCTGTCGTTAAGAGAAGGGAGAATGTGTGATCCTAGCTGCAGAATAATTTTGGTTTCCGTGGTCTTTCTGATGTATGAGTTCGGAAAACCATCTTTGAGAACACAGACGGAGAGATTAGAGTGGTCATGGCCGTCAGAGGTGAAATAAGAAACAATGGGCTTGGAGAGATCTTTAATCTTCACAGCCCTGACGTGTTCTCTGAAGTGGTCTCCGAGTATCCTTCCTGTTTCTCCAATGTAGATGGCTGGGCATTTACTGCAAGAGATACAGTAAATAAGGTTGCTGGAAGTACAAGATGCTGTCTGGGTGATCCTGAGGGGCCTTGAATGAGTGTGGTGGTGGATGTGTACTTGCAGGTGATACAGCGAGCTCTGATGCCTTCTGTTGCCTCAGTTCTGTTGAGACCCTTTGAAAAAGGAAAGAACCAAAATCCCAGCTCAGTATCTCAGTGATGCCAGTCATGCTTTCTTTTCCCGGTTATTCTTGAAGTAAATGGTCTATTCTACTGTAGTTTTGTAGAAAAGTGTCACGATCGCTAACCCCTCCTCTTAAGGGCGCTCCAGCCCTTCCTTGTTTTCTCCCATTGTCTGCACCTGTTCCCTATTCCCGCTCCCCCTTAAAATCCAGACGCAGACTTCACTGCTGGTTCCTTATTGAATCACGTTTCATGAAAGCCTGGGGTCCTGTTGCATCTGGCTCCATTATGGTTTTAAACTTATGTTCCTGATTCCCTGACCCGCTGGTCCCGACCCAGCTCATGTATTTAACCCTTGGATGTATCTCCTGGCCTTGGACTCTACTCTTCCGTTTGGATTCCCTGTTTGGACTTTGGCTTTGTTTGTTCACCCGGACTCACTTCCCCAGGACACCTGCCCCCCTGTATCCAGACCCTTTCCTGCATGACTTTCTCCCTAGTGTATCTTCACAATTCCGGATCGGATCGTCTGCATAGGGCCTGGAAAGAACTGTTCGTGACAAAAAGGGTCCCCTTGATCTTGTTGTCTGCAGTAGTAAAATCATTTGGAGGAAGATAACTACACATTTTCTTCACAGGTCAGCCAATCGCACTCTCTATGAGCTACCCATTTTCTGAATCATGGGCAGTGAAATCCTGGTGATCACAGGAGAAAGCCAAACATAAACAACCAGGGCTACTTAAGATCCATATCTGTATGCAGTTTGCCAGTGATGTGGAAATTTGTCTTTCCTTCCTCTTTCTTTTATGTCCTCTCTGTACCTGTGATTCAGGATTAATTGTTCAGCACCTCTACCTGATCTCTTACTGTGTGATAAATAACAGGCATCAAGACAAACAGTGAATTAGATTAATATTTCTGTCTGTTGTATTATTTGCACAAAGTTCTCCGGAAGACACTGAATGAAGAGGAAAAAGAGAGAAAGAGAAAGAACCATACAGGTACGTAACCAAACACATTGGCTATTATATCCACAACTCAAGTACATGCATAAACTCAAACAGTGATAGTCCCAAAGCTATAACCCTTTTCCTACCTCTGTCACTTTATAAACAGACCCCCTAGTCTTCTTTGATTCTCAAGGATATTCAAATATATTGGAGTATTCCTCCATAGACATATTGTACAACCCCATATACACATTTCCAAGTTAAAAATTATATTAAGTTTTACTGGCAGCTACACATATAGGATGGTATTGGCTTATACTGTATAGATTTATCTTTTTGTAATATGGTTACTTAAATGTGTGATATCCGTCTGTAAAATTACTTAAACCTAACAACAAAAGGCAGTTATCAAATGAGTACCGGAATTATAGGAATAAGTAAAAATAAAAGAGAAAAGAGAAATGAAGGGGGAACAACAATGGAAAAGGCAGAGTTTCAATCCTGAAATAGAATATAAAGTTATAAAAAGGAATATTAATGGTCAATAGATTTTAGATCTTACAAAATACTAATCATAATGATACAGTGCCAGCTTCACAATATTGGAGGCAACCTATATATCTCCGTACCATTTTTCTCAATTTATTACCTGAAATATTAAAATTAATTAATATTTTTTTGACATGACAGAGTCAAGGATTTATGTCAACTTTATATAGTTGTCTTTCAATATACAGTTTTTGTATGTTGTGAATCCTCCAAACGTTTTTTTGAAATACATGGTACAGTCTCCTGAATCAGACCATGATATTTGCAGGGAACTGACCACTTTTGCCATGATGTCTTCCCTTCAGTTGCCTCTGGTTCACACCAACTCTTTTTGCTTGAGGTGTATAAATTTGGTAAAAATCTCATGAGTAAGAGTTTTGTTGCGTTTGGTATCTGGCTCCTTTTACATATACATACAGTATACAGTACCTTCACAAATACATATCTGATGTACTGTATGAAATCTTATGTTTGTCATTGAAGTGTGATACATTTCTTGCAAATATTCAAGGTAACAATATAATATGACTATTTAATTATGTTGTAGAAGGTACAGATTAAACCATTCAAAATGCACAGTACAAACCTGTACCACACACAACTACCCACAAGCCACCGCGGAATACCAGAGTATCTCTTCCCGACAGCTGAGGTTCCTGCTAGCTATTCAGAGGGAAAGGCGCTGGCGAGCAGGCACGTGTAATGTCGGGTGTATGCGTTAAATATATTTAGATCTTTAAATTCATATCGTTATTGATTTCTTTATCCTCACAACATTGTCCAATAATACTCTTCTTGTGTCTAACTTTTAGTTAAGCAGGATTTGAGCTACAGACCATAAAAACAGGATTCACTTTTTTCACAAAATGTTTCTGAAATATGTAAGACTTTGATGCTTAAAATGTTTAGGGAGAAAGTGGAATACTGGTGTGTATTTATCCTTTAAAATACCAATTCCAGCCATATACAGATTTCATAATATGTTTATGGCATGGTGAATCGGATATTCAACAACGAAATGCTGTGGTGTTACTTTTTGTCAATGAAAAAATAGTACTTTGATTTACAAAGACGATTACAAAGAAAGTGGACCAGGCTTATACTTTGAGTTTACAGCTTGACCAAGGTCATTCATTATTAATACTATTAGTAATATCTTCGGTAAAGACTTTGATGCATAAAATATTTATGATAAACGTGGTAGGTTGTGTACTTTTGTCCAACTGAGCAATCTTGCTTTTATAAAATATACCAACTTTTTAATGTTTAATGATTAACATGCTGTAATACACAGTTTAAAATTAAAAGTCTAAAGAGTATACAGTACAACTTAAATTCTTAATTGAAAAATGATTGTCCCTCAGTAGCTCCACCTGGTGGTTTTAAAAGGTGATTACTTGAATACCTTGAATACTGGATACTATTAACATAATCAAATTTGCATGCGGTATGATTCGCATGACGCGTTATGACTTTTTTGGGTGTGACACACCCACCGTGTTGTACCACAGTGTACCTCACTTGTTTTGAATGGCTGAATCTGTATTAGAGTAATTGCTGGAATATATTAACTCAGCCATGTACAGCTTACATTCTACTTTTAATTACTGCCGAATTTCCTCCTACTGTTAAGAGAAGTAATAAACTTTAAAGAACAGGACTGAACCCACCACAAGTGTGAAAATACCAAGCAGTTGTGGGGCACACCCTGCTCTTTGTTTCTGTGTGTATTGAGCTGCATAAATGCTAAAACTACTCAAGACTGCTTCCTGCTTTTCTGTTGAAATATTTTCCTTAATAGTCATAATATTAAAATTCAGTTTAATTGCATTCTTCATAAACGTTTTCACCACCTCAAGTATTCTCACTTCTATTATCCTTTATTCCTCTGAAAATGTTTATCCTTCACACCTCTAAATTTTATATCTGTAATTTTCTCCTTTGGAATAAATTAGTATTTACTTATTTAATCTAAAATGTTTCTTATTTTCTGTACTGTGGCTCTCAGCTCTTTGGATTCTAAGTTTCTTACAGTTGTTTATTAACAAATTTCAAACTGTGCTTGAGGTCTTGTTCATCTTTACGTCATCATTCTAAGAGTTACACCTTTAAATCATTTTCTTTATTTACAATAGAAGATTGGGGCCTCTCTCTTCTGACCTGTCTTTAAATCAATAAATTCATATTCTTTCTGCTTGTGACATTCAGCCAGAAATTTCTACTTCAGCATTTATCCTTCCTTCCTGGCTTATAGTTATCCAATAGATTTCAATTTAATGGTTTTATCTGTACAAGGGACACTACTGGACAAAATCGTGCAAACCCGGAAAACGTCTGTTAAATTACGAATCTTTTTACCAAAAGTATTGATATAGTCTATGGATCAGGGCATAATTCTTACCACAAAATGACTGTATGAAAAGACACCCTTGGATGAAGTTATAGGGATGATTGAAGATGAAGCTGATAAGTTAAGCAACACAAGAGGGCAGAGAACATCCACAGAAAATCTGTGGATTTACAATTTAAAATCTGCTTCATTTCATTTGGTGGTCTCCTAGAACGCAGTTAGTATTCTATTTGTATTCATGGCAGAGTTAGCATATTCCAGCAATTACTCTTATACCTTCTACAACATAAAACATAAAACATATTGGTGAATGGATGGAAAAAAATGCTTTATAACCTCAGTCCTCATTTACAGTTCAAAGGGTTTGAAGTTGATGATTATCACACAACTATCAATACCTTTTGTGAAACAACTCTATGCTATACTTCTTTCATAACGTGATTTATGATGAATATGCAAAATCTATACATGTTTCCATAATGATGTTTTTTAGTCAACAACTGTTTTCTTCAAGATGGTAATGCTTTATGAATGCTTATTAAGTTATGGTTACAAAGGGAGTGTAGAACAAGCTTCTAAGGCAAGTTGTTGAATCTGATACCCTGGCTTCTTCAATAAATGATTGGATGAGATCCTTTGATCCAGTGGTTCTCAAACTGTGGTACGCGTACCGGCAGTGGTACGTGGCGTGCCGCCAGGTGGTACGCCAAATGACCCTGGAACTTTGTTGTGTGCGCTGAAAAAATCGGGACGGGTTTTCATATTTTGTATTTTTATACGTGTCGAATACGCAGCCTACGTACTACGATACAGTGCGCGCTAATACTTCAGTGGACACAAGAGATATCTGTAATTCTATACCACTCTATAGGAATGCGTGCTACGGACGCAAGTGACCAATTGTATTTAAAAAAAGCTACTGTATCTCCAGCAAATAGGGAGAAAGGAGAATGTGTGTGATTTTGGAACAATGCCAAAGTTGCAAACACAGGAATCCATAGAAATATGTGCTACGAACGCAGGTAATCTTGTGAGCACAGGAAAGCGTGAAAAATAACAGAAAAATATTTAAGAACTGTTCTAAGTTAATTTGAGAAAAATACACCGAGCGTCTCTGTGTTCCTTTCCCATTCGCATGAAATAAATTCTTAAAATAAACACTGAAATAAAAACGGAAACGTGGAAAAATGCAAGCTTGCGGATTACTAAAGCAGGTAAGCCCCACAATATTATGTGTGGAGAAAAAGCTGCTGAACAGCTCAACCTGCTGCCCCCGTGAAAGACACAGTCATTCATAGAATTATTGAAATGAAGGATTGTATCAAAAGTACGATGACAGCGCGCGTTAAGATGAGCAGATGTTTTTCACTGCAATTAGATGAGTCTGTAGTCGATTTGGCCAATTTGCTCGTTTACGTTAGATACGAGTTTGGGGGTACGTCCCATGAGGACTTTCTGTTCTGTAAACCGCTACCAACAGGAACTACAGGAGAGCACGTATTTCAGCTTTTGAATGAATTTATCAGAGAGAATGGCCTCGACTGGATAAAATGTGTCGGAGTTTGTACAGACGGTGCTAGAGCAATGACAAGCCGACACAGTGGTGTAGTTGCACGAATTAGAGAGGTTGCTCCAGAAATTAATGGTTTTGTAAGGCTTACGGCCGACAGGCACTGTGTAAGAGCCGGCGTACCAGAGCAGGTAACGTCACCGCCCTTCCCTGTGATAGCAGGACTACAGCTACTGGGCTGTGGAGATATCTCTCTTTGGCTGGGTCCCTGCTGAGTGACGCGGGAGTCCCGGGTTCCAGCCCCCGATGGTGGGGGGCCGACCTAATGAACCCCCGTTGCGTTACAGTTTCATTGCAACATCCACCGCGAGACCTTTGCCGTAGAAAAAATGCCTGACAATTTAAAATCTGTTAGACTGTTGTGAATTGTATCAAGGCTCGAAAAACTAATTCACATCTGCTTTGGTCGACTATACAGGCTCACCCCTCTCACTGAAATGGTGCTTTTTTATTTTAATGTGTTGTTTTTTTTTCTGTAAAACACTTTAAGAAGCCACATTTTAATATATCAAACAAAGTTTATTATTATAATATTTATTATATGTATGTGTGAGTGTGTGTGCACATGCGCTCATGTTGGTCATTGATAATTTCTGGGGTTCCTATGAGATGGTGACTTGTAGGTGGTACTTGGATGCTTTGGTTGGATTAGGGGTGGTACTTGGTCCAAAAAGTTTGAGAACCACTGCTTTGATCAATTAACAACTAATTACTAAGCACCCTAGATGAGCTAAATGGCTTACTCTCATTTGTAACCTTTCTTTTCTCCTTGAGATGCTTTACCTATCTTTTTTTTACCTATTTTTCCAGGTAACTAACAAAATGCTAATATATTCCATTCCATTATTTGGAATGTTTTAAAGGTTAAATCATTTTGCATTTGAAAACACAAGATCAGTTATGAAAGTACACAAATAAATAAATAAATGTTGTCTCGATTGTTTTTCTATAGTGAGTTTAAACAAAATGTGCTTTTCTGATAAAATTATCAAGAAATCAACATCTCAGCAGGGTCACTTCACTTATTTGGCAAGGCACATTCCAAAAAACTGTTACTGAAATTAGGTGCTATTAAAACAAATTATGTAAATTACCTCATTTTGGAGACAGATTACAAAGATTTGGATAGCACTGAGACTCTCAGTCTACTGTATTTGTGTAATTCAGAGCATAAGTATTTAACAGTTCATATTAGTCTTTATAAGAGGCTGCAGTTATCCCATTTCCCAGTCCATTGTAGTGTAAGCCGTTGATACCAACTGTGTAATGATGTCACAGAACTAATTGGCAATTACAGTAAGTAATTAAATACAAGCCTGAACACATTTGCAGCTAAATTAGAAAATCTGCAATGCAATGTAATCAAGCTCAAGAATGGATCGAGATGAAAAACATTGGAATTGTGAGATTACTCAAGGGATTCTAATAAACCCGCCTGATTGGATTCCAGAATAAAGCAATCCCATTTCATGCAGAGAGATTTATTCATTGACAGGGCTATATAAAGCTCAGTCTTCTAAAGTCCACCACAAGCCCTAGGATTTATTTCCAAATTTCACCAGTATACAGACAAGCAGCTCTCTTCAAGGAAAGAGCTCTCATTCAGTGAGGAGAGCCATACTGTGTTTCTACCCAGATTACAATTCAGCAACAGCTCGACAGAGACAAGCCTTTGTAAGAGTGAGGAGATGACTGAAGGAGGCAGGGGTCCAGTCCTTCCTTCTGTGTCCTGTGGTATCCTTGTTCTTGCTGTCAGAAGACAACTGTTCACCTTGGTGCAAGAGGCATTGAAGTTTGCAAGACCCAAAGGAATAACACCTCCATTTCAGATGGACTAAATACAAAGAAGCCATTTTCTCTTTTTTCTTCTTTCTTTTCTCAATGCTTTTAAAGGGATTAATTGATTTGAATGTCTTATTGTATCTTTAATATGTTGCCACTGATTATTTAGACCCAATATATTTATTTGTTTTTAACTGATTTGTCTTTTATTTCATTTTTACTTTTTCTGTTACATCTAGTAGCACCTATGCTGTGCATTATTTTACTAATTGGTTTGTTAATTTGTGTCTGAAATTATGTATTCCACTTTTTGTCTGGAGGGAATTATATTGATGCTTTTTGGCTTTATGAATATATTTCATAGTCCTGTATATACTTTCTGTCCTAGTATTGGTTTCAATTTTACACATTTTTGAAGTTTCCAGAGATTGTTAAATTTTGGAAATTAGTATCTTTTTTTTGTCCATTAAGGTTATTCCTTGTTAACATTAAGAGCTCTTGTTTCATGCTGACTCTTGTCTGGTCCACTCACAGTGTCAGAAACAGATCTGGCAGGTTGATCTGACTGGAAAAAAAAGTTTCTGGCCTTCCTCACAGTTTGATTAAGTTAGTTTGTATATATACAGCTTAAAAAGAATAATAATATATATGCATAATAGTCCTATGAAATACCAACCAGAAAGGTATTCAATGTACTTTTTTGTTCTTATATACCACCACAGACTTTGTTAGACTCTGTCAAAATCATATTGTACGTGTCTCATTCTTTGCCATCACTGTTAATGTTGTAGGCAATGACTCCTGCTGAGCATGCGAGGAGACAAGCCTACACATGAAAGAGGTTGTCTGGATTATTTCTGAACTGAAGTGATAAATTTAAAGTCACTAGATTTAGTTGAAACCTAAAAAAGAAGTCCCTGAAAGTCCATTGGAATTCTTTCCAAACAATAAATGTTTAGGCTGAGCTGCATCTGAACTTTATTCAATTTATTTTACCAGAAAATGCTGTCACTGGAAGCACATTGCCTACTAATCTATTTTCATTTCTCACTGACTTCATTCTAAGTTCACCATCATCATCCATCTTCATTCTCTTCCTTCATATCTTCAGCCATGGGAGAGATCCTTGTTTTAATCAAGAGTCGGAACCAGATTCTGGCTAGGTAATCAGAACATTATCTTAACAAAAGTTGCTGTCTAATTTTATAAAATTTTACTTTCCTCTATTGTGAAATATTGAGGCTAAAAGTGTTCTCTCTTACTTTAGTAACAGAGAAAATGAGAGTGATAAGGAAGAATAAGGAAATAGGAATTAGAAAAAGAAATATGGTTCCCATTCACTTGTGGACATCTGTGATTTATAGAAGGAATTGTAGTCTACAATTGGATCTGTTTTTCTTAAGACACAGGTTTCCTCTGTTTAGACTGTTTTCTTGGTTGTATATTTATTCTCTATGTCTATAGTAATTAGGACTCTACATACATACACTATTTGTCAGAATGTGACTGGTGGCTAGTTGTGTTATTTGTTCATGATTTTTTTCTAAAGATTGGACCTTATTTTTACTATATCATCAGAACTTTACCAAAGATTAAAAAAAGAATACATGTCATGAACACTGAATTGTTTCCTGCCTGGTATTTGGTAATAATATGATTGATAATATAATTGATATAAAATCCTAGCATTCTTGATTTATTTCTTCAGAGTTTTGAAACTTACCTTTAACATTGTGCCAAAAAAGTTTGGAAGGAGAAAAAAAAATACATGCTTTATTTACTATAACATCACCAAATTCCACCTGATCTAATTTTAAGGCTACAGCAATTTACAGGTCCTGGTAAATAACTGATTTGATGACATAGTTACAAAACACAATTTCAAGAATCAGTTGTAAAATATTCAGGATCTTTACTTTTTTTCCCATGCATTCATCAACTCATTTATTTTTATTGGAAGGATATGTTTACCATTTAGTCAACACTGGTAGCAGTCTTTACTTAAATGTATTCACTTGTAGATATAGAGATTGTTGTTGACACATTGTCCATTCCTGCTAGAATATTCCTGCTTTATATTCTGTTTTCTCTGCTTTGCTGTGCTATTCATTGACTGTGAAAAGCACAAAACATTACCAAAAAGATCAAATTTTCATTATACGGTGTTTTATAAGTTTACCTTCCAAAAACAAAAGAATATGAGGTCTGAAAAAGTTTGTGTGTTCTTCGAATTTGTTGATGTTGTGCAATCATGTTAGAGATCAGCGGAGAGCCATTTTGATTGAAAAATCTACTAGAACTAGGACCTAGCAATTTCAAAATTTAACACCACAAAAAGAAATACTGAAAAAAGTGCTACCTCAGTAGGCTCAGGGGGTAAGCAAGTCTCAAACATGCCAAATCGTCTAAGTCAGAAGAATGTGTTTCACACAGATTTGAATATGAGAACTGGGGAGAGGATATGTATAGCCAAATGATTGAACAAATTAACAAAAAGTCTTTTCCTCAGACCTATACAGAGTTGATGGAAAAAAAGAGGGGCATTTACATGAGAAATGTTAAGGCAGGGAAAGTTTTATTAAAGAGGTTACTAAATTATAATGAGAAAGAGGTAGTTACCAAGGATACAAACAGAGTTACCAGCAAGGATGTCTGCTGGTAAAAACACTGTTTCTTTTAGTATCCCGTAAACAATTTAAAATAATAATTACATATCATTAATCAATATTTTCTGACACCAAAAATGTAAGATATTTTATCATTTGGATCACAGTTTTGCTATTAGGTGTGTGGCCAATCAGAGTTGTTAATATAACGTTTCTCTGAGGACTAAACATAAATTAAATGATCAAAGAGAATGTACTGTATATTAATATGGACTTGGATACCTTGTTGCTTTCTGTATATAATCACACACATTACTAAAAAATCTCTATCTACAGCAATGTCACTAGACAATGTCATGTGTGCATCACTAGAAATCATAACTGAGTTTAATTAATTAACATGTTGATTCCTGATAAGTTTAGGTATGTGATCTGTATTGGTAAAACATCCATAGGAAAAAAGGAAAGTATTTTAAAACATATTACATTTAATTCAGCTATGGTATCCCAGAAAAAAAGAAAATGTATCCAGCGTGCACATACAGATTTACCATATATTAAGCAATAACATCCTATTCAAACTCAATTTTTTTTAGGACTTTCTTTCAACTATTCAGCTTTTTGAGTGCCACAACTTCCACTGTGCCTTACATCAAAATAACCATGTACTGGAGGAGACTGAAAGATCACCGATGCCCATAGAGCTACATAGGTCACTGTAGAGGAGCTAGTTCAGGATATGCTGGCCAACTCAAGCTTCCTGAAACCACTGAAACATTACTTGTGGAATCACAGCCACAAGCAGTTGATCACACACAACAGCTTATTGATTCAACTTTAGATGGTAATTTCTATTACTGAAGCAAAATAAGCCGTAAATGCATGGGGTAAGGGAGGGATGCAAATCACAGCTTTGAATACTATATGATCCATTTGCTGTAGATTTGAAAAATAATGCCACTGAATAACTCATGTGATATATAATTATGTCTATGTTACCCTGGAGAGAAAATCATTGTTAAAAAAATTGTGAGGTAGTTCTGTAAGAGTATTACAAATGTACTGTACATAATCCAAATGAACATTAAGTAGTACAGGGTTTAAGGTTACACACTGAGTACAGATGCTGTACACTGGTATCAATTTATATTCTTGTAAAAGTTAAAAATATATTAAATTGATGGATTACAACAATAAGCATAAACATGTTTTTCCCTTCTCCCAAATAAACTGCACGAGTATCCACCTACAGCTTTCAAGAAATGTGCAAGAGATCACACTGCAGAGCTTAGAGCCTTCGTTATACATAAACATATGCCTACACACCAGGTGTCAATTGTGTAGTTACATAACGTATCAACTTTGACAATCATTTTGTAACAATTGCTCAAGTTAAGTTTAAATATAATCATATTTGACACAGTGTTCCCTTAGTCCAGCCACAGCCAGGAATATTATGCTACCATTCTGACACAAGGGACTATTAAATAGCTTATCTTAAGCTAGATAAATTGTGCCAGGCAGTGAGATATGCATCCATTCCACTTACCTTCTCCACTGCTGGGTGAATGGTGATTTGTCAGAAGTGTGAGAGTGGTGGTTTTCAATAAAGAAAAAAATAAGAAATGAGATGTACTCACAACAATACATCAATGTACTCTTAAAAAATGAATAAGAATTATAAATTAACAAAAAAAAAAACAATCTTACACATGGCCACTGCAAAACAAACTATTGACCCAACTTGAAGCCAATATGACCATTTTAAGCATACTTGTGTCAGACTGGGGGAACCATAGATCCCCTTTTAGCAATATTCCTAAAAATAGATGCCTCAGAACAAATGTCAATAGAAAGAAATGATTGTAACACTACAGTTCCAAGCCTTAAATGATAATTTAAATTAAACTGAGTAATTGTCTAAGATATATTTATTTCCTTTCTAGTTTAAATGAATGGAATTATAATATGTAGCAAAATTACATTGTGACATTTTTAAATATAATTGTCATATTGCTGCTCTAACCTGATTGAGTGCAGCAATCTGAAGCATTAGGCTGAATCCAAATGTGGGCAAGCTCAGCTCAACAGCCTGTAGAAATCAGGCAAGCAAACTAATGAAACAGGCAATGAGTAAGCACAGTCCAAAACCGTAGTCAAAAGTCAAACAAGGATCCAAGCCAAGGTGTCAGAGGGCAAAAGCACAAAGAGTTATCTGCAGGAGTAGTTGAGGAAGCAAACTAGGTCCATAACCCAGAAGTCAGTCCAACACAAATATGAAGCAGGCTGGATCATGACAGAAAAGGCAAGCAAACAATAGGGGATGATCCAGAAATGTATTAAATGTGAAGTGTAGAACAAGCCAAGGAAGGCCAGTCAAGAAAGCACAAGAAACAGAGTTTCCAAGACAAGAGATGAGACTCTGACTGAGCAGAGAGGTACTGTCTGTGGTGGTCTTAAATACTCTGCTGGTTACAGGTAAGAAGAACAGGATTGCACACAGGTAGAATTGCTTCCCTACTACATCATATTGTCACGGCAACAGGTCAATTGACAGGTTGAGAAGAGGCTTGGCTGGTTGCCCAGGTATTTGGGGTGAGAAAAACTGTACCTATTGGAATCGGTATGACTAATATCTATTGTGGATTGCAGTACAAAGCTAATGCTGTCTATTATTATTAATAGTTTTTGAATTGCATAAAAACACTTGCAATTAGTGCCAAAAATGAGCAAACTGGGCAGTCTAGTTTCTAATACTATATCTTAAGAAAATATTAAATGCTTTAGTCTATTTGGTTATTAAAAAACTAACATTGGAATAACCAAAATAAGATTTTCAAACATTCATCCATACAGTACATGCATTTCCAGTCTTCTTCTTGTGGTGAAGATTATACAGACATATTGTACCTTTGCAACTGACCTCTGACAAACATACTATTCTAGAGTAATACTGCTGATAAATAATTCCTATGTCCATATATATTGAGCTAACTTGAAGTCAATATGACCATTTTTAAGCACATTTGTGTCAGCCTGGGGCCATGGTCTCCTTTTAGCAATATTCATGAAAATAGAATCCTGAGAACAAATGTCTATAGCCACTTTCTGTAGCCACATTGGCTCAACTGTAGCTATAGAACTCTCTGACATACTGTACATCTAATAATCCTCCAAACCATACAGAAAAAAACATATTCTTAAAGGTCATCCCATCAGTTAAAAATAACTCCCTCCCATCAAAGTTCCATGTTTCCAAGGCGTTTCACCTACAGTACACCTGAGGATATTTATCACTGCAGCCAGCATTGTTTTCTGGACAAATCCCTCCAGTTAAAGCTTTAAATCAATTATAACAGTAGGGACAACCACGGAGATCAATCAAATTCATCAGCAATAATCGTAACAAAGTCACACTTGATATGTAATAACTTCGCAAAATAGATTGGTGTCATAGCAGTTCACACTGCTCCATCTATGGTTTTGAGTGTGGCCTTTTCATGCATCTGCCTATATGTACAGTGCATGATCATCTTGTGTACACATCAGTTTTCTCCAGATGTGCCAGTTTTCTCTCACATCCAAAAGAAATACGTTTTAGTTTTAAGTTGTACTATATTAGTGATCTGTGTCCCTTCAAGGGAAAGCAGTTGTGTTCCCTCAGTCCCACTTAACTTAACACCCTGTTCTAAGGGGATAGGTTCTGGCTTGATGAGCTAGTTTCTGATAATTGATATAACAAATACAAATTGAGATACATGGCTTTTGCAAGGATTTTGATTATGCTGACAAATGTGAACTTCAACTTCTTTTTTGAAGGAAATATATGGTTATTAACAAACTTCTTATTTTATGTGAATAAAAGTTAAAATATTTCGATTACAACTGTTTCACGTAGAAATGTTAAAGATGTCCCCAGACAAACCTTTTTAAACATTTTTAGGCATTGCAGGAACATAATTTCCAAATCTAAGCCACAGCAGTTCATCTGGCCAGAGCTTATCCTGGTTTCTGTGGCATTAAATAGACAGTAGTGCACGTAATTACTTGCCCTGGATGGGGATCCCTCCCCTCAGTGCTGGTCCTCATTATGCAGCTGGATAGACATTTTAACAATTGAGTACTTCAGTCCCTTGCTCAAGGTGCAAGTGCAGCTCAGTAGCAGGGACTTGAATCCCTACCTACCAGTTAAGAAGACTTAAACACTATGCTGGACCCCTTACGTAATGTAGATTTATTTAATTTCCAATCTACAGAGTGATTGGAAAATCTAAATGTGAGCTTCATATTATTATTTAAAAAGCAAAAACAAATATGTTGCTATTTTTAATGTACAGATGCAGCCATTCAAGATGAGCAGGCAATATCGCATTATTTTGCGGTGTGCTTTACGCAGTCTACCGCGAGTTACCATAAATTCCCGTATAGTACCTCAAGTAAAATAATAGTTTTCGGAATTTCCGCAAGGTGGAGCTAATAAAGCTCAGCCTCTCATGTTTGAGCTGTTGCCATCAAATCTTTAACAAAGATATTACTAAAAGTATTAATAATGAATGACCTTGGACAAGCTGTAAACTCAAAGTATTGCCCTGGTCTACATTCTTTTTTTCATTGACCGTCTTTGTTAAAGTAACACCACAACATTTCGCAATCAAGCATTTGTTTCCAATCATGCAAAGTACAGTAATTTTTGAGAATCTCTGATTCACCATGCCTTTCACATGCTCATAAAAGAGATTGATTTAGGAACATAAACATATTACTGTATGCAGTATATCTCATTTTGTATTTCTTTAAAAAAAAAATCGTTTACCCAGCCTAACAGTATTGTTGTTATTGTTTTTATCCTGTAAAGCGCTTTGAGGAGCTACTTTTAAAGGCGCCATATACAATAAAGTTCATTATTATTATTGTTAATTTGCTGGACAGAGAGGTGAACATTATTACGCAGAAGACAAAGATAGCGATTTATGTTGCATTGTGCATTGTGCTGCTGTAATACAGTTGTAGCGGCGAGGCTTATTAATAAGACAGAATAAAGTGTTGCTGTGCTTTCTCAAATGAGGCCTCATCTCTCCCTTCATCTCTGTGGTGCAGCCACAGAGAAGCTATTCATGCAGGCTGATTTAAAGATGTTTTCTTTTGATAAGGGACAGCTCCCAAAGGGGGATGCACTTAGCTAAGCCTGGCTATCATGATCAATGGTCATCCATTGGCGCCTCTCTGTCTAGGGAGTGCCAGATGGACATCTGGACTGCATTCCTAAGTGTCAGGAGTAAGTGACTCATATCTCACCTTGATCAAGCAATCAGGGACTGGTAGGGCCGAGTAAACATTGTGGGACTCTGATGCCCATGGAACTTTCAGCCAATCAACGAGCTGAAGTTTCTCCAGGTAAAAACAGGCAACACAGAGGGCCTGAGAGAATTCTGTGGAATTTTGTGGACTTTTCTAAAGGGAATTCAAAGGAGAATTCCAGGGCAGGACGGCCCAGGAGCAGAAGGCTCCCAAGGGCAGGACATTCTCGCAGCGCGCCTCCTGACCATCCTGAGACTCAGCCCGGACAACCATGGAACGGCCAGTGTGTCCAAGTGCCAGAACTTTCCTCTGTTCTAAGAGTCTAGAGCGGAGGTTGCCAGAGAGTAACCAGAGGATCCACCCGAGGTTAGCATCAGCAGCAAGCCTCGTGAACAGGTCGGAACTGTGGACAGCTGAATCACTATTCAGAACTAGCGCTTCATCAGGAATTAACTGGTCCTCTTCCTGACCAGCTGGGACCCACAGTCATCTTTTCTCCTGTGCACAAACTTTGCTAATTAAAGCCAACACTAACTAGTCGGTCAGTGAGCATCAGCAGCGCACCGTCGCAAGCCGCACAGCACAGCCTGGCACCGAGCCAGAGAGCGCGGATTGGACAGCAACAGCCTGAAACTGTTTCTTTGTGCCCGCAGGAGATCTGAATCCCCAGAGATTGGATGAGTATTCAACTTCAATGCATTACAGCTCGAGAATTCAATTGTTATCCCAACCAGTTGATATCAATTTAATTCCTAAGAGTTATGTACTTGTTTTGAGTATCTAATGTAGAAGTTATAACCAAGTTCATTTATGAAACGGTCTAAATGAATGATATACTGAATGTATGTCCTCTTGATATACAGATGCAGCCATTCAAAATGCGCGGTAAAAACCCACGGTACAGTAACCTACCTGCAGGGCACCGCAGTAAGTGATTGGCTGGCCAAAATGACCGACAGGGGCACTCGTGGTGCATTGGTTGGTAGTGAAAAGATTTAATCATTTAATGTCTTTACTGTGCACATTTCAATCCGCTTAGTTTTGAATATTTATATGGAATTTTACCACTAAAGGGAAATTTTAGTAGCTGAGCATAAAAAGAAGAGGAGCATAACGCATCTGAAGGTCATAAACGATATTAATTTAGGAACATAAACATTACTGTATGTACATAAACTGTACTGTGTATGGATGGTCTTGATAGTTTAAAGAAAAAATACACACCAGTCTTCCATTTCTCCCTAAACATTTTAAGCATGAAAGTTTTATGAAACGGTACCCAAATATGCGATTGCTGTATAGAATGAATTTTAATTTTTAAAAATTATTTAACACGAAAATTAAGCTGTTTACATCTTCCGTCTGAGAACAGTCACACGTTGCTACCCAACGCAGAAACACAGCCACTAACTAGCAAAGAGAGGACATTAGCTAGCCAATATGATAAAGAAATAAATGATTATTTTGTTTATTTCTTTTGCACATTTATTTGAACATTTCCATCGATTGTACAAGCACTTGGAAACTGTCCAATCTCTAGTTCATCAGGCATTTTCTTTTATGCTGCGGGCATTCTCCTGGTCTATGTCTTCTAGTATATAATGCCAGCGAACTCTTGTTTTTATGTCAACTATAACAGACAATCTCCTTTGCTTTTAACCGAGCGTTTAATAATTTCCTAAAATGAAAATGATTTACTTTATTTCCCTCACGGGATCAATAAAAGTATCTATCATCTGTCTAAATTATGGGACAGAATTCTGGGGTCTCCCCATATCATAATACCAAATCATACCAGAGATTATGGTAGGGCTTCAGAATGGTGATTGGCTGACACCATCTGACACCCCTCTGATTGGAGAAAAAAAGACGTGGTGGTTTGCTATACATACAGTACTGTTCCAGGAAGAGGATTTCTTTCTGTTCGAAACGTGTATTTTAAGAAGTGTTTTTAAGAAGTAAAAACCTTACAGCATACACAGATTTCGTCATCTTTGTCTTATGCATAATAATGTTCACCGCTCTGTCTAGCAAATTAATAATAAACTTTATTTTATATAGCGTTTTAAATGAATAAGTAATTAGATTGCTCATAAACCTAATCACTTGCTTTTTCTTTTTATTTAGGCTCAGATTTCAACTATAGATCGTATTATTAATAACCATAATAACAACCAACCAACAAAAACAACCATATAAACATAATACCAACCAAAAACATAGATAATGACCACAATACAAAATCAAATATATCAAACCATTATACTCTCGCAAATTCCTCCAATTATCATAATCCCGCCCCTTATGCAAAACCAAACCCTCCTCCCATCCCAGTTTATCCTCTTTATCATCCTCAAAATCTACCTCGATTTTCAACTTAAAGCATTACTGCTGATTGGGTTTTTGAGGGGGGGGGAGGTGTCTTTTGCTGGAAATCTCGCCTGCTTCCACTTTACTCAACCCCCTCTCTGCCGGAGTGCTGGCTGTGACTAATTAAACCGGTTTCACAGGTATTTTCAAAGTAGGAAGTACAGTGTTAAGTGGTAGCTGGGCTCCTCTCTCAATAGAATCGCTTTAACATGCTAATGCGTTGGTTTAACAGTCCGGGAGTGGCAAGCTTCCAATGTTAACTCGACTCGATTGGAAGACAATGAATGTATTTTAGCCCTAAATGAATTAATAGAAAACATGGTTTACATAAAATATATTCTTCCAAGAAAGTTTATAATAATACGATCTATAGTTGAAATCTGAGCCTAAATATAAAGGAAAAGCATTTTCAGAGAGCAATCACGCTGTGTTTATGTAGAAAAAGCGATTAGGTTTATGAGCAATCTAATTACCTATTCGCTTAAAATGCTATATAAAATAAGGTTTATTTAGAGATGAATGATCAGTGTCGCAGTTTAAATAATTTTTGTAGGAGGGCTTGGACAGATTCCAAGTGCATTTTTGCAATTTACGTTGCAATTTAGAGCTTTCTGGCAAGAGGAGACACCCAAATTATAATGTAACATGCCACTGTTTGTGCATGAACAAAGTTACACTGCAATTTTCCTTAGATACGCGATTTATACATTTTAGAAACATTTCATCTATACAAACACCACAAAACTATTCTCGATTGTATTTCTGAATGGTATGTTACACTTAGTTCACTGTTTTAAATACATCTAATTAAGAAAGTTAGGTGTTAGCATAAACTATTAGCAATAATATTAAATTTAGCACTGTAATAAGTTGTTGCACTTTCCCCCGCATCTTGTAAAAATATATTTTCATTGTTCAAATATACATTAAATCTGACTATCATATAATAAGTTAAATACAAAACTAAAGACAAAATAGGGTTAAATATAATTCATAATATTTTGCTAACAATGTTAACTGTTTATAAATAATAAATTGTATTAACTAAAGAGTAGGATGGCACAGTTGTCAGTATGCTTTTTGTTTTCTTTTGTTTTTCATAAATACAACAGTAGTACCTGATGTCTCAGTGGCTTTCAAAATTAAATTATGCATGCAAACCTGTGAACTAGAAAGATAACTAAGATATCCATCCATTTATAATGGTGGCAAAGTGGATAGCATTGCTATCTTGGAGCACTGGGGTCCTAGGTTTAATTCCTGCCATCCTGTGTGTGTGGGGTTTGAATGTTCTCTCTGGGTTACATGGTTTTTCTCCATATGTGTGATATGACTCCCTCTCACACTCCAAAACATACTGGTAAGTTAATTGGTTTATGGGAAAACTGGCCCTGGTGTGTGTGTGTTTGTGTCTGTCTGTCCTGTGATGGACTGGCGCTATGTCCAGGGTGTATTCTGCCTTGTGTCCGTTGCTTACTGGGATAGGCTCCAAATCCTCTGTACTGGATAAAGAGATTAGAAATGGATGGAAGTAAGGGCACTGTGTGGATGGAACTATACACAGTGTTAGAAACCCACTATGAAATGGCAGCATCTCACTGAGAATAAAACATTTTATAGTGCTGGCTTAAGGAAACAGCCTTTCCACCTCTCTTGCACATCAGTATCCATACCTAGTTATTTAAACAAATTGCCTCTAATTATAAACATCTTAATATGCTTGGTCTGTGGATCCGCATCAGCTATGTTTGCCCATTCCTTCAATTCATGTGTCTGTAGTCTGTAGTATCGGTGTTAAGACATACCTCTCAAATACTGTAAATCAAGTTAAAAATATCTCAAGACCGATTCTGGTCATAATGAAACCATGTTTAGTGTATGTTTTCTTTAAAGTACCGAGACCAGCCATATACTGTATGTTTATGTTCCAAAATTAATATCGTTTATGGCCTTCACACGCGTTGCAGTATGCTCCTATTCTTTTTATGCTCAGCTACTAAGATTTCCCTTCAGTGGTAAAATTAGATATGAATATTCAATACTTAAATGGGCACAGTTAAGACATTAAATATACATATACATACTGTATACAGTACAGTTTGCATACGGTAATATGTTTATGTTCCTAAATCAATCTCTTTTATGAGCATGTGAAAGGCATGGTGAATCACTGTACTTTGCATGATTGGAAACAAATGCGTGATTGCGAAATGCTGTGGTGTTACTTTTACAAAGACGGTCAATGAAAAAAAGAATGTTGACCAGGGCAATACTTTGAGTTTACACTCACAGCTTGTCCAAGGTCATTCATTATTAATACTATTAGTAATATCTTCATTAAAGACTGATGGCCACAGCTCAAACATGAGAGGTTGAGCGTTATTAGCTCCACCTTGCGGAAATTCCGGATACTATTATTTTGCTTGTCGTATTATAGGAGAATTTACGGTAACTAGCGGTATTTACCGGTAACTCGCGGTATTTACCGGTAGCTTGCGGTAGACTGCGTACAATGTACCGGAAAATAATGCGGTATCGCCCGCGCATTTTGAATGGCTGCATCTGTATGTAACTCTTTGTAACTGACTGAATATATACCTTTTGTATTCTGATAACCCTCTCGATAAGATCTGTTAGGTTTTTATGCATATTCTATGTATTAATAAATGTATCCTCGTGTATTAGTACCTGTGTGTGTGCGTTGTTGGAGTTATATCGCATGGTTGGATTCTAAGGCCATCAAAAGAATCATTTTGTGATTTACTGCTACAATTAATAATTGTCCCAGTAAATGCCCAAACCCTACAGAACTGGTGCCTTCAGAGAGCACACTACACAGTTTTAAATAATTAAAAGTCTAAACAGTATCAGCTTTAATTATGGGTTTTAAATAAAGGTGATTTAAACGCAATTTGAATCAATATAAATGTTTATATTGTAATGCATCAGTGACTATTCATTGTTATTAAAATGACTTAAATTCGATCATGTTGTGATATTTAGAAATATAAATTTGTTTAATGCAAGTGAAGTTTTTTTAAATCTCTGACCCAGGGAAACATTTTATTTTTTCAAAGAAATGTTTGTGAAAAAAAAAGCCAAGGCTCCAGCTGGATTTGAACACCCAACATGTGATTTGGGAGTCAGGAACCTAACCCACAGTGCCACCTGCAAGGTCAGATGAGGAGTGTTGAAAAAGCCCTACAAAAATTATCAACAGACATCGTACAGCGTGTACAATTCTTGTGTTGCGGTACATGAATATAATTATATTGTTATTAATTTCTTTAGATACGCAATTCCATATTATATTCCCTTTTAATCAAATTCTAAATGTGTGCTTGTTGACTCCGGTATCACGTTAGTTAAAGAATTCGATGCTTGAAATGTTTAGGGAGAAATTGGATACTGGTGTGTATGTTTTCTTTAAAGTACCGAGACCAGCCATATACTGTATGTTTATGTTCCAAAATTAATATCGTTTATGGCCTTCACATGCGTTACAGTATACTGCTATTCTTTTTTAAGCTCAGCTACTAAGATTTCCCTTCAGTGGTAAAATTCCATATAAATATTCAATACTAAAACGACCACAGTAAAGACATTTAAATCTTCCTACGACCGACCAACACACCACGAGTGCCCCTGTTGGTCAACCAATCATGTACCGCGCTATTTTGCGTCATCGCACGTCACGATGTGCGACACCGTAGCCAATTACCTCCGGTACGTGTCTGTGCCGCGCACTTTGAATGGCTGCATCTGTAATTGTGTAGGGAATCATGATATACAATATATACCTGTAGTGGCGAGGCTTATTAATAAGAAAGAATTAAGTGTTCTGAGCTTTCCCAAATGAGGCCCCATTTCTCTGTTCATCTCTGTGGTGCAGCCACAAAGAAACTATTCATTCAGGCTGATTTAAGGGTTCCTTTGATAAGGTTTCCTAGGACAGCTCCCAAAGGGGGATGCACTTAGCTAAGCCTGGCTATCATGATCAATGGTCATCCATTGGCGCCTATCTGTCTAGGGAGTGCCAGATGGATATCTGGACTGCATTCCTAAGTGTCAGGAGTAAGTGACTCATATCTCACCTTGATCAAGCAATCAGGGACTGGTAGGGCCGAGTAACCCACGTGGGACTCTGATGCCCATGGAACTTTCAGCCAATCAACGAGCTGAAGTTCCTCCAGGTAAAAACAGGCAACACAGAGAGCCTGAGAGATTCAGTGGGATTTGGTGGAGAATTCTGTGGACTTTTCTAAAGGGAATTCAAAGGAGAATTCCAGGGCAGGACGGCCCAGGAGCAGAAGGCTCCCAAGGGCAGGACATTCTCACAGCGCGCCTCCTGACCATCCTGGGACTCAGCCCGGACAACCATGGAACGGCCAGTGTGTCCGACTGCCAGAACTTTCCTCTGTTCTAAGAGTCTAGAGCGGAGGTTGCCAGAGAGTAACCAGAGGATCCACCCGAGGTTAGCACCAGCAGCAGGCCTCGTCAACATGTCAGAACTGTGGACAGCTGAATCACTATTCAGAACTAGCTCTTCATCAGGAACGAACCGGTCCTCTTCCTGACTTGCTGGGACCCACAGTCATCTTTTCTCCTGTGCACAAACTGTGCTAGTTAAAGCCAACACTAACTAGCCGGTCAGTGAGCATCTGCAGCGCACCGTTGCAAGCCGCACAGCACAGCCTGGCACCGAGCCAGAGAGCGTGGATTGGACAGCAACAGCCTGCAACTGTTTTTTTGTGCCCGCAGGAGATCTGAATCCCCAAAGATTGGATGAGTATTCAACTTCACTGCATTACTGCTCGAGAATTCAATTGTTATCCCAACCAGTTGATATCAATTTAATTCCTAAGAGTTATGTACTTGTTTTGAGTATCTAATGTAGAAGTTGTAACCAAGTTCAATTACGAAACGGTCTAAATGAATGATATACTGAACGTATGTCCTCTTGATATGTGTAACAATTTGTAACTGATTGAATATATATCTTTTGTATTCTGATAACCCTCTCGATAAGATTTGTTAGGTTTGTTAGGCATATTTTATGTATTAATAAATGTATCCTCGTGTATTAGTACCTGTGTGTGTGCGTTGTTTGAGTTATGTCTCATGGTTGGATTCTAAAGCCATCAAAAGAATCAATTTTGTGATTTACTGCTACAATTAATAATTGTCCCAGTAAATGCCCAAACCCTACAGAATTGGTGCCTTCAGAGAGCACACTACATTACATTTTGGCTATGGCAACATTACATACCTTATGTTCATTGATTATTAGGCTAATTTCAAATATAATCATAGTGATTGTTTATACAAATGATGAGTTGGTTTAAATTTCAAAACGAATTTCTGAACGTACTGATATAATAATACAAATTATTTATAGTTTTATACTTTTTACTTCTGAAGCTCATAGCAAAGGTTTGGAGTAAGACAATCCCTGTTTCTCTTTTCTACCAATAACCCATTACTTCACCATTTTGTCCCCTGTAATTGCTAATCAACAATTCCTAATCTACAACCATTGCAGGAGTCCTTTGGTTCACTGTACTCAAGGGTTGGAATAGCCATTCACAGAGCTGGGGGTTATCCTTTAGGCAAAGCAATTTAACTCAATGTGATTTCTATACTTAATATAGTGCTTGTCTAAAGCTAGTGAGATACTGACATGGTGGGGTTTATATGACCAGAGATGATTTCTAGTAGAAAATAACAGATAATATCAATACTTTAATAAAAGGTTAATGATTACAAATAAAAATAAACAAACACATGGACTAAGTGTTCTAGGAAAAGCCCTTGTGTACCTTCTTCCTGGGAAACAGCACTGTCTGAGTAATAAAGCAGACCTGAACTTCATAGAATGCCCATAATGGAACTCAGTTTTTACAAACTAAGCTCTTTACACAGTCTCCAGAGCACTTGAATAATATTGTTTAGTTCAAATTCATTGCCATGTATGTTTTAACACTTTATATCTAATTAAGAAGTTTAAAAACAGTATAACAATACTTTATTTACACTTTCTTGCATTAGGAATTATCTTTTTGCATACCCCAGCTTGCTCTCCATGAGACACATAGACACACAAATAGGGAGAGAGCCTGCAGTCAGAGCACAGGGTCTGCCATTGTACAGCACCCCTGGAGCAGTTGGGGTTAAGGGCCTTGCTCAGGAGCCCAACAAAGTAGGATTTCTCTGCTGACTGCAGGATTTAAACCAACAATCTTCCAGCCACAATCACAGATCCTTAGCCACAGTGCCACCGCTCCGCCCCGATAGAGTGCAACTCTATCTAAAACAAATATATGGATGAAAAGATAATGCACTAGATTACTATCATTTTTTTATTGATACATTGAATTAATTAACAGATAAGAAACAGAATTCTGTTTTCCAATTATGAGTTCATAATTAATCTGTTTTAAAATTGTAATTATTTTAGACTTTACTATTTTTCATTCACAGGATGCTCAAAACATCAGAAATAATCAGTTTTATTTTAGTTCTTAGATTTGCAGAAATGTGATGGAATTCAATTTGGGTACAGAAAAAAGGATTGTAGTGCGACAGGTTTTTGCCTACAGAAGGAGCCATGATATTAACTTACAGTTTTCATCCCAGCTGTTAGAAATCTAGAGGGCATTCTTCCATGTCACATATTTTGGAGCATCTGGCTAACAAAACACACAGCTTTTTCAGTAATAAACATAAACCGCCTAGCTTTTTTTGGATTTCAGGTAATAAGGGAATTAATATGAATAATATGAGACATTTTTGCCTGAAAATATTATTTTTCATTCCATTTGTTAATATTAAGATTTATTGCATATGTCTGACACATTTCTGAGTATATCAGTCATTAGCTTCCAATAATGTCTATTTATAAAGTACAGTATATACTGTAGGTATATATATATGTATGTATAATGTTAATATATATATATAACACACACGTATGGGCATTCTGAGAATTAAGTTAAATCTACATTTCACTTTCTGTTTACTTTTCTTTATATATGTATATAAGAACTATTGATATTCCTTGATTTTACCCTCAGTTTGTAACTCACACTACCTGGTGTACTCCACTTTCAATGCTTACAATTAAGGAACTACAGATGGAGCTGTCAAGACATTTAACTTTCTGATATAAATTCTCTGATATAAATACTATATACAGTATAATGTAAGGAACCCTTACATTATATTTGTATCTCTGGGATCCTAACTCCAAAGGACGATCATCAAAATCCTTGAGATACATGCTAAAATCATACTAGAAAATCTGCAAAAAGGAATGCTATGATACTTCAAACTTTTATTCTTTCTTTCCTTCCAGCTTGTTTCTGTTGGGAATGTTGAATCTAATTATATGGTAATTATGTGGTAATGTACTTTAAGTTAATTGCAGTTCTTACTAAAATGAAGAGATTTGTTTACACTAGGGCTAAGACATTGAGCTAAGAAATGTACACTGGGGTGGAGCAGTGGTGCTGTAGCTAAGTATCTGCACCTGTGGATGAAAGGTTACTAGTTCAAATCTTGCAGCTGGCAGAGGAATCCTATTTTGCTGGGCCCCTGAGCAAGGCCCTTAACCCCAGCTGTTCCAGGGATGCTGTATAAATGACTGACCCTGTGCTCTCACCCAAAGCTTCTCTCTCAGTGCCTGTGTGTCTCATGGACAGCAAGCTGGGGTATATGCAATTGGGCTAGCAAATTGATCTTATCTTACATTACAAAGCACATGCAATAAAAAATTGAAAAAGAAAAATGGGTTACCTAAAGAAATGGTGAGAGTATCATCTATGTTTTGTTCTAAATTATATTCCACATAGTATTTGTGCACATGCCTGTCGACCATTCCAGAAAGTGGCTGCAGACGACTGGCTCACTTTATTTTTTAACAATACATACGTGAGCATGGAGTTCCAGAATATTTCCACACAGATCAAGGTCGACAGTTCGAGTCAGATTTGGTAAAAGAACTGTGCTCTAAGTTAGGAGTGACAAAAACCCAAACTTCCTCCTACCATCCAGCAGGTAATGGGTTAATCGAAAGATTTAACCGGTTCCTAAAGGACCAACTGGCCAAATGTTTATATCAAACACATGAAGCTTGGGACACGTTGCTGAGATCCATTCAGCTTGCCTACAATACAAGTGTACATGCTAGCACTGGGTATAAACCATTCTATCTGGTGCATGGTTGTGAGGCTCGGTTGCCAGTTCATCTATTATTTTCACCTAAGGCTGAACTATCATCTGCATCTGCAGGAACACCAGCTGAATATGCTGCATTTGTTTGTCGTAAACTCCAGCATGCTTATCAGTCCAGCCAGGAACATTGTGAAGCTGCACATCTACAATAAAAGACCCAGTATGACAAAAAAGTAAAGTACTCACCTTACCACATAGGAGACTTAGTTTGGTTGAACGATCCAGCTCATTTACGGTGTAAACTGGCACCACGTTGGAAAGGGCCATACTGTATCATACAGTTAATACGTCCTGCTGATGGAGATGGGGTGCTGTATGTCATTAGACAGAAAGACTCCCCTGATGGACCTACCCAAGTTGTTCATCACAACCGTCTGAAAGCTTCTTTGACACCTGCTTTTCCACAGACAGAATGTCTCCCTCCAACTGCACCTGTCGAG
The DNA here is from genome assembly GCF_040954835.1 of Lepisosteus oculatus. Classification (NCBI taxonomy): domain Eukaryota; kingdom Metazoa; phylum Chordata; class Actinopteri; order Semionotiformes; family Lepisosteidae; genus Lepisosteus; species Lepisosteus oculatus. The sequence continues at coordinate 44,361,377 of NC_090696.1, read as the reverse complement.
CTTCAGCAGACTCAAAGGGTGCCACCCCAGGACAACCCAGATGTGCAGGTACCTAGTGCTACCCCTGAGTTGCCTTCTATCATTTTCTCTGGTGTGAAGCAGTGCCACCATCCTGCCAGACATACAATTAATGAACAGTCCACTGCATAACGCGTCCAACACCTTCCAGGGGAATCAGATCACAGTGCAGCTCAGGTAGCATCTCAAATGGACAGTACCTCCTGCTCCCCTGATAACCCCGAGCAGTCATCACGACAGCCAGGTCGCAGGCCTGTTAAATTGCCAGCCCATTTCAGGGATTATATTGTAAAACGACGTTAAACAAAAATGTACACAAAGTGTTTCAGTGGTTTCATGTTGTTTAATGATCTTACATCTAATACTTGTTTGTTCTAGTATTTGTTACTTGTTATAAAATTTTTTATGGTTTTATTTACTTATAGGAATGTTACTTAGAAATGTGGACGTTTCTTTTTCCACGGTGGGTCTAATGTGAGACATATTTGGTTAAATGTTCAGTGTTCAGTGTGTGGTAATTTCTTTGGTGTGAGTGAAGTTTTATTTAATCTCTGACCCAGGGAAAAGTGTGGTGTGGACAGTTTAGGAGAGAATGCAGGCTCGCGTGTCCATTATTTTGATTTTTTGTCTTCTTCTTGCTTGATCGGCTAGTTTACTTTTTTTGTTTTACCAATAAAGTTTGATAATCGGCCAGTAAAAGCTCTGTTGTACTTCACCTGAATGCCTGAAACATTTTACCGAACCCAGGATTTTACAGTAGCATGATATTTTAGATAGATAGATACTTTATTGGTCCTGTGAGGGAAATTGCAGTGCAACAGCAGCTTAACACAGACAACACAGCCACAGTGTAATAAATGATACAATAATAATAATAATAATAATAATAATAATAATAATAATAATAATAATACAATATATACAATACAATCAGTACAGTGAGAAGCACACTAAAAGAGTTACTCACAGTCCAGAACACACAAGAACAAACTAGAACAGAACAGTATGCAGAAAAATCATGTTGCAGATATGAATATAAATATAGATGTAAATATAAATATAAATGTATTGCACAGGTCCCTGGCATATATTGCACACAAAACAGTTGTAAACGGGAAAAGAAAAAAGAACAGATGTGTCAGTTTACTGTTCAGTCCAGAAACAGGTCACTGTCAATGTTGCCTCTGCCCAGACGCAAGGTGGATGCGTTGTACAGTCTAATGGCAGAAGGCAGGAATGACCTCCTGTAGCTCTCCCTGTCACACCGTGGATGAATCATGCTATTGCTGAACGTGCTCTTCATTTCTACAAGCCTGTCACAGAGGGGATGGGAGAAGTTGTCCATGATGGCCTCTAGTTTGGACACCATTCTCCTCTCAGCCACTACCTCCAGGGGGTCCAGGCCAGACCCAATGACAGAGCTTGCTCTCCTGATGAGCTTGTTCAGCCTTTTAGAATCCACTGCTCTAATCCCAGAGCCCCAGCATACCACGCGTAGAAAATGGGGCTCGCCACCACCAACTGATAGAACATATGTAGCATCTTACTACACACATTGAAGTACCTGAGCCTCCTCAAGAAGTAAAGTCGGCTCTGTCCCTTCTTGTAGATGGCCTCGATGTTCTTAGACCATTCCAGTCTATCGTCGATGTGCACTCCCCGGTACTTGTACGCGTCCACCATCTCCAGGCCACTCCCATGGATGTAGACAGGAGTAGGTTTGACCTTTTTCATCCTGAAATCTACCACCAGTTCCTTTGTCTTTGTTACATTCGATTGCAAGTGGTTCTCCCCACACCACTCTACTAAGCTGCTGACCAGTCCTTTGTACTCCTCCTGCCCACCCTTGACACATCCCACAATTGCAAAGTCATCTGAGAACTTCTGCAGGTGGCATGACTTTGAGTTGTACTTAAAGTCCGAAGTATAGAGGGTGAAGAGGAACGGAGAAAGAACCTCTTTAGTTGTCTCTTATTATAACGTCCTTGCATGTCTCAAAAAAAAGGACAGACAAGTCCAATTACTTTATTACATAATTATTTAAACTAAAACACAGAAATGCATTCCATAATTTCCACATGAATAAAAACAATTATTGATGAATGACAATGATGATGTGACACATATTGTATTCCAATTCCAAAAAATTAAATGTTGCCATACTGTACCTTACAAAATATGTGACAGTACACGTGATCTAATCTTCCTTAATAAAAGCATAAATAATATAAGTATGTTTTCTCATCATCATTTGATACCCTTGAGTCCTGTTTTTTTTATCCTGAAATTAATTCTTCTACAAAATAAAGTAACAGCTATAATGACTTTTGAAAACAACTACACTGTAGGTGTTTTTAAAATTTTTAAGTCCCATTCATACCTTGAAAAATAGAAAAGTATGCCAAAGATAAAGACAACTTGGACTAAAAATAAATCCTTCCCAGCATTTGCACACACTGACTTCAAATTTACCAAAAGAGCACAAACTCATTACAGATTGACTGGTATAATAAATCTGCATAGTTAAATTTAATTAGTTTCAGGGTTTTTGTGACCATGAGTTTTAAAGGCTTACGGATTTAATCAGTAAAGAATCTGATAAGAAAAAGGTATAAGAATACTTTCCCCATTTGTGTCATAAAAACAAGGAATGTTTGAAATTTTCTTTATGGATTCACTTAAATGTAAAATGTGAGCTTATTTATATTTGTGCTTGCATAATAGCTTGAATTTAGACTGTTCATATCACAAAGAACATTCAACTATCTGAAACTTTTTTTTAGGAAAACCCATTCCCATAGCATAGATTTTACCCATTTATATATATTTATAACTTTGTGGAGTGGTGTAATCTTAATCATCTCCAGCTTAACACCAGCAAGACCAAAGAAATGATCTTCGACTTTCGAAGGAATAAGTCTCCGGTGAACCCTGTTTCCATCCAGAGTGAGGACATAGAGGACGTACATTCTTACAAGTACTTAGGGGTACACCTGGATGATAAGCTGGAGTGGTCTGGTAACACTAATGCCCTGTACAAGAAAGGTCAGAGCCAACTCTATTTTCTTAGGAGACTCAGCTCCTTTGGTGTGTGTGGAACACTGCTACACATTTTTTATGAATCAGTGGTGGCAGCAGCCATCTTCTACTCTGTTGTGTGCTGGGACAGCAGCATCATGACAAAAGATGCAAATGGGCTCAATAAACTTATCAAGAAGGTTGGCACTGTGTTGGGGATGAGCCTTGACCCCATGGAGGTGGTGGCTGAGAGGAGAATGCTGACCAAGCTCACAGCCATCATGAACAACACCTCTCATCTGCTTCATGGGACTGTTACTGGGCAGCGGAGCACTTTTAGCAACAGACTGCTCCAGCTACAGTGTTCAAGGGAACATTTCCGCAGGTCTTTCCTCCCGGCGGCTGTCAGGGTGTATAACGCTGCCCTAGGCTAGGACTGTTAGCCCTTCATTTGCTCGTCTATGGACAGCATGTTTGCTCCATTGTACTTTTTGGACAATCAGTCTGTATAAACCTATGCACATTTTGCACATATTTTATTGTTTTTACAGTGACTATGATCATCACAGTTTGCACACACCTATGTATTTATTTATTTTTATTTATTTTGTTATCTTTTGTTTTATAACTATTCTGATGTCTGTTTTTGCTTGTCTTGGGCTGGACAGGAAAACTTATTTTTGCCTTCTAAAGGGGGCACTCATCGTGTGGTCTATGTGGCTCCTAATGCCCCAGTAGAGTGACAGGGGCACTATACTGTAAAAAGGCGCTGTCCTTTGGACGAGACTTAAAACTGAGGTCCTGTTTCTCTGTGGTCATTACAAAATCCCAGGGTGTTTCTTGAAAAGAGTCCTAGCCAAATTTACCATTGGCCATCACCAATCGTCTATGAATTGGCTTCATTATTCTGTTCTCCTCCACACTAATAGCTGATGTGTGGTGAGCTTCTGGCGCACTACAGCTGCTGTTGCATCATCTAGGTGGATGCTGCACATTGCTGGTGGTGGAGGGGAGTCCCCATTACCTGTAAAGTGCTTTGAGTGGAGTGTCCATAAAAGTGCTGGGTTACCCTTTTAGAACAGGTCCAATCCAAACCATAAACCAAGTGTTTCTGATATCTCTAACCTTGACACCAAAGCATAGGAACAGAATTTGTAATACCCAATTTCCTGAACTAAACCTTACCTAAACCTTTGTAAAGGTTAAAACTGAATTTAAAACCAAATTTCACTAGTTTAATCATTTTTTTTTTCAAAACAAAGATTGTGCACTTCTTTGGAAAATATTTATGATTTGTGTCATCTAAATGAAGACTAGAAATGATTACAAAGGATTCACAGTTCTAGAACTTACTGTACTGTACTGTAACAAGAGTAAACAACCTAATGTAACCAAATCTACTCCGTTATCAAACAATAACCCTCCCTTCATTAATATACTGTTGTCTTTACAATATTTTTTATTTAATTTCTATCCTTTCTTTCTACCTACAGATGCAGCCATTCAAAATGGGTGAGGTATTTCACGGCATACCGCGACACGCCCACCGGGGTATCACGCAGTTCACGTGTGTCACGTGACTCACTATCCGGCGTCGCCTTGTAAAACCGCCAGGGGGAGCTTAACCTCTCATGTACAGCATTTGAGCCTTTAATTTTGAACTGTGTATTACAGTATGTTAATCATCAGTCATTAAAATGTTGGTATATTTTATGAAAGCAAGATTGCTCAGTTGGACAAAAGTACACAACCTACCTTTATCAGAAATATTTATGCATCAAAGCCTTTACTGAAGATATTACTAATAGTATTAATAATGGATGACTTTGGACAAGCTGTATACTCAAAGTATAATTTCTTTAGCACATTTGTACAAGCACTTGGAATCTGTCCAAGCCATACTTTGTCAGGCATTTTGTTTTACTTCAACGGGCATAAAAACTTCCTTGCTTTTAACAGGGCGTTTCATAATTTCTAACTACGAAAATGATTTAAAATGCGACACCTATCATTCAACTAGAGCTTAAAATATCACAAGGATCCTCAAGAGCACAGCAAAGAGTGTATTAAAAGACACTTGTATTTATCAACGCTTCTTTTCCGTATACCAGATTTTATGGAACCACTTCAGAGGGGTGTTCCAGGAATCGGCACTTTAAAGAAAAAAATACACACCAGTATTCAATTTCTCCCTAAACATTGTAAGCTTCGAAGTCTTTAACTAACGTGATACCGGAGTCAACAAGCATACTTTTAGAATTTGATTAAAAGGGAATATAATATGGAATCGCGTATCTCAAGAATTTAATAACGGTATGATTATATCTGTGTACTGCGACAGGGCTGTGTAGGGCTGTTTCGCCTGCCTGTTCATGCAAGCTGTCTTGTAGCCTACTGGTCTAGGTGTGTGACTACCAACTGGCAGGTTGTGTGTTCGAATCCAGCTGGTGCTGGACTTTTCACCAGCTGGATTCGAACATCTTGCAGCAACTCTGCCACAAAATATACACTCTGACAGTTCATCCTGCTACCAACATTAAATAAAACAAATCTTAAGATTTCTATATTTATGTCTTTATTTAGTGGTTTCATTAGTGACAAAGGCTAAACTTTCTTGGAAAAATGTCTTTTATGTGTTGCGGAAAAAACTGACTTGCTTTAACAAAATATGTTTACAAATCCTTTCACCTGGCATTTTCGTAGTTAGAAATTATGGAACGCTCTGTTAAAAGCAAGGGAGTTTTTATGTCCGTTGCAGTTCTTTTGCAACATGAATATAATTATATCGTTATTAATTTCTTGAGATACGCGATTCCATATTATATTCCCTTTTAATCAAATTCTAAAAGTATGCTTGTTGACTCCGGTATCACATTAGTTAAAGACTTCGAAGCTTACAATGTTTAGGGAGAAATTGAATACTGGTGTGTATTTTTTTCTTTAAAGTACCGAGACCAGCTATATACTGTATGTTTATGTTCCAAAATTAATATCGTTTATGGCCTTCACACGCGTTACAGTATGCTCCTATTTTTTTATGCTCAGCTACTAAGATTTCCCTTCAGTGGTAAAATTCAATATCTACAACGGGCACAGTAAAGACGTTTACAGTAAGTCTTTCTACGACAGACCAACGGACCACGAGTGCCCCTGTCGGTCAACCAATCACGCACCGCGGTATTTTGCGTCATCGCGTGTCACGATGCACGACGCCGTAGCCAATTACCTCCGGTACGTGTCTATACCGCGCACTTTGAATGGCTGCATCTGTAAGTGATTTGGAAACTTTTGGTTAACGTGACAGCTCTGATTGCTTTTTGCTAGCACTTTAGAATAAGGTACTGATATTAAGGGTTTATTAATGCTTTGTCAGGAATTAACTTATAAGGATCCATATTTTACAGAAAATGAACTCAGTATTAATTAATGATTAACAGAAGTGTACTTATACCTTTGTTAGCTTAGATGTTCATGCTTTGTAAAGGTTTTTTAAAAATTGAATAGACAACAATTAATCAATTATAGAGAAGGAACAGCATATTAACAGATGAGAATGTGTCTATAGTGCCAGCCTGTTGACTCTTTCCAGGAAAGTGGTAGAACTGCAGTATATTCTTTTTTTTGGAGTGTGCAGTTACAGTATTCTACCATGAACAGTATAACCATCAACCAAATTCAGACTAAGACTTTCAAAGATGATTAATGTTTGCTATCACAAAACTGGGTTGAGGTATAAATTATTAACAACCATTTGTAAAGGCTTTATGAACGTTTACACAACACCTCATCTATAGGGTGATGCTATTCAGCTTTTCATGCTTATAAATGCAAAACCAAGTTGCAATAAATTATTAGAAGACATTAATAAAGCCTTTGTAAACTATGTATTAACGTTTTGCAGCACTCTCTCTAAAGCATAAACATATTCATGCTTATTAATACAAAATCATGTCACAATAAACTATTAATTGCCATTCACTAGGAATCACAACAGCCAAGAATTAGGATATTAAAAGGTTTATTGAGTATTTTAAGTTATTAAGCAATAATTTGTCTTAACCCCCTTAGCTTGGCTTAGTTCTGGCCATAGGACAAACAGGCTAGTAACCCCATGCAGGGTAAGGAGTGACCAAGAGGCAGTTGCAAAGGTAGAGATTGGGTGGAGGAGGGATGCAAAAGACAAATGCAAGGGAAAGGAGGGGATGTGAAGAAATGATGTAATGATTGATTATAAATTAATAAGAGTGACAACAGCCAAGAATTAGGTGTATTAAAATGTTTATTAAGTATTCTAAGTTATAATAGTTTCTCTTAGTAGTTTGGGTGGGTAGTTGTGTCAGCATGCGTAGGCTGCAAAGGAGCAAGTAATAGGTTTATTCCATGCTGAAAAGAAGAAAGAAGGCTGAAGAGCTGAGCCCATCTGAAGAAGGCTCCATGGCTGAAATGTTGTGTTATCCTTCTTCTCTTTTCAGCATGGAATAAACCTATTACTTCATAATTTGTCTTAACCCATTAGCTGAGGGTTAACTTCCTGTCTATTGGATGAGGAGACTAGAACTCCAAAAACAGAACCCAAAACCATCAATGCAGAATTGAAAGGAAAGCATCAAGAAGGTGAGACAAGTGAATTTTTGCAAATAAAATGAGCAGAGGGGAGGATGGAAAGACCAGGAGAAAAAACAAAGGAAAGGCCATAAAGTAAACAATGACTAAATCCAGAATCAGGGTGGTAGAGTAATTTAGAAGCCAGTTTGGGAATATCAATCAGAGTAGAGAGATGAATCAATAGCCATTTCAGCAGGCCTGAGCTTCACTGCAGAAACTACAAATTTGAAGGAACCAGCGAGAAAAAGATGAACAGTTTAAAGAGTTGAAGTTGTTATAGCCTTATATTTACCTACTAACAAAATAGGATAACGAAGAATACCTCTAGAGCAGCTGTTGCTTGAGTTTAGAGGAGGAAGATTGTGGGGGAAGGGTAAAATAATAGGAGATAATCTTAGAGATAGCTGCAAGCAGAATTTTGTAGATTGGGATTCTGAAGAGCAAATAGTGCCGGAAAGAGCTCTAAATACCAGCAAAAATATGGCAGTGGAAGTCAGTATCTAGGGCAGCCCAGTAGGAATGTTTTTTGCACTGGAGTAAACAAGCTGAAGCCTTGGCAGAAAAGTTTGTGGCATTCATAAAAAAGAGAGCCCCCAAAACGGACGGATAGATTCAATATAATATGTATGTACTGTAATCATCCTGTTCTTGGTAACAGTCAGGAAAAACTGAACACATGATATCTCTAAAAATACTGGAAGCTAACAGGACTTGGGAATTGTGAGGATAGAAGAGGAATGCAGGAAGATTTAAGAGTGACAGAAAAAGCACCAGGATCAACATTTGTGCTATGGAATGAGTCAGTGGAGTCTAATAGAAGATGGGCAAGATTAACATTAGCAAAGTATAAGATGTCCTTCTTGTAGGAAAGAGCAACAGGAGGTGGAGTGAAAATCAAGATACTACAAGGAGCAGGGAGGGAAGCTGAAGGTTGGTTTGCATATGAGAAAGAAGCTGAAGTACAGAGGAAGGAGAAAGGAAAAGAGGCCCCCGCCTTGTTATTTTGGACTCCAGGCAGGGGCATAGCCCATGATTGATCCTAGGCCTACCAAATCAGTTCAAAGTAATTTAAGATTTTTTTGCAGGATTTCTTGTTTGCGTTACATGATTTGCTTTTTTATGTTACATGATTTGATTTTAATTTGCTACTGGCTTGCTGTATTTTTTGTGACCCATAAGAAAATTGTAGTGGGGCGGTGCAAGTGTAGCCATAGCCTAATTGGCTATCATCATCCTCAGACACTCTTAGAGCTATCTAGTGCTAGGTTTTTGGTTCATTAGCCACCCAACATGTCAAAACAATTGAATATATCTACATTTTTCAAAAAGCCGCATTTAGACGTCCAGCCAGGCCCGAAACAAATAATAAGACCCATTAGATGCTACAGGCAGCCGAGGAGACAATAGGGGCTAACACTACGGTCATAGTTTTTTCATCAGAGATGAGTCTACCTTCTGCCTCAAAAGACGTCAACGGTGACAGGACCACCAACAGATTTGTCTGCCATTGACAAACCAGCCACTCAACCCAGCAATAGCAGGAAGTTTTTCGATAAAGTGGTATGAACAATTTAAATGGGTAGAATACAGTATAGCTAAGGATGCAGTACACAAAGTCTACAGACACTTCCCAGAGATGTATACTGAGTTAGTGTTCAATAGAGAAGGATTTAAAAATTGGAAATATTTTAGACAGGCTTGTTCAAAACATGAGAACAGTAAACAACGTCATATAGCATTTAACAAGTCAAAGGTATACATGTCAAGCCATGCCCCACGCAGCCCTGGAAGAGTGCTAATTAACTGCAGGGGGATGCTAACATTTCATTTATAGAGAAAAACCTCCAGCATGTGAAAGTTGTTTTGGACATTGTCTTGATGTGTGCAAACCAGGATATTCCACTTCGAGGGCACAGGGAAACTGAAGAGTCACGTAACAAAGGGAATTTTATCAAAATGTTCAAGCTTTTCTCAAAGTATGACCCAGAAATTGAAAATAGGCTCAAGCAGCTTTCTAAAAATGCTAATCTGATGAGCCCAGAGATACAGAACGAGCTACTGTAGTCTGAAGCTTCGTTACTGTTAAGGAAAATAAAAGCTGAATTGCATGAAGCAACTTTCTACGTTTTATGCTATCTTGACTGACGAGTATAAAGATAAGTCTAAACGCGAGCTTGTTTCAGTGTGCATTCTCTACTTTCAAGTAGAAAAGAAAGGGCAGTTGGATTTCTACAAACAGCAGACATGCTTCTAACTGAATATAAAAAAATACAACACTACACTTCTTCAGGTGCTCACACCTGAAGAAGGCCCCATGGCCGAAACATTGTGTTTTCTTTCTTCTCTTTTCAGCATGGAATAAACCTATTACTTGTTCCTATAATATATATAGCCTAGCTGCTGTTTAAAATGTAATGTGAATGTTTTTTTTTCTGAATTTTCTACATTACATGAATCCATTCAATCCATTAGATTGAAAACTCTTGCATTAAACCATTATGTTTGGTCCTTCACATTACAGTATTGTAACAGCATGGGAAGCCTCCTCCTTTAAATCCACTTAATATAGAATTATGTACTTAAAGGGAAATTTTGATAAAAATTATTTTAGTTGCCAGAATTCTTAATTCTTTCCTCGAAATTAATAGAACAGTGTTCAGTATGAGAATATTAAAACAAAACTAGAAAAGTTTACATTTATTAAACATTATTCAGACATAGTTGATGTGGCATTATTCTTGCTGCAAATAATATGAACTACCTGCAGATAATATGGATGTATCTCACATGTATTCAAAATGGATTGATGGTGACTCAAGAAACTGTTACACAAATTCTGTTATTGACTGTTGATTAATGGCGACGGCATACAATTCAACGAAGGGTGTATTACAACTTGGTACCCATGTGGCGTATGGACAGCTGTGATAAACTGAAATCTTATGGCGAATGTATTAATGAGGCAATAGATGAGTATTCACAGTACATTATCTGGATGGAAGCCCACAAACCAAACCCAAGCTTGTTGCAGGCAAAAAAAAATATTTAAAAAGCTGGGAGTTTTGCTATTTGACAAAACTACTTAAGCACAGGACTTTTCAAAAATAGAGCGTTAACCAAGATAGGAGATAACAACATTACCATAATTAAAAACAAGGGTTTAGAATGTGCCACAAGATGCAAATAACAAACAGACACCAATTAAATAAAAGACTTTCTGAAGAAGAAGATTTTTGTCTGGATTTGAAAGTGCTCAGGAACGGTAACTCTGATATTAATGGGGATGGAACTCCAGAGTTTTGGGGCATAGCAAGAGGAGATTTTGTCACCCATAGAATATAAATGAGCTTGTGGTAACAATGTGGTAAAAATTTTATTACTGTATTTAATGAAATTGTCACTAGTATGCATATAGCATAAATAGTGCAGCATAATTAAAGCACTTATGGGTTAACAAACATTTAATGCTTAACACATTTGTCTGAAAACCACTACACTAGAGGTGGTACTTTAAGGATTCACTGGCAGTTTTATAGAGTAGTGCACTGTCTACCAAAATATACCTACTGTAGTGACATCTTGCACATTTTAGATGGATGCCTCTATAAATTCCATCACCACTGAAATGGAATATGAATTCCATTTTATGACAGCTTGGCTATAATACATGACATACCAGGAATTCTTTTCATTTTCAAGAAAAATGACAAAAAGGTGACAAAATATTAAAAATTCCAGTTAAAATAGTTTATTGGAAAAAAGGGGGTACTTGTTCAGTAATTACTATTTTGTTTTCTCAATAATGTATGTCAGGGCCCCTTGAAGACAAATGAATGTGTTGCAAAATTCTTTGTACTGAGACTTAACTTTTTTGCAGTCTTTAACAGAATTTCAAAGCCAATATATCCTGTTACTTTTAACAACTTCATATGATTTAAGATAACCTAAAAAGTGTAGTGTTCCATTTTGTCAAAAGCATTGCCTTGCAAATACAGTGGGTATAGAAAATTACCACCCCCTTTCAAAATTTGTACCTTTTGATGTATGACACTCTGAAAAAAAAATTTAAATTAAGCTGGTTCCATTTTTATTTACACACAGTAACCTACATTAGCCAAGTGAAAATACAATTCTAAAACATTCTGAAATGTATTAATATTACAAAAATACAATGCCTTATTTGGATAAGTGAACACCCCACTGTCACGCCCTCTGCAGCCAGAGGGCGCTCCTTCTCTGTCCTGTCCCTAGTTTCCGGTCTGCTGTCCTTCCGGTCCCTCTCTTTCCCTTGGGCTATATATTTCCGGGTCTTGCACTCTGTCCTCGCTCAGCATTGACGTTCGGATGCCCTGAGACCCGCCTAGCACCAGGGCGCCCCACGTCCGCTCCCTAAGGGCATAGGTTTCTATACGGCATTCCTGAACCCTTTGCACTAATGAGCCCGGGCCTTTTTCCCGTCTCGCCGCTACACATTTGGGTCTTTTTCCGCTCTCCTGCTCCCCACGGTTAGTCTCTTTGGACGTCCGTGACACCCACTTACAATTGCATTTGTAAGTATAACCAATCACCTTACAGATCACACAACATACTAAGGGGCTCCCACCTGTGATCAATTGTGGTGATTTTGATTAGTTCAGAACAAAAGCAGCTGTTTCTAGAGGATTGCACTGCTTGGAAGTGCATTTCAAAGCAAAGAATCCACCATGGGCGGAAAAGTGCTTTCAAAAGAACTTTGAGACAATGTTGTGGAAAGGCACAAGACACAAGATGGGTATAAAAAGATTTCAAAGGCTTTAAGTATTCCATGGGGCACAGTCAAGACCATCATTAAGAAGTGGAAGTCATATGGCACCACCCAGACCTTGCCTAGATCAGTCCATCCCTCCAAACTGGATGAGCGAACAAGAAGGAGACTGATCAGAGAGCCAACCAAGAGACCGATGGCAATGACCAAGAGTGGTCATTGTGTGCATGTCACAACAATTTCGCAAGCACTCCACAAATCTGGCCTGTATGGGAGGGTGGCAAGAAAAAAGCCACTCCTTTAAAAAAGCCACATCAAGTCTCATTTATTTTGGTAAAAAGCACCTGTAGAGAAAACCGGTTCAGGGACGCCAAATATGTAATCATAGTGGCTCTCTGAAGGCACCAGTTCTGTAGGGTTTGGGCATTTACTGAGACAATTATTAATTGTAGCAGTAAATCACAAAGTTGATTCTTTTGATGGCTTTAGAATCCAACCATGCGACATAACTCAAACAACGCGCACACACAGGTACTAATACACGAGGATACATTTATTAATACATAGAATATGCATATAAACCTAACAGATCTTATCGAGAGGGTTATCAGAATACAAAAGATATATATTCAATCAGTTACAAAGTGTTACACATATCAAGAGGACATACGTTCAGTATATCATTCATTAAGACCGTTTCGTAAAGTGAACTTGGTTACAACTTCTACATTAGATACTCAAACAAGTACATAACTCTTAGGAATTAAATTGATATCAACTGGTTGGGATAACAATTGAATTCTCGAGCTGTAATGCATTGAAGTTGAATACTCATCCAATCTCTGGGGATTCAGATCTCCTGCGGGCACAAAGAAACAGTTGCAGGCTGTTGCTGTCCAATCCGCGCTCTCTGGCTCCGTGCCAGGCTGTGCTGTGCGGCTTGCGACGGTGCGCTGCTGATGCTCACTGTTGGCTTTAACTAGCAAAGTTTGTGCACAGGAGAAAAGATGACTGTGGGTCCCAGCATGTCAGGAAGAGGACTGGTTCGTTCCTGATGAAGAGCTAGTTCTGAATAGTGATTCAGCTTTCCACAGTTCCGACCTGTTCAGGAGGCCTGCTGCTGGTTACTCTCTGGCAACCTCCACTCTAGACTCTTAGAACAAAGGAAAGTTCTGGCACTCGGACACACTGGCCGTTCCGTGGTTGTCCGGGCTGAGTCTCAGGATGGTCAGGAGGCGCGCTGCGAGAATGTCCTGCCCTTGGGATTCTCCTTTGAATTCCCTTAAGAATTGTTGAATCTGAATCTCAGTCTGAATCTTGTTGAATCTCTCAGGCTCTCTGTGTTGCCTGTTTTTACCTGGAGGAACTTCAGCTCGTTGATTGGCTGAAAGTTCCATGGGCATCAGAGTCCCACGTGGGTTACTCGGCCCTACCGGTCCCTGATTGGTTGATCAAGGTGAGATATGAGTCACTTAGTCCTGACACTTAGGAATGCAATCCAGATGTCCAACTCGCACTCCCTAGACAGATAGGCGCCAATGGGTGACCATTGATCATGATAGCCAGGCTTAGCTAAGTGCATCCCCCTTTGGGAGCTGTCCTTGGACCTTAAATCACCTTGCATGAATGGTTTCTCTGTGGCTGCACCACAGAGATGAACAGAGAAATGAGGCCTAATTTGGGAAAGCTCAGAAACACTTAATTCTGTCTTATTATTAAGCCTCGCCGCTACACACCTAAAAGATTCTGTGGCCAAGTGCCAAAAGGTGCTGTGGTCAGATGAGCCTGAAATCTAACTTTTTGGCCGGAATGCAAAATGGTACATGTAGCGAAAACCCAATACATCTTACCATCCAAAGAACACCATTCCTACAGTATTGCACAGTGGTGGCAGCATCCTGTTGTGGGGGTGTTTCTCTTCAGCTTGGACTGGGACACTTGTCAGGATAGAAAGGAAGATGTATAGTGCAAAATACAGGCAAATTCTTGAAGAAAGCCTGCAGCACTCAGCCAGGAAGTTGAAACTGGGAAGATGGTTTATCTTTTAATATGACATTGACCCAAAGGACACCACCAAAGTAACCATACAGTGGCTGAAGGACAGGAAAGTTATTGTCCTCTAGTGACCTAGTCAGAGCCCTGACCTAAATCCCATAGAAAATCTTTGGAATGACTTGAAGAGGGCAGTACATCAACGGTCACCTCATAGTTTGACTGAGCTTGAACAATTCTGTAAGGAAGAATGGGCAAATATTCCTCCTTCTAGGTGTGCAAAGCTGGTAGAGATGCATCCAAACAGACTCAAGACTAATTCAAGCAAAAGGTGCTTCCACCAAGTACTAACTCAGGGGGGTGTTCTCTTATCCAACCTAGTTATTCTACTTTTGTTTTCAGAAATTTTGCTTTGGATGTTGCAAGGTGCAATTTGTAAATAAAGCTGGAAAAAGTCTGATTTTATTAGTCACCAACCTCTTTTAGCACTCTCCATTATATTCTAAGGAGAATATAAAAATAGAGGTTGATGACACATGAGTGGAAAGAACAGTCTTTTAAGACTTTGCAAATGTGATGTCTATACACAAACACAAAGGGTGCACAAGTTCTCCACTTTCAATCACGGTGTAACAATGTCATGGCTCACCAAATTCCATTTCTCCCTAACGATTTTAAGCATCGAAGTATTTAACTAGCATGTGAAATAGCGTGTGAAAAAGTGGTAGTTTTCAGCTTTTCTGCCAATATAATATGCAATCGCGTATCTAAAGAATTTAATAACGGTATGATTATATTCGTGTACAGGGCTGTGTAGGGCTGTTTCGCCTCCCTGTTCATGCGAGTTGTCTTGTAGCCTACTGGTCTACATGCATGACTAACAACGCACAGGTTGTGTGTTTGAATCCAGCTGGTGCTGGACTTTTCTTTTAACAAACATTTCTTCCAAAAAATAGAATAGCGATATTATGGACAATCAATTGACTTTTATATTTCAAAATATCGCAACATGATCGATTCTAAGTCATTTTTGATAACAATGAATAGTCACCTTCTTCTCTTCTGACAGCGGTTCCTGCTTCTATTGTGTGTGTGTGCAACAGAGTAAATTTTTATAGAGAAATGGAGGCTGGACAGTATGCGTTACAATATAAACATTTATATTGATTTAAATCGTGTTCTGATTTAAATTGCAAACGCGTGTTTAATTATATGTGTTTTTTAATCATAATCAGGCTAATGCATTTCTACATTTTCTGTATGAACCAGCTTAGAGGTTCATACAGAAAGACAGCTTGTGTATACATTGAGTGTAAGGTAATTTATGCTTCTAAAGTCATGGTCAGCATTTATTATTGTACTGTGCTGTAAACTTTTTCTGTGCCTAGTCACATTATTTTATAGCGTTTTTATTGCGTTATTAAATCCGGTGGCGCTGTGTGTTAGTTTCCTGACTCCTATGTCACATGGTCTGTGATTGAATCCCATGGAACTATGACTTTATTTTTTAACAAACATTTCTTTGAAAAAATGAAACGTTTCCCTTGGTCAGAGATTAAATAAAACCTCACTCGCACCAAACAAATTTATATTTCTAAATATCACAACATGATCGAATTTAAGTCTTTTTAATAACAATGAATAGTCACCTATATTACAAAATATACATTTATATTGATTTGAATCGCGTTTTGATTTAAATCGTAAACGCGTGTTTAAATATATGTGTTTAAAGGCAATATACTGTATAAAAGCGCTGATTCCTATGGAGTGTGTTCCGCCGTGGATTCAAAAAATTTATTTTAAATTAGCTGATAAAGTTTAGACTAACTGTATTCTAGCCTGTATTACAACAGAACATTGGACAATGCAACGTAAATTGCAAAAATGCACTTGGAATCTGTCCAAGCCCTCCTACAAAAATTATTTAAACTGCGACATTGATCATTCATCTCTAAATAAACCTTATTTTATATAGCGTTTTAAGCGAATAGGTAATTAGATTGCTCATAAACCTAATCGCTTTTTCTACATAAACACAGCGTGATTGCTCTCTGAAAATGCTTTTCCTTTATATTTAGGCTCAGATTTCAACTATAGATCGTATTATTATAAACTTTCTTGGAAGAATATATTTTATGTAAACCATGTTTTCTATTTATTCATTTAGGGCTAAAATACGTACATTGTCTTCCAATCGAGTCGAGTTGACATTGGAAGCTTGCCACTCCCGGACTGTTAAACCAATGCATTAGCATGTTAAAGCAGTTCTATTGAGGAAGGAGCCCAGCTACCACTTAACACTGTACTTCCTACTTTGAAAATACCTGTGAAACCGGTTTAATTCCAGCGAAAGACACCTCCCCCCCCAAAAAAAAAAAAAACCCAGTAAGCAGTAATGCTTTAGGTTGAAAATCGAGGTAGATTTTGTTTATGATAAAGAGGATAAACTGGGATGGGAGGAGGGTTTGGTTTTGCATAAGGGGCGGGATTATGATAATTGGAGGAATTTGCGAGAGTATAATGGTTTGATATATTTGATTTTGTATTGTGGTCGTTATCTATGTTTTTGGTTGGTATTATGTTTATATGGTTGTTTTTGTTGGTTGGTTGTTATTATGGTTATTAATAATACGATCTATAGTTGAAATCTGAGCCTAAATAAAAAGAAAAAGCAAGTGATTAGGTTTATGAGCAATATAATTACTTATTCGTTTAAAACGCTACATAAAATAAAGTTTATTATTAATTTGCTAGACAGAGCGGTGAATATTATTATGCATAAGACAAAGATAACGAAATCTGTGTACGCTGTAAGGTTTTTACTTCTTAAACTTTTAAAATACACGTTTCGAACAGACAGAAATCCTCTTCCTGGTACAGTACTGTATGTATAGGAAACCAGCACGTCTTTTTTCTCCAATCAGAGGGGTGTCAGATGGTGTCAGCCAATCACCATTCTGAAGCCCTACCATAATCTCTGGTATGGGGAGACCCCAGATTTCTGTCCCAAAGTTTAGACAGATGATAGATACTTTTATTGATCCCGTGAGGGAAATAAAGTAAATCATTTTCATTTTAGAAATATATTTTTCGTTTTAGTTATAGTGGACATAAAAACAAGAGTTCGCTGGCATTATATAATTATACGAATTACACGAATATAATTATATCTTATTCATTTCTTGAGATACGCGATTCTTTTAATACAGTCTTTGCTTTGCTCTAGAGGATCCTTGTGATATTTCGAGCTCTGGTTGAATGATAAGTGTCGCAGTTGTAATGTTTCATAGCCGTTCAGGGACGCCACATATGTAATCATAGCCACTCAGGGACGCCATAAATGTAACGTTGCCATAGCCAAAATGTAAATGTAGTGGCTCTCTGAAGGCACCAGTTCTGTAGGGTTTGGGCATTTACTGAGACAATTATGAATTGTAGCAGTAAATCACAAAGTTGATTCTTTTGATGGCTTTAGAGTCCAACCATGCGACATAACTTAAACAACGCACACACACAGGTACTAATACACGAGGATACATTTATTAATACATAGAATATGCATATAAACCTAACAGATCTTATCGATAGGGTTATCAGAATACAAGAGGTATATATTCAGTCAGTTACAAAGAGTTACATATATCAAGAGGACATACGTTTAGTATATCATTCATTAAGACCGTTTCGTAAATGAACTTGGTTATAACTTCTACATTAGATACTCAAACAAGTACATAACTCTTAGGAATTAAATTGATATCAACTGGTTAGGATAACAATTGAATAGCAATTGAAAGCAGTAATGCATTGAAGTTAAATACTCATCCAATCTTTGGGGATTCAGATCTCTTGCGGGCACAAAGAAACAGTTGCAGGCTGTTGCTGTCCAATCCGCGCTCTCTGGCTCCATGCCAGGCTGTGCTGTGCGGCTTGCGACGGTGCGCTGCTGATGTTCACTGTCCGGCTAGTTAGCAAAGTTTGTGCACAGGAGAAAAGATGACTGTGGGTCCCAGCAAGTCAGGAAGAGGACCGGTTCGTTCCTGGTGAAGAGCTAGTTCTGAATAGTGATTCAGCTGTCCAAAATTCTGACCTTTTCACGAGGCCTGCTGCTGGTTACTCTCTGGTAACCCCCACTCTAGACTCTTAGAACAAAGGAAAGTTCTGGCACTCGGACAGCCTGGCCATTCCGTGGTTTTCCGGGCTGAGTCTCAGGATGGTCAGGAGGCGCGCTGCGAGAATGTCCTGCCCTTGGGAGCCTTCTGCTCCTGGGCCGTCCTGCCCTGGAATTCTCGTTTGAATTCCCTTTAGAAAAGTCCACAGAATTCTACTGAATCCCTTCTGAATCTCTGAATCTTACTGAATCTCAATCTCTCAGGCTCTCTGTGTTGCCTGTTTTTACCTGGAGGAACTTCAGCTCATTGATTGGCTGAAAGTTCCATGGGCATCAGAGTCCCATGTGGGTTACTCGGCCCTACCAGTCCGTGATTGGTTGATCAAGGTGAGATATGAGTCACTTACTCCTGACACTTAGGAATGCATTCCAGATGTCCATCTGGCACTCCCTAGACAGATAGGCGCCAATGGATGACCATTGATCATGATAGCCAGGCTTAGCTAAGTGCATCCCCCTTTGGGAGCTGTCCTTATCAAAGGAACTTTAAATCAGCCTGCATGAATAGTTTCTCTGTGGCTGCACCACAGAGATGAACAGAGAAATGGGGCATCATTTGGGAAGCTCAGAAACACTTAATTCTGCCTTATTATTAAGCCTCGCCGCTACACAGTTTAAATAATTTTCATAGTTAGAAATTATGGAACGCTCTGTTGAAAGCAAGGGAGTTTTTATGTCCGTTGCAGTTCTTTTGCAACATGAATATAATTATAGTGTTATTAATTTCTTGAGATACGCGATTCCATATTATATTCCCTTTTAATCAAATTCTAAAAGTATGCTTGTTGACTCCGGTATCACGTTAGTTAAAGACTTCGATGCTTAAAATGTTTAGGGAGAAATGGAATACTGGTGTGTATGCTTTCTTTAAAGTACCGAGACCAGCCATATACTGTATGTTTAAGTTCCAAAATTAATATAGTTTATGGACTTCACACGCGTTGCAGTATGCTCCTATTCTTTTTATGCTCAGGCACTAAGGTTTCCCTTCTGCTTCCCTTCTGCTTCGTGTAAGCATGGTATCAAAAGCAATCTTAAGCGGTGAGAAAGCTGTGCTCAATGTATTTAAGGGACTTAAAAGTAAAAGGAGATGCTTCATATTGCTTGACTAATTTTAAAAACTAAGTTATAAATGCAGACGCTCCCTCGGTGAGCTGCTCTGGTACGCCGGCTCTTACACAGTGCCTGTCGGCCGTAAGCGTTACAATATACATACCCAACACTGCTTGTACCCATCTCTCATGCAAATAAAACACCTTGAATTGAATTGAATTTTGGGGAGAGGGGGGGAATACTAAAGCCAATACTGGCTCAATACCCTCAATGGGCTTTGACGTGCTAATGCGTTGGTTTAACAGTCCGGGAGTGGCAAGCTTCCAATGTCAACTCGACATGATTGGAAGACAATGTACGTATTTTAGCCTTAAATGAATTAATAGAAAACATGGTTTACATAAAATACATTTTTAAAAAGAAAGTTTATAATCTATAGTTGAAATCTGAGCCTAAATATAAAGGAAAAGCATTTTCAGAGAGCAATCACGCAGTGTTTATGTAGAAAAAGCGATTAGGTTTATGAGCAATCTAATTACCTATTCGCTTAAAACGCTATATAAAATAAAGTTTATTTAGAGATGAATGATCAGTGTCGCAGTTTAAATAATTTTTGTAGGAGGGCTTGGACAGATTCCAAGTGCATTTTTGCAATTTACGTTGCATTGTCCAATGTTCTGTTGTAATACAGGCTAGAATACAGTTAGTCTAAACTTTATCAGCTAATTTAAAATAAATTTTTTGAATCCACGGCGGAACACACTCCATAGGAATCAGCGCTTTTATACAGTATATTGCCTTTAAACACATATATTTAAACACGCGTTTACGATTTAAATCAAAACGCGATTCAAATCAATATAAATGTATATTTTGTAACGCATAGGTGACTATTCATTGTTATTAAAAAGACTTAAATTCGATCATGTTGTGATATTTAGAAATATAAATTTGTTTGGTGCGAGTGAGGTTTTATTTAATCTCTGACCAAGGGAAACGTTTCATTTTTTCAAAGAAATGTTTGTTAAAAAATAAAGTCATAGTTCCATGGGATTCAATTACAGACCATGTGACATGGGAGTGAGGAAACTAACACACAGCGCCACCGGATTTAATAACGCAATAAAAACGCTATAAAATAATGTGACTAGGCACAGAAAAAGTTTACAGCACAGTACAATAATAAATGCTGACCATGACTTTAGAAGCATAAATTACCTTACACTCAATGTATACACAAGCTGTCTTTCTGTATGAACCTCTAAGCTGGTTCATACAGAAAATGTAGAAATGCATTAGCCTGATTATGATTAAAAAACACATATAATTAAACACGCGTTTGCGATTTAAATCAGAACATGATTTAAATCAATATAAATGTTTATATTGTAACGCATACTGTCCAGCCTCCATTTCTCTATAAAAATTTACTCTGTTGCACACACACACACAATAGAAGCAGGAACCGCTGTCAGAAGGGAAGAAGGTGACTATTCATTGTTATCAAAAATGACTTAGAATCGATCATGTAGCGATATTTTGAAATATAAAAGTCAATTGATTGTCCATAATATCGCTATTCTATTTTTTCGAAGAAATGTTTGTTAAAAGTCCAGCACCAGCTGGATTCAAACAAAACCTGTGCGTTGTTAGTCATGCATGTAGACCAGTAGGCTGCAAGACAACTCGCATGAACAGGGAGGCGAAACAGCCCTACGCAGCCCTGTACACGAATATAGTCATACCATTATTAAATTCTTGAGATACACGATTCCATATTATATTCCCTATTAATCAAATTCTAGAAGTATGCTTGTTGACTCCGGTATCACGTTAGTTAAAGACTTCGAAGCTTACAATGTTTAGGGAGAAATGGAATACTGGTGTGTATTTTTTTCTTTAAAGTACCAAGACCAGCTATATACTGTATGTTTATGTTCCAAAATTAATATCGTTTATGGCCTTCACATGCGTTACAGTATGCTCCTATTCTTTTTATGCTCAGCTACTAAGATTTCCCTTCAGTGTTAAAATTCAATATCTACAACGGGCACAGTAAAGATGTTTACAGTAAGTATTTCTACGACAGACCAACAGACCACGAGTGCCCCTGTCGGTCAACCAATCACGTACCGCGGTACCCAGCGTCATCTTGCGTCATGATACGCGACACCGCAGCCAATTACCTGCGGTACGTGTCTGTACCGCGCACTTTGAATGGCTGCATCTGTATCATTTCTATCACTGTATTTTCAATAGTTCTGAGTGCTATTGAAAATTGAAAAAGCTACCTAACCTACTGTACAAGAAGTCTGGTTGAAAACTAAAATCCCCCCAACTTCAGTCATTGAATTGTAGTACTTTTATGATGCTGCATTATGTGCATTGAAAGTACTGAATATATTTACACATACAGTATTTAACAAGGTATATAAGAAGATAGACATAGCATTTAGACATACTGTAGCATTATCAGAAGACTGAGATTCTCTATAATAAGGCCCCAGATACACATACTGTACCTCATCACCATCAATTTAAATTAATGATGACTGTCTAAAGAATGCACAGCACTACCCATACATTGGGAGTCTTTGTTCACAAAAGGCTGATAGCTAGACTAAGAAATCTAGTATGCTGGAACTCTTCAAGTGCTACTAAATTAGAAATAATGACATACAGTACATATCTTCAAAAATCTGGAGTCATAACCAACTCTTTTTGCAGAAGCTCTAATAAATGTATCAACATTTTATTAGACTGTGTTTAAGTGTTTTAAAACAATGGTTTAATGATGAGAAAATTTAAATTATTGAGAAGGGTTATTTTTATTTGCTAATTCCATATTCTGTGATGGAAAAATACCATAAGATTTTAGTTAAATAATGTGCTGTTGTTTAATGCACATGAGCTTTGCTGTAAAATCACCTGTGTTTGCCTTAAAAGCCTAGTCACCTAACCACTTCCCTACGTGACCATGTCTAGCTTGTTTTAGTGCAGAAAGTGCTTTACCTCACACATTGGATTAAAAATAAACCATAGGTTGTCTCTCTCTAAATAGGTTGTTACGTCTGTTTAAGTTTATAACATTTTGGTTGTGTCACTATGAACCGCACAATTAAGAGCATCATGGAGCTTTTTTTCATATTCTACAGTCCATATACTATATGAAGTTGAAGAAATATAATTCATTCACACAACTATTTTTGTCTATATGTTAGCATGTAAATCTTTTCCACACTTTACTTTTGTTACTGTTTTCACTGTACCAAAAATGAAATTCATACACATTCATTTTTTATGATCAAATCAAAAATTAAAATGAATTAAAATGGATTGAAAAACTATGTGGAGCTGTGGTAGCTCAGACAGCAAGGGCATTTAACTCCTGCTCAGAAGGTCCCGGGTTCATTCCCAGGTAGGAGTAAGCAATGTAGCTTGCTCTAATTCTTTCCAGATGGCTCCCAGGTCCACTCAGCCTGCTTTCCAAGAGAGTACCTGGGGTTAATCCTTCTGGGAGTTATAAGCTGGCTGGAGTGTAATGCTGATCACATCACCACCATGTCCAGTGTCATATGGTCAGGAAATATGGTAGCCCTTGCCCCCCATTCCCCCATGGGCCTTTATGGCCTGAAAAGGGGACCAAACCTACCTAAATAAAGATCTATTAGCCTTATTCATTTCAATCAGAATTTTACAAATTTGCTTTGAACTTTGACAGCTCTAGTAAGTACTTCCTGAAGCTCTTAATAGTAACTGTCAACTACTCATGACAAATATTTCTCCAGCTTCTCCAATTTGCATGTCCTGCAGTTCTGATATTTTCAACTCTTTCCATAAATAATTTATGGATACTCTGATAACATATCAAGAACACTTTGTTTTCTTTACATTTTGTTTATTTTGATATAAGCTTTGAATTTTTATTCTACTCTAAAATATATTTAATGCTAAATCAATGTTTCAGAAAGAAGTCACCAGTTTTGAAAACTATCCAATAATTATAATAATTGATCTCTCCATTTTAAATAGGTGTCACACCCTGAACACCTAGAGGGCGCTCTACTTCTGTCCTGTTTCTAATTCCCTGTAATTTTTCATGTCTTTCTGGTGTGTCTTGTTGTGTAGCCTATTTACTTCCTGTTTCTGCTCTGCTCCTCACTCAGTATTGAGGTTCGGTTGTCCTGAGACCCGCCTAGCACCAGGTCGCTCCTGTCCATGGCCTGAGGGGATAGGTTTCTATACGGCATTTCCCAAACAGCTGAGCCCGGGCTAACGCCCATCTCGCTGCTACGCATAGGGTCTTTTTCCGCTCTCCTGCCATTCCACGGTTTGTCCCTTCCAAAATCCATTATACTAGGACATTAGAGGATGCATATCAAACCTAAAGCACAAAATCATTATTCACTAAAGGGATGTCCTAGTGAATAATGTTCTAGTTACATTCAAGTTTTTGTGTTTATCATATTAAAGGTTAACCCTTTATCAGATTAAAATCAGAAACAGCATTGTTTTATTTAACTACATTATGTGATGCAATTTGAAATTAGAATTAATTATTTGTCGCCTAGGCATAGCATTGCAATCTTGCAATACTGTGACCCTAGGTTCAATTCTTGGAGTGCTATCTCTGTGGAGTATATAAGCTCTCCTCGTATTTACATGGGTACATGGATTTTCCCTGGGTGCTCCAGTTTCCTCTTATAGTCCAAAGACATGTTGGTAGATTAATTGCCTACTAGAAAACTTGACCCTTGTGTGAGTGTGTACATATTTATGACTGTAAAAAACATTTCTATTTAAACATTGTCGTTTGTATGTGTGGCTTGTGATGGACTGGCATCCTGTCCAGAGTGTATTCCACTTGGCTCCCATTGCTTGTTGAGTTATATCCATATTGAAAACATTTCTATTTAAACATTTTGTTTGTATGTGAATTTTAAATAGTTTTATTATTCAGACATTATGTTTTTTTTTTCATTATTTTGTATGACCTTTCAATCCATATATTTTTAAAAATATTGATGTATTCCTACATGTTTTTGATAAATCAATTATTCATTACAGTTTCTCATAGTATGAATGCCTTTTCCACCCCTGTAGTGATGTGATGGTTTTTGATTTACTGTGGCAATTAAGAAACTGGAACAGTAAATTGTGAGAGTGCTCTGTCGACTGTTTGGAATCAAACACATCAACATACAGTCTCACACATGGATTCTAACTATACAAAATATAATTTATTGATACAACACCAAATTTAGTATAAAAAACAACAAGAGTAATAGAATACATTTAAGAATTAATTAATCAAATTAATTAATTAATCTTAATACAAAAGGTTGATCATTCACATAGGGATAACAAAGACAAGAGGTTATCATTTCAGTTAAAATATATTGATTACAACATGTTATTGTATACCTCATAGGTTGTATTAATCTCATATGTTTAATCACATTCATCTTGTCACAGACAAGTATATATGCATTTACTTTCATGAACTAAACTATCAAACATGTTTGTAATAATAGTTTAAGAATTGTAATGTGGGACTGACCACAAGTAACCACCCATCCTTCGGATGAGATGTAAAACCAAGGTCTTGACTCTCTGTGGTCATTAAAAATCCCAGTGCGTTTCTTGAAAAGAGCAGGGCATCCTGGCCAAATTTCCCATTGGCCCTTTCCAATCATGGCTGTCTTGTTTCTTGTGCACATTTAGCGTAGAAATTAACAACCCAGGACGACGATGTGACGAACAAACTCTTTATTTTTTAACCTGTAACTCCAAACCCGTTAGCTCCTACATTCACAATGGCCTGTTACCCTGAGCAACCGTTATTCCCGCTCAGCCCTCCACCAATTAACATGCAGTTTCACTGCTGACACACACAAATATAACAATGGCCTATTAATAATCCCTGTCTATGAGTTGGCTTCATTACTCTGCTCTCCTCCCCACTGATAGCTGATGTGTGGTGAGCATTCTGGCGCACTATGGCTGCCGTCGTATCATCCAGGTGGATGCTACCCATTGGTGGTGGAGTGGAGTCCCCATTACCTGTAAAGCGCTTTGAGTGGAGTGTCCAGAAAAGCGCTATATACAGTGGTGTGAAAAAGTGTTTGCCCCCTTCCTGATTTCTTATTTTTTTGCATGTTTGTCACACTGAAATGTTTCAGATCATCAAACAAATTGAAATATTAGACAAAGATAACACAAGTAAACACAAAATGCAGTTCTTAAATGAAGGTTTTTATTATTAAGGGGAAAAAAAATCCAAACCTATATGGCCCTGTGTGAAAAAGTGATTGCCCCCCCCCCCCCTTAAAACATAAATCAACTGTGGTTTATCACATCTTTGGAAAGCTGAGTTCAATTTATCTAGCCACACCCAGGCCTGATTACTGCCACACCTGTTCTCAATCAAGAAATCGCTTAAATAGGACCTGCCTGACAAAGTGAAGTAGACCAAAAGATCCTCAAAAGCTAGACATCATGCTGCAATCCAAAGAAATTCAGGAACAAATGAGAAACAGAGTAATTGAGATTTATCAGTCTTATCAGGAAAAGGTTATAAAGCCATTTCTAAAGCTTTGGGACTCCAGCGAACCACAGTGAGAGCCATTATCCACAAATGGTGAAAATATGGAACAGTGGTGAACCTTCGCAGGAGTGCCCGGCCGACCAATATTACCCCAAGAGCGCAGCGACGACTCATCCAAGAGGTCACAAAAAAACCCACAACAACATCCAAAGAACTGCAGGCTTCACTTGCCTCAGTTAAGGTCAGTGTTCATGACTCCACTGTAAGAAAGAGACTGGGCAAAAATGGCCTGCATGGCAGAGTTCCAAGATGAAAACCACTGCTGAGAAAAAAGAACATAAAGGCTCGTCTTAGTTTTGCCAGAAAACATCTTGATGATCCCCAAGACTTTTGGGAAAATACTCTGTGGACTGACGAGACAAAAGTTGAACTTTTTGGAAGGTGTGTGTCCCATTACATGTGGCGTAAAAGTAACATAGCATTTCAGAAAAGGATCATCATACCAACAGTAAAATATGGTGGTGGTAGTGTGATGGTCTGGGGTTGTTTTGCTGCTTCAGGACCTGGAAGACTTGCTGTGGTAAATGGAGCCATGAATTCTGCTGTCTACCAAAAAATCCTGAAGGAGAACGTCCGGCCATCTGTTCGTGACCTCAAGCTGAAGCGCACTTGGGTTCTGCAGCAGGACAATGATCCAAAACACACCAGCAAGTCCACCTCTGAATGGCTTAAGAAAAACAAAATGAAGACTTTGGAGTGGCCTAGTCAAAGTCCTGACCTGAATCGGATTGAGATGTTGTGGCATGACCGTTAAAAAGCGGCTCGAAAACCCTCCAATGTGGCTGAATTACAACAATTCTGCAAAGATGAGTGGGCCAAAATTCCTCCACAGCGCTGTAAAAGACTCATTGCCAGTTATCGCAAAAGCTTGATTGCAGTTGTTGCTGCTAAGGGTGGTCCAACCAGTTATTAGGTTTAGGGGGCAATCACTTTTTCACTTTTTTTTGGATTTTTTTTCCCCTTAATAATACAAACCTTCATTTAAAAACTGCATTTTGTGTTTACTTGT
The DNA here is from genome assembly GCF_040954835.1 of Lepisosteus oculatus. Taxonomy (NCBI): domain Eukaryota; kingdom Metazoa; phylum Chordata; class Actinopteri; order Semionotiformes; family Lepisosteidae; genus Lepisosteus; species Lepisosteus oculatus. The sequence continues at coordinate 44,334,157 of NC_090696.1, read as the reverse complement.
GTTATCTTTGTCTAATATTTCAATTTGTTTGATGATCTGAAACATTTCAGTGGGACAAACATGCAAAAAAATAAGAAATCAGGAAGGGGGCAAACACTTTTTCACACCACTGTAAGTGTAAGCAATTATTAATCATTATTATTAAGTACGATGAGTGGCAAAAGGCTATTGTTTTTTGCTGAATATGCTCGAATACTCAGAATGTTGCCAGGAAGATTCCAAATGTCTTAATGTTGTTGATCAGGTGAAAACAACAATCGGTTTGCTAAACACAAGATTTCTTCTTTTACAGAAAGAACATCCTGGGCAGAATTCTATTTTTTTTTACACACTCTCTCGGCCTTGTGACCTGAATAAAGTATAAGTCCTGACTTATACTGTTTGCCATCACATAGTTACATCACATAAAGTCAGATGCCAGATTAGCTGGAGAGAAGAGGAGCAAGTCAGCGAGTTAACCAATCAAATAAGTTGGGTATCTCATTGGTAGGTTATATTTTGCGTGATATACAGTAACATCTGAACCATTGTCTTAGGTATCAGACTTAGAAGAACCGTGCTGCACCACATATCATTAAGGAGCTTATAAGGTTCATGACATATAAACTGTGAGGACTGGAAGCTCAGGCAAAATGTCAGCTCTGGCCTAGACTAGATTCTACCAGAAAGCCATGGGGAATGCCTTTCTACCACCAGTCATATGACCAATTGAAAGAAGAACAAGTGGTTGGGTGATGCTTTAAAACAAGGTTTAAAGCTTTAAAAACAGGAAGATGGTGCTTCCAAAGAGAAAACAGAGAAGGAGAGAACAGAAAGGAAGAGAGGACCCTGTGTAGGAAGATATAGAAGATAAAGAAAAAGAACAAAGAACATTGTGCATGACAATCATGGAAGTGTGTGAGCCTACGTGATGTGTGTTTTGAGAGTTTGTTTTGAGAAACCAGTAAAGCAGGTTTGCTGCCTGACTATTGTTAGATAAAGAAAAAAAGAGTGCACTTAGTACCTCAGAAAAGGTTAGGCTTCCGTTTGTGTTCTGGTATTGTTTAATCAGTTTCCATACACTGTAAATAAATACAAAGCTCTTGTCTTGTACCTTAGGACTATATTTGTGTCTGTTTCCTAAGACCCACTTATAAAAAGATCTCTACAATGCTAAAACCGCCAGCAACCTAACAAGATGTACTCCCATGTGACATTAACTTTCATTAATCAACTTATTAAACAACTTATATAAGGAAGCCTTATTATATAAGGAATTTGTATTCCTTTGCCGAATGATGATCCAATATTTTTAGAAAAAAAGAACTTCAATGTATCTATACATGTCACATGTCTGGAAATACTGTAAGTGCAGTAGGTGCAGGTTTGTTATCCTGTGAAAAGCCTACCATGGTTGTTTTTTATCATCTAATCAAATAGAAGTTAAAATTGGTTCTGTTAAATTTAAATCATATTGTTAAAAAACATAAACTACCACATCAATGTATTGATGTGACTATATAAGTTAGTAAACTGTAAGTACAAATTCACATAGTATTTAAAAATAAATTCAGAAAAAAGTTGACTCTCAAACACAGGAATACATCTATTTGATCAGTTGCTGCAGCAGTTTCAAAGACAGTTTAAATGACTTTCACTTACCAAAGCTCACTTTGAGATTACTACACTGTAAAACTGTCTGACATTTTACAACACATTGGAGCTACTGCAGCATGATAGCAATAGAAATCATCAGCATATGTGTAGCTAATCTAATTTTCTTAGATTGATAAGGTAATGAGGCACATATGCAGTAGATGTCCAGCTTCTCTGACTTTGGTTCTATGACTAATGTTTTGAAACCCAAGAACACTTGCTTCTGCTCTGTTTACTTACAGTACTACTTTGTTCATTATTTCACAAGACATTCATTTGTACCACATAGTCTAATTTAAACGTCTGACTATTCTACCTATCAATACCCCTTCTTCGGTACATTTTATTGTTAAGAATACATGCAGCTGATTTAAAATCAACAGTTTCCTTAACTTTTTGTACCATCATTTCAAATAAAGGAAAATCAAAATCTTGACTTGCATACATGCTGTGTTCTCCAATGAGCTATAGCATTATTTGTTTTATAATTTATTACCCTATAATTGATTTAGGATCCCTTCTCAGATGTTGTCCTGTTTTGCACCCTGTGCCACTGGGACAGACACTGAGAAGCAGCTGTCTGATAATGTATTGATGGTTTACTGTAATTATTTATGATCTAAACTGGAAGCAGTTACACGATATCTATAAACTACATCTCATAAAAACAGATTTTAAAGATCAGACTGAAAAAGGAACTAAGAGCACAATTGTTATTTTTTATTGTGGAGCTGTTTCATTTCCCATTTAATAGCTGGAAGAGTTTTCTCTATTTGCGGAAATTCTGAATTCAGAGGAAGACCACTACAGTGTGCCTCAGTTACACACGCTTTTTGTTTTTGATAAATCCCAAATTGGGAAACATCAGATTCACATGATACCATATACAGTATATATTTACCTTGATATAATGGATAATGAATCTAACGTGCATTATTATGACAAACCAAGAGATTTTTTAATATATGGAAACTTTTTTTTCTAATTTGAAATTACTTTCTCACAGAGTCCTAAATGGTCCCTCATCACAGTGCACATTAAGTAAAAAAAACATAGTATGCAACCTTATGCAACCTGTTACAAACATTATGTTATATATTTATAAAAGTCTTTCATCAGTGGTTACATTGGGACAAAGGGCATTTTGATCACAGTGGTTCCCTTTATGCTCTGAATCAGTTATGCAAAAAGCTTAATAACTCCATTTTATTTAATGTAGTTGTTGTTATAGAGAAATTGAAGATGACACCAACTCTTTAAAATTTAGGAGCTCCTAACTAACAGTTATCTTCATCAAATGATCATTAAGAAATTTATATCACTGATCATGTATTAACATCCCTCACAGTTTTCATTTCTACAACCAAATCATTCATAGTCAAAGTCAACATAACATTAACCACTGATTATAGTTTTGCACATAATCTAATTAGTTAAAAGGAAACTAGTATACCTCTTGAATTCTAGAAGCTGCTTATTTTGTGAGATTTTGCTATCTGAGGTTGCAGTAGTTCTGTGTTGCTTTCAAGGTTCAACCTATTTCTTTTTAACACTAGTCCGAGGAGACACAAACTCCTTTGGATAAATGCTGAAGAGATTAAAAAAAAACAATTTCCCAGAAACTCTAGCAGAGTTATTGCATAGTGAGGTTTGGGGGTACTGACTGTTTTGCAGGAATATTTTCAGTACGCAATATGTACAGTATAAATCTCTTAATTCCAGTGCATCTGTTTCTTGCTTAGAAAATCTGATAATTGCATATTTCTTAGGCTTAAAAAATGAATCAAAATCAAATACTCAATTACTCTGGGAATCATAGAATGTCATTAGTAATCCACAGATGGTGATATTGAACAAGAATTTAGGAAAAAATGTAAATATATATGCATTTTTAGTAAAAGGCACGCATATTCACATTCTTGATACATGAATGGCAAAACTTAAACTTTTTTAAAGCCCCACATATCAATGCAGTATAAAGTGATAAAATGAATGATAAAGTGTAAGAAACACAATGAGAACAAAATCCTTCACTGTAGAATGCTGATGTTAGCTTTGAGGAAGTAGATTACAAACCAACAAAAATAAGAGGCTGAAAACACAATTCTAAGTAATTAAAACCAAGACATAAACATCAGACAAAACCTGTGGTGTTTTAGTGTTAAACTTACTTGATAAAGGTCAGTGTTTTAACCTTGTCTATTATTTGTGCTCTGTAAGCATGTCCAAGTTTCCACTGTAAGAAAAACAACTTCTACAACATTAGTAAAATACCATTATAAACTCCTCAACAAAAAAAGCATCAAAAGATCTGATGTATTTGTACATCCTATTCTATATGTATCCACACCTCTTAGCACAAGAGAATTCAGTATTAAAATCAATGCTTCTACTTTATTGTTTGAAAAATAAATTTTGTATTTGTATAGCATTACAAAATTTATTTTTTTTGATAAACAAAGGGAGGAGCTTGAAAGAAAGCTTTCTTGTAGTGGTCAAAAACTGAAGCACATGTCTCAGAATAGCACATGTATCTTACTTACTCATCAAAATAGGACATTTCACTTGAAAATGCAGAGGTGGGGACAATACGCAAAGTTTAAGAGAAGTGAAGACAGTCCAGTTCAGAGGTGAGGTGATATTTAATGTAGACCTAGGCTTACGTTATTCCATACTGTAAGTTTTTAAATTCTAAATTTTGTTTTCCTGCATATCAAACATTGATAAAAAATGATATTAAAACTATCAGTACTTTTTCATATTACAGTCAATACTTTGTGATTTACCAAAAGGGTTGTAACTTCTTAAAGGCACTTCTTTACCCCATAATCAGCTTACTCATGAAAATATTGATAACTCTGTAAATGGCTTGGAGATGAACAATGGGTTAAAAAACGTAAAAAATTCTAAAAGATTATATATTTCAGCACCATCAAATTATAGAACTGGCCCAGCACCCTTAGTCTGATGTAAGTTGAAAATCATAAAGAAGGAAATAAAGAGCAACTTTTGAAATCCAAATAATATTTCTTGAAGACAACAATTTCTGATAGCTAAGTTATGCTTATTTAATATTATTTCTATATAAGTTTTTTGTGTGCAATATGTATGCAAACTTTATGTGTATAAGTAAAATATGAAAGGCATGTATACATTGAGGATTTGACATATCTGGCTCTTATAGCCTTGGCATGGCAACTGTGCACAAATTATTTCCACTTTCAAAAAAGACCATACCAGTTCAAATCTTGGTCAATGCCTTAAATATTGTCATGGATACTTATTTACTATTCTGATATACCCAGCATTGACAATGATCTTAATCTCCCATCATTGGGACACTAAAATGATGGGGAAAAGTAGTATTAGTCAACTGTTTTTCAACAGAACACCATAAAAAGTGTTATTCTCTTATTCAGTATAAATTGTATTTCTATAATATACAGTGTCTTTGAAAAGTATTTTTCTCGTTCTAATGAAATGCGTTATTTTATTGAATTACATGTGATGCATGCACATCTTTGACGTAAATATTTTAATCTAAACTTGATTTTTTATTGTTGAAATAAATGATGAATGACTGACTGTATAGAACAAGGCATACATGTTTATGTACATATTCACTCCCTTTTAAGAGTTTAGTTATGGCAAACCCAAATTAGTTCAGGTGCGCAAATTTACTTTTAAAAGTTACACAATTAGTTGAATGGCCTCTGATTCGCTGTAGCAATAGTGGTTCACCGAATGTAAAAATTAATACATATATATATACAGTAGGGTATGTCTCTGTAAGATCTCTCAGTCCGGTAGTGAACTTCATATATGAAGACAAACAAACTTTCAAACTAACTCTGTGATATAGTTGTAGAAAGGCACAGATCAGGGGAAGGATATAAAACCTTTCAAAGACAATGTAAATGCCTTTGAGTACAGTGAAGTAAATCATTAACAAGTAGAAGGTATATCCTATCATTGAGATTACCTAAATCAGGCCGTTCTCCCAAACTGGGTAGTTGGCCAAGAAGGAAGCTGATTAGGTATGCAACCAGAACAGTTTGGGTCCTCTTTGAAAGAGCTCAGAGTTCAATAGCTGAGATAGGAGAAAGTAAAAAATGGTCATTCCACAGTGCTGGCTTAAATGCCAGAGTGGCAAAACCATCCATGGAATTTGCAACAAAGAATTTAAGTAATACTGCTAACATGTGTCAAAATAGTCTCTGTCTTCAGCTAAATGCAAATAATACATATGTTGCAAATTCAACACAGTGCATCACCCTGTCCACTCCTCCCTACAGTCATACTAGTCATGGTGACTGCATCTCTTCAGCAGGGACTTGTCAAGATAAGAAAATGGATGGGGCAAAGTTTGGGCAAATCTTTGAAGAAAACCTGCTTCAGTCTGCTAAATACTTAAAACTGGGTTGGTCACCTTTCAGCAAGACAATGACCAAAAACACAATGCCAAACCTATACTAGTATAGGAACAAGTAATAGATTTATTCCATGCTGAAAAAAAGAAGAAAGAGAACACAACATGCTGTTCGCAGCTACCCACCTGAACTATACTAGTATAGTATTGTAACGACTGCGGGTTTTGGTGAGGTATGGAGCAGGCATGGGACTCAGGGAATGGGGTTGAACAACGCATTTATTAACTCGAACCAGGGAAAGGTACACACACAGAGACAGGGGTTACAGTGCTGCACCTTCACTAACACACAGACACGAAGGGAAGACTCTGGATCCCAGCCTCTGTCCCACTTTATACAGTCCCGTAGTCCTGCCCCCAGGCGTTATTCCCAGACCGCCTTGTGTGCACATGGCTAAAGCACCCTGTGTGGCGCTACATTGCCCCCAGCTGAAGAGTCAAGCGTCCCGTCGACCCCAAACCATCCCTCCAGGCTGCACACACAAGGCAGGCTGCTCTGCGGGCTAGCCTCTGTCTGGGCCAGGGACCTCTGTCTGGGCAGGCTCTCCGGCTGGCCAGGACCCTCCATCTCGGCTAGGGCTCTCTCCCCCCATGCTTGGCCTCTCACCGATCCACTCCGTCCCACTGCTGACACCAATGTAGCAAATTCAGGTTCGGAGAGGATGGCCACAGTGACTCAGACTTCGTGGAGTGAAAGTCAGCAGAGAGATAGAGAGTGAGCACAAGAGAGAAAAGAGAGAGAGCAACACACAGGGGTCTAATCGGGTAGTTACACAGGGTTAGGGTGTCAATTGGGTACAAGTATAACAGGGGTGGGAAACCAGGGAACTACACGAATCCAGGTGATCTCACCAGACTGTACACCCATTTTGCAGTGGGTCAGCTGCACTGGTCAGCGGCTTTCCTAGTCCCCACCCTGACCATTACTACTCCCGTCCTGCCCCTCGCCGCATACCCCAGCCAGGCACTCTTCAGCTGCAGTGCCAGGCGAATGCGCTACAGTATGAATCTGATAGGAAATCTGTGGCAAGATTTGAAAGTTGCTGTACATGTTTGATCCCCACCCAACTTGATGATGATCGAGCAAGTTTGCAAAGAAGAATGAGTGTATCTTGAACCACCCCAGTGTGCTAAGTTGGTAGAAACTTATCCAAGAATACCCACAGCTATAATTGCTGCAAAGTTGCTTTAACCATGTATTGAGTCAGGAGTGTACATATGAAATCAGCATTCTGTAGTGTGTGTTTTTACAAAGATTCAGGCACACCAATGTGCAGAGAACAACATTTTACTATCCTTAACTATTTACAAGCAGTGCTACCCCTTAGAGAATTTATTAGCAGGTTTGAACTATTCCATATCCCCACAAATTTCACAGTGCAAGACTGTCCTCCAGTCATTACTTAAAGTGAGACTGGTGTAAGATGTTAAGTAAGACAGAGTGGAAGGCACTCTGGTGTTAATAAGGAATCTTCTATTTCTGCCCCCTGTTACCCCCTGCTTCCCTTTGGAACAGACAGCAACATCCAGTTCTGGGGTCCAGCCCCAGGGTGCTCCTCTACCAAATGACAAGAAAACAATTATCACTAATCTGTGTCTTCATATTTCCCAAGCATCCTTAGGTCATAAGTGTTAAAATTAATTAGTTGCATATTAACAAGTTGGTTTAGCTTTTTGAAGGTTTTTGAAGAGTTTTGGAGCCAGTAAGCTGTTTTTATGTTTGGCTACCAATAGGTAGAGATGGTAGGGAGCTAAAGCTTTGCTAGAACTCAGAATTAAACTAGTTTATTTGTTTTTGTTTGGATTTCAATACACTGTATATACTGTAAGCAAAAACATAAAAAACCATCAGAACAGTTCAGAAATGAGAGGAGGCCAATCTAGCCCATTTGGTAGTAGTTAATTGATCCAAAGGTCTCTCCCAGCCATTTCTTGAAAGAAGCCAGGGTATTTCTTCAACAACATACTTGGGTAGTTTGGTCCATACTTCACAAGTCTTTTGGTATTGAAGAGCGGACTATTCTCAGATTTAAGTACATTCCCACTTTATTTCCACTTGTGTCTTCTAGTTCATGTATCACAGTTTATTCTAAGGTCCCTGTGTAATTTTCTCTGTACAATATTAAAATGTCCCCTCCCTGCTGCCTATCAGTATACAGTCTCTCAAGCTTCATACCAATAAACCAAAGAATTTATTAATTATTGGTGATTTTTCTGCCTGAGGCATCTTGTTAAGTTGTTCCTCAGTAAACTACTCACTTAGTACATCAGTCATTTATCTTTTATTGTTAGAAGGTTCCTATTATTGTCCTAGAAATATTTTAGTATTTTTATCTTTAATGGTTCTTTTGCTTTTGTAGGATTTAAAGTAACTTTTTATTATTCATTTTAGCCTCCACTGCAATATTCCTTTCCATCTCTCATTTGTGTTTTCTAATAACCATTTTGCAATAAATGTGCTTGCAAAGTATTGCTCTCTTTCTCTTTATTGGATCCTTTTGCTTTTTAATAATTTTGTGAAGCACTTTTTCTTTTATGTTTCCTAAATGATTTGTTGAACCACTTAGAATACTGTTTTTTTTAAGTTTTTCTTAGCCTTATTTTTGAGATTATCAGACTTCATCTTCAGATAAAATTGTTTTGTGTTTCAAACATTTACATTATATTTACTCATTTTGAATAAGCATTTATCCAAAGCAAATTACAACTGCATCTGGTCAAGATGCAAAGTGTGCATTTAACAACAGCACAATTAAACCACAGAAAACAATGAGCACAGCATTTTGTGATACTGTGTTGCAAAGTGCATAGGGCTGCTTCACAAACAGGAAGTAGAGACTTAAGAGCATACATGGTAAGTAAAGGTTAGTATTTGGCCTCTGAGGTTAGTGATGAGTTTTCAGTTTCTTTCAGAATGTAAAGAATGAGTCCGCTGATCTTAGAGTCAGGTCAAGGCATTGCCAGTCAGTCGAAAGAAGCAGTTCTTAGTGCCCTAGCAGAAACACAGGGTCGGATAATGATATGGACATATGCTTGTTCAGTCCTCTTGGAGTCCATGTAGGTATACTGTATATCCATTTTGAAATCTGATGCGGGTCAAGATTGAAGCCAATGTAAAGATACAAAGAAGGGGAAGCATGACTGTATTGCAGGAAGCTGAAGACTGGGCAGGCTGCAGTATTCTAAAAGTTTTGATGGAACTGATGTAGGGAGTTTTGCTAGAAGGGAATTTCAGTAGACCAGCTTTAAGAACAAAGTGTCTGAACAAAATACTTAAAAACTGAGCTGAGTAGGTGGTGAAGTACTGCATACTGTATGTGGATCTTCTGGATGTCATACAGGATGTATCTTTACTGTAGCTTTGCCCATGATTACAGAGTTTATAATTAACTGAAGACTTGACCAGGATGTGAATTAGCTGAGCCATAGAGAGACTGAAACAGAAAGTGAATTAGCTCAGCCATAGAGAGACTGAACAACAGACAGTGGTCAGCTTCAGAGGAGAAGATGTCCACTAAACATGTTGTGATTTGGGAGGTGACTTGTAGGTTACAATGTGGTAAAGACAGAGATGGATATCATCAGCATAACATGTGTGACATCATGAGTCACAGAGTCCTGTTGGATCCCACTTGATAAGGTCTGTGACACAGAAACTGTACCTCTCTTTGACACATGGTAGGACTTTCCCAAGAGGTAAGATGTGCTCAGAGCAGTGTCAGTGATGCTAAGGTTGGGTTGAGTATTGAGGAGGATATTGTCGTTCACTTTATTAAAACCATAGAAAAACCATTCTCTCACATCTCTGATTACTATCTGTCTTACTAAATCCTCAGTATCTTTCTCTGTCTTGATATCTGAAAAGGCAAGATCAGTATAAAAAATTCCTTTTGCAGCTGCTCCAACAATTTTGGTAAGAATGTAATTATTAACTGTTTCTACCATTTTATTTTATGCTGCTATCATTCTTAAAGGTTTTTTTCCTTAGTCTATGTGGAGAATGTTGAGGTCCACAAAAGAAACACATTTGTTTTCTGAAGATAAAATCATAATTGTGTGATGCATTATTGGTTAAAGTTCAATATATTTCCTTACTGCTTCATTAGGAAGGCTGGGAAATGCTCGCAGGAGAAGGGATTGAGTTTCCAGGTTTTACTCTTACCTAATGCATTAGTTCAGTTGAAGTCCTAATGTCGAGATGGTTTTCTCTCCTCCAAATTCTTCCTCTCTCATCCAGTGTATTGACCAGAGTGTTACAACCACTTTTAAGATAAAAGATAAGATCACTTTATTGGTCATATACAATTTATTGTATTAGGAATTTGTCTTTTTGCATACCCCAACTTGCTTTCCATGAGACACACAGACAGGGAGAGAAGCTTGGGGTCAGAGCACAGGGTCACCCATTTATATGGCACCCCTGGAGTAGTTGGGGTTAGGGGCCTTGCTCAGGGACCCATACGGAGTAGGATTCCTCTGCCGGCCACTGGATACGAACCAGCAGCCTTCCAGCCAATACAAGATATGCTTTTGGCTTTAATTATTAGGGCATTCTGATGCTGACCTTGAGGTATGGAAATGCTGGAAGGATTACAACATTGCAGATTGCATGACAAACATAAAAGAAACCCAGGATTAACTGACACCCACCATTGTCATTGTGTGTTCTAGGAACCAGAATACTCTTTTTGATATATCCTCCCCCATTAACTTTCCTATATCTTATTAAAAAAAGTATCCATTACTGTTACATTAATCTTGTCATTATATCCATCTCTATCCATGTTGTGATTCCAGTTATATCATACATGTCTGTTAATTTGCTAGCATCTATGAATCTTTAATATTTTAATTATTTAAAGACATACAGATGCAGCCATTCAAAGTGCAAGGTACAGACACGTACTGGAGGTAATTGGCTATGGCGTCGCGCATTGTGACGCACGATGACGCGCGGTACGTGATTGGTTGACCGACAGGGGCACTCGTGGTCCGTTGGTCTGTCGTAGAAAGATTTACAGTAAACGTCTTTACTGTGCCCGTTTTAGTATTGAATATTTATATGGAATTTTACCACTGAAGGGAAATCTTAGTAGCTGAGCATAAAAAGAATAGGAGCATACTGTAAAGCATGTGAAGGCCATAAACGATATTAATTTTGGAACTTAAACATACAGTATATGGCTGGTCTCGGTACTTTTAAGAAAACATACACACCAGTATTCCATTTCTCCCTAAACATTTTAAGCATCAAAGTCTTTAACTAACGTGATACTGGAGTCAACAAGCATACTTTTAGAATTTGATTAAAAGGGAATATAATATGGAATCGCGTATCTAAAGAAATTAATAACAATATAATTATATTCATGTACTGCAACACAAGAATAGTACACGCTGTACATTGTCTGTTGATAATGTTTCTGTAGTGCTTTTTCATGACCCTGCTGGTGGTGCTGTGGGTTAGGTTCCTGACTCCCATATCACATGGTCTGTGATCAAATCCCACTGTGGAACCATGACTTCTTTTTTAACAAACATTTCTTTGAAAAAATGAAACGTTTCCCTTGGTCAGAGATTAAATAAAACCTCACTCGCACCAAACAAATTTATATTTCTAAATATCACAACATGATCGAATTTAAGTCATTTTAATAACAATGAATAGTCACCTAGGCGTTACAATATAAACATTTATATTGATTTAAATTGCGTTTTGATTTAAATCGCGTTTTGATTTAAATCGCAAACGCGGGTTTAAATATATGTGTTTTTTGATTCACAATCAGACAAACGCAACATAAATTGATATCTTTGTCTTCTAAGTATCTTAATAAACTTTCAGCATAGCTTTCTCCCCGTTTAGATTTATTTTTCTTGGGATCTTGGGATCAAACGTGGAAAGATTAGGTTGGAATCGTTTTTATTTTTTAAATACATTGCGGAGTTAAAGCAAGTTAAAGCCTTGATTTTATATATCACCTTTAAAAGTGGAATCTCAAAGCAAAGTAAATACCCAACACCGATTTTACCCATCTGTCGTGCTAATAAAGCACCTTGAATTGAATTGAATTGAGGGAGAGAGGGGGGAGGGCGAGCGAGAGAGCCAGGACAGACAGGCAAATAAGATACACTCCACAGACATTCACAACAGCGACATATCATAAAACGTTTGCGCATATAGTTAAGTTATTACTTGGTTTTCAAAGTGCAATGAAATACAATATTGTTGTTGTTGCTCTTATTGTTGTTTTTATCCTGTAAAGTGTTTTGAGAAGCCACCTTTAAAGGCGATATATAAAAGCGCTGAATGTTAGGAATGTGTTCCGCCGGGGATTCAAAAAAATTTTTTTTTAATCGCGTATCTAAGGAAATAGCAGTATAACTTTGTTCATGCACAAACAGTGGCATGTTACATTATTAATTTGGGTGTCTCCTCTTGCCAGAAAGCTCTAAATTGCATTTTGAGTGTGGTTTTTGACTTTTTCTAAATTGAAACCCATAAATAAAGCTGATACAGTTTAGACTTATTTTAAACTGTATTACAGCAGCACAATGGACAATGCCACGTAAATTGCAAAAATGCACTTGGAATCTGCCCAAGCCCTACTTTGTCAGGCATTTTCTTTTACTGCAACGGACATAAAAACTCCCTTGCTTTTAACAGAGCGTTTCATAAATTCTAACTGCGAAAATTATGCCCTGTGGACCAGGGCAATACTTTGAGTTTACACTTTCAGCTTGTCCAAGGTCATTCATTATTAATACTATTAGTAATATCTTCGTTAACATGAGAGGTTGAGCTTTATTAGCTCCACCTTGCGAAAATTCCGGATACTATTATTTTGCTTGCGGTATTATAGGAGTATTTACGGTAACTAGCAGTATTTACCGGTAACTCGCAGTAGACTGCGTACAGCCCACCGGAAAATAATGCGGCATCACCCGTGCATTTTGAATGGCTGCATCTGTAGTTTATTTCAAGTGGAATACAATTTTAAAATCACCTTTTCAAGTGTTACCTTCTGAACACTGCTATGATTCTGTACCGAAGTCTGTGTTTCACTGATACACATCTTTTCATATTCTTGTGTTTTTTTTTTCTTTATTGACACAGTACTGATGTCCATCAATTATCAAAGTGTATTTCGAGGACTGGAGTTGATCATATGTTAAAATGTATAGGATAAAACATCTTTAAAAATGGAACCCTTTCCTATCCCAGCACATGAATGAAAGTTCGGTGTATTGTATTTGAAATAATGTAATGCTTTTGTTTAGTATGTGCTGTTTTAATGCACAAATGCAGTTTGTAAAAAATACACATTTTTATTCCATTTTTAACACACAATACTATCTTTGTAATAGTGCACTGTAGATTATGATTAGCAACATATAGTACTGACGAAAATTTAAACAGATGTCTCTCTAAAATAATTTAAGTCATGTTCTATTAAAAACTGTGGCCTTCAGTTTATTTGTACTTAAAGGCTTAAAATGATGTATGACACCTGAACAGATGTCCTATGACAACAGCCGATCATTCACATTTTTATCACCTAAGCTCTTTACCTACAAAAAAGGCATGAGCAATGCAATAGACATAATGCAGAAAGACAGAAAAAAGTGTCAGTAAAAAAATACAAAATGAATTTAAAAAATAAACTTCATTATGTGACCTGCTTACTAAACATGCAAAAAACTAACCCTTATATTTAAGGACTTTTTTGAATGAAATAAACTAATGATAATCTTTGGGCTGTTCAATGGCCTTTGTGCCTCCTGTTTACACATTTTTGTACCACTGGCATTTAATAATTTAAACTGCTCAAGCACCAAAGCTTTTCTGCAATCTCTTTACAGAGATACTTTCTAACAGATACCCCATACACTGCTCCTAATTTATTAGTGTATTCACAAAAGTACCAAAACAGCTGTATGTCTTATTGTTTGTTTAAAATATGAAGCCTTTAAGAGATAATACTGAGAAAAAAGAAATGGAAAAAGACTGTAGTATTTTCACATTGCTGCATAAAAATACTACTATGTACTATTATTATATAATTCGTTACACTGTGGCTGTGTTGTCTGTGTTAAGCTGCTGTTGCACTGCAATTTCCCTCACGGGATCAATAAAGTATCTATCTAAAAATAAAAAGGATTGAAAAAAATTTAATGAAACGCTTGTTACATTTACATACTTCTATTATTGTTCCTGTTCTAATTATGACAATGTAGCACATGCTACCGTCAAGGAAATAGCATTGCCCACCATTTTATGAGACTTTTGTAACAATCTGACTGCACAATACATTTCAATTTTCATACTTCCCTTTAACAAGCACTCTACAGGCAACTGAACCAAGACACTGGGAATGATAAATCAAGCTGGTTCTACCAAGAAAATGTTAGTTCATTAAAAGAGAAAACATATTAGTATATTCTTGTTAAAGAAGGAAAAAGTAATAGGTTTGTTCCATGCTGAAAAGAGAAGAAAGAAAACACAACTTTTCGGCCATGGAGCCTTGAACTACTTGTTAAAGAGTTAACTAACTGGTTCAATCGTGTATTGGGGTGTCTGGAAGCACAATACTTTGGAAACCTTGTGATCTTTGTGGTGACTACTCTCTACTCTACTTTGTGGTGATATTTTCAGCTGAAGAGCTTTTTTCGAGTGGATAGGTTAAGTGACGTATGGGGGATCACACTGCAGCCACAGAAGGTACTTTTATGAAGCACTAACCTGAAGGAAAATGAGACACATTTCAAAATAAATAAGAAATTCTTATCAGCATGAGTTTACACTGCTCAAGGGAATAGGTTTAAGAATGATAGAGTAGCCGAGAGCTAGCTTGGCTACTTTGTAAAAATAACTTCCTCTAATTATGCCTAAGCATTATGTACTATCTTTTTACAGAGAACAGTTTTTGATGTTGCGTTTATACATTGTGGTTATGTTACTCAATATCTTGCCTTTGCTAAGTTATTTTTGATTAAAACATCATAAAAGTAATGTTTTATTTTTTGGTGTATTAATTAAATACACTAAACACATCTAAAATATTTTTTCAAAAATATGAGCTTTGATTGTAAGAAAAAAGTATGAGCAACTTCATTATGAGGAATGCAAATGCCCTCTGTTGTCCCAGCATTGTTAGATTTCTTGAAATTAGACCCTTATCTTTAAAACAAAAAACAAGCTAGGATTTGATTGCAGGTATGAGACATCTGTGAAAGACTTTGAATAAAGTGACTGAGTGGCAGAGAAAAACTGCATAGCAGTGATAAGAATCAGTAAATACGAGAAGAGAGATGGTAATCAAAGAGGAAATGAAGCTATACTATAACAACAGAAACCACACAGGAAAAAGTGACCTTGAGAAAACAGCCTAGATCAGTTTATGAGAACATAGTTTTTTATTCTATAAATAAGTACTGGCCAAAGACTTTAAAAAAGACCAACTTTACAATGAAACAAGAAATATTCTGAAGTATTTCCCTTATACTACTGGATCCATGGTATGATTATATCAAATAAGGTATGTGTCTAAATCATAATATAATGCATTTGTGTTATCTGGTGCTTTTTTGTCATCGATAAAAACAGCTTTTGCTACCAATGAATGTTTTAGAACTGTAAAACTAAAGACAGGTGATACATGATGGAGCTTCAGAAATTAAAATTTCCCTCATCAATAATTTGAGAATATATTCAGAATGTTCCTTCCAAGTGCATTAACTTTAGAATATGTATTTAAATAGATGTGGTGTTCTGATGGCAAGAGTTCCTCCAGTGATTTTCTTACATTGTACATTTTCTATTCAATATATTTCTTTAAGCATCCATGAAGTTGAGATGTAAATGTAGAAATTGCAATAGAGTTTCCCATATTTTATTTCCATTAATGTATGTATCTTTTGGTGAAGTATCAAATGGTGATTTTCTTTTCTATTTAAAAAATGAATTTAGCTTTCCTTTACAATCTGGCAAGACATAGTTAAACAACCGTCTTCAAATGAAAAGTAACGTTTGAATATCTATTAGGAAACTTGGGGCTCTGGCTGATTTTAGTTAAAAAGATAATTGTGGTATCATTCATATTATGAAGAATGCAATTTTAAAGTTTTGCAGAGCACAGCAAAAGTGACTTGTACTAATCATTAAATGACTGTTCTAATTCAAAATAACAGTAAATACATTTTCACAAAATATGAAACAAAACAACTTTATGTAGATTTTACAAAAAATTCAAACTTTTCACAACAGTCTATACATGTGCTTTTACTCTTTGAGTCACCTAAGAATCTGTCCATTTAGATGATTTGGTTAATGTTTGAAAGAAAGGCAGAAAGACAGTACCTAGAACGACTAATGAAAACTAATTTTCAGTGGAGGTGCTTTACTGTGATGTGTACATAAAATCAATGTAACCCACTTCCAACTCATTTTCAAAAAACAAATGTTGATTTAAAAAAAAATCAATCTGTTTGAAAAAAATGTTTCAATTTTATTTATTTTTTTGCAATCTGTTTGTCTCCTTTGTGCCCATCGTAGTCAATGTTGTAATCTAAACAAGCAGCATCTGCAGAGCATCATCAGTACAGCAAATCAAGAGGCTCTGCATCCACTTCCATTTTTAGTGCTTCAAGCCTAGTTTGATGAATTTTTAAAGTGTAAATATACCATACATATTAAATATTTCATATGGAGCTGCTGGTGATGTGGCTTACATGTGCCAGACTGCCTACAATCTTAAATTTAGAGGTTTCAAAGCTGAACTCCAGTGAGTTTAAGTTAAATTTAAGCACATTAGATTCAATGCCCTTCAAATTTATTCTTAAAATACTTAAAAAATGTTATACAGTTATGTAAATTGTATTGCACAAAGCAAAGTCAGACTTGTCATAATAACATTAATAAAACACAAGGTCATATTTACACACATCCCTGTAGTTAGTACATTATAATTCTTCCTCTAGCATGGATTCTAATGACCAGACACCTCCTGTAGTATGCTATGCTACTAGCACTTAAAATGGGTAACTTATGTTCATTCCTCCATATAACGCGTTTTTCAGAGCATTTGCTTTTCTTTAGTGAACTGCCAACTTGAGTTAGTATTACAAATGTTTCAATTGGATTAAGGTCTAGGAATTGAGATAAAAAGTCAAGAACATGTCTTTTGTGTACAGTTAACAATTCGTTTGTAAAATTTAGATTCATACTTTGCATTATTGCCAGGCTGGAATGTCCATTTTTCATGTTCATGACTTGATAAAGACTCCAGGTCCCATAGATGTAAACTTCCGCAAATATATTAGACCCCACACTATATTTCACACTGGACATTACGTTTTTTAACTTGAACTTATCCATTTTTACACCAAATATAAAACAGATGATCATGTCCAGAATGCTCACTTTTCATTTCATTTGATCTAGTGACATTATTTCAATTGTCATTCAAAGTATATTTTGCAATACGGAATGTCTATGTGGTTTACCTTCATTCAAGGCTTATTCCTTGCAACCCAGCTATGAATCCCAAATTTTTGCAGATGACATTGAATGGTAGTCTTCAGCAGCATCTATCCTAAGGGAGATCTCTAACTGTTGCTATCAAATTTACAGTTGTCTCCCAAACTACTTGCAAAACAGGCTTGTGATCTCTTCCTGCCAGGGTGAGCTTAAATATTGTATATTAATAAAGATTACTACAGTGGAAAGATTCAGCTCTTTGTAGATTCTTCTAAGGCTTCATGACTATTTGCTCTCAATCTTTATAGAGCTCTTTTAAATTTTATGTATCATCAATGATGATGTATGCTATTGCTGAATGTTTTCCGAGTATCAAATCCTTTTATGCATTAGGGAAACAATACACTTTCAGAGAATTCTGTATAGTTCTTTTGATTTTCTTTGCATGCCCAAGGAGCAGAATGTCATTGTTGATTTTTGTTGTTGTTGAATTGTGTTTTTTATTTTATTTTGCTTTTAACAGTAATGATTACAATAAGAAGTCATTGTTCAAAATAAAATATGATTATCATCCATTAACACAAAAGGAAATAAACTGCATAATGATGTGTTATCAAGTTCAATTTCAAGTTTATTGTCATATGTATCTGAATACAATTAAATGCTTACTTTCCTCACATGAAAAATGACATAAAAGATGACATATCATTGATACAGAAAATAACAACAAAAGGCAGCACAATTATTGGAGACAGGAACAGGGTGGCAGCTATCATTGTAACTAGCATGTAGATAGAAGCTGTGTGCAAAGTTCAGCAGTGGCAGTGTTTTCAGTTCAGTGCAAAATTCAAGTGGTGGCAGCATTTTGAGTTCAGTACAAAACATAGGTTTGTCAGTGGGGGAGGATTTAAGAGACAGAGTTTAGGAGCCTTATGGCTGTGGAGTAGAAGCTTTCCTTGAACCTAGAGGTCTGGGTTTTTATACTCCTATATCTTCTGTCAGAATAAAATAGAGAGAAAAGTGAATTCCCAGGGTGGTTTTGGTCATTGATTAGATTATTCGCTGTTCTGAGGCAGCGTGTTATGGAGATGGTCTGGATGGAAAGAAGTTTTGTGCCAGTGATGGACTCAGCTGTCTCCACCACATTCTCAGCTCATGACTGTATTTTACATTCATGAGCTGAGCAAATTCCATAACACATTGTAATGTATCCAGTAAGAATACTTTCCACAGTGCATCAGTAGAAATTTGTTAGTTTTATGAAGACATACCAAATCTCCTGAATCTCCTGAAGAAGTAGAGTTGCTGGTATGCACTGTGATTACTTTATCTATGTGATAGGACCAGATTAGGTTGTTGGTGATGTGAATCAGGAACTTGATTCTGCTGACCATCTCCACAGTAGCCCCATTGATGTAGACAGGGGCGTGGACTCCTCCCTGATTCCTGAAGTCAACAACTAGCTCCTAAGTTTTGCTGAAGTTGAGGGAGAGGTTATTGTCCTCGCACCATACCACCAGGTTTTCAGCCTCTTTACTGTACTCTGTTTCATTTTATTTGTGATCACACCTACAATGGTGATGCCATCGGCAAAAGATGAAGCTGGAGCTGTGTCTATTCACACAATCATGGATGAACAGGGTGTAGAGCATGGGACAGAGCACACAGCCCTGGGGGGCTCCTGTGTTGAGGATCAGAGTGGGGGAGATGTTGTTAGGGACAGAACTGCACAGCCCTCCAGTACTAAAATAATCCTAGAAAGAATTCAGAAAGGTGAAATAGTTCAAAGTGGTGACCAGATCTTCGAAAAGTGCTCCAGTCTCGAGTGGAGATCTTATACAGTATCAGTTTTTCAAGAAGGTCGAAATGCAGCTACTTAACAGACACACATTTCAACAGGTGGTACCTTGGAGACAGAGCATAACAGTACCATAATGGTACCAAAGCAGCAAAATACATTTCCTAACAAAATGAACAAGCATAGCAGATAAACATTCCGAATCTTTGTCAAGTTTGACCGTATAATCACTTTGTAGAAGATACAATTCTGATGACATAGTAAAATCCAAAAATGCTTTAGTGACAGAATGTACATTGTTCCAGTATTGTTTAATTTTATTATGTTTTATTTAATCTGAGAGTGACACTTAAAACATCAATTAGATCTACCTGGGTATATCTTTTGCTAACGGACTGGGGTTAGATAAGATCCGTTAAGAAATTTGAAATTAAGCTCCTGTTTAATAACAGAAATACACTTTCGATTCAGTTTTTCACAAAATGTTAGCCAATCCTCCTCGGTAAATAAGTACTCACTCCCAGATAGTTTTCAGAGTTATATACAGTATGACAATTTACAGTTATTAAGTAATATACTATATAACTTTCATAACATTCCTCCCAGAATAGCAGGAGTTCATAATTTTTTTTCAACCTCAGAGTGAAAAATCTCAATCTATTTTCTTTCATAAGAGATAAAATATAGTTCTGTATTTGAAAAAAAATGATTAAATTCAGATATGGGAATATTATACATAGCTTTGATCTGATTAAAAGATTTTAAGATTTCTTGTGCGAATAATTAGGATAGGTATAAAATCCCCTTTTGTGGTCCAGTCTAGAAGTTCTATATTTTTCATTTGAAGAGGGAAATCTGGATTGAGAGTGATAAATGTTGAATTGTGTTTTAAACTACTTAATGGTGTAAATAAATGTGACCCTCTTTTTTCTGGAATTCAATTATTTATGACAAATATGCATTTGCTCTGTGAAATTCTATTATTAACAAAGTATACTATTATTGAAATTATAAAGTGACATATTATGCAATCCATCCACATTATGTAAACTCATTCTGCTATATAATGTGTTTATACTTATTTCACCAGATATATGAATATCTTTCTTCAAAGCCTTTAACACAAAAAAAATTGTATCTAGAAAATCTGTGAAGAGAATAAGATGCCATGTCTTCTTAATAGGGATCTCTGTAGTCAAATAGTGGTTGGCAGCTAGCAGAAAAAAGCAAGAATGTACAGTAACCTACTACGAGGGCCTCATTCTTTTATGATAATTGTTCATCATGTGGACAATGATCATTCTATTATACAGAAAAAGAGTTGTTTCTACTCTCGTGATCATGTCAAATAAATTGAATTTGTACTGTATGTATTGAAACATAGATATTAAGTTCTGTTGTCATAGTCATAGAAAATGTATCCAAATATTTCAGTTAGAACTTAATAACATCAGAAACATAGCAAACAAGGGGAGCCCTTCAGCCAGTCTGGCTCCTTTGCTTAATTGATCTAAATATCTCATCTGGTCTTGAATGATGGAACAGTAGCTTCATCTGCATGCCTTCTTCTAATGCTCTCAAACTCCCACAAACTTTTTGTGTGAAAAAAAGATGCCAACAATGTCCAGAACTGGAAAAAAATACTAATACGTATTACACAAGCATATGATTGTTCTGTATTAGGAACCATTCAACATCAAAGGCAAAAATAGAGCCACATCTGGAGGTCTGTAAAAGGAACTGATAAGGTTCACTCCTATACCTCAGTGACTGAAATGGAAACAACACTTTTTTTTTAACTAGGCAACCAAATCAAAAACTAAAATAAGCAATGTGTTTTTAAAAATGAGACAATTCTGAAATATAAGCAAAGGTGGTGTTCTCAAACTACAATATTCCAAAACAGATTAATAATATGCAAAAGGGAAGGCAAAAAGGTAATTAAATGCAAACTCAATATATACTGTAAATGGATAGACTACAGTGGCAAGTACTATACTCATAATGATTGGTACTTCAGTTATAAAGAGTAACATCACCTTATTGAAATATGCATTTTGGAATGTTTATTGAGAAGTAAGTCAAAAGAAAGTCTGGATCAACTCACTTGGCTGGGGGTCAACCACCTGAAACATATTGTATGTTCTCCCATACAGAGAGAGAAGTTAATAAAAGGGTAGCTGTAAAGGTGGAGATGGAGTGAAGTAGGGATTCAGAAAGAAATACCAGGTAGAGAAAGAGAAAGTCTGCATAATACATTTAAAAGGCTGCTTTGCAGGAAAAACACAATGTTATTATTTAAGCTACAGTATAACAGGATTTGTAAACTACTTTCTGAAATGTCACGATCATTAATTTGTTTCTTATTTACTTCAATTATCAATGTTAACTTTTTTTTCTATTCTACTTTCAAATGTCCTTTTTGCTTTAAAAATGTACTTCTTTTACACTGGTACAAATCGTGTTCAGTGTTTTTGAATTCTTCTGAATCGTTTCCACCCTACATTCTTGTTGTTAATCTTCACTTTCATTTCCACCATATTTATTCTTAATAACTTCCTCTCTGTGCTTTCACAATATACAATATTTTTGAAAAAACGGCAGTAGCTTCATCTTTTTTTTATTTAATTTGATTTAAAAAAAATCAAATGTGCATTTTATCATTTTTCTGTACATGCATTGTATGAATGCACTCACTTTTCAGTCGAAAGAATGAAAATGAAAGAATAGCTTATGCTTTTGTAAACAGGAAGAAACAGTGAAACTTAATTATGTTCTTACAATTGGGGTAGAGTTTTATTTTAGAGAAGCAGACATTAGTGTATTTCAGTGGTTTGTAGAGACAAAACATCCAACACGTGCTTTTTTTCATCACCACTAAGTAGAAACTGCTTGTCGTCTAAATTGAAGCATGGAAGAAAAAAAGTTATGATCAATTTGGCTAAAAAACTTGCTTAAGTATAAAGTGATTCACACAAAACAATGGATCTGTGTACCTTTAAAATGTTTTCTGACTACATACTGGAATATTTAAAATATTACATTTAATTTGCTGTTGATAAATGCTATAAATAATATGATAAATTAAAAATATTCATATTTATTAAACCAATTGACTTGTTTCAGTAAAGAACAATACAGTATCAATTATAATTTTATTTTCAGATGTACTTTAAAAAATGATTTATAAATATATTGGAATGACATATGATGTAAGTGGCAGAGCTAAGCATTTGAGACTAAAGCATTGTTTGGAGCTTCATGTAGCAAATTCGGCTGTATTTTTTTGCTTCTTTAAACAATAAGGATTTTTCTACTTGTGGTTGTTTTTCACAATGAATGTGATACAAAATATGATCAAAATAATCATGAGCATTAAAACATTGCAGACAAAATGTTAGAAAGAACTATACATGAAGAGAGGAGGATCTGAAAAGGGCAATAACACGTTTTAACAATAAGACAAACTCAACATGAAATCCAGCCTGAACTCTTTAAATTCACAAACGTATGGTTCAATTTAACATATTTAAGGTTAGGAAAGCTAATCAAATCTACAGCTCATAGTTATTATGCACTTATCTACACGTAATAGATGGAATCAACTTTGCTGTAAACATTTTCAAAGTTTTTATTAAAGGGAAGTCTGGGACTAAGGATATCGTGCTTTTTTCTGTATACCATTTATAATTTATAAAGAATCTATCCCTTTGTTGACTTTAGCTTGACAGCTTGCAATCCCTGTTTCAGTATTTCGGTCAAATTCTAACAACGATATAATGGTCCAATGAACCAATGAACAACGGATAGCTTACTTAATGCTTTGGCTTGGATTTGTCTGTTTGGAGAAATGACAACTGATGGATGAGCCAGGGAGATTATGCTGCTATGGTGAAGTTTGGGTGGATGGAGGATCTAGAAAAGATTAATACAGTGCTGTGTACTGCTAGGGCAATTTTATGTGTAGGGGAGCAGAAGCGTAAATTTAGAATTTGGGCTCAACCCAAAAACCAGTTTAAAATTAACACCTTTATATTAAGACATTATGCTAAACAATTAATTTAATAAAAATCAGTATTCAGAACCTTCCTATGGTGTGCAATCTTATGAAATTGCCAAATATTACATAAACATTTTTAAATCAATATTTTACTCAAAATCTGAATGCGCAAACTGAAGACTTTAATGGTAAGTTACAGTAAATGGCAGCAAGACTAAAGAGAAAAAACTTAAATAAGTTGATTGGATAAGTATTCAGACCAGTGAAGGCAACACTTGGTAATTACTTTGCACACTGGTTTGGTTCAGTTTTTGCTCATTGTTCTTGACAGTTTGTCTCAGGCTCTTAAATTGCTCGGGAATCACTTATGGACAGTAGTTTCCAGGTCTTTACTCAGATTGTCAATAGAATTCAAGTCACTCAAGGAGATTCACATGGAGAGCCACCCCATGTTTAACCTAATGTTTAACTAATGTTTTGAATTATTATCCTTTTGAAAGTTGAATTTTCAACCCAATTTTAGATCTAAAACAGGTTTTCGTCTATGATTTACCAGTATGTTCCCATCAGTCTTAACAAGCTTCCCAGGCCCTGCTGATGAGCAAGAGAACTATAATATAAGGCTGTCACCACCATGCTTGACTGCTGTAGCAGTCAGATGTAACATTTTGTATTTATACCAATAAATTCCAATCTATTCTAACCACAAAACCTTTTGCCATGTGTTTGCAGAATGACTTAGGTATTTTTTTGCAAACCCTGTGTGGGATTTTAGGTGTTTTGTCTTTGGTTCCAATGCGATATTAAGGGTATTTAAAATATTTTATACATTTCTCTTGATCTATATATTTTTATAGCTTTATCCCTGAGTTGTTTGAAAGCTCCTTGATCTTCATGATTAAATCTCTGCTTGAAATTCACTACATAACTAAGAGATGTTCCAGAAATAAGTGTATTCCAAAATCATGTGAACCACTATTGTTGCACATAGACAGGTCACTCAACTAAATAACTAATTGTTAGTTAAAGTTATTGTGTGTACTGTACCTAAATTAATTTTGGTTTGCCACAGCAATGGGTTTGGACACTTATGTGGTCCTGACTTATCTATTTTTCTTTCACATTAATTAACAAAATATTAACTATTTACTATTACAATTGTCAATAAGAATACTAACAAAAAGTAAAAACTGATTGTGGCACACATGACACAGGCCTCTGTGAATATCGGGGCCTTATTATTTGCAACACCTGTAAGAATTCCTGCTTCTTTCAAGCACAAATTAATCTTCATAATACATGTTATAAACCTCAGTGACTGTAGCTTCACCAAATAAAACCAGAACATTAGAATTTTAAAAGATTTGGTTATGTCACTGAAGCAAGAAAGAGCAACTGAAAGCATTCTTCTATCATAGTCAACCACTTACACAGCAGTTGTAACATTTGCCCTAACTTAGACTATTGGAGAACACACAGTATTGTTATATCATATACATAAGTATGAACAAATGTTAAAATCCATAATTGAGATCAGATATCCAAACTATTATCAGAGAATAATCAGAAGTACAGTATTTAAAAGTCCATCAATACTGTTTCCCAGATCATATCTTTAGCCACAGTTCCAAATGTAATTTCACTACCCCATTTTTCTGGGGCTTTTCCATTGCAAACTTTATACTGCATACTATAACAACATGTTTAATGACACATAGACTGCCACACCACAAACGTAGATTTATGGATCGGTAGCTCTAATGAAAAATATCTGTTAAAACAGAGTCTGAAACAAATCCATATCCAAACATCTCTAAATCCAGCCTTATCAACTTTAAGACAAACAGAAGTGGTTAGCTATGTACTTCTGATTATGCCATGGTTTCAATTAATGTTAGTAACAGTCTCTCAGAAAGTGTTGGGACATGAAAACTACAAATAACAGTCTGTAGTCTACAACAACAGTCTACTCTCTGTGTAATGTAAGTACAGTGCAGTTTAAAAAGATAATCCCTCAGTGAACAAAAAAGGTAATGGTATTTAATTCATAATGCACTAAAGTTATGTACAAAGAATTAAATGTGATGTTTACATTATAGTGCTACTAAAATCTGGTTTCTCTGATCATAAATAATAATTCCCTCATCATGAAACTTTAGCCAAAAGGCTTTTTTATTTTCTGTTGTTTTGCATTATAAGAGATATCATACACACATTTTACACACACAATGTATGATGCTACCTCTTTTTGACAGATTAAAAATGCTAACAGTACTTATGCTATTACTACTGCAAGTTAGTCGTGCATTTTGCACATAACCTGTATGGATTTATTTAAAAAAACAACACAACCCAAGAGGATGTAGAACATTCTAAAATAATTTGCATTACACAAATAAAATTATTGTGACTCACACAAGTTGGTGTACATTTCTTAAGCCTATCTTTGATTGTTGCTCTAACATCAAAGCCCTTCTAAACACAAGGATTAGAAGAAAACAAGTCTATCATTGAGAGAAGGGGCAAGGGGGAACATGTACATTCTAAACTACATACATGTACTGTATGTAGCTTGAGTTAGGGTCATGTGATAGAACTTAGATGTCAATTAGGTCATATTGCCAGGACGCAACATCAAAGTAAAATAACAAAGAACAGTGTATGGTGACACCTTTCAATACTTTTTGAAGACACTTTGTACTTAAAAAATTAAAGAACAGAAGACTGCTCATACTGTATATTTTCATTGTGTTTTAAACAATTAATTACATACAGTACAGTATAAGTACATTATATCCAAATATACTGTATACCCTCTACAGTGACATTCTGCATCTCTTCTCAGGCTGTCGGTATAAAGTCCAAGCCATTTTCTAATCTTAACCTTTATTAAAGATAGGTTTTGTACATTTTTTTGTCATACTAAAGTATTAAACTCCCTGGCTGTCACAAGGCAGACTGATACATTTTTTTTTATTGTCCTGATGATACAGGCACATATCCCTCGATATCCAACACATTACAGTTGAAAAATATTTATTTATTATATCAAATGTAGTACTATGATTGTCTGTTGATTTGTGAAGCATACATCTGATAGACCTGTATTTTACAATTAGAGTCCCTTTTTGTTGTTTGTATAGTATTCAATATAAAGCATTTTAATGTCAAAATATCAAAAAAGGTCATAGGTTTGATTTCTCCTGGTAATTAATTATATGTCACATTTTAAAGGCTAATATGTGAACTAAATCAGTAAGAAAGAGTAAAATATTTCCCATCTGAGGATTATACAAAACTAGGTTCCTCTTTAATTATACTTTTCCTTCTTCCTTACATAACCTTGAAGTTTTCAGTAATAAAATCATTAAGTTTTTTTTGTTAATTTTTTAATGCATTCAATATTATAGCAAGGTAAAATAAAATAAAAAATATTTACAAGTTACTGTAAATTGTACTATAATTACTGGCTGCAATGTCTTAATCTATTTGGTCAAAATATTAAATAAGCAAATAAGTCAAATATTCCACAATAGTGTGTGACAACATGTGAAAATTCTGTTTATTTGCAAGTGTTAATTTCTCTCAGTTCCACTGGAATAGCAATTGATTGAGCCTCCACACATCCTCCTGCCTAATCAATAAAAAAAAACATTTCTATTTTGAAGACCATTGTGTAATAATAATTTTCCTATGTTATAGATTTCTTGAATTTATTTGTTTTTTTCAAAAATCTAGGGCTACAAGACAGGTGAACGAAGAAGAGGTGGAACTGAATAGCCGTGGATTGCAAAGCAGGTGAATATTGTTTTTCTTCAGGCTGTATTCTTACCTTCTTTGGATGGTATTCTTATCTTTTTGCCTGAAGTCAAAGTTTGTTCAGTACACATCATTGTCTTTACCAGAAGTTATTGCTCACAGCACAGTTTTTTCAAAAAGAGGACTCATTAACCATGAAATATTCCTCACAATGCAATTTTTGAAAATTCAAGTTTAGTTCTTAAAATCTTAAAATCCATCTCTCTATAAAACAGAAAAAAAATAGGTTTGGAAGTTTCCCCTTATTGTACTTATGTGCTTGAATTTTGTGTACTTTTAGACTTCCTTTTTCTAACTTTGGTTACTGACTTTCTCCATGTACTATATATGCTATCAATATTACTATTCTAAAGGCTGGTTTCAGGAGGGTTTCACAATTCAACGCATCTACTGTACTGACATGTACAGTGTATAATAAAAGCAGAACATTTTCTTCCAGGAATATACACATCTCAATTTAATAGTCTAATGTTTAATTTTATTTTTCTTTCTCTCATTTTTCTTTTTTCTTATAGATTCTCACCACAGGTATATTTTCAATCTGAAGAATATTTTTCTACTGATGGTATGTACTACAACAACAAAACAGTTTAAGATTTAGAAGTTTTAGGATTAATATTAAATTACAAAAGATTAAAAAAAGCACACGGAGCAACATATTAGTATTTTTATTTCCAATAAAACAAATGAATTTCATACAGTATACTAATAGTTCTAACCGAATTACATCCCAAAGTTGCTCATATGAGTTTCAGCTATTCTTCAATGGTGTCTCAAATTTCTCAATTATTGTTATGTGTGACCCAATTATTCTTTAATCTATTGCATATGATAGTGGATTTTATATCTGCATCAGTATTAATCCCATACTGCTTTTTTGGACTTGTTTTATCAGGTCAATATTGTGATTTATGGTACATCCAGCTATGCTGGGAAGAAAGTATTAGATTCCCATTTACACTAATGTAGAAACCTCAGACAGTTTGAGGAAAAAAAACAATAAAATGTTTTGCACTTTCAAACATGTCTCCTAAAACTTTGAAATATTAATGTGAGATCTTATCATTGCCAAAAAAGCAGAAACAAAATTCAATACTAGCCAAAATCAGGAAAATAATTAACCACAATTTACCAAACTAATTTCCTTCAATTATAGCCATCCCAAGAGTCTATACACACAGAATCACACACAATCCCGGCTACCTTCTCAGTTCATACTAAACTTAATACAAACCTTGCCATAGACTGAGCAATTTAACACCAAAATAAATTGAACAATAGGTTGCATGGAAAAGTTCTGAATATACAGTAGTTGGAAATTATTACTGATGTAATATTGTAGACGTTTCTCAGCTGTCCTTTGGAAGGGAGAATCCCTGGGGGTAGGCTCCTATGTTTTCAAGAGGAGAAAGGGGAAGGGGGTACTGTGTAGTTGGATAGGAAATGAAGGGGCAATGAAGGAAATGCCAAACTGTGTGCACAGTACAGACTGTACTGCACTTTTTTATTATTTTCGAATTACCAGTTTTGTAGCTTTTTTTACATTAAAGGGCATTAAAAGCTTTTACTTTGAAACAAAGACTTCAGTAACTTTGTGAACAGCCCAGTTAATTGTGCTTTCATGTTGTTCATGCCACTACAATGTAAAGAAAAGAATGAATAGCAAAACAAAAACACAGGGTTAGAAAAACCCTGGAATTTGGAATCCTTTTTCCCTTGAATCACAGTTGAGATTCCAGTAGTCTAAACTTTGGTGAATCAAGATTATTCTACCCAACTACCCTGAACAGTCAAGAAACAGATATACATTGTCTGGATTCATAAAAAACATAAACATAAAAAAGTTGGATGAACAGCGATAAATGTAGAACATAGAAGTGTACAAAGTGTCACGGACGTCCAAAGGAACTAACCGTGGGGAGTAGGAGAGCGGAAAAAGACCCATATGCGTAGCGGCGAGACGGGAAAAAGGCCCGGGCTCATAGTGCAAAGAGTTCAGGAATGCCGTATAGAAACCTATGCCCTCAGGGAGCGGACGTGGGGCGCCCTGGTGCTAGGCGGGTCTCAGGACATCCGAACCTCAATGCTGAGCCAGGACAGAGTGCAAGACCCGGAAATATATAGCCCAAGGGAAAGAGAGGGACAGGAAGGACAGCAGACCGGAAACTAGGGATAGGACAGAGAAGGAGCGCCCTCTGGCTGCAGAGGGCGTGACACAAAGCTTATCTTTATAGCATTGTATACACATAAATGTAGTCTATCATGAAAAATATATTCCCAGTATATTTACTTACATTCTTAGTATTTCGGAATATGTCTGCATCATTTATTCATAAAAAATTAAAGCCACTACGACATGCCACATGATCATATTCAAACCTACAGCAACTGTATTCCTTTTTATTTATGACATTAAATTATCACAATCATTCAGCTATGCATACATATGGTGTTAATATTTCAAGTGTTATGATTCAGAGCCACCTTTAGTTCCCGTTTGCTAAAACAACAACGATCCTTAATCCTTACTATTGTACAAAAAATTTGATCATGTGGTCTCCATTTTAGGCAAATGGGATTGCAGCTATGGATGATCCCAACTTTCGTACATATATCTGTTCCGTATATAGTTTCGTACTATATCTGGATGTGCGTTGCAATCAACCCACAATGTCCTGTGATGTGCAGTATGCTTTCTTATTATTGCCTTTTCAGGGCTCAACAAAAAGAAAATGACACAAAAAAATCCCAACCACAATTTACCCCGGGCATGTCCAAACTCAATTATACCCATTTGTGAATATATGGAAACACCCCTCAACACTAATCTAATTACCTACCTAATTATCACTGCTGTGTGGCCTCTAGTGGCAGGTCACTTGTTACTGCAGCACTTTCTTAAGCTGGCCTGGAGTAACATGAACTGAATGTATGTTGATAGTGAGTGGAAAGTTTCTATACTAGGTAGGACTGTTCTTTCACTCAAGACAAAGCCATTGGCATTGATTTTTGGGTCAAAGGGTCATAGTCAAGGGTTATTACTGTAGAATAAACTGTAATCTTGAAAGAACATATTGTTCTCTAATGTTTTCTTTTGCAATTGAATGAATGTGACAACACTGAAAAATGTTTAGACGATACTAGTAAACAATTCTTGGAACATTTCTGAGATTCCACACAATAAAACTGAGAGAATACGGTTTGTCCAGGAGCCCTGAAGCAGCACAAATATTTTTTTTTTGTTCCCAGAACTAACAATTGTAAACAGTCATGAGCTTCCAACAAAAATGGTGAGTACTTTCATATGTAACAACAAAACAAACTTCTGAATTGCAATGGATAACATTTTTTTTACTATATATAAATGTACCTACACTAAGGCTCAAAGAATTTGTCATGTTTTTTGATTTTATGATAACATTAAAATTAATTCATCAAAATTGTACTTTTGTTAAAATTATGACAGAAAGTAGTACATAATTCAGGTAATTTATTGACCAATTTAGATGTTTCCTGTAATGTAAGGAAAGGAAACATGAAATAAATCAGAACTCGGTTACCTTATCTGACCAGTGTTGCATTTCCTGTAATAAAGATGGTTTTATTTTATTTTTTTACCTTTGATCTCTTGACCCTCACCTGTCTACATTTCAACTGACACACAGTGCCAAAACTATTATTTTTTTATTACCAGTGTCAGCTTGTGCTGCTTCTCTCTCAATTTGTCTTAATCCACCTTCTCCTCTTTTATGACTTTGACACAATAGACACTATGATCTGTAAACAATTGCTGACCTGGGAATATCTGGTGCCATTTACACCTGGTTCTCTTTCTCTACTTTGCTGAT
Source organism: Lepisosteus oculatus (assembly GCF_040954835.1). Classification (NCBI taxonomy): domain Eukaryota; kingdom Metazoa; phylum Chordata; class Actinopteri; order Semionotiformes; family Lepisosteidae; genus Lepisosteus; species Lepisosteus oculatus. The sequence continues at coordinate 44,303,149 of NC_090696.1, read as the reverse complement.
CACACTTACTGGGTCCCCTGGCAGAACTTGTTCTCTGCATCTCATTTATTCTCCACTGGTATCTAATACTTTATGTGTTTGTGTCCTGTTTTTACCCCCCCCCCCTCTCCCCCCCAACTCTCTTGGGCTTATGATCTCCTCTCACAGCTTTTTAAACCACTTCTATGCAGATTATGCATATTATCTTTTTCTCTTTCTCTCCCTCGATATCCTTATCTCCTCCCGTATTAAAGCCTGTCTGTCAGCCATGTTCTCCTGGGTACACTCCCATCATCTGAGCTGAACCTACATCTGACCTCCTTATTCTTCTTCTTCACCTTCTGTCAACCTCTCCACCTCTGTTCCTCTTGACTCAACTACGCCCTCTCCCTCCTTCTCTTTGAATAAACTCGGTGTAATTTTTCAGCCTTCTCTTCTTCCCATCACATTTTGTATTCTGATCCACTCCTGGTGTTTCTTCCAGAGAGATATCAGTCAACACCTTTTCCTTCCTCATTAACTCATCTAATTAACTGCTTATTTTGACTCTGGTGCTCTCCTACCTTGAGTATTGCAGTACCCTCTTGTCTAACCCTCTCCGAACCATTCATGATTCTGAATTCTGAACGCTCATATCACATCATTACTCTTATCCCTTCCATGATTCCTTATAGCTGCATGTACCCATTTTAAAACTCAAGTGTTTGTCTGCTGCTACATAAACCACTCTCCTTGGGGATATATCTGGTCTTCTCCTGCCCCAATAATTTCAGGTCCCTCATCTCTTCCTTAACACCCTTCAGACTTCCCTACGCCTTCTTCTAATCTCAATAGAATAAATTACCCAGTGAAAACAGAACTATCCAGAACCTGTTCATCTTTTGGCCTCTGCTCAAGACTCATCTGTTTTAAACAGCTCCTGTGATCACTGAAGTCTGCTCAATGACATTCTTTCTTGACTATTTTTAACAATTCCTTCTTATTTACCACTTGATGGTAATTATTTTAATTCCCAATGAAAAAAATGGACATGGACATGCTCCTTTGTACTTGTAACATGCTTTCCTCATATTTATTTGTCTTGTCATTTATATTATTAGTATGTTTTACTGTTTTTATGTTTTTTGTATTTGTATGTATTATTACATATTTTTTAAGCTTCAGTTATTAAGGACACACAATAAGAAAATACTGTAAATAAAAATAAATAGATGAGAACTGAATAACACGTAAGTGTTACCTCTTTTGGAAATGCCATTGATCTCACATGTTGACATCTTTCATTAAATAGTGTCAATTGCATTCCTACAGTACATAGTTCTACAAAACCCATTTATGTCCATCTGTCAGTGGTATCTTTTCTGTGTTAATTCAGAAATATCACAGTATGGGTCATAATATATCTATTATGTATATTGAGACTGTTTTACTTTTTAGTGATGTTTTCAGGCCTATTCATTTCAAAAATAATTTTGGAGTTTAACAAATGACACAACTCATATTTTTCTTAGAATGCTTTATTAAATGGTAATTGTCTACATTTTGGTTATTTTTTTCCATGTAATAAACATATTGCTCCACTGGTGTTTTTCATTCCTAATTAATATTGATAAATAATTTTATCTCTGGCTGGCAACATGATAGATAAAGTATAGTCCATTCTGCACCTATTTTCCTTAAAATGTGTTATTATTCACTATAGGCTCCAGTCTCATTAAAAATACATTTAAATAATTCTCCTGCAATCAGTGCACCATCTACGTGCCTATGCGACCATAGTTTTTAAATTCATTATTCATAATTATTTATGAGTGTCATTATCAATGAGACTGTAATCTTTTTCTCTCTTTAGTCTTCTGATGGTTGTTTATTTCGTAAACTTGTATTGTTCACGTGACTAGTGTGCCTCAAAATATCTTTTTTTCTCAGTAAGCAGTAAAATAATTAACAACACAGGCAATGTAGGAACACAAATGCAATAATTCCCTAACTTTATTTCTCAAAGTAATAAAACCTCCATATTGATGCACTTATCCTACTTATTAGTCAGAGTAATGATCAATGGAGATGTTTTATGCTCTTTGTACCACATAGGACCCTTGAAAAGCTGGAACACATACTGTATCAGTCACTAGAGACTAAGTCTGTGTTGTAGAGTGGAGGATTCACTCAAGTAAAGATGCCAAACAGTATATGCTGGCCTATAAATTGATGAATTGCAATGCAGCGGCATAACCCCGATTTCTCATAATTTCCCACTGTGTGTTGCAGATGGTATTAAACGGTTTGGGCAGCAGGCCAGCCTAAGATTTACCAGTGCTTGTAGATTTGCACAGCAAGTAATTATTAATTAATTCATTAAAGAGAACAAAATTGCTGGTGGAAGTCCTGTAAGAACAGAGAGTAAGAACAGTTTGAAAAGAGAGGAGGCCACTTATCCTATATACCTAATTTGTCAGTTAGTAGTTTATTGATGCAAAGATCTCATCCTGACATTTCTTGAAAGAAGCCAGAGTATTGGCTTCAACAACGTATTGAGTTCAGTTTATAAGACACCCATCTATCAGAAATATTTTATATGACACTATGTTCATCACTAAAAGTTTCACAGATTTCCACAGAAATTCAAACTTCATCAGCAAGTCCTGCAGTCTTAATCTGTTGATCATACAAATCATTACAGAGGTTTTCTAGATTTTCAAGACATTTGTCAATGTAATTTGTAAATGCCTTCACCTGCAAGGAATCTTTGGATTTGCTTTGAATTGTACCATTTCTTTTCAGTACACAAACGTTTGAAGCCCTATAAAATGTTTTAGCTACAATGACCCTGGAAAGCACAGAGCAGGTTTAATCAACTACAGATTGAGATACAAACATTAAATGTGTTACCATTACTTGGCTACAATTATAATTAAACGTGTAGCTTCAAATTAAGTATATGGACTACTCAATAATCACAGTGTATATATTTTATCTACGCTAGTATTCAGATCAAGATAGCATTACATAAGCTTAAAAAATATTTTGGAATGGTTTACCATCTCAACTGCATTGTCCTTGGTCAGCAGACTGGGGCATTGGTTTAGAAAAATTGTTGTCCATAGGAAAAAGTGCAACATATTGGGGCACCAACATTAATACAACAGAAATACAGTATGTAACAACTCTTCCAGTGAAGAACTTATGTCTATACATTAGATATTTTTGTTCCAATGCCACTGGTCCTTTCTTGACTCTTTTCAAATTCTGAGTCTCTCTGCTCAGCGTTTTCCTGTATTTTTCACTTTCATTTTAAGTAAAAGTGTCCGCACTATCTGTTTGTTTTTCATCTCTAATCCTTGATTGAATCCCAAAGCACAAGATGTAACAATTACATCGACAATTATATTTTTCAAAATGTTACATTTGCAAAACATATTCAAGGAATTACTGTGATCATTGATCAATTAACAGTTGTTGGCTTCACTCCTGTTACTCCATTTACAAAAACTTACAAATGTGACCCAGAAGTTGTTTGTAAGGCTCTCATTTTTTAATTGGAAAAGAAACGATACTGAAGTCATGCTATGTGTTTTCTTATTATGTAACTTAGAAAAATTGTATCGTTTATAAAATCTTAGAATTTCCATGGTATCAGATGAGGTCCAAAAAGCGATGTTACAAGTTACTTTCTATTCAGGAAATGCTTCTCTTTGTACACATATGTATACCTTGTACTCATACATAATACAAGATGCATATGAATGATAGAATTCCACATTAGTAAACTGAAAATAATGACATTACATTTTGAAATTAAATTATACTTTACACAGAGATACTGGAAATATTTTTAAAGGAAAAAAATCTTTCATATCAATAATACTATTTCATTAAAACACTTTTCCCCTTGTGATATTTTAAAACAGGACCATGTAGTGAGGAGGAATGTGACTGAGCGCAGCTGGTTCAGTGATGGGGATGATGATTCTGAACCTTCCAAAGAAGGTGATTACAATACCGTAGAAGATCAAGAAGAATTGCGAAATGTCAAGATTCACCCTGCAAAACCTTTAAATCCCGAGCCAGACTATGCAGGTTAATATGGAAATCATCTGCATTTTCAAAAATAATCTTTAAAAGTACAGTATAATACATTCCTGCATACAAAATAAGTGTAACACAAAAATTACAAATGAATGTATTTTAAAAAAATCACCTATAACATAACACTGAAACCTGGGGAACTTTCAACTGAATGCTTCTCAGTAAAAATCAACACAGCCATGGACAGAAGCTCAAAGTGCCACATGCAGCTCTGGGGCCATCTTTTGGACAGTCCTGCTAAAGTTCACATTAAAAGGAAACATTGGCATAAAACCCAGCCCTTTAAAAATATGCATCTACAGTATGTGATGTCTTTCGGCACCCTACAACTTGTTATTGACATGTTTTGTACTACATCAAAATCTATTAAAAGATTTATTAAATTATTACAAGTACTGTATATTGACAATAGATGTTATCTCTGTCATTTTGTTCTAAAGAAGTGTAAGAAAATTATGTTTATACCAATTATTAATTCATTTTAATTCGTGATCAATTTAATTAATCCTGCCATAAACAGCTTATATGTGGGGATAGATTGTCTTATATGGCTGGTTATGCCAAGGCTTCTTCTTGATATCTGTCTCATCCAATCTCAGAATTGAAATCTCAAGCATATCAGAAAAAAAAAACATGTGATTTCTTGGAAAATCACAAGACGAAGGTTCTCATTAGATGATGAAATAATCACCCGTGTTTGGGACCCCAGGCTAAAACTCAAGGTATTATTCTAATTTCACAAGTTCAGATACCCCAGCTGTGGCCTAGGCTCTGTTTATCCAAATATTAGAACACTGCAGGTGAGAGTGACCCAATTAATGCTGTACAGTGATAATCAGTCATAGACACACATGTTATTTATATTCAAAGGACAAGGTCCACATTCCCAAAAGTGCAATTCTCTAAACAGGGAAGTTTTTCAAGTATCATTACTTTAAAAAACTCAACTGTTCTAAGGTTCTGTATTATTTGACTCAATATATTTTCTCATCATGATAAGGTCTGATAAAGAAGAGAGTTTTAATATCCTCAAATGTGCTTCAGGCTATTTAACACAAAAATGTGTCACATATGCCATCTAGTGGTAAACTGCAGCCTTCCTATCCACATGAAAAAGGCTGCTGTGGGTGATTCACCTGATTTGGGTTTAAACAATGTTAAAAAGGTGTCTTAGATTATTTTTTTTTATCTTCTTTAGATAACCGATATGATCGATCTTGTCCTCCACATTTCTCATCTCCAGGCCTGGGAGTAAGTATTGTATGCTGTAGTGAATTATACAATTAAATTCAAAGCATATTGAAAAAAAATCTGGTTATATTGTTTTCACTCTAAAGTTGAGAATGACAAAATATCAAATATGTACTGGTATTCTGAGATGGACTGGTGTCCCTTCCAGGGTGTATCCTGCCTTGCGGCCTGTTGCTTTCAGTGACGTTCTGGCAGGACCATGTACTGAATAAAGTGTTTAAAAGATGGATGGATGTTACAGTATTATATCAAATCTGACCCAATATGATTCATAATCTGCAAGAGATAAGACTTTGTAACTCCCAGACAAAAGTAACAATAAATTGGGAAATGGAAAGTCAAATCTGCAAATGAAAAAAAAATCATTCAAAGTTCATAAGGTTTTGAATGGCTCTTAGATAAGCTAAAGAATATTTAGATTAATGAGCGAAAAAGAAACCAGAGTACCCTGCAGCTGTTATGGACAGGGATTGCCACTTACTAATTTGCAAAGAGCTTGTTCTTTGATACTAAAAAAATAAATTATGTAACTCATTTGACACCTGCAAGATTCTACTGCCCAGCCAGCATTTTATTCCTTGTCTTTATGATTACAGAAGTTCCAGAACATTCCTCCAAATCTTCCTGAAAGAAATTTACCAGGTAATTTGTGCAAACTATTATCTTACTTGTATTTTGATAATAATGAGCTGAAGTTAAACAGAAAAATCATTCTAAAAGAAGAAAGAATGATCAAATATGGTAGGTGTAAAAATTGCATATTATCCCTTTTATTTTTGTATCATTAAGAGATTATGACTATTAATAATTAGATTATTGTTGTTTTTATTGCATATGTGTTAAGAAGATTAAACTGCTAAAAAGCTAAGCAAAAGGAAAATCGTCTTACTTACCTTCATAATATTTGCTTTTTTAAAAGGACTGAAGACCATAATTAGTTAAATCAAGTTTTAAACATGTAAGCTGTTCATAGGGGGGAATAATTGACTGTACTGAATTCAGGGTACAAAGTGGAATACAAGATATTGATCAAACTATACATCTTAAAAGTATGCGATGCAGTGATGTATAAAATATGTGTACAATAGTCCAATTGAAAGATGGATCTTTCAAAACATCATGCTTAAAATGTGTATTTTTTATTCTTTTTTCAATATTTAATGTTAGGGCCTGCGGTGAACAGAGACTTAAAGCCAAACAGGAATTCACTGCTTCCAACAAGTGGGTTATTTAATTAATTTTATTTAAATATTGCTCAATATTTTCCATCCACTAATCAATCTATTATACTGTAAAGGCACTAGCTTCACAACCTACTTGGAAATTAATTAGGCAAGGTTCTGCTGCTTAAAAGCTCTTATGTAAACTTCATTATTATGCCTTAGAGATAAGGGGATGTTATCTGTTTGGGATGGCAAATTATTACCAGGTCAATAAACAGAGAAAATAGCCTCTGTACAAAGCCCCAGGCTCTGTACAAAATTTGATGGTTCTAAATGTTTTTTTTATCTGACCTATGCACACTTAAGAGGCCCAGTTCAGAATTTACTTCTCATGAAAGAGCCACTAAAACTGTCAGCAAAAGTTGGTTACAGCTGTCTTAGAACAGGAAGTGGCCAAGGCAGCTGAGACATTTTATAGTACTGTACTATAGGCGTGTGCAAGCAGGTATGGATTAGTATTTCTGGTAACAGAAGGGAATGCTTGTAGATAAATAGGATTTTATAAGACAGCATATGGACAACAGTCACAGTGTCTCCCTTTATGTAGTAATGCAGCCATGTAGTCAAATATGTCTGATACTGAACATACTGATACTGGTCAGAGCAGGCATAGCAATCCTGTGGAAAATCATACAGTCAGATTCTGAAACGCTATTTATGACAGATCCATTTAGGTGGACATGTTTCAAATCACCCAGTCTAATGGAAGTATTGTCTATATGAGTGAGACTAACATACCTCCCCCTCAGAGCACAACAATGTATTAAATGTACAGTATTATATGTAATAAATTCAGAGCAAAAATGTTGATTGTGGGAAGTTGCATCTACTCCTAGGAGTAATATATTAAATATTCGAATTGTATCTAAATATCAAATTAAATATCTAATTATATCTCACTTAGCTACTTTAATTGTATCTACTCCAAAGAGTACAAAGGGATAGGTCGGACAGTGTTTGCATAGAGAGGTAGTGAAATGAAGGAAAAATCTGTTTTCACACCGTATCTTACAATTTATAAGGTCTAAACTATACTCTTCTTATTAGGGGAAAGATTAATCAGAACTGATTTTCAGGTAAGTTCTGGCAATGAAATCACTTATCTCTTACAGAAATTGTCCTGTATTCAACTTTCAATTTATAATATCACTGACATGAACAATAATATCTAATGCTTTTTAAAGTACAAATTACGCAGTGACTTGGATAATGTGGTTTCCACAATGCATCCATTATTTCAGTACATTATTTGGGTGCTACATAAATTATTTAATTTTTTATTTAATTTATTTTCTCTGTCCTTTATTATTATATGCAATCATAAATTGATCAAATCTTTAACTCAATCATGAAATAAACTCTTTAAGATTCTGAAATGACTTTGTAAGAAAACAGGGATGTTTTTTTAACCTGCACAATTTGAAAAGGATACTAAGATATGTTTTATTTCTGTTCTTTCAGAACCTACAGCATCCGCCAAGGTAACAGTTGACTCTTCTTCACTTCTGAATTGTTTGTGCATTTTTGAGTCCATTTTAATTCTGATAATTTTGAGAATGAATAAAAAAATCCCAATTTATTTTGTCTGAATTCTAAAATTCTACTCACAGCTCATCAGACTAAAATAAATAACTTGTTTTCTATTTTTTTATTTTGTTTACATGTTGGAACACCAGCTGCACAGCTACAGATTGGATAGATTGATTAATACAGACCTTTTGGTATTCACATTTCAGGCACACAACCCAAAATGCAGTCAAAACATTTCACCAGAAGGCATTATGACTCAACAGTGGATTTTTTTACAATGTATTGTTGAACAAAAGGGGCAGCATGGCAGTTCGCAGTGCAGCTCGTGTGTTTGTTTCAATCTGTGTGGAGTAAATGGTTTCATGTGCTCCCCGTGTTTGCATGGGTTTTCACTGGGTGTTCTGGTTTTTCCTTCATTCCAAAGAAAAGTGGTGAAAACGTGTGGACATTTTAAAGGACTCTAGTCCCGCACTATCAAAACAGAATCATGATGTAGCCCTGGGCTTTCCTGGATAGACTCCGGGTGTCATGACCCTTACAATGCATAAGTGGCTTACCGATAATGGATGGATATCAGACAAATGTTGTAAAAATTGTAAATAATTTGGCCTATGATTATAAGTTTTATCTCTTCCTTCTCAAATCAATCTGTATTTAAAGCGATTTGTTCTTCAAGAAAACGTATTTTAATTTATTTTAATGTACTTTTTTCAATGCTGGATGAATGCAAAATCTGTAATATTTATAGAAAAGGAAAATGGAAATGCTAGTAAAAAAATAATGAAAGCTTTTCTATCAGATTTTTTTTTCATTTAGTATTCTTCATTTCATGAGAAATAATGACATCCGTGATCTAAGTGTGTTTAAGAATGTTTGTTGAATATTTAAATATAGGAAAAATTGCCTTAACTCACTTAGCTGAGGGCCAACAAGACAAATGTTTCAAAATTCAAGAGAAACAGTTTTGTATCAAGGCAGGGGAAATGTTTTGCACACAGTTTCCAAGAAATGTAGAAGTGTAAGCCATTGATAATAATAATAATAATAATAATAATAATAATAATAATAATAATAATAATAATATTGTTTATGTTGCTGTTGTTGTTGTTGTTCCAAATATATGTTACAAAAATACAAAATATCATGATTAGGCTGAGGGAGTTCATCAAATCCTTATGTAATCGTAACCTCCCAATTTGTAAAGATTTTGTCAAGAATATACTCAAGCAATAAGTACTACAATTCTTTGTTATCTGACACAGTTTTTATGTGTTTTTCTCCTGCCTGGCAGTAGTCAGCAATGAGGGTCTCTGGGTTTTCTTTCATCCAGGAGTCTTTGTACTGTTTCCTGGTCTTAACGGTTTTCACGTCCTCAGGGTACTGGAGTACTGTGCTGAGGGGGCAGGGCTGGTCCAGTGGGGCTGTGTTCTGCTCTGTACTCATCTTGCTCTTTTAAATACAATGGGCCCAGGTGAGAAGAGCAAACAGACGGCCTGGCTCGGGCGTTTTGAATACAATCAGCCCCCTGTTGCTTGGGAACAGGTTCTTCAACTTTGGCCTTTTGAGTGTAGTGGGCCCAAGTGGTATTTTGTTTAATTTAAACTTTAAGGTAACTTTTCCTAAACACTTTTTAAACTTTTATCTAGCAAAGCAGTTCAATTTTTTAGAGGCCTCTTCAAGAAAGGAGAAGAAAGAACAGGGCTTACCAGGTGTTTTTCGTGTTGATGGCTGAGTTCTTGGCTTCTCTTGATGCTGCTTGTATTTTCCCTTTCCTTTTTGTTTCCTTTGGTGTACTTTTCTCTTTCTTTCTTTCTTGTCTTCTTATTCTTATATCCTTGTTTTAATGATTCTTTTTCTGTTTGTTCCTCTTCATCTCTTGGGGATTTTTCTTTTTGGAGTTTTTCCTCAGGTCCTTTATCCTCAGGTGTAGCTGTGTCTTATAGTTGATCTTCAGTTTTTTAGATGTTTGCTTTGTTGATTTTTTTTTCCAATGGCAAATTATTTCTTTACTTCTGTAGTTTTCTTTAGTTTTGTTAGATGTTGCCTTATTCCTAGACTATTTGTTCAGTTCCAGAAAACAATAAAATCTCAAAGAAATTAGGAGCTCATCTTCTGTGCTGCCTCTCAGTCTCTCTCTCTCTCTCAGTGTGACTCTGACCCCTGTCTCTCTCTGTCTCACCCAGCACAACTTAGTATACCATAGTCCTTGCTTTGAAGCTCTGAGAACTTCAGATGTTTACCCTAGATAGATGTTTACCATTGTATCTAGATTCTTAATGACACTTCAGTAATCACTGATAATAGCTGTAACAACATAATAAATATTGATCAGTGTGTTTCAGACCTAATGCAACTCAGTAAACACTTTAGTTCCATTCTTGCTTTGAAACTTCCCAAGAAATGCTACCAAGCATTTGAGGCTTAAATACTGCCTATAGTGGCCCAAATACGAGTTAAGCTGCCTTCTAAAATAAATGCAATACAACCAGCAGTTAAATCTCTCTCTCTGCAAACCAAGATATCTAACAAACTTTAAAAATACACACACCAAACAGTAAAGGCCATTTTTAAGTTCCCAAAAACCCAGACTAGAAAGCTCTCAAATACTAAGCTCCAATCAGATCTTTTCAGATGATCTCAAATCAGGAACTCTCACCTGGCCCAAGCTTCAAGTTCTCTAGCCGCCTCCTCTCGTTTTTGCGATCTGATCATCTTTTCCTTCTTTTTCATTTTCTTCCCTTTTCTCTGTCTTGATCTGATCTTAATCATGTCATTCTGGATTGTTGATTCACACTTAATCATTTGTCCAGAACTTAATTAACAAACCTAAAACAAGGTCAACTTTATGACTTTGTTGATCACAGAATCTGGTCTCCCTACATCTCAGCAAACATCCTCTTTGCTTTGAAGTTGGAAATGTTTGCACTGCCAGGCATTACCCATTGTTTCAAGATTTTTAGAATATCCATTATCATCTACAACTGTAACATTATTAATACTTCTATGTAGCTTTAAAAAATTAAAATGTCATAAGTAATGATTATTATTAAGAACAACTGGGACAAAAAAGATTGGTTTATTTGTCATATTTTTATATAATATATTATTTTATATAATGCATAATATATTTTGGGAATAAATTAATTAATTACTTTTAATTTTTTTTGTAGATAATCAGCATCATTACTTTTTATTTCATGCTATATAACTATTTGTGATGCTTTATTACACTCTGCCCAACTATTAATATCATTCCATTTTCATTTTATGCAGCACCTTTTCTTTATCACCTTATCAAACTTCTTTTCAAAGTCAAGCTATAGTAAAACATTAAAATACTGTAACCACCGTGGGTTTCAGTACAGGATCGAGCAGGCATGGGACTCAAGGTATGGGGTTGAACAACACAATTATTAACTAGAACCGGGGAAAGGTACACACACAGGGACAGGGGTTACAGAGTTGCATCTTCACTAACACACAGAAGCAAAAGGAAGAGGCTGTCTCCCAGCTTCTGCCCCACTATTTAAACTCACCTAGTCCCACCCCCAGGCGCTGTTCTCAGCCAGCCTTGCATGCACATGGCTAAAGCGCCCTGCGTGGCACTACAATACTCAATATCAAAACAGCAACAACTTTACAATTACAGTAGGTGTAGTTAAAATATATAATGCACTAAACATAATTTATTTTAAATCTCAAGCTTTATTTTTCAACAGAAAAGATTATTACATATCTATTGTTAAAACGTGGATGGTAGAAAACTATCATTGTATCATATTTTTGTCTATTCATATTGGGAAAACATTATCAGTCATTACTGGCACATATTCTCTTTTATTTAATATTTACATTAACTCATTCACTACAGGCATGAGGCCTGTAAAATGCATTAAAAAATATTTTATAATTGGTTTTCTTTTTAACACACGCCCAGTGCAGTCACCCTGTTTCATACTTTTTGAACTTTGTTTAGGCCTCCTAAACCAATTCCTAAGGAGCTTCTACCTCTTCCTCCAATTCCTGGGATATCAAAAACAGAGAAGGAAACGCACATACCACTGAAACCTCTGTAAGTAATCAATGATCCAGATAATAACTGAAGACTTTCAAGACAACATACTGTAATTACTTAGCAGATCTCAATTCATAGCACCTCCAAAACATATTTTTGTACTTCATTCAGTGAGTTTCCATTCTTTTCACAACAGTAACATTTGTGTCTCAGAAATGTTGAGGAGATAACTTTAAGAATGAGAAAGAATTCTGAATATTTTGTATGTTGTTTTAGGAGGTTAGGGACCTGTTAAAATTCCTCTGATATATATTTTAAAAGAATGCTTTATAAATGTAAGTATTTTAAAGTTATTTCCATTTCCAAACATTTCCAGAACATGGATTATATTTAGTTTGTATGTTGTCGTTTGTTCTTAGATGGTGCTTGCAAATCTGATATTTTGGAAATATGTATAACACAAAACACAACACCATGTGCACTTTCGTTTTTTTTAAATTGTATTATATTTACAATTTTTTTTTAATATAACAAATTTGCAAAGATCAGTAGGTGGTACATATAATTCTGATGTCAGCACTTTTACTGTTGTACTACACAGATTTAATATTGAATTCTTAACATCTTTTTTATTTCCAAAGAAATGTTGTACCATGTCTATCTGTCTCATGTATTTCAATTGTTTGTTTGTTTTTTAAATTGAGAAGTTCAGTCTACCCTTAAATAAGATGAATTACAGTTTGAATGAGTTTGCATTATTGTTGGAACTTACCTGGTAGAGAGAATGGCAGCCTGTCAGGAAGGTTTATGAAGGAACTGAAGCAAGGGTGAAGACAGGTTGGAGGGGAGAATGGAAAATTAAATGTTCCAGCAAGTAATCTAGAATCTTGATATTTATACTTATGTAATTAGAGGTTTAGAGATATGGTTTGATATGAGATCAGAGATACGGTCCTTTCTAAGTTTCCAAGTTTTCTTTAAAATGAACAGTTTGTGCTAAATTATTTATTTTGCTGGACCATCATGTTGTATTGTATTCTACTATATACAGTACAGTATGTTCCCTGTTAGAGATAAGAACTATCATATAAGACATTTTGCAAAGATTTATGGGTTTTTTTTCTTACTGGTTCCACAGCACAGGAAGAAAAGGAATAGTAAGTATTTCTAAACTATATCACAATTCTTATTTTGCTATTATTATAGTTAGTTATTTTAAAATACCTTAAAAGAGTAAAATAGTATTTTATAAATGTCATTTGTTGATGGCTTATCTGTCATTGAGTCACTGGCCTGGGATTCATTGTGCCAGATCAGTTATTGTGATTGCATGACTTGCATCTGTGTTTCTTATTCGTTTGACACATGCATTTATATTATTACATATATCTAAGACATACTGCAGATAATAAAACTACAACTAAATTTGAATATCAGGAAATAAAAGATACAGATGCAGCCATTCAAAACAAGCAGGGTACAGTGCGGTATGACGCGGTGGGCGGGTAGCATCAAAACGCGGTAAAACGCATCATTCTATGTCATACCACAAATTACCATATGCAAATTAGATTATGTTAATAGTATCTAGAATCACCTTGTAAAACTGCCAGGAGGAGCTAATAAAACTTAACCTCTCATGTACAGCATTTGAGCTGTCAACAGAAAATGCCAGTTTTGAATCCCGATCACTGCTGAGGGATGATCTTTATTCAATTAAGAATTTAAGTTGTATACTCTTTAGACTTTTAAATTTAAACTGTGTATTACAGCATGTTAATCATCATACATTAAAAAGTTGGTATATTTTATGAAAGTACAGTTTATGTAAACTGTATTGTATATGGCTGGTCTTGGTAGTTTAAAGAAAAAATACACACCAGTATTCCATTTCTCCCTAAACATTTAAGCATCAAAGTCTTACATGTGGTTATTTTGAAACGTTTTAATGTGCTCCTTCTGACCATATTATTGTACGTTTATATACTTTGTGAAAATTGATCGTTTTAACCTTTTCTGCAAATACGCTCATTATCAGATTAAACAAAAGCATAATTTTAGAATTGGGTTAATAGGAAATATAATATAGATTTGCATATCTAAATAAATTAATAAAAGCATAACTATATTCATACTGTTGCACAAACAGTAGTATAAGACTTTCCATTGATACAGTATGTGTATGGCTGTTTCAGTGGTTGTCACATGACTTGCCTTGGTGGCGTGATAGCTCAAACCCAGCTGTCGCCATGAGTTTTCTTTTAACAAATAAACATTTCTTTGAAAAACTAAAATAGCAAATATTATTGGCATTATATTGACCTTTTTTTATATTTCTACATATCACAACATGTTTGTACTGTATGCACACAGCAGTACCGCAGGGTGTAGGGCACAAATCCACGTGAGCCCGAAAGCCTACATTAATGTTGTGTATTTGCCAGGCACTGCGCGGTTTTCATCTCTCTCTTTCTGCAGGATTGCTGGTTGTGCCGAATTAAAACAGTTTCACAAGTATTTTCAAATTAGAATAGGGTGAGTCTTCCAATGACACTCCACCTTCCCCCACGGACATGTTTTCTTAGAAAAAAAGAATTCACAACGCGAAGCTGTGTCAGTCTTCTGTGTAAAAAAAATCGGTTTGAACACCATGGTTGCTGTTTTTAAGACGCTGCTGAGTAAAGTATAGGAATTTTCCTGCTGTCAGCAGTATTGTGTTTATAGTTTTATGTACAGGCTGCGAAAAGTTTCACATGTAGAGGTCTTTAAAATTAGGCTGGGCAAACAATTTTTTTAATTCTTAAAAAATAAATAAAAAAGGAGATATAATGATGTGTTCCTGCTTAGACACTGCACGACTTTAAAAGCTATAAAAACAGGTTTCGATAGTTAATAACCACTTTTTATGCGTGAAAACAGGTGATTTTTCTTCCTTGTGATTAGCTTAGAATCTCTGTCTACGCTGTGTAGTGACAAGGCTTATCAAAGTACAGGAATTAGGTTTGCTGCTCCCTTGCCAGTCCTTCTCTCCTTCATCTCAAGTGGTGCTTGATACAGAGCGGCCATTCCATTTGGTTCACATTTAAGGTGTTTTTCTAGCCGATAGAGTGTCCTGATAAGGAACAACTCCCAATGCTGAGATTCTCCAGCAACCTTAATAAATGGTCATCTCTGGTGCCTCAATGTCAGGGAGATTCCAAAGGAGTCTCATCCCAAGTTGGTTTACAACCCTAAGGTCAGAGTGCATTGTTACTCATCATCAGCCAATCAGGAACTGGTAGGGCAGGGTAACCCAACATGGGTCTTGGATGCCCATGAAACTTTCAACCAATGAACAACCGTGGTTCCTCCAGGTAAAACAGGCAGCACAGAGCCCAAAAAGTGCACCTCCTGAACATTTCTCAGACTCAGCTCCTCCTGAACATCCTCAGACTCAGAGCGCCCGTCAGAGGTGAAATGAGAAACAATGGGCTTGGAGAGATCTTTAATCTTCACAGCCCTGATGTGTTCTATGAAGCGGTCTCTGAGTCTCCTTCCTGTTTCTCCAATGTACATTTACATTTACTGGTGCCTCGTGAGAGGATGCCTACAGCTGTAAGGTTTTGACTTCTTAATTAATTTCATAAAAACAACACACATTCTGAATAGAAAAAATCATATTCTGTTGTCTTCCTGGTATGTAGATCAGATCAGCAGGTCTTTTTTCCCCTATCAAAGGCTCTGAAAAAAGCATGCTGCCCACTGCACTGTGTCAGAGGGGGAGGTAGCACTGGGAAGGAGGAAGCGCAGAGCTCAGTATTGCACAATGCCTGTAAAGCACAAATTGCGTCTGTGTTCATAACTTAGTGTTTAAAATTAAACAACGTAAATCATTTTCTTTGACTTCTAAGTTTCTTAATTGTCATTAAGTACAGGTTTCTTTTTTGATACCATCGTTAGACAAAGCAGGAACTTATTGTACTTTCTAATGACATGACACGTGGAAAGATTACAGATTACAGATTTTAATCATCTTTAATTTTGTTATACATTTTAGAAAAGTTTAATCCATACACCACAAAACTATTCTCAATTGTATTTCTGAATGCTATGTATAAAAAAAAACTTGCATCTTACTCAACGATTCTAAAATCTAAGGTGAATGCACAACATTAATGTAGGGCTTTGGGGCTCACGTGGATTTGCACCCTACACCCTGCAGTAGCACAACAATACGAAAATGTTGTTATATATAGAAATATAATAAACGTCAATATAATGCCAATAATATTTGCTATTTTAGTTTTTCAAAGACATGTTTATTTTTAAAAAGAAAACTCATGGCGACAGCTGGGTTTGAACACCCGACCTCAGAGTTATAAATCAGTCACCTAAGCTATCATGCCACCAATTCAAATCATGTAACAGCCACTGAAACAGCCATACACATACTGTTTATGAATATTGTTATACCGTTATTAATTTATTTAGATACGCAAATCCATATTATATTCCCTATTAATCTAATTCTAAAAGTATGCTTTTGTTTAATCCGATAACGAGCATATTAGCAGAAAAGGTTAAAATGATCAATTTTCACAAAGTATATAAACGTACACTAATATGGTCAGAAGGAGCACGTAGAAACATTTCGAAATAACCACGTTAGACTTTGATGCTTAAAATGTTTAGGGAGAAATGGAATACTGGTGTGTATTTTTTCTTTAAAATACCAATACCAGCAACATACAGTTTACATAATGTGTTTATGTTCCTAAATTAATATCGTTTATGACCTTCGGGTGCGTTATGCTCCTATTCTTTTTATGCTCAGCTACTAAAATTTCCCTTTAGTGGTAAAATTCCACATAAATATTCAATACTAAGCGGATTAAAATGTGCACAGTAAAGAGATTAAATGATTAAATCTTTTCACTACCGAGCAATGCACCACGAGAGCCCCTGTCGGTCATTTTGGCCAGCCAATCACATACCGTGGTATGCCGCGGTGACGCACAAGTAGTTGCCCACGGTATGGGTTTGTACCATGCATTTTGAATGGCTGCATCTGTACATTTCAGCATCTACAAAAATATTTTAAATAAAATTATTAATCAGTTTGTGATATTTCTAGACAGAAACCGAATCTATAGTAAAATAACAAGCTCAGTCAAAGAGTATAAGAAAAAGTTTACTCTGTATACATGCAGTACGCAGAGCACTGGTTCTTCACCAACAGAACATGACACCAGTTCAGAATGTTCAATTTATTTTGTTCTCAAAGTAAATGTCTTCAATTAACATTCTGAATTTTATTACCATTCCAAAGTATAAAATGTATTGCTTGTCAATCATGCTGTCCTGCGGGTCCCCCCCAGGACTAATTACTGTACAAATTTAGACTACTAGCTGTGAAATGAGGGGACAAAAAAAACTGAAAAAAAAAACTATTTTCTGTTCTTCTTAGGAAAACTGTCTATCTAGTAGTGTTTCTCAACATCATGGTATGTATAAGCTGCTTTGAGGGGAAAAATTTAAAATGTTTGAGATATAAAATAACTTCATACTAATTTTCAGTAGCATCTTAACCAGTTAAAGAAACTGTGGCCTGGAGCCTGTCCCAGGAAGCATTGGGTGCATGGCAGGATATACCTTCGACAAGATGCCAGTCCATCACAGAATGTTGTCCCTGGGTCCTGGCTAATTTACAATTGTTCAATCATACCTAGCGAAATTTCCATTTTAATGATTTTCTTTAGCATTTTAAGAATTATTTTAACATTTACACATTTTGGTGTTATTCTGACAGCTCTTCATTCCAGGTTATCAGATTGTATTTGTCACCACAATGAAAATGTTCACAGTTCATAGAATAAATGGTCGTACATCCAGTATGCCTTATAGTAAAACATAATTAAACATAAAAGTTTAAGTTTTATATGTTGTGCATCAGGATCTCCTCATCCAGCTCCAAGGTGCTTACAAGATCTGGAATTCAGAGACACTTCAAATTCAAGGTAAAAATCGCATGTGCAACTGCTCAGTGTAATACTGTAGCAGTTCTAACCATTCTTTGATATATGTATGTCCATGTAAAACGATATATATAATGCATGTATAGTTCGTTATATGTGTATGTTATTAACCATTCATAATTATTTTTCTTTTTTCTCTTTTTTTCTTTAAGGCTATCATACAACCAAGGACCTCATTCTGGTAAAGTTCTGAATGCTGTTGTACCATATTTGATTCAAAGCTTAGTTTATTGTATTTCAATTACATCAATAAAATGAAAAGGCATATGTTTATACTAGGTATGTACAGATGCAGCCATCTGTGATGTATGTCGAAACTCACGTCGGTGGAAAGTACACTGCAGTATACCACAGTCCTGTCCAGCATGCCGCTTTCAGCCCTTCCACAGCTCAAAACAGATCTCTAAGTGGCACATGATACTGCACACATTGCATTTAATGATACTTCATATTTCTTGAAAATATATTATATATGTTACATAAATATATAAATACATAGCCTAGCTACAGTTTTAAAATCTAATTTTACAATTTTTTTTTCTGTAAAGTGGATTATATTATAATCCAAGGGCGTTTCTCGAAAAGAGTAGGGGTGTAACCCCGGCATCCTAGTCAAATTTCCCATTAGCCCTTACCAATCATGGCCTCCTAATAATCCCCATCTATGAATTGGATTCATTACTCTGCTCTCCTCCCCACTAATAACTGATGTGTGGTGAGCGTTCTAGCACACTATGGCTGACATCGCATCATCCAGGTGGATGCTGCACGTTGGTGGTGGAGGGGAGTCTCCCCATTACCTGTAAAGCGCTTTGAGTGGAGTGTCCAGAAAAGCGCTATATAAGCGTAAGCAATTATTATAATTATATTCCATAAATGGGGCCTGGAACAAAACTTGATTTTTTTTTTTAACTGTGATTTTTTACGGAATCATTCTAGGGACCAGGACATTTGTTTTCTGAATTTCAGAAATGATTGCACAGTGTTTTACATCAAAAATGCTAATCCACTTTTCAAAATCATGCTTTCCTGCAGGTTCTGCCCAGGCCACATTACAGTACATTACATTGGCAGTTTAAATGAAAAAAAAAGATGCCATGCTAGAGTCCATGACACCATTTTCCCTAACATAGTATACCTACAGACACCTTGCACAGATGGCTGCACCTGTATTTTTAAATAATATTTATTGCTATATTATTGTGTCTTTAACTATGCATACAAATATATCTCATGGTAGGTCAATTACAAAATGTGTTGTCACACTGATGTTTAATTAGATTTCCATCATAATTTCACTGTTAAATATCTAGTGGATAATCTTGATTTAATTTAATTTTTTCTGAAAAAAAAGTTGCTATATTGCTGATTATGTGTCAGTTATGTGTCAGTTCTTCATGAGTTACTTAACATTACCTTTGGTGTTATGGTGGTGTTATGATCAAACATCACAGATGTTTGTTTTAAATAAAAACAATAAAAAAATGCCACACTGCTATGTTAGTTCACAATCAATACTACAACAGGATTGTAAAAATTCAGTATAAAATGAGTGTACTTTGACTATGTTTTATGTTTTTCTACTTTTTATTTTATTAGTTTATTGTAAAAATAACTGTGTGCAACAAAAAGGCAATGTTAACATCAACTAAACTATCTGTATCCATAATTTCTCTAGGATTTTCACAAAAATATTATTTTGTTTCTCAAAATACATCTTTCCTTATGACAAGAGGAAAACTTCCAAGATTATCAATTTTCATTATATCTTATTTTCCATTTAGCATAGCTTCAGTAATTATTTCTCTGAATATGGTATTCAATCCATATTTAATTAATAATTCTTCACTCATAAGAATGGTTACAAATGAGAGGAGGCCATTAAAACCAACTAGCAAGTTTTGTAGTTAGTAGTTAAAAGGATCTCATCCATCCATTTCTTGAAAAAATCTGAGCCAAGCAAACATTACTGCAATGACTGAATATAAGTAGCTAGTGTGGTGTCGCCGGGGGAAAATAGGTGTAAAAGAGATCTAACTCACACCACACTGTTCTTCTGTGTTATTCATCCGTATGTCTCCCCAAATCCGTTCCGCAATCTGTTGCCAGTATCCTTAAACGATCCAAGTTCTCAAATCCGTATGTCCACACTACTCTGCACCGTATCCAAGCCGTAATCCGTAATCCTAGTCAAAACCCATATCCAATAGTCTGTTATTCTTAAATATCTTCCAGCACACTCCTAATATCTCTCCTTCCTCCGAAACGCTTTCACCTTATCGGCTTTCGCACCGGCTCATCGCTTCTGGGGCATTTATATCCTGTTTCCTGATGTAGTTCAGCTGTGTCTCCTTGTGCATAGGCTTTTTCCAATAGCGGGTCAGCTGGTTATCCTGGGTGGCCATCTTGCCCAGGTCTATATCAAGTATTTTCAGTGTTTCGTTCCGGAAATACCGGTTATAAATTACCCTTCCCCGGATCCTCTTACATTCCCTCCCCCTGAGATCAGCACCGACCTCGGACGATCTAGAAAAAAATAAACAGTGCGTTCGGGAGAGGGCGTCTACATTTCCTTGTTTCCTTCCTGGTCTATATACCTTTGCAGACTAAGACCCCATCGTGTAATTCTATCATTTTTATCCATATTTTGTAACATCCATGTTAATGGCGCATGATCTGTGTATAATATAAATCGTCTTCCCAATAAATAATACCTCAAATAGTCTAGGGCCCATTTGATTGCTAGACATTCTTTCTCTATCGTAGAATAGTGTTTTTCGGCCGGATTTAATTTATGGCTGATATACAGAATAGGATGCTGCGGTCCTTCAATTTCTTGCGAGAGTATGGCTCCAATTCCAGTGTCCGAAGCATCAGTTTGTACCATGAAGATTTATTGAAGTCTGGTACCTGTAAGACGGGTTGAGAAAAGAGAGTTGCTTTTAAGTCTCGGAAGGCCTCTCTTCCAAGTCGCTCCATTTTATTTTCTCCGGACAGCTCGTCTTTGTCAAGTCTTGCAGAGGGGCAGCAATGGAGGCAAACCCTGGAATGAAACGTCAATAGTAACTTGCCAGTCCCAAAAATGTTTAGATTTGCTTCTTGGTAGCAGGTTTGGGCCAGTTCTTAATTAACTGCACCTTCTGATCTTGGGGCATGATCAATCCTCTCCCAATTGTATAACCCAGATAATTGGCTTCTCTAGCCCTCAGACAACATTTATTTGGGTTGGCTGTTAATCCTGCTGCTCGCAACGCTCCAGTCACTGCTTCCAGGTGTTGTAGATGTTGTTCCCAGGTCGTGCTATGGATCATGACGTCATCCAAGTAGGCGGCTGCAAAATCCCGACATGGTCTCAGAATTCGGTCCATTAATCTTTGAAACGTTGCGGGAGCGCCATGCAAACTGAAGGGTAGGACCCTATACTGATTTAGTCCCTCAGGTGTGGCAAAAAAGGTTTTGGCTTTATCTTCTTCGGCCAGCGGCACTTGCCAATATCCCTTCGTAGATCAAGGGTGCTGATGTATCGGGCGTTACCTAATCGCTCGATTAGTTCATCTATACCGGGCATGGGGTATGCATCAAACAGCGAGATCTCATTTAACCTTTTGAAATTATTGCAAAATCGAATAGTTCCATCCAGCTTGGGGATCAGCTAGCCCACGCACTATGGGATTCCTCGATTATTCTCCTGCATTTTTCCCACCTCTTCTTTAATCAATTTCCTTTTGGCTTCTAGTACTCGATACGGGGGTAGCCTTACCTTCTTCCCTGATTCCGTGATGATCTTATGTCGTATAAGATGGGTTCGATCAGGTCTCCGGGAAAAAAACATCTTTGTTTATCTTTGGTTAAGTCTTACACTAGCAACTGTACAGTAGCAACACTTACAACACTTACAAGTAAGTAGCAACACTTACAGTATGAGTTGTGGCAGACATGTTGTTATGCCATTGCAAATGAAGAACAACTAGCTTACAATGAAGTTAATCACATTTCCCCTTAATTTTTAATATATATAATATTGTTACAAAAAAGGGTGTTACAAAATTTAGAGAATGCCGAAAATTGACAAAGCAGGATAATCAACAATCTCCAAATTGTAAAAGATATGCCAAGAATATACCCGAGTGGCTGACATGTCAACTTGAGATCTTTGTTCTTTGGCACAGGATAAATAAATCAGACACAGACTGGGGATAAACTAATATTTATTAATAATGACACTAAGCCTAAACAACATATAACCCAACATAGCACATGC
This sequence comes from Lepisosteus oculatus, assembly GCF_040954835.1. NCBI lineage: Eukaryota > Metazoa > Chordata > Actinopteri > Semionotiformes > Lepisosteidae > Lepisosteus > Lepisosteus oculatus. Next base: position 44,280,787 of record NC_090696.1, on the reverse strand, counting down.
ATGTTACTCTAGTTTCAAAAGAGGCATCTCAGAGGCCTATGTCCTGACCAAACCGAAAAACCCCAGACCGCCACCAAGTATTCAAGGATCCAATATAACATAGAACACAAGAGGGATAAACCTGCTTTCTAAACTAAACAGAATGTAACCTTATCTTAAATCTAGAGTTAAATCGGTCTAGATATAATTCCAGATGCTAGAAAGCAAATGGAACCCATGTCTGTATTCCAAAAATGCATCCACTAGCCAAGAGAGAACATTTTTAAACTAGGAATTCTTTAAACAGGAAGTCAAAGTTGCCTAAAAGCAACAGAATGGCACATTCTCTTAAGATTCAAATATTTAATTAGAATCTGATATTTAAGGTTGATCTGAACAAGGCCCTCTTGCCTCACAAGTCTTCCTTTTTTCTCTTCTCTGTGTTCTTCCCCTTCTATACCTGTCCTTTTATTCTGTTTTCCTGGACTGTTGAAGATTCTTAATAATGTACCAAGAACTTAATTAAGTTACCTTTAACTAAGGTAAACCAGAGATTTCTGTGATCAATATGTCTCAGACCCCTACAACTCAGCAAACATCTCAGTTCTGAATTATTGCCATTGTGTCTTAGATCCTGAGACACCCCTATATGCTATGGATAATATTAGTGTATATGTAGTACAGTAATAATATATTTTGTTATAGTTTAGATACTAGTTGTCATGCTCATGGTTACCAAGTTTCACACACCTCCACGTTGCTCACACATTGACATTTGTAATCACGAGACATTTTAAAAATAGAGGGACCAATAGGTCAATCCTGGCTGTGTTCATTCACTGAAATGAATCTTAAGGAGAGAAGGCTGGATAGGTTAAGGTTTACTAAGGCAAAAACATAGTCAGATGCTTTTTCTTAAAAACTTTATATTTTCTGGTGTATGAAAGCTCTGTTGTTTGTCTTCTATTTAGTACTTGTCATTGTGTTTTCAAAAATAGAATTGTTAAAATACATTAGGAGGTTAGACACTTCCATTTTAGGTCCGAGATAGGGATCAAAATTGGGGATAATAAAACTTATGTTTTGCTTTTGCATTTGTTCATCATTTAAACTAATTAAATGATTGTAGAAAAGCAGAAAAAACCATTTCCCTTCAAAAATATTAATAGGGCTGTTTAAAAAATGTGAAACTGCCCGAGTTAAAACTTTTAATTTGCGTATCAGTTGGTAGACCTGTCAAATGTCCCCTCTCCTCTCTGCAGCAGAAAACCAGTTGACTGCATGTCTTATCACATGATGGAAGTATTAAAGTACATTGTGGCACCTCAAGGAATATGATACATATTTTATGATGTAAACTCTATGCCCTATACATTACATTCACTTATTGAGGTCTGTTTACTCCAATGAAAAGTCATTGACATGTACCTGTTTTATTTTATTCAATATTTCACAGCTGTAATGCCAAGTCAAATGCCAAAATACAACCATGAATGGCCACCAGTTAAAAAAGACATGAAAAAGCGCAGACCCACTTGGGAAGACCATGGTTTGGAGACACCCAGGGATTTAGCAAGGAAAACATCACCGGTACAGTTAACCCTCTATAGTGTATTACCAAATGCTGTATTTTTTTATTTTCATGTTACAGTCTCAATATATGTACATTTTTAGAACTGTTATTTGGCCACTTCTGTGAAAGATTTTTCAAAAGAAACATTTTGGATGCCTTGATAACTTTAAATCAGAGATACAATTACCATTAAAAGACATATAGAATTACCAATTATTTGAAACAAAGTGTAGGTCTGTTAATTGCGATTCTCTTGATTAGCTGCTGCTGTCCATAATTTATCTGAGAAAACTACTTCATATACATCCTGTCATACCTTCATATACTGTATACATGTCATACTTTCACTTCAGCCTTTTCTATTATTACTGTGAGAAGAAGCAGAAAAACTAGGTGTAAATATTCAATGTTTTCTTTGATAAAATTTACTCCTGCAAGAACATGGAATATATAGGAGATGTGAAATAAACCACAAAATATAGTCGACTTATCGTCCAATATCAATGGCTATTCGTATCATGTATTAATCATATCTCAGTAGCTTCATATTTTTTTGTGCTACATCTCAGGTACCAGCTGGGATTTCAAGTTCTGAATGCTAAACTTTAAGATCTATCCTGCATTAAAAAAGAGATATATACATATCATATCAACTTTTAGTTTTTATTAGTACCAAAACACAACTAGCAAAATATATTAACATAAATATATCTTCCCTGAAAGCACATGTCTTGGGGAAGTTACTGTATATTCTTCACACAGTATTATTGAAAAAGATTCAATACTGATTTAGAACAATAACAAATAATTTGTTAAAAAATATTTTGCTTTTATATGTATGTTTTCCATTTATTTGGCTTCTTTTTTTTCAGAACTTAAATGACTATAAATGGTACATTGGGGCTTGTGATCGATATGAAGCAGAAAATGCCTTGTATGCTACGCAAATGGTAAAATATTTTCACTTTTATTTTAAATTATTCATTTTTTCTAATTCTAATTTTAATCTATATCAATCTAGATTATGGTATAGTCAAAGTTATAGATAATGCCAAAACAGGATTAGCAAACATTAGCAAACAGCAAATGGAAATCAAAATATTGAGAAATAATTTAACAGTGGGCACCTGGTAAGTGACATTTGATGTAGACAAGTGCAGATTATTACATACAGGTAACAAAAAATATTAAGAAATACAAAATAGGAAACACTGAGCTTGAAGTAACTACTTATGAAAGCACATAGGTGTTTATGTTGCAGGAGATTGGGAGTTTTAATTTGGTTTTACAATCAGAAATTGTGACAGTAATTGTGAAAGTGCTTCATGACTTTAAAAAACCAATCAAACACAATAATTTACAGTCTTAAATTAGATTATCACCTAATCTAATTATGCATTATATAACACAGTGAATGTCTTCACAAATGTAAATATTCATAAATTTAAACCAACAACTGGATTCACTTCTGTACTCAAAGGTTTGTGTGATGGTGTGATGTGGTAAGTCGATACCACGGTTTCTTTCAAAAAACGGTGGAATGAGATCCTTGGATCAATTAGCAAGACAAGCTACAGTAGACAGACCAAATGGATTCCTCTCATTTGTGTTCTTTTTTATACGTTTATGTTCCTTAAGTGATTCAGCTTGTCATTTACTGAATGACCCATGAAACCCAACAAGATTTCAATTGCCTCCAGTGAATCCACATTCCCAACACAACTTGGTTGGTTGGCACACAGCCCATGGAATGAAATGCCTCAGGTTCCATACCCTACAATTACTAGAACAGAACAAACTAACAACCTTGTCAATGATTCACTGGTAATTCAATATAAACACATTTATAAAATCATTAGTTTAATTATATACAAACCAACAATGAACTAGATGGTCCAAATATTCTCATGTGCTTTAAAGCTTTCTAATTTTCTTGTTCTTCTTACTGCTTTGAAGAAAATGTCTTACTCTGAACACATTCCACAGAAAACAACTTTAAGGATTTTCCAGTAGCACACTCTAAATACCATATAAACAAATTACATTTTTAAAACTCTGATCAAACTGTACGGGTCAAAACTCGGAACACATCCAGACCTTAACACACAGATTTAAAAAAAAGTCCATATTATTACTGGGTTCCTCCAGTTTGTCACTGGAAAAGTTTCACTTGAAACTTGAAATTGCATTCTACAATCAATTTGATACCTTTTGAAATTTGTCTAAGAATCTTTGAAAAATACAGTAAAAAAAAACAATGTTCCTTGAGCAGTGAACTGCAGTGGGTATGATATAATTATTTTATCTCACAAATAGTAATGTAGTTTCAGTATAATATAAGCTGAGGTTTCTTGTTATATTTAATATGTATTATTTTTTTATGTTTTAAATGTTATTCCTTGTTTTGTCTGAAACACACTTATAATGTAACACTTCATCATTCACAGGTGTTTCTTATTTTTGTTTCACATGGCAGTTGTGATTAGTATGCTAGTATTTGTGTGGAGCTATGTGCCATTGTAAAAACATGACAAAAAAACAGAACCACAAGACAGTTGAGACAGTCTCCAGGTTACCCCAGAGTAACTGCAACTATATATATTTAAACATGTTGTAGTGATATGCATGTTTTAATTTACTGAAATAATTCTTAATTGCATATTGCAAAAGTGCTTTGATAATTGTTAGGAACCAAACACAATTTAGTCTCAGACAGATGTTATGCAAGTTATTGATGCAACACCGAAACATACATACTGTAGCAAACCAACAAGAGTAACAACAACAAAAGTAATAGAATATAATTGAATTAGAATATATTTGTGAATTTATCTTCTATGATACAAATGGTTGATCATTCACTCAAGGATTACAAAGACAAAGATTAGTAACATCAGAGATAAAATATATTGCCTATAGTATGCTTTTGTTTACCTTTTCGGTATATCTGTCTCATATAGTTAATCACATTTATATACTGATGGAAAAAAGAAACGTATCACCTCCTCCTCTTCCACGCTCTAGCCCTCCTGTCTGAATGGAACAGGCTGAAGAGTGACTCATCCATGATGAGGACCTGATGCCACTGCTGACAAGTCCAACAAAGCCTCTGTCTGTCCCAAGCCAGGTGGTTGTGACATTTAGGAGGTTTGAGCAGAGGGCCTCAGACAGGTCACCTTGCTCTAAGGCCAGCAGCATGGAGCCTAACTGTTATGTCACTAATGAGGGCATTGTGTCTGCCAGCAGTTTCAGCAGCAGCGTGGGTGTCAGATCTGAAAAGATCTGTTAGACGGACCAGCTTGACATGTTGGTCCTGCTCTGGTGTGGTCACTCGAAGGCAAACAGATCTTGAATGGTCATCTGTCCTGACGGTCTGCTGAAACCTTCTCTGCAGTTGGGACACAGTGGAGCAACTTACTCCATAGTATCTGGCAACACTGGCACATGACATGCCTGCCTGCAGTATGTCAATGGCCCTCTCTTTTGCTTCTGATGACATTCTAGGCATTATGGAATGCACAGAAAGCTGACTAAGTGTAGCCTTTCCCTTCCAGTGACCTTATCTTTGAATTAAGGCCATTTTAAAGGTGACCAGGCATTTTCCACCTGGACCTCGTTGGGTAAAAGTGCACCTAACAAGCTTTCGTGTGATTGGCAAGTTGCAGTGCCTCACTGCACAAGCTGTATTGCTGGTCAGAGGGCTTAAAACAAATTGACAACTTTTTGTGAAAGTAGATAAGCTATAACTATAACTATATAGTTATATATACTATAACTATAACTATAGTATTTTCATTCCAGAAAATGTTGCGTTTCTTTTTCCCCATACAGTACATTAGTACTGTATATATTCAAAAACAAGTATATATGCATCCATTATCATGAACTAAACATTATCAAACTCATTTGAAATGATAGTTTAAGTTCGAGAATTGTTATATGAATCAAAAGATTTTACAGTCAAAGATCTGTTGGCCAAGCTTTTCTCGATGAGTTTTGGACTTTCTGCTGAACACTGAGCTGGGCAGGGTTCTTGCCAAGATTCAATCTGTCAGCTGCTTGCTTTGTGCTGGAAATGTTCCAGTGGCATAGACAGAGGGGGAAGCTTTGCCTAGTGTTGCATAGGATAGCTCTTGAAAAAATCTAAAGATCTTGTGTCTGCTTGGGTCCAGTCACAAGTAAGATGCATAGGAAAATCAGTTCACCCTGGCTATAGCTTATCACTGAATATACTTGGATAATCAGGATGTCGACAAAAAGACTCCAGCTGTATTTATTTCTATTGATCAGGTGAAAATAAGTCAGAATGAATGCCCTGGACAGAATTAACTGACTCTCTGTTGGCCTGGCATCCTAAAAAATGTTAAAAGTCCTGATTCAGAGTGCTTGCAGTCACATTGTTCAGGGAGTTAGATTACCAGGTTATCTAGAGTGGAGAGGGCTAGCAAGTTAAGTAAACCCAAAAATGAGTTGTCCATTCCCATTTAAGCAGAAAATCACAGTTGGCAATTGGTCAGGATGTCATTAGATGAGTAGCTTCTTCATTGGTTAGTCATGTTGTGGGTGATGGACAGTAACCTGTGATAAATATACTGTAGCTTTACAGTAACCCTGTTTGTGATTTAGACTGATTAAAAGAGTGATCTCTTTTAGCTTCATTCTTATTACACAGAGGCCCAAGGTGCTTTGTCAAGGCCAATAGAAAGATTACTACATATCTTTAATAACACTTGATTCTTAAAGTAGAAATAAGTCTTTCTGCTACAGGGAAAATTCACATTATCAAAGATAACTTTAAATTTAAATTTAATTAGAAACAGCATATATAGTTGTTCTTCACAACTGTAATAAATTAATGTCTATAACAGAATTTTAATTAAAACTAAATTTAAATTAAATTAATGAATTTAAATTTAAACTGATCCCGGCCAAAATTTAACAGCATAGTACAGTGGTGTTACTTTATTTGTGTCAGAGTTAGAATGCACCTTTTAGTCAAATACTAAAGTATTTGAATATTTATTTTTAAACAGGATGGAGCATTCTTAGTCCGGGACTGTTCAAAGAACATTACTGATGAACCTTATGTCCTAGTGGTGTTTTACAGAAACAAAGTGTACAACATTAAAATCAGATATATAAGAGACAAACAAAGGTATGCTCTTGGAACAGGACTGTGGAGAAATGATGTAAGTATGAGTTTAAAAAATAAGTATTCATAATTAAGTAATATTGATTCATAATAATAATTTGTAATTTAGATAAACCTTTTAATGTTGTTAAGTAACACTTTATCTTGCTAGCCTACATATCATCTAAATATCAATTATCATAAAACAAGAATCTTTGACAATTTTACCAAGAATTTTGTTTTTCTTTAGTCAGCATAGGAAGTTGATAAATCCCAAAAGGATTCACAAAAAATCCTTACTAGCATAATACATAAATTACTGTATGGTGTGATTTATTCAACCCATGAATAACTTAAATCTTTATTCTCTTTTTCTTTAGGTGTTTGATTCTGTAAGTGCCATCATTAAATTCCATTTGACATTTCCAATAGTCCTTATTGATGGTAAGGACAAAACTGGGTGTCAGAAGGAGATGTGCACATTGACATATCCACTGACAAAGGAGGACGTGAATTAAATATTATTGTCTGCATAATATAAGCTGCAAAACAGTGTTATCTGCTAAATGTAAAGTGTCTAACTGTAATGTCAATACATCAGTAGAAACAGAGAAAAATGTTAACTATAATAGGTTAAGAGAAATGCTTTATAGTGAGGCCTACTATATTAATTCTATTTAATTATTACGTTTATCCAAATATTTTGGATAGTTTTGTTTTTTATAAACAAGCCATACATCTTTGTATATCTTGTAACAAATGGATGGATATCAATTTATTAAAATCTGAATTGATTTGGGATAAAAGTGATCAGCTTATCACACACGCATGACACAAGTATGTCTCCAGACATTACTTCTGTTATTAAGACACAATATTAATGGATAAGAAAGAGATGCAAAATAATGTATTTATCTTTGTGACATGGGCATCATATATTGAAACTAACCATATGAACTAATTTTCATCTTGTACTTTTTTTCTAACATCTACTAACCATGTGTATAGAATTAACAATATCTTATCAACAGGCCATATTATAAAGTATTAAAATGGGTTTTGCCCACTACAGAGTAGCTTGTACAAATTAAAGAATGTTTACATGTTATCTAATATCATAATATTATTATATTACCATGCAATGGAAATTCCATGGAAATTCAAAAATATAATTACAATTGATATGTTTTCTGTATTCAAGGCTTTTGGTCTCATATCCATTGTACTATGTTAAGCTGTAATAAAATATATTTCTTTGTATTTAATAATTTATAAATAGAAAGTAAACCTGAGTTTCTAAATATTGAAACTATCTATCCATCCATTCTTCCATTTCCTAAATGGCTAATCCAGTACAGAGCTGTTTGGAAGCCAGAGCCTATACCAGCAATCAAAGTGCACAAGACAGGATGCCCCCTGGACAGGATGCCAGTCCAACTCAAAATACCATAACATATTAGATATTTTGTCATTTTTAACATTATAGAGAAAACAGCGTACACACAAACACTGTGGAACATTTGTCCACTGCAGAGCAGATAGACACAGACATGCATATACTCACACTAGGGTTGATTTTACAGAAGCCAATTAATATTATTAGTATGTTTTTAGACTGTGGGAGGAAAATTGAAGGACCTGGAGGAAACAGGGAGAAGAACACAGACAGCTGTCTGGAAATTGAACCCAGGGCCCTAGTACTGCAAAGGAGCAATGCTAACCACTGTGCCATCATGCTGCACTTGTGTTGAAAAATGAATAATGAAATGTAATTCACTGTACCATATTTTATTCATATTGGTATCCTATTAAAATAAATGGGGATTCATCTCATAAAATATAATGCTTTGTTTTTATGAGATAATTATGTTGAACTAAAGATAATTGATTTAAACTGGAAAAACTGAAAAATCTTCAGTTTTCATATCTACACAAGAGTGTTTCAGGGAATCACACTTCTAATAAACTCACAGCTACAGAGAAATTAACCTTAACTGTTAACTGTTAATCTTTAACCAAATTGTGTAACCAGAATATCTATTTCAGTATTAACGTAGAGAATAGATTCAGTATGTCATATGCATATGCAAACCATATAAATTCTGTTCTCCATAGAATTGTATTTTACTTCTTATTGACACAATTGTGTGAATGTCTTGATTGGGTGGCTGTGTTCATGTGAGTTCCACGGGTCTAGTTGTGTACACAGTGAAGCTCTCCAGTATTAAACTGTGATTCTAAACTAAAAAAATAAAGCCTCTGTTGTAGAATATTGGTTTTATCAATATATTAGTTTTGACTTCACCATGACTGTTTCAGCATGTAAAATATATGTTTATTTGGATTTAAATCTGGAAATTAGTGTGATCAGTCAAAGATTTTTTTTTTTATAAATAAAAAATATGTATTACATTAAAAATGTATTTGAATTATTTTAATTACATTTTCTGGGATGATTATTGCAATAGAAAATTAAAAGCTTGCCCAAACAATCCATTCAAACAAGTGACAATTTGGTTCAGTGGTAGAATTATTGCCTGCAAGCTACAAAAGACTAGCGCATTGCTTTCCAGCCAATGTGCTAGTTATATTTTTAAGAAATAAATACTCTTTCTACAATATTTATATCAAATAAAAATAATATGTATATAGTATGTATAAGAAAATGTATATAGTATTTAATTTTTATTAATTATATATAGTAATATTTATATGCAAATATGTAAATAATATTAATTATAAATGAATGATCAAATGTGTGAATACTGAGAGTGGCGGGTGTTACGTCCCAGTGTGTGTTCTGTGTGTTTTTTCTGTTATGTCCACACTGCTGACCCTTGATTGTTCTCCCTTTCCCATTGGCCAACCATCACACCACTGTTTCAATATGATGTCATCATCAATCAGCCCTCAGCCAATCAGAACACATTTATTCACTATATAACATGGAGGCTTTCAGGAAGAAAAGGCCTTTTGTTTGACTTCGGTCCTGTTTGGTTTTGGTTATCGCTTCGCTTCGCTTCTGGTTATTGCTCCGTGTTCGTTTGTTGGTTTGTTTTGCTTTGTGTGTGTGTGTATTTTCGTATAGCTTTGGCTTTGTTGTTTTGTTGGTTTTACGTTAGTTTCTTTGTACTTTTGTTTGTTTGTGTGTTCATCCTTGTTTTGTCATTACCTTGCCCCAGTGTTACATGTTCAACTTTTGTGTTCTTTTGTACCCTGCTCCTGTTGATTACTCTTGTTTTCCCTTATTTGTATTCCTGGTTCACTTGTGTTTTTGTGTGAACTTTTGTATATAAGGTTAGTTTAGGTTGTTGGGTACACTTACACACTTAGTTGATTTTGTATTAGTACACTAGTTTAGTACAGGTGAGTGCCGTTTGTCTTGTGTGGTTTTGGGTAGTCAGTGCAGGTAAGCTAGGGTGTTGAAGACGCTGAAGACCGTGTGTTTCGGGTTTTCTTTTGTAGTCAGATTAGCTTTCCCTCACTGTCCTAGCCAGGTCCATTTTGTTTGTTATTTTCTTTTCTTTGGCACCACTCTAGTTCCTTATCCTTATCATGCTTCCTAGTCCCTCACCAAACCCCCCCTGCTTCCAAAGGAATTATCCTAAATGTTACACCCCTTTTCCCCTAGACACTTGGGATCGTAACAGCGGGAGTAAAACCTAGACCTTATGGTAAGATCAGATCAACAATTTCCAATTGTTTACTGCCACAATGGCTCAGTGGTAGAAAACTTGCCTTTTATGCAAAAGTGGGTTTGATCTCAACTAAAATACAAGTTGTACTTTTAATAAATTGTCTGTTGAGCATAATACTTTCTATAATAATGTAATATTTTGTAAACTATATTCACATTTCTGTTAATTGTTTATATCAAAGTATTACTAATATTAAAATAATATTTATAAAAAGTAATAACATGGATGAACGTCCAGACTGACAATCTTCAGGTTGCTTGAAAAGAGCAAGGGAATTTAAAAATGATCTTAAACAGAAATTGCAAGTTTTTTTTATTTTTATACAATATTTAAATACTAATTTGAAAGCCACTGTCTATATTTTATACATTTTAAATTACATTTTAAACGCCCTTTTTCTTCTTATTAGTTGATATTACCAATTGGTTTCATCAGCGTTTTTAAACTGCTTTCTTGTGTAGCATCTATTTCAGCTTAACTTTTCTGATGTTTTGTCTGTGCATTGTCTCCTCGCAGTGGAGAAACTAGTTGGGGACAGTGATTTTATTTTTACTTTGCTTCTTGTCTGACCATTTGAAGAACATTTGGAACCATTTTTTTATTTTCTTTGTAATACCACTTTGAAGAGTAATGGAAATTGAAACTTAAATGTAAATAAAATAATTGCTAAGTCAGCTAAAACAATTAAATTGAATGAAAAATGTTCATAATTTTAAATAACAAATGTGTTATCTAATAATAAAATCAAATTAATATGTATGCTAAATGGATAATTTCACGCAATACAGCATGTTAAATATTTACCTTACTTCATGATCTCTTAAGCGACTACAAGATACTGGGGACATATCAGATAAACTGAGGAAGAGGGCAGGTTAAGCTAATTTCAGCCCCTGCCCCCTGGACAGATTGAGAATGCAATTTGGAGGCATTAAACTATCCAATCTTTACAAAGGGTGCAGTGTTGCAGAGATGAGTGCATTTGCAAGATAATGCAAGGATATGAATTGCAGCAGTCACGAGTCCTGCTCCCACAGCAGGAAAAATATATATTTTGATAAATCTCATAAGAGTAACAAGCTATGTCAAGTTTCACTCTCTTCTATAACAATCGTGACATTTAAAAAAGAAGTATTCACTGTCACATTAAAGTTTTCTTAAATCACTTTAAATTTAATACAAAACTGTGGAACCATCAATACATTCAATTTTAAAATCAAATAGTTATTTAATTAAAATAAGATAGGTGGGTAACTGCATTAGCATGCGTAGGCTGCAAAGGAACAAGTAATAGGTTTATTTTATGCTGAAAAGAGAAAAAACAAAATTTCAGCTGTGGAGCCGAACGTTTACACCAGTTGATTACTTCATTAACCAATGCATCAATCAAGCTCCCAAGACTCTTTCTATACCCAGTAAACACAGGTCTAACCTCACCCAAGGAGAAACTCAGGTGCTCCAATCTCTCTGCAATAAAGATGATTTTGTCATCAAACCAGCTGACAAAGGAGGCACTGTTGTGGTGTGGAGAAAGGACCTATACATTATTGAAGCCTCTGGACAACTAACCAACACTTCCACCTACCTTCCTCTAAATCAGGATCCTACCACTGACTACCAAAAGGAAGTGGTATCCATATCTCCCTTCTTATCAGCAGCAAGGAGCTCCCCCAGGAAGCGAACTGGTTCATCATAGAACATCCCCAGATATCCCAGTTTTGCCTCCTCCTCAAAATCCACAAACCCGACACCCCTGGCCGCTCCATCGTCTCAGCATGCAACTTTCCCACTACTCACATCTCGGTCTTTCTTGACAGCCTTATGAGACCATTGGTTGAAGGTCTTCCTTCATATATCAAGGAAACCAACCATGCCCTCCAACTTTTTAATGATTTCCATTTTCAGGGCCCAGAATGCTATGTTTTCACCATGGACATCACATCTCTCTACACTGTCATTCCCCACAATGACCATCTTACAGCCCTGAAGTACATCCTGGACAAACACACAGTGCTTGATCCACCTACCCACACCCTTGTATGTCTTGCAGAATTGGTACTCACACTTAATGCTTTCTCTTTCAATAACCTTTTTTACCAACAAGTTAGTGGAGTCGCCATGGGACCCAGAATGGGCCCCAGCTATGCCAATATTATTGTTGGCTGGGTAGAAGAACGCTTCTTTGCTTCCTACACTGGCTTTGTCCTGGACCTCTACAAGGAATACATTGATGACTGTGTTGGTGCCACCACATGCTCTAATGACTAGAGTGCTTTCTGCATCATTTCACCAACTTCCACCCATCCAAGCTGTAAACTCAAAGTATTACCCTGGTCCACTTTCTTTGTAACCGTCTTTGTAAATGAAAAGGCTTTATATTTTCATTGACAAAAAGTAACTCCACAGCACTTCGTTGATCCGATCACGTATTTGTTTCCAATCATACAAAGTAAGTTTTGAGAATCTCTGATTCACCGTGCCTTTCACATGCTCATAAACGATATTATTTAGGAACATAAACATATTATGTAAACTGTATATGGCTGGTATTGGTAGCTTAAAGAAAAACTACACACCAGTATTCCATTTCTCCCTAAACATTTTAAGCATCAAAGTCTTACATGTGGTTATTTTGGAAACGTTTTTACGTGCTCCTTCTGACCATATTACGTTTATATACTTTGTGAAAAGTGATCATTTTAACCTTTCTGTGAATATGTTCTTTATCAGAGTAAACAAAAGCATACTTTTAGAATTTGATTAATAGGGAATATAATATGGAATCGCATATCTATAGAAATTAATAACAATATAATTATATTCAAGTACTGTAGCACAAACAGTAGTATAAGACTTTCTATTGATATGTGTGCATGATGGCTTAAGTGACTGAATTATAAGGTTGAGGTTGGATGTTCAAATCCAGCTATTACCATGAGTTTTTCTTTTAACAAATAAACATTTCATTATGGACACTATATTGACATTTTTTATATTTCTAAATTTCACAACATGTTCGTGCTGTATGTACACAGCGGTACCTCAGGGTGTACGGCACAAAGTTTAAAGGAGGCGATACACAAGTGTCTCCTCTTTAGCTGTTCAGTTTATGGAGAAATTTCACCAGAGCCTCACAACATTGTCCAATAATACTCTTCTTGTGTCTATTTTTTAGTTTAGCAGGATTTAAGCTAAAGTATAGTAATATAATTATATCGTTATTAATTTCTTTAGATACGCAATTCCGTATTATATTCCCTATTAATCAAATTCTAAAAATGTCAATATAGTGTAAATAATATTTGCTATTTTAGTTTTTCAAAAAGCCTTTCAAAGGCTTGCAAATTTTTTTTTTTAATTGCCCACTGGATAAATTGTTTGTAAAGAAACCAGTTTTACAGCTCTTAAGTATACTGTGGTTTTGACCACGGGCACTTTTCCTCCCCCTCTTCATTTCAAAGTAGAATAGGCGAACCTTCCAATAAAAAACAGTCCCCCTTCCCCACACGGACAGACTGACAAATGTTTTATTAGAAAAAGAGATTCACAACGCAAAGCTGTGTCAGTCTTCTGTGTAAACAAATCGGTTTGAACATCATGGGTTCTGTTTTTAATAAGCTGCTGAGTAAAGAATAGGAATTTTCCTGCTGTCAGTAGTATTGTGTATATAGTTTTATGTAGAGGTCTTTAAAATGCATTTGGTTTGAAGGCTGTGTTGTATAGAAATCCCTGCGTTACATCATGTATATGGCTGATATTGGTATTTTAAAGAAAAAATACCAGTATTCCACTTTCTCCATAAACATTTTAAGCATCATTTTAAGCCATCATCAAAGTCTTGTGGTTATTTCGAAAACGTTTTAACGTGCTTCTTTGTTCAGAGCACGCTACATTACAAACTCCAAGCGTTTAATTTTGAGCTGAAGACCCTCACACCTGAAGAAGGCTTCACAGCCGAAACGTTGCATTTTCTCTCTTTTCTTTTCAGCATGGAAAAAACCTATTAGTTCTTCCTTTGCAGACTACACTACTTCTTAGTTTTAGATTTGAAACACTTTAATTTTGTAAACTTAACACGCATTCCGTACAGAAATAAAATAATGTCTTCTACAGTTGTTAAGCAGATTAGCAGGTTACTGACAAAATAGCGCACCGTCCAACACTGCCCAGTGATATAACTTTAATATAAACAAGATCTAATACCTGATGCAGTTTTTTACAAAAAAAACTTTTTTTTAATTAATCGAATCCCAGGTGTGAGTTCATAAAGCCAGAATTACGCACTATCCCTAAGTAACACCTGACCATCTGCTGTAAAGCTTTCAGTGCTTTGTTTGTGTATATTCTAATCGCAGTGGGGGCAGGGTGTGTGGGGAAAGGTTTAGGTTGCAATTGAATTGGGGATTTGTATTCTTCACACCTGAAACACCATTGTTTTCTCTGAAAGCATTTTCTTCCCTGTGTAGCTGATCTTTTGCTGCCTGCGCATGCTTTCACAACTCCCTGGGTGAAGTATCATACTTGACTGAGAAAGCTTTAGAGAACTTAACATTTTTATTATTAACAAATTGTAAAAATGATGTTTACATTTGCGTTATTAATTTTTAACTTAAGTGTATGGAGGAGTGTCAGCTGTCAATGAGAGCAGACCCCCCCTTAGGCTGGGCAAATTATTTTTTTTAATTAAGGCGAATGAAAATGAAGGATGTTAAAGTGCTAAAAAATGCACAAATAAAATGTATTTGTAAAAAAAAAATTGTAAAATACAGGTGTAAAAAATACAAAAATGCACATGAGCAAAAAGTTTTAGAAATGGAACAGGTGAAAGGATTTGTAAATATATTTTGTTAAAGCAAGTCAGTTTTTTGCAACACATAAAAAACATTTTTCCAAGAAAGTTTAGCCTTCGTCACTAATGAAACCACTAAATAAAGATAGAAATCTAAAGATTTTTTTTATTCAATGTTGGTAGCAGGATGAACTGTCAGGTTGAGCTAAGTGTATATTTTGGCACAGAGTTGTTCCAAGATGTTAACAGTGAGAACAGGAATTTAGAAATGAATCATTTCAAGAAGAATATTTTCAGAATAATTATAAATCTAGCAGGATAGAGAAAGCACAGAAAATAGGCAGTTAGAGTGATCGGATTAGTATGAAAAGCCATTTAGCAAAGAGGGTGTGAGAAGCAAGACAAACCAATATACTTTAGATCTTTTTCTCTGAACCAGGGACAATCTGTTCATGTTTCTCTATAACAATAATAAAAAAAAACTTTATTTTATATAAAACCTTTAAAAGTTACATCTCGAAGCAATACAGTAGGTGTAAAAACAGTTATAAGGACCACAGATTACAAAGTAAATACATCTACTGTAAGAAAGACAAGCAGTTAGAAGTGCTACCAAAATTAGAAAATGAAGCAGATACAGACGCTATGTCTTCTGAAAAGAGGTTAAATTTAAATGCACTCAGGGTAGGTGACTCTGATATCACTTGGGATACATATTCAGAGCTCTGGGGTGCAGCTAGAGAAGGTCCTGTTACCCACTGGATGTAGATGTTCTCGAGGACAGCTAGAAGACCAGAGTCAAATGGATTGAGGATTTTGAAGTTGACTCGAAACTCGAAACCTGATAGGAAGCCAGTTCAAGGACTTGAAGACAGGCGTAATGTATCCCGATCAGGATTCTGGCTCTCCAATTTTGAACATATTAGAGATTGTTTACTGTGGATTTAATTACCCCAGTACATAGATATTGAAATGAGGATTGCATTTTAGATTTTGTGTAGTTACTAGCATTGAAATTTGTATTGGATGCACATGAATTGAAGGATTGGGCAAACATAGCTGATGCTGATCCACAGAGCCAGCATCTTAAGATGTTTATATTTAGAGGCAATTTGTTTAATTAACTAACTAGGTATGGATACTGATGTGCAAGAGAGGTGGAAAGGCTGTTTCCTTAAGCCAGCACTATAAAATAATTTATCCTCAGTGAGATGCTGCCATATCATAGTGGGTTTCTAACACTGTGTATAGCTCCATCCACACAGTGCCTTTACTTCCATCCATTTTCTAATCTCTTTATCCAGTACAGAGAATTTGGATCCTACACCAGCAACAAACAGATGCAAGGCAGAATACACCCTGGACATAGCACCTGTCCATCACAGGACAGACACAAACACACACACCAGGGCCAGTTTTCCCATAAACCAATTAACCTACCAGTATGTTTTGGAGTGCAAGGGGGAATCATATCACACATATGGAGAAAAACCACAGAACCCAGAAAGAACATGCAAACTCCACACACACAGGATGGCAGGAATTGAACCTAGGGTCCCAGCACTGTAAGGTAGCAATGCTAACCACTTCACCACCATATGAAACAGATGGATATCTTAGTTATCTTTCTAGTTCAGAGGTTCGCATGTATCATTTAATTTTGAGAGCCACTGAGACATTTGGTACTACTGTTGTATTTATGAAAAAAAACATACAAAAAGCATACTAACAAGTGTGCCATCCTATTTCTTAGTTAATACATTTTATTTTTATAAACAGTTAACATGTCCAATTTTTATTGAAATATTATTAATATAAGATTTACAGGTGAGCACCACAGTCCAAAGTGTCAGTGGGTCTCCTGGCAATGTAGAGTGATTGGCATCTGAAGATTGACGTAGGAACATAGCTACGTAGGAACACAGAGAGTGATTTTTAATGACAAAACCGTAGCGACCAAACTTTGGCCAGACATTTTATTGCTTTCTGAAACATCTAAGAAGGTGGTCATACTAGAACTAATGGTTCTCTGGCAAGACTGGATGGAGGAGGCCAGTGAAAGGTAGAGAGCAAAGTATGAAGACCTGGTTAATCAGTGCCATGGGAAGGCGTGCAGAGCACCGGGTGACCCTGTTGAGATGGGCTGCAGAGGATGCATATGGCTATGTATCAAGAGGAGTGATCTGTGGGTGACAATGCCACCTGGACACAAGCCAGGGCTTCATCAACCTTGGCTGGGTCGCCTGGACAAGGGTGCCTGATGTTGAAAGACCTGAAACACCCAGTGACCCAAGGTAACATCACTGATGATGTTTCAAGGTGCATCAGAGAATGTGTTTTAAAAGTAGTGTATGTTAGACACTAGGCACTTATGGATTCACTGTGCCACCTGGCAGTTTTACACAGTAGTGCAGTCCTGCGGCAGGTTATTTGAAAAAATAAAAACGTGTTGAGTTCTACTTTTCGATGTACCTTGCCATGTTCTTTGCTGTACACTGCAAAACACTTCTGGAGTTCACTTCAGCATTTGGAGTGGCTGCATCTGTGTTATCTTGTTTTGGGATTAACCACAAAAACAGTGAGTGAAAAAGAATGCTTTATTAAGGCATAAAAATACAAAAGGTACAGGTGACATGAAAACATATTTTCTTGTCACAAAATAAATTACAATGATAAATAAGAATAAAATAATTGAAATTTCATGTGTTAGATCACAAAGTATTAAATATTAGAACAAAGCAAACCAAAGCTCTTCCAAATGTGGTATGTGGTATAAAATATGTGGTACATAAGTAGAGAAATTCACAGAATTACAAATAATGTCTCGATGGACTCTTCATAAATCAAAAAGCATGCAAGAGAACAAAAACTGAAAACACTGAAATGTAACCAAAAGCAGATGTATAACTGGGCAGACAAACATTAAAATCCTGTATTGCTGTTTTGTTTAATGGGTAATTCAAAAATTACTTACTATAGTGCAGTGGTTCTCAAACTGTGGTACGCGTACCAGGAGTGGTACGCGGAGTGCCCCCAGCTGGTACGCCATATGACCCTGGAACTTTGTTGTGTGTGCTGAAAAATCGGAACGGGTTTTCATATTTTCTATTTTAAGACTTGTCGAATACGCAGCCTACGTACTACAATACAGCGCATGCTAATACTTGAGTGGACACAGAGCTACAATGTAATTCTATACCACTCTATAGGAATGCATGTTACGAACTAAGTGACCAATTGTATTTAAAAAAAAAGTTATCTCCAGTAAATAGAGAGGTAGGAGAATTAACGTGATTTTGGAACAATGCCAATGTTGTAAACACAGGAATGCATAGAAATGTGTGCTAGGAACGCTGGTAATCTTGTGAGCACAGGAAAGCGTGATAGATAACAGAAAAATATTTAAGAACTGTTCTAGGTTAATTTGAGAAAAATACACCGAGCGTCTCTGTGTTTTGCTCCCATGCACATGAAATAAAAACTTCTTTTAACTTCTGAAACGGAAAAGGGGAAAAATGCAAGCTTGCGGATTGCTAAAGCAGGTAAGCCCCACACTATTTTTGAAGAACCTTATTTAGCGTTGGCAAAAGAGCTGACACATATTATGTGTGGAGAAAAGGCTGCTAAACAGCTCAACCTGCTGCCCCCTTGGAAAGACACAGTCACTCATAGAATTATTGAAATGAACAATAATTTGCTCGTTTATGTTAGATACGAGTTTGAGGGTACGTCCCATGAGGACTTTCTGTTCTGTAAACAGGAGAGCACATATTTCAGCTTTTGAATGAATTTATCAAAGAGAATGGCATCGACTGGATAAAATGTGTCGGAGTTTGTACAGACGGTGCTAGAGCAATGACAAGCTGACACAGCGGTGTAGTTGCACGAATTAGAGAGGTTGCTGCAGAAATGAATCGGTACATTGCAACATCCACTGCGAAACCTTTACCGTCAAGAAAATGCCTGAGGATTTAAAATCTGTTAAAGACTCTTTTGTGAATTGTATCAAGGCTCAAAAAATGAATTCACATCTGCTTTGCTCAACTAAACAGGCTCACCCCTCTCACTGAAATGGTGCTTTTTTATTGTTTATTTTTATTTGTTGTTGCTCCTGTTTTTTTCTGTAAAGGGCTTTGAGAAGCCACCTTTAAAGGCGCTATATGAAATCAAGATTATTATTATAATATGTATTATATGTGTGTGTGTGAGTGTGTGCGCACATGCGCGCTCATGTTGGTCATTGAGAATTTCTGGGGTTCCTATGAGAAGATGACTTGTAGGTTGTACTTGGATGCTTTGGTTTGATCAGGGGTGGTACTTGGTCCAAAAAGTTTGAGAACCACTGCTATAGTGTAACCAATGCCTTGGTACACATACACTTGTGAACAAGAGACCAATACATATAATCAAAGTTGATAATACAAATGTGTAATTAAAATGGAGGACATGATGCAAATAAATTATATTTTAGCAAACCAGGCAATTGTTTCTGTAGTTACAGATGTGTGGCTGTTACACATGTCCAGTTAAACAAGATTTGTACCATTTCTCCTCCTTATGTTCAGCTGTATTATACTGTGGGTTTGCAGTGCAAAGAAGACAATGAAGATAACAGCACATGTCAAAATAGTTTAGCTGTTTGCATCGGTGGGCAAACTTCAATGGGATGCATAACACAGGAAAAAAAAACAGAAGCAAAAACATCTGTTACATTTCAGAATATCAACAAAAGAATAAGAAGTATTTCTGAAAATTTATGTTTTATTACAAAATGTAAATATTTATATATTGAGGCTTAGTTATGAAAAGCAATTTTTCATTTGTCTGCCCTTAGAAAAAGCAACACAAATTCTAAAAAACTAAACCTATATGTTAACTAAGTTTATATTTGTAACAGATTCATAGAGCAATTATGTTTTTGTAACTCAACAGATTACAGAGAAATAGTTTTAAAAACAGTACATATCAACAGACTTGAAATATTAGTGTTATACTTGGCTTCATACAGTACACTCAACATTTTAAAATGTCATGTTTTAAAACAAGAACATCTACACAGTACAATACAGGAATGACCAACAATCCCAGAGAGCCACAATCCAGTAGATTTTAGAGATAAGATTTAATTTGTAAATTTCTAAATTGACCAATTAACCCACTTAAGATATTTTCTTCTATTCCATAGTTACACAATTTCAAATAAAGATATCATAACTGTGTAGCTCTTAAGGACTTCAAATGGCCATGCCTGACATAAGTGAAAGTATTAATTTCATAAACTAGAAATCATTACTAAAAAGCAATGTTCTTTTTAAAGCCTTAAGCTTTGTTGTAATTTTCAGGTGGTAAAAAATTAGTTTTATACAAAAATTCACTGACTTATAAACAGAGTATCATATAACATTTTGCTTTTAGCTGTAAAATGTTATATTTAAAATGTATTCACTTATTTATTTGTAAGTGAATTTGTAAGGGAAACAGCACGTCATAAATATACATATACACACATAACACTATGCAGAAAAACTACACAATTACTACCAGAGCTTTTAATTACAAACAGTATCCTCCAAATATATTCATAGCCTCGAGAAAATAGGAACAAAAATATTACGTGACAGAATAAGGTATGGATTGGACTTAAAAAATGTTACAATTGTTATACTGTAATTGTAACAGCATTGTAAAAAGTCTCCTTGACATAACTGAATGCCAGAAAACATTAGAGTCACATTTATTAGCAGATGCAAGTATTGCTTTAAATAAAATTCAATAAATGCAAGTCTACAATAATATTTCTGCTCTTTGGAAGTGCAATGGAAGCTTTTGGAAAGATACAGAAATTGGAACATGGATGTTTTCTCGTTCCAAGCTGGAAACACATGGTAGACATTCAGTAGCAGCATGCTTGGTTTATGCTAGAAATGTAAGACCGCAAACAACGTGATCTTCACAAGCAGAGTATAAATGAATCGACCATTATTCATTATTGTACTTAACCATCCACTTCTTAACTGCTTTATCCAAAACAGAATCACGCGGGAACTGGAGCCTATCCCAGCAAGCAACAATCATAAGGCAGGATACACCTTGGATGGGACATCAGTCCATAGCAGTGCACAGAGACAAACATGCATACACTCACACTAGGGCCAATTTTCCCAGAAGCCCATTAACCTATCAGCATGTTTTGGGACTATGAAATGAAACCAGAACATCCTGAGAAAAACCATGCAAACACAAGGAGAACATGCAAACTCCACACAGTTAGTACCCCAGGAATTGAATCCAAGGTCCCAGCACTGAGAGTCTAACCACTGTGCCGCCATGCCACCACATATAGTACCCATTATTAGGACTTTTAAGGCTACTATTAGAGTGGCAACCCTTCCGGAAAGTGCATGCAAGTGTACCTTGCTACCAAAGGCTCTGGGACAAACAGATCAGGAAGCCTGTGCTGAAGATCTGCAACATGAACAGATATCTTCTATTTATTGTCTCTAATATAGAAACTGTGGTTGGTTAGCAAGCCTCAACCGAAAGGAAACCATAAATAAAAGCAACAAATTTGCCAATATAAATTTGAATCACAATTGGGGTCATTATGGGGTCTCTAATTTTAAGTTGTTGTTTGCAACTATGGGTCCTGGAGCCCTTTTAAGAATGGGAAAATCATGAACTTCGACATTCTGGATATCCTGGTCAAATACCTGGTTCCTTCTGTCATAAAGTTCAAGTTTGGGAAGAACTGGACATTCCAGCATGACAATATTCCAAAGCATACATCTAAACCAACAAAGAAATGGTTAACGGCCCACAAAATAAATGTTCTCTACAAGCCATTTCATCCAAGGGTCTTAAAACAATTGAACACTTGTGGTTAACACTCAAGGAGGCAGCTCAGAAAAAGTAACCAAAGGGTCTGAAGGACTGTAAAAAGTTGGTCTTTAAGTCTTCTTCTTTTGACCTAAGAGTCTTATATTTAAGGAACCCCCTAAGTAGACCCCAAATTAAAATGTTTCCAAATTCTACTCTAATGAAGGTAGATACTTCCTTCTTTTTTAGAACGGACTTTTGGTCCCATGTTCCTATAAATCTCTTTTCCATTAGCTTCCTTTCTCTTTATATACATTATATACGTGTCTTTTAAGCAGTGCTCTCACACAGCTGGAGTCTTCCATCAAACTCCCCTAACCTCAGCCAACCATCCCTTTTTAAATTCCTAGTAAATAGGGGTCTGTTATGTAAGGCTAGAATTCCCACATGAGTTACTCACATACAAAAATGTGCCAATCAGCCCATCTATAATTTTCTTGATTTGCTCATTGGGGATTGAATACATCAGGGGAAGTGGGTAACTGAATTAATTATTCTTTAACTGGATACATTTAAAAGTATAAAGACAGCTGGACTCTGGCCATCCAAGGCTGGAGTGTAGCACCAATGTCATAATGCATGGATGGCAGTCCCATAAATTTTATCATTTATCTATCTACTTTATTTGTTTTCAAAGAATGTGGTTTTGTATAATACTACAATTCAGATATCCTTTACATGAAAGGATATCTGAATGTTATAAAAATCTGGTGAGACAGATCAACACATCTTAGCTAACACATCAGTATGTGCTTACTTATAGGTGTAAAATACTACATAACAAAAACTTAAGTACTACATGTCATTAGGCAACTCTGAATATAAGAAAAGAAATAATCCAATACTAATCAAAGTTCAGAAGAAACATTCTACCTTGTTGCAGAATGTCACCACAGTCTCATATCTCATTTTACCTTTATGCGAGAGATCACACATTTAATGCTTTTTAGGTTTATGTAGTATACCATATTTTTTAAAGATTTACATTTGATTTTTGCTCATGTTTTTAAAGTTGATTTACAAATATAAACATTTTAATTACACAGCAATCTCAAAACAATAGCTATCTCTGTAATGTCACCTTTATTTTAAACATGTACTTTAACAATATTCGACAATACTTTTGGGACTGTTTATTATTTCAAAATTGTGCAATACAAAGAATATTGTTAAAATAATTTGCAATGGCAACTTGAAAATAAGCAGAAGCAAATTTATTTTTTAGTAGGATTCTGAATTGCATTCCAGTCCCTGGTAGCCTCAGTTAAATGTCTCTGTCCATGAGATAACCATTCTTCTTGATTATAAAACATTCTTGCACAAAACCAACACTTAAAGATTCTTGCTGGATAAACTTCAGGGACAAATCCCACAACTTGGTAATTATCCTGGTGAATTTTTTTAAATTTCATTTTTAACATGCGTCTTTCTGTAACTGGACCAGTATGTTCCAATTGTTCAGACTGTTTCTTTATCCTTTTATGCAAATATAAAGAAAACTTAGCTCTTTCACAGAGAACGACCTTGAAAACATTGCCTTTATATCTGTTTACAGTTCGCATAACACTTGTCACTTCAAGAGTATCTACTGCAGGGTGATTGAGAACAACAACAGGTTGGTTGATAGAAGGAAGCTTAATTAACTGGTCATTTCTTAGTGGAGTAAGACAAAGACTGGCATTTGCTTTGGGTTCAACTGTGGAATATTTGCAAATTTTTACTTTGGAAGCCATTCTGCATTTTTTGTTTTTGGGCTTCCGGGATTTCCATTGAGGAAGTTGTGATGAATTGAGCTGTGAGTGTACTTTTAGATTTTCTTCCAAGATTTCATTCTCTGCTTCCGACCTTTTCCGTTTTATTGTAAGATTGGAAAGTTTCCTTTGGGGTAAAGAAGTTTCAGGACATGTCTTTTTTTCTTCCAAACTGGTAAATGGAACTGGTCTAGGAATCAAAGTTTCAAGACAGTCTTCATAGTCCTGGCTGGTATTCAATGTAACTTTTGACTGTAAAGACTGATTTGGATTTAAAATTCTTAGTACAGCACCTTGTGGAATAAACACTGGTGGTGAATCTTCAATTTCTCTACCCTTTCTCCATCTTGTTGTTTGCATTTGATTTTTGCTACCATCTTGATTATGGGCAGGATTTGTGTTTATTTCTCTCAAAGAAGCCCCTGTCTTTGAAGATGTAGACAACTGTGACACCACTGATTGATTGGCTTGAGGGTCATCATCATGCTGCTTTGAGTTAATTTCTGGTTGCACAGGAATTGTCTCATCCACTCGAATTGCTTTAAGAGCTGTGCCTTCATGACTAGGCATAGCATTATCCAAATCTTCATAAATACCCTCAACGTTTGACTTATGTTTTGGAACACTGGGGGAATACAGGCAATTCTCTATATTCTCTTCCATTTCAATACTGGAAGAGTGTATATCTTCTACAGATTCAGTTTGATGATGCAATACCTCTTGTCTTTGACTGTTTTTGTTATTGGAAATCATCATTTTGGGTGAATTTGAGGAGATTGTAAGAGTAGGTGTTTCAACAGCTTCTTTATCTTCAAATGCAATGCACTTTTTAGACATTTCTCTGGAATGTGGATCCTTTATAGTGCTCTTAATTTCTTGAACAGGTTGAGAATTATCTGGGAGGTTTTGTTTCTTGCCACATGTAGTGGACTCTAAACATTCACAATTGGATGCGAAATAAACCGCACAATCATATGTAGGAGTACCTTCATTTGTATTTTTACCATTTGTAATTTGTGCATTGCAGGTCATTGTTTGTGGTTTTTCTGTGATTTCTAACTGTGAATCTGGTAAACTTGCCAAGTCATTTAAAAAAATGTCTTTATGTGTTATGGATTTTGTAAATTCACTGTTGTTCACATCATGGTCTGCTTTGTTGTCATTGTTCCTAATTTTCTTCTGAGAAAGTTTATCCAGTACATCTGGTATATATTTTTTCACTTCATCATGCTTCTCAGAGATTTTCAAATAATTTTTGCATCTATTGCCACAAACACCATTCAGATTTTGACCCCACCTAACACAGTCTGGAAAATCTTCAGTGCCACAACAAAGAGAAAATACTGATGAAATTACAGGCCCCTCTTTATTTTCTAATATTTCATCATTAGATTCAGTCTCTGCATTTTTCTCAGTGTTATTCCTACCAAAAGGCCTAAAATCTAAATGTTCTTTACTTCCTCCTAACACAGATTCGGCTGCACAAGGAATATCTACTGAATTTTCAAAGTTTCTTTGATCTGTTGACAAAAAGGAGTCGGGATCTTCAGACATCCCCTGATTAGGAATGTTTTGAACATTAGGCAAGACTGACAGCTCTGCAGATTCAGAGCTTTTCTTGTCTTTAAATGTATTTGCAACAGCCTTTTGTGGGAATCTTGCTTTAGGCTTTTTGCTTGTTGTTAATGTTTTGGTATTTTCACACTTTGGAAGGAAATTACATGGGAACATTGATGTAACTATCTGTTGTGATCCATCTGCTTCACTGTAGCTACCAACACGGTTTGCCTGGTCCTCTTTTTTGTGGTTTACGTCACTTTCTGAAACATGTTGGGAAATAAATTTCAGCTCAAGCTCCTTTGAGCCATTTACTCTATGTACTTCTACAAGTTCAACAAAACAATTAGGGGGTATAATTAAATCTGGAGGAGCAGCAACCATCAAGGGAATATCAGGATCTATAGGGTCATTAAGTGGAGCTATGAGTTCCACCTGAACATTGGACGGAACACTACGTTTTGGCGTAGAAGACTGTTCTGTAGGGGCACTGTTGACCATTTTGTTGAGAACTCCATCTGTTAAAAAGCCTTTGTTACTAGCAGTAACATTCACAGGTGTTTCACAGGTGTTCACGGTGGAAGGTAGGGCATTTTTTGTAGTTATATTTTGCTGTGCAAAACGTTTAGATTCCACCACTGACCATTTAATAGGCAGTGCATCTCTAATGATCTTTGAATCATTAGGTGGTCCTTTTCTTTTAACAGTCCCATGAACTCTTTGAGTGTGCTTTACAATATAGTCATTCCTAACTGCACCATAGTCACAGAATGAGCATTTATAAGGAAATGTCCCTGTATGCTCTACAAGATGGCGCTGGGATTCACCTTTTGTGTAAGAAATGTGACTGCAGTAAGAACAAGCAAACTTAATTTCTTCATGCTGTAATACATGTTTCTTAAACTGTGTGTGGTCTTTAGATGTATACCGGCATTTGTCACAATGATATTTATCCAGCTTTGTATGTTTTGTTCCAAGGACTTCCTGGAAGTTTTTTTTGGAGATTTTTTCTTCTGGGTTTTCCATATTTGAAAATAACACATTTTGTTCACAAGTTGAATTCATTTTCCATTACTCAGAATACTTCAAAGTACGTTTTTGCCAAACCCATGGCTATACCTTTATGCTCTTTTCTTAAGTTGCTCCTCCATTTATGCAATGTTTGAAACTTTGGACAAAACTTTCATCAGCTGATACACCAGCCTGAATGAGAAAAGAAATTGAAACATTTTTTAGCTGTACCTGTAATTACTTTTTCGTGCAGATTATGCCACTAATAAAACTGACTTTTTTAAATTTGTGGACATTCTCAATGCCCTACTGTTGCTGGTTAACAATCTCAGAATAAAGAGTTACTAACCCAAATCGGGGCAGAAATATTGAAGAAATGAAATGCATCGCAGAGTACCATTGTGTTATAAAACAGCACACTTAAGTGCTATATCAATATGAAAACTATAAAAACAGACAGTGATCACACATTTTAATGTTGAACAGCTATGTAAATGCCATTGCACCTAAAAGGGAAGTAGAACTAGTATGCTGGAACAAATCAAAACCTTGGAAATCATAAGATGGATTAGCAGTGGGGTTCAGCTATGTTTTGCATTGTTTTACCATCTAGAAGCTCCATCTTAAATAACAGAAAGGGTGCAGTAGTAAAATCTGAGGTAACTTAATTTTCTGACTTAAAAAAAACCTGCTACATTGTTGAAAAGAAGTGATAACATGTTTCTCAAATGGATGTTTATGCCTCAATTCAGTGCTCTATTCAATGTGCTCTCTGAAAAATATTACTAATAGTTATCTTCTGCCATTCCAGATCTTTCAATTCACTCCTATCTTAATTTATGCTTTTGTTTATATGGCACATTGCCTGACTTTGACCATCTTCTTTCAAACCACTGCACATTAAAACATTGGGAAAAACATGTTTAGGGTAAATATCACTTTCCCATTTGATGCAGTAATAAATTACTAGAGAAGTTTATTCAAAGTTTGTTAAGGTTATAGCACAGAAAGTTTGGATTTGTAATGATCTTCCCACGGCAAAAGATTCTGAAAAAAATGCATTTACTTTGTTATATCTTTCAGCTGCATTTTCAGTCTTGAATTCATCCTTATGACTTAGTTTTGCATTTGTGTTCCTACCTTTTCAATAGCCATCAATTTATTTCAAAGGGTGACTCATCTGGTTTCTAATCTTGATCCACTGTTGTTCAGTGCACATACCCTGTCGTTAGGAGACAGAAAACACAAACATGTTGCACATTTGTATGCTTATGTTACTAAAAATGCATGCATTACATTGATCATGCACAGTGTGTTAGTCATTCACACCTTTACTGGGCACTTAACCGACATACAGACATACCTACAAATTGGTTCACATTAAATTTGGAAAATAATACTCAAAATAAGCACTCACTGTTTATCACTCAAGTTTTGAATAAAATTATTAATTTAAAAAAACTGTATGAATTATTTGTAGTTCATCAAAAAAGGCATTTAGAAAAAACTGATACCATTGCAAGTCATTGTGGGTTTCAGTGTTCCTTTACATTGTCTCAATCATTTTAGTTGGATTTTTTAATGTCAAAGTCACTCCTCTCTAAGCTCCTCTATAAGCCATTTTGAATTTTATTTGTTATGGATCAGTAAATGCAGTATTTAAGCATTTACAGTAGATGACCCACACTGGGATAATCTGGAAGCAGGTCAAGATAAAATACAAGAATATCATCCAAGTGGTAATACACAATACAGTGTAATGAAATCATCTGAATAAAAATGTTCCAAGGGTTTACCCAACAAGAAGTGTGAGCAGGATAAGAATTTGGTCACTTTTTAACTAGAATCAGCTCTCTCAGCTCTGCCCCCCTTTGACCAAGATAAATAGGAGGAAGGTCATCATAGGGTACAGGGGGAGGGGAGGAATTCTCTCCTTCCTAAGGGTATAATGCAGCAGAGCACATGCAACAATGATGTCTCATCCCCTGTATGGGAACACCCTCAGAGGGTCATGTGCACATTATGTGACACCATGCATAAAACAACATTTGATAACAGGAAACAATGTGATGATGGAAACTAAACACCTAAGTGCAGATCCCACCCATTGTGGGCACACACATTTATAACTGCTTTTGATGTAATCAAGATTCATAACTGTAGGATATAATTTTATTTTGTTTTTTTAATTAGCACACTGATGCTGTGAATTGACTTTCTGTTATCAAAATCAGCCTCACTTGGCCCTGTGAGGCCCTGTGGAGCACCTACTAAATTGGAAATACTGCATAAGATGTTTAGATCATAGTATATAGATTCAGCAAACAGAAGCCCCATGTACAGCGGATAGAATTACACATGAAAATTTTACCAGCTATTTCATGAAACCCCTGTTTGATTTATATTTGCTATTGTCCATCCAGGAAATGTAATGAATGCTTTCAAAAACTGTTGTAGTGCAAACAACCTTTCCTTATTGCAGAACACACTGTTGCTTTACTGAATCACTCGGAGCTGAGCAACCACGCACAGGATCAACAATGTATGCACTAAATAGATTGTGAATTTAAAGCATACATATCACTCCACAAAGCTCTAATGTCAACTGGATCCCTGAAAAATACATAATTTTTAGCAGGATACTGAGTGGTCTTTGGGTCAAGCTCATAACCACAAAGTCAGATGAATTTCAAAGTCAGATGAACATGCAAGAAGCAAATTAAGAAAAGAGGATAGGTTGCTATATTTACTTAACCAGATATAATGCAATCTTGCTTTGAGAAACCAACAATCCAGACCTTTGTAAACATAATTACTGAAGTAACCTTGTTAACTGAGTCATCACGCCCCAATCACACAATTTACTGTTTACAAAGACTGTAAATCTCTGGCCATCACAAAACTGCCCTTTTTAATCCCTTGTACCATCAACAAATCCTATTGCAAATAGAAACATGGCATGTTTTGTACTCAACTATACACTGATTTCCTCTTGCTCTCCCTCACACCTGAAGAAGGCTCAAGAGGTTAAAATGTTGTGTTGTGTTTTACTACGTTTCAGTGTGGAATTATCCTTTGCTGTATGGTTTCCATTGTAAAAAAGCTGATAGCTTTCCATTCATGTATTCCGCAGTATATCTTTTGCATGAAACTTTGAATCTAAACTTTGTTTGGCCCCGTTGCCAAGTTGCATGATGAGATATCAAACAGGTCTTTTTATAAAAATTCTGTGGAGGCATGTTTCATTCATCTATGTAGGCCAGTTTCACGGAGAACAGTGTTAATTCTGTCAATTTAATTTATGACGACAATGTTTGTCAACAATGTCAATGATGACAAGATGCTCATGAAAATCTACAATGATGAAGACTAAATGTCTTTGCACTTTTTAGTAAATTAAGATGATGACACCCATTTGACAACACTTCGGATGAAAATGAATTTCAAACTGTATATTGCAACATGTTAATCACTAAACATTAAAAAGTCGGTATATTTTATAAAAGCAAGATTGCTCAGTTGGACAAAAGTACGCAACCTTCCACCTTCATCATAAATAATTGAATTATTCATACATGTTTTACACATCAAGTCTTTAACTTGGTAACTTAGAGGGTTCTGGTTTTAACGTGCTTGTTCTAACATTATTAAGCTTATATTGTGTACTTCATTAAAAGTTATAATGTTTTATCCTTTTCGAAGAATGTTTAGTAAGAACACCACTTGCTGTTATTGTAAAAAGATAAATGTTGTAGTGATTTAACATCACCTGATAGTTATATGATTATGGAATCGTGTAACTAAGCAGCTAAAATATCACAGGCGGACATTTCAGAAACATTTTGACATTTTTTAAAACTTTTATTGTCCTTGTAGTGGTAATGGACAAAGCACTGCACCCAATGGTTCAAAGGGCGATCAGAGTAATACTTTTGTTTTGTTTCTTATATAGTGAATACATAAAAGTAGTCCACTATTATAGCTTGTTGTTGGCTCTGGCACGGATTTGTGTATCTGGATAAATTAAGTGATGATATTGTGATTAAGATTTTCTTCGCGGAATTCTTTAAGTTAAACAAAGGAGGGAAGAAGGATTATTTTTACAATTGGCACTCCAAGATTCTGACTGATTTAATTCCCCTCATTTAGCTGAAACGGATAAAGAAATCATGCAGTAATTATATGTATTGGAAGGCGCTCCGTTTTATTAACAGAAACTCCGACTCAGTCATGTGTTGTACAGTGTTATAGAAGTGGGTAACGTCATCACCATTAAACAATGTGCTTATCGCGCAAATTCTGCTAAACTAAAAATTAGACACAAGAAGAGTATTATTGGACAATGTTGTGAGGCTCTGGCGGAATTTCTCTCTAAACTGAAGAGTTATAGAGCAGACACGTTGTGTATCGCCTCTTTTTACACTTGTAAGAACATTCCAATGTAAATGTGACATGGAAGATATTATTAACCTTTTAAATCTGAAGCTGTAAACATTACATCACACCTGCATGTCAAGATCACGGTTTCAAAATAAAAAAACATCAAACCTTTGAATGGACGAGAACGTCATGATTGTTTCGCAAGGATGTGAAACGTGACAATTTGTTACAGTTACCAACAGGAGAAAAAAAAGTATTTATTAATTTATTTGTGACAGCTGCAGTGGCTTGCAATGGCTGGATAGTTAACACTTCTCAATTGCTTTGCCAGTCTGTCCATGGGGGGAAGGGGGACTCATACGCTGGCCAAACGTTTAAGGTCAAATTCTTCCACGAGGGGGTACCTTTAAAGTGGAGATGACGGCACCGAACATTTTTGGCGTGCCCTCATTTTAAAGCCCAGGCCAAATATGAAGATAGTACATATAGTTATAATTCAAACTGAATTGAAAACTACACATCCCAGTTAACATGGTGGTGCTCATGATCCTTGTGTTTAACCAACGAAACAGG
This sequence comes from Lepisosteus oculatus, assembly GCF_040954835.1. NCBI lineage: Eukaryota > Metazoa > Chordata > Actinopteri > Semionotiformes > Lepisosteidae > Lepisosteus > Lepisosteus oculatus. The sequence goes on along the minus strand of NC_090696.1, from coordinate 44,249,469 downwards.
GCAAAAAATCAGTCACATGACTTTGGGGCGGAGTTTTGAAAGCTTAAATTATCAACAACAAAGCAAAGTTTACATTATAGGCTACCTTAAACAGTCAGTTAAATGACTGTGTATGTCGCTTAAGCCACTTCTATTTGGCTTTTAATTATGTAGGCGGGAAGACACCTCCAACCCCTTCCCTCTGGGTGCCTGACTTGTTACTATCTTTAACCGTTCCTTGACTGAATCGCAGTATGGAGAGACACGTACGAAAAAAAGTTAAAGGGTTAGCAAAACATCAGTATTTACCGCTAGTAATCAGTGTAAATTGAAATCTGAGTCTAAATATATAGTTAAAACATCGACAAACAAAGCAATGTAGGAAATGCACACATTTTCTGCAATAGAAATACACATAGAAAATAAATACTTTCTGACATCTCAAATCAGTTTCAATCAAGGTCTCCAAAATGAACAGGAAAAAGAACATTTTCAGAGAGCAATTGCATTGTGTTAATGAAGAATAAGTTATTAGATTTATGAGCAATCTACTTTCTTATTCGCTTAAACAGTGACATTTCAACTGCAAAAGATTGCACCAGAGACATCATTATCTCTGCTTGTCATAGACGTTCAGGAAAGTGTGAATGAAAGAAGTCATGTCAAGTGCAATAATTCGGTGATCAATAATAACAGTTGTAGGACAAGAAATAAAAGATAGAGAAAACTTTTTTTAGCTTTTTAAGGCTTATACTAAAATCCAGTCTACAAATTAAGGAAAATGGAAATTTAGGACGTTAAAATGCTAGAAGTGTAAATAAATATTAAAATACAAAACACATGAGCAAAACGTTTAAGAAATAAAGCAGGTGTTACTTTGAAATAAGCAAACAGAAAAAGAGCCATGACTAGACAGTGCATAAGAGGGATGCAGGAACACTTGCAAAAGCTTAGATGTACAAAAGAAATCACAGAAAGGTGTGTGTTACAAAAGAACATGCAAACATGAAATAAATATGGCAGAGAGTGACGGGCTGGAATAATCAGGTGCATTTCTGGCAGGGAGAGTATGAAGGTTTGATGAGATAGAGTCAGAATATTAGCACACATAAAAAACAGCAATTCTGTCAGAGAGCCTTATATGAAATAATAAATACAGTGCCTTGCGAAAGTATTCGGCCCCCTTGAACTTTTCAACCTTTTGCCACATTTCAGGCTTCAAACATAAAGATATAAATTTTTTTATTTTATGTGAAGAATCACCAACAAGTGGGACACAATTGTGAAGTGGAACGAAATCTATTGGATTTTTGAAACTTTTTTAACTAATAAAAAAATGAAAAGTGGGGCGTGCAAAATTATTCGGCCCCTTTACTTTCAGTGCAGCAAACTCACTCCAGAAGTTCAGCGAGGATCTCTGAATGATCCAATGTTGTCCTAAATGACTGATGGTGATAAATAGAATCCACCTGTGTGTAATCAAGTCTCTGTATAAATGCACCTGCTCTGTGATAGTCTCAAGGTTCTGTTGAAAGCGCAGAGAGCATCATGAAGACCAAGGAACACACCAGGCAGGTCCGTAATACTGTTGTGGAGAAGTTTAAAGCCGGATTTGGATACAAAAAGATTTCCCAAGCTTCAAACATCCCAAGAAGCACTGTGCAAGCGATCATCTTGAAATGGAAGGAGTATCAGACCACTGCAAATCTACCAAGACCTGGCCGTCCCTCTAAACTTTCAGCTCAGACAAGGAGAAGACTGATCAGAGATGCAGCCAAGAGGCCCATGATCACTCTGGATGAACTGCAGAGAACTACAGCTGAGGTGGGAGAGTCTGTCCATAGGACAACAATCAGTCTTACACTGCACAAATCTGGCCTTTATGGAAGAGTGGCAAGAAGAAAACCATTTCTCAAAGATATCCATAAAAAGTCTCGTCTAAAGTTTGCCACAAGCCACCTGGGAGACACCCCAAACATGTGGAAGAAGGTGCTCTGGTCAGATGAAACCAAAATCGAACTTTTTGGCCACAATGCAAAACTATATGTTTGGCGTAAAAGCAACACAGCTCATCACCCTCAACACACCATCCCCACTGTCAAACATGGTGGTGGCAGCATCATGGTTTGGGCCTGCTTTTCTTCAGCAGGGACAGGGAAGATGGTTTAAATTGAGGGGAAGATGGATGCAGCCAAATACAGGACCATTCTGGATGAAAACCTGTTGGAGTCTGCAAAAGACCTGAAACTGGGACGGAGATTTATCTTCCAACAAGACAATGATCCCAAACATACAGCAAAATCTACAAAGGAATGGTTCACAAATAAACGTATCCAGGTGTTTGAATGGCCAAGTCAAAGTCCAGACCTGAATCCAATCGAGAATCTGTGGAAAGAGCTGAAAACTGCTGTTCACAAACGCTCTCCATCCAACCTCACTGAGCTCGAGCTGTTTTGCAAGGAAGAATGGGCAAGAATTTCAGTCTCTCGATGTGCAAAACTGATAGAGACATACCCCAAGCGACTTGCAGCTGTAATCGCAGCAAAAGGTGGCTCTACAAAGTATTAACGCAAGGGGGCCGAATAATTTTGCACGCCCCACTTTTCATTTTTTTATTAGTTAAAAAAGTTTCAAAAATCCAATAGATTTCGTTCCACTTCACAATTGTGTCCCACTTGTTGGTGATTCTTCACATAAAATAAAAAATTTATATCTTTATGTTTGAAGCCTGAAATGTGGCAAAAGGTTGAAAAGTTCAAGGGGGCCGAATACTTTCGCAAGGCACTGTAAGTTTGGAAAAAGGGTTACTGTATATGTATATAATGTATGTATTTGTTGCATGTAGGCCACAATTCTCCATAGCTATGGAGAAGTAGGATTCTCTCACAATGGCAGGGACTCCAGTTAAGAATACTGGGATTATCTCTGAACTGATTTGTAGTTTTACAGCTGCCGACAGAAGCAGCTTGAGTAAGGTATAAATAACACAATAAATAAAGAATTCCAGTAACTCAAGGTAACACCCATGCAGATGCAGATGCCAGACGAGCGGCATTGGGAGAGCGGGAGTCTGAGACCCCTGTGAAACCTCTATTGGGGAAAAGGGAGAATTCAGGTTGAGGCCTTTAATAGATGTTTAATAGTGGTTAGAACAAATGTAAAGAATGTAGGGTTGTATGATGATGGGATGTGGGCTGGCACATACCCAAGTGTATGACAAAGATACCTTGGATACTGATCTAGGGGCAGACTACACTGGGAAGGTGTGCCAGGCTGTAATTGCCTCACTAGGGGTAAGTTGGAAGTCACATTGCCCCCATCACCCACAGTCTGAAAGACCAACTAAGGAAATATCAACTGAGGGAACACCGTGGGTAGATGCTCTACCTGCAGTCCTGTGCGGTTTGCGGGCTGGAGCAAACGGAACTGTGAGACTGAGCCCATTTGAGATCATCACGGGCAGCCAAAGAAACTCCCTGGATACCTGGCGAGTGGGTGTAGGTGAAGAAGAGATACCCTGCCAGACGTTGCAATCCTGCTGGGAGGGACCATATCAAGTGCCACCAACTACTGATTGTGCCATCTGAGTGACAGGATGAGATCGCTGGATCCGCGCATCGCACTTTCACCGACCCACGGCACCAGAGACTGAGTGAACAGAAAGAAGGATGTTGTTACTGTTTCTGTGTCTGATGCTTCCTAAGACCAACAGTGTGCTTGTTAGGCCTGAGGAGCATTACTGGGGATATGGTATCAATACATTCCGGGTGTTGGCATATCTATTCAGCCAAAAAATTATAATCGGAGTTGGGTCAATATTGCTGTTCCAAGATCCTGACGATAGATCTCCACATGGCTGAGGTCTGCGTTTGGGTCTTGGGGTAGGACTTTATGTATTTGTAGGATTAGGATTGTTTTATGTGTATAATTGTAACTATCACTTGTACAAAAACATCAATAACATCTTGTTGTAACCGTGGAACGCACAATGTCATGGTAATGCATGCCTGTACATCTAAAAAGGAAATATCTGCCCTGACATTGTATGTGTAAAAATAGGCAGTCCTGAGGTATGCCATATTTTATAAGGGGGGAATGAAGTAAGATGTTAAAATGACAAGATGTTAAAATGGTCAATAACTTAAGTCAGTTCTGCCTGAAAATTAGACTTCTAAGCAACAGGGGTTTATGGCAAGAAAAGGGGGTTAACTGATAAAGATTCCAGATGCGAGCAAGGAACCCCCTGGGGGCATAATATTAAACTGACCATTTGGCCAGGGCCTCTGAACTGGCCAAATACCATGACCCCCCCCCCTTACAATAATATCGAATGACGTCTGAAGCAGCAAGCAAGGACTATATAACCTAAAAGTTTGTACCGGCACATCAAACAATACTTTGGTTTATTTGTTTCTTGCGGGAAACAAGACTTTGGCTTTATTGTTCCTTGCATGCAATAAACTCATCTGTTTTACTTCATCTTGGGATCAAGAACCTTATTCCTTCTGTTACAACAGGGAGTAGACAGATAATAAACCAGATAGGGACTGAATTAGGATGAGGATTTTGAAGTTGACTCGAAATCTGCTAGGAAGCCAGTGCAAGGACTTAAAGGCAGCTGTAATGCATCCCGATCAGGATTCTGACCATCAGATTCTGAACATATTGGAGATTGCTCAGTGTGGATTTAATTACCCCAGTGAACAGGTTGTGGATTTATTAATTCTAGATAAAAAAGCCTTTCTTGATTTTTCTAGTTCCCTTTAAAAAAAACTATTATTCCACAATGCAGAGTACTACATGGCTGGTATTTACATATGATATTTGTGATTTAAAGAAATTAACACAAGCAGTTTTGGGGGATTTTAGTGTTGGCTGAGTTATTGCAGGATGTAGGTAGGAAAAAGATAATTTGGGGAAAGCTGAGGAATACACTGATAACACGATCACTTCCTAATAGGGTTAGGCATACTTTTTACAAAATTACAGTAGATGTTATACACTACAGAGGAAGATGATGAAGTTAACCGACTGTATGTTTACATAAATATTAAAATGAGGATTGCATAATTTAATTTTGAAAGCCACTGAAACATCTGGTACTATTGTATTTATGAAAAAAACATACAAAAAGCATGCTAACAACTGTGCCATCTTATTCCTTAGTTAATACATTTTATTTTTATAAACAGTTAACATTGTTAGCAAAATATTTTGAATTATATTTTACCATATTTTGTATTTAATGTATTTTCTGATATATTTTATGTATATTTGAACAATGAAAATATATTTTTACAAGATGTGGGGAAAAGTCCAACAATTTATTACAGTGCTAAATTTAATATTTTTTATTACTAACAGTGTACAGAGAGATTCTTAGCTGATCACGAGGAAGAAAAATCACCCATTTTTCACACGTAAAAAGCGGTTATTAACTATTTAAACCTGTTTTTTATAGCTTTTAAAGTCATGCAATAGTTGCATGAGTTTAGTCTTAGTTAAGCAGGAACATATCATTGTATCTTATTTTTTCTTTTTTAAAAATTGAAAAAATCATTTGCCCAGCCTAAGAGGGGGTGCTCTCCTTGACAGCTGACACAAATTAACAAAAACGCCAATATAAACATCATATTTACAATTTGTTGAAAATAAATATGTAAAGTTCTCTAAAGCTTTCTCAATCAAGTATGAGAATTCACCTACTGTAGGGAGCTGTGTAAGCATGTGTAGGCAGCAAAAGATAAACAGGGAAGAAAATGCTTTCAGAGAAAACAATGTTTCAGGTGTGAAGAATACAAATCCCCAATTCAATTGCAACCTAAACCTTTCCCCACACACCCTGCCCCCACTGCGATTAGAATATACACAAACAAAGCACTGAAAGCTTTACAGCAGATGGTCAGGTGTTACTTAGGGATAGTGCGTAATTATGGCTTTAAGAACTCACACCTGAGATTTGATTAATTCAAAATAAGTTTAAAAAAAAAACTGCACCAGGTACTTGATCTTGTTTATATTAAAGTTATATCACTGGGCAGTGTTGGATGGTGAGCTATTTTGTCAGCAACCTGCTAATCTGCTCAACATCTGTAGAAAACATTATTTTATTTCTGTAGGGAATGAGTGTTGCATTAACAAAATTAAAGCGTTTCAAATGTTTAATTAAGATGTAAAAAGAACGTTCAGCTTACACAAAGAATCAAACTACAGTATGGAAAAACAAGTGTTAAGAAAAAACAGGACATTTGATTGCTGGTTGCCTTATATTTATTTAAAAAAATAAAATAAAATAAAATGAAAACGTGTTCCTGCCTAATTCAAGCATTGTGTGACTCTAAAAGCTGAAAAAATGGTTTAGACAGCAGAAAGTCACCTTGCTCTTACAAGTGGATCTGTTAAGCAAAGTTTTCGTTAACACAACACAACTTTGTCAGTGAAAAAAATGACTGCGGGCACTTTTCCTTTCCCCCCATATTCTCATGTACGAGTAGAATAGGCAAACCTTCCAATTAAAGACAGGTTCCTTTCGCCCAAGACTGGCAGGAAACAGTTGAAACTCGCCACACCCAGACTGTTAACTCAATCAACCCTTTTTAATAGCCTTGCAAATGCGCTCACACTTTAGGATATGCACTCAATGCGCCACATGTGTCACATTTACTGCACATGTCAAACCAGTTGCTTTCCGTTGCTGATGCGCTTTTAAGCTCAGCTTCTAAAATGTCCTTGTAGTTGTAAAATTCCATATAAACATTCAATATTAAATGGATTAAATCATGCACAGTAAATAGATAAAATGATTAAATTGTTTCAGTAACCAATGCACCACGAGTTATCTTTGTCTGTCAGTGAAAAAAATAACCACACGCACTTTTCCTTACCCACAGGTTGTTTAAAAAAACTAGCTCTTAATGGGCTAATCCTTCTGTCATTCTCTCTGGTGCAGTGCATCAGCTGGTCAGGTGACTGACATTATTTCCCACTGCATTCTGGGGAATGTAGTTTTGACAAGAACCTCCATCTTGTCTCTATCACTCTCTCACAATTCATCATGCGGGAATGAATCAAAATAAAAATAAAACATATTTACAAAGAAAGTGGATTACAGTACTGTTGGGTATGCATGATTAGCAACATGGGGTCATTGTTATGATTTCTCTATTATTGTCAAATCCCTCAATTTGTGGTTATTTTGGAAACATTTTGACATGTTCCTTGTAACTACATTGCTGTCGATATTGTAGCCGTAGACAAAATGAAACACTTGGAGTTTGTAATGTAGGGTGCTCTGAACAAGTTAAACTTTGTTGCAGGATGCTGATGCATTTCCCACAAGCTTTACTGTAGTGGCAGTATAGTAGCAGTTTGAAATTATTTGTTGTCATTAATAAATCACTTAGCTTCGAACATGTTGTGATATTTAGAACTATAAAAAATGTCAATATATTGTCCATAATATTTGCTATTTTAGCACACGCCTAAGCCATTACACCACACATGTAAGCACAGCTGAATGAATTAAATTGATGCAGACATTTACAAAGAAAGTGTACTACTGTGATAATTTGAGCTATATGAATATAATTATATCGTTATTTCTTTAGATACGCAATTGCATATTATATTTCCTATTAATCAAATGCTAAAAAGTATCCATGTTTTTACTGCGATAACGAGCGTAAGTATTCACAGAAAAGGTTAAAACATTTAACTTTATATAAAGTATATAACTTAATATAGTTAGAAAGAGCATGTAAAAACTTTTTTAAAATAACCACAATATGTAACCAAATGAAAGACTTTGATGCTTAAAATGTTTAGGAAGAAAGTGGAATACTGCTGTGTATATCAGCCATATAATTTACATAATATGTTTATGTTCCAAAATTAATATCGTTTATGACCTTCAGACGTGTTATGCTCCTCTTCTTTTTATGCTCAGCTACTAAAATTTCCTTTTAGTTGTAAAATTCCATATAAATATTCAATATTAAGCAGATTAAAACATGCACAGTAAAGAGATTAAATGATTCAATCGTTTCACTAACAACCAATGCACAACGAGTGCCCCTGTCGGTCATTTTGGCTAGCCAATCACGAACTGCGGTACAATGTGGCGAACTGTGGGTAATTTCACTTGGTATGGGGTTGTACCGTGCATTTTGAATGGCTGCATCTGTTATTTGTTAACTGGGTTTAGCTTTATTGTGGGAGAGGCTATTGTTTGTTACGTAAGAACTATCATAAGTTGTTATACCGAACTTATTATTTTGATTTTGTTCACTAGTATTTAAACACTCAAATGGATTAGATCAATGGTTCTCAAACTGATGACAGAACCCTCTTCCGTCAAAGCTAATGTCCAGCAGCCATATCACTCTGCAACTCACAACTGGCAACCCACTGAAGCTAAGCACGTGTGAGCCTGGTCCGTACCTGGATGGGGGATCTCCTGTAAAAAACTAAGGTTGCTGCTGGAAGAGGTGTTAGTAGGGCCAACAGGGGGCACTCACCCTGTGGTCCATGTGGGTCCTAATGCCCCAGTATAGCGAGGGGGACTATACTGTAAACAGGCGCCGTCCCTCGGATGAGACGTAAAACTGAGTTCCTGACTATCTGTGGTCATTTAAAATTCCAGGGGGTTTCTTGAAAAGAGTAGGGGTATTACACCGGCATCCTGGCCAAATTTCCCCTTGGCTCTTACCAATCATGGTCTCATGGTCTCTTACCAATCAATAATCCCTATCTATGAATTGGCTTCATTACTCTGCTCTCCTCCCCACTGATAGGTGATGTGTGGTGAGTTTGATGTCTGGCATCCAGGTGGATGCAGCACACTGGTGGTGGTGGAGGGGAGACCCCATTACATGTAAAGCGCATTGAGTGGAGTGTCCAGAAAAAGTGCTATGTAAGCAATTATTATTATTAATGTCACAAATCCCCTTTTTTCTTACTTTTCAGTATTAGGTATGGCAGTACCTAATACTGAAAAAAGCATTCTGCTAATTCTGCAAAAAGCATTCTAGGACTGCTATTCAGAGGCAATTTAGCCAATTATCAAGGAAAAAACTTGTTTTAATTGTAAGCATCGCACGAACCCATTGGGTTTATTTCAGTCATTTATTAATCACATAACTTGTCTACGATTAGCACCCACAGAGTTCAATAAAGCTTAATCACTGAAATACTCTTTTAGGATAAAAGAATCCTAATTCTTAATCCTAATCCTAAACCGTTTCTAATGGCCGGTTCGACTAAATTAGGGTTTTCTTCTGGTTTGAAAACTTATTTTTTTACATTGTTAGCAAAGGGAAAAAAACTAATAGATTTATTGAACCAGATGACACATTCCATGGTCTAACCAGGCACAAACAGGAAAAGAGTTGGTAGCAAAATGAGTAAGTAAACCAGGTTTTTAAAAAAGAGTACTGATATTTTTTTATAAAGATTGACTTCAAACCAACAGAAACAGAACAATCTCAGTGTGATGAGTGAGTTTGCCTCCTACTTCTACAATTTATTTTCATATTTGGAGTTATGGATACGAGTTACAGTCTCATGTTTGGCTCTGCATCCAATCTGTTGTGATACTTTGTTTTTGTGGAAATCCAGTTTCACACAGATAGGTGGTCACAAACGGGAGAAGAACAGAAAGAGCTTTCTCTGATAGTACTGGATATTCATTTTTGGTGCTGCACCAAAACTCTGCCAACTCCAGTTCGTTAAAAGCTGTTTGTAAGGAAGAGTCTGAAACCAGGTCAATGAACTCATATTCTTCTGACGTGAAGTCTCGAGGTTTCCCTGAAACTATGAATGGATTTGTAACCCAGGAGTAATTCTGCAGTTTTTCATCCTGCTCGTTTGGGAAGTACTGCATGACAGACTCACATAGGTCGTTTAAATGTTGGATGATTTCTTCAGTGAGTTCATCAAGCACTTGAGCATCATCATCAAGCTCTTCACAAAACCTTTTCAGTGTTGTGAAACAATCGAGCTTGTGCCGTTGTATGGTGCTGACCCAAAATTCTAGCTTATTCTTAAAGGCACGAATTTTGTCACTGGCTTTGAATACAGTTGTGTGCTTCCCTTGCAATGCCAGATTAACTTCACTAATTTTTTGTAAATATGTCCACTAGGTAAGCCAATCTGAGCAACCAATCCCTGTCATTCATTCGATCCTTCAAATAAAAGCTGTGGTTCATTAAGAAAGCACACATTTCAGCACACAGTTCAAAGTCGTACTAGTACCATTCCGCAAAACAGACATCGAACCTCTGTGTGCAGCAGCAAGGATGTGTGTATGCTTCCCATGTCATTCCAAAGGATTTTGAACACCATTGCCTTTGCAAACATCAATGCAGTTTTCAAACGGTATTTTGTTTTTCTCGAAAAAATTATTCAACGTATTGACAACGTATTCAACTCCAGTCATATTAGTCGGTAATGGTTTACACAAAAGAAGGTCCTCTTCCAGAGACTGCTGATGCTGATACCTCACGAACACAAGCAACACTGCTAGTCCTGCAACATCTGTGGACTCATCCATTTGTAGAACAAAGTTAGAACGCTTTAGGCGGGATATTAGTTCAGTCCTCACGTCTAATGCCAAGTCCTTTATCCAGCGAGCACCTGCATCAATCGAAAGGGACACTGCAGATATCTGCTTAGCGGACTTTTCATCCATCATACATTTGACCAGATCGATAACACATGGCTTTACATGCTTCTCCGCTATTGTGTGAGCTTCTCCTGCACGTGTGATACGATACCTAACAATGTAAGATGCCTCAGTGGCTTTTTCTCTCACAGTCTGTGATGCCTGAACCATAAACGTTTTTGTTTAAAATAATTTTGCTTCCAAATGAAAAAAACAGTGTTCAAGCTTTGACAATCTGGATGCATACTTTCAAAATGACAGTGCATTTTTAGCATGTGCCATCGAGCTGTATGGGAAGACTTCTGCACATAGGACACATTGAGGGGAACTATTACCTGTGTCAACGAATCCAAGGGATAAATAACTGTCATCATATTTCTGCCTTTTCACAGTTCCAGGTTTATTTTAAGCAGGCTGGCTTTTCAGTTTGTCTTAGTGTCTGTTTCTCCATTTCTACATTCTCAAATCTTACAAACTCAGGTGTCACAGAGGATGGTAAATCCATATTAAATAATGAGTTTTTAGTCCCAGGTGTTGCTTCATAATTTTCTGGAGTGGATTCTTTTGCAAAGGATGGTAGGCCTAAGTCCATATTCTCTGATGAGTTGGAAGTCCCAGATATTGCTTAATAATTTCCTGGTGTGGATTTTTAATTTTTTTTAATGTCTGTTCTTTCAGCCACCGATCCATCATACTGATACACTGAAGCAGAGACTGGAGAGCAGAGAGACGATTGCTGCTGCACAAAATCCGCCTTTTAGAAAACAGGGAGTCTCTCGTACGGGAGGAACTGAATTGCGAACTTCCAGAGAAAGGAGCTGGACGACTAGAAGACATGAGCCAACCAAGGCTGCTACGCTGAGCAAAGACTGGCTGGAGTTAAAACTACTGTGTAGAGCAATGGCAGGAAAAATTGAGCAGGCTCGGGTACGGAGAACTCCCGGATAGCAAGCATCCTGCCAAAAGATACATTAAGGGATGCTTGGGTGTACGGAGAAACTGAGTATAACAATTACAGCAATAAAAGAAATAGTTTAAATATTAAAGCTTTTTATAAAGTATATAAACTTTAGTCAGAACAAGCATGTCAAAACCTCTATAAAATAACCACAGTAAATACTAGTCTGTACTAATTGTATGATGTTCAGAGAAAATATACTTGTGTTATTTTTATTTGCCAAAATTTCCCTTTAGTTATATAATTCCATATTAAGTGGATTTAAAGACTAAGAGTAGAGAAACAGAATAAAAGAAGCAATCTTTTCATTTTCCATCTATCCATCGTCTTTGGCCAGTGAACCACATAGTGAATATTGTCTTGTTGTAATGTAGTACATCTAACACAGCAATGAAAGTTAATGCGTGTTCTGTGTGGCTGCATCTGTAATTTAATTCTCGGTAAACTAATTTTTAGCCCTCTTACAGTAACAATATGCCAGAGTGACCAGACCATTTTTAGTGAGGTCATTTATTCAACCTTTATGGGGGGGAACATACTACACACCTTAGAGAAGGGTAGACAGAACACACAGTAAGAGAGGAAACAGGAACGAAAAGACAGGAAGAGAAGATTCTAGAGAGATTTGTGCTGTGAGAGTTCTTCAAATTCCAGAAGAGCCATCATAATAATTTGGAAATGTTTGCATTGCATAACTTTTCACATTGTGTGCTGTGCCAACCTCAGCTAATATAGAGAGCTCCTTGCCATAGCCCTGAACAAATCTGCTTAAAAACATTATTGCTGGATTATTGTTAACACAGGAGATTTGGAAGTCACACTAAAGTCCAACAGTAAATTCACTAGGAACCACAACACCAAAGATTAAAGCATGATGAAAGTATTATGGGGTGGATATTGGCTTAACACGCTTGGCTGAGGCCAACCTCGTGGCCATAGGACAAGGAGGTCAGGACCCCCACGCAGGGTAACCAAGGGGTAGCAGCAGAGGTGGAGATGGAGTGGAGGTGGGATGCAAAAGACGTATGTGAGGGAGAGGTGGGGATAACGTAAGTATTTATAGCGTTTGGTAGAGGAAGGATGTCAGGAGCGATTGCTAATTACTGACAGCTGAGTATGACTGAGCTTGGTTGTTGTCATCCCTCCCGAACTTTTGTTATAAATTCCATTTACCATAAAATATTTTATAGTCTTTTATGTTTTACTGTCCTCCTGAAATTAAGTTCTACATCTATAAGAAAAGGCATTGTTTTAGTATGTGATTTTCACCTGTTATTGTTGATTCTTTGAATATCAATTCAATAAAAGAAAAACAAAGGACCTTACGTATTCCATAAATTTGGGGACAAAAGCAAAATCAGGCACAAAAAGCTCCTTGTGGCTATTATTTTATTTCCCTTTTAATTATTATAATGCAAGAATGTACATTTTTGACTCAAGATTATCACTGAAAATAAATATCAAACCAGGGTTATTATAATTGTTAATAATTACTGTTAACACTTCTTGAACTACCTGGAATGGAAGATATTAAAATTTCTAAATAACTCCTTCAGTTATCCATCTCGCATTATATGGAATCCAAGCATACTTGAGAAGTTGCAGGCCTGTTATGTTTTATACAGTATATTTTTAATTAAAAGAGCTCTGGAATTTCAGAAATAAAAAAATGTATTTTCATAAAAAGTGTTACATATAATAAAGTTCTTAGGACCTTTCATATATTTTAGTTTTCTTCAGTTAAATAATGCTTTATTATTTTTATTGAAGAACAAATACTTGCATTACTATGATATACAGCCTATATCTTAAAACTGTATTATTTTAAACATTATTTTATTCTTATACTCATGGTATGTCACATTTTTCTTCTCGTTTACCAGTCATTCAAAGATATAATTTGTATACCCTCAGGTCATATGAGTGAAGTTTGTTTCCAAAATATTCATTCTCCTTTCTAGAGCATTTTTGAACAAATGCATACGAACATATTATTATATTTTGATATGCCCAACTATTGGCGTTAAAACAAACTGTTGCAAATACGATTTTCAGGTACATCCACTGAGATTATGCGTGCAGTTCATCATTTTCTCAACACACCGGAAAAAAAAAACAGGAAAAATGTTACAAAGAGCTTTCAGCTCATTTTTACATCTTTTTTTATTTAGCTGGTTCATGCAACAACCGCGTATGAGTAGTTTATTCTGTTTTGCAGACCATGCATTCCACTGACATTAATCAAAACTGTAAATATTATAACTTTTAATTCGCTATTGGGATTTTGAGCAGTGTGGTTTATGTACAGGATACAACCCTTACTGCAGACTCTACACGATGGCTTTGCAATGGTGCATTATTTACCTTCAAAGGTAAAAGAACTGTTACAGCTTTAAACTTTATCACAAAAACGTTCTCAAATATGAAGGGATACTTCGTCTAATTAATGTGAAATGTATATTTTTAACATTATTTTGTTAGAAAAGCTAACTAAATATTAACGGATTTTTTTAAACAATCGCGTAATACATAGGTTTATGAATCATCATTCTTTTCGAACCAGTCTGACACTGTTCAAACTAAAAAGAAAACATGAGAACATGAGAGCGAAAAAAAACTTTAAAAGAGCATCCAGTGCATATCTGCAACCCGAAAAAAGCCTTTTCGCGATAAAACGTTCTTAAAACCACTTAGTGTTAATAGAAAACATCACATGCACCCCCTAAGGCTGTAATCACTTACATGTCACAGAAATGTGAAAATATCTTGCGAAAGATACCTCCCCCTTGACACATTCCCCACAGATACTCTTCGTCTTTTGTTTTGCTGATGCCTTCTTTCCAATATATCAAACTACAGAGACAACGTGATGTTACAGATCTCATACTTGATTGGCCGAAAGCGCACAGAGCCAGTAGACCTCTACATAGAGACCCAGAGTCAGGCATAGTGATTAACTCTTTCTTGTCGTGTTATTTCTTGCCGTAGAATACAGTGACAATTTTGGTAATTTCTCTTTCAACCTTTCTTTCTGATTCAGTTACAAAAAACGTAATTCTACATATGGTGATAAAAGGTGAAGATATAATGCCGAGTTAAATTTTTTTTTCATTTAAAGAGGTACATTTGCGTTGTAGTATACATATGCACATCCATATTTTACTGTAAATAATCATCAATCAATAATTCTAGTTGCTAATAATATTAAAGCAGCAGACATGAAGAAATGCATAATTGTGAATTATATACATTGAAATATTTGTACAACACCTAAACAAAAAGGAAGTGATAATATTAATTTGATTAATTTTATTGATGGATACATGCATGACAAAAAATATATAAGCACTTCAGATTAGCTGTGAAATGACACTGTATTTGGAAAAATAAACGCAAAATCGCTTTATTTTTGCTGGTACAAAATGACCAACAAGCTGAGCTCTGATTGGTCGACGCTGTAGAATTCTACTCGTCGTCGTGGGATTAACTGCGATCATTTTAGCTCCGATACCGTATTTTTGTAATCACCCAGCACAATCGCCCGTTAAAAAGAGATTGCATTATACTGGCATCTAATCCAGATTCAAATTGTAGCATACTGCCTATATGCACAGACTGTATATTTGCAGACACTACACACTTTACCGATGTCTTTTAATCAAAACGTTACTTGAAAGCATTGACAATGCACATAACATAAAAAGTAGATATTCTAACATTTCCCTGTAGCATTTAGACCATGTATTCGTTCCTGTCAAAGATTATCCAATGTGTGAAGCGAGAAATCCAGTAACTTACCAATATGCTAAATCGAATTTCAAGAAAATATCCTGTTTCTTTAAAAATCCTTCAGCCTTCTATGTTGGCTGCAAAGAGAAATCTCTGCTACAACAGCTGCTCCTGCAGCAGAATGATCGCCATTTCTGTCGTTTGCCCGGTATGATCCAAGGCTGTGATGAGGCGCTGTAGAGTTCACAAAATGGAGTTGAAAAATGCAGGAGTGGCAGTAAAGAAATATCACTTTCTGACGCTGTAACAGCTCCATCTGTTATGTAGTAGTAACGATTTTTTTTAAATTCACAAAAATATACTCGAGTTAACCCTTTTTTTCTTTTTGTTTTGTATAAACTATCATGATAAATTCAGTATTGCTTTGCTTGTTTTTTTTGTAACAGAATGACACCCAACTTAACTTTTGTTTTAAGGTGGTCATTGCAAGAGAAAGGGAATATTAATATTCTGCATAATAATCAATAAAAATCTAAAATCAAATCTAAAAAGTAATAGCTATACATTATTTATTATTACTAAAGTGTGGATATTAAACCACAAAATCACCAACTTTACAAGGTAAGGTTTACATGAGAACACATGAACTTACCATTTAACTTTTCCTTGCTGGAACATTCTGAAAATCTTTCACATAACTTAGATGATCTTAACCATACAGTGCCTTCAGGAAGTATTCACTTCCATGAACAATTGCAAATGTTGTTGCTTTATGGACAGGATTTTTAATGCATTGAAATGACCCCCCCCCCCCCCCCCTTATTCACACAATTCATGCAAAAAATAAAAAAGCTAAGAATTTTATTGTTCGACAAATATGAAACATTAAAAAACATAGATATCTTATTCACTGAAACATTCAGCCTCTTGAGTCAATGTTTTGTAGCTGCAGATGTATTTAGGAATTTTTGCTAAAGATTTGCTCCAGCTCTGTCAGGTTGAATGGGGAACGTTGGTGAATTGCAATTGTCAAGTCCTTCCACAGAATCTTAATGGTATTCAAGTCTGGGATTTGGAGCAGCCACTCAAGGAAATTCACTTTCTTGTTCTGAACCCACTCAAACTCAAACAAAGTGATGCCTTAGCTGTATGCTTGAGGTCTTTGCCCTTTTGCAATGTGCATCATTTCAGTCTTTTTGACTGGCACACACTTTCTTCTTTTCTGTCTCTTCCGGTGTCCTTCCTCTTTCCCCTTCTTTCTGCGTCCTCCTCATTTGTGTCCTTCTCTAACGTAGCTTCTTTTTTGTATCCTCCCTTCCTCTGCTTGTTTTTATCCTGTTTCTAAAGTATTGATGACTCTTAATCATTTATCCATATCTCAATTAACCAAGGTAAACCAGATGATTTCTTTGATGACTGCATCTATGACCCAAGTAATCAATTCAATTCCTTTCTTGCTTTAAAGCTCCTGAGAACTACAAATAATAATTACTTGCTCAATGTTTGACTTTTGCCTCTGGATTCTTCACCTCAATAGTTCCAATAATGTTTCTAATAACCATAACAATAATAACAATGGCAATAGCACACACTTTAACAACACAACATGCAACATAAAACATTCAAGTTAGTCTATTTACAAACAAGACATCACAAAGGCCTACATTCATCCCACCATGACTGCTACCTAAGTATTTAAATCCTATATAATAAATTCTACATAACAACAATAGATAAAAACCTGCCTTCTGAATATAAATGATATCCAATCTAGAGTAAAATCTCTCATCCTATGAATCCAGATGCTCCAAAGTGAATGGGACTCTTTCTCCTTATTCTAAAAGTGAATACCCTAACCATGAGAGACTGTTTTTAACCTAGGGATTCTTTTATATGAAATTACCATTTCCTAATACAACAGAATGGCAAGTTCTCTTAGCTAGTTTCAAATACTTAACTAGAATGTGCTGTGTCAGGTTCTCTCACCAAGTACTGTTTTCTCTCTCTTCTTGTGTCTTTCTGTCTGTCTTCTGTTCTCTTTCTCTGCCGTTTCGTCCATCTTACTCTCCTTTTGTCTCTGTCTACCTGTCTTTTTATTCTGTTTTGCCAGACTGTTCATGAATCTTAATGATTTACCAAGAACATAAGAAACTAAGGTAAATCAGACCACTTCTTTTGATCAATTTGATTCCCTATAGCTAAGGAAACACCTCAGTTACTACTTCTAGCTTTGAAGAAGCTTTGTCCAAGATGGTGGCGAGCTAGCATACAGAGGCCTTTCCGGGACCAACAACGGTGCACTAATTGTCTATTGAATGTGTCTTTTGTTTTCTATTGTTTCGTTTTCTACTTTAAGTGTTTACAAACATGATCTACAGCCATGAAGTCCTTCCTGATATACGCTCAAGAAGTGAAAATCTCTACCTTAATATGCCAGCTGCACTACTACTCATGTGCTCCAAAACCAGGGCATTTCCTGAGTGGTGTTCCCAACTGAGAAGGCACCACAAACAGTGTGAGAGGGGGCGGAAGCTCAGCAAGCGAGTGGGGGTGCTAGCCAGGCTAAAGACTATTCCCTCCAGACCAGCGATTCTATCTATTTTCCTGGCCAATGTTTGCTCACTCTATCATTGGCTACATTAGCAAGTGTGCAGATGATGTTGTGATCACTAAGTCTGTCACTATTCAACCTAACCAGAAGCCCTGGTTGAAGCCCTGGTTCGCTGCTGTGGGCTCGAAATGCTGCATTTAAATCTGGGGATGGATCGGCACTCAAAGCATCTAGGGCAAAATTTAAACAGTGTCATCAAGAAAGCCAAATTACCCTATGCCCTGAGGATTCAGGAGCATTTTGTGGACAAGAACCCGAGGTGGATGTGGTAGGGCATACAGACCATCACTGACTACAAGAGAAGAAACAACCGTGTTGATGATGGGAATGTGTCCCTGTCCAATACGCTGAACGAATTTTATGTCAAGTTCAAGGCACTCAACACAACCCCAGGCGACCAGGTGCTGTCTGTCTACCTAGCTGACGTAAGGAGGACTCTGGCAAGAGTTAACACGGGAAAAGTCATAGGTCCAGACAGCATCCCCAGTCGTGTGCTAAGGGAATGCACTAGTGAGTTAGCAGAGGTCTTCACCAACATCTTTAACACATCCCTCAGGCTGTTGTCCCAAAATACTTCAAATCCACCATCATCACCCTGGTTCCCAAGAAATCACCAGTATCCAGCTTCAATGACTATCGCCCCATGGCACTCACCCCGGTCATTATGAAGTGCTTCGAGATACTAGTCATGTCACACATCAAGACCTCTATCTCACCCACACTAGGTCAGCACCAGTATGCCTATTGGCACAATAGATCCAACGAAGCTGCCATTGCCGCTGCAGTACATCTGACCCTGACCCATCTGGAGGGAAAAGACTGTTATGTCAGAATGCTGTTCATAGACTTTAGTTCAGCATTCAATCAACATTTGAAAATGCTTATTTGCACATTACTACTGTAAATACCCATTTATTCATTTATTTATCTACTCATCACACTATTTTATTCTTATTTATATACCTATACTATCTCAACAGCCGCTAATTGACTGCCACTCGCCCCCCCAGTGTGTTCTTCTGTGTTGTTCTGTGACATTATTCTGATTGTTTTAGTGTATTGTGTATCACGGCCCAGGAGGAATTACATTTCATTCTCTCTTGTACATTGTATTAGTGTAGAATGACAATAAAGTGAACCTTGAACCTTGAAGCTCCAGAGAACCACAAATATTGACACTAGCTAGGCGTTGACCATTGTATCTAAATTTTTCACACCTCAGTAACCACTTCCAAAGCTGTAAAAATACTATATTCTGTAGCTCATCGTGTGACAGTGTAGGAGTGGACTTGATCATATGTGACTTTGGCTGTTCATGACGGTTCTCTGCTCTGAACCTAAATGTTGAGACTCTACTTTGATTGCTAAAATTTTTAATAAGAATTCATTGCATTCCTAAGAATTCGTTAAAAAGAATTTCTTGTACTTTTTGTTCAAGAGTCTTTAGTCATCTTAAATAGAGAATTCAGTTATTACACTTCTGAAGTGCAACACTTACAGTATGTGGGTGACACATGGCAGCCATTACAAACATGCTATGCCAGTACACAATTAAATTACTTCACCAGTTGAATTTATGAAAATCTCTGGAAAGTCCAAAGTGGAACCAGAACTTTACATTCTTTAATCTTATCCTCTCTTGAGTGTATCCTTTATGGAGCCTGGTTGAAAATACAATGGCCAATGAGAGGACTGATTCCCGGAAAAACTATCTGGACTGAAAACGTTTTTGTTTTATGAATCCTGATTTAAGTATATTTATTTAGTGTCAAAATGTTACTATTTAAATACTTTTATCTCTAATGCCTTGTAAGTTTTGTTTCATTTTCAGTTTGTCATACAAATTTACAGCTATGGTACATTAAGAAAATTAAAGCTTTTATAATGTATTTAGATGTATTCTTAAGTTATACAAAATAAAGTGAAAGATCCTGCAGTAAATGCTGTAATAAATGCATTTGTTAGATGCACTTAAGGGTTAAAACGTAATAGTTTGCCGGCTGGGTGCTATCTGCTATGTCTGCTATTATTTGTAGTATCCTCTGGTTGAGGTGACCCCCTGTGCTACATATATTTTTGATCAAATGATTTAATGTCATACATCCTGTTTTTCCACAGAAGCTTGCATAACTACCTGTTCTTGGCAAACTACCATGGACTTCTCAGTCTAAAATTGTTTGAGTTACACATAAAAATGATGATGTATATATAAATGTGATATAAACGATTATGGTTTCTGGTTTTTAAGTTGAACATTGTTTTACTTCAAGACCTGTGTTCCTTTCTTTGTTATTATAAAGAAATGTTTCCAACTCGTCAAAGTAAGTTTGTTGATATTTCTAGGAGTCTAATAAAAGTAATAAAGTCAGTTGAAGTGGTAAAGACTGATGGAACTGAGAATGCTAATTTCTCTTCACTGTGCTCTTTTTGAAGGTCATCTCTGTGTTATGTCTGCTATTGCAATGTAACCTTTTCAGTCATTTATAAACTAACTGTATATTTGATTACATTTTTGGGGCCCCTTCATACAGTAGAAGTAGAGTAGGTATAAATTGGAATAGTTATGCTGCATGCACTGGCAAGATGAAACTACCTCATACTGTTTGATACTAGGGTGTGTGTTCTCACTTCTTCCTTACAATTAAGTCTGCATGCATTCCCCACTTGAAACATCTCTGAATAATTGGGCATTTGTATTCCTTGTGGAACCACAAAGGCTAGAGGAACTGTGAACCTCTCTCTCAAGGAGAGATAAGAGTTACACAGACATTGCCATAAAACCATGAACAAAGTAGACCTGGTGATTCTCATGTCAAGAGAAGATATTCCACAACACCAGAGACAAGTCCAATAATCTGTGGCCACTACTTAGCAATGACTGCAAGGAAGGACTTTTGTTAAGATTAAGTTTCAAGCAACTGTGCAACCACACCTTTAAATTATCCATATATATATATAGCTTAAGTAACATGAATACCATGTGTAACAATTCTATTGATATTAAATGAAGAAATCACATGGTTATACTCAAAAGAAACATAACCAATTACATTAAACCTCAAGTAACAAGGGATATCTGAACAAATGCAAATAGATATCACTTGTTTGGCAATTTATAATAAAACAGACGAAACAATCACAATTCCGATTGCAACAACAATTTTCTGAAAGGATTTAGAATTTAGAAAATAGATTATTCTGATCCACATCGATTGGGGGTCCAGGTGTGAAAAACTGAATCACCCCACTAGTGGCAAAATGAAATACAACTCCCTCCCATTGCTTGTATAGAAAATCAGAATTCTGACCCGATAGCATCCTTCATTCCTTAAAAGACTGTTTGAAGTACTATTGCCACATGACCTCCTTCATTCCCTTACAAAGGGGTAAACCCAAAATATTCAATTAAAATATGATATAAAGCACCATAATTATTTCAAGAAGTGAGCTATGTTTGTTTAGTATCAAAAAATGGGCAAGACATGGGTATTTCAGGAATCTAATTATCAGTCTTATGTGTATCACTCAGAAAAATGTATGAGTTCTCTGAAACACTGGACATTTTAATCCCATCTCTCCTGATAGAAGCAATAACAAACCCTGAAGGAGAGATATGCAAATCTCAGATTTGAGCTGGCCAACCAGAACCCTGGCAGACAAGACCTTGACAGGAGCAGCTACCAGTTCCTATCTGAGCACCTCATAGGCCGGATGTAACAGTCATAAACTCACCATGCCAAAAAAAAGTGTTTGCATTTGGTTTGCTAAATATTAAAACATGTTATAATATGCATTATAGAATTTAATGTATTTGATTAATTTATTTAATTTTTGTTGTTTTTTTTCACCACACTTTGCTACATGTGAATTCAGCCAGTCACTGCCTGTGGATTGCATGGCACATTTTGTGTACTCCAGGCAGAATGTCATCAAAGACTCATCAGTCTTATAAAGCTATTGCAACTTACCATAGCCTTCTTACCATAGCCTGGACAGGGCTGGCAACACTGTAAGGATCGTGTTTTTTTACTTCTCCAGTGCCTTCAATACCATCCAGCCCTTACTTCTAAGGAGGAAGCTGGAGGAGATGCAAGTCGATCCCTTCATGACCTCGTGGATCACTGACTACCTGACAGGCAGACCACAGTCTGTGAGACTTCAGAACTGTATATCTGAACAGGTAGTGAGCAACACAGGGGCACCTCAAGGGACAGTTCTTTCTCGATTCCTCTTCACCCTCTATACTTCGGACTTTAAGTACAACTCAAAGTCATGCCACCTGCAGAAGTTCTCAGATGACTCTGCAATTGTGGGATGTATCAAGGGTGAGCAGGAGGAGGACTGGTCAGCAGCTTTGTGGAGTGGTGTAGGGTGAACCACTTGGAACTGAATGTAACAAATACAAAGGAACTGGTGGTAGATTTCAGGATGAAAAAGGTCAAACCTACTCCTGTCTACATCCATGGGAGTGGTGTGGAGATGGTGGACTCATATAAGTACTTGGGAGTGCACATCGACGATAGACTGGAATGGTCTAAGAACATCGAGGCCATCTATAAGAATGGATAAGAATGGGGCCCTGGGATTAGAGTAGTGGATTCTAAAAGGCTGAACAAACTCATCAGGAGAGCAAGCTCTGTCATTGGGTCTGACCTGGACCCCTTGGAGGTAGTGGCTGAGAGGAGAATGGTATCCAAACTAGAGGCCATCATGGACAACATCTCCCATCCCCTCTATGACAGGCTTGCAGAAATGAAGAGCACGTTCATCAATAGACTGATTCATCCACGGTGCGACAGGGAGCGCTACAGGAGGTCATTCTTGCCTTCTGCCATTAGACTGTACAACGCATCCACCTTGCGTCTGGGCAGAGGCAACATTGACAGTGACCTGTTTCTGGACTGAACGCATCTATACATCTACTGCTACATCTGTTCTCTTTCTTTCTTTTCCCGTTTACAACTGTTTTTTGTGCAATATATGCCAGGGACTTGTGCAATACATTTATATCTATATTTAGATCTATATCTATATTTACATCTATATTTATATTCATATCTGTGATACGATTTTTCTGTGTACTGTTCTGTTCTAGTTTGTTCTTTGTGTGTCCAGACTGTGAGTAACTCTTTTAGTGCACCCCTCACTGTACTGATTGTATTGTATGTATTGTACTATTATTATATCATTCGTTACACTGTGGCTGTGTTGTCTGTGTTAAGCTGCTGTTGCACTGCAATTTCCCTCACGGGATCAATAAAGTATCTATCTACCTTGTTGTGGTTAATAAGATAAGAGAGCCACCTGGGAAGTGAGATAATAATATAATTTCTTGTTTTTTGTATTTTTGCAAACTATGCAGTCCATTTAGCTTTGCGCTCAAAAATATAAAGATGCTGCCTGTCCTTGGTCAGTAAGATAAAGGGCATGTATTTGGTAAACTGGCTGTACACCCAGAACATGAAAAGAACTAACTGTTGTCCAGTCTGCAACTTAGATATAAGTCATTGGCTTGTGTTGCTGTCTTATCATTTGTTTAGAATGTGTCATAGTAACTCTTTTTGTTTTAAGGTATAAAGGACCATCTTCAGCTACTTATTTTTTAGGTCTGGTGGTTGCAAGCTGGACTTCCATCTGCATATGAAATAAAGAGACTTCTGCTTCACAGACACCTGAACTTTGTCATTTGTATGACACCACATGGTTGTAGTGATGCGAGGGTTTTTAATTTACTCTAAGAATTATAAATGTGAACAGTAAATTGCAACAGAGATTTGACAACTGTAAGGAGTAATTCAGGAGCTGTGGTAGCTCAGGTGGCAAGGTTGTCTGGCTCTTACCTAGAAGGTCCTGGGTTCAATCCCAGGTAAGGGCAAGTAATGTAGCTTGCTCTAATTCCTTCCAGGTGGTTCTGTTGGATGGTTGAGGAAAAATGGTGGCCCATTCACCCATAGACCTTTATGGCCTGAAAAGGGGACCTAGCCTACCTACCTACCTCAGGAATCAATCAAACCCCATGATTTATGGTTTCTAAAAATCCAGTTTATTGCTACAACACCAAATATGTTATTATAACAAGCATAATAACATATTTCTGAAATGATCTATAAATAAACACATTTATAAACACATTTAAAAAATGATCTATTGTGAGGCAAAAGACCGATTGGTCAATTAGGCACTCTAAATGTTAAGGTTAAACCTCCAGCCACAAAAGGTCATTTCCACTTGGTGCTGAGACACTTAAAATTCTTGAGGTGTCGGGTGACATACCACAACAAGTGCTGCAGTATGGCAAACAGCATTATGCTGTTTTCATTTATTTTGGGATAATCAGTGTGGCTGTCAGTAAATTGTATTTTTATTTCAAAAAAATATTAACCCGTTAGTGCTTTCTTGCACTAATCATACTGTCCAGTAACAAACTTTTTCATTTTTTTAATTATTTACAGTTTACATAATTATTAGTAAATGTATGTATTAATAAAGCTTAACATCACCTGTACAGCATTTGAGCTTTAACCCGAAAACATCTGGGTTTGAATCCTGATCACTGCTGAGGGACAATCTTTATTCAATTAAGAACTTAAGTTGTATAGTCTTTAGACTTTTTTTAAATTTAAAATGTGTATTACAGCATGTTAATCATTATACATTAAAAAGTTGGTACATTTTATGAAAGCAAGATTGCTCAGTTGGACAAAAGTACACAACCTACCACCTTTATCATAAATATTTTATGCATCAGGGGTCTTTACCGAAGATATTACTAATAGTATTAATAATGAATGACCTTGGACAAGCTGTAAACTCAAAGTATTACCCTTGTCCACATTCTTTGTAACCGTCTTTGTAAACGAAAATACTTTATTTTTTTATTGACCACCACATTTTGTTGATCCTATCACGCATTCGTTTCCACTCATACAAAGTAAGTCTTGAGAATGTCCAATTCACCATGCCTTTCACATGCTCATAAAATATATTAATTTAGGAATTAATATTACTGTATGTGAACTGTACTGTATATGGCTGGTCTTGGTATTTTTAAAGAAAAAATACACACTAGTATTCCATTTCTCCCTAAACATTTTAAGCATCAAAGTCTTACAGTACATGTGGTTATTTTGAAACATTTTTACCTGCTCCTTCTGACCATATTACTGTACGTTTATATACTTTGTGAAAATTGGTCATTTTAACCTTTTCTGCAAATACGCTCGTTATCGGATTAAACAAAAATACTTCTAGAATTGGATTAATAGGGAATATAATATGGATTCACGTATCTAAATAAATGAATAATGGTATAACTGTATTTCTATATTGATATGTGTATTGCTGTTTCAGTATGTGTCACATGACTTGCCTTGGTGGCATGACAGCTTAAGTGACTGATTTATAAGCGTGAGGTTGGGTATTCAAATCCAGCAATCGCTATGAGTTTTCTTTTAACAAATAAACATTTCTTTGAAAAACTAAAATAGCAAATATTATGGACACTACAATATATTGACCTATTTTATATTTCTAAATATCACAACATGTTCATTCTGTATGTACACAGCGGTTGTAGGGCATAAATCCACGTGAGCCCAAAACCCCTACATTATTGTTGTGCATTTGCCTGGCGCTGCGCTGTTTTCATCTCTCTCTGCTGGCTATGCCAAATTAAACCAGTTTCACAGGTATTTTCAATGTAGAATAGGATGAGTCTTCCAGCGAAAGACACATACAGTGCACCTTCCCCCATGGACACATGTTTTCTTAGAAAAACAGATTCACGGCGCGAAGCTGTGTCAGTCTTCTGTGTAAAAAAATTTGGTTTGAACACCATGAAGGCTGTTTTTAATAAGCTGCTGAGTAAAGAATAGGAATTTTCCTGCTGTCAGCAGTATTTTGTATATAGTTTTTTTGTAGAGGCTGTGAAAAGTTTCACAAGTAGAGGTCTTTAAAATTAGGCTGGGCAAACTATTATTTTAATTCTTAAAAAATAAATAAAAACCGAGATATAATGATGTGTTCCTACTTAGACATTGCATGACTTTAAAAGCTATAAAAACAGGTGATTTTTCTTCCATGTGATCAGCTTAGAATCTCTGTCTACGTTGTAAGGTTTCTACTTCTTAATTTAACGTTTAAAATACATGAATTTCATAAAAACATTTGCCAATCATTTGCCAACAGAAACAATCATATTCTGTTGTCTTCCTGGTATGTAGAATAGATCAGCAGGTCTTTTTTGTGCATTGTAATGCACAATGGCTGTAAAGCACCTGTTGCGTTCATAACTTAGTGTTTAAAATTAAACAACGTAAATCATTTAAAAAAAATGTTTTTTAAATCTCTCATAAATGTTGGGTGCTGCAGTGAGCCCAAAACATATAATGTTATGTAAAGTTTTGTCACACAACATATTTGGTGACTGACCTTTTAGGGTTTCTGCTTCAAATATAACACATTTTTTAATTTTTGAATTTGTCTCTTCCAATTACTAGCAATATGCTTTTGAGGTGTTGTTCTGCATATCCTGAATTGTTTTAATATAACTTTGTGTGACAGATCCTAGTCCTTGACATTTTATTGTAGTCCTTTTCTGGCTAGAAAAAACAGAATATAAGCCCTCAAAAGGCAACTACCATCAGCACTGTGCAAGCTGTTTAAAAAAACTAAACAGGAACTTAATCAGACCCATGAGAGAATGTGCAGGAACAAATTTCACCACTAATCTAATGAATTACCTAATTAATACCCACTGTGTATCTCTTTGCAAGATATAGAAAGTTGCATCAAGTGACAAGTCCCCTGTTACTGAAATCTTTCCTTTAGCTGACTTTCCACACTATGTATTCATAGAAAAGAAACAATCTTGCAGAAGTCACATCAGAAAAGCACCCATGTAAGGGATTTCAGGCCTTCTGTTTATAAACTCAGTTATGCAATTTTACCAACTTTATATCTGCAATCAATAAGTTAACTGAACAAGTTAAATGAAGGAACATTACATAATAAACAACAGTCAGCTGATGTTTTGCTATTGTTATCAGATTAGTCATTGCTTTGTATTAAACATTTTTTGTCAATCTCTTCAGTACATATAATTTCTTGACTTATGTGTGTGTTTCAACTATGGAATTGCACGAAGAAGGAAGGTAGGGCGTAGCTTAGTTTACTTAGCTAAAGGTTTTGGAGGTGATTTTATTTTTCAGGTTAGTCTTCCATAGGTTGGTCTTCCAACTTGTATCTAAAAAAACGTACAAGAGCTGAAATATGGAGTTAAGGAGAACACATTATTGCCTGGATATTTAGTTGAAGAATACAGGTATAGAATACCTGCCTGTCTTGCATCCAAGGTGCAGTTTGCTGGTCACTCCTCCTGGACTGTGACACCTAAGGTCTTGGGTCTGTAACGCCTACAGTTTCTGGTGATGTGGGGTGCTGGTAGCAACACAAAATAGAAGCATTAGCAAGCAAATCAATAAAGAAGCAGAAAATACATTTCAGAATGATTTAAATAGAAATCTAAATTTAAGACTGGGAAGCACCTGGTAGATAATATTTAATGTAAAATCTAGAAAGCTTTACATGTACTACATGCAGGTTACAAAACATGAACTATAAACACAAAATGGGAAATGCAGAGCTTGAAGAGGACATATGAAAACCATCTTCCATAGAATGGTAAAACAAATGTAAGTATATGCAGTGTTTGGACTGTTTTAATTTACTAAAACTTTATGACAACTAGTTATTTACTGTAAAACAAATTGTGAGGTAATGAGAGGAGGCTTTGTGAGAAAGCCATAGCCTGGTTAAATCCCTATGGTGTGTCCTTGAGCCTTAATGGCTGCCAGTTAATTGGAAGTACCTGCAGAATGGTACTGAATGCTGGTCTGAATGAGCTCTCAAAGGAAATGAGATTCCATGTAAAAGAAATAAGCTGTTGGGATAGACCCTGCAGGGAATTAGCCTAATTAAGAGGTTTAAAAGGAGGAAAATGTTTTCACTCTGTGTTTGGGCTCCAGCACGGAAAGAGGGAACATGAGAGCGCTTACTACTAATGGATTGGGTTGGCCTTACATTGAAATAGGGATTCTTGGTAAAATATAGCTTAGACTGTAATGAAGGGCATCAAAGATTCTAGACAGGTGAGCTATGTGGCAGTTCATTTGCTGATACCACTGGGGTCACGTACTTTGATGAAGTATGCTTTCAAGGAAGGCTTGCTGAACAAGGACTGACTGGAAGTGACTCCAAATGCTATTTTGATAAGTATAAGCAGGGTATCTTCTCCCCACAGCTGGAGAGAGGATGCTAGGTGGCACAGGCTGAGTCTTGAGCACTTGCTATGTCTAATCATTAGCAGATGAGTGTGAGAAGAGATAGAATCCACAAACCAGTTGCTGTAGTATCAGAAATGCAGGTGTTTGTTACAGAAAGGCATCCCTCACCAAACAGGATCTGTCGGGAAGATAGTGGAGATCTTGTGCTTGGTTCAAGAGCAGGAGTGAAAAGTGAAAATTTGCATTGAAGTGATTACTGAATTCAAGATTAAGAATTTGTGACAGAATTAATCAAACTAAGTGGTACCACATTCTGTGGTGCAGAATATTAAGGGCTTGGATCTAGAGTCATGCTTAGTGGTTGCTTTGAATCCTCAACCCAGCTCAACTTCTTCTCTTGGATTGCTTTTGGTGCTTTGGACAATTATTACCTGGCTACTTCTCTGCACTGTGTTTCCCTGTACTTGTCTTCCTGCTGGTTGTATATGAGCCCTGCTATGTTCCCGGACCACAGCCCTGAACTGTATTTTGCCTGTTCCACACTGTTTCTCCAGCCTGCTACAATACCACACTTCCTTTGTGCACAACGCCTACTCGACCACAAACACGATCTGCGAGCTGCAGCGTGGATTCCCAAGAGTGTGTGCACAGCTTTGGGGTCATGGAGTCCCTGGCTAGCTGCAGCACCACACCATCTGTCTCATGTGTGTGCTTCCCACTCAGCCCCGTGCCTGTGTACGTGCTGCACTACAGTTTCCCTAATCAGTGTGCTGCTGCACAGTTTCCTAAATACTGTCAGCTGTCTCACTCTATGTCTCCTAGATCTGCTAGTCCCCTTCAGCAGCGAGGTCTGACAGAAATAGCAACTTAAATATAACAATTTTAATATTGTAATATTTAATAATAGTTGAAGGTTAAAGACACAGTTCCTCTTAAAAAATAAAAAAAGGACTGAAGGGCAACAAATTGAAAGAACCCAAACAAGAATGAAGACAATCAGATTGTGGCCTCAGCTCAGGACTAAGGAAAAACAAATCCAGTGTTACTTTACAATCATACACTGTGGGATAATCATCAGCAAAATCAGCAAAATCAATGTGATTGGAATAATGATGTTACTAATGTCATATTGCACAACTAGTTACCAGGCTACCAGATGGACTCCAGCACTTTTGATGTTCGGACAGGAGCTCTGCTCTCCTTAACCATACTGTAACTGTCATGTTACAACATGTTACAACCTTCGGCTAGTGGTTTCCCTGGAAAACTGTCACATTCTCACAAGGGCTCATGGTTTTCTAGGTTTTGCTGTCCTAGTAGATCCCCTTTTCTAGATCCATGCTAATTAGCAATTTCCCACTTATTATTTAGTTCCTGGTTTTCTGTTTAAAGCAGAGGTGCTATTTTTTATAATTTCTCACTGGCAGTACTGTTTTCACTTTCCATACTGTATCTCTGATGAGCGACACAGCTTCACTCTGCGTGGAAGTTGCAGTCTAGCCTGCCCCGCAAAACTGTTTGGTCCCCTTTCTCAGGAGGCTCACTATTCGATTTCTCCCGTACCTGAGGCTCCCTGCTTCCAACCTGAGGACTGTGTTTGGCAGCAATTTCTGCTTCAAAAAATTGCTCTGCTCAGCAATTTGGCCTTAAGCCAGCTGTTTACTTTTCAGATCTGTCTGGCTCCCTCTTCAGGAGGCTCGACGTTTGGTTTTACCCATACCTGTGGATTGCGTTTGGCCGCAATTTCATCTTCAAGACAAAGCTTCACTCTGAGCAGCACTCAGAGTTAATTAACTCACAGGAGCAGAGGCTGAAATCTGAGTATTATTGCATATATAAAGGTGTCCTATCCAGGGTGGCTACTGTTTCTCCATCACCCTGAATAGGAAGAAAAAACAAATGGGTCTGGTCTTTACATTTGATGCAGTCATGCTCTTCTTGCCTGGCATGCTCTTCTTTTCCTCTCTCCTTGTGTATTATTCTCTCTATCTCTTTCCGATTTCCTCCTGCTACTGCTTTCCTGTCTTTTCTCCTGGGTTTCTCACTGGTGAAGACTCTTAATGTTTTACCAAGGTATTGATGAAGGTAAAACAACTCTGCAAACAACTTGCCTTTCTACTCTTGCTTTGAAGCTGAGAACTGCAAATACTGGCCCCATGACGTTCTCCAAGACCCTGAGACACTTTTATAGCCATTTTAATAGCTGTAACAATATAATTGAATTAATCTGTGAATTCTGCATCAACAAGCCATATTATTAAACTAAGAATTAAGTTATGTTAAAGATTTCTAATAATCATCCTGATGCAGCTTGAGCCTCTGTAAAATCATGTGTAGATAAATGGAATGTAGTTACATTTTAAAGCTTCTATATTCACTTTTTAATTTTCAAGAGTTAAACTATTAATTCAAAAACTGTTTTTAATTCACAATGGTAAATGCATCTGTACTTGTCTTTGAGAATAGGAACAATTAACTATATGAGTGTGATATAGCCTATGAGGCAGATAATGCCACATTTTATAGTCGATATATATGATGTTATTAATTTGTGTATTTTAAATTTCTTCATGTACGATCAACCATTTGTATTAAGGCAGATTGAGTCATAAAGGTTCTATTATTCCTATTGTATTAATAAAATGCATATTTTAGTATTGTAGAATCCATGTGTTAGATGTTAAATTATTGTGAGTTAATGATTCAGTCATCAACAGTCATCAAGCACTCTCACAACTTACTGTTCCATTTTTTTAACATTGTTTCAGTAAATTGAAAACCCTCACATCACTACATTGTCTGTTTTCCTATGTGAAGATGACTAAGAGTATAAAATTCTCTATAAAACATAATAATTTAAATGTAATTGAATTTACTACAGTTTAGCGACAAGGCCTATTATTTAACTAGAATTAATTTAATTAATTTAGAATTAAATGTATTTAAAGATTTCTGATAATCTTTCTGTGCCTTGAACAAGCATCTTAGTACCTCTTTCTAAATACACAGAAATGATCTCAGCCATAGGATGACCTAGTGGTCTTTGCATGTGGGAAAGTAAGGGAAGTGACATCTGGTATTTAGCAGAAACAAACCTGATAGTATCTTGGCCAAAAACCAACCTGTGATGCTGCACCATATAAACAGGAACTCAGTTCACTCTTGCTGGTTAATCACTGACTTGAAATCTCTCCCTAAACTGGCTAATACAACCATGTAACTGCAAGCGGTGGAAGTCAGGATTTAAACTTTTCTTCAAGATGTCAGGCCGAGAGAGTGAGTCAGTAAAGCACAGAATTCTGTCCAAGATATTCTCTCTGAAAAGAACCTTGAGCTTGTGATATTCTCTCTGAAAAGAACCTTGAGCTTGTGATATTACAGTATCTCTGAAAAGAACCTTGAGCTTGCCCACTGTTATTTTCGCCTGATGAAATTAGAAAATGTGACTCTTTATTTTTGTTGACATCCAAAATATCTGAATATTTTGAACAAACATGATAGCTGGAATGAATTGAGTTCCCCCTTGTCTAATTTGCTGAACCTCAAGAAGACAAACTGTACACAGACTGTTTTTAAAAACCAAAGTCAGCAAGATGCTACTCAACCCAGCACAATAAAAAGCCCTCTCTCTCCTCTGTCTGCCATGGACAAACTCAGCCCACTTTTTACCTGCACAAAGTTTACACGGATTAAGGGCATTTGGCCAGCTTCCTTAAACACATCGAGAACTATTATTGCAAATGCATGTTTGATGTTTAGTTCATGATAGCAAACTTATATTTACTTATGTCTGAGAATATAAATGTGATTTAGTTAAAGGAGACTTATAGCCCCTACAAGATAGACTGTACCATGTTATAGTCTAGAGACCAAAACCCAATGACCGAGTAAAGGGCAATGTGAACACATGGCTTAAATACCTGGAGGTGACAAGGTAAGTGCCGGCTTAATTGCATGCAAATAAAGGTTTATTCCATGCTGAAAAGAGAAGAAAGGAAACACAATGTTTCAGCTGTGGAGACTTTTTTGGGTCATTACATTAATTAACAGACCGAGTAGACTCGGCCTATTATCATGTTGTGATAATCAACCTGTGATGTTGCACCATGGTTATATCATGATAAGTGTTGTGTTATCATAATTTAGGTCGATTTTTGCACAGGTATTATACAACTTGAATGATTTTTCAGGTCAAGAGGTATTCCAACCCTAACCCCAGCACAGCATTACAATATTCATTACTACATATGAACACCACATGTATTCAACTGCAAAAGATGTTCTGTGTTTATGTTTTGATTCCTTAATGTCTTTGAATTGGAGCATACAGTACATACAAATAAGCATTTCATTTTACTGGTGCATATGACAAACTCAACTCAACTATTCTGAAAAGAACACAAATACATTTTCAATAAAATAACATGAACAAAACCCTAAAGACCTGCCTATATGTTATGGTGTTTGTTGATATGCTCTAGCCATAAGCTCTGTGAAATATTCTGGCGGGCTATAATAGGTGCACACACCAGTGGTTAGATGCATCTATCTAGATGAAGCTACATTAATAGGATAATTAAAAGTTATGTTATTTATCTGGACATTCAGTTTTTAACTTTTTGTTATTACATAATTCAGGACTGAGGTATCTCCCTACAGAAATGTATGAATATAGATAGGAATTTGGATTCTCCAGTTCAATTAATGAGTCCTGTAAGAGTCAAATGAGGTGACAACATTACAAAAACAACATTAAAACATACTAAATATGTAAATGTCTAAATCTTCAAATTGTATTTTAAGCATAATTTAATTAACTTCCAGTGGAGCTAGATAACTTGATTTTTTTAATTGAAATTTTCTAAACAGAATGAAAATCATACCCTTTCATTAAAACAAACTAGGTGCTTTAAAATAAGGATGAATAAAAGAAATACTCTTATTTCTCTTAATTTCCTCCAGGTTTCTGTTTCAAATGTTTTACCATCCCATTTAAAATGATAATTACCAGCCTTAAACAGAAATGTAAACATACTAGAAGTCTGTTTTTATACTTAGGTTTAAGTAAAACTGTTCTTGTTACCGTTTTGTAGATTTGTGTTAAAGAAACAATTTTGTTCTGTTTATCAAACCTTAACTGAACAGTTATTTTTACTTCATAGACAAATCAGTGTAAAAAGACGTACATATCTTTAATAAACAGTGTTTCTATACATCAACACATAGCCAGTGCACCCTCATGTGGTTTGTCCTGATATTACAGTTGTTTATTTGAGCTAAAGTCAAAAGAGAGACTGATACTGAAGCTATAATTTGAAAGTTTTTTTTGTGTGATGCAGACATGATAGGAAATACATTTTCTTTCTCATCTTTAAAAAAATGAAAACAGCTAACCATAGTAATCATGTAATTTATTTTCCACA
Source organism: Lepisosteus oculatus (assembly GCF_040954835.1). Classification (NCBI taxonomy): domain Eukaryota; kingdom Metazoa; phylum Chordata; class Actinopteri; order Semionotiformes; family Lepisosteidae; genus Lepisosteus; species Lepisosteus oculatus. The sequence continues at coordinate 44,215,826 of NC_090696.1, read as the reverse complement.
TCAATCCTGTTGTATCCTGTTGAATCCTGTTGTATTCTTTTCTCTGCAGATTTTGCACAGTTTTGATTACAATTATGTTATTACACTGTTATTGTTATTGTTATTTTGTTACTGTCTATTGTCTTATCTTCTATTTATATACTGCACCTGAGTGACTAATGAGAAACACTTTTCACTATACTATGCACCTGTGTACGTACAGTATAATGACAATAAAGTTTAATTGAATTATCCACAGCAACGTATTCCTAACAAAGGAAGTGAAACAAAGAATTTTACAGCAGACAACTTATACAAAGCAATACTCCACCCCGTACAGAATTCTAGTCTATTGCAAGGCATACACACAGGGTCAGTTTGTAAGGCTGGAGGAAGCTAGAACATCCATGTCAGCACAGGTAAAGTCGACACAGATGGTGCCACACTAGCATATACCAACAAAATTTTATTCTAAAAATATATACACTGTTCTCAGAAAGTATTTGACAAATATTGTGTAACAACCAGAATTTTTAATGTATTCATTGATTCCCACAAAATATGCAACAATTTAAAGAGGCAAAAATATTTTTATTAAGCTGGTAATGTATTCAGTTTGCACCATGAACCACAGTGTTTTGTATTCAGGCCAATACATTATCCATCTGAAGGACTGAATGGTTGCCTGAGAGGACAAACAAACACAGAACACTGCGATACAGACAATGAGGGAGATGGTCATCATTGAACCATTGCAAAGCAAGTGGGAGTAATCCAGTGATGATTGTCCCAAAAAAGGATGGCTTACTCAGGATCTCCATTGATTTACACAAAGTCGATGCCATTTCCACATTTGAGGAATATCCCATGTTCTGGATTGATCTCCTGAAAAAGTCTGGGCATGAACTCATCTACACAACTGTCATGCCATATTCTAGTCTGTCTGTAACTGTGCATAAACAAAACACTAAGGTTACTAAAAATTGAAATAATGTAATAGAGTAAAATTTTACAAATGGTGTTTTTTTATAATTCAGTGGTTTGAAATAAAGTGGTTTGTTTATGGAGACTGGCAGCCTTTGCTGAGCAGCAGAGGGGAATGGTTGACCAGGAGAAAGCGGACAGGATCTGGAGACAGGGCAAGAACAAGCAGGGAAGGATGACACGGGAGAAGTTGTAGCCAGACAGGATGAAGGCAGGTTTCGGGTCTTTGGGTCTTGGGGATTTCAGGGTTTTTGCTATTCATCTGTTCAGGTTTGTAGCAGAACTGAGCATAGCAGGAGCTCAGTACCTCAATGACAGAGCACCTTTCCTATAACGTTTCGGGGATTAAATGGGAAATCTGGTTTGATTAATTGGATGATTAAATGCTGGCTTGTTAGGGGGAATGTTGAACTTAGGCCCGAGAGAAATGCAATTGCTATTGGGAATGTTGCTGTCTCCTGTGGCAGGCAAGGACTGTAAGTTGGCACCAGTCTAGGTGTGACATACCATATATAAACTCATTTAAAGCAGAACAAATACATTACAATGTTTTCTCACCTTAAAAATGTATGTACATACATTCCCAAATCCCACCTCCACTCATTCTACAATATTAGGAAGAACACAAAAAATCTGTTAATATGATTACTGTACATTTGTTTGGTCAGCTCCTTATCCTTAGAAATTGCTGATGTGTTCTTGCTTTGTAGTTGGTTTCACTGTCTTCCGAATTTAGTCTTTGAGAGAGTACAAACGCACCATTACTGGATTAAAATCAGGGGATTCTCCTGACTTTTTTAACCAGTTTACTCCCTCTGCTTTAGTACTAGACATTGTGCTGTGTGTCTCAGATCATTGTCTCAAATGAAAGGGAGTCTAGATCCATAATGCTCTCTGGTGTTACTATATTGGAGTAAACAGTACAGAAATGCAGAACAGAAATTTATAAAAAAATCTCTGTTTAAGAAAATAGATAGATAGATACTTTATTGATCCTGTGAGGGAAATTGCAGTGCAACAGCAGCTTAACACAGACAACACAGCCACAGTGTAACGAATGATACAATAATAATAATACAATACATACAATACAATCAGTACAGTGAGAAGTGCACTAAGAAGAATTACTCACAGTCCAGAACACACAAAGAACAAACCAGAACAGAACAGTACACAAAAAAGTCATATTGCACAATATGAATATAAATATAAATGTATTGCACAGGTCCCTGGCATATATTGCACAAAAAATGGTTGTAAACGGGAAAAGAAAAGAACAGATGTATCAGTTTACTGTTCAGTCCAGAAACATGTCACTGTTAATGTTGCCTCTGCCCAGATGTTGTAGCGGCCATGATTGTGGGGGGATGGAAGAGGTGTTGGGCAGTCGCAGCTGTGAAGGATTAGGGAGAGTGTGGCTGTGGGGGGATGGGTGTTGAGTCACAGAGGGCCCTGATTCAGACCTGTTAAAGAACTGGTTCAACTCGTTGGCCATCTCCAGGTTCCCCTCCGTTGCACCCCCAGCATGTTTGAAGCCAGTAATCTCTCTTGTGCTGCTCCATACATCCCTCACTCTATTCCCTTGCAGCTTGTCCTCTACCTCCCTCCTGTAGGCGTCCTTGCTCTCTCTTAACTTCTGCTTTAGTTCCCTCTGTACACGCTTGACCTCTTCCTTATCCCCCCTCCTAAAGGCTCTCTTGTGTCATTCAGAAGAGCCTTCAGGTCGCTGATGATCCAGGGTTTGATATTGGAAAAGCAGTGTATGTCTTTGGTGGGGATGGTGTTGTCTACGCAGAAGTTAATGTAGTCAATGACACAGTAACTACATATACTAGAGTCTCTTCAGTTAATGTCTGCTCTTTGCTCTTCTGGGTTTTTCCCCATCCTGCAAAGATTCGATGAGCAGCAGAGACTCTCTTTAAGGAGCAGAAACTAAATTTTTACCACAACACTGCAAAAATTATGACAAAATGTTTTTGGTTTATAACAAGTTGTATTTTGGTGTGTTTCTCAGTAATTTTGTGTATGTTTTCATTTTTCATCTATATCGTTTCATTTTTTAAACACTACTGGGTCATTTGGTTTCACTTGCTCTGCAATCAATTCTAACTCAATAATTTTAAGTATTTGTATATATATAATCTATAAAATGTTTTTTTGCAGTGTAACGGAAAATGATTCCCGGGTTTGATTTCCGGCCAATGTTTGAGCTGTACTTTAACAAATTGCCTATTGGGGATAATAAAGTTTCTTGCTCTAATAATAAAATATAATAAATATATTACATTTTTATTAATTATATATATATAATTACATTAAAGGGGAACTGCAACTTTATTTTTATATTTTAGGGTTAGAAAGAATCAGCATTGATGAGTGCATTTCAAACTACTATAAAATGTAAACATAGTAACTTGTAAAACCTCCTATTTACATCACAAAATAGACTACATTTCCAAATATGCATAGCTCCGTATTCTGTGATTCAGAACAAGGCAACAAAACGTCCAGTGATGTGAAGCAGCCTTACTACATTGTAAGGAAGCAGCTTGTGAATACATCTCTTTAAATCGAATAGAAATATTGTTCTCAGTTTTGAGACAGTTTTACAGACAAATACTACTTACTTGTTCACTCTGCATGCAGATCACATGAGAATATTTCTGCAGTACAATGTCTGCTGCACCACTTCTACTTATTCGCTTGTACATTGCATCACATTACTCATTACAATGACTAGTGAACAGAAAGGGACCCATCATGTCACAATCTGTGGGAATTCTCGCTCTCGCCTTTGGCGAGACTAGAGATTTGCAACAACATAGTGACTTAAAGTACTTTCACAAAGTTAATAATGTAACGCCCTCGCCTGGTGGTGAGGAGGAAGCGCCCCTAGGCGCTCGTAGTACTGCTGGGCATGCTGGGAGTGGTAGCCGGGGAGAGTCTGAGGGTCAGCATGATGACCAGCGGCTGACCCTACCTGTGTAAATAATGTCCTAGTAATTCTAGTGCCCTGTGTAGTCCTGTAAAAGTATAGTGTGTTGTTAGGTAATTACCACCCTAAATAGGTGTACATGTTCCGTCAGTCTCCTCATGTGTGTGTAAATCCTGTGGTTGGTTTTGTGTGGTTGTTAACAAATAAAGCTAGTGCTTGGTTGGTTAATCACATCTCAACTGTACTTTAATTCTGAAAAGAACCTGCAAATGCTACATTGGTGTCAGAAGCAGGCAGAATGAACAACTCGTGGCAGACACTACCCGATTCTGTTAAGCGCCGGCTGACGCTGAAAGATGCAGAACCCATCGGCGGCGCGCATAGGGAGCCTGAGCAACTCCTGGGTGCAACAGGTGGCCACAGCCCTTATCAGGGCTACCCAGTGGTGGTCCCGCCAGTAGAATTGGGGCGGCTGCCCCGGAGAGTGGATGCCCTCCCTGCCGGAGCCGATCAGCGATTCCCACACCCATCGGCGCGGGTGCGACCAGGTCGCTACGATGGTGAAGCGCCTTGGGAAACCTATGAGGAGCAGTTCCAGCTCGCGGCCCGGACGAATGGCTGGAGCCGGACGAGAATACCCAACTTTCCCCCGGGAGGCGCAGCGTGAGATGGCTCTCCAGGCCTTTCTCAAGGCCCTCTCACCCGAGGAGCTGCGGCGCCACGTGCAGCTGGTGGCGCCAACATCGCTGGAGCAGGCCTTGGCCCTTGCTACACGGGCTGAGGTGGTGTTCGGGGTGACTGGAAGCGCCAGCAGACGCAGTTCGCCCTGCCGGCTGACCGAGGCGGCGACGGAGGAATCCAGCAAGAGGGAAGAGGAGCCAGCCCGTGCAGCGACCCCAGCGGAACAGCCCCGCACGCTGATTTGCAACCGCTGCGGGAAGAGAGGACACCGAGCCCGGTTCTGCCGGGCACCCGAACCTCGCACTCCCCGATCGGCGTCGGGAAACGGGAACGGGGCGGCTCAGCGCGGGGAAGGCCGCCCTTGAACACCTCAACCCCCGCTCCGGAGAGCGCTGTAAAAACCGGCGCCCCTCACGCCACCGTGGGGCGAGTCGGCTGTAGCCGGGGCCTGTACCTCCACTGCCGAATCGAGGACCAACCCTGCCTGGCCCTACTCGACACCGGTTCATCGGTAACCGTACTCTGGCCGGGCGCCCTTCCCGACACCGAGGGCACCAACCCCCCAGGATGGGAGGCCTCCAGCCTGCGGCTGAGGACCGTGACGGGACAGCTCGCTGCAGTCCGGGGGAAATAGGTGCTTGCCTTCCGTCTGGGTGCAGCGACGGTGCGCCACCCCTGCTACCTTGCACCCATCCAGGAGGACTGCATTCTGGGACTGGACCTACTGCAGCGAGTGGGGGCCAGTTTGGACTTGGACCGGCAGGAGTTGGTGTGGCAGGGGGAGCGACTGCACCTGGTGGAGGGGAGGCCTGTTAATGTTGCCTCTGCCCAGATGTTGTAGCGGCCATGATTGTGGGGGGATGGAAGAGGTGTTGGGCAGTCGCAGCTGTGAAGGATTAGGGAGAGTGTGGCTGTGGGGGGATGGGTGTTGAGTCACAGAGGGCCCTGATTCAGACCTGTTAAAGAACTGGTTCAACTCGTTGGCCATCTCCAGGTTCCCCTCCGTTGCACCCCCAGCATGTTTGAAGCCAGTAATCTCTCTTGTGCTGCTCCATACATCCCTCACTCTATTCCCTTGCAGCTTGTCCTCTACCTCCCTCCTGTAGGCGTCCTTGCTCTCTCTTAACTTCTGCTTTAGTTCCCTCTGTACACGCTTGACCTCTTCCTTATCCCCCCTCCTAAAGGCTCTCTTGTGTCATTCAGAAGAGCCTTCAGGTCGCTGATGATCCAGGGTTTGATATTGGAAAAGCAGTGTATGTCTTTGGTGGGGATGGTGTTGTCTACGCAGAAGTTAATGTAGTCAATGACACAGTAACTACATATACTAGAGTCTCTTCAGTTAATGTCTGCTCTTTGCTCTTCTGGGTTTTTCCCCATCCTGCAAAGATTCGATGAGCAGCAGAGACTCTCTTTAAGGAGCAGAAACTAAATTTTTACCACAACACTGCAAAAATTATGACAAAATGTTTTTGGTTTATAACAAGTTGTATTTTGGTGTGTTTCTCAGTAATTTTGTGTATGTTTTCTGGTGGAGGGGAGGCCCGGCGAAGGCGGAGCCGGGGGAACAAGAGGCAGCGGCGGCGGCGGCGGCGTCAGTCGCCGGGGCAGACCAGGCCTGCGAGCCGGGGAGCGAGCGTGCCGGATCCTGCCCCCGAGTCGGCCGGGGGGCCAGACAAGGCGGCGGCGGCGGGGGCCGAGCGTTGCGTGGAAGCGAGGCATGCCGTTGAGGACCTCTTCAAGCGGAGCTGCGAGGGCCTCGATCAGGACCAGCGGCAGCGGCTCCAGGAGCTACTCGCCCAGAATGAAGACCTCTTTGCGGCGAGAGATGAGGACTGCACCCGCACTGCCCTGGTCCAACACGAGATCAACACCGGCGACGCTCGGCCCATCCGCATCCCACCGGGATGCATGGTTCACACCAAGCGGACCGCCGCCGAGGAAAAAATCCGGGAGATGGCCGCAGCGGGGGTGATTAAGCCCTCCGCGAGCCCGTGGTCGGCGCCAGCTGTACTGGTTAAAAAAAAAGACGGCTCATGGAGGTTCTGCGTCAACTACCGCAAGCTGAACGAGGTCACCCGGAAAGATTCCTACCCCCTGCCGAGGATAGATGACGCCCTGGACTACATCACCAGGTCGACCTGGTTCAGCTCCCTGGACCTCCGCTGCGGCTACTGGCAGGTACCGCTTGCTCCCGATGCTCGCCAGAAGACGGCCTTCTCCATCGGCCAGGGCCTCTGGCAGTTTACTGTCATGCCTTTTGGCCTGTGCAATGCCCCGGCGACGTTCGAGAGGCTGATGGAGAGGGTGCTGGCATCGGTCCTGCGGAACCAGTGTGTGTTGTATCTGTACGATCTGCTGGTTCATGCCCGGGGTTTCGACCAGGCCTTGACGAACCTCCAGGCGGTGCTGGCCTGCATCCGCTGTGCTGGCCTGAGGCTCAACCCCCGCAAGTGCGAGCTCCTGCGGCGGGAGGTGACCTTCCTGGGACATGTTGTTGGACCGCGAGGGGTGGCTACGGACCCAGGTAAGGTCGCCACAGTGAGGGGCTGGCCGACTCCAGGCACCGTTGCGGAGCTCCGCAGTTTTCTGGGGTTGGCCTCGTACTACCGGAGGTTCGTCCGGGACTTTGCCAGCATCACTGCCCCGCTGCACCGCCTCACCGACAAGGGCCGCCGTTTTGACTGGGACTCGGGCTGTGAGGCTGCCTTCGGCCGGTTGCGTGAAGCTCTGGTGGGGGCCCCCGTGCTGGCCTACCCCGACCCGTGGTTGCTGTATGTTCTCAACACCGACGCGAGTGACTCGGGGGTGGGTGTGGTGTTGGCGCAGGAGGGGCCGGATGGGGAGCGCGTAGTGGCCTACTATAGTCGGGCTTTGACGAGGCCTGAGCGGAACTACTGCATGACCCGTCGCGAGCTGCTGTGATGCCGGCGGTCCACCACTTCAGGCCGTACCTGTTCGGGACTGACCATGCGTCCCTCACCTGGCTGCTCCACTTTAAGGAGCCAGAGGGGCAGATGGCGCGATGGATAGAGATCCTGCAGGAGTACGACTTCACTGTCGTGCACCGTGCGGGGTCTCGCCATCTCAATGCCGACGCTCTCTCGCGGTGCCCCTGCGAGGCCGCGGACTGCCCGGCGGGAGCAGCGTGAGGAGGCTGTCCGCACCGTGGCGGGGGTGAGCACCGCGGCCACGGCCCTGGAGGGGCCTCTGGGGGTGGGCCTGCCAGACCTGGCACAGCGTCAGGCAGCTGATTCTGACATGGGGCCGGTGCTTCGCTGGAGGGCAGCAGAATGCGGCCTACGCGAGAGGAGCTCGCCCCGCACCCGAAGTCCGTCAAGGCCCTCTGCCCCCTGTGGGAGGCCTTGGAGGTAAAGGACGGGGTGCTGCGCCGGGGGTGGCGGGTACCCTCCAGTGGCGAGATACGGTGGCAGCTGGTGGTGCCTCGGTCGCTCCGCGGGGCGGTGCTCCGAGCGGTGCACGGCCAGCCGGGCGTGGGGCACTTCGGCGGTAAAAAAACCCTGCAGTGTCTCCGAGGCCATTTTTATTGGGGTCTTTGCCACTGGGACGTGCAGCGGTACTGCCGAATGTGTGCAGTGTGCGTGGCGCAGAAGGGTCCCCCCGAGCGCTCCCGGGCCCCCCTCCAACAACACCAGGTGGGGGCTACTATGGAGCGGGTGGGGGTGGCCGTTTTGGGCCCGTTTCCGTGCACCGAGTCCGGGAACCGCTACGTCTTGGTGGCCATGGATTATTTTACTAAATGGCCAGAGGCCTACGCCCTCCCGGACCAGAGTGCCCCCACGGTGGCCGATGCACTGCTTGAGGGGATGTTTGCCAGGCTGGGGGTGCCAGAGGAGTTACACAGTGACCAGGGGCGTAACTTCAAGTCCCAGGTCTTCGCTAGAGTGTGCCAGCGCCTGGGGATCACTAAGACACGGACCACACCGCTGCATCCCCAGAGCGACGGGTTGGTGGAGCGGTTTAATCGGACGCTCGCCACCCAGCTGGCCACCCTGGTGTCCCGGCACCAACGGGACTGGGATCGCCACCTCCCCCTTGCGCTCTGGGCGTACAGGACCGCGGTCCAGGAATCCACCGGGTGCACCCCGGCCTCGCTCATGCTGGGCCGGGAAATGCGAACACCAGTGGACCTGGTCTTCGGCCCGCCGCCCGGAGACGGGTCGGCACCGCCGGCTGTACCGGACTACGAGTGGGACCTGCGGCAGCGGATGCAGCGGGTGCACAGCTTTGCACGGACCCACCTGACACAGGCGGGGGTCCGGCAGAAGCGGTACTACGACCTGCGCTGCAGGGGGCCTGCCTTCCAGCCCAGGGACTCGGTTTGGGTGTACAACCCGCACCGCCGCAAAGGCCTCAGCCCTAAGCTGGCGCTGTCGTGGGAGGGGCCCGCTGAGGTACTCGGGGTGGTGGGCGAGGTCTGCTACCGTGTCCGGTTGCGAACACGGGGGAGAGTGGTGGTCCTGCACCGAGACCGCCTGGCCCCCTACCGGGCCCGGGAGGAGGAGCCGTGTGGGGAGGCTCTAGAGGAGCAGCCGGGGCTGGAGCCGGCCGATAGTGGGGCGTCCGTGGGTCGCCAGCCGTCACCGCAGCGCAGCGGCCGCTCACACAGGGTTCCGCAGCAGTTGGCCGAATTCGAGTACAGCCTGAGGGAGGTGTTCGACGTCGGCGAGACGCCAGACGCTTCAGGTGGGGGCAGTGTAACGCCCTCGCCTGGTGGTGAGGAGGAAGTGCCCCTTGGCGCTCGTAGTACCGCTGGGCATGCTGGGAGTGGTAGCCGGGGAGAGTCTGAGGGTCAGCACGATGACCAGCGGCTGACCCTACCTGTGTAAATAATGTCCTAGTAATTCTAGTGCCCTGTGTAGTCCTGTAAAAGTATAGTGTGTTGTTAGGTAATTACCACCCTAAATATGTGTACGTGTTCCGTCAGTCTCCTCATGTGTGTGTAGATCCTGTGGTTGGTTTTGTGTGGTTGTTAACAAATAAATGCTTGGTTGGTTAATCGCGTCTCCACTGTTCTTTAATTCTGAAAAGAACCTGCAAACGCTACAATAAGTTTGTGCTTAATTTGAAATTTGTAAACACAGTGAGGAAATATTTACTTTTGTTGTTGTGATACCCCTGGTCAACACTAGAAGACCTTTGCATTTCTGACAGCCGTGTGGGAAAACACTCTCGTATTAACACCATGGGTGTCTCTAATTGACACCCCTATATCAAATGCTCACGCGGATGGTGTGGTTGTTCGTTGCAGACACCAGTCGGAAACTTCACAGCTCAGGCACTCGAACCCTCATACCAACAAAAATATTTTCTACTCTTTCATCGAGCAGTGGGCTCCCAACTCAGTCAAACCAGAAAACCCCTGACCAACCCAATGTACCCAGTGCAGGTCCAAGTGACATGAAGCAGACTGTGTGGACAATTCCAGATCACTCAAATGACATCTTGTACCTTCAGCAACCTTATTTACTGCATCTCTTGCAGAAAATGCCCAGCTATCTACATTGGGGAAACAGGAAGGAGACTGGGAGACCACTTCACAGAACATGTTACGGCTGTGAGGATCAAAGATTTCTCCAAGCCCACAGTTTCTCATTTCACCTCTAATGGCCATTATCACACCGATATCTCCGTCTGCGTTCTCAAAGAAGTGTTTCTTAACTCCTATTGCAGAAAGACATGCAAAACCAAAATTATCCTGAAACTAGGATCACACCTATCCCCCTTCTCTCAACGACAGACTAGTTTCCTTCTAATCCTCTCTATTCATTTGCAGGTTTTAACTTCACACCTCTCTTCACCTCTCTTGACTTCACACCACCTGAGTGCCCACTCTGCCTCCGCCTCCACTACATTCCCAGCTTTTGGTCTATGCTATATTACAGGGGTGGAGTGGTGGCACTGTGGCTAAGGATCTGTGTCTGTGGCTAAAAGGTTGCTGGTTCAAACCCCATGGCTAACAGAGAAATCCTACTCTGTTGTGCCTCTGAGGAAGGCCCTTAACTCTAGTGGTGCTGTATAAATGACTGACTCTGCCCTCTGACCCCAAGCTTCTCTCTCCCTGCCTGTGTCTCTCATGATGAGCAAGCTGAGGTATGTGAAAAGATATTCCTAATGCAAGAAATTGTATATGGCTAATAAAGTGATCTTATATTATCAGCTGCTGACTTCCTAAATTCCTCAATTATTACTCTTCACCAAAGCTGTGCCAAAGAACAAATAATCCACAGGCATCTTATTATATAAACTGCTTGGGTATATTCCTGTAGCAAGCCTTACAAGTTGGGGGTTATGGTAATGTAATTTTGTTATTGAATAAGCTGCTCGGTCAATTCTAAAAGACGCTTGTTACAGATTTATAATATATTTATCATATAAATCTACTAAAGAAGTGGCAAGTAACATATACTCTGATGACAGTGCTCTCTCCTATACCCATGGAAGAGGATGGGCCAGACCAGATACCTATGGGTAACCTGAGCCCAAGTCAGAAGCAAGATATACTGTATATTAATTTTTGTCTTTTCTAAGATCCCTGGGTGACCTCAAACACTATATCATCACAGAGCCTGGAAACAAAAAGGTACAATTACCCTTTTATCACATCCCTGAAGCCAGTAGTACTACATGAAGCTTCCACACCTTTCCAATGGCTAATGGACCACATTCTCAAGTCCTGTTGTGATTTTGCAGCAGCATATCTAGACATTGTAGTTATTCACAGCTCCTCATGGGAACAATATATGTCATTTGAGATTGGTAACCAAAGCCTTAAGGAATGCAGGACTCTTTGCTAATCCTAAGAAATGTTTTTTTAGGAGCCAGTGAAGCCAATTATTTGAGTTACAACATTGGTAATATATAATGTCACAAATGAATACAATTCAAGTAATGAAAAACTGGCCCACACCACACACTGAGAAAAAAAAAGGTTTTCTTAGGGTTAGCCAGGTATTATAGGCGCTTCATTCCTGCATTTGCTACTATTTACCCTTACATGATTTAACAAGAGCTGTGCAGATAACAGCTTTTCCAAAAAAAGTTGTCCCATCCTTTTTTAACTATACACAGATCATACTCCCTTATAGTGACTCCTTAATAACAAAGATCAGAACAATTGGATTACCAGATGGTCGCCATGTATTCAGAGATTTGTTTCAAATTGCACACACAGTGCTGGCAAACAACAGGGAAACGTGTATGGTCTCTAACATATACATTGCTTGTTTTCTGATTCCCGCCATTCCGGGGATGAGACACAACACAAGGAGGGGGAGTGTAAAATCATCCAAGGTTGGGTTATGGAAGGGGGGTATTTTTCCCATAGTTTGCGTATATACTTGATATACATCTAGACCCCAAAAAGATAGCTGACCAGATTCACAAGATGGCCTCCTGAGAGAAAAGCTATATCAACCAAATGCAGAACAAATGTGTACCTCTGAAGACAGTTTACACTATTGAGCCAGTAAAAGGTCGATGATCTTGAACCTGCAAATGGCTGCATTTTTTACTGTATTTGTTGATAGATAGTACATCCGTCCATTTTCTTAACCGCTTTATCTATTACAGGGTCACAAGGGATGCTGGAAGGTAACAGGAGAAGTTGTGGGTGCAGGGCAGGATACACCCTGGACGGGTGTCATTGCACAACTGTATTTGTTGCCTCAATATATTTCAGCTAAATTCTAATCACCTTTTTTACACCACTATACTGTATTTTTTATCTTAATAAATGTTATTTAAACATGTACAGTATTAACATCTCTTATTTCTACATCTCTACATTATTTCTACATTTCTAAACATATCAGATGTTAATGCCAAATTTTGATACTGCATATGATTAAATGTGCATAATATATCTAACACGCCCGACATCCCTCCCTAGAGGGCGCTCCACTGCTCACATTATTGTCCGTGTTATTAAGCTCTCCAGGTGTACCCTGTTAGCGTTATTATTTAAAGACCAGTTCCTCCAGTCCTCGGAGCTCATCATTAGGGTAAGATGTCGCGAGGCCCGCCTAGCACCATGAAACCCTACGTCCGTCTCCTGAGGGCAAAGGCCTCATCCCCGACACCTCCCGCTTCCTGAGCCCCGGGTCTGGAGGATCTCGCCCCGTCACCCTTGGACCTCCATGTTTTGTTTGTCCGTGTGCTCCCCCCTCCCGGGGATTTTAACTTTGTCACGTCCAAGGATGGATTCCTTGTTGATGGACTCTCGGACTGTGCTTTGACCTGCCCTTGGACCCGTTTGGATTTGGATGCCGTTTTGTCTTCCCCGTACACTGTCTCACGGACTGTCACTATTATTTTGTGCACTATTAAACCCCTGTGTGTTCCCTTTTACCACGCCTCCTGTTTTCTCCAGCTCTTACCGCATCTCATAGGGTCTTCTACAAGATCTGACACGGATTTCAGTCCGTGTTTGTGACAATATCTGTCTGTAAAACCACAAAGATTGTTACTGTAACTATATATATTCAGTTAGACACCTGTAATTTCAAATGTCTCAGAAATCTTTTTACATTTTTTTACACAAGCAATTCATGGTTAATTCTAGCTTGCAAGAAAAACAATCAAGAACATGACTGTCATTTCTAAATGTATTAGACACTTATTGGAATATAAACAGTAATTTAAAGCTACAGTATTTTGAAGATGGTGTCTGCCTTCAGAAACTAAAACGAACGCTTACTCCAAATATAAAAAACGAATGGAAATAGCATGAATTCCCTCATACATCGTGTTAATTATGAATTACTGTTCTGATTTTTTTAAACAAGAGAATAAAAATAGCAATTTGGAAGTAGGAAAAATACTAAATAACATTTTTTTTTCCTTATTGATCACTACAAATGTTTTCTGAAACAGGGTACTTCCTGATGGGAAAACCATGAATTTCTGGTTATTTGTGCTGATGAAGAATATGTTTGAATGTAAGAATAGACATTTGAAGAACAAATATTATCTCCTATTGTCCTAAATCCACATCACTAAATCCCTATCTGTAGCTTCCTAAGCCAATATATTATTTTGTCACCATATTTCATAATATAATGTTCATTTCAACTTAATTTTGTTCCTTCTCTCTTTGCTCATGTGATTTTTCTCCAGGTTATATGTTTTTTCCCAGGCCAAGTTTATTAGTGATGCTTAATTGTTTCTGTGTGCTTGTGTGCGCATTGTGATGCTGTGTGGGCAGCCGGCAATAGGGGCACAAGTCCTAGGCAGGGCCACAAGCACAGACACACCCCACACACAAGGATTAATGTAAAAATCAAAAAAGTAATTCAAAATCCTCATGCTCACCTATGAGGCTCTGTATGACTATTGTCCTACTCGCGGTAGTAGTTCAGGTGGGTAGCTGCGTCAGCATGCGTAGGCTGCAAAGGAACAAGTAATAGGTTTATTCCATGCTGAAAAAAAGAAGAAAGAGAACACAACGTTTCGGCCGTGGAGCCTTCTTCTTCACACCTGAAGAAGGCTCCACGGCCGAAACGTTGTGTTCTCTTTCTTCTTTTTTTCAGCATGGAATAAACCTATTACTTGTTCCTTATTGTCCTACTCGCCACCTTGCAAACTTTGTTCATCTAATTCTCGTCTCCTGTCTGTCTCCCAAGCCTGCTTATGTTTTATGTGTGACAGGGCCTTCTCCTGCTCTGGGATTCTATACCTACAGATATCAGAGAGTCCTCTTTCCTGAGCTCTTTCAAATCCAGACTTAAAACGTTTATTTAGTTATTTAACTGGTTCTGTGAGTAAACTGCTTTCCTACTGTATGCCAAACCCTTATTGTAACTTATGTAATTTTGCTGTCTCCTCTTATTTTGTGTTTTTTTTTTCTGTAAAGCACTTTGTGAAGCCTCTTTTAATGGTACTTTATAAATTAATTATTATGATACTGTTTTATTAAAGATTGTTTAAAGTTGTCATGTCCTGTGGACAAAAAGAGGATGCGTCCAGCAAGATGCATCCGCAGAACGTTGGGGAAAAATAAACAGGTCATACTGGGAAAACCTAGCAGTAGAGATGCCCTTCAGTTAGAGCTATGCTTATAGCTAGCCTTTCACTATAGCAACATACGGCTCTCCTGGCAGCCTAGCCTGGAAAATAAGCCACAGTTGCTATAGCAGGACAAATCTGTTTTCCAGCCTCATGCTGGAAAATGTAATCAGCCTTCAGCCAGGATATAGATTCGGCCTGGCTGTAGCAATCTGGCATTTTCCTTGTACCTTTCTCCTGGTCATCAACATCTCCTTACCATCTTGGTGTTAAATTTATCCAGCGATTGCTGGTGTCCTGTCAAGTAGCCCATTATCTGCATGCCACCATCTTGGGCAGGGGGAAGCTTTGAAAAAGAAAGGTACAAACCACATGAAATGCCACACCTCAAAATACATCCCCATGCGGCATCACAATATGTATCCCATTTAGGGTGTAGTCACACCTTGTGCCTAATGTTTCTGAGACAGGAACCTGGTTCGCATCACCCTTTACTAACAATAAGCAGCTTTCTGACAATTAATGAGTTTTGTTTTCCTTTTTACATAGATTTTTCTTATGCCCATTAATTTCAGTGTAACATTAAGAATAGAATGTGCTAATCATTATTACAAAAACATACAAAATGTTAAACTATTCATTTTTCAGACAGCTGAACAACCAGAGATTACCAGTTAAGTTTGTTGAGGAAAAAAATAGCCTGGTAGGAATCATACTTGAACAAATAAACCATAAAGATTATTTTTAAAGAGACACAACAGGCTGCTTTGGACAAGGGAAACTATTTTGGAACGTTTAAGCAGACTATGCTTAGTCAGTCGTCAGCCCAGCGGCTGCAGTCCCTGCTATTCACAGGGAAGGGCTGTGACGTCACCGCGCTGGTAAGCCGGCTCGCCCATCCTCTAATGTCAGCCATATGTGTTACAATATGAAAGTTGCTAAATTCCTGCCCCTTATGGAAAGGGCGGTTTAGCGCAACCAATAAATTGATTGAAATGTGTTTGGAAGGTGGAAGAAAAACTGTAGTGGAAGAAACCCTCTTAAACACTGAAGGCACCCAGTCCAGAGTCTAACTCAGGTCCCTGACACGGCAGTGATTATTTTTCAGTCACATTAGGCCTAAAATACTTAAACCAGAATGATTCAGGTTCCAAAAAATATGCACTCCCCTGTTCTCTAATGATGTAGTTTAATAAAAAAAATATATTAATAAAATTCTGCATGAGAGTGATACAATATATTAGGCTCAATGAATAATCAGTGAACTTTAATGGTTATCATTTAAATGCTATAAACGAGCTAGATAGCACCAACACTTAACATCTGAGACAGGTTTAAATGATAGCTCAGTATATTTTCACACCTCTTACACTAGTAAGGAGTCACAAATTATTTTATTTCTGGGGGAAAAGATGCTTTATTGCAAAATATACTTGTGTGCTCGGCAATGTTAGGAGTAATCTCATTAGCGGAAAGTGGATTTCAGAAATGCTTTTTAAATTCAAAGATTAATGGAGCGGAATGTTTTCCAAAGACAACCAACCCTTATCAGAGGATATGTGGTGAATAACATTGTCAAAAACAGAACCCATATCAGTCACGGTAAATTTAGTTTTGGCGCCCTATATTCGCTTTGAGATTTCCAAAATTAAGGATGACACATTTCTGATGTCACCGATATATTCAGTCTAGCTACCCAAACAACGTACTGTACAGTAGGAGGGGAGGCTTCTGATTATCTTCGCTGCTCTTTTCTGTAACCTACCATAGAAACATGCTTAATATTGCAAAATACTCATCTATCTTTGAATGTTGTTAAAATGTATTTGATTTTGGTTTATCCCCTCTGGCATTAGAATTGGTAAAAAGCAAGAACTTTCCCTGTATTTCCCTCAAGCAGGTTTAGAGTTTCCTGAGCAAGGCGATTGCACTGAACGTCATTTCCTTGGTAGGCAAGTCAGCGCAGGTCTGGTGAGAACAGCAGCTGTTGGTGTCTGTCGAGTTTACTATATATGGGCAAAGACAGTCAATCTGAGTGCAGGCTTCCGTGTTTGTGAGAAGCTAGAGCAGCCGGTAGCGGGGACGCAAGGAACAGGGAGGCTTGTTCTTCATTCATTTGGTGGAATTTATAAAAGTCTGCGAGAATGTCATACGAATTAAGTAAGTCACATTTGTTTGTCTTTCTCTTGTTCAGATGCATGCGATTTGCCGTCTCCTTGAGGCTCGATCCCTTCGATATTTGTGTAGTTTGAGTACCCCAGCCACCATCTATAGACTGTAGTACAGTACGGTCGGTATATGCAAGAAACAGAAATGGGAGACAACCTCGCCCATTGCTGCCTCATTCTTACTCTAGGTGTCGTTTTTAGGTTGCAGGTTTTCAAAGCTTATATTTCACTGGGTTGTTTTTGTATAAATTGTCTCGGTATAGATACAACTATTGAGTCTTTTCCGTGGTTTGATTTTTATTTTCTCATGTGGAGATCGTTTCGGATCCCTATCGCAAACCTGTTAGTTTCAAAGCTGACTGAAAGCCAGCTCTTTCTAGTCAATGCGGAAATGTATAAAGCATTATGACACGCATCAAGATGCGCGTCGAGAAGGTTTCGACGTGGTAATATTTTTAATACTTGACGGAACAGCAATAAGAAACAAATTATAAATAAGTCGAATTTGCATTCCTTACGTTGTGTATCAAGGGAATGTGTCCTATTTTACTAACCGGCCGTAAAGAATTCTAAACCATTGCGAAATAAAAATTAAAATTCGTCATTGAATGTATTAAATTGTCATTAACTGCAAAATAACCTAGTTAGTTGTGTGTCTTTGGTTAAAGATTTGTACCCCAGGTTCGTTGTTTGTAAATATGCAATGTTTTTAGAGTATTTAAAAAAAACATTTGGTTGTTATATAGGTTTCTTGGTAACGTGGTGGGGTTTGTTGGGGGTTCACACAATTCCACGTATTTATTTTTTACTCTTGAAAACATTTATGTTTTACAGGGATGTACTACTATCTGAGCCATTCGGCGTACACATTTGTTCTGTTTGTATGAATATTGTTGACCTCTCAGTCCTCTTAATCGCCCGTTCATTTTTACAGAGAAAGTGTTTGCCAGCCTCCCTCAGGTGGAAAGAGGCGTTTCAAAGATCCTTGGAGGTGATCCCAAGGGAAAAAACTTCATCTACACCAATGGAAAGAGCGTCACCATCAGAAATATTGATGTAAGATTTTATGCAGTACATCACTGCTTTTTTCCATAAACCGAGAGAATATCATGCACTTTTCATATGGCCGTCCTTGGCCAAGAATAGCTGCTATTCTGTTTTTCCAGCCATTATTACAGTGCTGGCTTTTCTTGTGTGGTATTATAGTGACCTGATTAGGATATTGTTGCACCCAACCGAATAAAAGCTGCTTATTACTTTTTTAATGAGCATGAAGTTACAGCTATCAGTATGTAAATATTGTTTGGTTGCCAGGATCAGGACATAGTTTTTGATTGTTAATCTGTTCTGTAGTTACCTGATGGTTTGTGAAATCTGTTCTTATTTTTAGAATCCTGCTATTGCAGACATCTACACTGAACATGCTCATCAAGTGACTGTTGCAAAATATGCACCTAGTGGATTTTACATTGCATCTGGAGGTATTTTTATTCTATATTAATCCTACAACGTCTTCTAATTGTATGTTACTGGTATATTCCTAGTGTCTTTTTTTTCCATTTATGATACTACGTGTACATTCTAATGAAAACATTCTACTTTTTATCAGTTTGCAAAATTATTTTCAAAATACAAAGCTATAATGGAGTCCAACACTGGAGACATTTAATTGTGTGGTTTACCACATTTCTAAATCAATTAAAATAAAGTAAACATTAGAAAAAGAAAGTGGATTTTAAATACAAATACATTTAACCACTTTATTTTATGATGAATCGGATTTTATTGTATTTTGCCAAAAATGCAGTTGTTGTAACCTTGGAGACTACTTGGCTATGATGCAGTAAAATACCATTTTGTGATTTCACACAAAGCTGGTCTTGGATTACTTCCTTCATAGTTAAATTTGTATGATAAAGTAACTATTATAAATGGAGGACATGCTGAAGTGCTTTTGCAAACAGTTTGCAAAGTGTGTCTGTTGTTGAGTTCCCCAATTTTGCTCTAGCCAAAAAATTAAATTGCTTCATCTTAAATTTCACTTTATAGACTCATGGTGCAAGTTGAAGATATTCTCTGGTTTTAAAGCATTTGTCATTAATGCTGTTTACAAAGTTAATCCAACATTTTTACTAATTATTTGTAAAATCCCTATTAGTATTTGGGGGGGGGGGGTATTTTGAATATGCATACTTCTTTGATGTACAGAAAAATTAAAATTAAGCAATGTTCTTGAAAAGAAACATGATTTTAAAACTATTTCTCAACACCTCATTGTTAAAAATGATTTTGCATTTCCATACTGCGTCTGCCTTGGGTTTCCTAAATATGTCAGTGAATGCACATTGTATGACTGTTATAGAAATTACAGTACATTCATTAATATGAAGCATAATGGAGAGAAACTGACTGAGAGGTGGGAGTATAGGCTTTAGTTCAGATTTTATGACAGTCTTTTTTGTTAGAAATAAAAAGAAGGATCTGTCACATTGACAGCTCTTCCCCTGGCAAAGATTTTTTTTTTTAAAGCTTTTTTTTTTAACTCATCCAACTTAGATATCTCGGGGAAGGTTCGGATCTGGGATACCACTCAGAAGGAACACATTCTGAAGTATGAGTATCAGCCCTTTTCAGGAAAGATTAAAGACATTGCTTGGACTGAAGATAGCAAGAGATTAGCTATTGTTGGAGAAGGACGGGAAAAGTAAGTATTTTACTGCTTACAGAATAACTTCCTGTGAGTGTATTTGTTTATTGACAGAATAATGTATTTTATAATTAGCAACAGATGAGAAATTGTTTCATTAGCCATAATTTTAGCTTGAAATACATGTACAGAAATATATAGAAAAAAATAACATCCATTTTTTTTCATTAGAGTTCTTTATTTAGAGAATTGTTTTACATTGAAAATTCAATCAGGATGCTGTTTAATTTTAATTTGCTTAATATCTGTGAAATGCAAACTTTACCTATCATAACACATGTGAACTGAAGTAAAGATTCATATCAGCTTGCTGAAATGTTTAAGAACCAAGTCATCCACAGTTGCATGTGAGTCCCTGTTCCTAAACACATACAAATTGAAATGCAGTTATTTTATCTTAAGTTTCATATAGGTTTGCTAAGTGTTATGTTTCATATAGCTCCAAATAATCTGGTGTTGCCTTGGAAATATTTTAAAAAACTCCAGAAAAAAATAAACTAATGCACCCTTTTTTTATAAATTCATCTTAAATGGTCAGAAGTCACTTAAAATATCTAATAGGTAAGTGAAGTAATAATAGACTTCCTTTGGCCAGTCCTATCTTTAACAGTCTAAAGATACAGCAGCCTCTTACAACAGAGCTTCACTGAGTGAACTTTTATGCAACACGATAATTCCACATTGCAATGGAGAAACGCGTTTCAGCCATTGAGCCTTCTTCAGGTGTGAGGCAAAGGGAAGAAGGAAGGTCTTCACCTGAAGAAGGCTCCACGGCCGAAACGTTTTCTTTCTTCTCTTTTCAGCATGGAATAAACCTATTACTTGTTCCTCTTAAAATTATTGCTTTTTGAGACCCCGCTCCACTGCTCTTGTTTGCATTCCATGGACAGTGATATCATATTGTAATGGAAAGGGAGTGTGTTAAAATCATATTCTGCCACCAGCTTTTTATAAAGGTAAAGGTGAATATTTTCACCTGCTAAAGTTCAGAGCTCAATCATGATGCTTTTTCATTTTAATTTGATTAATATCTGTGAAATGCTAACTTTACCAGTCATAACACAATTTTATAGAATTAAAGTAAAGATCTGTTGGCTGAAGTATTTTAAGAACCAAGTCATCCTGAGCTCAGCTTTATGAGGAACATGTGTCCTTTTATTCTCCTGCACAGCTCTTATAATAAGAGTATTAATCAGGTCCCACCTTGGCAAATATTCGTTAAGCATAGGTATTACAATTTTCCAACAGTTACACTGTGTAGAAATCTGTGTAATGGTTATCAGGGTCCTAGGTCAGATCTAAAAAATTCCAGAATTCTTCCCTTATAATGTTTGCAGGTCAAAGAGGGAAATGCATTCTAATAAAATTGGATTCTACTCGGGAGTAAATTTCCCTCTGTAAAACATATATCCTGGAGTAAATTGGAATCATTTACTCTGTGCTATCAATGCTTCACTAAACTAGGAGTGATGTTTTAAGAGCATGAATTTCACAATATAATAAATCTGATTTTCCTGAAATCAGACTGCAAGCTCTCTTATAATAACGTTCAGAGTCTGATACTCATTGTAGTACTTGCATTACCTAGACCGAATCTGATTCCCAGACTGGATAGAAAAAGAAGCTCTCCCACAGCTCAGCTTCCTGTTCTCTCCTTTCTTTTTTTCCCCTCTTCTCCTTTTCTTTCTGTCCCTGTCCCTGCATGTCTGCTTTTTATACTGTAGGCAAATCCTTAATCATTTAATTTGTAAAATGTATGCAAATGTTAATTGCATTGTCAATACCATTATAGAAAAAACATTTTGTAGTTGTCTAGCAGCTGGTTTGTTGTCTTTAGATTTCAATTGGCAAAAAAAAACATTGAGTCATTCATTTTTCTTTCACTCTGTGGCTCAGTGAAGTAATTAACCTAACATAACATGCAGCATTTTCTAAATTTCCTATGATAGATTTGGAGCAGTTATTTTGTGGGATACGGGTTCATCTGTTGGGGAGATCACTGGTCATAACAAGATCATCAACAGCGTGGATATAAAGCAGACAAGGCCCTATCGGCTTGTTACTGGAAGTGATGACAACTGTGCTGCGTTCTTCGAGGGGCCACCTTTTAAATTCAAGTTTACAATGGCAGTAAGTGTCAAGAGTTCTCTTGTGCTGTATTTGATTTTCATTCTTTCTGCAACGCATAAATTCTTGAACATTTCTTGATGGTAAGCTTACTAGGCACAAACAGAGTTCCCTTTTCCATAGGTAATGCAGTCATCCCTAGTGGGGAAATGGCTTGTACCAAATGTATCTACTGGGAACCTAGCCACGTCATCCCACAAGAGTCTTTAGCTGAGTGCAGCAAAGGCCTAAATCCCTGAAAGGTTTCAGCTTCAGTTTTATTTATTGGCTGACATCCAACCGTTATAAGAAACCAAAATACAGCACAATAATAGTCATAAAATCTCCCAAGTGGTGCTACAGCTTTTATTACAGATATAAGGTAATGGGCATCTCAGGGTGGTATTTTTTGCACTTAGGAATAACTAAAGATTTTTGTTTAGTTCACTTGCATATTTTTAACCACACAACTATATTGTACTTTTTCAGTGCTGTCATTTCTGATATTTTTAATGTGAAAAGGCTATATGAAGACTGTATTCCTTAATCTGTTTTTCCTTGACATACTGTGTTTGCCCATAGTAAAGACCTGGGGAAAAGAAGGGTT
This sequence comes from Lepisosteus oculatus, assembly GCF_040954835.1. Lineage (NCBI taxonomy): Eukaryota > Metazoa > Chordata > Actinopteri > Semionotiformes > Lepisosteidae > Lepisosteus > Lepisosteus oculatus. The sequence continues at coordinate 44,193,636 of NC_090696.1, read as the reverse complement.
TTATATTTTTTACTAAGCAGGTTCATAACTGTAAACTTGATTTAGAAATTTACTTGAATGTCAAATAGATTTTACCATGTGAAATTAAAGAAAGAAACCCAATGCAGTCTAGTATGGATTCTAATTATTGTAAATGTCTAAGCTGTTGCTTCTGGCAATACCTGGGGATTTCCACACCAAAGGCCAGATTTCCACCATGAAGAATCTCACGAGCATACTGAGTGGTTAATCCACAAACAAAATGCAGTACATGCATGAAACTGACATTTTACTCATTTTAAAAAATATACAAGGAATCTTGGGAACTACAGATCTTTTAGTTTTTTGATGTTTGAAGCTGGTGATTTATTTTTCTAACACTGACATGCAACTATTTTGTTCCTTTATTGATCTTTGTACATTCCATTTGACTATTCGTGTAATAATTTCTTGGATCGAGTTTTTAGCCTCTTAATGACTATCAAAAAGGGCTTTTGACAATTACCAAAAAACTACTAGACTTGTGCAAAGCCGTGAAGTATGAACTGGAAATAGCACAATACACGGTACTTAAAGTTAGTTTTTAAGCATATTTCCTATTTAACTTTTTCAGTATTGAAATATAGCTTGCAAATACAATAGGTTTTCTCAGCAAGATTCATAATGCCAAATCCTCATTTATACCACAAGAAAGATATTTGAGGTATTTCTTCATGTTGAAACGTTTCACATATACAGTATCATCATTTATTCATCAATTCATACTATTTGATGATTGACATTGAAATACAATATTTTTCTAAGCATATGGTCACATGGAGGTTAGTGCTGCTGCTTCACACCTCTTGGATAGCCTGGGGCACATTTGACCTTGTGCCACAAATGTGTGGAATTTGTATGTTCTTCCTGCATTCGAGTAGGTGTTCTCTGGGTGCTGTTGTTTTCTCTTGCCTAAAGGCATGGCTAGATTAACTGATGTCTTTAAATCATTCTTCTTTGCTTGCATGGGGATGTAATTAGTATCCTAAGGTTTATTTCTGTTTTGTACCGTCTGGTGGATTAGGCCCCAACCTGCCGCGGCCCTCCTTAGAATTAATAATTTTAAAGATAATGGGTGGAATTACACATAAAATGATTCTGACAAAAGGGGGAAAATAGTTTTTAATGCAATAGTAAACCTGGAGTTTTAGTACAGTGTTCTCTGCGAAATGAAAACTAAGGTACTTTTTGTTATTTACTTTGCTTGCTTATAAAAAACCCTATTCGAGGAACTTCTGTTTCTTCTCCTAGGACCATAGCCGATTTGTTAATTGTGTACGATTTTCTCCTGATGGAAACCGGTGTGCTTCAGCTGGTGCAGATGGCCAGGTCGGTACCAATTGACGCATTTGTCATTGTTAACTTAAAATACTTCTCCTTCTAAGTTGAAGCATTTTGTAAGATACTAGATAAACCCTAGTACATAAGGACAATAACTACACCTGTTCTTGAAATAGATTAAGAATTTATCTTAACAAATTGGCTTTATGTGTGACGTTTAATACACAGTTGAACCATAGTTAATATTCAAGAGTGCTGAGTATTTTGGCAATTGTTATTCCTTGTTCTACCATATATCGTAGGCAGTATGACTGAATTATAGGACTCGCTTGTAGCCTTTTTTCCCCCCCAGTTTTTGTTTCATATTGTATATAATATTGCTCTTATTTTCATTTCTCTGCAGAGTTATTTGTTATAATGCACTAATTTGCTCAGATTTTAGTGTATAGTGAGTACTTACCAGTGGATTTCTGGGCTCTGTGCACAGATAAACATGACTTTAATTTGCCTACATTAACTTTTTTTAGTTAAAACAGAGATGCCTTAACATGATTACAACATGTTAATAAATCATAGTAAGAAATTACCTAAATTTGTAGTCCCAAAACCTTACCATTGAGAGGGTTTGATTTCATTTTATGGTTGTCTTCAACTGGTGGCTAAAGATGATTTTATTTTTATAAGCACAGATAATGATTGATTGATTGATTTAATTAATTGGAGGACCTTGCGCCCATCTTAGGACCAAGGGCAGAGACCCTTATTATATGCACATGTAATGCAAAGAAACGGTGGGAAAGTTAAGTAGTTTTGGAACTTTTAAAAACTTCTTTTTTTCAATGTTCAATTAGATCTTCCTCTATGATGGAAAAACGGGAGAGAAGCTGGCAGCACTTGGTGGTGGCAAAGCCCACGATGGTGGAATATATGCTGTGAGTGTTGGAAATTGTTTTAATTTTATGTTGAGGTTTTGATTTCATTCATTAACGGATCCTCAATTGCTTTATTTTTTTGTAACTTTCCTGCGTCATCTTTGATTCGGCAGAAATGTTATACAGTTTCACATAAAAGGATTTCCTCTTTTGAGAGTCCATTCATCCACACTTCATTTAGTGTTTTACAGCTTTGGGAATTTTTGGGGTGTTCAAAAACATAATGCAAAATTAAATTGTGTGTTCATGATTCCTCATATACTGTTCAGAATTTCTTGAACAGACAGGACATAATGATGACTATTCTATTCATGTCACTTTTTGAAACATTTTTGTTTTCTTTCTAAGCGGGTGCGGCACATAGACCTAATGCAGTGTTTCTGAGGATTTCATTTACTGGGCACCTTTGTTGCATATTGTGTTTTTGTCCATGTAAATTCAGTTGCAAATATTTTGCAAAGTATGTGCACAAACAATTTTAACTCTTTGACTCTGAAGTAATGTATAGTGCTGTATTTGAGTTATAGCTGAACATTTCTTACAATGTCATATTAAGGACATGTAGAATATAATTAAAAGTAATGAGAATTTAAGGTATCACAGGCTGTTGCATATGCTGCCCAACAGTTTTGTTATAACTGATATTGATTTTAACAAATAGATTGTAATGCTCAGTACATCCGATTGTCTATTACTTGACATATCTTGCAATGTTAACTTGAAACTGTCAGTACAACGTAATTGATTAGATGTTAAATCCCTCCAACTGGACAAATGAAAGATAATTTTAAATACATCTAAAATGTACTGATGGACTCGGTGTCCCCAGCATTATACAAGACTTGCATCCCAATGAAATATTGAACATTAGAGAGCAGATCTCATTTATAATTGGAAAAGTCTTTCTGAGGTATTGTAAACATCCTTCAGAGATTCTAAGATCGACTTCTACATTCCCATAACTTACTTTAGGAACTCTTTACTTTAACATGTTAAATTGTGTTCTTCCTTGGTTTTTGATTCCAGAGTACAAAGGCCTTTATTTACTGCAGATTTAGGTGGGTCTTAGTCTTTTCAGTTTCAGATTTCATACATCTACATCCTTGTCGTTTTTCTTACATTTACCAGCATGAGGATCTAAGAATTTTGCTGTGAATTGAAGGCTTACTGTAATGGTGAAAGAACTTAATACTTTTTTTATTGTTCATTATAAATCTATACCACACCTGTCAACAATCCTGCTCTGATGAAGCCTGATTGGGATAATTTCATTAGTTAAGCCAAGAGTTTTAGTAGTATTCAGTCTTTATTACTTGGAATGGGTAAAGATGAACACAATAAGCCAGATTCCGTAAGAAAGACCTTGCAAATTTAAGTATGTAACTTCTTGTATACTATTTCAGGTTTCCTGGAGCCCAGACAGCACTCAGCTGCTTTCTGCCTCTGGAGATAAGACCGTAAAGATCTGGGATGTTGGCAGTAACTCTGTGGTGACTACCTTCAATATGGGATCAGACATTATGGACCAGCAATTAGGCTGTCTGTGGCAAAAAGATCACCTGTTGAGCATTTCTCTGTCCGGATACATCAACTACTTGGACAAAAATAATCCCAACAGGCCACTGCGAACGATTAAGGTAGGATATGGTTTTGAAAAACTTGAGGAATTCAGACATAACTGGGTTAGTGACAGTGAGTACTTTGGTTCTTTATGGAGCAAACACTGCATAGAATATGTCTTTGTGGTCTGTAATATGAACAGTAAATGGTTTAATGATGAATGCAGCTCACTGGAACATGGGGGGGGGGGGGGGGGGAGGATCCTTTTTTTCATTCAAATAAATTAATAAAAACTATAAATATGCAGTTTCCTAATTTAGTTTAATATGAAATTGATGGGTTCAGTGCACTGTTATTGCATTTTCCTTTTAAAATCAGTACTCTTTTAAGTTGAAAGCTGCAGCTGATGTAGGAATTTGTTCCTTTCTGTTTTCATGTCATTTATGGAACTCTGACTACATATTTGGAGTTTTAATTAACAAACTTTGGTTTAATAACATTTTTATAGTTCATATCTTAAAATTTGGAGATTGCTGATTCTATACTATGTACACTATGGTAGCCAGCCTTTTTAATGAAAGGTGATGCAGCAACTTCTGTTTTATCCTGTCCTTTGATTAACTGCTGGTCTGTGTAGAAGCCTGTACAAAAGATATTTTCTGTGGAATATTGTGATTGGATACTATATGTATTAATGGTTTCTTTTTTTAATGTATGAGAACACATTGGTTAAAGGAACTGCATATCTTTACAATTTCATAATTTTACCTTCATTTTTTAAATCAAACTAGACTTGATGTAAATACACTAGATTTTCAGACCAAGGCTTGAATCCATGAAATTGGCTCGCAATGTATGAGACTTGAAAGCTATGGGATTACATACCGTCACCGCTGCTAGCTGGAAAATGATCTTGGGGTCTATTTTAATATGGATTCTTGTGTACGTTTTGTATGCTTTCATGCATATTTGTGGCCTTCTAGCCTGGGTGATGCTGAACCTGTGTACCACTCTGTTTTGTTAAGGGTATTAGTATTTTTCTAGAAAAAACTAATTTTCCTTTCTGTTGTTTAAAAAAAATAAAATGACCTCAAAGCAAAAAATCGTAACAAAAATACAAGCGGAAATTGAAAATAGTGTTCAATGCCAACAAAAAGGGATGGATTAATGACTGAAACTACTGCAGAAAATTGATATACATCAGCTGCTGAAAAGGCATTTGGATCTGTTTTGGAAAAAGCTGTGTAGGTGTTTTGGAATTGATGAGATTCGAAGCCCTTGCCTAATGTTTTTTTATTTTCGAAGGAAAAATAACTAGTATGTTATGGCAGGCATTTGATCAAGTGAAAGCTTTTAAAATCATGTCTAAGCAATTCTTACAATCTTGTTTAAACAATGATAACTGGAAATTTGTTCAGTGGGTGGAAATTTGCATGTTATGGCATGGCCAGTTGTATGTCTTTCTTCTCTTAAATTCAATCAGTTTTGTTGCTCTCTAGCATACATCTTATATATGGTTGCCTTTTCAAGTTTTTTTAATAAAACACTTGTTAAATATCACTAATATTCAGTTGAATTTAAATTTAAAGAGGGAACTTAATTTAAAGGGGAACGGCAATTCTATTTTTATATTTCGGTGTTAGAAAGAATCCACATTGAGTGCATTTCAAACCACAATGAAAGTAAAATGTACACAGTAACATGTAAAACCTCCAATTTACATAATAAAATAGTTTAAATTTCCTGGTATGAACAGTGCCATATTTTGTGATACAAAACAGGGCAACAGGACTTCCAGTGAGATGCAGAGGCCCTATAACGTTGTAAACAAGCAGGCTTGTGAATATTTCTCTTGTAATCCAGAGAAATATTGCTCTCGATTTTGAGATGGTTGTGACAAATATTACTTGTTACCTCTGCATATAGATCATGTTGGAACATTTCTGTGGTGAAGTGTCTGCTGCCCAATCTGTACTTATTTCCTTGTACATCGCATTACATTAGTCATTACAGCGACTAGTGAGCAGGAAGGGCCATTTCATGTCACAGTTAGCACAAACTCGCTCTTGCCCGTGGCGAGACCAGGGGTTTGCAACAACATGGGGACTATACAGTACTTTCACAAAGTTCACAATTTTGTGCTTCATTTAGAATTGGTAAAATTTTGTGTTGCCATCAGTGAAATAATTTTGTTACCAAAATTTAATAATCAGTCTGAGAAATTAGGACTGCAGTTCCCTTTTAACAGAAATATTGAAACTTTGTACTTTGGTTTTTTTCAGTGTTCTATTAAATGACCACAGATGCAAATTTTAAGGAAGTCTTGTGCGCTTTTTCTTTAACTACAAGCACATTAGGGTGTTCATCTTCAATAAGGCTAATTTAATTAAAAGTCAGGTTAGTCTGTAAACTGTATATTAGTTGAATTTCAAATACTGTAAATGAAAGTCACTTGGAATTTGATTTAACATGTATGTCCTGCACATAAAAATGTTGTGAATAATTCTTGAGGATTGTACCAAATCAAATTTTTACTTGTGATAAGGTGATTTTCTACCTATTGAACTTTACAAATGAGAGAGAATAAGTGAAAATGAACAGAGCTTGTGATCACCACAGAACATTTATCTGTTATTTTCAACTTAATTTACTACAATTGTTTGTTTGTTTTTTTTTGTTAATAGGGTCACAGTAAATCAATTCAATCTTTGACCATTCACAAGAACAATGGAAGATCCTACATCTACTCTGGAAGTCATGATGGCCATATTAATATCCTTTAATACCTGCATTTTAATTTTTTTTTCCTATAGTAGCAGAGAGAACCTCAAATGTTAGGCATGTTACCTGGGGCAATGGCCTTCAGCACTAGTAACCAATGTGTACTGAATATATTTATGTTGAAAATGCTGTCATTTCCTTTTTAGATTGAGGATTGTAACAAAAAGATGAAATGCAGTAATGCTTTCATGAGTCACTACTTTAGTTTTACGGGTTGCATTCATGTGTTTTGTAGTTGATTGTGTCGTATGTATTAAATCACGGACATGGGTGTGTACCCCTTAACTTGGATCTCTCACATTACTGGGATGCAGAAACTGGAGAGAATGATGACTTTTCTGGAAAGGGTCACAGCAACCTTGTTTCCAAGATGGCTGTAGATGAGTCAAACCACTTAGTCACCTGTAGCATGGATGATACTGTACGTTTTACCAGTGTGACCAAGAAAGAATACAGGTTAGTGAATCTTGTGTATCTTTAAGCATAGGTTATGATATTCATTGTTGTACAACATCTACAGGAAACAGGACTAGTATCTCTGCATCTGTACCGAATGTGCCCATGTTTAATATTTTGATGTTATTAGGTTGTCAAACTTTTATTCGATGTTCCAGTTTGTTTTATTAGATAAATGCATAAAACATTTTTTCAAGGATGTTTTTTTCATTCATGCAAAATAAATATTTGAAAAGTGTATACCTTGAATGTGGGCAAGATTTATTTTAATACCGGCACATTATTCACATCTGGCTCTTTGGAAGACATAATCAGGCCAATGTTGTCTTCCTTGATTCTGTAGTCGAATATATTTTGATATTTGATACGAGTCCCTCCAGGGCAGAAGCCCAGATTAAGTCCACAAGATACAGGTATTCTAAAAAACGTTCCAGCAACAGTGCAATGGCATTTCCCTGAGGAAGCCTAAATTTAGGGGCTTTTGTCTTGTATTGTAGTTCAGATTAATATGTTGAGTAAAGCTGCTTGTTTGAAATTAAACTTTTAAATACCACGATCTCTTTATAGTTGGAATCCTAAAATTTATACTTCAGAAATAGTAACACTGTGGTTACAAAATAGTGATCTTAAATGTATTCAGTTTGCTTATGTTACTTTTAGTGCATCTGACATTGTAAAGATGGACGTTCAGCCCAAGTGTGTGTCTGTTGGACCAGGAGGATACGCTTTGGCTGTTTGTATTGGACAGGTAAAAGAAACCTTTACATTTGCATCCAGTTGGATTGTTTCACTGATTCTATTTTCTTACTGTAAAGTTGGTTTATAACAATATTTATGCAGAATAGTAGCTCAATGTCTTGCATTTATAGCTTTGACAACTTTACATTTTTGGGCCGTTAATATTATTGAATGTTTGTTTGTTTTGTTTTTTTGTATGTCTTAGCTTGTTTTGATAAAGGACAAGAAGAAATGTTTTACTATGGACAACCTTGGTTATGAGCCTGAAGCTGGTGCTATTCATCCAGGAGGTACCACAGTGGCTATAGGAGGAGCTGTGAGTTTCAATTTACTGTGCATTTGATGAGTTGTAATTAGGGTAATGAAGACTGAATTGTCAAACCTGATTCTTGGCCTTTTCAATGACTACTGCATTTTACTGTGTTACTAAGTTAACAACCTTATGTTATTTTTCATGAAAGATATTTGATTACTAACATTTACAGTGTACAAAAATGGCTTGTTTCTTTGTCTACTTTAATTTTTATACTGCTGTCTGATATTCGCTTATAGGATGGAAAAGTACACTTCTATTCCATTCAAGGAAACACTCTAAAGGAAGATGGCAAGGTCATAGAAGCTAAGGGGCCAGTGACTGACATGGCCTACTCCAATGATGGTGCCTTCCTTGCTGTTTCTGATGCACAGAAAGTTATTACAGTTTTCACTGTGGCGGATGGATATGCGGTATGTTTTGGTATATTTTTAGTAAGAATTGTTCTCCTGATATACGCATTTTAAATGTGCTGACCAGCAAGTAACTAGACACAGCTCATGTATACTTTCCTCATATTTTGAGATACAGTGGCACTATTGTATATTATGTGGGAATGATATGATTGGTGGAAGTTGTTTACATTCCATTGTGTTTGTAGCATGTTCAAGAACATGGATGTGCATAAAACTATACATGTTTATTCTAGGGATATGCAAGATGACAATTATTTAAAACAGGATGTGCAAATTCTATGTATCTTAAAAACATACATTGCTTTTACAACTACTGTATAACCGTGACATAAAATCTTCAAGACAGGCCCTTCAATATTTTGCAAAGCAAAGATAGGAGGAGTGTTGGAACAATGAACAATTAATCCCAGTTAATATATTTAACAAGTAATTTTAAAACATGTTTTTTAAAAAATTAAAGTTGCTCCCTTTTAGAACAGTTTTCATTTAAAAAAAAAAAAGAAAAAACTTTAGTGTTCATAATACTTACAAATCTCCATTTAATCTGTAATGAAATGTTACATGTTGTTATGGAAGGGGGGGACTGAATATTGGTGAAAAGAAATATTGTATTGTTTTTAAAACTTATGATGACACAATGACATACTTTACAGTTCATAAGCTACTTTCTGATTTTGTATTATTGTTTGACCTTAATGATCCACAATGTCCAGTAGTTACAAATTCATTTTAACAGCTGGGCATTGTGGGTAATTGGACTTCTATATTGTAATGCTTACATTTTAGGTTTGTTACAAATAGATAATTAGGGATTATTATCTCCATAGAAAAGGTTAATGGAAAACATCAGCTTCAGCATATAAAGCCATTTGAAACTATTACTTTCCTCCCTCCTCTCATCTTCCACCAGGAAAAGAATGCTTTCTATGGGCACCATGCCAAGGTGGTCTGTTTGGCTTGGTCACCAGACAATGAGCGTTTTGCTAGTGGAGGCATGGACATGATGGTCTTCATCTGGACCGTGAATGATGCAGACAAAAGACTGAAGATTCCAGGTAAAATAGTTTATAGCAGACCTGTGGCTTGTAATGCTGATGAACTGCATTGGGTTTTAATTATAGACCTGATCAAGTATTTTTTTCTGTTAGTAATACTGTAAGGATGGTTTATTATTTGTGTCTTCTGCATTGCCTTAATTTTACAAGCTCTAAATTGCATTGTTTGTAGAGTATTTCAAAAAGACCATTTTATTACATCATACAAAATATCCATCTAACATTTAGGTATCTTTTAAGATCTGCATCTCAATTAATTTCTGATAACTTGCTGTAGTAACTAGTGATGAATAGCTGTGATTCTGTGAGTCTCCCTAAGATTATCTGTTTCCTACCTGTGCAAATGAATAGTAAAGACATATCTGCATATTGGCCAAGCCTAGGGCTTTTGTGTTTTCTTTAAAGTGCTGGGAAAATGTTCCGTGAATTTAGATCCATTTACAATTTATATGAAAGGTTTTTCTCGCGTTTGCCTGCAAGAATCTCACCCGAAAATCCACTGTTGTCAGACAACCTGTAATTTGCATGAAACTTGTTTAAATCCATCTAGCAATGGACAGTGATTTTTACATGCTTGTTTAATTATTTTATTGCTTGCCTTCCTATGTATTTAATGGCAGAATTTCTTTGGTAGTGAACAATATTTCAACAGATTTATCAATAAAACGTTTTCTCATTTTAAATAGTCTTTAAATACAAATCTCAGAGGTAAAGAAATCATCCAATTCGAGGATTGCCGAAAACCAACAAAGATGTGGTGTTGAAGTATTTATGTTGGGTGATTTCCATGCTTGCTTACCCAAGTTGTCATTCAGTGAGGTATCTGACCAATACCATAGGTGGCAAATTTTAAGTCATGTAGGTTTCAGTGTGGAAATGGGTGTGGATTTGCTGTTTTCCGATTCTCTAGCTTACATCTGCATCATCTTTTCATGTACATTCACGTTCAGCATATAAGAACAAACAAAAACTTGCCCTACTCAACTTTTCATTCCCTCTGCAGATGCCCATCGGCTGCATCATGTCAGCGGGTTGGCATGGTTGGATGAGCACACCCTTGTGACCACATCGCATGACTGCAGCGTCAAGCAGTGGACTGTCAAATTCTGATGAGTGCACAGAGATCTTCAGGGATTAGAACTACTGTAGAAGATGGCACTTCTCTATGTCTGTATTGACCGCTGGTTTCTAAATCATAACCCTGAATCATGGCAGGGAGTTCATATCTAAATATGCTGTATTTTTAAAGCTTTAGTTGGTAACTATTTGCACGAAGAAGCACTTAACATGATCTCTGGAGCTATTAAAACTTCTTTGCTCAACATTCCAGAGGCAACAGCCGTATCTCAGTTCAATTGACGATCAGTCTGTTCACTTCTGTTCTAGCAGAGATGTTTGTTAACATTGTATGGAATGGGATTAACTTTTGCCTCGTTGTGTGACTACAGAACATTTCTGTAACATTGAGAATCGTAATTTTGAAAGGAAATAAGCAGATTAAAAGTATATGATCAAAATACTGTCTATACATTGCAGAGCCTGTATTGTGGATTAATCTTCTCCTGTATCTCACTTTTTAACACATTTTTGCCGCTGTTGGTGTTATTGGCTAATAAAATACATTTTTATACATTCACACAAATCTGGTCTATGTCAGAGATCACACAAAGGCATGCAGTATATTAAACCAGAATATTTTTGTTAACATTTATAATTTAGGTTTGTTTTGGAAAAACTGATTTAAAAAACGTACATATAATGAATGTTTAATGTGTAAACCAGTGTTCTTTAGACCACATGGTCTGCATCTCATCTCCAGCATATCTGTTATTCCTATACAATTACATTTGTGCCTTATTTATAGCTACCTAACACAAAAACAGTTCTAATGACATTTAAACTTTATCATGCCATGGATAAGGTTTGGAAGCCAACAACTCCAACAAGTTGCACTCCTGACAGTGGGGGGAAAAAACAAGAAGGTATTGTTGCAGTGGGCCAAGAAACACAAACACTGGAGGATTGGAAAAACATTGCCTGGTCTGATGAATCCCGGTTCCTGCTGTTTCACGCTAATTTAAGGACCAGGATGTGGCAAAAAACACAAATCCTGCTGGATGTCAGCAAGGCTGGCTAGTGGTGGCGGTGTAACGGTGTGGGCTCTGTTTTCAGGCAACACAGGGCGTCTCTTGATATGAATAGAGCGATGTTTCAGTGCCACGGGATATCTGAACATCGTTACTGATCAGATGCATCACTTCATAGCAGCAGCGTATCATTCTGCAAATGTGCTTTTTCAGCACATTGATGATGCTCCCTATATTCTGTATTTCTCAGTTGGAAAAGACTAATAAATTATGATCTTCATATATGTCTGTACAGAAAACTTTCACAAAGCTGTGTTTTTTTTAGTGTAGCAACACATTTCTGTCCTGGAGAAATGAAAACATGTTGATCTCTACTTTGAAAAAGGTTGGGAACATCTGGGGTGGACCATACAATGAAAAACATTTTATGTACAAATATTTGTCTGTGTCCATTATAAATTTTAGTGATAAATTGCCGTTAAAACTTTATATGAAGGTCCCTGCAAATAATAATTGCTTATACTTGTATAGTGTTTTTCTAGACACTACACTCAAAGTGCTTTATGGGGACTCCCATTCACTACATAATGATTGCTTCTTGTACTGTATTTATACAAGGATTTTATCACTAGAACAGTTTTGAATAAATTTTGAATAAATAAATCTAGATTAATTTGCACTGGCAGTATGACATGACGTTGATTCCAAGTACTTTCTCATTTTATCGGGTACTGTACTACTAACCACTATCTGCCTATGCCACTGCCTATACTGTACATCTTGTAATTCCCAAAACTCTTTCTTGCGTTTACAGTGTGAAAGTCCAAATGGTTCATGTCCCATGCATGCATATTATCTTAAGGCGAAGCATGGTTTACAGTAGCTTAATGACTGGCTTTCATAAATGGGTATAAAATAAATTAATAGGTAATTAAAACCTTAGGTGCCATTTAAAATTACTCGCAAGCAATTGCAAAAAAAAGAAAACACTAGTTTTTTTATGAAGGTAAGCAGCACCAGAGAAGACATCACTTTTAGTGTAATATGTTTATGTTGTGAAAACAATTATATATATATATCACATTATTTTATATTGCTGTTAAATATAAAAGAACTCTCTTCTCTCACCCTTTCTCATCAAACAACATACTCTTTTATGTGTCCTTGCCTGGGAACCAAGAACTGAGGTTGGTGTATCTCACAATAAGTATAAAAATGGTCAGTTTGCAATTTTCTTACTCTTTACCTTACATTTTAAATATAATCTACTGTAGACTTTTATGCAATTTGTACTTATGAATTGAATATGAATTGAATACATGATCTACCTTTACTAGGGTTAAGTTGGTTTCTTCCAGCTCTAGTAGTTTCCCTCTGGCACATAAAAGACACCTATTTAGTATCCAGGTCCTTGAGTCCTTCAAGCAGTAGGTAAGTATTACTGATGTATTTTTATTTTGTATAATTATTTGTGCAAAATAATACATTTGTATTTTAAAGACATTTTGAAGCTCTGATTTTTTAGTTTTGTTTCTTATAATAATTGCTGTGTGCACCTACAAAGCAACACAGGGCAAAGAATGTACAAAAAGATGTGTTTGGTTGTGCTGTATGTTTATCTCTTCCTAGTGTTCTGGTTTTATGACATGGGTGGAGACTGCAGGCTTGAACCTGCTTTGTCCCTGTGACAAACACACCCTCAAAAATAAATCAATGCGTGAACATATGCACTAAATTAATTACTGTGCCCCGATTAAACTATTTAAGAAAATCTTAAGTCTTTGACTTTAAGCACTGAATATGGTACCACTGTTTGCAAAGCTCCACAGAACAAAGAACCATTTTGCTTGCTGAGAGTCTTCTTCACTTTCACCCATATAACTAGAGACCAGCTGCCAACAAACAAATGTTTAATAATATTGGAGAGGAAGACCAGAGTGGTTTTCTAGAAAATAAATGTAATAATGAAACTGTGTAAAGCATATACCATAAATCTCTAAAACCGACATGTATTGATGGTTTGAAGCTTAAGGGGTTTTCACTACATTGGCTGGACAGAGAGAGAGTAACCACAAGTAAACATAATAGTACAAGGGTTTGTCAAATAGTAAATAACCAATGTTGCCAAAATATCATCATATGTGAGAGTGTACACCTGACATTGAACTGTTATCTCCGCATCATTTCTAACTTCCTAAAGAGTTTCCCCAGATTTTTATAATGATTATTTCCAACTACCCTAAATCAAATGTGGCAAAACATCTACCTACTGTAACTGATAGACAGAGTACAAAGGTTGTCAATGACTTAAAGTACTTGGACTGGTCATAGACAAAAAAACATATGTTGTGACACTGTTTACAAAAGAGGTCCACAGAGACTAGTTTTCTTTAGAAACTCTGCTTCTTTAAGAGAGACGGGACTACTTTAATACTTTTCAGATGTTTTTTTTTTTAAATCCTGCTTTTCTTTTTGGCTTGACATCATCGATACCATAATTTGTAATACATTGGTAAAAGTGTTGAAGATAAGAGGCAAAATTCTTGGAGCACATTAAATCAACCTAAATGTCCTGTATAAAAAGAAGGTTGTAATGGAAACCGACAGGTGATGGTTCGGGGGTAGAAGATAGATGGTGCTTCTCCCCTTCCTCTATCTTTTAATGTTTTTTTCTCTATTGAAGCTCTATCCACAATAACACCCGCACCTAAGGTTTTGAGCTCCCTCCACCTCTCCCCTCCTCCTCCTCCTCCTCTTCCTTTCGGGTTGCCTTTGCATCCAGGTTCCCTCTATTTGAGGAATTCGTTCCTAGTTGTGAGGCAGCACCTGAAAGTGGCTCTCAGCCATTCGGGGGGTCTATCTCTTCCTTTCTATCCCCTGAGGACCTAGCTCCCATTTGTGGGGCAGTGCCTATCAAGTAAGTCTCAGCGAGTCAGGGGTGTTTATGTTTTCATGCCTTGGAGGCTGCCAAACCAGCCAACCCATTAGGACCTTGGGTTCCCAGCACAGTCAAAGTGCTAATTTTATGTACATTCCTAACCCCTGCTGCTCCCCTTGAAAAGAAGGCTAAGATCATTAAGGAGTGTGTAGCTTACTCTCTCCATTGTGAATTTACACTTCTCCTATCTGTCCCTGGAATATTTATTTTCTTGATGTTTATCAATGTGTACATGTTTTACAGGCTACATGTTTACCTGCCCTATTACAGTGAAACTTGTTTGGATAACATACCTTTTATGGTTTGAAATGTTTCATTATTTTTCTGTTATTAGAATGCAATTAAGTTTTATGATCTTCTCATTTTGTATGCCCATGTGATTTCTTAGCATTTGACTAGGAAAGTATTGATTAAAAACTAGTACAGTAGATTCAATTGTAAATTGACAAGAAGTGTTAGTATTTTAAAGAACTCAAGTCTGATTTTGTCAATCAGCCTTTTTGTCAGCAAATATTTGTCATTTTGTCTTTTAGACATTCCTTGTTTTACCTACTCCCCATTCTTTGTTTTATATCTAGGTGTACTAATTCTATCTAGATGTCGTTCCCCAAAGTCTTAAAAAAATTCTAAGGCACGCCTTCAGCAAATTATTTACATATGCGTGACTGCATGTTCCATAATCCACAGAAGTACACGGAAGCTTAGTCAATGATGATTTGATTAAAACACTCCTTTTTATATTTAAATTGTAGTCACTAGTATTTTAGAAAGCAATACAAAACAGATAAAAACGAAAACAATAAATATAACACTTTTATTAAGCAAATGTACTGTAACTGGTATATGCATTAAATTATTTTTGTTGCAGTGTTTAGTGCTTGAACTTTTCTCTTAAATACAACTAAACCATGTTAAACCTGGTAATGAAGGTAGAGTTTTAAGAAATAATATGTAATAATCGTAATAAAAACATGTACTTGCAGTTGGGTTATGACTATTGTGTTATGATACTTTCACTTTGCATGTGGAAGATTGCCGACAAGATTTATGTCTGCATTCCGGGGCAAGACTTGCCTCCATGTTTGCCAATAATTGTATCATCACTGACAACCAACGAAACCCGGTACACCCCTGAACTGAACATTATTAGTTATAATAAAACAACAGCAAAATCCAAGTAAGTGGCAAAAAGCACAAAAATATGGGAAACCGACGCATGTGATAATTAATTCGAGTCAGCAGGTCACTGATTGTGGGAGGTTTTGTGGTGAGTTTACTAACTAGAACGAATAAAGGAAAATGTCCTTTCAGATAAGCTGTTTTGTGTTAAACACCGGATTTAATTACATATTCGGCACTTCGAATTTATGCGAATTAATTTGCATTATTTATGTTAAAGATTTTGTTTTGGCATATAGCTACCTGTAGGTAAACCTTACAGAGTTAAGTGTGCTGTGTGAGCAACCAGTCGCTATGAAGTAAGGGAATGTGAACTGCAATGAGATTACACTGTATACTATCTTGCATACAGTATATTCAGTCACTGACTTTATTCAGTTGCCGCCTTCACTTAATATATTCCCTGCAGAAACGCAAGAGGATCATTTATGTTAACACACATCCTTAAATCTCACCTGTATTAGATATCTTTTGACAAACTGAACCACACACACAAATAAACAGCTTTCGAAGTAAAGGAAATAAGAACACTTAAGCCATAACATCCAAAGGCAGAAACAGGAACATACAATAATGATAAAAATAAAATAATAATAATAAACAAATAATAACTTTGAATTACATCCTAAATATAACATGACTCTCCTGTGATATTACCTAGTACACCGTAAAAATAACAAAAAACTTGTCAACATTTACTCTCCTTTTACCCCCCCTTCACAAGAGTATGTTGATATATTTTTTTAAAGTATTAGAGATTTAGTCCTCCCTGACCTTCTGAGAGGCACCTTATCTGGACTCCGACAGGGCTCCTGTAAATTCATTCTGAACGTTGTTTCATCCTCGGCTACCGTCTGCTGCATTTGGTGAGTCTGTTGGTCCTCTGATGGGCCCTCTTGGCTGCCCTGTAGAACCTGGTCAGGAGTGGTTAGCACCTGTGTGCGAATACTCCTCATTACCGCACCTCCATCTGTTAGTACTGCATAAGATCTTGGCGCCACTTCTTGAAGTGCCCATATGATTCCATTCTCCCCACTCCGCATTGAACACCCTGACTTTGTCCTCTGCTTTCAGTGGAGGTAATGGTTTCGCTGAGTGGTCATAGTATAATTGTTGCCGCTGCATTAGCTGGTTCATCTTGTGGATAACACCTGACTGGACTGTGTTCGTTACTTTTGGGACTAGTGTGTGTAACTGCCAACCCATGAGAAGCTCTGCTGGAGACTTCCCACACTCCAGAGGTGCTGCCCTGTAAGCTAACAGTGCTTTAAAAACGTAAGTGTTTTGCAATTGGTTCACCTTTTTCTGCTTTCCTGTTAGCTTGTGGAAAATGTGGACTGACAGTAACATGCTCAAACTCATACTGGCAGGCAAACTCCTTTCTGACATACTGGCCATTATCAGAGACCACCACACTGGCTATGCCAACATTTTGGCTTAAAATTATTTCATATGCGTGATCACTCCCATGGCTGTGGGGCTAGTAAGGAGTGCAATTTCTAGGTAATTAGAGAAATAGTCATTAATAATAATAATAATAATAATAATAATAATAATAATAATAATAATAATAATAATAATAACAATTGCTTACACTTATATAGCACTTTTCTGGACACATCACTCAAAGCGCTTTACAGGTAATGGGGACTCCCCTCCACCACCACCAATGTGCAGCATCCACCTGGATGATGAGATGGCAGCCATAGTGCGCCAGAGCGCTCACCACACATCATCTATCAGTGGGGAGGAGAGCAGAGTAATGAAGCCAATTCATAGATGGGGATTATAAGGATGCCATGATTGGTAAGGGCCAATGGGAAATTTGCCCAGGACGCCCGGGTTACACCCCTACTCTTTTCGAGAAGCGCCCTGGGATTTTTAATGACCACAGAGAGTCAGGACCTCAGTTCTACATCTCATCCGAAAGACGAAGCCTGTTTTACAGTATAGTGTCCCCGTCACTATTCTGGGGCATTAGGACCCACATGGACTGCAGGGTGAGCGCCCCCTGCTAGCCCCACTAACACCTCTTCCAGCAGCATCCTTAGTTTTTCCCAGGAGGTCTCCCATCCAGGTACTGACCAGGCTCACACCTGCTAAGCTTCAGTGGGTTGCCAGTTGTGAGTTGAAGAGTGATATGGCTGCTGGCATTAACAAGGAGTCTTTGCCCTCAAAGTGAAACAAATCTGTTCGCACTTTCCCCCAGTGCTGCTGAGATGGTTCCATGATCATTGGTTCTTTTTGCTGTCTATTTTGATGCTTAAGTGTAGCTTGCAATCATGTATTTGAGTTTTTGATTAATTCCTGGCTAATACTCAGACTCTCTTGCCACTCGCTTGTTTTTTTCAATGCCCAAATGTTCTTGGTCCAGCTTCTGAAGTACTTCCTTTCTAACTGAAGTGGGAATCACAATCTGATTGGCTTTCAACAACAGCCCATCTACTACTGCCAATGTGTCCTGAAGAGAATAGTACTGAGGACAGACCTGTTTTGGCCAGTCACCCTACATTAGTCTTATGACCTTTTGCAAATATTTGTCTGTAGCTGTTTCACTTCTTATTTTTTGTCTCAGTGTTGTGAGTCAACTATCTGCGTTCCTCCCAGCTGTTGCTCTAGAGAGAGCATCCGCAACAACAAGATACTTCCCAGGTTAAGACAGTTCATAATAGTAATATTGCAGTATCATCATCATTCTCTGTATACGTGGTGTCATGTCATTCAGGCGCTTTTGACTTATAGTGATAAGAGGCCTATGATTAGTCTCTATTTCGATGAAGATGTAAGAGTGAAACTTCTCACATCCAAACACAAGACCCAAGCATTCTTTCTTAAACTGTGCGCATCTTCTCTTGGTGTCTATCAGTGATCTTGCGCTTTGGCCACAGGTCTCCAGCTCCCGTTTTTTTCTACTCGGATCAAAGAATACCAGCACAGGCTAATTGACAAGTATTTCTTTCAAATATTTCCATTTATCATCATGTTTTTTTTGTCATGTCCACTTACTCTTTGACTGAAGTAGCTTTCTTAGGGCAGTTGTCTTAGAGGCAAGGTTTGGCACAAACTTTCCCAAATAATTAACCATGCCTAATGCTCTCTGTAGCTCTTTCTTGTCGCCTGGTACAGGCATGTCCCTGATTGCTCTGATTTGGTTATTATCTGGTTGCACACCAGCAGGTGTCAGTCTGTCTCCAGGGAATGTGATATCCTGCCTGGCAAACTAACATTTCTCTCTATCTAATTTGAGACCATAGTGTTGCACTCTTTGAAGAGCTCTGCAAACTCTCTCATTTAACTTTTCCTTTGTCTCTGCCCAGATGATTACATCATCTATATAAACTCTCGCTCCATCTAAACCTTCAAAAATAGTTTCCATGGCTCCATGAAAGATCTAAGGTGCCAAACAAATCCCAAATGAGAGTATTAAAGGTACAGAGCTCTGCACTTTTGTCATCAAGTTGCAATTGCCAGAAGCCATCTAGTGTAGTCAACCACTGCACCCCTGTCATCTCACCGAGGATTTCATCCCCCTTTGGTATTTGATAGTACTCTCTGTAAATTTTTTTTACAGACCATGGACTTCACCCATTCGGGTGCTCTTTGTGTTTGCCGTGTGACATTAAACTCCACTATCCTGTCCAATTCCTTACATAGTTCCTGCTTGAGAGGGATGGGTATCCATCTTGGAGCATGGACCACTGGCTTGGCTGTATCTTTCCGTTTGATGCTATACGTGAAAGGTAGAACTCCAATTCCATCAACTATGCCAGGGTATCATTTCTCCCAGTACTGTGTGTGTTGACCATGCTCCTTGTAACTTTCTGGAGATGCTAGCAGGTGTTCAGTGCTGCTTTCCATCTGGTTTGCAAGGGCTGACACACCCTTCACCAGCCGCATGTCCTCACAGGCTTGATTCAGACTCAGTAATGATTCCTTTCCTTTCGGCACTACTACAAATGTTTTTGTATTGTACCTGAGATCTGCATACACCCCATGTCTCAATCATCAATGCATTGTAGGCTTTAAGGCCAACTTTGCTGTTTTATGTGCAAAAGTGCATTGTAATCTTTCCTTGTAATCAGATTTGCCTTTGCACCTATATCCAGTTTCATGTTCAGCACAGTGCCATTCACTACAACAGATAGTACCCATTTATCTCTTTGCAGGGTTCCTCTTTTCTTTGCCTTCTGTCTGCTTTTGGTTTTATTATCTACTATTTCAATAAATAATGAATCATTTACATTTTCACCATCTCCACTGTAGGGGTTTTGTGAATTTACTGGGGGCAAATTATTAATTGTAGCAGTAAACAATGAGGTGATTCTTATATGGCTATTAGAAAATAAATCGATCAGCTACGCACACACAGATTCAATGCACAAGATACATTTAGGTAATACATATATTGTGCATAAAACATATAACATTCTGCCTGGATAGAGATGGCAAACCTCCATCATTTACGATTTACAATAACCTTTATTGTAAAGGTTATCAAAATTCAAGGTATATAATCACAAAGAGAAGCAAAACACAAAGAGATACAAACAAAGAATATACCTCAGTATATTCAGCTATACTATATCATTAATCAGTCTCATTAATACAAATCCTACATTAGATACTCAGAAGTAAATACATTACTCATATGAATTAAATTGATTTCAACTTGTGTTGAAGTAACAATTTAATTCTCGAGATGCAATGTAGAATATTGGGTTACCTATCCAGATATGGATTCATAATTCCTGGGGCACAGACACAAAAACCAGCTGGCAGGCTCTGTTGCAGCGACAACCAATCGGCACGATGCTGGCTCGGTGCCCAACCAGTACTGGTGCAGTTCCGAGTTGCAGAAAGAAGAAAGGAGAGCTTTCTGCTGTCAGTGATGCACCACACAGTGTCTCTCTCAGGGACCTACTAGTAGTCCGCCTGACTTGTAAAAAGTCTCTGTGCACAGAGGGTGACTGCGGGTCAGAGAAAGTCCCTCTTCTGGGGAAGAAACTTGGTTTGCTTCCGGCGTAGCACTACTACTGAATAAACACTTATTCAGATTTTCAACAGGAGTCCAAACGTATACTTTAATGATCAAGCAAAGCGTTCATGTTGGCTTCTAGCAATTCACGAGGCCTGCTGCAATCTAGACCTCGGGCAAGAATTCTTATGTAAGGGCATCCTCTGGCTCGCGCTTGGAACGAAGTTGCAAGTCCCACACTCGGACAACAGTGCTGGCAGTCACGCGATAAAGTCTGAAAGAGCATGAGAGTGGACATAGGAGCAGAGTTCTGAGCTCTGCAGTGTCTTTTTAACTAGAGTAACCACGGGTGTTCATTGGTTGAACATTTGGTGGGCATTTGAGACCAAGTTTGGTTACCACACCCTGCAGGTTATTGATTGGTTGGCCAAGGTGAGAGATGAAAAACAATGACCTCTGACATCTAGGACAGCAGTCCAGATGTTCCCCAGAATCTCACAGACAGATAGGCGCCAGGAATGGCCATTGATCATGATAGCCAGCAATGGCTAGGCGCATCCCCATTTGGGAGCTGCTCCTTATTGGAGAGAAAACACTTTTAATCAGAAACTAAATGAATAGCTTCTCTGTGGCTGCACCACAGAGGTGAGGAAGAGAGATCTTATTAATAAGCATTGCCACTACACCACCTTCCTCCACCATCATGTTAATGTCCCTCTGTCTTTAATCACTTAAAGAAAAAACTTTTGCAAAGTGGGTTCTGCCCCTGCATTTTGCACAAAGTTTTCTATATGCCAGCCATTTCTGCTTACGGTTTCTCCCCCAACAACAACTACACTCTGTAACGTAGGTGTTCTTAGGGGCTGTGTCACCTTCTGTGCATGCACGGAACTGCTAGGATGGATCTTTTTGCACCCTATCAATGGCCGCCATCTGACAATGCTTACGCTGCAGGGGCGCTCTGTTCAAATGTGCGCAGTTGCAGTTCCATTCATTCAGTTGCTCTGCATATTCTCACCGCATCATCCAATGTCAAATCTCCCCCTATCATGCACTCCAAAGACGATCTGGTCCCTTATATTGGAAGAATACATTTCTCCTAGTTGCAAGATTGCACCTTCAGTCTTAAATCTGTAACAAAAGCATCTACTGATTCATCAGGCTGTTGAACATGTTTATGTGGTTCTCATATACCTATTTTTTTTCTTGGTGAACAATAAGCATCAAACTGTTCAATCACTTAGTTGAAATAATTTCTTTCAGCCTTTTAAACTATTATAGATCTCAATAGCTTGAGATCCTGCTATGGTCAGTACAATGCAACTTTGTGCTCATCACTTTTGATGTCAGCTTACTTCAGTTACAGTAAAAAAGACTGTTTAAAAGTTCTCCTCGCACTGCCCATATCGCCCGTCAATTCCAATTGTTCTGGCAGTTTATTTACATCCATTTTGTGTTGTAGTCAAATTCATTTATTATTATTTCAACCACTCCAGGTACCATGTAATGAGTCTACACATTACATGATCTTGCATCTATTCAGTCATTTATGTTAACACATATCCTTAAACTAATTTCAGCATATTCCTAGTTTCATTAATTACACTACACTTATACAAAGAGGGTAGAGATTGTAGGTACTGTTGTAAAAGAAAAATAAGTTCTGGATCCTGAGATGAAGTTAAACAGATGAGTTTTATTGCATGCAAGGAACAATAAAACCGAAGTATTGTTCACGCAAGGAACAACAAAACCGAATTATTGTTCCAAGTGCCGGTACAAAACTTCCAGTTTATATAGCCCTTTTCTGCCGCTTCTGACATAGCTCATTACTATGATAATATCCCTTTTCTGCCGCTTCTGACGTAGCTCATTATTATGGTAAAGGGGGGACAGTCACGGTGTTCGGACAGTTTACAGACTTATGCCAAATGGTCAGTGTAAGGTTCCCTTCCCTGGCGGGTTTCCTAGCTGGTATCTGGAATCCTTATCAGTTATCCTCCTTTCCTGCTATAACTCGAGTCTGTTACTTAGAAGTCGAGTCCTCATGCAGAAAGGAATCAGTTAACCCCTTCTTCACATCTTGTATCTTTCTTCATTCCTCCCCTTATAAAATATGGCATACGTCAGTGCTGCCTATTTTTTTTACACAAACAATGTCAGGGCAGATCTTTCCTTCCTAGGTGTACAGGCATGCATTCCACGGTTACAGCAAGATGTGATTAATGTCTTTGTACAAGTGATGATTACAATTACTGAATACATATAAGCAATATTTACCCTACAAATAAATATTGTAATAAAGTTCCACCCCAGGACCCAAACGCAGACCTCAGCCATGTGGAGATCTATCATCAGGATCTTGGAATAGCAATATAGAACCAATTCTGGGTTATTTTTGTCTGAGAGATATGACAACACCAGGAATGTATTGATACCGTATTCCCCAGTAATGCTCCTCAGGCCTAACAAGCACACCTTAGGATGCATCAGACACAGAAACAGTAACAACATAATTCTTTCCGCTCACTCAGTCTCTGGTGCAGTGGCTCGGTGATAGTACGATGCGTGGATCCAGCGATCTCATCCTGTCACTCAGATGGCAGAGTTGGTAGTCAGTAGCACTTGAAATGGTCCCTTCCAGCAGGGTTGCAACATCTGGCAGGGTATCTCTTCTTCACCCACACCCACTCGCCAGGTATCAGGTCATGTCTTCCCTCTACCGGAGGTCCCCAAGCGTCCAGCACCTGTTCATGAGCCCTGTGCACCGCTTCAGTTAACAACCTATAGTACTGTAACAGAGAATTAATTAGCAAACTGTTAACAATCTGTTAGCCAAATTTGGCCCTCCAGGGAGTTTCTCTGGTTGCCCATGACGATCTCAAATGGGCTCAGTCTCACAGTTTCGTTTGCTCCAGCCCACAGACTGCACAGGACCACAGGCAGAGCATCTACCCACAGTGTTCTTTCAGTTGATATTTCATCAGTCGGTCTTCCATTCATTCCACCATCCACACAGACTGCGGGTGATGGGGGCAATGTAAATTCTACCTCACCCCCAGTGAGGCGATTACAGCCTGACACATCTTCCCAGTGTAGTATGCCCCTAGATCAGTATCCAAGTGGCAGGGCAGTCACCAGGTAGTGGCCTCAGCCACTATTCATTTAGTTTCTGATTAAAAGTGTTTTCTCTCCAATAAGGAGCAGCTCCCAAATGAGGATGCGCCTAGCCATTGCTGGCTATCACAGCTACTTCAGTCGACAGCTGCAAAGCTTTTTAATTAGTTCAGAGACAAACCCAGTATTCTTAACTAGAGTCCCTGCCATAGTAAAAGAGTCCTATTTTTCCACAGCCATCCAGAATTGTGGCAAACATACACCAAATACATACAGTATATACATTAGCACATCACATTCTGTCTTTCCCATCTACAAAGAGCCTACATCCTAATCTGGTTTCTCATCATTTAGACCCCGTGTTCCTTTGAATTCCCTTCTGTCAACACCTCAACTTGTACCTATAATAAGGAACTCGCCAAGGCCAACAGAAGCCAACTTCTCTACAGTAAATCTATACAGAACGTGAACAAGCACTCCAACTGTCCTACTGCTGCAACAATACATGAGTCACAGATCACACCTTCTCACCTTGTTCAGGCTCTTCCAAATTCTGCATTGGTGGTTTGCGGTCCCACTTGGTTCTTTCTGGGGGTCCTGGGTGGTCGTCTCCAGCCAAGCAGGTTAAGCCAATATC
Organism: Lepisosteus oculatus; assembly: GCF_040954835.1. Taxonomy (NCBI): domain Eukaryota; kingdom Metazoa; phylum Chordata; class Actinopteri; order Semionotiformes; family Lepisosteidae; genus Lepisosteus; species Lepisosteus oculatus. The sequence continues at coordinate 44,169,153 of NC_090696.1, read as the reverse complement.
CGCTCCATAATAGTTCAATAGTTCATCACACTTTGATTTTGGGCGTTGTCATTCCTAGTGATATGGAGTTTATAGTGAAAGTTCGGGAGGGATGACAACAACCATGCTCAATCATACTCAGCTGTCAGTAATTAGTAATCTCTCTCATCATCTTTCCTCCACCAAACGCTATAAATACCATTGTGATTTCCTACTCTCCCTCGTGTGCAACTTTTGCATCCCACCTCCACCCCAGCTACACCTCTGCAGCTACCCCTTTGTTACCCTGCGTGGGGGTCCTGGCCTCCTTGTCCTATGGCCAGGAGGTCGGCCCTCAGCCAAGCGGGTTAAGCCTATATCCGCTACATAATAGTTCAATAGTTCATCACGGTTTGATCTTGGGCATTGTCATTCCTAGTGAAAAGATAATGCTCTATCCCAGTGAAGCAAATTTAACTTTGGTGAAGTAAATTAATTCAGTTGTCATTTTGACGTAAGACGTTACACTTCACTGACATTACACTTCATTTCATGAAGTAACTTAAGAAAGTGTACTGTATTATCCATCACATCTAACTACTTTGTTCAATACATGGTCATGGGGGAAAGTCAGTCAAAGTCAGGCTACCAATTGATGTACAGTACAAGCACTTTTGATATTTATCAAACCCACCAAATGGACTGTCAAGGCCTGTATAACTGTTATGTTTGGATTTTTGCTTTGGTTGTAGCTTCAGTGTAAGAACTAGTACAAAGCATTTGGATCCTCTTTTAAAAGATACCTTTTCATAGTAGTAACTACTTGGTACTACTTGGTACTTAATGACTTGTTCTTTTCATGGAAATCGGTGCTTAGTGTTCACCTGGATAGCTGTTCTACTGTTGTATTTGTCTTTTTGCTCAAACTGGTTGTGTTGTCTAAAGAATGTGGTACCTGCCAGTCAGTTATGGCTGTAAATGTTACAGTAGCTGTTTACAGTTCTAGAGAAAACTGTTTTTATGTACACAGAGAACCTGCTTAAAAACAGCTTTATATTTCACACTCTAATGTTAAGAATTTAACATTCTGCTAAAAAAGTTCTGCTAATGATTACTAACTATCCTGTTGGATTAGATTGGTTGCACTCTGTCATCATTTGTGACACATTGTATGTGATTTGGAAGTAACCCATAGCCTTTGTGTGAACAAAAAGAATTGAAATCCTAAACAATCCTTCCATGTTTTTTCCTAGTCATATCAGTGAATGTGTAAGGAGGGGCGGGAGAGCTGAATTGCAGGTTCACCAGGGTCATTGTCCTGTTATGGTTAGCTAATCATTGACAGGGTGGAGAGCAAGAGAGAGAATATAGCAGCTAGCCGTTTATGAAGTAGAGAAAGGAAGGAAACATCTTTCGTTATATAGAAGGAGTGAGTGAAATGAAAAAATAATGAACGAAAAACAATTAAACCTTATAATTAGAATAATTAAACACTAAATATAAAAGATGTCGTGGATGGTGACCCCTAAATGCAGGAATAAGTTTTGCTTTAACAGCTGACTACCTAGCAATTATAAGGGTGCTGACTTTTTTTCTCCTACAACAGTTTCTTCTTATCTCCCAAAACCACCAGTGCACCCACAGACCAAGCAAGACATAATTACAACTTACATAATTAAACCCTTTATTACAGTTGAGCAATCACACAAAAGCATTACTATAACACAACAATTACTGTAACTGACTACTTGACACACAGAACACATAACACAACCTATCAACCAGAGACACTTACTCACAGAACATACAGGAACCTCATGGAACTCAGTTACTAAAACCATAATATTCCAAATAAAAGGTCCAGCAGTAATATTCTCCATAACCAGCTCTAGTCAGTGGCCTGGATTGCCTCCTTCTGCCACACTAATGGAAGCGATGAAAATCCATGGTCCTTCAGTGGTTCTTAGGCATCCTCTTAGTCCCAGCTGTTTGGAACAATGCGGTCCCTCATGCTCCACCCCATACCCTATTTTTTCCTAGTCCACCTTCTTGTAAGGGGGGGGGGGGGAGAACAAATTTCAGGCCGTTCCTCCACTGTTCTCTGTAGAGTCTCTGGTGTCCGAGTCCTCTCCTGGCTACTGTGGTGCAAACTGTATGCCTGCAATTTTTTCTGTCTCTGTGTGCTCTTCTGGGTCCAACACTGCAGTCTCTACCACCAGTCTCAATTCCTCCTTCTCAAAACCCTCAGAGCTAACAGCTTGTGGTTAATGAACAATCTTACTGTATGCAGATAGTCTGTTCTTTTCCTCACCTTTAAATGCTCCTCTGGCCTAGGATCGGTCTGGCACAGCACCACCAAGCACCTCAATGTGCATTCCTTTGTGTGTGGTAATTAAGTTACTGCATGTCTAGGCAAGCAGCCCTTGTTAATTGGCACCCGACCAGCTGTCAGTGATTTATGACTTTGATTAAGTGAAGGAAACAGAAGCCAAAAACACTGGCTAATACTGTATGTGCAAATCCGAAGTCAAACAGTCATTGACCACCTGCCTCCCCACACCAATTTTTTCACTTTGTTATTTTTGTACATATGTTATATTTTTTGTACATAAAATAAATTAAACATGGGGGAAAGATAGTTATGAAGTTACCACTTCATAAATTTACAATATAAATTTATTTAATCAATCTAAAATGCACAGCAAATAATAAAAGAATACCATGGGTGCTCCCCTGACATGATTGCAAAATGAGTCACTCATAATTCTGTGTGAGAAAGTGTAATCACACATGTGCAAAAGCAAAGCCAGGCCAGTGTAGAACAGAGACCTGGTGGCTGCCTGTTGTGATAGTATTACTCAATGTTGTTCATTTGCAGAAGGGACCTGCCACAAAACTTGCTTTTCACTTATGTAAAATGTTTCATAACTCACTTGTCTAAATTTATGTAACTTGTTATGTTAAGCTGAATTTACATTAATCAAGTCTAAATCAAGTATGGCATATGGTGGCATAGTGGTGATGTGGTTAATATTGCTGCCTTGGAGTGCTGGAGCCTGGGGTTGAATTCTGGACCTGGGGTGCTATCTGTGTGGAGTTCTTGTGTTCCCATCTGTTTCCCTGCATGATCAATAGACATACTGGTAGCTTAATTGGCTTCTGGGAAATTTGGCCCTTGTATGAGTGTGTGTTTCTGTGTTTGTGTCTGCCATGTGACGGACTGGAAACCTATCCTTACATACTGTATGTTGCTTGTGTAAGAGGACCGGCGGAAACACTGAAAATACTCTATATAGACCACCACAATTAGTAGAGGATGCGGGCAGCTCCCGCTGGGGTTTGAGAATCAAAGAAAGCAAGTTTTTTTTTGTGTGTGTGTGGGTTTCGCTTTGCGTGTGTGAAGAAAAACCATGGAACAATTAATACAGCTGTTGTCCCAGGCCACCCTCTCCCAATTTCAGGCATTAAAAGGACAGCAAGAAGCTATCGAAGCGCAACGGGAGATGAACCAAATCCAAAGCGAAACTAACGAACGAATTATAGAGGAGCAAAAATGAGTACGTGCAGAATTGCACAGATTAGGGGAAAAAATCCGGCAGGTCCCGGTAGCGGGGAGAGACACCGCTCAGGCGGAACAAATTGCACTACAAAAGATGACAGAGCTTGATGATGTGGAAGCGTATTTAACCACCTTTGAAAGAATGCATCTCGAAATGCATGGCCCAAAGAGCAATGGGCCGGGAGAGTAGCCCCTTAATTAATTGGAGAAGCCCAAAAAGCATATTATGATTTAAAAGAGGAAGATGCAGAGAATTATGAGACTGTGAAAAAGGAGATATTAGCAAGACTAGGGGTAACCATGGCGATATGAGCAGTCCGGTTTCACAATTGGAGATACCAGATGAACAAGCCTACGAGGTCTCAGATGTTTGACCTGGTACATCTGGCAAAGAAATGGCTCCAGCCAGAAGAATTAAACCCAGGACAGGTGTTAGAAAGGGTGGTGTTGGATCACTTTGTGAGGAGTCTGCCTGTTCACCTGAAAAGGAAAGTAAGTGAAGGGGATCCCCAGACACTAGATGAGGCCATGGACTTGGTGGACAGACACCATGCCACAGAGCCCCTGATTAGGGAGGAAAAGGGGGACTTTCGGAAAGAGGAGAGAAGAAGCCCCAAGAGTCTGGAAACCGAAATAAAGTATCAGCCAATAAAGTATAGTGAATATCTGGAACCTATACAATTTAAAAAAACCCTTCGGAGGAGGTTTGACTCAAGGCCCCGACCATGGAAAGAAACCGGACGATGTTTTAATTGTCAGGAAGAAGGGCATTTAGCCAGCTATTGCCCCGGCCTGTCCGAACCCATGCAGGTAGACCCCAGAGGTGAAGCCAAATGTAACTACCTTACAGCACGGGTCCCGACCTGCGAGGATCCCCACCTTACGAAAGTTGAGATAGGGGGAGAACCCGTTGAGGCCTTGTTGGACTCTGGCAGTACTGTGACCCTGGTGACCCCTACAATACTTCCGGGAGAAGTGGAGATTCAGAGAACAGAGGGAATACCTATTACTTGCATTCACGGGGACACCAAGGTCTATCCAACGGTAGAATTGAGCATCTCTACAGAACAGGGGACCTACCATTCAATGGTAGGAGTGGTTGAGCAGTTGCCATACCCTGTCGTACTGGGATGAGAATGTCCCTACTTCCTCCAGATTTGGTACACGGTCCAAACAGCTAGGCTAAGACCAATCCCCTTCCCAGAAGAACGGGGTGATGCCCCTACCGACGACCCTGATGAGACGGACCCACAAGAAGGAGGAGCTGAACTTGGAGTTGGGTTTGAAAATATGGATTTACTGGACTGGGAACCCCCAGAACGTCGTGGTAAGTTTGGGTCGGCCCAATTAGAAGATGGAAACTTGAGACATGCGTGGGGGCATGTCAGGAAAATTGATGGGAAGTGGTATACTGATCCTAATACAGTGAGTTACCCATATTTTATGACAAAGAATAATCTCCTCTACAGGTGCAGCAGAAGGGACAGGAAGAAGTGGAACAACTCCTTATTCCCCAGGCCTACCAGATGAAGCTCCTCAACTTGGCCCATAGCCACCTCCTGGGCGGACACCTGGGGGTAAAGAAGACATCCGAGAGACTCCTCTCTAGGTTCTTTTGGCCAGGGATCTATAAGGCCATCGAGAAGTATTGTCGTGAATGCCCCGAGTGTCAGAAAAGTGCGCCACAACCCTACTATAGAAACCCTTTGATCCCCCCCCCAGTTATTGAAACCCCCTTCAAACGGATTGGGATGGATTTGGTGGGGCCCCTGATCAGAACCACCAAAGGTCACAAGTATATTTTAGTAATAGTGGACTATGCTACCAGGTACCCCGAAGCCATTCCGTTGAGAGCTGCCACCGCCAAAAACATAGCTAGGGAGCTAGTACAACTGTTCGCTCGAGTTGGAATACCTAAAGAGATCTTAACTGATCAAGGAACACCTTTCATGTCTAAAGTCATGCGAGACTTATGTAAGCTACTGGGTATACAGCAGATCCGCACCTCAGTCTACCACCCTCAAACCGATGGTCTAGTAGAACGTTTTAATAAGACCCTGAAAAGCATGCTTAGGAAGACTATGCAAAAGGATGGGAAAAATTGGGATCAGCTGCTCCCGTATCTCATGTTCGCGGTTCGAGAAGTACCGCAGGCCTCGACCAGATTTTCCCCAATTGAATTATTATACTCTCGGAAACCACGGGGCCTATTGGACGTGGTCAAATATTCGTGGGAACATCAACCTTCCCCTTTACAAACTATCATTGAGCATGTGGAACAGATGAGAGAAAGAATAAATGTTATTGTTCCCATAGTGAAAGAAAACCTGGAGAAAGCCCAGGCCCAACAACAACAAATTTATAATAGGGGAGAAGTTGCGAGGGAATTTCAGACTGGGGACAGAGTACTGGTTCTAGTTCCAACCCCAGAGTGTAAATTCTTGGCATCCTGGCAGGGGCCTTATGAAGTGGTGGAAAAGGTGGGGCCAGTCAACTATAAGGTCAAGCAACATGACAGAAGACGGCAGCATCAAATCTACCACGTCAATTTGCTGAAGAAATGGCATGGTTCCGAAGTTCTGCTCACCCACTTTTCCCCAGACCCTCTGGAAGAAGAAATGGGTGCGGTAGCCGTGGGAGACCTGGCTCCGGCTCAGAAACAGGAACTACAAGAATTCCTAACCCAAAACAAAGATGTTTTTTCCCGGACACCTGGTCAAACCCATCTTATACGACATAAGATTATCATGGAATCAGGGAAAAAGGTAAGTCTACCCCCGTATCGAGTACCAGAAACCAAAAGGAAATTGATTAAAGAAGAGGTGGGAATAATCGAGAAATCCCATAGTGAGTGGGCTAGCCTGATAGTTCTGATCCCCAAGCCAGATGGAACTATTCGATTTTGCAACAATTTTAAAAGGGAAATTTGGTCCTTGTATGAGTGTGTGTTTCTGTGTTTGTGTCTGCCCTGTGATGGACTGGAAACCTATCCTTACATACTGTATGTTGCTTGTGTGAGAGGACCCGGGGAAGGGTCATTTATAACCGGTATTTCCGGAACGAAACACTGAAAATACTCTATATAGACCTGGGCAAGATGGCCACCCGGGATAACCAGCTGACCCACTATTGGAAAAAGCCTATGCAGCGAAACAAGGAGACACAGCTGAACTACATCAGGAAACAGGATATAAATGCCCCCGAAGTGAAGAGCCGGTGCGGAAGCCGATAAAGTGAAAGTGTTTTGGAGGAAGGAGAGATATTAGGAGTGTGCTAGAAGATAATTAAGAATAACGGACTATTGAATACTGATTTTGACTAGGGTTATGGATTATGGCTTGGATACGAAGCAAAGTAGTGTGTACATACGGATTTGGGAACTTGGATTGTTTAAGGATACTGGCAACGGATTGTGGAACGGATTTGGGGAGACACACGGACGAAGAGCACAGAAGAACAGTGTGGTGTGAGTTAAAACTCTTTTACGCCTATTTTCCCCTGGTGACACCACACTTGCTAAGGCACTGACTCCCTTGTGACCCAGAACTAAATGAAGCAGTCAGAAAATGAATGGATAGATGGAAGACTTATTTAACTTTATTTGTAAAGATTCATTGCTATTTCATTTTTTTTTAATTTATTGGAAAGACACATACAGGTAAATACGACTGATTAAAAAATCATTACTTTTAGCATCTTAATCCAAAGATATACAGGTAATCAAACCTCTTGGAGGCAACATATCATATATAACTAAAAAATATACAGGCCTCTTAATGTAGCTTGTTTCAAGCCTTTTGCATACAGTAGTTTTACTTCATTTAAATCTGCCATGTGATGATAATTCTATTACCTCATAATTGAATTTCTTATCACTAGCATAGAAAGGTTTCAAGCAGCTCTAAAATTGTTATGTTCAGAGTACTTGTGGACTTAACTGCTTTCTGGTAAGTTATACTTTCATACAATTATTTAGGAAAAAAAAATTATTTGGCTTTTTAAAAATGAAATACTTTTTAAAAGATATAAAATGTTTTAGAGTTAAGGAATTGTAATTTCCTGTGGGATCAACAAGAATGTGATATGTGATTTATTTGAGAAATTCTTGAATTCTTGCTTCTTGAATATTTTTTTTTGGGGGGGGGGGGGGCTGAGCATATACATTACTCTCACAATTACTAAGAAAAGTATTTATCTGTGTTGAAATATTCAATATTTTCTCAAATGTTGGGGATTTCATTGACTGAACAGATATAGTAATTAATGGAAAACATAACCCAAAATGTTTAGAGCAGAATAAAAAATTATAACCATAAAATTATAAGAATAAAGTGCTTTAATACAGTATAATAATTTGTGAAAAGTATTAGATGTTGTTACACTGGGAATGTTACAACATCAAAGTTCCATGATAAAATACCAGTGTGACACATATATTTTTTTAGTTAATTAATGGTCATAATATTAAGTTTAACAACACAGGTTCTTTGTTGAGAAACAGTATCAAAATGCTTTTTTTCCTTGCAAGTAAAATCTCACCTATATAAAAAAGAAGCTTGCTAATATAGGTCAGAAAGACCCCATGTAGCATGAAATTGTTTTTGTGGGCTGAAAAAGAGGTACTTCTAATGATTATTTAGTCTCCCTCTTAATTTAATGATTGTGGCACAAATAATATACACAGCACACAAAATTGCAAGAAAATTGTACATAAATTCAAATCTTAAAATTGCAAATACAAAATGTTAATTTGACTCCATTAATAACATACACCATAGTTTGCTTTTAGAGTGCTCTAAAAACTACAGTTTTCAGTGAACCAACCTCTCCCAGGACAAAATCATTTACAGTTACAAAACAAATATTGGAATTATGTAATGTTCAAATTAGAATATGTTGTTTAACAAAAGGGAATCATGCAAACAGTTGTGTATTGCCTACATAGTGTTTTTGGAGTGCTTTATGCTTTAATTTAATGTTTTATTTTACTGTTATATTTTAAAAGGTTTAAATGGGGGCTTTAGACAAAACTACTGAATGTACAGTACATAGATTACAGTACGTGTCTAAGAAGGTCTGAGAGACTTCCTCTGTCTGTGTTAGAATGGCATGATAAATGATCGAACAGCCACACAAAAATTGCTGGAGACCTAAGGCACATGCAGTAACACTGTATTTACTGGAATAAATGCCGCACCCAGGAATGTGGACTGCAGAAATTGAAAAGAACTTTACAAAGCACAAGTTACCTTTCTGAATAGCAATGGTTGAAATAAAAAAAAGATCTCTTTGTTATAAATAAATGAAAATGGAGGGGAGTCAAAACAGAAACAAAAAGAAGACAAAATGCAACTAATGTTCAAATAAACTCCATGTTTTCTTCCTCTAAAGAGGTTTCTTGCTTCCTTCTCACGTGAGAACTCTTCCTTCATCCCTCTCCATCTTCTTATATGCTGCTGGTCCACCTCAAACTGCCTTCCAGTTGGACGATTCCTATGCTGTTCAGTGCACAGGTTCTCCTTCTTGAACACAAAAGTATACTGTGATCTCTTGTTCATTTTGGATAACTACAAATAAATATGCTTTTTTATCACTCAATTGTAACAACACACCGTTACAGTACTAGCAAACAGTTCAACATTGTTTAGGTCTGGTGATAAATATATCAACAACCAAATCAACTTCAGATTTTTTTTTCACTTGTATTAAAAAATAAACTGCAGGCAAATTGTACCACCCTAAAATCTGAAAAAAAAAAGGTTTATATTTGGGTAAATTAATGAAGGAATCACAATTCCCTCAGTCAATTACTATGAGTAAGTTTGATCATGAGCTTTACAGACTTTTTGGATTAAGGTCTTTGTCTTCTTATGAGCTGAAATAATAATATGTGCATCATGTCTGATTAATAACTTCTTATACAGTACATAGTGCATGAATATATTTGGAATTCTAATATTCTATTATATTTTTAATATGTCTACATTATACATTATAGATTTTTACATGTGAAGATGATAAAACTGTATAGTCATGGATTAAAAAGTAAAAAAGTATTTCTCTTTATTATATGGAAACACAGCATATTACCATATGTTTAGTAGAATTGAAGCAAAACTTGTTTTCTAGTGGGAATACCAAAGCAGCACATGAGATAATTGGGCTCATGGAAATGTTAAAACTAATGTAATTAGTTCTGAATGACTTGCTGTGCTGTTCTTGTTACTCCCTGCGGAGCCTCAGGGATAGAATGGTTTCTGTAGTTTGTGCAATACTTCCCTTGAGGAATAAAGTAATGATTCAGTTCACAGCATTTTGGTTTTGGATCCTTCAGATCTCTACATTTTGGAATAGTTAAAGTATATATATATATGTTTGTGTATTTTTGTTATTAAAAATGACATTTACAAACCTACTATTCTAGATTGCTCTTAGTGCTGTAAAGTTCATTTTGCATTATTATTTAGTTAAACCAGGGGAATCCATAAGGAAGTTCTGGCTTAGGTTTATAGATGAGGAGTATTTCCCCTATAACAGTGCTGGCTAATAACAAGCGCTAAATATACAATACCAAAAAGTTGCTGAAAAGCTACATTTTGGAATGTATTTTAGAACTGAACTGAAATTCAAGAGAAAAACGTTTCTGATGTGGAACGAGAGTGGCCAAACAACTAACACTTTGTTAAACAATACAGAACTTTGTAACCAGCTAAGTATTCTCTTTTGATGGTCAACTTGTTATTGTAAGTTGTTTTGGTTTTACAAAACCATAATCAGTTTTAACATTTTAAATGATAGTTGTTGCACTATATCTGACATTTTCATTTTTTTATTTGGTTATGTGGCACATCTCTGGTTCACTCATCTTTCTTCATGCTGTGTATATAAATAATGGCTCTGGCATATTCCATTGATAAGTATTGTGCATTGGAACCCAGAAACTGACAAAGCTGTGAATATTGGTCCAGTAAAATGTTGCCCATCCTTTTTTGAGAACAAAACAAAACACACGCCTGTAACGAACAGTTCTTTCCGGACCCTATGCGGATGACACAATCCGAAGAAGTGGGGAAACACTAGGAAAAAGTCATGCAGGAATACGGGGCTGAAAACAGGGGGGCATGTCCAAAGTGCGCTGGTGCACGGGGGAGGTGTGGCCGAGGCAAACAATCCAAAAGTAATCCATAGAGGGAATCCAAAAACGCAAGAAAGTCCATAGCCAGGTGATCCATCCAAACAAGGAATTAAAAACACGAATCGGGTCGGAACCGGCAGACAAGGAACAGGAACAGGAACAGGAACAGGAACAGGAACAGGAACAGGAACAGGGGTTAAAACCTTAACGGGACCAGGCGCTTCCAGGTCCCGGACTCGCACAGTGAGGAAACCAGATGCAGAGCCTGGATGAATGTCAGCGCCTGGCTTTTAAGGTGGGCTGAGAAAAGGGGTCAGGTGCACAGAATTAAGTCTGAAGTGAAAGGGCTGGATCACCCTTAAGGAGGAGGGACTATAATCGTGACAACGCCCCACTCCCACCCCAAAGAAAAACCCACTTTTAAAAGACATAAAAAAGGACTACAAGAATGTTAAGAATAGAAAACACATTTTTAACAGACTCCATGATCTAATTGTCTGTGTCATAGCACCATGGATACAGGCTATGGAAAATTTAACAAAACAGAAAAGCTTATTGATGCCAAGGAAGGGGCCAGAGGTTAGCTAACCTTGCACTATCATTTTTTAGCAGCAGTAGTACCATCTTAGTATTCTTTTTTTGCAAAATAGTGTCAAAGATGAATCATCAATCAGTAAAAGTAACTGTGGTTAACAGGAGATATCTCTGTCTAAAAGATAAGGAGGAATAAACATATCCAATCCTGATATTTGCCTGAATGCAGCAGTGTACCGGGAAGCAATCTGAACAAGCAACGTATCTTTTGATATTCATCTATCATCTAAACTTTATTCAATACAGGGTTGCAGGTGAGCCAGAGTGTATTGCGGCAGTGCATGGCAAAATGTGCTGCATCGCAGGGCACACACAGACACAAACACAAAAATGCACACACTCAAACTAAGGCCATTTTTCCCAGAAGCCAACGAGCAGAGAAACTCCATGCAGATAGCACACCAGGAATTTAACCCAGGACCCCAACACAGTGAGGAAGCAGTGCTAACCACTGCACCACTGTGCCACACAGAAACCTTCATGAGTCCAGAGACGTGTGAGTCGCAGCAAAGACTCCTGGAGTAAAGTGTAGACTGAAAACATCATGCAAGACATGAAATGTTAGTGAGATAACCTGGTTTCCACTTGCCAAAAACATATGGGTGTTTCCCAGGCACTAAAGAACTGCATACAGTACAAACACATTTATTGAACCCTTAAGGATTTTCAAATATTTCACAGACAGTACTTGAAACCTAAAATGTATTAATTTAAGATCCTATTTAAGATCTTAATTTAAGATCCTATTTAAGATCTTAATTTAAGATCCTAATAATAGATCAAGTTAACCTGATGAAACAAATGACACAAAACATGAAAGTTTTTTAATATTTATTTATCGTCAAATGATACAATATTCAATATCCAACTGTGACAAAGTACCGTATGTGAACATTTTGATTCAGCAACTGATGGCACCCACAATGAATGCAACTAAACATTGATCAGTTTCATGTCAGTTTTGAGGAATTTTGGCCCAGTTCTTCTAAGTGAAACTCCTTCAGCTCTGTTGACATTTGAGGTTTGCTTTTGGTGTTGCCACAATATTTCAATGGGGTTTAGGCCATTGCATTGTAAAATGCAGCATTTCTTCTTCTGTATCCATTCTTTTGTAGATCTACTCGGACATTTTGCATATTTGTCTTTCTGCAAAAAAACACTTTTGGTTTAGCTTCAGGTCATAGACAAATGGCCTGACATTCTCCTCTTGAATGATACATTCAATTATACATTTCAGAATCTTCTTCTTTCTGATCCAGGTCCCCAGGTAGCAAAGGATCCCCAAACCATCACACTTCTACCATCAGGATTCTTCTGTTTGAAAGCAGTGTTTGGTTTTCACCAAACATAACATTTCTCATTGAGGCCAAAGAGTTCTGCCTTTGACTTTGATTTTCTCCTTTCTATCCTTCCATGAATACCATTTTGTGTTCAGTCTTTTACGATACTTCAGTCATGGACAATCACATTAGCCATGGCAAGAAAGGCCTATAGTTCCCTGGATTTTATTCTGTGGTTCTTTGTAACTTCCTTGATGGTTGTCCTGACAGCTCTTAGAGAGATTGTGGTAGGACAACAAAGTCTTGACACTGCTCATTTTTTTAAGATTGCCTTAATTTGAATTGGTGAAATCCCAAATGCTTAGAAGTGATTTTTTTAACTGATGAGCATCAATAAATCTTTTTAAAAGTTCTTATAGATTTCCTTAGTTTGTGGCATAACATGTTTCTACACACCTGTTTGGTGAACACAAATCTCACAACATTTCTGATCTTTATATAAGGTGGGGCCTTCCAGGATCTACCCAATTATTTAAACACTTAATTGTAATTATTCCCATAATTGAACCAATGAAACTAGGATTGTGCTTACATTTTTTGGACCAACATTACTCATTATTGGATTCATGCATCATTTTATTTAAATAAAAATGGAATTGGTCACTATAAACTCTGCAAGATATTTACATAAAGGGTTCGATTCAAGAAGTAAAACTATAACATTTCCATATTTATCTTTGGGGCTCACAAAAGGTTTCTCAAAACTGTACATTATATTAATTGATGCAGAAAATGTATATTGGTAGTTCCACTGGTGGGAACTGTGGAAACCTAGTATACACCATGGGAAATGTAATGCCATTTTAGTGCAGAACAATATCCTTTCATGAATCCTAGTTAATTATTATCCAGACCATTGTAGCAATATATTCCTCCCACGTGGTTTTAGTTTACAACTTGGATATTGTACAGTGCAAAACATACAGAAGTAGTAAGCCTATGATAGCTGCTTTAATTATTTTTGCACATCAGATGAGTAGGATTTGAGTAATCTTTATCACACTATCATTTGGAAAGTTGGTAAGTTAAGAATGAGGAAAATATGTTCTTGCTTATTGTGTTCAGGAGAAATCGTACGGAACTTAATGCCAAAGGCTTAAAGTGTAAACTTTGAACAGCTCTGTGTTATCTGGTAATGATTACAGGCAGAGGTGAATGTTAGAATTAAGTGCTCTACACTTCGTTTGGTAGAATACAATTATGCACTTGTTGTAAGATGCACAAGATTGACATTTATTTATGTTTCAAATTTGACCTCATATTGTTTAAAGTACACTGGAATCTTTGAGGAGAGCTAAGCCTCCTTTCTCTCTGTCATATTTTGTTTCTCTTTACTCCTTAAATTGTGATTTCGTGAGTGTGTTCTTGAACATGAACAGCTATAAATGTAGGGGTATCTTGAAAAAAATATGGCCTCACAAAGATATTAGTTCTTACTCTTAGCATACTTACAGTGTTAATATAATTGTGGCTATTTACAGTAGGGAAGGACTAGGGTTTGTAAAACATTTGTAACTTAAAAAAATCATTTACTTTTAGGTGTTCTTGTTTTCATGCCATTCCCTGGTGGCAAGGAACTGGTCATTATTGAAATTATAAACTGTGGATATGCAGAGCACTCATTTTATAGAAAATGTTTGTAATCAGTTTAATTACAGGTACAGAAAAAATATTTTATTTTAGGATAAATGGAATTTACCACAAGAGGGCATCAAAGCACTATCCTCTATTTAAAAGAGAAATGTGAATCACTCATAATATAATCAGTTAAATATATGATAAACTACAATTAAAGAAAATGCATAACCACTGAACCACAGAAGAGATTCGGACAGAAGTATCAATAAAATCAAAATTAAATTCCACTCACTTAACTTTTTTTTTTCAGCTGGATATCTATTTTTTTAAGTAGCTTGACTATCCCTTTAGAAAGTATATTTTTATATGTAAGTTCTATTTAATTTTAAATTTAAATGCAGTTTAAAGTATTTACAAGTGATTAAGGTCAAGGCTTCCACACCACCTGGAAAATATGTAAAACTGTAAATGTATTAGAATACAGTTTTGTGTTTGAACACTTCATTTACAGTTTTCACACTAAAGAATTTTAAAAGGGGCAAAGTTGGTTGTGAGTAGATATACGAAGCTTTGATTATCAGGGGAGAGCACTAAAATTCTTTTTCATTTCATTGTCAAGTCAAGGGTGTAAGAAAGCAGTAGCTGCAGACAAGATGGAAGATATTGGGGAACGATCTGGCTTCCTCTGTGAAAACAATTGTTTTGTTGACAAGTGAAAAAATACAGGAAGTTCAGAGATGTATTGTCCAGTAGCTTCTGGTGTCTAGAAAAAAAAAACAGAACTTATATTATGGATCTGAAATCCACCTGATGAAGGAAGTGAGAATGGAAGTGACAGACTGGCCAGTAGACATTGTGAGTTTTTTTATCATTCAGAAACTTAGTTGTCCAGCCATATTCATAGAGAGGGCTAATGAAGGATTACATTTAGAGCTCGAAAAGAGCTATGGTTTTATTTTGTATTCTTACTGCACTTTAAATAAAAGGACTATTTTTGTAGTGTTTTGGATTGTTGTCTCTTTGTATTTGTTTTCCAAGTCCCGTCTACTTAAAAGATGCTTGCTACCATAAATATCCTCATATGGTGGAGAATGTGGGCAGTAATTGCGGTCCTGGGAATAGAGCACTTGTTTGGCTGATGGTAACAATGCAAGAGGGAATTTGAAAATAAAACTTCAAGGAGAAATATTGGGTTTGGATGAGAGATCCTAGGAGTCCACTGTGGCTGGATGCTGAGAACAGGAGGCCCCTTCCCCTGGAATGATCAATTAGATTGAAGCAACAAATAAACAACTGTCTGAAAATGGTGGTACTTGGCACCCTTTTATTATCTAAAAATGAAAAAGAAACTGCTTGAGACTAGTGATGGGAACAAGAGTGTGAAGGAGGACCCCAGAGGGAAAGTGGATGCTTTTCCCAAAGATAATGGGACAAGAGAAAACATTTCTAGGCCTGAGAGTGATAGAGGTCTCCAGGACCACTGCCTAAAGTGAGGAAGAAATCACTACAGTACCAGCACAGTGGCCACGGTCAGGCACCTATGAAGACAGACAGAAGAAAGAACAGAAATTAAATTTAGTGAAAGAGAGAGGGGGAAGTACAGAATCCTTAAACTCACTGGATTGTGAATTTGGAATAATAGGTGGGTGGGGGGGTCAAACACTAAACAACTGGATTGAAAAATGAGAATATTTCATTGAACACAATGAGGACAAGAAATGGGAGGGAAGAGTAAACAGAAATGGAAACAAGATGTGGACTATATGAAACATGAGGCCTAGCAGGTGAAGACAGGTAGCAGAGTGGTCCTTGCTGTTGACTAAAATCCAGCAACATGATCAATTATCACCAAGTGCAGGATACTAGTGGACCAGGATTGATGCCTTGTTGTTTTGTTTTTCTGTGCTATTTTTTTCCTCTCTCTTCTTTTTGTAAAGAGTTGGCTTTTCTCCAACACACCATCAGTTTATACTGATGATTGTGGAAAAAATAAGAAAAAGTTTTTTTTTCTTTGGAGTATTTCTTAAAAAAACACCCTTTATGGAAGATCTGCGCTATGGAGCTATGGTAAACAGGATATCAGCCAGCACCATGGTTTGAAGGTAAGGATTTAAAAGGCTGACCAAGCAGGCCACTTAGTCACTTGGAACCGGGGAATTTTCCCTTCACCTGAAGTAGTCCCTATAAGAGCAACAGATCTGGATACCTATAGTGAAATGGTGGAAACTTTTTTATATAAAGAAAAGATGTGACATTATGAAACAGATAGGAAGTAATCATAGTAACAAATGTTCTCATACAGTATATGTAAACTATGCAGATAGCAAGACAGAAAGGCTTCATATGGTATTTTCAGTTTTTCTGGAAGTGATGCCATGGAGAATTACTCTATGATTTAGAGTTTAATGGTGGTCATCCTCCTCCTCATTTATGAATGCTTAATGGCGGATTGTAATGCATTTCTGGTGTATAATTACTGGGGTGGTTGTGCATTGGTAAGCACCTCTGTCTCACAGTGCTGGGACCCTGCGTTAAATTCCAAACCTAGGGTGCTATCTGTGTGGAGTTTGTATGTTTTCCTCATGTGTGCATGGGTTTCCTCTAGGTGTACCAGTTTTCTCCCACAATCCAAAAACTGGTACTAAATTCTGGTAGGTTATTCTGGGAAAATTGGTCCTGGTACGAGTGTATACATGTTTGTGATGGACTTGCATTCTGTCCAGGGTGTACCCTACCTTGTGCATGCAACTTGCCGATATAGGGTCTGGCTCCCCTGCAACCTGTATTGGATAAAGTGGTTAGAAAATGGATGGGTTATAATTTGACACTTCTTCTGCTGCAGTAGTAAGATTGTTTTGGCTGTGTAGTCGCTGTAAATCAAATGTTCATAATTACAGTAAGCATAGTAGCTGTTAAATATTGTTGTAATAGTTTGCTGTAAATACTGTGATTATTTCAATTGAATATATATTCAGGTATACAGTAGGTACTTTTAATATGAAAGGAGGTTCTGAAGAAAGATAATAAAGCATACAGTATATGAATACAGTACTGTGATGCATCGGCATCCTGTCCAGGAAATATCCTGCTTTGCGTCTGTTGCTTGCCTATATAGAATCCAGCTTAATTGCAACCCTGAGTTGGATGAAGCTGTTAGAAAATGGATGGATGGATGAACACAAAAGTTCATACTAAATCTAACTCACCACGGCTAAATTCTGTAGTTGAATATGATAATATATTGTACATAAGGTGAATCCTATAATATATTGTATATCTTCTCGTACGTCTTCTCGTAAGTGGAAAAATCAGTGCAAACAAGCAGACCCCGCATACAGTAAGTGGGAAAATGTGAAGAAGAAGAAGATCTTCTTCTATAAAAATAACTGCAAAGCATGACTATTATTTTTTACTTTTGTCTCAATACAGCCAAATACAGCATCATAACTGTGTTTAGTATTAGAAGCGACTGAAGAGGCACACTTAAAAGTCCTGTCCTTTTATTGTAATCATTTCAGTACAAGACACCATTAGACTATAATTAATGTCTCTGCTATTATTTTAAAAGGTGCTACCAGCTGGCAGCACGTATTCAAATAATTATATATAATATATTTGTGTAGCTTTTTATGTTACTAATAATGATTTAGTGTCAGTACAACACTGTTTTTATGGAAGTCAAGTTCCTTTAGTCCAAAGACATTTATAAACTTTATTTTGTAGCTTGTATTCCACTGAGAGAAAGCAATAACCATTTCAGCCAGAAGATTAAAAATTTGAACAGATTATATACAGTATTTGTTCAGTGGGTCAATGTTACCAACAGCAAGGCATTGGTCAGCAACCAAATCTATGTTTTGTACAGTTTTTAACTGAATCTGTTAATCATTCACTCACCTCAGTGTGCTGATTGTGAGTGATCCACCTGACAAGACCATGACATTTTAGAAGTATATTTATCCCAATGTGTTGAACTTCTTAAAGCTTTCTTCTGATAGTACAGTAAGTCAAATCATGTTAGTTTTTTAAGAAAAATAAATAAATTCAAATTACAAGTTGTAGTGATTGGGCAACTGACGATCTGTAAGGCACCAGTAATTGATTAGAAAAATGTGCATGCTTACATTGGCATACAGTATGTTAGTAGTATATCAAAAGTTGCTTACTTTACATTTTTCCACCTTTGTTAAAAGATTTTTTTGTTAAAAGTAAGTCATCCTTTAGCATCATTAGTAGAGTGAAAGGCTTTGTTATTTAGCTGTGATTATGTACATGGGAAGAATATATATAAATTAAAATTTCAAATAAAATATGTAATGTGTGTATTACTATGGACACAAGTAAGAGTGTGCTGTATATAAAAAGACTATTTCTCTAATTTGTTCAATGATGTTATTGATAAGTGTAGAAATAATAGTATAATTATACTATAAATATAATTATACAGTAGTTACACTATACATATCTGTGATACCTTTTCCCAGTTTTCTAAAGGTTTATCCATACATATTCTGTAGTAGTGGTGCGTTAACCAATTTAAGATGCATAATTCAGCTATTTACACTGGTGAGAAAAAGTTTGTAGACAATTTACGATTTTCACATATTTTACATATTGAAATCTAAAATGTAATTAGTACTTAATCCAGTGACACCTTGAGTACCTGGTGGCATCCCCTTGAGCAGCAATAATTGCAACTAAACCAATCAGTCTCTCATGTTGGTTTTGAGGTGTTTTGGCCCTTTCCTTCTTACAGAACTGTGACATTTGAGGGCTACCTTGCATTGACAGCACACATCATGCCTTGCCACAACAATTTGATGGGGTTTAGATTCAGACTTAACTAGGCTATTGTACTTAACTAGGCCGTTGTAGAGCTTGGGATATTATATTGCTTCTTCTGCAGCCTTTCTTTTGTAGATCTGCTCACCTGTTTAAGATCATTGTCTTGCTACACTTTCATTTCAGCTTAAGGTCATGGATATGTGGCCTGAAGTTTCCCTCTAGAATCATCAGATACAATGTTCAGTTCATGGCTGTGTTAATGATGACAAGATGTCCAGACCAAAAGGAGCAAAGCATCCCAAAGCCATCACACTTCCAGCACCATATTTGATGGCTGAGATGAGGTTCCTCTATTATTAGTGTTTGTTTTTTGCCAAAAAATGACTTTTTATATTGAGGCCAAGGAATTTTAGCAAAAAAGTTTAGTGTTCAGAAGACATTGTTCTAGAAGCCTTGTGTTCTTTGGTGAACTTATGATGGGCAGCCATGTTCTTTTTGGAGGGCAGTGGTTCTCCTTGATATACTACCATGGCTATTATGTCTAACAGCAGAGTAGGGGAGCTCCAAACCTTAAGAAATGGTTTTGCAACTTTTTCTAGACTCATAAGCATCAATAACTCTTTTTCTGAAGTCCTCAGGGATTTCCTTTGATCATGGCATGAAAGCAGTTCTGTGGTCTGAGCTCTTTAGAGGATAGCTATTTTTTTATTGCTCCCCACTATTTTACAGTAAGATCATAGATGTAAAACAGTGGTCGTTCAACTTCTTTTCGTTGGAGAATCTATTTCTTCAATGTTGCAACTTCTTTTTTTCTTTTCTCTGGCTGGCCTCCAGAATGGGTTCTACAAAGAGAGTCTACTGCTTCAGAGGTCTTCTGCGAACAGCCTAGATGAAGACTATCTGTGTCCTTCTTTCACTTCACTGTTCACTGGATACTCTGGACTGCAGTTTGTTGAGGGTAGTCGATTCTTGCTTGGCCTACCTCAGTTCTACCTTGGAGGCTGTCATTTCTGCTCTGGGACCTCCTCAGATCTTCTCTTACTTTCATTAGAATCTTCAATAAACATTCACTCTCATCCTTGTCAGTTATCATTTAGAATCAGTAACTTTATCTTCCAGACTTTTACAATTTCCATCCTAACCCCCTCTCTGTATCAGTTCAGAACATTGTAATTTGTTTTCTTACCTACCATTCTGGTAGTTTTGTGGATGTTTGCTTTTGTGCCCATTCTTTCCTTTGTGGAAAGGAGTTTTTTCATTTTGTTCTCACATTTTAAACTGGAGGACAATAATCATTCCCCTGGGTAGACTCAGATAAGGTCTACTGTATGTTTTATTCTTTTTTTTCTTATCTATGCAGAAATTTCCTTGGCCTTTGGCATCTCCCTCTTAATATTCATGTTTTACCTCTCCTCTGGTGCCAGTTGTCTCCTTTTTCAGGTATTCTGCTTTCAATTATTTCCTTTATTTTCTGTTGCAGCTGTTTGATGCTATTTTTCCTCCAGGGTTTGAGTCACTGTTGGTTCAAAGGGACTGTTGATGGAAGGGATCAGTTGTTTGATCAGATCCAATCATATGTTTATATACAGTATACTGTATATTAAAAAAAAACATTTCCCTTGCATTCTGACCAAACACTCTGCTCCCCAAGAACACAACCTGTGCGTCTTCCTTCACCATATGTGGTATCTGGCAGTGGAGTGCATAAATATGTGTCTCTCAGAAAAACCTGCACATACAATCATAAGGAAAAATGCACCCAGTATATAACAGTGCAAGGAAAAAAAATCAAAACCTCTGTCCAAGCTCTAACCACATTTAACACATTTTCCACTTACCCTCTCTTTCAATAGCTGGACAACTAAGCTGCATACTGCCATTCAAAATTCCAACTATCTCTCCAAAACTCACCCAAAAAACAGTCAGACTTTAACAATGTGTCCTTTCATGCTTCTTTTATCCATCAGTGGACAACAGCCACTGGAAGCCTTTGCTTGCTGATTTTAAATTGTCAACCAACCAGCTGTGTTCAACAAAGCTTTCAGGAAACTGGACAGAACCCACTATATTTCCATCAGCTCACAAGAGTTTGCTCTAAAGGCACTTTCCGTCTTGCTCCTTTGGTGTTACATGATTGTTGCATACCTGCAACTTCAGTTCTTTCACTGAATGTGCTTATATTAATTTACATACACATGTGTGGTATTAGCAGGGGGTTAATGTTTTCGGCAATGCATTTTTTCTTGTCTTCAACGTTTGCTTGAAATAATTTTGTTGCAAAATTCTTCGGACTGCGACGTTCTCCAAGTTTCTGGAATGTAGTCTTACTGGCATATTGTGACTAGTTATTTGATTCTTGTGAATTGACCTCAGAAAACACAATGACATTTCCCAGTAATAAAAGCAATTTAGTGACATATTCATATTGGACTAGGCTCTGAACCTTTTCTTACTGGCTATTTGTTCCTCTGCCAATTAAAGTGTTCCTGTTTTCTCAATATAGTTGCAGTATTACCTGTGTACAGTACATTTAACATTCACAGTTACAATATGAGAACCTTCCCTGAAGACGGATACTGTTATATATTATGTAAAATTCTTTTAGGTTATCTGTACTACATTTACAAAAGTGCAAAAACACTACAATTTGCATACAAAGTCAGTGCACATGTCAAGGCCATCTTCTTTCAAATACTTAGTTAATATTTCCTAAAGTCAAATATTTCCAAAAACTACTGACCTTAGAGCAGGCTGCACTATTGCCCCATTTAGTGGCACTCACTTGAATGTTCCCTATGCTTTCTGTGCAATTTGGAAATCCACCAACATTTCTCTTTGTCATTCATGATGATTATTAGTACTTGTTTATGTACAATATTTAATATGCCTTTTATATTACATAACTTGTGGCAGCATCTACCCCTACTTTATAGTATATATAAACAGCACTTTCCAAACTCCATTTAACTGAATTGTCAGCAGTGCTTATATTGACCATTCCTGGTCATCTTTAATACCATAACAGTCACCTTTTCTTCCAGGTGCCTATAAATGAGATTACCATGAAAATTGGTGACATTGTTGTGCTATTTTCAAACATTAACCTGAACTGAATTTCAGTAATTCTCCTGAAGTGAATAGTACATGATCTGTGTCACACAATCCATACAAAACAATTTGCAGCATTGCAGATTGAGCCATTTCTTGGGGACTACTTAGATTCTCTTCCTAATGGAATTCGCAGACACCCCAAAGTGTGTTCTGTTCCCTCAAGGAGCAATGAGGGAGCAACGGACACCTGTTCTCATATGATGTTTGAGTGTTCAGATGTGGCTGTGCTGGGGTCAGTCTCTTCAACCTTATGTCCAATGTTGGGAAAATGGATGACGGTTACCTGTACTGCCTTCTGCATGTCCCTTCTCTGCCACCAATGGGAAATTGATGTTGTACCTACCTTTGAAGTTCTTCATTGGACAGGTTCACTGGCTCAGAAAAAGGACTCTCTGAGGTTGGGGAGCATGTTGTTGTGCCTTTCAGTGATTAAATTGATGGGATTATCTATGACTTAGAAGAGAAAGAGGTCACCACCTGGGCAGGGGTGGTGCATTGTGGGTGGGTGACAGAAACAAAATGAGTTGCTTTCAGAATATGGTATTGTAGTGCATTTTTTTCAGAATAAGTACTTAAAGCATTCCCTGTACATAGCTGATTTAATTTAATTTGCAGCCCTTCTGCACAGTATCACTATGCCAAGCACACCATTGTTTGCGAAGGAGTATAAAAGGCCATTTTTAAACACTTAAGGTTCAGGGCACTGGGCAATTAAAAGATTATACAGTTAAAAATTTCCACAACATAACTATCTTGTGCTCTTGTTGTGGCAAAAAAAGCTAAGCCTATAGAGTTCAAAGAAAAGTTAGGAGACCCTTTGCAAAAAAAATAATTTGATACTTTTATCAATCCATATTCTGATTATTACAAATAATATAATGAACTTGTAATTATTAAACTTTAAAACATTGACTTCTTTGTTTCTAAAATGAACACAAATATGGTCCTTAAAGGCCCTAAATGTTAAAAGCCTGTCTAGGCCTTAAAGTAGCTGGTAAATGCTTGATGAACACATCAGCCAATAGTTTTAGAAATCATCCTCATGTTGTTGATTTATGTTTTGATTAACTTGAGAAACGGAAAGTCTATTTCTATAATTGTAACAATTACTACTTTGCTGTTACAATATTGTAATTGTATTAAGCTACAGAAGATTTAATTACTACTTTACTAACCTAGTTTATCTGCGGTTTTACTACTGAACACATTTTTGAAAAGCTGTGCGTTTCAGATTGCTGTTACTACTGATGTTATGTGGTGCTTATCCTACTATAGGATAGTCACTTGAAGTATTCTGTATACAAGACTTTTTACACTTTGCCAATTTTATAGTTATTTTACATTGACACTAGATGGCACTGTTAATGCTACATTTGATCAGCCTGCATAAAATTAAGAGAGTATTCCTGGAAAATAGTTATACAAATGGATAAATCGCTAAATTCTACAGCATAAAAGGCACCATGGGTACATGATACAGTATTTACAGTAATTGTTTCCAGCTTAAAAAATAATTTGCTGTGGTTTGTTCACAAGTTCCCTCTATACATGAACATTAAAATTGAGATGAATGAAAATGAATGAAATTTCATTTAGAGGTACAAGGTAAATATAATGCAAATGGGATTGTGTACTCACAAGGACAATGCATTATAACCATAAAACGTACGGAATGTAAATGAGAAAACATAGAAATACATATCCTTCACATAAGTGTTTTTACATTTTGTAAATCACATACCATTGTGTGTTCTTTTTGATTTTGTATACAGTAGCTGCTGTTCCTTAGCCTACTATTTAATGGCCAAGTGATTCAGAGAAAAAAGACTTTGGAAACCTCTTCAGATTGAATGGAAAGATACTCTGGTGTGGATTTGAATGTTGTTCCTCTCCCTAAATTCCCTTTTTTTGAAGTGCAGGCCAAGAAGGATAGTATAAGCAAACTTCAAATTGAAAGGAACATAACGGTGTTTTCATTATCACAAGAACCCTGTGTACAATAATAAATAGTTGTGCATTGACAGGAGCAGGAAAAAAATAATGTCCACCCTTTTTCCTTTAATTTAAAAAACATACCTAAAAATAATAATAATAATTGCTTACACTTATATAGCGCTTTTCTGGACACTCCACTCAAAGCGCTTTACAGGTAATGGGACTCCCCTCCACCACCACCAATGTGCAGCATCCACCTGGATGATGTGACAGGAGCCATAGTGCGCCAGAACACTCACCACACATCAGCTATCAGTGGGGAGGAGAGCAGAGTAATGAAGCCCATTCATAGATGGGGATTATTAGGAGGCCATGATTGGGAAGGGCCAATTGGAAATTTGGCCAGGACGCCAGGGTTACACCCCTACTCTTTCCGAGAAACGCCCTGGGATTTTTAATGATCACAGAGAGTCAGGACCTCATTTTTACGTCTCATTCAAAGGACAGCACCTGTTTACAGTATAGTGTCCCCGTCACTATACTGGGGCATTACAATTCACATGGACTGCAGGGTGAGCACCCCCTTCTGGCCCAACTAACACCTCTTCCAGCAGCAACCTTAGTTTTTCTCTGGAGGTCTCCATTAAATCAGTTACATTTGATACATTGCCTCTGTTTACAACCAAAACTTAATAACACCCCCGCTGCATAGATAGAGTAGCAACAGCCACACAGAGTATCTTTCAGGTAAACTTGAGCAGGTTAAAACAAAAACCAAGTGTCTTACCTTATGCAGACAGCAGGTGGTGCAGAAGATTGCAACTCTATCAAGTTCTATGTCTGAATCAAGGTTCATGTTTTTTTTCCATTGTCATAAGTCTGAAGGACTCCACATTTTCCTGAGACTTGATCATAATTCGGTTCTTGATTCTTGATTAACTCAAAAATGGAGAATCTTCAAAGATAAGAAAAACATAAGAATAGTTGCAAATGAGTGGAAACAATCTGGCCCATCAAGTCTGTTTGGCAGTTAAAAGCCAATTGATCCACGGATCTCCTCCAGCCATTTCTGAGACACAATGTTATTGACTTTAACAACATGTCTGGGTAGCTTGTTCCATACTCTCACAACCCTTTGCGTAAAGAGCCTTCTGTTCTTGGTTTTAAAAGCATAGTTTCTATTTGCATCCTCTTGTTTATGTTTCACAAATCAAGAATTCCAATGCATTGGCTTTGTCAATGGCTTATGAGGATTTTAAATACTTGTATTAGGTCGCCTTAAGTTCATTTTTTTTTTCACTTCAGTATAGCACCTTACTTTAAGCTTTGTAATGCATCTGGTTGCTCTTTTCTGGAGTGATTACAGAGCTGCACTATCTTTTCTATAAAGTGGTGACCACATTTATACACAATGTTCTTCTTGAGGTCTTACTAGTGAATTATACATCTCTCCATCTTCTAACCTCTTTATCCAATTAAGAGTCTCTAGGGAGCCAGACCCTATCATGGCAAGCAAGTACAAGGCGCTATCACTATCACTATTTTTCCCTGTGATGCAATGCCTTGCTTCTCTCCTTTGCATTCCTTTACATGCTCTTGCGAATAGCTGTCATACCTAAAAAGAGAAAGAATTCTAGAAATTTGAGTAAAATAAATGTCTTCTAATTTACATGCCTTTAAAGCTTTGTTTCTCCTTTATCTTGCCACTTAGTTTAATGTTGTCTATAACATTCTCCACTATCTGTCTTCCCTATTGCACTTGCCCTTAGTGGGCAGGTGTTTCAGTATATGTAAGTAAACTACTAATATCGGTTTGGCTTGTCCTCAGAAAGAAATTCTGATCGATTCTGCAGAAGCTCGATGACAGATACTCCTTTCACATGTGCATCTTTCTTTGATGCACATGCTTCCAATAATTCATCTCATCTTTGAATGGATTTGTTGCTGAACTCTATCAAAATACCAGCCATACTGAGCAAAATAAAAAATGGTTCTTGACACAACACATCAACCACTTACAGTTTCTCCCATCTTTACGATTGAACACTTTCTTCACATTGGTATCCATAGTAGTCAGATTTAGGTGGTTCATAAAAAACTAATATAGCTCATTTGAATTTGGACAAGCAAAATAATTTAAAATTCTGAACTTTGATAGGGCAGTGAAGCAGCCTTTTAGTACTGCTGTCTTATTGCATTGGGTTCAGTCCTGGGGTGCTATTTGTGTGGAGTGTGTGCCCTGTGAAGAACTGATGTCCTGTTCAGGGTGTACCAATCCGTATGCCCATTGCTTGCTGGAATAAGCCCCACATCCTCCTTGATGTTATTTTGGATAAAGCAGTAAGAAAATGGATGGATGAAAGAATTTTGCTTAACAGCATTTACCTCATTCAGCTGCTTGTCATTCACTTACCCACCCCCCTCCCTTCAGCTGTACTCTTTTGTCTTCATAAATGCTAGGTCCAGTGACTGCATTAATTTTCTGTTTAATGCTAGGTCCAGTTGGAAAATCATCAGCACAACTGCACGAAAGCAAAAACAAACAAACAAACAAACAAACATACAAACATTACCTTTGCACACTTTGCAATGTTAACCTTCATAGTTTATAGCCTCTTTTCTTTCCCTCCATTTTCCATTCCATTCTTTGGCCTGATCCATGCTCATATTAGAGGGGAATCATGTAGAACATTTCAGGTGAGTCATCGTAGTCTTGGGCTGTGAGGTAAATCACCACCACCTCTGCAACCTCATACTATGATAGGAACTTACACCCACTTGGTCCAGACAGACAGGGGGCAGTGAGAAGAATCTAGGTGCTGTTTGTCATGATGATTGGATGTTAGTTATAAAAGTGAAATCACAAATGAAATATTTTTATACAAGAGCCTCACAGTGTTGGATTTATATTTGATTTTTTTTGCTATGAAACCAATTTGACTGGCCCATTCAGAAGGTGATTTTTGGACCAGCCGTTCCAGCTTTTGCCAGAAGTGCCAGATTGTCAGTACAGGTCTGGCATCTTAGACGTTACAATTTAAAATCAAGTTAAAATCAATAAAATTCATTATTAAAGTGAATTTTACTATTTGAAACAAGTGCTTGTAATGTTCTTAAAATAGTCTTTCCACATTTATACAGTCACAATAGCTGCAATGGTTTTCTATTTGCTTTATTTGGATCACATTCTGAATCACTGTGTGTGATGCATTAAATTAGATTTTTTTTATTATTTAACAGATTAGATTCACAGAAAAATGGACAAGACTGAAGAAATTCATACTCCTGAAAATGAAAATGCACATAAAACATATAAACCTGTAGAGCGGGTAAGTAGATCTTAGTTTTTATATTTAATAAGTTATGCAGACATCTAGTAAATACTTCAAATGTTTTTACTGCTGTGAGGTATTTAAAAAAATGAGATCATATTAGGCTTCCCTTATAATGCTTCATATTTACTGAGCCCCTCCATATTGCATTTAAGAACTTTAATTGGTATGGTTTGAAAGACATTGAAAAAGACAAAAGTGCATCAGAAATCAATGATGGAACTTTGTAAGTAGTGCATTCATATGAATGCTCTCTGCCAGGCTTAGATTACGAATCATATTATAAATGACTGGCTCTAAAATGCTCCAGTTAAGAACAATAAAATGAGTTTAATTTTACTAGGATTTGCAGCTGGAAAGATCATTAAAAAACATAATCCTGCTGTTTCTGGTAAATGATTTATACTTGGAAAATGTTTATAACTGAATTGAACGCTATACTTCTGTGGATCAGTAAAAATAACATTTTGTATTGATGTGTAGAGGTTTGATGGGTTTACTGAGACAATTATTAATTGTAGCAGTAATCACGAGGTTGTTCGTTGGGGCTTTTAGAAAATCAATCGTCAGAACAACTAACAACGCACACACACGGGTTCAATACACGAGATACATTTATCAATATAAATTGTGCACCAAACATATACTAGTCTGCCTGGATACGAGCGGCAGCCCTTACTGTGAGGGTTATCAATATACAAGGTATATAATCTCGAAGAGATGCAAACACAAAGAGATACACAACAGAGAATATATGTCAATATATATCGTTCGGTTACCAAATCGCTAGTGTTATTACCCACTGTTACTCTAAACTCGTAAGTAAATACATTACTCATGAATAAAATTGATAACAACTTATGTTGAGGTACAATTAAATTCTCGAGACACAATGTAGAACATGGGGTTTACTTATCCACTGTGTATGGATTTGGAATTTCCCGGCACGAACACCAAACCAGCTGACAGGCTCTGTTGCAGCCTCTGTTCCAGCGGTTGTCCAATGGGCGTTGTCCCGGCGTCCTCTGGCTACCGGCCAACCAGTCGATTTGCAGCTTGGAGTAGGACGGGCGGAGGAATCTAACTGCGGTGCGCAGGGCAGTCGTTGCTCCGAGGGGATCTACCAGCAGTCCGGCTGGCTAGTAGAAAGTCTCTATGCAGAGTGTGACCGCGAGTCCTCACAAGTCACTCTTTTGCCTGGAAAGAAGCTGGTTGTTCCCGGTCCAGCGCTGCTTCTGAATAAGCTATTCAGGTTGTCAACGAGGGTCCAACTGTAGGCTGCCGTTGATCAAGCGGAGCATTCACGTTGGTAGAATTCTGAGTACGTACGGGATCCTCGGCCTCGCGCTTAGAACAAAGTTCAAGTCCCTTTGCAGACAACAGCAGTTGTCACGTGATTGTCTCTGAGGATGCGCGAAAATGGCCAAGGAGAGCCCCGATTTGAGCTTGCGCTCCCTTTTTGACCAAGACACAGATGTGTGCTGATTGGTTGAGAGCTTGGCGGGCATTGGAGACCCACGTGGTATTACCACGCCCTGCCAGTCCCTGATTGGTTGGTCAAGGTGAGATATAAGTCACTTACTCTTGACACTTAAGAATGCAGTCCAGATGTCCATTCGGCACTCCCTAGACAGATAGGCACCAATGGATGACCATTGATCATGATAGCCAGGCTTAGCTAAGTGCATCCCCGTCTGGGAGCTGTTCCTTATCAAAAGAAAACATCTTAAATCAGCCGGCATGAATACTTTCTCTGTGGCTGCACCACAGAGATGGAGGGTGAGATGGGGCCTTCTTTAGGAAAGCATAACAACGCTTAATTCTGTCTTATAAACAAGCATTGCTGCTACAGATGACATCTAAACATTTTTAATTCCATATGTCACTTTTACCACTGTAACGCTTATGGCCGACAGGCACTGTGTAAGAGCCGGCGTATGTCACCGCCCTTCCCTGTGATAGCAGGACTACAGCTACTGGGCTGTAGAGAGATCTCTCTTTGGCTCACCAGGCTGGGTCCCTGCAGAGTGACGCGGTAGTCCTGGGTTCGAGCCCCCGACAGTGGGGGGCTGACCTAATATGGCAAGGGTGCCCACCTGAGCCCCTGTTGTGTTACACCACCTTATAATGGAGAAACAATGCAATTAAATGTAGCTATAGCCATTTGAAAGTAATTACATCAACCAATTTATTATAAAAATGCCTCTTTTCACAAATTAATAGTTTTTTCTAGCTTAAGACGACATTTTAAAGAATTAATATAATGCAATTCGAAAGAGCATTAAAGAAAACTTCAATGCTGCTGAAAGGTCCTTTTTAAACAAGGTTAAGCAAATAATAAAACAATGTGTGCTTTGTAAGAAAACAGACAAAATAACCATCATAACAAACAAAAAGAAGAGGCAAAATACTCGATAAAGTTAGGTAAATGCTACTGTATATATTTTGCTGTGAGCAGTCAAGTAAATTTCCAGGGGACTCATTTAGAAAGGAAACAAAGGTCATTACATTTTCCTCATTTCTGACCTTGTGATACTGGATTACCTATGTGGAACAATATAATCTGTTTAATCCAAGAAAAATTGTCATCTTCAAAATTGTGTGAGAAAACAAAGTATTGTACTGACAAGCACCCATTATCTACTGCTGGGGCTGATCCACTGTATGCACTTATTTGGCAGATGCCCTTATCCAAAGTGACTTTGTAAAAACGAAATGCAAAAATAAGAAAAACAAAACTGTGCTGGTATAAGTGAATATAATGACAATAACACTTGAACATCAACACAAATGCTATGAAAAAATATTAAATATTAAGAACTCAAACTACTGAAAATGTGACTTCCGAGCAGTAATCCAAATACTCTGTTGGTATGTGTATCCAGGAGTAGAGTGCATAAGTGAACTTAGAATACATGTGTTGTCTAAATGGATGTGTCTTCAGCAGGTTATCAATTCTGTTCTCAATGGCTAGTCTGTTCCACCACCTGATATAATCTGTTCTAGAAGTGGGAGAAGTGAGAGTAGATATAGCACATCTGGTGACAAGGAGGATCAGAGAGAGTGACAGAGAGAGTATTTGCTTTGGCAACACTGATTGTACCCATCGGTCATGCTAATAAAGCACCTTGAATTGAATTGACAGGGGGGGTGCTGGCAGGATTAAGGTAGGCAGGGCAGAGGATAAGGTTTTTGAAAAGGACGCCTATGTGTGATAGTCACGGTTCCGTGCGGGGTCATGCCCCCCGCCGCCCATTCTGTCCCGCACACCTGGGGGCGTGAACCCAGGTCTCTGGCATAATGCAACAGGGCACCAACTGCGTGAGCTAAAGGAGACCTCCCTCAGCCCAGGCAGCTGAGGTCCTTGCTATGCACAGTGAGGGCGCTGACGTCACCGCACTAGCTCTGCTTTATATGCATCTTGACCAGACGTGACTGTAAGCCACTTTGGACAAAACCATCTCCCACGTGAACAAATGTAACAGAAATAGTTACCTTCTTGAGTTCTTGCAGTGTTTTCTCAGTAGCTATCTGAAATGATCATCAAAATGAAATCCACTACATTCTCTTTGGGGCTGTGTGCTGTGTTCAGTTTTTTTTAAAATTCTCTGTTGCATTGTCATGCAGATAAGTAATGAATCATTAAGATGTGGGATAGTACCAATGGCACTTAAACCTGCAGTTACTATCATTCTGCTAAAAGTCTGAATTGAAATAGATTGAAATGTCACCATTGTTGGCAAAGATTCTGAACTTGTTTCTGTTCATGTACAGGCTTACATATCTGTGAATAAACCTCGTGAGAATCTTCAGTCTAGGCTTAATGCATACTACAGGTGAAAAACGTGGTCAGTGAGCCTGGTCAGTACCTGAATCGAGACCTCCAGGGAAAAACTAAGGTTTCTGCTGGAAGTGGTTTTAGTGGGGCCAGTAGGGGGCACTCACCCTGTGGTTGTTGTGGATGAGATGTACTGTAAATCTGAGGTCCTGATTCTCTGTGGTCATTAAAAGTCCCACGGCATTTCTTGAAAGGAGTATAGGTGTTACCCCAGCATCCTGGCCAAGTTACCTATTGGCCTTTACTAATTATTGCCTCCTAATAATCCCCAGCTCTGAATTGGTTTTATCACTCTGTTCTCCTCACCATTGATAGCTGATGTGTGATGAGCTTATTGTGCACACTATGGCTGCTGTCACATCATCCTAGTGGGTTCTGTAATTTGATGGTGGACAAGAGTATCCATTACCTTTAAAGCACATTGAGTGGAGTTTCCAGAAAAGCCCAATATAAGTGTAAGGAATTATTATTAATTATTAAGTGCACAAGGGCAATGAAATGCGTATTTGCATGTATGCTCCAATACAAAGACATTAGGGAAACACAAAGCAAACACAGAACAGCAGCAACAACAAAATTAAATAACATAAAATTTAAATACAAGTCAAACAGGGCACAAAAAAACATCAGGGTGAGTCAGTGGTAGAGGTTGTGGGAAGAAGCTGTCTCTGAATTCAGAGGTATCTTTATGCTCCTATACCACTTACCAGAGGGAAAGGGATGAAAAGTGAGAAAGCCGGATAATGTTTACCCTTGGTAGTACTCCCAGCCTTCCTGAGACAGCAGGTTGTAAAAATGTCCACAACAAAGGGGAGCTAATCTCTGATAATGGACCAGGCTGACCTCATCATTCCTTGCAATGTCGTTTGGTTATACAGTACAACGAGCTGCTCCCAAACCTGTACTACACTGTAATACCACACGTGAGCACACTTTCAATAGTGCAACTGTAAAATGTAGTGAATTGTTGAAGATGGAACAATATTGGTTTACCTGAGGAAATACAGTAAAGGAACTGTTGTGCCTTCTTTGTAGCTTCAGGTACATGCTGGGGCTCCGTTACATCATTAGTAATGAAGGTACCCAGGATCTTGAGGCTGGTAACCATCTTAAAAGCCACCACATTGGTGTGATCCACATCCAGCTTTCTGAAATCGACAACCAGCTCTTTGGTTTTGCTAACATTGAGGGAGAGATTATAGTCAAGACACCTCTCCAGCTGGTTTCATGAATGTATTCCTGTAGACAATCTCATCATGACTTTTGATTTGGCCAGTGATAGTAATCATCAGCATACTTGTACTGTAGATGATGTTGGAGCTGTGTCTGGCCACACAATCATGGGTAAATAAGGGAAATGGCAGGGGACTAAGCACACAGCCCTGAGGGACACTTATATTGACAGTCAGCGTGGAAGAAAGCTTTCCATTAACCCTCACTGGGCTGCCAGTTAGGAAATCCAGAATCCAGCTGCAAAGAGAGATGATGATATCGTTTAGCTTGCTGACTAGTCTGGGTGGAACTATAGGAGTTGTAATCAATTAATAGCATTCTAAAATATTTGTCTGTATCATTTAAATGAGCCATGACAGTGTGAAGTGCCAGCAAAAAAACATAATCAGTGAACCTCATACACAGGTCTGCAAACTGCATGGGGTCTAAGCACTCACATACTATAGGGTTAATTTAAAAACAATAAAAACATATACTTGAATAAATGTAAGTTATACTTATAATCCACCAAAACTGGGCAGGATCTTGCAGGGCCCAAGGTAGCAGAAGCTTGGATTTTTGGGAGATGTAGTATTTAAGGGAAGTTTCCTAATCAGTTTTCTGAGTAGTTTGTACTTTGCTTTCTCTACTTGATTTTTAGAATTCAATTATAATAATTTCAATTAATTTGAAATCAATTATTAGTTGTCAGCTATGTTACTATCATGTCAACTACTGTATGTCAACTTCATGTCAGTTATGCTATTTAAAAATCTGTCAAAATTGATTTTAGACACAAAAAATAGTTTTGTTTTTATTACACAAAATAGCAATTATCTGATTTGCTCGGTTTTATAAAATAATTTAAATGTGACTTTTGTGAGACAAAGTTAGTTCTACAATATTTTTGTGATGCCATATTTAATTTATGTTTAATCTAAGATCCTCTATGATAACACTTAAAATATAATTGGATCAAGAGAATATCCATGGTATTTGGGAGTATCGGGATTAATTTCCTTACTCCACAAAACATTGCAAGCAGTTGGTAGAAAGCCATTAAATTGTATGTGAGGTGCCTTTATCATGTAAATAGACTTATTGTTTTGTCAATGGATAATAGGTCAGTGAGCTGCACCTACCATCTCTACTCAGGGAATTAAATAAACACATACAGTATACAATAATACAATATAAGGCCATTTGAAGTGAATAGTTTGCAGGATAGTTGACTTTCTGAGTGGAGAGGTCATCAGTGCGCATTGTCAGGTGGGTGAGCACCTCAAGGTGAAGGTTCCTGAATATTGCCAAGGTGTTGGTGATGATGAGCACAATGCTCTGTGCATAAGGAGAAGAATGCCTCTGGAGAATTATATTCCCAACACCTTAATTTCCAGTGGTTCCATTCCAGTGACTAGTATTCCTTTCATCACAAATTCCTTTCATTTATCACAAAAAGTATTTTTTCACAGGGCTTAAACAGAGGGGGTTAAATTTGGCATAACACCAGCTGTGATCTCAACCAGTCTGGAGCAGCTGTCTCTAGATGAAGTCAACTCCTAGGTAGTGTAACTGTCGTGTGGATAGTTTCACAAGAATCAGACAAAGGTCTAAGCATCGCTTGTTCTAGATAAAACTGCAAAAAAAACAAACAACAACCCATAATGTACTTCTTTGCGGCTTTGTTTGCCCAAATCATATATTCACAACGTGAAATCTAGAAAATAATATTACATAACCAAAATCCGCAATATGGAAACAGAACCTGTGTAATTGTTGATAGATGATGTACTCGTAACATTTTTACAAGACGAACTACAACATTTAAAAAATGACTTGTATGTACTTGACATCTCTAATCAATCCACGGCGACATTGTTAAAAGCAGAATCCCAGCACAAAACGAAACTAAAACGCATACCGTTTCGCGCTTCTTATTAGTTGCTCAAAAGTAATTTGACCGTATGAAATGCATAATATAAACCTAGAAACATATACGTGAGCATTATTTACGCACTGTAGTATCGGTGTTAAGACATACCTCTCAAATACTGTAAATCAAGTTAAAAACATCTCAAGACCGATTCTGGTCATAATGAAACCATGTTTCGTGTATGTTTTCTTTAAAGTACCGAGACCAGCCATATACTGTATGTTTATGTTCCAAAATTAATATCGTTTATGGCCTTCACACGCGTTGCAGTATGCTCCTATTCTTTTTATGCTCAGCTACTAAGATTTCCCTTCAGTGGTAAAATTAGATATGAATATTCAATACTTAAACGGGCACAGTTAAGACATTAAATATACATATACATACTGTATACAGTACAAATTTCATACGGTAATATGTTTATGTTCCTAAATCAATCTCTTTTATGAGCATGTGAAAGGCATGGTGAATTGATTCTCAAAAATTACTGTACTTTGCATGATTGGAAACAAATGCGTGATTGCGAAATGCTGTGGTGTTACTTTTACAAAGACGCTCAATGACAAAAAGAATGTTGACCAGGGCAATACTTTGAGTTTACACTTACAGCTTGTCCAAGGTCATTCATTATTAATACTATTAGTAATATCTTGGTTAAAGACTTTGATGGCCACAGCTCAAACATGAGAAGTTGAGCTTTATTAGCTCCACCTTGCAGAAATTCCGGATACTATTATTTTGCTTGTCGTATTATAGGAAGATTTCCGGTAACTCGCGGTATTTACCGGTAGCTTGCGGTAGACTGCGTACAGCGTACTGCAAGCTACCGGTAAATACCGCGAGTTACCGTAAATTCTCCTAAATAATGCGGTATCGCCCGCACATTTTGAATGGCTGCATCTGTATACGTATCTATGGAAATATATATCCAATGGAGCACCATTTTTTCGGATCCATTCTTCTCAACCCTTTTGGGGGTTGGCTATACTTTCTTCTGGAGTTGTAAACAGAGGTGGAATATCAAAATAATTGAATTGGGTTTGCTGAATTGAATTAATTGAATTAAAAATGCATCCAGTTGGAATCACTGAAACCCTCATCTTAAATGATTTCCACATAATGTATGCACTACTATTATTGCAAACACTGAAACACAGAAAAGTCCTTTGCTACACTTGTCCAGTTGACTTCAGTGATGTCACTGATGGGATGTTTCTAAAAATCTGTCCTCTGTAAAACATCTTCTCTAGTTGTCCTGCATATGTATTCGCTAATGAAGCTGTGTGTTCTGAGCCTGGATCTCTACATTTCTGTATGAACCAGCTTAGAGGGCTAAAGACAGCTTGTGTTTTAATTGAGTGTAAGGTAATTTATGCTTCTAAAGTCATGGTCAGCATTTATTATTGTACTGTGCTGTAAACTTGTTCTGTGCCTAGTCACATTATTTTATAGCGTTTTTATAGCGTTATTAAATCCGGTGGCGCTGTGTGTTAGTTTCCTGACTCCCATGTCACATGGTCTGTGATTGAATCCCATGGAACTATGACTTTATTTTTTAACAAACATTTCTTTGAAAAAATGAAACGTTTCCCTTGGTCAGAGATTAAGGTCGCTGCCTTTCATCTAAAATCCTACTTGAATTTTTCTAAACTAAAAATCAGTGTTAGTGAGTTCTAAATAAAGAGGTATCCAGGTAACAGTGAAATGGGCAGACAGTCTGGGGAGATTGCCCGTTTTCCATGTAAATAGTTCCCTGGTTCCGCACCCCTTGGTGTTTCTCTCGCTCTCTCTCGGGTCACCTGATCATTAGCTCGAAAGATTTGAGTGCTTTGTGTATATTCTAATGGTAGTGGGGGCAGGGTGTGTGGGAACAGGTTTGGTTGAAATTGCATTGGAGATCTATGTTCTTCACACCTGAAACATTTTCTCTGAAAGCATACTAATTAAATGACCGCAGGCACTTTCCATCCCCTCTGCCAGCAGGAACATTCCTATTTTTAGCTCAGCAGCTCATTACAAACCGGGTTTTTTTACACAGCGATACAGCTTTGCTTTGTGAATCTGTTTTTCCGTGTTTACAAAGAAAGTGGAATACAGTGATACTACCTGCTATACAGATACATATGTTTAGATATTTAGACCCTTAAATTAATATCATTATTAATAATAATGATTATAATGATAATAATGATAATCGGCCAGTGAAAGCTCTGTTGTCCTTCACATCAATGCCTGAAACATTTTTTTCATAATGTCGACATACACAGTCGTGTAACTGACAGTTTGAGGTAGCCTATCGTGTAAATTTCGCTTTGTTGCTGATAGGTTAAGCTTTCGAAACTCTGCCCCAAAGTCATGTGACTGATTTTTCACCCTGTTTTGTTGGTTAAACGCAATGATCACAAGCACCACCATGATAACTGGGATGTGTAGTTTTTAATTCCGTTTGAATTATAACTGTACGTACTGTCTTCATATTTGGCCAGGGCTTTAAAGAGAAGGTGCGCCAAAAAATTTCGGTGCCGTCGTCTCCGCTTTAAAGGTACCCCCGTGCTGGAAGAATTTGACCTCGGAACGTTTGCCCAGCGTAGTTATAGTGGACATAAAAACAAGAGTTCGCTGGCATTATATAATTATACGAATTACACGAATATAATTATATCTATTAATTTCTTGAGATACGCGATTCTTTTAATACAGTCTTTGCTGTGCTCTAGAGGATCCTTGTGATATTCGAGCTCTGGTTGAATGATAAGTGTCACAGTTTAAATAAATTTTGTAGTTGGCAATTATGAAACGCTCTGTTAAAAGCAAGGGAGTTTTTATGTCCGTTGCAGTTCTTTTGAAACTGAACTTGTTTGAATTGACTGAGCTCCGTGCTGTACCACACAATGTCTGTTTTTTTTGTGCTGTCCTACTGTACTTCCTACAGTACTTTGAAAATACCCGTGAAACCGGTTTAATTCGTCACAGCCAGCCCTCCCGCAGAGAGGGGGGTTGTACTCGTTAATGTCTTAGCACAAAGCAGAAACTTCTTGGAAAGATTACAGATTTTAATCGTCTTTTTTCTGAACCAGGGAAAATCTGATCATGTTTCTCTATAACAATAATAAAAAACTTTATTTTACATATCACCTTTAAAAGTGGCATCTCAAAACAATACAGTAGATGTAAACCACAGATTACAAAGTAAATACCCAGACAAAAGCAAACGCGTTTTTAATAAGATGCTTTTATTCGTTCATAATCCGACGATCTCAGGAAGACTAATGGGGGTTTGGCTTTTTTTCTGGAAAACCATAACTCTGGTCTTGTCCAGATTGGCTGTCAGCGCCCAGGTCTGACAGTGCTGCTCCAGCCTCTGTTCTGTGCGCGACAGCAGGATCAGTTCCTCTGCAAAGAGGAGGAACTCGATTTTTGTAATTAATGCAGATCAGTAAATCAAGGGACAAAACAGTTATTGTGCCCGGCTCCTCAATGGGCTTCGACGTGCTAATGCGTTGGTTTAACAGTCCGGGTGTGGCAATGTTTTTTATTATTGTTATAGAGAAACATGATCAGATTTTCCCCGGTTCAGAAAAAAAGATCTGAAGTACTGTAGCATATACTAGTTTGTCACTCTTCTCATCCCCTCTTTGCTAAATGGCTTTTGAATCGAGTCACATGAAGACAGAGGTAAAACAGCCCTACACAGCCCTGTCGCAGTACACTAATATAATTATATCTTATTAATTTCTTGAGATACGCGATTCTTTTAATACAGTCTTTGCTGTGCTCTAGAGGATCCTTGTAATATTTCGAGCTCTTGGTGAATGATAAGTGTCGCAGTTTAAATCATTTTTGTAGTTAGAAATTATGGAACGCTCTGTTAAAAGCAGGGGAGTTTTTATGTCCGTTGCAGTTTTTTTGCAACATGAATATAATTATATCATTATTAATTTCTTGAGATACGCGATTCCATATTATATTCCCTTTTAATCAAATTCTAAAAGTATGCTTGTTGACTCCGGTATCACGTTAGATGCTTAAAGACTTCGATGCTTAAAATGTTTAGGGAGAAATGGAATACTGGTGTGTATGTTTTCTTTAAAGTACCGAGACCAGCCATATACTGTATGTTTAAGTTCCAAAATTAATATCGTTTATGGACTTCACACGCGTTGCAGTATGCTCCTATTCTTTTTATGCTCAGGCACTAAGATTTCCCTTCAGAGGTAAAATTCCATATAAATATTAAATACTACAATGGACACAGTAAAGACGTTTACTGTAAATCTTTCTACGACAGACCAATGGACCACGGGTGCCCCTGTCGGTCAACCAATCACGTACCGCGGTACCCCGTGTCATCTTGCGTCACGATGTACGACGCCGTAGTCAATTACCTCCGGTACGTGTCTGTACCGCGCACTTTGAATTGCTGCATCTGTATATAATTTTTTGGGGGGAAGAAACCATCTGCACACCAGTTTCCACACATATCCTGATGGAACCCAAACTTGAGCCAATGGTATGAAGACCAAAAGAATTGGAGGTCTCATTTTTCCTCAGTTTTTATTCTCCAGAACATCCTTTGAGGTATTTTAAATGGTACAGATACAGCCACTCACATTTCTTATTAATGCATTTGCAGTACTGTGGTGCAGTATGTTGTGTGGTTCACTGGCCAAAGACGACTGATAGCTAGCACTTGTGGTACATCACATGCTCACAAAGTGCTTTGTTTAATGTTTCACTAATACACATCTTTAACTCCACATTAAGTAATATTCCACTTAATATGGAACTATGTAACTAAAGGGAAATTTTAGTAACCAAAAAATAAAAACAGAAGTACAGTATAACATTGTTACACTTTTTGAAAAAGTTTGATGTGCTCATTCTAACTATAAAAAAAATATTCTAAGAAATCTATAAAAGTTATAAGCTATTAAAAAGCTCTAAAGTTTTAACCTTTTCTATGAATATACTTTATAAAAAGTATATTTTTATTTATAAAATAATATACTTTGTAAAAAGCTAAAATGTTTAAAACTTTTCTGTGAATACTTGGTGTCGTTATTGTCGTGATTTTTAACTGCAAGATGGACTTGGGTGTTTATGTTGATTCTTCTGTGTCCTAGACAAAATAGGAATTGAATAAAAACAAACAGAATACTTCAGTATATAGCAAAAAGAGAGGAATTTAAATCCAGGGAGGTTATGCTTAAACTTTGTAATTCACTAGTAAGGCTATATTTTAAATATTTTCAGTGTTGTTCACCCTAACACAAAATAAAACATTCTAGCTTTAGCTGAAGCTCAATACCTTATTACCATAACAACTAAATGCATTGAATTTGGTTTGGTGCGCTTATACAATACAAATATACAACATAATGCCAATAACAGAATGCATCCAACCAAAACATTCACAAACCATCCTAAACACACAACAGTAATAAAATAAATGACAGTAAGATAAATAATAATGAGGCCAGATAGAATAACAATGAGCCGTGCAAAATTAAAATGCAGAGTTTAGGTACCTCACATCCTCCAAGTAAGTGCCGTTACAAAACCTAGTAGTTTTTAGTCTTAATAGTCTTAATAGACGTAAGCTAGAGAGGAGGAACGTAAAGTAAGGTTGGGCAGGGTGGGATCTTGAGAGCTTTGCATTTTAGTCTAGAAAAGTGGTGCGAGTCCATAGAGGGAAGGTAGCATCCCAATTTTGGAGGCAATATACACTACTCTAGAAATACTGCAAATAAGATGATTCCATAGAGATAGTTATATATTTTTGGTCAAAGGACCAAACTTTTCTGTTTAACATAAAATAATTTATGTAAAAGCCTAAGGGGTATAGATAAGATAAATATTTCCTCACATGGATGTAGTTCAAACTCTGGGCTAAGCAAATACCGTGTAAAGAATCAATCGTTTTAATTACTTTCTAAATCTGTTATGTTCTAGGATAAACATCACAAACAGGAAATCCATTGAGGATCTTACAGTAGCACTAATATCCATTTATCACAAAAAGTATTTTTTCACAGAGGATTCAAGACTTTATTGGGTAAATTAAAGAGGGGATTAAATTTGGCATAACACCAGCTGTGATCTCAACCAGTCTGGGGTAGGCTTGCAGTCCAGGGGGAAAGGCTACATTAAAGAAACAAAGTTTTGGCCACACTAAAGAAACAAGGTTTTGGCCACATTAAAGAAAGGGACTGATCCCAGCTGTCCAGGAGCCCAGTAACCTAGTAAGCCCAGTAAGAAAAAACAAAATGATAATCTACAAGAAACTGAGGAAAACAGGAAAGGTAGTATTTTAATATAAGCACACAGAAGTGAAAGGAAAGACAAGGTGCACCCATCCTTCAGTACTGTGGAGGCGGTAAATGGAAGTATTGAAAGAAATCTGAAAAATGCAGGAGAATTAACATTCCTCAACACCCACATTCAAGATTAAAGAAAGGCATTTGCCTAGTATTTGTGTGCTGTAAAGCGTGAAAAGTAAAAAGCAAATAAACAATTCACAACTCCTCTGCATGCTACAGTTTGTGATTTTGACTGTACAGTTCTAAAAAGTTCTGATTGGGCTGGAGAAGCAATACTTTAATATGAAGAGATTTTTCAGATTTTTTAAAACATGAATAGGCTGTGAAAAAAGATTTAGGATTTTCACTTGGGATTTCTGAGTGATTACCTTCCCTTTTCACATTTTCTTTACTCTTTTGCTTGATCACAACCCCATATTCTCTAAACCTTTCCCTCTGCGTGTTCCCTATCTTAGTTATACAGGGCTCTCTCAACTCTTTACACTCTAATTGATCTTTTATACTTAAGGTATATCCACAGAATTCATTTACACTAACCATAGGAATTTGCCTTCCAAGTTGCTCTGTTGCTTCCTACTGTAGCTCTCTTGCATGGAACATCCTGCCATATGACATCCTCTTATTTCACTTAGAATTAAGTGTTATTAAAGCTTAAAGCAATTTTGCTGATGAAACTACTGGCATCCATTCTCTCAAACTAAACTGACGTGCTCTTCAGAGAAATGTTGTGTTCTCTTTCTTCTTTTTTTCAGCATGGAATAAACCTATTACTTGTTCCTGTATAATGTTTAGTTCAAAATAGTAAATATATATTTACTTGTATCTGAGAAAAAATACAATTACTTTACAGTATATTCTCTGGCATACTCCTACCAGTTCTTCTTGAGCAACATTTTAGCTCCCCCTTTCTTACAGATTTTTACAACTTCTTTTCGAAACCCTTACTATTGTATCTCAGTATTAATATGCCTTCCTGCCAATGAAATTTGACCACTTTATCTCATTCAGCATTATGCGGATGGCATTACCCTTTCTCTTCCTCACTATTAATAATATAATCTTTGTTTTAAATAGTGGCTTTCATAATATATCAAACCATTCAAGCATCTGAAGGTGAGCATTTCTGTTTTGAATAAAGGGCAGTGTGAAAAATCTGTAAAAGGTAATTAAAATGCATAATATTAGATTTAAGCAGCTGAGTTCCAAACATAATAATAATAATAATAACAATAATAATAATAATAATAATAATAATAATAATAATAATAATAATAATAATAATAATAATAATAATAATTCCTTACACTTACATTGCACTTTTCTGGACACTCCACTCAAAGAACTTTACAGGTAATGGGGACTCCCCCTCCACCACCACCAATGTGCAGCATCCACCCGGATGATGTGACTGCAGCCATAGTGCGCCAGAACGCTCACCACAGATCAGCTATCTGTGGTGAGGAGAACAGAAGCCAATTCAAAGATGGGGATTATTAAGAGGCCATGACTGGTAAAGGCCAATTGGAAATGTGGTTAAAATGCTGAGATTACACCCCTACTCTTTGCAAGAAATGCCCTGGGATTTTTAATAACCACAGAGAGTCAGGACCTTGGTTTAACATCTCATCTGAATGACAACACCTTTTTTGTTACAGTACAGTGTCCACGTCACTATACTGGGGCATTATGACCTACATGGACCACAGGGTGAGTGTCCCCTGTTGGCCCCACTAACACCTCTTCCAGCAACAACCTTAGTTTTTCCCAGGAGGTCTCCCATCCATGTACTGACTGGGCTCACTCCTGCCTAGTGTCAGTGGGTTGCCAAATGTGAGTTTCAGAGTGTTATGACTGCTGGCAAACTTGCTGGCATTCTTCAATTTGTGAGCAATATTGGAAAACATCAGTAGGCCTGCAATACAATAATCACAGCTGAAAAGGACAAAAGCAATGATCTGATAGACCCTAGTCATTCAAACAGTACACTCTCCATAGGATGAAAACAGAAGAAGAGTAGTCATGAGCTAGCAAATGTCCTTTTCCTCCTCTGGTTTGAAGGAAAAGGCTGATCAAGTGACTCTCTCAATCTTTCACATACATCTGCTCTCTCCCTCTCTCAGTTGGTGGCAACTGTATACTTTCATTCCCTGCATCTACTAGAGGTTCTTTCCAGTATAACAGTAGACATTTGTCTTCTTTCTGCTCTAGACGTTCATCCAGGGAAGCAATGGCTAACCACTATGTCCCCACAATGTCTGGAGGCTCAGTAAAGAATATTTTCATCTTCCTCCACCACTGGAGAACCATGGCAGGAAAGCAATAACCAACCAGAGGGTCTCTCCACCTCTGGAGGCTCGGGCCAGGGTAGCAATAGTAATTCACTTAGTCCCTGTTCCTCTGGGAGCTTGGGCCAAGGTGCATCTGCAATTGACTAAGGTCTTAGATCACTTGTCTCCCTCCACAACTACTTAGTTCTCAAGGAACAGGTCACAGAATTACCCATCTGAAAGTTTACAAATGAAAGGCCATTTGACCCACCTAGCAACAAGTTCATTCAGTTCATTGTTAACATCGCCCAATTGCTTCTAAAATATGTTTGCATTGAGCCTTTCTGTACTGCAGCTGCATAGCATGGGTTTCATAGATATGCATTTATCTCCAGGTAGCTTACCTGTTGTTGTTAACCCGAGTTATTGATTTGAGGTGCTGAAACATGTACTGAAATAAAGTGTACATACTGTAAATCAAAAACATTTCTCAGCATTCATATTTACCAGGAGAGGGTCAGGGTAAGAGAATCACTAACACCAGACATTTATCAATAATATGAATGTGGGTTAAGCGCAACCAACAAAAATGCTTTA
This sequence comes from Lepisosteus oculatus, assembly GCF_040954835.1. Lineage (NCBI taxonomy): Eukaryota > Metazoa > Chordata > Actinopteri > Semionotiformes > Lepisosteidae > Lepisosteus > Lepisosteus oculatus. The sequence goes on along the minus strand of NC_090696.1, from coordinate 44,125,659 downwards.
ATTTAATCTTTCTAATATTTCTTTGACATTTATGGATTGTTACATTTTTTTTCTATACCAACTTGTTGCGCAGACTCGTTTTGAAAAAAGTATACCTGAAGCAGAAACCTTTCTTTGGTATTCAAACATCCCACATTAGGGTTAGGGTTAGAAAATCACTGACACCAGACATTTATAAATAATATGAATGTGGTTGAAAATCAAATAGTATGAATACTTTCTTGTAATCTCTTAAAATTTTTGGACTAGTCACTGTTATTGATGAGGTATTAGATTATGCACAATTCCCCAAGACTTGTTACAAAAATATTCCCCTTTAATTGATTCCAACACTGAAACTAGCATAATGTGACACCTTGATTATCTTCAGAATGTCTCAGAAATTTGAACCCTAATACTCCCCAGTAGCTGCCACTTCCCTTGGTTGTTATTCTTCGAGCTCACTTGGCCTTATCATATCCTCACATGGCCTCATGTGGCAATGCTATGCTGATAGTGTTCAGCTCTCCTCCCACCTTACTAGCATTTTTGGCAGATGTCTCCTCCATGATGACCAGCCACTATTTCCAGTTCAATGTCTCCAAGGCTGAGCTAATCTAAACCCTGGCCTAACATCTTCAACAACAATCTCATATTCACACATTACAACTTATCTGTGAATTCCAATAGCATTCCAGCATACTCCCAGAGCACTATCAGGCACTGCTAGGGCACCGAGATCCATTTCATCTGGCCAATTGGATATGCTATATGGATATATGTTATTGAATATCCTGGGGCTGCAAGTCCTAGGAACTGTTAAACTAATCTCTTTGGGATATACAGATGCAGCCATTCAGTATGTGTGGAAGATCTTCCAAATACCTCAAAAGTAATGTGTTGCATTCAGTGGGTAAAGATGATCAATATGTGACACTTGTGATGTATTAGATGTTAGTAATGATTGCTTTATTTTATCTGTTTCTCCACTGTGCATGTTTAAATCTGCTTAATACAGAATATTAATATGAAGTTTTAAAGGAAAACTGTGGTTACTGAAAATAAAAACTGAAGGCGCACTTTTGAGGTATATGGATGAAATACTGTGTGTTCTAAATATACTAAATACGATTTGCAAATTGCAAATTTCAGCAAACAATTTTGGAGGCTTTAAAACCATACAGTATCATAATGTATTTCCAGTATATTTATATGGCATATGATCACACTGCAACTCACGTATGTGTACGCTACTGTTTCAATATACTGCATCTGCGGATATGACTTCATGTAATTTGCATGTGTGGAACGTTGGGAGATGAGACACAGTGGGGGTTTTGTTTTCATTATACTGTGAATCAGTCCCTGAGGGATACCGTCCAAGGTTTCGACATGATAAAAATGTTGAACCTTTTTTGAGTTTGCATGTGAGAAAGGGGTACCTTTTAAGAAGTCATGTACTACTCGCAAAGTAGCTGATTTGACAACCTTAAACAGCTTAAACAGGATTTGAACCACTCACCTTGGAGTAGTGTGTACCTGTCTAAACCACTGTGTTAAACTGCTACTTGGGTGCAGCACCTAAGACATTACACTTTATGAGTATTTCATTGTCCATTACCACTATGAGGACAACAATTTTTTAAAAATGAAATTCAAAATGTTTCCAAAATATCCACAAGTGATACTTTAGTTGCCAACATATCTTTAGTTACATGATTCCATATTAATATTCCTTATCAAGCAGTATTAAATCAGTTACAACTTTTCTTACAACCATAACAGCAAGTGTTCTTATCTCTATGCAGATGTAAACCTGAAAGAAGCTCATCACATTCACAGCAAGTTAGAGTATAATAATAAACTATTTTTATTATATCCAAGTGATTTTGTTTTTGTAAAATAACTGTTTTTTAAATACTTTAATATGGAGTCTAAATAGTTTACAACTTAAATTTGGGAAATGGACAAAGATTGTCCCTCAGCATTGACTGAGATTCAAAACCAATCATTTTCTGGCGACAGCCCAGATACTTCCATGTATCACATTAAGCATTCACTGCTCCACCTGGTGGTCTTACAAAGTAGTGTAGTTCCACAATGAATATTTTGGAAAATGCACAGCACACTAAAGTGTATGAGGTGCAATCTGCCGCGTTATCCAGAGTCCATTCTGCATACATGTGTTTCCACTCTAAATGTCCATGTCTAAACCTCACTTACTGATTATGCTCTTGCTGTCTGTTAAGAAGCACTGAAACACCTTAACATTCTGCAAAATCGTAGCACTTAATGACATTATTTGTTGTGGATTTATAGTTTTATGCCACTGTTATGTGTACCTTTTGCATCTTGACCAGATGTGACTGTAATCTACAGATGTACTTTGGATAAAAATGTTTGCCAAATGTAATTTCAGCTACATATTCCCACCTACTGTACAGTTTGTCCTATACCAGCAACATAACTGATTTTATGTAGTATGCAGTAGATGTGTACTGATAATAAAATTCTACACTATCTTTTATTTGGATTATTTAAAATATTTTGAATTAAGATTCTGAAAGCTGTCTAAATAAAAGGGGAATGTACACTTTATTACAAGGGTTAATACTGTTTAATGTGATTAAATAATTAATAATAAGAATTACTTACACTTTTCTGGACACTCCACTCAAAGTCCTTTTTGTCAGGATTGACTCACTGAGGAAACGGGAAGATGGACCCTGTGCGGAACCTTAGGGGGCTAGATGAGAGGCGAAGTCCGAGTTGAGTTCCGAGATTCGTAGAAAAAGGCAGGAGAGTAGGTTTCCAATTGAGAATAGGGCAAGGCTGAAGTTGTAGTCGAAAAGGCAGTTCCGCGAGTCAAAAGGTGAAGGTCAACGGGTAGGCTTCCAGATCTGAACAAGAGCAAGAGTATACCAGAATCTAAGGCGAGGTAGGTGAACAAATGAACAACCAATACAGGGAAAAGAACAGGGGCTTCTGGAGGGTTTAAGTATTGTGCGAGGAAGAAGGTGCGCCGATTGATGGAGTGTCGTGGTTGGCTGATTATCAGGAGCAGTGTCATTTAGCAGAAGTGTTCAGGGCTGGAGTGTGATTAGTGTGAGTGCGCTTCAGTGTGAGAATGTGGTGGAATGAAGGCATGACAGTACCCCCCCTTCACGGGTGGCTCCGGACGCCCTAGTAGATCTGTCCACGGTGGTACAATGGAAATCGTTGATAAGTGTCCGATCCAAAATGTTCTTCTCGGGAACCCAAGATCTCTCCTCTGGTCCGTAACCCTCCCAGTCCACCAGGAATTGCCGTGAACCCTTGTACCAATAGGAGTCTAGAATCCTGTGGACTGTGTTGGCCAGAAGGCCATCGATCGGTAGAGAGAGGACCAGTCATCCTGGGTAGATGGGGTGTAAGACCTTAAGTAGGTGAGTAGGCTTTGGTTAGTCCTTTCTGCTTGACTGTTGGCCTCTTGGTGATAGCCAGAGGTGAGAGAAACAGAGGTGCCTAAAGCCTTGCAAAAGGCCTTCCGGAATCTGGAAATAAATTGTGGACCCCTGTCAGAAACAATATCCCTAGGTATACCATGGAGGCAGAAGATGTTCTGGACAAATAGGTCTGCCATTACATTGGCTGAGGGTTAAGCAGGTAAGGGGATGAAATGCGCTGCCTTGGAGAACCGATCTATCACAACCATGATGGTGGTGTTACCACAACTCTTGGGGAGGTCAGTAATGAAATCCACCGACAAATGGGACAACGGGCGATCCGGGATGGGGAGGGAATGGAGGAGACCAGTCTTCTTACATGGTGGGGTCTTGGACCTCGTGCACACAGGGCATGTCCAGACATAATTGAGGACGTCCTGCTTCATAGAGGGCCACCAGAACTCTCGGCTGATAAGGTCCAGGGTTCGTTTGGAACCAGGGTGGCCTGCTGAGCGGGAATTGTGCCCCCATTGCAGGACGGAGGAACGCAATGAATTGGGGACAAATAGCCTATCAGATGGACATTGTGGGGGAATGGTTGTGTTGGCGAGGGCACGTCTGACATGATGATCAATGGAGCTCTGGGCAACAGCAAGGATCTTGTTATGAGGGACGATGGGTTCGAGAATCTTGAGAAGGCCTGGAGGGTCGTGCAGACGGGAGAGGGTGTCAGCCTTCAGGTTCTTTGAGCCAGGTGTGTACATGACAAAATCGAATCTGGAAAAGAACAGGGCCTACCTTGCCTGTCTAGGGTTGAGGCGCATGGCAGACTGGATATAGGCTAGATTCTTATGGTCAGTAATAATCACAAAGGGGTGTTGAGCTCCCTCAAGCCAGTGTCTCCACTCCTCTAGGGCCAATTTAATGGCTAGGAGCTCTCGATTACCCACATCCTAGATGACCTTGGCAGGGGATAGTTTTCTAGAAAAGAACCCACAGAGATGAGGAAGATTTCTCTCACCATGGCGTTGAGAGAGGACAGCTCCAGCTCCGTATGCAGATGCATCCACTTCCACTACAAACGGGATAGAGGGATCCGGGTGACGCAACAGGGGGGCTGTTGTAAAGAGGTGTTTGAGTCTAAGGAATGCTTGGTTGACTTCTGGGGTCCATCTACCGACGCTGGAACCCTTGTGGGTGAGGGCAGTGATGGGGGCTGCGAAGGAACTAAAGTTCTTGATAAAAAGCCTGTAGAAGTTAGCAAAACCAAGGAAGTGTTGAATTTGTTTTAGATTCCGAGGGGCGGGCCAGTCCTGGATAGCTGAGACCTTAGCTGGGTCTATCTCCACACCCCCGAAGGAGATAACATAGCTGAGAAAATGGGTGCATATGAAAAGAGCGTTTTTCCAGTTTGCCACAAAGATTATTCTCAATAAGGCGAGATAGGACCTCCCTCACGTGTGCTATATGATCCTGAAAGTTAGAGGAATAAATTAGGATGTCATCTAAATAAACGAGTACGGATTTGTGGATGAGAACCTTGAAGATATAATTCATAAAAGACTAAAAAACTGATGGGACATTAACGAGTCCAAAGGGCATCACAAGGTACTCGTAATGCCCGTGGGTGGTCATAAAGGCAGTCTTCCATTCATCCCCGTTACGGATCTGAATAAGATTGTAAGCTCCTCTGAGATCCAACTTGGTAAAGATGGAAGCTCCACGTAACGATTCTAAAGCAGCTGGCATAAGAGGCAGGGGATAGCAGTTCTTAATAGTGATTTTATTAAGATCCCTGTAGTCAATACAGGGTCGTAGAGAGCCGTCTTTCTTCTTAACAAAAAAAACCCAGCACAAGCCGGAGACTTGGAGGGATGAATAAAACCAGACTTCAGGGATTCCCGGATATATTCCTCTAGGGCTCCAGACTCCATCGTAGAAAGTGGATAGATACGCCCTCTGGGGGGAAGAGTTCTATCACACAGTCATAGGGGCGGTGCGGAGGGAGTGATAGAGCCTTCTGTTTACTGAATGCTGAGTGCAGATCAGCGTATTGAGATGGGATGAGGAAGAGGTTGTCCTGCGGGAGTTGAGCTGAGGAAATCCTGATAGAATGACGGCAGGATGACGGCAGCATGACAACAGGCAGTGGGGACTCCAGGAGAGGATTTCGTTACATGACTAGGAAACGTTGGGATTGTGTTTAAGAAGCCAGGAGTATCCTAAAAGGAGCAGGTGTGATGGAGAATCCAGGTTGAGAAATTGGATTTGTTTTGCATGGGTGGCGCTGATGATAAGGGTAAGTGGAACAGTTTGCCATTCAATGAATCCAGGTGACAGGGGTGAGCCGTCCAGTGAGTGGACTGAGAAAGGCGGAGATAGGGGCACAGTGGGGATTTTCCATTTCCTGACGAGTGAGGCGTCTAGGAGGTTTTCGGCAGCACCTGAATCAATAAAAGCCGAAAGGGAGATTTTAATAATTCCAGGACAAAAGCACGGAAAGAAACCGACCCGAGGAAGGGGAGGAGCTTCTAACCGTGGTAGAAATTGAGTGGGCAGGTCAGGTACTGAGGGGTTTAGTGGGACAGGCGGAAAGGAGATGTCCTGGAGAGCCACAGTAGAGGCACAGTCCTTCCTGACGGCATCTCTCCTTCTCCTCCGGGGTAAGTCAAGTATGAGACACTGCGGGTTGCCTTGGTTGAAGGAGAGGGGTGCCAGCGTCCACCTGGAGACGTTCCGTCTTTCTGGCCTGAAGGCGAGTGTCTTATTCAACTACCTGGGAGATATTGAGATCCAGTGAGTGAGGGCTAAGAGGAATAAAGACTAGGTGGTCCTTCAGTTCCTTGGAGAGACCCTTACGAAAATGGGAAATAAGAGCTTTGTTGTTCCAGGCGGAGTCAGTGGCCAGCGCCTGAAATTCAATAATAGTCCTGTAGGGGTCATGGTCCCTGTTGCAGTGAGGACAGGTGAAGATTGACAAGATCCGGGCAAGCGAGGTCAAAAGTCGTCCAGAGTTTCTCAATGAAAAGAGAAGTCCGAAAGTTTAGGAGCTGCTCTAGACAGTAGAGCTGTGGCCCAGTCCAGAGCCCTAGCTGTAAGGAGCAAGATGATGAATCCAATTGCTTCGCGATTAGAAGGAAAACATTACGGGTGCATCTGAATGCATAAACAGCACTGAGCAATGAAACTCCAGCATTTCGCAGGATTCCCGCCAAACTTGTCTGAAGTAATCAGCGGCAGGGATATAGCAAGCGGCGAGGCAGTACAGCTGCAGGAGCAGGTAGCGGGGCAGGTGTCTGGACAGGGGGCTGGAGTAGTCAAAAGCTGAGAGACCTGATCCATGAGGAGCTGAAGGGAGTGATGAAACTGGGTCTGTGCTTGCGAGTGTTGATTAAGAAGGGAGGATATAGACTGTAGGTCCGCAGGGTCCATGATTAGCACCCAGTATTATGTCAGGATTGAGGAAACGGGAAGATGGACCCTATGTGGTACCTTAGGGGGTTATACGAGAGGCAAAGTCCAAGTCGAGTTCCGAGGTTTGTAGAAAAATGCAGGAGAGTAGATTTCCAATCCAGAATAGGGCAAGGCTGAAGTCATAGTCGAAAAGGCAGTTCTGTGAGTCAAAAGGTGAAGGTCAACGAGTAGGCGTCCAAATCTGAAGGGGTAAGACAATAGACGTAGTCGAAGGTGAGTCCCATGGTTAGTAACAAAGAGCAAGAAGGAAAACAGAATCTAAGGCAAGGTGAACAAATGAACAACAATACCAGGCAAAGAACAGGGGCTTCTGGAGGGTTTAAGTATTGTGCGAGGGAGAAGGTACGCTGATTGACGGAGTGTCGTGGTTGGCTGATTGGCAGGAGCGGTGTCGTTTAGCAGAAGTGCCCAGGGCTGGAGTGTGATTGGTGTGAGTGCGCTTCTGTGTGAGAATGTGGTGGAATGAAGGCGTGACACTTTTCAGGTAATGGGGACTCCCCTCCACCACCACCGATGCGCAGCATCCACCTGGATGATGCGACGGCAGCCATAGTGCGCCAGAATGCTCACCACACATCAGCTATCAGTGGCGAGGAGAGCAGAGTAATGAAGCCAATTCATAGATTAAAGTAAATTCGCAGTAAAATGCATCCACTATCTTGTTTTCTTTTAAATTATAATTAGCAATGAATCATTTAAGTAATCTTAAGATTTGTTTTCCCATTTGTTTTACAATGCCACGCCTTGCAAAACTTCATTCCCCTGTGTAACTATTCATTACTGTACACCTGTGTATAATCAAAGGAATTTCACTTAATTTAGCACTTCACTTAATTTAGCAAACGCACTAGTAAATTCCTTGAGATATATATTGAATTTTAAAGCAACAGTTCACACAATGATATGTAAACTCAACCAAGACCAAAGTTTTCAAGACCTATCCGGGACAAAGAGGCAGCAAGACTGGTCGCGGGGAAAAAAATAATTAATAATAACAATAATAATAAATAATTGCTTACACTTATATAGCACTTTTCTGGACACTCCATTCAAAGTGCTTTACAGGTAATAGGGACTCCCTGTCACCACCACCAATGTGCAGCATCCACCTGGAAAAGAAAAATGGTTACTTTTAAATGAAATGTGCATAATACCATCAAAACCTACATGTGCTAAGGATTCAGCCAGTGAAACCGAAACCAAGTAGTGAACCCACTTGCGGGAGCCGACAGAGATGAGTCGTGATCCTAATACCGTTGCCGTAGGAGAGAGCCAAGAGTCCAAGGGAAGCCAGAGATCCTAACCGAGAGAGAGTAGCCAAAGCCAGACCGTAATCCAAAACCGTAGACGAAGGAGAGAGCCGAGAGTCCAGGGGAAGCCAGTGATCCAAACCGAGAAAGCAACCGAAGCCAATAGACGTAGTAAAAGGGGAAAAACCAAAGTCGGAACCAGAACAGTACGAGGAGGTTGAAGGCGTAGCGCAACTAAGAAGCTCGAAAGGGAAACCAATACTGAGCAAGGAGATAGGGAAAGACTAATGCTTAAATACCAGATGAGACGGAGGTGTGGTGGTGAACGCGAACAGTGATAGGTGGACTGATGAACTAAGGCTACGCCTTCTTCTGCCTCTTTCGTTGCCGAGAGGCAGGGATCGTAACAACATGGATTGGGCCACCCTTCCAAACTAAGCAGCCAGACAAGCAAAACACTGATTCAAAATGTTAATGGGGAGCCAACAGTTACTTTGATAGAAGTTCTATATCGACAGTATCCCCGTCTCTACACCAGGCTTTCCTGTATGGTTGTGTTGGAAGAATTAAGCTTTTCCTAAAAAAGACTCTTAATATCTGCATTACACTGCAGGGATGTGGCAGGGGGTTTATGACCAGTTAAGGCAAACACTTTTATTTTGTAGTCTAAATACAGTGTATCTGGTGCAAGCAGAACAGCACATCAAACAGTCAGCATCAGTCATCAGGCTAGAACGACCTCCTCCTCTTTTGTAAACTTTATTATGCTCAACTGGCAAACATGGTGGATGTCATCATCAGTATATGGGGAAGCTCCTCATCAGCAGGCACTGAAGCTTGTCAAGCGTGAAGGAGAAATAGATGGTAAAGTTAAAGTAAAGTTTAATTCTAGTGGAAGATTGAGTCACCAAAGAATACTGAACTAGGTCAAAAATTCACATTTCAGCAGGACAATTACCTGACTTAAAGAAAACTTATGGTGAGACTTGATGATTACAATCCATCAATTATCCCAAAAGAGCTTGAAGAACTGGAGCAATCTTGCCAGGAGAATTTACAACTGTGAAAAGCTGTTAAGAGAACTATCCAAAAATGTTATCAGCAGTAATTTCTGCTAAACGTGCTTCCACCAACTATTGACTTAAGGGACAGAATATTTATGCAATCATTAAATTTCACTTTACATACAGTATCTTCGGAGACTTTGATGACTTTCAGCATTCTTCACCTACAGTATAACTGCATTCAGTTTGTAAAAAAATCATAACATTCAAAAGATGCATAAATCTTAAGCAAAAATAGTACTAACATACAGTAGTATAAATACTTTTGCAAGGTACTAAAAAGATGCCTACATTATATAATATATAGTACTACAATACCTGATATAGATTGTGGGAAGGTGTGGAAAAAGGTAGAATTAATTGTTGTAATACGTACTGTATACTGAATAAATTAATTGTTAAAGAGATTGGATCCATGGGTTTTGAGTATTTGTGCTTCAATGCATAAGTGCAAAGGCAACCAGAACAGGAGGAGGATACCAAAATAAATGCCTCTTTATTCACAGTAAACAAAAAATCAAAACTGAATAATGGCATCACACTCTTAAAATTAAACACGTAAAATCGTAAGCTGTTGCAGTTAAAAAAAAAACTTCACTTGGTTTCAAATTGGGATTTTTCCACAATTTTCTAAAGCCATTTAATATTAAATTATTGCATATTATTTCATATTATGCGACACACCAGTGGCTTGGGGAGCCACCGCAAGTGAATTTTTTCATATGCAGGCTTAAAACAATGAAAAATGAAACCTTAAATGAAAAAACTAGGATTTTATATTTATAAATACTGTATAAAATGAGAATGCATACCTTACAAAACAAAACCCTGTGATCTTCTAATTAACTTCTGTACCTACTGTATGTTTAATCGTGCAATTAAGATGCTTCTCCACATTGGGTCTGACCTTCCATCCATCAGTCCACTGTCTCACGGCTCTTTCTCTCTCTACTGATTTTCTTGTACAGAAGCCTAATATTCAGCATTTTAAGTCATTACCTGACCAATTGTCTTCTATCAACTGACCAAAGATGACAGGATATTCCACACGGCGTTTGGGGAATGTCGTTCACACCAGAGCTGTTATTTCAGTTTTAGACATTTAGAATATAACTAAATCTTGTCCTGATTAGTGCATCATGAATGCACCTCATTTTAAACAACAGACCATGTTAAAAAAAACAGTATTGCGTGGAAAAAGCATACTTGGCTCTGGCAAAATTTTTATTTTCATTTAGATGAAAACCAAATATTATTACTTAATTCAATATTTGCTTCCACAATTTTTCCAATGTTAATGCAAAGTACTAAGGGATTCTTTGGGATGAAACACATGATATAAATGCACTTCAGTAACTGCTTATTTGATTAGATTAGATGCAATTAATGTGCTTTATATTAAAACATGCTAAATTTGTTCTGAATTTAAGGGCTAATGTCTTTATTGTTGCATTTTAGATAATGATTAAGAAAACTAAGAAAAATAAAGTCTTAGGGTTGATCCAGATAAAGTTGTGGTTATGGTCTGTCAGGAAAAGCATTTTAGAGTCTTTGCAGTGTCCTACAGAATCATTTAATTGGTCTCACCTTAGCATGAATTTAGATCAGCTCTGCATAAAGTAATTTGTCTTCATCATTATCAGGTCATTAAGATGAGAGCTTTGGGCAGAATGCACAAACATTTTTGTTTTTTATCAGGCAGTTATCTGCGAGCCAACTTGATTAAGGTAACAGTGTTGCATTAGGGCATGAGATCCTGAAATATGCTTAGAAAAATATTTTAAAAAGATGATTTGTTCTCAAAGGAGGATATTCTTTGAGTTTCTTGTTTAGGTTTTTAATACCGAAGTTAAGATTACAATCAACGGGAAGTGAAAAATCAATTTTAAAGCTTAGGAAGGAAAATAGATTGAAAGATATTTTTATTCCATTATATGATACAGTATGCAATTTTTTTGTACATTTCATACATGACATCCTCTACTGCAGATTTTCCCAAGCAGAGGTTTTTTAGGTGGCTTAATCCGAATGATTTGACAACTGACAACTACAGCCTAACGTCTTACATGGCTCTTGCATCTAATCACAAAATAATCTGTTTTGTCTGTGTAATCATGTCACTTGCATGAAAAATGCATCCTGTGATGGCTTTGAACACTAATAAGAATGCAGTGGGGGCAGAGTATTTGATTACTTTGTATTGAAATAAAAGGGCACAATTATATGAAAGATTTGCAAAGATTGTTTTTTAACAGGGAAGTAATTAAAAATGATCTCTGCTCATGTTTGCTGTGACCTTAATTTGTAAAGTGCTGGTTATTAATGAGTGAGTTTATTTTAAAGGAAATCATTCTTAAAGACTTCATGGGGTGTCTAAACAGCCTTTCTAAATGAGGGAAGATTTGAAAAATAAACCATCCAAAACAACAAATAGAATCTAATGCATTAAGAATGTATTCTTCTTATGCAAATTAGTTCTGCTAAATAAAAGAGTTTAAAAAGTACAGACATCTTAATAACGTACATATTTTACACTTTTGACTAAAATGTTTTTTGTTTTGCTGTTTTATGTATCTTTCCAATTTGAACTTCTGGAAATGACTCTTTTACCCTTGCCAACTCACTCTTCTGTGAATCTGCACAGCCAGCTGTATGCTGCCACTTGGAGTATCTTTGCCACCGTCAACCAACAATGCTTTATAACCACATGAGGAGAATAGAGATGAAAGACATTTTCTTCAAAACCCACCAGTCCAACCTGCAAGTTTCCCAATGCCTTAACACTCCACAGGGAAGTTAGTACCCACTGTATGAGTGGCCTATCCCTTCCTTTCCCCTCACTCTGTCCCTGCACCTCTTCGGGCATTCAGAAAGCTGGTTGCTGTTTTACTGAAAACAGAGAGAGCTTTGTATACAGTAGCTAACACCCAGCTTACCTTGATGGCCAAATTTGTACAGTACAATCATATGGAAAATCTTGGTCACAGCTGACCCAGCAATATCTATAATTTATGTTATTTTGAAGAAAAGTATAAGTCCCCAACGATTACCAATTAGTTCAATCTCCCAACAAATTTATCCTAGTCTAAGTTTATGAAAATGAAACAGTGGATTTTTGTTTTTGTCAATATTTTTTTTCTGTGGTTCTCAAATTTTCTGTTACATGCCCAGAAAAGACTTATTAATTAAAACATAACTAAAACAATGTTTGTGTTTACTATTTGTATTTTGCTATTGGTAAAGCCCTAAACAGTTTCACTTAGACTTATTCTATTATACTACTGTACATAATGTCTAAGTAACTATTCTAACCCACTGTTATAGTCAACAGATCCCTAAAATCCCTTTGCATATGCATGATCGGCAGAGAGTGACATAAGCATATCTACAGATGCAGCCATTCAAAATGGGTGAGGTATTTCGCGGCATACCCCGGTGGGCGTGTCGCGGTATCACGCGGTATCACGCAGTTAACGTGGAGTCACGTGGTTAAATATCCGGCATCGCCTTGTAAAACCGCCAGGGGGAGCTTAACCTCTCATGTACAGCATTTGAGCCTTTAATTTTGAACTGTGTATTACAGCATGTTAATCATCAGTCATTAAAATGTTGGTATATTTTATGAAAGCAAGATTGCTCAGTTGGACAAAAGTACACAACCTACCTTTATCAGAAATATTTATGCATCAAAGCCTTTACTGAAGATATTACTAATAGTATTAATAATGGATGACTTTGGACAAGCTGTATACTCAAAGTATAATTTCTTTAGCACATTTGTACAAGCACTTGGAATCTGTCCAAGCCATACTTTGTCAGGCATTTTGTTTTACTTCAACGGGCATAAAAATTTAAAATGCGACACTTATCATTCAACTAGAGCTTAAAATATCACAAGGATACTCAAGAGCACAGAAAAGAGTGTATTAAAAGACACTTGTATTTATCAACGCTTTCTTTTCCGTATACCAGATTTTATGGAACCACTTCAGAGGAGTGTCAGCCAGTCAGATTCCAGGAATTGGCACTTTAAAGGAAAAATACATACCGGTATTCCATTTCTCCCTAACGATTTTAAGCATCGAAGTATTTAAGTAGCATGTGAAATAGCGTGTGAAAAAGTGGTAGTTTTAAGCTTTTCTGCTAATATAATATGGAATCGCGTATCTAAAGAATTTAATAACGGTATTCGTGTGCTGCGACAGGGCTGTGTAGGGCTGTTTCGCCTGCCTGTTCATGCGAGCTGTCTTGTAGCCTACTGGTCTACATGTGTAACTACCAACTGGCAGGTTGTGTGTTTGAATCCAGCTGGTGCTGGACTTTTCTTTTAACAAACATTTCTTCGAAAAAATAGAATAGCGATATTATGGACAATCAATTGACTTTTATATTTCAAAATATTGCAACATGATCGATTCTAAGTCATTTTTGACAACGATCCCTGCTTCTGCTTCCTGCTTCTATTGTGTGTGTGTGTGCAACAGAGTACATTTTTATAGAGAAATGGAGGCTGGACAGTATGCGTTACAATATAAACATTTATATTGATTTAAATCGTGTTCTGATTATATTATATGTGTTTTTTAATCATTAATCAGGCTAATGCAACATAAATTGATACAGTATCTCTGTCTTCTTAGTATCTTAATAAACTTTCAGCATAGCTTTCTACCCGTTAAGATGTATATTTCTTGGGATTTTGGGATCAAACGTGGAAGGATTAGATTGTAATCGTTTTTATTTGTCAAATACGTGATTGTATTTCTGAATGTTATGTGACACCTACAGTAGTTCACTGCTTTAAATACATCGAATTAAGAAAGTTATGTGTAGCACTTTAGATCTTTTTTCTGAACCAGGGAAAATCTGATCATGTTTCTCTATAACAATAATAAAAAACTTTATTTTACATATCGCCTTTAAAAGTGGCATCTCAAAGCAATACAGTAGATCGAAAAACAGTTAAAAGGGACCAAATTAAATACCAGACAATCGCAAACGCGTTTTCAATAAAATTATTTTATTCATTCAGCAGTTTGTGAGAGGGACATCCAGCAGAGAGAGACACACCAGAGACACATTTTGTCAATGAGAGTTTTCATTGACAAAATTGTTTTTTTTCAATTCCTCTTGTCTAACAGGAATGTTTTGTTTGTGGACAGACTGTTAGACAGGAGGAAAAGACCGCCTCCTCCTACGAAGCATTAATCGCGTATCTAAGGAAAATTGCAGTATACCTTTGTTCATGCACATCATTGTACAGTACAGTATCTCAATTTGTATTTCGATAAAAAAAATCGTTTGCCCAGCCACTACTGTTGTTATTGTTTTTATCCTGTAAAGCGTTTCCTTTTTCTGCGTTTTTCATTTCCTTTTTCTGATCACTCGCTTTCTGGATACACATCTCACCTGTCCTGTTCTTTGTTTTCCTGGTTTGCTTATTATGCCTGCTGCGGTCCACTCCTACCCTCACACCTAAAGAATACTATTATAAATTTCTTGGCGCAGTTCATTAACCCTTGTATGTGCTGTCCGCGCCCAAAATGCAATTTTTAAAAAGTCAAAAACCGCGCTCAAAATGTAATTTAGAGCTTAATAAGATACACTCCACAGGCAAAATTAAAGACAAAATTAAAGACGATTAAAATCTGTTATCTTTCCACTTGTACTGTGAGTCATCGGAAAGTTTCTGCTTTGTGTAAGGATGGTGAGAAAGCTGTGCTCAATGTATTTAAGGGACTTAAAAGTAAAAGGAGATGCTTCATATTGCTTGACTAATTTTAAAAACTAAGTTATAAATGCAGACGGTCCCTCGGTGCCGCGCCGGGTGAAGCCTGAAATGTGGCAAAAGGTTGAAAAGTTCAAGGGGGCCGAATACTTTCGCAAGGCACTGTAAATATCAAAGTATACATTCCCAACAAGAATTGTACCCATCTGTCATGCAAATAAAACACCTTGAATTGAAATGAATTGAGGGAGAGAGGGGGGTAGTGGGACAGATATACTGTAGACAGACTCAAGGCAAATAAGATACTTATGGGTACGCAGGCATTCACGACAGCAACATACGAAACGTTTGCACGTACTGTATAGTTAAGTTATTACTTGGTTTTCAAAGTGCAATGAAATACAATATTGTTGTTGCTGCTGTTCTGGTTGTTTTTATCCCGTAAAGTGTTTTGAGAAGCCACCTTTAAAGGTGATATATTCTGTAAAACCGCTGATTCTTATGGAATGTGTTCCGCAGGAGATTCAAATTTTTATTTATTTATTTTTTAATCGCGTATCTAAGGAAATCTCAGTATAACTTTGTTCATGAACAAACAGTGGCATGTTACATTATCATTAGTTTTTTTAACAAGGCTCGCCAGCTAATGTGAATCGAAACCGGTCTTGCTAGCTTTTAAAGTCGTGCATGTGTAAACTGTACTAGAGGGCATGGAAGTTACTCTGCCCCTTTCAGCTGCAGGGAGTCCCTCTGCTGCAACACACAGCAGACAGAACGGGAGACTATTGCCTTTCATATCTGACACCAGTGAATTAAAAGGGGTGTCTAAAGGGGTGATTTCAGACCACATTTTAGTTACTTTATTTTGTTTACTTTTAACATTTCTGTAATTTACAGTAGATGTCACAATAGAAGCCCGAAGCCTATTATACTCAGTCTAGCCTTGGATCCTCTGAGTCCCATGACTCAGTCTTGTCTGCTTTCCTTAAATAAAACCAGTTAAGTCTTGTGTACTATGCAATTTATATTTTCCGATTCCATGCATTCCCTTAATGTTTAGAGTTTACTATATTCTCCAGACTCAAACACATAAGTACTAATAGCTCTGTCCCTTTAGGAGACTCTTTGCAGTACTGTTTCCCACTACCCCCATGAATTCTTTAGGTTGGGTCTAATATTTTCCAGTAATATACAGAATGGGATACAAAATGCTGTCAGGCAGGTAACAGAAAACAGAAAAATATAAATATTTCCATTTTACAGACGTTCACACATTTAGAACATTTTGGCTCAATAAAAAGCTAACCCAATAATTAAATGTGATAAAGTATAGTTTGGATGTTTATACATTCATGTTAATCGTATTCTTGATTTATTTCAATAAGTGTTCATGTTTCATTTGCTAACTTAGAGCATATTGTGCAATGAAGAATAAAATAGCTGCATGACAAGTGACTTCCTTCTCTCAGTGGAAATTAAAAGGTAGCCTGATAAATTATAAGACAGTAGGTTCCAATCAGGAGGAGACAATTCTTTCCATTTTTTTTGTTTGATTGCTGGTAGCAAACTGATCTGAGGATCTACTCCAGCTCTTTCTCTTTTTATCATATAGTTAATTTTATTTTCTTGCTTTCTGAAACACAATATAACAAAAAATAACCTCACAAAAAAGAAAAAATCCTTGCTCCCCCCCTCCCCTTGGCAGTACTTCCTCCCATGCTTTTAACTAAGACCATCTAAAATACTGTCAAACAGCTACAATGGTATCTCTGTACAAGGCTTTGACTGTGTCAATCACAGCACCTACCGTTCCCTTACCAGCAACAACATGGATTCTAACACTCAGACATTAAAAAAAGTCAGGCCAAGAGAGAAAATACCGAGCTTTACAACATCCGGTACCAGTAACATTTTACCCACAGTAGACTCACCAACCAGATGTGTTTCAGTTTCTGTGATAAGCCTAGATTAATCATATCCTCTCCTCTAGTAGGAGCACCAAGTGTAAACATGTAACGTCCCTATTAAAAATAATGGCAAAACAGAAGTTCACTCTTTCTAGAACATACCTTCCTATGGACACTCCTAAAATGTATAAAATAGTGTCCACAGCATCTCATAATAAAGGCAAATGGGGAACTACAAACTCATTTCATACAATGCCATCCATAAAGGGTTAAATACACCCTGAGAGAAATTAATTTCTGGATAATTCAACGGCTGTGATTTCTGGAATATGTATTATCCCAAATATTTTCAAAAGAAATTGAATCATTTCAATGAATCTGTGCCATTCAAGTACCTGCTCCAGACAGTAACCATTGCTAAGGGTTTATATGAAGCTTGCATTAAAAGACTTTAAATAAATGTCATGTTCCCATAAAAAAGTCATGCCTTGGAGTATAGACCCCCAAAGGAATGCCATAGACTCAAACTGCAAAATAAACACATACAGAAAGAAAGTATTTGTATTGTAATTGCAAATCCTGGTATGAGTGATTGGTATGACTTTCCTCATTACAAATCTCTTATTAGAATTTAAATTTCTCTGTAACTCCAGGTCAGAACAGAGAAAATGTAACTGCGTTAAGGAGTTTACGATTATGAAAAATAGAAGGATAAGCATGATACGTATGTCTTCTGTCATTTTCTAAGTCATGTTACTGAGCACCAAATCTTATTGAGAATATGAATCCATTTAAGGTTTATACCATTAAAGTAAAGGTTTATTCCATGCTGAAAATGTTTGTACCAGACTTTTTTGAGGCCTGTTTAATTGTGTCTGAAGTCTGATGTTGTAAATTTTATTGTTAAAAAGATCCATGAAAAAGTCACTACTAAAGTTAGCTGGTACTGTTGGTATTGTAAGTGGCAAGTAGAGCTCATATTTTAGATTTTGTGTAGTTGCTAGCGTTGAACTGTGTGTTGGATGCACATGAATTGAAGGAATGGGCAAACATAGCTGATGCGGATCCACACAGCCAGCATATTAAGATGTTTATAATTAGAGGCAATTTGTTTAAATAACAAGTTATGGATACTGATGTGCAAGAGAAGTGGAAAGGCTGTTTCCTTAAGCCAGCACTATAAAATGTTTTATTCTCAGTGAGATGCTGCCATTTCATAGTGGGTTTCTAACACTGTGTATAGTTCCATCCACACAGTGCCTTTACTTCCATCCATTTCTAATCTCTTTATCCAGTACAGGAATTTGGAGCCTATCCCTGTAAGCGAAGGACACAAGGCAGAATACACCCTGGACATAGCGCCAGTCCATCACAGGACAGACAGACACAAACACACACACACCAGAGCCAATTTAAATCTAACCTCAGAACCTTTCTTTTCAGAAGACTTAGTGTCTGTGTCTGCTTCATTTTCTAATTTTGGTAGCACCTCTAACTGCTTGTCTTTCTTATATGCATTTACTTTGTAATCTGTGGTCCTTTTATCTGTTTTTACATCTACTGTATTGCTTTGAGATGCCACCTTTAATGGTGATATATCAAATAAAGTTTTTTATTATTGTTATAGGGAAACATGATCAGATTTTCCCTGGTTCAGAAAAAAAGATCTAAAGTATACTAGTTTGTCACTCTTCTCATTCCCTTTGCTAAATGACTTTTCATACTAATCTGATCAATCTAACTGCCAGTTTTCTGTGCTTTCTCTATCCTGCTAGATTTGCAATTATTCTGAAAATTTTCATCTTGAAATAACTCATTTCTAAATACCTTTTTCACTGTTAACATCTTGCAGCAACTCTGCGACAAAATATACACTCTGACAGTTCATCCTGCTACCAACATTAAATAAAACAAATCTTAAGATTTCTATATTTATGTCTTTATTAAGTGGTTTCATTAGTGACAAAGGCTAAACTTTCTTGGAAAAATGTATTTTATGTGTTGCGGAAAAAACTGACTTGCTTTAACAAAATATGTTTACAAATCCTTTCACCTGGCATTTTCGTAGTTAGAAATTATGGAACGCTCTGTTAAAAGCAAGGGAGTTTTTATGTCCGTTGCAGTTCTTTTGCAACATGAATATAATTATATCATTATTAATTTCTTGAGATACGCGATTCCATATTATATTCCCTTTTAATCAAATTCTAAAAGTATGCTTGTTGACTCCGGTATCACGTTAGTTAAAGACTTCGATGCTTAAAATGTTTAGGGAGAAATGGAATACTGGTGTGTATGTTTTCTTTAAAGTACCGAGACCAGCCATATACTGTATGTTTAAGTTCCAAAATTAATATCGTTTATGGACTTCACACGCGTTGCAGTATGCTCCTATTCTTTTTATGCTCAGGCACTAAGATCTCCCTTCTGCTTTGTGTAAGGATGGTATCAAAAGCAATCTTAAGTGGTGAGAAAGCTGCGCTCAATGTATTTAAGGGACTTAAAAGTAAAAGGAGATGTTTCATATTGCTTGACTAATTTTAAAAACTAAGTTATAAATGCAGACGCTCCCTCGGTGCGCTGCTCTGGTGCGCCGGCTCTTACACAGTGCCTGTCTGCCGTAAGCGTTACAATATACATACCCAACACTGCTTGTACCCATCTGTCATGCAAATAAAACACCTTGAATTGAATTGAATTGAGGGGAGAGGGGGGGGAATACTAAAGCCAATACTGGCTCAATACCCTCAATGGCCTTTGACGTGCTAATGCGTTGGATTAACAGTCCGGGTGTGGCAGGCTTCCAATGTCAACTCGACTCGATTGGAAGACAATGAACGTATTTTAGCCCTAAATGAATTAATAGCAAACATGGTTTACATAAAATACATTTTTCCAAGAAAGTTTATAATAATACGATCTATAGTTGAAATCTGAGCCTACTTTAAAAATAAAGGAAAAACATTTTCAGAGAGCAATCACGCTGTGTTTATGTAGAAAAAGCGTTTGGTTTATGAGCAATCTAATTACCTATTCGCTTAAAACGCTATATAAAATAAAGTTTATTTAGAGATGAATGATCAGTGTCGCAGTTTAAATAATTTTTGTAGGAGGGCTTGGACAGATTCCAAGTGCATTTTTGCAATTTACGTTGCATTGTCCAATGTTCTGTTGTAATACAGGCTAGAATACAGTTACAGTAGTCTAAGCTTTATCAGCCTATTTAAAATATTTTTTTTGAATCCCCGGCGGGACACACTCCATAGGAATCAGCGCTTTTATACAGTATATCGCCTTTAAACACATATATTTAAACACGCGTTTACGATTTAATTCAAAACGCGATTCAAATCAATATAAATGTATATTTTGTAACGCATAGGTGACTATTCATTGTTATTAAAAAGACTTAAATTTGATCATGTCGTGATATTTGTGATTTGATATTTAACAAGAAATGTTTGTTAAAAAATAAAGTCATAGTTCCATGGGATTCAATCACAGACCATGTGACCTGGGAGTCAGGAAACTAACACACAGCGCCACCGGATTTAATAACGCAATAAAAAGACTATAAAATAATGTGACTAGGCACAGAACAAGTTTACAGCACAGTACAATAATAAATGCTGACCATGACTTTAGAAGCATAAATTACCTTACACTCAATTTAAACACAAGCTGTCTTTCTGTATGAACCTCTAAGCTGGTTCATACAGAAAATGTAGAAATGCATTAGCCTGATTATGATTAAAAAACACATAATTAAACACGCGTTTGCGATTTAAATCAGAACACAATTTAAATCAATATAAATGTTTATATTGTAACACATACTGTCCAGTCTCCATTTCTCTATAAAAATTTACTCTGTTGCACACACACACACAATAGAAGCAGGAACCGCTGTCAGAAGGGAAGATATATTCAAAATATCGCAAATATCAATAATGTTGCGATATTTTGAAATATAAAAGTCAATTGATTGTCCATAATATCGCTATTCTATTTTTTCGAAGAAATGTTTGTTAAAAGAAAAGTCCAGCACCAGCTGGATTCAAACACACAACCTGCCAGTTGGTAGTCATGCACCTAGACCAGTAGGCTAAAGACAACTCGCATGAACAGGGAGGCGATACAGCCCTACACAGCCCTGTCGCAGTACACGAATATAATCATACCGTTATTTAATTCTTGAGATACGCGATTCCATATTATATTCCCTTTTAATCAAATTCTAAAAGTATGCTTGTTGACTCCGGTATCACATTAGTTAAAGACTTCGAAGCTTAAAATGTTTAGGGAGAAATGGAATACTGGTGTGTATTTTTTTCTTTAAAGTACCAAGACCAGCTATATACTGTATGTTTATGTTCCAAAATTAATATCATTTATGGCCTTCATACACGTTACAGTATGCTCCTATTCTTTTTATGCTCAGCTGCTAAGATTTCCCTTCAGTGGTAAAATTCAATATCTACAACAGGCACAGTAAAGACGTTTACAGTAAGTCAGTAAGTATACGACTGACCAACGGACCACAAGTGCCCCTGTCGGTCAACCAATCACGCACCGCGGTACCCCGCGTCATCTTACGTCATGATACGCGACACCGCAGCCAATTACCTGCGGTACGTGTCTGTACCGCTCACTTTGAATGGCTGCATCTGTAGTATAATTTGATGTGCTGTTATTTTTATGTTGTTCAGTTTGAAAAGAAAAAAATCTGCAGCTTATTTAAATTTGTTTTTCATATTTACTATTTTTAAAGCAGTTTTGAACACTGATAAATGAAATGTACCTTACAGTATCTCTGTTTTTCTTTTAGATATGGACAGCTCGTCTTGTGATTTCATCTTTTTTTGGAGCTCTTGGGTCTTCTTATTTGTATGGCTACAATTTGTCAGTAGTCAATGCACCATCCTCAGTAAGTCATTACTTAATTTTTAAAAGACACTGCTACATAATTATTGCTGCCCTTATTTTTCAGCACATATTTCAACAGTTGAAAAGGCATTTTCATTTAACATTGTTATTGTGATGGGGCCTATCCCATGGCCTGCAGGGTGATGCAGGCCCCTTAAACAAAGGGATTTAGACTTACTAAATTAGTAGTTACCTTTTTGTTTAGGTTCTTTTGTTTAGGAGGCCAAAAAAGGAGAAATACAATTGATGAAGTTTGAAATGTTTGGTAGCTGCAGTCATTCTTTGTTAGGTCATTACCTGCTTAATAGGCAAAACCACATTAAGAGTGAGGGCCACATTTAAACTCTAGGAAACAGCTACCAGACGTACTCTGGCCTGTTTTAACAGTGTCCTCTTCTGGACTGGAGGAGAGTTGGCCTCCCCATCCCTTTGGTAACACCGGTGTTTTAAAAGTAATTATTTATGTTACAATATGTTGAAGAAAATATATTGTAGAAATATTTTGTGGTCACTGAGGTATATTTTAGGTATTGTGTTTTGGTATAATGGGGTATTTATTTGGTGCAAATGTGAAAAGGGTTAATGTATCTTTAAGTTTTTTTAAGGTTACAGGAGGTGGAGCCTCCACAATAAAATGCAGAGGTTGAGCTCAGCTGAGAGAGTTCTCTTGTGAGATCTAAGGAGGAAGGAGCTGTGGTTGTTTTGTAATGGGCACTGGAGGACTGCAGTTTGGTCTCTTGTTGTAGCTTGCTGCTGCCTTTTGAATACATTAGGACTTTTTTGTATCTTTTTGATTGTGCTTTGGTTCAATTTGGTACTTGTTTAGAACTGAGCCCCAGTTACAGTAGAGAGTAGTCTTATGACAGTTATTGATTAAATACAATTTCCTAATGAATGTTATACTTATGTGCACAAATGTGCCTTTACTATCATCACTAAAAACAACTGGCTGTTCTTTAGTCTTTTGTAATGAACTGAGTGTTTATTTAAAATGTTTGGACAATGTTTGGATATTTTTGTGCAAATTAATTTTTCACTTCACTCAAATGTGTTGCTGTCAATGATGACAGCTGATATTCATTTTTAACTCAAATGAAAACCTTCATTCTTTCACTTGTTAAATGTTACTCATCAAAGGTTAAGGCTATTCCAAGAAATAAATCATATACAGTAACACATTTTAAGAACGTTTGTTTGGCAAAAGAAAGTAGAATTAGAGAAAGTTTGGAATTAGAAAATATCACTAAGGTTACTGCTTAATGACATGCATTTTAATTTAAACTCAAAATTCAGAAAGTTTTCATATGTTGTGTAGGTAACTTTCAACAGAGGTAAAAAAGATAGAAGAGTGTTCAAAAATAAATAAAATGTGACAAAGTCATACTCGACATGGTACAAAGAAATGAGAAAGGTGTAAGGGAAGAAAATATTTCAGATTTATCCTCTTGAAGATTTATCTTCTTTTGTGGTGCATTTCAATCAAGGTTTCACAGTTTTCATGACATAGATCACCAAACCTCTATGGAGAAAAAATGGGTAAATCTTTTGGATAATTTAAAAAGCTTAACTGAAATCACATTGCTATCATGCCTCTGGATACATTTGATGAAATGTAATTGAAATAGATTTTTTGTTATCTTGTTGCTACCACTGAATTATTTACAACTTGAATGAAGGATGTTTGTAATGCAATGTTTAATGTCCTCTTGCAATCTTATTGCCTTAAAGGTTAGATTTTGAAAAAAGTCATGTACCACGCTTTTTACCATAGGGTGTCGCAGGAAGTCAAAGCCTACTTGGCAAGCAACAAGCGCAAGGTGGGGTACACCCTGGTCGGGGAGCTAGTCCATCTCGGGGCATGTGCAAGCCAATCATACATGGGGACAATTTAGAAGCCACAGTAAAGGCTGAGCGGGGAAATTTGGCCTGGACACCGGGATAACTCCCTACTCTTCTCAAGAAATTCCTGGGGATCTTTAATGACCAATGAGAGTCAGGACCCCGGTTTAAAAGATGGTGCCCACTACAGTATAGTGTCCCTGTCACTATACTGGGGCATTAGGACCCACACAGACTGCAGGGTGGGTGCCAACCCCCACCGATCCCACTAACACCACTTCCAGCAGCAACCATAACTTTTTCCAGGAGGTCTCATCTCCAGGTTGACCAGGCTCCAAGCTGCTTAGCTTCAGTGGGTAACCAGTTGAGAGCTGCAGGGTGATATAGCCACTGGCAATTTTTGAGAAAAGTAAAAGGACAAAACCACTTCTTTAGCACTTAAAAATGCAATGTGATTCCAAATCCTCTGATCAAATCTCATCTCAAGGTTTTAGGCATGAATGTAGGTGATAGTGAATTACAATATTTCTTTCAATACCAGAACAAAGGGGAGTATTTTTTTATGTTACAAGAAAATTATTTTAAATCAAGTTTTTATTATAGTCAATGTTGGGTCTAGGGGTAGTGATGTACTGTATTCAGTTAATTTTTAGTAAATTAAATTTCATGCCTCGCAGGGGAAAGATTGAAAATGGAATATCATATTCCATTGCATCATGGAGCCTTGTATAATAATAGATATTTTATGATGTTTGAAGTTTATTATGAAATAAAAAGTGAATTTTCAACTGTAGAAGTAATCACTGTATAATATAGTGCACCAAGTCAAAATTCTGTCAATGACAGTGAAGGCCCAGGTGCAACCAGGCTGCTGATAAATCATATAGTTTCAGAAGTACTGTAATAAAGCCTACTGTATAAATGGGAAGGGGGCAATTATTAGTGTCTGAGATTACACTTGATTTTTGAACTGGGACATTTTGTTAGAGTGAGTGTGATAGACCTTGGCTTGGGACAGTACACTAGGATTTATGTACTATGATCTCCACACCAGAATCAGGAAGCTATGGATTTTGAGAGCTAGACATGAGACCGATATACTGTACTGAGGTAGAAAACATGGAACAATTCAAATTATTTAATTTTCAATTATAGCAGTTCTGATAATTGAAAAGAGTTTAAGCTGAATTAAGTAAAGCAGGAGAGTAGCACAGTGGTTAGCATTGCTACCTTGCAGGGCTAGAGTCTTAGGTTCAATTCTGGGCCTGAGGTGCAATCAGCATGGAGATTGTATGTTCTCTCCATGTTCTAGTGGGTTTCCTCTGACTGAGTTCTTTAGTTTCCTTCCTGTCCAAAAGCATATTAGTAGGGTGATTGGCTTATGGGAAAGTTGGCCCTAGTGTGAGTATGGGCCCTGCAATGGACAGACATCACATCCAGGGTGTGTTGCTTGCCTGAATAGGTTCAGGCTCCCCTGTGTCCCTAAATTGGATGAAAAGGTATGAAGATGGTTAGAGGGAAAACATTTTGAAGTATTTCCTGAGACTTTGAAACATAGATATTTATGTTGTATGTTATCTTTGTCATCGATGCTGCAAGGAAAAAAAAACATTATCTGTATCTAATGCAAATTGTCTGTGTCATTTTTGTGTCAAATGTGTTCAATGTGATTCTAATGCCTCAGAATGCAGTTAAATAGTGGATAAATGAATATTTTATAGGCATTTTAATGTTGGATTGCAGATGTATAGCACAATGCATATTTACTTTTACAGACTGAACTGCACTCCATAGCATAACTACAAATTTAGACATTTTGTTTAATAAATTATTAATGAAAATGTATTTTCATTATTAAATGGACCTTTTGTTTTACTCTCATAGTATGTTAAAGCCTTTTACAACCAAACCTGGATTGAAAGATATGACCATCCCATTGAAGCAGGATCTCTGACTATTCTGTGGTCAGTAACAGTCTCCATTTTTGCCGTTGGAGGTCTTTTTGGTGCTGTGGGAGTCCACCTGCTTGTAAAATATGTGGGAAGGTGAGTATGAAAGCGTATATCCATTTTCCTGAATTTCTTATCTCTATTGTCTATCAAATTATTTTAAAAAACGCCTTAATGCAGTGTTACAAATAGGTGGTTATGGGAATAGTGAATATCAGGAATTATTGAGCAGTTGAATCAATAAACAAAATAATCATAACCACCAGCATATAGATGAGTTTGCCAGGAATATTTCTGAGCAATTGGAAGAGTGAGAGGCACATAAGGTCTTTGTTCTCTGACACAGATTTGGTGAAAAGAGTAATAATTCAGGCACACTTAGTTAAACAGATATTTATTAATATTGACAGTACACACACTAAACAACACAGAACATAAAGATACAAAACACAAGTTACAAGTACAAACCTTCTAATAAGATATCCCAGATTTCTAACTTCCTAACAACCCAGAAAAAAATATTATGCCAATTATTATTATTAATTAGAATAGGTGTGTACTGATTTTCCTCTCACACCAAATGGCTTTCTTCACATGTATATTTAATTAAATATATGTATAATTATAAGTCTTATATATTTCATATAAATGTCATATAATATTTCATATATTGTGTCTTTAGAAAGAATCCCCACCCTTTAAAAATTGCAATACTGACCTTCATGTTCTGAAGCCACTCCATTGTTGTTTTGGCTGTAAGCTTGGGGTCGTTGTCACTTTGAACTACTGTATGAATCTGCTTCCCGGTCCAAAGCTTTTTGGTGAATGGCTCTGCACAAGGATTTGCCTGTGTTTTGTTCAATTCATTGTTTCCAGTTTCCATTCAAGGTAGGATAGGCTGCTCAACACCCCCTCCCCCCATTAACTATTGTGAAGATGGAACTAGGGGGTTTGCTGCAAAGATATCGATGTGAAAATGGGAGGGATGCAAGTGTGAGATTTGTCATGGGTGTGAGACTAGAATCAAGCGGCAAATTAGAATTTAACCTTCCTCTTGAATTCCTATTATAATGTACAGTATATTAGAATTCCATCTCTGTTCTTGGAATCAATATGTGAAGGAAGTTCATATGGAAATCTAACATGTTTGGTGTACTCAGTACTTTTGTTCTA
Organism: Lepisosteus oculatus; assembly: GCF_040954835.1. Taxonomy (NCBI): domain Eukaryota; kingdom Metazoa; phylum Chordata; class Actinopteri; order Semionotiformes; family Lepisosteidae; genus Lepisosteus; species Lepisosteus oculatus. The sequence continues at coordinate 44,098,945 of NC_090696.1, read as the reverse complement.
GCCTAGGATATTCAAGAGAATTACTTATATCGTTTACTGAGCAGGTTCTTGTTGTAGGATATTTGCCTAAACATTAGGTTACCTGGACTGCACTGCATGCAATAATATGTCCAATGGTTTCTTATCATGTCCCATTTTGTAAAATTACAAACAATACATATACATTTCCCAAAAAAAAAGTTTTGGAGTGCTGTTTTGTATTTTGAAACATGATAATTCTCATATAATTTGAACCTTCAGATAAATTAAACTAATTATGATTAAAAATTGTGAAAATACATTGTATAGCATTACATTCTCTGGATCAAATCTCATCTCAAACTTTTTTTTTTCATGCAGGATAAAACAGTTACATTATGGTTATATCAATAAGCTTAAATTTGATCATCGTAAGGGAGTATGCCAAAATCATTGTTGTCAATCATTTAAGCAGTCACTTATTCAGAGAGGTTTTCAGCATTGGTCAGACAGGATTTTAATATTCAAAGCTCATATTGACATGTCCCATTTCCAAACAGCACATTTAAAACTAATTGGCTTGTGAGAGCTTGTGAGGCTTTGCTACATTTCCAAGATAATTCTATTTGTGTTTTTTTATACTTTCACACAAGATTTTTTATTGGCCTCTAAAAATCTTTGTGAATGCACTTAAACATAGCTGTCACGCCCTCTGCAGCCAGAGGGCGCTCCTTCTCTGTCCTGTCCCTAGTTTCTGGTCTGCTGTCCTTCCTGTCCCTCTCTTTCCCTTGGGCTATATATTTCCGGGTCTTGCACTCTGTCCTCGCTCAGCATTGATGTTCAGATGTCCTGAGACCCGCCTAGCACCAGGGCGCCCCACGTCCGCTCCCTGAGGGCATAGGTTTCTATACGGCATTCCTGAACTCTTTGCACTAATGAGCCCGGGCCTTTTTCCCGTCTCGCCGCTACGCATATGGGTCTTTTTCTGCTCTCCTGCTCCCCACGGTTAGTCCCTTTGGACGTCCGTGACAATAGCATCCTACACTCCTTTGTGTACAATGCAGTGAATACCATAGGAATCCGGACTTTTTAGGTATACCTAAACCCTCTTAGTAATATTTCTAATCAGAACATACTACATTTCTGTTAAACATTTTGTATATAATCTCAGATCTCCCCAAATTCCATTAATACATACATTAATACTGCTTGAATGTTCTTCTGTTCTGAAACTTTATCTTAAATAGTGAGAAGAAAAGCATCTAAGCACTTGCGGTATCCTAAAGGAAAACAAGACTGCCAATGTTTTCCATCAACTGGGTTTTCATCAGCAAGAGTAATGGAAGCACGTACCCAGGAGAATCCATCAGATGTCTTTTCAGTTCGGTGTTTGTTTAAACATTCCCCTGTGTCTGGTTACTCCCAGAGCATTTTTCTACACTCAGATAAGCAATGTGCAAGCTGCTACTTACAAATAAACTATGGAGATTAATGACCTCTTCTGCATGTCTGAAACTCAAGTCTTAACTGCAGGACTAACTGCATTTTTGTGACACCCCTTTCACATAGAAATGCTGAAAATATGTATGCTGTAATTAAAAAGGATTATGTCACTCATGTAGAGAGTTCAGTGTAGAAAATGGAATCTTTTACTGTGTAATTAATTACACACTAGGTCTATAATTACACTGTGTGACTGGGAATAACTCAGATTTCAGTGTACTCTTCTGCCAATTAAGAGACATTATATACGTGTGTAAGGCCTAAACCACTCAAGTTAATAAATAAAATTTCAGTTGAAATGGTAATTAAATATTTAACAATATGAATGATTTGAAAACACACAATGAAGTTAAATTTGTTTCATATTGAGTAGATGATGAACATATCTATTTTATGCAGAGTTTTAACCTGTAATTATTTCTGGTTATGTATGAAGTAACTATAGAAATTATAGCCAATTTATAAGTAAATCAGTAATCATTTAGTCAAATTTGTCAAAAGATGCCAAAGCAAATACTAACAGTTCACATAGAACAGGTAGTCAGCAAGGTTTTAAGGTTTAGCAGAGTTATGGGATGGAGTACTTTATATACAGTAGAGTACTTTATTATACTCATATACTTGACGATGCACAGCCAGTTCTTCCAACTTGGACATACAGTATATACAGAGAAAGACACTGATGAAAGTTCATGTTAAACAATTATTAAGTCATACAAGAATTAGGTATAGTCTGTAATTTAAAACTTAAAACAATTTATGAATATAACCTGTGTAGGGGCCAGTCCTATTATTTCATTTTGAATTAAGTATTATTAAATATTTCTAATCATCTTTGTGTACCTTGCCCAAGCAGTCTGGTGCCTCTTCCTAAATGCTTCATAATGTGGCTTAAGAGGACCCTCTGATAAGAGACATCATAAAACATTTTAAGACAACAGTGCTGTACATTTAAAGACATATAACATAGACGAGCTCCTTTAAGCTCCAGGCAGGATTCTTCCCAAAACCACAGGTCAAAGGTCACTGTCTATCACCCAAAAGAAGATCCACCAACTGAGGATCTGTAAAATGGCTACCAGAACCAATCCTGATGGCATCTCAGCCAATGACCAACTTGTGATGTCGCCCCATATAAACTGGAACATGTCATTTTTCTCTGGTTAGGGTTAGGGTTAGGGTTACTGTCTATCACCCAAAAGAAGATCCACCAACTGAGGATCTGTAAAATGGCTACCAGAACCAATCCTGATGGCATCTCAGACAATGACCAACTTGTGATGTCGCCCCATATAAACTGGAACATGTCATTTTTCTCTGGTTAACCACTGACTTGAAGTCCTTGGAAACCACTGATCCCTCTCTAGACTGGCAAACTAGCTTTTATGACAATGTGCCAGAAAACATTCCAAGTCACAACTTAAACTTTTCTCCAAGATGCCAGGCCATCTTGGAGATTGTAAGATTCTTCCTGAAACAAAAGAAATCTTCTGTTCATAAGCCCCCACTGTTATTTTTATCGTTCTTTTTGTCGACATCCAGAATATTCTGAACAAAAAGCTATACAGTAGCGCTAAGTTTCCCTTTTGTCTACCTTGTGAACCCCAAGAAGGCAAACTGTCCACAGACTGTTTTAAAGAAAGACCGTTACTTTGACAGAGTTTCCTGAGGCCAATGCAAGCTGGTAGGCAATGCCAGAAAAGCTCTTTCTCTCTCTCCTACCAGCACAGAAAAGTCTGAGTTCTGCCACAGATGAACTGAGTTCTGTAGTTAAACTCATCATGGACATTTGGACAACAGATCTGTTGAGTAAAGCTTCATTATTTAGAAATATTCACATCATAAGTCTCAAAATTTGATCTACCATTATAAATGCATGTTTGATGTTTAGTTCACAATAGGAAATGCATGTTGTAGCATTTTCAGGTTCATGTGGGTATGTGTCCTCACCGCTCCTGCCTCAGGTGGGGCTTGAAGCCAGGCCTCAGGCATCACTCAACAGAGAGCCAGCCGGTTGAGCTAAGGGGAGATCTCCCTGCTATTCACAGGGAAGGGCAGTGACATGCAAGCCAGCCTGCACAACCTGTAACGTCAGCTGTATGCATTACACTCTCCCCTGCTTAATTCGCCGTTCTCAGCGAAGGGCTATCCCATCCCACTCTGACACCAATGTAGCGGTTTCAGGTTCACATGGGTATGCTCCCTCGCCACTCCCATCTCATGTCGTCCCTCCACCGGGCAGTGACGTCACCGCACTGGCAAGCCGAATCACACAACCTGTAATGTGGGCCGTATGCGTTACATTATTTACTTGTGTCTGAGAATATTAAATGTGTTTTGGATATATGAGACTGAACCTACAAGCTAGACTGTAACATATTATACTTGATGCATATTTTAACTCTGAAGTTATCAACTCTGATATTTGTAATCCCTGAGTGAGTGATCAGCCATGTTTACAGCAGACTGTTTCACAGATATATATTCAATGACATTGTTGCTTGTCATACAAGTTTTGGTTATATCAAGAAATTGTATATTGTGTATTTAGAATCTGTGTGAAAATTATTTTCATTGATTAATTTCTAAAAGACATCAAATGCATGATTTTCACAGTAAATTAACCCCCCCCCCCCAACCTCCTGCACTTGTTTAGAAATTTTGTAACTTCGGTAAAAAGAAGAAGGCATGATAAAAGTTTATTTTTGGTATATAACATAAAATGCTCTGTTTAGTCAGTCCTCATTCTTTATTGCCCCTGAGTACATTTAAGTGGCTAGGCACTACTTAAAGACTGTGTCCTGATGAAAACAGTGAAAGAACTCAAAGGTAAAGATAACATTATGACAGGTTAGATGAAATATCTAAATTAAGTTAATTAAAAAGGAGAAGTAATTAATGTTAACTGAAGGTAGCCACAAGGAGACAAATGCACAGAATAAGCCTCAGTGTCATAAAAATGCAGAGTCATTCAAACTGATTAGATTGTCCTTTTAAAAAGTGTATGAAAGAAAAATATCCAGCTGAGAATTATAATTCAATTATGGTCCATGTCTGACAATTATTAATGCATTCATAATTAACTTAGAAAATTCCTTTAAAGAACAGATATGAAATGTCCCTCACACTTTCATAGATTGTAATTATACAGAAAATTAAGCGAAATTGTTATGTATCTTCAAAGGTTAAGCTAAAGCTGCATTTTATTTCTCTTAGTGCTGCAGCGATGGCAAATTAAGCTTCAATGGTTTCTTGTTAAATCCCTTTACAAATTCGATGTCCCGCGGAGCATGCTGAGCTTGAGATTTCATGCCTTTATGAACATTATTATGTCAGAACATCACATCACTGTAAACTGCCATTCATTTCTGCTGTTTTATCAAGTGTGAGAGAAGTATATTCTGCTAAGTGTTGTCTGATTGGTGCTTAATTAAAACCTCAAGATGACTTTACCAAATGGGCTAGATGGGCTGAATGACTTCTTCCCAATATCATATTCAAACAATGTAACTTAAAATGTGGTACTTATTTGAAAGTGCTGTTCTTTGGTGGATCAAAACTACAGAAGAAAACTTACGTACGATATTGAAAGCCTTTTAGTGTTTGTGGTGGAATCAGGAAATGAAAAGTGGCTCAAAAGTAATATTATTGCATAACTGCACATTACTGTAACACAATCATAGCTAATGCAGAAATCATTTGTAGATAGTGTTTTCAGACCTCTATACAGGACAAGCTAGAGAAATTGTTAAATTCTTAATGATGTCTAATATACTGTAACAGGAATCTGCTTCTGGTTTGAGGGTTACTTAGATCGCAGAACTTACACGATACTGTATAAAATTTTACAATGAGGATAAAAAGTATTTCCAATTTTAATCACAATAATATAATTTCAGTCATAGTATAATCCTATTATCCATAATATTATCCTATTTTAACCATGACTGATTTGTAAGGCCTCTGTATATTCCATTAAAGTAATAACCCTCAAGTACTGTTTCTAGTAAAAAAGTCCATGGTTGCATTGATTCTGATTACATTCTGTCAAAAACGTGGTTGATAAAGAACTCCTAAGAACATTAATATATTAAATTGGCTAATTTATATATACATATATTTTAATTTCAAGTACAATATACTTGCATGCCTTGACAGTGCTCAAGAGTCTGGAAGTATTCTCTTAATTTGCCATTGCTGCAGCTTTAAAATTAATTTTGTTGCTGGTGTGAGAAATTGGGACTGCAGATCCTCTTTAAAATAAATAATTGCAACTCCCAAATTGTAACGATATATGCCAGTAATATACCCAAATGGATGGTATTATTATAGGCACTTTAATTATTTGTTCTCTGGCACAGCTTCGGTGAAAAGAGTAATAATTGGGCATTAAAAAAAAATAATAATGACAATGGAACACATCATAAAGTACACAACATAAACATATTGTACAACATACAAGTTTATGTATGTACAAGCAGCAGGCTGCTACCAAATATTCAGATCATATGTAACACCTACATAGGCCAATAAGACAGATAAACCTGCCTTCTAAACTAAACAGAATATGACCTACAGTTAAATCTCTCTATATAAAAATCTGAATGCTACAGAGTGAATGGGAAACCTATTCTCCCTATTCTAAAAATACATCCACTAAACAGTAAAGACCATTTTTAACCTTGGGATTCTCTGTACAGGGAATCAGAGTTTCCTAAAAACAACAGAATGGTGAGCTCCAACACTTAACTCAAATCTCAAATCGGGTCTTAAACAATGATCAGAACAAGGACTTTCCTCCTGTATCTTTTCTCTCCTTGGGTCTTTCTGTCCATCATCTCTCCTTCCCTTTCTCCCCTCTTTTCTCTGTCTTTTTATTTTTTGTCCCCAGACTGTTGCTAACTCTTATTGATTTACCAAGAACTTAATTAACCAAAGTAAACCAGACAATTCCATTGATCAGTGTGTCTCAGACCCAATTCAATTCAGTAAACCCCTCAGATCCTTTCTTGTTTTGATGTTCTTGAGAACTGCAAATGTTGACAAAAGTCAAATGCTGACCACCCCCATTTAACTGTAACATTATCAATTAGTCAAAGGCATAACTACACTCCATTAAATCTATTTAAACATTATTTATTAAATATAAATTTGTCATAGATAAATAAGACATCCTGTACACTTACTTTTTATACAGTACAGTATGGTCAATTCTATGTGCTACTGTAGGTATCCACTCAGTCCTGAATACTGACTGAAACTCATTGTATTTATTGTGGTGCTCTGAAACTAGTAGTATCATTACTTATTTTGTGTCATTTGCAGATTATGAAACTTTTATTCACTATAGCAGACTTTAGATCATTGGTATAGATTTTGAAATAGCAGCAGAGCATTAGTGCCTTTTAAACTGATATTGTCAAGAGAATCTAAACAAGCTGGGTTTGATCTTCACTGAGATGGCAAATCTCTAAGGAAATTTAGAGATGGTTGCTTCTATAACACAAGTGGTGTTAATGGACCAGTGCTTGATACTCTTCTCTGTGGAACCTGTTTCAAGAGATAGTAAGGATATACTCCACAAATTCTGAGCATTTAAATTTTAAGTACCCCTAAAATAGCCGATGAATCAAACACATTGGATGTGCTGAATCAACTGGTGGTAAGTATAATATAGTAGTATTAAGTGGTGCATTACAGAATTGATCTTCAAGTTTGTTGCTTAATCCAATTTCACTGATTTTATCTTTTATCTTGATTACTTCAAGCACATATTTATTTTATCTAAAGAAAAGTAATGAGCAATGACTATATTTATTTTAATAATTGTGAAAATCAAAGTTAAGATGGTCCTCTTGATGTCATGATTGTAATCTCTCCCCCTTAAGGGCGCTCCGGCTCTTTCACATTTTACCTGATCTCCTGCACCTACCTCCTGTTCCAGTTTCCCCTTTAAAAGCCAGATGCTCCCACTATTCCAGGCTCAGCTTTGGAAGATGGATGCCACAGGGCTTGCCTATTTTCCAGGTTGTCCGAAGGCAGGTCTTTTCGCAGGCGTCCTGACCATCTGGGTCCAGGGGCATGGACACCTGGCCCCGTTACCCTTTTTTATTCCCCCGACCCTTCGCTAGATCCCGCTCCGACTTTTAACTTTGTCTCATCTTTGTCACGGATGGACCACACGGCTCAGGACATTTGCATCCCCTGGATCTCCTATGAACACCCCTCGGACTTGTTTGCCTTGGACCTCACCTCCCTGAGCACCTTGGACACCCCCCTGTACTTCTTCCAGCCCCTATTCTAGTCCTTTTTTCCCGCTGTTTCTCACTCCCCTCCAGATTATGCCTGTCTTCATAGGGTCCTGAAAGCCGCTTCGTAACACGTGATTTAAATATTGTAACTCATATGGCAGACATTAGAGGTTGTGCGAGCCGGCTTACCACCACAGTGATGTCACCACCCTTCCCTGTGAATAGGGACCTCAGCCTTTGGGCTGAAGGGAGATCTCCCTTTAGCACAGCTGGCTTGGTCCCTGTTGGACTACGGAGGCCCGGCTTTAAGTCCCCAGCGGTGGGGGGCCAACCTGAGGCAGCAGATGCTAGGGTGCATACCCACGTGAACCTGAGAGCGCTACAATGTTCTGGAAATTCCTATGACATAGAAATTCAAACATATGGTTTTCTAAATTGTTGAATTCAAGCAATATAAGTTTTAGGCCATAATTATAATTTTATCATAACATACATTTAAAACCAGAAGTGTAGAGAAGCCTATTCCTTGGAAGATGGACACTAAGATCACTCTAAAAATAATCAAAAAGACAAAAAGTAACTAACTCTGTTGTGTGTATAACTGCCAGAATAAAGAGAAAAGAAAACACATTAAAAGCAAAATTCAAACCATAGTTTATATGCCTTAATACTGTTCTTCAACTGGGCAGTGTCACAGTGATGGAATTACGAAGTATAATGAATATAAAAGCATCCTCAGTATATACACATCAAAATAGAACAGAATATCACTTCCACAACAAATATTCAATTGCAGTTGTAGGGGTTTTGTAAATTTAATGGCACACTATTTAGTTGACTATTTGTGTAGTTTATTTTCACTATTAGGAATCAATCAGCCAGACAACAAGGAGACTTCACAAGGATTTACAACACACAATACATTTATTTATACATAGAAACAAAGTATACTGTACATAAAATAACGAAAAGATTAATAAAACAGGGATATGATCTTAGAATACCATTGGTTAGACCAACTTCCTCATCGGGCTCATTAAAATAATTAACATTCAGACACTCTTATCTACCTACTTAAATGAATTAAATTGATATGAATGTGTTAATACAATATTTTTATTCTCAAGAGAGTGCATGAATTATAGTTGAGCTGAACTGGGACATAGGAATGCATAGGACTTGCTTGCATAGGAAGCAAGCAATTGCTCAGTTGGGACGAGTCACACTAAAAGAGGAGAAACTCAGTTTGCTCCTGGAATAGCAACTACTTCTGAATAATGCCTTATGCAGGTGTGTCAACAAAAAGTCCATCAGTAATGCTCCGGTGATCAAGCGGGTGCACGGTCGTAGCTAGTAGCTCGTCTCAAGGTTCTGCTGCATGCTAGACCTCAGGCAGAATTCTGTCTTTACATACGGGCTCACTCCCTAACTCGGCACTTCAGAAAAAGTCCCAAAGCTCAGACAACAAGTGTGGCGGGTACTTGGTTCTGTTGTCAGCCAAGTTGGTTCAGCGGAGAGAGGACAGTGGCGGAAGTAGAGGTGATGTACCGCTTTTTAACTGGGGAAATATGGTTGGTAATTGGCAAAGAAGCTACCAGGTGGAGTGGGTACCCACACCCTGCAGATTCCTGACTGGTTGGTCATCTTGCTGGATGATTGACTATGCCTTGTGATTTTTAGGATTATCTCCAGATGTGCCTATATCCCTCTGCCAGACATCCAGGCCCCAGCAGTGGACATCCACCTTAAGGGAGTATTGATAATGGATCTAGACTGTCCCGAGAAAGATCTTTATCCAAAAGATAAGCATATCTCCCTCACTTGCTCACATGTGGCTGACCACAGATAGGGGGCCTCATTTGATACATCCTTGTGACAGGCAACAGGTTTTTTTGTCCAGACACACAAACATTTTTAGAATTAAGTAATTCTAAGTGAAATAATAGGCCATGTCCCTACACAATGAGTAGAATAATTTGTGTTCCGAAGAAAGAATATGCAGGATTGTCTTTGAAAAAAAATAAGACAAGAAAAGCGGACAAAGGGTCCAGTTGTGTCCAACAGTAAAACAACTGGTCTTATTGAAACAAATCTTTCTTCTTCATGTATTATGTTGAGCAAACTGTATTTGTTGTTGTGTATGATCTTCTGCTGGGCTGTATAAAGTAAGAAATTTATGAATCCCTGCTGTTGAGGGAGTACATCTATTTTCTGGTCACCTGGAGGATGAACTATATGTAACTCTATGTATACAGTAGCATAGTAGTTTAAGATGAAAATATGAGCCCTCTCCCCATATGCAACTCTCATAAATCCTACATGCCTACATATCTTCAGTGGGTCTATTTGTGACCAAAAAATGTATTTCATTAAAAAAAAAATGTAATATGAAAACAAGATGATCTTGCTTGCTGTCCTTTAAAGAAAAACAAGTTAGATCAGCAACTATTGTCCTCCCTCTCGACTAGACAAGCCAATATTTCCTCCTCTGAACCTCAATTTGACTTAATTTCTGCTTTTACTCTTTTTATCACTGTAGGAAGGGCACCTTGCTGCTCAACAATGCATTTGCTGTTATTGCTTCACTTTTGTTAGCTCTTGGAGAGCTAGCAGGATCCTTTGAAATGCTTATTTTGGGTCGATTTATCATTGGAATTGATTCAGGTGAGTAAACTTATTGAAAGGTCATTAAAACATTTTTAAATGAATCTTCATGTAACTGTTCAACAATAGCAGCGCTACATACAAACTTATAACCTGATATCCCTAGATGTCGATACTTTGATGTTGATGATGGACCATCTCTCTCTAATCTAGAATTATCACGCTAATGGTGAAAAGGTACACTGGGATGTAAGAAGTCATGTCCTAATGTCTAATTAAAAACCTGGTCAACCTAATTGTCTTTCCTGTATGCATTGCCCTTGGGAATGGCAAATGTGTTGCCACACTTTTTGTCATTTTGTACTCTGGAGGTAATGAATGGTGCAAAAATGAATGTGTACTTGTTATAAAATATTAATGAGGACCCTATGCAGAAAAACCAGGATGATCTCTAGAGGCGTAGTCTATATAACAGTTCAAGGACCAAAAGCTGAAGGTAAACTAACTGGTGCAAAAGCACAAAACCAGAAGCGGAGCTGTAAGCTGTGAGGAAGCCGAGAGTCAAAACCAGATCGATAACCAAGGTACCAAAACCAGGAGACATACAGTAGTCGGAGAACAAACCAGGGTCAGGAAGCCAAAACCAAGTAGTAAGTAATTGCGAAAAGTCGAAATACAGTGCCTTGCGAAAGTATTCGGCCCCCTTGAACTTTTCAACCTTTTGCCACATTTCAGGCTTCAAACATAAAGATATAATTTTTTTATTTTATGTGAAGAATCACCAACAAGTGGGACACAATTGTGAAGTGGAACGAAATCTATTGGATTTTTGAAACTTTTTTAACTAATAAAAAAATGAAAAGTGGGGCATGCAAAATTATTCGGCCCCCTTGCGTTAATACTTTGTAGAGCCACCTTTTGCTGCGATTACAGCTGCAAGTCGCTTGGGGTATGTCTCTATCAGTTTTGCACATCGAGAGACTGAAATTCTTGCCCATTCTTCCTTGCAAAACAGCTCGAGCTCAGTGAGGTTGGATGGAGAGCGTTTGTGCAGTTTTCAGCTCTTTCCACAGATTCTCGATTGGATTCAGGTCTGGACTTTGACTTGGCCATTCAAACACCTGGATACGTTTATTTGTGAACCATTCCTTTGTAGATTTTGCTGTATGTTTGGGATCATTGTCTTGTTGGAAGATAAATCTCCGTCCCAGTTTCAGGTCTTTTGCAGACTCCAACAGGTTTTCATCCAGAATGGTCCTGTATTTGGCTGCATCCATCTTCCCCTCAATTTTAACCATCTTCCCTGTCCCTGCTGAAGAAAAGCAGGCCCAAACCATGATGCTGCCACCACCATGTTTGACAGTGGGGATGGTGTGTTGAGGGTGATGAGCTGTGTTGCTTTTACGCCAAACATATCGTTTTGCATTGTGGCCAAAAAGTTCGATTTTGGTTTCATCTGACCAGAGCACCTTCTTCCACATGTTTGGGGTGTCTCACAGGTGGCTTGTGGCAAACTTTAGACGAGACTTTTTATGGATATCTTTGAGAAATGGCTTTCTTCTTGCCACTCTTCCATAAAGGCCAGATTTGTGCAGTGTAAGACTGATTGTTGTCCTATGGACAGACTCTCCCACCTCAGCTGTAGTTCTCTGCAGTTCATCCAGAGTGATCATGGGCCTCTTGGCTGCATCTCTGATCAGTCTTCTCCTTGTCTGAGCTGAAAGTTTAGAGGGACGGCCAGGTCTTGGTAGATTTGCAGTGGTCTGATACTTCTTCCATTTCAAGATGATCGCTTGCACAGTGCTCCTTGGGATGTTTGAAGCTTGGGAAATCTTTTTGTATCCAAATCCGGCTTTAAACTTCTCCACAACAGTATTACGGACCTGCCTGGTGTGTTCCTTGGTCTTCATGATGCTCTCTGCGCTTTCAACAGAACCTTGAGACTATCACAGAGCAGGTGCATTTATACAGAGACTTGATTACACACAGGTGGATTCTATTTACCACCATCAGTCATTTAGGACAACATTGGATCATTCAGAGATCCTCGCTGAACTTCTGGAGTGAGTTTGCTGCACTGAAAGTAAAGGGGCCGAATAATTTTGCACGCCCCACTTTTCATTTTTTTATTAGTTAAAAAAGTTTCAAAAATCCAATAGATTTCGTTCCACTTCACAATTGTGTCCCACTTGTTGGTGATTCTTCACATAAAATAAAAAATGTATATCTTTATGTTTGAAGCCTGAAATGTGGCAAAAGGTTGAAAAGTTCAAGGGGGCCGAATACTTTCGCAAGGCACTGTAGCTCTAACAAGGAAAAACCCTAATACTGAGCACAGGGGAGAGTGTGAAGCAGCATTAAATAGGCTGGGGTAAATGGGCTAACTGGGAACCGTGCTGGAATGCAAGGTGGAATGATGAGTCCTCCGGGGGTGTGGCATAACAGAACTGTTGTTTTGTCATTCTCAATCTGGTTTAGCATTTATTAGTTTACCCGTAAGTGCAAAACCAACAATTATTGAAAACAGTGAAAAAGTCAAGTATAAAAATAATTGTTTTAGAAGTATGCATGTAAAAGTATTAATTATTATTTAGCACAATTAAGAATATGTTTGTAGGATAACATTACAACAACATTCTCTACCTCTGCCACTGATGTACTCCAGCCCTTTCAAACACAAACTCTCACTCTGGCAGTGTGTGTTACTGCCTATGTTTTGGACTCCATTTTTTGCATTGCTGTCTGTTTGCTTAAAATAATTTGTATAACCATATTACTACATTAAATAATTAATCAGCTCTCAAATATTTTTTATCTGCATTGTTTGGCTTTTACTGTATCTGTCTGGTCCCTTTGGCTCCTTGGCAAATGTCACATTAATTGTAATATGAATTATTTTATTCAAGCAGGAGTCATGCAGCCTTTTATCATTCTAATTTTCTTAGAACTACAGATTTTTCTTTCTGTGAAGAATCTATAAAAGCTGGTTTTACTTCAGTTTCTATTGCAGGCACACTTTGGTTATATGTGGTTATATGTCATTTTTTACACAATTAGGCACTTCCTCATTTGTGTCCTCTGTTATTGGTCATTGCTGACAAATATCCTCCATTTATTGCATTTTCTACTGCCAAACTATCTGCTGTTAACTACTGTATGTCAATAATTATTTGTGATAGAGAGGCTTCATTTGTGATAGAGAGGATTGTTTGGGAAGCTGTTGTTTCAGGGCACACCAATGAACCTGTCTTGAGTCAATACAGTTACTTGAAGTAACTACTGTAGATGCACATTTTAAACTAGACACACATAAACTTTGAGCATGGAAATATTCTTAAGAGTTGAATTTTACCAGTTAGAAATTACCTGATAGAATATGTTTCCATGGAATTCCTGAGAAACTGATAGACTCATAGGAGAGTCTCTGGAGGAAGAGAGTTTTTTAAACTTGGAATTAAATAGGCAAATAACTGGTTATTAACTGGTTAGTTAAACTGGCTTCTGCTATATCACAAGTGTCAGTGTTTGCTATAGAGAGATGTCCATAAGAAAACTGGATAAGCTGGGAGAGGGGGATACAGAAGGTCTCTATAGCTAGTTTTTCCTAGAACTGGATTGGGCATCTCAACAGGCTTCTGGGATGTGTGAGGTTGAGCTGTGAGGCAATTTAAAAACATCCAGGATACTATACTGAGGTGAAACATGAGTTCAATATGAACACGTTGTGTGGTAGCTTGTTTGTCAGGCTCTGCTGAAACAGTAGCACTGAGCAACAGAGATGGCTAAATGAGGGCTAACTGGAGGTGTCTGTACATGGATTAGGAAGGCTCTACCTGGAAAATTAGTATTGCATCTTCTGGCCACTGAAGGTAGAGCAATAGAGTAGCAACCTTTCGCAGTTAGTCAGCTGGACTGTGGAAAAACAGCAAAAATGACTGAAGTCTGAACACGAAGACTGAAAAAAATGTTGCAGGGTGCAAAAGAACAAATAAAGGAATTAAAAATCCTATCCTCAGTGAAGAAAGATAGTTAAAATGTAAGCATCAAAGAGTGAAAGTTGAGGAACATTTCATATTTAGAGTAAGACAATTAGTGAGTTCACCAAGAAAAAGCATAGTTTTTATTGAGTAATAGTAATGGTCTTTCCATACCTGAGTGAAAATTCTACCAAATACAATTGCAGGTATGAAGTAAAATGATGAGTTATAAGATTGAGAGAAGGAGTGGAGAAGGAAGCCCATTCAGCCGTCCAGAGTGATTTCATAGTATCTCAAGCTAGAACTCCTGCTACATGATCATCCATAAAAAGCTGACTGGAGCTAAGTACTTTATCTGAACCTTACTAGAGAGATCTTGCTATTCTGTTTTTTAGGAACTTGGGTTTCCTGCAAAAAAAGGATACCACATTAAGTGATGTCTTTCCTACTTGTGGGTGCATTGTTAGAACAGGGAGATAGGCACTCATTTATCTAGTAGCATCTGGTTTTGTAGAGAGGCAGATTTAACTGCAGGTTGTATTGTGTTTATTAAGAAGGCAGTTTATGTCTTATTGTGGTCTCTGTGGGAAATGAGTTCTGAGTTCAATACTTGGTAGCATTCTGTTTTTTTTTCTGGGTAATTTGAAAGTTAGATCTCTGGAATGCCTTGTTTGTACATTCTGTAAATAGAGTAACTTGTGTGAATGTTTTGTTGTGTGAATCATAATGTTTGTCTTGTTCTTGTTAACAAATGTTTGTTTAACCAAGTGTGCCTGGATTATTACTCTTTTCACCAAAACTGTGCCAGAGAATAAATAATTCATGACTCTCTAATTATACCAACCACTTGGTTATATTCTGGAGAAATCACTAATAAGTTGAGGTGTCACGCCCTCTGCAGCCACAGGGTGCTCCTTCTCTGTCCTGTCTCTTGTTTCTGGTTCTCTGCTGTCCTTCCAGTGTTTCTCTCTCTCTGGGGTTATATTTTTCCGGGTCTTTCAGTCTGCCTTGGCTCAGCATTGACGTTCGGATGTCCTGAGATCCACCTAGCACCAGGTCGCCCCACGTCCGCTACCTGAGGGCATAGGTTTCTATACGGCATTCCCTGAACAGCTGAGCCTGGGCTAACCCCCGTCTCGCCTCTACGCATAGGGTCTTTTCGTTCTCCTGCCATTCTACCCTTCTGACATCCGGGACATGACTCATGGACTAAACATCCCAGTCAATTCCTGATTTTCACCATTTTCATAGCCCCCCATTTGTAACAGTACTGTATTTCTTGATTTTACAAGAATGTGAAGTGGTAAAATGTGGAAATGAACATTCTTTTAGATTGCAGAAATGTAGTAAAAAAAATTTCATCAACTGTATGAACTTCACCATTGTGAAAGTGGCTTTGGTAATATTAATTATCATACAGATATTTAATTCAGGTAGATAGCTGCGTCAGCATGCATAGTCTACAAAGGAACAAGTAATAGGATTATTCCATGCTGAAAACATTTCAGCTGTGAAGCCTGCTCACACCTGAAGAAGGCTTCACAGCCGAAACATTGTGTTTTCTCTCTTCTCTTTTCAGCATGGAATAAACTATTACTTATTCCTTTGTACAAATATTTAATTACTGTTAATGGTGATAACAGTGTATTGTCTGGGGCTCAAAGTGATAGAAAAATAGTCCATTAGAAATATGATGACACTGAAAACTAATAGTTCAGAAATGGCCTTTGTTTTCTTGGGTTTAATCTGTAGATATAATTTTATTACATGCAAAGCAATTTTCATACAATTATATAGGGTAGAAAATATAGTATTGTTTCTATCATAAAATAATTATTATCTACACTTTTATCTACGTACTGTATACTGTATGTGATTATCCTCTGCAACTTACCAAAAGTACAGTACATTGTAAAATGTTCTTTACCATAGAAACTTTTTTGAATTTGGGAAAAGGTCCGTTTTAATAGGGTATTGTATTTGTTGCTTTAGAATGCTTTGTTACTGCAAGATTTTAAGCTAAACGTAAATGTTGATTGGTCATCAAAGAGGATTCTTTTTGAACCTTCCAAACATACTGTAAAAATTTCCCAGCATAAAATAAGGAAACTTCACCTTTTTTAGTCCAAATATAATGGCTCATTGCATAGTTTAATTAATACAATTCAGGTTTTTTTTTCCAAGTTCATTATAAATTCAGTTTTTTTTAATGTGAACATTTGCTTTCATCTTGTGGAAATTCAGCTACATTTTATATGAAGAAGATTTCCAAGGTATCATCCTTTATGTAAGGTTTAAGAGCTAGATGATCACTGATAAATAGTGAATACACATCTGAAATGCATGCCTATAGCATCAAGAAAAGTAATGTTACCAAAGATATACATTTGTCTGATTTATCTTATTTTTGAATTGTGAAATGCAAACACCCTGCTTAAATTTACATTCATTGGAATGAAAGACAAAAACACAGTAGAAAACAAGTAAAATGTTTATGACTGGATGGAAAAATCTACTAAATGTTGTTTTGTTTTTTTTAGGCATTGCCCTCAGTGCTCTTCCCATGTATTTAGGTGAGATCTCACCCAAGCAAATCCGGGGCTCCATTGGACAGTTCAACTCCATCTTTATTTGTGTTGGGGTGTTTACAGGCCAGGTTCTAGGTCTACCTGAATTACTGGGGCAGGTAGGGTCTAATTTTCATCTATTTGTTTATGTTGTACTTTAAGTGAAACAGGTTTTGGCTTCTTGTTTACACTAAGATGATTTTTCTCCTGACTTACTTTTCTTGTTTTAAATGTTTTTACTGCTGTTATTCTGTTATTATTTTTTATGTATCAACAAGTGCTTACCTGAAAGATGGAAATTGATCTCTAGGCTGTAATGTTACAACTGGATACAGCTATGTACTGTAGGTGGTGATTTGTCAGAACCCAAGTGCAAGAGACTGGAGAGTGAAAAGTGAAAGGTGACAATGAGATGATTGATTGCTGGCCAGCAGGGCTTAATCATCTCAGGCAGATCAGTAATGGGGAAGAAAAGAAATGGGGAGACACGATGGATCCAGGAGAAGCCATCTAACTGCATCCCTGGCAAAAAGAGGCTACAGAATAGTCAATCAGTCGAAAAAAGGGTGGCTATGATATAAAGAAACTGCATAGCTAGACCCCCTGAGAAGTGAACTGAATAGGCTCTGAAAGACAGTCCTCATGAGTACCAAGTTTTCAGGTTGGTAAAGCTTGAGGGTTGACGCAGTTTCGAGTGAAAAGAATGAAGGCTTGAATCCAAGACTGCTGTGTCAGGCAATGCGTAGAGCAGGTTAGCAGGTGAAGTTGCTTCACCTTGTTACTGCTGTGAGCTGGGTCTGCTGTGCTGTGCAAGCCAAAATTGCTGCCAAACATAGCCCACCAGTCAGAAATAGGGAGTCTTGGATATGGGAAAAACTGAATGGTGAGCCTCCTGGGAAGGAGCTGGATGGGTTTGAAGGGTAGGCTTGAGACCACTGAGACTCAGCAGAGTGAAGGCTGGCTGGAGGCTGCTGAGACTGCTTCACAAAGAAAAGTGCTGTATTAAGGCTGGTTAGACAGCTGCACAGAATGAAGCTGCAGAGACTGCTGCACAGAACGGAGGCTGGTTGGATTTAAAGCAAAACCTGCTGAGCACAGCAAAGTGCTATCTTGGAGCTGAGATATTGCGAGCAAACACGATCCGCAGGCTGGAAACAGGGAGCCTCAGGTATGGGAGAAGCGAATAGTAAGCCTCCTGAGACAGAGGACCAAACTCTGCAGGTCAGGCTTCAGCCAGAAAACTGCTGTGCACAGAGCGGAGTACAAGCTTGAGGTAGAAAACTGCCTGACAGACTTCTCTGGGTCAGAGAAGAAAAAAGGGAACCCCTGGTACAGTACGACAGAAACTGAATAGCAAACCTCCTAAAAAAGGGGACCAAGTGGGTTTGCAGGGCAGGCAAGACTGCAACTTCTGCTCAGAGTGAAGAGCTTCCTTGCTCAGTAGAGATGTGGAGAGTGAAAGCAGTAGTGCAAGTAAGGTAAACTGGGCTGAAATGAAAAATTATGAAGCACCATCAAAGTGGTGACTGGGCTTTAGACAGAAAACCAGGAATTGAAAAATTAAGCAGGAAATTGCTAATTAACAAAGATCACAAAAAGGGGTTCTAGACAGAACAGCAAACCTTGGAAAACTCTGAACCCTTGTGAGAATGTGATGGTTTCCCAAGGCAATCGCAAGTTTAAGGACACCGTCATGACAGGAATTTTGGACACTTGTTTAACTGCTCTGCTCATTCTCTTGTTTTTTCTTTGGTTCTCCATGGCTTCATATCTGTGCATTCTCTCTCGCTTTCTCCTTCACACCTGATAAAGGCTCGATGCAGAAAATGTTTTTGATTTCTTCTTTTCAACATGGAATTAACTTTTTTATTCTTTTGTTTAAAACTCAAAAACATTCAGCAATGATATGCAAAAGTTATGTTTTCAAGGACACAATTATGTTTCAAGCATATTCTGAAAACTGCTCGTGAAAACCAAGATGTTTGTATTGTAGCGGCGAGGCTTAATAATAAGGCAGAATTAAGTGTTTCTGAGCTTTCCCAAATTAGGCCTCATTTCTCTGTTCATCTCTGTGGTGCAGCCACAGAGAAACCATTCATGCAAGGTGATTTAAGGTCCAAGGACAGCTCCCAAAGGGGGATGCACTTAGCTAAGCCTGGCTATCATGATCAATGGTCACCCATTGGCGCCTATCTGTCTAGGGAGTGCCAGTTGGACATCTGGATTGCATTCCTAAGTGTCAGGACTAAGTGACTCATATCTCACCTTGATCAACCAATCAGGGACTGGTAGGGCCGAGTAACCCACGTGGGACTCTGATGCCCATGGAACTTTCAGCCAATCAATGAGCTGAAGTTCCTCCAGGTAAAAACAGGCAACACAGAGAGCCTGGGAGATTCAGATTCAGATTCAGATTCAGATTCAACAAGATTCAACAGGATTCAGATTCAGATTCAGAAGGGATTCTGGAGAGGATTCTGTGGACTATTCTAAAGGGAATTCAAAGGAGAATTCCAGGGCAGGACGGCCCAGGAGCAGAAGGCTCCCAAGGGCAGGACATTCTCGCAGCGCGCCTCCTGACCATCCTGAGACTCAGCCCGGACAACCACGGAACGGCCAGTGTGTCCGAGTGCCAGAACTTTCCTTTGTTCTAAGAGTCTAGAGTGGAGGTTGCCAGAGAGTAACCAGCAGCAGGCCTCGTGAACAGGTCGGAACTATGGACAGCTGAATCACTATTCAGAACTAGCTCTTCATCAGGAACGAACCGATCCTCTTCCTGACTTGCTGGGACCCACAGTCATCTTTTCTCCTGTGCACAAACTTTGCTAGTTAATGCCAACAATGAGCATCAGCAGCGCACCGTCGCAAGCCGCACAGCACAGCCTGGCACGGAGCCAGAGAGCGCGGATTGGACAGCAACAGCCTGCAACTGTTTCTTTGTGCCCGCAGGAGATCTGAATCCCCAGAGATTGGATGAGTATTCAACTTCAATGCATTACAGCTCGAGAATTCAATTGTTATCCAAACCAGTTGATATCAATTTAATTCCTAAGAGTTATGTACTTGTTTGAGTATCTAATGTAGAAGTTGTAACCAAGTTCACTTTACGAAACGGTCTTAATGAATGATATACTGAACGTATGTCCTCTTGATATGTATAACTCTTTGTAACTGACCGAATATACCTTTTATATTCTGATAACCCTCTCGATAAGATCTGTTAGGTTTATATGCATATTCTATGTATTAATAAATGTATCATCGTGTATTAGTACCTGTGTGTGTGCGTTGTTTGAGTTATGTCGCATGGTTGGACTCTAAAGCCATCAAAAGAATCAACTTTGTGATTTACTGCTACAATTAATAATTGTCTCAGTAAATGCCCAAACCCTACAGAACTGGTGCCTTCAGAGAGCCACTACATTACATTTTGGCTATGGCAACGTTACATATTTGGCGTCCCTGAACCGGTTTTCCCTACATTATTTGGCATCCCTGGGCCGGCTTAATCTACAGTATGTAACATTTGTAGGGGTTTTGTGCATTTACTGGGACAAATATTAATTGTAGCAGTAAGTCACAAAATGATTCTTTGATGCTATTAGAAAACTGACCTTGCGGGATAACTCAGCAACACACAAACAAGTACACTAATACACAACAATACATTTATTAATACATAAAATGTGCATATAAACATAACAGATCTTAAGAGTGAGGGTTAGCAGAATACAAAAGGCATATATTCGATAACGAAGAGTTACAAACCAAGAGGGACATACATCCAGTATACCATTCATTTACAGATTCAGCCATTCAAAGTGTGCGGCACAGGCACGTACCGGGGGTAATTGGCTACGTCATCGCGCATCGTGACTCGAGATGACGCAAAATACCGTGGTACGTGATTGGTTGACCGACAGGGGTTGGTCGGTCGTAGAAAATTTTTAATGTCTTTACTGTGCCCGTTTAAGTATTGAATATTTATATGGAATTTTACCACTAAAGGGAAATCTTAGTAGCTGAGCATAAAAAGAATAGGAGCATACTGTAACGCGTGTGAAGGCCATAAACGATATTAATTTTGGAACACAAAAATACAGTATATGGCTGGTCTCGGTACTTTAAAGAAAACATACACACCAGTATTCCATTTTTCCCTAAACATTTTAAGCATCGAAATCTTTAACTAACGTGATACCGGAGTCAACAAGCATACTTTTAGAATTTGATTAAAAGGGAATATAATATGGAATCGCGTATCTAAAGAAATTAATAATGATATAATTATATTCATGTACCGCAACACAAGAATAGTACATGCTGTACGATGTCTGTTGATAATGTTCTATAGGGCTTTTTCAACACTCCTTATGTGACCTTGCCAGTGGCGCTGTGGGTTAGGGTCCTGACTTACACATCACACGTTGGGTGTTTGAATCCAGCTGGAGCCATGACTTTTTTTTTAACAAACATTTCTTTGAAAAAATAAAATAGGGTTAGTGTTAGGGTTACTGTCACACTAAATCAACAATTGATTTAAGGACGATCTGTCAAAGTGCAATGAAATACAATATTGTTGTTGTTGTTATTGTTGTTTTTATCCTGTAAAGCATTTTGAGAAGCCACCTTTAAAGGCGCTATATAAAAGTGCTGATTCTTATGGAATGTGTTTTCTTTCTTCTTTTTTTCAGCATGGAATAAACCTATTACTTGATTCTTATGGATGCCCGGTTCCGCTGGGGATTCAAAAAAAAAAAACCCATGGAATTGCGTAGAGTATCTAAGGAAATAGCAGTATAACCTTATTCATGCACAAACAGTGGCATGTTACATTATTAATTTGGGTGTCTCCTCTTGCCAGAAATCTCTAAATTGCATTTTGAGTGCGGTTTCTGACCTTTTTTAAATTACAACCCATAAATAAAGCTGATACTCTTTAGACTTTTAATTATTTAAAACTGTATTCCAGCAGCACAATGCACAATGCAACGTAAATTGCTATCTTTTTCTTCTGCATAATAATGTTCACCTCTCTGTCCAGCAAATTAGTAATAATAATGAACTTTATTGTATATAGCGCCTTTAAAGGTGGCTCCTCAAAGCGCTTTACAGAATAAAAACAATAACAACAATACTGTTAGATTGGGCAAATGATTTTTATTTTTTTTTAAAAGAAATAGAACATGAGATATAATGATGTGTTCCGGCTTAGACATTAACGAAGAGCATAACGAAGGTCATAAAGGTAATAAACGATATTAATTTTGGAACATCAACATATTATGTAAACTGTATGTTGCTGTTATTGGTATTTTAAAGAAAAAATACTGTAAAATCGTGGGTTCGGTACAAGGTTTCAGGCATTCATGTGAAGGACAACAGAGCTTTCACTGTCCGATTATCAAACTTTATTGATAAAACAAAAACAAAAATTATCCGACCAAACCAGAAAAAGAAAAAAAAGCGTAACGGACACAGCGCGAGCCTGCATTCTCTCCTCAGCCGTCCACACCACACTTTTCCCTGGGTCAGAGATTAAATTTCACTCGCACCAAACAAATTACCACACACTGAACACTGAGCATGTTAACCCAAATATGTCTCACAATACTTTTATGGTACATTACTTTGTTAAAATGTATTTAAAAACGATTACAAACGCCAGCAGAGAGAGAGACACACACACAGTTCTTCATTGTCAAAAAGAAATTGTTTTTTTACTTTGTCAGCACCCAGACAAATGCAAACACGTAATTAATGAAATGCTTTTATTCATTCTTAATCTAACTCACAAGTTGTCATCTGCTGTTGAAGCTCTGTGAGACTAGACTCACACATGGCTAGACTTGACTATTTAACCATGAGATTATGTTTATGTTTATTAATCTTCCTTGTTATGCACTGAGATTGATAAGCACCCCAAACACGAGGGCGGCGTAGCCCTATACTGATGCACTGCAAGTACAACCCCCCCTCCTTCACTGGCACATGGAAAGTGACTGCGGGTCCAAGCAAGTCACACTCTTTAGACGGGAAGAAGACCAGTTCGTTCCCGATGTAGTGCTAGTCCTGAATACTGATATTCAGTTATTGACAGTTCACTTGTCGATCAGGCAAGCGTTTGCGGTGGGTACCGGCAATTTCGAGAGTTGCTGCTGGGCTAACCTCGGGCAGATCCTTTGGTTACACGTGGGTGACCTCTGTTCTCGACTCTTAGAACAAAGTAAAGTCCTGGCACTTGGACCCACTGGCTGTTACATAATTGAACGAGATGAGTCTGAGAATGTCCTGGAGGACTCTCTTTCTATGCCCTGTGCTGCCTGTTTTATCTGGAGGAACTATGGTCGTTCATTGGTTGAATGTTCCGCGGGCATTCGAGACCCTGCCCTACCAGTTCCTGATTGGCTGATCGAGGTGGAGGATGAGTAGCCATGCTCTCTGAAATTGGGGTTGTAAACAACCTGGGATGTGACACTCCCAAGTAATCTCCCAGACAGTAAGGCACCAGAGATGACTATTTATTAGGGTGGCTGGTGAATGTCAGCCTTGGGAGCTGTTCCTTATCAGGAAACTCTATCAGCTAGAAAAACACCTTAAATGTGAACCAAATGGAATGGTCTCACTGTATCCAGCACCACTGAGATGAGGGAGAGAGGGACTGGCAAGGGAGCAGCAAACTTAATTCCTGTATTTTTAAGAAGACTTGCCGCTACACATTTATGTTAAATTGGTAAAATATAAAATTCATCATTTTGAAAAGAATACAAACTGTAATTTTGTTTTTCAGAAGACAAATTTACAAGTTTCCACTACATAGTTTCCATTTATGCCCTCTGGGTCATGTTTCACTGTCGATTCTGAAGAAATCTGCTAGGTTTACTATATAAGTGCCATTGAAGATTTAACATACTTGTATCCCTTTTTTTTTTGTCTAAGATTAGACTAGGAGTTCGTTCAACTACTTTCTCAAGCTGAAAATGTATTTTTCCCAACTTCACTATCTAAGTGTCCCTCTAAGTATTGAATGTATCCAAGTTTCATCCTTCTGTCCAGTCCACTGGCATCCAGTATAGCTCAGTGTTGGTACCTGTCTTCCAACTTCCTCACATTGCATCTAAATGACCCTTATCTGTTCCTCTCATCTTTCTTTATCTTTTGTACTGTACCTCCTTCAGTCTCTAATTTCATAACCCTTTGCTTCAGTCCCCTTGACACAGTTAGCAATTTCCCATATCCTTCCCTCTGATACTTTTGCAGCTAACTCTCACTAAATCTTTCTGTGTCTCCACAGCCCTTTTCTCTCCCCTATCCCCCCAATGCCTTGATCTTTACTGTCCCTAGGAATGCATATTGTAAGAGGTGCAGACATCAATCTTGCATATCTCTTCTTTTTCTCCATTAATTCATGTCTGCATAGAATTGTTTTTACTACAGCAGAACTGTTTCTCAGCTTAAATCCCCTAACCTTATTTTTTTCCATTTTCTAAATGTTCCATTGCCTTGATATTGGCTTCTGTAGTTTGTTCTCTGTTGCTTTGAGGGCTCTTTCTTCTACAAATACCAATAACAATTTGACACTAAAGCTGCAGCTCATTTACCCCAGTAGAACTATTTCTACTAGGGTGCTTTACATCTTTACTGCCACATTTTTGCAAGAATCAGGTCCTTCACCTGCACCATATAATCATATCAATTTCACATTTAAAACCTCTGGCCTGCAGCTGTCTCCGAGATTGGTCCTGATCCTTTCCCCTCTCGTTCTTTCCCACCATGCTGTCTCTTTCCATTAAATTCTGACAAAGGAAGCATTAAAGAAGTCTTTAAACATAGCTGTTCTTAAGACCTTTCCAATCTAGAGATCTTTGTGATTGTCCTTCTTCTTTTAATTTAATTAAACTCTGTTTAATTTCTGTGGTAAATCTCCTACCTGTTTCATACCAACACCACCCTCTTTATCCATTTGCCTCATGTGCTCTTAAAAAACTATTCTTAATGATTGATATGGCCCCCAAACTTTTTCCAAATTATTCCAAGCCCCAATCCAAGCTTTTTTTTACTAATGTAGTCTAAGTGATTTAAGTCTTACACAATCATGTACAAAGATCATCATGTACTAATTTTCTAATTCCTAATTCAAACCAAACCAGTATCTGAAAACAAAAGAGAAAGGACAGTTTTTCTAGCTTAAGATCAGTTCTGGCATGAACTCGCAGCATTCACTGTATTTCCTCCAGCATCATCTTTGTCACCTTGGAAACCTAACACTTACTCCAGCTTCTCCTGAACATATAAGAGCCCTACCCCCCTCGGTGTCTCCCTGCCAATGTCCCATGAAGAAATGGCAACCACTACGTTATTTACTCTGTGGCCTTTCTTCTTTTCATCTGTTCCATTCACTCTCCCTTTCTTACAATTTTCGCATTAAGGAAACAAGGCCATTAGCATTTACCTTTCCTAAGCAGACATCTCCAATGCCTTCATACTCATGTCTCTACTCTGATTTGTGACATCTCTTTGGTCTATTATGACAGAAAAAAAGTTTTTACAGTGTGTTAAATTTTTGCCTGGAGATACCCTAAAAGTTTCACCACTACAGACCTACAGTTCTTGAGGCCTGGAATCCCACAGGTTTTCTAAGTCTCTTTTAATTCATCAACTGCTGACGACCTTTGAAGAGTGTTAAATTACTCCAATTAAGCTAAAGATTAGCTCAGTTAGGTTATTGAGAGCAGAGGTGGAACCACAATTTGCAGATGCTGCGGCCCTGCAGGACTGGAGTTGTGCTAGTTTAAGACCTCTGCTGGATCCTTGTAAATAATTACAAACTTCCCCTTCTCCTTCATCTTGATGATTTTCTTACAGTTGATTTTACCATTTCACCCCCAAGAGCTTTATTTGCCTTGATCTCTGTTTTTTTTTATAGGCAAACCATCTGGTCCCTCATATATTCTTCCTTGGAATTATTTTCATTATTCTGAAGATTTTTCTACCTCCTTGACTTGTTACAGTATAAGCTTAACAATATTCAGTTGTATCTTTATGAATTCTATCTACCTGTTTGTCAACCAAATCTTACAGAGGGGGGAACAGATTTTTTTACCTCATTTACAGCATGCAAATCATTCCCTAAGGCCAAGCATTAATTTTACCTCATTATTCTCCTAATTACATCTACTCTTACTCTCTTTCTGTGGACTCCCCAAAACTAATTTCCAATTGTCATGGCTGCCTCTCTTTAGGGCCTCATCTAAAATCACAAATTGGTTCTTATTGTAGTAGATAACCTTACAGTCGTTCTTATAATCAATAAAGGAAGATCATCCTCCTGACCTGTCATGAAATTACTGTGTTGACTCAAATGGCCTTCTCTACCACATAACTTCTGGTCAACTCAGATCTCAACATTATCTCAAACTGTTTCTTATTTCCATATTTACAAGTTCAAGGACTTGGCTCTGGATGACAATCTGAATCCACGCTCAGTTCCAGCCCTTTCAGATACGGTTCCTCTGAAACAACATACACTACCTTCAGATGTCAAAGTTAATACTGGATGTCCTAGTTTAACCCTCAGTTCCTTCTGTAATGTCTGGAAGTGTTTCTCATTTTTCCACCTTTATGTCAATTCTCCTTCTTTCAATATCCTTGCATGCTAAAATCACTTTGCTCCTCAAAGTTTTCCAGTGTTCTGAGATGCCCATACAGATTAAATATCTTATAGCAGATATTTTGACTATATGTATGCATGCTATAACATCTGCTTATAATTTCCTTTTGAAATCGCTATTACTGCTATCTACAGTATTTTTGGTTTATTGAAGTGCTTCCACTTAATCTTTAACTTCAAAATTCCTCTTTTTACCCCTACATATCTGATATCAGCATCTTATGATTTGATATTCTTATATTTTGCATCAGGAAAAGCAAAGAATACAAATTAGCTCAGGTACTGAAATATATATACTGTATAATTTTAAAATACAGTTCTAATGTACATCAGTCCTTGTGAACCCTTTCATAATTATCTCCAACTCTCCACCTGATAATTTGGCCAACTTCTGAACTCCTCCTGCAACTAGTAGCGAGACCTTTGCTGACTGAAACAGACCTCTTTCCATTCACACATATACTTGCTAACAAACCAACTGTCACGGATGTTGGAAGGGACAAACCGTGAAATGACAGGAGAGTGAGAAAAGACCCTATGCGTAGCGGCATAGGCCCAGGCTCAGCTGTTCAGGAAATGCCATATAGAAACCTATGCCCTCAGGTAGCGGATGTGGGGTGACCTAGTGCTAGGCAGGTCTCAGGACATCCAAACGTCAATGCTGAGCGAAGGCAAATGAAAGACCCAGAAATATATAGCCCCAGAGAGAGAGAGACCGGAAGGACAGCAAAGCACCGGAAACAAGAGACAAAACAGAGTAGGAGCGTGACGCCAGCTCTTCTCATCATACCTGGCTATTGACTTGTTAACTAATAATATCTGTCCACTTTTTCAAAGAGACAAATGTAAATTTAAATATACACAAATACACAATAATGATATTATTATGACAAGGCAAATTTGAGAAAATTGGCCCTCTGAGACAAATGACCTCGACTATTGGACTCCTTCAGGTAATTAGAAAGCTGAAGAAGTGCTCATTTAAAAACATCAGTGTTGGTTTTAATGTAGTTCATGGTATGACAGGCATTGGCAATCTGCTGAGGAGGTCACACTTAACCAAATGGAATGAAAGCAAAATAACTGTTTTAGCAGAAAATCCAGATTTTGTTATGATTTTCTTCAGATCAAAGAGAAATCTGTTGTGAAACCCTACTAGACCATTCTCATTAACGAAAAGAGGATCAGTGGGAGACACACATTGTTTGTTTTACTTTTATCATAATTTGTGTGGTCATTTAAATTGGTTCCTTACAAGATCCTTTATTTTTTTACCAATTCTCAGTGTTGTTACTTAAAATAGTTATCATTTTGTCCAGACAATGGCTACTCTGCAACATTTCAAGTGAACAAGTAATAGGTTTATTCCATGCTGAAAAAGAAGAAAGAAAACACTACGTTTCGTCTGTGGAGCCTTCAGGTGTGAGAAAGACAGGGCAGAAAGCAAAGGTAATGTACTGTAGCGGGAGAACAAAAGCTGGGAGAGAGGAGGATTGAGGTGCTGGAGCAGGGGACAGAAAGAGAGGCCAATCAAGAGGTGTGAAGTCAGGATAGGTGTACAGAGGTGTGAAATGAAACCTGCAATGAATAGAGAGAATTTAGAAGAAAAGTAGTCTGTCGTTAAGAGAATGGGGAAGCAGTGATCCTAGCTGCAGGATAATTTTGGTTTCAGTTGTCTTTCTGATGTATGAGTTCGGAAAACCGTCTTTGAGAACACAGATGGAAAGATTCGAGTGGTCATGGCTGCCAGAGGTGAAATGAGAGACAATGGGCTTGGAGAAATCTTTAATCTTCACAGCCCTTGCATGTACTCTGAAACGGTCTCCGAGACTCCTTCCTGTTTCTCCGATGTAGATGGCTGGGCATTTACTGCAAGAGATCCAGTAAATAAGGTTGCTGGAGGTACAAGATGCCATCTGTGTGATCTGGAATTGTCCTGAGGGGCCTTGAATGAGTGTGGTGTTAGATGTGTACTTGCAGGTGATACAGTGAGCTCTGTTACAAGGGAAAGTGCCTGGTGTGGATGGTTGCTGAGGGCGGTCAAGGGAGCTGTGAACAAGAAGGTTACACAGGTTAGGTGGTCGGCGATATGAGATGATGGGGCTGTCAGAAAAAAGCACCCCAATGGAGGGATCATCCTGTAAGATTGAAAAGTTGTTGTAAATAGTCCTGGGGATAAGAAGTGTGTTGTGGTGGCAGGGAAGCACCAAAGGAATGCAGTTGTTACGGCGGGAGATCCTGATTGAGTTGATGGTCCGAGGGGTGTTTTTGGCTCTGGCAAGGACCCTGTAAAGGGCATAATCGTCATAGCTGAAGGAACTGTGAATAAAGGAGAGAGTTTTTAGTGTGTTTGGAGTGAAATGAGCTATACAGGAGATAGCTGTGTGAATCCATGGGTTTGTAATAGACTGAAGTGGAGAGTCGGGGGTAGTTGATGGAGACGTTGATGTCTAGAAACAGAAGTGTTGTGGGAGATATGTTAACTGTGTATTTGAGGGATGGGTGGAAGTTGGTGAAATGATGCAGAAAGCGCTCAAACTGGTCGTTAGAGCATGTGGCGGCACCTACGCAGTCATGAATGTATCACTTGTAGAGGTCAGGGACATAGCCAGTGTAGGAAGCGAAGAAGCGTTCTTCTACCCAGCTGACAAAAATATTGGCATAGCATAGCTAGTTCTGGTGCTCGTGGCAACTCTACTCACCTGTTGGTATAAAAGGTTATTGAATGAGAATTCATTCAGTGTGAGTACCAATTCTGCAAGGCATACCAGGGTGTGGGTGGGTGGATTAAGCACTGTGTGTTTGTCCAGTGTGTGCTTGAGGGCTGTAAGGCTGTCATTATGGGGAATGACGGTGTAAAGAGATGTGATGTCCATGGTAAAAATGTAGCATTCGGGACCCTGGAATACGAAATCATTGAAAAGTTGGAGTGCGTAGTTGGTGTCCTTGATGTATGAGGGAAGACCTCATCAATGTATCACTTGTAGAGGTCAGGGACATAGACAGTGTAGGAAGCGAAGAAGTGTTCTTATACCCAGCAGACAAAAATATTGGCATAGCTGGGTCCCATACATATAACATTTCAAGTTATACGTTTGCTGTGCACTTTGGTTGCAGAGATTGCTGTGGGTCATGTATCTTTTATTTTGAGTGCAAGTGTATCTAAGAAATATGTAGAAAATAAGAGGTGCATTTACTTGGGGGGTAAAAATTTCAGCAACAGGAAAGCAGTAATTTAGTGGGCAAGAGTAATGACATTCTGCATGCAAGCTTTTCTTTGCATTTTCTTATCTCTCTGAGACAATGAGGTACCTTAGTGAATAGAAAGAGGTGTATGCTTCTTTTAGGCATATGTACATAATGTTTACAGTTAAACATATAACCCAATTTAGCAAGAAATACTGTAAATAAGTTAATAAGCTACTTATATAAACCTTGTTTTTTAAAAAATAGAAAAAAGAAGTTGTCTGCCTTCTGTCTTCTTTGGTTTTGCTGCTGACAGCCTCTTACAGCAGTTCATTCATTTATCTTTGTATTCTAATACAAATATTGTGACTTGTGGAAATTTAGAAAGTTATGTTATTAAGTGTAACCTTTCATTCACTGCTTTACATGTTCAGACTCTTAGACTTTTTTCAGTCATCCTGTTTATTCCCACTGCTGAGTGAAATGAGGCCAGCAGAACCATACAGTAGCTCATGCAAATTCATAGAGTACAGCAAGTTATTAAAATCTTGCTGAAGGCTGTCACATTTATACATGTGAGCTGGTTTTGACTGTGTGCTGTGCTATATCTTTGAATTTTGTCTGAATGTAATAGATTTGCCTATTCTTTAAAAATAAAGTGGTACTAATGCCCATAATTAATTCCACTTTACATGCCAATAGCCACCCGAAATGTCTGGCTTATTGTCTGTTAATTTTAAAAACATATACAGTATATGTTTAAAAATGTTTTTTTAAGACAACATAAGACAGAAAGTCACCAGGTAAGACAGCTCCTGATATTTAGACATGAAGATTATTTTTTATAACTGTCACTCTAGTTCAAAACTATGTACATACTGTATAATGAAAGAGTTGTTCTCTATCGGTTAGATTTATCTAGTAATCAGAAACACACACAAGTACAATCACAAAACAGAAATACCAAATCTACCAAGACATTGGTTAACAGAATGCCTAGAAAGCACTCAATACCTCAGTAATTGCTGTTCACATAATACCAGAATTAAAAGAAAACATTCAGAATGAGTGAAGTCAACAGGGAAATCAAGACGAAAATCAGTGTTTTTTTTTCTTTTTTTTTGTGTGTGGGGGGGGTGTAATTATAAACTCCAGAAGGATGACTGATGCTATTAAAGCATCTGTCCTTTCCAAGATCCAAAAGGGGATACATTTATTGATATTAAATAGCAGATATCCCAGAAGACAGAATAATCTTTGTTGGAAAATCATTACAATTTATATAGGCATTTAAATAGGCAAAGTTTAATAAACGATATAAGTAGGAAAGTATAACAACTTGGTATTTAGCATGCTGCCTGTATAGTTTGAGACTTGCCACTATGCATCATGTGGATTTTATGTAGAAATTTGCAAGACTCACCAGCATGATAAAAAGAAGATTAAATAAATGTGGCAAATAAGATAAAATAGAAAAATAGAATACAGAAAACCAGTGTCAAAACCCTATTGGCAATAGTATATTATATTACTACAGACATGTGCTCATTGTTGAGCTGAAACTCCCAAACTCCCTTTAGACCTCTGTGACTGAGAATAACATATAATAATTAAACCTTTTCATCTGAATAAATGTGAAGGTTCTGGGTATCATTTTCCTATAAAAATCCTCTTGAAAAAAAAGTTTTTCAAAAAAAGTCCAGTTTTTCTAATCTCTCCACTTCTTGTTATTTCCTGAGTAATCCTAACAATCCTTGAGACCCAATAGACCCATCAGATCAATCTGTATGTGAATTACCAGACATGTTGACAGGGTAAATCAAAAAGTAAATTGCAGTGGTAAATACCAATACAATTCAGTACTTCTGATGAGAATAATGATTAGAACATCAAGTAAAAAACTACAAGCATTGTTGAAGCCTTTGTAGATTAAGCCGGTTCAGGGACGCCAAATATGTAATCATAGTGGCTCTCTGAAGGCACCAGTTCTGTAGGGTTTGGGCATTTACTGAGACAATTATTAATTGTAGCAGTAAATCACAAAGTTGATTCTTTTGATGGCTTTAGAATCCAACCATGCGACATAACTCAAACAACGCGCACACACAGGTACTAATACACGAGGATACATTTATTAATACATAGAATATGCATATAAACCTAACAGATCTTAGCGAGAGGGTTATCAGAATACAAACATTATATATTCAATCAGTTACAAAGAGTTACACATCAAGAGGAAATACGTTCAGTATATCATTCATTAAGACCGTTTCGTAAAGTGAACTTGGTTACAACTTCTACATTAGATACTCAAACAAGTACATAACTCTTAGGAATTAAATTGATATCAACTGGTTGGGATAACAATTGAATTCTCGAGCTGTAATGCATTGAAGCTGAATACTCATCCAATCTCTGGGGATTCAGATCTCCTGCGGGCACAAAGAAACAGTTGCAGGCTGTTGCTGTCCAATCCGCGCTCTCTGGCTCCGTGCCAGGCTGTGATGTGCGGCTTGCGACGGTGCGCTGCTGATGCTCACTGTTGGCTTTAACTAGCAAAGTTTGTGCACAGGAGAAAAGATGACTGTGGGTCCTAGCAAGTCAGGAAGAGGACCGGTTCGTTCCTGATGAAGAGCTAGTTCTGAATAGTGATTCAGCTGTCCACAGTTCCGACCTGTTCAGGAGGCCTGCTGCTGGTTACTCTCTGGCAACCTCCACTCTAGACTCTTAGAACAAAGGAAAGTTCTGGCACTCGGACACACTGGCCGTTCCGTGGTTGTCCGGGCTGAGTCTCAGGATGGTCAGGAGGCGCGCTGCGAGAATGTCCTGCCCTTGGGAGCCCTCTGCTCCTGGGCCGTCCTGCCCTTTAGAATCTTACAAAATCTTGTTGAATCTGAACCTGAATCTGAATCTGAATCTCTCAGGCTCTCTGTGTTGCCTGTTTTTACCTGGAGGAACTTCAGCTCATTGATTGGCTGAAAGTTCCATGGGCATCAGAGTCCCACGTGGGTTACTCGGCCCTACCAGTCCCTGATTGGTTGATCAAGGTGAGATATGAGTCACTTACTCCTGACACTTAGTAATGCAGTCCAGATGTCCAACTGGCACTCCCTAGACAGATAGGCGCCAATGGGTGACCATTGATCATGATAGCCAGGCTTAGCTAAGTGCATCCCCCTTTGGGAGCTGTCCTTGGACCTTAAATCACCTTGCATGAATGGTTTCTCTGTGGCTGCACCACAGAGATGAACAGAGAAATGAGGCCTAATTTGGGAAAGCTCAGAAACACTTAATTCTGCCTTATTATTAAGCCTCACCGCTACATATCCCCCCTTTTTGAAGGCCACGAGGTCCCGAGGCATTGTTGCCTTCAAAACAAAACAGAGTTAAGTGATGTCCCTTGCCATTAGAACATTAATCTTAAATGTCTACATTACTCCTCGAGAATTCATACCGGAACCAGCATTGGATACAAACAGGTTGAATAACATCTGGAGTATGTATAAACACGGTAGGAGACATTATCTCAGTCTAGGAATTACACATGAGGAAGTTCACTGTCAATATCTGATACCTCTGTAGTAGATATTTGGGGAGAAGTCACTTCCTTTCTTTTGACATGCTACCTTTGACTCATTCATGCTACCCAGAGTACATCTTGATGTGAGACTACATCATTCAGAGTACACTGTCGGTCATGATCCAGCTACCTGGCAGTAGTGTTACAATAACAACAGTTCCTGTTCCCAGCCCCCCGATAAACCACAACACCTGTGTTGGGTATCTGCTAGGGTGGTTTGGAGGTTTTTTCCATTAAAGCAAACTAACTACCTGTACCTCTTCAGGGCTTACTGTTTCTTGGATTTCTATCCAATTCCTTAGTGTGGCACCTGAAGGCATCCATGACCTCAAGTTTGGTCTTATATTGTCTGGTTCCAGACCGTACAGTATTAAGTCACCATGCTGTACTATGGCCTCCTCGGGAACTTACAGGAAAACTATTGGTTAGGTAGCTGCATTGCGGTAGCTGTATCATGCCCGTCACAAGTCATAGTGTCAGTTAAATGTGGTGTGCTAACCAGCCATTTACTTCCCACCTGCTCTTCATGGGGTTCATTAACCTCCCTCTGCTCGTTAGTACCTTTACACCCTTTATTGGTGAATCGTTTAGACACAGCCAATGGATAGCTTTGGTAGCCATACCCATCTCAAGATTTGGAACCGAATTCAATCTTGGATTGCCTTCTGAGTGAGCTATGAGCGATGGGGTTAATGTCACGCACTCCTCTACTGAGAAGAGTGGAATCAAGTGGGTTGGGATTTGTGCCGTGGTTAGACTGGTTACAGTGGCACTAAACTCCCTTAACAGGTCTTGTGTCAACATTCTGGCCTGTTGCACACAAGCATAAACCCACTGTATAACCCCAACAATCATGTCCACTGTTTGGGGAATAAGGTTTAACCCTGTTGCATAGGAAATTGCCTGTAGGGTTTTCCCTAAGCTTTCCAACTTTTGCTGCTGTCGATACAGTCTGTCACTACCCTCTGGCATCTCTGACACCTGCCTTCTTGGGGCAGTCAGGGTGAGAGTCCCAGTAGCACACAAACCTACCAGAAATAGCAAATGCACAACAGTGGTGGCAGCAATCAGTCCTCCCAAAAGTCTTTTCGGGTGTCTGATCCCAGTCATCTCCTTCTGAGTGACTGTTGCCTTTCTAAGCTGGTGCAGCATGTACATGGTGTCTTTCTCAGTATGCCCTGTGGCATCTTGGGCACCAACATCCTGGAAATCTGGGGAGATCTGACGCAGCGGCTGATGCTGCTCCTCCGTTTCCAGGGCATCTGCTTTTTCGATTTGTTCATGCCTGTGCTCTAGGAACCCTGCAGGGGGCGGTGCAGCGGTGGAGCATGCCTGACCCTCGGCTGAGTGGTCATCTGGAGCACCTGAGTGATCTGGGATTGTTATCCCATTCTCACTGTTCAGGTCCACCCTGCACACTTCCTGATTGAGGAATCCCTCTATCGGCATGTTTACAATCGTTCGCTGGGGGTAGATGTAGGACACCTGCTCGCTCCCCCCTTCCCTCGCTAGGGGTTCAGGGAGCTGCCCCAGCACTGGGATAGCTAGTTCACTGTCTTTGAACTCACTATCACTCACCAGGCCCATGTCAGTGCAGGCGGGGATTCTGACACCTCTCTTTGCGATGATCTGCACTGGCAGGCGGGTGACTTTACCATCCAGCTCCAGTCTGGCTGAACCACTGTTGGTCAGACTCAGACTGACAGACTGAGCTGGTGGCTGTAAGAAAACCGGCTCGGCTTTCATTCTCTGTCCCTTCTGGGGGACTGGGTGTGTTGGCAACCCTGCCGTTGAGGCAGGAACAATCAGGTCAGTCTCACTCACTACCTGGTAGTTGTGAGAAATAATGTTACCTGACTGCAGGTTCCCTGGGTCAAAGCAGAGGGAATCGGCATCTGGGATCAGGTGTGTCCACAGCGCAGTAGTCTCAGCGTCGAGCTGGACCTCCTGTCTAACCTGTGAATGTTGCACCAAGGGCACCTGGCGGTGGCCCTGTGTCAGCTGCTCAAGCAGATCCTCACTAATAGAGGACCTCTCAGGGCTAAGGGTGAGGGCTACATCACCAACCTGCTCTCCTGCCATCTGGATCCCTTCCACCACTGCGGGGTGGTGTTCCTGAACCCTCTTGGGTGCCAGGGTGCACAGGGAAAGCTCCTTCTCATTGCCAGGTGGGGAGATCTGCTCCTCTTTAGGGATGTAAAAGGTGTGTGCTTTACCTGGTGGATCAGGCGGCTGCTTGGAGCACCGCTCCTGTGGCAGGGAGGCTGTTGGGACCTCAGCCGGGACACGACTTCCCTGTATATCTGGGGAACAAGGAAATATTTTTATTTCTTGTCCAGAGGGAACAGAAGGAATCTCCGCATAGGCTTCTGTGTTCGGTGGGCACTGTGTGAGCACAGTCTGCCTCTTGGCCCCCCTTTCCTTCTGTACAGAAGGCTTAGGAGCCTTGACCTGTTTCCACACCTTGCCTTTCTGGTGATTCACCAAAGGTTCCTCTCTGAGTCGCATGCCCTTTTCTTTTTCTACCCGTTTGAGCTTGCCGTGTGTCATCAAACACCTTTCAACCTCAGTGTCAATCAGTGTCTCACTGGGTAAGACATCTCCCATGGCAGCCTTGAGGTAAAAGCTTCTTGCTTTTCCTCTGCGTTTTACTGCCTGCTCTGTGACTTCAGGGGTGGAGTCAGCACTCGCTTGGGAGTGGCTGACCTTATCCAGGCAGGAACCCTTCCGCTCAATCAGATAGACTGAGGGAGGGAGAGGGGGCGGGTCTCCGCCTCCTCCAGTGGAGAGTATCAGCTCATTCACGCTTCTGGCAGCCTTGGGGAGCGGTTGTCCCTGTCCTAATAAAGCTTGTTCAAGCCTGGCCAGGCGGGCGGCTACTGAATACTTTTGTTCAGCCTTTTCTAGCCCTTTCCCTCCCCCGGTGTTCTCATGGCACTTAGGACGCTGGGTGCGGTCCTGTGTGAGTGCTTTGGAACGGGGCTTAGCCAGCTCAGGAGCCTGTGCTCCTTCGAGCAGGGGGGAATTAAGCCTGCTGGCTCTGACGGCGAACGCAGTCGCTTTAGCAACTTTTTGCTCAGAGCGACTTTGGACATCATACTCCCAGGCTTTCTGCACGAATCTCTTGATATCAGTCATTTTCATGGTCTGTGCATCTGTATGCATTAAGATCATCTTTCTGACTGACGGGTGGAGATTCGCAATGAATAAACCCTTGAAATGTGTGTTCTCTTCGCAACCCTCATCATTTCGCCCTCCAAAATAAGTTCGTCTAAGTCTCTCGTAATATTCGCGAGGGGACTCTGCTCTCTCGTGCTTAATGTTAAGAGCGGCGGCTATCGCGGCAGTTGGGTCAATAAACGCACTGTATTCTTCGATAAGTGCTTGACATAGCTGCTCAAAATCATTACAGACTTCTTTCATCTGCCTAGCCATCCACTCATGTACAGCTCTGCTGGTAGTTTTCCTGACCAGAAACACTTTCTCCTGTTCTGTGGCGTTTGGCAGGTACTGCAGGTTATACCTGAGGTCCTGAATATAACTCTCGATATTATTCTCTGACACTGCGGGGTCAAATCTCTCTATGTCCTTCGCTAGCTCTCTCAGAGAATGGAGATTTATTCTACTAGCTTCTCCGCTGACGGAGATATGGAAGAGATCGTGGTCAGACCTGTCGCTGCTAGAGAGAGTGCTTAATAGCGACTCGAATTCAGACCTTTTAGCAACCATCGTTAAACTTAGAGTATTACTTTTAAGTACGAAATCACAGTTTTACCACAGAAAACCACAAGATCAAGTATGCAATCAACCCGGTAGATCGCAAAAGATCACAAAACAATCAAGCACTGCTTAAAGAGCAAGGGGAACTTTTTCTTTCGGCTTTCAGCACACTGTATTGTCGTGTATGAAACCCGCGGCGTTTTATATTGAATTATTCCGCTTGGTTGACTCATTTCAGTCTTGCCACGCCCGTGCCAGGGACGCCAAATAATGTAGATTAAGCCGGTTCAGGGACGCCAAATATGTAATCATAGTGGCTCTCTGAAGGCACCAGTTCTGTAGGGTTTGGGCATTTACTGAGACAATTATTAATTGTAGCAGTAAATCACAAAGTTGATTCTTTTGATGGCTTTAGAATCCAACCATGCGACATAACTCAAACAACGCGCACACACAGGTACTAATACACGAGGATACATTTATTAATACATAGAATATGCATATAAACCTAACAGATCTTAGGGAGAGGGTTATCAGAATACAAACGTTATATATTCAATCAGTTACAAAGAGTTACACATCAAGAGGAAATACGTTCAGTATATCATTCATTAAGACCGTTTCGTAAAGTGAACTTGGTTACAACTTCTACATTAGATACTCAAACAAGTACATAACTCTTAGGAATTAAATTGATATCAACTGGTTGGGATAACAATTGAATTCTCGAGCTGTAATGCATTGAAGTTGAATACTCATCCAATCTCTGGGGATTCAGATCTCCTGCGGGCACAAAGAAACAGTTGCAGGCTGTTGCTGTCCAATCCGCGCTCTCTGGCTCCGTGCCAGGCTGTGATGTGCGGCTTGCGACGGTGCGCTGCTGATGCTCACTGTTGGCTTTAACTAGCAAAGTTTGTGCACAGGAGAAAAGATGACTGTGGGTCCTAGCAAGTCAGGAAGAGGACCGGTTCGTTCCTGATGAAGAGCTAGTTCTGAATAGTGATTCAGCTGTCCACAGTTCCGACCTGTTCAGGAGGCCTGCTGCTGGTTACTCTCTGGCAACCTCCACTCTAGACTCTTAGAACAAAGGAAAGTTCTGGCACTCGGACACACTGGCCGTTCCGTGGTTGTCCGGGCTGAGTCTCAGGATGGTCAGGAGGCGCGCTGCGAGAATGTCCTGCCCTTGGGAGCCCTCTGCTCCTGGGCCGTTCTGCCCTTTAGAATCTTACAAAATCTTGTTGAATCTGAACCTGAATCTGAATCTGAATCTCTCAGGCTCTCTGTGTTGCCTGTTTTTACCTGGAGGAACTTCAGCTCATTGATTGGCTGAAAGTTCCATGGGCATCAGAGTCCCACGTGGGTTACTCGGCCCTACCAGTCCCTGATTGGTTGATCAAGGTGAGATATGAGTCACTTACTCCTGACACTTAGTAATGCAGTCCAGATGTCCAACTGGCACTCCCTAGACAGATAGGCGCCAATGGGTGACCATTGATCATGATAGCCAGGCTTAGCTAAGTGCATCCCCCTTTGGGAGCTGTCCTTGGACCTTAAATCACCTTGCATGAATGGTTTCTCTGTGGCTGCACCACAGAGATGAACAGAGAAATGAGGCCTAATTTGGGAAAGCTCAGAAACACTTAATTCTGCCTTATTATTAAGCCTCACCGCTACACCTTCCAAGGAATTCTCTATGTGATAAATTACTAAGTAGTAGATAACCCTTACCCTAAATTTAAACACAATTTGCTGTGCAGGCTACAGATTGACAACTAAACAAATATGCAGTCAGGAAGATCTTAATGTGCAGAAACCTAATTTCATTGGTTTGTATTACACAGCTAATATGCATGGTGCCAGGAACATGATGATATGGTGTGATGACAAGCCATTTTATTGCAATATGTACAGTGGAAGTGTAAAGCAGGTTTTAGTATGACAAAATAGCAAAGTCGCGAAGCAGCTGATAAACAGTAGTCAAACAGTAGTAATTTGAAATTCAGAAACAAAATGATCATTGGGTTCCATTTGGGTTTAGCCATATGGTTATCCCCATTTAGTTGTACAGTATAATAACTGTTTTGTTACTGGAATTATACTTCTAAAGTTTGATGTTAATTGGGGATACATACTTGAGCAGAATAACATTGGTTACTGGACTGCATTTCTCAAACTGGGTTATGACCCATTGTACAGTAGGTACAAAACAATAATAGCAACTGGTCAATTATACTGTCAATCATACAAAGCTGGTTTTGATAGTAGCTGCAAAGTTTTGATTCAATCTGTGTTTTTCGGCAAAAGAAGTAGTTGTAATTTACACTTGTCAGGGTGCCAACAAAAAACCTTCTACTTAAAAAATAGTTTTAAAGTTGTCCAGTACCAATTTACTCTAATAGTATGAGTAAACATAAAGTTAATTGAAGGGAAACTTAATTAATGCCTACTACTCCTGGAGTTTATCAAATAGCTGTTGAAAAAGAGCAGTTACTGTAATGGAATCAGTTTATGCAAAACATCTATTGAGTTGGGGATATAGGGTATGCAATTCTGAAAACAGCTCTGGTGTATGTGTGATGAACCCTGCTGTATTTCATTTAAAAAAAAACAGAGCCATTGTTGTTTATATACAGTAGGAAGCCCATTTCACCATGTGTTAAGTACAGTTCAGTTTTCATCCTGTACGTGTATGATAATTTCATGAAAGAGTGAAATTGGCTGCCGATATTAGTGTCTTTACTCAGTCTGTGCAGTGCAAAAGCATTCAGGTTGCGTCAGTACTCCTGGCATCTATTCCTTTCAGCCATGACATAATACTTGATTTTTGCGAATTATTCATTTTCGATCACTTTTTCTGTTGGCAAATGTAGTGCTAAGCTGTGTCTCTGAAAGCTCGAGAGTATTATTAAATCTCAAGTATTAGCACGCGCTGTATCGACATAGCTAAGTACGTACTGTAGGTTGTGTATTTGACACATAAACACATTTTATTAAAATAGAAAATATGAAAACCCGTCTCAAGCTTTCTGAAACTGATTAAGTAAATCACAGATGAAAAATCTACATAATTTTTAATTATTCAATCATTAATTCCCAATTTTTCAGTGCACACAACAGGGTGATCTAGCGTACCACCCGGGGGCACTTCACATACCATCAGTGAAACTCATACCACAGTTTGAGAACCACTGATGTAGGGGAATGAGCTGCTACTCTAAGTGACCTAGCTAGCAGAGAAAAACAATTGTTTAACAGACCATTACAGAACCAATCAACAGACTTTCAACATTTGGCATGTTTGACATTTTTTAGGATGATAACCATCTAAGACAACTGTGGGCAAACTACGGCCCGTGAGCCAGATCCGGCCCGCCAGTCAGTTTTAAGTGGCCCATGAGGTAAAAAATAAAGTAATCGATATTCACCATATTCATCTTTGTTTGATGCTGTTTTTTCTTACATTGCATTATTCGTCCCCATTAGAGGGTGCACAAATGCTTACCACAATGATTCCAAACTGTGCACCGCGCCATCCAGGGGAGGCGCCGTTGTCGATCGGGGGCATCTTAGGTATTGCCAGTCAAAGAAATATTTTATTGCGAACAAAACCTGCTGTTCGTGGACTCAGAATGTACGAGTCATGCGCTACACTAGATTGTGTCACATGATACTTGCCACAAGAGTCGGCAGTCTGTAAGTAGCATTAACCACAGCTTCAGTGTTTCATGTTTCTATGAGTGGTCATTTTGTGAGTTTTTTGTTTCATGATTGCAATTGAGAGGTTTTTAAATATGAGTAAAAAACGTGAAGGACACAGAGCCTAGTTCTAAAGAGAAACGGAAATTCAAATGCAGAAAGTATGACGACAGTTTCTTGAATTTCGGTTTCATGTGCATAATTTTGCAGTGTTGGCTGATGAGAGCATGTTCCCAATAAATTGAAACATCATTTGGAAACTGTAGTTTGATAAGTAAGCCTCATGAGTATTTTTCGCACAAGTTTAATGAATGAACAGAAAGCTTTTTGTAACCAAACTACAGTCCCCAGCAAAGTTCTTCTTTCATCATACAAAGTTGCATACCGAGTAGCGCTATGCAAACAACCTCATACTATTGGAGTACAAAGGAATAAGCAACAGAGCTCTGTGAATTCTGCTTCCCTTTGCAATTTTCTGCCTTTATGAGGCCAGATTTATAACACTTAAGGTTATCAAATCCAAGTACAGATTGAGTCAATGTTGAGAAGGAGATGCCATTAAATACTCATAAATACTACCCAGTATTTTTGGTGAATTATGTTAACATAATTTATTAAACAAGCCCACCAATGTATCCATTAAGAGACACAAACAAAAAGACATTGTATTTCTCTCCCTTTTTAAAAAAAACATTGATGTTACATTTTTACTTTTTCTAAGTCATTTTATTTGGATTTTAGAAAGATGTTGACTATTTTTTATTTTTTTTCAAAATGTTTTCACATGTTTTCAAGTATTTTTACTATTTTGATCAAGCTTTTTGGTTTTGAAAATGATTAAAAATAATACAAATTGGATCAAATTTGTTTCTATTTTGACCCATCATTTCCTTTTCAAATTTATAATCTTTTGTAAAATATTGCACTGCCATAGAACTTATTTTTGACACAGGTGAGGCATGTGGAAAATTAGGCAGGTCAAGGGAGACATGGACCCAAAAAGTTCGGGAAACCCTGCTTTACCAATTTGATTCACCAGTTAGAGCGGGTCCATTGTACTGTGAGGGACTCTGCGCCAAAATGAGTGGATTGAAGAAGCAGAAAGCTGACAGTAAATGCTGAGTGTTCAACAAAGAATGGACTGCAAAATACTTTTTCACCGAGGTTTGAACAAAGGTTATATGTTTGATTTGTAAGGAAAGTGTCACAGCGTTCAAAGAATACAATCTCTATTGGAATTTTTCTACCAAACATGTTAACTACTGTATGCTAGCAATCTGTCATGCGAGGAGTGGGCTAATAGAGCTTCCAAACTAGCCGCTATTTTACAGGCTCAGCAAAATGAATTTTTCCGCCCTTCTACTATCCAAGAGGCCAGCACAAAGGCAAGCTACCTGCCAACATATAAAATTGCTAAACAAAGCAAGCCGCTCTCTGAAGGTGAGCTTTTGGAGT
Source organism: Lepisosteus oculatus (assembly GCF_040954835.1). NCBI lineage: Eukaryota > Metazoa > Chordata > Actinopteri > Semionotiformes > Lepisosteidae > Lepisosteus > Lepisosteus oculatus. The sequence continues at coordinate 44,056,775 of NC_090696.1, read as the reverse complement.
GTATGATAGAAACCGCAGATATTCTTTGTCCAGAGAGCAAGAGCAAATTTGAGAAAATAAGTTTATTTTAGAACAGTTACCAATTGGGTCAAGGTAAATAGTGAAGACTTGGCTTCTGAGTTTTTTATTCAATTTTTATTTTTTATATTAAATTATTTTTTCTCTCAGGTTATCGTTAACCTTAAACTAATAAGCCTATGTTGGATTTTAAACTTATATAGGGCATAGGCTATCTGTAACAGCAGCCTGAAGTGGCCCACTATACAGTTTCAAAATTTGATGTGGCCCTTGGGCAAAAAAAAGTTTGCCCACCCCTGATCTAAGCATTTCACAATTATCTAAGACCTAACATCTGTAAATGGATGTTTATAGTTTGTTGGTGCAGTCCAGTTCTATCCTTTGTTCTGTTTCAATAAATGTTCTACCCAGCCATGTTGATTGAAACCTGTTCCGTGGTTTCTTTCAAGAAACAGCTGAATAAGATCCTTGGATCAATTAGCTACTAACAACCAAATGGGCTTCAATAGCTTCCTTTCTTTGTCACTCTTCTTATGTTCTTCTAATACTGTCGTACTAGACTGGGAGATAACATTGTTAAAAGCAATCAAATGTATTTGGTGACAGTTTATTACATCTAATACTCATGACTAACTTGGTCCTGGTTGATGTTGGGTGCTTACTGTCAGATGAGTATGCTACTCGAGTCAAATAACAAAATAAGTAAAATAATTTGTTGTGACTTCAAGTTATTAGTACTAAGTAAATGTCTTGGACTAGAGTAATTATGTGTCACAGACTTGAAGCAAACCATTTCTGTGTAGCAACATTTTCTTGAAGGACAAAAGTAATGTGAAAAGCTCAAAGTGTTCTTTGACAACATATTCCAATTGAAATTCAGGAAGAAACTTGTTGCATATTTGTAATTCAAAATAGTTTTAAGATAGAAAACAAATCCATCCAACAACTCTATCCATTTCAAAATTAATTCTTATAGTGTCAATGTATTTATTAACTAGCAAATACATTTTCTATATAATAAATTGTAAATATATTTTCAAGATGACAAATAATGCACCTCAGGTGATTGTGAAAGATGCTTCACAAAAGCTGATTATCATTATAAACTCTCTTCTGAATAATAATACAATTTTTTAAGACATGTAACCAACTTTAATTTGCTTTAGTAATACTAGAATTATTTTTTGCAAAATATTTTACAACTGAGGCAACTTCTGCAATAGACAGCTTATGTTCCTCTCTGTGTTCCAACCCTTTTAATAATCATCTGAAAAAGGACAGACTTAAATATGAGAACTACCAATAACTTACAAGAGTCAGAGGTCTTGAGATCATAGTCAACATTGAAACTGGACTGGAAAGGTCACAAATGAAAAATGACAGGAGGCCGTTTAGGTCGCAAAAATGTTTAGGATTTGTGGAAATTAATATTTTAATTTTAAACATACTGTACTGTGATGCTTAATTAGAGGTATGCCAAATTTCTGTCATTATACTGTAGATATATAATAAGCTAGTTTTAACATTTTACAATTTTAAATTGATGACCTTTACTGGTATTAGCTAAATGCTGGTCTGAACTGCTTTGAAGTACATATGAGAGGTGCATTTGCATCCATCGGACTTTCCAAAAACTGACTTTTGGAAGGGATGAATGGCAAACAATGGCAACTAAACTGTGATGGCAGATGAGAAGAGTTACTTTCAGAATGGGTTGAAATGAAAGCAGTGTGTTGTACAAATTCAAACCTAGTAGGCGCCACTAGTTCTAGCAAGTGCACCTTTTCCTTTTCCTTAGCAATTAAAGCAGATGTTTTTACCTGGCTAATTATTTTTTAAAGATCATGTATGCCACCTTAATATTGCATGTAACTAATTTCTAGTACTATTTTTTACTGGTACCTTATGAATGTCTGGATTGTAAACTGTGATAACAAGGAATGCAGAACCCAGGTGTTTTGAATTTTCTGTGTGTGATTATTAATCCCAGGGGATGCAGTGGCACAGTGGTTAGCATTGTTGCCTTACAGCACTGTGTTTAAATACTAGAATGATATCTGTATGAAGTTTGTATGTTATCCCTGTGTTCACATGGGTTTCCTCCAGGTACACTGGTTTCTTTCCACAGTCCAAACCTATTTTTGGACACATTCTGTAGTTGATTGGCTTTGTGAAAACTGGCCCTGGAGTGAGTGTGTGTACTGTATGTTTCTGTCTGTGAATTTACCGTGATGAACTGGAATCGTGTCCAGGACTGGTATCCCTGCATTAAGCCTGTTGCTTGCTGGATTAGGCTCTGGATACCCTGTGACCCCATAAAGAATAAAGCACTTGTCACGCCCCACACTCTCCCTCCCAAACGACGTTACATTCCCGGAACCTCTGCTTCCCAATCTCATCCCTGATTGAACCCAGCACATTCTCACATGCATCAGATTCCTCAAATTCTCACTCCCTAACCAATCATCCAATCACACCCCTTTCCTTTCAGTATTTAAACCCCCTTCGCACACCTTCCCATGCTCACTATTGAGAAGCCTATCTTAGTATTCTCCAGTGTGCGTTTCCTAACCTTTTGACTGATCTCCCGTTATGAATCTTCTGCTTCCGCCTCTTGACCTCGCCTTCTGGATTTTGCCTTTGGATTGTTTTGAATATCTCTCGTTACCGGACCCTCTGCCTCCCTTATCGACCCAGCCTTTGGATTTTGTCTTTTGGATTGTCCCTTTGCTACTCTGTGTCCTGTGGGATTCCGGTCACGCATAAGGATCCTCCTATTCCACGTATTGGTTCCCTGACAGCACTTAAAAATGGATTTTGGATAGATTATTGATTATCCCATCATATAATTGGCCATAGCTCTTGACCTATCAACGGCTAGCAATTTATGTGCTCATACTTTAGTATTTGTACAAGATCATACAGATATAATAAAACCAAGATGGTACTTTTGATGGTAATTCATGTTGTTACAATATATCCAAACACATATTTTAAAAATCAACAACAGTTAATTTAACGGATGATTTAAGGAGTTTAGAAATTACTGCAAAACAGTCCATATTATTAGTAATTGGTATAATTATTAACAATATTAATGATCATGTCTTCAAAATGATTTGAAATATAATGTGAACGTTTACCTCAAGCCCTTCCTCAACACGATAAATGCATGTACCAAAATTCGGGAAAATTTGAGATGGTAGTCCCATGACACGGAATAATCCAAAATATGATGGATATGCACTTCAAAGTACTCTCAATAAAATATGTCAGCCTCTAATATATAATTTGATTTATTCATTGGTCTTTTCATTCCACTTAAAAAGTCAATTTCAATATTTTCTTATGAAATGTCACCACACAAGATTGATGCCTCCTGCAATCAGTGCTTTACCACCAATGCAAAAATGCTTGAGGATTTCCAGGGAAAATGAAACCCCCATTTGCAGACAAGTACTTAATTAGGGAAATACATTTTTTTCCGACCCGCAAGTACAATCAGGGATTGTTATATTATGTTGCTGACATGATGTAGTCAGTAATAGAAAATAAATGGCTAATGACTAAAAATGTCTTAAAAATATTTTTACAAACCTATTAGAGGAGATATTTTTGGTACAGATGGCTCATTAGGGTTTATTTTTGTTAAAATGACAATTAAATAAGGGTAATTAAATGACTGTGAGTGTTAGCTTGTGGTATCAGACACCATAAATAATTTCTGTCATAAAGCATGATCAGAAAAGAGATGTCAGCTACAGTAAGTATATTCAGTAAAAGAAACCTATCACTATTTATGCATGTATTCTATCCATTTTCTAACTGCTTCTTCCAATTCAGGATCTCGGGGGAGCCAGAGCCTATCCGGGCAAGCAATGGGTACCAGGCAGGGCACATCGTGACAGAATTCTAGTCCATCACAGGACTGATAGAGGCAAACACAGACACGCATACAGTACACTCACACCAAAGCCAGTTTTACCAGAAGCCATTTAAACTATCATTGACTTTGGGCTGTGGGAGGAAACCGGAACACCCAGAGGAAACCCATACGAACGTGGAGAGACAATATAAACTCCCTGCAGAGAGCACCCTAGGTGAACGCAGGGTCCTAGTGCTGCGAGGCAGCAATCCTAACCACTCCATATTCATGCTGTCCTATGCATGTCCTGTTTTAGATAAATAAATGATACAAATCATGGTAAACCTTCAGTGACTTTGACTATTGCATAAAAAATTGGATCACCTCATTCCTGAGAGAATTGATTGGCCAAAGGAGACAAGGGTAGCCTGTTGAATGACATGTCTGGAGAAAATCAAGAAAAAGTAAATAAACCAATTTGCCTCACTTCTCAAAGAACAGTGCATCCTGCATACTGAAGACAGAAAAATGTTACATCAGGTAGACTTGCTAACAGTGAAGCCAAGTACTATTTTAGTGAGGTATTATGTTCACCACTCTGATGGATGTCAGCAATTGTAGTGCAGACAAGCTGATCAATACACTAATTACATACAAGTCAATAGAGAAGCCCAAGTATGATGGTCTGGGAAGGACTGTCTATTGAATACACAACTCCCCTGGTAGCATTCCAGCTGGCCAATGCACATACTCATGTTGCTTATAGAACAACGTGCATGACGAGAAAGTGACAATTATGATATGGATGCCTTATTCACCATGAGCTGTTCAATAAAGTGTCAGTGGATGTGCTGCAAAAAGACTATTTTCCTTGTCAGAGCATTGTGAACTTGTAGTTATTAGAGATACAGTATGTTCCTTTTGATATTCACCATGTCTTATAAGCTAACAGATTGTTATAATGTTGACTTTAACTAAATGGTGAAATACATTGTCTTGCAAAGCCATTCATCCCCAATCAATAATAACACATTTTGAAAAATTAAAACTAATGTACAGTATACAGTATATGTATGTTTCCATTCAGATATGTAATGATCAAACAGAACACTGTTTCTTGTTCTAGATGTACAGTATGTTGTGTACAGTATATGAGTCGTGACTTTAAAGTCAATATGTGTCTAAAGGAACTTAGTGAGCCAGATGCATTTACTCTGAAGTCAACTTAAAAAAACACTATCTTGAGAAAAGACCATGAAACTAATTTTGGGTTTGAATACTATCATGACTTTTCCAGTTTTCTTTCATATTAATAATTTTGCTTTAATTTTCACTTTCAACATGTAGAGTGAGCTGTGTACTGTATACTGTAGGTCCTTCAAAATGTCATGACTGCAAACTTTAAAATAACAAGTACTGAAAACTGTACTTTTTCAGTAGAGGGTCAGACTACTTTTGCAAGACACTGTAATTTCCAACATTATATGTTTTCAGAATATGGTGTTTACATTTTTCTAAATTTATTTTTCTTGGATATATGAATAACCATCCATCAAAAATGTATTGTCAGTCTTTTCAAAGGTGATATGAAACTAACCAATATAGAAACAACATGAATCAAAAACTAATGTCTCCAGTTAAAAATAAAGATTATTTGGTGTACAGTGCCCCCAAAAGAGTTAACCTCTTCTTTAACAGATAAAAAGCTTACAGAATATATCAGACACATATTAATTGGGTAGGTAGTCCACCCAAACTGCAGCATAATTATGAAAATGATGATTCATGCAGCTAATCAAGAAGTTAATAACGTGGCAAGTTTGAGAAACGAGTTATAGATGGCAGGGGATTCCTACTAGACAGGATCCAGAATCCTTAGGTACCAGAAAAGCAAATGAGTCCCAGGTGTACTTACTTACTCGTTAATTGCAGCAATTAGTACAAGTATTAAGGTCTACCTGACAGAAGCTAAAGGGAAACTACTGTAGACTTTGTAATGTTTCAGGAGAAGAGAAAGGAAGACAATAAATATATTACTTCTTTAAACTTGTCCATCTAGCTTCATGTAAGAAATTAAAGGAAGAATTAGTTAGTGCTCTAAAGCACTAGAGATAGGTATTATTTTGTTTGTTGTGGCTTTTTGTTTCATTTCCTAAAATAACAGTACTGAAGATTCCTGTACTTCACCAAATTATTTGGGTTTGGGAATGTTGTGATGCTTAAACAAAATACCCCAACACGCTCTTCCCTCCTTTTGCTTTTCTGTTAGGGAGATGTAAGATGGTTTCAGGAAGCTGGAGCTCGGAGGCAAGATGTCTACCAAAACCATCAGTCAATTTTATTATCTAATAGATCTGTCCCAGTCCATTGTCCCCTATTTAAACATTCCCAAATTTTGAGATTTTTAATTCTATTGCTGCATTGTGACTTTTGAAATTAACCAAGCCATTTATCATATTTAAACACAATGATGTTTAACTGTTTCATGTGGGGTAATAGTATTATTATTTAGCTGTCACTGGCTAACTCTTTAAAGCTGAACCTGAGTAAGCTGACCACACTGACGGCAAATGCGAGGCAGACAGGACATTTAATGCTTTTGCTTCACCTAAAAAAATAGAAATATTTATGTGCTTATGAAAAAGTGATGCAATACAATAAGACTAGGAATTGTTGAATGCAGCTAAAAGCACCAGGAAATTCCCTGGAAATAAAAAGGTACTAATAGATAAACAGGTACTAATAAATAGGTACAGTACCTGTGGTCTCTCGATTAGGTGGTGCGGATAGGTAATTAAACATCAATAACACTTACCCTGAGTACTGGCAATTTGTGGATAACACCACTATAATAAGCCTGATCAGCAATGATGACGAGTCCACTTACAGGGATGAAGTCATACAGCTAGCTGAGGTGGTGTCATAACAATAACCTGGACTTTAACCTGAGTTAACCAAAAGAACTAATAGTAGACTTTCGGAGATAACTTTAGAGGTCTATTATACGGATAACTTTAGAGGTCTATTATACGTACAGATGCAGCAATTCAAAATGGGTGAGGTATTTCGCGGCATACCCCGGTGGGCGTGTCGCGGTATCACACGGTATCACGCGTTTCACGTGTGTCATGTGACTAACTATCCGGCGTCGCCTTGTAAAATCGCCAGGGGGAGCTTAACCTCTCATGTACAGCATTTGAGCCTTTAATTTTGAACTGTGTATTACAGCATGTTAATCATCAGTCATTAAAATGTTGGTATATTTTATGAAAGCAAGATTGCTCAGTTGGACAAAAGTACACAACCTACCTTTATCAGAAATATTTATGCATCAAAGCCTTTACTGAAGATATTACTAATAGTATTAATAATGGATGACTTTGGACAAGCTGTATACTCAAAGTATAATTTCTTTAGCACATTTGTACAAGCACTTGGAATCTGTCCAAGTCATACTTTGTCAGGCATTTTGTTTTACTTCAACGGGCATAAAAACTTCCTTGCTTTTAAGAGGGCGTTTCATAATTTCTAGCTACGAAAATGATTTAAAATGCGACACCTATCATTCAACTAGAGCTTAAAATATCACAAGGAAAAATACACACCGGTATTCCATTTCTCCCTAAACATTGTAAGCTTCGAAGTCTTTAACTAACGTGATACCGGAGTCAACAAGCATACTTTTAGAATTTGATTAAAAGGGAATATAATATGGAATCGCGTTTCTAAAGAATTTAATAACGGTATGATTATATCCGTGTACTGCAGCAGGGCTGTGTAGGGCTGTTTCGCCTACCTGATCATGCGAGCTGTCTTGTAGCCTACTGATCTAGGTGTGTGACTACCAACTGGCAGGTTGTGTGTTCGAATCCAGCTGGTGCTGGACTTTTCATTTTTATTTATTTATTTTTTAATCGCGTAACATAAACATATTACCGTATGCAAACTGTACTGTATACAGTATGTATATGTATATTTAATGTCTTAACTGTGCCCGTTTAATTGAATTTTAAAAAATTATTTAACACGAACATTAAGCTGTTTACATCTTCTGCCTGAGAACAGTCACCCGTTGCTACCCAACGCAGAATGGTGATTGGCTGACACTATCTGACACCCCTCTGATTGGAGAAAAAAGACGTGCTGGTTTGCTATACATACTGTACCAGGAAGAGGATTTCTTTCTATTCAAAACGTGTATTTTAAAAGTTTAAGAAGTAAAAACCTTACAGCGTACACAGATTTCTAAACTGATCAGGATCGTTATCTTTGTCTTATGCATAATAATGTTCACCGCTCTGTCCAGCAAATTAATAATAAACTTTTTTTTATATAGCGTTTTAAACGAATAAGTAATTAGATTGCTCATAAACCTAATCACTTGCTTTTTCTTTTTATTTAGGCTCAGATTTCAACTATAGATCGTATTATTAATAACCATAATAACAACCAACCAACAAAAACAACCATATAAACATAATGGTGGTGCTGGATCTTCCAGTTTTATTTATTTATTTTTTAATCGCGTAACATAAACATATTACCGTATGCAAACTGTACTGTATACAATATGTATATGTATATTTAATGTCTTAACTGTGCCCGTTTAAGTATTGAATATTCATATCTAATTTTACCACTGAAGAGAAATCTTAACATAAACATACAGTATATGGCTGGTCTCGGTACTTTAAAGAAAAAAATACACACCGGTATTCCATTTCTCCCTAAACATTGTAAGCTTCGAAGTATTTAACTAACGTGATACCGGAGTCAACAAGCATACTTTTAGAATTTGATTAAAAGGGAATATAATATGGAATCGCGTATCTCAAGAAATTAATAACGATATAATTATATTCATGTTGCAAAAGAACTGCAACGGACATAAAAACTCCCTTGCATGGTTTCATTACGACCAGAATCGGTCTTGAGATATTTTTAACTTGATTTACAGTATTTGAGAGGTATGTCTTAACACCGATACTACAGTGCTTAAGTACTGCTCACGTATATGTTTCTAGGTTTATATTATGTATTTCATACGGTCAAATTACTTTTGAGCAACTAATAAGAAGCGTGAAACGGTATGCGTTTTACTTTCGTTTTGTGCTGGGACCCGTGGATTGTTTAGAGATATCAAGTACATACAAGTCATTTTTTAAATGTTGTAGTTCGTCTTGAAAAAATGTTACCAGTACATCATCTATCAACAATTACACAGGTTCTGTTTCCATATTGCGGATTTTGGTTACGTAATATTATTTTCTAGATTTCACATTGTGAATATGATGGGATGTCTGATGGGATGTTTCTAAAATTCCATCCTCTGTAAAACGTCTTCTCTAGTTGTCCTGCATATGTATTCGCTAATGAAGCTGTGTGTTCTGAGCCTGGATCTCTACATTTCTGTATGAACCAGCTTAGAGGGCTAAAGTCAGCTTGTGTTTAAATTGAGTGTAAGGCAATTTATGGTTCTAAAGTCATGGTCAGCATTTATCTTTGTACTGTGCTGTAAACTTGTTCTGTGCCAAGTCACATTATTTTATAGCGTTTTTAAAGCGTTATCAAATACGGTGTTACTGTAGTTTACTGAGTCCCATGTCACATGGTCTGTGATTGAAACCTGTAAAACCGGTTTCATTCGTCACAGCCAGCACTCTTCAGGTGTGAGGGTCTTCTGCTCAGAATGAAACGCTAAAATGTTTGTGTATATTCTAATGGTAGTGGGGGCGGGGTGTGTGGGAACAGGTTTGGTTGAAATTGCATTGGAGATCTATGTTCTTCACACCTGAAACATTTTCTCTGAAAGCATTTTCTTCGCAGTTTAACCGATCTTGTTACAGCATGTTACAGTTTACTATTATTAACCATATTAATTTTAAGTGCTTAATGTAAAATCTTGTAAAAATATATTTTCATTGTTCAAATATACATTAAGTCTGACTATCATATAATAAGTTAAATACAAAACTAAAGAAAAAATAGGGTTAAATATAATTCAAAATATTTTGCTAACAATGTTAACTGTTTATGAATAATAAAATGTATTAACTAAGGAGTAGGATGGCACAGTTGTTAGTATGTTTTTTGTTTTGTTTCTTTTTCATAAATACAACAGTAGTACCTGATGTCTCAGTGGCTTTCAAAATTAAATTATGCATGCAAACCTGTGAACTAGAAAGATAACTAAGATATCCATCCATTATATTCCATAATATCCATGAAATATATGGCGCTGAAATACAGTATGTGTGACGCATAAAAGACACCAAGGGATTGGGTGAGCTCCCATCACAAAAAAAAAAACTGCGAACCTGCACTACAGCGACCATAGTACAGTATGGAGACCAAGGTGTTTTACGGGAAGAGACGGGGTGCTTCTGCCGCCCCAGCTTCCAAAGAGCGAAGGGTAAACAAATACAGCAAACTTCATCTGAAATACGCGATTACAGCGCATATTACAAGGTATTATTGCCGTTTTGAATTTTAAATTCAATTATAATTATTTCTTCGTAGCCTGTTCTTCAAGAAAACACCGCACGGGCGAAACGATCTACCACCAGGACAGTAAAAAAGAAAGCGGTAAGACGGAAAAAAAGAAAAGTTTATTTTGACTTCTGTTCCGCGACTGATGAATACTACTGTGTGACTTTATTTCTTACATGAATTATGTTATTTTGCCACAGGCCGTGGGTCTCTGCTCTCGGCCACTGGCCAGGGTGCCAACCTGTAGAAGCAGCACCTGTATGGAGACTTTTCGGCAGCAGCGGGAGCAGTACGATGCATTACTGGGGAGGATTGGGAGGCTAGAGACACTCCTGAAAATGCAGAGGAAGGAGACAGTATGTTCCAGCAGTCAAACAGTTGAGCAGCTGTCTCCCGAAAAGTGCCTCTCCCCGCCGCGCAGGTTGCAATGCCTGGCGGAAGCTCTGCCCCCCGCAGAGCACACACCGCCTCAGGACACTCCATCCCGGCCTCTCAGTTCACCACCGCGCAGGAATCTGTTGATGCTGTCCCCGCCGCCTATCTCCCCCGAGGAAGCACAGCGGAATTCACAGACGCCAGTGGGACGAATAATTCTCCCAGATGTCCAACTGATACCCATCACCCAGGAGATGGAGGGGGGGTTGTACTTGCAGTGCATCAGCATAGACGGGAAAGCAAGAGCCGACCGCTACGCCGCCCTCGTGTTTCGAAATCTTGTGACTTTTGAAATTTACTGGGGGTGGACCATGTCTGTAAATTTCGATGGGTCCAGAGGCAAAAGTGCCTTGCCTTGCAATCTCCGGGAAACCAATTGTACGATGGTGAATCGGAGATTCTCAACCCTTGCTGCGTACGACTGGAAAATAATTCGTGATCGGATCAACAAAATGCTTCGTAGGAGGAGGCGGTCTTTTCCTCTTGTCTAACAGTCTGTCCACAAATAAAACATTCCTGTTAGACAAGAGGAATTGAAAAAAAAACAATTTTGTCAATGAAAACCGGTGTGTGTGTCTCTCCCTGCTGGATGTCCCTCTCACAAACTGCTGAATGAATAAAATAATTTTATTGAAAATGAGTTTGCGATTGTCTGGTCTATATTCCCTTTTAATCAAATTCTAAAAGTATGCTTGTTGACTCCGGTATCGCGTTAGTTAAAGACTTCGATGCTTAAAATGTTTATGGAGAAATGGAATACTGGTGTATATGTTTTCTTTAAAGTACCAGGACCAGCCATATACTGTAAGTTTAAGTTCCAAAATTAATATCGTTTATGGGCTTCAAACGCGTTGCAGTATGCTCAGGCACTAAGTAAAAGGAGATGCTTCGTATTGCTTGACTAATTTTAAAAACTAAGTTATAAATGCAGACGCTCCCTCGATGCGCTGCTCTGGTGCGTCGGCTCCTACACAGTGCCTGTCTGCCGTAAGCGTTACAATATACTAAATACTAAATACTAAAGCCAATACTGGTTCAATGGGCTTTGACGTGCTAATGCGTTGGTTTAACAGTCCGGGTGTGGCAGGCTTCCAATGTCAACTCGACTCGATTGGAAGACAATGAACGTATTTTAGCCCTAAATGAATTAATAGCAAACATGGTTTACATAAAATACATTTTTCCAAGAAAGTTTATAATAATACGATCTATAGTTGAAATCTGAGTCTACTTTAAAAATAAAGGAAAAGAGAGCAATCACGCTGTGTTTATGTAGAAAAAGTGATTAGGTTTATGAGCAATCTAATTACCTATTTGCTTAAAACGCTATATAAAATAAAGTTTATTTAGAGATGAATGATCAGTGTCGCAGTTTAAATAATGTGAGTCAGGAAACTAACACAGCGCCACCGGATTTAATAACGCAATAAAAACGCTATAAAATAATGTGACACAGTACAGCACAGTAAAATAATACTGACCATGACTTTAGAAGCATAAATTACCTTACACTCAATTTAAACACAAGCTGTCTTTCTGTATGAACCTCTAAGCTGGTTCATACAGAAAATGTAGAAATGCATTAGCCTGATTATGATTAAAAAACACATAATTAATCACATGTTTGCGATTTAAATCAGAACACGATTTAAATCAATACAAATGTTTATATTGTAACGCATACTGTCCAGCCTCCATTTCTCTATAAAAATTTACTGTTGCACACACACACACACAATAGAAGCAGGAACCGCTGTCAGAAGGGAAGATATGTTCAAAATATCGCAAATATCGATCATGTTGAGATATTTTGAAATATAAAAGTCAATTGATTGTCCATAATATCGCTTACCTATTTTTTTGAAGAAATGTTTGTTAAAATAAGAGTCCAGCACCAGCTAGATTCGAAAACACAACCTACCAGTTGGTAGCCACGCACCTAGACCAGTAGGCTACAAGACAGCTCCCATGATCAAGCAGGCGAAACAGCCCTACACAGCCCTGCCGCAGTACACGGATATAATCATACCGTTATTAATTTCTTGAGATACGCGATTCCATATTATATTCCCTTTTAATCAAATTCTAAAAGTATGCTTGTTGACTCCGGTATCACATTAGTTAAAGACTTCGAAGCTTACAATGTTTAGGGAGAAATGGAATACCGGTGTGTATTTTTTTCTTTAAAGTACCGAGACCAGCCATATACTGTATGTTTATGTTAAGATTTCCCTTCAGTGGTAAAATTAGATATGAATATTCAATACTTAAACGGGCACAGTTAAGACATTAAATATACATATACATATTGTATACAGTACAGTTTGCATACGGTAATATGTTTATGTTACGCGATTAAAAAATAAATAAATAAAACTGGAAGGTCCAGCACCACCATTATGTTTATATGGTTGTTTTTGTTGGTTGGTTGTTATTATGGTTATTAATAATACGATCTATAGTTGAAATCTGAGCCTAAATTAAAAGAAAAAGCAAGTGATTAGGTTTATGAGCAATCTAATTACTTATTCGTTTAAAACGCTTTATAAAATAAAGTTTATTATTAATTTGCTGGACAGAGCGGTGAACATTATTATGCATAAGACAAAGATAACGATCCTGATCAGTTTAGAAATCTGTGTACGCTGTAAGGTTTTTACTTCTTAAACTTTTAAAATACACGTTTTGAATAGAAAGAAATCCTCTTCCTGGTACAGTATGTATAGCAAACCAGCACGTCTTTTTTCTCCAATCAGAGGGGTGTCAGATAGTGTCAGCCAATCACCATTCTGCGTTGGGTAGCAACGGGTGACTGTTATCCGGCAGAAGATGTAAACAGCTTAATGTTCGTGTTAAATAATTTTTAAAAATTCAATTAAACGGGCACAGTTAAGACATTAAATATACATATACATACTGTATACAGTACAGTTTGCATACGGTAATATGTTTATGTTACGCAATTAAAAAATAAATAAATAAAAATGAAAAGTCCAGCACCAGCTGGATTCGAACACACAACCTGCCAGTTGGTAGTCACGCACCTAGACCAGTAGGCTACAAGACAGCTCGCATGATCAGGTAGGCGAAACAGCCCTACACAGCCCTGCCGCAGTACACGGATATAATCATACCGTTATTAAATTCTTTAGATACGCGATACCTCTCAAATACTGTAAATCAAGTTAAAAATATCTCAAGACCGATTCTGGTCGTAATGAAACCATGCAAGGGAGTTTTTATGTCCGTTGCAGTTCTTTTGCAACATGAATATAATTATATCGTTATTAATTTCTTGAGATACGCGATTCCATATTATATTCCCTTTTAATCAAATTCTAAAAGTATGCTTGTTGACTCCGGTATCACGTTAGTTAAAGATTTCGATGCTTAAAATGTTTAGGGAAAAATGGAATACTGGTGTGTATTTTTTTCTTTAAAGTACCAAGACCAGCTATATACTGTATGTTTACGTTCCAAAATTAATATCGTTTATGGCCTTCACACGCGTTACAGTATGCTCCTATTCTTTTTATGCTCAGCTACTAAGATTTCCCTTCAGTGGTAAAATTCAATATCTACAACGGGCACAGTAAAGATGTTTACAGTAAGTCTTTCTACGACAGACCAACGGACCACGAGTGCCCCTGTCGGTCAACCAATCACGCACAGCGGTACCCCGTGTCATCATACCTGCGGTACGTGTCTGTACCGCTCACTTTGAATGGCTGCATCTGTATATGGTTAGAGGTCTATTATACGGATAACTTTAGAGGTCTATTATACGTACATGGGTAGAGGTCTATTATACATCAAAGATAGGTTTTACAGGTGTAGAAACTAGTAAATCAACCCAATGATTTGGTTTAGAAATTTATTCTGAAAATACACATTCAGACCTGAAAAATATGTATTTCAAATTATACATTGTATACAATCAATCAACAATCAACATATGGGCAATAATCATAAAAAACACAACTAGTCTTAAACTTTAGCTACAAATTCTGGTAACATGGCAATATACAGTATAGTAATGACAAACACAAACTAATTACATTAACACACTAACTCAAAACCACATTTTGATTCAAATATACATTTTAAAATGTACAACTTCTATATTTCCAAGAAAAAAAATATTACAATGGAAGTTAAGACGATTTTTGTCCACTATTTGCAAACCCTGTCTAATTGTCCTAACAGTTAGAACCAAAAACCTATTATTTTCAGTGTCCCGATCTCCTGGCCCCCTGCCTTGCATATGCAGTAACACATTTCGTGCTCCTTTATTTCTTTTTCTGTTGATGTAGGGTGGGACTTCAGCACCGCAGCTAGGAGAAAATTATATAGTATTACTTCCCAAATAAATGATGATTAATATCTTCTTTAGTATAATCTAATAAATGAACGGTTTACTAAGCTCAAAGCTGAAATAAATGTATAAAATTTGGCTTGCATCATAGCAGTTGAGCAATAAAGTCTGTCATAAAGAGTACCCAAAGTTTGAAAGTACAACATAGAATAAGAATAGAGAAACGGCAAAACGATTTTGTGTCATCTTCCCCATTCACACTATTTTTATGTGCCATTGTTTGTTTATTCACGTACTATTTTAATACAAATAATATTAAGAAAGATCTGTATGTATTCAGATAGTATTATTATTATTCATACTTGCTTGTCAAAAGAAGATTGCTGAGATATTTGCGGATAAATACTTCAACGTTTGAAAAATGTGTCCAAAATGGTGACCAACGAATACTAGCAATGCATTGTGGTATATAACCGGAAAATATGCTGGGTTAGATATTTTCTCAAGGTATGCGTTTATTAATGTTGTCGATATTATGGTTGAAATTTAACATTGATAATACATCGCGGCTATGTGCCCCCTGCTATGTGCTGATGTGCAATTTTAACGCATGCAGTTAGTAAGGATCGGTCACTGTTGTATGGTATTATATATAATGACATTATGGAATAGGATGGGGACACACCTGGCATCACGGGGGGAGGGAGGAGTGTCGGCCCTTCAGTTTTGGGCAAAAAGATTTACCTAGCTTAATTTGCTCCCTAAAAAAAAAGTTGTACTTTGTCAATGGTCAGACAACACTAAATGACACTAACAGTCACTCAGACTGTTTGATGTGCAGGAGGGCTATCTGTCCAGGAACTGCAGCTATCAGTGTCCTTATTGAGTGTCAACATTACGATCCTGTTTGCTCAGGTGGACCGATTCCATGCAGTAGTTTATCATTATACTTAAAATCGTTATATAACTAGGACTAGTTATAGCAGTCTGTGCTTTCTGTTGGTTTTACAACATTTGTTTCTTAACGATTCAGAACCTCCATGTAGCTGCAAAAATGAACGCTTATGGTACTTTTCGCTCCAGGCAATACAAACCACGAGAGTGACGGAAAATGTGAAACTGAACTTCATCGCAAATACCAGATTGCTAGTCGTTATCTTCTATCCTGAAGCACTAATCAATGGCATAGCTGCGAGATTTCATTTGGGTAGCTGCACCGGACAGCTCCGTTTCAACCTAAATATCACCCCCCCTCAGAATTTCAGACACCCCCCTACAGATTTTTCCCCGGGCACCGCGCACTGATGGGGGACGGGGTGTCCAGGAAATGGTATCAACTTTTCTCCAAAAAATAAAAATAGAAACTCTATAGGCACTCAAACATTTTACTGTTTTTTTTTCAGGCAGGTGGCAAGACCCCCTCCGCAAAACCCTTGTATGCAAAAGCTGTGGGCATTGATTCGTCGTATACGTATATTCACAGCAAAAATACGGCTATACGTATATATACGTCGCCGCGACGTATAATCAAGTCGAATTGAAACCGTAAAATCGACGACATTAATAAACACATATATAACGTCGAAAACACATCTAACACAGTGCCTGAGGCTTTTTACTGTATGTATCGTGTGTGCCGCAACTAGGAGTATACGGCACTCTGCACAGTGTACGAAGTAAATTATTTTCGCAGTCATTAATTTATTATATTTATTACTATATTTATTATACACGTGTAAATTAATGACTGCGAAAATAATTTACTTTACTCTATAATTTTGTATAAATGGGTTCTTTTACTTCCTGATTCTGGCTCTTAGTGTAGATTTTAATGTTTTAGATTTATATGAAAATATCCTATTTTAGATGCAACTGCATGTACAGTAAGCCTGATAACTAAGTTTAATTACTTGAAATTACTTTATATTTAACATGAATAATTGGTTTCTAAGCAATCCGAAATGTACAGTGTTAGATAGCCATCCAAAACCAATTTTCAATTAAAAAGTGCTTATTTTGTCATCAGCATTTTTAATCTGTTACTGAACATTTATATTCATATTTATATACAGAAAATAATATACAGTATACTCACATGATTTCCAGAGTATTGAAGTGTGTTGAGTATTGAGTGAGTATTGAAGCTAAATAATCTTAGGTCCTAATGCTGCATTGTGTTAATCAAGTGTTCCATTTCATTATTTGGCACTTCAAGAAACCTAGCATTCTAGACAAAAAGCTACCAGAGAGGAAATTAGAAAAAAAGTTTAAAAAGTGTATTTATGATGGTTTTATTACAGAGATTGAGTTACTTGTTTGTTACTGCATGGGAAGTACAAAGATGGGAAGTATACTTTCTTTTTAAAATGAAAAATCTCCAAAAAGAGAGAAACAGCTAGTGTACATATTTTAGCTATGGAGAAAATTTAGAAATGCTAACAGACTATATAAAGTATTACACTGAATCGGGTGCAAAGTAGGACACCAAACTTTTATCATGAAAAGTATACTGTGTGGACTTTTTCCACAAAAAAGCAAGGTATTAGTGGAAACATAGTTCTGATGAGACTTTATTAAATACACGCTGATTGCTGTAAAAAAGCCAAGGCAGAAATGTGTTTGACATTGTCATTTTAATCATTTAGGAAATCACCTTAAGCAAAGGTTCTTTAACCAAACATTTTAATTGTTGCTTGATTAAACTATTTTCTGTGTTATTTGGTCAATTACATGTTATTTTTTAATTTCTAAAACTGATCCGGTTCCATAAGGGTTGTATTGGCTCTTTATTATCATTAGGTCAAAAAAAACATTTAAAACTGCAGAGGTTCTATACCAAATGTTTATCAAATTTTATAAAGATCTTCAGAGCAAATTGTTGATCTTAATTTAGGCATTTTGCAGTCAAGTGCTTTTTTCATATTTGCTTTCAATAACTTCTTTGGAAATTACATACTGTAAATGTGCTGTAAAGTTGGGCTTCTTAACTTCTAAAAGAAGAGAAGCAAAGCCATCTTAAGACTATTCCAGAATTTTCTAGTTTAAAACTAATAAGTCTACATAACAATTACAATATTCCAGAATGATGTTTGAATTGCTGTTTTCTTATTGTTGCTTAATTTCTTACACTCCTGCTTTTGAATAGGTCTCTGCCATATTTGCACAGCGTGATGATGAGAGTTATGGCATTCCCCCCTGGCAAAATTGCACTAGTTCAAATACATCTATTACAAAATTGTTTGACTGCAATCTCCACTTCATACCATACACTTTCATACCATAGGTTTTCAGTTAAGACTGGGTCATGCAAAGATATTTGCTCTCAACTCTTCATACCAGTGTGACTTTGGATTCCCATCTTTTTTAAGTTCTAGATTCTTGGCAGTGTCAAGCAAATGTCCCTCTAGGAATTCCCTGTACTTGACACCATCCATTTTCCCCTCAGTCCTGTCAAGCTTCACAGTCCCTGCAGATAAGAATAACATGATGATGGCACTACTGTACTTGAAAGTTATGGGGTTGGCTCTTGTGTTGTACTTGTGCCATTTCTAACATTTTTGCATTTAAACCAAATAGAACAGTTTTTTCTTGTCTGACCCTAAACCTTCCATTACCACAGAATTAAGATTCAAAATTACCTGTAATGTAGTATTTACATGAAGATAGATGGAGTAAAAACATACTGACTAAAAGAAAACAATTTCAGAATGACTCCAGAATTGTCTTGCAAAAAGAAATATAACATATATGATCAGTGCTAGTTTATGAGTTACAGTAAGTAAGGAATAAACAATACTGACATACATATAAAGTTACATGTAACAGTGGTCCAGATGGGTATCTACTGTATCTTTCATGATCAATATCATATATAGTGTATCATATAATCTAGTATACGCATTTCAGGAAGGCAAGATAAATCCATTCCAATTAGGTAAATAAAGAGTAGTCAGTAACTTGTACATCATTATAAGATAATGACAGCTAGTACTGGGAATGATTTTGGAAGCAGTAAAGGGTATATTGCAGTCTAATGCTTCTCATATTAGACTGAAAAGTAAAATGGAATAATTGTTTCAAACACATCTTACAAAAACAACATTATGATGTAAAAAGTGTTCATAAATAAGCCAAATCAACTTTATATATAAAGTCGACACCTGAAGAAACAGTTTAAACCCAAAACGTTGTGTTTTCTTTCTTCCTTTTTTTTCAGCATGGAATAAACTTATTACTTGTTCCTTTGCAGCCTACGCATGCTGATGCAGCTACCCACCTGAACTTTATATATATATTTTAATGAGTTTAAACCTCATATCAAGATTATCCAGCTCTTTAATGCTGTAGTTAATAAAGTTCAATGTGCATCTACTAGAGAGGTGCCATATTTTAAATGAACAGTAATAAAGTTAATGTAATACGTGAGATTAAGTTTATCAATGAATTACAGCAGCTCCATGTATCTCAGCAAAAGGTAACTCAAGAAATATAAGGAAAAAAGTGAATAAAACAGCAACATACAGAAAAACACTTCAAATAAGCAGCTGAGAACATTACACTAATAATAAAAGAACAGAATAATTTACACCCTGCTAGTCCAATCTCATCATACTGTATCTACAGCATACTGCTTTGCCACAAAGGTACAACTTACTATAATCTATAGTGGAAAACAATAAACCCACTGTGATATATGGTTGAAAATAATGTAAGTAAAAACTATGAAACAAACTTTGAGCTTCTCTTTTTGAAGGTATTACTTACTGAATTCCATATTAATTTGAGTTCTCAAATGCAATAAATGCAAGAAAACATTATAAATTGCTATTAAAAGGCATAACAGCTACCAAACACAAAACGTCTCTCTGCTAGTATAATGATCATGGGTTTTACAGCACACAGAACACCCCAAGGCAGTTTTTCACCTTAAAATCTATTTTCTGAAATATCTGGGTATTTTTCACACTGAAAATCCACAATGTCAAAAGCAATGTTTAAAAAAGATAGCTGCAGCTTTCACAAGTTACAATACAACCTAACATTTCCACTGTTGTATGACCAGTTGATAATAAGTAGTTATTTATTTTTTTCATTCTGAATTAATTCAATTCAGTGATTTCTGTAATTCACAACCAGCGCAATACAAAGTTGCTACCACTGACATCGACATCTGGGAATCCCATCAAAATACTGAGATCTTATAATTCCTTTTTTTAGGTAAGAAGATTTAATATTTCCTAGGTATTAGTAGAGGCTGTTTCTAAAACCCTACTGTATATATATCCTTGATATTCTTCATTTTAGTCAAAAATGTTGAAGAGAACAACAAACAGGTGACCTGATTCCTGGAAACTAATAGTGGTACAAATTTCTGCCTCTTTCCCCTATGCCCTAGTAGAAAAGGTTGTCTGCTCACACAATGCATTAAGTATTTTACCTCAGGTGCAAAACAGAAGAACTGAGTTTGCTTCTTGTTAGTACAGATGTCATATTTTTAGCATAGTTTAATATTAGAAAAAAGCATTGGATGTTAAAGATTAAGCCATTTAGGTCATAAAAATTCTGCCTCCCAAAATAATAACCAGTGATTGATCTTCTTAAAATTCAGTGTGTCTGACACGTCGGAGATAATATCAAATGATGCTGTTTTTTAGCCCGTTATGCATATTGTTATGGCTAGAGAGGTGTCTTAAAAAACAACAGTCATGAAATTTAACATTTGCAGTTCACAGAACCTAAAAACAATGAGTAGAAGCCATTAGCAAGCTGTAAGTGGGCTGAGAGACAGAAGATCAAAGGCAATTTTCTAGTGAATTACTTTAATTAAATCCTTAATAAATCATTTGCATCAACACAAAAGAACATAGAATAAAAAAAAACAAGACAGAGAGACACAGAGAAGCACCGGAGTGGGGCTGTCTCACAATGTTTTATGTTTTATTTGATGTATGTAAATGTCCAATAATATTTGCACTGTAAATCTTGTGTTAATTCTGACTTGGCAACACGGTAATTAATTGGTCATACCAATAAAGCTCTTTGAATTTTAAAGACAGGGGACAGAGTGAAGAAGTGTGCAAGGTGAAAGGAATTTTTGTTCTGTTCACAGAAGAATCAGGAGATCAAATTCTAGCTACCTTTATTGTTGAATCATCAGTATAAAATAATATTATTTTGTAGTTGGTGATACATTTTAGAATAGGGAAATAGATTCCCACTCACTTTTGGGTATCTAGGTTTTAGGAATGGAGATTTAAGATTGGGTTGTATTCTATTACTTTAGGAGGCCTGTGTGACACAGTGAAAGGTATTTTTCCCTGTTAATGACTAGAGGGCCCCTAACACCACCAGCCCTCTAAATTGTTTCTCTCTCCTTGATCCTTGTTTATCATCAGCATTACCTGAGCTTCTAATTAAGAGTCCTATATTAAATTCTCACGCGACTCCCCTTCATGCTTCGTAGAACCATGGCATCGGCTACACTGCTTAGCCGCTCTCTTTCAGCAATATAAACCTTCGAGACTTTTCTCAAATTTTCTCTTGATCCTCTTACTGTTCACCCTGTTGCACCTTAGTTAAGAACCCTAAGTTTTGAGCAACTACACAATGGCTGTCTACCTCTCAAGGTATCGACTATGTGGGCAAACTATGGCCCCAGCCAGTTTTAACCGGCCCTTGAGGTAAAAAATTAATTAGTCAATAGTCGCCTTATTCCACTTTGTTTGGTGCTGTTTTTCTTACATTTCATTATTCATGCCATTTGATGGCGCACAAACGTTTTACCAC
This sequence comes from Lepisosteus oculatus, assembly GCF_040954835.1. Classification (NCBI taxonomy): domain Eukaryota; kingdom Metazoa; phylum Chordata; class Actinopteri; order Semionotiformes; family Lepisosteidae; genus Lepisosteus; species Lepisosteus oculatus. Next base: position 44,034,867 of record NC_090696.1, on the reverse strand, counting down.
AGTGATTCCAAACTGTGCATTGCGCCACCTAGGGGAGGCGCCATTGTCGGTCATGGTATCGCAAGTCAAAAATTTTATCATGAGCAAAACCCGCTGTTCCTGCACACAGAATGTACTAGTTGAGCGATACCTAGCTAGATTGTGTCACATGATACTAGGTAAGAGAGTCGGCAGTCTGTAAGCAGTATCAGTTGATCGTGGTTTTGGTGTTTCATGTTTCTATAAGTGGTCATTTTGTGAGTTTTTTTTTTACACGATCGCAATTGATGTTAGATTTTTACATTTTTATTTAATATAATAATAATAATGAGCTCTATTTTATATAGCGCCTTTAAAGGTTGCTTCTCAAAGTGCTTTACAGGATGACAATAACAATAAATAAGAAGACTACAACAATAATTAAGAAGATTTCACAAGATAGGACACAATTATAATTACAACAATACAACAATAACAATAACAATTGTGCTGTGAAGTTGACGGAAGCCAGATTGGAGGGGTTCGAAAAGGTTGCTTGTCATGAGGTGGTTATGTAACTGAAGTGTGACAGCACGTTCTAGAATTTTAGAGAGAAAGGGTAAGTTGGAGACTGGGCGAAAGTTGTTAAGATTGTCGAGAGCCATGTTAGGCTTCTTTGGCATGGGAGCAATAGCAGCAGTTTTGAGGACCATTGGTACAATGCTGGTGCTCAAGGATTCATGTATTATATTGAGGACAATGGGACAGAGAGAAGAGAAACAGGACTGGAATAAGGTGGTGGGAATGGGATCTAAAATAGATGTGGTGGGTTTCATGCGCGTAACTAGTTTGTTTAGGGATGCTGAGTCAAGAAGATAGAAGCTCGAGAGACAGGAACCAGAGAAGTTGGATGAGGAAGGAGGAGGTATGGAAATTATATCCGTAGTGGAGAGAATGTGATGCCGGATGTTAATAATAATAATAATGTTGCTTTATTAGCCCTATACAATTTCTTGCATTAGGAATTCGTATTTTCGCATACTCCAGCTTGCTCTCCATGAGACACAGACACACAGACAGGGAGAGAAGTTTGGGGTCAGAGCACAGGGTCAGCCATTGTACAGCGCCCCTGGAGCAGTTGGGGTTAAGGGCCTTGCTCAGGGGCCCAACGGAGTAGGATTCCTCTGCCGGCTGCGGGATGTTGTCAATCTTAGAACTAAAGAAATCTAAGAATGTGTTGCAAAGTTGTGATGAGGCAGGTAATGTGGTAGGGCAGTTTGGCTTGAGCAGTCTGTTGATGGTGGAGAAAAGATGTCTGGGATGAAAATTGGATCAACTTGACCCATCATAATTTGAAAATTATTTTTAAATTTATAATAACTTTTCAAATTTTTGATCTTTTGTAAAATATCGTACTGACATAGAACTTATTTTTGACACAGAGGAGGCATGTGGAAAATTTGACAGGTCAAGGGAGGCATAGACCCACAAATTTCGGGAACCCCTGCTTTACCCACTTGGTTCACCAGTCAAAGTGGGTCCATCGCACCGTGAGGGGCTCTGCACCAAAATTATTGGATTGAAGAAGCAGAAAGTTGATAGCGAATGCAGAGTGCGCATATAAAATTGCTAAACAAAGCAAGCCGCTCTCTGAAGGGGAATTTTTGATAAAAAATGTAGATATTCTTTGTCTTGAGAGCAAGAACAAATTTGAGAAAATAAGTCTATCATGCAGAACAGTTACCCGTCGGGTCGAGGTAATCAGTGAAGACATGGCTTGTGAGTAAACTTCAAGTTTTATTCAATTTTTATTGTTTTATATTCAAAATATTTTTTTCTCTCATGTTATCATTAACCTTGTACTAATAACCCTATGTTATTCTGAACTTATATACTGTAGGGCATAGGCTATCTGTAACAGCAGCCTGAAGTGGTCCGCTATACAGTTTCAAAATTTTATGTGGCCCTTGGGACAAAAAAGGTTTGCCTGCTCTAACCTGTGATAAGGCAGTCCAAGGACCTACACTGTTACACCTGTTACACTGTTACACTACATAGGATTACATATAACAACGTTAGCATTCTGGGGTTTTTGGCATCGTAGAATATAGGCCTCTGAGACACCTTGTGTTGAAAATAGTGTAGCATTTATGTTGTATATGTGTAACATTTTGTTTGTTTTTGTGTTATTGGTAAGAAATACTTGTTTACCTTTGATTTGCCTCTGATTTATTGCTTTTTCCAGAGCTGTGCCAGAGAATAAAGAACTTGCATGCCTCAAATTATACCAAACACATCGATATACAGTATCTGTGAAACAGGGTTTTTAATTCTTTATTTTTATTATTTTATATCCCACTATTTTGTAGAGAGAGCCCTCTATTTATAACAATACCATATCATTGGTATGCTGCAGTATCACATTTTATATGGCTTGGGAGTGTCCAATGTTAGTTCTGGAGAATATTTCTTTATATTTTATTCAATTTTAAGAAATAAGGTTATTTTTCTACACTCAGTTGGCACTATTATTATGAAATGATAGTAAATGATCTAATTCTTGCAAATTAGTTGTGGTTTTCCAGTTTGACTGCAGCCAAACTGCCAAATGTACAGCAGCCAGAGCATTACTGGCATTGTGTTAAGAGCCTCCATATTCTCTCTTCCAGCATCATTGAAACTTCATCTATCTTGATATTTATATAACACTCCTGACAGTAGGGATCCATGGTGCCAATGACAGTGATATTACAGGCTGGGGGAGCATTGCTCCTGGCACGCTGTTCATTGTACCATATGCATTAGATTGGTTATTAGTGGTTCTTAAGTAGAAAGCTGGAACAGGTACTACTAAAGGTAACAGCAGATGGGTGAGAAGGTGTTGGAGTTGAGGGGGTAAGAATTTTTACTTTTGTGTTGAAAATAATGTTTACAAAAATGAAAAACAGTTTTGGAAGCAGCTGTTAAATGATTTCTATGAAGAGCTTTGAATGTATATCAAATATATTTATGCAGACATTGGAATTAATTCACCCTTCTCATAAAAAAAACAGTTTACCAGCCCCTGCTAATGATGCATATCCCTAGGCCATAATGGTTCTGGTGCCAACTCTATCAAACTGAAATCCCATGCTAACTCTCGTCCTTTGAGACAGCTCCAAAACCTTTCCAGAAATCTTCAGCCAAAATAATCACTGAAAAGTGTGTGTTATGATATAGTATAGTAGATTTTTAAGCATAGAAGGTAACATTATGTGTCCTAAATATTTTCTATCAAATGAAAGCACCACTGCACAGTTTTCAGTTGCCTTTATTTTATGTATGTTTATGTCCATTTGCTTAAAAGTTTTCTGCAAAAACTCAAGTTGGTCCCATTTGATTTTCTTTAAATCCAGCATAAATTGGCCACCCATTTAATTTTCACACAATACCTCTATATGTTTTTTGCAGTGTGTTTGAGTGATGTTTCGTATGTCATCCCTCATGAAATGTTAACTTTTTTCTGGATCCTGGCCTTTTAAAATATTTCATGACAGACTATTAATATTTTAATAGTACTAATATTTTATGGCAGTCTGCAAATCTAAAGTATTTCATTCATTTTAAAATTGAAACCTGGAGAGCCCAGGGGAGAAGCTACAGTATATCTAAGTTCTTTTCTTTTGGATCATACCCTATTGATACAAAAGAAACAGCAGGAAATATGCATTGTACAACCGACCTGAAGTTTCTTTACAGTAATTAGACCTGATTGAAGTTCTACAACAGACAAATCTACATTTTATTTACCAACGACTTCTACTAATGACATTTACATTGCTCAAATTAGTCATTAGCGATAATGACTATTTGTAATTTCAATTTATTTTTATTTTCACAACAAGCTTACCCCAAGGCACTTAACAAACCTGTAATGTGGAAGTATTCCTTAACAAAGTAATGTGGAAGTGTAAACTTTTTTAATACACATATTCATCTTTGTATGAATACTGATATTTGTTATTTTTCTGGAATTGCTTAAAATATGTACAATATGTTTACAAACTAGGAACAAAAAAAGGATCACGGGGAAACAAAAAAAAACATTAAGAAATTTCATACATTCAGAAAACCAGGACAAGATGACATAAGTCAAATTACCACATATATAGAATATTTAAATTATTACATTAATTCAAAAACAGCTATAAGCATGGTAACTTAAAATTTAAAAAGCACATTTGCAATGGTACATCTTATTTAGTTAAATAGTGAGGGTTTGCATGGCACTACAAGGTCAGAACCTGGTCTTCCTGGTTCGCCAGTTTCCTAGTCTGGTGATATAATCCAAAGTATTTGATTGCATCAACTTGTATATGGATGTGTTAAGTGGGGAAACGCATTTTCATTTGTGGACTAATCTTGTACAAGATGTTAATCTTAAAACAAATTAAGATTGAAAGTGATTCTTCCTGAGTATCCAAAGTCTGACTTTTTTCAAAATCTGTTGTCTAATAGCAAATGAATGGGAAAAAGACAGGACTTGACATGTACAGTAAATGAGCCATGCAAGGGTCTAAATATAGGTTTTTATGATGGTTTTGCAGAAGAGTCCCCAACACAATTGCCGTGGCTATGCACAAAAAACATTTACAAAAGAGAACCTCACTAGGAAGAAAGATGGTACATTTAGTTCCTCTTTGATGAATATGTTCATAAGTTATCTTTGACTTTGCAATTTATACTTCTGGATCATTTTTAGCCTTTTTGTGTTTTCCACTACAAGACATGTAAGGTAATTCAGGTTGCACGTGATCAGCAGAAAGAATAATGGTATTTATTAATCCATTAATTTATTAATTAATTAACTGCTGTTTGTTTAAAAATATTTTCTTCATGAATGAAAAAAATGTGCTGATATAAATTGAAACAACTCAGACATACCTTGTGTACAAGAGAAAAAATATTAATTCATGTGCAGGTTTTTGAAGAGATGATTTATTGTCACCTTAAATACAAATTTGTGACCCTCGTGAAAACAGCCTTTAGAAAGTGATTAGAAAGAAATCTCCAAAAGATACAACATATTTTAAAGTTCTTTGAATCATTAATACTGAAAATATATCATGTGCACTTATGTAAATTATTCTGAATAACTGTTGTTGATTTTTTAAAATAAATTAATGAGACTTTCTGGAAATATTGGTATAAATTATAGAACTTTACGTTGGTTACTAATTAGTCCTACTACCCGATCAATTTAAATCTGTTATGAATGACAGTGTGTTGAATGCAAAAAAAAGTTCACATTTTCAGTGAGAGGTGCCTTTGAGAAAATAAAAGCAATCTGTTAATGGGAAAAACCTATAAAATTAGGCACACATAGTCTGATTAATTAATTAGAATTTAGAGGGAGTGACATTTCATGTGAAGCAAAGAGGCTGTCAAGATAGACATACTTGGAATTATACACTCAAAGTATAACTTCACATGCGGTTACCTCTCTAGAGGAGTGGTCTCATTAGTAAAGGACTGGGTTGTTTACAGGACTGTGGGAATGGAGGACTACAGAGTGTTGAGAAAGTACACCTTAGGCTACACTGAGGGGAATCATAGGTTCCTTGACAGACAGGCTGCATAGTGGTTCATTTGGTAGTTAATTTGCCTAGCTCATTGGGGTTGAAGTGCACTGTCGAGAACTGGGTTGGCCAGCTGAAGTAGGAATGACTGGAGGCTTTTGCACCTAAAAGAGTAGGACTTTACTTGACAAGGTAGAAGTGTAGACTCTCCCCACAGCTGTGAGAGGAGTCTAGAGACACAGGTCCTTAGTCCTCCCATTGCATTACTATCAGCAAACTGACTTGTTGTCTTGGAGACAGTATAAAATAAGAAAGAGACAAAACAACAAACTGGCTGCTGCTGTGACAGAGGTGCGAGTGTTTGTTACATAGTGGCGTTCTTGGCTAGACAAGATCAGTCAGGATAGTCAGTGATCAGAAGAATTACTGGTTGTCAGTGAAGCTATAGTGCTGGGTCTCACAGAGCAAATATGAATACTCTATTGTCTGAGAAACAAAACATAAATCAATGCTATGTTCTACAAGGTCAATATTAGTATTGTGCCCATTAGCACTGAAATTAAAAAGATTCCTGGGAATATTGCAGTATACAGTATATCAAAAAAGCTATGAAAATTAAATCCACATTGGCTCAAATTTATCTGATAAAGTGATAAACAGTGACATTTTACTGTTCAGGAACATTTTTAGCATGTTCCTGCTGTGGGTGAGGATCTTCAAATTTTAAAAAGTTACTGAGTTGCTTCATTTCTGAAAGCCTTACAGGGTGCTTTTGTTGCCTTTACAATCTTTTACTGCAAAATGGAATGTGAAACTGGCTTCCAGCCAGGGACCTATGCAATCTTTTGCTTCTTCTCTCAAACATCCATTTTAAAAATTATTAAAATTCAAAAGTATTTAAGACTGTTGTCTGCACCACATTAAAAGCATGAACCATTTAGGATGAACACTAAAGAATGGACTATATGTACTAAAACTATGACATCCAGTACCTGCTTGAAGAATCTAATACACTAGAGAAGGAGATCAAGAAATTGATAGCTGCCAGACAATTGAAGAATTGGCAAAAGCAGCATTCATAGAGATATAGGTAATACATTTATTCAATGCAGAAAAGAGAAGAGAGAAAACACAACAGGCTCTGCAGCTGAACATTGTGTTTTCTCTCTTTTCTTCTCACCATGGAATAAACTTATTACTTGTTCCTTTGCAGACTATGTATCCTGACGCGGCTACCCACCTGAACCATTCATAGAGATATGCAACCTGAATTGTCAGAGAAAAATCAATGAGGTACTGGAAATACCAATACCATTTTACCAACCCTACATAAAATCACTTTGTTATACAATATGCAGTTTCTTGCAAAAAGACTCCAGTCACGTTATTATGTGACTTGGAGTAGAGAGCTGGTTACTTCAGAGATAATTTAGGTGTGTAAGAGCCATGGGGTGAATACTTATGCATTCATTTATTTTCTGTATTTTTAATTTGAATTTAGTATAATGTCTGGTTTTTGTTTTTCACTTTGACATTATAGAGTACTTTGTGTTGATGAGTGGCAAAAAGTCTTAGTTAAATACATCATGGTTCCATGCTGTAACCAATAAAATGTGAAGAAGTCCAAGACTGGGGGAGAACTTTTGCAAGGCACTGTATTTTCTTTACTCCACCTTGAAATTCAAATATCACTTCAGATACCTGCAGTGCGATCAAAAATGCAAAAAGAAACTGTTTTTTTGCTGTGTAATCATAGCTGTTCAGGGACGCCAAATATGTAACGTTGCCATAGCCAAAATGTAAATGTAGTGGCTCTCTGAAGGCACCAGTTCTGTAGGGTTTGGGCATTTACTGAGACAATTAATAATTGTAGCAGTAAATCACAAAGTCCCTTTAGAATAGTCTCAGAATTCCCTCTGAATCTTACTGAATCTCCCAGGCTCTGTTGCCTGTTTTTACCTGGAGGAACTTCAGCTCGTTGATTGGCTGAAAGTTCCATGGGCATCAGAGTCCCACGTGGGTTACTTGGCCCTACCAGTCCCTGATTGGTTGATCAAGGTGAGATATGAGTCACTTACTCCTGACACTTAGGAATGCAGTCCAGATGTCCATCTGGCACTCCCTAGACAGATAGGCGCCAATGGATGACCATTGATCATGATAGCCAGGCTTAGCTAAGTGCATCCCCCTTTGGGAGCTATCAAAGGAAACCTTAAATCAGCCTGCATGAATAGTTTCTCTGTGGCTGCACCACAGAGATGAACAGAGAAATGGGGCCTCATTTGGGAATGCTCAGAACACTTAATTCTTTCTTATTAATAAGCCTCGCCGCTACAGCTGGAGAATTTTTATTTCATGAACCGTTCATCTGAGATATGCATCAAAGACCCTGAGCAAACAACAGCATTCAGACTCCCTGCAGCTGAGGTAGTTAATATTGTCTACAGATGTGAGAGCAAACTACCAAAACACCCAGTTGTTGTACATGATAGGACAAATAATGTTGTCATAGACTGTACACTTTCCATCTTCAACGATTTGAAAAGCAATTCAAGATCATGACAAAAGCAACGGTCTTCTCAGGAATTCCACCTTCACCTTGAAAAGATGAACAACCTCAAATGTTTATCATCCAAACATGTTCCTGAAGACATTGGGCACTGAAGAACATTTCAGCTTATCGACGCACTAGAAATGTTTCTATGGCAAAGCGTGTCTATACAGACCAGATGGAATACTGTACTTGTAATGATTTGGGCACTAGTTAGGAAATTCAAAATGCATTTAAACTAGAATGTAAGGAGGTAGAATCCAAATAAAAACTACAAGGAAGATACACAGGCTATGTTGGAAAATGAATTCAAAAGAAAAATGAAAGATCAAACTACCTGTGACAGAGCCACCATCTTGGCTCAAAATTGAAGCCCAGAGGAGAGAAGAGAGATAACAGAAGTTTTTAAACACTTGATTACAAAAGAAGTGGATCCTGTTAAAGAAAGGGGACTGCAAGAGGACAGCCAGGATGGGACTGTAGAAACAGGGTTAAACTGCCAGGGGGTGGCATTGAGACGATCCCAGGAATACATTCCTCAGGGAATTGGCTGCACCTGGGGACAACAATTGTCATAAAAGCACTTACTGTATAAAGGATACAGAGATTGTGTAGCCAGACTCTCAAAGTCACTCCAGACAGAAAGATAGTACGATCTCAGGGTGAAATCCTTCGGGACAAATTTGAAAAAGTTTACAAATATTCAGTTAGGGGTAAATTCAAGGTCAAGACTTACAGTGTAGTAATTAGTAGCAGCCTTTATTGTTTCATTGATTGTCATCGTGGTGGTAAAAAAGAAGATGGGTGAAAATGGGCTGGCCTAAACTAGATTGACTGGGTGACGGATTTCCATTGCTACTTGTTGTTGAAGTGGAGTTAAATGTGTGTATTAAAGGTGACAGGGCAGGGTAAGGAAGAGCTAGCATGGGGTGGTTTGCCTGTGTGTTTAATCTCCCATATTAAAGCTGGTTTCATATATAGTCCCTGCTATGCTACCATCAAAAAGAGATCAGCTACAGGTGCATTAATATACCTGTACTTAATTGCAAGCTCAGATCAAAAGGGTGTAAGAAAGGTTAAGGAAGAAAAAAACAATATTTCAATTACAATAACAACAGGCTTGCTTTGGTATTATAACAGCAAACAAGAGATGAAGTAAAATTTGTACAGGAATATAATAGGAAGATTCTAGACAATGAAAATGAAATGTTGACATGAAATATTTAACTCATGTGATTATCACTTCAAAGAATTCTCAAAGAGGATGAGGGTCTATATTAAATAGTATTATCATGAAAGATAAAGCGTGCAGGTACTAGAAACACTTAAGATGAACAAGTATCCTGGACTTCAAGGTATTATACTGTACCAACTGTACTTAAGGAAACACAAGATGCTATCCATAAGTCATTAATTAAACTCTTAAAAGAGACACTCAGGACAGTGGTACTATCCATTGACTGGGAAAATGCTAGTGTGTAGTTAAGAGGATTAAACATAATGTAGAAGAAGCTGCAATGGAAATTCATTCAGATATAATTTATGACTGGGCAAACGCCTGGCAGTTCTAAATTAATGCAGGCAAGTGCAAAGTATTCCTGTACATGCAGTTACCAGGAAACTATATAGGATAGAAAATGCTGAGTTTGAAGAAATTACTTGTGAGAAAGATTTAGGGGTTAATGCTGACACATCATTTACATCTAGACAATATGGGGAAGCAATCGAAAGACAAGTATTTTTAGGATATATAGTTAAAAGTGTAGAGTTTAAATCAATGGTCATTTGTTAAACTGTGCAGTTAACTAATAAATGTCACAGGTGTTGGAAGGGGCAAGCCGTGGAATGGCCAGGAGAGCAATAAAGACCCTATGCGTAGCAGTAAAAGGGGGCAACACGGAGGTTAGCCCAGGCTCAGGGGGTCAGACGATGTCAGAATAGAAAGTTCCTGCAAAAGGCTGCAAGATTTAGACACAGTTTGGATGCAATTTCTGGATGTATGGATGTATTTTCTCTGGGTTCCTTTCACCCTCTCCAATGTGCAGATTAAAATCCATTTTCCTCAAACCATCACTCCTCTTGGCCATCATGACAAGTTGGAGAACTCCCTGCACTCACAGTCACTGCTTCTTTTGTGGTCTGACTCTTGTTCAGTCACCATCCAGTCGAAGCCAGCTTTTGTACACATGAATTTCAGATTTCAGAACCAGCCATTGACATTAGAAATGCAAATTTTGATAAACTATTATAAGTGCCAACTTATTTAAAAAAGATACTTTCATGTGTATGATGAAAAGCATCTATTTTCATATCTAGTTTGATTAGAAAGGAAATAAGTAATCAACACACATTCGGTCACACCAATCGTGGTAGCATAACAATGTTCCAAAAAATATAAAGATCTTATATATAAACTTGCAATGGTAAATACTTTCTCCTTTAAGAGGCATAGGGACATTTCTTCAGGAAGATGTATCACATCAAACCATCAAACCAACACTCTGCTGGATTGATTGCACACCTTGCCGTCAATTTTAGATAAGAGGTAGGGGCCTCTTGACTTCCTAACTACTTAGTTGGCTGCATGTGCTTATCATCACACTGCTCTACTGAAGTGTACAAAGACAAGTTCTGCAATTTAACCGATTTATGAACTGTAATCCTCATATGTCACGGAACAGTTATATCTGCAGTATATGTCCTATACACAAGGACGAGTAATTGACTCTAAAAGGGATAAAAACGGTCAAAGTGATAACGCTCGTTATCTGTGCCCTTCAAATTTATCAATCCCTGCTCCTTGACTGCTTTGACAGATGCAGAAACTGAGGCTGAGGTGTGCACATTTTTATCTGTATCTTTTGACATGCAGTACTGCTCCAGTTTTACACTTTTGAAACTCACTTTGTCATTCAACTGTATGATTGTTCATTGGGACATCTTGAGTCTGTATTGTAGTATGTAGCCTGTAAAATGTTCACTTGGAATTTAAATATCATAGTGAACAGAGCTATGAACAATTGTGTGCTGTGTAGCTTTCCCATATCTTTCAAAAGCTTCTGTTTTTTGACATTGGCATTTATTTAATGCTCTATATTGTATATGTACTGCACAAACATCTACTGTGATCCTCCAGAGGAAGGATAGAAAACTCCTCTACCCAAAAGTCTAAGCTGCATGGGCAGCACATGGTCCTGAAATTTCCTACCATTTTATGGAAATTAAAAAGAAATGTTCTGTGGTTTTAGTAACATACGTACATGTTCACCTATACTGTTTAAGCTGCACATACAGTATTAAATGATTTAGTCCTTTGAATGTTATTGAATCCTGTACTCACTTTTATCATGTAGAAATAATTAACTGGGACGTTGTTTTATTACAGCACATATATATATATGGTACAATGGGTATTTCTTTAAAAGAAAGTGGGTTGATATAAATCATGGGTATGAATTTATAAAATTTCTAATGAGCTCTTTGCCCTTTTCTCACTGCTAGTTGGCAGCATTCCCCAAAAGACTTTCTAATCTGCTCATTGCTAGTACTGAAAGTTAGCAGCTTCATACAAAGGTCTCTGTCTAATTAATATGCATGTACTGCATATTCTGCTCATGATATATATATATACTGTATATACACCCATTCATATGTGTGCTAACCAATGTTGTTCTTTTTTAAAAAAATACAGGAAACACTCTTGTATCTGATAATAATGCATCCAGAAAATTCAAGCAACCAGAAAAACTCAAAGGATTTATTATGTCATAATGTCATAACATTAAATTAAAAAAATAAAAATAATACTTTATTGTCACCTGTTGACAACCCTGACAAGGTGGATCCTGATGTGCTTAAGTACAATTGCGCAAAATGTAGTGTTACAAATTGTTAAGTGTCAAGGGTTGTTTTTTTTAAATTTGATGTTCAGTGTTATAAAATTTATATTTATATAAGTTAAGTTATATTTAATTGTGCATGATTACTTTTTTATGTAACTGAAGCTTCATCAGGGGATGGTGAGAACCGTTTTTTTTTACAATTTACATTACCTTATTACAGTATATTACATGACCTCATTTCAACTTTTGATAATTGTGGTGTTTTCATAATAATAATTTTGCTTTAGGCTAGGTGTTATTGCATGTCAGTTTGCTGTAATCTCATCTGTTACGTCCCAGTGTGTGTTCTGTGTGTGTTTTTTTCTATGTTCCACACTGCTGACCCTTGATTGTTCTCCCTTCCCCATTGGCCCACCATCACTCCACTGTTTCAGTATGATGTCATCAGTAATTAGTCTCAGCCAATCAGAACAAATCTTATTCAGTATATAACATGGAGGCTTTCAGAAAGAAGAGGCCTTTTGTTTGACTTCAGTCCTGTTTGGTTTTGGTTATTGCTTCGCTTTGCTTCGCTCCTGGTTATTGCTTCGGCTTCGTTTGTTGGTTTGTTTTGCTTTGTGTGTGTGTATTTTCATATAGCTTCGGCTTTGTTGTTTTGTTGGATTTACGTTAGTTTCTTTGTACTTTCGTTTGTTTGTGTGTTCATCCTTGTTTTGTCATTACCTTGCCCCAGTGTTACATGTTCAACTTTTGTGTTCTTTTTGTACCCTGCTCCTATTTATTACTCTTGTTTTCCCTTATTTGTCTTCCTGGTTCACTTGTGTTTTTGTGTGAACTTTAGTATATAAGGTTAGTTTAGGTTGTTGGGTACACTTACACACTTAGTTGATTTTGTATTAGTACACTAGTTTAGTACAGGTGAGTGCCGTTTGTCTTGTATGGTTTTGGGTAGTCGGGTTAGCTAGGGTGTTGAAGACGCCGAAGACCGTGTGTTTCGGGGTTTCTTTTGTAGTCAGATTAGCTTTCCCTCGCTGTCCTAGCCAGCTCCATTTTGTTTGTTATTTTCTTTCCTTTGGCACCACTCTAGTTCCTTACCCTTGTTATCATACTTCCTAGTCCCTCACCAAAACCCCTCTGTTTCCAAAAGAATTATCCTAAATGTTACACCCCTTTTCCCCTAGACATTTGGGGTCGTAACATCATCTATCTGAAAAAGCCTTATATCCCGATTCCTGTTCACTCTGTTTCTTCCATACTGTATACAGTATGGGGGAGTTTACTGTCTACAAGTACTTACACATAGAAAATATATTTTCTCTTGTTAGACCATGTACTGAATTTCAAGGGAAAATTGTTTTTTTTTTTTCAAAAACTCAGTTGAAACGAGACTCATCTTATACATAATTTATTTTCCAAATTAATTTTTCATGGACTATTTAACAATTGGCTAAAATAAAACCTCAGCTCTTTATAACTGTGAGAAGCAATAATGTATCCAATGTAATTGTTTTGAATACAGAATCTTTTAGTTTATTATACAAAAAAATACTAAAAAGAAGAGATCAATTATTTAAAAAGTCAATATGGAATATTATACCTTAAACCTCCTTGAGACAGATCAGTTATTTATTTTCACTCCTATAGTATTCATTTAAAGGTCTCAGCAAATATTACCAAATAGGCTTTTCTTTTATGGGATTTTTATTTCATTGTTGAAATTGCATTTTGTGGCAGAAATGTAGTTTTACTGGTTTATTAATTGGTAAAATGATAGACATATGGAGTTCCCATACAATCCCCAACAAAGCATGTTGTTGAAATTGCCTATGGTTGTCACTGATCATAAGTATGCAGAGCATGTTCCCCTGTTTTGTTTTCCCATGGCACTGGGAAAGAAGCCAATTTGATCTTTTTAAGATGTTTCTGTGGCCTCAATCTTTAAAAGTAATTCCTAAGATCTCGATTATTTGTACCAAGGAGGTGAAAGATATTACCTTCAAGGGGTAACACACATACTTTATTCACACATCCCAAAATGCCACTTTAGTTTGGTGTCCTTGAAGGAAACAAATGCACTTTAATTATCTTTATTCTTGCAGTTCCTGAACTTATCTAGAAGTATTAGTTTCTTTATTATAATATAAAAAGGTTGCAAATGAGAGGAGACCCATCTTGCTTGCTTGTTTGTTCAGCAGCTAAGTGAATCTAAAATTTTGTTCAGCAGAGTATTAAAACAGCCCTGAGTTTTTGTCTCAATTACCTGGCTGAGAAGTTTGTTTTCATGACATTTAAAATAAATAAATAAGTTTCAAAATATTTTTTTTTCCATTTCCAATTTTGATCCACTGTTCTTGTTTCACTTCTGAGTGTAAAACCAGATCCTTGGTTTGACCCCATCTATATTTCTTAAGATTTTATACAGTATACTTGACTTAATCTCCTATCAGTCATACACAGTAGAGACTTTAGTGTTCTAAAGCTGTCCATGTACGTCAATACTCTTGTAACGAACAGTTCTTTCCGGACCCTATGCGGACGACACAGTCCGACGGAGTGGGGAAACATTGGGGAAATGTCATGCAGGAAAACAGGGCAGAAGACAGGGGGGCGTGTCCAAGGTGCGCTGGTGCACGGGGGAGGTGTGGCCGAGGCGAACAATCCGAGAGTAGTCCTTAGGGAAAATCCAAACGCAAGGGTAAGTCCAAAACCAGGAGATCCATCAGAAGAAGGGATTAAAAACCACGAAGGCCGGGTCGGAACCAGCGGACGGGGAACAGGAACGGGAACAGAGGTTAAAACCTTAATGGGACCAGGCGCTTCCAGGTCCCAGACTTGCACGATATGGAAATCAGATGCAGAGCCCGGATGAGCGTCAGCGCCTGGCTTTTAAGGTGGACTGCGAATGGGAAACAGGTGCACAGAATAAAGTCTTTAGTGAAAGGGCTGGAGCACCCTTAAGGAGAGGGGACTATAATCGTGACAACTCTGAGTTGAGAAATCATTCTTATTATTAAACTCTTATTAAACTCTTTCTAAGGTTATCCTTTCTATTGTTTTATAACAGACTAGATGACCAAATGACCACCTCTAATTTGTAACCTTTCTTATGTTCTGTATAGTACATTGCATAGCATAAAACACTACTACCAATACTTATCAGTATTAAATATTATTTACCAAATACTGCTCAGTGATGTTGCCAAGTCATGTTCTAATTCTTACCCCTGTTTCTGTGTTTTATATTCAAACTAAACTAGAATACTAATTATATAACACTCTAAATATTTGAGAAAGATCAGGAATAGCAAAGGGTTAATAAACAATTACCTGTGGCACACCACCACTTACATCTGCCCAATAGGAGGTTGTGTGCCTTGAAATAATGCATTGCTTTTTGTTCATTTACCACAGGATTCATAATGCTTTTAATAAAAACGATCAGCTTTTTTAAGAGTAATCTTATGAAATTGTTTCTGGAAATAAAAATGGCTAATGTCATATGCATTAGTATAACCTAACATTCTTGTTGCTTATTTTAAAAAATAATGCCCTTTAAAATATTTTCCCTTTCTAAATACCCTTGGCTGTCTCATAATGTACTTTTTTGAAGTATTCCTCTAATTTAGCTACAATTAAAATTAAATTTATTTACTTACTTGTCATGCATTTAAGACAAATAGGTCTATCATTTCCTGGATCAGTTTTTTCCTCCTTTTTATGAATACGTTTCACATTTATAAGTTTGAAAACTTTAGGTGCTACTCCTATTGTAAATGAAATCTGAAATATACTAGCTAGGGGTCTAAGAATAACATCACTCACTTCCTTTCACATGACTGGGACACTACCACTGAGAACTGATGATTTATTGATTTTTAACAATGCTAGTCCCTGTAGAACCTGAAAGTCATTTATGCTAAAATTACCCCAAACTTCTGGAACTCTTTCTATAACATGGGGTATGTTGTCAATGTCTTCTGTTATAAAACCCTGAGTTTTCATTAACTCAGAGTTACGACTCAAAGTCATAATGTATTGGTTATGTCTTTATCATCTTCTATTATTAATCGCTTAGTATAAATTACTCTTTTTCTGTTGTAGGACTGGACAAAACACTTAGCTTTATTTTATTAGCCTTTTAAGGAATATTTGTTATGCTTAGTATATCCAAGTGTTACCATATGTAAACTATCACACAAAGCAAATTAAACTCCAAAAACAATATAATCAGCATGCAAGTAAATATAAAACTGTACACCTTAAAATGGGCTACACTGAAAACAGGTTTTACAGATTTATTTTAATGCTGTAGTTTTATGAGATACACAATATTTTATTTTATGATTATTTTGTAGTTGTCTAGTGGTTTGAAAAACATTTTCTCTGGTTCAGTAAAATTTGTGTGATGCACTTAGTATGGATGTGTTGTATTATAACCTTGGTTATCTTTTCAAAGTTTTTAAAAACAGGTTTGAGCTTGAGCACTTGCAAATGATTATTATTATAAGTGTCCTGCCGGTAACAGCTCAGCTGCCAAAATGTAAGACTTCTCATCTGTGGGGTTTCCCATTAAGCCTGAGTTTCTAAAAATGGTGATGGCATTCTAGATAAAATGCTCCTTGAGTAGAACTGAAATAAAAAAATAAATGATATACAGTATGTTAAATACCTTCATTATTATTGATACATCAATATACAGTATTTACAGACAAATAAGAGACTGATAAGAGAAAGTATTTCAGTTAGTTTCCTGAATATATGCTAAATACAAATATTTTTCATTGTGACACTTAATAAATATAACAAAATATGTGTATAGAAATAAGAATGCTTTAAAACGTACTAATGAACAGCTCCAATTACAAAGTTTGAAATAGAATATTCATGTTTACCTGCTTACTTTAGTTGTGTATTGCTATAAGTGTACAGTAGTCCATGCTCTATGTTTTCACAATATTAGAATCTTCTGAATATACTCTCAAGCAGGTGTAACGAATATGACCCTGCGTATAACAGGGATCTCAGCCGCCCGGGCTGAGGGAGTTCTCTTTTAGCTCAGCTGGCAAGTTCCCTGTTGCGTGACACCAGAGACCCGGGTTCACGCCCAGGCAGTGAGGGACTAACTTGCAGGGCAGGAGCGGCAAGGACGGAAACCCTAAGAATTGTTACTCAGGGTTGTAATGCAAGTTTGCGCTGACCACTGATAGTAACAGAAACTGTGGTTAATGTAACTTATTTGTTAAAACATAAAGATATAGAACTGGAGAAGTGTAGCAATTCTTAACAAAGTTGTTTCTGAGAGAACAAATATTTCATCATCAGCCACAAAGATTAGGGTCCTGCGGTGTAACTGTGTCTGAGACCCCTGAGTTTGAGGGACAGAAACAACAATACCATACACTTTTGAGGTATCATGTGGCCAAACTCAGAACAGTAACACCATGAGTTATGGCTAATTGTACAGTATGTACAGTGTCTTTATTAGGGGGCTGCCTGATTTTATTTAATGATTAATTCTGGGACCCAAATTGGTTAACTATAGACAACTTAAAGTACAAGATCTGTTTGTTATGGTTTGGTTTATTTTTATTCAAAGTTGAGTTTACACTTTTGTTTAGATTTTCAATAGACAATCACAGGCAAAAAAATCAAAGGACAGCAACTGTGTGTGACTTGAACAAAAATGTTTCCGCATTGTTGTTCCTTATATTTATTTTGTTTTGCAGGAGTCCCACTGGAATTTCCTTTTTGGATTCATTATGCTTCCTGCTTTGGTTCAGCTCTTTGTACTGCCTTTTCTTCCCGAGAGCCCTCGGTACCTGCTTATGGAGAAGCAAGATTCTATTGGAGCAAAGAAAGGTACTTTGTTTGAGCAACCTTGTTCTAAAAGTGGAGATGGAAATGAGTTTACTATAAGTAACTAAGACACAGCTCTTGGCTGGTGATTAAGTTGCAACTAATATGCTTTAGTAGCTTAAAATACATGATCTAGACAAAATCAAAATTAAGTTATCATTTATAAGTTAAGTTAACAATAAAGTTGTTCATTCTTCTTGTGGCAGTTTCAGGAAAAAATAAAAAAAATCAAGGTGTTGTTTTATGGTATGGGCTGGCAGGGTGGCATAGTGGTTAGTATTGCTTATTTTCAGTGCCTGGGTCCTGGGTACAATACCTGGGATGCTATCTGTGTGGAGTTTGTATCTTTTGCCCAGACTGGCAGAAAAATACATGATAGAAGTAAGACCAACAAAAAGTTATCAAATCCACTCATACCCCGGAACATTTGGTATACGAGTTTCCGCTAAACCAAACAAAGAATTTGTACCTTGTAATTCATTACAAAAACGAAATTTCGCTAATCCGTTTGAAAGTGACCAATTTGGCCGAGAACCTTCAGCAAGCATTTGAATTCGGCGCCAGTGAACAGCTGCTTGTTTCTGCGCTGGTGACAGGCATTGTGGTTAAGCTTGTCCTCTCATTTTCAAAGAGGTTTTTTGTGTTTGTTTTGTAGTTGTGTCACAACTGTTACTCCTCCTCTTAAGGGTGCTCCAGCCCTTCCTCGTTTTCTCCCATTCCCCACACCTGTTTCTTATTCCAGACCCTCTTTAGTTCCACCTTTAAAGCCAGACGCAGACGACTGCTCGGGGCTTCTCATTGATTTCCGCATCGTGAGAGCCCGGGGTCCTGCTGCGTCTGGCTCCGTTATGGTTTTAGTTTCTTGTTCCTGATTTCCTGCCCCGCCGGTCCCGACCCGGTTCTGTTTTTAACTTCGGATGGATTCCCTGGTCTTGGACTAAACCTCCCGTCTTGGATTCCCCCTCTGGATTTACCCTTGGATTGTTCACCCTGGATTCACTCCCCCCGGACACTAGCACTGCATGGACACGCCCCTCTGTCTTCTGACCGACTCCAGCATGATATTTTTCCCTATTGTTTCTTCACCTTTCGGATCGTGTCGTCCGCATAGGGCCCGGAAAGAACTGTTTCCTGACAAGTTGCAGTTCTAAAGAAAAGAAAAAGATTCTTTAGCCTTAATAGTCAACAACAGTATGTACATCCTTCTAACCAATCGCTTGGATAATGATCTATTACAAATTAAATATAAGAATGAAAAATGTAAATATGATATCATTAATTATTTTACAGCTATAGTTGGCTTATTTGAGTAGAACTGCGTTGTTCACTAAGCTTGATATAATGCTATAAATCACGAAATCCGTGATCCGAAGTTGTTGTTGAGGCAATATTCAAATCTGGGAACGATAGTGAACAAAGGTAGTTTACAGAAGACCTGGAAACAAAGATCTTCTTGGGAAAGCAATACTGAACACTAGAAACCTAGTGAAGAGTGTTTAAGTAGCCTGATTCTGGGGAGGTGTGGTAAAGAGTGGAAGCTGGAGATTGGTTAATTAATTGTGCCTTATTAAATTGACCCCGATGGGGTTAGGGTTAGGGTGAACCCTAACCCTAACCCTTGATCTCGTGACACCGTTCAAAACTAAAATGATTTACTTCTTCAACCCTTTCTTTTTTCAGAGTCTTGGAATTTATCTGGTCACTTCTCTCTGAACTCTTTCCAGAGCAGCAATATATACAGAATATATTTTTTGTAATGTGGTGACCATATACAGTATATATAATATTCTAAATAGGAACTGACATATTCATTGTAAAAACACCCCATCCTTTTATTTCTTAATCATTAACTGTACAGTATATTGTTACATTCTGTCTCCCTTATTATTACTTCCACATTTAAGTATATAAATGCTAAATATCCTAATTTAGTATAATCTGCAAACATCTTAACTATATGAGAATGTATATGATTGATATCAATTAGGAAGATTAGTAGTCCTAACAGAGCTATGGTAGCTCAGATAGCAAAGGTGTCTAACTTCTGACTGGAATGTTCTGGGTTCAATCCCAGGGAGGGGCAAGTGATGTAACTTGCTCTAATTCCTTCCAGATGGCATCCAAGTCTTCAGACTACTTTATGGTCTGAAAAGTGACCCACCTGCCTAGTAGTCCTCATAGAGTTGTGTGTGGTATATGAGTAATCATACTGTTTCTTTCTATTAACCAGTTTTAAATGTTAATTTGCATTTGCATTTTTAGAATGATAGCAGAACATGCCAGTAGTGTAAACATAATCTGAACTGTTTAAATAGTCAGTCTAAGAATAAAAATATTATAGATATAAGAATGAAAGAATCAAGTATTATGAATAAGGACACTCAATGTATTACAATTAATGTAATTTTATATTTTTTAATGAATGTAAACTCTGTTCTTAAATGTAATACATATTTTATTTTACATGGTTTTATTCTTCTTCATATATTCATACAGAGGTTCTAGTAGGGAGCATGTGTAGGATGCAAAGGAACAGGTAAATGTTCGTTCCATGCTGTATGAATATAGGAAAAACCTATTTCTATATTCATACAGGATGCATATAAATATGTTTCTATTGTGTTTATACACACAGCACATCTGTTTTATATATGAGCTCTCACATTCCAAAGTTTTTGCATTCACAAAAATACAAAGAAAATTATTTTGAGGACTTTTGCATTAACTGTAAGTCTAAGAAGAAATAAACAATAGACCTATGAATAATGACATACTGAAAGCAGAGTGGACAAATTATCAAACACAGCAGAGGATGAAAAAATAGTTACATCAATCCATTTTCTAATCACTTTATCCAAAACAGTGTTCTGTAGGAGCCAAAGCCTATCCTGTCAAATAACTAATGCAAGATGTGATACCCCTGGACAGGGCACCAGTCTGTTGCGGGCCACACACAGATGCAGACATGCACACACTCACACCAGGGCCAAAATTTCTAGGAGCCAATTAACCTGCTATGTTAACTTTTTAGGACTGCTGAACACCTGTCCATGCAAACACAGAGCCCCAGCGAAGCTAATGCTAACCTCTGAAACCATCATGCTGCCCCAAACAGTTTCATGTTAAATCTAATAGTATAAATTCACAATTATTTGAGACAAGAGACAAGTATAAATGCTTTGTATGAATATATGTAGACAAACAACACTGTTAACCGTAAAAAGAAAAGTTAAGCAAATTTTTTAAAGAACAGTCTGTAGAACTCCATCACACAATATAGCGATAAAAGACTGCACACATTGACACCTGTCACCACTTTAGACATTCTGCCAGTTATTGGTATGTACTGAGCCCCAAATTCAGGAGCTGCTGATACAAGGTTGACATTGAAGCAGCAGTGAAGCTAGTACCACCAAAATCATCTGAGAGCCTCATTAATAGTACCTTTTATAGGAATTTGTCTGATTCCTATAGATTTGTAAAGGAACCCCTGTCAATCCCTTTAGACTTGGAAAACCCTCATGGCACTTTTTCTACTACCTGTCTTCCACATCATTTGAAACAAGTTTCTTTATCTGTTTTACACATGCTGCTTCACTGGGCTGCCTCATAAACGTTGGAAGATAATATCATAACACTAAAGCAAATTCATATAGAAGAATATCACATTCATTACAATCACACACAAAAAATTAAACAGACCTTTGTGTCATTCTTTCTAATGTTCCCTAATATTGAAGATATACTGTATACTGCTTTATTCATAAATGTGATATGCAGGCAATAATATTCCTTATGGTGTTGTATGAGGGGTATTTATTGTTCTCTTTTTTGTTTCTGAAATATATAAACAATAACTCTTTGTCTAACAGTATGAATAATTATTTTAAAAAATGTTTTTTTCAAGATGAATAACTTATGAATGAATGTTTTTAACACAGATAATTTACAAATACTATGAAAATGTTTTTACTAGATAGATACTTTTTCCAAAATGTTCAATAGATGCATGCATATCAGTAATACAGTACAGTATATTACTTTATATAAAAGCATGATGTTACAGCAGTGCAATTCTACAAGATATGGGGGTTTAATAATAATAATTGCTTACACTTATATAGCGCTTTTCTGGACACTCCACTCAAAGCGCTTTACAGGTAATGGGGACTCCCCTCCACCACCACCAATGTGCAGCATCCAACTGGATGATGCAACGGCAACCATAGTGCACCAGAACACTCACCACACATCAGCTATCAGTGGGGAGGAGAGCAGAGTAATGTAGCCAATTCATAGATGGGGATTATAAGGAGGCCATGATTGGTAAGGGCCAATAAGAAATTTGGCCAGGACACCGGGGTTACACCCCTACTCTTTTTGAGAAGTGCCCTAGGATTTTTTATGACCACAGAGAGTCAGGACCTCAGTTTTACGTCTCATCCGAAGGACGGCACCTGTTTACAGTACAGTGTCCCCGTTAGCATGTGCTGCTTGCATTTTATACCCAATGTTTGTTGCTATAATTATTTTAATATTGTATTATATTTTCATATCACAAACAAGTATACTACAGTACATCCAGGGCTTGCAACTGGCAGACTCATAACTATATAAAGATCTCAAAAATGTATTTTGTGATCTCAAAGATGTATTTTGATAAGTGATCTTATCTTATCTTATCTTATCTTATCTTATATAGATCTCAAAGATGTATTTTGTTCTGAACCCTATCCATATTTGCCATTAATCTGTCCTTCATAGCCATCAAGTGAAGAAATTAATCATTTAAACTCAAGTGTTAAATATTACCAATGGATAGAAGTGTAATTATTTAAATAATGTTTTTGATGGTAACTAAATTGGTGGAGTTAAAACCAGAGCACATATTGAAAAATATGTGCAGACATAATTAATAGAAAAAAGAATAAAACTGGCTAAAAACATTTTTTAATTTAATCGAATGTCTGATTTATTTGTTTAGATATATATGCTATATATTTTATAGATATAAAATCATTTGAGAGCCTCGTTAATTTAATTAATTAAACATTTGGCCAATACATACTGAGATGATATACTGTATATATAAAATCATATATATACATTATACTGTATATACTGTATGACTCATTATTCCGTTTCCCCTTCATTCCCAGAGCATTGGGCTACATTTATAGAAGAGTTAGTGAAAACAAATTTCTAAGAAAAGTAATACTACAGTATATACAGTGGGCAACTTATTTGCAATGTATTTTTTAAGATAGTTTTCTCTTAAGCTGAAGATAAAAAGTTAGCACACTAACTAAGCGCATTTCTTCAACCTGATTTGTTGCTGTTGAGGATTTGTTTTACTGTAGGTTTAGCATGTACAGTAAAAGTTAAATCTTCTTACAGCATTTTGATGTAATGATTTTCACATCACATCATACTTAAATGTGCACAAACACCTACAGACACACACATGTTGCTGGTCTTGAACATACAATTTCTCTCTCTGTTTCGCAATTAAAGAAGAATATTGGTCTAATTTGCATATAATTACTGCTAGTCTCTTTCTAATTAAATTAAAAAGTCGGACATCGAATTCTGAATTGTCTACGGCTAGGTTGAAAAACATTTTATTAAGTATTCAGACAGGAGTAATGTGCATTGGAGTGCTTGGAGGCAGCAATGCTAAAACTGCACCATCGTGTCTCCCTGCTTTAAGTTATTCATTTGCAAAATCAGCAGACAATACACATCTTACCTATTATAAACTTTTAGACTTTGGAAATAAATTAATTTCCTGTGAAGTGTATAGCTCCCAATTTAATTCCTTCCACAGGCATTTCATTTACCTCACTTGTTTTCCTATCAGTAAAAAATTGTAAAGGGGCATACAGTACCACATTATTATTCTCCTTTGCTCACTAGAAAGAACTCCCCTAACTGTGGAATATCCATCACTCTTGTGATTAAATATTATTGCAATTAAGATTTAATCAGTTGAACAGTGAGCTGTTTGACTTTCGCTTCTAGCAGCTTTCAAAATCTCCAGATGATAATTCTCTGTGGATACAACTTGATCTACTCTAGCTCTGATTAGATCTAATTTCAAACAAATACTCTTCTTTTGCAAATAACAACACGATGTAAGCATTTTTGGCTAAATAATTATTCTAATTCACATCAAATCAGAATGGAAAAATTCTAAAAGTGCATGATCAAAGATCCAGAATGCTTAAAGATATCGAAATAGTTAACTCAATAGGTTAGTTGACAACCAGGTTGTCAAAGATAATACATTAGCAATTTGAAGAAACAGCTGGATGAGATCATATTAGCAAATAAAAGAACTAGATGGTCCAAATAGCTTCCTCTCATTTTCAAACTTTATGTTCATACTGTATGTTCTTACAATAGAAACACTTTCCCAACTTTGATAATGTCACGGACGTCCAAAGGGACTAACCGTGGGGAGCAGGAGAGCGGAAAAAGACCCATATGCGTAGCGGCGAGACGGGAAAAAGGCCCGGGCTCATTAGTGCAAAGAGTTCAGGAATGCCGTATAGAAACCTATGCCCTCAGGGAGCGGACGTGGGGCGCCCTGGTGCTAGGCGGGTCTCAGGACATCCGAACATCAATGCTGAGCGAGGACAGAGTGCAAGACCCGGAAATATATAGCCCAAGGGAAAGAGAGGGACAGGAAGGACAGCAGACCGGAAACTAGGGACAGGACAGAAGGAGCGCCCTCTGGCTGCAGAGGGCGTGACAGATAAAGTAAAGGAAAGCTGTATGCACCCCTTCCAAAAACACCACCTATTCCTTTTTGAAAAACAATGTTGTGTCATAGATACAATTCTAAGCCAACTTGATTAGCACAATAAGTGATATTAAAATTCTTTCCAGCATTTCAGGCTTTTCTTGGGAAAGATGATGTTTCAGAGGAAATGGATGAAGTCCATGCTGAGCTAAGAGCCCAGAACACTCTTCAGCTAATCTCCATAATGGGACTGTTCCGTGATCGTTCTGTTCGATGGCAGATCATCACAGTTATTGTTACTATGGCTTGCTACCAACTATGTGGATTAAATGCTGTAAGTATGGATTGCCATTTAT
Organism: Lepisosteus oculatus; assembly: GCF_040954835.1. Lineage (NCBI taxonomy): Eukaryota > Metazoa > Chordata > Actinopteri > Semionotiformes > Lepisosteidae > Lepisosteus > Lepisosteus oculatus. The sequence goes on along the minus strand of NC_090696.1, from coordinate 44,010,001 downwards.
TTCATGTTGTGTGTAAGCAAACACAATAACAGATTAAATGTTCACTTTAAAATGAGCACTTATAAAGACATATGTGGCAAAGGAACAAGTAATAGGTTTATTCCATGCTGAAAAGAGAAGAAAGAAAACACAACGTTTCAGCTGTGGAGCCTTCTTCGGCACACCTGTTGTTCCTTTGCTGTCTACGCATGCTGATGCAGCTACCCGCCTGAACTAAGAAATATGAGGGTTTATTAATAAATATATCAAATTACATATGTATTTTATTATGACTTGAATGAGTGTGGTGTTAGATACAGTATGTCCTGTATTTGCAGGTGATATAGCGAGCTCTGTTGCAAGGGAAAGTGCCTGGTGTGGATGGTTGCTGAGGGCGGTCAAGGGCCCTTGTTCTATTGTTCACAGCTCCCTTGAACGCCCTCAGCAACCATCCACACCAGGCACTTTCCCTTTCACTGTATCACCTGCAAATACAAATCTAACACCGCACTCATTCAAGGCCCCTCAGGACAATTCTGAATCACCCGGCTGTACCTCCAGCAACCTTATTTACTGTATCTCTTGCAGTAAATGCCCTGCCATATACATTGGGGAAACAGGAAGGAGACTCAGAGACCTTTTCAGAGAACACATTAGGGCTGTGAAGATTAAAGTTTTCTCCAAGCCTAGTGTTTCTCATTTCACCTCTGATGGCCATGATCACATTAATCTCTCTGTCTGTGTTCTCAAAGATGGTTTTCCTAACACCCACATCAGAAAGACTACAGAATCTAAAATTATCCTGTAACTAGGATCACACTTTTCCCCTTTTCCTCATTTTCTTCTAAAGTCTCTCTATTCATTGTTGGTTTCATTTCATACCTCTCTTCACCTATCCTGACTTCACACTACCTGATTGGCCACTCTGTCTGTCCCCTTCTGCCTCTGCCCCTCCTCTCTCCCAGCTTTTTTCTACTATGCTACATTACCTTCGCTTACTGCCCTGTTTTTCTGACACCTGAAGAAGGCTCCACGGTTGAAACGTTGTGTTTTCTTTCTTCTCTTTTCAGCATGGATTAAACCTATTACTTAAGTAACTATCAAAATAATCTTATTAAAATAATAATTTACACTTTAGAAGAGCTATAAATCCAAAAAATAACTAAACTAAATCCAGCACCTGTAAGGAAAGAACTTTCTTTCAGAATGTTTTACAGAGCAAGATAAATGCAGCATTCTTGGGATGATAGATTTGTCATGTTTTTCTCTATTTGTCTCTATTTGTCAGAACCTTATTCCTCATGAACCAGAATTAAACAACTACAGTACAAAACAAGCTCTGATTTTCAGGAGTTTATTAAATAGCACCACAATGAGTTCTAAGCATGATGTACATTCAACTTTTCTCCTGATGCAGTTAAAAGTAGATCTTTCTTATTCTACCATGATACCTTAGTAAATGAATACCTTTTACAAAGCTTGAGTCAGAAAGGATATTAACATCATCCATACTAAAGTTGAATTCAACATCTCTCAGGAGTAATATATCATAAACCTTTCAGCATATATCCAAGGTCAAGTGGGATATAGACTTAATGTTTAAAGGCATTGAAAGAACTTATTTTTCAATGTATAAAATGCATTCAAATACAGGTTAAAAACAAAATCTTAGATATCTACTTCAAAACCTGAAAAGATTTTAATGCATCCATTGTGTGTTAGTGTTTATCTATCCCACCTGTGATTTACAGGTTAGAACCTGTTCTGCAAGTTGCTGAAATTATTAATTTCTATGTACATCCATTCAGGTTAAAGTGACTTATGCATGTGTAACAGCTGTGGTTGTGCTATTAGCTGCATTGCCTCCCATAATACATAATCTTCGTATGTACAACTGGGCAACAGATGGGCAGAAGAAAACTACTCTGATATGAATCTAAACCTAAGGGATTGACATCATTATTCTATCAATGAACATCTTTAAAAATGTGCCAAGACCTCAAGCACAGGGGCACAAAATAAACATCTTAGATATCTGACAAAAAGTGATCTGTTCTGCTCATTACAAACCTGTTTTTTGTTATTCTTGTATAGTATTTACCTTAAATAATACGAAATGAGATTTTTAATGTAGTTCGAGGACATTAAAGGACATTGTGGATATTCAAAGTTATTTTTTCAGGGCATACATTCAATTTAAATGTAAAATCTAATGCAACCCACTTGCTATAGAGTATATACAATTTTATCTTTATTATTACCTTTTTCACCATCCCAGTGAAACAGTGTATAGAAAATAAGTTGTTTGAGTCTGGATTGTTATCTCTTTAGTGGAGATAGTATAATAGCGTGAAGGACCAGTCATGCCAATTTTAAGAGGGCTTCATAATCCTTATAGTCTTTGCTGATCATAATCTCTCTGCAGTGTTATTTTGACTACTTTTGGTGCCTGTGCTACCCTCTTAGTCACAGCAACACCTATATCAATGCAGTCATTCAATTTTTCAGCTCAATAATGCTCACTGCCCCAAAGTAGTGGTCACTCAAATCATGTATCACTTTACCTTATTGATAGATTAATCAAGCATGTTGGATAAGTTGGGCAGAGCTGTACATCAGCATGAACCTTCAAATCACATTGCTCTTACAGTTGCTTTAGAAACCAAATGGAATGAGTACATAACATTTCTATTCCATTTGCACACTCATACTTCAGACAATGCTGGACAGAACTTGTACTATTAACTTAAATACACATACTTGACATAAATGTACCATGTGCACAACAATATACATAATTTGTCAGAAATGTGTTTACCAAAGATGAAATCATTTTACAACCTGAATATATAAAGAATTTAGATTTTGTTCCATGTAATGTTTGTCTTGATTTTACATTTAGATTTCTAAAATGTTTCAGCATATGGTAATTTAAACAATACAATACAATTGTCTACAGAGTGTAAGTAGAATAAATGAATAATTGATCTATTACAATATAGCTGCATTAAAAGACTTCTAAATGAAGGAAGAGATATCAGCAAGATCTTAGAAAATGTAGTGCTTATGTGTATCAAGAATGCTAGCTCCTTTTTCTTCACTCCTTAAATAGTGATATAAAATATTCCATCACTTGTGAACTACAATGTTAGAACCTGCACACTTTCATGACAATTGACTGTAACTACTATTAAGATATTTTTCTAACCTTTTGCCCCTACTAAATATTATAACTAAAAACTGTTGATATGTCAAATTCTTACCATGAAAACTATTGAGAAGTCTGTTCTCTCTAAATTTAAACATTTAAATGAAAAAAGACAATGTGCTAATGTACATAAGACTATACAAATGAGAAGAGGAAAAAGTCATAGTAAAAAAAGATATTTTAAAGGAGAGTGGAAACAATTTCACAGTAATTATTCTTAAAGCTTCAACAATTTATCTAATTAATTCCCTTGTGCATAGCTGAAATGTCAGTAACAGATTTAGATACACTGGCATTTTAGTGATGAAGATTTTGAGCTTTAGCATAGATGTGGCTTGACCTTGGAAATGTTTTAAAGCAGCAACTCCAAAGATTAAAATTCTGATCAGGTTTCTAACATGCTTGCCAAAACACCACATATGCATTTAACAGTTGTAGAATACTGCTTGACTATTAAGGTATGCAGAACTAAATCTAATTTTGTTATGAACCTTTATTTGTAATATCATTTTCAAGGTAATTAGGAAATTACTTTTTTGGGAAATAGTGTATACGGGAAGGATAAAACCATTGAGCTCCAGGAGTACCATTTTTTAAAATTACTTGTTTCTTAATAGTTATGCATGGATTACCAGACCAGTTTATTGTTGTCACATTGCTGGCCTGTATTTTTGTTAAAATACACAAGACACATGGATTGTTATTATTCATATTAATCAAATAAATCCACACCTTTTCTAATTTTTCTAAATGCAATTTTTAAGTGGTAGTTGGTGTTTGTGTTATTTACTTTAAAACAAGGAATTACAAACTATTTTTATTAAACTGCAAGGTATTATAATCTAAACTTGCCTGTGTAATAGTCTAGCAACACATTTTTCGTATTTTGGTTGTTTTATGATTACACAACTGTTTCAGACTAATTTGTTTTTTTTCTTAAGTCACAAACCACTAGTTTAAAAGCTCGTTGTCTTCACAAATATTTGAAGACAAAGCAGGACTTCAAAAGCAAATGAACTAGGAAATTTGATCTCACATGTAAAGTGAGTTTTATAAGTCAAACTTTAAAAAGTAAAACTTTTATATCATACCACAATTCACAAATTATTGATTTAAAAGCCTTTTCATCTTCATTTCTCCTATTAGATATGGTTCTACACAAACAGCATCCTCAAAGAAGCAGGCTTTGCTAATGAATTGATTCCTTACATTACCTTGAGCACTGGAGGTATTGAGACCTTGGCTGCTGTTTTATCTGTAAGTTTATTATTCTTCTGATGTTTTGTCTGAATTAATCTTAATTAATCTTTTCATGTGTTTTTGTTTTGTCATCTTTGACAAAGTTATTTAACCTATCAATCCAAAATCCATAAGTTTTTACTGTAAATTTATTGTGACTTTATCTTACCCTTGGAGGTCTAGAGTTAAAGCATTCAGGTTTTAAATATATTATTAAGCTTAAAAGATGTGTTTGTGGCATGGTGTTATTTCTCAAAATGGTACTTCATAGTCCTTGATGCTCTTGAGGTTGAGCTTCATGTTGAGTTCTATGTATGCTGTATGACATTATGAGCACGTTTTTTAACAGCTGCCTTATTGATATTGAGAGAAGATTTGAGTATTTACTGTCTCAGCTAAAGATTCAATGTCACAACCTTCTGCTTTTACGTAACTTCTCATTTCTCATTAAAAGCGTGTTACTGTCATTAAAAGGGTGCTCATTAAAAAGCTCTATCATTATCAATTATATTTTAGTCAAAACCAAAGCTTAAACTTGGCAACCTAAGCTTGACCAAGGAAGCTCTGACTGTTCCTCAGTATAACTCATGGCTATGATCCCTTCAAGTCTTTTTGGTCAAGTATCTAACAAATTTACACATAGGATTGGTGAAATATTTTTCCGTTCTTCTTGGAAAATTTGCTCAAGCCGTCTCTGATTGTAAGCAACCCCCGGCTTCTGGCAAGGAAGTGCAAAAAGGATAAAATCAAGGACATTATCTAGAGATGTCAAATAAACCTGAGTCAAGGTAAAAAAAGATTGAATGGTTGAAGCATCAATGAGAAAAAAATACAATATATATTTTTACTTTTACATTTTTCAAATTGACTTTGTTTGACCTTTTTAATGCTAATTTTCCTCATGCATCTGAAGAGATGACAAAGTTAATAAGCACAATTTTAAATGCAATGCAGAACAAGGAAAGGAGGTTCATGCAGGAAAGTGAGGTGAATGTTGGGGCTGTCACTAGTCAGAGAGGCCACTGAAGGGAGGCAGTTAACCAGAACATCAGAAACAGTATGGAGCTAAACACCTAGACTGAGAGGAGACTGGGTGCAATACACAAAAGTTGCAACCTATTTCATAGACACATATGCGGATACTAGACTCAAAAGGAGAATTAAGGGTGACAGTTGTCTGTAGTAGACAATAGTTCTGAAGGAGGAGCCCAGACCGAATTTGGGCGAAGCAAGCATCACTGACCAGGCAGGCTCCTGTGGATAGGGTAAATATTTGGATAGAAAAAGGGAAGGATAGACATCTTGCTGGGGCCTAGGTACTATAAGTGAGTAACACACCTGACAATAAAAAGAAAATGAAATGAGAAGAAAGGGAAAAGGAGTAAGAGTGGATCTGGAAAGGACTGTGAGAGGAGCAACAAGACAAAAGAATGCACACAGACAGTGGGGTGGTTATGGACAAAGCCCGTGGAGAGGCCTCATTGGGACAAGTCAAGAGAGAGAAGGAAGACAGCATAGCAAGTCCAGAGGCTGTTTCCAAAGCGTGAAGAGGATTGACTGGGGTGGATGGCTTTGGAAAAAATATGCATTTGGTCTGAAGGTGGATTCGGCTCCTGGAAGAGTTGCTAGCAAACTAGTGCAGCTGGATAAGGTGATAGAGGTCAGCAAGGAGAGATCAATCGTTTGGAAACTTGGAAAAATGCTGCCGGAGAAATTCAGTTCCAAATCAGTCTGGATTTGAGTGGCTTGCTGAGTCAGTGACACTTGGAGTTGTATTTCCTTCAAAGGTGTTGAAGAAGAATAAACCATTGACATTAGCACAGTAAGATCTGTCTCTAGAAAGATAATGTAAAGTAATATTGTGAAATGAATTGCATATTTTCTTTTCAACTTGTCTGTTCTTGCCTCTCTCTTTTTCTTCCATGGCAGTGACTGGTTAAGGGAAGAGAGAAAAGATGGTGACAGAGGAAGTAACAGGGGGCAGTACCAGGGGTGTACAGTACCTGGTTAGGGAAGATGGCAGTGCAACAAAGGGACTAGGGTGAACAGATTGTGTCAGGTCAAACTATCATGGCTGATTTCTTTTTTTGGAAAATGAAAAATGTGTTTGGCAAAGATAATCAGGACAGAAGGTGGGCTCAAGTGCTGACAAAGTTGCAAGCAAACTGCAACTGGTGTGTCTGGAAAGGATTAGACTAAGGTCAGATGCAAGACCAGCTGCTGCACTGTGAAAAGCAGCTCTAATGTTTGATTTTTCTTTCAAATTGTCAGGAATTCTTTAGTTTTCAAAACCAGTAGGAGAATTAGAGATTAGTTTCGTTTGAGCAGGTGCAAGAAGCATGGAGAGTTGCAAGGTAAGGTCTGTCTCCAGTGAGAGCAAACACCAAGTATACAATGAAATGCACCAGCTAGTTAGCTAGAAACTTGATATTTATGTATGTAGGTAAGCAGAAATAGGCAGGATAATAGTATTTCAAGTAGGTAGCTGCATCAGCATGCATAGGTTGCAAAGGAAAAAGCAAACGTTTATTCCATGCTCAACAGAGAACAAAGGAAACACAATGTTTCAACACACCTGAAGAAGTCTCCACAGCCAAAACTTTGTGTTTCTTTTATTCTCTTTTCAGCATGGAATAAACCTTTACTTGTTCCAGGATAATAGTATGATCTCCTCATGGACCTTTTAAACTCCATTAATTATTCACATGTACAGTACATGAACATATGCATGCCAGTAGATTAGACTAATTGCAGGTAAGTGTGGACAAAGATATGTGATATTGAATCTAAGAAAAATATCATCTTTTAATTTTGTTAAATCAAAATCTAGATTTAAAGCAATGGTAAGAAAATATGCATATACAGTAGACATATGCATGGGTTGTACTTTGATGTCATGCATAAGCCCCTTGAGGAAAATCTCAGTCCACAGATCCTACGCAAATAAGATCTGTCTAATAAGACATAAACAAATTCAGATTCATTTTAAATATTCATGCTTCTTTCTGGTAACAAATAATACAAATATACAGTATTTGCACAAGGGTGGCACAGTGGTAAGCACTGCCAGGGCCTTGGGTTCAATTCTGGATATGGGGTGCTATCAACATTGTGTTTGTACTGTATGTTCTCCCCTTATTCATGTGGGTTTTCTCTGGGTACTCCGGTATCCTCCCACAGTCCAAAACATGGTAGGTTAACTGGTTTCTGTAAAAATTGTGTGTGAGTGTGTGCTTGTTTGTGTCTGTGTGTGCCCTGCAGTGGACTAGGAAACCATCCAGGATATATCCTGTCTTGCACCCAACGCTTCCCAGGATAGGCTAAGGGCCACTGTGACCCTGATTGAATAAGCAGTTATTGAAAATGATAAGAATTATATGAAAATTGAATATTGTTGTGAAGTCGAAAACCATTGCTGCAAAATGTCTATTTTATAGATTAAGAATGTTTATTTGGACTAAAATGTATACTGTATGTGTGTTTAGGGGATGTACTGTATAATTTAGAAGGATAAATGCCACAATGCAACAAATTGGTATAGTCTTTTTTAAAGTTTGGTGTTTATAAAGCTTTTGAGTTTATAATAGTTGTTCTTGGATCTTATTAACATTCCTGAGATATAATCAGAAGGTATTTGTCAGGACTCGTACCTTCTCCTGTAAGCACCCGGGCATTCCCACTTGTACTTAATTCAACACACTCATCCAGGAAATAATTATCCAACCACATCTCTCTCTCTTAAATAATGAAACACTCTTCACCGGCTTACCTACACTCACTATTGAGAAGTCTTCCACAGTTTTCTCTAGTGTGCGAGCGCTACTATTCTCGACCTGACTCCTTTGACTACCCGGTCTGGTTCTCCTACTTTTGACTTCGCTCTTGCCTAACAACTTGGATTTGGAATACTGGATTAAAATTTGCTCATACTACCTTCCTCACGGCTTCGCATAGTGGTCCAACAACTCACCCATTTCAGTATTTTTAGCTGATTTTAAAGTTCTACAGAGTTTTTTAAAATTTGTGTCCTTGAGTATACTGTTACATCTTACCTACATTTACAACATCCCAAATCGAAATTATTTCAAAAGTATGTAATTATTATCATTGTTTATAGCCTGTTAAGGTATGGATTTATTTCTGTACTATGCCATATTTTATGTGGTATTTACAGCAAAATTATTATTATTATCCTGACATTATTATGACACAAACATAGAAAACTGTTGACAGTAGTTAGTTGACTGTTTTCTTTTCCAAAAGGTTAAAAATTTCCATTTACACAAACTATACAGACAGAGATAATGGATTTGAAACACTTTGGATGAGTCATTTGGGTCATTGATTTTGTAGTTAAAGGAGATTGATTTATATCTGCTTAGCCCAGTTACTCATTTAAGGTAGTGCATGAAGCCAAGCAGTTAGGGTACATGAAGTTAATCGCATTATCACTGTAAATTATCATATGATTAGATTATTTTGTGTAATTGTGCATTTATATATTTAAATTTTGTCAAGGTCATTTTGTGTGTAATGCTCCCTATATAACACACATTATTGGTGCTATTGAGTATCCTATTCTTTACTGCAATAAGCAAAAGTATAGTCTTCACTCATGAAGTGAAGATTTAATGCTCAAAGTTAGCCTACCTGATTGAGGTGTACACCTGTATATTCTGAGCTAGCAATAATGAACCCTATCTAGGCAAAAACAAATCAAGAGTTTGATCTCACAAGGGGCACACCTTGCCATTGCAAACAGCACGTTTTAAATTAATTGAATGGAACAAAATTGATATTTTAATATTTTTTTCCATTATTGTATTGATCCATTATTCTTGAACAAGTTGTGTCAAAATTTACAAAAACGTTTCTGTAACTTATGGAAATGTATCCAAATGAAACAACAGTTTCTGTTTTGAAAACAGGAATCTCTCATGGAAATTTTAACAAAACAGTAATCTTTCCTTAACCTGTTCTGCTACAATATTAACACTTACCGATGGTTATAAATGGTTTAATAGTTTCTGGATGTAGGGATCATTTTGCCCTGTCACAGATTTCCTGTTGCACTATTATTTTTTCTTTGAAAAACGTGTGTTTACATTTGTTTTCTGTTTAAATGCAAAACTATGGCATGTTAGTCTAAAACATTATTCTGCATGAAAGGTTTAAACAGGGGAGAATCAACAGTTTAAAAATAAATGGTAAATTTGTAAACTCAGGGAGGTAAGAGATTATTTAACTGAAATATCTGTGGGTAAATGTAATATACTGTAAATTATGTAAACTATTATATGTGTAATAATAAATATTATATTTAGCTAACATAAGAATAATAGTTTACGTTTCCAAGTTTCTGAATTGCTCTTGTCCTGTTCAGATAATGTTTTACTTATCTCAGTAAGAATTACTCAGTCTTTCAATTATTAACACATATTATATTTTAATTTTTGGATAAGGTAATTTAACTTCAGAACCTTTCAATTCAAAACCAGAAAAAAAGGTCAGTTGAGTTTAAAGTAACACTTTAATTAAAAACAAGTAATAGGTTTATTCCATGCTGAATAAAAGAAGAAGAAAGAGAACACAACGTTTCGGCCGTGGAGCCTTCTTCAGGTGTGAAGAAGGCTCCATGGCCGAAACGTTGTGTTCTCTTTCTTCTTCTTTTTTTCAGCATGGAATAAACCTATTGCTTGTTCCTTTGCAGCTTACGCATGCTGACGCAGCTACCCACCTGAACTACTTTAATTAAGATTTGCAGTTCATTACATCCTTGGTGAGATTGGAAAACGATTTTAGAAACTTTCACTGAACCACTTTGCCACAAAACTTTCTTGTATTTAATAATTTAAATTTTGAAATGTAGAGTTACCTATTTAGCTTATCTTTACTCAAGCCAAATCAATCTCATGCATTTTAAAAACAACTCCTGAGTTAAGACTTCTAATTTACCTTTGATTTTCCACATCTGTTTGCTGTTATTTTACAGCACGTATAGTTTATTCCTAAAAAAAGCTGATGCTGAAATTGTTTTGTTTCACATGATGTATTACTTTTGGGTGGATTAATTAATTATGGTTTTTAGTGTTTCTTAATCTATTTTTATTTTTTTACCTGTCAATGCCAGAATGATAAAAACATTAAACAACCAAAATAGACTTTAAAAGCTTATAAAAATAGGGCAGCATCATGCAACATATCTGACTTCATTAAATGCTGATTCAATGCCAAATTATTGGCTCTCCATTGCATACAAGAAAGATCACTCATTCATATTAAAGATATTTTTTTTTTAATTCAGACCATGTCCAATATGTTTTCTGACTGTACAAGTGTGGGGCAATCAATTTATAGAAGACAGTTGAAATGGCCCTTTGCATAGCCTCTCTATTATTCACAGTTTTTAATAATTGATTCCAGCATACTTTTCCTTCTGACTTTTTGGAATAAAAGTTGCGACATTTATCATCTATAACCCTTGTAGCACAACTTCGCTGTACACTGTACTTTCAAAACATATAGTCTAGACAGCAGGATGAGTGATTCACCTGGGGTGTAAATTGTCAGTGGTAATCTTATGAACTGCATTCTTTTGACCTCATTGTAGAAGTTCTATTGTACTAGAACTTTTGTTTGTACAAGCACAGAAGCTGTACAGAAATGTTCATACAGCAGTTATCCTAGCAAAATTTCAACATCACAGTGCTTGTCCCTACATGACAAGAGTCCCTCAAGACTGCAAATTTGTCCATCTGCAATCAATATCATAAACTACTTGTTCTATCATCAGAAATTAACTCAAATGAATACCCAAGGGACAACTATCACCATCTGGTCTGGTGGATGCTTAATGGATGAATAAAAGATCACCAGTTCTAGTCTATATCCAGTCTGTATTGTCTGTTTCTCTGACTATAACATAGCACATTGTAGCGGCAATGGTTGTTAATAAGACAGAATTAAGCATTGGTATGCTGTCCTAAATGAGGCCCCATCTCACCCTCCATCTCTGTGGTGCAGCCACAGAGAAAGTATTCATGCAGGCTGATTTAAGATGTTTTCTTTTGATAAGGAACGGCTCCCAGACGGGGATGCACTTAGCTAAGCTTGGCTATCATGATCAATGGTCATCCATTGGCGCCTATCAGTCTAGGGAGTGCCGAATGGACATCTGGACTGCATTCCTAAGTGTCAAGAGTAAGTGACTTATATCTCACCTTGACCAACCAATCAGGGACTGGCAGGGCGTGCTAATACCACGTGGGTCTCCAATGCCCGCCAAACTCTCAACCAATCAGCACACATCTGTGTCTTGGTCAAAAAGGGAGCGCAAGCTCAGATCGGGGCTCTCCTTGGCCATTTTCGCGCATCCTCAGAGACAATCACGTGACAACTGCTGTTATCTGCAAAGGGACTTGGACTTTGTTCTAAGCGCGAGGCCGAGGATCCCGTACGTACTCAGAATTCTACCAATGTGAATGCTCCGCTTGATCAACGGCAGCCTACAGTTGGACCCTTGTCGACAACCTGAATAGCTTATTCAGAAGCAGCGCTGGACCGGGAACGAACCAGCTTCTTCCCAGGCAAAAGAGTGACTTGTGAGGACTCGCGGTAACACTCTGTGCATAGAGACTTTCTACTAGCCAGCCGGACTGCTGGTAGATCCCCTCGGAGCAACGGCTGCCCTGCGCGCCGCAGTCAGATTCCTCCGCCCGTCCTACTCCGAGCTGCACCTTGACTGGTTGGCCGGTAGCCAGAGGACGCCGGGACAATGCCCATTGGACAACCGCTGGAACAGAGGCTGCAACAGAGCCTGTCAGCTGGTTTGGTGTTCGTGCCGGGAAATTCCAAATCCATACACAATGGATAAGTAAACCCCATGTTCTACATTGCGTCTCGAGAATTCAATTGTACCTCAACACAAGTTGTTATCAATTTAATTCATGAGTAATGTATTTACTTACGTGTTTTGAGTAACAGTGGGTAATAACACTGATTAGCGATTTGGTAACCAAACGATATATATTGACATATTTTCTCTGTTGTGTACAATTTATATTAATAAATGTATCTCGTGTATTGAACCCGTGTGTGTGCATTGTTAGTTGTTCTGACGATTGATTTTCTAAAAGCCCCAACGAACAACCTCGTGATTACTGCTACAATTAATAATTGTCTCAGTAAACCCATCAAACCTCTACAACATCCATGTTTAAGATTGACTGTGAGCATTTTTCCACTTCCATAAGTATAACAAAATGAAAGTATGATGTCATATCACATCATATATTATTTGTTATGTATCCTGTCATAAATTATTTCATTACAAATGGTGAATGTAATTAGCTCTCTTAGCAAAAATTAAATAAACTATGACTAATTATAAGTAATGTTCAATCTTGATCCTAATTATTTTTTAATCTATATTGTATTCTTGTTAAGATACTGCAGTTATAACTAGAATAAAATTTAGATTAAACAAAATTGCAGCAAATACCTTATTGATTTTAAATCTTTAAAACTTTCTTTCTGTGGATCCATCCGAAATGACTGTTATTACTCGGACAGTATAAAAATAGAAATATCTGAATTTAGCCACAGTAATGCAACAGACTTGTACATACAGTTTAAAATTTTAAATGCAGGGCATGTGTCTTATTTTTGTTGTAATAATTATTAGTTTTATTTTTTTAATAACAGAATGAAGTTCTTTTATAATTTTTAAAGAAGAAAATATTTTTCTACATTAGCCCAGATCTAAAATTGAACTTAATCACTTCATATTAAACTTTTGATTACGCTAAGCAGTTACTGTATCCTTCAAAATAAATTGGAGGGTCAATATACCAAATTATATGTCATAAACAGATAAAAGGTGCACACTATTTAAATTTAAAATTATTGTGCAGAGTTGCTGAGAGGAATTTTATTATGTAAGAGATACTGAATAATTTCTGGCCAAGATTTTTTTAGCAAGATTACATACGTGTTTTCTCTGCTACTTTTGCTGTTAATTAGATTGGGAAAAACTCTTACTCCCAGAGCAGTGCCAGGAAAACAGATGGGGATGAGAGGGACAGGAACTTTTGAAATCCTGTAACTGTCACTCACTTGAGCAGACTGCACATCTTGGATGAAAAATGTGAATACTTTATTTAACATGAATACTTTATACTTTTCTATTTTATGTTTATTAAATAAAAACCAAATTGTTGCATTAATACAACTTAATTAATATGAAATGTCATTAATATGATAGAAAAAATACTATATATACAGGTACTGTATGTGAGAATATGAACTGTATGTGGTGTACTGTATATGTATGAATTTAGGCTTCCTTTTAAATAGAAGTCCTTAACTGAAATTTGGAAGGAATAAAGACAGACAAACCAATTTCATCAGTTTTAAATCGCAATCATTACCGACTTTTGTTTTATATACATAACTTGTAAATATTGCACTCAGGTGAGTGCTGTTTCCAGCTCCCATTCTTTAAAATACACGCCCAGGCCATTATATTACATCTTGTTTAATACAATGAGTAAAGACTGTTTTGGAATAAGGTTTTATGAACAGATAAGAGCAAAACAAACCTTAACCAAAGTGAGAGAATGGTTAAAATGCACAGGTATGGAATAAACAAACTGCAAATGTTTCAAAGAACATAACTTTATCTGTGAAGTATGGAAGCCCGTTTCTGCCAGGGAGTAAAAAAAAAACGCGCTATAGTATCTCAGAATTGCGACTTAGCATCTCAGAATTCCGACTTAGTATCTCAGAATTGCGACTTAGCAACTCAGAATTCCGACTTAGTAAGTCAGAATTCCGACTTAGTATCTCAGAATTGCGACTCAGCAACTCAGAATTCCGACTTTATATCTCACATTTGCGACTTCGAAATAGCCATATTTCATTGTCTGTCATTTTGTTATTGTAACAGATTCGGGTTCTAGGGCTTGTGCCCTCGCCGCTCCCACTCTAGTTCGTGCCTCGCTGCACTGGCTCACTTTCTTTAAGAACACTTTCTTTAACCACGGCGGCCAGCATCCCTGTTATGCGCAGGGGAGGGTGGTGTACTGCAACCAGATCGTACAACCTGTATGTCGGCCGTTCCGTTACACTATTTTCATGAATCGTACAGGATCATAGGATCTATAAGCCTGAAAACTTGTCCTGTACAGTGCCCTGATAAAAATCAAATTAATTACACTAATTTTTATAGAATCCCATTTCCGCCAGTGAGGCTTCCATAGTACCCGGATGGAATAGTGCACGGTGGGCTTTTTAAAAATAGTTTTTATTTACGTAGATGGAATATGAAATAAGATACAGAAATAGGCACTTCACATACTTTTAACATATTTCCATTGTATGCCTTTTTTTACTTAAAAAAGAAGGTCTTCTTTAGCTCAGCTGGCAAGACTCAGGTTCGAGCCAGTGTAGCGAGGCACGAACTAGGGTGGGAGCGGCGAGGGCACAAGCCCTAGAACCCGAATCCGTTACAATAACAAAAGGACAGACAATGAAATATGGCTATTTCGAAGTCACAAATGTGAGATAAAAAGTCAGAATTCTGAGTTACTAAGTCGGAATTCTGAGTTGCTAAGTCGCAATTCTGGGATACTAAGTCGGAATTCTAAATTGCTAAGTCGGAATTCTGAGTTGCTAAGTCGCAATTCTGAGATACTAAGTCAGAATTCTGAGATACTATAGCGCGTTTTTTTTTTAGTCCCTGGCGGAAACGGGCTTCCATAGTGAAGCAATCCAGAGAAGTGAAAAAATAATCCAGGGGCCTTTGTCACTAATGCTTCTTTGAAATTGCTTTATGACAGTTTACAAACTCCAGGTTGGGAACCTACTTGCAAAAACACTGCTAACTGCTTCCTGAAAATCTTGTGTTACATTCCTGTGTTCTCTAGTTAGCAAGTTGCAGATATCTAGCAGTCACACAACATTGATGAAACAAGCCTAAGTTTACAAGGGGGTATTGTCATCTTCTCTAATAGTTCAGTGCTTCTGTGAGCCCTGTTACATGTCAGTTAATATGGACACTGTAGAATTTGCGGAGGGAATTTAGAGCATGTAAATGTCTCCATATACTGTAGGAAAATGTAAATATGGCTCTTTCAGTATACAATATATGCCTATTATAGTAAGGTAACTCTGTAATGTTTGAAGACATCCTAAACCCACTGTGTCATCTGACAAGACCTTTAGTTTGGTGGATTTGACACTTGTCATGGCTGTATGGCTTCAGGGTTCAGAGAAGCACTGAGGATGTGCTCTGAATCTATACCACTTCACAAGGTCAGGGAGGTCAAATGCTACTGTCGAATATGTATGCTGCAGATACAGTAGATTACCAGATCATCTCTGTAGACAAAGTGTTTGTTTTAGCAAAATGTGTGCTTTTGGGTTATACTAATGTTGAATATGATTATTAACTATTAAACACAAATGAGAATATGAAAAAAATATATTTTTTTCCATCTGCAATGAACTAATGAAATTTTCTAATAACAAAGGGATCCAGTGGTTACAGAGGATAACAGATCCACCAGTTCAAACCTGAAAAATAGTTGTTCTTATGTGGAGTAGAACCATTAATATTCAAAATTATACTTTCAGATTTAAAGATCAGGCAATGGTTATAATCCCACTATCTTCAGTGAATCTTGCATATAAATAATGATATCTATATACAATTATTGAAAAACTTTCATGAAATGTTATGATCCAAAATTATAATACTTTTAAAGTGTTCACTAGCTGAATACAGTATGCTCTCCTTTATTTTAAACACACATAGAGTGCAATAGTAACATTTTTAAAGTTTGCTGGAGATTATTTCTAAGGTACTGTATATATTTATTGACATGAAAGTTCCATCTACTGTATTTGTTCATTTGTATACCTTTCTATGGTTGCTTTTTCAAATATACTGTACAGTATTTCACATCTTTGCAAGAGATATAAGAGCATACGGACACTTACCACTAGATTCTTCAATAGCTTCTATCCACAAGCAGTGAGACTGGCGAACACATATAGCCATCCCCCTCGGACCACACCTACACCATCACCATCTACCTCTTTATGATTTCTTATCTATTGCACATCTCCAGTCATTGTTTACACGTCTGTATTGTTTACATTCAAACTGTCTACATGTTTACTTGCAAATTGTCTATTGTTTGTTTGTACATTGTCTCGATGCACTGTTTGCACTTTGTCTTGTTTTTTACACTTGTTTTACAATCGAGAGACTTTCTGTAAGTAAGAATTCCATTGTACTAGTACGGTTACATATGGCAATAAATTTCAAGTTCAAGTTCATATTATGATCAATGTTACATATCTGTGTTCAACACAGATTTACTGATCTGTTTCATTTAAAACATATTTTCAATTAGTTACATGCACATTTTAATTTATTATTTTTTTCACTACATTCATCATCAGTTTAGTGTGTAATAGTTTCTGACTTATCACTTATCACTTACTAGTATACTGCTGCTGTGTTGTTGCAATGTATGGATTCTCTTATTTTCTAAAAGACAAGATCATAGGTTATTCTAATCCATATGTACATGTGTGTCACTGGTCAAAGTCAAATATGTCTCACTAATGAGCCTGAATAAGGGCACATGGCCCAGATAAGGTAATTGACATAGCTGTGGTTGCCATGAATTTATACAGTATGTGCAATGCTATGGAATGAGAAATCAGTGGTGGATGAGGAGTCAATTTAATTTCAGATCCTTTATTCATTGTTTTCAATAAAATGTCTTGGTCATCCTTGTATTGATTAACCAAACCACAATTACAATTTTAATATTACTTCTATATAGAAAAAAAGACCCTGCATTTCATGATGGCAAAAAAATGATTTAATAGGTTGCTTAAAGACATCTTTTAAAACCTGTTGAACTTTCTATTTACTATTGCTTGAAACCTATCATATTGTTACTTGAACCCCAGATACACTAGTGCTTTTCACATTGGTTATAAACAAACATGACATACCCTCATTCTTACTGTATATCCAACGGCCTTGCTCATGGAATTAAGGTTAATATTGTAAACAAAGGGATTTTATTTTTTATCATTTGAGAGTGAACTTCTAATGGCTTATTACACGAGTGTATTCATTTTCAGAATGTAAATGCAATTTCTGCCCAAAACATTTAAACATTTTGAAAACATTAGCCAATTCAACAGCAATGCACAGCAGGCTGGAGCTCCAATTACATCAGTCTTACTGCAGGAAGTGGCATGGCCGTACCACCTGCAGTCTCATATAGCCCTCACCTGTCAGTTCCTTCATGCACACTGAGCATTCTCTCTCTGCAGAACCTACATCTCAGACATGTTTCATTTTTTTAAGCAAGAAGAAAATCCAATTATCTCTTTCAGTATTAATGTTTTATACAGTTGCTAATTATTACTTACAGTACATATTGTTCCATATGAATAAAGTCCCTTCTAACTCTAACCTCTTTCCTGGATGCAGCTCATTTTGTCACTGTTTTTCCAGTTCTCTTAAGCGTCATCACTTAATTTGGTATCATTTCCCAACCATCTGAGCTACAGGTGAAATTCAGTTTAAAGTTAAAGCCTTTACATTTGACATGAATCGAGCAAATCATTTTGAAGACACATTAAAATAAATTTAATTTGAGGAACATCGAAAGGTGTCACCAGAGCAAATAACAACTAAAATCTTCCTTCTGCCAAATATCCTTTATAATCCTTATGAGTAAAAATAATATGCAGTAAATAAAGTTATTTGAATAGTTGAAAACATGAATGTTCATCTGTCTTAGAACACAGAATCCCTTAGTGCCACAGAGAATAAACACAAATTAATAGATTCATCAATTGGATTCAACAACAAAGTGTTTTAGATTCACTTGAAAACTGTGAGAATATTAGAAAACATAATTCCTTTTCTTGGTTGGTGATTACATCAGCAATAAAACTCTTTGATATGCATAGTATGGTATGTAAGGACATTTTAAATCTTGGTAACAAAATGGAATTATTTGACATTTGATACTATTTGAAAAAAATTGAAATGCCTGTGTCAGGTATTTAATTTAAACTTGACAAATAAGCAAATGATCAGAGATTGCATTATGGATTCTATGTAGTGACTTAACACAGGTTTGTTTTTGTTTTTTTTAGTTTTGGAAAGTGCAAGGCAAAATATGCATATATTATTATTAATAATCAAAATATTTTATTTGTCTGAGAAATCCAAAGCACCTTACATTTGTACCGATTAATGGAGCTGGGCATTTTACTGAAGCATTTTGTGTGAAAGACATTAGTCAGGAGTACAGCAGCCCCATTTGGTATTTGAGCATTTCTTTTGTAAACAAAGAATGAGCATTTTGAAGGTTTCCTTACAAGTTGTTGATTTTAGAATACAAATAGTTCAAATTCATTGGCAAGGGCAGAAAACAACTAAAACAAAATTATAATGTGAAGTGGTAAATGCCTTTGAAAGGGGTCTACACAGTTCTGTTTGTAATCTGTGAATTGGTGAAAAACCTCTATCCCTCGTGGTTATTATTTATACAGTATGTATGAATGGTCTGAACTTTCAATTTCTATTTGTAAAGTGGAATTCACTTTATTTGTGATGTACAGCATTTCATACATGCTTAATGATAACTAATAGAAAATATTAAACTGCATTTTGAATTAAAGGTCTTTTAAAAGCTGAACAGAAAAATAAAGCATTATTATTTGCATGCATATAGAAATATTGATGAAAAATGACTAATTTAAAAATAACACATTATTGTTTTACAATATACATTTATTCACTTTAAGTTTTGTAATGACTTTGGTATTTATTTGTATGATTTAAAATTATAATGTCTGTCCTTAAATAGTACAATCTTTGTTCCAAATCAATGCCTTGATATTCTCTGCATGATGGATTTCCTGCTGGCATGATTTTTTTAATTGGACTTGCAGGGTGCATGTCTAAAACAGTTTATTTTTAACTTCATGCCTTCTGCTCTATGGCTTCTACTGCAAATCTTACAAAGCCTATAGTTTACAAGAGTTCTAGTGTAAATCACACACTTTTACTGGACTGCTATAATTGTAGGCTAAAGAAAGATTACATACAGTACTGTACCTCTGACTATTTTTTTTAAGTTTAAATGTATAGATTTTCTCAGATAAATAATTGGTGTCTTGTTATAATGAATATCTTAAATATGACAAAACATTTGATTTTTGAGAGTTCCTTCCACTTGTCAGAAGCACTTGTCTATACTTCATAAAGTAAGAGTCACACATTTTATATTCACATTGTACAAAAGAGCAACTTCATGTTGTCTTAACATAGTAGCTAACAGAGAAAATGATTACTCTATAATGTTAAGTAGAGAACTATTAAGAACATGCATATTTAGAACTGAAGCATGCTGAGCATATTCATATTACAAGAAATTCAATATCTGTATCTACTACATTACATTACAGATAACAATATCTATTTTTAAATGTTTATGTTTTAGAATGTTTAGTACAGTTTGTGAAGGTGCTGTATTAGTAACTAAATTATTCTGTTAGGAAATATATTTCCAACATCTTCATTTTTATTTAGACTTAAAAGTTTAGGAAAACAACATTGTTGTTACAATTCACATACAGTATTTCACATATCTGATATGAAAATATATGTGTCTTTGGCCTGAAAAGTTGCTAATTTCATTTTTACAACAATTTTTCAACTTCATTTGGGTTAAACAAAGACAACAACAATAAAAAGAAGTGTGCAATAGATCAGCCAACCTGTAAAGAACTCACAAATTGCTAATATCACTGCTGGTATTTTCCATTCACAGAGCATAATCTAGCACTGAACTTCTTTCTTGTTTCCATGTAATGTAGTGTCAAATTGCCCTTTTGCTGTTTGCTTTGCTTTAGAACACCTTATGGGTTACATGTCATCCTAATCATAGTTTATGAAAGCGCTCTGACAAATCACATCAGGGTTAATGTCACTCAGATGAAAAGAAGACATGAGCAGTGGGGTTTAAAAATATGAAATACATCACTGAAGAATTAATAATAACTAATCCTTTGCCAGGAAGAGCTTTCTACTGGTGAAAAAATAGATGTAACATAGATTAATCTTCCAAATAATTAAATCAATAATGCTGTGAAAGCTATGGTATATTCTTTAATTTAATGCAAATATGTGCACATAGTATTGAAGAAAAGAGACATTAATGGCATGTTATAAACAACTAAGAGCACTGAACCAAACTACCTATTTAGCTGTAGGTTTTGAAACACTAAAATGTTAGGTTGTTATCACAACCAGATATCACAGCCCAGATTGATGTGTATTTGCATGTTTATGCAGTAAAATGCTAAACCTTCAGAAAGAGATTAAAAAGAGATGACTAAAATGTAGTGACTTGACACAAGTGGCATAAAGGTCTACAACAGGGACAGAGTTTTGACATATCAGTCATATAAAGCATAAACCCACATTGACACAGCCTTCAGGACTTTAAAACAGTGTTTTGCTTATGTTTTGCTTAACCCTGGGTAATGTACTGGGCTACATTACCCAGGGTTTTGCATTACCCTGGGTAATGTAACCCAGTACTTCTGACCTTATTGCTAGTACCATAGAGCTTGACTTGGTCAGGTGTTCAGTTTTGTGCAGGAAAAAAAGAAGGTGCCAAGAGAAGCTATAGTATATAGAATAAAAAGCAAGCAGGACGTTTAGAATTTCTTATTTCTACAAAAGAAGGAGAAAGAGCAAAATGAAATGAATACAGAAGTTCAAGACAGTTACCACAAGGAGATATTAAATAGGTTGACTACACAACCCAATTTAGGAACAGAACAGCCATTGTTTCCCATCAAATTTTCTTAGTTGTAGCTAGTTCCAGAGCACAATTCATTTTAAGTACCTTACGGCAATATAATGTGGAAAGCAATTTCCTATACTGACATCTACAGTAAAAATAGCATTATTTATTAAAATGTATTTATTTATTCTACTGCCTACCACTACCTCTTTTTCATAGACTTTAGATCCTATCTACCCAGCCTAACTACTTAAATAACTATGCAGCAAAAGAAACTAGTGCTAAACTATAAAAGCTGACAAACAATTTAAAGCATAGGTACTGGCAAACCCTGCTACATTATTTCAATAATTTCAATTTTGAGACAAATTTTGTTTTAATCCTACCTAAGGTTGTCCAGGACTTGTTACAAAATGGAAATCTTAACTATTGAAATTATTCTTAATAAAATAATAGATGTTTAATAATAATAATAATAAAATGATAATATATAATGATAATAAAATATTGAATAATGATACAAATAAAAGAAAATAAAGCAATGTAAAGAGAAAATGTGGTGTAAAAAAGGTAGTATTGGTGGTCACCTCCCATACTATAATAATACAGGTAACTGCAAATATAATATTTTGGTGATCCAGATTGGGTCTGCAGCACTGCACCTACTTGATACTGTAAACATACAGGGACTGGGAAGACTGATGGAGAAAATGATTCTTCAGACCTAAAACTGGGACATAATTTCACCTATAGAAGGGAAATAATCCAAAACACAAGGTCAAAGCTACTGTATAGTGGAATTGCTTTTAGTATTTTGTTCGTTTACATTTTGCTGCCATTTACTGTAACTTATATAATGTTTAAGAAATGTGTATCATTTAGAAAATTGGACACCATAGGAAGGATCAGAATACATCTGCACGGCACAGAATAGAATTTGCCCATCAGGAAAATCATCACTTACCCCCTGCTGGATTTTCAATAACTACTAGAAAATGAAACATTTTGGATGCAGTCAATGACCCTTGCATTATGTGGGGCACAGTGAAAGGCTTTATTAAAGACAAAGATCTGTATTTTTTCTCACAGCAGCATACACCTCATCTAAGTAATACTACTGAATTGCTGCATGATCATCAATTAACCTTTCTGAGACCACAGCTTTGGAAATCAAACTTATAAGAAAATCATTAAATCTACTGTTTAGACATTGTGTCAAATTTTTCAGAAATGATATATTCAGAAATACTGTATATACTGTAGTTCTAGAAAAAAATATTTTAACAGCAGTCAATAAAGCTACATACAATACTATCACTGAGAATCCATCATACTGAATGTTCTGCTAATATTCCTGCCATTAGATTGACACAGGGTGGGTTACTGTCAATTCCCATGTACTGTAGATGAAACTTCTCTTTTTGCATGTGTAACTCTAACTTATGCAGTCAGTGAAATTGTGCATTCTCCAATCTCTTCATTTGCATAGACTTTTTCCTGCAGAAGCAACTGATCTCTATATCCTCATCTGAGCTGAAGGTCATGTCATCTCTGGGCATTGTTAGAATTTTTGAATATTTGGCCCCAGTTAACTTTGTTCAGGTGCTAACCTGTATGCTAAGGTTCTTTTACACTGGGTAGAGATTTATAAAACCAGTGTATTGCACTGTGAACAAGCAGGCTTTAATAAAAATTAACATTTTGCCACATTATACTTCCAGTTACAGACTTTCCTTCCTCTCTGCCATTCTGCCAAGAAGGCTTTTGATCATCTTGGTATAGAGAATACAGTATATGGTTTTCCAGTTTTGGATTATATGGGCCTAAGTTCAGGTATAGTTATATTATTCAAAATATCATATGCTAAATTAACGATAATGCTTTCAGACACTGTCGTCTCTGAAAACAAGTGTTCTTCACAGTTTCCTATATCTAGTGCACTTGTCAGTGATGCCCAATTTCACATTTACAGTTTCACCTTTACTGTTTGCATGATCTCTGAGAACTCTAATACAACCTGTTGTTTAGTGTAGTTCTTAAGCATCCATTACTGGTAATAATACTCAACATTATATATTGCTTTATGCTGATGATACATTGTTATATCTAGACAAAGTATATCAATTCCTGTCTCATCTGTTAACCATCTCTGTCTCTGTGCTATTTTAGGGTATAAAATTAACAGATCCACCAGTTACAAACACCAGTTGTTGCAGTGGAAAGAGTTGGCCTGCCTCTAATTTTGCCAACTGGTCAATCACCTGAAATACTTTGATTATGAGATTTTTTTAATCTATCACAGTAAAAAATTCAATGTCACTTTACTATACTGGTGCACCTCTTTGATATTGTACTGTAGATTACCAGTCACTCTGATAATTATGCAATTAAGAATTTAAGTGGACAGACTCCAAAAAATCACTGAAAATATAACAAGCCCCTTTTCAATGATCACAGTCTTGTTACAGGTAATCCTTTCTCCTTCCTGCATTAGAGTGAGAAAGAATTCACATTCTCATAGATATTTTCAATGAGGCTGGTTTTTGCTCATTAAAAAACTTTCAGTCGCAATAGGAGTATCATTATTCCTGTTTCTTTACTGTCTCTGTTCTGCAATGCATGATTGTAATGTCCCCTGGGGGTGATATCGTCTATATACCAAACACATAGTATGTTTGACCTTAGGGGCAAAACAAAAGGGATTGTCTTCCTCTATATTTTTGTATAAACCCATAAAAGGTTTAATCCTAATAATTAATACCTGGAATAAGGACTTGAATAATTATCTCTTTGCTGGTACAGTATTTTGGAATGTTTTGAATTTTGTATCCAAATAAAACCTTAATAATTTAATGATTAACACAGACTTTGCTCATGTCTATTTGCTGATATCATATGAAGTTTCCTGTATACTGTGTCCAGAGGATGTTGTACACAGCTTTTTAGATATGTTTTGGGATACTAACAAAAGCTGGTTAAGTATGGAAATGGGTGTCTAATTATTTTTCAAGTATTCTAAATATGGATAATCTTTTATTCCAAATGGTACTTTGCTAAGTGATGATTCTAATGATTATTCTAATCTGCATCAGAAACAAACATGATTATGTGGTATATACAGTATTTGCACCATGCTTGTATTTAAAGAAACTACATTGCCTCCCCTGGCATTATTTGATTCCATCCTATGATATTACTGAAATAGTAATGCAGTTCTGCTATCATTCCCTGGAATTGTTTTAACTTCAATGAATGAAAAATGATAATTAAACATAAAGAATAAAGAATGACATTTAAATATTTTGTTACAACTCAGCATGTAGCAATATGTTTAGGTTGATCCATCCATCCATTTTCTAACCACTTTATCAAATTAGCCAGATAGCCAGAGCAAGCAACCAAGGTCTATCAAAGTCTATCCAGTCTATGCCAGTCTATCAAAGGGCACACACACGCAGACAGACATGCAGACTCTCACACATAGGCCATTCTTCTCAGAAACCAATTAACCTACCATTATGTCATTGGACTGTCAGAGAAAAACAGAGAACCCAGAGGAAGCCCACATTAACATGGGGAGGACATACAAACTGCATGTAGATAGCAACCCAGGCCCAGAATTGGACACATCACCGATGCTAAGCACTGCACCTATTTGCAGTCAATATCCACTTCATGTTTCTGCACAAATTTGAATAATGTTTTGTAGGTTGTATTTGCAATATTATCAGAATAAAAGTGCTTGACTAAATCCCAGGGAACATGTTCAGTGGTACTGCACTTACAATTTCATTAAAGAATCATGAAGAAGAGGGAAGTAGTATTGTGAGAATTTATCAAGAGACTAAATATGGAGAAGGGTAGAGCACGAGTAAGTAATCTTTTTAATATGCCATTTTTCTATTTTTTTTGAAAAAAATAAATAAAACAAATCTGTATAGATCCAGGTACTTCTGAAGATATTCTGAGATTTCTAGGACCACACATGATCTGAAATGATATTTGATAAAAGTGGATTATTTGAAGTGAAAAAAATAAAGATTGACGTAATCAATGATTGGCGTAATCAATGACATCACTCTCATCGAATCTGTCCTGATATGCCAAAGTGAGAATGTTCCTGAAACTTGCTCTCAAAGTAGAAGCCAGACCTGCTATCATACACAAAGAAATACTGTATATCTGGCAATACTGTATATTATGTTTCTGGAAACACTTCCTACTGTATGCTTAATGTCCACAACATATATTTTGTAATCAATCGCTAGCAATGACACAATTCAACAACGAATATATGAAAATACTTTTTCAGAAATCGACAATACAAAAATAGTAAGGCTAGTATTGCATAGTTTAACTTTAACCTTGAAAATATGAGAAAATTATGATGCAATATTTTTAGAAAAAACTACTCCAGTTTGTATTACAAACAGACTTAGTTATGAAGCAGTACACCAACACATATATTTATATCTCAGAAGGCTGAAATGGAAAAATGACAACTGTATTGCAGCTTAACACATCTGGTCCAGTTTTCTCAAGGAAGCATGACACAGATGTATCATGAAGCATGTGTGTTGCAATCTCAATTGCATTCAACCAAAATATCTTTCATTAAATCATTTAACATGATGCTTTTTTGTTTTAATAAGCATTAAGTTGAAATCAGCTTAATTTACAAGGCTTTTAAAATGTGTTCTAATGAGGTTCAGTTCTATCTAAAAAGTTTAAAGAAAGAAAGTTGGTAGAACTTGCTCCATGTTTTCAATTCCATGTTGCACCTCCTTGAATTAATGTTTGCTGATCTAGAGGCCATGTTTTCTATAATTCTTGGTTTCCGTAGTTTATGTACATCTTTCAAAATATCTGCTTTATGTCTTTTTCATTTTATCCTTGGTGGTGCCACATGCCAAATGTCTATATGCCTAAGGAATTACATTTAAAATAGGAGGGATTTCTGCTGGTATTTCAGTGAACTTTTTTACAAAGCAGCCAGATACAGCAGATTGTCTTGTGATTAGTTAGAACATAAGTGTAAGAGACTGAGAGTGGAGAAAAGCCCAAAGAGCCCAAATAGACCCTACTGGTTGGGGCTTGAGTGCTTCAGTGCTCCAGGATGGAGGGAAAGTGAAAAGGAAAGGAGGGGGTAATACAAAAATCGATTACTTGGCAGGGGGGCACAATCAACCCATGCTGTCAGTAATGGAAAAGATAATGGAAAAAATGTAAAGAATGAACTGGCCAGTGGAGCAAGGATTGCCCCAACCAGTCAGTTAGGGAAGAAAACAGGTTGAGTTATGTCGGCTGGAGGTATGGAGGTTGAGGTATGTCGGCTGGAAACCAGCTCACTGCATCCCTAGCAAAAAGAGCAAAGGGCTGGCTTGACATAGTGCCAGCCCTGTACATACTGCTCATTACAATCCATCCATCCATCTATTTTCACTCTGCTTTTCCTGGTGAGGGTCGCGGTTGCAGCAAGCCGAGTAGATCAGCCCAGACTTCCCTATCCCTAGTTCCAGATTCCAGCTCCTCCTGAGTGATCCCCAGGAGCTCCCAAGCTATCCAAGAGGTATAATCCCTCCAGCGTGTCCTGGGTCTGCCATGGGGTCTCCGCCCAGTAGGACATTCGGAACAGCTCCAGTGGAAGCCGACTGCCCAAACCAACTCAACTGGCTCCTCTCAGTCTGGAGGAGAAGCAGCTCTACTCTGAGGCTCTCCCAGATTGCCGAACCTGAGAACCCTCAATTCTGCTGCTTCTATCCGCGATCTCGTTCCTTCGGTCATTACCCACAGCTCATGACAATAGATCGGCTGGTAAAAACGAGAGCTTTGTCTTCAAACTCAGACAGCAATCTACTCTTTTCTGGAAGAAAACCATGACCTCAGTCTTGGAGGTCCCGATTTTCATCTCAGCTGCTTCACACTCAGCTGCAAATTGCTCAAGTGCACGCCGAAGGTCACAGTCAGATAATGCCAAAAGGAAAATATAATCTGCAAATAGCAGAGATGCCACCCTTAGACCTCTGCAATCGGACACCCTCACATCCTCAGCTGCGCCCCATGAACACCACAAACAGGAGTAGTGACAAGACGCAGCCCTGACGGAGTCTGACACCCACAGTGAAAGAATTCAACTTAATGCCAAGAATTCGGACACAGCAACTCAACCCGTCAGTCGGAATCACAAAAGGGAACCGCAGAGGTCTTGAAGGGCAACCCAGGGGTACAGGTTAGCAAGCTCGAAGGCCAAAACACTGAAGAAAGGAAGAGTCACCAGGGATCACAGGTGTGCTTTTCCACAAAAGCTTCACTGACCAGGCCAGGCGTAAGGTACCAGCTCAGTCTTCCAGAATTCTCACTCCAGTGGAAGTGCCCAAGTGTGAAAGAAATTGGACACCCATGCAACCTTTGGATCACCGGGGGAGACATCTGCAAGGAAGGGGTAACAAAAAAACCCATACTTAATCCCAACCCGGGAAACAAAGGAATCCTCAGGGAGCTCCAGCTAATAGAGTGATACCAACCAAGCATCAGAGCGGGAACAAGATGCTAGGCTGCCTAGGAAGAGGATGGCTTTGCTGGGGCACTGGAAGGTTGCTAGAAACTAAACAAAACAGAAAAAGGAAAAAGTGACCCAGACAGCAGGAGAAAAAAGTGAGAGAAAGGAAAGAGTCCTTAATGTCTGGAGAAAAAGTTGCCTCAGAGAGAAGCCAGAAAGGCAGCAGGAATGAAGGAAGTTGGAGAACAGACTAAAGTGCAGGGCAGGATTCCACAGGGCAGGAAAGGAGCTGCTAGGCTAAGGGAAGGATGACAGCCCTGGGGTCCTGGATGAGGAAAGCTGCCTACCAAAGTGGGTCACAGGGGAAGAGGATGCCATCAGAAAAGATCCCAGAGGTCCCTGTTATATGCAGGGAGGGTGGTGAAGTCAGTTCTCTAGCGTCAGGCAACAGAGAACCAGCCGGCTTAGCTAAAGAAGATCTCCCTCAGCCCAGGCTGCTGAGGGCCCTGTTATATGTAGTGAGGGCAGTGATGTCACTGCGCTGCAACCAGCTCTGCTACACCAACACTAGCTGCTTAGGCTCAACTCTAGGCAAAGCTCTCTCCTTTGCTTTCTGCACACTGGACACTCTCTGGATACTATCTGAAATGAGTGAGCAGCTGCCATGTCGGACCATGGACCAATCCAGCCTGTTCAGTCTTCTCTGTTGGAAGTTGAACTCATCAATTAATGAACTTATCATTGAGTATAAAACTTCTTTATTCACATTGTAATTCTCGAGAGATGAACTATTATTCCAAACACATTTCCAAATCTGAATTTCTGAATGTGTATTTATGGAATGTAATTATATGAGGCTGCTAAAACCTATAAGGTAAATCATAACACATTGTAGTCAATATATTTCAACTCTTAAGTTAGTAACTCTTCTCCTTATAACCGTTAAATGAACGATCAGCTTTCATATCATAGAATATATCTGTAAAATGGTCTGCTATTATGTCTGTTGTTTCTTATGTATGATTTGGTTTTATATCAACAAATTGTATATTGTACAGTATATTAACAATCGTGTGTGAGACTGTAAATTATTATGTTTGATTGATTCCTAAAAGTAGTCAAATATTCTTGCAATTTAGTGTTACAATTTCTGATTGTTACAGTAAATTAAAGCCTTCACATCACTACAGCATCTTAAAAATTTTAAAGTAACACAAAGTGAAAATGTCTTCTTTTAAAGTCTTAGAAGTGTAGGCATCCTCTCACGAGGCACCAATAAATTTGTGCATTTATCGGGACAATTATTAATTGTAGCAGTAAGTCACAAAATTATTCTTTGATGGCTATTAGAATCAACCTTGCGGGATAACTCAAACAACGCACACACACGGATACTAATACATGAAATACATTTATTAATGCATAAAATGTGCATAAACATAACAGATCTTATATTGAGGGTTAGCAGAATACAAAAGGCATATATTCAATAACGAAGAGTTACAAACCAAGAGGGACATACATTCAGTATATCATTCATTTAGACCGTTTTGTAAATTAACTTGGTTACAACTTCTACACTAGATACTCAAAAGCAAGTACATCACTCATAGGAAATAAATTGATATCAACTCAGGTTGAGGTAACAATTGAATTCTCGAGCTGTAATGCAGAATGTTGAATACTTATCCGATCTTAGTGGATTCAGATCTCCCGCTGACACAAAGAAGCAGTGGCAGGCTTCTTGCTGTGTCCAATCGGAGGAAAACCGGCTAATTAGTTCTGGCTTACTAGCAGAGGTTGTGCACAGGAGAAAAGTGACTGTGGGTACAAACAGGTCACACTCTTTAGATAGGAAGAAGACAGGTTCGTTCCTGATGTCGTGCTAGATCTGAATAGTGATTTCAGCTGTCCACAGTTCCGACTGTAGTTCACTTGTTAATCAGGTGAGCGTTCGTGGTGGGTTCATGAGGCTTGGTGCTGGGCTAACCTCGGGTGGATCCTTTGGTTACGCGCTGGCGACCTCCATTCTTGACTCTCAAAACAAAAGTCCCGCACTCAGACACACTGGCCGTTACGTGATTTTCCGAGCTGAGTCTGAGGATGTCCAGGAGGAGCAGAGTCTGAGAAATGTCCAGGAGGCGCTGAGGCGCTGACTCTGTGCTGCCTGTTTTACCTGGAGGAACTATGGTCGTTCATTTCAACAGGCGTTTGAAAGTTTCATGGGCATCCAATACCCACGTGGGGTTACCCTGCCCTACCAGTTCCTGATTGGCTGATGATGAGTAACAATGCACTCTGACCTTAGAGTTGTTAACAACTTGGGATGAGACTCCCTTGGAATTTCCCAGACTTTAAGGCACCAGTTATGACCATTTATTAGGATTGCTGGAGAATCTCAGCATTGGGAGTTCTTCCTTATCAGGACACTCTATCGGCTAGAAAAACACCTTAAATGTGAACCAAATGGAATGGCCTCTCTGTATCAAGCACCACTGAGATGAAGGAGAAAGGGAGTGGCAAGGGAGCAGCAAACTTAATTCCTGTACTTTAATAAGCCTTGCCGCTACAACAGTATTTAGAGTTTCTTGCCCAACCTTATCAGTTCTAAGAAGTTAAAGATGTGCTTGGTCATTACTGGGATAGGAAACTGTGAAAGCAAAAAAGGTTACTCCTGTTTGTGGTTTACTGGACAGGTAGATGGCAATTATCCCATTGAGCAGAATATCCAAAACAATACCTGAGTATGATGAATTGGGACACTGTTGTACTTTGGATGAGGAATTAAATTGTTTTTCTGACTACTAGGTAATTAAAATACCTGCAACACTATTCATAATCATAGGAGTGTTAACCAATGTGTCCTAGATAAATTCCACTCTGGGCTTTTCCTGACAGGTCTTTAATAAGTCCCCCCTTAATTCAAGTTGTGAAACCATTCCTCACTTACCTAACTGATGTGCTATGTAGTAAGGCTGCTCTGTGGCCTCGCTGATGTCACGCAGATTTGATGTAACTTCATTGGTGGATAAAGTGGGTGCCTTCTTATTACAGTATATATGTAAATTACTTTGTGACCTGCATATACTTTTGTATTATTATTTATTAAAATGTTATTTTCATTTTTTCTAGGGCCTTGTTATAGAACGAGTTGGTAGAAGACAACTTCTCATTGCTGGCTTTGGTGCTATGACTGTGTGCTATGGAGTACTAACAATTTTTCTTAACTTCCAGGTGTGTATTTTACTTATTGTTTTCTAAAAATGAAAAGTGCAAAATCAAATAAAAATCAATATTTGAAACTAATACATGTAGCCAGTTTCTTAAGATAATAAGATCTTCAATAAGATAATTAATAGTGCCAGATTCTAGTCTCTGAAATCTAAAATAAAGTTTTAGTCTTTGATCGGTGCTCACAATAAACTGTTCACCAAAGTGTGTAACCTTTGGACCATATGCAATTTCTTGTATTAGGAATTTGTCTTTTTGCATACCCCAACTTGCTCTTGATGAGACACACAGAGAGGAAGAGAAGCTTGGGGTCAGAGCACAGGGTCAGCCATTTATACGGTGCCCCTGGAGCAGTTGGGGTTAAGGGCCTTGCTCAGTAGGAATCCTCTGCTGGCCACGGGATACGAACCAGCAACCTTCCAACCACATATCCTTAGTCAAAGAGCCACCACACCACCCCTTGTTTGTAAGTCAAGTTAATTTAGTCAAGTCAGGTCAGGCAAGTTTATCAAATATTACTGTGGCCACAGACTATCAAGAAATATATAAAATACTGTATGTATAAAATTCTTTCTTTTGCATATTGTAGCTCACAGCCCTACTGGGGAAGACTATTTTTACAAATAGGGGGTTATGCAAATAGAGATTTACCACAGATCGACTGAGTACAATAATCAATTAAAATAAATAATCATAAACCCCAAATTATAAAAGATATGCTAAGAGTTTAACCAAGCGGTTGGTATAATTAAAGGCATTTGAAATCTTTGTTCTCCAGCACAGCATTGTCAGGAAAGAGCAATCAGGCACACTGGGTTAAACAAATATTTATTAATAATGACAATAACACAATATTCAACACATGCAACATACAAGTTACTCTATTTGCTGAGAGTGCTGTTTGTGGACTACAGTTCAGCATTTAATTCCATCATACCCTGTCAACTGGTGACAAAGCTCAGGGGATTAGGTCTGTGCAACTCTGTCTGCAACTGGCTGCTGGACTTTCTTATCGAGAGACCACAGGTGGTGCGGATAGGCAATAAAACATCAACACCACTCACCCTGAGCACTGGAACCCCACAAGGCTGCTGTCTGAGTCCAAGGTTGTACTCCCTATTTACTCACGACTGCACAGCAAGACACAGCAATAACCGCATCATTAAGTTTGCCGATGACACCACTATAATAGGACTGATCAGTGATGATGACGAGTCCACTTACAGGGATGAAGTTGTACAGCTGCTTAGGTGGTGTCATAGCAATAACCTGGACTTGAACATAAAGAAAACGAAAGAGCTAATAGTGGACTTTCGGAGACACAGGCCACACACTCACAGCCCACTCAGTATTGATGGAACGGAAGTGGAAACAGTCACCAGCTTTAGGTTTTTGGGAATTCACATCTCTAAAGATCTAACCTGGACTGTGAACACTGACTCTATCATGAAGAAGGCTCAGCAGCGCCTTTATTTCTTGAGGTGCCTCAAGCGATGGGGGATGCCAACACATGTGTTGGTGAACTTCTACCGCTGCACTATCGAGAGCGTCCTCACCAACGGGATCACCGTGTGGTATGGCAACACCTCTTCGCGAGAAAGAAAGGCACTGCAGAGAATGGTCAATATGGCCCAGAAGATCATCGGCTGCGGTCTCACCGAGATTAAACAGCTCTATGAGGACCGCTGCCGTGGTAGAATTCTGGCCATCACAGAGGACAGTCACCACCCCGGGCATGAGCTCTTCACCCCACTGCCCTCAGGCAAGAGATATAAGAGCATACGGACACTTACCACTAGATTCTTCAATAGCTTCTATCCACAAGCAGTGAGACTGGCGAACACATTTAGCCATCCCCCTCGGACCACACCTACACCATCACCATCTACCTCATTGTAATTTATTAATTGTACGTCTCCAGTCATTGTTTACACGTCTGTATTGTTTACAGTCAAACTGTCTGCATGTTTACTTGCACATTGTCTATTGTTTGTTTGTACATTGTCTTGATGCACTGTTTGCACTTTGTTTTGTTTTTTACACTTGTTTTATAATCGAGAGACTTTCTGTAAGTAAGAATTCCATTGTACCAGTACCGGTTACATATGGCAATAAAGTTCAAGTTCAAGTTCAAGTTCAAGTTCATTTACAAACAAGGATCTCCAGACCTACAAACAGCCTACTTCCTGACCAACCAGAAAAAAACCCAGACTGCTCCCTTGCATTTTATATGATGCCTAAAGAGGCCAACAAGAAAGATAAACCTCATCCACATAAAACAGAACAGAACCTTGAGTTAAATCTCTCTTTTGGTAATTTTTTATGTTCCAAAGTGAATCGGACACTATCTCCCAACTTTTAAAAATGCACCCACTAACCAGGAAGGACTGGTTTTAACCTAGGGATTCTTTAGGTTTCCTAAAAACAACAGAATGGCAAGCTTTCTTAACAGGTCCATTTTATGATTTTCCCATGTTAGTCAGGCTTAGTTGTACTAAAATTCAAATTCAATGGACTTATTTTACACTATATGCTCGTGTAAGCATTTACTTATTCTTGCAATTCAAATAAGCACAAATTACTTCAATACATGGACTTGACTGCTTTCTAAATTCTAGGCATTGTGTTTTGATCATACACCAGCACACAATCAAGAAAACAAACACAACCCACATATAAGTGTATGCTTCAATACTGTAACACTTCAGGGTTCACATGGGGACCCTCGCCATTACCACATCAGGTCAGCCCCCAGGCCTCAACGGGGACTCAGCCTCTTGAGCCAAAGGGAAATCTCCTGTCAGCCCAGCAGCTGCGGTCCCTGCTATTCACAGGGAAGGGAGGTGACATCACCGCTCTGGTAAGCCAGCTCTCACAAGCATTGGAGGCCGTATGCATTACAATATATTTACCAGTGAGTCAATGGTCCTTAGGTTTTTCCTTGTATGAAGAATACAATATTGTTTCCTTCGCCAATATTTTTAATATTCAATTATTTTTCCTATATTCTTCCAGAGCACAGTAAGCTGGATGCCCTATCTGAGTTTTACAAGCATCTTGGCTGTAATTGCATCATTTTGTATTGGTCCAGGTATGTACTATACTATTACAAAATTGCTTTAAAAAATAAACATCCATTTCACTTAATAATTCAGATAATTTAATTCTTTAATGTCACTTTGAAACAGAAAAATGTGTTAACTGCATAAAAAGTGATTTGATAGTCATATGCTAATTATTATAAAGCCTTTCAAGTTATATATTTAAACATGTAGGTATGTTTTTCACTTTCATATAGAATTATGTTAATTTACACCTTTTACATTTTGCTAGACTCATGTTTAGGAAGAATAGCTTGGAAATAATCAAACAATGTGTTTCTTTCCAATGTAGGAAATACACAGATTTGTTTCATTAGTTATTAAATACAAATTTATGTCTGCAGACTGATTGATTCAGCACATCTTCTAAGACAGTCAAATTTTGTTGAACAGTCATAGTTAAATATTTACTTTATATAACTTTGAAGACCATGTGCTTTCGTGTTGACACTGTAAGAAATATCACAAAATCACAATAGTAATTGCAAATTTATTTTGCAAAGTTCTATCCTTGACTTAAATCACGAGTGAATTTCAGTAAAGCGTTTGTGAAATGTCTTACTAACATCAAATGAAAGTCACAGACTCTCTATGTATTATAAATACTGTAATATGTTATTGTTAAGAGCTGTTGATGTGGCTATTGAGTGTCTCAGGAGCTAGAGATAATGGTCTGCATCTACAGTAGCTACTGTATTTTCAACATTTGCAGTTCTTTAATGAAATAAGTAAGAAGTGAGGTGTTTGCTGAACTGTAATTAGTAATTAGAGACACATCTATCAAAAGGAATAATCTAGTTTACCTTAGTTATTAACTTCTAGGTAAATCATTACGAGTCACCAAGAGTCCAACACAGTACAAAACACACAAAGAAGAGAAACTAAATAGCTAGAAGAGTATGCAAGTGGACAGTGGAGAAATGGCAGAGTGAAAAAGGAAACAGAGGGAAAACTTCTGCCGGGTGAGAGGACAAAGATTCTAGTAAAGTATTTGAATCTTGTTTAAGAACGTTTACCATTCTTTTATTTTAGAGAGCTGTGATTTCCTTTATAAAGAATCCCTACTTTAAAAACATGAATGCATTTTTGAGAACAGGGAGAGAGGGCCCCAGTAACTTATTAAAATTTACAGGAAGAGCCATTTAAATCTAAGTCATATTTTGTTTTATTTAGAAGGCTGGTTTATCTTTCCTGTTGGCCTCTTTAGGCATTACAGTATACAGTATAGAATTTCTGAGTACAGGGTACCAGTCTGGATTTTCTGGGTGGTCAGGATGTAGATCATTGAGATACCTTGCTTGTACACAGGGTAACTTGTACAGATGCAGCCACTCAGAATGCAGGTTAAATGTCACTAAATAATTCACTGGCAAAAGATTTGTGGTGTGCTAGATGTTGGTGAAACAATTGCTTCATTTAATTAGTTTCCCTTTTGTACTTCTTTAAATCCACTTGATATGGTTAATATGGAATATTAATATAGAATTATGTAACTAATGGGAAATTCTGGTAGCTGAATAAAAAATAAACAAAATATAATAATGTATATTACAAATACTGTATATATCTGGTAGCAGTAGCCAAAATAAAATATTCCACCTTCTACATATACATGTTCCGCATTTAAGTCTTTTGAGGGCACCAGCTGTGGTTATTTTGGAAAGGTTTTGATGTGTTTGTTCAAACTATATAAAGTTTATATACTTTATAAAATACTATAATGTTTTAACTTTTCCATGAATATTTGCTGTCTTTATTGTTGTAAATGATAGTGAAATGTTTGAAAGGGTCTAGTTTTGATCCCAGCCAAAATGCTGGAACAACAATTTCAACAAAGTGTCCCTTGGGCATAATTAAGACTTTCTCTAATAATAAAATAATACGTAAACAATTTTCATATTTCTGTTTTTACATAGCATAGTATGATACATTTTAAAATAATATTAAAAATTAAGTAATAACATGAAGGAACCACTAGAACAACAATTTCCAGAATGCTCAGAAAGAGCAAGGCAATTTAAAGACACTCTTAACATTTAATGGCTCCCAGTTTGTCTCTCTTGGAGAATTTAGGTCTGAACTTCTTAAATCTGGTGTTCCTCAGGGCTCAAAACTGGGCCCCATGCTTTTCAGCATTTACATGTTTCCACTTGGTCAGCTTTTAAGATCACATGGCCTCAACTATCATTTCTAAGCTGCTAATACTCATTTCTACATCCATACCAAACCTGACACTGATGTGGCTGTCTCTCTTCTATCTGATTGCGTCTCTGACATAAAAACATGGGAGACTCACAATTTCCTTCATCTTAACTGTGACAAGACTGAAGTCATACTTATTGGCACCCCCATCAACTTCGTAGAGCCAATGCTGTAACCCTATCTGTGAATGGTACTGTACTTCACCTTCGGTCTAAAGTGAAAAACTTGGGGGTTATATTTGATTCAGGCTTGACATTCGACCCACATGTGCAACATATTGTCAAAACATATTTGTTTCATCTCAAATATATTGCTAGACTATGTCCTACTGTATGTTATTGCTAACTGTGGCTGAAAATCTGATCAACACATTTGTCTTCTCCTGAATTGACTACTGTAATGCTCTACTTCCTGGGGTTTCTAAATCCACATTGAACAAACTCCAGTTTGTCCAATATTCGGCAGCCAGAATCCGGACCAGGTCTAGTGCAAGTGATCACATTACTCCTATCCTGGAATCCTTGCACTTACTTGGCTTACTGTCAAGTTTCGTGTTGACTTCAAAATCATCATGCTCACCTATAAGGCTCTGCATGGCTTAGCACCTCAGTACCTGTCTGAGCTACTATCGTCCTACTCACTACCTCGCAACCTTCGCTCTTCTGGCCTCCTATCTGTCCCCTTTATTCACTCTACGGGTGACAGGGCCTTCTCCTCTTATGCCCCAAAGCTCCGGAACTCTGTCCCCTCACTTTCTCTAAACTCCTTCAAATCTAGACTCAAAACTTTCTTCTTTAGATGAGCCTTAACTGCTTCTGTTCTTTATCCCTCTGTTCCTATTGTATTCAGTACCCCCATCTACTGTCTCCTCTCATTGTGTATATGTGGTGTATTTTTATTGTTGATGTTCTGTAAAGTGCTTTGAGAAGTCACCTTTAAAGGTGCTATATAAAATAAAGTTTATTATTATGTTTTATTATTATTAAACAGAAATCACAATGGAGTTTTTATGTGTATACAGTATATAGTTTTAAATACTAATTTAAAGCCACTATGCATATTTTAAATTATAAATTTTAAAATCTTAATTTTATTTTTATACGTTTTATAATTTTTCTATATGGTTTTGCTACCCACTTTTCTTCTCAATAGTTGACATAATTATGGTCTTTATAATCATTTAGCTTCATCAAGCTGTTAAAGCATCTTCTTGCCTGGTTCATCTTAATGTTTCTGATGCAGCACCAGAGTGAGTGTTTCATGCTGTGTTGGTGCATTGTCTCTTCGCAGTGTGGGGGGCACTGCGCTCTTTTATTTTCAGTCTCTTTCTTTTCAGAAAAAACACAGAACAAAAGCCCATACAGCTTAAGAGGAATTTGCAGCCATTTTCATTTTCTTTGTGATGCCACTTTGAAGTGTAATTGAAAATGAAACAAACTGTAAATAAAATGGCTGCTAGGTCAACTGTAGAGATGAAATCAAATAAAAAGATAAGTTCTTTGCAGTTTAATATCTGACACGACCTCAATACAAATTCCCAATAGTTACTGATGCTGCTTTATCTTATGAACTCACATTCCCATTAAAACCACAGGGTGACGTTCTGGCAGCATCAACATCTCCTGGTTACTAATGCACCTTACCGTAAGGTAAGTTATGGTACATGACAAATTATTTCAAATGACTACACAAAAATTTGTGTTAATTTACTTTTAAATCTGACATTTTTAAAGACTAATATATTTATTTAAGATTTTAATTGTAAAAATATACTTGTTCTGATCATTAAATCTAATTAATATGTATACTATATTGATGTTTTTATTATTTTTATATATCACAGTATGTTTGAAATTCACTTTACATTCACAATCTCTTAAGTCCGTAGCTTATGGGATGTATCAGATATTAAACAGGAAGAGGGCCAGGATATATTCATATTTACTAATGTAAGACTTGGTGAAAGTGTGTCCTGGTGCTCTTTGAATCTTTGCAGCCTCAATAAGCAAAACATAATACCTGCTGGATACACCGTGATTTCACATTCAGGTGTCAAATACAATAGGTTTATTTATATGTGTTTTAAAATGTAATCTGTTGTAATCGTTAATACAATGGTGAAGATGATATTTCTGTAATCTACTGTTTATCCCCTAATATTGCAGTTCAGTTCAGTTTATTTGTCATATGCATAAATAAAATGAAATACTTATTTGCATTTATGCTTTGATGCAAAGACATTAAAGAATCACAAAACATAAACATAGAACAGCAGCAGCAACAACAAGTTAAATAATGTACAACAAAAGGAAGTCAGACAAGCAGTGTGAGAATAGAAAAAACACATCAATGTGAATGGTAATGAAGGTGTACAATGTAGATGAGTTTAGTCAGTGGTATGGGTAAAATTCAGTAATCTGACAGTTTTTAGGAAGAAACTGTCTCTGAATCTGGAGGTTTGTGCCTTAATGCTCCTATAACACTTACCAGAGGGAAGGGATGAGAAAAGTGAGAAACCATGATGAATGTTGTCTTTTGCAATACTTTCAGCCTTCCTGAGACAGCGAGTTGTAAAATTGTACACAATAAAGGGAAGCTATATTCCAGTTATGGACGGGCTTGAGCTGATTCTCCCCTGTAATGCCTTTCAGTCAGACAACAAGCCGCCTCCAAACCACAGTGTAATGCCACACGTAAGCAAACTTTCAACATAGCACCTGTAGAATGAAGAAAGGTCAGTTGAAGATAGACCAAAGTTTTTCAACTGGCTGAGGAAGTAAAGGCACTGTTGTGCCTTCTTTTAGCTCTAGTTACATACTGGGACCACATTAAATCATTAGTAATGAAGGTACAAGTCACACACATGTGGTAGCAGTGATGTTGTTGTCGGTGGTATACTCTATTAATCACAGGTTCAGTCTTAGCATTTTCACATTGAAAGAAATATGCAAGTGCTGTGTTGATGTTAGTGGTTTTATATTAAATACAACACATCTTTATTTCTTCATGGCATAATTAATCTTACGTGTTGTTAAGTACAGTACATTGTTATAGTATATACTGTGATGATATTCTCCTACAGCAAATAGGACTTTTGATATTACTCTTATATAAGATAGGCTTTAACAATAACATATTTATAAGTAGCATAAACCTTTTGTTGTTGTTGCTTTCCGAAAGTATTTAGCATACAAACGTACCTGCTACTATTTCTAACAAATGTGATATTGACATTTTTGATGAAATACTGGATGTTAACATTTAACACATTAATTTCCCTATGTATAGACATGTTTACAGACAAGGCATCCTAAAGGCCTACCCACCCAGAAAAAATACAGACTCTTACTCAACTAAATGACTACAAAGGCCAGAATAAGGTAAAGCTCCTTTCTAAGCTACATA
The DNA here is from genome assembly GCF_040954835.1 of Lepisosteus oculatus. Taxonomy (NCBI): domain Eukaryota; kingdom Metazoa; phylum Chordata; class Actinopteri; order Semionotiformes; family Lepisosteidae; genus Lepisosteus; species Lepisosteus oculatus. The sequence continues at coordinate 43,970,281 of NC_090696.1, read as the reverse complement.
GAACACAACCTGTAGTTAAATATCTCTCTCTGCAAACCTGGATGCCACAAAATAAATAGGAGCCTATTCCAACATGCACCCACAAACCAGGAGAGGCCTTTTTAACCAAGGGATTCTGTTCTCCTGAAATCAGATTTCCCTAACAAACACAGTATAACAAGCTCTCCTAGCAGGGTTCAAATTCTTAGATTATACCTCTCTTTAAGGGTAATCTGGATAAGGACCTCTAGCTTGTCACACGCTTGATGTTCTGTCCTCTTGCCTCTCCTCTTTCGTGTTCTGTTCTGATCTTGTCCTCCACTGACTCTTAGTCTTTTATCCTCCGCTTTTTACACTTTAATCATTTATCCAGAATCTAATTAACTAAGGTAAACTAGGAGATTCTTTTGATCAGTGTGTCTCACACCCACACAACTAACTAAACATCCTTTGGTTTTGAAGCTCTAGAGAGTAGAAACGTTATCAGTAGCTAGGTGTTCATGGCTTGTAAAAGTATAAACCACTCGGGTGTATTCTTGGCATATTGTTTACAATATGGAGGTTATGATTTTTGATTTAATTATAGATCACCCTGACAGGTCTTTTTGGTATTTTCTATTTTTGTAACCCCTATATTTGTGACATTTTTATCTCTACTGTATGTCTAAGTGTACACTACCTGTATGTGCACAGTGTTGTGCATATTTTAGATCATTTATTTTATTTTGATCTTTAAGAATATGTATTAAATTTAAAAAATGATTTAAAGAAATACATTTCTTATAACTACATTGTCACAACCTATCAGGATTTCATTTCTACAATCACAATATTTAAAGTTAAGCATTTCAAATACAAAAATCTATTGCAAACACAATTAAAAAAGTTACTTTAAATCCAGTATATAAACATTTGATTTCTTAATTATTTAATATAAAAACACAACTATATACAGTTACACATTACAAACATGCCTACACATTTCTGACTGTGAAAGAACCACACCAATTTCAACTGTTACTGAAGGTAACATCACAAGAACAAGACCAAGACTTAGCAGTTTAGAAGCATAGGTGATAAGATTATGCAAGCAAGGGGACAGTTGAAGACAAACTCTGAAGAAAAAATAATGTTTAAAGCGACACAGCGAGAAACAGGACAGGTGAAAGACAGGAATCCAAAGTCAATTTCAATATAAAAAGAAATCTGTAAAAGAACATTTGGCTACTAGCAGTCTTAAAGATATGAACGGATATTGGAAATATATACTCAATTTCACTAATTGAAATTGATTTTCTTTTATTTAAACTAGCCATAACCCTGTCCCACTCTCTAATATAATCCCGGACCTCAGTATCATACATTTGACATTCAACATTGATGGTTTTAGGATTAGCCAGCTTGGGCTCTATTGACTCCCAGTGACACAACGACCCAGCACCTTTCCTCTGATTGATTGCTGAATGTCTTGAAGAGCTTGTAACCATTTGAAACATGTCAAATAATGAATGGACTCTATAAGTGGCTGTGTAGAAGGAACCTGTTGTAACTTCACCTCAATCGTCCTGTGTGAATTCAGAAAATGTCAATGTGACCCAAGCCATAAACACACAACTGGGAATATGAACCTGAGGGGCGGGGTATAGCAGTATAACAATTAGGGGGTGCTTTTAAGTCTATCCTAAAAACCTTTTCAGAAAGATTTTGAGTTGTAGCATGATGAGTGGTCAAAGCCCAACTGCAGGTCTCAATGCTCTGCCAAAGATGTTATAATAGAAGCGGCAAATGGCAAGATCAGAAAATATATGGGAGATCTGATTCAGGCAGGAAGAAAGAGAGTCTGTAAAGACCTGTCTATGAAAAAATGAGTGAGGCTTAAAGGCCGAAAAACAAAGAGGGAAAAGGCTGGTGAGTGAACGCTTTTAAAATAATTGATAAGACAAAAAAGTGGAAAAGCAAAAAAGTAAAGCCTCGAAAGGAGGTCTGCTGTATAGTTGCACAGGGAAACAGGGAATTGAATGTAGAAGCTTTACTGGTAAAAGACAAGCAAAGTGCTGAGGCTTTAATGATGGAAAAATGATACAGCAGTTCGAGGTGACTTATATAAGGCATCTGATTAATATGATTGAGAGTTATATCTGGAGCCTGATTGAAAAAGTGTTGGTTTAATTGAAAGGCAACCTGATCTAGTCTAAGTGACAAACTGAGAGCTCATGGGAATGTTACAGTTGCCAGGGGCAACAGCAAGACGCAAGTCAGTCCCTACCCGTGCATGACAAAAGCACTTTAATACAATTATTTTAAAAAACTATATACGATCTTGTGTGCAATCTACACATGTAGGATATTCTGAAAAAGTATTTTCCACTTTTTCACCACTGTCCAAATGCTTACAAAATTGTACTAATGTAGTTTTTGTCTGTCTGATTCATAGTCACTCAAGAATGGGGTAATATTCACTGATTGGAAAATTGTAGTATAGCATCATTCATAGAAAATGCAACAAAACCAAACCAAGTAATTAAAGATAAAAATCATTACTATTATTACATTTAAGGTTTAGAAATGCTAATTAAATATTAATCGGCTGGGTCCACGTACAGACAGTGCCGAGCGGAGCTGGAGTCCAGCGGTATGGGGGGGACACTGCGGAGGGCAGGCGAGGATTTAGAGTCGCGATAAAGACAGCTTACCTAAGGGACAGGCACCCCAAAATCACTGGTCCTCCAGGTTGGGGGTTGGGCGTGGGGTAAAACCCCACCTCAGAAAACAATATTGTTGTGAAACCAGCACTCATAACATTGACTGGATAAGTGGATATGTTAAGGGAGACCTGAGAAAACTAAATTTAAACCTTGCTACATGAAACATACTTTCCTTGACAAGACATGGTGTGCTACAACAAGTAAATGAAACCCTTGATGCATATACTGTACTGCAGCCATTGCAGCCATCAAAGAGGTGAGGTGTAAGGAAACTGGCATTTTATCATCTAGAACTCACATAATCTTCTACAGTGGACAAAATACAAGATCATACGGAACTGGTTTCTTTGTTAAGAAGGAAACTAGCAAAACTCTTCAAACCAGTGAATGAGAGGATTTGCCAATTACGTGTAAAAGATGTTTAATATCACCCTGTTCTGTGTCTATGCTCCAACCAAGTATGCCCCGGAAGAGGTGAAATATATGATCTTGCCCTTCAGCAGGATGTTAAGATAGTGTTGGGGGACCTGAATGCGAAATTTGGTCATGAAAGAGCATTCAAGAGAGTAATTGGGTGCGAAAGTTTACACATTGAATGCAATGACAATTGGCTTAGACTGGTGGATTTAACCATTGGCAGGAATATGGTGGGTACGGAGCGCAATCTTTCCATGACGGGACATACATGAAGAAACCTGGCATTCACCAGATGGAACAACTAAAACCCAAATCGACCATGTGCTCATACAGTAGATGCCAGGCATGCATCTGATGTGATTTGTGTCAAAAGTTGTAAAGGAGCGGATTCTGGATCAGATCATATCCTCCTAAGAGTAAAATACAGACAGAGGATTGCAGGAGGAAGGAGACGGACCAACAGAGAGTTAGAACGATATGACGTGTGTAATCATAGCCGGCCCAGGGACGCCAAATATGTAATGTAGTGGCTCTCTGAAGGCACCAGTTCTGTAGGGTTTGGGCATTTACTGAGACAATTATTAATTGTAGCAGTAAATCACAAAGTTGATTCTTTTGATGGCTTTAGAATCCAACCATGCGACATAACTCAAACAACGCACACACACAGGTACTAATACACGAGGATACATTTATTAATACATAGAATATGCATATAAACCTAACAGATCTTATCGAGAGGGTTATCAGAATACAAAAGGAATATATTCAATCAGTTACAAAGTGTTACACATATCAAGAGGACATACGTTCAGTATATCATTCATTAAGACCGTTTCGTAAATGAACTTGGTTATAACTTCTACATTAGATACTCAAAACAAGTACATAACTCTTAGGAATTAAATTGATATCAACTGGGTGGGATAACAATTGAATTCTCGAGCTGTAATGCATTGAAGTTGAATACTCATCCAATCTCTGGGGATTCAGATCTCCTGTGGACTCAAAGAAACAGTTGCAGGCTGTTGCTGTCCAATCCGCGCTCTCTGGCTCGGATTGGACTCTCTGGTGCTGTGCGGCTTGCGACGGTGCGCTGCTGATGTTCACTGACCGGCTAGTTAGTGTTGGCTTTAACTAGCAAAGTTTGTGCACAGGAGAAAAGATGACGGTGGGTACCAGCAAGTCAGGAAGAGGACCGGTTCATTCCTGATGAAGAGCTAGTTCTGAATAGTGATTCAGCTGTCCACAGTTCTGACCTGTTCACGAGGCCTGCTGCTGGTACTAACCTCGGGTGGATCCTCTGGTTACTCTCTGGCAACCTCTGCTCTAGACTCTTAGAACAAAGGAAAGTTCTGGCACTCGGACACACTGGCCGTTCCGTGGTTGTCCGGGCTGAATCTCAGGATGGTCAAGAGGCGCGCTGCGAGAATGTCCTGCCCTTGGGAGCCTTCTGCTCCTGAGCCATCCTGCTTTGGAATTCTCCTTTGAATTCCCTTTAGGAAAGTCTCAGAATTCTCCTGAATCCCTTCTGAATCTCTCAGGCTCTCTGTGTTGCCTGTTTTTACCTGGAGGAACTTCAGCTCATTGATTGGCTGAAAGTTCCATGGGCATCAGAGTCCCACGTGGGTTACTCGGCCCTACCAGTCCCTGATTGGTTGATCAAGGTGAGATATGAGTCACTTACTCCTCACACTTAGGAATGCAGTCCAGATGTCCATCTGGCACTCACTAGACAGATAGGCGCCAATGGATGACCATTGATCATGATAGCCAGGCTTAGCTAAGTGCATCCCCCTTTGGGAGCTATCAAAGGAAACCTTAAATCAGCCTGCATGAATAGTTTCTCTATGGCTGCACCACAGAAATGAACAGAGAGATGAGGCCTAATTTGGGAAAGCTCCGAAACACTTAATTATTTCTTATTAATAAGCCTCGCCGCTGCATGTGGAAAAGTTGGAAAGGAGTGAAGAAATCGGGGACAGATTTCAGCAGAGAGTGACTGAGCGCCTAATGGAAAGAACAGAGTTATGGGAAACAGCAGACATAGAAATAAAATGGGTAATTTTGAAGAGAGCCCTTGGAAAAGGGACTGACGAGACCATAAGAAAGAAAGGAAAAACAAGAAGAGAGGTTTGGTTTGATGAAGATTGCAGAAGAGTGAAAGAAGAGAGAAATGCCACCAGAAAAAAGGAGGTAGAGAGGAACACAAAGGCCAATAGAGAGGAATATAGAGGGAGAAGAAGATTTGCAGACAAAGAGCGTAGGAAGTAAAAGAGGGGGCAAAAATTAGAAAGTTGGAAAAACTATGTGAAGACAAGGAAGTTAAAGTATTTTACCAAAGGACCAAAGAAACAAAGAAAGAATTCTAAGCGCGAGCTGTATTTTGTAAGGACAAGGATGGGCATTTCTTGGGAGGAAAAGAGGTGATTTTGGAGAGATGGGCTGAGCATTTTAGAGAGCTTTTAAACACACCTCCAAGGCAAGCAGAGGAAGAAGAAGAAGAGGAAAGTTTGGGGGAAGAGAAGATGAAGACGAGATAGACCCTCCTACGATGGAAGAAGTGAAAATTGCTATAACAGCCATGAAGAACAATAATGCGCCATGAATTGAAAACCTGCTGGCCAAGCTCTTTAGTATGGCGATGAGAACTGTATTGAGTCTCATCAAGGAAGTGGGGGAGAAAGAGAATATGCTCAATGAATGGTCTATTTGAGTAATTTGTCCGATCAAAAAAAGAGGATAAGGCAGAATGTAGGAACTACCTAGGAATCACACTCCTTGGAATCACCTATAAGATATTTTCTCAGATCCTGGCTAATAGACTCACTCCACTGGCAGAAAGTGGTCTTGGGGAGTACCAGTGTAGAATCTGAGTCAGTCATTCCACCATTGACCAGATCTTTATTCCGCAGCCGGCAGAGGAATCCTACTCTGCTGGGCTCCTGAGCAAGGCCCTTAACCCCAACTGCTCCAGGGGCGCTGTACAATGGCAGACCCTGCGTTCTGACCCCAGGCTCTCTCCCTATCTGTGTCTCATGGACAGTAAGCTGGGGTATGTGAAAAGATCATTCCTAATGCAAGAAATTGTAAAGGGTTAATAAAGTAATGTTGTTGTTATTATTATTATTATTATTATTATTATTATTATTATTATTATTATTATTATTATTATTATTATTATTATCTTTAGCCTAAGGCAGGCCCTTGAGAAACTCTGTGAACATAATGTTGATTTGCGCAATCTGTTCATAGATTTTAACCAAGCATATGACATGGTGGAACATAAATCATTGTATAAGTCAATGGAAGGGTTTGGGGTCCCTTGAAAGCTTGTTAGACTCATAAGAATGACTATGTCGAACACCCGAAGTAAAGTGAAGGTGGAAGGGATGCTTTCAAGCGAATTCTTTATTAACCAAGGCCTAAGGCACAGAGATGTGATTTCCACACTCCTGATTAACCCCGTCCTAGAAAAAGCAATGAGGAAGATCGCCATCAATCCTGGTGGAATCATCTTCAACCAACTGGTCCAATGTCTAGCATATGCTGATGATGTACTGTAGATATAATTGCGCATACATGTAAAGAGCTGGAAGAGGCTTATAGGAACCTTAAACAAGGGGCAATGGAAATAGGGCTCGCCGTCAATATGGAAAAAACTAAATATCTCTTAGTGTCCAAAGCAAACAGGGAGTAGGGCCAAATGATAGACCTGCACCAGTTTAAGAGATGTAGGGAATGTAAGTACCTTGGCTCACTGGTGACAGAGGATAATTATGTTTCCATGGTTGTAAAAGCAAGACTAGCTGCCGGGAATCATTGCTATTTTGCCCTCCTACCCATCTGCAAGTCAAAGAATGTTCATCAAAACACCAAGGTACTCATTTATAGGATGTCGGTGGGGCCTATCGTAATGCACAGTTCTGATGCGTGGACCCTGGTAGAAGGGGACGAGGAGCTTTTGAGAAGATGGGAAAGGAAGATTTTAAGGTTGATATTCAGTGCTGTCAATGAAGCTGGACAATGGAGAATTCGGACCAATCAAGAACTGGAGATCTTGCATAGCAATCCTGATATTGTCAACAAAATTTAAAGTGGTTGGATGAGGTGGCTGGGGCATGTACAGTGAATGTCCCAGGACAGATGCCCCAAGAAAATGCTTGACAGAAGGCCAGACAGGAAGAGACAACGAGGACGACCCCAAAAGCCATGGATTGACGACATCAAGGTTGATCTGAGGAAAGTGGGGGGGGGCGCAGGTGGAGGCGGCGTTCCCTAGATAGAGATCAATGGCAAGATGTAGTGCAGGAGGCCAAGGCCCACAATGGGCTGTAGCACCAACAAGTGAGAATTAAAACTGTACTAAAAAAAACATTCATTTTTCAACAGAGTTCTAGGAGATAGCCAAAATGATTTAGAAAAACTAGGTCTTGCTAAATTAACCTGTGTGATGCCACAGAAAGCAGGGAATGCCGAGGGGTGGAATTTCTCCTGGAGAAGTGTCTGTCATCTAAAAAGAAACAGCTGTGGGTGGTCTTATAAATGCAAATGCTGACTTTTAGAGCATGACAGGCCAGTCTGTGAGACCTGATCTTTGGACCTCTGGGCTCAAAGGAAATAAGATCATATCCAGAATAGCAAGGAGTACAGCAAGCAGTAGACCCGACACAGACGGGGTGAGGCAGAAGATCAACTGGAGTATTGTTTCCAAGAGTTTTTAAGGGCATATTATTAATTTATTTGGATGAAAAGTGACCTATGTTTGTACCAATTTATATATTGGCATTTCACTAAAGCAGTCTGAGTTAAGTATACTGCTCAAGCGTAAAACTGCAGTGTTACATATGGGATTTGAAGCCTCAACTTTCCATTTCTTAGTCCTGGGCCCTAACCAATTCTCCACACTGCTACTTTGCTGCTATTAAACACTGCCCATTTTTCTATAAAGTAACTTTAAATGTGAAAAATTGACCTAAAACTTTTTTTCAATATCTTTTATTGAAAATAATGCCACAGTATTTCACAAAGGAAATACTTAAATGGTAAAAGAATGTAGTTTGCTTTCCTCAAGAGTCCAATTATTTCAGTATACCTTGAGGTACAGTGCTGAGGAACATTATTTAAATTGATTTTGTATTAAAATGTCAACTGAAACATTATAAAAACTGTTTCTGGGTATATTTATAAGTAATACCCTTCTGTTCAGGAGCACACAGTACTTATAATGTTTAGTTTCACCTATCATTGAAATCCCTCACTGTAAATTGTTCTTCTGTGAAAAGTTAGTCACAATCAAAGGATGTTGAAATATATACTGAGGAAAATACTTTTTTAATAAACCATGAAGTACTTCCTCAACAAATGTTATAAAATGGGTTTATGAACAGTTACTTGTAATAAATTTGCTGTACAGTATTTCAGTGGGCTTAAATGTAGTGCGCGATGTCCTTAACTACTGAAGCTGTAGGGTATAACCAGAATTTGTAAACCTGCCCTGAAAATTCATTCTTATTCATAGCTTGTAAGGTGAGTTTTTTGGTACAGCTTGTGGGAAAAGTTCATATGTGTGACATCACTCCAGGCCAGCAATGATGATAACAAATCTATCTATCGTATTTATTGATTAGAAAATATATCATAGCAGTGGGGAAAACCTGTAGGGGTATCCATTTGTACAGATATTTGTAATGCAGAAAGAAGCAATTACAGTAAAGTGTCATAATACATCAGATGTAAACCCTTCATAAACTGTTTGTAAACAGTTTTACATGTATAAATTTGACACATTTCAGATTAAATCTGAATACCTCAATTTGTTGTGAATTCTAAATTAAGAATTGTATTGTAAAGTTCTCAAAATTAAGAACAATGAACAATGTAAACTTGAACTCGATTTTCATGAAGTAAGGCAATAGGATAGACATCCAATTTAGTGTACTTTAAAGGTGCAGACCGATACATTCATTCCTAAAAGTACTTTGAATTATTAATCACAATGAGGGAAAGCATAAGTGTTATGATCAGTGTTTCTAAAAAATGCTGCTAAATAGATTTATAAGGAACTGCACACATACGTAATAATGCTCCAGATTAATATAATGCTGTGTGAGCTCCTATTGTTTGTTTCTGTTTAATTTACGTAATTATAACAACTGACTTATAACAGCATGCAAATATATTTTATATTAAATACAATGCAGGTCTTGAAGACATGTATCTCATGAAGGTTGGAAGGTACTAAAGGCAGTTTTCCATATTCTGCATTAATAATTATCTTTCATGTTTCTCTTTCTGAAAACAAAACAGTTCTTTGTTGTTGTTTAGTGCCAATATTTTGGCATTGGCTGAACTTTAAGTTGTATTAAATTGTTACTGCACTTAAGGATTTAATCATTTTTTTATTTTTATTTACCATCTTGTTTCTGTCATATATTTTCTGAATGTCTTCTTTATGCTATTTTATTCTTGTATTTGATCTTTTAATTTGTTCTGCTTCCGGAAAACAAATGTCAATTCTATAAGGCACGTATTGCTAATGCAGTTTATGGACACTATGCGGAGCTCTGATTGCAGGTCAGAAAAGATGTGGACAGGGAAAGTAATCGGTACTACCAAAGCCAAATCACTAGACAAAAAAAAACGAAGTCGGGGACAGGTTCCAAATTCAATTATGTCTGGATGTGGAGGGTGTGGTAACCACTGAGCTGTCCTGGTTAGTTAGCGGATCTGTTCTGCGGCATCTGCTGGGATCGCTTCCAGCTGGTGCTTGATTGGGTGTAACAATTCTTTATTTCTAATTTCTTGAAATCCTATATTTTATTTTACAATTTTCAAAGTACTTTAGGTACTGTACCATGCGATTTAATGCAGATGGAAAAAAAGTAAATACCTATTGAGATAACTCACAAGTGGTTAGTGGATCATGTTCAGTTGAAATAGTATATTTAAACTTTTCACCCTTTTTTGAAAAGTTTCTGCTTCTCTGCCTTGGCAAATTAAGAATAAAAGCTTAGTAATTGGTTTAAACATCCAATATGTTAAAAGAGTGGTAACAATTAGTTGTAGAAAACATTTCCATGCCTTTTCTTTGAAAAATAATGAGAAAATATACAGTAGCATTAATGAAAATGTGCAATAAAATGAAAATAAGTACGTTTGTGCAGTAATTATCCATAGGGATAGCTAGGATTCTGATTTACCAAGTGTGATACTGAGCCTTTGATAAGAAGTAGGCATTCATCTACTGTAGCTATGTGCACATTTTTAATAACAATCTTTGCACCTTCTGTATTGCTTTATCACACACAAAATGATACACACTGTGCTTCCTTCTGAAAAGACCATGAACAATATTTTGCTTGACCACCTATCATGTCAGCCTATGTACACAACTTTGGTTCAATCCTGTACAGTATATAGATATTCTTGAATCTATGTAACTATTGCCTGCTAAGATAATCAAACTATTATTGATCCTGATAATGTACAAAACAAGCTCATAATCATCTGAGCACTGTGAGACAGAACGTAATTGATACTACATAGTTATATTTTATTAACATCATGTAAATTGAAAAGTGTGTTGTGACAGTGAAGAGACGTTTGTCATTTTCGATTGCTTTGAAATGTGTATTGCAGGTCAAACATAAATTTGAGGCTAAAGCACAAAGTGTCAGCTTTTATGTTTGGATATTTTTGTGAATTTGTTAACAAAATGTTTTGGTTTAATCAAACATTTTATTTTCATGTCAGCAAAAGACTGGGACAAACTAGTGTAAAGTAGATTAAAGTTGTATTAAGACAGTATTTAATCTCTTATCTGTAACAGGAACCAGGAGCCAGTTCTGACTCCTGTGAAATGCATAATTAAAGACCCTATGCGAGACGGTATAATCCGGAAGTGACTAAAGTAGGATATCAGGGAATATAAAACAGGATCAGGTAGGATAGAAACACGGCGCCGGGAGATCCATCGAAGACAAACACAGGGAACAAGCAACTAGGAAAAACCTTAATGGGACAAGGCGCTCCAAGCCCCAGACTCAGTAGTTCAGGACACCACGATTAAGCCTGTGCCCTCAGCCACTCCTATGCCCGGTGGAAGGGGGGCTTCTGGGCGTCCCTTTTTCAAAACTGAGCCCAAAAGCTGAGCGCTTTCTAGAGGAGGAATGATGACGGTGACAATACCCTTTACAGGCAATGACTTCTTTAAGCCTGAAATCCATTGATATCAGGCTTTTGATATGTTCCTTTGATATCCTTTGCCAAGCCTTAATAGTAGCCACTTTCAGTTGCAGTTTGTGGAGTTTTCTGACTTTAGTTTACGCTTCAGCAAGTAAAATTCTTGCACAGTAGGCTTCAAGTCAGGAGATTAACTTGGTCAGTTAAAACATTTCCCCTTCTTCTTCCTGATGAACTCTTTGTTAATGTGCAGTATGTTTTGGGTCATTGTTTTGCTGCAAGTTGAATTGCCACGCAATGAGTCTCCAGACATTTTTTGGACATGGGCAGACAAGATGTTTCTGTATGCTCAAGAATTCATTCTGGTGCTGCTATCATCAGTTACATCATCAATAAGGAACAGTGAGTCAGGACCAGAGGCAGCCATGCATGTCCAGACCATGACACTGCCTCCACCATACTTCACAGACAAGGATTGTTTGCAGGTGCTCTACTTCTCCATGCTTTTGTCTTTCAATCACTTCAGTTTATCTTTGTCTCATCTGTCCATAAAACTTGATTCTAGAACTTTTGTGGATAATCTTTTCTGCTTTTTTGCAATTTCAAAATGGGCCTTTCTGTTTTTAGTGTTGATGACAGGTTTGCAGATTGCAGTGTGGGCCTTGTAATGCTCCTGTCAAAGTCTTCTGCACACAGTGAATTGTGATACCTTCAAACCTGTAATTTGGAGATTGTCTGATATTGTCTGATATTTTAGTGTTTTATTTCATGGTTCTAAAAGACACTCTGTATTAAATGGTTTTGTGATGACCAATCTCTCTGCAATGGTTCTAAGAGAATTTTGTTGTATGCCCTCATTGTCACAATTGTTTACTTTCCCATTGTGGAAAACTCTCTAGTCTTCATCTTCATTTATGCCTTCTAAGGGGCAAATACAAAAGATTAAAAGATTAAAAGGCTGGACTTAAGGCTATACATTCGCAGCTGTTTTATATCAATTACAAAACCCTGTCAGCTATTTGTCCCAGTATTTATGCACACCTGAAATGGAGGGATTGAACACAACCAATGACAATGTTATTTTAACATTATGAAATTCTAGTATTATGAAAAATAATACTCTGAAACAAAAGCTGAAAATCTATACTTTTGCTTCATATTAATGTTTTAATCTGAAATGCAAAATTAATTTAATAGATAGCTAAAATGACTAGAAATAGATGTACAATTGCAAAATTACAATTTTATAATAACAATGATAGAGCTGTCAGCATTTAGTTCATGCTTACTGTATATATGTACTATATATGTTTTATATGAAGAGCTAAATATTAAATATTAGAGGCATTATTCACAGACATGATATTTATAGACAGAGCTGATAATGTGGCTAGTACTCCATCACATTATTGGTCATAAGATTAAACTCCACACAGTTAATAACCACAGTGTGCAAGGTATGAATTTTCTTGAATGTTCAGTATGAATATTCTTTTTTAGAACATTAAAGCAATTACATGGAACAATTAAGATTGAGATATTACATACAGTACATACAAACTGTGGACTGCAAACATTCATGAAAACAAGTAACTGCAAATGCTTCTGGGGTTAATGACTTGAGCTGAATAGCTGTAACTGTTGAATTAAATTCTTAAAGTACTACTACAAGAAAGAATAGGTTTGACATGATGACAGGCCCATGCTGTAGATTATGTTTTTTCACCCAGAAGTGTTTCAAAATATGCAAATCACTTTTGAAAGAACAAATTCAATTTGCCCTATTTAACGTATTTACAGAAGTAAGATCTGATAGGAAACTATTAGTTTTAAGCTGCAGGTTAAGAAAATATATTCTAAATTATCAAAATTTAAGTCAGCTAAATTAAGTTATGATTACTGTAAAACCTGTAACATACTTTCCTTTAGCAACTTAGTTAATGCATATACAGTTGAAAACACTCTAAATATCCCCATTTATTATAACATCTCATTACATAGAAATTGAGAAAGCATTTTTGGACTGCTCTTAAATGTGACCCTGACTTTTTGCTGGAAATTCCAGGTCAGCTGGTGGGTGTTGTAAAGAGCACCCTCAGTAATGACCTCCACTACTGACACCAGAGATAATGCATTATGTGCCCACTCATAAAAAAATTCAATTTATTTTCCGATTTCAGAATATTTGGTATAATTTCCCATAGAAATGGAAGAAAGGACGTGATTGAACCTGGCATAGTTCTTCTGGGAACATTTTGTTACTTACTTTAATTGACAGGCTGCTTGTATGTCACTGTATTTTCTCGACATTGTTAATTTAGAAAAATATTTCTGTGTTCAAACAAAAGTGTGAGAGGCTGGACAATTAAAAAATTGCTGCCTAGTGATGTGTTTTAAGTAGCAAAAATGTCAAAATTAATTTGGAGGGAAAACCTACACTGGCATTTTGAGTGTCCTCCTTTCAAGGATTCAAGAAACTCATGACCCATGGTTTGTTTTTCAGGAGTTTTCATTCTTACAGTATATACAGTACATTTCACACCATCTTAGTTGCCCCTAGGGTCCATGGTTGCTTGTTTCAATATTTGTCCTGAAATAGTTCTAGAGTCCTAGGCTTTGCCAGGGCTACCATGATTTTAAATAACTTTCTGGTAACATTCTTAAATAAATAATAGTTCTATGGCTATAAGTGTAACCTCAACCATTACCTTATTTCCCACTTTGGACTGTTCAGCATACCAGTGCCCTTTTGGAATGAGAAATTTAGTCAAAATACACACATATTGTATGCACAGACAAGGCATCCTAAATTCAGATTTGAACCCAGGACACAACAGCACTGAGGCAGCAATGCTAATGCCATCATGTCCCCCAGACAGCAATCAATATTTCATGAGTAATGATAATGTATTCTACGTATTCCACTATGTGGATGTGGATTCCACTATGTGGAATTGCCAAATTTTCATTTGAATCCTTAAGGACAGTTTTCTCATCTACTGGATACACACAGTATATCTTGCATACTGAGACACCCAGTCGCTCTGAGTCAAATAGAAATAATCCTGCTGCCAAGAGCAACAGAGGTTCTGATTGGCATCTATCAGTTCTGGTAAGATTATAGAAAAAAGCAGCACATCATTTTTTGTTATTAAACTGCAGATGTAACAGATGTTTACAGCAGCAAAAATGTATAAATTAATTTGGGTTGCACTTATTAGCTTAAAATATCCCAAGGAAGACCAACTTTATCCAACTGAATTGCAGCACACCTACTGCGTCACACATACAGTAGTAGACACTCCAGAAACCCCACTACGCAATGAATCAGGTATAGAAGTGAAAAATTAATTCACCAACGTGATTACAAAAATATTCACTTTTCTACAGTTTTCACATTTTCTTGCTTTAAAGTTTGTAGTCATGACTCTTTGAATAAGCAATTAATGTTTGCCACATTCACAACCTACTCCACACATTCAAAGAAAAACACAAAAAGAAAGGAGTATGTACACAGGCAATGTGGAAGAAATAAAAAAAAGAAATGGTGGTGTAATGTTCATACTTTGGTGTGGCAAACCTAATTTACCTGCACAACATTACCTTAACCTCACATAATTACTTGAGTAGCTTCTGTCTATTTGCAAAAATAGTTGTTTGTTTGATATCAGATAAAGGAACAAACATCTGTTTCTGTAAGGTTCTGTGAGGTATCTTAGTAAGGTAGTGAATTTCATGCAACCTCAACCATGAAAGCTAAGGAGCTTTCTTAGCAAGTCAAGCATCTCTCAATATCCCTGGGAGCACAATTATCAATTACTCAATTATCAAGAAATGGAAGGTGCATTGTACCACCTAGTCACTGTCTAGATCAGGCAATCCCTCCAAATTGAGCAGCCTGGTAAGGAGAAAAAAACAATGAGGTATTCCACCTTGAGGTCGATGGTCAACAGAATTATTTATCTCTCTACAAATCTGGCCTGTATGACACAATGTTAAACCCATCTCAAATTCTGTATGGAGTTTGCAACATAGCACTTAAGTGATACTGCTAACATGTGGCAAGACGTTTTGTGGTCAGATAGGACAAAACAGGAAATTGTTAGTCTAAATGGAAAGTATTACATCTGCTGCAAACTTAGCATCAACCAGTCAACACCACTCCTACTGTCAAGCATGGTGGTGGCACCATTATGTTTATAGGCCACTTCTCATGATCAGGGACTTGCTAAGACTTACTGAAGAAGGGTTACTGAATGAAGCAAAATACATGCAGATCTTAGGAGAAAAACCTGCCTCGGTCTGCTAAAGACCTAAAAATAGGACAAAAGCTAAGCTTTCAGCATGAAATTGACCCAAAGCACAATGCCAAGTCTGAGTGGCCCAGCCACTCTTAATTTAAATCCTATTGAGAATCTGTGGAAAGACTTGTAAACAGCTGTCCACAATCAAACCTCAAGCAACCTGAGAAAGCTTGAGCAATTATGATAAGATGAATGGGCAATATCAATGTACAAGGTTGGTAGAGACTTACCCCTAAATTCTTGCAGCTGTAATTGCTGCAAAAGATACTGCCAAGGATACTTCTACTAAATATTGAGTTATCTGGTTGAATACTTATTCTATTACCATATTTCAGTTTTTGCTGACATTTAGTGTAGTATATCTTGTCCTTATAAGTCGTGAGTTTCAGCATGAAACAATGTTAACAATGTTAACAATGAAATATGAAACAAAATGCAGATGTGTATGTTTTCTTGCATCCCACTATTTATAGTTTATGTCAGATGGATAGCGTTAATTTAACATCAACACTAAATAGTGACTTATTATTTACATTTCTTTAGTTATGTCTGGGAAAAGTAAGAACAATAGAACAATTAGAAAATAGATTAGAATATTGAATTATTAATAGTTAAAACATATTAAAATGTTACAGATGTTAACAGCCCCTTGTGTTCTCTATTTGAAAAGAGTACTTAGCTCTGTCTCATTAAATATTATTTTCTAATTTGGGTCTGATTAATGTAATGTGATTAATGTTGTGATATAATGCACTATAAATATACAGTGTATTATTGTGTTGGATCAAGAATGAATGTGCAGGCTGTTGTCCAAGATGAGATCAACTTTGGCTGCTGAGGTGGAATATATCTTTAAAGTGTATTTGAACAGCTGAGGCACTGGACTAGATAAGCAGGCCACAAACAAGAAACAGCTGCATGAAAAATCATGTGTCTCTGTCCAGTTCATATTCTACAAGTCCTCTGTATTTCCTTTTTCAAGATGAAGAAGAACCTGTTTGCATTAGTCTCTAACTGCAGAATTAGGTACAGCTGTCCTAATTGAGGCCTTAGCACTTGGAGTGTGTAGAATTCCACATGAAGGAAAGGACATGTTTGGATGGGCTTTTTGTGGAATTAGCAACTCCCCTTAGGGTAACCTGGAGGCATATACAGTATGCCCAGAAGGAAGGATTAAGTCTGTGTCTATTCTTTACCTGGGACAGATACAGAGTGAGATCTCAAGAAGTTCTTATTATAAATGGAATTTTGCTGTCTGACAGACCTGTGGGATTCATCAGGTTACAAGGAAGTTTGTGGAAGACATAACAGATTAGTAAAGACTATTCTGAAATCCCAAGTCCCTGTCAGAAAGCCATTTTTGCAAGGTTTTATGTTGTACTATATGTGTCTAAAATCAAAGAACAGAAATGGCTCACTAGGTGTAATGGTCTATCTAAAGTTAAGCATGGTGCATTGATATGCTGATCCCACTGTTTACTGCTACTGGTGTATGATGAAAAAAGGGATGTATTGGAGTGAATATTGCACAGTTTAAGGTGCTGTATGTCCGTGTCTAGATGAAAGATGTATGTTGGAATGAAGACTTCATTCCAACATACTGTACAGTATGTGGAGTCTCTGGCTAGGAGTGTGTTGTTGATGTGTAAGAATAGAGCAGGGAAGACCAGCAAGGAATAAGTCTGTCTTCCCTAGAAGGTGAACAATGTGAAAGGACTAGGGTCTCAGAGATGGTCAAACCACGTGACAGACTGAAGACAAACCTCTCACATAAATAACACAACACAGCAAGCATGGGATACTGGTTGTGAATACATGTGTACTAGCAGTATCACAAAACCAATTTCCCTTTACATGCAGCCAATGAGCAGACTAATGCAGCCAATCAGTGGTAAAGATTTGACTGCTCTGTAACATTCTGCAAAAAACCCGTAAATTTTGATTCTATGCCTAATGAAGTCAAAACAAGGTATGCTGCAACTGGGGATAGCACAAATAATGAGATGTGGCTTGTAATTGCATATCTGAAATGTCCTTGTTTATTTTGAGGATATACTATCCAGTGTGTTCTCTGATATCTGATTTGTAAAAGTTTATTTTATACTGGAAGGGTACTATATGTCAATTGCACAGAAGTAGTCTCATTTTCCTAAAGCTAGGACTAGGCAGTCTACTTATTATTCAAAACATAAAAAAATTAGATGCATTATGTGACAGGAATGACCAGGAATAAAACCTCAGTAGGCTTCTGCTTATGCCTCAAGGTTTTTATAATTAAAATGGAAATAACAGTGGTACTGCCCTGTGTTGAGTGAGCTGACAGCAGCTATTAAGAAGATGTGCTTCTTTACCATCAATGGTTTAGAGAATTTGCTATAAAAATTTGCAGCATGGAAGATATACTTCATTTAATCTGCTCAAGCGCAACATCAGGAAAAACTGCAAAGCATAGTTAATACAAAAGTCTCCTGAGCTTGTGGAAATAGTAAGGCTCTGAAATTTCTCTTGAAAGTTTTTTTACAGCCTTGAAGCATAGGCAAGATGAATTATACAGTAATTCACCTGAAATGGGAGGAACACATAAATGTGGAGATATTTGTTTCAATTGGATATCGTAGAGAAATAAAAGGACTTCTCCTGTTATTAGAGATAACTTTAAATGCCAAATGATTTAGGGTGAACAACATCTTTTTTAATTCCTTATAATAAAAAATATTTAAACAGTGCAGTACAACAAGGAATGTAGTTTCAGATCCATTATTGGGATGCTGAAAAAAAATAGAAGGAAAAGAGTGAAAGGTGTGTAACATTCATAATTCAAAACCTGAAATGAAAGATATTATTGTACATTTTGATTCATATATTGCAATTTTATACTTCTGTATTCACAGCCTGGTGGACATTTTCTTCAGATTTATGTACAACCTTACGACCTTGAAATAAGCAAGACCTTAAATATAAGAGTTTAAGTTTCCCACACTGTTTACAATACCTCTAATATACATCTGCACCTGGTCCTGTGAGATATGTAAGGCCAAGCTATCAGATGAGTGTTTGCCACTTTGTGCTTGGATAATACATGCATATTATCCCATTTTCAAAGGAGCTAATTTTGATATAGAAGGGCACTGTTTACATGGCTGCTTTAATGGTAGGACTCGAAGGGCATACATTACAAATTAGTGCCTTTTGCATTCTTTTAATTTTCAAGTCATGTTAATTCTCATGTAATTGTGATAATGTTCTCGTATAAAATAACACTGTGTCAAACCTTTCCAAGGCAAAAAAAATAGAAATCTAAGTCCTACCCCCTGGGGTGGATTAACGAACAGGCTTGCATAGGCTGTAGCCCAGGGGACCAGAACGATCAGGGGCCCTTGATTGGCTAGAATTATTGTTATTATTTTTGTAATGGACCTGTGGGCCCCCATTGGTCCATAAAAACGTTGAATAATTTATGAATCCATCATTGGTTAGATGCAATGGGTTCGCAGTTCAAATTCATTTTGGCGTATTTTACTGTACTGTATATCACTGTTGTGTCACTCAGTGGGTCATCTCTGGTGCAAGTTTACGGTGGCTAGCATCAAAATGCGTTTGGGTTCTCGGGCTTGTGCCCTTGCCACTCCCACCCCAGTTCATCCCTCACTTCATGGGCTCGAGCCCGGGTCTCTGGTGTTGCTCAAAAGGAGTACTGCTGGCTGAGCTAAAGAAGACCTTCACTAGGGCAGGCGGCTAACCTCCCTGTTACGCGCAGGGGAGTAGAGGGCAGTGCCATCACCGTGCTGCAACCTGCTAGTACAACCTGCATGTTGGCCGTATTCATTACAATATGATAGTGGGGTGCAAAAACGAAAAGCACAGCAGTTAAAAGAGCAGCGTGAGCAGGATCTACTTAAAAAGATCCCCAAATTGACTGGTTATTTCAAGTATGCTGGATCGTCATCCAGTCAGCTTGAGCCAGACCCCTGCCCCAAGTTTACGGCTAACGTTGCAGCCAGTGCTACACCAACCGTGGTTGATACTGTAGGTTAGCTGCAGCTACATGTACAGTAGCTCTAGCCTGGGAGCAGATCATATCAACACCAATCATGATGATGAGCCAGCTCATAGATTGGCTGTGAATCTGATTAATTGGTTGCACTGCTGTACTTACATTACAGGCTATAATAGTGTGTGGGTGTTCCCTATGTGTGCCGTGTCATATTCCGTTTGAATTGGCGGTAGCAGGCCCTTACTCTGAACGCATCCCTAAATTATTACAGTATTTTCTCTCGCTTTTTTCTGGTAATGGAATGGGGGGGGGGGGGGGGGGGATTACACAATGTGTAGCCTAGGGGCCTCTGATCACCTTAATCCGTCACTGCCTATCCCCCTCACAACACACACATTGAACTGAAGTATAATCATATAATCTGTAATAGAAAAGTAGATCACATATTTATATATGTGTTTACAAAACTGAACATGATCATTTAAATTTGTGTAACTGCATCTCACTACCTTTGTATGCTGTCATTAGCATTTGCAAAACTGACAAGCTTCCCTGGGAGATGAGCCAGAAAATATTTTAGCAAACCTTTTGCTGGGGTGGAAATCCTGGACCAGCTAAATAAAACTTAATACAGTAGAACATAGTACTATGAAAAATGTCTTTAATTGGCACCTAGTAGTGGACTGCATTCCCAATGGGCTGAATATAGCCTAGGACCAGGGTATCAAAATTCCTTCTGTTGTCATAAGATAGCTATAACAGCTTATGAATACTCACATTAACAACAGACCTGAATATTGAAATTATGCAAATTTGTTGTTTGTGCATTATGCTTTCTCTGCCAGTGAAATCCCTGTTATTTTGGACTCAAAATTTAAAATAATAAACTGGTTTTAAATTAAATGCCTTCCTGATTTTAAAAGTTAAATTCAGAGATGTAAAAAGCTTTATCATTTAGTTTTTAACCGTCAGAAGATTACTTATATTTGTAATGTGTACATACTTCTTGTTTGTTTTTTTGCACCTCCTCTGTTTTGTGTTACTTATCATTCATTCTACATTGGGGTAACTCCAGTATCCTAGTTAAATTCACCTTGGATTTGTTCAGTTTGTCTTTCCTATAAAATTATCCTTTTAATGCTACTAGTGAAGAATGTCTCACTTCTCCATCTAATCATTTCTGTAGTGGCACAAAAATGGCATCTTCTCATCATGTACTGTGCATAGGTGCAGCACTCAATGATAATGCGTGTCCCATCTTCATACAAAAGTTTTTTAGGATCCCATTGGGAGTGTCGGTTTGTATAGATCTGCATGTGTTGACTGATGAGAGAGTATAGCATACATATACTGTACAGGAGAACAACTTAACACGAGGTCAACATTAGAGATAAATGTAGAGGTCTAACTGTGCTTAAAGTGTAATGTGGAGGTATAGCTTAACACTTTTAATGTGTTGAAGGACCAGACCATGTTCACCTCAAAATACATTTTGAGCCCTGGGATTTAGAATACTTACTGTAGCAGTCATCTCTACTTCTGATGCTGCAATATCAATATCAATAAAAGCAATAGATCATGGATTTCAAGGACTCCTTTTTCATTTGTGGGCTTTCAGCTGAAATATTTTGTCTAAATGGTGGGGACATGTATGGCAAGCACCAGTTACTTTTCATGTTTAATGTTTTAATGTCTAATTGTTAAAATTATTTAAAAGGAAAGAATGTGAGAATGACATGCATTTTTTCATATCCATACCATATAGAAATTAGAACGACAAATTAGCCAAAGAAATGTTGCAATAGGAGTATAATCATATGTTTAACACTATGTAAACTGGCAGTCAGGCAACGTGCTTGTGGTACCCTTGGCACTGACTTATTTCCACATTATAGTGGATGTCAACTCAGATACTTTCCTGAGAGTTTTTGCACACTAAACATTAAACAGTAGTATAAAAGACAATATGTTTTATATGGTTAGTAAATGAATTATGATTAGCAAAGTATATTTATTACAAAGAAATGTATACATTATTCCAAAACATATCTGGGTAACTGTTACTGTGTAGAGGACCTTTAATAAGTGTTTAAGAAATATTAAACTCATTTACAGTGGCACAGTCATGGAGATTGAATTTTGAAATATTTTTACTAAAAATGTTATAGTACGTTTACAAATGTGGAATACAATTAAACAAATTATATAGACATTTGCATACAGAAGAAATGCCTTGTGATTCTTAGTTTATTAGCTTTGATAAAACATGTCCAAGATGTCTTTAACTTCTGGGATTCTGGATCAAAGTTAAATAGTTGTCACTGGGGAACTCCTCAAAGGCATTGACAAAGTCAACTGAAAAAAATGTCTTCAGAATCAACAGCGAGAAATGAACCAGAGCTCAAAACTTAAAAAATACGTGGGTGCATTAAAAAAGCACTTTTTCATCATAGGCTGTGGGAATCTGGGAACAAGCTATCCAACTATATTATTGATGCTGATTTCCTGCCCTTTTCAGGAAATCCTCAACTCAATATTCTACTAACAACAAAATCAGCAAGATGGGTTATATAGACTATTCCCATATTCAACATTTGTTGTGTCATTATTTGTATACAGTAGTACTGTAGACTAATTATTAATTGGTTGTATTTAAGGGTGTGTTATCCTGATACCATATATTATATTGTTGCATGCTTCTGGGGTGTTCAAATGTCTAAATTTACCATTGAAAGACCCTTTTCTAAGATTGTAAGATAAAAGAATTGGCAACCTTGAAGAGCATTTGGGTAATCCACAAGAGTTAAATCATTATTTTATACACATGATCACATAAACAGAGAGAAAGTATAGAAACAAGACATACAAGTAAAAAAAAAACGTGAGAGAAAAACTTCCTTTAACAGAGATAGAAACCATGTGTGCAGTAAAAGAGGACTTGATGATAAACATTAAGATAGAGACTTGTTCTTTTTTCTATCACAACAATTTTTAAGCATTTTATCCAATACAGTTTTGAGCCAGTATAATGGCTTTCTAACAATATCATCTCTGAGTACCTCACAGGCAAATTCAATAATGGGAGGAAATTGTAGGATCTGTGGTACAATTTGAACATGAGGTTAGAAACCACGCAGGATCTTATCCCAGAAAGCAACAGGTAAAAGGCGGGATACATCCTGCAAAGGACAGTAGTCTGTCACATAAACACAAAGTCATGCTCACACCAGGGATAGTTTTCCCAGAAGCAAGTTCCAAGCAGATAGCAACCTGGGGATTGATTCCCCGACTCTAGCTCTGCAAGGCAGCAATGCTAACCACTTCACAGCCATGGCACCCACTTGTTGTTTCATATTTTTTGCAATACTGATTCCCTATATGTACTGTATTATGCTTCAGGCTAAAATAGCTCTCTCATTTGTAAGTGATGCACTCTTTTGAAAAGGGAAATAGATTCATGGTTGTTTAGCATCTGTTTAGAACTTGAACTTTATTGCCATATGTAACCAGGGGCATGGCCTAATTTAGTTTTGAAACACATTTAGTTCTGAATGGGATTTTTATTGTATAAGAAATAGTTGGCCTCTTTTCCCATTTATACAGGATATTTTGCATGGTAGAATTTTGTGTTTTCTGTGTCCTTTAGAGGAAAGGACTTTGTAAATATCTGTACATAGTAGTACATTTTCTAAACCATGTGTCTTATGATCCATACATATTTGTTATTCCTTTGTAAGCTTGCAACCTGGTTATTACATTATAACTGCCAGAGAAACAGATAAAAAAAGTGTTAAATATTTAGTATTCCCCAATGACAGAGGTATATAATTACAAAAAACTTGCATAGCAAGGTGGGTGTTAGGACTTGAATTGATAAGTACTTATTTTGTATGTTTAACATCCCCATTTTGTAATAAAATGGTATGTCTATCAAAATACTGTCACTTGAAGAAAGTGTTGTCAGGATACAATTAAACAGGTTTACAATAATATAAATTAACTAAACTAGTAAATAAAAATAATACAAATTAAAATAATTGGTTTACTTTGTGATTTTTACTTTACTTTGTGAAATATACAGTATAATGCATAATTTATTCTATCACTCTGGATAGTACAGAAAATGTGTGGTTGAAAAATATTTTTTTCAGTCTAAAAAGCTATTACAATTGGCAAGAATAGTTGTATTTTATTCAATGAATTCCTACAGTGTGTGTTATACATTTTAAGTATTGCTTTTATTTTTATATGGCCTATTTAATTGGAAATAATATACCAACACATTACATTAAATGTTAGTAGTTTTGACAAAAGCCAGGATGGGCAACAACAAACAGTAGTTGTTTATAGTTGTAACTATTAACAAAACTAAAACAAGGATGGAATCTTCTGATTCTCATTCTTGGGATTCTTGTGACATCATTTTGATTTTTCATGTTGCTTCTGGGGAGATCTTCATGAAAAAATATGTTTTTCTGAGGACCTCTGAAAACTCTTTTTATCATGGCATGACATGTTTCCACTATCCTCTATGGTGAAGACAAAGCTCACAAAGTTTTTGACCATTATATTGGACATAACTGACAAAACTTAGTACTTATAATTTTCCATGACTGTTTTTCAAGACTGAAAAGGTTAATATTTCTCAGCAAGTCCATATAGGACATTCCTTTACTGATTCATTTGCTCTTCTTTACTGATTTCAGAACAAAAATCTACAGTATGTAATTTGTCAATGAAAGATGTACACTGTACTTTTAAATACAGTCTTACAGGTGGATTATTTAATTGTATCATAACATCCCCTGATTTAATATACTGTACAATATACTCTTTATGAATTCAGTTCGAACCTTTTTGAATTTCCTTTGCAGATTAAAGTGTATATGTCTCAATATTGATTCTAAGGAAGTTCTTTGGGTTCACTTATATCAGATCCTGTCTATTTGTCATCACATGCAGAAGGACTCTTTTACTTAATTTTGTAGCAAATACCAAGAAACTTTACTATCAAATTTTGTATAAGCAGATTACTGACTTGTAGGGCAGAAATTTTCAAAGTTCCTGCACTGCAGAATGTCAGTGGGTTATAACCATTTCTGTCACCTACTGTAGGTTTTCAGATCTCTACTCCTTTGGAAGATTTCTTTAATTCTTCCCAGACATCTTTTGGTACTTCCTATTTCCTTAGAACATTTTACATCTTATCTGTGAAACCATTTTCATTCCTCCCAACTGACCATGCTTGAGTGCGAATGAAGAGTTCAGTTTTTTTCTTGCACTTAATTATTCTGTTGGAAATGGGACACCGGTGTTAAAGTGAATATAATTCCATTTTAGCCTTCTCTTTGAAAGTCGTCAACAGAATAGCTAGATATCAATTTACTGGGATAGAGGGTACTAATGCCCTCTTCGAGGATGAGGAATAACTATGGGACTCTTTTTCTTATTTCTGAAGAGCTTGCTTTATCATATTGCATAAAAAACCAATATACTTTTTCAGGGATACACTTATAACTGCAAAGGTGATTGCACATTGCCCTGTAGTGTCTTTCTTTCCATTGCATAGGATGGTGTCGATTTTTGTAGTATGGTTATTATCATTTGGGATAAGGGGATCTCATTGACTGTAACATTTTTCTTTATTATTTCATCCACAGTGCACCTAACCTCTTTTGTTTCTTCTGATATAGTTTAAATACTGAATTTTCTACAAAGAACAATGAAATGTGTGAGCTGAAATGTAGAGGTTAATATCACACTGAAAAGTTAAAAGAAAGCAGAAGAAAACATTTCAGGTGGGGAGCCTTCATCACTTATGAGATATTTGTTGGTTCCAATTGAAAGGTCATTCCGCAAAACAATGTTTTGTTTGAAAACTTTTTTGATAATAGAAAGACTTTTAGGGTGGAGGGACAAGAGTTCAAATTCTAGGTGCAGGAATTCATTATTGGGTTAGTGTTCAACAGGTTCTTGTTCTAAGGGTTGTTCTAAGGGTTCTTGATGCTGTCTAGTAAACAAAACCCTATGCGGTGTTTAGTCCGGTTTCAAGGAACAAATATATCCAAAAGGGAGGTCCAAAAAACAATAACCCAAGAGCCAAAGCCAAAGGTCAAAAAGCTAGGAGAGTTCCTCAGGATAAAGTGTGGAGAAAGCGTTTGCCGTAGCAAAGTGCTCACCAGGGTGAGCGACTCCAATACAGAACGTTGTGAAGTGGGAAGTGAAGGCTTGAATAGTGAAGAGGACAGGTGCGAGGGATTAATTTGATGATTAGATTGATTAGGTGCCATGCGTGGTCGTAACAGTTTCTTTTTGATTTCGGTGAAGACCATGTTAATGCTGTGCGAATGGCGCTGTCATATTTAGCAGACTTTCTGTTTTTATTGTTGTTTGAGATAGGGGAGCTGGGGCTGTGACTGTGCCTAGACACGTATGCCTCTTCTATGCTTAAACTTTTAAATATAGAACTTTCCACTGCCTGGGGCATGTTGTCCTTTTCCTTCCATTGACTGCATGTTTCTCACTAGTTATAAGTAAAAGTTTACCATTATTTATTTATGAGTAATTTTATATTTACTTCCATTTCTTTTGTTCTTATAGTACTAAAAGAACTTTACATTTCATTTTAGCCTCCATTGTAACATTCCTTTCAATTTCTCTAATAGCCTTAGAAATATATTTTATTGTGTGTTTGCAATTCATTGCACTCCCTCCATTTCTGATCCTGCAGTTTTGATTTGATAAATTTATACATGATAAATGGCTTTCCCTTATATTTTTGCCAGTTGATTTGTTTAACCATCTGGGGACCATTTTTTAGCTTCTGTTTTATTTTTTAGATAAATGTGTTCCGTGTAAAACGTGTTTAAACTGTTGTCATCCATTTTCCACTGATCTGATGTATCCAGTTTTAGTTATGTTAAACTGGTTTCTTCTTTCAAAGGCTGTTTTTTTTTGTAAATTGACAAATACTGCTTTGGACTCAACTTACAGTACAGTTTCAAAATAAAATACATCAAAGCATTTGATCATTTTATCATCACAGTTCCCTAAAGGTTCTTTCACCTCTTTTTGCGTTATTCTATTTAATTGTTTGAAAACACAAGATCTACTGTATACAAGAGTTTTCCTTTGTTGAAGCTGTAACAAACTAGGTAAAAAAAACATTAACCACAGTATGTCTACCATTTCAGGTACTGCTGCTCATAAATAGTCAATCATAAATTCTTAATTTCATTTTACAGTGTTGAATTATAATCTAAATCAGCATTGAGTGGGCTGTAGCACACTGCTAATAGTTATCCTTTGGAATGTTTTTTAAGTGCTCTGAGCCATATTGATTTAGAGACTCTTGATTCCTCTGACTTACGTTCATCAGCATTAAGACTAATTTTGGTATGTACTGTAATGTTACACCTCCTGTTCTATCATTCAGTATTTCCTGAACAGTGTATATCAGGGAGAGATTTCAAGGGGCCAAGAAAGATAGTGGCCAAGAAAACCTTCTTCTGCATATGTCACCATCACGGTTCTGCGCTGAACTAGCACCGCTACACCATCCCCTACTGACTTTGCCTCGGCGAAGGACACCCCCATCCGGGTCACTGCACCAATGTGGCTGTTGCGGTTCCGCGCTATCTCGTGCCCTCCACCGCCGGTTCTTCCCCCAACACCCGGGGTGCAAACCCAGGTCTCCAGTGTAACGCAACAGGGAACCAGCCGCGTGAGATAAAGGAGACCCCAGCCAAGGTGACTGAGGTCCCTGCTACGCCCAGGGAGGGCGATGACATCACCGTGTCCGAACTAGCTCCCATACACATGCCATATCCTTATTCATGTGGTTCACCTTTGTCTGTGCTGATATGACTCATGAGAAAACAACTGATTTCGTTTTTAGTTTCTCAATATGATAGTGGTATTTATAATTTTTTTTTTCTGGATGGTAAGTATACTGTTCATTCCAGTGTCATTTTTGCCCATATGGACAACAGCTGGGCTAGGAGCCAGTGACATTATCAGTCACTTTACAGTAGCTCCAGGGAAACTGTTATTGCCTCACTCTCTCTAGTAAACATTTCAGCTGTAGTGTTCTGAAGCATGGAGTCTTCCACAACCATCAGTTCTATTTTTGGCTTTGATATATTCATTTAAAAACTGTACAGTTTACCATTTCTAGTTCATGGGGCGACATTGGAAATGAGTTAATACTTTTGCAAGACATTGTATATAATCACACTCAAAATTAATTAAAAAATTGGATTTTGGCTTCAGTAAAATTGCACATTCCATATTAGGCATGGTATATGCTGGGGACTGAATTATTTCAGCAATTTTTAATGAAGTTGGAATTTATCATTATCCTTGTTGCTGGTACTAATACCAATGTAGGTACAGTACATTATGCATTTATTTAAAGGGCTAGATGTTGGTCTAGGAAGGCAAGCAGGACCACGTTTAGCATATTGGATTTGTCTAATCTAGTTAGACAAATCAGCCTTTCATCAAATAATTTAGTCTTTTTTCTTTTTATTCAAGGCACTAGTAGTAACTAGTAGTAAGTTGAGCTTACCTTGACTTGCCCACGAACAACTGCTGAACTGAGTAACATTAGTACATTTATTTTACTACAAAAGATTCAATATTGTTTTTGTCAAAGTTTACTTTTAGAATTAAAATGCAAATTACAAGACCAAAATAAAAAAATACAATACAAGATATGCAAGTAAATTATAAGATAATAAAAACTTATTTTGTGATTAATAATTAAATGCAAAACCTAAATATTTTGCATAACTTTATAAGGAATACATTTCTTTTAAGCACACCACCAAAAGGGATCCTTCAACAAGCAGAGTTCAGTAAAACTATTTTTAACACCTACAGGATATGGGTAGTTCTGCTTTATGTTACAGACATTATCAACTTTATACGTACTATAAATATGCATTTTAGGTAAACACATTTAGTAACTGAGGAAAAAAAGTAATTTCATGCATTGAAGCAAACAAAACATTGGAATTGGAATCTGAAGTTAAATGTGGTCAATAATGAAGCTATACATCGTGATTCCTAGTGAAGTGCCATAGAACATAGCAATTTCCTTTTATTAACTTATGGGAATTAGTTTTTTGGGGGAAATGAGAAGAGGTTGATTATTCAGGTAATCTCTAAGTGGATAGAAAATCCATAAAGAACATTCAGACTTGATCATAAAAAGTAAACAAGTCTTACACTGTCCATTATAATGTTTTGTTCCTAATCTGTACTGATTTACTGCGAATTTTAGGTGACAGTTTTATTGCCTGTTGTCAATCAATTTGTCCTTTACAACATTTTATTGTAGCATGTCATTATGGCATATCAGTACATCTTTTCTCTTCGCATTTTAACACATTTAAAGATCTTAATTATGTCCAGTCATTTTCCTCTTGAATTCTATATCGGCAGAAAACCACCCATGACAAAAGGGAACATATACACTAATGCACTCTCCTCTTTTTTTAGACAAGACACTAAGGTACCTTAATTATCTTGCATAAAGAATGCCATGATTGGCCAGAGTAAACTAGATCTGTGCAACAGGTGGTACTGTAGGTGAATGTGGAGATTTTCCTTCTCTTAAATTATTCTATTGCAAACTACTGTCCTTGTTACTGTAATTCTACTCAATTTTGTATACCATTGGCTCCTGCGAATGGCTCGATACTGCAAAAAACATTTTTTGTGAACAATATAGTCAAGAATTTACAATGATTCAATTTCAGAATCACAAGGCAGAGCCTGACGCTACCAATGTCAGTGGTCTGTCATTCCAGTTGTTCTCTCTCTACAATTTGACTATTTCATGCAAAGGCTTCATGTGTTCCGCATTCGTTAGAATGCATGTAACCTCATGATCAAGATTTATTGTCTGCCTTCATTTTTTGGTGCTCTGTGGCTCTAAGACATCTTGTCCTTTGATTATCTGGCTTTCCAAGCCTACTGACAGTTGAGAGAAGTGATTGAACGTTCAACTCATTCAAACCAGTGTCCTCAGTCTGACTGTACCTCTAAACTCCTTTTGCTATCTGCCTGCCATTCTATTTACCACAGCACTCCATCTCCAAATCCCATCCAAATCTACCCTTCTGCCTCATCTCTTCTCAGCTCATCTTGATGCTGTCTCCTTAGAAAGAGCCACATCAGGACAGTCTAAGGAGTCCACTAGCTTGGTCCCAGTAAAGACAAGCACAGTGATGAGAAATATGGGTGCGCTGTGCTGGCAGATAAATGCAGATGAAGCAGGGGACATCCTGTGCAGGCAGTCAGAGGTTGGACAACACAGGGAAGGTGCTATGAAGGCATAGTGAAATGTGGGCATATGGGGATCTTGTTGGTTGTATGATTCCATCTCAGGATTGGGCTAAAGATCTGAATCAGGTAGAATAAGTCTTGTTCTGATACACTGTTTAGTGCTAAGAGAACCTCTCTAATTCAGTAGGAAGCTCAATGACGGATCACCAGACCAAGGGCAGAGCATGGCTTAAGTAACCTGGAATTGATGAGAGGGACAATTCAGAGTGCCAGAATGTTCATTAAGAGGAGGCAGGTGGTACAAACAGCCACCCCAAACAAGTTCTCAGGACACCTGGAGTTGTTTGACTATGCGTTGCAGTGGATACCCAGGGCAGCAAGTATAGGGTTGCCCAGACGTAACAGCCTGTTTTTTTTATAGATTTCACACCTGGTGTTGTAGTGAAGTTAACCCTGTGAATGCAGCAGGGTTTGCACTTGTAATGGCTATGTAATATTATTTTTGTTTCTTCTTTCTATGTGTTGCAGGGGTGTGGATCATGTAAATTATGATCTTTGTCATAATTGATCCGCTGGGACCCTGGGTTCAATTGTGGACATGGGGTACTATGTGCATGGAGTTTATAAGTTCTTGTGTTTGCTTGGGTTTTCTCCCGGTGCTCTTGTTCCCTCCCATAGTCCAAAACCACACTGGTAGATGAACTGGCTTATGGCAAAACTGTCTCTGGTGTGTGTGTTTGTGCCTGTGTGAGGCCTGCAATGGACTGGTGTCTCAGCCTGGGTGTAAACTACCTTATGCTTTACATAGTTTACAAAGTCCAGTGGTTCCCATTCTTGTGCCCAGGTGGAGTCTGTGCTGAAGTCTTGCTAGTGAGGAGGTGGGTTTCATATTGCTATTGTAAGAGGAAGACCCGGGGAAGGGTCATCTCTAACAGGTATTTCCGAAACGAAACACTGAAAATACTAGAGATGGACCTTAGCAAGATGGCAGACAAAAAGAATCAGCTGACCAGTAGATGGAAAGGGTCTACCTTAAGAAACAATGAGACACAGCTGAGACGCATCAGGAACCGAAATATAAGTGCCCCGGAGGCAGTGAACAGGGCGGAAGCCGGTAAGGTGAATGCGTTTTGGAGGAAAAGAGTGGAAAGAGGTGCTTGTTAAGGATCGGGCTAAGGAATAACGGACTACTGCAAGGAGAAAAGGCTTATGGTTTTGGATTACGGACACGGGTTAAGGATACATCGCGGATTGGCTTTATTACGGACTTTTGGAACTCGGAACGGATCAGGACTAAGGGAACGGATTACGGACTGTAGTAGGAAGACAATTATTGGAAGAAACGCCACGGAACTGAGGAAAGAAAAGTGTGGTGTAAGTATTGCCTTCGTTCACATGAACTCTCCCCCGGTGACAACACACTATATAAAAATTTTCCTTGTGAAGTGATAGGTGAGGAGCATTTTGGACATTTTTGATGCTTGTGTGGGTTATTGTGAATTGTTGGATGTACGGATGAGTAATGTTTGCTAGGACAGGGGATGAGTGAGGTGGAGCATAGGGTTCCAGTGACGATACAAATTCAGCTGGGATAGGCTCAAGCTCCTCCACAGCCCTGTAGTTGATATAGTATTTAGAAAATGTGAAGCTACAAAAATAAGATACAGGAATACAGCTGCATTCTGACCATTTACTCCAAGGAGATGATGCATATCTTCTTTTCTGAAACTAACTGTAATGCTTTGAAGCAGCCTCTAGCACAGAAAAGAAATTCTGAAAGTCTTTGGAAAGTATAAAGGAAAGAGAATTGTAAATGTGTATTTTTTTCTCTTCACACTTTGGAACCGGAGAGTGTTTAAAGTTAGGGCAGGTAACCAGTGTCATTGAAAATAGAGAATCAGGGCATTAAAAGACATAAGATTGAGAATATCTGTAATTGTGGAAGATTTTACTCTGTTGATATTTAGAAAACTGTAAATCTGTTATGAGGTCTATGAAAGAAGATGAAATGTTTCAGAAATATTTTAAAATTTCTTTGAGATCAAAATCTGCCATACTTTTTTATAAACCTTTCTGATCATAACATCTTACAGGAAGGTCCAGGGAGTGTTTTATTAATGGAATCAAAGCTAGCATTTCCAAAATGTTACTGAGATTATGGATAATGCAGACAATATTGGTGATTCAAGATGTTATGTACCGAGATATGTAATTAGTTCAATCTTAATCACAATATGATTTAGTTCTTTGATTACAACAAAAACATTTAATTAATGATAGCAAATGTTTTAAAATTTGTACAGATACTGATTGTAATTTGAATAGTGTGTAAGTTGAGAAGTGTGTATACATTTAAAGAGTGCAGAAAAACTGGAAAAGCTAGGACAAATAGTTTACTTTGTCATTTTCTTTAAAAGTTCAAAATGGGTCCTCTCCCAATCATTGTTAATTCAAATCAAACTAAGTTATTTTAAATTACCCCAAAAATAGCTTTACATTTCACCTCAATTTGGTTTTAAAGCTTTTTAATCCTAACACAAATATCATTTTAGAAATCAACAGAGAATGGAATGATTACTTTACTAACTAAACATTATTATGGTGTTGAATATTTGCCATACTTTTCTTAGATGAGAAAACTGCACAGGTGCATACACTAAAGTATTTGGAACCTTCTAGGGGAATTGAAAAATGTTTTAATTAATTTAATCATCCATCTCCTGCTTGAAATTAAAATATCTTGTCAAATGAAAGAACAGGGGAAAGACAGGAAACTTCTCAAAGAGTTCTGTATTCAGCAAAGCCCTGCTCTCTATAAAATGTGACCCTGAGAAGTACTGTAAGTCAGTGAAAAGGTGCTCAACAGTGAATCAAAATCCAAGCTTAATGCTTCTGAAAACGTTCACTGTTATAGTTGTTGTTAGTTCTGTTAAACAAAAGTAATAAAATAACCATATATGAGGGAAGGACAGGCTTGATGTAATATTGTTTGCCATTGCTTATCCAGGTGCTAAAATATATTTTAGATTTGGATGCAAAGGTCAATATTTTAGCAATCCCCATAAAACTCTGACCAGCATATGTTAATTGGTCCAAACAACTGTCAGAATCCAGTAGGGCTGACCCTGTGTGGGCCTGGAGTGACAAGTTGAGAGAGAGAGTGTGAATTCTGTAATAAAAGTCCAAATCTTAAGGCAATACCATGGTCAAGTAGGAGGGTAGAGATCCGTAATCCAGAGAGCTGAGTCCAAAAAAACAAATCTGATCAGTGGTGCAGGTGCGATGGGGAGGCTAAATAAGTAAACCAAGAGTCGGAAGAGATGTCCAAATTGTGAAGAAGGTCCGTGGTTGGTGGTAAGGCAGTAGCTGTAATCCAAAAACGTTGCTAGACAAACAGGCGAAAGGAGTAACTCTGGTGAGTGAAACTCAATAGTGAGCACTGGAAAGGTGCGGCAGAAAGGTTTAAGTAGGGAGAAAGGAGAAAAGAGGTTGGATAATTGATTAATTGCAGTGAACAGTGCACGTTAGAATGCGGCGGTGAGTGGGTGGATGCATGGTGACTCTGACAACAACATCCATCCATTTTCTATCTGATTCATCCAATTCAAAGTTACAGGGGAGCAGGAGCTTAGCAAGCAATAGACACCAGCCAAGGTACACCCGTCCATCTGCCCTGTCAATCATAAGGCAGACAGACTCAATCACAGACACACATACAAGCACACCTAGGCCGATATTCCCAGAAGCCAATTAACCTACTGTATCACTGCTTGTGGACTGTTGGAGTAAACTGCAGCACCTAGAGGAAACCCAAGCAAACACAAGGAGAACAGACAAACTCCACATAGACAGAACCCCAGGTCTGGAATTGAGGCAGCAATTCTAACCACTGCACCACTGTATGTGAATTTATTCCTTTGTCCAAGCTTGACTCATCCTGAATATTTACCAAATATATATTTACCATAAATATAATTACCAAAAACGTTACTCCTGTTTGCCACTAGAGTGTTCATTGTTGCTGTTTTGTTTCCTTAAAGAAACGCTTTTAGCCTGAATTCCGGAGAAGGTCTGAAATAAATGATATATTGGGTTTTCGATAAATGTTGTATAAACTTAGGGTAATTTGAGATTTATCCTAGTAATTTCATTAAGAAAAAGAAATGAAAAACGTATGTACTGTATGTGGTATAGTTTCTTCAGCAAAGAAGAAAATTGATTTTTGTATTGCTTTAATTAATTTTAGTCAATATTAGAAGAGGCATCTTCTGGCAGACTTGTAGTTAAACATTTTCTCAGAGCATTTTCAACATTGATTTATAGAATATACAATATATCTATATAGATATATAATAATATGAAAAGTTGCAAATGTGAGGAAGGCATTTGCCACATCTTACATGTTATAAACCATGTATCTATATTATAAATTAGCACTTATCATTCAATGCTACACTATGAAGATGATAATATGACAATACTTCGTACAGTAGGTTAATCTATCAGACTGTACAGAATATAAATTACAGTCCTGATCAACATTTATCATACACCCAAATACCTTATGTACTGTATGTCTGGAATGCTATTTGAGGATTGGTTTTCTACAGAAAATACCTTATGGATTAGTGTTGTTTTTTAAAGTAAATGTTTCCTTTTCATTTTCAATCCAGCGTTAATTTTTTTTATTTAAGTAGGTTTTCCTCTGAGACTGCACCTGTACCTTGACCTTACTGTCCATTTTTTTCACACACTCTTGACGAGATTCCAAGTCCCTGCTGATGAGAAGCATCCCAATAAAATGATGCTACCACCAGCTTCTTGACAGTCGGGATAGTGCTGACTGTTTGATGTGCTGTTTTGGACTTGCACCAGACATAATGCTTTGCATTTAGAGCAAATTTTGTCTCATCTGACCATAAAATCTTTTTGCAACATGTCTGCAGTAAATCTCATATGAGATTTAAGATGACCTTTCTTCAATAAAGGTTTCTTTATTGCCACTCACCTATACAGATCAACAGTGTGGGGGCCAGGTTTCTATCTCATATATTGTATAAACTATATCTTAAATCTCTCAGACATACAGTAGACCAAATCTTTCAAAGTCACAGTTTAGCATCTCGGTGGCATCCCTAACCTGTGTTCTGTTTGACCAGCTGCTTATTTTGGAGGAGCAGCCTGACCTACATAGCGTCTGGATGGTATGATATACATATCAGATATTAATGAAGGAATATTAATGAACTTCAGTATACTCAGGTGGATATGTAATCTTTTCCTGATCTGTATCTTCCTACATGGGTCCCCAAAAGGCAGAAAAATAGTCTCTTGAACTTGTTTATTGTAACCTGCATGGGATTTGTGAGTCTGGAAACCTGACCTGACCTTCCTATTATCCAATTTGTGTTATTATACAAGAGTGTAGGGATGCAAGTAGTCATTGTGCAGTCCAGTAAAGTTTGAGCTAAGTTTATTTATCTCCACAATGGCCATTTCCGGAGAACAGTGAAGAAGACACACACATAGGTGTGTGTGTCAGTGCCCCGAATTGCAACTGTGTTAAAGAGGTGTCACAAACAGTTCTTTCCGGGCCCTATGCAGAGAACACGATCCGGAATGTGAGGATACAATAGGGAAAATAGTCATGCAGGAGAATGGTCTGGAGACAGGGGGCGTGTCCAGGAGTGCAGGTGTCCAGGGGGAGTGAATCCAAGGCGAACAATCCAAGGGTATGTCCAAAGGGGGGATCCAAAACGGGAGGCAGAGTCCAAGACCAGGGAATCCATCCAAAGGAACTAAAAACACTAACCGGGTTGGAACCAGCAGGGCAGGGAATCAGGAACAGGAAACTAAAACCATGACGGAGCTAGACATGGCAGGACCCCGGGCTCTCATGAAACGGGATTCAATGAGAAGCCTCGGGCAAACGCCTGCGTCTGGCTTTAAAGGTTGAACTAAAGAGGGGCTGGGCAAAGGAACAGGTGTAAGCAATGGGGGAAAACGAGGAAGGGCTGGAGTAGCGATCGTGACAAGAGGGTTTTATAGTCCGAGTCCTGCCGTGTTATTGCCATGAATGGGGGTTTAAGAGAGAATATTCCCCTTATGGCACCTCAGCTTTTTTTGAGGTGTCATGTATTGTACAACAGCAGGTGTCTGTTTAAAATTCACTCAAGCCAGATCAGGGGTAATGACCCCAGGCTAGAGTCAGATTTCTACAAGAGTATTTTATTTTAGGGACATGTACAGTATGTAAGAACTGATCTAAATTGAACCAAGAGACTTTTTTATAATGATGGGTTTTCTTGAGCATAGTTGTACTAATTGTAAAACAAAATAACATTAACAAAAATGGGTTCCTGTCGAAGTTCCCGTAGATGACAGCATTTCCTTTCTTTTTGCGAAGCCATTTAAAAAAAGGAGTTTAAATGTTATTTTTGCAGTGACAAGGAAAAAAAGATTTCACTTTAGAGGTGGCAATTAAGAGCAAATGACACACCTTGAGTCATCATGTTCGTAACATTGCTTCTGAAAAAGTAAATTGGGTTGACTTTGTCAATGCCTTTGAGGATTTCCAATATGTGCATCAGCCCTCCTATAGTCTTCTGTTCAAGATTTAAAAGGTTTAGTTCTATTAGCCAGTCAGTTTAGGACATTTATACAAGCAGATCAATCACATGCATGAATTTACGTTGATTATTAAAGGCCAAGTTGGAACAAAAACTAGCAGCCACAGTGGTCCTCTGGCACTGGGGTTGAGAACTACTTGTCTAAAAGACAAAAATGATGTGTTACTATAAGCATATCTTTTTTCATAAACTGTTTATGAATGTTTTCATATTCTTCAGAACTTTGCTGTTTTTTTGTCACTTTACTCTCCAATGTCTTACTGACTTGCTACCACATACCAATACCAATTTATTTTATTTTGCTCCAGTTTTCCACCTTTTGCCCTTTGATGCTTCACATAATAAATGGTTCCATCGGCTCTATTGCAAAGCTGGCAGATTTTAAATGTGCTGCAGTTACACAAGCACCTAAAAACTTTTATGGTTTTGCATAATCATATTTTCAAATCTATAACTAACTTTCCTTTGAAAATAGAATGTGCTGTTTTAGTGTAGCTAAATAGTTATCTCAGCACAAATAAACATTTCAAAACCTTCCTGTCTGCCCTTAGATATTTACATAGCTTTTAAAGAGCTCTTTTTAAAGTTCCCAATACTGACAAATTCTCAGTGTAGATGATCTGGGTCATTACCTATTTTGACTCTTTTTAATCTTAGTATTGCATTTCATGCTGTGAATCATTACATTCTATAATGCATTTGCATGGTTTAAAACTTAACTGGATGAATATAAACATTTTACTTTTCTTAATGGTTTCAGTTCTGAAGCTCAGTTGGTCATGTCTAGTGTTCTACTAGGCCTTCTATAAATTAGTAATACATTAGTATTTATAAGTTCCCTCTTTTTCAAATCCATGGTTTAAATTAATAATTTCTAGGAAAATGATACGCAAATCTTTCTCCACATTATACCTGATACTGAGGCTATTTCAGTACACCCAGATTGCATTTTATGATATAAGCGTTTCAATGCATTTTCTTTGTCATAATACAGAAATCATGTTATTAGGTTCTTCTCATAAGTAACATAAACCAATGCTGTTACCTTGTCAAGTGTCCATACTATTCTTACATTTAATAAAAAATAAAGAGTGACCTTCAATTCTGGATTGACTTTGACTCTGAATTGTAAAGAATTGCTGTTTTTCATCTTAGAAATATTTCCAAGCTATGTTCTTTGTTGTCTGTGTCTGTAGCAGAAAACCTGGTTTATGTATATTTTTTCAAAGACTTTTTATTTTAAATGCTTAAGTCTTAATTATACTTAAGTTATAATATGTTCAAAATTGGGCAGCACAGAGGCACAGGGTCCCTGGGTTCAATTTCTGGGGAGCTAACTGTGTGGAGTTTGTACATTCTCCCCTTGTTAGTTGGGTTTTCTCCTTCGACCCAAAGACATACTGCTAGTTCCAGTGAAAATTGGCCCTGGTGAGAGTGTGCATGTTTGTCTATATGTACTCTGTAATGGACTGCTGTCCCATTCAGGTTGCACCCGTTACTTGACAAGACCCTATAGTGGATAAAGAGGTTCAAAACGGATGCATGCTCAGAATTGTGCAGCTGGAATCCTGACAAAGTCATGCACAAGTGATCATACTGTATCTTGGGAACTGGCTTCCTGTCAGGTTTCAGGCTATTTTAAAATTGAGCTTATGGGTAAGTCTCTACATGATATGGCTTTTCTGTATCTAATTAATATGGTATCTTTTGATTCAATTCCATGTAACCTCTACCCAGCTTATTGTACCTTCCCAGTTTTTATCTTCACTCTTAGTTTGCAAGGTCTTTTGTTCCTATACCCTTAAGGCTCTCTAGACCACCTTCCATTACTATCAATATTAGTGGTAGTAGTATACAGTATGTAGCTGTAGTATACTTTGATAATAAATGGAACCTAAGAGTTGATTTCTCTAAAATGGAAAATCACAAATTTCAGAAAAACAATCACAAAAGGTCTTCTGTATCTGTATTGCTTTCAACTTGTAATTTTATTTTATTTTATTATGACAGAATTTACCAATTTGAAAGGGCTTTGAGATTGTTTCTTGAAGGTAATATGTAAAATAATATGTTCTTACTAGCATAAAAGAAAGGAATCATATTAAGTTCAAATAGCCTTCATTGAGGAACAATACAATATGTGCCCTTTATAACCTTTAGTATAGCCCATCTGAAGTATTTGACAGTATTTTGTGAAAAATATATAGTAAATACCAAACATATAAGATTTGGGTGATATAGAAATACATTTGTTTTATTTATTGAAGGAATACTTAGATTTAGTCCTTCAAATCTTCTCTGCATTCACACAGCTACTTATGGTGTCCCATTGAAATTTGGAATGTACTGAAGATTCTTGTACTATAGAATTGCTCATATTTTGTCTAATCATATGAACTTTTTATTTTTAAATACATGGTTCTACAGAATAGACTTGACTTTATTTCCCTTCTCATCCATTAACAGAACGAGTATAATGTTTAATAGACTGAATCTGATTGAAATCATCTTACAAGACTTTTAGGCTGTTCTGTTCTGTAACTTTCTAGTATAAGAAACTTCATAGTTTTTGGGTAATATGAAGTGTTTTTAATTGCTGAAAGCTTCTTGATGCAAAACTGTTATTACTTTAGAAAAAACAGAAACAAATTGCCTTGTCTAGCAATTTAAAGTGGCACAGAGTAAGCTGGAGGCTCACAAAGCAGACAATTATTTTTTTAGTCTACAAGTGCAAAAAATTCAGAAAATGTTCCAAGTCACCATACTGGAACTAATGCCTGGAGTGTGATTAAAATCATAGATAGGTTTAGCATTTCTTTCATTATACTGCATACTCTGCTGTGTCATAGTCTTTATTCCCCCACATACTCTTATTCTTTCTTCAACCCAGCAAAAACTAGGTATGCATATTATAGGCATTATAAGCACTATTCTGAGCAATTTTCATAAGTCATTTGGAAATTATTCATCAGTTTACTATTGGTGGTTTAGTTATTCAAGGAATTAATTTAGAAGTATTCATTTGCAAATGTTGATTCATTCCCTTAATATAAATCTTTAAAGATATAAATTAATATCTGATTAAGACAACAGCCATTTTCCCTATCAAAATATTTCCTGAAGTATGTTTCAGTATATGTTTTAGTACTTTGAATATAGTTTATAACTTAGCTACAGTACCTGTACATACAGTAGCTACAGCAGTCAATTATTTCTACTTGTGATTATACATTTATACCTTTAAAAAATACATGCATTTATTTATCAAAAATATATAATAAAAGTCACCTTTATAAACTATTTTGTCTGGTATCTAATAAGTCTGACGTGAACAAGTTTTTTTTTTCTGAACATTTCATGCATTCATCCATGTTCTAGCCAGTTCATCCAATTCAAGACCATTTGAAAGCCGGAACCTATCCCAGCAAACAACTAACATAAGGCATGATAAACCCTGGACAGGATGCCAATCCATCACAGGGTGGACACACAGACACAAACACAGGCATGCAAACACTCACACCAGGGCCCATTTTCCCAAAAGCCAATTAACCTACCAATATGTGGTTGGACTGTAGGAGGAAACCAGAGCACACACAGAGAACTTTCAAACACCACACAGATTATACTTCCCCCATGTCCAGAAGTGAACCAAAGGCCCCAGCACTGCAAGACAGCAATGCTAACCACTGTGCCACTGTGCTGTGCTGAGCATTTCATTAAAATATAATTTTTGAAAGAACAGTATAGTCTTGTAATTTCCACATGTAGTGGACCCGAACTCAGTTTTAGTATTCATTTCCCAGTTAATTTTCCAGTATTCAATAATCATACTGGACAATTCAACTCCCAGTCCACGTTTCAACACCCCCCTCTCATACCCCTCTCCTTGTGTAGTAATGCTAAGAAAACTGTAACAACCATTAACCCTTAACCCCCACGTAGATGTAACACCATACTAATGCAATTACCCTTTTTATCATGTATATTCAGTATCATAAGCTATGAAGGACATGTTCACACAAACTCTATAAAAAGAAAATCAATCCTCCTCCAACCACCATCTTCTCCAAATGTTCCTATCAGAGAAAACCTGCAACACAAAACTCAAAACTGAATGCAAGTGAACTGAAAAGCAAAGATCTACCTGCATGACTCCTACTCCCATCCAACTCCATTTACCTACTGTATAATAGGTCAATAACAATTATAAAAGACCATCAACAGCCTCCATCCCCCAATAATGATAAAAACCTTAGAGAGTATTAGACCACAGCATGCAGACTTTTTCCAGAATAAATACAATAATTAGAGACACATACTGTACAATACTGTGTAATAAACACATCACCCCCCAACAGCCGTGGTCCTCTTAAATATTTCTAGCTACTGAACCATTTTGTAATATATGAACTCTACCTGCACTCAGGAGGAAACCAGCATGTTAATCACTGGCAACACTTCTGCAGTGAGCAACACATTGATTTCACTTTTTCATCACTAGAATCACCAGTTTCGCTTCCCTATGAAAAAAATTGTGATGTACACTACTAGATTTTTTCTGTTTGAAATACTTCAACCCCAAAATAAAAGCTGCATGCGAAAATCAGATACAGTAAAAACTAGATACAGATACAACTGTAAAAATCTGTACAAAATCTGTAACCTGGAACAGAATAGGAAACAAAAAATCACAGAATACACATCTGTCATCAGTCCCTGACTTGGTAATACTTAGGATGTAATTAGTAGTTACGATGGTGTACTCAATTCTCTAATGTAAATCTGCTTTCTTGTGAATAGGATGTTTATGCAGACATTAACAGGCAAATGATAGAGTGTCTTCTACCACTAACCTTTTTTTTCCCTGTTAATGGCCAGAAAGTTTTTTATGCCATGGAAATACCTATTTTAATCTTAATGTTAGACATGCACATGACTCATCAATAACATAAATGGTACATTTATTAATAAATTAGGTGAACTCTGAACAGTAAAATTGTCAGCATAGGGTTGTGCCCTATTAACTATTACAAAAGTTTTTTTTAAAAAGCCCCATTAAATTATTTTAATTAAGTTCTAAACAGGGGTCAGAAATGGTACAGACATTTGCAATTAATAAGTAAACAGGAAAAATATTTCTGCAGTATTCATTAAAATAGGGTCAATTAATAAAAAATCAGCCTTTCCAATGAAGAAAAGAGAACACCAGATCCCTTCAGAGAAGAGGCAGATCTCTGCCTTTTTAGAGGCAGAATAGATACAATCTTTTACCTATATCCCACCACTGCAAATCAAAAATCAAAGTTTATTTATTAAATGCACAACAATACAGCGTGCAGAAGTAGTTGCTGGCAATGAAATGTCTTGCTCGGGCAATATGGTTTTTGTGCTGCTTCCATACTGTACTTCACTAAAGGAATTAAAATATTTTATTTAATTATTTATTTTATTTAAAAGGTGTT
Source organism: Lepisosteus oculatus (assembly GCF_040954835.1). Lineage (NCBI taxonomy): Eukaryota > Metazoa > Chordata > Actinopteri > Semionotiformes > Lepisosteidae > Lepisosteus > Lepisosteus oculatus. The sequence goes on along the minus strand of NC_090696.1, from coordinate 43,928,311 downwards.
ACAGTATATAAATTGTTCATTTGGAAATGTCAGTAAGTTGTGTGTGAGTTAACCGGTGAAGAGGGAATGAATGGTAAATCGAGCTTTTGTGAAACACATTTAACTGATACAATACAATATACTGTATCAGGACATGCTAGACAAAAATCCCCACCATTCCATTTAACCCAAACATATACTGTACAGGATCAAGTAAAGGTTTATTCCATGCTGAAAAGAGAAGAAAAGAAACACAACGTTACAGCTGTGGAGCCTTCTCCAAGTGTGGCACCTGAAGAAGGCTCCACCTCTGAAACTTTGTGTTTCTTTTCTTCTCTTTTCAGCATGGAATAAACCTTTATTTGTTTCTTTGCAGCCTACACATGCTGACACAACTACCAATTTAAGCTACTTTAACCTATTAATATACATTACATACCCAAACATATGATTGTTCACTGCTCTACGCTTATCTTTTAAATCACGTATCGGTAAAAAAGAAATCAGTACACTAACAGACTCAGAGTAGGTTTCTGAACTATTTTTTCTAGTTGATCATTGGTAGCATTCATTCTAGTATACATCATTTATTGAGAATGTGGTAGAAAAGTATTAATTATTTCCAATTAACTACTGTATAGTATTTATAAACACTGTTGTCTGCTTTTCTTCACACACCTACTGTATATTTAAATATCCTTTTATTAATTACTTGTCACGATCGCAAACCCCTACTCTTAAGGGCGCTCCAGCCCTTCCTTGTTTGCCTCATTCCCCGCACCTGTTCCTTGTTCCAGACCCTTTTCAGTTCCCCCTTAAAAGCAAGATGCAGACGCCAATCTGGGCTCTGCATTGGTTCCCGTATCATGCGAGCCCGGGTCCTGGATGCGTCTGGCTCCGTCATGGTTTTAAGTTTCTGTTCCTGTTCCCGTTCCCCCTGCCGGTCCCGACCAAGTTCTGGTTTTTAATCTCCTGTCTTGGATGGATCTCCTGGCTATGGACTTTTGCCTTGTTTTTGGACTTCTCTTTGGACTCGTCCCATGGATTGTTTGCCTCACTACACCTTCCTCGACCACCAGCACTCATTGGACACGCCCCCCTGTTTTTATTCCCATAACCTGCATGACTTTATCCCAGTGTTTCCTCACTCAACCCTGGATTGTGTCGTCTGCATATGGCCCGGAAAGAACTCTTTCGTGGCATTACTATTAAAGAATGTTCTAATTAATCTAGACATTTCTCAGCAGATCATACCACATTTTACACTACTGTCTTAACACTGTGTCTATTAGTCAGATTGTCCCACAAGTTTGATCTATTCCACTGACACAATCAGTTTTAGCCACATTACTGACAAGCCAGCAGCAAAATACTTATATAATCAAAAATATTTTATTGTGGTCTTACAAATGAGAAGAAGAAAAGGGAATTGATATAAAGAGAAAGATCCTTGCATTCAAAACTCCTACACTCTGACAGGCAACGTGAATAGGATAGATAGATAATCTGTCTACTGGCAGAGGTGAGGATAAATCAATGAACAATTTGAAGCAGCCTCGTATAACTAGCACCATATTACAGGCCTCTCTCTGCTGATTAAGTGCTGTGTGAAACCAAAGAACACTCTTCTTCACTCATCATTGATGAGAAAAAGTGGTAATGGTAATTAATACACTGTATCAATGACATGTGTACAGAAAATTTGTGACATAGCATAGTCACAAATTTTGTCTTACATATACTGTAGAAATCCCCAAATTGATTTGAAAAGATTTTAAATTAAAAATTCATAGTGTTTTTCTTCAAGATCTTTAGCTTGCATCTGCTGAAACAACTGATAGTGAATGTGGCTGAATGAAATGCGTCCTGATCCAGCTCCACCATAAATAAAAGCATGAAAGCTTACCAAATTAATCAACAGTATTTTTATTTTTTCTATTTTATGCCATTTTTGTCACCATGTTTTACGATGCATTGTAGATGTTTATAATTTAAAAAACATTCAAAATGGTCATCTTAGCAAAGAGCTCGATAACAGTAAGTAGGTTGACTTTTGCAAGGATAAAAGTGTTATGACATAAAACATTAAAACTGAAACTGAATGCTAGACTTAAAGGGAGTGATAAAGCCTGTCCCACAGAAACTTGATTTTATCTTAGTCCATTTTAAAGTAATTAAATAATGTATTGCATTTATTCATTAAAACCTCGTCCCTAGGTCATAAATAGTTGTGGATTAAGAAAATATTTGAAGGAGATCTGCTACAGGACTGAATTTTTCATATTTTCTTAAGTAAGAGAAAGCTTAGACTCGTTTACTAAGCATGACTGAAAAGGCTTACTAAGATAATTCATAGTTCAAGGATGCATTAAAACATTTTGCCATGACTTGGTGAATCTTCCATTGCATAGGCCTGTTACAGAGCATTTCTCCAAAATGGGAGACTTTTTCTACTTTAAACATACCCATGAACAATCTGACTATTACCACTCTGAAAATTGACTTGACTCCTTTGAAGGAAAAAAACAAAGCAATTTATTTTAAAATAATTGCCTTTGGTCTATTTCATTTATATACATTTTGCGTATATTGTTATGCTTATCTGTCCATACTCATAGCTTCCTGTTTCCTAGCAAAGAGAACGTGCATCTTTGAGTTACATTTCTATGGACTTTGGCATATCCATCTGACCTACAGTAAATTATGTAAAAGTAAATTTTATTATACAGAATATCATTATGTATTGTATAATAATCAGGAAACTGTACAGTAGCTTTACACACAAAATCAAAAGAGGAAAAGTGGCTGCAACTAAGAAATATTTCCCTGCAAATGCTATAGCTTTTTTGAGTGTGTTTCTGTGAATTTGGTACATGGGACAGAAATTGTTTGCCTTCAATTTAAAGACAGCTTCAGACTTATTACTTTAAAGGTTGAGTTTACTATTGACTCAAAACAATTGTTTTAAGTAATTCAGAATGGTAATTGAAAATGTATTACCAGATAAGCTTTGTGAAATTATCCTTTAGCATCCCTCATTTACTCTGAATCATATTTTTCTTTAACGTAAAGGATTTCATAATGGCAAAGCTGCTAAGTTTTATTAAGACATTCAGAAAATAAACTTCCAAAACTATTAATTACTTTTTTATTGCTGTATTTATCATGTGTAAAATCAATCTAAAGAAGTGAAATCCTGCTCTAAAATCAGACGAGAAAGGATTTGATTTAATTCAATGAGGTGTCATGTACACCTCATGTCTCATATGAAGAACTTCACTTGAGAATGTAAAAGGTCTTTAAAATGCACTTAATATGCAATAAGATGAGCAGGTTAGGCAATTATGCCACAAAAAATTGTCTCAATAACAGCAACTGTCTTTTTAAAAACTTGTAATCTGTGTAAAATGACACCAATTCTATCCTCTTATACTGTACTGTATATACTGTAAATGTTTTGATCAAGATTACTCTCCTGGGATGTTTGTCACTGCATAATAATATTATTATAGTATGAAGTAACTGGAAAATTTCAGTAAAGCTGAATCAATCCAATTGTCTGAAATAGTCAACAAAATTCATTCTCAATGCATACATCTCAAATTCATGCACATCAATATGAGGGTTAAATGTACTTTTGCAGATTTTGATTAATGTAGTGTTCTTTCATAAGAGACATGTCAAGAGTTAAATTATTCAGTACTATGTATCGATTAAATCATTCATTTCTGTTCATTGATCTGCATTCTGTTCTGTGTCAGTAATAGTCCCACTTGCCTTTTTATCAACTCTACAAACAAATACATTACAATGCAACTTTTACCACATGGTATGTGGATCCTTGTTTACAATTTTGTTGCTTTAAGCAGCGCACATGCTTCTGAATGTTTGGATGTTAACTGTTTCAGGGGAGTGATAAAAAACCAACTTCTTATTGTAAAAACATACTTCATAGAGGTATGTTGATCCAAAGCTGAAAGCAACCAAATTGCTTTTTTTTCTCCAAACAGCCAAATTTCACAGACAGGGACCTCCAAGTGGTAATGATCTCTCATAATAACCTCTAATGTTTTCCATAGACCATTAAAATCTAAAATAAAAACCCTGCATTGTTTATTCAATGAGCCTTATTTTGGATCCTCAAAACCCATCTACTGAAACACTGTTAAATTAATGTTGCTGAAATCAAAGTTTTCATTAGAAAAAAAAAATATTGGGCTGAAACTTTTTAAATCTGACTGAAAATTCTGACATGAGGTCTGGCATGTATGTTTCAATGCCATCAACACTCTTGATGCAGGTTTCAGTAGCTTTTTAAGATGTCGGAAATAACTGAACGTTACGGTGTCTCAGTTTTCCGAGAAAAATTGACAAGCTTCACAAGAAATGTCATCTATATTTCAGAAAGAACCATTACAATTTGGCCTGCAGCTAGCATAGAATAGAATATAGTGCAAAAATGTAAAGTTTTGGAACATATCCATATTTCTCTCCAAGAGCAGATACTGTAAATGTGCAAAGGTCTACATTTACGTTCTTTGGGCCTGTCATTTTGTTGAAAATGTTTTGAATTTCCACAGTTGTAAACTGTGATTGTGTGCTGTCTTGTATATCAAAATGAGAGTGCCCCCCTAAGAGTAGTGTAGTAAATAGACTAATTAATAATGCTTTAAATAAACAAAGAGCATTTATTGGGTAGCATACTTTAGAGAAGACTGGCTGAGAAGTCAAACCTAGTTTTTACAGTTTTAATAATTTAATTTAATTGCTGTTAATTATGCTTACATTGCAATATCAAAAGTGTGAGGTCATTATAGTTGTTAATTGGTAATATTGTACTTCTACATGTTTTCATATTTAATGAAAATTTTTAATATAATAAAGAGCTGATCGAATTTGTGACTTTTCTTTTAAAAATATGAGTTATATCATCTGCAAATTGTCTTACAATCACTTGTATTCTACAACTGAAATACATAGTAAAATACTGTATACATATTAATGTGAAGCTGCATCATAAGCAAAAATAAATAACGATTAATTATTATTTTTGAAGTTTTCAATATAATCTATAATCTCTCTATTAAGTTTATTCCAATATTTAATTAACTGTCTTGTGTCTTAATTAACTTATAATTAAATTAAATAAAACGTTTCTAACATGCGATCATATTTTAAAAAAGGTTTTTAAAATATGGGGTAATTGTTAACTTAAATAGTAGTTATGTATTCCATTAGGAGAGTTGGAAAAATTGCCACTTTCATTTTCATTAAAGTTCTAAAAACTAGCTAGAAACCTAAACAAGGTTGCTTTGAACATACAGTACTTTTCAAATAGAGATTTTATTCCTCGTCCAAACACATCGTCTTTCACTGAAAAGTACAAATATACAATTGTATGTTTAGAAATATCTAAACCAGGAAGCCATTTACTGACATCTCTGTCCAGTAGTTTAGAAAACTAGCTTGAATAATTTTGAAAATCATTCTGAATAGAATCTTAACCAATAACTGAAGAAATTCATGCAGAATGATGTGAACCGTATGTGAACTAGATATCATGACACCATTAAGTCTTTCATATGTGGAGTGGTGGATCTGTGGTTAAGGATCTGTGCCTGTGACTGGCAGGTTGCCGGTTCAAATCCTGTGGCTGGCAGAGGAATCCTACTCTGTTGGGCCCCTGAGCAAGGCCCTTAACCCTAACTGCTCCAGGGGTGCTGTACAATGGCAGACCCTGCACTCTGACCCCAAGCTTCTCTCCCTGTCTTTGTCTCCATGGAGAAAAGCTGGGGTATGTGAAAAAGACAAATTCCTACTGCAAGAAATTGTATAGGGCTAATAATAATAAAGAAACATTATATATTTGAATCATTTTCATTAGAGTGAGATACTTTTAGAAAACAAAAATCAATATTACATTTCTTAGCATAAATGATTAAAGCTTCATTTAACATTTTTTCTTCAACACTTAAGTGTACAAAATGCAAACCACAAGGGTCCCTGTTTTCGAGAATAGTGTATAAATATAAGTTTAGAAGTGCAACAACTAATTACGTAACTTCACTTATCTTCAGAATAAATATCACACTTTGGATGATGTTCAGAGTTAAGATCCAAAACCTGTACATGCTACTTATGTTTGTTTATCTTCTTTGCAAGACTGTTTGAAAGTGGCTAGAGCTGAGCCTTGTCTCCCTATTAGCTGATCAAGTTCATGTTTATTTGTCATTCCAGCCATATACAAGTATACAGTGGAATGAAATATAATTTCTCCTGGTCCACGGTGCAAGTACAGACAGGGCAGACAGGACAATGACATAGACACCGTAGACAGGATACACATAGTGCAAAGTGTAGATAGTGCAAATACATAATACAATATACACAACACACTGGGGGGTATTTAAACCCTGTTTCTGGAATTGGAGTGGGTGCAAGTAGATTCCAGGGTGTTGAGGATCCTGACAGCCTGCCGGAAGAAGCTGTTACAGAGTCTGGTGGAGATAGCAAGTACATTGCGATATCTTTTCCCAGATGGTAGGAGAGCAAAAGGGTTTATGGGAGGGGAGGGAGGGCTCATCTACTATACTGTAGGCCCTGTATAAGCAGTGTTTGTGATAGGTGACAGAAATGGAAGGGGGGAGGCTCCATTGAACTTTTCAGCTGTTTCCACAATTCATTGCAGGGTCTTGCGTTCTGATGCGTTGCAATTCCCAAACCAAATATTGATACAGCTGGTCAAGGTGCTCTCAATGGTACTTCTGTAGAAAGTGGTAAAAATGGTATAGAAGATGCTCTTGTGCTTTCTTAGCTAGGGAGGTAGTATTGAGGGACCAAGTGAGGTCATCTGTAATGTGTACACCTAGAAACTTGGTGCTTCTAACCATCTCCTCAGGGGAGCCATTGATGAACAATGGGGTGTGATTAGCGTGGGCCCTACTGAAGTCAATGATTATCTCTTTTGGGTTTTTTGCATTAAGAGATAGGTTTTTGTTTATACACCACTCCACTAGTTGCTCTACCTCCTATCTGTATGGTGACTCAGTTGTTGCTACACCACTCCACTAGTTGCTCTACCTCCTATCTGTATGGTGACTCATAGTTGTTGCTAATGAGACCCACCACTGTCGTGTTGCTGGCAAACTTGATGATGCAGTTTGAACTGTGCTTGGCAGTACAGTCATGAGTCATCAATGTGAACAGCAGTGGACTGAGCACACAGCCCTGGGGGGTTCCTGTGCTCATTGTGATGGTGCTGGAGATGTTATTACCGATCCGGACTGTCTGAGGTCTCTCGGTCAGAAAGTCCAGAATCCAGTTATAGAGGGAGGTGTTAACGTTCAGCAAGCTCCATTTTCCTGTCAGCTTCTGGGGGATGATTGTATTAAATGCTGAACTGAAGTTAAAGAAAATAATTCTTACATAAGAGTCTTTCTTATCGAGGTGGGACAAGGCCAGGTGAAGGGCAAGAGCATCATCAGTAGACCGGTTGAGGCGGTATGCAAACTGAAAGGGGTCCAGAGGGGTAGGGAGTCTGGACTTTATGTGGCTCATGACTAGTCTCTCGAAGCACTTCATGATAATTGGTGCAAGTGCCACAGGCAATAGTCATTGAGGCAGGACATGGCTGACTTCTTTGGCACTGGTATAATAGTGGTGGACTTGAAGCATACGGAAATGATCACCTGGCACTAGAAGATATTAAAAATATCTGTGAGGATGTCAGCTAGCTGTTCTGCACATTCATTGAGCACGCGACCAGGTATATTATCAGGTCCAGAAGCCTTACGTAGATTAACTTTGGCTGGTATCCTCCTTACATCAGCTGTGGACAGGCAAAGCACCTGATCATGGGGAGGAAGTGTGCTTTTCCTTGCAGACACAACGTTCATTGCTTCAAACCATGCATAGAAGATATTCAGTACATCTGGGTGGAGGCATCAACAGAAAGTGTCCAAGGATTTTTGTGCATAGGTGCGCTTTGCCTCCCTGATGGCACAAGACAGGTTGGCCCTCGTAGACCTGAGGGCTGTCTTGTCGCCTGATCTGAATGCAGCATCATGGGTTCTTAGCAATATGATTCTGGTTGGCCCGTGTGATAGTGGATTTGTAGGCAGTGGCGTCATCTATACACTTACTGATGTAGCCAGTCACATGCTGCATACTCCTCTAAGTTGATGAAATGCTCATAGGTAGCAGCCTACCTGAACTTATTCCAGTCTGTGTGCTCAAAACAGTCCTGTAATGCTGAGATGGCTCCATCTGGCCATACTCTAATCTGTTTCAGAACTGGTTTGACACGTTTGAGCAGCGAACTGTATGCTGGGATTAGCTTAACAGGGATGTGGTCAGGGTAGCCCAGGTGGGGGCTGGAAACGCCCTTGTTTGTATAAACTAAGTCTAGTGTGTTCACCCCTCTGGTTACAAAGTTAACATATTGATAAAATTTAGGGAGAACTGGCTTAAGATCTGCATGATTGAAGTCGCCGGCAACAATGACAAAGCCATCAGGATGAGCAGTTTGCAGATGGCTGTTGGCCCTGTAAAGGACTCGTAGCACCTCTTTGGAGTCAGCGCTGGGCAGGATGTACACAGCCACAATAATAACCATAGTAAATAGTAAGGCCGAGACTTAATAACACGTAATAAATTCCACTAGCGGTGAGCAGCAACTAGAGACTACTGCAGCATTTCCGCAACATGTTTTGTTTATACTGTATAAACACACAAACCACCTCTGTGAGACTTACCGGTCTCTGAACTTTCCTGTTCGCACAGAAGGAAGTCAGTCCATATAGCTGACTGGCTGTATCCAAAATATTGTCCTTTAGTCATGTTTCAGTAAAAATAAAGACGCAGCACTCCTTCATCTCTCATTGAGCAGCCCGTTGCAATGTTAGGTAGTCCAGCTTGTTCTCCAGAGAATGGACATTGGAAAGAAAACGGGAGACCTTGTCTGTTATGGTTAGTTTTTAGCCCGCAACAGATTCCAGCTCTCTTGCTTTGTTTCTGTTTTCTTTCATACTGCTTCCGGCACCTCCTCATTCAGACACCCACAACAGGTTGCGCCTTGCGTCCTGGGACCTGATCCTCTCAGTAAGGCAAGGCTACTTACAGTAGCTTCTCCTTTAGCTTCTCTGTCAGAATACTCAGTGGGTAGACCTTGCATCGTTTTTTAATTTCCAGCAGAAAATGTTAAATGATGATGTTAAATGCTCTGGAAATAAATATCCTCGCTCTCGCAAAACTTCTTCATGGCAGCCTCCCAGAGTGCACACCTGTAATATTGTTTAGAAAATGATTCCCCTGGTGAGGGTGTTACTGTATGTAGTTGTTATCTAGTACAGTATGTAATATTGATGACATTAGGAAGATTAATTTGAGCATGCTGAATAAGATTCTTGCTAATATTAACCCCTATCTTGTGCATTCAGCTTCCTTTTTAGGAACAAAAAATAGTTTGGGGTCTTACCATATTGTTTCAAAGTTTTATTTTTTTGTTTTCGCGTTTTTCTAATTTTCCTTGTTTTTTCTTCACATTATTTTCAATAAGGTCGAGTTTACCTCTTACCTCTCACAGCTCATCTATTTTCATTTCATTTACATGAATCAGTTTTTTTTAGATCAATCATTCTGTAATTTGGTCCTTACATTAAGGTAGTAATTATTTTGGATCCAATGTCTAATGGAACATATGGTTGAGAAAGCATTTTACCTTGTTGATGAGGAGGACTTTTGTTTGAATTTGCAGAAGGCTTGGAGTCGCAAAATCCTATAAATCTGCTGTCAAATACAACTGGTGAGGTTGCATAGCTGTGGGCATTGGCAGTGATAATGCGATTCACTGCTACTATCTAAATCTGACCCTTAGACTCTGATTTTTTTTTTTAGAATTCAGTGGATTTGTCTGAGTATATAATGACTTGGGGTACTTTATTTCTTTTAGTTTTTATCTTCCTATTATCCTTCAGTTGGCGTTTCCATACATACTAGCTATTCACCTAATCTCTTTAAAACATCTGTTACAATTTCCCTTATACAGTATATGAGAAAAAACCCTGTTACAGTGTTATTATATAGTATTCAATTGCTTACATGTGTTAAGGCTATATAGATCGCTATATAGATCTCTGCTGAGTTTAAAATTACCTAGTGACAACTTGGAACAGGAAATAAAGTTGTTTTTCTTTACTATAATCATCAAATTATAATTAAAAATATATATTTTATATCTTGGTATGAATGATATCCTAACATTAACTGATTGGCTGAATGGTAATAGACATGTGCTTTGACTTTGTTTTACTTCCACTACACTACAAGGATTAATTCCTGCAAATCCAGTCTCACTTGTAAAGCAAATTTATGTTTTACGCTTGCAGGCTCTATTCAAATAATACTAATTAGTAAATGTTGTACTGAAGAAACATACAGTATGTCAATAATATTTTAATGCATTATTACTGTATATTAGGATAAGTACTTTAATTAGGAATATCACATCAAGCAAAAGGAAAGGAAGAGGCTTTAGTGTGTATGCACGGTAGATGAACAGTATTGCATCTCATCTTAGTGTTAAAGAAATACTCTGTGCTAAAGATATTGAACTTCTGGTTGTAAATTTAAATCCCTATTATTTACTGAGAGAAATTCATCAGATCAAATTGTTTGTGACCTTTGTGGCCTTCAGCTGAAACACAGACAGCTGCTGGAATTATCACTGATTTGATATCTAAATGAGAGAATGGTTCTCCAGAGGCAGCACACCTCATTTATGGGAATTTCAGTCTTTACACTGCGAGTTGAGTGCCTTCCCATATATGAACAATATGTTACCTGTAACATCAGAGGGAGGCATGTTTGGATTTATGTTATGGCAAAATTCCTGAAGCACATAGAGCAAAGGCACTTCCTGGTCTGGGTTTATCAGATGGTACATGGTACAACTTATTCCTGTGTATCAGTCTAAACTGACAAGAGTCCCTGCAAAAAAGACTGAAATTAGGTAGGCAGTGGTCAGACCAGTGAAATTCTGCAGTATTGTTTAGGGAAAAGGTTTCTAGATTCATTTATAGATATAAACTAGGTTACTGAGACTGTTTCTAGCTATATCAGTTAAAAACGCCCAGTAAGGCAATATAGTAAAAAATGAGTAGACATACATAAAGGAGCTAAAAGATTTCTACTGTCGCTTTGATAGGCAAGATTTCAAAGCACAGCAGGATAATATTATGGACTCAATACATAACTGTCATGGATGTCGGAAGGGACAGTACCCCCCCCCCACCCCTTCATGGGCGGCTCCTGAAGCCCATACAAATAAATGAGCTGCACAGCACTGGGGGGAGGAAAAACCTCACTTAACTGAAAGGAAACCTCCGGGAGTCCACGGCTGAGAGCTGCCCCCTCCTCCAGGGTAAAAACCTTTATTGGGTAGAGGAAAGGGGGGGTCAGGTAGAGCTCCGGAGACTTTAAACAAAAAAAGAAATATACAAAAGCACAAACCACAACAAAGATAATCCACAATAAACAGATAGGAACCAAAAGTTCCAAGACACAGGGGAGAGGGGGAGCAGAGAGAACCAGGAAGTGAAAAAATCAAAACACTAAGCAAAAAAACAAAATAAAATCAGAAAAACCCAGGGAAAATACTGCAGAATGGGAAATAAGCACGTTCAATATTCTATCACTGATATCGGAGTGGACTACCCAAGGAAAGCCAGGCACTAGACCCGCTCACAGGCACAGATGTCCGGAGTAATATACAGCTATAACAATAGAAGAATGGCAAAAAGGCTCACAAGACTATCGCTAATATTGGCAGAAGACAACCCGAGGAAAGCCAGGCACTAGACCTGCTCACAGGCACGGGTGTCAGGAAGGTGATATCCAGCAATGAGAATGGGAGAGGAAAAAAGGCTCACCACCCTATCCCTGATATCGGAGTGGACAACCCGAGGAAAGCCAGGGACAAGGCCAGCTCTCAGGCATGGATGACCGGAGTGATATCCAGCAATGAGGATAGGAGGGCCAGCTCAACATTCAATCATGGATGCCGGAAAGACAATCCGAGGAAAGCCAGGCCAAGGCCCGCTCACAGGCACGGATGTTGGGAGAAGCATCCTGCGATTAAAAGCCAGAGAGAGAAAAAAGCTGAGGGAAAACAGAAAGCGCCGCTCGCGCTGTCAGTAGGAGGCTCAGCATTCTGTCATGGATGTCGGAAGGGACGAAGCGTGGAATGACAGAAGAGCATAAAGAAACCCTATGCGTAGCAGCGGGACAGGGTTAAGCAGTTCAGGAGTCGTATAGAAACCAATGGCCTCAGGCAGTGGACGTGGGGCTACCTGGATGCTAGGCAGGTCTCAGGACATCCGAATGTCAATGTTGAGTGAAGGGGAATGAGTGACCTGGAAATATATAGCCCCAGACAGAGAGACACCGGACGAACAGCAATGCAGAGGTAACTAAGCACAGGACGGAGTGGGAGCGCCCTCTGGCTGTAGAGGGCATGACAATAACTTTCCAGAAGACAATGTTAACTTCACAGAGAGACAGATTGAGGCCAGTTTTCCAAATTTAATACCCGGAATGTGCATGAACTAACCTCTGTGAGCTGCAGAGTACTGAAAGTTTGTGCCACGGAACTTTTGTATCTTTTCAGAGACTGTTTCAACTGTTTCAATTGACTCTATTTGCATTCCTACTTTGTGGAAGAGGTCAGTAATTATCCTTTGTGCAAAGAAGGCTAGACCCAAGGAGATGAATGACCAATGACCAGTGATTCTTACCTCAGCTTGTAGAACTGTATCCTCAACATAATATCTAAGTCTTTTTCCTAAATAGCCTCTTTAAACGTGGTGTTTGCCCAATCCTGAATTTTATCTTTTTAAAATCTTTTTTTCTTTGTATTATAATGACAACAGAAATTTTTATACATGAATCATCATTTAGATGCACTTATGGAACGGATAGCGATTTACTGGCCATTTAAGTAGGTATTGCTTTGTTTGATGAGGTCATTACTTCACACTTTTAAAAGTAGTTCCATAGACACTGATTGTATAGGATCAGATCCTTATGCTCTTTTAAATCTAAAGATGATTCACATTTAATTAGAATAATAATTAAATTAAACACAATAGAATCTCAGCTTCCACAAATTTGCTTCTTTGTTCTGGCCAGCAGGATCTTGGAGGAAAAAAGAGCAGAGCAGGATTAAACCAAGCTGAAGGTTGTTAAGCGCAGCTTTCAAATTAACAGACTAGGATCGTGAAATGGATCTAGGTAGTGAATGAACTTTTCCCTACCCCCTGCCAAAGTACCCACTATCCACCACTGACGTCTCAACATGGTCTTGTTTCATATAGCAAGGAACGCACCCTGTTCCCTGGTGAGAGGATGAGGAGTGACAGGCTGAAGAAAACTTTACAGGCTCATTGACAGGACTCAAGTTTGTGATTATTGTTTTAATTGATCAATGCAATTTTAAGTAACTTGAAACCAATGTGTTAGTACTATAATTATCATGTAAGGGAGGTTAACTTTTAACTATACATACAATATACTATACTACATTATGTGATATAACTCTATAACTTCAGTTTACAGAGAAATTCTGCCAGAGCCTCACAACATTGTCCAATAATACTCTTCTCGGGTCTAATTTTTAGTTAAGCAGGATTTGAGCTTCAGACCATAACAAAAAACAGAATCCACCTGCGATTCGGGTGTCAACAAAGAAAGTGAAATAGAGTAATACTACCAGCTATATAGATACATAGATTTTGATATTTAGATCCTTAAATTCATATCATTATGAATTTCTTTAGATACGTGATTCCATATTATATTCCCGATTATAAAACAGATAATTCCAGTCCTGGAATCTTATTGTCTGACACCCTTCTGAAGCCGTGCCATAATCTCTGGTATACGCACACCTCAGAATTTTGACTTTTTACTGTGTGATAAAGAAATTTTAAAGACTACTTCTTAGCGTAGATAAGAAAGCGTAGATAAAAAAGCTTGGATTCTCATGTATCTGATACACATATAGATGCAGCCATTCAAAATGGGTGGGGTATTTCACGGCATACCCCGGTGGGCGTGTCGCGGTATCACGCGGTTAATCGCGTCATTTGACGTCATGCCGGAAACTATCTGGCGTCACCTTGTAAAACCGCCAAGGGGAGCTTAACCTCTCATGTACAGCATTTGAGCTTTTAATTTTGAACTGTGTATTACAGCATGTTAATCGTCAGTAATTAAAATGTTGGTATATTTTATAAAAGCAAGATTGCTCAGTTGGACAAAAGTACACAACCTACCTTTATCAGAAATATTTATGCATCAAAGCCTTTACCGAAGATATTACTAATAGTATTAATAATGAATGACTTTGGACAAGCTGTATACTCAAAGTATAATTTCTTTAATACATTTGTACAAGCACTTGGAATCTGTCCAAGCCATACTTTGTCAGGCATTTTGTTTTACTTCAACGGGCACTTGCTTTTAACAGGGCATTTCATAATTTCTAACTACGAAAATGATTTAAAATGCGACACTTATCATTCAACTAGAGCTCAAAATATCACAAGGATCCTCAAGAGCAAAGCAAAGACTGTATTAAAAAATACTTGTATGTATCAATGCTTTCTTTTCCGTATATCAGATTTTATGGAACCATTTCCGAAGGGTGTCAGCCAGTCAGATTCCAGGAATCGGTACTTTAAAGGAAAAATACACACCGGTATTCCATTTCTCCCTAATGATTTTAAGCATTGAAGTATTTAACTAGCATGTGAAATAGCGTGTGAAAAAGTGGTAGTTTTAAGCTTTTCTGCTAATATAATATGGAATCGCGTATCTAATATTTTAATAACGATATGATTATATTCGTGTACTGCGACAGGGCTGTGTAGGGCTGTTTCGCCTCTCTCTTCATGTCACTTTCCTTGTAGCCCACTGGTCTATGTGCCTGACTACCAACTCACAGGTTGTGTGTTCGAATCCAGCTGGTGCTGGACTTTTCTTTTAACAAACATTTCTTCGAAAAAATAGAATAGCGATATTATGGACAATCAATTGACTTTTATATTTCAAAATATCACAACATGATCGATTCTAAGTCATTTTTGATAACAATGAATAGTCACCTTCTTCCCTTCTGACAACGGTCCCTGCTTCTGCTTCCTGCTTCTATTGTGTGTGTGTGCAATAGAGTAAATTTTTATAGAGAAATGGAGGCTGGACAGTATGCGTTACAATATAAACATTTATATTGATTTAAATCGTGTTTTGATTTAAATCGCAAATGCGTGTTTAATTATATGTGTTTTTTAATAATAATCAGACTAATACAACATAAATTGATACAGTATCTTTGTCTTCTAAGTATCTTAATAAACGTTCAGCATAGCTTTCTACCCATTTAGATTTATATTTCTTGGGATTTTGTGATCAAACGTGGAAGGATTAGATTGTAATCGTTTTTATTTTTCAAATACGTTTTAGAAAAGTGTAATCTATACCTGCCCAGACTGTACGCCTTCCTATACCCCGCCTTTCATTCCTGTCCTGCTCTTCCCCGCGCACCCCAGCCGGGCACTCTTCGGCCTCTGTCCGGGACGAATGTATATTTTGATATTTACACCCGGCGCGGCACCGAGGGAGCGTCTGCATTTATAACTTAGTTTTTAAAATACATCAAGCAATATGAAGCATCTCCTTTTACTTTTAAGTCCCTTAAATACATTGAGCACAGCTTTCTCACCACTTAAGATTGCTTTTTGATACCATCCTTACACAAAGCAGAAACTTTCCGATGACATACAGTACAAGTGGAAAGATTACAGATTTTAATCGTCTTTAATTTTGTTACGTTATACGTTTTAGGAACGTTTCATCTAAACAAACACCACAAAACTATTCTCGATTGTATTTCTGAATGTTATGTTACACCTACAGTAGTTCACTGCTTTAAATACATCGAATTAAGAAAGTTATGTGTAGCACTTTAGATCTTTTTTTCTGAACCAGGGAAAATCTGATCATGTTTCTCTATAACAATAATAAAAAAACTTTATTTTACATATCACCTTTAAAAGTGGTAGTACCTTTTTTAGTACTATATTTTTGTATAATATTCCCTATTAATCAAACTCTAAGAGTATGTATCGGCTTGTCCCCTCCTCCCACCCCTCTCTGTGTACAGTAGAGCCTCCTGTCCAGCCAGCACATGTCCACAGACATTCACGACATATCATAACAGCGACATATCATAAAACGTTTGCACATATAGTTAAATTATTAGTTGTTTTTCAGGAAGTTAAAAAAAAACGCTTGAATTACTTATCCAGTCTCTCGAAATAAAGTTATTTTTCAAGCAATGCAACAAACGTCGGGGCAATGAGTTTTTTTTAATCCAACATTGACAGCCACATCTTAAATCTTGTCAGTCAGGTCTTTTTTCTCTATTTGAATTGTGGCTTACACATCGCACGACTTTAAAAGCTAGAAAGACAGGTTTCGATTCACATTAGCTGGCGAGCCTTGTTAACAAAAAAACAGACAATACCCATGGAAGGGGAGGTCAAGCCAGAGAGAGAGTTTTTTACCCTCTGTCTAAAAACCCAAATAACCCGGGGCAGAGACTCCGGGGGGATCATTGCGTGGTACAGAGCGGAGCTCAGTCAATTCTTATGGAATGTGTTTTCTTTCTTCTTTTTTTCAGCATGGAATAAACCTGTTACTTGTTCCGCCGGGGATTCAAAACATTTTTTATTTTTTTTTAATCAGGTATCAAAGGGAATAGGCAGTATAACTCTGTTCATGCACAAACTGTGGCATGTTACATTGATTTGGGTGTCTCCTCTTGCCAGAAAGCTCTAAATTGCATTTTGAGCGCGGTTTTTGACTTTTTTTAAATTGCATTTTGGGCGCAGACAGCACATACAAGGGTTAATGAACTGCGCCAAGAAATTTAAAATAGTATTCTTTAGGTGTGAGGGTAGGAGTGGGCCGCAGCAGGCATAATCAGCAAACCAGGAAAACAAAGAACAGGACAGGTGAGATGTGTATCCTGAAAGCGAGTGATCAGAAAAAGGAAATGGTGTTACGCCCAGGTTTTCGACCCAATTGTTTCAACTTGCTAATGCATCAGACACATTTCCTGGCTTATTGTGTTTTAAATAAAATAGGAGTGTCTTTCCCTGCTATTAGCTCATCGGTATGGTGTAAGTTTTATCTGTACCATACCATACAGTATACAGGTACAGAATTCAAGCTGCACCACTGTATCGCTTTGGTAAGGAGACGGACAATGACCAAAATCACGAAGACTCTCTCACACCAAATAATGAAGATGAAAAGAAACGGGAAGTCAACACAGGACATTGTACAGCAGTTGGCTTCGATGGACATCTTCGTTTCTGAAAGCACAGTGAGACGGCATTATAAAGGGGAGAGGAGTCAAAGAGAATCTAAACCGAGGATGATTCAAAGGTAAATAAATTTCTAAAAATACCTTTCTTGCATGTAAATACAACTACGCACATTATTTTTAAAACTAACTGTTGATCTCTTTTTTTTCAAGTCCTATTGTGCGAGCTATCGACAAACTGACTGATGAAAATGATGAGCTACCGGCGATGCAAGTCCAAAGACGGCTATGGGCTGACCTCGGTGCGACCATTAGCCCGACATCAATAAGAAGAGTACGCAGGAGGCTTGGATGGAGATACAGAAAAACCAACACATGCCCCATGATAAGGCTAAAATACAAAGAGGAAAGACTCAAGCAAGCGCTCCAATGGATTGAACAGGGGGAGGCATTTCAGGATGTACTTTTCACCAACGAAACAACAGTGGCTCTGGAACAGTTTTCAACAATGGCATTTTGCAAAAAGGGGAGATATGTGGACAAGCCAAAGCCCAAACATCCACTGAAGGTTCACGTCTTGGGGTGTATATCTAGAAGAGGCCCGGGACCACTTCTTATTTTCGAAGTAATTATGGACCGTGTATTCTTCGAGGAAGTCATGGTCACACAGCATGCTGCCCCATATATCAGGGAGCAGTTTGGATCAAGGCACCGTCTCTTTCAAGACAACGATCCGAAACACACAGCAGCAAGGGCGAGGCTTATAGCAGAAGGAGTGAACTGGGTGAAAACTCCAGCCGAATCCCCAGATCTAAATCCGATAGAGATGGTTTGGCATTCGTTAAAAGACTACGTTCGGAAAACTGCTAAGCCCGTCACAAAGCAGGAACTGATCGATGTGATCTATAAATTCTGGGAAGAAGAACTGACCGAACAAAATTGTAACAATTTTATTAACAGGCTGTTTTGTGTTTTTCCTAGGATTGTTGAACGGGGCGGGGGACATTCGGGAATGTAAGTCTGAGAAAGACAGTCTCACGTTTGTGGACAATCTGTCCACAAACAAAACGTAAAAAAAAATGAAAAAAAAAACAATTACTTTTAGTCAATGAAAACCGGTGTGTGTGTGTCTCTCTCTGCTGGATGTCCCTCTCACTCTCTGCTGAATGAATAAAAGCATTTTATTAAAAACGCGTTTGCATTTGTCTGGTATTTACTTTGGTCCCTTTTAACTGTTTTTCGGTCTACTGTACTGCTTTGAGATTTCACTTTTAAAGGTGATATGTAAAATGAAGTTTTTTTATTTTTGTTATAGAGAAACATTATCAGATTTTCCCTGGTTCAGAAAAAAAGATCTAAAGTGCTACACATAGCTTTCTTAATTCGATGTATTTAAAGCAGTGAACTACTGTAGGTGTAACATAACATTCAGAAATACAATCGAGAATAGTTTTGTGGTGTTTGTTTAGATGAAACGTTCCTAAAACGTATAACGTAACAAAATTAAAGACGATTAAAATCTGTAATCTTTCCACTTGTACTGTATGTCATCGGAAAGTTTCTGCTTTGTGTAAGGATGGTATCAAAAAGCAATCTTAAGTGGTGAGAAAGCTGTGCTCAGTGTATTTAAGGGACTTAAAAGTAAAAGGAGATGCTTCGTATTGCTTGACTAATTTTAAAAACTAAGTTATAAATGCAGACGCTCCCTCGGTGCCGCGCCGGGTGTAAATATCAAAATATACATTCGTCCCGGACAGAGGCCGAAGAGCGCCCGGCTGGGGTGCGCGGGGAAGAGCAGGACAGGAATGAAAGGCGGGGTATAGGAAGGCGTACAGTCTGGGCAGGTATAGATTACACTTTTCTAAAACGTATTTGAAAAATAAAAACGATTACAATCTAATCCTTCCACGTTTGATCCCAAAATCCCAAGAAATATAAATCTAAACGGGTAGAAAGCTATGCTGAATGTTTATTAAGATATTTAGAAGACAAAGATACTGTATCAATTTATGTTGCATTAGCCTGATTATGATTAAAAAACACATATAATTAAACACGCATTTGCGATTTAAATCAAAACACGATTTAAATCAATATAAATGTTTATATTGTAGCGCATACTGTCCAGCCTCCATTTCTCTATAAAAATTTACTCTATTGCACACACACAATAGAACCAGGAAGCAGAAGCAGGGACCGTTGTCAGAAGGGAAGAAGGTAACTATTCATTGTTATCAAAAATGACTTAGAATCGATCATGTTGTGATATTTTGAAATATAAAAGTCAATTGATTGTCCATAATATCCCTATTCTATTCTACAGCCCTACACAGCCCTGTCGCAGTACACGAATATAATCATACCGTTATTAAATTGTTTAGATACGCGATTCCATATTATATTCCATATTAATCAAATTCGAAAAGTATGCTTGTTGACTCCGGTATCTCTTTAGTTAAAGACTTCGATGCTTAAAATGTTTAGGGAGAAATGGAATACTGGTGTGTATTTTTTACTTTAAAGTACCAAGACCAGCCATATACTGTATGTTTATGTTCCAAAATTAATATCGTTTATGGCCTTCACACGCGTTGCAGTATGCTCCTCTTCTTTTTATGCTCAGCTACAAAGATTTCCCTTCAGTGGTGAAATTCAATATCTACAACGGGCACAGTAAAGACGTTTATTGTACTGTAAGTCTTTCTACGACAGACCAACGGACCACGAGTGCCCCTGTCGGTCAACCAATCACGTACCGCGGTACCCCGTGTCATCTTGCGTCACAATGCGCGACACCGTAGCCAATTACCTCCGGTACGTGTCTGTACCGCGCACTTTGATTGGCTGCATCTGTATCTTTTTCTGTTGTCTTTGTTGTGCTCTTGAGGATCCTTTTGATATTTTGAGCTCTCGTTGAATGATGTGTCACAGTTTAAATCATTTTCGTTGTTAGAGATTAGAAAACGCTCTGTTAAAAGCAAGGGAGTTTTTATGTCTGTTATAGTAAATGAAAATGCCTGACGAACTAGGGATTGGACAGTTTTTCAGTGCTTGAACAAACGATGGAAATGTTCAAATAAATGTTCCAATTGAAATAAACAAAAAGTAATTTATTCCTTTATCATATTGGCTAGCTAATGTCCTGTCCTTGTTAGTTAGTTAGATCAACTAAATGCTGTGGTGTTACTTTTTGTCAATGAAAAAATAAAGTCTTTTCATTTAAAATGATGGTTACAAAGAATGTGGACCAGCGTAATACTTTGAGTTTATTCGTTATCAATACTATTAGTAATATCTTCGGTAAAGGCTTTGATGCATAAAATATTTCTGCATTATTAAAATATTTATGATAAAGGTAGGTTGTGTACTTTTGCCCAACTGAGCAATCTTGCTTTCATAAAATATACCAACTTTTTAATGAATGAATGATTAACATGCTGTAATACACTGTTTAAATTTAAAAGCTCAAGTGCTATACATGAGAGGTTAAGCTTTATTGGCTCCTCCTGTCGGTTTTACAAGGTGATTCCAGATACTATTAACATAATATAATTTGCATATGGTAATTCCGGTATGATGCCAAATGACGCATTATACCGTGTCATACCACATTTTGATGCGACGCCCACCGCGTTGTACCGTGGCGTACCCCACGCATTTTGAATGGCTGCATCTGTATGTGGTATGTATGTGTATCTGTACTTGGTTAAGTAAGAATTTAGCTATTTGTGACAGTTTTCTGCACCAAACCCTACCGAATGTATAAACAAACCCAGTGATAATCAATACTCTTCCTTTCTTTATAAACTATTAAAATAACTTCCATGATCAAGTAGTAGGAAGTGAAGCCTTTGATGAGATTATAAGAAAACGAAACACAAACGTATTCTGATGACGCTCTCCAGCAGAATAATCATTTACCCAAAACAGGTATTTATTAATAGAACAATTACACATTTTATAAATAGAGGTTATTCCCAGGACTGGTTGACTGGCTGATTGACTGACTGTATACTGTATGCAAAATACAGGAATGTGCATATTCTCATGCTGGTCACTTACAGTATCATCCCCTGGAGCCTCACGCTTCATCGCAGTTGCAACTAATTAAGATGTGGCAGCCTTCATCCTGCCAAAAAATGATTTATATATCCATTCTTTGCAATAGCAGCACCATGAATTTGGAAACAGACTGAAACAGGAACAAGTCAAATGTAGTTTTGATTTTACTAAAGATCAATCAGAGAAGGACAGAACTTAAATAGGCAGCAATTTAGTGCCCTGAAAAAAATGTTGGTCATTACACTTGAGTTATCAGCAGTTCTTCTTCAAAGGGATGTGATTTATTAGCTAAAGACAGGAACTTAATTTCACATGTGAAAGAATTTTACAGATAACAACAACCTCTGTCTCTTCCTGGAACATTGCTATGGATTTTCTGTCCCAAAGGGAAAAGGTCCACCTAATTTTCCAGCCCAGTCGATCTTCATTAACTTTTGAGATCTTATCATATATTGATAGTAAGACAGAAAAGATTTTATGCAAAAAAAAACAAAGTAAACCAAAAATGTATTAAAATCTATATGTCAAAGTAGGTATAGTTTGTGTTGTTAAAGTTATTACAGCTGTTATTCATAGATGGTACTTAAATACAATATATACTATTTATTATATAGTACCTGTACCTGTATACAGTACAGTAGGTATAGAATTGTGTTTGTATAGATTTGCAAACACAATATGATGCCTTTACAGTTAGTTAGGTCTTCAGTAAATCCATCTACCTGTGAGTCTGAATTTCGCAGGTCAAGAACATAACTTACTGTCTCAGAGACCACATAAGAGTTAGTCATGAATCAAAACACATTCTAATTAGGTCACAAATATTGGAACTATAACATTTGAAAAAACACTTTCAAGGATGAAGGGACTCTCACTCAAAAGCTGCAATCAAGAACACATAGAATTGGCTGTGTAAACTTCTACATCTATCCCCTTTCCAAAATCCCCCCTTAACGCCTACTCCACTATAGGATGCAAATGCATGGGATCAGTGTGTACTGTGTCTAGGCTTCTCATTCTCAGCAGTTGCCAGCTCTGATGTCCATGCTAAATGTGGACCCAGCTGACATGGGTTCCAAATCATCTTACCCTCCCCCATCCCCTTAATGACCAACTAGTGCTGTGTTGGCCCTCGACTCTTTCCCTCCTTTCAAAAGTTTCCACACACAGCCTCACAAGTGCACTGGACTCCTGTTTGTCCTTAGAACTATTGCTTTAGCTGCTATTTTTTCAGCACCAGTACTTTAAGAACATAGCTTTAGATGTTTATTTTTATATGAATCCGTCCTCATCCATTCGATTGTGGCAAACATCATCAACTGGTTCCCTTCTTCACTGATTCATTCCTTGCAAATGAGGGGGGGTTTGTCAGCCTTGACCTTACAGACACAGACAGGGCCATCATTTCTTCAGCCTGGTGAGTTTAAAAATATTAACATATGTCACACATTAAAATGTTAAGTGTGCTATCCATTTATATTGGATGTGTTGACTGATCACTTTAATTGGATCTGGATCAAACTCCAGAACTCCAAATAGTAGTATTTTTACCTGCACTGAAAGACTGGGTTCCTTTTGCAGAAAAAAATCAACATCATTAATCTTCATAAGATGGCTGTTATGATGTATGATGAATATATCACATTTTTAAAGCACAACTAAAGGACAAACATTTATTTGTACTCAAACTCTAACCAGGTTAACTACTATGTATCAGTCATTTTTCATGGGTCTACACATCCTCCTATCTTTTTTTTTATTTCTCAGACAATTTATTAATCTATATAGGTCATTCTGCCTGATACAGACAAATTAAACAACTCAGTTTGCCCTCTATGGTGATAGAAATGTCAGATTCACTGGGAGTCAAATCAGCAATCATTTTTGTATTTGTGACTAAAAGCACACAGGCCATTAGAAATTTTATTATATAATACATGATTGTAATATCTTCCTAGCAATTATACTGGTATCTACTCTACAAAACACTTTTTTCACTTTTAGTAGCTTCAGAAATGTTCTATTAGTTTATGACAGTATGAGATAGATAAATTTAATGTAATGGAATTTGGATTAGTTTCCTTGAGATAAAACAAGTTTAAACAACAGCGAGGAATCTATTAAAGCTGCTTAGGCAAAATACTATACCAATATGATCCGAGCATTTGTAATTATTCATTGTCAATTTCAGTTGAAACTGTTGCTGCCTTACCCAGAGTTAGGACATGATGCCTCAAACAATGAATTGTTTCTGATTGTAACATTAAAGCTGTTTGCTTAAATTTATGCAGTAAACGTGAACAGCTAACAATGAGTTGTTAACACCACAGAGATTATCAGCACATTTTTCACACATTGGGGTCCGCTCTGTGTGGCTCTTTCAGAGAGACAGTTGCTCTGCAACAATTTATGGAACCTTCAGCTAATCCGACCCTGCTCCTGCTGAGACTTTTACCACTGTGTGCAATTTTCTGGAGATTCTCCTTTGTTGGTGAGTGAAACAGCATAAAGTATTGTTTTTTGGCTGTAATGTAGACTTATTCTTTTAATGGATGAGACACACAGATATCATCAATTTCTTAGACACAAAAGAAGATTTAAATTTACCAAAACCCTTGAATACCATGTATTTTTTTAAAACATGTAACTAATTCATTATTTTATTAGAAATGTTGCAAAATATTAGCAATCAACTATTGTAGGGGTTTTGTGCATTTGCTGGGACAATTATTAATAGTAGCAATAAGTCACAAAATTATTCTTTGATGGCTATTAGAAAGGATAACTCAGCAATGCCCACACACGGATACTAGTACATGAGAATACATTTATTAATACATAAAATGTGCATATAAACATAACAGAGTGAGAGTGAGGGTTAGCAGAATACAAAAGGTATATATTCAATCACGAAGAGTTACAAACCAAGAGGGACATACATTCAGTATACCATTCATTTAGACCATTCATTTCGTAAATGAACTTTGATTACAACTTCTACACTAGATACGCAAAGGCAAGTACATCACTCACAGGAATTAAATTGATATCAACTGGGGTTGAGGTAACAATTGAATTCTCAAGCTGTAATGCAGAATATTCATCCAATCTGTGTGGATTCAGATCTCCCGCGGACACAAAGAAACAGTGGCAGGCTGTTGCTAAGTCCAATCGGCATCCAGACAGTGCTGGTTCATCGTGGAGGTATGGGAGAAGGAGGGAGAGATTCCTGCTGCGGCGCGCTAGCAGTGGGCTCTCTGAAGACCGGCTAGTTAGTTTTGGCTTAACTAACAGAGATTGTGCACACGGAAAGTGACTGCGGGTCCAAGCAAGTCACATTCTTTAGATGAAGAATACCAGTTCGTTCCCGATGTAGCGCTAGTCCTGAATCCTGAGATTCAGCTGTCCACAGTTTCGACCTTAGTTCACTCTTTGATCAGGTGAGCGTTCACGGTGGGTTTACGAGGCTTGCTTCTCGGCTAACCTTAGGCGGATCCTTTGGTTACGCATGGCAACATCCATTCTTGACTCTTAGAACAAAGAAAAAGTCCTGGCACTTGGACACACTGGCCGTCACGTGATTGTCCGAGCTGAGTCTGAGAATGTCCTGGAGGAGCCTCTTTCTGGGCCCTGTGCTGCCTGTTTTATCTGGAGGAACTACGGTCGTTCATTGATTGAATGTTCCGTGGGCATTCGAGACCCATGTGGGGTACCCTACCCTACCAGTTCCTGATTGGCTGATCGAGGTGGAGGATGAGTAACCATGATCTCTGACATTAGGGTTGTAAACAACCTGGGATGCGACTCTACCTTGGAATCTCCCAGACAGTAAGGTACCAGAGATGACCATTTATTAGGGTGGCTGGTGAATCTCAGCCTTGGCAGATCAGACAAGAAAACACCTTAAATGTGAACCAAATGGAATGCCCTCTCTGTATCCAGCACCACTGAGATGAGGGAGAGAGAGACTGGAAAGGGAGCGGCAAACTTAATTCCTGTATTTTTAATAAGCCTTTCCGCTACACTATCATGCAGTTTAGTTGGTGTTACTGTATATTAGGTCATTGTGTTACAAAACATATATATATATGCTACTCTGAAACATTGTGAAAAAGTTACACAGAACATTCTTGAACAAATATCCTACACTTAAACAATCAAAAAATGTAATTTCACCTTGTACTTTGAAGGTACTGACAATTTAAACCCACAAATGTCTTCATAATCAGCAAGAAAACACAAATCAGAGGGTGCAAGTGGAAACTTTGTGGAACTAAACTAAAACCTTTCAGCAGGAGAACACTTATTTAATTAAAAGAATTGTAGGATAAACAAGGTGCCCCACCATGTTACTGAAGCCAGTATCATGGCTTTTTAATATCTGATTGAGATCATTATATTGATTAAGTAATAACAACAAATTAGACTGATCAAGTGACCTCCTTTTGTTTCTAAGCCATTATTTTGTTTTTTAAAGCATGCCTTACAAGTATAATGAACGCTGATCATCAAAATGATGGCATTACCAAAGCTAGCAATAAAGCTTGCTGTTCCAAGTTGTCTGTCATTTTTGTATTTTCTGAAATTATCATAAATGGCAGAGAAAACTCTGAAATGAAAACATTTAAGTAAAGGTGGAGGTAATAATTTTAAAGAAGAAAGATTTATACAGAGTACACTGTATCATACAGAGTCTAGGAAGGGAGATGGAGAGAAAACAAATATCCAGGGGGAATGACTTACTATCTCATGGCCTAAAGATAGTAACTCATGCACGTGAGATAATGGCATTTGGCATGATAGCAAGTCTTTATTTCCAAGTCCCATCCCAGCCTCTATAACATCACTTAAATTAATATTAGCTTAATACAGTATCTGTGCTATTGAATGTCTTAAAGCAATTAAAGTTTGAGGAGTTAAAACATGGCAACATACTGAACTTTTATGAGCCCCTGGGTAAAATAGTGTTTGTGTTTGTGTCATTATCTTTCATCTAATCCTTATTTAGTAAGTCTTGGGAACTTCCGCATAAGATAAACCTCGGGCCATGTTAGCTGTTTATTATCTAACCAAAGTTCCAAAAGTACTTTCAGAAAAATCATAAAAATGCATGAATGAACTAAATAGCTACAGCAAAAGTTACTTGCACTTACTAAACCCTAGTGATATTACTATGGCTTTCTAGAAGTTTCAAACATGCAGAGGAAACAAAACATATGAAAGTATACACAATTAGATCCATACATATAAAATAATACATTTTGGACGGTTAGATCACAATTAGATCAACTCTAATTGGTACGTTTGCAAAAAATATGATGAGCACCAAAACTTTTATTTCAGGAAATGTTACATAACACAGTACTCAGATGCTAAAGCTTTTGCTTTCTGTTTTGATCAAGTGGGAACATCCATCAGAGTCAATTAAACTGTTCAAGGTTACTTTCCTCCCGTTGCTGCCTTTTCTGAAAGGCTTGTTTTGTCAACCAGTGAATGCAGCAATGTAACCATATACATAGGTTTTACAGTCACTGAATTGCACCCACCAGCGATTAAACAAATAATAATCTCTTATATTTCTGTTTCACCATTTCTATGTGAGTATTTGGCAATTACAGCAGCTGAATAGAGCAGAACTCTATTCAGCTGCTTCAGACTGACTCCAGGTTTCGTACACGAGAAATGTGAGATGCAGATTTAATGGCATAGCAGACGGAGTGACAGCCTGACCATGAAAAAAGGGCTGTTTTATAATTCCCCGTTTAGATTAAATAAACCTAATGGCTACTGCAAAGTTGATGATGTGGAAATTGTAGGTTACAAAATGATTAAAACTAAAAGATGGGTGTTCAGTTCCCATATGTATTGTACACTTTGTTAAGCATGACTGACATTTTACCCCTCCCTCTGAAACTTCACTTAGATAGAAACTCTAAAGTTACTATACGTTTCAGAAGTCATCTAAAGACAGGGTTCATACAGATGCTTGAGTCCCTGGAATGTCTTGGAAAATATTTTTTCACAAAGTCCAGTCCTCTAATATCCAGCCATCATTCCATTTGCTAACTGCTTTATTCAATAATTATAATAATAATAATAATTGCTTATACTCATATAGCACTTTTCTGGACACTCCACACAAATCGTAATGGGGTAATGGGGACTCCCCTCTACCACCAATAATGTGCAGCATCCACCTGGATGATGCGACAGCAGCCAAAGTGCACCAGAATGCTCACCACACATCAGCTATCAGTGGGGAGGACAGCAAAGTAATGAAGCCAATTCATAGATGGGGAATATTAGGAGGCCATGATTGGTAAGGGCCAATGAGAAATTTGACCAGGATGCGGGGGTAACACCCCTACTCTTTTCGAGAAACACTCTGGGATTTTTAATGACCACAGAGAGTCAGCACCTCGGTTTTACGTCTCATCATCATCACGAAGTATGGTGCCTGTTTAGGTTTCAAGTCTAATTTTAAGCAGGTGTTCCCTCATAGATCAAGTTTGCAGGAAGAGAAGGATAATAGATGATGAAGACTGAGGATGAGGGCAGACAAATTTAGAAGAAGGAGGGAGAGAAACTTGATATAATGTAATTGGCAGTGGTCAACCATTTTGGACAGGAAGATTAGAAGAGGCAGGTCTTTACTGTGGTTGTGAGGGACAGAGGGATCTAAAGAGGATATATTAAGTTGGGGTCTGATGTGTGCCTGTTATGTGGGAAATTCCCTGCAGAAAAGGTGGCATGGAGAATGGCAGAAAGGAATGGGAGTCTGTCAGGGGACATAGACTGGAGGAGGGGAGAGGAGCTAGGATCAAAATAAAGGGTAGTGTGGTGATTTAAGAGAACAGGTTCTCAGACATTAGCCACAGAGAAGGGAAAAAGGAGGACAGGATTGCCTCATTGGCAATCTGTAGGTTGTTGGGTAGTCTTTTCTGAGTAAACTGGTAATGGATGGTGGCTACCCTCTCATTGAAAAAGGCTGTAAAGTCATAGGTAGTGAGAGAGGAGGAAGGATGAGGAGATGTGAGCTAAGACCTATATTACGTCTTTTTGGGCAGCTCTACGTAGTGCCAATCGCTGGAAGTAACGCAGTATTAACACAGACTTCTCATTCAGAAGTTGTATTCCAGTTACCCCTCTGTCACCCTCACTCAAAACAAAATTTCAGATCATCACACCACAAATTCTCCATTCTCACTTGTGATTCTTTTGATGGCCTTAGAATCCAACCATGCGATATAACGCAAACAACGCACACACACAGGTACTATATACACGAGGATACATTTATTAATACATAGAATATGCATATAAACCTAACAGATCTTATCGAGAGGGTTATCAGAATACAAATGGTATACTGTATATTCAGTCAGTTACGAAGTGTTACACATATCAAGAGGACATATGTTCAGTATATCATTCATTTAGACCGTTTTGTAATTGAACTTGGTCACAACTTCTACATTAGATACTCAAAACAAGTACATAATTCTTAGGAATTAAATTGATATCAACTGGTTGGGATAACAATTGAATTATCGAGCAGTAATGCAGTGAAGTTGAATACTCATCCAATCTCTGGGGATTCAGATCTCCTGCGGGCACAAAGAAACAGTTGCAGGCTGTTGCTGTCCAATCCACGCTCTCTGGCTGCGTGACAGGCTGTGCTGTGCGGCTTGCGACGGTTCACTGCTGATGCTCACTGACCGGCTAGTTAGTGTTGGCTTTAACTACCACAGTTTGTGCACAGGAGAAAAGATGACTGTGGGTCCCAGCAAGTCAGGAAGAGGACCGGTTCGTTCCTGATGAAGAGCTAGTTCTGAATAGTGATTCAGCTGGCCACAGTTCTGACCTGTTCACGAGGCTTGCTGCTGGTGCTAACCTCAGGTAGATCCTCTGGTTACTCTCTGGCAACCTCCGCTCTCGACTCTTAAAACAAAGGAAAGTTCTTGCACTCGGAAACACTGGCCGTTCCGTGGTTGTCCGGGCTGAGTCTCAGGATGGTCAGGAGGCGAGCTGCGAGAATGTCCTGCCCTTGGGAGCCTTCTGCTCCTGGGCCGTCCTGCCCTGGAATTCTCCTTTGAATTCCCTTTAGAATTGTCCACAGAATTCTCCTTCAGGCTCTCTGTGTTGCCTGTTTTTACCTGGAGGAACTTCAGCTCATTCATTGGCTGAAAGTTCCATGGGCATCAGAGTCCCACATGGGTTACTCGGCCCTACCAGTCCCTGATTGGTTGATCAAGGTGAGATATGAGTCACCTACTCCTGACACTTAGGAATGCAGTCCAGATGTCCATCTGGCACTCTCTAGACAGATAGGCGCCAATGGATGACCATTGAACATGATAGCCAGGCTTAGCTAAGTGCATCCCCCTATGGGAGCTGTCCCTTATCAAAAGGGACAGCTTTAAATCATCTTTAAATCATCCTGCTTGAATAGTTTCTCTGTGGCTGCACCACAGAGATGAACAGAGAGATGAGGCCTCATTTGGGAAAGCACCGCAACACTTAATTCTGTCTTATTAACAAGCATTGCCACTACACTTGTTTTCTTGGAATTTATAATGATGCCATTTCTATATACTTTTCTTTAATCGTATTCCCATTATTATGATTAAACAAATGTAGGTGGCGGTCAAAGCCATTGTGTCTCTTCTGGAGTTCAGTTATTACTCCTGTCATTTTCACAGATCGGTATCTCTTCGTATACTAATTCATATTCTATTTAAAACATTGCAGCTCTCCAATGTACTTGTCCTCATGGTAAGGTCATCAGTTTCTCTCAGTCAGAGAAATAAGCAATTCTGTGATTTTGGGGGCCCTGGGCTCAGTTTTTTACCTGGGGTACAATCTGGGTGGAGTTTGTATGTACTCCCAGTGTTTGCCTTAGTTTCCACCCACAGCTCACAAACACAAACATACCGGTACATTTATCGGTTTCTGTGAAAACTGGCTCTGCTATAAGTGTGAGTGTATATGTGTTAGTCTGTGCCCTGTGATCTACTGGTTCCCATTTAGGGTGTATTTGGCTTTGTGCCCATTGCTTACCAGGATAGGCTTTGGCTGCTCCAGACCATGAATTAGTTGAAATGGTTAGAAAATTGATACATTTCTGGGAGGTATAACTTAATACTACCACACCATAATTTTTAGAAAATGTGTGATTGCAACAAAGTACAGCAGCATGAAAACAGTATTGTAGTAAATCTACTTTTTAAAAGATTGCACCTTACAATGCAAGTTGCAGTCTGTCAACTTGCATTGTAACCTTATTGTTGAACCTTACTGTTGGAAAGAGAAATTGATATTCTGTGTGAAGGAAAATAAATCAAACTACTTATACTGTATGAATGCAGAAATTGAAAGCTACTTTTTAAAAATTCTTCCTTATGCCTCAGATAAAATGCTTTGGCCATTTTGATTTGGTTCAGTAACTGATTCCCTTTTCTATTATTAAAAGCTTTAGGTCATTTTTGTTGTATTTTTGTGGTTGGGTAAGGTGAATGTATTAACCATTTTAATGTTTTTAACTATTAAAAACAGGTTAACCAATTTATCAACCTTCACATGACAAAGGATTCTGAATATTAGAACTGCTTTGAAACATCTGTGAATAAAAAATGGCTGATTAAAGTTGTATTTTGGGAGTAGGGTTACCATGTGTGCTGCCATAGCCTTTTCCATAAAAGATCACCATTAGTTTTCCTGCATGAGTGACACAATCTCCAAACATTCTTCTATTATTTTATCTATACATATTATTTTCTATACAGTACAATCTACTTTGTTTGTCTATTTGATTTAAGTAAACCAGGCTGTAAAAAAAGGTACTGAGCAACTTATTGCATTTTTTTAAATATTTTTTTAATTTGATGCATGCATACTAGGGTTCACATTTCACTTCTATGTGTCACTTATTGTCAAACTCTCTTTACTAAAGCATCTAGCACAAAACATATTTAACTTGAAAGGGAAAATTAACCTACTATTTCCTTAATTGAAAATGTACAGAAATAAGAAAAGATTTATAGTGCTTTCATCGTGACAAAGTCATTCTGATCCACAGCCTTGATAACTGAATAACTGAAAACCATAATTATAACTATTGGACAAGCAATTGGTTTGGAAGGTCATCAGGAGCTACATTATTCATTTAGGTAATAAAACCCAGGAAACAAACATATTCCATTAGCAACTTCTGATATCTCACAACTGGCAACCCACTGAAGCTAAGCAGGTGTGAGCCTGGTCAGTACCTGGATGGAGACTTCCTGGTAAAAAGGTTGCTGCTGGAAGAGATGTTAGTGGGGCCAGCAGGGGGAGCTCACCCTGTGGTCCATGTGTGTGTCCTAATGCCCCAGTATAGTGAAGGGGACACTATACTGTAAACAGGTGCCATCCTACAGATGGGACATAAAACTGAGGTCCTGACTCTCTGTGGTCATTAAAAATCCCAGGGCCTCCTAATAATCCCCATCTATGAATTGGCTTCATTACTCTGCTCTTCTCCCCACTGATGGCTGATGTGAGGTGAGCGTTCTGGAACACTATGGCTGCTGTTGTATCATCCAGGTGGGGGCTGCATGAATGAAATCATTGGTTTTGAATCACTGTTCGTTAGAACCTCTGATTACAATTGATGAAGTTGAAAAAGGATGAACACAAATAATTTCTGAATTTGTTTTTATTCCTATCTTTGTTTAAATAAATCTACAGTATGGCAAAACATCTAGCAACTTCATTCATTCTGAATAGCATGCTATATCACATTGAATTATAAACAGAGCCAGAAGCAAGTTGTTTTCACATAAACAAATTATTTTCCCCTTATGAAAAAGTCACTGGTACTGTATATAGTTTGAATCAGGTCACAGACACAGCAATTCATTATTTGCCAGAGGGACATTTTTTAACATATGAAAACAGAATAATAACCTTCCTTCAGCCATGCTGTGTGCAGATTTTATTTAAACTCAAACCATTTCCCTAATCCATTTCACTCAGTAAAACAACTAAATCTTAATCTTTAGAAAAGCAGATCTCACGTTTATAATCAAGATTCGAAAAGTCTTACTTCACATATCCTTCACAAGAAATTGTTTTCCTGCCAGAAAGGAATAAATGCTGTTTGAGTGGTAGAGTATATTGACATTGCATTTGATCTGATTCTTAGGTGGAATTCCCTTCATTCTCACTGGAGAGCTCTTTGAACAATCCTATCGACCTGCTGCTTTTATGATTGCTGGAACTGTGAACTGGCTCTCGAACTTCGCAGTAGGACTCTTTTTCCCTTTTATTCAGGTATGTACTGTATAGATGCTATAATACAAAGACATAAGCATAGACTATATTGTTAAACTATATATTTTTTAGATATCATGCATTTTCAGAGCACATGTTTTGTGATAAAGAGATATCAGCATTCACATTGGATGCCATCTCATGTGGCACTCAATACCTTCATCTGCACTATAAACTCTTTTCTTGGTGGGGCCTTTGTATGACCCCTTTTCCTTGTTATTTCTTTTTTTTTTTGTCATTGAATGATTTAGTTTTCAGAATATTGTTCTGTGTATTGCACTCATTTTTAAGAAACAACTTTTTTGGTTTGTCTGCAATCATATACAATTAAATAATTCTTACTAGATGGGTAAGTAAAAATGTTTTTTTCTTCTTCCCCCATTTGGGATCAGTATTTAGCATCAGAATTATCACTGTGATAAAATCAATATAATAGACATTTTAATGCAGTGAGACCTCTGGGATTTTCAATAACTTGAATAAAGATTATATTTTAAAACAGAACTTTGAGCATATATGTGTATAATGGAAAAACGTTTCTGCATTTTAAGTACTGTATATGTACTGTAAATAGGGTTGGCTGACATCAGTTGTCCTTTCTTTAACTCACCCTAACTGACCAATAAGGCCATCCCTAGACCAAGGTATGACTTGGCAACAATACTTTTAATGGCACAAACAGGCAAAAACAACACAAATGAATGTGTTGGGAGTCATTGTGCTGTTGATGGGGAAAGACTTCACACAGCTTTTTATCTTCCCCAGCAATTACTGGAGTTGTCAAATAACAAAATAGCAGGAAGAGCAGAAATTCATGGCTAATTTTCCATGATTATATAATCACAGATACAATTGCTGATTTAGCTGAAGAGAAAGGAACTGAGTAGTCAAATAATAAACATTTGCCAAATTCAGTCCTTATGCTCCCTTCCAGCATCAGCACTTCCAGAAAAAATGAAGCCTTCTGTTTTCTGGGGGGTTGCATTGCACCAGGCAACTTAAATGTAATTTCTTTTGGGCTTGTTCTTAGCAATAACACTAGAAGGAAAAACAATGAATCTTTTCAGATAACAGTGTAATTCAAGATTTTTCTTTAAATGCTCTTTTGAGAAAACTAAGTAACTTTTCATTGGACTGATTCTTTACAAGTCAATACCATTAACAGTCGTACAAATCACAATACCAGGTGGCAGCTGTCAATAACCTTTGAGACAACTGACTGGACAACTGACTGACAAGAGAGAGAAGAGAGACAGACATAAGACAAGAGATCCTTGTCCAGATAATTCATAAAGACAAGATTTGAATGAAGTATTCTCTAAAGAGCAGGTGGGCTCTGATATGAAAGGGAAGATGGGAGGAGGAATGGTTATCTCTCTCCATTGGTAACCTCTGTTGTAACAGAAAGAATAAGGTTCTGGATCCCGAGATGAAGTAAAACAGATGAGTTTATTGCATGCATGGAACAATAAAGCCGAAGTCTTGTTTCCCGCAAGAAACAACAAAACCGAAGTATTGTTTGATGTGCCGGTACAAACTTTTAGGTTATATAGTCCTTCTTTGTTGCTTCGGACGACATTCGGTGTTATGGTAAGGGGGGGGTCATGGTATTTGGCCAGTTAAGAGACCCTGACCAAATGGTCAGTTTAAGATTACGCCCCCAGGGGGTTCCTAGCTTGCATCTGGAATCCTTATCAGTTAACCCCCTTTCCTGCCATAAACCCCTGTTGCTTAGAAGTCTAATTTTCAGGCAGAACTGACTTAAGTTAACCCTTTTTACATCTTGTCTCTTACGTCACCTCTAAAGGTGACAATTTCTGTACTTACCCCATGGTTAGTATGGAGGAGAAGCTCTTGGGTGGAAGCCATGTTGGCTGCCTCTAGGTTTGGAAACGGGTAACCCCTCAGCAACTTAGGACACTGGGTGTAGACATCTGTCATGGTTAGCATCCCTAGCCAAACAGGATCGGCAATTTAGTAGTACTCTATTACTACTAGTGATGACTAAAGTCAATTACTTGTGGTTAAAGGCTGTGGTATTACAGGTAAGGTTAGGACTGAGAGAGAATTCCTAAAGGGAATATAGTAGACATCTAGTAGTAGACTAAAGTAGACAGATATGCATTTAACTATATTCCTATTTCCAAAAGGGAATAAAGTTAAAAACGTATCTGTCTACAGATCATTTATTGGTTAAAAACTCTAAAAAGGGTGCAGATTCTTAAGTGAACCTGTGCCTTATGCTTATTAAGGACAGGAAAATACTTCTCTCTGTAAAGTCAGGGTTTCTCAAGCAAGGTTTTGTGGGATCCACAGTGGGTAAGTCCTTTTGGTTGTATTAAGTGGTGACTGGGAGCACCACTTAAATCATTCACCTGTAGAAAAGGAGTCATGGAGCTGATTTCTGAATGTTTTCATGGTAAGGATCAATAATCCCAGAGAGAGTTATGTAATATACAGAAAAAAACTGGTGATGTTGATTTCTCACTGTGCATGGATTTGGCTGTAGTGAATGGTTCTGGTTATACAGTTATGTGTGGTTATAATGGTTATGGATCCTGATGGTGGATATATTATTGGGTTATTGGCTGGTGCACGATAATGTAAGGGGTTATGTTTTAGATTATGTTCTCTGTTAACTAGATGATGGTTTTTGGTTGTTTATGAGTTTTAATAGAACTCTCCTTAAGACTCAGGGTGTAAATAAATGTTGCCTGTCTAGCAATTACATGCTCTGGGTTGTAATTACTCCCCAAGACTATAACCACAACCCACAACATGCTAAATCAAAAAAATCAACTGCAAAGCAACAGGATCAAAAAGAAAACAAAACTGCAGGTAAGCAGGAACACTACGAACTAAATTTGTATAGCTGTGACATTGTGAGTCATATGTTGTGTGTGCCCAGGGAAAATCAATTCAGTTCAATTTATTTTTATATAAATTCACAGCAAGGTTGCCCCAAGGCACTTAACGAGGCTGTGTGACAGTATGTGATATTACAATACAACCCATTTGGGCATGCTAACATACAATTCTAAAAAAAATACTAAATGTGGAGTATTATGTCTTCCATCATGTCCTTCTGTGTACAGATGCAGCCATTCAAAATGCGCGGGCGATACCGCATTATTTTCCGGTACGCTGTACGCAGTCTACCGCAAGCTACCGGTAAATACCGCGAGTTACCGGTAAATACCGCTAGTTACCATAAATTCTCCTATAATACGACAAGCAAAATAATAGTATCCGGAATTTCCGCAAGGTGGATCTAATAAAGCTCAACCTCTCATGTTTGAGCTGTGGCCATCAGTCTTTAACGAAGATATTACTAATAGTATTAATAATGAATGACCTTGGACAAGCTGTAAGTGTCACACACTTATACCTACTGGTATAAGTGTGTGACTAACAATGCCCAGGTTGTGTGTTTGAATCCAGCTGGTGCTGGACTTTTCTTTTAACAAACATTTCTTCGAAAAAATAGAATAGCGATATTATGGACAATCAATTGACTTTTATCTTTCAAAATATCGCAACATGATCGATATGTATTTTTATATTATACATTTTACATATGTATAATATGTAAATATTTGTGATATTTTGAACATATCTTCCCTTCTGACAGCGGTTCCTGCTTCTATTGTGTGTGTGTGTGCAACAGTAAATTTTTATAGAGAAATGGAGGCTGGACAGTATGCGTTACAATATAAACATTTATATTGATTTAAATCGTGTTCTGATTTAAATCACAAACGCGTGTTTAATTATGTGTTTTTTAATCATAATCAGGCTAATGCATTTCTACATTTTCTGTATGAACCAGCTTAGAGGTTCATACAGAAAGACAGCTTGTGTTTAAATTGAGTGTAAGGTAATTTATGCTTCTAAAGTCATGGTCAGCATTTATTATTGTACTTTGCTGTAAACTTTTTCTGTGCCTAGTCACATTATTTTATAGCGTTTTTATTGCGTTATTAAATCCGGTGGCGCCGTGTGTTAGTTTCCTGACTCCCATGTCACATGGTCTGTGATTGAATCCCATGGAACTATGACTTTATTTTTTAACAAACATTTCTTTGAAAAAATGAAACGTTTCCCTTGGTCAGAGATTAAATAAAATCTCACTCGCACCAAACCAATTTATATTTCTAAATATCACGACATGATCGAATTTAAGTCTTTTTAATAACAATGAATAGTCACCTATGCATTACAAAATATACATTTATATTGATTTGAATTGCGTTTTGATTTAAATCGTAAACACGTGTTTAAATATATGTGTTTAAAGGCGATATACTGTATAAGTGCTGATTCCTATGGAATGTGTTCCGCCGGGGATTCAAAAAAATATTTTAAATAGGCTGATAAAGCTTAGACTACTGTAACTGTATTCTATCCTGTATTACAACAGAACATTGGACAATGCAATGTAAATTGCAAAAATGCACTTGGAATCTGTCCAAGCCCTTCTACAAAAATTATTTAAACAGTGACACTGATCATTCATCTCTAAATAAACTTTATTTTATATAGCGTTTTAAGCGAATAGATAATTAGATTGCTCATAAACCATGTAAACCATGTTTCCTATGAATTCATTTAGGGCTAAAATACGTTCATTGTCTTCCAATCAAGTCGAGTTGACATTGGAAGCTTGCCACACCCGGACTGTTAAACCAACGCATTAGCACGTCAAAGCCCATTGAGGGTATTGAGCCAGTATTGGCTTTAGTATTCCCCCCCTCTCCTCTCAATTCAATTCAATTCAAGGTGTTTTATTTGCATGACAGATGGGTACAAGCAGTGTTGGGTATGTATATTGTAACGCTTATGGCAGACAGGCACTGTGTAAGAGCCGGCGTACCAGAGCAGCGCACCGAGGGAGCGTCTGCATTTATAACTTAGTTTTTAAAATTAGTCAAGCAATATGAAGCATCTCCTTTTACTTTTAAGTCCCTTAAATACATTGAGCACAGCTTTCTCACCACTTAAGATTGCTTTTGATACCATCCTTGCACAAAGCAGAAGGGAAATCTTAGTGCCTGAGCATAAAAAGAATAGGAGCATACTGCAACGCGTGTGAAGTCCATAAACGATATTAATTTTGGAACTTAAACATACAGTATATGGCTGGTCTTGGTACTTTAAAGAAAACATACACACCAGTATTCCATTTCTCCCTAAACATTTTAAGCTTCGAAGTCTTTAACTAACGTGATACCGGAGTCAACAAGCATACTTTTAGAATTTGATTAAAAGGGAATATAATATGGAATCGCGTATCTAAAGAATTTAATAACGGTATATTATATTCGTGTACGAAAGAAAGGTTCTGAGGTTAGATTTAAACTGGCCCTGGTGTGTGTGTGTTTGTGTCTTTCTGTCCTGTGATGTGACTGGCGCTATGTCCATGGTGTATTCTGCCTTGTGTCCGTCGCTTACTGGGATAGGCTCCAAATCCTCTGTACTGGATAAAGAGATTAGAAATGGATGGAAGTAAAGGCACTGTGTGGATGGAACTATACACAGTGTTAGAAACCCACTATGAAATGGCAGCATCTCACTGAGAATAAAATATTTTATAGTGCTGGCTTAAGGAAATAGCCTTTCCACCTCTCTTGCACATCAGTATCCATACCTAGTTATTTAAACAAATTGCCTCGAATTATAAACATCTTAATATGCTGGCTCTGTGGATCAGCATCAGCTATGTTTGCCCATTCCTTCAATTCATGTGCATCCAACACACAGTTCAACGCTAGCAACGACACAAAATCTAAAATACAATCCTCATTTCAGTATCTATGTAAACATACAGTCTGTTAACTTCATCATCTTCATCAAAAGTATGCCTAACCCCATTAGGAAGTGTTCTTGTTATCAGTGTATTCCTCAGCTATCCCAAAATTATCTTCTTCTTACCAACATCTCTAGTCTTTTATCCTGCAATAACTCAGCCAACACTTAAATCTCCAAACGCTGCTTGTGTTAATTTCTTGAAATCACAAATATCATGTGTAAATACTGGCCATGTAATACCCTGCATTGTGGAATAATAGTTTATTTTAAAGGGAACTAGAGAAACTAAGAACTAGAGAAATCAAGAAAGGCTTTTTTTTCTAGAATTAATAAATGCACATCCTGTTCACTGGGGAAATTAAATCCACACTGAGCAATCTTCAATATGTTCAGAATATGACAACAAGAATCCTATCAGGGATGCATTACACCTGTTTTCAAGTCCTTGCATTGGTTATCTATCAGGTTTCGAGTCAACTTCAAAATCCTCATCCTCATTCATTACCTACAGTATATGGCTTATTATCTGTCTACTCCCCACCTTTGTCCGTCTGACTCTGGTCTTCTAGCTGTCCTCAAGAACATCTACATTCTGTGGGTGACAGGGTCTTCTCTAGCTGGACCCCAGAGCTCTCAATTTGTATTCCCAGTGATATCAGTCACGTACCCTGAGTGCATTTAAATCTAACCTCAGAACCTTTCTTTTCAGAAGACTTAGTGTCTGTATCTGCTTCATTTTCTAATTTTGGTAGCACCTCTAACTGCTTGTCTTTCTTATATGTATTTACTTTTTTAATCTGTGGTCCTTTTATCTGTTTTTATATCTACTGTATTGCTTTGAGATGCCACTTTTAAAGGTGATATATCAAATAAAGTTTTTTATTATTGTTATAGAGAAACATGATCAGTTTTCCCTGGTTCAGATAAAAAGATCTAAAGCATACTAGTTTGTCACTCTTCTCATTCCCTTTGCTAAATAACTTTTCATACTAATCTGATCAATCTAACTGCCTGTTTTCTGTGCTTTCTCTATCCTGCTAGATTTGCAATTATTCTGAAAATTTTCTTCTTGAAATAATTCATTTCTAAATACCTTTTTTCACTGTTAACATCTTGCAGCAACTCTGCCACAAAATATACACTTAGCACAGTTCATCCTGCTACCAACATTGAATAAAAAAATCTTATGATTTCTATATTTATGTCTTTATTTAGTGGTTTCATTAGTGACAAAGGCTAAACTTTCTTGGAAAAATGTATTTTATGTGTTGCGGAAAAAACTGACTTGCTTTAACAAAGTATGTTTACAAATCCTTTCACCTAGCAGTTTACCTGAATGCCCAACTATCTGAGAAGCCCTCCATTAATAATAGTTGCTATTAATTCATTTAGGGCTCACTGACAGAATTGCTGTTTTGTATGCATGCTAATTTCTGATTCCTCACTCTGTTTCATGTTTATAGATAAGACTATTGATCGCGAAGGGAAATTGATGTACATGTTTGCATGTTCTTTTGTAACATACACCTTTTTGTGAATTTTTTGTATATCTAAGCAAGTGTTCCTGCATCCCTCTTCTGCACTACAGGCATGGCTTTTTTTCTGTTTGCTCAATTTCTAAAACTTTTTGCTCATGTGCATTTTTGTATTTTTTACGCCTCTAGCACTTTAACGTCCTGAATTTTCATTTGCCTTAATTTGTAGAATGAATTTGAGTTTTAGCCTTAAAAATCTAAAGTTTTCACTATCTTTTGTTTCTTGTCCTACAACTGTTATTATTGATCACCGAATTATTGTACTTGACATGACTTCATTCAGCCTTTCTGAAACGTCTATGACAGGCAGAGAGAGTGCTGTTTCTGGTGCGATCTTTTGCAGCTGACATTTCACTGTTTTAAACCAACAAGAAATTAGATTGCTCATAAATCACTTATTCTATATAAATACAGCGTAATTGCCCTCCGAAAATCCTCTTTTTCTTGTTCGTTTTAGAGACCTTGATCGAAACTGATTATATAATTATACGAATTACACAAATATAATTATATCTTATTAATTTCTTGAGATACGCGATTCTTTTAATACAGTCTTTGCTGTGCTCTAGAGGATCCTTGTGATATTTTGAGCTCTGGTTGAATGATAAGTGTCGCAGTTTAAATCATTTTCGTAGTTAGAAATTATGGAACGCTCTGTTAAAAGCAAGGGAGTTTTTATGTCCGTTGCAGTTCTTTTGCAACATGAATATAATTATATCGTTATTAATTTCTTGAGATACGCGATTCCATATTATATTCCCTTTTAATCAAATTCTAAAAGTATGCTTGTTGACTCTGGTATCACGTTAGTTAAAGACTTCGAAGCTTAAAATGTTTAGGGAGAAATGGAATACTGGTGTGTATGTTTTCTTTAAAGTACCAAGACCAGCCATATACTGTATGTTTAAGTTCCAAAATTAATATCGTTTATGGACGTCACACGCGTTGCAGTATGCTCCTATTCGTTTTATGCTCAGGCACTAAGATTTCCCTTCTGCTTTGTGTAAGGATGGTATCAAAAGCAATCTTTAGTGGAGAGAAAGCTGTGCTCAATGTATTTAAGGGACTTAAAAGTAAAAGGAGATGCTTCATATTGCTTGAATAATTTTAAAAACTAAGTTATAAATGCAGACGCTCCCTCGGTGCGCTACTCTGGTATGCCGGCTCTTACACAGTGCCTGTCTGCCATAAACGTTACAATATACATACCCAACACTGCTTGTACCCATCTGTCATGCAAATAAAACACCTTGAATTGAATTGAACTGAGGGGAGAGGGGGGGAATACTAAAGCCAATAATGTTTTCTTTAAAGTACCAAGACCAGCCATATACTGTATGTTTATGTTCCAAAATTAATATCGTTTATGGCCTTCACACACGTTACAGTATGCTCCTATTCTTTTTATGCTCAGCTACTAAGATTTCCCTTCAGTGGTAAAATTCAATATCTACAACGGGCACAGTAGAGACGTTTACAGTAAGTCTTTCTACGACAGACCAACAGACCACGAGTGCCCCTGTCGGTCAACCAATCACGTACCGCGTCATCTTGCGTCATGATACGCGATACCGCAGCCAATTACCTGCGGTACGTGTCTGTACCGCGCACTTTGAATGGCTGCATCTGTACCAGTACTCCATGTAGATATCTGTAGACCAGCAAATCCTCCTAAACAATAGCTGTATTCACGATGTCCCTCTTGGATCCATGGCAGTGATGCAGCATCCAACTCAGATGGTGGCCAGCTCGGGCACCATCTGGACATGTGGGGAGGAAAATAGGATAGTTTGGTCAGAACAGATGTATCTACCTGGAAGGCCAACACTGAGACACACAATGGCATGTACAGCAGCACCAGCAACCATAGTTACAACGAGCTATGATGTAAGGTGTGAGTAGGCTAGGCTGAAGTAAAAGGTTTTAAGTCTGGATTTAAATCCTGAGATTGACTTAGCATCCTGTATGTAGGCAGTCAGAGTATTCCATAAACTACAGGCCCTGTACCTAAAGGCTTTAAAATATTTTTTTATTAATATGTGGAATAAGGAGAAGACCTGCGTTCTGTGATCTGAGTGGGCGACTTGGATTGTATCCATTAATCAGCTACATTAAATAGACAGGTGCCTGACCTCTGGGAGCTGTATAAGTAAGTAAAATAATTTTCAAGTCTGCCCTGTACCTAACAGGAAGCCAATGGAGAGAGCTACAGTAAGTATAGGTGTTATGTAGTCGTACTTTCTACTCCTGGTAATAATTATAGCTGCCATGTTTTGAATTCACTGTAAGGTGTTGAAAGTGCAATAGGTGCTCCCTGATTGTAGGGTATTACAATGATCTAATCTGCTGTGTACAAAAGCATGTATTCGATTCTCCGTGTCTTGAGTGGAGAGAAAATACCCTAGTTTTTCAATATTTTTTAACTGTAGGAAGCGTGCCTTCGATACTGCATAAA
The DNA here is from genome assembly GCF_040954835.1 of Lepisosteus oculatus. Lineage (NCBI taxonomy): Eukaryota > Metazoa > Chordata > Actinopteri > Semionotiformes > Lepisosteidae > Lepisosteus > Lepisosteus oculatus. The sequence continues at coordinate 43,885,773 of NC_090696.1, read as the reverse complement.
CATAAGAGTTAAATGAGATCCTTGTGTCTAAGATGCCTACTGTAAGTTACGAGCTGAATCTTTGAGGCAAAATTTTAAATCCTCAGAGTTGAGTGCTGAGGTTATAGGAGACCTATCTGCACTGTTGCCTCCAAACAACAGAACCTCACTTTTATCAGAGTTGAGTGACAAACAATTTTCACACATCCATAACTTTACTTCATTAATGCAATTAGCTAAAATGTAACAATTGAGGAGCTGTCATTAGGTGTAAATGAAATGAATATTTGAGTGTCATCAGCATAGGAATGAAAGTTAATATTATGCTATCATATTATCCTACCTAGCGGCAACATGTGCAGAGAGAACAAAACTTGTCAGAGTACTGATCCCTGTGATACCCCTAATTTAACTGGTGACAGTGACGAAGCAGTACAAAAATTAGATACTTGAACATAGTGAAAACGGTTAGTTAAATTGGAAGTAAATCACTTAAGGATGGTTCCACATAGGCCAACCTCAGACTCAAGCATGTGTAACAAAATACAATGGTTAACTATGTTGAAGGCAGCACTAAGATCTAGGAGTACAACTGTTGTTGTTAAAACGTTGTCATGGTGCTCATGCTGGTAAGGGGACAAAGCTTTAAGATATTTGACAAAAGACTTTTATCAGATAAAAATGGATGTTATAAATTAAAAGGTTGTTTCTTGTGAATTTATGTAAGCATTTTGAATTTTTCACTAAACAGAGTATTGTAGTACTATTTCTCATAGTATCACGATCAGTAAACACCCTTTCAGCATAAGCTGAAATTGTGTTCTTTGTGTATCATTGTGTATAAAATCAATGTACTTTGGTACTTTGGTGTTTCAAAATTTTCTGATGTATAGCACATGCATTTACTATACAAAAGTATTCAAATCCTTGCACAGTTTTCATATTTTGTTTGTATAAAGTTTTCTGTCATAGCACTTTGGAGCAGCAATTGATATTTTATGTACACAATCTACTTCACTTAACCAAAGCAAAAACAAAAGAAGAAATACATAATGAATATGAAATGAAAATGCATGATTGCAGATTTATTCAAGCCCTTTTCTGTGCTTTGTGAAGTGCCCTTTGTGTGCAATAATGGTGGTTGTATTGATTTCAGAAAAATAAAATCACTTGTCTCTGGTAGGTTCTGTGGTCAGGTGGTTAATTTCAAGCAAAGACTCATTAGCTTTCAAAGCAAGTCAGACATAAAGTAATTGAAAATATAGATTAGAAGAAGTGTATGGAAAAATCAACCTCTCTGAACTTTTTTGTGAGCACAGTTTGCACAGTCAGTAAAATACTGTATGGAAGGTGTGTCGTGTGCCATCCATACACTGCCTGGGGCAAAAACTTACCTTTCAGCAGGGAAGTGATCCAAAGCACAAGGCCAAAGTTACAGTAGAGTGACATAAGAAAAACACTGAATGTTCTGGCTTGGTCCAGTCAAAGTCCTGACTTCAATCCTATTGAAAATCTGTGGAATGATTTGCAGACTCCCTAAAATGCTGAATATTTGCCTGTAAAACCTGACGGCCACTTTCATGAGGCATAGAGAAAGAGAATTATGATGGCTGAACCTCTGACATAATGAGCCATTCTCCTGAGTGCTCACATAAAAAGAGTTTTGGCTTAGCCAACTTGTTTAATTTTTGTAAGTTCTCTTCAGCATTTTTTATTTATTTTGTTAAATTTCAAAACACTTTGAGATTCATTTGGTTTCATTTCCTCTGCAAGAAATCATAACATCAGTAATTTTAATCATTGATACTTATATATGATATGTCTACATTATATTGAATGTCTTTTTGCAGTGTAAGGGATTTAATTTAGCTCAATGGTGGTTCAGTGGTATTCTCAATTCTCACCTACCATGCAGGAGGCTTGGATTTTCATTCCCAGCCAATGCATAAATGCTATCTGCCTTAGTCATAAAGACTAATGATACTTTTCTAATAATAAAATGTATACAATATTAACATTTTATTAATTTTATATATCAAAGTATGTTAAATATCAAATTAATATTACTAATAAAAATAGCAATAACATGGATTAGCCTTCATAGTTTAGAGTTACTGTAGCAATCAGGACACCCCAAGGATGTTTCAAAAAGCAAGATGACTTTAGCTGGATATGTAAAATAATGTTTATTGTATAATATACTGAGAATGTGTTGGGGTTTTTTTCAGGTATACATGCACATTAAAATATTTAAAATTAATTTAAATGTTGTCCTAATGCTAATTATACAGTATAAATTATAAAATGAAACCAAAGTAAAGAAGAAAAGACAGTTGTGTATACATTATTCCAAAAAAAGAAAGAACAATCTTCCTTATTCATAATGGTAAGCTACCCTGTCTTCATTGAGCTCAAATGCAAAACTGTAAAAGTTCTCTTTCTCTTGCCATCTCTCTAGCATGTTCTGCTTCTCTTTCTCAAATGCTTTTAATTAAGCATAGTTTAAGCTTTTATATATATATACAGTGTAAAAAAGAGAAAGTGAAACCATATGAACCCAAAAGTGTTTCCAAGTAAATCAATATGAATAAAAAACACTGAACAAAAACTAACATGAAATTATTGAGAAACATACTTAAAAGAGGATATTATAAATCAGAAATATTTTATAAGTTGAGTACTTATGTTCATGTGTATGTTGTTTATCATTTTTAATCTGAACTTTAGAAGTTTTTGTGGGAAATTAAATTTAAATGAGCATGTTATTTTTTTTCACAAATAACTACAGTAAGTGACCAAGTTTGATGCAGAGAATTTGATGCAGAAATTTTTTATGAAGAAGGTGGAATACTGTTATGTAATTCATCTTTTTATCTACCACTGCCAGTTATATACAGTACTGTAAATATACATTATATTTGTTAATAACATTCTGCAAATAACATTAATATTGTTAATAACATTCTGCAATGTTATTATACTTTGGTTATTTTCAGCTACCTAAATTTCCCTTTACTTACATGATTCCATATTAATATTCCATATTAAGTGGATATAAAGAAGTAAAACAATGAAGCTACCATTTCACTTATGTTTAATGTACCACAAATTCCACGTGTCGGTCTTCTTTGGGCAGTGAAGAGCTAAATGTGGCATTCTGAATCATACCACAGGTACAATGCATTTTGCTTACCATGGACACAAGTTTTGAAAGTTTTGGGATTTCTATACAATCCCAGTGTAAATATCACCTATCTACATTGTTAAAAGAATGGTAAATACAGTACATTCAATGTGACTGTCACAGCTATTTAAAAATATTAATTTAAATTTAAATATAATAATCATGGTTAGAAAGCATTTCATTTAATGCATAAATGGTAAAGGGTTTTTTTGTGAAAATTATTCAAGCATTGCAATTAAGGATTACATTTGAAAGGACAAACAAAAGAAATACAATAACAAAAGTCAGATAAAAAGTCTGTGAGCATGATTATTACAACATGATGAATTATTCTGACATGTCTTAATGTACATCTAGCATAATTATAATGAAAAACGAAAATGCAATTATTAATGTCATTTATGATTTAGATACAGTAGCCCACACATGTATGTTTACCCTTGATAAAATATAACTAAAAGTGGACTTCAAGAATTCAAGTGTACTTTCTGTATTTTGTATTTAAAAATCCAAAACTAAAGAGATGTATTTTTTAATATTTTATATAAAAAATTAGACATCATTCATATTAAATATATTTCTAAATGTATGATTTTCAAGCATTGTCATAGTGAACCTATTCTATGAATTCTGCTCTGGTTCAGATAACCTCAAGGAGGCTTCCAATAGCCTTTTATTATTCATGTTCTTTAAGACCGTCTCCCTATTTTGTTTTACAAATTCCTCTAAATATTTTTCAATCTGCTGTTATAATGCCGTTTCGGATCATACCACATGATTTGATGCAATTCACAACTGGCATCCCAATGAAACTAAGCAGGTGTGAGCCTGGTCAGTACCTGGATGAGAGACCTCCTGGGAAGGTTGCTGCTGGAAGAGGTGTTAGTGGGGCCAGCAGAGGGCGCTCACCCTGTGATCTGTGAGGGTCCTAATGCCCCAGTGACAGGGACACTATATTGTAAAATGGTCCCATTCTTCTGATGAGATGTAAAACCTAGGTCCTGACTCTCTGTGGTTATTTAAGATACCAGGACATTTCTTGAAAAGATTAGGGGTGTAACCTCAGTGTCCTGGCCAAATTTCCCATTGGCCCTTACCAATCATGGCCTCCTAGTAATCCCAATCTGTCAATTGGCTTCATCACTCTGTTCTACTCCCCACTGATAGCTGATGTGTGGTGAGCGTTCTGGCACACTATGGTTGCCATCGCATCAAACAGGCTGCACATTGGTGGTAGTGGAGGGGTGTCCCTATTATTGTAAAGCACTTAGAGTGAACTGTCCAGAAAAGCGCTATATAACTGTTAGGAATTATTATTATGATTTGAACTCTGCTCCAACAACCTTAGTTGGTAATCCCGTTACTGAGTTTTGGTTGCAAAGACAGTTTAACTTGTGTTTAATTGAGATTGTTATTGTTTTTTTTAAAGGCAAATTTAATATTTCAAAATTGTAATAACCTATTTGTTACTACAATTCAGTAATGCAGTATACAAGTATAATATTTTCCTCAAATGATGTGGTAACACTTTATATGAATATTACTGCATACTGTCTTAATAACTACTACACAATATTTAATAATCACATGGATAATGCTGTGATTAAGAGGTTATGGTATTTGTTTAAACATTGCATGGTACCAAGGGCTATAGATAACACTAAAACCTGATCCCTTATTCACAGATTATGTAATTTGTACATGTCCGTGTAAGGCATTATTCATGTGACTTTAACATTTTGTGTAGCAGCTATGAAGCCTTTATGCAGCAACATTTAAATATCAATGAATGAAGATGTTCGTGGGGATTCAAGTCTCATATACAGTACAAAACAGCAGGTTGAGAAAGGGTTTAGGAAGGACAGGAGCTTCACAATTTGTGATCTTAAGAGTAGTGAAGGCTCTATGCCTGTCATCAGTCCAGCAGAATGTGTCACCCTTGAGAGAGAACTCATGTAGAGGGATAGTGGCAGAGCCAGCCACAAAGCAACTGTAATAGGTGTCACTAGAGAGTCACTAGAGAGCTCCATATACAGTAGCATATCAGACTTCACAACACTACATTGATCAAGTTCTGGGACTTCATTTGTTCCCCTTACTGTGACTTCTTCTGATGTGATAATATATCTTCATTGTGATACTGTCAAAATGATTTTCTTGCAAGATGAGAATGTGACAGTTACTGTATGCCAAGGATGCTCTACTCACCAGGCTTGAGTCTAGTTGAACAGTAATGGAAGGAATTGAGATGATACAGTATGTGATCTCTAGGGCTTAGACACCATTGAACAGGCACATGCACAAACTCTACAAATGTTCAGTTTCTATTACTGTACAGTTTCCACCAGTTGCCACAGAGAGTATTGTGTGAGTTTCATAGTAGACGTCCTTTTGATCAGTCATGTCAAAGACAGTCATGTCAGCGTAATTAAATTATAAATGTATTTTTTTTAATTAAATATTAGTGCAAAAAGCCATTTTCCGGATTGTAATTTTATTAATTTGTTGAAGTTACAGTACACAAAACGCTCATAAATACTAGATAAATACCACCTCAACCAAAACTAGATAATGTCACATTCAAAGTATACAGTATTAGGTAAACATTGCATATTGTAATATTTACACTCCTACTACATGTTAATGGAATTATTGCATTTTTTAAATTAAAACAGTTAAAATGGTATATCCATAACAAAAGATGGAAGCAAATTTTGCAAGATTGTGTTTAACATAATACAATAAATTCTAACATTATTATAGAAACAAAAACTTTAAATAAATCTAGCTAATCTTGAATTATTAGATTTGTAAAAGCAAAGATGTTCAGTCAAAATGAAAGTTTATTTATTTTAATCTATTATTCTAAAATTTCTAGCTTTCTTTATGGGATAATATCAATAAGTCTTCATGAAAAGCAGCTATATTGCTGCTTGGTTTATTAAAATTATCATGTTCTTTACACAAGAGCATGCTGCACACAGTGTTTTACTAATTTTTTACTTTTGTTACTGAAAACACGAGAGACACAAGAAACCTCACAGTTGATTACACCTGCTATGGTTTTCCCTTACAGTCCCCAGGCTGGTTATTGTCTTTTTTTGAAGTTTCAGATCTATAGAGATCTGGACCCCCTCCCTCCATCCCTTCTTCCTCTCTGTCTTCATGAACAATGTCTTCCATATAAAAAAGATTGTGTTAAATTTCAGAAATGCCCGAACGAGCTATGGTGTTGTATTCTTCACATGACCTCATGCTCGTTTTTGGTCCTGCACAGCAGAAAATTAAGACGTAAATTACAAGACTACCAGGGACCTTTAGTGAAACAGTGACTTAGTGATCACTGATGTACTGTAAAATGACACATATTGAACACAAAGCTGTGTTTCACTATTTTTTGTAGATATACAGTATATATGGCAATTGGAAAGGTTTTAAATCAGAAGTCATAGCAAACCAGTATCCTTGACACACTGCATCTGATTCTGAGTTTGAGGTTTTACATCAACAGTAAATTGTGTTCTATTAAGAAGACCTTTGTGGTTTAATACAAGTTACTTTACCAGTCAGAAAGGAAGGGTTAGCTCAGTGTGTTCAAAACTCACTGAAACAGCTTTTTTCCACTTTTTATCAGACTGTCACAGGCTGTTAACAGGGAATTGATACTTATTCTATGTAAATAGTTTAGAAAATCTTAATCAGCAATGATTTATTTACAGAACCTTGATCACTTGAGAAGACTTGGATTTTCACCCAGTCTTCAGATCTGGAGTACTTAAAACTATTCTAGTTTTCCTGAGAAAAGGGTGTTTTGTACCTTACCTTGCATACTGTATGTGTGTGTCTTTACAACCCTGAAATTGTAAGACACATATGCAAATTTTTGTATATTGTTTTAATATAGGGACATTACTAAAAGTCTTAAAGGGCTTGAGATTAAATGAATAAACCATCATCTATTCTTGAAATCTTCTTTTTATTAATAGTACTACTTTGAAAACTCTTTAAGTCTGAGTCATATACTAATGAATGAGAATAGTATCCATTAAAAGTAAGTGATTACAGTAGATAATTGTAATTAAAAAATAGTTATGTAGCTTACAAAATTGTACCAAAATACTGATGAAAGATAGTATTAATATAAAAATGGTAGGGTCAGCTGAAATAATATTTTGAGGAGGTTAATTGAAAATGTATTTCTTCACATCTCTTGATATAAAGGCATATTTACAATCAAAACTTTATGCCTTTAATTAATAATAATCTTCCAATTAAACACTTTATTAGAAACTGGAATGTGCTGATATTAACATTTATATTGACTTTTATGTTTGAAGGTTTAGTATAGAGCTTCCCAGCCTGAGCCTGCTATCTTCTGATTCTCATTCAAGTTGAGCATTCAGTTAATTAATTAGACCCTTAATTAAACTAATCTTCTATTAATTAAACCATTTAGTGATTCTCAGTTATGAAAACATTGGAGATTTCAGGTTACCTATGAAAAAATAACTTTTTTGTAGTTGGAGTTGAAAACAATGTTTACAAAAGTTTACAATGTTTACAGAAACAATGATTTCTCCAAGATTATACAGTACACGATCGTTTGATTTAATTAGAGGCACGCGATTTCCTTATTCTCTGGCACATCTTTGGTGAAAAGAGTAAAAGTTCAGCCACATTTGGTTAAACAAATATTTCTTTACTATGACAGCATAACACACCACCAACATCATGAACATACAACACACAAGTTTCTCTCTATGTACAAGTTTACAGATAAGGCACTTCAGAAACCTGCATCTAAAGCACCTGGAAGACCCCAGTTTGAACCAAGTGTTCAACTCTTAAATAATGCCTACAGAGTTCAAAATAGCAAATTACTTCCCTTCTAAAACAAATAGAATACAACCTTTTAAGTCCCTCTCTCTCTGCAATCCTGGATGGCACAAAATAAATGGGAGCCTATTTTCCTATTATAAAAATGCACCCGCCAAGCAGAAAAGGCTGTTATTAACTGAGGAATGCTTCACTCAGTCCTCAATTTTGCTCAAAATTCCCTCACTTTCAGGAAGTTCAAGTTCCCTAAAATAAAGAATAGCACGCTTGCTTTAGCAAGTTTCAAATACTTAGCTCCAATCGGGTCTTTTCAGATATTCTGGAAAAAGGAAGATTCCTCCTGTCTCTTTCTTTCTCAATTCAATTCAAAGTGCTTTATTAGGATGACCAATGAGTAAAATCATTGTTGCCAAAGCGAAACAAATACAATTAACATAAAACAAAAATCTACAGACATTAACAATTAAGACACAATCATAAGATATCTACATATAAACATATGGAGTATTTATTGGAAGACAGGCTCACTGTTCCTCAGGCTGACAGGGGATCACATACTGGGCTGCCAGGTTAACTGAGTTCCCTCCTCCCTCTGCCAGTAAAATTGGGAGTTGTTGTGATTCTGGCAGGTGTGGGAATTCTGAGATTAGATATGTAAAATTGGGGAAGAATGTTTCTCTAATCCCAGAATATTTGTCACAGTCCGGTAGGAAATGCACCTCTGTCTCTATTTCTCCCCGCTGGCAGTGGGAGCACAGCCTATCCTCTCTGGGCAGTCAGGTCTGAATGTGTCGCCCAGTTTCTATGGCAAGGCTCTGGTCACAGAGCCTGTACTTCGTCAGGGTCTGTTTCTTTTTGCTTTAACTTATCTTGGTCAAATATTCAGCTAGTGTGTATTGTCTATTTAGGATTCTGTAGCATTCCAGTTTATGTTGTGTTCGTGTGTGTATGTCCCAGTGCCTGAGAGATTGCTGTTTGATCTGTGCTGTGATGTGGTTGATTCTGATTTGTGGTGCTCTAGTAGTGCTGCCCTGAGGCTGGCTTGGCTGGTGTCGGTGTGGCTCAGGTCAGTGAGCCTCAGGACCAGCTGGCTCAGAGGGCTCTTTGTTGGGGTCAGCTCTTGGCTCAGCAGGGCCTTGTGGTGGTAGGAGGTTTGCTCGCTGTTTTTTAGGTATAGCCAATACTTTATTACTCTCTTCTGTATGTTTATTGATAATGGGTATTGGCCCAATTGGGCCTGCATGTGTTGTTAGGTGTTTTTTTTCTGCACATTGAGGATGTTTCTACAGAAATGTGCATGTGCATCCTCCATCTCTTTCTCTCTCAATTCAATGCAATTTCAATTCAAGGTGCTTTATTAGCATGACTGATCGGTACAATCAGTGTTGCCAAAGCAAACAGAAATAATAAAATTAACATGAAACAAAATAAACATAAAATAATATCTACAGACATACTGTATTACAGACATTTACAACCAAGACATATCATAAAATATTTTCATATACTGTAAACATATTGAGCATTATTGGGGGACAGACTCACTGTTCCTCAGGCTGTGTCAGGAGTTCACATACTGGGCTGCCAGTTCAGCTGAGTTCCCTCCTCCATCTCCCAGTAGGATTGGGACCCATTGTGATTCTGGCAGGTGTGGGAACTCTGGGATTAGATTTCTGAATTTAGGGATGAATGTTTCTCTAATCCCAGAGTATCTGTCACAGTGCAGTAGGAAGTGCACCTCTGTCTCTATTTCTCCCCGCTGGCAGTGGGAGCACAGCCTATCCTCTCTGGGCAGCCAGGTCTGAATGTGTCGCCCAGTTTCTATGGCCAGGCTGCAGTCACTGAGCCTGTACTTTGTCAGGCTCTGGTTCTTTTTGCTGTTTCTTATCTTGGTCAAATATTCAGCTAGTGTGTATTGTCTGTTTAGGGTACTGTAGCATTCCAGTTTATGTTGTGTTTGTGTGTGTGTGTCCCAGTGTGTGAGATATTGGATATCCCTCACTTTCTCTCTCAGTCTCTTCTGGTCTGTTCTTTTTTGTTTCTCTTTTCTCTGTTTTGATCTCATCTTATATGGTGTCTTTCTGGACTGTTGACTGATACTTAATCATTTACCCAGAACTTACTTAACTAAGGTAAACCAAGGTAAACTTCATGATTTCTTTGCTCACAAGATCTGCCCCCTACATCCCAGCAAACATACTCTTTGCTTTGAAGCTAGAAATGTTTGTACTGACAGGCATTACCCATTGTTTCAAGATTCTTTTGAGACACATCCATTGTCACCTACAGCTGTAACATTATTTTGTTGTGTTGTTGAACTCCTGAATTTGATAGTAATAAAATATATTTTACAGCTTATTACATAATAAAGTAAGTGCCCTTATATTGCTTGGTCAGAATTAATTAGCGGCCCAATACCAGCAGAATTGATTTTGATCATTTCTGCTTTTTTTCTCTTCTGGCAACTTGACTGAAACTTCTCAAGTATACTTTGATTTGTTCTTTACAATAAACATATCTTTATAATACAAAAAATCCCAAATTAAGTAGTATTCATTAGAGCCTTTTGCAACAATGAATATCTAAAATAGTGGAGGTTTTCTACAGGCAATGACAACCACAGACAATAGGTTGTGTTTTGTTTTTTTCAAGAGATGTACTGTACTGGTACACGCTCACTAAAAATACTGTGAAATGTACCAAATTAAATGTAGCAAAAATTCTTATTCTTATTTTTATTCTTATGCCTTTTTCAATTATGCTTCGGTATTGCTAATATGGTCTCCCACATGTAATGTATATGAAATCCTTAAGTGGTCAAGGATGTGAAATTGTTATTTATACACTCAAAGCTATCTATTACAGGCTTTTTTATTTTATTTGTATTATTTTATTAATATTTCTACATGTGTACATGAACACTGAAGACAGAAACTGGAAGACTAAACCATATATTAGTTTTTTTTAATTCAAGATTTGTTTTATATTAATTCAAGTATAGTAGGAAATTGGATCTTCTGTATATGCTAAAAGAGTAAGTGTAATTATCTTAAATTGTATTAAGAAGTACTTGATTAAAAGTAATGCTAGTTTCATAATCTGCATTTGTGTTTTTGAAGTGCTGAGATCTTGTAAAACAATTAAAAAAGCTTATTTGGACTGAGTAATTTTTTAGCAGAGCTCCAGTGTGTAATTACTAGAAAATGTGGCTTACAAATTACAGTAATTATATTGATTGATTATAAAGTGCCTGTAGTGGAACCAAGTAAGTTATGTCATTTATTTTAAGATGTATCTCAACCTCTGGAACTCTGATGTGAATTGCTATCAATCTGATTAAACATACAGTAAAAAAATGTATTATCTTGAATAGGATTCAGTGAAGATAATATGAGAGATCAGTGATAAGAGTTTATAGAATTTGTCCTCTAATCCCTATTTAATGACAGGAACGTGTTCTGCTAATGGCAGCTTTGTATATGATGGTACTAGACTATCAGCGCATGGTCAGACTTAACAGATACTGCTAAAAGTTATGTTAATAGTGGTAATGTAATTGTTTTATGGAAAGGTGTCTCATGAATAATTTGAAAAAACAAACTAACCTATGAACATTTTTCTACAGAAACTTCCACTTTAATGGGTGTAATGATGTTTTTTGTCTTTTTCTTAGTTTTTGCTTTTTTGTCTTTATCTTAATTCACATAACTACTTGTATATGTACAGTAGTAACTGACCATACTACAATCTAGAGTTTTCCAAATGCCCTCAAGATATATTCATACACCTGATTAAATGAAAAGACAAATAACTTAATCTTACTAAATTAGTTATAGATTGGATAATGCATCTTTCTTAAAACAATTTTATAAATGTTATCTTAATGTCATTGCACAAATAAAAGTCCTATATGTAAAACATATTTAATTGAGTTCCAGAAAAGGGTCACATTCATCCACACCTCTAGTATTCCTTGAATAATATCTAATTCTATAAACCTACAATAATATTGTCTATGAACTCTGTAAACTACAGTATGTCTTATGGTCAGAATACTGTATATACTGTATAAATTGAGCTTTTTGGATATGTTCAATAACTTTGTTGAAAAATATAGAGCTCTATAAAATAGTAATGGATGCCTTCAAAGGTACAAAGAAGCCTTTGAAGATTTCCTGTTTTCCTGGGTATTAAAGGTTGTAACAGATGGAAGGCATTCAGTAGTAGCATAGAGCACATCATCAAGGTTAAGGTTAGAGTGCTCTCAAAAGATTTAAAAGAAATAAATGATTATAAAAGAATCCAAAAAAATATTTTTTCACTTTACACTGTAGGGTTCATTATTAAGAAATACCAGGCTACTGGTATACTGGCAAGTGTATCTTGCCATAGTTGAAGATTTTCACTAGCATTTTCAAGATATAAACTGACGTAAACTGCCATTTGACATTGCGCACTTGAATGTGCCATTCATGGTGAGGCTGCAAGTTAGAAGCATATTCTGACGGCAAACTACAAAAAAAGCAACTTGAATTTGCCAAAGTATATCTGAATGAGAATAGGAACTATGTCTTATGGTCAGAATACTGTATATATAAATTTAGCTTTTTGGATATGTTCAAAAGCTTTATGTAAAGAAAGTAAAGCTCATGTCTAAAAACATGCATGGTCACTGAAAAATGGGTCAAGTAGTCTACTGTGTTTTAAGGTTATTTTACATCTTCAGGTCCAGGAGTTCTTGATAAAGAAGGGAAAATCAAGAACTCCAGCAATAACCAAGACATTTTGGACAAACACGTAATTTCCTGTGCCAAGAAGCACAAAGCCTAGCTGTAAATAAACACTCCAGCATGACAATGATCCAGATTATAAATCCTAATGGACAAAAAATGGAATTAATTATAGCAAATACTACTGTCCTCTGTGCGGTTACTGTACATTTAGATTATAGCAAGGCATTTTTACATTTCAAAAAACACTTTAAATCTTTCTGTTTAATTACTGGATCATTTCTGTTCCTATTTCATCAAGGGTTTGAATACATCTTGAGGCCATATTATCTAGTTAAGTATTATCTAGAAGGTGATGGGGGGGGGGGGGGGTGTAATTGTGTTTGGTAAACTAGAACAGCTGTTTCCAATCCTGGAAATTATACTGTAGCCCACACACCTGCTGATTTTGAGCTCTCAGCAATGCATTTGAACCGTTAACTGAGATCCTGGATGAGATTCTCTTAGGTCACTCACTAGTAACCTAGCAACCTGACAAGCAAGATGGGCCACAAGGCTACCTCTCATTTGCACTTTTTCTTATGTTTTATGAACTGTACCCTTGATATTTTTTAGTTCTTCTGATTCAAAATGCAATGGAAGAGAACCAATTTATTTGCTGAGAAACTTGAGAAAGCTGAGAAAATTGCCAACAAAATTTTAGGTAGGACTGTGTGCTGCAGTATAGTTTTGTGAATGAATGGCTTTCTGTTTAATTTCTCACAAATGGCTGTATGGAATTCAGTAATGTGGTGTATTTTATGGATGTTCAAAGTTGCAGTTTTGCTCTCACTTTTGTCCTCACAATAGATATTTTTCAGTTGCTTTTAGATTATAAAAACAAATAACAAGGTATCTAACGAAGTGCACTTCACTCTCCCTGCCTCACACTGTAGCTGTTGGAAACCTAACACCCACTGTGTAATAAACCAATCAAACTTTTCAAACTCAGCAGTTGTTAACATATCACCCATGTTGCAGTTTTGCATTTATGGTACCTCAGTGTTCCTATTGTGTGCTGTTGTATTTTAGCAGCCTTGTACTGACAAGTCCCACTAGGGACAGCTGCTGTACTACTGTATATCAGGCAATCATACAGTAAGTCCAAAAAAGAAATAACTTTAAAATACCGAATATGCTGAGTTGATAAGATCCTGCTTTTCTACAATAATTCTAATACAAGACTCATCAGTTAAAATCAATTCATAGCCCTGGATTAACAGGATTTAGTTAACAGAGTATTGACTTGTTGTACAAAACATTAGAAATAATATGTAATTTCTTTCAGTTGAAGACAAAACAATTTTATTTCCTGGTAATACATGATCACATTATATTTGTTTACCAATTTTTAGCTTTATTTTAGGGCAAATGCGATATAGAATATGAAAATGGCATGAAACAACAATCCCTGTTTTCTGTCATTTTCCCTTCTCCCTTCCCTACAATTGTCCTCAAGAAACAAATTACCCCCACCATCCTCCCCTTCAAATCTTATACCAAATTACAGTTTACGATACTTTCCATCCTCAACTATAGATTGCTCCAAGAGAACTCAGCACACACTTTTAGTTACAAACGTACAATTTGAAGATTAGAAGTAAACGTCCATCCAAGGATTTCTCACAGTGCACTGTCTAGAATTTCCATCCATACATTTTCTAAGCTCGTTATCCAGTACAAGGTCAGTGGGGAGCTAGAATCCATCCCAGAAAGCAACGGGCTTAAGTTTGATCCCCCTGAAATTCTGCATTGGGATTTGACACAAAACACTTAAATGATAATGTAAACATGTGGCAAAAGATAATGTAGCCAAACAATAAAAAATCTGAATTTTGTTGGATTTAAAACATTACATCTAACATAAACTCGGCATAGGGAGTTGATCAGTACCATTTCTACTGTCAAGCATGGATTGGCAGCATTAGGTTATAGTTCTGTATCTCATATGCTAGGAAGCTTATCAAAATGTAACATTCAGCAGATGGAGCAATGTACCAGCAAACCTACTAAAGACCTAAAAATAAGCAATTGAATATAGTTACACTTGGTTGACAAAAATGGGTGACTGTAAATCTTATATTGCATGTTTTGTCATAATGAATGATCAGATATAAATTTCTAATAAATTTAATCCATTGTCTTTACTGTGTAACAAAATTTCAAGATAGTATTTCTTAATTTAATCTGATCTCAATCCCCAAATTGTTCAAGGAATGTTAAAATCATGACTTTACTCATTATCACTGAATTAGAGGAGGTTTAGTTTCTTTTACATATACAGGTATATCTTGTACTCATGAAAGAGCCAGGACTGATTATTTAATTTTTAGCATTTAACTATCCACTTAATACTTTGAGTTCAATCACAGCTTCCTTATCATTTAATGTGTCATTGCATAAGATGGTACTAATCGTTGTCTGTAAAAAGTGGGAAAGACCTAGTACTTTCTGTTATAGTGAAGGAAGAACAGAATATTCTCGTCTGGAGATGAGATGAATATTAAAGGGACAGATTCATTATGGTATGTTGATAAAGATAGCATTAGGATCTTTTTAAGAGATTGTCAGATGCTGAGGTACAGATGCAGCCATTCAAAGTGCGCGGTACAGACACGTACCGCAGGTAATTGGCTATGGCGTCGCGCATCGTGACACAAGATGACGCGGGGTACCGCGGTATGTGATTGGTTGACCGACAGGGGCACTCGTGGTCCGTTGGTCTGTCGTAGAAAGACTTACAGTACAGTAAACGTCTTTACTGTGCCCGTTGTAGATATTGAATTTTACCACAGAAGGGAAATCTTAGTAGCTGAGCATAAAAAGAATAGAAGCATACTGTAACGCGTGTGAAGGCCATAAACGATATTAATTTTGGAACCTAAACATACAGTATATGGCTGGTCTTGGTACTTTAAAGTAAAAAATACACACCAGTATTCCATTTCTCCCTAAACATTTTAAGCATCGAAGTCTTTAACTAAAGAGATACCGGAGTCAACAAGCATACTTTTAGAATTTGATTAATAGGGAATATAATATGGAATCGCGTATCTAAAGAATTTAATAACGGTATGGTTATATTCATGTACTGCGACAGGGCTGGGTAGGGCTGTTTCGTCTCTATGTTTATGTGAGTTGTCTTGTAGCCTACTGGTCTACGTGCTTGACTACCAACTCACGGGTTGTGTGTTCGAATCCAGCTGGTGCTGGACTTTTCTTTTAACAAACATTTCTTCGAAAAAATAGAATAGCGATATTATGGACAATCAATTGACTTTTATATTTCAAAATATCACAACATGATCGATTCAAAGTCATTTTTGATAACAATGAATAGTCACCTTCTTCCCTTCTGACAATGGTCCCTGCTTCTGCTTCCTGCTTCTATTGTGTGTGTGTGTGTAATAGAGTACATTTTTATAGAGACGCCTTCCTATACCCCGCCTTTCGTTCCTGTCCTGCTCTTCCCCGCGCTCCCCAGCCGGGCGCTCTTCGGCCTCTGCCCGGGGCGAATGTATATTTTGATATTTACACCCGGCGCAGCACCGAGGGAGCGTCTGCATTTATAACTTAGTCTCATTTATAACGTCTCATCTCTTCTTTGTGAAAACAGTACAGAACTGACAGTGCTAGGAAAACATGATGAGAATGTCCATTCATCCATTTCCTAACTGCTTTATCCAATACAGTTTGGGGAGCCACAGCCTAAATCTGCAAGCATCAGGCACAAGGCAGGATACACCCTGGATTGGATGCCAGCCCATAATACAGCGCACACAAACACAGGCATGCACAATGTCACACTAGGGCAGATTTTCCCAGAAGCTAATTCATCTACCAGTATATGATGTAGGATGACATCATGTGTGAACATAAGGAGAACATACAAACTCCACACAGATAGCATCACCGGCTTTGAATTGAATATAGAGCCCAATATACAACTAGTGATATACAGTAGTTATCGTATTGCACTACAGTCTCTTTTGATCTCTTACAGATGCAGCTGTAGTGGCGAGGCTTAATAATAAGGCAGAATTAAGTGTTTCTGAGCTTTCCCAAATTAGGCCTCATTTCTCTGTTCATCTCTGTGGTGCAGCCACAGAGAAACCATTCATGCAAGGTGATTTAAGGTCCAAGGACAGCTCCCAAAGGGGGATGCATTTAGCTAAGCCTGGCTATCATGATCAATGGTCATCCATTGGTGCCTATCTGTCTAGGGAGTGCGAGTTGGACATCTGGATTGCATTCCTAAGTGTCAGGACTAAGTGACTCATATCTCACCTTGATCAACCAATCAGGGACTGGTAGGGCCGAGTAACCCACGTGGGACTCTGATGCCCATGGAACTTTCAGCCAATCAATGAGCTGAAGTTCCTCCAGGTAAAAACAGGCAACACAGAGAGCCTGTGAGATTCAGATTCAGATCCAACAATTCTAAAGGGAATTCAAAGGAGAATTCCAGGGCAGGACGGCCCAGGAGCAGAAGGCTCCCAAGGGCAGGACATTCTCGCAGCGCGCCTCCTGACCATCCTGAGACTCAGCCCGGACAACCACGGAACGGCCAGTGTGTCCGAGTGCCAGAACTTTCCTTTGTTCTAAGAGTCTAGAGTGGAGGTTGCCAGAGAGTAACCAGCAGCAGGCCTCGTGAACAGGTCGGAACTGTGGAAAGCTGAATTACTATTCAGAACTAGCTCTTCATCAGGAACGAACCGGTCCTCTTCCTGACTTGCTGGGACCCACAGTCATCTTTTCTCCTGTGCACAAACTTTGCTGGTTAAAGCCAACAGTGAGCATCAGCAGCACACCGTCGCAAGCCGCACAGCACAGCCTGGCACCGAGCCAGAGAGCGCGGATTGGACAGCAACAGCCTGCAACTGTTTCTTTGTGCCCGCAGGAGATCTGAATCCCCAGAAATTGGATGAGTATTCAACTTCAATGCATTACAGCTCGAGAATTCAATTGTTATCCCAACCAGTTGATATCAATTTAATTCCTAAGAGTTATGTACTTGTTTGAGTATCTAATGTAGAAGTTGTAACCAAGTTCACTTTACGAAACGGTCTTAATGAATGATATACTGAACGTATTTCCTCTTGATGTGTAACTCTTTGTAACTGATTGAATATATAACGTTTGTATTCTGATAACCCTCTCGCTAAGATCTGTTAGGTTTATATGCATATTCTATGTATTAATAAATGTATCCTCGTGTATTAGTACCTGTGTGTGCGCGTTGTTTGAGTTATGTCGCATGGTTGGATTCTAAAGCCATCAAAAGAATCAACTTTGTGATTTACTGCTACAATTAATAATTGTCTCAGTAAATGCCCAAACCCTACAGAACTGGTGCCTTCAGAGAGCCACTATGATTACATATTTGGCGTCCCTGAACCGGCTTACTCTACACAGCCATTCAAAATGGGTGGGGTATTTCGCGGCATACCCCGGTGGGCGTGTCGCGGTATCACGCAGTGTCACGCAGTATCACGCGGTTAATCGCGTCATTTGACGTCATGCCGGAAACTATCCGGCGTCACGTTGTAAAACCGCCAGGGGGAGCTTAACCTCTCATGTACAGCATTTGAGCTTTTAATTTTGAACTGTGTATTACAGCATGTTAATCATCAGTCATTAAAATGTTGGTATATTTTATGAAAGCAAGATTGCTCAGTTGGACAAAGGTACACAACCTACCTTTATCAGAAATATTCATGCATCAAAGCCTTTACCGAAGAAATTACTAATAGTATTAATAATGAATGACTTTGGACAAGCTGTATACTCAAAGTATAATTTCTTTAGCACATTTTTACAAGCACTTGGAATTTGTCCAAGCCATACTTTGTCAGGCATTTTGTTTTACTTCAACGGGCATAAAAACTCCCTTGCATTTAACAGGGCATTTCATAATTTCTAACTAGGAAAATGATTTAAAATGCGACACTTATCATTCAACTAGAGCTCAAAATATCACATAAGTATCCTCAAGAGCACAGCAAAGACTGTATTAAAAGATACTTGTATGTATCAACGCTTTCTTTTCCGTATACCAGATTTTATGGAACCACTTCCGAAGGGTGTCAGCCAGTCAGAATTCCGCTGTGCTTCCTGGGGGGAGATAGACGGCGGGGACAGCATCAACAAATTCCTGAGCGGTGGTGAGCGCAGAGGCCGGGATGGAGTGTCCTGAGGCGGTGTGTGCTCTGCGGGGGGCAGAGCTTCCGCCAGGCATTGCAACCTGCGCGGCGGGGAGAGGCACTTTTCGGGAGACAGCTGCTCAACTGTTTGACTGCTGGAACATACTGTCTCCTTCCTCTGCATTTTCAGGAGTGTCTCCAGCCTCCCAATCCTCCCCAGTAATGCATCATACTGCTCCCGCTGCTGCCGAAATGTCTCCACACAGGTGCCGCTTCTACAGGTTGGCACCCTGGCCAGTGGCCGAGAGCAGAGACCCACGGCCTGTGGCAAAATAACATAATTCATGTAAGAAATAAAGTCACACAGTAGTATTCATCAGTCGCGGAACAGACGTCAAAATAAACTTTTCATTTTTTCCGTCTTACCGCTTTCTTTTTTACTGTCCTGGTGGTAGATTTCGAAGGTCGTTTCGCCCGTGCGGTGTTTTCTTGAAGAACAGGCTATGAAGAAATAATTATAATTGAATTTAAAATTCAAAATGGCAATAATACCTTGTAATATGCGCTGTAATCGCGTATTTCAGATGAAGTCTGCTGTATTTGCTTACCCTTCGCTCTTTGGAAGCTGGGGCGGCAGAAGCACCCCGTCTCTTCCCGTAAAAGGTCTTGGTCTCCATACTGTACTGTGGTCGCTGTAGTGCAGGTTCACAGTTTTTTTTGTGATGGGAGCTTACCCAATCCCTTGGTGTATTTATGCTATATTCACATGTACGGCTAGAATGTTCATTGTCTTCCAATTAGCACGTCAAAGCCCATTGAGGACCCGGGCGCAATAGTTGCTTTGTCCCTTGATTTACTGATCTGCATTAATTATGTGACCACAGTACAGTATGGAGACCAAGACCTTTTACGGGAAGAGACGGGGTGCTTCTGCCACCCCAGCTTCCAAAGAGCGAAGGGTAAGCAAATACAGCAGACTTCATCTGAAATACGCGATTACAGCGCATATTACAAGGTATTATTGCCATTTTGAATTTTAAATTCAATTATAATTATTTCTTCATAGCCTGTTCTTCAAGAAAACACCGCACGGGCGAAACGACCTTCGAAATCTACCACCAGGACAGTAAAAAAGAAAGCGGTAAGACGGAAAAAATGAAAAGTTTATTTTGACGTCTGTTCCGCGACTGATGAATACTACTGTGTGACTTTATTTCTTACATGAATTATGTTATTTTGCCACAGGCCGTGGGTCTCTGCTCTCGGCCACTGGCCAGGGTGCCAACCTGTAGAAGCGGCACCTGTGTGGAGACATTTCGGCAGCAGCGGGAGCAGTATGATGCATTACTGGGGAGGATTGGGAGGCTAGAGACACTCCTGAAAATGCAGAGGAAGGAGACAGTATATTCCAGCAGTCAAACAGTTGAGCAGCTGTCTCCCGAAAAGTGCCTCTCCCCGCCGTGCAGGTTGCAATGCCTGGCGGAAGCTCTGCCCCCCGCAGAGCACACACCGCCTCAGGACACTCCATCCCGGCCTCTCCGCTCACCACCGCTCAGGAATTTGTTGATGCTGTCCCCGCCGTCTATCTCCCCCCAGGAAGCACAGCGGAATTCTGACTGGCTGACACCCTTCGGAAGTGGTTCCATAAAATCTGGTATACGGAAAAGAAAGCGTTGATACATACAAGTATCTTTTAATACAGTCTTTGCTGTGCTCTTGAGGATACTTATGTGATATTTTGAGCTCTAGTTGAATGATAAGTGTCGCATTTTAAATCATTTTTGTAGTTAGAAATTATGAAATGCCCTGTTAAATGCAATGGAGTTTTTATGCCCGTTGAAGTAAAACAAAATGCCTGACAAAGTATGGCTTGGACAAATTCCAAGTGCTTGTAAAAATGTGCTAAAGAAATTATACTTTGAGTATACAGCTTGTCCAAAGTCATTCATTATTAATACTATTAGTAATTTCTTCGGTAAAGGCTTTGATGCATGAATATTTCTGATAAAGGTAGGTTGTGTACCTTTGTCCAACTGAGCAATCTTGCTTTCATAAAATATACCAACATTTTAATGACTGATGATTAACATGCTGTAATACACAGTTCAAAATTAAAAGCTCAAATGCTGTACATGAGAGGTTAAGCTCCCCCTGGCGGTTTTACAACGTGACGCCGGATAGTTTCCGGCATGACGTCAAATGACGCGATTAACCGCGTGATACTGCGTGACACTGCGTGATACCGCGACACGCCCACCGGGGTATGCCGCGAAATACCCCACCCATTTTGAATGGCTGCATCTGTAAGAGATCAAAAGAGACTGTAGTGCAATACGATAACTACTGTATATCACTAGTTGTATATTGGGCTCTATATTCAATTCAAAGCCGGTGATGCTATATGTGTGGAGTTTGTATGTTCTCCTTATGTTCACACATGATGTCATCCTACATCATATACTGGTAGATGAATTAGCTTCTGGGAAAATCTGCCCTAGTGTGACATTGTGCATGTCTGTGTTTGTGTGCGCTGTATTATGGGCTGGCATCCAATCCAGGGTGTATCCTGCCTTGTGCCTGATGCTTGCAGATTTAGGCTGAGGCTCCCCAAACTGTATTGGATAAAGCAGTTAGGAAATGGATGAATGGACATTCTCATCATGTTTTCCTAGCACTGTCAGTTCTGTGCTGTTTTCACAAAGGAGAGATGAGACGTTTCACATTTTATTTCATTAAAATGCTCTCGTTGTGGATAGCTAATATCCTTGAGAAAGAATAAAAGATTTATATTTAATTATTTTCTCCTTTACTAACTAGGACAGCACCACTCCATACATTGTACTGCAGCATAAAGCTTATTGTTGGCCAATGTTAATCTTTCTTCACATGTATTTGTAATTTAAATACTAGTCTTAGTTATCTGATGATATCCTTTGCTGATTTCAGCTAAAGGAAAATGTTTTTTTTTCCATCTAAACGATTCATTTTACATCCCCTGCTTTCAATGCAAGAATGGCAAATGGATTCACCTTTGACCAAAGATTTTAACCTTGTTACCATTTTTGTCATGTCTTTTATATTCATATCTAAATTTATTGCATCATGGTTGTAGGTTAATAGTTCCCAGTACCTGTACAATGTTGAAGATGTAAGTTCAGTCTGCCTTCTAGCCTTTACATTTTGTTGTAAAAGTCCATCACTTTTGTTTTCAGAGTATTCATATTATGAAATATAGTTTGCACAAGGAATTGCTCAACAGAATAACAAGTGTTTTCTGAAACATCAAAATTCCCTGAGCTGAACCATATTTTGACATCAGACAAAAGGGAGAAAAACGTTTTTTTATATAATTTATTATTAAAACATTATATGATATATGGATCTGTGAAGTTTTGAGTCATATACTTTTCCATGCAAAAGTATTATTCCCCATTCAATGATGCCCTGCTTTGTTCAATTACAAATTACAAATGATGTATACAAAATGTTTTAAAGTTAACATTTTTTACCAAAATCTGAACACTTAAACTACTTTTAATGTCAACCATAAAAATGTATGCTATAAAGAAAAATAAACTATAATACAGTATGTTGATTACATACCTGTAAGTACACTGAGTCAATACCTATTCCAATACCTAATAAAAGACAAAGTACTTACATTTATTACAGCTGAGTCTTTTTGAATAAGTTTTCACACAAAGAATTTTAATCTATTCTTCTTTGCAAGCTTGATATATTGTTTTTTGAACTTCTTTCACTCAGTGCTTAATATGACCTTTTATGTTCTTATGTTCTTAACAATATTCATTTTAGAAAATCAAAGGCAGGGTACAGTACATGCTGGATGGAACACTAATCCATCGCCGAACAGACACACAGACGTTAACACAGACACGCACACGCACGGCCCATTTTCCCAGAAGCCAATTAACCTACCAGTATGTCTTTAGACTGTGGGAGGAAATCAGATCAACTGGACCACGTGAAAATCCAAACTCCACGCAGACAGTCCCCCTGGTCCAGAAGTGAACCTAGAGCCCCAGCACTGATAGATTCACTTTAAAAATGTGTATTCATCATGTGTATTAAAACAAAATGGGACATCATTAGAAGCAGGTGAATATTTTTGCAATACATGTTGATAATTTTGTCCTATTATCCGGCATTTTTTAAATATTGTTTCTGCCGTAACTATTATTTCCAATGTGGATTTTTTTTCCTATTTCTTTTCCCTCCGTGCCGTTTGTTGGTCTTTTTTTTAGAGCTATTAGCATTTACTTATGAGTTATTACTTAGAAACATGGATATTTTGCTATTTAGCAGCTAACAACTCTGTGTCTTGAACTCTTTTGTCTGGGAGATGAAATTTTGTTCTTATAATGTATGTTACAAATGTTTTTCTAGTACTTCAAAAAACATAAAGACTGGAGGACTATTCAGACAAGCCTATGACTCAGAAATCAATGACAGTCAAGCTAGGTGAACATGTGTGTATGCCCCTTATCTCCACCTGCCACAGGCAGTAAATTGAACATAATTTGAACTGACCCCTTGTCAATTTTGTGAACCCCAGAGCAACCTATGCATACTCGTTCTTAAAACTACTGGCAAGAAAAATGTTGTCACAAAGAAATCAGACTGTCATTTTGAATTTGAGGTTTTCTTTTATTAAGTTGAGGTATAAATTTAGTTTCTTATAACAACCTATATTACACATTTTCACCAGAAGTACTGGTTAGCCACAGAGGCACTGTTTTGTAAGTTATTAACATCAAAGTGATGTTTAACATCTGTTACACATTCGTAAAACGTGTAATAATTTATTAATTGCAGTCTACTAAGCCTACATGTGTGTTCAAAAGATGAACATGAAGCTGATGTTGATGAAAGAACAGATATACACCACACAATTAGGTACAGTATGCTGTATATACATACACTGTAAAACTCTTCTGCTCTTGAGGCTGAAGCAGCAACATCTCCTTCCTCTCAGGCACAGGGGACATTATCTAAAGTCTATCAGGAAGACAAAATAATAGAATCTCTAACTCAGCTGTCATCGTGCCCAGACTTGCACACACTTCACATCAACCCGGATGCTGGGCTGTTTTTTGTCTTAGTGGTATCAAAGCAAAAAACAGACAACCACTTTTCTCTGAAGACACCATTATAATAGCCTACTATTTGTATCAAGCTATGAAATAAAAAGAAATCAGAGTATCACTACAATGTAATACATAAAACAACAGCAGCATTTTGTGCACTTTAAAGTGCACTTTCATGTAGTTTCTACTTGTGTCCACTGGGTTTTGTTTCACTGTTGACTCTGAGGAAGTGCATTAGATTAACCTCGTCAACATCTCTGAGGATTTTAAAGTACTTGTGTGCCCCATTGTCCACTCTTTTCTTTTCGATTCTTTCAGCCTACCATTGTAGATAATTCCAATGAGTCCAAGGTTGTACTGTATCTGGTTGGTCTTCTCTAGACTGATTCAAGAGTATGTGTATCAAAAATCAGAGAGGTGCAAATAACATTCCACAATTTTGGTCACTTTAATATTTTTTTTATTTCACATTGTTGATGATGAATTTACTTTTTAATAAAAAGTATTCTAAGTATAACAAACCTAGAAAAGTAGTTATAATAATGCTGTGTGTTTTTATTAATTGTATATGCTTTAATCTTCAGTTTATTCTCCTTTGACTGTTATTTGTCATAATAACCCTTACAGCAAAAATGACTTGAAGACTTAATTAGATTTGACTGGAAGTATCATAGGAGAACTCATTTATTAACTTATTTGACTTTGGCTAAAAGTGCTTGGTTCCTTAAATCTGTCTTTGTATTATAGGTTCTCATTTGTGGTGCCTATTAATAGTCTAAAAGTATGTTTTGGAGATGATTTGGGACTAGAGCACCAACTGTACAAAAAAATAGTGCAATTTATTTTCTCAACAAATGGCTCAAACAAATAGCTGTAATAAGAACTACAATATAATTTTAACTAAAACATTGAGAAATAGACTGTACTGTAAAATACATAGGTGATTGTACTGTATAGAAGTAGAAACAGTAGAATTTTAGAAAACAAATCTAATTTACAAATGACATGTTTGTAATTTGTAAATGACTTTATTCTGGCAAGGCCAAATTTAAATCTATATAATCATAGAAAGCATTAAAGAATAATAGAATTAATTCAAGAATTAATTAACCAACAGAAGATATAAAACAAGAGGTGTGGTTATTCTTAACACATTCTTAATTCTTATCTTTTTCAATAAAAAGAATACTTATTATAGAAAGGTTTCCATAAGATTAAATAAAAAAGTAGGTGTGTAATTGTGAGGAAGTTGCACAGTTAACTACAGGTACACCTGTAACTACAGGAAACACCTCAAGAAAGAACAACTGGAAGTTATTTAAATTCAGCAAGACATGTTACAGCTTTCTGCTGAGTCAGTCACCCCAGGCATTTATTCTGCATATTATTACACATTCTAAAAAAAAGACTTTCATCTTTCCTAACAGGATGACTCAGTTTGGATTTGTATTGTCCAAATATATGTATTATGATCCTTTCTAGCAAATACATGAGTCCACCATAAGCAAATAAATGTACTACCTCTTTCTTAAGCACAGCTAGTGTAGAAAAAAAAACATGGAGTATTACTGTGGCATAAACATCATCACAGAGCAGCAGTATTTTCCCTCAGGCATTATTTAATATTTAATTCACCTTAGAAAATATGACCTTCTGCTCTAGTTGTGGGTTGGGTATTTGCTTAAGCATTGAGGATATTGTCTCAGACGAATATGGCATGTGCAAGCAGACTAGAAGAATATAATTGAGAAATTACAAATGTGAGGTCTTTAAATTGTAAAACTACTAGTACTCTTGGGAGCATAATGAACAAGAAAGCCTTTTTACAATCATTCTTTTCCCCTGTGTTCATACCATTTTGCCAATACCAAAACCACATTGATAAAACGTACATAATCAGACAAAGACCTTAGCCTCCCTGTTTTGTTTCACTGTTGGTACAGTAGCTATTTGGTCTGTGAAAATGTAACAATAATTTCTTGAAGGATGCCACAGTATCTGTTTCAACAATCAGTCCGGTTAACTGTTCCATACTCCCATGACCCTTTTTCTCAGTCTTAAATTGTGTATCTTGTTATCAATTCATTATGTTTCTTGTTCAAAGTCCTAAGCAGATACAAATGTCAAGAATACATACTGTAACTGTATTAGACATGAAGAATGGTAAAGAGATTTTGATCATACGTGTGATATGGGAGCACATTAATTCCAGTATGATGCTGAAAAATTTAATGTTTAACATGACCTGATGTAATACCATGTGTGTTCTTCTGCAAATGACTCTTCGAGTAGAAGTGCCAAGGCTATTATAAGATTGTGTTTGAAGTGGGATCTAATATTTTATAAACAAATCTGTAAGTTAAGTAATTACTAAATGACTATCATTTTTATATTTAATTCATACAGGAAAATACACAGAAAAAAATCACATTTCTTTGCTCTGATTTTTGTCTTTTGGCAAAAAAAACAAATAAACATTAAAAGTGAATGAAGAAAAGAATTTCAATACATCATCTGAAAATAAGTTGAGCACAATTACCAATGTTACATTGTTACAGTGAAAAATGTCCCTGGTTTGAATGTTAAGGCCAATATTTATATTGACCATTTCATGTATTCCATGCTTCATTTGGTACAATTTGCACTTTCTGTAATTCTGTTTTCAGAAGATAATCTGATATGTTTTAGCTCCCTAAGGGACTCAATCGGTAAAGAAGCACAGGCTGAGCACTATAGACTACAGTACATACATACATGTACTGGATTGCCAGTTCATGTCAGTTCATTTCTTAATAGGATATGTGATAAGGATTCCAAATGGAAGAGCACATTTTGCTGAGCACCATCAGGATTTGGTAGCATTCACTTATTATAAGTAGTAATAATGAGTGGAATTTCTCAGGTTCCTGTTAGAACAGTGTTCATAGTGTCACTTTGCATTTCCAACTGGTACTGTGTTAAGGTTTGGGCTGCTAATGTAGGACTTGGGAGTACAGACATGGGAAAGGGGTTTGATGTGGTATAGAAATGGCTCAAGACACATTATGAACAATAGCAGCACTTTTTATTCTTTGACAGGCTTAAATAATGACTGGCATTATTATTTAAATAATTGTTTTACATAGTGATATTAGATGAATGGCATTGTTTTAATGCAAATTCAATAAGAAATTGTAGAATTCAGGATTTGTATGATCTTTGACACTGAGTTTTCAATTTGATCTATATATATATAGTAGTAAATGCAGAAACCATCTTTTTTCTCAAAATCATCATGTGTTTTATAGAATAACTAACCTCCAAGGCCCTTTGTGTACTGATTAGGTGTTACTTTATAGTTGCAGTTCCTTGTCTGAACTACGTTCCCCAGGATGCAGTAGGAAATGAGCCGCTGCCCTACTTCATTGACCAATTGGTACAAAACAAATTGGCCTGATGACAATTTAAAAACCAGGAAGCTGAAGCTTCTGGGGTCAGTCACCATATGCTGCCTAAAGGCAGAGGGCCAATCCTCTATTATGCAAGTTGCACCAGGTGGAGTGAGAGCAGCAAGCCATAGACTGCCAATTAGTGACTGAATATTTTGTGAGTTTTGACTTTTGAAAGTATCAGAGACCGATTTATTTTGTTATGAGTCAATCATACAAGCTACTTATTTACTATTTGATAGGAACTGAAACTGTCTAATAAGATGCTCAGAAAGAAGCTCATCTGTTTGACTTATGTTTTGGAGATTTTCTTGCTATAAATAAAAGAACATTTCTCTCTACCCTGCAGTTTGGTTATCGCACCTAGGTCTGCCTATCAAAGTTCCTATTTTGTGATGTCTTGCTGAGGATGTGACACACTAATCATTTTAGAACTTGTATACGGTCATTGATGACTTGTTAATAGGTTGTTTATGGTCAGCTATAATGGATATTTAAACTGACTAAATCCCCATAGAATTGACACTTCCTCATTTGTAATGTTCAAATCCCTATTTATAGTACATATTATTAGCAAGTTTCTCTGAAGCCTGCAATACGAAACATACAATATACAGTAAAATGCCTATCCTTTTGTTTAGAATAATAACCTTGACTCACAGTGGATGCCGTAGTCAAACATAAAACATACATAACATAAAACATAAAATGGAGATGTAAATACAAAAAGAAATAAGACTCAATGACTTGTATTGGGATTTCAAGTCCTGGATTGAGCATAGACTGAGCATTGTGAACATGTTCATTAAAATATGCTGGAAATTATTTTTTTCTTTAAAGTAGAAAACAGAAAGGAGAATACCTGTAAATAGATTATGATTGTGGTAAATAGCAAACAAGATGTTGTGAATCTCTGTACTAGATTTTATAGGATAAGTAAAATATGTGTGGTCCACAATGTCTAAAGGGGAATACCCTTTTGAATTAAATCACACATTTTATATGGAAATAATAGATTTTTCCTTCTACCTACGTGCCATAATAGTTTTTTTTAAAACAGTTTAAGAATAGTTTCAAAACATGGGGAAAAAATAAAATAATGTTTAGTAGAACTTTAACAGTACAGAATGGAACAAAAATGAATACAAAGCTGCTTCAATCTCAAAATGAATTAAAATCCATACTATGCAATCTAACTCACTGTCCCAATGCTGGAGAAAGAGTAATTAAAAAACAAAAGACATTTAAGTGAGAAAACAAATTCATTTTTTATTATAAAAGTTTAAAGAGAGTTGGGAAAATGTGTCCCATCTGTTCAGGACATCATCTGCCTTTTTAAAATGTTATTAAAGTTGTTTGCTGTAACAGCATGTAAAGAATATATCTCAACATCAAGATAACTCAAATGTTTGACTACCAAAATTCTTTCCAAAATGTAGCAGCAGAAATGCTGACTTGAATCAAGTAATGTCACACTGACATAGCACAAAAGTTACTGATATTAAAGATTCAGTGGTATGGTTTATAGTACATACTGTATAACATCCTTATAGACCAAAATGCTGCATTGTGAATTGTTAACCGTAACTGGGGAAGACAACAGATAGCTTGAGCAGGTGTTTCCAAAAACAGATTAAGATTAATACCCCTAGAAACATACTTGGTCCTTATCAACAACTTTGCTGAGTGGGTAACATAAAATATTAATCATTTTTTGTAAAATCTGATCCCTGGCTCATATCTAAGACCAACCATAGACATTCCCGAGAAATCCCTCCGTGAAAGGATAGCACAATGTCTGTAGTTGTAAGTGCAATGTGGAAGAAACAGTGAAGTTTATCAGATGTAATATATTCCTTAATAAAGTCTGTTTGATTGTGGTAAACCAATTTAGTCATAGAGGTCTCCAGCCAGCATGAAATCACATTTGGATAAAGCTTGATATCAAGGTATATTAGAAAGACAGGACAATAGCTTGCAAAAATCATACGTCCTTTATCTCTTTTTCTTTCGCAAAATGGGATATATTAATTTAATCATAACTCCAAAAATAACCTTTCACAATACTAGTATAAATCATTTCAAGCCAAAGAGAACCTAGGTGGGACCAAAAATTCAGATAAAATTCAGGAGAAATGCCATCAATGCCAGCTAATTTAATATGTACTGTATGTCCTTAATCACAGCTCAGACAGGGATATAGGCACTTTCAATACAGCCACCTCTGCCTGCAGGAGAAAGACTGTCTTGATTAGCCTAGACTTATTTAAAAGTAAAGTAATACTTCTGCCTCGATTTATGTAATAAAAATTTGCCACTATGTCAAAGCATCTAATTTCATTTTTAACATAGCTAATTTGCAATGCAATAATGTTAGAAAAAGGGAGGTGTTGAGTGTACTCTATAACATCCATGAAATTGTATACATTTCAGTCATTTTTTCTGTTAAGAGGCAAATACAGCGCAATATCCTTAATGGAGATTTTGACTATATCCTACAGAGTGCTGTTACTGCAATTACAAACAAGAAAAACTTCCAATTTAGTGCGGAATTGAATTTGAAACATTTCATTTTGTAATAATGTGGTAATAAAACACCAGCAGGTGGTGTTATTGATTAGTACAAATCAAAAGAAATTGACATGGTGGTCTGATAGCAACATGGGTGGTATCTCAGCATTCTGTTATTACTGTATGTACCACAGAAAAAAAAAGAGTGCAAATCATGTCTCTAGTAAAACATATAGTTCAGTAAGAAAAACACCAAATGTCTACCACACCCAAATCAGACATAAAATTTAGAATAATTAGAAATAAATTTAAAAAATAGTCTGTTTTTTTTTTGTTCAGTGAAGGTGGGCTATCACTATTTTTTTATAATGGAAACAAATTAGTGCATGAGTCTGTGGAGATTGCAATGTAAAGTGTTCCTACCTGGAAATGATTAGGACCAAGCCTGGTCCAGATCCCATACAAATTGTATTATTGTTTGCATGAGTATATATACTTGGCATGCAAGGATGCTAAAATTATATTTAGCTTTACATCATGGTCATGATTATCAAAGACCCATGATAATTGATAATTCACATATACAATCAAAAATAATTTATCAAAATTAACAAGTAGCAGTTATCTTGGTAATGAACCAAGATATCATATCATTCATTATCATTATTGTGTGATGAATGTACAGTACTGTATATTATACTGTATGTAAAGTATATACAGTAGCTTGAAGAAGTTCAGGTAGGTAGCTGCGTCAGCATGCATAGGCTGCAAAGGAACAATAGGTTTATTCCATGCTTAAAAGAGAAAAAAGGAAATGCTGTGGAGCCTTATTTGGGTATAAGAAAGATAGAGCAGATAATATAGCATGGGAAAACAAAAGCCAGCAGAGAGGAGTAGGCAGGAGTAGGGGAGATGCAGAGTGGCCAATCAAGTGGTACAAGGTTGACAGAGGTGAGGAGAGGTCTGAAACAAAACCTACAAATGAATAGAGAGAATTAGAATAAAAAAAGTCTGTCATTGAGAGAAAGGGGAAGATGTGAACCATGTTTGAAGATAATTTTAGTTTCTAATGTCTTTCTGCTATAGGAGTTAAGAAACCCTACTTTGAGAACGCAGATGGAGAGATCTGTGTGATCATGGCCATCAGAGGTAAAATGAAAAACTATCGGCTTGGAGAAATCTTTAATCTTCACAGTCCTAATGTTCTCTGAAGCAGTCTGTTTCCTTCCTGTTTCCCCAATGTAGATGTCTGGGCATTTACTGCAACAGTATTTTTGTGTTATTTATTGTACAGGTAACAGTAGCAGAAGTTTGCCATCACCTGTGCACCTGTGGTGAAAGCCAAATTATTTATATCTTGGAAAGGAACAAATAATAGGTTTATTCCATGCTGGAAAAAAAGAAGAAAGTAAACACAACGTTTCGGCTGTGGAGCCTTCCTCAGGTGTGAGAAAGACAAAGCAGTAAGCAAAGGTAATGTAGCGGGAGAACAAAGGCTGGGAGAGAGGAGGAGCGAGAGGCGGGAGCAGGGTACAGAAAGAGAGACCAATCAAGAGGTGTGAAATGAAACCTCCAATGAATGGAGAAAATTTAGAGGAAAAGTAGTCTGTCGTTAAGAGAAGGAGGTGTGATCCTAACTGCAGGATAATCTTGGTTTCTGTAGTCTGTATTTTTATCTTGGTCTTGTTGGTACCTTCACTTGTACAGCCTTGAAAACCTGGTCTTACAGAAGCTCTCAGTCAAAGCAGTGTTGTTTCTTTAAACATGTTCCTTTTTGTCCAAGTAATGACCAGCCTACAGCAGTCTCCTTCAACTTTTACTATCTGTCAAGCGTCTGGCTTATGGAAACATTTATCTCTGCACCTGGAATCTCATTAAACTGAGTGTCTATGGGGATTTAGTCAAGAGATTAAGAAAATCTGGTCTGTGCATCATAAAAAGATATACTGAAAAAACATTTTTACCTGGAATCTCAGTATTCAAATATGTCAGTGTGACATGTTGTCAGCAAGTAACCGTTTAGGAAGCTGTTGGCAATTGGTAGTTAGATGAGCTGCAGCTCTGGGCGGTGCTATTTATAGTTTGTCTGACTTCTCTGACTCGCATGAGCTTTCAGACTGCTGTTTGACAGCAAGGGCTCTCTTGGGGGGTGTGATATAAAGAAAATGATTTCTCTTAAAGCTGCTCTTGGTAGAGAACTCTTCCAGATATACCTTGAATGGTGGGGCGGTGTGGTGGCTCTGTTCCTAAGAATCCATAGCCTGTGGCTGGAAGGTTGCCGGTTTGTATCCTGTGACTGGCAGAGGAATCCTACTCTGTTGGGCACCTCGGCAATGATCCTTAACCCCAACTAATCCAGGGACGCAGTATTAATGGCTGACCCTGTGCTCTGACCCCAAGCTTCTCTCCCTGTCTGTGTGTCTCATGGAGAGAAAGTTGGGGTATGTGAAAAGACAAATTCCTAATACAAGAAATTGTATATAGCCAATAAAGTGATGTGTATGTGTGTATTAGAGTGAATGAGTGTTTGTGTTTTATGTAGGCTGACGGCTGCAGTTACCAGCAATGCAGCAGGACTAGACTAGACCGTGAAGTGACAGTAGGCTACAGAGCCCCTCGGGAAATAGAATGTGTGCTGTGATAACACAGGAGAAGAGGCGTGGCCACAGATTAGACACAGCTTTTCAGGAGGTGTTAACAGCATGTTTGTGTGAGAGCATGATGGTGTGCAGAGTGGCAGATAGAGAAGACCTACAGTCTTCGCCATAAGTCTTTTTAAACTTGTAGCTCTGTGTATTGTAACGCTACGGGGTTCACATAGGAGCCCTCGTCGCTGCCGCCTCAGGTCGGCCCCCCACCATCAGACACTCACTTGAGCCAAAGGGAAATCTCCCATCAGCCCAGCAGCTGTGGTCCCTCCTATTCACAAGGCAGGGCAATGGAGGCCATATGCGTTACAATATTCTTTTTTCTTTTATTTGGATTTTGGGCCTTTTTGTACAGTCTGTAAAAAAATATTTTACCTCTGACTTTTATTTTAAATTCCATTTAACCTTTTACTTGTTTTAATTTTTTTTTTGCTGATCCTTTAACGTTATTATGTTTTTACAATACACCCATACTCCTCTTGGTGCTCAATCAGTCTGTTCCCAGTTACAAAACTATGTATTCAGCATTAAAAAATGCTTAAAATGTTTACAAACCACAAATTCAGATGTGAGAGAGGTAAAATCATTATGTCAATTAATGTTTGTCAACAGCAGGGCATCTACTATGAAACTCACATCCTAATGTGTCTGTGTCCAACACTGGATGCAATACAAGCTGCATAACTTCTGCACATGCTTTGCCTCAGAACACAGATGATGTTACAGATGCTATGAAATTCGATCCCATTTCTCTTGTAGGGCCTTAACAAGCATGCATTCTTTTCACCGTTTTCTACAACTATTTAGCATGAGGTTGGTTTTAAGTTTGATTTAGAGCAACTACTGGTCCTTTTTGCAGTGTCTGTAGGTTTTTTTTTTGTTCCAGCTCATCTTTAATAACTTAAAGTAGCTCTTTATTGGCTTAAATTAACCAGGCCTCAACCACCTCTCAAGAATAAGGATTACATACCTTTGTCTTATTCTTTAGTACAGTGTATTGAACCTAAAAATACACTTCCAGCTGTATACAATTATTTAATACTTTGTTTATAACATTTTATTGACTATATTTTGTTTCTAGGAAGCCTTTGGCAACTATTGTTTTTTGGCTTTTGCCATCATCTGCCTGGGTGGAGCAATTTATCTCTACATCATCCTACCTGAAACAAAGAATAAAACCTTTGTGGAAATCAGTCAGTGCTTCTCCAAGATCAACAAAGTCTCATTTTGCTCACCTGCAGAGGAGGAAATGCAATGTATCCCCGCAGTAAAAATGATGGAAAAGGAGGAACAGACTGGGACTCTGAATGAAGATGGCAAGAATGGAATTGAAACTGAAAGCTCCTTTTGATAGATTACCTAATTGAAAAGGCCTACAGTATTTTAAATTGATTATTTCATGTTACACGAACAATATGCTCTTAATGTTTGGAAATGACTGTAAGAAGACTCTTATAAACAATAAACTTGTGAAGAACAAATTGTTAACAACTTGCCACTTGCTTATTTTCTCATTATTTAACATTAAAATATAAACATAAAGCATATAACATATAACATTAAAAGCATATAAAACATACATTTAAAATAATAATTGGGTTCATGGTTTCCCATGACAAATACCAAATACAAAATACACAAAATAATACAACTGTCACACCCTCTGCAGCCAGAGAGCGGTCCTACTCTGTCCTGTCCCTAGTTTCCTGTGCTTTGCTTTCCTTCCGGTGTCTCTCTCTGGGGCTATATATTTCCGGGTCACTCATTCACCTTCACTCAGCATTGACATTCAGATGTCCTGAGACCCACCTAGCATCAAGGTCACCCCACTTCAGCTGCCTGAGGGCATTGGTTTCTACACGACTCCTGAACTGCTGAGTCTGGGCTATTCCCCCGCTCCACCGTTTCACATATGGGTCTTTTTCCGCTCTCCTGCCTGTCCATGTTTCATCCCTTCTGACATCTGTGACAACAACATGCTGATTTTTTTCTGAATTAAATAAACTGCTATAACCAAACCACATTTGCCACCTTTTCTTCCAACCTACCAAGTAATCAACCCATTAGATATAGATATAGATAATACTTTATTAATCCCGTAGGGAAATTGATGAATTCCATTATTTTTGCAATAATGACTATGTACTCTGTTTAGCACATGCATTTTTATTCATCTTACATTTGCATAATACAAAAAAACCTTAATCGAACCAGAGAACAAGGAAGAGAAGCACAGACTAAGTGGGGCATGACACAGAATGACCCCTGGACCCTGGAGTTACAAGTATCATGTGCAAAACATCTGATCCATTTAGTTTGCCATCTGAATACTACACATTATTGTTCATCTTTAATCTTTTAAGTTGGATGCACCTCATCCTTAAAAATTAGACATTCATATTTTATCTGATACTCTCCTCTCTCACATTCTGTGAGTGAATAACCAGAAGCAACACACTCTGAGACTCATCAGCTGATAAGCTACTGCCTTTGAATTAAGTCTTCAACAGGAATTCAAGGTTAGCTGGCGTACTCAATCTTTCAGGCACCCCAACAGGTACATTCTGTATAATACAAATTCAAATCAGGCAACATGGATCGCTAGACAGTCCTCAGAACTTGGAGAAACTCTTGTCTAAAAAGTTACATACTCTCCATAAAAAAATTGCTATTCACTTTTCACAGCTTGTTTTCATTCACATTCCTTGGGTCAGAA
Organism: Lepisosteus oculatus; assembly: GCF_040954835.1. Lineage (NCBI taxonomy): Eukaryota > Metazoa > Chordata > Actinopteri > Semionotiformes > Lepisosteidae > Lepisosteus > Lepisosteus oculatus. Next base: position 43,850,451 of record NC_090696.1, on the reverse strand, counting down.
GAATCATAATAATCTTTCATAAAATGATAAAATCTTATACTGGATGATTCTGTAATATTCTTTATGTGTAAATTAATGTTTTCATAAATAAAATTCACTTCTGTGCTTGAAACACAAATAGAGCTGAGGACAACATAGTGTAAAAGGAAATGAAGTGGAATTAATTTGAAGACAACAGAAAGGAGCTTCCCTATAGAGAGGGTTGTTGGTAGAGTGACCAAACTGTCAAATCCAGCTGAGTCACTGGGATCATTCAGTGAGGTTCTGGATCATTAAGCTAGATGAGCAAAATGAGCTGAATGACTACCTCTCATCTATAACCTCTATTATGCTCTCATTTTCATTAATTCTTGGTTTTTGCCTTTTTGCACTGACTGAATCTGAAATACCATGCACACTCCCATATAACAGAGAATTGCCATCCTCATTACTCATCGTCTGAACACAAATAAGAACACATTTTTTTTAGTGACTTGCTAATAAAAATTACAAACAAAATGAGACCTCTATTATAACATTTCGGTGTTCTGAGTGTCTTAAGCACTTTATGCACTTTGAGACAAAAAAGGAACAAAAAAGGTTTTTGTTTGTTTTGGGGAAAAAAATAGAGATTGAATCTAGAACAGGTTGTTTCCCTGTGTCAAATTCAACAATTGCTATTTGAGATAATATACAGTGTGAATTAATCCATTCAATTTCTTGGGGTGTATTCTGTTAACATGAACAACATGAGTGCTTGACCACACAAGTGACATGTTAAACTGTGTTCATAAAACTTTTGACACAACAGTTCCTGAACAGATTTCCTGATATGCATGTCAGAGCATGGACTTGAACACATCTAAGAACCTAGGAGGGTCTGTTTTTATTTTTTATTTATAAAATCAGAATAAATCATCAACCTGCAACAAGCATAAAACTAACATTGAGTAATGGTAGTCCACACACACACTAAAAAAGGAAAGGAGGATGATTAAACAACTTATTTAGAAAAACCTATTGATCATGCAATAAATCTTTTAAAAAACTGCACCGTAATCATGCTTTTTTTGCCTAGTGAAAAAATCTTTAAATTAGCACATCCATCTGTAATTTCAACCTCTACAGCCTCTACCCAAAACTTTAAGATACTGCAGTTTAAGTTGCAAAACGTGTTACACCTCACAGCAAAAGTCTTTATTTCTGATCACTGCTACAAACTTGAGAAGCAGGAGTTATACAGCACAGCAACACTAGTCACAGCCAAATGCACATTATTCATCTTCAAAAGTGCTCTATTATGAGACTATACTGCATCTGTGACATTGTCATCTGCAACCAAAAGTATGATGCAGCTGCTATTCTATGTGCAAATTTAAATATATTTAATCTTTCTGATTGTTAGAGAACTAGGAGGCATTATCATTGAAAAGGTCAATTTTGAGATCATCCAGTTTTGACAAGTTTTTATTCAGTATAAAAGGGAAAAGAAAAGGATCTGATTTTAGATAACAGATGTAAATCAAATAATCACCCCTTGTGGTGACTGTTGAAGCAAATACATGAGTTTCTGGGTGAAAGGAAAAAGCACTGCACAATGGCACCTGCAGACATAAAAGAAATAAGCAGAGCCTGAAGCACATAAAATAGGAAACTCCCAAGGATTTTCCGTTTGATAAGAGTAAATTAGCTTTTGATTACGAACCACAGACAGACCTTTGTAATGAAAGAAGTCACCATGCTGACTGACCTGGGTGGGTATGTAAAGGGCGGAGAACATCATCAACTTGTTTCATCTTAGTTATTCCAGATGAAAGATTTTGAAATTACACGTTTCCATTTAAAAAAAAGGTTGGGAATCTGTTATTTATTTATATAAATATAGTTGTATCCATATGGGAACATTTGAAGGATCATGTAATCTAGGTTAAGGTTAACGTTATTGCATAGCTGCAACTGAAAATAAAATGTTTAAATTTCTCCAGACACACTTCATCTTGCAGAATATTATAAATTTCAATTTAGTGCTTGCTAAATGTGCCCTATCCTTCACATGGCCTGTATTCGTTATAACCCTGGTCGCATTTAAACAAGCACCCTCATAAAGATCCATTCATCCATTATTTCTGCTAAATGTACGCTATGTATTGATATTTGTTAACTCCTTCCTGTAAATTAATCATGTAAAACTAATAAATATGTCACCAATCCTATGAGCTGTTGTACAGCACAATAGTTGTCTATATGAAGGTGAGCTTGTATCCTTTCCTTTTGAAGCATTGTCAATTTATTCAAACAGTTACTCAGTACGTTAATGTATACATACAGTACAACTTTCGAACAGAGAACAAATTCATGTTGGGTCATATTCATTGTTCGTTTATTTCTGATTGCTAAGTTTTAGTTAAAGGTGGTACCACTTAAAGAGATTAGCGAGAAGTCCGATGGTGGTGGTTTACTTTGCCATAGAAATGTTTAACTTTAGCCCAGTTAGGTTAGTTCCTCGCAGGAATCCAGAGGTAGCAGATTGTTATGTTTTTTCTTTAAGTTTAACTTGATTTTTTCATTTTTTCTTGACCTATAATCTCAGCATTTTACTCAGCTTTGTTATCTGTTTCACCAAAACATTTCCTGTCATCTCATGTTTAACAAAAGCAATGATTCTTTTCTTAGATCTCAGAGACTGGAATATCAATGTATGGGTCAATTAATTGAGAGTCTCAATTAACGGGTCACAGGTATATCTGCGTTTGAGGTATATTGTTGATATTGTTGATATTTTTATCAAAAAAAGTCAATTAAAAGATTAAATGAAAAATAATTATTTAAAGAGTACATAACACATATGGGAACATGTGAACAGTTGTTTCATAATGGATAACAGCAACCATATATGATAGATATAAAATATAACATATACATATTCATGCAAGGAATATTAATTAATATTAATTTACAAGAAACATACTGACTTATAAGACTATAGTGTGAATCTCTGTAAAATTGCCAGTTAATGTATAATCTGTAGGGTACTGTAGTTGACAACACAATGTGCAACAAGGTAGCTCTTAGGTTCATCCACACAGAAGCAGTCATTACCAAAAACTGCCAAATTGAAATTCACAACCTTCCAGCAGAACAATTGCACCATTCTTCTATCACAATGCTCTAAATGACAGCACTATACTTGATAGAGGTAAAGCACTGATAGATTACTTAATTCTTAAAGTTAAATTACCAATTGGTAATATGTTCGTTGAAATGGTGCACTTTATAAAAGTAAAAAGACGTGGCAAATTGCTTTACAGTTCATGTTCTGGAGGAAGGCAATGCATGGTCCTCATAAGAAAATTATACATGTACTAAGAAACCCACCCAGTGGACTTCAACAATGAAAAATAACTCAAGAGCATAACTGTAAATAATCAAAAATCAGAATTAAGTGTTTTTCGGACAGAAAATGGAAACCACTTAATTACAAAAAGGTTTACTGATGTCTGAAGCAAGATATCCAGAGATATCCAGACTGGTGATACACATTCTCTGGGATTTTCCCAGAAAAAGATGGATAAGATCTTCAGATCAATAAGTTACTAGGAACCAAACAAGCAGGATGGGCCAAATGGCTTCTTAACCTTTATAAAAGACTGCCTGTACTGTGTCACGGGATTAAATGCATAACGAGGCTAGGCGCTCCGAGCCCTGGACCCCGAGGTCAGGACCCAGAGCTGAAACCTATGCTGTCGGGTCACTCCTGGACCCGGTGGTAGGCGGGCTTCCGGGTGTCCATCTTCCAAAGCTGATCCCGGAACCACAGAGACACCAGACTTAAAGAATAAGAGAGGACCAAGGAACAGGTGCACAAAATGAAAGTAAATAAAACAAGAAAGGATGGAGCGCCCTCTAGAGGAGGGATGACGACCGTGACATACTGTACGCATGCATTTCTGTTCAACATCAGCACATTCTCATTGATACTGTATGTGAGCTTGGCTATCTACAGTACAGCATAACAGAAACTCACTATTAAGATTCATATGCAATTGTGATGCAATTTCATTGATCTTTCAAATTTAGGTTCCTGTGTCAGTAGTTAATTTAAAAAAAAACTATCAAAAGATACACAATATGACACTACACGTCACACTGCTAGAGTTATATCCATCCTTTTCACACTCTTTTATTCAGATTTTCAGTACTTGACTTTATAAAAGTAATGCAGTCAATTTCAACACCATTTACAATAAAATAAGGCCTATTTTCACTACAATATTTTTGTTGACTGCTGAGTTTAAAGTATTAAAGTTAACTGGTCTATTTAACTATTCAAGTAATTTCCTATTACATATGGTTTATGCTTCCTTTATTTATTATTTTATTTCAAAATCTCCATTCTAATTAATATACTTCTCACCTGCTCTGTAGATTGCCAAGTAGGCTGATCAAGCCTTACGTTAAAATTTATGTAAGTACTTGCAATTCAATTCCATTCTGTAGGCAAGAGCTAAAGCTTTCATCCTTACTGTACTGGTAATTAAAATTCAAAGATTTAAAATCAGTAGTTTCAAATTTAATTGAAAACCAAATAAAAATCAATTTAACCTCATTTTACTGTCTTCAGCACTCTACGTTTTAAAACTGCAAGATCCTAGACCTTGGATGTTTCAATTAAGTAGTCTCTAGCAACAAAGTATAAAAAATACAGAAAGGATAAGTATAGAATTAAGTGATAAGTGATTTGATTTGAAAATAAAATGATCTTTTAAATAATTCAACTACAAATTCAGGAATAACATTAAAGGAATGAGAAAGACCTGGAGACATTTTAATTAGGGAAAAATGTCAGAAAGCATGGGGGTGGTTGATTAAGATTCAATCTGAAGATTAAAGGGTAATCCTAAAGTGATATAATGCCTTTTTGTGAATGTGATGAGAACACCAGGTTGATACACTGAAAAAGGTCTGTAGAAAAGCAACCAGACAAGTAATCAGTATGTCACAATCAGTAGTGAAAGAAGAATAATACCCATTGTTGTTGTGTACAAAGGCATCCTTAAGTTTATTTGATTGACTTCAGCTAAATCCCAGTGGAGATGGACAAAGCCAAACCTAGATAATTAAATTAGTACAAAGACTGGGAACAGCTACAAAATTAAAGGAAACCTATTCAGCCCAGAATATACATTATAACTTTACAGAAAGTGTACAGTTTGTGAGAACCGATTATTCACATTCTATCAGGAGCTCATTCTGTCTTTCAAATAACTATCAATGCAACTGGCATGATTGTTTTATTAGTGAACTTTTATATTCCCGTAGCTAACTAAACAGTGGTTTTGGGTGAATTTTTTAGTTTTGTCTGCTGCAAGAAATGTGACATTGGGGGTCCCTGTTGAGTGGTCATCATTATTTTCTGTGTTAATGGTCATCACAAACAAGAATAAACTTCCATCTGGAAATTGTGTATTTTAACTTGAAAAGCCAACAAGGAAAAGGTCTCACATTATTTGAAAAAATACCAGAAGGCACAGATTTATTCAGATTTCCTTAAAATAATTTTCTAGCATGATATCCTTTCAAATTTCCTACCGTGATATCCTTTCAAATTCATTGTCATTAGGTTTGTTTTAATATGAGTAACACAGACACTAATAGTATCATGGGTTCTAATTTTTGTTTTTCGTTTTCCACAACATTGCATGGTTGAAGGCAAGATTTCTTTTTTTTTTCCTTTGGCCAATCTGAGGTCACAGATAAGATCAGACTGACTTAGATGACTGCTTTTGAGCACCTCCTACTTTCTGTCACATAAAGAAAACACAAATGACTCCTTCATAAGCCTGTGTGAATTCAGGGATTTATATTGCATGTGTGAAGCTAGAAATGGTCATTTGATCTAATAATTTAGAAGTGGTGACATTTTCTGAATCAGCTTGTTACATAAATGTGTTCCATGTCACCAGCCTTTGCCTTGATCAGCATAACAAGGTAACCATTTAATGTTTAGAAACTTTCATTAATTTATTAAATGCAGCACTTTTAGAATTAAATATGCTCACTCTCTTGAACAAAAGTCTGAACATTATTTTCTGGACTTTCCTGTATCAAACAATTTGTCTTCTTACTTTTCTCTTTCCTTGGGAAAAATTATAACTACAGTATATATGAACATATACAGTACATGTTCTTGACTCATAATTGGAAGGTTGAGGGTTCAAATGTTGAGTGAAGTACTGCTTCTGGATTTCTCCAGTCACTTGGATGTTAGTAAGAAGAAAATGCATCAATGTCAAAAATAAGAAATGAAGAAACCATCGCTGTTATAGCTGGGTAACCACTGGGGAAATTATGACAATAATGCAAGAGTGTACTGCATGTCATTACACAGAACATAGATTCTGAAGTCCAATAACCTTTTCTGTGATTTTAGCCACGTAATACAAAAGAAAGTAAATGCTGTCTTCAAGTATCAGTCACAAAGTTGTCTGTTTAAGCAGCACAATGAGCAATTCTCTTGCAAGTTAATTGAGGACAACGATGCAAACATTATTTTCTAAGGCTGTAGAGATGTGAACAGTGCTGACAATCCTGTATTCAGTCTAAAATAGTCTATCAAATAAAAGGGTAATCCATGTAACAACATCTTTGAAGTGTAGAACAAAATGATGCACAAATGAATGAATGATTAAAGATGATATGAGTCTCATACTGTACATTTACAGCATGTAGCTTCTCAGCTGCTCAACTGCTTTGTACAATAGTGACTAAAACTGCAATAACTATAGCAATTTTCTAAATGAAGGCATACTAATCTATTGTAAAATTTAAATTTAACATTCCTTTATTTCAATTCCAAACCTTTTACTATATTTCCATACTTTTTACTGTTTTTCTAAACTTTCTGGAATGGAATGTTCCTTGGCAGTGCCTTGCTGAGGACATACTGTAGATCTGTATAAATACTCAGATCCCTTCAATTTATCACTCACCTCAGGTCAGATTCACCCATGTGATCCTACTTCCTGCATGAGTCACTGTGTACTTGTAAACATTAAGTCATTTTGCAAAAGCCTGCACAATCCATGTTTATATCTAGGACTTTTTGTTAACAGCCCTTGCTGTTGCAGCTTCTGTGTTTGTCTCTGTTGTTATTTAAGCATAATCTGTAAAAATAACTAGTTTTCTAACTATACCAAAATCTAAATCTGGTATAGAAGTTATCCTTGTGACTTACTGTACTTTTTCCTATTCTTCAACCATCTTAAAGACCATGTGCATACATGAAAGTGGAATGTTCATCCGTTAAATTTAATATTGAAGGTTTAAGAGGGAATTTGTCACTTCCTAACTACATTATGCTAGGTTAGACCTCTTGGAGACTACCAAGGAAAAACCAGTTGCTGCTATACGTGCTGCTGGTAGACCAGTAGACGGTAATGTTCCCTCTAAATCATAATTTCCAAACCAATGTCCCAGTATGTTGACGAGAGATACTGTGCAGTAAGAGGCACCATTTCTCAGATCAAATGTTAAACTTAGGTCCTATTTAGTCATTAAATATCCCATGGCTCTGTTCTTAAGCATTAAGGTTTCCTGGCTAAAGTCCACATTAGACTTCAGCAATTTGGCCTACCTAAATTTCTCCCTTAATTCAACACTTAAAACATACAGATGCAGCCATTCAAAACGAGCGGGGTACACGGTGAGCGTGTCGCATCAAAACGCGTCATATGCATTAAACCATATGCAAATTAGATCATGTTAATAGTATCTGGAATCACCTTGTAAAACCACCAGTTGGAGCTAATAAAGCTTAACTTCTCATGTACAGCATTTGAGTTGTCACCAGAAAACACCTGGTTTTGAATCCCAATCACTGCTAAGGGACAATCTTTATTCAATTAAGAATTTAAGTTGTATACTCTTTAGACTTTTGAATTTAAACTGTGTATTACAGCATGTTAATCATTATACATTAAAAAGTTGGTATATTTTATGAAAGCAAGATTGTTCAGTTGGACAAAAGTACACAAACTACAGTACCACCTTTATCATAAATATTTTAATTATGCAGAAATATTTTATGCATCAAAGTCTTTACCGAAGATATTACTAATAGTATTAATAATGAATGACCTTGCCAAGCTGTAAACTCAAAGTATTACCCTGGTCCACATTCTTTGTAACCGTCTTTGTAAACGAAAATACTTTATTTTTTAATTGACAAAAAGTAACACCACAGCATTTTGGTGATCTGATCAAGCATTCATTTCCAATCAAAAAATGTATGCCTTTCACATGCTCATAAAAGATATTTATATAGGAACATAAACATATTACTGTATGTAAACTGTACTGTATGTGGCTGGTCTTGGTAGTTTAAAGAAAAAATACACACCAGTATTCCATTTCTCCCTAAACATTTGAAGCATCATAGTCTTAGATGCGGTTATTTCGGAAACGTTTTTATGTGCTCCTTCTGACCATATTACTGTACGTTTATATACTTTTCTGCGAATATGCTCGTTATCACAGTAAACAAAAGTATACTTTTTGAATTTGATTAATAGGGAATATAATATGGAATCACGTATCTAAAGAAATTAATAACAATATAATTATATCCATGTACATTTGCACAAAGAGTAGTATAAGACTTTCCATTGATATGTGTATGGCTGTTTCACCAGTATACTACTGTACATCACTGTGTCTATGGTGTGATAGCTTAAGTGACTGACTTATACGTGTGAGGTTGGGTGTTCAAATCCAGCAATTGCTATGAGTTTTCATTTAACAAATAAACATTTCTTTGGAAAACTAAAATAGCAAATATTATTGGCATTACATTGACATTTTTTGTATTTCTAAATATCACAACATGTTCGAAGCTAAGTCATTTATTAATAACAACGAATAATTTCAAACTGCTACTGATTATTACTGATAATAAATATTATCAACTACTTATTAGTGCTTACTCGTTAATAGACTCTACACACTTACTAAGCTTCAAAGAACACTTAAAATTAACACAGGTCTATTTATGAGCAGGGTCAGCTGCTGATCATCTTACGGACCCTCGGACACCCCCTGGCTACAACTCCCAGCCTGCTTTGCTCAGCGCCTAGGTGCACTTCCTCCTTACCACCAGACAAGGGCGCTACAATATGAATTAATGTACTTTTCATTAGTACAAATTCTGTATTATCTTGCAAAAATTTACTTTGAGTTTTCAGTTATTGTATTCTACTGAAATGGTATTGAGAGTTTGTTTGTCATTATTTTTGAAGCCTTGCAATATTGTTTCCTGTCTCTCAGTAATTCTAATACAATTACCAGACATATTTTGAAAGTTTTGTGAAAGCAATTGCATATAATATTATGTAGGTTTTATTTGTAGTAAAATAGTCAAATGCTGTTGCATACATTTGTTCGTGTTAAAAACATATTGTAACATGAGAGACTGAGGTTGACACCATGATATACAAAGAAAGAACTTTTAACGCCATTTTAATGTCCAGAAAGGGCTATTCCCGAACGAAACTGGAAAATCAAAAATAAAAAAGGAGTTCAGGACAGTCATCTGAGGTGCAGATCAGTTGTGGTGTGAGAGTTATCTCAGTTTCTTCATCGTCTCTTCACATTTCCTAAAGCAACCACGTTTCCAATCTCCTGCCCCACCTGAAGATATGATATCCCTTCCTCCAGAGAGTCTCTCTGCCACATATCAAGCAATAAAAAGGTAAACACTACAATATTAAAACAAAAACATATTTTGAGTTTGACCCAGTGATTTCATATGATTGTGCTGCATGTACAGAATTCTCTCCTAATTTCACATTGCAGAACTCATAAATTAGTTGCATATTTATATTTGAGGTAATTTATATTTGAGGTAATAAATGCATGAATTCTGCAACCCTTTGAGCTCACCAGACACTTTTTGTAATTAGTAGAGATGCTTTGTTGCAGCACCTTTGAGCTCCTGCTTATTCTTGAGATGATTTGATTTCAGTTTCCTTCTTTTTATCGTAACATACTGTACTTGCTCAGTTGGATCTAAATCTAGATATGGAACTGGGTAGTCATATTTTCCACTTTGTCTTCAGAAGGTGAACATCATGGATAGACTAGAAATATGTTTTGGGTCACTGCCATGCAGCAAAGTGAAACATTGACCAATAAATATGGAAGAATATTCTTCTACATAAGCAGACAAAATGTTTCCGTAAACATCAGAATTTTTTCTCCTGCTGCTATTATTAGTTACATCATGAATAAAGACAAGTGAGCCAGATCCTGAGGTAGCCATGCATTATCTCAGTCAAGCTTCAAAATTTGCTTTGAAATACAAAAAGAAGCAGTTTTAGTATGAAGTTATATTAATACATGACACACCAATTAAGCTTTACTGAAGAGACACCCCCTACCCCTTCTTTTATTTTTCATTTCCATACTTTTGTTTTTACTGTCATATTTACATTTTACAGTACTTTTTACTTTTACTTACACATATTCTTGCTCTTTCCCTCATTCCTCCCCAGACTAAACAATTCTATTTTTTTTCTGTATGAAATTAACCTCTGTTCATTTTGCAGCCCAAAAAGTTCATCCAATACCACTCACAAAATAAGAGAAAGAAACCTTTTCATCTTTCAAGATCCTTATTCACTGTTCTGAGAATGGGCACATACAGTGGATATGTATATGTGGATATGTTGAAACCACAGGTTTGTGTGATGTAAAGCCAGAAATCAAGATAAATCATGTCAGACATTTTTCCATCTTTAAAATTACCTTGCAACCAACAAAATTCAAGAGAAAAACAAATATATAATCAGGAAAAATAATTTAAATTAAAAATCCAACAACGCCCTTGTGGCATAAGTGTGCACACACCCCTCAACTAATACTTTGTTTAGGGTGTGTAGACTTTTTATATCCACTGTAATTACATAAGTAATGGTTTGACACAATAACCATGTTGTTCCATTGTCACATTTATTAAAAAAAGACCTCCTGTTCTTTTTTCAATGCATTTAGTTATTGTTTTCTATTGTGTTCTCTGCTTTCTGTTAATTTTTAAGTATTTGTCAATACCTTTCAGGATTTGGAATAATTTTGTGGATTGCAGAAGTATTCACTCCCTTCCATAGATGTCCCATTTGACTTACAAAATTACAAAATGATGAATATACATTTGTTTTCAGTGAATATTTGTATTAAAATTGAAGGCTTAAACTGAACACTTTTATGGGTGGAAGATGTTAAGTGTCAGCAAAATCTAAAATGTTAATTGCATAAGCATTCACTGCCCTGAGTAAATCATTGGTGGAAACACCTTTTCAATTACAGCTGTGAGTCTTTTTGGATGTCTCCACGAACTTTGCACACCAAGATGGTTCAATTTTCACTTGCTTGCAACTTAGTTGTGTTGAGCGTCATTGTGGGACAGCAATTTTCAAGTCATACCACAACTTTTTGTATTGAATTTAAGTAAAGACTTTGACTAGGCCATTTAGGGGAATTCACTTTTTTTTCCTTGTCAAGACACTACAGTGCCTGGGCATTGTGCTTTGGATCATTGTTCTGTGAATATTTGTCAATTTTAAGTCTTCAGCAGATTTTCTTCTATGATTTGTTTGCATTTTGTCCCATTCATTTTCCCTTCAAAACCTTCTCATTTCCTGCAGATGAGAAACAGCCCCATTACGTAGTACTGCCACCACCATGCTAATAATTAGAAGTGAAGAAGACTGGATAGAATTACTGCACACCATAGCTCTTTTTATGTCACCTCACAGTAGCATACCTACAGATGCAGCCATTCAAAGTGCGCGGTACAAACACGTACCAGAGGTAATTGGCTACGGCGTCGCGCATTGTGACGCACGATGACGCGCGATACCGCGGTACGTGATTGGTTGACCGACAGGGGCACTCGTGGTCCGTTGGTCTGTCGTAGAAAGATTTAAAGTAAACGTCTTTACTGTGCCCGTTGTAGTATTGAATATTTACAGTATATGGAATTTTACCACTGAAGGGAAATCTTAGTACCTGAGCATAAAAAGAATAGGAGCATACTGCAACATGTGTGAAGGCCATAAACGATATTAATTTTGGAGCTTAAACATACAGTATATGGCTGGTCTCGGTACTTTAAAGAAAACATGCACACCAGTATTCCATTTCTCCCTAAACATTTTAAGCATTGAAGTCTTTAACTAACGTGATACCGGAGTCAACAAGCATACTTTTAGAATTTGATTAAAAGGGAATATAATATGGAATCGCGTATTTAAAGAAATTTATAACGATATAATTATATTCATGTTGCAAAAAAACTGCAACGGACATAAAAACTCCCTTGCTTTTAACAGAGCGTTCCATAATTTCTAACTACAAAAATTATTTAAACTGCAACACTTATCATTCAACCAGAGCTCGAAATATCACAAGGATCCTCTAGAGCACAGCAAAGACTGTATTAAAAGAATCGCATATCTAAAGAAATTAATAAGATATAATAACATTCGTGTACTGCGACAGGGCTGTGTAGGGCTGTTTCACCTCTCTCTTCATGTGGCTCTATTCAAAAGCCATTTAGCAAAGAGGGGATGAGAAGAGTGACTAACTAGTATACAGTACAGTACTTTAGATCTTTTTTTCTTAACTGGGGAAAATCTGATCATGTTTCTCTATAACAATAATAAAAAACATTGCCACACCCGGACTGTTAAACCAACGCATTAGCACGTCAAAGCCCATTGAGGAGCTGGGCCCAATAACTGTTTTGTCCCTTGATTTACTGATCTGCATTAATTACAGAAATCAAGTTGCTGCTCTTTGCAGACGACCTGATCCTGCTGTCGCCCACAAAACAAAGGCTGCGGCAGAACCTGGCGCTGCTGGAGCAGCACTGTCAGACCTGAGCACTGACAGTCAATGTGGACAAGACCAGAGTTATGGTTTTCCAGAAAAAAGGCCAGACCTCCATTAGTCTTCCTGAAATCGTCGGATTATGAACGAATAAAAGCATCTTATTAAAAACACATTTGCGTTTGTTTGGGAGCTATATTATGTATTTTTCATATGTAAGATATAATGATGTGCTCCCGCATACACATCGCACGACTTTAAAAGCTAGAAAAACATGTTTCGATTCACATTATCTGGTGAGCCTTGTTTTGTCAAAGGACAGCACAAAAAAAAACAGACATTGTGTGGTACAGAACGGAGCTCAGTTAATTCAAACAAGTTCAGTTTAAAAAAAACTGCAACGGACATAAAAACTCCCTTGCTTTTAACAGAGCGTTTCATAATTGCGAACTACGAAATTTATTTAAACAGCGACACTTATCATTCAACTTTAAATAAACTTTATTTTATTTAGCGTTTTAAACGAATAAGTAATTAGATTGCTCATAAACCTAATCGCTTTTTCTACATAAACACAGCGTGATTGCTCTCTGAAAATGCTTTTTCTTTATATTTAGGCTCAGATTTCAACTATAGATCGTATTATTATAAACTTTTTTGGGAACAATGTCTTTTTTATGTAAACCATGTTTGCTATTAATTCATTTAGGGCTAGAATATGTTCATTGTCTTCCAATCAAGTCGAGTTGACATTAGAAGCTTGCCACGCCCGGACTGTTACACCAACGCATTAGCATGTTAAAGCGATTTAATTGATTAGCTTTCTTAACTAGTCAGTACTGTACTTCCTACTTAAATACACAGTTAAGACATTAAATATACATATACATATACACAGTACAGTTTGCATACGGTAATATGTTTATGTTCCTAAATCAATCTCTTTTATGAGCATGTGAAAGGCATGGTGAATCGATTCTCAAAAATTACTGTACTTTGCATGATTGGAAACAAATGCGTGATTGCGAAATGCTGTGGTGTTACTTTTACAAAGACGGTCAATGAAAAAAAGATTGTGGACCAGGGCAATACTTTGAGTTTATACTTACAGCTTGTCCAAGGTCATTCATTATTAATACTTTTAGTAATATCTTCGTTAAAGACTTTGATGGCGACAGCTCAAACATGAGAGGTTGAGCTTTATTAGCTCCACCTTAAGGAAATTCCGGATACTATTATTTTGCTTGCGGTATTATAGGAGAATTTACGGTAACTAGTGGTATTTACCAGTAACTCGAGGTAGACTGCGTACAGCGCACCGGAAAATAATGCGGTATCGCCCGCGCATTTTGAATGGCTGCATCTGTAACTAATTTTCTGTTTGTCCAACTGCTAAGTTTGGAGGAACAACCTGTTCTAGTCATTGGCTGGGGGGGTTTACTGTAAATCACTTTCCATGTCTTTATGCTTGCCTTCTCCATGTTCAAGCAAATATTCATTACATTTGAATATTTTATACCCTCCTCCCTACTGTATATGTGCTTTTCTACAAAGACCTTTGCATTGTTTTGAAAGCCTCTTGGTCTTCATGGTTGAAACTTTGCTTGAAATTTGTGAAATGAATGAAAAATGTGTCCAATTCTCCTACAATGTTTACTGTTTCAGGGATATGTTAAGACCATGACATGTCGTTTAGAGAATGCAGTATTATAATTATACAGTACATCTGACATTTGACATCTGTTTAAATTTTACATTCCATGTTGCATTATAACCAATATAATGTGCTAAATATTTTACATACCTTCAGTATTAACAAAAACAATCAATTTTCCAGTCAATTCCCCTTATTGATATTTTTCCCAAATTAAAAGGAATATAGAAATGCTGACTTCTTACAAGATAGAAAGCACAAATACATTTCATTAGTGTAAACACATATTGGAGTCAATCAGAAAATAATTACAGATAAAGATTACAAATGAAAGAAGGTTCTGTGGCCCATCTAGCTTGTTTGAACTGTAAGCATAATATCCCCATTTCCTCATTTCAATCACATACTCCAGATACTGTATATCAAAACAATCAAGGTAATTAAAATGGTAGACATGGCTAATGACTGCTTCCTAACTCACTTTGTCAGAACATGTACTAGAGGGAAAGTATGTATTGATCTAGTGTATCAACAATCGAGATAGAGTGAGGAAAACATTAGGGAAACATCAGAGAAACATTAGGGAATTGTGAATCCATAACAAAGGTTTACAATTTCAGGAAAGCAGACTATGAAGGAATGAGACAGTTTAAGACAAGTAGAAAGCGATAGAAGAGATAGTGAATATGTAATGTATGGATGGCAACAACATGTTTTGCTTAAAGCAAAGAACACATTTATCCCAAGAATAAATCCAAGAAGGCAGGGACTCAGTAGATTTTGTTCTTAAATCAGTTAAGCACAATATACAGAGAATGCATTTAATAAAATGATTGAAAAGCACAGAAGCAAGTTAAAGAAAAAAATAGAACAAATCCAAAGCACAGGTAAAAAGAGATTTTAAACAGATAAGGAGAGATATAAAACTAGTACTGCAACATACAGTAGCTCAGGCTAAGAAAAGATCATATTCTAAATTAAATTATATTATCAAAGATGAGTTTTGGGTACCATTGGCACTCAAGATTAGCAATCTCCTGGTCCCTGTGGTAACCTTATCAGTGTACATAAGGAAACGAGATATAATTCATAAACCTTTGACAGCTCTTTCAACAGTTCCTCAAGACAGGCATAGTAATGATTTCCTGGAGAACTGTTAATATGTTAATATTTATGTATAGGGAGCTGTTTCCCTGAGAAGCAGTTAGATGATGGACTGAAAATTTGTGCTGCAATTGTGTAAGAACTGAAGCTATAAATATAAAAAGGAAGCAATCAAAATAAAAATAATTCTCTGAAACAGAATGGGAAAATATACAATTTGGGATGAAAGTTAAAAATAATTGAAGTATCAGTATAAAGGCTTATAAAATTTATTTTTGCTGCCCTCAACAAATAACTTATTTAGATACTTCTGAATTACTGTACACATCAGTTATTGTCATTATACTTGTGAAAACACATGATATTAATATGTGCTTGATATTTTCTTTGGATACTTTTATGAAACTGAATAGAGTATATAATTCCCTTAAACATGCTACATTCTATTTGAATACAATTATTTTTCCTTCAGATTCCAACACAATTATTTATTTTTCTTTTGATTTAAAATATTTTTGTAAGACCATATTAAAGGTTTATTCAAAGTCCATTGTCATGCCATCTACTGTACATAAGTACAATATAATGTACTGAAAATGTTCTTATTAACATTAAGCATCAGAAGAAATCTTAATCTGTAGATTCTGTAATAAAACATTATTTATACAATCAAGGCTGAAGCATCCTATTGACTTTACTAAGATAACCTATTTTAAGTATTCATGGTTTGGCTTTAAAGAATTCAAATAATGTTATTACAATTACAAGGTTTGTCATTAAGCCTTGCATCATTGCACTTCTTTATGACATTAATTCTAGGTTTCATAGGATCTCTAAAACTGACGTAGCATGTCTCTTAGAATTATACAGTAACATATTTTAGGAGATTAATGAAACACATGAGAGAAATTCACAGTGTACTAAGTGTAAGGCAATGCTTTGAATGTTGTGTTCCAAGGATGTAAGTAAATCAATCCTTTAATTCCTTTCTGGCTAGACAGAATAAAGTTCCAATCAACTTTTTTTTCTGCTTATATTGTCATTGTAATTTTAGAAATTATAATTTTTCTCTCCTTGAAAGGAGAACATGTCTTATTCCTCAAATGGGTTCTACCGTGCTGCAGTGATTAATCAGCAAAATTAAAGCAGAGATGACCTTGTTTGTACCCACTGTGTGTCATGAATGTATATAAGACATCTTTGCAAAACTTAGGGCAGAGACCTGAGACAAATATAGACAACCTGATTAACAAACTAACCCTTTGGCATTAATGTTGTCTTCTTTTTTCTGGCTTATTTGTTTAAAATGTTAAATGATTCATTGTTTTCTAATCAGTTTTCTCACTATAACGTTTACTAAAGAATATTTCATACTTAAACATTAATGAATTTTGTGTGTGTCCCATTAGGCAGTGAAAGTATATACATAGAAACAAAATGGAAAACTATTTGTTAAGGAACCTACTGTAAGTGTTTGGTATTTCAGTCCTGGTAGTCAGATATTGGCAGTGACAATTAAGGTAATCTAGATAACTGTCTTGAAATTGTCGTGAATTCTTCCCTATGTATTTGAAAATGTATTGACATTCTTAAAATGAAATTTGAAAGTGAACATTTTGTTATTGTTTTAACCATAAACTTTGGCATTGTTGGTTAAAGCTTGCATTCATTTTCTCTGCCTTCTGTTGTTACATCTAGTCAGTTTCTAATAATCTCCCAAGCTGAGCCGAATCCTGGTTTCATTCTTCTTTGTTGCTTTGTTATTGAAATCATCTGTTCACATTATAAGGACTCCATGATCTGGGGACTGACATGTGTGAAGTATTGTTTTTGCTTCTAATCTAAGTATTGTAAGTTTAGACTTTCTGCTTGTAAAGGGTTATTATGGTGATACTGTGGTACTCCACTACAAACCCAGTTTGAATATTTACCACTTACCTGCACCCTGTTTTCTGATTAATAACCAATTCTCAGTCCAAAGGCTCATGTTTCTCTGAATACCTACCAGCTGCAATTGGAGAATTAATATTTTATGAGGAACAGTATCAAAAGCCTTTCCTTTACCTCTGTATGCCATTTCGCATTAGGTTAAGTAACCAGTAAATCAACAGAAACCAACTTTCATCATCTGTTTTCACCTGTCTCTTAGCCCACCTGCAGCTGGTCAAACATCTCAAGCCATAACCTTTATTTTAAGCTTTCCAAGTAAGGCTTTGAATTGTGCAATCATGATGTGAACTGCAAATGTTATTAGACTTAACAGATGCCTGGATCATATATTTATTATGTTGGTGCATCATATGATGTGCCTGAGATCTAGGAATTTGGATCATATGTCCGTGGGTATTCATTACTGTTTTAGCTTTCTTAAAGAACTATTAACAAGTTAATGACTTTTCCTAAGTGAATATTACCATATACTGTAGACAATCCTCTAGTTCTAGTTCTTATAAATGTTTCCATTACCTTCCATGCAATAGTAGTTAGACTTACAGTATTAGTATATAATTATGTGGTTCAGTTTTGTCAAACTTTTATGGATATGTAACAATTCTCCTATTCCAGGGTACTATCCCTGTATTAAGCAACTGTTGGAAGAGATGTGTCAATGGCTTCTTAATAACATCTTTTATTCCTCTTGAGTACAATTCTTAAGATATTTACAACCCCCCGAGCACAGCGTCTTCCTTACTAAATTAGTATTCACAATTGTCAAAAGCATTGATTAAGTCAACACAAGAGGTTTCTTTTGAATCAGTGAAACACATATCAGAGAGCACAAGTGGAAAATAGGGTGAAATGCATTTAAAACTTAGAACAGGATGCATTTTTTACCCAAAGCGTTATGGGAGTCTGAGACAAACCATCTAAATATCTAAGATTCTCAGATCAATTAGCAACTACCAACCAAGCAAGTTAAAGCGATCAAAGTTTCTTCTTATTTGTAATGCTTATTATGTTTTACAGGTGCCTAATTTCCCTTTTTTAAAACAGTAAAAAATGTGTGAAGTTTAAAACAGTTCTCTTTTCCAGAAAGAACGTGCCATAGAACAGCACATCCACATCAAACAGTGGTGTAAAGTTTCCTTGGTATTTGTAAATATTTGAAATATTATTAAATGTTTACAATGTTCTAAGTGTGTTTTAAAAAAGAGTAAATCCATGTCACTATCCTTGCAAACATACTATTGTCATATAAAATTATTCCTCTGCCAATTATCCTAATAAAGATTATTCTTTGGGTAGTTTAAAAATGCCCTGATTCTCATGTAGGAATACATTAACCTCACTTATACAGAAATTATTAATCTCTAGAAATTCTGTAGTTTATGTAGATATCAATATAAATCCAACAAACAAGAATCAGATGGCTTCTCTTTGTACATCAGCTGTAGAAAATGGATACTACATACGGTCTACGTCCCTTTCCCTTTTTTGGTTAATTTATGAAGATGCCTAGCTATCTATAAGGGTAAACGATTTCCTACAAAAAAGAACTCTAGAATTTTGATTCTAAACAAACTATTTGTGTTAAATGCAAGCTAACTTAATGAAATCATTATCACAAAGCTTGATGAGCTAATGTAATGTTAAGCACATGTATAGTGCCTGAAAAGTGGCTTCTCAAAATACTTTACAGTAAGGAAAAGAACACATACAGAGTGTGTTACAATAAGGGTTTGGAATACAGTAAGAAAGCAAAGAGCCAAAGCAGAAACAAATACATAAAAGCCCTTCTAAAGAAGTCGTCTTTTTTGAGTCTTGATTTAAAAAGTGCTCTTGAAGTTGACTCTGTCACCAATCCCAGTCTAGGATTCAATCTGATCTGGGACTGAATTCCAGATCTTTGGGGTAAAGCAAGAGAAGGCCCTGTCACCTATTGTATAATGACAGGGTTGGGGGACAGACAGGAGACAAGAATTTGAAGAATGAGGTTGCATGTTAGGGAATAGGACAATATTAAGTTAGACAGGTACTGAGATGCCATGCCATGCAGAAATTTATAGTTGAGTATGAGGATTTTGAAATTGACACGAAACCTGATAGGAAGCCAGTACAAGGACTCCAGGACAGGAGTAATGTGATCATTTGCACAAGACCCGGACAGAAGTCGGGCTGCTGAATTCTGGAAATAGTGAAGTTCGTTACAGGGCATTCCAGTAATCAATTCTAGAGAACACAAAAGTTTTGACCAGCTTTTCAGCTACAGTTAGAGACAACATAGGATGAAATGTGGTGATATTTCTGAGGTAGAAAGATGATGTTTTTATAATATTTTGGACATGTGGGTCAAACATTCAGATCAAATATCACCCCCAAGTTCTTCAGTTTAGGTTCCAATTCAAGTACAGTGCCATCCACAGATAAGGTTGCTACACTGGCTTTATATAGTTGCTGGGAGGTGCCAAGAAGCATGACTTCAATCTTGTTCCAGTTTAAATGAAGGATATTGTGAGTCACCCTGTTTTTTTTTTTGGTCAGAGATGCAATTAGACACTTCAGTGTCAGATTTAGTATGGATGTAAATTTGAGTATCATCAGCAATACAATAATAACTCAGGCTATGTGATCTTAGAAGCTAAGATAAGCTTAGTAGCTTTTAAATGCTTAAAAGTAAGGGGTCCAGTATCACGCTCTGAGGAACACCAGAGGAAGTGGGAGCACAACATGGAGATGGTAAAAGGGAAAGGAGAAGTTTCATGATTTTGCAGCCAGCCTATTCTTGCTGTTTTACTGGGGTGAAGTGGAATTGCCAACAATTCCAATGTGCCCAGGGAAATGAGCACTGGAGTGTAGCTGTTCCACAAAAGTGCTGATAGATGGTCACTATTGCTAGTTTCATAACCAGGTCCTGAAAAGTAGTGCTAACGGGACTTACAAAGTGATCAGTAACAACAAGCATTTGCATCTATCCACACAATCCATTAGTTTTGTTAGATCTGGTGAACAACCTAAATAAAAACATTGAGATCAAGTCCTTGCTATGCATACGACTGGCGCCTTAGGAAAGCACTTACAGTTCCTGCTGCACATCAGTACATTACAATCATACTGGCGTCAAACACAACAAAGCAATTTGTCTGGCTGAAGACAAGAGTACCTTGGGAAGATCACTTGAAAGTGGAAGTGAATTAGAGGAAAAATGCTAAATATGAGCAACCAGTCAGTGATTCACACAGGTAGAATTAAAAGACCAAGTATGCACACATTGATGTAGGCTGTAGGGCACTTACAGTGAAAACCCTCTACAAGGCCTATGTCATTTTGTGAAAATTGGAGAACAGCCAACAGTAAGCCTCAAGATGACTCTAGATAAGAAGGGGAGAGTTGTGAGTGTTGGTTCAAGTTGAGTTTTCATCAGTATCAGCTGGATGACTGGGGCATGAAGTCAAAAGATCTGAAGCATCCGATAATCCCATGTTCCATCAATAATGAATAAGAGCATCCAAGAGCATGAAGAGATTGTGTCGTACAGATTAGTTAAAATATTAAAATAAAATCAATAAAAATTAAAATATTATTTCTTTGATAATTAGGATCCAAACAATAAGCGTGTTGGAACTCTGTTATAGTTTGTATTATTATTTTCTGTTTCCTCTACTATTTCTAAGTGACTATGAAATGCCAAACCACTGAACCAAACCTCTAAGAAAGTTGGGATAAAGCAGGCCATGGCTATACTAGTCTATTGATTGTACAGAACAGGTTTCTATGATTGTTGTGGTTTTTCTCAATGCTATCAGAGAAGTAACTGGTTCTAGCAGACTCTGATATAGTACATCCTTGTATTCAATCAAGTGTTTGTTCCAAGAATGAAGATGTACATTAAAGCCAGAAATATGCCACCTACATTGTACTTTGCAGGAGACTGCCTTCATTGAACACAACTACTCAAGTATGCCACGTGGCAGAGCAAGCAAAGGAGATGAAGGTGAAGAGTGAGAAGGAAATTCTAAATGAAAGAGAACAGGTAGGTGATCAGAAAGGCCTAGTTCAAGATACCGGTACAGACACGTACTGCAGGTAATTGGCTGCGGTGTCGCATATCATGACGCAAGATGACGCTGGGTACCGCGGTACGTGATTGGTTGACCGACAAGGGGCACTCGTGGTCCGTTGGTCTGTCGTAGAAAGACTTACTGTAAACGTCTTTACTGTGCCCGTTGTAGATATTGAATTTTACCACTGAAGGGAAATCTTAGTAGCTGAGCATAAAAAGAATAGGAGCATACTGTAACGCGTGTGAAGGCCCTAAACGATATTAATTTTGGAACATAAACATGTATATAGCTGGTCTTGGTACTTTAAAGAAAAAAATACACACCAGTATTCCATTTCTCCCTAAACATTTTAAGCTTAGAAGTCTTTAACTAACGTGATACCGGAGTCAACAAGCATACTTTAAGAATTTGATTAATAGGGAATATAATATGGAATCGCGTATCTAAAGAATTTAATAATGGTATGATTATATTCGTGTACTGCGACAGGGCTGTGTAGGGCTGTTTCGCCTCCCTGTTCATGTGAGTTGTCTTGTAGCCTACTGGTCTACGTGCCTGACTAACAACTGGCAGATTGTGTGTTCAAATCTAGCTGGTGTTGGGCTTTTCTATTAACAAACATTTCTTCGAAAAAATAGAATAACGATATTATGGACAATCAATTGACTTTTATATTTCAAAATATCACAACATGATCGATTCTAAGTCATTTTTGATAACAATCAACAAACAAACATTTCTTTGAAAAAATGAGAAGTTTCCCATGGTCAGAGATATAAATATATAACATATAAATAAATTAAATTTAACTAGCATGTGAAATAGCGTGTGAAAAAGTGGTAGTTTTAAGCTTTTCTGCTAATATAATATGGAATACAATATTGTTGTTGCTGCTGTTCTGGTTGTTTTTATCCTGTAAAGGATAACATGCGTTTGCGATTTAAATCAGAACACGATTTAAATCGATATAAATGTTTATATTGTAACGCATACTGTCCAGCCTCCATTTCTCTATAAAAATTTACTCTGTTGCACACACACACACAATAGAAGCAGGAAGCAGAAGCAGGGACCGTTGTCAGAAGGGAAGAAGGTGACTATTCATTGTTATCAAAAATGACTTAGAATCGATCATGTTGCGATATTTTGAAATATAAAAGTCAATTGATTGTCCATAATATCGCTATTCTATTTTTTCGAAGAAATGTTTGTTAAAAGAAAAGTCCAGCACCAGCTGGATTCAAACACACAACCTGCCAGTTGTTAGTCAGGCACGTAGACCAGTAGGCTACAGGGGAAGTCACATGAACAGGGAGGCGAAACAGCCCTACACAGCCCTGTTGCAGTACACGAATATAATCATACCGTTATTAAATTCTTTAGATATGCGATTCCATATGACATTGGCAGAAAAGCTTAAAACTACCACTTTTTCACACGCTATTTCACATGCTAGTTAAATACTTCGATGCTTAAAATCATTAGGGAGAAATGGAATACCGGTGTGTATTTTTCCTTTAAAGTACCGATTCCTGGAATCTGACTGGCTGACACCCTTCTGAAGTGGTTCCATAAAATCTGGTATACGGAAAAGAAAGCATTGATAAATACAAGTGTCTTTTAATACACTCTTTGCTGTGCTCTTGAGGATCCTTGTGATATTTTGAGCTCTAGTTGAATGATAAGTGTCGCATTTTAAATCATTTTCGTAGTTAGAAATTATGAAACGCCCTGTTAAAAGCAAGGAAGTTTTTATGTCCGTTGAAGTAAAACAAAATGCCTGACAAAGTATGGCTTGGACAAATTCCAAGTGCTTGTACAAATGTGCTAAAGAAATTATACTTTGAGTATACAGCTTGTCCAAAGTCATCCATTAGTAATATCTTCAGTAAAGGCTTTGATGCATAAATATTTCTGATAAAGGTAGGTTGTGTACTTTTGTCCAACTAAGCAATCTTGCTTTCATACATTTTAACCAATATTTTAATGACTGATGATTAACATGCTGTAATACACAGTTCAAAATTAAAGGCTCAAATGCTGTACATGAGAGGTTAAGCTCCCCCTGGCGGTTTTACAAGGTGACGCCGGATAGTTTCCGGCAGAGCGTCAACTGAAGTGCGATTAACCACTGACACTGCGTGATACCGCGTGATACCGCGACACACCCACCGGGGTATGCCGCGAAATACCTCACCCATTTTGAATGGCTGCATCTGTAAGTAGGAAGCAAAAGTAATTTGCAAATATCAAGTCCAAGGTGTGACATTTGTTGTGAGTTAGGCTGAGCAAAAATCTGTGTGAGACCAAAGTATTCCAATAAAGCTAGAAAATCCTTAGCTTAATTGGAATGCTGTAAATTAGCTTTGATATTAAAGTCATCAAGAATAAGTCTCATTAAAGCTGAACAGAAAAAGTAAGACAGAAACCTATAAAGGCATCATTATGCACAGGGGAGACTGTAAACTGTAACAATTGTCGAATGGGGAACATTTAAAACAAAACACTAACAGTTAGTGAAGACTAACACAGAAAAGAAGATTATAAATGTAGGGAAAACCGGTTCAGGGACGCCAAATAATGTAGAGAAAAGTGGCTCTCTGAAGGCACCAGTTCTGTAGGGTTTGGGCATTTACTGAGACAATTATTAATTGTAGCAGTAAATCACAAAGTTGATTCTTTTGATGGCTTTAGAATCCAACCATGCGACATAACTCAAACAACGCGCACACACAGGTACTAATACACGAGGATACATTTATTAATACATAGAATATGCATATAAACCTAACAGATCTTAGCGAGAGGGTTATCAGAATACAAACGTTATATATTCAATCAGTTACAAAGAGTTACACATCAAGAGGAAATACGTTCAGTATATCATTCATTAAGACCGTTTCGTAAAGTGAACTTGGTTACAACTTCTACATTAGATACTCAAACAAGTACATAACTCTTAGGAATTAAATTGATATCAACTGGTTGGGATAACAATTGAATTCTCGAGCTGTAATGCATTGAAGCTGAATACTCATCCAATCTCTGGGGATTCAGATCTCCTGCGGGCACAAAGAAACAGTTGCAGGCTGTTGCTGTCCAATCCGCGCTCTCTGGCTCCGTGCCAGGCTGTGATGTGCGGCTTGCGACGGTGCGCTGCTGATGCTCACTGTTGGCTTTAACTAGCAAAGTTTGTGCACAGGAGAAAAGATGACTGTGGGTCCTAGCAAGTCAGGAAGAGGACCGGTTCGTTCCTGATGAAGAGCTAGTTCTGAATAGTGATTCAGCTGTCCACAGTTCCGACCTGTTCACGAGGCCTGCTGCTGGTTACTCTCTGGCAACCTCCACTCTAGACTCTTAGAACAAAGGAAAGTTCTGGCACTCGGACACACTGGCCGTTCCGTGGTTGTCCGGGCTGAGTCTCAGGATGGTCAGGAGGCGCGCTGCGAGAATGTCCTGCCCTTGGGAGCCTTCTGCTCCTGGGCCGTCCTGCCCTGGAATTCTCACAGAATCTTGTTGAATCTGAATCTGAATCTGAATCTTAATCTCCCAGGCTCTCTGTGTTGCCTGTTTTTACCTGGAGGAACTTCAGCTCATTGATTGGCTGAAAGTTCCATGGGCATCAGAGTCCCACGTGGGTTACTCGGCCCTACCAGTCCCTGATTGGTTGATCAAGGTGAGATATGAGTCACTTAGTCCTGACACTTAGGAATGCAATCCAGATGTCCAACTCGCACTCCCTAGACAGATAGGCACCAATGGATGACCATTGATCATGATAGCCAGGCTTAGCTAAGTGCATCCCCCTTTGGGAGCTGTCCTTGGACCTTAAATCACCTTGCATGAATGGTTTCTCTGTGGCTGCACCACAGAGATGAACAGAGAAATGAGGCCTAATTTGGGAAAGCTCAGAAACACTTAATTCTGCATTATTATTAAGCCTTGCCGCTACATATCCCCCCTTTTTGAAGGCCACGAGGTCCTGAGGCGTTGTTGCCTTCAAAACAAAACAGAGTTAAGTGATGTCCCTTGTCATTAGAACATTAATCTTAAATGTCTACATTACTCCTCGAGAATTCATACCGGAACCAGCATTGGATACAAACAGGATGAATAACATCTGGAGTATGTATAAACACGGTAGGAGACATTATCTCAGTCTAGGAATTACACATGAGGAAGTTCACTGTCAATATCTGATACCTCTGTAGTAGATATTTGGGGAGAAGTCACTTCCTTTCTTTTGACATGGTACCTTTGACTCATTCATGCTACCCAGAGTACATCTTGATGTGAGAGTACATCATTCAGAGTACACTGTCAGTCATGATCCAGCTACCTGGCAGTAGTGTTACAATAACAACAGTTCCTGTTCCCAGCCCCCGATAAACCACAACACCTGTGTTGGGTATCTGCTAGGGTGGTTTGGAGGTTTGTTCCATTAAAGCAAACTAAACTACCTGTACCTCTTCAGGGCTTACTGTTTCTTGGATTTCTATCCAATTGAGTAGTGTGGCACCTGAAGGCATCTTAGACTTCAAGTTTGGTCTTATATTGTCTGGTTCCAGACCGTACAGTGTTAAGTTACCATGCTGTACTATGGCCTCCTCGGGAACTTAAAGGAAAACTATTGGTTAGGTAGCTGCATTGTGGTAGCTGTATCATGCCCGTCACAACTCATAGTGTCAGTTAAATGTGGTGTGCTGACCAGCCATTTACTTCCCACCTGCTCTTCATGGGGTTCATTAACCTCCCTCTGCCCATTAGTAGCTTAACACCCTTCATTGGTGAATTGTTTAGACACAGCCAATGGATAGCTTTGGTAGCCATACCCATCTCAAGATTTGGAACCGAATTCAATCTTGGTTTGCCTTCTGGGTGAGCTATGAGCGATGGGGTTAATGTCACATACTCCTCTACTGAGAAGAGTGGAATCAAGTGGGTTGGGAATTGTGCCATGGCTAGACTGGCTACAGTGGCACTAAGCTCCCTTAACAGGTCTTGTGTCAACATTCTGGCCTGTTGCACACAAGCATAAACCCACTGTATAACACCAACAATCATGTCCACTGGTTGGGGAATAAGGTTTAACCCTGTTGCATAGGAAGTTGCCTGTAGGGTTTCCCCTAAGCTTTCCAACTTTTGCTGCTGTTGATACAGTCTGTCACTACCCTCTGGCATCTCTGACACCTGCCTTCTTGGGGCAGTCAGGGTGAGAGTGCCAGTAGCACACAAACCTACCAGAAATAGCAAATGCACAACAGTGGTGGCAGCAATCAGTCCTCCCAAAAGTCTTTTCGGGTGGCTGATCCCAGTCATCTCCTTCTGAGTGACTGTTGCCTTTCTAAGCTGGCGCAGCATGTACATGGTGTCTTTCTCAGTATGCCCTGTGGCATCTTGGGCACCAACATCCTGGAAATCTGGGGAGATCTGACGCAGCGGCTGATGCTGCTCCTCCGTTTCCAGGGCATCTGCTTTTTCGATTTGTTCATGCCTGTGCTCTAGGAACCCTGCAGGGAGCGGTGCAGCGGTGGAGCATGCCTGACCCTCGGCTGAGTGGTCATCTGGAGCACCTGAGTGATCTGGGATTGTTATCCTATTCTCACTGTTCAGGTCCACCCTGCACACTTCCTGATTGACAGACTGAGCTGGTGGCTGTAAGAAAACCGGCTCGGCTTTCATTCCCTGTCCCTTCTGGGGGACTGGGTGTGTTGGAAACCCTGCCGTTGAGGCAGGAACAATCAGGTCAGTCTCACTCACTACCTGGTAGTTGTGAGAAATAATGTTACCTGACTGCAGGTTCCCTGGGTCAAAGCAGAGGGAATCGGCATCTGGGATCAGGTGTGTCCACAGCGCAGTAGTCTCAGCGTCCAGCTGGACCTCCTGTCTAACCTGTGAATGTTGCACCAGGGGCACCTGGCAGTGGCCCTGTGACAGCTGCTCAAGCAGATCCTCACTAATAGAGGACCTCTCAGGGCTAAGGGTGGGGGCTACATCACCAACCTGCTCTCCTGCCATCTGGATCCTTTCCACCACTGCGGGGTGGTGGTCCTGACCCCTCTTGGGTGCCAGGGTGCACAGGGAAAGCTCCTTTTCATCGCCAGGTGGGGAGATCTGCTCCTCTTTAGGGATGTAAAAGGTGTGTGCTTTACCTGGTGGATCAGGCGGCTGCTTGGAGCACCGCTCCTGTGGCAGGGAGGCTGTTGAGACCTCGGCCGGGACACGACTTCCCTGTATATTCGGGGAACAAGAAAATATTTTTATTTCTTGTCCAGAGGGAACAGAAGGTTGAATGGTTTGCAATGCATGAATGGTTTCTCTGTGGCTGCACCACAGAGATGAACAGAGAAATGAGGCCTAATTTGGGAAAGCTCAGAAACACTTAATTCTGCATTATTATTAAGCCTTGCCGCTACATAAATAACAATTGTGCCACCACCATGGCCTGAAGGGAGAGATTGCTCGAATAAATCATAACCTGGAGGGACAATCTTGTTAAACTTGAGACCGTCAAGCACAAATGATCAAGTTTTTTTGTGATGAAATAATTCAAAAAGATTGCCTTGCTATTTATGGATCAGCTGTTGAATAAGGCTGATTTGGCCAGTCTCTGTGAGCCATGGGGTTGAACGAAAAGTGGAGATGCATTCCAGGCACAGAAGGGAGCATAGATCAGTATCAGTGCAGGATGTTCTAGCAGCCTGGTGCTGAATAAAAAGCACTTATAACACCGCAAGTGTCCAGAGCCGCAGTGGATGTATCTTGTTAGTTGGTAGATCCCAATATCACAGCAACTTACAAAGGTTTAGTTTTCAAGGAAATAATTCAATTTAAGATGCAGGAATTGCAATAAAGTGTAACTTACAAGCATCATGGTGGAATCCAGGATGACACAACAAAAAACACAAAAACTCCTGGATCAGAGGAATGTAGGTTATTTAGTAGAGCACATTGATTCAGCAGCACAGCAGGTAAGCAGCCAGCAGTAGAATCAGAATCATGGTGGTATTCCAGAAGCAATAGATTAATATGGCTACAGTTGACAACAAACATAAAGATTTATTGGTATCAAACAAGGAAGAAAATAAACATATACTATAGCAAATAAAAACAGAAAAACTAAGACTGGTGAATGGAATAGCAGCAAACACGCCAGCATTCCCACTTACCTGAAACCAGAAATCCAAAATCCAAAATTGAAACTGGATTTGGGAACCTCACCTCCTCTTAAACCGTTAAGTTGAATTAACAAAATTAAATTTTATGCACAGTCCATGGTATGATGCTATCTTTACAAATATAGCTGCTATGATCCATTCAATTCAAATTTGTAGATAGTTTACTTAGATTGCATTATGCAGTATATTGATGTAGTGGAGCTAGTTCGGACACGGTGACATCATTGCCCTCCCTGCACATAGCAGGGACCATAGCTGCCTGGGCTGAGGGAGGTTTCCTTTAGCTCATGCGGCTGGTTCCCTGTTGCAATACGCTGGAGACCCGGGTTCACGCTTCAGGTGTTGCAGGACGAAACGGGTGGTGGAGGGCACGAGCTTGCGCGGAACTGCGATGGTCACAATAAGCAAATGTGGCAGACTCATGAAACCTCTTGTAGTCCCAGAGTTTTAACAGATTAATATTGAATGTGGAAATGAAGCTAAAAGTCACATTAATTGTTCATATGCTGTGACCTTTTATAAGCGACACGTCAAGAGTTTCTAACTAACTTCTTTCAAAAGTTATTTTCTTTAAAACCAGTGAAAGTATTGATCTAAAGCTTGATGTACAGTGTAAAGAGTTCTTTAGGATGAATCAGTCACGTGGTTTGTCCTCAATGTTGGATTTGTCAGTAACATTAAAATGATGTCTGATCTGAATGCATGCTGTACGCTAAAATTGGAACAAAATGTAATACACAAAATCCTAGACGAGGTTCTCTCTTAAACATTTTCAATACAACTTTCTACATTAATTGAAATGGTCATTGTGAGCCAATAAATTGTGTTTTAATATCTTTTCATGTGTTGCAACATATAAGTATGTTGGAAGCTTGTGAATTACCACTGAGGAATAGTTAGGATCTTTGATCTTTCCTTCCATATATTTCCAAACATATAGGAAACAGTGTGAGCTCTATTATCCTGTCAATGAAAAAAATGTAAGTTTGTACTGTATCCCCATTATTACATGCTTGTTCTTCTTTATGCATTCTTGTATTTGAGAAACTTGCTTAAAATGAAAATATTTTCAATTAGTTTTTAGGCAGTCTCTACTTAAATTAATTCTGTCAGCTGTGTTACGGCTTTGGAAAAGTTTTGTGAAACCTGAATTTTAATCTCCTAGCCATCTGTGACAGTGAAAATTGCTTTTAATGAAACATGCATAGTTACACAAATTGACTCAGATACATGGTCTTATTATTTACAAAAGACTGTTTTGTCCACATATGCATTTCTATCGACAACCAAAAAACCTACATTTTTTTTCTATTTATTATTTTTATACATTACACAGAAAATGCTATTTAGTTTTTTTTTCAGTCCATATTCAAGCAAATCAAAACGAATGTTTATGCATTTAAGAAATTTATCATCATGACTGTTGTTTGCTAGGTATGCTATAAAATGGGTGTTTGGACAATGGCCAAGAAGGATTAAAAACGTAAATAGACAGGATTTAAGTTGGTTTCAAAGACACCGATCTAACAACAAATTGCTTCTTACTTAGAAGCTGTAGCAGATGGCTGAAAAACTGGAAATACTAAATATTCACATAACAATAATGATTATAATGATTTAATATCACATTCATTTTTCAAAATAAATACTAACTTTTTACTTATAACACAACTATTATAAACATACTGTACCTCACATTCTACCTAAAACATATAGTAGAAACTGTTAATTTACTACATACAGTGTATGTGTGACTTAATTTTAATATTTTCCAACTGTGTATCACTATTTAAGTTTGAGGCAATTGGTCTTCACTAGATCCCACTAGATCCCAATTTAGAGGAAATAATTGGTTGTGTTCTGCATTAAGGATGTATTAATTATTAACTCATACTGTATTATGTTAAACAATGTACTATACCTGACAATACTGTACACTGCATGCATTTCTATATTTTTTCAAGTATATTCACATGGGGGTGTGGCACAGAGGCACAGTGGATAAGATTGCTGCCTTACGGCGCTGGGGCCCTTTGATCAGTTCTGGACCAGGCGTGCTATCAGTGTGGTGTTTTTATGTTCTACCCATGTTTGTGTGGGTTTTCGGCAAGTGGTCCTGTTTCTTCCCACAGTCCTAAGACATACTAGTAGCTTGATTGACTTCTGGGGAAATTGGCCCTAGTGTGAATGTGTGCTCATTTGTATTTGTGTCTGTGTGTGTCCTGCGATAGACTGGTATTCTGTGCTATTTGCCTTGTGTCAGTTGCTTGCTGGAATAGCCTCAGGCTCCCCTGTGACTCTGTATTAGATAAAGCTGATGGATGGATGGATGGATATCAAACATTATTGTAAGATGTACTGTATGTCTTTCCCTTGTGTAGAATCTGATATGCCACATGAAAGGGTTAATTTTAAATTTGCTCTTTGCAGGGACACAGACATCTTTTGTACGACTTTTAGAATAACAGAACGGCAAGAATAATTATTGTCAAAAATACCTATTTTGCCATTGTGTGGAAATCTTCGTATATATTCTAATGCAAGTGCAATGATCTCTCCTAAATATCCATTCATGGTGGCAGTTCTTGTAACAAATTAAAACTCATTCAAAAGCTGAGGAAACTTATTGATCTTCATGCTGCTTTTGTAATATAAGAAAGAAGAACAATGTGATTGTTTATAGAAATAATACAAAGAAGTGTCTAAAGGGTTAATTAAAATTCATATTAAGGGTTGTAATTAAATACGTTGTAGTACAACTGATGTTGCACATAGCACAGTATGTTTGCAATATTTTGTACTGTACTCATCTGCACTAAAAATATAAATCATAAACAAATGAGGTGATGCACCTTGTCATTCCATGGAACAATTACATTCTGTCATGAAATTATATTTTATGTAAATGTCTCTTTAAGAATAAAGTGCCGAAGTTTTCCATCTTTTTCATTTGTGAAGCATTGCACAGAGAAGGAAGATGAAAAAGTTTCAACCTGCTTTTTAAATAAACATTAATTAAACACCTGCTGGGCAGGCAGCATAGGGTTTAGAGTCAATTAGTGCAATATTCATATGAAAGTGATACCACTCTATTAAAGTCAAGCAGTGAATAAAGAGTTTCAAGTAAAACTCATGGAGGGGTACAGTAATTCATTAGCCTTTTATATTCCCTAAGTCTTTCAATCACACCTGGGTTAAGTCACAATGGAAAATGCAATTGATGATATCAGGCTACAATTAGTTGACATTGCATTATTATACCTGAGAGATAGAATAAGTTATGGTAATGGCAACCGATAACTATCTCTCACAGGTGGTTTGATCGAAATTCTACACTAGTCAAAGAGCAGGGTAGAAAAGTTAGTGTTCTTGTATGTAGAGCTAAATGAAGTTAACCTTAATAAATGTAATACATAACATGTTATTTGATTAAGTGATTACTTTCTAAATGAAATTGTTGGGAGAAAATGTTTTTAGGAAATTATGTATTACATTACATTGCAGCTATACACACACTTCATACTGGATACAATTAAATCTGATGACGTTTCTTCCCCCATCTTCTGGTTAATTTTTAAAAAGTCATTCCTTACAAGAGTAACTTGTATCTCTCATTCTCTCAGATTGATTTTACATCTTCTTGTAGGAAATATCTACAGGGTAGGTGCAGTGTAAATGGAGCGTGTATTTATCAGATTATATAATAATCTTGAAACAAACTAAACCTACATTACTAGAGAGAAAACAACAGGTTTTAAAAAATGATTTACTACATCGGTAACCTCCACCCCACTGAAATGCCATAGGATGGATGTCTGAGGAAATTGAAGACTTCTGGAAGACGACTAACACTGTGTTAACAACTGACCATCAGACACACAACTCTTTTGCAATTTTAGGAGAAAAATTGCAGGAGCAATATTTTCTTGAGAAGGATCTGCAAAGAATTTCTGTTTTTTTTGTTTTAGGACTGTTGTAACAGAAAGAATAAGGTTCTGGTAATAAGTAAAACAGATGAGTTTATTGCATGCAAGGAACAATAAAGCCGAAGACTTGTTTCCCGCAAGAAACAACAAAACCGAAGTATTGTTCAATGTGCCGGTACAAACTTTTAGGTTATATATTCCTTCTTTGTTGCTTCGGACATCATTTGGTGTTATGGTAAGGGGGGGGGGGGTCATGGTATTTGGCCAGTTCAGAGGCCCTGGCCAAATGGTCAGTTTAAGATTATGCCCCCAGGGGGTTCCTTGCTCGCATCTGGAATCCTTATCAGTTAACCCCCTTTCCTGCCATAAACCCCTGTTGCTTAGAAGTCTAATTTTCAGGCAGAACTGACTTAAGTTATTAACCCTTTTTACATCTTGTCTCTTTCTTCAGGACGTTTAATACACTTTGGATGAACAATTAGTTTTTGGTAATACATATTTAACAAACAAAATACATTTGTATGAAAATATTAAATAATGTCAATGTAATACAACTGAAAGGTGAACAATAGAAAGATGAATGTGAAGTAGAACAGGTTGACATTCTGCATACACTTACATACAGTATGATAGAATGTACTCTCAGAAATGTGTTTTACATCCTAGCAGCTATGTTTTACACACGCATGAATGCCTAAAGAACAACACGCAAAGAGTACAAATAAACATTACATTTAAAATAAACATAACATTATGTAAAAGACATCAACTCATACATAGCCATTACACACCACTGCTATAAGAATCCACATGGCTTGCAAGAACCAATACATTTATTCCCCCACAATTACCCTAAGACCACTTAATTGTCCATTACCCCATTTTTGCACATAATCCACTGTTTGCACTTTTCATTAAACCAATAATCTTTTACTGTGAACTCGTTTATTAACTGAGTATTGAGGGGTTCTAAAACAGATGTTTGGAGGCATCAGCAGATCATGCAAGGGATCAGAGGAGAGACTAACTGTTAGTCTCCACTTACTCTTAATATAAGCACTTTAAAAAGCTCTGCTCAAGTGGCTGGCTCACTCACTTTGAACACATCCTCAAGAACCTGGATATCTTGGCTTTTTGTCACACATTAAGACAATTATATGAAAAGAATGTTTTTTTCATACTGCATGACACTTTGCACCACAGAACCAAAAAATAATAATGGGCAGAATCTGTAAGTGTTAAACTGTACATTTGCAATAAAATCAAGTCAGTACAGTACATGCCTTCCAAGACAAATTAGCATCTACATAGGATGTAACTTGCTAAATTGACTTATTTCATAATTCATAATTTATATTATGACTGGGGGAGGATATTCACCCTGTTCAAGATCAAAGACAATTTCTTCTGTTTTTTGAAGCATGTAAAATCAAGGCATTCTGTTCACATCGTGCAGCCAACTTATCTTCAGTATTCTGTTATAAATTGAGCTCATCATTATCATTCATAAAATAGTATTCAGGAACTTTCTATTCAGAAATAGTAAGGTGGAAAATGTGATTAGGAATTAATTTGGACCACTGGCAAAACAATCATTTACAGTATTTAGAGAATGAA
Organism: Lepisosteus oculatus; assembly: GCF_040954835.1. Lineage (NCBI taxonomy): Eukaryota > Metazoa > Chordata > Actinopteri > Semionotiformes > Lepisosteidae > Lepisosteus > Lepisosteus oculatus. The sequence goes on along the minus strand of NC_090696.1, from coordinate 43,816,109 downwards.
GATAAGTGGTCAACTCCCACACCCCTGGGGCATTTTACAGTTAGTTATTACCTTGGAAATATATTAACATGAACCCTATGCAATGTTCTTGTAAAGAGCGAATTGTATCAAAATATCAGATATGGTCTGATCGGTTATTGAATCATTTTCGCTAATAAAATGTCCAGTCAGATTAGATTACGTAACAGAGCATCACATTGTTATCTAATACCTTTTATGCAATTTATTCCAGTTCAGTAAAACTGACAGAATTATACTGTGTGTCAAAATTAAATTGCTTTAATACACAGCATGTCAGCTACAAGGAAGACATCTACATTTTCCGTTAACCTACATACACAGTGCCTTGCTAAAGTATTCTGACCCTTCCTGTGGTATCCAATTTTGTGAAATTACCAAGTGGTGCATCCACATTATTTTAAACTTAATATTTTATTCAAAACCCCATTGTTCAAACAGAAAATGTCTAATAATAATAATAATAATAATAATAAACTTTATTTTATATAGCGCCTTTAAAGGTGACTTCTCAAAGCGCTTTACAGGATGACAATAACAATAAATAAGAAGACTTCAACAATAAATAAGAAGATTTCACAAGATAGGACACAATTATAATTACAGCAATACAACAATAACAATAGAGGAGACCGTGGTATTAAGAAGAGCAGAGGGGTGAAGAATGGAACCAGTTAAGTAAAGGCTTTTCTGAAGAAGAAGGTTTTGAGTCTGGATTTGAAGGAGTTTAGAGAAGGTGACTCTCTGATATCCTTGGGCAAAGAGTTCCAGAGCTTGGGGGCATAGCAGGAGAAGGCCCTGTCGCCCACACAATGTAGACGGGCTTGGGGGACAGTAAGGAGGGCAGAATTTGAAGAGCGGAGGTTGCGAGGAGGGGAGTAGGGTGATAAAAGTTCAGACAGGTATTGAGGTGCCAAGCCATGTAAAGCCTTATAGGTGAGCATGAAGATTTTAAAGTCTACGCTGAATTTGACCGGAAGCCAGTGCAAGGACTCCAGGATAGGAGTAATGTGAACACTTGCACTAGACCTGGTCAGGATTCTGGCTGCTGAATTTTGGACATACTGCAGCTTGTTCAGAGCAGATTTAGATACCCCAGGGAGTAGAGCATTGCAGTAGTCAATTCGAGAGAATACAAATATGTTGATCAGCTTTTCAGCCACAGTTAATGATAGCATGGGGCGTAGTCTTGCGATATTTCTAAGGTGAAAAAAGATGTTTTGACAGTATGCTGTACATGTGGGGCAAATGTTAAGCCAGAATTGAATATAACCCCTAAGGGAAAGATACCTTAGAGTGAAGGTCAGCAAAATCTAAAGAGAAAAAAATGAAATTGCTCAAGTATTCTGACCCTCAGCTTGTGAAAATAATGAAAATGTAGGTGGAATCTATGACAGCAATTACAGCCGTAAGGCTATGTACAGGTAGTTACTGTAAGTCTCTGCCAACATTTTTCCTGTAGCATTTGTCTGTACTTTGCTCTGTCCATTTTTCTTTCAACAGTAACAAGCTTTCCTGTCCCTCCTGAGCAAAAACATCCCCAATGTCTTTTGCTTCCACCATTAAGCTTCTCTATAGGGATAGTGTTTACAGGCCAATGCTCTGTGTTGGTTGAGTCAGATGTACTTAGCAATTACATCAAATGGCATATAGTCTCATCAGACCACACAAGCTTTTCCCAGATGTTTGTAGTATCACTTAAGCACTGAGTTGCACACTTCATGTGGTTTTTGAGATAGATTTTTCCCTCTGTCATACACGCTTTTAGAGTGACCAGGATAGTGTTGACCTATAGACATTTTCCAACATCTTAGCAGTTTATCTCTATAGCTCTTTCAAAGTTGTTGTTAGCCTCACAGTATTGTTCTCCTTACCCAGCTTCCACCTTACCAAGCTGCTTAGTTTGGAGGGATAGTCTGATCTAAGCAATGCCTGGGTGATAAGATGCATCTGCTGTACCATATTCTGATGCATCAGTACACTGTCCTCAGAAGGATATTCACAGACTTCAATTGTTCAAAAGTTTTGCACCCTCCTGATACGTACTTCTCGATTTTATCCCTGACTTCTTTTGAAAGCTCCCTAGTCTTCACGGTTCAATTCACGGCTTGACCTAAGAACCTCACAGAGACAGGTGTTTTTATTCTGAAATCATTAAGAACTACTATTACAGCACACAGACAGGGTGCACTCAACTAGTTGTATGGCTCATTAAAATAATTATGTGCACCGAAGTTAATTTAGACTTCCCACAGCAAAAGGTTTGACTACTTATGCAATCATTATAACAAATCATATGCAATGATTTTTTTTCACATTATCTTTTCCTATTTAGGTTTTACTTTGAATGTGTGAAGCAGGCTGAGTATATAGCAAATATTAATTGCTGGTTCAGAGTGTTGTGACTGCAAGCTTTAAAGCAACAAAATGTGCAATGGTTTGAATACTTTTGCAAGGAAATGTACATTTAACAATTTTCTAACTACTTTATCCAATGCAGCGTTGCAGAGAAGCAAGAGCCTATCCCAGCTAGCAAAGGGTGCAAGGCAGGATACACCCTGGGTGGGACACCATCGAAGGGCACACACAGATATAAACTCACAATTAACCTACCAGTATGTCTATGGGCTGGGGAAGGAAACTGGAGCAACCAGACAAAATCCATATGAACACAGGGAGAATATATAAACTCCATGCAGACGGTACCACAGGACCCTAGCTCTGTAATGCTGCAATGCTAACAACTGCACCATCGTGCTGCCTCTCAGCATTGTACTGTATATGCAGATACTATATACTGTACTGTATATGCGTGAAAGTATGATATGTGTGTTTCCCAAGTTAAAGGAAAAAAAACAGTTTAACAAATGTTGTAACAAATGTTACATATGTCAGTTAGATTGTTCATGTTTTTATACTACTCATATACAATATACTACTCATATACAGAGTATCACAAATTAATGATACTCTGAGACCATTTTGTACAAACTACTTGGAACGAACAGAAGTCTCTTGCAGAAGACTGTCTTTGCCACTGAATCAATATAAATTTCATCAGTAGGGATGCACAAAGGAGTATTCCAGGGTAAGCTCACGCTGATGAAAATTTAAAACATAGCAATTGTACAAAACCTTTACTCATCACATGACAGAATTCTGGATTTGTTGTAGAACCCTTGCAACATACTGTACACGTAACTGAACTTAGAGGAGAACAGGTTGAACATATGGTGTAGCTTTTAAAAAGATAGTATAACCTTACATTAATCAGATGGACACAATTTGTAACAACATTAATCTTGAGGCAGTTTTGAGGAAGCATGATGTAAAAAGTCTAAGTCAAAAGCCAGTTCTGTTCAAAGGGTTACTCCTAACAGCAAAGTCTTTACCTTTGAAGTTCGAAGACATTTTCAATTTGGGTGCAATTTTCCAAGCTGCTGACTAAGGGATTATTTTAACAAGCTCTGTGGATTAATTTAGGATATTAAAGGTTAGATGGAAGAAGGAAGAGAATTGCCCTCTTATTTTATGTAACATCACATCTTATACTTGAAAACAAATACCTTTTTTATTACACTTTAAAAATGCATGTTACCTTGAAAAAGTTATAAGCTTTCTTAAATTTCTACATAAAATAAATAATAATTTATTTGATCTGTAATATTCAATATTCATTGTGTGTAGTTATTGTTAAAGTAGAATAAATACAGTTAGTAAAGTGATATAATAACACTTCCAGAGTTGGTAATATCTTAATTCAGTCAGAATGTTATCTGTGTCACTGAGAAAAAAAGTTAACCGTTAGTTTGTGAGTGCCTTTATCCTTCATAAACAAAAAAAAATGACCAAAGTGTTCTGCTGAAGTTGCATTTTGCATAGAACGTTTTGACCTAGTTTTGCAGCTCTCCAAACTCCCCTCCTCAGTGATTTATATAATATGTTATAGACATACAAAAAACAATTTAACCAAGGTTTGTATGTGACACATGATGCATAGATAACCTGCCTTCATAAAAGGGCAAAAATATTGTTTGCTACACATTAATAGTCTTTAAACACTAGGAGATAATTATGAAAACATTTAAATTATGAAAGTTATTGTGAAATATGTATGATGCAATGGTTATTTTTGTTCTCACCGCTTTTTGCAAAAGGACTCTCCCAACATTGCACCCAAGCATGAATCAACTACAGTATGTTGAGCTGGTGCAGATACATATAATTAATATTGGTTTTAAAATGCATAGCAAGTCTAACATTAACACATCTTTTTACATAAATTCACAATATTTTAAGACTTGTAAACACTGTATTTTATTTATGAGAAGTATTTTTTTTCTGAAGAAGCAGTGAGTTGCTATAAACAGAGGAAAAATACCTTTTTCATTGCAGAATAGAGCAATACAGAAAGCAGGCTACACTGACCACACAAACAGGTACTCAAAGCACCCACTCATTCACTGTCAACCCACTCTAAGCTACAGATTCCAGAGGGAAATAAATGTAAAACTCTAACTATTTATGAAAAAAATAAATAAATAGACAAGGGGTGGAGAAAGCTATGTTGCAAAGAGGGAGAACAGACTGATGACTTAGGGCTTATGCATTTTTGGTGGGACATTATAATATGTTTTTAATATAATTTTTTTTTAACTCAGTATTGTGCAAATGTGCATAAATAACACACATCACCGAAGTATAAGGAAAAAAAGTACAGTAAATTAACCCAGTAAAACAAAGAGTAGAATAAAATTTTATATTTAAAGCTATAGTGACAGGTGCTTTAGATTGTATGTGATCAGAAAAATCGTAAACAGTGGCACAATGGTTAGCAGTGATAACTCAGAGCTGAAGCCTTGTTATAAATTCTTGACCTGGGGTGCCATCTTTGTGGAGTTTGCATGTTATCCCTGTGTTCACTTAAGTTTCCTCCGGGTGCTCCAGTTTCCTCCCACAGTCCAAAGACATACTGGTGGGTTAAACTTGACTTCTGGGAAAAATGGCTCTAATGTGTGAGCATGTCTGTGTCTGTGATGGACTGGTGTCCCATCCAGAGTGAACGCTGCCTTGCACCCATTGCTTCCCAGGACAAGCACTGGCTGCCCTCCATGAATTGGATGAAGCAGCTAGACTATGGATGGATGGAGAATCTTGAAATCCAATCTTAATTTCACTCGCAGTTTAATGGAAGTGCTGACACTGAGCAAGGAGCATAATCCCTCTCCGGACTGCTCACAAAGTACAGTATGTGTTACTCATTTCCCTGGGCTTTAATTACCTTGGTCCTTTTGCTTGGTCAGTTATAAAGACAGTTTTTGTACCACCTCAACCAACCAATTCCCTGCTGCATTGCTCCCATGAAACGCAAAGCGTGGTCCACATTCTCCCTGTGTTCATATGAATTAACTAATGGAAATTCTGTAGGAACCAATGGCATTAGAGTAGTGGAAATACAACTAGGGTGGTCTTTATGGTTTGTTATAGCCTGTGAGCCTTGCCACATGCGCCTTGAGTTAGTGCCCTCAAGCTGTTTTTCTACTGTAATTTGTCTTTGTATCCCTGTTTTGCCAGTTTGATAGCTTTCTCCAGGTCATTCCTTGATTTTTTGTACAACTGTCTGTCTCCTGATTGAAAGACAGTGGCCCATGCTTTGCGTTTACTGTGAATATCAGTAATCATCAGTGAATCATTTCCAGGAGCAGGGTGATAATTACAAACGCAGCCGCACGTGTTAATTTCATATCAGGCACCTTACCGTGCGGCAGGCTGCATTATTTAAGCCTCCCTTACCCTTAGTTCACTTCTTGCTGCTCTACCTAGCTTTTCTTTACCTTTTGCCTTCCTGGAATTCTGACTACACCTTTTGCCTTCGGACATCGGATCTTGTCTCGCCCCTTGGATCGTATCTATCTGTGTCTATTTCGGATTTGACCCTGCCGCTCTCTTTTCAACCACGATTCTGTCTCACGTTCTGGATTGTTCGCCACCAGTGCCTTTACCGGATCTCAACCTACCTTATGCCTTCGGACTATGACTCGGCTCCTGGTTTTGCTCTGTTCGCTTACTTACCTCCCAATGACTCCAGCATCTGCATCGAATCCTTTTCACCTCTACCGAGGCTCATTACACACACCTGTCCACACAGTAATTGGTGTAGGGTGTGACCACCTCCGTACACTTGTTTAGGTCAGTAGAAGAATCTTTGAATGTACTCCAATCAGCCATTTCAAAACAGTCTGTGAGTTTTTACTTGGCAGCATCTGACCAGCGCTCCATGGTCTTTACTACAGGTAGCATACTCTTTAGTCAGACGTTCTGAAGTACTGACATGAAATTAAGTGGTATACACCCCTAAGGGTTGTTTAATAGTGATTCAGTGTGTTGTTGCCTCTAGTTGGAACATGTGCACAAAAGATGTGCTCAATTTTTTTTACATAACAGTGATTTAAGTCATCATAGAGACATCTTCAGGATGTGTATTTTCATATCTACTGATGCTGCTGTACAGCTTGCTGAGTGCCACTGCAGTATTAGCATGTGGACACATGTATACAGTGGTCACAGGCCTACCACAGGAAATCCAGACCCGTTATCCAGGGTCTGACAACCAGCAGAAGTGATGGTTCCCAACTCTCAGAAGCTTTATTTCATCAGTAGGTGCATGTGCATTCCAAAGACAGCTCCCAAAAAAGGAATATTGTATCGTGTGCTGTGGGTTCTCAGATTAGAACAAAACGTTGCTCATGAAGAACCAGTTCGTTGTTATTCCTTCAAGGGGAGTAATACCCTGCCTATTGCAGAGCACAGTAAGGCAAAAAAAAAACAGATGCACTCAGACATACACATGCAAGAACCCAATCTGTAGCTGACAGCCCTCTTTCAGTTGAAGATTCCATTTTTAGCCACATTCACTCAAGCATTCACTGTGGGGTCACAAACAAGCGTAAGAAAAGAACACATAGCAGGCACTGAAAGCACAACAAGAAAATGTAATTCCTGTAAGTACAAAGTCCAGCAGCCCCAACAGAAGGGACTGCATAATTACAGTCTCTCACTAGTACAGTCAATTTTAAATAAGTGGCTCAGAAACCTCTGGGGGTTACAATATGAATAATATTTTCTACAGCTACAAAATTATCATTATTCAATTAGATGACAGCAAAGCCAGCATAGTTTGTGTTTTTTTATCATAAACTAAACAATAAATATTTTAAGAAATGAATTCCAAAGATCCTTTCCATTGTTTTATTGAAAGCTTTGATCTTTTAACTTAATATAAAATATAAATATTTTATATTAATACAATATTTTATATCTTAATATAAAAATGTTTTATTAAAATCCCATTGTGCTGTTAGAATAAGCAATAAGCTGACTATGGAAACTAATATAGAATGTTTAAAAATATATGTTCAGTGAGAAACCTCATGGCACCCACAGGGGTTTTATGAAATTCATTTGTTGTAACAAATGGAAAAAAATCTAAACATGATGGTTTCAGTGATGTCACCTAATCAAGAAGGTTTCAACAGGGTTATGCAAAATAATAAAATTAAAGGATATGATGATCTTAAGCTGGAATCTACAGTATGTAACGTACTGCATTCATGTAAGACTTATTTTTCAGAAATGTACTATGTATTCTGTCTGCATTGAGTAATTCTTCTAAACTGTAAATGCAAAGGAAATAGTGAATTTAAAGTTAACTTTGTGCGCTGTGTTCCATTCAGGCCTAGTACTGCTCAAGCTCAGATAGATTTACCAAAAAGGAAATTGTATCCTTCAGGCATTAATAGAGGAGAAATGTTCACTGTTCCTTGGTCAAACTAGTCTATTTGTAAGCTGGGACAATTAGATAACCTACATCAAACATAAGATGACAATTCATTACCGACTTTTTGCACCAGAAAAGATCTGATTAGCCACCAATTCTAATTTAAACATGAATTATTACTAATGTAATCAAAGTAGGTAAGTAAAATGTAATAATTAATTTTGTTTGTTGTGAAAGTTGATTTTTGTAACACACAGTTTTCCATCCATCTGTTGTTAGAAAACCATTTATTCCTGGTAAGGCTCACAGCATAATCCTGAAAGCAGGGGGTGTAAATTTGGACAACAATCTGGACAGGGTACCAGTCTATAGTGGAGCATACAGTATACTCAGGCACACAATAATTATGGACACTAATTAACAAAGTCAGCATGAACTACCAGCATGTCATTGGAAGGTGTGAAGAAACCGGATCACGTGGTGAAAATCTGAATACACAAGGAGAGAACATGCAAACTCTGTTAAAGAGCAGTGGCACAGCTGCACTAACAACCATGACACCATACGGTTTTTGTAAAACTTAAAAACACAGTCAGCATTTTAATGGGAACGTTTGTGTCATGCAGTCATGAAGTACATAGTTAAACTACAATCTCCTGCAAAAGTATTCAAGCCTTTTGAAAGTTTTCAAATGTTGCTATTTAACAAATTACTTACACAACTTTTTTTCTATTAGTATTATCATTGCAAACTCACAAACAGAAAACTTTTAAAGACAAAAGTAGTTGTCTGCAGATCTCTTAAAGAAAGTCAAACACTGAAATGCAGTATGCCGCTTACATAAGTATTGAGACTCCATACATTACTATTTAGTAGAACCACCTTTTTGCCGCAGTAACAGCTCTAAGTCTTTTGGGGTAGGTGTCTAGCAGCTTTTTTCACACTCGTTAGGAGTCATGTTCTTTCATTCCACTTGGCATATTATATTGAGCTCCTCCAAGTTTCTTGGACAGCGTTTATGGACCCAAATTTTCTAATCATGCCAGAAACTCTTGATGGGGTTTAAGTCAGGACTGACTGAGCCACTGGAGAATGAAAGGCCCTATGCTTGGGATCATTGTCCTCCTGAAAGGTAAATATTCTTTCAAGCTTAAATTTTTTAATAGACTTAAGTTCCCTGCTATATTTTCTTATACTTTGCACCTCCAATTTTCCTCCAATTTTAACAAGATGTCCAGTCCCTACTGATGAGAAGCACCCCTACTAGCATGGTGCTGCCACCACCATTGTCAGGAATTCTGAAAGGGGTGAGTAGTTGGACCCCTGTGCGAAGCCGTGAGGAAGGGAGTTCGAGCAAAAGTCAATCCAAGATTCCAAATCCAAGTAGTTAGGCAAGAGCGAAGTCAAAGGTAAGAGAATCAGGTCGAGTAATCAAGGAGTCAGGTCGAGAATATTAAAGCGCACACGAGAAAGCTGTGGAAGACTTCTGAATAGTGAGGTAAACGGGTGAAGAGTGTTAAAATATTGGAGAGAGAGACGTGGTTGGATAATTAATTCCTGGATGAACGTGTGTGGAGTTTAGTAAACGTGGGAATGCTAAGGCACTGACGGGAGAAGGTACGAGTTGTGACACCATACTTCACTGTAATGATAGTGTTTCTTGGATCATGGGCAGTGTTAGGCTTGTGGCACACATAGCACTTTGGATTCTGTCCAAAAAGCTCTCTCTACCATTTTCCATATTTTAGCTGGATTACTCCATTTAAAGGAGTTTTGAAATGGTTCTTTTTAAGTAACAGCTTCTTTCTTGCACCTTCCTGTACAGGCCAGTGTTACAGTATGCAGAGCTCTTGATGTACTGTAGTTGACTGATACACGTTTATTGCAGTCTCAGCCATTGGACTCTGTAGGTCTTTCAAAGTGATTGCTGGCATACTGGCTTTCATCACAAGTCTCCTTCTTATTCATATGCCAGGTTTATGGAATGGCCTTTTTTTAGGCAGTGTCTTGGTTGTATGATGCTGCTTCCACTTCTTGATTATTTAGGCTACAACAGTGCTCACCTGGATATCCAAACATTTTGGTATTTTTTGCACCCTTTTCCTAACCAATATATTTTTATCACTTCTCAAAATTTCTTAGAATGTTCTTTAGGCTTAATTTTCATGCCTTTGCTTCAAATTTAATGCCTAACCAATGATCCCTTAACAGACTGGGGTTTTAATCCAGTAAATGTCACTTCAACACTGCACAGGCAGACGCCAATGATAATGCAATCATATCCGTGTTAGGGAAATTTATTTCACCTGTGTGAATTTAGAGCTACCAAATTACTGAAAAATGGATTGGGAAAGCAAATCTGAATCAATACATGAGCGGCTGCAAAAATTTATATCACACTTAGAAAAAAAGTAAGATACATTTTCCCAGGATCCAAGTATTCACTAAACCTACTTTGCATAAAAATCAGAGCAGTAAATATAGATTTAAATGCAGCTTAAATTTTGATATTTAGTACTACCTGAAAATAATCTGTAACCTAACTTTTCTTAAAAAGAAAATTGATTAAGGTGAATTAAATTTCAAGGCTCCAAGTCTATTAAACATAAGAAGAAAAGCAAATTATGGATATTACTCCATACTCATGGGTGCCAGTAATTTCTAGTAAACATATGAATTAATTTTATTGATCTATTTATCTATTTACAGTACCATGCAAAAGTATTCAGACTTCTGGAGAAGAGGTGTAATGTACTGTATAAGAAGACATGAAAGGACAGAAGCAAGCTTTAGTATTGCTTGGAGAGAGACGGAAGCATCTGGATACCCTTCTCTGAGGTATTGTGTTTTGAGCTGGAGTGAAGAAGAAGTGGAATTAATTAGAACCCAATTACACAGATGCATCGTCATTGCTGAGCAGTGCGTCGGACAGGACGAATGTCTGAGATGAGTGTAATCAGTAGCAGAAAAATGGAAAATTGAAAGGAATGATTGTGAAGGCTGATTTGAATGTTTGCGGTGTGATGTAGAGGAAGCTGTACTGAAATGAGTTCTGAAAAAAAGTAGTGTCAGAGCTACATGCACATCAGAGCTGAGATCTTAAATTTCTGGAAGATTGATCCTGAAAACTGGTTTACATACTGTATCTGGGAATATGAACAATGTGAATTACAGATTGGTTACAGATAGAAACTGGGTGAGACAACTGAGCAATTTCATGAGATGCAGCGATTTAAAATATATACTTGTTAAAATATATAAATTCTGACATACAATTGAGTAAATGAGGAAAATTTTAGGCTCACAGAAAGACTTCAAAGAAGAATGGTTATGATGGGAGAGTTTGCAAAAGCTACAGAGGAATCCAAGGAGTTTACAATGAAAACATACAGGCAGGAAGGCACCAGTGAAAGGGAACAGTCATTATAGAAAAGTGATGCTCTTTCTCTGCTACAGCGTATCATCTTGGATAGTGGTGTGAAAGGCAGGGAAGTGAGTAGGTTGAAAAGAGTTGTCCAGATCCAAAGCACATGCACCCAGGTAAAAGAGTATAAGAGAAGGGAAGACTTTGCTGAAGACTTAGTTAGGTGGGGTAGAACATCTGATGAAAGAAAAGGTGAAAAAATGGAGGAAAGAAAACAATTTTTAAAATTACTGTTCCTCCTGTACAAAGTCCCTTAAGGTTCTGTTCTTGATCAAGTTCTTTTAGTACCTGTATCTTATCATTGGGACAGATTCAACATGGGTATTTGCTTCAATGTAGCTTTTGTTTCTCTTAGATTTAAATTTTGATTCCCATGAATCCTGATGTTAGTCAAGCATTATCTGTCTTGTCTCTCTATTTGGATTAATCCATTAAAAATGGGTACAGCAGAACATCTGATGGACTCTGACAATAAAGAAGTCATGCTCAATGCCTCTTTATCCATCCATCCACTTTCTGACTGCTTTTTTCAATACAGGTTCACGTAGGAGCCGAAGCCTGTACTGACAAACAACAGGTGCAAGGCAGGATACACCCTAGATGGGATGCTTGTCTATCACAGGGCAGACAAACATTCATATGATCACACCAAGGACCAATTCTCCCAGAAGCCAATGAACCTACCACCATGTTTTGGGGCTGTGGGAGTAAATCAGAGCATCTGAAGGAAACCCACATGAACAGGGGGAAAACGTACAAACCCCATGCAGATAGTACCCCGTGCATCCTGTCAAGCCTTACATCTGAAGCTCTCCAGTTTTGAGAAAGTTTCTTTCTTAATCTTTTCAGAAATGAACATATTTGTACATCTTTCTCCCAGTCCAATGCAGTAAAGCTCATGCATGTCTTTATGAATAGAAGTATGGTTACAAACAAGATCAGGCCATTTGGTATACATAACCCATATGGTAGTTAATAGCTCATTGATTTGAGGACTTCATCATGTCCTTTCTTCCAGGCTCCCACAATCATTTTTGTACACATGTTTAATATATTTCCACATACTGCCCACTAGTTCATGTTTCACTGTTGATATTGAAGACGTTGCCTGCATTTACTTTGTATGTTCTCTGAATTTTCCAATTTAGGTCAATGCCACTGAGTATTTTCAATACCCCCTAATAGTCTACTCTGTTCAAGACTAAAAAGGTTCAGCTCTTTTATCCTGTCAGTGCTTGACAATTCTGAAGGCTGGCAATGTATCTTGTTGCTATTCTCTGGACTGGTCCCAGAACAGTAGTGCCATTCAATCATCTTTCAAACTCTGTCTCAAAACTCACTCTCACACTCAGTACTTTTGTACTCTTTAACTTTTAATTCCATTTAATTCATTGTTTTAATTTGATTATACCACTCAAAAATTTGGATTTTATTTTGATTTTATGGTACAGTGCCCTGAGTTAATCTACCATGAAAGGTGACAAATAAAATAAAAATATTTATAATAAATAGAAATTCTAGGATTCCTCAATTGGAAAATGAGTGATTCAAAGCTCTAAACTTTCTCATGCATATAAAGTGCATATTTAGGGATTAATTTATTTAATTCTAAGACATCCATAGAAATGAAAGCTTTTCTAATCTTTTTAATGTTATCAGTTATGCATCTACATCCATAGCCAAAGAATAATAGTACAGTGCTACAGTAATGTGATACAGCATGAGCAGGTACTGTAGTTTTATATTTTTCCTCATCCCTAAGTTTATTTGTGTTTTGTATGATGATAGTTCAAATGTTTTTTTGTTTAATTGTGTGATAATGATAAAAAGTGAAAAACTAATCAAGCGGAGACATTTGTTTTTGGAAAATTAATAATTAATATTAAATAATACTAATAACACACAGAAATTAAGAATGAAATAAAAGTCAGATTCAACTAGGGGGAAAAAGATTAAGGGACAGAGAGACTTCACTTTGCTTCCTTTTCTTTTGTGCTAAGATAGCATTGGAAAAATATAATATGACAAGGTGTGACATTCTTGAGCTTTCCTGCTTGAATACAAGTGAGCCGTCACTGTCTGTCAAACTCTCCTGTATTTTGGTGAAAGTCAGAAGAATGTTATTGACACTACGATGTAACTTTATCATACTTTGCAAAACTATTTGGTCATAAGTCAACATGTACTTGTTGTTACTCTTTCATTATTTTTCCCATCTTCCCCTGATGCTTTGGCTTTCTTGTTGGTGCATAGGTTTGTCTGGAATTGAACCCAGGGCTCCAGTGCTATAAGGCAAGAATGCTGACCACTGAGTCACCCCATGCCATCCAATGGCCTACTGCTCCTTGTTACTTGACTTATTTTTGTGCACATCAGACAAAATATTTGTTTAAAACCATAACAGAAGGAAATGCTTGACTTTTTTTACACATTACATGAATATACTGTATATTAACCACATAGGGACAGGAAACATCTTTTGTATGCAGCATTCATATTCATTATAAAAGGTTGCGAGAAAATAAATATGCTTGACTAATTGTAGTAGGGACTGTAAATACGAGCTGGCTAGCAATGACCTTTTCAAGATTATGAAGTAAAAGTCAATTTTATAAATAGCTTGAAAACTGAAGAAAATATCAGGGTGAAATGTAAACCTTTACAGAAAAACAGGAGGTATCATCCGCAAGCCTGCCAGAAAATAAAAAGCGATGGTGTAAACAGTGTACAATACAAGTCCGTCTATACTTTAGCAAACAGAACTGACAGTAGGAGATCTGGAGCTTCATTTCGTGTTACAATAGCAGAGAAGAAAACTAATGGTTCAGCTACAAGCAGATCCTGGTCACAGGTTAAGGAAAAGATGTAGGTGAGAGATTTATGTAGGATGCAAAGTTATCCAGAAAGAAAGGTGGTTGGACCATGTTGCTATTCAAAGGATGAAGCTACCAGTGAAGAAAAGCTTTTGTTGAAATGGCTACGTGATATGAATGCACAATAACAGTCTCGGAATCCGGGACAGCCTGTCAATGGATGTGGATTTGCCTGGTTCAGATTAAGCAAACTGCTTTTCAGTCTTTGGTATAAATCCCCCAGCGTTTCAGACTGTACCAAGGATAACTGCTTTTATTGCTTCATCAGTTGAGCCCATGAAATAGGTGCCAATTCCTCATGGTTTGAATAGGTTACTTCTTACAGCAGTATATTGTTACGGCGAAGTGCCCTAGCCTTAACTGAACACTTATGCAGAATCAGGGCTAGTCTGTGGGCTGTGGTTACGAAGAAATAGCAGTACTTATCCAAAATTTCAGATCCGTAAATCAAGTCTTGACAGGCGTAGGTCAGAAAACCAGAACGTCAGATAACAGGTACTAGAGGTTGACAGGGAAGTAGAGCTCCTCTGGTGAACCAATACTAAGCATGGTGAATAGGGGAGTGAGTCCTTATTTAGTTTGATGTCTACATGACTGATTGGGCATTTGAGTAATAAGTCTGCTTGAGTGGGAAGGGCTCACAAGGGCTTGTGATGGATTATGCACAACTGTATCCTCAGTGCAGGTCAAAAGGTCTTTATCGAAACGTGCAGAAGGGATATAATAAGCCAAGACATAGGATGAGTTTCATTTCAAGATAGTAAAACATAAAGATTGAAGGAAAGAAGTTAATTTCTCTCTCTTTTTAGCCAGAGACCTAAGGAAGAAAAAAAAACATTTAAATTTGCTGTTGCTAAGTTTCATAATATTTGTATCTATTGTAATTACTCCATGTTTATACAGTATTCCTCATCTTAGGTTCACTGCATTCTTGGTGCTGTCTAGCAGAGCGACTCGGTGTTGCAAAACTGTATTTGACCAATGTTTTAGCTGAGAATTCACAATGAAAAAGCAGAGTTTGAAGTGTTGTTAAATGTATTCGTTATTATCAACAGGCAAGATGGTTGTTGTGATTGGTTTCAGGCCCTACAAATCATTCTAAATCCAGGCAAGAAAGTGATTATGTTAATGTCATTAAAGTAATGAGCGGATTACCCTGGCAAGAGCTGTGCAACCTCATTTGGCTAGTTCATTGGTTAATGTGATTACCTCAAAGGTTCTATGACTGTAACAGCCACTGAATTTGAATACGGCACCCATTATTTAAAAAGGGTGAAGAAACTAAATGGACTCTCTTGTACTCTTCATTATAGATACTCCCATGTCTTTGCAGATACAGTACTTTCTTTAAATGTAAATAAAAACTTATTTCAGCTCATAAAATTCAGTTTCCATATATGTTGTTGAGGATCCAGAATAGCTTAAAAGAAACAGCTAATATGAATCCCATATAATGAAACCTGCTTGACATCAGGGGATAACTGAAGTTCTGTGTGGCAATTGTATCGGTTAATTTACAGAAGTAATGCATGTATAATGTGTTGCTACAGAATATTTTCTAAGAAATTATAAAAAGTATTATAAAAACTCAATGTGTTTATTAATATACAGTATGACTTTCCTCTAAAAAAATAAGATCATTGTCAATGTTTGAACACTGGTTTTCTCTGTTTCAGCAGATTATGGCAGAAGTTTGAATGTATGTAAAAATAAGATATATTTATAACTGATCCTTCACAATGCTATTTTTCCTTTATTATTACAGTACTTCCCCTTTATCCAAACAGGAAAGAAAACAACACAAATGCTTATTAAAATTACACAAACTGTTTTTTATAAGAGCAACACATTTTATTTATATGTTAATAGTGTTTGATGAATAGTACACATTCATGTCTTACCTGCAAATAAAAAAAACAGAAAGCATAGGTAACAAATTCTGATGTCTTTTCTTTTTATGTTGTCACCCCGACACAGCTCCAGATTCACAAGGTCAGCCTCAGATTTTGGTCTTGGACACATTGTATCCGGATGATTTTTTTTTTTTTTAAGTTTTCCCGTTGTTTACCTTGGGTGTGAATCTCCTACTTAAACATTTTTATAATTCCATATATTGGTTAAAAATGTTAAGTCCTTGATAGAATCCATACCATTCACCTTGAACACCTTTTTTTAGTTGATGATATTGATGATCTTTTACTTTAGCAGTTTAGATAGTACTCTGATGTTCTCAATGATGATGGGTACAGGGTGTTTTGCTTTTGTGTTCAACCTCTTTAAATAACCTAGTCAACCTAGTGACAATCAAGGTGACATACAGAAGGTTCTAAAAAACGTTCTGCAGCTACAGTACGTGATAACTACGAAAATTCAGAGAATTGTATTTACTGTATTTATTTTAAACATACTGTATTTACATGATATGAATAAATTTGTACATTTTGTATTTGGAAATGTATGCAATTATTTTCAGTTATGTTACTGATATATTCAGCATCATTTTACAACCAATAATACTTTATAAGTGTTGAATATTCGCGATCTTTGCTGCTTTTTCTTAGCTAAACCACCTTTTAGTCATAATTCATTAAAACTGTGCTATAACTTACTTATATTTATAATAGAAAAAAGTAAAATGTTTACATATTTCATATTAAAATACATTCAGTATCATACTCCTCAATTCCCCCAAACAGGATAAGCAAGTGAACCATTTACATCAGTTATATTAATGCTCACACAGTATGATTTTTCCCAATGTGTACACGGAAAGTTACATTTTACATTTTACAATTTAAGAAACCTTATTAATGCACCCCCAATATCAAGTCGAGAAAGCATTTCTGTGATTTAAAATAATAATATTTACCATTAGTCCATGATTATGCATACTTCATGAGCAAACATACATGACTTTTTATTCTTAAAAATAAAACCCACTTTGTTAAGTCCAAAAACATACTAAGGCTTTAAAATGTAATATCTACATGTATCACTGGCATATCAGAATAGGTATGGTAATAGGTAATAGGTATTTACCTATCTGAATAGCTTCAGATTTTCCTTTTTTTTTACTTTTTACTTCTCTCACTTTAATTTAAGCAAACATGACGAATGTTGCACTATTAGGATTGCAGATAGCTGTGGTGAAGTTTGTTATACCAAAATGTAAATATAATAATAGCCAATTTATTGTAAAGGATGATTTTTCTTTTCAATGAACTCTAGGGAATGTGGTGTGAATTTCTACAATACACTTTTCTGATGTTTCACGTAGTTCCTGCGTTCTAAGTAAACTGAACATACAGTTAATTCTTAACAATTTATATATATTTCATTAAACAGATACTGTATACTTTATCATTAGAATGTATAACGTCAAACATTCATATATCTACTCTGACAATATTACAGTTACTTATAATTTCATTTGATAATGAATCTGAAACATTAGATCTGAACAATACATTCTTATGTACTTTATATAATGAAAAATATTTTGTCATTGTTATGTAAACAAGCATTAATGTAAACCATTAGGAGTGAAAGGTGTTATTCTGTCTAAGCAAATATCGGCTTCACAGTCGTCCAAATCACAAACTGAATCAGTTACGATTTCATTGTTGTGAGATAACTGCGATATCCTGTCAAAAGTATCTTCGTTGTCATCAATGCAGTCAACCACGTTCGGAATCATGTTTACATAAGCAGTTACTATTTCTTTATGAAACAGAGTGTCTTGGTTATATGAAACTAGTTCGTTACTTATGTTCACTGTTTCAACTGCGGTGCTTGAACATAAATTACGACACCCTAAAAGGTTAGAAAAGGCTTTTCGGAAGTCTGCGTTGAACGCATAGATAATTGGATTTAAGGAAGAGTTTGTCCAACCAAACCAGACAAACACGTCAAAAGTAGTTTCACTCACGCAAGGAAGACCAGCTTTATTATCAGTTGACGGTCGGTCACAAAACGGGACCATGCAGTTTAAAATGAAGAACGGCAGCCAGCAGCACACAAAAACTCCCATGATCACCGACAAAGTTTTTAAGACTTTGGTTTCCTTCTTAATTGATGTTTTCAGCGAAGTATGGTGCTGGCATTCTAGTCTGTTGCTCCTGCAGCTTTGTGCGTGCTCCGCCGCTCGCTCTAAAGAAGATATCCGTCGGATTTGAATCTGGGCAATCCTATATATTCTTGTGTAAGTCACAATCATAATCGCCACAGGAATGTAGAAGCTTATTAAAGAAGATGATATAGCATATGTTCTGTTGAGACTGGAGTCACAATTTTCAGTTTTTTCTCCACTAGTTGTATCACCATCTGCCTCTGTGCTGGCTTTATGCCAGTTCAGTTGCACAGGTATGAATGAAATGAGAACTGAGAGAGTCCATGTTACACTGATCATTACAAAGGCCACCCTTTGAGTCATTTTTCTTTCGTATCGGAACGGACTCGAGATAGCCCAATACCTGTCCACACTAATAATACACAAGTTAAGAATTGATGCCGTTGAGCACATAATGTCAAAAGCCACCCAAATGTTACAAAAACTGCCAAATGGCCAAAAGCCCGCAACTTCAGCTACTGCTTTCCATGGCATAACCAGTACTGCAACAAACAAATCCGATACAGCCAAAGACACGATGAATATATTTGTTACTTTAGTTCGCAAGTGTCTGAACTTAAGCACAGCGGAACATACCAGAATGTTTCCTAACAGTGTCCACAAGATAAGCAAGGAAAGCAAGCATCCAGTTACCGTCCGGACTATCAATTCCTTTCTGCCATCAGTTGTTGCCTCCGATTCGGTGGTGTTCCACATTATTTCTCCCAGAGAAAATGGAACAGAGTGACTTTCCTGCTCTGAGTAGTATTTCGCCGGAGTCTCCATGAATTTCTGAAGTGTAAAAGCTCTGAATTTCTCTTTGCTGTCTAAGAAGGAGTTATCTGACAGCAAGCTCCGTTCTCCTTCGAAGCCATGCTTGTTTTTTCAGCTCAAAAATTCTTATTACCTGAAGGCTGGTCAAGCACTAAAGGACCAAACTGAGGCATTGCGCGTCCTGCAAGGTTTTGCTGCCACATTGCTAGCAAGAGTACTGTTTTACCTTCTTGCCTGATGATATTCTTCAAGCAAGAAAACATAGAAGTAATGAGGCACCATGCTTGGTAAAAGCTTTGTCTGAAAATCAAATCCTCTGAAGCACGGGGTAACCGTGACAAGTGTGCTAAGAATTGGTGCCTACCGTTTACCCATTTCCAATAGGCATTGTCCAAAGCCAGACCATTCGCTCGGCTATCACGTCACTACTGATAAAACGTGTTTCATGAAAACATTCTGTAAATATTTCATTTTGAAGTATTTGTTTGTAACCTTTATTGATCACTTAATAAAACGTACTTGCTTTAATTCTAATATGCACCTTGTAATGTCCTATTTAATTCTATCTAGTTGCATCTAATTTATTCAAGGCAAGATGGGCACATCAAAGCATGGCTGAAAGGGAGCATACAGTATATGATTGCGTAAATTATAGACGATGATGACGACTTCACTGTCGTATTTAACTGACGAGACACGACCTACTGAGAAACAACAAAAAATGAAAACCTGTGGATTTGACACTGTAAGAGGCTGAAGTTAGTGTAGGCATTTTCGTTCCTAAATCTACAGTAGCTATACACTATATAATGATATGTACTAACGCACTATACTGTATATACTGAATATCATATTGATGCATTAATACATTAATTACATTGAGGCTTTATTAAAAAGAAAATATATCAAAGAAAAGAAAAACTGAATCACTGTATTTGAATATAGACATCACATATTAAGAATACCTTAGGAACAGTAACTTTAAAAATCACTTGAATAACATCATAACTACATAACAATATAATAAAAAAATACTAATAATAAGTAATGCAGCAGAGGCTCGGGTTAAGCATGTCAAACCTGGAGCACAGAAGGTATCTTCTCTTTGACATATTTAAATTAAGTTCAGAGTTTATTAAATTTACCACAGGTTTTGTTGATTGGGTACGATCATGTGATCTTTGGTCTTAATTAGCTGCCTTGTTTTATCAGCAACTGCGAGTTTAGAGCTATCCATGGTACTGAAGAGTTGGTTTTTTTTTAAGGAGCTTGAGTGTTCTCTCAAAAACGACATTTACAGTAGCTACATTTAGAGATTTGACAGTAAGCAAACTGCGATATTCTTAAAAACCACGGATTGTAACCAAGGGTTAAATTACAATTACTAAAAACGATAAAGTTTTTCTCTCTCGCTATTTTGTTTGGCCAGCTTTGCATTGAAATAATCCTGTAAGAATTCAAACAAATCCTCCACAACTTGATCAACGTGTTTTTCTTAACAATCGTAGCGCAAATCCTTTTGAAATATAAAACGCATAGCTGCGCATGAACCCCAGATATTTACTGTACTTTTCTGACACATTTCTTACAACAGCTGCCAAGAAATCCTACCATAAAAAGAGTGAAAAGAGGATTAAGAAAGGACTGTTGTAGTTTCAATTCGTCTACCTTACTGGTGTTCATTTGGGGACAAACATCCGTATTATCAAGATAAAAGTGTGTCAAGGAGGACGTACAAAAGACATATACATATATAAAACATTTGTACATTGCGCATTTGCGTCCGTATGCATATAATCACAATGAAATATGTGACTATAATAGCTACAGATATCTATGGAATTTTAGCAAAAATAACTTGCAACACATTTTTTTAAATAAAAATCCTGAAAGGTATACAAAACGCAATTCAATGGAACAAGTCGTATCTGTTGCATTTTTATGCTCCGTATAAATTATGTTAGAAAAAGTAACTACACTTAGCAATACTGGGTTACCCGTGTATGTTTGTATAGTCTCTTATTTGTAGTTTGCAATATACTGTAAAACCATGATTCCCATTTTATCGAGGGTGCCCTTCAATTTAGACCTGTCCCCAATTAGCAAAGAGTACAGTGGTTCAAAGGTAGCATCTTGACAGTAAGGAAACAGCATCAACAGTGACTGGTTGTCATTAAGGTACTCCATTAAAGATGAATAAAGTATTAAGTAGATATGCGTAAGAGTGCATGATGACGAAAATAAAACATTTTGTCGCCACCTAGTGGTTTTGTTTGTCATTCATTTTATTGAAATAATGTTTATGTGGTAGCGTTAACGTTAGACGTATGCTGTTCTGCAGGTTTTGCTCCCCGGTTACTGAAACTGTGTAAACGTAAAAAAAAAAATAAAACCTCACAAGACAATTTACCATTTAGATATTGTTAATGTTTTTATTCAATAAAAGTAGTTTTTGAGGGTGTATGGTGGCTAGATGTACTGTATATATTTGCTGCATCACAGCATCTTGGGACAAGGGTTCAGTTATACTATAGTCTGGTGTATCTTCTAAGTGGCATTTGCATGTTTTTTTTTTTCTTGCGTTCTTCTGTGCTCTGGGCGCTCTTTTTTTCCAAACTCCAAAAGATAATTGATGTCTGCAAAATGTATTTGTGCCCTGCAATGGACTGGCATCTCATCCTGCTATGTACACTATGCTTCTGAGACAGGTTTTGGGTTGTTGTGTGACCCCTATCAGATATAGGAAGCTTGCTGACAGTAGATGGATGAATGTAGTTTTGGAAATTAGCAGAGATTATCTGGTGTTTGAAAGTGTGGAGCAAATTGTACACTTGAGCAAAAGGTTTTGGAAATCTTCCTGTTCATGTCCTCTTTATTTTGTTTTTATCCAAAACATAATTTTTGAGATAGAAAACATTTTGGCTCCACAGTGTCAGAGGAGCTGTTGATTTCAAGCATGTAGTGTATTAGAGATTATGTTAAAATGATTAATACAATAATGATACTTGTTCAAATTCAAATACGAAGAGTTGCACCCAGTTTATGTCACAAAACCCCAGCCCTGTAAATGTTAGTCTCTTTCCTGGTTTACAATGTTTGAAGGCAACAACTGTAAAATTGTAAAATTACAAGGAGCCTATGAATAAGTAACAGGTTTATGCAGGCTTCACATTCAAGTTTCATGATGTTTTGCAAACATAAACAGAGGGTGGAAAAAATAATGGAAATGCATTTAATCTAATGTACTGTCTACCAATTCAGGATTTATATAATATGATTCAAAAAGAGCACATATAAGGAAATAATACTTTTAGGAATGCAGCATATTATTAGTGGTTATGTTCATGTATTTTCTCAATGTCAGAACAAATTTTCAATAAAAAAACTATTATAGCTTAATTTGTATTTAACTCTGCCCAGGTACCACATTTATAGCTGTAATTTCTCTGAATTATCTATTGCTGGGTATTAAAGTTAAATATCGTGAATTTAAAAAAACAAACTGATATTGTACTTTTTCCTATCAAATGTAGTCACAGATTTCTTAATAGGGGGAATAAGATAAAAACTGGAATTCAGGAACTACGATTACTGATGGACCTGATTCCAGGAAGATGTCAATTTAACTTTAAATGAATGTTTAGAAGTGTATTTATCATATGATACACATATTTGCACACACAAAATTTGAATACTGCATTGCATTTATAACAAACTGAAAGTTTGATGACTTCTAAATTCACATTGAAGAAACAAGGACTTTGGATGTTTGCATTTGGACTTTTAAATCTTTTATACAATCCATTCAATAACTGTTTTTTTTCTTCATTTTTTCTGCTTCATCATACAGGTTTACTTTAATAGCAGGCACTGGAAATTCCCAATCAAAGAAGTTACTTATAGTGCATTATACAGCTTGAAAAACAATGTAGATAGATGTTTATTATCATTGTAATTATTTTTTATGATTTTTTCATTGTTCGAACTATACTTTTCAAAAGAACTGAGGGTGAGGATGAAGGAATGACTTCAGAAAAGATATATTTACTGCATAGGCTTTAGTATATTGAAAACATTTACATATTGCACTGTTTCTCGTGAAATACCATATGAATATGGTAAATAACCATATATAAAGAATTAAAAGAGGGAATTTCAGAGGAGATGCAAAATAATGTCAACATGCAAGTCATTACATTTTGGATTTTGCAGGAATTACAGGTGACATAAACTACTAATATTTACACTGCCTTTATGAAAAGTGTACTTACATTTACATGTATGTTGTGATAATGATTATTCCAAGAGTGTGAATATTATAAATAATTTGAAACACATAAGAAAATAAAGTACAACTCAGATATATCATGTATATACTGTATATTCTATATTGTTAATCACATGAAACAGAACAAAAAGCACCAGTATTGAAATCTGAGTCTGGCTATTAATATTACCATCTTATTCTAAACCATCAACTGTAACTGAACCACAGTGCCTGATTTATCAACTGTAGGAAAACTTCTCATGTAAATAATTTATTGTGGGATGAACAGTTTGCCTAGTGGTTAATAAAGACCTTCTCTTTACGTAATTACCAGTAATATTGGTAATATTTAATATATATAAGTTAATTCCGTGTCTGCAAAAATGTTTTCTTGTTTTAAACTTTTCTGAGTACTTCAAAAAGTGAAGCAACTGAATGCATGCGGTAAAAAAGGCTCATTGGCATGGCAAAGTTGAGGATTGTAGTCCATGTTGTGACGCCAAATGTTTCTTCTTCCAAGCCATTATCATATTGTGGGCGACACCCAAATGCTGGCAATATCCAGAGCTTTAAAAGAAGGAAAGAACAAAAACATTAGAGTGCAGAACTTTAGTTAACAAGGCAGATTAATTCAAATATTCACAAATACAAGAGAAAACATTTCATTCTCTGAAAAACTATCAACCTCCTTTTATTTATTGAATTTGGGTGGCATGGTGGCACAGTGGTTAGCACTGCAGCCTTGCAGTGCTGGGGTTCAATTCCTAGGGTGCTATTTGCATGGAGTTTATATGTTCTCCCCGTGTTTGCACAGGTTTCCTCGGGTGATCCAGTTTCCTCCCACAATCTAAAAACATACTTGTAGAACTGGGAGGTTAATTGGCTTCTGGGAAAACTGGCTTGGTGTGAGTGTGTGCATGGTTGTGTCTGTGTGTGCCCTGTGATGGACTTTTTGTCTCTCTCACATATGTTGCGCCTGAGGTTGGAACTGGTGGATGTCCTTCTAGGTGCAATCTCTCATTATGGGATGCTGTTATGTAATGGAGGAATTTGCCTGTGCACGCATTGTGTTTTGTTTTATGTATTATGATCAGTCCTGCCACCAGAACAGCATCATCGAGTAACTTCAAGTTTCAAATTTTACTTAAAAATTGTGGAGCTGTTTTCTTCTGCTGTGTTGTGCTAAACTCACAGTGGTACCTGCCAAACTCAAATAAAAGCATTGTTTTGGAAACTGCAAAAACACACAGCTAGCTATTCATGCACTTCATATAATTTCGCTGTAAAGTATTAGGAGCATGCAGGTTAAATGATTTTCTTTTATGCTGAATGATAATAAAAACATGCCTTGTATCCTTTTAGTTTATTGTAATAATCTTAAAACCTATCTTATGTTAGTATTGAAATATACCAGCTTCTTCTGTAAAAATCCAGTTTGAAAAACACGTGATCTTACCGAAATGTTGCACAGGAACAGAAACACGGCAATGTTCTTCAGAGCTTTTCTCCTCTTGTTTAGTTTTGCAGACCTTCTCTTTGGTGCTGAAATTGAAACTTCTGGGAGCCTTCTTGGATAGCTGTATACTTGTCTATTACCTTCTTGATCATTTTCCAGAGAGGCACACACTTTATCTTGATCCTCAAATGCTCTGTTGATTATACCATTGTAGGGTGGAGCCAGAGAGAGATTGCTACTACCTGTCACTGATAAAACCTCTGCTCTTGTCTCAGTCTGATCCTTCTCACTCACGCTCTGTTTTCGGTAAAGGGATTCAATAATGAAGAGGTTCTGAATGTATTTCTCTAATATGACTAGCAAAGAGTACGTAAAGTTTGTCCATCTGTATTTAGGAAAACTCTCAGCAGAGATCACTGCAATGATACTGCACCAGGAAATGAGCCATGAGCCAATGGAAGAGCCAAACAGCAAGTCAGTATCCAGCTTCCTGGATGGGTTCTTAGAGTAGTCCAGTGGTAAGTTATCACTTCGAAAGATAAGTAGGCCAATGCTCCCAGCTGCACACATGAAAATCAGCATGACAATTCCATACCAATAAAACATGGCTATTGCTAATTCCCTGGTCTCTACCGAGTCTTCTATGTGCATTATATATATAACTAGGACAGCTATTGTACTAGCAAATGCAATTAGTCCCAGGATCGGGCCTATGACAAGGTCAGTTGTCCTTATTACACCTTTATGATTTCTTTGGTAGTCAATAGTTCTCCCAATATTCTTCCACATGACAAAAAGCATGACAGAGACAAAAATGTGATACTCGATGTTAAATGGGAAAAGGTAGTAAAGGGTGTTGGAGAATGTGGAGCAGGCATTTGTAGTACAGTTGCACTGAGGATCATCATCTTTGTCTGAGCAGAAAAAAGAAAAAATAATAAAGAATAAATCATGCATATTGAAATCTCTAACTGCTATCCAAGTTTAAACACAATACATTCATGGTTGGAATGTTATGTCATTCGTACATGGCAAAATAGATTCTTAACATAAAATAATAACACACTGACTTATCTTCAAATATAAATGCTTAATAATGTGGATTACAAATCAAACTATTTTCTAGGTCCAGATTTTGAGATTTAATTCGAAGAAAACATTTTAATCATGATTAATGTGAGGGAATATATTTGTTTTAAAAAACATAAGCTGGAATATAATCATTCAGAAAAAAACTCAAAATCCCTTTATTTTCTTTTGCTTTTTAGTTCTCCCTTTACCTCTGAAGTTGCATTAAGTTTTGTTCTTTATTTTCAGTCTCCACTTTACACTGTGGAACTTGGGACTTCACTAACATTCCCATGGAAACTAACAGCTCAGCTCAAGTGTGACTCTTTTGTTCTTTGAGTATAACTAAACTATAAAGAGAGAAAATGTAAGTCTAGTCAAAAAAAAAATAATACAGGAATCCTTTGATAAGGCTAAATGTTATGTCTGAGCAGTTGAATGATTGGTAATGACAATAAATCTCTGTCTCCAAAACATCAAAGTCTATGTGTTGCTTGAGTAGAGCTCTGCAACACAGAGTTTAATTAAACAAAATCATGAACAAAGAAGCATTTAACACTTATAAATTTGTGAAACGACTGTAATAACTTGCTGTTAAAGCAATACAAATCTAAATATAGAAAACCTAAATAAATCAACATAATTTCAGCAATAATTTTGCTTTTAAAAAATCTAGGAAAAGTGGCCTGAGGTGGCCTTCATATGAATGTATTATTATTATTATTATTATTATTATTATTTTCATCACTGCTGTTGTTGCTGTCACTGTTGCGATTGTTTTTGTTTTAATAATAACCTACTGTATAGAAGACATCTTAGTAAGAGTATTTTTTCTGTAAAACAATCAAGCTGAAAAAATAAATGTTTAATTTCACCACAGGACCTCTAACAGGTCTTCATTTAGATTAGGCAATGCAATGTGCCAAAGAGCTCTGTAAAACATGTACCATGAGTAACAGTAAGTCTGGGTCTCCCACCTAGTTTCATTTAGTGCTTTGATGTTAAACACATAGGTTAGCCAAAGTCATGTGAATTACTGTGCATTTGTAATTTTTTACATGTAATTATTTGATTCTTACCTAATGTGCCATTTACATAGCCAAGCGATGACAATCTTCTTTTGTGCTCATTTAAAAAATGTTCAGCTTCAGACATCACTCCGTTACACCATAAAAGTAGATTTGTAAAGACTGCATGAATTACTCCAAACCTATGAGACAAATTTCTTATTTTTAGAATACAAAGATGTTTGCCTGCATACTTTAAATGTATGCAAATTTAAGCAAATTATAAATTTTAGTAAAATTGAATGAAAAAGAATACACCAGGTTAGATAGTATGAGTCATTTTAATTAATTTCTTAATAAAAAAAAACAAATATAAATAACACTTCATTATTCTCATCAATCATGCTACAGTATGTACACTTTTGCAAGTATTTTCACATGATATTAAATTATTTATGCAATTAAATTAAATACTAATAATTAATAATAATTACTATAGTAATGGCACTAAAATATTTTGCAAAATTGCATAAACAGAGTATATTGTTATAGTTCATGTACCTTTCAAAGGTCTCAGATGTCTTGATCACATCCTTAATATGAAACCAAAGGAAATGTACCTAATACAGGACAAATTAGACATCTTAATGATAAACTAAATACAAACTGTAGGTACAAAATGTCTCTTGTGCTTAAAGTAAAATGACAATGAATTAATTTATGGAGAAAATAGAACAACTAATTAAAGTGTATATATAGATCCACTTGACAGTCGGATCAAGTATAAAAGAATGGGTACTTCTCATGTGTCATACTTAAACCATTGATTTAAGAGGTTATTTCCTAGCTGTGCCTGTGGGATTTTGAAAGTACAAGGTTGAACGTGCACAATGGTAATGAGCAAAGTGTCTGTCCAGAGAACAAAGCCATATTATTCCTAAGGAGGACAACCCTGATCCTTTTACAAAATACAGAAAAAATGCATCAGTTGGAAAGTATTACAAAATAAACCTGATACATTTATAAAAGTGACTGGTTTTTTGTCTTGACACACCTCAAATTATAAACACTGTCTTACCTGTGAAATTGTATGAACAGCATGAATTACAGGGTAAACACCCACAGCTGCTGATAAACAAGCTTTATATCCAACAAAATGTCCAATTCGGAAAGCATCCATAATTAGCGAGATCAAAGCAAGTAAAGTTAGCCCTCCTAAAAAGAAAAAGAAAATATATTCCTATTTTTATTGTCAATTTTTCAAAAGGGTGGGGTAGTCTTGTTTAAAAATAAACCAATCTAAAATGCTAAGACCGAGATTTTTATGCAATTTTGTATCAACTTAGATATATATAACTTGTTTGATGCGTGCGTTTTTATTAGTTACTACTACAGTATTTGCGTTATCTTTCACACCATAATTAAACAGAACATTTAAAAATAGACAATTTCCCATAATTATATGGTAATATAAGTAGAAATCAAAAGTTTTTTGTCACTTAAGATGAGGTTAAACATATATACTGTCTGTATAGCAAATTAGCATATCAATGACAGTACTACGGAAGTTTTCAAATCAGATTAACTAAACATTAATAGAGATTAATGATTCATTAATGAAATATGTTTATATTATTAAATGACATACTGTAAACATAATTCGCTATTAATCGATTAAATGCAATTAAATCTAATAGATCTAATTCTGCCTAATGGAGCGCAATGAAGTTATTCTACCTCTTAACCAGCTTGTCCCCGCTTGTACATCCTTCTCCAAGACTGGGCTGTTTTGGCTGTCTTTTCTGATGACATACCAGAGCATCCACATGAGTTGCAGGACCATGAGAGTGATGAGAAAAGACAAGAGGTGCTCTTCTTTGACAGAGCTGCCACGGTGCGATAACGAGAACATCAAGGATACACCGACCAAGAGCAAATTGACTCCGTACTGGCCGCTTATGATTTCTGCGTTTTTCTGGGGGTAGTCATTTGTAAAACTTGTTTTGAAATTCCTGAATATTTTCTTTTCTTTGCCCAGGGTAGGTGCAGCAGAATTATGACAATTCCTGTTGAGGCACGTAATATCCAGCCCACCGTGTTCCACCATGGCACCCAATTCTACAGGCTCCAAATTCTTGAAAAAAAAAGAATATTAGTAAAATCTAGTTTATATGCATTTGTTAACGCCAAATCGGAAGTTTTGTATTTTTGTAATTAAGACGAAGGAAAAGAAAAAGAAAACCGAAAGACTCGCATGTTAAATTAGGTTCTTTTCCCAACCAAGAACTAATAGATTAGTTATAGTTGGCTTGTTTCATTTACTTGAAAGCGTATTAAGCGGTCTAGGTTTATAATGATTGGAAAAATCAACCTTTTGTGATTGAGGAAATATTTGACTAAAATTACTTCATACCCCTTCTTTTATACCTTGTTTGCTGAGTCACTGAGATTATGCAGAATAGATAGAATTTCAGTTACCAGTTGCTTCAGTCCGCATCATTGAACTTGTCACAAGTTTTTTTTTCCAGAATCGATCTGCTGTTAGAGGCAATCTTTGATTTAGTCCACACTGTTTCTTTACACAACCATGATGCTTCGAGTCATTACAAAATACGTGATATTCAAATATTCACCTTCTGACTGTGAAATCAAATTCGAATTTTGATAAAGGTACAGTGTCCCTTTAAGGTTTTTCTACTCCAAATAAAATCCTATGAACTAATATTTTATCGGAGATTGTTCAGCTGGATGGTTAAAATTTCCTTTAGAGAGGTTTGAAAGCTTCTTCTTCAAATAATGGTAACTCGTCCATCCTTCTGATGAAATACGTTGAGAACAATCGCAGAAAACGTTTCCGTTTTACTCTCAACTTGTTATAATGTATCTACAGTGCATTTTCGGGATGTAGCACTGAAAAACCAGAAAGAAACATCCAAAATGCTTCCAGAGAGTCTCCCACTATTTCGGTTTTTCTTATACTGTACGTAACCCTTTACTACCTTTTCTCCCATGGTAAGGACGTAACCATTTCCTAAATACAGAATCGGGTTACAAAGTTAAAATCTACAATGGTTCTTTATGTTTCCGTCTTTGTAAAATTACACGACACCTTTGATGTGTTCAGCATTTGCTGAGTCATATGTATCTCATTTTTTTATTTTAATTAAAGTCTCCTTGCAAGGTTTAATAGAATATTAGCTCGGAATAAGTGAACAAGAAGAAAATCCTTAAACAATAGTTGGACTGCTGACAAGGCAGAAACATTCTGGTAATCGGAGACAGTATACAGAGCTTGTTTTAAGAAAGGAGCTACTGAAGTATATATTTATTTTCAATATTTTGTCTTTACCGGAGACTCATCGGTATACGTGTCTGTTCAACATTGGAGAAATTAGCTGGATTAAACATTTTCAGTAGATATTACTATTATTTACATTTGGTTATGGACGCTCAATTAAAATTCTGCCATATACTCGACCTTATCCCAGAATTCTTAACTCCTCATTACAGCTTCATTAGCTTAATTCCTGTTTAGGTATAAAAAACATAGGATTAAAGTTTGTTAGATTGCTTTAAAATACTCAGACTAAAATGTTTTAATCTGTCGCAGCAACTTCACCGCTTTTAAACAACAATAACTTTAACACAGCCATCACATAAAAGGAAGACAAATACGTACCACACCAATAATAATAAACTCGTACTTGTGCATACAATATACTATATATACAAGAATGCACAGCAGCCTCAAAATATCTTTATAACATTGATGAACAGAAACGATTTAGCATGATGCAAATAAAAATGAATAGATTCTGGTATTAACAATATTAAACTAGAGCAAACAAAAAAACTTTTAAAATTGCTGAAAATATTATTTTGATTCTTGTAGTCTTTTAAAGAATTTATTAAAACCCCATGAGGGATAGTAGACCACTCCCCCTGTCCAGTGGAGAATAAATTCAGAACTGATTTTTTCAGATTTACATGATGTCAAAGAAACTGTGATGACAACTCAATAACTCTTATTTTGATGCCCTCTTAATCATTTGGTCATTAAATGTGAGGCAGGCTTGGTATTTGCAGTGCCATGTTTTGGCTAAAACAACCTGACAACAAGAAGATTAATTTCTCTTCTTTGCATAACAAAGGACATTCTTTTAAAATATGAACTGCTCTTTTTTGTGATAATCATGTCAGGTGAGACTGCCCAAAAATGCAAATTGTGTTTCATCCATCTTTCTCCATTTTACCATTGTATCTTGATGGTGTCAAGAGTTTTCTGAAGATTTTCAGGGCTGCACTTCGGTGTAAGCATTCCAAACCACATTTCTGACCACACGTTACTTTATTTTTATTTTTCCATTAACCTTGAATGTTTTATGATGGATAATACAGAAAACAGAGATGTCTTATGGAGTTTTTTGCTGGTGTCACTATAGTTGTTGAAGTAACTAATCCTTTAACCTAGATTTAGGTACAATTCTCTTGGCTTTCCTCATGATAACATGGGATTGTTTTGCTTTGTGCTCAGCCTCCTTTAATACCCATGGGCAAGGAAGCTGACTCCCAAAAGATTCCCTTAAAAGGTTTATAGAAGGTGAAACTAGGTGAAACTAACACGTGACTGAAAACATTACCGTATCTATAGCATTTATTTTTAGTATATTTAAGGCATGAAAAAGAAGCAGTGCTTACAGGAAAATATGTAATTATTTTTTACTGTTATTGACACTTTTACTAGGTTATTGACATTTGGTACTATCAAGATTGTATACCAATTCCTAAATATATTATAGGGATACCTGCATTTTCTTTGATAAACCATTTTTGTGACTGCTCAAATAAAGTGTGAATAAATATAATGCTTTCTTTAGAATTGAGAATTAAACGATTATATAATGGGGAAATAAATTGTGTCTCTATCAATTATTGAAAAGAGTTACCAAAATGCTAAAATAAGAATTGCAAACCGTTATGCAAGGAGACGAAACGGGAATAAACCACATGTACTGAATGGAGTTTTTATCTAAGGATTGGCCGTGCCAAGACAGAGCTATGAGTTGTGATGCATTAGTTCCCTTGCTCATCCATCAATCTTCTAACTGCTTTATCCAGTACAAGGCTATAGGGGACACTGGAGGCCAAGGCAAGGTAAATCCTGGATTGTATGCCAGCTCATCACAGGGCACACACAGATACAAACACACACTCACAATAAGGCCAGCTTTCCCAGAAAACAATTAAACTACCAGTATATCACATACTATATACCAGTATATCATTATGCAACTCCTGGGAGTGGGAGCGGTGCTCAGTTACCAGTACATTCTGCTGGGGCTGGCACCAACTGGATTGGACGCAGTTCCTACTCTGGCTACTGCTGTACCTTACAAAAAAAACACCTGTGGGATGCGAGGAACACTCTCACCTGGCACAACAGAGTGGGGAGCGAGGGAGCTGGAGGAGAGGATCCTGGTGGACCTCAGAAGGAGGATGAAGCACGACGTCCCCAAATGCGGTTTCCTCACGGCGAGGGAGTGCTGGAAAGGACTTTTGGCCCTGTACAGGGACTAATGGACAAAAGCAAGTCGTAGGGCTTGTAGGGACTCATTAATTGTGAAGTCCGGCCCCGTTATCCACTTGCACAGTTCGATAACGGACAAGCACCGCTGTTCGGAGTGTTTTTTTATTGCATGTGATGTTTATTATTTGTGAGAATGTTTCCTTTTTTTTAGATGTTGTTACAGAAATAAAGTATATTTTGTAAAAAAAAATATATCTTTGGACTTTGAGAGAAACCTGGAACCCCAAAAAGAAACCCATGAGAACATGTGGAGAACATCCAAACTCAAGACACACAGATAGCACCCCAGGAACTGAACTCAGGGCCCTAGGGCAGCAAGGCAGCAATGCTAACTACTGTGCTACCTTACAGTAGCTATCTTTGTGTGGGAAGCAAATCACCTCGTCAATTTATGTGAGAGTTTTCTCAACATGAGCTTCCCCTTGTCTACATCAAACAAGGTGATGTAATTATAAAGGTAACACAGGACCACTAAATATTAATCTTAATCTTAATTTATAACAATGACTTTTGAATTTATTATAATTAGTAAACTACCCAAATTTGCAGATGATGTTAGTAGGACATGGAAAGACAAGCAAATACTACTGAAGTAACAAATTAAATTCAAAAAGATTTACATTAAATTCAAGACTGAGCAAACAGATAGTAGATGCTAGATACTGTATTTAATGTGGACAATATTAGTATAATATAGTATTAATAAGAGTAATGATCATAATATTACTAATACTATTGCTCCTTTTGCACTAACAAACCGGAAAAAAAACTTAAGTTTCTGTTTACAGGTCATTTACAATGAGGCAAATAAAATGTTAGGATATACTGTATAGTTAAAAGTGCAGAATTTAAAATAAAGAGATATTATGCTAAAACTATGTAACATACTGTACTATTAAGGCAGGGTGGCACAGTTGTTACTATTGATGCCTTGCAGAACTGATGTGCTGGATTCGATTCCACACCAGGGATGCTAGCTGCATGGAGCTTGTACAATAGCTCTCTCTGTGTTCCTGTGGGTTTCTTCTTCTAGGTGCTCGTTTCCTCTAACTAAAAGGGCAGCCGTCAGTCCTTAAGATCTCAAAACCCGACAGCTAAGCTCTTCCCTAATTAAATACAGTTAGAAGAAAAAGTTTGTGAACCCTTTGAAATTACCTGGATTTCTGCATTAGTCAGAAAAATGTGGTCTGATTTTCAACTAAGTCCCAATAATAGACAAACACAATCTGCTTAAACTAATAACACACAAACAATTGTACTTCTTCTTGTCAATATTGAACACATTGTTTAAACATTCACAGTCCAGGCTGAAAAAAGTATGTTACCCTTGTATTTAATAACTGGTAGAACCTCCTTTAGCAGCAATAACCTTTCCTGTACCTGCTGATGAGACCTGCACAATGATTAGGAGGAATTCTAGATCATTCCTACTTACAAAACTGTTTCAGTTCATTGATATTTCTAGGATTCCTTGCATGAACAACTCTCTTCAGGTCATGTCACACCATCTCAATTGGGTTGAGGTCTGGACTCTGACTTCCAGAACACAAATTCTCTTCAGTTTAAGCCATTCTGTTGTTGATTTACTCCTGTGTTTTGGGTCATTGTCTTGTTGCATCCCCCAACTTTTATTAAGCTTCAGGTGATGGAATGCTACCCTGACATTCTCCTGTAAAACTTCTTGATACAATTTTGAATTCATTGTTCCCTCTATGATAGCAAGCAGCCCCTGCACCATGCTCCATGGTTGGGATGAGCTTTTGTTGTTGGTGTGTAGTGCTTTTTTCCCTCCAAACATAGCATTGCCTGTTTCTGCCAAAGAGTTCAACTTTTGTCTCATCCATCCACAGAACATTGTTCCAGAAGCATTGTGGAACATCCAGGTGGTCTTTTACAAACTTGAGGTGTGCAGCAATGTTTTCTTTTTGGAGAGCAGTGGTTTCCTTCATGGTGTCCCTTCCATTAACACCATTCCTGTTCAGTGTTTTTCTTATAGTGGACACATGAACAGAGACTTTGGCAAGTTCAAGAGTTTTCTGAAGGTCCTTTGCTGTTACCTTAGGGTTCTTTTTCACCTCCTTCAACATTGCGCTCTTGCCATGGTCTTTGCAGGACGTCCACTCCTTGGGAGAGTAGGAACAGTACTGAATTTCCTCCATTTGTAGACAATTTGTCTTACTGTGGCTTGATGAACACCCAGGCCTTTAGAAATGCTTTTGCAGCCTTTTCCGGCTTTATGCACCTTTACAATTCTTCTAAGGTCCTCTGATATTTCTTTTGATCAGGGCATGGTTTACATGAACAGCTCTTTCTTGAGAAGAGCAAACTCTGTCAGTAACCAACCTTTGTGCGTCTTTCTTTATAGGGCAGGGCACCTCCAACCTCATCACATTGATTGGAACACCTGACTCCAATTAGCTTTTGGAGAAGTCATTAGCCTAGAGGTTCACATACTTTTTCCAACCTAGACTGTGAATGGTTAAAATGATGTGTTCAGTACTGACAAGAAGAAGTACAATGGTGTGTTGTTAGTTTAAGCAGATTGTGTATGTCTATTATTGTGACCAAATTTATATGAGTAATTAATGCAGAAATCCAGGTAATTCCAAAGGGTTCACAAACTTTTTCTTGCAGCTGTATGTACTCCCTTTCAACTGATGTGTGAGGTAGCCAGATACCTGGCCAGACACCGCACACCAGGGCACCATGGGGGAGCCCAGTTTGTAAAAGAGATCAAGAAAGACAGAAAGCAAATGACCACACACCAAAGACGAACAAGCGTAAACCCAAAGTTACTTTATGAAGCAGCCTGAGGTTTTGTCAACTGAAGAGCTAGATTGTAAAGAAAAATAAATGAGTTCTGTAACAAGAATAATAGTGCTGGATCATATTTTCCTTTGCACATGCTTTCAGCATTGCCAGCCTGTAACAAACACCTTATAGAAAATAATAATTCCTTACACTTATATGGCACTTTTCTGGACACTCCACTCAAAGTGCTTTACAGGCAATGGGGACTTCCCTCCAACATCACAAATGTGCAGCAACCACCTGCAGCCAAAGTGCACACAGAACGCTCACCAAACACCAGCTATCAGTGGGGAGAACAGAGCAATGAAGCCAATTCATAGATGAGGATTATTAGCAGGCCATAATTTGTAAAGGCCAAATGGGAAATATGGGCAGGATGTTGGGATAACACTCTTTTTTGAAAAAACGCCCTGGGATTCTTAATGACCACAGAGAGTTAGGACTTTGGTTTTGTCTCACCTGAAGGATGGCACCTATTTACAGTATAGTGTCCCCATCACTACAAAGGGGCATTAAGACCCACACAGACCGCAGGATGGACAACCCTTACTGGTCCTACTAAAATATCTTCCTTAGCTTTCCCAGGTACTTGCCAGGCTGATTAGCTTCACTGAGTTGCCAGTTGTGAGTTGTAGGGTTATATAACTGCTGGCTATAGAAGATATTGCTGCTTTGTAATCAGTCCATAGAATAGCAACCAGATGCATTTGGGGGTTTAAGGGAAAGTGCTACACTGACAAGCTAAAGGAACAGAACCTTTTTAGTCATGAAAAGAGTAGATTACGGAGGGACCTGATCCAAGTATTGAAAACCCTCAAAAGTACTGACAAAATCAATTTTGTGAACTTAATGCATTTCTTCAGAATAAACAGTGAAACAGAAATCAGAAGACAAAAGTGGAAATGTGCATTTAACATTAAAGTGCATTTAAAATCCAGAACAGCACTTGTTTACTTTGAAGGCTGTGGGAGTACAGTATGTCACATACTGCCCAACCATATTGTTGAATCTGCTACACTGGCTTGATGAGATCCTTGGATTAATTAGCCTTGGTACTAACTACAGCTAGACAGCTAGGCAGACTGAATGACCTCCTCTTAATTGTACCTTTTTATTTTCTTACAATATGACCTGCTTAAATGAGTATAAATGACATGTATCAGACCCATTAACAACTACATTCTGCAATCAATGTGGGGTCAAATTTATAAATTAAATAATGCTTTTTAGTCCAGACAACATAATGATTAAAGAATTCCTTACTTGAATCACTGAATATTTAAGTTATGATAGTAACAGAAACAGATCACAACCAGAAATGAACGGTAAACATTTGCACTTGTATGTCCCACTCTCCTTAGACGACGCATGTGTAATTGAACAACAATCTGATGTCTGATATCTGAATAAGATAAAAGACTCGAATCTTCAAATAGTTACAAATTGCAAAAAATAACAAACTTTATTTTTTGCCACCATGTAAATCAGGGTCAACATTTTAGAAGATAGGATCATTTTTGTAAAAAACACATTTGCATCACTGCTTTCCATAACTGTGTTGCCTCTCAATAGACTTACATCACTTAGAGTACATTTGGCTCAGATTATCTCTCAATCATTCAATCAAAAGCAGTGTGGATTTAAATAATACAGTGAACAGCTAAGGGCACATCTATAATGCTGCAAGATAGCATGATCTTGATGTGCTATTCTCCTGTGTCGTGGTGTTGAGGAAGGCTGCATTTCAATACATTAGATTCACAGGTTGGGATAATATCCCCTAAATTAAACAAAAGTTCCTGTAGGAATTATACTTCTCAGTTGACATCTTATGAGGTTCTGAGTAGGTATAATTATAATAAAATTTGAAATTGCACATACTGTAAGGCAACATAGGACAACCATTACTTTACTGGAGCAATCTGAATTAATATATACATTAAAATGTAAAATGCACTTTCTTCACAAGTCTTATTAAATAATCTAGAAGCATTTATGCAAGTAATTATTAGAAAATTCCTATATTCAATAAACTGAAACCATTACCCTTATGATTACACAGATCTAGTTCTCTGCCTGGAAAAACGCTACATTTGGTAAGAGTCGGACTCATGTGATTATTACTAACTTTCACTTCTGAGAAGACATGAAATTACGTATGTACTAGAGTCCTATAATTAATTTTCTATGTATTAAAAAAAACTTACACCTTCCCTTATTCCTTCCACGGCAGATGATGACAGTGAACTGCTGGTAAGATTGTAAAGCAGAACTCTCCTGTTTACATCTACAATGGGTCTTTGGAAATCAATGCCACTTCAAAGTGACGTTGCTGGGAGTTCACTGCTATAGATTACTTGGAAGGACAACACCAAAGGACTGACAACTTATTACTAAATAGCTTTTAGTTTTGTTGTGCAATATGACATGTTGTGCAAATGGCTTAGTATAAGGAATCATTTGGAAGAAAGGCAGTGCTTAAAAATGTTTTTAAAAAAACACTCAATCACATGCACTATAGCCATACAAAAACACACAGGAGACTTTTGATAATTTTAAACATCTAATGAAACTAAATACTGATACTGTTTACATAGTTAAAAGATTTTTTTTAATACTACAGTACCAGAACCTCAAAGAACACACCACGACATGGCATTCTGCACATATATTGTAGCAGTTACACAATCTTTCAATACAAAAGTACCATTAATCATAATTATCTAAAGACTGGAAAATACACCCCACCCTATGAACTTATTACCTTGACTTTTTCAGTAAATAAGCCTATTATTTTCAAACCTATTTGTACTTTATAATATGTGGAAGAAAAGCTGCACTGACAATAACAAATGGTACACCAGGTGTACCAAAGCTTGTTGGAGTGACTGAAAAGATGCCCAAATGTTTATTTTGTAATAACTTACATGACGATACCTATCACAACCACTATACATCCAGCAACTAAGAATATCAGTGGCTTAAAGCAATACAGGGAAGATCTACATAAAAAAATACCTGGGTTGATATTGATAAAATAATAATTTAATTATTGTTTGCAGATTTTGTCTACAACTATACAAACTATATTTCCAGAAATGGCAAAGAATGTGATTCACCATAGAAGATAAAACCCCTAATTATGATCCCTTTACTCTAATTCCAAATATATTTCCTAAGCAAAAATGCAGTGAAACTATATTTGCCTATGGTTATTTAATTGACTTTTTAACATCTGTATTTTGATTTTCAGCTATGTTTACTGTTTAAATTGAAAGTAAATGAAAATAAATAAATAAAAATAAAGGAAAGTAAAACAACGTAAAACCCAAATGTTCTCTCTCCATTTCCTCAATGTTAATGTTACCTCGATATTAATAAAAAAACACTTTTAAGGTGCTACAAAGGAAGAAAGTTTTGCAACTGGACAAACTCTTTATAGTCCTGCCATCTTTGTTTTAGTGTACTTATTTTTTTAATGTAACATGAATTTCCATGCTTGATTCAGCAACAAATCTTACACAAAATATCAGGTTAAGCAACAAAGCAATGCCTCCTACTCCTTTCCCTACTGGCAAACATTACACTACTAGTATGGTATTGCTTTTTAAGTGTTGGTTATGGAAACAAAGCGTGCAAGACTATGAACTATAGCAGGGAGCAGCCCTAAAGGATTAATCAGGGATTATAATTAAAAGGGCATAAATAAAAACACCGGCAAAAACCTTGATTTCATAACCTTACAATATAAATTATACACAATGACTCAGAAAAAAACAACTCATAAAAACCACAATGACGGCACTTCGTAACAAATGTGAACGGTATTGCATAATATGTACAGACAAATTACCTCAAATAGACTGTACCTTTAGGAATATATTTTCTCCATTCTTCTTTCACATGTTTTTAAATCATGTGTTCCTGTACAGGTATTCCACATTAGTGCTACTTAAAACTGTCATGATGGTGCCATCACCATCTTACAAATAAGTGTTGCACAAAATTCAAGGTAAAACCTTAATGAAAACTAATGCCAAAGAGAATTACATTTTGAATGACTGGACAAAAGTTCCAAAGTGTTCCTAAGGTAGTATTTAAAGGGATTTAAAACACTGGTAGTTTACAGCAATTATTACTAAATAATGAACACAGAACATAAAGAACAGGCATACAACAGAGAAAGTTCCCATCTGACTATTCTAACAGCAGCATCAAAGCAATTATCTTCAACAACAAAGGAGGTTGATTGCAAAGAATCTTTGAAAGGGATCAACCAATGCTGTCTAACATAAACTTTTTAAAAATGTACAAGTCATGCATTACATGATCAGTGGAACTGTAATTAACATTTTAAAATAGAAGCATCCAATTCCAATGTTGTAGCTTTAATGGGTTTATTAGGTGGATCTTAGCTAAAGACACTCATTTTATTCTTTTAGGATCTGGAGTGTTTTGAAGCTTTTCAAAGGAAGGAAATTCAAACACAAAGCAAACAGACTTCATGAAATTAATTATAAAAATACTAAAAATCATACAGCAAAACAAAATATCTCAAAATGCCTTTAAGACAATAGATTACTGAATGTGAAAAAGTAATTTCTACAGTAATTCGGTAAACTTTTGTAGGATTACAGAACTATTTCTCTTTCATTTCAGTTTGGGAACACATCTCTACCCCTAACTGAATGGAAAATAAATGTAATTCAGCAAAAAAATATATATATATATGTGTATTCAGTAGTTGTTGCATATATGATAAACTGATATAGGAAAACATAGAACAACATTTAACATTAAGTAAAATCTTGTAGTTTTACTAAATATTACTAAAATATTGTAGAAAAGTCACATTCGGACTCACAGGAAGCCGAGTACAAGGCTAATGCGATATGGATAGCGCTATCCAAGGAGAATGCAAGATTATACAAACTGTCAGAATAGTGACAACACTTGGAAATCTTCTAAAAAATAACACATAAGGATACAACACTGATAAAGAGTACAATTCTTGATAGGTCTCATGGAACTGGTGACTATAGCAGATCGTCATGAGGATAGGTTAATTGGAACCACAATGTATTTGGAAGAAACATAAATTGGATGACCAGACAGCCTCACTACCGATATGATTAGCACAGAAAGTAAATGAGCCAATCGTATAAAAATGTATTGTGTCTATGAAGTATGTAGATGGGTCTGTTTTGCTTCTTCAGTTTGTGGTTTCTTTCTTAGAATAGAGGCATGGATGGATTCCAGTGCATATCAGGACTCATTATATAAAAAACTTTTCCTGTGCTAAGAAGCTCAAATGTGGTCACACATGAACCTTGCAGCAAGATAAAAACAAAACAACACATCCAAATTAAATACCAATTGGTTTAGGGAACATAAAGTCAATGTACATACACTCCACATCATAAAGATCTGAATTTAATAAAATATTTGTGTAATTAAAACAATTCACAAACACAAGCGATACAATCCAGAGGAACTGGAGCCTTCTTTAAGTTGTCAAAGCTAAATGAGGATCAGTAAAATACTTATTGCTGGGCTGTGCTTAATTTTGAGTGTTGAATATTTAGAAAATGAAATATTTTGGAAAAATTGGCTTTTTCAGTATCCAAAACAATCTTACACATTTTCACATTTTATATAAAGTATATATGCAACAAATCTTGAATGTAAGCTATCTTACAGTATCATTGATATGTATATGGACTCAACTGATGAATTTCACATGATCAACAAATTTGAATAACGGAATAACAAATGTATTTTATAAAGAAACTTGTTTATAATACATATAGCATACATACCATAAGGTAAGAAAATAATTGTTAATGTTATCTAAAAAAATCTTAGCTTTTTTGAAAAAAATAAAAAAACACCTTTCCCCCAAAATTTAATTTCTGATGTCTGTCCACCACATTCCACTTGACCCACGCAGATGTGTATGAGAATAAGTTGAGTGCTGAGAATAAAAAACATAAAAATAAAATTGTCATTTAAACACGGAGTTAGAAATCACACAACAGACAAGAAAACAATGATTAATCACCAGGCATAGTTTAATTTGTGATTAAAACTATCAACCTATTGAACTAATCCTTAATCTGTTGTGATTAAAACTATCAACCTATTGAACTAATCCTTAATCTGTATTCTTACTGGATACTTTTACAAATAAGGCAGATTTAATATAAACTTTCAATACTTATTAATAACTAGAATAAGAACAGAATCAAAAAGCAGAAAAAGCTGGTCACTCAGTGGTGTTTCAGAGCTTTATATGTTTCTTTATAACAAATGTTGTTTTTGTTGCTAAATAAAATGGAGAATGAAACAAGAATCAGAAATTAAACTTCTCCTTTTTCTTTTCCTGAAAAGTTAAACAAATAACACCAATTTTAATAAGAAGGTTATGGAGTGCATTCAAATATTAAAATAAAACATAAAATCGCTAATACAATGCAAACATGTTTACATTAGTTATTTTATGGTTTAGTATGTCGCTACCAGTCATTAACTGCTTAATAAGCATCACTGACAATGCTAAAGAGAAAATTCTACTGATTTGACACTTCTTAAATCACATACAATTTCAAAATATGGAATACATTTTTATATAAAGCACATAAATAGAAGCAAGAAAAAATATAATGATTTAGTTGGTAAGTGTTCAGAGATAGGTATATTAAAAAGTCTACTATATTAATTTATATAAGATGGATACATTACTTGAAATGCATTGATTTTCCACACTTGCAAGGTCTTGCTGAGCATAAAGAATACCCAGCACTAAATACGGGGCCATTCCTCACTTCCTAAATATAATCTTACTGAGATCTGAGACAAAAGTAAACCTGGTGTCTTTGCAATACTTGTTACCAGCCTGCCTGAAAGATGCCAGGCAGTGAGCCATGCATGAGAGAGAGCTATTCTATATCACTCATGTACTGTGCAAATAAGTAACTGGAGATACTGTTAAAAATAATACATATAGTAAGCACAAAAATTTCATTAGGACACTTAATGGAAAGAATAAAGCTCAAAATGTTTAAGTTAGGGAAAGATAATTTTTAAAATGGGCTAAAGAAAATAATAAATAAAGCAATGGGAGAAAGATAATAAAAATGAAATGGCACAGATAAGAATAAATCAAGTAGGTAAATACTTACTTTTCATACAGTATATTACCCAAGAAGGGAGATGAACATCACCACACCCATGAATTGGGTAAAAAGGATTACAGGCGTGAAGAAAGACCAGACAGGCCACAAGGCTATATTAAAACTGCAACGAACAAAAAGTCAACTTTATGAAGTCGAACCGGACAGTACATTGATCAAGAATGCCCTGATTCAATATTATTTAAAATGTTTTTTTTAGAACAAAATACTTCAACATATTAACTTGTGTCTCAAACACTTGAGCATATTAGGTAACACTTAAAATTTTCTATTTCATAATGAGTACGCAACAGTATAACAGAGTAAAAGCCTTTCACTTAATCTACATCTCTAATCCCCAATTGAAACTCACCTGCCTGATGCTGCAATAAATGCAGCAGTTGTAATAGGTGCAATTGCTGGGTATTCTCTGTCATAATCTCGCATTCCACAGAACCATTCCAGGAAAAGTATGCAGAACAAGGCCAGTGCTAAGCATATAGCCAGCAATATGAGGCCAATATTAAACCACCAACTGTAAAGGATTTAACAAAGAAAAAATAGTTTAAAAATATGACTTCTTAAAAAAATATATCAATATAATGTAAAAAGACCATTGTAACAAAACTAAGTCTAGGTCAATTCAAATGACAGGAATAATTCTCTAAATGGTTTGTGGGAGGGAATGAAGCATTAACTCAATAAGGCACTGAAAAATATTTTACTTAAAACAGTAAAAAAGGCCACCAGGAGCAATGTGAGACAGTTACACCTGAATAAACTTTT
This sequence comes from Lepisosteus oculatus, assembly GCF_040954835.1. Lineage (NCBI taxonomy): Eukaryota > Metazoa > Chordata > Actinopteri > Semionotiformes > Lepisosteidae > Lepisosteus > Lepisosteus oculatus. The sequence continues at coordinate 43,772,981 of NC_090696.1, read as the reverse complement.
GTTATATTATACAGCAGAATAATATACAGAAATTTAGAGGTGTAATAGTTCTCCTTTTTAAAACTGACTCTGAAACAGAAAGCATTCAGTACTGTTATCTTTAGTCAGGTTCAATACAATTAGGATATCAGATTTGGAAGAAAATGGAGACTGGACCCTTTCCCATGCTAAAAAGTATAAATAACCAACTACAAGACTTTTCTTTTTTTTTTGCTGTAATGTTGTAAAGACTGGATGAGGTTTTTGAAGATTTTAAGAACTGAATACAACTACATTAAGCCCTTTTGCTGGCTCTTCTACCTCACAGAATCATGAATCCAAAAAGCCTTCAGCATTATAGCAGCTCTTATCTTACTCACTGCAAAAACCACTTTCATTTCCAGAAGGTTACTGTTACTGCAGTCTCATTGTAAGTGTTGTTAAGGAAGCTTTAAATGTGACTATCTTCAGAATTTACAGAACTAGATTAGGGTTTTTAAAATGTGCTCTATCAGGAGCTGGATAGCCCCCAACCTAAATCACTTATCTTTATGTAATTTTATCATTCAATCTTCTTGGAATGAGGCCCTTATCATTCCAATTTGTAACTTGTGTGACCATTCCAACCCTCATAATCCAGGTAACTATAAACCTATTGCTGTTTCACCAGAAAAAGTGAATTTGGCACATTAGAAATTTCTCGAATTTCTAATCGTTTTTCACATTTGGCTGCAGAACACTCAGACAGGTAGGGAGTAAAATCTAAAACTGGGTTTGTTTATGCATTTTTTTATAATTTGATTAAATATCTTTTTCTCGCAGATAATTTGCAATCTCAAAATCATCAACACACTAGCAAAAAAGAAAACCTTCTTAACTACACAAGCAGGTACAAAAGGCAGCATGCAAATTTGATATTCGGTACTGAAACTTGGCAGAAAGGAGCTGTAAATTTGGGGTAACACGAGAATAGAGTTCTTTTATTCTGTTACAAAGGGCTCCGTTACAATATAGAGTACTTTTTACTATATCGGGTGATAAGAAATGCTCTTATCCTATATCTGGCCCTTTTATAGCAAAGTTAAATTTATTTGGAAGTAGCCAAGAACAATCATTCTTGTAATTTTATGTTTTATATGACTAAATATCATTTTAAGATTTAATCTGTATGAGGAAAGTAAGTGCAGACTATTATTTATGCTTAGTACCATATTTTTCTCATATTAAAATTGCTTTAACATTTCATCTTTAAATTTGCATAAGGTGCAGTTTTGCAAGACTTCACAAAATCAAATCTCTGCCGTCTTGAATGGATGCTAGAAGTCATGTCAGTTAGCACTGTTGTCACACAACTCCAGTCCTGTGTTTCATTACAGCCACAGGCATCTATCTATGTGGTGTTTACATGTATTGCTCATTTTCACATGGATTCTATAAGGTGCTCCAATCTCCTCTGAATTTCACAGACACATTCACTAGGCTTGATTGGCTATTTCAGATCTTCCCTAGAGGATCCCAGGTCCACATAAGCCCCACTAGATGAACAAACATGGTATATCTCCTGGTCACATGTATGGTGCAAATCAAATTAATTAAGAAACTATCCTATTAAAGAAAAGATTTGAAAAACAGTGTCAATATAACTACTTAACAACAACAAAATTATCCCTAATATGATAAGAATGTTTTAAAAATCAATCGGTATAACTAACGCTACAACTGTAATAATTTGGTGGAAATGTTTCAAAGCTTATAAAGTTTTGAGATTCCTCCCTAAACTGAGCAAACATATCTGTATACCATACTGAACAGTATTTCTATACTTTCTAATCTAAAAATCAACATTTTAGTAATTTAAAAATGATATTGAAGATTTTTTTATTTCTTGATTTATTACAACATTTGCCATACAGGAACCAGAATGGAAATGATTAACAGATTTTTCCCTATGCTTTAAGGGACAGCATACCAAATAATATTAATACAGTGATGGCTCTTTCAAGAAGCTTCTGCCTAAAACATTTAAATACAACTTTTGTTTCAAAACAGAAAACTGCAGTTACTAGCTTCTGACATGGAATTCTTAAGCATAGTACTTTTGACACCTTTTAATGTGCACATCCTCTTTAATGACACCAAAGAAGTCGACGTAGTATGTCAAAGTGCCTGAAGCCAATATCCAAAACACTGCGTGGCGATTAAACCGAGGTAGTGGTTTTTCCTTCTTGTCTTCATCTTCTGGAGCTGCAGGAAAAGCAAAGTTCAAAGATGAAATTTCTGTACTACTCGAATTTATATACAACATGTGTGTTAAATAATAAGTTCATATTATAACTAATACTGGAATGTCACTTTATTCCTCCTCATGCCCTCCAGTGCCGGGTCCTCAAGAAGCCATCACACATGGCACTAAAAGGCTTCTTTTCCCCTCAACTTCTGACTCAGAACAACATATTGTGCTAAAGACAGCGATCCAATTTGTAGAACTACAGAAAGTTAAAAACAGCAAACCACAAAACAGCCTCATAAATTGACGATTGAGTTTTACGATTTCAGCAGCTATTGCCAGGTTTCCCTGGTCCTTTGAATACATCATCAATTCAGGTTTTATCACGAGACGCTTTATAAGAGGGGAAAAAAAATAAAGCTGCAGCTTGCCTGGACTAAAAGACGCACAATGTCACACTTTTAAATTGAAATTTGTTTCGAAACCTCTTCATTCATTTACAGGTTTCAGCTCATCAAACAGCTCCTGGAATCCATCTCCCAGCATTCCATTTGTCTGGACACTTTGCCTGACGTGCCCTCCCTCAGAGCCTCCTTCTTTGATTCTCCTTACTAAAACCTTTGTTTCCCATTCCAGATTCCTCACTTCCTCCCTCACGCCCGAAGAAGGCCCCACAATCACAATGTTTCTTCCTTTCCACTTTCCAGTGTGGAATTAACCTCTAATTGTTCTTTTGCAGCTAGCACACTGACACAGCTCCCCACAAGAACTAAAATGCCAATATTGCAATGTTCACATTTGAGAAGGCAATAATCATCACAAGAACACCCAAAATGTAATAGAGAAAAGCAGACATTTAACCATGTAAGTGTGAAAGTATACAAGTGTTTCTCATGGGTTAGAGCGGGTCACTGACTTTTGTGTATTGTGAATGGAAGTAGTTATGAGGACTTTCTGGAGAAAAGTATAGTGTAAGCAGTGATGGAATGGGTCTAAGCCTGTAACCTGTCAACATGATAACACACCACATCACAAAGCTGGAACCATAACACAGCCAATTCAGGAACCATAACACAGTCAATTCAAGGAGAACTAAAGATCTGAAAATGTTTAACGGCTGACCTCAATTGTATGAAAAGAAACTCTGGAATGAACTGTAACAATAAGTACAGAACAGCCCAGAGGGACCAACGTCACTGCACAAGAAACTGCATAGCAAGAGGAATGGCACAGAATCTACCAGATTGAATGTGTACAGTAGCAGTAATTAAGGTTGACCCTGCACCCATATAAAAACATGGTGAACACCTATCTTATATTTTGTCTCATGTCCCAATAGTGTGTGTATAAATGTGTCAGGCTGGCTCAAGAACTCTGCCTCCAACTACAATTGACTCACAGCTTGTTCTAAGGCACTGAGCAAAGGAGGGTCATATTGTAAAAACTGTAGTTCTTTAATATCAGTTCTCAACAATGAGCAATCACATTTAATCTACTAGAATTTCAGAACAAGAACAGAAAATATCAGACTCCTGCTATTTAGTTCATGTTTCCATTGAAAATGAAATAAGGGTATCCCTACTGAAACAGGCCCCCTTTAGAGTAATAATACTGCTAAGAAAGCAAGTAAGCTACATAATTATATATTTAATTGTACAGTTAAAAAAGGCTGAAAGTTGACAACTGTGTTCTGCACCAGCTGACAAAGATCATGTTCATTAACTGACAAAGGGGTGAGACTGGCAAAGGTATCAAAACAGGTGCTTGAGGGCAAAACAAGCAAAGCTTAACCAATGTATCAATAAGACTCAAGTTGAGTCTATTTCTTCCATATTGTACCAGCATGTGCAGTTCATTAAGACAGTCAGCAATATAATACCAGCAGTACATCAGATTTAAGTGTTTTTTTAATACAAATTTACAAGTATTCCCAACGGCCCATTAATATGTTAATTTTTCAGTCTGCTCCTTAGTCATACTTTAATTGATCTAAATTCATGTAATGTCAGAGTGAAAAAAAAGGTAAATTCTTTTAATGCAAGTTTTATAGTACAGCTGCTAGTCTTCAAGACAGAGGCAATCATGGAAATACAATTTAGAAGACCAGTCAAGCGTCAGTGTGGCCTAATGCCCAGTCCTCTGCTTTACCTACATGTACAAACAATTGAACACTGTAGTCTTTAAAAAGACCTCCTTGTAATGCTAGACTGTAGAGGTTTGTGTGAAATGAAAACTATATTTTGAAAAATAAGAGCTATACATCGTATTGTACATAATTATACACACAGTTCATACACAAGTACTCAAATTGCTTTTACATATTAATATTCTATACTTCCTTCAAGAATGGTACATTCTGATGTAGTTAAATTAAAGTCTCAACTTTACCATATCTGTGTGAGATAGCACATTAAGACACATTATAGAGAGAATTAAGCACATTAAGACACATTATAGAGATTGATCAAGGCACCCTAGGTCATTATGTAATAGGTTCATGTCCATATTCCAGGGCACTAAAGAGCCCAAACGTTCTTCTGCAGGTGCCAGTGTCTCGGTCATCCTGCAGTAAATGTATTCAGAATACAGATAAAACAAGGACCTTTTATAATTTGTGAAACTAAAAGTGGCTCATTTAATATGAAATGGTTCTTGGCAGAGTGCCACAGGCAACAAGTTCCAAACAACAAAAGAGCATTCAAGCTCTTCATTTGGTACCTCAGAGCCTGAACAAAGATTCTGTAGAACACACTTGGCTACATACACTTAGACAGCTGCAGTTTACACCCTGATATATATCAGTTTAGTGTATCCTTACTGTACTAGTAAAGGCCCAGTATTGAAAAAACTACTTTTCAGTTGTTTGTTTTACCACAACTGTGAATACTGCACTTAATTGGGTTAAAGCCCTGAATTCTATTATCGGGTTATCTAAGTTATCTAATATGTATAGATCGTTTTGCTCTTTTATCTTAATAATTTGTATGTTCTGGCATGGAACTTTAGTCCATGCATCTAAGCAATGCCTTGGGTTATTAGAAGTTAAAAAACCTCCACGGTATAATACCTTCAAACCACCTTGTGAACTTAAAAATGTATATAAACTACAGCACGTTCAGTCTTAAGCCTTTTTTTTTGTTGTTGTTGTTGTTATTTAGTAAAAGGGAACAATGCTGTCCCTGTGGAGTAAAATAAAATTTTACTGACAAAGTAATCAAAATGTGTTAACATCGTACACGTAGGAAAACACACTGGGGAGGTGAGATTAAATCCATAATCGTGTGAAATCTATTAATATCTCTACACTACCTAATATGAATAATCCACTACTTATCTGACCTCTTAATTAGAAACCTCACCTGACCGCAGTCATGCTGCCAAGTTTTCCGAACGAAACGTTTAATATGTTCAGTCAGTCCATACCTGACTAATTTGCATAGAGGGTATAATCATTTCAGCCTTTCTGTTTGAAAACTGAGCTGATGACTGGAGATAGCAATATGATTCATTCCTTGCTAGCTAAACTCACCAGATCATTGTTATTGATGGGTGTGACTTTTCAAACCTAACATAAGAAAAAAACAGGGAACTGTAGACTAAGACTGAGTCATAAAAGACAGGCATTTGTTTTTAAAAAATGCAACCTACAAATTTGCGTTAGAAAACATTTTAAGCATTTACAGAATAAGGCAATACTTAAATGTATAAGAAAGTTGTATATTCAAGACTGTTTATTGCAGCCTTGAATTCACTTACTGTTGTCAATGTCAGTTCCTAGCGAATTCCCATGCAAAAGCAGCTCTGCATTATGTTTAAATCTATTACGAAGAGCTTGAAACTCGCAATCAACTACCTGATCCGCCATTTTTTCATGAGACAGTCATAAACTCTTCCTATTGGACTGCCAAGCGTGTTTGAGGGAGGGTCTTAGCACTGTCCTTTTCCTCCAATTGGATAAAGTTGAGGCTTCGACAGGGCTGCGGTTAAAGCAATAGGCTTAACATTAACGTGAGCTAAGAACTGGACGCGAAAAGTTTGGTGTTGTACAGTATATACTGTATGGATACTGGAACTACTGAAAGTCACAGGCGTTGTATCTTTGCATCAATCTTAAGTATCAGTTACATGTCCTATGACAGAATTACAGCTCTGTGACAGAGATAAAGAATTAAATAAAATACTTGCAATTAAGCCCATTCTGATTGATTTTGTTTTCCGATACACTCAGACATATCTAAAAACAGTTGCGCATAATTCTTGACAGTTCCAATTGTCTGTCGGAAAGAAGTTGAATTGGTGGTTCCAAGCTGCAGTAGAAAGAAAATGTTCGGGTGGGTAGCTGCGTCAGCATGCATAGGCTGCAAAGGAACAAGTAACACACCTGAAGAATGGTCCACGGCCGAAACGTTGTTGTGTTTTCTTTCTTCACTTTTCAGCATGGAATAAAAAGTTAATTGTAGAATGAAAATGACATGTATTATCTATATCTCAAATGAAATAAAGACAAAATCATACATACATATCCTAAAGTATCCTAAACAGATGCCTGGTAAAGCATACAAGTAAAAGCTGCACGTCTTTACAAATACATTATCCCTCAGTTCCCTACCATCTTAGAAGAATACAGTATGCTGTATTGTCTCAATGCCTGCATGTCTGGTATGTAATGGGATTCTTTTTTAACTAATATTTTATAATAAGCCCATAAGAAGGATTGCAATTCAATATATATTTTTAAACGTTTACAACCCTTGTCTTTAAAGATGACTAAGCTTTCACAATATGACTTCCAAATTACGGAGAAGTTTGTTTTCATAAAACCAAAATTAACTAGATGTTCTTTTTTTCTGTTGAATTTGGAGGCGTTCCCTCCAGAAACTCCAATAAAAAAAAACAAACACACAATATTATTGTAGAATTCCATCATAGCTGAAAGTAAAAAAACCATGGCATTTTCTGCAGCATTGATGAAAGAATTCCTGAGTTTTTTTTATTATTCTTGACGTGATGTCCTTCTCAGTTGTCATTTGAACTGATAATGAACCTGTTGTTTCATGGTCAGTGAGACATAAAGAAAGTGTTATTCTGTAATGTACAAGAGCATGCCAGTATGGGATCTCACATTGTTCGAAAGGTGATACAACATGTAATCATAGTTTGAATCAGGATATGTTTATCAGACTTTCATTGTTTTGGATTCCACTAAAGGCAAGAGTAAGTAGCAGAAGGACACAAGGACAAAAAATAATTTAAATCATTGATATCTTAATGTTTCCATAACCTGAGATATTTGCAGCATGTTAATATGAAGTACAGTACATGGCAGCATATCTGGTGTTTTCACACTTACTGTAGTGTAAAATAAAAGATGACACAATCTTCACAGAAGAATCCAAGTGCCTTGCCTTGCATTGGTAAATCATTTTCCCTTTTCAAAAATACATACTACAATTTTCATGATTTCATAAAGACAGACATCTTAAAACCCAGGTTCAATTTTTTCTCTTTGTATTTTAATCTTTTATTTGAGTTGGAAACAGAATTTCTGGAGAATAATCCAAATTTCTACCATAAAGTTTGAATTCCTTATTCCAATTGACTTGTATCGTTCCAAAAGGTCCCTGTCTGTGCTTACTTTCTATCTTTATAATGATGAATTAATAATTTGTATCAATTAGGTTTGGCAATAATGGTGAACAGAGCAACCAACAATTTTGAAAAATTTGCCAGCATATTACACACTATTGTGATTGTGCCAAGGTAGAAGACATTTTAATTTGATACTTCAATTTTCCCAACACCCTCAGAAACATCAGCAGCAGAAACTGAAATGGTAAACATTCTTAATGTATTCAAAACTTTAACGGAGGTAAAAATAGATAGTCACTGCAATCAGTGGAAAATGGATGGTAACAGTTTAAACAGATTCTACTTGAAGCACAGAACCATTTTATCCCAAAAATGTGGAAACTCAAAAACACAACAAGTAGGATATCCCTAATGGTTCAACAAATTAATTAGCAAAAAGCTAAATGAACAGAGAGCACTTAAAAAACAACAAGATTCAGCTAAAGAAATAGGTTACAATGTACTACAAGTACAGGTAAAATGGGGATATGAAAGAAATGGAGGCTAAAATAACTAATAAGAAGTAATTTCAGTACTACAACAGCAACAAACCATGTGCTGGTTTGATGATCATGTAAAAATTGTCAACATGAAAACAGTACAAGTCAAAGGGAAATGGCTGATATACTAAGGGTACTTTACTCAGGTATTCAATAGGGAAGAAGTCAGCACCATGCTCCAGGTAGCTAAAGGACAAAATTCTGAATTGGACAGTATTACCATAGAAGAGAGTGAAGTTATTCAACTTATTCAGAAGCCATTGATGCAACTCATTTAACATTTCTTCAAAATAGGAGCTTTACCTAGGGGCTGCAGAAATGCTAATGTAGTATCCATCCAACAAAATGGTGAGAAAACTGAACCAAATAATTATAGACCAGTAGGTCTGACTTCTATTACATTTAAGATGATGGGAGCAATTAGCAGAACATAATTAGAGGATCCCCTATACGGAAACACATTCCTAGGAAATAGTCAGCATCGATTTAGAAAAGGTGGGTCCTGCCTAAACTTGAGTTCTTTGAACAAGTAACATTGATGGATACACGTATGACATGTGATATGGTGTATTAGGATTTTCAGAAATACATTGATGAAGTTTCACATAAAAGATTATGTCTCAAACTGAAAGCAGTAGGCATTCAGGAAAACATGAATGGTTGAATTGAGATATGATTATTAAATAGAAACCAGAGGGTAAAGATAAAGAGTGAATACTCAAAATGGGGGTGAAGTAAGTAATGGAGTACTGCTGAGATCTGCACTGGATACATTACTCTTCCTAATTTACAGCAGTGATATGGATTAAACAAAAGTTAGTAAACTAGTCAAACTTGCAGATGATTCCAAATGAGGAGAATTAGCAAACACTTCAGAAGCAGAAAACATTAAACTCAAAAAGATCAAAAAGATTTTTAACAATATTCATGACTTGGCAAACACCTATCAGATGACATTTAATTTAGGCAAATACAGGGTATTGCATGTACAGTATGTAGATAAAACATAAACTATTAATTCGAAATGGGAAATGCAGAGATGAGGCTAGTTATGAAAGAGATTTAGGGGCTTATGTTGACACATTTACTGTACATGTTCCAGGCAATGTGGGGAAGCAATTAAAAAGGCAAACATACATAGTTAAAACATTTTAATTCAAATCTTCCTAACAGATTCTTATTGGATCTTCCAATTATCATTTATGATTTATGTTTGGTAGTAATTTTGAATAAAATGCAGTCTCCATTTATATTGCAATTATTTACTTCCTGTTAACTTTAGTTATATGTAGGTATAAAATACCTGAAATAGGTTTCTAATAAAGATCTGTGATATAATACTTTAGAGAAGACATAGAAACCATGTAGTTTTGTATTAGCAGTAGTTGATTTGTACTGTATACTGTATGTCTTAATTCTTAGAACCTTCCTCACAAGAACTGTACTTTAGGCTATGTTTTCTAAAGGTACTAACCTAAAGGCTTCAGTTACTTACTTCTTTAATAGATACTGAGGTAAGAAAAGTGTCTAAATCACTGTATCTTCCTTTCAAACTTACAATGCAATGAGTTCAATGTTTCACTCACAGTTGTGCTAATTCACTGTGTGTCCATGACTGTTTACAAAACTAATTAGAGATGTAGTAGAAACATAAATTGTCATATACTAATTGTTTTTGCATTTTAGTTATGAAATTATGTGTATTTAGTTCTTGAACATCAAGGACTCTTTAGGTACTATCAATAAAGGTCTACAAACCATCAATGTGTACTTTTACATGTTTTTAAAGATGTAGAAAGTAAATTACAGTCACAAATTTCTCATAATTCCATCACATTTTTTTTGTTATGGTTTTAAATTACATCTACCCCATAGACTGAATACAAGAGAACTGATACAGCCACACCCCATGCAATTCAGTGTGCATACACTGTACATTTCTAAGTTGTTTTACGTAGAAACATCATTTAATATGGTTTAGTTACACAGCTTAGGGTCATCTGGTTTTTCCTGTTATTTAGGTTCTTGGATTTCAGTCCTCATTGTGTGAGTACCTGCTTCTCTTCCTTACATAGAAAATAATTTTAAAATCACAGGATGAATATAGGATAGTGTATATTTAAAATTATGATTTACCATGTTATTTTTATTTACTCAATTTCCTAACGTACCTTTCAAGTGTTTTTTTTTTGGTTTATAGAAAAAGTAACAGAAGAATACTGCAACATTTCGATTTAAGTTAATAAATTTAATTTAAGTGCAGGAAAATTTAAATGTTACATTTGTTAGATGTTTTTCAAGTCACAGAACCACACAAAAACCATCAATACCTGACATGTCTACCTTTAACTCATGAAATACCATGTCATAGAGTGTCAGACATGATATGTTTGGACCTTATACTGTACATGCACAGTAGGAATATAAGTATGGAAAGCACTTAAAAAAGCTTAGAAACTGCCCTTTTAGCTCTAACCTCAGGCTTTGAATTGATCCAGCAGTAAAGCTATTGTGAAATGTTTATTCTAATTTGACACTGAAATATTTATGTGATTCTAAGTCAGTCACGTGGAGACAAGAGTAAAGAGTTAGTCAGCATGAAATGCTGGTGCAATGTAACACTGTAGAGATTACCATCATCAAAAAATACTCTTACTGTTGGTATCAATGGTTTCCCACAAAAAAACAGTTTTGCTGGCAATATAATGTTGCTCTGCTAAACAGAATTTAAAAAGACATTAGGACTTTTCATAGTTTCTCCTGGAAACATATTCTGTTACTTTAGTATTCAGAAAGGAGTCTTCAGAAAATACCACCTTTCGCCACACTCGAGAGAAATGTCTTCTGCAGTACTTTATATTGATGCAATTGGCATTGAAATTACTATTTTAGGTAGACGTTTTATAAAAGAGGTGATGAAAATGTTACAATACACAATATCTACTGCCACAGTACAGGAATAGATCTGTGACAGCTTGGGTCTCACACATGGAATCCAAAGAAAAGTGTATCCCAGATACTCCTGCACCATTCAAAACGACCTGGAGAAAGCCTGAAGGATAGAGTTACTTAATAGTTTTCTTCATTCTAGCTTCTAGACACTCTAACAGCATAGTATTTTCAAATAGTTCAGGTGGGTAGCTGTGTGAGCATGCGTAGGCTCCAAAGGAACAAGTCATAGGTTTATTCCATGCTGAGCCTTCTTGCTCCACAGCCGAAATTCTGTGTTTTCTTTCTTCTCTTTTCAGCACGGAATAAACCCATTACTTGTTCCTGTGTAATTTCAAATGGACTACCGTTCTGTAATTAATAACAAGTACATATTCAACATGTACAGTACAACAGACATTGAAGAAAATATTGTGTAATGTGAATGCAGACCGAGTTCCTCCATTTAGGAGGCAAACTATAAATTGGGAACATGTACAGTAAATGTTGTCTCTGTTTTTCTCTGAGCACAGTTGCTTTTCCTGTCTAGTTATTGCAAAACTTAGTATGCATAGTGCCTATAGAAAGTCTACAACCCTCTCCAAAGTAACATTTTCTGGCCCAACAGTCTGAAATGAAGACACAATAAATCAGAATTTAATTTACATTTACCTGAACGGTGTAACACAACCTCCAAGTAATGCTCAGAAATTCTAAAGAGTAAACAGCAACCTTGTGTCTCTTTTCTTTTTTTTCAGCATACACATTTTCTACTGCCATAGTACAGGGAAGGATCTGTGACAGCTTGACCAATTACTAATGAAAACCTAGAAAATTGGGTTATAATGGGAAATATCGTTGGTTCCTCTTAATGTGAATTGCTGAATTGCTATATTTTAACTTGAACAAAACAATAGATCACAAAACACACATAAATTGTTTAGAACCTTTGATAGTGACATTGATTAAAAGTGGGTTAGTAGTCAAATTTATCTTCCATATTAGGGATGTTTTACAATTGGGGGGGCTTTTTTCTACACCTCACCTTTGTAAGTATTGAGGACATTTGTTTGAAGAAAGTCAAATACTTTTTAATATGGCATTTTACCGTTTCATAGTGTTTACTGAGAGAAATTATCAGACTAAAAAATTCTGTTGATAGTCAAGTTTGAGATACATTGAGAACTCTCCACATGATACCTTTAACACTTCAGAAATAATTTGGAAATGTTTTTCAGAAAGATTCCCTGATATCTGTGATTTCCCTGAGAAGCTGCTTGGCCACTATGACACACCCTGGACTTGGGGTTCTGTAAGAGGATCTTTAATATACTGTAGGTATACCCAGGAAAACACACACAAACACAGCCATATGGTCCAAAAATAGTGCTCCTTTATTTGCAGTATGGAAAATGCCTTCTCCCTCTGGTAACATCACTCACTCAGAGAATCTGCCCTTTGAGTTCAGATCTCAGCCCAACCACGGAAGCCTCTGTGTTCCAGTTTTTAAACTGTCACCTGACCAATAGTCTTCTAGAAGATGGTCAGGTAATGGTGGGTAGCAGCTTATTCCCCGCAAAGTCTGAATCACAAATAATGTGATTCAGACAAGGATCTCAGTCTTGTCTGAACTTTCTGCCCCTTTACATCATCTGCTGTATATCAATACCTATACTGACATACAGTATATCAATCATCAGAATACTTGTGATTTTTTCCTCTGTGTAAAATCACTTTTTGATTATTCCAAGTTACCTGTGCCCTGTAGAGGATTTAAAGACAACAGCCGAGTAAGTGGTGTGGGGGGAGGAGGCACACTTGGTCACCAAGCAGAGCTGGTTTCAGGAAAATAACACTGCTGGATTTATCCTTGGGTTTTGGTAACTGGGGTTCATGGGGTCCTTCTACTGTTCTGTCTATTAGTGCCTTATGTGGATGTATCGTGTTATGTATTCTGTGTATTGGGTAGGCAGTTATAGAAACTGCCACAGGATGTCACGGGTCTTGTGTAATGGGTAGGTTGCGGTACTGAAATAGAAGCTTAAATTATATGGTTTAATTGTCTGGTCTGTGGGTGAAGGGGTTGTTCTGGAAGATAAAAACAACCTGTTGAAACAGGGGGACGGTTCTCACACCTTTAAGCAACCTTAAAATTTCTAGGTGGCTTGCTGTAGCTGGCTACTAAGCAAACAAAGCTCCTGCATTTAGGGTCACCATCCATGACAAACACTCGGTCCTCTTACATATAGGCATTGTGACATTGACCTGTAGGAACAAAACACTGGATCTTGTTCCCACTGCATTTTCCAAAAGCCTGTGATAATGACTTACTGTAGGACTTATTGCAGTCCAGCAGCAGCAATTGGTCAAAAGACTGCATTAAATATGAACAGAAAGGATTCTTGATTAAATCTAGCCATCTGTTGTCTGTTTCAGGGTGCAGGTCTTTACCATTGTCACACAAGGAAGGGAGGGAGAGATCTGGTAAAAGATCTGGGAATTGTTTGCTTGGACTGTGATTTTTTTTTGTTTTGTTTTGTTTTGTTTTGCAAGCCAGTGAGCAGCTTAGTTGTCCAGAAGTGTTTAGTCTTTTCCAGGCAGGGATTGGAAGGAGTCCAGTTAGTTCTCTGAACAAAGGGCTCAGCTTTTGTTTCTGTTTTTGGTTGTTTTTTTTTTTTACTGCACTGTAAATAAAAGCACTGTTCAGCACCATTCTGTCACCTGTGACTGTCTGTTTCCTGAGACTCTGCCTGTTTTAAAGAGCCAAAAAACAACACCACATCATGCAGTGTCACAAGATACATTTATGCACATCCTTGCCAAAATGTCAGAGAATGGTACTTAGGAGTAAAACAACTGCAGTCCAGACCTTTTCTATTGTGGGTTGTTTTCAATGGAAAAGAGGCTGAAGAAGTGACCTCTCTTATGACTATGGGGTATCACTTAAGTCAATAACAGCCCCTTCTAATGTGTCATTTCAGACAGCCTAAATTTTTTAGGCCAATTCACACCGAAAGTGTTTCTGAAGCGATTTTTTATTCGTTCGTCTCATGTCCGACTCGTGGAACAGATACGCTTCCATTTTAACCAATGTTTCTATCCACACCGGCTCTACAAGATGTGCACCTCACATCCACCCCCTCCGTCCTCCAGCGTTTATTTACTCTACGAGTTTCTTTCTTTCCACTTGCACGCGTGAGTGAAGCATAAACCCCATAGGGACCCATTCAAATCACACAAAACGCATACTTTCTATTCACTTTGAACTATATAAGCACAATCTACAACAATATTATGATCATGCTGGCCCAGAGTGGTCCATTGATACAGTGCAACTTTTTTTGTCATGAGCACAATAACTACTAGCTGATGACACCGAAACGGGTAAAGTATAGTGGTTGTTTAGCCACAATAAACAGAAATCTGTTGTTTGTCCACCCGCTTGTGTCGGGTGTTAATCAACTACACTGATTAAGCGTTTTGAGAAACCACCTTTAAAGGCGCTATATAAAATAAAGTTTAGTATTATTACACTGTGTTGTAATTTCAGGTAGTCCAACTTCGGCTGTTTTTCTCTCTCAAGTCTTTGTTTGGGTTCAATGGCCTCTCTGTAGTTCATTGTTTGCCTTCTCAGTTCTGCACCTATTCTAGACAAAAGGTTGTCCATTTGCTCAGCGTTCATTCTGAAATACCAGTGGTGGCGTTCAAGGTCCAGCCTCAGCTCTGCAATGAGATTGCAGAAATCCCCTAGCATCCCTCTCCTCTGGTTGATAGGGTGAACCCACCACTGTCGGCGTTGCCTTCTCCTTCGGATCCTATGGAGCAGAAGCAGGAGAGCGACTGTCTTTCTCCAATTAATTACCACTGCTCAAACAAAACGCAATGTATTCAATGGTAATATCTTTGACTCCTTCCAATTGTTAATCTTCATTAACAGATTCATACTGTACGTGCTCAAGGCAATGTAATTATAAATGTTAACGCAAGATAAACGTGCTATGTGAAATATCCACAACAGCTGTAATTAGAAAGCTAATGAACCAATTCAACTTCTAAACAATCAATTTCTCAGACTCAAATCGAAAATAAAATTGTCAGTACGTTCACTTACCCATAACTGATAATCAGTTGTTGAGAAATTACCACAAAATATAGTTTTCCAGAAAACAAACGAGAGCTGCTGTTCCTCTATTCCCGGCTGTTGCTTTTGAATATGTAACACAACTGTCGGAGTTGGTGTCAATTGGACAGATAGTCACTTAAGCTATGCTTTCGCTGCGCTGATGTGTCGCTTCTGGTGTGAATTTGGGGTTTCTGGGATCCTGACCCTGCTGAGCGCATATGGGGTTTTCTGGAATGTTGCATCAGATCACTTTACTACTATCCCCAGCAAATGTAGATATGCATCAACTTAGCGAATGCATATTTCTGTAGACATAAGTTAATATCGATTGGAATTAATATGTTGCTGCTGTATGAGAACAAATAACCATTAGAGGTAACACAAACGTGTTTTAGTGTGGTATTATGTGAGGCTGGAATCCATTCTGTTGGTTACCTTAGACACCATGCACTGCATTTTGGCCCCATGACTACACATACAGGGCAACACGGTGGCACATTGGTAAGTATTACAGTCTTACGGCACTGGTGCCCTGGATTCAATTTTGGACCTGGGATGATATTTGCATGGAGTTAGTATGTTCTTCTTGTGCTTGTGTTTGTTTCCTGTGGGAAATTTGGTATGAGTGTGTAGGACAGTGTGTCTGTCTGTGGCATCCTGTTAAGGATGTATACCACCTTGGGCCAGTGTGCCTGATGGGATAGGCTCTAGCTCCCCCATGACTCTGTATTGGATAAAGCCATTAAAAATAGATGGAAGAAATTACACTAATAATTTCATTCTGTCATTAAATTACATTCTAGCAGATACTGTCAATGCGAACTGTCTTGACTCATTCCAAGTCACCTCATTGTGAGTTGCATTGCTCTACTTCTTCTTTTCTTGCATCTCCAATCTGCTGTCCATTCTGCAATGCATGCCTATGGTTTCCTTTGGGGGAAAGAGATTCTCCATACATCCATGTCATTATCGCATAGACATTAGTGGAAGAACAACAGAAAGACTTCCACTGTTAATGCTTGTTCTGATAGTGTTTCCATACCAACCCTGAACAAGCTGTTGCTGTTTGTAACATGTCAAAGGTGAATGTCAAATGTGAAAACATTTCTTTGGACAGCATGTTGAGCAATATACAGTAATTTAGACTTCCAAAAATCCTAACCATTGATTCACCTAGACTGTCTTCACAGAAGATATTTCTCTATTTGTAGTAGCTATGAAGTAGTTATGGAGCTGATCCATAGTCCTTGTGTGCGATTTGCTCAGGGCACATAATGTTTATACAGCTTTTGGGAATGTCCAGTTTGGAAATATGTTTCTCCTTCTTTGTTCTCTATTATAAACCACGATATTCTTAGCACACATGTTCACCCAGAGGACTTCTATTAAATGATAACTACAGTATAAGCCTATAGCAGCAGCAGAAACAGGTTTGGTTGGGTGGTCTCACTAAGCTAAACAAATGTTCACACTGTTTCGTGCACCCTCTGCATTCCCTCCCCTGGAATCCTGTTTTTATGTTATAATTTATATGTATCTACTGCTATGGTTTATGGTGCTGTGGGCGGAGAACAGAGGGTAATTAAAGGCTAGAAAAGATTACGGGAGACCTGATACAAGTATTCGAAATCCTCAAAGGCACTAACAGGCTTCTTTCAAGAAAGGTTTGAATATGGATTCTTTGATCTTTTAAATACTTAACTACTAAATGACCTAGATGGGCCAAATGGCCTCCTCTCATTTGTAGCCTTTCTTATGTTTTAATGCTTTATATAAACCCTTACTGCACAGTGCTCCTATCATAGCTGTCTAATTCCTGCATGGAGATCTTTTTGGCAGAAGGTGGAGGACCACCAAAGGGAATTCTGTTGTTATATTGTTCTGCATTTATTTCAGTTTTTTCCCCAAAAATTAAACAAATAAAACAGCTTTGCAAATTATAAAATTAATGAAAATGTAGCACATAGCAGCTCAAATTTCTGTCTTAATTTTTGGAGAGCAGCGTTTCCCAACCAGTTATTGTGTTTTTTGTGATTAGCAGAATTTTGAAAAGGCTGCTCAGTTTGTGATACTGAATTTGTGTTTGAACAGCTGAAAAATGTTTTCACATCAGATCTTCATTCCCCCACAGAGCTGTAGCCGAAGCCAAGTGTAACGAACAGTTCTTTCCGGGCCCTATGCGGACGACACGATCCAGAATAGTGAAGACACAAGGGGAAAAATAGTCATGCAGGAAAAGGGTCTGGAGACGGGGGGCGTGTCCATACAGTGCAGGTGTCCAGGGGAAGTGAGTCCAGGCGAACAATCCATGTAGGAAATCCAAAAGAGTAATCCGAGACAACGGGTAGAGTCCAAGGCCAGGGGATCCATCCAGGGAGTTAAACCACGAACCGCGTCGGAACCGGTGAGGGGAACCAGGAACTAGGAACTAGGAACAGAAAGTTAAAAGCATAACGGAGCCAGACGCAGCAAGACCCCGGGCTCTCATGATGTGGAAATCAATGAGGAACCAGGAGTGTGGTCCGCGTCTGGCTTTTAAGGGGGAACGGGAATAGGGATCAGGTGCAAACAATGGGAGGGAACAAGGAAGGGCTGGAGCTCACTTAAGAGGAGGGGTTAGCGATCGTGACACCAAGGCTTTCTCAATGGGTAGTGAAATAATATCTACATCTTTTGCTAGGTCTGAAGAAAAGGAAGATAATTACAAAAAAAAATTCACATTGCATGAGGAAGGCAAAACAAGCTAAACAGTTTCCTGCATAGGGCGGTGGAGGGTGGAACTGAGGCTCCTAGACAGGAGGAGTGGATGGATGCAGATATTTGGTGGAGTGTGAGGCAGAGACTGGAGGATCCAATCGAAGCGAGGAGAGGGTTTGCTGTATGGTTTTCAACATGACACACAGATTCCTAATAGCTACTCCCAGTTCAGCAGCATTAGCCTGCTAAGAACTCAGGGTTGACTGATGGCTGGCCACTGCCCTGTGGATCAACATCATCTCCTGTTGGATCCATTTTATGCTTTAGTCTTAACTGTAATGGACTGCTTGTCAAACTTGAAGGGTTGTAAGCGGTTTGGGGCAGGTAATGGATCCTAGGGCTGAAAGCTGTGCTTGAGAAAACAGTTCAGCAAGTAGAAGTGGTGTGTCCAGACAACCCACAGGAATGTAGGCTGGCAGCTAGGCATAAAGAGCAACCAGTCAGCCATGCTGAGAAAGCAGGCAGGTGGACAGCCGAGCAGTCATGTAGCAGTCACAGGCAGGCTGGCACACTGCTGTGGTAGAAGAGGCATAAGCACCAGGAGAAGATCTGAATGGGTAGTCAGGCAGAAGAGGGGTCATAGTGCTGAAGAGGTTTCAGACTATCCAGGTCATACACGGAAAGACACAAAAAAATAAGGAAGTTCCAAGGAGCGTGATTGTGGGAACAAGCAGTGAGTAAGCCAGGAAAAATTTAATACACATGACAATCGTCAAGTCTAAGTAGTAATCTCTAAGACTGAACACGGAATAAAGCTGAAGCAAGGAATAAATACCTTGCTGGAAACAAGGTAAGTCCTGTTCATTACAGGTGGTAATGACAACCTGCCTGATTGTGTGGTCATGGGACTTACAGCACTTACTTGGGTGCAAGCATTACAACTTGTTAACAGGGCACTTTTTATATTATAAAAATTAATAAGAAGTTTCTTATTCTTTTTAATAGCAAAGTTTATTTATTTAAAGGTATATCTTCAAGAAACTCCAAGAAAAATACTGTATGTCCCCGATTGAGTGTAGTCTGTGTGGCCCCAGTTCAGTTCTTGTAAATTATGTTGAACTCGATGTCTCCCAAAGGAAAATACTTTTGTTGGCCCCCAAAAACAAGCATACAGGCATAACTATCCAAGACACTTAAGCAAAGGTACATATAGATACTGTAGCGACACGTTTTTTTCAGGACCCTATGCAGACGACACAATCCAGGGATGAGTGAGGAAAACACGGGGGGGAAAGCATGCAGGAGTCGGGAATGTAAACAGGGGGTGTGTCCATAGTGCGCAGGTGTTCAGGGGGGTGAGTCCGGGGCAAACAATCCGAAACAAAGTCCAAAGGGAAACCCAAGAGGGAGGGAAAAGGTCCAAAGCCAGGCGGTCCATCCGAGATGAGGACAAACAGGATTAAAAACCAGAGCGGGATCCAGTGGAGGGTCGGGGGCAAAAACGGGGGAACGGGACCAGACGCACAGATCCTGGACTCCCTTGGT
This sequence comes from Lepisosteus oculatus, assembly GCF_040954835.1. Lineage (NCBI taxonomy): Eukaryota > Metazoa > Chordata > Actinopteri > Semionotiformes > Lepisosteidae > Lepisosteus > Lepisosteus oculatus. The sequence continues at coordinate 43,753,354 of NC_090696.1, read as the reverse complement.
ACGGGAACCAGTGCAGAGCCCGGAACAGAATGGGTATCTGGTTTTTAAGGTGGGCTGGAAGGAGGCTGGAACAAGGGGCAGGTGCACAAAATCAAGTCCGAAGTGAAAGAGCCGGAGCGCCCTTAAGGGGGAGGGACTACAATCGTGACAGATACAGTACTGTAAATCCTGGTTACCTTTCAAGCTCTGACTTCCTTAGTGAGTTTCGAATTGTCAGGATGTTTTTTTTCATATTCCACCCCACAGTGTAAAACACTTCAGTGTGCTATTTTTACTTTTTATTCACAATATAGGTCTTTCGTTCTCTGAAAGTGGATTACTAAATCCAACAAAGGAAATTAGAATCTATAACATTTCAATATTTCAACAAATATTAAACACTAAATACTGTTAAAATTATTATTTTTTTCAAACTTGAACATAAAAAGTATACAACTCCAAAAGTAAAAGGTAAAAGACTGATAAGCATTAAAGTAGTTTTTGTGATGTTTAACAACTACAGGTACCAAGAAATGTTAAATAAACCTAGTCAAGACATTGAAGCTATTTTGGACACAAAATGTAAAAAAAAAACTTTACTCAAAGATAATATTTCACTCTTTAGATTGCATGCCAATTCCAGGGGATATAGGACACAATAGGTAAAAAAAATACACTGGAGGGCAGCCTGCCAGGGGGTATCAGAAGTTGGTTCTAAAAGGATCATAGTTTCAGGTGCAAGAGCAACAGGACTTTTAAAAGAAAATGATCCGAACAAAAAACTAAAGTCAGGTATTAGAACAAAGAGTGACCAAATACTAAGAGGTCGAACCTCGCGTGGCAATATCTTTTAAAGTTATAAGGTATGCTAACAAAAGAATCCGATAGTCATTCCTTTGTCTTACCTTTCAGTGTTTTTTGCTAAAAAAGCTATTTATACTCGACAATGTTTGCTAAAAATTTAGAAGAATATTTCTGGAACAAAAACATACTGTTAACATATATTCACTTTCCATTTCTTAAGGACCTCCAGTATAGCCTTGTAGCTCTGGGCTTTGAAACCTGCTGAAAGGTAATTGTTTCTCCCAGTTTTAGGTTTAAAGCATGTACTGTATTCCTCTAAATTTGCCTGTACTTTGCTTCATCTATATCTTCCTTAGTTATGAGAAGCTTCCCAGGCCCTGCTGAAGAGTTGAAAATCAGAACTACAAAACAATGCAGTCACCAACACCCTTGACAGTAGGGATGGTGTTGGCTTAGTGACACACTGAGCTTGGTTTATGTAATTTAATTACATTTCTTGTACACATGATGGTTCAGTGGGCAGCAAGGTGGTGTGGTGGTTAGCATTGCTGCCTGACAGCAGTGCCTTACAGCAGTGGGGCCCTGGGTTCAATTCAGGATCTGGGCTGCTAACTGCACGGGATTTGTATGTTCTCTCCATGTTCATGTGGGTTTCCTCTGGGTGCTTCCGTTTCCTCCCATGGCCTAAAGACATACTGGTTGGTTAATTGGCTCCTGGGGAAAACTGACCCTGTTTTGAGTGTGTGTGTTTTTGTGTGCCCTGTGATAGACTGGCGCCTTGCTCCCATTGCTTGCTGGGATAGGCACTGACTCCCCTGTGACACTGTATTGGAGAACACAGAAAATGGATGGTTTGATGATTGTACTGTCCACCTAGTTACCATAGCCATTAAATGTATTCAATGCTGTTGTGTTCTGTGCTCCTTTAACAGAATCTCTGGAAGTTTGACAAGCTGAAATGTGGACAGAGAAATGCTTTAATTATCATTGTATTAATTAATTTAATAACAAAATTATCCCTTGTAAATATATGGGTGACTCATATTGATAAGCATAAGAATGGAATACTATGGTATAACATGAATGTAAATAACATTGAAAGAGCTCTTAAAGTGATGGCAATAGCCTCAATTGACTCATGATCTAATGGTGCTTTTAGATGCTCTTCTAACTTTACAGGAATCAAAGACAAATGTCCAATTCCTTTAAAAAGTGAACTTCTACTGATAGTGTGGGCTCATTATGGCCCAAATTGTAACTTTAATCATTTTTGGAAACTGTAAAGCTGAAAAATGAGCTTCAATGTTTGATTCATCTTAAAATAATTAAAAATCCATTAGAATCCTGGAGCTATAGGCCAATAACATTAAATTCCAACAAAAAGCTTTTTTTCGAAAGTCATTACAAAATGACCAGAAGCTTATATGTGCTATCTAATTGTATCTGAAAAACTGATTAATGCATTTGCTTCTTTGAAAGTTTGAATTAATAAATGAATTACAGTAATGCGTTTGCAGGATTGCAGGAATCCCAACATCTACACTTAAGTTATATTATGTTCAGAATTCAGCAGCTATAATCCTGATTAGCTCAAATGATCATTACTTCTACCCTGTAGTCTTTGCACTGACTTTCTGTGAGGTTTCAATTTAAAATCCTTCTCATCATGCTCAAGGCTCTACATGGAATAGTTCCTTAATTGCTATTTAATATGGTGGATTAATCTTTCATCACCTTCATGCATCCTTCACTCAGTTGATTCTTCTTTATAGTAGTAGTAGAGTAGTAGAGTAGTTTATTGCCATAAGTACACAAACATTGGAATTCTTAATCACTCTGATCTGTCGGGACATACACAGTACAACAGACAACACTACACAATGAAAACAACAGGAACAATAAATATATTGTGGAAAAATAAATATGTTGTACTGAGACTTAGAAAAAAAAGGGTAGTCTATGTAAAACATGCAGAGTACAGATGTGTATTGAGTATGAGGCCCTGCAGTTAGCTTTTGTTGAGGATGCACACTGCAGTGGGATAGAAGCTGTTCTTGAGTCTAGTGGTCTTTGCTTTAACAGTGCGGTATCGCTTGCTAGAGGGTAGGGGGGAGAACAGTTTGTGGCCGGAATGGTTGCGATCCTGAGTGATGGATTAGGCTTTATTACGACAAGCAGATGGTGTGGATCTCACTGATTGATGGTAAATTGCATCCTATGATCCTCTGTGCCGTTGCCACAACCCTTTGTAATGCATGGTAGTACTGCCGTACCACACACTGATTTGGTGTTTCCACTGATTGTTTGCACTCTATGGCTGACTTTTTTTGTCACCATGACCCAGAACATCATCCCAGAAAAAAACATTTTTTTTACTTATTATTTTTCAATGGATTAACATCACTTCCATTCATTTTGATTATTCCTAAGAGTTCAGTTGACAACCTTACTATACCCAAAGACTACAGTGGCTTGACTGTACTCAGTTTTAAATTGTTCTATAGCAGTTCTTTTTCAGTTATGGGTCTTTAGGTGTTGTTTCAATCCTGGTATATCAATCTGTTGGTAGCTAATTGAATTGGTGAGGAAGCGTTAAATAAAGAAATCAGGTTTCTTGATACTTCCTAATCTTATAAATTGTAGTCCTAAAGAGATTCTCTCTTTCAATGGATAACATATTTGAAAAAAGGAACTTTACTGGCATTACCCCAGGGTTTCACAGGATCTCACCAATATGGATTAATTTGTTCTAACTAACCCCTTTAATAGCAATGTCCTTCAAAATTTGTGGGAGAGCAAAGTCAAAACATAGCTCTGCTTTACCGTCAAGAAACTTTGTATATTTTCTTTCAGCTTCAAAATGCCTCCTTTTCTTTAAATAAAAGTTCTTTTGGTTCTCATTTTGACCAAACACTCAAACCAAGGTTGATAGAATGTTCACTGCACTTTTATGACAAACACTGGAGCTCCAGAGACACTTGCCAGCCAGCTCCTTCAGAATAAAAATTAACACTATATTTTTTATTGACAAAACAGTAAGTATTTTTTATCACCCTCATTTCCTTATCTTAACAATATGTGATGCTCCTCATTTATTAACCAACTTTTAAAATTATCTGACTAAAAAACTGCAAAACAGATTTTCTAAGTCAATACATTTGAAAATGTTTTGTCATATTATTATGCACAAACTTTAAGTGCAATTTAAAGATAGTTGTGCTTTTAATTTACATTCTTGGGCATTGATGTGTGTCAACTCTATATTTATTTTAAGTCAAAGTTATGTTCAACTTAGCAAGTTTATATCAACCCAGGATCACACAAAGAACCGATGTCACACAACTGACAAATAGACACACCATTGCCTTATTGTATAATTCAAAACACAACTCCCTTAAAATTAAAAAAGGAAGGTGATGGAAATAGAAAAATAATTGGAAATATTTGTTTAAGGCACAACCCTAGTGATAACCCATGCAACAATAAAAGGAAATGCCAGATGAATTACATTACATGTCTAGCAAATATCTAGGCTAGCAAATAATACATGTCTCATACTTTCAATTCATTCTTTATTTTTATTATGCAAAGAAATTCCTGTTAGTTGTTGCATGTTTATCTATTATCTCAAACTATAGGTCTGAAAAAGTTACAACAGATTAATTGAACAATATGACACTATAAACTGTGTGTTGTTTTGGTATTTCTCCACACCCAAGGCTCATTCAACAACCAGCAAAGGTGTGATACCTTACACTCACTGGCAGAATCTTGGCAACCTCTAGCTGTGCGTTTGGCATGAAGAGAGTAAAACAGACGTGCAGCTGCTTTCTTGATCAGACCAATCCCCCTAGATCAGCTCCATTAAAAACTGGTTGAACCAGTGGAATGTGCACAGTTACCCTCATCACAGCCCTCCTTCTATAGAAGAATGAAATAGGATTGGGTTACGTATATTTTAGAACTTTATATGTGGATGGAACTCCTTAGTCCTCCTAGTCAGGAATCTGGGAGTCACACTCTCGATCTTCTCCTGTTTGGTGAGCCCCATGTGAAAGCTTGAATAAAACATTTTTTTTTTTCATTTTAGAAATACTGCCCGCATTAGGCAATTTCTAAAGATGTCCAATATCAAGTGCCTGATTCATCCATTTATTACATGAAGGCTTGATTTCTACATTTTATGAGCTTCCTGATACTCTTCTTAGTAATTTGCAATATGTCCAAAATGCTACAACTGAACTATTAACTCAAACCAGAACCTGGCAGCATATCACTCCTACACTTAGGTTTTGGTTGCCTATAAAGTCACATATTCAATACAAGATCCCATATTCAATACAAGGGTTTAAGTAATCTGGCTACATCACATCTCTCCCAAAGTCTCAGTTCAGTTGTAGCTTGATTTCTACAGCTCTTTACGTTATGGGCTTCCTGATATTTTTCTTAGTGATTTGCAATATGTTCAAAATGTTACAACTGAACTATCACCTCAAACCAAAACATGGCAGCATATCACTCCTACACTTACTGCAAGTCCTTGGTTTCCAATCAAGTTATCTGGATACATCACATCTCTCTGAACTCCCCCATGTGTACACCCCCTCCCAAAGGCTCAGTTCAGTTGAGGCTGCTTCTTTGCTTGTACCCAAGGCTACACTAAATCTTTTGCTTCTAAATCTAAACTTAAAACTCTCCTTTTCACTAGGGCCAATGTCAAACTGACCTACATCCTATCCTGTTTTTGTTTTGTTTTTATCCTATGTGTCACGCCCTCTGCAGCCAGAGGGCACTCCTTCTCTGTCCTGTCCCTAGTTTCCGGTCTGCTGTCCTTCCTGTCCCTCTCTTCCTTGGGCTATATATTTCCGGGTCTTGCACTCTGTCCTGGCTCAGCATTGACGTTCGGATGTCCTCAGACCCGCCCAGCACCAGGGAGCCCCACGTCCGCTCCCTGAGGGCATAGGTTTCTATACAGCATTCCTGAACTCTTTGCACTAAGGAGCCCGGGCCTTTTTCCCGTCTCGCCGCTACGCATATGGGTCTTTTTCTGCTCTCCTGCTCCCCACGGTTAGTCCCTTTGGACGTCCGTGAGACTATGTTTTTGTTAAATTTTTATGGTCCTTTTATTTTGTCTTTTTCTTTATTACTATGTATAACATAATAATAATGATAATTTGCAAGCAATGAGGTGAATATACAAACTTAGATGAACATCTCACCATTAGATAGTCGGGCTATCATAAAGGTGTTTCTTATGCTCTGGAACTGAAGAAGTAGGGTGTTGTAAATGAGATTCATCTTCTTACAGGCCAAAGCTCCAGCAGTTTGGGCCTGCTTCTCACACTGAAGCCTACAAGCATTAGTGAGTACTGAAGAAAACAGTAGTAAATTTAAGGACAGGGGACTGTGGTGTTTCGTATTTGAAGGAATATTGACAGACCATTTGATCGAGTTAGTATCTTTTAATAACTAGCATCTGGCAAGCTGGTATCAGAACGTCTCCTCACTTTATTGCTACCTTATTTTTTTAGTTTGTTGCTGCATACAGTACCTGTTACTGTGCCGGACTAAGTAAATCCTGGAAGAGCAAAAATGTTGATGTTGACGGTGCAACAGCAAACTAACAGATGAAAATCATGTCATGGCCGCTTGCTGTGCTGCATGTCCTTCCATAAACCAGATAGACAATAGCTACAGTAGGTCCTGTAATCTAGTGTCCTTGCCATGAAATAACCTGGTAGCCTCTGACCAAAATTCTTAAATATGCTAAAAAACACATATAATACAGCTTAACTGCTTTCAACAGTTAGTATTATTGCACGTTTACCCATTCAAAAAATGTCACAGACAAAGGAAACTTGACTGTTTCAAAACTTATGGAAAGTAAAATATGGTTGGAGCCACAAGTAAAAATAAACACCTGCACATTACTATTGTACAAACTATTGTAACACACACATCTAGTGTTTTGAGACATTTTAACACAAAACACAAATCATCATTATCACATATGGATACTGCTGAACATATAAAGAGCTGAACATATAAAGAAATATGTAGAGTCATCTGTCAAACAAAAAGACAGCCTATTGAAGTTTACAGAAAGACATGAAAGTTCCAATAAGATGCATTACATTTTCCAAGCAAGAAAGGCCATTTACAGGCCTTTACAGACCTTTTTACAATGTGCTGAAGATCTGTTTGAGGGCTTTGTCAACAAAAGTGATATGTTGGCTAAAAGTAGAGAATTTCTTCTCACAGCTAAAAGTATTCAGCTGCGAATGTGACATTTTTGGTGACATAGCTAGGCAGTTAAAATATTCAATCTTCATCTCATTTATAAAGATCAGCCTACTCATCTGTCAAAATGATATGTAGTTATTAGTCATGAACTGAACATCTTGCCAGAATATACCTGGATCATTGTGATTATTTAGTGTCAAAGTCCTTAAGATGTAACAACACAAATATTAAAACTGTCAACAGCCTTATAAAAGGAGGATAAAAACTAGACAATGCTCTTTTCATTCAATGTATGTGGTTATTCTTTGAAACTACCTGCGTCACTACTTGAGAAAGAAATGATGTCATACACCTTCATACAATCTCTTACTGTAATTACTGATTCTAAAAATACATTATATTTTACTTCTTTTTACATTTATTCTGCATTGCTGAGTTAGGCATTGTTTTAGATAAACAAAGATTATATTTCCCAGTAATAACATTGGCTGGATTAGATGTCTACAACAGTGAAAATTATTACTATTTCAATTACATAATCTATTATTTAATATATTTATTTTCAAAACTACTACATACTAACTGTATTAAAATAATCACCAACCTAAGTGAGAATGTAACCTCCATTGTGTGAATAATTCAGCAAAAACTTTACTGATAGAGAAATATACACTGCACTGGGAAATACCAAGAGCATCTAAATAAAACTCACACTCAACCATCTGTCCTATCAATACTCAAATTATAATAGTAAAACAATTGTTCACAGTATTATTACCTTCAATATTTATATTTGTTATATTCAACTTTTATTTGCCTTTAAGTAGTGATTGATGTCAGTATATATTTTAAATAGATCTCACTTAAAGCTCCATCTACATCAGTCATAAATACGAACTTGGGTATTTGGCTTCTGTACTGATTATTCTTGTTCTGTTTGTTGATTCTTAAGTATTGTAATTTGTAAGGCCTAGACTTCTAGACTTAAAAAAACACCTAAATGTTATAGAGGTTATGTTACAGATGACCAAATTCAGATATTAAATATAGTTTAAGATTGTTTAATGAAATTAAGTGAAAAAGATGGGGAAAAACCTGGAAGCTCAGAAGTAGAAACCCAAATGGTTAATGACTGCTCTCCTACTAGTTTGTTGGAGCACTTACAAGTTTGACTGTGTTGATCTAGTCTTTTTAAAACAAAAAAGATACAGTAAGGAGAACAAGGGTGAGAAGACCATTAGGAAACTGTGATCATAATATGGTATACTCTACACATCTTAAGAAAAGTAGAATGGGACAGAGTGGATATAGAGTCATTGAATTATGGAAAGAGACAGTTCAAACGTATTCTCTTTGAAGCATAGAACATATTTATTTTAAGAGCAGGTAAAACCAAAGACTTGAAAACAGTTCTGCAGTAAAATCAATTAATTAGTGGTTTAATAAAATATATTACTAAACACACAAGAAAAAATAAACCAAATTAGAAAATGACCAAAAAAAAGGATAAAGGTAAGGAAATGGGATATAATGAATTGTAAACACTAGAAAAAGGTACATTAGAAAGGCCAGGAGAGAGATAACACAGAATACTGCAATGGAGACTAAAGTAAATAATTGAATGTTTATTTCAGTAAAGGGGGTGGGGCAAGGGGATAATTGCTAAAAAAAACAATATACTAACAGCAGTGCACGTCACACACTACACAGGGCGTAATGCACACAGAAATAGTTTTCCAAATTATCACTCCAAAATAAACAACAAAGGAGGAAGTAAAATATATCCGGGTTACAGTCTAGATGATGAAAGGGATTTGATTCATGATTAAATTAATATTCAATTAAAGGAGTTTATAAAGCAAAGTTTATCAAGGCAAAGGACAAAGTTCTGTTTATAGTTATAGTATAGAGCTGTCAGAGGTTCTACAGGTACTAGAAAAGCTTAAGATGAACACACCTCCAGGCTCTGATCATATTCTATCAATGACGGTATTCTACCAATTCTACTTAAGAACCAAGAGATGCTATTCATACGTCATGAACAAAACTCCTCCCAACAGCTGCTCAGAACAGGATAATAACCATTGACTGGGAAATTACTACAGTGCCCATCGATAAAAAACGGAACAAAACTTAACCAAGAAATAATTAGGATAATATATATAGCCTTGTAAAAGTATTTAGGTACTTGGGGTTTTTTACATTTTGTAGATTTAAAGCAAAAACTAAAATGAAGGAAGTAAGGATATATATATATAAGAGAAATGGAAATGTCATGCTTGCATAAATATTAAGACTCTTTGCTGTGGCAAAATCACTTTAGAAGCACAAAATTACCTTAACAAGCCACACATTTGTTTAGTTGTTTCTGTGCAATTACAATGGTTTCCATGATTTCAGAATAAATACACCTATCTTTGTAAAGTCCCTCAGTCAGCTAGTTAATTTCAAGAAAAACGTTAACCATGAAGAGTAGGAAGCTTGCAAAATATCTCAGGGATAAAGTTGTATAACAACACAGATGGAAATGGAAAAGTCATGCCTACATAAATATTAAATCTCTTTGCTGTGGCAAACATAGGAGCACAAACCTACCTTAACAAGCCACACATTAGTTTAGCTGTTTGTGTGCAACAATACAGGTTCTTTGTAAGGTCCCTCAGAGTCAGATAGTTAATTTCAAAGAAAACAACACAGATCAGTATAAAGGTATAAAAAATATTTCAAAGACCCTTAATATCTCTTTGAGTTATCTCAGCAGTCTGGGAAGGGGAAAACTGTTTAGGGATGCTACCAAGAGGCCAACAGTGACTTTGAAAGAGGAGTTCAGTGGCTGAGGAATGAGAAAATGTCCATGGCCCAACAATATACTGGACACTCCACCAAGGAGACTCATACAGAGCTGATACAAATCACCTCAAATCTCACAAGGCGTTTGTAACAAAGCACGTAAGTGATACAGTACTTCACACTATCACTTCTTGCAAACATGGTGCAGGTCACATTGCTATAGTTCTCCTTCTCATCTGCAGGGACTGGAGAAAAGTACTGGCAAATCACAGAGGGAAACCTGCTACAGACCAGAACAAGGGAAAAATATTAATCAGGAGATTGACCAAAAGCACAAGATCTATTTTTCTGTTGACAACATCTACTGTACATGTTCCTTAGCAGCTCATCATTTGGACCATATGATTCTAAATCAATACATTGTGTGTTATATTGTGTGTAAATTCATGGAAATTATAGTTGTAACTAAACTAGAGGATCTTCTGTATGAACCTAGTGAGTTGCCAGGAGAATTTTAGAAAAGATGTCTTGCTTAACTAATATGTTAGAGTTATCTAGCAACAACAGTAGTAGAAATATAGAGCAAATGTGTATGATTTGATCAATTATGATTTTTAAAGAGTCCTAACATTCTTAAATTGTTGGCTGTAGTCTCTTAAAATAATGTATGTGTTTGGATTGAGAACTGGTGAAGTATAGAAAACAGAGTTTACATAAGGGAAGACGTTCACATAAGAGTTCACAAAGTTCACACAGAGTTCACATACTGAAATTGACATTATACAATTAGCAATTGTGGTCAACGTGGAACAAAAAAACATGTTTTAGCCCTCAAACCAGTCCGGAGAAGAGCATCTAGTTTCATTCCTGGGCTTAAAGGAATTCCACATTTCAAACTTTTTTGGTTGAGCACCCTCTTTGAAACTATGACTTAATCTGCGATGGGTGGACCTGCATTTTGGAAGGTTAGCAAAGTCAGGTTTAATAAAAGACAGTTTCTCCCTTCAATTGCTGTCAGCATCCAGCATTTTGTGATGTTCTGTCTTAACTGCTGTGAATGCAAAGAAACCAGCTTCACTAAGGTATTTTGTGGTAACTGGCTTAAAGGGGAACTGCAATGCTTTTTATATTTTGGGGCTAGAAACAATTGGCATTGATGAGTGAATTTCAAACCACAAAGTAAAATGTACACAGTAACATGTAAAACCTCCAATGTACATCACAAAACATGCAAACCTTCCAGATATGCACAGTGCCATGTTCTGCGATTCAGAATGAGACACCCAAACTTCTGGTGAGGTGATGCAGGTTTATTACATTGTGAACAAGCAGGCTTGTGAATACAATACATCTCTTTTAATCCAAAAGATATATTGCTCTTGACTTTGAAATGATTTTGTAGACAAATACAAATTACTTGATAACTCTGTATGCAGATCATGTTGGGACATTTATGTGGTGAAATGTCTTCTGCACAACCTGTACTTATTTGCTCGTACATCACATTAGTCATTACAGTTCTAGTGAGCAGGAAGGGGTGCTTCATATCACAATTCTCTTGAACTCTTGCTCACACGTGACGAGACCAGGGATTTGAGACAACATGGCGCCTATACAGTTCTTTCACAAAGCTCACAATTTTGTGCTTATTTTGGAATTTGTAAAAATTTGCAATACATTCAATTAATTTATTTTGTTACCAATATTTGATAACAGGTCTGAGAAATTGGGACTGCAGCTCCTTTTTAATACCCGGACTTGCTTTGATAGGTCTGGGTATTATTCTTCCATCACTTCTGCCCAGAAGTCTATGACTTTTCGTTTTGAGCTGCGACTTCAGCTTTGGAACCAAGGGCATAACTTCAAATGGATTTTGTAAGAGACATGTCCTTAGCAGGAAAGTATTTTTGCATCTGCTGACTGATGGGATTGAAATGTTAATGTTTCATGTGCATATTTTGTTTGTTACAGGGAAGTCTCTGAGCGCTGGAAAGCGCTGAAGGAGATGTTGATGGACACAGCTAGCCCAAAACTATACTGTAGTTTTTTTTATCATTGCTTTGACTTTGTCTTGTGTGTTGAATACTGTGTCTTCTTCATGCAATCAAGATGACAAATCAAATGGGCTGTCCACAAAGAAATGCGGAACTTCACATCTCAGTTCAAAAACCCTTATCAAAACTTAGCCGTGTGACATCCAGGGCATTTTCCTATAAATTTAGGCAATCCATTCTTAAGCCAGAGAGCCATAGCCTCACCATTAAGATTTATAAACTTGTCCATATTGTTATATATTTATCCAACATATTTTGTGAGATTCCAAAAATTAGTCATTAAATTGAATTTTAATTATTTTTTTAATTAAATGGAAAACATGCTTTGGAAACACTGAGGAAGGTTTACTAGGTGTCCTAAAAACTGACTGAAACTGTGAAAAGAATATGTTAATCCCTCTGAAGTCCAATATCAATTTATAACATGACTTTAGACCTCAATTTGAACAAAATACATAGTTTTAGGACATGAAATTGTAACAGTCTTCTAATATCTGAGGCATGCGATATATAATTACAGACAAGCACTGCAATGAATGAGGATCTCTGTTTGACTCCGAGGATTAAGAGGACTTCATAAAGAAGGGGATATTTCCTTCAACATTCTGTGTGTGGGTTACAGGCTATTTATTCTCTCAAGGAATCAGACAGCATTAAAATTCAATCAGACTTTAACACCAGTGACTTGCTCTGAATGCACAAATGTACCTGTATAGAGCTTCTGTGTACCCAGCCAAGTGAACACTGTTCTGGGTCCCGTGGAATGTGCATTAGTCTGCTCAACGTAAGTGTCAAATTCTCCCTGGTTTATTTAGCCCTTAAACAATTAATCCGTAAAGATATGGTATCTTAAGTTTCTGAGCCTTATTAAAAATCTTAAGAAATTCAACAACTACAATATAATAGAAAAGCATCTTCCTCTTTGGTGTAGCAAAAAATGTCCTCTGTCCAGTTTTTTTCCCCCTTCTGTTTTCCTCCCTTTTCCAGTTTCGAATGCGCTTTTCAAAACTTGCAATTCACACATGAGCAAGCACTGAAGATCAATAAGTGTCTTCCAATCTTAATGACAAGCCAGATCTTCTTTGTTACTAAAGGAACCTGGTAAATCAATGCTGCCAAGCAACTTAACCCTGGAAAACAGAGCTCAGTTGTTCTGATCTTTATCAAACCTCAATGGGTGGCTGCTGTGTAGTTGGAAGATGGGAACAGGAAAAATCAACCCCTGTCCTTTTTTCCCATGAATTCTGGAAATCCCAAGGACAACATGAAATCCAGATCACAAAGCACTTTATGCGAGTGATAATACCTATGATAGACTCCCCCCCCCCTATTTTATTTTCATTGTAGCTCACATTTGTCATTTTGCACTTCAATGAATCCATGCCAAACAAATATTGAACACGTATTTCGACATATATGTTAAAAAAAAACAGATTTCAGTGTCAAAGCAGGAAACTATGCAAGAACAAAAGACGTATGCAAGAGAACAAAGACAAAATAAAAAAATAATGAATTGTGAGTTTTAAAGCTGAATCGTTTTCCATGGAAATAAAAATCTTTTGTCTTTACAACTGGATTTCTTTTTTAATTTTATGTGACAGTATAGAGGGTTTTAATCCTGTTAAATCTGTTTAATGTGTTTAGTTTAATTTAATGTGTTTAATTTAAAGCCTAATTAGAAAAGAGGCCTACAATGTAAGACAATGTGCTTCTAGGTAGGGTATACTTAATTATGGACATTTATAAAACGGCAGCTTCAGTGGATTTTCTAATTCTTTACCAGGACACCATTTTGAAAAATTTCTTAAAGCTTATTTAAGAATAAAGCACTATATTGGTCAAATTATTTCGTAGTAGCTCCAACATTCATTGTTCATGAATGTTCTGATTACGTAAAAGTTTGAAGGTAATTTAATGTCCAATAAAGGTAATGTAATATTCAAAGATCACGTATTGGGAATGAGCTACATAGATATTATTTTCTGTGCTTTTCACTGATATTCTTAAACTTCACACATTATGCATTTATCTATTCAAATATAATAGCCCACCTCTCAAAAAAGATTGAAGACATTTTGTAGTTAAAAGGTAAAGACATCCATTTTCTAGCCACTTCATTCAATATAGAGTCATGGGGAAACCAGAGCCTCCCAGCAAGCAACAGGCAAAAGGCAAGATACACCTTGGACTGGACACCAGTCAATGGCAGGGAATACACAAATACAAACACACACACCAAGGCCAATTTTCCCACAAGGAAATTAACCTACTCTGTCTTTGGACTGTGGGAGGACACCACCCCAGGAATCAATCTCAGGGCCCCAGCACTGCAAGGCAGCAATGCTAACCACTGTGACACCTTGCCACACCATGTCAATTCCAAAAAGTCTAATTATATATGTATCTACAGTATACTCTCTTCATAAACAATGATGTAGCACAAATTTCCTCATTGTCTCAGAAACAAAGTCTCTGTAAAGTCTTTGTCTGTACAGATCAACCATGAATAAAGTTAGAACAATTTTATTACAGCAAAGAAAAAGGTCAACATAATGTTCCTGTAGCATCACAAGAGTTCTGAACTGTAAGCCAAGTTAATCTCATTAGAGGTTGAAGCAAATGAACCAACACCATGGCCTTTTCACAGAATAACAGTTGTTTCATTTTCGTAATATGTATTTGGATTCCAGGCACATGAAAGAGACACACTCTCTCTGAGAATGAGATAAAATGATTGAGGAAACACGAATGGATTATGAAAGTTAAAAACGTAGTTTAGCACACATACATAAGTAGCCATGACCAATGTATAAGTAGCAATGCCTTTCTGAAAGCATCTCACATTGCACCTCCATTAGACCCTGGTTTAATAAAAGTCTTTCCCTATCACCAGTGCGTAGTGCTCATCCAATTCCCCAACCTAGCTGTTCGTTTAGTATCCAGATCTGACACTGGAACAGCCTACCCTTAAGAAGCAGCACTGATTTAATTCAAACAGAGTAGTGAAAAAGTTAAGAGTCAAATGTCATTTAAAAGTATTTTAATTTTAATACGTTGGATACGTACTGTAGGTAACCTGTATGGGCTTATATTCAGGACAGAACAAAGGACTGAATTTGAAGTTATTGTAGAATACTAAAAAGAAAAAATGTCTTCTGCTCTGTATGTAATGTAGTGTAGGTGTCTGTGCAGGTACATTGTCTGCAACATTTATTGAAATGGTGGCATTTGCAATCCATCCATACTGTTCATTTTCTAACTGCTTTATCCAATTCAGGGTCGCAGGGGAACAGAAGCCTATCCCAGTAAGCAACGGGAGCGAGGCAGGATACACCCTGGATGGGATGCCAGTCCATTGCAGGGCAGACATAGGGACACAAACACACAGACACACTTACACTAGGACCCAATTTTCCCCGAAGCCAATTAACCAAGCATGTCTATTGACTGTGGAAGGAAACCAGAGTGGAGAATATACAAGCTCTAAGCAGACAGTCTTTGCAATTCTTTATAGTCAAAGTGAAAGGTTTTTAAAACATGCCTATTTTTATAAAGTGCACGCTTGGCCTACTTAGAAATACCCCCGATTTTGTAACGAAAACAAACGACAAGAGATTAATATTTGCTTAAACAATAATCAGGGAAATACATAAAAGTGTCAGAGCTGGCAATAGCATTCCATGTAGCATAGTACTGTGCTATAAGACCACATTTGGTGACATGGTAACACTGGTAACATGCCTGACTTTTTTTGATCAAATCCTGGTAGATTTTGTAAACTTTGAGATACAAATGCCTTGTGTACTCTCTTCCATGATATGTCCTTGCAACTACTAGAAAATCTGTACTACACGCAATTCCGTGTTTTGTGGTAGAATCAATCTCTACCAGCTACGACTAACCGAAGCAGATGAGGACACACTGACCCAGCAGTACTGAATGAAAGCTGGGATCTTGGAAGTGAACAAACTGGTCCAGAGTTAAAACACATGACGAAAAAGAAAGAGAAAATGGTTCACGAATTAATATTTTTAGAACCCTGTTGCTTTTAATGTGATGGCAAACGCATGACAAAGAGAATAAAGGAGGAGAGATGTAGCGGTTGGGCTGCTGAAAAGAAACCCTTCATCAGTGCAGTCAACAAGAACCAAAGATTAGATTTTGCCAGGAAATTCCTCTGGAAGCCAAGAGCTTTTTGGAGTCATTTGGTCTTAAGAGTCCAAAAGTACAAGAATTTTTAGTTTGGCACAGAAGGGGAATGATTTTGTCAAAGAAAGCTACCAGAAGAATTTGAAAGGAAAATAATCTATACACCAGATAACATACAAGACACAATATTCAGGACCAGTGTGAATTAGTTTCCGTTTGGAGCACCTGTGCTATCTGAAGGTGATATAAATTATGCTGTATCAAAATAGTAGAGAATACCCCTAACAGCGGGGTAGGTCCATGTCCAGAAGCAAATACACCTGAGGAATATCACAGATGTCCATTGATATGTACATGTACAGTATACTATACATATATTAGTATTAGGAGCCACACCTGAAGAAGGCTCCATGGCCGAAACGTGTTCTCTTTCTTCTTTTTTTCAGCATGGAATAAACCTATTACTTGTTCTTATATATAATCCATATATCAGGGTGGCTAATACATTTATGTAAAGATATGAGATCTTGAAGTTTCACCTCCTTTATCATTTTACTTACTGAACTCTATAGTATTTAGAAGAACCCCCTTAAACTTAAAGCTTTAACTATTTCTGTATTACACGACTCGAACAGTTCATTCAGTCATTGTCTGCAGCCTATCCAGGCAATTAACGGGTGCAAGGCAGAATACACTCTGAACCCAGGGGCCCTGTACTGCAAAGCTGCAATGCTCAGCAGATGTTTGGTTGCCTCATTCTGAATCACAGAATATGGTACTGCGTGAACGTAAATCTAACAGGAGCTACAATATATATTTCAGAAAGGGGTAACTCAATAATTCAGGGAACCAGCTCTACAAAAACCACCAATATAACCAACAAAGCCCAGAATCTGCACTTAATATAAGTTCTGATACGACAGAAAATGATTTTAATTAGCTTAATTGCTAGGAAGCTGACACCAGCAAAAGTGGACTTTAATATTCATTGGCAGGACAGTGATGCAAATGAATGCTTTCTCTTAAACAAGCATCAGTATTAATTTAGCCTTAATTAATAGTAAGAAATGCTTTATTTTTTCTGTTAAGGAACGAGGGGTGGAGGAGCCATGCAATTATTTGACAATCATTTGTGAATACATTTTCAAATCACAACCCCAAATAATTTGAAAAGCTGCTGCCTACGGACAGTGGTACAGACCTGCTGAAAATTGCCAAGGGATTGGAAGTGGTCAATGCCTGCACAGAAAAGTATGGCTCTGATTCAAAAGTTTAATGACCACATACTGTAACTCAACACTAGGAAAAAAGACGTTCTTGTTCTATGTTCTCTCTCAGCATTGAAAGTGTTCTCTAATAAATGCATTTTAATTTCCTTTAAAATTCACGCTGTTTCCAAGTGTAATATAACAGATTGAGGACATGGAGCATATTTGGAATGTACAAAAAACACTTACCTATTTATTTAATCTTTTATTAATATCACATACTGTTGTTATGTTGTGATTTCATGCACTTCATGAGATTTTATGTGACTTATACATTTTTCCTGTGTTTTGTACTTTTATGAGAGAACTTAAAGACAAATTTCCACAGTAGTCAAAATAAAGTATCTATGTCTGCATAGGCTTTTATGAACATCAAATGACTTGATGTTCCAGGGATTCTGGAAATGGTTAGCTATTAACTAACAAACAGGCAAGATAGGCTGAATACCCTCCTCTCACTCGCAAATTTCGTAAATGCTTATAGTATGAGTTATGTGAATGTCATGATGTAATAACGCTTTGCAAAGATATAAGTTTGTGCTTCATGATGAAGTCTTCAATCAGTAGTTATATGATAAAGGTGACAATAATGTTAAAGACATATTTACATGTATTTCTATGACCATTTTTTACAACTGCTGATTGTTTTGCATTCCTTATTGTTAAACTGTCTCAGTTTTCCTCCCAAACTGGACATCCTTAGAAGGGTAAATATGAACACATAATAATGATTTATTTTCTTTCTTCAGACACTTGCAGAGCTAAGAGGCTATTCTTTTCAATTTAGAAATGTGCCTTTGTGTTTAAACAATGGTTCCATTGAGGAAAATAATGTGGCTAGCCAGATCTTTTGATTTGGTTTCAGGTCAGATTAAGCAAAGGTGTCATCATTTAAGCAATTAGTTGTTCAGGTGGGTAGCTGCGTCAGCATGCGTAGGCTGCAAAGGAACAAGTAATAGGTTTATTCCAAGCTGAAAAAAAGAAGAAAGAAAACACAATGTTTCGGCAGTGGAGCCTTCTTCAGGTGTGAGGGCAATTTAAGCGATTGTTTAGCTGAAAAGACACAGGTGTCAACAAATGGTCAAGGTGTAAAACCCCTTTCACTTAGAAAACTGGAACTAGTAAACTGACGGACATTATTCTGGAAGAACGAATCTCACTATGGAATGGCATCCGTGTATTAAAAGAGCACAAATTTGCTGGATAGAGCATAATGTCCTGAAGAGCATCTAGTCTTTTTTACTTCTTTTTTAATTCTGCATGTTGTTTTCAATTCAGCTACATCCCGGACCAAGTTTGGGGTTTCAAGTCACACCTAGCTCAGGTCTATATTGGATTATAGGAAATAGCTAACACTTTAATTTCTTATTGACAGCTTGCAAGTAAACAATGACAATACATGAAAGAAAATTGTCTTTCTGAGGAAATTATACACCTTGCATTATCTGTATGCAAGGATATGCAAAACAAAAAAACGGTGATTAAATAACCGTTCCAGAAAACCACTATGTATCTATCTTTCGATACTATCTGATAATCAAAAGAAACATCACCTACAACTGCTTTTATCGGTTTAGCAGGTAAGTGGCCTATGAAGCATATCTGCAGCAAAATCTTTTTGTAACAGGTAACTGACATGTTATCATTAAGAGCAGTCCCAGTGTTTGATCAATGTAGCAAGGAGCAGATCTAGATCAAACCTGAAACCTGGACCCTACAACCTTTGGCTCATTGTCTTCCAGATCATTGCTCATCATTAACAGACTGCATCTGGCTGTAACAACGTACCAAATAAGAAGCTGCCGTGAACACCCCAAATAGCAAGCAACAAGACACTGACGTAGGCCAGCCTCCAACATGTCCATGACACAAAAGCAGTTTTATTAATACTAAACTCTGAAATGACATAATTCAAGCATTAGTTAGCCAAAGATTGAGTGTGATGTCCTCAATTCCAGGTATCTTTGACTACACATTACAGCACAGAGTATATAAAGGGAAACATGTACGTCTTTCTCCCTGTATATATTGAATCTGTCTTCTTATGCAAAAGTAACACCAAGTGTTTAAAAAAACAAATATTTATTTCATTAACATCTGTATCGTCCACAAGACCGTAAGAACTGCAGAGGGGGTGAACAACCTTTAGTTAACTGTTGAATAAGATGCTGTAAGAGAGTTAAGACATAAAAGATATCACAAAAAATACAAAAGCTTCAGTCCTAAATTCAAAACTGCTTTCAATAAAATGTATTTATAATCCAAGAGTACATATGGAACGTATTTTACAGCTGATGTAAAGCAGAGATTTAAAGTAGATGACTAGTTAAGATTTTACATTAAGTATAATTTTGCAACACTAAAAAATAAACTAATTATTTTACAAGTGTTACTTTATCTTTCAAAACTCTAAACTTAGGGTTGTTGGCGATTTTCTTCTTGAACAGGGAAAGCAGCTCTTCTTCAGATTTGTGATTTCCTTCCCCACTGAAAGCATAGTATGCTGCTAAAACCTATAAAAAAAGTATTGTGAAAATGTATTAACTGAACAAGAGGTTAGGTTCCAATAGTTGTATTGATCCTTACGCCACAAAAGCCACTGCTAATGCAGCCGCACATAGTTTATAAAGTTTATAGCACATTGCTAAAAATAGTGTACAATGGTGTTGTGGTTGAAAAGATATAAATAGATGATGAACATATGAATGAAATAAGAAATGTGCCATCATCAATTTATAAACACGCTGACAGCATTTTCTATCATAATGTACAAATTTAGCAAATGTGTTAAGAAATACATTATGAATTCCGGACACTTTGAGTTTTGTGAGTAGATGGACTTGTATTACACTTCAAGAATTCTTTGCCACAGCTATGCAATACTGTGCAAGACCAATGTCATGTGTATTTTATTCCCTAAGAGTGATTTCATTTTCATTCACAAATGGAATGTCTTTTTTAAATGTCTTACAATTTCAAAAGATAGTCGAATTCTGTGGTTTTCTACTCCACAGCTGATTTTCACATCTCGATTTAATAATCACTTAACTGTGTGTAGCAGTGACCTGTGTTGAAATATAATTTAACACATTTAAAACTTTGCCTTAAGAATTGCATTAAAAAGCAACATAAGTCAAAATGCTATATTTAAAAAGATTAGAACTGGAGACCTTTACTCATAATAAACTGCAGGAGACAATCACAGAAGGAACTGCAGGAGACAAATCACAGAAGGAAAAAAAGCATAAGAAATTATTATAAACTTGCCTTCTTTCTCAATTTTTTAACTGAAATGCCATCTTCAGGGTTCTGTTTTAAGATGCTTTTTATTGTTCCTTTCCAATTAAACTTGCCTAAAAGGAATAAGGAAACAAAGTTGCATGTATACAAAGGGAGTTTGTATGATTTCCTTGATTACAAAAATACAATTTTACCAATACAATTATACAATTATTGCAGTAGATTTACTCAATATCTATTCTATCATGTACCTAAAGATTTTGAGAAATATTTAAATTAAAAATGTTAGTCTTCTAACTTAACCACCAATAAAAATATATTTACATATACAATTGAAGTGAGCTACTTTTATATTTAATTTAACAAAATCTATAGTAAACTTTGAAGCACATAGAAAATCTCAACGATGATCTGTACCACAAAATGATTTTTAAAATGCATCTGACTTAAAAAAAAAATGTCTTGCACTTGCACCGAACCAGATGAATTATTTTATAGATGATAGCCTTTCAACTTAAATGTTTAAAATTGTTCATTTTGTGTTAAACTGATCATTTTTTGTAATTATTAACAGTCATCTTAATATTTGCCGACTCCTGCATTTGAAATATTAATCAAAAATTGTAAAAGAAGCTCAAAACATTCAGTTGCATAAGACAAAACATAAAAAGTCCTCCTTAGCAAGAGTTTTACCAAATGGCAGAAATAATAAAACCTAGCCACACTACTGTCATAGTTTATCTGTAATCATTCGGAATAAATAAAAATAGGTCTCTGTGACCAAGCACTTGGTAATCAGAAAAAGGAAAAGGTTTGCTATAAAATGTACTTACACTGCCATCTAGTGCCAAAATTTTATCAAATTCTTAGTTGCTTCAGTATAGCTTGAATTATTTTTTCCCCTACATAATGTATTTCAGCAATTCAGCTTTACAAAACTAACTAAAGCAGCCACTAGAGTCTAAACTGTAAAACACTGTAATGAAAGCTAAATAAAATAAAAAATAATGTTTATTTTACACTTAAAAAAACTGTACATTCTTCAATGTTAGATCATTTTAAGTCTCCTGTTCATACCTTTACTTTCATTCTCACACTCTGCATTGTCTTCAGTTTCCATCTTCATCTGCTTGGATGTTTGATTATCTATGAGGAAAAAAATAATTGTGTTATGACTGGGGAAATAATTATCCAAAAAGGGTGTGCTTAGGTGACATTAAATTACAGTTCTGGAAGTTATCCAGGACTAAATCATGGCCATATTCTTCTGAAGCATCACTTCAGCTAACACTCAAACCAAGACTATACTTAGCATAATTTACAGTATTACAATATCTGAGCTTATCATTTTCATAAAAGTTTAAAGTCTATAAATTATGGCAAGTTGAACAGTCAATTTACAATGCTTGAAAGCAGAAATTCCTACAGAGAGATTGCATACACAGTGAAAAGCATACGTATTGGGACAGTAAAGTGAAATTATATTTCTGCCATGAACTAATGAAATTATATTAAAAGATTAACATGAGGCAAAAGTACAGAATTTCAGCTTTTGTTTCAGGGTTATTATGATTGAGAACAATCTCCTTTGTTGTGTTCAATCTTCCCATTTCATGTGAGCATATGTACTGAAACATATTGCTGACAGGTGTTTCTAATTGCTCAGGTGTTCTATCCCTCCATTTTCTACCAGCTTTATCCAATTCAGGGTCACAGGGAGTCAGAGCCTATCCTGGTAAGCAACAGATGCAAGGCAGGGTTCACCCTTGACAATGACATCAGTCTGTCTCAGGGCACACACACTTAAACCAGAGCTAATTTTCCCAGAAGTCAATAAACATACCAGTATGTCTTTGGACTATGGGAAAGAACTGGAGCACCCAGAGGTAATCTTTGTGAACCTGGGGAGAACTTACAAATTCCATGCAGATACTGTAGCACCCCAACTCCAGAATTGAACCCAGGGACCCAGCACTGCGAGGCAGCAATGCTAACCATGGCACCACTGTACCACCCAGTCAGGTCCATGTTACATTCATTGTAAAAACAGAAAAAAGGATATCTTTAATTCCAGACTTTGAAGCCTATTTTTTGGGGTTGCATAAACCAAGATGGAGACTAAAGAAATGTGTGTGATGAAAAAGAAGGCAATTGTGAAGATGAGAGCAAAGAAAAATGCAGATAGAACCACTGCAGAGAGACTGGGCATCGCAAAAGCAACGACATGGAATATATTGAAACAGAAAGAAAATACTGGTGGAGTAAGCAAACGGCATAAACCACATTATCCAAGGAAGACAGAAAAATTAATAGGAGTTAAGACCAGAAAACATAAAATAACCAAAGAGATTGCAGACAGTGTCCAGAGTGCAGGGGTGAAATTACTGTATCTCAATTAACTGTGCACAAAATACTTTGATAGGAGAACGGCTACACTGTAACCTGCAAACCTAGAACTTGCAAATAAGTACAAACAATAGTCCCGTGACAACATTTTATGGACAGATAAGACAAAGAGAAACCTTTTTCAAAGTGACAAAAGCAAAAGAGTGGAGAAAGAGGACATGCAAATCACATCTGTGAAGGATAGCAAAAATTAATATTATGGCTTGGACATGCATGGTTTCCTCTGGAACTACCTCATTGGTCTTTTTTCTAAGTGATATAACCGATAGCAGCAGCAGCAGCAGAAAGAAGTCTGAAGTGTACAGACACATTGCCTGCCCAGATCCAAAAACATGTCTCCAGACTCACTGGGCTGCATTTCACTCTGTGGCAAGGGAAAGACCCAAAACGTACTACACACACATTACCAAGGAGTTCATCAGGAAGAAGACATGGAAACTTCCAAATTGGCCAAGTTTCCTGATTTTACTTTTTGAAGAATAAAGAGTTAAGGCTTGGCAAAGCATTTCAAAGGAGCATATTAAGAGTCTGGTGATGTCAATGGGTTGCAGACTTGAAGCAGTCACTGCATGTAAAAGATATGTAACCAAATACTTCACAAAAGTTCAGTTTACTTATGCTGACTTTAAAAGGGAGGGGAATAAACTTTTTTTGTGCTAACATTGCTTTACGTGCATGCACAACAATGTCTAGAAATAAAAGCGGGCATTTTTTCCTTAATATTCACCTTTTGATGTGAAATACAAATTTAAATACTACAAAAAAATTAGTTCACTGTCCCAATATGTGTGCGTTTCATTGTATAAACGACGACTTAAGTTGTTTCATCCATATCAGAGCTTATCAGCATGACGTACCTCACTGACCAACGAAACAAATATATAACTTTATCTTACAAGGTGCGCCTTTCAGAGTTATGGCGCTTTTTAAGAATGAACAAGCTGTTATCAATTATGGAATATGAACATTAGTTTTGACTTGCTCTTAAAATGCCTTAACCTTCAGAGCTGTCCCATGCAAGATAAAGGAAAAGTGTAAAATTTTTCGCCCCATTATCTACCTTCCAAGTTGTCATGTTTGCGTTTCTTGCACTTTTTGCTGGTAACCCCAGCTTTGATATGTTCTGTTCCATTAACCTCTACAGGTGTAGCAAGCTTGTTCTTTCCTTTCTTCTTCTCCCTCTGGTTTTCCGTAGGTCTGCCCTCCAGCTCCTCTTCTGAGTCTTCATCTCTAGGCTCAAGCCTAAAAGCTTGGTCATTTTCCTCCTCCTCTTGCTTTTCCATTCTCAAAACTTTCTTTTCTTTTTTGCTCTTTTTCTGTCTTTCCTCCTTCCGCTCTCGTTTATTCTTCTTTTTGTCGCTTGAACTGGTGCTGTCCTTTGTCACAGAGACCTGTACTTTATCCTCACACTCATCAGGCTGGCTGCTTATACCCTCTTGAGACTGGCTCTGCTGTTCAACAACAGATGCATAAAAAAATGAAAATGAAATTCCGTGCATACAAAACACAGTGGAGAATAATAAAATGCTATCATTATTTGCACTTATTCCAACACAAAAATAATCATCACATATGAAATGTCAAATAAAAATAATAAAGTACAAAACGTTAACAGCACTACCATTGCCTTTTAGACTTACATTGCTTGTTGCTGCAGAAAAGATTTCCCACACTTGGTCATACAATGTTGTGTTAGAGATCCTTAAACTGTTCTTCATCCAGTTCTTCAAAAAAGTCCAAAAAGAAAAAAAAAGTATAAAGGCCATAAAACACACATTTTAAATTAAACAAATCTTAGTAATTTTCCTGTCAGGTCAAACAACAAAAGCCCTACTATACTTGGTTGCAAACATTTGCTAACATTTAATTATCTTAATTCTTACTATTTCAAGTTTTTAACTGTTATACTTAAAAAAAGAGAAGGTTTGCACAATTAAGGACAGACAGTTTACACTACCACTGCCAACACTGCGTTGAAGCTTCATGCTGTATATTTTGAGGAACACAGATTACATCAGTTTAATCCAACAAAATAAACTTGTCCCCGAGAAATATTTTAAAAAGACTCCACAGGTATGCAAAACATGTCAAATTACAAAGTGCTGACTACTTAAAGCTCGGTTTCCTGCAATTTCATTATTACTTGAAAAACAGCCAACCAGATTCTAATCAACACACAAGAAGTGAAGACTTCTTGGCATTAAGCCAGCAACAAGGGTGGTCGTTGTCACTGAGTCTAAGAAAGTTAAAGGCCCTTATTGTAATATTTTAATGGCTGGGTGACAATGTACTGTAGAGAGAGAGGCAAAAGGAAAGCTGCCACATATATCTCCATTACTGTTGTGCTCAACTGTTGAATGAATCACGTCAGATGCTCAACTTAACTCTCAATTTAAAACAAGCTTGGAGTGAAATTTACACATGGGAACACAATTCACAACATAAACTGACTCTGTTAGGCCTGTTAAGCCTAAATTTTAATGCAAAGCAAAACAAAAAACATTGACCACTGTAAATTTCTGAAAAATCTGTATCTGAGTAGCTTATATAAATCTAAAGATTTACCTGCTTATATAAATCTAAAGAGTCATCTTTTGATTCATAAAAAGGTATGAATGATCAAGGTAGAATTGCATCAATTTTGCAAAGTCAATAGAAAGCTTACTCTTAATAAAACACAAACATTGTAACAAAGTAAGTTAAAATGTATCTTATGTTTCCTATGTACTATTTCCCCTCAAAACATTCTATTTAGCAGCATATTACTGAAAACAAGTGACACTGTGGGAATAATTCTGTTGCTCAATCAATTATTTAATTGTAAAGAATCCCGTCTTGTCCAGTATGTAACAGGTATAATCAATAAAAGAAATTTTACAAAAGAGAGGATGCTAATCTGTTAATCTACCTTATAAGGTTACTTCTCCATTCAAGACTAAAAAGATTCAGTTATTTAAGACTGCCTTCACAGGACATTGTTTTAAACCCTGGAATGTTGCCTGTGGCTCCTCTCGGGACTGATTACAGAACAACAATATCTTTTTGTGTAATATGGCGATTGAAATTGTACAAAGATGTTATTCTGTTCTTTTGGAATAAGCGTAGTCAGTTCAGTCCCAACTCTAAAATAAGAGCAATAAGAGAATAAGAATAAAAGTATGTATACAGCATGACAAAATGAAGTGAGGATATTTTGCCACGGGCACCATTTTGTAAACATCCTTAAAATTAAGAAATGAAGAGAAAGGATACATCTGTTCAAACCTAGAAGTGACCTAGAAGACAAAAGTGCTGCAGATACAGAGCTGAATCCCATGTCCACATTTCTTGCAATTTTGTATTTACTGAGATTATCCAATCATCTCAGTACAAATAGCTTAGAAAGAGCTGAATTAGAGGAACTCTCATGAGGTATAGTGAGGTATACCTATAGTATTACTGCACATACACATAATGACTCACCTACTGAAGACCGAGTGTTATTAATACTGCTCCTCTGCCCACTTTGGCCTAATTATCTTCAATTATCACAAGCTATTGTTACAGGGAAAGCGCTTTAAAAAAAAAAAGTGAAAAATAACACAAACATGAACTACTCCTTTAAAATGTAACTTCTATAAAATGCAAAAATCAACAGACACTATTCCACTGCTTCATTCCTAAAATGAAAATAAAGTAAAAGCCTATGAATAAAAAAGAAACACATTTACAATAGTAAGATGCATATCAAAAGATGCCAACACTACACTTTTAATTCAAAGGTCAAGTACTGAGATTACATTACTTCATAATTTTACATCTGATGTCCTGTTTTCGTTAGACCACTTTGAGGGGCATGTCAACTCAACAATCTGAGTTGAGGGCATTTCCAGTGATGCTGGGGTACATCTGAACCTCATCAGGTTGGCAACAGTACAGTTTAATGTATCAAACGCGAAAATGAGTTCCAGCTGAACCAGAGAGAAGTATCCTTACACAGGGTGTAGATGCAAGGTCTTGAATTGCAGATGGCAATTGCAACAGTATGACGCCAAAGGAAATAAATAAGACATTTGTTTAAGGATAATAAGAAATTTCAAACACTCCTTAAATGTATAGACAAAACCATCATTAAAGAGATTTTAGTGAGCACTGTTTAAAATCTGAAAGCGATTAAAAAGCTTTGAAAATCATGCACAAAGACTACAAAAAATGTAAAATAAATTAATGTTCATCACAAGCCATGTTTAGCTAGAGCAGCAAAATTATCTTTCACCATTCTCACGAATACAAGCATTATGATTATGGTTTATCTCATGGTTACTGATAATTTCTATTATTTCTATTAAGTTACAAAACTTTTTTTAAACCCAGTTTAAAGTAAAAGCATTCTTTTTACCCTTAAAAAGCTTTGCCTATCCAGTAATTTCTAAGTTTCCAAATAATGCTGGGAGAGGTTTCCTTGTTTTCATCATTCACTTATAAGGAACTGTCCCAACTGCCTCGGTGATATTGATGGAGTCTGCTAGGAGAATCTGTATGTTACCCTGTACCAATATAGTGGTAGGAGCTGTGAACTCCTGCTGAATTCACATGCTAAACTCTAACCTTCATGCTTGCTTGAGCACAGATGCTTCTCCCCCTCTGTACTAAACCCCCATCCTCTGTAAAAAACTCCTTAATAAGGAAGGAATATTTTAATTGCTCTCCCAGACCTTGAGTTCCTTGAGAAAGTACCTCAAAGAAAGGAATAGGTGGGTATATATAAGCTGTGGAGAGCCATATCCCCTTTGAACAACAACAATAATCCTCATTGTTGTTCCTTGTATGCATACAATAAAGCTTGGAGAACGGACACCTCAGGCTCAAATCTCTTGGTTTCTACAATATTAATCATGTGACACAAACACAGCAGCCCTGAGTAGGAGGTGACTAAAAAGACATCACTCACCAGCAGCAATGGGTACTGCATAATTCCAGGTACCCATTTACCAAAACTGAGATCTAGAAAACCCTGGACAACTAATCCCATTTTACAATTGGCAGTGCTCAGTTGATTGCACACTGCTGCATGGGAGATCCAGATAAAATCAGTTAATGACATATTTCAGGTTCAAACTTGTGTTCGTGGAGCTCAACATGGACTTAAAGACACCATCAGAGCTCACGTCTTTAAAAGAGATTTTGAGTTACAACCAAACCACATGTTAAGGAGCTTTCAGCAATTAAAAATTTCTTCTTAGGCTAATTCTTTCTGTTCCTAAACCCGAAACATCATATGAATTTAGAATTCAACTGTCCCATGACAAGTAAGCACCTCTATTAAAAACAAAAACCTGGTGACAATAGCTATGCATAACAGCGAAGGCTTTTAGAAACCCACTTGACTTTAAAGGCAGTGCATCAACTGTAGCTGAGCAAATGCAGTGGAGATGCAGGCAGCCATCTTTAGCTACATTTCTGCCCAAAATTCCAGCTCCGATGCATACCAGATATCAAAATAAACTTGCAAGTCATAAGTACAACAAATTCATAAAGTTATTAGGACAATTACAAAATGATTTATAGCAACTGCACCAAACTGTTTCCCCCTGGATAAAGGGGGAAAGTATCCTTTCTTTCTCTCTTAATCATGGACTGCCAGCTGCTGCTACTCTCTCTCTTGCTCTCTACCCCCTCCATGATCAGCACGCACACACCTGTTAACCATTACAGGACAATAAACCCTGGTGAGTTTGCAGCTCTGCTCTCCTGTACCTCCTTCCTCACTTGCCAACACAGCTAGGGAAAATAAGGAAGGATCGCTGGTAATTCTTTATTGTTCACCCAATTGCCAGGAAAGTGTTGCTTCCGACTTATGCAAGACTCGGGCTACATAAAGATTTGAGGAACCAAACCCGTAGGTAACCCAGGTAGTGGGTGAATAGGCATTTTATCTGTGATATATGCCTCCCCCCCCTCCTGGTTGCAGGTGCAGTCCTTTAGGATTCTCATTAAGTCCTTCCGTAAAGCATGGGAAACTTGGGCCTGTTTACTGGTCTCCAAGATCTAGATGTCATACGTCAATCCAGCTCATCCAACGCTCATTTTGGCTAAGGCCTGGCAAGTAGTACGTCTATGGCATAACTGTTAAGATTCTCACCGCACAGCAAAGCTGTTGCTTTTTGTGCAGCCTGAGGGCATGCGGTATAACACAAAAAAACACACTGGGATGAGCCAAGAAAAAGGCCAGCAAGAGAAATCCCAGTACATAATAAACACAGCACTATACAATGAGGCTGTCATCAATCAGTACAATTGGAGCTCTGTGGTGACTATACACTCCTACCCAGACTCCATCATACTTGAAACCCTCCACTGACTGGTCTCAAATTCACAACAATTAGCACGTTAACATCGTTCCACTTGCCGTCTAACTTAAAACAACTCAATGGAATAATAAGAATCACTTTCTTATTAAGTGACATTTTGCTGTTTCTTCTTCTTTTGTAGGATGTAGTGTTCATGCAATAGTCAAAATTCATTTACATGCATCACAGTCAATCTAAATGATGCCAAAACATTATCAATATCCAAAATGCATATATCTATACTTTACTTCTCATAATAAAGACACAGAATCTTACCTTTGAGTGTTTTACTTTGTAAAGTGCTAGTGGAAACTAATGCCTGTTAAAGAACAGCATAATATCACATAATATCATTATATCACATTTGGAATAACAGACAAGCAAACCAGTTCACTTACCTGAAACTTTCCTTTTTTTCTTGGAACATTGTCGTAGGAGCTCACTTGGGACAGCACCTCACGTAATTTTGGACTGATTCCTGGTTTATTCACTGCTTCATGGATTTTCTACAACAGATTATTCTCATAAATATTACAGGCAGTTATTTCTCGTGAGAATATTTACGATAACCGTGTAAGAATTGTGAACAACAAAACATTCAGGAGCCTGAACGATATGAAAAGTAAATCATGAGAAACATTACTAACATTACAAAAGAGGCTTTGAACACTTACCCTTGAGTTCCAAAAGCACTTTCCATTTTCCCTAAATTCACATGCTGAAATTATCTGAAATCATTTTTTCCAAGTTTAGCAAATAATTGCTCAAAGACAGTTGGGAAATGTGCTGAATGGGCCCCTTGAGTGGCTCAACAAGGTAATAGTGCTCATTCCAACCACAGGCTGTGCTTGAGCCAATTGCTTAATGCTGACCAGGATTGACCACATGGTGGCAATAGAGGGTTTAGACTGCTCAGCCAGAACTCTCTTAGCTCCCAGTAAAAAAGCAACCACAGTGATTTCCTGGATGCTGGCAGGTCTGGGGTGATGGCAGAGATGTGTATATATTACTGTCAATCAGTACTCAATGTCGTTGTAATGTGTCAAAAGTTGAATAGCAAGACAGGGGGCCTATTTTTTGTCCATGTGGATACAGGGGTCAGTGCAATTCAACTTGTTTTTTTATTAATAAAAATAATTGCCCACTCAACCTTAAAAAAATAAAACAAAAGTGCAGGACAGTTGCATCCCAACACATAAATATTTTACATGATTAAACTTTCAGGGAAAACAATATCCAGTTAAAAATGTCAAAATGCTAAAACTTTTTAATTTCACATAACCTGAATGATAATGACATTTGTTTACAACTATTCAGATTCAGTCCAAACCCAAGGATGCTGTACATAATGATAAAAATACAAACAAGAACACACAAAACAATTCATAATACACTCAGACATAGACGACAGTAAGAAGACGGGTTTTAGGTTTACAATTAAAAACAGAATACTAAATTACAGAGCACATAGATTTTATACTGCTCTGTTTTCTAAAACAAAACACTTAGTTTAGTGTTTTATTCTATAATAAAAGACATCAATGATTCTTTTTCTCACCCGCCTAGTGACAAAAAATACTTAATTTGAAATATAAAAACAGACGTGATTTACAGTTTTATAAAACATTTATCTATGATAGTACAAAATTTTCAAGCTGCATTTTCAATATACATCAGATCTATCATGATGATAAAATTAGGTTGCAGCAGACTTTCATGCCCTATGAACAAATATCGAGAAGTCTGATGTAGTCCTGAAGAAGTGACAACACTGATCTACCTGAATCCACTGCTGCTGTTTCACATCTCCCTTGTTACTCTTGGCTTCATAGCTTTTGCCTCCGTATTTCTGATCTTCACTGATGCATTTAAGGTGCGTTTTATAGTCTTCTCCCCTGTAGCAAAAAAACAACAACAAATGCATTATAATCCATTAAATGTGTTGAAGATTATCATTTCCTACAAGGATACTGTTAATATTTCAAATATTTTTAAGGTAGAAATATTAATACAGACTTAAACGGGATAGAGTCTTGTATGACTTTTGTGTATACAAGACTCATCAAACCAAAGTAGGGAAACAGTAAAAAAACAAACAATGCTAGGTTACATAACTAAAATCATCTTATTAAAATTAAATGAATTCAAGGGGTTTTATATTAAAATTGTACAATGCACTAGTAAGACATTCAGCATATCACATACAATTTTGTTTACCAGAATAGAAAAATTAATATTACTGCTCATTTCAAAGAGGAGTCTGATTCTTTTAAGTGAATGAATGTACTGCCAAAAGAACAGCTGTTTCTTTTTAGTCTTGGATAAAATATAGAAAAAGGGAAACTTGGTTCTGATATTGGAAATTCTCTAAGGCGTTAACAAAGTAATTTGAAAACATTTAACCATAAACCAAAGGTAACAAGTGAAAAGTATGCAGAAGTTCATTTAAAACTGAGAACAGGAGTCACTTCTTTCAACAACGAGTAGGAACAAACCTGGATTTTTTCAAGAAACATGTGGATGAGATCCCTAGATCACTTAACCGTTAGGAACCAAACGGCTTCCTCTTGATAGTAAGCGGTATTATTTTTTTTCGTTCTCAATTAACTAGGATGAAATACAATAATAGTAAACCTATTTTATGCGGATTATAAAATAAAAATTAACTTCGATTTGTTATTTAGTGGCTTTCAATGAGTGATCCTTAACGAAGGCAACGTTCCGCACGCACACACTGCAAACTACATTAATTCCACCCTTCCAGCAGAAAAAGAAAAAAACGAATCTGGGAAGTAACATATTTTGGACCTTAAAAGACCTTAAAGTAACATATTTTGGACCTTAAAAGATACTCACCAGAAATCCTTACCACAGTCAATACACGACAAACACTGACAGTGCCGACAAATATTCAGGTGTTTATCTACTTGTGCCCTCTTTAATGATTCTCCACATGCATTGCAGGTGAAGAAAACCATCCTGAAATACTTCGAATTTGGAACACAAAAATAATATTCCCCAATCAGATCTTTGCGACCCTGGAACCATAAAAAAAAACACGTGACAGCGACTAGGGTAAATGAAAAATCTTAAAATTTTAAATTCTCTGTATTAAAGATTTCCTAGTGAAAACACAGTACTGCAATGTTGATATTTTTACTTTAATTAAACCGTTCGTGTACATGTATACGAAATTAAAACTACATAATCATTTACTGTTTTAAACGTCCGAATTTACAGATCACTTGAACATACCTAGAGCAACTTCACGTGTTCCGGATAAGCAGTGTTACACTATTTACATTCCGTGGGAACACCGCACCCAAATTGATGTTCCCAAAAGTGCTCTGGATTAGTTTTGAATATAATCTTGTTGATATCGGTCGAAGAATAAATCGAAATTTTTACTTAGTCTTATAGTATTGACACAATATTAGTGTAATACGTTCAAGTGGCAATAAGAATGTACAAAATAAACTTTCAACAAAGTTAAAAAAAGACTAAAAACGATAATGGGTTATTGTCATATTGTATATACTGAATAATTATCGCGGGCAAAACCTAAATCCCTTTGATAATATACGTTTTCCGGAAATATATTAAACAGAAAGTTGCTCAGTGGCAAAACACTTTTGTTCCTAAATGAGATTTCCAGGAAGAGGATTCCAGACTTGCCATTCAGGATTCGTGTAGAGTGGAACTGGAAAAATTGTGTCCTCCTGAGTTCACATGACCCGCAAAACTGTGTTAATTGCTTATATTCATTATACTAGAAAATGAGGGCTTGGTGTTATTAACAGTTTAAACTTAAAAAAATCAGAAGGGAACCGTAACAACAGACTTAGCTCGGGCACAGAACAGTGAAAAATCCGTATTCGTGATAGGTTTTAAAGCCACTAAAGGGAGTGCCTTTACTATTTTGAAAGTGCATAATTTACTTTGGACCACTCCCTTAAATCAATAGTATCTAACCAAAATAAAAAACAAAAATCAACACACCTTTTTATCCCCACATCATTATTTTATCTCTAACCGCTAGGTGGCGATTTCGATCACAGTTTGTTGCGGAAGTGAGGTAAAGGTTCAAGAGGACGTGGTGACTGATCATCCAAACAAAACGGGAAAGAAGGTATTTTTTTAAAACATATCACTGAATTAAACTGTGCTTTGTTTAATATGTAACCTGTTCTGAGGTTCTGTAAGTGTGCTACAGAACCTGATATATACGTGTTTTATTGTCTGTTTTATATATTTGAGCACTAATTTATTTGCCTGTTGTTCTATGCTGGGCCTATTTTTGTCTTGGCAGGTCTCTTCAGTTTTTATATCTGGGGATACTGAAATGAGATAAAGGCGCCGTAGCTTGCGTGGTTTTTCTGCAGGCAGAAAGAAAGCAGCCACTTGGGTCAAGTGTGGCTGTGTGTTGTGTTGTTTAGTGGCCGAACACGTGCGGTGAAATTAACCAAAACTGCTGTGACACTTTCAGATGAAGAGTCACAGACGCAAAACCATTTCGCTGCAGCTGAAATCTTGAAGCTGTACTTGATTTCTGATATTTCACATTTTGTGCTCTCCATTAAGATGAAACGGTGCCTTTTCTTTCAATGTCCCTCACATTGCACCCTGGTGCATACTACACAGTCGTTCGATTCATATCGTACTTGGCCACTGTAGCTCGGGCTACACGCTCCCTCTAACTCATTCAGAAGCTTCTGTGTTAAAAGAATTGCTTTTTTTATAGTTTCCTTAAGATTTAAATGGCGGTCTCGTCACCCAGGTGAGGTGAATGAAGTAGTTCCCCTTTTGTATGTTAAGTGTTTTAGTTTCGTATGGGATGAAAATCTGTATATAAATGAGAGGAACTGTTATTCCTTCTACTACAGTTGTCCTTATAATTGTAACTTGCAGGGTATGTGCACTCATACTTTGTTTTTTTGCTCAACAGCCTAGTCATGTATGTGAAACCTGATGAGAATGGTCCTGGTTCTACGGGTGAGCTATGGAATGAAGGTTGAGCATGGAGTCTCTGTCCAGTCACAGCTCTTACCTACTTCAGCAGCTCCAAGAGCAGCGTATCCAGGGCTTTCTGTGTGACTGCATGCTGGTTGTCAAGGGAGTCTGTTTTAAGGCCCACAAAAATGTCTTGGCTGCCTTCAGTTCATATTTTAGGTAAGTTTACTAGCGCTAAAACATTCAGTAATGCTGAATATATATGGCTGAGCACTTTGTATTATGCATATGTTGGTAATTTCATTGTTAAATTGGAATGAAATGTTTAAAAAACTCTAAATCCTGGGTTTTAAAAAAAGCTACAGTAAGTAATATTCCAACTTTATGAATACATTTTTTGTTGTTGTTGTTGTTGTTTTTTTCTCCAGGTCCTTATTTCAAAACTCACCCGGTCAGAAAACTGATGTTTTTCATCTTGACATTAAAGATGTAGGAGGAATTGGGCAAATTCTGGATTTCATGTATACGTCCCATCTTGATCTGAACCAGGACAATGTTCAGGGAATGTTAGAAATGGCTCAGTGTCTCCAAATACCAAATGTGCTCAATATGTGCAATAATTTCCTGAAACCATACACTCCAGCCATAGAAGCATCGGGAAGCCTCCCTGGTAGTTCCTCATTCTCATTACCAGGTGTTTTGGCAACAGATACTGAATGCATACTTGGGGCCAGTTTGTCTCCTGAGATGGAGTTGCACGGCTCCTCTGAGGCTCAGAAACCTGCGTGTGCCACTACAGACATTGATCTTTCCAGAAGACCACAGACACATTTGCAAACCCCGGCCTTTGAACCACTGAGTGGTGCTTCAGTGATCCCAGATAAGCAGTTGAGTCATGGTTATAAGCTGCGAAACTTTTACAGCAAACAGTATTTTAAACAAAATGCAGCTCTGAATGGGGCTGTAAATCCACCTCATAGTACTGTGGTAGGGGAGCACTTTTCTTCCAGTGTTACAGACACAAACCCTCCAGTGGATATGCCTGTGTCAGCTGTCAACACGGCACATTGTGTGTCTGAGTCAGCAGGATCCTTGGGGTCTAGTTTTGTCATGTCTCCAGCAGTGGAGCACAATGCAAGTCAGAGCTCTGCAGGTGAGGGCTCTCCAATTAATAGGCAGGTTCGACCAAAAAAGGCAGTGTACCTTAAGAAATACGACTACCTGAGATCCCAGAAGGCTTTGGAGGAGTCTGTTTTACAGGCGGACGGGATAGCTGACAGCGCCCCGAAAGAGACAAATCAGTCTGAGCCCAGGGGCAAGGGGGCTAACGACCATTCCGCTGACAGCCACAGTGCAGAAAAGGAAAGTAAAGCTGCCCCCGCGCCGTGTTTGCAGCTTCCAAGCGCCTCGCTCGCACAGCTGGACGAGCCTGAGCACAACCCGGCAGCTGGCACGGCAGATGCTGCCCACCTCCAAAACTACCAGAAGCAATATTGTTGTGAGATGTGCGGAAAGACATTCAAACATCCCAGCAATCTGGAGCTCCATAAGAGGTCACACACAGGTAATTGGGCGTCAAATGGTGCTCTGTTGTTGTTGTTTTTTACAGAAACTTTATGAACTGCACATGCCGACAGGCAAGGTGCTTTTAAAGTTGGCCTTTTCTGACAACTGTGTCATGAGAACAGTGCTCCATGCAGAAGTGAACTGTTGTTATACAAATACAAATAGGACAATGGGGAACACTTTGCACTTGGAGTATAATTCCACTGGGTGCTCGCAGGGGAGGTGCGCTGGCTGTTTTACATCCCAGGAACACACTGTATTCCCTCTTGTTGATGTTGATGATATCTTTTCCGCCTGATTTGTTCAGATATTGCCAGGGTGAAGTGATCCTATGATCTTATTTATCCATCCATCCATTTTCTACTCACTTTATCCAATACAGGGTTGCAGGGAAGCCGGAGGCTGTCCCAGCAAGCAAGAAGTGAAAGGCAGAATTGATTTTATTTAGAAGTTTACCAAATTTTCATTTCTTTACAGTGTACTTTTTAAACAAGACAGTTGTTTGAATGGGTCAGCCAACTTGATAGCCCCTGAGTTTCATTGTGATTTCTGTTTGTGAACTGCACAGAAAAGCTCAATTATAAGGGACAAGAAGGAAGTGAATTTCCATTGAGATTCCATTGAGACTGGAAACAGCAGGACTTTATCGGGCACAAATCTGGTTATCCATCTATCCATTTTCTAATTGCTTTATCCAGTACAGGGCTGGGTGGCAGTCAGAGCCTTTCCTGGCAAGCAAGAGGCACAAGGCAGGATAGATCCCGGACAGGTCGCCAGTCCAAAGCAATGCACACACAATCACAAACATGCACACACTCACACCAGCTCAGGGCCAA
This sequence comes from Lepisosteus oculatus, assembly GCF_040954835.1. NCBI lineage: Eukaryota > Metazoa > Chordata > Actinopteri > Semionotiformes > Lepisosteidae > Lepisosteus > Lepisosteus oculatus. The sequence goes on along the minus strand of NC_090696.1, from coordinate 43,716,740 downwards.
TTTTCCCAGAAGCCAGTTAACCAACCAGTATGTCTTTGGACTGTGGGAGGAACCCCATACAAATGTAATGCGCACAACTATCTCCACCTAGACAGCACCTCAGGAATTGAACCCAGGGCTCCAGTGCTGCAAGGCAGCAATGCTAACCACTGCCCCACCATACCACCCCAAATCTGGTTATGTCCTCTTTAAATGCAAGGTGCTAGTGTCATTGTAATGTGTTAGGATTTGGACTGGGTGAGACCTGAGGAAAATGTCATCTGGTACATTCAAAGTAGAAGAGTAAATGAAAAGGGACCCTTTATCTTGTCAGGAATAGAAAGGTGTGCTGTGTATTTTGTGTGATTGCAGAAAGGCTGCAGTGCGAAGGGTAGAGGTTGGTGTTTGGTCTTTGTGTTTATTTCTTCAGTGATGTGTGCTTTTCAGAAGATGAAAAGATTTCTGGAATGTCAGCAGGGAAACTCTAGCATGCCAGGCTTCTGGGGGGGGATGAGAAATGACTCATCTTGATGAACTTGCATTAGTGTTTTTATTTTTCCATTACTGGGAAAAAAAGTACCACAAAACATTTAATACAGACTTATTTAAAACATAAAATATTCAAAAGACATGATCTGTGATTCAAAGGAACATATATATTATGTGCATTTTTTACATAATTTCTATAAAATATAAAGAAGTTTGAACTATGTTGACCTGTTCAATGGTCAAAAATTAGACTACTAAAAGTCCAAGCAAATCACATCTTGATTTTTATAATAAGATAAGATTTTATTGTCCAGTGAGGGAATTTTTTTTATGGACACCCAGCACTACTGTACATTTAAATAGAATGCAAAAAAAGAGAAGAAAAACATTACACATTATACTATTACAAAAAAATAACAAAGAAAAACATTGCACATCATTCTATTGCACATGTACAGTATAACACATAACAACATGTAACATTTATAACACATCACAAAACATATTGCACTCTTGACATTTGTATTGACAGCTTTAATGGATAGTGGAGCAAAGGAATGTTTGTATTTGCTTGACTTACATTTGGGAACCCTAAAACATTTGCTAGAAGGAATAAGTGGATCTTCAGAGTTGAGGATGTGGGAAGGATCTGATAGAATTTTTTCCTGCCTGCTTGATTATGGATTTTTCTGCTGATTGTCTGCTGGGAATGGTGCTGTTTCACTCCCATGACCTTCAAAGCTGTCTGGATGAGGCGGGTAATTTGCGATTTAAAATGAACTGATAGATGACCAAACCACACTGAAATACCACACATGATAATGCTCTTGATTACAGCATGGTAGAAGAGTAGCATTACTTCCTGTCAAACCCCAAACACTCTTAGTCTTCGCAGGAAATATAAGCGCTGCTGAACTTTGGAGCAAACACTCTCAACATGAGTAGTCCAGCACAGGCTACAGTCTATGTGTACACCTAGGTACTTATATGAATAAACCTAAGTGATAAGTTCGTTGTGGATTACCACCTGTGAGTGATCACCAACTGTTCTGGGATTGAAAAGTATTTCTTTTTGTTTTTTTGCATTCAAATCAAGGCTATTGGTGTCACACCATTGCACAAATCTTTGGATTTCCGACATGTATACAGATGAGCTGCTACCTCTATGCATTAAGCCAAGAACAGCTGTATCATCTGAGAATTTGAAAATGAAGTTGCTTTGACTACTGCTTGTACAATCGTTTGTATAAAGTGTGAACAGAACTGGAGAGCTCACACAGCCCTGAGGGGCACCTGTGCTAATAGATCGTGACTCGGAAAGAGTTTTGTTAACCCTGACATACTGTGTGCGATTTGTTAAAAATGAATGGTACCATCTTATAATGTTATCTTATAATGTTATGATTATAATAGTTAGTAGTAGCTGTACATGTACAGGTACATGTATATTTAATGATAATGACTACATTTGTTTTGTGTAAAAGTGCTTTTCAATACACTGTAAATCAAGAGTTTGTGCGCTTTCATGTTGATTGTTATCATATGAACTTCATAAGCTGCAGAAGCTCTTGTCCCTGCTATTGATACATTCAAGTTATTCTGAAGCTTATTTATCTACAGAAAATATTTTGTTCCTGCTTGACAGTTAACTTAGAGATAAAAATATTTATGGTAGCTGCTAGAACAGTTTTTTTGTTTGGTTGTTTATTTTAGTTCATATGAAAGCTAAGCATAATTTGATATTCTTTTACCTCATGTCACAAAGTTATAGAATGCTACATTTTCACAAAAAAATTAGGTATTTTCTGTTTAAATGAATCATGCTCTTTGAAGTTTATATATATCATAATCTCATAGACTTATGGAAAAATAAATGCATGCTTTTTGTATTGGACTCAAGGATTTTCAAAGCACCCATCCATGCATGACATTTATGAAGAAAATATTATGTTACACTCACTAGTGTATCATAGTAAAATGTCTACTGTTTCAAAAGCTCAGTATAAGCATTTTGAGTGAGGGGAGGGAGTTTTCATTTGACTCTAAAATCAAAACATTTTCTTGCCCAAGGCTTTGTCAAAGTCTGTATTGTGGAATATTGTCAGCCTTTTAATCTTGCTTTATTTGAATGTAAGGAATTAAACATGATGCTTCAGGGTGTTTTATGTGGGGTTTTGTAAAGCTTTGAAGACTACGATGGGATCAGTTTTTTATCTTTAATGTAGACTTAAACCTACTTCATAACACTGAACTTCTTTAAGCAATCCTTTAAACTACCGTATAGTGTAGTTGGCATGGCACACAAATCAAAAGGCCTAGTTTCAGATGATTTTATGTGTGACTCCACACTGACATTACAAGATTAAGATTAATTCTTAATTAATTAAGGTTTCTGGTATAGGCTTCCGATTACTGTAACCATCACCAGGAAACTCTGTTTGCTAATTAATGGATGGATTAACCAGTCCTTAAACTACAGCTTGCACTGGAATATTTTGTTACTGTGGAAGTCTTAAACTTCAGTGTAGCCAAATTAGTGAGAGATGTCTGTGATAACCTGATGTTTTTAATCATTGAATTCTCTTGTCTAAACTACAAGGTTAAAGCTGGGTTGTGGGGTTAAAAAAACACTTGTGTTCTATGAGTGATAAATTGCATAATTTTTATGAAGTTTGTCTGCAACCAACCATGCATGTTTCGAATAGTAAGGCAAGAATGTGTGCTTATGAGTAGAGCCATTCCCAGTAAGATATCCCATCAGGCTTGCCAGTGCACCAAACTCCCTGTGTGCTTCACATTGTGCAGCGTTTCAGAACTTTCCACCACAGCAGTGTTTAATATTGTGATCAATTAAACTGTGCTGTAAGAGTTCATGGGTGAAATGTTAAAATTAGGTGATGTATTGTTTCTATTAACAGGTGAGAAACCTTTTCAGTGCAACATCTGTGGGAAAAACTTTTCACAGGTAAGCTACTTTCAGTGTGATACGCCCTTGATTGTAGAGCACTATATAGTCAATATTTCCTTGGAAGGGCCATATTTATTTCTCAGTTGCCCAGTGTCTAATATGGGCAACTGAGAAGAAGAAGGCTCCACGGCCGAAACGTTGTGTTCTCTTTCTTCTTTTTTTCAGCATGGAATAAACCTATTACTTGTTCCTTTGCAGCCTACGCATGCTGACGCAGCTACCCACCTGAACTACAGTGTTTAATATGTTCTCTTACAAAAATAGTGAACAGTAGATGGAGAAAGGGGATAGCAATTGAAGAAAAAGCTGACCAAAATTGCAAAAAGGAGGGAACATAAATATTCCTTTTGCTTTCTGATTAGCTACTGTCTTTTTAAACCATCTGGAAAATGTGTGGGGTGAAATTTCTTAGAATTTTTAAATAAAGTAAATCTGAATGAAGTTCAGTTTGATCACTGTTCCACTTTTGTATCTGAATGAACCAGGCAGGTAATCTACAGACTCACTTACGGCGACACTCAGGTGAAAAGCCCTATATCTGTGAAATCTGTGGAAAAAGGTAAAATCTGTTGTTTCTTTCATTATACAATACTGAAAGTAGCTTATTCATGGGAAGATGTTGATGCTTGATACTGACCATTGCACATAAGGCATAGTAAGCATCATAAGCATTTGATGAAGTACTATCTTTAATACAAAATCATTTTTCTTTAAAAGTGCCTTTTTTTAGTGAAGCCAATTGATTACATTTAATTATAAAGATGGTATTTAATTATAAATTAATTATAAATCTACTGTATTAAGTCTATTCCACATACACTTTTGATACACTTAGCAATTGTAAAACAGCACTTTATTGGGGGGGAAGAATTGGGAGAATTATTTAAATATTTTCTTTAGGAAGGGCATTATTTAAATGAAGAGGAACAGAAAAATGTTCCATTCAAAACTTAAAAGAACTTCAGTTCTATATACTTGGAAGTGTAGGACAGTCCTCTGAGTCCTGGAATGTTCTTCAATCTTTTTCTTTGAATTGATTTAATAGCAGGTTTGTCTTTTGTCAGAATTGTGCACAGTACTCTAAATGAGGATTTAGTTGTGCAATATGCATAAAATGTATTTATTGTTATGTTTGTATCATTTAATGGATAATGCCTTGAATATTGTTTAAAAACACTTAAGGACCTTTAAGTTGCATATTCTGAAATGTATAGGTTTTGTGTACTATAACATGTATTACTTGCCTTTAGTTATGAATTAGTGTTAGTTTTTTTGGTTCTCTGTTCAGGATTGGGCATGAAAAAAGTAACTTTCCCTCGATTTACAGTTTAACTATCATGGATGAGATTGTTTCTATTTTTCTTTACAGTTTTGCTGCCTCCGGTGATGTTCAGCGGCACATTGTGATTCATACAGGAGAAAAACCGCATCTTTGTGATATGTGTGGTCGAGGTAAGTTAATTTTTTCTGTATCGTCTCAGTATTTCGCAAGAAAAGATAGAGCAACTGCATTTGCAGTTTCTTCTCTCACTGCTGAAAGACAAATCAAATAATCTTTATTTTGTATAGTACCTTTCACGATACATCTCAAAGAGCTTTTAAATAAAATACACACTAAATGTAAATGTTTAATTCTAAAATAAATTAATCATGAATATAGAAGTGTGTTTTAAGACAGGATTTGAAAATGTTTGCCAAGATATGAAATAGGTAGGGAGATTATTCTAGAGTTTTGAGGCAACAGCACAGAAACCCAGTCTCCCAGTATTTGCAGCTTTGTTTTGTGAACTGAAAGGAGATCAGAGTAAGTGAACAATATGTAGCTATATAGAGAGTTAACAATTTACTGAAGTACTGAAGCCAAACCGTTCCATCTCTTAAAAGGTGAGCAGCATTCATTTAAATTTTACTCTAAAACCTATATGGAGGCAGGGCAAGGGATCTAAAATAGTTGAGATGTGCTAATGCATTTCAGTTGTACTGTAGTTATATTTAGGCAGGCCTCCAGGGTGGTTCAGCCAGTAAAGGCCCCTATAATTCAGGAATCGCAGGATTGAGGCAGGGTCATGTCGCTAGCAGAATGAAACTGAGTTCCCCCAAGCACTGGTGCACAAGTGGCTGAGAGTCGCCAAGGTTAGGGTGAAATTTGCAGACCAGGGCTTTGGAACGTGGACTGATTCCAGCACCATCATTAGTCATCTAAGGAAAACAAATTTGCAGAGTTTTGCTTTAATTTCATAATAATAAGAGTGTGACAGTGTGCAGAGTGTGCAGACAGTGCTTGATTAATGTCAGGATTCATGCAAACATCTACAGTATTTGGGCATCATCAGCACAAACACAAAATCTAATTCCTGTGCAGATTGTGAACTAATGGCATCATAGATGTTAAAAATAACTGGACCAAGAACAGAGCCTTGTGACTACTTTGTAGAGTAAGAACTATGACCAATTTGAACAGACTCTTTTCTGTCAGTTCAATATTTAAACATCATCAAAGCAGTTCACAGTAATATCTTTATGCATCTCTGATCTAATCTGTATGATCAGCAATGCCAAAGGCAGCACTACAGTTTAGTACAAGAATGGATACAATCACAGTCATAGTATCCCTGTCAAAAACTGTTTCTGTAATTTGGCATTGATCTGGACTGAAAAAACCCATGTGTGAGCTTGTACTATTTCCCCTTTTGTGTAGGCTCAAAAGAATCCGGTATATATGGAAATCTATATTTTTAGAAAGTAGTAAATCAGATGCAATGCAAGCAAACCAATAAATTGTGCAGTTCTACAAAAATATCAGATGAAGGAATTACAGTGTCTTTCCTAATGTAATTTCTTGGAAATCTCTTGACATTTATTACTACAGACAATACCAGGAACATAATTATACATAATGGCATTTTAGTTAGATAAGTGCAAATTATGGATAGATAAGTAACGCTGTGTCTTCTGGTTTTAGCTCCAGCCAAGGTCTTAATCATCAGCTAATTAATTTCAGTTTACCTTTGAGGACATATTTGTAAATTTAATTTCATCTCTTAAATGGCCAAATAGAATCTGTAATTGGTATCAACCCTGTACAAACGTCAGTTTCAAAACTGCCATCCTTTATGTGGTTTGCCTCACATGTAGGAGTTTGATAGTGTCATTCTCACCAAATCATCAAATGATCTACTGAGAGCCGTTCAGTCAACATCTTTCTATATTCAGAAGTTGTATGAAACAGTACCCTTAAATTAGGATTTTTATGCTACAAAGAGACCACTCCTGAGTATCGGTCCTCTATCATCGTAGAGAAATCGTGTTCATCCAAGACCAGGGTTGGGAAACACTAAAGTAGAAGCAAGGTTTGCATTAATTTGAGACAAATATTCTACTTGCAGTACTTATTGTATTAATGGAGCTAAGCCATGAATAAAGACGTTGTCTGCTTCTGATAAGTGCAGAATGAATTTCTATGCTATGTGTATCACTCTGATACATAATTTCATCTTTAGTACAACATACTTGTTTGAATGAATTAACAAAGCCATTGCATTTCTGTTTGCCATGTTAGTGGGTGTGTTCTCCATCACTTATTCAATACATAAGCACAAAGCAAAGAGAATTAAAGTGATACCAAGTAATTGCTGAATAGCACTTGTGTCGGGTTTAAAGAAATGCTTTCTGCTTGCTGTCTATACACAGGATTTAGTAATTTCAGTAACCTGAAGGAACACAAGAAGACGCATACCACGGACAAGGTTTTCACCTGTGACCAGTGTGGGAAGTCATTTAACATGCATAGGAAGCTTCTGAAACACAGAATTAGGCACACTGGAGAAAGACCCTACACCTGCCAAACATGTGGTAGGTTGAGTGTTGCACTGATTTCATTTAGTGGATTAAAATTCACAAGTTACAAGGTGTTTGCAGTTACAAGGTGTTTCATTCTATTGTTTAGTCTTGAAAAAAGTTTTTTGTGTAATTTACTTAGGCTTCTCCTTTTCACCTGCAGAAATTGCCCGTCACTGGTATTTCTCTTCCCCCATTTTTGTAGAACTACACTAAATGTACAATACAGTATACAAATTACAGTGTGCAGATCTGGTTTTTCAGGGAAGAGTTTTGCGGGCTCCGGAGACTTACGGAGACATGTCAGAACGCACACAGGTGAGAGGCCCTACACCTGCGACACCTGCGGCAAGTGCTTCACTCGCTCGGCTGTGCTGAGGAGACACAGGACCATGCACTACAAGACCGGCCAAGACAGCCAGGTGGCCGAGGAGATATCTGGGTCAATGGAAAGCCAATTCCTTGACCCCGTGTACCAGAAATCACAGGATTCGGATTCATTTTCTACCCTAATGCCCGCTCAAGACAAGCTCCCACCTTCCCCAAGTGATCCGCCCTCTAATGTTGAATTTACTCCCAGCTCCTCAGCTTCTTTCTCAGAGCTCCGCTCCATGGTGCCTCACCACCTACTTGCTCAGCAAGAGAAATTGTGTCCAGACTCCATTAAACTGCCAAAGCCTCCGGTACCACATGATTCATTTACTTACACTGAGGAAAACAGTTCGAATAGTGAGGAGACACCCAGTGCATCCATGATCCGTCCATCCCTAACGAATCTTGAAAATCACTGTAGTCTTCCTTTAGGGAATCGTACAAATTCCACTTCATACAGAAATAATGAAGGACCTTTTTTCTCTAGTGTTACTCTCTGGGGATTAGCTATGAAAACTCTGCAGAACGATAATGAACTGGAGCAATGAAATATCTTAATGTTTCTTAAAAGTCTTCATTGTACATCTAAATATACACTCATGTTATTATAAACTATACAACTTATTTTCTTCTACCATTTTTGGAAAATAAAAATGCTTAACTATGCCTGTCTTTCTTGAGAATTCATCATAGTCAAAATGTTAAGATGAATTGAAAGTATTTTCTTGATGAAAATATTAAAAGTAATTCAATAAAGTGTCTTTATTTGTGAGTTTTCTTTACATTTATTTCTCACATTTGTACAATACTATATATTGTGGATATTTATATTATGCCAATGTCTTTTTTTAAGCTGATCCATGCACTTACCTTTTTGTTAAATTTTTTTGCTTGTTAAATGTTAAAAATGTTAAACGGCATATTCATTTTGTTAGAAAACCTTTGTCTCCTAATGTGTGAAACTGTAACATCTTGATGGTAAAATACTTTATTAGACTGCATCTTAATATAAATGTCTAATGAAAAAGATCCAGTTACTGTATTGGTCTTTGAGGTTGTTATAATAATTGCTTACACTTATATAACACTTTTCTGGACACTCCACTCAAAGCACTTTACAGGTAAGGGGGACTCCCCTCCACCACCACCACCAAGGTGCAGCATCCATATATATATATGATATAGGGCTATTTGTTATAGCGGTAACAAATGTTGTCAGCATGATCAGGTAATCAATAGTTCGATAGTTTTCATGTGCATTCACTTAAAATGGATTACACATGTGTAACAAAGAAACAAGAAATAGGGTAGTGTGAGATTTAAAGCTTGAAGCCTTAAAGCTTTACATATAGAATAGGAAATGTGAACAGTTAGTGAAATGTTAAATTGCCTGAAACGCATTCAGAGTAGAAACTACAATATGGCAAGTATTGCTAAATCCAAATTAAGGAAAGACTAACCCTTGGATTGTTTCAATCCAGCTACTCTTATAAGTGACCTGTTTAGAATTAAGTGTGTATTCTGTCCAGCTAAGTAAGTTTTGTCCCTTAAGAGTACAGTGCATACACATTTGTCCCAAATTTCTAAATTAATAAACCACCTATTTAATTGATAACAATGGAATTGTTTCATATCAGTGATGTAATGGTGACCTATGAAACCTGCTGTATTAGGTCTTTACAAGATCAAAGCTGGAAATGCCTGATCTAAATAATATTAACAAAACTCTGAAAGTAAAATGATTTTGTTACTCTCTAGATTTATACTGATGGGAAAAAAAAACGCAACATTTTCTGGAATAGTAATACTATAGTTATAGCTTATGTACTTTCACAAAAAGTTGTCAGTTTGTTTTAAGCACTCTGACCAGCTATACAGCCTGTGCAGTGAGCCATTGCAACTTGCCAATCACACAGAAACTTGTTAGGTGAACTTTTACCCAACGAGGTCCAGGTGGAACAATGCCTGATCAGGTCACCTTTAAAAAGGCCTTAATTCAAAGCTTAGGTCACTGCAAGACAAAGGGCACACTTAGATTTCTGTGCATTCCATAATGCCTCGAATGTCACCAGAAGCAAGGGAGAGGGCCATTGGCATCCTGCAGGCAGGCATGTAATGTGCCAGCATTGCCAGACACTATGGAGTAAGCCTCTCCACTGTGTCCCGACTGCAGAGAAGGTTTCAGCAGACCGGCAGGACAGATGACTGTCCAAGATTTGGTCGCCCTCGCCGACACATCAGACTGGTCCATCTAACAGATCTTTTCAGATCTGCCACCTGTGCTGCTGCTGAAACTGCCGACAGACACAATGTCTGCATCAGTGACAGGACAGTGAGGCTCCATGCTGTTGGCCTCAAAGCAAGGGCGACCTGTCAGAGACCCTCTGCTCACACCTCCCAACTGGTCCCGACTGGACTCATCAGCAGTGGCATCAAGTCCTCTTCACGGATGAGTCACTCTTCAGCTTGTTCCATGCAAACTGAACCAGAGTGCAGGCCAGAGTATGGAGGAGGAGCTGTTGTATTTCTTTTTACCATCAGTATATGAAATGTGTGCAAAGTATTTGTATATTTGGGATTAACATTTTAATGTGAGAGATTTTAAGTCACCTTAAAATGACAATTAGGAGTGAAAGTTAAAATAAATATTTAAAGGGTCTTAATGTGATGGTACTAAAATTTCAAAAACAGATACATAAAATGTTGTTACAGCACCTTTTCTGTGAGATTCTGAATTAGAAGCATTGTCACAAACCATAGATGGTAGCTACAGTATAAGGCAAAAAAACATGCCACATACAGGCATTAGAAAAAATGAAAACACCCAAGTAAATCAGGCTTTCACATAGATGTGGAATCATGCTTTAGTAAGATGACATCCAAGAATGTTAAGGATCATTATAAAAATGTTGGCCAGACCTGTTTGCTTAAAATAATACACTATCGTGGCACAAATGCACTATGCAAGACACTATTTTGGTGACTTTGAAAGAAGGGTGATTGTTGGGGTTTAGCAGGAGCTTTAGTGAACAAGACAATTCAGCTTCCTGATGTTTCGACAAAAATTCCAAGAGAATGACATCTGCAAAGTGGAACAGAGGGTGGAAGAGCATACTTTAGGTTCATGATATCTGAGTATTTAAAGGATGAGGCAAAACAAGTGAGCAACTGCAGATCAATTGACTACAAATTTCAGATTGTGGGTGTTAATGCCACCAGCCACAGAGCATTTAGGGTCACCCAGTAACCACTGGATTTGATGATCATGAGACTGCTGTTATCCATATTCCATGGCCTTCTCAGTCACCAGATTTGAACATGATCATGTATTTATCGGATATTCTGAAACAGTGTCTGAGACAGCAATTTCCAGTTCCATCAGCCAGGTAATAGTTGATCATTTTTATCATTGAAGAAGTTTGCCATAACACCCTTCCTGTAGAGTTCTAGCCAATGGTAGACTCCATGCCACTGCGCATACAAGCTGTACCGGCCACATACACTGAGCATACAAAACATTAGGGATGCCTACTTTTTCCTTGAAATAGACCGACCAGCTATGATTCCTAATTGATTTCACCTATCAAATCCACTTCAATCAGTGTAGATGAAGGGAATGAGACAGGTAAAAGTATTTTTAAGGCTTGCGCCATTGAGACATAGATTGTGTATGTGAGAGAGTGGGCCATAAAAAAGATGTAGGTGCCTTTTAATGGTATATGATAGGAAGTGCCAGATGCACTTGTTTAAGTGTGTCAAGAACTGCTGGGTTTTTCAAGCTTAACAGTGTCCTGTGTAGATCTAGATTGGTGCACCACCCAAAACACATCCAGCCAATGGCAGGCCAGCAGTCAAAAATGGCTCATTAATGAAAGTGGTGAAAGGAAGCTGACTCAAATTGTGCAGATCAACAGACAGTCCACAGTTAGTCAACTGACAGTCCAGTACAATATTGGTGCCAAAAGAACCATAAAAGATTGCACAACTTGACACACCTTGACACGAATGGGGTAGTACAGCCAACAACCTTACAGAGTTCCACTTCTTTCATCAAAAAACAGAAAACTGGTTGCAGTGGGCTAAGGAACGTAAACATTGGACACTGGAGGATTGGAAAATCATTTCCTGGTCTGATGAATCCCGGTTCCTGCTCTTTCATGCAGATGGGAGGACTAGGGATTGAAGAAAACAAAATGTATCCATCATGCCGTGTGTCAACATTGCAGGCTGGTGGTGGTGTGATGGTGTGGGGTGTGATTTCGTTACACATACTGGGCCCCTTGATTAAAGTGGAGCAAAGTTTAAATGCCACAGGTTATCTGAACATCGTTGCCAATCAGGTGCATTGCTCATGGCAGCAGTGTATCCATTAGCAAATTGATTTTTTCAGCAGGATATTGCCCTGAGCCACAAGGCAAAGATTGTCCAGGAATGGTTTCACAAACATGACAATTAATTCAGCTTTTAATCTGGTGGCTTCCCCTGGCCCGAGATCTCAATCCAATAGAACATCTGTGGGATGAGATGGAACAAGCTTTTCGGAAAAGAGATCCACTACCAGCCACCTCATGACAACTGTGGAAAGCACTGGAGTCAGCATGGGCTCCTGTGGAATGCTTCCGACACCTTATTGAGTCCATGCCCTGATGAATTGAGGCTGTTCTGAGGTGATGCAACTCAATATTAGGAGGGCATCCCTAATGTTTTTTCCATTCAGCGTATGTTGGCCCAATGTCCCATGGAGTGACTTTACTGACACTTGAATCACAGAATGTGGCTCAAAGTCAGCACATCACCTTAAAATGTGAGCATTCCAGTGACCTGTCATTGAATCTTGTAGATGAAACACCTCTGGGCTCCAAGATGTTCAGGTGGTCCCTGTCACGAATCTCCCTCACGCAGGCAAGCACTCCAGCATTCCCACAAGCACTCCCCGTACCAAACGTGCAAGTGTCAATCAGTCCTCTACTTAAACCCTCACCTGTCCCCTGGTCATTGCTCACGATTGAGATTCTCTCCTGGAGCTACCCTACGAACTACGCCTTTGCCTTACGACGCCTTTTCTCCTGGACTTCGACCCTCTTTTCCGACTACTGCTTTCGTCGCTCGATTTAGTACCTATGCCTGTTTTACGGTCTCTCGGATCCTGACCCCAGCCAGTCTCTTCGTTTATGCCTCTGCCTGCCGATTCCACACAGACGCCTCTTCTACGCCTTACCGGACCCCGACCCCAGCCTGTTTCCTCGACTAAGCCTTTGCCTGCCGATTCAGTGCCTATGCCTCTACAACGCCTTCCCGGACTCGGACCCCAGCCTGTTTACTCCGACTACGCCTACGCCTAGCGCCAACCCTACCAAGGGCACCGCATTGGATCTCCATCCTCCGCAGTCAGTCCCTGCGTGACAGTCCCCTTTCAGAGGAGCCTGCGCAGTCCGCTTTTCAGATAATTTTCTCATCAATTTTTCACAGCAATGTCCTCTTACATCATCAGTCAATCTTAGACCTGAAATGGGAGAATTTCTCTCAACTATGCCATGTCTACAATAATCACTGGATTGTCCCTTTTAAGCAGAGACATTCTTGGGCACTTAACTCTACTTAACCTTTTACACCCAGTTTTCTCAGCTTCCCTTTAATCAGTACTAATAACCTCTCATAATGAGACACTGGAGCTTTACAAACTAAATGCTAAAATATTATACCTCACTGACTGATCTGAAAATCTGTATCTTTCCTTCACAAACACTGCATTCTCACACCTATCAAACCGTCTCTACCACAGAGACCACAATCCTGTCTGCTGGTGAGCCCAAAGGACTTCCCCTGTGTTATCTATGCTCTCTAAATGCACTCTGAGCACTCATTCTCTTCTTTTCTTACAGGTGCCCTTTACTAGCTTCAATAAGCACCAGAACACTAATCCAACAGACTGACCAATAAAATACACAGCCTATCCTACTTGTACTTTTCCTCCTGTGGAATCTCACTCCCACTGGATGGTAATTATTTATTTAAACCAAGTGTGCCTCATTTACACTCTGATACTGTAGGTGGTTTTCAAACAAGATTCCCTCTTTCATCCTTACACATTGGTGATTTCATTTTTTTCTACACTACCGGTACACCCAATATAAAGCATGAACATTCTGTTCCTCTCATGCTGAGCAAGATTACTACTGCAACATCCGTAGGGTAAAACTAGTCTGTCTCACGATGGTCTAAACCCAGCTCATTGGGTGAAAAATGCAATGCTTTATTTAAAATGACATTATGTAGACTTCAGCAAATGCAAAATACTTCATTCTGTGTTTAGATTATCATTTAAATACTCTGCCAAAAATCCCTTTCTACATATCTTAAAAAATGAAAAATGTGTGCCTGTGTCAATAATTAACGTGGATTTAAATGCATCCCCCTTTGAGCCTTTCTTTCATTGTATCGATTCTGTGTATGCAAGGTCTTACTGCTCTGAACTTTAATGATCAGCACTTTCATATTTTTGTACAGGGTTTCAAAAGGTTACCGCTCTCTTCTAGGAAAACAGAAACTGTGAGTCTGAATGACTCATTTCTCAGTAGTGCTGCAGCACACACACATTTTTAAAACCTTTTTTCACACTAAAACCTACTGTCATATTTTACACCATGTTTGTGGTTCATAATCTAAATCATAAATAATTTCAAAATGTTTTTGGTTATCAAATGAAATACAACCCAGGAATAGTCTTAATTGGTATTTGACAGAAAGATGTTATTCTGGTTTCTTTTTGCTAGTTTCATTTACATCTATTGAATTGTGTGATTTTCAGGTTAGTCAAGGTTTAATGCTGATTTCTGTTTAGTCATTGCACTCAAAATGGCCACTGTTATTCCCTGTGGAGGTGATTAATATCAAACTAATGTAGTGCTCATTTAAACTGTCTGCAATGACCTTCCCCAAGTCGACGGAGAACTCTTTAATCATTTCAGGCTTGTTTTTTTCTGAGGTTGTAGTGGCCTTTCGTCTTCACTGTGGTATACAAATGGAAAGTAAAACCATGGAGTCTTGTCTCGCATACAGTATAATGGGATATTCTATTTAATTTTATGACTCAATTTCTTTCCCTTTTCTTGTGGTTTCAATTTTGGACTCCAATGTGCATGATGAACTAATTACCAATACAAAGGTAACAAATATTAAAGACATGGAATATTTTTATGAAAGACATGATATTTAAAATAATTATCAAGAATACTGTACAGTAAAAAGCAATCTAAAAGTGGTAAGTTTAGGATTTATGAGCTTTTCCATGTTAATTAATAGCTGCATAAAGCTAAGTCACCAGTAAGTAGTAGATTAGAAACAAAAATGTGAAGAATAATTATCCATCACATGCATCTGTCTAAGACCAAAAAGTCTAAGCATTGTGGGACAATGTACTGACATGGATTAGCCTTAAGAATCTCTGTAAGTACAGAGATTCTTTCTTGTACTGTGGCCACAGAAGTACTGTATAAAGGTGTTCCTAACTCTGCTTCATATCAACAAAATTAAAAAAATATATATAAAAATGAAAGAATACATATATTGTATGTGGGGATAGCATAATTATTTGTAATTACTGTAGCTGTAATATGCATATTCTTTCTAGAAGAGTGATATGAAATGTATAACTTCTGAGCTTCCCGTTGCTGATGGGAAGCAGAGTGGTCTTTGTCAAAAGTCGCTGATGTGCTTCTAATGTGGATTCACTTCAGCTTCAGGAGAACACTAAATTAAGTCGACTGGAAAAATAAACTGCTTGGTACAGTGCCGTGCAAAAGTATTCAAACCCTTGCTCAGTTATCACATTTTAATTGCTGAAAAACTTGCAGTCCTGATTCATTGAAGCAGCAATTAATATATTCTATACACAACCTACTCCACACAGCCAAAGCAAAACATAAAAGTAAATAATATGGAAAGTCATGATTTTATACTGTAGGTATTCAAACCCTTTTCTGTGGCAAATCTTACTTAATGTTGGTCAACAAAATTATGTTAACAACCCACACAAATAGTTGAGTAGCCTCTATCCTTGTGCATTAATAGCGGTTTCAGAATACACCTGTCTCTGCTAGATTCTGAACTCAGATAATGAATTTAAAGGAAAACTCAAGCATAAAGATTGAGGAGCTGTCAAAGCAAGTCAGGGATACAGTCATTGAAAAGCACAGATCAGGAGAAGGGTACATAAATAACCCTGTGACACAGTCTAATCTATCGTCAGGAAATGGAATGCGCATCACACCACCCAGGCACTGCTTAGGTCATGGCGCTGCTCCAGACTGAACTGTCGGGCAAGGAGAAAACTGGCGAGGCTTGCCATCGTAAGACTAAAACTGTCTTTCATTGAGATCCAGAGCTCAGTGGCTGAGATGGGAGAAAATGTCCAGAAGTGGACAATATCCCAGTCCCAGTCACAAAGCCTGACCTACGTGGCAGAGTGGTACATCATCTGAAATCCCACAAGCAATCTTCCACAAAGCATTTATGTGATCCTGAAAATATGTGGCAAAAGAGTTTGTGGTCAGATGAGACAAAACTGGAACATTTGGGTGTGATTACAAAGCATTACATCTAGTATTAAAAACAATGCAGTGTATCACCCTTTCAAAGCCATTCTTACAGTCCAGCATGAGGATGGCAGTGTAGTGCTATGTGGATGCTTCTCCTCCTGCAGGGACTGGAAAACTTGTTTTGGACAGCTAAAATTCACCTTTCAGGACAATGAACCAAATCACAAGGCCAAAACTGCACTGGAGAGACCCAGTCAAAATTATTTTCATCTTGAGAACTTGTGGAAAGGCTTCTAAACTGCTAACCATAAGCAACATTTTGTGAGATTGAGCAAGTCTCCCAAGAAGAATGGGCAAACATTGTCCTCCAAGTCTTCAGTTTGATCTTTGAGACTTAGAATAAAATATTACGTTTAAAAAACGTGTATGTATGATTATGTAATTTCATAAAATGGAAGGGTAATAATACATTTACAAGGCATTGAACCTGCGCTACTGTACGAACAGTGTGTCTTCTTAGAATAATGCAGAAAATTTACTATCTGAGTAAAAGAAGCTGAAGATGTCTCTCCTTTTACTGCATGCTGCCTAATAAACGTTATCTAGCGTCAGGTCTGAAAGATGAAGTGAAATAAAAAAAAGAAAATGTTATTTGAAAGAAAAATGTGATTGACAAAATCTCACACAGTAAATGTTTCTCCTTAAAAGCCTGTAACTGAATAGCCTAATAACATGTTAGATAATTCCAATTCTTTCTCCACACAATTACCTTGGACAATTTACTCCTGAAAATTGTTACTTGCACAATAATTATGTCTTTATCAAGAAGTTAGAGGATAAATCTGGAGCACAGTTGCATTGAAATAAGCTTATTTTATTGATATTACATAAACATTATAAAATGATATTTGATTTGCAATGGAAATTTCTTTTCTGTGATATTTTTCATGTTTATTGAAAAGTATTATCAATGTGGAATAGTTTTGCTACACATGTTCAGAAAATTGTGTTATGTGGAGATTAGATATTAAGCTTAGATGGAATTTAAAAAGACATCATGACCCTAAATCTGGGAACACAGTCACAAAATGTACATTAATAAAGAGGTGGAAATATTGCACAATAGAACCATATCTTAAATACTTGACCAGGTCATGAGCAACCAAGGTTCATTTGTTCCTTTTTTCTGGAAACCCACAACATCTCTTAGCTTGTATTCATAAGTTAGATTTAAAAGTGCTGCAAACAATTATTCATAATTGATTTCCATTGCACATATTAAAAAAAAAATAATTAAGTATTATACTTCTTGCCCCTCTTCAGGGACTGTGTCCCCCAACTCTCAAGAATTTTAAACCTAGAACAGGAAACAGTTCTTTATGCAGAGGATTGTGGGTGTGTGGAACAAGCTCTCATCCAAGTTGATGAAGTCAATACCCAGACACAATGTGTCTGTGTCTCCCTGGAGAAAAGCTGGGGTATGCGAAAAGACGCATTCCTAATGCAAGAAATTGTATAGGGCTAATAAAGAAACATTATTATTATTATTATTATTATTATTATTATTATTATTATTATTATTACCCTGGCTTACTTTAAAGAAAAACAGGATGAGATCCTTAAAGAAATTATCTACTTTCAAATAGGCTACAATGGCCTTCTGTCTTATTTCTTTCCTTTCTTATTTTTTGAAGACATGAAAGATGTGAAATGTCAGCCCATGTCTACAACAAAACACTTGCCAGCTGCCTAAGAAAATTGATAATATAAGGTTGCAAATGACAGAATTAGTATGAAGATGTCATCAAGTCACTTCTTGAAGGAATCGTGACACGAAATTTGGTTTAATCAACCACAGTTTACTGTAGAGATTAATTTGATCTTAATTTGCACTCAAAAATGTTATGGATATTTGAATATTACTCACATAACATTCTTTATGAACATGTCATCTACTTTATTATTTGAAGGTAAAAAGGAAATAAACGTGAGAGGTGATCAATTCAAGCCTTGCTGTATGCTTCAACACTATGGTGCATATCTCAAGGCTTACATAAAATGAGCAGCAGCATACAGTAGCAGCATGTTATTGGCACTGCAAATTGGCTTTAAAAAAACAGCTGTGGGAAAATCCAAGTCATACTGTCAGTCATTCATCAGCAAACAGAAGCCCTGCTTAAAGAAACAGCAGCTCTGCTAATGTATGTTCAAGCTGACATACATATAGAATACTTAAAAATAGGCATTTTATTCTGCTTTCTGTAAAATCTAAACAGTAAATTATTATGTTCTAGATTTTATATAGAGATATAAAGATTATGTAAGTCATTTGGTGTGTAATCAGTGGTATGTACATGAATGATTACATTATTGTATTTTCTTTAGGAGCCCACTGACTGAAGTTCTAAAATCCTTTAATACCTCTAAGACTGAATAAAGAGCAAATAAAAAAAAATACGTCTGTCTGCTACAGATATTGAACACAAAAAACACCAATATGAACTCACTTAATAGTTTGTTAGACCATGCAGTACAGCCTATATAAGGTATGGCTACCAGCATCTGGAACTCTGTGGGAGGGAGGAGGGATTAGGCACCATTCATGCCAATGTCAATTAAGTCATACCTAACTGATGAAGGTGAAATCTGTCTTAAGTATCTTCCCAGAATACCCCATAAATGTTTGTTTGGATTCAGATCTGATGACTGAGTAGACAATGATGTGTAAAATGTCAGTATCATTCTTATCAAGCCATTGAGTGACCACACATGCTCTGTGTATGTGGACCTAGTCCTGGAAGGTGCCCCTCTGGCAGAAAAGAAACGCTGTATTACAGGGTGGAAATAATCACTCAGTACCATTAGAATAGAAGCATCCAAACCATGCCAGGATAATGAGCCCAATAACATTACAGAACCATCAGACGCCTTCACTGCTGGAACCAAGCACTAGAGCTCTTAAGGCTACACCTGCACTCATCTGTTAGTGAGAACATGGTGAAGGATAATCCATCTGACCAGATCACGTTTGTCTACTGCTCGGTA
Organism: Lepisosteus oculatus; assembly: GCF_040954835.1. Taxonomy (NCBI): domain Eukaryota; kingdom Metazoa; phylum Chordata; class Actinopteri; order Semionotiformes; family Lepisosteidae; genus Lepisosteus; species Lepisosteus oculatus. The sequence continues at coordinate 43,697,513 of NC_090696.1, read as the reverse complement.
GTCCATTCGCTTCTGCGCCTATTTGCACCTCTGGACTCACAACTTGTATTGCCAGGTGTGATGAACGCGTTGAGGTTAGTGCCGATGATGGTGTCCTACTCTATAGAATTCCAGGAGGACTATTTTTTTATGAAACTGGCTGCTAGTAGCCCAAGCTAGAATTTGTAGTCAATTGCTTTGCAGCTGCTCACTTAGTTTCCCTTGCATTTCAAATTAACATCATGATCTGGAAGATTGCTTTCACCTAGTGTTGCACTTTGCTGGTAGTGATATAGCTTTAGAGACATCACCTTAGACACCATTGCTTTCCCACTGAAGGTCTTGTCAAAAGAAACCTCTACAATAACCCCTCTTTCAAAAGGTAAAAAGGTATTGTTACACATCCAGTAATTATGATCTGTTACAGTGCTGCTAGTTCCCTTTCTTGTTTCCTATTTACTTTTCAACCATTCTCAAATTACAGAAGGAAATGTTCTTATAGAACAGCCTGAGGTCTTTAATTCATGGTGCTTCATCAGCTATCACAGAAAATAAACTCAAGCTTTGAATCCAACACATACAAATATTAAATGATGCACTAAGACACTGCTTGTATCTGCAGAGAACATTCATAATATGAATTCAATACACAAAGAAACATCTTCTGATGAATGGCAAGAAAGTTTACAAACGCAGTCACTCTAGTCTTTTGTTATATTTTCTATTCATTCTGCTTCCCCCTGCTCTTGTGGATGAGAAAATCAGTGGCCACTGTCTCCTACCAAGGATTTGTCAATGGTGAGGTAGACTAAGCATCCGTAGATGGCTTTAAATAGCAGAGGTACCACAAAAACCAAGACCAGGCCCACATTTCACTCCTGCACGAATTGCAAAAAATCAAAACTCATTGAATGAGGGTTTCCCAGCTGTATTATAATTATGGATACCACACATTCTATGCATTTATGAACCATAATACTGTATTTTGGAGTAAATAACCAAGTATTATTAAAAACATTATTTGAAATATTACATGAATTTCTGAGAAGCATAGTGCAGCATTAAAGGTTCTGACCTTTTCTGCTATCATTAACACATTGACCTGTTATGAGCCTGGCTCTAGGGGACTCATTTGGACTCCTGTGTACTTATGTTTGCAGCCCTGCTCATTAAGCCTATCAATTAAAAGCATGTTGGAAAGGTCTGTATGGAGAAAGGCACAAATAACTTGTTATAACAGTACCAGTGCTAGTTTTCTTGGGTGTGAATGTGAATGCAAAAATGTAGAATCTGCTTTTTGATGGTTTTATGTACAAATTCAGAAATGTTTAATAGCAACCTGAAGAACACAAAAATCATAATACTTTTACACTATATTGAAACTATAATTCTAATGTAATTCTTTGAAACATTTTATGAGAATACTGTAGACATTCAACATTCATTTGTATAGATATGTTCTTGAAGTAAGATTGTTTTTAAATTGTGTGTACCCTACGATGTACTGGCATAGAGACCAGTGTTTATTCTACCTTGTGCCTGTTGCTTGCCAGGATAGGCTCCAGTTCCCCCACAGCACTGTATTGAATAAAGCAGTCAGAAAATGGATAGTTAGATAATCTGAAGTGATAGTGAGGTACTTGGTACACAATAACATAGAATTTTATTTTAAATGAATCTACACCAGATAATAGGTTTTATTAAGCTTAACCAGCTGTGATATCCTAAGCATATTTAGTTTTAATACACTCATAAATTAAAGAGCATACACAGTAAGAACTCCTCCCTACCATTCTAGTTCAAACTAGAGATTCACAAAGAGAGATCTTACACTAGCAAACCATTAAATGCTAAATAGCGAAAACAAATACAGAAAGGACTATAAAATGCTCAAGGAGTTTAAACCATAAATGAGGACCAAGGGTAAATCAACAAATGAAGTGCATTTTACTGGCAATAATAGCATTAGTGTGTAATACAATTGTTTTATGTGTGATATTGACTGGCAAGTGTGGTTAATTTTATTGACTACTCCATACCTTCTTACTGCTAGTGTATGAGCTATAAAGATGGCTGCTCAGGATGGCTCAGGCACAAACCAAACACCATCTTACAACGAATGCATCCATGACCCTGTTTAGTGGTGGCAGATGTGTGTGGGAGTGCAAATGAAAACTGAAGGTCTTACCCACTTGTGAAGCAGAATTACTGGATAATTCACAAATCTACTTCATTTATAGTATTATACATTCCAAGCATTTACCCAAGGATTGTAAAATTCTCAAAACATGTGTCACACTAATCCCACACTAAGGTTACAAATACAAAATGACAGAGGAGGGTTTCCAAAGAAATCAACATTGACCAAAAAGAGTTACTAAGATAAGAAAAGGTATCACCAACTTCAATTGCACAGAGATTACACATTTAATGTATTTTTTGTAAATAATGTAACATCATCACATTACTGATTTAAACTAACCAAATTAATTCAACATTATTAAGTACTAGGAGATTAATTAAAATGAGAGGGGACTATTCAATACTTATTTATCCAAGCATCAAGCATAACTAATTACACTGAAATAAAATTATCCCCAAATTGCTTGGTAATAACACAGTATGTGGTTTTATGGACACAAATATTGTATGAAGAGCTGGAAATTCAGCTTTGACTGTTGAATTTGAATGGATATATAGTATATGCGCTATGTAGGCAAAACAAGTTTTGTAACATACTAATGTACTGTATTCATTAAGTCTCCTCATCCATAGCATAAGATCTTCCAAATATTTAATTAACAAAAAAGTATTATTCAAAGAAATGGTTTTGTTTCAATATTTATAATGCAAAACCAGATTTCTCTAGAGTTGAAGAGAAAAATAACTCAACACATTTAAATTGTTAAATAAAACCCTAAATGTTTTCATTAAACTGCATTTTGTATGAAGGCATTTTGGATTTCTCCTGATAAGCAAAATTAAGAACAGGCCCATCAGGCTCTGTATAAGGTTTAGGACTGTATTTGAATCATTTGAAGACATCATGTTTTGGGTAATACTGTAGCTGTAAAACAATTATAAACTTAGATATTAAAAATAAAGCATAAATGTGAGCTCTCTAGTTTATCAAAATTATGTTTGCATAACTTAAAACCAAGCTGTGGTATTCAAGAAACTGTATATTTATTTTATTTATAGTCTGACTCAAAAAAGCATGATTGCACTTTACTACCTCAATGTGTAATGGGATTAAAATAAAGAGAAACTGAATTAAAATAAAGCAGGGGATTGGATAATTGTTTTTATAAAATACTGTTTGTGTTTTCATCCAGTTTTTTACAGATTTGAACAAATATCTGTTTAGCATTTTCTAATTTCTTGTCAATGTAATTTTTAACCAACCCTTCAAGATATGTTAAAAACGACGTATTTTATATGGCACTCAGACAATAGATGGTACTTTATGCAAAGCTGTGACTTCTATAGGCGTTTGTCCCTTCTATGTTAAAAGAGTAAGTAACAGTAGTTATGCTTGGGTTTTGATGATATTTAAATTTTGTTTTTTTCCTGCACCGCATATTTAAAAATTCTAGATTCAGACAAAGCAAAAGCGGTTGTAAATTATGAAAACTAGGAGAGTTTTTTTTTTGTAGTCTTCCAAACTGACATGCTGCTATTACATCACTGGCTAGCAGTGCTTTGATACCTCGGAGGGGCTCTTTTGTGCAGCTGCACTACCAAAGGCAGCATATCTACCGAGCAAATCGTCTGCGTCACACCTGCACCGGTGGCACAAAATTATATCCCTCACAAATCCGTTTAATTACTGAAACATCTTGAGCTACATTGGGAGTGTCACACCGTTATTTCTTAAGGTTGCATATATCGAAAGGTAAGATTTGTTAAAAGTAAAAAAATATATATATTCAATGAATATACTGCATGTCATATGCTGTAGTGTAGATCACAACAGGGATGCTTCGGCGGCGCGTGCTTTGGTTATGCTTCTGAGTTGCTCCTATGCATTAAAATGTTTCGGTTGTATACAGTAACACAGAAGAAAATATTTATCGATCCCTTATCGGCTTTTCACTGCATTCTATTTCAGTGGCATTAAATGTTAATTAATTTCGTATACGGCATATATAATCGATAGCTGTTCTAGGCGTAGCTGTTCATTCCTCTTAGATTACACAATGTTTAAATCCTTAAAGTTAATCTGGGACGAATAAAATATTTAAATAGTAACGGCATGACCAGTAATATGGATGTTGTGATAAATATTTACTGTATTTTGTTCATATTTCGTACATTTTGAAATATTTTCTTAGCTAACGTTTTCTTTCTAAAAGATTCATACAATCTTCAAGATTTACCTTGGAAAATGGTGAAATTAGGAAACAATTTTTGCGAAAAGAATAACACAAAGCAGCCCGTCTCAGAAGATGGATTTGACACCATTCCCCTTATCACACCACTAGATGTCAATCAGCTACAGTTCCCTCCTCCTGATAAGGTAAGGTTCATTTACGTAATTTTACTTTGTGAATTATTCTCCTTTTATATCCGCAAGTTATTTTTTAAGAATATGGCACATCATACTTTTGACGTTTTTTAGACATATTAAAAAATATTAATGTGAATTACCTGTCCTGCACTTGGAAGACCTAAGGATGCAGTGCAGTAGGACATTTGTAGAATTTCACTACTCATTAGTTTTTAAACAAAAAGGCCATATGTCTTTATTATTATCCATTGTTTTAGCTTTTTTGTTTCTAAACAGACATACACAAAAATATAATTTAAAATATGATTTACTATTAGCTGTGGACTTTTGATTACTTTGAATGTCAAAAAATAAATCACTAATAATGATCATCATTTTACATGATTGAAAATGAATCTTTTTTCATTTTAATATGTGGAAAAGGAAACTGATATGAAATTGAAGGAAGAAAACATGAAAACAGTGAAAAACATGCTTCATATACGTCATTGCAGTGCTTAAAGGGATTTTAGACAAATGCACAGATTTTATACCACCACTACTCAATATAAGCCAATTAATATTCACTTATTTTCTTCTAGTTATGAAATAATTAGTGACAGCACTGTTCAGTGTATGTGTACCTTAAGACCTTAAAGAAGATAAATCTTAAAATGTATAATTTACAAAAATTAAAGTCATTTGTGAAAATTCAATTTGTTTTGATTATTTCCATGGTACAATTTCAGTATTTACAGTGTATTTGGACACTGATATTACATTGCCCCTGTTTTGCATTTAGCACTTAGCTGTCAGAATAAAACGTTTGTAAAAACTAAATCCTGATGATATTGGTACGGTATTTTTAGATGACCGGACCTGTTACCATTACCATTCCCATCTTGAGATTTATGAGTCAGACAGATCTGCACCAAGAAATAAAAGTGCGATTGATGTCCTTCAAGACAGGAGTCATACATCTAGTATTTATTAGTGACATCTGGCAGGAAACAAAAGGTTGTTAAATCCTGTATGAATGCTGCTTGCATTTAAATAAATGAATAAACCAACAGGTGTGACTTTCACCGTCAGTGAATTCATACTGGTGTCATTTTAAAGATGCATAGTTTTTTATTGTATATGATTCAGAATTTCATTATGCCCAAAGTGCTTATACTGGTCGATTAATAATTTGTGCCAAATCTCTGCATTTCCGTGCAGAGGAGGGGTATTTCACTGATAATAAGGATTGTTTGTGTTTGAAGGGATATGACATGAGATTTAGTAACATCTTGTCTGTTGTACAAAAAGCAATATGCAGATGTTATGTCTGACTGGAAATGTTCTATTATGACGTGTTTTGATTACAGTCTTCTTAAAACCCTTGTCAACTAATATTTAGACACAAAAAACCAAAGTAGTTCTTTACAGAACATGATCCAAGTCGTGAAGGCCAGTGAAATGGAAAGTTTGGTCAGGGCATCACTTGGGCCTTTTTGTGTTTTGCTTTTAGGACTGAGGTCTGTCTGTATTTCTTTTCAGGTGGTTGTGAAAACAAAAACAGAATATGAAGGTGACCACAAGAAGGGCAGATTCCGTTCACCTAAAATAGCCGAATTTACAATAAGCATCATAGAGGGTGTCTCTGAACGACTCAAAGTAAGTCCAATTATGTCAAATCGAGACAAATTTATTGACTCATTTAACTGATTTCTTTTTTGTCGAGTGATGTTTTGGTAATATTCACGACATGAACATTAAGCACTTATTAAGCACTTTAATAATCAAATGTTATAATCATTATTCGAACACAACATTTACAACATTTGTGCTAATATGTCACTGTAGAATTTACAGTGTTATGATATCAGGTGTTTTAATTTTTTATACTACAAATCAGCTGAAAAACTCTCTATGTGTATAGGGGAATTGCCAAATGAAAGCGAGCAGATTTAGTCAAAAAAAAATATTGATTGATTTTACACAGCTGAGCATTTGAACCCATGCTGTTAGGTTGCTATGCTGTGTTGCTAGGTAACAAAATTAGACAAAGCTTGCTGTGAGAAACCACATCCCTAGGGATGCTGAGGTTAACATAAATACAAGGTGCCTTTATGGTATTGGTGCTGCATTATATAAGTGTTCCAGGAACTTGCGCTTAATGTACTGAGTTCACAATCAGAGACTCAGCTTATCATCACGCTCTTGAGTCTTTGGTAAGAAATGTGGTAATTTGTGTGATAAAATGAAAATTGTATCTTGAAATTTCAAAAAATATAAATTTCTGCGACAGCTGTTTCTATTCTGTAATGTCTGCCATGTCCTGAGGATTAATGGTGAATGGTAATGAAATGTATTCAAGCTATTCTAATCTTCAGCATCTGCTGTTTATGATAAAACCCTTTTGTTTGAACATCATGTATTTTATTATGCTGCAGTAAGCTTAGAACGTTGCTTAAGAAAACCAAAAATAATAAACAAGACAAATAAGTCATGAAGCTGTTTATACAAATGTGGTTTGATATTTACTGTTCCAAATATACATCTGACCTGTTGTAAAAAATGAAGTGGTTTATTTTTCACTGTTGCTAGTAAATGTCTAATATGCTCAAGGTACTCTACAACAAAACTGTTAAACATCCTTATTCTAAGCATTTTACTGTCAATTGAATTAGACACACCTACAGTCAGTACGATTTGCTTGACAGCTAGAAAATAAAGGTAACAGTGTGTACTTAAAGAACACATTGAAGCCCAGTTATAATAATATATATGAATTACCTAAATTAAGACTTCATAATTTAAGCACAGCAATCTGACTTGAATAATATATTTTAAAAGTTTGCAATGGCTAAATATATAAGGCCCCTTTTTAAGTCTTAAAAGCCTTTATATATAAAAAGTAATATTTTTATTGAAAAGGTTACTTGAAGGTGCAATAGAACTTACAGTATTTATTCACATTGCAGAACCTGTTTTTAACCTTGTGAACCCTCTAACCAAAGTATTTCGAAATGATAAGCACAATAGTGATCCTGTCTTGACTAAAAAAGTACAAAGATTTTTAAAATAATATTCACCATATAACTGTAGCTAATTTTATTAAATTAAAAATCCCTTTTTCATGCTGTACATAATGCCAATAGTACAGTTCAAAATACCCAGACTGCAATCTCTAGAAATATTCTAGGAAATGTTGATCAAATGAATATCATCTGTAGAGACAATTTAGAGACTATTGCAACCTTTCCTTGTTAATACAGTGAGTTTTGGCGAAATGCAATAAAAAGCTGTGTCCATCCATACGTGCTGTACTTATATTTTCCTATTTGATTCGCTTATTGGCTGTGTTTCTTGTGCAGATTAAATGTTAAAAACATATTTTATTTAATCAAGATGGTCTGCCAATAGGAATTTTCTAATAATAGCTTTAGGTTGGTAAAGATTTGATTTTGCATTGAGTCATGTAATACAGGCACTCTCCAAGTGAACTGTAATTCAGAGACTGATGATGTTGACTCATTTGTCATTGGTGACTTCAGGATGTAGCAAGAAGTAGTAGATACATATTAAATTAAATGGTTTATTGAGATGAAAGACATTACTGAAAGAGTTAACCAAGCTTCTGGTTGGTGATTCTTTATTGGCTATGTCAGTCGTTCTCAGAGATATTATTTGTCCTTGTGATTAATGTTCTTTTTGCCTGCAGTTAAACACAATTAAGAGTATGTGGTATGGCTGAGATTGTTACGGTTCTATCATCAAAAGGAACACTTTAGTCTTTCATAGCAGAATAAAACAGTAGAACAGATTTTATCTTTCACTGGCTCTTTGATACATTACCTTGTCCACAACCTCCTGCAACCAGAGGTGTTTTTCTGTGGGGAATTCTAAAATTGCTGTGAAGTTCTCTTTCATACATAGTAAAATATGAAAGAAAATATTTTTGGGAGGTAGGCATTAAGAGGATTTGGAAAATCATGCAAAGATTGAACTGGTAAAGAAATATTACAGCACATTTGTATTCCTGTCAAACAGAATGGGGGTGGGTGTATAGCTGAGGATTGTGCCAGCTACATTTTCTTAAGGGCATTAAATATTTTGAAGATAATTGTAGATTAAAATATTTGGTAAATACAACACCACTAAAGATTTGAGAAATCGAATCCAATTTCTGCAGTTTCTCAGTTTCGAGACAGAAACCAAATAAAAATCCTCATGTTAAAGAACTATGCTTATATTCCATTTTGGATTCTTGTAAGAAGATCAGAGTGGAACATCAGAAAGCCGATAGCTGAGTTAAGGCCTTTATAAGTCAATAACCAGTAACTGTGTACAACGGGAACAACCATCCACCACAAGTATGAAATTCAATAAAAAAACCATCCTGCCATAAAGGAACAATTTAGAATTTCCAATCAAGCCTTGACCAGTCCTGACGTACAGTAAGCGCATGTGTTTGAGAGGCAAGAAGAAAGTGGAGAGTCTAGTTAAAACTCACAAGATCACAAGAGAACCATGTAAATCCCACACAGGCAAGAACACCACACTACACCTGAGCACAGGACACTGAAGTTGTGAGAAGAGAGATCAAACCACTACACCACTGTGTCACTGACTTGAGTTCAGCACAAAGTTTACATTTCACCTCGCTAATTTAGGGATGACCTACAAAGAGAAGATGACATTGTTTTTCCTACATAATACTTTTTATTATTTTGAAATGCTTTAGGGTTCATGATTTAGTATTTCTGTTCCTTCAAAGGCTTTGAGAAAGATGTTCTTGTAGTTGAATTGCTTCAGCAGCTAATTGCTGTTTACTCTAACATCTCACTTATTGCTTATGCTGCTGCACTTGTCCTTTTAAAATCTCCTTCAGTGTTGCTGCAAGAAAATTTATTTCCCATTTAAACAATCTTAACCAGCCAACATAACCCTTTGAAGGGTTGAATGAGTGCAAATGTGATAAAAGCCACAAACAGTTTTAACAAAATACTGTACACATGAACTGTCTTTACATGACCAGTCACAGCTGATGTTTACATTTCTAATAGTGCAGCTAATAAACATTTTCTATCCCTCTACCATTTTTACTGCAGAATTCGGCCCAAACCTCATTTTGCTGACGACTCCTCCTCATCAGCAGTGGACAACAACCCGGTCACTGATGCCATTAACAATATCAATCCAAAACAGAGTTCTTGGACTCCCCCTTCCGGCCATTTTCCACCAGTTGATTACTTTATTTACCAGTGCTACATTCAAGTTCCCAAGTTTCTTTCTATACCAAGGAAACACAGATCTAAAAAGAAAACTCTCACACCTGAAGAAGGCTCCATGGCCGAAACGTTGTGTTTCCTTTCTTTTCTTTTCAGCATGGAATAAAATTGTTACCTGTTCCTTTGCAGCTTATGCATGCTGACGCAGCTACCTACTTGAACTATTTTCTATTTCTTATGCTTTATTTTACTAGTGTTAAAGTAGGACTGTCTTTACAGGTGACCCTTCTAGTCCTTTGTGCGCTGGCGTTTCTGGTCTGCGTTGTGTTCCTGGTGGTTTACAAAGTCTATCAGTATGACCAAACCTGCCCAGAGGGATTTTTCTTTCAGGTAAGGTCTCAAAAAGATTTGATCATTAATTTTAAGAAGAGTAGGGAGGCTGTGTTTGAAAATCTGGCTGTAAGTTGTAGGTGAAGATACTGTATAGCTCCCTTTTATAAGGTAAGGAGTACTTTTTATTCAAAAACTTAGAGAATAATTAATTAATTCTGTTTAGCAAATAAAAATACATTTAGTTTTTAATTATTTTATTGTGACTTTTCCAGTAAACCTCTTGGTTTGTTAAGGTAAGCAAACTGAAAATGTTCAGGTCACACATATTGAAGTCTTTTGAATTTTCTATGTACTTTAAAACACTTAAAGAACAGATGTTTTATTTGTGGTGGTCTAAACCTAGAGGTTGAGATTTTATTATCACATTTGTGGTACTAATGGCCATACTTTTTTGAAAATTAAATATGTATTGATGTATAGCAATGTATAGTAACCAAAAGTTGAGTTCCATCTCTCCAAGATGAGAGTTTATATTAAAATTACAATCTGAGATTAAGTTTTCAATTTGAGGTTTTATATCTTAAACTATGAGAGTGTAACACTCAGCACTCGTAGTCAGAAACAGGGCTTGGAATGTCTGTGACAGTAGAGTGCCATCACTGATCTGCTTGTGAGCTAACAGAGGAGGCATGCAGAGGTAGGACCGATGGACTCTTCCATGGAAATTCTTTTAGTTCATTTATTATTACAGAAAAATTAAGTTAGGGAATTATTGATTTTCATTAAAACTTGATAAGCATGTTTTATAGGTAGATAAATCCTTAGGCCTTGGTCCTGGTTTGAGTCTATAAACTGCAGACCTTTCTGTCTGACTTTGTGTAGCATGTTATCCCTGCTACCTTTGTACTCTATAGTTGTGGGATATTCTCCAGGTTGTTGCAACTCTTACCAAGAATAAGCAGCTTTCTAATGTAGGTATGGATATAAAAAATATTCAAGAGAAAGAAGTTTTAAAATTTCCATCGGAGGCAAGGAATATAGCTGAGAGACAAATGCAGCAATGAGTGACCTTTTGCAATGTGAAGAGATCTACACGTGTCCTCCCAAATTGAGTCCAAATAAGGACCAGCACCAGAAAGGGAAGATGTTACGCTGAGGGTAGTGGACCTCCTCTTTTGACTGGTTGAACGGGTGTAAGGCAGGTTTGCGGCTAAAGAACAATCTGCACCTTCACCCAAGTCTGGACCTAAGGCTTCATGCAAACTTGGTGTAGGAGATCGCAGACATGCTGTCTGTCCATATACATAGCAAGTCGGTTCTGGAGCAACAGAAGGAATTTCTGAAAGGCTGCTGAATGATTGCTTTGATCTACAGAGCATTGATATAGACTGCCAACAGCCTTTGCAAAGGGTGTGCATACATCTCCATTTCCAAACTCGGTGCCAGTCTATGTTGGAGGCATAAGTGTTTATAACTTATGGAAAATACTCTGGGAGTCAAATACCTAGGTAAAAACTGAGGGAATGATTGGTAGGATTCTTTTACCATTGGATACCTTATGAAAAACAGCATGACATCACCAGCCAGCAGTGCCTGTCACATACTGGGCCAAACACAAGGGTGCTGAAACATGACTGCAGTGTCCAAAGGTGAAGTGTGCCTAATGTAAGATAAGATCACTTTATTGGCCATATATCATTTCTTGTATTAGGAATTTGTCTTTTTGCATACCGCAACTTTCTCTCCATGAGACACACAGACAGGAAGAGAAGCTTGGGGTCAAAACGCAGGGTCAGCCATTTAAACGGCGCCCCTGGAGCATTAGGGGTTAAGGGCCTTGCTCAGAGGCCCAACGGAGTAGGATTCCTCTGCTGGCCGCAGGATACAAACCGGCAACTTTCCAGCCACAATCTTTGACACTTTCTGACAGTCAGTTCTAGTCAAATTGAAGTGGGAGAGGCATGTGACAGGGAGAAATTGTTGAGAGACAATAAGGCCCTCACTGTGAATGCTGTCCTGGTTGCCTGTGTGATTGAGTCAATAAGGGTTATCTGTGAAAAGACCAGTGTTGATAGTACCGGCTCTCTGGATGGTGCTTAAATAAGACAGTCTTTTGGATAATTCAGAAACGTTATGTCCTCTGCTTTCATTTCACTTGAAAAACATACTTGTAATAGTATAAGACAGACCAAAGGGTCTGAGAATTCATACGAAGAATTTGAAGCCTTTGCCTTGAAAGTCAAATGTGTTCCTGTGACATGCTCTGATGGGAATGTGATAATAAGCATCCTATAAGTTGGCTGTTTTGAATTAGTTAAAACAAATCAGAGAATTTGCTTTCCATGAACATTTTAAATACAATACTCTGAGGAACTAATTGAGGTAGCTAAGGTCAAGGATATAGTGTGTTCTATGTCCTTTTTGGACACCAGGTGGTGTTTTGAATAGAATACTGTACAAGCAGTCCTTTTGAAATTCGAATAGAAGTATGGGCTGAAAGTCTATAAATAGTGTGCTTGGTAAAAAGTGCCTCTTTCACAAACAGGGTGAGAACAGACACCTCCTATAAAAGGAGATGTTTTCAGATAATATTGCAAGATGTAACAGAGCTCAGCACACAAAAGTGTTACAGAATTGATGTCACCAACCTCTCAAATCCTGACAGTGTAGAGCTCAGTGGCAGAGCACCAGATCTTGTGGTAAAAACATAATTCTCTGGTACCTATAAAGTGATGCTGTGTGGCTCTGGGCCCACTGGTGACTGTAATCGAATCCTTGTAGGGGCAGAGTAGAGCTACAATAGTCACTGGAGTTGTGCAGAATTTTCCCATGAGAAGGATACAGTGGAGCAGTTTTCCACTGTCTAGGGAGTGGACCTGGCAACATGCTCATGACAACATGAGTCACCAGGATCAATTCCCTGCAGGGGGAGCTGAACTCATCATAAATGCATAAAAAACCAGCAGCCATATCACCCTGCAACTCACAACTGGCAACCCACTGAAGCTAAGCAGGTGTGAGCCTGGTCGGTACCTGGATGAGAGACCTCCTGGGAAAAACTAAGGTTGCTGCTGGAAGAGGTGTTAGTGGGGCCAGCAGGGGGCGCTCACCCTGCGACTCATGTGGGTCCTAATGCCCCAGTGTAGTGACTGGGGAGTCCCCATTACCTGTAAAGCGCTTTGAGTGGAGTGTCCAGAAAAAGTGCTATATAAGTATAAGCAATTATTATTATTATAAGACTCGGGTGCATGAAGTGCACATTTGGCAGAGGGCAATATGACAAGGCAGGTAGGATTTCTGCATCAGAAGGCTGTGAAAGAATTCCTGGAACATGATCTTCAAAAAGGTCTGTTGAGGAAAACATCTTCTGTTTTGAACTGCAGCCCCTCTTCATCAAACCCTGGCAGGAACAATAGCTTTGAAATATGGAGCAATGCTTTCAGTGATTTCTGTGTTGTTTGACTCTTAAGGGGCCTAACAGATGGAGCACCTTCCTCAGACATTTCGAACCAGCAAATAATCCCATCCATTGCTGGGTCATTGGCTCAACCTGGAGTAATAGAGGCATCTTAAAAAGGTCACTGTCTTACTATCGAGGATTCGGCCTGCATCATCTAAACCTTGTGACATCCACCTGTAATGGGTAAAAGGCAGCTGTAACGGAAGTAAGGCCTTTGTACATTTGAGAAAGGTGTCTGCCGAGAGCCATAGGTTGGTATGGTCGGGATACGAAGGAATAAGTGGAAGCTACCGAAGAAGTGTGATTTGGTACACTTGGAAGAGGCTTGTAGCATTCAGGTCTCAATGTACCTGAGTCCCAGGAACAACAGATTTCTCCCAACCTTTAATGGCACTGGTTGTTGAAAGAAGCAAGGTTTTTAGACAACCCTGTGAGAAAAGGGGATGGCACCCAGGTTTTATTTAAGTCTAGCTTTCCTTATGCAATAGTTTCATCGGAAGAGGGAATGCCACATCCGTGGTGGAGAGCAGAGGTGACATTTGAGGGAAGGCCTAATCTCTTATCGTCAGCCCACCTCAGGAAACAAATCCATCATCAGAAGACTCTAAGGAGAGCACATCTGGGTAATCAGCATCTGGTTCTGGAGGAACAACAGGGAACACATGTACCTGTCATAGTCTGCTGCTGTAGCAGAGCAGCAGAGACATCCATTAACCTTCAAGCAGATAGGCAAACTTCCTTTAGCGAAGAGCCTGGTGCCTTCTTCCAATGATGTCCTGTTTTGTTGAATTAACACAATCGAAGGTGTAACCAGTAAGATCTTGAGCACTTTTTTTTCCTGAGAGGGATGTTGCAAGTAATACAAAGTAATTTGGATTACACAGGGGATAACACCCTTCCTTTTCCCCTTTTTGTTTCGTAGGACACCGAATACCTAATCTGGTGCACAACAACATTTTTGGTTCTTTTTTAAGAAGACAATGAAATCTTAAAGTATGGTAGTATCCAGAGGGCTGTTGATAAGGAGAATGGAGATAGAAGATACGATATATATGGAGTTGCACAGGGGCACCAAGGTGTACAGAGAGCACTGAGGTCAATGGTATAACCACAGTGGGGGTACATGTATGATGGCGAAGGGGAGAGATGGTGTCAAAACAATCAGACCCATAAATTAAGCAAAGGAAGATGACAAAGACCAGGGAAGAAATGGGATGTGCTAAGCTGCTTACCAAAGTTACAGAAAAAAATGGAAATGGATCAAAAAAACGGAAAGGGCCGTTACAACCCTTGTAGGAGTAACAAAAATATGGTGGGGGGTAGTAGAAAACGAACTGTTATAAAAATACTTGAGCAAAATAAAAAAGAAATAGAAATGGAGTGTGAACTACATCTGAAAATGAGTAGCTCTTAAAAAGAATTCTGTAGTTATTCGTTTTGCTTTTGCTTCAGGGGCGCCAAGTCTGGTTCAGTCCAGAGAAGGTTGGAGAGCATACGCACTCAGCAATAGATGAGATGAGAGATCAAATAAGCTCAGTCATTAACCCACTGTGAGAAAACAGAGGAAAAACAGACCAGTTGACATGCCAGCAGCATATCCTACTGTATAGTAGTAGAAGTGGGCAGAAACAGGGCTTTGCACTCTCCACTTGCCTTGCTTTTAACTGCACACATTTAGAATGAAAATAAGCACAGAGAATCTGTGAGGTTTATGAAAGGTAAAAAGACTTTTAGTCCTCACCATTAGTTCATCTGAAATACAAATATTGTACAAATACAAATAATATTACAAATTAGATTTCTTCTCTGGGTTTACCTTTGATCATGTGACACCCCTTAAAACTGATTTGGGCTGACTTGCCATGCTATTAAGATTGTGTCTTGATTAAATTACTGATTATTTTTTGCAGTTTGATCACAGATAGGTCACAGCTGACAGGAACTAATTAGTCACCCCTTAACGTGTTTAACATGCATTTTATTCCTCTAATAACCTGGAATGTATTTGTTTGGGTTGTATTTGCTCTTTATTAGTGACACATTTTACCCACAAGAAATTGGCTGACAAGCCCAATTTAATAATAAACGTGTTCTTTATGAAAATCCAAAATCCTACTTAATATGTTAAAGGTTTATACAAACTATCCCAAACCCATGTGACATTGGATGTTTTTCATCGGATGATGGTGACATTTGATTTTCTTTTCATTTAGTATGCAAAGATTAAAAGGATTCAATTATTAATTTTATTTTAACAGTAAATACAAGTCATAATTAAATTATGTTAAAGGTTAGTATAAAATACCTAATAAATCACTTATTCAAATATATCACACACACTTAATAATCTCAACACCATGCTGATAGCAGCATTGGAGCTGTATAGACAGTGTAATAACTTGATGTGTAGAGCCACATTAGTGAATTTAAACCAAAGATCAATGTAATATTAAACACTTTTTCACAAATTATTTGTTAAAACCATATCATATAATCTTTATGTAAATGTTAGTCATTTCATAATAGAACATTCTAGAATTCCCTTTGTTTGAGGTATTCTGAATAATGAAGATTATGCATGGAGCTGTTATGTAACCTCCTTTATGTGCTATAAAGATGTGATAATATAAGGGACCTAACAGGAGCATATAATTGAATTCGTGGAAATTTCCTAGCAGGTACTACTAGGTTATAGTCTGTGATGAGCCTGCAAGTGTTCAGTTGTTATTCATCCAATTGTAAGATAATGTACTTGGTTTTGCACATCATTATTGGGATAGGCTGTCTATAGAATGGACCAATTTAAATAGTTGATACTAGGAAAGAGTTCAATACCTAAAGTAAGTGCAGTGACAGTCTGAAGTAAAGAGCAGAAGAAAGATAGGAAAGCTAGATTGAAGCAATGCCCCGGTGATGAAGAGAGCAGCACTCTTCTCTAAGCTGTGTATTGCATTTGTTTCTTGCAGTTCTAGAACCTTTAATAGGACTTTTTAATTATACTTCATGTCTCACTAGCAGAAACCCCCTCTAGTACATGTGAACCTTTAAATGTCAATGTAATAGTCTAAGTAAATATAGGAGTACCTGTAGCTACAGAATAGACATTTTCTTTTATTAAAGTTACCTTAATATGATCTGGATAAAATGTTAAAGGAACAAGCAAGGAAGAAACATACTAAATGCTACTGTACGTTTCAGGTAGCCAATGAAATATAAAGTTTAATAACTATGGTAATTTATGGATGTGCACCCCTTATTCTTCACGAACCCCAATAATTACAAGCATTTCTACACTGTTTAATATGAATTAAGTTTTATAACTTGTAACCCTTGTATAAAAGCATAGGCCCTGTATACAACAAACAGCTGTAAAGCACATTGAGATGGGGAAATTCCTAGCCAGGTTTTAATAAACTTCTTTGTATACAACACCTTTGAGTATATTGCCAGTCTCCCACAAAACGTGTACAACATACATTAACTACTTAAAAAAGTGTAAAACAGTGCACAGTAAAATATTAAAAATACCTCACTGCTTTTATAGCCTCCTTCCAAATTGTTAGTAATTTGATAAATGTTTTGTCATTTTCTCTATATGGATCATCACATTTCCTCCATCTGCTCTCTACAGGGCATATTCATTTGGAAAAGTCATGTGGAGATGCCTGAATTACTGAGCATCAATCAAAAAACTAAACATGCAAACACAGCTGCCAAAACACATTCTATAGCTGTTCATCACTAGAGGGAGAATGGCTGATAAGATCATAGTAATCAAAGTGAATAATCTGTGGCTCTTCTACTGATCTGCTTTGAAAGGCAATGCTAAAATATGATCAGCTATTGATGTGCACATTGCTGGCATAGAACCAGAACATTAATCCATGGTTGTGTGTGATATTTAGTTTACGCTGCAGAGGTTTTAGCCCGAACTTTTTTCATCCACATGCGATTCGAACCCTATTCATTGAAGACAGAAGACAAACAGTTGGAGATCAACTCAGTGGTGTAAAGTTCCACTACAAAATCAATATTTCCACTTTAATTTGGTACTTCAGACTAATGTAACATTATTTGCCCAGCAGTGTGAACAGCGGCTATGGAGAAATTTATCGTGGTAGAAGTGGACTGAACAGAACTTCAAATTGTGATTATTGTTTTTGTCATAGCCAGACCTGATCTAGGCAGGTGTTCATTTCCATCATGGGTCGTGCTTAATATCTTGTCAACTTTACTAAAAGTTATTCTCTTCATCACAGTTTTTTTTTGTTGCATATTGAGTCTGCTATGAAACACAATGTGTTGTCACCTTACCAAAAACATTTAGAAAACTTGAAATAGAAACATTTGAATCCTTTTAGGTGTATTTTTACATTAAATAGGGTGGGGTAGCATTGTAGGTAAGTGTCTAGACTCATAACTGCTGGATTGTTGGTTCAAGTCTTTGTTGCAGGCACTGTAGATTCAGTAAGGTACCATACCCCACTGTTCAAAGTCCACCCAGCTGTATAAATGGGGCTAATCTTTGCAATCCTATCTGGGGGAGGGGATTTTGGTGCTCTCTTGTACTTGCACAGAACGTAGGAGCTGATGGCTCTTGGATATTGAAATTACATATATTTCTAGCTGTCCATTTTATGATTTGAATTAAATCAATGGTTTTACATAACAGTTTCCAGTTTTATTCTAATGTATACATGTATAAACTAATTTTCTACTTGGAGCAGTCATATTGTGCAGAATGTAAATGGAATAGTATAATGTAATTGTTGAAAGGAATCTTTACCTTACACATTTAAAACTTTAAAATAGATTGGATTAGGTTAATGAGAGGGGAAAAAAGCAGCTTTACAGCTTCTAACCTGATGACAGTCTTTTCAAATTAATGATAGACTGCAATGTGTTAACATTTTACATTTTAAAAATAGTACTCTGAGAACAAAAAGCTATCAATTTTATGTTGTCGATATACATTTGATTTATTTTCCTTAGCACAATCGCTGCGTCCCGGCTGGAATGGACAGTTATTACTCTGAACAAGGCCCCAGCGCCCGAGGAAAATTCTACACTGTTATTAACCACTACAACCTGGCCAAACAGACCATCACTCGCTCAGTATCACCCTGGATGACAGTGATGTCAGAAGAAAAGGTATCTGCACAGGAGACAGAGACAGCAGAGAAAGTGGCTTAAATAAAGTGAAAACTACTTAAATAAAGTCTCAAGATACTGAAGTTAACAGACACATTGTACAAAAAGGGAGCTCTACACCTTAAATATAACCATGGGTTACAAAGAGTTGTAAAGATTTTTGAAGTATGTATATCACTGTAAAACTGCATGCAGATTCATCATTATCTAGAGTCTCCTTTGCATACAGAACAAGGAATCTAAAAACTAAGTCCTTTTGTGAAGATGTAGTATGTTTTAACTCTAAAATGTCTTCAAATTCATTACGTCGTCCATGATCTCCAAAGTTAATAACAAAGTTCAACTTCATTTGTAAGGATGATTCTTTCCATGGTTGTAATTAATGTTGGGTTCCAGGTCACATAGCTGTACTGTATATAGAAGTATCTTAACACTATTGGAATGCTCCATGTGGGCAAGTATACTCTTTTCACATATTTTATGTTTTGCTCCTTCTCTTGTCTCACGATCCACTACTGCTGTTGATTTGTAAATGATAATGGGGTTCTGGGCCACAGGGCACTTTTTTAAAAATAAATTCTGCAAGACAGTTATATTGCTTCTCCACTGTGGCTTGTCACATCTTTGTTAGGATGTGCACTGGAATACTGATGGGTGTACAGTTAAGTCCTTTAAAAAACACAGCTAGACATTATTTGACAAGTTTCATTTCACAACAGTTTTGAAAGACAAAATAATGATTTCCCAGGTTTAATAAATCCAGCATCCTTGCTCAGTCACTGATTGAGTAAATGTCCTGTTTGTGAATATGCAGGCTGTGTATTACGCCATATTAAAATGAAATCACACATCAGCTTCTTAATGATTCCACATTTAAAATAAATATTTTATTACACACTGATGGACAGTTTACTGTATATGATATATAATGTCCTGATTAAAAGAAATTGCTTATTTTCTATCAATAAGAGAAGAACAGATATATACTGTAGGTTTTTGAGACCACATTTATAATTACATGTGGGGACTGAAATCTGATTTTAAATGTGACTTTTATAATATTTACAACAGTTTAGTAATTTTATCAATCAGGCATGTAAAATAGTAACAATTATATTGGAAACCTAAAATGATTAAGTCCATCTAAAATATTCATACCTAACTTTCATATGTACACTTGTACACAGTGTCTGACACAACACAATAAATAACTGAAAGAGGAATATTTAAGCTAAGGTGAGGTCAGAGATATAGTACAGTATGTAACATTCATTTATAGCATTAGCAATCAAAAGCAAAGTTTGTTTTTATTTTATTTAATTCCAGTGTAATAAGTGGCTGCTGTTTGGAACTAGTGAAATACTGTAGGTTTAACAAAGAAGCTATTTTGAACTAATGCAGTTTTCCGTGAATTTCTTTCTCCATTCTATGTAAAACTTGTAGTGGAAATGTCAAAAGTAACATGAGTTAAACAGTTATTGGAAGATAAAACATTCCATGAAATATAGTTCAATTAAGTCATTTGTTGCTGGCTTTCGTGTATTTAGTGATAAACATGTATAAAAGTGTTTTGTTGAATTTATTGCTGCAAGAATTGTATATTTCTTAACTAACAATCATCAAGTTATTATTGGTATATGTTTTTTTTAACATATCTTGATATTTTTCAGCGAATGTTAGAGGAGCGGCTTAGATATATAATGTTGTAAAGTGTCACAGTGCATGAAATGCAATAAAAACAGTGCCAAATGTTTTCCTTGCCTAATGTATAAGTAATATTTAGGCCTCCATATATGCACATGTTCTGTAGATAAAATCATTTTAAAGATAATTTAAATGAATGTAGAGGGGCATATCAAGTTGGTTGTAACTCTTGACATTTTCACTTTGTAAAGAGAAATAAATCAAAAACAATATAATAATAATTTTGTTGTTTTACTTTTTCTTGTTCAATTTAAGTGTGACCATAGATGAACATGGAGCAAATTTATAGAGAATCAAAACATAAATAACTCTTACATGGAAAAGGATTTGTAAAATATCCACTGAGAAAGCCTATAATGAGATGCTAGGGCCAGGCTAAACAAACTTTTGCAGCAATGATTATTTGATTTTAACATAAACCTTAAAAAAAGTTCTTTTTTGCAGAACAGAAAAATTTGCTGCCCATTTTCAGAAAATAAACGTAAAGTGTAGAAGTGAGGTCCTAGAGAAACTGAACATAAAGCAAACAAATTATTATTTTGCTTATTACAAAAAAGATGGAGATTCTTTGGGATAAGAAAAAATGGAACAAATTTTGCTCTGAAGCATAACATTGACCGTTAATCCCATCCAGTGGTGCTGTTCTCCATTTGGCTTTTCCTAGTCTACAGCTGAATGATGATTTTCAGAAAGTTGTTTCATTAGCTGTCATACCAGTCCAGGAAAAGCAAAGAAAATGAACACATTACAAGGAAGAAGAGGATCCAGACACGAAATCCAGCATTGTTTTTAATGGCCTGAAAAATCAAAACACAAAAACAGCTCTTAGTTTTCAGTTCAGCAATGTCACTTTTTCAGTAATGGCGTTTTATGCTCTGCAGACTAAATCCTCACTTTATATAAAAACATATACAGTAAACCCATTGAAAAAAGCTATGCAGTATTTATATCCGTAAATATGCTACAAATGTTATACAATTTTAATACATTGTGCCTTAATTTATTAGAGCTGTGGGCACAATGTTTAGTCTTTAATAAGCCGAATTGGATCTAATTAACATTATCTCATGCATTTCAGTGCTGAACAAATTGTAAATAGATATAGCTCACTTCTCAAGTCTTCAGAAATACTTTAGATTTAGCTAACACAATCTAATCCTGCTCTTAATTCACAGATGTGATGAACAGTAACACAGCATCGAATTGCCTCTTAAAGCTCTTATAATCACTCTGGACACTCATCTTTCAGTTTCTTTTAGGGTTTTAATATCCCTTTATTTTGGGGGCATTTCTCAAATGCAAATTTGTTTAGGAAACAAGTAGAGAGGTCTCTGCAATTATGTTAATACGTTGCCTCAAAGCTATGAGCCTTGTGACTACTCACAAGGAGGAATGAGTCTGGTTCACTAGAGGACTGATGGGAGAAATTCTAAAGGGATCCCACGTCCGGAAAAGTAGAAACTCTGTAGCAGGGTGTGCCGTTTGTCATTTAAGAGTAGAGTGAAAGTGATTCCTGAATTCCTTGGTATATGACTAAGCACCTATTGAGAAACGGTCAAAATTTGCCTCCAAAAGATTAAATTAAATAACATGGGATATAATAACGAGAAGGAAAATACGTTTTTGGGAGATTAAATTAAGACTCACGTATAGTGTTGTAAATACTAAAGATTGCTGTTAATCTTTTCAATTCTCATAAAGGGGATTTAATCTTAAATACAACGTGTATTATACAGTAGAGACACTATTAAAACAATCTGAATTGGAAAGCTGCCTTTAAACCTTGAACTTAATCTTTTATTTTAATTAAATGTCTTGAACAGTAATTGTTAAAGCACAGAAAGGAGACAACTGACAAGCCTTACCTCTCTAATGTCTTCATTCCCCTCCTTGACATTTTCTGTTGTGCCTACCACAAGCTGATGAATATTATCTATCTCCGTTTCCTGTTGGGCAACAATTAAAAACCTATCAGAAAAAAACACTGAACAGTCACAATTTACAGGGAGGCATGATCAGATTTCTAGAAAAGAGACAATGCCTCAGTGTGCTGTCACTCCTAAAGGCATTCTACATTTTAATAAATCAACAGGGGAAGATGATGCAAAATTGTATTTTTAATGCAAAAACGAAAACAAATATTCAATGAGAGAGATTATATCTTCTCACGCATTAGACACAGGGTTTAGGCCACTGGCCTTTAATTGAAAGCTGAATCATTCTCATTCCTACATACTTCCTCCTTTTCTAAAAATAGAGGGTGTTCAATTAATACATTTTTCAATATAACTTAAAGTTCTCTTTTTTTTAAAAGAAAGAAAATGACCAGGTTATACACACAGGCAGTAGGAACTGTCACTGCAATCTTTGCAGTGTACTGAACTTTAATTCATGTCAGATGCAACAAAAAAAAGTGCACTACCTGATGTAAAACTTTCTCTGCAAATATCTCCTGCAGTCTAGAAATTTCCACAACTTTGCCTTCAATTTGTCTACAAAAAAGGAAAAAAAAAGATGAGAAATTTGTACACTTAACAGGCAAAGTATTGAGGTCATGTAATGAATATTAGCTTGATTTATTGTACTGGAGATTTGAACTGACATAAATATAGCAGTATAAAAGAAGCATAGAGACAAAAAATCCATTACTAAAGAATGGGCACTGAATAACAGTTTTAGTGATCATGTCTACCACATATATATTCTCCTTTATCTCTTCAATAATTCTGATATAAAACAAGTTTAAAATCTTTTAAGAAAAGCTATAGAATTAAAACATTCCACTTGTCACCTAATGAAACAAATACATTTTATGTATCTTCACAAAACCTTTGTAAAGGTTCAGGATGTCAAACATTCTGACAATATTCAGTTCATGTGAGAGTACAAATGAGTTAATGGCAATGATTAATTCAAGAAGCCTTTTCCTTTCATTAATTAACTTGTGAACAAGTAGCCTAGCAACGGACAGCTATAAATAATATCCACAAGTGAATACACTAACTCTGGTGCCCTGCCGTTCTTGTTATTTGAAGGTATTACTTGAGGCTCATGGGTACATTGTGGTTGTAAGATGGATATTTAGCTACATCCTGATGTTCTTTAAACTGGACATAAACATAAAGTAAATATACAGTACTTGTATGTACTTCCATGTTCCTCTAATAACATTCCTGCTCATTTAGCTAGGAAATATTCAGCATTAGAAAAGAATGACAAGTGACCATATGTGTTTTGGATCTTTCAACATATTAAGTTTAAATTACACCTCATATAACATGATCCTGTTTGAAGAAAAATAATTACAAGTTTTTTATACTATGGTTTGTGACATTTGCTTTTGTGACTTCAAGTGTAAATAAACATTTTACTAAGTGTGACCATAAATAAACATGGAGCAAATTTATAGAGAATCAAAACATAACTCTTACATGGAAAAGGATTTGTGAAATATCCATTGAGAAAGCCTGTAATGAGATGCTAGGGCCAGGCTAAACAAACTTTTGCAGCAATGATTACATGATTTTAACATAAACCTTATCAAAGTTTTTTTGCAGAACAGAAAAATTTGCTGCCCATTTTCAGAAAACAAACTTAAAGCGTAGAAGTGAGGTCCTAGAGAAACTGAACATAAAGCAAACAAATTATTTTGCTAATTACAAAAAAGATGGAGATTCTTCGGGATAAGAAAAAATGGAACAAACTTTGCTCTGAAGCATAACATGAACGTTAATCCCATCCAGTGGTGCTGTTCTCCATTTGGCTTTTCCTAGTCTACAGCTGAATGATGATTTTCAGAAAGTCATTTCATTAGTTTTCATACCAGTCCAGGAAAAGCAAAGAAAATGAACACATTACAAGGAAGAAGAGGATCCAGACATGAAATCCAGCATTGTTTTTAATGGTCAGTGTATTCACTTGTGGATATTATTTATAGCTGCCGGTTGCTAGGCTTTTTTACTCAGTCAATTGGAACAGATAAAATAGGAATCTTGATAACTTAAAAGTAATAATATACTGTAAAATGTGATTGCCCTCTTGTTTATACAGATACAAAATACAGGATTTCCAACCAGAGTCATTACAAGAAAATGTTTTTAAAAAGCTGATGCATATTTACAATATACAATAGAAACACAGGACTACACTTTTCTGTTGTCCCTCTACAGTAATATACTGTAAGTGAAGTGCTTACTTTCTTTTTTGAGTATCTGCTTGGCTAAATACATTGCAAACCAAGAAATGTCTGATTTTGACACAAGAGTAACCCTTTCCTGTAACAAATCTGTCAGCCTTAACAACATCCATTATGGGTTTGTCTGCACACTCAGTTTCTTAACTATACCCACACACCTAATTTACTTTGTAGAATTTGTGTATACTTTTAAAGCTCTAAGGTGATAAAAGATGATTGTTTCTGGTTTTCATTGCTAAGAATACTCATGTTTCAATTTTTTATTTACAAACAATAATTTTGATAAGTGTTTGACGTATATGTCAATAGACTGCTCCTGTGTGCTGTGAAGAAAAGTAGATTATGCAATATTATCCTCCAAAACATAAGAAAGATATTTTTGCTCACACATATTTTTACAAAAGAGCAACTGCATAAATTTCTGGGCTCAAACAAATGTGCTACAATGGCGGGTTAAAGAAATGAATATTTTGAGTCCTGACAGACCCTGAGTGGACTTGATTCAAGTATTTAAAATCCTCAAAAGCCCTGACAAAGTTAATGCTACAGATAAAATCAACAGTGAACCCCAAACCTGAGAAGACAAGGGAAACCGATTTAAAAGGGGATTTAGAACCGAAAATGGGGACCATGCCTTTACGTAAAGAACTGTGGGAGTATGGAACAAGATGTGTATCAGTGTTGTTTAAGCTCCCTTCAAGAAACAGGTGGGTGAGACCAATGGATAAATTAGCTACTGAAAAAAAAACAAGCTAAATGGGATCAATGGCCTACACTATGTTCTCCTTTCCGATCCCTTTGAACATCTCTCATCATATCAAAAAACACCAGACCAGACATTCTAAGGTGTGCTCTTGCAGTAATATTGCATGCGTTTTAGTTTTTTTGGTTTTTCATTATTGGAATTACTAACATTACTAACAGTACTAACATTGTGTGAAAGTTATACTGTGAATACTATAATAATAATCTAACAAAAAGACATACCTGACTTCATCCACAAGACTGTTCATTTCACTCACAAGCCTTTGGTTCTCTTGCTCAAACTATCAATGCAGACATTAAAACAAACCATGTTAATTCTGGAGATGGAAGTGGTTAACTTCTTATTTAACTTCTTTGTAAATGATCCTTTCATTCTTAATGTCACTGTGCTGAATACATTACACTAAACTTTACATAACCCTTCATCTCTGAACATATCACATGGCTTTGAAAAGAAATCAAAATGAGAAAACTTTGATTGTGGTCTGAATCCCATGGACACACCTGAACAGTTTTTAATCTGCATTTTGGCCATCAAATCATTATTATTTCTGTAGCTAACCCAAAGTGATAGAAATCATAAAAGTCTTTTCATATTCTATAAAGACCAAAGGTATCATAGGCTGTTAAATTAAGCTGCTTGTATGTCCAGGCTGGTGAGCTGGACTTCTGATTGCTCATTCAGTACTGTGGCTACTGAAGCTCCAACATGACTGCATTTAACACCAGGGAACAAAGTCAAGAATGACTGTCTAAAGACCACAAGGTTACATTAAATGTTTTCACAAATATCCCCAGGCAATTTCACCAAAATTTGGTAGAAGGGTCCATTGGGAGTACTTTACAGGAAATAATATAAAACTGATCAAGTGTCATCTGCAAACTTATATATAAATTAGAGATTTAAAAGACGGTATAGTTGTTAATTAGATGCACATTTTTTCTTTAATGCGTTAGGGGTTAAATAGGCAAAGGAACAGGTAATTGATTCTTACAGTGTCTAAGAAATCAAGAACAGACAGCTTTGCACATTACACTTTAAACTGGTATACTAAGAAAAAAAATCTTTGGGGCTTTCTATTGAAGTAATGTAAAAAATGCAGTCAATGCAGTCTTATTTGAAGTGACAAGTTATTGCATTGTACTAATCTTCTGAATAAAAAAAAATCAGAATATAAATGAAATTTTCTACCTTTTCATTAGAATTACTTTTTCATTCATTCTTTTATCTTGAGCTTCAGGAGAACTGAAGCCAGTTTATTACATACTGCAGTGTCATAATTAATTTTGTTGTTCTTTCTTCTGACAAGCACACTTCGCACTGCTTATCAGCCTACGAATAATAAAGTTTAAACTAATATTCCACATCTGTAAATATATTTATTTAGAAAACATTTTAAACTGGGGGTTTAAAAGAGTGGATCTCCAGTCCAGGAAAGTCATGATCTTGCTTTCCATCTTAACTATTCACATTTGAATTTAACTACTTATTGGCTTAATTTGAACAGTTTTAGCAGATTTTTTCAGATTAATCTGATTTATAGACCTACTAAACCTGTAGGAATGTGACCCTCCAGCACTAGGACCCCTCTTCTTGGCTTTAAATAAATATATGGAATGAGACAATGATTATTCGAATACCATTTGCGATGTTTAAAAACTAAACGCTTTCAATCAGAAAAGGTATTTAAGTACTTATATCACTGAAGAAAAATGTTATTGAAAGAAAATATGTTGCCCTAGTACAAGAAACAAGCAAACAGCATACCATTTGAATTTCTTCAGGTGAAAGCTCATCTTCAACTTTGCCATCTTCCCAAAGGCCAACGCCACTCTCTTGAGCTTCTGCTACATTTGTATCTAATAAAACATAAGCAATTCCAGGCATTATTACACAATGGAACATATGCATGGAAGCAGCATTCCCTTGTCAAAGGTATACACAAGAATTGACAGGCAGCAGTAAACTTAAGAAAATGTACAATAGGTTACCAAAACTGAAAGCCACGAGGCGTACAGCCTTGCTGCTGACCTGGCGCTTCACTCATCTCTTTTATGAGCTTGTACGTTATAAGTTTTTTTTTTGCTGCGTTTTAAATTGTTTTATTCAAGTGGTAACACAATCGCAGGAAGATTTATTGCTTTGATTTGCCTCTTTTTAATACTGTGCCAGCTTGTCTTGGGCTTTATTTACTAACAACATATACAATGAAACTCTCACCTGCACTTTTGAGGACCTACAGTACTTTAATTTTGCTCTGAACCTTGCAAGAAGAGCGTTATAAGTGGAGAGGGTACCACAAAAGCAAACTTAAGAAAAGAGGGTAAAGAGGCAGAATTTAACAGTTCAGAATACAAATGTTGGGCTGCAGACATCCAGTGTTGACTTCCAGTGTTGACTCTAGTGAATGTGTGCTCTTTAAACAACAAGGTAGATGAGCTCTCTGCTGGGCTTGAGTTTGATGGTGCTTAAACCTGAATCTGAACTATGGAAATCTCTTACCCAATGTATGAGTCCACTTGGGGGTGAATGGTGGACGCATACATTGGGTGAGAGATTTCCTTAGTAACTGACCATAAAGAATCCCTATGAACGGATGGTATACTCTCTGAGGATATGGTTTTGGTGAATGACACTCCCCAGGGGTGTGCTTTATCACCAGTTTTTGTTCCACATCTACTCATCTACATGAAATGCAGATCAATGATGGTGTTTTCACCTTGCTTAAATACACTGACAACGTGGCCTTGGTTGGTGTTCTGCAGGGAAGTGAAAGTCGAGAACAAACACTTTACTTTGACAAAGTATTAAATCTTTTTAATTGCTGCCATTCAAGCAATGTGGAAACAAACATTAAGAAAACAAAAGAATTAGTGCTACACTCAGGCTAATTTGAGCCAGCAACATCCCAGCCTATAAATATAAACAGTCAGGTTATTGAGATTGTTCCTTGTTATAAATATCTGGGTACATACAGTACATTGATAACAAGCTCAATTTCTCAGACAACACAGAGTGTGGTTTAAAAAAAAGCATGCTGAGGTTATTTCTCCTGAGAAGGCTGAAGGTTTTTGATGTAAGCAAACACATTCTAGAGTTGGGCTATACAACTCCTTTTTAACATCTCCACTTGTTATGGGAATCTTGATGTCAGGGGCAGAGCCAAGCTCTCAAGGATTATAAACAAGGGCAAATTATTGATCAGTAACAGAACTAGCTGAATTGCATGTATAAGAAGAATTCGTACAAGAAAACAATGTTAGAAGTAAATGATGCCTCATATACACTACACTCCCAATTTGAAAAACTACCATCTGGCCGATATTTCAGAGAACGAAAGGTTACAAAAACATTGTTAAGAAGTCATTCACCAAGTGTCATTACACTTGAATCTTATATTTTTTGTACTGTAGTGTACAACTGACAACTGTTATTTATATTGTATTAATCACACACATCTTACAAAATCCACTGGATGTTTAACGTACTCTGTATTACACTGTTGATTATTGTTGTCTCAGTGAGGCCAAAGAAGAATTTCCGCTATAGAGCATGTGGGCAGTAAAGTATATAAAAGAAAAACGTTAGCTTGTTCATCATTCACTTTTTGCTTATGAAATAGTCACACAAAACACAGTGTCTTCAATTCTAATTTTAATTAATACTTATTAACATATGATGAAGAGATAAATGATAAAGAGATTAGAGGGGAGCATGACAAAGTAACACGGAGAGGTTAATTTCCTGTTTAAAAGAAAAAAGAAGAAAAAACTTTGCGAGAGCTCACTTCAACTGTTTTCCCCTCCATTATCTCCCATGAATATTATCATTAAAATAAAAAAGCAAACATACAGCAAAAATGTGTGTTTGTCAGTTTGCATGCAGAATGGTGGTGTGTACAGATGTCACAGCAAGGATGCTATGAATTTGTGCTTGTGAAAGAGAAAGAAGGAACCAGTGAGACATTTAACTTGAGAAGTGTCTAGTGCAGGGTCCATCAATTCACAATCTGCCAATAATGCTGCAAATGTAAGAGATGCTCTACAGAACAAATGAAGGAACATCTATGTGGTCTGTGTACAACATGTCTGGCTGCCTATCCCATACTGTTTACATTGTCGGATACTAATCATTTACATATGGGTACCTGACCTGAATAATCACAAATGAGTTTCAGCTTACAAAACACATTTTCAATGTTGAATCGGGGATTGCTTTCCAACATGTTTCAGTAAATAGGAAAATATACTGTACCGTGTTTCAGAGAGGTTAGCAATCTTTTGACTTCTCAGATTGGTTACCTTAGAAGGGTTTGAAAAATGGATATTGTTTGGCTGTATTTACATAGCTGTCTTTGTCCTTGGGCCAGGAAGAAAGTAAACATGGGGAATGGACACTGATGATCACAGAGTATTCCCAATGATTTACACACATTAATAAACATCACTGTAAATCAAGAAAACCACCATATTAAAGAAAAACATTCAATAGTGATGGGCCATTATTCAAACCTCAATAAAAATGGAAAATGGCAGAAAAACAGGAAATTCTTATCTTCTTTGTTGGGGAATCCTGAGGCTAAATGTGTTCCTTTTATTTTAGTGATGCATTGGTATGATATAGAAATTGGTTCCTATTTACTTGTGGACATTTGTGTTTCGGAGACGGAGATGTAGTCCTTGATAGGATCCATTTATATTAGGACGCAGGTTTTCTTTTGATGGCCTTTAAAGGTGTTTGGTGGTGTATTTAGATTACAGAGGCAGAACTGTAGAATTTTCTGGGTTTAAAGTGTATGCAGTACATTCTGCATAGCTGTGCAAAAAAAGTTTGAGTCGAATTTGTTGAGTTTGAGCTTGTAACTCTATCAGAGCTGTGCCGCAGAATTAAAGAACATGCTCTATTTTATAACAGTACTGTATATAAATGTAATGGACAAAAATGTGAAACCAATGTAAAGTTACTTAATAGAGCATTGGGCCACCACAAGCGGCCAGTACAACCTGTAAGCGTTTAGAGTCTGCAAGCATCTGGAATTCTGCTGGAGGGATGTTGTGCCATTATTCCAAGAGAAAGTCAATCAGCTCACATCTGGTTGATGGAAGTGGAAATGCTATCTCAAGTATCGTGCCACAACATCGTATAAATGCTTCATTGGGTTTAGAGCCATTGACGGATAACATCACTGTCATGCTTATCAAACTACTGGGCAGGCTGCACATGCTCTGTACACGGGGGCATTGCCATTCTGGAAGACACCTCTGGAAAGAAATAGTGGAACATGGGGTGAAGATGATCACTCATAATTAATAAGCATACTACTTATTATTAAGTAGATTAGCACTGATCTTGCCCTCATCCATTTTTTAAGTATACGGTGAAGGATATTTCTGACCATATCACAACCCAGCTAAAACACCAAGCTTTGTGGAGTTCTCTGCAGACCATTCTTGATTAAACTGTCTGCTTGTGCCCCAGGTTGATATATGCAATGAACTGATATGCACTTGCTCACCCGTTTTGGTTGGATTTTGAATTAATGTATGGATATCACAATACCTGTACTTGAATGTATTTCTGGTCACTTTTGCCCTTTTTGGATCCCTTTGAGTTCCATGCTAACATCACCTTTGACACTGCAGCTTGTGAAACATCAGCAGGTTGAGCTGTCTTGGTCAAAACTCCAAACTCAGCCAGCCACCTTTCTTTAAAGCCACTGTAGTCATAAGCATAAGGAATCTTTCCAGCATTTTTATAAAGCACCATAAGCATGCTGGGATGTTATGTGCTTAATTAACATATGAGCCACATCTCTGGTCTTGCTTTCAATAAAATTAGTGTTCCTCCTTTCCTCACCAAGGTCCAGTACTGGCATATAAACTTATATGTTGGTGTGCTTTCAGATATATAAACATATGTACTACAATCAGTATTGCAAATAGCTGTGACGATAATGCTTTATAGCAATTTCTAATAACAATGCATAATTAACGTGTAAATGCACAAATATTTAAATTATT
Source organism: Lepisosteus oculatus (assembly GCF_040954835.1). Classification (NCBI taxonomy): domain Eukaryota; kingdom Metazoa; phylum Chordata; class Actinopteri; order Semionotiformes; family Lepisosteidae; genus Lepisosteus; species Lepisosteus oculatus. The sequence goes on along the minus strand of NC_090696.1, from coordinate 43,666,197 downwards.
TCTTCCTAAATTAAGGGGATAAAGAAACACAAACTATTACAAGAAATAGCTTACCTGTGGTGTTATCTTTTAAAGTCTTCTCATCTGAGGGATCTGGTTGGGCACTTTTCTCAGTGGCAGAAGAGAGAAGCTTGCTGTGTCGCTCAGGCTCGAGTCTCAAACTGCAAAAAAAATCTGCAGTTGAATATTGAATATTCCCCAAAGCACAGTCAAGTCCCTTATAAGGATATGGAGGAAATATGGCATCTGTGAATCTGTGTAGAACAGGGTATCCTCAAAACTGAGGACCTGGGCAAGAAGAGCACAAAGTAGGGAGGCCACCAAGAGGCTTTTGACGCATCTAAAGCAATTACAGTCTTCCACTGCTGAGATCGGAGAAACTGCATATGCCAGACTGATTCTCAAATCTGGGTGTCACAGGAGAGTGGCAAAACGAAAACCATTACTGAAAAAAATACACATCAAATCTTGACTGCTGTTTGTCAGAAGGCATGTACGAGACTATGGTCTGATGAGACATCAATTGACCTTTTTGGCCTCAATAGTCAGCTCTAAGTTTGTGGTATGCCTGAAAACTCCACTCCTGGGACTCTCTATACAGTGATTCTCTCTACAGGAAATCAGTTTCCTAAAAACAATGGCAAATCTGCCTTTACAGAGGACCTGGATAAGGAGCTCTCGCCTGGCTCGTGCTTTATTTTCTGTGTCCTCCTTTTCCATCTCTGTCTTTCTGTCTCTTCCCTTGTCCTCTTTCTTTTTTTCTGCTCTCCCTGTACCTGTCTGTTTCATTCTGTGTTCCTGGAGTGTTGATTGATAATCATATATCCAGAACTCAGCCAAGGTAAACCAGATGATTTCTTTGATCAATTCATCTCACACCCAGCACAACCAAGTAAACACTATAGTTCTTTTCTCGCTTTGAAGTTTAAAAAACTATTATCTATTCATCCCTAGCCAGGTGCTTAACATTATATCTTGATTCTTAAAGACATTTCAATAGTCACTTACAGTAGCCTTAAAATTATATACAATTTAGATTTTCTTCTCAAATCATAAATTATGCCTGGAGGTACGCAAACATACTTCAAAACTCTGGTACATGAAAGGATGGTACAGTGGGGGCATAGAAAGTCACCACCCCCTTTCAAAATGTGTACCTTTTTTTGCATGACCCTCTGAATAAAAAAACAAATTAAATTAGGCTTGTTCCATTTTTATTTACACACAGTAACCCACATTAGCCAAGTCAAAATAAAATTCAAAAACATTCTGAAAATTAATATTACAACAGTAAAATACTTATTTGGATAAGTGAACACCCCCCTTACAACTGCATTTGCAAACTTGCTCAGGTATAACCAATCACCTTAGCGATCATACAACAAACTAATTGGCTCCCACCTCTGATCAACTGTGGTGATTTTGATTAGTTCAAAATAAAAGCAGCTGTTTCTAAGGATTGCACTGCTTGGACGTACATTTCAAAGCAAAGAATCAACTATGGGCGGAAAGGTGCTTTCAAAAGAACTTCGAGACAATGTTGTGGAAAGGCATAAGACAGGAGATGGGTATAAAAAGATTTCAAAGGCTTTATATATCTCGCGGAGCACATTCAAGACCATCATTAAGAAGTGGAAGGGGTATGGTACCACCCAGACTTCGCCTAGATCAGGCCGCCCCTCCAAACTGGATGACTGAGCAAGAAAGAGACTGATCAGAGGGCTATCAAGAGGCTGATGGCAACTTTGAACGAGCTACAGGCCTTTATGGCAAAGACTGGTCATTGTGTGAATGTGACAACAATATCACAAGAGCTCCACAAATCTGGCCTGTATGGGAGGGCGGCAAGAAAAAAGACACTTCTTAAAAAAAGCCACAAGTCTCGTTTATGTTTTGCTGAAAATCATCTTAAATTATTCTGTGGCCAAGTGGCAAAAGGTGCTGTGGTCAGATGAGACCAAAATCAAACATTTTGGCTGGAGTGCAAAACGGTATGTCTGGTGAAAACCCAATACATCTTACCATCCAAAGAACATCATTCCTACAGTAAAGAATGGTAGTGGCAGCATCCTGTTGTGGGGGTGTTTCTCTTCAGATGGGACTGGGGCACTTGTCAGAATAGAAGGGAAGCTGGATGGTGCAATATACAGGCTAATTGAAGAAAACCTGCAGTCGTCAGCCGGGAAGTTGAAAATGGGAAGACAGTTCACCTTTCAACATGACAATGTCCCAAAGCACACCACCAAAACAACCTTGCAGTGGCTGAAGGACAGGAAGGTGAATGGCCTAGTCAGAGCCCCGACCTATAATCCCATCGAAAATCTTTGGAATAACTTGAAGAGGGCAGTCTATCAACGGTCACCTCGCAGTCTGACTGAGCTTGAATAATTCTGTAAGGAGGAATGGGCACCCCCTAGGTGCACAGACTCAAGCAAAAGGTGCTTCCACCAAATATTAACCCGGGGGTGCTCTCTTATCTAACACAGTTATTCTACTTTTCTTCAGAAATTTAGCTTTATCTTTCTTCACTTGTATGTTGCAAGGTACAATTTATAAATACATTCGTAAATAAAACTTCAAAATTCTGATTTTACTTGTCTTCTTTTTGGGCTTTAGGGCAACAGAAGGTGAACATTTTGAAAGGGGGTAGTGACTTTCTGTATCCACTGTACATAGTCAGCATCAGGAAGGTAGATATACTCCATGGAAAGTATGTTTTGAAGGTAACCAAAAAAATATACAAACTCTTCAAACTTCAAACAAATCAAGACCGTAAGTTAGAAAGTCCTTTAGACATTTTCAGAAACTTCAAAGCTACATCAGACAGATGATGAAAGCTCAAAGTAGGTATTCAGATTATTGCTATTGTCCCAAAACTCTAAAGTTATCAGTATACAAGAGTCTTTCATTAAATGCCACTGGGTAGAAATAAGTGTTGAACACGTTTTTTCTTTAAAACTTAAGAAAGTTTAAGTTTAAGAAAGTTCCACGAAAGTCAGAGATTTTAATGATTTGGACTAAGATGCAATAACTAAAATCAAATCAAAGTGTAACATACTGTAATCTCATTGCTCTGAAAAAAAGTACAACAAATATTTAATCAAGAGGAAAATCAGCATCTACACCAAAGATATATGAAAAGAAAAAATAACAAATAGAATCTTATGTGAAGTTATAGATTTTGTCAGAAACACCACTATTTTATGTTTTGCCTTTGATAGCAAGTTTGATGAAATAATGTATTGTAAGCACAGTAACAATCTGTGTTTCAAACAACAACTGGGTGTTTGAACTGAACAAGACAAAAGTAGAAATAAAGAGTTGGAACTCTGACACAAATCCACACTATGAAGTAAAAATTCAAATGAGTTTGTCAGTCTTTAAATTAAAGCTGCTTTGAGGTATAAACTGAAGCAAAATGATACTAGCTTAGAATCCCCATTATACAGAAGAGCCTCTTGGTGTATAATGCTCAAACTGCATAATGTGCACTTACTTCATTAAACAACAAAGGCTCAGAACAGAGCTGAGAACGTTTATGAAACCAACTTAATAATAAAGGGTACTCTGCTCCGTGGCATTAAAACAAGACAATATATTAGGGATTAAGCTGTGTTACTGCCAGTGGATAAGGTCAGCACACAATTTTTCTGAAACACAGTTGTTTTGAAATAAGGCCTACAGTTTACATGCCTTCTTTATAAAACACTACTTAATGTGAATGTTTGCATATGCAGGTTGCCATGAGATAGATATAACCCACTTAGATATTTTTCTAGTTAAATATGGGATACGTCATATACAGATGCAGCCATTCAAAGTGCGCGGTACAGACACATACCGCAGGTAATTGGCTGCGGTATCACGTATCATGACGCAAGATGACGCGGTACGCGATTGGTTGACCGACAGGGGCACTCGTGGTCCGTTGGTCTGTCGTAGAAAGACTTACTGTAAACGTCTTTACTGTGCCCGTTGTAGATATTGAATTTTACCACTGAAGGGAAATCTTAGTAGCTGTGCATAAAAAGAATAGGAGCATACTGTAACGCGTGTGAAGGCCATAAACGATATTAATTTTGGAACATAAACATACAGTATATAGCTGGTCTTGGTACTTTAAAGAAAAAAATACACACCAGTATTCCATTTCTCCCTAAACATTGTAATCTTCGAAGTCTTTAACTAACGTGATACCGGAGTCAACAAGTATACTTTTAGAATTTGATTAATAGGGAATATAATATGGAATCGCGTATCTAAAGAATTTAATAACGGTATGATTATATTCGTGTACTGCGACAGGGCTGTGTAGGGCTGTTTCGCCTCCCTGTTCATGCGAGTTGTCTTGTAGCCTACTGGTCTAGGTGCGTGACTAACAACGCACAGGTTGTGTGTTCGAATCCAGCTGGTGCTGGACTTTTCTTTTAACAAACATTTCTTCGAAAAAATAGAATAGCGATATTATGGACAATCAATTGACTTTTATATTTCAAAATATCGCAACATGATCGATTCTAAGTCATTTTTGATAACAATGAATAGTCACCTTCTTCCCTTCTGACAGCGGTTCCTGCTTCTATTGTGTGTAAATGGTATCAAAAGCAATCTTAAGTGGTGAGAAAGCTGTGCTCAATTTATTTAAGGGACTTAAAAGTAAAAGGAGATGCTTCATATTGCTTGACTAATTTTAAAAACTAAGTTATAAATGCAGACGCTCCCTCGGTGTGCTGCTCTGGTACGCCGGCTCTTACACAGTGCCTGTCTGCCGTAAGCGTTACAATATACATACCCAACACTGCTTGTACCCATCCGTCATGCAAATAAAACACCTTGAATTGAATTGAATTGAGGGGAGAGGGGGGGAATACTAAAGCCAATACTGGCTCAATTCATAGCAAACATGGTTTACATAAAATACATTTTTCCAAGAAAGTTTATAATAATACGATCTATAGTTGAAATCTGAGCCTACTGTAAATATAAAGGAAAAGCATTTTCAGAGAGCAATCACGCTGTGTTTATGTAGAAAAAGCGATTAGGTTTATGAGGTTTGCATCCGGTAATATGTTTATGTTCCTAAATCAATCTCTTTTATGAGCATGTGAAAGGCATGGTGAATCACTGTACTTTGCATGATTGGAAACAAATGCATGATTGCGAAATGCTGTGGTGTTACTTTTACAAAGACGGTCAATGAAAAAAAGAATGTTGACCAGGGCAATACTTTGAGATTACACTTACAGCTTGTCCAAGGTCATTCATTATTAATACTATTAGTAATATCTTCATTAAAGACTGATGGCCACAGCTCAAACATGAGAGGCTGAGCTTTATTAACTCCACCTTGCGGAAATTCCGGATACTATTATTTTGCTTGTCGTATTATAGGAGAATTTACGGTAACTAGCGGTATTTACCGGTAACTCGCGGTAGACTGCGTACAGCGTACCGGAAAATAATGCGGTATCGCCCACGCATTTTGAATGGCTGCATCTGTAAACAGTACCATTCATTAAATTGTGTGTAATTTTATAACCCTCTTGCTCAGGATCATTATTAATGTTGTAAATCATGTTTACAAGATTATTCTAAATACATTTAGAAAACGGGAGACAGTGGGAGTAATTTTAATTTATAATTTAGCAACAGAAATACTTCTGTGTGGTACAGTAGGTTTCCTTTTTTAATTTTTTTTCTCTCTTTGAGGTCACATCCACTGCTAAAGCAACAACAATAAAAATGCCTTTAACCAAACTTACAGTGTGAGTCAACACTCACTCCCACTTTCAACCACTATTAACTTGGCAGAACCTGGTATATAACCCCAGAAATTTAAGTGCACATTCTCGCCACAACACACAGAAAAATCAGGCATTGGGACACTCATGTTTCTGCACTCCGCTTCTTTGTAAGGGTTTTCTTACAAAATCAATCTGTACCAATCAATTTGTTCCAAAGTAGCCAGTTATATAAATGTCTAGACTACTTTCACCCGCACACATTGGATATTATGATGTTACTTTTATCTGTGGGTAATCAGTGATTTTTAAATGGTTACATTCCAACTCTTATTGTTTAATATGGATGAGGTTTCTTTCAAAACACCAGCAAACGTCAAAGTGGATGGGGAAAGTAAATAAACAGATTTAACTCTGTTGTAAAAAACTTAAGGTATTATACAATAATGAAGCAAAGGTTAGATATGTCATAAGATGGTCTTATACGAGAAATAAAACAAATCTATTTTTGGCGAGATCAAGCCATTTATAAGAGCACATCTTTTCATAATTTCCTTCCAAGATGTCACGATAAATTGTGTTTCAATGATACGTGGAGTATTTCGTTGAGATTAAAACGCTTTTTAAAAAGGTTTTTAAAAAACAGCCGACAGATTTTTCTAAATAAGAACTATTCATTAAAGTATTCAGCACATAGCTCTTTTTGTAGCATGCTGTATCATATGACATTTGAATTCCAATTGTACAGTCAGACTTTGTAAAACACAACAGATTACAAGTGTTAGGTGGATAGGTTTATAATGAAAATGGAGCTACTCACAGTCTTTTTTTATCCACTGCCCGCTTAACCCTGATGGCCCGTTGCTCCGAGTACAGCTTGCACACACCTGGAAAGAAGTTAGTTCAAGTAAACTGTAAATCCGCACCTGTAAGTCTATTCAAATGCAGATGCTTATCTCCTGCTTTTAGACAAAAATGTAATCTTAGGTCTTGAGAATGCACATAAAAAGACAATTTTGTCAATAATAACATATCAGATGTGACCTAAACAATCACACTCTTTATTACTGCGATAAGAAATTTAAGTGTCATAAACAGGTCAAAACTGAAACAAAGCAATCAGTTATGAAATCATGTTATGTCAGCTGCTGAATAATCTGTTTACAGTTTATCAAGACATACTTCTTGTGACATATAAGAGACAATGTTCATGAAAATAAGCTATAAACGATATTTACCTTTCAGATAATCTTCGATCAGGTCCAGAACTGCTCCTCTGTGTTCTTTTACTTGAGCAGACATAACTTTTTTATCAGCTGAATCAAAAGCATACATAAAATAAAACACAAACATTAAAATGACATTTATACAAAATGTGGTTTGCAATTTTGATTGTAACTTCACAGCATGTAGTGGAAAATAAAAATAAGTGACAATAGCCAATATCCATAGAATTGTTTAATAACAAATATCCCACAGGCTACCAGCCGGGTTTACTAGTGAAGACAGACTTGCAGTACTGGCTGAGCCCTGTAGTCATGAAAACACTGGTTCAGAGGTGGACTATGCATACAGCTGATTGTGAAGTGGAGGCAGAGCACTGCAGCAGTTTTATGCCATATCCTTGGGTACCTGTGATTAGATCAGGGCTTTCATGGCAATATACTGAATGTGACCAGGAATGTAAATTAAGGAATTTACAGTTTATTCAATTTAAAAAGAATTCAGCTGATTCATAGATCATGGATCAATTGTAAAAAAGGAAGAGTATAACCTATGCAATGGTTTATTACAAATTTGCCCAATCTGCGTAGGACAAGCAAGACATTAAATGGATATCTATTAAGGCAGGTTGCTAAACCTTCAATCAATAGCAAACTTGTTACTGTTAAAAGCAATGACACCCAAATATTTATGTAAACAACGTTGGAACTCACGTTCTTCAAATTGCTTTGCATAAAAGAGAGACTTGCAAGAATACCTTCTGTTCTCAGCTGGTTAATGGCGTCTGAGCACGTTCTCATGAATATTTGAGCGTCCTGGTCAATCTGATCCCGCTCATTATCTGTCATTCGAGTATAATCAGAAGAGATCAGGCTGAAATAGACAAAAGGAAAATCACAAGGCTTCATTTTAAGCAAAATTAGATATGACTGAGTTCAACATCATAAAAACGCCATCTTCTGTAAAGAAGTGGTGTGGATTGTTGGAATTGAAGGACTCGTATTACTTTTTGTTTGCAATTTCTCTTTTCCGTCCTGAGGGCACAGAAGTGTTGTCAGCAACACAAATGCTTATTTCAAATTTCCTCACTGAAATATAATTCACAACCTCCTAGGAAGATCAAGGTATTTGGTGGAGTACTATTGGTTCATTGGGTTCAGTCTGGGCAATGTTGCAACACAAATTTGACCAGGATTAACCGAAATGGACATAACCCACTTTATTGACTGCAGTGAGGTTAGGGCAGTTGGCTAGGCTCTCAGCAATACAGAGATCCTTGTGCCCTCATGGATGCTTGCAGGCTTGCAGAGTTGCCAGTAATGAACACCCCTCTCCCCCAATCAGTGCTCTATTTTCAGTACAGTGCTGTGCCTCAAATGGGGGCAGGGTGGGGGAGTCCGTCTACACTTCCTCATTTTCCTCTGCGAGAGGTGCCGGGTTCATAGCTGTTTGCCCAGACATGAAAAATGCATGATTTGGCTGTTCCAAATGTGGTGGGAAGAACTAAAATAATTGCCTAATATAGAGTAGAAGCTCCTGCTGCAGAACAGCTGAGAAAGGTAAAGCTTTCAGAAACCTTGACAGACAATATTTACAATTATTGGAGAAACAGGAAGGAGACTTGGAGGCCGCTTCAAAGAACAGGTCAGGGCTGTGAAGATTAAAGATCTCTCCAAGCCCATTGTTTCTCATTTCACCTCTGACGGCCACGACCACTCTAATCTCTCTGTCTGTGTTCTCAAAGACGGTTTTCCGAACTCATACATCAGAAAGACCACCGAAACTAAAATTATTCTGCAGCTAGGATCACACATTCTCCCTTCCCTTAACGACAAACTACTGTTCTTTTAAATTTTCTCCAATCATTGGAAGTTTCATTTCACACCTCTCTGCACCCATTCTGACTTCACACCTCTTGATTGGCCTCTCTTTCTGTCCCCTGCTCCCGCCTCTCACTCCTCCTCCCTCCCAACCTTTGTTCTCCCGCTACTTTACCTTTGCCTACTGCCCTGTCTCTCTCACACCTGAAGAAGGCTCCACGGCCGAAACATTGTGTTCTCTTTCTTCTTTTTGTCAGCATGGAATAAACCTATTACTTGTTCCTTTGCAGCCTACGCATGCTGACGCAGCTACCCACCTGAACTACTAAAGACAATATTTACACTTTCTAATATCAAACATAACACTGCCTGAATTTTTTTGGGTGTGAATTCAGTACTTTTTATGACGCATACTACAGGTCATACAACAGGATTTACTATTCAACAACAGCAGTTTCAACAAGGGATCATACAGCAATCATGCGGCCATGGACAAATAGAAGAAATCACTTTACAACAACACTCAATGTATTTAAAATGTACAAGTACTGTATTTTCTCTGTAACAGAACCAGGTTTAATAGCAAATCCAAACCCACATTTTTCACTGTATAAAAGATACTTTAAAATGAAATCTAAGGTCATTGCACCCCTTTAGCAGATCACTCTGCTGTTAGCAAATTTATTTTTGAGTTAATAAGCAGAAGGTAAATCAGAATAATGCATACATATATGTTTAAGGTCATGGAACTTTAAGATCAAATGCTAAAATATGTTTCTGTTGTAAAAATGACATGGCTAAGATATAATACATGGATGGAACCTTTTAAAAATGTGAGTTTAAGATATTAGAAATCAAAATACATTCTAAACCTAAATACATCTACTGTATACGTGGGATGTGCACACACCAAGTGGGCAGTTTATCGGGTACATCTACCTAATAGAGAGTCGGTCTGCCCTTTCCCTCAGAAAGACCTAAATTCGTTAGGACTCAACAAGGTGTTGAAAGTGTGTAACAGGGATGCTGGCCCTTGTCGACTCCAATGTGTCCCATAATTGTTGCAAATTTGCTGATGGTTATTTTTCTACTCTGAATAGCTTGTTCCATCTCATTCCACAGATGCGCAAATGGATTGAGATCTGGTGATTGGGAGATCTGGTGATTAAGCTGAATTCCCTGTCATATTCCTGGAACAATTCCAGGATTCTCCTGGCCTTGTGGCATGGAGCATCATCCTGCTAAAAAATGCCCATTCGCAGATGAATACTGCTGCCATGGGGCGATGCACCTGATTGGCAATGATGTTCAGATATCTTGTGGCATTGAAACACTACTCTACTCGTACCCGGCAGGATGGATTCATGTGTTTTTCGCTATATCCCGGTCCTCCCATTAGCGAGAAAAAGCAGGAACTGGGATTTATTTGACGAGGCAATGTTTTTCCACTCCACCTGTGTCCAGTGTGTGTGTTCCTTAGCCCACTGCACCAACACCATTTTGTTTATTCTCCGACAGGAGTGGAACTCGGTTGAGCTGTAGGCTGCCATATCCTATTCGTGACTAGGTACAATGAGTTGTGTTCTGTGTGTACACCACTGTTGAACTCAGCTGTAGTAGAATGACTGTAGCCCGTCTATTATACAGCACAAGTTGTATCGGCCCCCATCGGCCGCTTTCATTACCAGTCTGTTTCCGACCACAGAACCAACATTGGCTGGATGTTATTTGGGTGGTGGCCTATTCTCAATACATCTGTGACACTGTCGTACATAATAACCCTAACAAGGTTGCAGGTCCTGATATATACTCTTGCCAGCACATCTGGCGCCCATACTACACTGCGTTCAATTTTACTCAAATGTTTTGTCTTTTCCGTTCTCTCTCTGAACTACACACACGATTCACAGGTACCTGCCTACCTACTTTAAATAGCATTGGCAGCCCATAACGTATGATGGTGTAACTCACTGGGCAGTCAATTACTTAGGAAAGGCAGATGAACCCAATAAACTGGCCACCCACTGTATCTGCCAACATCCTGAAGAGAGGTGTTTAACATCTTCAAACAGCAAAATAACCATGAGGAAATAAACATTTTAAACTCATTATTCACACAGTAATACAACAAGGAAAAAAATATTCTTATTTCAACTACAGGGAAAGCATAAGCATCAAAAGAAGAAATCTTTTGAGAAGAGACTGTCCATGAAGATGCTTTCAGATAATCAGACACTGAAACTGCAAAACATCATATTGATGATACACATGTAACTGCTATGCACATCTATAAATATAATTCAAAATATTTTGCCACGGAGCACTGAGATGTATTCTTAAGCCCAAATAAGGAAGATTAATTTATTTAGCCTAATTATTAATCATTGACTTTTAGATTAAAATGTCAAAATGGATGCGGCTAAATTCCTCTCAGATTAAAAACATATTTTCATAGATGTTTCATTTCTTATCATGACAGTCAAGCAAGAAGACCTTTTGAATTCAATTGTTCGAGACAGACACAATGAGCCAAGCCAGAAGAAGAGGATGATTCAGTCATGTCGGAATGCGGACATCATCATTGGGTTACAGGAACTTTTTAAAGAATTTCTCACACCAAGCTGACGTTTTACTTCTGATATGGAGCCATTTTTTACTGTGATTAAAAGTAAAAAGATGAAAATGTTTAACAAGCATCTGCTATCCCTCTAAGTTTTTTTTAATAGGGCAAGAAAACTCAAATGATTATATCCAAAATTTAAAAATAATTCAGACTTCAAATTTTAAAATAATAAAAAACTGTGGCAAGTGATTCTTATATTGGTACCCTGAAAGACCTACTATACATGCCGCTAAAGATAAAGGGGGAAACCTGGTATACACTTCCCTTGCTGGTAAACTTTTAATTATATAATATTAAACGACAAGTTGACCGATTTAAATCTTTTTTAACTTTTTACCTTTAACTTTTTGGACTTTCATCTGTATGTACTCCATACATGTCCCCCCTGCAAGGTCGTTGAAAATAACAAAAGGAAAATAAAAGAAAACTATGATGCCCAAGGAGCAACAGTTTTACATTAATGAAAGGTAGGCTTTCAAGAGCTGGTAAAAAAAAACAATGCAATGTCTATGGTGCCTGTATTTGATGATGCTCTTTCTTAAACAGAGTATAAACACACTACTGAGATTAACAGTACATTTATATGAAACTCCTTATCAGGTAATTGTTTTGGAAACTAAGAACAAATCAATACAAGCACATACATCACAATAACAAACTGTGCTTCCCTGCCTGATGATATTTTAAACATCTTTATTTGATACAGAGAAAGGAGGGCGTGAATTTGGCACTTCCCTTTATCTTAGCAGAGCGTGCAGCAAAGTCCTATTTCAGTTGTGTTAAAAAAATCCAAACCTGAGAAATGATCCACATGGAAATAAGCAAAGAAAGAAAAGAAGATTAATACTCAGAACTTCAAGTGGATAACTGATCTTTTCTTTGTTAATAACAGTAGAATAAACCTTGCCTTAATACAGCTTAAATCAAGTCAGAACTCCACAGCTGGAACTCAGATGAGAGACAAAATCACTAATGGTTAGGACTATCTGGCAGCTCTGGTTGAGATATCCACTAAGTTATACATATTATTTTCTTAACGTGTACTATTCTCCCAAGGCAAGCTGACAGTGTATCAAAAACTCATTTTTAGTGTTCACTGGCAGATGAGGCCATTGCAAAAAATATTTTCTGAGGCTACATTTCAATACAACAATGAATTAGAGCAACAAAGAATCAGGCAGACACTTTCAATTTAATGATTACTGTATTTTATTAGGGCAGCACAATGTTTAGCAAAGCTGCCTTGCTGTGCTAGGCCCAAAGGTTTAATTCTTTGGTTGCTATCTGTGCTGCGTTTGAATGGTCTGCCTGTGTTCACATGGGCTTCCTCCAGGTGCTCTGGTTTCCTCCCACAGTCCATACTGGTAGGTTAACTGGCTTCTGAGATAACTGGCCCTGGTTTAAGTATATAAGTTTTGGCTGTTTCTACCCTGCAATGGACCAGCATCCCATCCAAGGTTAATTTAATGTTAAGTTATGGTGCAAATGTTTGCAGTACAACAAAACTGGATTGTAAATTATATTGTAGAAAAGCTTCCATTCACCAATAAAAGGTACCTTCTTCAATTCATTTTCTAAACAGTATGGATCATTGTACAAATTGGGCATGTCGCAGCAGATCAAGTTAGGAAAATGTCCTGACAAACACTTACTCTAAAGTCTGAAAAATGAAGTGGAATGCGATACACATTGCTTGAAGAATCACGCAGAAAAGTATCATTATGAATGAATAGAACTGACTATTCATTAAAAGGTCATGCAATCAGCATGAGCCCAGGTTATTGTCATTTGATTTTCTCCGTGTGGATAGAAGTGCCATCCCCAAGCTGTAAACTTTATTTTATATATTCAGAAAAAATATTAGCATATCATTAAATTCAATGATTATAAATCTTAAAGTAAAAACTCACTCTGAAAACCCATAAGAGCATTTATGCAGATTTTAGATATTTTAAGGTACTGCAGTGGTGCTTCACCATCTATTCACAGTATAAGTGCATACCACCCTCTTGTGGAACTGTTAAGAATTGTGGTTCATCTAGCTCATTTGGTTGCTATTAAACGATAAGTGTATTTCATTCAGCCAATATATATATATATTGTTATATATATAGCATTCTAGCTGTGTATAGCAAAGATTGGTGTAGTCCTTTAGTGCAGATTTGTTATTGGGAAAGAAGTGTTTTTCCCAACATCAGTAAGCAAAGAACAATACAAATTCAGAAGACCATAACAGTCTTCCAAGGACGGCTAGGAAATAAAAATAGGAAAATTTACTGTTCTTGAAAGAACAAAATTCAGCTAACTTGGTTGAGTTAAATAGCATATTGAATGACCAAACAGCTAGGGTCTCTGTTTGATACATCATCTAAAGGATGACACCCCTGCTGGATTTTGACCAAACAGAAACTTCTGCCAAAGCTGCAGTGATAAATGCCACACATTTATCATTGCTGACAGTTTAAACGGACATTTCTTAAAAATAGTCTTCGGCTTTTAAAAGATGAATGTGCACAATTAAAACAAAGTACTGCAAAGTGAATAGAAATTTGCTATTTCGGTAGAATATATTGTTATCATCTTTATACAAAAAAATGCTTAAATTAATGATGTGGATAAGAAAAAAATCTATTGTTTACTGGGAGAATCCCAGCCTCAAGATCCTCCAAGTGTCACTGACACCATGTATTAGAATTTTGCGTCACTTAGCTGTCTTACATTGGACAAATTCTCTAAATTGACAGACATGACCGAAACTATAAGTGCAAGTAAGTCAACTGGTAAGTGGAGGAAAAAAGCAAAAGATATTAAAAGCTAACACGTAACAAAAAAAGCAGTTATTGCTGTATTAGTTCTAATAAAGAGGATGAAAAAAGCCATCTACATCCCAGACATAAATGTAAGCCTTTTTAAATAAATGTAAATCCTTTAATAGGTTTAATCCACAGCAAAGCAGATGTGCTGAGCAAAGAAGCACATTCTTACCTGTCACAACCAAACCGTATATAGATTTACGGAGTAATTATATTGGAAAATAATTTTGGAAGCCAAAAACCCCTTTTTCCAGACTGCTCACAGATTTATTCCTTACTTTTCTCTTACCTGCCTTTCAGCATTTGGATTAGAGAGAAAATTTGATTAGACCTAAGGGGTTACTTCTTTTGCGGTTTTCTAGTCAATTACTGCAAACAATCAGACAAAGCTCTTTAAGGTATCCTAAATCTTTGTGGCTTAACTGCACTTTTCCACCAAAGTAAACTTGGCTGCTTTATCCAGTTCTCTTTTCAAATGCACCTGTAATTTTCCTGTAATCTCAAATCTGTCAGAATTGGTTCCCATTTGAGGCGTAGATGTTATTACAACTAAGTAAAAGAACTAAGATAACCTGCATTCTACATCAGTTCTGTCCAATTTGCCCCTGTAAAAAAAAGACACAAGCCAAAATACACATCTAAGTATCCACTAAAAGTGTCACTACTAAAAAACGTAGCTGTTTTTGACAAAATAGCCTTGGCAACTGGGTAGCAGAAAGCTTGCACATTGATTTCCACTGTACCTAAATTTTCAGGCAGCTTTCCCTTAATTATTTGGTATCTTGTCCTTTAAAAAAGCAAATTTAAAAATTACCAACTTATCAGAAACAATACCTAAAGCAAGATTTTCCTCAGTTTTCCATTTAAATGTGCAGAGTACAAATACACTTTCACTACATAATCACCATAAGTGGGAAAATATATTACCTGCCAGCATTAACATAATCTTTTCTGTGCTGCAAGAGGAAATCTTTCAGCTTGGTGATGTTGGAAATCTGAAAAAGAGACAAAAAAAAAGACCAACATTAACCAACATTCAAATATTTTTTTCTCATGACTGAGAAGACACTAATGGAATGATTTTTAAAAAGAGGAAGGTAGGAACAAAACTTGCTAGTTAAAACAGCTCTGTTCTTAAAACCTTTTCCAAAGCTCTGAATCCTCAGCTTTGCCATTTTATAAAAAAAATAAAGTAGGATTCTCTCAATTAGATAAATCACAGATGACAATAAATTACTTTATGTACTGAATATGAACATTAAACTCATTAAAACATTCACATGCTACAAAGTAATTCCAAAGATTTTAACGAGCAGGAAGAAACCTTGTACTGTTAAACAAACTCACATTGAATTAATTATGTATACCTGTAACACCTGGATATTATATCTTGCAGGTTTTTAATACTCTATAATAATTACAGATGTACAGGAATAACTTCTTCTAGATATGCAGATAAAGTAACGCTTTGCCTTCAATGCAGCTGATTAATCAGCCATACAGAAGACAAAGACAAAATACACTCCTCTAAAAATTAAAAACATTTTAAATTGAAGTACAAATTAGAAACATTTTAAATCGAAGCACCATTCTAAAGTGGTGCATGTTTCCTATTAAAACAAAAAAATAACAATGCTGCATTATTGGAAATAAAATGTGACAATGAATATGAAAAAAGATCTGAAATAAATAATAAAAAGATTAAACATGAAACTCTCTGATCAATGTAATTATAACATTGCTGCCACTATACAATAACCCTCTCTCTTATCCCTCACAAATAAAACCAGCAGTACTTCTAAATCATGTTTCTGGAACTGATATTGGAAGACTTAAAAACAGCTCGTATGCAGACTCACAATCCTGAAACAATCTCTAGATTAAAGAATGCTTCCCTATAACAATGCATTCTATATATGGACTGCAAAAAAGACGGAGAATTCTTAACGGTTACGGTGCTATTTTAAGAAATTAAATATGAACTTTTTAAAATCCATTTTTTTTAAATACTGAAACTAAGTTTATGTTGAGGAATTAAGGAAAATCTGATCCTCAAAATGCTTAAGAAAAAAAACTACAGAATTCAAGGAGAGATTATATCGTGTTTAACCTTTCAGGCAGTGTGTACTGAAAATTGGAAACTGGAACCTCTAAAGAATAAAAGCAGTTGCATCTGGATAAAAGTTAATTGTGCTTGAGCTACTTTCACAACAAATGCAGCCCCCTCTATGGTGGGTTTTCCTTGTCTTTACAAACCTTGTACAGTAGTAATTAAAATATATCTTACTTTGAGATCGCAGAGCTGTGGGTTTGACAGCAAAACACCATAAACAAAACTGATAAATGATTCAGCTTTCTTTGGACTTCCTACAAGGTCATTGATATATACTCTGTTATGTTCAGCTATAGGTATGTTTCTTCTTTTTTTTCTTATGTATTGCAATTCAGTGCAGGTAAGATGCCTGTTTTCTTTTCGGATGACTATGAAAAAATTAAAGTCATCTATCACCCTTATTGCATCAAACTTCTATATAATCAACATAGAACAGCAGTAAAAAGCTGATGATTCTTGTGATCTAACCCTATACTACAGTACCACATAAGGGAGGATCACTGATCACCGTAAAAGGGATCCTTTGTACCTACACATAATACAAAGGTATATACATAAATATGGAATAATAATATATCACATTATGTATAATAACAATAAATACAAGTGGTGGTGACATTTGCAATCTCACCACTCTTGTCTTAAGCTAATAAACATATGCACTACTAAATCCATCAATGTATGAAAGTCAAAGTAAATGTACTCCAAGTTATGATTCACAATACAGCAGTACAAACACAGCATAACCTCCTGTGCACAACCTCAAAAGCACTGTAACACTCTGAAGTATCAAATAAAGACACAAGGGCCTACAGTTTGAGGAATCAAAGCCTTTAGAATACTTGCTCAAAGAAGCTTCTGCCAGCTGCTTGACTGTTGTAAGGTGAGAGTTAGCATGTAGTAAAAATGTTGGGTCAACTCCTGTGGGAGCTCACCTTCCTGTGTTGGCAGAGGGAATATAAGAGGTGCCCATGTGAATTCTCTAAAACAAGCACCCCACAAGATAAAGCCTAGCTTATCTACAGTTGAGCAGCTCAGCAACATATGCTGACTGCAGTGATTGAAGTGAATCTGTCTGGTCTGCGAGACTGAGGAATACTCATTTCACTCCATCGATTCTTGAACGAGCACAGAAAACATTCACAGCAGATTTCAACAGAAAAGAGAAATTATGATTTATGTCCCTTTTTGGCATTTTCTACTTCTGTTCCTCATTTCACAAGGACACGTCGTTGCCAAACATAATTATGTAGTTAAATTTTATTTCCTTTATGCAGAAGGATTCATAATGTAGTGTGACTGCTGACGCATAAGTGCTGCCACATATCGCCCATGTGACTGCGGCTATGGGGTTTTCTCCTATATATAAAGCACCTTAGGATTAAAAAAGGTCTAAACAATCACAAAGAGTAATTTTTATCAAGCTTGCCTTGTTTATAAAGACATAAATCTCCCTGCATGCAAAGCTCCTTGACAGCAGCAGATGGCGCTATGTGTTCAAATGCAGACTTTCCAAAATGTCAAGTGCCTGGTGCTCTGTTGATTTGTCTCTCATGTGTATACGTTTCGGCTTAGATTCCCATTGCAGCTATGAAGGCTTTACAAAAGGTCACAGGGATCAATTGCTCTTGTAATTTAAGACCCTAAAGAGCAAGTAATACTTAAACAATGAGGTAGGGGTGGCCTTGTACTTAAAGGGTAGCTGAGACCAAGGAGACAGTCAGCCTGGCTACATCTAATCTCATCATCAGAACTCTTACCTTTTCACTTTCTGTTTTACATCAGCAAATACTACAAAAACAAAAGAAAAAAAACATGTTAACTTATTATGAAAATTAAAAGTTGGGTTTAGCTGCAGGCTTGAACAGTAGGTGGCTGCACTTTGGCATTTTAAAAGCTAGTTTAAACACCCTGATTAAGATCACTGTAACTGTTAGTAATTAGGTTACTCAGTGACTATCACTTACTGAGCCATCTTAGCTGTTTCAAAGTGTTCCTTGTGAACATAACAAAGAGACTGTGTTAGTTTACTTCTCAGCAAAAACAGTCAAAACATAGGGGGGTTCTATTCTTAAATGTTAAATTGTACTGTACAACTGATTGTTTTAAGGCTTCATCAGTTCTCTTGATGGCATGTTTTGTCTATTTTATCTATGTAGATGCATTCACATATTCCTGGAAAATATTTTTTCTGAACATACTTCTGAAAAAAGTGATACTAATTTAATTTAAAAATAGCACATTGGAAGCAGAGCCATAAAGTACTATATTCCAATGCTGAATTATAAAGTGAATTTTAATTATTT
Source organism: Lepisosteus oculatus (assembly GCF_040954835.1). Taxonomy (NCBI): domain Eukaryota; kingdom Metazoa; phylum Chordata; class Actinopteri; order Semionotiformes; family Lepisosteidae; genus Lepisosteus; species Lepisosteus oculatus. Next base: position 43,647,557 of record NC_090696.1, on the reverse strand, counting down.
TTAATGAATTTTAAATTGAAAGTCATTGAATGTCATTTGTGTTTTTTGTTACACTTAAATTACTTTTCAAGAAGCACGAATAGGCTTTAATGACTCTTAAAATCCACAGGTGTTCCCCCTCATTTCTGGCTGGGTAGCCCACTTTGCAGGAAACCTCCAAATAGGTATATCCCTGTAACACATAAATTCTCCCTGAAACAGAATAATTATATTCAACAATACAACACAGCATATAGCATTAAAAACATAACTGGTCAACAGATTCTCTCTGTAATGTCAGAGGAGAATATGTGTGAGTGTTGATTGTACATATTGTTCGTACGGGGGGGGCAAAACATTTCCCTTTGTCTCTGGGGACACCAAGACAGTGTCTTAGGGGTCCCTGAATCCAAGACTGAGAACAACCGTTCTAAAAAATAATGAAATCAGAAGTATTTGAAACTTTGTCATTAACACATTACTGAGTAATGCAGTTGTCACTTCTATTTATTAATAATGAATGTGCTTTGGTTGTTACTGATTTCAATAAATTAGTTATATTTTTGTCTGCACATTGTTCCAGTAATATCTGCCACACTTTTTAACTGATGTAATTAATCAAAAAATGTCAGTTAGTGCACTCTCTTTGCTTCTATAATGCAAATGTATACATATGTGATACGATCTTATTCATAATAAGAGACTGCTATAAATTCATAATGCAAAAAAGAAAATATATTAAACCAGGACTTATACTGCAGCTAACATATTATAGTTGCCAACTAAATGGTTTTGGTCTTCTATCGTTTACAAAGAGTAAGTTCCTAGTAACTTAGACTTTTAGAAGTTAAAATTAAAACCAAACCATTAAAATGCTGCAGGTGATATCAGGCATATCAGTGTATGCAAGTTGAAACAGGTTCCAATTCTTTTGTTTTCAAAACAATTTAATATTTTGCCTGCTGTGCTTTATGTTCTGAATAATACATTTCAAATTCATACAATTCATCAAACTGAGCTCTAATGCAAAGACAAAAACACTTCAGGCCCTTTAAACAATCAGTAATTAAGAGCAGAAAGATTATGCACATGCCATATTTTAAAGACATGTAGGAAACAGATGTCTAAAATTCTTCTTATATATATACTGTACCTAAAGCAACTGTAAGAACTGAAATTATAAAGGTCTGTCAGTTATTACAGTGGATAAGCTTTTATCAACAGTAAATAGTCTATAAAGGCTTTTCTTTTTCCAAGTAAAAAACAAGCATGCTGTGTCTCTGGAATCTTACAGAGTGGAAGAAAACATATTGAAATAGTATACTCAATTAAAAAAAGAAAAAAATGAAGCTACCAGAATCCTGCAACTAGAGATCATGTGTAAATAAAATGACCCTACAAATGGTTTCCAAAATAAGACTATTGTTTTTCTCATTGTACATGGATTTATCCAAGCATGTGGCTCAAAATATTAAAAGAAATTAGTGCTTGGTTCTTGGATTAACTAAAAGTCAAGGAAAATGTACATGGCTGCTATCGTACTAAGGTAAAGCATATGGAGATGATCATAACACAGTAGTCTGATACAGTCATTACCACATGACCTGTAACTTGTTGACCTCCACATTGAATCTTGCTGAAGGCAAAATTCTGCTTAAAGTTGAGTACATTACAAACACAATATTTAACTCCCAACTATACTATAAACATCAGGTTGTGATTTTACAGGATTTAACTTTTTTGAATTTACTGCTAAACGGTCTCTTTACAATACTGCCTAATCTTTTCTGTGTTTGTTTGTGTAGGCCATGGCAAATTACATTTATAGACATTGTACCATGAGAGTCAAATCAATTATTATTTTTCTAACCCTGAACCTATTTAAGAAAAGGCCACAGAAAATGTTTCTCTCTTTTTGTTTCCCAAAAAGATGAAAAGTCAAAGAAAGAAATGTTCTATTTAATAAAAAAAGCACATATAGAGACTGCCAGTCAGAATTATGGTACTCTGACAAAAACCAGATTCACTGCAGACATAAACACTTTAATTACAATAATAATACAGAGTTGTGTTGAAAATGTATAAGCATAAAATGAAAATCAACAAAAAGAATCTCTACATTAAATTAAAGATTTGAGCCTTGCTAACTACATTGGACATTCAAATTTAAGGTTTCAATAAGACATTTAAGGTGTCACAAAATATTTTCTGTGGCACAGGCCTCAACATTTTAAGGCCATAACTCATTTACTGATTTACTGTAATAAGTTTTGAAAGCTCATATTTCAATTATGAAAGCACTGGGCTTTGAAAGTTTGTTTCAGTTCTTAATCACTGAACTGGAAACTAATATTATATAATATTTAATAGTAAATAAAAGAGGAATAAAACAACCTGAATGCGTGAACTATTTGTTATATATAAAGTACATTTTAGGACACTTTAAAAAATAGTGTAGATCTTTGACTGTTTTGACAGACAGCTGTAGATACAGTCCAGATACAATTACTGCAATTATACCAAATAGTAGGTGCAGAACAGTATGCATTCAAAACCAACATTTTATTAGTAAGTTTACATATCACATCAACGATATTTCATCCATTGCTCAGTCTCCAGTAGGCATTCTTTGCTGTTTAACTTGATTGTTTTATATGAAACACTCACGATACCTTAATTCCAAGTCTGAGAAGTCATGAAAGTCCTTCTTAAACCAGCAGGAAATCCACTGATTAAAGTATACTCAGATGTGAAATGACTTCATCACTTTTTAAAAGGGTGCATGTTTTCCGTAAACAGAAGGTGAATTTAGTAGTTATGAAAAACATACTTCTTATGATAAAAGATACTGACAAGCAGCCAATGAAAGGTTAAGTTATCATTATCCACTGAGATTTCAATAAAATTCAAACTAAAAACTCCAATATATGTCAGGCAGTGTGTTGCCGTGAAGAACATAGGGCAGACAGTAATACTATAACCATCTTAAAAGTTGTAGGCGGGGGGTGAAAAATGCAAGTTCCTTGTGAGGAACTCCATATACATATTAAATTTATTTTGTAACACAAAGTAGTAGAAGGGCATACTATAGATCCTGCATTCTGCAAAACTACTAAAAATCTTTATCACCTTTTGTAATTTGACAGATATAGGTTATTAAAGAAAATCATATATACTGATAATCGCCTTAAAATAGAAATAATTGCACTGTGAGTGACAGTCACTTGATGTAATATGTATTAGGAATACTATCCACATGTCAACTGGATTCATCACGTCTTGTCATAATTATGGCTCCGCAGCTATGGGTACCCACAACCGCCTAAAGCAAGTTATTTCTGGAGCCATCCTAAGGAGGATTTAATTAAACAAACAAGGTTCATTTCAGGTTGGTTCTTGAATGAGAAATGCGTCACGGTATGATTACTGGTTGACATTTTAAGATCCATATATCAACCAATTTGAAACCTATACGTCACCATGTTTTAGAATGCTGGGGGAAAAAAAAGAATGTCCCAACATTGCCAAATGCAATTAATCAAACAATTAAAGCAAAAAAAAGTCTGAAACCTAAACCAGTTTTAGACTGGCACAAAGAGGTACGCAATCACAGAGTAGTAGATGAAATAAACTAAGATGTGGCAAAACACGATGAAGTGAAATAGATCAGAAACTACTCAACTAAAAATAAACTTTACCAACTTGTGCAGTACAGCCATTCCACAATATATGCAGAAGGGCCTGCCTTACGGAGAAGAATATTTACAAGGGATTTTGCACCATTGCCAGTCTTGTTCTGTCGCTCTAGAGTGGCTTAGCTGGTAAGGAACTCCATCTCTTAGAGCCCCCAGATCAGTATTCAATTTTAGGCTTTGCTATTAGGCAGGGATTCTCTGTGTTTCCCACTGTGGGGTGCAGTTTGAAACAGCAGCAAAAGACGACAGTGCTCTGAGTGAAGTGAGAGTGCTCTTCCTTGTCCCAAGTAAAAAAGGACTTCAAACTAACTGGAATTCCCAAGTTTGGAAAACATAATAAAGAATAACATGACAATTACAAAATAAAACAATTTGTACTTTATTTTTACCTTTATCGCAAACATGAACATAGAAAGTCTTATTTTCTTCTTATACTAAAAACATACCGTATACCTTACTGCACTGTAAATTATGGAAAACAATGCCACATACAAAAAATGTATTTTGCATTGTGCTGTATTTCAATAAACAATAAAACAGAAACATTTTTGATTCAAGCAGTATATTCACATATAAAGATCTTCATTACAGATAAACTTTTATTTTGGGTCACACCAGAAGTAGAAAAGGGAGGTATACACCATTTACTAGCATTAACGTTGAGAAATTTTGCATGTGGCTTTCAGCACATTTGATTCATGTAAGCATGTGTGTATGATTTTAGAAAAACCTCAGTCGTACACACTTAAAAGTATCTCTAAATTGAAAAGCACCTATTATTCCTCTAACGTGATTCCATTAAAATAATTTAATAAATGTACAGTGAATGTTATTTCTCTTTTTTTCTGTCCAATCATTTGAGAGGAACTGTTTAGGTAAATTATTTAGCTTTTTACAACAGTAGAAATCATGGAAACAGAAATTAGATAACTGTGAAATAATCTAAAATCAGTAAGACTTCCAGGATGAGTAGAACTAACATCTTGGTGCACAGAGAGTACAATAAAAGCTTCACTTAATCAACAGTTTATGCTGTTTTATAGAAAGTAAAAATCTCTCAAAACGTATAGTATACAGTATGCTGTACACATTAGTTCACATATGGGCTTTGTAAGGACACATAAGTGTAAAAGATGTGCATAAAACACTACAAATTTGTTTTAAAACACTTATAATACAAAGCACCTTTACCAAAGTTAGAGAAGAAAAAAGCTTTGCAAAACTTTAAATAAAGAAAAGATAATTCAACACGAGCTATAATCACATGCTTACCTTAGACTTCAAAAGTTCTCATGTCTTGCGTGTCTAATTTTTCTCACTACAAAACTCAAGACACTCATTTGCAATAGATCTCTTCCTTTACTTATAACCCTAAATACAGATATACTGCACACACTGAAAAATTGATTCTCTAGTTATTACCACATTAGATGTTTTCAAATTACATTTAATTGTTGATATTGTTTATTGCATTAAAAACTCGTTAAACACCTTGATTACATTGTAGCAACTGGATAACAACTTGGTAAACAAAGGAATAATGGGATCACTGAAAATATATGTTGTATACAGTAGGTCTTCTTAAGAGACTTATGAAGTCTGTATACAGTACAACACAAAATTGAAAATATCATTTCATACTATGTTGTACACTGTGTTAAATGAAACACTATTAAACTTGTTGTATAATTGTATTTTCTGTATAAAACACACATAAACATGTTCTAGTTTTAAAAAAAAGAAATGACTTTCACTTATCTATAACAGACAATACTGCTCCTTACTACAGAGTCCAGTAAACTAAAACTATGGATTTTACCATCTAAATATATGCACCTACCCGCACATTTTTAGTCTTATATCCAAAAATAACTGCTAAATGTTGAAAAGCACTATAAACATTTATAGGCATTTTTACTACTTTAAAAAATCAAAGTAAGCAACTTTAACATATTACTAAAATATTTAGTAAACACAGATTAGAGGGCATTGTTGGCCTACTGGGATTTATAGCAGTCAATAGTTTTTTAAAGGACAGCTTTAAAGTGACAATGTATTATATTTACCAAACTTTCAAACTATACACAAGCTGTATCCTCCGACTAACCACACATTATTATTATTAGCTACACCCGAACCTTAAAAACGAGGGCTCGCCATATCATCACTGATCACTCTTATCACATACTTTGATTTCTGCTTAAATTAAAAATTTAAGAGCAAAGTTCAAAAACAGGCCTCTTTGCCAGAACAGAAGAACAGAAGAAATGGGTTTGTGGTTATCATTCAGATGAATCCTTAACATTTCTGAATGAAAACCTTTACAAAAAATCTTGAAAACAAAATTGTCACATGAGCAAAATGTATTTTAAATGTAATACAATACCAATTTCATGATTGACTGAAATTCCCATCTCTAATATTATTCTAAGAGAATATTTTAATGTAATATAGAATGAACTTTATATTTATAGTAATGTGGCATACATAGTAATGTAGGACTAATGCAATATCATCTCAGGATAGTTTGCATTTAAAATCACCATCCAATTTCAGTACAAATACTGTATATCAGAAAAACACTCAGAAAACATTATGGAACTGGCACATATAAAAGTAACTTTGAAACCCAAACTGTTCTTACTGAATTCATGATTGATGCTATGTGTGGTTATGACTATGAAAGACTTCAGTTCTACATATATTTAGCTGGTATAGTTCAGTGTAGAAGTTGCGAGTTTTCTGAAAGTTCATTCATTTTAAACATTGACATATGAGAACAGGACCCATATACTAAACTTTTAAGTATGCATTCCACTTTTGATTTTTAAATGATTCTTGTTTTGTTTGGGGTTTTTTTGGAATGAGAGAAAAAGATCATTTGTGCTCTGTTCTCTGTGTATACTCAGTACTGTATATCAGGTGGGTAGCTGCGTCAGCATGTGTAGGCTGCAAAGGAACAATAATAGGTTTATTCCATGCTGAAAAGAGAAGAAAGAAAACACAACATTTCAGCCGTGGAGCCTTCACGGGCGAAACATTGCATTTTCTTTCTTCTCTTTTCAGCACGGAATAAACCTATTACTTATTTTGTACACCGATGGCTGTTTTAAGCAATGTGTGCTGCTGGAGGTTCAGCACCCAGAAAAACAAAAATAATCCCTTTTAGGTTTTTTAGCTGTAAGCTCCACACACATTCTCAAACAACAAAATTAAAAAAAATCTACGTACTGGCTCTTTTGCTAGTGGATAATTTTCAGATTTAGCAGACATAGCAATTTAATTTGTATTAAAAAAACCTCCCCTTCCTGCTTGAATACATTATAAAGAGTGAATTCACATTTTGATCAAAACCACATAACTGCAACCCAAAATTAAATCACATCAGCCAGAGGTAACAACACTCAATAATGGCTTACCTAAAAGCCTGTACCAAATATACAAATTAATCTTTAATCTTTATTTGAACTTACTTGCCTAAAAGAATAGTGCAATATATAACAAATTAGGGACTCAGGCACAGTAGCAGGTCTGGTCTCCTCAGAGAGAACACTCCTATCTATCTCCATAAACCTTTCACAACATAGCGGCCATTATAAAACTCTGTTTAAACAAGACTTTGGAAAAATTAAACACTGAGGTATCAAATTGGAGACTACACATCAAAAGGAGATTGAAGGTTGCCAATTTATTAATGTCTATAGAGCATGAAGAAAAACACTCCAATTACATTTCCCAGGATGATTTTACACGAGTAGTTGAAATCTGATGGCGTCTGACCGATATGTTTAAGTTTCTGGGCATGGTGTTCCATGGATATCAGGTTCACAACTTAACATTTAATGTTAAGGTGGTTTTAAGGCAGCCATAATAAAAAAATTATAAGCGGTTATACTCTCAGAAGCAAATTTACATACATAAAATTGTGGGTGAAAACCGAAACCGTGATGATAAAGCTGGTTGCGACACCACAACTTGTCAAACACAGCACAAAATGCATGCTTTTAAAACGATCAAACCTATCAGACAGAGGAGAAAAAATAACAAAATTAGAAATAAATTTTAGCTTTAGACTGTGGTCAATTTGCGGTCTAGACAAAAACCCTAAATTTGTGCACTGCCCAGTCTCCAGTCTGCTCCAAGTTTGAAAAGGTAATTGAACTCTGTCTATAATTACTGGATTAGACACAGATGGACTATGTGCACTTCAGGGGGAAAAAGGGCTGTTTTGATTCATTTTTATGATTGCCTGTAAGGTCAGACTTTTCCAAATGTTCTTTCATCTGTTTAATGGTTTCTTGATTCCCAAGGGAATGTCTTCAGTAATTGTGATGTTTTAAGCAATTTGGAACAATTGTGCTTTACCTTTAAGTATAAAAATGGTTGAAAGTGTAAGACAAAAATAAAGTACCATCTATTTAAAACTAAGCATATTCAGAAACTTTACTAACATTACTTCAGTGACGTATGAAGTTTCAAGTCACTGAGATTCAAAAGCTGGGAGGAAACTGTGACAACGGCAATGCTGTGGGAATTAATACATTTGAATTATTTAAGTATGAACTTTTATAGAACTCAAAAAACATAGACCTCAATCAAGACTGAGAGTTTAAGTATGAAGTGCTTTGGACTGAATTCTACCCTTAGCTCCAAATGGTTTTAAATTGTGATGTCAAATCCTTCAGCGTGGACAGGGAGTCCTCCTCGGGGAAGCATGACTTGCCCTGCAAAACATTTTTCTCTCTTTATGTTTAATTTTAACTTGTAAAAGTAAAGTATGCACGGCTATATTCTACCAACCTTTACCTTCAGCATTCAACTGGCAGAACCATTAAAGCATTTTCTTATGATGCTGGAAGTCTAGATTGGTAGCTATATATATATATTATATTTTAAATGCCAGAACCCCAACTTTTCTTATATATGGACCACATAAAATACCTAATTTTAGATTTAGAAGGATTTCTAAATAATTAACAGTAACTGATCAAAAACTTTCCATATACATGATTATGACAGATTCTATTACTAAGATGTTTTAATTACAGCAGCTACCCTACATAACAGTATTTCTATATTTATATTTTGAAGATGGTTGTTGAATGCAGGTGTCATGTAACAAGATTTTAGTTTCGGTGGTTTGCTGCATCAGCATGCGTAAGCTGCAAAGGAACAAGTAATAGGTTTATTTCATGCTGAAAAGAGAAGAAAGGAAACACAAAGTTTCTAAGAAGTGATGCTAGATATAGCTATATCAATCTCTTTCAAAAACATCTATACAAAGACTTTAGAAAAACTGTTTGAAGCATATACAGTATACCCTTAAAGTATTACAATAAAGTATTTGAAATTTGGAGTTATGCAAATAATTATCTTTTCCACTGGAAAAATGTGGAATACAACATCAATGTTCTTTAACCAATTTGGGCACTTCTGTTTGGGTTCTACCACAGATGTTAAGCAAATTCAAAATACATACAATTATCAGTGGTTACCATAACTTACTGTAAATCAAGTCTCTATCTCTTCCACCAGAGGTAAATTAAATAATATGCCATTAAATTACGGGTTGTTTTTAATCAGAAGCCTCTGTTAAAACAACTTCTAATGGATAAATGAATGAATCGCTAAATAGTTTTTGTTTTGTTCATATTAATCACATTTTAATTATTTTGCACTTGGAGGGTCAAAGTTTTTATTTAACCCCAAAGATTTTTTTAGTAACTGTTTTCTTTGATGGGTTTTCTAAAATGATCTTTTAAGATGGCAGAGTTTTTCTCTCTCTCAGAATTAATTATTCATCTCGTCACTCAACTGTAAAGAAAATCCCCAAATTCTAGGGATTTAAATCACAATGTTTTCTGACTAGTTTCAGTCATTTTTGTAAAGAAACTATGACTAAGGAGATCCTTATGTACTTAACTAACCGTCAATCTGTGTGGTCAAACCTTGATATGGACCATGTGTACTCTGTGGATGTTATTAGGGCTAGTAATTCACTTAACCCTAGCTACTAGTCCTATAGAGTAATAATGCACTTGTTGAACACTATAAAGAAAGAGGTCTATTAGTATCTCTCTTGCTGGGAAACGTTTTGTTTTGGCTACAAAGTCTGGTCAGTAATATATTTACCCCTTTACCAGGTAACCAGATGATTATGGCCAGCAGCCATATCACCCTGCAACTCACAACTGGCAACCCACTGAAGCTAAGCAGGTATGAGCCTGGTCAGTACCTGGATGGGAGACCTCCTGGGAAAAACTAAGGTTGCTGCTGGAAGAGGTGTTAGTGGGGCCCGCAGGGGGCGCTTACCCTGCGGTCCATGTGGGTCCTAATGCCCCAGTATAGTGATGGGGACACTATACTGTAAACAGGCGCCGTCCTTCGGATGAGACGTAAAACCGAGGTTCTGACTCTCTGTGGTCATTAAAAATCCCAGGGCGTTTCTCGAAAAGAGTAGGGGTGTAACCCCGGAGTCCTGGCCAAATTTCCCATTGGTCCTTACCAATCATGGCCTCCTAATAATCCTCCTCATTGAATTGGCTACATTACTCTGCTCTCCTCCCCACTGATAGCTGATGTGTGGTGAGCGTTCTGGCACACTATGGCTGCCGTCACATCATCCAGGTGGGGCTGCACATTGGTGGTGGTGGAAGGGAGTCCCCATTACCTGTAAAGTGCTTTGAGTGGAGTGTCCAGAAAAGCGCTATATAAGTGTAAGCAATTATTATTATTATTATTATTATTATTAATTTGTCCACAAGAAAACATACAATATTTTAATTTCTGATTTTTGTTTTGCATTGCAGAGTCAGTGAACTACACCTACCTCTATAATCTTACACAGGACGTACACAGGCTTCAAAAACCTGCTATTGATGTTCATGCATTGCTTAATCTACTAAAAACTATACCAGTATTTTGTTCTTTTTATTGGTAACATTCTGAGTGGGTCAAAAAGGGGTTTTCAAGACAGGATAGTGTTTTTCCATCAGCTTCAAGTGACTTTTGTAAATCAACAGCCACAAAGACACACCACTACATTAGGAAAACTAGGATTTCCGTTGAGACTGTTGAGACCAAAGATCTTAAAATCAACATGCATTTATCATCTGTGAATTGTTATTTCTACCCCCTTCAAAACACTGCATCGCAGCCCAGTGTTCACTGGAAGACATCTCTTTTTGCTTGGAATGATTCAGCCAACTGCATTGCAAGTTCCCGTCTTATTCCACTAGGAAACATCAAGTTCCATAAAATAAAGCAGCCGGAACTATAATTCATATGAAAACAGGATGTCACATCTACTGTAACACATCTACATTGGTTATCCTATGAGTTTCAACTCCACTTCTAGATCAGTCTCCTCACAATACTGCTCCCACTGATGTCCCAATTCTGTTTCTCTCATCTTGATCCTCTGGTTCTTGGCTGTTCATATTTCCCCATTATCAAGAGCTACTTGGGAGCCATGTTTCTTCACTGTACTGTCTGCTTGTCTGAACATAAACAGAAACCTAATCAAAGGTTTTCATGCTGAAATATATTTCCTGTTTTACAAGTTCAGATTTGTTATGATGGTACAGTAACTGAAAAGCACTGACCTTTCATTCTACCAACATGCATAATATTTTAATAACAGTGAACCTAAGATTATTTTCATTTTATGAGTTTGTTTTGTTATCTTGGTAAATTAAATTATTTTCATGGAGCGAAATCCTTCTTAAGTCATTGGTCTAAGCATGTAATTCTGGTTTATATTAACCTGACATCCTTCATATTTTGCACTGAACACTTTAGCAAATGCAAGTTAGCTTCATGGATTTCTTCTATTTCTGTAATTCTAAATTGTATACAGATTGTACTCATTTTGCTGTACTTCTGCAGAGTGCTTTGAAACAAAGGATAGGATATATTAAAAAAACAACAGACTGTTAATGCATATGCAAAATGTATCTTTACAAGACATTCCTGACATGATTATGCAAAGAACTACGTTAACAGATGTTTGATACTGTTTCAGTGGTTGTTCAAAATGGAGAAAGATGTAGGCACACTAGTTGAAAATCAGTTAAATGCATGGGCATTCCCTAATAAGAATATAAGAACAATAAAGTTTTTTAGTAAATTAGAGTTTTTTGTGTGAGATAAGAGACTGCATCACTATACCTTCTACACTGTTAAATGGAATAATCTAATTGCACTATCATTAATGTGATTTTTGAACTCTGTAAAAATGCTGAATAGACAATTTTATTAAAATCCAAAAGTGTGCTTCTTTTATTAACTCATACAGTATATGCCTAATACAATACAAGAGATCAACGGTGTTTTAGAACTGCAGTCATAGCTGATTGAGTTAAATCTCAACATGCAGTACATTCCAAACCCTACCACTCTGCGTATCGATGTTATCAGTAAATCAAAACGTTCAGGTCAGCACCTTAAAATTTATTTTCCCGTTCTTTTTGGAAGAGTCAACTTATTATGAAGATCTTTTTCGTTTAATCCAGATATTTGACTGTCACTGGGAATGAAGAAAGAAATACAAGTCTTTAAAAGAGCACATCTGTTCAGCATTACAAGCAAACCGTCAACATTGTTACTGAAGGCTTAATTTAATATTTTCTCTTTTTTGATGTTTCACCTTTAATCACTGCCTCACGAGAATATCAACTTTCTTAAAGAAACTGTTAAGTAGAAAGAAAATGTTATTGCAGTATGTTTAGAAAATCATGCTTCCAGAGTTTTTTTTCAATTTAATTTTATTTTTCCAAAACCTTACCGCAATATAATTGTGTACGGGACATTCCAAACTCGCAATTTCAGTTTCCAGTTCTCAGGCAATTTCAGACAGTATCTACTGTATAGGACACTGGGAACAAGGGATACCATAAGCTGGTTATATTTCCAGTCGTCAGCATCAAGGTAGTTAGGCATGGTTTTTATTTTCATCGAACAATATTTGTTTCCCCACTAATGGTTAAAAGGATTTCATCTCTATTTTCCTGTAACACAAAATTTACAATTTTAGAGTTTTATTATTTAGAGTTTGATGAGAACAGTGTGAATCGAATACATTGAAAAACCACAGGCAATTTTGAGTGGCATGAGTTCTCGGATCTGAGCCAGTTCAATTTCGATTTACCTAAAATAATCACAGTGTAGAGGAACAGGCCCTGTGGTCACTTTTATGAAATTCATACCTACTGTTGCAGTGTGATTATTTTCTTAACTCCTCATCCCAAGAGCTGAGCTTCACTGATCCATATGCAACTACAAACTTGTACTCTTTTTAAAATCTATTTAAAAAAAGCAATGCCTTTACAGTAATATTACAAATGTGTAACAACAAATAGCTAACTATTTTCTCCAGTACTATGAAAATCTGATTTAAAATGGAAAAAAAAGTGTAATTCTAAAACAGATCTGAAAGACCTCTGACAATTTTCATCACAACACAACACAATTGTATAGCCAATTTGGTGGAATGCAGAAAGAAGAAAAAGGGTTTAGGCTAATCACTGAATTTTGTTTTATCTTTGAAAGATGCCTCAAAGAATTAGAAACTGTCTTCAAACAATTCAACAGGTAAATACTGCTTTTAGATATTATACAAGAAGTATCATTTAACAATTACATTGTGAATTGTGAGAATACTTTCTTGTGATAAGAACAGAGAGTGTAAAATAGTTAATGCTATGTACTTTTATGTATGAAAAATGTTTATTGTTGTTTGAACTAAATAACAAAATGTTATAGAACTTAATGTTTATGGAAACACTAAATCACATATTGATTTCCAAATTTAATATGTTGTGGAAAGGATAAAATGCTTGATAATTTGGCATGAATGAAACATGTCTTAAGAGAAATAAACAAGTTGATATTTCCATGCGTGAAATAATTTAGTTGGTGATTCTGACTTCAGTGATTCAAAACCTCCAGATTAAAAAAAAGGAACATGTTTCCTTCTCAGTATTGTACAGATTTATGTAGATTGATGCATTCTTTAATAAAAAAGCAGCATATTAGCCAAATGATCTAGAAACTTTAAAGAGCTTTGAAATACTCCTCTTTTGAGATAACAGTATACTTATATGGATTTTAAAGAAGAATAAACAAGCCTTAATTATGAAATTAAATACAGTGTTTTACCAAAATGGCAGGAAAACGGTACATTTTAAGAGCAAATGTGGTTTGATAGTTCTTTGTCTTTGCTACTTCCCCGGGATAATATTATCTCTTATGAAATAGTCATCATCTTACAGTCACACAGAATTACTCAAGCTCTTCACATTTCCTAATTTAAAACAATATTTCAACTTCAATTGAGAGCATCCTGACATAATAATTACTACAGTATTATTTTAGAAGACCCTGAAAACTGTAAAGACCTTAAACCTTTAGTTTATAATCAATGAAATTAGCAATTAAGACTGTGAAAATGCATTAACCAACACTAGATGAATGAACAATTCTATAATTACTTAAACTCTTTAGAAACATAATTGCCAAGAGTTGTTATATTAAATTTGCAGATTGAAATAAAGAAGTTAAAAACCACTATGCTCTAAGGGCTTTAACTCACAAGCGTCTCTTCAGAATGGCCAGGGTCTCCCGGGCAGAGAGCCACTCATCAGACTAATCAGGTGCAGAAAACTACTTGATAATAACCAAAGAAAGCAGCATTACTGTTCACAACCATGACTGTATTTTCTTCTACAATTTGACAACTATAATGAGAGCATCCTATAGGACAGAAACAATAAGAGGTCAGAACGTTTGACCTGCAATTTAATATACTACGTGGCTACAATTGTCAATGCAAAACTAGTACTGTTTCTTGCTCCCTGTCCAACAGTAATGCATGAAGGGGAAAATGTATTAAAGTTTTGGACCAGAAAACCCAAGTCAAAAAAAGGGAATTCTGTGAATGACACAGTCGGCCAATATAGTGTTTCAGAACCTTTTTTTTAAACATTTCTCTAAGTATCCATTTTCAGTTAATAAATTAAAAACTCACTACCTCCAAAATTTCTGCATACTTTAGCTGCTCTTTTTTTATTCACTTCTAAAAGCAAACGGTTTGTTTTAAGTGCATCTTCCCTTTGAGAATTATAATTTGAGAATAACACACAGACAATAGTCAAGTAAACCTTTGAGCATGTAACAAAATATGACTTAAGCTACAAAATCCACTCTTTGTATTACTTTTCACCACATCACTGTGAGTTTATAGCCCTTAATAGTATACCCCCCATGGCTTCCTGTAATTTTGCTGGAAATGGCATCCCTCAAACTTGTTCCATCAAAACATTTAGGAAAAACCACAGTTCATAACAAAATTCCCTCCAGCTGCACACATGCTGGAAAAAAGAGAAATGCATTTTTCTTTTATATGCTGTAATAGGTATAATGTAATACAAACAGCCCCTCACCAATCTGCTGAAATGGTATTTCATAAAATATGATTTTTTAATACTATATTGAAACCACTATATATAGTATTTTACAGCCGATTTCAAACAGTCTGCATTCTTTAAGAAACAGGTATGAAAATATTTATTCAGTACCTCATGTTTTGTATTATTCAAGATGAAGATAAAAACACATTAATGTCCTTTGTTTTCATAACTATACATTTTGAAATATTTAGAGAGGCAAAATAAAAAAATCTAAGAACTTTTTAACTGTTAAAGAGAAGGGAGAAATTGTGATTCACGGCAATAAAATCTTTGGTTTACATTACAATTATTTTCTTAAATATTTATTTTTAAACTTTGCCTATAACCTAATGTTCATACTGAAATGCATACAAGGTTTCAT
The DNA here is from genome assembly GCF_040954835.1 of Lepisosteus oculatus. Classification (NCBI taxonomy): domain Eukaryota; kingdom Metazoa; phylum Chordata; class Actinopteri; order Semionotiformes; family Lepisosteidae; genus Lepisosteus; species Lepisosteus oculatus. Next base: position 43,632,054 of record NC_090696.1, on the reverse strand, counting down.
AAACTTTATGTAGATTTCCACTATTCTAAAAACATTGGTGCCACCGGTTCAGCTGTTTTGAAGACTGAAATGCTTCAACAGAACACAGATGGAAGAAAGAAGCACTTAATGAATAAGGCCAAATTTACCGTACAGAATGTCAGCTGACGTCTAGAAATTGCTAGAATAAACATTGATTGATATGCTACATGGGCAAAACACTAAGAACTGACGATTAAACAATTTCAATTTTACAAGGGAGACAGATACCAGCAGCTGAATCAACCTCCTTGCATAGGATTTCTAGGCATTTCACATTCAGAATGCAACACGGCAATGCCCTGCTCTTGATGGCATTTAATTAATGTGTTTTCATCTCTTTTATTCATTGATTGAATGTTAAATCATGAATTCTATGTTACCAGTGGCTTTCTATTGTGTAGTTTATTGATGTTGGATCTTCCTGCAATTTTCCATTTCTCTTCCGTTAAAGATCTCTTTAGATTTTGGCTCTTCACAATTCCAATGTCTTAGGCATTCTCTAACTGGTCGTATCTGCTAAAGCTGATGTTTTAACAGTGCAACTATACAACAATTGAATACTCCTTGTACAATTGTCCCATTGAACAGTTAGAGAGCTCAAGAGGCTCTTTCTGTCAAAGGTTTTAGGCACAGAAAATACGGTTCCAATAAAAAAATAAATTACACTCAGATGTTGCATCAAGGTGAAGTCACTATAACTTGACAGTGCAGGAATATGGCACTAAAAGGAAAAGAAAAAGGTTTTTTTTTTCTCTTGGGGAAATACGACTTCACACAACAAAAGAACCCCACTTGTCTTTAACTTTACTCTAAATGAAATTTCACTTGGGTGGTATGCAATGGTGAAGAACAGAAGAATTTACAATTTCCTCTTTTTGACAAACAAGGACTGAACGAATAAAGCTTTGATAAGGATATTTGGTTATTTCATAGTTCAAATAGTATCTTTTAAAATTAACAAGGACTACATCCAGAATTGTAAAAAAAAAAAAGTAAAAGCATTTACTTAACTTTTAAACGAACCAAATAGGATAAAATAAACATGTTAAATGCCCTTCAGTAAATGTCTATGGGGAAAAGAGTAACGCAGAATAAGTGAATGGTAAATTCTCAAATGAGAGAAAAAAAATAACCTAATCCTATTAAACATGATTCTGGAATAAAAGGACAGATTCTTAACATGATTCGACTCATATTATGCCTCATGCATCATGACAGAAACTACCTGGGCCTCTGATCAGTAACACTGCTCATTTATAATTTACCACCACTTTAAGGTTTACGTCATATTTGTATTATTAAAAAAAAACAATCAAATTAAGTTGTTGGCTAAATCTTCATAATGCTAAATAAGAGTCTGCACAGTCAAATTATTTCTTTTCTGCTTTTGTGACATTAGATGTTCAGATACATTTCGGGTAAATGTAGTGTGGTGAGAAGGTCTTTATGAACCAGGAATCTTTTGTAACAGAAAAAGGTCATATTCCAGCAAAGGATGCAGTAGAATGCTATCAGCAAGTCAAATATGAAAATTCAATTTTTATAGAATAAAATACTGAAGGTAATTATTAAGGTTTAATAACACCTGAGCCTCTGAGAAATGACTGGTATTTGACCATAGGTATCTGCATGCCAGGCTCCATTTTAAAGTGTACCTTAGTTCAAGTGTACCCTCACACTACACATCCTCTGTCACCACACTAAGACTGCACTGTATTTTTCTGTTCCAGAGCAAAGAATGCCATCTACCGGGTCCGTCACTACTTGCAGTCCTCCACTGTTTACAATGTGTAAGTACTGCTGCAGTACCACAGAGTAAAGTACCAGCAACTTCAGTTACGATTGATGATACATCAGACGGTTTCACATTAGGTAAAGAAACAGTTTCAGAAAGACTATATATTCATAGTTACATTTTCCTTGATGTGTATCTTAACCTCGACATGTGCATCTAGTATAAAAATCCCACGCTTTCTTTCATTAAAAAAAAACATCCTGAGCATATCGCTATTGAAACTGACGCCATGTCGGCTCAATATGATGACAACATGACAAACAGACTTTGCATTTATACATTTCTGAAGTTAAGGCGAGTAGAAATTCTGGACACCAAAATTAATGGAAAATGGAGATAATTTATTTATGTAACTTCTTATTGCATTATGATATAGCACTTTTAGAATGTATTTATTTGAGATTTATTAAGAAAGTCGACAGTTTTGTGAAGAAAATGTGTAGGTGCTACATTCCGATTTAAAACACCTTACATATTCGGTCAATGAAAAAATAACTGTAATCTGCATAACTAAACTCTCTGTAAAACAGACGGTTTATAAATGTTTGTATTCCCAGAATCTTATTTCTGGACTGTAATTACACTCACCACTTCCTTAGCTTTTGTGGAGAAGTCACTCTTAAGTCTGGTTTTCTTCAGGATGTCATCTTTTGTACTGTCGAATCCAACCCCAATGGCTTTATTTCGGGTTTTCACAGTCTTTACGCTCGCTTTGAACAATAACGTTATATCAACAGCCATTTCTAAACCATGCCTTTCTCACAAACGTTGAAAATTAAAGCAAACCCCCTGTATCTGCTGTCAACAAAGACACGTCACCGTCTTTAACGTCATATTTCTGCGACAGACCAATACACGTGGTCTTTCTCCCTTCCACATAACGTTTGGCGATTGCAGGATTGGTCCATATTATTCTTTTTTTTTTGTTCTTGATATTATAGAGTCTGAAAGCATTAAGCATATTTTAGACTAACTTAAAATTATTTATTAAAACACACTTGAGGAGGTTTAAGAGTGTGTAATGCAGTCCGTAGTGTTCATATTCAAAATAAATGTTTAACAGTTTACTCTTTAAATCAATTATGTAGTGTGAAGTCTCATAAAATTATGAGAAGATTGTAATATATACGTTTACTCTGAAATGAAAATATTTGAAGACATTTTTATACATATGCAGAATGTATTGTGTATTGGATGAACTTAATTTAATCACAACATGTTTTACATACATCATATAATAAGAGCAGTGCTCATACAAGAAAAAAACATTTTTGGATTTTGATGTATGTATAGAAATGTAGCTTCCTTATAAGAACGACTGACTGCAGTCACAAGAGTGTCACAACTTCAATCGGTAAGCAAAGCAGAGAATGTTGAAGCTGTCAGCATCTGCTATTGACACACCACAGGGAAGGCCAAGAATATCAGCATTAGTCAGACTTCTAGATTTTATGAGAGGGATTCATTGTCCAGTTTGCTTTGAAATGCTTGCCCTCCTTAATTTACAATGTGAAGTGGTTATGTGTCATAAATAACTTTGGAAAATAGGTAGTCTGCCTATTCTAATACTAGGTTTTACATGGGAAAACATAGTCGTAAGGTTTGCTTGCACATAGTTATGCACTACAATAAAATGTTACTTGACAAAGGAAATGCCCATAGCATGATTCACAAAGGCTTGTGAAGCAGAACTCAAATATTTGCTAGCTTGGATCACAAAGGTAATGGTAAACTGCGTGAACCACACACAAAAATGACACCTTTTTGCATAAAAAGACCATTGACATCCTGAAATGAATATGTAGATAGTAAGAGAAATGTAATAGTTCATTGCTTTTGTATAAAAACAAGCTTTACAAATCACCAACATTCTAATTTATTTGTATTAAACTGTATAGTAAACTAATATATTTGTTATGGTACTGAAGCTAACTAATAATATAGTCAGTTCAGAAAATATATTTGACAACTAACCAGTTAACATGGAGAAATCATTTAAACTAAGAGTTCTGTCAGCAAGGAGTGATTGTTGCTACTTACCTTAAACTTATTGATTTTACATTTTATTTGGTGTATGGCTTTTGCATTTAATAACATTTTTTGGTCAAAGCCAAGAATAGTTGCAAGCCTTCAGGGCATGGCAAAATACCATGTACAAACAAGTTCTTAATCTTAAGTGTTTTATGAATTGCAGTGGTGTAATGAGAGGTGGACAGGTAAAGAGAATATATAAAACTCCATGAACTTGTATTAGGGACATTCTCCCCCTTCATTCTTCATGAATACAACATAATCACCTCTGGAGTCTGTGTATCATTCTGTTATGATGCTATGACCTCTATGCAGCTCTGTAGACAGTGTAGTTAAACAATACTGCTTTAATATATTTAGGAACAAGTAATAGGTTTATTCCATGCTGAAAAAAAGAAGAAAGAGAACACAACGTTTCGGCCATGGAGCCTTCTTCACACCTGAAGAAGGCTCCACGGCCGAAACGTTGTGTTCTCTTTCTTCTTTTTTTCAGCATGGAATAAACCTATTACTTGTTCCTTTGCAGCCTACGCATGCTGACGCAGCTACCCACCTTTAATATATTTATATTTATATTATATTTAATATAAATATATACACTATAATCTGATTTAAACATGCATATTCAAATGGTATGTTAGAAACTATTAATGATGTTTTTCATTTTTACTGAAGGAATACATTAATCTGCCATTAATAAATTCCACACACACACAAAGTTATCTTTAGTTGTTCACTTACTTTCATTACCCTATTGTCCTATTAATATTTTCCTTAATTTATCGTTTGCAAAGCTATACAATACATGGTTAGACAAAATGTAGTCAAACGTGACACAAAATTTTGTAAGAACAAAACAAAGGCTACAGACAAGACAAGGCCGTTCTGCTCATCTGTGTTATTTAGATGATAGATAATTAATTGATCAATTGTGGATCCATCTGTTTCTAGAACCCAGGGTATCTGCTTTTACAACATGACTGGATAATATGTACCAAATTCCCACAAATCTTTGTGTGAAAAGTACGTCCTGTTTTCACTTTTAAATGCACTCTGCTCCCCCACAGAAAGTGCATTAGGATGAGAAGTGGTCATAATAAAGGCCCTTGTGATACTGCAGTAATTTTCTTAATCCAAAAACATTGCATAAACCATGTCATTTTCTCTGTATATATTACTGTTGTTATAGCAAAATCGTTTAGCAAGACATACCTTTTCTATATCATTGTTTGCTATATTATAAAACCCTACTGTTCTACAGATATGATCTGCCAGGTAAGTTCTAATATCATTTCCATAAGATCACCTGTAATAAGACCTATTGGATTATAAATAGTAGGTTCTGATAATCACTATTTTTATGGATGTGTGCAACATTATCCATTTTCCGGTCAGTGGGTATTAATCCTCTCCTAAATGACTGTGGGAAAAGTTTTGCCAACAGTCGAGGAATAACATCTATTATTTTCTTGAGAGCAATTGGTAGAAAATAATCATGCCTTGAAATTGACTTAATCTTAAGTGTTTCTAATATCTGCTCCAGTCACACCCAATACCTGACGGCAACACGAACAACAAAAGAGTGACAAGTCAGTTATTTTAATTTAACTGTGTGTTGATAAACAGTTCATTACATTCAGTTTATCATTCAAAGCTTCTGAATCTAAAGGCTGTTCAACTAAACTTTATTTTTCATACTGAATATGGAATTCACAACTACAGGTTTAATAGCTGAGTGAAGAGACACACCAAGAATGAAGGAAAAAATAAATTGCCCGACTGTTAATCCTGCTGGTCTGCTTTCACTTGAAAGTGTCTCTTTTTCAACATTATTTTCTGTTATTGAGAAATAACAAATGGTATTGTTGAAAAACTAAATAAAAGATTACTGTTTAACCACAAGACAAATTATTTTACAAGCTCATAGCAAAGGTTTACTTTGGAATAATCTGGCTGTTTTCATTCAAGTAATTCATAATGTGTGACTTTCTTCATTGTCATTTTTATTATAGTCTTTACAGATGTTTTCTAATGATCATTTACTTTTAGATAGTTAACTAAGTCAATTATTACTAAAAATGTTGTGCTCCATTTCAGACCAAATCCGGTTTGGTGCTTCAGGAGCAGTTAAACATCTGTCTACCTTTCTAGTAGCAATAGAAAGGAAATCACATATATCCTTTTACAATATATAGCCTCTGTTTTAATTACTCTTTCTGTTTATTGCAGGAAGTGGATAACAGGTTACTAATCTACATAAATATTTACGTGTTCACACGTTTACTTATTTTTACATATGTCCAAACATACATATTTAAAATTACTATTTGACTAAAACCAAATTCTGCATTTGCCAACGTAAATAAAGAAATAATGTCCTGTCTAGACTTATGTAGTAATTTGTACGTAATATTTCTTACAAAACCATTTATTTGAAGTCCCTTGGAACTGTACCTAAACTTAAAAAGTGGCATTAATGTTTAGCATAAAAAGCCTGTTATTTGCTGTGTGGTTTTCTCATTTCCTTTGTTAATGCTGCATTATAAACCCTGCTCTGTATTGCATAACTCTGTGATTCCATCTCCACTTTCGCAGCTTCAGCACCTAAGCCTTACAATTTCTGTGTTTTCTCCTGTGTTGAATATAAAAGTAGCTTTCATTAACTGACAAGTTACAGTGCCCAAGTACCAGACAGAAATTTCTGATGACGATGGCATTTGACAGCCATTGACCTCAAGCAAACCCCCCCAATTACATCTTCAGACAGCTCATGCCGCCAGCTTGTAAAAAAAAGAGTCCAGTGAAACTTTCTGAGGCCAATCAGGTGTGCACTGTGGAATTATCCTTTTTTCTTACACCAGTTCCAACAAAAGCATTGCTTTACTTTGATTTTAGTAGAAGCCGTCACTAAAACCAATTTCTGTGTTATTAATAAACATTTTTAGCATAGAAATGAATCTGAACACAAGCACAGTCTAGAGTATTAAAATTAAAATGCTTAAAATGCCTTTGTAAATGGAAAACAACATAATTCTTCCTTTTCATTTTTAAGGTTTGGAACAGTATTTTATTTATTTTTGTAATTCATTTATAATATAATATAATACATAGCAAATATAAGGGTTATTGCCAAAAATTGCTTGATAAAAGCTTTCAGGTGAACCAGTATTTTCTGGGCCTGGCAAACAAATCCAGTTCACTTTCAGTGCCAAGACAACACATGTTTTTGTTCATTTATCACTTATTCTTCAAATTGTGTACTAGTGGACATTTTTACACTGCAGGCTTCAGTTAACAAAATTTGCCTCAAATGATCGACTGATGGACTGATTGCAGTTATGTTGCTGAAAGTGAATAGTACCCTGGCCCCATCTGAAACCCATGATGGCATGTGGCTAATTGTATGCCACCATTCAGGTAATCTCTGTCACAATGGGCCAATGAACTGGCCCAAACTCCAGCTGCAGTGTCTGGACTATAATAATAATAATAATAATAATAATAATAATAATAATAATAATAATAATAATAATAATAATAATAATTATTATTATTGTTATTATTATTATTACTATTATTATTATTATTATCATTATCATTATTACTGCTTACACTTTCAAACTAGTTATGTGCATGAAACCCACCACATCTATTTTAGATCCCATTCCCACCACTTTATTCCAGTCCTGTTTCTCTTCTCTCTGTCCCATTGTCCTCAATATTATACATGAATCCATGAGCACTGGCATTGTACCAACGGTCCTCAAAACTGCTGCCATTACCCCCGTGCCAAAATAGCCTGACATGGCTCTCGACAATCTTAACAACTTTCGCCCCATCTCCAACTTACCCTTTCTCTCTAAAATTCTAGAACGTGCTGTCACACTTCAGTTACATAACAACCTCATGACAAACAACCTTTTCGAACCCCTCGAATCTGGCTTCCGTCAACTTCACAACACAGAAACTGCCCTGGTCAAAGTCACCAACAATCTCCTAATAGCTTCTGATTCTGGTTCTCTTTCCATACTCATCCTTCTTGATCTCAGTGCTGCCTTTGACGCTGTTGACCATAACATCTTACTTCTTGTCTCGAGACTGTGTTTGGAGTTTCTGACACTGCCCTCAAATGGTTGAAATCTTACCTCATTGATCACTGTCACTTTGTCTCTCTCAGTGGGTACAGGTCTGAAATTGGTCTTGTCAAGTCTGGTGTCCCCCAGGGCTCAATACTGGGCCCCTTGCTCTTCAGCATTTATGTTCCCACTTGGTCAGCTTTTAAGATCACATGGCTTCAGCTTTCATTTTTACGCTGACGATACTCAAATATACATCCATACCAAACCTGACACTGATGTGGCTGTCTCTATTCTATCTAATTGTATCTCTGACATAAAAATTTGGATGACTCAAAACTTCCTTCATCTTAACTGCGACAAGATTGAAGTCATGCTTATTGGTACCCCCCATCAACTTCATAAAGCCAGTCCTGTAACCCTATCTGTAGATGGCTCTTTACTTGAGCTTTAATCAAAATTGAAAAACCTTGGGGTTATATTTGATTCTGGCTTAACATTCGACCCACATGTGCAGCATACTGTCAAAACATCTTTTTTTCACCTTAGAAATATCGCAAGACTACGCCCTATGCTATCATTAACTGTGGCTGAAAAGCTGATCAACATAATTGTATTCTCTCGAATTGACTACTACAATGCTCTACTCGCTGGGGTATCTAAATCTACTCTGAACAAACTGCAGTACGTCAAAAATTTAGCAGCCAGAATTCTGACCAGGTCTAGTTCAAGTGTTCACATTACTCCTATCCTGGAGTCCTTGGATTGGCTTCCGGTCAAATTCCGCGTAGACTTTAAAATCCTCATGCTCGCCTATAAGGCTCTACATGGCTTGGCACCTCAATACCTGTCTGAACTATTATCGCCCTACTCCCCACCTCGCAACCTCCGCTCTTCAAATTCTGCCCTCCTTACTGTCCCCCAAGCCCGTCTACATTGTATGTGTGACAGGGCCTTCTCCTGTCATGCCCCCAAGCTCTGGAACTCTTTGCCCAAGGATATCAGAGAGTCACCTTCTCTAAACTCCTTCAAATCCAGACTCAAAACCTTCTTCTTCAGAAAAGCCTTTACTTAACTGGTTCCATTCTTCACCCCTCTGCTCTTCTTAGTACCACCTTCCACGGTCTCCTCTATTGTTATTGTTGTATTGTTGTAATTGTAATTGTGTCTTAAATTGTGTATTCTTCGTATTTATTGTTGTATTCTTCTTATTTATTGTTATTGTCATCCTGTCCCATCTATCGAACGTGAGAGTTTGTTGTTAATTGATCTAAGGATCTCAAGCTGTTGTTATTGTAGATTGCATGCAGGGATATGAGGTACAGTACATGTGAATTGTGAGTGTTTGCCTGGTCAGTACTTAGATGGAAGACCTCCAAGAATACCCAGGTTGCTGTTGTTGCAAGTAGTGTTGGTAGACTACTAGTAGATGACACTATTCCAAACCAGAATTTCTAAAATCATGGTGACCATGGACACTGCTATAGGAAGTGCCATAATTCCAGATAAGATCTTAAACCGAGGTCATTAAAGATCCTATGGCACCATTCACCCTGGTTTCCTGGTGAAATTCCATTCTAGTTTGAACAAGTCCTAAAGTGCTCCATTTGCTTAAGTTTTTGAATTATGCATTTGCTGGTGCATAATGGTGGCTGTGCTTCATCAAGTTGGGTTCTGAACTTCAGCAGTGGAAAAACTGGGTCTCCTTCATATGTATAAAACACTGTGGAGTAAAAAAGGCTATTAAAATGTAAGTAATTAATATTTATTATTAAAAACATATTTTCTTTTCCATTTCCTAGCTTCATTTTTCTGTGGTTTCCAGTTTCTTTTTTGTACTGTTTTTAAGACCATTATGAATATTTTTTGCATAGATACATTATCAGTGTGGCCTTCTGGTTTAATTTATTATGCATTAAAATGTAAAAGCCACATAAACCAAACTGTGATCAGCAGTAATTGTAGACATCACTTGGAATCTCATAGCACCATACATATTGGTTCTTAATTGCCAGGCTAAAAATAACAGTGTTACAGTAAGTGAAGGTGATTGGCATATGGTAAGCAAATTCAAAGCAGACGTTGTAGTGTAAGAAAAGGCTAAATAACGATAATCATATTTTCACTTAGAACTGCAGAATATGGACTAAATAGAATCTCCATCCTTTTTATGTTGAGTTGTAGTAAATCACAATGGAATATACAGTAGAAAGAGAAGCATAGAAAATGGTTCAGAAAAAGCTTTCCATAGGTCAGTCTCCTGAAGTATCAGGTGACTTGGGTGAAACTGTTTTGTTGACAAAAATGTGACACCAGGTTTCCTTGAAAGGCTCAAGGTCTTCTATTTTGTCACAAGAAGTGCTTAATCTCTACTTTCTCTGTGTCTTGTTCTTATTTGCATAACGAGTGCTGTCTAGACAACTATATCTGATCACTTTTCTTATCTTTTGGTGGTTGTGAGGGATTCCTCAGGTGTTATCTATGGATTAAATCTTTGCTCCTTCTGGCTGTTTCCTTTGCTTTCCCAAATCACCTTCTACACAAATACCATGAATACCATTTAAATGTAATGCTTTGTGTCATCCCTTACAGATATGCCTATTTATTGTACTAAAAACCAGAAAAAACCTATTCATAAAACTTAGTAAAATTTGATTGACATCGTTGTAAATATAGCACTGTATTAAGTAAAATCTATCAAATTTGCTTATTTTGCTTAATTTTAGAACTTTGTAAATTAAGCCATGTACTACGAATGTATCCATATATTGCTACTTGTTACTAATATATCAATATTAGTACTATTTGTGAGTAACAAATACATGCTTTATTATTGCAGCATCTAAAGTATGTAGTGGGTTGTTTGTCATTTTTTGTTTTATTATTGTATGTTACTCAGAAATGACTACCTTAAAGTTTACAGTGAAGGGTACTCTTGTTTCTAACATACAGGTTAGAAACATACAGAGCAAAGATTAAGAGATACGAGAAACAAATAGGTGGGTGGTGTTCCTTTGGGTCAAACTTTGCAAAGGGACATCTGTTCAGGTATAGTACCAAAGACAGCAACAAAAGGCATTGGTTCAATACAGTGAGGATGGAGTTCCATGAATCCTGTATAGAATTCCAAGATTTTAATGCCAGAATGCCCTTATTATAGTGCTGTGCTTCCCTTCACTCCCTTAATGAATAAAATGAGTTTATATAAGTTACTAGATCACTCTCACTTTGCTTTTTGGAGCTCAGAAAGGCACATTTAATATTTGAAATGAGCATTTTTTATTTTCTGCATTTAATACCATGTTTCCATATTATTAAACCTTATTAAGCTTAAACCAAACCTTTTTAAGCATCTATTGTGTTGATTTTCTGTTCTATATTATACTTTATTTGATAACATTTATTTCTCTTATTTTCATTGTTGCATTATTATCATTGCATTAATGCATTATTGTTGCATGGCATGAACAAATAGTATAATTTCACAGAAATCAGCAAAAGTGGTCTAAAATACAGTACCTTGCAAAAATATTCAGAACCTTCCTGTAGTATATTGTCCCATTTTGCTAAATTACAAAATGATGCACATGTTGTTTTACTTAATAGTTTGCTAAAACATGAATATTCAAACTGAAGACTTCAAAGAAAAAGTTCAGTTACAGTAAATGTCAGCAAAACGTAACAAACTGAAAGATGTGAATTACATAGGTATTCAGACCTGTAAACTCAATATTTGGTAGAAGTATCTATGGCAGCAGTTATAGCCTCAAGTCATTTTGGGTAAATTTCTATGAACACAGCCTCATGCTAGTGTTGACATGGAAGCCAGCCACGACTCTCTCACCTATAAGTCATTGCTGATTGTCATGGAAACACAACCTGACAGGAAACCTGCTTCACCTGTGAGTAATTCTTGACCACTCCCTTCTCAGGTGAAGGAATCTGTTGAAAATCTGCTCTGGCAGTGGTCTGGGCTCTTGTAGAGCTCTGACCCTAGCTTTCTCTTTAGTTTCCTGAGTTCTGCTGTGTTCTCTCCTGGATCCTTGACCCTTGCTTACTCCAACCTCGACTCTTGGTGATTCCCTTGTGTTTGAGTGTTATCTCGTTAATGAACTTTGCTTGCATACTGTGACCCTGATTGTGAATATCCCTTTGTGTTGTACGTCAATGTCTACCCGGCTTAAAACCTTAACTGTTTGGATTACAACTGTGGACTGTGTTTCGGCTCCACTCCTGCCTGCTGCACACACCATACCGTCTGAACACTCTGCCTGCTTGCCCTCCCCCATGTAAACTTGACTCCCCGCCTGCACTTGGGTTCATCTCGCGACCTGCCGACCTCTACTCATTTTCATCTTAAGCAGCAGGTTTTACACAGGCTTGGTGCAATTTTTATCCATTTTTCTGGGAAGATTTACACAAGTTCTCTTACAAAGTGTGCTTTGAGTATTTTTCCTCCTGACAGGTACAGCAAGCATTTTGTCCCTGGTGTAGAACTTTAGCAAACTGAAGCAGGTTTTCCTTTAAGATTTACTAGTACTTTGCTCCATCCATTTCCCCTCAGTCTTTACAAGATTCTTTGTCTCTGATGACAAGAAGCAGCCCCATAACATAATACTGCCATGACCATGCTTGACATTATGGATAGTGTTGACTGAATGATGTGCTGGGATGTTTGCACTAGATGTAACATTTTGCATTTAGAGCAAAATGTTCCAATTTAGTCGTATATTACCACAAAACAAATTTTGCCACATGTTTACAGTATCACTTACAGTAAATGCTTTATTGCCAAATCCATGTGGGATTTGAGATGGGTTTTCCATACTGCCATACAGGCCAGCTTTGTGAAGTGCTTGGGATTGATACGCGAGCCAGGTCAGACTCCCGTGAACTGTGTTGGTAAGACCCTATGCGTATCGGTATAATCCGGAAGAGTCTGGAGAAGAACATCAGTAGAAGACACAGCAGGGTTAGGTTGGGTTGAAAGACAGGGAGCAGTGAACGTAGTTATCCAGTAATCGGGGGAAAAGCGCAGGCAACTAAATCCAGGGAAGTCCAAAAGCGGTAGTCAGGGCGCAGTCCATAATCCAAGATAATCTGGAAAATCCATCCAAGACGCAGACGATTAAAACCAGGGAACGGAGAACTAGGACCAGGAACATGGAGATAAAAACATGACGGGACTAGATGCTCTGAGCCCTGGGCTCCGAGGTCAGGATAGCTGGGGATAAGGCCTATGCCCTCAGGCTTCTCCAGAGCCCGGTGATAGGCAGGCCTTCAGATGTCCATCTTCCAATGCTGAGCCCGGAACTACGGAGACACTGGTCTTAAATAACAAAAAGGGGGTGAGATATATGTAGTGTCTGGGTATGGTACACCTTCAACTTATTTCTGGTAAACTTCACAGTGCTCACAGGGATATTCACAGACTTCAGAATATTTATAATAATAATAATTGCTTATACTTATATAGCGCTTTTCTTGACACTCCACTCAAAGCGCTTTACAGGTAATGGAGGGTAATACACCACCACCACCTGGATGATGTGACGGCTACCATAGTGCACCAGGTGCGCCATCAGCTATCAGTGGGGAGGAGAGCAGAGTAATGTAACCAATTCATTGAGGGATTATTAGGAGGCCATGATTGGTAAGGGCCAATGGGAAATTTGGCCAGGATGCCAGGGTTACAGCCCTACTCTTTTCGAGAAACATTGTTTGATTTTTAACGACCACAGAGAGTCAGGACCTCGGTTTTACGTCTAATCCAAAGGACGGCACCTGTTTACAGTATAGTGCCCCCCTCACTATACTGGGGCATTAGGACCCACATGGACCACAGGGTAAGCGCCCCCTGTGGGCCCCACTAACACCTCTTCCAGCAGCAACCTTAGTTTTTCCCAGGAGGTCTCCCATCCAGGTACTGACCAGGCTCACACCTGCTTAGCTTCAGTGGGTTGCCAGTTGTGAGTTGCAGAGTGATATAGAATGTTTGTATTCTTCTGCTGATCTTTGCTTTTCAATGACTTTATTCCTGACTTGCTGTTGAAGTTCCTTAGTCTTCCTGGTTGAGTCTTTCCTTGAAATTCACTATCTCACAAAAGAATCTCACAGGGAAAGGTGTATTTATTATGATATAATGAGAACCATGATTATTACACTCTGAAATAAATCTGTACACTTTTGTTAAATTGTGTTTGCTTATTTGTGCTTATTTATACAGTATTTATAAAGGTTTGATTGTTTATGACATTTCCCATTTTTCATGATAATAATTATTTTTATGCTTATTTTTGTGCTTAGAATGTGCAGAGTAAGTTGTGTGTATAGCAAAAATTAATTGCTACTTCAGAGTCAAGACTGCATACTTTGCAGCAACAAAATTTGAAAATTATGCAAGGCTCTGAATACCTTTGCAAGGCACTGTATGATACCAATCATACAGTATCATATTGTAATATATGATGTCTATATCCTTCTACCTTTTGTTTTAAAGAATTCCAGTACATTGTTCATTTAAAATTTATTAAAAAACTAAACATTTTAGACCCAGTTGTTTCCTTCTGTAGATATAGTAAAAGTACCTTTATATTATATCTTTTATTATAGTATCTAATAAAAATAGCCATTTCCATTCGTCATTGTTCTTTTTAATACCTTATCTGGATTTTCAGGGTTAGAATCCAGATCTTTACATTACATTGTGTAAGAGCTAAAAGAAATTTTTTTAAATCTGCGAAACTGGAGGGGTTTGATGCGTTCATTTTATTTTAGTTTGTTTAGTGGTGGATGAATAACTAAGCAGTTTGGGGGTGAAAGTCAGAGGGGACTTTGGAAACAATTGGCTATGATGTTCAAAAGGCTTATTCACCTTCAAAATCAATACAGAAATCAAAGCCAGATATGGAAATTGTGCACAAGCAGATTCAGAAATGATACTGCAAGACATTTATTTACATAACATTTTCAGCTTACTAGCTTACTGTGAAGCCTTGGTGTGGATGTTCAACCACTAGGATCCTTCAAGAAACTGCTTGATGTGGTTCTTGGATCTGTAAACTAGCCCTTGAAAAAGCATTGGTTTGGATGGCCTCCTCTGCTTCTAAAGTTTTCTATTTCTTATGTTCTTTCATTAAAGTACTGAATGGTGCTTGAGAAGTTTTCTTCATGTCTTTTGACAGCATGGTTTCATATCACATTATTGGTACAGTTTCCCTTTTCAAATATAACTTGGGTGGAAAATATTTTTGCTGTGCTGAAGCATAAAGTAATAAAACATTTAAAGTATTACTGTTTCACTGGATGAAAGTGTTTCCAAGTCATATGGTACATATTAAAGCATCTGCAAACACCTGATACTTTAGAATTGTTCCAAATTGTTTTTCATTGACTATTGTTTATGTATGAAATAATTTGAAAAATCTGAAGAAAATTATCACCATTTAAGTATAAAGAAATCAGAGACAGAGAAAAAAGGAGTTTTTTAAACAATGCAAAGTTTTCTCTGTTTGATACAAAATAAACAAATATGGTGATGGGAAATTAACAATGTCCATCTTAAGACTGAATAGTAGACAAATTACAAAGTCAAAAGCTTCCACCAATACATTTCCCATTTGTATAGCATTTGAAAACATGAAAGTCATTTCATTGTAAACCACAGAATATAATATTTATATCACAGAATGAAAATAACATTAATAAAAATGACTTTCACATAAAAAATGTCAGACTACACACCAGAAGTCAAACAAAATTTAAACATATATTGTACTTTTTTATTTATATCATGACTAGTGTGCTTAAACAGGCTATGAAAAATGTAGCACTCTGGTTTAGATTAAATAACTGTCTTGCTCTATGAAAGGCCTCTGTAAACACAAGTATCACATGCAAAGACTGAAACAAACACAATAAAACAAAATTAAGATCTGCAAATACAAAATTAAAAACTGAAACTAACTGAAGCATAGAACAGTCATAGACTGAGCTCTTGCCTAAACCACTCATCAGTTTTATTCACATGGATTACATGACGAGTGCTTGAGAGACCACCAGCCTAAGGTTTCCACACTACGTTACAGCTACAGAAATAGAGTAGAAAAGTGTACAGTACCTTTCTGTTTCATATAATGACTATTACTCTCAATATTATTTTATTCCCTGGCAAAAATTGAAAAATTAATTATGTTTTCTACATTTATCACTAACTTAAGGATTTCACTGTATGCTACAATAATTTTTTTAAAAAATACTTCACCCTTAGGGATAACAGCACACTTGGACATGAGAAAATAACATATATGAATAGCTTCACTGCTGTATTCAGCACCAGCTTTCTTCACTGGAATATTTAACATGTAACACTATCCCTGTCTACTGTGCCACTGTGCTTCAAAAGGACTACTATCGTGCCACTGCCTAAAGCAACCAATGTGTCATTGTACAGGTCACTGTACACCAGTGATCCTATTTCTTTTTTATTAAATTTAATTGGCAGTAAGAACTTTTTTTTTTACAAACTGTTGTGTTTAATCCAATTGCTACTGTATGTTTCAGCATCTTAAAATGTGCTACTTGACTCAGGTTCTATTTGCACAAACTTCTTTTGATGACACTGCTGGTTTAATATATTTCCATGCAAACATACTGCAACTGGCTGACTTTACTAAGCTCCAGTAAAGTGCAGTGAAATTGTACAAATTCTAAGCAGATTGCTAAATAAGGTTGTAATTTAACATTAGTAGAGGTTCATAAAAATATACTTTCAATATGTTCCTACAGTACATACTGCTGTTATTATCACGTCAAGGTAGAGCTAAAATCCTACATTTATTTTTTCATATCATGTTGAATAACCAAGAACTTGCAATGAATCTAATTCCAATTCAGCCTGTAGAGAAGAAAACGAAACAGTAACTTCAATGCAACAAGATCCTGTATATAATTAAACAATAAAGATAATTGCATTTATTTTTTGCATGATTTCCCTTCACATTCCACCATAATAATGCTGAGTGTTTAACCTTTGAAATCTTTCTAACAATCTGAAAGTATGGCTTTTGTCAGTAAATCAGTGGAGAAACATGGGCAATTTTACATACCTTTCAAATATATACAAAGATCTTGCTTTTCATTCTATTATTTATTTAACTGAAAAATTGGGAAGAATATATATTTTAACTGCTTTTGTGACACAAAAGGTACTGAAATTGACTATGAAGTTTAAATTGTTTTCTTGGTGTATATTTATTATGGAAATAAATGACATATTAGTATTTTGAAAGTATGTGATGAGTTCTGGTGTTACATCTGCTCTGCATTGTTGACATTTATTTTGACATGATACTTATTTATAAAAGCAATTGTAGTATGTCTACAGAAGTTACACTCAAAGCCCACCTTAAATGACGATGGCTTAAACCAGTGGTTCTCAAACTGTGGTACGCGTACCGGCAGTGGTACGTGGAGTGCCGCCAAGTGGTACGCCAAATGACCCTGGAACTGTGTCTTGTGCGCTGAAAAATCGGGATGGGTTTTCATATTTTGTATTTTAATACGTGTCGAATACGCAGCCTACGTACTACGATACAGTGCACGCTAATACTTCAGTGGACACAAGAGATACTCTGTAATTCTATACCACTCTATAGGAATGCGTGCTACGGATGCAAGTGACCAATTGTATTTAAAAAAAGCTACTGTATCTCCAGCAAATAGGGAGAAAGGAGAATCTGCGTGATTTTGGAACTATGCCAACGTTCTAAACACAGGAATGCGTAGAAATATGTGCTACGAACGCAGGTCATCTTGTGAGCACACGAAGGCGTGATAACAGAAAAATATTTAAGAACTGTTCTAATTTGAGAAAAATAGACCGAGCATCTCTGTGTTTCGCTCCCATGCGCATGAAATAAAAACTTTAAATAAATACGGAAATAAAAACGGAAACGCGGAAAAATGCAAGCTTGCGTATTGCTAAAGCAGGTAAGCTACACTATTTTTGAAGAACCTTATTTACCGTTGGCAAAAGAGCTGACACGTATTATGTGTAGAGAAAAAAGCTGCTAAAAAGCTCGACCTGCTGCACCCCTCCCCCTGAAAGACACAGTCATTCATAGAATTATTGAAATTAAGGATTATTTCAAAAGTACACTGATAGAGCGCGTTAAGATGAGCAGATGCTTTTCACTGCAATTAGATGAGTCTGTAGCCAATTTGCTCGTTTACGTTAGATACGAGTTTGAGGGCATGTCCCATGAAGTCTTTCTGTTCTGTAAGCCGCTACCAACAGGAACTACAGGAGAGCATATATTTCAGCTTCTGAATGAATTTATCAAAGAGAATGGCCTCGACTGGATAAAATGCGTCTGAGTTTGTACAGACGGTGCTAGAGCAATGACAAGCTGACGTAATGGTGTAGTTGCACGAATTAGTTGCGCGAGACCTTTGCCTTCAAGAAAATGCCTGACGAATTAATATCTGTTAGACTCGGTTGTGAATTGTATCAAGGCTCGAAAAATTAATTCACATCTGCTTTGCTCAACTAAACAGGCTCACCCCTCTCACTGAAATGGTGCTTTTTTATTAGTTGTTGTTAATGTTTTTTTTTCTGTAAAACACTTTGAGAAGCCACCTTTAAAGGCGCTATATCAAATAAAGTTTATTATTATAATATTTATTATATGTATGTGTTGGTCATTGAGAATTTCTGGGGTTCCTATGAGATCATGACTTGTAGGTGGTACTTGGATGCTTTGGTTGGATTAGGGGTGGTACTTGGTCCAAAAAGTTTGAGAACCACTGGCTTAAACCATTTCATAACTTAGTAAAAAATAACTATGTCATAAACAGATGCATGTTACAGTTGAGCTTGAAATGATTCCATGATCTCATAGAGTAATTTAATTAAAATTATATTTTGAGAAATAACATTCCTGGTTACTGTGGGACATGAAAGTATTTTCTATGCAGCCTTCACAGATAAAATAATTACACTGCTACAATTTAAAAATACTTATATGAAGCTCTTGCTTAAGAACAGTAGAATACAAAGGACTCAAATGAGATTTCCATCAAATCCAAACCACAATCATACAATCATACCCTAGATGGTCTTGTCAATGATAATGGTCTTTTATCCAGTGTCCTTTGAGGATGAGAGGACCAGGAAACATGAATATACAAAACTCTTTATCCAAGAAAATAAAGTTACCAGTGGTAAAACTGGTAATATTTAAAAATATATTTAGGAAATTTGAGTTTCAAATTCTTGTAGTATCTGTTTTCACATGCAGTCATTTGATTGCCCTACACCTACCTAACACACTCAGACTGAATAAGATAAATAATCTGGTGTGGGTAAACATGTATTGTATGAAAGACTGCATTAAAGAACATCCCTAAACAATATTTTTATTGATAACTGCTTATTTGCTTAAGATAAAACAGTTCCTCAGGAGCAATGCCATTCATAATGGAATGGGTAACTAGAGATGCACAAAGCCTGAGCAATTGGTAGGACAAGAACAAAGTGATCGTGATTTTCTGTGTACTGTGGATCTAAGAGGAAATGACATTGCCGCCAAACAGTCAATTATCCATAATTACAATAATTCAACCCTGGATGATGGTTTATTCCATTTTTATTAGGTTTTTCCTTTCATATCCACCATTTCATTTTGATTTACCAGCAGTGAATGGAACCATGTGAAACAGATACTATCCTTCATTGAAACCCTCATTTCCTTTAAATTATCTTTACGTTTTTTAAACTTGGCATTTTGTTTTATCTCTGTACCCTTCCCCGTACTTGCCTCTCTGAGGTTTAATCTCAAATCGAAACCAGAAAACTACACAATACCATCATAGCATTCCTTAGATACATCTCATGAAACAATGCAATTGTTCTAATCTCGAATTCTGATTTGTAATATTTCCTGCATACGTGGCATAACACCACAATGCCTGTTTGTTATTTTCTCTTGTTTGTATAATTCTGTAATGAATTTTGAGCAACAGACTTGCATAACTTATTTATAACTTACTTTTTAAATAATTAAAAAATATGTTAACACCACAAATGATCATTTATTTTGAACCATGTTGTCAAATGTTTTGTAGATACTCTAAAAAAAGTTTTAGAACATAAGAAAGATTCCACTCCACCCATCCTGGACATTTGCTCAATAGTAGGTTGTGGATCTCAGCCAGCAGTAAAAGTTAGGGTATCAGCTTTGACAACATGTCTGGTAGCTTGTTCCAGACTCCCACAACCCTTTCTACATATACTTATGTCCTCTTGTTTAGATTCCATAGTTATTTGTGAAGAAATCCACAAGCAGATGAGGCGATTTCAAAAAAGAAAAACTTGCTTAGGCTATATTTCAATACCTCAAAGAACTAGTGCAACAAAGAAGCAGGGATTTGATTTAACGATTATTGTATTTTATTAGGGAGGCACTGCTCTCTTGCAGGGCTGGGTTGCTGTGATGGTCTGGCATCCAATCCAGGGTGTATCCTGCCAGGATAGGCTCCAGTTCCCCCATGACCAGTTATTGGACAAAGCAGCTAGTAAATGGTTGTATGGATATAATTTCTTATCATATGCATGTATTACATTATTTTAAAAATTGTCAACATTTCAAACAGTTATTAGTATTTCTTTGCTCTGTTTTCATTGGTATGTGAATGTTATAGCTTGTATTGGATAGGCTTATATTGTATACATGTACATGTAGATATGGTTTATCCAGGGTGAAATATTTTGAAAAAATGATTGCAGTTTGGTGATTTAAATTCATTTCTACACTGACATTAATATTAACAGATTGTCATGGTATTCAAATCTTTGAGATGAGGAGGCTTTAGATAAAACAAACAAATTCTACAACAACCAAGAGAGTTTGAGACAATATTTTGTTCTGAATTTAGCTTGAATTAAGTTTTCATTAGTGATAATTCTAGAAAATGCTTGTCAGCTTTCGAATGGATTTTTGGCTAACACAATGTCAGACGGTTAATTTAAGTCTTTTACAGAAAATTCACTGTAAGGTTCTTCTATTACAAGCATATGTCAGCAGAAATTGACCGCTGTGATCCAGCTGTATGGAAGTATACATTAGTGTCAGCTTGCTCCTGTTTGAAGATTGGAAAGACTGGGTACTTTTTTGTCTCTTAAGCAGACTTTTTCCCTTCAGAACCAAAAATGGTGGTTGAGTTGGTTTTAAGCCAAGCTTTACTCCAGCTTGTATTCATTATTAGTAAATTGTGGGTTGATGAAAGCAGGTCTTTTTTATTTTAAGTGACAGCTACAGTGGTGCCTGTAACTTGGATTGAGCACAGGTCCCAAACTTGAGTCTATTTGCAGCATTTTCTGGTCGTTATAAATACAGTAAATGCTACAATATTTTAATCATTCATTTTAAATTCAATCATCAATTACCTGATAAAGTACAGTATAGATTTTCTTTAAAAAACAAAACTTCCTATCATGCCCAGGATAACCTTATAATATATAACGGATGGGTATAATGGATATAAAGGATGACTTTATAATTAAATACTGTAAACTGTATAAAGAAATTGAGAAACTTGGGATACCACTTATATACTAGTATGTTTATGACTGCTTAGTTTTCTGGGTCCTGATTTATTGCAGTTGTTTTACTCTTTGTCAGCGGTGCTCATAATAATTTGGTGGGACTCTGATTCAGGTCAAAAGCTTGGAAGAAACAAATTACTTTCAGAAGGGCTGGTGGTGAACACAATATTATTCATTTGTTTATCAGTGTTTGATTAACTGGTATGTGATCATATTCTGTAATACCTGCCTGGACATTTTTTAATGCTTGACTGTAAACTTTGGGTGGAATTAATAACATTCTCTGACTGTAAAGGCATTAATTTGTCTTTTTCTGGTTGAAGGTTTTCAAGAAATCAGTCTCTGTGAAGAATCTTGAATGAAGTTTGTTGATAAATAAATACGTAAAAATGGCTAATATTTATTAGAAATCATAAAAGCCAATGTAAGCCATGATAAGCACTGGCACAACACGTAAAATTAATTGTGTAAACTACAAAGCCTGAAGATGTCCCATTTTTATGGGAGTATCATAGCTTAATGATTTATTCAGTGTAAATAAGATATATATATACACATCCATCCATTTTCTGAACTCTTCTTCTAATTCAGGATTGCAGGGAAACCAGAGCCTATCCAAGCAAACAACAAGCTCAAGGCATGGTACAACATGGATGGGACATCAGTCTTTCGCAGGGAAGGCAGACACAAACACAGATACACAATTAATCTCACCTAGGGCCAAATTGAAACTGAAGCATCCTGCGAAAACACACACAAACACAGGGAGAATATGCAGACTCGTTGCAGCCCCGCAATTGAACTCAATTGCAATTCAAATGAGACTCCATAA
The DNA here is from genome assembly GCF_040954835.1 of Lepisosteus oculatus. Classification (NCBI taxonomy): domain Eukaryota; kingdom Metazoa; phylum Chordata; class Actinopteri; order Semionotiformes; family Lepisosteidae; genus Lepisosteus; species Lepisosteus oculatus. The sequence goes on along the minus strand of NC_090696.1, from coordinate 43,609,693 downwards.
TACTAATAACTTCATGGAATTTTTCTCACTCTTAATTGTAGGAACATTTTGGCATTGTTCTTCATGCAAACCTAGCCAGTCCGATGATAAACATTGCCTAGCTTTTTTAAAGGTTTGTGAGTTATTAAAATCAAATATTACAAGAATAACACAAAATTATATATTTTTTTTAAAGGACATTGTGTGACAACTACAAAATGATAAAAGTTGTAAACTGGAGATCTCATCTTACTCTTTCAGTTTGTTCTAATATCAAATGATACTATCAAACTAAAATCCTAAATGAGTCATTTTAGACTTTCATTTCTTGTAGCCAAGTGATGTTTTTTAATGCTTGGAATTCAGATTAGTTCTTTGGCCTTGAATACTTTTCTCGGTCGTGAGTTTTAAATCTTATTTTGAGCTATAAAATGTCCCTTGTGTGTTGTTGCTTTCAGTTAAAAGCACTCCAGTTTCATTAACTGTTTATGCTATATGGACACTATACAGTAAATTTCCATAGTGAATTGACTGTTGTTCTTTGGACTTTTGACAGTAAGGTTATAACTTACCAGAGAATCCTAAATATGCTCAATTATTCACCTTCAGTTCTATCTCAGTTGCTGAAAATCATCATTTATAATCGATATATTCTTTCTGCTTGTATTTAGTTGTTTTAGTTACAACAGATTGACAGCAATATCATAAACACCTTCATAAGCTTTTCGTACAGATTCTTCACTTTTACATTGTAGTTGATGTTCACAGTTGCAAGTCTGCAAAATCCCAGGAACTACAACAGCAAATGTCTTCAACAAAAACTAATTTGACCTAGAGAATCCACAGGAGTTAATGAGATTTTTTAATGAATCATTTTTTTTTCAAGTCAAATTGTTCTTTCTTCTCCAAGTCACTGCTATTTTGCAGAGATTAACTGCTGTGGTCAAGACTGACGCCTGTTCAAAGCTTTACCAATGTTGAAAATCAGTCGGGGAAAATTTTGATTTAGTCATAAAGTACCAAATTTATTATTGTTATTTTTACATGAGGAAGCAAGCTACTGTTTCAAATGTATTTACTGTATATGTTAAACACTGCAAAATGCACATTTTTAAGTTGTCATCCCTCTTAAATACAATATGTTTAGTTGTGGAGTGTCTGTTCTTCATAAAACATTTATGGATTTGGTGCTAACAAAATGCACATCAAATCAGCTTGAAAAGGAATGCTTTGCATGCCCATAGCCCTAGGAGAACACAGCTAAAAACGAAGTATTGGAATTTCAAAAGGTCCCCCAACTTTAATTTAAACTCACACAGCTTGCATTTTTAATGAATATGTGGCCAGTTGATAAGTGATCTTTGATTGGAACAAATCTATTCAATAAGTTTAAACTGTACACACATGGCACTGTACATACATTTGTGAATGTGTGTGGTGGTCTGCTTCATCGTGAAGTGGTGCCAAACATGAGTGTCTCACATAATTCAGCCCAAATGTTTCTACATTCAACTGCAAACTACAGTACATTCAATTTTGATAATAAGATTGACCAAATGTTAAAGTCTGTTCTGTTTGGTGTAATGGTATTGTTCATTTCTAAAAAGTTACCTCAACATTGAATCAAACAATAATGTGGTATTTCTATAAAATTGACTGCAAGTTTATTTAAAAGAAAAAAAAAAGAATAAGACCTGTTCAACAAAGCAAGCAGTATATACAAAGTGTATAGGAATGCTTCTTCTCCTTTTGGAATATTTCATCATGAAAAGACAAAAATTAGGGTGTATGTAGTATGCAAAGATATTTTACAATTAATAAAATAAATTAAATGTGTAATTAAAATGTGTAGATATCAGAAGTTAAGCAAATGTGGTTCTGGTCAGTACTGGGATAGAAGACCTCTAAGCAAAGTCATGTTGCTGTCAGTTATGCTGGTTGACCAATATCCATTCCAGTATGGTGATCTGGGACATTATATTATAGGAAGTGCCGTGCTTCAGATTATATCTTAATATGGAAGTCTCGACTATGTTAAAGATCCGATGGAACTGAAGAGTAGGGGTGTTAACCCTATTTCCTGTGCTTGAAAAATCTAGCCTTCTTCTCCCAGAAAGTTTTATTGCTCAGACTGCCAACTTGTTGTTTGTTATTTTCCCTGAGCCAGAATGAGCTTGAAGTTAGCAAAGATTTTCATTCAGTTCTGATTGGTCGACACTTGTTAAAGCTTGAAGCATGAGCTTTTTTTACTATGTTTATCATGTTTCAGATGTTGGGCATTTTGAATTACATCAGAACATTAAAAAAATCAAACACCATTTTTGTTTCCTGCTATATTTGGAAATGATCACCTAAAATGTTTTTTTTCTTTCATAGTGGGGGTTTGAAATTTGAGGAAAAAATTTGAGATGGCTGATCAGAAATGGAAAAAGCAAACACACCCAGGTTCCTCAAGGACTGCTTAGCACACATTTATTATTTACAGGACAACAACTGTAAATAGACAGAAGATTTGACTAAAATTCTAGCTCAATATCTGGAGCTTCAAGTAAACCGTTTCTTTTCCCCTCACTACTATGCTGTTAATGGTTGTACAAAGCTCAAAATTAATCTCAAGAGTCTTTTAAACAGTGCATTAATCAAGCCACCATCTTCTCAGTGCACTGACCTCTTTCCTTTCTGTCTCTCCATGAGACTCATAACCAGCCTCCACAAGCCAGCATTGCTTTCCTTCTTTTCCAAGGCCAATTCTTTCTCTCCCAATGTGGTTCTCTCTCTTGCTGCCCACTCAGAGGCTGTGGGTCACCTCTAGCCAAGAAACATCAAAGGACCACACTTCTCCTTCATTCTCTGGCTTTTGTTGACCCTTCACCTTGGTTATTGAGTCAGTTTCCCCTTGAGGGTTCTGGGAGTTGCTGTCCCATTCAGGCTCGTTTACACTGACTCCTCTCTGTCTCCAGACTTATTCCTTACACATTATCATTGAGGCCATTTTGGTTTCCTCACATACCATTTTTCCTTTTTTCAATTTGATGCTCCTTGGAATAATGCCGGATATGTTGAGAGTTATTTGGTTAGTTTTTTTAACAAAAGAAGTCAGAGGTTTTAAAGAGTCTGTATTGATATTAAAATAATAGTTTTTCAAAATTGAATTATGTTGATGTTTACTATCACCAGTCAATTGACAAGGTTCGCACGGTCATAAGATTCTGTGTGGTTCACATTTTTTAGAGCAATAAAGGTTTTAAAATCTTTTAGGAAACTCTTTGAATGATTTGTCTTAAAATTGCCAAACATCAGTTTCTTGCCTCAATAAATTGTAAAAGTCAAACTGACCTGTATTAGATCTATCATTAGCACAACTGGACAACAAAAGTGGAGAATATATAGGATAAACCCGTTTTCATTTAAAAAACATTTTGCCTGACATATAGCTTTGCTGAAATAGTTACTAAATACTGTATAAATATTATATCTGTGTTAGAAGTACCATAACTATCTGCTATTCTTAGTATTATTTTAAACAACAACAACAACAATTATTATAATACTGTTGGCAGTATATAAACATTTCAGTTATTGGTAGGACTGGAGTTGATTTATGAAGAGCAGGAACATAAGATTTGAAAGTTGTAGTGATTACAACAGGAAACGTTTGTTGTGTCTTTAGAGATTTCTTGGAATTTCTAAACTTTACAACAGTGTACTATGCTCTCTTTGGATGCTTCGAGTCTTCACTGAATTGTAACTTTGTCAGTATTTGGTCTATTTTGTGGCTCGTTTCCATTAACAGAAAAGGACCTCAGTATCAAGTTTAAATCAATAACAGTAACTTCAGCATGGAATTTATAAGAAGGATCCTCAGTACATGTGTCTTGGAATTCTGGCAATTTCTAAGACAAATATAAGAAACTCTAAATCATAATTTTGGATACAGTGACTTTAAGATAACTGATTCGAATTAATTCCAATGAATCCATTTAATCTCTACAAATTCCTAAATTCCTATTTTTTAACTTTAGAATACAGAAGAAATAAAAAAACAGACAAAAATGTAGATTGTCATAACTTTAAAAAATAAAGCAGAAGCCTTAGGAAAATCCTGAAGAGAGAATTTTTATAGCACACAAAGAGTTGTAATGTGGAACTTGTTGTAATGTGGAACGTTAAAAGAACTGGAGATCATCACAGAGTCTCGTGTTGCCTATATATTTTAAAACTGAGCTGTCAAATTTAAAATAACCCGCCTCATTCTGTAACATCTTCCGATGCTGTAATGTCTTCCAAATGTTGCATTGTCCTGAGCTACAGGCATCTGTTTGCCAATACAAATTGAAAATGCTGTGTGTGTGTGTTGGGGATGTTGTGGCTGTGGTGGCTAGCTTGTGGTGACCTCCTTCCTCCTGCCTTCCCTAGACCACAAAGTTCCTTTGGTTCACTCTCAGTTTCCCTGTGATCACTCCGAAAGACAAGATTGTCCTTTTTCAAATTTTCTTCTAACACTAATAGCCTAATAGCTTTTCAAGCAATTAGTTTAGGCTAAACAATCACGCAAGTTCTTAATTTACTGTGCTTATATCTTCTGTATTCTTGGGTATTGTTATTTAAAATAGAACATGTATAGGTTTGTTTTAGCAAAGAAACTCTTTGAAGTAAGGAGTGCTATACAAACAAGATTTATGTATGCCACAACAATAACAAAAAAAGACCACATGAAAAATGTTTAAAATCTAAATTTGCTTATGCTTTCATATCTAGTAAGAACTAATGTTTGTTTAGCTGAGCTATAATACATAACTAACATTTTCATTTGGAGGTCTAGCTGGGAGATGAAGCATAAACTTTGAGAAGGAACTTTGTCTAGAATTAACAAATTGCTGTACCATTCCATAATACATGGGTGATAATGTGCCATTAGTTAAAGAAAAGAAAATAAGTCTAAAGCATTTGGCTTTCTTTTTTCAGATTTTAGATAGATATATAATACTTTATTAATCCCGTAGGGAAATTGATTTTATTTGCATTTAATATACTTTCTAATTCCCATATTATCAAAAAACTGGTCTGTTTCAGTCTTATCTGGCATGAATGATGTGGCAAATTAATAGGTGAATTGGGTTTGATTTCACATCAAGAATAGAATAAAATGGAAGAAAGAAGAAATAAATGATGTGGAATGGGAGAAACCAAAAGAAATGCATTTGTTAAAACAATACATAAAGAAAGCATTACTACTGGCATGCATTAATCTCTGCATTTTAGTTTTTGCCTAGATAGAACAAAAATGTACTTTGTATGCAAATAAGCTTTTTTAAAGACTATACAATGCCGTGTGAAACTAAATTAAACTGCATAGAAAATCTTAGTCATCTGTTTTTGTGTGGGTTGCTTGTCTTTTTAAGAATTGGCCCCTTGGTTCAAGCTATTGTTAGCCTGTTACTTTGAGCCTTCAGGAAGAGACATCATAAAACCATTCCTGAGAATTAAACGTTAACAAGACAAGAGCCCAAGGCTTTGCTGGGCCGGAGTTGATTAAAGACAGATCGGAAGATGGATGGAGTCAAGCCTGATCAGCAGGCCAGGGTCTCCTGCTGGGAGCCAGTCTCTGTCTTTGTGCCGGTCGAAGAACGCTAGACTCTCCATGGCCCTGTGAGCTCTGAGGGGAAGGTCTGCTTTGTTTGCCCCTAAGCATCTGCAAACCGTTGTGACATATGATCTTCCCCCCTCCCAGCAAGGACACTCATTAGACTTATTTTCACTTCAAAGTTTGTATTATCAGCCATCTCTAAAGGCAATTAGGAATGGGTGGCTTTGAGTATCAGACACTTGGTGACATTAAGTGACTCATCTTTATTGTTCCTTTTGTTAGCCAAGACAGTGATTGAGATGATATGATTGCAGCCTACCAGTCCCATTGACTGGTAAACACTGAAGTAAAATGGTGTGTAATTAACTGACAGTCAATACAGGTTCTGTTCAGTGTTTGACAAGGACAATAGGAGAATATTCCTCTAGGAGCAAAGTTATGAAGGTCTTTTGAAATGAGTGTAATTAATAGAGCAAATATTTACATCCATGTTTGGAAGATTTATTAGGAATATTCTAAACATTGTCAATTTGTAATTAAGCAATGCTGTGTAAAATACAACTGGTTATAGAAGGGTTACAAATTCCCAAAGCTACTAAAATATTTTACAGAAAACAGTTCAGGAGCATAATCTTTCGAATGCCTTCTGCCTTATCTTGTGAAAGAGGATAGTAAAACCACATCCGCTTACTGTCTTTTTCTTTATTGCAAATATTGCATTTCAGCTCTGGCGAACTATTGTTATTATAACAGTACTGACATTGTCCTGTCAGTGTTATATATCACTTCCAGGATTGCAATTTTTATAAAGTCAGGACAATTATTGGTGTATACTAAGACTGTCAAAAGAGACTGCACAATAACCTGCAAAGTGATGACAGCTTTTGCTCCAGAGACCGTTGTAAGAAAGTAATGATACGTGTTTCTACAAAGACTATTGAAGAAAGAGTGAAAGTAGTACTCAGGGCAATGGAAACAGGGATGGTGCTAACTTTGTTGAAAAGTTCAAATGTAAAATACTTAAAGAATGAAGTTTAACAGAATGTCAATCCCCTAGTTTTCAAACCACTAAACTTAAATAAATAAAAATAAATAACAATAAGTAAATAAATAATTGTATGCATTGTCTGCACATCTAAAAGCTACACAAAAATGGATTAAACTAATCTACGAGCCTGACTAATTCTTCCTGTACCTGTAGAATCATAGATCACTAAAATGCACAAATAATGCACCTTGATTTTTTTTTGCCTCGGAAGTTCTCAGAAGTTAATTGGTCACACTGCATGACAGGCTGAAACAAGATGTATATTGTAGGTGCAGTGCCTTGACAGTATTTAGACAATATTAGAGTTTTCACATTTTGTTGCTTTAAAGCTTACAGTCATGACACGTTAATTATTATTTGGTTATAATTAATATTTGTTATAACCATAACCTATCCTACTCATTCAGAGCAAAAAACAAGAAAAAAATGTAAATAATTCAGCTGAAAGATACAAGTATTCATATCCTTTGTTGTTGCAAATCTGAATTTGGGTGTCCACAATTACCTTAACAAGTCACATAATTAGTTGCGTGGGCTTTGTCCATGTGCACTAATAGTGGTTCTCATTTTTTCAGAATAAAAACACCTGTCTCTGTAAGATTCCTTTTTCAGGTAGAGAATTTCAGACTCAGCCATGAACACTTTGGTGCTTTCACAGAAATTTAGGGATAAAGTCATTGAAAAGCACTAATCAGGAGAAGCTGACAAGAAATAACAGAATCTTTGAATTTCTCTGTGAGCAGATGATCTCTCTATTGAGAAGTTACTACCCAAACAAAACCCAGATGAGGCTGTCCCTCCAAAATGAGTAGCATTACAGAAAAAATAGCTGAGATGGAAGAAAATGCCCCTTTCAGTGAAACTCACCTTTCAGAATCACCCAAAGCTACATCAGTGTGGCCTAAAAACAGAAACCGTGTGGCCCAGTTGAAATTCAGACTCGAAATGTTCTGTGAGCCTGTGGAAAGACTTGAAAATGGCTAAAGAGACTAACCTAGGAAGTCTTACAGCTGTAATTGCTGCAAAGGGTGGTTCCAACTGTTGAGGTTCGGGGTCAGAATTGTTGTGCTATCATCATATTTCTATTTCAAATAAAATCTTCAGTTTAAAAACAATGTATATTCATATATTCATTTATAATTTTACATAATGTGACACCATGAAAGGTTTGAATTTTCAAGGATAGGTGTGTATCCATTAATTATGAAAAAAGCTGGTTGATCCTGGTATTGGTCTCACAGCACCGCTTTTGCATTGCAACCTATGAAACATTCATGAAATAGATACAAATTTTACATATTGTCATATACAACAAAACTGTTAAATCTAGTTTTCATATATTGGGAATTAAAAATTAATATTGGAAAACATATTTCAATAACTTTTAATAGCAAATACCTAATGACAGTGGTACAATATGTATTAAATTAGACTGGAAGAATATTGAAAGAAATGAGAGGAGTCAGTAATGCAAGATACAAACCATCCCAACAATTGTCATATAAACAGTGACAAACTATCTAAGTGTTTATTTTCAATGTGCCAGACTAAATATAATGACATAAAAAAGCAGAGACTAAGCAATTTGTTCTCATGACAGTGACTATAACCAATGCCAAAAAATATATGCAGTTTTGGAAGTCATACATGGATGGTGATAACGCTGAACCACTTGACTCCACCAGAGTCTAAATAACAATTTTCATTCTTACTTTGCTGATCTGTTGTATACAGAGTGGCCAGTTTCTCAAAACAAGAATACACAACATATGATTCTCTACTACCAGGTACATAAACTATGAGCTATTTATTGCTTTATAAAGTTTACATTTACAGTACAAGCAAGTTATTTGAATTAGATTTTAACAGGATTAACTCAGCTTTATTGTATATTGCTGCTTATTTGGGTATTGTACATTCTATAAAAAAACATTTTTTTCAAGTGGCTCATGTTTCAATCAATGAATCACTCTGAAGAATCTTTTATTTCTCCTATTTATACTTTCAGTAAAGGCTGAAATGCAGTGCATGGGTTGGAATCTTGTCAGTAGGCATTATTCTGTATTTCTGCCAGTCCAGACATGCCTGTAAAAGCTCCTGACATCTCTATGGGGATCTGTTGATTCAGTCTTTTGTACAGAAAAACAAGTAAGAAGCAAACAAAAGATAAGACCCAGCATTAGAAAGCAGAATCTTAAATGTTAATTGTACTGAGCTGTTTACATACACAAATAACAATTAGCTTGTGCTGAAACTTGATGTGTAACCTCAGTTCAAACAATCCAATGGTAAACACACACATCAAGTCTTTGTTGACTGACTGCCAATTTTGGTAGATTGGTTGCAAGAAAAGAGACTTTGGGTAACCTTTAGGAGTTAAAATTAGCTGCCTGAATATGACACTAAAACCTTCAAGCACTCACAGGAAACAATCACTGTGAATTCATAATTCACAAGAATTACTGTATTCATTTACAAAGATCTAATCCATACAAATGTATAAAAATTAACCGGAGAGGTTAATACATAAGAAAATGATCACAACTAACATAAAACATAGAAGGTATTGGGAAATGATTAATTAAAAAGTACTGTCTCAGACATAAGAGTTATAATCTTACCCAAATATCAAATCTCTATTAGAGTAAAAATCAAGTCGAATGCTCTGTTTTCTTTCACTACCAAGCTGATATCTGATGGGTATCCAGTGCAGAGCAACCAACAGTATGTTCATGCCTTTTAGAATCTGTTGTTAGAGTGTAACAGGATGTACTCCCAGGGGGATTCAATAAAAAATAGTTTTCATATAATTTAATATTATGTGAAAAACATTTTTTTCAGCCCTTTATACTAGAACTACTGTATGTCAGATAATGTTAAATGTTATGACAATTATAAACCAGTTATCACAGAATATAATAATAATCATCAGACTTTGATGTGATTTTTCATTGTACTTTCATTGTAATCTCTTTTATTGTCTTCTGAAAATCTGTCAGATAAGCACATAATATTCTCTTGCTGGTTTTGCTGTTAAGCCAGTTATGGTTCATTCAGTACACAATGGCCAAAAGACCTAATCTATTTCTGCTTGTGTTCAAAAGGGGAAAGGATGCTAAATTCAGAAAGGTTAGATCAGAGATCACTAATCTGCCATAACTGTGAAATTTGGAATTCCAAATCTGAAAAGAAAAAGAAACAGTACAACACAAAAGTAGCTGAAATACCCATTATACTAAAAAGTTTAGTCAAGAATAAAACATCCTCTAACACAAATTTGCCTAAAATATCACATGTACTTTAATGGCATAGGTTCTGTTAGTTCACTGGAAAATTCACAAGCAAAGGTTGCCATGGTAGCTATGAGCCTTGTAAAAACAAACATCACTGTATGAATAGCACGAGGTCACTAATATCCATTTAAGAGCAATTTTTATGGTGTGCCAACTGTTTTAAAGATGACAGTCAAAACCTTATTACGTGTCCCCATGGCAAAGTAACCCAAGTGGTTTTTAATGTCAATGGAATTTTGTGCTGTAATAAGAGATAATTATGAATGGTAAATTGTCTAATTAACCCTTTAACCCAGTTTCCCAAGGGTTGAGATGTTAACCTGTAACTGTAATAGCCTGAGAACTCAATGACAGCAGGGTCGTCAACACTTGTAAAATTCTACTATCCTCCTAATAAATCCTTCTGTTGCTATTATGCATTGCAGAGGGAATGCAAATAGTTTCCAATGCTTTTGTGTAGGGCGTGAAATCCGCACTTAATTAGCTCAATTTTAATAATGGCAATGCACAATCTTGTGGAATCACAGATAAGTGTAAGTGATTATTTCTGATTTTTCACATAGTCAGTACAGTAGCTTTGTAATATGAATCTTTGAGCACTTGTGACTTTTGGTCACAAGTAATAGAGACTGCATCTTTCACTTCCTCAATGGATATTTCAGTTAGCTTTTTTACCATTGTAAATATAAAACAAATCATAATATCAAATTGACATTTAAATATAGACATGAAAAATCCCCTTGTGAATTCACTTTATCTCTCCCATCCAGTGCCATGATTGCAATTTCTGGTTCTCCAAAATGGCTAACTGGATAATTCTTTTCAAATTGTGAGAGTTTGGATTTTGATGTTGGATTCATTTACATTTTTTATTCTAAATATTATCCGATGAAATTCGTACATGCAGATTTTTATTTTTTCTGGAAACTGTATTTCGGTAAGTGTGTTGCAGTGTCTCTCAGTGATCGTGACAGGGCACAGTAAGCTGGGACCTAAGCTTCAGCACTTCAAACAAATTGACCCAAACTCTGATTCCGTAATCCTTCGCTAATCCCTAACCACCATTATCCCCCTGGTCCTCCCACCTCTCTCACCTTAACCACTTGACAGGCTAACTCAGCCTTCTTATTTTGACCAGAAACATATTAACATGCCAGATCATCATCAGGTTTATGATAGCAGCATTCAGACCTCGTGTCTAGGCCCTGACAGTTTGTGACATGTCCCTTTCAGTCTGAGGCAAGAGACCAGGGATCCAATGGTCTTTTAAACGGAACACTGTGAAGTAATAATGAAGGATAATTGCCTGTGCTAAACTGCATAATTAACCCTTCATTCCAGAGTGTCTTGAAAAGTATCCAAACATGTTTAATTACTACTGTGAGACTTTCTCTATCCCATACTTTTTGATGAGGGCATTTTACTTTCTTTCTTTAGCACTGTTAGATATTCCACATCTCAGTGAAATCCCTAAAAACTACAAAGGTAAAAATAATCATGTTAGCTGTAAGGAGATCATTACAATAAACACTCACCAACAGAAATCTTAAATAAAATTGTATCATCCTTTCATGAGGTAAAGTTTAGATACACCCGGAACTTCTGTAGACATCTCTTTTTAGAAATGCGTAACAAATATATATGAATTTTTCCAGAACCATAGTTTTACTCCTTTATTCTATGACAAATACAGATACTGTATATAAAAAAGTTAGAAGAATATATCAAAACTCTTTGTTTTATTTCTTATCTTCCAAATCAACAGAAACATGTTTGCTATGCCCACTCATTCACAAGATTCCTCCAACATTGTAGAAATCATGTAAAGTAGATTCAGACTGGTTTCACAAACTCCAAAAGTCCAACTATTTGAATCACCTTTTTAAAAATAACATTGTCCACTCAACTTAGATTTTCATTCTGCACCTCAAACGGTAGAAAGCGTTAACCTTGGTGTTACTGCATCTGGCAAGAACAGTAATTTCCGGTTCTTTTTTTCAAGAAAATGATTTGGCAGACTCTCATAGAGATCTAAAGTGATGTCTCCTTTGCATTGTTTAGGTTAATGATCCCATGTCAGTGTTTGATGGTAAAGACAAGTATTTGCCTTAGAGACTTGACTGTTTAGTACAGGGTGAGACCCCTTTGGAAAACATATTCTGAAAATACTAGGCTGTGTAATTAAATTCAATTCAATTATCATCATTTTGACTGTAGATAATTTTAAGACCACCAGTGCAGGTGAGATGATAATTAAATTGCCCCACCACAAACCAAACATTCCCAAAAATACATCTAATGAGAATAGACACAGTTAAAAATATTGCTTAAATTTACAAACAAGATTCATTGAGTGTTTTGAGGCATCTATGAACCCAAAGTGAAGACACACAATATATCCTTAACATATCCAGTAAACATTGGTAAACTCCCTGTTGAAAATAATTCATTTATGTTTTCTCTGCAAAAGCCTTGGGATATTTTGGAGACTAAATTTCCATTTTTTTTTTATCAGTGACGAAGTATAATGCCATATTTTCAAAAGAAACGTTGGACTCTTTTTTGAATTTTTGGATCATAAAACAAATGGCAATCAAACAAAAAGGCTTCAGCTCACTTGTATTTGTTTTATGTTCTAATGTTCTGAAATTATATGGTTTTGACTGAATTGCTGTTCATATTTTATACAACCCCATGTAAATCCTGGTCTTAGATTTACAATATGTTCATTCAGATTTTAAAACACGAAGGACATGATTTAGTTGTTTAGTTTCAATCGTTTGTTTTAATGGTCTGCTTTAATGTCACAATATTTTTTTATATTAGAACATTTTAATCAGGAATTCAGATGTCTGTAATTTTAGTTCTTATAGACATTTTTTTAGCAATTCCTTACCTTTTATACATTGTTCCAATTTATCAAATTTTCTAATATCCAGATATGATATATAAAGTTAAAGAAGAACTTGTTACATAATGTCAGGTTTAATAGAAATATGCAATTGCCAATATTTTGTGAATACCTATGCCCTGACAATTTGTAGATTACACAGTGTATATTACACATATTGGATATAGAAGTCCATTATGAAATTTCTAGCTGATAAAAAAAATTTGACCACATGCATACCTCAAAATTGTTTAAAATTATATTATATGTGACATAGATGCCTTTGAGAGAGTGCAGATAAAATGAATCAAGCTCAAATGAAAAATGTGAACAGAAATGTTATCTTATCTTCTTGTCTTAAAAGAAGCCTTTGTTCTATTTGCCTGGGGATTTTCAGGGAAGCACTATGGAAAAAAATTGTAAGACCTTTGATCATCTGATCATCAGCTGTTTACGACAGCTAATAATAGTGTAAAATCTCTGACACACACTAAAATGCACTGTGAAAATTCTGCAATATGTTTTGTACAGCCTTTACTGTATTTACCCCCTCTTCATGTGTGTAAGCAGGTGTGATGTGTTAGATTTACTTCAGTCCTTCTGTAACATTGTATTTATTTGAATTTGGTTGTTTGTCATATCAGACAAAATATGTAATTTGGCAATGTAGGACCAAAAGTAGCTTTTATTGGAATCCTAGAATACAAAGCCTTAACATTTTTTGTGCACATATTGAAATAAAAGGCTATAGGGATAGAATCAGCTAACACAATCAAAAACATGTGTGTTATTTCACTCTAATATACACTTTTTAGATTTAATATAGATGTTTTGATTAACTTTACTATTAATATTGTGTAGGAGGCAAACACAAATTACAATTGGCACCAGAATCAGATCATACCTAAAATGTTATAGGTCTTGCTGAACACAAAAAGAGCAGTGGAGAGCCAAACAATAATAATGATTTGTTTGCTTCCTTCATATCAACTTAAAGTTGTTAAAGGTCTTTAAAGATTTGCTTGTAATTTAACACTCCAATTATCTAAGATTTAGCTTCATTACATCTGATTATCCAAATGAATCCAATCTGTGGGTTCTACACTTAAATAAAAATGCAACGGTGGTTTCAGCAGTCGCTGATGACAGAGTGTTTTAAGAATGCTAATCTTTTGTAGCATTCAATTTTACTTTAATATTTGATTGCAGGACTAAAGGTATACATTTCACAATCATCCAAGTATTTAATTACATGAGCAATAATTACAGTCTTGCAGAACAACTTTCAAAATCTTTGAGTGTGTTTTTCAAGTTAAATTGTTAAATATCAAAAGAAATAGACTAAGAAGCTGATATATATATACTGTATATTTGAATGTTACTTGAAAAAAAACATTTTGAGGTGCATACTCTGTTGTGATTCTGTACAATTTTTAAATTAAATTTGATTATGTGTCCAAACTTGAATTTCCAATTATTTCACATGTACTGTGAATCCAGATTATTTTTCTACTATTCTATTTCTACCAAACAATAGTTAGTAGGTTGGCTAAATGGCCCAATTTTGTTTATAATATTTCTTATGTTCTCCATTTGAAATTGTTATTTTTGTCTTTAAGTCCCAGCTCTAATCAGCAACTTGTCTAAAACAATTAAGGAAGTGCAGATCAACTGGTCTGATCAACACAACCAATCTAGACATTCATCTCTTGATAATCCTCAAACTCGGTAGTGATGTACAGGAGTCTCTGTTTTGTGGGTGTTGAGAGAGTAAACCCAAACCTACCCCAGCAGTGCTTGGGGATTCCTGGTTACAGTCTGCTACTGCCATGACCAAGGCTCAAACCCACAATGTCTGGATCAAAGTGCTCAACTTCTTCACAACCGAAGACGCTGAAATAGGGAGCTGCATCAACATGCGTAAGCTGCAAAGGAGCAGGTAACTTCTTTCCATGCCTGAAAGGTTCAGAAAAGAAAAAAACGATATTTCGGTAATGGAACCTTCTTCAGGTGTGTTTTCTATTAAAATAAATAAAGAGTGGGAGAACAAAAGACAGAGAAGGTAAGAAAGTTTGGAGACCAGGGTGGGGTGGGCATAAAGCAGGTGACAATGTCCCCCCCAACTAAGGGAGAACAGGAGGAGAGGTGTGGAAATCCAAAATCTACAAATGAATGGGGTGAATTCTGTCATTGTGTGAAGGGGGAACGTGTGATCCAAGATGAAGGATAATTTTGGTTTCGGATCTCTTTCTGCAATGGAAGTTCCAAAACTCCTATTTCCTGTGTGAAGGCTTATATATAGAGATCAGATAGATCCTGGCCACTACAGGTGAAGTGGAGACTATTGGTTTGGAGAGCATCTTTGATCATCACAGCTCTGACATGCTCCCTGAAATGGTCTCCTTCCAGTCTTCTTCCTATCTCACAAATGGCTGGGAATACACAATTCCACCCCGGTGACATGGAATTGTCTGGATGGGACTTGAATATACGATGCGTTGGAAATATTCAATATTTGCAGGTGATGCAACGGGTTCTGTTGCAGGGGAAACTGCCTGGTGTGGGTGGGGACCTGCAAACAGGAAGGTTGTGTATATTAGGTAGTGGGTGATATAGGATGATGGTGCGGTCAGCAAAGAGGTTTCCAGTGGAAGGTTCATCTTTTAAGATGGGGAAGTTGTCCTTGATAGTTCTGGGAATAGAAAGGGTTCTAGGATGGTAGGGAAGCACCAATCGAATGTGGTTGTGAGTACTGGAATTCCTATTTGGGCTGATGCCATTGTTGGCTTGGATGAGGGCCCTTCAAAAACCTACAGTATGTTGGGTATCCTGTGTTGATGAAAAAAGAGTACATTTTGAAGGTTTGATTATGGAAGTCCATGTTGTCACTGCAAAGTTGTCAGAGTCTGAGGAACTGTGAAAAAGGGAAAGTTTTTATAGCATGTGTAGGGTTGAAGAAGCTGTACAGAGGCTCTTAAGAGACAGAAGTTGAGATTCATGGATTGTTGATGGAGAAGTTTATGTCTATAAATGTAGGAGTAGTGGAAGATTTGATTGTCATTGTATCGTTTGTAGATATCAGGGACAAAGCCAGTATAGGAAGCGAAAAAACATTCTTCTTTCCAGCTGTCAAAAATATGTGCATAGCTGGGTCCCATCCTAGTACCCAAGACAAGGTTGTTGCAGGAGAAGGTGTTCAGTGTGAGGACCAATTCTGTGAGACATACAAGAGTATATGTGGGTGGATCAAACATTGTGCATTTGTTCAGTGTGTGCTTGAGGGCTGTAAGATCATCATTGTGTACAAGGATGTGATGTCCCTGGTGAACTTTTCATGACTGAGCTATTTGTGAGCTCCAAAACAAATTGTAATGAGAAGTGAAAAGTATGCATTTAGTTACAGTATGTAGAAAACTGGTGTTTTCTGTTAAGGCTAATCAAAAATGATATGTTTACTTCTTAGAATATGAGGAAAAATGCTTAAAGGAGAAGTTTATACCATCTGCTTATATTCATCTTGGAAATATCTTTTTAAAATGTATGTTTGCCTATTTTCATTGCACAATAAATCTATGCAAACACAGTGTATATACAGTATATAACAGTGTTTACAGTACATTATCATTTTAATAAAAAATAGAGATTATGTACTGTAGATTATGAGATAGAGATAGAGATTATGTATGTGTATGATTTTCGTAAAGCATTATTAGGCTATTAAACTCATCATCAAACTCAAAGAAACCCAAATGACTCTCCAGTACAACTGTGTTTTGAACACTGAAATTTAACTGATTAAACAGATAATGTACAGTACAACACCTAAGTAAATTTGCAAACAGCAATCTGGATTTTTGCATGTCTCATACCAAAAAAGTGCTTTTTTTCAGTGTTTTTGTAACATGTAACATTGTATATTTCATGTTAACAGAATAATAGTGCTTTGAATTAAAATTTAAGCAAAAGTGAACATTCCATGGAAAATCAAACTTCCACCCAGTTTACATTAAACCTTTCTGCGGTTAGGGTGAGTACATTTCAAATAATTAATCCGTCATGAAGGTGCAAGATTTAATTTCAAAGACAAACTTAAAAGCTAGTCATGATTGCTGTTATTTCTCAGCCAAAAGTTTGTTGTGTTTTTTGTGTAGCAGTATATGTTACTTAATTGGTAGTGGCAGCTTTTAAACATGAGAAAGATGTCATGATAATATTCCAGGAATGCTGTATAGCTAAGGCATAATGACAGAGAATGTACCTTTTTAACACTAATAATATGGTGTGAATGTGTCCCAATTAATTAACCTTCTCTTTGTCCTTTTGTCTGGTGCCACTTGCCATATGGAACCTCTAAAACATTCATTGGCAATATTGGCGGCTGGAGCTGTATGTTTTCTAGAATCTGTCTCTCCAGGATAACAGGATGCAGTTCCCATTCAAGTTAAAGCGCTCTTTGGAGATCTGTGACCCCTGAGGCACACACAGGATGGACACACTTACTTTTGAAAGAGCCCTGCTCTCCCTGGGCTTGCTGACCTGTTTTCAAAGCTTGCAAAGTTGTTTACGCAACCATGAAGCCCCTGCCATAATTCGATAATTACATCTTAGACATACAGACGTCAGTTTGGGGCCTTCATTTTATTGGTGCCTGAGTTCTGCTTTAGGGCAGCTACCCTGCAGTTGTCAAGAGCCTGGCCCGAATAATCTTAAAGGAGACAGTTACTGATAAAAAAAATCCCTTTTGATCTCCCTTTGGCAAAATCACTCAGCTGGAAATAAAGGGAAAACATCATCCGGAGTGCAGGAGTTAAATGACTGCAAGGTACTATTAACCTGTATGCTGCAATAGGACAGACAGATCTCTATAGCACATTCACAATTTAATTGGCACTGGCTCCCCTAATGAATAACACAGCAGTTTACCCAAACAGGAGTAAAGATTTGATCTGTCTTTCTGTTCAAGGCCATCACGTTTGGCGAAACTGTTGTTTCAGCAACAATTTACATAATCAGCTCATGATGTATAAAGTTTCTTCACCAATAACACCCCCATCCCACCCAAAAAAAAGCACCACTAAAAAAATTAAACTTGTCTAAAGAAATATCTAATTCAACCACATTAAATAAAAGCTGATGAAATTGTTTCTGCATGGACAATCAAACAGAGCAAACGAAAAGTATATTTAATTCTAATTTGTTATCACTTGGAAAAGCTTTTCTTTGTTGATATATAAGAAATCTTAGAAGAGTGAAACTAAGAGTAGTATAATGTGTTCATTGCTTTGAAAACAAATGTATAGTTTGTATTTTCTTCTATTAAAAGTTAAAAAAGTCTTTCTGTGAAAAGAGTCTATGCTTAGATATACTTAGTTATCTTTTTTGTTTGAATTAATTTAATCAATTACGTACAAGTTCTGAAAAAAGAAATTGATGCAGACTTGAACTGCATAAAATGCTGTAGGTAACATTTACAAGAGGATTCATAGTTACTTATTATTTTTTAAATTGGTCATATCAACTTTCTCATTATGCCAGATTTGTGCAAAAAGGCATGAAGGCAGTATACAAATTGAATTGTTAATGGTGTCTGTGTTAACCATCTGGCTTCAATGGTCTGTGATCACGTAGTACTTTTTTTCTTAAATATCCCCTTCTCTACCCCTCTTAATATCCTCAATGGTAGACCACCTAGTGTGTTGAGTACATCTCACACAGCATATACTGTACTATAACTGTATGAATCTAGAAGACCAGAAGATGTCCACCAAGGCTTTTATCAGTGTGACCATTTATTTTAAAATTACTTGGATGGAGGTAACAGAAAATAGTATAACCAACCGTATTTCATAATATATTATAATATGGTCTTATTTTTTATATTGTTTCTTTTATATGTACCACGAAACATTAATTACCCATGCAAAACTGATTACCTTAAAGACGGCTATGCTGGTGGCCCTATCTAATGCCTTGTAAAATAGATACTTTATTCATAATTGTATGGAGTAGAACATAATGATAATAAATCAGCCTAATTGTATGTCATTATGGCAAGTAAACATTACCTTTCTTCTGAATGAGGAAGATACTATTAAGTTGAGTTATAATTAAAGATAATAGCAAAGTACTGTATACAGCAAGCAAATTACATCAAAGTAATTATCACACATGCAGATATTCTGAGCACTAAGAATTGCAGCTCTAGGATTGCCTGGGGAGTACTGTTGACTGCCAAGAGAGAATTGCACTTGTAGCATCAACAGAAAGAAATGTCTCATAGTATGCAGTCTGAAACAGAAACAATGTAGTTTTGATTGTACTACTGAAACCAAATAGTTGTCACACTTCCAGTAATCTCTTTTTGTATCTGAATTAAAAAGTTCATGTACAGCTTCAAAGAAAAAAATATGAACTAAAATATAATTAACACTTGCTTGTCATTCCCTGAAATTCCTATGCGAACAAAACATCATTAAAGGCTGGGTGGAATTTTAGAAACGGAATAATTAGTTACAAGAAAAGAGCATAATTTGAAGTTTGGAGCAAACAATACATGCATCTCCTTTAAAAGATGATCCATTTGGTTGAATTAGTAATGATATATACACTTTTTAATTGGAATATTTTAATCAAAGCTCAAACTGAACACTTTTATGGATAACATGGAAGAAAAATCCAAATTTAAAAATATTAATTACACATTTAATTACACATAGGTAGAATGGCCTATGTGTGTAATAGTACAATGCCCTCCTTATGTACTGAGACAAAATTTCTATTTTTGCTGTATACTCAAGCTATTCGGATTTGAGGTAAAAAGATGAATATGAGGCAAATGTACAGATTACCACCTTTTATTTCTGGGTATTTCTGTACAATTATGCTTTAACGTTTTAGAATAATACCACTTTTTCTGTTCCATTCCCCTATTTTAGATGAGCATAAGTAATAGCACAAATTAACTAAAAGTAGCATAAAACTTAGTATTGCGTGCAAAGGATTTGCAACCACATATCTGCATCAAGCCTGTGACCCACTTATATCACCAAACTCTTGGTGTGTTGTTCTGAGATGCTTTACCAAGCCTTTGCTGTTGCAGTTTTCAGTTGCTGTTTCGGTTTTTTTGGGGGGAAGGGGTTCCGTCTTCTCTCTCCTTTTCAGTGAGTGAAATGCATACTTGATTGCATTTAAATCAAAAGATTTACACGGTGCTGTGTTCCTTGTCTTGCTGTAGGATGAAACGCTGGCCAATGAATCAGGAGACATTTTCTTGAACATAAACAAAGATGTTTCTGTACACTTTACAAATTATTGTAAAGTACAAATTATTCTGCTGCTAAAGACATTAGTTACATCATCGATAAAGATGAGTAATCCAGTTCTAGAGGCGGGCATGCACGCCAAGGCCATAACACTACCTCCACCATGTTTCGCAGATGACATGATGCTTTGGATTGTCTGCAGTTATTCCTTTCTCCACACTTTCACCTTGCCATCACTTTGGTAGAGGTTTAGCTTTGTCTCACATGTCCATGACACTTTGTTCCAGAGCTCTACAGGCTCATCTCAGTACTTTTTTTTTAGCAAATTGTAATCTGGCCTTTCTATTTTTGATGCTGATGAGAGGTTTGTATCTTGCTGTCTAGCCTTTATAATTCTGCTGTCAAAGTTCTCTTTGTACTGTAGATACTGATACCTTCATCCAGGCACTGTGGAAGTTGTTGACGATTTCAGCAACGTCTGTTTCAGAGTTTTTCTTCACGACCCTCAAAGACTGTTTTCTACAGTCAACTGCAGTTGTTTTCCTCATTTAACTTGGTTGTTGCTGATTTCTAAGCACACCAATGATTTATTTCTTATTTAGATATTCCATATTAATTGTGCTATGCCCAGTTTTTGTGCTATGGTTCTGATTGAATTATTTTCTTTCAGCATCCAAATTACTGGCTTTTCTTTTATAGACTGTTTTCTAGTCTTCCTGTTGGTTCATGTTAACTCCTTCTAGGTTTCATGCTGACCTACCATCTCCAAACGTGGACACTAAAGGGAAGAGCAAAGGCTAAATCCAACACTACCCATTCACAACTCTTTTATGTGCATGACCAATGTAACAGGAAACACCTGACCAATAAGAAACACCTGGGAGCAATTGTCCCAATACTTATGCTCACCTGAAATGGGGGCATTTAATACAAAAAGTGCTATTATTAAAGGGTATAAAAAAATCAGCATCACTGAATATTAATTATGTATTCATGGAAAAGTTAATCATTTGAAAAAGTGGTATATTGTCTCACCCAAACACTACCTATATTAGGCTGTCCCACCAAACCTGAGTAGCTGAGAAAGAGGAAACTGGTTAGAGTTTGCACTGTGAGGCCAACGGTGACATTGAAAGAGCTACAGAGTGCAATGGCTGAAATGAGAGAGAATATCCATGAAACAACAGTATCTTACGGGCAGGCTATGTCAAGAAAAGTCTGATATTTCAGTTGTCCTGCCACTAAAGGCCACGGGAGGGTGTGGGTTCACCCACGGGTCCACTGGACTAGGGTTAAAAAAAATATTTTAGATCGGGTCAGGCAGGTGTGGGTTCGTTTCTCACAAATACGAGTGGGTGCGGGTAAAAAAAAGCCGACCCACACATCACTAATAGGTACACTTAGGATGAATTTGCCAATTATCATGTTTAAGCATAGAGATTACACATTCTCACATGAAAGTAATTAAATCTTCAGTGGATGTACATGTAAATGGTTTGATGGTGGTAGTTAGAGCATTGGAGTTTTGTAGTTTCTGTGTAGGTTTTTCCATTGTAAAGACTCCTGCATTACATTCTTTGTGACCTCATGAGTTTTAATGTGCTCAGGCCCTGTAAGCCAGTTTATTTAGGGTAGTTCTCTAATACTTGGCTGGTTTGAGAAAGCTGGTATGTATGGCAGAGCAGTAAAACCATCTTTAATCCCTCATGGAGTTTCCATTTAACATTTAAATGATACTACAAACATTTTGCAAGAGGTTTGATTTGATTTTAAAAAAATGATTTTTTTAGGTTAAATGCATAGTGATAGGTCTGGTGCAAACTCAGCAGTAAGTATCTTCCACTCAGCACTATCATAAGTTTCATTCATGGAGATGGAAACCTAATGTTATGGGGCAGCTTCTCTTTTTTCAAGACTGGAAAGCTCCTCAGAACTGAGTAGAAAATGTATGGAGCACTTGATTCATTTTGCTAAAGACCTATATTAGGACAAAACTTCCCCTGTGAGCAGACAAACAAGGCCAACAACTGCATGTTAAGATGGAGTGGCTTAACATGAAGAAAGAGTCCAAATTCTCTTTCCAAATTTTCATTGTCCAAATTCTGGTTTTAATTCAACAAGAAATCTGTGATGAGACTTGAAAATTGCAGTCCATGAAGAATCTCCAAACATCTCCACAAAGCTTGAGTGAGTGCTCAAGAATAACGAATGAAAATTGCACCATCACAGTGTGGAAAAAGTGCATTCTTGTCCCAAAAGACTCAGAGCTATAATTGCTATAAAAGATGTATCTACCAAGTATTAACATTTTCTTTGCAGTTTTGGACAATGCTGAAACTTCCTACACTCGTAGAAGTGTTCAGTTTGAATTCAAATGTTGAGTAAAATATTCACTTGTGTATTTTAATGTGTATATATCATTCTTATTCAACAAAATGAGACATCATTTCATAATAAGAATGATAATTTGACTTAATCTTAGTTTATTTGTTATAGAAACAGAAATAGAATCTAGTGTCTTAATTCTTGTTTGGGTTCAGAACGTTATGCTTCCTGATGTTTGTTTAAAAAGCAGAGCATCACAATGGAATCTGTGTCTCTTTGGATCCTGCTGTGAACGGAGTTGAGGTCTAACCTTGAGAGCAGTATGACCTTTTAGATTCACCAGACTTTGTTTGGGATCATTTAGGATGAAAAGTGTTATACACAGCTAGTGGCCTTTCAAATTCTCTCACCCACGTAAAAAAACCCACACTCTTCTCCTGCTGTTAAAATATAGCAGTCTGAAAAAGCTGCGGTACTCATCCAATTATATCCAGACTTTTCATATCGAGGTAAAGAGAAACAATATTCTTTTAATTTGAAAGTGAAAAAATATTTCCCAGAATTAATGCAGAGAGAAGACACTTTCTAATTTATGTTGTCAAACAATACATTTTTTGAACAATCCATAACTAGAAGATTATTTCCTCATCAATCACTTTCACTCTGCCCCCACCAGACACATTGTAATTCTTTCATTGATGTTTAAGATAGGAAATGTACTTGATTGACAGTTTACATGTGTTTTGCTTTGTCTCTTTCTTAAATGTCTTTGAATCCTTATACACAATAGTCATGGATAACTATTGAAAATAAAATACGTTTTTTTAAATGTATCAATATAAAAATATTCTGACTTTCAGTTTCTGGTACTGTCTAAACAAAAGGCTTGCAGAAACTACTGCTTACACAATAAATGGCTTAAGAACCCCCTAACAAAAATGTGTGCAAGAAAGCTGTGTTCAAAATTAAGTATGTGGACAATAGGTGTTATGATACAAATATTTATTTGAAATAACATTTCAACATTTGATGAAAGGATAAAATAAAAACTTGCAAATCCTGCCTATTTTTAATTGTAATTGCAGTAGCAATATACTATATATATATAGTTTTATATTATATATATATTTGTATAATATACTGTATATTTTACACTGTCCTGTACCGTAAATATTAGTATTCATTCATTTTATTATTTAAACAAATCTGTGTAATGATAATAACATAGTATTTTTTATTTGTTTATACACTTCTTCTCTTTGATAGATGTGTTAAGAAAATATCACTTTGAAAGAATACTAATTACACAACAGTCAAGAAATAAGGTGTAAATTATTCCTTGGTACTTAAAGCACTCTGAAACATGCAGAAATATTGAGACTTTACCTACTTTTGTCATCTAGTGGGAAGAGATAATACTACACAATTTATTAATCACTTTGATAAATCTGACAGACATTGAAAGTATCTATTATATCTTCTGTGTATCTTTGTACTTTATTCAGTTTAGTCTCAAGGGATTTCTTTACACATAGCTCTGTAATCAACGGTTTGAAAAGCAGGGTTTGCAGGTTTATGTTGTCATCAAAGCTAGTGTACCAGTGCAAGTGAGCCTAACTTTAGAAATATTTGAGAAATATGTCTGATTTGCAATTAACACCTTCACAAGGCCATCTTTTACTAAACTGAACTCAATGCTTCAAACTGAATCAGGGAGGGGAATTAAAAAATAAACGTTATGACTTTTTTTCTAATATGCAAGGGTTACTGAAAATATATGAATCTGTAAATAAAGTATATATATATTAAATAATGTAAAAGTAAGATTACAGACAAAGTCTAAAAAGCAGTTTTTGATTGGTGATAGTATCTCTCATCTGTAAAAGAAAACATCTTGCATACTAAGATATTTTAAATTTTTTCAAAAAAACACAATTTTAAGCATTTTGCTCTTGAGAGACATCCCAAGTAATACATTTTATATAGCAAAGGTAAACAAAAACCCTACTCTGGAAGAGTTAACAGAAATATCTATTTTGAAAACAGAAGAAATACAATGCTTCATGCTGTTAGCTTGTACAAGGCCCTGCTGGGGCAGACATTAATTTCCTGGTTCATATATTACGACTTCTTTCAACTGCTTTCTCAGATAGCTTTGATGTTCTTTTAGTGCTTGGAGAGAGAATGGGTTCATGGAACTCTGCAGTGCAGTAAAGGTGATTATGAGCTATGAATTACTTGGTGGTAGGTGTGATTTACTCCAATACCACCAGCGGTTTGTTGGCGCCAGTGTGCTGACCACTTTGACTTGTCAGTCAAATTCTAATTTCAATGGAATCGGACAAGCATACGGACGTTCTTGTATGGACAGTCAACTGCAGGTGAGATGAATCTTTGTAATTGTGCATTTATGCCAGAATGTAATTTATCTAAGAACAGGGACTACTTTTCAAAATATGGTAAAAGAAATGAAACGTTCACGCTGCATGATAAAACACATGCACAATAAGTGAACAGTATTGGTTAAACTGTCTATAATTTGTAAAGATTACAAGTAAAACATCCACATTTATAAAAGGCCACATTGTTTAATTTGATAATATATGAATTTGTAATATGAGGTCTTTTATTCTTTGTTACCATAGACATCTGCCATACACTGAATTTAGCCTGTTTGCTCATCATAGAAACGTCTGTCAGGTGTCCTTAAATCAACCGTTGAAGCATCTTTTCACTCATCCTCACAATGTGAAACATCAGCTGGCACAAAGCAGGTGGACAGAGCACTTCACTGGTTGATGCCATGTGTTCTCATTTGTGGATATTCTAAGTGTTGCAGTTTCAGAACTTTGAGAATGTGATGCATAATACAAATACAATGAATAATCATTTCTATCTGAGTGTAATGCTTCCTTAAAAAGCATCTTGCAGGGTTCTGGGGAAAACAGCACACTGATTCCTTACATTTTGTTATTGTTCCTTTGTTATAATATTTACAATTTACATACACATACATTACCATTTGTAAGATATGCTGCTATTTATCATGTTTGAAGCATGATAATATATCCTTTCATACTTATTTAGACCTCTTGTGCTTCTAACAGTGATTAACCACATTATTAGAAAAGGTAATTTTATTAAATTATCAGACAATTATTATTATTATTATTATTATTATTAAGGTAATTATACCATTTTAAAATGTTGTGCTATCAAGATTTTTATTGATAGAGATTATTGAAACATTTAAAAAACATGATAATAAATAATTTTTATAATAATACAAGTAATGCATTCTTTTAAATGCAATTATACAAGACTTAACTTATATTAGGCTTGTTTAAAAGAACAAGTAGCACCACCCTAATGATTTGTGTTGGATTAAATTGAATACTGTTTGCAACAATATTAAATATTACAGGGTGGAGCACTAAATTACATTTAATCTTCTTTTTTAATTCTCATGTTAAATTACAAATCTTCGTTTAATGAGTGTTTGCTTTTAACCTTCTTTCCCATGTTGGTAGCTTTCATTTTGTACTTTATTTTTTTGCATTTAAAACAAAAGGCAATTACACAACTTTTAAGAAGAAATCCATTTGCGTGGTCTAGACACACCAAAGCAATGATGCAAAAAATAAAAAAAAGACTTCTACTAATAGTATATATTTACAACATTTATCCAAGTGGATATACTTTGTAGGTTTAGGTACACTTCTGTGCTCTAGAATTGGTGTCATAAACTCTAAGGGTTAATGTGTACTTAGGGGTATTGAAAACACAACCAATGCAATTGGATCCAATAACCATTTGTTGCATTTTTATTGCGTTTGACTTTGTTTACCTTACCATAGTAAAAGGCAGATCAATTTATGATGAGAGAAAGCAGCAAAATAAGTCTATAAATAGAAAGTATCTATAAAAAGTTAATCTCTTCTTGCTGTCTGTGGAGGGTTGTAAGGTCTTTGGGCTTGTGATCAAGCCCTCACCGACAGCATTTGCTTAAGTGATTGACTGACATTTCTATCTAAGCTTTATAAAGCTTTACTGTGACAGTTCTTTGAATCAGGTGTGTCTGTGAAACTCCACCTTAAGCAGTCTCAAAATAATATTAAATGTGTCTGGTTGAGCCACAGTAAATAGATCAATTAAGTTAATTGAGAGCTTAAGATGGAATGAAATCCAGAGGAGCCTGTGGCTTTGCAGGAGCTCATTTTGACACCACAGATCTGCCTTTCTTTAATTTTTGTTTGCTCTGTTTGCATCTGGTGTGCACAGATCTTACTTATGGAAAATCAACGGAAAATATTCCTGACTCAAAATGAAGCGATGCACAGGCATCATAATGTTTTCCATTTCTTTTTTATTTGCCAGGATCAAAATTATACTTTATTATGTGATCTCATAATTCTTGAGGGCTTGACTTTAAAATGACTAATTGTTTTATCATCCAGCTTTGCACAATGCATAAGGGGGATGACGTCATATGTCAAAAGACCACTGATTGGCTCATTAGAGTACAGTGGGGCAAAAAAACACCCTGGATATAATCACAATCACAATTGTTCTTGGTCACAAATATTGTTGAGCTTAATGTTTCTGTATGACCATCTCTGTACTCACACTTGGGAACCCTTTCACTGAACCTACAGTAATTAACAAAAGACTGTTTTTAGTGAGTTGTTTAACTACAGTATATTCTTGAGTGGTTTCAAGTTTTAAAAAAGGCAGTTTTATTGCGTTTATCATGCCATTTGCATGGAACAACCACATCTGTGTTTTGTCAGTTTGTCTGTAAAATATTAGCTTGGGATTTATCAGTCTTCTGATGCACCTCACTTTAAAAGTGTGCTTCTGTGAAAAGAGTATTCAACAATGAGTATTCCTAACGAAAGCCAAACAGATGGGATTATTAAGATACGTGATAAAAAAAAAATGACAGTAATGCAGTTGGGTGAGAAGTACTGTTTTTGTTGCCAAGTGTCTGTTGTGGTTAAACAGCTTAATGTTTTTATAAAAAGAGTTTTGTGATTCATAAAGTTGTCATCTCCACCAACCTTGAAAAAATGCCATTTTCTTACTGAACAAAATGCTTCCCTGCTATGACTCAATAAGAGAGTCATTGTTCAGATGGGAATGAAGGCTTATTCTGATATTAGACACATCAGAATCCAGAGTCCATAACTTTACAATGTTGACAAGCATTTCTAAATGTTTTTTTTTATTGGCAGTTAGAACAATGTAATTATCTTATTCTATAGAAATGTCTCATCTAGTTAACACTGCAGTATTTTCACAAGTGGCACATCCATTGTTTTGCTTGACTGTTTGTCTTCTGTACACCAGATGCTATTCCTCCGTTGCAGAACATTCTCCATTTTAGCCCAAAACTTTATTTTCCTCCACATTTTTTGTTTTCTTTACTGCACAAATACTTCTTTGCTGTTTGCTGAACTGCCGGAGTTGCTCTTGAAGTATTTTAATACCCGTAGAGTTTAGGAGTTGGCAGAAAATGATGTTACATTTCCACCTTTATTAAGAATGCAAAGCCAGTTAGGCAAAATCATCACACCACTTAAAGATACTATTATACAAATGTAATGCAAGAATACAAATATGTCTATATAACAAATTACCTTGTTGGAAGATTAAAATATATTCGCAATTTGAATTTATATATAATAATACAGGAACAATAATAAATTCATTCATTATTTAAGCAAAAAAAATAGATGCAGGAACAAATCCAAATCCAAAACCTATTGGGTAGATGACATCTAACAGGACTCATGCACAGAGCCAGTTATTGAAGTGATGTCAACCCATCTTAAAATTAAATGGTGTAGAACTCTGCCATGGCAGAGAACCTAGTCTTTTGGCATCACAGAGTGATCTGCTGGAGAGATTCTGTGTGTGCTTGGGGCCCACATGCGACGGAAATCAAATTTTTGCAGAAATTATGTGAAGTTGTACACATTTTTTTTTCCTGCATCTTGCACATACAGCTTTTATTTAGTGCTCTTCTTTTGAAAGTATTCCAAAAAGTCCTATGCTTTTTTTTCTTAAATAAGAAGAATATTGTTCATATTAATCATACAATTAATGTGTAAAACAGTTTGTAAATATTGTGCCTTGACTGAATTAACCATTTGGGTATGACCCACTAAAGGGACGCTCGGTTGCCTCTTTAGGGAAATAAAGGTTTGTTTAAGAGGGAGCCCCAGTGCAGGCTTAGGTTGTTGGAACCTGCAACTGCTTAAGGAAGCTATGATCTTGTTCTTTTCAACCTGTTACATTCTTTCTCAGAAACTCTTAGAATTTAAGAACCCAGTAAAAGACAGTCTGACGATATTGGAGACAGCAGTCTAGGGACCTCATGTGTAGTCACAGAGTCACCTGGTAAAGAGGAATTCATGGTGTCAGATTGCAGATTTGGATACAGATGTAATAACTTGGTAAAGGGGGCAAGCAGCTGCTGCACTGGGAGAGAGAGATGCATGTCCTGGGACAGGCTGTTGACACCACTGAGGGATTGCAAGGGCTCAAGTAGGCTGGCTTTGGTGCTCTGGAACAGCCCCTCAGACAACCATACATGCAGCAGAGAAAACCATTAGAAATAATCCTACTTGTTTAGACAACATTTCACTTCCACCACTGGTAGCAGATAGTGGGTTTCAGAGAAGGGACCAGGTGTGGATATGAAGCAGGCTAACAGTCACACATCACTGGGACCAAAAGAGAATTCTTCACCATCCCTCTAGCAGGGGCATACCAATGTTTTCCCAGCCTCCCACTGAGCCACTACAGACCAGAGCCAGAAGTCTGTCTTGGCAGGTTTGTTGTGACTGTACTGTACTTACCCAGTTCAGTTTGAGCAGGTGGTGAAAATCAGCAGTAGCAGCAACAGCAAGAAGGTGAACCAGGTGGCAGCTTTGCAGCAGGTGCAAGTTCTGCAGGAGTGGTTCACATTGAGAGACTTTTTGCTTGTAGTCTGCAAGTCTTTGCTGATGTAGGGCATGGGCCTCCAAAGATGTCTCCTCGCTTTAAATTTGCCAATTAGAAGTAGCATAGATCTAAGAAACTGTTATTGTATACTGCAGACCTTCGTTATCTTGACCTAGTCTAAGTAGGATAGAGACAAAATGAATATGTCACCCTATGTGAGGAGCCTAACCACAGACAGTGTGTGTCTGCATGAAACAATCTTCAAACTAGACAGTCTTGAGGGCCTGTTGCAGAGGGCAAAGAAAGTGGAGGTGATTCTGACTAATTAGCAATAAAACCGAACTCATGAGAGCTTGGTCAATCCAGCAGAATTGGTAGTGGGGCTTTACTGGTAAGGTGCTGTTCACATTGAGAAACTTTGTACAGCAGACTTGACATGCTTGTAGTTGGCACGTTTGTGCTGACACAGGGTGCAGGCCTCCACAGATGTCGATCTGTAGATGTAGATTAGGTCTGTTTGTGTTCTCTCCTCAGTGTCAATGAGGGCCTGGACCATGTAGCAGGCTTTCCCTCATTCAATTCCCTTTTACGGGGAAGTAGATACTGGCAGGTGGAGACCAAAGGCTCTTTTTTGTCAAATACAGGGTTAAAAATTCCAAAGTTGTGCCATTTGGCCTGTGCAATGCTCCTGCTACATTTGAATGTGTAATGGAAAAGGTGTTTAATTTGGTGCTGCTTAGTGCTTGGAATATTTAATCTGGATGATCTTTTAGTAAATGCAGCTACTTACTGCAAGCCCTTGGGAAGCTTATGGAACATATTTGGCTGTATTAAGATTGCAGAGTTAAAGCTCCAAAAAAAGTGTCATCTCATTTGCTTGGAAGCAAAATTCCTGGGACATGTTGAGGATCCAAAGTCAATAGCTAATGATCCTGATTAGCAGTAGCCAATCTGGCCAGCTCCCATATCCGTGACAGAGTTGAGGAGATGTTCTAGGCTTCTATCTTTCTTCAAACTACTGATGGTTTGTGAATCAAAATTTTGAGATGCATGCACCCCCTGTAGGCTCGTTGATAAGGGGTGTCCAGAGTGGAGTGAGGTTTGTGGGGAGGCTTTAAAAGAACTAAGGCTGCTGTGATCAGAAAATTCAGGTGTAACATTGATGCTAGATACTAGCATTAATAATGTAGGTGACAAAGGCAGTGTTTTCATAAGTGGGCCCTGTGGGATCTTAGAATTAAGACTCAGAATGGAAACATGTTATCACAGAAGATCAGAGAGGAGGATGAAAGCAGTATTTGTGGTTTGACGAAGCCATGTAAGGGGGCTGAGGACATGGCTGCCATCCAGGATTTTAATAAGGCCCTGGGAAACTGACATGCCAGCAGACTATGGACCTGGTGCTTCAGGAGTTACAGAAGGGATGTTCTGAGCTGGCTCTCCTTCTAGGGTGGTGAACACACTATTTGTTCATTGAATGCAGCACTTTTGAACTTGCATTTTATTAGTTTTTTTAAAAAAACATAAAATGATTAGTAAAAAAAAAGTTGTCAGTTGTCACAAAACATCAAGCATTATACATAATGAACTTGGACTTGAACTTGAACTTTATTGCCATATGTAACCGGTACTGGTACAATGGAATTCTTACTTACAGAAAGTCTCTCGTTTGTAAAACAAGTGTAAAAAACAAAACAAAGTGCAAACAGTGCATCAAGACAATGTACAAACAAACAATAGACAATGTGCAAGTAAACATGCAGACAGTTTGAATGTAAACAATACAGACGTGTAAATAATGACTGGAGACGTACAATAAATAAATTACAATGAGGTAGATGGTGATGGTGTAGGTGTGGTCCGAGGGGGATGGCTAAATGTGTTTGCCAGTCTCACTGCTTGTGGATAGAAGCTATTGAAGAATCTAGTGGTAAGTGACCGTATGCTCTTATATCTCTTGCCTGAGGGCAGTGGGGTGAAGAGCTCATGCCCGGGGTGGTGACTGTCCTCTGTGATGGCCAGAATTCTACCACGGCAGCGGTCCTCATAGAGCTGTTTAATCTCGGTGAGACCGCAGCCGATGATCTTCTGGGCCATATTGACCATTCTCTGCAGTGCCTTTTTTTCTCGCGAAGAGGTGTTGCCATACCACACGGTGATCCCGTTGGTGAGGACGCTCTCGATAGTGCAGCGGTAGAAGTTCACCAACACATGTATTGGCATCCCCCATCGCTTGAGGCACCTCAAGAAATAAAGGCGCTGCTGAGCCTTCTTCATGATAGAGTCAGTGTTCACAGTCCAGGTTAGATCTTTAGAGATAAAGGTCTAACATAATGCAAGAGTATAAAGCCTGCAAATTAAAATTCTTTTCCAGTTTGACAGGGAGGTATAGAGCAGGAGAGAAAGTAGGGTAGGGGAAACATAACATAAAATTAAATAAACTTTCATGGTAAGAAAGGAAACGTTGGTGGCAACTAACACCAAGTTAAAAAATAAATGTTTGAACTCAATTTTTATTGGAAAACTACTTGGAGCTGGTATTAAGCAACAACAGTGTAAGTTACACCTCTTCCCAGAAAATCAGAGACCTCTACCATGTTGCACAGATAAAAAGTTACCTGTTACATTTTGAACATGAGCTTCAAATGACAACACAGAGTTGAACCTAATTCCAAGGTTCTTAACTAACTTTTTAATTTCTAGCAATAACAGCACTGAAGTTACCATCTTTTTAATCTGATGTTGGGAGCCTATGAGTGAAATAGGCTCAGTCTTTCCAAGGTTTAGCTTGACAAGGTTCTGTTGCATCCATTACAGACAAGCACTTACGAAATACAGAAACTAAAGCAGCAGCATTTGATTTGCTGAGCAAGTAACTGTCACTAGCACAGCAGTAAAAACCGAGTGTATGACAATGAATAATGTGACAAAAGAATTGACTTCTTGGATTGTTTCAAAATAAGCTACAGCAGCAGTGAAAAATCTGCATTTGACAGTGATTTGGCATTTTAGGAAAATATGTCTAAGGCAGTATCACTTAAGCAAGAAGAAGGATATATATACTGTATATTCCAAAACGTTTAAAGATGATGATCTAACAGGAACTGTTTCTTTATTGAGTTTACCAGCCTGATAACATATTCATTATTACTTATTTTAATATACAAGCGAATGCAAATGAAAAGGTATGTTCTCTACTTTGGGAATGTCTGGTATTTGACCTGCAGACAGAGCATCTCTAAGAAGTCACCACATAATCCTTTTTTCAGTAACTCAGCCTTCTATATGCACAAATGAGGAGAAGCCAGTGTGACTTGGCGTACACGAAACCCTCCATGTGTGATTAGCGAGTCGTTGTTTCACAGGTAGTTTTCAAGGCTGAGGTGCCTGGAACTTATAAACACCAGGGAGCTCCTTGAGTTCCTATCCTATTCCAATGACATAGTGGTCTGGGAGCTTATGTTGCCCAGAAAACCTTGGAAAGCTATCATACATAATTAAAAATGATCCTTAAATATCAACATTCATGGTGTGTGATTGCTCATTATAATACAACCTAAACAACTGAAATTCAGCCCTGGCCTATTTATAGAAGATAGATGAAATGGCATTTTACCCAGGTATAACAAACAATTTCACATAATTTTTTCCACAATGAAAATACCTGGTAGCATGTAATAATATTCACTGAACCAAGAACATTAATTCAATTATCTCTTCAAATGACTGAGTGATTTCTTGCCCGGCTTAATTACTTAAAGAGTTCTCAATTCTATCACTTTATAAAATGTTGCACAAACAACAAAATGGATAAGAGCTTTTCTAGCTTATCTAAATACAGATTGATGCTGCAATGTGAATTTCCTTTAAAATTAGTTTTCTTTCCTTCAACAGGGAATCATTTTACACATAAAATAAGTGAAGAACTTCACATTATTCATAGAATGTGGTGCTTACTTGTTTGTCTGATTTTCTTCAGATTTAGATTTCTAGAGTTTGAAGCACCCCGTCTCAAGTGTTGATGTTTCCTAAATAACCCACCTCTAGCCTGAAAAAATCTGAGAAATTGTTGAGTACAATTGTATTATGGTTTGATGGGAATTAATATTTGACAAAAACAAAAACAACAACCCTGCATTAATCTCATTTAGGCCCCTTATTTCCCAATGACTGCACAGTCAGTTTCAAGCACTACAGAGAGTACAAAATGTAGAAATGTATGTGGATTCATAAAACAGTTTCTCATTGGAATGTTCCAAAATGTTCCATTAAATAAGTTTAATTATATTAGTAGTGTAATGTCCATCTTTTTATCTTTAAAAAATAGAATTTTCCAAAGGGGCCCATCTCTTCCTTTATTTCAAGACTTATGTGAACAAACGAAATGAATGGTATCCTGTGAGTTGAACTGACTTGCTATTATAGAATCATTATACTACAGTGATCTGGGAATAACTCTGCTGCAAAATGCAGATTATGTGTCGACCAAGATTTAGAAAGTTCATATGACGAGAACTAAAAATCAGACGATTGCATAGTTTGGGTCATGAAAAAGCCACAGAAGATAGTATATGGCATGTGTGTAATGTAAAGTGTTCCAGAAATCTGACAGGCTACAGTAGTCATCAGTTAGAGAGAAAGATAAGTTTTCTTTATTTTGTCACAAAATAATTCCTGCCACAGAATTTGAGTTGAAAGTTACAGTAATTCCCTCAGTTCCTCCTTATTTATTTTCATCAAAACATTTCTATTATATATATGTCCAGAGACAGTCAATACACAAATAATGATCATTGGATCCATCTGCACTTGTTGGGTTTTAATGCTTTTCAGTAAATATATGGTATAAAATAGTAACAAAATTAATTTGGAAAGGTCTCCTTAAGTTTAAAACTTCTCAACCAGAGAGAGAGCAATTTAAAGCACAGTACTCCAGGTAAGTGCATAGGGTTTTAATCAAAGCAAAGAATGAAAATAGACTTTCATGTCAGAACATTTAAAAGTTACTTTGCTCAGTAAAGCCATTTCTAATCAGGTTGAGAATGATCATGACTCAAAGATAATTAAGGTACATAAACATCAGCAATTGAATTAAGCTTTATTATGAAAGAAAAAGAAATGTTTGTGGTCTTAATTGCTTTTATTTTGCTGCTGGCTTTTTTTTTTCAGTAGAGTACTTACATATTTTCTAAATTATGAGTTTGTGTACTGAATATAAACCAATAATTGTTTTGTGTCTTGTGGGCTCTCTTTCTGATTTCTGAATGTGAATTTTCCATTCTACACCACATGAAAATAAAATATTTATCCATGTAATAGAACGTTTATGATTAGATGCCATTATTATCGGATAACTGCTTATTCTTGGTACTGAAATAGTATGGAAGTGTAAAACTGGAAACTATTTTGGAAACACTGGCCTCAATAAAAGTCTACACACTGGACCAGATTCCATTTCATCACAGGACACAGTCATACACAACGGAGAATTTAAAGAAAATATAACCAGCATGTCATTGGAAGGTAAGAGGCAACTGGAAGAACTGGACAAAAAAACACATGAACACAGGGAAAACATGCAAACTCCATACAAAAGACACCCCACTCTGCAGTCAAACCGAGGTCTCAAGAGCTGCTGCACCAGCATGCTCCCTACTGTAATTGTAATGCACATATACACATAATGCAGCATATTTCCAAATCTTGAAGTTTTTTTTAAGCTTTGGGACAATGGTTCTTATCACGTTTTTCATAGTGGCAATGTTAATGTCATGAAACAATTCATATTTTAAGCACTGAGATTCCAGAGTAACTGCCCCCCAACTAAACCACTGGCATGTTTCAGAGCGTCAAGGATAATACTGTAAGTTGAATTTTTCGAAGCTCAAACACATACAATCTGTCCAGGGAGCTACTTGCAATCACAGTGATTATTATGTGGGGAATAATGAAACTGCAAAAACAAGTATTGCAATTTTTACTATGCAGATAAATTACGCCCTAATGGCTTGGTATTTTAATATATTTTTCTTAGCTATAGAAGTATAATAAATAGTAAGAAACCAAAAGTACATGTCAAAATATGTAGGTATTTTAAAGTGTTTAACATTTGGCATTAATAGACTGGCATCCCATCCAGGGTGGATCCTTCCTTGCACCCGTTGCTTGCTGGGATAGTCTCTCCCGCAACCCTGTGTTGGATAAAGTGGTTAGAAAATGGATCAAATTTAAAAAAGAAAACATTTTTTGTGTTCAGTGGCTCATTTCTGATTCACCTTTAGATGTTCTAAGAGATTTTTGTGGTTGTTCACACACCCACTGACTATTGTTGACTTAATGGAAAACCAGAGGATTATGTGAGACTAAAGTCATCTGTTTAGTAACAATTGCTCGCTGTTGTGTTTAAAATAAGACTCTGTCTACACAAACAGTATATTCATTTTTTAAATAGCTCATTCATAGTTAAGGGATGTTTTAACAGAAGTTGCCAATCCTGTTAAGATTTTGGGTTAAAATCCACCAAAAACCTTAGATAAGATTGAAACGTTTTTATTGACTCTTTGAAGAATGGTCATTTTGATTAAAACATTGAAATTAGGGGGAATTCAAAAAATAATAATGTAGTAGGGTTTCATTTATGTTAATCAGTGCAAGCTTCAATTGCAGATGTTTTAAGATATTTGAAAAAGTTGTATAGCTGTAAAAATTACAGCAATCTTCAGGTTACATAAAGTGGAAGTATTCACAGCCTGGAAAGCACTGTGAGGAAAAGCAAATATTTAGATCTTAGCAATATTCATTAGTACAGGATCTTTTTGAAGCAAACGTGCTTTGTGTATCACAATTGTAAAGCCTTAAGTCAAAGTTTTATCTTGATTTTGAAAAAAAAGATTTAGTTATCTCAAGGAAAAGTTTGCATCATACTGTTGAAAATACATATATAGTGCTACTATGTATCAGACTCATCCCATCTAGCTGTGTATTAAAGGAATAATTTAATGTTCATTGTCTGTGTGCAGACATAAACTGTTATTGTACTTTGTACAAATAATGCAAAGGATGATCTTGTAAATTTCAGAGCTTTTAAATATAAGCTTAAAAGGAAATGAGCACAGTCCATTCTTTACATACTGTACAATTCACAAAAAAAACAAGATGTGAAGTAGTGAATGAAAACCCCTTTGATTTATCATAGTATCAAAAATTAAAACAAATTATTTTTATATCCCTGCTTCAAAAGTGTTGCTTTAGACCAGAAATGGAATATTATGTCATACTGACAGTGTACACAAGAGGGAGCTCAAATGTACTGTCCAAAACAATCAGCTTTGTTGCATATTTCTTTGTCATGTATTCAGACTAGTTACACATTATTCTTTCTGGCACTGGCTTTTATGTTTTATATCAATTTAACTTATTAAGCATGAGGTCCAAACAAGTATAATACTTTGGTAATTTTGGCTCAAATAAAGAGTTCCTTAAACTATTTTAAAATAGCTAGTAACATCATTGTACCTAATTAAAAATGCATATCTAATCACTGTATATAGCTGCTTAATTTCTTCCATGTAGCGTTTAAATTATTTCAAGATAAACAAAGCAAAAAGAATAGTCGTCTCGCAAATGTTTGTTGTTAAGCCGTTTGAAGACACTCTGTGAATGTATTTACATTACACACATTATACACAGAAAGACACAGGTTTTTTGATCATATTTCTGTTTTGGAAGGTATTTTTATTATCAGTATTTGTTTCTTTGCTGATGCTTTTCACTATTTCTGTTCTACCCACTGATTTATTGATATTTATCAAAAAACATACTGTGTATCCAGTAAACATGAGACAATGATGTTTATTTACATTCGGAGGTGAAATACAATCAGTTAACTGTGTGTATGTGTTTTCTCTATGTTGCTTTCAGGGTGGTCCTGCCACTTTTATTCTTTTGCCGAGTATAAAATGGTAAATATTAAAACAGACAAAAGGGTCTTCAGAAGAAAAAAAGCACTTCGCTTTTTGGCTACAAGCTGAAGACTACTCTATATTCAACAGGATGAAGACAGTTATTCACCGTAAAATTCAGCTATAATAATCTCCTTAATACAACTTTTTGTACGTAGTGACTGTTGTTAATGATTGTTAAGAGAATTAAATGCATGTGAAGCTTTTAAAATTAAAAATGAACTGAATCCAGGAGGTATGAGCTGGGAAAGTAGAAAGAAAACATTCCATAATAAAGGATCAAATTTCATTTTGATTCACTCTCTTGGATTTTTAAGGCAAACTTGTGTAACTTAAAACATGGTAAGAAAAATAGAAGCTACACATACACAACCCCTGTATAATATTTCTGAACAGGTCAGTATTATTTGTAAAGCTTTAGCATTTATTAAAACTACAGTACTGTCCTTAAAGAATAATCTAATGTGGGTCAGGGAAAGTTCTCCAGAGGACCTTTCTCTGTGATCCATATTTACATTATGAAGAAGATGGATTATTAATGATTACTTTGCAATGACCACAGCTTACAGGCTATTATATTCTTGCCAGATACATTAGGTGACAAGTTTTTCTTTAAAGTGATAAAAGGGAAAAAGAAAGCCACTTGTTCACTTAATGATCTAATGTTTTAGCCTTACAACACAAATGCCTCTCTGGATGATGATATCTTCATGATTTGTGAAAGAAGTCCTGAAAAATACTAAACACATATAACTCCCTGTTTTATATTAATGCATCTAATGATTTCCATGAAAAACTGGAAACATGTGGTTTTAAAGCATGCAGAAATTTAAAAAGTGAACCATTTATCAACATTTCCTCTTCATTCGCCAAGTTTTAATAAATGTAGAGGAATTCCCCTCAAAACTGAGT
Organism: Lepisosteus oculatus; assembly: GCF_040954835.1. Classification (NCBI taxonomy): domain Eukaryota; kingdom Metazoa; phylum Chordata; class Actinopteri; order Semionotiformes; family Lepisosteidae; genus Lepisosteus; species Lepisosteus oculatus. The sequence goes on along the minus strand of NC_090696.1, from coordinate 43,571,488 downwards.
GGACCTCCGATCTGTTTTTACATTTTCATAAAATATCACAAAAAGTTTTAAAAAATCTTTGTCAGATTTTATTCATGCGTTTTTAAATGACTTATTGTATTAGTACAGTTAGCTCATCTTTTATAACAATATTTGAAAGATAAAGACAATAACTAAACAATCTTAGTAAGCAATTTAGTAAGGTAATCATCTGAATCTCTGCATGTCTTAAATGTAATTTTATCATGTAATCTAGTACTGTATGTTACCTATTTTTCTTCATTTTATTTTAGTTTTATTTGAGTATTTTTTTTAATTAGTTGTAAAATTACATTTGAACAATATGTAAGGATTTTAAAATCTTCAAACGTGGTTCTAAGAAAAAGTGTTTGGACAGTCTGGTAACAAGAAAAGTGTGTCAATGTCTTGGAGGAAGCAAAAATTTAAAAAGCCACTGAGAAATTCAGATATCGTAAAGCACCCACCACAGTTCCATACATATAAAATCCGCAGAGAAAGTGAGACATCTATGTGTGAGCATGTTGTGGAAAAAAACAAAACATAGCAATTTATCAGCTTTAGTACAGGTTGAGAATACGGCGCTGTTGTGATTAGAAAAGTGCCCTGGGACAAAACTGTAACTTCAATGAAAGTAAAAGCACACAGAGGCTTAATGGGTTTGGCTGATCCTAGTCAAACGTGTAGGTGAGACTAACTGGCACCAGCCTTCAAGCATTGCCCAGAGTGAAACAGCACCTGCGTCATTCCTGTACCGCATGGTTCAGCCAAGCCTATATATTTGTAGAGAGTACTGACTGAGATGGAGTTTCAATGACTGTATATTAAATACATATGTTTTATTTTAGCTTTCAAGAGGTCAACCAATTGAACATTATTTCTCAATTTATTACTCTTTTTTTAAAAAAAAATTGAGAATCCCACATTGAATGTTATGTCAGCATTTTTCATAGTAAAAATGAATTAATACCAGGTTCAGTCTTGATTGTACAGGTTATCCTTTTTTCCGGAGTGTAAAGAATTTGAATCGGCATGTGTGTGCCTTTAAAATTTTTAAGAGTGCTGTATTTTCTCTAGTATGAAAACATATTAAAAATAGTAGCTTAAAATATACTGTCCTCAAAAGTAGTAAAATTGTAAATAAAAATGTTGGGTCTCCTCATTTCAAAATATAAAAAATACATTATTGTTTTCATTTACTACTTTACTTACTTTTTTCTGTAGCAACAGACATAGCTGGCTTTTCATTTTTTTAGGTTTACTGTACAAATTTACAGGTCTGTAAAATACTATAATTTACATCTAATCAGGAACATTCTAAAGTACAGTGTGTATTATTAAGTTAAACCTGATATTAAATCAAGCAGTATTATAAAAGGAAAGCTAAACTGAATGGATATAGCACCACAAATATTGGAAAAAGCTACAAAAACAAAACAATGTTACCAGGTTTTCTTTGCTTTTCGATTTTTTTTCTTTCCTTTAATTACTGTTATCATAAGAAATAAGAAATATATATACTGTATATATTATAATATATTACTGCATTAAAAAAAACTTTCTACAGCACAATATTACTAAAGACAAAAAGGTAACACTGCATCCTCACATAAAGAAAAACTGGTATACTTTATACTATACTATTTTAGAATTTACTTTAATATGTAATAAGTTAAATATACCATTTAACACATATTTACAGTATTTTTATGTATGTCCACATATATTCAAAAATGAGAAATGCTTGTGAAGCCCTTTACTCAAGTAATTCAGATTGTTTACTTCCATTCGATCATTGCAACAGGAACCAACCAAAAGCTTTCTTTCTTCCAGCAACTAAAAGAATAAAAAATATTTCTGTATGAATTTCAGTTTATAAAAATAAGAGTATACTAAACTAAAATAATGTTAGTGTTACTACATTAGTATCCTACCTTTTCTGCAAACACGTGAAAATATAACTTTTAGGATTGTAGTTATTGAAGTAAAATATATATTTTATATCTGTGACACACAGCTGGATTCTTTGTTTTTAGTTTTTTGGTTAAATGTTTTGTTGGTTAATGGGGTTTTGTGATGGCTGATTCCAATAAAAAAGAGTTGTATGTTGGTTTTCGGTTTCTGTATAAATTAAATGGTTTGGTGATTGTCCATCGCACCATTACAAAGTCTAGACAGTTTAATTCTGCCCATGCCTTTTTTCTCAACTGTGTTTAAAATGCAGAAAAAAGGACACATCAAACACAAAAATAAATCAGTCAGAAAATTGAAGGTTATTTTCATCCCAACATTTTTCTAGAACTTACAAATATTTTGACAGCTTTTAACTTCACTGAATGTTTTCATTTTTCTTTTAACAACTTTATTCATTTGGATTTTTATTCTAATTTCATTGCGTTCTATTTAAATGTGACAGTATGAACCATGACCTTTGCTGTTTATCTAATGCAATCTGTGTTTGATTACTCACTATTACAGATTGCTTTACCTGATTGGATATTGAGGTTTAAAATTACCAGACTGAAGCTAAACCCGTCATTAAGTAAGATATCTTTCTGGCACGTGTAATTTGCTGATGCGATGGAGTAAACAAATAAAATATGCATTGCCAAAACAACATGGCTATTTCAGGATATAATAACCATCTTTGAAATACACTAAATCGTGAAGATTCCTTGAACTTGATGTACCAGAGCTCAAACTAAACATTATTCTATGCTAGTACATGCATAATGGGACTGAATCATTTTGTGAAATCCTCAAAGAAGTATTTTTTATCCAAACATTCCTATACCTCAGACATTTTTTCATGATACCCTTAGATAAAAGGCTCTGTTCAGATTTGCATGTTTGCTGAAGAATTATGGGTACGATGCTTGATAGCATGTGAAAATTACTACAAATGGTCATTTCACTACTTTAAAATTGTGAGATACTGATAGAGATCCAGTGATATAGGTAGGCAATGTACTGTAAAAGTAATATCCATTCCTACCCTATAAAAAATCTACAAAATATTGATAAAAATAGAAATATGTTTAATAAATCTTATATATAATAGTATAGACATAGATAATAATATAAAATATAACCATAGGAACTGAATTGAAATTCACTGAATTGAATACGATATTAAATTTCAGTAGCTGTCAGTACTTTGGCTCAGCAGTTCTAAGGACACAAAAGACAAAAGAAAAAGTATTTGGATCATATCTCAGATTTTAATTTCTACCATAACAAAAAGATCAAAATTTTTTTGAAAATTGAAAATTTCTTTGACATTAAATAAACAGGGTTTTTAATTTGCTACCATTAGAACTTCATATTACACAATAAGACTAACTTTATGTACTTTAAGTATATATTATGATAAAATAACTGGCAAAATATGAGAAATGTAAAACAACATGAAAATGTATAATTTTCTGACCTATCACTGACCTAAAAGCAACACCCTTTGCATGCTAAATTAATTTGGAAGCTACCATATAAATCATAATTAATAAACCTTAAATCTAACTTTATTGGGAATAAACAAACTATTAACAAAATATAGCTATTAAATCATAAATAATAATAATAATTGCTTACACTTATATAGCGCTTTTCTGGACACTCCACTCAAAGCGCTTTACAGGTAATGGGGTCTCCCCTCCACCACCACCAATGTGCAGCATCCACCTGGATGATGCGACGGCAGCCATAGTGCGCCAGAACGCTCACCACACATCAGCTATTAGTGGGGAGGAGAGCAGAGAGTAATGAAGCCAATTCATAGATAAAGAAAATAATTAAATCATAAAGAAAGTCACATATATAATGTATATAATATCTCTTGTGATATCTGCATTAAATACCTCATCTGTAAAAAAGCTGATTTTCTTGGATCTTTTATTCCAATATATGACCAAGGCAACCAGGCTCCAGATCTGCACAAAGAGGAGTTTCCCCGAGTTTCTGTGGCACTGCCCTGATTTTTTATTACAATTCTCAGATGCCATGTTCACAATGTGAAAAAACATGGTTATTACATTGACTATTTAAATCGAAGATAAAGTTTATAATATATATAAGGTTTCCATTCATCCATTATCAACAAGCTGCTTATTTCTGGTTGTGGTCACCCTGAGCCCATCCTGGAAGTACAGGCTGTAACGTGGGTCTTCACCCTGGAAAGGATGCCAATCCACCAGAGGGGGCACACACACAAACAGGCAATTTAGAGATGCCAATCAGCCCAGCCAGCATATTTAAAACATGGAAGATGGAAAGAAAGCAAAGCACCTAGAGGACACCCATATGAACATGTGGAGAACATGCAAACTCTACAGTCAAGGTACCCAAGGTTAGATTCAATTCCAGAACTACCTGAATAATCAACAGAATTCTTCCCATACAAAAGCTATCTTCTAAGAACATTTTCCAAGGCATTTAAAAAGAATCAAAACGATTTGATGAATTTTTAATGACCTACAGAAGAGGAAAGTAAAATTTGCACAAGCTTTTCCTTGACTGTAGTGGATCAAAGGCTGAGTCACAGCCACAAAAGGATAGATGGACCCACATCAGTTTTCTCTAGGGTGCAAAACTCCAGACAGCTGAGCTGCAGATGAGTTATATTAACATACACTATAACTGCCCCTACAAGATTACAGTGAAACCACATTGCATGATTCACTTATTTTTGTATAGCAAAAAGTCACATGATGGCAATCAAAAGATTAGCTGATTAGTAGCAGAAAATAAACCTTTTAGAACTCTGATTCCTTTGTCTTCTTTATTGTATGAGTATTGTACAGTCACCTTTTTCTCCACCGCAGCTTTATTTTTTTAACAATCAAATATTAGTGATCAAAGATGTCCAGTATATTTAACCATATTCAACTTATTATTCAATAAATCACTCTATGACTTTATTTTATTTACTGTAGCTTCCAGACAGAAAATTATAAGATGAATGAAGTTTACTGCTCTACATTTCTATACATGATGTAATGTAAAATGACTTACATTCCTCAACAAGAAGAGCAAATATTTTAGCTTTATTGTGAAATATTATAAGAAACATCATCCATATGACTGAAATATTTTAGCATAAAACATTCAGCTACGAATACTTCCACACAAAGATGCCATAGTAGTTGTCAGCTATGAAAAATTCATACAGGAATGTTTGAAAAGAATATCTCCTAAACAGAGGGATAACTCTCTGAGATGTCTTTGGTAATATTGTTGAAGAAGACAAATTTCCTTTGCCTTGGTTTCCATACAGTATGTCATGATCATTCTGTCAGTCCAGCATAATATCAGTGCGGATATAACATGTGTTGATGCGTTTATGCATCTTAGTTGAATTATTTTACAGGCTAAAGCACTTAGCAATATGCCCTTTATTATATTGTATGACTTAAATATTACAGTGAAATAGATTCTATCAGTAGAATGCAACATAAAAAACACTTGAAGGTTTGTTAAATCACATTGGAAAATTAAAATTCAGCAATTATTTTATAGGTTATAATTTTTGTCCCTTAGATATGTTTAATGCGTAGCTGATGAAATGAAAAGCATCGATAAAAACTATTTCTTCACAGAGAGTCTTAAAATTGCCCCTACCATGGAGCTGATGACGGTAGTTGATTGAAGAAATAATGCAGAAATTCCTGTTATTTTCTATTTGCCATATCAATTTGAAATATTTTCGCATTACAAAAATAGAAAATCTTACAGCGCTTAGACTCTTCTAGCTGTCCAGGATGGGTTGAGGAGTTTTCCTCCAAGACGTAAAATGTCACAGCCAACCAGGTCACACTTTGAGTCCCACAGTGTATAAAGCAGATTGCACATTTCTTCAAGCTTGCAGGCACATAACAACTCACAGGGCTCACGCATTAATGTTACCTGGCCAGATAAACACTATCACTGGAATCATTGGGACTACTTGGGACTCTTAACAGCAATTTTTTAAATTCTTGTAAGTATAACAGCTCATGCACAATTCTCACAATCCATCTTCATGTTGGCTGTTCAGATAATAAATTGGAATCAAAGAAAACAATTATTCAGCAGTAAAGCCTATCCTTTGACGTCACTTGCTTGACCCCTAAACACAAAATCATTCAAAATTAGAACTCAGACACAGTGCCCCATTTGGATCAATTTGTTTCTGAGCTAATGCTAGTTTCTGTCTGGCAGTATCTCTCTGATCAATACAATTAGATAGCAACTTTCAAAGCTTTTATTCTTAAATAGGCAAGTCACTTCTCATCTTAGTGAAATAAATCACTGATCGGTTTTATCTGATGCCGTAGGATAAATGAAATGAGGTGTAGGACTGCCTGGCTGAAGATGTTTTAAAGAAAAACCAAACATATTTCAAGTCAATTTACCATTAATAAAGTAGAGAACAAACAGACCATGTAGAGCAAATGAAGGAAAGGGAACAATAATGAGGGATTATAAAACAAATTGGATGGATGGTCTTCCTGATGTAATCCTGAACAGTGAGATGTTTTTAGATTTTTGTGCTTGTCAGGGATTGTCCACAGTAATCATATTTGGACAAGTATGTTATGTACTAAAGTAAAATGTTTTGTTGACTGACTTCATAATCATATCGCCAAAAGCCTTGCATCATTGGACGAAAGCCTATAGGTATAAAGAGGAGTAGAACTGTCAACTGCTGTGATACATTGGAAGCAGGCTGAATAGACAGGGGAGGCCCACATGGGAATATCTGGTGAATGTCCCTGTGCTGAAAGATATCAGCTCCCACCTCAGAAGAACTTCTCTCATATCCCAGGTTAGGCCTTGGACATTGAAATTGTAACACTCACTCATGCTAGAGTGCACTGAGGTGCTCTAGAGTTACCAAAGCAAACAACGCAAACTCATTAATACATTATATGGGAGAACATATATGCGGTACTTCTTGCTTACAATTAAGGATCACTTACCTCATTCACCACCGGATATTTAAGATCATCTTCCATGCAGCTTAGTTTTAGAGTATGTCTCAGTCTTGCCATTCCTCTATGCTGTCCTCTTTTCCAGTTCTAGTTTATCACCTGTTCTCGACTTTGCTATGTTTTGACTTTGCCTTTGGATCTCCAACCACCACCAGCTATGCCATCACCTATGGTTTTGATGATCATATAAAGAGCAAGATCACTGGTACAAGTGTCAGAAATAAGGTTTCTTTGCAGGGCTGTTGGCTTTAAAGTTAATTAGAGAGTGACAATCTTGACATCTGTCCTGTCTGCTTCCCCTGCATCTGGGCTCAGACCAGTAATATGACTTCATGTAAGAGCAGCAAACCACAGAATCTTAGTGGACTATGTTCAGGTCCTTAGTCATCAAGATGACCATTCAAATTGTAGCCCAAAAGTGTCTGTTGCCTGTCATGGTAGCAGCCCCAGGACACCAGTGGCGAGTGATGCTGGCAGGTTGAAGAAGATGTTTCAAGCAATTCAGGTAAATTAGTCTCTGCTGATTTGCATTACTGATCAGTGTTACAACATTCTAGCCTGAACCTGTCCGATCTCAGAAGTAAAGCAAGGCTGGACCTGGAATGGGGGTAGTCTAAGGAAAACCAGTAAAGTTGTTGTAGTTGGGAGTGTTAGTGTATGAGAAGAAGAAAGTCTTCCATGTTTCCAAACAAATACAATTATGGTGACATGGACACCTCAGACTCTCCTCAGATGAGACTTTAATTGGAGCTTCTGATTACTTGGTAATTAGAGATCTCTTGGCATTATTTGTAAGAGTGGGTGCTATCCTGGCTAATCTCTACTTTAGACCTGCATAATTCAGCTTACCAAATGTGCCCCATTATTATGACTAGAAAAGCAGTTAATTGCTTCTGTATATGTTCTGCTGGATTCTGTCCTGGATCTGCTGGGGCTGCTTGAGTGTAATGGCTGCCACGTGTCACGTTGGTGGTAGCTGCTCTGTAGTGGTGGATGCAGTAGGTCTCCTGCTATAAATAAAGTGCTCTGGAATTCTTTGGAATGCAAAAACACTGTATGGATGCAAGAAATTAATTAACCGTGAAAAAAGTTAATTGGTCTCTGTTGTTGAGGGGAGAGCAACTGCCCTTTGTAGAGGAGTTCACATACCTTGGGGTTCAAGAGAATTTGGTGGTAGATTGCAGTGTTAGAACTCTCTATTCATGATAGTAAGGCTTTCAGGTTACAGAACAATTTGTGTTCTAATCATCACCTATCGTTTTGATGATTATTGAAAGAGCAAGATCACTGGTACAAGTGTAAGGAATAAGGTTTCTTTGCAGTTCACTAGAGAGTGAAAATCTTGGCTTTGCTACAGCTGCTACTCCTCCGGATCAATAGGAGTCAATTGAGGAGTTCAAGTTCAAGTTCCATGGAGCCTTTCAGATGGGGCTCTCCCTGGCATGTTTCAATGAGCAGAGATCTCAGGCCAACCGTAGACATGTTGGATGGCCGGTATGTCTTGGCTGGGACAGGAATGATATGGGTTCCCAGAGGAGGAGCTGGAGTTTGTTACACAGGGAAATACAGAGGTATCTGGTCTTTCCTATCTGTCTTCCTTCTACATGAATAATCTGAAATTAGATGGATGAGCAGATGAAGAATTAATGTTTGGCCAAAATGATAAATACATAAGAACACTAATTAGTGGTAGAAAAGAGATGAAACCATACATTACAAAATAAAATCTACCTGGTAAAAGTTTAATGCTATCTTCAGTGAAACATTCCTGATTCATTCACCTATGGTAAAAAAGAGAGCCGAAAGAACATACTGCAATATTTAACATATTTGAGCACACATCAGAAGACTCTTCACACTTTATTAATAAGGCTCCAAGGAATACAGCATTTTCCACAGAGTCATCAAGAAACTACTTTTTTGGAGAATGAAAAACATTTAGGTTATAAGCACAACCCCATCAGAGCACCATGGTAGAGAAAGCCTAATTGCATTTAAGTAATTATTTTAGGTGAAAACAAACCCTAAAAAATACTAAGAAACATTTTTTTACAGGACTGAACCTTTTTTACTGTTTCAGAATTATTTACATTTCTCAATTGTGTTTTTAAAAAGGAATCAACAAGCATTTTGTACATAATAATTGTATTGTACAAATATGACAGTTAGAATGGGTAGTTATATATATATAATCCAAAATGAGGGAAAATGTTCTGGCAGTAGTTTTTAAATACATGTTATGTAGCAAACTAGAGTAAGAGTCCTGATAATCTGAGCAATTGGTATTTTGTTGTAGCTTCTGGTTGCATGGTATTTCTGGATATACTGTATTCATTTTCAGTGTCCTTTTAAATCTTTGTGATGTCACATGTTGACTGGCTGCATAAAGAGGTCTAAATAAAGTAATTAATTTAAAACACATACTTTTTTTTTGCTATAGCAATACCCATACATTTTTGGCATGTTAACAATTTCTGTTTTGTGCTCTCAAGAGTCATTGATTTGTTTTATTTTGTCTTACTAGTTTTAAAATAAACTTTCTGTGCAATAGCAGCTTTGCCACTTCACTGACTGTTAAACTCACTGTTTAGAAAGGTTACAAAAAAGTGGAGCCTTTTTGGCCCACCCAGCTAGAGTATGATAAATACTGCAGTTAAGCATATAGATTTAGCGTTTTTATTGGGATTAGAGACACGATACAATTTTTAATGACGGAAAGTCATACGAAAAAATACCAAAGCAATATTTAAAGGCACTGAGTTTATGACAGACAAAACTAAAACATGTAGATTACTAGTTTCTGTGACCCTTATAAGTGCTTAGTAGCTATCTACAAAAATTGTATTGAAAATCTTATTAAGACTTGTATCACATTAATATAATAAAGCTTTAACATATTTTATAATATTATTGATATAGAAAGAAAGAGTATTTACTTTGTAATACATGTACTCATAATAAAACCTATGTCTGAGGAGAAAATTTGCTAAAAACTGCAGAATATAAATGAACAAATTAGTGAGGACTTGAAGTCATTGGGCCATGTGTTTCTATTGAAAAGAGCAGATACTACAACACCAAGCATTTCAATATGGAAACTAAGTGGAAGACAACACGTTTTAATGTTTAAAATATTTTAAAATATATTGTAAATATTCATATAACTTTCTTGTATATGTATAATATACAGTAGCTATTATATTTAATGGTGAAATGATTATCATAATAGATCTTGTTTTTCCAAGATACTTATATGAGTTTAAAAGGTTTGCACATTATTGAGGTTGCATGTTATATCTAGTGTGCAAACAGAACAGTGGTTGCATGTGTTTCAGTACAGCAAATGATTAAATGAGACATATGCAAAATGGATAAGTTTCAACATTAAATAGCTAAGTAATTAAATTCAGACCATATTGTCTTACCAGCTAAATAAATGAAGAATGGTAAAAATATATATATTATAACAAATATTTGGTAGGTTATATTTGCATATACAAAATGTGAATGCAACCTTAACAGTAGAATGATACATTTGTACTCTTCAAATTTTATCGCAAACAAAGTTTCCTTGGTCGTTAAAGGTGGCTTCAATTTAAGTAACGTTTAGAAGAGGAAGCCCATAAACTTGAAAGGGAAGAAGATGTTGTGAATTAAAAGCACAAAGGTCATGGGAATGTTTAATCTAGACAAAATATGAAAGATCCTTAACTAGATAATGTACATTCAAAAGTCAAGTCTTATTATTTACTCAAACATTCAGAAAAACAGGAGTATATATTACAATCTTGCAACACGTTTTGGAAATATTCTGAGAATTATGCCGTGCAAATCCACTTGATTGTACAACACCAGGCTAATAATTCTTCTCAGGAATGTTGGACTTCATTTTCTGTTACAGTTTCAACATGAAAAGGACAAGAAAGGCTTATATAATGTTTAGTGTAGAACAATTACACTAATCCTGCATTTAATGAGGAATGAGGTCAAGCTGAAATAACTAAGCCTTTAATTCTTTAAATAAGATGGATGAGGTCAGATTTATTCCAAGTATATTTAATGTCTTTAATATACTGTAGTATAAGGTATTAAAGTGCAGTAAATACAATCATTATTTTTGAATATCTCTTGGTATAACATAGTGAAAAAGTTGTAATTAAATATTATTAATAAATCTATAATTATTTTATATTATTGCGACATTATTGTTTTAACTAATTTGATTGTTGCTCGTAATCTAACATGACATACAGATGATAATGCAGTTGCATTATACTATATATAAACCTTATAATTACTTTATAATGAAACAACAAATAAAAACTATAAATTTGTGTGATTACATGTTGTATGATAAAGCATTAGAATCTTAGGCAAATGCAAAACTTACAAAAATATGAGTTTTGAAAAAAGGACATAGAAATATAAACAGAGCTGTCAAAGCATTAGGAAACACTCCTCAAATAGAAAATGGTACAACTTAATGTGGATAAGCCTAATAGATCATTAATATATCATTGCCAATATATTAAGGAGATATATAAAGAACCTTTAAAGGAAAAATGTTCTGCACTAGGATTCTGTTGCTGTAGCTCTTAATTTAAACACTTTCTTTTAAAGGATACCATCTAGTTTACTTATCGAAGTCCTCCTCTTTATTTCAAACTTTTCTGCACCACTCTTTGATCTGTAATCAGCATCATGTCGGTTACAAAGTCCAGAAGGCAGGAGACAGTCTCACTGTGAGGAGCACACAAATAAGAAGCAGACATGTTTCTAATCTCAAAAGGTTCACAAAAATTTTCACTTGAATATGAGATTACAAATCAGCATCATTAAGACAAAAATAAGGGCTTCAGGGGACACACAGCAAACATGCAGAAAACAGGTTAATTCGTCTGGACCACATATTGTAGATAATACACTAGAAGCAACTCCTGAAACACTAAGAGATTATTTGCATCTAAATATAAAACTCTGCATTTTATCAGTTTAATTGTGCTTTTTTGTAAAACAATATTTTATTGTATTCATTGAGCATGCAATTAATTACACTCTAATTGTTAAGCTTTTATACAATTACTAATGAGGTGATGCTAATATTGCATTACATTATAATATAGTTCTGGAATTGCATTTTTAAATTCGCCCAGCTTGACCGCATCAGCCAAATGAAATTCTGCAATAAAAGACAAACTATTTTTTTCTAAAACATAAACGTCAATAGAAAGGAGAACACAATTTTTTGAAAGTCAGCAAAGAACATACAAATTAACCCTTTAAAGTATTTCAAAGAAAGCGAGACATACTTTTTGAAAAACAATAAAAGCATAATGTCTTCTTCAATATCTTCTGTGACTGTTAATGAGACATTATGTCAGTAATGGCCCAGAAACAACATTCAAAGGCCTGATTTAGCCTTCAGGCAGCAGTTGAAATAACCATGTTATATTTATGTAGCCTTCGACCTGCATGTGTAAAATATATACTTTAGCAGCTTAGGAAGTACTAAAACGTATATTGGGAGGTCTATTTGATTGCAACTAAACCACCAGCATTTGGTCAGTATAACTTATGATTCCATATTTAGTTTAGGACCCGGTGTATTCATTTTTGAAAATCTTAATGTGATTATCCATAAAACCCAGCATTCTCTTTTTTATCATAGGGAAATCGAGCTGCATCAAAAGGAATTTGCAAATAAATGCCAATTTTCAGGGCTGCAGGCTTTCATTTGTTCAAGTTTGCATGTTGTTTGTAAAGTTTTTGAAGGCAGTGGTTAGGAAAAAGTGCTCCAGGATTAAAAACAACTCAGAGAGGTTCAGGAAACAGGGCATTCATTACTAAATTGGAAATAGACCTCTGTTTTATAAAGAGCCATTAGTTTTTATTGATGAGACTAATGTGTGTATTTAAAGTAAATTATAACGGGAAAGGAGATGCTTAAGGGTAACTGGGTGATGAAAGGGCTGCATTAATGTACAAGTCAGAGGGCTGCTGTTTTCTATTTGCAGTTCCGAATCCACATGTAAGTCATATTTAAGCCATAAACTGTGGCGCCTAGGGAGTGCATGTTGGAATTGCCCCTGAGAAACTAAATACATTTTATCAAATTGCCAGATGTCATTCTGAATACATTTCCTTGGACAATGGATTCAGGAGCAAAACTGATGTCCAAAACCCAATGCCAGTATGACACATAGTGTGGAAATAAATATTTATACATGTATTTAATATATTACTCGGTTTTATGTGGTTAAAAAGTTTAGACATATGGCATTTTCTTAATAATGAGGAAATCTTAACTATATTTCTCATACGGATATTTGATTGTGAATACTTCTGTATAGTACTTGACTACTAGAGACAATTCAGTTTGGCTTCAAAACCAGTTAATAAACATTATTCTTGCAGTATAAAAATAATTTCCAAATTACCTTTTTAGAAACTGAAAAAAAGCTATTTGTATTGTGTCCCTAGTTACAGTTATTTAAACTTGTTTGTTGCTATACCTTTATTTTTCAATTTCCAGTTATTAAAGTAATTTAAAAAAAAAACGTTTACATTAATCACAAGTTTATGTTTTTGGTCAAATGTGCTATCAAAGAGGGAGTTTAATATAAAAAAAAACTCCCATTGGGTTTATTCTAGCTCTTTTTTCTTTCGGTCAAAACACAAAATACATTAATCCACCAAGAAAATCAAGAACATGAAGAAGGAGGGGGATATTAAAGACAGGTAGTGAAGAAAACTGTAAATGTGAAATGTTTTGAGATAACTAAGAAAATATGTATTATCCTGTGAAATATTTATTTTGCTACCTTATTTTCTACATACCTGTATGTGCTCATCTTGGATATTAGTAAACTAATATCTTAAATTCTGTTCTAAAATCATAGATAAGTCTATATTAGATAGTAAAAACATTATTCTTTTTAAATGTTGTTTTAGTGGCAAGCAATGAAATAATAGTTAAGACCAGCTCTGTCATTGTGGATTTTTTCCCTTCTTCCATTCTCCTATTCTGCCCAATTAGACGTCATGCTTAAAGGGGAAATCTGGTGTGAAACAAAAGTAAAGTGGAGTGTGCATTATGTTATTGGATAATAAACATAAACTCCAGTGCAGCAGGGACAGGTCCATGTTTCGACATCTTCTAAGGCATCACACCCATTGTAGCAGCTTTGGACACACTAAATCATCCAGGTGGATGCTGCACATTGGTGGTGGTGGAGGGGAGTCCCCATTACCTGTAAAGCGCTTTGAGTGGAGTGTCCAGAAAACCGCTATATAAGTGTAAGCAATTATATTATTATTAAAGCACCCATGTAAGGACACCAGGTTTGGGGAAGAAGTGGTCTCATAAATCAGTAGGTGGCAGTAATCCCCATTTAGAGGTTTAATCTCACGTCATCTGTTCTTAATTGTTAAATTCTGCCTCTAATTAGGAGGTAACAGTATCTAAAAATGTGCATTTTTGATATGGCAAACTCCATTCCTGTGCACTTGGTTTCCTGTGCAACAACATCCTGCATAGTCCTTGCTCACTTTAGCTTAGATTTCTTATGATATTATTTGCATACTATTGTAAACAGTTATACTATTTTGTTGTTTTGTAAAACACCAAAAGGTTAAAATACAAAGAAGGGTCTTCATGAACCGGGTGTATAACCAAGTGCAGGACACTAATGGAAGTTACCACAGCCAGAGGCATGGTATCACAGAGGTTAGCATTGCTGTCTTGCAATGGTTGGGCCCTGGAATGCTATTTGTGTGGAATTTCATGTTCCCCTCATGTTCGCTTGGGTTCCCTCTATGTGCTTTGGTTTCCTCCCACTGTCCACAGCAGAGTGTGTTGTGTTTAGAGCCAAGCGCCTTAAGATGTCTGCAAGAGGCAAAGGCGGAAAGGGACTTGGGAAAGGAGGCACGAAGCATCACCGCAAGGTTCTTTGCGTCAACATCCAGGGAATCTCCAAGCCCGCCATTGACCATCTGGCTCGCTGCGGTGGAGTGAAGTGGATCTCCGGGCTGTTCTATGAGTTTGTGTCTCTCTGTGTCTGCCCTGTAGTGGACTGGTGTGCTCTCCAGGGTGTACCCTTGCTTGTGCCCTCTTTGCAAGGATAGGCTCTGCAACCCTAAATTAGATAAAGTGGTTTGAAAAAGGACGGATGTATCCCTTGTGGAAAAAGTTTAATAGCACTACTCTTTACATGAATAGCTGTTAATATTACTGATGGTTTTTAAGCTGGATATATGAAAACTGCAAACTTAATTATTTACTTTTTAGTGAGATGGAGATGTAGTCAGGAATTAAGTGCTATGTAATGGTATGTTATTTTTAAAGTTTTGACGAATGAAAATCTATTATAAAAGATTGTTTTCCTATTTTCTAACATGAGGGATGTTTCTTCAGTTCCAATGATAACTTTATCCCAGCTGGCTCACATCACTACTCACTACTTTGCTCTTTCTGGGAATTAGCCCCTGCCTCCTTTGCTCCAGCCTCTGTATGCTGCACGGATCTTGCTGGGAGACGTTCTGATCACGTGTTAGTGTAACAATGTGCACCTAAGACAGATGAACACTAAAATATTGACAGCTAATTTAGACAGCATATTATACAGCATGTTTATTGTTGGAAGCTAAGAAATAACTGAAAATGTGATCTTCTTACAGGTCAAAATGCAAACAGCACTACTAACAACTAAGTTAATGTTTAATTTGTAGAATTTTAAAACATTTTAAAACAAATTAAAACATGTTTTAAAACACCCTATATTCAGTGTCTTGCTAAGGGATTCACCCCCCACCCCCCTTCCAATGAAGTACCATTTTCTTAAATCACAAGTGATGTATCCACATTTTTTAAAGCAAATATTTGAAAGCAAAGCCTTAATGTCCAATCTGAACACTTTTATGGGTAGCATGTCAACAAAAACTACAAAGAATAATCAAAAATTAGACTATGTTGATTACATATATTTTTAAATCCTTTGCTATGGCAACCCTCAATTACTTTGAAGTTTATTAGTAAGAGTAAAATTATTTTGACACATCACACAATTAGTTAAGTGGTTTCAGGAGAAAAGTGGTCAGGGATGCTCCTGTGAGGTAACTTTGGAAGATTTCAATGGCTGTGATGGGCGAAACAATATATTAGTCAACAATCGTAGTTACTCAAAAAAAATGTGGCAGGAGGTCTTGTTGACTGATAGAAAAAAAGCAACTTTTTTGTCTAAATGCAAATGATTATGTCTGGTGCAAACCCAGCACAGCACATCACCAAATCAACATGTAAAAATACTGGGTATTTACATGTTTAAGTCTTATAGGAAATCATACTTCAGTATGATAAAGGAATTTGCAGGAATATGCATCATCAGTCACTAGCTACAGTACATCAGGAAATGTGCTGATTATGTCACACTCACAAAAGAAAGAACTTTTCCTAACCAGAAACCATGGATGAACAATGAGGTTCGCATCCTAATCAAAGCAAGGGCTGCAGCATTCAAATCCGGCGATAAATCAGAACTAAAGTCAGCCAGGATCAATCTAAATAATGCTATAAAACATGCAAACAAGAATTGGAGGTCATTCACCACAAATGACCCACAGTGCACGTGACAGGCCCTCACAGACTACAAAAGGAAGAACATCTGTGCATCTGCCCATGATGCCTCCCTGCCTAACGAGCTCAACACCTTCTATGCTCGGTTTGAAGCCAGCAACATAGAACCAGTCAACAGAGCTGCACCCTCTGCAGCTGACCAAGTGTTCTTACTGTCTGCAGATGAAGTGAGGAGAACTGTGCTCAAAAAAAGCGAACACACACAAGGCTGCAGGACAAGATGGCATACCCAGTTGTCTCCTCGGAGCATGCGCCAATCAACAGGCAGGTGTATTCACAGACATTTTCAACATGTCCCTGGCCCAAGCTGTGGTCCCCACCTGCTTCAGGACAACCACCATCATCCCAATACCAAAGAAAACCACAGTAACATGCCTTAATGACTACCGCCCGGTGGCACTAACCACTGTTATCATGAAGTGTTTTGAGAGGCTGGTCATGGGGCACATTAAGGACACCATTCCAGACACACTGGACCCATACCAATTCATCTACTGGCCCAACAGGTCCACAGATGACGCAAGATCCATTGCCATACATACTGCTCTATCCCATCTGGATAAAAAGAACATTTACGCAAGACTACTATTCATCAACCAGCTCAGCTTTTAAAACCATCATTCCAGAGAAACTAGTCAAGAAACGCAGTGCACTGGGTCTTGACACCACCCTCTGCCACAGGTGTCAGGGTGTGTAGACAACAACCTCACCCTCAAAATCAGCAAAACCAAGGAGCCGATTGTTGATTTCAAAATTGTAAAAATGTCATGCCCCTATCCACATCAACAGGATTGAAGTGGAAGGTCAGTAACTTCAAATTCCTTGGCATCCATATCACCGAGGACCTCACATGGTCTCTCAATGCTACTTGCCTGATTAAGAAAGTGCAACAGTGCCTGTACTTCCTAAGATGGTTGAAGGAGGATAATATATGTCCCCAGATCCTCACTAACTTTTACAGATGAACTACAGAAAGCATACTGACAGGTTGCATCACAGTGTGGTATGGCAACTGCAATATTGCTGACCACAAAGCCCTACAGCGGGTGGTGAAAACTGCCCACTCCATCACTGGGGTTGCTCTCCCTTCCATCCATGACATTTATGACAGACGGTGCTTGAGGAAAGCTCTAAGCATCATCAAAGACCCCACACACCCCAGCTACAGACTGTTTGACCCTCTACTATCTGGAAAACGGGTCCAGACTACCAGACTCAGAGATTTACCAGACTCAGTTTTTACCCACATACTATCAAACTATTAAACTCCCAGCCTCTCTCACCCACTATCTGATCCCTTACAGTGCCTTCTCTCTTTATCAAAACTCAAACACACAAACACACAATGAAATCTATCTCTACCTCACATGTCAAGAACTTCACTCCCCATAATTTTCGATCCTTTATTTCATTCTGTCGATGTATTGTTTTGCACAACTGATGTTGTTTTGCACATTACCTGTTTCCTGTTGTTGTTTTGCACATTGCCTATTGTCTCTGTCTTTCTTTTCTTATACAATTGTATTGTTGTTGTTGTTGTTTTGTACTACTTACCGTCTGAGAGCTAGCTAAATAGCATTTCGTTATTCTACATACCATAATGACAATAAACTCGAACTTGAAGTTGATAAAGACATAAGAATGAGATAAAATGTCACATTTCTAGAAGACCCAAAGGAAATGCCAAAGCTACACTGGAGGGGCTTACCATGTAATTGCTACCAAAGTTGCTTCCTTAGAGTCATGACTCAGGGGAGTAAATTCTTACAATAGGAAAAGTAATAGATTTATTCCATGCTGAAAAAAGAAGAAAGGGCACACAACGTTTCAGCTGTGGAGATTTCTTCGGGTGTAAGAAGGCTCCACAGCCAAAACGTTGTGTTTCCTGTCTTTTCTTGTCTTTTCAGCATGGAATAAACCTATTACTTGTTCCTTTGTAGTTTACGCATGCTGATGCAGCTACCCATCTGAACTAATTCTTACAATATTCAACTTTGGTGTTTCTTTCCAGTTTTGCTGTCATTTAATTTTTTTCTGCCATGAAAGTGTTCATTTTGAGTTTTGATTAAAATATTCACTTGTAATTGGACATCATTGGAAGGAATGAATACTTTTGTAAGAAACTTTGTACACTCAAAAGCTATACACAAAGAACAAATGCACAATTTAGTTACTGCACTGAACTTTTTAAAGATGATTAATGTCTATGAATATGTGTATTGAGACACAAAACCAAACTCTCACATTAAAAATGAAACTATATAATTACTTCAATATGTTGAGTGAAAGCTCTGAGTATTGAAATAATGACAGGCATACTGGTGCTGGCATTTGAGGATATTTTACCCAGCATATAAAGCCCTTTTTGGAGTCTCTCAAACAGGTGAAGTAATTTCTTATAAAACATACATATAAATATAATATAATTCATATAACAACAATAATAATAAATCTAGATATTAGCAGGGACCATCATACCCAAGTTGACATACAATTTCATAGAAAGTAAATTATTAGATCCAGCTTTGTGGGTTCCTACAAGTGCTCCAGAACAATTATGAACTTATACACATTTTGTAGGGAGTTATGAGATTTTGCCTGTAACCTGCAGTTACTGGCAGGATATTTTTTGCTTGAGCACATAAGATTCCCTGTTTGTGTTCCATAGTAACCACTATGATCAGATGAAAGAAAAGTTGTGCTTTTTGTACATTAAGCACATGTTGAGAAAACATTCATGCCCACTGTGAAATATTGTGTGTGTGTGTGTGGGTGGTGGTGGGGGGGGGGGGGGTTCTATTATAATTTTGGGTTGTTTTGCATCTATGCTTCATGGGGCACCTGTTGTCAGAGATGGAGTTAGGAGCACCACGTAGGACCTTATGTGGCACTGAGACTGCAGGTATTGCAACCGATTGACATCTAAATCACGAAAGCAAAAAGCAAAAGTCATAGTTGAAACAAAAGAACTAGGTCGGGTAGCCAAAAGTGTCAGGTTGAGTGTATCCAAATCCGAGAAGAGAGGCAAGGTGTAGTCAAAGCAGGAGGAAACAAGGTCGGCTAGCCAAAAATCGGTCGAGAATTGTAGCGCGCACCAGAGAAATCCAAAGAGTAATTCTCAATAGTGAGTGGGGACTGAGTGGAGTGGGAGGGTATAAATAGGGAAGAGCATGAGGAATGATAATTGATGAATTAGTGCGTGGGTGTTGGCGGTGAATGGTGCTCGTAGGAATGCGGTTCATGACAGTACCCCTCCCCCCACCCCAATGGGAGGCTCCTGACGTCTTAGACTGGGGAACAGAGAGGGAATGGTGAAAGTCCTTGATGAGGGTCTTGTCCAAGATATCTCGTTCGGGAATCCAGGACCTTTCCTCTCAGCCATATCCTTCCCAGTACACCAGGTACTGGCGCTGCCCCCTGTGAAAGCGGGTTGAGGTTTAGAGGGAGAAATGGTGGTATGGTTTAAGGAGTGAAATGTGAAAGGCTGGGTAAATACGGAGGGTTGGGGGAAGAGCAAGACGGTAAGTGACCGGGGTAATCCTGGAAACAACCTGGAAGGGGCCAAAAAAATGAGGAGCAGCTTGATTGAGGGTTGGCGTAGAGGAATGTTCCTGGTCAACAGCCAAATGAACTGCCCCCTTTGGAGCCTGGGAGAGGGTCTTCTGTGGCTGCCAGCCACCCTCTTATAGTGCTGGGAGGTCTTCAAAAGTGCGGTCTTGGCCTTCTTCCAGAGTTTCCAAAGGGGAAGAAATGTATTGTCAGACAGAGAGAATATCAAAGTCAAGAATGGTTTTAGGGAATAGTGAGGGTTGGTATCCCAGGGAGCAAAGAAAGGGTGACAAGCCGGTAGAGGAGAAATAGAGGGAGTTGTTGGCGTATTCAGCCCAAGGCAGTAGAGAAGTCCAGTCGTCCTCAGACTCGCAGTTAGGTCAAAATATCCAGATTCAGCCTCTATGTCTGGCCATTGGTTTCAGGATGATATCCAGTAGTGAGAGAGACAGAGGTCCCTAGTGCCCTGCAGAAAGCTCTCAGAAAGCGGGATGTAAACTGAGGGCCTCTGTCTGAAACTATGTCTGTTGGGATGCCGTTAAGTCTGACCTTAAGACCTGATGGATGAAGACATCAGCCATTTCCTGGGCAGTTGGTAAAGAGGGAAGGGGAACAAAATGGATTGCCTTGGAAAATCTGTCAATGATGACCAAAATGACAGAATTGCCTTGACTCTTGGGGAGGTCCATACGAAAGTCTATGGCAATGTGAGAACAGGGACGTTCGGGTATAAGAATGGGTTGGAGGAGACCAGCTTTCTTAAGATGAGGCGTCTTGATCCTAGCACAGGTGGAGCAAGCTTTGACATATTCGCTGACGTCGATCTTGAGGGAGGGCTACCAGAACTGTGAGGAGATTCATTCTAATGTGCATTTAACCCTGGGATGCCCGGCAAAGTGGAAGTCGTAGCCCCATTGAAGAACATTGGATTGGATGCGGTCAGTTACAAAGACCTTGTCCGGAGGAAACTGGGGGGGGGGAGGGGGGGGTACAGGCTGATCATTCAGTGAACATCTAACCAGATCTTCGATGCTACAGCGGATGATCTTGTGGGGTGGGATAATGGGTTTCTTTGACTCAGGAGGGTCATGCAGGTGGGAAATGGCATCAGATTCGACGTTCTTCGACCTGGAGGTGTACGTGATGAAGAAATGGAACCGGGCAAAGAATAAGGAAGAGCTTGAGGAATGACAATTGATTCATTGGTGTATGGGTGTTGGTGGTGAGAGGTGCTCGTAGGAATGCGACACCTGTTAAGATAGGAGAATTCATTAACTCCATCACATACATACCTTTTGGTCTCACAACTGGTTCTTACTGCCTAGAAGCACAATTTGGCCTGACAGTGATCCAGAGCATACAGCCGAATCGACAAAAGAATGATTAAATGCACACACAATTAATGTTCTCAACTGACCATCTCAATCCTTATACACAAGCCAATCAAACATTTTTGATTCAAATTTAAGATGGCAGTTCACTAATAGAAACCAAAAAGAGTTTGAAGGACTTAGAGCAATTCTACATGGAAGAATGTTCATACATTTTCATACTGAAGTGCCTGAACCTAATAGCAAAATGCTGACAAATACTGAACATCAGAACAGCGTAATCTCTGCTAGAGCAGAGTTCACAAAATATTGATTACAGGGGTGTGAATAAATGTGACCCTAATGTTTTCTGTACTTAAATTAATTATTTATGACAAAAATTAGTATTGGGTCACAGAACCTGTGTTTTTCATATACAGTACTTGTTCAGAACAATTTTGAAGGAGGATTGATTTAGTCTACATATACAAAGTCTTATTCCAAATGGCTAATAACATTCAGAACAATCATTATTGAATATAATCAATTTCGACTAATCCAGTTGCCCAGAACAGGTAGAAATCTTGAACGTTAGATGACTTTGACCTGCCAATTGTCTTACAGATCTACTGTATTTTCATTTATTTCACAGAAGATATTTCAAAATTTTACAAAATTCCTGAAACCTCACTTAGGGAAGGTGTGCTACATCATTAACCTGTGTAGATTGATCAAGTCTTTTTTATATTCCATGTAGATCCAAGTAAGCTATGAGATTACATTAAATTTTAAGACTCTAGAACACTGCACCACTTAGATAATACAATATATGCAAATTACACATTTCTTGGTGACTAGCAACTTAGTAGCAACTTTGCATGAACAATCACAAAACAGAAAATAATACACATATGTATAGGCCGTTTTCATTCTGTTTCACAGTTTTAGACAAGATGACATCAAGATTTTTTCATCAAATCCAAAGTGGAAACAAAACCACACAACCAATCTAGTTGTCATGGCTGTACTTTTGTCACAGATACGATATCACGTAGTTCAGACACATTTTGATTTTGTTTCACACCACATGTCACCCTTTAACCCACAAAAAATATTTGGATACTTAACAAGTCTTCTGACATTTCAGAGATTTGATACATTTCACAGAAAGTGGAGTTTATTTAATTAGGCATGATGCACAGGAGCAAAGCTCAGTTTGACATAACAACAGTTATCAAATATAATATAAAAATATAAACACACATTAAAACTAGCTTCCCTGGGAATTATTTTAGTGCCACCACATTCATGGTGATACAAAGTGCAACAAAAAGTGAAAACTGAAGTTCCTTTTCAAACTATAAAATGGTTTCTGTATTATTCTACTGCTTCTCAAACCACAGGAAAATGTTAGGTAAAATTTTCTGTAGGAAATACTTCTGTGGTAGTTTCCACAGTCAAGCTACAGAAGTTCATCAGGCCAGAGCTTATCCTGGTTTCCATAGCATTATTGAGAGAAGAAAGCAAAAGACCCCTCTAGTCCATCATAAAATTACCTAAAGTAATGTTGGTCTCCATTTATACATCTAGGTTGACTGGAGCAACTGGGGTAAAATACAAAACTCAAGGTACAACAGCAGTGCATGCCACAGGGACCTGAATCCACCATTTATGGGACTGGGACAACAGACATACCCACTATAACATGTCAGGGGTTTGACCCCCTGCCTCTTGAAAAGGGTCATGAGCTCAAAGCATTAATTCAGACTCTCAGTTAATACACATACGTATAGTGTATATACACTGTTTATACAACAGAAGTGAGAGAAGATATCAGTGAGTAAACTGGTAATGGAGAAATTCATCTATATCCAAGTCATTTCTCACACTGACCTATTCATTTCATTCATTTTTATTAATCTATTCTTCAACCCACCATCTGTGTACTGGTATTCTGGAATGCACATCATCCCAGCTATGAAATCTAGTGAATCTCTGTTTTTATGACACGCTGCTTTTTTTGTAAAGGAACAAATGGCACTTTCTCTCATCAGCACCACAGGAATACATTTAAAATGCAAAGAATACTTGAAAATTAAAACACAAACAGTTTTTTGTCCTGCAGTGTCTTTTTTGTCGTCTTTTAGACACATACAGTGCAATATAATATTTGATTTTAAACACAATCTTTAGTCAAAACATTTCAAATGCCCAGTCAGATTCATTGACAGGCACAGTATAGCTGCCTTGAGGAGCATGGAGCAGTGTTCAATCAGACTCCAATACCGAGAACTCAATTGTATAGAAAATCTGTGGTAAACGCAACTCAATCTTCCCCTTATCCCTGATTTAAACAAAAGGGAAGCTCCAAAGTTGTCATATTTCTAATATTTTGCCAATGTGTTTCAGTGTTTTGTGAGGGAAAACTATCTACCAGTGAGTTTAAAAATAATATGCGATATGTAATGTCTTTTCAACATGGCTCTCAATGGCTTATAAAATGTTCTGTATTGTGTTGGTTTATGGCGCAATTTGTAAAGTGAAATGTGAGCCAGATTTTGGCTGCATCTGCAATCCATGTGTGACCAGACAGTGATTGCACTCCCAGCTAGGAACATGGAGACAGAGGCACACGGAGGAATTAAACCCTTCCCAGGCTATGCAGGAAGTGGTTCCTCTGCTTTTGCATGTAAAGTGCATCATCACGTATAGCCTTTTGTTTCCTTGTTTCTTTCACTGCTGTTTTTGCTTAAAACATCAATGACCTCCTCACCCTCCAGCACTGTGGCTTTAGGATTATTTGTAAACTTTGAAAGACTCCGTGCTGTAGTCCAGTCGCCATAGTTCATTTTGATAATTCAATAAGTGGTGGGTAAGTATGTGAGCAAAGGTCTTCCAAGAGCGCATCCATGGGCTTCCCAAGTTTCCTCTTAACTGCTGATGAAATTTAATCTTCCTAAAATAATGGACCACAAAGTTTTTTTTTTATAGAAGTCATTTATTTTATACATTTAACAGGCATACCTCGTGAAGAAATAGAGCATAGAGCTTTATAAAGACAAAGAGGCATTGTGTAACTTGGCAAACCTTGTGTGTAGTTATTGTATGTGTCTTTGATGGATTCAAAAGGCAGAAGTATTAAAAAAAACCTTTGATTCAATAAAAATGATATAGATACACCCACTTTCATTAAATAATGCCCTTCTGGCTTTAGTGACAAGTCGTATTTAGTGTGGTGTGCAACTCTTTTGTGTCTGGGGAAAAAGGACTAAAAAATGAAAATTTTAATACAAACCTATGTTGTGGTGATTATGTTACACTTCAGTTACATAAAAATTTGGATCTGTCTCAGATATTTGTTAGGCTGAATTCTTCAATGAATAGCTTTGTATCCAAGAACAATTACCAAGAAGATTGTTTTTTATTCTTTACTTTGTGCTCCAGTCATCTCCTGTCTTTGACAACCTTTCAGTATTCAGCTCAAACCACAAAACAACATTAAATGTGTCAATTTTATTGTGTATTTTCCACTGCAAAACCATATTGTATATGCATCTGCTTTTTTGAGTTGGTCAGTATGTATATGTATATATTTTCAATGATACTCATGAAGGACTGTTATATCCATGATTATATGAACTACATGCAGTGTATACTGTATATTTATTCCAACACAGGAATGTTTTTCTTTGGCTAGATATACTGACACAATTTATAAATGCAATAATCACATCAAATATGTATTGAATTAATACAATATTTATTTAAAGATGTGTATCCTGATAGGGCGACATAGTGGTTAGCATTGCTGCCTCGCAGTGCTGAGGCCCTGGGTTTAATTCTGACCCTGGGATGCTCTCTGCATGGAGTTTATATAGTCTCCCAGTTTTTGCATGGGTTTGCTTCACTCCAAAAAGCTCTGAAAATGCTCAGGTTTCCTCCCACAGTCCAAAAACATACTGGTAGGTTAATTGGCGTCTGGGAACTTGACTCTAGGTGAGAATGTGTGCTTATCTGTGTGTGCGTCTGTGTGTCTGTCCTGTGATGGACTGCTGTCATTTCCAGGCTGTTTCCTGCCTTGCGTCCTTTGCTAGCCAGGGTAGGCTCCGGTTCCCACACAACCTGGAAGATCTTGTTAAAAAATGGATGGATGGATTTTCACAACAAGACACCATCAAGTCAGGCTCCACTGAAAAGTGTTCAGTGCCGTCTATTTAGTCTTACTGCCAAGAGCCTTGATATGGCATTGACTAGCAGAGAATACACAGGCCAAAGGAATTTTTATCCATTCTTCCTGCAAACCCACTGTCAAGTCAGCAATGTTGGAAAATTATGATTGCTAACTGGATATTCATCTTAAAAAAAAATCCCACAGACATTTAATTGGATTTGAATTTCAAACTGACTAATGCCAGATTGATGAATGACGATGTGAAAACAACACATGCAAGTTCCAGTGTCACTGGTATATACCATTATATGGATATTAACTTTGAAATCTGAATCTTCAGAGATGCCTAATTGCATCTATTACTTTGATTGGTTTAGCATATAACAGGTGTTCGTTGCAGTAATTGCAAACCTATGTAATCCTTGAAATGGTCAGTAAGAATCTGTCAGTCCTGTGCCTTTACACTGGAAGGGGATGATGACGAATTTCACCGCTCAGTTTGGTAATCCTGAACCAGCCTAGAGATGATCAACAAGTGAACTTTAAATGTTCTGGGAACATGAATGACATCCTACCATGCTCTACATCAAGATATGTTGTATCTTGACCAAGTAATATCTGAAAATCTATTACATTTATGTGACAAACACCCAAGATAGTGTATGTGATTTTGAAGCTTTACTAGTCTCAAACATGTAAGGTTCCCAGAGCCAAAACTACAGTATCTGTTGTATGTCACTGATTGCAGGACAGATTCTGTACTTCTTGGTCTGAAGGAATCACTGGGTTACTGATCAGGGCAATGAAGTGGGTAATCCAGAACCTATTAGCAGTCATGAGTATAGTGAGCAGTGTATAGTATGTCACCTTGTTATCATTCAGAAATATTGACGTAGTTACCCAGAAAACCACTGGCCTTTTCAAGAGATGACTTACTACAACAACCATTCACAGTATTGTTGCCAGGACTTTCCATTTTGATTGAACCGTTTTGAACTTCTTTGCAAAAGAAGGTGTAGGGTATATCCATGTTCTTAATGATAATCTGTGCTTCAGTGTCGTATGTTACATCTATATTTTGTCTCCTGTATTGATGCCCTAAGGGAAATGCACATTTTCTTCATAGTAGCTTCAAATGCAGCTCCGCAGATCCAAGACGAATTTGTGAACATTTGTAAGGCATACACTTTGTGTATTCCAACTCCAAAATGGATGGCATTTTCTGCACTGTAAACACATATTTGTCTTACCTATATATGCCTTCAGACTTGCAAACATTCTTATCTATTCATAAGGAACAAGAACTATTTTTAAACCCCAGTAACCTGAATCATTAGTTAATATTTTCAATGAATTAAGAAAAGAGTAATGGGTATTTCACATGACGTTTTAATTGATTCTGTTTGTTAACCTGCTAAGTCTAAACATGCATGACAGGAAAACTGCTGACAGTTGAGCATTTAAAATCTCCAATTGGTCAAGTGACTATGGCCATCAGTATATGCTGTCTGGGAAATGTGCTCCAGACAAGAACATCTAGTCTTCACCTTCCATCATCCCATAATAGTTAAAACATTGAAATCTGTAGGTGATACCAAGATGGCAGATGAGCAAACACTGTAGAAGCAGCAAAGGGTCTTTTAAAAGATTGTGTGAATTCTCACAACTAGATAGGTAGTAAAAACCTTAACTATGATACAAAATCAAATACACAATAAATTAGCTGTTTATGAAAAAGACATACTGTAGGAGT
Source organism: Lepisosteus oculatus (assembly GCF_040954835.1). Lineage (NCBI taxonomy): Eukaryota > Metazoa > Chordata > Actinopteri > Semionotiformes > Lepisosteidae > Lepisosteus > Lepisosteus oculatus. The sequence continues at coordinate 43,544,109 of NC_090696.1, read as the reverse complement.
GTATGCTGACACATCTTTAGACAATTCATCTATCCTAGACAATCTAGGTAATACATCAATCTTCTGGAAAAGCTTATCAAAAATTCTTATCATGGTTGATTACAATACAGTAAAGATCTTCCTGTGACATACTGTATAGCTGCTGATATGTTTACTGAGGAGTATCTGTATCCACCTTGTTTCTATAATATCGTATTCTGTACTGTTCTATTCCCCATTGCTTTTTGGGATTCTTTTTCAAAATCACTATTTCTTGCTTTCCAGTGGAGTTACATGTATATTTATAATTAAAATAATACAAATACTTAAAGTACTTAATAATACAGGTACGTGGATTCTCAGTTGTATACTCCGTCAAATTTAGAATATGAAATTTCTACTATAAATTGGTTTTTCTTATTTTAGAACTGTTTATTGAAAAATAGTTTTCTGAGAGTACTGAATTCCAAGAGGTTTCATTTGGAAGGCCTGGCTTTCTCTGTGTTCTGCATTTAACAGAGCATGGTTAGATCTGTGAACCGCAAAGATTTTATTTATTTGGGAATCAGGACAAGAGCATTTTTCATTGTGGAATTCCACTTAGCCACAGCTGCAAATATACATATAAAAATTCAGTGTAACATTTGACTTCCACAGCTCTGAAGCTGTCTGAAGTTTATGGCTTATAAAACCCATCCAAACATTTTCATTTAAATGCTAATCCCTGTTTACCACAAAGAAAGCCATGCAGTTTATCAAGGATGAACTCCTACAATGCTCCATGTCTGAAAGTACTGTATATATAGTTTGTAAATACACTGAGAGGCATGTAGACCTAAAAACATGACAGCTGTACAGTATATTAAAAACAGGTAATGTGAGCGTTATAAAGTCAATTTCTTGCTTTTTGAAATAAATTTACTGGAAAACAGGCAATATAGTTTAGTAAAGACATAATTGACTGTATCAATCTAATTCAAAATGTAATGAATTTTAGAAACCTTAAAGCAGAAAGGGCGCCATTTAGACTGCTTGCTGAACTGTTTGTTGGAAGCTTAGTGATCCATAGCACCAAAAAGATTATTCTTCCAGGGCATCCATGATGTTACTTGATAGTTTGCTCCGCTTGGGAGCTTGCAGTATGATCAGTGAGAACTCAATCTCTCTCCTCTCTCATTTGCCTCTTTTCATGCAAACGTCTTAACGTGTATCTTTTAAAAGTTCATGCATGTGTTGTCTTCATGTCCTCATGTGCCAGGAGAAGAGTTGCTTCAGTAAACTGAATCAGTACCAGATTGCAGGCACATGAAAAAGTAAGGTAATTGGTAATTCCAGATTTGTTTCTTTATAGTATAAGTCAATAACAAACAAAGCTTTTCTCTTTACATTAGAATTGAAGTCTCTCATGTATAATAACATTGTATGGACAATCAAATATCTTTTACTACGAAACCATCTAGGAATTTCTGGATCCCAACATAAAGGATGTAAACTAAAAATGTAACTAAAATATTATTAGTATTTCTCTTCATAAATACTAAACAGAAAAGGTCTGTGCATAATTTAGTTTTATCTTTAGTTTTTCATATTTTCTCACTCACAAAGTGTTTAGTTTGAGCATTAACTATATTTATTTTACCCTAGTATCTAGTTTTGATTAAAACTGTCAACTATAAATATAGGAGCATGATCTGAACAGTTAAATTTTCAGTACATTTTGTCTAAATTAATCTTTTATTCAGTTCCCTTGTTTAAAAATTAGAAGCCATCCATCCATTTTCTAACTGCTTTATCCAAAACAGGATCGCAGGGGAGCCGGAGCCTAGCTTGGCAAGCAATGTGTGCAAGGCAGGATAACACAGTCCATCACAGGGCAGATATAGACACAGACCCATTCACACAAATGGTAGAAATTTTCATAGAATCCAATCAATCTAGAAGTATGTCTTTGGACAGTGGGAGGAAACCAGAATTCCCAGCGAAAACCCGCATAAACATAGTGGAACATTCAAAATCAGATAGTAGTTCTTACAAGTAACTTGAGTTGTAAGCTTCAGGTGCTTACCATTCCTCCCAATAATAATAATAATAATAATAATAATAATAATAATAATAATAATAATAATAATAATAATAATAATAATCACCATCATCATCATAATTCAGGGCACAAAAATCTACTTTTAGGAGAGAAATCATTTAGAAAGGATTAGAATTGAGCTGCAAAAGAGAAATAAAGCACACTGGACAATGCAACATACTGTATTGCTCATCCAACAAAATGATAAAGCTGTCATAACGTTTTATATATACTTTACAAAACCATTTAAATTGATAGTAGCATCTTTATACATGTGGAGTATATCTGTTTTACCTATCTGCTTATTTTATCCCCACATATTTTCTTGAAAGGCAATCTCTGATGAGCTATCTAAAATATTGCCACTAATTGTAATCAGATTTAATTTTTAGTAGGTGTAACTACAAATGTAATCCAGCTAGCCACATTATAATCTAATCACAGCAGCACAACTATAATCAGTACTCTGTTAATTTTTTGGACTTCTGTTCCACATATGGTTTCTTGTGGTAATTTGAATTTGAAGTATTCAGATTCTGTCGTGACCTTAACATTTGATTAAATTAAACATTTTTAAAATGCTGCAGTGAATTTATAGTAAAACAACAGTAAATGGAAAGCTGTGTATTTATATATTCATATATATATTTATATATGAACTAATGAAAATTCTCAATAATGATTCCTGCTGAGAAATCAGGAAACATGCTGTGGACCACTTATTTCATATTATTTCATATTCCACTGTGGTTGGGTTATACCTTTAATTATTGAAATTAACAGCATATGCCCTTCTGCAAGCATTAGTGTATAACAATAAGCCATCCTAGTAAGAAAGTCTGAAATTAACAACTCAAGAAATTAATAATTTTCTTTCAAGGACATATTTCTGCAGATAGTCAGGCAATATAAAACATGTTAAGCAACATGAAGGACATAATCCTATTGCACTAATGCAAAATTCAACCTGAAAGGCAGGACCATTTTAAAATTAAGAACATGAAGAGAACATTTCACATTACATATTACATATCTTTGTTCCTAGCACGTATGACAGAAATCTATCTGTGCTGTCTCTCCAGTTAAAAATGAGTGTATGACCATGCAGAACAAGAAGGATCGTAAATGCTGACATTATAAATCTCTGTGTTTATCAATTCCGTACAGTGGCCACTCCCTGCCATGGAAGTCTCAGTCCACTAAGCCTCGATCTGATAACCCCTCAATTTATTCTTCTTTTCCCAGGAAAGGCAGTCATGCTATATTAATGAAATCTGTAATGAATGAAGGTAAGGTTAAATAGGTGGCCTGTCTTATCATGGTGGTGGTTATACTGTGTGGATGTGTGTTCAGCCAAACGCATACAGCCAGTATAACCAACGAGTTCATCAGGAGAACCTGATTTTAACCTGATCAAGTCAAATGAGATTTCAATCCAATTGAGTAAGTATTTCACTTTCAGAATATCCCAAGAATAGGCAAGAACTCAAACTGGCTGCAACAGAGAATCTCAGATGATCACTCAAAGAGTTTTGGTTAGCCCAATATGTTACATACTTCATGTAGTTATGGCCTTACAGGGATGTGCACTCAAATATTTACTTTTACACTCTTAAATGGAATTCAAGTGAATATCCCAATATGTATAATGTGAAATCGCTGCATTGGACATGACATAATGTATAAAATAAATTACCTAAAAATAAAATCAGTAATATATTGTACTATCATTGTAATCCTATCATCACAAACAAAAATTACTTGACTTCAAAAGAAAAATAAGTTTTCTTATGGACTTCGCTGTTCCAATAATTTTTTTAGAACTTAAAAACATACAAAAGCTTACAAGCAAAAGAAGCAAAAGAAGCTCATCTAGCTCATTTGGCTGGTCGTAGCTAATTAACCAGAAGATCTCATCCAGCCTTCCTTGAAAGAAGCCAGGACATCAGTTTTGATAACATAGCTGGTCAGCCTGCTGCTAGCTTCCACATTCCTCTGTATAAATATAATGTTTCCTGTTCTCATGTTAAGAAAGCAAGAACTTCATATAACTTAAAAGCATTGGTGTGTTTTTTCTTGTTAATGTATAGTTATGTAAAATTGTTAGAATATAACAAAAGAATTGATAGATTCAGTTGATCATTTTTAGTAAAAAAACAAACAAATACAGATCTGTATATTTATTTTCATTGCAATTCCAAACTATATACTGCACATTTTACTAGTGTCTAGCCAGAGGTGTACTATAAGCTTTACTTTGGAAAGTTATTTCAAATGTTGTCTCTTTATTTCAGCAGAGAATGGAAGCAGGTACATGGATGTGCTTACATTCATAACGATAACAAAAATGAAGACATAGTCTGCTTTATACAAGTGAGAACTGATGCACTGTCCCAATTCCCATTGGCTGTTTGATTACTGGTTACAGCTCTAATGTACCTATCTACCATTTTGGATTTTGTTTATTGTGCCTGACATGTTAAATGCCCACACTATGAGTATTTCTTCTTTGTAAAATAAGGCTCTAGTCGGATTTTGTAAACAGATTGAAATAACTTAGTCTGTAGTTGTATAAACCATTACATTGCAATGTGGAATGCAAACAACTGGAAACAATATTTAGGTCCTGTTGCATAGTAGAAGACAGACTTTTAATTTGGCTGAGTTTCACACATTTTATTTAGTCTTCCTTCAAGATGATTATGCAATGGAAGTACAGACTCATCATCACAATCATAGCACAATATTAAATATCCTGCCTTAAACGCTCAAGAAATAAATGACTTTCAGTAAAGATTTCTCTCTGAAAGGTTCTCAGAACTCTGACAAGCTTGTGGAAAAAAAAAAACTTAATATATTTGAAAAAAGCAAGAGTTTCTTTGCATGTCTGACCCTTTGGATTGCACTTGGCAAGTGTCTGAAAATACCCTATGTCTCCCCCATCATCTCCCTGAGGAGGAGTTAAATGTACCATTTTATCTTGCATATGTCACCCATGACTACATGAGCTTCAGATATTTATCTTTAAAAACAATTTAACTGCCTAACTTTTAAGTCCTTCAAACTATAAAGAAATTTTGATTGGAATTAAATTACAGCCCTCTTCCGCAGGAAGGAAGGGTCCTAATCAGCATGTTATTAATGTTGAAACATCATCTAGGCACCATTTATTGGCACTTTTTAAGGTCTTCTGGGATAAAAATGTGTTTGCATTTTGCTGTTAAAATATTATGGGTAGCTGACACCAACATTGCCACAAGGGCTGGCGTGAGACTGCCTTTAATTAATTTAATTATTTGTAATTACTCAACTGGGGTTTATGCGTATTTTGGTCTGATTGAGGGAGAACGTACTAGTCTGCAGTTAACGATGTGTTCCATCATAATTTACTGCAGCAAGCCTGTTAAACCTTAGTTGTACAGACGCATTTAATTCTAATTCCATGCAGATTGTCACTGATCCACATCAAACATGCCATTTGAATGTGGAACACAGCAAAGTGCTACAGTGGTTAAAATCAGGCTTCTTATCATACACACATAAGAGACTAGGGTAATTGTAGTTAGTCTCAAATCAACCCATCATGTTTAACTAGAAAGGGGTTTGTCTGTATGCTGAATTGAAGGGAAAATATTTATCTTTTTTGCTGTTCATTGACAGTGTACTTACAGTGTATGGGTGGCCTTAAGGTTGAGAAATCTTGCATATGTATGTTTTCATCTTAGCCATATGATATACTGTATAATTTAAATATTTTGAAGGAGAAACTGTTTACCTAAACATGTTTCGATCGATCAAATTATTATACACGGCTCTGTCAATGTCTGTACTGTAAATGTAAGAATGCATGCTATTTATTTATGGGAATGCTATGAAAAACTAACTCTTTTTTGCATTACATTCTCTTTTCTTTTTAACTATTTGTGTATAATGTGTGCATTTATCCATGAAAAGAAAGCTGATTACAATTAGTAAGGGTCATGACAACTCAGACCTTTTCCTGGAAATCTGTAAAACTATACAGACCCTTGCACAATTACGTTAGCAGTCATGGCGCTTTGAATTTGAAATTAATATTTTTATACAGAATAGCATGGTGGCACAGTGGTTAGCATTGATGACTTTTAGTGCTGGATTTGTTTAATTCCTGGAGTGCTATCTGTGTGAAGTCTGTATGTTGTTCTTCCTGTTCTCTTGTGGGTTTTTTCCCATGGTCCAATGACATACTCGTAGGTTAAATGGCTCTCAAATTTGGTCTGGTATAAATGTTTGTGTCTGCCTGTGGTTTGTGATGGACTGACTAAATCACTCACCATTCTTCTGAAGAATAAAACCCCAGAAGCAAATATACTGTACAATCACTAAAGTCCAATCACATGCCTCAAAACAATTCCTATATATATGCTAAACTACTGTATACCTACTCACTGACAAAGGGTACATTTTAATTTGAAATAGATAAAAATGTGTCCTACAATAAACAAGGACACCCATGTGATTATGTGGATATAAAGATAAGGTTCTGATAAACAGGATGAAACTCACCAACATGAGATCAAATAGAAATATCTTAGCACAACATGGATTAACTATGTGAAAACTGTCGGATGTCTTTCCTACGTTTGGATCCTCCTCGGAACCTTCATGGCTTTTGACCTCCTAGCTTTCGTCCAAGACCACGACTTCATCCCTCAATTTGGCACCGAACCACAAGGGATTACCAGTATGCAGCAGCCACACACAGGGTCCTACCTTCCGTTGCCTGGTGCTATGTGATAATATACTTGAATGATCAGAAACATGCAAAAAAACATGACTTGAAATTCTTCTCCATACTAGTCTCAATTCAACAAGGATATCAAAATTGAATTAGGGATTGAAACAATTAATATGTTTTATTTAAAAGAAGATAAGCCACATAATATAAAATGTGACATGAACATCAAACTTTATATCAATTTGCTTAGGAGTGACTGAGGTAGATGGAATGCTTGGTTCATGATAGAAAGCATGAGAAAAAGAGTGCTAGGGAGGGACGAGGCTTATTCTTTGTGAGTGGCATTCCAAGTAAAGACGAACAGAGCTATCAAAACTTGTGTTATCCTTGTAGTGACATATAATTTCAACATCATAAGCTGGTGAAATTAAATAAGGACGAGAACATTTTTTATCAATACACCACCTTGATGCTGTCATACAGTATGCAGACTATATGTCACAAGGCTAGAGGATGGAAGAAGCTTAATCAAAAATACCTACTGTATACAAACAAGCACTCCTCTTATATTTTAAGAAATAGCTAAAAGAATAACCTTCTCCAGGCTGCCATCAAGCTTGAATAGAGAATAATAAATCAGATACATAAGAGACTATAAAAATGATAATATTTAGTGAAATACTCAAATATTTATATAATACCAGATGAAGAGTATTATACATTTAGAAAACAAAACAGAAAATATGTGAGAAAAATACACTAGAAAAGAAAAGTATTGCAGAAATACAGAAATATTACAAAGGTATTTCAGAATTACAGACGTATTACAGCAACAACTGGCAAACAAGTGGAAGGAAAGACCAATGCATGGTGTTTGCTTGGAGAATTTGAAAAAAGCTAATACAGGGAAAGAGAAAACAAACTACTGGCTAAACAGTAGACAAAAAGCTGAAACAGTGAAATAGCAACCTAAAACATAGAAGTAGCCAACATCCAATTGTTAACATGCAGTCATTATGGCCTCCTGCCTCCAAAATAGTAGCAGTACATGAACTTTAACCGAAAATGAAAATGCAGTCAGCCTTTGGGATACAAGGATTTGTACAGACCATAAAATCAAAACTAACAGACTTGACATAAGTCAAAGCAAAACACTTGGCACAATATTATTACCTGTAATTATTAGTTATTTTGGTTTCAGAAAGGTTTAAGATAAGATACCTGGAAACGTCCATTCGGAGGAGTGTGGTCCACGATAGAGCACAAATAATAAGATGAGCTCTCTTGTTATTTTTAATATTCTGGGGTATTAGTCCGTGGGGGGGATCAAAGCAATCATCTAAAAGCAAGAAGGCCAAAGAAATGCTACTACATATTTTAATGAGTACCATCAACAAAAAGTTTTTCCCTCCTTACTCCTCGATACAGAACTAATTTTCACCCAGGAGAAAGCTTATGCATAGAGGACTTAATAATATATTAGAATATATACTATGCCTTGCAAAGTCTCCAGACCCTTTCTATGGTGTCCCATTTTGTAAAATAACAAAAAGATGGATACACTTAAACTTAATACTGTATTTATAACTGCTTATATACTTAATTTAAAATTTGGATGCCCAAATGGAAAGCTTCAAAGGGTAGGATAAGTTAAAGTAAGGAAATTTATTGATTGCACAGGTATGCAAACAGCGGAACTTGTGACGTGCAAATATATTTTGGCAGCAACTTTGACAGCAATTACGCTTGCAACTATTTTTAGGTAAGACATTATCAGCTTTGCATACTGGCAGTCTAAGTCAGAACTTAGAATGGGCTTTGACATTGACTTTCATATTATATCATTATATATTAATATAGAAGTGTTAATAATATATTGTATATTATTATGTTATGACATATTGATTACTGTATGTCATGACTATAACTGACATTCACTTTCATATTTTAAGTAACTACTGTGTAACCTTGGCCATGTGCTTTGGGTCATCCTGCTTAAAAAGTGAATTTTTGTCCCAGTTCTAGGTCTGAAAACAAGTTCACCTGTAGGATTGTCAGTCAGTGGGGATATTGCTGACTGAGTGATGCACAATGGTAGATTTGCAATATGTCAGAAGTCAAATATTGCTTTTACACCACAAAGTTCAAATGTTGTCTTGTCTGACCACAAAACCTTTTGCCACATTGATGCAGTGTCACTTAGGTGGTTTTGCTAAAAACCCTTCTTTTCTGTTGCATACAGGCCCTCATTGTAGGGTGACTGGGATAGTTAACCTATTGACACGCTATTCCACCTCAGCTATTGAACTCTCTAACTCTTTCAAAAGTTGCCACTTGCCTCACAGTGATATCCCTCACCAGCTGCTTTCCCAGCTGCTTTGAAGGATAGTCTGATGTAGGCTGAGTGTCTAAGTGTGTTCCAGTTCTTCACAAGCGACTTCATCATGCTCAAAGAAATACTAAATGTTTTTTTACATGTTTTTATCTTTCTCCTTATCTGATCTGTGCCTCTAAATAACTTTACTCCCTTTTTTAGCACTTAAATTGCTAGATCATTAGTAAATTAGAAAATATGATATATGGTAGTGTTTGTTTAATTTTTTAATGACTCAGTAATTTAAAGGGGTAGCAGGACAAACAAATCTCAATGCTGTTTACTCACTTATTGTTATTGAAAATGTGAATTATGATCCAAAGCTTACATAAAAGCAGTGCAGCACATTGGCTGGCTTTGGTTCAGTTTGTAATCAGGTCTCCAGTAGCAACGTGATTTTCTCACAATGAATCCTATAGCCACATTGGAGAAAATGACCTATAGACAAGTTCTTCTGACACACCCACCCTCAAAGCCATTTATCATTTGAAAGGTTGCAAGATTAACAGTGCCTTATTGGAAACCTGGCACCTACTGGAGGAGCCGCATGTTTCTCACTAATGTCACTTGCAAGCTAGCTTTATGAATGACCTGGCCTTTTCAATGTTAGAGAGGGTCTGACTAACCAAGTACCCACCCTATCCTGGCAGAACTTTTTCAATTGTGCATCACTGCTTGGGGGAATTCCAGTCACAGTTGGCTATAACATGACCCGGGCCTGAACCAACAATGTCTAGACCCTTGAACTCAAGATCTCCATTCTTTTATGTATATCTGGTCATCGGTGTTAGTAGCTCCTAGAGTATAAAACATCACTGTCTTGCTTATCTCAATGAAACCCCAATGTATGTCACTGGGGCAGCATATTTTTTAACTCCTGCTTCTCTGCCCAGGGAAAAATGACGAGGTTCCCAAGTTCATTGACAATCGTCAGAGTCTGTATTAATTGGCTTTAAATGCATGGTGACTATAGCAATACTTCCCCCCCAAAAAAGAACAAGCTTGCTGAACAAGATGTATCTAATAGCAGTGAAGATGAAATAAGGTTAAAATTGGACAGTATTAAAGGAAACGGCTTTTGTACAATATTCCACAGTTATGTTGTGTTTGCTTGAAACACAATATTGTTAAGAGTTGCATCACCTTAAAATACAAGACCTGTTTGACAACTTTATGTCAGTCTATGTGAGCGTCATCAATACAGGCTGTATTGTATTGTATGAAAATTGTATGTAAGACTTGGCAAGGTGGAATTTTAAAAACTCCAACATTTCTTGCCTGTAAACGTCATGTTAGGCAGGAGATTTCCGCTTTTTCTAATTGGCGCCTGGGGATTTAAAGTGATTTGGAAAAACAGTAGAACTACGATGAATTGCATAGAGCTGAAACTAGTTTAACAGCTTTCCCCAAAAGAATAAGAAACATGTCACTAAAATGGGAAAGGTTACATTATAATAATAATCTCGTGCCTTTATTTGACAGCATTAGCAAAATATTGTGGCAAGTCATAAAAGGTTATACTGATCATAAACTGTTGCTTTGCTAAACATTAGATGGAAACAATGCTTGAGGAAGTATACCCAGCATTATCACCAGGCCTTAAAGGGTCTTGGTACATATTGTTATCTCAATCTTTCTGCACTTCATTTACCATTGAGATGGAAAACTCAGCTCCTTCTGAATTCACTGAACAGGCACATATTGGTTTAGGGTTATTAGCTCTGCTTCTGTGTGAAATAAACTTCAAACATAATGTTGTTATTTATCTTTAACATACCATAATTTGTACCTGATTAAATAATTAAGTCTCAAAATGGTTACATTCATAAGCCTAACTGCTATTTTGAAGCTATTTCATCCATGACCTCCAGTCTTTATGGAGAATGGGTTACTACAATGTTTCCAGTATGTCAAAAGCCTTCTCAAGCTTATGTTTTACTTGGCAGGTACATAAGGCTTTCCATAGCAATTACAGGCTTTCAGATTTTCTCAAATGGGACTTTTGATGGAATATATGCAATAACACTTTCTTTTTTTAGAAAAAGCTTTTGGATGACAGCTATATAGATTGTACAACTGAGCCTACTGTATGTATTGGTGTCTATAACAGTTTGCTTTGCAATGCAAATATTCCATCCAGTTTACATGTGCAGAGTGTTCTTGCTTTCTTAAGAGTCTGCTTCATACCAGGCACCATACCTTTAGATAGGGTATATATGTGCAGTCTCTGCCTGTTTCCATTGAATGTGATGTTGCAGATTAGTAGATTTATACTAATCATACTTTGGGAAGGTTTTATCAGATAAAATTTAAATCTAGGTATTAATTCATCCTAAATAAAGGAATCAAGAAAAAGTAATGTAAAATTGTGGATTTTCCTATTGATTTTGTGCTACTGTACATATTTTGTAACACAAAGGGCTTTTTAAGAGTTTAAGCAATCAAGGTCAAAATTTTACCAACCTCATACTGTTTTGTAGGAACTTCAAGGTTGTCATATGAATGTCATTCTTCCATATGTTTGTGTTTAAAGAAACTAAATGTTGCAATGTGAACAAGAGACTTACACACATGCACCAATGACAAGCACTTGGGCAGAAAGAACCCAATTGCACTTTTGTTACAATCTCCAGCAGATAAATGACCCACTGGCTGTCAGTTACAATTATTAAAACCTTAGGCTTTTACTTCACTGAAGAACTAAAAGATCCCAATGCATAATTTTGCCCTTAGAAATTGCTACGTGATGTTAGTCTGTAATTTCTGAGAATCAATGATTGATTCTTTTCATTAGCATAATGGAGCTAAAAGTGTATTCATTTATATATATCCAGGGAGAAGTAAAAAGCTGACTTGCAGGACAATTCAGGTTTGATTGCTGGATGCTTAAATGCTTGTCCTAGTCACTTGCCCCTGGCTACAAGAGGTCACAGGCCAAACATCGAAGAAAGTTAAACCAGTTAGATCTGACTTTGCCATCCCACTTCCTCAGACATTAATGTAGCTAAAACTTAAACAGAAATATCAAAGTCAGACTGCATTCCTGTAATCTTGCAGCTATTTTAAAATTGTATCACTTTGCAATCTTTTAGAAATAATTTAAATAGTTTAATATTTTTTATTGTAGCAACAACAACAACAACAACAACAACAACAACAACATACTACTACTACTACTACTACTACTACTACTACTACTACTAATAATAATAATAATAATAATAATAATAATAATAATAATTAGGGCATCCCTTCTCAAGTAAACAGACCCCGTGGCTAAATATTTGGAGGAGAGAATCCCATTATTAGACTGGAGCCAGAAGAAGCCTGAAAACCCTGTGACAATAAGTGATTCTTCACGGAACAAAACTACAACAATAGAGAGCCTTTGATCTCAGCCCTCTCTCATTGCCAATTGAACTTTGTCACCATGCACTGTCATCTGCAAGGGAGCCTGTTTGAATGAAGCAATCCATAGCAATTTACTCTAGACTGGCTTTGAAGTGCCAGCACAAGTCCAACTTTTTCTCTCTCTCAAAGGTTTTTTTTAAGGCAGAGAAGGGGGGAAAATGTCTGGACTCTCTTAGGAGCAACACAACTCAGACATTTAGATAATCAGAGGGCTGGAGCCAAGACATCACAACATCAAAAGCCAGAGGGCCTCTTATAATACAAATGTGAGCAATCATTAGGCTCTAATGGTGCACTTCATTAATGTCCACTTCAAAGCAAAGTTTACTGACTTTGGGATTGACTAATTTACACATTGTGGGAAATTGCTGCCAGCCATGCATGAAACCACTAAGCATTTATGGAACATTAGGAACGCCCTCTCTCTCCTGAAAGCAGGAACTACAAACTGGGCTCATGATTGAAACAAGGCCTTTCATATGGCTTCCATCCTTCACACAAAAAGTCTCTGTGTCTCAGTGTGGTTATTATACACAGTTTGCATGTAGTTCAACATGTTTTATAACCACTTTTACCAAGAACTTTGCTACTGGACTTAAGTGACTGCTTTTAGTGCTTTTTATGGCACTTTTGTGCATTGGAGCAGTAAATAGTTTAGTGTTAATGGATCTAGCCAAAAACTTAAATACAGATGTACTCTTTCACCGATTGAGACAGTCTCACTCAGAGAGTGGGGGGTTGGGAGTTAAAGAAAGAAATAGGAAAAAAACAGGAAGGGACACCTGTTTATTGAGTGACATACTGAAAAATAATTGTTTAATCATGTTTCTGGAGCATTATTTTCCCTTATAAAGTCGTAATGCCCTTACACTTTTTGTTAGTGAGGTTTGTGATGCTCATATGTGAGATTAACTCCTATTCCTGATTCAATATTTGTCCCAATAATTCCTAGGAAATGGTCTAAGTTGGAACTTGTGAAAAGAACTGGTTAAGGAAATCACCAGCTGGCCTAGTGGCATCTGTTTGCTGTGGCAGTTTTGCCTTTGGCAAACAAAAGTCATAAATACCACAAAATATTAACCCCACTCATAATTCCCTGTAAGATTTTAGAATAAAGGTGTATTTTTCTTTCCTAGAATCTTTCAGTTAAAAGAATGGACAATTATCAGCACTAAAGAAAGAAAGGTGATAAAGTATGTAATTGTGTCATATTAGATGTAGAGAGGGAAAATGCAAATGCAACACAACAGTAACTATGAAACAGAGTCAACAAACACAAAATATGGTGGTATCTTTGCAGAGCCTGATGCACATGCTATTTCACACAGCAGATATTAATTAGATATGTTGGTGAAATTGGACAATACCAGTATTACAGCATGGGATTTATTATAATACAGCTCTTTAAATTTATTGAAATTATAAAAATGTTATTGTCTTCATTGTAACATTCACATTGCACAGCAGTAAATCCATGAGAGCTTTGTGAAATATATTAAAATCCAGCTGAGAAAACAGTTAAAAATTAGAGAAAGTATTTTGGTGCACCTACCATTGCTGGTAGTTAAAAGTTAAAAAACCCAAGAATCTCATCCAGAGTTTTCTTGAAAGAAACCAGGGTATTGACCTCTACAGCATGCCTGGTTAGCTTGTTCCATACTGCCACAACCCTTTGGGTAAAAAAGTGCTTCCTGTTCTCAGTTGTAAATGCGTTTCCACATAGTTTTCACATGTGTCTTCTGATTCATGTTTCACAGCTCAGTCTGAAGAAGTCCACTGGTTTGACTTTGTCAATGCCCTTGAAGATTTTGAATACTTGTATCAAGTAGTCACACAGTCATCTCAGTCCAGGACTAAAATGGTTCAGTTTAATCAGCCTATCAGTTTAAAACATTCCCTTAAGCCCTTAGTTGCTCTTAGTTGCACTTCTCTGGACTGATTCCAGAGCAGTTGTAATTTTCTATAACAGTGACATAAATTGTACACAAAATAGTAAATGTAGCTTTACAAATCCATTTTGTAATTTTAACATACCATAATAACCAGTATAAATTCTATTCTTTTTTGCTATATATCCAACTTTTTTATTTGAACACTTTTTTATTAGTAGCTCATTTAAGCTCAGTTTCTGAAATTTTGAATTTCTAGTCTTGTTTCTGCTCCTTGCATGCAACATCACTCAGTTGTGTATTAAACATCATCTACCCCAGTGTTTGCTCAGTCTTGCTAGTCTCATTGCTTTTCCATCATCTAGTTTGACAAATCTGAAGTTTGACAAGTTTACTAACTACACCAGAATAAAGATCACTTATATAAAATATAAAGAGCTGCTGTCCTAATACAGATCCTTGTGCTAACCCATTAATTACATTATCCCAACTTGACTATTCACTCTGTATTTGTACACTCATTTTTTTTAGTTGTTAACCAATTCCCAATCCAAATATGTCATATGAGAATTAATCTTTTATCACAATATTTATCAAAAGCCTTCTGAAAATGTAAATACACCATATCATATACTCTCTTTGTATCTATTACTGTTGTTGCTTGTTTAAAAGACTCAAACAAGTTGCTTAGCTTTTTAAAATCCATGGTGAGTACTACTTAGTATCTTATTTCCATTTAGGTGATCCTTGAATAGATCTAAAAATTGTTTCTATGACCTTACATGTAATAGAAGTCAGACATATTGGTTTATAAATACAATTCAGTTTTGTCACCCTTTTAACAGATGGGAATTACAGTAGCAATTTTCCAGTTCATTGGTAGTGCCCCTGAAATGAGCGACTGCTGGAAAAGTTTCATCAATGTTATATGGATAACATCTCTTGTTTCCTTAAGCACAGTTAGTAAGATACTATTGGACCTTGGGGATTTTAGTACCTCAAATACTTATATCCATGCTAATACTTTTAATACAGAACTTTGTCCTTCGGCTGCCTGAGTCATGTTGTTGACTACTTCTTTAGTGAATACCTGAGTGAAATATTAATTTAGTATATCATCAATTTCCTTTTCATTGACTAGCTTGCTGTGTTTACTCCTTTTACCTTTCTTTATAACAAAAATATATTTTACTTAGTGCTTTTAAAAGTAATTATCTAAGAGTGCTGTACCATACATAAAGAAGTTAATTCCACAATAAGACATAATGAAATTCAATATATATAAACCTAATACAAAAGATAAATCAGTAAAGAAAACACCTTTCTGAAAAAGTAAGTTTTTAGGCTATAGTTAAAGGACCTTTAAAGTTCTTTTAAAGTTAATTAAAGCTGCATTACTGATTTAAAAGTAGAATTTTTAAAAAGTGTACAATGCCCCCTTACCATGAATCAAATTAAATAATTGTATTCATTTTTATTTGGCAGAAAAATCACTGTATAGAAACAATTCAGGGAGAAAAGAGGAGGCTCTGGCAAAGAGAGAAAATGACGGAAAACCACTTAACAGGCCACAAGTTTCAGAGAAATAGGGACATCTGCATTTTATCAGGTTTGTCCAGATAGCGTTACAAAAAACAATTGTCTGCACATTGGCAGACAGCTGAAACTTTAAAGTGCTAAATTACTGAGAAAATGCAGCAGATAAAAAATAGCACATGTACCCCATCAGTGTAATGAAAGTAACATATAGCCAGTGACATAGTGTGTTAGTGAGTAGTGAAGATGAAGAAGTAGGTGAATGTCAATTTGAAAGGCCCCCATTTCCAATTTTTCTTAACCTTTAACACATTCTCATTCATAAACAAATGCCAAGAGCATAATTATTGAGGTACATGTTTCCTTGGAATGATAAGTTGCAACGCAATGAGTCACAGATGGCTTCCCATTACAACAAATGTCAAACATGTACAGTAAATAACATTACAAAGAATAAAGCCACTTCATTCTTGCTGCTAACTATCAACTCACATTCACAAGCTGTGTGCACATAGGTGTATTGTTTAGTTGTAAGAAGCAATGTATGTCCTGTATTACCTACAGTACCCACAAAAACAGTGACAACACTGAATCCAGTAATTCTAGAGCAGTACATCTTACTGCTATTATGTTTAAGTAATGGAAGTGATAAATAGAACTTATATGGAAAAACACCCTAGGAGACAATCTTCATGGATTTAAAAAGGTACAGTAGGTCTTGCTTACCTGAAATGTTGCAGGCCTTTGAACAAGCAGCAACAGTAATTGACACACATGGCATACAATATTGTATAGATTTTTCAACAAGAGACACTTCCTTACACAATGGATTGTGGAGTGTGATAGAAGCTACTGAGCCATGTTGTCTAAGTCAATACCATGGCTTCTATAATAGAAACATTCAGATGAGACCCTCCAATTAATTAACAACTAATTTAATCATCTAAAATAATCTTACCTATTGACAGGGGTGTTCATTCATTCAACATTGTCATATTGTATTTAGAAATGTTTGTTTTTTCAGCCAATGCTGAGAAACTCTGTGTGGTCAATGTTCATCGGTTCTGCTAAGGTACAACACACATTTAAAATACTTCCTAGGAAATACAAATGAATTGTACCATAATGATATTAGGTCTAGCTCTTGTTATAATAAGATTCGTCATTATGAGTAATAGGTGGCACACAGGCGCAGTGGTTATCATTGCTGCCTCTCAGTGCTGAAGCCCTTGGTTGGTTCAACTCCTGGGGTGCTGTCTGCGTAGAGTTTGAATGTTCTCCCTGTGTTTGCATGGGTTTACTCTGTGTTCTCCACAGGGGGCACATTAAATACAAGTAGTGGGACCCCTGGTGGACTGATTCAACTTAAGCAAATAAGGGTCTCTCCCCCAAGGTCAGCTTACTGAAACCTGTAACCGCTGTATCAGATAAATGTCTGTCTCAGAGCTAAATGAGAAGAAAAAACCTGGGAAAATCAAGCAATCCACAGCAACTTTTAATATAACACAAGTAGAATAAGACTGCATAGTAGTTGCAGGCCTGATTTTTTTTAATGCCCAGGACTAATACTTTCAAACAAGCAGCCTATTTCAATTCTGTGTCCATATCAAACAAAAAGTGAAGAAGATGGTATAATGGGAAGAACTTTAGATTTAATACCTTTGTCTAAAGAAGGAAACCATCAATTCAATTTTGCACCTCTTGAGGATGTAAAGAACATATATCTATATTGCATATACTGATAGGCATTAAAAATTAAACAAAAGCTATTTGTTCTATAATAAATATATATTCTTGATAAATATATATATATATAGCTGGTATATATGTGTTCTTGGTATATACAGATGTTAAGAAAAACACACAATGATACTATAAAGTCAAGTGGTGTCTTTATTAATACATTAGATTTCTCTCCAGAAACATAATACACATACTTTATCACAAGATCCAACAAAGATATAATAAGATGAGCAAGGAGAATAGTTTTTGACCAAACAATGCACAGAATATCCAGTTTGCATTGGCTCTGATCGAAGTTTGGACTAATCCTTGTCTTTTACACCTTGACTCTCCTTAAGATACCGGTGCAGTTTTTGTTTCATAGACATTCAAGAGGAAGTCAAGTTATAATCTGGCCCGTTTCTGCTCTCCTGTGTGAAAATACACCTGAGCACCTCTTTCTCACTCTCCTCCACTCACCCCATCTTCACTCCTGTGGCACCTCCCTGTCTTATTTCTGCTCCTTCAGCCTCAATAAGAGCCTGGCAGCCATGAGAAGGTCTAACAGAAATATGTTATTCTAGGTTTCATAGAAGTCAAGTAAGTGTCAAGTACACAAACAAGTGTACTGCAAATATAATATTTATCATAAAAAGTCATATTTCTACAAATATCTAAAGACTTATTTTGATTCTGCCAATAACTATGTATTAGACAGATCATCTTTTCATATAAGAATTTTTTCTCTTTTGTTTTATTATAGCTAACAAATATACCATTCACACTGATGCGGCTATTTGTGTGCCAGCTGAAGAACAGAGTAATTGAAAGAACCATCCATTCAGAAAATGGACTGAGGAATTCTATTGAAGTGGTAAGCTTCTACAATGGTGCTGCTGGTCTATATTTTCTAATGCTGACCCTCTTTCATTGTTTAGTAACTGTTGATTCATTAACATAGCTTACTAATTACTCATTTCAAGGATGTAATTTGTATCCTACATATGCTTCTTGTTTCATAGCTTATAAGGTTCTTTGTTCTTTTCTCAATTTCTGTTTCTGGTTAAATTGCTATGTGATGGCAGCTCTATTTCTGAAAGGACTTCTCAGATCCAAATAAGAGGGAGTGACAGAGACGGACCATATGCAATGCCTTGTCAATGAAATTGAAAGTATTTTCTAAAATGATTCTC
Source organism: Lepisosteus oculatus (assembly GCF_040954835.1). Classification (NCBI taxonomy): domain Eukaryota; kingdom Metazoa; phylum Chordata; class Actinopteri; order Semionotiformes; family Lepisosteidae; genus Lepisosteus; species Lepisosteus oculatus. The sequence goes on along the minus strand of NC_090696.1, from coordinate 43,525,208 downwards.
TTAAAATTCAGTAAAAAAACATTCAGCATTTTTACTTCTGAAGTAATTCATTAAACCCAGGATACTGCAATATAACCAGAAACCAAACAACAAAAATTACAGGCAGTAATAAATGAAACGAAAACAACAAAGAGAAGGAAATAAAAAAGTAACAACATAAAAATGTAGCTGAAACTGAAAAATAGTATGTTTTCCAGTTTGTTAGATGTCATTATAATTGTGCAGCTACTTTATTTACTGTGTCTCTTAGTGGGTGTGGCATTATCCACTGATGGAACTCAAAAATGAATGACAAATTAATATAAGAAAGAAAAGGGACAGAACATTTTCTACCTTTACATTCAGCTAAAATATTTTATCTAACCATAAGAACACCCCATACAGTATGTGAAGTATTTTTAGAAAACATAGTGACAACTCTTTTATTTTTACTTTAAACACTTGGCAATAAATAATATACTGACAACATACATCCTCTTCTCCTCTATTTGCTTTTTAAACTATTTATGATAGGCCAGGCAACATCCAAATAAGTTTAGAATAATGGAATAATAAAGAGAGGATGTTGATTTGCAAGAACATCTACTTTTTGTAGGTTTACGCTGAGCCTGTACCTACCAAATAAATTCTAATAGAAACTGTTTTGCTGAAAGGAAAACAAAGACTCTCTCAGAATTAAAACTTACGTGCACTTGGAGAAATTATAGTTACATGTGGCTGAAATGTTATTTCACACTTGGCCAGTTACTGAGGTGAAGTATTTTTCTCGAGTACCAGTACTACTTAAGCTTAAAACACAGATTTGTAAGCTAATGAAATATGCATAAGGAACAAAAAAGGAACAAAGAAGAATGGTAATTTCCTAATTCTGAGTGTCACCATCTTCTTGCATCATCTAAAGTAATGAAATGGGAAGTCATTTTCACCTTAATTGCAATGTTAAAAACAGCAGTGTTCAGAAGACCAGTGTCCTGCTGAATATAGCATGCACTACATACACTAAATAGATTTTCCACATTGGTTTGATTATATTATTAGTAATTTGTGATTTCTTTGTTTATTCACACATTACCAGATTTCTAAAGTCTTCTAACCTTGTTCAACACAATTTCTTCTGAGAACACTGCACAATATGAAATCATCAGTTTAATCTCTATGTCTTCATCTGGTTAAACTCACTTTCTCACTGTGAATTGGGAGATTAATAACCATGAAGATATCCACTTATTAGGATCCAGAAGAAGTCTAAGCAATGTAGGGGAGTGTTAGAATTAGTTTAAGAATAGAATCAGTCACTTAACTTGTGCTGTCAAATGTTAGCCTTGTACTTTCACCAGGAATTGCATATATATAGGAACAACAAGAGTCTCCTTTTCCCTGTAACAGCTAATAAAAACTCACTTTTGTCATTTTAAGGATAAGTTTCTCTTTACGTTCTTCTTTCATTGCCTTATTTGGCATTACGTTGAACAGACCTCTGAAAATCCTAATATTTTCATATGATATAGCTACCTTTATTACACATTTAAAAAACTAAACAGGAAAATAAATGATTTTTTGTTGCAGGGAGGTATTTAGGGAAAATTGACAGTCTTGTCATGTTATAAAGTACTGAGTAGACTTTTCAACTCAAAGACATTTGTTCAGCATTTTGTGATTTTGAATCATAGAACCAGAACTAAACAAAATGAAAATAGTTATTATCCATGAGAAAACTTTAGATCAGATAAAACCACTGTCTAAATAATTATGTCTCAGTGGTATAGTAAATATAAACTGGACTGGCTTCAAACAATGTCCAAGTTGCTTTTAGCTGCTGAAGTTTACATAAAAAAGAGGAAATGTAAGAAATCTCAATAATGTTTAGTGCCCATGGGATGGAGGCACCACATTCACTTCTCATCACAGTTCACATGTGCAAGAAAATACACTATATAGTATTTTGGTATATTCCATAGATTGAAAGGTATAACATGGCTAGAAGCAATGGGCAACAGTACTACTAGATTTAACTGAAGTTTTGAAATCTACAGTGCCTTGCGAAAGTATTCGGCCCCCTTGAACTTTTCAACCTTTTGCCACATTTCAGGCTTCAAACATAAAGATATAAATTTTTTATTTTATGTGAAGAATCACCAACAAGTGGGACACAATTGTGAAGTGGAACGAAATCTATTGGATTTTTGAAACTTTTTTAACTAATAAAAAAATGAAAAGTGGGGCGTGCAAAATTATTCGGCCCCCTTGCGTTAATACTTTGTAGAGCCACCTTTTGCTGCGATTACAGCTGCAAGTCGCTTGGGGTATGTCTCTATCAGTTTTGCACATCGAGAGACTGAAATTCTTGCCCATTCTTCCTTGCAAAACAGCTCGAGCTCAGTGAGGTTGGATGGAGAGCGTTTGTGAACAGCAGTTTTCAGCTCTTTCCACAGATTCTCGATTGGATTCAGGTCTGGACTTTGACTTGGCCATTCAAACACCTGGATACGTTTATTTGTGAACCATTCCTTTGTAGATTTTGCTGTATGTTTGGGATCATTGTCTTGTTGGAAGATAAATCTCCGTCCCAGTTTCAGGTCTTTTGCAGACTCCAACAGGTTTTCATCCAGAATGGTCCTGTATTTGGCTGCATCCATCTTCCCCTCAATTTTAACCATCTTCCCTGTCCCTGCTGAAGAAAAGCAGGCCCAAACCATGATGCTGCCACCACCATGTTTGACAGTGGGGATGGGGTGTTGAGGGTGATGAGCTGTGTTGCTTTTACGCCAAACATATCGTTTTGGATTGTGGCCAAAAAGTTCGATTTTGGTTTCATCTGACCAGAGCACCTTCTTCCACATGTTTGGGGTGTCTCCCAGGTGGCTTGTGGCAAACTTTAGACGAGACTTTTTATGGATATCTTTGAGAAATGGCTTTCTTCTTGCCACTCTTCCATAAAGGCCAGATTTGTGCAGTGTAAGACTGATTGTTGTCCTATGGACAGACTCTCCCACCTCAGCTGTAGTTCTCTGCAGTTCATCCAGAGTGATCATGGGCCTCTTGGCTGCATCTCTGATCAGTCTTCTCCTTGTCTGAGCTGAACGTTTAGAGGGACGGCCAGGTCTTGGTAGATTTGCAGTGGTCTGATACTCCTTCCATTTCAAGATGATCGCTTGCACAGTGCTCCTTGGGATGTTTGAAGCTTGGGAAATCTTTTTGTATCCAAATCCGGCTTTAAACTTCTCCACAACAGTATTACGGACCTGCCTGGTGTGTTCCTTGGTCTTCATGATGCTCTCTGCGCTTTCAACAGAACCTTGAGACTATCACAGAGCAGGTGCATTTATACAGAGACTTGATTACACACAGGTGGATTCTATTTATCACCATCAGTCATTTAGGACAACATTGGATCATTCAGAGATCCTCGCTGAACTTCTGAAGTGAGTTTGCTGCACTGAAAGTAAAGGGGCCGAATAATTTTGCACGCCCCACTTTTCATTTTTTTATTAGTTAAAAAAGTTTCAAAAATCCAATAGATTTCGTTCCACTTCACAATTGTGTCCCACTTGTTGGTGATTCTTCACATAAAATAAAAAAATTATATCTTTATGTTTGAAGCCTGAAATGTGGCAAAAGGTTGAAAAGTTCAAGGGGGCCGAATACTTTCGCAAGGCACTGTATACCCCAGACTATAGTCTCATGAGTCTATAGTATCTATAGTCATGAGTCTATAATATAATTTAGAAATGTTTGATAACATTTCGTAAAGCTTGTGGGATCAAAGAATGAATGAAGACATGAATGAAGAAAAAGACATAAATGAAGAAGCACATTGGAGGTGTTAAATCCAGTATCTGGGCTAACTTCCACTCATGGCTTGTACAATGTCACCTGTGTAAAATCACCCTTAATACAATTAGCAGATGTTTACTTATCTAAGTGGAGTGATGTATCACAGAGAATGGTGGCCATGCATCATCCAGGTGAGTACTGAATTTTTGTAGTGGGTGAAGTGGGACCCATCCTTTATGTAAGGACATCCTTTAGCATGAAAACACTGTATAAATTATTAGTATTAGTATTATTATGACATCTGTAGATACTTAAAAGGGTAGCAATGTGGTGATACTGGTTTGCATTGCTGTTTTGTTGTGCTGGGGCCCTGGGTTCAATTCCAGACCTGGGGTGCTGTCTGTGGGGAGTTTGAATGTTCTCTCTGCTTGCCTGGGTTTCATCTGGGCGCTCTGGCTTCCTCCCACAATCCAAAAACATACTTGTAGGTTATCTGGTTTCTGTAAAATTGCCCCTGGTGTGAGTGTGTCTGTGTGTGTGCCCTGAGATGGACTGGCATTCCCATCCAAAGTATACTCTGCCTTGAGGTCATTGCTTGCTGGGTTAGTTTCTTCTCCCCCTGCAAAGCTGTACAGAAAGTGGTTTAAAAATTGGATGGAAGCATGTTCATAGTCATGGGATCATGTAATTTATTCCCTGTGACTTTATTAAGGACAAATTTAAGTCTGGTTTCAACGTTTATTACAATTTGTTTCAAACGTAAAAAATATTTTGTTGTTTTTCTATCAACCTGGTCTAAAGACAAATGTGCGTGCAACAACCAAATTACAGTACACAAAAAACAACAACACGTCACACCTTCTTCAACATTTGTCCTCTTGTAACGTTCTAAGCAGATGCTAACAATTGGAAATAATGGTAGAAATATTTATGCTAATCAGGTGCTGATTTCCATTTGAGTTTCTGTTGCCAGTTCAATTCAGGTAATAAAGTGTGAATCGAGTATCCTTCCATGTGAACAGGCCAATGCGCCAAGATAACTAATCCAGTCCTTATCTTAGGCCTTTCATGCAGCCACAGACTCCCTAATCAAGACGAACTGCTTCCCATCCCCCTGCCTCTGTTTTTATTCCTTCTCAAACCCTTTGCTGGGGCACTTGGGGTCCAGCATAATTGGTTTAGACATAATTTACTGCTCACTTGGTAATGTAGCATTTCAGCATCTGATAAAAATCATATCAAGTCACAGCACTGGTTCTCAGCTTGAAAGGGAGTTAGTGTAATCACTTTGATACCACAGCCCTCAAGTATCTCATTTTTGCCGGACGGGGCACTGTGAAGTAATCATTGTTAAATGGCACTGGCTCCAAAAGAGGCTCCCATGTCCCAGCATGCACACTGTTCTTTGTCTCCTCTCATTATTTCATGGGGAGTCCAAGAAAAACTCCTTGCAGTGGGAATGTCACGGAAATAAAATGCAGAGAATAGCTCCACAGTCAGACATCAGATAGATCATACTGCTGGGCAAGGTTATAATTATCCCTGTTTTGGTCACCCGGGGGGGATGCTACGCTAATATTCCTAGTCCTGCATAGCTAAGCAGTTTTGCTTTAAGTGAATGTTGTTGTTTTTTTCCCTTGATGAACTCGGCAGCTGCTGGTTTTTGGAGATGGGATATTTACAAACTCAAATCGTGTAGATTGGTAAATCTTTTCATAACAAATTCGCCAAAAGGTAAAAGGTGATCAGATTATAGGCAAGCACTTGTGTTTTAAGTTAAGTATGTTTTATTTTAAGTAGGTTACTTACTGACATCCACAAATTCGTTTTTCACATGAAGCCTAGTTTCAGAGTGCAGAAACAAAATTTACTGTTTATCACTCAACATTCAAGTAAGGCAAAGAAGCAGGATTTTAGGAGATGTCTACTTCAGAATGTTAAACACACTTTATATGCCTTTGTATGTATTTCAGGTAAAAATTAGGTTTAATTCCATACATTTTATACATTGCACTACTTAGACTATAACAATGAGTAAGGAACTATAAAATAGTTTCGAACTGTAAAACACATTCAGGATTATGACTCAGTTTCTCTTTGTAATCTATTGAAAATACTGTATACAGTGTTCCCTATTAAATGTATCTTGTTCTTTGTTCTACAGTTGCTTAAAGTAGAAGAGTCAAAGGCCTTAGGCTGGGCTTCTATTAAAATGAAAATTTATGATAGTTATCTTCAAAATAAGACAGTCTAGTTCCAGTGCTATTTAAAAATGTTTCTGACGCATTAAAAAGTTATTTTACTGTATTTTCTAATGCTCTTTCAGAGAAGATGAGATATAAACAAAAAATTAAAAATTACTCTTTTTTGATAACTCCTCATTTTACATTCTTCAGTATTGTCCAGGTGTATTCATATTTATGTGCATTTCCCTAATTTTAATACAGTTTTAATATATGACTTATTTATAATCATATCAATGTAATCAATTTTAATTTCTGATTTTCCCAGGTAATGATCTTGGCACTAAGAATGTGTTATGTCATATGTCATTATGTGAGAAAAATATGAAGGAGTTATTTTCTTTTTTAATTTGCAATTGAGAGCCTTGGTGACTCACTTGACACCAAGTTACTGTAATAACAGCTAATAACCATAGAATTTCACATTCATTTTTTTGTACTTCAAATTGCCTACTTAAGGATTTTACTCTTTTTGCAGACATTTCTTGTACAATTAGGTGTTCAACTTCAATTGTATTTTATCCTTGTTCGGGTTTTGATTTGCAGAACAGTAGACATAGATGTAATTGGAAAATATGTCAAGCCATTACAGAAGATTTATATCTATCTGTTGCCACAGAAGTGCAATTTATTGGCATTTCCTATTCTGGATGAATTTATCTAAGATTAATCCATAGGTCATGAGCACAAGCTGTTTGAAGACCACATTAAAAAATGGGAAGAAAAAAAATTATATAAATAGCATGGATTTTATTGAAACATTTTTATCTTACAGTTTTACCTTTTATCTTTAGACTTGTCTTAAAGTTAATTTCTAGTGTTCAGAGAAAACATTTATTGCCAAATATTTCCTCATTCAAACAATAACAACTAGTATTTGAGCAACAGGAAAAATAAACCTCTATTATTTATTTCTGCATTCATTTTGTATTTAATTTCCTTTTGAATAATAATAAAATTAAATTAATTATTCTCTCCTACGTGCTTAGTGAAACATCTCACATCACAAATACATTTGGCATCATGTATTTTCTTTGCTCTGGTGTGAGCTCAGTCAATTGATTGTTGTTATTGGACACTAACCAGTCAAAGCAGAGCACACTTTCTTGCTTTTAGAATACTGTGTGACATTTTATGGGTAAGGAACCATTCTCAATAACTTCTGGTATTTGTCACAATGATTTATAACACCCTATTACAAGACTTAAGAAGGCTTGGCATGAGCCATGCAATTTGCTTTATTTTTATGAACAGCACTAAATCTGTTTTATCTGTGGGATTAACTGGATTCAGTTTCTTTCAATGCAAGGGTCAGTGGAACTCATCTTTGATCTTACCTGATACCTGGACAAGGGAGAACACAAAACACACTGGGATTCCTGAAAGGACAGGCACCCACCAATTGTGTATATCATGAAAAAAGAAATTTAAATAAAATTAAGACTTTTCTTTGAAGATTTATTGAAGATTTATTGGATTTTATTGGCTAAGAATCTTGAAAAATATAATGTGTGAGATCTCATGGACCTTTGGAAAACTGTAACATTTGTTGATTAATTATTTGTTTTTCATTTTTGATTAATGTTTTGCATATTTTAATGAAAATTGAATTTGTTAATTGTGTAAAAGGCTTGCGTTGGTCCTCCGTGGAAACCAAATGACCTACACTCTTGTATGTGAAGCACCCCAGTAAGCAGTACAGAAACTTGAACACCTTATGCACAACCACATGATGATAGATTAGATTAGGCAAAGCCAACTATTACTTACATAACAATGATACAGTGCTGGTTTAGTTTATATAAAGTTTAAATTAGTTACTTAACAAGAAGTTAAATACAGTATTTTAGTCCTAATTTTGGGAAAACTCTGTGTTTACAGAAGGCATTATTAGCAGCAAGCAAACCTGCAAACTGAGTTATATACAGTAGTATGCAGAGCTTGATGAGAACTGCTTGATCAAAGGAATGCATAAGTAAGCATGCTGAATTTTAAAACATTATTCCCATTTGAAAAACATGATACGCCAGCAAATGTTATTTTCACTCTAATATAGCAGTACTATATACAGAACTGTAAATATCTGTTATGGAAGTGTGAATATTAATTACCTCTGAATGTCATACAACGCTAGAATTCACAACCATGTAAAAAAAAAACTTCTAATTTAGTGTCACCTATATAAGTGAAATTAAGCAGCCACGAACAGCTGTATTCCTCCTTTCAGTTTTCTTCAGCATGATATAGCTTACTCTGATCAGTGAAACAGGTGCTTATAAATCTAAAAACTTCCAACTTATATCAGTGTATTTAAGCTTCCTTTTAAAAAAACAACATAACACTAGAATATATTCCTTGTATGTTCTGTCTATTGTAACAGTAGATGACATCACCCACGTGAAACCTACACCTTTTAGCATTCTCCTGTGATGCAAGATGGGGTCTTTTCAGAGTACTTTGTTTTCTGAGAAGTAGGGTTTGTTAATGCACTGAGCCCAGGATCGAATCTGTGTAGGGGCTAGTCAGAGCTGCCCCCATGCAGCTTTAACATCAGGCTTTTCTTTTAAAGCTACGATGTACAGTAGAATAAAGCTTAATATTCCTTTGTGTATGAGCATGAAATACAGTGGCCCTTTTGAGTTGGTTCTTAAAATTAGGAAAAAAAGATTGTTAATAATAATGATGTAATATTAAGCATATTAACAAAACCCCAACAGTCCTAGAAACAAAACACTATACAATTCCCCCCTTATAATCCCATGATGACTTAAAATAAAAGACAAAATCTCTGCTCTAATGCTATTCACCTTAAGGCCATCACATAGAGATTAATTTCATGCAATCATTTTTGCTTTTCACTTTAACAGTTTAAATACCAGTTTCACAACAAACAATATTACAAAGCTGTACAAAGTCAACTTTATCTCATAGTTGTTCAGTCACCTCTAGTAGATATATTTTAGGCATTGCTCTCAATGTGATGAAACAAAAGAAAACAAAAATAGATACTATTACCTATTATTGTTAACTATTATCAAAAGACAGCAATGTATCTGGTAACCTTGTCTGTCAAAACATTGATTTTTCTTAGCACAGGTATGTTTATGTTTCAGATTCATATTCCTTGAGGATGCATTTCTGAATTCAGAAATCCTTATAAATGTCTTATAAAAGTCCTTTTAAGCACATCTATCTTCGCTTTGGTAGAGCGACAAACTTCCTGTTTGTTGGACGGGAATGCAAAGCTGCTGGATCAGGATTCGCAGTAGGGGCAGCGTTTTAAAAGCATACCCCCTGGGCATTGTATGAAAGAAGACATTGAAGAAAAGAACACAGTTTGTTTGCATTTGAGTTGATAAACAAAGAAAGTTTGAATGAAGGGACCCATTATGCTACTTGCCGACAGTCAAATCCTTAATCTCTGTTGGCATCATCAGCTCTTACACATGGACTAGCCGACTGGTTAGACATTTCAGATATGCCCCACAAATTCAATATTCAGTCATTTTTAAAATGGATCTGCAGGCATATTATTATATTGATATATATACTTGAGGGTAAAATATTAAGCAACCTTTTGAGTTTCCTAAATTATTTTAAGGATTTGTCACCTGGCATGGTTAGTAAACTTGTCAAATTTGCAAATGAAAATCAACAATTCAGTACATTGTATTGTTGGTTATCAGTGTACTGTAGTGCATCAAATGTCAGAATTTCAAAATTTTGGCTGTATCCAGGAGTGGGCTAAAGCCTGAAATGAAATGTAGACATGTGCTGAATATTGCAACCAGGGAGCAAAATCTTGTACTACTACATACAGTAAATAGTAGACAGAGATTGAAGAAGCAATCTGTGACAAGGATTAGGTGTTAGCATTGACACATTTTTTCTTGTTCTCCAGGTAGAGTGGAGAAGCAGTAATGAAAGTGCTAAAGATATAGAATATGTATAGATTTAAAAGCTTAAGATTGAATCAGTGGAAGTTATGTAATAATTGATAATTCCTTAGTAAATCTTGAGTTAGAATGTTATGTGCTGTTCTGGATGCAGCATTGCAACAAAGACATTGCGTGTCTTATTTTAGTGAATGTCCCACACTGCCTACTCTCGTTAAAAGAAAGAAAACTGTTTAGCTCTGAGCAGACAAGAATACCAGTATTTATCGTATTCATAATTCTGAAAAGATACTGACAGACAATCTAATGGATTTCTTCAGTGGGAACAGTGAAATCTAAACCGGAGGTCATGAAAGGAGACAAAGGAAACATACATATATAAGACGGAGAACAGTAGGCATGTTTTTTACAGAAAGAGCTATGAGAGTCTGGAATAAGATACCCAGCAATGTTGTTGGAGCTGGAACTCTGAAAACTCTCTAGATACGGCTGGATGAGATCCTCAGATTAATGAATCACTTGTAACCAAGTGACAAAGATGAAATAAATAACTCCATGTAAATTGTAACTATTCTTATGTTCTCCCCTCCTCACATTTGTAACATTTACTATGTTCTTAAGATATCTGCCTCACCAACTGCATATTGCCAGTTACGGATAAATTCTGCTCTATGTGGGTGGGAGTTCCCTGATTGCTTTAGCTTTCACAGAGTTCAAGTCAAATGACAAAATAACGGTTTCAAAGATCCCTTGTTAGCAATATACTGAAACTTTTCCACCTGTAGCTGCTTAAGACATATAATGTAATATACTGTATCACAGATTGCACATTTTCACAAAGTGATTCATCACTGCATTGTTATTTCTCATTTTCATTATGCAGAATGGAGTTAAAATGTATATAGAATATTTGTTACACTGTAGAGTAATGTTTTATCCATTTTCTCCTTTGGGAAATTGAACTTTTTACTGGAATGTGACATTTGCTTATTTTATAAGTATACATTGTATAAATATTGGTTTCTTGCATTCAAACACCTAACTATTTCACTATGAACAGTATTTGCTGCCTACATGTGTTACAGTATCTCAATGAATATTGTATTTAATAGACTTGCAATGTTGCATGTGGTGAATACTCTTGTGGTCTTCATCTAGTATCTAGAAAATGGGAACACTCATACTCAGGAAATACTGCTGTACCAGAAGGAATCTGTCTGGTGAATTATTAATCATAATTATATTATTAAAGGCTGCTTTTTTTTCGTCTTCTCATGCAGCCCATGATGATGTTAGGGTTAAGCAAACTGTAGACCTTGTAAATGCAAAGCCTCTTTGGTCAAATTAAATTGGATACAGCTTTGTCACGCTTGGTGGAATTGTGCGGGCCTCAGATATCACTTCCTAACACATATTTCTGCAATAGTTTAGATGGATGTTTGCCAACCAAATGGCACAGTGGTTAGTGTGAGGACTGCTGGAATGGGAGGACTGAGGCTTTCCAGTGTTGTTAGATTTTGGTTGGGTGTAATTTTTATGCGAGGACTCAGATTCAGGCTCACCATCTGTCTGAAGGTGGGTAAATCTTCTTTGGCTCAAAGCAAATTGCCATGGGAACAGGGGTTAGCCACACAGTTCAGGAGGTCCTGCTGTGGAGATGGGTGCTGCCAGAATCATAAACATCGAAAGCCAAGGAAAAACGGGATGGGAAAATCCAACCAGACTCACTTGAGACCCTCATTTCAGTGCCTCAAAAGATACCGTTTCATACATTCCACAACAACAGACAGAAAACCGCTCCAAACAACATGAAATCCACTTAAACCAGTTAACCTCAGATGACTTTACATTTATTTGGTCTTTCTGTTATTTGCATGTAGATGGAACAGCAACCGCAAAGTTTAGAGTTTCATGAAACTGGAGTTTATTTCGTCTGTGCCCAGGGAAGATGATTAGTTAGTATTGTGTGAAGTCAGTTGTTAAACTAGCATCTAAATTTGAGACAGATTTTTGGCAAAGTGAAGAAGTGGTTTGTAGATAGGTTATAAATAAATGGAGAGAAAAATATTTCCATTCTACAGTATCTGGTACAAAAGATTTTCCTTCTATTTGTGTTTAATACAATCTCCTTAATAGATAGTGTTTTCATATATGAATAGATTAAAACTATTATGTGCGGAGTCCCCTATATATATACTTTCTGATCAATGTCTAGAAGATTATAATTCACCACATTGTATATCTAAAACAAGGACACTTTCTCATTTACATCACCCATGTACCAGGAAAAGTATTTTTTGTTTTTTACATTTTATGCAAATCAGACTAACCAGTTAGTCTATGTTTCATTGAATGCAAAACTTACAAGTTAAAACCCAGGACTTTACTTTGAATACTACAGACACTGTCTGATTTCACAAGAGCAAAACTGATTAGTTAAACTGATGAAAATCCAGGACTAAGGGACTGGAAATTGTTTGCCTTTATTAAAAAGCTCAAAAAAGAGGCTCCACCATCTGACAAATGAAACAAAAAACTCCCACTGCATTGTATTTTTGGCTATCTAAATTAATCCTTTAAATTGAAGCACAGAAAGAAATATGCTATGTTTTTAATCTAGCATTTAAATGAATATTTAACTTACTGATCCAAATATTAACTATTGCTTGGCTTTCATTCCCACACTAATTTAAATCACAGGCATGGTAATAAACAGGGGTGGCAAAGTGGCACAGTGGTTAGCATTGCTACCTTCTGTGCTGTTGCCCTGGGTTCAATCCCTTTTGAGGTGCTTTCTGTATGGAGTTTGTATGTTCTCACTGTGTTTGCATGGATTTCCCCTCGGTGCTCCAGTTCCCTCCCAAAGTCCAAAGACATACTGGTAGATTAATTGGCTTCTGGGAAAATTGGCCCTGGTGGGAGTGTGTGTGCCTGTTTGTGTGTGTCCTGTGATGGTCTTGCACTTCCAGAGTGTATCCTGCCTTTCCACCATCGCTTCCTGGGATAGGCTCCAGCTCCCCCACAACTCTGTATTGGATAAAGCAGTTAGAAGACAGATGGATACTTAACAGCAAAGCAATACTGCAAGGATGAAAAGTTAAAATATTACAAAACTTTCATAAAATTAATTATGCTGTAGGGACCTGTTTACACAAAACCCCTGTATAATCCCTCTGTGATTTTTCGCAATGCCCAAATTACTGTTACCCATCACTAAATGCTCATTAAGAAGATTAGCTTCATGAGATAGTTGAAGTACAAATATAACAGCAATTAGAAATTGTATTAACTCATAATTAGGTTAACCCCCGTCCAGCAGTTATTGTTCCCTTAGTGTTATTTAAATTAATTTCCTTCTCACTGGGCAGGTGCAGGGGTGAGCAGGGAGCAGCAGGTTCATCCCAGTCTCTTCTCCAGATCTACCTTCAGGCAGTTTTCAGGGAATTTCATCCTGGAATTTGGGGGCTGTAAGCTTTTTTAACCCTCCTGGGCAACTGACACCATTGCTTAATCGTGTAAGTTTGTGTGATGTTCCTTTCATCAGCGTGGTAATCCCATTACGGACAAATAAAGACGTAATCACAGTTTATTCCCCCGTTCATTTGCATGCCACATCCTCTATTGTCAGGATCTCTATACAACCCCAATTGGATGTGAGTGACTTTTCACTCTCCCTGCTGTGATATGAGGGAAAATAAAGTAGTTAAAGCAAGGGGGGAGGGAAAGTCAGATAGATGGATCTTGTAAAATAGATTTTACATCACAGCTCTCGGTTTTTCAATATTAATTCTCGTAAATTGTGCATTTTTTTTTTGCTTTCTTAGTTAGCAGTCTGACATCTTGGCACAAAGATACAAAATGTGATGTAATCCTGTTTCGAGTCTGAGTAAACATAAAAAAACACCATCAGTGTATCAGTGATTTGGAGGGTACAAAAAGTAAATCGAATAAGAAAGCACACTACAGCTCATAAGGACACATTTGGAATTTTCAATAAAGGTGTCAACTCATTTGAAGCCTGTTTTTCAAAACAGGTTCTCTGTAGTATCTGCAAGTATCACAAGCAGAAAATATGTAGTATTCTTAACCAGGAATACTGCTAGCATAATTGACAGAAAGGATACATTTATCTTTCTTGTGTTTTTTATACTGGTACAATATTCAATATTAACAATGCTCAATATTTCCTTAAACAAATGTTTTGATTATTATCTGATTATTTATAATTTGAACACTTTGTTAGATAACCACTGTGAATCATCAAAAATGGAACAATATTTGCACACAATTTGCGACATATTTGCGACGAAAGCACTAAAATGTTCTGTACTTCTGAAACTAGATTTTTACGATTATCACATTTAAAATAAAAAACAAGTAAAGGTTCTGAAAAGTAGTCTAATCACATGTGTTAGTGTAGCACAAAATAAACATATGAGGCCCTTTAATTTTTTTCTCCACTACATACCTACAATATATGCTTGACAAGTGATTGTACATGAAAACTTAGATGTGGTATGCCAACATAAAATACAAAATAATACTAAGCATTAAAATGAATAATTACACCCATTTTGCTTGCATTATGATGATCAGTTATATATTGGATTTAACCACTGAAACAGTATTCATCTTGTTTAATTAGTATGGGATTTTAATTAAATCTCCACAGGAGACCATAATTGGAGGCTTGATCCTATCAGTCACAGAATGAGACATTCTTACACTGTATTGGGAGTTTAGGCATGACTCTTTATAGAATACAATATCATGGCGTTTTGCCCAAACCAGGATGCTTGAGAAGTTCAGGCAAGGCATTTTCACATAGCTCTGGAAATATAGCATTTTTCCAGATTTGCTACTATAAAAGCAAAATAAATCCACCCAACAAGGGCAAATATATATGAACTAAGGAATTAATTAAGATTGTTTTTATTGTTACTAAACATATGAGTTATACTGACAAATACATGTAAAAATAAGTTATTTAACTTGACTGCTGAATACTGATTACAGATCAGAATGGGAGGGAGATGATCAGGTAGCAATAACTACCTGTATCATTTTCTTCCTTTACTCAATGTTTAATTTACTTATTATCTGAAAGCTCAGGACATGTTCTGAGTAAACAGAAGTAAAGTAAGCGTTGTGAAATCATTTTGTGGTGCTCAATTATAGTTGTATTCTAGTAATCATAATGAATAAGAAAATATCAATAAATTATAATAATAATAAAACAAATCTCTCAATCAGTGAATATGTTAATAGATATTGTAACAGGTTGGTAGGTTCAGATAAGATGAAAAAGAATGTGGTGGAGAATGTGCTGCCAGAGACTTTGAGACGGTTTTGTGAACCCAGTAATTTTAAACTTAGTAGTTCAGGTGGGTAACTGCGTCAACATGCGTAGGCTGTAAAGGAACAAGTAATAGGTTTATTCTTTGCTGAAAAAAAGAAAAAGAAAACACAACGTTTTGGCCATGGAGCCTTCTTCAGGTGCACAGAACAGATGTAATGTTTTCTTTCTTCTATTTTTCAGCAATTTTAAACTTAGTTATTAATAGATAGGGTCTAACTAAGCCCAATTAGAAGACAATTAGAAGGGGAAAGGAAGATCGGTTTCTTTGTGATTTGTTTGGTCTATTAGATCTATTATTTGCCTTATGACTGGAATTCTGTGTGTGTGTGTTTTGTTATCTAGACCCGCCTATTTTAAAGACCTTGTTATGGAACCTTGCCCTAGGTACACCACATATGGTGGAGGATGTGGGCATAGTTTGTGGCATTGAGGAAGAGCACTGTTTTATTTTTTGGGAAAATAAAACTAAATGAGACCGATGACTTTGAAGTGGATTGGCCATTCCACAGCACCACATTAGTTAAAAAAAAGATGACAAGAAAATACCTTTTCCCAGGCCACGTGATAAACAATACTATATATTGTTAAGTCAGGTAAGGGTTTTCAGAGGGCTGTCTTAAAGGGTCTCCCTAACTTACAAGAAAACTGTCTGTCAAAGTTTTCCAGGATACGCATACAAGACACTATGAGAAGGAACTAATGCAGTTTGCACTAGACAGTGCTCCATTTTTCACATTGGAAGGTCTATTGTCACTATGTACCTGACTGCCCTTATGGAAAAGGAAATGAGGAGAAAGGAAGAATGAAAACAAGCTGCTGTGCTCCATACAAGGAGAGAGAAAAGAAAAAAGGGCAATCAGATCTCAAGCCTAGTGAATAGGCCAACAAGCAGATCCAGATGAGCAAATGAAGGGATAACAGTCCTAGCCTAGGGCAGCGTTATACACCCTGACACCCGCCGGGAGGAAAGACCTGCGGAAACATTTTCTTGAACACCATAAGAACATAAGAAAATATCAATACGTTATAATAATAATAATAATAATAATAATAATAATAATAATAATAATAATATAACTTCTAACTGTGCTAAAAGAAAACAGTGAAGCCTTGCAAACTAAACAACAAAAGGGAAAGACTCAAAACCAAGATGGGTGCCTGTAAACCATACCAGCAGACCTGAAGGCAACCAGGAAGCAGCTACAGCAGAAGAAGAAAAGGGTAAAGAGGCTGCAGGAGCCATTACAGGGAATGTTTTAAAGATATGGAGTAGCAGAAAATGACAGAATAACTCAGCAATACAGACTGTACCAAATAATAATCATAATTTAAATAATGGTTACACTCATGATCATCAGCACAGGTTAGATCTTTGGAAACTGCAATTTGAATTAACTTCTATTCATAAATAGATGTCTGGTTTATAAAGATTTATAGTAATCAACAAAATGGGTTACAAAACCACGCGCTAGAATATTGACATCAGCAAGAAAGACATAGCAGTGAATTGCGGCAATATTATACCAACCATGAAAGCAGGATTTAACTCTAGAAATGACACAGAAATCTTAAAGCACAGGATGAAATCATACCCTAATACTTTGTAATGAAGATTAGAGTGGAATACTCACTGTCATAGGCCCTGTTAATAGTCACTGGTATTATAACATTTTATTTTATTGTTTAAAACATTTTCAGACATGCGTTTGTACTGTTTGTAGCTGTACTGTTTAACTAGCATTCAAGTGTAGAAATTTTGTGGTTATCCAAGATTCAACAATCTTTTGTAAAGCCATTTCAAAAGTCAAAACACAAAATATAAATTTCATGCTAAGACTAAGATGAAACTGTGTGTCATCAGCATATGATAGAAATTATAAAATGTTCTCTTTTTTTCATCAAAATACCACATGTAGATGTTAAAAGAGAATTGGGCCCCAAAACAAAGAATTACATTTGTTTCTTCATATATTTTGACAGTTAACCAGTTAGACAACATATGAGTATTATCGCTATAAAGAAAAAATATTTTTACTATGTTAATTAATTAAATTCCCTTACTTCTTTCCCATAGATAATTGTAATACGAGTTTATACTGAGGTTGATTTGGTTAGAAACATAGAATTTCCATGACTTTGGGTTTCTCAGGGTATTACCTGAATAAATTCTGTGTATTTAACAGATGTAATGTGCTCCCAAAACATCTGTATAATGTATTCTTTAATAACTGCTATAAGGTGTAACCTAACTGTCAAGAATTGACTAAGATTTTTCATGACACAATTCTGCCAAGCCAGATTAGATACTGTATGGTCAAATTCATAATCATTTTTAAAATTAAGGCATGTTCATACTAGACATAAATAATAGCATGACACAGATATTGTGACAGAGAGATGCAATATACAGTATTTGCTGCATTCCATAGGTAAGCTGGCAATGTGTATAGTTTTTAGCCCAGCCAACTGGAACCTGACCAAAGTTAACTTTTACCATAACAATGTAATGCATAGAGTTAATTAGATATGTATGGTTAATCAGGATAATATGTAGTCATTTTAAATAGTGCAGCTAAGTTAAGATTAAACACTTTTCAAAACTCTCCTATGCTTATTTCTAACAGTTACAGATATATACTATTTGAATGTACAGTATGTAGCTGTAAGTATGACAACAAGTACAGAAGCAATGATCAACAGTATTATTCAGTAACAATCCGCAAATCTTCTTAGATTTCTGCCTGAGCTGAACTGTTTTTCTGTTTTGGTTTATGGAACAGTTGTGTTGCAATACTGTTACTGTGTTTTTTGTAGCTCTAGCTCTGTAATTGTGCAGTTTTCCTAATTACAGATGCAAAGAGGCCACAGGTCAGCCTCACATTAGAGAGAGAGCTGTAGAATATAAAAATGGAATTCCTTGTAAAATGCAGTGTGTAGTACAGTAAAGAGGACAAAGCACCAGTAGAGCTAACACAAGATCAAGAGGACAAGGCAAAAAAACTACCAGCAATCAAGTAGAACTGAAAAGTAATATTAATCAAGTAGAACTGAAAAGAAATATTATTCTGTTCAATTTTAATATTTTTTGCTTTTAATGATCTTCACTTGATCATCAGTACAAGGCTGCAACAGTGAATGACATGATGGCATTAAAGAACAGAAAGATAAAAGGTTTTCTTTGAACTGGACAATTCTTTTTCTTTTAGCCCACTAAAAAGATTGTAGCCTTTTCACAATTTGAAGCTGACCCCTTGTCAGCTATTGTGAATTTGCTGTTGCAGAGTTAAGAACAAAAACTGACAGTGATCATCACAGCCAAATCATTATGTTCCATGTTTATCGTATTACAAGATGACAGCAAGAAACACTTAACTAGAAACAGAAATTACAAACACAGTATGTGTTGTGTGAGAATGCTGTTTTGAATTATTAATCACTGTGTGTATTGTCCATATCTGTGCTTCATGTGATTATCCTCTTTTGACCACAGGAACACAGGACTGAACCCAGCACATTTAATGTGATCATGTATTTAGGCTCTCTTGGACTATAGAATAAAAAAGCATTTCAGTAATTTCATAATAGTGAGGTGTCATACAATATGAAATGTCTTTCTTAGAATAATATAATAATTTAACTTACAAAACCAGATTTCTCATTTAAATATGCAAATCCAAAAAAGCACATTATAAAAAAGCTAGACACAAGTCTTTAATCGTCTAATGCAAGTTGGCATTATTGATAAATTCCAAATAACGAACTGCCACATTGTATGAAAAACAGAACCGATTCAGAGACCAACAGACATAAATGATTAAACACTCACTGAAATGAATAGGTAGCAGACCCAAAAGCAACTTGTCCAACACAGCGAGAGCTGATATTCTTTAGAAATACTATGTTTGTTCTCCTCATGATATGTTCTGAATTCTTGAATTTAATTTAGTCATCTTTAACTGTGAGCACAAATTCCAAATTAAAATCCTAAACATCTATATGTTTACTTTTATATGTAGTGAGGCACTATTTCATAACATTCTCAACGGGAAATCCTCTATAAATGCACACTACCTTAACTGTATTACTGTATATGCAGTTCTGCACAACTACTTAATATTTTTTAAATATGCAAGACCTACATTTTGTCGCTTTAGGAGAATCTGAACATTATTTCATAAGACTCGGGCAAACGTTGAATATAACTACAATAACACTCCATGACACCTTAGGGTGTCTGGTTTATACCAACTGACAGGCCTAATTTTAAGGCTTGATGCTCCAAGTCAAAGTTTGTCCCACATGTTTCTTTTCTTTACATCCAATAATATCCAGCAAATTTTCCAAAAGTATACACCAATAAAAATAATGTTTACTCCTGGTTTTCCTAATTACTAGATTTCCACTTTTAAGTATTTACAGTACACAATCTCTCTTAGAGACTGGGGAGAAAAATGTATCCCTGAAGAAAGCAGAGTATAAAATACAACATTTATGTTTTAAGGTTTTGTTTTTGGAAAGACATAGATGTAACTTTTCTGCACTAAGTGAGGATGTTTGTGTACATTATAACTGGTTTAAAAAACCTTCATCCCTGTGTTTCTGAAAAGGCTTGTGAAATATTAAAGTTACCTTCCTTCATCAAAGGTAGGGTTCTTATCTCAAAGCTTGTTATCAGAGTTAAGAGTTTTTTAATTTAATTAATCAACGTATTTTTTTCTCTGAAATGTTGTTTATCTAGTCTCGAAGGCACCTTTTCATTGCAAGTGTGTTTGCCTCAGTCATCCAAAGTAACTATAATTAGAATTGCAACTCATAATAGGTCTGTATGTTAATTGTTATGAGGTTCTAGAGCTATATAATTAAGATCAAACAGCCCTACTTTTGGATACAAAATCACATATTCCAGGCATTACACAAAATATCATTTCCTGGACATTTGTATATGATAGTCAACACACAATGGCCTATAGTTTAAATATAATTGCCATGCAATAGTGCACTGCTTTTAAGGCCAACTGTGAATATTGAAATAAGCAACTATAATAAGAACCACACTAGTTAACACTGTACAATTGTGTCTGGGAGGTCTCTTTATGTCTGGTGTGTTACTGTGAGTTTATATAGTATGCAAAGTCAACATCAAAGTTCAAATACTTTAGAGGAACATTTGAAGTTAGAGATGAACAGCCACAAGTAACTTAAAAAAAACTATATTAGAATCAAAAAACAAATCTTGAAAGAATGATACAGGCAAGGTTTACTACAATTAGTCACAATACTAATTTATTTAAGTATTAGTGTAGACTATCTCCCTGTTGATCTGAAAGATAGCGAATTAGCATGCACAAGGTGATCCTATACTAAGAAATCAACTACCAAAGTGGGTTTGTTTAGAAAAATTGTACAGATTAGAGTTAATGTTATGAGCTCCTAAGAATCTGTAAGAAATGATCATATACGCAAATCAGCAAGAAAATCCTAATTTAGAATTTTTTGTAATTCTTCACATTTTGTAGACTTGCTTAGAATTGCAACCTCAACTGTGTCTAAGCAGAAAAAGTTTATACTTGTGTTTCAAAAATCTCAAAGTCTCAGTGACTGTACACTTAAGTGTAATGTTGTGAAAGATATTTAACAAAAAATAGGCTTAAACAATAAAAAGTCAATTTACCTAAATGAATCTGTTGTTTAATATTTATTTTTATGCAATTTTCAAAGTAACATTTAAAAGGACATGAAAGATATGAAACTTAGATTACAGCATGAATAAGTTCCTTTCATTTGTGAACTTTACTATCAATTTTAAATCTGAATGTTGATAAATATCCATTAAAATCAAGGCTGCTTGTACAAGACTTTCAATTTACACAACATATATAACATCAGAGACTGAAAAAGGCTCGTTAACAGTCCTGGTCAATGGAAGTGGGAGATTTGTCTTCATGGTACAAGCACTGATGAGAATGTAAATGCTTATCTATTTCCATCATAGTGTTCCAAACAAAGTTAATGATTTTTACAGCACAATAAACAAGGGCTGTTTCCACACTCCAAGATCTTAGCTTTCTTTTATCTCAGACGAGCTCTCCACTCTTTACTTATTTGTTAATTCCCTGATCAATAACAGACATTTTGGGGAAATTGTCTCCATTAAAGGTCTTCTGCCAGGATTTTGTCTTGAATTGTATCTCAAACTTTTTTAATTTAATTTTCTGCTTCTATGGTAGCCCATTTATTTATTAGCTCATTTATTCTCTGAAAAGTTGACTAGTTTTCTTTACATGAAACTTCACCTTTCCCAAGCTCTTTCAAATCTAGACTCAAAGCCACCTTTTTTAAAAGGGCCCTTTCTTAACACGTTCTGTTACATACCCCTTTGGTCTTACCATATTTTGTACCCCCCATCTACTCTCACTTCTCATAGTGAATGTTAGTTGTGTATATGTTGTGTACTTTATTCTGTAAGGCCCTTTGAGAAGCCACCTTTAAATGTGCTATAAAAAATAATTTATTAAGTTTATTGATTGAAATGAGAAAGAGCAATGGTCCAATACAGATATCTGTGGTATTTCACTAAATATAGAGAGATGTATATTTGAATGCTTACTAATACTTTTTAACAATTCAAAACCTGAACACATACATTTCCTCACATACATACATACCCACTGTAATTTGATAATTAATCATTTATGTTGAGTTGGAGTCTTTTGAAAATCAAAACATACCATGTCATATGCTCTGTTTCCTTGATCATTCTTCTTTATTCAAATAAATCTAACAGGTTATTGTATCCATAAATAGTAAGTCTAACTTCTCTTGCATGTAAGGTTTATAAATTACTTGGTTCAGTGCTCACCATTTTACATGCTAAATTACACATTGCTACTTTAGAAATACTTCTTTCAATGGGTATTAACCCTCTCTTGACTGTTGAAGGAGTTGTCAATGGCTTATGAATAACATGTTTCTTTAAGCATGATTTGTAGGATAAAACTCTATCCCTGGAAGTTTATGAATGCCTTTAATACCCAAAACAATTTTGCTTCTTCTTTTCTAATAATATTTAGTACTTTTACCAAGCTCAAATTAAAGCAGTTAAAGAGACATTATTTAAATAGTGAGCTTTATTAGGGTAACTCCTCCTTTTGAGAAGAATAGCAAGTTTGTGGAGAAAAGGCTGTCAGAACCCCCAACATTAATGAGAAACCCCATGTTCCTAATGTAGAATTCTTAAACTATGAAACTAAGGACATAATATGAACGTGGGTAAAGTTAGCACAGCAAACATCTATTTGTACTTCAGGCTTCAGAGCCTACCCTATCAAGCAACAGCCAGAAGGCAGGATACTTACTGGATGAACACTGGTCTATCACAGGGCGTATATAGACACACTCACAGGAGGCCCAATTTTCCCAGAAATCAATTAAGTTACCACGTCTCTGGGCTGTGGGATGAAATCAGCGCTCTGAAAGAATACCCATGAAAACACAGAGGGAACATACAAATGTGATGCAGATAGCCCCCCTGGTGTTGAACACAGGTCCCCAGTGCTGTGAAGCAGCAATGCTAACCACTATGCTGCCGCATAGCAAATATATGAGAGAAAATGACAGGGCCAAAAGAAGCTATAGAAGCATTTCCATATCAACCAGAGAGAGGAAGCTGGGAGAAGAGAGTTTAAGCAAGAGTTAAGAAAGGGAACAAATATAACAAATATAAATATAACAAAATCCTTAAATATGAAAGATGGTGAGCTTTCAATCTCTATCTCTCGCCCTGACCCCTGGTACAATGACCATCTGCGATCCATGAAGGCAGCCTCTCGCAAACTTGAGCGTAGGTGCCGTCTTTCCAGCCTAAATGGGAAAAACTGGGAAAAACTAAGGTTGCTGCTGGAAGAGGTGTTAGTGGGGCCAGCAGGGGGCGCTCACCCTGTGGTCCATGTGGGTCCTAATGCCCCAGTATAGTGATGGGGACACTATACTGTAAACAGGCGCCGTCCTTCGGATGAGACGTAAAACCGAGGTCCTGACTCTCTGTGGTCATTAAAAATCCCAGGGCACTTCTCGAAAAGAGTAGGGGTGTAACCCCGGTGTCCTGGCCAAATTTCCAATTGGCCCTTACCAATCATGGCCTCCTAATACTCCCCCTCTATGAATTGGCTACATTACTCTGCTCTCCTCCCCACTGATAGCTGATGTGTAGTGAGCGTTCTGGCGCACTATGGCTGCCGTCGCATCATCCAGGTGGATGCTACACATTTGTGGTGGTGGAAGGGAGTCCCCATTACCTGTAAAGCGCTTTGAGTGGAGTGTCCAGAAAAGCGCTATATAAGTGTAAGCAATTATTATTATTATTATTATTAAATGTACATTATCAGGCCTGGAGAGATTACTTATCTGAATATCAGGATACTATAGAGTCTGCTAGATCCACTTACTTCTCTCACATCATTGAAAATCACCAAAACAACCCCAGATATCTTTTCTCCACCATCAATAGACTGCTCAAGCCAAACTGCCCTACCACATTACCTGCCTCATCACAACTTTGCAACACATTCTTAGATTTCTTTAGTTCTAAGATTGACAACATCCGGCATCACATTCTCTCCTCTACGCATATCATTTCCATACATCCTTCCTCCTCATCCAACTTCTCTAGTTCCTGTCTCTCCAGCTTCTCTCTTCTTGACTCAGCATCCCTCAACAAACTAGTTACACGCATGAAACCCACCACATCTATTTTAGATCCCATTCCCACTACTTTATTCCAGTCCTGTTTCTCTTCTCTCTGTCCCATTGTCCTCAATATTATACATGAATCCATGAGCACTGGCATTGTACCAACAATCCTCAAAACTGCTGCCATTGCCCCTGTGCCAAAAAAGCCTAACATGGCTCTCGACAACCTTAACAACTTTCGCCCCATCTCCAACTTACCCTTTCTCTCTAAAATTCTAGAACGTGCTGTCACACTTCAGTTACATAACCACCTCATGACAAACAACCTTTTCGAACCCCTCGAATCTGGCTTCCGTCAACTTCATAGCACAGAAACTGCCCTAGTCAAAGTCACCAACGATCTCCTCATAGCCTCTGATTCTGGTTCTCTTTCCATCTTGATCTCAGTGCTGCCTTTGATACTGTTGACCATAACATCTTACTTTCTCATCTTGAGACTGTGTTTGGAGTTTCTGACACTGCCCTCAAATGGTTGAAATCTTACCTCACTGATCGCTGTCACTTTGTCTCTCTCAATGGGTACAGGTCTGAAATTGGTCTTGTCAAGTCTGGTGTCCCCCAGGGCTCAATACTGGGCCCCTTGCTCTTCAGCATTTACATGTTCCCACTTGGTCAGCTTTTAAGATCACATGGCTTCAGCTTTCATTTTTACGCTGACGATACTCAAATATACATCCATACCAAACCTGACACTGATGTGGCTGTCTCTATTCTATCTAATTGCATCTCTGACATAAAAATTTGGATGACTCAACTTCCTTCATCTTAACTTTGACAAGACTGAAGTTATGCTTATTGGTACCCGCCATCAACTTCGTAAAGCCAGTCCTGTAACCCTATCTGTAGATGGCTCTGTACTTGAGCTTCAATCAAAATTGAAAAACCTTGGGGTTATATTTGATTCTGGCTTAACATTCGACCCACATGTGCAGCATACTGTCAAAACATCTTTTTTTCACCTTAGAAATATCTCAAGACTACACCCTATGCTATCATTAACTGTGGCTGAAAAGCTGACCAACATATTTGTATTCTCTCGAATTGACTACTGCAATGCTCAACTCACTGGGGTATCTAAATCTACTCTGAACAAACTGCAGTATGTCCAAAATTCAGCAGCCAGAATCCTGACCAGGTCTAGTGCAAGTGTTCACATTACTCCTATCCTGGAGTCCTTGCACTGGCTTCTGGTCAAATTCCATGTAGACTTTAAAATCCTCATGCTCACCTATAGGGCTCTGCATGGTGTTACAATTCCTGCCTCTCGGCAACGAAAGAGGCAGAAGAAGGTGTAGCCTTAGTTCATTAGTCCACCTATCAGTGTACGCTTTCACCACCACACCTCCGTCTCATCTGGTATTTAAGCATTAGTCTTTCCCTACCCCCTCGCTCAGTATTGGTTTCCCTTTCGAGCTACTTAGTTGCGCTACGCCTTCTACCTCCTCGTACTGTTCTGGTTCCGACTTTGGTTTATCCCCTTTTACTATGTCTTTTGGATTACGGCTCAGCTTCGGTTGCTTTCTCCTAGTTTGGTTCTCTGGCTTCCCCTGGACTCTCAGCTCTCTCCTTCGTCTACTGTTTTGGTTTACGGTCTGGCTTTAGCTACTCTCTCCCTGTTTGGATCACTGGCTTCCTCTGGACACTCGGCTCTCTCCTTCAGCTTCGGTATTTGGATCACGACTTGTCTCTATCGGCTCCTGCAAGTGAGTTCACTACTTGGTTTCGGTTTCACTGGCCGAATCCGTAACACATGGCTTGGCACCTCAATACCTGTCTGAACTATTATCGCCCGACTCCCCACATCGCAACCCCCGCTCTTCAAATTCTGCCCTCCTTACTGTCCCCCAAGCCCGTCTACATTGTATGGGTGACAGAGCCTTCTCCTGTTATGCCCCCAAGCTCTGGAACTCTTTGCCAAAGGATATCAGAGAGTCACCTTCTCTAAACTCCTTCAAATCCAGACTCAAAACCCTCTTCTTCAGAAAAGCTTTTACTTAACTTGTTCCATTCTTCACCCCTCTGCTCTTCTTAGTACCACCTCCCACGGTCTCCTCTATTGTTATTGTTGTATTGTTGTAATTGTAATTGTAATTGTGTCTTATCTTGTGTATTCTTCTTATTTATTGTTGTATTCTTCTTATTTATTGTTATTGTCATCCTGTAAAGCGCTTTGAAAAGCCACCTTTAAAGGAGCTATATAAAATAAAGTTTATTATTATTATTAAGGAAGATTGTATTCAGACTTGATACACTTTGTAACATCAGAGGAGCAGTGTCCAACAAGGGATTAAACATAGTCATTGGATTTCCTTAAGTACAAGTGAAGAACACTGCACCAATCCAGCAATGGTCAGAAAATGTTTGGTGCTGAAGTCATCTTAACCATCCCAGGTGGTCTCAAACTATTTTCACCTGCAGAAACATTAAAGCCTAGGTCTTCAGGAGATGTCATTCCTTTGTTCCAGAAGCAGGGGCCAAAGCCTTAGTTCACTGTGTAATTGTAGTTGAGAAGATGAGTGACAGTGGACCCTGAGGGACAATGCACATAGCACAGTTTAAGTGACTGAAAAAGTTAAAGAGCTCCTGCTGGATAAAAAGGTGAAGGTGTAGGAATTGTGTTAATGAAGTTGAGATTGGTTGGTCGTCAAATTGCAGAAAGGCTAGAATTCATAAAGATCCCAAGATACCCAAGGTGGCAAAATTGCTTACGTTTTCTCCAAATCATGGTTGAAAGTGCCAATGAGAAATGAAGGATGGAAGGTAACTTGTAAATGAACAAAGACCCAGCAGATAAAGCAAAACAGGCAGAAGAACTCCTGTGGACTGAGGAAGACGTGAGTGATAATTCCACACTGAAGGTAGGGGTGCAGAGCTGGAGCCAAGAGGAGCAAGCTGACTCCATTGATGGAGGTAGGCAGCAGTCCAAAGAGAAGGCTGAGGGAGCAGAACCAGGCAGGGGAGCTGCTGAAGGGAGGTAGGTATATGAAAGTAAATGGAACAAGGTCTTAACCTCTGCCACCTGGGCTGTGGGCAGAACAGAGGCAAAAACTAGGGGTTAACAATGGACAATATGACTGCACTGGTGGCAAAGGAGAGAGCACGATGGAAGGAAGCTGCACACTTGGCCAATGGAGGGAGCGGTGTAAGCATTAGCATATGTGAGTGCTCCTACTGGGACGGCAGGATGAAAGAATTAGGGAAGGGACAGAGAGAAAATCAAAGACATTGCTGGAGCCGAAGGTGAGGTGTGTTGGATACTCGATGATGAAATGGGGTCAAACGACTCTACGCTCCTTCAGGATCTTTTGCAGATGAGCCATCAAACCCTGTCCCTGAAATCAGGCTTTTTTTCCTCCTTACTTTTTTCAGCAAAAGCAGCAAAACACAGAACACAGTAAGCCTC
This sequence comes from Lepisosteus oculatus, assembly GCF_040954835.1. Lineage (NCBI taxonomy): Eukaryota > Metazoa > Chordata > Actinopteri > Semionotiformes > Lepisosteidae > Lepisosteus > Lepisosteus oculatus. The sequence continues at coordinate 43,497,785 of NC_090696.1, read as the reverse complement.
CACATTAAGGCCTATTTCTGGTGTGAGCAAACTCAGAATAGTAGCATGTGAAAGCGAACACATTTATTTAATTATTTTTCAGTCTTATCTCTTCCATCTTTTCCCAGCGAATAGTAGTAGGGGTGAGAGAAAGCATAGAGACTGTGGAAGAGAGGGACATAGTTGTATTGGAGCTCTGTGCAAGTGTAACAAAAGGACAGAAAAGGGAAAAGGGAAAAACAACTGGGGAAACAGGTTGCTTGCAAGCATACAAGCAAGGAGGTCGGAACAGAGAGGTCTACTTGGAAAAATGGGCATTTGGAGAAAGATGTGTCTTAATGCTGATGGAAATGGAATTGGCTGCTGGAAAGTTCAGATTGTCTGCTGTGGCGGGAGGTTGGTGTGGCGATAAAGACCACTGTAAGACTGGCGAGAAGGCAGTGCAGTGAAGGGTTTCACTTCCAAATCTGTGGCTTCCTGTGTGCTTGAGTTTGGATTTCTTCAAGCAGGCAGAAGAGAAAGAAGAACTCCAGAGAAGAGCAGGCTGAGTTCTATTTTGGTAAGAGCAAATGCCACATGTGAAGAAAAGGGGGCAAGCAACTTAGCAAGTGTGATATTTATCCATAAGGAGACAGAAGTGACCAAGACCAGGTGATCTTCTCCTGAACTTTTGCTAAAAACTCCATTTTATTAAATGAAAGAACTTTGTCCTAACACTTCCTGAAATCATGATTTAATACATTGGCCATTTCTCTTTTGTTGCCTTGAAGTTCCCTTTTATTCTCCTGGATATACTTTACTTAATCGTTTATGGTTATCTTATTGTTGCCGTATTGAAATAACTTTTTATTCATTTTAATTAAGAATATTTATTATTACTGTAATATTGTACATTGTAATATTCATTCCTATTTATCTTTTTTAAATATCCTTTTGTAGATGTACTTCTTTTCTTTAAATGGATCCCATATTTTTAAAATAATTATGAAATGCCTTCTTTTCCCTTAAAGTTTTCTTGTTCATTCACAAAATCATCTGGAACAGTGTATTTTTTAGGATAGTGTATTTATTACTTTATTCCTCTTTAACTTTCATTCCTTCATAGTTTGTTTTCATGCATTTACAAACTTTTGATTTGGACTTGTTTGAACTAATTTGGACCTGTTAGTTTCAAAGTAAAAACACATTTTTATGATCACAGTGCTCTAATGGTTCTCTAACTGGTTTCCCTCACTCTGGCTTGATTTTTTAAAAATAAGAAATCAATCCTTGTACAGTATGTTGTCTAGTGGGCACTCTGACAAATTGAGTAAGAAAACAGTTATTAATTATGGCCACCATTTTGTTTGTTTGTTTTTTTGCATCTGACATGATATATGATTATTTTTCTTCACACTTCTTTTGCACATGAAATGCTTAATTTTACTATACCATGTTGAATTATAATTAATATCTGCATTTGGTTGTCTACAGAAGAAAATGTTCATTTTATACATTTAGAATATTAAGAATCTGACACCCATAGATTCTGAGATCTTAATCAACAAGGTTGAATGTCTGAGCTGAATACCCATTTTGATAGGAAATACTACAACAATGGGCATTGTCTCTTCTGTCTTTTCTATCTATCTGGAACCTTGTGCAGTATGTGCAGTATCTGGAACTCTGTTGTTTTCAGCTAACCATATTTCTGTGATTCCAGCAACATCATAATTGCTTCCTCAGGCAGTATCTTCCGTCTCATGCATTTTCTATCCAATATATATAATTTATAATACTAGCATTTAAGTATAAGCATTACCTTATTTTTCCCTTTGGTACTCAGTTTAACCTTGCGCCCCATGTTGCTCTGTTTCTGAGTTATCTTGTTTTCTTTCACTACCACCCATCCAATCTCTATACTTCTTTATCCAGTACAGGGTCGTTGGGGGGGCTGGAGCCTAAACCAGCAGCCAGCAGGTGCAAGGTAGGTTACATCTTGGACAGGACGCCAGTCCATCGCAAGACGCACTCTCACACCAGGGCCAATTTACAGAAGCCACTTAACCTTCAGAAATATCGCTAGACTTCGCCCTATCCTATCACTAACTGTGGCTGAAAAGGTGATCAACACATTTGTGTTCTCTCGTATTGACTACTGTAATGCTCTACTCACTGGGGTATCTAAATCTACTCTGAACAAACTGCAGTATGTCCAAAACTCAGCAGTCAGAATCCTGCCCAGGTCCAGTGCAAGTGTTCACATTACTCCAATCCTGGAGTCCTTGCACTGGCTTCCGGTCATATTCCGTGTAGACTTTAAAATCCTCTTGCTCGCCTATAAGGCTCTGCATGGCTTGGCACCTCAGTACCTGTCTGAACTTTTATCGCCCTACTCCCCACATCTGAACTTTCGCTCTTCTAATTCTGCTCTCCTTACTGTCCCCCAAGCCCGTCTACATTGTATGGGTGACAGGGCCTTCTCCTGTTATGCCCACAAGTCCTGGAACTCTCTCCCCAAGGATATCAGAGAGTCACCTTCTCTAAACTCCTTCAAATCCAGACTCAAAACCCTCTTCTTCAGAAAAGCCTTTACTTAACTTGTTCCATTCTTCACCCCTCTGCTTTTCTTAGTACCACCATCCATGGTCACCTCTATATATTGTAATTGTGTTTTATCTTGTGTATTCTTCTTATTTATTGTACTTGTCATCCTGTAAAGTGCTTTGAGAAGCCACCTTTAAAGGTGCTATATAAAATAAAGTTTTTTATTATTATTATTATTATTATTATTATTATTAACCTACGGTATGTCTTTTTGCTGTGGGAGGAAATCGGAGCACCTAAAGGAAACCCTTGCAAACAAGTGGACAATATACAAAAGACAAGCAGATAACACCACAGGAATTGAATCCAAGGCTCAAGCCCTATCAGGCAGCAATGTTAACCACTGTACCAGCATGCCACCCTCTCTCCCTACCATTTTAGCTGGAATATTTCCTGATTTCTTTGAGGATCCTTGTGCCAACATAACTGATGTCCAAATCACTCAGATATATTCTGTCATATTTGTATGGATGGCCAAGTAAGCTTCTTCTGCTCACCATGTTTTCATCAATGTGCTGTGGTGAACATTTGAAGTTCTCCTTCAATTAGTGCAAGTAGGAGTCTTGAGAAGATCACTGATTCGGTCCTGTTCTTCAGTTTGTTTTTTATGAACTTTTTCTTAAATACGTTAATTCCATTAGTGATTTTGGATGATGTTAAGCCCATGTTTTAGATCATGCTAGAACAAATATATTTATTCAATTGTATTGTGTGATTACAGTTTTCTCCAAAACCTAATAAACCAGAATGTCAGATTATGATCTAATATCTTAATTAACTTGTTCTGTTAATGCATTATATAAAAACAAGGTGGGAAAATCTCAAACTCACAAATATGTAAACCTAGAGGTGCATACTCTTGATCTTAAAGTTTTATCCCATATTTAAAAGAATTGCAATAAAATTAAAACAAAAGTACAAAATAAAAGTCAAGTGTGCCTCACTAATGAAACAGACAAAAGACAAAGTAAAATACTGGTACATGTAAGAGAAAGTACGGAAAAGATTAATTCAATTATTTTCTATGTAAGAATGACATTTTTTTCCAAATATTCTATTTCTGAAAACTGAATTAGTAGCATAAAATATGACCAAGGAAGTCAACTTCAACTTCAAAAACTTCAAATTTGTTCTGGAACTGTGGGATTTACACAGTGCTTGTTAAACTTTCTATTTTTTTTATTACGACTAACAAGCATTGTGATTTCAGTCCTCAACATGCTGTACATCATAGAGGGGTGTAACAAATTGCTTTCAGGTTGTAAAATGAAATACAAGGCGACAGTGAAACAGTCAAGGACTGTTTCATTAAAACCAGAAAGGTTTAATTATGACTTTCTTGACCTGACCATTGTACTAAATCTCCATCCACTTACAACGCTATTGAAACACTTAAGACACTCTTGAACATATTCTGGAAAGGTAAAATCAATCCATTGTAAACCATAATTATTTAAATAAGTCTATGACTTTCAAATTCCTCAAATATTTGGAAACATTTGTAATGTAAAAACATATTAAATTTAAAGGTCAAAACGTTTAATTTTGTTGTGCTGTCAATTCTTTTCTTGACCATGTTTAAATTTTATAGCCAAGGAATTCTGAAATGTGGCTTAATATGTTACATAACTGAAAAAATGTGACAAAGGAAATTCAGGAATAACTGTCTATATGTATAAAAGACGCAATATTATTTGGTGTAGCTGCTAAAAAATGGACTAAACAGGATTGTAACCTATTTAACAGAGAATAGCACACAACAATTTAAAAATGGAAGAACACAATCAACATTTCAAAATATGCACATATTTATATATAAAGCTGCTTTCATAATTATTGCTACATTAGATCTACATAAATTTGTGTATGCCACTGCAGTAAATGACACATATACTGTAGTATATTACTTAGTAACTCAGTAAAGACCCAGAAACTAAATTCCAGTTTTGCTTGAACTCTCCATCACACAATAGTGTACTTTGGCCATAATTCTACACACTGTAGTTTTCACAACTTTAAATGTCTGCAAACACAAATAACAAGTAGAGGGCAACACATAAATAAACAGAAGAATTTGTAAAACAGACTTTTGTAATTAGGGTTGTGAAGGAGAATGTATTGGTGATAAGAGTTTAATAAGTGCTTGTTAAATGCCTTTGCTCTTTAAACAGTCTAATTTATTTCTCAAAAAGCTGACAACACTTAAAGTGTTATATTTTATCTTGTCTTAAGTAATTGAAGGGTAAGTTATGAAAAACCTTTATTTTTCATTAGCCTTAAATTCAGTCACAATTAATCTGCCCAATTTGATTATAAACTGCACAAATTAAACAATAAAGAGCTGTCTAATGAGAAATTAATTATGAGGAGCAGAAGGGGAGCTGGGAAGGATAAAAGTAATAAGTTATGGCCTGTGGCAGGATGTGTCAGCTTTTAAGGGAGACAAAGAGCTTTCTCCTCCATGTGTGCCTCTGCTGATAGGGCTCATCACAGATCAGTAGATCCAGAAGCCATAACAGTGTGGTAATTGAAACTGCCAAAATCAATAGCGCTGACAACCTTAATTAAATTAAATATGTCTCCGATGAGCTCAAACAGCACGGCAGTGGACCACTTGACCCTTTCCCTGAGTAAGGCTTGATAGAATGCAGCATGCTGCTTGATAAATTTCACCCTGGAGGACAGTTGGAGCCTCTAACTGCTGGAGAAACTGCACGAAGGCTTCTAGCTTTCCCTTTGCGCCAAATGTTTCTAAACATCTAAAGAAAAACAGGCTTTTTTCACTGCAATTGTGGCAATGTCTTTATTTGTTTTCACACAAGGCTTGAAATTTCTTACCCATGTTGATGTGCCTATTGCGAAATCAGCCATCACAAATGAAACAATGCATGAAGTGAAAAATAAATGAATATTGTGCTTGTCCTGTGTCTTGTAAATGCTGTGTAAAAGGGAAAAAAAAACTAAATTAGTCTTCCTGCCCTGTTAAACTTTTTTTTAATTGTCAGACTTTCAGCCACAGGTCTATTGAAGTCTCCAGGGAAAAAAAAATTATATGGATTTTTAGCAGTGCATCAAACTATTTAGTGTTCTACTAAAGTGATCCTTTTTCTTATTGCGATGAAAACTGAACCATGTACTGAACCAAAAGATTTCTATAGGTTTTATAAATTAACATGGCAATGAAGTTCATGGGAAGATCCAAGAAGAATATTATATGAAAAAATTTAAGAATTCTATCTGTGGCTATTGCAGCTAAAGTGCTTTGAATCTGGCTGACGAACCTGGCATTTAAAACTAAAGGTTCCCCAGACAGATTTCAGTGACACCTGGAATTTCTCACAAATAGTTCACGGGGTCCTTAGAAAAACTTTGAACATTTCAACAAAGACAGATTACAACTTTTATTCAGTAATCTGCTCTAATTGATGGAACAGCATGCAATACATGCTACAGATGCACATAAAAATAACAATTAGTGTGTCTATACAGTAGTTACAGTATATACAATAAACCATCCGTTTTCTAACCACTTTATCCAATACTTAGTCTCGGGGGAGCTGGAGACTATGCCAGCAAGCAACTAGAGCAAGAAAGAAATACACCCTGGAAGGGACTTCATTTCATCTCAGCTATATATATAATAATAATTTTATTTTTAATAGCATAATTAATATTGAATGCAGAGATTATTGAAAAAGCAAAAGAATCATTTTTTTTAATAATCTAGTGCAAATTACCAAAACATACAGAAGAATGGTGTAAAACAAAATAAATATGTCATTATTTTTCTATCTTTATGAATATATTGTTATACATTGTAATGGAAAGTTACTGAAAAGTATTTTGTTCTAAAAATGTCATTTACGTTCAGAGCTGTGTTGTAAAAGCAGCTGGATTCTGTGGACAAAGTGTGATTGTACCAAGCGAGTCAAGGGCATGGGATGTTCTAAGAATATGTTTATCGCTGCCCTAGCAAAAAGGCGATGTGTAACTGCATATAGTTGTCTTCTCTGTCCTTCAAGGCTAAGACCTATAAGGACTGGAAAATTATGTCTTTGTATTACTAACCAACCATAATGAAGTAAACAAGTTGAGGTGTTGCATCAGCTAAGTGTATTACTCACTGAATGAGAACACCTTTCCCGACTCTTCTTTGATAAAATTCCACAACTCTAATATTCATTGATTCATTGATAGTTAATATGATAGCTAATAAATGTAATGTATAGACATTACAGTAAGACTGGGATGAAATTGAGATGCAGTCTGAACAGGCAAGGCTTATGAGGGCAGTGGGGTGGCTCTGTGGCTAAGGATCTGCACCTGTGGCTGGAAAGTTGCTGGTTCCAATCCTACAGCCAGAAGAGGAATCCTACTCCGTTGGGCCCCTGAGCAAGGCCCTTAACCCCAACTGCTCCAGGGGCGCAGCATAAATAGCTGACCCTGTGCTCTGACCCCAAGCTTCTCTCCCTGTCTGTGTGTCTCATGGAGAGCAAGTTGGGGTATGCAAAAAGACAAATTCCTAATACAGGAAATTGTATAGGGCCAATAAAGTGATCTCTGATCCTGAACAGTGGTCAGACAGAGCGGAGTGATGCTTTTCAGTGTCTTGTTCCACCACTAAGGCTCAAGGAAAGATAATGCATGCTCTCTAGAAGCAGAAGAGTGCAGAAAGAGATACATTCCAAGTGGAAGATGCACATAGTGGATGAGATTGTGTGTTAGCAGATTAAGCCAGGAGAGGACTTTATTATTAACAATTTGCAGACCTATAGGTGTTGCTTAGAAAAAGGACAAAGGACATAGGGGCATGTCTGGGAGGAGGTATGCTGAGATCTGAAAATTAGCAGATTGAGAGCAACACGAGGGCAGAGTAATATGAGGATGCGAAAATAATAAAGAATACAGTATGTTAGATATTAGACAGAGATCTCAAATGGCAAGGATTAGGTCTAAAACGGTTGAATTTGTGAAACTGTTCATGCATCTGAAAGAAATTGTTTGCAGGCCCTAAGGAATCTACAAAAAATTCAAATGAATAAAATATGAAAGAAAGGAAGATGTAAGGAACATCAGCATGGAACTAATGGGGCAAGGCTTTGGAGGAAATAGAAGAACAAACAGTGAGAAGAGAAGGGCTTTATGAATCCTTGGGAATCATCTGTAGAGACAGAGTGCTTATAAATACAGTATATATGTTCTTGTAAATATTCACATGCTATTTGAAATAGCTGTCACTACTGTTTTTGTATGCTGCAACCTTAGTAACTGAAACATTACATTTAAATAGAGAGGCACATCATTCATTCCACATTGGTAGTATCTGTTGAAAAACAATTATCACCTCTAAACAACAAATAAGGAAATCAACCCGTAATAAACTCACGTTATCTGATGCAGGATGTTATGTGAGGCTGTCAATGATATTCAAACACAATGTTGATTGTACATCAAAGTAAAAGGTGGCAATGTAACCTTGTAATTAACATACTTTACTGTGCCTGTATCAATTTAAGGGGAGGATAACCTGAAAATCCTTTAAATTAGCTTGGACCTCACTTTACAAGACATCACTGAGAGAGACTTTGAATGCATTGATTGTCCATTACCCCTCACACTTCTAAGGTTACTCTAACTTTTCTTTATTAGTGGAAAATAAGGAAAGCAAGAACATTAAACAAAGTATGTCAATGCTGACCCAGCATATGTAATGCAAGAGCCATACTGTTCAAAAGGACTTCACCTTAATATGCAATATTGCACTCTCGGCACTTCCAAGTGTTGGAGTCAAGAACACAATTGCTGAAAAACAAATCAGAAGAGAAGAGTCAGAGTAAACTGTTGATTTCTGAATGTCAAATAAAATGGGAACAGGCCATGTGGTGGTGGTATAATAGTAAAGACATTTAGTAACACTTTATTTGAATGTGGTTTGATATGGCCAGTGTGACCGTCACAGTTCCGCATGGTCTCGTGTCCTCCGCCACCCCGTTCTGTCCCGCACCACCTGGGCGTAAACCAGCCGCATGAGATAAAGGAGGCCTCCCTCAGCCCAGGCAGCTGAGGTCCCTGCTATGCCCAGTGAGGGCGCTGACGTCACCGTATCCGAACGAGCTCCACTACACCCTCCCCTTCTGACTTTACCTTGGCGAAGGACACTCCCATCTGAGTCATGGCACCAAGGTGATCGTTGTGGTTCCATGCGGTCTCGTGCCCTGTGCCACCCTGTTCCATCCCACAGTACCTGGGCGCGAACCCGGGTCTCCAGCGTAACATGACAGGGAACCAGCCCCATGAGCTAAAGGAGACCTCCCTCAGCCCAGGCAGCTGAGGTCCCTGCTATGCACAGTGAAGGCGATGACGTCACCGTATCCGAACTAGCCCCGCTACACCAGCATAACACCTCTGTGAAGAGTACATGAGCATGCTATCATGACATTCATAATCCTTGAGACCCATATTTCCAAAAGACAGAACAGGAAGACAGGTATTTGCGGAAACTTTATTCTCTACCCAAAATCTTAGTCTTAACTATACTTCTAACCTCAGCCTCATTACAACCTAAAAGTTGTCATTTCAGCTTCACAAACAGAGCTGTTACCGCATGAGTGCTGGGGCCTTGATGGACACCTACTCACAAAATGCAAAGCAGCTACATCATGACATTATTCACAAGCATTTTTGAAGTTCTGTCTGTGAAAGAGATTTGTATGTTGCTGGCAGTATAATGACAGAGCCAGAGAAAGCAGTGCATCATTTCCGGCAATTTCTGCAGTTTCAGTGGTTATAGTGGTTTATTAAGTTTAAAGGTTTAGCTAGTGTAAGATTAATTTGTAGCACTAAATAAAACAGCATTAGTGATCAAATTTACTTTTTTTAATGGTTAATCACAGTACATTTCTATATATTTCAGACTCAAAATCACCGGGAAAGAATGAGTTAGAAATAAAAAATAAAAGTTAAGAAGAAAGTTGCATTATTTCATTGGAAGTGTTGATGTTTTGTTTGTTTGGTTTGTTAAAACTAATTTCATCCAATATGCCTGCTTTTAAAAAAAAACATTGCTATCACTGGCTAGGAAAGTACAGATCTGAACAATATCTAACCTCACATATATATAGTAAATGATATAACAGTGTATAACGCACAAAAAACAGTGCATGATAAGAATGAATAAGGAGGTTCATCAGTTTTAGGACAATACGTTATATAAATGTTTGTGTAATGAATCAGCAACAATATTAAACAGCAATCATAGTTATATATTAAAAACTATAATTATTTTAATCAACCTTGATTGTAACACAACCAAAAAAAGTATTAAGTCCAAAGCACAGTTGTGAAATATTTCCTGGAATTTCTTTACAGCTATAAGAACATGCTGCTACTGCCTTTCCCCCCTTCCAACCCCTCTCTTTTAAAGTTTATAGTTTATAAGAGTATTTGTTCAAGAATAGTCTCCTTGACTACTTTAGAAGCTAGTCTGTTGGATATCAAAGAAAAAAAAACTTAACAGCACCTATTCTTGGCTTTTTAAAATTTATTTTAGCCCTGCATAAACAGTCTGTCTCCTCATTATAGGCCTGTCTAAGATCAGAAGCTTTGATTATTGAACCAAATTCCTGCTAAAAACTAAAGTTGTTGCTCTGGTAACAAATAAGCAAACCAGCCTGTTGGTGGCACATGTACTGCGGTCTTAGAATACCAACGGCTATTATGAGGTCTACCTTGCTGTTCTGGAGGACTTTAATCAGAGGAAGCATTTCTAGGTTAGGATAATAGATTTTGCATTTGACCCAGTACTAATAACTCCTAACCTCCAACCTCCATGCTCAACTCCTTTAACATTATTAATTATTAGCATAGGTTTTATATTGCATACAAGCCCATATTTACTTTGTTTCCCATTGTAAACCTTTTTCATTCTGGCAACATGCTTCTGTGAGGGACTGTCACTCTTTTTGCCTTCTTCTTTAACTTTGTGACTTCTTAGATTTAAAATGTCACTGCACATTTGACATACAGTGTATATAAATTATATTTTGTTTCTTTCTGTAGGTCAATATCATAGAAATTTAGAGGTCACCATTTTTTCAACATATTTCTCTTGTCAAGTAGGAACATCAATATGGACATAAAATAATGAGATCTTGGGGATTTAAGTTCCATGCTTGAACTGGGAACACATGTCACAGCAGATGTGATGTGCAGGGTTTACTTTATATATTATATATATATTATATTTGTAGATATTCATTATTACTGGATAGATCAGCTGTTCCCTTTCATTGATCAGACCAAGAACACATTTGACCATAAGGTAGGTTATGAAAAGGAAGATAATGTAATCATCAATGGCAGTAATATTGTAAATGTAAAAATGTACATAGATATTGCTGAAAAACACTAAAAAGAACAGAACAGAAATTAAAAAATATATTAACAATAAATGAATCAAAAATCATAAAGATCAACTGTTTTATAGTCTAACGTAAGCACCAATATAAGACAATGGAAGACAGTTTCATATAAGACAGACGTTAATTTCCTTTCATTAATGAGTAAATTAAAAAACTTCTTCTGTGTCCTGTGTATTCCTATTTCAAACTCTGACTCTCTGACCCTATTCATTCCAGATATGTGTATAGTTCCATCAAGAGCTTTGTGTCCTATGAGAAGAACCGTGCCAGTTAATAAAATTCAGTAATTTATTATCACAATTTTTAGCCTTAAAAACTGGTGTTTATTCCCCATAATGTTGCACAAGGGGCATACTAAATCCAGGACCCGGGCCAATCACGCATACTGTACACAAATGACATCTGGCGAAGGGGATCTGATATTTGTAAGTTCTGTACACACTTTGGTGACCATCCCAGTGGACAGATATGTCCCTCATTGGCAGCATCACAAATTTAAAGTTAATGGGAGGTTGCAGGAGGAGGAAGAAGAGAGACCCCCATCAGACTAGTTCCATCATACCTTTGGTAGCCAATTGGGCACCATTGTCTGGGGAATCTCAGTTGACAACATGATGCTTTTTTATATTGAACCCTACAGTTTAGAAGGGCCACAGGATTTCAAAACAGAATGCCACTGTGCAGAATAATTCATTCTAAAATCACAACTCTTCATGTCTTAAAGGGACAGGTTAATTGATACAGGAAGCGTATGTCCAAGTGGTTTTTGGGTTGTGCTGCTGCCAGCAGTCATCAGATGCAGAACATTTACAGAATCAATGCCTGAAACATAATGGTGTATTTTTGGTAAGATCCCAGGTGAAGAAGATTCATTGCTGATTAATTTTTTTTGTAATTAATTTTTAATAAGGAATAAAATGTTTTGCCAATGTTAATATTACCACAGTAAAAATATTAAAAATGGTCAGTTATCTATAAGTTAAAGTTTAGATTATGCTATAACCAGCCTGAGCCACCAGAAAACATTCACTGAAAATAGTAAAGCAATCCTTGCATAGAAATCTATTTTCATAAAAATAAGTAAGCAGGGCGGGTAGATTTAACTGTGGTGCTCAAACTATTTCTGTTGAGGCATGAAGAAAACCTTTAGTAAATACCTCTTTATATACACATAACACATAACAATATCACAAAAAAAAACACTATAACAAGTAACTATAGTAGCAATCTGATACTATATGGTAAATAATATTCAAATCATGAGACACACAGCTTCATAATGGATTTTTCTTAGTATGCCCACTGACATCATGCCTTAATTAGTGTAGATAGCATTGCTATTCAGAGGCAGCTATCAAATATTGAAAGAGAAAGCAACAAATTTCAGATGCAATTAACAGAAAAATCTAAAGAACACAATCCTGGGGACATCTGGAGAACCCTGTTTTATTTGATTGTATACAGTGTTGCCAAATTTCAGAAGCACCAATAGATTAATAGCAATTCTGTGGGAATTAAGTTAGTTGCATTGTTTTTTCTATTTTATATTAAGTAGCAAGACCCTAGAAGTGTTTCAGACCATTGAAAATAAAAGGAAATATCATCAATAAAAAAATTGATCTATAATGTAGGGGGTTGAACAAGAGAAAATATTAATCTTTAAGTTCATCTGTACATAGACAGGTGACCAATTATGTAACTGTCCTTTGATTGTGCAACTGGGACTTAAAGGAAAGATTGTTCACCTTATTCTAAGAGTACCAGTTGCAGACTGATGATTGTTTTAAGATTAAACTGGTGCCAGACCTCCTCTTCTATGATCTACAAAATGAGAGACAGCTTCTGTGTCTTTGGTGCTTGTGTTATTTTTACTATAGTTCTTATACCTTCATCTCAGTCTTCCAGAGGGCAAAAGGCTTTATTTAACATACTCCAAAAGTTGCTGTTGCATTGGAGAGCTGGAATGCTTCTAAAAAGTTGTAATTCCAATAATTGCCTTCGGACATTTTACAAAGAATACAAAGAAAGTGTTAGTCTCTGAACTGTCTGGAATTTGTGGCAGTAATTGTCCTAATTTCTAAGCCCTTCCTCAGCAAAACATGGAAAATTAGAGGTTATTTTAAAAATAAAAAATGAGCCCTTCAGACTGTGATAGAAAATGTATTTTTTTCACAACAAAGATAATTTGAGTTTTTGTATATGACATGAATCATTTCTGTGACTTTTTTTTATAAAATAATTCATATTTGAAGCAACCTGAAATGTGTACTCTGATACAGTTAGTTATTTTGAACGTGCAGTAAAATGTGCCTAAACACATTAGTAAATGTCCAATAAGTTCAAATGACCAGTCTTCTGCTCTATATGTTATCTCTGTAGATCATAAACAATTATCTTTTCTTCCTTTTCAAATTATGTAAACCACTACAGAAAAGACAAACAATAAATTATAATGGACTATACCTTCTTTCAACATACTGAGCTAAAATCACAACAAGCCTTCCTAGTCAGTTTTTGTACTAACAATATGGCCTAGAGACCAGGCTATGATGACAAGACTGATGTGTTTCCTCCTGTTATGAATATCTTTGATGGATCATAAGCTTCACCAAAATGCTAAATATGCCCTCTATGAAAAGAAACCTAAATAGTCCATTTCATGGATATAAACAGAGATTCTTGCACTTGTTGCTGTTCAAGATTCAACAACCAACAATAAAGAAGCAGGTTCAAATAAGAAGTTCAATTATAAAATAAAAAACAACTCAAAATTGCAGACTTTTTAACATATCATTCAAGTCCCATTTACTTAAATAAAACGTGTCTTGCTTTTCTTTAATTTATAGATTCGGAACCACAGGAGAATTGAATCACCCATTAAAACCCCAATATTCTTCACAGCACCGGATGATACTGGCGAGGACAGGCGGCAAACACGACTGTATTGCTTCTGATACCATTTAAGAACGCTGTCATCTACTGTACATACATTCTGAGAGAGGTACTCTGCTGTGCCTTAAGCCTACAGCTCATTTTCAACATTCTCAGAGTTCCTTTCCCAGCCTTTAATTTAGATCTTTCAAGAACAACAAGAAATACAGAAATCATAAGCATATAGGGAATGGTTCCTATTACATTTATCTCAGGGATCTATGAAGGGATGTCACGATAAATGTTTTCTAAACAAATCTATAGCCTAATAGAGAAGATAAAACCACTTCTTTTGAAAGAAAAAAAACATTCGTATGTGGCAGAATGAATAACAAATAAAAACGTATTGTTGGGTGAAAGTTTCTGGTTTTTTTTGTAAACATGGTGTTTCTATGTTGACTTTACAGTAAGACATTAAACGCTCTTTGATGTTTCAACCCAAATCGTATACATTAATCAAAACCACACATAACTGTCAACGTTTCAGCTAACTACGGGAAAAATAAAATTTTCCCTGAGGACTTTTCGGTGCTGTCTGTAGCCTACAGTACACAAAGTGTCCATCTATAGATATAAGTATAGATGTCTTGCTTAAGTTCTTTTAAACGGACGCATCACCTATGTTAGCGACAAAGACGAACACTTTATTTCAAGTCAATGGACAGCAGTATATAAAATATATCAAAATTAAAAATAATCTGCTAAAAATAGTAATGTATTAATAAGACATTTAATATGAAGTTTCGTTTTTTTTATTCTAATTCTACGTGTCAGAACAGAATATCTTAAAACGTTTTCAATTTACTAGAGAAGTTTAAGTATTCGGCTTCAGTCAAATGTAACGGGAAGCTTCTCAACTTTTCCTTGCTTATTCTTAGCAGAGAGGAGCTCATTTCCACCTTCCATTGTTACTTCAGCCAACATCATAATACATATGAATGTTGAGTTCTTCCTAATATCGACAACAAATTATATTTCTGTCACTGTTGAAGTACGCGTTATGCAAGATTGAATAAAATAAAGAAGATAAAGATAAAACAGATATAGTTGTGTAGTTGTTATACTGTAGTAATTATCTTCTAAGTGCACCGACAAATACGTAGTAGTAAGAAGGAAAAAGACAAATTTAATAAAAAAATAACAGATGTTCAAAATGTCTTTTACACACATGTATACATTACTGCATTGCTGTAAGCTAAAAGTATACGTTAATAATGGTATACTGTAACAGTTTATATTCGAAACAAAAACGTTATTTGCTTTTTCGATTCATTAACCATACTCAGATCACGTGATATAATTATCTAACAAGATCTAAATAGTGGCATGTAGAATATTTTTCAACATACAGTAATCACGAAAGGAACGTGGCAATATTTAAAATGAGTATACAGAACCTCGAAAGCAAAACTGTGCACAGTACACTTTATTAAAATAGTCTCTTTTCACTAACTACATGACTTAAGTTTTAATTCTAAAAGAAGTAAAAATCGTAAGTTATACCAAACGCACTACCTAGCAAACATTGCTATGGCTCTTGTTTTTTTAATAGTGGTAATTATAAAAATACGTTTTTATTTTATATAAAATAGTTCAAAATAGAAGAACCTATCCTATAAACCTCAACTCTAAAAAACGAATTATCTTTGAATGAAAAGGCACTCTCCCCACCTTTTAGAAGGTCTACAATTTAATAAATAACACAACTTAAATGTGTCAGTGTTTATGGGGTTGTGTTACGTAATAGCTTAATAATAAAGATAAAACCACTTGTTTTGGAGGAAGAATATTCCTTGCCAGTCATCAAAACACCCTAGCTTTAAAAACAGGTCCTGTATATTGAATTTTCTTTTAATATCGATTAAGGCAATATAGCAGGCTGCCCGTTGTGAATTTTGTCCAAGGAAATTTTAAAGAACTTGAAAGTGTAGTTCCTTTACCCCATTGTCTCTTTGAGATGATTTGTTGATGAAGTTATGGCTTGTTATGCGCTTATTAAGCATCTCATTACGCATCTATTCAGGATTTAATCGCAAAACTCACTTAACGTTTGGGAACACTGGGAAAGGTTTCCAGTTATTAAACAACTTAATGGAGTCCTCCTCTTTGGTAAAGAAAACTATTTGCATTCTTTACATTACATTGAGCAGCACTGTGAAATACGTTTAATTTTGTTAAGGCCTTAATAACGCCTTAGGTTTAATGATCTGTGAGAAATAGGTTTCCTAATCAATTATGATTATGTTCATAGTTCTTAAATAAAGACTCTAGAATGAGCAATAGGGAATTTAGTTAAATTGACTAATAATATTTTATCCCTGGTATTTGGTAATTAAAGAACCGTTACTTTGCGGTTTAAGGGGGTTGCTGTGGAGAATCATATTAGGCTATTAATTTACATTTTTCATATTACTATAGTCACTGTATCACTAAGAGGTCACGTTTGGCAGTATTCACAAAACACGAGCGAAGATTGTGTCAAAAAGGGTTGCAGCACTTCAAATAACACGTAAGTCCTAAGTGACAGTAATACTGCACCGTTGGACAGCATTAAGATTTCCTGATATAATTCTTTGGGGGAAACAAATGTGTGCGTACGATCATGCTCATGTGAAACTGTGTGATATGTAAATATGGCAAATTATTGACTGAGGCGGCTGCCATTAAATACTTTAACTTCTCCATCACTTGAATTATTTAAACTGATTTAAATCTAGATGATTTAATTAGACTAACAAATGTCCAGAGGCAAGTAATTAAGTAATGCCAGAATAGACATGCATCTGACTCAAATTCAAAAGAAATACACAAAGTACATCCACGATGATATATGAAATGAATATAAGCAATATGATCCCACGACTACTTGTTGCACATAACGATAGATCATAGTAATGCTAGTTACCATTTCCCTCCGCTTTCTTCCATTGCATTATTTTAACAATATTAATAGGGTCCGCAACCTCTAGCGATTCACCGTTGTCATTCTGTAAACGATATTTTCTATTTTTATATCTCAGTAAAGGTAACGTATAATTGAAATACAGTGAACTAACATTAAATTACAGATAACATAATGCAGTAGGATATGAAATTTCAGAGCAGCTGATTTGAGCAAATCCCTACGATAGTGTTTTATTAAACAGTATCATTAGAATCTTGCGTCTGTTTCCACCTATGCGCAGAAGCCAATTCGAGGAGATAGATGCAGTCAAAGTCTTATGTTCACTTTACTAGTGGCGAATGGGTATAAATTACGAATGTTTCATCACTTGGGCTGTGTAAAAGTGGTAACCTTTCCATCAATTAGCAACATTGTTTTTATTTACTTCCATGCTAGGGATCCCGTTGCACCTTCGTACCAACTGGATTTAAGTTAAATGTTCGGCAGGAGCATCCAGCAGTTTCTGATATACTGTACACTTCGAGGTTAATGAAAATGTCTTGACATAAATTGGGTAAATTTATAACAAGAGCCACACCCCCAGGAAAATAAAACTGGCAAGAGCTTGTCTAACACGAGCATTAAAGAGACTTTTGCATCCTTATAGAAGACTTACATATGTAA
Source organism: Lepisosteus oculatus (assembly GCF_040954835.1). NCBI lineage: Eukaryota > Metazoa > Chordata > Actinopteri > Semionotiformes > Lepisosteidae > Lepisosteus > Lepisosteus oculatus. The sequence continues at coordinate 43,480,301 of NC_090696.1, read as the reverse complement.
CAAAACAGATATACAGTGCGTATGCATTAATCATAGACACGCACTTAATTGCAAAGATACATACACATTCAAAAGTTAACGTGCTTGACAGTGACCGTTTTTCGATAAAAAAGAAAAGAAAAAGGATATTGCCTTAAAAAAAACTTAAAAGAATGTTATCTGTGACAAAAGGTGCTCTGAAAAAAATGCAATAGTGTAATTGACTGTATATACACACAAATGCCAACGTGAACTCTAATGCGAGGATATAGCTATAGCAGATCCATACAGTCTTATGTTATTTTTAGGTCTTAGTCGTGTCTTCAGCTGAAATAGATATTCTCTGGTAGCTCATTTATCGCCTTATGACAGAAATAAATGTGCAAGAGGAAGCACGATATTTCCTTGAATAACAATAAAATAGAATTAACTACTCAGTGTACGTCAGTGTTCAGAAATAATCTTTTTTCGACCACGAGTAAAATCCAGATGTTTTTTTTTCTCAGCCAGTGTTTCGGGTTGCTTTATTGACATGTCTATTTACACTATTGCCAAAGCTGCTACTTTGACAAAAGAAACAACACATTAATACATTAGACCAAAAACATCCACAGGCCAAACGTTATTAGATCACTCTATTAACAGCTCTACTCAGTCTTTTCCGGTTCTCTAGTTATTTTTTTCTTACATGTTTGTTTGTTGTTGAACACCTTGTGACTAGACTTGTACCCAGTACTGTGAAACTGGATATACAGTAATAAGGAATTACTTTAGTGCATTACGGCCAAGCTGCTACTTGCATTGGCAGTCGTGTTAAATTGCATAGAGCAACATTTTACATAATTCATTAATTATTTCTATATAGCGCCTTTTAGTCCAGAGCGTTCACAAGGAATTGTACACAAAATTATACATATCGAAAATACTGTAAACAGAAAATACAATAGAACCATGTATAACTGTGGACTTCAACAGATTATGAATTAAAGGACATGGAAGACATGTAAGTTTTAAGGCATTTTAAAGCATGAATATGGTCGGGAAGAAGATCCATAAGACGAGCAGCTACCCCTGAAAAACCTCTGTACGATGTTAAGTCGTTGGAACATTAAGAAGGCTAACACCAGCCGAACGAAGTGAGCCAACTGGGACGTGAAGGGATTTAAAAATATGAGCGTCTCCACGTTGTAAAACAGGAGTGTTCTGGGTATGCAAAACAATAAATCTATCATCAATAGCAATTGCTAGGATCGAGGAAGAAAATCCGTATTAATAGTGTTTTTTTACAACCAGATCAATGCAACATTTTTTAGAATTTTCCTTACTGACCTAAAACGCATTGATAATGGTCTTGAAGCGTATTTCATTTACAATTATTGTGCGAAATATGTCAAAAGAAAATATTTATTGGTTTAATAACGAACTAGGTTACGGTAAGTGCTGTTCGTATTCTATTATTGCTACAAATATTTGTAATAATAACCCCAATAATCTGTAGCAATAATAATCTGTAATAAATGATGCTTGTTAAAGTATCGTTTGCGTAATTTACAGTATGTGTGCTCGAGAGAAGCACTACAATAGGAAATTTTAAATACAGATGTCCTGTAGTGGTACACAAGAACACTTGAAATGGTTAGTCCTGGTGGGAACATATTTGGGATTAAAATTAAAAGCCTGCTGACAGAAAAAAAATGATTGAGCAATAAAATATTTAATTTCCTAGAACAGATTAGCTGGCTTTATCGACGACAAGACACTTCCAGGTGGCACCTGACGTTTAAAGCTAGTACAACTTGTATGCGTATTCTTGTGATGAAGAAAGACATATATAAATTACGTGTTTCTGTGTGTTGGGGGGCAGGGGGGAGTTTCAGGAGTTAATATCTCCTGCACTTACCATATTTGTTATATAAAGCTAAAGCGCCTTCATAATTTACATCCTTGAAGTGAGACAGAGCATACTAGCTTTTCGAAACTTAGAATTGGCAAGTTAGCAACATAATAACCCCCATTATTACTTATATAGAACTGTGCCAGTGAAAAGACTACGCTGCCACGGAATTACCAACTGAGCCAAGACTTTTAGGCAAGCTGAAGACCCTTGGAGTCTGCCTGACATCTTGAAGCTTAAATAACCGTAAGGCATTGTTACTCCCTGGCAGCAAAGTGCCTCGTTACGCCTGATTGGGCTAATTGCTTTGAAATAGGATATATTATCTATAATTATAGAGATCTTGCAGGAGACGGCCAGCCTTTTCTTTCATCTTTTTCAAGTGCATCATAATGTCGCGATCAAATTAATTTCGGCCACTCGAAAGAGTGCATTCCTTTCAAAGCTGCATATTCTAGGAGCTTTAAAGAGATAGCAACCACTTCTGCAGGAATTTCTTCCGTACTACATCTTTGTTGTTACAAAGACAATGAAACCTGTTTGTCAGGTGATTACGCAATAATGCATACAGTTTTGCAAACCTAAAGTGCGGAAGAAACAAATCAGAAATTAGTAGAATTAACATTACCATAAAAATGTCAACTCCATGCATTTAAATTAAAAGACGAATATAAAAGCTGAAAATGAAAAGTCAAATGAGCAACATCTATCTCTTCCGGAAGACTTTGCACTTCATTATAAGGTAATATAGATTTCATCGACCGAAAGCATTGGTATTTGTGAAATTGTTTGAAGTCCGCCGTCTTTAATGTCAAAATTGACAGGCTTTGCATGAAAAGAGTTAAGACAACTTCGGTGCGAGGAAGACAAAGGGTCATTGTCCCTTTCTGCTGCCTCCTCACACCGAATCAAAGATAAAGTTTATAAAGTCAAACAAAGGTCTGAAGTGGCTTATAGTTGCTTTTTATCCTAGTTCAGCCCTCATTTGTTGCATTGAAATTGAAATCAAACGCTATGGTAATCGGCTTTCCGTGGCACATTCATTACTTTAAAAGACACTGTTTAGGATGCTAATTGCCCAATATTGTTATCTAGCGTCAATGTCCTACTGAGCTCCACATTTCCCAATACAAACACTATACTGAAGCAAACGCTGAAAATGTAAACTGCTACTACAAACGTCAGACTGTAATTTCGCAAATTGTTGAAATAGCAAGTCGAATCTGTCGAAGGTTTTAAATGTTTCACTGGACCACAGCTAGACGAAATTCTAAAACGTGTGCTCTCTACATACATATGCCTTTTAAAGGGTGCGATACAAGGTGACAACATTTAAGTGTGTAATTGCGTGTACTCGTGTATATATTCATGTTTGGCCGGAAAATTGCGTCTTGCATTTATTCACACATAACATCTCAGTGCATTGGGATGCTTCACTTTTGAAGAAGCCTTGTTACTTAAGAGGTTTTAGGACATCAAAGGAGAGGAACGGGAAAGCACACAGTGCTACTCATTTTATGTAATGGGCTGTAAGTGTTTCCAAACTTAATTGCAGATTTATTTCTTCTAAGTGCCAAGTGCCGGATGCGAAATTAAGGAAATACAAAATTACTGTTAGCGTGTAATTTTATATCAGTTACAACCAATTACTGTTGCCAAGATAACAGGAACAAGAACACCGCAAAATATTTGGAAAATGTAATCCTGTAGTTCTGACATGAATTTTTGTACACGTGTACATTTGAAAAGGAAACCTCTCAGTTTATGAAAATCCAATCAATAGCTCTTTTGTAGTAGCTGCGTTTGCTCAAGAATTCATGTCAGTAAACACTTCGTATTGATATAGTAAACCGACTGTAACTTGAAAGTCACAGAATGATGCACACTAGCAAGCAGGAAAGAACATTCCATTCTCGAGACTTCAGCGCAGGGGTTTGTTACGAGGAATTCTTATTTTGGGGGGTGCTCTCATGATCACTAGTGGGGGGTGGTGACCTTTTCTCTGAGTATTATTAAACTAGTCCGTATGAAAAAAGTTGGAAAATGGCGTGCGATCGGCTGAGAAAGCTAATTTTTCAGGCTGAATAGCCTAATGTCCCAGGGCTAGGGCGGGCAGAAGAAGGCGGGCTGCTCTCTTGATGCGGGTTAAAGTTTTTCAATAGTCTCCCTGAAGTTGAGTCCTTTGATCAGACCGCTGCTGGCGCCTAAAAACAACATAACTTGTCTGCCTATTAGAGGCACTGACTAATCGTGACAGATTGTTTATACTTAGCAATTAGCGATGCAGACGCTTCCCAGAGAAGGTACTAAATCCACAAAGAAAATAAAATGTATTTATTGCTTTCCATACATCTAACAGCACATTAATTTTATATTGCATCACATCTGATAATAACTGAAAAGAAGACTTTATAAAATGTGGTTGGTCTTTTTTTCAGGAAAATTAACTGTCTTTTAAATTTAATTAGCTTTTTGTGGATTTTAGAAGAGGTCGTTCAGAAGAGTCTGTTAAATTTAGGTTTACTTTTGAATAGTTTAATCTTTTCAGCTTTTTTTTTTAATTCACCAAACGATTACGAAACATGCAACCGTGAAGATAACGATGATAAGTTTTAAATATCTGTCTGGGGTAACCAATTTAATCTAGCATTCCCTCTCTGTTACCTCACCCCCTTTATGAATGCACATCATTTCTGATTTTAATGGATCTCGTCAAAGGAAAAAATTCCCAATGATCCCTCCTCCAAGACAGATAATTACCCTTAAATGACTGCAATGGCTTGTGTGTTTCCACGAGATTAGAGCCCCGGAGCTATCAATAAACTTTTCTCAGCAAGGGGCCAATCACATTAAGAGTAATGTTAATGAGTGTAATGTGAGACTGAGTAATGTTATGCAAGCAGTATATTCACAGGGTTATTATTATTATTATTATTATTATTATTATTATTATTATTATTATTATTATTGTTGTTGTTGATAATAATACTATTTTTTTTCACATGGAGCATCAAATTCACGCTCCATTTCTGAACAGCGTCAACAAAAGCTGGTTTTGATTGTGTTTGTATATTAAAACAGGTCTTTAGCTACGAAATGTGTAACTTAATTGTTTACATTCCCCCAGCCCAATAACTCGTTGAAAGTCTTAGATGACAGCATGAACTGCCCTAAAAGCGAACGGCTGAATTCTGTCCCACCCCTCTTGGTGCTCATTGGATAACGTCCTCCGTCAGCCTCCCTTATAGTAAGGTCTTGCGACTGTGTTCAATAAACGTGACCATGTTTTAAATGCAGAAGGATCTCGCTCCTTTCCTGTGAGTTTGATTTCGCTTTGACCATTGACATTAGAACAGACTGACTCTGTATGGCCCCAAGTATTGATATGACTTCTTTAACGATTGACTTGAAAGCTGAAGAGACTTCACGCGCGGCGCTGAACAGAAGCGAAATGCAAACTAATCTGAATATGGCAGGCGAAGAGGAAACGGAGAAGCCTAAAGTTACTATCCTTCCATTTAGTGTTGAAGCTCTAATGGCAGATAAGAAACCCAGCAGAGATTTGACAGGTACCGAAGGAACATCTGTTGCAGGAACATCTCATACACTAAGTCCAAGAATGGGTACATTAAATAGTCCAGAGACCACGGTTTCCACTTTGACCATCAACTCGCCGTTCTCAGTTGGAGGACTAATGAAAATGCAAGAGGATGCACTTGTCAAATCGGAGAGCCCGGAAAGGCAAGAGCGGAATTCTTGGATACAAAATCCACGGTTCTCTCCTCCGCCTTCAAGTAAGTTTCTTCTGCTTTTTCTTGTGTCTTGTCTTCTGATTTATATTCTTCTTTTTTGTGGAAATCCCTTGATGTAAGCTTGTAATTTTAACAAATATGTTTGTGGTTATATGCACGATATGTTTCTCACCTATGGTTGTTTTCTACCAAGGGGAGCGCACGTGCGATACTTCACTGCAATGAACGCTGGTGTTAAAAACAAGACAATTTCTATGTACTTGCAAGTGACCAGCCACTTTGAAATAGTTTTCGAAAAGAGGTGCTTAGAGAAAACTATTTTTGAACCGTTCTTTATTTTTTTTATAATTTATATTTTACAAATACAATTTAATACAAGCTGAAGTCTTTAAGTTCGAGAAACCTCAAAACGGTGTTTTGTGTTGCAAAAGTCCGAGTTTCTTTCCAGGAAAGCATTATAGACTGACTTAGTCATTTATACAAACGGTCAAAATTAACAAGATTTATAGTGTTTATACTTTGTCTTGAATCTGTATGAAAAACTAATTATTCGTGTTTGTGATTATTTTAGGAAGACTCAGCCCCCCTGCCTGTCCCTTGAGAAAGCACAAAACTAATAGGAAGCCCAGGACCCCTTTTACCACTTCTCAGCTTTTGGCGCTGGAGAGGAAATTCCGACAAAAGCAGTACCTGTCAATAGCTGAACGAGCAGAATTCTCCAGCTCGCTCAACCTGACAGAGACGCAAGTCAAAATCTGGTTCCAAAACAGAAGAGCGAAAGCAAAGAGGCTGCAAGAAGCAGAATTAGAGAAACTGAAAATGGCAGCCAAACCAATGTTGCCTCCGGCGTTTGGAATTTCCTTTCCACTTGGTACTCATGTCCCCACGTCCTACGCCGCATCGCATCCTTTTCAAAGACATTCGTTGCCGGTGTCTCCAGTTGGACTCTATGCAGCTCATGTTGGATATAGTATGTATCACCTGGCATGAACGACAGGCCCTCCATTGGTGACTTCGAATATACCTCCGGTAGCTTTTTATTCCAACACCACAGTAACAGAAAAGTGCCACAAAAATTGTCATTCATATGTTTGACCAACGAGAACGAACTTTTCTTCAATGAGAGAAATGGGTACGACGGATAGTGATTCTAGATTTGACAAATGAATTGGTAAGGCCACGGTCAAAACATGCCATAAATCAAGTTTAAAAGACTTATTTTGAGAAGATCCTTGAACACAGTTTACAGGTGTTCAGCTTCGTTTATTAAACTGATCACCACCGATACCTGAAGCCGTTTATACTGGCCTTTATTTTGTGATTCTTTTCCCCCCCACGTGTTTTATTTAAATAAGACTGGCGCATTATCAATATTCTATAGAAATATGCTCCACTTATAGTTAAAAAGAAGCTATAGCAAGCGAGGGCTACTTCGACGTTCAAAAGTAAAACAGTTTGGGGAGTGTGTTTCTAATGGCAGTTCATCAGTAGACGAATACTCTTTATTGAAATCGCAAAACGAAAACTAGCAATTTAATTTAACAGCGCTGTCTGTTGTGTGTGTTATTGTTCCCTTTGAAAGGGATTTGTGTACTGTAATATACTGTATATTTGAAAAATATCATCATTTATATTATGACTATATTTGTTAAATAAATTAACAATAAAATGTTTATTCTTTTTCATTATGTGCTAGTCCGTCTTTATTGCATATGGTTGAGACAGGGGCTTCTAAGTTTAGAAATAATTCAACAAATGATTACACTTCATTAAAAACAAATACCAACAATAACTAACACTTTTCAGGAGTCAACACTGGAAAATAAAAGCACTGTGTCCCGGAATGATGACGGGGTAACCTACAGTCTCAGTGTATGGCGGAGAACCGTCCCTATTTTGCACATATGAGTTATGTAAAACAAAATCGGCTGTAAATAAACACTTTATTAGTATCAAGCGAGTGCAGCACGCTATTGTAATAAAACGAAGATTTGCACATACCATATTCAGCTAACTTTTTCATAACTAATGATTTAACTATAAAGAAAGGTTCTAATGTATTTGAACATTTACCCTGCTTTATGTTGGGTACAACGAAATTCAATTATATAAGAAGAAAGCAATGCAATGTTTCGGCTTTGGAGCTTGCACACCTGAAGTTTTTGTTTTTATTTTAGCATAGAATTTACTACTTCTCTGCAGCTAGAACTCACAAGTAGTTCCCTACACACCATTTTAACATGCCTATTGAAAATGGATTCAATGATTGTTTATAGCACATGTACATATAACGAGTATTATTTATTGGTGTAAATAGTTGTCATATGATTTTTTTTTCTGCATTAATTTTTGGTTTGTCTACCGAAAACACTCAAGACAAATGTAATCTCTTACGATTTACATTTTTTTTCACGGACTAAGGGAAAATGCCGATTTATTTAAATTTGTAATTTCGTTGAAAAGAAGGGTTAATGTGAAAATCTGTTTAGGCAACAATATGCATGTATTTATGAGAGTCAACATTTAACACTGAAAACGTGACATTCCGTTCTTCGTATTTATTTGGCCTTGATAATCTAAAAAAAATGTGATTGACAGGTTCAGTTTTCGAAACTGAGTTACAAGTGTAGATTTTGTTTGGCTTAATTATAGTTCTCTTCCCTTTAACGATGGTAAGGAATGTGGTCTTTTTAAAAAGACGCCCATACAGTTCTTTAGTTGTAATGGTTAGGTGTTATAGTGTGTATTTAAACTGTCATATATCATTTTACAGAACATAACTGAATATTTCTACAGCTGTTACCTATTGCTTTGAAATAACCTCCTCAGATTGTCTTGGCGCCGGGCAAGCTCTGTGGGACCAGTATCTACAAAACCAGTTGCTGGACTTCGATCTACAATTAAGATTGGAGATTGGATCGAAGCCTAGCGTGGTCTACAATTAAGTACAGACACAATTACACCCTAAAAAAACACAATCGCAAAGGTGACAGGTCTTCGGTTGTAAAGAAGTTAGTTTGTTGTTTATGGAATAGTTTGATCATTCCATAAACAGTAATATTAAATTCCCAGGGGGGATTGTTCACCACGCAGGCTTAATTTCAATACCGACGCATCTGTAATTCCTCAACAGACGATGCGCTATTGGTCCTACTTAAATATCGTCTCTGGAAATACAAGCGGCTACACAAAACATGTTTTCATTTTTCCACCCGAATTCATTTAAAAACAAGTCGTTTATAGTCCAGTTTTCAGCAATTGAAAACTTTTAGGTTGAGGCTAAGTTGGAGGTGAATAATTACTGTATGAGCAAAGGCAATATTCCACAGACGCACTTTGGCTCCAGCTAGACGGTAGCTGGAGGCAAAATGGAACTTTTATCATTCCTAAACTGGCAATGAGGGTTTTAATACACAATTAAGAAAACAGGCCTATAGGCCTACCTGTTATTATCTTCTGAACATAAAATGCAGACAGATATAAATAGCGATCGTAATTCGAACATTGATTTTGCAATTTGCATCACCTTTAGGAATCTGTAATTATTATTATTATTATTATTATTATTATTATTATTATTATTATTATTATTATTAAATCATCTTCATCGTTGCAGTAATCGCTTTCAGTTCTTTTGAAATGAAGACTTTGGAATTAAGCCTGATCAATCACAGGCAGATGTCAGAAGAAAAGACAGCGATGTGACAAGTTTTGCTCTGGGCACCAGTTTGTCCACCCTTTGGGCTGGAATCTCTCATTGCTCAATTACACCCAGATGAGAACAATTAATAAATAAGTAATGACAATAAGTTGAGAATCACACGGATGAACGCTCCATCTGAAAAGGAAAGGTTCGCACAAAAGAGCAAAAAGGATTTGCTGACTCTTTTCAAGAAGAGATCTTTTTTTTTCTTTTTCTTCCCTGAGGCTTGACAGAAAACAAAACTCACTTTTGTTTTTAGCATCCTTAAGATCGCAATGGGCAGTTATCGGAGAGAATCGCAGTTTTTCTTTCAGCTCCATGTGGACGGCGCCATGTAGACCCCTGGACATTAAAGATCACAACCTGGAACAATTTAGACATTGCATCAACCAAACAGTGAATACGGTAAAGGAAACTGAATATTTTCACTGAATATTTCAATATATTCGCTTTCGTTCTCTTTCCATAGTTTTTCTCCTCAAAGCAATGATTTAACCTTAAGTTATGGTGTAACTTTATAATAAATATTGACACATCGAATTCATTCTGTATTTATGTCAATCTATTTTAACATTAGTACCTTTTACTTCAAAGATCACTAAGTGTTTAATTTTACTAAGAGCTATAGAGTATGCTGTAGTGCAGTGTAGAGTACAGCATTTGTTTTATATTAGGAACATATCTGAAAGGATATTCGGGCTATAGGTTTATGACCTAGGCCTGATTTTCTTGAAGTTGTATATTTGGTTGTGATAAGACACTTACTAATCAAACTTAAAGGTGTATCTGTTTTATTGAAGTTCGAACAGTTGTCCCTTTAAAGCTGTAAAGAATGCCCGGTAAACCTCGTTCGCGTTTATGGTTTGTTATATTCCTGAATTTCTTATTCTGTGTCTAAACAGGTTGTATTAGATACAATGATCAAACTGTGGAATTTGTGATGCGCAAAAAAGATGACATTGATCTTTCGTGTTTCAAAGTATAAATTGCGATTTCTCACTCCTGTTATTCATCTTGTAAATGTGCAGGTAACCTTGTTTAATATTTGACATAGAATTAAAATGAAAGGACAAACTGCCATGACCTTGTGTCATTTGTCACGTATGGGAAGTGAATAGGCTTTCTTTCAGAATAAGCTCAAGTTTAACGGGCGTTACATCGAGCTTCATATATCTTGGAGAAAATGAAATTCCTATTGTAAGGATTATGATCATAAATTGCTCTTAATACAGAACAAAGTAATAATCCTTTGATCCTTTTAATTGAAAATACGGTTTAAATTAATACAGCATAATATTTACCCCTTCCAAAGTAATTACTCGCATTCGCATTGTTTCCGTAATAATACGGGTTTTAAAAACGTCTAGGTTACTTTTTTATGGGCATTAACACGCTCTCCATTTCGTATTTATGCAAATAATGTTGATATGAAATGTGCACCCCTTCAATCCAATGATACTGTTTGATTCTGTAGGGCACATTTTACCTTTTAAACTGCATTACCTTATACAACCTTGGAATATAATAACTTTTTAAAATAATAATGCCTTCACAATTAGTACGTCTTAGGTTATTTAAACAATTTGTTCACGATCAAATGTTTAGAAAGTCCTTAGAAATTATAATACACTGATTTATGTCCCTCTAGCACATTGAATGTGAGACCGGACATACAGTAACAGCTGTTATCAAGAAGTATAGATTATTAATTAATTTCAGATTTCAATTTTTTTTCTCCATAGCGAAAGTCAAAAAGAGTACAATTCGTCAGTTTTTGGTAAACTTTAGTATTAGTAGCTGCAATAACAATACTATTACTACTACCATAATTACTGGGATTAGAAATAATATGTCAAAAGTATAGCTACAAAAATTTCAAACTCCTTTATTCTAAGCTTAATTTACTTATTGATACATTAATTTTTGGTCTCCTAGTGAGTTTTTTTTGCGAAGTGTTTAACGAAAAAAATACTTGGGCACCATCTTCTGTTCAAAACGAGAATAACTATTTTATTTCTTTTCACACTTCACATTGTCTCGACTGGTTTTCACCCATCCTGACTCTTGGATTCCTAATCAAGCACCTCAATAAACTATGTGGTTGATCAAATCTTTTAATTGTTTTCTGCTCCTCAAACGTTGCAGCTTCAAGGAACTTCGGAATAGATGATCAATTAAAAAAATGCCTAAGTGGTAAACTATTTCTTAAATATGATGTTAATTTCAACTGCAACAACATCTTTATACATAATTTATAACTGCAATGGTAGTTATTTTCATACTACGAGATAAACCAATGTACACAAGGCCATGTCATACAATTCATTCCCACATAGATAAGTTGATACCATATTTCTGAAAATCGTTGTCCAGCTGTTTGCAAAAAATAAATGCAACTTCTTGCAGAAATTCAGGAATTAAAAGACGAAACGCCTATGTGTCAGATTGCCTCTGCATATCAGTAATGGTCCTTTTGTGGAAATATGATCAAATCTTTGCTTGTATAATATACACACTGTAGTTATATTAAATGCAGAATAAACAAATAAAAGTACAGTATAAAGTAAATGTGTAGAAATAATTGATTAATTCTATTCATTTGTGCATCTGGACAATTGTACTTTTTGGACAATCAGTCTGTATAAACCTATGCACATTTGCATATATTTTATTGTTTTTACAGTGACTATGATCATCACATTTTGCACACACCTATGTATTTATTTTTTATTAATTTATTTTTATTTATTTTGTTGTCTTTTGTTTTTATAACTATTCTGATGTCTGCTTTTGCTTGTATTGTGCTGGACTGCTGTAACACATCAATTTCCCTACGAGATTAATAAAGTATTATCTATCTATGTGTCTAAATTGAAATCTGATCATATTATGCTACAATCATGTTGTATGCTTACATATTACGAATATTGTTTTTATAGATAATTATTAGCATAGGTGTGAAATACCCTTTCTGTTGATAGGTAATGTATCAAGTAAAGTATGTTTTCATGAAAGAAGAGCATGAGATTTCACTGCTCTTCCCAATCCTAGTACTGGTGGTCTCCTGTGTCTTCATGATTTTGTTCCAGACAATCTTAATCACAGGTTGATAAGACACGTTTTTACATTTGCTTTCAGCTCCTGAAAGAATTAGTGTGATTTGTAATTGGTATCTGCTCTGTACTGGTTTCTGAGGCTCATAGCCTTCATGTGTGTGAGCTGAAATGTGAAGAACCAGACCCCCAGAAAAAGAAGACCCCACTTATTGCGTGAGCGTTTGATAAAAACTGACATGCACACCATTGTCAGTTCATAAATTGATCACTTATTAAGAGATGATTAGATAGAAATAAGGGAGCAATCTCTTTTAAATCAAATTGAGGAGACATTTGTTGAAATGAAGTTTGTATGTTAATGCTGTGAAAACATTTGTGAAACTAAGGACTACAAAAGCAGATTGATAGTGTAACTTATCTGTGGATTTTAGATGGATTGAAACCCAGCAGAAACTGTGAACCTCAAGAATCAGGATTGAAACCATGGTCATAAAAAGGATAAACAACATTCTACAACAGGTGTGGGTATTAATCATAGTATTGCTCCTCAACAACTGAGCTTGAGAGTGTTTCTTCTGAATATAGGAAAAGGATCTCAAACAAGAAAATGCAACAGTTTCACAATAAGACATTATGAATTTAAAAATTTCCGTCTCTTTCATAATGGTATGTATGGAAAGCAGAACACAAATACGTGTATATCAGAAGTGGACAAATACAGCTCTCAAGAAGCTTTGAGCCCTCTGGTGTTGGTTCTGTTCTTAATTGCTTAAAATATTTGAATAATAAGTGAAATTATGCCTAACATGATGACCTGTCTGTAAAATCCGTAAAAATCTTTGCCTTAAAGCACTGGAATTGTTCATTTGTATTATATGTATACAGTACGTAGAATGTCCCAATTTTTTACAGTAAAAAGAGATTATATAACATATATACTATTATGGTAACCCAGAGTTAGAGCTCCTCTTGAGAATCTTGTGTTCTGTTTATTTTTGTTATCCATTTAATCTTTTTTTCATTTTGAGTTTGCAGTCCTTCTGAGATGGCTGGGAAATGGAAAAGGGCAGATTCCTCTTCTGTTTCTCCCCTCATTAATGGGAATTTGATTCTCACGTGCTATTTAAAATGGCCACTCTGCGGAGCATTCAGTGATTGCGCAGTTTGTAAAAAATTGAGATGGATTGCTGCTATGTCAAGCATTTAGCAATTTAGCACAAAACAGGACTTGGTCTTGGGAAGTTGGTATCAGCCCTGTAAAACTTTTTAAGTTTCTGAGCCTTCCATATTTAGATTGCTAATTTAAATTGTAGCTAATAGCATCTCTGCTGGAAAAAAATGCACATTGTGGAAATGTTTGACATGATGTCCTTCCCACTTGTCCATTCATAAATTGACCAACTGTTTAAGGATGTTTACATGGAAATAATGGAGCAATCTCTAAATATTCAAATTAATATACAAATTGGGTAGTGATTGCATAGAATCCTATGTGCTGTTGGGGCATTCAGCCAAATTTCCAACCATTTTCTAACTCATTTATCCTATATAGAATTGTGGGGTAACTGCAGCCTAACCTGGCAAGCAACAGAGGCAAGGCAGGGTACTTCTTGGATAGAACACCTGTCCATCACAGGGCATGCGTAGACAGTCACACTAGAGCCAGTTTTCCCAGAAATCCATTAATCTACCATTATGTAGATTAATTGTTTTAGGCGCACCTAGAGGAAACCCACATGAACTCAGGGAGAACATACAAACTCCACACAGGATAGCACAGCAGGTCTGCAATTGAACAAGGCAGTAATGCTACGCCACTGTGCCGCTTTTCTGAAACCAAAGACTAACTGCTAAAAGATGAATTGGCTTTAATGGCCCATTCAGCTTGAAAGAATACATCAGAGCGGTCATTTCCATTATGATCTCAATACTGCGGTTGTATGACTTATGCTGAAAAAGACATCTTTTCCATTTTATTGGATGCCAACCCAAATGCTAAGGTGGAAACAGAGGAATTGGAAGTCTATAGAACCAAATGAGTTCTCTACATCTCTACAAAAGGCAGAATACATTAAAGATCCTGCATCTGATAATGTTTGCCACATCCTCCACTTTCTATACTGTATATTATAAATAATGAAGATATTGCTTCTCTGCAGTTCTTTCATTGAGCGCAAAGACTGCTGGTATTGTAGTTTGAGTTTGGGCTTAGGGTTCAATTTTGTTAAAATTTTCTATTTCATCACTTCTGGAATGGTACTAACAAGTAGCAAGTGATCCATCCAGTTTGCAATCTCTAGTGAAGGACACTCATTCACAAGTTATGCCCGATTTCAAATCTGTTGTTTGCCTTGTCTGTGGAAACACTAGCTCAAGCTGTCCGTTGATTTATTATTTCAGATCCTGTATACTACATGAAATCCATACTGAACATATGCACCTGCATATCCTGTGCTGTGATGTATTGTGTGTTAGGTTGTACCATGAAAGGACTGTGATATCCATTGTATTTTCAACAATTGTATTAACGAATAATTGCCAGTATGCATTTTCACATGGGTGGGACTTGATCTATTGGGGAAGTACTCTTTGGGTCTGAATAATCAAGCTTGTTCTAGCTATCAGGGTATTTTGCAGCAACAGAGCTTAGGGTTTGCTGGTTGCCCCTCTTTCAGAAATGATTTATGGTTATCATAGAATGTTCATACTGTTTTTGTGTTTTGATGAAACCCTTTTTAATTTGTTTTTGTGTGTTTTATCTGTGTTTAAACTGTCTGGTTTAATCCAGACACTCCTTTATGCTGGCATCCATTTCAAGAAAGGCTGGCTGTTCCCTATAGACTCATGGAAAGATTGTGTTTATTCTAACTGTAGATGGCATCTTAAATTATAATTAAAATTAATTATAATTTGATATTTGACTGATTCACAATTCTCCGGAGACACAGCAAGTCCATTCTACTATTTTCCATAACTTCAAACTCTTTATAGCTAATTCCCCTTTCTCTTTCCCCATTGGAGAAATTCCAGCATGCAGTATATTTTTAATAAGGATGGTCTTTGCTTCTTCCAATTCATACAATCTCAGAATGGGCTTCCTGGCTCCTCTTTCTTTTTTTATTTGTTTCCATTCTGCATGTTCTCTGTCGGTTCCCGGGAGGGAAGTTGTCTACGTATCCAAGACATCATCTATTGGATTTCAAGAGGTAAAACAAAGGAATTGGCTTCCTCTATTCATGTTTTTTTTTCTCTTAGAGGCTTCATATAAAACTTTAACAGCTGTCTATATCTGGCATAGTGTTTTGAATGTTACAGATGAATAAATTTCCTGGAACACAGTTTAGGATAATTAACTTTAGCATACAAAAAACGTAATCTTTGATTGATCATTTGCATTTTCTTCACAGAGCAAGTTTGTGGTATTATCACAAGCACTATGAAACTTGTACATGCAGTGCTAGAGGTACCCTTTTCCACATATTGGGAATGACCAGATGGGGGTTATGTTTTGAACAAAGGTTTCTTCTTAGTTCTCCACTATTCTATAAAAGGGCAATTTTGCACTTGCCTTGTGCTTTTGTTGAAAAAGTTTCTCACAGTAGCAGAACAGGTCTGGTGGGCTATAACTAAAACAATGTGGGAGTTGGGTAAGGAGCCTCTACATTTCCAATCCTGACATAATTTGATCCTGACTTTTTATATAGATCTCCCTACAGCTTGGATGGCGAGGGATTGCCTTCTGTTGACATGAGCAGATCCATATTGCTCAGTATTTCTATCCTAGCCTTCTGATTTTATTAGTTTTTTTTTGCTGAGAAACAGACAAGGACAGGAGGAATAATGGCCCAGAGAAGGGGTTTCAAGAGAGTAGGGTGTTGAAATAAATGGTTTGAAAAGGTAAATGGAAAATTCAGTCACAAACAAAGGCATTTTATAGCAAAAGAGGACAGATGCTTATTTTAATTTTAGATAACCTAAAATTACACCAGGGTACTGAGAAAGTACAGCAATGTAAAATGCTATTTTTTTGTCCTTTTAGTACCTAGTTCTTGTCTCTAGGTCCAGAGGATGAAATTCATTACATTTTTCCACTATAACACATATGAAGCTTGTACAAATTGCAGAACTCCTTTGCAGGATGAAAACAAGCTTGTTGTGAGAACGTTTTGAATGTTGATATATTGCATTTAATATATGATAATTCCCACTTGTGGCTATTGATCATAAATTAATCACCTATTAAGAGCTACTTAGACAGAAATAGTTACCAAAATTGGGAAAGATTGCTTGCTTAAAATTGTGTTTGCTGAAGTGACTGGAAACAGTATTTTATAATCGAAACTGAATACAGTAACAAGTTAATTATAAGTCTAAAGATGCAAGCAGATCAATTACCTCTGGAGCTCTGAGGAATGAAACATAACTTTATCTTGATCCCTGGGTGACCAGGTTAGATCCTGGCAATAAACAAAAGTAACAGACACATTAAAGGCACTGTGTTACTTTTGATCTTGGACATGGGAATATATGCAGATTTCACACAAGTAAAGAAAATTTAAAAATATTTTGACAAATCAATGGGAAGTTCTTTTAAATCTAACAATAGGAGGCACAGGCAACACAGTGGCACAGTATTTGCACTGTTGCCTTACAGCACTGGGGCCCTGGGGTCAGTTCATGGGATGCTGCCTGCGTGGTTTGTATGTTCTCCCCATGTTTGTGTGGGTTTCTTCCCACAGTCTGAAGAGGTACTGGTAGGTTAATTTGCTTCTGGGAAAACCACTTTCACCAGTTATGAGTGTGTGTGCATTAGTCTGTGTTTCTGTGTGGCCAGTGATGAACTGGTGTCCTGTTCAGGGTGCATTCTGCCTTGCACCCATTGCCTGCTGGGATACCATGTATTGGATTTAGTGGTTAGAAAATGGATGGATTAGAAGAAGGCATTTCTGTATATAAACATTGTAGCACTCGAACAAAGTCAAAAATTGTTTTGAAGGAGATTCTGTGAAATTCTTCAGAAAACTGGAATTATTCTGTGGCTTTATGAAAATCCTAACATATCAGACAACAAATGTTATATTGCAGAACTTTCCTGAGGCACTCATTTAAATATTTTTACATTTTAAGATTTTTTTCTTTCAAAGTTAAAAACAGTTTAGTACATTTTTGATCCATAAAGAAAATCACAAAATGCAATTAAAAGTAACACAATTCTAATTATTAGATAGCTAGATAATACTTTATTAATCCCGTAGGGAAATTGATGAAAAGGAGATTGATTAAAGCAATGTCTAAAGAGTACAGTTCCACCACAACAATTTATAAAACAGCACCTTTCCAAATGCACCTTTAAGATCAATTTTGTTTCATATCTGTGGGAGTTTTCTAAATTGCCCTGATACACTTAATGTCAGTTTATGAGCACGCTTTGCAACTATGCCAACTGTTGTTATCATTTGTCCCCTGCTAAGCGATAGGAAAATACCTCATGGCAATTATTTTACTGCCAGTTTCAAACAAGTCTTAATAATAACTTTAATAACCCAACTGGATTTAGAGGGTTTATGTTTAAATACGGAACATTGTTGTAATAGTTTATTCTATGTTTTAAAAGGCTTCTAAATTAAGAAAACAGTTGTAGTGGGACTATATAGTTTTAATAATGTGTTTCAAAGAATGGAAACATGAAAGTTTTTTTTTTCAAAAAGATTATTCGCTTATGGGAAAGTTTTGGATACAAACTGGGAGTCCACATTTTACTTTGCATGCTATGTTTATATCTGACTCTAGAAGCTGCAGAGCGTGTCTGATACTTTAATTAATGGAAACCAGATAAAAACAGAAAATATACATTAAAAAACTTCTTATTTTCAGCTTTATGTGTTTTGCACCTGGTGGCCTGTTGGCTCAGTGGTTAGCCTCACAACGCTGGGGTCCTTAGTCCACTTGCATGGGTGCTATCTGCAGGGAGTTTATGTTTTCTTCTTCACCTTGAAAGTGGGTGGATTTTCCATAAATGTATCCTTTCTTTGTTTCAGGAAAGAGATGGTAGTATCAGTACAGTAATTCAGTAGTAAAATGATCTTATCAAACTGTTTTCAATGACAACTTATCAAATTTAGGGTCATGGTGGCCCAGAGACTATCCAGGCAAGGACTGGGCATAAGGTGCCCTGGATGGGATGCCAGTCCATTGCTGGACTCACAGACTCCAGACACAGGGCTTCACAAAAGGGCCAGAGTTACAGAAGTTCATTAACCTACCAATATGTCTGTGGACTTTGGGGGGAAAACTATGTGAATGGCCCATCACGCCAACCCCAATAAAAAACAGCACAGCACTGTTAGTGACAGCAGTGCCATTACCTTGTAGCCTTACAAATCCTCAGATCTGAGGCATTTGAGGAAGTCTTGTTACTTCTGAGATAGGATGAAGAAGACCAGGTTGCAACGGTGGCACTGGTGGCTCAATAGGTGACGCTCTATTCTCTGAAGCAAACTCCCAAGGACCCAGACCATGGACATGGTATTACATGGTCCATAAAGATGCTGGTTTGTCAGAATATCTGTGTGAAATGCCAGTGTCCTGGCTAAATCATTTTAATATCAGCCAGACACGTTAAAAGCACAGAGACTGCAGCAGTAATATTTGCTTATATCTGGTCTGCAAATAGATCTAAATATCATCAGAATCAAAGTGAATCTTAAATCCATAAATGATGGATAAAGATTAAATATGGGTTAATCCAATAAAAGTAATTCCTAGCGATCCCTTGAAAATTTTCTGTTCAGTCCAGTAGGATGTTGGGATTGGCAGTATCAAATATTGAACTAGGAAAGAGTCAGATGTCATCAGCGAATTAATTACCTTAACAAGAGATGTTACTGTACAGTGCTGTTTCTCAACCCTGGCTGAAATGAATAATTCAAGAGTTCAATCAATGATTCAATGATGAGATTATAATTAAGCTGTAACCATTCTTTGCAAATTGGCAAAGTAGAAATAGCGTAGTAGGGGTGATAGTGGTGAGCTTTTCCTAAAGGTAAAAGTCCAGATTTCAGGGACCCATTTATGTGGGAAGCTAGCTTTGGGGAACATCTTAAGAATAGGGCTCTTATTTTATCTTCCAACTCAGTTACATCAATGTTTTGTGATCTCGTGCTCCAAACATATGAGTTCCCAAAATTCAGTCTGCAGAAGGGCATTTATTTAATATTACTGCATAGTAATATTACTCATCAAAAACTTTTCGTAAGCTGTGTTTTGTGCACGGCATAAGCAGAAAAATACTAGGCTCACAATCTTTATATAGACGCACAGCCTAGAAGATGTTAGGCTTAAGCAAAATAAAGTAATAAAAAACATTCATTTGCCTTATAAACGCCTCTATTCAGCACATAAAGTTTGAGCCAAGAGCTGTCTATCTCACTAATGACATTTGATGTGTAATTTGTCTTGTTATTCCTCCAACCAATTTAGCAGATTTTTCCTAGTTATCACTTCCGTGAAATATTGCGGATTTCAGGCATTGGAAATGTAAACATCTTTTCTGAACATACAGTAGGTCATATAATTTATTGAAATAAGCCAGAGCCTACAGAGCCACTCAACCAATCTGTCAGTGTGCACAATTAATCATGAACTATATACAAATGTACTCTGCTGGTTATGTTGAGAAAACATAATGGTTAAATCTCAAAATTTCAAGAAGACCTTAAATCAATAGTGGGCACGATGATTTCCTTGCGACAAAATTTATTTAGTCCGAATAATTTTATTAATATTACATTTTTGTAAACTGGAAGGTTGTTCTGAGATATTGTATGAAACATTAAAAAGTTCCCTTTGTCATTAAGTTTAAAACTAATCTCATTAACTCAGAAAGATTAAATCTCCTCTTTTCTCCTTTGTGGTATTCGATATCATTGGCTCTGCATTCAAAACAAGGTAGCAAAGAAGATTTTCTGTAAGTGCTTGAGTGTCATGAGTACAGTGTCATATATGTTTACAAAAAAGGCATAATATTACTGTTTTATTTGTTTGTATAGGAAAAATAGTGTAAATGTCACTGTCCATACAACTTGTACTTTTCTTATTTAAAATCCCAAATGCTATATACAGTATGTATCCTTAGTTCAGGGTAATACTGTAGATTTTAAATCACTAAGTGCACACACCCTGGTCTGTGGAGGAATTTGGAGAAATGTATAAACAAATGGTGTTTGTGCTCAGTATGCCATTAACATGGATATGACTACTGTGATCTCACTGAAGGTAAACATGTGTGTATCACATCCTTTAGTACATAAATTGCTTCCTCTGTCAAACACTTGGGTTATTATTGCAAGCGTCTTTTGCCTGATGAAATCTATTATTTATACAGTACATCTAATTGCTACTCACATGTATTGCATCCAAGACTAACAGCTTTTCTATTTAATTACCCACACTTCCTGAAGTCAAAACAAGC
This sequence comes from Lepisosteus oculatus, assembly GCF_040954835.1. NCBI lineage: Eukaryota > Metazoa > Chordata > Actinopteri > Semionotiformes > Lepisosteidae > Lepisosteus > Lepisosteus oculatus. Next base: position 43,459,447 of record NC_090696.1, on the reverse strand, counting down.
TTTTCACTACGTATACTCCATATGGAGTCCACATTTGCAAGAATTACTCATATTTTGGCTTGAGAGTTTTGCTTTCCACATTCTATGTTTTTGAAACACACTCACTGGAAACATTGTGTTATTCGAATTGCAGTGACAAGGCCATTGTATATTAATATATCCAATCAGAGCAATGTTTTACTCATTTGCATAATGTCATAAAATGGACCAAAGTGTACCACATCCAATGTGAATGCCAGTCATCCATGTGGACTGATGCTGCTTTTTTATAGCAGTATCAAAATAGCAGTATCAAAAAGCCTTAAAATTACGGTAAGGAAGCATTATTTAATGAAACTAATAGGTTATGTGACAGGAACCCTAACGCAGAAATGTACAGAAGAAATAGAGGAAACCTCAATATATTCAATACTTTTTGGATCTGTTCTTTACTTCACACATGGTTTGAAGATACATTTCTGGTGTAAAGAGGATATTTTAATCCATTTTGAGGGTGGTGAGTTGAAATAAATTAATGAGGACATGTTTCAACAGCTGATTTATTAGTAATGTTGACTTAATAACAAATTTGCCACAAACAGACCAGCGATGGCAGATGGTAAATAAGGGAGTCCCACAGTTTATAGTGATTTCTGAATATCCCTGCCACCAGACATGTTTTAGAGTGTCAGATATTCCCCAATAGGTGATAGCTGCTAGAAACAGCTTTCTAATTTAAATATGAAATCATTTTTCTGTATTGGCACCTCCATCTTCAGATTTATAGTCAGTCATTTATGAGAAAATGTCTCTTTATTCTCTGAAATGATAGGAAGTTCTGTACATTTTATGGCCAATAATAAATGGATGAGCAAAATTACATTGTTTACTGTACATGTATGTTAAGCATGAGTTAACCATTGTAATTCAAATAATATAATCCTATTCAATTAATATTTACATGAACCAATTACATGATTTCTTTTACATATGGTAAATATCTAAATATTTAGGGAGTCAAAGATGCTTGTATATAATTGAAAGGAAATTAATCACATATTTTAATCCCCATATAACACCAAAAGCCTGATTATTACTTTCTTACTTAAAAAGTGTAGAGATGTTTCTGCACATCAAATTGGCAGATAACATTCCTGCTTTTAATTATTCAACTCTTTATATTATTTTACATGTGAATGAAAGCTATATGTATATGGTTATATATACAATATACCATGTTGTAAATTGTTAAAAAGACATTCAGATAAAGAGTAAGAACAAATTTGCAAGTGGTCAGCTTCATCTTAGAGTTGGTTTAAAAAATCTGGATGATGTCTACAAACTCCATGTTTCTTCAATTATACTGCTTTACAATATGACAGAGGCAGTTGGTTCTAACACAATAGAGGTCCTTGTCTGAACCATATTACTCACAATGCTGTGGGGACTGAGCTGGTGTCCTCATTCATCTGATCAGATGGGACAAGACAATTGATAAGGTAACAAATTTAAAAATCAGGTAGAGAAATCATCCAGCTATCAGTCTGTCCTGGAAGAGTTCTGATATGTTATTATTGAGTAGTCAGAGAAACCAAATACTTTTGTTTTAAGGTCAGTGCACAGCTTAGCCTCCCAGCAGAGTTAATGGAGAGGGACTTTGGAAAGAAGTCAGTAGATCAAGGAGGTGCCTATGCTTTTTTGTGTGTTGGTGGTTTTGATTTATTTTTTCCCACACTGTAAATAAAAGAGCATTGGCTTGTACAGTACCTTACAGTTGTTTTTATGCCTGTTTTCTACTTTAAAGTTTCTGTTAGACACCTGGGTATTTCACAGAACAAACAGAAAATTGCACCAACATTCACTTAACATACAGGCTCTGAATAAATTCCCAAGTAGTCAGCATAGTATGACTTCTATTTAGTCTGATATTTTTTAAATGTCTACAAAAATATTGTAACAAGATAGGGGAAGGGTGTTAAAAAACAAAGACTCTGATACCAGCTTGGAGATTACTGAGCATTATGCAGCATGTGTTTTATTCTTCAGCACAGTGATGGTACTGATAGTACAGTAATAACTGGGCTCACACTTTAAACAAAACAAACAAATGTTTCTTAACAATAATGTGTACTACTTTGCAACACAGTCAGTGGGTTTCAGTGTCCTATTTACTTTGGACACACAAAATTAAAACAATCTGTAGATTTAGCTTACAAACAGGTCAAAGAGCAAAAATCCAACCTGTGATTTAATAAAAAAGAATTATACTTTTTCTAAAAAATGGATGCCCACAAGTGAATGCAAACCATTTTCCCTATTTTACAATGTTATCACTACAATAGGAAATATGCCTGAAGCCTACACAATATATTAAATAGAATTTCCTTAAAGAGGATAGCAGGTCCTCTTTTAATTTTCAGATTGCCTAGACAAAATCTTGTTCACAGTCTGTTTAGAGAAAGGATCTCTCCCACTGAATAGCTTTCAAGATGATGGTGATTGATTAAGTCTCTACTCCCCTTCTATTTTCTTCCTTCCTTCTCCTTTCTCCTCCTGTTTAGCATTCATGCTAAGGTCCATTCCTATGAAGACTTGATTAATAACCTTAGTAGGAATGGCCTGGTTACTGCTGAATTTGTATTCTTTTATTTGGTGGTCTTAACGATTTACTGTGAATTAATTAATCTGAGCTTGCCGCCCCAAGTACTACTTGGTAAATGCTGACAAAACAATAAGCAAAGCAATGAAGCTGGGAAGTGCAAAGGTTTGCTAAATCCAGCTGAAAATCCAGCCAGGCCTGCAGCCATATCACCCTGCAAATCTCAACTGGCAACCCATTGAAGCACAGCAGGCGTGAACATGCGCAGTACTAAGGTTGCTGCTAGAAGATATGTTAGTGGTGACAGCAGGGGGCACTCTGCAGTCTTTGTGGATCCTAATGCTCCAGTATAATGACTGTACTGTAAAAAGGTACCGTCCCTCAGATGAGATCTCTCCAAAATCAAATGCAAATCACTGGAGTTGCAAGGCAACAGCACTGTTACGTCCCCGTGTGTATCCATGTGTTTTGTTTGTTTTGTCCACTTCCTGTATTCAGCCACTCCCCCCATCACTACACCATCTTTGCCGTTGTAATGTCATCATCAATCAGCTTCTTGGCCAATCAGAACTCAGCTTACTCAGTATATAACTTGGAGGTTTTCAGAATGAAGGGGCCTTTTCGCTTGACTTTGGTTCTGCTCAGCTCAGCTTCGATTTTGCTTCATTTTGCTTTGGCTTTGTTGGTTTGTGTTCATCTCCTTGTATTTTCGTTTGTTTGTGTTTATCCTTTTTTTTGCCATTACCTTGCCCTAACGTATTGTAACGCCCTCGCCTGGTGGTGAGGAGGAAGCGCCCCTAGGCGCTCGTAGTACCGCTGGGCATGCTGGGAGTGGTAGCCGGGAAGAGTCTGAGGGTCAGCACGATGACCAGCGGCTGACCCTACCTGTGTAAATAATGTCCTAGTAATTCTAGTGCCCTGTGTAGTCCTGTAAAAGTATAGTGTGTTGTTAGGTAATTACCACCCTAAATGTGTGTACGTGTTCCGTCAGTCTCCTCATGTGTGTGTAGATCCTGTGTTTGGTTTTGGTGTGGTTGTTAAATAAAGTCAGTGCTTGGTTAATCGCGTCTCCACTGTTCTTTAGTTCTGAAAAAGAACCTGCAAACGCTACAGTATTATATCAGCCTCTGTGTTCTTTTGTACCCTGTTCCTTGTGTCTACTCTTGTTTTCCCTTATTTATATTCGTGGTTCACTTGTGTATTTCTGTGAAGTTTTGTGTATAGGGTTAGTTTAGATTGTCGGGTACATTCTGCACATGTAGTTGATCTTTGTATCAGTAACACTAGTTTAGTATGGGTGAGTGCCTTTTGTCTTGTATGATTTTGGGTAGTCAGTGAAGGTTAAGCTATGCCGTTAGACGCTGAAGACCAAGTGTTTCAGGTTTTGTGTTGGTAGTTAGGTCAGCTTTCCCTCACTTTATTAGCCAGCTCCATTTCAATTGTTTTTTTTTCTTTGGCACCATCCTTTTTGCACCAAAACTTGTCACGCTTCCTAAGTCCCTCACCAGAAACCTGCCTGCATCCAAAACATCCTAAATGTTACACCCCTTTACCCCTAGACACTTGGGGTCGCAACAAGCACTCACAGCCACACCACTGTGCAACCCAAGATGAAGCAGTTATCCTTATAATAATATCTCTCAGAGTCTAGATGCTGACTTCAACTGACCGTGTTTGGATATAACAAGCAATTGGATGATTGTTGTTCAGCCAAAAAACAAACACAATTCATATCCTATTCCGTTTTACATAGAAGTATCTAATTATTTTCATGTATTAACAAACAAGGTGCTATAAACTGTAATGCAACATGAAATTGACATATAATTAAATCCCAAAACCACATAAACATTGTCAAACTTCTTTAATAATCTGATGCACAGTGACAGTGACATAATCTGTTCACAACGGACACTCTAGGGGGGCGTCAAAGGAAAAGGGTTCAATGAAAGCTGGAGGTTTTGACTTCTAATGAAGAACAATGAGCCAAAGCTACCAAAAGCAGGCCGTACTGGAGCTTCTGTTGCCTGTCATTGGTACCATTGGTACCACTGTGACTCTCATGGCTTTATTAGGGTTGTAAGTTTCTAGTCCAGGCCCAGAGTCATGGTATCTCTGTGGAGGACTGGAGTATTGGCTAGATGGAAAAAAAAATCAGAAGAATCCTGCCAAATTGCTTATGTGGTGTGGGCAAGAGATTGGTGAAAGTGGATCCAGTGAAGGCATGTGGCTTATACAGGAGATGTGTATGCCATGGTCATCCTCCAGGAGCAGCGCGAATCCACAGAAAGCGCACAGATCAGATCAATGGTGTAACAATGGCCAAGTGGTGCATTAGTCTTACTCTAAACACTCAAAAAACTAAGAAAAAAGGCATCAAGACACTGAAAGGAGGTAGATTAAAAAGAAAGCAGCAAATGTGCTAGGACATGGGGCACTGTGTATGGTGTAAGCCTGCACTAATTGCAGACATATGATCAGTCTAGGTGTCTAAAGTATTAGATCATGAACATATAGTCAGTTGCATCAAGGGTATCACTAAAAGGGCACTGTAGTACTGACCAGGAACAGTGAGTGCAATGAAGACAGAGTGCACAATCTGCAGGAGCAAAAAGTGCAGGCTTGTTGAACCTAGAGATTCAATTTACACCAGAGCATTGAGGTGATGAAAGTTCCTCTAGATAAAGCATATAATAGTAATGCAGTTTATTGTAATTGTTTGCATAGATAGTGGTATATCTATAAATCAGGTAAAATCTGAGTGCTAATAGCAAAAGCAAACAGAGCCATGTGACTCAAGGTGGATAATTTGTGGAGTATCCCAGGATGGTACCATAATAGCAGGATTAGCAAGCACACTAAAAAATGTAATGTAGTGTGTTACAGGTAAGTATCAGATAAATACATTTCATTCTTGTAAGATGTGAAATATTGAGCTTGAAGTACCTGCTTACGAATCATTTTCATCTTCTCGGTGAGGTGGGGAAGCAATTAAAAGGTCAACAGAATTTTAGGACATTAGGACTTAATAGTGTTGAATTGCACTCAAAGGAATTTCTGGTAAAATTGTACAATGCATTGTTTAATATTGTGTTCAGTTTTGGTCGCCATGTCACAAAAAAGATATTGCTGCTCTGGAACCAGTCCAACCAGCAACTAGATGCATTCCTGCCAGTATTCAAAATCTTCAAAGGTATTTAGAAAGCAGCAATGGATGTACAGTATGTTTTCAGCATTAAGTCGACCTTTATGAGACCCTGGTTTATTTTATTATATCAGATAATACAAGTATGTTTTCAGGGGTGGCACAGTGGTTAAAATTGCTGCCTTGCACCGCTGGGGCCCCTGGTTCACTTCAGACCTTGGGTGCTGTCTGTGTGGAGTATGTATGTTCTCCCCCTGCACTCCTGGGTTTCCTCTGGGTGCTCTGGTTTCCTCCCCCAAAACACACTGGTAGGTTAATTGGCTTCTGGGAAAATGTAATATGTTTGGGTCTGTGTGTGTCCTGCGATGGACTGGTGTCCCCTTCAGGATGTATCCTTCCTTGTGCTCCTTGCTTGCCAGGATGGGCTCCAGCTCCCCCACCCACGACCCTGAATTGGATAAAGCAGTTACAAATGGATGGATGGAATAAAGAAAACAAGGTCTTAATACCATTATATATACTATTCCAATACTTAATACATTATATTAATAATAGATCTAGAACTAAGGTATAATCATTTAAATACCTTGTCATTTAATATTTTGTTTTTCCATGGGGTTCTGTTTTTAGCATTACTGTCTTATGCCCCTGGAGATTTTGTTTAGTTTCTCCCACTTACATTCTAGGTTAATGTTACAGAATTTGTTTCAGTGGATCCTTACCCCTTGGACAAACAACATCCGTTTCATTCAAATGCAGTCTGTCATTTTGTCATTTTGTCATTTTCTGATGGAGACTTTAGGAAACTTTAGAAAAGTAAGATTAAAGGACCATTTTGATCCCACACAGCCGGTAGTAGCTCAGGTAGAATATCACCAAGGCCTGGAAGTTTCTGAATCTTCATAGATTAAACTCCTGCTTTTAACTCCCGCAGAGCTGCGTTAAATGCAGTAATATCACAGCTTTTAAACACAGTCAAAGCCTCTCAACTTACTCATGGACTTCCTGATCACAGGATATGAACAATTGAGTATGTGTGGTCAACTTGTGAAACGGACCATAAATTCATGCCATCTCAGGTTTTTTTACTAGCCAGACACAGGTGATTCATGGTCTGGCATATTTTAAACATGAATCCAGGTCTCCTTCAAATTCAATCAAAATAATTCATTCCTTTTGCATATTAATGTACATGTACTGTGTATATATTTGTTCAAACAGGGAAGCTGACTCTTCTGAACATCAATCACATACTCAGATACTGTATACAGTATATAGAAATACATATAAAATATAGAATGAGATAATTAGCTATACGGTACATACACTGTAGGGACTAAATACCCATTTAGTCTTTTAAGCATTTAGTTCCAACACAAGCTAAAGAATTCTTTGCAGCCAAATTTGTTAGTGGGTATAACTACAATTGTTAGGGATTATGGCAGTAATTTAACATTTTACGGGAAATATTTGGTTATGTGAGCTAATGAGGCAGTAATTTTTTTAAAGACACAATAAAGCTGTAAATGTGATGGAAAATTGCCTGAAACCCTTGTAAAGTAAAAAACATTTATATAACTTCAGCCTTCAGTAGAAATAAACAATTTTGTGATCTTTGTTTTATGGGCCAATTTAATTTAGCAAACAGAAAGTAATTCCTGCCACCCTTTGGCTAAATGAGCACATTTTACAATGCACTGATTTACATTTTTCACTGCTATGTTACAGAACATAAAAACGTAAAAAATATTTGACCCCTACAGCTTGAATGGTTTATTTGCTGCTTTGGCAAAGTGACACAAAATACAATTTGAACATTAGGCAATTTTCCTTGTTATACCCATTAATCAGCAAACTAATTATGCCTTTTTAATATATGGGGCTTGGAAGAACTCAGTGTACCATATGTTGACAGTTAATGTGAATTTCTATTTAACAAGCAGCCATGTTTTTGCAATTAAACTGTTTTTGATTCTATTACACCTAAACACGGGCTATTAATTCAAAATTGTTTTGTGCATTTGCCAATTTATTGTGTCACTTTGGGATTAATAAAAAAAGACTTATCATAGCATTTTTAGTTGTTTTTGTTATTAAAATAATAAATATTGCGGTTTTGTGGCAAGTGTCATTAAATAAAATAAAAGACTGAAAATTTTAAAAAGCCCAATTTAAGAAGATTGGGTTTCAAAGATTGGAAGAATGTGCCAGGTGTGTACATAAGGTTCAGTTTACTAGGCATTGAAGAACAAGGTGTTGCACATTGTGTGGGCAAACCCGCTAAGAGCCAGAATTATAAATATAATGGGACTGCATGTAAAAATGTTAAATTCAACTGTGAAGATTAGAAAGAAATACCAGTTTGTGTACAGAGAGTTTCATCTACAATATAGTCTTAAAATAGCATCCATACTGTTTGAAAAGAAGCACATATTTTATTTTTTCAACAAGATGTTCAGTATGTTCTTACAGCATTTTTAGTTTTAAATGTATTAATTTCACATCCTAGTACACATTTTGTGCATGATTGTCATTGTTTTCTACCATAGAATGTTAACCAAAAGATGCATTCATCCAACTGGAAATATTTTTTTAGAGACAGATTTCCCCACTGTGATAACAGCATGACATAATCTCTAATGAGTAGTGCCTGCCTTTCTTGTTTGTTTTTTTGTAGCAACTCAGTATATTTCACGGTTTAATGGGAAGCACAAGTTTTACACACATTTTAATTTATTTGTGCATAAAAACTCAATAAAATTTACCACCTGCATTAATTAAATGTTTTCAGGTACTCAGATTGGTATGTTGAACACGTGTTAATAAGTGAACATAAATGTTTGCAGTGTTTATAATGCTGCAGGTGATAGACCCTTCACAATGGAATATTTCACTTGTTTAATATTAACAGGGCATTTATTCATTGGTTACTTTTGCCCAGAGGTCTAATGAAGACAGAAATAAAATCACACATAATGATAGAAGGAAGCGTGTTTATAGTACTGAAAAATAAACTTACAGTAAGTGTCTGAAAACGTGACTAAATTTACAATGATTGATTATTCTTAACTGATACCAGTGAAGGCAATTGGAAGAGTTTTCTTAAAAAAAGCATAATGCCGTTTCCTAATTCGAAACAGTTCAGAATGCTCTTATGGATACATATTTTTTGCAAGGAAGAGCATGAAACACAGCAAAATTCCCATAGACATCGTCGGGAGTTCATCATGTTATTTTTTGAGAAAACTGACTTCTATTTGTTGAGTTAAGGAAAAAGTTGTTTTTATGGGAAAATACATGTAACAGTTAACATGGTCTCTGCATTTGAAGCAGCAATTGAATTCTGGTAATAAAAAATATAACATTAATTTAGGTGGGTAGCTGCGTCAGCATGCGTAGGCTGCAAAGGAACAAGTAATAGGTTTATTCCATGCTGAAAAAAAGAAGAAAGAGAACACAACGTTTCGGCCGTGGAGCCTTCTTCAGGTATTTAATAACATTAATTTATCTTGTCCATTTAAATTCACCTTTACCTTATAATGAAACAAATGGATAAAACTCAAATAAAGAGCACGTACTCTATGAGATGGAGGACTGGAGATGTACTGGGAGACAATTCTAATCCATTGAATACAGTATACAAAAGTTAAAGTTCTTTTTAATTACTTTAAAATTCCATCGTTGGCACCTTTCTCTCATTTTGTAAACTCAAAAAATATTTTCAGAATGTGTAGTTTTGCAGACTCACACTTTTATCAAAATATTGTTTGCTGTGTCAAGTACAGATTAATATACAGTATCACTTTTTCTGGCTTGAAAATTTGCATGCACCACAGCTTCACATTTTACCCAAAAATATAAACACACATATATTTATTTTTGTGTTATTTATTTTAACCCAGTGCTGGGGTCTATTATCCAGGGCAATATGTTATTTTCTTTACTTAGTGCATGAAAACAGAAATAGCACAAAACAGTATGTTCTTTCTGCCATGGCAATCATCCTTGATATTTTAACTTTGTGGTGATTTTGAAATTATTTTATTTTTCCGATTAATGTTTTATAAATGTACCGTATATAATTTTAAAATGTATTGTAACTAGTATATAGAACACGGGCTTATTTGTTTCTCTAGGAAATAATGTATTAAAAATGTCATTTTCCACATCTAACTCTTTATACAGCAGCTTAGAACTGCAAAGCTGACACTAAAACTCGATTCCGATAGTATGCTTTATCGAAGTTGCGCATAAATACTGTATATTGTGGAAAGTGGAAGCCACAGGGAAAATTGTGACTTCAGAAATGTGTATCTGGATAACACTGGTATGAACTGTGTATGGAATGCAATAGTAATACACAAAGGTGACAATGGGACAAAAGGACGCAAAATGTTTTTTAATGTTTTTTCTTTTACAGTCTATATAAATTTAATTCTATTATTTTCCTTTCCCACATGTGCATGCTTAAAGAAGTATTAGGCCATGGTCTATGTAGACCATAGAACTCTTGCTGTCATAACATTTTGAAGGAGCTACTCACATCTGGTCATCTTAATGTATTTTCCCAAAAGTCTGTGTTCCTAAATCCATACAGAGTTCCTGGGTTTAAATGTAAGAACTGTTGTCCAAAATGAATGAAATGTTCCTCTCCTTAATTCATTAAAGATGAATCAGATGAAAAGATGAAAGATGAAACAGAAGTTTATTTGTGACAATTTTTCTTTGTTCTATATTTCTATATTAATAATAATCCAATGCAAAAAAATACCTAGGATTTTCTGTTTTCAGTGGTTGCCTTGATTCAGCAAGTTACTACTAAGTAGTTAATACCTGACACTAGAGATTTTCTGTCCAGCAAAGCAATGACATCCATAATGTATGTGACTAAAACACAATAAGACTGGATTTTACTTATGCTATTGGCATTATGATTTTCATCTCTAATGTATATATGAGTCTTCAATGCAATATGTCACATTATATTGTGTTGAAACCGAGAAGTCTATTTTTCTGTTCCATGCGGATAGATTACAAAAACAAACACTTCATAAGTTGTTTTTTGCTTTATAGTTTGGTTCTGGGTTTGTATATACAGACATTTGGCAAGGTTACACTGTGAAAATGGAGGGTATTTTGATTTTCAGTCACATATCCCCTGAGAAAATAAGAAGACATGGTACACTACAAATATAATATACCATATGGTTGATCGGTTGATAAAAAGGAAAGCTAATTTGTGGTTGCAGATCAAGCTATTTTTAAAACTCATGTGCTCCAGTTGTTGATTATTTTCAGACCATTTGTATTATTCGCTTGAGCAAAAAGTTGAAATCTAACTGGAAAATAAAAAAAACTCTGCAAACAACTGGGTTTATGTTACTTAAATGAAGAAAAATACATAATTACTTCCAGAAAACAAAACAAAAACAAGAAAACAGGAGATTATCTTAGGTTTTCCACTTAGAGACAATGTTGAATTATCCAAGAAAATATAGATGGAATTATTTACATTCAAAATTGTTGTTAATAAAAACTTGATACTACTAAAAGCTGTCCAAAATCTTTAAGCATTGTATTAAGTCATTGGGCAAGAGTGGATTAAAAGTATAGCTTGATTAAGCATGTCATCCGAAAGTAATTTTATATCCTGTTTTTATAAGAGGAAATGCATTTTTTGAGATCACATTGTACTTAGGAAAATCAGAATTATTTGTTTTTTGAGGTGAAATACAATATTTTCCAATATGTCTAATGTTGTCCAATATAATGTTGAATATTTCCAAAATGTTTTTTGTAAATACTCATAATAAGACAACATAAGCTACAAGACTTCTCTTGACATTGTTATTTAATGACATCGTAATTCCATTTCTTTAATTATTTCACTGTACAACTAATTATGTAGTGAATTTCTTGAACTTAATTTCATTTGATCTTGTTAAATTTACTGATGTTTTTTATTCATTTTCTAATGAAACTTTGATTATATTAGATTTCAGCTTCCTATCTCTCATACTTTAATGACATTGCTACTTTCTGTTTATAATTACTCTTTTCTTTCATTTGTCAATATTCAGCCATCCATGTATGACTGGAACTCTTCATAAGATGACACCTACTTCTTGATCTTTAGATCCCAGCCCCACTACTCTGTTTCGTTTTAGATGACCAAGATCGGCCCTTCAAAAAATTGTTCACCAGGTTTCTTTCCTGTGCTTTCAGTCATGCTTAGTATTAATTTTAGTTTTTTTTTTTGTTGGTTTTGTAAGGCTTTGAATGGTTTGGCTGTATTTTGTCTGATATTTGATTTGATCCTGATCAAAACCTTCGATCAACTGATTGTAGTTCTACAGCAAGACTATGAAGTATGAGCAATAGGATATTAATTCTTATGCCCTTTAACTCTGGACCTCCTTTTCCTAAAAAAAACAAACAAACAAGATGCTGGATTCTTGAATTGTTTTAAAACCTAAATCATGACTTGTTTAACTTGGCATTTTTATGTTCTGTATCCTTATGGCTTGGTTTTAATTAGTGTCAATATTCTAACCATTTTATCCAATACAGAGTTGTGGGGTAGCAGGGGCGTATACTGGCAAGCACCGGGCACAAGGCAGACTACACCCTGAATGGGACACTATCCATTGCAGGGTAGACAGACACAAACATTGTCACAAGAGGGTCAATTTCCTCAGAAGCCAATTAACCTAATTAAGAATCTTTGGACTCTTTGGACTGTCGGAAGAAACCAAACAAACCTGAAGAACACAGGGACAACGTGCAAACTTCACATAGATAGCACCAGAGGAATTGAACCCATGGCCTCAGTAATGCAATAGTAATAGTAACCACTGTGCCACCATGCTGCCCCCATTATTTTCATTCCTTACTTATATTGTCATTCAGCAGTGTGCGAATCCAGTTTTCCCTAGGTACTCTGGTTTCCTCCCACAGTCCAAACACATACTGAGAAGTTAATTGGCTTCTGGGAAAATTGGTCAAGGTGTGAGTGTGCGTATCTGTACCATTCCGGGTATATCCTGTCTTGTGACTGTTTCTTGCCAGGATAGGCTCCAGATTTCCTGTGACCCTGAACTGGATTAAGTTAGAAATGGATGGATGAAAATAAAGGAGAATTGCCTGTAAGGAGTTTATGGTTACGTAAAGCAGGAGAACAAACATGCATATCTTCTGTGGTGTTCTGAGTCTTTCTAATGAACCCTACAAGAAGATTACTTACATACTGAACACTCTTTCTGTAGGCTTCAGTCTTGGAAGGAGCACCTGACTGAATAAAAGGGTGCAATGGAGTCTGCTAGATCCAGCTCATTAAAAACATAATTAAAAACAACCATAATAATCCTAGATACCTTTTTTCCACCATTAATAGCCAGCCTAACCCAAACTTCGCTAGTACTTCACATGCTTCATTCCAACTTTGCAGATCTTTCTTAGAGTTTTTTTACTTCAAAGATTGAGTACATCTAGCATCACATTCTCTCCACCATGCATGTTACTACTACACCTCCTTCCTGCATGTCTAGTTTTGCTGGTTCTCTTTCTAGTTTCCCTCAGCTTGACGCTGCATACCTTAATAATCGTATCTCGTAATAAATCCACAACCCATTTATTAGATCAATTCTCTACTGTTTTATTTAAATCCTGTTTTTTTTCTGCCCTCTGAACTGTCATCCTTGACAAAATAAATGAGTCCTTGAGCACTGGAGTGGTAGCAACAGCCTTCAAAATAGCTGCAATTATCCCTGTGCCCAAAAAAAACAAACACATTTGACCCTGGAGAATCTAAACAATTTTCACTTTATATCCAATATTTGTTGTCTACCAAAAATTTTAGAACATGCTGTTGCAATTCAATTAAACAACCATCTCATTGCAAACAACTTCTTTCGACCCTTCCAATCCAGTTGCATACAATTACACAGTAAAGTAACTGCCCGTGTTAAAGCTATTAACAATCTTCTTATGACTGTTCTCTATCTATCCTTATTCTCCTAGACTTCAATGCTGCTTTTGACAATCATGACATCTTACTTTCTCGTCTTGAGTCAGCATTGGGTGTTTCTAACATTCGCTCTGAAATGGTTCATTGATTATTTCACTGATTACTGACACTTTGTCTCTCTTGGGAGTTTCCAATGCTGTAACCCTGTCTCTGGATGGCACTGTATTTGAATTTCAATTTAAATTTAAGACTTTGGAGGTGACATTTGATAAGGCTTGGCTTTTGACCACAAGTGCCAAATATTGTAAAATATCATTCTTCTGTCTCATACATTTTGCCAGACTATGTCCTACGTTGTCTTTTACTGTAGCAGAAAAGCTGGTTAACAGATTTGTCTCTTCCGGAATGAATAACTGCAGTTCCTTACTCGCTGTAGTATCTGCTGTAAATCCACGGTAAACAAACTTCAGTAAGTCCAGAATTCGACAGCCAGAATCCTGACCATGTCACATGCAAGAGAGCACATTACTTCTGTCCTATTGTCCTTGCACTGGCTTCCTATCAGGTTTTGTGTCAACTTAAAAACCTTCATTCTACATGGCTTGAGGTGCCCTCAGTACCTGTTTCCTCTCTATCTTGCAATCTTTGTTCATCTGATTCTGGTTTCCTGTTCGTCCTCCAAGCCCATTTATACTCTGTGGGTGACAGGGCTTTCTCTTGTTATGCCCCAAAGATCTGGAATTCTATCCCCAGGGATATCAGAGAGTCACCTACATTGAGGGCACTCAAATCCAAACTTAAAACCTTCTTCTCCATCTTCTTTTATGTTATTTATGTCTGTGTCTGTTCTGTGCATCTTCTACTACATTTCTAATTCCCTATCTTTCTTTGCGCTTTCTTTATTTGTGCTAATTTTGTTACCTCCTGCCTTTATTGTTTTGGTTTGGTTTAACTACTTCCATTACTTTTCCTGTAAAGTGCTTTGAGAAAATATTTCAAAAGGTGCTATATAAAATAAAGTTTATTATTATTGTTGCAGTATTAATTGTGTAGGTGTAGGTTGGCATTTTCTTTTGGTTAGATTGAGAAGTAATCAGCAAAATAGTTATTTTTGCAGATGATATCAAATTAGGAGGATCAGCAAACACTTAACTGGAAAAGAAATGAAAGGTCTTTGGTTCTTGACCAAATTCGGGACCTGCTGTATGCAAACTAGAAATAGAAAATTCAATGCACTATTTATAATGACTTAATTTATATGATTGTCTACAACATCGGTCTTGCTGCAAAGATAACATAATGAGATAACAATACACTGCAACATTTATATTTTTAATGTATTTAAAAGGTGACAAATCTACATGAAGCAAACATAAGGAATAAATCAACCTAATGTTAAAGTTAATTAAGAATTTGCAGCACGGGAGTGCATTCAGTGGTTAAGATTTTTACTGTAAAGTATCTGAAGGCCACACAGGGGGAAAGCTAGCAACGAAACCCAGCTGATAATCACTGTTGAGATCCACAGAGAGGCTGGAATTAATCTTTTCACTCTGATAAAGGTTTTTGTTTCCAGGCTCACCCTGTCTGGGTTCCTAGACTGGTGAGGCCAAGCAGAGACCAGGAAAGGTGTGTCTCAGACCCCTTGAGAACCGAGGTTTATGTAACCAAAACTACCATTTGCCACGAACAATAACAGGGGGGAGAAATTAAATGTAACTTCTGTTAAGTGTATTCTTCCACATCTATCCTAATTACTATCACTATTTATCAACGTGTATACAGCAAAATCGGAGTATCACAAAAGTATTTGGTATTTTTTTTCTAGATTTTATTAGCTGATGCTCTATGTGTTTCAATCTTCTCCAGTTAATGCATGCATGTTACTAATACAGTCAGACAGACACAGGAATCCACTTCTATGCTGCAGTCTGTCTCTTCCATACAGGCCACAGTCTTCTCTTTGATCTATAGCCTTAAATGGTCAATGCAAGAAAATCCTCAGGGGCTTCAAGGCCAGGGTTACACAACCTTTGTTTAGATCAAATAAACTTTAAGTCAACTTTTTTACTTTGTTTGGCTTATTATAGTGTGGATTTTATTTGACTATTTTTTAACAAATGTACTGTATTTTATTTTGTAACCATATGCCACAGTAATATTTGTTTTGCTGTAAGACCATGGAAAAATAAAACCATTTTATTTTGCAGACAACTGTCTTTTAAGTTTAGGAGGTTATGTTTGAGGTTTTATTGCATGATTCTCTGAATGAAAGTTTTAAAAGATTGGTACAGCCTTACTGATGGTCTTTATACTGACTGAAGTTTCAGTCTAAACCACAAGAGGGTGATCTTCATCAAGTTAAAAAATATCTCTTTCATTTTAACATAAGAGATCCAAAAGCTTCCATCTCAGGCATGATCTTAGCCATTATATCAAGTACTTTTTAATGGGTTAGTTAACTACAGTATGTGTAAAAACACTCATCAATAGAATGGTGTAAACAAGGTGTAAAATCTGTCCTGGAAATTGTGCACTGGTTACCTCTTAAAAATGCTTTTTGACAAGTCCTCTCCC
Organism: Lepisosteus oculatus; assembly: GCF_040954835.1. Taxonomy (NCBI): domain Eukaryota; kingdom Metazoa; phylum Chordata; class Actinopteri; order Semionotiformes; family Lepisosteidae; genus Lepisosteus; species Lepisosteus oculatus. The sequence goes on along the minus strand of NC_090696.1, from coordinate 43,443,181 downwards.
CCTTATATTTCTACCCTCTTGTATACCAAAAATGTTAATTTAGTTTATAGAAATACAGGTATACAGAAATATGTGGGGAACTTATATTATTCTGCTGGACCTTTAATCTTGTTTTCTGTATTGTAAAACCACAATCAACATCAGATTGATAAAGTTTTTTTTTTCTTTTGTTTTAGTGATTTCATCTGAAGAAGGAAATTATTTGTTTGATAGACTGTTTTATGTTACACTTGACGCAATTGTTTTCCACAACTATAATTGTTAATGGTTATAGCATAATTTGTGTTCATGACATTAATGATTAAAATGAATATCCTGATCTTAAATATAAAATTAAATACAATTATTGTGAATAAAATAACAACAAAGCAGGTCTTAATAATCAAATACTGATAAAAAATAATCATATATCCACTGGAATTTGTTTTCAGTTATCAATAATGGTAACTGGATCTATACAGTATTTGGCCATTTTGCCAATTTTATCTTACACAATCTCTACTTTCAAAATATCTATTGTGTAGGCAGCAGATTCAGTTTAGGAAATGGTATATGCTGATTTATTACATTATATAACCCATATCATATATTAAATCTCAGGTACAGCAGTTTTTAAATGATGTTAAACAGTCATTGGTAAAATCACTATGGAATCCATGCTCTAGTGAATGTTGCACTTCTGTCTTCCATTGGGGATTGCTGTTCAAGCCTCATACATGAAAAATCCTGTTCCAAATTTGTAACCTAAAACAAAAACTTAGATTAAAAGTGTGGAAAGATCATTTACTGTTTTTATCTCGGATGTTGTTTTTTTTATAAGATATCCACATTGTACTTAAGGAACAGAACTTGTTTCCCAAGCTGCGTAAGATAGAGTATCACAGCTCTGGATGTTGTTTGTGCTCTAAACTGCATCGCATCTTGACTGAGGTCACTAGTTAGACCTCTCAATGTCTCAGCTCATCTCCTCCCAAGCATTTTGTTGTACAGTTTGTTACTTTCACTTTGACACCTCAAATTTGTCAACAAATTCTCATCTGCCTTCCCTCTTTGCACCTCCTAAAATGTTTGACTATCAAGAATGGGCTGTGAACCACGGCTAAACTCTGCTGTGATTGCTCATCCTGTATGGTAAAATATTGAGTAGCTAATACTTCTAATGTATTATTGTAGAAGTACACTGCCATTTGTTTGGCCAATCCATACTGTGCTTGTGCTACAGTGGATTACAAACATAATCAGATCCTTCCTAGGGTGTCCTATTTTGTGAAATCAATCAAATCAAATCAAATCAAAGTTTATTTATCAAAGCACAACGTACAGCGGTTGTTGCTGGCAATGAGATGTCTTTTCTGCGAGCTCAAAAAAAACAAGAATCACAAGAATCACAAAAATAAAAAACAAATCACAAAAATCACAAAATTAGGGTTACGAAAATAAGGTTACATGATAATGGATAATAATGTAATAGAAATTGGATAAAACGCAATATGAATAGAGCTGCTATATGTCCATGGTGTATGCAATATATACAATTAGTGTAGTATGCTGAATACAAAGAAAACAGAATATCCATGTAGCCATTACGGGTGATTTGCTATAGGATGGTTGGCTGTTTAGCAGTCTCACTGCCTGGAGGTAGAAGCTTTTCCGTAATCTTTTGGACTAAGACCGAATGCTTTGGTACTGTTTACCAGATGGTAGGAGGGAAAACAGTTTGTGACTGGGATGACTGGGGTCCTTGAGAATGGACCTGGCCTTCTTAAGAAATCTAGCTGAGTAGATATCCTAGATGTTTGGTAGTTCGCAGCCGGTAATGACTTCACCACCCTCTGTAGTACTTTGCGATCCCGGGCGGAGCAGTTCCCATACCAGTCAGTAATGCAACCAGTCAGGATGCTCTCGATAGTGCACCTGTAGAAGTTGGCCTGGATATGTGATGGCATGCCAAACGTCTTTAGCCTGCGGAGAAAGAATAGGCACTGCCGTGCTGTTTTGACCACAGTGTTGGTGTGGTGGGTCCAGGTTAAGTCCTCTGAGATGTTAACTCCCAGGAACTTAAAACTGCTGACCCTCTCCACTGCAGTCCCATTGATTTAGATAGGTGTGTGATCTCCTCCCTGGTGTTTCCTATAGTCTTAGTCTTACTGATGTTCAAGAGAGTTGTTCTGGCACCATGCTGCCAGGGTTTCAACCTCCTCCCTGTACGCAGACTCTTCACCATCTGTGATCAGGCTGATGACTGTTGTATTGTCCGCAAACTTGATGATGGAGTTTGAGTTATGCCTGGCGACACAATCATGGGTAAATAAGGAGTAGAGGACAGGGCTAAGCACAGAGCATTGGGGGGCTCCAGTGTTAAGAGTCAGGGTAGAGGATATGTTGGTGCCCACCCTCACCACCTGAGGATGTTCCGTCAAGAAGTCCAGGATCCAATTACAGAGGGAGGCGTTCAATCCCAGGTCCTGGAGCTTGATGACAAGCTTTGAGGGCACTATGGTATTGAAAGCTTAGCTGTAATCAACAAACAGCATTCTCACATATGTTCCTTTCTTATCCAGGTGTGAGATGGCAGTATAGAGGGCAGTGGCAATAGCATCTTCTGTTGACCTGTTCTGGTGATACGCAAATTGCAGTGGGTCTATGGTGTCAGGCAGTGAGGAGGTGATGTATGCTTTGACCAACCGCTCGAAGCACTTTATGATAACTGATGTGAGTGTTACAGGGCGGTAGTCATTCAGGCAGGTGACTCTGGGTTTCTTAGGAACAGGGACAATGGTGGTTTTCTTAAAACAAGAAGTAACTATAGACTGAGCTAGAGATTGAATATGTCAGAGAAGACATCTGCCAGCTGGTCTGCACATGCCTTCAGAACTACAATTACAATTGTACAATTCAGAACTAAAATTACATGGATTACAAATTCATTCATACACATTTTTTTTAACTTCATATTTAACCCAGAACCAGAATGTTCAAACCAAAATCAAGTCAAGGTAAGTTACAGTAAATGTCAGCAAAAACTAAAAAAGCTAAAACTCAAATACCGTGATGGCATAAGTACCCAGACCCATGAACTCAATTAAAGCTGGAAGTCCTTTTCAGCAAGTCTCTACTAACTTTGCACGCTGGCTTAGTGCTTCTTGTCCATACTTCTTGGCAGATGTGTTCTAGCTGTTTCAAGGTGCTCACAGATCACTGCTTTCAACACATTCTCAATATCACCCAAGTCAGGACATGACATTCACCTTCTCTTACACCACACCAGTGCAGCTTTAGCCTTGTGTTTTGGATCATTCGTCTGCTGAAAAATTAACTTTCTCCCATTTGACCAATATTGCCTCAGCAGACAGAAAAAAAGGTTTTCACTAGCTAGTACTTTTTTCAGCTCATATTTCCTTGAATCTTGGCATGTCTCCCAGATCATCCTGAAGAGAAGCATCCCCACAGCATGATGCTGCCACCAATATGTTTGACTGTAGGGATGGTGTTGACTGGGAGATGAACTGCTTCGGGTCTGTGCCAAACCGCACACTTGGCATTCAGAAAGTTCCAATTTGGTGTTATCTGAACATACAGTAACACCTTATGATACATTTTCACAAACAGACAGAGGTCACTCAACTAATTGTGTGTCTCATTAAGGTAATTCTGAGCACCTAAATTAATTTATGTTTGCCACAGCAAAGGGTTAAATATGTATGTAATGGTGACTTTTACATTTTTTCATATTGATGATCTATTCACGTCTCTTTTGTTTTTATGAAACCTGCAAGGGTCTGAATAATACTCTACCTGATAACAAGATGTCCTTGATTCCAGATTTTGATTCTTTCTTATTTTGTAAAGAAACATAAAGTGTTGGTTTATCCATTTATCTATTTCTTCAGTCCTATAAGAAAAACAGTCAACTTGAATTTTAAAATAAGGGAAGATGAAAAATAAGATGAAAGAATACCTGTGGAGTTTATGAACAGTCAGTTCATAAATAGGGTAATATAAGATAATGCAAATACAAAACTTTATAAAATTGTTTGCTGTTTATAATCATTTGTATGACAAAGTATGATGGTGACAGGAATATTTGCATTAATTAAATTAAAATTCTGACTTTGACATTGAATGTAATGAGATGTAGACAACATTGTATGAGCTTTATAAAATAAAAGAAAACTAAAAGGATTAATTATGGGTGACAGTACATGTATAGTGTTTTGGATTTAAAGATAGTCAAATAATACACTAGTTACAATAGCAGAATAAGAATCAAATAAACACATTGAGAATACCTTTGACAGTGATTTATTTAAAGGGTGAAATCTTTATTGAGTACTGAACACCATGGCTAGCTGTCCTCAACTGCAAACCACCCCAAAACTTGTTCCTACTCTCTTTCATTGAACTGTCACATTGATGCCCTGTGATTAAAATTAGCAAGCCTATATACACTTCCTTTTAAGAACGTATGAAATGTTGCAACAGCGAGGGGGCCATTTGAATTAGCTATCTTATTTAGTTACTCTTAACTAATTAATCCTAAAATCTCATCCAGCGACTTCTTGAAAGAAACCAGGACATTGCCTTCAGCCACATGTCTGGACAGCTTGTTACAGAATCATATAACCATTTCTGCAAAAATAAACCTTTTGTTCTCAGTTTTAAATTCATTTCCCCATAGTTCCCTATTGTGTTCTCTGGTTCATGTTACACTGTTGATTCTGAAGAAGTTTTATAACTTAATTGATGTTTTTGAGGATTTTGAGTACTGAATGTCATAGTGCATTGTGGAAGTTATAACTGCAACATAGCAAGCCTTTTAAAGATACACTGTGGTCATTTAAGATGTCCTAAATAGTCTGCCTTATCATTCCTGTCTGGATAGTCTTGTGCAGAGGGATCACTTTTCTAAGGGCCGAAAAATACAAAAGCCCATGACAGTCTAAACAATAACCCGTCAGTACACTGCACTGTATTTGTGTCCTGAGGACACCAGACATATGATATCAATATCACCACATTGTGAGAAACCCGATGAGCTGAAGAGAAAATCAAGGGAAGAATGTCATATTCATAGAATAGGATTTGTCATCAAGAGTTAAATTATCAAACGCCTTCATGAGTTTCCTGTTGGAATCAATGGGCACCTGATGACACTTTGTCACAAATATCCAGGGAACTAATACACTAATGTGATTACAAAGAAATCTATGTAGAGTACTGGGCTAACTCTGGTTTGCCACTCAATGGCACTGTATATGACCGACTGTAATCATGCACCTTCATAAGTTAAATCGATGTGGCCAGAACTCCATCTTGTGTTGAGAAGGGACGTCTGCCATTCACTTACTGTTGGACTTTTAAAAAGAAATAACAGTAATACACCTGTGTTGGTTATATCCACAATATACAGTGTCATTTAATTTCACATAACAAACTGAGAGACTCAAAAGAAAAAAAAAACAACACAACCTGAAGTACCAACTGACTGTGAAAGGTGTACCATGTCTGTATATCTAAACCTGTACAACTGTATTTTGTGGAGAAACAGAAACAGGAGTTTCCTAAGAGTGTGTATGTCTGGATGTAAACTATTTTCTGGCTATAAGTTATGCTCTTTTTAATCTGTCTGTCTGTTTTTTTGCAAGACAATTAAACCGGCTTACATCTACACCACTGGAGCTGTGGCAGGAGCCACATGTCTGTCTAATTGGCTTCCAAAGAAAAGCCATGTCCACAGGATATTAACAATGCACCTGGACAAGCTGTAACGAACAGTTCTTTCCGGACCCTATGCGGACGACACAGTCCGACGGAGTGGGGAAACACTAGGGAAACGTCATGCAGGAAAACGGGGCTGAAGACAGGGGGGCGTGTCCAAGGTGCGCTGGTGCACGGGGAAGGTGTGGCCGAGGTGAACAATCCGAGAGTAGTCCTTAGGGAAAATCCAAAACGCAAGGGTAAGTCCAAAACCAGGAGATCCATCAGAGCAAGAATTAAAAAACCACGAAGGCCGGGTCGGAACCGGCGGACGGGGAACAGGAACAGGAACGGGAACGGGAACGGGAACGGGAACGGGAACGGGAACGGGAACGGAGATTAAAACCTTAACGGGACCAGGCGCTTCCAGGTCCCGGACTCGCATGATATGGAAATCAGATGCAGAGCCCGGATGAGCGTCAGCGCCTGGCTTTTAAGGTGGGCTGGGAATAGGGAACAGGTGCATAGAATAAAGTCTTTAGTGAAAGGGCTGGAGCACCCTTAAGGAGCGGGAACTAATATCGTGACACAAGCTGAATAAGAAAGTAGTAGACATGTCTAGAATTTCAGTTTCATTTGCCCATATCCTTAACAATTTTTCCCAATTAAGAAAATGTTAAAATTCCCACGATAACCACACATATATCCCTGCTTTCATTGTATGAAATTTCATTATGATTGGTGTTAGAATTTGGTGGTAGGTCTTAATGTTCTTTATAAACCAATACCACACACCTACACCTCTTCCTTCTTATTTGTTTCTCCAGAACTACTGCTATCTACAGTTGGTGTACCCCTCTTTGTATGCCATATTTCTGTGATTCCATTTACACCACAATCTAATGCTAATTCAGTAATAACTGCTTGATTTTACATGTTTCTCCTAATTCTCCTGGTATTTAAGTATATTTACCTAGTCTTTGGACATTTTGTGTTCCTTTATTGCTGTCGATCTTATGTGTCTCCTTTCAGATCGTTTTTTGCATTGTTCTCTATTCCATTCTATTTTAAATGGTTTTGAATTCCCCTGTAGATCCTTGCCTCAGTACTAATGATGTCCTTCTGCTTCAGATGATAATCTGTCTACCTGTACAGATAGGCTTTGCTAGCGATGGGGAAAGGCAAAGCATTCAGCACTTTACTTTCCATGCTCTTATTTGTTTGTGTTTACAGTTGTTTTTCAGTTATAGTTTTTAAATTTACAGTTGTACAGTGTTTTTTGCACAGCCCCATTGTTACGGACTGTTCTTTCTGGGCCCTGTGCAGACGACACATCCGGAATAGTGAGGAAGCACTGGGGGAAAAGTCATGCAGGAGACGGGAATGGAGACAGGGGGCGTGTCTTTGGTGTGCAGGTGTCCAGGGGGAGTGAGTCCGGGGCGAACAATCCAAGAAGAAGTCCAAACAGGGAATCCAAAACACAGGCATAAGTCCATGGCCAGGCGATCCATCCAGAAGATTAAAAACGGGAACCGGGTCGGGACCGGCGGGGGGAACAGGAACAGGAACAAGAATGGAAAGTTAAAGGCCAGACGCATCAGGACCCGGGCACACATGAAATGGGATTCAATGTAGAGCCCGAATGAAGCCAGCATCTGGCTTATAAAGGGGGAACTGAAAAGGGGCTGGAATAAGGAACAGGTGCGGGGAATGAGGCAGAATTAGAAAGGGCTGGAGCGCCCTTAAGAGGAGGAGCAGCGATCATGACGTACATCAGGATCTCTGAGAAATTGACTTACTGTTTTTTTATTTTCAGGGTATTCACAGAGTATTTGTATCTTATATGTTGCTTATAATCATTTTCATGTGTCCCAAAATAAATATCAATTGGGTCTTCTTCAACCTGCCTGCCTATTCTTTGTCACCTAGTCTCCTGGACAACATACTGTTGTTTCCTCTGTGATTATGATCTATTTCTCACTTGCACTGTTCATGAGAATGCTGTCCAGCAACCACCACTTCTCCTTTTCTCTGGTTTTGTCACTCGCTTGGAACTTGCATTGTTAGAATGTGTGGTGACTACTATTTTTCTGACAGTGGGTTCCTAGCTGTGACAACTGACAACCCACTAAATCTATGCAGTTGTGAGCCTGGCCAGTACCTGGATGGGAGACCTCTTGGGAAAGCTGAGGTGGCTGTTGAAAAAGGTGTTAGTGAGAACCAGTAGGGGGTGCTTACCCTGTGGTGTGTGTGGGTCCTAACGCCACAGTATAGTGATGGGGACATATACTGAAAAAGGTATCGTCCTTTGGATGAGATGTAAAACTAAGGTCCTGAGTCTCCAAGGTAATTAAAAATCCCATTACATGCCTTCCTTTACTTTCAGTGCAGCAAACTCACTCCAGAAGTTCAGCGAGGATCTCTGAATGATCCAATGTTGTCCTAAATGACTGATGGTGATAAATAGAATCCACCTGTGTGTAATCAAGTCTCTGTATAAATGCACCTGCTCTGTGATAGTCTCAAGGTTCTGTTGAAAGCGCAGAGAGCATCATGAAGACCAAGGAACACACCAGGCAGGTCCGTAATACTGTTGTGGAGAAGTTTAAAGCCGGATTTGGATACAAAAAGATTTCCTAAGCTTCAAACATCCCAAGGAGCACTGTGCAAGCGATCATCTTGAAATGGAAGGAGTATCAGACCACTGCAAATCTACCAAGACCTGGCCGTCCCTCTAAACTTTCAGCTCAGACAAGGAGAAGACTGATCAGAGATGCAGCCAAGAGGCCCATGATCACTCTGGATGAACTGCAGAGAACTACAGCTGAGGTGGGAGAGTCTGTCCATAGGACAACAATCAGTCTTACACTGCACAAATCTGGCCTTTATGGAAGAGTGGCAAGAAGAAAGCCATTTCTCAAAGATATCCATAAAAAGTCTCGTCTAAAGTTTGCCACAAGCCATCTGGGAGACACCCCAAACATGTGGAAGAAGGTGCTCTGGTCAGATGAAACCAAAATTGAACTTTTTGGCCACAATGCAAAACGATATGTTTGGCGTAAAAGCAACACAGCTCATCACCCTCAACACACCATCCCCACTGTCAAACATGGTGGTGGCAGCATCATGGTTTGGGCCTGCTTTTCTTCAGCAGGGACAGGGAAGATGGTTAAAATTGAGGGGAAGATGGATGCAGCCAAATACAGGACCATTCTGGATGAAAACCTGTTGGAGTCTGCAAAAGACCTGAAACTGGGACGGAGATTTATCTTCCAACAAGACAATGATCCCAAACATACAGCAAAATCTACAAAGGAATGGTTCACAAATAAACGTATCCAGGTGTTTGAATGGCCAAGTCAAAGTCCAGACCTGAATCCAATCGAGAATCTGTGGAAAGAGCTGAAAACTGCTGTTCACAAACGCTCTCCATCCAACCTCACTGAGCTCGAGCTGTTTTGCAAGGAAGAATGGGCAAGAATTTCAGTCTCTCGATGTGCAAAACTGATAGAGACATACCCCAAGCGACTTGCAGCTGTAATCGCAGCAAAAGGTGGCTCTACAAAGTATTAACGCGAGGGGGCCAAATAATTTTGCACGCCCCACTTTTCATTTTTTTATTAGTTAAAAAAGTTTCAAAAATCCAATAGATTTCGTTCCACTTCACAATTGTGTCCCACTTGTTGGTGATTCTTCACATAAAATAAAAAAATTATATCTTTATGTTTGAAGCCTGAAATGTGGCAAAAGGTTGAAAAGTTCAAGGGGGCCGAATACTTTCGCAAGGCACTGTAAATAGGCCTGAAACATAACATAGAAGAAAGTAAGGATGGGAGAAAATTGCATCTATCATTTCAATTACCTCAACATTTTCAGCTCCCTTGGTATTTTGATTTGCTGACAGTTTCCAGCCTCTTTGTTGCCCAGGTGATATTTATTTGCCACATATTGTACTTCATGGTTCTGTATTTTGGATTCATCTTTATTTTCATTAGTTTCAGTTACCTAAGAAAAACACATTTAATTTTAATCTGTTCAAGTCTTGAAATCATCATCATCATTTTTCATTTACGTTGTGGTTTAGGCTATGACTTGAGATGTTCCCTAGGTTGTTTCTTCAATACAATACTTTTGCCTAAACAGTGAGCGTTAAATTATCATTTTTAAAAATATAAAAAATGATACAAATTATTTTAAAATATGAAAAACGCTATAGATGTATGTTTATATGTGTAAATTGAAATATTTTATATATGTGTTTGTATAATATATTTGTAGAATAACAATGCTGTAGAAATAATTACCTGTCTAGGATGAACATCATAGCCAGGCTTGGAGATATTTTCCTTCTTTTTCTGCAACAGAACTGAAAGTTTTTGAATTGCATCCTGATCTCTGAAACAAAATATAAGGATCTTACTTGTGTTTTTCTAACTATTATGTTTTTTAAAACCACATATATTTTGACACTGACATTGACTTGCAAGCTGGAATGAGTGCAGACCCCTGGAATGCTATATTTTTTAGGTGTTCTTGCATCTTGGCTGATCAACATAGTCATTTTCAACTATGAAATTTTGGATCAGGGAATAGTACTTTCAGATAGATGTATGTGACTGAAATGATTTTAAAAACAGAAACTGGATGTGATTTTCTGATGCGTAATTCAACAGTCTTAATGTTCTGGAACCAGTATTGGCATTACAGTAACTGGAGATGTTTCTCTGTTTTCATATGCGTGGATTGTTCACTTCATCCAAGTATGTTTAAGTATTATACAGTACTGTACATACAGATTTGACTCAGCTATGCAATTAATCTATAATAGTAATAGTAGCTGACTAAACACAACATATAAACTTAATTTTAGCAAGTCAGGCCGCTTACAATAACTAACAGGGAATTTAAGAAAACATACATCTTTCGTTTTTCCATCTGGAGTTGTTTTTCTGTGAGTTCTTTGAACACAGCTGAGAATTTTTCTTCAGTTTTTTTCTCATCAGGCTTGCTGTATCTCTCCTTTGTCTCAGGCTCTGCTGCACTGTTACAACATAGAAGAAAAAGGCTATTGAGAGTGTTGGAATATATGTTTACACTATGTTTAAATGTTGAAACCTCAAGATACACATAAATGAAAACAGTCCAAACCATGCCAGTCATCTGGTAACGTTCTTTATTTAGATTGGAGTGTGGTTGTGAAGTCTTTCACTCAGGGCTTTATTTAATTTCCTTAAGAATGTTTTATATGCTTCACATTTTCATGAAATAATAAGGTTAGACACACTTTTAAATTCGTTTGACTATAAAGCCAAAGTTCAGCCAAATCTTAATTACTGCTACAGAGAGGTGACACATATTGATATAGTAATATAGTAAGCATTTATTTGGCATAACTTGCCTGGCTGGAGGAACAGCAGCCCACCCTTGAGGACAAGGTTGACAAGATCCCCCCTCTTGCCAGGAGGAATGAGCCTGGGAGCTGCTACAAAGGTGAAGTTGGGGTGGAGGGTGGTTGAGAGAAAGGAGAATAAATGGGGAGTCCCACAGGCAAGATCTTAATGCATAGAAGACTGGAAGTGGTGAGATTAAGAATCTGATCTCCTTCCGAACTTCTGTTTTGAAAGACACCACTAACCGCATATGCAAAAAAACAAACAAGCAACAAAAACTGTTTCTGCCCACAGTCCAAAGACATACAGTACTTGTAGGTTAATTGGCTTTTGTAAAACTGGCCCTGGTGTGAGTGTGTGAATGTAAGTGTATTATGTGCCCTGAAATGGACTGGCATCCTGGCCAGGGTATATGTCGCACTGCATCCCATGCTTCCCAGAAAGGTTATTGAAAGAATTGTGATGTATTTGTGCTTAAGAGGAAAATTCTAGAGTATATACCAAGTATATAGTTTTATATATAGTGGTAGTTTGTCATTGTCAGAGATGTGAGGATGATGTTTTGAAGCACTGCAACAGAGTTTTTATACAAACAAGGGTGTTTTAAAATACAAGATAACAAGACTTCTCATAGTTCTAAACAAATTACCCCCATAGGCTTGCTTGTAGCACAATTGTTTTTTAACAATATAAAGTATCATTTTTAAGACAAATATGCAAACATTTGAACAAACCTGTACAAACATGTTGTACTGAGGGATACTCTATAATTCACTTTTTTCTTACAAAGGCCATGATTCTTATTGATTCTAATTCTAATCATGGGAGAAACTGTCCTTGAGTAAAACATATCCCAGTCACTCCACAAAAATGTGGCAAAAGATTTTGTGGTCAGATGAGACAAAATTAAAACTTTGTGGTGTATATGCAAAGAGTTAGGTGTGGAGCAAAACAAACACACTGCATCACCGTGCTGTCAACATAGTGAGGGCACCATTGTATTATGGGACTGCTCCTCATCAGCAGTGACTGAGACATTTTCCAAAACTGAAGAGGATATGGATGGAGCAAGGTGCAAAGTTCTGAGGAAAGCCGATTATAGTGGACCAAAGGCCTAAAACTGGGATAAAGCAGGACAATAACACCTACAGTAGTAGGCCAGGGGTCAGCAACCTTTTAGAAGGGGCATCCAAGAGTTAGTTTATGCACTTGTTTATACAGATTTGTGTGCCACAGAAACTTCTTCTAATGTTAATTATAGCTGTATTTCCTTTTTGATTAATAAAAAATAGTATTAAAATATGATATCTAAAATTAATAAATTAACACTGTGGTGTTATACAGGTGTGTTCGGCAGGAAAGCAGAGCTCTCAACAGACAGAGACCGGTTGCCTCAGTAACAGAGTGGAGTATGAGTGCTAATGAGCTTCAGCTGTGGGAACCCTTTAAAAGCAAACCGAATACCTCCCCAAGTACAGACCAAGCTGAGACCTCAGTTCTGAGCTAACTGCAGGCAAGAGCAGACACGAGAACAGGACTCAAGTAGGTGGTGGCGCAGTGAGAGAGCCGGGCTGACACAAAACAGCAGCGGGTGTGAGGCACTGCTGGTGAGGGCATCTGCTGTAAGAGAGAGGGTAGGCAAACTAAGGGGATAAGGGGAAGAGACATGACAGTGACAGCCTCGAAGGAAACTGTGAATAGAACAGCGAAAGAACTTGGTGAATTGAGAAAGACAGTTCTGGAGGGAGCTGGGTGTAGATGTGGAAACTTCCCAGAAGGGACCAAGAAGAGTGACAATCCCAGAGAGAACTGTATGACTATGGGAGCCTTCAGAGAGGAGCAGTAGAGGATCCTGAAATGTAAAGAGATGGCAGCCTGTTATAGTGTGGAAGAACAGAGCTGTCTAGAGGGTCCTCTGGATGAGAGTTAATGTGCATTCATAGCATTGTGTGTAAGAGATCTGCACACTGGGAGCTAATAGTGAGAAACACAGTGGTGGCTGGGCATGGGGCTGAGGTGCATCAACAGCTGTATGTGGGATAAAACTTCAAGGACACAGATTAGGGCAAGACAGTGAGAAGAGAGACTCTGGTGTGGTTAGGATGAGAGATCTCAGAGTGAAAAGGAGGAGCTGGAGATTCTGTCAGTGTGTGACTCCCAGCCTGGTGGCGTCGCAAGGACGTCAATTGGTGGAGGCAGACCTTGGAGACGCCTGCTCGTGCTCAAGGTGCTGGCCACCACCCCCATGGCATTACAATATGCACATCTTATCATTTATCCATCAGAAAACCCCAGCCATTGTGATAGAGTTTGAGCACGTTTTCAATGTGCAATGGAAAATTGCACCAACCTATTGTTCAACGGTAGGGACTTACTCAAAACGCCTCAAAAAGCCATAACTGCTGCTAACTGTAAGTGCTCCAAACGTGCTTACACCAGATGCTGTCTCACAGGGTGAATACTTTTATTTTTGCAGGATTTGCTGAGAATGAACTCCTTTATACTTATAAAAGTTTAATTTAATAAGCATTATTTTTTTTAAAAAAATATGAATTAAATGAGTTTACATTTAATATATTTATATGTATGTATTAAAATTAAAGAGCAAGTAAAGGTTTATTCCATGCTGAAAAGATAAGAAAAGAAACGCAACATTTCAGCTGTGGAGCCTGCTTCATGTGTGAAGAAGGCTCCTGATGAGGCCACCTGAAGAAGGCTCCACAGCCAAAACATTGCATTTCTTTTCTTATCTTTTCAGCATGGAATAAACCTTTACTTGTTCCTTTGCAGCCTATGCAAACTGATGCAGCCACCTACTTGAGCTTCTGCATTAAAATTAAACATTTTCTTGTGAATAAAGAAAATGGGACATCATAGGAAGGTGGTGAAAACTGTTGCAAGGAAATATATTTTAAATCTGTATACTATTGTATCAAAATATCTATTTGTGTTTTTATTATGCACAGCTGTCACAATGTTCTTTCACAGCCTTATTACTGTAACTCTACCTTTGAAAATAATGATTAAAAAGAACATAAACATGGACTGTACCTCTTAAAAACAGAAATATGCCTGCAATGAAAGACTCCTCTCATAGATTAAATTTTTTAAAACTATACTGCAACCTCAATTTGCTTCTGTTTGCTCTGAATTCAAAAGAAAGGGTGTTTTGGTTTATTCAGCTAAATTTGTCTTGACACATGTTTCAGCAGCATACGAAAGTTTACCAGTAAAGTGAAATTGCATGTGAGCATTTTGGGGTCACATCTTCCTCCCTCTCTAAAAGATGTATTCAGTTTAATTTTCTAATATAATTGACATGTAACTTCAAAAATAAATTTCCCTAGGATTAAAAAATGAGCATCTTTTTCTAATGAGGTGCAACACATTTTAGCTTACCTTTGTAGAGTTTCACACTTCCTCTGTTTCTGCTTTCTGAGTGCTCTGTATTGACTGAAGCGCAAAGGCTTTTTCAGTGACGCTGCTGCAGTGAAATCCAGAAATGGCACAGTGCCTCCTGGTTTGATTGTTTCAAGGTTCCTTTGGTCTACAAACCATTCACTGGGTTGACACCCCAATCTCATCTCCTTTTCAATATATGTGATATTACTGTGCCCTGTTGACAAACATGTTACATCAAAAATAAAACATACATGATTCAAACTGATATTTCATTATATTCGCTAATGAATTATTAAAAAAATACCAAGACAATTATTTCATTTATTTTTCCTTGAAGTAGAATTTCAATGGAATGTTTTGGTCAGTTTTTAAATGGATACAGTTGCATGGGGCCTTTATCACAGTGTCTCATCTTTTCTAATTTAATGTGGCCAGCTATATAACTCTGCAACTCAGAACTGGCAATCTATTGAAGCTAAGCAGGTGTGAGCCTGGTTAGTACCTGGATGGGAGACCTCCAGGGAAAAACGAAGGTTGCTGCTGGTAGAGATGTTAGTGGGGCCAGCAGGGGGCGCTCACCCTGCGGTCCATGTGGGTCCTAATGCCCCAGTATAGTGACAGGGACATTATACTGTAAACAGGTGCTGTCCTTCAGATGAGATGTAAAACCAAGGTCCTGACTCTCATTAAAAATCCCAGGGTGTTTCTCAAAAAGCGTAGGAGTGTAACCCTGGCATCCTGGCCAAATTTCAACATTGGCCCTTACCAATCATGGCCTCCTAATAATCCCCATCTATGAATTGGGTTCATTACTCTGCTCTCCTCCCCACTGATGTGTGATGTGTGGTGAGCGTTCTGGCGCTCTGGCGCACTATGGCAGCCATCTCATCATCCAGGTGGATGCTACACATTGGTGGTGGTGGTGGAGGGGAGTCTGTAACTGTATCCATTACCTGTAAAGCGCTTTGAGTGGAGTGTCCAGGAAAGTGCTATATAAGTGTAAGCAATTATTATTATTATTAATGTGAAATTTTTGCCAGCTGCTGTATTACATAATGATTTGTACCGGACAGATGTGTATATATTTATTGATATCGGAAATTTCCGATGGTATCCTTTTGTAAAATTAGAAAATGTTGCATAAGCAAACGCGTTTTTAAATTTTCTACTTTATTCACCGCTTGAAGGGTCAAATCGAAGACTTCTGAGAGTAAGATAAGTTGCATGAATGTCAGAAAAAACTAACAGGTTGATTTCATAAACAAAAATAATTGTGTGGCTCTTTAATCTAATTTTGTGCACCTAAATTAATTTACATTTGCTACAAAAAGTTCAAATGCTTAAGCAATAATGAAATTTCCATTCTTTATTTGTTTCATTTTACTTCTCTTCTTTGCTCTGAATATGTGGAATAGCTTTGTATATAGCAAATTAATTGCTAATTCATATTACTATGGCTGTAAACTTTAAAGCAACACTATGTAAAAACTGGGTAAGGGTCTGAATGCATTTGCAAGGTGCTTTAGGTACTTTTCTAAGATGTACAGCACTTTTATTACACTATTATAAGACTGTGTAAGTGGCCTCCACCTTGCCTTTTCCAATTTATTATATTTGTCTAAACCTTTGTACTTACAATATATCCAAGTAGACTTCTTCTCATTGCTTCATATGAATTGAATATTTTCATTAACAGAATGAATATGAATTAGCTCTCATAGTTCTAAAAAGCTTGAAGGTCAAACCATAAAAAAAACTAATAATTTGCTTTATGCATCTTTACAGTTAAAGTATTTTAAGTCAAGGCATACAATAGCTAGCTGTAACCAGTGAAACAGACATGTATCTAATATGACACAGTACTATATACACAATATGTAAGGCATTGATAACTAAACCTTTTTTTATTTCACACTGGACAAAAATGTTAGTCCAATGAATAAGTAACAAAAAGAATGTTTTTTGGGCTTACGTGTTTTAGGCTCCAGTCCAGTAGAAGCATTGACAGCAGCTCTCCGGAGAAAAGACAGAATGCTTTCTGTTCCCAGGGACAGAACAGCAACAGGGGGAAAGTGCAATGGACAATCCCTCAGTCCCAGGGCTTTCAGGGTTCTCACATTCCCTTGAAAAAGTAAGAGATCTGAATCATTGTCTCACACTGGTACTCAAAACAAAATACAAATCTAATGATCAAATGCTTGCCACAAGAGACTCGACAGAGCTAATCATAAAGTAGCCCAAAATAATTTAAATCATGTGAAAGATAATTTCCATTATATTTAATGGTCAGGCACAGTCGTGTCTGCCAGCTATAATTTAGCATTACCTAATTCAACTGGCAACTCCCTCAGTGGATTGTTCTCCAGCAGTAGAGTGTGCATATGTCTGGTGAAACAAATAGGGAAAATGAAAAACATTTCTTATACAGCCTACCTCAGTATAACTGAGTTCCCAAAGATAACTGAGGGTCCAGTACATGTCATTTAAAAAGCCTGGTTCCTCCCCATTCCTAGTTATGGTTATATTGCTCCCTTTTACACAAAGTTTCCAGGAACACAAATACAACAATTGACATTTTAACACCAATGTTTACCTCAGCTCTTCACAAACAACCACTAACTTTTTCTGACTGATCTTGTTTGGCCAGGAAACCCAAACACAAGCCTTCAATTCAATTTTTCACCATTGAATTTTCTTCGGCATCTTTCATGGCTGATCCCATTTAGTCAGGGACACCTTTCTGTAACCAACATTGACATCTCTGAGATAGCAGTAACTGTTTTTTTTTCCTCTGTTACTTCTCACACTCTGCCTGTTGGTGTCTGTCTGGTGACGGTAAAGCACAAGGAAGTAAGTGGGACTTAGCCTGTGCCATCTCGACACTCTCTATGACCCACTCTTCCATGTGCCAATCCCTCCAGTAAACCCCGTTTCAGCTTTCCAATGCTGTTCCTTATAAGAACACTTCATTGTCATTGAGCCTGCCAAACTTACTACCATGCAGCCTGCCTACAACACTGCTCAATACATTCTAAGCTGTATTTTCTCAAGCACTCCCAGTTCATTGAGTCCCACAGCCCTGTAATCCAGCCCCACCATTACTAATGAGAGCTTCACCACCTCTGGAGCTCCCACTTTCCCTCCTTCTTAGGCTGGTGAAACCATTTTCCTCCTGTCTGTTCTTACAAGCCTCTTAATTAGCTCAAGGGAATGGCCAATTCCATGCAAAGCCTATTCCAACAGTTTCTTTCTCTCACACGAACTTTCACTCCCTCTGAGTGCTAATTACTCATTCTGACTACCTGTGCCTCATTCTGCAGGTTTTTCCAATCAACAGGCAACTTTCTCACAAATCCACCTCTCACTACCTCGCAAGCAATGTGAAATTACTTTTAGAAATATGACCTTTTAGCTATTGTACTATGTGTCTATGTTTCTATGTATTCAGAAGTTTTATTTTTAGGATTTAATAAATGTAATAACACTTGGACTTCACCAATACATATCGTGTTGTTTAGGTATATACATTAGTACATCATAGGATGTCTACAACAGTAAAACAATAAAAACAGGAAATTATTGTCCAAAAAACAATGCATTGTTTATCCTAACTGTACAAGTCTGGAAATGAACAGCACATTTTCCATTTTCTTCCTTTGTAAAACTCTCAGCTATAACCAAAGAGCTCAACAGATACCAAGATTTTTGGTTATATGAGACATACATAATTTATTGGTGCATATCCAGTTTTTAAGATGAGAAAAAAAAGAATTATCTTAAAAGCACATGAAAAAAAAATGAAAGCACAAGAATATGATTTCTATTACTCCTTAATAATAGTAATAGCTTCTTCACTCCCTAACATACTCAGTCTTGTTTCTGACAACTTAACGAATTCTTGCAATTACTGTATACAACTTTCTTAATATTTAAATACTTTCCAACCTGTGTTGGCCAACTTCAGCAGGCAGCCTCTCCAGTTGGTTGTTTCTAACATCCAGCCAGAATAATCTTGGCAGCCACTCGAAGAAACGTGTCGGTAGTTCCTCTAGAATATTCCCTTGCAAATAAAGCTGCTGCAAAGACATGCACAGTAGAAATCTCTTTTATGGTTAAAAGTTAGTTTCCAGCTGTGGCTTTTGTTGATTTCTTCACAAATCTTCTTGTTTAGGAGGGTGGCATGTTGGCACAGTGGTTAGTACTGCTGTCTCTTTGGGGTCCAAGATTCAATTCTGGACCTGGGGTGCTACCTGTATGGAGTTTATATGCTCTTCCCATGTTTGCATGGGTTTCCTGTGGGTGCTCTGGTTTTCTCCTGCAGTCCAAAAATATACCGGTAGGTTCATTGGCTTCTGGGAAAACTGGCCCTGGTGTGTGTGTCTACACGTCTGTGTATTTGTCTTTCCGCCATGTGATGGACTGGCGTCCCATCCCGGGGGTACCCTGCCTTGCACCCCCATGACCTAATTTCATAAAGCGGGTAGAAAACCCGATGAAATTGGATGAAGCAGGTAGAAAATGGATAAATAGATGTTTTTGTTAGTATTGTAAAATAACAAATTAATGTTGCTTTTTTATCCTAATAAACCCTTCACAAGTTATAAATAAACATTTTTTCAGGAAAAAAACTCAAAACTCTTGGACGATTAGCATGATGTCAACACTACTTGTATTAGTTGACTGGTGAATGGCTACACACACACAACTTAAAATATAAAGATATATTTGTACAAATTTATAGCAATTTTAAGTGGAGTATCGATTTTAATCGCAATGTATTTTTTTAAAAGGAGCAATGTAACAGAAATACTTTCACAATAGCACAGGTTTCATAGTAGCGCTCTACCCATGATCTTAATAATACACAACTTTCCAGTGACAACTCCAGAGTCTTACTTACTTTTCTACATCTAATAATACTGTATTTTAGGAGACGCCGTAATCTGGACGAAGTGTAATACAATTAATAAAATAAAAAATAAGGTTATTTCAAGATACGCTAGGCAAAATAACATAACAGACCTTGTAGTAGCAGGTTTTTCAAGCAGTCGGTTGTGGGATGTAGACCTATTTCATGTCTTTTGTGAGTAGAATCAATACGCAAATCACATCGCCACTTAGGAATAAGGGGCATCGTGAAAAAAATGTCATTGAGAGCGGAGAAATCATAAGCGATGTCTGTCTGAACAGATGAGTCCTGAACAGGCTTCATGATTTTAGATAAAGAAGTACTTACAGTAACTAGAGCTGAATAAAATGTGGAAAACGAAGTATGCGAAATAAACAGACGAGTGTTTCTTTTTAAAACAAAGCTTTTTTGAATTCTTTGAATAAACATAACTGAACATGAATGAACACTGATTTGTACGAATACCGTTACTTGATATTGTATTTAATAAAACACACTGGTGTATTTATTTGAAAAGCAAATGAACAGCTGTTGTTTATCTATCTGAGTAGGGACCCCTACCTCTATGTTTCTTGAGATATTTTTGTAATTCAATTTCATCAGACTTCTCTTGCTGAGATCCAGTATTTTCTCCTCATAATCTCTTTGAAATTGTATTTCTTTGCTCAGCCGACCTACTTGTTCTCCTGCCACTTCCGTTCGAGAGATAATGTTTCCATAATCTAGACATTTTCTCAAATGAATTTCGAAATCCATATTCACTTTATTCTAAGAAACTCCGTACAATCATTTAATAGTTTATGAGTTGTATTTTGGCTCTTCCAACTTGATGTCTACATACCGTGAAGATGTTTAAATAATGCAAAAGTTTATTTATGCACAATTTTTATCTTTCTCGTTGTCATAGTAACAGTAACCCTTTTCCGTATTAATGATTTTTAGTGTGACGTAATCGCATGGTCATCTAAATATGTCACAATAGGTCACACATTATTTGAGTAGTAGCCAATGTGTGCTTCTTTCATTTTATTCAATATTTTCATTTAGCCCCGTTTTACAGGGATACATAAAGTGTTAGATACTGTATGAAATGAAATAATTTCCATGGATTCTACAGTGTTGTGGTGCCCTACAATGGGCTGGCATCTTGTCCTGGGTGTAGTTCCACCATGTACTCTCATTCTGCTAAATTACAATTCAGCTTTTTGTGACCCTCTATAGATAAAATAGGATAAAGCAGATGTGTATTTCCTAATATGCAAGTTCGAGTCATATAGCCCATTTTATTGGTATCAGTTAATTGATCCAATGGTTTTATCCAGCCATTCCCAGCCAAGGTATCAGCTTTGACAACATGACTGTGTAGTTTGTTTCACATGTCCAGTCCTTTGTATTAAAAAATTGCCTTTGGTCCTGTGTTTTAGGTGTTCTTTCTCATAGTTTTCATTTACTTCCTCAGGTTTGTCTTTAACGGATGGATCTGAAAAAATCTTTGGGTTGACTTTGTCAGTGACTTTGAGTATTGAGTACTTGAATAAGGTCATCTCTAAGTTTCTCTGTTAAGAACTAAAAAGATTCAGGTCTATTAGCCTGTCAGAAAAGTAGGTTCCTGGGAACATGTCTCATCCATGCAGGATTTCTCCAGCTAGTTCAGGTTCTGCTGCTTCATGTCATGTGATCTGTTCTCGCAATACCCTATTCTACTAGCTTGAGGTCTGGAGAATGTAAGAGCTCTTCAAGAACATTGAGCTCAAAGGCCCTTGACCCTTTGGTTGTAGGTTTTGAATGGCTGTCTATCTAGAAAACAAACTCATCTGCAATCATGCTTGAGCTGCTTTTCTGAAAGTATTATGTTTGGCTAAAATGTCTTACAGACTTTGAAATCCATTTGTCTCACTGTTTTAACAAGTAATCAGGTCCAGGTAATGTAACAAAACCCCCAGTCAAAACAGATTAGTCTTTATGTATCAGAGAGCTTTACTTTTCTGTGGCAAACATTGCACTGGCGAGTTTGCAGTTTGTGTTTCATCCATCCACAATATGTTTTCTGATAATGACAATGTATGTTGAATTTCCAAATGAACATCAACAAAAATCAAAACTTTTCTGAGCTTACTTTTGGGTACAAATTCTCCCCTAAGAATGCTATGATTCTTACAGTACATGACACAATCAGAAATGCCTTTGTGTGGATTTCTCATGATCCTGAAAATCATTTAATTTAAAGTCTTCTGTTGTTTAGTACAGTCTTTTATGAATATTGTAGAAATCGTGTACACACTAGTTTTAACAACACTGCAATAGCGTGCCATTTAATGAATTAGCTGAGTACAGAAATACAACATTAAGATAGTATTCGTACTTTATATGATGTGCTGTTGCTAAGAGTATATTAAGTACTGCAGAAGCAAATTGCTGTAGTAAAGACTGCCTGTTGCCACAGTTATTTTGCTTAAAGAGCAAGATTACAAATATTCTAATGTAAATAATTAAACTTGCATAAAATAGTTCTGTCTATCCACCTGAAAAACTAGCATGACTTATTCCTTTTTCACATTTTGAAATGCTACATTTTGTGCTTATCCCAAACTGTTTAGCGTTCACACGTCTCTGTTTTTTTATTGAAAAAAGAGAATATCAATATTACTGAATTCCTGAAGACTTAATTTGATAACAAAATCAAAAATATCAGTTTTATTGTAAAAAGTAGAATTACCAGTCAGAAAAGAAATAATAACAATACACAAATGCTTATTTGCAGACACAATCTACAAAAGAAGCTTAGACAAATGCAGATCAGTTTTTCCTCCAAATGCATACAATCCTCCCAACTTTAATAAAATAATAATAATAATAATAATGTATTATTCATGGTACACACATACAGTATATGGTAGCAGTTTAATAAAATGTGAAATAAAAGTTAACATTCTGAAATTAGGCATAATAAGTAGAATGGACTCAATTTTGAGTTCATGTTTTAGTCTAGTCTGTATATTTTTTTGTTTATACAAGGAAATACTCTTCAGCTATTTCACTTTTAGTCTGAACTTTCTTTGACTATTACTGTGTGGTAAATATAATTCATTTAAGAGATGCATTTTCTTCTTTGAAGGTTTCTGAGGAATGGTAGGCATTCAGTTCATTTCCTGTGGAAAGTTTTGTATCCTGTGGTACGTTTTTGCAGAGACACCTCCTCAACTACGTGAAATGCACTTTGTCAATTATTCAGTGGGCTACACCTCAGGTGAACAGCACATTTTGTTTTGCTTAAGATTTCTCTTTTTCAACTTTCTTCATAAAGTGGAAGTTGGTCTCCTCCTTGCCTTGGTGTGCTTTCACCAGTAACCAAGGCATCACAATCGTCAGTATAAAACACCAAGTCCTAAAAAACACAAAACAAAAAAGAGTTATCGTTGCAATCAACAACAAGGACAGAGTCGGGCCTAAGTCATGAAAATAATTAGGTAATTTACCCTATAGCAAACTTTGTTGATAATGATGTAAAGACTTCTGATTTTACGCTTCAAACCCAGTATTCTTGGACGTTCCCGGCACTCTGGTCTAGTAAGATTCTCGAGGACATACAAGAAATCTCTAAGTTTCGGCATAATACAAGAGTTCTAGGAAGAAAAAGAAACAATCCAGTGAATTAAACACTTGCACTGGCAGATACACCAAGATTTCTGTGCAGAAGCTGAGCATTACTGTGCACCTATACATACATTCAATTTTCTCAATAAATTATATATGTAAAATGCATATTGAGCTGTGGAGAACAAAAAAGCTTTTTTTTTCATATTAAAGCTTTTTAAAATACTATTGAAAGACTAACAACGACAAAATAAGCATGCATGTGTATATAGAGTATGTAGTGTTCCAGCAATATAAAATGCTTTCAGGGTTATAATATACGTTTAATGGTATACATGTTCAGAAGACCACAATTAAAGATGTTTGAAATGATAAACAAATTTTCATTAATATACCATACAGCCTGTAGAACACAGCTTACACTCAATTACTTTTGTCTAGATTCCACAACGAAACGTTTTTTTTAATTCGCTTCTTTGACGCACATAAACTATATTGATATCTCTTTAGAGTACACTTTTTTTTAAAATACTATGCGTTTTTTGATGCATATTGAATCGAAAGATGTTTTACGTCTTTTTTAATTGTCTCATTATATCGAAATAAAACAGATTATTTAGGACACTGTATTCCTAAATGTACACATAAAGTACATGGTATGCTGTAGTGTAAAGGAATTACCGCACCGTGTATTATGTTTGTTTTCGCTATTTGGAACATTTTTGTGTGGAGTACAAGATATTGTATGCATCACATTTCCGTTATTTGAGTAACATCCATACATGATATCTGACGCATTAAAAAGTACTTCAGAACAACATTTCAATGCAGCAAAGGTGAACTCACATGTACATCAAGATACATTTTAGGTAATGCTTCCATACAGGACTTCTGGGGGGGAAAGAAAAAAATATCAATACCATTCAATCACCATTTGTAAGTATTTTAATAATAATTATAAATAATTGTAAATATATATAATTGTAATTGTTATTATTTGTAAGTCTTACCGTACGATAGGATTTTTGAAGCGTTTCCATGAACTTCATGATTTCTTTGCTATAACTTAATACTCGGGAATAGCATGTCGGTGGTGGAGCACAGTTTGCCAGGAAAATCAGACTGCAAAGAACAATAAAAGTACCTACTCCGGGTTTCATCGTGCTGCTTTCACAGCCTTTTCTTTTCCCACTGCACGTTATAAGTAGTAAAACACGAGGTGGGAAAACTTTCTTGACTAACTCCTGGCTGTCAGTTTTCGCTCCTTTTCAACAGCTGGAGACACAAACAACAATTACGTCACCAGAGTTCAGCCACGAAATGTAAACATGAAGAAACACGGTCCATTGATTCTGGAAAGAGCGAACAGTTCAGGCCGATGTTTCATAATTAAAATTATACAGACATTCTTTTTTTCTGCGCAAAAACGTTCAAAAAAGCTGCACAGAACGCTGTTGTAACTGATTATAAAGTAGCTTTTTATTTGAGAAACCTGTGTTGCCCCGGTTTATTTACACTGGCTAAGGCAGCAAATGTTAAAGTACTTCAGTCCGTAGAGCTACGTAAAGCGCTGCCTTATCACAAGAGGTCTTTTCAGAATTATGCTTTTTAACTGGATAAATACACCTAACAATGTCTGAACAATAATTTTAATATATTATTATTATTATTATTATTATTATTATTATTATTATTATTATTATTAGTGTTGTTTTTGTCGTCTAGGATAATTTGGCAAATATATTTTTAAGACCTGTGTAAATGCATTGTATTCTATTCAAATTGACTTTTTTATCTGCAAAATTTGGAAAGGGTGTGAGGCATGAGGGTGGAATAATACTGCACTACCATCTATATACAGTTCAGCTTATCAATTGGAGTTTAGCATCACAGCACTGCGGCACAGTCATGCAGGGCAGAGTCGTATTGTGGGTCCACGTTTCCTAAAAATCCATTCCAAGAAGCAATATCTGCAGCAAAATAATATTTTTTCTTTAAAAAAATAAGTAAAAGAATGCTATGTCTGATGTCTTTGCAATGATATACAGTTTTTAATTTTACTGAAGAACTGGATACTGTATGCATGACTGTGGTCTAAAACCATATGACTGCTGATTAAAAAATTCACTTTATGCATGCAGAGAAAGCAAGGTTACAATGATTCCATGTTATAAAAATGGGCAAAGAATTTGTGAAGCTGCCACTGAGTGATTTGAAACACCATTTATTTTACTGAATGTCTATTCAGATTACTTGCATGACAAGCGTGAATTTTCTGGTTGAACTGCATCAATTGCATATTGTATGCTGTGGCTGCCCTTATACAAGAGGGAAGAAATAAATCTTATTCTACTCCAAAGTCCCCCAAAAGTAGATCTAATTTATTTTGTTTAGCCAAACCATGAAACCTGTTCCACACTGACCATGGCTTCAGAATATAAATTCCATTGAAATCTAAAATTAAAATTGCATGATAAAATAAAATGCATTAAACATGGAAATATATTTTAGTCCAATTTAATTATTTTTTATAATCAAGTCTTTCACACAAAAACATGCAGGAGAAGGAACTAGTTATAGTTTTTTTACACTCTAATTTAGTGAACAGATATTCTCTCAGAGTTATAAATACAAATGCAATTAAAAAAATTCAAACTTAAAATTGTAATCGGTCATAATCAATAAGGTAAATCAACAAAAAAATAAATAAAATATTATTATTATTAGTTAGGCTGTTATTAAGATTGTAATTGCAGATTGAACAAGAAGTGCTGGTATTCCCTCAAGAATATAGCAGAAAGTTAATTTTATCAAAGGTAACATTAATAATGCATATAAAATTAAAATACAATAAACATTTAAAAAGGTTTTGTTGGAAGGAGTATTTAAAGAAATACAGTGAAAGATAAGGTACTTGCTGTTTTTAAGATATGTCACTAGGTGTCCCTCTAGAGTTGTGTGTTGCAGAAGAAAATAGCAATTATAGGTTTTGTAATCTTTTCATCACTTTAAGTTACAGAAGAGAAGCTTTCAAGTTATTGCTACAGACTGAATGGAGAATCCTGGCTTCCTGCATTATCCTTAGCTATTATATAAGATATTAGGGATTCCCATTTTATATTTCTGTATCCACTTTCTTCTTTCCATCTATTTAATTAGCACGATGGGAAAATATTAAATAAAACAAAACTTACAACTAACTTTGAGTTCAGATGCTGAAGTTAATAATACACACCCAGAGTTTCATTTGTACAAAAAAGAGAAGGTTGTTTTAAGTGGGAGAACTCTGAAAACAATGCAGCTGGCTGCATATCTGTTACTCTGTTCTCTCATGCCTGTAATTTCAGTTATTCAGTTATATATTACAGTTTTTTGTTGGCAAAATTGAATAACTTCGACTTTGATGGACTGTTGTATACAATCTCTTTTTATAATATTGAGACTGCTTGATAAGTTGCTTTTTGTTCAGTGTATATCTCCATCGTATCATAAGATGTTTCTGCATTGTTAGAGAAGCCTCTAACAATGTTTTTTTTGGAATTATGATTAAGGTAAGTTTTCAGGAAATATCAAAAACTAGGGCAAAATGACCTTTTTTCCCCCCAAAGTCTCTGCTGACGAGGTCAGAAGAAAATGTGTGGCACATGCAAACAGTAAACTAGTTAAAAAATCTTAAAGTGCAGCACAGACTGTATACCTTGATATTATAAGAATTACAGGTATTAAAGGGAAGTAATTCTGTAATTGTATCGGTATTGAGAATAATGTATACTGTTCAAGCATACTACAAGAAGGATTTTTGTGTTGTTGGAAAGATTCACAGAAATATCAGAATATTTTCAGAGTCTACACAAACCTGCATAAACTTCAAGAGCTCTGCAGTTAAGAGCAAATGTTCATGAGGTTTAATTAAAATATTTAATAGATTGGAATGGATTTAAGATTAACCCACATTACCATTTTGCACTCAGTGCAAGATGAGAGAAAATGTAGAAGGTTTAGAGCTGGTAATGGGATGAACATCCTTAAGCGAGTTTTTGTTTTATATAACAAATTAAGAGAGCACTGCAGAAAAGGATTCACTTGCATCACTAGCATACTGAAGTTTTCTTTGTGATCAAAATTTGATTTGATCAATGAACACATCAGCAGTCCTTAACATAATTTTCTTTACAGACACTACCCCTCCCTCCTCCCCAGTGGTACACAGGCATGAACCACTGTTTCAATTATTCTGGTGGATCTAACAATGACCGTGTCATTGAAATATGACAGCCATTGTCTCAGAGGAAGCAAACAATAGACTGATGTTTTGAAACAACACTACAGGTAGATAGTAATTTAGACTGCATAACTCACTAGAAATGTGTTTCCCAATTCAGGTTCTGATGATTCCAATGTTGTTTTTTGTTTTAAATGCATTTATATTAATTTTTTAACTGTAAGTATAATTAATAACTTATTCAGGTGGGTAGCTGCATCAGCATGCATAGGCTTCAAAGGAACAAGTAATAGGTGTATTCCATGCTGAAAAGAGAAGAAAGAAAGCACAACGTTTCAGCCATAGAGCCTTCTTCAGGTGTGAAGACATCTGAAGAAGGCTCCATGGTTGAAACGTTGTGTTTGTAAGGTAGTTTTTATATAGACATAAATATTTTATATAGACATAAATAATACTATTTAAGTTTAGCCCATCCATTTTCAAGCTGCATTCTCTATTTTAGGATGCAGGGGAGCCTATCTCAGCAAGCAATGGGTGCAAGACAGAAAACATGCTGGGCGAGACACCAGTGCATCACATGACACACACAGTCACAAACACACCCACCAGGGCCAGTTTTCCCAGAAATCATTTCATCTACGAGAATGTCTTTGGTTTGTGGGAGGAAGCCAGAGCACATGGTGGAAACCCTTGCAAACACAGGGTGGACATACATGTACAGTATAAACTAGATGCAGATAGCACCTCAAGTCTTTGAATTGAAGCCAGGAACCCAGAACTGAACACAGGGCCCCACTGAAATGAGGCCACAAATGCTAACCATCGCCGTGCCACCCCCGCTACTTATTAATAACTTGAAAACCAAATTTTTTTTAGAATGGAGAACATTTAAAAGCTATATAGTTAATTAAGCAACCAGGAGTTCAGTTGGATTTAAAAAGGAATGACTCTGGAATGTAGTCTAAGATTTTACTTTCATTTTGCAACTAAAGGACAAGACCAGTGGTTTTTTCAGAAATCTGGCAAAGGCAAACATGTAAAATTTCAAATGTTAAACCTTCAGCTCAGCACATGGATAATGAATTGTTGTACAGAATAACGTCTCATCTGTCTTGACCTCTGTTTACCTGTTCATGCCAAAGGCTATCTGTACAGATGTTAAGGATTACTTCTAAATGAGAAGGGCACCAGTATTATCTTGGTACACAAATCCAAGAAAAACTAGATTTGAAGGTGGTTTAAAACAAGAGAAAATCCTAGAGGAAGTGTCATGGAAAGCAAAATGAAAGGAAGAAACGGAACAAATATTTATACCTAAATTCTGTGAGTCCCAGAAACAAATTATATGAGATCGACAATAAGGATGCTATTGGAATCACAGGAACAGGGACATGAATGTGACATTATTGTATACACACTGTTTTGGGGACTGCCACATGCAGAAATGACTATAGTTCTGTTCCACATTGTATAATAAACTAAGAATTTATGTGTAAAAGAAGAAAGTTTTTATGGAAGACTTTTCCATGCTTCTGATATACACTCTCACATAGGGAAAAACCTATGGGAATGTCAGCAGAAGAAACAGAAATGATAGGCATGCTTAATGATTGTTTTCCTACCTAGATTTGTTAGCGTACTTACAAAGGAAATGCTTGTATACAGCAGACCATGCCTTTCCAAACAATCAGGACAGTGTGGTAAATATAGGTGAGGAACCCATTAAGGAACTGCTATCATGAAAGGTTATGCTTCAAAATGCTATTTTTGCATGCTTCAAAATGGTTTTGAAATGCTACTGGTTCAGTCCAAAGCAAAAATGTTCAATTTCCAGAAAGCAGACTGTGAAGGAATGAAACAGAACTGAAGAGACGTAAAATGGGATAAAATAGATATGAAAAAGGGAACAGAAAGTTATTAATAAAAATGATCTAAAGGCAACAGTATATTGCAATGGAGACTAAATAAATAATAAGATCTTTCAGTACAACAGCATCAAAATAATTGTTAGGAATGAAATAAAATATAACCAGAACAATAGGGAACTGTGAGACAATGAGAGGGAAATGGCTGATGGGCTAAATGAGTACTTCACTCAGGTGTTCATTCAGGAAGAAGTCAAAAACATGCCTCAGGCAACAGAAGGGTACATTTCTGTATTACATATACGCATAGAACAGGCATTGATACTTGGGGTACTAGAAACTAGAAGCACCCATGATTAACAAATACCCAATGTTATCTTTCCAATTTCTCTCAGGAAACTCTTCCAACAGTCACTTGACACAAGGCTAGTACCCAAAGAGTGGAGAATTCTTAATGTATTGTACGTCTAGAAAAAGGGTAGCAAAATTGAACCAAGTAATTCTAGACCAATCATTCTGACTTCTAATATATTTAAAATTAAGAAAACAGTTATTAGAATGAAATTTAGAGAAATTCAGAGGTGAAATCACATACTAAGTAATTATGAACATAGATTTGGACTGGCCTAACCAGCAAAAGTACTGTATGTAGATTTTCAGACAGTTTTTTTTAAAAAGTTCCACATAAAAGGAACAGGTGGATGCTGCACATTGGTGGTGGTGGAGGGGAGTCCCCATTACCTGTAAAGCACTTTGAGTGGAGTATCCAAAAAAGCACTATATAAGTGATTGTTATAAAAGATTAATTCTCAAAAAACAGTCAGTTGGTTTTTAGGGAAATGCATGTGTTTAGATTGTGAATTATAGTTTTTTCTCAACTGTGGCTCACAATATCAAAACCCATAGGAAACATTTTCAGCAAAAAATTGTAGGCAATTTATTATTGCTTTCACACAAAATCCAAATACCAAGCACCACTTGTGTAAAACGGTAAAGACAATGCTCTACAAATGACACAAAAATCATTTAGAAATATCAGGTCAAACAAAACCCTGTTATTTGCCCCCAGTTATTAACAATTACTCCCACATGCAAACCCTATTACACACATTTAATCTTCCTTATATGTGAAATTATCACTCAATTCATAATCACATAGAAAGGAGGTCACTATTGAGGTGGTTTTGTTTGGAGATGGATGATCAAACAGGATAAAGAGGGGGACCAGACGTCTAGAGACAAAGGCAGTTGATGTGCCAAATAATATAGAGGCAGCTATTCTTGACCATGTGATAAATAATGGTCTATTACTGTATGAAGCTGGCCAAAGGGTGCCGACCAATTTGAGTCATTCAACTGTGGCATAATTTGTTAGAATATTCAGGCTTGAGAATAGGTAAGAGATCCTACATAACTTCAAAGTACAATAATACCTTACTGTATGAAATGCATGTATGGAATTTTCTCTTATTCTATACACTTCAGCAGAATGTATTGTTTTCCTTAATAGAACTGCCAAAAAACCCTGTTCTGCCTGCCAAGACACCAAGGCACTTTCAATGCTTAACAGGAGGCTGCAGATGTTGAATTGCTGCTTGCAAGCAATGCCATACATTTGCAGGACATCCAGGCAGCTATTGTTGAGGACAATACTGTCTTTTAATAGTATCTGTACTGCAGCAATTGACAGGGTGTTGAAACAACACCACCTCGGAATGCAGTTCTATAGGGTGCCCTTAGAAATAGTGACAGACTAAAGGAGCTGAGATATGAGTATGTATGAGTAAGGCATAATCATACAGTAGTTATGTTTTATCTTACATAATATCACTGTATTTCATTGTAGAGACTTTAAATTGTTTTGTTTATTCTTCCCTTAGAGGATAATTAATCTAGAAGCCAATGTGGTGCTACATGTTTCTGTATATGTGGATTCAATATGACCAAAGTCAGGAAGCGTGGGACGAACATTATTGGTCACAGGGCAAGAGTTAATGTGCCTGGTCACAGAAGAGTGAATATAAATGTGTGTGGCTATCTAAAGAGATGGTGTTCTTGCCCACATCCTTACAATTGTACCTTACAGCACTATATGTCTGATCATGTTTCTAGATGTTCAATATACAGTATAAAACGGGTTGCACGTGAAGAGAGACAGGAGGTTGGGGCTTAATAGTCTAAATTTTGGTGATATGGAACAATGTTCCCTTCCTACCACTCACCTAAAGTGAGAGTGGTTTGAAGCCCAACCATACATGTCTATGCAATTCCTCCCTCCATACTCTCCAGTCCTTAACTCCATCAAGCAGTTCTTGTTGCCTGGCGATGGAAGGCCTACAATAAACATCCCTATGACCAAATGTCACTACTAGATGCTACAAATGTAGCTTTTCAGGAGATCTCTGTAAGGGACTGCCAGGGGTGGTCCAGACATGCCAGAGGTCTTTCCCTCACTGCATTGCCAGGGAAACCATGCTGTGTGGTGTTGATAAACATATGGTACTGTATGTGGCCTGACGTGCATCATAGAATGCACTAAATGTATGCTTTTTTCCTATTTATTTTTTATAGTATCATCATTTGTTTTCTAGCTATATGCTTTGTTATAGATTTTATTTTGTTTTTTTATTTGGAAAATACAGTTAATGTAGACTTACAGTATTTTTTTTGTTCAAGCACTTTTGATTGGTAAAATCAATATCTTCCAATTCCAATTCTTCCTCTCAAGTCTCAGTTATGAGTATTTGAATACATTGGTTTCCATTTATGTTACTAAATATTTCCATTTCATATGGTTACATTATCAATGAGCAGGTCACAGTAAGATCGCATGTACAGTACCTTTAGTTGCATGTAGTTCTGATGATGATAGTGTTTACTGTTCCTTTTTTAAGTGACTTGTGCAAAGAGCTATTCATCAGATGATGGGTTATATTGTTTTGATTTTAACATTTCTAGTAACTTTTGTCTTTTTCACAGTGTGTCATTTGGACAACACAATTCATTTCTGGGGGCTGAGTTTAATGTTTTGATTTTTATGTGACTTCTGTTTCAAATATTGTGCTCAACCAATAGAAATAAACAGAAGCAAGAGAATGTAGATAAGGGATGAATACTCAAATTGGAATGATGTAATTAGTGGAGTACCACAGGTATCTGTACTAGGACCGCTGCTCTACAGAAAAGATATTGATGATCTGGAATTAGTCCGTACAAGAACATTCAAATATATTCTTGGGCTTAATGGAATGTCAGGTATTGACAGACAGAGGTAACTAAGCCTTTTTAGTTTTGAACACAGAAGACTGAGAGGACATGATACAAGTGTTCAAAATCCCCAAAGGCATTGACAAAGCCAACCCAGCAGACTTAATCAGAATAAGCAACGGTTCAAGTGAAACACAAACCACACAACACATATGGGAACTATGTGAAAATACATTTAAAACTGAAAAAAATTATTATCACGCTATAATGTGTGTCACTTTCCCTGTAAAAGCTGAACCTGTTAATATATGACTTTTTGTTCATATAATGACATATTGTTCTGTAACGCAAACGGCCACCATTGCAGATTGTTCGAGCCGGCTTACCAGCGTGGTGACATCACTGCCCTTCCCTGTGAATAGCAGGGACCGCAGCCGTTGGGCAGACGGGAGATTTCCCGTTCAATGGGCTGTGTCCCTGTTGAGCGACGCCAGAGACCTGCGTTTGGGTCCCCGACCGTAGGGAGCCGACTTGAGGTGGCAGAGGCGAGGGCGCATACCCACGTGAACTCGAGGACGCTACAATACAATATAATGTAATGACATGAATGTAACAAATGGGGACACAGTGGCACACTGGTTACCATTGCTGCTTTGCTGTGCTGGAGGCTCAATTCTTGGGGTGCTAACTGTATGGAGTTACTCCAGATACCTCCCAAAGTCCAAAGACATATACAGCATATAGGATAATGTGTGTCCTGCAATGGACAGGTGTCCCATCTAGGGTGTATTG
Organism: Lepisosteus oculatus; assembly: GCF_040954835.1. NCBI lineage: Eukaryota > Metazoa > Chordata > Actinopteri > Semionotiformes > Lepisosteidae > Lepisosteus > Lepisosteus oculatus. The sequence goes on along the minus strand of NC_090696.1, from coordinate 43,410,103 downwards.
TGTCTTGCGCCCATTGCTTGCTGGAACAGGCTCCGGCTCCCCTGCAACCCTGTATTGCATAAAGCAGTTAGGAAATGGATGGATGAACATTAATCATTTTTTAATGAGGAAATAAAAAGGTGTTTACCATTCAGTTACTTTTGTTAAATAAACACATTAAGTGCAAAACAATAAGAACATTAATTCAAAATTAAGTAATGTTAAGTAATGAAGTTTCTTTTACATAGGCAGCAATAAAACGGGCATCAAACAGCTCGGACATTTATATTTTAAAAAGAGAAGTTAACTGAGAAAAGCAAAGCTGACCAGTGTGATTTACTTCTTTGAGTTCTGATGGATTTAGAATGACTGCTTAGTTTTCAGTTGTATTTGTATTTCTTTGAGTTTGAAGATAAAGATCTTGTCATGTTTTAAATACTGTACATAAAAATCTATACACAAGTCTGTGCGTGCTCTCAAATTCCGCCATTAGCGCACAAACTGCGTTAGTTTTGATTCTCAGCAGTAATAAGGGAGAAAGGTTTCTTTATTTAATGTAATCAGCCAGTAGCCACACGTGTTTTCCTTGCTCAGTCTAGCAGAATATCAATTATGTATATTTTGTCATTCTCGCTCAAGTGTGTAAAAACCTCTCTGATTTTCCAGAAGGTCTCTCGCTGCCTCTAAGGGTTAATCGGCAGTGAAGCCGCTTTCACACCACCTGCCAGTTGGGTTTCCATAATTTCCTTTATCAGCGTATCAGTGTTTGAGAAAGAAGTGTTTCAGTCGTTTCAATGAATTAGATCCTGCAGGGTATCTACATTACCTTTCCCTTGCAGACAATTTCTCATGAAAAATATATCAAATTAGTCGCTGACTACATGGACTTAAAAGGTATATTTATTGTTTTTGTTTCGAAGGAGAAATTCAAACATTAAGGTTTGCTTTCACTCGTTTTCCTTTCAGATGCTTAGTGGAGAAGATTTAGAATCGCATCTGGTTTAGGCTTATAACAGACTGTGGTTCGAGACCATGGATGAAAACGCGTGGCTTTGTCATTCTTTGTAACAATCAACGAAAGGAAAAAAAAAAACAATCGAATGTGGAACTTTTGCTTAAAAGAATAAATATATATATTTCCCGTGGGATGCTCGTGGCTGAAATAACAGAAGATTTTCTTGGGGTTGTGGAAGAAGCTCCGGAATATGGGCGCTAATCACTCCCACAAAACTCCAGTGTTTGACGAAAACGAAGATGGTAAGGAGCTGTCCAATGTACTGTTTCGATGAAGTGTATCGTGCATGCGCTTTCAAGTTGTGATGTTTTAAGTTTCTACCAAAAACTAATTTATTTTGCATTTAAATCTCTCTACCGGACTTTTTTTTGTAACAATACTACCTGTTCTGCTTAGTACGGTTAAATAGCGATATAACAGAGAATTGTTACCTTTTTGTTTTACAACAGGTTAGGACTGAAGACTGTGTGTAGTGAATTTACGTAGTGATACTACTACTGGATCTGCTGGTCGTTATTAATTTACATTATTGGAAATGAACATGGAATTAACAAAATGGGTTATGTCTTAAGCGAAACCGCACAACCAATCCTTTACGCGTGCCCTTTCGCAGATCTTAACATTAATGCCTTACGTTCACGAAACCCCTTCACTAACCTAGAGACACGTAACTTGCTTTGAATTCGATGTTTCTCGTTGTATATTAAAGCCGGTGTTTTTATATGGTAGTGGTAATTACGATATTTTATTAATTATTCTTCAGTAAGATCACTTTTGTCATACGTTTACCGTGTACTACAATTTCAACTTGTTATTTGTATGTCCAGTATTTTCACGTGGAATATAAACATTTTGCGGGAGCTTTCAGTATACCTTCAACAATAAGAACCGATAATCTCTGATTTCCCAGAGTAGTATTTTATCTCCCCTAACAGAAAAATAAATCATGTTAAATTAGATTCTGTCAACTATCAGGTATTGTGAAATAAAGGATTTAATATAGAGGCTTTCACTCTAAAACTGTTTCACTGTGGAGGAGTCTATTATCAACCGGTGGTCAGTACTGCCATACCTATTCTTCGTTTGAGATATGCAGTTGACCTTTACAATTAACGAACCTAAGTGTAATTACAAATAATATTAGACTAAATAAAAGCATAACAACGGTGATGACAGACATGCAGTTACTAAACATTAGCTTTCCTTAGAAAGGGTTATGTCATTTTATAATATCCAATTGCTTAACAGCTTGTATTGTTTCTACAATTACTGCATTGTTTCTAATTGTACTACTGTAAGTCAACAAAACATCACTGAGAGGATTGTATTAAATGTTGTAAATTACACTATAAACTATTCTAATGCAGTACATCAGTGCCTCAGCTTACAAAACTCCTGGATTGCAGATGTCATGAAAACAACAGATCTATTAAGACATCACCAGAGTTGAACCACAGGAAAATACTGATTATTTCTTTCAAAGCAAATACTTACGATAGTAGACCTTATTAAATAGCTTTGGAACTGAAGACAAAATGCATCGTTGTAGTTTGTTGAATTTTGTAATACTGGATAAATATCCAACATTCTAGTATTATAAACATGTCATTTAATGTATATAATGACCTTTTTATAAATGTATATGTGTATATGGGCTTTACCAAATGTGATGTTATATACATCACAATTCTTAAAGTCCATTCAAAAGATAATACAATGCACTCAATGTGGTTCATTTGTCAATATAGGGAAATGCTAATCTCTTTATATGTCAAGGAATCCTGTTGTGTCATGCCTGATTTTTTTCAGTTTGGACAAGCATAAAACAATGTTGGCAGCATGGTGGCACAGTGGTTAGTATTGCTCCCTTGCACCACTAAGTCCCTAGTTCATCTATCTGTGTGGAGTTCCTAGATCTTCCATGTGTTTGCAAGGGTTTCCTCCCACTGTTGAAAGACATACTGGCAGCTTAATTAGCCCTGGGGTGAATGCTTGTCTGCTCAACGATGGACTGATATCCCATTCACAGTGTTCCCTGCCTTCTTAACCCTTGCTTGTTGGAATATGCTCCTGCTCCCTTGGGACCCTAAATTCCTGAATTGGAAGAAGCACTTAGAAAGTAGATGGATGGATAAATATATGTGCACTTATTATCAGCACTCTGACAGTTATATAATATTTAGGTAACCTGCTTTTAGGGATCATTAATAGGATGCTCGTCATTTTAACTATGGGCATTAACACTGACCATAAATGTAAAATGATTTCCGATATTGATATTTGATATCAGTATCATAACATGATATTTCTGAAGTACATTGTTAAAAGTGCACTGCGTATTATTAGTATGACTGGATGTCCCCAAGCTGCATGTTGCAATTGGCTGATGATTGGGTGTGTTTGAGTTTGCCCGTCTATCCTCAGCCTGTTATACAACAAAAATCTCAGAAATCTGGCTGAGCTGGCAGAGTTGTCGCATCATTCTTCCAAAAGATGCTAACACTATTGTGGGCACCATGGTCTTGCTATGTGAATAGGAAGCAGATGGCTCTCTGACACAAGACACCAGGTGCGGTCCTTATCTCTCTTTTGCAGGCAGCTGTAAATCTGAGCTGACTAATTAATCAATTAATAAATTGCATTGGTATAGTGCTTTTCACCCCAAAGGATCCCAAAGTGCTTCACAGTTAAAATAGAAGCCATTTAAGCTATTACTAAAGTGCAGCACCCATCTGAGAGGTGTACAGCCTCTATATTGCACCAGCATCCATTCTACACAGCACAACTGGGTTAAGAAGTGACACATTACTTCACAAATTGATTTTAGGGGTAATTTAGCATACTAGATGCTAAATTAGGACACATGGATTAATCACCTTACTCTTTGGAATAGCGTTATAGGTTCTTTAACTACTAAGCAGTCAAAACCACAGTTTCACATCCCATTCATATGGTGACGCCTCTTACAGGACAGTGGCTTCAAACTCAGAATACAGGACGCTTGTTGTGTAAGTTTAGCTACACTATATACAACAGTTAATAGTTTGGAATTCCATGTTTCATATCACATTAAAACACATAGCTGCATAATATTTATTTTAAAGTACTTGCATTACAGCTTACACTATTAGATATGTTAAATGCATGTTAACTACGTCTTTCGCATACTGTAGTTTTATACAAATGTGACAATCTCCAATACATTTTTCAAAACTCATTTTACTCCCACATACAGTAGGTATAACATGAATTAACATTCGGTTGCTTGAAGGGTGTGAGGTTAGTGATAACAATTAACCCCTGTCCAAACCTATAGATTATGGACAACATTTCAAAACTACAAAAAGGATGTTCTCCCCTTTGAAACTAGCAACAGATGTTTGCACATATTAAAACCTTATTGAAAAGCTTTTATAGCCTGAAGTAATAAAAAACATCCGTATTCAAAGGAGTTTTTCAGAGCAGAATTGTGTACGCAGCATGTTCAATTTATGAATGGTCTGCATTCTGTTATTAGATGAACAACAATCTTGATTTGGACAGTAATGACTAACATTATTTCATCAATAATATTCATTCTGTTTGTACATATCTCCGTCATCTTGAAAAATATATTTTCTTGCATTCTGTATAAAACACATTGAAACTCATAAATAATACAGTTTTTCCTTCTCTTATGCTCTTAGGACCTCTGGGTGCACTACCCCAACCCTAAAATAACCTGCCTTGAGACTGTACTGTCTTTATCTCTTGTCACCAACCATCCCTGGGTCAGAAAATGATGAGCTAAGAGTTAAAAAATTATGACATCTGAGGGAGATTCCAGTAGCTATGAATGCTCCTGGATTTTTAAGTGGACAGATTGTCAAACTGCATTATCTCTGGCAACATATCCGTGTCACCTCATTACTGGTCTTTCTGTTCTTTTTATGGTAAAACAGTAAGACTTCAGACAGCTGAGTGCAAAGGTCACGTTTTTAAAAATTGCATTATTTCAATTTCTTCAAATTATCTGTTACCGTTAAAGATTCTGGTACAATTAAATGTATTTCAGCATTTTTACTGACATAGTCTAAAAAAGCCATGGACTTGAATTTTACTGGATAGCATTTGGAGCACAGGACGGACACCATAAGGGCAAAGATGATTCATTCAAAGATGAGCTATGTTATTATTCCAGTCAAATTCAAATCTGCTGCACTGGCATGACAAAAAAAAAATGTTTCCAAACCTTCATTTATGCAGTGGAAATGAGATAACACACAACCAATCTTTTTTTAGAAATGGATATACCAATAACCCTTCCTCAGTAAAACTGCACAGTAACACATTCCTTCCATCATTAAGGAATGCATTATGCCCTACCAGACGCTATTAAGGAACATAGTTATCTATCCCAATGAAGTGGCACAATAGCTCTCTACAATAGTTAAGGAACATCTTGACTCTCCCCTTCAATATTAAGCAACATAGTAATTAATAATCTACAATGGATTATCAATTTGTATTGTTTGCACTTTACTTCTTGATATGTTGAGTGATATGAGTGATATGTTTCATAGAGCACATTAGACAATGTTGCAGACTAATTTCAATGGCTGGAAAACAACACCAAAATTATATTTGTCAATTATAGTACTGGTAGTTTCTAGTCAATACATATTGAAGGTAATTTCACATCAAAAGAAACAGCTCGTTAGTAAGGTTAATAAATATAGGGTTTTCTCTTTTCCAAATCCTTTAGTAACAGCTGATATTTACTGTGTACCTTCACTGACATGTTGTATACTGCTCTCTCATCATTAATTGTACAATAAAGGTAGAATAAACATACATTTGTAGGTATACGATGGGAAACACTGAGCCCAAAGAATTTATCTATCAATAATTCAGTGACAACATGGGCACACACATCACCACAATTTTGATACTGCCAGTACTTCCTAGCTCTTCCACGCTGTTCCTGTTTTGAGGAAGATTGCACAGCCTTCTTCATTCTAAACTGCTCTTCACTTGGCCGAACTCACACACAAGCTCATTAAATCCTCCCATCAACTCTTCACTCTCTGTCCTCAATAACCACCCTCCATGTCACCCAATTCACCCTCTACACTAAAATTACTACAACACCACGAGGCACTGGAATATTCAGCTCTATTAACCTTATGCCAAACAATTCTCATATTTCCTTCTGAGTTCTTTGCTTTCACTCTTTGCCAAGTGCCAGATCTTTACTAACAACCCGTAACTTTTCCCAGCACATCATGTTTGGCCTGGGATGCCTCTCTTCAATCGACGCTCATCAAACACTCTGAGACTGCCTGTCTGCTAATGGCAAGACACAGAGAGCACTCAGGACTCAACCTCTGCCTCACTGTGTAGATCTTACTATCAACAGGTGATCATTTCGGCTCAAGGCCACATCATTTGGCCTATGTTTTGTGCCAAGATGAGGAAGCCATCTCTCGCTACCTTACATGTTCATATTGACTCGTCATTGTCCCATTTTCATCTTGTAGGCCATGAGGGGAAGCAATAAAAAAAGAAAATAATGTCAGGATGTATAGTTAAAAGTGTAGGATTTAAACCGTGGGGTTGGATGTTAAAAATATATCTTCTGCTAATAAGACTTCAGTTAAAACATGTAGTGTACAATTTTGTTTATCACATTAAAAAAACACACATGGTTGCTTTTGAATCAAAACAGAACATTGAAGAGCAATGCTATACATTCTGTCGTATACTGACAAGTTATAATGACCGAACCTCTTTAAAAGATGGCTATGAGGTAATCTGATTTCAGTATTCAAAATCCTCAAAAGCACTGACAAAGGCAAGTTGAAAAGGATGACACAAGTGGAAACTATGGGAAAGTGCATTTAAAGTTATGAACAGGAAGCATGTTTTTACCCAGCGATCGTGGGAGTCTGGAAGAAGCTCCCTCACCATGTGGTCAAAGCTGACATATCTGCTGGACCAGAACCACTGACCACTTAACAGCAACCAAACAATCTAGATGAGCTCAATGTCCACTCCTCTTTTGTAGCCTTTCTTATGTTTTTATTAACATGTAAAATGTTGTTTTTTCTCTTACAATTTCACTCAATATCTTCTAGTGTATGCCATTAGTGAATACTAAAATAAAGAACCTTTACATGAAGAAAGTTGAATATAGATATAGAAAACTGCAGTAAAATACCTTGCCTTTCTCAATTTCATTACAGATTAATTAAAAATGGCCATTTCCATAGATATAGGACAAGAAATGTGATGCTCTTTCAATACTGTCCCAACAGCTGCATTGATAGGAAATAATCAAGAATAAAAAATATCATTTCTGTTCATATGATGTTTTTCCCTCAATTCAGCATAGAGAGTGGGAGGCTATAACTTCAGAAGAGTATAAAAAATGATTAAATTCTCCCTCAACTTCACAGAATCTACAGTATTAGAAGACACTGATCGAGAGGCTTTAGTTGATGGGCAATGTAATTTAAAAAAAAGATGTCAAAATATGAGAAGTTTCCACAGTTGCAAATAAAATGTTTCCTCCAATACCTGAATAGAAATCTGCAGGAAGTGTAGTGCCAAATACAGTAACTGCTGCTACTCAGCATCTGCGGAGAATTACAAACTACCTTCAAAAATGCCTTAATCCCTGCAATGATTTTATTGTAGGCTCTGCTAAGGAAGCTTAAAAGAAAATGGTTACTGTTGAGCATAAGTGGTGTGAAAGTATGATACAGTAAATAACTGTAAGGGAGGCTACTGTATACATACATGTATATTTATTTTGCTGTTCAGTATCGTTCTTTAACAACCTCCGACATATAAAAGAGTGTATGCATTTTTGCCAGTCAGATGAGTACTTTGAGCTTTAAAATGAAAAAGACTGATATTTCAAGTGTATTAGTTCTTAAGATAATACTGTGTGTTGCGGCACAATGTTTTAGTTTTTCTTTAAGCATTCACTTACATATATAGCACCTTAATACAGTACTTCTGTTTATCTCATAGAGCTGTTCTCAACCTATCCTTATAAAATTATGACTTAACTTTATAGCATAGGTATGAGGTTAGATGAATAGCTTAGTATAGAAGTATAGATTATTGTGTCCTGAAACCTAGTGTGTGTTTTAGCTAAGAATGTGGTTTCTTTTTTAAAGAAACTGGTCTAATGTCACTCAAGGTAAAACATGTGTTGCCATGTTGAGTTTGTAGTATAATTTCTATGCTGCAAGTATAAGAGTATGCTGGTTTCAATAAAGATGGAGATTTTTCTATCATTTGTGCATTTTTACATCTATCTGGGTCAATTATTAGTTGTGCTAATGAAGAAAAATGAGCTCACTTTCAGTTAGGCATACTGACATCTGTTTGGATAAATAATTCAGCATTATTTTCATAAATACCATACATTTGGGATATTCTCACATGTGGAATTTTTAAGCCAGCCCAGGAGACTTGAATGAGGTGCACTGTAGTGTGTTGCCAAGAAGATGACTCTGTACAGTTATTTCATAGAAGTAATTAGTAATTAGTAATGCACTGTTATTTGATTAAAATTTAAAACAATGGAACTTAGATAACTAAGGTAAGAAGATGAATGATATAACAATACATTGTATGACTCTGACTATGATAGGTATTTTGTAACACAACTGCTGCACTATTTTAAGAGGCAAGCAAATAAAAGACTTTGTATTTAACTGAGGCCTAGAGCCTAACATGTCAAAGCAATTCCTGATGATGTAGTCACAGGACAAAGGATAAAATAACGTATTGGTAGGAGATTGTAGTCTTGCCTTAGAGCTGGATTAGACTCAGTGTATAGGATACAAGTGATGATTTCTAATACTTCATTTTTTCACTTTAATTCAACCAGTAAGAAAAAACAGTGCCTTTTACATATTGTAAGATTCTTACAGAGATACTTGCAGTTAGTTATAATAGCCAATAATATACTGTACATAATACAAGGAAGAGTTTTTCATCCTCATTGGAAACTAGAAAATGTACTTGGTTAAACAGTTTTAATATATGACTTGGAGCTGTACGTTATCTAGGAAAAAGATTTGCGCAGTGTCATCATTGTTTCTCAATGGGAGAGAGAAAAGTCTGCCAGATAGCAGCAGTGGTGGGAATGTCAGAAAACACAAAAAAAAAAATTTGTATTAAAAAGAAAGTTGAAGAGATAGCACAAGGACTCAAATAAAAGCCCTGAAGACAGGCAGGATAAAATGACATACCAAGTCAGTTAATCAGTTGGAACCTGGTACTAATAAAACCACATGAGATGTTGTGCTTATATTCAAGTGGCTAAAGAGTTATGAGAAAAGCTACACTTATTCTTTTCAAAAAGGAATTTAAATTTGAGGAAAACATCATATCATATTTCCACAAAAATTATTGTATAAATTCTAAAATAGCAAGTTATGAACTTAAAATACCCCCAAGTAAATGTAAAGTCACAGGATGCCAGTCCATTGCAGGACTCACACAGACACAGAAATGCACTCACGCCAGGGCCAATTTTCCCAGACACCAGATAATTTACCAGTATGTTTTTGGACTGTAGAAGGAACCAGAGGCCAGGAGGAAAACCATAAAAACATGGGGAGAACATACAAATACCACCCAAATAGCAGCCCAGGTCCAAAATTGAAAAAAAAAATTAAAACTATACCAAAACCAATGTGTTTCATTATAGACCAAAGCATATCTGCAATAATTAACATTAATGTCCCGAAAAAATTAAAATATGGAGATGGTGCTTTAAAATCTAACATCTGAAGCCTCTTCAGTGAGTCATAGGTGAGTTTCCCATCTCACACAGATGCTGATATCACCTCAGTCCCTAATATCCTGTTTCTAGCATCAGAGACCAGAGTGACAAGTCATGTAGAGACAATACCCGGCCACGTGAACAGCTGCCCAGTAACAAGGTGGCTTCAAAATAGTTCCCCCAAGAAGAAGGAAGTGAATGTTTATAAAAGAAAAAAATCTTTTTTTTTTCTTTTAACATCAATACTAGTGCTTTTTTTCCCACTTGTTCATTTAAATTAAGAGTGTGACTGGACAGTTAGGTATGCACTCACATGTTACAATGTAGCTAAAAGGATACAGGACCAGCAATAGTGCACTATGTTACAGTTTTATTATTATCATATGCTAAAAATGAACAAATTACATCCATTTTATAAGTACTGAATCAAATACAGCGCTGCTGGAGGAACCAGAGTCTGTCCTGGCAATCAGTGGGTGCATCAGCTTCAATTCATAGGTTTCACTGTATTCTGTTTCTGTGTTTGTCCTGATGCATGAATAACAGAAGCTAAAATTAATGTTGGCATTTCATTCAGTGTGTAAAAAAGGCAAAACCTCAGCAATACATTTTTTTACCGAAAGCATCCAACAGTAAAAAGGAAATCCCACCAAACATTGATAACCAAACATTAATATCTCTAGAAAATACTTTAGCAGGTATTGAAAACAAATGAAGACATTTTGCTTTTCATGATGCTATGGTTATCAGTGCTATTCATCCAAAATAGCAAGGCAGGATACACCCTGGACAGGATAATAGTCTATCACACACACACACTTATATCAGGGCAAATTTTCCCAGAAGCCAATTAACCTACCAGTACAGTATATTATTTGACTGTGGGAGGAAATCAGAGCACCCAGAGGAAATCCATATGAACACAGGATAAACGTACAAACTCCATGCAGATAGCACCCAAGGTATTGAATCCGGAGCCCCAGCACCGTGAGGCAGCAATGTTAAACACCACGCCACCATGATGTCCAGAACAACTAATTTAACAAATAATGTCACCATAACTTGTGTGGCTTTTACTCAGTGATGATTTGGAGAATACAAATAGTTAGGCTTGAAAGGAATCTATTAATAATGTTTGTGTACATTTTTCTGTCTCCATGACAATATGGAACAAGTAATAAAAAAGCAATTGGACTGTGATAGTGATATAGCTAGAAGTATGGAATTTGACTCCCAAGACCTTATGCTTAAATTTGAACTGATTTAAAATATTGTGTTCCGTTTCAGCCACTTTACAACAAAAAGGATTTTACAGTCTTAGAAAGAGTTAGAAGAAGAGCATCAAGAACGCCTTCTGGTGTCGGGGGATTATCATTTACAAACATGCTAAAGGGACTAAATCTCTTCATGCTAGAAAAAAGGGGATTGAGAGGAGATATTGATCTGATCATGTAGAATTCTAAGGGGTATCGATAAGTTCAATTCAGTTTGCTATACTGATCTGAAGAGTGAAACAAGGATATGTGAAAACACATAGAATTGTAAAATGAATTTAGCTGGCACAGAGAGTACAAAAACAGTTATTTACACAAAGAGTTGTAAGTAACTGGAATACACCAGGCTTCACAGCTATGTGCTTCAAGTCCATTAACTAAGTAACTTAAAGAAGTACTTGGATGAAATTTTATCTATCACAATACCAAACAGATAAAATGTCTTCTCATCTTTTCTGTCTTTCTCATATTCTTATTTATCCCTGTTATGCCCTTAAAAATATGTCTGGGGTTGGACCAAAAGCCTCGACATAAAAAGAACACCTGAGAGATCGGATTCCCCTGGGAAAACAAATCAATTGTACTATCATTGCAAATCCAGGGCAGTCTTGTCTTCCCCCTTTAAATGCTCCCACCTCATCTACTTAATTAATTGGCAACACCTGGGAAAAGAAGCAAAAGCAATTAGAAAAAAAAACAACAACACTCCAACCAAGGACCGTAACAATTCCATCTATCCACCATGTTAAATTCATTGGTAATATTGCATATAACCTTTGGGTGTTTACACTACCACTATATTTTGCCAGCCATGTGAAATCCCATGTACTGAATCCGAAAAACACGAAAAAGGCTGAATACATTTGGGCAAACTGATTTGTTGGGCTTGTTACACCTAAGGATCAGATAGCAAAAGAATAACTTACTTTGGTAATTTCTTGTGTAACATAATGTATGATTGGACAGACATTTTCTATGACATACTGTTCTTTTGTTTTCCTATCAAACCTAAACTGAATTTACTGACCCCTTTCTTGTCATTCAAGAGATCCCATCAAATGCATCTAATGTCTTCTCAACTGTATTATAGTTTCTGATATAGAACTATATACCTAGGGTGTTATACTAAGGCTATTAAGCTCAGATCACTCATGACCTGAGCCAGAACTGAATCTATGTTGTTTTTTTTTTACATTGGCTTACAGAATCGTTCTGGGAGATTAGTCTATAATAGCACCATTAAAATAAATGAGGTCTGCACTCACAATGAACACAAGGGTTGATAGTGACAAAAACTGTTTGAACAGCAGAGTCCAGGCCTTGAATCACTTCAATGCATTCTCTCTTTCTTCTTAAATTTTTACTTCTTATTCATTACTAATTGAGCTTTAAAACTTGAAATAGCGAACGATAACAGAGGATATTAATACTGAAAAGGAAGAGGAGTGGTTAGCATTAATGTTTAAAATTATATGCTACAGTACTCATTTGCCCTTTAACTCTTATCAGAACTCTTTAATCTTTAATCTTGACAATGTTCTGAATCTGAATTTAATTATTGAAAATTTGGGGTACCTAGGAAAATATTAAACAGTATATAAAATGAGCTTTCTGTTAAATAGCAAATATAATCTTAGCTGTTTTTTCCTTGTTATCTGAATTCTACTTAAACGCAGGTACACTAACAGATGGCAATGTTTAGCCTGAAAATAGTCAGGTTGTTGCTAGGAGATTACATGCACTTGGTAGGGAATCAATTAGCAATGTCCTGGATGAGTTACCTTTGTCATTAAGCCTTGATATGGCAGGCCCAAAGGAGGCAAGATTATAAGAGGTAAATTATGTTACAAAACCAATTATGTACCCATCATGATTCAAAAAGTCTTCAGACACCTTTTAAAAAAGGAATATGCTTGCAGGAAAAATATATCAAGGGCCATTGATATACATTAGTTAATTTTACCTTTTAAATCAAACTGGAGACTTTGGCAAAACTCATCTTGTCATGTAATCTGTTTGGAAGACCTGTCAAGTACAGTTCATATTGCCGGTCAGCTGAGAGTTTATTAGGATCTTTGTCTAAAACACCTACAATTAGATTCTCAGGGCAGGTAATATACTGTAGCTTAATGTCAGAGCTGCATTTTCTTCTAAATAAGATATCTGTTAATATTTAAGTCACAGTCAGATCACGACTTTAACTGTAGACTGTTCAGGAGCACACATTATCTAAAACCATTCAATCACAGTCATTTTGGAATACATTCTGGTGACCTGCCAGTTCTGTGGTTTCAGGTCACTTTTCAATATATAAAACCACATTTCTGCTTGTCCCATCTCTTATTTTTTCTTTAGTCCCCAAGGGAGTTTTAGAAAGGAATCAAGGAAATACAATCCAGTTTTACAAGCCGATTCAGTTACAGAAGTGTCTGTATGGGGAGAGTATACTTTGCACATCATAAAGCATTATTTGATCTCCCATTTTTGTGCTGTACTGCATCAGAACTAGCTTTTGGGACTTGTACTGTATGTACAGCATTTATTAGTTCTATGGGAATGACCTATGGGAAAGGCTATGAGTCTATTTAATGATAACACTTTGACGTAAGTAAATTTTAAACTTTCTTGACATAACAAGGAAACATTACATACTTTACTAGTGCACAATTGTGCCTTTCTTGATAGTTCACTAATATTATTACTGCAAGTATTAAGAACATCCATCAGCCCAATTTTTCTAAAGTTGTGTTTCCTGTTTTGTTAACAATTCAGTTGTGCATCTCTTTTCTTAAGAGAAATAAAAGGTAATGTCCATCCAAACGTTTTGTTTAATTTGAATTTCACTTTTATTTGTGGATTCCATCTTATCCCTGGTTATAATACGCAAGAGGAAAATTGAGAATTAAGCACACATGATAAAGCTAATGTGGAAAAATAAGAGGTATTAACTGCAAGAATGTATATTTACAATATTCAATTTTATCATTGAACTAGAAAACATAACATACTGTATGTGAAAGATCTATGAATTTGTGCTGACATTTCAATTCTTTATCTAGATCATACAAAGCTTTGTTCCTTATGTTAAGCAGCAGGCAAACTGTTGAAAAATCAGCTTGGAGACTTAACACCCCTGCTCTCTCCACCAATTTCCACCCATATAAGATTTTGTGGGATTGATAAAATATATCCATCATGTGGAGGAAGGAATCTACATCAATATTTGTTACAAGCAGAACCTAAATTGTTTTATTATTAAACCATTCTGTAACTATTTCATAGTAATGATGACTTTAAGATTTAATGTTTCATTTAACTTAATATTTTCAGGTTTACAGATAAGTTAGAAGAAATGTTTACAGAAATGTTAGATTTTGTCAAGTTAATTGCTATTATCAATTTAGTTATTTATTGGAGATTAGACTTATGAGCTACTGATAAGATATCTCTTTTGTTAATTATGTTCTACAATTTACAATAGATAAGTATGCTCTCTGCCTATCATTTATTTTCAGTCTTAATTTGCATTCTACAGCCATTGGTGGTTATTTAAGTGCAACAGTATGATGCTTTTCATTTCTATCTTTGATTATTCAGTGCTCTCCAAAGATATTGGGATAACAATGTCAAAACCGTTATGTTTGCTTCTCCACTAAGCAATTGATATTTCTGATCATGTACTTAATACGAATGATATAAGCAATCAAAAATATGCATTTTATTTTTTGGGTAATTTTATGCAAATATTTGATCATATTAAAACAAAACATGCTTTTGTGTTTAGTCTAGTGATTTCTAGTGACCAGAAGTAATACATTCAGGTTAAAAACATCTTAAAGGCAGTATTTGGTTGCAATCACTAGAAGCAATAACTGCAGGAAGTCTGCAGTAAGCTCATCACCCATTATGCTTTTCTGTAGCCACTGCAAGTTTTTGGAGATTTTGTCATCCTCTTCTATTTTTTTCTTATTTGGATTTTATTCTTAAGATTGTATTGATGAACTTTTTCTCATGATGAACACATTGATTACTTAGGTCTTATGTTTTGGGTCATCAACATGCTGCACAGTGCCAGATGCAGCCCAGTTGCCCAATAGGCATGAAAGCATTTTCTTCTACATAAGCAGGAACTTCAGAATTAATTGTGCTGCTGCCATCATTATTTACATCATCAAGAAAGACGAGTGGGTCTTTTCTACAGGCAGACCTGCATGCCCTCAACTTGACTTTACCTTCACCGAGCTTCTCAATATGCCCACATGTGCAAAGTTGAGTTCTGGAACAAAGTTTTATGGACCAAGATAAACCATTGTCAAAGGTTCTTAAAATGAACCTTACACTTTTAAACTTTTTTATATGTTTGAAAGGTAGTCTAAAATTTAGATATGTGCTGAAATAGCCATCAAATATACATGCTATTGCTGTTCTTTACTGTGCCAATAGTGAACAGTAAGTGTGGCAGTAAGCAAAATGCTAATATTTTGTGAATATGTTAGAAAGACTTCTGTGCAAATTACTCACTCGTGAAATAGCTTGCTGTGAGCACAAATTAGTTGAATAAATTCTCTTATTGTTAGTTATAGGAAAAATGTTCTAAAGTTTCTGAAACCTGAACTTTATTATTGTTTTGATCACTGCATCAATGTCATGATGCTCTTGACTTTCAGTTAACGTTAATGAGTTATATACAGTATGCACTCTATGTCCAATGTTGTACAAAGATATTTAATTAATTAAGAGTCATCCCCTTGCAGACTTATTTTCAGAGCAGATCTATAACTAATGAATATCCAACCTGTAACTCTGAAAACAAACTTTTCAATTGTTTTTGTGTCAACATCAAAGAGAGATAATAAGATATTATGGAAGTGGACATATGACAATTCAGTAATATAATTGCAATTTAACAGGGTTAGCAGGAACTGGAAATCAACCAAATTAAAGTGTATCATGGTTGACAACCACTTGGATTTGAATGTCAAAGAAAATGTTCAAAGTGAATAGAATTGTGCATTCCATTTCCAAAAACATTTTGTTAATATTTTCTAGAAAGAAACATACATTGATTTTAGAAATATTTGACTTGATCCATACAGTATACAGTATGAGCAGGCAAACAAAGCAAGGTTCTTGTACATACTGTATAAACCAGGGGACACTAGTAGAAATGATGAGGAAGTACATTTAATATTAAAAACAGTAGGCAATTCTTTGCAATTCTTTACACAAAGGGTTCTGGGAGTATACAGTAGAACATGCTACCTGTCACGATCGTTACTCCTCCTCTTAAGGGCGCTCCAGCCCTTCCTCGTTCTGCCCCATTCCCCACACCTGTTCCTTATTCCAGCCCCTCTTTAGTTCCACCTTAAAGCCAGATGCAGGCGTTTGCCCAAGGCTTATCATTGATTTCCGCATCGTGAGAGCCCGGGGTCCTGCTGCGTCTGGCTCTGTTATGGTTTTAGTTTCCTGTTCCTGATTCCCTGCCCCGCCGGTCCCGACCCGGTTCTAACTTTGGATGGATTCCCTGGTCTTGGACTAAACCTCCTGTCTTGGATTCCCCCTCTGGATTTACCCTTGGATTGTTCGCCCTGGATTCACTCCCCCCGGACACCAGCACCGCATGGATGCGCCCCCCTGTCTCCTGACTGATTCCAGCATGATATTTTTCCCTATTGTTTCTTCGGATCGTGTAGTCCGCATAGGGCCCGGAAAGAACTGTTCCTGACACTACCCAGCCACGATATTCAACTTCTTTCAAGAAATCACTGGATTAGATCTTTGGATCAATTAGCTGTAGAAAAACCAAACTAGTTAGATAGGCCATGGGTCTCCATTTTGTTTGTGACCTTTCTTATGTTCTTTTAATCTTACATATTCTGAAGGATTTCTGTTAACAAATAATGCTAAATATTAACCCAAATATTGTGCTATAAACAGACATACTTAGATGATATGTCATATCAATGCTTTCCAGTCGTGGTCCTCAAACATCCAGTGTCTGCTGGTTTTATTCCAGATTTCAGTTTCATAACTTCTAGTTAAACTAAAAGTTGATTTCTGTTTTTCCCAATCAACTCATAAAAACTTTAGGTTTCAAGAAACGTTGGGTTTCCAGACACATAAGACAGAAAAATAGATCTAAGAAAACGTTTTGATATTATTTGGTGCTCTTCTTCTGTTTTTTCCACTTCTAAAGAAAAACATTTGAAAAACATCAGTTTGAACATACTCTAGGTAGTGCTGCACCACATTATGGCTTTATAAATATACATATAAATATATATGTGTGCATATACAATACATTCAGCAAATATTATTAAGTGAATATTTGCAAAGTCTCACGAACTGTATAAAGCATGCACACTAACAACAAATACACCCATTTCTTCTCAAGGAAAACATAAATAATGGGAAAAAATGTAAAAACGGAAAAACATATTTTCATATTTATCCTTGTGGTATATTAGTGATACCAGCATTTATCATTTGAGGACATATACTGTATATTGATGCAACTGTAATGGACAGTTTTGGCCATATAAGAGTACTATTATAAACCTTAAATCAACAGTCCTGAATGGGTTTATAATGGGTGTATACACTTCCTATCCCTCTTAACTGCCAATTCAGGATATGGCAATAAATATGTAGCTTTCTATATTACTTCTATGATCTTTTTATTTCAATAACATTAATTTTACTGTGTGTGCTGGATCTTTCCTACCTTACCACTAGAAAAAAACAAAGTATTCATTCTGTTTTAAAAAAAATAATTATCTTCTCCTGTCTGATAAATACAATGTTATGGATTTATGATATTTACTAAATTATCACTTAAATATCTTGACAAAGGATACAAAAATTGTTTGAAGTTTTTATGTGAAAATGTGCTGTTGCTCTTGGAAACAAACCACTTCACTTTAGTTTTGCAGTTGCTTAACAAATAGTGCTTAAACAGGCTTCCTGAAAAGGAAAATGTATGTGACAAATAGATAAATACAGGTACGTTATTTTTTTATGATAATATGCTTAATTGCACAAACCAACACTCCTAAACCACACAAAGGAAACACTGATTTAAAAACTTGGTACATACGGTATCTATTAAATTATTGTGTAATGAGAAGAACATTATAGCGTAGTTATTATATTGCTCTTTGTTCTGTTCTTCTTTTACTGTATATTCCTGAGAAATGAAACCTAACCAGATGCCAAAATTTGCCCTAAGATGGACACCTCGTGGCAAAAAAACTCCAGGAAAGTCTTAAACCATGTAGCGTAGGTGTCACGAAAGCATTCTTTCCAGACCCTATGCGGACGCAATCCGGAGTTGAGTGAGGAGACACTAGGGAGAAAAGCATGCAGGATAGGGGAATAAAAGCAGGGGGCGTGTCCAAGGAGCGTTGGTGGTCGGGGAAGGTGTAGCGAGGCAAACAATCTGGGGACGAGTCCAAAGAGAAGTCCAAAAACAGGGCAAAAGTCCATGGCCAGGTGATCCATCCAAGATAGGAGATTAAAAACCAGAACCGGGTCGGGACCGGCAGGGGGAACCGGAACCGGAACCCATGACGGAGCAAGACGCATCCAGGCCCCGTGCTCACATAATACGGGAACCAATGCAGAGCCCTGATTAGCATCAGCATCTGGCTTTTAAGGGGGATTTGAAAAGGGGCTCGAACAAGGAACAGGTGCGAGGAATGAGACAAACAAGGAAGGGCTAGAGCACCATTAAGAGGAGGGATTTGCGACTGTGAAAGTAGGACAGTACAAGATAAGCTGGTTAAGATGAGTCTCTCTTGGAATGAGGCACAATGTGTTGCAAAGGACAAAAAATACAGTATAAGGAAGAAACGCATAGTGGCGTCATGACCCACTAGGAATGAAGAAGATTAGAAGTAGTTGTACAGTGACCTATCAATCTCAGTGCAATATGAAATAACAAGGAAGTTGCCCACTTTCCAGTTAATTCATTTAAGTTCATTAACAATAAACAGTTTAAAAAAACATGTATTAATGTAAATTTAAGTTTTGTGCAAGAATATCACTTGGCTTTTCATTTTCTTGCTCCAGGCACTAAACTATCCCTCAACTTTAATGATGAGAGTACTGATCTAATTGCATCTAATTCTTCATTTAGACTCCATATCAGGGAATCCCAAGAGCTGGGACTATGACAGTATTCACATAATAAAATGTACAGTACATGGCAGGTTCAATGATCATCACATTCAAGCTTAGGGCTTCCCTATATAAGCTTTTAAATATTTAGAAACCTTTGAAATGGTCATCTTACACTCTGATCATATTTTCATTTTTTCCACATGATTTAGTATCATAAGCATAACAGGGAGCCTCCATTCAGAGAAGTGTCACTCACTGTATTTTAATCCTTTACTTGACTTTTATATTGATGGTGGGAGTGCCTGATATGTCTGACTAGAACTTTAAACAACAGCTGTGAACAGAGCACAATCCACACTAGCGTACTATACACACTCTCACAACTACTTCATAACAGAGAACTCTTACTGGTGATAATTGCATTCTCTAATGGTGTGCTAATGATGTGTTTGTTCTCCTCATACAGAAGTAGAGTATATTGCTCATGTTACAGTATGACTAAAACACACACCTACAATGTACCATGACATGGCAGACACTTATATCTTGAAATTCTAATTCTTGATGAGCACATGTTCGAGAAAATTGGTTCCTCGACAACTGATATGGCATTCACAAAAATAGTTTCTCAATATAAGATATATTTTGAGGTTTTCATAACCTGAGCAGGGCAGCACAGTGGTGCAGTGGTTAAAATTGCTGCCTTGTAGTGCTTGGGGCCTTGGGTTCAACCCCTGACCTGGATTGCTATCTGTGTAGAGTTTGTATGTTTGGGTGGGTGTCCTCACATAGTCCACAGACATGCTCATAATTTAATTGGCTCTGGAAGGGAGTGTGTACATCTTCCCTGAGTTGGACTGGCACCCATTTAGGGTATACTCTGCCCTGCTCCTGTTACTTGCCATGATGGGCTTCTACTCCCCCCTGAACCTGAATTGGAGAAGTAGGTAGAAAATGGATGGATGGAGAACTTGAGTGTACTTTTTCTCTGGGTTTCCCTACAGAGCAAATAGTCTTTACAAGTACTGAATTAATGTCTAGACAGATTCCTTCATATTAATTTCATTTTAGTTGACCTGTTGAAGCTTTATAAATACAGGCTTTTTTCTGTATTATTTGCTTTAAATGCAGTTACAATGGGGAAGGCATTGAAAACAGACTGATGTCCCAAAGTGGCTCTTTTTGAACTGCTTCTAAATAATTGCTGTGTTATTTTCTCCTTAAATAATTGCAAAAAAAATTCAGCAGTGGAATAATTGTTTTCCAATTTTAATGAGGGCAGTGAAAGACCTATCATCATGTCATGCTCATTTAAACATTTTTTGTTTCACACTGAATGTTTAAACCACTGTCCTTAAAGACTTGATGAAAGAAATTTCCCTTCTGTGAATAAATTATAACAATCCACTGAAGCCTAAGCAGCATAAAGACCTGCCTTCCTTCTCTGTGCAGAATTTTCAGAGCTTGTTGTCTAAATAGATAGTGGAGAAGAAGGATGATGAATGTTCTCTCCCTTTGTGGTACAGAGGAAGAACCCACAAAGGGAGCACGATGTTTTATTAAAATTAATAAAACGTGAGTGCAGTTTATTACATAGTAATACCATAGATTCGCTTTTATTGTAGCATGCATAAAGTCTGCTCCACTAACTGATGACAGTCAGTGAGGCTGAATTATAAAGTGCACATGAAAGCTAGATTTTAAATAAAAATGAATCATATTGTACTGCAATATACTTGTCTTGTCAAGTGTTCAAATTGATTCAACCACTGTTTAATTTCTAACAAGTATTCATTTGACCTTTCTTTTGCTTTGATCATATAGCTTAAATCATCATTTACAGTATGTGATGAACTATCCCTCTCTTGTGATCTCACTTATGTGTTTTAGAAGACTTGTTTTGGTAGTATCAATAATATAAGATAGTGAAAACATTAGTAAATGTCATTTTTTTTTTAATTAAAAAAGTTAAGAGCTAAGTAATAATATTTTCTTTATATTTTCACAAACATTTATTTGTTTTGCTAACTTGTACAAACACTAAATTTATTTGCCAATGAAATAATTTCATGTATAAATATAGCATTTAATGCAATCAAATCCAAAAATTCACACACATTATATACAGTGTGTATTTACAGTACAATGTAAAGTCAATGATGAATTTCATAATTAATGGTGTTGTACAATATGTATACATATTCAATGTATTTCATGAGACAGTGTAATTTCCCACCTAAAACTCAATTTCCAAAAGCAAACAGTCTTGTAGATGAGGGTCAATACAAGATGTAACATGATTCAGTTTCTAGAGTGTGTTGTCAGTTATTGTTGTTCAGGTTTAACTACGGTTTAAAATTTGTATTGTGTTCTAAAACTGTGCATGACTCATCTGAGGAAAATGGCTTCCTACTGTAAGCATAGAATGTTTCTGAAACTGTTCAAAAGCCTGACACAGTTGGTAACCGGAAACTCTATCATCTTACATAAAATTTACAGATTACACCTGGGCTGAAGGTTTAACAGTCCACCTTTGTAATGTTGTTATGTGCCAGAAATGCTTAGATAAGACTTGCTAGGTGTATGCTGGCTTCATCTTTACAAAATAAAATTAACCAGTAAATAATAGTTAACTTCTGTAAACTAATTTCCACAGTGCTGAACTGTGACGTCTGTGTCTATGATTTTTAAAAGACAAGTGGCTGTACTTGACATCCTTAAGGGATGAAAAAAAGTACCTTCCTCCCTCTCCACGACAACATGGGCATTATTTACATACTTCCTGTGATTTCTGTTCATTCACACATGTCTGGGCCCTGTCTATATTGAGGTGCTCCAGCATTATTGTTTGATGCTTTCAGGCTTATTCATGTTGGCAAATGTTTAATCCAGCACCACATTAAAGCCCCTTAACGTCCTTAAAAAGTCAAACCTTTTTTGCGCCTTCAAATACCCTGCCTTCATACTGGCGGTCCAACAGTCAATTTAGAATCGACAATATTGCTAAGGTATTTATATTAATTTTGTGTTTCAATAAAAGCTCAATTAACAGTTACAGAAAATGTCTTTCTAAAATCAATGATAATTTCCTTTGTTTTGTGTTTAAAAACAGTGAATTATCCTGACATCCATAAAAAAAAACTCCAGCCTGTAATTGTTTTCATCATCTTTCAAAAGTCTAATCAAGGTCATCTAATATCATCTGCACCCTTGATAACCAAACAGAATAGTTTTTAATCTTTAGTTTTGTCCTAGATCACAAAGAATAATCATGTGGTCAGAAAGACAATAGTCAGATGGGAGCCAAATGAATTATTAGTGATAGCTAAATCTAAGATGTGATAGTAATTATTTGGAATTGGATTGCATACAGACTATGTAGAACAAACCCAAAAGTGCTAGAAATTCCAAAGCTTGACAGATATGTTGACAACAAAAGTGAAAATTAAAATGAGCCAGAACTATTTTTTTTATTTGAATTACCACAAAAACATACACTATTATCCTTAAGAGGTCTATAATTTGTTGTAGTCAGCATATGCTGAGTAAAAGAAGTTCAGAACAAATAATCAAATGATGAGTTATCAGGCACAGTAATGAAATGGATGGGATGAATGACAAATGTGAAGATGCTCGTTTGATCCACTTTACTAAGAATAACAACACACAAAAATTAAAGGGCCCTAAAAGGATTATGGAATGTTTCGTGAAAATTTGGTGGAGGGCTGACCTTCTGGTCATAAAACGAGCCATCGTGTTGAGTGATTAGTGACAAAGAAGCGGCTCAGCTGCAGAGGTGGAGATGAGGTGGAAGTGGGAAGTAGAAGACTTGAGAGAGTGAAGGGGATCACGTATAGTATTTCGCGTTTTTTAGGAGAGGAAATGATAATCAGGAGTCATTGCTAATTACTGGCAGCAGAGTCTGATTGAACGTTGTTGTTGTCACCCCTCCCAAACCTTGGTTACAAACTCCATTTGGAGATTCAAGATCCTTTGGTTGCTAATATGTTTAACTGTGTGTGCACAGAATTTCATTGTGTTTAAAATATACCGAATATGAAAATCATCAAAAAAACATTGTTCTTTTTTGTCATTTGCAGTTAACTTTGACCACTTTCAAATCCTCAGAGCCATTGGAAAGGGGAGTTTTGGAAAGGTGAGTGGCATCAGGCTTTCATTTTCCTAAGATAGAAAGTTTAGTGTCCCAGCAAGTTGAAATCAGATTCATATTTTTGAGGGGAAGCATTTGCCTGCAATTCTGTTAGAGAATTTCCTTGCTATGGTTAATTCATGTTCTCATTCCTAAAAAACAATCAGAAAGTCTTCACAAAAAAATGTGGATCCTTTAAATTGATATTTACCACTAGACACTAGAATAGATATTCAAAATTCTGAATATCTATAAAATGCCTATAGATAATATATATTATTAGCAGCTGACATTAAAATTCTATAGTTTTTTTATATATTTGTAGAACCTTTAAATGAAATTATTTTGTGATATACTGTATATACTAATTTGATATATAGTGTTTTAAGAAAGATGCACACTATTCAAAATCACTACCATGGTTTTTATGTTGTTCATGTGGGGTCAAATCCACAAATCACTGCATCTGTTTATCCCAGAAAAATATGCTGATCATTTATTATAATTATTTTAGCTGGAAAGACAATGTTTTATTAAAACACTTTCCGAAGGAACATATGTTAGAGAAAAAACAGAAATTAACTAGGGAATAGGTTTGGATTGCTTATTTTAATGAGTTCTTCAGAAAACCAGACAATGTGAACACAATGTGGCATAGGAAGAGATTTCTGGAGGTAAAAGCTGGTCCACATGATTTAAACTTGCTGTGGGAGGCAGGCAGATTAGGCTGGTACCCTTTCATTTCTTCAAATTGAGTAGCTTATGGAAACTTCTGCTCCAGGCTCAATATTCCCTGTGTGCAACATTACACATTAAGTATCCTTTGCTGTTACTAGCACTCATGGCAGTACGAAAACATAATAATATAAAAAATGTTTAATAAAAAAACAGAATATTTACTTACACATAGCTTGAGGTGGAATTGCTGCTTTTTTTTTTGCTGGTTTGTTTTTGTCCTTTCTCTCATGGTTCCAAAGCAGATGGGGAGACTGCTGAATTTCAGAATTAGTGCCTCAGCCTCACTAAGTACTGTCTAAATGTTTTGACATAATCAAGACAAATGTTCAGCTAGGGGCAAAGGTTTTAAGTATTTACCAAGTGTAAGTGTCAACAAAGAGATCTGAAAAAAATGCTACCTAGGAATTACAGTATATAGCAAAACCAGTCATATGTTCCCTTTTTTATGGCAGGTCTTTTTCTATGCCCAGAGACATGCCGACAGAAAGTTTAGTTTCCAAGTGATTTTGCAAATCACATCTGCTGTAGAATGGATTCTGCAGATCACTCCTGGCTTGTAGTCATTGATAAAACTGGATGTTAACACATTATTCCCTAATGTAAGTAACCAACTTAAACCACGCTGTAAGCTTCCTGTGCATTAGCACAGTTATCTTGTTATACTAATACAGTATGTTGAATTCTATAGCATGTCTTCAAGATTTCCAGAATAATTCTAAATGAAAATTTACAAATTTACAAAATTTACAAAATTTAGGCTATGATCACTTTCAGGAAAAAAAGCTATTGAGCTGAATTTTAATAGATCGTTATTTAGGTTGGAGGTTGTCGCATTTATTGGTCTTATTGTCAGAGACAACTATTATTATTATTCATCGCCTACCTTATGTAGACCCTAATGACCTTATATAGAACAGAATAGACAACTCAATTGCAAAAAAAATATCTGTAGCATTTGACCTTTTTCATACAATTGAATTCCAATGAATAAATAATAAATTCATATCAGATAACTTCATGAACCAACCTAATATCACAATTGTGCAGTATCCCTGTAAATTTTTATAAGGCAAAGCATGATTGATTTTCAAGAAAAGCAAAATAATGAAAAGGTTATTTTTAGTACCACCACTCCAGCTTGTTTGATTTTTGGGGAGAATTTAGTTTTTAAAATGTTTGCCATTTTTTTTTTGTTTTGCATTCGTAACCTATGTTGTAATTACAATGTAGTCAATGTTTGTACATTAATGTGTTGAGATCACACATCTGACTTTTAGGTGAGGAGTATTTAAATATATATGTGGATCGTTTAAGCCAGACTGTGGCAGGCCAGTCTTTATGGGGAGAGGTTATAAGTCTGCCTGCCACTAGAGGCCATTAAAGGTCTCTGTTATTGTAGAAAGGTACTCTGGGTGATGGTTAATTGATTAGATAATTGGTGAAGGGTTTAGAGGGCACATTCTCATATTTGTATGATTTTGGGTATATACTGTAAAGGGCCTCAGTGGGTGAATTTATGGACAGGGATTTTGACAGCAGACTTGTGGGGCTCAGCTCCTGTAACATACTTCTTATGTCCTTGTGGATCAGTTGCAATACATTGAAAGTTGCATACTAACTGGGAGGGGGGTGATCCTTTAGTTTGAAGGCAACTTTGTACTAAACTAGTAGGGTAGGTAAATACCATTTGCAACAAACATAGCTACTGAAATTAGTCCACATCTCCATGCTAAAAATGTACTCAATTGAGACATGCAATTGACAATGTTTTTGGCCCCCTCAAGCTGACTTCCTTAGGTTAGGGTCTGTCACAAAAACTTTTATTATTTTTCTCTTTCAGTATGTTGAAATAAGTGCTCTAAAATGGTAGATACAAGATAATGTATGTTACCGTTGGAACAGGACAATTTTCCTGTAATACATTATATTAACTTTATTTTATACAGCACCGTTACCATGTAAAAAACACAGAAATCACATTTCACTAACTTAACATTGCAAACCCAAGAAAACAAATCAGGTACAGAAGTCAAAGCAATCATCAAAATTCCTCTCTGGAAAAGGTTTCAGGCTTGAATTTGTTTGGGATGGTATTCTAGTCTACCCTTCAGATGAAGAGTGGAAAAACTACTCATTAATTTTGTTTTTGTGCCTGTACCTGCAGGGTTCCTGCTGCTGTTTATTCTAAGATTGTTAGTTTCTTATTCTAAGATTGTTCCTCAAAGATGAGCATGAGGACATGTTATGTATTTAGTTAACCTGAAGTTTACAGTGTACTTTCTGTTGAGTTTAAAACCATTGTGCTGTAAGTTACTCCCCCAATCAAATTCTATAAATCTAGAAATACTATTATGTATTACCATTATATATAGTACCATTATGTATGCTACTTTACTCTTACAAAAGAAACAGAAGCCAGGTTTGTAGCATGTAAGAAGCCAGTAATCAAGTATGGCTGCCACCACTTTTTTTATGTTGTCAAGAATTACTTGGTTCCTATCTATTTCTCTTTTTGACTCAGTGTGATCAGAAATGAAATTATTTATGGAAATAATCAGTTAACACTGAATAATGTGTATACTATGATACCAATCATTTAGATGACACCTTCATCTGAAATAGCTTACATTTATAAGTATTCAAATGTGAAACATAATACTGTTGTGCAGAGTAATGCAAGACATGTTACAGAACAAAGCATTGATTACAAGAAAATGTACTTGAGGAGCATACACTAGTGATTAAATGAATTGGCTCAAAACTTATTAGGGATACAACCTTTAATGTTGCACATACTGAAATGTACTATTTTTATGTAAAAATCTTTATGATGAGATAGGCTTCTCCAGATGCATGTTATTTAATCTGTTCTTGAATTGAGAATAAGACTGCAAAAAAATCAATTTCTAATGTCAAACATCCTTCAAAGTAAATAGACTGTACATTCTTCCTTCTTTTGCTACATATTGAATTTTCAATTATTTAGCTTTGATTTTTTTCACTGGCACATACGTTACTTGGAGTCCAATCTTTGTTGACATTTGATGAAAATGTCACTTCTAACCAGAGAAAGAAGCAGCGTTTGTAGAGAAGTTTATTACTTCTTTTCAACATCGAAGCTTTAATGCTTTCTCTAATTTTGATGGTGTGTGACATTACCTGCCAAATGTAAACTTTTAACAAACTGCTGCATCTGTTTCTGTAATAGAACAGCCATTGAAGTGACTTTCAAATTGTTGAGGAGAATTTGTTTTTCATATCTCAATGTATAAATTATTTTAGACTGTGATGGATCAGTTTTAAAATCCTATTGCTTTTTTCAGTGTGAAAGACAAATGTCACATTTCCTGGGACTCATAGAGCTTATAACATTTGTCTCCCATTGATTAAACAAGTAACAGTAGGTACCGTAGATGAGGTGTAGTTATTTAAAAGAGCCCATAGACAACAGAACTGTCATGGCTTTTGTCTGTAGCATCAACTCAGTTCTGATTTATATAATATTATTAAGACTGACTAGAGATTTATGGTGATAACCAACTGACACATGATTTTAGCAAGGGTATAGAAAGGAGAAACCTCGGAGGTGAATTTGTCACAATATTACTCTTTAGAGCAGTCTCAGTTATTCTAAAGGGAAGTAACCTGTATAGAAATCCAGTCTATTTGTCTGAGGCTATTGAGCTATTTTATTACTCAATATCCAGGGTTTACAATAATCTCAGACAGAAAAGTACTTTGTCATGAATTAAATAAACACATTTCCACAAATGTGAAGGAAAATAAGCTCTAACTTGAGCATTTCTTTGCAATGATGAGCAAATATCAAACAAGACGTTTACCTGTACCATTTGGAATTTTGAAATGAGAAATTGCATTCCAAATGTATTACTGTATGTCATGATATAACATTCACAGAACAACATTGTGGTGTAGTAGATAGTATTACTCCCTCACAGAGCTGGGGCCCTGGATTCTATTCCTGCTGTGCTATCTACATGGCCTTTGTTTTCTCTCCTCCTGTTCATGTGGCTTTCCTCCAGGTGCTCCAGTTTTCTACCACAGACCAAAGCCATACCGGTAGGTTAATTGGCTTCTGGGAAACTTATTTGTAGAGTAAGTGTGTGTGTTTGTGTCGCCATGTGCCTTTCACTGTTACTTGCTAGGATGCCAGCACCATATTTCACAATAGGGATGGTGTTCTCAGGGTGATGTGAGGTGTGATGCGTGCACCAAATTTAGCGTTTAGATTTGAAGCAAAAATGGTCAGTTTTAGTCTCATCACACCACAGTATCTTTCTCCACTCGGTATTAGAGTCTTCCACATGCCTTTTGGCAAAATGTAGTTGAGATTTGATGTGAGTTATTTTTCAAATACTGTATGCCTTTGTTTTGTTACTCCCCCATAAAGTCCAAATTTGTAAAACACCCTTGCAATTGTCATTTTATGCACAGTGTAGTGTCAAGGCATATTATTTCATTTGGAAGTGCTAATAAAGATTTCTAATAATCCTTGTGTTGTCATGTGCCTCCTTGTCAGTGTTCTCTTGTGCCTCCTTGTCAGTGTCTTTCTGTGAAAGCGCACAGGAATGTGGTAAGGAGCCTCTCTGATAAGACACATTTTAAATGTAAAGCTGTATCCAATAAGGACCATATAATGATATATATCAAAAATGGGCTCCATCCAGTTTGCAGTTAGTTTTTTTCCCCAAACCTTACTGTTCATCATCCAGAGGAAGATACACCAATTATTATCTACAGGATGGATACCAGAACTATACCTGATAGCATCTCAGTCAATCACCAACTTGTGATGTGGCACCTTAAAAACTGTAACCCAACTTATTTTTCTTGGTTAACTCATTGGCTCATCATTTCTCTCCATCTGAACTGGCAATCTGACATTTCCAACCATGTGACTGCAAGTAGTTCAAGTCAGGACTTCAACATTTCTCCAAAATGCCAGGCAGAAGGAAGAAGTAAAGTACAGAATTCTGCCAAAGATGTTCTTTCTATAGCAGAAGAAATCTTGTGTTCGCGAACCCACTGTTATTTTTGCCAATGAAATAAGACAGTTGGACTCTTTTTGTCAACATCCTGAATATCCATTCATATTTAAAACTAGGCTATAGCCAGGACAAAGCATTCTTCACACCTGTCTACTTAACGGCCAGACCCCAAGATGACAAACTATGCAGGTTATTATTAAGACTGAAGCTCAACAAGACACTAACTTCTGGCAGCCAACTTAAGGTAAAGATCTCTCTCTTTGTATCTAGCATAGATATCCAGCATAGAAAAAGCTATAAGATTTATCTTACCGGTGGAAATTTTAAATCATCAAGAACATTTGCCTAACAGATATATACAAGGAGTATAAAACTTGTTTATTCACATTATAATTCTCAAGAGCTAAACTATTATTCCAAACATATGTTTGATGGTAATGATACGGTAGTAAATGCATATTTAAGTGTATCTGAGAATGTAAATGTGATGTTATTATATGAGACTGATAAAACCTACAGTATGAGGTTTAGAAGATATTTTAACTCTGAAGTTAAGAAAACCCAAGCGAATGATCAGCCATTCATATCTCAGCAGATAGTTTCATTAATTTATTTATGTTTGTTGTTTGTTAAGCATGTTTTGGTTTTATATCAATAAATTGTATATTGTATATTTAGGATTTGCCTGTGAGACTAAATTATTTTGTTAGATTGATTACTAAAAGTCAGCAAGTACTCATGCAATTTACTGATGCAATTTCTGATTGTTGCAGTAAATTAAAACCCCACATCATTACAACAGTTTCTCCCACCTCAGCTGTGGAAGAGTGTAATTCTTTTAGAGTTCCCATAGGCCTCTAAGTGACTTCCATGACTAGTGTCCTTTTTGCCCTTGTACTCTGTTTTTCAGGATGCCCGATCCACATAGATTCACAGTTATGCTACACTTTATTTATAATGGACTTTACTGTGCTT
Source organism: Lepisosteus oculatus (assembly GCF_040954835.1). Lineage (NCBI taxonomy): Eukaryota > Metazoa > Chordata > Actinopteri > Semionotiformes > Lepisosteidae > Lepisosteus > Lepisosteus oculatus. The sequence goes on along the minus strand of NC_090696.1, from coordinate 43,380,057 downwards.
ATGGGATGTTCAATACCCTTGAAATATTCTTATACCCTTTCCCTGTTTGGTGCTTTCCATCCAATTTTGTGACTTCTAAAGACAATTGGTTGCACTAGAGCCTATTTAGGTGTGCCATATGTGACAAAAAATTGGGTGTGATTAATTGGGTATGATAGGAAGGCGGAGGTTCTCAGCAGAGGGGGTGCTTATTAGCAAATAATCTAAAAAACCACAGCTGTGGGTAGTCAGTCTTATGATCAGCAGCTGCATACATCCCTAGGAAGAAAAACAGCTGGGGAGTCAGTCTGAGCTCTAAACAGACTAGAGAAGCACTAAGTGCAACGTAGTATCTGAGTAATTCACCTGACATGCAGACAAGGCAGAAGACTGTGTCTACCTAGCAGGCTGAAGTACGGCAGCGAGAGTGACTGGGCTGAAGCAGTGGGAAAGATCAGGTTTGTTGATGTCTGTGTGTGGAGCAGTAGTGCTTGTGGTGCTGCCAGTTTCTACACCTTGAAGGAGCAGCATCTGTATGAGCACACTTAGTTTATTTATGTCAGAAGGTTGGCAGCTGCCATTTGTGAAAGAAAGATGTCAGGCTGGTTAAGCTGTGTAGTTCTGTGTGATACTGTGTTTTAAAATCCACAAGGTGAGGTATCAGAGCAACAGTCCTTGAGGAGTTATGTTAAACTGCATTGTGTTGTGTACCTCACAAGGAGAGTGTTAAGAGCAGCAATTCCGGAGGGGATTGTGAACAGATGGGGTGTTTAAAATTCACTTAATTTAAAGAGACAGCACTTTCTGGAGTGAGAGTAAACGGGGTTGTCTTAGTATTGAATAGTTTGCTGTGTGAGCTTTTTTTAATTGTGATAGCGAAGTCCAGGAAGCAGGGATGTAGTAGAAAAAACAGGGCACACAGAGTGGTGGAAAGGGTCTGTTTAACTACCGGCCTCTGGCAACCAGAGTGAACCAGGAAGTAGGGATGCGGTAGAAGAGATCCTACTCTAGAAATACACAGAATGATGAAAATGGTCTGGCTACTGTTTGTAGGTGTCACGATTGTAATCCCTGCCCCTTAAGGGCGCTCCGGCTCTTTCACATTTTAGTTGATTTTGTGCACCTGCTCCCGGTTTCTGCCCTTCTCTACAAAAGCCAGACACTCGCTCTGTTCCGGGCTCTGCATTGGAACATGGATGCCCGGAGGATCGCCTACCACCAAGTCGCCCTACGTCTGCAGCTCGAGGACACAGACCTCCTATCGGCATCCCGAACCAGCCAAAGTCCGGGACTTGGAGCGCCTGGTCCTGTTCCCCGTTTATCTCCCCGACCCTTTGCCAGATCCTGCTCCAGTTTTTAACTTTGTCATGTCTGTCTTGGCTTGGATCACCCGGCTCTGGAATTTTAACTGCTCTGGACTTCCTTCTTCATCTCCTCCCTGTGTCTGTTCACTCCCTTCTGGATTCTGCTGTCTGAATAGGGTCCTAAAAAACACTTCGTAACAGTAGGCATGCGGTGAAGACAGCAGTGATTGAGGTGCCGGTGTTGGGAAGACTTCAGAACCTGTGACTACTTTGAAAAATGTGAGTAAAGGCAGTGCTGGTGGGGCACAAGAGAAATGTGTCCTGGAAGCTGATAGTGTACAACCTGGGGTAAGAATTTGAGGTACTGGAGGCTGTGAGCGATTGTGAGATTAGTGAGTCTGGGGCAAGAGAGGCACAGGGGACTCTTTGTTGAGTTAAAATTGAGAGTGTGAGATCTAGCTTGTTGGTGTAAGGTGGAGACGTCAGTGGCTGGAGGTGGACAGGAAGTCCGAGGGCTGACTTGTTGAGAGTGAGAGAGCCATTAGTCATTGAAATAATATGAGGAGTTCCACTGAAGAGTGAGGAGACTCTTGATATGAGACATGAGTGAGTAAGAGCTGGGAGGAAGAGACTCCAGGAGAGGGAGTCCACAAGAGAGCAGGTGTGAACTTTGGATATCTGACATCAGGGAGCAAGAGAGGCTCCATCTGAGGGGTCTAGGAGCAGGGAGGTTCCTAGATAAAAGGTAAAGAGTCATTGAGGTGCAGGGAAGACTCATGAAGTGTAGCAGCCTCAGTCATCACCATGTTGGCCTGCTGGTAAGTCACCGTGGACCCACCTAGATCATGCCCTTAAAGTGATGGCTGTTCCCGTGTGGCAAAGCAAAGGGGGTAAATACTTATATAATAATTATAAGCTAATTTTTAAGCTAATTAAGCTAATTTTTGTTTTAGTTTTATCATTAATTTAGAAGGACCTGTACAATTTTGTGACAAAAAATCCCATTATTAAACACATTATGATTCCATATTGTAACATAATAAAATAAAACAAAGCCTAAGTGGGTGAATACGTTTGATAGCCACTGCAAATTTACAGTAAAACCATCCTTGTATAGACCTACATCCATGTATGCTGCTATTCAATAGGTGTACATTTTTAAAGATACCTGTATTTACATACTGCATACTCATTTTTACAAGGAACATAAACCTTGGTGCTGCTGAAAGAAAATAATGGCCTGCCTAATTTTTAATTACCCTTGTTTCGTAATTGATGTTTTGAAATTTTAAGAGTTGTTAAATTAATCTTCTAACTAGCACTACAGGCAAATTGCTAATTAATTTTATGCCTCAACCCATGAATTATATACTTTTTCAGGCAGTACAGTCATAGGTTTTGTCAATTGTGACAAATGTACAGTAAAGTATCTCCATTCATAGTCTGTCAAAGCCCTATTCTGTACTGATCTTTTGTTCTTCCTTGCCATTTCTAATTGAAATTAAACTAGAAAGTGCTAGAGTACACAATGGGTTTTGCGTTAATGATGATTTTTTAAATGTCATGCACAGAAGGCCTGTTCTTTACCTAAGGCATTGCCATCAACAACTTGGTTTCAAAGAGAGGCTGCTAAATGCTTTATCAACCTGAAATAGTGATCTGAAAATGGAAAAAGCCCATCTCCTGACTTACCCACATTCCCCACCTGTTTCAACATTTCCTTTTTCATTATTTCTTTTTCTGAATAATTATCATATTGCTCAGTTCTGAGAAATGAGTAATGTCCTCTTTTTTTAGAGCAGCCAATAAAGAAGAAATTAAACTGAAAATCATTTAAGTTGTTTTTTTTAATTCAAAATGATATCAGAAAACTTGTGAGTGATGGTCTTTTTTATCAATCCACCCATACCACTTTTATAAAAAAATCTTTACGAGGTTGACGAGAGCATAGCTTAAGCTCTTAGATGGAAAGAGCCATGTCATTCATAGTTTTCAACCTGGTTTGTTGAACAAACTTTAGCCTAACATCCGCTGAACATAAGACATGACAAGGGTAATCTCTTACCTGAGTTACATTTTGCAAGGACACAGCCAGCATGATAGGACACAAGCAAACGGAATCTTTCAACTGAATAATTGAGATGGTGGCCACTAAAGCATTAGAACAGCCAGTTACGGAAATAAAGGCATGAATAAGTTTCTAAGCATCAGGCATAGATAAGCAGGACCTGATTCAAGCAATATTACAGAAATGAAAAAGAATATTTAAATGGTATGCTTCATATGAGATTTGAAGCTTCAGGCAGAATTACAATGCATACCAGGGTTTCGTATAGATCATGTGAAGTAAATTCAAGATCCATAGACTTTAAACTTGAATAATTGTATACTAATAACTAATACAATCAATCCAAGTTATAGCATAGTTGCATATCCTGTATCATTGTGTTAGTAAGACATTACTGTGTGAATATCTGAGTTAGAAAGTAAATTGGAATGCCATTAGCACAAACAGTAACATGTAAGGTTATGTTTATGAAGAGTATGACCCAAGGTTAACATTTACATTCTCAGCAAGAGAGAATTAAATGTAGATACAGGTAAAGATCCAGTTGTCGTTCTCCATGGAGAAAAATGACAGCACACAATACATTCAAAACAAATTCAAAGGCTGGAGAAAAGCTGAAGAACAGGAACCAATCAGTGGATTTCATAGACATCCAAAGGTGAAGAATAGTTAATCCATAAACACAAAGCATTGCTGCAGATATGGTGTGCTGACAAAGGCTTCAGCTTTCTTGAAACATTTTCATGACAAACGCTATCTGTATAGAAGTGAAGGATTACATCTGAATGATTTGGACATGAGCTGGTTAGGGGCAAGGATCTCCAAAGAGATTCAAAACCATTTAAACTAAAATGGAAGGAGGGTGAGAAAAAAAAGAAAATTTGCAAGAGAGAGTCACATGGAGCAGAAACAACAATAGAACCCAAGGTAAAAACAAAATGTCAAAAGACCAGATAATGAAGTGCTTATATTTAAATGCCAGGATTATTAGCAATTTATTGTGATAGAAATGGAAGCAAGGAAACATGGCGAAGAGTGGTGGAGAAGAATACAATATTAGCAGATTGACAGATTTCAGGGGGGAAATGAAAGATTGGAGAGTTAGAGGTGAAATACAGTCAATCACAAAGAGCATTTAGTAACAGGAAGATTGAATAGATGTGTGAAGGGTCTCAGGAACTATATGGACTATACATAAAATAAGCATTCAAAAAAGTTATTAGTTGGAGTATGTTACAGTGCATCAAATACTGATATCCAACTTATTCGAAATATAGTATGTGTAAAGGAAGACTAGGAAAAACACATTTGAAGTTTCTTATTTGAAACTGAAAATGGCAGACATGGCTTGATGGCTGACTTGTTACTCAGTTTTTCAGAGCTCCTACTAGAGAGAATGATTGTGTTAATCTAGTCTTTTCATCGAAAAAGAAAGAAAACTGAGAGAAAGAAAAAAATAGCGATAGAGAAAGCAAACTAAGGTAAGAGAACCAAATGTCATCATAATTTGGTATACTGTGAAATATACTGTACATTGAAGCTGTGTAGCTGTAGACCAAAACACAGGTGCATATTGCCAGAAAAGCAGTCTACAAAGGAATTAGAGTTTACATAAAGTAAAACGGGAATTGGTGAAATTAGAATCACTACAGGATGGATGCCACTGTACTGTATAATGATATTCAGTTTTACACACAGTATACATTACTCCCAAGAGAAAGTAATCATAGTGAAGAAACTAGTGTCATAAATGCTTTGATAAATTAATTTAGAAAACATAAGATAGAAATTACTTTATAAAATGACCAAAAAAGAAAATCTACTTAAAAATACTATAATTAATTGCAAGCATGGGTTAAGAAGGATATTAAAAAGGCCAATAAGGGAAATTAAAGGAATATTGCAGTTATTATTAAAATAATTAATAAAAGTTATTTTCATTATTATACTTAAGAGCACTAAATGATAAAGTGTCCCAAAGATGATAATAAGAAACCTTTAGACAATGACAGGGCTAATATATTAAAATAATATTTCACTTAGTATGAGGCAAGACAACGTTCTTTGTTAATGTTAGCATAAAAGAAGCAGACAAGACAAACATACCTTCAGTTTCAGATGCAATTCTATTTTATTAATTGAAAATAAGAAGTGTTTTCTATTAGAAATAACACAAATCATCCAATGGTCTTACAAGACAGGGGTGATGCCCATTATTTAGAATATTGCCAATATTGTGCATCCAATAAAATCTTAATTCTGTTACAGATATGTTTAATGGAATGATAACCAGAATTTATATAGAGGATCATCTGTAAGGCAACAAGACCTTTCTGAATATTCAACATGGAATTAGAAAAGATTGGTCTTGTTTAACTAACGTGATAAAATTCTTTGAGCAAGCAGCTTTAGCGGCGAGGCTTATTAATAAGGCAGAATTAAGTGTTTCTGAGCTTTCCCAAATTAGGCCTCATTTCTCTGTTCATCTCTGTGGTGCAGCCACAGGGAAACCATGCAGGGTGATTTAAGGTCCTAGGACAGCTCCCAAAGGGGGATACACTTAGCTAAGCCTGGCTATCATGATCAATGGTCATCCATTGGCGCCTATCTGTCTAGGGAGTGCCAGTTGGACATCTGGACTGCATTACTAAGTGTCAGGACTAAGTGACTCATATTTCACCTTGATCAACCAATCAGGGACTGGTAGGGCCGAGTAACCCACGTGGGACTCTGATGCCCATGGAACTTTCAGCCAATCAATGAGCTGAAGTTCCTCCAGGTAAAAACAGGCAACACAGAGAGCCTGAGAGATTCAGATTCAGATTCAGATTCAGATTCAACAAGATTCAGTAAGATTCTGGAGAGGATTCTGTGGACTGTTCTAAAGGGAATTCAAAGGAGAATTCCAGGGCAGGATGGCCCAGGAGCAGAAGGCTCCCAAGGGCAGGACATTCTCGCAGCGCGCCTCCTGACCATCCTGAAACTCAGCCCGGACAACCACGGAACGGCCAGTGTGTCCGAGTGCCAGAACTTTCCTTTGTTCTAAGAGTCTAGAGTGGAGGTTGCCAGAGAGTAACCAGCAGCAGGCCTCGTGAACAGGTCAGAACTGAGGACAGCTGAATCAGTATTCAGAACTAGCTCTTCATCAGGAACGAACCGGTCCTCTTCCTGACTTGCTGGGACCCACAGTCATCTTTTCTCCTGTGCACAAACTTTGCTAGTTAAAGCCAACAGTGAACATCAGCAGCGCACCGTCGCAAGCCGCACAGCACAGCCTGGCACCGAGCCAGAGAGCGCGGATTGGACAGCAACAGCCTGCAACTGTTTCTTTGTGCCCGCAGGAGATCTGAATCCCCAGAAATTGGATGAGTATTCAATGCATTACAGCTCGAGAATTCAATTGTTATCCCAACCAGTTGATATCAATTTAATTCCTAAGAGTTATGTACTTGTTTCGAGTATCTAATGTAGAAGTTATAACCAAGTTTATTTATGAAACGGTCTTAATGAATGATATACTGAACGTACTGTATGTCCTCTTGATATATGTAACTCTTTGTAACTGACTGAATATATATCTTTTGTATTCTGATAACCCTCTCGATAAGATCTGTTAGGTTTATATGCATATTCTATGTATTAATAAATGTATCCTCGTGTATTAGTACCTGTGTGTGCGCATTGTTTGAGTTATGTCGCATGGTTGGATTCTAAAGCCATCAAAAGAATCAACTTTGTGATTTACTGCTACAATTAATAATTGTCTCAGTAAATGCCCAAACCCTACAGAACTGGTGCCTTCAGAGAGCCACTACATTTACATTTTGGCTATGATTACATATTTGGCGTCCCTGAGCCGGTTTTCTTACATATTTGGCGTCCCTGAACGGCTATGAAATGGATACAATCAGACTATATAATGTGGTGGATTTAGATTTTCAGAAGGCTTTTTTAAGGTTCCCCATCAAAGATTATTTGAGACATAATTCAAGCAATATGAATAAATGTATTTGGACTGAAAACACAGAGAAAACAGACTTACAGTAAGGAAGGGGTATATAGTCAAACTTAGGTAATATAAACTGTGGAATATTTATGAATAACAAATACAGTGCCTTGATAATCAGAGCTAAAATATTTTACATAATAGCCTACATTTTATCCTGAAAATAAATAGCAATGTGTATTTTGACAACACAACACATAAATTATCTTGATTCTGGTGTCAAGATGCAACTTCACATTAAATAGTAAAGTTATAGATGATACCGAAATAAGAGAGTTTGCAAATACAATCGAATGAGCTACATAGGTTAAAATTGTAATCATTTGTCGTTTTTAACCTTTCTCATGTTATTATGTTCTAAACCCCTGATACATACCAGTATAAACCGCTATTTTGACAGAAGTACAATGACCAAGTAATAAAGCTCTGTCTTACTGAAGGAATAAGACTTAAACAAGCAGAAAAAACTGTCAGTGATGCCAATCAAATCTTTGAGGCATTTAAAGATGTTGTGATAAATAGTGTAGCAGCAAGGCTATTATTATTATGCATAGAATTAAGTGTTAAGAAAAAGTGTAATGTTTAATTTAATGTAAAATTAACTGTCACTGCATAACTCCTTTAAGTCAGTTTATTAGAACTGCTGGGGAGATGGGACACTGACAATTAAGATGGACAGACTTACTGTTTTTGCAAACCAGAACATCATAGATACAGTAAGATCACTTTATTGGCCATATACAATTTCTTGTATTAGGAATTTTCCTGTCTTTTTTGCATCCCCCAACTTACTCTCCATGAGACACACAGACAGAGAAGCTTGGGCTCAGAGTGCAGAGTCATATATACGGCACCCCTGGAATAGCTGGGGTTAAGGGCCTTGCTCAGGGGCCCAACACGGTAGGATTCCTCTGCCAGCCGCGGGATATGAACCAGCAACTTTCTAGCCACAGGTGCAGATCCTTAGCTACAGAGCCACCGCACTGCCCGTAAATTAGACATCATAAATTGGATCCATCATGTAACCTCCAGTGATGAAGTACCCATTTTGACACTTCTTAATCTACATCTCCAAAGGTTAGAGATACAGTATCTGGACTTGAACCACAAATAGAAGCTATATGTCACAAATCCTCTGACAGAGTGATCCACAGACATACAGTAGCACCCGATGATGTCACTGTCAGTCAAATTAAATGACCAATAAAAGGCATCACTCTCACTCTAAACTCCTGGCAACTTTAGAGCAAAAAAAACATGACTATGACCAGCACTATCTGACCAGCTACATGAACTTAGCTGAAAGTAACTTGCAGGCTGACAGTCCTAACAGGATTTTGAATTTTAGATTTTCTCTGCAACAAGAAAAATATTGTAACAAGCTCCTAATTTTAGTTTCACCAGACTGAAGAAATGCTATTGATGAAATAATACAGTTGGAGTTTTGTTGACACCACTGAATATCAGCAAATGCTGCTGAGTAGATGTAGTAGCTACACAATACAAGCAAGCAGACTTTCTAAGTTTCTCCTACTTTCAGTCTTGACTTGCAGATGTTCCTGGGTTTTGAAATGTTTGACACCTTCCAGAACTGTTGACTTCAGTGAGAAAATAAGTCATCTTTAGTGCACAGCTAAGTGGATGTATCCCTCCTTTTTCCCCTGTGCCAGAGATCCCTTGGCACAGAGCAGGTTAGCTTTCAGCACAAAAGTATCTGGACTGGACTCTTTTTTCTCATACAGTACATTGAATGGAGGATGATGCAATGGTCATCTGTCATGCACTCATGAATATCTAAGTTACCAAATTGTGTAACTCTAGCTGGCTCAAACTGCACTCGTGAGAGACTTTATCATCAACAGCTGTTGCTGATGTGGTTACATGTCTGATTGGAGTCTGATTCACTTGAATGACACAGTGAATTCAGCACTGAATTGCTGAAATGAATCTGATTAACTGAACAACACAGCACCATGGTAGCACTGATTCTGAGAAATACTGTAATTATTGAAATGAAGCTTAGTCGTTTACAAAACTAAATGAAAAAATAAGAAGATATAGAGCTATACAGTATCTCTTCTATAGTCTAGTAAAACTAAAGGTCCTGGTGGTGTTTCTTCATCAGCATGAAAAGAAAAGTAGTTTGGGATCAGATTTTTGTGAAACTCCTAATGAAAATATTGTATAGATGTTATTTAAAAAAAAATCTTAGCCTATCTTGTACAAGTGTCTTTTGTATAGGATATGATTGCAAGCAGAAAAGGGTAAGGCAACATTGTTAATGAAGCCCTAAAGAACAATAAAACAATAACACGATTATTTTAAAAGCTTATTTCTCAACACATTGACTGATTATAAGGTCCCTTGCCCAGGGCCCTTGCCCGAGCCAAAAACACCCCCCGGACCATCAACCCGATCAGGAACTCCCGCCGTAACAACTGCATTCCTTTGGTGCTTCCTTACCACCCTAACACACTTCCTATCCCCAGGACCATTAACCAGAACTTTTTCATCCTACAGGATGATCCCTACATTGGGGCCCTCTTTTCTGATCGCCCTATCATCTCATATCGCCGACCACCTAATCTGCGTAACCTCCTTGTTCACAGCTCCCTTGACCGCCCTCAGCAACCATCCACACCAGGCACTTTCCCTTGCAAAAGAGCTCGCTGTATCACCTGCAAGTACACAGCCACCACCACACTCATTCAAGGCCCCTCAGGACAATTCCAGATCACCCAGACAGCATCTTGTACCTCCAGCAACCTTATTTACTGTATCTCTTGCAGTAAATGCCCAGCCATCTACATTGGGGAAACAGGAAGGAGACTCGGAGACCGCTTCAGAGAACACGTCAGGGCTGTGAAGATTAAAGATCTCTCCAAGCCCATTGTTTCTCATTTCACCTCTGACGGCCACGACCACTCTAATCTCTCCGTCTGTGTTCTCAAAGACGGTTTTCCAAACTCATACATCAGAAAGACCACCGAAACTAAAATTATTCTGCAGCTAGGATCACACATTCTCCCTTCCCTTAACGACAGATTACTGTTCTTTTAAATATTCTCCATTCCTTGGTAGTTTCATTTCACACCTCTCTGCACCCATTCTGACTTCACACCTCTTGATTGGCCTCTCTTTCTGTCCCCTGCTCCCGCCTCTCACTCCTCCTCCCTCTCAACCTTTGTTCTCCCGCTACTTTACCTTTGCCTACTGCCCTGTCTCTCTCACACCTGAAGAAGGCTCCACGGCCGAAACGTTGTGTTCTCTTTCTTCTTTTTTTCAGCATGGAATAAACCTATTACTTGATTATAAGGTTACTTATTAACAGTGAAATGGGAACAGAAAACTAAGAAAAAAGTAACATGACTTCACATTTAACTACTCTGGCATATTTGCATTCGCAGCTGGAACAGCTAGACAAAATAACTCACAACATTGCTAAAGTTAGTATAATTTAGTTTAAATTAGCTTTATCACGCAAGCAGAATGGGTTTTCACTTTAGCTGTATTTTATACAACACCTCTTTGTAAATGTATCATAAACAAACCTTTAATGCCTAAAACAAGTGTAACAGGCTGAATTAAGATTACTTTAAAAACTACATAAAAAATTGATATACAGTATGTTAACTACAGTTGCTGCAAATTATGTCATAGACAGTTTAATCAACAAGTTTTACATCTATTGTGTATTTCAATATGCAGTATGTTTAAAAATGTATGTCATTTTTTTTTTATTCCTGTTTATTGAAATTGAAAACCTAATGCAGGTCACTGGGCTTTCAGATCACTTATTTAAAATAAGTTACTACTGTATACAGTACAGTATATATAAATTATTAAAGCTCTCTGAAATCACCAGTAAAATATATTCTTCACACAGCTGACAGATCTACACACAAGATATGTGTGTTTTAACAGGTTGACAGTTTACAATTGCTTTATGCTTAAGTTTTCCAAGTTCTTCGATTCATTCTATGAGCTCTGAGATTGGATCTTAATCATTTCACAAATCATTTCCGGTGTGGATTAGTGAAGTTCAATGCTTGATTCCTCTCAATAATCCGAATGACTTGGTGAATAAAACAAAATTATCCAGGGAATTGTAAATCAATCCACTTGATTCCCTGAAATTTGTCCACCCATCCAGGTGACAGGGGAGTTGGAACCTATCCCAGCAAGCAATGGATACAAGGTAGAGATTCACTGAAATTAGGTTTTCAGAAAGTCTGGAAAGCATTGATATCTGGAGAAAACACTTGTTCATGTTGTTTCAAGTTTAGACTGACTGCCATCTTTACCGTTCTCTGGAGATTTATTTTTCAACAACCGTACTACATGATTATAAAGATGGTTGCTCATTCATTCAGATGTAAATTTATACAGTATACAAAACACCATTTGTTGGAAAGTGATCATGAACCCCTTCTGCTATCCAACTTAATGTTACTTTCAAGTGCTTAACAAACTAGAGGTGAAGCATGTGAGTAAAAGAAGTCATTATCATGGCTGCAAAGATTAAATGTTTCAGGTTTGTATTTCCTTCTATGGCATTTCTGGTGTTTGTTGTCTGTTAGTCTTTTAACTGTAACCAAATGATCTTAACTAAATGATTGGACCTTACCTTTAGCTGTGCTGTGCTTTCTGAGGGCAATGTGTCTTTGCTTTCTTGACAGTATTCAAAATAATTATAAAAATGTCCTTCATCTTTTGCAATTCACTTAATTGCCATGCTAAGGTTTGACAAAAAATGACCAAGGGTTCATTTTTATGGTGCAGTCATCACTTTGTAACCAGTTACTGTTTCATAGTTGCTCTAAAGGTGTTTTCTAAGACCAGAGCACCTGTAACACTGACCAGTTTCTATCCCATTCTGAACTTTCAAATTACAATAGTGTGTGAGCAGTCTTGTGATGTAGAACACAGCTCCTTCTTTAAAAGCACGTAGATGACCCATTTGTTTGTGGTATCACCCAGTTAATTATAGTAACATACTGTAGAAGTAAAGGAACAAGTAATAGGTTTATTCCATGCTGAAAAAAAGATGAAAGAGAACACAACGTTTCGGCCGTGGAGCCTTCTTCAGGTGTGAGAGAGACAGGGCAGTAGGCAGAGGTAAAGTAGCGGGAGAACAAAGGTTGGGAGGGAGGAGGAGTGAGAGGCGGGAGCAGGGGACAGAAAGAGAGGCCAATCAAGAGGTGTGAAGTCAGAATGGGTGCAGAGAGGTGTGAAATGAAACTTCCAATGAATGGAGAAAATTTAAAAGAACAGTAATCTGTCGTTAAGGGAAGGGAGAATGTGTGATCCTAACTGCAGAATAATTTTAGTTTCGGTGGTCTTTCTGATGTATGAGTTCAGAAAACCGTCTTTGAGAACACAGACGGAGAGATTAGTGTGGTCGTGGCCGTCAGAGGTGAAATGAGAAACAATGGGCTTGGAGAGATCTTTAATCTTCACAGCCCTGACGTGTTCTCTGAAGCGGTCTCCGAGTCTCCTTCCTGTTTCTCCAATGTAGATGGCTGGGCATTTACTGCAAGAGATACAGTAAATAAGGTTGCTGGCGGTACAAGATGCTGTCTGGGTGATCCGGAATTGTCCTGAGGGGCCTTGAATGAGTGTGGTGGTGGCTGTGTACTTGCAGGTGATACAGCGAGCTCTGTTGCAAGGGAAAGTGCCTGGTGTAGATGGTTGTTGAGGGCGGTCAAGGGAGCTGTGAACAAGGAGGTTACGCAGATTAGGTGGTCGGCGATATGAGATGATAGGGCGATCAGAAAAGAGGGCCCCAATGAAGGGATCATCCTGTAGGATGGAAAAGTTCTGGTTAATGGTCCTGGGGATAGGAAGTGTGTTAGGGTGGTAAGGAAGCACCAAGGGAATGCGGTTGTTACGGCGGGAGTTCCTGATCGGGTTGATGGTCCGGGGGGTGATTTTGGCTCGGGCAAGGGCCCTGTCAATCACACTGCTGGGATATCCTCTGTTGATAAAAAATGAGTACATTTCGAGGGCTTGGTTCTCGAAGTCGATGTCATCGCTACATAGTCGTCGTAACCTAAGGAACTGTGAAAAAGGAAGAGAGTTTTTAGTGTGGTTGGGGTGAAATGAGCTGTACAGGAGGTAGCTGTGTGAATCCGTGGGTTTGTAATAAACTGAAGTGGACAGTCGGGGGTAGTTGATAGACAAGTGGATGTCTAGAAACGGAAGAGTGGTGGAAGATATGTTAACCGTATATTTGAGGGACGGGTGGAAGTTGGTGAAATGGTGCAGGAAGAACTCAAGCTGATCGTTGGAGCATGTGGCGGCACCGACGCAGTCATCAATATATCGTTTGTAGAGGTCAGGGACATAGCCAGTGTAGGAGGCGAAGAAGCGTTCTTCTACCCAGCCGAAAAAAATGTTGGCATAGCTGGGTCCCATTCTGGTGCCCATGGCAACTCCACTGACCTGTTGGTAAAAAAGATTATTGAAAGAGAATGCGTTCAGTGTGAGGACCAATTCTGCAAGGCGTACCAGGGTATGGGTGGGTGGATCAAGCACTGTGCGTTTGTCCAGCGTGTGCTTGAGTGCTGTAAGGCCGCCATTATGGGGAACCACACACCGTCACCCCAACCACACTAAAAACTCTCTTCCTTTTTCACAGTTCCTTAGGTTACAACGACTATGCAGCGACGACATCGACTTCTAGAACCAAGCCCTCGAAATGTACTCATTTTTTATCAACAGAGGATATCCCAGCAGTGTGATTGACAGGGCCCTTGCCCGAGCCAAAATCACCCCCCGGACCATCAACCCGATCAGGAACTCCCGCCGTAACAATCGCATTCCCTTGGTGCTTCCTTACCACCCTAACACACTTCCTATCCCCAGGACCATTAACCAGAACTTTTCCATCCTACAGGATGATCCCTCCATTGGGGCCCTCTTTTCTGATCGCCCTATCATCTCATATCGCCGACCACCTAATCTGCGTAACCTCCTTGTTCACAGCTCCCTTGACCGCCCTCAACAACCATCTACACCAGGCACTTTCCCTTGCAACAGAGCTCGCTGTATCACCTGCAAGTACACAGCCACCACCACACTCATTCAAGGCCCCTCAGGACAATTCCGGATCACCCAGACAGCATCTTGTACCTCCAGCAACCTTATTTACTGTATCTCTTGCAGTAAATGCCCAGCCATCTACATTGGAGAAACAGGAAGGAGACTCGGAGACCGCTTCAGAGAACACGTCAGGGCTGTGAAGATTAAAGATCTCTCCAAGCCCATTGTTTCTCATTTCACCTCTGACGGCCACGACCACACTAATCTCTCCGTCTGTGTTCTCAAAGACGGTTTTCCGAACTCATACATCAGAAAGACCACCGAAACTAAAATTATTCTGCAGTTAGGATCACACATTCTCCCTTCCCTTAACGACAGATTACTGTTCTTTTAAATTTTCTCCATTCATTGGAAGTTTCATTTCACACCTCTCTGCACCCATTCTGACTTCACACCTCTTGATTGGCCTCTCTTTCTGTCCCCTGCTCCCGCCTCTCACTCCTCCTCCCTCCCAACCTTTGTTCTCCTGCTACTTTACCTTTGCCTACTGCCCTGTCTCTCTCACACCTGAAGAAGGCTCCACGGCCGAAACATTGTGTTCTCTTTCTTCTTTTTTTCAGCATGGAATAAACCTATTACTTGTTCCTTTGCAGCCTACGCATGCTGACGCAGCTACCCACCTGAACTACTGTAGAAGTTTTCCACCCAGACACTTTTTTATATAGAGGAACTCTGACAAGCATAATAGTACTGAAAATCATTTGCTATCATATCTAGGCACTGATGAGCAAAGGAATTAACAAATCTTGCACTTTGTGACTTTCAGACAAAAGATGGTGTTGTCAATTAAGACAAAATTTATGGTTATTTAAACCATTTGGCGCAGCACATCTCCCAGTCAACACCATCACAACAATCAAGCATGGAGGCTTTGGAGATAATCCTCTGTTGGGAATGGGTATCTTGTCCATGTTGAAGGAATCATAGATGGAGAAATATACTGACAAATCTTAGACGAAATCGTCTTTATTTACTGATAAAACTAGGACAATAATTTACCTTTCAGCCAGACTGTTACATATAGCACAAGGTCAAAGCTGCACTGGAGCAGGTCAAGAATAAGAAAGTGAATGTCCTTAAGTGGCCTAGTTAAAACATCCTACTAAGATTTTAGAAAGACTTGAAAACTTCTGTCCATAAGACATCCTAAAACAACAAGGGAGATAAAAAAATAATGGGCAAAAAGGTGACCAAGCTAGTGTGCAAAATTGATATAGACTCATCCGAGAAGATTTACAGCTGTAACCGCAGCTAAAGGTGCTTTAATCACATATCACATAATTAATTACATATTTAATCACATGTTGCCAACATTCATTGTTCAAAAGCAGGCATGATCATTGTCTGTGCCTGGAATCACAAAGATGTCCACATCATGAGAACAATTACTGGAGCTCATGATTGCTGGAGTGATAACTGTCTTTTTCATTCAGTTATTTCATTCCATTATTATTAAAGTACTCAAAGATCCATCCAATAGAGAACTTAGGAAAAAGCTTCAACTAAGAACATAACAAACAGTCATTAACAAAATGCTAGTCCAAACTTATAACAGAAATTACCATGATGTCACAAAAAACCATTACAAGTCAAAGTGTCACTCACCTTGTAGGAACACAGCTATAGTATTTTTAAGGAACAAGTAAAGTTTTTTTCTGAGCTGAAAAGAGAAGAAAAGAAACATCATTTTGGCTGTGTTGCCCTCGTCTTTACTTGTTCCTTTGCAGCCTACGCATGCTGATGCAGCTACCTACTTGAACTACTATAGTAATTTTAGTTGAACTATTATAAGCAAGATAATGGCAGCTGACACCATATATTTTTAAAACATTGTATATAATCAAGTAAGATTTTTATAGATTTTGATATTTTTATCCTTTACTAATTCAAGTAACTACATGTCGATAGCCCTATTTCTGTGAAGCATTCTTTAAATTTGGTTTATTATGTTTAGAAAGTGAGTCTTCAATTAATCAGAAACACACAATTTTACATGGTCGGCACAAACTAAGGAATGCGTGCCAGTTTTTGTAGGTAATATTTATGGAAGTTTAACTACTGTTATTACATCTTTTCTCTGAGACTGGAACACATTAAGGCATTTGAATAAGATGAGGTAAAGCCCCAAAATAGTTTATGATTTTGTAAAAGCAGCTGAGTCTTATGTTGAAGTGAACATTTAAAATACTAACTATAGTTTGCTATTGCTGCTAGGTCCTACAGGAATTTATGTCCAGTATTTTAAAATCTACTTTCAGAAACATACAGTAGCAACTTCAAAATTAACTAGGTAACATGTTTTCATCGATATACTGTACATTTACAATATCACTTTATTAGCCCTATACAATTTCTTGCATTAAGAATTTGTCTTTTTGCATACCCCAGCTTGCTCTCCATGAGACACAAACAGGGAGAGAGAAGCTTGAACTAGCTTATCTTTTACACTAGCGCCTATATGTCATCCTCTTAGACAAACGTATCAGCGATTTTTCTGAAAAACGAAATATCCATCTGTTCATTTTCTAACTGCTTTATCCAATACAAGGTCCTGAGGCAGCCTGAACCTATGCTGACAAGCAACAGGCGCAAGGCTGGTTACACCCTAGATGGGACAACTGTCACAAAGAGTTCTTTCAGGACCCTATGCAGACTACACAATCTGGGGAGGAGTGAGGAAAACACGGGGAAAAAAAGCATGCAAAGGGGCTGGAAGGAAAACATGGGGTGTGTCCATGGTGCACTGGTGTTCGGGGGAGGTGTGGCTGAGGCAAACAGTGGAAGGGAGTCCGAGGCAAATCCACGGGTGTCGGAAAAGTCCAAGTCTAGGTAATCCATCCTGACAGACAAACAGAGTTAAAAGACGGAGCGGGATCCGGCGGAGGGTTGGGGGAATAAAAGGGGGTAACAGGACCAGACGCTCCCTAATCCCAGACTCAGTAGGTCAGGACGCCGTGATGAAGCCTGTGCTGTCGAGTCGCTCCTGGACTTGCGGATAGGCGGGCTTCCGGGCGTCCATCTTCCAAAGCTGAGCCCAGATTGGCAGGAACGTCTGGCTTTTATAGCACGGGGGGCAGGAACAGGTGCAGGGGATCAGTACAGAACAAGGAAGGGCCGGAGTGTCCTTAAGAGGAGGGGTTTACAATCATGACAACAACAGTGCATTGCAGGGAACACAAAGACTCAGATATGCGCACCCTTGCACCAGGGCCAGTTTTCCCAGAAGCCATGTAACCTACCCATATGTTTTTGGACTCTGGAAAGAAACTGATGCGCGTAGACAAAATCCACGGGAGTGCGGGGAGAACATACAATGCATGTAGCACCCCAGGTTCAAAATGGAACCCCGAGCCCCAGCGCTGCAAGCAAACATTGGCAATCACTGTACCACCATGCTGCCCATATTGATATAGTACATCCTTTTATTTAATCAAAATTACACTACTTGATTAATGTGGCACGTTATACAAGGTAGCAATGCTAACTACTGGACTCTATGCTGCCCAACAAGAAACATGTTTTTAGCAAATCAAATAAATACTAAATATATACGCAGTACCAGTTACTTTTGCAGGAAGTATAATAATTCAGATTTAGAAATAATAGTTTGCACTTGCCAAACAGCTTTGTGAAAAGATTTGTGATCTCCAATTATTGTTTTTGATATAACCCCGTGACAGGCAGTCAGTTTAATCACCATCTGAGAGGATTCAGCTGTCAGATGTTACGATTCTGATATCTGACAGCTGTGATTCTCTCCATCATAATGTGTGCTCCCTTTCAGCAGGTATATGAGGTAGCAGCAGAAGGGTGAGACAGGGCTCACACTAGGTTCCTAAGGAACACCTCACAGAGAGAAAACAGAATACAAGCCAAAGTGAAGCCACTTTGTGAAGTAGCCTAGAGGGTGGATGGGGGAAAAGACAAACAAGCCAAGAGTTCCCACCTTACTGAAACAGCCTGAGGGTCTGATGGCTGAAGAAGGGTTTAAGGGTCTGAAGTAGTCTCATGTTTCTAATTTTGTCTTTGGTTTTTTGTGCCATTTCCGTGAACAGAATAAAGGGAGCTGCTGTGCTATTTCACTCTTCCCTCTAGTGAGCTGTCAGAGTGTGACCAGACTGTTACAAACCCTCTCATTTAAAATCATTTAATTGAAATCAACTGGGCTCGGGACAGACTTTCCAACCATTTTGAGAAGATGGCAGAGGGGATTGGATTGGTTGGACAACAGGTTATAATCTTCTCAAAAATGTCAGAATAGTCTGCCATTTCTTTTCATGCCATGAGCCCCATAGCGCATGTTGTTGAGATGGCGTCAACTAGTAGAGTGGTGCAGTTTCACTGACTAAACAGAAAGGATCACAAGCGCTCTGCAAGTCACATCTGTGTGTAACATACTGTACAGTAAGTGATTGTTCTCACATCCCTGATAATAATGTGAAATGATGACATCTGGACAATATGGGTCACCCAACAAACCAAATATTCTGTATGCTGAAAAGAGAAGAAAGAAAACACAAAGTTTTGGCCGCGGAGCCTTCTTCAGGTGTGCGAAAGACAGTCTTTCTGTACTTTCTCACACCTGAAGAAGGCTCCACGGCTGAAACATTGTGTTTTCTTTCTTCTCTTTTCAGCAAGGAATAAACCAATTACTTGTTCCTTTGCAGCCTTTGCATGCTGACACAGCTACTCACCTGAACAAATATACTGTATCTACTTTCCCTTTGCTTTTTTAAAATATTCCACTTGTGATTTATGAATATTTACCTTTTCGTGCTATAGGCCATGGTGGCAAAGTGGTCAGCATTGCTACCTTGCAGTGCTAGGGTCTGGTGTTCAATTCCAGACATAGGGTGCTCTCTGTGTGGAGTTTGTTTGTTCTCCCTGTGATTGTCTGGGTTTTTGCTGTGTGCTCTGGTTTCCTTCTACAATCCAAAAACATACAGGTAGGTTAATTGGCATTTGGGAAAATTGGACCTGATGTGAGTGCGGTTTTGTCTATGTGTGCCCTGCCTTACACTCCAGCATCCCTACAACCCTGTACTGGATAAAGCCATTAACAAATGGATAAATGTTACAGGTACAGAAACTGTACAGTA
This sequence comes from Lepisosteus oculatus, assembly GCF_040954835.1. Lineage (NCBI taxonomy): Eukaryota > Metazoa > Chordata > Actinopteri > Semionotiformes > Lepisosteidae > Lepisosteus > Lepisosteus oculatus. The sequence goes on along the minus strand of NC_090696.1, from coordinate 43,360,497 downwards.
ACTGTATGTTTTAAGGTAGAGAATAATTTTAAAAGTCACCTTTTGTATGTCTCAGCACCATCATCATAAAATATGGTCATGACCTTCAAGGCAACATGCACTCTTATTCCTTGTCCATTCATTGTCGAAGGCTCAATGTTGCGTGAAGCAGACATATGGTATAGATTATGTTCATAACCTGCAAAATCTGAGTAGATTCAAACAACTAACTCTCCTGCTTTCGATTTTAAAATATTACGTTTTTAGTCAACTTGCTCCAGTGAAATTGATGTGCAGAGCAATTTAGTGATTTTTGTGAGCTCATTTGGATAAATCAGTTGGAAAATGTTTATTATTGTCCACAGTGTAAAGGAATGTCTTCTAATTAATAAGTATTTAATGTGCAGATCGCTGAATTGCACATTAGATTAGTTTCATTTCAATGTCGTTTCTTGCATCTTGATTCTGTCCTGATGGGAAGCCACTTTATTTAGCCAGCCATGTTCATCACTGTATCTTATTAGACATTAGACATTATTGGAAACATTTTTTGTTTTAATGGTAATTAGTGTCATATAGATTAAACTGTAGGGAAGGCAATGTGTGATTAGTTTCTTAGACAATTGTAGAAACTCTGCCTTCTAAAAGTATTTTCTTTTATACCAGAAATGTTTTATTGAGAAAAAAGTAAAAATGATTTTTGAAAATGTTGCGATGACAGTTAATTTCAAATGTTGTCAAAGTAATTGTGTAATCATCTCATATCATTTTAGACCAATTTGCATTGTTTCAATGCCACATCTGGGAACTTTTATCCTTGTGTATAATCCTTGTGCGTATTTAGAGCCTTCTCTGATATACTGTAATACAATAGAGGCATGGTGACGCTTCAAGCGTATGAAAAATCACAGTGGTTGAAATAAGCTTTCATCAAGATTTCACATGCTCCATTCAGATTAAAATGAACTGGAGTAAGTGACTCATTTTAGTCTGATGAAATTCTCTGTGAATTAGGAAAAATCAAGATGTGCTTATTCTTGAGTCATTTGTGATGGGAGTAATTACGGAGTAGTCACATATATGCAAAATCTAATAACTGATCTTGACAGCTATAGATGAACAAAAAATATGGAAAAAGTCTGCTTATTTTCAACCAGAAAAAAGATGCAGATGTCTGTCAATTCTTTTGACATTCCCAAAATATGTAACCTAAAGTGAGAAGATGAGAAGTACTGTGCTCTTTGAATTCACTAGGGACCTCATAATTTGTTTTTCAACCAAATTGGTAACACTTAAGAACAAAAACCTGCAAGGCATATATTACTACTTTGTCCCTGAAGATATCTTGCTGAGTTCTACTGAATGCTTAATATATGCCTAATTAATGATTCACAAAGGTTATGGATTGGTTATTTATTACTGGCAAAAACTAATAAGTGTCTAGTCTGCCTTCATACAGGGGTTATTCATCAATTGTTAAGTGTCAGCATATTACTCATACATAACTCACATGCCCTTTATGATGCCTTCTACACTAAAGTCGTACTCAAATACAGCATGTATAATGGTATTTACCTTCTGCATTTCTATGTTTTGATCTCGAAATATCATATCACATAATATTTTATGAATTTCAAATAAACTGATGCACAGGTGCCCTTTGTTAATTCCTAAAAAACAAACATAAACAAATCCACGTCTTTTTCCTCAGCCAAGCTGCTTTTCTTTGGTTTGTTAGTCTTCCTGGACTCTGGTTTATCTGTATATTTTATTTGCAGCACAGCAGTCAGTGTGTCTGCTGCTGTCCAGTACGGTTTTTGGCCTGCTTGGCTTTTTCCCTCTCCCCCTTTCAATCTCACCGTCGTGTGCTATCCCACAGAGCTCTAGTGTGTGGCGTTCTGGCCTTTTACCAGCTACCTCACATACCCTCTTGAAGAGAGCTCCTGTTTATTTACAGTGGAAACTTCCCCGTACTTTGTGCATTCGTGTTGGTTTTGAAATGGTTTGGCTTGTAATGGTCTGTGTTTGTGAGGAGGTTAGCAGTTAATGTTTTTCATAAATGAAATCAGCTGAATACTGTGAAACTGGAGTTACATTAAGGACAGCCAAGTGTGAACTTAGTCTTTGAGAATACACTCTCGATGAAACATTAGAAGGAAAAAGTAATCTCAGATGACAATTTATCATTTTATACCAGTGTTTCACTGACACTATTGGGAAAGCTTTTGAGAGGATACTAGTTGTACTGTTCCAAATGACTTTTTAGGATGTACAACATATTACATATGTTGAAAAGTTGGAATTACCTTTCTACCATAATTTATATCTATACTCACAAGTCGTTTCAGTACACGATTTCTATATACTCAGGTCTTTGTTTCTACATTTTGTTAAATGTGTGGCATTTTTGAGAATGATATTTATTTTGGTAATTGCTAGATTGTTGAAACAGATAAGGCTAACCGTTCTTTTTTACATAAATATGCTCTGCTTTCTCCTATCTTCCTTTTTCCACTGCAGGTCTGCATTGTGCAGAAGAGAGACACCAAGAAAATGTATGCAATGAAGTACATGAATAAACAGAAGTGCATAGAGAGAGACGAAGTCCGCAATGTCTTCAGAGAGCTGCAGATTATGCAAGGCCTGGAGCATCCATTTCTTGTCAATCTCTGGTGAGTGGAAAGTTGTCTTTGTTAGGCTTAAGCTCTTTAGTTTTCTATCACTCTGAGATAAGTACTTCAGGAAATTTCTAGCTTTCTGTACAAGGGGCTAATTATAACTTAAATATCCAATAAAATGGGTTATTGCATTTTGCTACACTGACTATGTTGTACGTGATTAAAGTTAAAGCTAATACATATTGGTCAATGATTAATGACTAAACTACTTTGGGTTTTTGCTGTTGTGGTCCTTGAGGCTGTGGGAAGTACCCAATTGTGGGAAATTAAAAGTCAAGTGTGTGGTGGGGTGAGCGTGGAGGATTCATTGGAGGTTAATGAAGTGCAAGTCAGATCCTGGTCAGATCCAGGAGTTGGGGATGGCCTATTTGCTTTGGTGCAGAGGAGAGACTGGCGTTTACACAGTGGTGCTTGAAGCTCAGGGCTTAGATTTTTCTTTGTATCTATATAACTCTAAATTACTGATTGTGTAAGTATTCAGTCATGTTGAGCCAATATTTGGTAGAGGTACCTATTGCAGAAATTAAAACCATGAGTCTCCTTGGCTATGGCTGTAGGTGCTTTGCATATCTAAAGTTTTCTTATTTGCAAAATTGCCCAAGCACTCTTTGAGAAGATTCACACTTGTGCCATATTTCTGTTGCCTTATAATGGATTTTACTGTTCTTTGGGGGATATTCAATACCTTGGAAATTGTGTTATACCCTTTCCCCACTCCATGCTTTTAAATAACCCTATCTCATGTTCTTTTGTCTTCATGATAAAGTTGTTTTTTTGGGGATCTGTACTAGTTATCATTGGGACCTCCCTGAGATAGAGGTGGATTTAGATCTGAGCTCATGGTGAAACATCTTAATTGCACACAGATCGGCTATTTAGGTGTGAATGTTTATGGAACTGGTTATTTTCTGTTTTATATTTATAATTTAGGTGAAACTATAGAATTATGTTTTCACTCTGACATTATAGACTGTTTTGTGTTGTGTTATTCACTTAACAGTTGATTTTATTTCCCCTCAAGGAAGAGGGTGTTTGTGGTAAGGCTTTTTATAAACGTAGTAACTGCATTTACATATATTTGGCCTTGGTCAAAATTGTGATTTCCCTTAATGTGTGCATGTGTAAATGGACTTGACATAATGTTGACATCACCCTCTCTTTGGCCGCAAAAGACTATGTCTTTTGGCATAAGGGAGTTTGCTACTGTCTAGGCAGTGATGCTCTGAGACTGAGAGCAGCCGTGATTGAATCCAAATTGCACCCATCACACATGCTGAGGAAAATATGCTGAATCAATAGAAACCATTTGAGGGAAGTGAATTTAAAGTAAAAACACAATTCTGCATTTTGTAAAGCTTCGTTTGTTTTCCTGACAGGTAAGATGCTTCAGGCCATGATGTTCACAGGTTTCTTGGTGATGACATTTCCAGTCTGGCTCATTTGCCCTTTCAGTTTTATTAATAATTCTGTTGTTGAAGAACACTTAAGCTGCTCAACCCTTTCCACTGAAATTGCTGACATATTTTCAAACTGTTGTAAGAAAAAAAAGGAAAACCAACTGAGAAAAGTAATTTATTGTAGCTATAAACTATTCCCTACTCTTATGTTATGTATCAGGCAGCCTCATAACTAGTTAGACTGTAACAGCTGTCTTGGAAGAAGAAAAAAAGGTTTCAGTGCAAAACATTTGGAAATATATTATTTTGGATTAGTATGTTTTTATAACTCTCTCCATCCTAACACAAAAAGCCTGTCAGCTTCTTCCAATGGCATGCACAACACATGGTATTCTGAAGACACAGGAAATATGTAAAAGGGGGGACTAGCACCAGACATCAGGAAAAACATGTAGATACATGAACTTTAGATTGAACAAGTGTTTCAGAATCATAATATTTCAGGTAATATTTCAACACATGTTTACTAGTCAATTATCTGGAGAGTACTTGATGAAAGTGATTGAACACCTTTTTATTTTGCCAAAATATGAGAAACATGAGGAACCAGGAATTTTGCATATTGGCTACATTTTCATTGTTACATTATGAATCACCCATTATCTGCATGCTTACAGAATTGAACATTTTACTATTTGTATCAATATTTACAGTCTGGAGGAATTTTAAATACAAAGTAATGGTTGGGCAATCAATGTCCCATGACCATATAAAGTGACATAGAGGCACATAAAACAGTACTAACACTACTTCTTCATATGGGGGGTACTCTTCATGCCTTTTGTAGCTGCCTTCCAATCTTTTATTCTTTTGTCTCACTTTCTCTCCCTCCCTCTACCTGTCTTTCCATCCTTTTTCCTGTCACTAAATCCACCTCTATTTCTGGGTTCCACTCTTCAGAACAACACTGATGTTGGTCCAGAACAACACTGACTACAGGTTATGAACATAATCTATAAGAGAAATGGCTCTGACAGTGAACATTGCAAGGAAAACGCGTTCTTGTTTGTATTTTCATGAATATACACTTTTCTCCAAAAGCTGATACAACTGAAAGAATTGCTTGTTTTCTAACTGGTAAGGATTGTTAAGGAAAATGATTAAGAAATCAGCCTAATAAATTAAGATTGTTTAGTATATGGCTTAATTCAGCTATATATATATATTTTACTTCTCTGTATGAGCTCTCTCTGCTAGGATAATATCTGCTATGGACGAAAAAAGCAGTTTTATAGGAGCATCAGCTGGGAAGATCCAGATATGCACTCAACTAATACAATAGGGCACAAGCAAGAAACACCATCTCATACTCAGGTCTGACAGTTTTCTGAAAGCAGTAATCTACTCACCTGCACTGCTGAGGGTCAAGGGTTACTTCTTTGTGGCCTCTGTCTCTTTTTACTCCAGCTAATGTCTGTAAACTCTAAGAATGCAATCCAATTCTCCACTCTCTCTTCCAGCATCTTCCCTCTCAGTGGAGACCAAGAGTGAGAGCCCTAAAAACTGGGACTAACACCTGTATAGTTTCTTTCCCTAGGCTATAACTCTCATAAACAAGGACACTTATATTCCTTCTCTGGACTAGTTATACATTTTTATTTACGGTGCTTGCCACTGATATTTTTTGTAAATATATGTAGTTTTCATTGTAAATTTTATCATTCAACTGTATATACTTCTAATTTCTACATATCACTGAGGTTTGTTTTTATCTGCAGGTTTTTTCCTTTTTTTATTGGAATTTATATTGACACTGCACCAAGAAAAAAATATTGTATATTTTGTACTTGGTGAATAAAAGTTTCTAATCTAATCTAAGCTAATCTAATCAATTAATTGATCGAATCTAATCAATTACAGCAGATTAATTCCCAAATTCAAAAAAATACAGTATATACCATGCATTCCACAATTCAGGTTACATTTCCCGACACAATAAACGAAAACAATTTTTGACTGAAAATATCAGTTTCTAATGAAACTATAAGAAATCTGTGCTGTCAAAATACTAGTACTGTATTAAATAGATAGTACTACTATTTATTTTAATTAAAAATACTCATCTTTATCATTCACCCTTTTTTATTGTTAAGGCATATCCTACTGATATTTATAATAACTCTTTTTATTGCAGTCAATGTACTATCACATATCTAAAAATATGACTGATAAAACTGCATATGCATTAATGATAGTATATATTTGTGTATTTTTAGAAAATAAATGAATAGATGTTCAAGTATGTAATAGTGTGATTTGTCAATTATCCTGTTTTTTATGGTATTTTCCCCAAAACTATAACAATTCAAAAGTTCTGTTTCATTTGTTACAGTTATTGTTATGTTCAACACATTGTCATAATATACTAAGAATGTAAGAGTGGTGACCATCTGACCCATTGAGCCTGTTTGGTAGTAAGTACTTAATTGAAGGATGGATCTCATCCTCATGTTACTTGAAAGAAGCTGTAATGTCACACACAGACTGTAACAATAACATACAGTAAGAAGACTGCAGACACCTCCAGACATATAAGGTAGCAGTTTTGTCATTATTTGCATCTCAGGAATGAAGGGCTTTTGCACACCTTCATTGCATGACTTCTGTCTCTCATAATCTTTTAGATTCATTGTTCACTTTTATGTTTCATTGCTGTCATCATTGAGTCTTCGATTATGGCTCGTCATCATACAGGTAAATATGTAGAGGAAGCACATTATATTTTTTCATTTATAGTTTGCTTATTGTTATAGTTAATTGCATTTTTGTCTTACCTGTTGTGTATTTACAGTGTTGCCTTTGTCTCCTGTCTGTTGGGTTTTCAGACCGTGGCTCTGCTCTGGTTCAAATGGAGGCCTTCTGTCCTCCAAGAGGAGCCAGGAGTGGAGATTAGGGCATTTCACCTGCCACTCATGGTGTAACAGTTAGACTTGTCTTCCAGTTTGTGTTAAGTTGGTAATCTGATCTGTGTGTGATTTATGTCGAGTGAACCAGTATTTTGTAATTGGGTAAATCCATGGAGAAACGGCAGTTTATTATTTTCTTAATCTTTTGTTTTTCTAAGTATTTTCTTTACATTTCTGTAAACAGACACTGTTTTCACACTTTTGTTTGTGTTTGGCCTATTTTTATCACTTCTGTGACCATCTCCAGACTTGCCTCCTGGAGTTTAGTCAGAGTCTCTTTTTTACTACTTACCATTAATGCCATTATTGTAAGCAGTATTATCATCACTACTGCATGTACCATCATTAAGCCAGCCTCTACTGATTTACAAATATAGAAGAAAAAATTGCTTTGGTGCTTAAAGACATTTTGTATTTGAAACAATAAAAATGATATTTTTTTATTTGAATTCACTTGCTCAGTGACTTGAATTGTGCTTCATTACCCACAATTCTGATATTCACGTTGTTTTTTTTATTTTATTAAAAATGTTATGTTGAAGTAAAAGGCCAAATTGTCCAGTGGAGAGTTTGCAACCTAATGTTGGTATTTTAGAAAGTCTTTTTTAGTTGCTTGGGGAAAACACAACTGAATTTAAAGACATCTGGAAAGTTAACATACAGTAAGAGCAAAAACTGCGATTGTTTTTCTAAGACAGATGGTGAAAATTAATCTAGTTTTTTCATTAATTTAACTATATATTATAATATTATTATCTTACTATTAGTTTGGAATTTGTTTTGGATTGAGTATGGCATTCCGGGGTAGAATTATCAGTATTATAGGCTAAAGTGACGTTTAAAACTAATCACTATTAAACATTAGCATGAGAATAGAAAGAAAGGGCAGTTTTACAAATGTGTAGTTTTACAAACCTCTGTTAGGGCAATTTGCAGTACAACTCTTTATATACTGTTTACTGCTGCAGTAAGAGCTGTAGGATGGGGTCATTTCTCGATGTAATGTTTCCCTGGAAGGTGCATTTCATTGGAAAAGCACACTCTTTGCTAGAGGCTCTCGTTGTCCCCATCTCCTCATTTTCACACATGGATGCTCAGATTTTTCTATACTTGGAAGCCATCTTTATGAGTCTGCTAATAATGACTGTTTTCTGATATGGAAATATGCACCATAATTAGTAAATACCGTAGATCTTTATTTTCCATTTTAAGCCGCAGCTAAACCATTTAGAGTGGAATTGAAATGGTTACAATCATGTTGCATTATTTGTCATCATTTGATGTGACGCATTTTCATAATTAATCTCAAGAGAAAGTGATTAGCCAAAGGACAAGCACAGTTGATTTTGTTCTGGGACTATAATGAGCATTTTTAACTATGATGCAAAAAAGCCTGCCACTTTTGAAAGGCAAGATTAATGCTCATCACTGAAACGGTATTAATCAACACTCTTACTGTATACAATTGCCTTATTTTGAAACAACTCACCCCATGCTTGTTTCTTTTCCTTCTTTTCCAAATTGTAAAGCCTTAGAGAATGTTTCTCACATGATACAGGTGGTGGAATGTTGCTATACCAATAACCAAGCAATAATTTTGTGACAGTAAAAAGTTAATTCGGTTTGAATGTCCTGTTTAATTCAGTGTCTGCTTAACTGCTCTTAACATCTTTAAAGGTAGATGCGTTTGAGTGCATTAACTCTCAGTTCTGCTGGTTTTTGTTCGAGTCAAGCTTTCCGTTTTGCGATTGAATCCTTAATTGATTTAATAATTGGATTACTTTGAACAGTTTGGCTATTTTCATGTCAGAACTGTCTGAGGTGGTTGTTTAACTATTGGATTTCATTTTAAAAAATCACAAACTTTTAAGTACAAAAAATATTTCCAAATATTCCAATCAAGCAACATGTTAATTCAATTACCGCTTCAGAAACTGCAAGCTTCCTGAAAGTTTTTTAATTTTGGTCAGATTTTCCTTTGTTATGTCTGATTTAAGAATCTGTAACACAAGTTTTGATGAATCCAGATAACTGACAGTATGAATTATTTCTGAAAAAATATGAAAAAGTAAAAGTTTTATGAAAGCATGAACTCTATACAGTAGTGTATTTTGAAATGAAAAAAAAAAAACATGAGGTCTGATTTGACTTGAAGTTTTATAAATTATCCCATAGGTAAATCCCATAGGTAAAGAACAATATCTGTTTGACCTGTCAGATGAAATAACAGGGCGAAAGCATGTGAAAATTCTTCACCTGAAGAAGACATGTTATCTGCTCTGTCCTTTGTTAATCTCTGTGTTATTCCTCACACCCGTGAAGGAGCAACAGTTGAAACACTGTGTTTTTTACATTTCTGCATGGAACTAACCTTTACTTGTTCCTCAAACCCCAATAACCCAACTGCAGTAAAGAAAGAGCAATTTCAAATGTCTGGCATTAACCAGCTTGGTTTAATTGCTGACCTCCACGGGGTTGCTGTACCAGAGATGATTTTGGGGATGGTGAAGGAGTGTTAAATGATAAATGCTGTGAAATTAAGGTAAAAAAAATTAATACCCTAAAGAGCCAGCAATTTGTGGGAATTATGGTTTAGTCTCTTAAAACTCCATTACAAACTCCAATAATTAAACTAATTATAACTATACCAAAATAACCCCATGATTTCTGGATCTTTAAATTACTTCTTTTTATCATAGCTGTCTTAAGCTGCAACAAAATAAAGCTATTTGGCAGTAAACCAATTTTGCTGTAGGCAAATATCTTGTAGTTCATTCTGTCTTTTTTTCAGTGCAAGTTGAATTCAATTTTCTCTCTTTGGGCTTTCTTTTCCCTCTAGATGTCTTTCTTCTCAAATGACAGCATGTGCAGGTTATGAGTAATCAATGCATAATTACACATTCACTTCAGAAGCTTACCTGCTGCACTCTACCTCTAAGTGATAAAAGTCAAATATCTTTTGATTTGTCAAATTAAGACGAAAGCACTAATCATTCAGTAAATTACAAATGCCAAGTTTCTATGTATGGTTCCAGATTTGCAGTTTGGTGTTAGTGGATGGTCTATGTATTCAGATGTAAGTTGTGCAGTTGTGTATACAGCCTTGTACATTTTGCTTTTATTATTGGATAAAACAATTAGAAAAGGGATGGATTGTTTAACATCTGAGGATTATTCCCAATTAGTGGGAATAGTTCAAAGGTTTCAGTTCCTACAGTTACAGTGCCAAGAAAACTGTTGTGAATCCCAATGATAACTAACAATTTCGGAATGTTGCCATGATAGCCTTCTTGAATCAAAACTAGTCTTTATGCAAATGTCCAATAGGTTTAATAGTGACCAGTTCCATGTCTTTGAAATACAATGACATATGACTTAAACAAACAATCAGTAAATAAGGTACAGGGATATGAAAAGGTAGGTGAGGCCCTAGTTTAATTGGCTCAACTAGGGGGATAATTAGAATCGTGTGTTTGAAGAATTAAGTAGAATTTGTGGGCTGTGTTTGGAAAGCCCAGCACTATATAAAGATCAGAAACACTGTGAATTTGGTCTTCACCGTATAGGTCTGTGGAAACAAGCCATGTCACAATCTAAGGAAATCTTAGGGAGAGAGTTCAAGACAACAGTCACTCTTACCAGGAGTGGTCATCCTACTTAAAACTCTCTGATAAAAAACTGGAAAATTATCAAAGAATTGCAAAGAACCCCAGAGTAACATCCAAGAAAGTGCAGACTACTGTCACCCTGTTTAATGTAACTGTTCATGACTCAACTATCACAAGATGACTGGACGAGAATGGTGTTCGTTGTAGGATATCAAGGAGAAAACCACTTGCCTACAAACAGAACAGTGTTTCCTGTCTAATGTTCACCAAAGAGCACATAGATGATCCACAGGGGTTCTGGAAACATGATCTCTGTACAGAGGAGTCAAAGTTTGAACTCTTCGGACTCAATAAGAAATGTTCCATTTACCTTCATTTCCATATTGTTCTGAACCTTCACTCAGCTCTGCCAGCTAAATGGTTTACAATTATACAATTCTGTCAACATTAAGCTTCCACTTAGAGCATCTAATCATTAGTACATAACAAGTACATTTTGTTAAAAATCTGTTAGTTTGTAATTGATGGTTATAATTGTTTCTGTCGTGTTGGGCTGTTGTGCCTTTCCTTTTGGTACTATTAGGATACTCCACTAAATACAATTTAATTAATGCTGAGGAGTGTTTCAAATTGTGACGGTAGACAACAGGATACTAAAAACATCAGCTAGGTCCCATTGGTAGTTCAATTCTGTAATCTGCAAGCTACTAAATATTACTTAAAATCTGAGTAATATTTCGGGCTTTTACAATACAGTTTTCTTTAAATGTGATACTGAGTGATACTGTCATAAACTTTTGAATATTAACCCCAGCTACTCAAGTTCTTTATTACTAAAATTCAGTGCTTTTTGTGTGCTTTATCATGTTTTACAGCTCAGTTTTTAATAATAAGAAATATAAAAATATATTAGGCCTGTGAAGTAAAAAGAAAACAATAATGCTAATAGTAACATTAATTGCCGCTAAAGAACAAGCATGTAATTGTAATTAACAAGGTTGGAGTGGGGAGTCGTATCAGTGTGAAAGTTGCAAAGGAAGAAATAGAGATTAATTCCACACTGAAAATTAAAAATAAAGAAATAAAAGCAATGGTTTGGCTGTAGACCCTTCCTTGGGGTTTTTTGGTGCTCTAAAATATTCTGCATTTCAGAACAAATGCACAAAAGCACATTTCTCTACATATTTGATAGGCGTTAATATAATTCCTGTAGCAGTTTGAATATTTGTGGGGATGTACCCGATAACAAGAGAAAAGCACCGTTTGTGTTTGTACTGTAGCAATGACAGTTGGAGTTGTGGGCCCAGAGTAGATAAAGTATGTATAACTTCTGACCGCTCTAGCCTCAGCTGCTAATGGACACTTTAAAAAAATCAAATTAAATTGTGCAATGACAAAGGTATATAGACATTCATTTCTAGTGGCTCCGGATCTCCGGCTTCTGCCAGAAACCTAAAGTGAGTTCAAGAGACATTCTCCGTAATTCAGCAAAAGAAGAATGAAGCACAGGCTCCTAATGATGGACAGAGGGACTGTGTGTGGCTTCAATGAAGTTGTACAATAAATGTAAAGCCTTAGCTAGACTATTTAGAAGTGACTTACATTGGTAACCTGATGAGTAGTATTTACAATAGGTCTGTATTCAAGCTACATAGCCAATCAGGCCAGAGCACGTCCTGGTTTCCATGGTGTTAACCAAACAGAGAACACAAGACCTTTCCCCAGATGAGGACACCAGTCCACCACAGAGCTGAACCGTCTAATGCTGTTCCCATTTCTAACAGCTTCGTGAACTGGAGTCATCGGGGTCAAGTACGTCACTCAAGGTACAACAGCGGTGTCTAAAGCAGGGGCTTGAATCCACTGTTGTGAATTTAAAGACTTACCCACTGCGCTACACTATCCCCTAGCACTAGTAATCAGGAAGTTTTTGAGCAATATATTTTATGTGTTTTGACAGGAATAATTGCATAATAGTTAACATGGACATTTAACATAGACATCTGTACTACTACTACTACGGAACAAGTAATAGGTTTATTCCATGCTGAAAAAAAGAAGAAAGAGAACACAACGTTACGGCCGTGGAGCCTTCTTCAGGTGTCAACTACTACTACTACTACTATTATTGTTATGTAATTTGCAGGTTATAATTTGTAAGCTACTCTTTGTGACAATGTGCAAATTCTAACTGCTGTCAGATGCACAAAAATACAGTATACTGTGTTAAAAAATGTGGTGACTTTTATTTTTGCATAAACATCGTATCCAGTCATTAACAGTTTTAACTAAACTTAAGTTTTAACTTTTGTTGAAGTTTTTGCTTTTTTGTTGTTGATGATTTCTTAGCAACACATGAAAGCAGTTCATTCAAAAAGGATTTTAAGAAATCCTTGATTAAATAATCACCTTCCCACACAGATGTATTTTTTTGTATTTTAAGGGCAAAAATAATGATACGCAATTCTGTCTCCTGTCTGTAAAGGAGTTCTTTTCAGATAAGATGACATGAAATGTTAAAATATTTGAAGCAATCCAGAATAAAAAAAAAGTGAATGATGTATTTTAAAATGTAAGTGATGGCAGGGGGAAATGACTTTGTTTCTTCTCTAAAAGGATTAATCTTTGAGAGGTTTGGTCATGATGATTACAGTTATCATTATCTTGTGAACCTCCTTCAGACATCTGAAATGAAAACACTAATTGAGAACTGAAACAAACTAATTGTGGCATGACCAATTCATTCAAAAGAGTTCATGGGAAGACGTGGTCATTAGGTATTTGGTCAGTTACTTTGCATCACTGATCTTTAGACCGCTGTTATCTTACAGTTAGTATCCCTACCACCAACAATAGTCCCTGGATAGGAGAGTAGCGTGCTACCTCTTCTCCTCATTGGACAGAAAAAAGAAAGTACAGTAGGTAAAAGCTGAAGAGGAGTGAACAGCATCCATCCCCAAAACCAACAGCATAACTGTTTGTTGGTGATAGCTCTATAACATTTATTCCTTTCTTTCCTACTCAGTGGATGTCTGTTAATTCATTACTTCAATATAAATAGAATACTATATACAGTATGCAATATGTATACTAATTTACAATACATTCATATTGTGTACAATATAAATTCCATATAACAATATTGATGCCACAGTAAACATGTTCCATTTTGCTTCTCTTAAACTTTTTCTAAAGTCTCCATTCCCGAAAGTCAACATTTGTAATGTGGGCTCAGCTGGGCTGATTTGGGCCATCTTTGTCAAAGTAAACATTTTTGTTTCAGTTTTGAATTATACATGTTTATCTTTTAGGTAAATTATGTTTCATTCTGTGTATTTGCTTTCCAATGTTTTCAACAATGTTTTGCATCAGAAGTATTATTATTGTTGTCCTTAACATAAAGCAGTTTGTTTTATTTCATATAATCTTCTTTGTAGATTACTTTAGAATATCCTTAAAGAAACTATGTATATTATAAATCCTGTAATAAAAATAATACAAATATTTCAATATAATATAGATATTAAAAGATCCCAAAAGGCAATATGTAAAGTAAAAAAAATGCATATTCTGTATTTTCCATTAATGGGAGAACTCATACTTTTTCATTTTCAATTTGTATTGTTTAGATGAATTGCAGTTAGAACTTGTACAAGAGATGAAATTCAGGGTAGCAGGTGGTGTTTTTTGATTCAGCTACAATAATTGCAAACCAGATTTGTTTTGTTTCTGCAAGATTAAAATGAATAGCCATTGGTAGATTTGAAAATGCATTATTTTAAGGGCAAGTTCTAAGATCAATAAAAACAGCCTTGAACGGACCCTGATAACTTAGTTAGCCTGCTACAATGGTGGCCCTGCTCATTTAAAAAATCTTGTGACTGTGTCACTTAAGGCTCTCCTAACTTACAGGGAGTTGTATCAAAGAACTGCTGATTTACTTTGGAATCAATCAAGTCTTTCCTGTTATTTTGCTTTGAGCTTATAAGAGGCTTAGAGAAGCAAAATTGCATGGCCTTCTGGAGAAAAAGTAATTATGGTGCAGCTGATTTGCTCACAAAATGACTGATTTTACCTTTTTCTGTTGCAAATCTTTTGTTCCAGGTAAAAAATATTATAATGTACATTTCACTATTTTTGATTTCAGCAACAGCTTGCTTAAATAGCAAGGGTCATTAACACTGAATTTCCCATCAAAAAGATTTAGCTTTGGATGTAAGTTCTATTGGTTTATTCTGTCATTTTCTTTTATTTTATTGAAAAAGTAAATGGGGCACATTTTGTTGCTCAATGAGATATTTGTTCATCCTGATCAGCAAAAACTTCATATTTAAGTAAAAAAGAGACCATGTACCACTTAGTGTGTGTGTCACATATTCCTTTATGCTGTGCAGTTATACAGATGTAAGTCCTGACTGTTTAAATCAAGAAGAAAACAAAACCAAATGATTTATTCTTAAGTGGGGCAATAAGAGCTAAAAAGCTTCTGTTCAATTCAAATGTATTATTTTTACTATCACATTACAGATTCAACAGTATTTAACATTTAATTCCTTTTTATTGCATTAACCCGCAGTTCACAGACGATAATTCAGCTGCCTGTGATTTCTAATAATTATTTCCACTTTTAATCCTTCTACAGCTTTTGGATTTTTTCCACTGAGCAACAGTGATTAAGTTCTGTAGAAAAAAAAATTTAACCAGCTTCAAGCTGATTACATTCCAAAGATATTATCTATATTTTATGTTCTAAATGAGTGGTTCTATTATTCTTAACAACTATCTACTCCAGCAGAACCTTTGAAATACTTCTAAAACTGTTATACATAATAGTTTTATTTTACTACTTATGATTTTTTTTTAGAATTTCTCATCTCATGTTTTTTAATTTTCATTTCAGAGGAAAACAAATTTAACAAAAAAATATTTTGAAGTTTCCAGAAAGTACTGTAAGTACTTAACTACACTTATGCCTTGGCTCATAATGCAAATATATGATATGTATATGATGTAAGTATAGTGGTGAATGTTTAAAGCTGTAATATGATGCTGAAAAGAGAGTGAGTCCAAACAAAAGATCACCTTTTAGCTTTGCTCCGGCTCTGTGTCCACTATTGCATTAGTTCCTTGCACTCTGATATTTTGAGTTCACATCTCAGCAAACAAGTTAAACCCTCAGGGACCCCCAGCTCCCTCTATTTTCCAGGATTGGCCTTAAGGCAGCACGTACATCAAGTTTATATTATTTTTCTGTATTGTGTGAATGAATCTTCAAATGTTGTGGATTCAAATGGGAGTGCTTTGTAAAGTGTTGTGAATAGTTTAAAAGTGTTTTCTAAAATACATCCAAAAAGCAAGTGTAATGTTGCCATAGCCAAAATGTAATGTAGTGTGCTCTCTGAATGCACCAGTTCTGTAGGGTTTGGGCATTTACTGGGACAATTTTTAATTGTAGCAGTAAATCACAAAGTTGATTCTTTTGATGGCTTTAGAATCCAACCATGCGACATAACTCAAACAACGTACACACACAGGTACTAATACACGAGGATACGTTTATTAATACATAGAATATGCATATAAACCTAACAGATCTTATCGAGAGGGCTATCAGAATACAAAAGGTATATATTCAATCAGTTACAAAGTGTTACACATATCAAGAGAACATATGTTCAGTATATCATTCATTAAGACCGTTTCATAAATGAACTTGGTTATAACTTCTACATTAGATACTCAAAACAAGTACATAACTCTTAGGAATTAAATTGATATCAACTGGTTGGGATAACAATTGAATTCTCGAGCTGTAATGCATTGAAGTTAAATACTCATCCAATCTTTGGGGATTCAGATCTCCTGTGGGCACAAAGAAACAGTTACAGGCAGTTGCTGTCCAATCCGCGCTCTCTGGCTGCGTGCCAGGCTGTGCTGTGCGGCTTGTGACGGTGCGCTGCTGATGCTCACTGACCGGCTAGTTAGTGTTGGCTTTAACTAGCACAGTTTGTGCACAGGAGAAAAGGTGACTGTGGGTCCCAGCAAGTCAGGAAGAGGACCGGTTCGTTTCTGATGAAGAGCTAGTTCTGAATAGTGATTCAGCTGTCCACAGTTCTGACCTGTTCACGAGGCCTGCTGCTGGTGCTAACCTCGGGTGGATCCTCTGGTTACTCTCTGGCAACCTCCGCTCTCGACTCTTAGAACAAAGGAAAGTTCTGGCCCTCGGACACACTGGCCATTCCGTGGTTGTCCGGGCTGAGTCTCAGGATGGTCAGGAGGCGCGCTGCGAGAATGTCCTGCCCTTGGGAGCCTTCTACTCCTGGGCCGTTCTGCCCTGGAATTCTCCTTTGAATTCCCTTTAGAATTGTCCACAGAATTCTCCTGAATCTTACTGAATCTCTTCGGCTCTCTGTGTTGCCTGTTTTTACCTGCAGGAACTTCAGCTCATTCATTGGCTGAAAGTTCCATGGGCATTAGAGTCCCACGTGGGTTACTCGGCCCTGCCAGTCCCTGATTGGTTGATCGAGGTGAGATATGAGTCACTTACTCCTGACACTTAGGAATGCAGTCCAGATGTCCATCTGGCACTCCCTAGACAGATAGGCACCAATGGATGACCATTAATCATGATAGCCAGGCTTAGCTAAGTGCATCCCCCTTTGGGAGCTGTCCTAGGAAACCTTAAATCAGCCTGCATGAATAGTTTCTCTGTGGCTGCACCACAGAGATGAACAGAGAAATGGGGCCTCATTTGGGAAGGCTCAGAACACTTAATTATTTCTTATTAATAAGCCTCGCCGCTACACAAGTAATCTGAACTGAAAAAAAGATACGGCGCAAATGAAGTGCCATATTTTTTTTTAATTGCTCATACCAAATAAAGCCACATTCTAATAATCTATTAATCTATACTGATACTGACGTTTTTTTTTTGCTTTCCTCTAGGTACTCTTTCCAGGACGAAGAAGACATGTTCATGGTAGTAGACCTTCTTCTTGGAGGGGATTTACGCTACCATTTACAACAGAATGTACATTTTAAAGAAGAAACTGTGAAACTCTACATCTGTGAATTAGCACTAGCCCTGTATTACTTGCAATGCTGCCACATCATCCATCGGTAAGTACCTCAGGAATGTATATCACTTTCATAAACAGTATATATCATATATATATATCATATACTGTTTATATCATTACATTATAACAAAAAATATTCTATTTTTCATACCAAACATTCATATTAACTGGGGCTCACTGTTAAAAAAGATTTAATTCCCTAATTAAGCTTGTGATACTTCCCTCATTGCTATGTTACTATTTTGGCAAGAAAACATTTCTTATTGAATAATTCACCATCATATTTTACGTCTGTATGTTAAAGCAGGGGTGTCTATCACTAACCACTGATGACCTCAGCCCAGCCTGTTATAACTAACTAATTCACCCTTTCCTTGTGATCAGTTAGAATTCATTAAGCAAATTAGCAGGTATCCTTCTTTACTATAAGTTAAAGGATCTCCTATTAGTACCACTTGTGTCTTGTAGGCTGAAAGGTTGTTCTGATTTTTGTTTCAGATTATATCTAAATTACTTTAAAAAACAGTCTGCTTAGTTTTTCTGTTTAGTTATTTAGAGCCTCCAGGATTTTAAGAACTAGTGATTTAATAGTGTTAAAGATGCTGCATTTTGGCTCTCCAGGACCCCTGGATTAAAGAGTTCATATGTCTAGAGTCATTGGATTTTCTGGGTCTTATGTTAGAGAAGATATGTATGTATAACTATTGAAAACAACTGTGTAGTCATGGCATTTGGTGATTTTTTGTTACATTTTACAAGCGTACCACATAGGCCTTTATGCCTGTTTATCATTTAAACTCTGTTTTTACAGTCACACAAAAGAAGTTACATTTTATATTTAAAATATGATTCACAAATTCAGCTAGTTTGTATATACAGTACAGTATAGTGTATAAATATATATGCTGTATATAGAACTACCATGTACACATATACTGTAGGTGTGGAACAGGGTCACAAAGGTGCAGTGGCTAGCATTGCTACCTTGTTGTGCTCTGGCACTGGGCTCAGTACTGGACCTAGGTTGCTACAGTATATGTGTGGAGTCTGTATGTTCTCCACATGTGCACATGGGTTTCCTCTGGGTGCTCCAGTTTCCTCCCACGGCCCCAAAACCTGGTAGGTACAGTAATTGTCTCCTGGGAAAATTGGCCCTGGCGTGAGTGTGTGTACATTATGTCTGTGTGATTGGCATTTCATCCAGGGTGACCCTAGAAGCCAATTAACCTACCGGTCTGACTTTGGACTATGTAAGGAAACCGGAGCACCTGGAGGAAACACCACACAAACACAGGGAGAACATACCATACAACCTCCAACAGAGAGCAGCCCAGGTCCAAGACTGAACCCAGGGCCCACCCCAGCACTGCAAGGGAGTATTGCTAACCAGTGCACCCTTGAGTGAAGTGCTAGCACGATATACTGTATTAACAATAAAACTTGATACTCATGGATTAATATCTTACTATTGAATAAGATTACAAAGTAGAATGACCTAACTGTAAACTACAGAATTTAAATATAAAAACTATTAGAACAGTTACACATAAGTAGTGACGTGGTTGTCCATTTAGTTTGTTTCAAAGATAGTAGCTAATTGAACTGATGATCTCATCCTGCCATTTTTTTGAAGAAGTCCTTGGTTTAAGCATTATGACTGGATAGCTTGTTCTCATCACCCTTTATGCACATTATTACACATGCAAAATAATGTATGTTCTGCGTAACTACTTTGGCGAATCTGACTGATGGTGGCTGAATATAGCCTGCGATAAAAATATAACAAAATAATAAGGCTGAATGCAGTGTGATTAAAGTTATGTATTATAAGGAAAGCTTAGGGATTTAATTGGATTTGTTCAGAACAACAATCTAAGGTGAAATGGATCAGCCTTATTCAAGTACATAATTACATTTCAAAAAGATGCATGTAAAGATATCTTGTATTTATGGCACACACAACATTTCCTAATTTGATTTTTTTGCCTCAATCCAGTGGACATTAGCTGCTTTTAATATCCCCATTTATTATTTGCTGTGCTATCTTACTGTATGAATTCTATATTTGTCTTGAGGAAAACATTTTATCAACTAGTAGAGTACAAATGATGTGTTACTGAATATTTAGAATATACTGCCATTAATATTACAGCAAAGAACCAATTCCTACGGCCAAATTTTTGGCATTGTGCAAATAATGTATTTTAACAATATTGAGTTTGCTATATGAGTTAGGTTCTATATGAATAGACACTACATAATCTATTGCAATATTATCCCTTTTGTTTGTGAGCCATCTGATCTGTAGCAAGCTGTGTGGAGAGAAAGTAGTGGCGATAGACTTAGGACATCTAATAAGGAAAAAAGCATTTAGACCCACTCCCCAAGCAGTCCTGGTCCTTTTGTTATGCATTAAAATATTGGCCAGAGGTGACCTGAAAAAATATCTCCAGTGCTCAGACTTAGAATGTGCACTGAAGAAAACTAATTTAGCAGCACAGAAGCAAACTGCCCAATTGGGAGAAAGTATTTAAATTCATTTGAACTACACAAGATGCACTGTGAGGAGTGCTGTGTTTCACAGAAAAAGACATATACACTTAAAAACGTCTGGGTAGCTGCTACTCCTGACATTAGTGCTAAAGAAAAGTCAATTTCCTGAAATTCCTTATCCAGACATACCTGTCATGAACACGGACTGAAATCCGTGTCAGATCTTGTAGAAGACCCTATGCGATGCGGTAAGAGCTGGAGAAAACAGGAGGCGTGGTAAAAGGGAACACAGTCCGTGAGACAGTGTACGGGGAAGACAGAACAGCATCCAAATCCAAACGGGTCCAAGGGCAGGTCAAAGCACAGTCCAAGAGTCCATCAACAAGGAATCCATCCTGTGACAAAGTTAAAATCCCCGGGAGGGGGGAGCACACGGACAAACAAAACATGGAGGTCCAAGGGTGACGGGGCGAGATCCTCCAGACCCCGGGCTCAGGAAGCGGGAGGTGTCGGGGATGAGGCCTATGCCCTCAGGAGACGGACGTAGGGTTTCCTGGTGCTAGGCGGGCCTCGCGACATCTTACCCTAATGATGAGCCCCGAGGACTGGAGGAGTTGGTCTTTAAATAATAACGCTAACAGGGTACACCTGGAGAGCTTAATAACACGGACAATAATGGGAGCAGTGGAGCACCCTCTAGGGAGGGATGTCGGGCGTGACAATACCACCAACAGACATACCTGTATTTCAGATATCTGAGAAAAAAAACATCACCAAATGAGAAAATATATTTAGGAATATTTGTTGAGGAGTCAGGCATGAGAATCTGTGGCTTATTCCTCTTGGCTAAGGGTCAGTCACCTGGCCATTGGACAAAGAAGTTAGATCCCCCATACAGAGAGTGTAAGTTAAAAGATGGTGGAAGAGCAATAGAAAGCAAGAGAAATATGAGCAAGAAAAAGAGACTTATTGTGTTATTTATAGTTGTTTCATAAAGTGACATTGCAGAAAATTAAGATTTAGGATAACTAAACTTTCCTGAAAAACTCCACCTATTTATACGGTAAGGTACTATTTGCTACTCATTTTATCGGGCTGAAATTGAGTTTTGTTTGTCTGTGATGTTTCAAAACTTTATTTGAAAAGAACACTCATGAAGTATTAAGTGCCTTGATTTTCTTTTGTTGAAAGCCATGGTCATGCATTTTTCTGATGCATTTCTCAGATGTACTGTTTCTCTGACAAACTAATCCATTTCAGCTGGAGTTCATTTGTCTTTTTCTAAAATTCTGCAGGCAATGCTTATATTGTAATACTTATATATTTTTTGATGAACCTTCCATGTTTCTAACCGAGTCTTCTGATTCATGAGCAAAGGGGAGCCCCAGCACTAACTCCTGTGCCACCGGGAAACCCTTAGATTAACCAATTTGACTTGATTTTGTTGAAATGGATAATGTCAAAAAGGAATTGCTATTGACCATTTTTTTATCTTTTAAACCACAGAATTCAGTGGAAAAGCAGTATTATTTAACTAACAGAGGGGAGAAGTTATATTTTGCTTATGAACTTGACACATCAAATCTGTATTTTATAGCACTTTTGATACTATACTATTTAGAAGTACTATACAATATTATAATATTATAGTTCTAAAAGTTTTCTCATATCTATATATTTTCTTATAAATATTTTAAATCTTATGCGATATAAAAATCTTTATTGCATGTAGGAAATCAAGAAAAATGAAGGGAGACAGTTTTAAAAGCAATGTCAATTCATGTACGGTATACTGTTGTCAATTAGTTTTGGCAACCTTTATATGCGATGATACATATGGAGATAAATGGAATCCATTCAGCCCACTCATATCCACAGATGCACAGATCCTCAGACAAGAGAAGTGTTTGTCTGTAGTCAGACTTATGTCTTTCCAATTTTACATCAAAACATGCCAAAACATGACATGGGCAAACTGTATTGGTATGTATACATATTTAAGGTTTTGAAATTCAGTAAAAAGAATGCAGAATGACTTTTAATGACTTTAAATCCTATATTTTAAAAGGAATTATTTCAGTAGTCTAGGTCTCTTTCCTAAAACTCCTTCTCCAGGCTCTTCTGCTGTCAAAACCGCAGGTTCTGCCTTGGCTTTGCATCTGCTGAATTGCTTCTTACAGGCCGTATTATTGAAGGAACATAAATTATTAATTTCTTGCTGATGAGGAGCAGAACTGTAACATAATGCTGTCACCACCAAGCTTGAGCGCAAGAATGGTGTAGGCTGAGTGATGCATTATGATGGCTTTTCATCCATTGTAAAACTTTGCTATTAGACAAGAAAGTCCTAATTTTGTCTTGCCTGACCACAAAACCTTTTGTCATCCAGTATGTTAACAGTATGACTTAGGTGCTATATTTTAAACTCCATGTGGGATTTGAGATGTTTTTCAGATGTTTTCTGTTCCATACAAGCCGCATTTTGCAGTGACTGAGATACTGTTAACCCAGGGAATTTCTTCCATCTCAACCATTGAAATGTAACTCTTTCCAAGTCACCATTGGCCTCACAGTTGAATCTTTATTTAGTTTCTTCCATGCTCAGGTGCCTGGTTTTGAAGGATGGCCTGGTATAGGCAGTGTTTGGTTGAATTTATCTTCCTAATGATCACCTTCACCATCCTCAAAGAGCTAATAAGGGTCTTTGAAATGTCTTCATACTCTTCTCCTGAAACCGGTATTTTTAAATAGAAAATTGTGAGAACAACTATTATTGCACACAGACAGAGGCTGCTTAGCTTGTTAAAGTAATTTTGTGCACCTACTGTAAATTTGCCACA
Organism: Lepisosteus oculatus; assembly: GCF_040954835.1. Lineage (NCBI taxonomy): Eukaryota > Metazoa > Chordata > Actinopteri > Semionotiformes > Lepisosteidae > Lepisosteus > Lepisosteus oculatus. Next base: position 43,337,457 of record NC_090696.1, on the reverse strand, counting down.
GCAAAGGGTTTTAAAATGTCTAGTATTATTTAAAAAACAACTGTTTCAAAATGCAGTCTCTCCTGTACTTCACCACAGTTTCTCAGTCCTTCCCCTGTACTTCACAGTCAGTGCTATTACACATAGTCACCCATTGGCTATTACATGTGTATAACAAGACACTTCATGCATGTGTCTTTCATACACATTTCCAAAATCCTTGCACATGAAATCCTGTGTAAATGAGACTGCTTTCTTCATAGTGTTTTAGCCAGTTTGGGCAGTTTTGCCATAGAAGATCAAATAATTAAGTCAACCAGTTAAAGCAGGGGTGTAATTGAGCCCAGGATTCTTTTTTTTAAATTAAAATCAATCTTTTATTAGCTCCAGAGTCCTCTATTCTTTTCTACTGAACTTGTCATGCAGTATTTAATACTCTGTTAATACCCTGGATGAGGTTTTAAATATTGGTGGCTTGCGACAAGGTGGTACAGTCACTGAGGACACTGATCTGAGGACAACAGTATCTATAGCTTGTTATTCCAAGGTAGGAATTAAGTATCTAAACTGGTTTGCTGTTGGCTTAACTGTACCAATTTACTAGTTTCTCCACCAGCCTTGTAGACGCTGCTGCTTGTCGACCAACCTAGCTTAAGAGATGTGCTTGAGAAAACATCAGGAATAAAGAAGTGTAAAGTTTGTTGAGTTCATAAAGTAATTTAGTTCATGAAAGCCTGAAGACAGTTCAGCCCTCTCAGAATTTCATCGGACATCTGTGATCTAATTTCTGTGATGACCCCCTTCCACAAGGAGTAAAAGCTGCCAAAATACTTAAACACATTTATTTTAATGAAATGGTCCTTAAATGAGATTACACTTCATACTGTGGCTCTCAGGGACTTTTTGGTTTATTTTTATCTGCACCAGCAACAGGTGCAGGGCGATCCACTGCCTCCAGCCTCTATCACTGGGGCTTAAATAAACTCAGCAGTCTCAGCTTGGTAGCTGTTATATTCAGATTTGATTTTCAAATGTCCAGAAGTACTTCACTGCAATGGTCCTTATTTAAAAAACTGTTCTTTTACCATGCAAAGTAAAGTTTTGTATATGAATTAATTAATGATTAGGCAATTCAAGAACTCCTTATCCAGGATATGTAATCTGTTGACAATTATGCCATTGGATGTGACAGTAAATTAACACCAACATTAACCAAATAAAACTGGCTCTATAATGTGACCTAATGCAACTATACTGTCAATTGTTTGGTCCACTAGTTATGTCATGTTTTTGTTTACTCATAGAGTGAAATAATTATTTTATGCAACCATTCATAAGAATGAGGAATTGATTTCTTAAATAAAAGACTGAAAAAAAATGTAATCTTCGCTCACAGGTTAACACTGATTTGGTGTGAAGCCTGTTAAATTCACAGTGTCTCAAAGTTTGGGAGATTTTTTTAAACTTCTGGGACATGCTGTTAAACTTGAAGGTTAAGGTGTTACCGTTCACTTCAAACACTCTTTCCCACAGGAGCTCATAAAAAGCATTCAGTATTCTGTAAATATTAACTTTGCTAAATCAATTACTACCTGATTTGCTATGCTCTTTAGTCTGTAGAATTTCATAACAGGGAATATTCTAGCAGAAAAAAATGTGATTTTCTGCTGTCAGCAAAATGCAGACATCGTCTACAGTATATGCATATTCTAACACTCAACCCTCCCACCCATTAAAGTCTGTGAAAGCTATTGTTATGGCCAGAGGGACCTGTTTTTAATCCTTCCCACGTTTGGTGTGAAGTCCTTAATACCCCACTTTTCTAGTCTGAGTCATATTTCATCACAAATTATTTTGTAATGCAAGCAGGTGTTATTTCCCTTTCACTCAAGTTAGAAAAAAGGATTATCATTATTAAGTTGTGAACTAAAGCCAAGTGCTTTTAGAAAAAACAATGTCTAGTGATTTTTTTTATCCAATAAAAACGATCAAATTCTGGATTATTGTTAGCCAAAGTTTTACTTCTTGGAGGTTAATTCCTAATATAATATAAAATGTGAATAATATTTTTTCCCCTTGTTAATTTCCAAGATTGTGCATGGGATATTGATTAAAACATTACACATGATAATGAAAGAAATTGTTAACGGTAACATACAGTATAAGGCTTCCTAGAGAAATGCACCAATCAAAACCCCAAGCATAAAGGTCTAATTGTATATAAAATTAAATTATTATACAGTTAAAGATAAATTATCTAATTCATAAATTGTTGACATGTTTTAATTTAATGTTTCAGGAAAATTATTTCCTGCTGTATTTTAAGTCAATTGTTTGTAATGAAATCTGAACCTTGAATGGTTTCTCCTTGGTGGCTGTAATATCTCATATTTTGCCCAAAGGATTTCACTTTCAAGTGATTTATGACTGTATCTTATAAATATAGTGGTTGTTTGTGATGTCTACATTGTGATTGCTTGAAACAGTTGTCAAACACAAAGCACCTCTATTTATGGCTTTATTGAAGTAAAGAGATTGGCACTTGCACTTTTTCAATAAAATAAGTCCCATAAAATGCCGAGGGAGAGTTATTGCTATGCATTGATGTGCGCTTCAGAATGCTGAGATGAAACAGGAATTTTTCAGTCCGTGGGATGCCAGACAAGGTTGTGCCATTGGTGAATTATTTATGCAACCTGTTTCTTCAATCCTTTTGATGTTGTTTCTATTCAATCCACAGTAAGTGTTTCCCATTCATCACAAAAAGACCTAAAACCATATTAAAGGCGTTCAGTTTGCATGATTCGTTATTTGCATGAATTTGGTATTAACTTATCTTATGGCCGGATGAGCAAATGGATTCTGCTTGAAGCACATAGAAGAGTTATCCCAAAAGTGGGTAAATGAAAAAATCAAAAGCTAAGACACACAGTTCAACAAACTGACTAGGAAAAATATAAGGGAAAAGAATGCACATAAAATGAATAAAAGACAACAAGGGTTCAGTGAAAGAAAATTAGAATAACTGAAACCATGGGAAAAAAGAAAGGTAGAAGGACTAACAGATAGATGGATAGGAATAATACAATGGAGGATACAATAACAATACAAAGAAAAGCCTAATGGATAACCATAATGAAAATATATCTAGTAGGACAGTAATGGGAAACCTCTATACCTCTTGCGCTCTTAATGTGTGTTCACTCCGATGTTTTACTCAATAACAACCCTTAGGAATCAGAAGGGCTTTACATTTTTTATTTAATAGTATTAGCATAAAAGAGACAAAAGTGTTCTAGATGATTGAAGTTATCAATATTAATAAGTCAACAGGTCTGGATGGTATCCTGTCAATTGTGTTTGAACTATATAGTATATAGGGTCATTATACAGCTATTAACACAACTCATCCACCAGGGATTCAAGATAGAGGTAATAACAATGGGTTTTAGAACTGAAAGGTATTGCCCTCTAGTAAAAATGGTGCCGAAGCTGAGACATTTTAGACCAAAACAAACTAAAAATTTAAAACAGCCTGTAGAAGCTATTTAGGGAAAAAGATTCTTGTGTTTATATTGATACATCATTTACAACTTCTATACAATATGTTGAACAATTAAAAAGGGAGAAAATTTTATTAAAAAGTTATTAAATTATTAAGTTATTCAAATATTAGGACAAGATAGTTATTCTATTAAAAGAATGAAGTTATTTATAAGATAAAAGCATAACTTTCAAATCAATATTTTACATGTATGTTAAAATTGTAAGATCTCATTTGCAATACTGTGTACAATTATCATCACCATGTGAAATATAAAAAGGAATTGCTACTCTGGATTCAGTCCCAGGAAGACCAATCAGATACATTCTAGGGCTTTAGGGAATGTCCTGTGCTGTCAGACTGAGGAAACTGACCCGTTTTATTTTTAAACAGAGAAGACTTCTAGGGGACCTGAACTAAATATTAAATGTTTTCTAATGCATTGACAAAGCAAAATCGGCACACATCTTCAGAATTAGTAAAACACATATCAGAGAACATATCTACATGGAAGTGCTTTTAAAATCAAGAACAGGAGGCACTTCTTTATGCAAATGGTGGGAGTATGGATGAAGATATTTTATCATGTTGTTGAAGCCAATGCTCTGGCTTCGTTCAAGACATGGCTGGATGTATAAATTAGCTACTAACTGGATAGATGAGCCAATTTTTTAAATAATCAGCATATTTACCCAGAATAAAGGTTGAAATATTTAAGGAATGTAGCCTCCACAGCATCTGTGTAATTTTGCATAGCCAGGGGCAGTACTGACTTTCATGAAGTGTTAACCAGTACAAAGAAAGAAGAAAAAAATAACATGTTATTAAAAGTGCATTTCATAGTTAACCTGTGTAGCAGATTTGGTGTTCTATAGTCAGGTACAGCTGAATTTGTGTCTTTTCACAACAATATGATGGAGTTAAAAACAGCACGGAAGCATTCAGTTTTCATTCCATGTGGCTATATTTCCCTTTTGGCCACGGGCATTTTATTTAATAATAAAATGCCCTTTTAAAATGTTTAAATTAGTTATCTATTCAATCTTATGGTTTTGTAGCAGAGGAAAGATCACATCGCTGTCTCATACTGAAGCTCCAAGGTCCTGGGTTCAATTCTGTCTTATTTCTTTGCTTTGTCTGCCACACTCACAGTTAATATTTAATTTTTCACATATTATTGGATGTAAGTAAATCACATGTGTAATGCAGAATTTCTTGTACAATAATACACAATTTAGACTACATGTCCAAACACATTACATTTTAGTTCCCAATATACAGTATCTAAGCAAATGTATCCATTTTACCGTGATGCTATCACTAATATTAACATCCATCAATATGTTAAAACATCATGGCCACATCTCTTTGAAAACGGAGCCTTTCTAACACTCATTCACCTCTTCTGCCAAATACATCTCCAAACAGATCTGTACATCCAACAGTTGAATCCTCAGGCTCATAAAGGCACTGTCCTGAAACACACCGAATATGCAAGAGATCAGATCATTCTTCTTAATCTTCTGAAAAAATACAGTCCACTGTAATAGAATTTCAGATCTCTGTGATAATCATGCATTTCTCTGTTTCATCATAGCAATAGTGCTCTTCGCAACATTTTTAGTATACTGTTGGCAAAGAACTTCAATTTGAATTTTTGCCACATCCCATGACTGCCTTAGTGAATTAAAAAGCTTCCTGTTTTTGCCACCATTACCAGAAGAAAGCAAAACATTTATAAAAAAAGTATCTTGTAAAGCTTTCACATTGAAATACTTCCAACATGTATTTCTGCTTATAGAATTACTGCAGTCATGTGAAAGACAGAAAATAATACAAAAGGCAGATTTAAGATTTTAAAAAATGTTAAGAAAGAAATCAAAATGTTGTCTACTGTATATACGGTACATAAACATGAAAGTACACTATTTACATACAGTAAGCCTTCTAGGAATGTATTCTCCTAATAGGAATATTCTTCTTTCCACACATCTCCCACATCGTAATCTGATTAAACAGAATGCAGTTCCCTGTTTGACCAGTTTTTGGTTTCAAGCCATTCATTTGTCATGCATTCCCCACTGCACTATTAAAATAATAAAAACATGTCATTGGATTTATTCTGTGCTATAACTATTTAATGTCTAAAGAAATTGCAGCATGGGGTCCCCTGGGTTTTTTATGTTCTTGTTCTGTTCACATGGGTTTCCTCCCTGTGCTCTGGTTTTCTCCCACAGTCATATTGGTAGGTTAACTGGCTTCTGGGAAAATTGGCCTTTGTGTGAGTGTGTTTGTGTCTGTTTGTGACCCGTGATGGACTCCTGTCCAGGGTGTGTCCTGCCTGGCACCCACTGCTTGCCTTGATAGGCTCCAGCTCCGCTGTAACTCTGTATTGAATAAACTTATAAGAAAATGACTGGGTGCATATACCCCTTTTACACCTTGAAAAATTGAAAGTGTTGAGTTTTCAAACCTAACAAAAACAAAACAATTTTTTCCACTAACAAAAACATGCCATAGTTCAATATAACCTCCCCTGGGTTATACTGACTAAGCCAGTCAGACTTCTTCAAGTGATCTAAGCGTTTTTCCTGGAGAAAAAAAAACTAATATTCTTTTGAATATTACATACTGTATAATTGTTACGTCCCCCACATGGCTCAGTCTAGGGGCGAATGGGGACTAACATATGAGTTTAACAGATGGAAATACACACACAACTACGTGTAGGATGACAGGAAACGCTAGGAAGTAAAAAAAAAACACAGGGGTAAGGGAACAACAAAAAAAACAACTAACTACACTATTCTACAACCCAATTACCTGCTAAACCTGTCTCCCGGGAAAAGAAAAGTCTTCCCCAAGCTATCCGTCTACGCTCTCTAAACTAAGCTATAATGGAAAACTAAAACAAGAAACATGGATGCCACAACAATCCCAACCCTACACCACAGCTAAGAAAACAAGTCTGACACGTCTCACATTTTCACCGTTTCTCCTTCTTACACCTCTCTTCAGACACCTCTAAGGACGCCCCCGTACCGGCACTTAAAACCGAACCTCTCTCTTCAACCAATCCAGAGAGAGTCTTGATTTAGGGACACGCCCACCTCCAAAAATGGACCCCTGCACAATTAACAAAAATTGCCATCTTAATAGTACTGTATATCATCCTTCATGTACAGTATATTAAGAGAGCCGAGTGAAATTACAGCCATTATGTTAAATAAAAATCAAAAATGGAAAAATGAAAGAAACAGAAAGAAAAATTATGGAAAATGTAAACATCACAGTTGGTTTGCAAAGTATGAGCTCTGTACATTAAATTGTTAAGCCTTTGACTTTCTTTCAAATTCACATTTCTTAAAAGTTCTTTTTACCAGTTGTACTGAGGTGAAAAATTGGTAATAAGAAAATTATTCAATTTTAATGCCCTTTCTACCTTCGATCTGATGTACTTACTCTCTAGTGTTTTGAGCACTGTGGCCACCTCTACACTCTGACTGTTAGAAAACTTTGTATGAATGGAGATAAATGTACTATATCACTGTCATTACTGCTGTTATCAATAGTGATCTTCCTACTATTCACCCCTATTTTCACTTTCTCTCTCCAAAAGAAGTTAGAAATGGTTTTAGAAGCAAGCTACTCCCCAAAGGATGAACACATTTCACCTAATCAGTTTCACCAACACAAAGAATACAATTAATTGCCACAGTACATTTAATAATACCTTGTCTCCTCCATTAAAGAAACATATCCTTCATTGTCAGTGTCAACATTAAATTCACCATCTCATCCTGTCTTATTCTCCTTCTGTTGACTTACTGTAATTTTCTATTAGTACTGGAATCTCCCTATCCTCAATGGGACCTGCAGGACCTCCTGGACTGGCTGACTGGGAACACTGTGTTTTACAGAGTTTGTGTTCGTTATAATACTATACTTCACACAATATCTACCCATATTGAGGGCTGTTGCCAGACAGCCTTCACTCAATACATACTTCATTTCACTCTCTGTTTCAAGTTTCTTTTTTTTGAGTTTCTTAAGGACTTTTCCAGTCTCGGCTCCTGGCTCACAAGGACCTCATTCTCACCTTTCTAAGTATCTGAGCACACCTTTCTCACTGTCAATATCTCCCATTCTTACAGTTCCCTAACAAAAGTAGAACACTAACAGTATTTCACTCCATTGAAACAAACACCACAGAACTGTAACCAACAACTCTGAATTATACAGTAGTATTAAATTTCTGATTAAATGTATTCAGTGTTATATACAACTTCCTTCTGAAATGCAGCTCAATGCAGAAGATTTACAACCAGGGGAATTGATGTGATGTCAGACATTAACTATCCACGATGACTCAGCTTTCCAGCAGCTTATTCTTCAAAAATGGCAGAATATTTCAATAGTAATTTGTATGATTGGAAAAGCCTAGAGAAAAGTACATTCTGTATCCACCAGAAGATGATCCATGTGATATGAACTCTGCTACTAGTGACTCACTCAGAAACACAACTAGCACCTAACTTTTCCATGGTTCTCCACTGGTACAATGGCATGAGTCAAGTTCCTGACATCATGATTCAATGTAATAATTTCTAAGTATTGATTCTGCCTCAAAACGTGGCTTTAGCAGTAGTTTCCATAGACAAAACAACCTTACACAAATAATTTGAAATACTGTAAAACTCTAAACAATATCATTCAAGGGAAGAAAGAAAGGCAGATACACTCACAATTTTTTATCATGTAATGGCTTTCTGTTGTCTTCAGAAACCAATGATTGTCCTATTTGTTTTACCTCAAAAGCTTTTGTGTGAATAGCAGTATACCCTGCTCTTTTCAAGAGGCATATTTGTGTGTTTTTAGATGCTTGCATTATTTTAAAAACACCATTAGGGAAAACAACAAATTAAGAAAATGTATGACCAAAGATCCTTTCCCTTTTTCGTTAAATGTTTTTGAAACCCAGCTCAAAATCCAAACTTCTTTTGAACATCGAGTAATATATTTGAAACAAAAACCAGTATTCATTTTTCAAAAATGGAAAGTGCATCTACAGCAGTATTAATTACATTGTGGTAGAAGTGGAAATAGAAGAGTATAATAACATGTATACAGATAATACTTATGAAGGATGAAGTTTATAAGTATATCATACACAAAAAACTAATGATTTTTATGTAAAACTATCATATACTGTATAATGCAAACCTCCAGCAAATGTAAGAGAAAACAGTGATCTTAAAACAATTTGCCTTAAATTTCTTCATGTGAAAAGGCCAACACTGGTTATATTGGAATACAAATAGAAATATCTTAAATAATGTGAACTTCTGAAGTATTACATTTAAGGAACATATCATAATTCTTTCTGAAGCAGAAAAAGATCTTTATTTTTTCTTTCCATTTGCCAGAGTTGAGTATCTTCACATATCCACAACAAAAGTATGATAATTCAGGTGGGTAGCTGCATCATCATGCGTAGGCTGCAAACGGAACAAGTAATAGGTTTATTCCATGCTGAAAAGAGAAGAAAGAAAACACAACGTTTTGGCCGTGGAGTCTTATTCAGGTGTGAGAAGGACAAGGCAGTAAGCAAATGTAATGTAGCAGGAGAACAAAAGCTGGGCGAGAGGAGGAGCAAGAGGCGGGAGCAGGGGACAGACAGAGAGGCCAATCAAGAGGTGTGAAGTCAGAATAGGTGAAGAGAAGTGTGAAATGAAACCTACAATGAATAGGGAAAATTTAGTGAAAAGTAGTCTGCCGTTAAGAGAAGGGGGAAGGTGTGATCCTAGCTGCAGGATAATTTTGGTTTCTGTAGTTTTTCTGATGTATGAGTTCGGAAAACCATCTTTGAGAACACAGACGGAGAGATTAGAGTGGTCGTGGCCGTCAGTGGTAAAATGAGAAACAATGGGCTTGGAGAGATCTTTAATCTTCACAGCCCTGACGTGTTCTCTGAAGCGGTCTACTTCCTGTTTCTCCAATGTAGATGGCTGGGCATTCACTGCAAGAGATACAATAAATAAGTATGATTTTCTCTTCTTGCACCAAAAGCTATTGATTGTCAAATTGTAAATGCCACATGCTGTGAGTTTACACCAACTTAGCTCTCATGTAAACCACCTCCCACAGAGACAGCAGCATGCAAAGAAAATAACAATAAGAGTGAGACATCATTTAAAGTTTGTAATGTGCTTTTATTATTTTAAATAGTTAAAACGAATTAGGTCTGTCTTTCTTTTATTTATATGTTTTTATCTGGTACATACTGTACACACTTTATGAAACCTGCAATATACAGTTTTCATAAGAAGTGTTGGTAATTAACTGTTAAATTAAGTTAAATTAAGTATCACAGTACAGGCTATGTGTTTGGCTTAGTAATTTAAACACAAAACTAATAATAACCTTATACTTAATTGTCATAACATAAGACTTAATGTAATTATTGGAATTTAATCAAATGTAATTACCATTTTAAACACACTGATGGGGAAAAATAAATTGCCTGGTTTCAATGTAAAGGTTTAATTATTGTATTATATTATTAGCCAATTAAATTTCAAAGTACAGTATTTGCAATGTTCTTTAGCAGTTTGATCTCATTTCTTAAAATGTTTCAAAACCAATTTATTTTGTATTTTAACTGTGTTGCATCTTTTGGGAGGATTTGTCTTTTCTTGTTGTGCGAAGTTATAATCATTGAACTTTGAAAGTACCTCATCATGACTGCAATAAAATAATGCTAAATGCAGAGCAAATTAGATGCACCCACCTTAGTCAAAAAGACTGGGTGAATCTTTTAAACTGGTGGTGTCAATTTTGTAAGTGACTTGAAAAAATAATAGTAAAGATACTGTCCTAAGTCAAATAATGAACCATTATTAAGAATGAATGTAGATAAACAGAGTAATTAGCATACCCTCCAAATCTAGATAATTCACGCATTATTCCAAAAAAAGTGAAAGACATTTTGTACTACGTCAGTGTCGTTCAAATGACTAATGTCAAACCTTAGGGGACTAATATTACTTTCTGATTGCCTGCCATTATCAAATTATCTACGTCAACAGTGAAAGAAATTGCTTACATCTAGAAGCTATGGCCATTTGTAATAATGACTAATCTTCTTTCTTTTCCATATTTGAGTTTCTTTCTGCAAATGTCTATAGCAGATGAGGAAAATCATTAACCAAATATAGTAATTATCCATTATAATGGTAGTATCCATTGTTAAGACATAAAGACATACAGTAAAATAGTCAGGTTTCTTATCTGAGCCATTTGCAACAACAACAACAACAACAACAAAAACATTGAATTGGTTATGTACAGTATGAACGCCAGTAGTTTACATTTTGTCAACATTGTTTAGTAACACTCATTCTATATATATATATCTTTATAAACAATGCAATGTGTTGTTTCTTCTTGTCTTTTGTTACTGTCTTTGCAAGAAAGATCACAATAAGCTAACTTCCAATAAAGAACTGTGGCTGATGGAGGAAAGCTTTTAATAGAGCACAGGAAGATTACATTTCCGGTCACATTCTTACATAGGCATTCTGTACTGTTCCACTGAATCATCTACATTACTACATCTGATTTAAATATCTACATTATTTACATTGGGGCCTTTGTGGGAACTGAGGTAAATTTCTTTCTCCCTTACACTTGCATCATGTCTCGTGTAGACTAAGAATAAGAAGATTATGAAGAAGAAGATGATACCAGAAAGCACAAGACACACCCTAGAGGGCATGCAGATCCCAGACACCACAGCCACTGTTCCACCTGGCTGTCCAATAACAAGTGAGGGATTAGAAAGGGCACTATATCCTCTACTTATGAATGTCCTCTTGTACAGTGGACCTCAACTTGATCTTCAATGCACAAAGCAGAGCTACAGAATGTGCTTTTTATTAATAAAATCATGCGGATCTGGCTTGTATGATAGATATTTTGAGATGTCGCTCCTCTCAGCTGTTGTTGTCTGAAATATATTTGTAGAAATTGTAAAGGTATTATAGTAGCTATGGTCTTGAATAATTATTTGAATTCCTTTTTAATAATTTGCAAAACTAATATTGATTCAGAAGTTTTAATATTTTATGCAAAGAAATGTTTCATTTTGATTATGTGCACTATGAACGTAGCGTATTGATATCAACAGACAGCTTGATGATCTAGCTTATTTTAACAGTTATGGGATTTGTTCTTTGTACAGTACAGGAATTTTCAATTAACATAAACAATTTTTTATGTAGCAAGAAATGTTGCTTAGTTGATGTTGTTTATTCATGTGTACTGTAGTTTATGAAATATACTGTATACAGTATGTACTACAGTACATGCAAATTTTATTTCTACACATACATATAAAATATTTAAATATCAAAAAATAAGTAAATTCTACTGGTTCTAACATATTCTTAACAATTTATGGTGTCAAACTATTCAAATAATTTAGAAAAGAACCTAAAGTGATCTGATTTAAGTCCAGTTAAGGGCACTTGAAATAAATCAGACTTTTACGTGCATTTTAATTTGTGTTTAGTGTTTCTTTTACAAGTTTGCACCTACAAGCAAAGGTTTTGGAACCAATTGTGCTTGTATTGCAATGGACAAGTGTATACAACTCTGCTGTTTCTCTGGTCCACGAAATTCAGTTTCTTTTGTTTTTCATTCCATGTTTAAGTACTTTGTACTTTCATTGTGGTTTGAAATGATCTCATCGATGCCAATTTTTTATAACCCCGAAATGCAAAAATAGCGTTGCAGTTCCCCTTTAATCAGACTGATAATCTAGATGAGTATGGTCTATATTCAGAAAGTAATTCTTTCTGGAATATAGAAGTCTTGTTCTAGAACATAGCTAAGTTATGTTATGCAGCAGGATTGCCCCAATACTACAAATACCGTCCACCTCCTTCACTCTTCATGCCTTTTCAAGCAGTTGCTTCGGCCAATGACCATGAGGAAAGTGCCTGAGGAAAGATAACAGCACAATTTGGAAATGCAGTAGCAAGTAATGTACTGTGCTCTCCTCCCCACTGATAGCTGGTGTGTGGTAAGCGTTCTGGCACACTAGGGCTGCCGTGGCATCATCCAGGTGGATGCTGTACATTGGTGGTGGTGGAGGGGGGTCTCCATTACCTGTAAAGTGCTTTGAGTGGAGTGTTCAGAAAGCAATTAATTAATTACAATGACACAGAGTAGGCTGATCAAACACATTGTCAGTGTGATAAAAAAAAACAATAGTAAATGTATCAGAACAGAAAGTTGAAGCACCATTTATTCAAAGAAAACCAGTACAAAGAGACTTTTCCTATTAGTTTCCTATCAAGCACATGGCTTCAATGACATAAACATTTGATGCATTGCAGCCTCAAGTGTTTTCTTACAGGTCCATGGCTTGGGAGAGACACCACAGACTTATATTTGATGTTTGAATGAAGTGGCTCAGCGTGTGAGGGAGAACATTGCTGAGCCTTTGATTTAGATTTCTCTGGATGAGAACAAACACACTGTGAATCATTTACAAATAAATGGTGATGCATTAGCAAGAAAACGTAAAAGAAGAATTAAACCTTGTTTCATCATCATTCCAGTCACAGCTTTTCTTGATTTATAAGGGAGAAAGAAATGTGTATCAAGATCTATTTTTGACAGCAGAGACCTGGCCCAATGAGCATATGTAGCTCTAGCATGGCCTTTAGCTATTTATAATCTACTGTATTTAGCCTATTTGCGTGTGTCAAAGGCCCACAGACACTTATTAAGTAGATATTGACAGGAAACCAACTTATTTTAGCATAAAAATCATGACATACATACAGTACTGTACCATATACACAGAAATGTTCTTTTTATAACTGATGTTTAGTAGCTGTCAGTCAGTTATCTCCTTTTTATCATGTCAAAAACAAATAGATTGTGGGTTAATCCAACCACAGTTTTTACCAGTCCAGGGAGAGACCAGTTACCTAGTATTTGGTTCAGATACTAGTAATGTCACTACATACTTGACATGCTACATGCTTGACAGCTACCCACAATGACTCCATCATTTTAACCTTCATTCCCCAAGTCTTTGGGATGTGATGCTAGTATCAGTCAGTAAGTTAATTTTAGCTAAGTGGTTTAGTTCTGTCACATTAGGAACTACAGTGTATTTACACACTAACTAATTCATGTAAGGTGATGTTGAACCTTTTTTATCTTTTTCTTTCAGACAAGTTGAGCTCAATCAAAATTTCTTTGAACAATGTCTCTAACTAAACATAACATGTTTTAAAATAAAAGTTTCAGATAAGATAAGATAACCTTTTCTCTGTGGGTGATTGGTGTTTCAGTTGATTGCTAGAACTTTATACAGATGGCAAAAATGATGTAGTAGTCAAGGAACATTAAACTGTGCAGTTAGGATTTTGTGTGTCTGCCATTTTCTTATCATTTTATTCTTTACTGATATACTATGAAAGAAACCATTGTTTTATTATGACAAGAGACATTAATAAATAACTAGTAAGAAATAGAACAGTATATGTTGTTCTGAACAGTATTGATGATGGGTACCCTCAGAAAATTATTTCCAAGTAGAAATAAGAAAACTTCCAGATAAAAAACATGTAACATTGCGAAAGCCAAAATTATGGTTGGACCCTATGTGGTGATTGGTTTAACCTGAGGAACAGGTTTTTAGCGAAAGCCAAGTGTACTTATCCAAAGGGAGTATCCAAAGTCAGGAAGCAAAAAGCAGACAGCAAACAAGGAATCTCTAAAGCAAGGAGCTTCAGTGAAACTCAAAACTGAGCACCAAGAAAGAGCCCTTAAGTACTCTGGGGTGGTGGTGACTGATTGGATGATTAGTTAATTCATCTGCGTCTGCAGGAATTAGAAGAGGCATGTGTCTGATTGGGTGTGGCAAAACAGTGATCGTCTCCAAATTATGGGCTGAAGTATGAGACATATTTCGTATCTGGCTTCTGGGTCATGTTAATAAACCAGTCAAGCTTTCACTCTTTAATGATGCCCCACATCTCAGAAGTTTCCTCATAATTCATGAATATACCCTTCTTCTCTCCCTCTTTCTCTTTTTATGCATATTTAGACTATTTTTTAATTTAAAAAAGAGATTAATTTAATGAAAAAAGGATCCTTTTAATCTATCAGAAAGGATCTCATATCATGTGTTGCATATTAAAATCATGTAATTATTTTAATAATCCGATGGAGTTTTCAGATACTTTGGTTTCCATTCTATGAACAACAAATGAAAAATAAGTTAAGTAATGAGGTATACAAATTAGTTTACACAATAATTCCTTAATAAGGAAAGACGGATTTCAGAATACTCAGCTTTTCTTTGTCCTTGGAATTCTTTAAATCCTTGTAAAACATGAGTTTCCTATCAATCACTGGCACATTAAAATGAAAGCGGAATGGACAGATGCAGCATTAAAGAGTCAAGTTCAACTTTGTAGCAGGGAAAATTGTGAATATTTAGAAGACAACCTGAAGGAAGGAAGCTGAAGTCTGGAATGTCTGCATGGTTAGAGCAGTATAGAAAGGGTCTGGACATAACCACATTTCAGTTTCAATGAAGAGAGGAATAGTCGGGGCATAATCCTAATGCTTGGATCACAGCTTTGCAAGAGTCTCTCATTAAAAACATGCACAATTTAATTTTGTGGTACTTTTATGTGTATTATAGAGAGATAATGCGCCAGCAAAAAGGCTATGCTGTATTGAACTAGGTTCCACAAAATTGTACAGAGTTCTAAAAGGCATGGTTGGGTTTGAGTCTTCACAATGGCAGTCCATAATTAGGATGAACTTGCAGGTTACTGGACAAATGATTTTATTCATTCGGCATTTTTAATGTCTTTTTCTGTACTTGCTGTTTATTATTTAAATATGCAAGATATAATTTGTAGAACGTTAAAGATAATATTTTTTTAAATCAGATGATAGTCCACAAAAACTCCTTTTTGCTTAAAAAAAAGTTGAACCAAAGCATTTTCTGGTAGACAGAGTTTTTGGAAAAATAAAGGCTTAAGAGAAAAGACCAGCCTAAACAAAGGCCAATGACATGTTATCCTGCCTCTGTATAAATGCCAGAATTAAAACCTTCTTTCTCATCATTCATCCTTTCATACCCATTCACCACTCCATCAACGCACTCACAGCAAACAAACACATTTTTGACAGCTTGGTTTCCATGCTACTCAGCCTTGAAAATTCATATCAAGCAATGCTAAACTCCTGTGCATATCCATGCAAACACATTCAACTTTAGGTGTGTTATCTGAAACTCCAGGATAAAAAAATATGAAGTTCTTCCAACTTAAGAATTGAATTGAGAGATCTGTAGAAAGTAAAAACACTGAAAATCAAAAGAAATAGGTTCTTAAACCTACATGACATGTTTTCTAGATTTTACCTAAAACATTTTTTTTATTGTTTTAGGTATTTATTTTTTGTCATTTTCATTGCCGGCATATAAATTCATAAGACAGACATTGCCAAGTAATGTGGATATACTGTAACTGTACAATCCCCAGGAAAAATCCTTTTTAGAAATATTACAGCTGAGACAAAATTGATAAATGCAAATTTTTAGTCACGGCAGAAGAGAAAAGGCCACATACATGCTATTGTCACTATTGTAACTGTTCTCCTGGTAAAATGAATCATAGAAGAAGCTCACCTTCATATCAGTATTCCAAACTACAAGAACTAATTAGTAATTCCAGTCCTGTTTTTGACAGTGATTTTACTGACAGTAGAAATGTTTGACTCTATGTTGTCATTTAAAGTTCATGTGAGCGAGTCTTTTTTCCATCTACCTAACATTTCCCTGTTAAACACCATACTTTGCCTACCTGATTCTGAAAAAAACGTGTATGCCTTGCATACTGGAGTACTTATTATGGTATTCAATACGCCACAGGCATGTTCAGAAATCTGTGGCGTATGTGCTCACTAAAATTACCAAGCCTATGCATATACATCAGCACCTGTCCTGTCTCAATTGACTCCTTATAAAATCTACAGTGTGATTTAAACTCCACATGCAAAAATATATAGGCACTGAATGATCTAGCTCTAGGTTACCTCAAGGACTTAATCCATGTATCTAGTCCAACTCTTAATCTAAGATATGTTGAATCACGTCTTCTAATTCTACCTAAGACTTGGATGCATGCAATGAGCAATACAGCTTCTTCTTATGCAGCACCATGGCTGTAAAACTTACCACCTAAACACATTAGAGACTCCGAAGGAAGGAAGTGAATTCTGTGAACACTCTTATAGACCTGTCTGTCAATAGATTTGAAGGAGTGTTTGCATTTTATTTTATCTGGTCAATGTACGGCATGTATATTTCTTTTCGCTTTATTTAGTAGAGTTTTTTAGAAAATTTTAGAATTTGGCGTGATTATTACTATAATAATGATGGGAAAGATGTCATGTCAAAAATTAGTAAAAAATAACACAATCTGCACTCAGCAGTTTTAAATGTCTTTTGAGAGTCACAGCTAAGCTACTGCAATTTGTGTGATTAGACATTTTTTTAAAGAACATGATGCACAGTTAACTCATTTGATGTAAAACAATATATAAAAAAGGCTGTCCCCATTGTTATTTATCTTTTTTCCCCTTTTTCAATATGCCCATTTTTATTGTGGATACCTTTAATATTTGTGGAGTAAGGGATGTACTAAAAAGAGAGGCTGGCTTACCCCCTGAGATCTGAGGTCTTCTTTTAGCCCCTGATTGTTGAAGATTAGAATTTGTTGTGCTCAGGAGATACTTTCTCAAGAATGGGTTCTCAAATAGGAGAGGGAGCATTTAGCTACAATATAGCACAAAGTTTAGTACTGGAGTTGTAATTTTGTTTTCCAAAGCCAATTTTAGCCCACTTTGTGATATTTAAAATGCTCTTGAAAAGTGCAGGTGTGTGTAGAGAAGAATACTTTAACGTGTATAAGAAGGAGAGAACACTTCTCTTTTAAACCCTGAATGAATTTTTGGCACAGGCTCTTTCTAATAAAAAATATATTGTTTTATTGGGTGGGGACTTGAACTGTACATCTACTTCTTATTTTGTTCTAATCAGAAATCATATTGAATATGAATATCTATTCATCATTTTCTAAATGATTCATCCAATTCAGAGTCACAGGAGAGTCAAAGCCTAACCTGGCAAGCCACAGGGACAAGGCAGGGTGCACCCTGGACTGGACCCTAGTGCATTACACAGACACAGACTCACTCTAGGGTCAGTTTACCCAGAAGACAAGTACAGTATATGTTTGGACTGAGTGAGGTAAAGGGATCACATGAAGGAAACACATGTGAACATGGGGATAATATACAAGCTCCACACATACAGCATCCTCAGAATTGAACTCAGGGCCCCAGCACTGCAAGGCAGCAATGCTAAACACTGCGCCACCATGCCACCCACTGACTATGCTTATCAGCTTCTCAACATGTTCACATTGAATGTTCGGTCTCTGAGCTATATGCAGCAGTCTTGTCATTGCTGACAAATGTAGGGGACTAGTGTGTAACCTGAATAACTGGAGACCAGTAAGCTAGTTTTTTGGCCTAGAAAATATTGTCTAAAACGTTAGCAAACAGTTCACAAGGAATAATGACATCCAAGAATCAGATGCTTGTGAATGTTTATTGAATTATTAAGTATACTGAGTTTTGGCTTCTCCCACTTGGCAAAATGTAGCCTCCTGCCAGAAAGGAGATAACCAAGGGGTAAGTGGAGGCTACAAGAGATTCAAAAGGTATTACTGCCTGCAGAGGAGGGTAAACAGGGGCCAGTAGATGTACTGTAACAAAGAGGATGTCAATTTTCAGACTGAGGTCAGTCCAGTTTTACACTCCTGACCCTCCTTCTCAGAGGGCTGTGGCTTTTGATTTCTTGTGTCATTGGAAGATGGATTTTGATTGTCAATTTAAAAAAAAACTAGATATATCAGGTTTACCTTATTCTTACAAAGTCTTGTTGGATAACTGACAGTTAATTAGAGTGAAAATGGAGTTCAGGTCTTTGGGGCATTCTTAGCTTTTTGTAGAACCAGGGATGCATGATTCTATTTTCAGACTTACTCTGAAGATCTCAAACTTTTAATCACCTTTAAATTCCAGGAGGTATCATAAAGGTTTGCCATTTGATAGACTTTAGATACAAAGTGAAAGAGGTTTGGGTTTTGAGGAGAGAGGTCTGTCAGGAAAGTGACACAATTGTAACGCAGCTTTTAACAAATACAGACTCACTACTGAAGAACTGCAGATTTGTTCAATCTTATGAACTTGACCTTGTATATGTTAGAACTATGGAAAGGAAAGAAGAGTTCAGGGCTGTCATTAAACAAGACATTTCTAGAATTTAAAGTGTTTTCCTGACAATCTGCCTTTTTAAAAAGGTTAGTAGTGGTGGTAGTAGTGGTAGTAGTAGTGGTAGTAGTAGTGGTGGTAGTAGTAGTAGTCTGTATCACCTGCCTCTTCATCTGTTCAGAAGAGAGTAGGAGATGCAGAGTGGGAAGTTAATCACAATAGTGATGCTACAAACTCTTTTAAGTACTACTTGCCCAGGGGATAATGATACTTGTGTATTCGGTCAAATTAGTCAAACATTAGTTCATTGTTTCTGATAATGTCCCAGGTTGCTGTCTGCATGATATGTGTTAAAACAATTATTTAGTGATCTGACTTTAAAGGTTTTAAACCTTTTTTTTTCTATTAAAATATTACAAAGCAAAAAAAATGCCAAGTGTAATTTGTGAGTCACCTTCTAGGATAAGCCATGGTGCTCATTTTAAAAACTTTGTAGAAATAAGACTGTGCTGCTCTGGGTTTATAGTACTGATCCCCTCCAAAGTGCAAAGTGTTCATGTATTACAAGATGGTTCACCAGCTGTTTGTAATGATTTTGGGTTTTGAGAAGTGTTTAGTGAATAAGGGAGGATTACTTATGTTTGTAATTATTGGTACCTTTTCTATCTTTCTGTCTCACCTATTCTCTCCTCTGTGTTTGGCAGAGTTGAGTGTGTCTGTGAGTGAAGATTTTCTCTGTTATTCTTTTGTTTCTTAGTACTGTATGTGTTCCTAACTTCATTTGATTTATTGATTTAGGTTAAGCAACAGGCTAACTTTTGACAGTAGATCTTGCCATTATGGCTGTGTCGAGGGGGACGCCCAAGGACACAAGATTCTAAGTTAACTTAGAGAAATGTGGGTTCCATTCTATTCACTGAAAAACTGAATTGGCAAAAGCTTTAGGAAGAAGAAATATAAAATCAGCTTCTCAAATGAACAGCAGTGATGGTGACAGTGATAGTGTGGAGGGTAGCTGTGATATACTGTACAGTAGATACTTTTGTTTTAGGTGCATTTTTATTTATTTTTTAATGACAAGACAAAAAGACACACAAAGATACATACAAATAGAGGGGAAAAGACATTCACTGACAGAAAAAGTACTCAAATATTAATATTTAAATAGCCTTAGGAGGTGAAACTTAGGAGGCTTATAAATGAAGCCAAAAAAAACTAAAAGCGTCAAAGATTCTTCCATTTTTACCACAAAAGCACTGATAATCATATATGGAAAATCTCTCTTGTTTAAAATAACATTACTCCTTTTGCAGAAATAACAGTTTAACTCAGTCCCACTTGATTGCTGTCAGGACCTGGGACAGGACAGTGTGTTTCTGAAACATAACGTAGACTGCTTTCTACCAGCCTCAAATCCAAGGAAAAAAACAAAGCTGCTTACATGGCAGTGCCAAGGTGCCTTTGCCACCTAGCTATGCAATGATGTTCCAGAATCCAGTACTGAAAAGCACTCTGAGCCCATGACCCCAGTCTGCTCCATGAGCAAAGATAGGGGTGATGTACAGTAGATACTTTGTAGAAGCGTGGTCCCTCATCTCACCAACATGCAAGAGAGGCACTTGCATACAAGATGCAAGGGGCACTAGTATGGCAAAAATTTAAGAATCTTACTCAGGTGGATTTGTGACTGTTTTATGTGCTCCTGACATTATCTTATAAATTCTATCCTTTTCTCCTTTACTGTATGTGTCACTTCCAACAAATAATAAACATAGGTTTGTTTCAATTTGGATTACAATTGCTCCTACATACCTTTCTTAACAACTTATTTTTATAGCTGCATGATGTGTATACACAGCTGAGAATGGCACTGTCAAACACTTCCATGTGAAGCTTTCTTACACTGAATGGGTCGATTGTTTAAACCCAACCAAGTTAGGGAAACAATAAATCTACTATACATGAGATGAGCTCATGCTGAAACATGCTTTTATGCTGATTTCTAATCACTTTCTTCTAAATGAAACTGAAATGACTTTAAAAAATACAAGCAAACTGTTCAACTTAAGAGCTTGGTGAGCCATACTTATAAAGTTTATCTGTCAATGAAATCCAGAAGACATGGAAGCGCTCAAGAATGAAGCCTCAGATTTAGGAAATAATTGTAGAAAGGCCTTAATTATTAACAATTTGTCCATTTCAATGTTATGAAACAAATTCAGGTGTTGATCCTCTGGCATTCAAAGTCTGTTTATTGGTTTTATTTGAGCTGGTTTTCATTGGATGGATGTGTTTTGTTTACTTGAAGATTGCTTTAGTCTCTGAAGGGGCTGCTTTTTCCTTGAGAGTGTCTCCCTTGGTGAGCTCTACATTTTACGTTTCTCTCTAAAGGTGGAAATGTAAGTTTGGTAGACATCTAATGTACAGCACATTGTTTGTTCAAACGTCCAATCTGTATGGTTTACTGGGTTTTTTATAGGGGGATGCTGGGAGCAGGGGCTGGGTTAGGGTCAGACAAAATTTAGTTTCTCGGGGTCTTTGTTGACTTTTTTATTAACACACAAGAATGAAGCCTTGACTTGTCCAGCATTAGAATCCAATAGTTTAATTAAGATTTTGATTTTTAGTTGAGTGAATAAGTGTTCTATTGACAAAAATTGGGCAGACATGTTTGAAAAGCCTTGAGTTCTTTATGAAAAGGGGCAGGAGGCAATGAAAGCTGCGACTTATATTAAAGTTTTCCTAATGCAATTTTATGCTGTATTTTATAACGGAGGGTGTTTCTGTACGAAGGATTTTTGGAAGAAGTACTATTAGGTTGGAGTTAGGGACCCCAGGGTGTGATATACAAATTAGACAACTTATTGAGGGGACTTAGGACAGCCAAGGAAAGATAGTTTTGAACCCTAGTACCACTGATAAGAAATAAATACACTATAATACTGTAGATAGAGTATTATAGAGATAGGGTGTAAATAAATTAAATGAATAACATACAATCTGAGTTACAAAATCAGGTCTGATACCAGCTTGAATACTAACAATTAAAAGTTAAAAAAACTCACCTCCAATGCCAGGGAAAATACATGGATTGTTTTATTTTTTTAACATTGGTGAATAAATACATAACAGGCACTAGGTTGCGGTAACAAAACATACATAGAAACTACTGCTGTTTACAATTATTTACAACAGAATTGAGTCCTCAGAGCCTTATACATTCTCTAATACTTTAAAGGGTGAATGTGATACTTAATAAGGATTAACAGGGCACTTTTAAACCAAATAATCCTTGCCAGATGACAAGATAAACCCTTCAGTCCCTAAGAATAATAAAACAGAAACACAAACTCTGCCAGGCAGATTCATGAAAGAAAGCACAAACAGCTTTCAGAACTAAAATGAAAACATGGCTTCCTTCAGATCCCAGATACAGTACCTACATCCAGGGATTGAGTTGGATGGTTGATTGTTGCTTGTTCGGTCTAGCCTCTTGTCTCACATACACACACCGTTCTTCTGTATTTTGCTTTAAAACTTATCACATGGTAGTTTCTGATAGTTTCTTAGAGTGCCCTAGAAATTTCTATTCTGCCTAGTAATTTCATGTTGTTCTCCTTTAGTTAAGGTTTAGTGAGTAGATAAAGAGCCAAACATGGATGCCCCTACTTCCAGATCCTAGAGATGGGGGGATCCAGGATCAGGAAGTTTCTCATATACAGTACAACACACTAACCAACATTTTACCAGTTAAACACCATCAGAACACATACTTAATTGTAAGTGACCAAGACAGTAGTTCCAGCCTGAAAGTCTCTGTATAGCACACATGCAAAAACATTGAAGTTTTACAATGGAAGGTGTTGCATGCTATCATGACCTTAATAAAACTGTTTTTCATTTTACTTATAGCTTTTGACTACAGCCTCTGTTTGGTTACTTAAAAATTGAACTGTACTCAACTATAGCAAAACTGAAGTCATGCTTATTGGCAACCCCCATCAACTTTGTAAAGCCAATTATGTAGCCCTTCTGTGGATGGTACTGTACTGAGCTTCAGTCTAAACTGAAAAACTTGGGGTTGATATTTGATACAGGCCTAATATTCGACCCACACGTGCAGCATATTGTCAAAATACCATTCTTTCACCTCAGAAATATTGCCAGACTATGTCCTATATTAACTGTAGCGGAAAATCTGATCAAGACATTTGTGTTCTCCTAAATTGACAACTGTAATGTTGTCCTCACTGGAGTTTCAAATCAACATTGAACCAACTCCAGTGCCAGATTTGTAAGGCTGCTTATACACGGATATGAAATGACTTGTAATGTGGCAGAGATTGGAATTCTCTTTAACCCCTAAACACGTCTTTTCCTGGACCATTTTTTGCTTGTGCATTTGCCCAGTTATTCTATATCTTAAGCTTTATATTTGAATGTACTCTCATTCATTTTCTAATAAGTAATATACCGTTTTACAAAGCCCATTTAAGCTTTGCATTAATATAGAATCTCTTGTCAACTGTTGATGCAAATAGCAAGGCACAGGTCCTGCTATTCTGTTTGTATTTTCACATGTGTTTTTCTATAGCAGCATTGGTCTTTAGCTTTTATATCCTGGTGTCACAGTGGTCGCTAAGGACTTGGTGAAGAGGTGATCAGACCCTATGCGGTGCCGAGAGAAATAGATGTCCAGAAATCCAAGGGGCGAAAGACTGCATGTGAGGTCGGGTAGGCAGGCTAGGTCAGGTTCCAGTAGTCAGGTCGGTATGGTATCCAAATCCATTATCAAGTGATATAGTTTGTTTAGTAAAGCCATTTCAGACATTTAAGTAAAGTCACTGAAATACTAACCTGCACACTTACAGAGGTTTTTGTCTGTTACCAAATCAATCTTAAGTGTCTCATGTTAAATATAAATTACTATACATACGTTTGTTCCTCCATTTAAAAGAACATGGTTGTGCTGTACAAAACTGACAAAAATGTGAATTTTAATTTCTTTTTGACTTGTCCTGCAATCACATGTTAATATCACCAGATGAATTTGTTTGCATCAGAAGATAGATGATAAAGTGAAGATTTAAGTCCCTATTGTGTGGTTTAATACTGTAATCTAATGTATTTGTGATATCGGTAATTGATATAACACAGGCGAACCAATTTTTAATACATTTTAAATTATGTTTTCTCAATTGCTTAATATTGCTAGGGCCTGTTTGGACAAAACAAGGATTTATTTGTTTAATTATGAATCCAAATCCTGTATGCTCATATGGTATGTGTTTCACTTCATTGGGAGTGCTTAAAGTCTCATTTTTTCCAAGCAAACATGTTCATCGAGACCAATGCAAAACATTGTATATCAGCTATTTTTTTGTGTGCCTGAAAAACAAACCCCAGTTACTGACTTAAAGTCATCTTCAATCCTCTGTGAATGAAAATAAACTGAAGAGACAATATGCTCACCTTGTTATTTAAAGTGCACTGATGCTTTCAAATCCAGTGCCTTATCTCTGTAATGTACAATCATGACGAGTTTTATGCCTGAAGGTTAAAAAACCATCACAGAAAACAATCACAAGATGTTTACAGAGTTCTGCTTTCACACAATTACTTACTTATTGTAGTTGTATAGTTAGGATACAAATTTGTTTTTTTATATATTAAGCACTGTAAAATATTTATTAATTAGTTTGCAGTGCCTTCATGTCTTACATTGTATGAAAAATAGGATTGTTTTGTTTGCTGTCTATTCTGTACAGCTGAAGAATGAAATACATGAGCAACAAGCTTTGCCTGCTTCTTACAAATCTCAGTCTTTTATTTGTTATTAAAACACCTTCCATGAAACAACCACTTAGGGTAATAGTTGCGAAAGTCAAAAAAATATAGGGCTACAAATGAGAGGAGGTGATACAAAGATATTATTCAGCCATTTCTTTAAAGAAGCTACTGTAGGTCCTATCAGGTTTGATAGCATGGCTTGTTCTAGAAAAAAGTTGCTGTTCTCAATATTAAATGTACATACCCATAAGCAAGATGGCATCCTGGAATTTTTAGGGCAATTAGTTTGATAAATTGGTGTCTATTGGTGAAATTCTGTACATGTTTGAAAACAACTGTGACCAATGGGGGATAGAATTAATACTAGACGAGAGAAAATTCAGTATACCACTGACATTCCCAGAATAACAGTAATGCAGCTCAATTTTCACTTGGCATTCATCTCTTATTAACAGATTACTCAAACAGCCAACCAGGGATGAATTAGGCAGATGTTCTGTATTGTTGGTAATGGATTATTGATGCAATGGCTGATTAGAAATTGGCAACCAGTAAGACCAGTTGGTTTGTCCAAGACTTCCTATCCTATCTAGTAGCTGACGCAGATGCTGTCTTTCATTGCCGAAAACCTAGAGTACTTCTGCGTATTTATAACAATTAGATCAGGTTAGGCAACTCCGGTTTTTAAGTGCTTGGTTCCTGCAGGTTTTGGAGGCATCTGTCGAAAGCTCCTAATTAAAACTTGGAAGACACAGATGATCTGCATTCTTATCCACTTAATTAGGTCAATTAAGTCATTAAGGTCTGAGATGGAAAGAAACAAATGTGTTGACTGGCATTGTCTATTCCTGAAATAGATGCTTCAGGCGACATAAGGCTGCTGACAGATAATTGGTACATTTTAATAATGTCTCACTGGTTTCTGAAACACTATAGTTACTTTTATGGACTAACATAATATATATATATATATTTTAATTCCAAATTGAAAGATTTTTCATTGCTGCAGGAAATTAAAATCAGGCAGGTTTTTTCACCAGAACCCTGTAGTGGGAAGGAAAAAAAAAGAAATGTATATCCATCCATTTTCTAACAACAGCAACAGGTGCAGGCTGGACTATATCCTGGACAGAATGCCAGTCCTTTGCAGGACACACACAGCAAAGCAAACACACACACATTCGCACCAGGGGCAATTTTCCCAGAAGACAATTAATCTACCAGCATGGCTTTTGTACTGTGGGAGGAAACCAGACCACCTGGAGGAAACCCACGCAAACATGGTGAGAACATACAAACTCAATGCAGATAGCAACTTGGGACCATAATTGAACCCAGGGCTCTAGCACTGCTAAGCAGCAATGCTAACCACTGTGCCCCCTTTCCCCCTTTGATATTTAGATAATTCAATCTATTTTTTATTTTATTAGCATTAATAATGCATGATGGTGCAATGGTTAGTGTGGTTGCTTTGCAGCACTGGGACCCTAGGTTCAATTCCTGTGATGCAGCCTGAGTAGGGTTTGTGTGTTTGTGTACAGTACAGTACAGTACAGTATGTGTGAATTTCCTCTGAAATCTCTGGTTTCCCCCCACTGCCCATAGACATACAGTATTGCTAGGTTAATTGGCTTCTGGAAACAAATGGCCATGGTGTGAGTGTGTTTGTGTCTTTGTGTGCCCTGAGATGGACTGGCATCTTGTCCAAGGTGTATCCTGCCTTGCACCCCTTCCTTGTAGAGATGGCTCCTCCGCATCCCTGTACTGCAAAAAGGATTTTAAATGGATGGATAGCATTGATAATAATAGTACCATAAAAAGCAGAATGTGTTCTCTTGTTTTCATGGCCTGCTAAAATACTTTCTAGAGTTTTGGATCTTTGGTTAGTTTTTTCACTGGTGTTTTTATTGTTGGACTGTTATTGTATTGCTGGTGTTTTGCTTTTTTTACACACTGAATGAAATACTAGTATTAATTCTGTCTCCTTTCATCAATGTATCAGAACAAAGAAACACAATACAATTGAAACTAGGAATTGAGGCTGATTTAAAGAGATACAGAAATTCTTATGAAGTCGGTCAAATTTGCGGTACATTTTATGTATTTATTCTGGAGGGCTGAGGAGAATTTATTTCCCTCCGTAATAAGTTAGCACAACAAGTAGACAACAAGTAGAAAAAGGCAACCAACCACACTATAAGTTATTTTGCTGACTTTAAACCAGACACTAGCTACAGTATGCTGAATACTCAATCAGTTTCTGATTCCTGTATTATCACTCTTGGTTATGTTATATTCTGCTATTCTTTTTAATACTCCATTTATGGCACTATTCCATTTCTTTAATAGCAAAGTGTTTTGAAGAAATGCCCCCTGGCACATCTGACAGATTTTCTCAGATATCCTTGAATGTATTGTGTTTCATGTACAATTTGTTCAGAATACTGCTAGGCATTGTATAGGAACCAAGGAAAATCTCAGTATATAATACTCTAGGAGAAGATTGTATAAAGATCCAATGGTAATAGAACTATTTACCTTCTCCGTCAGGTAAACCTAAAATCTGGACTGGATTTTTTTTTGTTATTTATTGTAACATCTCCCTCATCCTGTAATTTTTTATTATCTTTTTCTGGCTTTTGTTTTGTTCTTAGAAGAGTTTTGTGATATTTGTGATGGAAGGTCCCACAAAGACTAGCCTGTTTCTTAACTTTGGTAGGTCACCAAATTTGAAAAATTAAACATAGTATTAAAATATTACCCTTTTAATGCTTGCTTTAATGTAGCTTGTAGTTTACCTCAATCATCTATTAAAAGGAATAAGAGTAGTTAAAAGCTCACAAATAAATTTTTCCACTTATAGTACGTCAGTTCATAGTCATTTAGCTGTTCCATTGTTCCAACTAATCACTGATTAGTTATTCAGGTAGTCTAAGTAACTTTACCTTACAGGCATTAAAGGTTTAGTAAGTAATATGAACTGGAGAAAACTACCACAACCCAATTTCTCTGGAGTAGAGCTGAATAACTCCTTCAGTTGTTACAGCTAGTTTTACAATTAATAACTAATTGAAGCCTGAAAAGAGGACCCTCTTTCTTATGCAAATATTAGTTCAAATAAAAAATTTAATCAGAGGTGGAATAGAAATGAGAGCATCTCAGGGACCTGAAGAACTGCATTTCCCCACCCCTGACAACTATATCTGTAAATGAGGATGATTCATTGTGTGCTTTAATAATTAAACTTCAATTCAACAGAAATGCTGTTTATACCAAACATATTAAAATAATATTTAGCTATCCAGAAAAATATTCACACTCCAAAAAGGGCACTCAAATAACCCCTGATGAATCCGATGAAGAACCTAAAGTCAAAATGTCAGGTAATTCTTAAAATAAATTATTCTGTATAAGAAAAGGCTGGTCTGAATTGTATGGTTATATCTTTCCTTGACTGCACTTTAATTATTGAATATCAGATTGATATTTCCCTAACTACTGTATGGAAATTGTTTTGTAGGTTATACAAATGTACTGTATTTATTACTAAAATGTAAATTGAAATGAAAATTGAGATTTTAAAACAGATGATAAGGTAAATTGCTCATCTAAAAGCTGTTCAAATATTCATCTAAAACAACTTTGAATTCCGTTGTTTAGTACAGATTGATTGACAAGAGCTACTGCTTGTATTTAATAGCCTATACAACCCAACAAGGACCATGTACAGTATGTACATAAGCAATATATAATCTGTGTGTGCTATTTATACTATGTGATGTGCCATAAACATTTTGACAAACAGTATCCTTTAAAAAATACATAATAAAGTCAAAATAAGTTAACAGCACCAGTTTACTGACACAAATCGTGTTTAATACTTTGCTTAACTCAATAAATAGCACATTAACAGTGTGCATGGCCATTACAAATAACAGTTATCATACATACAGTAGAAATACAAACAACAGACCTGCTGCACATTCAACTGTTGGTGTTCACAAGAAAATATATTTTCTTGTGATCATTATAGTGCAGTATATACAGTATAATACTGAGTACACCAACATTTTTAAATAGCATCCTGAATCACTTATTTGCAGTGATGAGATCAGGTGGCTTAATTGGTCATACATTAATAGAAAATGCATGAATGTTTCTTCACAATAATGATAATTATTGTAGTAGTAATGTGGTAGAACACAGAATCATGCTGAAAGTTTAGCTAAGATGTCATGGTAGTGTCCCAGTGATTACACAAACCCCATGTATCCTAAGAAACTTTAGTAGAGAAGATGGAAATGGTAGTAAACCCACTGTTGTACACTACATTAAGATACAGTAGGATTCCCCCAGAATAATTCAATTCTTAGGGTTCACCAGGCTCCATGCGCACAAGAAGGAGAACAAACTGCATGTAGATGGTACCCCAGATATGAAAACCAGTACTGTGAGACAGCAATCCTAACCACTGTACTACTGTGCCACCCATGTCTGAACTAATGTGTATTGAAAGTAAATTTGTGCAGGAATCACACGGATCAACATTTATTCAAACACAACTTGAATTCAATAATCTAAAAACCACCAACTGTAACAAAAACTGTACTATGTCTTTAAAAGGGTGCTGACAATACAGTCCTCAAATTGAAACTTGCTAGAATTACTCTTGGGATGCTGGGTTTCCTATCCTTACTCCCATTGTCTCCATGGAGTTCACTCTATTAATGCAGGAAACTCAATTACTTCATCTTCAGCTCTTGTGAAATTTTCCAGCTTTACAAGTGTTCTCTTTGTTCTCCTTTCAGAGATATAAAACCAGATAACATCCTTCTCGATGAGCATGGTAAGTTGAATTCAATGGAATTTCCAGTGTCCTCTCTCTGCATAGAAATGTAACTGAAATATTTTGAAATCTTACTGAAAGTCTCTAAAACTGTTCCCGTGTTTCGCCTGAAGAGTACTCTTCCATAATGTTAATCCTGGGCATGAAGTCAGTAACATGTATTAGAAACTACCATTTGGGAACAATAGTTAGCCTTGGATGGAGCGTGGTGCTGACCACATCACCTCCGCTTCCATGGTTGAAACAAATGGTGCCCCATTCCCCCGTGGGCCCTTATGGGCTGAAAAGGGGACCTAACCTACCTACAGTACATTGTTAACCTTGGAACCTTGACAGAGCAGACTCTTCATTTTGCTTTACTTGCATTGTGTGTGACAATATGAGTAAGATAAGTTCACTTTAGTGGCCATATACAATTTATTGTATTAAGAATTTGTCTTTTCACATACCCCAAGTTGCCCTCATGAGAGACACAGACAGGGAAAGAAGCTTGGGGTCAGATCACAGGGTCAGCCTTTTATACAACACCCCTGGAACAGGTGGGGTTAAGGGCCTTGCTCAGGGGCCCAACGGAGTAGGATTCCTCTGCCAGCCACAGGATACGAACCAGCAACATTTCAGCCAGAGGCGCAGATCCTTAGCCACAGTGCCATCTCTCCAACTGCAATGGAAAAGTTATGATTGCATAAGTAATCCAACCCTTTCCAGTGGCAGCTCTTATTTAGTTTAGGTGCCCAAAAGTACCTTAAGAAGCCACATAATTATCTGATTAAACTCTGACAACAATAATAGTGCTTCCCATGTTTTCCGAAATTAATAGACTTCTCTCTATAAGAGACAGATAATGAATTTAAAAAAAGATATGAACCACGAAGACCAAGAAGCTTTTAAAACAACTCAGAAATAATATTCATATCTCTCTTAACATGATGAACTTGATCAAGTGGCAGACACCAAGGTACTGCCTACTGCAGGCTTAATGTCCATGGGTCAATGATATCCAGATCAGTCAGCCCACAAAGGGGCTTGGCACTTGGAGCAGGGGCGTAGCCAGGAATTGATTTGTGGATGGTCCTGTGCACAAGTGGGTGGCCCAGGCTCTAACTGACCATCGTACCAGCATAGGGGCACCCCTCCAATTAACAATCCAATACTTGAGCGGTATATATATAGTACATACTGTCTGTCTCTTACACAGGTTAAGCAACAATTACCTAGGCTGCCGAACGCTACTGTGCCACGGCAGACACACACAAATAAACAATCAGTGCTTACCTCTGTTGTGAGGTTTTGGCCTTCTAGACCACACATAGCCGTTGGGGCTTAGAGTTGAATATGGCGATAATCTCGTCACTGGCTAGAGTGTTAGCAAATTCCCGTTCTAATTCCATTAGAGTTTGCATCAAAGCACCTACGTGATGGTACAAATATGTGACAAGATACACAGTGTATCACTCAGTCAACACCATCCCTACAGACAAGTGGCAGTATTATGATGTCGTTCTGCTTCTCATCTGCAGGGACTAGAAAAATTGTCAAGACTGATGGGAAGATTGATGTACTAAAGTACTGTCAAACCTTAGATAAAAACATGATTCAGCCCTAAAACTCAAAAAACACATTTCAGCAGGACAATAGAATAAAGCACAAGGCCAAAGTTACACTGGCTTAAGGATAAAACAGTGAATGTCCTTGAACGACACAGTCATAGTCCTTACTGTCCATAAGAGATCCCCAAGCAACTTGACAGAGTTTGAGCAAATCTACCAAGAAGAAAAGACAGAAATTGTACCAAGCTGGAGGTAATAAGATTACCACTTATAACCTTATAAAAACCTAATACGATTTGCCGCTATAATTACTGCCACTGGTGCTTCCACCAAATGATGAGCTCATGCGCCTTAATACTGTATTTACAGTACATATTTCAGTTTTTTAACTTTTGTTTTCGCTGATGTGCTTTTCATTCTGTTTGCACCTTGCATTTCTTCGAGTTGTGAGTGCTTTCTCTTGAAGTTACAGTAGCAATGCATGGTGTGTTCTTTCTTCCTTCACTGTATCACTCAAGGCATGAGAAAGCACCACGTTTTAGTCCATTATAACAATACGTGTCTGTCCATTCTGGATTAAATTGATTCTGTGCTCCATGTCAATTTTCCTCTTTATGTCAGTGACTTTGATAGAGATGTATTTGCATGTAGTGTATTTATGGACTGCTCCTTATTACCTTGTTTTTTTTCTGTATGAGGTAAAAGGTCTGATTTTGAGATGATTAAAGATGATAATGATTAATGACTGGTGAATAAATTAGCATGCTCCTTCCTATTGTTTTTTATGATTAATGATGATGAAGTGCAGCTAACTACGTTACTGGTGTTTAGCTAGTAAGCTCTTACTCTTTAGACATTCTCAGGTATTGCCGTTAGGGAGTATTGTTCTTTTGAAGCCCCTAGAATTGAGTAAAATGTTAATGTTGTGAATTGGGGCTGTTGTTACAGTGCCTCTGCAAATACAGCTGGATTATGAAAATATCACACTTTTTCTAGTTATGAGGTAGTGATATTTTCATGAATAACAAAAACTTCCACTAATTAAAGGGAGACTGATGGATCTGTTAGGACCCACAAGAAACTTCAGTTTCTGTCTGAAATGAAACCAATATCTTAAATGACCCCTCCAAAATAATTCTGGTGTCCATTCTGAAATCCATATCGTCGATCACTTTGCGATGATGAAAATCTGAATCACAAGACAGCATCATAAGGAGGCATTGCAAACATATTGCTGATTCACAGTGACTCAATGCTAATATCACTGCTTACGTGAAGCAGTGCCCTGATTGGTTAATAAGCTGAAAAGGAACCTTAATTTCTGAATATACATGTCAAATTTTAATGTCCTTAGACGTTAATGAATCAGTGCTCCATAATGACTGTTCCCCGAGGTTAAAACCTTAAACTGTGGATACAGATTTTTTTACATCATTTCCTTTAAACAACACTACAGTATTCTCTCACTGCAAGCGGCCAACGTCATATTGTTTCTTCTTTGGCGTCTACCAGCTGACAGCATAAAACACTGGGTGATCAGTAAATAGAAGCAGATCAAATAAAAAAAAAACATTTATCTTAATTTATTTAATACTTTAGTCCGCACTTAAGAATTAAATTCTGCATTTAATTTTTTAAATGATGAAATGGTCAATTTAAATCAGTTTTTCATATCACAGATACCAAAAAAAAGCTGCTGGAGGAAATGAAAACCCCAAATAACCCAATATAATGTGGAACATTTACATAACTCTAAACCTAAAATTTCATCAGATGCAAAACACTTAAAACTTCTAGAGCCAGACTCCTCTTTTACGGCATATCTCATTGTCACGTTCGTATACCCCTCCTCTTTAGGAGACTCCAGCCCTTCCTTGTTTTCCACTCATCTCGCACACCTGCTCCCTGTTCCAACTCCTTTTTCAGTTCTCCTTAAAAGCCAGGCGCTCACTCTATTCTGGGCTCTGCTCTGGTTTCCGTACCAGGCGAGTCTGGGACCTGGAAGTGCCTGGTCCCAGTCTTAAAATCTTGTTTGTCTTGGATGGACCACCGGTTTAGACTTTTGCCTCCATTTGGATTTCCCCTTGGACTTTTTTCAGTATTGTTTGCCTCGGCCACAACTCTCCGGAACACCAGCGCACCATGGACATGCCCCCTGTTTTCATTCCCGACTCCTGCATGCCTTTTTTCCCTGTGTTATCTCACTTCACCCCGGATTGTGTTGTCTGCATAGGGCCCTGAAGGAACTGTTTCGTTACACTCATCATACTACCATAGTTTATTAGATCACCTTTTCTAGATACTCTTTGTCCTGAATTTGACTTAATATGTGGTGTGCAGCTGTGTCTTTATTGTTGTTATTATTGTTGCTGTGAGCTTATAAAAACACGATGCTCAAATGTTTTATGCAATTTTCGTTTTCAGTAAGTATACAGTATATAAACAAACCTTTTCCTTTCTTTATAGGACATGTTCACATTACAGACTTCAATATTGCCACTGTTCTAAAAGATACAGAAAAGGCTACTTCAATGGCTGGAACAAAACCCTACATGGGTAAGTGTAACACAAAGCTAAATGGAAGGATAGATACCTTTGTTTATATTTATATTGTATATTAGCTTCCACAAGTACATTATTGTATTATTTTATGTGAAAGAAGCACAAATGTATTATTTTCTCTTAAGTGTTTATATGCAGTACATGGCTTTTTGGTATCAGTCCTGATATAGAATCCATTTTGTTTGATCTTGACTCTTGAGAAGCAGAAGCACATACAGTGCCTTGCGAAAGTATTCAGCCCCCTTGAACTTTTCAACCTTTTGCCACATTTCAGGCTTCAAACATAAAGATATAAATTTTTTATTTTATGTGAAGAATCACCAACAAGTGGGACACAATTGTGAAGTGGAACGAAATCTATTGGATTTTTGAAACTTTTTTAACTAATAAAAAAATGAAAAGTGGGGCGTGCAAAATTATTCGGCCCCCTTGCGTTAATACTTTGTAGAGCCACCTTTTGCTGCGATTACAGCTGCAAGTCGCTTGGGGTATGTCTCTATCAGTTTTGCACATCGAGAGACTGAAATTCTTGCCCATTCTTCCTTGCAAAACAGCTCGAGCTCAGTGAGGTTGGATGGAGAGCGTTTGTGAACAGCAGTTTTCAGCTCTTTCCACAGATTCTCGATTGGATTCAGGTCTGGACTTTGACTTGGCCATTCAAACACCTGGATACGTTTATTTGTGAACCATTCCTTTGTAGATTTTGCTGTATGTTTGGGATCATTGTCTTGTTGGAAGATAAATCTCCGTCCCAGTTTCAGGTCTTTTGCAGACTCCAACAGGTTTTCATCCAGAATGGTCCTGTATTTGGCTGCATCCATCTTCCCCTCAATTTTAACCATCTTCCCTGTCCCTGCTGAAGAAAAGCAGGCCCAAACCATGATGCTGCCACCACCATGTTTGACAGTGGGGATGGTGTGTTGAGGGTGATGAGCTGTGTTGCTTTTACGCCAAACATATCGTTTTGCATTGTGGCCAAAAAGTTCGATTTTGGTTTCATCTGACCAGAGCACCTTCTTCCACATGTTTGGGGTGTCTCCCAGGTGGCTTGTGGCAAACTTTAGACGAGACTTTTTATGGATATCTTTGAGAAATGGCTTTCTTCTTGCCACTCTTCCATAAAGGCCAGATTTGTGCAGTGTAAGACTGATTGTTGTCCTATGGACAGACTCTCCCACCTCAGCTGTAGTTCTCTGCAGTTCATCCAGAGTGATCATGGGCCTCTTGGCTGCATCTCTGATCAGTCTTCTCCTTGTCTGAGCTGAAAGTTTAGAGGGACGGCCAGGTCTTGGTAGATTTGCAGTGGTCTGATACTCTTTCCATTTCAAGATGATCGCTTGCACAGTGCTCCTTGGGATGTTTGAAGCTTGGGAAATCTTTTTGTATCCAAATCCGGCTTTAAACTTCTCCACAACAGTATTACGGACCTGCCTGGTGTGTTCCTTGGTCTTCATGATGCTCTCTGCGCTTTCAACAGAACCTTGAGACTATCACAGAGCAGGTGCATTTATACAGAGACTTGATTACACACAGGTGGATTCTATTTATCACCATCAGTCATTTAGGACAACATTGGATCATTCAGAGATCCTCGCTGAACTTCTGGAGTGAGTTTGCTGCACTGAAAGTAAAGGGGCCGAATAATTTTGCACACCCCACTTTTCATTTTTTTATTAGTTAAAAAAGTTTCAAAAATCCAATAGATTTCGTTCCACTTCACAATTGTGTCCCACTTGTTGGTGATTCTTCACATAAAATAAAAAATTTATATCTTTATGTTTGAAGCCTGAAATGTGGCAAAAGGTTGAAAAGTTCAAGGGGGCCAAATACTTTCGCAAGGCACTGTATCTGACTTTTACTTGTTTTCCCTTTCAATGATGCTGGCTTTTGTAATACTATAGTAACAGCCATTCTGAATGGAATTTACTGTACTGCTACTTTAAAAGAAAATATGCAGAAAAAAAAACCTTTTTCTGATGTCTATGGAACTCTAAACCCTGTTTTTTTCTGTTCCTGAAACAATTCTCATAGCTATTAATGGAATTCTGAATGCATACACACACATTTGTCTTTGCTTGTTTGTGCAATTGTCAGAATGAATTTAGTAAAATACTGAGATTAATAACTATTTGACTCTAATACTTATATGAGTATTTAGAATATATTGTAATACAGTTGCATGCAGGTAGGTGTGTATTGAGCCCTTCCAATCGTAGTTATTTTAGCACGTTATAAAGTGCTTTGTTTTATTAAATGATTAACGTATCTAGATTAACTGTTTTATTGAGGTACCATTGTGCTTGTGAAGTGTGTTTCCTTTCAATTATAATTTCATTAATAAAACTGACCTATATGTAGACTGAGCATGTATATCACCCATATACATCTGAAGGTACCAATATAGACCTACATTTTATTATAACTACAGAGATGAGTTAAAAGATTGGTTTAAAATATTTTTCATTCTTCAGTCAGGTCAATATCGCAAAAGGCATGAATGGAGAAGTCTTCAGAGAAATATATGAATATATGAAATTAAATGAAGCCACCTTGAAAATAAATCCTAACTTGTTTCGGGGAAATAAAATATGTTGAGATTTTATTGTGACATGACCTAGGGAAGTTCTTCAGGGAGGTTTGGAGGGGTGGTGACAAGTAAACCAATCAACATCCCAGCTTCTTCCAGCTCAGGGTCACGGGAGAGCCACAGCCTCTCCTGGCAAACAACAGGCTCAAGGCAGAGCCAGTCAGGGCCCCAGCTTTTCTAAATCCTAATTCTCAAAGCAGTATCACATGAAAAGCTTGTCTTTTCACATTTTGCCTCACTTATACCTCCCTCACCCCATCCTGGGTCACTTTTACTCTGCAGGGGAGTCCCACCCTCCTCATTCTATGGGTTAGCCAAATGACAAAATACCTAAAAAAATAATTAACTCACCCATCACTAAGATCGAATGCATTTAATTCTTAGTTGTTGTTATTCCCCATGAAGTGAGGGTGAAACATGGACTTGCCTCCTGTTCATCAGAAAATGGAATCTCCTCTGACTGATGAAAACCCAAGCAAATGTGTCTTGGTATACTGCACTGTAGCTGCTCTAAGCATTTTTTTCAGTACAGCAAATCTTGTTTGGTTTTACAAAATGATGCGACTGACAAATGAGAGAGGAAGAAAAAATTCTTTGAGAAGAGAAGAAAAGAGTCTTTTACCATATTTGTCTGACTTCTTTATTTTAAGAAAGTAGCAGTTTAACTAAAGTGACAGGCAGAGCGTACCACACATGTTGGGAGAGAACATTTCCTACAGAGTGTATTACTATATGCTGTAGTTTTTCATTCTGTAAGCTCATTGTAGTGACTTACATAGCCGACATGTTCTGCATGCTTGGCTTATCATTTTGACAGCCTCAGTTGATGCTTTTTTTGGTGTGTTTCTCTGTGGAAAAAAATGTTGCCTAATTATACTTTGCATAAGCCTGCTTCAATTCAATTTATGCCATAGGCAGCTTTTCTTTTGCCATCAAATTGTCAGCATCACAGCAATTGAATTCTCAAAATAATAACTTTTGCTGTGGCTGGAAAGGAAATTATTGTCTCTCTAAATATAATTCCCTCGTTTTTGTGACATGAAAAAGAATTGGTGTTTGAATCGATCTCTAAATACTAATGAGATGCTTTTAATGAGTTAGAGTTTGGCATAATTGGATTTTCCTGGCACTTTGATATTTACCTTCTTTTTAAGGAGGTGCTCATAACTATTCAATCGCAACTCTAAGCATTTCCATTAAAATTTGCTCTTGTTTACAAAATAAGTTCCATCTAGAAAATAAATTGGTGAATGACGAAATCTCTTTTTCTTTTATTCCTTACTTTTCAAGGCTTTTCAAATATTTCTAAAGAAAAATAATAAGTGAACAACACAATCTAAATACATAGGTTGAAACGTCAAATTTTAGTTACACAAATAAATGTATGTTCTTCTCAGACTGGTTCCCTCCTAATTTCAATGTATTGTTTTTATCTCCTCTGCAGTATTCTCCTTGAAAAGCAATATTCTGTGGTGCGGTAGTTTAGATTGGCAGAATGACATACTGTAGTAGTTAGCTCCAGGGTTCTAGTGTTGATTCTGGTCTTGGGCACCTGTCTGTGTGGAGTTTGCATGTTCTCTCACATCTACGCAGGGGCCTTTCCCTTGTGTTCCGGTTTCCTCTTACCTCCCAATAACATGTTACTTGGGATGATAGACTGTTCTATTTTTTCCTCCAATGGGGAAAGTGACTGGTCTTCCCACCTCATTACCAAAACATACTGTACCTATACCTTCACCTTGTGCATAGTTTATGGGACTCCAAAGACAGTAGGTCTCCATATTCATCAAACTAATTAGACTCATTAGCATGAAGTAGTACACTGTGATGAATCTTGTTTAGAATTTAATAACTAGATGTACATCAGGGCAAAAATAAAGTAAGTCAGTTGTGACAGATGAATTTATTTGCTTTACAATACTTGTTGAATAATAAGTGATGAATGTAAGGGGATGTCTTGTTTTTACTCTATTTAAAATGTAAAAGTTAATTTATGTGATCACTCAAAACAGCCACTACAATATTAAAGAAATTAACCTGGGAGAATTTTGGAGCAAATAATCCTGTGAAAATAATTGAATGGGGTACCATTCTTCTTGAAATCTGCTTGTAAAAAAACACAATCCATGATGATCTATAGGTCTCTTTAAATCATCACCTGGCTTACACCTGGGGAAACAAAATTAAAAAAAGACACACATGAGATACAGATATTTATGTAGATATAGATTAACCTATCGGTCTTTAGACATGGGAGGAAACCAGAGCACCTGGAGAAAAGCCACATGAGCACAGGGAGAACATAAAGATTCCATGTAGATAGTACCTGGGAACTGAACCCAGGGTTCCAGGTCAGTAATGCTCATCTCTGTGCCACCATGCTGCCCGATATGTTCAACCTTGTAAGATAGTAGTCTCATATAATCCGTTCCAGTTCCAGTTTTCAAAACTTTAAATGTGTTCAAAATAATAACAATTCAAATTGAAACATTTATTATATTGCTATTGCTATTGAAATGGCTATCCAAGTGTCAATGTCAATGTTCTCAGATCCAGAAACAAGATGAGGTGACTTCTGAGCTGCACTGTAGCTAGTCCATGAGACATTGATCAAAAAGAATCTTCTGGCGTACCTTAATTAACTCCATTGTAAATCATTAAGAGTCATCAGCTGTCCAGAAACACAGGACAAGAGAAAGGTAGGCAAAAGCAGAGGGGGAGACACACAGAGACAAAGAAGAAGAAGGAGGGAGAGGAGCAGAAAGAGAGGAGAAGGCCTCGTGCCTGGTGAGAGGACCTTGTTCGACTCAGCCTTAAGATTCTAGCAAAATATTTGGACCCTGTTTAAGGAGTTTCCTATCTGTTATTAATGCTGAATTCCTTCCTATAGGATTCCCAGCCTGTATTTGTTCTCTCCAGATTAATGATGCATGTTTCGAAAAAGGGATAAAATCCCCATTCACTTAGGGGCATCTGTAATTTTAGGAGGAGAGATTCATCTCCAGGTTGTATTGTTTTATTTAGGATGCAGGTCTCTCATATGGGCCTGTTTAGATATTATATAAGACCTCTTACTGCAGGCTTAGCAGGCTGTTTTTTTTCCTGGTTGGTCAGGACATATTATAGGCTGTGAGACACCTTTTTTTTAAATATGTAAATAGACTAACATACATAACTTGTAAGTACGATGTTGTGTTGTGTGTTGCTTAGTTTGTGTTATTGATATTGCTAATATATATTGTTTATCTCAGTGTGCTCTGATCTGTTACTCTTTCACCAGAGAGGTGGCTCTTATGATTGTTTAATTGAATTATTGATTATCCCGCTATGTATTTCCGCTTTTAGGTTAGGTTTGTGGATTTTGTGAAGGAGAACTGACATGCCTGTAGAATTAAAAGTTCTAAAGACTTCAGACTACTTGTATGCTGTAGATCACCTAATGCAAATCTGGGTGCTAATAGTTTACTGTAATAAAAGATCAGGAAGGTATGTAACAAAGGGGATGTAATTATGGGAGATTAAACTTCCCTCACTTAAAGTGGAATATTATGATGGATAAGGCAGAATCTAATAATTGTATGGCTGAAATGGCATCTTAACTCAGTTTGTGTAAAACCTTTTTAAATAACCAGGATATAATTAGATATAGACATACAAGAAAAGAGCCACTAGGAAATTATTACAACAGTACTTTATCTTTTGATGTCTATTTAAGTCTACTTAAGTCTCTAAACATTGAGTTAAATATTAGAGTTTATAATTTTATATAAGAAGATTATAAAGGGATGATTTAGAGCTTACAGGCAAGGAAATGGGAAAGGATGGATACATAGCTAATAGAAGAGGGATGGTCAAACTTCAAAAACATAATGTTAAAAGGCTCAAAATGAATTTATCTCCTTTAACTACAATTGAATCTATGGCTAGGAAAAGATTAACTTAAATGTTTAATTCAGAAATTATGAAGGAAATCAGAAAAAAGCAAACTTTACAGATTGCATGAAGAGGCTTAAGATTAAAAAACAGGGTATATACTGTAGTACCAAGCTACATGTTCAGCTGAAAAAAAAGATTTTAGAATTCTCAAAAGAGAGACAGAAAAGAGCAACAGCAGTAAAAAAAATCATGTACAGTAGCATAATATTGTAAGAATACATGTTTATCAGTAATACAAGAGTAGAAAAAATGTAATTTAGGGAATAATTAATGACATAAATAGAACGTGAAAAAGAAATTGTCAACTTGTTAAACAAATGTTTTACAAAAAGTTGGATGATATTAGTAAAATGTCATAGAACATACTCTGGGAGAAGTGGGCAATTTTAGCATAACTGGCTCTGATATTCTTAAAAATGTATGGGGTCTGATGGTGTTTTCTGAGTCATACGTAAGGAAATGAAGGATATTATTCATAGACTCCTTGCTAGGTCATTGCAACTGTCTCTTAAAATGAGAATGATAGTCACAGTTTAGAAAATTACAAACTTAACACCTGCTCTTAAGAACTGCACCAGGAAGTTTTAAACTAATCAGTCTTGCTTCAGGCCCTGATAAAATCATGATAACAAAAGAGCTGATTACAAAATGCATTGCAAACAGTGAGACCGTATGGATTTAGAAAGATTTAAGCCTGTAGCCGTTCCTGATCTATATTTTAAACTTTTGAACAAGTTAGGGGGGAATGCAAAATCTGATCCACTTCTTCCTACCCACACATACAGTATCATGCTTCTTTCCTACTCATTTGAAAAGTTCATTTTTACATCTCTCCCTCTATCCCATCTTCACCCATGTAGAAGCACCCCAGCTCATCCTTCATTTGGGGGAGTCTGTCAGTCCCATCCTTTTGGATAGGCTGTTGTTATTCTCAGCCAGGTGAGTTTCCCAATGTCTCTTCTCCACCTTATAAAGGGTTTGACTGAAATGCTGAAAGAGAAGAAGGAAGGAGACAAACACAGAATAAGCAGCAGGGGAATGGCAAATAGCTTTAGACAAAAGCATGGTTTGGGACAAGATTTTGTCTAATTTGCAAATTAAACTTAACATTAATCAGCGCAAAGCGACCTATGCAGCTCATAGGCGTTTACACTATACTGTACATACTGTATCACCAGGATGTTTCTAAGCTACAGAGAGCTACACATGAAAGGGATCTGGGTACACGCTCATCAAGACACTGTTTAAAAGCAATAAAAAAGCAAAGAGAATCCTGAGTATAACGACAACATATGAAGACTATAACACCCACAATTATATTATAAGATGTCTGTGTCAAATTAAGCCACTAGAGAGCCACATAATTGGCCACATGGTAGCCACTCATTTGCATGTTTATTTTCCTTTATATAGATTAAAGCTGGAAATAGTGATAGAAGGACTCCTTTGGTCCTTAAACGCATTTATTAAGAAGAAGATTATGGGCAACATGAAATGGCTAGCTCAATCCCCTAATTTGAACCCAGCAGAATTTATTAGACAGAAGTTGAAAATAAGCCTGAGGAGAAATCCCTAGAAAATAATAAAGACCATCTGAAATGCACGGCTGTGTGAAAATATACCACATTTATACAAGAAATACATTAGAGACATACCAGGTCAAAGCTGTTACCGCAAATACAGTCCAAACAAATATGGAAATTGTCCAGACCACACCGATGATTTTGTGTTTTCATTTTTGTATTTGTTGTTTGCACATTATTGGTAGATGTGATGGATGTTGCTAGTTTCTGAAAATGGAGTATTTAAAATATAAATAGGACCACCCTATAAATAATTTGCTATACTGCTAAACAGAATTATAATGTAAAATGTCTAAATTGATATAAACAAATTACTCTGTTGCATGATATTATCACAATGGACACATTTCATGTGCTTTTAGGGCCAGGATAATGCAAAATGAAAATGTGAATAGAAAAATGTGGGAGAGAAAAAAAGTGCACAGCTGTCTTTAATCTTTCATTTTGATTGCAGGTCTGTGCTTAACAAGTTTCTTTTTAAGGACATAACCTTAAAACCTCACATAAATTTGAAAACAGACTACTGCTTTTCAAATTAAACATGATATGTTATTGTATAAGATGTTAAATTGATGTAAATATTGCCTCCATTATACCTATGAAAGCTATTTAAAGTCATTGTACAGTTTAGAATTGGGATAGTGATATGCCTTAAGTAAGGCATAAGCCAAAAATGCAATCTGCTTGCCTGCTAATTAAGAAGTAGTATGCTCTTATCAGCATCTGGCTGTAGTTAGAAAGTTTCCATATGTACAATTTCCGAGGTAACATGGAAACCAAACATTTATAATTAGTTTATCTAGTTTGTCTCTGTTCTAATCATATAAAACAATGCCGCCTTTACATATGTCCAATTCTACAGTATATCATTTCTGTGTGGTTGGCACTAGTAACTGCAATTATATGATTTAGAAAAGAAATATAATTTCTATTATATATATAACAATATATTATATGGTATATTTCAGGATATCTATAATTAAATACCATTGTAGATTACAGGCAGACAACCTATTTGAATCTGTCAGGCAAGCTTCCTTTGACTCTGGCAGTAACTAGTTTAGCTGTTTAACTAACTTTTTGATTTTCTCAGACAGCTGAACATTAGAATGTGTATTCTGTAACTGATTTGTGTGCCCTTTTACATCCTTATATCCTGTGGTTAAATATGTTGTGTGTTTGTCTTAACATTTATGGTAACAGAAGTGATTGACTGGGGCTATATCTGGTCTTTGAGAATTTTTTAGAACAGAGAGGACAAGATACATTTTGGTGTCTATTTTTTTATTTTCTTTTTGAAAATCTCTTTCCATATGAAATGAAACACTGAGAATTTATGACAAACTCTGTAAACTGTTTTTTGAGAAAGTAGCTCACAATATAAACGGAGAGATGTTCTATGATAGTACCCAGCCAGGCAGGTAATTGAGACAGTCCAAAATCTGAACATTTAGAAAGATATGTTTCAATCTGTGTCACTTTTGTTTCTCAGGTTTCAGAATCAAAGTTTAAAACACACAGTTCTGTCAACGGCATCAGGAAAATGAAATGTTGTGAAGACCTCTCTGAAGAAGGAATTGTGTGTATACTGGAGGTACTAGAGTACCCTTCACTTATGGTCACCAATAAAATGGGAAGACTGGAGGCTCCTGAGAGGCTAGTCTGGAAATATACTTTGCTCAGTCCCTGGATAGAA
The DNA here is from genome assembly GCF_040954835.1 of Lepisosteus oculatus. NCBI lineage: Eukaryota > Metazoa > Chordata > Actinopteri > Semionotiformes > Lepisosteidae > Lepisosteus > Lepisosteus oculatus. The sequence goes on along the minus strand of NC_090696.1, from coordinate 43,294,006 downwards.
ATAAGGTTGACCAAAGTTTCACTGCCACACAGCAGTGGCCACTGTGGCTAGTCTCTATATAATGTATGCAGTGTTACCAGCAAGGTTGCATTTGTCAGGTTAATTTTTAAAACCTTGTGCCCCAGTATATGTTTCCATCACTTTTATTCAATAGGGAAGAGAGGTACTGAATGAGAAAAGAGTCAAATACAAACCATATAAAACTACAGTTAGGAAGGTGTATTGTACAGTATGTCATTGTATGATAATTATACGCTCCAGAAACATCCATGATGCCACACTGTCTGGTTCACAGATCAATAGTCTTGAAATGGCCTCGTGAGCCACAAAAATACTTTTCTGTAGTACTAGTAGACTACAAAGTCACTGCCATACACCACTGCCAAACATTTTTTTACAAGTCAAATAAGATGTCAAAATGTTGGAACCATCACTCAAGTGCGGATGGCCAACCACCATCAAACTTATAGTACATTGATTTTTCCAACTCCACAAATATCTGAATTGTGAAAATCTCTATTTTGCTGGAAACAAAATTCAGTCTTTTCCATTTCATCCTCTTTGCTTCTGTGAAAAAAACATAAAATTCACATGAACAGGATTTTCCAGTTGAATTGCCATTTAAACTTAAATGAAGTGTAAATTAAACCAACCTATTTCACAAATGCGTACTGTTAATTATGAAAAACAAAAGCACTCCACATGAAGTACATTTTTATTGTACAGATTTATGGTTTTTATTTTATATTTTTAGTTGCTAATAAATTTTCCAGAATGTGTTACTATGCATGTATAATAATCCCTTGCATTTATATAGCACTTTTTATCCCAGAGGAATCTAAAGCACTTTACATATGAGAGAACTTTGCATATGAAAGTGCTTTACAATTCAGCCACCACTGAAGCACAGCACCCACTTGGCTTATTAAGTGTCAGCAACACACATACAAAAAAGATCAAGTGAATAAGTAAGAAACTGCTTCTCCAATTGACAAGGTGAAATTTTAGCTAGATCAGATTTTGTAAGCCCAAAGTGAAATTTAGCCAGGAAACTGAAACTATCACTCTTGTATAAACAATGCCAATTGATCTTTAATTGCCAAGCATTCAAAAACTTGGTTTAATGTCTCAAAGAATGGCACCTACTACGTCTGTTTCTCCAGGCACCACACTGGGGCAACAGTTCAGAAAATCTTCTCCAGAGGGAAGAAAGCTACCTAGTGGTCCAAAAATATTCGGGTGCAATTTCAAACTCTGCAGCGCTAATGCATTTAAACACCTCCTACAGTTTCCTCAAGTTCCACAAGCCAGAACTGCCACAGTCACTTAACTGGTGAGAAAGCATCTTTGATTTGTCTTCGGGAATGAGTTCTAGCCATCAGGATCTGCTCCTCAGATCAAGGGAGCTGAACTGCTCAGCGCCATCAATGCAACCCAGGGATCAGTGTGAATTCTTCATGGATGTTCTGTTGGTATTTCCCTACTTCCCTTTCCTTTGCCTCAGGCATTCTGACTTCCCACACCTCCAAACCAAGGATGTTTTCAGATGTTTCTTCAGGTGTGTGGCTTGGCATCCAAAACACCTTGCTTTCTGTTTTGGAACTTTTCAGCATGAAGTTAACCTCTGCTTTGTTCCTTTGCAGCTCAGGCGCAGATGTAGCTCACCACTCCAACCAATCAAAAACTAAGTTGTGACCTGCAGATTGGTACACTGTAGCTTGTGTTTGATTTATGTTCCACACTGGATTTCCCATTTAAAATAAATCTGATAAGTGTTTCAGTTTAGCAAAGAAGTGGAGTAGATATGGAAAACAGAAATAAATCTATCCATTTCGGCTGCACTTTTTGTGGATATCTAAAAAGACGCTGTAAAATAATTGATGTGGCAGAATTTAGGTTTTCACATACAGTATGGTTTCATTTTAAGCCAAGTGAACATCAGTGTATGTACAGTAAGTGAAATGTGAACTGGCGTGATAGTATGGTATACTGTCCTAAGACAATGGCTTGAATTTAAATTGTAACTGTTAGAACCAAAATATTTATGTAGAACTCAGCCTTAAACACGGGCATTCTAAAAACAATGATGAGAGAAAAATAATTTTTTGAAAGAAGTCTGCTACCTTTAGAGTATTTTGATATAGTATTACAGTATTCCTTGTTCTTACAGTAAGTAAGAACTTACTAATCTACATATTATTGATTTAATGTATACAGATGAGAAACTTCAAAGATATTTTGAATCAAATGTGTCCTGGTGTCTATTCTTTCTCATATAGCACCTGAGGTATTTCACTCCTTCGTGGAAGGGGGGCCTGGTTACTCTTATCCTGTAGACTGGTGGTCACTTGGGATCACAGCTTATGAACTACTGCGAGGCTGGGTAAGACCCATTTTGGTTCCCTTTAGTTCGAATCCTCTCTGCAAGGGTTAGCAGAAGGTACACAACAGATACTAAGACATCAGGAAATGTATGACAGCATATTTTAAATCAATTTCAATACTGCATTTTCTGCCTATTTGTTAATTCTGTATAACAAAGATTAGCGTCCCGATATTGTGTAGTAATTCTGGATAATTGAAAGTTGGATTAGGATATACAGTAACTTCTTAATTCATGTAAAGCAACACATCAAGAAAACTGTCCTTGCTCTCCTTATCATTGTTTTGGAAGAACACACCCAGGGCTCAAGTCAAAGGACCACCTGAAGGGGATGATTGATTTAATCACCTTTGATTGCAAGGTTCTGTGCAATGATGAAATATATGAAAACGTTGTAGAAGAAACTTGTTTTTATAAACACCTTCTAGAAACAGCAAACACCATTTTCTGAACCAAAAAGTAAACCTGGAGTAAGTGATATGGAACCATCCGCTCTTCCTGTACAGTTTACGTCTTTCCATGTGCACGGTATACCCATATGGTATATTACATTCAACATATTTTGTTGTTTTGTGATACAGATATCACAGCATAAATATACAATATCACATACACATATATATATATGGGTAGGTATACAGTACTGTTCTATATACTCTACTGTATGTACACATACTTTGTGTTTAGAGAGTATCGAGGCCAATTTCTCTCATTCTGAGATCAAATCATTGTAGAAGCCATTCCCTGTTACCTTTCTGACCTTGTGTCATGAGTTTTATATTCTCTGTTCCAGCCGTGTATTTTGAACTAATGCCACAATTATCTAGCAAACCCGAAAGGCCAATGAAAGGCCAATCACACAGCAGTTCAGCTGTAAGAATATTTGGTCAAATGTAATGTTTCTTTCAGTTGTTTTCTGTATTGTAGCTTATTTTTTACTGTTAGTTGAATGGCTTGGATAAATAGCATAGATGCAGTAATACAGTACCTCTGTTACCACCCATATTAATGCATTACTTCTTGCAGTCAAAGTTGCATATGGGATACAAGTGTGGAATGCATCTGTTAAATGGAACACTGTGAGGAAAGCCCTTCATTCCTCTGCATAGTTTAATAATGAGAGCCACGAGGTATCATTAGAAGCATAAACAACACACAAGTTATGATCAAAATATGTATTTGTAGACAGAAATTCAATTAACAAATTGTTTAAATGATGGTTCAGGATATTTGAGATTTTCTAGTCATAGGACTTGCAAGGTGCTCTTAATTTATGGAATTCCAGGCACTGCTAAGAGTCACAATATCTTTGCAAATTTCGCATGATTTGCATAATTTCTAGAATTTTTCTGAAAAATTAGAATTCATCCAACAGTACCACAACAAGGGAAATATTTCTCCTTCATGATGTGATCTGGCTGTTTCTCTTGCTCCCTGCTTGACTTCTGGACACCTGAGAAGCAAGCTTTGGACAATTGTCCTGCATGTTTCTTCATTAACAACTCTCAAATCTTTGGCCTGTACTATGTTCTACATGTATTTATAGTGTCAAAAAAACAGGTATACACCCTAGTGAACATGTGTATACACCCTTTTATGTTTCATTGGTAAAATACAAAATTGTATGGTTATTTTTTAAGTTTCATTTTGTACATCTAATTTTAATTTTATTAAGCTTTCAGGACAACTTTTGCATAGAAATGATATTTTTCATTCATTTCTTTCTGATGTGCATAAAGGCGGCAAAGGAGGTTTCCCACAGCAGTATTTGAATTGCAAAGCCAGCTTGAAAAGAAGCAGTAGGAAGGAAAGAAATCAAAATTGCAGCTTCACGGTTTTATGAACATTATTTTTGGTTCCTTGAAACTCTTACTAATGGCCGTGCTCAGTGGCCTTCTGATGGTTTAATAAGCATTGGCGAAAAAGCCTCTTGCCTCCAACCTTTAAAATATATACGGTATATTATTATCAATGTCCAGTTTAGAAAATGTTACATAACAAGGAAATAATTACAAAAAGTGAGTATTTATCCATTCATAATGAAATTAATCATCTCAAGAAATAGTCAGTATTTTGGAAGACATTACATTTCTCTGAATTTTACCTTATGATGAACTCCTTTAAAAACAAAAAACTCTGGTTGGACCCTTTCATTAAAATGTTGTATTTTTTTTTTTGTTTTTATATTTTGGTGACAATTGACCTTCACTTTAAATTTACATTGAAGGCACTTATTGTGCATTGTGATCCAGGCTGGTTTACCAAGCTTGTTTTGATTCTACAGGATCTAGTAACCTCCAAATTTTGACAATGTTTAAAACTAACACACTGACTCTTTAATTGACAATAAAGTGAATTTATTTCTTAGGCTGCAAAACAGACACAAAAAACAAATTTGTGGTTCTGACTATGGTCTCAGAAATGCCATAAACTTTAGATATACATTGATTTGCTTATATCCCTTGATACCACATTTGATAATTCAGATTTCCTTTGTTTCCTTCACTAGCGACCATACGATATCCACTCCAGTACTCCAGTGGAAGAAATTGTCAACATGTTCCGAGCAGAAAGAGTTCACTACTCTTCCACTTGGTCCAAAGGCATGGTGTCATTGCTAAGAAAGGTCAGCAGCAGAATAGTATGGTTTGTCATCTACTGTGGCTTTTGATAAGAGAAATATACTGTACAGTATGTCCTCTGTGTGCTTAAATCAGAGAGATAAAGCAATTAAATCTTTCTGTTCATTTTTAATGTATTTTTAACTGTGAAATAGGTAATGACAGAGGTTCCGTGATATTTTCTAAGGGATTTAATTTGCTTAATGTGTTTTCATAACATATTTAAGGGAATTAAATGTATTTTTTTGTTTTTCTCGTGGACAGAAATGTTGTTGAGCAGCCGAATTTGTTCATGCTTCTTCAGTGTGTACAATATGCACAGTATTATAAATGACAGTTGAACCTTACTTATCTGTAGCCTATTTAATGATGAGTGCAGTAACCCTTGGTGAAACCCCTTCTCCCCAGAATTTCATTCTTAAAAGCTTAGTACTTAAAAAATAGCAATATGTCCAAACAGAACAATGCATTTTCACAACACTGCAACAAAAATACCATGATGGCAGCTCTTCATCCCTCTTCTGAAGTATGACATAAATGTACCACATTTTGGTTAAAAATATTTACAAGATATATATGTATACAAATTGTGTATACATTATTGACAATTCAACAAAATGGTATATGAATGGAAGACGGTGAATACTATTTCGAGGCTCTGTTAAGGTTTTGTTTAAAGTACAACAACACTGGCACCATAATCCATAAAGTTGTGTCCCTTTAATTGGTGGCTGTCAGATCATATGGAATCAATGGCATACATAATGAGGCAGTAAACTCTACGAAATTCATTTTTCTGTCTTTTACACTATTGAAAGTAAATGTTGGTGTGCCTTACATTACAATTTTCTTCAAATCACTCATGTATTCTGTTCATTAGCAACCAAATCTTACTTCCAGGCTTCACTTTTCTGAGAACCCTTGTTTTCTGATATGTAAAGATAAACAGACCCTGTAATTTTCCTTGTGATACAAAAGATGAGCTCTTTTTTTCTCATTTATTTTGCTCTTCAACAGAGAATATTCATGCACACGTTTAATTTATTTATTTATTCATGCACACGTGTAATTTTCCTCATATTTTTCATGATATACTACAACAATATAATATTATCTCCTGGAGAAGCAAATAATATTTTTTCCTCCAAAGCTAAAGGCTTGGAAACATTGATATTATTATGATAATTAATTATGTCAATAATTGATTCAGTGGAGTCAGTTGGGCAGTCATGTAGCACAACAAATTAGACACTGTGGCTCTGCAGGAGTTTTCTGGTAACTATATATTTATAATTATTTTGTGCATCATCCCATCTCAGTTTAAAGAAACATTTCTACTTTTCCACTAACTGCACTGCAAAAACAGTGACAAGGCATAAAAGGTTTACTTTGCAGTATAATAGTAAGAAATGAAATTTCTGCATCATCTGTGCCTTCTCTAAATGCAGTTTTGACATCTTTATGTTAGGGAACTTGAATAAGAATAGAGTTCCAAAAATATTTGAAATGAAAAAGTTTGCATTACTTATTTAAAGCGATTTTATAACCAGATAACAGCACTGAAGCTGAAGTGTTTCAGCAGTAAAAAACTACTCAATACACTGAAGGACTGAAGCACTTATAGCAAAGTTCATTCAAATAAAGCAATAACATTAACACAGGGACAGTCCCCAAGAGAGGAAACAATTTTTTGTGAAGTGGTATAGAAAACAAATTAAAAATACATATAATGCACATCATAGTCATAGTACATTATCATAGTGTCGAAACAATAAATGTGAGGAGAATAGGGTAAGACGAGACCACAGTGTAAATACAATACTATTTAAATTTTGCCATTACTGGTACAGGGTTAACAATTTTATGTTTGTCTGTGAAACACATACTGTATGTTTGGGAAGCTTGAAATCTAAATCTTCTAAAGGGCTTATGTAGTTAAGGATTCAGTTCTGCAAGAAGGAATAGTCAGATATTTTATCTGTATTTAAGGAGGGAATTTCCTTTTTTAAAAAGCTGATCCAGCAAACAAGCATCATACATTTATGCTCTCAAGAATCAGCCTTATATCATATATTAATGTTCACCACATACCCTATGGGAAATAAGGTTTTAAAGACCACATGCACCAAATAACAAAGTGGCGAACATTTTAACACCTTTTATCTGATTGAGCCAGTTCACATTTTCAATTGGAGGAGTTCCAGTTTGCTAAATAACTAACATATGCTGCTCAGCGGCAGTGTATTTTCTAAATGCTGAGATAAAAAAGACAAATTAGTTCCATAGCCAGAGTTTTTTTCTGTGTCCGTTCTCAATGCAGACACCTAATATATATTCGAGGTGCGGTTTTCTTTCCCTACTGATCTCCTCTTCTAATGATAGAATTGCTGATCTTATTGTTTTGTCTTCCTTAGCTTCTTGCCAAAGACCCAGAATGCCGCCTTTCAAGTGTTACAGATATCCAGAGCTCCCCTTATCTGGCTGATGTAAACTGGGACGCAGTTCTAGAGAAGGCGGTAGCTCCAGGCTTTGTTCCAAATGTAAGTGCTTGCTGATCAATTTCAGATGTACTATTTCATCCACAGAGGTCAATCTTTTTACCTCAGTGTGTTAATGGATTTCTATAAAATTTCAATTTGGACATATGGTGGAGATGTTTTAAATAGTACGTCAATTGAATCCATCTATGAGGTGCAGGAGCGAAGAAGGGCTGGTTTCTGATGATTTGTGATGACTAACAGATTCTCTGAGCTTTTCAATCTCAGAATGACATGGCTTTGGGAGAAATAACTTGCTGTGATTTTCCTCTATTACCCAGAAGACAATGAAAGCAGCCTTGGTCCTTCTGAACCACAGGGTCATATGGTTTTTATCCTTCCCAACTCTCAATTATTCAGTTGAAAAATACTTGATTTTTTATATTGGTTTATTTGAACTTGATTTTTAGCTCCAATAAATTACTGAACACTTGTGCATAATCCGAGCCTTTCCAGAACCAGAGATATAGATAACTGCACTACAGCAGACATGCAGGTCCAAGGAGTGAGGACTCATAGCTTTTCAGTCTATTTTAACAGCACCAGAAGAACAATAAAATGATGAGAAATTCAGATTTTAACTCTGTCCAAATCTATACACAATGTCAATAATGGAACATACTTTTTTTACATTCCCATTTTCTGATGATAAATAAGATGCCAGTATGTTATAATACCAAAACAAAACATTATGTTAATGTTTTTTAGTTTATATTTAACAGCACACATTTGCATTGATTTATAAAGCTGTCATACATTTTAAGTCGTTGTGATAGCTTAGCTCTTATTCAGAATTCCAGATCACAAATTACCCTCACTACGTCACGCATAAGAATTGGCACTTTTCATTTGAAGTAATATTTAAAATATTTTAGAATTAACTGTTTCTTATATTAGTCTTATATATCAGTGATATCTGTGAAGTTTTTACAATACTAGCTATATTAAAGTGTACTCTACATATCCATCTTTGCATAAATGATTATTACCTGTTGTGTTGAATATCAGCTTGCACAAAAGCATGATGAGCAGAGCACAGACAGAGAAAAACACTGCATAGAAACCACAGAGATGCTTTAAGATTTGAATGAAGCTTATTGCTCCTTTAATTCTTAAAGCAACTGAAAGATCATTGATGTTGGCTGACTGCAGCTGACACTTAAATGCAGTCTCTACTGATGTTGGGACATGATGTTGTCATTTCGTACAAATGTAGAGGAAATTAGGAGTGGAAAAACATGACAAGAAAATGTAAGGTCCTACATTTTCTCTAGGTACAATGACACTCCTAAAATATATTCATTGGTATCTCAAAACTGGTTAAATTGGTAGCACTGTATGTTTAATCATTGTTACATTTCTGAAGGTGCTCACCATATATGCACAGGAAAATGCTAGAATGTGTTTGCAATTTATTATTATCTTCAGTATATTGTCTATTGCAATTTATTGTGTCAGTATGAGCTCTATCAAAGCAGTTGGAAATGAAATTCTGAAACATGAAAATTTTAAAATGTAATTAATGTAACTGCCACATCAGCTATCAGTGGGTAGAAAGCAGAGTGATGAAGCCAATTCATAGATGGGGATTATTTGGAGGCCATGACTGTTAAAGGTCAATGGGAAATGTGTCCAGGACACCAGGTTAACACCCCTACTCTTTTCAAGAAATGCCCTGGGACTTTTAATTACCACAGAGAGCCAGGACCTTGATTTTACAAATCATCTGAAGGATGGTGAATTTGTACAGTAAAAGTCTCCATCACTATGCTGGGGAATTAGGACTGACACAGACCACAAGGTGAGCACCCCCAACTGGCCCCACTAATACCACTTCCAGCAGCAACCTTAGCTTTCCCAGGAGGTCTCCCATGCAGGTACTGGCCAGGATCACACCTGCTTAGTGTCAGTGGTAGGAATTATAGCTCAATCAAATGTAGATCTACAGGGCCTTTTTGTTGCCTCCACCACAAAAGTTACTCTTTCAGAATGCAGGTTTGGCTGAACAATCCTGATATTACTGGTTCACATCAGTTTAGGTGGATTATCAACTGTGATGAGAACTGTAATAGATTATCTTCATATTTTCTGTGTCCATCAGTCAGCTGTATTGGCAAATTCAGTGGGCAATTTCATTTACATTGGTCAGCACTGCCATTTTGCAACAACATTTCCTCTCTAAAAAATTAGTTCTAACAAGTCTTCCTCATACGTGAATCAGTTTTTTTGTAGCAGGAAAAAAAAACAAGACGATAATGATATATTCAAGTTCTAGTCTTTCAACTCATATAATTGTAATTGCAGCTAAGTAGCAGAGGAACTTTCATTAAAATCACTTTTCCTCTGATGAATGAAATTTGCAGACAAAGTACTGCCACCGAGGACTAATAAAACCTATGGTAAGATGTCTGTTTCTCTGAAGTATTCATGATTAAAGGGATTTGTGCTTCATTTTTTTTCTTTATACAACACCAAAATTAATAATTTCTTTCATCAAGATCTGACCTTATTTCCTTCATGTGGTTTTCACTAGAAGGGGCGTCTGAACTGTGATCCGACGTTTGAACTGGAAGAGATGATTCTTGAGTCCAAACCACTCCACAAAAAGAAGAAAAGATTAGCTAAGAGCAAATCAAGAGATGCCACTAAGGAGTCATGCCCTCTGGTTAGTAGAAAGCTCTTTCAGTCTGTAGTTTCTTTTTCTATATTTCTGATGATAGTTCATAGCTTTCTAGCCATTCCTGCGTTAACACTGTTACTCCTTAGAAAACAATGTTTTAAATTGGAGGGATGTTTTTGTTAGGCATTCTTAAAGAGGTTCATGCAAAAAGTAAAACTTTTTCTTTGTTGTTTTGTGTTCTATCTGCATCTTCTGGGATTGTGATTGATGTCACATCGAACCACAGCCTGCCCATCTGCAACAGTGTCTGGAAACAGTGCGACAGGAATTCATCATATTCAATAGAGAAAAGTAAGGACACCTGATTTTTTCTGCTTAATGCTATATTGATTTTTTATGATGTAGCAGTTATCTCACACAAACCTCCATGAGGACAGCTCGGCTCTTCCCAGAATGTAAGCAAATTACTGTGAGCAGAACATTTTCAGAGAACATTACTTATCGCCACCAAAAAATCAAGGGGGAAGGAAAACAATTTGAGGTGACTGCTGCCTATAGATAATATTTATAGGCATGAATTCTACTTACTCTGTGCAGATGAACCAGGACACAATGTTAAAGGTAATCTATGCAATGCATTGCAAACTTTTCCCATGTAACATTCCCAACCCTGTTGTGAATCAGTAAATATGTTTTCTAACCTCGAGAAAAAAATCAGATTGCAATGATTGCATTGCACAGCAGATATCTTTAATGTGCTATTGTTATTGATATTTTATTCCATAGAACTGTGGCTATTATTAAAAATTAAAATCGTTATGGGCTCAAAATTCCATCTTCTAAACTTTAGGCTCACAAGACAAAAATCGTTTAGCCTGGAGCAGAACACAATGGCTTAATCAAAATGGTAAAAAAAAAAAAATTAAACACTTTGCAAAGCAAGAGATTGACAAGAATTTATAAATCCAAATACCAGAATACAGACCAAGATCAAAAGTGACTTGAAAATAAATTGTATATTATAGAATACGTCAAAAAAATCTCACAATCGATTATTACTTTATTACTAATGCTCAAGACCTTGACAGCTGATAAATTTATTGTCCAAATAACGTGGTAACAAACCTAAGTTAACTCGTCACTTTTCCAACTGACTTTTCCAAAATAGAAATTGAAAAGCCATTGTCATTAATCTTGGATTTGTTGAAGAATAAAAAATGTTTCTATAAACTAATGGAACTATGTTTTAATGCTCTTTAAATGCATTTCACCTGCCTTCACAAGCTAAGCTTTTTAACGTCACTGCTCCAAATCCCTTTAAAATGGTTCCCAAACACACTAAACAGTACCTGTGATTCCATTCTCTACTATCTTTATAACCTGGCCATGAGGAAACCAGCTGGCCATGAACATTACCTAGAAACCCCAGGGAGCTGCCTGTTCCCACAACCCCAAATTTATTACACTACTAACCTCTGTAGAAGACACCTTTTTGGAATATAAGTGTCTTATCAGCATGTTTAAACTATAAGCATTTCTTTTCATCAGTGGCTTAGCCCTTACTATAATAGATTACATTTGTATTTAGTTTCCAAGCACCTTTAATTTATAGTCTTCAATAGGCTGAAAAAAATTAGCAAGACGTATCATTAATATGCTTCTTTTTTTCCCTCAGCTTTGTTGCCTGTTGAGTATTAAGCTCTAAAAATACAGTAAACATATTTTGCAGGATATTTTGTAGGTCGACTTTAGACATCAAATATGAACTAAAAATGAAAAGCCATGTTAAGAGAAAATAAATGTCTCAAACTATGTTGGAATGAACTGAACTCAAATAGTTCATAAATATATACCACAATATGGCAAACTCATTTTGCTGTGGTAATGAGTTTTGACATGCAATATGCATTGCTGCATCTGTACAGTATGTAACAATTAATAGAACAGAACAAAATATAATGCCCTTCGTCACTGATCTACACAGATTGTTCAATAATGTGAAAGTGAAATGAAAGTTCAGGAAATATTTTGCATATAATTTAAAAGAAAGCTCTGCCATGTACTATATGTTTTTCTCATACATACATGTATACAGTACATGTATGAACTGTATGTATGAGAAAAGCATACAAGAAGGCACATGGCTTTTCAAATACAAAAATCAAACACAGCTCACATTCCAACACGACAACAATCCCAAACGTACAGCCAAAACAACACTGGAGTGGCTCCAGAACAAAAAGGTAAATGTCCTTAACGGTCCAGCCAAAGTTCAGGCTTGAATCTGTTGAAAGACATGAAGATTGCAGTTCGCCGATGCTCCCCACCCAACCTGATACAGCTTGAGGACATCTGTAACATTACCCAACATACCCAAGAACACATGAAGCTGTAATTGCTTCAAAAGGTGCTTCAACAAAGTATGGACTCAGGAGGGTGAATGTTACAGTACACAGGATATTTCAGTTTTTCGTTCTTCACACATTTTTGTTTCATAAAAATATTTTTGCCCCATTCAATTGTTGCATATCTTGTGTGATTCAAGGGGAAAAAATATTTTCAATGCTTTACAATTTATGGCTGTAACACAACAATATTTGCAGTTGTGCAGGGCACTGTACTGTACATAATTACAAAGTACATTGTTCTCTTTTGTAAAAGAAGTGTTTCAATAACCATCAGCTATCCCATAAAAGCCATTTATACAACAGTCTTTGGCAGAATGAGATGTGACAATTATACCATTCTCCCTGGACTTATTGAACATTTGTGGGAGGAGCTGGGATTATATGAAGCATCAAGGGCTAGACATCATCCTATACAGGCTCTTTAACTGCCTGTTCGCTGACAGGAATGGGACAGAATCCATCAAGAAAGCATCTGCAACCTGGTACATGCATCACAGATGTAATGTACAGCTTGTATTGTTCACAGAACTGTAACTCTGTGACTTTCACAGTAAATCCTCTGTTGATCAGTTCTTTCATGACAAATATTAAACAACATACTGTACTAAAAATAAACTTACGTACAGTATGCCATGTCTGTTCAGTAAAATATCAATGTACATGCTACAGATGATTGTCTTTTTCCTGTTAACTCTGTGAAATTATCATTTATATATCAAATAGATGCTGTAGTGTAAAATTTCAGCAAATTAAACCTGAAAACCCTAAAAGTTTCCTTAACATTTAAAACCAAACTTGAGAATAATAACTGAAGACTAAGACCTGAATTCTCGACTGTTGATTTCATTTTAATGTGTTTTGTATCATGGTGTAGCTGAATTACACCAAATTAAAAAAAGCTAAATTAATAAAAAATAAGTTCTGTAACTTCAAATAAAATAAAATACATTCATAGGTGTTATGTATAACAACAAAGCTTTTATGTTCCTTTTACACATATTGCCATAATACTGGTTTAAGGAACATGTCTGTGTGAAAATCTTGATTGATTTTCTGGCTATAAATATGACCAGAGATTTTTTTCTTCAGAATACAAGCATACATGTATTTCTATAACAATTTCAGTTTTTAATCAATTTTTTTATTTTATTTTTATCAATTTTTAACTGTTCATAATTTTGTCATTCAAGTCTTAAAACAGTAACTCAGGTGGGTTGCTGCATCAGCATGCGTAGGCTGCAAAGGAACAAGTAATAGGTTTATTACATGCTGACAAAAAGAGGAAAGAAAACACAACGTTTCGGCCAAGGAGCCTTCTTCAGGTGTTAAAACAGTAACTCCTAGGGGCTTCAGGTAACCATGCTTGCTCATAGCTCAGGTGAAGCCCTATAGCTCAGACGTCAGCCTTGATCCAGACTGTATTTGTGGCAGACTCTGACTGGGATTGCCCAAGCAGAGGTCCACAACTGATCAACTGCCACCAGGGTTGAGTGAGATAGATATTCAAGTCAGACAGGTTACTCCTGTAGGACTCCTGGGATTTTCTGGGAACTAGCAAACTTGTAGGGACATCAGTGGGGATGCACCCCTCCGTGGATCAGTGCTAACTCTCTTACAAAGCACTGTGGAATTTGTGGTCTGAAAAAAAAAACTTAGACAGGTAAGCATATTGAAAGAGTATGTGCACAGGTGATCATTTGACCCAATTTGTTTTTACCACAACAAATTGCAAAGTCAGTTCAAATGATGTGCAGTAGATATCATTGTCATAAAGGCTGTCATGTTACTAATAGTCACTCAATTAGACACAAAGCCTTCTTCCATATTTATTTGTTTACACAATGCAAGTAACAAAGTCAAAAATAATGAAAGGGTTCAAATGAAAGTAAATTTGACATTGTTTTAAAACTGATGTACAGTATGTTCTTGTTAACATTCAGAACCCTCGTATTAATGTGTCTATTTACTGTACCAAAGGTGGTCTGTGAATTATGTGTAGTTAAATGTGATTTTGGAAAATGTGCTTAACTGAAAGTGCCTAGAAAATAGTTTAGCCAAAACATTTGGTTGAATGGAATGAGAAGCAGATCCCCATTTTAAATCCAGAGGTGAAGGTTATTCACATTTTACCAGAATGATCCAACTTACCAGAAAAGCTGAGGATGATGAATTCCAGCACAGATGGAATATCTGCAAAGGTGAAGGTGTTCAGGAAATATTTCAGTGCAGGACATCCCACGTGGCACTGCTCTCCAGCGTTTAAAGTTATCACACTGCTGCCATTTTGGCACTTGAAGCTAAAAAGCAAACATAAGATAACAATTCCAATTTTAAGTCATACCATCGGAAAAAATAATAATTTTGATGCCATTGCCAATGTTTTTTATTGTTGGTTTGATTCAGCCAATGGTATAGGTAGCATCTGCATATGATTCTTCAGAAAATTAAGTAACTCTTGGAATATCACTAATAAGTTTTAATTTACATTCATGTACTGTAGAGTTTTTAGGTTCTGATAAAACATGGAATGAAAAAAAAAACTTTGGAAGAAGTTCTCAGTTTTCATCTCCACCAGTCACACAGTTTAATAAAGTATACTGTAATTGCGGGTGGATACCAAAACAAGATAACCTTACAACCTGCTGGGGAGCCACAGTTGAAAAGGAAGGGTGGGAGAGATATTGTGATGTGTGACACTAAACCAGCCACATGTCTTTCTTTCAGGTTGAGAAAACATGGTAAAAGTGGGCAGGACAGCAGCAGTGAGTGTGACACATCTACCCCAACTCCAGGAAAAGTGCAAGATGGACATACCTGTAACAACAATATGCTTGGACCATCAGACAGCCCCACCATCTGCAAAAGCAAAAGCTAATTTCAAAGCCATTTGCCTTAGAAGTAGCATTCACAGGGGAAGAATGCCTGCAGACAGCTCTAATACAGTTTCTCTGTGCATGCCTTCTTTTTTAAAAATGGGGGAAAAAGAGCAAACGTTTTTTACTGGAAATATTTAGACTGTGCCCACTGCGCTATTCCTGTAAACTGTGAAATATTTCTCCTTTTGATCATCACGTTCTTTGTAAGCACAGGCCTTGCCAGCTGCTGCAGAATGAAGAGGAAAGTTACTCTAAAAACCCAGTTCCTCAGGTTAATCCCACATTTTAGGATGCCTGGTACTTAGCCTTAAGAATATATTCCTTTTAAACCTGCAGAGGTGTGTAAGCCTTCGTGGTCTCCTTAGATGTGTATGGTAGTGGCCAGAGCCATCCAAAAGACATCATGCTGCTTTGTTTAACCTATACACTTCAGAGTATAGTATATCTATATACAGAGTATCTGTATATTTCAGCCAAATGAGAGCCCATCTTATTTTAAAGAGAGTGTAGAACATAATAAAACTATTCAAAGACACATTTGGCTTCAAGAACACTGTGAGGGTCGGATCTCTATCATTATATGCAAGTATGAGGGCAACTAAAAAAGCAGTGTACGTGTACAAGAATTAATTCCTGTTTAAATGTATGGGAGGCAGAGCTGTTCACTAGTGAACAACAGACGTAGGCTGAAATAAAATGTGAGTGGAATCAATTGATTACAGTTCTTGGAAAGGAAAGACAGTATGTCACATTTTTTCTAATAAATATTATCTATATAATGAAGTACCTCTTCATATTGAAAACAGTAAGTGTCAAAAGCTTGAAAAGGTAGATTGGTCTTTAGGTAAAAGAAAATTCTGGTAAGCCCAAAAAAATAATGGTGGAAAAAAAAGAAGTAAAAAAATTAGCTTTGTTTGCAGAACTTTTGAAATGGCCTACAGTGACTCGGTCAGTGAACAAAACCAAAATCCCCCCGTTTTATGGCACGTTTCATTTTTTCGTTCCATTTTTTATACAGTCTTTACCATTCTATATGACTAATGTCAACCTTCCTTTGACAGCTATAATTTCTTCTGATTAATACACACTGAGATCAAAGAACCTCAAATGTAATGAATCAACAAGAATCTGGAAAAGTGTTCCATTAGATTGCTTTTCTAGTGTCCCTCTTGGTAACAAGTGGCCTGGTGTTGTATGTAAAAAGTTGAATTCAGAATATCATTTGAATTTGTCTGTTTGTCTGTTTTTGTCATCAAAGGTGGAGTAACAGAATTTCCTTGTAAAAAGATTAAGTTCACTGTGGAATTAAAGAGACTGAACATTGTAATTTTTACTGTATTACGTTCAATGTTAAGATAAGCGCTTTCCTTTACCCTTTGTAAACAATTAAGACCATATGGCTGCATTTTCTTCTGTGCCGCCTCAGTGAAACATGCCTTAATAAATTAAATAAGGTCAGAGCTAATGACATTAACAGTTTTTGCAATAATGTTGAGATGTTTCTAAAAGGTCAGTTAACATTGTGCTCTTTGTCCTTTCATTTGGCTATTTAAGTAAAATGAACACTAAGTTTCCACCCAGTTTGACAAAGATAATTGCAAAATGTATCCAATCAGAATATACCAGATGAAATCAGTTGGGGGGGGGGTTGTAAGAAAAAAATAAAATAAATATACAATGTACTTATAAGAAGACTGCTATAATGAGGCTGAGTGAACATTACAGATGATCCAAACCTATTGGGAATGGAGCAAACCATGAGATGACAGTGGCAGGGCTAGGAAAAGGAGACAAAAAGTCAGTGACAGATAAATGCAAGTACCTGGCAATGTGAGCCATGGGAAGACACGTGGATTTAAACATGGGATAACAGCAAAATGACAATAGTGATCTTTCAGGGGGATGTCCGGTTTCTCATTCAGCTTTTAAATATTGTCCAAATGCCAGAAATCCCTTCATGAGATGCTCTGATCCTCGCAGATTGTACTGTGTTTTTTTTTTGTCTGGATTTATTTTCCTGTGGAACCACACTGGTATTCCATTTTCTTTATGAAGGCCAATGTGCAATACTGTAATGTAACATTTGGTTAATTTGTTTGTATTGCCTTCCATGATTCTGACACAAGAAGGCTGGTAGCCTGACGGCTCACATGAGGCACTGTCAAATGTTCTAGAGGTTATGCCTCCCGTTTCTGCCGCTAGGGGCTGCCACTGCTTTTGCCAAACTTCAAATTTCCTGGTCAGAGAGGCGGATTGAAATTATCTTTCTCTGGACTCAGTATGAAGTGTGTTGCACTTTGTAAGAAAGTCAAGAAGGTGGTGCTTCAGTTGTTTCAGCAACGATGTAGCAGAACAATTTTGCAAATTTAGATGTGCAAATATTATGACATTTTTGTTTTGTTTTTTTGTTAAGACTTGGTAGTAATAAATAGGAAGTTTGAATGTCCAATGATTTCCCTAATGCCCTTATTGAGCATTTGTTTTGTATATTGTTTTGCCCATTATTGCTGTATGGTATTCACAGTAGAAACTCCATCATTGGAGTTGCTCTTAAAGAACTAACTATTTATGAAGATATATGTTTACATTGAATGGGCAAAACAGGGGCGAAACATTGGTTAGCATTGTTGCTCAACAGCGCTGAGACCCTGGGTGTAATTATGTTCTCTCCATGCTCACAATGGTTTCTCCAGATACTCTGGTTTCCTCCCACAGTCCAAAAACATACTGGTTGGAAAATCGGCCCTGGTGTGTGTGTATGTGTGCGTGACTGTGCTTGTCTCTATGTGTCTGTCCTGCAATGGGCTGGTGTCCCATACAGGAATGTACCCTGCCTTTCAGCTCTTGCTGGCCAGGACAGGCTCTGGCTCTCCCATTCTGAATTGGAAAATGTATGGAAAATGTATGGATGTTTACACTGATGTCTCAAACCTAACATTGTCACTGCTGATTTGTTAGTTGGATGGTTTGGGCAGTTTGAATTATAGTACAGTATGCTTTCCTTGCATTCCTGTGTATTGCATTAATAGATATTTAATATTAAAAAAGAGCAAACAACAGCAATGTAGTAATGAGATGGTTCTAAAAACTGCAATTGAAATTAAACATCAAGTAAGTTTAATTAATATATATATAAATTTGATTTACTTAATCAAGTTTATAACAGAATCAGATGAGCCTTAGATATTTTCCAAGGAAGGAGAAGACTGTCAATATATATATTTTTTTGCAACAATGCCTCCGAGACCTTTCCTTGACTTAAAGTGTGAGTAACTCTGGTGCACAGACTGTAAATAATTCAGAGCTGACTGATGACTGAAAGTGCAAGGTGAGCAGGGCAATGAAAGATGAAGTGTCACTGTGTATTGTACTGCTACATTCCTGGAACAATCTTTAGGAGTTCAAGTCACCACCATTTTTTGGTTTGCTTTATTTTTTCGGAATTGGAAAAATAACTATTTAAATTGTGCCCTCCAATCACATAAAAAAAATGAAACAAATAATAAAAAAAGTTCAATGAATGAATGTTGAACAAAAACAGAAGAGAAAACCAGTGCAAATGTCCAATCATGCAGGTCACAAGTGTTCTATACAAAACTATAAGACAGAAAATTTAAATTAGTTTTGAGTCCAGTGGCTGAAACAATCTGACCACTAAGGCAGTGATTTAGCACGGTGGAGTGGTGGTGGTCTCCAGACATTTGACAGTGTGCATCCAATCAGCTAAGCTAGATATGATCTGACCTCTCCTTAGATTAACCCAATAAAGAACAGTAATATTTTATTATGTTCTGGTAATTTCCAATGATTCATTTAGAATAATATGTTAAATACAGTTAAACAACTTTTTTTTATCAAGCAGAATAAACCATTTGTTGTTGTTTTTTCTGATACAGTAGAGAGAATAACAAATGTATACATTGACAGGTTCTTCTTGCAGAACAAATATAATATGCTTTCATATAAAGCCAAGTGGTTATCTCTCAACGTCATTGTAAAATTTAACATTGTAACTTCATTTTCTTCCCTTGACAGCTTATTTTTCTAGTTAATAAAGCATTTGAATTACAAAATGGGCCAGCTGCTCTTCATACAGTACTCTACATGGAAAAAAGGGTAGAATTATGCATACAGAATCTTGATGTACAGAGGTGTGTGTCATATGGTTTTAAGTCTATGGTCAGATTCTTAAGTGTAACGTTTCTTCATTGATATTAGTCATAGTGGCATACTTGTGCTTCATTTTGGATTATCAGCCTATGTCTCCTTCATCTTGCAAACATTTGTCAGTCTGTTTAAGTCTGATGTGTTTATTGTAAAGATGTGTTTACCTGTTCCAATGTCTCCTGTAATAAAATGGTTTACATATTTGCCGTACTCTACCAAGCACAATGAAGTGTAAAGCCATTTGGTGACTATTTTTCAAAATATGTACTTATTTCATTAACATCAAAAATAAAAAGAAAATACATGTCATGTTTTAATTTATTCTTTAAGAATATTAACTATTTTCCGTCACATTACCTGATCAGTATCATCATTAGGTGATTTTTCTTTTCAAATATAGCAGGTAAATATTGAGGAAATTTGTTTTTGAGCAGTTATATGACTGTCTTCAAGCACAATAAACAAAAATGAAAGGAAAAAGAATGATTTAACATATAATGAAAAAAATGATCTACCCCACAAAATGTTTCTTTTATATTCTACAGAAGTAAAGTAAATATTGCTTAAGGAACCATTTAAAATTAACAACTGGAGAGGAAACAAGACATAAAATAAGAAATAAAAATTCCTTGTCTTTTGTAATACATATTGTTTGTTAAACTCCGGGATATTAACTAGAGAAATCCTTCATACATTTAAAGTGTTTGGGATTTTTGTGCCATCCTGTTTCATATTTTGTTGTTCATATTTGTGTGCTAAACTCAAATTAGAACTATAAAATATAGTTCATTCTGCAATCGAACTGGCTAAACTATTTCCCCATCCTATATGCTTCAATATAGATTTTTAAATATAGCGTTATGCTCATATTTATGCCTCTGAATAATTTTACATACTGTAATTTCACATACTAGCCTTAGTGCTTTAATCATTCAGAAAGTCAGTTTAATAGAATTACAGTAAAGAAAGTGTTTAGGTATATAGTAAATAACCAAAGAGGAATTGCACAGGAAGGAAGGTGAGCACAGTAATCATTTTACTTAAACTTTAAACAGAATGTTGGTGGAAATCATGAGTATTTGGAACAAAGGCTATTTTATTTCTTTCTACATACAGTCAATTCAAACATTTCTTTGACATGTCAAAATATTCATTATATTTTTGGTACAGTGGCATGTCTGAAAAACAGGTGGGTAGCTGCGTCAGCATGTGTAGGCTGCAAAGGAACAAGTAATAGGTTTATTCCATGCTGAAACGAGAAGAAAGAAAACAACGTTTCGGCCGTGGAGCCTTCTGCTACTTGTACTTGTGATCGTCATGGTTCCGCATGGGCTCCTGCCCTCCGCCACACCATTCCATCCCGCAGCACCTGGGCACGAACCCGGGTCTCCGGTCTAATGCAACAGGGAACCAGCCGCATGAGATAAAGGAGGCCTCCCTCAGCCCAGGCAGCTGAGGTCCCTGCTACGCGCAGTGAGGGTGCTGACGTCACCGTATCCGAACTAGCTCCGCTACATACTGACCTCTTTTGCTTTTTTATTTAAAAAACATTTTGTACCAGATAGGGGCTTTGCTAAAAAGTGAAAAGGTAAGCCAGCAGTCGGAGGCTAGCTGGAAGTGACAGCCATGTCTTGCTGACAGGCTGGGAATCCAGGAGTAAGAGCTCATGAATTTCAGACGATGTGGAGAGAACCGAGGTTGGTGGAGTTCAAAGCCGCTGTAGATGGGTGGAGGATGGAGAATAATGAAGATTGAGAAAGGGAAATGGCATTTGTGATCAGAACTGATCTGAAAGCGAGCACAGTCTTCAGGCAGGAATAGATTGAGAGACTGCATTTTAGTGTGGGGAACTGCTAGAGAACTAGGTTAGGAAAGGTTAACTACTAATGCAGGTTAGTACTGCTGAGCGTACCTTCCTTGTGATGTAGAAGCTTGTGAAGAGTGCTGGAACAGCAGCAAACAGGGTTCACATGGTATGGCTTGATAATTAAAACTTCTGTTAATTGCACGAGGTAGGCTAGGAGTGGGTCCGAATTAACCAGGGAGAAAAGTGGCTCCTCATAGGAATGCACTCAGTTTTCAAGGAAACAGAGAGCTACGCGTTCTGACTCATGCATGACATGAAGACAACATAGAAATTGTTTTTTCTGCTTCTACGGTTTGTTAATTCCCCCTTTTTGATATTGGCGACTGTCAGGGTACATGTTTACCCTTGCAGAACAAAATGAATAAACTATTAGGGATACAGTATCTTTTAGCCTGAATGAAAACACAAGTAGGAATTTAGAGTTCCACAAAAATAAGACAACAAGCCCCTTTCCTAAGTTCCATCCTCTTAGTCCTTAAATTACCCAGACAGATTGTGTTTTCTTTGTCTGTTGAAAGAGGTGTTCTCGTGCAATTTCTTATCCTATTTCCTTTCTCTATTTTTGTAAGTTAAGATTTTTAACCTATCGTCTATGTTGACCCTCTGTGCTAACTGTGCAGTTTATGAACAGCAAATGGTTTAGTCTGACTTAAACTTTACAATGCCTTGAAAAAAAGTATTCCCTCTTTTCACATTATGTTTCACATTTAATTGTTTTAAAGCTTATGGTAATGGAATTTTGAAGTAGCAGTTAACATATATATAGTTCAGGTGGGTAGCTGCGTCAGCATGCGTAGGCTGCAAAGGAACAAGTAATAGGTTTATTCCATGCTGAAAAAAAGAAGAAAGAGAACACAACGTTTCGGCCGTGGAGCCTTCTTCAGGTGTGAGAGAGACAGGGCAGTAGGCAAAGGTAAAGTAGCGGGAGAACAAAGGTTGGGAGGGAGGAGGAGTGAGAGGCGGGAGCAGGGGACAGAAAGAGAGGCCAATCAAGAGGTGTGAAGTCAGAATGGGTGCAGAGAGGTGTGAAATGAAACTTCCAATGAATGGAGAAAATTTAAAAGAACAGTAATCTGTCGTTAAGGGAAGGGAGAATGTGTGATCCTAACTGCAGAATAATTTTAGTTTCGGTGGTCTTTCTGATGTATGAGTTCGGAAAACCGTCTTTGAGAACACAGACGGAGAGATTAGTGTGGTCGTGGCCGTCAGAGGTGAAATGAGAAACAATGGGCTTGGAGAGATCTTTAATCTTCACAGCCCTGACGTGTTCTCTGAAGCGGTCTCCGAGTCTCCTTCCTGTTTCTCCAATGTAGATGGCTGGGCATTTACTGCAAGAGATACAGTAAATAAGGTTGCTGGAGGTACAAGATGCTGTCTGGGTGATCCGGAATTGTCCTGAGGGGCCTTGAATGAGTGTGGTGGTGGCTGTGTACTTGCAGGTGATACAGCGAGCGACATATATATATATACACAATATAATATATATATACACAATCTACATCGCAGATTCAAAGCAAAAAAGAAAGTGAAAGAATGTGTGAGGAAAATCTAAAAAGGCAGGTATTCAAACTCTTTGCTGTGGCAAAACTCAATGAATTTAGGTGCACCAACCTTCCTAAATTAGCCATTAAATTAGCTGAGTGGTCTGTGTGTAATAATATTGGTTTACATGATCTCAGAAAGAATACAACTGTCTGTTAATGGCATTGTCATTTAGGCATTGAATTTCAAACAAAGATTAATCCGTGATGACCAAGGAGCTTTCAAAATATCTAAAACATAGTAAGGCAGAGATCTGAAAAATAATATTAAAACATTTCACAGTCCTTTATAAACTTTTTGAGCATGATGACATTGATCATTAAGAAGTAGAAGGCACCCAGACATTATCAGAGTCTACAAAGTAGCTACAGTAGATGAGGATGAATCAGGTTAATGCCCAAACCTCAACAATATCCAAGTCACTCTGCAAAGGGGGCTTCTATGGAATTGAGTAAGAAAAGGGAATATGCTTAAATCAATCCTCAACCAGTTTGTCAGAGCTTTAGCAATTTTGGGTGAAAATTACTCCATCCCAGTTTACAACATTGGTGAACATTTATCTAAAATATTTGCAACTGTAATGACTGTAATGTCAGAAGTGCTTACAACATTTTTTTTCCTGGAGTAGGGGAGGTAAATACTTATTCATACTCCTGCTTTGAACTCTACTGAAAATCTGTGGAAAGACTGTCCATAATTGATCTGGTAAGATGAATATGCAAACATTGCACTTCAATGTGCAAAGTCAGAGATTGAGACTCAAAAAGCCTTAC
The DNA here is from genome assembly GCF_040954835.1 of Lepisosteus oculatus. Taxonomy (NCBI): domain Eukaryota; kingdom Metazoa; phylum Chordata; class Actinopteri; order Semionotiformes; family Lepisosteidae; genus Lepisosteus; species Lepisosteus oculatus. The sequence goes on along the minus strand of NC_090696.1, from coordinate 43,270,212 downwards.
CACTGTATTTGCTGTCTTCCACCAAATATATAGTCACAGGGTTGAGTACTTAAGCAATTACATATTTTTTCTCTTTAATTTCTGATGACATTTACTTAAATTTGAACACTGATCAGTTTTTAAGTTTTAAGTTTACATAAAATGTAATGTTAATTATTTTGTAATTTCACAAAGACATAATATGAATGGTCTTCAAAGACACTGTTTTCTGAAGACAGTCAGATAAGAGAATTGTTCATGCAACTATACTTCAAGACTCTAAGGTTTTATGCTTTTTAAATGGGTTGTTTTGATGGGAAAGTTTAACATTTGAATACCACTAAAACATGCATCATCAACAACAGCACTAATAATAATAATACATTGTACATGCCAAGACAGCTGAATTCTCCTTTAGATTTTGCTATAGATAAGATGTTCTTCAAAAAGCACAAAGAAACCTATTCATTGTATGCATCTCAGAAGCAATGAAAGAGGTCAAGTTCACACATGTTTTCAACTTGCTAACTTAGCTACAATTTCAGGGTGACATTAATAAAAACATTGAACCCTCCAAGCATTTGTTTTAGTTACAGAGAAAAAAACAAGACCAAAGCTAATTAATTATACTCAAGTGGATCTGAAGTACTTTGTAAAAATACTTTTATAAATAGGGTGGCATTCATTAACTGTTTACCATACTGTGAGCCCTGAACAGTTAAAGTTTCACTACCCATCACTACAGGAAAAGGCACATAAAAATCTTCTTTTCTTACGCCAACAGTCTCGGACTCTACCTTTGCCCAAGTGAATACAGAGCTCAAGTGCTAATCTTAGGGTAAAATAAAATGTGACCCAGCATTTACACCATATTGCACTGTTCAAAATGCATTGTAGATCCTAAAAATCATCGTAAATCATCAAACAAAAATATTGACATTACTGAAGTCATAGAACAGGTCAATGATCAGAATCAATTGTGACGGATACATCCCAAAATAAATAGTAATTGTGTTTTAAAGGGGGTATCACTCCAGAACATTGGAATAAACTGATATGCCAGCAAACAATATCTTGGGCAATAACAAATATCTGGGCAATAATGTATTGAACACCAGATACTGAGTGAAGAAACGTGCCACCAGAATTCATATAGCTACGGACAGGATGTCACAAAGAGATCAAATTGATTGTGACTCAGGGGGATACTGAGAGTCCTGCTATGACATCTATTAATTAGCAAGATATGAAAGGAGCACTGTTAAGTAAATGTCAGACACCAATTGTTATTTTCCACACCCAAGCTCCAATTTATCATTCATATTTATTATCATAAATCATATTGTGCTTCAATCTTCAGCTATGATAGTTACCCTGTCTGACCTTTTGCACAATCATTACGTCCTCAGGACTTGAAACATGAGTAGTATTGCAAATATGTACATTTCAAAGACGAAAATGTAGAGTTTTGTTCACCTTAGAAGAATTGAAGGAAACAGCTATGATTGGATTAAAAGTTAAATTATATGCTGTATAACAACAAATTTGTCCCAAAGCTGTATAATAAAAAAAGTATTGTGAAAATTAAATTGATTAAATATGATTAAAATTCAGCTCTATATGATATCTGATGGGAATTACAGTTGAAATGCGATGTCTAAATCTTTTAATATTACCTATCTTCTGCTGTTCATGCCTTGTTATTAATGAAAATAAACAGAAACTACTGCTTTATCAAATATTTCAGAATAAGTAAAGGTACATTCCAGGGATCTCAAACTCAGTTCCTGGAGGACCTTAAATATGTTTTTTGTTCCAACTTGAGCTGGTAATTAAACATATGTCCTAATTATATTCTTAGTTATACATATGAGATTTAAAGAAGGGTCTGTTACAGTTGGTTACTCAAAACATTCATGGTTAATGGTACATGTGGCTGTAAAATGCCTCATCACCTGGTTAGTACTGTACTATTACATCCATCCATTTTCTAAACACTTTATCCAGTACGGGGTCATGGGGTGCTTTCATTTTGTTCATGATTCGTCACAATGGAGAGTTCGTGATAACTTTCAATTGTCATTTCCTTGCACACTGTAAGAGGACCAGAGGAAGGGTCATCCTGGACAGGTATTTTAGGAACGATCTCCTCGCTATACTTGACTTAGAGCTGACCAAGATGGCCGCTAAGAGAAACCAGCTGACCCGCAGATGGAAAGGACTCAGTCTGAAAGACAACAAGACGCAGGTGGGTCTCATCAGGAAACAAAATATATATGCCCTGGAAACAGTGAACCAGTGCGGAAGCCTGTAGGTGAATGCATTTAGGAGAATAGAGTGGAGTTTGGTTGGAGTGGACAAACACTTAAGGACAACGGATTTACGGAATAAATAAAGGATAACGGTATACGGCTTGTGATTTGGACTCGACTCAAAATAAGTCTTACTCATCTTCTAATTAATGTTTGAAATATAGAATGCCATGCCTAATTTTAATTTGCACTGAATTTATGAAGTGAAAATGGTGCATATTATAGAAATCAAACTCTCACAGAGGGACACAGAAGTATGCGGCACATTACCATTACCCATATATACTATGGGTATATACTGTATGGGTACCCAGTAATCCCAATATTGCTGTCACAAAAATATCTTGAATATTTGGCATTTTACTGAATGACCAGACTTTTATTCAGAAGTGTTGTTGGTATCATCATGCTTGTAGATTCTACCTATAGACGTTCATGTTCCGTGATTTACAGCACTGGAGCTCATCCGTTGACTCAAAATCATATCATCGTTATTCGACTCACGTAAAGTACACTTTGGATAATACTCCATTACATTCCAGAAAGATTACATGTTGAACATGTTACATGCTCAAGTAGGAAAAGACCCTGTGCAGAGAGTGAGAGAGAAATCAGCTTTCCTAGGTGAACATTATCCTAATCGTGAGGCAGGTCGGAGATCAGAAGGAGTTGGTCAGAAATCCAGGGGGCCACAAGAACAAGCGATAAATCAGGGAAAATCGCTAACTAGATTCGCAGCTCAGGCTGAGGAAACCTCAATAGTGAGCAAGGACAAGTTGCAAAGTGGAAGTTTAAGTAGACAAAGTGCGTGAAGTTAATTAGTGGGTGCTCGTGGGAATGCAACCATGTCTGTGTGCCTCTGTGCGGTTTGTGACAGAACAATGCTTTGGGTGCATGCAGCCCTTGTGTAGTATTTTTAAACAGATTAGTAATCTGGTCATTTAAACCCATATAATTGTCATTTATCTTATTACATTACTTAGCATACTTATGTTAATATTATTAATATACTTTTCTCCATGTTTTGTGAAGTTATTCTGAAATACTGCAGGGGGCATAAATCATAGAATTTGATTTTTCTTAGAGCAAAAGTACGATTTTCAACATTTGCCTTTTATCTGCTGCAGAAATTGCAGCTTGCAAATGCAGTTTATTAAAGTAGAATACAGAGTGGATCGACTGAGGTGCCTGCTCTTCCCTCACTGGTACAGTAAATCGCTTTTCTGATCATCCAAACTTATGTCAATGTGACAGGTCATTACTGTTTAATCTTTTTTTCATTTAACAGAAGACAGTATTAGTACTGTGTAAAGCTATTTCAGTGTTAGACAAGAAATTAAACCTCATTTTTAGTTTTATCTATGTTTTTTATGAGTGGACTTGCCAGGAATCACAATTGTGGATGAACTGCTGTCTAGGCCAAGCTAAACACCAGCACAGCAGGAGGGGTCTCACAAGAATGCCTGAGTAACTTGTCCTCCATGACCTTTGCAAAATGGAACCCAGAAAGTACTCCAGTCCAGCGCTTTACTGTAATGTGCTTTCTTCTTTAGTGTTTTTTTTTTCTTTTTTACACAATATAATGCTCTTGGCTTGAGAATCACACCTCTACACAATTTCTTGAGCTTGTTTCTTGTTACAGGGTCGCTTAAGCTTTTTGCCTTTGTTAGATTTTTCAGATCTATGGATGGCAAACTGCTTTCTTAAGTAATGCAATTTGATGCTGATCATTTATATATTTTGTTCGTGTATTGCCTGAAATTTACTAATCTCTCTAGCACTTACTGTATATTTCTTAAAAATGCTTAAAAGAGTTTATCAAAGTGACTATTTTCACAGCTCCATGGAAATAACAACAACAATCTGTATTCCTTCTGAAACATGCTAAATATGCTGATATTGATCAACTAAAAATGATAAATACATAGTAATATTTTGTCTTTGAACATCTTTCTTTAAAGATGTGATTTAACTTGAGCCCCTAGGTTGACTAAATTGATCTGGAAGATTCATTGTGATCAATTTAGCTGCTGCATAAGCCACTGTACTCAAAAGTACATGATTTTATTTTAAATAATAAAGTTTACACTTGTCAGCTTTCAATATTTTGAACTACATGGATTTTGATCTATTTGTCTTCACATACCCGACTATATCAAAAAGCTTTCTAACATGTTTGGTTTGAAGCATTCACACCACAGCAGACTTGTTAACATTGGTGTTGCAAGGAAGCTAAAAAGATAGGAGAAAAGCCCTGGCCTTGATCCGATTGGGGTTATCAGGCGCAGTGAAAAGTGCGGAGAGAAAGCCTTCAGTGGTCTCGAGGAGGGAGACGAGTGCTGAGGGCAAGCCACATACACGGGCTCAGCCAAGAGGCAGAGAAAGGAGGGAGCAGATTGCGGTTCTGAGCCTCAAGCGGGCCACGAGCACCTGCTCCCAGTCCAGAGGCCAAGGAGGCAGAGATATGTAAATCTGTAATATCAATCTGGAACATTGGTCCTACAAAATGTAAGGGTGAATAAAAAAAAAAAACATGATTAGCTAGCTCACAAATGTTGATGTACCTGTATACAGTGCATGTTGCCATTCCATGGAAATTTCTAATAATTGTTATTAAATAATTAAATGGGCCTTAATATTGAGGTAATGATAATGTTCACTGATGTATAATGCAGAATGGTAAATAAAGCAAAGAATCCTGGAATGTATTAATTTTCAGTAGGACAGGGGCATCAATCTTTGCCAATATCCCCTAGATATAAACAACATAACTCAAAGATATGGGTAGCACAGTGATTAGCATTGCTCCCTTGCAGTGCTGGGGTGGTGGGTTCAGTTTATGGGGTGCTATCTGTGTGGAGTATGTTTGTTCTTCTTATTTGCATGGGTTTCCTCTCACAGTTCAAATACATACCGGCAGGTTAATTGGCTTCTGGGATATTTTTTCCTGAAGTGAATTTGTGTCCCATCTACAGTAGGGTGTATCCTATTTGGCGCCTGTTGCTTGCCAGGATAGGCTCCAGCTCCTCTTTTAAAGTGGCTAGAAAATGGATGGATAAAACTAAAAGCCACATTCATGTTTAATAAAGATGTGGTCTGTGGGGGCAGTGCCTTCAGCATGTCACATGACCCTCGTAAAATGTTTTAAAACTTGGATAAAAATATTCTCATTGGATTCTCCAACAACATAAGTTATCCTAACAAGGCTCACAATCAAGTTCTTTTCTGGTGCAGTGCTACTTTATTAAAGATTGAAAACATTTACTATAGTACAGTATAAAGGTCTTGCAGAGTATGTAGGAGGCTGAGGTTTGCAATATTAGAGTTCAACAGTTTATACCGTTAATGGTTCAATGTGGTAATTCAAAAGTGGAAGTATGACAACCTTATAGTAAAAAAAACAACAGATATGTGGCATTGATTTATTTTAAATAAGCCAGTTAAATTCCATTGTGTTGATAGCTTCTGTTACACATTTGTATAATATGGGACACCATTAGAAGGGGCTACGGATGGTACTCCTGTAAGGCATTGCACTTTATGTGCAATGCACTTTATGCCAGCAACTATATCACTCTGAAACTCAGAACTGGCAGCCCACTGAAGCTAAGCAGGTGTGAACCTGGTCTGTACCTGGATGAGAGACCTCCTGGGAAAAAAACTAATGTTGCTGCTGGAAGAGGTATTAGTGGGGCCAGCAGACGACGCTCACCCTGCAGTCCATGTGGGTCCTAATGCCCTAGTATAGTGACGGAGACGCTATACTGTAAACAAGCACTGTCCTTTGGATGAGATATAAAACCAAGTTCCTGACTCTTTGTGGTCATTAAAATATCCCAGGGCATTTCTCGAAAAGAGTAGAGATGTGACCCCAACATCCTGTCCAAATTTCCCATTGGCCCTTACCAATCATGGCCTCCTAATAATCCCCATCTATGAATTGGCTTCATTGAACTGCTCTCTTCCCCACTGATAGCTGATGTGTGGTGAGCGTTCTGGTGCACTAGGGCTGCCGTTGCTTCATGTGGGGCTGCACAGTGGTGGTGGTGGAGGGGAGTCCCCATTACCTGTAAAGCGCATTGAGTGCAGTGTCCAGAAAAGTGCTATGTAAGTGTAAGCAATTATTATAATAATAATTATTATTATTATAAAGATCCAATGGTATTATTTATAAAAGTTGTCTCCTTAATTCACCTTTGTCTCCACCTTAATTCAATTGGTGAAGCAATTTCTTATTTTTCTTCTGCTTTGCTGTTGCTGTGCAATTGTTAAAACATGTTACCATTGGCACTACAAATATTGGATGAAGCTGATCTGCTCATAATTCTAAAGCTTTTTGGATGATAATGCAAGTAATTTTTATTATTATTAGTTTATTTTACTGATGCTTTTATCCAAAGCAATTTAAAATTGTAAAAGTACCCATTATACATTACACATGAATAAAATGCTATTTGTATAAAGCTATGTATTTTACAGAAGCAGTCTGTGAAATTCAATGCTTACTAATATAACAGCAGTGTCCTGAAAAAAAAAAAACACCTGAGCTTTTCACCAGAGACTAGATGTGGATCTCTTAGGATCTTCCTGTCCAGTGCCCTTCCTACAATTTTCAGTATTAATTCCAGAGCAGCATCAATTTCTTTTACCATGGTGACTGAAATTGTGCAAAATACTGTATTCTAGATGTGGTCTTATGGGAACATTGCATAATTTGAACATTGCATCCCTTGATTTAAAATCTACAATGTTAATAATATTTAGATTTTCTGTTTGCTTTTCTTTTTAAGCATACTTTATATTTTTATGTTTGCATTTAATGTGTTACATACATTAAATGTTATTATTTACTGACCTCCTTTGAGTTTAGACTGTTTTTGTTCTGCCAGAGCGCCAAGTTACATACAGTAGTTAATAATTAATTGCATAACTTTAATACTATTATAGTGACAAGGCATTTGATTGGGAAATATATTTTAAATACAGTAGGTGAACATTTTGAGAAATACATTTTGAGATTTTGAGACCTTAGGTAAAATCTCATATACAGTATATCTAAAAACAAAACTGTTTTTAATTTAAGATTAACCTTTTGTAATGCTATCACCTGGAATCCTACTTACCTTATAGTTGATCCTCTAATTTAAGTCTAATGATTGTTTCTACAACCTTACATGTACAGTAATAGACATAAGACTTACTGATGTCTTGGTTTGCCTTTGTCACTTCTTAATGGACATGTAAAAAGCCACATTAATTCCTTTCCAGTTAATGGGTTTTAACCCTTTCTTCAGCGAAAGATGGAAGATTTATTATAAGTTCCTAAAGTACAATTTATAGATTACCATCAGGCCCCAGAGATATGTTTATCAAATGAGCTTGTAATGCCTATTAACACTTTTTGTTCTTTGACAGAGAACTCTCAGCTGTTCTTATTGAAAGAACCAGAGGTGTTTTGCTTATTTCTCAATAGTTGTTAAATATTTTCCTTTACAGACTCTCACAGTCTGTGGTTCATATAGCGTGCTAGCTGGAAATATACAATGCATAAATCTGCATTCACTTCAGGTCAATTTATCTTTCACAGCTCTTATTCTGAGATGCACAAGAGTGATCTCATTTTGAATATCAACCACAGTTGACAGCGCAATCCTTTAGGCTAATGCAATCAAAAACTAGACGCAACACTTGAAACTGCAACTGGAAAATATGAAGCACTCACATCACATTCACATTCAATGATAATTCACAACATCCTCCACTCAGTCTGCTCTGAACTCTTTGTTTCTCTCACAATTCCGGAACTTTAAATGAATGTTTGAGCAGAGGTCAGCCCCCAGCCTCACCAATTCCTGTTCACACAGTTAGGAATTGAAGGGATGGCGAACAGGAGGGTGAATCCAGGTGCAAGGGGGGAATGCAGGCAAACAAGTCCAGAAAACAGCCCAATGTAGAATATCAGAGGCACAGTCCAAAATCCAAAGCCGAGTGACCCATCCAAGACAAGATGAACAAAGTTAAAATCCGTAGCGGAATCCGGAACAGGACAGGAGGTTAAAACAAACTGACGAGGCCAGGCGCTCCGAGCCCTGGACTCAGCAGTTCAGGATGCCGATCGGAAGCCTAAGCCCTCAAGACGTGGACGTAAGGCGACTTAAAGCTAGACGGGCCTCCGGGCCGTCCGTCTCCAATGCAGAGCCAAGAGTAGTGAGAGCGCCGGGCTTAAATAAGGAAGGACAAACAGAGGGCAGGTGCACATAATAAACTAAAATACGAAAGGGCTGGAGCACCCTCAAGAGGAGGGATTCCAATCGTGACATCAGGACTGTTGTACACCTGGCTTTGAATTGTCACTTCACATCCTTCGCTCCACTCCATCGATGCCCATGTGGCAGCTCCCTGGCATGTACTACATCAAAATGGGAGGGGGCTAAGATAGACTCATCCTTTTGATTAAATTCCTTCAGCCTAGTCTTAAATAAGGTTTGACCTTAAGTAGCTGAACTTAACTGAAGCAACAATTCCAGCTGCATTAATAATTGCTTTACTAGTCAATTCTAGTTTGTAAAGGAACAAGTAATAGGTTTATTCTATACTGAAAAGAAGAAAGAAAACACAACGTTTCAGCTGTGGAGCCTTCTTCAGGTGTAAAATTAAAATTCTTAGTTATTTTTAAACACCTGAAGAAGGCTCCACGGACGAAACTTGTGTTTTCTTTCTTCGTTTTTCAGCATGGAAAAAAAACCTATTACTTGTTCCTTTGCAGCCTACGCATGCTGACGCAGCTACCCACCTGAAATTCTAGTTTGTTACTACTTTATCTTCCTTATTATTATATCGTTAACTGGACCTAGAAACAATGAAAAAAAAATACAAATACTGGTTTTAGAGTATTTGTGGAATTACATAATCCTGTCTTTTAAATATTGACTGAGGCAGACGATGTTAGCTCACAAAATAAGAATTCCATTGTGGTTTTGAATATTCATTTCAAGAAACAATGAATTAAAGAGTGTCACAGGACTGTAGCCAATTAAGCAGTGATGAGGGAAAGATTGCTTGTAGAGGCTCATATCAAATGGTAAATGTTTCTAATTGATTTGATCTTCATTATAAACAGATGTAGAAGTCCTTCAGCACAAGAGTAGCAAGTCTGACGATAATAGAAACAGCACTTCAAGATAAACAAAGCATTTTAATTACATTCTCTGAATCCTAATATTTTCAGCTATGGTGGATCATTTAAATATTATCTATCTATTATGCATTTCACATGTCATTTTTTCCCACTTATTTGCACTGACATACTACAGAGGAACAACCTTTCCAAAAATGACTCTGTCTTTTTCTACACTATTTACATGAATGGGGCGACTATGCTGAAACGTACCCTGTTGGTATTATAATTGTATGTTGTTACAGAATGGAGAATTGACTGCTCAGGAATTTTTACCATGGCCAAAGAGTAGCTGCACACTTTATTGTTCATAATAAAGTCATAAAAACATATAAAAAAAACTTTCTTCGAACACTTTTCTGAATATCCTCCTTTGCACTGGTTGGAGAAAATGTGTTCTTCCTCAGAGTTGTCTGCCTCAGAGTTTCAGTCATTCACTCTTCTCTTGCAGCTGGCACCACTAAGTTGTCATATCTATTTCATATATATTGTTCTCTTGTGTCTCTGAGGTTCACTGGCTGTCTCTCTCTCAATCTCCTATCCTGCAGAGCCCTTGAGTGTGGCCTTTCCCAGCTAGCTCACACCCCTGTAAAGATGAACATAGCTGTCAGATACCGCTGCCATAACTACCAACAGCTGTACCCTCTCAGATGGTAATTATGTGATATGGATCATGCCTGTCACTTACTGTACTGTATTTATTTCACCTGTTCCTACTGTTCTCAGTATTGCACACTTACTGTACTTTAGCTGTAATCCTAATTCTAACCTCAAAGCTAATACAATGCATATTGAGACACAAAGGCTTTTGCCTAGGGTACCCATCAATAGTACCCTAGGTTACAAAGACAATCTGTGCTGTGTTCATTTAAATTCCATTATAATCTGTCTCCAAATCCTGTACCTAAATGAAAGCCACCTATGCAACACTACTTCATTGGTATTTCACCCTTATTGTGGATCATTTTTGGATACTGTTACATGGGATCTTGCTCCACTTGAGTCTAATTTGAAGGCAGATCAATTTACCTAGTTGTTTTGTTTTCTCCTATGTAACTTTCTAATCAGGGCTGATTTGCATTGTGCTCTAAGTTTCAGCTCACTGAAAATGCATAAGCTTCAACAAAGGAATGACTGGAATGTAAATGTGTTTTAAGTTCAGTTATCATGTGTTTGTTATACTATTTGTCATATAATTTACTTTGGGAAACCTTTCTCTCTACCAAATCTGATTGAGATTTCCAGAGAGAGGCCATTGGCCTCATGTAATTCTCTGAGTTATGGGATTTAGAAGCAGAACTGAACTGGACGTCAGGTGCCACTCAGCAGATTAGGAAAGGCAACCAGGTCCTACTCTGTACACAGCTCAGTGTGTTCAAGGAGTCTTGAATGTGATTTGTAAGTAGTGTAAATGAGACAGTAAAGAGCTGTTGCTGCTTAATGTCGTAATGGAATCTATCTGACTTGCCTTGAACCAGTTTAAATTTGGTATATGACAGAATAGCAGTAAGACATGCATTGCAATAGTACAGTCAAAATGACAAAACCCTCTGCTTTGGCAGGAGAAACAAACAAAGGTGAACCAATACAAAGTTTTCAATAACATTCAAAATAGATTAAATGTATGTGTCGAAAATGAAGCTAGTAAACGTGTAACTATGTGACAGTAGGGGATGATATGTTTATGAGTCGTACAACCAGGATTGTGACGCTAAGATTTGGAACTCAGCAGGAAGAGCAAAATCTTGATGGCATTGATATAAAGTTCATGCATATCAATATCTTCACATATTCAAAGGATGCATTGATTTTGAAAGCAATTGTGGTGAATTGAAGTATTAAGTTTAAGATATGACTATATAGAATTCTCAGAAAAATAAACTACTAGCAACCAAATGAGCAAGATATGATAAATGACCTCATCTCATTGGTGAGATTCTAATGTTTTTAGACCTATATATTTATCAGCAATGGGGTTAAAAGCAGATTGGCCAGTCAAATCACATTACCAAGGCAAAGTCATTATAATATATTGCATTTATGTAGCACTTTAGCTCCCAAAGGATCCCAAAGCACCTTATATACAGGATAGGCCCCCTGAAGTACAACACCCACCTGGGTGATGCATGGAAGCTATTATGTGCAACAGCCCTACTAAACACAGCAGATCAGGTGGAGAAGTGAGAAAATTACTTTGTCAACTGAATTAAGGGGGAATTTTAGGTGGGACAGATTAATCAAGATCAGAGGGGTATTTAGCAGGATACTCTTGCTCTTACAAATCATCTCATGGGATCTTTAAAGACCAAGTAGGACCCTGGATTTCTCATTGGGAATACAGAAGACAACAGAAAGCAGAGACACCAAATACGAAGGTGCTGGACAGCTCATTGCTCTCTGTAGAAAACACATTCTTAGTCCACAATTCTACGTACACATCTAAGTATGTAGTATCTAGTTAGTGGTTGCTGTTATGCAGCACTGGGTCCCTGGTTTCAATTCTGGACAATCTGTGTGGAGTTTGTATGTTCTCCCTGTTTGCGTGGGTTTCCTCTAGGTGCTCTGGTTTCCTCGCACAGTCTGAGCAATGCAGTAGCTAATCACTGATAGCCTTTGGTACTGAAGCTTCTGTGTGAGAAAGTACATTGAAAGTACTGAAAGAGTTAATGTTCTGCATCATGCTGTATGATCTAGCTAGCTGTGACCTTTTCAAAAACCTCAGAGAGAAAAGGAAGATTACAGAAAGGTCGATAACTGTAGAGCGCATTAAAGACAAAAGCAAGCTTTTTTAATGGCAAGACTTATAAGAGGTATATTTTGGGGCAGAAAGATACACATCTTTCTAGAAAAACCCGAAGTAGAAATAAAAACAGGAAGCCTGTCATGCAGAAACACAATACAACATTATTGAATCACAAGATTTACAATGAATTTTGAAAACATTACAAGCTGTACTATTTTAGGATGCCATTATTTAAAAATGGTTTGGATGACAGAATTAGAGACTAATTAATTAGGTGGTGCAGCTCCTAACCATGTGTTGTTCACATTTCTGAAAGCTTTTGTAAAAACCATAAATATTCCAGTTGCACTGCAACCTTTCCTTCATGTGTACAGTGCAACACAACATAAATCTCAATGTGAAATGTGTTTTAAGTACTGTACCGTAATTATGAATGTGATTTTATCTTTATATATATATAATAACATTTCTGCAACTAGTTGGGTTTAAAAAAGCTGACAGCTATTCAGAGTGCACAAACCCACGTTGTGGGTTAAATGCAGGAAAATATTCACACAAGAGAAATTAGGTTGTATTCTACCTTACAAAAGGAGTACAGTTACTGGAAAAGACTAAAAACGTGGATTTTTAGAGAAGACCTTCATCTCCCATGAAGCATGATGATTGCTTTATATTTTACTTGCATTTACATCCTGTACTTACAGTGTGAGAGCACTTTTTAAATCCATTGCTTTTTGACTGACATCTGAAACAGAAATTCAAGAGAATATGTGCAGTGTCATATGCCTTGTAAACCTTACTGTATACTGACTGCTTTAGGGCTATGGCAAAATAGAGTATTTCTCCTTTTAGTCATTTTCACCTCTGCTTTCTCCTTTGGGTTTGTTGAGATCTTTGAAGGTTATACCAGTCCCTCGTGGCATGTTTATTTAGTGATTGTGACACAGCAGATCTGAAATACTTGGGATATTGTATCACATGGTCTTAGGTATATATTAAATGTTGTTTATAACTCTTCTCAATGAGCCATCATTTTTAGTTGTATTAGGTCCAGATATTTCCGTTCTTTTAATAATGTGTCCATTAAACATTATCCAATTTGGATGTGGCCTGCCGTAAATGATGTGTAATTTCTCACTTTTACTTCACAATTAATATATTCCTTAAAGTATGAGCTGCAACACGATAGAATTATATAATAGAGGAACATTCTTTGTTTTTTCTTTCTTCATAATGAATGTTTCTAAAAGGATTTTATATTCAGCTTTTCTCACACTCTTCTGCACTACTGGTCTAAACTAAGACATATACAGAAGTAGAATTCCTTCCATATCGCAGGTGATATTGTACTTTTGAGGTGTTGCTGCCTAGTGTTGTATGAGTGCAATCTATTTGGAGTTTCATTAAAATGTCCCTCTGTAAAGACATTAGGCAGTAGTCCAGCAGTACTGTAGGTTCCCCTTAAAAAGAGTCTAGTTTATTAAACTCTTATTATTTAATATAATTATATATAATTATTATTTAATCTCAGTATCAAGGTAAGACTGGTTAAAACTTTAAATTCTGTTACAAGTAAAATAAATAGGCTAATTCTCTGTACTGGGCTAAAACAAAAGTCCAGGTTTTGTCTACCGTTGCTCTGATGGGAAATTGAATAAGGAGAACCCCATTTAGGGCAGAAACTTTTTTGGAAGCTATTTGACACAAGGATTGCCGCAAATGTGAAAAAAAAACAGTTCAGTTCCAACTTCAGGATTTTATTTCTGTCAAGGTTACTGTGTATGGTGTGTTTCAGTCAGGCAGGCTTCAATTTTAAAATAATTCGTTTTAATAAAGGAAAGAGGCTTTTACGATTGCTAAAATAGTTTGATTCCATAGAAGTGTTTTAAAAGAACTGACAAAAATTCCAAAAATTGTATATCATTCACTTCTTATGAATTACCCGATGAAACACTGTACTTTGCAATTTGAAACTAGCTGGATGGCAGCCTGGGATGCTTAAACAAAAAATCCGGCTTGGTGGTTCACATTCAGGCTTATAACGAACACCTACTGTACAAGTCTACAGAGCTACTCTGCCAGATCCTCCTATACTTCGGACACAATTAGCTCACGACTATGAAATCATAAACTGCTCTTCTCTGTCAAGGTCACTAAACTCCCTAATACTGTAGCTCTGTGCACTCTTCCATCCCTGACCACATCAAAGATTGATGCTGTAAAGCTACAATTATTTGAATCAAGTCTCAGCCTTGTACCAAATTCGGACAACTATTTTAGCCCTAGCTTTTCCATTGACTTTTCTGAATTTAGCTTACTTAATTCAGATCAACTTACAAAAAATATTAAAAGCTGTAAAACAACTTTTTTCTGCCAATATCACATTCCTACCTCTCTTTTGAAACTTGACTTCCAGACTTCTGCCCACTAATTGTCAACATCATCAACAGTACCATTTCAATGGGTGTGGTCCCTACTGCCACAATCAAGACTGCATCAATCACTCCTATACTAAAGAAATCAGGCTTGGATTCTGGTATAATGATAAACTAGAGACCCATCACTAATTTAAGATTTTCATCTAAGGTTTTGGGACACGTGGTTGCACATCACTCAGAGGCTCACATGATAGCTAATGATTTGGTAGAGGCAATACAGTCCATCTTTCCCTCAAATCATAGCACTGAGATTGCTCTTGCCAGGGCTGTGAATGATTTACTTATTGCATCCAACTTGGGGGCTATAAGCAACTTTATGCTCCTTGATCATAGTTGATACAGTAAATTATTCAGTATCGCTCAATCACTTGGAAACATTTTTCTCTATCAATGGTACAGGTTTTAACTGGTTCTGCTGTTCTTATCTGTCTGACAGACATCATTTTGTCTCCCTTGGTCCAGGTGGATGCTGCACATTGGTGGTGGTGGAGGGGAGTCCCCATTACCTGTAAAGCGCTTTGAGTGGAGTGTCCAGAAAAGCGCTATATAAGTGTAAGCAATTATTAAATTATTATTATTATAAATCCCCCACGGCCCCAGTCAATCAAGGTGTGCCTCAGGGTTCAGTCTCGGGCCCTTTTCTTTTTTTTATTTGCTACCACTTGGCCAAATTCTATGCAAACATTGTCTTCAGTTTCAGTGTTCAGCAGATGATACCCAAATGTATGTTAAAACTTCTTCCCCCTCTGGTCTCCCCCCTCCGTTACTTATTTTTTGTTTGTGTGACATCAATCTCTGGTTGACATCAAACTCCCTGGAGCTAAATCATGACAAAACAGAAATTTTACCTGTGAGCAGCAAATGTCAGCTGGAAATGCTCAAGGGCTTCACAGTAGTTATGGATGGGTTTCCCATTTATGCATCACCTGTAGTCAGGAATGTGGAAGTTGCACTTGACCCTTTCCTGTCTTCTGACCTTCATGTGAAAAATTTGATTAAGACATTTTTCTTAAACCTTATAAATATTGTCTGCATTAGGCAATTTCTATCAATGTAGCTCAGGTGGGAAGCTGCATCAGCTTGCGTAGGCTGCAAAGGAACAAGTAATAGGTTTATTCCATGCTGAAAAGAGAAGAAAGAAAACACAACGTTTTGGCCGTGGAACCTTTTTCAGGTGTGTAAGCCTTCTTCACCTTCCATGGCCGAAATGTTGTGTTTTCTTTCTTCTCTTTTCAGCATGGAATGAACCTATTATTAATTTCTATCAATGTCTGATGCTGACTGCCTGATTTAAGTATCTATACATCAAGGTTAGATTTCTGAAACTCTTTATTATTAGTTCACAACAGGCATCTAGACATCTACACCCCGTAAAGATGAAGAATTGCATGCATCAGTCCCGTTTGATTAAACATGTCTCATCAGCTGGAATCCTTTCTATGTAAAGGAACATCTGTACAGACGCGATGAATTCCATCTGAATGAGATAGGTACCAGTCATTGTGAAATGAAAATCCAGGGAGAAATTTAAGAAATAATATTTTTTAAGTGGAATATAAAAAAAAAATAAGTGGACACAAAAATCTGACAGATGCAAAATAAAAAGAACCTCAAGGCAAAAACAAAACATTAGACATCACATAGATGCTAAGACTATAATAAATACATTTCTTGAGACAGAAGCTACCTAATTAGCATGCAATTACGATGCAATTGGATTAACAGAAACATGACTAACAGAGACTGAATATGACAAATACATTAGTAAATACGGCACATACTGTTCCAGACACAGGAAAGAAGGAAGAAGGATTGGTGTAGCACTAAGAGTATTAAGACACAGGGATGCAGTCTACAGTAATTAAGGGTCTCACAATCTATATGGGTCAGACGTATACAAATATATTTAAAACTTTAACTTTCCTCAGACAGACTTAGAAAAAAAACCAGGAATTGGAATTGGAACCAACATCAACAGAAACCGAAATGAAAGATGTGTTTAATAACTACTTTCTTATTAAGTTTGTCACAACACCTATAGAATGGAGCGTCTGTATTGGTATATTCATTTCAAACACTCAAGATCAAGAAAAAGAGAGACAGGAGAATCATCTGGGAGCTGCAATCATAATATGAAAAACTTTGAAGTATAGCATAGAACTACACTGGTAGAATAAAAAAAGGTATATAGTCTCATGAAACTACACTATGTGGGAATGAAACAGAGTTTTTTTAAAAGTGGAATAAAATATGATTGATACATAATCTGTGGAGAAAGAATTGCAATTTCCCTCCATTTACAGGGGGAGCTGGAGTCTAACCCAGCAAGCAACAGGCGCAAGACAGGATATGCCCTGCATGGGATGCCAATGCATTGCCAGCACACACAGACAGACACACACACTCATTCTACGGCCAATTTTCCCAGAAGCCACTTAATTTACCAGTGTGTCTTTGGACTGTGGCAGGAAACTGCAAGAACTGGAGGACTCCCATGCATACACAGGGAGAACATACAGTACAAACTCAATGCAGATACAGTAGCACCCCAGGTCCAGAATTGAACCCGTGCTATGCTAATCACTGCTTCACCATTCCTCCCAGAATGGCAACATCTAAAGATATTCTCCTTGAACACCTACGGTAGATAGATTTAGAGAAATTAAGAGAACACATTAATTTCTAATGTAAATTGTAAAAAATCATAATGTAAAACTACAGCCAATACAGTGTAATAAATCAAAAAATATATGTTATTGAAAGCCAAGAGAGAAATAAAAAAGAAATCTTGCAGTGTAAAATGCATCCGGTATACAAATGGGAAATTTCTTAACCATGAAAGGGAAATGTCCAATGTATTAATGAATAGTAACATGGGTAATGCAGCTGAATATTTTACAAAAGTGTATCAAAGAAGACACTGACAATGTTTTATGATGGACAAAAGTTCTATATTGAATCAATACAGAACAGACAGAAGTGTTCCAGGTACAACAAGTAATTAAGTATGTAGTGTGCTCTCTGAAGGCACCAGTTCTGTAGGGTTTGGGCATTTACTGGGTCAATTATTAATTGTAGCAGTAAATCACAAAATTGATTCTTTTGATTGCTTTAGAATCCAACCATGCGACATAACTCAAACAACGCACACACACAGGTACTAATACACGAGGATACATTTATTAATACATAGAATATGCATGTAAACCTAACAGATCTTATTGAGAGGGTTATCAGAATACAAAAGGTATATATTCAGTCAGTTACAAAGAGTTACATATATCAAGAGGACATACAGTGCCTTGCGAAAGTATTCGGCCCCCTTGAACTTTTCAACCTTTTGCCACATTTCAGGCTTCAAACATAAAGATATAAATTTTTTATTTTATGTGAAGAATCACCAACAAGTGGGACACAATTGTGAAGTGGAACGAAATCTATTGGATTTTTGAAACTTTTTTAACTAATAAAAAAATGAAAAGTGGGGCGTGCAAAATTATTCGGCCCCTTTACTTTCAGTGCAGCAAACTCACTCCAGAAGTTCAGCGAGGATCTCTGAATGATCCAATGTTGTCCTAAATGACTGATGGTGATAAATAGAATCCACCTGTGTGTAATCAAGTCTCTGTATAAATGCACCTGCTCTGTGATAGTCTCAAGGTTCTGTTGAAAGCGCAGAGAGCATCATGAAGACCAAGGAACACACCAGGCAGGTCCGTAATACTGTTGTGGAGAAGTTTAAAGCCGGATTTGGATACAAAAAGATTTCTCAAGCTTCAAACATCCCAAGGAGCACTGTGCAAGCGATCATCTTGAAATGGAAGGAGTATCAGACCACTGCAAATCTACCAAGACCTGGCCGTCCCTCTAAACTTTCAGCTCAGACAAGGAGAAGACTGATCAGAGATGCAGCCAAGAGGCCCATGATCACTCTGGATGAACTGCAGAGAACTACAGCTGAGGTGGGAGAGTCTGTCCATAGGACAACAATCAGTCTTACACTGCACAAATCTGGCCTTTATGGAAGAGTGGCAAGAAGAAAGCCATTTCTCAAAGATATCCATAAAAAGTCTCGTCTAAAGTTTGCCACAAGCCACCTGGGAGACACCCCAAACATGTGGAAGAAGGTGCTCTGGTCAGATGAAACCAAAATCGAACTTTTTGGCCACAATGCAAAACGATATGTTTGGCGTAAAAGCAACACAGCTCATCACCCTCAACACACCATCCCCACTATCAAACATGGTGGTGGCAGCATCATGGTTTGGGCCTGCTTTTCTTCAGCAGGGACAGGGAAGATGGTTAAAATTGAGGGGAAGATGGATGCAGCCAAATACAGGACCATTCTGGATGAAAACCTGTTGGAGTCTGCAAAAGACCTGAAACTGGGACGGAGATTTATCTTCCAACAAGACAATGATCCCAAACATACAGTAAAATCTACAAAGGAATGGTTCACAAATAAACGTATCCAGGTGTTTGAATGGCCAAGTCAAAGTCCAGACCTGAATCCAATCGAGAATCTGTGGAAAGAGCTGAAAACTGCTGTTCACAAACGCTCTCCATCCAACCTCACTGAGCTCGAGCTGTTTTGCAAGGAAGAATGGGCAAGAATTTCAGTCTCTCGATGTGCAAAACTGATAGAGACATACCCCAAGCGACTTGCAGCTGTAATCGCAGCAAAAGGTGGCTCTACAAAGTATTAACGCAAGGGGGCCGAATAATTTTGCACGCCCCACTTTTCATTTTTTTATTAGTTAAAAAAGTTTCAAAAATCCAATAGATTTCATTCCACTTCACAATTGTGTCCCACTTGTTGGTGATTCTTCACATAAAATAAAAAAATTTATATCTTTATGTTTGAAGCCTGAAATGTGGCAAAAGGTTGAAAAGTTCAAGGGGGCCGAATACTTTCGCAAGGCACTGTACATTCAGTATATCATTCATTTAGACCGTTTCGTAATTGAACTTGGTTACAACTTCTACATTAGATACTCAAAACAAGTACATAACTCTTAGGAATTAAATTGATATCAACTGGTTGGGATAACAATTGAATTCTCGAGCTGTAATGCATTGAAGTTGAATACTCATCCAATCTCTGGGGATTCAGATCTCCTGCAGGCACAAAGAAACAGTTGCAGGCTGTTGCTGTCCAATCCGCGCTCTCTGGCTGCGTGCCAGGCTGTGCTGCGCGGCTTGCGACAGTGCGCTGCTGATGCTCACTGACCGGCTAGTTAGTGTTGGCTTTAACTAGCACAGTTTGTGCACAGGAGAAAAGGTGACTGTGGGTCCCAGCAAGTCAGGAAGAGGACCGGTTCGTTTCTGATGAAAAGCTAGTTCTGAATAGTGATTCAGCTGTCCACAGTTCCGACCTGTTCACGAGGCTTGCTGCTGGTGCTAACCTCGGGTGGATCCTCTGGTTACTCTCTGGCAACCTCCGCTCTAGACTCTTAGAACAAAGAAAAGTTCTGGCACTTGGACACACTGGCCGTTCCGTGGTTGTCCGGGCTGAGTCTCAGGATGGTCAGGAGGCGCTCTGCGAGAATGTCCTGCCCTTGGGAGCCTTCTGCTCGTGGGCCGTCCTGCCCTGGAATTCTCCTTTGAATTCCCTTTAGAAAAGTCCACAGAATTTTCCACTGAATCTCCTTTAATCTCTCAGGCTCTCTGTGTTGCCTGTTTTTACCTGGAGGAACTTCAGCTCATTCATTGGCTGAAAGTTCCATGGGCATCAGAGTCCCACGTGGGTTACTCGGCCCTACCAGTCCCTGATTGGTTGATCAATGTGAGATATGAGTCACTTACTCCTGACACTTAGGAATGCAGTCCAGATGTCCATCTGGCACTCCCTAGACAGATAGGTGCCAATGGATGACCATTGATCATGATAGCCAGGCTTAGCTAAGTGCATCCCCCTTTGGGAGCTGTCCCTTATCAAAGGAAAACATCTTTAAATCAGCCTGCATGAATAGTTTCTCTGTGGCTGCACCACAGAGATGAACAGTGAAGTGGGGCCTCATTTGGGAAAGCCCACAACACTTAATTCTGTCTTATTAACAAGCATTGCCGCTACAAGTACTTTAGTAATCTCCAGGGCACGATTGTAATTTACCAATAGTGCATAAGTAAATAAGAAATGCAATATACTACATAGGCCATAACATAAATCGTCCAGCAGTTGCTCATGAAAGGTGTTGTACCTATGACCTAGGAAATAATAAAAAACGTGAGAAAATTGAACCTAGCAATTATAGAACAATAAGCCTAATTTTATTATATTATGGATGTTATTATTACATAATTTGAACTATATGATTATTTATTGAAATGCAATCCTAGGGGATTTTGACCATGGTTTTATGAAGGATAGGTCTTTCAAAACTAACTTTTAAGAGTTCTTTAAACAAGCAGTGACAGTAATGGAAACAGACAACTTGCAATGTGATACATTTAGATTTGCAGAAGGCTTTTGATATAAGCTATACTTTCCTCATAAAAGACAAATCCTCAAATTACAGACTGTATGTAATAGGGTATAGCACTGTAGCGGCAAGGCTTATTAAAATACAGGAATTAAGTTTTCTGCTCCCTTGCCAGTGAGGCCCCACCTCTCTCTTCATCTCTGTGGTGCAGCCACAGAGAAGCTATTCATGCAGGCTGATTTAAGGTTTCTTTTGATGAGGGACAGCTCCCAAATGGGGATGCACTTAGCTAAGCCTGGCTATCATGATCAATGGTCATCCATTGGCACCTATCTGTCTAGGGAGTGCCAGATGGACATCAGGACTGCATTCCTAAGTGTCAGGAGTAAGTGACTCATATCTCACCTTGATCAACCAATCAGGAACTGGTAGGGCTGAGTAACCCACGTGGGACTCTGATGCCCATGAAACTTTCAGCCAATGAACGAGCTGAAGGTCCTCCAGGTAAAAACAGGCAACACAGAGAGCCTGAGAGATTAAAGGAGATCCTGAGACTCAGCCCGGACAACCACGGAACGGCCAGTGTGTCCAAGTGCCAGAACTTTGCTTTGTTCTAAGACTCGAGAGCAGACGTTGCCACGAGTAACCAAAGGATCCACCCGAGGTTAGCACCAGCAGCAAGCCTCGTGAACAGGTCGGAACTGTGGACAGCTGAATCACTATTCAGAACTAGCGCTTCATCAGGAACGAACCGGTCTTCTTCCTGACCTGCTAGGACCCACAGTCATCTTTTCTCCTGTGTGCAAACTTTGCTAGTTAAAGCCAACACTAACTCGCCAGTCTTCAGTGAGCATCAGCAGCGCACCGTCGCAAGCCGCACAGCACAGCCTGCCACGGAGCCAGAGAGCGCGGATTGGACAGCAACAAGCCTGCAACTGTTTCTTTGTGCCTGCAGGAGATCTGAATCCCCAAGGATTGGATGAGTATTCAACTTCACTGCATTACAGCTCGAGAATTCAATTATTATCCCAACCAGTTGATATCAATTTAATTCCTAAGAGTTATGTACTTGTTTTCAGTATCTAATGTAGAAGTTGTAACCAAGTTCAATTACGAAACGGTCTAAATGAATGATACAGTATACTGAACGTATGTCCTCTTGATATGTGTAACTTTTCGTAACTGAATGAATATATATCTTTTGTATTCTGATAACCCTCACGATAAGATCTGTTAGGTTTATATGCATATTCTATGTATTAATAAATGTATTTTAGTGTATTAGTACCTGTGTGTGTGTGTTGTTTGAATTATACCGTATGGTTGGATTCTAAGGCCATTAAAAGAATCATTTTGTTACTGCTACAATTAATAATTGTCCCAGTAAATACCCAAACCCCTACAGAACTGGTGCCTCGTGAGAGCACACTACAGCACTAAAGGGTGAATACTCCATCTGGGTAATGTAATTAGTGGAGTACCACAGGAATCAGTATTAGGAACACAGATCTTCCAAATATAAATTCATTATCTAGATTCTGGTATAGCTAAAACCTGAGTTAATTTAGCAAAACAAGGTGATAAGTAAAAACTATGGAAACAGCAAAGAAAATTCAGTTTTCATAGAATTCAAAAATGGACAAACAGAAAATAATGAAAAATGTACACAAGCATAGAATATTACATACAGGTAGCAAAAACAAACAGTAAGTGCAAAATGGGGAATGTTGAGCTTGACAAGGCTTTTTATGAAAAGGAGACGTTTGTGCTTACAGTATATAATTTACAGCAGATTCACATCTTCTAGACAACATATTGTTGCTGTGACTTCCAAGCATGTGCTTTCTGTCTTGTAAAACGCAGGCTTTGCATTACTGTTCAATTCACATTAAACCCTTTGAATACAAAATGTGCTCTGCTAGGAATTAGTGCCACAGTCAAAATTTAAAATGTGATATTGCTGCTCTGGAGCAGGTTAGCAGGAGAGCAACCAGATACATTCTAGGGCTTAAATGAATACCCTACACTGACAGGCAAAAGGCGCTGAACCTTCTTAGTCTTGAACAGAAACTATTAGGGGAGTGGATTCGAACATTCAGCATCCTCAAGGACAGTGACAAAATCAGTCAATAGACCTCTTCAGAGCCAACAGTGAAATAGGGACCACAGAACACAAAATGATACTACAAGGACATGCATTTTTTCTTGAAAACAGGAGACACTTCTTTACACAAAAGGTTGTGGGAATCTGGAACAAGCTATAGAGCCATGATGTTGAACTGTCTTCAACAAACAGTGGAATGAAATATTTGGATCAATTAACGTATAACTACCAAACTGGCTCAATGGATAAAATGATTAGCTCTCATTTGTAACCTTTTTATGTCTAAATGGCTTACCATTTCCAAAGTGTTACTACTTCCCATTTATTATCTTCAAGCTTTAGAAGTTAATTATACTGTTGTAGCGGCAATGCTTGTTAATAAGACAGAATTAAGTGTTGCGGTGCTTTCCCAAATGAGGCCTCATTTCTCTGTTCATCTCTGTGGTGCAGCCACAGAGAAACTATTCATGCAGGCTGATTTAAGGTTTCCTTTGATAAGGGACAGCTCCCAAAAGGGGATGCACTTAGCTAAGCCTGGCTATCATGATCAATGGTCATCCATCGGCGCCTATCTGTCTAGGGAGTGCCAGATGGACATCTGGACTGCATTCCTAAGTGTCAGGAGTAAGTGACTCATATCTCACCTTGATCAACCAATCAGGGACTGGTAGGGCCGAGTAACCCACATGGGACTCTGATTCCCATGGAACTTTCAGCCAATCAACGAGCTGAAGTTCCTCCAGGTAAAAACAGGCAACACAGAGGGCCTGGGAGAATTCTGTGGACTATTCTAAAGGGAATTCAAAGGAGAATTCCAGGGCAGGACGGCCCAGGAGCAGAAGGCTCCCAAGGGCAGGACATTCTCGCAGCGCGCCTCCTGACCATCCTGAGACTCAGCCCGGACAACCACGGAACGGCCAGTGTGTCCGAGTGCCAGAACTTTCCTTTGTTCTAAGAGTCTAGAGCGGAGGTTACCAGAGAGTAACTAGAGGATTAGCACCAGCAGCAGGTCTTGTGAACAGGTCAGAACTGTGGACAACTGAATCACTATTCAGAACTAGCGTTTCATCAGGAACGAACCGGTCTTCTTCCTGACCTGCTCGGACCCACAGTCATCTTTTCTCCTGTGCGCAAACTTTGCTAGTTAAAGCCAACACTAACTAGCCGGTCAGTGAGCATCAGCAGCGCACCATCGCAAGCCGCACAGCACAGCCTGGCACCGAGCCAGAGAGCGCGGATTGGACAGTAACAGCCTGAAACTGTTTCTTTGTGCCCGCAGGAGATCTGAATCCCCAAAGATTGGATAAGTATTCAACTTCACTGCATTACTGCTCGAGAATTCAATTGTTATCCAAACCAGTTGATATCAATTTAATTCCTAAGAGTTATGTACTTGTTTTCAGTATCTAATGTAGAAGTTATAACCAAGTTCATTTACGAAACGGTCTAAATGAATGATATACTGAACGTATGTCCTCTTGATATATGTAACTCTTCGTAACTGACTGAATATATACCTTTTGTATTCTGATAACCCTCACGATAAGATTTGTTAGCTTTACATGCATATTCTATGTATTAATAAATGTATCCTCGTGTGTTAGTACCTGTGTGTGTGCGTTGTTTGAGTTATATCGCATGGTTGGATTCTAAAGCCATCAAAAGAATCATTTTGTGATTTACTGCTACAATTAATAATTGTCCCAGTAAATGCCCAAACCCTACAGAACTGGTGCCTTCAGAGAGCACACTACACTGTTCTGAGGTTAACTGTGAAAATATTTTAGGAACTACGTGATTTAATATTTCCCAAAGCCGAAAACAAAAATAATTTTTCCATACCATGGGCTAAACATAACAATAGAAGACACTGGTATCATTTGGAGGAATATACTGTAGTGTAACTTTCCTCAGAGAATTTAATCTGTGTCATGACCACAGCCAGAAAACTGTATAAATTCTGTCATACATACACAGCCATCTACTGTACATGAGTAAAGTTTCCATAGTAATGCCGCAGTAGGCACCACAGTGTACAGAGATGATGTGCAGCACCTCGTTCTTATTTTTGTCCAACAGGCAAATGCAGGAATGCACTACTCTGTTACACTGCCAGTTGGCGCAGTGAACACTTAAATTTCCCAAAGACTAATTTTTCTTTCATTCAAGGTTAAGCGTAGGTCTTAAAAATTAAATTAAACATAACTAATAAATACCACTCAGAAATCTAAAACTTTGTCATTAAAATCCCGATCAGTAAACCAAAAACGTAAAAAGGTATACAAAAATGTCAGCTTTTTGGGATCACATCAAGAATGGGGCAGTAAAAAATATTGTTTTAATGTATTTTTGGTTTCTAAGAAAGTGGTATGTACTGTAGTGAGACTTTTACAAAATGTACCGCAAGTGGAAAAAGGTTGGAACTGTTAAGAATACACGGTGGCTGACTGATTATTAAAATAGGTACTATGGAGAATCAAAAGTAAATGTTTATTAACTTGTTAGTGTTAGTGCTTTCACACACTGATCATATACTAACAACAAACAATTGTTCAGGCAACATTGTACATAAACCCCTTTTCAACATCACTGCTTCACTGACAATTCCAAATATGATTTATCAATGTTACAATGTTAACAATATAAGAGGTTCTATAAGCGCTATATACTGTATATAATCATTAATAATTATTTTGTATAAATAGTATTTAGAAAACCAGTAATTTTCTTTTGTTGCAATTACTGTCTATTATCTATATTTTAGTGGCAAAATAAACTACATCTGTTAATGTAATGGCATATACAGTATAATTGCAATTCTACTGTTCATTGTCTAATATTGCAAGTCATACATGTGTATTGTACCAGTAATGTAGCTGAAGGTACAGTATAAATAAACAATTACAGTTTTAACATTTTCATAATGAAAACTTTTCTTCCCACATACATTACATATTATTGCAGTGGTGCATTACTCTGATTGGACAACTGAATGTGTGGGATAGTGGCAAATGTAGTTTCTTAATTAATGTATGTAGTGGCACAGGCTAAATTAAAAACTACAAGTGATGGTCTGATGGGTCTGACATAAAGTTTCATTTTCCATTACAACACTAAGAAACTCTATACGTAATGTTTATATATAGCATAAAAAAAGAATTCATATTACTGATAATTGTTTGCAGAGGAAGTGAGACCAAACTAACTAGAAGCGTTTAAAAAATAAATTGAACACAGGGTTCTTTTCCTAAAAGGGAATCTCTTTTACTCACTGAATACAGGGCTGGATAAAACCCAGAATAGCTGAGTGCAGACATTAACTGAATACTTTATGATCTTCTTAAACTGGTCTGTATGTATTTTTCTACATTTCTGTACTGTACTTATAAAAACCATATCACTCTACAACTCACAACTGGCAACCCACTGACACTAAGCATGTGTGATCCTGGTCAGTACCTGGATTGGAGACCGCCTGGGGAAAACAAAGGTTTCTGACGGAGGTGGTGTTAGTGGGGCCAGTAGGGGGCGCTCACCCTGCGGTCTGTGTGGATCCTCACAGTGATGGGGACACTATACTGTAAAAATAATCTGTCTTTCTGATAAGACGTAAAACTGAGATCCTGAATCTCTGTGGTCATCAAAAATACCACGGCATTTCTTGAAAAGAGTAGGGGTGTTACCCTGGTGTCCTGGCCACAATTTCCATTAGCCTTCACCAATCATGGCCTCCTAATAATCCCCATCTATGAATTGGCTTCATCACTCTGTTCTCCTCCCCACTTTTAGCTGATGTGTGGTGAGTGTTCTGGCGCACTATGGCTGCATCATCCAGATGGGGCTGCATATTGGTGGTGGTGGAGTGGAGCCCCCATTACCTGTAAAGTGCTTTGAGTGTAGTGTTCAGAAAAAGCTACCTGTATATACATGAATTATATAATTATAATTATTATTAAAACGTCAAGGGGAAATAAATCAACACATTGTTGACTATATACAGTATAATTCAGTTCAGAGGGCTTTGTCCATAATTTCAAATCACTATCCCAGAACAATTTCACTTCGTTCTTATAGGTACAGGTGTACTTAATTGAAATATTTTTCCTGGGGCACAATTCCAGGAAAAAAGCACTAGTTACTCAAAATAGCATGCCCTTGTCATTCATGTGTTTTGTTCTTTTAGTTAACAAAGAATATACAGTAATTTGGTATGCTTAAAGAGTAAAATATGTCCATCTACACCAGAATTAGAATATTTTTTAATGTTTGGTCAGGAAATTCCCTAAAGCCCTGCAATTTAAAGTCCCTTTAATTGGTCTGATTTCAAAATTGCATACATGCCTTAGTAGTGCATTATAAAGTTTTAAGGCAGCATTCTTTGCTTAAATCCAGGGCTATTTGATACATATCCCAGCATTAAGTTTGCATTTTAATTAATTCTTCACATTGTATTGAAGATATAAATGATCAGTTAATATAAACAATATACTTTTTCATAAGTATCCTGTTCCAGCTCTGCATTTTCAATTTTGCATTTATAGTCCACATTTTTACTACCTACAGTACATGCAAAACCCTGCTCTTATCAACCCGAAACATCACCTGTCAGGTGCTTGCCCAGATTTTCATTTCTACAGTGTTGGTTAATACTCCTCAATTGGCTTGATCTGCAAATATGACTAGTTTACGAGCTTTCGTTTTGAATTTTTAGAAAGGTTAGCAATTTTAACAGTTCACAAACTGCTTGAATTAGAATCGCAATGTGTAGAAATGCAAGAAGTCATTGAGCAGCTGAGTGAAAGTTTGAAAAGTTTACACATGGGGATACGGAGGTGTCTCCCAATTGGGAATAGTGTAAAGCATCAGTGACCTGACCTTCTTTAGAGCTTCTCTTTTATAGAGGGCATTTAGGTTTATTTGATTTGCTTCGATGATCTTGCAGCTTATCTTAATTTTGAAAGCCTATCAAAATTAACAGTACAGATGTTGCCAAACCAACAAGGACATATTTTAAACCACTTTTGAAACGTGCTAAATTGTTTGTCTGAAAGAAGCTTTTTATCTAAAGAAAACTAGTCTGTCAGATTTCTTCATCAATGGAGTCATATTTATCCCTGTTGTCCATTGACAAAAAACAACAATGGGGCATTAGGATAACCGGTTTCTGGACTGGTATACATGACAAAGACACCTCTTAATTCCAAACAGCTCTCTGCCAATTGCTGGCAACGAGGCTGGGGAATTAATGCAAATGCTCTCTCCTTAAACTGCTGGGTGATTATACAATTGGAGTACATCTTAGAGCATGTAAAAGTTAAAAATAGTTTATAACATTTTTTTCAAAAAGTCTTTTTTATGATACTATAGTTCCAAATAAATAGAAAAGGACTTGGTGCACTTTAATGGGAAAACAAAGTACAGTAGTGTTACTTGCTACTATTGTGAATGAAAGCAGTATTTGTTGTCTGCCCTGTTACAGAAATATTGTAAAGCACATAACTTAGAAATTACATATTTGGTTCACTTAAAACAGTTAATGGATAAACAGCACTTCATGAGTCTCTTGACCCAATTTATATCTATTTTCTTTTATCTAAAGAGAAAATTAGATTAAACATCTATTTAATATGAAATTCTAAATAAACATTGTGGTACTACTTTTGTCATAAAAGTGACATTTAAATGAACATTTTCAGCAATTTGAGCAAATTAGATAATATTCCCCTTTTTGAACAATACAAACCAAACAAAATAGATAATTAAAATACTATTCTTGTTAAATACATTTATAAGTAACACAGTTGACTTATGAGTAACAAACAGTAGCTGATAACAGCAATAATTAATTTCAAATTAATTAAAATTGATCAATTCAATTGAATTCTAAAATACACAAAAACTTTTGAGGAAACATTTTCATATTTGAGGCGATATGTGATTAAAAAGTTAACCAGAAAAAGAACAGATAATTTCATGACAATAGATGGCTCTGGAGAAAGCCTCATAGAAGAAGGCGGATTGCGAAAACTGAAGCAATCAATGCCTGCAAAAACCACACTTCGCAGAAATCCACGGTTCAGCTTCCTTGGGTTCTGCAGGTCCTGCACAGCCTTGGTGGTTTAAAAGAATTTATGTAAGCTACACTTGTTCAATTATATATTGTTTATTGTTTTTAATTTGAACCTTGCAAGTGTTCATAGGAAATGTAGTTAAAATGAGCACATTAAAGCTTTCCAAAAGTATTCAATGAAGAAAATGTTTATGAATAAGCTGGAATGCTGTTTTGTACCTTATTTTTCTTTTCAGCTACCACCATTAACTATATAATTATACAAATGCAGCCATTCAGAATGCACGGGCGATACTGCATTATTTTCCGGTGCGCTGTACGCAGTCTACCGTGAGTTACCGGTAAATACCGCTAGTTACCGTAAATTCTTCTATAATACTGCAAGCAAAATAATAGTATCCGGAATTTCCGCAAGGTGGAGCTAATTAAGCTCAACCTCTCATGTTTGAGCTGTTGCCATCATAGTCTTTAACGAAGATATTACTAATAGTATTAATAATGAATGACCTTGGACAAGCTGTAAGTGTAAACTCAAAGTATTGCCCTGGTCCACATTCTTTTTTTCATTGACCGTCTTTGTAAAAGTAACACCACAGCATTTCGCAATCACGCATTTGTTTCCAATCATGCAAAGTACAGTAAGCGATTAGGTTTATGAGCAATCTAATTACTTATTCATTTAAAATACTATATAAAATAAAGTTTATTTAAAGTTGCATGATAAGTGTCGCAGTTTAAATAAATTTCGTAGTTGGCAATTATGAAACGCTCTGTTTGCCCAGGGAACACATCATTATATCTTACATATGAAAAATACATAATATAGCTCCCAAACGCAAACATGTTTTTAATAAGATGTAATCTTATTAAGATAATTTATTCGTTCATAATCCGACGATTTCAGGAAGCTTTCTGGAGCAGCACTGTCAGACCTGAGCGCTGACAGTCAATCTGGACAAGACCAGAGTTATAGTTTTCCAGAAAAAAAGCCAGACCTCCAGAAAGCTTCCTGAAATAATATATATATATATTATATATAGAAAGATATAATGATGTGTTCCCTCTTACACATCGCACGACTTTAAAAGCTAGAAAAATAGGTTTCAATTCACATTATCTGGTGAGCCTTGTTTTGTCAAAGGACAGCACAAAAAAAAAAACAGATATTGTGTGGTACAGCACGGAGCTCAGTCAATTCAAACAAGTTCAGTTTAAAAAAAACTGCAACGGACATAAATTTATTCCAAATAAATTTTTGGAATCCCCGGCGGAACACATTCCATAAGAATCAGCGCTTTTATATATCGCCTTTAAACACATATATTTAAACACGCGTTTATGATTTAAATCAAAACGCAATTCAAATCAATATAAATGTTTATTTTGTAACGCATAGGTGACTATTCATTGTTATTAAAAATACTTAAATTTGATCATGTTGTGATATTTAGAAATATAAATTTGTTTGGTGCGAGTGAGGTTTTATTTAATCTCTGACCAAGGGAAACGTTTCATTTTTTCAAAGAAATGTTTGTTAAAAAAAAAATCATAGTTCCAGTGGGATTCGATCACAGATCATGTGACATGGGAGTCAGGAACCTAACCCACACCTGCCACCGGCAAAGTCATATACAGAGTGCTGAAAAAGCACTACAGAAACATTATCGACAGACAATGTACAGCGTGTACTATTCTTGTGTTGCGGTACATGAATATAATTATATCGTTATTAATTTCTTTCGATACGCGATTCCATATTATATTCCCTTTTAATCAAATTCTAAAAGTATGCTTGTTGACTCCGGTATCTCTTTAGTTAAAGACTTCGATGCTTAAAATGTTTAGGGAGAAATGGAATACTGGCATGTATTTTTTCTTTAAAGTACCAAGACCAGCCATATACTATATGTTTATGTTCCAAAATTAATATTGTTTATGGCCTTCACACGCGTTACAGTCTGCTCCTATTCTTTTTATGCTCAGCTACTAAGATTTCCCTTCAGTGGTAAAATTCCATATGAATATTCAATACTACAACGGGCACAGTAAAGACGTTTACTGTAAATCTTTCTACGACAGACCAACGGACCACGAGTGCCCCTGTCGGTCAACCAATCACGTACCGCGGTACCGCGCGTCATCTTGTGTCAAAATGCGCGACGGTGTAGCCAATTACCTCCGGTACGTGTCTGTACCGCGCACTTTGAATGGCTGCATCTGTACTATATTATATTCATAAATAAATACAGATAGTATCATTCAGAAATATTTGTATATTTTAGTTATTTTTATTTAAAGCAACCAAAATTTCCCTTTTGTTACATGATTCCATATTAAGTGGATTTAGAGAAGTAGGCTTTCAGTACATGAATGTTACAGTACTGTTAAAGTACCAAACACAGAAATGTAACATAAGAGCTTTAAATCTAATGGATTCAGGCTCCATTCATTAGATCGAATCCCATTTAGAACAAATAAAAACTGTACTGTAAGACACCCCTGATGCAGTCATGCAGGGAAAAAGACAAAGAATAAATATTTACAATACTTTTGGATTTTGTGAGTGGAATTTATTATTAACATTACTTTTTTAAAGCACTGTGGCACTGTGGCTAGGAGGTTGCCCGTTCAAATCCTGCAGCTGACAGAGGAATCCTACTCCGCTGGGCCCCTGAGCAAGGCCCTTAACCCCAGCTACTCCAGGGGTGCCGTATAAATGGCTGAAGCTGTGTGTAATGCTTCTCTCTCCCCATCTGTGTGCCTGTGTGTGTCATGGAGAGCAAGCTGGGGTATGCTAAAAAGACAAATTCCTAATGCAAGAAATTGTATATGGCTAATAAAGTGATCTTATCTTATCTCTTCCACCAAGCATGTCGTTTTTAATTGCACATGAGCAAAATATATGGGCAAAAAACTACATTTCCCAATGTGCCACACACATTAAAGAATTCTGTGAAGTATTATCCACAGATATCCAAACTGTTTGTCAGCTAGAGTATTAGCATAATTCTTGAACACTTCTTTATCTAGCTGGATGACAGTATTCAAACCATTGTTTTGTAAGCAATCACAGATAATATTAAAATGTTTTGAGCATAGCTATTTCAACAATATAATGGCAAATTGCAATGTAAACCATTTCAGTTGTTTTGATTAGTTTATAGCCACTCTGTGAAATGTCTTGTTTTCTGAGAATTTTCGTAAAACCAGGCACATGAAAAAATTAAGGTCCAGCTTCATTTATGGCATGTAATGATCTTTTCAGAAAAACAAATACTGGACAGTCATGTTACATTTTAAAATGGAAGCTAGGCAATTATTTAAAATGATTATATAACATAAATACATTCTATTTTCAAGATATATGAATAGTAGACTAAGAAAAAAAACATCAAATGAAGGAACCATTTGAAAAATATGCATGCTGAAACCAGTATGCGTGCTAATGTGAATTATGATGCACATTCTATATGGCTGCAAGTCTTCCTATCTTGAGTCTATTGTTTGCAACATCCCATGAATGGAGAAATAAATCTTTATTTCATTAGAAATACATCTGAAATTAAACAAATAAAAGTTAAATAAAAGATTGATTTGATTTAGTTACCCACAAAAAGAGAATAGCTTACCATATGCAAAGATGGAATTTTACCTACAATATTTTTATATTTATAATTTACACTGAACAGGAAACAACCTAATAGTTTTTAATTGGCCATTAAATATTTAGCTTCTTAGTTTTTTACCAATAGACACTTAAATTTAGGGATATCTAAACAGATTTATAGCTTAAATTAGAAAGCTTTCCCAGAAATCCATACAATTCCTACATTAAAGTCTGTGATTTCAAATTTATAATTTTACTTTCATCACTTTTTACTATTACTTATAAAATAATTGATTAAATTATCTTTTTTATGGATAGAACTCCTTTCTGAGGTACAGTTTTTGAAAAAAAAAATTATATATTTGAAACATCATTAGGTCATCTGGATACATCATTAGGTTATCTGGAGTTTGATTAACACATTTCTGTCATACTGTACATTAAATGTACTTGAATGTAAAATTAAATCAAATTCCACAACATAATGTTATATTAACTGAAAACACCAATGGGGATGGGCAGTGATTGAGAAATATAGGAGTCTATTACTTTATTATTTGTAACTAACATATGATCAAATGGACTACATAGAAAATACAGTGAGAAGAAAAGACAGTGGGAAGAAAATTTCCATAGGGGTTGATATTGTCTTAATTTAGACAGAGTAATAAAAACAGCTTTTGCCTCTCTACTCCTGAAAAACAATATTAAGAAATTTTTAATTATAATGTCTGAGAAACACACCACAATACTACCATTCATTCACTGAGACATTAGCTTTAATTGTTAAGCCCAGAGGGAATAGTATAACCTCCTGGATAGCTAGTGTAATACAGTCGATTGTAGTGCTGATCTAAAAACAGCTTTTCTGAGCTTTTGTAATCACTCAAGATCTTGTTTCATTGTGGTACAGCTGTGTTGTAATTGAAGACACATAAATTCACAGCATCACGTGATAATATTTACAGTAAAAATTATCAACAGAACCTTTGTATTACAAATAAGTATATATAATTCAAGAGACAGTTATCATATTATATACATAGCTCCAGATTTTCCAATTAAAAGGTCAGCATGGAAAAGATACATTTATTTTCAGTCTATATTAGCAACTGTGGCTTTTTTGAAGTTTAGGAAGCTCCTTTTTTTCTTCTTTTTACAAATTGTGTCTGAAAAGTCTTTCTGTTCTGACTCAAAACGAAAAACAAACACTTTCTCTCCTGTGTCATGTAGGTCCAGGATTTCTGCTGCTGGATCGGAACACTGATCTTCTATAATGTTCTGGACAACACTGTTTCGGACACTTCTTGAAGTTTCCACATCAACCTGTTTTTTCATCAAAACCCTGAAAATGAAACAGAATTCAAATGTACTGAGAAATCTGAGGAAATGTGTTTTTCAGATCCATATATCAAATAACAGAAAACGTACTCTCCAGAAAACTCTTATAAGTAATAATATAACTGATTTGTGATGTTTGACTTTGTTGTTATATTGGAATAGAACAATACTTATTTATAACTGAAGAGGCTTAGTTTTTTTTTTAAATTCACTACAATAGTACCTAATAGAATTACAGTACTTTTTGTTAAAGGCACTCGTAGAGCTGTCAGGAAGTATTCACAACAGGGATGTGCACACAAACTGAATGCATTTCACACGTGTTTGCATTTATATTGTGTTACAGTATATTGACTTTTTAATGGGTTTTGAACTAGGTATTGTATTCAACCTTTACTTGTTAGGTAAATGCTTATGAAGTATATTGGTTACATTTTTAAGAACACCCAGGGCAGAACTATTAATCAGCAACGCAGATTTGAAAAATGCAAAATGCCCATTGAAAACTATAATTACACATGCTATAAAATGAACAGTATAAAATCTGTAAGACATACTGTAAATAATAATTCTGATGATAATATGATAATTGCGGTGTATAAAATTCAAAAGCAAATCTATTAAAAGGACTTTTTTAACTGAAAAATTCATATTACACAACTGTACATACCTGGAATACACCATTACCATTACTCACTTTTTCAACAACTATATTTGTCTTATAGTATTAACATATATATATAATGTATATAACCACCTGAATAAAATGTTATAGTGGCTTCATGCAAGAACAAGAACAGAAGAAAAGAAAAATGAGAGGTGCTGAAAAATCTGGCAGTAATATTTGTTTTCAGGACAAATACAGCTGAGTTCGAACTGAGACGGGCCAACAGGAACATTTTATAAATAATCATGAGATACAACAAGCATTAATCTAAAACATTAGGTTGACATTTGAGAAAGATGGATTCCAAATAGCCAGCTGTTTCATACTGAGAAAAAAAATATGGAAAAATAATTTTAAAAGCTTTTTAAATAAAAACCACCACAATCAGTAATAGATTTTTGCAGTGATGCCAGCCTTTTAATTCTGTGAAGCATCTGCTTCAGTTACATGGGAAATAAGCACATTATAGAGCAGACAGAATAGCATTTGGGGTACAAAAATCTGATCTTTTACAACTATGCATGGATTTATATGGTTTACTGTTTTCCTTTTTTTTTTCTTAATGGGGTTTGTACAAATGACATTAAGTATTTTTAAGACAGTTTTAAAATTTGTGCTGTCCTGAGTTTGTTATAAGTATACTTCAAAGTTACAGATAAGGAGTCCATAAAATGTCATGGATCTGAAAGTTTAAATACTCATTTTGTTGGTGCACATGCTAAGATGTCTGTGAATTCATTATTAAAATATTTCTGACGGTAGCATAAAACGTTTTCTGTGTCCACTTGGAAATGTAGATATGCTGATCTCAACCATCAGGGAAACAGGCTTTTAACAGCTTTTGAATATTTATTAGCAGCTACCAGTTGCCTTGCTTGAAAACATTCATAGTTTATCAATGTTGAGAATCAAAACATTAAGGAAAAAGAACTCTACTTAGAACAAATTTATGCTTTTGTGGCATACCAATGAACTGAAAGAGAAATAGTTATGAATTCTGAACATTTTCTAAAACATACTGAGTGAGTCTAAAGATTAGAGATAAACAATTTATTATTAACATTGTTTGCTCACTCTATAGAAAATTAAAAGCAATCGTCTGCCTTGATGATGGAGATAGAGAAAGACACTGTCAAAATATATTCAGATATAATCAGTTGAAGTTTCTCTGATGTTTCAGACTGAAGAGTATCAGACAATGTCACATCCCTGTAAAATGTTATTTTACTTTCATCAGACACACTGTAAATTAGTTGTCTAGTTTTTAGTTGTGACTCAACATCTCTTTCATTGTAACCAGGAATTTGCTTTACTTTAAATGTCATTATTGGAGTCAAGTGTTGTTTCTAATATTCTGTCACCTTTAATGTAAATGTTAATTTGAAGTGCAAACATATTTCTTATTAACAGAAACAAAAACAGAGCCTTACCTTTCAAACCCTTTGTCCAGTGGACCACTGATCACATTTTTACTGATGATGTCTTCTCTTAGTTTAATAAGAAGGGATTTTCTTGATCCATCAGTCCACCTTTTAAAACAGTTCCCATTATGAAAAGAAACAATCAGAATTCGTATTTTTACTATACATTAGCATTTTTTAACCTATTTTGAACTATTTTTTATCTTATTTCCACCTCCTTAACTTTCTTAATGAACTCTCAGAGGTAACAATTTCTCTCACCTCATATACATTAATAAATATACTGTATATCCATTCATAGCTGGATTAAAACCACCTGGCATCCTAAAATGATAATATGTTTTTTTCAGCATGCTACTACTGTTATATAGAAAACAGTACAGTATTTTCAATGTGATATCTGTTTACACATTAACAATTTATTTGAAGGCCCAGTAAAACTTTTTTATATTTTTTAATTTGGCAGAACTAGCTAACTAGCAGAACTGCAGTCGTATACCAGCATCATACTACCATTAAGGGCTCAGTTAGTATCCTTGGCATTAAGCAGATGTATGTTTCTCATTAAACATTTTAAAAGTCATTTTAATCCTGAGGTTGAAGTCAATCTGACGTATAAATGATTCAGATGTTACAAATGTTTGTCTTAATATTATCGATTTTTGTTCTTTGAAAATAACATGGATTTGATAAAAAGCTGACTACAAGAACAAACTTGAATACATTATTTAATAATAGGTATTTGTTTGTGCATTATAATGTTTATATTAGTGAAGATACAAATAGCTTTTATTTTATTGCCACTTCACATTGCTGGTCTACAGAATAACAATGATAAAAGAACTAGTTAAGGAACCATATAAACTGTTTGCATTTCTAGTAAAATAGTTTTTATTTGATTAGACTGCTTTAAACTAAAATCCAAAATTATGATTTCACACAGCTTTTATTATAAACAAGTCCATTAACAACCTCAGAAATCCATTACACTAAAGTAGTTACACTTGGTACACTTAGTTAATGGTTGCGTTACCATTACTGTTGCTGTTGCTTTAGCAGAATATTATTGCATGTACTGTAATACTTCTGCAGAAATTCTTTTTTCACATTTGTGTTGGTCTTTAGTGCTTATCCACAGACTGTTCTAAAAAATATCAAGGCACATTTCCTGCCTCGCTTTGTCATAACCTTTTGCTTTTCCTCTCCCCTCTGGTGACATACCAGCTAGTTGATTACAGCTGGGTTGTGAAAAGGCTCTTTCAATTCTGCCCTGTAGATAGAACTCACAAGGAGGATCTCTTACAACTCAATGACAGTGACCAGGCTTTCTTAAACGTACTATTTTCACTGGCAGTAGTGCCTCACCTCAACCCAATGATGCAAACCAAAGACACAAAGAAAATGCGAACATCAAAAACGTTCTACGTACAAACCTGTTCTATGTACAGTATGTATATCTGGTCAATTTACAGACCTGAATGATGTGTGTAAATTGTACACTTTAAGATGCTGCATGTACACACGGTTTAATTCTTTGACATTCTTTACAAATCTTTATACAGTACAACTGAGTCCCGGGATAAAATAATCTTTTTTAAAAATCCTAATACCTCTAATACCTTTATGCACAAGACAGATGGATATGTGAATATATACTGAATAAGCGCACATTAGTTCATTAATACAGTAAACTCTGTCTTGTAAGTGTTTGTGAAGTTGAATAACAAATAATTTATACACATTTTTAAAACTGAATAAACCTGTATGATCAAACACAGGAAGAACATACAAACTCCACACAGATAGCACCCCAGGCCCAGAACTGAACCCAGGGCCTCAGTGCTGTGAGGCAGAACTACTTACCACTGTGCCATTGTGACACACTTGTATAAACATATACAGTAAAACTCAAGTATTTGCAAGGGTTAGGTACCCTGATGCTTCCACTATTGGCAAATTCGTGATAGCATTGATACCTTACGGGGATAACAGGGAATGGATCCATGGTTCATGAAACAAACATTTCCATAGTAATATTTTGTCATTATCGTTAATTTCAGAAATACTGTTAGAAATCATTGGTTGTATTATAATAAAAACAAGTACTGGAAAGTTTGGTTTTCCGGTTTTCATCTATAATTGAAGTTACTGCATGTGTAAACAAATAAAATACAGTAGGTTACTATTTCTCCTAGATTGGGAGAAAACCAGAACATCCAGAATAAACTAACACTTACAGGACATGGGGAGAACATACAGTACAAACTCCATACAGTTTGCACCCTAGGAATTGAACCCAGAGCCCCAAAGCTGGGGGATGGTAATGCTAACAACTAGGCTACAGTGCTGCACCTACTGTATACCAAACTTATATTAAAGAAATGATCTCAAACAAGGAGAGACAAAAGACACGGTATTATAGGCAACAATAGTTAAGGAAGCATCACACACGTGCCACCATGAATAAAGCAAACCACTAATATAAGTGTCTTAATGGCTTTTGTTAGCTTGTCAACAATTTTGCAAAACAATGTTATGCAAATGCAGGAACATAGGAAAATAGAAATTGTCGATGATAATTTAAACTGCGATATCAGTATATTGGTTTGACTGATATATCAGTAGAAAAACACCAATTTGTTCTACTAATCATCCACTTTCTCCTGTATAGTGCATACTTTCTGTAAATATCTATTTACTTTCTAACATAAATATATTCAAATTAAACAAAATATGAACATTCCATTCAATGCCCAAAACAGCTTTTCAGGGACGTGCCCATGGTAGTGACTCATTTATTTTCAGCAGAAACAGAGTTCTAGGCACCAAACCTTCTGCAGCAACAATCTGGTCTTAAATATGATTATTCATTTATCAGAGTTTGACAACTTCCATATCGTTTAATTAGGAGATTTGTAAACCATACCCCAAGAATAACATTGTTCTGTTTCTCTACTATACAGTATGCTTACAAAGTAGAAATAATATAAAGTGTTTATCCTAGACTTGTTTTTCAGTCGGGTTGAGAGTCTTTATAGAAAGAAGAGAATTATTCCAGTGAAGGATTCATCTTTAAGAAGATTAAGAAAAAAAATGCATTATGTAATGCATGCAAAAAATCGTATTGAAGATACTGTACACTGACGAGGGTTGAAAAATGTCTATAATCTATGGGTCATGTTACATATTTCTTGAGGATTTTCTGGGGCTGTTTTATGTGCTGTACTTTATGTGTACATTTTCAGGAGTTCACTTTTTGCTGAATGTTCTTGAAAAAGATGCATGTTTACAAGAAATTATACAGTCCTAGCTTTTATTTTTTTTTCCCCCAGTAGGTAAGATTTACTGTTTATTTAAAACGTGTTATGTTTTATTATTTATTCCTGGATGCAAATCTCTCTCCCTACAAAATTGTTTGGTCCTGTAGTTAATTCCTATGTGCACTGTATGCTACCATGGAAAACACTGAAAAAAACACACCATATAATACAGTTGCAGAAAAAGAGATTTTGCATTCTTAAATATTGCATTGCATTGCAATGCATTATGATATATCATTGATGCATTATCAACAATATACTGTACAGTACCTACATCTCTGTTTTATAACCAGTCCGACCTACATTCCAATTGTCCGGGGATGTGTGTATAAAGCTACAGTATGTACCAGTATAGCAAGTGTGCTTTGATGAGGTCTACACTGGTGAATTATCAATTTTAGAGAATCGCAAGTTTCCATCTTGGTGCTATGCTCTGGTTTTGTTACTCCAAACATATACAGAAAGAACTAACATAAAACGTGCAGAACTATGTGCTTGTGGAATGCCAGTGGCCGGAATTGAAAATATTCCATTTTGACTATAAGCTGTGTTGGTCTCACATTTTTTTAAAGGACGGACTTATTTAAATTGATCAAATCAGATAGAGTTGATTCAAGAATTAAAACTTCTACAGACTGCAAAAAGCAAAAGAGAATGTTCATTTCATTGAAAGCTATTAATTTTCCTGGATAAAGTTACTTTAATCTTAGGCCGGTATCCTTCATTTTCCAGGGTCTAGCAATTGCAATTGAATATAGCTACCAAGTAATAATCATATCAGAGTGGAAGCAAATTTAAAAGAGCACTGAGGCAAATTGCTTCTGAGATTTTGCGAGAACAAAGGAGGAAAGATACACAGCAGAACAGCACAGAATTTAAAAAAAACTGTATAGATCAAACAGCACACCAGATGTGGAGCAAAAATTGTTACTCTGGAGGAATACAAAGAATCAGATTGCCTGAGAAGACTTCTGAAAGGAAAACATTAAATGTTCATCAAAGAGAAAGCAGAGGAAGAGAAAGTGAGCACTATATGTTGCTGAATGGGACTTGGCCAGCAGATACATGCAATTTATAGCATTTAAATACAGGTACAGTATAAAAAGGAGCTAAAGAAAGGATACTAAAGATGATACAAAGAAGACAAACTTGGGTTAAAACTTTTCTTGTACATAAAAGGAAAGCAAGTGAAATGGAACTGTTAAGTTCAACTGAGATAAACAAGAAATCATCTTTACTTAGTGATGGGGTGGCTATAAAACACAGCTTACGCCTGCTCAGCAAGCTAACCTAATAGAATCGTTCTGATTCTAACCAAATAAATAATTAATATCATAAATTAAATGTGCACATAGGAACCTGCTTTATGTGTTATTTAGCATGACTTTCTTAAACTAAATCTTTAACATTCGTCAATAGAACAGGATAATACATTACAAAATGTGTCATAACTGGAATAAAAACTGAGTAACATTTCTTGTCTCTCAGTGTACGGACCCTAGAGAACCAAGAAATCTAAAACTCGCATACTGTATCTTGTTCAGTTTTTCAAAGCCTCTAAACGGTACAGGTAGACAGGTGGAGGTTTATGCAATGGCACAAACAGAACAACTTCTAAATGAAAACAGTTCTATACGAAACAGACCTTGAACACAAATGGAAGTATAGGGCAATATTGGTGGTCTTCACAGGGATCCCTGCCTGCACCATGCAAAGATGAACTTCCAATGCTAATCCATAAACTCAAGGCATGACAGAGGACACAATGTGCCAAAGAAGACTTCAGCTTTCTCCACCATTAGAAACCTTGCTATGGCCAAGCCATACAGACAAAATGGACTATATCTGAAGGAGATGGACATTACTAGGCCTGGGGAAAGGATCATTGGACAAATTGACGAGTAATTAAGTGCCTGTATCTAAATGGCAGGAGTATTAGGAAGAAAACGTGTGAGATAGAATCTTTGGCACTGAATTGTGATTATAACTTAGAATTACAGAATCGTAGCTAACATTGAGTGTTGGAGAAAAATACTTCATTAGTATTCTGGAGAGGCAGGAAAATTAAAAGGGTGGAAATGTACTGTAGCAGTATTAAACTAAATTCAAACATAGGAATTTAGAGGACTGAAGGGACAGGAAATCTATATGGCTCAGCCTTACATCAAGTCTTACATCAGGAACCACAAACATTTACCAAAAGCTAACTATTCTATTTGGAATCATCAAGGGCATTCACAAAATCAACAATTGGGACGTCTTCAGAACCGACAATGAAATACAAACCAGAAAGCGTAAATGGAAACTACAGGCAATTAGATATGACACCAAAAGCACTTTTTTACATAAAAAGCAAAAGATATCCAGCTGTCTTGTTGTAGGTAACACCCTGGCTAATTTCAAGAAATGGCTGGATGAGATGCTAACATAATTTGCACACCAGAAATCAACCAGGCTAGTTGGACCAAAATAGGACTGTAATATTTGTAATATTTCTATTAATAAGGGAATTGATCATCTGGTGTCCTGAAGGGCTCTGTTCTGAGTCTCATTCTTTTCAGTATTTATATGTTACCATTGGGTAAGATTATTTGTAGGTATGGTGTCTTTATGTCTATACTGATGACACCTACTGTAGATTTACGTCTGCATAAAACCTGACATTTATCACAGTGCTTTGTTGATGAAACAACACATTTTACACATGACCTGTGACAAGACCATACTGATTGGCACTCGTTATCAAAGTTCTGTGTCCAGCTTTAAAAACTCAGATTTGCAATATTGTGATCATATATTTTTTCATCACTGTGACAATTCTCCTATATGTTCACATCTCTCCTAGTCTGATTCAGAGAAAATAATGCATGTGTTTTTTTATTGTAATATGGACTTTGCAGATGTATGCA
The DNA here is from genome assembly GCF_040954835.1 of Lepisosteus oculatus. NCBI lineage: Eukaryota > Metazoa > Chordata > Actinopteri > Semionotiformes > Lepisosteidae > Lepisosteus > Lepisosteus oculatus. Next base: position 43,227,702 of record NC_090696.1, on the reverse strand, counting down.
AACGTCCTTAAAAAGTTGCAATTTGTTCAGAACTCAGTTGCTTGGATCTTTATTACAACTAATATACAGTATATAAGCACATCTGTTCTTTTTTTTTAGCATACTTGCGCTAGCCTTCTGTGGGTGGATTTCACAAAAAATGGCTTGAACGGTTTGACTCCTCACTACATCAGTAAATTGTTACGCCCTGTACACCCCCACATGATTTGTGCTCTTGGCATTCTGGCTTATCAGTCCCTAAAACACAGCTCTGAACATAAGTAGGCATGTACAGATATCCTTAGCATAATCTCAACAGCCCATCTGAGATCCTGCAAGTCATTCAGCGTTTTCAAATCCTGTTTTTTTACACAAGCTTTAACTTCAGTTCGGGAGCCGTGGTAGCTCAGACAATAAGGGCGTCTAGCTTCCAGTGTCAGATGCATTGAGAAAAATGGTGGCCCTTGCCCCTCATTCCCCATGGGGCCTTCATGGCCTGATAAGGGGACCTAACCTGCATAATTACCTTAACTTCAGTTCAATTTACTGTATTAAGTTTTCATTAATGCTGCACAGTACCTTCAGAAAACAAAACTGTACAGAATAAGGATCATTATCATTCTCATTCTTTTTATCATTATTTTGAGACCCAGATATGATCACATCTCACACCCTCTTACTAGAAATTAGAATGAACTTTTCCATCTAAGACACAATGTTGTGTGAACGTTTCCTGTAAACAATATGTTTTATTTAGTAACAAGTCATGCTGTTAACTTTAGGTAAAGATGGAAAATAACTGTTTTTTCAATGAAATTATTTTAAAATAATTTTGAAATAAATTGAATTAATTTGTCTTAAAATAGCCATTCTAAACCAGTTAAACATTTTGTCTTAAAATCTAACTAAAGGTTATTAAATTCTAAGAGTGTCCATGTTCAACTTACCCTTTCTCTCTCTCATTTGAAGGTGGCTTGGGCAACAGCACATCAATGATGGAAATAAGTTCAGATTCTGAAGATGTTGGGAGGAATAAATGCAAGACTTCAAGCAAGACACAGGCTGAAATCTGACTTTGCTTCACCAAACTGGCCGCAAACTCAAGATCCTAAGAAACATGTACAGTATAGAAGAATGTCACAAAACATCCATAGGATATGAAGCATCTGATTTCAAAGGGTATCTTTACATTCTTATCTAGCAGCTACTGTATTCACAAAGACTGCTGACAGTACAGCACCAGGAAACAATTTCTAATTAGCAATCCACTCATTCCCTGTCACCTGCTAAATGTCTTACAAAACAACAAAGGGTAGAAAAGGGATGGGAACTTCAAAAAATATTTTCATAGGCTTAAAAGATAATAGGCATGGCTAGTTTATCAGTCAAGCACATGGAACCAAAGTAATACATAGTTTTGATAATTAGTTTTTATTGTTCCTCAAGGAACTACTCATTAATGTTAATCCCCTCCACAGTTGTTTTTCGTGACTGAATAATACATTTTTTAAAGTGTAATCAGTTTCCAGAAGGCAGTCAGTTGCATGAGTAATTACAGAATATTTATCTATTTTAATATACTGAATAGCTGAATATGAAATTGACTTTTGTGTTTTGTTCAACTTATTATCAACTATTTTGCATAAAAAAGCACCAATAGTGACACAAACTGAATGATACAAGTAAGAAAGCTGTGAGAATGTGCCTTTAGAACTAAAACTAGAAGGTGCTTTTCTTTATATAGAGCTGCGGGACTCCGAAATAACCCGCCCATCCTTGCTGCTGAAGCTGATACCTGGCTTCTTTAAATTCACAACAGGATTTCTAATTTTCTCTGTGTGGATTGAACATTTCCAGTGTGCCGCAAATCCAAGAACTCATGAAATATATTTAAAAAATAGACCAGTTGCTTATGCATCAAATGAAATTACAAACTTACATCTCTATATGTAATGAATAGCATAGGAATCCGCTGGCCTATTACCAGACCTTCTGGGCATTTTGCTCCGTGTCACAGTACTATTAGCATCTCATTTCTTTACTGTTGTGACTCTCAGAGAATCCTCTATCAATGTTATTGAAATTACTATTAAAAAGTTGATCTATCCCTTTACTGCCTTATGTATATTCCAATAAAGGTATGTGCATGAAAATGTATTATTATACAGAGGCATTTGTGTCTCCATATTGAACAATAATAATGATTATATCACAATTTTACACACAGATTGCCAATAGATTGTAATGTTCCTGCAGTGCAGGATATGTTTCCTACTCATACTATATCACTTCATTTTTAATTCATGGTTGTGCTTCGGTCTTCTGACTTTCTATCAAAAAATGTCACAAGAGAAAACACTGAACCTGGAATTTGTCCTTCAATGTACAGTATAGCCTACTCCTAAATAATAGTAGAAATAAGGAAAACAATTTTGCTGTGGAGTTTTAAAAGTCAGTAACATAATGCTTTGGTCTGAAAAGCATTTACATGACATTTCATACTTACGAAAAGCACTGAATTATGAGAGGTGGTGGTGGTTTCTGTCAGTATGTCAGAACTGACATGAACAGTATGACAATGAAAGACAGTGACAGAGAAAATGTACAGAGAAAAAGACAAAGGCAACTAGCAGATGAAGAAAAACTAAGCACAGTACTAAAACTTTAACAGTACTATCACACAAAAATAAACTAAAGGCACTGAATTTAACACATTACATCCGTTTTACAAATAAATCTACTCTAATTTTCTGCGTGCTAAATTAACTTTTTTTTTATGAAACATCTGCTTAATGTGGTTGAAAAATATACTAGGAATATTAGATGTTCACAATGTTAAGTCACTGGGGAAGCATTTGAAGGATGAGTCATTCCCACCAGAAGGTTACTGAACTGAATCCTGATCATGCTGAGGTCAAAATCATGACAGGGGACACAAGAGAAGCTATGCATTGACCTTTAATTAGATTGTATGAATACGTTCATATTCACTGTATTAATTTTCAGTGCACAATGTGTAAAAAACCTGATTACATTATAAAAGTCCCAAACTGTTACCTGGAACTGCATTTCACTGCATAAATGCCATATGCATTACAGTATATCTTATTACCGACATTTGGCTGGGTGTTCCCTGTCCTAAGATACTGTTGTGACTAGGAGCACAGTTGATTGTCATTAAGCCTACCAATGTCAGTAGTTCTCAGCAATGTCTCAATGTTTTATAGTTATACAATGGGTAGATTTTGCTGTATTTACACTGGTCCTTTTACTAAGTTACAGATGATCAAATAAAGAGCCCTTATCATTAACTCAGGTGAAACACACTCACTGTCACTGTCAATAAATCAGCCCTATCATCATCAGAAGCTGTGCCATGAGACTTAAAATCAGATTCTGTCCAGGTAATCTAAACCCTGAAAGTGTACCAGAATCCAGAGTTTTCTAATATAAGAGTGCTTTCTATCTTATTTATTTTTTAAACTCATTCCCTTGATTGTGGAATCTGCAGACTTAGCGATACCTTAGATTAGAATATGTACATTGTTTTCACTCATTTGTGAGCATTTGTTTAAAGAAAGAGATTTCGTGCTGTTTAGCATCCATTTTGTTTATTGCAACACAGGCTCACTCTCCTTTGCCTGTTGAAGTGTTTTTGTACTCAGATTATCAGAACAGAATTTGGGGATTTTCTATGGCTATAGAAGGCAGGGCTCTGGAAATCAGCATTAACCACAATCCGCTCATAGTGCAACTGTTGTGTGTGGCATTTGTTTGTTAATTAATATTTCTTTGGGCCTGATTATTATTCTACTATCATGCTGCTCTGGAGAATTAAGTATGGAAGCCCGTTTCCACCAGGGAGTAAAAAAAACACTCTATGGTATCTCGCAATTGCGACTGTATCTCAGAATTGCGACTTTATATCTCGCAATTTTGAGTTAAAAACTCAGAATTCCGACTTTATATCTCAGAATTCCAACTCTATATCTGGCAATTGCGACTTTTTATCTCACATTTTCGACTTCGAAATGGCCCACATTTCACTGTCTGTCATTTTGTTATTGTAACGGATTCAGGTTCTAGGGCTTGTGCCCTCCCCACTCCCACCCTAGTTTGTGCCTCACAGTATTGGTTCGAACCCAGGTCTTGCCAGCTGACCTAAACAAAGTAAAAAAAGTTTTTAAGTCGTAGTTCTGAGTTTTTAAGTCGCAATTCTGAGATATGAAGTCACAAGTACAAGATATAAAGTCGTAACTGAGAGATATAAAGTTGGAATTCTGAGATTTAAAGTTGGAATTCTGAGATACAAAGTCACAATTGCGAGATACCATAGCGCGTTTTTTTTTTAACTCCCTGGCGGAAACGGGCTTCCACAATTAAGGACTCACATGCCGTGCAATGTGTATTACCTGAATTTAGGGGTTGGAATTATTCATCTTTTTTTTATTTGCTTGCATAGGAAGTCAGGACCTGATTTTGATTTTATTTAATCAATAACCTCCTTATTTTGTAATTTTAACACCTCCTTTTTGTAACAATACTTTTGAACATTCATCTGTACAAAGACTGCTTTATAATTATATTGGGAAAGCCACCATCATTCTGCTCTATACCATCCAAAATGTAATTAAAAATGAATTAAAACGATGTGTAAGCAAAAAAGAAATGTGATGGAAAAGTGCTAACATTTTAAAATTTGCAGGTTATTATAAATACTTTGATAGCAGTTACCTGATCAAAATGTATATGGAGTGTCTTAAACTCCAGTTGCTCTTTCAAATCTTCTTTTATCTGATATCTTGTGTGCTCTTCTTTCAGTCTAAAAAATATAAAAGAACTGTAAGACAAAGGTCCAAACAACAGGTAAGCTCTGTTATTATTTCCTCTTATCAAAGTTCTTTTGATGTGCAGTAAGAAACAGACAAAAAGTATTGACGGCCTTTGAAAAAACAGACACAATAAAACTTCTTTAGACACTGTAGAGTTGCGCATTATTTCTATACATGGAATTCTGATGCCAGTCTGTTGTGATAACATTGTTTCTTCGATGTTCTATACAGTATTAAAACCCCAGAGCCTCCACTTCAACAAAGACTCATAATAGGGAACAATTCAGAACTGACAGATCTAGAGATTGGGCAAGCATTATTGGCAAAAGTAGATAACATTCAGCATGTCTGAAACACCAGAATGATTGTGTACACATTTTACAATAAAAAGAGAGCAATGATAATTCAAGAATACATAGGATGATTTTCTAGAATGTACTCAAAACTTGTCGGCAAAAACATTAAAACACCATTACTTGACCATTTTAACTCGCATCTCTAATGAACTAAGGTACAGCCTGGAGTAATTAATTTCGATTACTGCATTGTCAAACCTTGTCAATTTTGTGGTCCTCTGAATATTTGATTATATATGCCAGCAGCTATATCACTCTGCAACTCACAACTGGCAACCCACTGAAGCTCAGCAGGTGTGAGCCTGGTCAGTACCTGGATGGGAGACCTCCTGGGGAAAACTAAGGTTGCTGCTGGAAGAGATGTTAGTGAGGACAGCATGAGGCGCTCACCCTGTGGTCCATGTGAGTCCTAATGCCCCAGTATAGTGATGGGGACACTATACTGTAACCAGGCGCCATCCTTTGGATAAGACGTAAAACAGAGGTCCCAGGGTGTTTCTCGAAAAGAGTAGGGGTGTAACCCTGGTGTCCTGGCCAAATTTCCCATTGCCCCTTTCCAATCATGGCCTCCTAATAATCCCCATCTATGAATCGGCTTCATTACACTGCTCTCCTCTCCACTTACAGCTGATGTGTGGTGAGCGTTCTAGTGCACTATGGCTGCCATTGCATCATCCAGGAGGATACTGCACATTGGTGGTGGTGGAGGGGAGTCCCCATTACCTGTAAAGCGCTTTGAGTGGAGTGTCCAGAAAAGCTCTATATAAGCGTAAGCAATTGTTATTATATTTAAACATATTTAGTTCTGAATATTTAGTTTGAGCAAATATGGATAATAAAAGAAACTCAACAGCCTTTTACAGTGACTTAGAGCTCAGCTCGACTTTGTAGCAGAAGGTTCCCCTAGCCTGGTCATGGAGGGCAACTGTTTCAGTTGGTTTCATCTCCAGCCATTTATAGCCAAAAGCCAACAAATGATTAAAATTTTCTAGCAGGGCTTTTGTTTTTTAATTTTAATTTGAACTTGTGATTGTTATCAACCCTGTACAAGTTTCTGGGTTTCCAGTCACCTCATTCAGGTATGCTGCCAGACAATTGGACCTCTGAAAAGGGGAAAAAAATAATTGTGGGAATATTTATTCCTTATAATAACCTATTCATATCTGTTTAGCCAGAAAGATATTTTAAGTATGCCGTGGAGAGACTTTATTAAGTTTACTGTTTGGAAAAAATATGGTTTACATAGTTGTTTTTTTTAAATACGGGGTGCAAAAACAAGTAAATTCAAAGCCTAAATAAGAAAACCAATTAATTGAAGACATTAATTATCACTAATGATTTAAAGCTCAGTTGGAATGAAAATAAGCAAACAATGTGGTCCCTGAGGAGTTGGTCTGGGAACCACTACTAGAAGGAAACGTTCTATACTGTATCTCTTGATCTACTCGAATCTTTCTCATGCCTGATCAGAAAACTGTAAAATATAATCCACCTTTAATAATAAACAGTTGTTCTCAAGTCTGGTCCAGAACTCTATGTCCTCAGGGTTTTGCTCACTGTTCTTAAACACAGGCTAATTGATTTCAATTTTCTACTAGAGGCCTGTTTTTAACTATCAGCTCCCAAAGGGTTGAATGAAATTTATATCAACCCTGTACTAATTATAGAGTTTGAGGACTGTCCTCATTCAGGTGTGTTAACGTGACCAATTGGACTTAAAGGAAAACTGCTGTCACAATTTCTCAAACTCCTTAATAAATCTTGGTAACAAAGTAAATTCATTGATGTTATTTTACGAATTTCAAATTTAATTTAAAATCGTGAACTTGGAGAAAGCACTGAAAGGTGTTCAAAAATATATTTTTAAAAAATATTTTCCTAAAATGATCCATTTGTTTTTCACTTAAATATTCCTGGTTACAAGATCTTAAGCATGTTTAGGCACTACTGTACATACAGTACCTGTACACTTCTGAAATAACGTTGTGCTTTTTTGGAAAGATTTTTTTGGAAATCAAGAATTTACTTCAGAAAAAAAAAATCTAAACACCCAAGCAGATCAATTACATGCATCAATGAGCACTGTTGATTAAAGACCCAACTGGTACAAAATTCAGCAGACACAGGAGTGTAAAACACAGATATAAAACAATGATCCTCAATAATGAGACACCACACACACACAGTAAACATATTACAGAATCTTCCACATTATTAAACTATCAGCATATAAAATGCTAAAAGGAATAAACTGAGTGTTATTTTGCTTACCTTCCATGTCTGGAAGGTTACCTTTAATCAGTAATTCATACAATACAAAAGACCATGTACAGTATAATGTCACATAGTAATTCATGTGAGTAACATCAAACTTAACCTGCTGAAATTTTGCTTTTTGTAGTAAAGACAAATCATTCCTTTATAATATTTATAATATTGTTTGATTACATTCGTTTATACTTCAGCAGAATATTTAACACTTCTTGGACATAGAATATGAATCTCTCACATCCATCTGGCAATACTGTAAAAAATACTGTATTTTTAGGGTTATAATAAAAAAAGAGGATAACACTTTAGTTTGCACTAAATGAGGATCATATTTGCTAACTTCCTGAAACAGAACTCCAACAATGAAAATTTCCTGCTTTGACATCAAAATGACACTGATGCGTGACACATGCACATATCTATAAATCACAAAAAAACTGATACTGTATGTGAAAAAGTATAGAAAAATTGATGTGCTTGGTTAAAAGTGTTGTAATTCATTGCTTGACCGTAAAGATCACACCTATTAAAATATTTTATAAACAATACTATTGATTTTTGTCCATATGTTGTTCTGTAATAGACCTCCTGAAATTTGTGTTGCTTGAAAAAACAAGGCTGATTTAGGAGCAGTTAAGGGAGAACAAGAATTGACCCTACCCTTTGACACACCAATATTTACATTTGAAAGAATATGTTTATATAATAGTACATGCTTCGCAGTACATGAAACAATATTGCATAGGCATCTTTGGATTTGCAGACAAAAGCTGCAGTCAACGTCTCTTTGAACTCAGCACAACTAACTCCTTATTACTACTGTAACTCTGATGACGTACAGTACAGTGACACATGTTTACTGCTCACCTGTTTCTTTGCAAATGCATCACGTGGTGAGACTTATTGAGAGCCTGCTGCAATCTGACAGTCATGCGGCAGTCCTCCTCTTCTTTGGAGATCTCAGCTGAAGGTGCATCAGGTCCTGAGGTTAAGGTGGGTGCCACTGTTAAGGCCTTCCAGTCAGCCAGACACTTTTGGAGCAGGTTTTCTGTAACTTCCAATCCCTTTGAAAACAGAGACAACAAACCTGCAGTTCAGAATTCAGAAAAAGAGGCACACTTGAAACAATACTTTTGAGCTGTATTAAACAGGCTGACATGGTTTCTCATCTCACCAAGCTTAATTAGGTTTCTTCCTTAGCAATTGTGCAGACAGCAGTGATATTAAATCACAAATTAAAACAATAAAAATAAACTAATTCCCAAAAGTCCAATAAATCTGTGTGCATTCTCTCTGTATGACTATATGATACATATTTGTATATTTGGCATAACAAAACACAGAAGGGCAACAGCAGAAGATATCAATGAAAAATTACGAAAAACATAAAAATAACTAATTTAATTTTCATAAGTTTTAATTAAGCTTTGTACATCTAGTAAGCAGCATTATTTAAAACTTTGGTATATCTAATTTTGTTATATGAAACAGTCTTAGATGGCATGTTCCTTCATTTTCTGTTTCAGGTTTGTACTGATCTGTTTATCCTGTTTGCTTTAAAAACAAAGAATCCAATTGTGTCCATGGAAACAAAATAAAAGTTAAACCAAACAGATACAGAAAACCTTCCTAGCGCACTTTTAACATACTAGAAATATATAGCTGTAGACACAAATAGAGACACCTTGCATTTGTGTAACAAACATTGTCAACCTTTAGTTACTGGTTAATGATGCCAGTTATTCTGATTCAAACATCCTGTTAAAATCACAAGTTGAAATGTTATAGTGAAAGAACCTATTTAAGATACAAGGAGCAAATACTTCTTTAAATTCTTGATTTAATCAATCAATTTGAGAATAAAAAGTAATAAAAATAATAACAGATACATTTTCTGAATTTTATTTTACTAACAATTTTATATCTTACAACCCTAAGTAGCTTGATTCACCTGTGGAACTTCCACCTGATGCCACAAGTATGGAGCTATGCTACACTATGGTATGTATCACTGTATGTACTGTATTACGGTGGGTTTAATACAATGCACTTATCTCGCCACAGTTTAACATCTTTTGCTGCAGGTGCTTGATAGCATTATCACAGTAAAGCTTTGAAAACACCCCTATTTGCACCAGCCTTTTTAAAAAGCACTTAAACCAAATCATATAGGACAGTGAAAGTGCAGGTTAAAGGGTTATAAATAAACCAGGAAAACATTGTCATAAGTAAGCAGATTTATGGACGACTTTGATCAGAGCACATGCATCACTTGATTAGAACTAAACAATATCTAAGGGAAAGTACACAAATTAATTTTTAATTCACTAGACCTGCTATAGTAGTCCAGTTGGCCTAAGAATGATTGACATGCATTTTCAAGCCATTGGCTTCTTCTCATACATTGATTCTGTTAGATTCAGGAAAGTGATAATGCTGAGGCCCGCAAGGATCTGGCCAGAGACAAGAGAATAATAAGGATTCCCCAGATGGCTCCACTCTAACGGAACTGGCTGTGCTTCACACAAATTATATTTCATTGTCAGTAATTGCGAGGTGCAGCATCCAAATATAAGAAACCTGGACTGAACTCATGTTCTACTCAAAGCAAAGGTATTACCACTACAGACAATAGGAGGCCCCATGGGATAAATCCTAAAAAAAAATCTTTATCATACATATCCTATTATTTGAATACACCACAAGAAACCTGTATCTTTGCTGTCTCCACTGATTTTTTATTTTTATTTGATGATTAAGACATTGTTATACTGTGCATTGTTTGGTAGAATATTAACTGGTCAACTTTATTAAATCTTTTCCAATGACCTTATTTACAACCAAATAGCAATGAATATATAGTTGCCGTTTATAAAACCAATTTAGTTTTCCTTACATGACTGTGGTTCTGGATTGTTTGTGCTATTTCTGGGGTTGTCATTGACCCTGAAATGCTCAGCTCCTCCACTAGCAGCGATTGCAGATTCAAAATGGCAGCATACGTCTCCAGGGCCTTTGCTCTCTTTTCAGCTTTTTGGAACTGTAAAGCAGTTATGTGAGCTCCCAGGCGTTCCTCCTGAGATTTGAGAAGGTCTTCTCTTTCATGCTGCAGCTCTGCCAGGACCTACACCGGGGATCAGGACAGAGAGGAATGAATTTGCATGCCATCACATCATTTGTCAGAATGAAATAAAAGTGATAAAGACATTAAATCATCTCTATTCATAACAGAAAAAATATTATTGCTCGAACAATGTAATGTAAAATATGAGGGGTTACGTCAACAGACGTTATTACTTGTATTATTACGATAACTTCCATCATAAAACCATACCCCGTGAGCTTTACATCTATTGCTCCTGCGGAGGAAATAAGATGATAATTATTTTTCAATCTGTTGTGGAGCTGCTGCATCAAAACAAAGCACTTAGCTTAGCATTCTTACCGTACAACACTTGAAAACAGAGTGCTGTGCCGTTCAGACATCACAATATACAATGGATAACAAGGGATGCCATCCCAGAAGTTCTAATCTGCTTTCCTACTAGGGAACTTTCATTTGATACAGTACTGCATGTTTTTAAGAGAAGAAAGGGTCATTTGAATAGTCAATGACAGGGTAGTAAATGAACAGAAAATCATTCCAATGCTTAACAGTGACCTGAGACTGACAAAATCAGGAGGTGAAGTGCACATATTGATCTGTTTAATGCGGAGCTGCATTATTTAGTTTAGCTGAAACCCACACTCAGCAGTTCATAATGAAACAATGATGAACTTAGGATCAAGATAAACAAGTTTTAAAAGGGCAAACAAAGTTCGCTAAATATTGTCAGCATTATTGACATTTAATGCTACAATCCCATGACCACTTGAATCCATTCCAAAGTTCACTTGATTGCACACTAACATTGTTCCTGTGGGGGAAGGGGGGAAAAGAGTATATAGTATTTTGTTTGGTAGAGGTCTTTAATTGCTTTTGATAATAAGAGCTCAGAACAACTAGATGCTTTAATCTTAAGTGTTTGCATAGTTGCTAGATAAAAGTCCAGTCTGAAGAGAAACCACTTAAGATGGACTTCACAAGGCCATCTTAAGTCATCAGACGTTTACCAGTAACTAACATGCCCATGTGATATACTGTACTGTACAGAAGCTAGACAACAAGGACCTTTAAGTCAGTATAAGAAGAATGTAGGTTAAGAAGTGATTCAATAAGATAGAAAAGAGCATTGTAGCCTAGTGGCGAATCCATATTTATCACTGGATTCGTCTTTGATGAACAAAAGAATCTATATTTTCATATTTGTCAAACAAATTTAGTTTGTTTTTTCAATTTGCCAGGCAGAGACTATCAGTCCTTTTATTTGAAAGCATTTTTGTTAGGGACCTATTCTTGTCGAGGCTCAGTTTAGATGCCAGGCTCACCAGTGGATTTGTTTTATGAAAGCAATTTTACATGCTCTTATCAAAGTATTGTGGCAATTCCTTAGTATATGAAGGTTGCCAATGTTAGGGATCTAGTGGAAAAGCTTTGGATGCAAGGTGATGGGCCCCAACAACCCTCTCCTATTGTAAAATGAGCTTGTAAATGTTTCTGTGTATTTTTTGTCTTGTGTTAATGAATTGTTTATAAAATACATCTTTGCCTTGTGGACTAATACATGTTTATTTCTCCATTACAAAATTGTTCATGATCCTATCTACATTGATATTTTACATAAAGGTACAAAATCTCACAACAGACCTCATCCTATTCAACCTGAAAACATATATAAATATTGACATTGATGTGGAAGTTACACAATCAAAAAGGTCAATTGCATAGCACTTTATCATTTTAACATACATAAAAAGATCATATAAATATCATATATTTCTTCCAAATACCTCAAAAGTAACATGGCAGGTGCGTAATGTAATTCAGTGGCCAAAGACGATCAATAGGGACCGCTTGTGGTGCATTAAATGTTAGTGAAACGATTGCTTCATTTCATCTGTTTCCCTACTGTGCATGTTTAAATCTGCTTAATATGGAACATTAATATGGAATTTTACAACTAAAGGGAAATTGTGGTATCTGAAAATAACGTAATATACAGCTAATGTACTGTACCTAATATAATGCAAATTTCAGCAACAAGTACTCAGGAAACAGTTTAACTTCACAAACTGTAATAATAAACTATTTTGATATATCTGGCTATGTTAAAAACACACCAAAGGAATGGTCTGAGTGGGATTTGAACTGCTTACCTTGGAGTAGCAAGTGGCTATCTTAACCGCATATAGCCAAAATATAGATTATCTTAATGTGGAAAAACACGTGAAAGAAGCACATCAACTTCACAACTAGCTACAGTATAATAACAATCAACTATTTTTTAGATCCAACTGAGTAATTTTGTTTTAGTAAAATAGCCCTGTTTTCTTTTTAAAATAATTTAGTATTTAACATACAGTACTGTAATACAGATTAAAATGAATAAATGTCTATACACTATACAATTTAAATATAATTGAAAAGAGATTGTCTCTCAGGATTGACCAGGTTTCGAAATCAGGCATTTTCTGGCGACAGCCCAAATGCTTCCACATGCCACGTTAAGCATTCACAATCCACCTGGCAGTTTTACAAAGTAGTGCAGTCTGACAACAGAATATTTTTAAAAAACAGCAGCATGCTGCAGTAAAGTGTGCTGCATTATTTGTTTGACAAAACAAGCAGAAAATCTCCTTTAAGTCATTTGAATATATTACAGCATACTTGTCTATATTGTGAAACAAATTAAGTGGCATAAAAAAATATTACAATCAACTACTGTAGGTCAGCACACAAAATATTTCCAAGTTCCATATTTGGACGTACTGTAGCAAGAACTAAAAGCTGTCATGACCAAAATATTTTGTGCCAATTCAACTGCATATTTATAAATAAAACTGTCAAAACTGAAAACACAATGCAATTTGTATTGTATTTGTTAAACAGTTTTCTGCATTTCTTCCTTCAAACTGCCAGAGAACAATTCTGTTGATGTTCTATAATGCTTTAATTGCACCTTAAAAGCTTGCCTCAGCGATTCCCTTGGTATAGAAATTAGAGAGAGACAGTGGAAATGACTTTGAGGTTTTAAACATTAAAAAGGCAGACTAAAGGCCTGCCACTCAAGTGACATACTGCAGACAAAAAAAAAAAACAACCCCTAAAGGTTCTTGCTAAACACAACAAATCCCTGCATTTCATCCTTTAAGAATTTCTGCTGCTTGGCAAAGCTAATATAGCAGATGTACTCCAAGTATAATTAATATGGTTTAACAATGTACATGTCTCATGTACATGTGCTTTAAACGTCAGTAAGCAGTAAAAACATCCCACTTTGAATTTTGCAACTATTGGATCTGCGATATATCTAATTTCATTTTAGAATCATGACCAAACTCCTCAACACGTTTATAGTCCTCAAGCATATAAATGTGCATGGAAATAATGTCTCAGTTGCCATTTCAGTATGGAATTACTGATTTTATTAATTAATAAATCTCATTCACAGGCAAATATAGACTGCTAATCATAAACCTTTTATTATTTTTTCTTTATTCTTGAATTAAGCTTCTAATTTCCAAGGGCTTCGACACCTCACCACTGTCATCTTATGTGATTATCTATTGTTTTTTGAAGCTCCTGAATGTCACAATCAAAATCTGTAAATTCCTGTTGAAAGAGCCTAATCAAAACTGATCTTTACAGCAAATGAGAATAAACACCACTAATGTTCTTCTATCTACCTAAACAATGCTGATGATCTATTTTTTTATTCATGGTTAAAAAAATTCAAATTAATTCAGATGATGCCCTTAGTGGTTATGTTTATTAGAGTTCTATGGTTGCTTTGAAATAATTAGCATTGGAATTAAACACATAAGTATTTTTAACAGTGTTATCCTATGCACCACTCTCTCACCAAACAGATACAATTCAGTACTCTGCAATAATCTGGAAGTCCACAAACTTATCCAAGAATACCAAGGAAAAACAGCCACATTGTCAACAAATAATGTTTTAATATAATGCCATAGTAGCAGCGATTACAGGCTAACAAAATATATTCTGTGCCATTGAACTCTTGTTCACACTCAAAATGTGTATGAAGCACCATACATAGAGAAGAAAGCAAACTATGTGCATGGAGTACTACTGCCATTAAATGACTTCAGCTAGGAGACCTAAACACTAGAGATTATCAAGGAATCCTGAAGGAAAGCAAGCAGATCTGCTATCTTGTCAGATATCTCTGATCAGTAAAAATGTGGTAATGGCCCCTAAACATGTGTTGAGGGGATGTAGAGCTTCACATTTTGTATAAAAAAGTGAGCATACTTTTTTATTCTCTTTAATGTCTGAACCAAGACTTGAATAGCTTACAATGCACAAGCTTTGAATGGAAAGACATAAAAGTATGTTTGAGTTTGCAATAATGGTTTGGGTTTTTACAGTAAAAACTAACCTTTTCATGGTAGAAGAAAAATTGTATATGGGTGAGTTCTTATGAAATAATTCTTCAAAGTGCTCAAAACATCTTTTATTTTAATGAAAGTTTAATCAAAGGTAAACCTATGTGGATTTTTCCCCTCAATCTATTTCTTATGTGGCCATAGCATCCTCCACATTTGACACAGAAACACGATTATGGTGTTTTAAAGGTACTTTTACAGGTACAGAAAATAACTTGTTTCATTCTGTGGCCTTTGATGTGATCTTTCTCAAAATATTGTACACGAGATAGATGTTTTTTCAGGTTTTGATATGCTTTAGCCTAATCCTATACCAACATTTTTGCCTTAGTTTTGCCCTACTCCGTTGGGCCCCTGAGCAAGGCCCTTAACCCCAACTGCTCCAGGGGTGCCATATAAATGGCTGACCCTGCGCTCTGACCCCAAGCTTCTCTCCTTGTCTGTGTGTCGCATGGAGAGCAAGTTGGGGTATGGAAAAAGACAAATACCTAATACAAGAAATTGTATATGGCCAATAAAGTTATCTTATCTTATGCCCATCATTTGTTCAGGCACAGCACAGAGTTGAAATGTAGAGTCTGGTGAGTCTCATGAATTAAGTGACTCCACAATTAATACAAATTAAATAATGGTTTATTTGTAATCAGCTATACAAACTTGTTAAATTACGAAGTGATATAAAGTATGATTACATCTAAAGGAATAGATTTTGATATTTTAATTAATTTACTCTTGTGATATGACAACTTAAGTTGTTAAACAAAAAGAGACAAACACAGCAATACTGAGTTGTGAAAGTTCACGTTTCTTTACTCTTCAGCATTTTAAGCATCAAGACTGTGGATGTACCCACCCCAAGGTGGACTTCTAATTTATGATATTTAAAGTGAACATCTCTAGCCATTAAATATAATAAATCATTGTGTTCTCTCTTTCAGTGCCTTGGAGGCTTTGTCCTTCTCCTTGTCATTTAGGGTGTCAGTCATCCCTGTTATAGTTATGGGCTTCATTGATGTGTGTACATCTCTAGTGTCTGAACTGAGTAAAAGTGGATGGGAGACAAAATGCCCAGAATGGGATTTAGGAGGATCATATCTGCCAACTGTTTCTTTCGTCAGCCTGTACCATGAGCCGGTGCCACCAACAACTGTCATACTGGATGTTTATGGACCTTTTGAGGTTTTTAAAATGCATCTAAGGGTTTGTTAGTTTCAAATGTGTTATCTTAACAAAAGGAATGCATGGATATTCACAACTCCTCAGCTGCAGTGGTCCTGCTAGAAGCACAACCCATCATATTGCATAAAATACTGGTTTTAAAATGCAGAAACAGTCCAGTGTACAGCACATCTTGTGAAACTACTGTATAGCCTCACCCAATTTGAAAAATCACCACTATGCTCTGATAACTCAGAACTGAACATTTTCTAAATGGGAACTTCAATGCTATTTGTATAGTTTGGGGTTATATGGGGTCATCAGCATTGATGAGTACATTTCAAACCACAATAAAAGTAAAATGTTCATAGTAACTTGTAAAACCTCCAATTTACATAATTAAATAGATGAAATGTCCAGGTATGCGCATTGCCATAATCTGTGATTCAGAATGAAGGAACAGAACTTCCGGTGACGTGAAGTGGCCTTAGTGCATTGTAAACAAGCAGGCTTGCAAATATTGTCATCTCTTTAATTCAACAGAAATATTGTTCTTGACTATAAGGCAGTTTTGCTGGTATAGGGAACTTACCATCTCTCAGATATTTTGAACAACCTTTTTGATTTGAATTTCGGTATCACTCATATCAGTTATTACAGTTTAGAGAACGAAGGACATTTGATATGGGAAGAAATTCTATTAATGGGGTGAATTTAGGAGACTATTTCAGATTTGGCAGAAAAACAAGAAATGCAGGAGTCAGAGGCTGGAACAGGCTTCCCAGCCAAATGGTTATCATCTAAACGAAAAACATCTGGAGCAAATTTTAAAATTCAAGCAGATACTACTAAACTACCAAAGGGGAAACATGGGGTGGATGAACTCCTCGCATTTGCAGCCTTTTTTCTGAGTTTCCTTCAGACTTCCAAAAGCATACTGGCTTGGTAAATTGATGTTACTTAATTGTCCTTGTGTGCTTTTGTGTGAGTGCCCCCTAGGAAGGACTTATACTGTATCTAACCTGTGGATGAGACATTCTGACTCTCTGTGGTCATTAAATAGGAATAGGCTCCTAGTTGCTGTGACACCTACAAGGAATACTCAGTTTTCTGATAATTCATAGATGGGTAAACATTTCATTCTGTTTTCAGTGTTACAAAAAAAAAACACCTTCTTTTTCCATAAAATGTTAAAATCTTTTCTTTTTATCAACAATCTAAAGTCCTCTCTGCTCCCTTACCTCACAGTACAGAAGACCTCAGAATATATTTACTATAGAAGCAACCCTGGTCTTTGAGTGTCAAATTTGTTTCTGATTCTCTTTGCATCTCAAATTTAATGACTTTAATTTAGTAATCAAGTACTAACTGAAAGTTACCTCTAAAATCTGCAGGAACTTGGCATTCAAGAACTATACCCCTTTAAAAGCCTCTACAGGAGATCCAAGTGCAGTCAAGGGTACAAGACATTTCACTTGGAAGCCAAATTTAAATTGTTCCTTAATCTATAACATTCTTTTATCATATCTCTAATTCTAAATAGTAATGTCTACAAACATAAGAACAGTTACAAACAAGAGGAGCATCCAGCCTATCTAGCCCGTTGAAAATTTGTAACAAACAAGCCAACTGGGCAAAATGGCTTCCTTGCATATGTTCTCTCCTATAACAGAAAGATTGTGAATTCGGTACACAAAGAACTTCCTCGTACACAGGATGCCTAAGGCACACATTGCAGAATGGAGACATACAGGAACAAAAAAGAAAAGCCAGGCTGAGCTTTACTATCCAGGCCTTGCCAGTTTGATCCACGTTCATGTCACTAGGCAACTATCACCATGAGTCCCCAAGCAGTAGCACACAATTGGCTAAGAGCCACCAAGGGTTAGGTGGCAATAACTGGCTAAGGCTCTCTTGACAAACACTTGCAGTTTAGCGGAGGTGCTTGTGAGAGATGCGCTTCTCTTCCAATCTGAACCTGTAAAATGGAGCAGGTTTAAAAGATGCGAGCCTCAAAGGTGGACAGGTTGGAAGACTCTGCCTACACGTTTTCCTGCTCTCCTGAGGTGACCCGAGACAAAAAACGCACAATTGTTGACTTAAAAAATTTTGGCTGGTATAACAAAAAAAAAATGGTGATCCTAATGGATCCTAAGTCTTTAACTGCAGGCTGAAGGAGTAAAAATAAAATTTTAGGAAAAAGAGTTTTGTCAGACCTTGGCCTCCTGTATATATTTTATGGTGCAGAAAGCACAATGTAAATGAAGCATGAAAACATCTTCATCTTTATTATGGAAAAACGATCTTGAAGAGAACTGGAAAAATGAATTTATCCGCTCATGCCAGCACATACTGTACGTGTTTCAAAGTGTTATTAAAGCTGTTTACTCTGATAGCATGTCAAGAAAAGTAAATTTCCATACTAAGGTATATGAAGTATATAAGTTATGACATTTTCCATTGCAAAAAATAACAGCAGCAAATTTGGAACAATGAACTTAAGACTGTAATAGAGTGCCAAAAACAATTTAAAAATAGGAGGTAAGACAGGGATTGGGAGAGACTGACTACATATACAGTAATTATATTATTAGCACATTCAATGCCAAGCACAGCTAGAGATATAAACTTTGTTTGATAAAATGTGGCTTCTCAAAGTGTTTTACAGAAAAAAAAACAACAAATAAAAATAAAAAAGCACCATTTCAGTGAGAGGGGTGAGCCTGTTTAGTCAAGCAAATCAGATGTGAATTAATTTTTCGAGCCTTGATACAATTCACAACAGTCTTATCAGATTTTAAATCGTCAGGCATTTTCTTGATGGCAAAGGTCTCGCGGTGGATGTTGCAATGAAACCATTAATTTCTGGAGCAACCTCTCTAATTCGTGCAACTAAACCGCTGTGTCAGCTTGTCATTGCTCTAGCACCGTCTGTACAAACTCCGACACATTTTATCCAGTCCATGCCATTCTCTTCGATAAATTCATGCAGAATTTGAAATACGTGCTCTCCTGTAGTTCCTGTTGGTAGCGGCTTACAGAACAGAAAGTCCTCACGGGATGTACCCTCAAACTCGTATCTAACGTAAACGAACAAATTGGCCAAATCGACTACAGACTCATCTAATTGCAGTGAAAAACATCTGCTCATCTTAACGCGCTCTGTCAGCGTTCTTTTGATATAATCCTTCATTTCAATATTTCTATGAATGACTGTGTCACTAAAGGGGTTGGGCAGCAGGTCGAGCTGTTCAGCAGCTTTTTCTCCACACATAATGGTGTGGGGCTTACCTGCTTTAGCAAGCTTGCATTTTTCCACGTTTCCGTTTTTATTTGTGTTTATTTTAAGTTTTTATTTCATGCGCATGGGAGAGAAACACAGAGACGCTCGGTGTATTTTTCTCAAATTAACTTAGAACAGTTCTTAAATATTTTTCTGTTATTTTTCACGCTTTCCTGTGCTCACCAGATTACCAGCATTTGTAGCACGCATTTCTATGCATTCCTTTGTTTACAACGTTGGCATTGTTCCAAAATCACGCACATTCTCCTACCTCCCTATTTGCTGGAGATACAGTAGCTTTTTTTAAAATACAATTGGTCACTTGCGTCCGTAGCACGCATTCCTATAGAGTGGTATAGAATTACAGAGTATCTCTTGTGTCCACTGATGTATTAGCGCACACTGTATCGTAGCATGTAGGCTGCGTATTCGACACGTATAAAACTACAAAATATGAAAACCAGTCCCGATTTTTCAGCGCACACAACAAAGTTCCAGGGTTATTTGGCGTACCACCTGGCGGCATGCCGCGTACCACTGCAGGTGCACGCGTACCACAGTTTGAGAACCACTGCTTTACTTCATTCTGTTGACGTATGATTTTGCACATTATCTGTTGTTGTTTTGCACATTGTCTGTTGTCTCTGTCTTCTTTACTTGCACAATTGTATTGTTGTTTGCACTACTTAGAGTCTGAGAGCTATCTAAATAGTATTTTGTTATACCATATACCTATGTATGAGGATAATGACAATAAACTTGAACTTGAACCAAGAGGAGGCATGTAACAGAGGTGAAAGTGAACATCCCTAACAAGTATCTCTAGAAACAGCAAATTTAAAACAATACCTGCAGTCAATTGACGCCATTGTTGACAGTTTGGAACATAACATTTTAATTTTATTCTTAAAGTTTGATCTCAAGGACTGAGATATTCCCACTGAAGCTGGCAAAAAAAGCCTTCTTGGTATCCAATGAGACAAGGGCAGGGGGAAGCAATGTCTGTAGCTGCATGTGTAATGATGTGAACATTATCAGATATCAGGTGCCCTTTAGTAAAACCCGTTTGAAGATAGTTTATTAATTTTGTAATGCAGGCCTTAGCACACAGCTTGGTGTCAGGGCAAATCAGAAAGACAAGATGATAGCTTGGAAAAAAAAGTGTGGGATCTTCGTTCGCAATAATAAGAGCAGTATTATCATTCCTCTGAAATGTGCCTTTCTCAAAACCAGTATGTATCATTTAGAGCAGGAGTGAACCTAAATGGGTAAAAAGCTGGCCGTGAAAAATCTTTTCAGATACTTTTGCCAGTTACTTATGAAGCAAAAAAAACAACCTAAGCAGAAATCAGAAGATTTATTACAAGATTGTTATCACAGAACGTGCAACACAAAAAATGTCATGTGTGATGAAAAATGGAAAGCTAAAATACAATTTATTGTCATGTCATTTGCCAAAGTGCTTTATACCATATGATGTCGTGGGAAGCCAAAGCCTATCTGGCAAGCAACGAGTGCAAGGCAGGGTACACCCTGGACGGTGTACCAGTCCATCGCAGGGCAAGTGATAGCCAATCACATATGGGGACAATTTGGAGGCCACGGTAAAGGCCGAGGGGGGAAATGTGTCCCAGACACCAGGATAACGCCCTATTCTTAATCGAGAAATGCCCGGGGATCTTTAATGACCCCTGAGAGTCAGAACCTCGGTTTTACATCTCATCCGAAAGACGGCGCCCACTACAGTATAGTGTCCCCACCACTATACCAGGGCATTAGGACCCACACAAACCACAGGGTGGGCGTCCCCCGTTGGTCCCACTAACACCACTTCCAGCAGAAACAGGTCTCACATCCAGGTACCGACCAGGCTCAAACCTGCTTAGCTTCAGTGGGTAGTCAATTGAGAGCTGCAGGGGGATATGGCTGCTGGCTATAAAATGTATTAATAAATATAATTTTTTCAGAAATTAAAATAAACTAGAGTTTTATGTTCTCCTTTTGTCTGAGTAGGTTTTCTCCCACAGTCCAAAGACATACTGTACTGGCAAGTTAACTGGCTTCTAGGACAACTGGCCCTGGAGTGAGTGTGTGCGTTTGTGTCTGTGTGTGCCCTGCAAAGGACTGGTGCCCTGTCCTGGGTGAATACCTTGCGCCCTTTGCTTGTCAGGATAGGCTCTGGCTCACCCACGACACTATGCTGATAAAACAGTTAGAAAATGGATGGATGAAAATACGCTCTAATAGGGTAATAGGTTCAGACAAGATAGTGGATCTTAATTATATTCCATGGAAAGCAGTGGCAAATTAATTGCTGCCTTTTGTCATCTAACAATTTGGAGAAAGACAATTGGTTTGGTGAAACCTGAAACCTGGAGTCTATTGATATACTATAGTTCCCAGCTGTTTCACAATAGTTAAATACAAAACAAGTTTTGTTAACATAGTCTGCAATATCAGGTTTTTTGTTAAATAAATGTACATACAGTACTTCAGTTGACTTACCTTCTTCATTGCTGTGCTTTCCATCTCTTTTTCCTGCTCATAAAGCTGGATTTTTTCTTGTGTTCTTTTCCGGAAAACCAGGAGCTCGTTGTATTCTTGCATTTGTGTGGCCCCAGAAGACTGCTTTTTGATTTTATACTTTTTCTGTCAATACAAATTTGAATGTCACACAAATAATAAACAGAGAAAAGCATCCTTTAGGACTTTTATTGTTAAACTGGATGCAATAAATCTCTTTTTTAGCACAAAGCTTAAAATCAGCAATAATTCCCACCTACTGCATCTTTTTTTGTGTTTTGATGTATACATTATGTACAGGCAGTCAATTTACCACATATTCTGGATGTTGTTTCATGAAATGTAATGCTTCTCTAAATACAGATGCAGCCATTCAAAGTGCGCGGTACAGACATGTACCGGAGGTAATTGGCTACGACGTCGCGCATCGTGACGCAAGATGACGCGGGGTACCGCGGTACGTGATTGGTGTCTCCTCTTGCCAGAAAGCTCTAAATTGCATTTTGAGTGCGGTTGCATTGTCCAATGTGCTGTTGTAATACAGTTTAGAATACAGTAAGTCTAACCTGTATCAGCTTTATTTATGGGTTGCAATTTAGAAAAAGTCAAAAACCGCACTCAAAATGCAATTTAGAGCTTTCTGGCAAGAGGAGACACCCAAATTATAATGTAACATGCCACTGTTTGTGCATGAACAAAGTTATACTGCAATTTTCCTTAGATACGCGATTAAAAAAAATATTTTTTTTGAATCCCCGGTGGAACACATTCCATAAGAATCAGCGCTTTTATACAGTATATCGCCTTTAAACACATATATTTAAACACGCGTTTACGATTTAAATCAAAACGCGATTCAAATCAATATAAATGTTTATTTTGTAACGCATAGGTGACTATTCATTGTTATTAAAAAGACTTAAATTCGATCATGTTGTGATATTTAGAAATATAAATTTGTTTGGTGCGAGTGAGGTTTTATTTAATCTCTGACCAAGGGAAACGTTTCATTTTTTCAAAGAAATGTTTACTAAAAAATAAAGTCATAGTTCCATGGGATTCAATCACAGACCGTGTGACATGGAAGTCAGGAACCTATCACACATGCTGAGTGCTGAAAAAGCACTACAGAAACATTATCGACAGACAATGTACAGCTTTGATAAAGCTATCAAATAATGTAACTAGGCACAGAACAAGTTTACAGCACAGTACAATAATAAATGCTGACCATGACTTTAGAAGCATTAATTACCTTACACTCAATTTAAACACAAGCTGTCTTTAGCCCTCTAAGCTGGTTCATACAGAAATGTAGAGATCCAGGCTCAGAACACACAGCTTCATTAGCGAATACATATGTAGGACAACTAGAGAAGACGTTTTACAGAGGATGGATTTTTAGAAACATCCCATCAGTGACATCACTGAAGTCAACTCCTAGGTACTGTAACCGTCGTGTGGATAGTTTCACAAGAATCAGACAAAGGTTTAAGCATTGCTTGTTCTAGATAAAACTGCAAAAAAAAAAACAACAACCCATAATGTACTTCTTTGCGGCTCTGTTTGCCCAAATCATATATTCACAACGTGAAATCTAGAAAATAATATTACGTAACCAAAATCCGCAATATGGAAACAGAACCTGTGTAATTGTTGACAGATGATGTACTCGTAACATTTTTACAAGACGAACTACAACATTGAAAAAATGACTTTTATGTACTTGATATCTCTAATCAATCCACTGCACTGCATTAAAACAAAACGAAAACTAGAACGCCCTTGCCATACCGTTTCGCGCTTCTTATCAGTTGCTCAAAAGTAATGTGACCGTATGAAATGCATAATATAAACCTAGAAACATATACACTATTTACGTAGTATCGGTGTCAAGACATACAGTACCTCTCAAATACTGTAAATCAAGTTAAAAATATTTCAAGACCGATTCTGGTCATAATGAAACCATGTTTCTTGGATGTTTTATTTAAAGTACCGAGCCCAGCCATATAGTTTATGTTTATCTTCTAAAATTAATATCGTTTATGGCCTTCACACGCGTTGCAGTATGCTCCTATTCTTTTTATGCTCAGCTACTAAGATTTCCCTTCAGTGGTAAAATTCCATATGAATATTCAATACTTAAACGGGCACAGTTAAGACATTAAATATACATATACATACTGTATACAGTACAGTTTGCATACGGTAATATGTTTATGTTAATCAATCTCTTTTATGAGCATGTGAAAGGCATGGTGAATCGATTCTCAAAAATTACTGTACTTTGCATGATTGGAAAAAAAGCGTGATTGCGAAATGCTGTGGTGTTACTTTTACAAAGACGGTCAATGAAAAAAGGAATGTGGACCAGGGCAATACTTTGAGTTTACACTTACAGCTTGTCCAAGGTCATTCATTATTAATACTATTAGTAATATCTTCGTTAAAGACTTTGATGGCGACAGCTCAAACATGAGAGGTTGAGCTTTATTAGCACCACCTTGCGGAAATTCCGGATACTATTATTTTGCTAGCGGTATTTACCGGTAACTCGCGGTAGACTGCGTACAGCGTACCGGAAAATAATGCAGTATCGCTCGCGCATTTTGAATTTCTGCATCTGTACTACAATGAATGTTTTAACAAACTTTAAGATGTAGCTGAATTTCATTTCATTTCAGTGTCTCAACTTTTCGACCCATTACTGCAGCCAATTCATGTCTTGCCCTTCGAAGGTGACATGGCAAACAAATACAACATTTCCCACATATTGAAAAAAAGCTGTAAACTTTTCTTCTGCTTTTGGTACACCTAAGGATACACCTAAACTAATGATAGGATCAACAAAGCCAAAAAAGCCAAAACAACTTACACCACTTACTGTACATTAGTCACCTCAGACAATTTAAGACTGTAAGTTCTTACAAACTAACCAAGACAGTTAATGTAAACATAATGATTGTGCCACATGCAGTATAACTCAACACAATGCTTGGCTTACAATGATATTTTACTACCACCAGTGCTCTGTGTCCAAATTAACATTTATAGAACCATTTATTCCATACTAAAAAGAGAAGAAAGAAAACACGTTTCAGCTGTAGAGCCTTCTTCGGGTGTAAGCTTTTTTTAGATTTATAGAACCATACTTGCCAGCCAATGAAAACTGCCTCAATATGCAAATCTTTACTAATTTGCTGCCCTGTCACAAGGGGAATGCCAAATCATCTCTCAGCAGCCTGCACAGAGACTTTAAAGATCAAGGCACCAAGAAAGTTAAGAAGTTATGTGTAGATGCTTAGAATACATTGTATCATTCAACTTACAGTATATTGCTTCCTCTCCTTACAATACTTAATATGCTTTAATAAACTAATTAAATCCTAAATCAAAATACTAATATATGTGTATTTTCTTGTTCTTGAGGAAACACACTTGTACTTAATGCAAAGCCATTCGCAACATCTCTGTTTAAGATTGTCGCCTATCAACAGTGCTTGATCTGTAAATTATGAGGTGCCAGAGCTCAATGTGGACAGGAGGAAGTGCGTATATGAAAAGCAACAGAAGTACCAGAGCACTTAATGTAGGCATGCGTGTAATACATCAGCATAATGCCACAACTGCCCATAACATGCCAACAAAAACTTTTAAAAAAGAATTGAATGAACAAGCATTCTAGGGATGTCAAGTATGAGCCAACACTAACCATTAAATTATGTGACGTTCTAGGTCATATCATTTTTTGCAATTATTATGCAACAATTATACATGCGTTATCCTTGAATTACAAGTTGTCGCTTTTTCAGTAATAAGTGTGTTGGAGAGTAGAAAAGAAGAAGCAAGACAGCAGGCCTGAAAGCTCTTGGGACTCTACTGTCCTCTGCATAACAGGTGTGTGGTCATCACTGGGAAGAGTTGAAAGAAAGAAAGAGCATAGCATTGACAAGTGGCCCTTGTAGTAAAAGACAGGCAGTAGTAAAAGTCTACTCCTTTTAGGTTTAGGTTAATTAAAAAGAATGTTGCTAACTGACCGTGCAATTGGTACTGAATTTTCCCATGCAATCATCGGCACTCTCACTCGTACTATGCACTGAAATACGGCACCTGTGTTATATCACAGTAGTTCGAGTTGTATGATTTAACTAATAGTCCAGTATTATTCCACATTCCTGAATACCTACAGCAACTACTTGCTCCCACCAACAGTAATTGTAATGTCCTGCACCTGCCCACATAATGTTCTGTGCACACAACAACTGTCTACTGTCCTGCAGGTACCCAATTTTGCTGCAGGGTTCTCTTGGGGAGTACCTGCTCCAGATTTACAAAGCTGCTTCTTCTAGACCCTTGTCTTGTGAGATATGTTCACCACATATAAAAAACTATGCAATCACATAACAGCCAACTTGGGTTTCCTGAATACCAATAACATCAAAGCATGTCAAAGTACTGTAAGACATATATCACTTTGACACAAACATTATTATATAATGAGTAATTTGCATTACATGCTGAATTTCCATAATTATGTCCCATACTGTGCTTTTTCTTTCCAGAAAGATCTGCAAGGCAGATAACTACCTGTTTCTCCTGTAGAGCTGCATAATTGTGTTCCATCTTCATTAGCATAGTTTTCCTCCAGTCTGACAGGCAGACCTGCAATCTAGACCTTGCCAGAGCCCTTGGAAGAACCAAGCACTTGTCCATCCTTGAAAGACAATACTGAAACTCCAGCTTCATCTTCAATAAATCATCATCAGACATTGTAAGCTGAGCTCTGCAGAGGTTTCTGTCAAACACAAGAACAACTTTTAAAACCTGTACAGTAACATTGAGAAAACCTGTTCTGTAGCACTTTAGCAACTCTTATAGATGGCTTGTAGACTAAGGCACCTCACTACAAATGAACTTGTTTGATGTTGGTATGATAATGAAATGAAGCCATTTAATGCATAAAGAAAATTACACTAAGAAAAAGCTTGTAGAATTGATTTTCCAGTTATATTAATTTCTATTGTAATTCTATCGTAACTGATTCACAACTTCAAATGTGTACCTGCAGAATCTAAAATGACCAGTTCCCCAGTACACTTCCAAAATATAATAATGTGCAATAGCTTTTCTACAAAATCACATTTTCCTATTGCACTTGTAGTTGGTTATTATATATCTTTGTCTTTTCTGAAACCTTATGTTGCAATGTCTTTGTTGAAGACTACTGTACAGTTTTATACATCTAAAATGAAACAGAAACACAGTGTTGTGCTATTTTTACGCAATGAAACAGCAAAACAAATAAAACAACACTTGCAGAACCAAGGCAGAGTATTGACAATAAACAAATTAGGCAATATTCAGTGAAAGTTAAAGAAGACCTGTTTCAATTTAAAATCTTTTAAAAGCCAATCTATAGACACTTAAATACAGGGGCCCTGCGTTTAATGTGCTTTTACGTCATTTACACTTAACATTGCTGTTTTACACTGCCCATTAAGGACTTTAAACGGGGATCCCACATCTTGTGATGTATTAATTATAAAGACTATTAACTGCACTATTAAAAATATTGAAGTTATTGAAATGTGTATTGTATGAGACTTAAAAAATTACTGTGACATTCTTATATATCTGGATTCAAGTTACAACAGCAATGCTTCTTGTGTTGTGATTTAAGGTTTTCCGTGTATAAGACTTACTAAAATTTTTAATGTAAACAAAGACTCATTACACTATGAAGATCTATCACTCATTTCCAAATGCCAGTTATTAGCATGCCCCAGTGAAGAAAGTACAGAAGCTAGAACATTTAGATAGTGAATTTGGGTAATAACGATCAGCTTTCTCCTTTATAGACTGCAGCAGTTTCCTCACAAGGTCCACCTTTTATTACAAGGTATATCCAACAGTAAATTCCACAATGACAGACTAAAAATTGACTTTTGGATTGCTTAGGTTGGATTGTTTCCCACAAAAAGTACTTAAAATGAAGAGAGGAAAGAACATTATAATTAAACAGTTATTTTTTTTCAGGAGAAGATATTTTCTTACTGAAACACTGCCCTCCCTCTCTGGCGCAAGGTCTGTTGTTCCTGAAGCTCCAGCCTCAGTTGCTCTTGGAGTGTATCCCTGCTCCTCTGGAGTGTTTTTACAGCGATTTTCCCTTCTTTGTGGAGCCTCTCCTGGGCTTTGGAGAGAGCGCTGGACACCAGCTCATGTGTCAGCCCAGAGTGCAGCAGGGCGTATCTTGGAGCTCCTAAGTCCATCAAGTGTTGGGCAATATTGGGCTGGATGGCCTTGATGTCACTCATTGCACTTTGGATAAGACGTATGGTAACTTTCCGGATGTCAGCAGCTGCCTCCTCATCCAGGTTATTAATGAGGTCCCCAAGCTCTAAACACTGAGATGTCAGGAGGTTTTGCCAACAGCTCAGGTAATCAGCAAGATCCAGACTTTCTTCTGAAGTTCTGGAAAAGGCAGACAGATCTTTGTGTTCTTCTTTATGCTTCTGAAGCTGGAACAGAAATGTTATTATTATTAGCACACTGAAATGATTTTCCTTTGCAAATTTTTTAATGATATGGTATCAGTAAGAGGGTGAGTTTTGTGAATCAAAACCAAGCTACTTCAGACAAGAGGTCAAAACCACTTTGAAAAACACGGAAATGGAAAGTTTAGTCTTTGATGAAACAGAGAATTAGGTATTGAGAGATAATGGAGATTAAATGAGTCACCCAGAAAGTAAATTGCAGCTGTGATAAAAAATAACTTTCTAAAAATTTCACAAAACAATAACTTACTGTAGTACTGATATGTAATATTTTGCCATTTGGAACATTATATATAGAGCTTCTAAGCTTTTTTATGCAGGGCCTTGATTGGTTATTCTAAATATACTAAGGATAAGGACTGCAGATCATGAGTGAGAGCACCAGATGACCATATTTAAGATAAGATAAGACTTTATTGATCCTGTAGGGAAATTGAGGAGACAACAATACTGGGAACCTCTATGGCTACTCCCCTTTCTGCTTCTCAATATACAGTAATACGTGTTTTTTAATCTAATTGTAATAGACTAGAATAATAGTGTCTTTAAACCTACCCCTTGCAGGTGGAATAATTGAAGCCAACCCTTGACATC
Source organism: Lepisosteus oculatus (assembly GCF_040954835.1). NCBI lineage: Eukaryota > Metazoa > Chordata > Actinopteri > Semionotiformes > Lepisosteidae > Lepisosteus > Lepisosteus oculatus. Next base: position 43,198,637 of record NC_090696.1, on the reverse strand, counting down.
TAGCACTTTAACACTTTCAGTGCTAACAGAGCAGAATCCAGCAGTGATGTCAAGACAAATCTTGAAAAAAAGTATTTAATTACATTGCCGTGGAGTATCATCTTGCAAGACTAAAACTGTTTACCTGCTATTTGTAATGTTGCATTTTACTGACACAGAAAAATCACCTTTGCTTTAATTTGCAGGACAACTAATCTAATTTTTTGCAGAATTTCAAAGAAAGAATTATAGAAGACGTTTTTTCTTCAAAGTACTGTACAGTTACACATGATCAACAAACAACCCTATGATGTCTAAGTTTATGCATAATTCAACAAAGAAAAATACATTAGTAATGAAAAAGAACCTTAAATACCTTAGAACTATCACTCTGCAATGTTACTGAACTCCTGTAATATTATTTCTTCTGATATGTTGTTGCTGATGCCTTTTTGTACTTTTCAATTGAAAATACATTGGACCATGACTGTTATTTCTTTAAAATACTATTGAATTTTAAATAGTGTTTTAGTTTCTTAAATTTTGTTAACATAGGGCAGAGTGGTGGCACAGTGGTTAGCACTGATGCCTCACAGAGCTGAGGCTCTGGGTTCATTTCCTGGGTTACTATCTGTGTGGAGTTTGTATGTTCTCCCTGTGTTTGTGTGGGTTTCCTTTGGTGCTTTGTTTCCTCCCACAGTCCAAAGACATGTTCCTAGGTCAATTTGCTTTGGAGAAAACTGTCCCTGGTGTGAGCATGTGTGTGTTTGTGTCTGTAGGTCCTCCGATAGACTGGTACAGTATATCCTGCATTACGCCTGTTGCTTGCCAGGATAGGTTCCAGATCCCCCTTAACCCCTAATAAGGTGCTCTGCAAACATTTTTAGACCCTTGCACAGTTTTTACATTTTATGTAGACACTTTAAGTCATTACAAGAAATGTATATTTTCTATATATACAACTTACTCCACACATGGAGTGAGTCATGGATACATAAGTATGCAAAACCTAAAATTATTTTAACATGCCTAAGTAGTTTCAATCTGTGTGAAATAATGGTTTGCATGATTACAGAATAAACACACATGTATTTGTCTGGTAGTGAAGCTCAGTGAAACCATAAACAACTTTCAAAACAACTCAGATAATATCAATATCTCGCTGGGCTTGTGCAAGTTGATCACTAAGAAGTGGAAGGTTCCCAGACACTGCCTAGATCAGACTGTCCCTCTGAACTGAGCAGACACGTAAGGAGGAATCTGGTTAGTGATGCCCTGCAAGGCCAACAGCAACTCTGAAAGAGTTACAGAGATCAATGACCAAGATGGGAGGAAGTGTTCATGGGTCAACAATACCCCAGTTACTCCACAAAGGGGGCTTGTATGGAAATGAAACAAAAAATCTTAGATTCTGCATGGAGTTTACAACAAAGTACCTAAGTGATGTAACAAACGTGGCAAAATGATTTGCAATCAGTTAAGATAAAATTGGAACTTTCTGGTCTTGCATGACGTTATATCTGACACAAACCCAACATAGTGCATCACTTGGTCAATACTATCACTACTGGGAAGGACAGCCGTGGCAACATTATCCTTCTCATCAGCAGGGATTGGGCAACTTGTGAAAACGTATGCTAACATACATGGAGTAAAGCACTGGCAGCTGTTAGAGGAAAACCTGCCACAGACCTAAAACTGGGATAACAATTCACCTTTCAACAGAACGATCACCAAAGCGATACTGGAGTGCCTTAAGAATAAGAATGTGGAAGTCCTTGAATGGCTCCGTCAAACTCCTGGCTTGAGTCCTACAGATCAGATGTCTGCAACCTACAACATGTGTGCCATTATTGGTACGCAAAGGGATTTTTAATGGCATGTACAATTCAAGTCTAAGCTATGATGTAAACAAAATAAAAAACTCTTAAAAACTATGCTTCTGTAATTCTTTAATTCTCTACAACATGCTACCCAATGAAAGCTCTTTGGCGTAGAAAAAGATGGTTCACTTTGTAACTGTATTGTTCTTAGCAGAGGTACAAGTAATAGGTTTATTTCACGCTGAAAAGAGAAGAAAGAAAACACAACGTTACAGCTGTGGAGCCTTCTTCGGGTGTAAGAAAGTTAGGGCAGTCAGTGATGCATTCTGACGCAGCTACCCACCTGAACTAACTTATTCTTAGCAGGGCTAGCCTATTGTTTTCACAGTTAAGTTTGCAATCCATGCTGCTGATAATAATAATTGCTAACACTTATGTAGCGCTTTTCTGGACACTCCACTCAAAGCGCTTTACAGGCAATGGGGACTCCCCTCCACCACCACCAATGTGCAGCATCCATTTAGTTGATGCGACAGCAGCTATAGTGCACCAAAACGGTCACCACACTATCAATGGGGAGGAGAGGAGAGTAAAGAAGCCAATTCATAGATGGGTATTATTAGGAGGCCATGATTGGTAAGGGCCAATGGGAAATTTGGCCAGGACACTGGGGTTACACCCATACTCTTTTCGAGAAACACACCAGGATTTTTAATGACCACAGAGAGTCATCCAAAGGACGGCGCCTTTTTACAGTATAGTGTCCCTGTCACTATACTGGGGCATTAGAACCCACATGGACCGCAGAGTGAGCGCCCCCTTCTGGCCCCACTAACACCTCTTCAAGCAGCAACCTTAGTTTTTCCAGGAGGTCTCCCACCAAGCTACTAACCAGGCTCACACCTGCTTAGTTTCAGTGGGTTGCCAGTTGTGAGTTGCAGAGTGATATGGCCATAATGTAATAACATTTTTCACACTTAAATGTAAAGTTAAACATTGCAAAGTGATTAAACAATTGCCTTGATGCAATCAAGATCTTTCTATCAGAAAAACTACCCTGAACTGCACATTAAGAAATGGGTTAAAAAACTAATCTTTCTAGCTGACACCACCACACACAAACACAACACAACCTCCATCTGCAGGGTACCGATCAAACTGTTATAGGTGTTATCAAAACAACTCAGATAATATCAATATCTCGCTGGGCTTGTGCAAGTTGATCACTAAGAAGCGGAAGGTTCCCAGACACTGCCTAGATCAGACTGTCCCTCTGAACTGAGCAGACACGTAAGGAGGAATCTGGTTAGTGATGCCCTGCAAGGCCAACAGCGACTCTGAAAGAGTTACAGAGATCAATGACCAAGATGGGAGGAAGTGTTCATGGGTCAACAATACCCCAGTTACTCCACAAAGGGGACTTGTATGGAAATGAAAAAAAAAATCTCAGATCCTGCATGGGGTTTACAACAAAGTACCTAAGTGATGTAGCAAACGTGGCAAAATGATTTGCAATCAGGTAAGATAAAATTGGAACTTTCTGGTCTTGCATGACGTTATATCTGACACCAGCGCACACAAACACAACACAACCTCCATCTGCAGGGTACCAAACTGTTATAGGTGTTATCAAGATGCGGAAGGCATTACATGCAAACATTGCCATTTTTTCTCGAGACATTAACAGCTCAACTTTCCACTATTCCCAACATTTTAAAGAACTTTCAAAACACTGCAGTAGTATAAAGCGACACCTTTCGTCAAACTTTTGACAGGTACCACGCCCCCTTTTCCATCCAATGGTCGTCCGCGGTGTTTGGTTGTCCCGCCCCCCAGCCATCCAATGGCGTGTTGTTATTTGTGCATGTCCCGCCCCCTCAGGAGCCAATGGTGTGGGTCGGAACCCCCTACCGGCCGGTCGCCCCGACGCCTCGGGGTGCCAAAGCCCCCAGCCGGCGCATCCCGGGTTGTGTGCGAGTGTGTATTGGTTTGGAAGTGGGAGCATGTCTGCCGCGGGGTTGAGTGCGCTCTATTATAACCCTAGGAAATCGGGCAGTTACGGCGGCGCAGGGGGTCTGTTGCGGGCCGCGAGATCCCGGGGTGTGCGCGGCGCCAGCCGCGGGCGGGTGGTCGAGTGGCTGTCCGGCCAGGCTGCTTATACGCTGCACAAGCCGGCGCGCGTGCGTTTTAAGAGAAACAGGACGCTGGTGTCCGAAATGGACTGGCAGTGGCAGGCCGACTTGGTGGACATGAGAGAACACCAAGCGTTCAACGACGGTTTCTGTTACATCTTAATGTGTATAGACATGCTGTCTAAATACGCTTGGGCCGTGGTTGCTTATATGCTGCAGAAGCCGTGTCTCCAAAACAGCCGGGGTGCAAGCACACACACACACACACACACTGACTGCGTAAAGTCTCACGGAAAGAAATCGCCGGGCAAACACCAGGTGAAATGTGAACCGCTTTATTTCAACAGGGGTTTTCAAACACCGAAACAGCGCAGCAGCACTTTTTACACAAGTTACAGACTCCAGTTTGCAAGTATGTGAAATGTGAACCGCTTTATTTCAACAGGGGTTTTCAAACAGTGAAACAACGCAGCACACATGCGTTACCGGCTCCTGTTTGCATTCAACAATTAAATGTTGGTGCGGAAAATTAGTTCGGTACACGTAACCACCACCCCTACGCTGCTGAGAAACTTTGCGGCATCTGAAAAAGCATTCATAACCCCCTTCCGCTCACCGTGTCTAAAGCCGTGCGAACCACACTGGGCGATCCGATCGAGCAGGGCAAAAAAATTTGCCTGCGTAACCAGCGGGATGGTGTTACCACAGGTTCTGTGCAAAACACGCTGTATTTTGGAATACACACTGTAGAACCCCCCAGGCTTCCTTTTCTGATCTGAAAACATCAGATCTGTAATAATTTCACTCAAGTTCTCGACATACGCATCTATCTCTTTAACAAATTTAAGGACATTAGCATTCGACTCTTTGTTTTGCATATCAAGCTTTGTAGAGAGAAGTGTGTAAAGCACTCTTAGTAAGAATTCAGACGTATACATTCGAAATTCTTCATTCTTCGGTCGATGGCACACCCGGGTCTGTAAAACAGAGTGAAATCTGTATTCACATTTTACATAGATCTTTTTTTTTGCGTCTGTAAAAATAAGAATAGTGTTTCTTTTGCAACACATCAAAAGTCACGTCTACTAATTTTTCATCCAGCTGTTCAAGGGTGGCGTGTACATGCTCGTATGGGGAGTGGTCCTCAATTATATTTTTTAGCAACTGTTTTATGCCCCGCTCAGTGTCATTTGTAATGGTGTACGAACCCAGACACCGGGCGGTGTACAGAACAACCGATAAAATTCGGGCTAAACTGAGAGACTTATAAATTTCTAAAGCGGCAAACGTCACATCTTCAAACCCATCTGTGTAGCCGATAGACAGACATGTGTGACCCCGCTGCCCAGGATGGTCAATCAAACAGGCCGGGCAGTCATCAACCAGGACCCCCTTTAAACAGTGCTTGAAGATGCAATAAACTACTGCTTTCACAATCTGGGGCATAACATCGGGCTCATTAGGGTCTGGGGCATCATCTTTATTAACATTTGGGCGAACACCCAAGCATAGACACGAGACATTCACATGTGTCGGCAGGCTGAAGATTGACCCGTCCACATCCTCTTTATTCTATTAAAGGAAAAAGAAAAGGAAGGCTTAACAAAATAGACATGCATTGCACCTAAAATACCGAGCATTTACACTTTTGAGCTAAGGTTTTTCGTTAATATTTACCATTTGTAGCGTGGTATCATCGCTAGCACCCGGCTGTTCTTCAGCATCTGGCACCCCAGCTGAACTCACACCCCCACCGCTGTCACCGGGTTCAGAGGGTGGGTTAGGGTTTTGCTAAAAAGAAGACCAAGTATTAAAATGACATACGCTAAGCACCGATACAACAATTCCACGAGTCGAAAAAATATTTTAGCCGCCTACCTCATCGCTTTGTAGAGTAGCGGACCCCGTTGTTTCTCCACACAAAGAAGCCATCTCAGCAGCTCTGTGGTGTCTGACAGCGCCAAGCACGCACTGCGGCCCTGTCAGGTCGGAGCGTTTAAGAATATGCGCCAATGGTGTAACACGCCTACATAACACAAGACATTTTACAATTGGTTGTGATGACCCCCCCCGATTTATCGAGAGCGAGAAGTATTCACATATCAGTTTATAAGTTTTAAAGTATAAGCACACAACGCAAACACAAATGATGTGTTTCACCCGAAAAGAAATTTTAAACACGCGGGGTTGGTCTTAAAGTTTTTAAAATAACGTAATAAGACACAGTTTATTTTTAATAACACATTCGCGACAGCTTTTTCGAAAGTTTGGGGTAAATTTCCACAGCATAAAAGCGCCAGCATAAAAGTCTTTAAGGTGTTAACAGACAACAAATGGTGGGGTGTTGTTCTACAGACTGTAACGGATTGTTCTTAAAGTTTTAAAATTGTTTCCCGGTAGAGATGATTTGTGATGATATTGGAGACGGGCGTGGGGAGGGGTTAGCTACAGGCTCTGGAATGCCGAGTGGGGGTTACAGGCTCCGGAATGCCGAGGGGGGGTGCTAAAATTGACACCAGTGAAAGTTTACAAACATTTTAAACTCATGTAAAGTTTTCTAATTTACAAACACCACAGGTATTTCACGCAAAAATGTTCTTAACAGCGCAGCGCTGAAAAATAAAACCTCAAAACGTCAAGCTTGGTTTGTGAACACAGCCCTATAAAGAACAGATACATAATAAAAAACATTTTGCTTGATAATATTCTCAGCGGTCTGCTGGTGAATCAAACAAAGACAACGCGGCACGTTTTCGCCACGTTTTAACAGCTAAGAAATGTAGACACCGTTGTATGTCTTAAAATAATATAGATTTTAACATTATAACGCGCTATATTCGCTTATCAGTTTATAAGTTTTAAACTTTAAAAGTATTAACACACAACGCAAACACAAATGATGTGTTTCACCCGACAAGAAATTTTAAACGCGTGGTTGGCCTTAAAGTTTTTAAAATAACGTAATAAGACACAGTTTATTTTTAATAACACATTCGCGACAGCTTTTTTCGAAAGTTTGGGATAAATTTCCACACAGCGCCAGCATAAAAGTCTTTAAGGTGTTAACAGACAACAAATGGTGGGGTGTTGTTCTACAGACTGTAACGGATTGTTCTTAAAGTTTTAAAATTGTTTCCCGGTAGAGATGCATTGTGATGATGTTGGAGACGGGGGGTGGGGAGGGGTTAGCTACAGGCTCTGGAATGCAGGGGGGGCTAAAATTGACACCAGTGAAAGTTTACAAACATTTTAAATTCATGTAAAGTTTTCTAATTTACAAACACCACAGGTATTTCACGCAAAAATGTTCTTAACAGCGCAGCGCTGAAAAATAAAACCTCAAAACGTCAAGCTTGGTTTGTGAACACGGCCCTATAAAGAACAGATACATAATAAAAAACATTTTGCTTGATAATATTCTTAGCGGTCTGTTGGTGAATCAAACAAAGACAACGCGGTACATTTTCGCCACGTTTTAACAGCTATGAAATGTAGACACCGTTGTATGTCTTAAAATAATATAGATTTTAACATTATAACGGTCTAAAACGTTTTCTAAAATGTTTCTTAAAATAATTTCTACAGACCAGTACGTGCACCCCCCAACGATAGCTAAGATTAATGGTTTTATGGGGGGACCATGTGTGTTTCTTAGAAGAGAATGTTTAGCGGCTTGAGTATAAGTACCAGCGGTTTAACAGACGAAGTTTTAGCTGCATTCCAATTCCTACAGTCTCACGTTATCGCCTAACTCGTCAGAATGGACCACGCCGATCAATTGCAACAGTCTGAAGATAGTCTGTTTACAGAAATAGAACTGTTCGACTTGATAGACGAAGCCGCGGATTCAGCGAATTTCAGCGGTATGTATATCTGGCTTATTGTGAGACAATTACAACATCGCGGTGCATGTCTCGTGTTAGCTATAGTTACAAAACGTTGTATAATATTTGTATACTAGGCAATATTGAATGAATATAATGGAATTACCCGCGATTGGTGCCGTAATGTGGTCGTGACTGTGTGTATCCATTCATTTCCAATAGCACCGAAAACCACGGGTGTAAAAAGACCAGTTACGATGCAGCACAACACCGGTGAGTAATTACGACAATGTTTTGAATAACGCTTTACGGCCATGTGAGTCTTAAAGACACATGGGGTATATACGCCGCACCAAAACGCGCATGTGTCTATTCCACAGATGCGGGCGAAGGGACAAGTCGCCACACATTTAAAAAACCCCGTTTGGGGTTTGCATTACCAACCCAAAACCTTGTGGTGACACAGGCCGATGTTCACATCATACCAGACGGTGCGGGGGATATTATCAGAGCGCCTGAGAGAAGAGGTTGGTATTATATAAAACATTCTTATAGCCTGGTCATTTAAACGTGTCTATAATAAAAATACATACCGTTTTTCTATATTTTTCACTAATGTTATTTTCCCACGCCGTGCAGACCCCGGACCTTCAAAAAATAAACTGCGGCGCGCCAACAAGTTAACTGGGGCATCGAGCTCAAAACGACTGAAACCAACCGGCAAAGGTTAATATAGTTAATATAATTAAGCGTGGTCAAGATGTGTTATGATCCACTTACGGTAAACGTTACTTCTTTTGTTAGGCTGTTAATTCGCTGAAAGATCCTACTGCGCGGAGTTTTCTGTTTGGGGGTGTTAAAAAACCTTATTTTAAAACTGCCTAGCTTTTAAAGTTAAAAGCGACTGGTGTGTGCGTGGGTCTACATGCCGCTAGCACGCCGCTTGACCCAGTAGCGCCACCACCGACGTCAAGGAAACCGGTGTAACAACATGGCCTGGGTAACTTGCTCCATTCACCCACAGCCCTTTGTGTAAGGGGGCAGCATATGCGTGGCGTTTTTATCATAGTTATCGTAGTTTTCTGACTTTGACAGTTTAGATTTCATTGATTGTTGTGTTGAAAAGTCTTTTATTTTTATCACAGTGTTGTTTTCAGATTTTGAGATGTGGAGCATTGGCGTGGTAATAAAAAGTCTTATTTTTTCACACAGCATCTGTATCGACGCGCGGTGAAACAAATGCGGTGGAAACGTCGGAACCCGAGGTGGTGACTGCATCCGAGACGACTGTTAAGACGTCGGCCAAAGCCAGACGTGTCAAGCCTGCGGAGCGAAATAATAACGCGCCTAAAGACTTGGTGTTGGGTGATGTGCTAGACTCCGTGCGCGGTATTACACAGATACTAACAACGGTGCGCAGTAGTGAGGTGACCAAAAAACGAGTTTTAGAGCGTCTAAGAGCGGTTTTACCCGGTGTACAGGCCTTGTTTCCAAAACCGATCCAGGTTTTCAGCGCTAACATCTTAGATATAATTTCTAAAGAGGATGCCGATCTAACCTCCGGATTTCAGAACCTGTTGATGCTATTTCATGCTTCATCGGTGGAAATCCCCGGTGATAAATGACTAAACATGCGGTCTAAAAAGTGCTTAAAAGACCAACCGCTTGCCAACCGCAAGCTTTTGTACATAAATAAAAGAATTAAACTGGCAAAAGCATGTTTGTTGCGTCGTCAAAGATTCAGAGCGAGGCATCAGATTTCCCAAGGGTCGCCCGAGCCACGCAATGAAAATGCCGTGGTAGAAAATAACTTAAGGCCCGAGGTTGTTGTGGCTGAACAGGATGGTGGTAACCCAGAACCGGTTGTACTGAACGATCTGAATCAGGTTGGTGGCGGTGCCGTGGTGAATAGAGACCCCATGGTTTTCCTGGAGTGTATACGCCGTTATAACAGGGCTTATAATAATTTTAGAGCAACAGAGCACCATGAAGAATTTCGTTTTGTTAATCTCGACAGAATAACCTCGTATGTACAGGCTATAGACGCTGTGCATGGTGCAGTCCAGAGAATATTGGACGAACTTTCTCCAAACATCGGGGGGAATGATTTTGTACAGCTGCGTTTGACAGCGGGTGGTTTTAACAAACCCTTGTTCTCACGCAGGAGACACCCCGGAGAATTAAATGCGGCCGATTTTTTAAGCCACATCTCGGACCTCTTACAGAGCCACACAGAGGTTCTCACCGATGACACCCTCCGCTTAGTGGTGACGATAGTTAGGAATATGCAGGGGGGTGCCCGCCGAAGATTTAAATCCGTTCTGTACAGCCGGGTAATTGCGCAGAAAAAAGCACACCTTATCGACTTACATTACACGGGCGGTAATCTGTGTTTCGCCGGGAGTGTGTACGGTTTGTTGAATGAGGGTTGTACCGATGGGGAAATGTTACAGGGTGCTAAACGAATGCACAAAGAGTTGGGTTTTCCAGAGAATCGGAAAATTAGTTTGTCAGACATTACCGCTTTTGAAAAACATTTAAAGGTGGTTATTAAAATTTTGTACCACGACCAGGGTGATTGGAAATATTTTACAACGGGACCCACACCACCAAATTCTAAAATACTTTTTGTTCTACTGCATGAAGAGCATTTTTATGGGGTTTTAAATATTAAAGCTTTTGTGGGGGCGGCGTATTTTTGCACTAACTGCCACGCCGCGTATAGCCACAAGAACGCACACGCCTGTGTTAAAGCTTGTAAAACCTGTTTAGATCCCCAGTGTTGCGAAATTGATGCTGAAATTCAGAATTGCCCGGCCTGTAAGGTCTTTTGTCGTAGCTCACAGTGTTTGGCGAGACACTTGCGGAATGCGGCGACGGGTGTGAGTAAGTGTGAGCGCAGGGTCTTTTGTGAGAAATGTGGGGTTTATAACCTCGCAAGTCACAAATGTAAAGAGAAACTGTGCTCGCGTTGTAACAACGTGATCGACACCCCGGACACACATTTGTGCTACATACCGCCTTTGGACAACCCCAAAATTTCAAACAAGTACATTTTTTTCGACTTTGAATGCATGCAGGAAACGGGGACCCACATACCAAATTACGTCCACGCCCTTCATATTGACAATAAACGCAGCTGGGAATTTTATGGTGAAACTTGTCTAAAGGATTTTGTGTGTAAATTTATCGATAGACGTTTCAAAAACCATACGTTCATATCGCACAATGGCAAGGGATATGACAATTACCTAGTGATCAGGCAGTTGTTAGCTGAAAAGATGGACGTTGAACTAATAAATCAGGGTGGTAAGATAATGTGTATGACCGTAAAAGCTCTGAACATCCGATTTATCGATTCTTTAAACTTTCTGCCTATGAAATTAAGCAAACTGCCGGCCGCCATGGGGTTCCCCGGGTGTAAGGGTCATTTTCCACACTTGATGAACACTGCAGAAAACCAAAATTATGTCGGACCGATGCCTCCGCCTGAACTTTACGGCGTTAACTACATGCTGCCGGGCGAGAAAGCCGAGTTTTTGGTTTGGTATGAAGAATGCCGGGGAAGTGTGTTTAACTTACAGAGAGAGTTGAAACGTTACTGCCAGTTGGATGTGGCAATTCTAAGAGAAGGCTGTGTCAGGTTTCGGGACGAGGTCATGAATATGACCAGACAGACACGCGTGACTGAGTCAGGGGCCGCCTGCGTTGTGTGCATCGACCCCTTTCAGTTTGTGACCATCGCTAGTGTCTGCATGGCCATGTTCAGACTTATGTTTTTACAGGAAGAGACGATTGCGTTGCTACCCCATGACAATTACCACCGCCAGCAAAAACGATTTTCTACACCCAGCATTCAATGGCTTATGTACATTGAACACACAGAGCGCGTTAAAATCCAACACGCGTTAACCACGGCCGGTGAGTTCAAGGTTGGCCCATATTTTCTGGATGGGTATGCTGTAATTGACGGCGTGCCGACAGCCTTTGAGTTCAACGGTTGCTTTTTTCACGGTTGTAGCGTTTGTTATTGTGAAAGCGATTTTAATCAGCTGACAAACACTACTTTTGGTTGGTTGTACAGAAAGACGATGGTGAAAATTAATTTTCTCAAAATGAGAGGTTTTAACGTGCGTGTTTTGTGGGAGCACGAGTTCAGAGACATGCTTGTTGAAAATGGAGACTTGGGTAAATTTCTAACAGCCGCACAATTACCAGAGCCTCTGCAACCTCGCGAGTCGCTTTTTGGGGGGAGAACAAATGCGATTTGTTTGCATTACACAGCGCAGCCCGGTGAAAAAATTCATTACTATGATTTCACCAGTCTGTATCCGTTTGTGAACAAAACTAAAAAATACCCACTGGGCCACCCCCGAATAATATATAACAACTTTGGAGATTTAAAACTGTATTTCGGTTTAGCGAAGGTGAAAGTTTACCCACCCAGACGTTTGTACTTTCCAGTTCTACCAACCAAAATTGACAAAAAACTGTTTTTCACGCTGTGTCGTACGTGTGCTGAAACAAAACAGACCACCCCCTGTGAGCACAGTGATGAAGATCGCGCCTTGACTGGTGTCTGGTGCACCCCCGAATTACAGAAGGCCGTAGACCTGGGGTATAGAGTGTGTAAAATTTACGAAATTTGGCATTTCGAAAAGGCCTCACACGATCTTTTTACCGACTACATCAAACTGCATCTGAAAGGGAAGCAGGAAGCTTCGGGGTTTCCAGAGTGGTGTACAGATGTCGCGAAACAACAAAGATATATCGGCGAATATTATGAAAAAGAGGGCGTCCGGCTGGACCCCGGCAACATTAAAAAGAATCCGGCCAAAAGACAGCTTTCAAAAATTGCCTTGAACAGTTTGTGGGGGAAGTATGGGCAAAGAGACAATTTACCACAGACCACCATTGTGAGAAACCCCGATGAATTGTTCCGGTACTTATTTACGCCATATCATGAGGTGTCAGCCTGCGAGTTTATCGATGAAAACACAGCCTGTGTTACGTGGAAACACACTAAACACCACTATACGGGGCATTCAAACACTAACATTTTCATCGCTAGCTTTACAACCGCCTATGCCCGCTTGGAGTTATACAATCTGCTAAATGCTTTGCAAGGCCGTTGTCTCTACCATGACACAGATTCCGTTATCTTTGTGAGCCGGGAGGGTGAGTGGAATCCGGAACTGGGCGACTACTTGGGTGAGTTGACCAGCGAAATCGATGCTGGTCAACACATCACCGAGTTTGTGTCAACAGGACCCAAGTCGTACGGGTACAAACTGTCTGGAGGGAAAGCCTGTTTAAAGGTAAAAGGCATTACGCTCAATGTGAACAATTGTGAAAAAGTTAACTTTGAGAGTCTGCGGGACTTGGTTTTTGACTATGGCGTTAACCCTTATGCAGAGTGCCGGGAATTTAAACACATTTCTATTCAACAGCCGATGATCGTGCGTGTTAAAAAGGATTGGCGCATTGAGACCCGGACCTTAAAGAAAACCCAGAAGGTGGTGTACGACAAGCGGGTGCTGCAAGAAAATTTGACATCGTTGCCCTACGGATATTAACACGATGGATGTCAGGTTAAAACACCCTTTTTCGTGCATTTTGTCCGGACCCTCGAATTGCGGTAAAAGTTATTTTATAAAACAGCTCTTGGAGAGCGGTGATACCGTTATGACTCGTAAACCCGAAAACATAGTCTGGTGTTACAGCTGCTGGCAACCTCTATACGACGAGTTGCTTGTGAAATTTCCATACATTCAGTTTATAGAAGGACTACCGACGTCGTTTTCCGACGACCAGCTACTGCCGCCGGGTAGCGTAAATTTGATTATAGTGGATGATTTGATGGAGTCTGCGTGTGAAAATAATGAGATAGAAAAAGCTTTTACCAAATACGTACACCACCGAAACCTCAGCATCATGTATATCGTCCAAAATGTGTTTTGTCAAGGTCGGAAAAGTAGAACCATTGCGTTAAATACAAAGTACATGGTGCTGTTTAAAAACCCTAGAGATAAACTACAGATTACAACCCTGTCCCGGCAGATGTACCCCGGTAAAGCCAAATTTTTTTTGGAAGCGTTCGATGACGCTACTAAAAAACCTTTCGGTTACTTGTTGGTGGATTTAAATGCCGACACCCCAGATGACTATCGCTTGCGAACAGGTCTTTTCCCCCCAGATGTACCCACGGCTTATGTGTTTAAAAAATCTAAAAGTCGGTGATCTCACAACCACCGACTCAGTCGAAAAACACGTTCGGGGCGTCGTCATGTCTTCACGCGTTCGGAGAAACCTGACTCTCTTAAATTTTCTGGTAAAAGCCACCCCCAAACAGCGGAAAGCTATTCTCTGCGGGGCTACAAATGATCTTGTACAGGCCATAGCTGAAATCGCCTTGAATACCTTGAAAGGGAACATACCGTTATCTGCTAAGCAGTTTGGGACCCTGAAGAGAAAGCGTAAGCTTATAAAGACTTTGAGTCGAAAGGGTCTTTCTCTTAAAAGAAAGAGACTCTTGGTGAACCAGTCCGGTGGTTTTATCGGGGCGCTGTTGAGTATTGCCGTACCACTGATTACGGGACTTCTACAACGTCGATAATGGAGCACGCTGAAAAAATGTACCTGGTACCTCAGAAACAGCTCGAGCGACTCCGAGAGCGGTCTGGGGTCGAAAGCGATGTAAGAAAAATAACCGCCCGTCGACTGGATGATGAAATGCGTGACATTCTGCAGAACTCGCATCTGCCCGAATATGAAAAAGTGAAATTGTACAGCCAGGTGTTGCAACGGTATTTGGCATTAGTACGCCAGGAGACTTCCGAAAAGGGGACTTTAACCGTTGTACTACCGGAAAATGCACCCACCGAACTATCACGTACGTTCGCGCAACCGCCGTCATCGAGCGAGGCTGATTTTGGGTATATTTTGGACAGCGTGTCTCAGAGGTTCCGGAGAAATGCCGAGATATTGTTAAAGACCATGGCCCGCAATGAACCACTAATAGCCTGGAATGAAAAGGGGGAATTTGTGTACAAGGGGGCACCCGTTGAGGGCTCTCACATGATTGATCTTGTCCGGGCTCTCACGCAGCAGCAAGCAGTTGCTGGCGGTAAGAAGCCTAAAGGTTGGGATGTGTTCATGGAGGCTATGGCTGAAATCAACGTGCCGGGCACCTTGCTAGCCAACGCTGGTAACCGAGAGCTACTTGAAAAACTCAAGGCTGCCCCGCCGGGGTGTGCCGCGGCGGCCAAAACTTTAAAACAACCGGTAGAGTTGTCGACGGTCGACCCGGTCTCTAAGATAACCGCTGAAAGGAGACGATCATTAATACCTAGACCCACATGGCTGTCTTTGTAACATTTTTTTCTCTGGGTCTGTGTGTTTGTGTTAAATGACTTGAAATGTATATTAAAAAGCGTGCGCAATATGTTTAAAAATGGTTTGTCTGTAACATGTATTAAAAAAAGCTTGAGCGCTGTAACAGCGAATGTATAATAAAAATATTGTGTTGATTTTCATCCATGTTTTGTGTTCTTTTTAAATAATAACCACACAGACGTCGAAATGGTTCGATTTCATTTTTATTTTAGACGACCGATTAACATTTATGACATGTTTTAAATTGTCGTAAACACCCGCATAATTGAACATTCGTATTTTCAAAGGGGTTGAAAGGGTACCGGGGTCTCCGTCTCACACGACGTCGGTTTTTCAGAAACATTTCCACCATGCGGTCATTCTGGATTGCATCCGTAGAATAAAGTTCTAAAATGTTTCTAAAAGATAAACCTTTACATCTATGGTATAGAAAAAAGACGCAGTGTAGACCGCAGGTCACTGCAAAAGAATCTTGCAATTGTCTGTTATTGTAAAATATGGAGTTAGCATTTCTGTTTAAGAAATCATTAATGTTCTTGGGAAAGAAAAAGGCTTCGGGTGAAAATCCGTAGGAGTCGAAAAATTCTGCGCCCTCGTCGTCGGGTAAGTAAATAGCCAGCCAGTGTTCACCGGGGCGGTCGTGTGGGTGAGTATTAACTATTAAACTCAGAGGGCGCCGCGCCAGTCTCTCGCTCGGTAGGGCATCACTGGGGAACACGCCTAGAAAACTGTCTCGGGTATAGCGGTCTCGGGTTAGAATGTCTTCCAGCTGTTTGGTGTTCATCTTTATGTGCAGGTTGTGTGGTCTCCCAGCGCTTTTTAGCTGAAGTCGTAAATGACTTGACGTCTCATATCCAGCTCTATCACGTTGTCGAACAGCGCGTACACAACCATGTTAACGGTTGTGGGTAGCGGGGTCGCGAAGCGTATTTCAGCTCTCAGATTACCCGATTTGATAAGTGAATAATGTCCTGTGCACTCGTCGTCGGGGCTGAGGTTGAAAGCGAACAATGTGTAACCGCGCGCGTACTCCTCGCGGTCCACCAGAACTGGTTTGTCTTTCAGACGCTTCCCGGCTGTTTCCACCAGATTAAAATATTCACGGACGCAATGTCCATTCTGGAAGTCTGGTTGAAGCGGTTTAGTGGGGATTTGTTCCCCGTCCGCGTAGAGAGCCAGAAAGTTAACGTTGTAGTGTTTAAAATTGAAGGGGTTTTGGGTAAAACTGCCGCTGAATGCCGCGTTGTCCACAAACCCCAAAATGACCACTTTGGGTAGCTGCCCGAGAAATAGGTTTTCTTGGTTACACACACGGCTCCCGGCAGGCAGGCTGAAGACTTTCATCTGTACGCGGTCTATGGGGTATTTAGCGTTGGCCGTCAGGAGTGCTTCGGCGTGTCCCAGTCTGACCCCGGGTGACACTCTGACTCTTTTCACAAACAAAGATGCAGAGAGTACGCTCAGTTTGTGTTCTCCGGCGTTGTTCATTAAGCAGAAAGCATCTCTGTTTCGCGTGAGTTTTATTTTCAGGTCTACGCCATTCAGTAGTAGTTTGTCCTGAAAAAACAGGTCGGCGTGAATGTGTCCCAGGAGCTCCAGTTTTCGGCTTTGCGTCGTGTATGATGCTCTTTTTCGGAACCCCTGATTGGGACCATCCAAAATTGTGGACTCGTGTTCACCGGCTGTGTCTTTGTAAAAGAGACCTGTTGAATACTGCGTCTTCAGCGTCTCTTCACTGTAGTTCAGGACCGACTCTATAAAGGCTCTGTAAGGATAGCAGTTGTTGCTCTGGCTGATCAATCGGTCTCCTACGGTGATGTCAACCTGGCTGAAGATGGCAGCGATGGGGTAGTTCACCAGGCTCACACGGGCTGCCGCATCAATGTCCCGACCGTCTGCTTCCGTTATTTTACAGGTCAGATAGAGCAGCGTGTTGTTTAAATCTAAATAATCTTCACCGTTGCCTGCGACGTAGAACTCCAGAGGTGCGTTTTCCGTGAGGGCCGTGAGGGGTGGAACTTCTATGTAAAAACTTTTCTCGACGCTTGTTTGGGTAGGCGCTAATTGAAATATGTCCAGCTCCGACTTGGCGCATTCTGCAGACCCGCCGTGAACAAATGCCATGTTTAAAATATGTCTCGTTTCGTGTCGCGTTGATTGCGGTGTGTCACGCTCTTCTTGGTCGACCTGAAGCTTCTATGAGTTGCCTGTCTGCGCTTAGCCGTTCTTTTATCAGGTTTCGGCGGCCCCCGACGGTGGGCTGATGACGTCTGTCTTTTTCTACCGACACCCCTGCGGATGTATGCTAGACCCGAACCTTCCTGCTGATGTGCACCCACCTTAGACATGACCGCGCTTGTAACGTTGCCGACCACGTCTTTGGCGATGTTTTTAGCAGCCGATGCCATGTGCGGCTTAGCTATTTCAAACCCGCGTTTCAGAAAAGGCACGGCTTTTCTAAATAGCGCTCTGAAAATACCACCGATACCAGCGCCGTACTGAACCGGTAGCCCTGAAAATCCTGGTAATCCATAACCAGCCTGTTGTTTGTAGTAGTGGGTATACAGAGAAGGATCCCCGTAGCTCTTGATGACCGTCATCCTTTTAGATGTTTGACGCTTTCACAGGTCTGAAATGCAGCTTGACGATGACCTTTCCAAATGCAAATGACACGTGTTCGTTTTGATCCGTCTTTATTTCAATAGTGATGTTGTTAAAATGGTCGATGCTCACCGGCACGTAATGGGGTTTGTCGTACAATACTGTGACGAATTCACCATCCACGCCTCTGAAGGGCACACAACGCAAAAGCGGTGCGTAGACGTCGCCTACTAACTGGTGTTCTATGATATCGGTGTATATATACATGGTGTTAAATCCGCCAGTCATATCGACGGGGTGCGGTGATTTTACACCCGCGACACCCGAATTGAAACCCAACATCCGCGCTAGGCGATTACGCAGCTGCATAACAAACCGTTTATCACTAACAATTCTTACCGAACGGCTAATGGGGTTGTATTTAAGACTTACAGCCGTTAACTTGGATTTTTCAGCAGCCCGTTTCATTTCATGCAAGAGCTGTTCGATGTTGCCGTAGTACCCTCTCGGTAAGGTACAGGTCCAGATAGTCTTGAGCTCCTCGCTGATGAACAGAAAAACTTCGTCTTCATCAAAAGTGTTTAGTGTATTCGGATAGTGTAGCTCGACCAGGCCCACTTCCCAGCCCCCGTCCAGGTCAATCGCCTTTGCCAGATGCTCTGTGAAGCAGGCGTTAGTGTTCTTTGGAAACATCTTTGAGGATGAATTACTGGCCAGCGTCACATAGAAACCATTGGGGTTCATTTTTCACCACCTCTATATGTCTCGGACCTCAGAAGCCTTCACCCAACTATTGAATTTATCGCTCCAGCCACGCCACTTTACCAAAAGCTGTTTGTTTTTGCCACGACCCCTGGTTGCTAAAATCGTTTGGATGCGGTAGACGTTCTCAACATCCGGGTTTATCTTCTGTAGCTCTTCGGCATAGAAGGAACCCTTAATATCATCGCCTGCGTAGTCCTGCAGTTTGTAATAGGGTCTCAGAGCCGCGGACCGCTCTTTGACAATGAAAATTTCATCTGTGAAGGTCTGTTCATATCCCTTCTCAAACACTCCCTTTATTTTGGACACCCGCACGCGATCACCCACATTAAATGAAAACTTTGACGGTTTTCTCTTAAAGTGAGCGTCATAGACCGTTCTCCACACCTCAAGGGAGTTGTCGGGCGTAACAGAAGCCGGGGTTCGTTTAATAGTCGTGTGGTAACTATGGTTATAAGCGTAAATAAGATCTGAAAGGACGTCGATATAACGAAAGGTGTTTTTGTGTGTCAGGTACCTCCACATTTTTGTTTTAATAGTTCTGTTAAACCTTTCGACCACACTAGCCTTCACATCGCTGGCCGTAACGAAATGTTTAATATTCTCACGTTTGAGAAAATTTTGGAAGGTCCTGTTAAGAAATTCTTTACCCTCGTCCGTTTGTAGCTTTTTAGGAGTCCGACCCTCTTGCAGTATATTTCGGAAAGCGCCTGTCACGGCCCCACCAGTCTTGGTTTTCAGCGGCACGGCCCAAGCGTATTTAGACAGCATGTCTATACACATTAAGATGTAACAGAAACCGTCGTTGAACGCTTGGTGTTCTCTCATGTCCACCAAGTCGGCCTGCCACTGCCAGTCCATTTCGGACACCAGCGTCCTGTTTCTCTTAAAACGCACGCGCGCCGGCTTGTGCAGCGTATAAGCAGCCTGGCCGGACAGCCACTCGACCACCCGCCCGCGGCTGGCGCCGCGCACACCCCGGGATCTCGCGGCCCGCAACAGACCCCCTGCGCCGCCGTAACTGCCCGATTTCCTAGGGTTATAATAGAGCGCACTCAACCCCGCGGCAGACATGCTCCCACTTCCAAACCAATACACACTCGCACACAACCCGGGATGCGCCGGCTGGGGGCTTTGGCACCCCGAGGCGTCGGGGCGACCGGCCGGTAGGGGGTTCCGACCCACACCATTGGCTCCTGAGGGGGCGGGACATGCACAAATAACAACACGCCATTGGATGGCTGGGGGGCGGGACAACCAAACACCGCGGACGACCATTGGATGGAAAAGGGGGCGTGGTACCTGTCAAAAGTTTGACGAAAGGTGTCGCTTTATACTACTCACTGCACACTCTGTATTTCTGAGTTTGGAGTGTACACATGAGAAATGACATCAGAATTGTCTGTCAGATTTCAGGATTCCTAACACTTTGGGATATCTTTTCTTTTCTGATTAAACCAGACAGCTTTCATACCAGAGAAAGATTTTTTGGTGTTTCAGCGAGCGGGTGTGGAGGATTTTGAAACGCATCAGAGTAAACTTAGCTCAAATATCAATATACTCTTGATTTTTACATTTTTGGAAGTTCAATTGTCCTAACGAAACCACCAAGAGATGTCAAACTTGCATTTTGCTCAGGGTGTTTTTTTTCACAACTTTCACTTTGTCATCTACAGTAAACTTATTTATTTCATAGACATCATGCTTCAGCTGACAATAACTTTGTAAAACAAAATAGAGTTTTTAAACCACCAATGTTTAAAGATTACAATTAGGGTTTTTTAACATTTGGATTAAGATAGGTGAATAGGTATTTTCACACATGAAGCCAGTTCTTTGTCCCTCCCATGGCCAGTTAACAACTGAACTCTCAAAGGCTTGCATGTTGCATAAAGTGTCAAGCTACGAGCCTGAGAACGGCAAGCTCAGCAAAGGAAACCAAGAGCAAGGATCGCACTAAATAGTAATATGTGCCTATAAATTTATTACATTTAGATAGTATTATATTTTATTATTTATATATGTATTAAACATGTAGAGCTATTACTGACATTGAAAAAGTATTAGTGGCACACAAAACAAGTGGATGATCTAACTCTTGGAATGAATCTGTGGAAAGACTTGAAAACTGCTATTGCAATTAGCAATCCCCAATAATCCCCAAGAGTGAGCAAATATTATATTAAACCAATGTGCAAAGATGATACTTATGACTGTAACAGCCTCCAAAGGTACCTTCACTAAATACTGAGTTCACTAGTCTCAATACTTATGCAATCTACATACTGTATTTCAGTTTATTTTATTTAGTTTTAGAAGTATTCGAAGTTTTAGCATTCACAATTTGAATAAACTATTAAGTCTAAAAAATATTAATGGCACAAAATGGCACAGCATACAGTAGGAAGGATTTGAATACTCTTGCAAGGCAGTGTATTACTGCAAAGAAATCTTCAACTATTCTACTCAAACCCTTGGGGGCCAGAAAAGACTGCAAACCATAAGAGAAGATAAGAAATGTATGGGTATGGATTAAAGATTGATTATCAGCAAGTGCACAAAAACCTGAAATATTAAAAAAAACATACCCAGAATCTAACAATTATTTTTTAACCACTCAGCAAAATTGTACACAACAAAGGCAACAGGACGAATCAAAACAGCAAGTGATATCTATGCCTAACATTGAGCAGACAGATATGTCCCTGTTTCCTAATCTGAGGTTAACACATCTCAATATAAATTCATGTGTATGCTGATTTTACCCACAGATAAGATTTTACAATAGAAGAACAGCTGGCACTGTGTGGGTTATCAATCAGAAAATGCAAAAAAAAAATGTTGTTTCCTCTGACATCAAAAGAGACCATAGTGCTGCCTGGGGAACAGACCCATACTGCTTTGACAGGAGGGAGATGAGGGAAACCTGGCATGGAAGAGAAGCGCCATACACAGACAAGGGGGGAGGGAAAGAAATTAGCACAGAGGGTAAAGGCGGAAATAAAAGACTGGTCACGTGCTTTGTTAAACTCGAATTAAAATCACCCAGGGGAAATCAGTGCATTGGCATCAGAAAAAAATACTTAGTCACATAAAGCCTTAAGGTTTGCCTGATAGGATTAATTTAATGACAGGCAAAGAGATGCTACATTGCCTTAAGAAACTTGCATTCCATGAAGAAAAATGCAGTGCAACAGCCTTTAATTTAATGTTAATTGAATTGTGATTTCAATAGTGAAAAATAAAAATACAGAACAGCTGCTTAGAAATCTGAAAAAAAGACATCTTGATAAATAATTATAAACACTGTACCATCAAGGGGCAGTGGATTATAGCTAATATGTCAGACTGCCTGTATAAATACTGTTATGCACTGTTGTTTTCTATTACTGTTTTCGGGCTTGACTTGGACGTGAAAAATCAGATGAAGGAAAGCTTAAAATTAATTAATTAAATTCTTCTCGTTACCAAAAAGTAAATTGAAAAAAATAAACAAAGCACGATAATGTGGGCATTTCGTTTCTGGCCACATGCAATCCTATCATCAAGAGAGGGTGGAGGATTGTGGGATCTGGCCTTGGCTACCCTCAAGCATGTTTTGCTAATGCAAGATTTGCAGCACATTTCCAAATGCCTTCAGTATTGCACCAACCCAGCAACCTGCTCTTCTGCTAATTCTGAGCATTCGATAGCTTCCAAAGGTGCCCGAGATTTCCCTTCAGTTTGGTCCCAACCACATATCCTCAAAAGGTGGCTTCTGGCTCTTTCTCTACAGTACTGTATGTAAGTATATGCGAGATGAGAGATGTGACTCACAAAATGACTAGTACACGTATGTTCTTTCCAGAAAACCCTATAATCAGAAACAAATGGACCAAACAAAGGTTATAGCAAAAAAAATTTTTTTTTTCCTCTGTAAAGTATAGCACCCTCCTAAATCTCATTTAGGGCATCTCATCTGCCTTATTGAAGTCAAAGCCATTACCTGCTCTCTTTTCTCTACCCACACTTTGTGTAGTATATAACTATGACAAGACCTACAGCCACAGCAAGGCTGGACCCGTCAGACAGAGACAGAGCACTTCCTTTCCTTCAAAAAAAAGTGAAAATGGACTGTGCCATGAGACATCACATTAAAATAAAGTCACATAAAAAGATCACCAAAGCTCCACAGAGGTGCATGAAGCATCAAGGTTTATTTGCTGTGAAATCCAGTGGGCACCATCATCATTTTTATAACATGTGCCCGCTGGCATAACTTAAAAACATCCTTGTCAAAATGAACCCAAGAGTCTGCAGCCTTTGATCACCATTCCTAGCCATAAGCCCCCACCCACATGCATATACCAGAATTCAACTGGACTATTTCAACTGTTTTAAGTCAATGAAAGCATCTCATTACTATTTTTTCAATGTACTATGTTTTGAAAAAAATGTTAGAAATACTCTAAAAATCAAAATTGTTTTATATCAATCAAAACAATATCAATGACTGCATTTATTGTGACTTTTATCTTTGCATAACGCAATAATGAAAAAAATGAAACAATATGGTTTTCTTTACATTTCCTCTACATTTGCAAGCAGTTCACAATTCACCTGTTACAGTCTACAACTTATTTGGAAAAAAAATGTGTTTCAGAGATCTTATTTTTAATAAAATCTTTCAAATACCCTCTGAGTACATCAAAATGCATGGATAAGAAAATATTTCATGTTTTGAGTCCATACTGCAGTTTTTAAAAGGTATCTTATCTTTATTGCTATTATTTAGCTTTCTTCTCCTTGTGACACTTCTCAATGTCACTTGTGATGATATCATTCCTTGGTCGCAGACTTTACAAAAACCACAGCGAGCGTACACCAGCTTAAGGAGAATTATGTATGAGTTAATATCTGTTTACTCCTTATCTCACTAAACATAAACCAAAAGGTGACATTCATACAGATCTTAAATCTGAAATATAGATTTCATCACAGCCAGTTTAGTAGGAAACCTAGGCAGTGAAAATATAATGCCAAAGAAGCATTTTAGGTCTTTAACTTGTCTTGTCAATGACATCTAAAGGATTTCTTTCTAAACGTGTTTTACTCTTAAAATACTCTCCACTATTTTAAGAACAATTAAATATCAGGTAAGCAAAACCAATAATGAATACAAAGTATAAGACATAGTGTGTTTAGACTTTTACAAGACTTTTGATAAATTCTCAAATTACAGGGAGTAGACATTCAATGTTAAGTTTGTGTTTGGATTGAGAATTTCTTAATAAACAGAAAACAGAGAAACCACAGAGATAAGGGGTGGGTCCCACAGGGATCTTAAAAAATGCTAATACTGTATATACCAATGTTTTAGGTTCTGGTATGGTTAGTAAACTAGTCAAGTTGACAGACGATAGCAAAATAAAATGATTAGGAAATATTGCTGAAGTAACCAAAGATTTTTTTTTTAAATCAAGAATGGGCAGATGATGTTTAGATGTTTAATGTACTACAATCTGGTATCAAAAGCAAGCTAGAAATTCAAAATGGAAAATGCCAAACATGAACTTGAACTTGAGGCTACTTATGAAAAAGACTGGAGGTGTTCTTGTACATCTTTACATTTTCTACAGAAAGATGGGAGAAGCAATCAAAACTATATATAAGGATATATAGTTAAAAGTGTAGAATCAAGGGAAGTTATGTTAAAATTGTACAATACACTAGGTATATTTCATTTAGAATACAGTGCAACATTTTACAAAAATATTTTTTTGGAAATTTAGACCAGAGAAGAAACACCAGATACATTCCAAGGCTTAAAACAAAGTCTTGCACTAACAGCCAAAAAGAGCTGAATATTTTTATTTTTGAGCAGGGAAAATTAGGAGGGGACCTGATCCAAATATTCAAAGTCCTCAATCTACAATGAAATGTGAACCAGTGGACACAACTGTAAACTATGTAGGTGTTTATTTATATTTAAGAACAGGAGGCACTTTGCAAGGAAAAGTATGGAGTATAGAACAAACTATCCAGCCATTTTTCACTGCTCATTCTATAGAAATCTGCTGATATTATACTTATCATTTATATTGAACTTGCAATCACAAATACAAAGTATTTTACTGTAAAACAACATCCACAGTTTTGTTGTACCAATACGTTTGGAGAGTATTGTCTATTAGCATATCAACACTGAAAAATTAAGAAATTAAATCTAGTTACTTTATCAGAAATAAGGCTTCTTCTCTTCTTGATGAGACTGCAGTGTAAGGCATTCTTCTCCCGGTTCAACCCTTCATCCAGATTTTGTTTCACATGAAGCAGCTCTTTTTTGGCTTTGTCTAAAAGCAAGTTCGCCTGTTCCTCAGTCACGTACCTTTCACTGTAAAAACAAAGGAAAAACATTATTTTCAGCAATACTATGCACTCTCAGCCATGTTAAAACAAACAGAGGACACAAGGACAAAAAAGGAATGTAAATTTCCACAATGTCTTTCATTATTACTGTATAAGCCAGCAGCCATATCACCCTGCAACTCACAACTGACAGCCCACTGAAGCTCAGCAGGTGTGAGCCTGGTCAGTACCTGGATGGGAGACCTCCTAGGAAAAACTAAGGTTACTGCTGTGAGAGGTGCTAGTGGGGCCAGCAGGGGGTGCTCACCCTGCGGTCTATGTGGGTCCTAATGCCCCAGTATAGTGATTGGGACACTATACTGTAAAAAGGTGCCGTCCTTCAGATGAGACGCAAAATTGAGGTCCTGACTCTCTGTGGTCATTAAAAAATGCCAGGATTAGGGACGTAATTATTGTGGGTTAATGATTGTGAATGAGTAGAAACAGAAACACACTATATAAGACCACATTTAGACCACAGAAGGCAGGAGAGAGGAGAAGAAGGAAAGGAGAGAAAGAGGATCAGATCACAAGAGAGGAGTTGGAACTTGAAGCTTGGTCAGGCTGAGAGCCCCTACTTCATGATCATCCAGATAAAACATGACTGTAGCTAAGTATATGAACCTTGACAGAGAGCTTGCTACTCTGTGTTTTAGTGAATTTGGATTTCCTGGGTAAAAGATATCTCAGTTAGAAACATCTTTCCTGCTGCTGGGTGTATTTTTAAAATAGAGAGATTCCATTTATTTTGTGGGGTGCAGAGACAGAGATTTAACTGCAGGTTGTATTACGTTTATTGAGAAGGCAGCTTATCTCTTATTTGGCCTCAGTATGCATTAAGAGTTTAATACTTAATAGAAATCTGGGGGCTTTCTGGGTGATAAGGATGTTAGGCCTATAAAAGGTCTTGTTTGTACAGTACATAGTGTAAACATAGTAACCTGTGTGTTGTATGTAGTGTACTTTGTGGTACTGTCATTGTTAATAAACTTACTCTTTTCACCAAAGCTGTGCCAGAGAATAAAGAGTTCACATGCCTCTAATTATACCAACTGCTTGGGTATATTCTGGAGAAATCACTTACAAGTTGGGGGTTATTAATAATTATTAACTAAACTGCTCTTTCAATTCCTGATTTTCACCATTTTAATAACCCTTCACTTGTAACAATATTTTTCCATGGAGGTACTTATTACAAAATACATGGTTTACAAGTAAAACTAATGAAACAATATTAAAATACAGCACAAGCAATACAGTAGATTCATGTAGGAAGCATTTAAAATCATGTTGAATACAGTTTTTGTTATATCCATTTGTTCATGGAATTTAAGAACAATAGCTCTTTTGTACAGCCTCATTATTTACAGTAATTTAATAAGTCAATTTAATGGATTTTTACCATGTAACTCACTATATGCAAGTTTCTGTCTGGTGTTATTTTCCTGGGACATGAAACCGAGATAGCTTTATCAAGAAAATGTTTGCAAGAGCTTTAGAATTTGCTTAATTCTAAAGCATAATTCAGAGAATGTTTTAAGAACTTTTTTATAGAGAGTATCAGATAAGGTGCATTGTATGCTGATACTAAATTGAGGACACTATAATGTATAAACTGTAGAAGAAATCATGTACTTTTATCCAAGCTGGCTAAGACTTTCAATAAATACAAAATGAAATGGGATACGACAGACAGAAAAAAATGATATTTTACAGTACTGCTGCTCTATGACAGCTTATGATAAAGAAGTACGGGGGGAAAAAACTGTGCTGAAACCCATTCAATGCATCGTGGAAGACTGTCAGACTCATTCATCCATTCACATAAAAAACACTTTAAACTGTCTCTGAGAATTTAAGGCACAAAAAAAGTCAGATATCATTCTCCAGAAAATGTAAAAAATGGAAGAAAGTGGTTTGATAATGTTATTGTCAGTCACTAGTCAGAGGAATACAATAATCTCAGCACTTTTATCCAATCAATGCCAAGATACCAGAAACTAATGTACCCAGGGATATTAATCATATCTTATCATCTGTGTGAAAAGAACTGGGTCTCTTTTAATATATGGTAATGTACATGCAGCCTGACATTAATGAAAAACAACATCTAGATCACAAATTACACTAATATAAAATACAGTAACTAAAGTCTTTTCAGATGAGGAATACAGACTTCCTGGATGGTGCACAGAAATCGTAAATTGTTGGAAAGATAATAACATGATTATTCAGGGAGTGGTAATGACAACTAGTTTATTGAGACACCAAGATGAGTGGAGACTGGAGACTTTACTCCTCACTGCAGACTTCCCTCTTGGCTAATAGTCTTTTCTTTGTTTAATTAAAATAGCAACAAATGCATAGGTGCCTACAGTGACAAACAGGTTTGTACACTGGGAATGCTTACTGCACAGGGACTGTGCTTTTTGCATTGAAGTGTTTAATGGTGTTGCAGGGACAAGTCTTTAATTGTAACCAAAAAAGTGAAACAAATGGCAACGTTACAAATTACAAAATGGCGACAACTATGTTCACTATGTGTCAGAACCTAAAACACAAAAACTGCATTTGGAACATCAGTGTTTCAAAACTGTCTAAAAATGTCTGAAAATTGACTGTAAAGCCAATCAGAACTTTTATTGCTGAGAAATATTCTGATATCATAAGAACATACTGTACAGGTATCATGAATGTTACAACCAAGATTAGCTCATTTCACTTATCAAGCTTGTTTGGTTGGTGACAGCTAATTCCTATCCAGTCATTTCTTGAAAGATGACAGGGTATACACTTAATTTACTTTCTTGTGTTATTACTGAGCAATAATAAACGTTATTATAGTACAATAGTGCTGAAGTTCTAAATAAAATAGTAATACAAAAATCAGGTAAAAAGTAAGGAACTGGTGCCCTACTAAAAAGGAAGAAATACTAACTCTAACACAGGTGAAGCTATAATATTATAACAGTGCCTTACTGTAGTTTACTTGTTTTCAAATACAGTAACTTGAACTTTAGGGGGGAAGCCCCTAAAATAACTTTAACTTTCCAGTACTTGTTTTCATTTAAAAACTGCCAATTATTTCAGAAATACTTCTAGTAATCATTAACAGTTATAACATAAATATAACAATGGAAATGTTTGTTTTACAAATCACGGAACCATACTCTGTTTTCCCAATAAGGTATCAAGTCCCACTTTCACGGATTTGCCACTAGTGGAAACCCAAATCGCAAATACTGGGATTTTACTGTATATGTTTACACAAGTGTGTCATAGTGGCACAGTGGTTAGCATTTCTGCCTCATACCATTGGCACCCTGGGTTTAATTCTGGACCTGGGGTACTATCTGAGTTGAGTTTGTGGGTTTCCTCTGGTGCTTCTGTTTCCTCCCACAGTTCAAACACATTTTGGTAGATTTATTGGCTACTGTGGACACTGGCCCTGGAGTGAATGTGTGCATCCTGCTATGGACTGGCATCCCATCCAAGATATAATCTATTTGCACCTATTGCTTGCCAGGATAGACACGGCTCCAAGCAAATGAAAGCATGGCCTAAACATCAAACAGCCCAATCCAAAAATATCAGAAGCAGTATCAAGCAAGACAAAAGTGTGAAATTTCTGAAAAATCAATTCCAACATGTAACTACTACCTACACGGAGTTCATAATGTTGGACTGGTGGCCTAATATAGTGTATGTAACAATTGGAAAAAAAAAACAGACCATCCTTCTGAGTTTACAGATGCAACCATTCAAAATGCGCGGTAAAAACCCATGGTACAGTAACCTACCCACAAGCCACCGCAGGGCACCGCGGTAAGTGATTGGCTGGCCAAAATGACCGACAGGGGCACTCATGGTGCATTGGTTGGTAGTGCAAAGATTTAATCATTTAATGTCTTTACTGTGCACATTTTAATCCGCTTAGTTTTGAATATTTATATGGATTTTACCACTAAAGGGAAATTTTAGTAGCTGAGCATAAAAAGAAGAGGAGCATAACGCATCTGAAGTTCATAAACGATATTAATTTAGGAACATAAACATTACTGTATGTATGTAAACTGTACTGTGTATGGCTGGTCTTGGTAGTTTAAAGAAAAAATACACACCAGTCTTCCATTTCTCCCTAAACATTTTAAGCATGAAAGTTTTATGAAACGGTACCCAAATATGCGATTGCTGTATAGAATGAATTTTAATTTAAAAACATTATTTAACACGAACATTAAGCTGTTTACATCTTCCGCCTGAGAACAGTCACCCGTTGCTACCCAACGCAGAAACACAGCCACTAACTAGCAAAGAGAGGACATTAGCTACCCAATATGATAAAGAAATAAGTGATTATTTTGTTTATTTCTTTTGCACATTTATTTGAACATTTCCATCGATTGTACAAGCACTTGGAAACTGTCCAATCCCTAGTTCATCAGGCATTTTACCGGTCTGGCGCCTGTCTGTGTCTTCCAGGATATAATGCCAGCGAACTCTTGTTTTTATGTCCACTATAACAGACAATCTCCTTTGCTTTTAACCGAGCGTTTAATAATTTCCTAAAATGAAAATTATTTACTTTATTTCCCTTACGGGATCAATAAAAGTATCTATCATCTGTCTAAACTATGGGACAGAATTCTGGGGTCTCCCCATACCAGAGATTATGGTAGGGCTTCAGAATGGTGATTGGCTGACACCATCTGACACCCCTCTGATTGGAGAAAAAAGACGTGCTGGTTTGCTATATATACTGTACCAGGAAGAGGATTTCTTTCTATTCAAAACGTGTATTTTAAAAGTTTAAGAAGTAAAAACCTTACAGCGTACACAGATTTCTAAACTGATCAGGACTGTTATCTTTGTCTTATGCATAATAATGTTCACCGCTCTGTCCAGCAAATTAATAATAAACTTTATTTTATATAGCGTTTTAAACGAATAAGTAATAAGATTGCTCATAAACCTAATCACTTGCTTTTTCTTTTTATTTAGGCTCAGATTTCAACTATAGATCGTATTATTAATAACCATAATAACAACCAACCAACAAAAACAACCATATAAACATAATACCAACCAAAAACATAGATAACAACCACAATACAAAATCAAATATATCAAACCATTTTACTCTCGCAAATTCCTCCAATTATCATAATCCCCCCCCTTATGCAAAACCAAACCTTCCTCCCATCCCAGTTTATCCTGTTTATCATAAACAAAATCCACCTCAATTTTCAACATAAAGCATTGCACAAAATCAATACCTCAACACTCCATACTCAACACTCCGCCCTTTATGCAAAACCAACATCCCTCCGCTGTTCTCTCTCTCCCCTGGCGGTTGTAATTGTTTTTATTTTCAAATAACTTTTAGCAAAGTCATTTATTTTAAAAATCTTAAGATTTTTATATTTATGTCTTTATTTAGTGGTTTCATTAGTGACAAAGGCTAAACTTTCTTGGAAAAATGTATTTTATGTAAACCATGTTTGCTATTAATTCATTCAAAGCTAAAATATGTTCATTGTCTTCTAATGAAAGAAGGGTTCCTTTCGCCGTAGTTGGATTGAAATTAGAAGCTTGCCACGCCTGGACTGTTACACTAACGCATTAGCATGTTAAAGCGATTTCATTGAGGAGCCTAGCCTTTAACTAGTAAGTACTGTACTGGTATTGGTAGTTTAAAGAAAAAATACACACCAGTATTCCACTTTCTCCCTAAACATTTTAAGCATCAGAGTCTTACACGTGGTTATTTCGGAAACGTTTGTACGTGCTCCTTCTGACCATGTTACTGTTTACTGTTACTGACCATATTAAGTTTAAGTGCCTGTGGGCACTTTTCCTGTCCGTGGGGGGTGGACCGTCTTTCATTAGAAGGTTAGTCTGTTCTACTCTGAGAATGTAGAGTGGGTGGAAAGTGCCCGCGTTCATTTAATTAGTATTAAAATTCGCACTGATTCCCTTGCGAAGATACGGACATAGGAATATTCGTGCGTGGTCAAAAAATGGCATAAAAACGACAAAGTGAAGGCTGTGAAAACATTCACAATGTACTTTATACACAAAGCAAATATACCCCCCCCCCTCTCAATTCAATTCAACCTGCTTTATTAGCATGACAGATGGGTACAATCAGTGTTGGGTATTTACTTTGCTTTGAGATGCCACTTTTAAAGGTGATATATAAAATCAAGGCTTTAACTTGCTTTAACTCCACAAGTCTGAGTTCTTGTGTCTGTCCTATCCGAACCCGAAAGTATTACAATATGTATCTTTATAGCAGGTGGTGTACGGCTTTTTAGTATAGATTACACTTTTCTAAAATGTATTTAAAAAATAAAAACGATTAAAATCTAATCTTTCCACGTTTGATCCCAAAATAAATCTAAACGGGGAGAAAGCTATGCTGAAAGTTTATTAAGATACTTAGAAGACAAAGATATCAATTTATGTTGCATTTGTCTGATTGTGAATCAAAAAACACATATATTTAAACCCGCATTTGCGATTTAAATCAAAACGTTATTTAAATCAATATAAATGTTTATATTGTAACGCCTAGGTGACTATTCATTGTTATTAAAATTACTTAAATTCGATCATGTTGTGATATTTAGAAATATAAATTTGTTTGGTGCGAGTGAGGTTTTATTTAATCTCTGACTCAGTGATGGCCTGGCATGGTGAGGTGCGCTGGCAGCTATGTGGTGTTACGCAGTGGTGGCCTGACACGGTGAGGTGCCCTGGCAGCTGTATGATGCAGTGGTGGCCTGGCACGGTGAGGTGCGCTTGCAGCTATGTGACGCAGTGGTAGCCTGGCACGGTGAGGTGCGCTTGCAGCTATGTGACGCAGTGGTGGTCGGGTATGTAGAGGTGCACTGGCAGCTGTGTGTTGTGACGCAGTGGTGGCCTGGCACGGTGAGGTTCGCTGGCATATAATGAATATATTTCCATGGATATAATACAACTGTTATTATTGATCACCGAATTATTGTACTTGACATGACTTCATTCAGCCTTTCCTGAATGTCTATGACAGGCAGAGAGAGTGCTGTTTCTGGTGCGATCTTTTGCAGCTGACATTTCACTGTTTTAAACGAACAAGAAATTAGATCGCTCATAAATCACTTATTCTATATAAACACAGCGTAATTGCCCTCCGAAAATCCTCTTTTTCTTGTTCGTTTTAGAGACCTTGATCGAAACTGATTTTAGATGTCAGAAAGGATTTATTTTCTCTGTATTTCCTACATTGCTTTGTCGAGATTTTAACTTTATATCTAACTTTATATCTAGGCTCAGATTTCAACTATAAATCATACAGTGATTAATAGCAGTAAATACTGATGTTTTGCGCCCTCTTACCACAAAAATATATGTTTAAAAAAATGTCATGTTCCCATAAAAAAGTCATGCCTTGGAGTATAGACCCCCAAAGGAATGCCATAGACTCAAACTGCAAAATAAACACATACAGAAAGAAAGTATTTGTATTGTAATTGCAAATCCTGGTACTGTATGAGTGATTGGTATGACTTTCCTCATTACAAATCTCTTATTAGAATTTAAATTTCTCTGTAACTCCAGGTCAGAACAGAGAAAATGTAACTGCCTTAAGGAATTTACGATTATGAAAAATAGAAGGATAAGCATGATACGTATGTCTTCTGTCATTTTCTAAGTCATGTTACTGAGCACCAAATCTTATTGAAAATATGAATCCATTTAAGGTTTATACCATTAAAGTAACGGTTTATTCCATGCTGAAAATGTTTGTACCAGACTTTTTTGAGGCCTTTTAATTGTGTCTGAAGTCTGATGTTGTAAATTTTATTGTTAAAAAGAAAATGTCACTACTAAAGTTAGCTGGTACTGTTGGTATTGTAAGTGGCAAGTAGAGCTCATATTTTAGATTTTGTGTAGTTGCTAGCGTTGAACTGTGTGTTGGATGCACATGAATTGAAGGAATGGGCAAACATAGCTGATGCGGATCCACAGAGCCAGCATATTAAGATGTTTATAATTAGAGGCAATTTGTTTAAATAACTAGGTATGGATACTGATGTGCAAGAGAGATGGAAAGGCTGTTTCCTTAAGCCAGCACTATAAAATATTTTATTCTCAGTGAGATGCTGCCATTTCATAGTGGGTTTCTAACACTGTGTATAGTTCCATCCGCACAGTGCCTTTACTTCCATTTCTAATCTCTTTATCCAGTACAGAGGATTTGGAGCCTATCCCAGTAAGCAACGGACACAAGGCAGAATACACCCTGGACATAGCGCCAGTCCATCACAGGACAGACAGACACAAACACACACACACCAGGGCCAGTTTTCCCATAAACCAATTAACTTACCAGTATGTTTTGGAGTGTGAGAGGGAGTCATATCACACATATGGAGAAAAACCATGTAACCCAGAGAGAACATGTAAACCCCACACACACAGGATGGCAGGAATTGAACCTAGGACCCCAGTGCTGTAAGATAGCAATGCTAACCACTTTGCCACCATTATAAATGGATGGATATCTTAGTTATCTTTCTAGTTCACAGGTTTGCATGCATAATTTAATTTTGAAAGCCACTGAGACATCAGGTACTACTGTTGTATTTATGAAAAAGAAACAAAACAAAAAACATACTAACAACTGTGCCATCCTACTCCTTAGTTAATTCATTTTATTATTCATAAACAGTTAACATTGTTAGCAAAATATTTTGAATTATATTTAACCCTATTTTTTCTTTAGTTTTGTATTTAACTTATTATATAATAGTCAGACTTAATGTATATTTGAACAATGAAAATATATTTTTACAAGATTTTACATTAAGCACTTAAAATTAATATGGTTAATAATAGTAAACTGTAACATGCTGTAACAAGATCGGTTAAACTGCGAAGAAAATGCTTTCAGAGAAAATGCTTTCAGAGAAAATGTTTCAGGTGTGAAGAACATAGATCTCCATTGCAATTTCAACCAAACCTGTTCCCACACACCCTGCCCCCACTACCATTAGAATATACACAAACATTTTAGCGTTTCATTCTGAGCAGAAGACCCTCACACCTGAAGAGTGCTGGCTGTGACGAATTAAACCGGTTTTACAGGTTTCAATCACAGACCATGTGACATGGGAGTCAGTAAACTAACACACAGCGCCACCGGATTTGATAACGCTATAAAAACGCTATAAAATAATGTGACTTGGCACAGAACAAGTTTACAGCACAGTACAAAAATAAATGCTGACCATGACTTTAGAAGCATAAATTGCCTTACACTCAATTTAAACACAAGCTGTCTTTAGCCCTCTAAGCTGGTTCATACAGAAATGTAGAGATCCAGGCTCAGAACACACACCTTCATTAGCGAATACATATGCAGGACAACTAGAGAAGACGTTTAATAGAGGATGGATTTTTAGAAACATCCCATCAGTGACATCACTGAAGTCAACTCCTAGGTACTGTAACTGTCGTGTGGGTAATTTCACAAGAATCAGACAAAGGTTTAAGCATCGCTTGTTCTAGATAAAACTGCAAAAAAAAAAACAACAACCAATAATGTACTTCTTTGCGGCTCTGTTTGCCCAAATCATATATTCACAACGTGAAATCTAGAAAATAATATTACGTAACCAAAATCCGCAATATGGAAACAGAACCTGTGTAATTGTTGATAGATGATGTACTCGTAACATTTTTTCAAGACGAACTACAACATTTAAAAAATGACTTGTATGTACTTGATATCTCTAATCAATCCACGGGTCCCAGCACAAAACGAAACTAAAACACATACCGTTTCGCGCTTCTTATTAGTTGCTCAAAAGTAATGTGACCGTATGAACTGCATAATATAAACCTAGAAACATATACGTGAGCAGTACTTAAGCACTGTAGTATCGGTGTTAAGACATACCTCTCAAATACTGTAAATCAAGTTAAAAATATCTCAAGACCGATTCTGGTCATAATGAAACCATGTTTCGTGTATGTTTTCTTTTTCATCTTGAAATAACTCATTTCTAAATACCTTTTTCACTGTTAACATCTTGCAGCAACTCTGCTACAAAATATACACTCTGACAGTTCATCCTGCTACCAACATTAAATAAAACAAATCTTAAGATTTCTATATTTATGTCTTTATTTAGTGGTTTCATTAGTGACAAAGGCTAAACTTTCTTGGAAAAATGTATTTTATGTGTTGCGGAAAAAACTGACTTGCTTTAACAAAATATGTTTACAAATCCTTTCACCTGGCATTTTCGTAGTTAGAAATTATGGAACGCTCTGTTAAAAGCAAGGGAGTTTTTATGTCTGTTGCAGTTCTTTTGCAACATTAATATAATTATATCGTTATTAATTTCTTGAGATACGCGATTCCATATTATATTCCCTTTTAATCAAATTCTAAAAGTATGCTTGTTGACTCCGGTATCACGTTAGTTAAAGACTTCGAAGCTTACAATGTTTAGGGAGAAATGGAATACCGGTGTGTATTTTTCCTTTAAAGTGCCGATTCCTGGAATCTGACTGGCTGACACCCCTCTGAAGTGGTTCCATAAAATCTGGTATACGGAAAAGAAAGCGTTGATAAATACAAGTGTCTTTTAATACACTCTTTGCTGTGCTCTTGAGGATCCTTGTGATATTTTAAGCTCTAGTTGAATGATAGGTGTCGCATTTTAAATCATTTTCGTAGCTAGAAATTATGAAACACCCTGTTAAAAGCAAGGAAGTTGATATGCCCGTTGAAGTAAAACAAAATGCCTGACAAAGTATGGCTTGGACAGATTCCAAGTGCTTGTACAAATGTGCTAAAGAAATTATACTTTGAGTATACAGCTTGTCCAAAGTCATCCATTATTAATACTATTAGTAATATCTTCAGTAAAGGCTTTGATGCATAAATATTTCTGATAAAGGTAGGTTGTGTACTTTTGTCCAACTGAGCAATCTTGC
Source organism: Lepisosteus oculatus (assembly GCF_040954835.1). Lineage (NCBI taxonomy): Eukaryota > Metazoa > Chordata > Actinopteri > Semionotiformes > Lepisosteidae > Lepisosteus > Lepisosteus oculatus. Next base: position 43,162,742 of record NC_090696.1, on the reverse strand, counting down.
TTTCATAAAATATACCAACATTTTAATGACTGATGATTAACATGCTGTAATACACAGTTCAAAATTAAAGGCTCAAATGCTGTAAATGAGAGGTTAAGCTCCCCCTGGTGGTTTTACAAGGCGACGCCGGATAGTTTTCCGGCAGAGCGTCAAATGATACGTGACACCACGTGATACCGCGACACGCCCACCGGGGTATGCCGCGAAATACCTTACCCATTTTGAATGGCTGCATCTGTATGTGGTCCAATTTGTAAGATCAGATTTTCTTGTGTATATAAAGCAAACCGCAGTATGATACTGTTGACGAATAATATAAGGAATGAGCTGTCATAACTTTGAACTTCAAGGAACCAAGCTTGGTACACCACTGCAATATTCTGATATGAAATATTATTCCACATGAGTAATTCTTAACACTGGCCATAATCAATACCTATTTCCAAGACGATTGCCCCCTGCCTATTGTAAACTACCTCTGACTGCACCTGCAGCATCAAAATCTAGAAATGATCCTTGTACCGTTTCAGAGGAATTAAATTATAATTCTCTGCATGCACTACTGTATCATAAGTTTTAAAGAAAAGAAAAAAAATCATCCTTGTAAAAAACCTGTCAGGTATATTAATAAAGACTCTATAAAGCACTTCAAAGACTTTGTTTTCCAGACAAGAGCAACCTTCAAATGATGAATGATTTTTGACATCCACCCTGAAGAATGTGATATAATTGCAAAGGAGGTTAAGTGGATGAAAGATGACTCTAGCTGCTGGAAAAATAAAATGATGTCTATTAAGGAACTATTTTATCAACAAAATTAACAGCAGGGATGGGGCTGCACAGCATTATGTTAAATGGCTGGGTAACATAAAACTTCTGATTAAATATTACAAAGCCTCTATGTTTAACACTATACATCTCAGTCAGTGACAATTCAAAACAGCAGTTCAATCACATGCCATCAATGAATCTTTCTGCAGAATATCATTAGTGTGGTCGTGATAATACAGACTCCTGCCTATGAGGCAGCTTTAGGTTAACACCCCTACTGTTTTGACAAATACCATGGAATCTTTAATGACCAAGTAGTCAGGATCCTGGTTTAGCATTTATACAAAAGACAGCACCTTCTAGAGCACAGTATCACCAGTCACTATATCAGGGTATTGTTTTTTTGGAAATATGGGTCCAGAGGTAAGAGTGCCATCCACTGCTCAACCAAAAATACTTACAGAAGCAACCTGAGGAAAATTGGTTTTAATAATAATAATAATAGCTTACACTTACATAGCGCTTTTCTGGACACTCCACTCAAAGCGCTTTACAGGTAATGGGGACTCCCCGTCCACCGCCAATGTGCAGCATCCATCTGGATGATGCGATGGCAGCCAAAGTGCACCACAAGTGCACTTACCACACATAAGCTATTAGTGGAGAGGAGAATATGAGTGATGTAGCCAATTTATAGATGGGGATTATTAGGAGGCCATGATTGGTAAGGGCCAATGAAAAATTTGGCCAGGACGCCAGGGTTACACCCCTACTCTTTTTGAAAAACGCCCTGGAATTTTTAATGACCACAGAGAGTCAGGACTTCGGTTTTACATCTCATCCGAAGGACAGCGCCTGTTTACAGGATAGTGTCCTCGTCCCTACAATGGGGCATTGGTACCCACATGGACCGCAGGGTGAGTGCCCCCTGCTGGCCCCACTAACACCTCTTCCACCAGCAACCTTAGTTTTTCCCAGGAGGTCTCCCATCCAGGTACTGACCAGGTTCACACATGCTTAGCTTCAGTATTTTGCCAGTTATGAGTTTCAGGGTGATATGGCTGCTGGCATGTTTTATGGATTTACTGTATGTAGCCTTGAAGTTGGCCCATCATCCTCACTTTGAAATGTGGGCAATGAGTAATGTACAGTAGGGTCAGGGTGACAAGGTGAACTACAGAAGGGTAATTCAGTTACTGAAAAGGCCCGATAAGATTTTTGCATCCTCCACACAGACCAAACAGGGCTCTGCCAGCTAAGCCCTGAATGGCAGAACAGGCAGAAGAAGATGCATCAGGATTATCTACCAGCAGTTCCAGTAGACAAAATCTGTAGAATAAGAGAGCTCCAATCTCCATAGTCTATGATGCTGTTGGATCTAAGGGTCTTATTTTCGTCAATGTACGTGTGATATTGAATGTGCAATATGAGGGAAGGAGCCCAGCATTTTAAGAACCATAGTTGAAAGTGATAACATTAAAGAGAGCTCAGCATGACAGGACTGCAAAGTACACATCCTTATACTGTATAAGATGTCCCAAGACATCACCTGCTTAAATGCGTATTTAAATATACAGTAATGTTGCAGGGGGTGTAATACCTAGGATGAGATGGGTTGAACACTCCACTCTAGGTAAAAAAGACTAGCCCTGAGTAAAAGACATGAGTCTGTTTGACTCTGACAAAGAGAGGAGGCTGCACTTCAGGACCGTAAACCCTACTGAAAAAAGGTCAGTAGAAAATATAAGTAACTCTTGAAAGAAGTAGAGTATTTATTTCAACAACATGGCTGTGTAATTTATACCATATATGCCATTACCCTTTGGGTAAAGAAGTTCCTCCTGTTCTCATTTTTAAGTGCACTTCCACGTGATTTCCAATTATGTTATCTGTCTTCCGATTCATGTTTCAATGCTGATTCTTGAGAAATCTACCAGAACTTTTCTTCTATCAGCGGTGCAGCTTGTTCCATACTCCTCCAACCATTTGTGTAAAGTGCCTCCTGTTCCTTGTTTCAATTGGACTTCCACAATGCTTCCACTTGTGTCATCTGATTCATGTTTCACTGCCAATTCTGGAGAAATCTATGGGGTGAACTTGTTAACAGTTTTTGTGGAGAGATTCAAAGCTCTCCTCATAGTTTTCTCTGTTGTGACAGTGTAAGTCATCCTTTATGCCCCAAAGTATGTTTAGTTTCTCTTCTCTGGACTTATTCCAGAGCAGCTGTCAAAAGCCTCCTGATACACAGGGGCAGTTTTCCTCAATATGAGTGTTGCAGGTACAACGGAGGTCAAGGACCACTCACAAGGAGAAATTGCCTTTAGGCTGATGGAACAGCAGTGCCTACAGGTGCTCCAGACCTCTGAAGACAGTGTAAAATAAAAAAATAAGCATAATCCCAGGTCTGAGAAAATGGGTCTGCCAGGGAGAAGAAAAAAGCTAATTCCTCCACCACTTCAGAAGCACTCTGTAATAGACCAGTGATGCATGTCTCGGACTACAGTGGAGAGATATTCCCTGGAAACTAAACCACCACTGATATCCGACTGAGGCAGGGTCACCCTGCACTGTCCCAGAAGTGATTTGGCAGTATAATCATGGGGACATATCAAGAAGATATCCTAAGAGTTGACCTGAAGTATTAAATATGATTAATGGGGAAAATCTCTTAAAGATTTGAATGTAAAGTAGTTTTAAAGTAAGTGCTAAGAACATTTTAAATGGGATTTTATATCTCCTAGGCATTAGAACTGATGTAATTCCTACTTATATGTATAGTTTCTACATATAAATAGGAATTCCTATAGGCTACTTATGTCAAATACTTTATTTCTGAAATGATTTAGGTGCCCAACTGCTTCTAAAGACTGAGACAGAGTTTAATACGAATGCTTGACTTCCATAAAACGTACGTATTAAAGAACACCGATTTTTTAGAAAGAGAAACAAGAACTAATTATTTAGATTAAGATGTGCATGTGTCTGATTTTAGCTTTAGCTTGCAGTGTAGAAAATACCAATATACTGTGAAAAGTGTAATTATTGGGACAGTGAAATTAAATGAGTCATACAAAGCAATCATTGTATATAAGGTATGATGTATGCCACCAAATACTCACTTTACACTCATTTTATTTCCCTGAAGTTCATTTGTCCCAATGCTTATGATTTAGGATTTAATTACAAAAACATTTTTATTTTAAAATGGTTTAACACATACGCACAAAAATATTTAGAAATAAAAGCTGAAACTCTGTCTTTTTGTCTAATACTAATGTTAAAATCTAAAATACAAATCTCATTAATACACAGCAACAATGTCAAATTTTTCTTCACTGTCTCAATATTTTATTCTTTATGGTTGTTCTTTTCTAAACTGAACATTTTACACCCAAACTTTTAAACTTTCTTTAGATACTGTATAACCTACTCTTAGTAGATGCTAAATTTACACCCGGTAAATGTGTCTGTAATGCATTTATTAGTAGGTGATCTCCTTCTTTTAAATATGCAGAGTATAGATTGTACTTGAACATAAAACATAATTAATGTGTTGGTATCCTGAAACCAGATAAGGGAGGTTGAGAAATTTAGATTTTTGTAATACAGAGACAAGAAGTTACCAAAATACAGATAATCTTAGATGGCATAACATCAGCAACAGCAAATACATTCCATCTTTCCAGCTTTATTTTTTACAGTAATGTGAAGACATATACTTTGAAAAAACAGTGATGGCTTACTTCTTTAGGTCTTGGAACCAGTTTTCCATCTGCCTGGAAGTATTAGTAAAGACTTCACAGATCAAAGTTTTCAAGCTCTGAAGACTGTGTGCCAGAAACTGCCTCTGAGCATGTCTCTCTTCAAGAATACTCCTCTGGTTTGCCAGAAAGATGTCCAAAACTTCTTCAAGTTGATCCTACAATTGGAAATATGTTTCAGAGTTCAACGTTGACGGGAAAATGATTGATTTACACTACTTTCTACAGCAACAGCTAGTTTACTATATACTGTAGTACAATACATCTCAAAAACTGATTTGGTTATCAAATTTTATCTAAGAGTTACAGTATGAGCTGCTGTTGACACTTAATAGGCCGCTGTTCCAACAGGTGTCAGTAGTGTGCTTAATTAATCCATTAGGCTGACTTTGTGCCAAAGGATACCCAGTGGAGACGTTTCCTGTGCCAGTTGGCTGGCCTTTTGACGTGGCATACTTTTAGCACTATTGTGCTAAACAGCGCAATTTGGGGCTGGATGATGTGTCCGACAGACATTGATCAAATCCTGGTCTGGCATAAATCACACATGGCACAGAAGATATGCAATAATGTTCAAGGGTGCACAATAATCAGCACTAGTCAACAAAAGCTTTTAAACAGTGTGCATTAACTGAAATGTAATTTTAGCTAACAAACCAGTGCTAATAATCATTACATTAAAAGGGTAAAGGGAACAGAGAAATGTTTTACATTTTTCATCCTTATAAAGTACAAGCTGTCCATGTAATTTAACATATGCAAACAGTGTTTAGTTCTAAAGGCCAATATCTGGTAATAAAACAAATGATAAAAGCCCTGTCCTGTCACTGGGCAGGGTGAAGAAACAATTCTGCAATTTCTGTTAATTCTGCAACTGCATAATCAGATAATCTCTATTGCTTAATCTACTTCTGTTTCTGTGTTCCTTGTACAATATCTGGAGAGTGTATAGAAACTTTATATAGATTTTCTCAAAGCCTTTCACAATGTATGAAAAGGAAAGGTTAGCATCAAGCCAGAATACAAAGAAGAACAAGTGTACTGTATGTACTGTATACTGTACACAAGGCTATGTCTATGAACAGTCATCATTGACACAAGCAAACCTCACAGTTAAAGAATCCAAAGCACACACATCATACAAAAAAAGAATAAATCGGGAATACAAAACCTAATCATTTTAATATTACAAACCTCATACTGTTTCAAAAACTGGATTCAAATAGCATTATGTTTCATTTTCAAGTTTAATTTTATCATTTCTACATTGGAACATTCAAACAAGAATAATTGTTTTGAAATTTAAAGGTATAAAAAATTAAAAGCCCACGTCACCTTGACTCACTGGGCCAGAAATCCTGGTTTCTGTAGTGTACTATAGGATTACCCCAGCAATGCTGAGTGGACTGGAACAACTAGTGTAAAGTATCTCAATCAAGCAGTGTCAGAAGCTGCATGCTATGCTGCCCCGTTGCCAATTAAAAACAGACATAAATTACTGCATATAATTAGAGAACAGCAAACATGATCACACTGGGTTAATCGAATTGGCTAAGATGGCCAACAAAGTAAACTGCACCCAGCATCTCAAACTTGGTACCGACCGTAACTATAGAATAATCAGGAGAGCAGAGAGCAAACAGAAATACTAAAAGGGTTCCTTAAAAAAACTGCATGACAAACATCAGCTTATTTTTTAAGAAGCAGCTTATACATGTCAACATCGACTCGCGTTTTGGACTGTCCATAAAAAACGTAGAAAACTCTAAAAATGAATTCACTCTTACCTGGCTCGAGAAATACGCATGCAGTAATTGATTGGCCACGTTCTTCTCTAGTTCCTTCATTCTCGTTGCCTCTTCCAGTTCTTCGAAGAAGATCTTATGGAGCTCCAGTCTCCGGCAAACGACAGTCTGCCGTTGGACCTTTGCAGATGCTTCCTCATGCCTGACCAGGAGGCAGCGTTGCAAGTAGCTCTGGTCTAATTTATGGAGCTTGTCCAGCAACACACTCAACTCCAACACTACCTAATAATTGATATACAAATTCAGATTACAAATGGACCAGATTCATCAATTCATTTTTATGCTAAGGTTGACAGTGAGAGCTAAACATGGCTCAGATGATAAACCAGCCCAGCTCATTTTCTGCTAGAAATGCCTGTGGCTGGATTTGCTCAATTGTTATAAAAAGCTGGGTTGTCACTACAAACGTCAGGCTGGATGGACATAATTATAAGACTGATTGGGACTTATTTTTGTGGCATATGATTTGAAACCAGAATCTATAGTGCTTTATTCTGAAGGTGAGCATACATGGCCATGAACCACAACATTCATTTAATGATAGTCCCCCTTAAAGCAATGCCAGGCACATTATAGTGGACTCTAAGCAAGCAAGCTGAGTCAAAGCCACGACTTTCAAAACAATTCACTTTATAAACACTAAAAAAGCAGATAATGCAGGCTCCTTGCTGGTTGCCAGGAAATGACTAAAATAAATCAATCTACACAACCCTGAGAGCTCTGCGTTTCCACATTTTAGCCAAAATAACACACACCTCTGCAGGATATACGACAGCCTCCCTGAGAAACATGATATTGCAAGTGACCAATAAATGTCATGATCCTGAATGAACTACAAAAACACTTGAACCAAAAAGAGTAGCCTGTCCAACATTATTAAGTAGATAAGTGCGCATGACATTTCAAGTTTTACATTTTTCACCCATTTTTTTAGACAACTAATTCTAATATTCCTGTGATATTTGATGAAAGCTATCAACCTTTAAAGATAAAAAAAACAGGGGTGAGTGATTTCTCAAAATTTGCTAAACATACTAAAAAACTTTAATTTTCAGGTTAGCTAATTCATCAGATATGTTTATTTTGATTTGGAAGCAAAGTATGGTATACAGGTTAGGTGTGCAGTTCTTTGGCCATTACCTAAACTGAAGACCAAGCTAGAACAAACATTTAGCATACATTATACATCTAAACTTTTAGTAATAAAAACAAGTTACTTCCAAAGAGCTATTCACTGGTCTACAGTTGTAGCTGCTCTTCCCAAATCTGATTAAGTGCTGCAGGCTGTGTAAAAGGAAGGGATAATTAAGTTTATTTGTCTCATCATGTCATAGCCTACCCAATGCATTTTTGCATTTGCTCCTACAGACACATCATGATGAAGAAGTGTCGTGAACTGAAATTTCTTATTAACATGAATGCTAAATTCCAAACTGTTGTCAAGTCTAGACTTGGTTTAATCATGAAACAATATTGTTTTATACTGTTCTTTAGGAATTTACTAGTTCGGTGTTTGTACTCCCCATCTTGACTATGGTGGTACTGTTTACAGGAAGATGTCTAAAACTGCTCTTGGAGAAACAAAGTTTTAGATTCTGCCAAAAGAGTTATCTGGTGGCGCCTACTGCTCTCATCTCTGTGAACTTCATTCTCTGAATGGCCCTCACTACATGCTAGATAAATACGTCTGTGGCTTAAATGAACTTATGTGTTAAAAACGTATCGTAATTCACATTATCATCCTACAACATAAACTTTACACTTACAACCATACAGTACATGCTCATATTTGAGGGTCCTTCAATATTTGATGTTTAAGTTTTTTCTGCCTGACACATGCACTGGTGAACACTGCTCCATCCTGTAAATGTTGGTTTATGTGGATTGTCCTTTTTTAGTTTGTCTATGGTATAACACAGACAGATGTTAGGCAGCCATTGTAAATGATAACTTCTTTTCCACTGCCTCACCTGGTTAAAAAAGGATTATTTTTGCTAATCTTGTGATCACTGTTTCCCCCCCAGACAGGGAGAGGAAGCGAGGGAGAGACCCAGGGGCTGGAGGAGAGAGGCGGACAGCTGGGGTGGAACTTGTCGCTTCCCCAGTAACTTCAGGGCACAACACCCCCCACACTGACTGGTCTAAAAATGCAAGTACAGAAGCCTTCTCACCAAAAGTACGAGAGACTATAAAATGTTCAAACCGCACTTTAATACTTAGTTTTATTTGGACACATGCAATTAGTTGAGGGCATTCAATTTCTCCTTCTATCAGTGTCCCAGAGTCTTCTACAGTATGTAACCTCACACTACGCTATTTTTAAATCGGTTCTGTAAAAGCTTGGGCTTAGGAACGCGTAAGTATTGTAAATCTATTTTGTCAGTAAGATCTGGTAAATAAGATTTGAAGATCTTTTAAACTAATCCTTTTTCTTTCAATCTGAATTAAAGTCATGGCAAATAGCCATAACAGCACACTCAACAACCTAACTAGTGGGGTGTTTTATTATTAAAAGTTTATATATTTGAGTGCAAGCTGCAGTAGTCACTTACATTTCTAACAATATTTATATACACATTTAACAGTAGCATATAGTAGTAGACCAAAAGAAGAAGTATATGGAAATGTGGTTGCAATTTTAAACTTGCATAAAAAGAAAGCTATTTTAAGTAGCAGTACAGTTTAGCAAAAAAAAAAAAGATATTACACAGTTCTGAAAAATGGCCGTGCCCACACAGACTTACTGAACTGAAAACACAAATGACAAGAATCAGTGCAGGGGCTCCAGAGTGACTCATGCTATAAAAGCTTCTGTTCAGAGAAAAGACAGGTTTTTACAGCCTAAAGATCACAGATATTGATTAATTGACGGTGGCCTGGGGTTCTTAGATGACGTGCAAGTCTGCTGAGGCTGGGTAGGAGAAAAACGACCTGAGGAAATCCTCAAGTGCATGTCTTCAGAGGCTTCAGCGAGATTGCTCATGTTACCGTACATTGTATCTGTCCCTCGGTAGATAGTTAAATCCCGTTACTGCTTTAAGAAGTAAACAAGTAGAAACCATCGGCTAGCTCAGAGGACCTATAGATGCAGCTTTCTATAATGAGCAACAAAACAAATTACAGTCTGGTCCAGTAAAACACACAAATTTATGTTTTGTGTGAGAATTTTCCTCAAAAATGTTTGGCGCCAGTCAATGGTATTAACTAATTTTAATTAAGGTAAATTCATTTCTTAATGTTGTCAACTATGTTCAATAGCTGCTATGCTCTCAAATCAGCCATGTTACCCTCATGTCAACTATAAGGTAACAATTTGTCTAAAATAAATAGTATTTTTATTACAACTATTTTGTTTGTATTACACTAAAAAGAGGAATATTATCCAATTTACCCAAACTGATGAATCATTTCATTTTCTATGTGACTTACTGTATGTGAGAAAAAGGTAGTACCATAATTTTTTTTGTGATTTTATATTTAATAAATGTTTAATCAAAGTTCTCCTTTAGATAAAACAAACCTGAAATAAAAACTTGTCAAGGGACTTATGAAGTGCTGTATATCCATGAATCGTTTTGGTGACCCAAACACATTTCTCAATCATGTGCTGTACAGTATGTCTGTGACAGAGTTGACAACTAATTTTCATTCATGACAACAGCAAGTAGCACAGCTACATTTTTTCATGTTACAGAATATGCTGCAATTGTAGAATAACCCAGCAGTTTGAGTAGAGAGCACTTGCACTCATTTCCCTGCCCCTGCTCCAAAAAGCTGCCTTCAGTTGTCACAAAGCTGTTAAATTTTATGAGGTGTATTTATGTAAATAACTGTTGTTGTTTTTTTTATCAGTAGACAAGATGGACAAATATTGCAACACCTCTTATTAAAAAAGGTTGACAGTTTAGTTTTCTTCAGAAACTTAGCTACTAAAAGACAAAATGTTTTTGATTTATAATATATTGTTTTTTGGTATTTCTCCGTAATTTTTTGTACGTTTTTGTTCAGACTTTTTTTATTCATATCTTTATGCCTGGGAGAGAAAGAGCTCGCAGTTGTAGCGGCAATGCTTGTTAATAAGACAGAATTAAGCGTTGGTATGCTCCTAAAACAGGCCCCATCTCACCCTCCATCTCTGTGGTGCAGCCACGGAGAAAGAATTCATGCAAGCTGATTTAAGAGTGTTTTCTTGTGATAAGAACCAAGCTCCCAGACGGGGATGCAATTAGCTAAGCCTGGCTATCAGGATCAATGGTCATCCATTGGCGCCTATCAGTCTAGGGAGTGCCGAATGGACATCTGGACTGCATTCCTAAGTGTCAAGAGGAAGTGACTTATACCTTGACCAACCAATCAGGGACTGGCAGGGCGTGGTAATACCACGTGGGTCTCCAATGCCCACCAAACTCTCAACCAATCAGCACACATCTGGGTCTTGATCAAAAAGGGAGCGCAAGCTCAGTTCTGGGCTCTCCTTGGCCATTTTCGCGCATCCTCAGAGACAATCACGTGACAACTGCTGTTGTCTGCAAAAGGACTTGGACTTTGTTCTAAGCGCGAGGCCGAGGATCCCGTACGTACTCAGAATTCTACCAACGTGAATGCTCCGCTTGATCAATGGCAGCCTACAGTTGGACCCTCGTCGACAACCTGAATAGCTTATTCAGAAGCAGCGCTAGACCGGGAACGAACCAGTTTCTTCTCAGGCAAAAGAGTGACTTGTGAGGACTCGCGGTCACACTCTGTGCATAGAGACTTTCTACTAGCCAGCTGGACTGCTGGTAGATCCCCTCGGAGCAACGACTGCCCTGCGCGCCGCAGTTAGATTCCTCCGCCCGTCCTACTCTGAGCTGCACCTCGACTGGTTGGCCGATAGCCAGAGGACGCCGTCACAACGCCCATTGGACAACCGCTGGAACAGAGGCTGCAACAGAGCCTGTCAGCTGGTTTGGTGTTCGTGCCGGGAAATTCCAAATTCAAACACAGTGGATAAGTAAACCCCATGTTCTACATTGCGTCTCGAGAATTCAATTGTACCTCAACACAAGTTGTTATCAATTTAATTCATGAGTAATGTATTTACTTCCGAGTTTAGAGTAACAGTGGGTAATAACACTGATTAGCGATTTGGTAACCGAACGATATATATTGACATATATTCTCTGTTGTGTATCTCTTTGTGTTTGCATCTCTTCGAGATTATATACCTTGTATATTGATAACCCTCACAGTAAGGTCTGCCGCTCGTATCCAGGCAGACTAGTATATGTTTGGTGCACAGTTATATTAATAAATGTATCCCGTGTATTGAACCCGTGTGTGTGCGTTGTTAGTTGTTCGGAACATTGATTATCTAAAAGCCCCAACGAACAACCTCGTGATTACTGCAACCACCCACATTTACACGAAGAGTGAAATACCTTCTGGTGCCATGAGAACTCGTTTAGGGGGACTATCTGTTCCACCTGCCCCCACTTAACGCATAATTATCTCATCAGCTCCAGATTACTTAATAAAGTAATCAAATTAATCCTGCTCTGCTCTTGTCTCTCTGCTTACCTTAATTAATTTAGCTTGTGTTACTACATACATGAAGTAAGAATGTTTTGCACTGTCCCGCACATGTCCAATCAGAGAGATGCACCGATCATGTGTACAGTATGTGGAAAGACAATATTTCTTTGATAAAATGTTAAAACTGTATGAAATATAGGGACAATTTGGGATCTATTGAACAATTACTATAAAAGCTTTTATCGTAATATGTCTTTTCTGTTTGTTACAGTGAAAAGCAGAGCTCACAACCATATTGCAAAAACAAAAGCTCCATAGTTTATGTACATTCACATGAATTCTCACAGTCTTGTGCTTTATTAATTCACCCATGGGAATAAAACGTTACTAATTAGACTACCATCATATTTTAACTATTTGTTACACAAGAAGTGTACTAGAGCTAGCAAACGAGAGAATCCTGCCACAGGGGGAGTAGATAAAACTAGTTTTACCACTCACTGGACCACAAGACCAACATTCTACAGGATGCTCAGAGCAAGTAAAGGAATTTAAAGATGCCTTTAAAGAGAAACCAATTAACAGTGCAGTGCAGACTTCTGTCAGCTACAATAACTATACGTGAAAAAGTAATTCAAATCACAATCAGAACTGTTATTTTAACCTGGGCTCATTTTGTCTTTTACATTTTTATCTGCTTTAATATAAAGTTTTTAAACCCACTATGTATATTTTTATATTGAAAATAAAAAATATTTTATATTGATATATATATATATTTGTTTATTTTCTGTAAATACCCTTTTTACTTCTTAGTAGTTGATATAATTACTGTTTTTATAATCATTTAGCATATGATCATTGAAGACATTACTTTTCCATTGCCTACTTCAGCGTGACTGTTCTGATGTAACTCGGGAATGTCTTGTGCCTTCGTGGTTGCATTGTAACCATGCAATGGGGCTTACTGGGGTGGTTTGCACCCCTTTTATAATCCTCCGTGTGTAAAGTACAAACCAAAAGCTCTTTATTCTGTAAAGCCTGGTGTACAGCTTTGGAGCAGTGTGCAACGATGCTTATTATTTTTCTAATACCACTTTGAGGTGTAATGGAAAATATTTTTTTTAAACCCTGCTCATTCCACGCAATGCATTGTATTGTAAACATCGAATGAATTTTAATAAAAATATGGTGTTCACACTGTAGTTAATATCTGATATGCTCCAATCCAAATGGTGATGCAGCCATTCAAAGTGCACGGTACAGACACGTACCGGAGGTAATTGGCTACGGCGTCGCGCAACGTGACGCAAGATAACGCGGGGTTGACCGACAGGGGCACTTGTTGTCCGTTGGTCTGTCGTAGAAAGATTTACAGTAAACATCTTTACTCTGCCCGTTGTAGTATTGAATATTCATATGGAATTTTACCACTGAAGGGAAATCTTAGTAGCTGAGCATAAAAAGTATAGGAGCATACTGCAACGCGTGTGAAGGCCATAAACGATATTAATTTTGGAACATAAACATACAGTATATGGCTGGTCTCGGTACTTTAAAGAAAACATACACGAAACATGGTTTCATTATGACCAGTATCGGTCTTGAGATATTTTTAACTTGATGTACAGTATTTGAGAGGTATGTCTTGACACTGATACTACGTAAATACTGCTCATGTATATGTTTCTAGGTTTATATTATGCATTTCATACGGTCAAATTACTTTTGAGCAACTAATAAGAAGCGCGAAACGGTATGCGTTTTAGTTTCGTTTTGTGCTGGGACTCTGCTTTTAACAATGTGGCCGTGGATTGATTAGAGATATCAAGTACATACAAGTCATTTTTTAAATGTTGTAGTTCGTCTTGTAAAAATGTTACGAGTACATCATCTATCAACAATTACACAGGTTCTGTTTCCATATTGCGGATTTTGGTTACGTAATATTATTTTCTAGATTTCACGTTGTGAATATATGATTTGGGCAAACAGAGCCGCAAAGAAGTACATTATGGGTTGTTGTTTTTTTTTGCAGTTTTATCTAGAACAAGCGATGCTTAAACCTTTGTCTGATTCTTGTGAAACTACCCACACGACAGTTACCTAGGAGTTGACTTCAGTGATGTCACTGATGGGATGTTTCTAAAAATCCATCCACTGTAAAACGTCTTCTCCACTTGTCCTGCATATGTATTCGCTAATGAAGCTGTGTGTTCTGAGCCTGGTTCTCTACATTTCTGTATGAACGAGCTTAGAGGGCTAAAGACAGCTTGTGTTTAAATTGAGTGTAAGGTAATTTATGCTTCTAAAGTCATGGTCAGCATTTATTATTGTACTGTGCTGTAAACTTCTTCTGTGCCTAATTACATTATTTTATAGCTTTATCAAATCTGTATATTGTCTGTCGATAATGTTTCTGTAGTGCTTTTTCAGCCCTCAGCTTGTGACTGCGCCGGTGGCGCTGTGGGTTAGGTTCCTGACTTCCATGTCACATGGTCTGTCATCGAATCCAGTGGAACTATGACTATTTTTTAACAAACATTTCTTTGAAAAAATGAAACGTTTCCCTTGGTCAGTCTTTTTAATAACAATGAATAGTCACCTATGCGTTACAAAATAAACATTTATATTGATTTGAATCGCGTTTTGATTTAAATCGTAAACGCGTGTTTAAATATATGTGTTTAAAGGCGATATACTGTATAAAAGTGCTGATTCTTATGCAATGTGTTCCGCCGGGGATTCAAAAAATCTTTTTTTTTTAATCGCGTATCTAAGGAAAATTGCAGCATAACTTTGTTCATGCACATCATTATACAGTATCTCATTTTGTATTTCTATAAAAAAAAATCGTTTGCCCAGCCACTATTGTTGTTCTTGTTTTTATCCTGTAAAGCGCTTTGAGGAGCACAGCTTTCTCACCACTTAGATTACTTTTTGACACCATCCTTACACAAAGCAGAAACTGATTGTATTTTCCGATGACATACAAGTGCAAAGATTACAGATTTTAATCGTCTTTTTTCTGAACCAGGGAAAATCTGATCATGTTTCTCTATAACAATAATAAAAAACTTTATTTTACATATCACCTTTAAAAGTGGCATCTCAAAACAATACAGTAGATGTAAACCACAGGTTACAAAGTAAATACCCAGACAAACGCAAACACGTTTCATTCATTCAACAGAGAGAGAGCGTAAAACCTGGGTGTAACAGCTGTTCCTTTTTCTGATAACTCGCTCTCTGGATAAACGTCTCGCCTGTCCAGTTCTTTGTTTTCCTAATTTGCCGATTATGCCTGCTGCGATCCACTCCTACCCTCACACCTAAAGAAGACTATTTTCAATTTCTTTGCGCATCCTTAAGGTGATATCACATAAAGGTGATATGTAAAATAATGTTTTTTTTATTGTTGTTATAGAGAAACATGATCAGATTTTCCCCAGTTCAGAAAAAAAGATCTTAAGTATATTAGTTAAGAAAAATAAATCTAAACGGTGAGAAAGCTATGCTGAAAGTTTATTAAGATACTTAGAAGATAAAGATATCAATTTATTTTAGTCAAAATTTTATATATCACCTTTAAAAGTGGAATCTCAAAGCAAAGTAAATACGCAACACTGATTGTACCCATCTGTCATGCTAATAAAACACCTTGAATTGAATTGAGGGAGAGAGGGGGGGGAGGGCGAGCGAGATAACCAGGACGCAAGGCAAATAAGATACACTCCACAGGCATTCACAACAGCAACATATGAAACGTTTGCACATATAGTTAAGTTATTACTTGGTTTTCAAAGTGCAATGAAATACAATATTGTTGTTGTTGCTGTTCTTGTTGTTTTTATCCTGTAAAGCGTTTTGAGAAGCCACCTTTAAAGGTGATATATACTGTAAAAGCGCTGATTCTTATGGAATGTGTTCCGCCGGGGATTCAAAATTTTTTTTTTTTAATCGCGTATCTAAGGAAATCTCAGTATAACTTTGTTCATGAACAAACAGTGGCATGTTACATTATTAATTTGGGTGACTTAATTCGATGTATTAAAGCAGTGAACTACTGTAGGTGTAACATAACATTCAGAAATACAATCGAGAATAGTTTTGTGAATGTGAATCGAAACCTGTCTTTCTAGCTTTTAAAGTCGTGCAATGTGTAAGCCACAATTCAAATAGAGAAAAAAGAGCTGACTGACAAGATTTAAGATGTGGCTGTCAATGTTGGAATAAAAAAAACACATTGCCCGACGTTTGTTGCATTGCTTGAAAAATAACTTTATTTCGAGAGACTGCATAAGTAATTCAAGTGTTTTTTTTTAACTTCCTGAAAAACAACTAATAATTTAACTATATGTGCAAACGTTTTATGATATGTCGCTGTTGTAAATGTCTGTGGACATGTGCTGGCTGGACAGGAGGCTCTACTGTACACAGAGAGGGGCGGGAGGAGGGGACAGGCCGATACATACTCTTAGAGTTTGATAAATAGGGAATATAATACAAAAATATAGTACTAAAAATAAGATACACTCTACAGACATTCACAACGGCGACTGTCAGAAGATAGGACACAGCGGCTCAGGCACCCGCTGAATGGAAAAGGGGCACTTTAATGTTCTGTATGGCTAATACTAAAGCCAATACAAATATTCAATACTTTAATATTATTTTCTGTATGTTTAACAATAGTGGGTACTGGCCTGATTCGTCCCTACTCCTGTTGTTAGGTGTTAATGTGTTGTTAAGTGTGAATTTGTACCTGTTTCCCTAAGGTCTGGCTTTTTTTCTGGAAAACCATAACTCTGGTCTTGTCCAGATCGACTGTCGGCGCCCAGGTCTGACAGTGCTGCTCCAGCAGTGCCAGGTTCTGGCGCAGCCTCTGTTCTGTGGGCGACAGCAGGACCAAGTCGTCTGCAAAGAGCAGGAACTCGATTTCCATAATTAATGCAGATCAGTAAATCAAGGGACAAAACAACTATTGCGCCCGTGTCCTCAATGGGCTTTGACGTGCTAATGTGTTGGTTTAACAGTCCGGGTGTGGCAAGCCTCTAATGTTCAACCTTTAACTGTTGTTCCATCTACTGTTTTGCTTTGAGATGCCACTTTTAAAGGTGATATGTAAATTAAACTTTTTTATTATTGTTATAGAGAAACATGATCAGATTTTCCCTGGTTCAGAAAAAAAAGAGCTAAAGTGCTACACCTAACTTTCTTAATTCGATGTATTTAAAGCAGTGAACTACTGTAGGTGTAACATAACATTCAGAAATACAATCGAGGATAGTTTTGTGGTGTTTGTTTAGATTAAACGTTCCTAAAACGTATAACATAACAAAATTAAAGACGATTAAAATCTGTAATCTTTCCACTTGTACTGTATGTCATCGGAAAGTTTCTGCTTTGTGTAAGGATGGTATCAAAAAGTAATCTTAAGTGAGAAAGCTGTGCTCAATGTATTTAAGGGACTTATAAGTAAAAGGAGATGCTTCATATTGCTTGACTAATTTTAAAAACTAAGTTATAAATGCAGTTATAAATCCCTCGGTGCCGCGCCGGGTGTAAATATCAAAATATACATTCGTCCCGGGCAGAGGCCGAAGAGTGCCCGGCTGGAGTGCACGGGGAAGAGCAGGACAGGAGTGAAAGGCGGGGTATAGAAAGGTGTACAGTCTGGGCAGGTATAGATTACACTTTTCTAAAACGTATTTGAAAAATAAAAACGATTACAATCTAATCCTTCCACGTTTGATCCCAAAATCCCAAGAAATATAAATCTAAACGGGTAGAAAGCTATGCTGAACGTTTATTAAGATACCTAGAAGACAAAGATACTGTATCAATTTATGTTGCATTAGCCTGATTATGATTAAAAAAACACATATAATTAAACACGCGTTTGCGATTTAAATCAAAACACGTTTTAAATCAATATAAATGTTTATATTGTAACGCATACTGTCCAGCCTCCATTTCTCTATAAAGATTTACTCTATTACACACACACACAATAGAAGCAGGAAGCAGAAGCAGGGACTGTTGTCAGAAGGGATGAAGGTGCCTATCCATTGTTATCAAAAATGACTTAGAATCGATCATGTTGTGATATTTTGAAATATAAAAGTCAATTGATTGTCCATAATATTGCTATTCTATTTTTTCAAAGAAATGTTTGTTAAAAGAAAAGTCCAGCACCAGCTGAATTTGAACACACAACCCATGAGTTGGTAATCAGGCACGTAGACCAGTAGGCTACAAGGGAAGTCGCATGAAGAGAGAGGCGAAACAGCCCTACACAGCCCTGTCGCAGTACACGAATATAATCATATCGTTATTAAATTCTTTAGATACGCGATTCCATATTATATTAGCAGAAAAGCTTAAAACTACCACTTTTTCACACGCTATTTCACATGTTAGTTAAATACTTCGATGCTTAAAATCGTTAGGGAGAAATGGAATACCGGTGTGTATTTTTCCTTTAAAGTACCGATTCCTGGAATCTGACTGGCTGACACCCTTCTGAAGTGGTTCCATAAAATCTG
Source organism: Lepisosteus oculatus (assembly GCF_040954835.1). Lineage (NCBI taxonomy): Eukaryota > Metazoa > Chordata > Actinopteri > Semionotiformes > Lepisosteidae > Lepisosteus > Lepisosteus oculatus. Next base: position 43,144,343 of record NC_090696.1, on the reverse strand, counting down.
GTATACGGAAAAGAAAGCGTTGATAAAAAAGCCTGGATTCTCATCTCATACAAGTATCTTTTAATACAGTCTGCTGTGCTTTTGAGGATCCTTGTGATATTTTGAGCTCTAGTTGAATGATAAGTGTCGCATTTTAAATCATTTTTGTAGTTAGAAATTATGAAACGCCCTGTTAAAAGCAAGGGAGTTTTTATGCCCGTTGAAGTAAAACAAAATGCCTGACAAAGTATGGCTTGGACAGATTCCAAGTGCTTGTACAAATGTGCTAAAGAAATTATACTTTGAGTATATAGCTTGTCCAAAGTCATTCATTATTAATACTATTAGTAATATCTTCGGTAAAGGCTTTGATGCATAAATATTTCTGATAAAGGTAGGTTGTGTACTTTTGTCCAACTGAGCAATCTTGCTTTCATAAAATATACCAACATTTTAATGACTGATGAATAACATGCTGTAATACACAGTTCAAAATTAAAAGCTCAAATGCTGTACATGAGAGGTTAAGCTCCCCCTGGCGGTTTTACAAGGTGACGCCGGATAGTTTCCGGCATGACGTCAACTGACGCGATTAACCGCGTGATACTGCGTGATACCGCGACACGCCCACCGGGGTAGGCCTCGAAATACCCCACCGATTTTGAATGGCTGCATCTGTACAATAGTGTGAAGAAACACTTCTTTGAACTTGGCAGCCACTTTTAGTTGTGTGCATCTCACTTGGTTTTTCGTAACAGCTAGTGACAAGGACATTTTGTTTCCTGAATTCCTATAATTATTACGTCATGGCTCACACCAACATGCTAATCTGGATTTCAGTCATGCTGTCCTGCAGGCACCCCCTCACACTTTATTATATATTTTGGCTGCTTGGTCTAACATGAGGAGACAAAGACTTAAGTCAAATATCAACAAAACATTTGAATTCTGTGAGTGGCATTTAAAACAGTTTAAGTTGTTGTTGTTTTTTTAAAGAGTCTAATTAAAACAGAACACAGTGTCTCCTTCACAGCATGCAGTTTTAAATGTCTGTGTGCTATTACATGGACAAAAAACTATATTTCCTGATATGACACATATGTTAAAGAATTCCATGAAAAAATATCCACAAATATCCATATTGCACATTAACTATAATATTAGTGTCATTCTTGTAGCTTGCCTTTACCTAGATGCAAATATTTCCATAGTTTTGCAAGCGATCATTAAAATGATATTAAAAGGTTTTGAGCAGTGTATACTGTACCTCAACAGCAAATTACAGTATTAACAAATGATATTGATCAAATATAGTGCAGACTTGAATGAGATACAATATAATTTAAACTGTGTGAAAAAATCATTCAAATCATTACTCAAAACTTATTTTAATCTGGCCTCCTTTTTATTTGTAATGTTTACTTTTAAATATGATGTTTTTAAATCCATTATGTTTAATATATTCTTTTATAATTAAAGTTTCAAATAAAATTACTTGTTTTCTAATGACTACACACAATTACTAATAATTTTATTACACTGTATGTAATTAAAAAACACAACAATTTAATTAGTGTTATAAGCTATTGTGACATGCAGTATCTCATTTGAAGTTGTGGTATCAACATGGTAATAACATCTTGTCTCACTAACGCAATCACTGTCATTCAAGAAAACGTTTGTTGGCAGTATGCATAGAGTAAAAATTAGCTATTATGCATATGCTGTAGTATGATTATCCGTAGTGTGTTTTTGCAGGTCATGATAATCAGACAAATATAAATGACTCACCTAATGCAAAGAACACAGTTGTCCATTTTTAGAGGCTCCAGTCTTTTCCATTTAAGTCTGTTGTTTTCCTGCCACGTGCATAGATTTATCCAATTTGGAGTCTAAGTAATTTAAATGAATTTGTAGTCTTAAGTTCCTTAAAATGTTATACTATGTACTGTTTCTGGAACTAATGCAATTTCAAAGTAGAAAACAAGGATAGACTCTGATCTAAACAGCTCTTGTATGTTTGGATTACTACAAGTAATTTCAAAAGAAAAAACTTTTTTCACCTTTGTCTGTGTTGATGACTTTCCTCAACTGTATCTGTATGTGAAGCCAAGAAAATAATAAGGGTAGAAATTTATATTCACATAACACTACAAATCTCCACAGTGGCCTTGCACAGCAGTGCATTCTAATATAACACAAAGATATCTTGCAATCCCACTGTAGTTTCTGAAGAATAATTCAACAAAAGATAAATGATAATCCAGAGTTACACACCTAGGGAATTTTAACATTCCGCCTTCCAGACTAAAACATATCTAATTATGAAGAAAGATATAACACTGCATTTTAGCTTGCATTTCAAACACCTATGCAATAACTGTGTTGTACAAGCATACTTGTAACTGTACAACTAAAAGTAACACTGAAACAGATTCTGTGTTCATCTTTATAACAAATATTCAGCCTTTCCTGTCTACAGTTATTTTGATTAAAATCATTTGTAGCTGGCAAAGAGAGGGGTCCAAGATCCCTGATTACTGTTCCAACAAGAGCCTTGTCGTTGTTTAGTATGTCTGTGCTGTTTTCTTTATGCAGTGAGAAAATGAGAGTTAATCAAGCTGGTGTGAATGATACTACAATTAAGACATATTTGTTTTAAGTTTGGGATCATCAATTATTGCTCCAACATGAAAACAATAGCAATCAATCAACTCACTTGAGTTGCAGCTGGACCCCTGATAAGTCACAGCTACAGTACGACCATGCCATTTCCCCTCAAGCTACAGGTCCCACAGTGCCTACTGTACATACAGTAGGCAATCATAGCAATGATTGGAGGACTCATTTGACTCTCAGTTAACACTGCAAGCTCACAGACACCAGGGGGTCACTTTTGCATGGCAATCTGAGGAGACACTGACTGACTGAAACCCGCCTAACCACCACTGTGCTCAACAAGTTATGTTTGTCCACTTATAAAATCCAGCTAAGAGTTACATAATGAAATAGCCATGGACGGAACGTAAGGTTCAACACTCTATAAACCTTAAATAAAAAAAATGGAAGAGAGCAAACTATATAGTTGCTCGGGGTAGAAAATGTTTGCATTTCCCTGTAGAATTACCCTATTTTTTAAGTTTGTGGGCATTGTCTAGGTATGTCCTAGGTATGTCCTTGAGACAATATACTGTACATCACAAAATATTAGTATCAATGGATAACTTGGTTTTTCCTGGGGATAGGATTAAACATGACAGGAACTCAAGTCAGCACCAACCAGACAAACAACAAACAGGGAGGACACTGAGGAGGAGAGGTATAATAGGGCCGGCACAGTGTTTCAGTTTTTAGATGTGCTGCCTCACAGTTTTCGGCCCTGGATTCAATTCTGGACCTGGGGGTGCTATTTGTGTGGAGTTTGGATGGTTTCCACATGTTCACATATGTTTCCTCTGAGTGGCATTTGGACTGTAGGAGTAAAATTAGGCCTAGTGTGACTGTGTGCTGGTTTGTGTCTGTGTGTCTGCGACGGACTGACATCCCAACCAGGGTATACTGTTTCTTGCCTTGTGCCCTTTGCTTGCTAGGATGGACTCCAGCTCCTCCACAACCAAAGAGGTAGAAAATGTATGAATGGACTTCAATAATAGGGAGAATTCTGCATTTAACTTATCCATGTCTGTAGGAGGCATGTCTTGTAGCTCACAGAAAAATATCTGTATATTGTATTTATGACATTTATTGTAATGAAATAATAAATTACAGGTACGGATATTTGGTTTAAGCTTTCCTTCTGATTATTACTTATTAGTACTTGCATATTACCAAGCTGTGCTGGAGAAACCAAAAACACTTGTCATACACTTTGAATTCTTCGAGTACGTGGGGTGTAATTATTATTACTTTTTTTAATTGACTTGCATAGTCAGTTGTCAGAACTTTACGTTGACTTGATACTTATTTTAGATTGTTATTTGTAACATATGCACAATATCAGAAGAAGCTATCTTTTGAGCAGAAATGCACAGAACAAAAAAGGTCTCGGTCACATTTTTCCACACTTTTCTGGGGTGCTGGAGGGTAATTAAATCTGATCTGAAATGCTATGAAAAATTCATGGGATATGAAAATTGCAACTAAAATCACAAAATGAGCCAGTTGTAGTCAGCACTCAAGCTATTTTTTGGCCAGGAGTGAAACCCAAAGATCCAACACATACATTCAAAAAGAACTCTCGAGAGTAAAATTATAAGCAATACTGAGGTTTTATATCTCGCTCTTCAGTTAGCCTGCTAAACTAGGGATTCACAGTTACTCAGAGCACATTAATTACATTGACAGACATTCTGCAATGATAGACTATAAATCTCTGCTGAATAATTTACAGAATACATACAGTATGATAGCCAGGAAACTAATCCAAATGCATCATCAAAAGCTGACATTTATGAGCAAAGAAGGCAGGAATTCTGTTACAAAGATCAATGAGAACACCAAAATGAAACAAAAATATAAAGTAAAATAAGTTGTACCACTGTGATAGAGGTGCTCTTTGATGGCAAATAAATAAATAATGAGAAATAATCAAAATTTGTTTTTAGCATATGTGCTGTGCAATACAGGTGTCACTGCTAAGAACATACTGAAAAACTAAGCAGCATTTTTGATGAACTAAAACTGAAGGGGGGCACTGGCAAATTCAAGTTTCTTACAGCCCACTGCTTACAATTCCTGAAATACCAAGGGCTGTAATGTGGCATTCAATAGCTGTCTTCATCCATGCAGGTGTAAGGTCAATCTCTTTAATGCACCTGAAGAACATTTCTTGAACATTTCCATGAAAGCACTGCCACGTATTTCCACCACCATCCTATTTTACTATGCTTTTTTTTTCCTGAGACATTCAAGCGTCTTCAAGTAAGATAAGATAAGATCACTTTATTAGCCATATACAATTTCTTGCATACCCCAGCTTGCTCTCCATGAGACACACAGACAGGGAGACAAGCTTGGGGTCAGAGTGCAGGGTCAGCCATTTATATGGCACCCTTGGAGCAGCTGGAGTTAAGGGCCTTGCTCAGGGGCCCAATGGAGTAGGATCCCTCTGCCAGCCGCGGGATTTGAACCGGTGACCTTCCAGCCACAGGCGCAGATCCTTAGCCACAGTGCCACTACCCCCCCCCCCCCTTTAAGTTAATTGTTTTAAGATTTTTTGTGTGTGTTTTTTTCACAGGGAGCTTATCCATGTCTAATACTTTTGGGGCACGCACCTGTTGATCCGTCTGCTGAAAAAGATGCTCCGCTTGAGCCTTCTCCACAGTTACCCTCCTGTGCTCCGCCTCCATTTCCTCACGGGTCTCCCGGTTACATTCAGCTGCCAGCGCTGCCATTCTGGCCACATGCTCCTCCTTCAGCTTGCCCTCCATTCCCATCAGCTGTCCATTCAACACGCTGTTCAGTCTCTTCTCGGCCAGGGCCGAAACGCCACCGTTCATCTTCAGATTCCGGAGAAGCATGGCGACTAGGTCTTTGTAAACCTGAACTCGGAAACTCTCTAAGCTGGCCGCAGCACGCAGCAATGTTGACATATCCAAACTACAACAAGAAACATAGAACAGAGGAGGTTTCAGAAAGTGTACACAGTTTTTCAATCTCCACGCCATTCATCAATGCTTTTTTTTTTAACAGCTTCATCCAATTCAGGGTCACGGGGAAGCCGGAGTCTATCCTGGCAAGCAATGGGCACATCCTAGATGGGACGCCAGTCCATCTCAGGGCACTCACAGACACAGACACGCATGAACCCAACCAAAGACACTCACAAAAATACACCAGGGCCAACCAGAAGACAGTTACCCTACCAGTGTATCCTTGGACTGCATGAAGAAACCAGAGCACCCAGAGGGGCACCCACAAGAACACAGCGAGAACATACACACAGCATGCAGATAGCACCCTAGTTCTGGGATTGAAACCAGAACCCCAGCTTTGCCACCCACTCCAGCAAATACAATTAGAGAAAAAAAAACATTAATGAACACTACTGAGCTCATATTACAGACAAGTTTCAACTCAAATTTCTGAACTTAGAATATTTTGGCTTTATCCTTAAAGAATATACAATTTATTTACCACAGGATCATAAGAACATAACACCACACAGTTTCATTTTTGTTTTGTAAATTGATCACTAAAACCATACATAACATTTTAAATGTGGTTTCAGCAATACATTACATAACATTCCTTTAAGTTCTAAGATCAACTATACAGTATATCCAAAATACTTTATAATCATATGCAAAGAGGTACAACATTTTCTTCACTTATTCTGTACTCATAAGAACAGAATAAACAAAAGGTTATTTTTAAATCTCAATTTTAATCTAGACATTTTTATAAATATACAGTATGACTGAAATTAAAATGATCAACTACAGATAACACAGATATTCTGCTGGCTTTATATATTCTGCTTTGCATAAAATAAATAAATATAAAAATAAATTACAGCAAAATGTTAGACTCCATTTAGTATAACAAATGCTGAAAAACACTCCACCCTAATCACAACACTGCCAGCGTTTCACCTTATTTTTCCACTTTTCTAATTGGTCTGTCTTTATATTTCTGCCCCCTCTAGGACACTAGCTCTTTCAAGACTGCATGGTGCCCTTCCTTCCTGGTAGCTCTTTACTTACAGATGCAGCCATTCAAAGTGCGCGGTATAGACACATACCGGAGGTAATTGGCTACGGCATTGCGCATCGTGACGCAAGATGACGCCGGGTACCGCGGTACGTGATTGGTTGACCGACAGGGGCACTTGTGGTCCGTTGGTCTGTCGTAGAAAGATTTACAGTAAACGTCTTTACTGTGTCCATTGTAGTATTTAATATTTATATGGAATTTTACCTCTGAAGGGAAATCTTAGTGCCTGAGCATAAAAAGAATAGGAGCATACTGCAACGCGTGTGAAGTCCATAAACGATATTAATTTTGGAACTTAAACATACAGTATATGGCTGGTCTCGGTACTTTAAAGAAAACATACACACCAGTATTCCATTTCTCCCTAAAAATTTTAAGCATCGAAGTCTTTAACTAACGTGATACCGGAGTCAACAAGCATACTTTTAGAATTTGATTAAAAGGGAATATAATATGGAATCGCGTATCTCAAGAAATTAATAACGATATAATTATATTCATGTTGCAAAAAAACTGCAACGAACATAAAAACTCCCTTGCTTTTAACAGAGCGTTCCATAATTTCTAACTACGAAAATGATTTAAACTGCGACACTTATCATTCACCAAGAGCTCGAAATATCACAAGGATCCTCTAAAGCAGTGGTTCTCAAACTGTGGTACGCGTACCGGCAGTGGTACGTGGCGTGCCGCCAGGTGGTACACCAAATGACCCTGGAACTGTGTTGTGTGCGCTGAAAAAATCGGGACGGGTTTTCATATTTTGTATTTTTATACGTGTCGAATACGTGTCAGTGGACACAAGAGATACTCTGTAATTCTATACCACTCTATAGGGAATGCGTGCTACGGACGCAAGTGACCAATTGTATTTAAAAAAAGCTACTGTATCTCCAGCAAATAGGGAGAAATGAGAATGTGCGTGATTTTGGAACAATGCCAACGTTGTAAACACAGGAATGCATAGAAATGTGTGCTACAAACGCTGGTAATCTTGTGAGCACAGGAAAGCATGAAAAATATTTAAGAACTGTTCTAAGTTAATTTGAGAAAAATACACCGAGTGTCTCTGTGTTTCTCTCCCATGCGCATGAAATAAATACTTAAAATAAACACTGAAATAAAAACGGAAACTAGGAAAAAAGCACGCTTGCGGATTGCTAAAGCAGGTAAGCCCCACACTATTATGTGTGGAGAAAAAGCTGCTGAACAGATCGACCTGCTGCCAGCACGCGTTAAGATGAGCAGATGTTTTTCACTGCAATTAGATGAGTCTGTAGTCGATTTGGCCCATTTGCTGGTTTACGTTAGATACGAGTTTGAAGGTACGTCCCGTGAGGACTTTCTGTTCTGTAAGCCGCTACCAACAGGAACTACAGGAGAGCACGTATTTCAGCTTCTGCATGAATTTATCGCAGAGAATGGCATCGACTGGATAAAATGTGTCGGAGTTTGTACAGACGGTGCTAGAGCAATGACAAGCCAAAACAGCGGTGTAGTTGCACGAATTAGAGAGGTTGCTCCAGAAATTAATGGTTTCATTGCAACATCCACTGCGAGACCTTTGCCGTCAAGAAAATGCCTGACGATTTAAAATCTGTTAGACTGTTGTGAATTAATTTTTCGAGCCTTGATACAATTCACATCTGCTTTGCTCAACTAAACAGGCTCACCCCTCTCACTGAAATGCTTTTTTATTTTTATGTGTTGTTTTTTTTTCTGTAAAACACTTTGAGAAGCCACATTTTAATATATCAAACAAAGTTTATTATTATAATATTTATTATATGTATGTGTGAGTGTGTGTGCACATGCGCTCATGTTGGTCATTGATAATTTCTGGGGTTTCTATGAGATGATGACTTGTCGGTGGTACTTGGATGCTTTGGTTGGATTAGGGGTGGTACTTGGTCCAAAAAGTTTGAGAACCACTGCTCTAGAGCACAGCAAAGACTGTATTAAAAGAATCGCGTATCTCAAGAAATTAATAAGATATAATTATATTAGTGTACTGCGACAGGGCTGTGTAGGGCTGTTTCACCTCTGTCTTCATGTGACTCGATTCAAAAGCCATTTAGCAAAGAGGGGATGAGAAGAGTGACAAACTAGTATATGGTACAGTACTTCAGATCTTTTTTTCTGAATCGGGGAAAATCTGATTATGTTTCTCTATAACAATAATAAAAAACATTGCCACACCCGGACTGTTAAACCAACGCATTAGCATGTCGAAGCCCATTGAGGAGCCGGGACGTGTTTTGTCCCTTGATTTACTGATCTGCATTTATTATGGAAATCGAGTTCCTCCTCTTTGCAGAGGAACTGGTCCTGCTGTCGCCCACAGAACAGAGGCTGGAGCAGCACTGTCAGACCTGGGCGCTGACAGTCAATCTGGACAAGACCAGAGTTATGGTTTTCCAGAAAAAAAGCCAGACCCCCATTAGTCTTCCTGAGATTGTCGGATTATGAACGAATAAAAGCATCTTATTAAAAACGCGTTTGCTTTTGTCCGGGTATTTACTTTGTAATCTGTGGTTTACATCTACTGTAGTTGTTTGGAGATGCCACTTTTAAAGGTGATATGTAAAATAAAGTTTTTTATTATTGTTATAGAGAAACATGATCAGATTTCCCCTGGTTCAGAAAAAAGACAATTAAAATCTGTAATCTTTCCAAGAAGTTTCTGCTTTGTGCTAAGACATTAACGAGTACAACCCCCCTCTCTGCGGGAGGGCTGGCTGTGACGAATTAAACCGGTTTCACGGGTATTTTCAATGTAGGAAGTACAGTAGGACAGCACAAAAAAAACAGACATTGTGTGGTACAGCACGGAGCTCAGTCAATTCAAACAAGTTCAGTTTCAAAAGAACTGCAACGGACATAAAAACTCCCTTGCTTTTAACAGAGCGTTTCATAATTGCCAACTACAAAATTTATTTAAACTGCAACACTTATCATTCAACCAGAGCTCGAATATCACAATGATCCTCTAGAGCACAGCAAAGACTGTATTAAAAGAATCGCGTATCTCAAGAAATTAATAAGATATAATTATATTCATGTAATTCGTATAATTATATAATGCCAGCGAACTCTTGTTTTTATGTCCACTATAACTATGCTGGGCAAACGTTCCGAGGTCAAATTCTTCCAGCACGGGGGTACCTTTAAAGCGGAGACGATGGCACCGAAATTTTTTGGCACGCCTTCTCTTTAAAGCCCTGGCCAAATATGAAGACAGTACGTACAGTTATAATTCAAACGGAATTAAAAACTACACATCCCAGTTACCATGGTGGTGCTTGTGATCATTGCGATTGCAATTACGAAACCAACGAAACAGGGCGAAAAATCAGTCACATGACTTTGGGGCAGAGTTTCGAAAGCTTAACCTATCAGCAACAAAGCGAAATTTACACGATAGGCTACCTCAAACTGTCAGTTACACGACTGTGTATGTCGACATTATGAAAAAAATGTTTCAGGCATTGATGTGAAGGACAACAGAGCTTTCACTGGCCGATTATCATTATTATCATTATAATCATTATTATTAATAATGATATTAATTTAAGGGTCTAAATATCTAAACATATGTATCTGTATAGCAGGTAGTATCACTGTATTCCACTTTCTTTGTAAACACAGAAAAACAGATTCACAACGCAAAGCTGTATCGCTGTGTAAAAAAACCCGGTTTGTAATGAGCTGCTGAGCTAAGAATAGGAATGTTCCTGCTGGCAGAGGGGGTGGAAAGTGCCCGAGGTCATTTAATTAGTATGCTTTCAGAGAAAATGTTTCAGGTGTGAAGAACATAGATCTCCAATGCAATTTCAACCAAACCTGTTCCCACACACCCTGCCACCAATACCATTAGAATATACACAAAGCACTCAAATCTTTCGAGCTAATGATCAGGTGACCCGAGAGAGAGCGAGAGAAACACCAAGGGGTGCGGAACCGGGGAACTATTTACATGGAAAACGGGCGATCTCCCCAGACTGTCTGCCCGTTTCACTGTTACCTGGATACCTCTTTATTTAGAACTCACTAACACTGATTTTTAGTTTAGAAGGATTCAAGTAGGGTTTTAGATGAAAGGCAGCGACCTTAATCCCTGACCAAGGGAAACGTTTCATTTTTTTAAAGAAATGTTTGTTAAAAAATAAAGTCATAGTTCCATGGGATTCAATCACAGACCATGTGACATGGGAGTCAGGAAACTAACACACAGCGCCACCGGATTTAATAACACTATAGAAACACTATAAAATAATGTGACTAGGCACAGAACAAGTTTACAGCACAGTACAATAATAAATGCTGACCATGACTTTAGAAGCATAAATTGCCTTATACTCAATTTAAACACAAGCTGTCTTTAGCCCTCTAAGCTGGTTCATACAGAAATGTAGAGATCCAGGCTCAGAACACACAGCTTCATTAGCAAATACATATGCAGGACAACTAGAGAAGACGTTTTACAGAGGATGGATTTTTAGAAACATCCCATCAGTGACATCACTGAAGTCAACTCCTAGGTACTGTAACTGTCATGTGGATAGTTTCACAAGAATCAGACAAAGGTTTAAGCATCGCTTGTTCTAGATAAAACTGCAAAAAAAAACAACAACCCATAATGTACTTCTTTTTCGGCTCTGTTTGCCCAAATCATATATTCACAACGTGAAATCTAGAAAATAATATTACGTAACCAAAATCCGCAATATGGAAACAGAACCTGTGTAATTGTTGATAGATGATGTACTCGTAACATTTTTACAAGACGAACTACAACATTTAAAAAATGACTTGTATGTACCTGATATCTCTAATCAATCCACGGCGACATTGTTAAAAGCAGAGTCCCAGCACAAAACGAAACTAAAACGCATACCGTTTCGCGCTTCTTATTAGTTGCTCAAAAGTAATTTGACCGTATGAAATGCATAATATAAACCTAGAAACATATACGTGAGCAGTATTTACACACTGTAGTATCGGTGTTAAGACATACCTCTCAAATACTGTAAATCAAGTTAAAAATATCTCAAGACCGATTCTTGTCATAATGAAACCATGTTTCGTGTGTTTTCTTTAAAGTACCGAGACCAGCCATATACTGTATGTTTATGTTCCAAAATTAATATCGTTTATGGCCTTCACACGCGTTGCAGTATGCTCCTATTCTTTTTATGCTCAGCTACTAAGATTTCCCTTCAGTGGTAAAATTAGATATGAATATTCAATACTTAAACAGGCACAGTTAAGACATTAAATATACATATACATACTGTATACAGTACAGTTTTCATACGGTAATATGTTTATGTTCCTAAATCAATCTCTTTTATGAGCATGTGAAAGGCATGGTGAATCGATTCTCAAAAATTACTGTACTTTGCATGATTGGAAACAAATGCGTGATTGCGAAATGCTGTGGTGTTACTTTTACAAAGACGGTCAATGAAAAAAAGAATGTTGACCAGGGCAATACTTTGAGTTTATACTTACAGCTTGTCCAAGGTCATTCATTATTAATACTATTAGTAATATCTTCGTTAAAGACTTTGATGGCCACAGCTCAAACATGAGAGGTTGAGCTTTATTAGCTCCACCTTGTGGAAATTCCGAATACTATTATTTTGCTTGTCGTATTATAGGAGAATTTACGGTAACTCACGGTATTTACCGGTAGCTTGCGGTAGACTGCGTACAGCGTACCGCAAAACAATGCGGTATCGCCCGCGCATTTTGAATGGCTGCATCTGTATTTCTACCAATACAAGACACGAATTCTTCTCTAACTCTCACGTCTTCGTCTTCATTAATCACTTAACACTAAACATGTGCATTACTCTTACTAGATCGTCTTACCAACTATTCACTCTTGGACTTCATTAATCTCCAGGCATAAGAGTATTCAAATAGATTCACTTTGTGTCACCATCACAATATTAATTAAAATAATCACTTCAACTCCACCGTTTGCTCTTAACTCTTCTCCAACCACCAGAGCTTCATTTAAAACCATTAATTGATCTGAGATTACGATCTACCACTTATTGTTCCCAGGTATCCCAGCTGATCCTGTTTGGCCAGGGCTACCTCCCCATAACCAACACTTGAGAAGAAGAGAAGATCACTTTATTGGCCATATACAATTTCTTGTATTCGAAATTTGTCTTTTCGCATACCCCAACTTGCTCTCCAGACACACAGGCACACAGATGGGGAGAGAGACTCTTGGGGTCATAGCGCAGGGTCAGCCATTTATACGGTGCCCCTGGAGCAGCTGAGGTTAAGGGCCTTGCTCAGGGGCCCAACGGAGAAGGATTCGGGATACGAACGGGCAACCATCCAGCCACAGGCCCTTAGCCACAGAGCCACCGCACAGTCCCCAACATAGCCTTTCTCTCTCTCTCTCTTACTTCTTATATTGGCCTCCTCTCATCAGGTAGTAAGGCACAGTGCCTCAACCTGTGCCATCAAGACTATCTAGACAGCTGTCTTGCTAAACGAAGCCCCACTTCTCCAGCTCCCATTCAGCCCCGGTTCAGCTGGTCAACTCTGTTCTTTGGCAGCACACTTCAACCCCTCCAAGCCTGAGAACAAACTACTGAACTCTATGCTTCTCCAGAATCTGTGGTTCCCCTCAGTACAGGCACTGAACTGTATTTTATCAAGCATCCCTTGTTCGCAGCATCCCACATGTCTGTAAACCAGCTCAATCCTTTAATAATGAGAATATTCCTCTGGAGCTTTCACACTCCCTCCTTCCAGACTGAAGCCAGGACTCAAACCTTTTTCCTCCTAGATGTTTTTATATGCCTTTTAATTTTTCCAGGAGGTGTGGCAAATAGGCAGAGCCTATACCGACAGCTCCTTTCCTTTACGAGACCTTAAACTCCCTCTACGTGCAAATTACTTATTCTGATTAGCTGTCCCTCATTTTGCAGGTTTTTCCAATTAAGAGGGGGCCATCTTGGCTCAAGGCCACACCAATGAGTCTACATTTTGAGTCAAGAGGGTGGCTTTCTCACAAAGCAAACTCTCATTACCTTACAACTAGCTTTGAGAAAATTTGAAACGTGTAATGTCTTCTATTTAATTTAACAAGTTTATGATTCTGAGAAGACAAAACCAGCCTGACAACATTAAGAGTATTCTCCTTTATGCATCGACTGCCTGGATAGATCACAGAAGATAAGATAAGATCACTTTATTAGCCATATAGAATTTGTCTTTGTCTTTTCGCATACCCCAACTTGCTCTCCATGAGACACACAGACAGAGAGAAGCTTAGGGTCAGAGTGCAGTTTCAGCCATTGTACAGTGCCCCTGGCGCAGTTAGGGTTAAGGACTTTGCTAAGGAGCCCAATAGAGTACGATTCCTCTGCCGGCTGTAGGATTTGAACAGGCGACTTTCCACCCACAGGCACAGATCCATGGAGTTACCGCTACGCCCGAGAAAAGAACGGTTATTCATATACAAGGGGCTAGGAGGGTTTGTGTCACACTTCTACAACCTTTTGTGTGAAGAAGTGCTTCCTAGCATTGCTACTGAATACAGCTTTAATACAATCCTTAATTTCTGCTTCTTTCTTCTCTGGCTTGCGTTTCATTGTTCATCCTGAAGGTCAATTCGGTTGCCTTTAACAATATCTTTAAGGATTTTGAATAATCCTCTTGAAGCCTTCCTTGTCTAAGATTAGAGAACATCCAGTGATTTTAATCAGACAGTGTAAGACCTTTAACCCCAGAAATACAGCTACACGCTGTTCATCAGTGTAATTCCAGAGGAACAATATCTTATATTTAAACATTTTGTCCCACTGACTAAAAAATAAAAAAGGGAAGAATAGAATATTACCAGGGATTAAAACCTCAAACTACTTTTAGCAAGTTATTTAAGAAAAATAGCCTACAGTACTTTCCTCTGTCATGTCATATTAACACATGAACAAGAATCTTCTAAGTACTGCCATATTTATTTTATACAGTACAGGACTGCAAAAGCAATAGCTATGACCACACATTGAATTTCCTTATGAGCAGACATAAATCACCACTAAAACCAAGATAACTTTCTGACATAAATTCTGCTGCAATAAATACAGCAATTAGTTTTAATCATACACAGTATCACAAAAAGAACAAGACACTTCCAAGAAAGCTTAAACATACAAAAAAGGGAATACATTTAAAACTGACTATGTTATGTGCCAACAGACTAAATCATTATTTTTAAAGAATATACTGATGGCTCTTTTAATGAAAGAAAATGTTAAGGATAATTACTAAAACAGATACCAATGCCAATAGGAAGATCAGTCTTCATGTGCCCATCTGGACTTGATAAATGTTCAGCATGTAAACAGTTATGCTGCCAAAAGGTCTTAAATTATATTTAAGATAAATAGATTTTCCACTTCTCCTTTCCATTTAATTCCATATACTACTATTTTATTAAATATTTACTATGGGGACAAACTAGATAACATTTATTGGGTTCTCAGAGTTACTACAAAGTATGATCACTGAGGCCTAGGTTGACAAATACATACAGTATGGGACATACAATTATAAAATTTAAAGTAATGGGGGAACTAGCATAATGGAATTACATAAAGTAAAGTACTAAGATAGATGCTTAACTAATTGGTGTCCAGACTTTTGGCCGCTTCTAACTCTTAGATTCTAAATGAAATTAAACTGTGTTGTGTGTAAGTCACAAACACCACACAAACAACTCAATTAAATAAACATTTGATTAATCCTGGATAGCAAACAAAAACATACCACTGTCCATGACAGGAGAGTGTTGAATCCAACTGTTGTAAGTCATTTTCCTTCAAGACATTTTCTGTTCTTTTACCTGTACACATTATTTAATTAAATGTGGCGCAGCTCTCAAATCACGCAATAATGTTCTGTTTAAAGCAGTCCGTGAAGAGCATTTGATTCAAAAGGAATTGTGAAGTTGTTATTATTTAGTTACCCTCAGTTACCATCAAAAACATTTCTCCTTGTCATTGTCAGCTTTAAATACCAACATCAAATCATATAATATTAACCAACATAATTGTAACTCTGTGTGAAAATGTTATACGTTAATGTTTTATTTCTTGTGTTTGTACTGGAGAATTTAATATAGAGATGTAAAATGTACCTTAAAACGGATAAAAAGCCAACATTTATTACATTCAAAGCACACTAAAGACCATACAGAGCAGAGCCTAATTATTTAACTTACGAGTTTTAAAAACATAGAAACAGAAATGTGGATCTATACCTTGAGTCTTTTCAAACTAGGCTTTACAAAACAAAAAGAAAAAACAGCAATTCAATAAGGGCACATTTCTGCCTTATAAATCATGGATTTCATTCAACAGAAGTTTAACATTTATCACTATATCCAAAGGAGATCAAAAGCACTCATATTTCATCAAGCAGACATGCACTTGATAGAATGGCTCACTAGGGAGAGCTACCTGGGACACATTCTAGCAGAAAAAACACCTGGGATTTCTGAATGGCTATGTCAAAACTCCATGGCAGTGAGCCATGAAGACGAGCAGCCCTGTCAGACTCAGTGCTATCAAGACCATGAAGTCTGACACAACCGAATTATAAGTCATCAGGTCAGTAAGGCTCCCAATGTCATCAGCATAATCAATACGTCCTGCTATGGAAAAAGATTTAAGAGTGCATAGGTTTAGTACAATCAGAGTCATCCATTTCGGTTGTAATCTGAATTACTACTAACGCAATAACTGCATTTATTGCAAAGTATCACATGCCTACGAAGGGAGCCACATTCTAATATAACCTGCAGCTTACAGAATGGAATCCATACAGCACAGCAGCTGGGCATACAAGCTAATGAAAGGCTCGTAATCCAAGTTATTTTATTCTTTTAAGCACCAACATCTTTTGTGAAGGAATAACTTATTTTTTATGAATATTCTAAATAATTTATCACTACACGTTTAACCATTCTAGGTGGATTCCTTTAAAAACAAAAACTGATCGAAATCACTCTGCTTGGCTCTGATATAATGGGTAGTACTGTACAATCCAGCACTAGAATTCCAAGTGAAAATCAAACATGCACAGACAAGTGACAGCCAACATTATAAAAGCACAAGCTTTTCACAAGTTAATATCTCACTAATAATTCAAAAGGTTATCTTAAAATTTAATATATTTAATTTAGATTTAAATCAATATTGCCACCATTTTACAAATAAGGTGTTGACAGTATACAACCCTTGTTTATTTTCTCAGCCTCAGTACTCAGCCTGATAAAAGAATAATAGCCTTCATATAAACACTGCATGTGTTAAAAAGAAAAGCACTGCTTGACAACACTACCTTTGGATAAGAACATAATTGATGAAAGGTCACAAACAAAAGGAGACAATTTAGCCCCATCTATTTTTTTCTGTAGTCTAATTTCTAAATTAATCTACAATTTCATCCAGCCATTTCTTAAAGGTTCCCAGAGTTAAAGCCACAATCACCTGGCTGAGAAGCTTGTTCCAGAAGTGCACTTCTCTTTGAGTCATTATTATTGTCTGTCCCAAATTAAATTCTGTTGAGTTACCAATTGTGACACCAAGTGTGCCCTTATCTCAATACCAAGAGTGAAAAAGTCCTCTGAGTTCAATCCATCTATAACAACTTAGGATTTTCTGTACTTGAATCAAATCTCCTCAAGAATTATAAGATTTATCTTCATTAACATAGCCCCTTTAGAATCTCAGTATCTGTTATGCTACAATTGCCCACTACTGTTGGAGTAGGACATGTATAATGTAGGACATGCTTTTTGGGTTTTATAAAGACTTACCTGTATTGGAACTCTTTCTTAATTTGTCAACTGTACCATTACTGTCTTCTATTATTAATCTCTGATATCTCCCAAACAATTTATTCCCACATTAACTGCTGCAGTAAAAAAGTGCTTTCTATTATTTTTTTACTCTATTACAATATTCTTATCCGTTTTCCTCTCAGCAACTCTAATATATTGTTTGTACTTGTGGCTGTATGTCCACATTAGGGGGCGAAGCGGAGTGGTGGCACTGTGGCTAAGGATCTGCGCCTGTGGCTGGAAGATTGCCGCTTAAAATCCTGCAGCTGGCAGAGGAATCCTACTCCATTGGGCCCCCGAGCAAGGCCCTTAACCCCAGCAGCTCCAGGGGCACTGTATAAATGACTGAGCCTGCGCTCTGACCCCAAGATTCTCTCTCCCCATCTGTGTGCCTGTGTGTCTCATGGAGAGCAAGCTAGGGTATATGAAAAGACAAATTCCTAATACAAGAAATTATATATGGCTAATAAAGTTATCGTACTCTTTTTCTATGTCTTAGTATTAGTAACCCTTTTACAGAGTCTATGGAATGCTCTCATCCTAAGTGATTTTTTTTTCTTAATACCTCAATTAAATCATTCAAAAACATGTTTCCAGATCAGGATTTCAAGACCAGGGGGAATTGACCACAGAGAGTCGGAACCTCAGTTTTATGTCTCATCCAAAGGACAGCGCATTTTTACAGTATAGTATCCCCATCACTATACTGTGGCACTAGGACCCACGTGGACCGCAGGGTGAGCGCCTCCTGCTGGCCCCACTAACACCTCTTCCATCAGCAACCTTGCTTTTTCCCAGGAGGTCTCCCATCCAGGTTCTGACCAGGCTCACAGATGCTTAGCTTCAGTAGGTTACCAGTTGTGAGTTGCAGGGTGATATGGCTGCTGGAAGTAAGAGTATCTTAGTGAATGCCTAGTGAATGCTTTTATAAACTATGTTAAGACACAATCATTTACAATTACAGCATCTGTATTACCCATCACAATATCCCAATTTATGTGTGGAAAAGTGAAATTTCCTGTGCTTATATTTGCATTAGGTAGTTTATAACATACACCTATTGATAATCCCTTTAAATATATATTTTCCAGTTCAACCCTTTGTAACGGGATTGTTGAGACGTCTGAACAACCATATTAAGGTTGTATGGGGTTGATAAAGGGTTATTGCGTGACTATGTGCATTTGCATGTGGGTGCTGGAGAGTGCAGAGAGAAACTGAAGAGAATATTGCAATGAAGCTTAAACTACACAAAAAGTTCTTTCAGTGCTCAAACAGCAGAAGAACTGACAAGCATGAAGTAAAACATAGCCAAGACCAACACGGTTAACTACTAGACAACGAAAGGGAAGTGGCTGAGTATTTCACTCAGGTATTCACTAAGGAAGAAGGCAACAAAATGTATGAGGCTACAGAAGGACTAGGTTATATTGGCATAGAAGATGGAGAACTTTGTCAAGTACTACAAGCACTCAGGCACTCAAGATTTATAAATACCCAGGATCTGATGGGATCTTACCAATTATATCAAACAAAATGAGAGATGTTATTCAAAAGCCATTGACACAACTCTTCCAACAATACCTTAAGACGGGGGTTGTGCCCAGGGACTGGAGAATTGCTAATGTACTGTAGTTCCCATCTATAATAAGGATGGAAAAACCAGACCAAGTAATTACAATCTATTAAGTCTGTATGCTCAGTATTCCCTGACTACAGGAGGTGAATTATCAGCAATCTTTAGAATTTGCTTGCACAGTGGCATTCGTTTTACATTTCCACTTTGTGCTAGCCTTACTGTCATTTTATTTATATATTTTATAGTGTTAGCATGATTGATTTCCTTTAAACTTAAACATTACACAGAAGCTTAAAAATATTTTAAATTGCCTTAAAATAAGTGTCTCCTAAGCAAATTAATCATGCTAACTGACTGTTTTGATATACATACAGCATCATGCACAGAAGTAACTCTGTTCTATGAACACATTGTTTGAAAGTTTATATTTCGAAAAAAAAAAATGAGCATGTAAGTGTTCTGTAACTTTCTGAATACAGTACTTCTCATCAGCTAAGTCATTATGCTGGAAACAGCACAGGAGTAAACAGGACTAGAACAGTGAGTACCACACTGTAGATATAAAATACATAAAAGTATCAACAATACCTTGGAATTAAAAAACAGACCGTTTATAGCTGTAACTGTGAATACATGACTGATTTGTGTTCAAATCAAGACTTTTTGGGGCAAATAAGCAACAGGCAATTATTATAGATTCAGTATTCAGTTCTTTGGTAGGTCATCAGCCACAGTCACAATTTCTATAAGTGAAATAAGCAGAAAATATTCCTTAAAATCAATATTTAATTTAAAAAGTGCAAGAATCTAATGTTGTTGCTGCATTTAAGGATCAAATGGATAAATATATCTGCTATGCAAATTCAGAACAATGATATACCTGGTTGTTGAAGACTGTGAGTTATATAATAATTATAAACTTTCTAAAGGGTGGCCTTAGCTTTAGGCTTTCATTGATATTGACTTCCATGCCAGCAAGATATTCAAATTAATATTATTCTTTATTTTATAGAACAGCTTTCAGGGAATATCATCTCAAGGTACAATTGAAAGGGAACATTTTGTTTCCTTTATCATGAACCTTGCCAGGGTAAAGACTTTGATTGATCACAGAAAACAAGCTTTGCAGCCCGCGGTTATTTCTATTTGTATAAGCAAATACAATAAAGGAAAGTACTTCAAAGAAAAAGGCTCTGCCAAATAAAGTCATTTTTCACAGGCATCAGGCAAGATGACAGAATCAGTGCTGCACAGACAAACAGGAAATACCTTGAGTTGTGGGTTTTTCTCAAACTTGATATGTCCCTCAATATATATATATTCTGGATATATATATAAAAAGAAAATACTTTTAGTCAACTACTCACTACTTTTGGTGGTGACTGACTTTAGGGCAGTCAAATTAACAATCTAAAAAGAGTCCATATGCCAGCAAGGAATTAAGTAATCAAACTCTTCTGTCATGTTCCACGAGATTTAATTTGTAAAAATGAAAATTGCCAACAAGGAAACTGGATTTAAAAATCTGTTTATTTCCATTTTCATGAAATCCTTGTAATCAGATTTCTTTACTTAAGCATAACAATTTGCTGTATTTGTTAAGTGCTAGAGTTACTTGTTTCCTTCATACTGTAAATGTAGGGCTTACATTTTATTTATTCAATACTAATTCAACTGGTAAGAAACGTACAGCATACCATAAACACTGAAACGGTTTTCTATTTTTGGCATGTAACTTCTAAAATCACTGTATTTTAAACTTAATTCACTTTTACACTTTTGACTAACCCCTGCTTTTGGATTCTACAAGCACAGCCCCACTTTTTTGGTTAGAAAAAGCTGTAGACACAGCATGACGCCATACTTAAATTTATACTGTACATTTATAATGTGGAGAGAACGTCTACATGAAATCTGGACAAGCCTTGCAAAACAGTGGTTCTGTTCACTGTTCAACAGTGATCCACTACAAAAAATATTTCATTTTCATGACTTCATTTTACTGATGACACAATCCAAAGCACTCTGCTTTTCTACCTATTTCATACTTGGGTGTGCATAGAAAAAAACATGACTGAAGTACTTTTATCAAAGGAACATCATCAGTGTCTTATCCAGGCTCGTACATACAACCTTCGAGCTACAAGTTCCGAGTCCTAATCTCTACACCACAAGTGTTACAACTAACAAGTTTAAAGGGCAGTCAGATGGGTTTCAAAAAGGATTTGAAGTATTACCTTCAGTTGCAAATCCATCGACAGGGGAATCGACTACAACAATAAATTTGATGTCTGAATCTGAAGGTGGGGATTACATAACTGACTCTTTCAAATGGACTGAAATTTAAGTATACCAAAAACACCTGCTATTAATTATTAAGTTCTCACTTGTCAATCATTGAGTCTGGACACAGGCTACTTTACTTTCAGGGTAACTCTGCTAAAAATCTGTGATTCTAAAATCCTAAATAAGCAGTATGATCCATCTGAGAAAATGCTTCAATGTTAGATCACTAGGGGTGTCTCCTTAGGTACTAAAATAAAGCGTCGCTTCTAAATTATGCAAAGACCTCCGAACATTTTTTATGGTTATTTCTAGTTGCAGGGATCTGGGGGTTTTGAACTCATTAAATTGGCTGACTGAAGCATATAAAAATAACAGGAATAATAATAACTAGTAATAGAAAGTGAAATTTAATTTTTTAAGCCCTACAAAATCATGCAGAAAAAAAGACATCAGAGCATTAAGTCAAATTACAATATTTTATCACATCAAACATCTGGGAGATCACTGTCCACAACATTTACACCCAAGGTGAACAGCAGAGGATTTAGGCTCAGTGTGAGTCTTATCAATCCTTTCTGTCCTGGCTTTATTTGTACTAATTCTAACTTCCATTGTTAAATAAGATAGACTGTGATTTTTCCACCAGTGATTAGGTAGCTTTGAAGAAATTTACAAAGTTATGCTCTGACTGATCTAGCCAGTATTCAAAATGAGAAGATGTTGTCAATCAGGATTATTAAAACAGGTTTATAATTACATTTATCACTTCACTTGTACAGCATAGCTCATAGCAGGCTTTAGACATTAAGTATGCAAGAACTTTTCATTGTAAACTTTTTTAAAAAGTGAAGTATTTGAAGAGAGAAATAAATAATGACTTAAAAACAGTAGGTTGCAATAGAAAGTAAAAACAAAAAACATTCAGTTTTATTATATACTGTATATAGTATACAGCATAATCATTTCAGGTATACTAGTTTAGAAGACACAAGATAATCTCCGTGTCTGGTGTACGTGTTTGTGTGCATAAATGTGAATGAAAATGAAAAGGAAGCTTCTGTGATGTTCAGATGACTATAAAGGAATTTTTTAAATAATATTTTGCACAAAAACCTTTTGTTCAGATGAACAGAAATATAAATAAGTAGAGTAAACTTGTTGTTTTTTCCAAATGTTCTGTTAGTGGAGGAAGAGGAAATGTCCTCTCAAGGGCTGTTTAGATGCCCTGGTGCTTCACCCGGCTTGGCTAAAGATAAGACTCTGGATCTACAATACAATCCATCCAGCCATTTTCTAACTGCTTAATGCAATTTGGTGTCATCGAGGTGCTGGAGTCTATCCTGACAAGAAACAGGTATAAGGAAGGATACTCCTTGGATGGGACGCCAGTCCATTGCAGGGCACACACAGACAGAAACACAGATACGCACATACAGTACTTACACCAGGTCAATTTTTTTCCAGAAGCCAATTAACCAACCAGTATGACTGTTGAAGGAAGGAGCTCCTGAAGGAAACACACGCAAACAAAGGGAGAACATACAAGTGCATGCAGATTGGACCCCTGGTCCAGAATTGAAACCAGGGCCCCAGCATTTCGAGGCAGCAATGCTAACCACTGCAATCTAAAATACCACATGATGAAACTCCACTCCCACTCGCAGGTTCTCCTCATTTTGACGGTGAGATAAACGAGTGGTTTAGGGAGTGAAAAGCAGTTGTCTAAGACACTGAAGAACTGCACGGTTTGTCAGTGTGTCGGCAGTCAAGACTGTTACCAAGCCGAGAAATCAAGTGAAAGAGAAGCTGAAAAGGAAAGAGAAACCAAGATCCAAGACAGGCTCTCTACCCACTAAAGAACCCCATGAACAGTGGGGAAAATACCAAGGCAGAGCATGCTTTAGAGCAGTGGTTCTCAAATTGTGGTATGCGTACCAGGAGTGGTACGCGGAGCGCTGCCTGCTGGTACACCATATGACCCTGTAATTTTGTTGTGTGCACTGAAAAATCGGGATGGGTTTTCATATTTTCTATTTTAATACGTGTCGAATATGCAGCCCATTTACTACTATGGTACAGCGCACGCTAATACTTGAGTGGACACGTAGCTACAATGTAATTCTATACCATTCTATAGGAATGCGTGCTACGAACAACAAATAGGGAGATAGGAGAATGTGCGTGATTTTGGAACAATGTCAATGTTGTAAACACAAGAATGCATAGAAATGCGTGCTACGAACGCTGGTACTTTTGTGAGCACAGGAAAGCGTGATAAGTAACAGAAACATATTTAAGAACTGTTCTAGGTTAATTTGAGAAAAATACACAGAGAGTCTCTGTGTGTCGCTCCTATGTGCATGAAATTAAAACTTCTTTTAACTTCTGAAACAGACTCCTGAAAAGGAAACGGGGAAAATTGCAAGCTTGCGGATAGCTAAAGCAAGTAAGCCGTAGACTATTTTTGAGGAACTTTATTTACCGTTGGCAAAAGAGCTGACACGTATTATGTGTGGAGAAAGAGCTGCTAAACGCATGACCTGCTGCCCCCTCTGAAAGACATAGTCACTCATAGAATTCTTGATATGGAGGATGATATCAAAAGTACGCTGACAGAGCGCGTTAAGGTGAGCAGATGCTTTTCACTGCAATTAGATGAGTCTGTAGTTGATTTGGCCAATTTCCTCGTTTACGCTAGATACGAGTTTGAGGGCATGTCCCATGAGGACTTTCTGTTCTGTAAGCCGCTACCAACAGGAACTACAGGAGAGCACATATTTCAGCTTCTGAATGAATTTATTGCAGAGAATGGCATCGACTGGATAAAATGCGTCGGAGTTTGTACAGACGGTGCTAGAGGAATGACAAGCCGAAACAGCAGTGTAGTTGCACAAATTAGAAAGGTTTCTCCAGAAATGAATGGACACATTGCAACATCGACCGTGAGACCTTTGCCGTCAAGAAAATGCCTGACAATTTAAAATCTGTTAGACTCTGTTGTGAATTGTATCCAAGCTCGAAAAATGACTTCACATCTGCTTTGCTCAACTAAACAGGCTCACCCCTCTCACTGAAATGATGCTTTATTATTGTTTATTTTTATTTGTTGTTCCTGTTTTTTTTCTGTAAAGCGCTCTGAGAAGCCACCTTTAAAGGCGCTATATCAAATAAAGTTTATTATTATAATATTTATTATATGTGTATGCGAATGTGTGCACACATGCGCTCATATTGGACATTGAGATTTTCTGGGGTTCCTATGAGAAGATGACTTGTAGGTGGTATTTGGATGCTTTGGTTTGATCAGGGGTGGTACTTGGTTGAAAAAGTTTGAGAACCACTGCTTTTAATCAAGAATCTTGACACCCAGAAACCTTCAAATAATACATCTGAATTAGGTTTCCCTGTTGGACCTCAATCTTTGAACGAATAGCAACTTGTTGGTGGACTGGAAGGGTGAGTTGTGACTAATAACCACTTCATGGAGGTCACACTTCTCAAAAGGCATAGACAGGCTCGTATCTACTATGGTGCCATCTAATAGTCTCTAAATGACAGTATGTCACGAGGTCACCACACAAAAAATGGAATTAAATTTTTCAAGCATTCTGCTGACTATAATGAACTTTGTGTCTCTGATTATGATGGAGCTAATTTTAATGTAAAGGAGCTATAGACAACTCAGAAAAACCTGCAATACTTTAGACTTTCAGGAAATATAGAGAAAGGTACAGTACATATCTGATATAGCCAACGGAACTGAAAATGGTCCCTTGTGAACCTCTGCATGCTTATTAGTATGAAAAATTAAGCTAATTGGAATGTTCTCACCCTGTGTAACATAAAATGTATAATGGCAACAACACAATAACTCGATTTCTAGCAGCTCATGAATCATTTTGAAATTAATTTTTCACAACTAACACAGTAATTCTCAAGCACAGATAATTCTCCAGTGAACATTACAGAGACGAGTCAAAAGGATTCCCTGGCAATGTATCATGTTTAAATCTAATTATTCATGATTTGAATAATCTTCCTACATTATAATGTAGGCATGAAGTGTTTTGGTGCTCAGTAGATGGGAAATTAAGTAAATTTAATGCCAATCTGTAGGCAAAGCAGATTACAAAATGTCAGACTAAAAGAGGCACTTTGCTGTTCAAAGTACCGGCTTTCACAGAAGAACACATTCATCGTGGATTTTTGATTAAATATTAGATGAATGATAAATCTGTGAGATTAAAAGTCACGGACAAACAAACTAATTTGTCACCCTAAGGATCAAACTGCTTCTCCTCTAAACTAAATGGAACTTTAAGCATCTCTTAATGGAATGAATTCCATGCAGTCCTTTGAAACTCTCCTTGTTTCGCTGCATAGGCCTTTTCCAACAGCGGGTCAGCTGGTTATCTTTGGCGGCCATCTTGCCCAGGTCTATATCGAGTATATTCAGTGTTTCGTTTCGGAAATACCGGTTTTAAATGACCCTTCCCCTGGTCCTCTTACAATATTCACAAAATTTCGGTGCAATTCACATAAAGAAGGAGACATACTTCATTTCATCCATAAAAGAATTTCAGTAACCACCATACAGAAGAGATATGAATTAAGGGGAAAATTTAGGGAGGCTAACAATCCTAGTCTTATGATAATCAAGATCATTTTAAAGAACAAATACATGATACGTCTGTAACAAAATTCAAATACAACTGAGAACTGATCAAAATACATAATCTAAATAATTTCATAAAATGAAATGAACTTTTAAACTTACTTTTCTAAAGCTTGGTACATGTTTTGAGGATCCTCCAAGATCATAATGTCGACAATTTTATCCTCAAAGGCTGCCTCTTCTTTGGCTGTCTCACTGATGTTGCACACTGCATATTCTGGGTCAGTGTCCCCAGAAAGACCACCTCTCCTCTTCTGAAAGGAAAAGCCAGTGCAACCATTAGGAATGATGGATAAGGTAATTGACCAGACATGAGCACAAAATAAAACATGTGAGAATACAGCTTCTCACTCTCTCTCTGGCATCCTAGATGAATATTGGGTCTTTTCACCTCTACATTTTTTCACTTCTTTGTGGAAACAGTGCAATGGGGAAGCACACATTTTCATGAATTCTATTGTTACTTCCCATTATATACACCATGCTTAGAATTCACCACCTGAAAAGTAAATAGGCCTATTCTTTATATGAAATAGTGGGATATGACTAAATTGAACCTTTGGATCTAATAGTCTGCATATATTTAGTTTTGCTGACACTCCATGTCTAGAAACTAACAATAAAATGAAATATGTGTTGATGTTGGACCACCTTGGTGTACACATGCATTTACTTTTAACTAGTAATTTCTACCATGAATTTTCCAGAAGTGAAGGGTTATTAGAGGTTTCTCGACTGCTGGCCCACTGGTCCCATCACATCTCTACATCTGCTACATCACACTCGACTCCTCAAATGTTTTATTCATATCCTCCCACTGGCAACTAAAGTCAGACTTGTTGTCTGGAAAAATCTGTCGGTTATGTACAATGTTAACCAAAGAAACACGTTTTCCACTGTTTTGCCTCTGTTTTACTACATTTCACACACACAAATTCCCAACCCGAGGCCAGACGAAAACAGTGCAGAATAATCTAAGGTAAAGAATGTAAAAGCTTGCTGTAGAGGCCATACTTCTGCCACTGTCTTCTATCCAGTTTCCTTTGCTAGTGACATCTGACCACACTGTGTGACCAGAGACTGTTTTAGAGCAACAATGGTAATTCAGAAATTAATTTACATTTTGTTTTAAACATTAAGAAATGATATACTCTTGATCCTCAAATGATTTAAAATGATCATCTTGCCCTAAACAGATTATAAAACAATGACATTCCTGTTGTTACATGCAGCATCACAAAAGTGAGATAGTGCTATATTACAGATTCCCCTAGGGGAGCAGAAAAGTAGAATCCAGTGCTGTGAATAAACATATCACAACCATCACTGATTCAATTAAAAATCTGAAACACACACAGTGGCTGTAACGTCAGACATCATTAACAAAAGCAGCCAAAACATGCATCCAATCCTTGAAGGAGGTCACAACCAATACACACTTCATAGCATGGTAATAAATGCTATTGTCAGGGTGATTCTTCTTACATTCATGAAGACACTTACAATGTTCCCTGCAAAATGGATTTCTAAGACTATAAAAGATGTCCATATTTTCATTGAGGCCAACTGTGATGCTGCAGACTTAAGTGCTGTTAAACAGGCTATCAGGTGGGTCCTTTACTCTATTGTTGTATTATTTGTACTAGAGCTGTCTGATACCCACTTATTTACTTGTTTTTAAGTAATTTTAGTTCAAGTTAATTCAAAATTACATTTACAGTATCTGAACAGATCATTACAATGTCAATAGAAATGAATCGATATCTGAATAGTACCAGTGGAAAATATCCTTTACTTAGCTGAAGGTGATAAGAGGTCAATTAAGCTAATTATTTGGAGGCATAAGTTTAATTATGTGGAAGCACATAGTCATGTGCAATTAAAAACATGACTTTAATGACAGAGTATCTATAATAACCATTTTTTATATTATAAACAATGAACACTCTGTTCACCTTTAAACTCTTATAGAAGGCATCCCCACTCCAATTTCTTCTATTCACTCCAGAAGCCAGGTAATTCCAGTTATAACTACAGACTTTTTCGAAATTACAGAATTGTTGGCTGAAATCTAAAGGCATTATTTCGACACATTGAATTTTAAATGCATTCTCCGTCTTGACGGGAAAAATGCTTTACTTTTGTTTTACCACTGCCTAGTGCTTCGTATCTTAAGAGAAACACTGGAGCCATGACAAGACAGCCTTCCAGCTCAGTCTGTTCCATCTCCAGGCACAAATAACTACATACATCACACAGATATTTCTTGGCATTAAGGCTTGAGCTCATGCCAGGATATGTTAAATAACCCTATTTCAAATTTATACCATCTTTAAATGATGCAACAGATTTTACGGCTCACAATCTTGCCATGCCAAGCAGAATCAATTCAAAAGAATATTTGGCCAAAGGAGTCAATTTTAATTCCTCACGCACTGGCGGGTCTTTCCAGAAATCCTCCTGAAATTGTGCAACTTTCCCCCCAAGAAGGCCATACACAACCTGGGTGCTTTATGTAATTGTTTTGCACTAGCTTTTCCTAGGGGTTTAATCAAAATTGTCCTTTTTGTTTAGGTAACCAATTTTCTTTTTAAAAAGAGACTTGAACAATGTCCAGAAGTAAATACCGTATGTATATATTTAAGCAATAAGGCAGGAGAGGCCGTACAACCATTGAAAAGCTGTCCAGTACCTAGTTCGTCAGGCATTTTGTTTTTCCCTGGCGCTGGTCTCATCGCCTGTCAGGATATCACTCCAGCGCTTTGTCATTAAAATTGGGTTTCCAATAATGCCACACTGAACTCTCGCTATAACTATAACAGACATAATCTCCCTTGCTTTTAACCGAGCGTTTGATCATTTAAAAGAATGAAAATGATTTAAACTATGGGACATTATCATTCAACGAGAGCACAAAAAAATCACAAGGATCCTCAACAGCCCAACAAGGACAGCAGAAGAAGATACATGTATAAAATACCTGAGAATCCAAGCTTTCTTATCTACGTTAAGAAGTCATCTTTAAAAGCTTACGTGATTGATTTGATTGACCGTAATTTATCGGTCAGCGCATTGATATTTCTTTATCACATAGCAAAAAGTCTAAAGTCCTTCCTGGGTGTTCGTATATAAGCGAATATAGCACGGCTACGAAAGTGTGTCAGCCAATCAGATTTTAGGACCAGAACTATCCGTTTTATAAATATGTGGTAACTATACTTACTCTTTTACAACAAGACATTTGTGGGATACCAATCCAAGAAAATAGGAGGAAAGCCAGAGTCATAAGAATGGAGGCAACCAGGAATCCCACCAAGAAGCCAACAAAGTGGATGCCATGATTTGAAGAAACCTAAAAAAAATTAAATAAATAGAAATTGTAAAGAGGGGCATCTTTTATCTGTATCATCACTCATTTCCTCTCATAGGATATAATTTATAATTATTTGTTCATCAGCATGAAGGCTGTGGGGAATGACAGCGAGGATGATGTACAGTATACACAAATTTTGGCAGACAGATTTCATTCAGGAACAGGGTAACGATACTCATGTTGATGCTACTTTAAGATTTAAGGTCTTTCAGTTTTTCTGATGTTAAACTGCAACCCTTCCTTAATGAGCAAGAAATAAACACACTGAAATGACATTGGGATGTGAACACTAGCCTAGTCATGTGGAATTCAGTAATAAATGCTAAGAGGTAATAGGCATTCTCAAAAGAACAGAAAATCACAGGGAAAAAAATAAGAACAGGAGAGATCCCTTGAAAAGGATCCAATTAAAAATAATCAGGCTTGGACATAAAAATACAGGATAAAATCAAGCAAAGAAATGTGGAGAAATGGTCTAGGTAACAATTCACTTATAGTTAATATTATATGCTGCATCACAAAATACATTATGTAATGTTTTTTTTTATCAGACTTGGAAGCCTTTAAGGGTGGTTAGTGAAATAGCTGAGGGTACCTACTCGATGCTTTGAATCTCTGAATGCCAATATCAGAAGGAAAGCATAGCTTCTCACAATCAACTCAATTTACAAAAAAAGCATATTTAAAACAAAGTATATATAATACAAAATAATGTGCAAAACTTCAGAAAAACAGTCTGATTAGAAAAAATAAATCTGAGCCTAATTCTCAAATCAAATACGTTAATTAGCAACATGTCAAATGAACTTTGGCCTGCATTGTTTAACAGACCTTACATGAGACATTATCATTATTATTCTAAATGTTTAAGAGAAATAATCCAGAAGAAGAATCGATTCCCAGCACTCATTTTCAGAGAGGACTCTTAAAATACAGAAAATCAAGCATTAAACAAAATGTTTATCTTCCTAAAGAGAGGATACGATTAGACTCTGAATCGATGAATGAACCCATAGTTTATATACCTAATTCAGCAGCTTCATTAATGTATTTTTTCATTCAGGTACTGAAAGCAGGAGAATCATTTTACACTCTGCCAATTTACAGAAGATGCCCTTCATGTGAAAAATCTGAAGTCCATGCATTCTGGATGTTTATGTATTTATTCTTTTGTAGTATGATGCGCATCAAAATTATCTGGTCCAAAATATTTTTAGGAGGTAACTGTTTACATCTTAATATTTCACTCAATATTTTCTTTTGGAGAAAAAAATAAACAGAGAGGTAGCAAAATAATTATTTCTGTTGCATTTGCAGGCACTCATGCAAATAGATACCATCTTAAGCAACATGTACAAAAGCAAAATAGGAGTTAGAAGTCTAATTTATATTTTTGAGCATGTATTTTTCCTTCAGTACCCGAGCAATAAAATTATTTCAGAATGAATGTAATCAGTCACACTGTCTATCTAGGGTATAGGCCTAGTAAAGCTGGAAGGCAAGGCATGCTGTATTGCACACTATCTTTCAAACTCAAAGGTGTTTTTTTTTTGTTAAAGAGCTCAAGCAATCTCATATGCCACACTGAAACTAACCCACATTACATTTCTGATTACAGTTATTACATTTTATGTGAACCATACTATTATTGTCCACTGAAAGTCTGCAGATTATTTTTTTAAAAAGGAAAATTCTACACACCTTACACTCAATTTAAAAAAAGCTAGTCAAGAATATGAATTTTAAAATGATGAAAATGATAAAACACTGCCCTCTGGTGTTCCTGTTAAATTGCATTTACTAGAATCTACTAATTTATGTTAAGAATGTATCACAAAACTATTTGAACCACTGTAAACATAGCAGTCAGGAACATAAAGTCGGAATTAATGACACATCTAAAATAATATGATAGAATACTAAAAAATAATGCACTGCAAAACATACTCACACATTTGACAGTTCTTGTCACATAATTATCGTGCATGTGACTGGTATAGCTCATACGCAAAGCTCACTGATCTAGTGAATAAAAACTGACAAACTAAACTTTAAAAACTGAAGACACAGTGCTTGCTGGTCGAGCTCTATGATTCAGATGTTGCCTGTCCAAGCCTGGGTTGTGTCACCAACCAAATGACTGGGATTCCTCCTAATAACTTCACTGAGGAAGGGGTTGGGATTAGTTCTCTTAGCTCCCAGCAAAAACAGTAAGGGCTATCACTTTCAAAGAACCTTTAGGCTTACATTGACAACAGTGAGGGACACGTCTACCCTCCAGTTAGCACTGTATTTCATATGTCGTTACAGAGCCACCAGCATTTCATACGATAAATGGCTAACTATGTCTGTACTCTGCCTGTCTGGGTATAGGGATCATGGCTGCAAGCCAAACTGTAAAGCAATTCCAAATTGCGTGGGTTGGTATAAAATGAAAAACTTATTTAATATAGAAATGTTATAATTCCTTTAATTCAGTCTATACAGTATGCTCATTTTAATCAAACCTCTAAAGCCCTACCAAATATGTCTTCATAAAGATGACAAGTGTTTACATTACTCAGCAGAAATCAATTCTGAGTTCTTAAGAGGTCAGTGTGCCGCTTTTTGTGTCAACATAATAGGTTTTGCTTCTAGACCGGACTTAAAAGAGATCACTTTACCTTTGCTGTTGAATTCACCCTCAGGGTAAAATTCGCAACCACAGGACCAAATAAATTAATGTCATTCTAAGAAAAGAGCAAAAATAACAAGAAAAATAGATACAACAATGTGTCAACTATAGCATTATAGATCTGTAGACAAATATTAGTAATATCAGTATGGTATGAGACATTTTAAGTAAAAACGATCTAAAGGCATTCTGTAGAATCATCACACTGAATTACTGAAAAGTCCTATTTAGAAATGAGACATAAAATTTAATT
The DNA here is from genome assembly GCF_040954835.1 of Lepisosteus oculatus. Taxonomy (NCBI): domain Eukaryota; kingdom Metazoa; phylum Chordata; class Actinopteri; order Semionotiformes; family Lepisosteidae; genus Lepisosteus; species Lepisosteus oculatus. The sequence continues at coordinate 43,111,931 of NC_090696.1, read as the reverse complement.
AGTAATTCATTTTTCATGCATTCTGTAATTATGAATTCAGTGGTTCTGCCAAATCCTAATTAATGCAATAAAAAGACAAAAAGTATTGAATGTTTGGAATTTATTAAAGGTTTATTTGCCGTAACTTTGTCTGGCTGAGGGAACAGCAGCCAGCCAGTGAGGATAAGGTTGACTGCCCCCACCCAAATATTAAAGGAACCCCATAACATAGATGCAACATCTTCAATGACAGTTTGTGATGTGTAAGGTTCAGATACTGTACAGTATATATAAAGATTCAGGGGAACACTGATCCAAGATTTCATAAAAGAGTTAGGATTGCTCCATGGGCATTGGAAAATACTGCACCAACCCCGAAAGAGTATCAGAGATGAGGGTGGACTGTATGGCAGCCTGTTACAGAAATGGTACAGGAACAAATAGAGTGTAACTACTTCCTAAAGAGTAACAAGGACAAGAGACTCGAAGACTTAATAGTGGACTTGAAATGCTGAAGGCAAGCGTCTTGGCTTATCAAGTCTGCTTGCTACCCCCTCCAAAAACAGCAACAAAACCAATGGTCCTTAAGGGTACCTGAAGACAGGGTGGGACGTGGGGCTTGAGAAGGGACGTAACCTTGGCAGCAATGAGGCCACTGGCATGGGGGTGGTGAGGGCTATGAATGAGGAGCCTGGAGTCTGGCAGCAGTGCCGACAGACTGACGCCAAAAGGGCTCCTACAAGGAGAGCAGGAAAGGAGGAGTGGGGAAGGGCAACATGAAGCCGAAGTTGCAGTGGGTTGAGAGCCTGAAACAGGGCACAAAGACGAGAGAGAAGGGAGAAAGAGTGCCAGAAGTGGGGATTGTGGAATAGGGGGCGAGAGAAGAGAGCACAAGGGGACGCAGTGTTCCATGTTTTCTATGGGGCGTAAAAAAATGTAAGCCAAAGGGCAGTTTGTTTTCAGTGGATTGAGTAGCAAGCCGAGCAGGGATGATGACTGCTGCAGGAACTGCAGGGGAATGTGCAAGGATGGACAATGGAAGGAAGAAGGCAGTTCTAGTCTTACAGTATATTACACTGGACAGAAGGCAGTATTACAGTGTGTGAATATCTGTTTAATAATAAATGAATACACAACATTCTTACCTGCGAAGCATTGGAAAATGTCAGGTAGGCAGGCAATGACAATATGTCATTTTGTTCTCCTTTCATCTGGGCTGAATACTTCACCGTGTAGCATGATCCAGCTGAAAATAAGAACAATAGGGATTAAACCTTTACTAAAACACTTTTTTAAGCTTTTCCACATTTTGAATATTTGATATACTGGGCCCTTTTAGGATCGAATTAACGTTAACTTTAGAGGTTTAAGTCAGAGAAAGAAGATGTATTTAAGTCTGAGGTCAAAAATTAGAATTACTGTTGAAGGGGTAATGAGTGTTAAGGTTACGCCTGAGTTCTTATAGAATACGATTTTGACTAATTCAGCTAAAGCCTAGACTCCAGTTAAGATGGGGGTACAGCACGTGTTCAGACTGGGGTTAAGCTTTGACAGCAATTGTTATGATCAGTGTTTCCATTAAAACTGGACATCCACTTCAATTCAGGATAAGTTTTAAAAGGCTTAGAGTCACAGTCTGATTTTTAGGGTGCATTTAGCTTAAAGCATCGGTGTGGTTGCAGTTATTATAAGGCCTGATGGTGGGGTAGACTTACAGTCATCTAAATGACATTTAAATCTAGAATTAGCATCACGAAACATTCATGTTTTGAGTTAAAACTTGGAGACAGAATTTGTCAAGATTTAGGGTTTGAATATTTGTAATGAAGCCTTTAATGTGCCAATATGTGGGTGCATACTGTAGGTCAAATACAGATTTTATGTTGTGTCCAAATGTAAACATGAGATTAAAAAGTGCAATTTTTGCTCTCTATTCGCTCTCTATTTTTCAGTAACTCTTACTTATAACATTGAAAGGACATACTGTAGAGATATCTAAATGAAATCTACAAGAAGCCTATAAAACAAACTGTGCTTTCAGTGGTTTTTGGGAAAATGTCTGGTGTACTGTACTGTATATAAAACAAAGAAAATAAAAAGCAGAAATTAAGGACTCAATCAAATCCCTCTTAATGTTAACCCTTTAGTTATACAGTATATGGATTATTTTCTCCAGAAATATTATTTAACTTAGTTTGGAGTTTTCCCAAATCAAACAGCTGTAAAATGAACTTCCCATACAAAATATACTGTACTTCCAGCAACATGTGTTAGCACCTATCCATCCATTTTCAAACCGCTTCTTTTAATTCAGGGTTGCAGGGAAGCAATGGACACAAAGCAGGGGACACCCTGGATGGAATACAAGTTCATCGCATGGCAGACACACAAACACACATGAACATCTTATGTCTATATCCACTCAGATCAGACAAGAGCTTCCCAGAATAGCTAATTTTGTTTAGTGACATACAGATTTTTGAAAAAGCTTCTCTTCTTGTTCGATCCAAAAAATGTCCATATTAAGTTTTGGGCCACTGCCCATTTGAACTTGTATGAGTGAGGAAAAATATAAGGATGAAAAACAAACTAGCAATAAAGGCTTTTCAAAGCTGCAACAGAAAAGGTTAAACAATGGAAAATTTAAATTGGAGAACATATATAACTAGATATATAGTTACATGAAACCTGGTATTTTTTTACCTGTCAGAGAGTCTGTGGTAAAAGTCTGAAAACCACTTTCCAACAAATTTCCACCGTTTGCCAGTAAGGTGAGGCCTGCAACTGCATCCCTTATGCTCAGCTGAGAAAGGTTGTAGGCTGATGCACCAGCTGTATTATTGACCAGCAGAATGATAGTCAATGTGGGGAATTCTTTACCTACATCCACCTGGTTTTAGGAAACAAAAAAGGAAATACAGTAGCATGAGTTTCTTAAGCTAGACTACACTGCACTGGATAACGGTACAATTTTTAGCACACTGACACTGACTGTGTATTGAAGTAAATGAAACAAGAAAACTTTGGGCAAAAAGTTAAATGCATTACTTAAATATAAACCTCTATCAATATGGGACCTTTATTTGATGTGCATAACAATTATTGGTCACAAGCAGGATAACGTGGACATAATAACAGCATGTAATGTACATACATATAAATCATAAAAGTACACTGCACAAGATCACTGCTTGTAAATCAAAAGTAATGAAAAAAATCCAATTCACGTGCAATGAAAATAAACCACTGATGTTATATCGGTTAAATCATTATATTTAGAAAATGCATCACTCAAAAATAACTTACCTGTGCACATTTGTGAAAAGTGAGACCAAATGTATGAGCTTTAACCAGACTTCGAATCTAAAACAAAAGGTCACAAATAGGTCAATTACATACTTTTGTGGATACTCACAGATGCTCCTTAAAGTGAGATCAAAATGAAAACTACTGTACAGTACATGAGGCTGTGGTAGAAAAAAATAATTTGGAGAGGACGTTTACAGTGCTGAGAAAATGTTCATGAATCCCAAAAAAATATCGAATCTAAATATGAAACAATGTTCTCTGGACAGATGAGTTAAATGTGGAACTTCAGCTCAATGAAAAATGTTATGGCAGGTGATAACCAAACACTGCTTTCAAAGAACCTCATCATCAACAGAAGAGCCTCATCCCAACTACATCACGGACGTGAAGCATGCTGGTGGGAGTGTGATGGTTTGGGGCTGCCTTTTCTGCCTCGGGACCTGGACAGCTTGTCATAACTGACACAACCCTGAATTCTGCACTGTATCAGAAAATTCTCAGGAAGAAGGGCAGGCCGTCCTTCCATGACCTGAAGCTGAATCAAAACTGGGTCTTGCATCAAGACAATGATCCTAAACAAACAAGCAGACCTACGAACAAATGAATGGCTCCAGAAGAAATTCTACATTTTACAATGGCCTTTTCCAAAGTCCAGACCAAAACCCCATTCAAATATTGTGGAAGGACCTGGACTGCACTCTCCATGCAAGGCAACCACTAAAATCTAAGAGCTAAAGGCGTTCTGTAAGGAGAGGTAGGACAAAATTCCTCAAACTGATGTGAGAGACTGATTAAAGGTCCCAGGAAATATACTGATGCATTTATTGCTGCTCAAGGAGGTCCCACCAATTCCTGAATCAAAAGGTTCGCATACTTTGCCACACACGATAGATACTGCATATTGTACTTGAGGATAAATAAATGTTGAAAGAGTATCATATTTTATGTGATTTGTTTCATCTGGTTAACTGTCTATCAGTAGATACTGTACATACCAATAAAGACTTAAGGTTTCAAATGTGTGAAAATCCTAAACCTTCATAAACTTTTTCTGCCACTGCAGATTCTATATTTTTCTTATTCTCATTAAGTCATGTGAACATTAGAGATGCAACAGAACTGGGCTGGTAAAGAGCTTATGCAGTACGTCCCCCCCTTTTAATTGGAACCAAAAAGGGATCAAGTCAAAATATGATTTGTTCCAGCACCATTCTCACACAACCTGGGTCAGTTGAAACGTCACTCATTTTGAATCATTCTTAATGATGTTGCTCACCAGGATGCTACCTTTGTAATTGCTCCATCTACACCAGAAATCAACGCTTAACAACTCTGGAAAGGCATTCCTATTGAAAAGTTGACAACCCAATCGCACTACAGAACGTCATGGAAGGCAAGTAATGATTAACAGAGTCATTGTATTCAGTACTTCAGCATTTTAGTCTGAAAGTGATTTTCAGTTTCTGAAATGCTGGAAGTTCTATTGCCACAGGCACAGCGCCGATACAGATCAATGAAACTGAAATGAAAACAATAAAAAAAGATCAAAAGACATATCCATGTTAAATATTTGGATACTGTAACACCTACACTTGATATTCATGATCAAAATCACAGAAAACATGCAATAGTAAATCCCATATGTGACACAAAGTTATTCTGAAAGTTTATACAAAACAAAATAGATTCACAAATTTATTTAGAGAAGGCAGAGAACCACATTCATAGACTTACATCTACACACATTTATTTTTTATTACTTAGGACATAAAAGATTTCAGTTTCCTGGGCAGAAAACAATTAATGAGTGTGATGCGAATCAATTAATTCTCTGATTCTGTGATTCAACAGATTTAAATAAAGTCCACAAAAATATGTGAATATCCTAGACAAGAAAACTTACTTTTTTGTGTCTTGGCGAAGATTCTCTTCTGATCCAGTAGAGAACACCATCTTTAAAGGAACTAATAAGACTGAACAATGAATGGCTCCAGGGATCACTTGGTGCGGATGAGGCAATAGAAGGATCAGGACAATATTCTGGAGTCTCTCCTAGCTTCCTACACAGAGTGCCACGTCCTCTCTCTGTGAACAGAGAAAACAGTGAATTCATCAACTTTGAATTTTTCTGAATTTATGGTACAAACTCAAATAGAAATATATTTACATGGGATGTTTTCTCACTCATCAACACAACTTTGTCTACAATGGCAAAACTGAAATAAAACATTTGAAGTGTCTTGATTTTATTATTCACCTTTGTTATGATACACCAAACTGAACTAAGGTGCATCCAATTCCCTTGTGAGATCACTCTAAAAGTTGTCCACTTGTGTTCAATTCAATTGGTTGACAAGATTACAGAAGAAATACTTTTGTCTATATAAGCTCACTCATTTGACAGTGCATGATAGAGCGGAAACTCTACCATGAAGACCAAAGAGTATCAACTATCAAGTCCATGTTAGAAAGGTTAGGAGGTATACAGTAGATCTCAGCAGGGTAGATAAAAACACATCTAGGGTGTCGAAATTTCCAAGGAGCACAGTCGATTCCATCATCAAGAGATGGAAAAATACTCAACCACCCAGACTCTTCCTAGAGCAGGACATCCTCCCAAACTGAGCAACCAGACAAGAAGGAGTTTGGTTAGAGGTGTGGCCAAGAACCCAATGACATCCTTAATAAAACTACAGAGTTCCATGGCTGAGATAGGAGAACCTGTCCAAAATCCAACAATGTCTGCAGCTTTACGCATATTTAGCCCCTGTGGGACAGTGGCTAGACAGAAGCCACTACAAAGAAAAGCTTGCAAAAAGGTAAAGTACATGGAAGACGCCAAGACCATATCGCCAGAGACTCGCTGCTGTCATGAAACAAAACTTGGAACTCTTTGCCAGGCAAACACCAAACACAGCTCATCACCTGTGCAACACCTTCTGTGAAGCATGGGGATGGCAGCAACATCTTAGGGAGATGATTTCAGCAACAAGGACTGAAGCAGTTGTCAGGATAAAGAAAACAATGCATGGAGCAATGACCCTGAGCATACAAGCAAAGCGATACTGCAGCTGTTTCATATCAAGAAAGTGAATGTTCCTCAGTGGTACAGCCAAAGTCTGGACTTGAATCCCATTGAGAATCTGTAGAGGAACTTGACGATTGCAGGTCACCGATGCTCACCATTCAACTTGACAGAGCTTGAGCACATCTGCAAAGAATGGGCACAAATCCCTAATCCGGTTGTTCAAAGCTGAGACAGATATACCCAAGAACACTCAAGGCTGTCAGTGTTGCAATAGGTTCTTCTGTAAGCACTGACTTGGAGACATGAATACTTCAGTAAACAAGATCTTGTTCATATATTTCTGTTATGCAATGGAAAACATTGTATGTGAATCAACAGGAAACAATAAATTACAAAGCATTGAAAATTCAGGTCTTACCAATACTGCACTTGCTCAAGGGGGTGGATACTTTCTGTACTTCATGAAATACACAGCAGAATTAAGCAACAACCACTACAATCAAAACAGAGTTACCCTTTCTAATTCTATAATAGAGCAGAAATCTAACAAACAGTTCATTAACAGAGTTACTGCAACCCTACAGGGCAGGAAGTTCAGAGAATACCCATATTTATTAATTAACAGCATCATTTCAGGATACCAAAAATACTGGACTGCAGTGCTACTGACTATTTAAATCACAAGGCAAAGAAAAGGCTTCTTGGGGTACTGACATTTAAGCAATTCCCTTGGGATGTTTAGAAGAGCAGTCTTTATCAGTGAAGGTCCCACAACAAAACCTGATTGGTTTAAAGATTTGTTTTGCAGTATTTCAGTACACTGAGGCACTGTTGGTACCACCTGTTGCTTGGTTACTCAAATGAATGTTAAAGAGACCAAGACCAAGAGTAGTTGTTTTTTAGTAGCCAATTCCACAACCTGAAAATGACAGAACAGATGGGTGTTTCATCTAGTGGTACCTTATTTATTCATTATTTTAAAATGTTATGCATTTTCTATATTATATATTTTTGTGATGGTAAAAGTGGGGAACTACATCAGCATGTGAGGTACTCAAGAACAGAGGTTAATTCCATGCTGAAAAAGGGGGAAAAACATTTCCAACTGTGTTTTTCCACTTGTTACCTTTTGTTTTGTTCTTACTTTTCAGAATGAAATTAGCCTCTATTTGTTCTTTGTCTAGCTCACGTGCAGGACTAAAGAAGGCTCCACAGCCAAAACACTGTGTTCCCCTGTTTTACTTTTTAATACATGTGGACTGAACAGGGAAAAACCAAAAACGAAAGCTTGTATTTTGCTTACCAGTCACGCAATGTGTACCTGTGATCATGAGATTCTATGAACAAGTACAATACTATATACGTTTTCTTGTTGGGTAGTTCCCTGTATAAATTTGATCATTGAAGAACAAAAACAAACTTTGTTTCAGCCTGGTGATTTCAAGTGACCATACGTAAACTTCAAGTTTCAGAGTGTAAAGTTTGTGTTCGGTAGCATATCCTTTTGGGGCAATAACTACTTAAGTCTGTAGCCCACTGAGCTCCCCAGACTCTTGGTATAAACATTTAACATGTTTTGCAGCAGCCACTGTGAGCTCTAGCCTATTCTTGGAGTGTCCTAAATACAAAAACTGACTTGACCAGTCTAAGATTTTCCACTTTGTTCCTCTGTTGAACTCCTTAGCTGTATTGGTTGCATGTTTAAGGTTACTGCCTGAAACCATGAAATAACATTAATAGGTTCAAAAAGTCTGTTCAATAAGTACTGTATATGAGCACTTTTTTTTAATAATCGAACAAAATCCTTCTGTAAACTTCAGAATTCTTCTTCATCCATCATTAGATATATGAACAATCAGTTCCTGAGGTGACTGTGTATGCCCTGGTCTTAACATTACCATGTTTCACAATTTGTTTTATGAACAGATGAGACCAAGACAAATCCTTTACTGAAGTGATGGAAAGGTTAAGATGCAGAGAATGATAAGGACTGCAGATGCTCCAAAAAAAATTACTTGCCCATCTGTGACCCATGAACTAGCCACGTAGAAAGTGTGAGTTCCTATTCCACGTCAGTATCAAGATTTAAGTCCAACTGAGTATGCATTTTACATCATGAAGAAAATAAAAGGTCTGAACATCCCATAAATAAGCAAGAAATCAAAGTGGCAGCACCAAACCATATCAAATGATTACACCTACTTTAGTCACACATCTAATAGATATGCAGGTAAATACTGACCTTTACACTCTGGAATGTAAAGTGAATGTGTCCTAATATGGTCACTAAAAATCACAGGTTGAATGCAAATGTATGAAATAGTGCACCAATACAAAACATATTGTAAATACTGTATCATTCATATTAACCTCTTAACTACAAATACAAATTGCTTGACTATGAAGTAATAGTAACAGATTTGACTTTGCTGGTCCAATACTTTTGGAGTGCAACAACTGTATCAAAATACAACAGCATGAACCTGCACAACTCCAGATAACATGGTCTTCAGGTTCTTTGGAACAGTTAGGCCATCTTCTGTGCACTGACTGTGTGTACAGTGATGCTCCAGCATTCAGCACCTGAAAGAAATAAAACATAGTACATTGACTGCAGGAGTCAAGTTGCTGAATGCAGTACTTCAGTAGGATTCGTTCACTAATGCAAAGTCACAGACGTATATTTTATGCACAAATAAAGACAGAAACACAACAAACAGCATAAAAGGAACTTGACTATAGCTAAGTCGGTTTCTTTAAAATTAAAGGCCCAGGCCGTTTAGAAAATCGGTCTTGATGGCCATTGAGTGTTCAAGCTTATACCGTGTATAAGAAACGTATATAATATAGTCTTACCTTTTCAGAACTAAATAAGCAGGACTGTGTCGCCCATTTTTCCTTGCACATTGCCTTTTGGACGGTTACGATGCAAAGCACTGCTGTTATTGCTCGAAACAGCATCAGTTTCTCTTGAAAACAAAACTCACCTCAAGTCTATTTAAGTTACAGAGGTAAAAATGTATTATTGTTTAATATCTCGTCAATTTTTAATTTCGAAATAAAAAATCAGAAGTGATTTGTTGTAGATGACTATACATGTATTAACACGTACTTTGATAGTACAGCGACAGCAATATATTTCCCATTCGTATTAATAGTCATTTCGTTTTAATTTAGTACAATAATTGCACATTGTAAGAATAAGGTTGCAAAAGCGAAACATTTTATTTAAAGACATGTAGTGTCTTTACAGTCGTCCGTTATTTTGAATTAGAACAATGTGAAATGAATACTTCAGTCTAGAAACAAATCACCGCTTTTTTCCAAACTCAACTGATTCATATTTAGTAGATTTCCTTTTCTTAAAACCAAGAAATTCTGTCCTCCTTGAACTAGATCAAGTCAAACATTTACTTGCACATCGTATTTTCTTCCCATTGTACTCCCGAACAACTTTCCAAACTTCCTGAAATCCCGCCTCCATCAGGATTTCATTGGCTTTGGCGTGATTTCTTTGTGAGAGTTTTCCTACGTTTTCTCCTTGTAAGTGGTTCCGAGACCTGTCACACAATAAATAATTTCACGTATATCTAAAAAAAAACTGCTGGAGGTTGTAGTTAATGAGTAGTTGGTGTTCTATTTACTTTTTTGCACTACTGTAAAAATACGTTACTTTCACAATTTTGCATCCATTTGATCTGTCTGAGGGGGTACTGTACAAAGTTGCACCTAGGGTGGTATGCTTGAAGTTTTTCCATCTGTTGAAGATTTATACGCAGACATTTTATGAATTTAGGAAGTCATCAGGACAGAGACCCGCATTGCAAGGACAGGAAGGTTACTTTTTTTTTAATTCTAGCAGTTGTTTTGAGGCCGTAGAGAAGTCTCCTTGGGAAACGTAAAAACCACGAAATCCTTAAGAGTGGGATGGAGAAAACGGAACACATCTAGCCAGACATGGATGGTTTGGAAGGTCTAACAGGGTGTACAAGTGATGTTTTTATTGAATTCGTCGAGTCCTTACAGCTGCCAAGTCTGCTGCTGCTAACTGTAGCCGTCGTTTTTGGAGTGATTGTTGGAATCAGTACATCAACCCTATTTTACGTGTTTTTACTGAAGCCTCTACTATTGAAAAGAAAGGTAGGGTGTACTGTTTACTGTTTCTTTATTCATTGTAATGGAGTTAATTGCCTGAATCAAATGCATTAAATATATTTTTGACCTTTCCACCCACTGTCTATCACATACAGTAACCAGGAGACCCTGGTTAACCCTTGGGGAATATTGTATTATTTAATATTCAGACCAGAGTTATATGCCATCACTCTTGCGTCTATTTTTCTTGTTTCAGTATCAAACGCATAGTTGGTTTAACTTGCGTTCTATGTCGTTTTGTAACTAGGATTATTTGCAAAACTACTGCGAATTGTTTATATTCTGATCTTTTACATTGTGCTATTGGACAAAACCTAGGGTTTTGCACAGCACCCTCAATATTGAATTGGGTTATTAACCGTTAAAATAGGAAATGCTGAGTAAATTTGATTTAACTTTATACTGTAGTTAGAAATTAAGAATACCGACCTGTCAGATATGGCTATGTTAGTACTGATTTACCCTACAAAATGAAACATCAACACTCCAAATTTCCTTTATTTTTCTCACAAGAGGTAACACTACTTTTGAAATTGATTTCAAGCAGCAGTCTGCTCAAGTTCAAAAGTTCCACCCTCGATTTCTTTTTATTGAACCTTGAACATCCATGCATTTTCTAACCTCTTCTTCCAATTCTGGGTCGCAGGGGAATCAAGAGCCTGTCCTGGCAAACAACAGGTACAAGGCAGGGTACACCGTCGCTGGGACACAAGTCCCTCACAGCACAGGCAGGGACAGTTTTCCCAGAAACCAATTAACTTACCAGTATGTCTTTGAACTGTGGGAGGAAACTACAGTAGACCACACAGACATGGAGAGACCATTCAGATAGCACTCCAGATCTGGAACTGAACCGTGACACCAAGTCACCCTGACCTTGAACCTGATTCAGTTAATATAATTAAGAAATTAAATAATATTATGTTATATGCCTGTATGTGAGTGATATTATTTTTAATGTAGTTTCAGGGATGTGATGCCAAAAGACTTTTTGAGACGGACGACTTGGACAAAGAAGACAATCAGAGTGACTGTATTAGTATCGAAAAGAAGCAATGTCAGAATACCACCCTGAATGATAAGGTAGGTAAACGGAAATAAAACAAGCAGAAGTACTTACAAATGTCAAGTGAAAAGATGTTTGTTTTGGATGAAGATGCTATTTTAAATACAAACCGTGTGCTTGTGTTTCTCAATGATCGTCTCTCCGAATGAAAACTCTGAACTCATTAGTCAAATTGAGATTTACAGTAGATAAAAAAAAACAGCAAATCGTAAAATAAAAAGTGTAGCTAGCAAGACACAATAGTATAATTCAAAGGCAAATTAGTATTCGGTGACAGCTAGTTGAGGCCATGATAAAAAAAAAGTTTATTTTAGTAATATTAATACATAACAAACAAATATGATTCTTGAAAATTAATGCTATTCTTATTTGTGCCTTTTGACAAATTGCGTGAAAGGGCAGTATTTGGAATCTCAGAATGAGAGCAGTTAGTCGGTTTAATTTTATCTGCATCTTTGTCAAATTATCAATGAAGAAAGGATGTACAGTATCACAATAGTCATTTAGTTTTTATTTAGAAAATCCACTTATTTTAGAGGATGAGGAAGATTACAGATAAGAGATTATGCATTGAGTCAAGTCTACAGTTGGTTTTGGTTTTTCCTTCATGTTTTTTGTCAATGAATTTAATGTTTATTAATCTTGTTTGATCATTTCCGAGAGTCACACCTGCAGCACTGTGTAAGAAAATTACTGTTTTCTCAGAGACATTAAAAATACTAATTAAAGAGCACAAAGATGTCTTGCCCTGATTGAATTATTATTCTGTAACAGGAAAGGGATTTTGTCAGGGAAAGCATCAGTCTACTGTATATGCATAAGATATTATGGCGAAGCAAGGTGAGTACTGTGAAATTAGAAAAAAAAGAAACAGCTGACAAACGTTGCTCATTCTCCAGTATTTCTGTGGGATTTTAGCTTGATTGTGTACATTTATGTTGATGTATGTGTTCATGCAGGAAAGAAAACTGCCTTTAAACAGTGATGTTGCCGCTTTTGCTTTAAAGGCAAAAGTTGTGTATCCAATCAACCAACGATACAGGGTAAGTCTTAACCTTATCCTGTACATCTCCTTTGCAAACAGCTTGTAGGATTGTGCAGAATTGCTTGCAGGGGTATCTTGTTTTCATGTGAGACCCTTTAAGAAACACCTACTGTAAACACACACAGCCTATTGTACCATGTTAAAACGTCAGCTCCGACATCCACAGTGAGTATGATGACTCATTCTGTTATTTGTTCAAGTCCTTTAGTTTCTCCTGCTATGAAGGTAATCAGAGGGCATGCTGTTATTCTTAACCTTGGAGTCAGATTTTCACTTGGTATACAGACAGTTACTATTTTAAGACGTGAAAAAGTGGCACACTGGCCATAGTCTTTCATGCGTAAAAAAAAACAGTAAAAAGCAATACTTATATTGAACCAGTAAAACCGGAAAGAATTGGGCAATCTTTACATTTTTTATTATGTATTTCATTAACCCTTTGAAATAACAGGTGAAAATGTATACCCTAAACAAAAAACGTTTACTCAATTAACAGAAAATAAAAATACTATGACATAACCCCATAAGACTTTAATCAGCCATTTAATCCTATGGAAGGTTGCAACCCAGTAACATCATCAAGCTTATTAGTGCTTTTCTTGCATAGAATTAAAATTGTCTTCTGTCTGCTTTGGGATTTTTAAATTATTTTGTATAAAGCACCCCCTAATCGGAAGCCTAAAATCTATGGCCAGCTTTGTTACATCTATCATTGAAACACCTCAAGAGACTGAGGACCATTCACACTTTTCTCTTAAATACAGATTGGTTACGAAAGTCATCTGCTGTTTTCCAGATTACAGTTGACTTTCACACTACCTGCAGGAGAGTATTGGCTAGAATAGTCAAATGTAATAATGAAATAGAAACGTGTCTCTTACTATTAACTGCAGGCTCACAGACTCCTGGCAAGTCCCATTGGTCATATTGCACAGCAATGCAGTGGTCATCTATTTCCTGCTATTTCCTGCTTTGAGAGAGAGAGAGATAAGACTCTATTGATCCCGAAGGGAAATTGATGAATTGGAAATCCCATCACACTTGTGAACACTATAATCCGGGCTTGAACCTGCATTCCAAATAAACTACTTTGTGTTGTAATCCTGGCAATGGAATTTTTGTGTTTGTCACCAAAATAACTATGCAAAATAATTTTAAGCAGCACATTTAAAAATTGAGATGCACATGAAGGCATATCAACCAGACTGTGTAATTGTTCTGGAAGTTATATGAAGATTAGAAAAAATATAAAAGAAAGACAGATTTTCATAATAAACATAATGTTAAAACATCTAAAAAATGCAAATTATCAGGATCGGATATGTTTAATCCGAAACAGTGTTGAAAATTTTAAAGGTAGCGAGACTATTTTTTTAATGAAAGTGAGGAAAACAGAGATGTTTATATCTTTATCAGTGTTTTTAAATCTTGAAGCCTTAGGTGTAGCATTTTCATTAATGTGTAAAGGTCTGTAATTACTCTCTAATGTTCAGGTTATGTATCCAGAGTCTGTTCTTCAAGACTGATCAAACTTGTGTGTATTCATCATTGCAGCCATTAGCAGATGGAGCCTCTAACCCTTCTTTGCATGAGAACACCAGACTGCCAATGTTGCCCAATCAGATGCAGGAAGATTCCTCCTCATCCAGCCTGGAGTCACTAAGTCAAGACAATGAAGATGATAGTGGCCAATTCATATCTTCATCACCAATGCCTAAGGCATTTCAGAATGAAAAGTTCATCAAAGTAAACAGGTTTCCAGAAACACTGAGTTTCACCGGGTATGCAAAAATACACCATCGGCCTTATTTATTATGTAATTAAAATCGGTTTAATTCTTTAATATGCTGGTTTGCCTTTTTACTTCAGAGTTTAACTACTGCTGTTAGTAGACATATTTTTTTAAGTTTCATTGCAATAACATAAATGAATTAATTGAACCTAAAGTCTTAATTTTCACTTCTCTCACACCAGTTAAGATGTGTGATTTATCGAAAGTTCTTTCTTTTGCTTATGAAGTAATTCCAATTATCTATTTGGTACTAGCTTTACAGCTATTACACAGGCACCAGTAGAATATAATTTATCCTTTCATGAAAACAAAATTAATATGCTTGCAACAGCTGTTTGAGGAGTGTGTGAAATTAATTGATGTTTGAGGCATTTCATACAGTATACTGTCAGTGAAGTTCCTCCTGGGGAAATCCACACCATTAATATTTAATATGGTAATATAAAATCACGGATTCTGTTGTTTCAAGCAATGTGCATTTGATTGATCTTTTGTTGTTTCAGATTTGATGCCCGGATAAGTCTTTACTGCTTGGGCATTCAAAAGTCTGAGCAGCTGGAAACAGAACTATGGCAAGAGAAAAATGTGGTATGTGTAATTAGGCTTTTTTGATTTTCCAGGAATTATTAGAGTGTAATATAGTTAGTTTCCCAGACTGTGATGGTCAGAATTTAATATCTTAGCATTTATACAAAGTATTCTTAAACATGTCCTGAGTTGTTGTTTGGAAAATGAATACCTTAATCCCAGAAATCTGCTTCATTCTTCATTGACTCTACTCATAAGTGAGTTGTCACGCATGTCTTAAATACAGCAGAAAATATAGGTTTTGTAGTGTAGAATGTCTATAGAGCTGAGAACTCGGGATTATGGCTGGAGTCTGTTTCACTTCAATACAAGTAACAAACGTTTCACAGTATTCTGCTCATGTCATGATTAGTATAGAATAATGCTACCCACATATCTCTAAATATCATATTTGTACAAAAATAGCTCAAATAATAACTTCCATGTAATTTCTCAAATATTATAGAATGTTAGAAATTATAATCATGTGTCATAATGTTAATCAAATCAAATTAGTCATATCACCGACATTTTCCACTCTCACCCACATCAGGGCTGTAAAGTTAATTTGAAACATAGAGAGCAAGTAATGTCAATATCAGAAAATCCCAAATATCACGATATCAAAGGCAACGTTATATTATAAAACAGTCTGCAATTGCTAGACATTTTTGTCTGGGATGTGGAAGAAGACACCTACCACATTGTTTTTAAGACTTTAAAGTATTAAGGTCGTGTAATCCTTTTTGCCGTAAACAAATATCCTGCACACTGCTGAGGTAGTACTGTATATAGTGTCATTTTCTATCACTAGTGTCAAAATGGAGAAAGTTATGAAAACTAGTCTGCATATGTGTACAGTAGCTATAACGTTATGTTATTGGAATATTTATGGTAAGGGTGGATAAATACCAGCTTTGTTGTTTTTCTCCGGTCTTGTATAAATTAGTGCAGTTTATACAATTTCTTAATTATGTTCTTCATGGTAATTAATCTCAGTAATGTTTCCTTAGGCAAACATGCTGTTTTTTATTAAGTGGCTGCTTCATGGTCTATAACATTGGCAATAAATACCATTTCAGTATGAACACAATAAGAAAAAAATATTAAATATTGAATGGAATACTGTTCATTACCATTATTAAATGCAAGCTTGTCCATCAATACAATATAGCAAACTCAGTTGCATTGGGTGGGCTACCCTCTTGTGAATTGTGTTTACAAAGTTATTTAACACCCCTTTTTTATACAGACTAATTAAGACACATCTCTTTTAGGTTTTCCTTCAAGTTCTCCAAATTCTTTTAAATGCTTGGTTGCGGAAAGAGGTAATTGACAATGCCTTCCACAAAAGATGTCTTCAAATGCAAGAAAGGGTGAGTATCAATTCAATGACAAAAGGACTGGTGACAATGGTTTCTGAGTATAAGTGATTAACCTATTAATGTTACAGCAATGTGAAGCTACTCTCAGTAATATCATAATAATGTCCAATTTAACTTTGAGTCATTCAAACATTTATCAAGTCAGTGTGTGCTTTTGATTTTACATTTTGATTTTATGAGCGGGACAATATTATTTTGAGTATTGTTCTGTATACCTTCACTATTCCTAACTCTCTGAAACCAACTTTTTTGAAACACATTGTTTTTGAAACATTGTGGTCTGGAGTTGTGTTGCCAATATTTATACAAATACTGCATGAATCTTGTATTTTCCTTCAAGTTTCATTTGAAAAAAGACCTGTACTAAATCTTTGCTTCTTTTAATTTTATATTTAATAATAGTTGATTTTTGTGACATACTCATTGTGAACAGGAATTGGATACACTGCAAAAACACCCTTCATTAAAGCTGTCAAATACTGAACAAAATGAAGACCCTGATACCCCTTATTGTACACTAGAAGAGATGGAGAGAAATGGAAAAGACAAACTGGAGTGTCAGATCCAAATGGTATCTATCCACCTTTATTTTTTACCTTTTGAATTTGGATTCTAGTGTGCAGCTTTTACATGTGTTAACATTTGGCAATTAAACACATGTCCATTCTCAGTTCAGTTTTGATCCAGTTAGAGTAAGAAGAGCCATTTGTCCTTTATTAGAAACATTTCTTAAAACAAATCAGTACATGTGATCCCAAATGAGCTTTGTGACGATGGAGTTTGAGCAGATGTAACAAAGCTAATTTCATTTCAGTGTACTGTACATTTCTTTGTCACCTTTTTGATCGTGAGATGTAATGACTTTTTACCGCAGATTCTGGGTTTTAACAGACAAATTGAAAGCCTCTGCCAACACCTACAGAGCAAGTCCTCGCTTCACAGTGATCTGGTGGACAGAATGACAGGAAGTCTAATTGAGAACCTTCTGCTAATGGAGAACCTGCTGAATGAGTCCCAGTATTCAGACATGAGGGTACATTAAACATTGACCTAGTCCACACAGTGCTACTTTTCATTTTATTTCTTGTTAATTGATAATGATCAAAATGTAATTGCCAGAGCTTTAAGTAAAAAAGGCTTTTCTGTATCTACAGCTTTTGTAGCTATCACTTCCAATGTTGCTTTAAAAGCTGACAAAATGAAAACTTTGTATTATTGTCGAGTAACCCAGTGGTACTGACTAGTTAGTAAATGAACAACGTCAGATACCAGTGTGGCTTTAATTTACATGGCTGAGGGAGGGACATTGAGGCTATTAAAACCACCACCACTGGGATGAAAGATCCAAGATGCTGCTGTGTGAGTGATGCTGTGTTAAAAGGGGGAGTTTTAAATATTGAAAGATGGGAACAGGATATCAATTAATCATATTTATAGGTAATGGGGCATTTTCAAGAGACAGTTCTAGCTCTCCACCATGTGTTTGAAATTCTGGTCAAAGTGGCAGTCCTAGCCAATCAATTGAATGATGATGTTTTATGTAACATGCAAAATAATGTATTCATTTGGATCAAATCTAGAGAAGGAAAAACAACCGACTAAATGATATCTGGATTATTGCTTGTATTTTTAATAAGGAGATACCTGTTTGCTCACTTGTTTGTTAATTTCCAGAATATTCAAGAGAAAGTGACTTGGTGGGAATACACCACATGCACACTTGAATCAAAGTTGTGGCTCTTAAAACAAGAAGCAGTCTCTAGATTAAAATTTACAGCAAAGGTCTTGGAGCATCTCACAAGTGATGGAGAATTAAGCTTTCATGAAATGGAGAGAATCCTCTCAGATCTGCAATGCAGATTCAAGGAGGAAGTTCAACAAGCTACCGATGGTAAGGCGAATGCTTTTGATGTTTTCTATACTGCAGCACAAAGCCTCTTGTGTTTTTACTGGAACTTTTATATATGGCCTTTCTTCCACTACTATGTTTTGGTATTGATGTACCACTGATTTGGAAAACATAGAATGTTCTGCATTTTTAACTTTTAGTTTCAGTTTTTCAAAGGCAAAATATAATTGGCAATGAGTCCTCAGATGTAAGCTTTAAATTTCTTGACTTAACACAATGACATCATTGATCAGGTCAGTTATGAATTAGTTCCTTACTTTGTATTGCTGGTCAGAATCTATTGCTTGCATTTTTCTTTATTGCCAAGAGTGCGCGAAGCAGACGAAAGATCTTGTCAATGAAATGACAAAGAAAGTTGATACCAGAAGAAAGAAACTCAAAAAGATCCAAACAAAGGAGAGACAGCGCATTCAGCACAACATTCAACAAATTATAGATCCCAAAGAATTTATAAAGGTTGGTCTCCTTTTCTGGTTGTCTGTTTTTGATTCAAAATTACCCATTCAAAGATGCTGTGAAAAAGTCATTTGTTGC
This sequence comes from Lepisosteus oculatus, assembly GCF_040954835.1. Classification (NCBI taxonomy): domain Eukaryota; kingdom Metazoa; phylum Chordata; class Actinopteri; order Semionotiformes; family Lepisosteidae; genus Lepisosteus; species Lepisosteus oculatus. The sequence continues at coordinate 43,093,162 of NC_090696.1, read as the reverse complement.
AGCATTTCCATTTCCTCTTGTAACAGACTCAAAGTCTTCCACTGATTTGATGTTTGTAGAGAGCGTAGTGCAGAACAGAGCATTAACTAGAGCTATTGCGACCAGTAGCATTGGTATAATTGTCATAGGATTTTAGCCTCCAGTACAAAAAAAATGTTCTCCAAACTGAGTCCCTCTTACCTTTTTTTTTTATAAATCATTTCCACTTGTTCCCCTATTGAGAAAAGACATCTGGAGTGAATATAGAGGAGGTTGGGGTCTTAAAAGTCACATTGCTCTTAAAAGTCACAATGCTCTTGTCACCTCATACAGTTATAACTACATAAAACTACAGATTCTAACCCAGTGCTTAGGTTCACATTTTGTGATTATCAGTGCACCAGTATTGTTAAGCCAGGGCATGAAAGCTGAACATTTACAGTATCTCTAAAAATATATCCTCCACAATTTACATTCTTCTTTATCCTGTTGGTTTTGAGTCCTGGGTTGAGTCAGGCCTGCTGTGCCATTAGCTGGTTCTCTCCATTGTGGTTGTGTGGGTTTCCTCTAGGTGCTCCAGATGCCTCCCTTGTTTAAATTTGACTGGATGTTCGAAATTTTCCCTTTCTCTGTAGTCTTCCATCAATGCCACGGATGAAAGGAGTTTCCAATATTTTGTTTGACGTTCATATTTAATTCTGCACCACCTAATAATATTACGTTTGCTGAAAATATATTTACTGTACGGTTTATCTGCTGTTAAATGTAAGGTTTGCAAACAAAACAAATAATAGAACCTGTTTTCAAATAACAAGGTTAGAGAAGGCAGCTGTGCAAAGCTGTGTTCTGCTAAGGAACAGGTAGTAGTTAAAATCAGGATGAGAAGAAAAAAAGCAGCAGTGCCTTCTTCAGGTTTCTGAGACTTCACAACACTGTGCTTTACAGTCAACTTTAATCCATGTTCACTTTTCAGCATGAAATTGACCTCTTTCAAATACATTTAGAATTCACTGTTCTGAACTGCTTTCTTTCCATTTTTTTGTAGAAGTAATGGTTGTTCTGTTATATTAAAATATCATCTACCCATTTCTTATAACCATTTCATCAAATACACGATCATGGGGAATGGGACCAGGGGACTCTATTCCAGCAAGCAACAGGTACAAGGCGGGAAACACACTGGATGGGATGCCAGTCCATCACAGGGCACACACAGCACATGCACACACTCACACCAGGGCCAATGTTTCCAGAAGCCAGTTAAACTACCAGTATTTGGGCTAGGGGAGGAAAAGCAGAGCACCCAGAGGAAACCCATATAAACGCGAGGAGAACAAGCAAACTCCCCACAGATAGCACCCCAGGTTCAGAATTGAACCCAGGGCCCCAGTGTTGCAGTGCACTTCACCACCCTGCTACCCGTATTGAGATACTGCTTATTTTATTGATTTTGTTTTTTTAGGCTTACCACGATTTATTGGTGAAACAGAGGAAAGACTGCTGTGAACTGGAAGACAAACAAGATATGAGGATAACTGAAGCAGTCTGTGACCTGTGGAAGGTGTGCCTCACTTATCACAAGCAAAATTAGTGCACATTAGTCCAGGTGTATTTCGGTTCGGGAAGTACAGTATAAAGAAAATAAACCCACTTTGGTGACAGACGAGCTGAAAAAAGAATATTTTCCAGCTGTGCTTTGAATTTTCAGACCCATTAGTTCCTAGTTTTTCAATCCAAGTTTTATTATTTGCAATGTTAAATTTGCAAAGTCCACCATGACAACACAACAAAAACAAACATTACTAACATAATTCAAGACAACAGGAAACAAAATAATTATTTAAGAATGAGATTGCAGAGGGGATGAACAATTTCCTAATTGTCGATTTCCATTTTCCATCACATACTGCTCTCTTAACCTTCCCTACATCCCCCTGTAAAGGGCATTTATGTTGATCTGATTGACCAATAATATTGTTTCTGGTGTTCACTATTTTTCCGCAGACTATTACAATTTGCAGTACGGATGCTGCCATACCAACCAGTAAGACAATATATCAAAACACTTTCAATAAATGACTTGTAGAAAAGTGTTCAAAGAGTTCTGTGTACCTTACAGAAGCTGAGCTTTCCGAAGGAAAAACCATCTGTGCTGGCCATTTTATAAATGATCTCACAACTTTTGTCCCACCTTAGGTTTTTGTTAATGACCAGTCCCAAGTACTTGCAATCATCAGCAACCTCTACTGTCTGACCATTTATTATAGTGTGTAGGAGGTGGCTGCATTTTTGTATAAAGTCAATGAGGGGTCTATTTGTTTTCAAAACATTTAATTTAAAGAGACGTCATTACACCATTTAGTAATTATTTACAGTAGATTGAGTTAAAATGATATACTGGGTCCTTTAATATGCTAACTAGGGATGTATTGTCAGCGTATTTAAGAATATATCGATACAAAAGTTTTGGAATTTAAGTTTGTTTTTTTTAAATAATGGTAACGGTGTTGTTTATTTCCTTTCCATCTTTTTTTATTATTTAGAAGTTACATTTCTCTGCCTCCCAGAAAATGGTGGATATAGTGAAGGAGCTATTTCTGGGAGCCCTGCCAAATCAAACACAGCTCCCTCTGGATAAATGTGATGTGCTGAGGCAAGAAGCAAGTCACGATCTGAGTCTCCACTTACCAACTGAAGAAGCTCATGCAAACCGCAATTTGGAAGTGCTTAATCAGCATCTGGAGCAAGAGAAGCAGGTACATACAGTAACTTCAACACTTTGGAGACCACAGGGCAATAAAGTAACAGGAATTAAGTGGCCAAGTACATAAGCAGTAGACTCGTGATGTGCCTCTGTCCAGCACAGTGAATGGTCAGTGTCACATGATAATTGATGCTTAATCCTGATCAAAGCTTAAATGAAAAATTACCTTTTAAATTAATCTCTACACAGAAATGCAAAACATGATTTAATGTCAATATGTAGATGTGCCGAAGTTAATTTTGCTGAATGACCATTCAGTAATTATTTATTCACGTATTTAGTATAAAACAGGATTGCGATGCTAGAGTAACCTGGAGTCTCTTATTGTGTCCCTCAAACCATTTTTACGGATATTTTTCGCAAGGAGGAGAAATGTCTCATCATTATCTGGAACGCAGTGGTTGTCCCAAATTCATGTATGGTATTGCTAAGAGTGCACACAATACTTTAGCAAAGAAAAATGCCTTGATTTAGCAATTACACTGCGGTTGGTTCAGCAGTTCCAGTACAATTGTAGAATCAAGACAATAGTCCACAACACATCTAAGATTCACATGGAATCCACCATTTGGCAACATCTGCCTATCATTTAGGCACTGACAACATGTGCGGGCAGTGCAGGAGTGCTATGACTGATTTGTTGCTCGTCCTTGAATTGGTCTATCCAGACTTGGTGTGAAGAGGAAGCACTAGCCAGAGTGACTCTGAAGCACCTGACAGAGCAGCAGCAGAAGCTTCTCCATGGGACTTTGGCTCGGCAACAGGGTCCGCATAACGGGTGAGGATAGAAAGTCATCATGAAAGGCACTTTAATTTCAATCACATTTCTTCAAACTACAGTACCTCATGTACATTTATTGAACTGCGTTCTGTCTAGTTTATTTGCAGAATCAGTTCCTGAGCCAGAGCTGATGAGGTGAAATTGATAACATGCACATGAGAAATTATGTCTTAAATTATAACCAAGGGGTATAAGATTTAAATTGTATTTGAAATAGTCAATTTCTTATTGAAAGTAAAAAAAAAAGGTAACTTTTGAAGGCTGAATTTGTTTGGGTAATGTCCCACAGGTCAGGTTGTCTGTCTCCATTCATTCGTTATTGGGAAAACTTGATGAGAAGCTCGGCAGCCCAGAGCCTGTCCTGTAAGCGTAGAATAGTTGATAGGACTCCTGTCTGGCTTCGATGTCAGTCTTCTGCAGTGTGTAGACATGTACAGTACAAGCACACGGGGGCAATGTAGAGACACCAGTTAAACTTACCTCTATGTCTCTGGGAGGTGAGAAGAAAAGGCAGCACTTAGAAGATCCGCATGGACATGGGGAGAATGAGCAAAGTCCACACAAAAAAGCATTTCAGTCCATGATGGAACCCAGGTCCCAAGTAATGTTCCCTCTTATTTTTAATGGCCTGTGTGCACAAAATTTCAAGTTGTTAATATACTCATTCTCATAGAAGCATAGAGATCCAAAAGACCGGGACAGCGATTTAACCAGCCCAGTCATAGAGACTGAGTGCCGAGCGAGCATGAGCAGTGAGGTACGAGACTACGAGAGCATAGATATCAATTATCGAGTAGCAATAATAATGCACACAGCCAAGTTGGGCCTCTTGCTGCCAGTCTCATGTGGTCAATTTAGCATTTTTCAATTGACGACCGTGTTTGTTTTATTATCATCATATTTTTGGGGAATATAATTTTTTGTGCGCAGTTCAATTTCCTGTGTGGTCTGATTTCATAACCTGTGTGTGCGCGCACAGCTTAGAGGAAACATTTCTCCCAAGTGCTGTGAGGCAGCAGTACTAGGAGTTTTCCTCTCTGCACAGCTCCATCCTAGTCACTCCATCATTCTTTACATTCCCTAAACCTCTTACAGCCACACTTTTTTCTCAAAGCAGTTATACGCAGGCTAGGTTTTAGATTACAAGGGAATGAAGGTTCTGTGATTTTTTTTGAAAAAAAGAGTATTTTGTTCTCAGGAACATTTTACATTGGTTCTCCTTTTTTGTGGTGTTTAAAAGTACTAGAGAGCCCTCCTGTGGTTGTTATAACGTGTCTTAGAAAATAAAAAAATATTACTAATTCACACCCAATATAGTTTTATATAGTTTTAAAATTGCCCCCTGTTTTAGAAAAGTACTGCTTTAATGAGAGCACATAGCTGGAATTTGAATTTTATGCGCAATTAAAGGGACCTTGAAGCCATTATATCAGTGGTCTTGTTAATTGTTGGTAATTTGTTCAAAAAATGTCTGAATCCCTGATTCTGACATGAATAATGTTTTAATTTCTGCTTTTTTCTCCCAGTTTATGGGAGTGCTTATAGTTTTGTTTTTTGGAAATGCTTGCAACCCTTTCTTGTCATATGTCTACCAAGTTGTAGGTAGATATTATTTTGTGAAAGTGATTGTTTGCCAGCTGTTACATATTAGTTTCAATATCTCAAAGATTGATTGTGTTAGTATGAATGATTCATTTCTGTTTCTGTTTTTTCTGTACTCCTGATAGCACAGAGGAATTGATTGAAATGAAGCACTTGCTATTGCTGAGAGCAGTTAATAGACAATTTGCTGCAAGACAGTTCAGATTGAGGGTACTGAAAGAAATGAGGCTGTCAAAGTTGAAGACCTTGCTGAATGAAACCAGGCTGGAGTTCACAAAAGGACTGGAAACAGAGGACTGCGTCAAGCAACACTTTAATGTACCAAAGGGTCCGTCTAAGGTAGTACTGCTTCATATATATTTTTGTGTTGAGTTGTCATATTAATGTGTGTCAAAACAAAGGAAAAATGTGGTATGTGTGTTGTGAGGTTTTAAGTGGTTTAGAGTAAGCCAACTACGGACTGTACTGTCTCATAGATTTCAGTACAAAAGTGCCAAAATAAGCTACAGCATCTATCTGGTTGTTTACAAATGACCGAAACGAGTGGTAATTCCACAGAGCGATCAGTCAGCTGACTGCAGCAGCATCCTGGAATGTGGTGCCGAGCAGCCCTAGTTAGGCTCGTAAACACCGTCTCCTTCTCCTCTCCATCTTTCGAAGGAAAGCGTCGGGTCTGAGGCAGAGAGGCGACTGGTGCAGGAAAGCCAGCTGATCCGACTGGAGTTTCAGCAGGAGTTCCTCTCTGAGCTCTCCGCAGCAGCAGAACTGATCCAGGAGCACACAGCACTCGTGATCGGCCACACCCTGGCTCAGAACGCACGCCAGCAGGCGGCCCCCCAAGATCTTCAGGAAAATGAACATTGGAAGGTAGTCTTTTCTCTTCCACATAATATTGTTAGTAAACTAGTTCCTTAGCATTAAACACCAGCAATCGTCTCAAAATACAGAGGCTTGCCTTCTTATCGGCAGGGCTTTCTTACTGAAGAGGCCTGCTGTTTAGCAGCATGTAATGTCAGTTGTTACTTAAGAAACAAATTATAAGGAATTCAGAATTTTACCCTTTTGCATGTTCTAACAGCTTAATCCAACTCAGGGGCACAGGGATGCTGGAGGTTATCCTGGCAAGCAACGGGTTTAAGGCAGAATACGCCCTGGATTGGATGCTAGTCGGGGTACACACAGACACACTCACACAGGGCCGATTTTCCCAGAAGACACTGAACATATATTTGGACTGTGAGAGGAAACTGGAGTTTTGAAAAGGAACCCAGTCAAATGCGGAGAACACGCATACTCCATACAGACAGCACTCCAGGTCCAGAATTGACTCCAACGTTAACCACTGTGCCACCATCCTACCTATTTTTACCATTTTCAGTTCTGGGACAAAAATGACTGGTATCTTTGTTGGGATTTGTAATTTATTTGTTACTTTAATACTGCTGATCTTAAAATCATTAGTGTTAAATACGCAAATTAAGATTTTTTTTTCAGATTTTCTCCTTATAATATTTGTGACCAGCAATTATCACTTTAAATTAATAGTCTTATTAAAATTGTATAAATTTCAATCTGAGATCTTCTGCTTTTTCAGTTTCAGTTATTTTCAAGTAAGCTTTTTTTTCAGTGATTGTGATAAAGGATCTTCAACACTGTGAAAGTGTTTGTGCACAATTTAGTCAAGTTTAATTATCCAGTCTAAAATTTGTCAATGTTTGGTAATAGTAAGGCTAATTATACCATTTTGACATGAAGGTTGTCACTGGCAAATACAGTAAAAAACTTTTATTTTGCATGACCCAAAGAACTACACTTTCTCAGATTTCCCTTCTTTGGCACTTTCACTTTTCATGTTTTCATACTGAACAAACCCTTTGTTTTTTTGTTAATACACTGTACAGAACCTTGATTGAGAAGAGTCCTTTGTGTTTACATATTTTCCTTCAGCTCTCGATTACAAATGAAGATCTAATGTTTAAAAAGTTTTTTTTTCTTCCCTAGGTAATTACTGTTCTCAGGTGCGAGTCATTTACAATTTGCTACATCTAATGGTGGAAATTAATTGCAGATTAAAATGAAATTATCCGGTTTTGTATCGGAGGATGTCCTCTGTCACTGCAGTCGGATACTTGCTGTTATATACACAATTTCAGAAAAAATGTTGCTGCAACTCAATGTTAAATGTATGGAAGCATAGTCTTTAAATGCTGCCAGTGCTAGTTTTTTACTTTGTTTATGCTTTGTACAATTTGTTTATTTGTTTCAGAACAGCTCCAGAAAGCATTACAAATGCTATAAATAAGTATGCTGTTTCTGTGAGTCATTCCCAGATGAAACAAGGTTCAGTCATATAGTTAGCATTTCCTACTTTTGAATGACTTTTCTTATGAACTTTAAGACCTTTAAGTAAGCATTGGTCAATGTACAGTAATTGTATTTTTGTAGCATCAGTTAACAGAGGCTGCTACAGAGAGTGTATACGTGACCAGAGAGTCTGTTAGTACAATCATCCGTAAATACTACGCGCAGATACAGAATGTCACGGAAGCCTTGGAGCAGGAGAGACAACAGCGTCTCCAGTGTATAGGAGGTAATTTCTTTTTAGTTTCCTGATATCCTTATGTCATATAATATCTGGATCTTTTTAAAATCATTTCTCTTGACAGGTCTCCCATTTTGCTGTCTTGCAGTCAAACCAAAATCTTTGCTCATACTGTAGATCTTAGTATCAGTGTTTCATTTAAACCAAACCTTTGTTAACGAACAAGTACACATTAATTTCACACTGAAAAGTAAAAACTAAGGAGTCGCACCAGAAGAAGGCTCCGCAGCTGAAAGTTTTTTTATATTTTATATCTTTGCTTTTCATCATGGAACAAACCTCTGTTTGTTCCTCAAACCTCTGGTTGACCCTTTGTACTGTAGCTCACCATTCTAGCTTCTTTATATTGTAATCTTTTTAATGGTAAATTAATTCCTTTTGGGCTGCACAGGCACTTGTGTAATACAATTTCAAAAGATAAGCAATGATAAAGAAGTCAAATTTGCAATATTATGAAGTTTTACATTTTTCCCTTATAACAAGATTCAAGATTTTCAAAATTAATACTGTCAGGGACAGAAATTCAAGTTGACATTCACAATTGGATTTAATCCAGCCCTGAGGTATATTCATACTTGTAATAAGTGTGGAGATATTGGTTTCTCCAGTAGTATTAGTACAGTAATAACCTTGGAGGCAGTATATTCTTCCAATAAATGTCAATTTAAATAAGTGCTAATAAATATGTGCAACAAATATTGACTGTCATGTTCTTTGGGGACATTTACAGTCTTGATTTGGAATGGGTCAGAGAAAAATGTGCAAGAATTAATTATATATACACAGTACGGTATATACTGCAGATAAAAAGAGTTTTAAGATTAATTCAGAATGCTTTTCTGTACTATACTTTTGTATATTGTGTTATGGAAAGGAAATAAGAAAATGTCAGTGTAACAAAAAGTGATACTTAATTTGACCTATAACACTGGTTTGAAGTTTATTTTTAGTTTAATGATTTCATCTTTAGAGTTGCTTTTCAGTTAATCTTTCTTTATTTTAGATACACATGACAATATAAAAAATCAAATCGACCTAAGAAAATGTCTTCAAAAGGAGCTTGCCAACTGGAGTAAAAAGCCTACTTCAACTGAGTTTTATCAGAGGTACAATAAGTAATAATATACATTTTTCCAAGTGAAATCTCATTTATAACTAATGTTTTTAATGGCTGAAAAATTACAGGTCTTTCTTTCTCAGTGATGAAGGCACACATTCTACTGTAGATCATATATTGACCCAAAAATAATCTGTGGCAATTGTATAACAAATCTTGCACATACCTTTTTTTTTCATTTATTCATTGGAACACTTGTATTGACTGCATGATGTTTTAGAAGCCACGTTGAACAACTATACTGTACATTCCAAACAGAAAAGCGTCTGTTCCATATATAATGGTGCCACAGTAATTCAGTGATGAGTGTAATCAAGCTCTGGGTGTGCCTCAAACTGGAATAGCCCAGAAAGCTGTTGCAAACCACTTAAGAAGTCACAAAAACTCCATCTGTGCACTTAACAAGGCAAACCACAACATCATTTATAGGACACATTAAGGATGTTCAGATGTAATAAAACTGACAAAAGACAGATGGATTAGCCGAAGAAGTACATTCACTCGTTCAGTAATGCTTTTTCACAGTTTCTTTTTTTGAAGGCAGTGTATTATAAATAAGCATCAATTGTTTGCTCACATTCAAAGCATACTGTAGTTCATTCTTTACAATGTAAAATGTCTTCCTACAGTTTTAAAAATATCCTTTTCAATTTTATAATTAAATTTTGTGCAAATTTCACTTCACAACAGTACCAAATGTTTAATGTTTTTTGTCAAATTCTGGCCCTGTCATGAAAAAAAAAAACATTGATAGGCTGGTAATTGTTATCAAGGACCTAAGATGAACCTTCCAGCAATTTCAGTCAAAGGTGAATACTTGGAGATCTGATTTCTGTCTTTATCGTTGTGATTTGTAAATGACTCGGCATCCTCTTCCTTCCCCACTGCAGAGTTGAAATTCAAAAGAAGAAAATGTTAACTCAGTATGACTCGGACCTTGATTCAGCTTTTGAGATATTACGGCAAAAGAAGTCTGTTCTTGATCATATGGAGAAACACCTTTGTGGAAAACTTCAGGTAAAGCAAGTATCAACAGATTGCCAGCATTTCTGTTGTGGGTCGTCATGTGTTAGGGATCTCAGATAGGGCCTGAATTACAGTATGTGAAAGACAAGATCCAAATGTATCAATGTACTGTACGTATGGAGAGAAGTTAATTGGCAACTATTTCAGACTTAGGTATACAGTATATAGTAAGCCAGCAGCAGTTATTAACGTTAGAAATTCAAAATGATAAAATAAGTGGTAAGGTTAAGGTACACATTTTGTGGAAAAGTTTTAAACAGCCAAACCTAGAATTATAAAGTGATCAGTGGTGAAAGAATTTTAGTGTTGCAAAATGTTAATCTCGGTCACCATCTCCAAAATATAGAGAGATCATGTAATTTTCAGATATTTTATGTGTTAATACAGTACACAAAGATTCACAGCACAAAGATGTACAGTGCAAATCAAAGATGTTTATGTTGAAATTATACAGTACAACTTAATACAACAACTAATTGCATATCCGTACATATCAAAAGACTGATGCAGTTTTAATATATCAGAAAAATGATCATCTTTTGTAGTAGGTGCAGACATTTTATTGCACAGAAATGACCTAGCACGCAGGGCATCTGCAGTATAATTCTTCTAATTTTGCAAGAAATCCTTTGGTACTAGCGCAACATGAAGGACGGCAGGACACGCAAGCCCACAGGAAGGGCAGCACGTGAGGTTAAATGGAAATGAAAATGAGCAATGGAGTGCTGTGCAGTAAGGTTGCCATCATTAACGACAAGTTGACTATACAATCCTGCCCAAGCATAACAATTATCTGATGATGATCTGATGATGTCTGAGAGAGGTGTTATGTCTAGCATGTCATGGCCTACTCTAAGCCTCCAACATACTGATGGCACATGGTCCTTTTGATTAGGAGACCATATTGCTTCCTTTCTGTGTTTACACTAGGCTTGGCATTGAATGGGTTAAACCTTCCTGTTCCCAATCAACTGTCTCCCTGATTTAGTGCTTATGTAGCATTTAAAGTCACTCAATGATATGAAATGCCACCAAAAACACTTAATTAATATACAAAATCTTTACATTTTTTCTGAAACCATACAGTACATGAAACATTAGAGTGATACATTTCTTTTGATGCTCTGTATCATATAGTACACTTATTGCTTCCTCAGCAAGAAAACATGGATGGAAATGTAACAAAGGTGGGGAGAAGAGTGAGCAAACTAATTCCAAGGGTCAGGGGTTTTGAGAATAGATACTGTAGATGGAACCTAAATTACAGTTTTGGATAATGATAAATATAATGTATAGTCCATGTCATTGTACTGGTATGATGATACAGATATTTATTTATTTTCCTTGAGCTCTTGATGTAGCAGTTTACTTCATAAAATTCCCATTATTTCTGCCTCTTTTGTCGAATTACAAAGGCCCTTTAATAGGCTAGATTTAAGGTTTTATGACAGAAAAGATTGGCAGTCATTTGGTACTTTAAAGTCACTCAAAATGTTTAAGCAGAGATTCAGAAGCATACCTTTCTCTTTCTTTAATGACTTGTTTGACAGGAAGCAGAAGAGACCTTCGTTGCTCATCTTGCTGCTTTGGCTAGAGTGTCCCTGCCGGGGGCAGATTCTCTGAGAAAGGACAATCACAGTGGTACGCACCTTGACTAAAGTTCACTTTATTACAGTCACAGCCTTAAGAATTATATAGATGTTAAGAACTGTTTTGAAAGTTTAGCTTACTATATTTCTCCTCCTCCTTCAGGAGCCTTAAATTATTATCTGTGTAAGAATTAACCCCTCTGATTATCCTGTATGTTTTTGAGGTAAATTGTTCTCTTCATTACTGAACACGTTCTTGGTAATTTTCTGTTCTGCTGCATAAATAAATGAAGATGTTAAATGTTATGCTTTTTCGATTTTATTACATTGTGAGGAAGAAATATAACCAGTGTGTCATAATTTCCTTCCTCCCACACTCAGATGATGAACAGCCACTAGGGAAGAAAATGTCTTCACTCCTGAATGAAGAAAGCAGCTGTAGCCTGTGTGACAGCTCTCACCAAAGGGAAAGCTCAGACCTCCCCAGGTACTGTATGTGATTCCTAGACCTGTGATAACTCCAAATATCTAGAGCAGTGGTTCTCAAACTGTGGTACGCGTACCGGCAGTGGTACGTGGAGTGCCGCCAGGTGGTACGCCAAATGACCCTGGAACGGTATCATGTTGCTGAAAAATCGGGACGGGTTTTCATATTTTGTATTTTAATACGTGTCGAATACGCAGCCTACGTACTACGATACAGTGCACGCTAATACTTCAGTGGACACAAGAGATACTCTGTAATTCTATACCACTCTATAGGAATGCGTGCTACGGATGCAAGTGACCAATTGTATTTAAAAAAAGCTACTGTATCTCCAGCAAATAGGGAGAAAGGAGAATGTGCGTGATGTTGGAACAATGCCAACATTGTAAACACAGGAATGCATAGAAATACGTGCTACGAATGCAGGTAATCTTGTGAGCACACGAAAGCGTGATAACAGAAAAATATTTAAGAACTGTTCTGATTTGAGAAAAATACACAGAGCGTCTCTGTGTTTCGCTCCCATGCGCATGAAATAAAAACTTTAAATACGGAAATAAAAACGGAAATGCGGAAAAATGCAAGCTTGCGGATTGCTAAAGCAGGTAAGCTACACTATTTTTGAAGAACCTTATTTACCGTTGGCAAAAGAGCTGACACGTATTATGTGTAGAGAAAAAGCTGCTAAACAGCTCGACCTGCTGCCCCCCTCCCCCCGAAAGACACAGTCATTCATAGAATTATTGAAATGAAGGATTATATCAAAAGTACACTGATAGAGCACGTTAAGATGAGCAGATGTTTTTCACTGCAATTAGATGAGTCTATAGTCGATTTGGCCAATTTGCTCATTTACGTTAGATACGAGTTTGAAGGTATGTCCCATGAAGACTTTCTGTTTTGTAAACCGCTACCAACAGGAACTACAGGAGAGCACATATTTCAGCTTCTGAATGAATTTATTGAAGAGAATGGCCTCGACTGGATAAAATGCGTCGGAGTTTGTACAGACAGTGCTAGAGCAATGACAAGCCGACATAACAGTTTAGTTGCACAAATTAGAGAGGTTGCTCCAGAAATTAATGTGCGCATTACAGCATCCACCACGAGACCTTTGCTGTCAAGAAAATGCCTGACAATTTAATATCTGTTAGACTCTGATGTGAATTGTATCAAGGCTCGAAAAATTAATTCACATCTGCTTTGCTCAACTGAACAGGCTCACCCCTCTCACTGAAATGGTGCTTTTTTATTAGTTGTTGTTAATGTTGTTTTTCTGTAAAACACTTTGAGAAGCCACCTTTAAAGGCGCTATATCAAATAAAGTTTATTATTATAATATTTATTATATGTATGTGTGAATGTGTGTGCATGTTGGTCATTGAGAAGTTCTGGGGTTCCTATGAGATGGTGACTTGTAGGTGGTACTTGGATGCTTTGGTTGGATTAGGGGTGGTACTTGGTCCAAAAGGTTTGAGAACCACTGCTCTAGAGTAACAGGAGGTGTTTATTTGCTTGGTTGAAGTTTATTGTGTTTTTAAAATTGATTAAGAGTATATCTTAAACTAGTTTCCTCTTCTGTACAGTAACTAATGTTTCCAATTAACCAGGTAATGTGCAGAATTAATAATATATTTATATGTGGTAACAGAAACATGTGGTAAGAAATGCCACGATACCTAATATCAATGAAAAAACGAGAAAGCGAGAATCAAGTACTCAGCTTTCAAAGCTCTGTTAAAAAATATACAAAAAGTATTGTCTGATTAGAATTACAAAACATGAATAAAATCCACTAAAGGTAGTGCACACACTATAAAGAGGAAACAAAATATTTATGATACACATCATTTATTTATTTCCATTTGGGGTGTTAGGTCAGTTTGAATTCACATTACCAAAGTATAGAGTTGCAGGAAACCGAGACTTTGAAACATTGGTCCAGGACAGTATCAGAATAGTACTCCTTTTGCATTCATATAAAATATATCCAAATTGACATTGTGGGATCTTGTCTTATCATAATATAAACTAGAAGAAAATTTTTAAAAATGAACCAAAATATAAATAGGGAAGTATTCATTCTCGATGTCCATTTCCGTTTGTCTGCTAACTATATTATAGATTTATAAGAATTGAAATCAGCTGTCACTATTTTAATTGGTATTCTTTTGTTGTCCTGTTTAGGTATGAACAGGGTTTTAATCTGGACCTTTTTGAGGATAAGAAGAAAATGAAGAAAAAAGGAAAAACTGAGTCTGAAAAAATATATTCAGACAGCAAATAAGCATTAATACAATTCCATGTACAGACATAAAGTTTCTGTACCGTAGGTTTCTGTGCTTAAGGAAAGCATATTTGTATTTTCTGAAATGTCCTGTTGATAGATTTACAGAATACTGTACCTTGTAGGTTGTATGCTCTTACTCTGCAACAAATGCTCTCTAAAGTAAGTCAGAAGTGTTGTAGCTTCTAAAATGATTTTGTTCAGATATATATACCAGTTGACATTCTGTCTTGATCCACTTAAGTATTTTTAAACTTTATGATATATGGTGCCAAGTCATTTTATATCTATGTTTGTGCCATATTTTATTCTAACCATTACCAGATGGAGCAAAGAAATCTTCAGCTGTGCTCATACATGCCAGTCAAGAGATTTAGCGCCATCTGCTGCTAATGTCACATATTACAATGTTTGTGTGTGTGCAGTGTATTGCGAGGACAACATTAACTTGGTCCTGCCAAAGAATCAGTGACCAATACACGTGTTGAATATGAAAAGCTGGATTTAAGATTTTTTTTTCTGCTCAACATTTCAGAAATGATTGTGATTTTATAAGTATATAAGTGGATGTTTTTCAAGTAAGCTGAGGGTGTCTGTAGACATGCAATATATTGTACACAGAGCCATTTAATAAAGTGGCTTTTATTTAATTTATGAAGAAAATGTTCTGTGGTAGCCAGCACACCGCCATAGTGCAAATGGCAAAAAAAACATAAGGGGTCTTTTTCCTTGGTGGTGAGAGTAAACAAGTGCTTGGATTAGATATCTAAAATTGAAATCAAAGGTGCTCGTTTGCTTAAATCAGTATGTTTAGGACAAGTAAAGGTACAGTACACTGTGAGGTTTACACTGTAGTGTTTCATTCTCAGTTTAGCACCTACTGTACATGTATAATTTTAAATTGGTGAGCCCCTTTATTCTGCTTTTTGAAATAGTTATTTGGGTAGACCAACTTAAAACAATTTTAGAATTTCTGTTAAAGAGATTCCACTCTTGTGATTTAATGAAGAGCAATTGTTGTGACTTTATACAGTTGTACCATGACCTCTACCCTTGCAACAATAATACACTTGGTTCCAGTTTTTTTTCATGCCCTCAATAAAATATAACTGCCAGCTGGGTATGCAAAAAAAAAGAAGCACTAAATGTGCATTCACTATTCGTCCCATAATTTGAAAGCATGAAAAGTCCAAGACTATCCAGTCATCAGATATTGTAGAAACAAATATGTCCAAAGTTGTGGTATATTTTTTCTAATATTCAAAAATTTTACCCCCAGCTCAGTATTTTGTTGATCTTCTTTTCACTTTGATAATGTAGAAGAAGGCCCTTCTTTTAGCAGATTCAGGTTTTGCACCATTTCTCCATGCAGAACTTTTCCAAGCTCTTCAGATGAGGTGCACCTGTGTATTGCACTTCTGAATTCTGTTTCTTTATCTTAAACCACAAATATTCTATTGGACTGAGCTCTGGAGTTTGTATTGGACAACTAAGAAAACAGATTTTTCATTCCCTTTACTTTTCGGAAAGTGAATTAAAGTGAGCTTTAGGTTGTTATCGTGCTCGAGCTTATAGTTTACTAAGAATCTGGGGAAAGATGTGAAAACTGATGTCCATAAGTGATCCCATAGCAACTTAAGAGAGCTTGAGCAAACGTTCCAAGAATAACGGGCAACAATTTCACCCAACCAAACCAAAGGGTGATAGAGACTTACCCAAAAAGAATGGTGGCCATAAATTCTGTCATAGGTTCTTCTAATCCAGTATTCAGTGCATGGGTCTGAATAGTTGTGTAACCATCCATTTTCTAACCACTTCATCCAATCCTGAGTTGCGGGGATAGCCTATCCTGGCAAGCAAGAGGCGCAAGGCAGGAAAAACCCTGAACAGGATGCCATTCCATTGCAGGGCACAAACTGACAGATGTACGCACACGAACACACCAGTGCCAATTTTGCCAGAAGTCAATTAACCTACCAGTGGATCCTGAGAGGAAACCAGAGCACCCAGTGAAAACCCATGCAACCACGGGAAAAACATACAAACTCCATACAGATAGCACTCCAGGAATTGAACCCAGGCCCCCAAGCACAGCAAGGCACTGAACACTTATGCAATCAACAAGTGACATTTTTGGGTTTTGCCCGTATTTACTGTAACTTATGCTTGGAAAAAATGTTTATGTATCATTCTATAAACACCCCCTGGGAAGGAACTGAATACCTTTTAAGGCATTGTATCTTAAAAAAATGTCATTATCAAACCTGGAAAAGCCTCTATAATGATGTTAAATAAAAATGGAAATCTCCAGTACCCTCACCTAAAAACAGTCAAAACATTTAAGAACTACAGTACGTCGTAGTCAGGTGAAACCAGTATGTACAATACTTGCTAAATGGCTGGAATGCTTATTTGTGAGATAACTGAAAATAACTGTCACTTGTGTTTTCAGTTTTATGTATCAATATCAGGAACAGTACTGCAGAAGAGAGCGTATGGCAAATCCATACTACTATACCAGTACTGTATGCACAGAAAGAAAAGACACACTACAAATCTTTTTCATGTTTTATTTCACAAGAATGGATTAATCATTAAAGCACCAGACAACAGTAATCAAAGAAGTAAACGTGTAGACAAAGAAAACTGGTAAAAAAGGTAGGTAGGGAAAAGTGTGTTCTGAGTTCCACTTCAAGAGGAGCAGAGCCTCTTGTACTGCTGTGCCTCTTTATTACTGTAACATGTGGTGTGTGCTTATTTTCTGTGAGTAAGTACCATTCATCCTTATTGTAAAGACAGTGCTGCAGTTCACATAAATGAAGATAATGCTAAACTATTTGCATATGCCTGTCATAGCTTAAAATTGCATCGTTCCTACTAGGTAACACTGTGAAAATTCCCTGTTAATCTTAGCTGCCAACAGATACTACTATTCTCTAAAAAAAGAAAAAATCCATTGTGATTCATTCCATGAACCTAGAACTTGGTCTGCTCTTGATTACACTGCAAGAGCTGTGTATCTAGGTTATACCTTGGCAAAAACTCTTTACATCAAAATGTATAGCTACATGCAACTAACTACCCAACACATTGAAAAAAGTGCAAAGTACCAATCTCGTTACAAAACAATACTGATTTACTTTTTGTCTACTAAAAGGGTAATGGAAGCACCATGCTTGAGTTGACTATGGCATGAGTTACAATGGTGAGGCAGTCATGTTCGAGCAATAACATCACACTAAGGTCACCTCATCCTATTAAACAAACAGACACTTCATCTTCTCATCAATACCAGAGAATCTGAGGACTCAAAAACACTGATATACAAAGGAACTGAACAGTCTCCCTCACTGATCCATTGTAATGTCACAATCCTCAAGTCCAAGACTTCAGCCCAGGCTGGTGATGTTCGAACGGCCACCTGGGGGCGCTACAATGCGGTGACCGGAGCGTCGAGGAATGTTGTCATCGATCTGTGCACCTAGAGAATGAGGCATAGCGAGAATTTAGGACAAATTCAGGTGATGCTGATTAATTCAGTACCTTAGAATTTATTTTAATAGGCTGCACACTGATGTGAAATATTTAATGATTGAGTATTTCACAGTAGAGTCCTAATCTACCTACTGTACTTGCTACAGTATACTGTATATTAGAGCTACAGCAATTGGTAAGTTTCTCGATAAGATTTTGCACAGTAGTGTTTAATTATCCCTCTTAAAATATTTCTGAAGGTCAGGGCCTTTAATGAGTTTATTGGCCAGATTTATGCTTTTGTATCACCACAAACCCATTTTTACTTAGATTGTACAGTTAAAACAAGGTACTATTGGAAAAGAATGAAAAATAAAGTAATGTTATGCACAAGTAGTACGTTTCTGTTGAATTTCTTTCACTAAACACTTAACCCTGTAGTGTATTTATGGTTTGGTCACCCCTAAAAATCAAAGTGGTGAACAAACTGATTTCTATCAAACTTAAGATATTTCCTTATGAGCTATGCATATAAATGCATTTATTGTAGAAGTTAAAAAAAAAAAGGTATTGAGTATTTATAAACATAGGTCATGGGATGTGCCACAAACATAAAACACAGAATTAACAAAGCATAACAGAGGGAAATTATATTTTGTAGAAACAAAACTGTGTTGAAAGGTTCATGCACCAATTTTCAAACTAGTTATTCCGTAAAATGTTGGGATCCAATTTATGATGACTTACCCAGATTTCTGAATGAATGTCAAGGAACAGTTTCTTATAGATTACTCCTGTTTGTTGTCTAATATGAGGAACTTAATAGTCTACAAAAATTATCATGAGACAATACCAATAGGTGTTAACCTCACAAACCTATGGCTGGTGTGTGCTTGTAATGTTTGCTTGTATTTGTGTACCCTTCCAACTGTTGTCGAGAAGCTGCCCCTGGAAATATATAAGATGATGCATGTGAGAGTGCTATTCTAAATACAACATTATTCACATAATATATATATATAATACCAACTGAGTATAATGCAGACCCATAATATGCTGCTACTGGAAAACAGCACTTCTGCTACAATTTTGTTATACATTTGTACTTAGCCAAATCATTATTATCACATTACAATCGCCTTATACAAAGAAACACATTATAATATTGCCCTGTATAGAATTAGCATGTTCCACAATAGCAAACATTGTCTGAAATGAAATACAGAATATCTTCCATTAGTAAGCACAAAAGTTAATGTGTAAAGTTAAAACTTGACTTCTTGTATTTTTGACTGTACATTTATTGAGGCCTTATTGTGGTTTTAACATGCTTTGCGCTTGTCTGTAAAGTGGTATGAGGTGGTATTTGTCAACAAAATAATCTACAGTATGTAACAAAAAATAGCTGAGAGATTGTTTAACCTTCTCCTATTATGAGTTAAGGAAATCGTTTAGAATTAGTCTGTTGCTGTCTTGAAACTCCAGGTATATTATGCTGTGCTTTTGTATGAATATTTTGTAAATGTGGTTACATTTTTGTTTACATTTTTCCTCTGATGGACAGAAGAAGGTAAAGCAGTAAGAATGCAAGAAAAAGTTAACGAACGTTTCACATTTCATTTTCTGTTTTATAATTGCAGCAGATTCACTATTCACTGAAAACTGTATTACGTCTGAGATCCCGTTATCTTCATTTTGAAGAGACAATGAGCATGTTTTCTTTCTGAGCTGTGAGGAATCTAACTCCGTAGGTAAAAAACTGCTTTCTCCAAAGGAGTTACTTGAGTTAAAATCTATTTATAATTAACAAGGCTCTTTATCTTGTTCATTTTCTCAGCATCTAATTTAAAGGACACCAACAAACACAGACATTAAAATACATAAACACACACAATAAAGGGGTAGAAGTACAGCACGTACTGTAGACTACAGGCAAGTGAGATTGTTCTCATGACTGTACTCCAGTGTGTCCTGGGTGGCCACACTAAATCGAAGAGCAAGACAACATCGCCCTACCTGATAGGCTGAAGTTAGATTGGTGAAGGTTCCTGATTGGAGGAGCCTGGTTCTTGGCAGGAGATGATTTTGCTGATGGTGCAGGTGTGGTGTACTTTGGAGTTGCAGGGATTTCATACACAGGCCCATCATACATGCCCCTAGAAACTCCACGCATTCCCATTACCTTGAAATACAACAACACTGCTTTAAGACAACAGCATGCCAAGAATATACTGTAGAATTATGCGTTAGATTAATAACCATGTTGTACCTCTCATGAATGTTTCCTGACCTCCTGTACTATGAAACAAACATAGATCATTCCACATGGCTTAGAGGAAGAGTTGATACAATGGCAGTAATACATTTATGTGTAATTATTAACACACAGTAAACATGAAACTGAGCCAGAACTTGTTTGTCTGTATTCTTTCCTATTTAGGAGGTGGCGCACTGGCAAGATAGTTAGCACAACTGCCTGAAAGCTGGGGCTCTTGTCAAGTCTCCATGTGTTCGTGAGGCACTAGACTCTGGTTTCTTCACACCACCCAGAGGCATGCAAGTAAGAGTTTATTTGTAAGACGTCACTTGGATCATAGAGAATGTTAGTTCTGCAAACAACTGAGAACTATAATTTCTGAAGTACATAATTACGACATAAGGATTAAATGGTTTAGCGTCAGATGTTTTACATCTTTATCCTTTGGGTGTTTAAGCTGCAGTTACAATATTAGCAGAAACAGTGCACTGTATGCATGATGCTCTTAAATGATGCAGCACTGCCATCTACTGGAGTATTTTGTGAAGTATTTGTATTGAATATTTACAGTAATCAAAATATTTTCAGGGCATGAAAAATAAGCATAAAACACCTATTGGGAAAAATATTTCAAAGCAAAATACATAAAACACAGAAATACAAATCAAAATCAGGGCCCTAAAAAGTCCAAAACAGAAATGCACTCACAACAGAAGTTCCAATGTGAAAAATAACATTTCTGTAAGTTGAAGGGGGCCTTAATGTTTATTATCAAAAATTCTTCTGTGCAAGTGATTTGATATAATAGGATCCGGTTTTTACATTTTAACTGTCTCATGTTTCATTTTGTTGAGAAATATTGTATAACTATTTCACTTCTGAGTCATTCAAATATTAAACTACACAGAAACTACATACACTGCAGAGTTGCAACTTGCAACAAATGGCAGTGCACAAAAGATGGTGGAAAGCCACAAATGACGTCGTAGTTTAGTTTAGTAAACAAGGACAGCACACAGATCATAAGCTGTACCAGAGTAAAAAAAAAAAGCTAATTTACTTCAGTAGTCCGTGGGCAGGTCACAACCAACAAAATACAAGTTCAAATTAGTAACAAAGGTTACAACTTGTTTGATTTTTAGTCCTAGTTGAATGCTAAAACCTACAGTACCAGATAGTCACTGGGCGCTATACCTGAACATACAAGAGAAATGAAACAGCTTTAATGGTCTAGCGGCAGATTACTGTTGCCCCAAGATGATCCTGATATATAGTAGGAGACTACAAAAATTCATTGTAGCAAGCAGCCATATCACCCTGCAACTCACAGGTGGCAGCCCCCTGAAGCTCAGCGGCTGTGAGCCTGGTCAGTACCTGGATGGGAGACCTCCTGGGAAAAACTAAGGTTGCTGCTGGAAGAGGTGTTAGTGGGGCCAGCAGGGGGCACTCACCCTGCAGTCTGTGTGGGTAGTAATGCTCCAGTATAGTGACGGGGACACTATACTGTAAAAAGGTGCTGTCCTGTGGATGAAAAGTAAAACTGACTCTCTGTGGTCATTAAAAATCCCAGGGCATTTCTTGAAAAGAGTAGGAGTGTAACCCCAGCGTCCTGGTCAAATTTCCCATTGGCCTCCTAATAATCCTCATCTATAAATTGGCTTCATCACTCTGTTCCCCTCCCCACTGATAGCTGATGTGTGGTGAGTGTATAGGTGCACTATGGCTGCAGATGTGCACTATGGCTTTAAATGGAGTGTCCAGAAAAGCATTATATACTATAAGTAATTAATTATGAAATGGACTACTGTATCATCAAAAAACAAAACCAAGTAGGGAAGTTAAAAGAACGGTAAAAAGTCAACTTCTTTGTTTTTTTTCTAAATCAGTTACTAAAAATGTATTAAACGTTAATTTTTACAGTTTAAATAGTAAAACAGTAAAACAAGCATTGAACACTAAACATTTTAATCATTTTCAGTCCTAAAAGAAAACTTGCAATAAATAATTCGGTAATATCCTCTTCCATTTTCAACAGCTTGTCTCATTGTTCCTGCTGTTCTCAATTTGATATGTACAAATATGTTTAACTGCTATTGTCTGATAATGTATGCTCCGTGATTTATGCTATGGTTCAATATATAAACTTAATTACCTTGCGAAATACAGTATACTGCAGGATGCATTAGGTCTTGTGAGCCTTGTAAATAGCCTAAATGGTTCTCATTTTAATCTTTTCACATGCCTATAATATACCAATCCCTCGAATGAAGAACAAGTTGCTCCTTTAAAATTCATAAATTGGGAAGGAAATTGTGTGACTGAGGTTACAAAAATCACCCAGCAAGTAATACACAAGCAGGGGTGGTTTTTACCCTAACAAATCCCTAGAGCATCATAGTAAAAACACTTTTTCCTGCTAATGTAATTACCCTATTTACCTAAGAACAGTATATAATATAAAAAGACAAAAAATGTTTAACAATTCTAAGAACGCAGAAGCACTGAGGACCTGTGTTGTGGGATGTCCCGTTCAGCTAAAAAAAGGATGAACCTTCACTGTAACAAAACCCTCTTGGTAACAGAAAAAATGGGTATGAAAATGTGTTTCATTATTGTGAAATTTGGAAACAGGGTGCTTGTAAAGTGAGGGAGGAGTGTGTATCTTTTTAGAAGCTACTCTTGAGCTCTTGATGTATAAGAAATTAACAATTGCAATATGTAAATATACAATCTTAATACAGTTAACATTGTGAACATTTACAGTACATATCACTTGCAGATGGGAAATGCTTTTTCATCTCTGTCCCACTCAGCACCTGTGAAGAACAGTCTGATGAACTGGCCTGCACTGTTTTCCAATCTTCTTGGGGGAGATTCTTGTACATGCAGAAAACAAACTTGACATCACGTTTTCTTATTCCACTGTATATAATGTATACCCAAGCTGTTTCATAGCTGTAGACTTTGAGTTGCAGCAGACTTCTTTCACACCACTTTCAGCCTACTGTATGTCACAGATTTAAATTTTAGCCTTTTAGTTTTACAGTACATTTACTGATTTTTATACTTTGCCTTCACAGAATGTGACAAGAAGTCAGGTTTCATATTCACTCCAGTTTCAACTTCCAATAGCTTTTTTTATACCCTTAGCAAAATGAAACCTCATCTAACCATTAACGCAATACACTAAATACTGGTGAGGGTCAGGAAGCCAAAACCTGTCCTGTGAACTGATAACATACCTGGACGGGACACCAGTGCATCACATGGCCAAGGATAAGGAGACAGTTTAGAAAAAGCCACTCTAAACAGGTGTTAGTGGGGCCAGCAGGGGGCGCTCACCCTGCGGTCCATGTGGGTCCTAATGCCCCAGTATAGTGATGGGGACACTATACTGTAAACAGGCGCCATCTTTCGGATGAGACGTAAAACCGAGGTCCTGACTCTCTGTGGTCATTAAAAATCCCAGGGCGCTTCTCGAAAAGAGTAGGGGTGTAACCCCGGTGTCCTGGCCAAATTTCCAATTGGCCCTTACCAATCATGGCCTCCTAATAATCCCCCTCTATGAATTGGCGACATTACTCTGCTCTCCTCCCCACTGATATCTGGTGTGTGGTGAGCGTTCTGGCGCACTATGGCTGCCGTCGCATCATCCAGGTGGATGCTGCACATTGGTGGTGGTGGAAGGGAGTCCCCATTACCTGTAAAGCGCTTTGAGTGGAGTGTCCAGAAAAGCGCTATATAAGTGTAAGCAATAATAATAATAATAATAATAATAATAATAATAATAATAATAATTATAAACTATCAACCACCACCTACCAAAAGTGGATGAAATCAAACCCAGGATTCTGAGTATGTGGGACATTGGTGCTAACAACCACAACCTCAAGGCCTAGGTTTTATTTGGTAGGTCTGTCTGTCACTAAATTCCTGAGGTACACAAACTTTAAATGTTCACTGCAACTGACACCAATAGATTTGCCACAAATGGCACACAATAATGGCGTTTTACCACATCAAATGCGGCAAAAGAAGTAATATTTGACATCTGGTGCAGAGGGAGGTTCACGCAAATCACAAAAAGCAGGAGCGATGCCTGTTGTAAAGGGGTGTTTGGATAAAACCACAGACAGGCCTCAGGCCTGAAGAGCTGAGGCATTACCTTGTTCCTCGTCTTGATGCGTTGGTACACATACTCAGGGAAAGGCTTCCGGGGAATGTAACGGCCCATTCCCTGGTGGACATGCAGATTCCCATCTTCAAACACTATTTTGCCTTGGCTGATGACCACCAAGGGAGACCCATGACACTCCATTCCTTCAAAGATGTTGTACTCCAGAGCCTTAAAACAATCAAGTGAAAGTATTATTTAAAAAAAAACAAACAAGGTCTGCAATTTCTACGCTTTCAGTGCTTGATACAAAATTTAGCACAACCTATTTAAAAAACAGAGAAAAAAATGTAACTTTATTCATAATAATATAAGAAATTTGAGCAAAGCTCTACAGTATGTTACAGATTTGTAATACACTGTTGCTTAGGAGTTAGGAGTTAATACATCAGATACTGTATGCTTGTTCTTACTGATATTTGCATTTTGGCAGTAATAGTCCTTATCCTGTCAGGATCCCAGATGACAATGTCAGCATCTGAGCCCACGGCTATCCGTCCTTTTCTGGGATACAGATTGAAGATTTTTGCAGCGTTGGTGCTTGTGACAGCCACAAACTGGTTCTCATCCATCTTACCAATTGCCTGGCAGAAAACAGAACATATTTTTCCTTTTTTCAAAAGGATGGAAATTTGCATGCTTTTCATAATGTGGGACTTTAGTAAAATACAGGTTTTACTGTCATAAATCAGTAATACAACTTTGTACTTGAAAATTACAGTACATCCTCTGAACCTGCCTGGATGAGACTGCCCTTCCAATCCAGTCCAGTCCAGATTTTTGCAGTAACCAGCTCCTTAACTGATATTCAGCAGGATTAATAAAGCAGTTAATGGGAGGGATTTATCCAAATTCAGCAATGAAGCAGACTGGACTGCCAGTGCAGTAGTGATCTAGACAATCATGTGCAGCTGGAAGTTCCAATAGAGGACCAGTAGATGGCACTGTCCAATCTAGAGCAATCTTCCAGTATGGTGACAGCTGCCACTGCATTGTAAAAAAGTGTTATCTATTGGAAGAAATGTGAAAGTGAAGTCCTCACTATTTCCAGGTGTTCAAGATCCCATGACATTGTTGTCCAATTCAAGCTTCAACAATCATGCAAAATCTAGAAGCCTCAAACTTCAAAAATACAAAGTTCCATACTATAATGGAATAACTACAGTAGGTTTATGGTAAAGTTCATAGGTATAAAGGTATTTATAGAGGGGGAACAGAAAGAACCATAAGCTACTCTTTTGGTGACTTTGAATCAGAGGTAGTAAATGTAGACTCACTACGGCCTTGTCCCAGACGACTGCCATCCTCTCCTCAACTCCATTAGTCCCCTCAGGAATGAGAGTAAAGTTGTCCTTCCCAATAGCTTTCTGAGCTGTGCTGTAGGCACAGTGAGCGCTGCCCACCACCTGCAAGTCTCCGCTGAACAAAAAAAATGACAGGTCAGAACATCAAGGCCCAAATGTGATGCAACATGATGTTACACCAAATGGATCTATTTATTTGTAAATAGACCATGACCTGAAAACAAAGATGCTCCAACAAGGCCCAACCAGAACAGAGAATCATTCAGAACACAGGTTAAATCCTACAGCCCAAACATTAAAGGTTCAGTCCTAGGCTTAGTCATTAACAGACAGTGATGGGGATATCCTAAGTAGTAGCACACTGGGCCAAATACCCCTGGCTTTGGGTGGGGTTGAGTTGATTTGGAGTTCCCTTGAACAACAGTCTGGGGTCTGTCAGATGCCAATGATCTAGCAGTGTTGCGACAGAGAGACATTCAATCAGTCAGTACTGTGCTGGGACTCGAAAATAACATGACAACACTGACGATTAATCTTTTTGTCCAGAGAGACTGAAGTTTTCCATATTGACAGGGAAAATAATAGAAAACACTTCTGTAAATATTTGATCAATCATTCTGCTTATGTTTTATAAAAGCAGAGCATTTGGAGATTTATACAGTAGTAAAGAATATATGCCTGAGACTGAGAGCTTTAAAACAAATGTATAAAAGCAGGAAAGCAGCATATATTGAGCATCAAAATAAACATCACTTATAACTGCACTGCAAGTTATGAGGCACCTGGCTATATTTTTTGTAGTAGGCACACTGATCTTAAATTGAACAGAGATCACACAGGCAAATTCATCTTTTTGAGTAACATTTTTCATAAATTGGGGATCTACAGTGAAAAAATCACAGGCTAGTTGTGTGTTTGGGCACTACTGGAAGCAAAACAAGTTGTACAATGCATCTACTGTATGACATACTGTATGGTTGGCACAGTGTTGTTGATGTCTTGTGTGATTCTGTCCCTATACTCTTTTAAATCCTTGACAAGCACGTGCAAATGAAGCCTAGATGTCACACTTCATCCTAGCTAAAACAAAAAATGTTCAATGGGGCTCATATGTGGTGAACAGGGCAACAGTGTGACTGTCATGTTATTACTGTATCTCTCAAGAAAGCCACTGTTACACAAGCAGCATGAGGACATCTGTAGTACTTCTCATCCTTTTTCATGATGATGTCATTCCATGTACATGTAGCTCTCTCATTTACTGCATGTTGTTTTCGTGTTATATCTCATCCTACCACTTATCTATTGACCGGTATGTTTATTGTTGTGTAATACCCATTGTAAGTTGTGCTATGTTGTGCATGATGTCCTTATTATGTATTGTTTTGTAATGTACTTTGCACATTGTATGGTGTTGTCTGTTGTATTTGCATGTCGTGAGAGAGCGGGGAGTTTAAGAATCCCAATTTGCCATAATGTACGTATGGCAAATAAACTCCTCTCTCTCGCGTCAGGATAAGCCCACAGGAAGGGCAGTAGGTAGGTTCAAGGACTTGATAAACGAAGAGTCTGCAATCAGGCAGCCTGGAATTTGTGGAGAACAAACAGTGCTGGTAAAACTATCACACTTGGACAACCGCATCCAGCCTGGCACAGTGTCCAGCTTATG
Organism: Lepisosteus oculatus; assembly: GCF_040954835.1. NCBI lineage: Eukaryota > Metazoa > Chordata > Actinopteri > Semionotiformes > Lepisosteidae > Lepisosteus > Lepisosteus oculatus. The sequence goes on along the minus strand of NC_090696.1, from coordinate 43,066,050 downwards.
GCTTCCCAGATTGTGGCCTATAATTGGAAGTACACTGTACTAAAAGTACAAAGTTTCACTGTAAGGGCTTATCAGGTTAAAACTTTTCCAGATGGTAAATGAAGCAGTCCAGCCTCTAACATACCAAGGGCAAGATTGTATGGTTTTCTTGATAAAAAGGAAATATTGGTTTCTTTTCCTATTTTGACTTTCATCAGACTTGGAATAACAACAGGTTAAATCACTTCATCATCTATGCCCAGTCAACTCTCAACTGACTCAGTGTTTACACCTGAGCGTACCCCAGCTATGAATGATCTGTTAGTCAAAATGATGAGAAAAACTCTGAATATATCTCCAGAACCTGTATTCTTTATTTAACCAAAAACATACATTGAGTGATATTTCAATTGATACTCAGTATATAATTTATATTTGTAAAATTTATATTCCAGTATATAAATGATATTACACTATGTAATCAATAATTGATCACGTTTTAATGTGATTCTTGACAGACTCATGCCATTATAAAAAAAACATTGATCAATGATTGGTAAAACAAAAAAAAAAATGTAATGGGGTTAGGTTTTAAAATCATGACTGCTTAAATTTCCAGACTAATGTATTCCAAAGATTGCTAATAATATTTTTGTCTAATTTAATGTCCCTATATGGTCAGTAATGAAGAACTTCAAGTCTTTAAGTAAAACTTTTTTTTTAAAGATTATACCAGTTTTAACCAGCAGATGTCCCTAACAAGCAAAAAATAACCTGAAAGACAGGAAGCAACGTCTCCTAATTATAATTAATACATGATTTCTCATATTGTTAAAGTCTTTTTCTCGTTTTCAGAAAAATACAAAGATTTTTTTAAATAATTATAATCCTGGCTGTGGCATTTGCAAAGGCTAATTTATTGTTTCTCAAGAAGAGTCCAGCTTCTCTAAAAGGGAGCATCTTTCATAACTAACTTGTCTCACAGTCAAGGTCATCAGAAGATTTCTTTTACAGATCTTGAAATAAATGTGTTCATGACTGTCCTTTTAAGACACTTCCCTTCTTTCGAATATAAAGGTCTAAAAGAAAACAGAAGAACCCTTTAGATGCAACTACTTGTTTGTAGGTGCTTTGTGACACAGTATTTGACTGTATTGTTATTTCTGGTATCAGCCAGAAATATAAACGTAATGAGTGAGATTCTGAAAAGGAACTGTTACCCCCTCTCAAAGATCCTGTTTTATTTGGTAGCCAAGCATAGGCAATCTGCACACACCTACCCCCTGTATCACCTGAATTAGGAGATGACCACACCAGTTTTGTTTTCTTACCTGAACTGGTCCACCACTTACACTCCTTTAACCTACTCATCCCTAACGAGTAGTAGCAGTGGAATTTTCCTGGACTCAGTTAGTCCCGTTTGGATGGACCTGCTGCACCATCTTCATTACCTTGCTGGCAGGCTGACACAGCACCAGCTAACCATAGCTTTTACTTTCCGAGAGCCTTCCTTTGCTCTTAATACATGTGTTAACCCAATGTCTCACCGACAGACTAATAACCGTCAGTGTGACTGCGGGACTGTTCTAACCTGGAGTCGCACCCCGAGATTGCTCCTGTAACTGGCCCCTTTCTGGGGTAGATCTGTCGCTCTCTCAGACGTCTCACCACAAGACTTTTTTCACTGTTGTCAACCACAACCGTGTCGGTCGGCCTAACCCAAATCTGAGCCAAAAACCACCGTCTACTCCCTCAACCCTTATATAGGGAACCTGGTCCAAACAGGTGATACCAATTCCCTAATAACCTCCTGCACACTTGGAATAACCGTTTCTCCCTATTCCTGGAGTGTCTTGACCCAATTTCGACACTCCAGATACAGCTGTCCTGTTAAAACCCACAGTAGAATAGCTACAAAGACAGTCAATTTTGGCGTGTCCTCTGTATAACCATAACCTCTCTTTTTTTATTTATAGAAGGTACAATGTCTTGCAACAGCACTTGTCTTTGAAAGTCTCTAGGGGTGCCGAGCAGTTAAGGCAACAAATCTGTCTTCACAGATCTTTGGGCCTAGTTTATTTTAAGAATCCAGGACAAGGACAATTGTTCTGCATTAAGGAGGGGGGGAAGCTCTGAATACTTTACTTTGCTGAGGATAAAATATTACAGCATTTTGTATTAAAAAGACACCGTCTGGCTTCCCAAGTGGCTCACTAATAATACTTCAACCAAAAATGAAAAGGAGATACGATACCTAGTGGGAAACCAGTTTTACATCAGAGTGTTTCTTTACGTTAACACGTGTAAAAATGACCAGGCTCTGTCAGACCTCTGTGGGATGAAGTCAGCCAAGTGTATTTGCTGCACTGCAAGGGAAGTGTTTTTTTTCCTCCTTCTTTAGATGCTAAAGCTCTGCTGTTAAAAAAGTGGGCAAGGAGGCTGTGGGAGCAGCACTTTACGTGTCAACAGTGTATGGTTTTCACATGTCTCAGAGTGGCGCAAGGGATATGAGCCCCGATACTTTGGAGTGGGTAAAAGTTGAGTGTTAAAATCTGTGGTTGGGGAAAGGGAGGGGTTGGAAATCTACAATTTTAAGTTATAAGAGAAAGGCAAACATCAATATTTGTACAGTACCAGGATGGTGCTTATTTAATAAAATGAATGGACCTGTAGGTTTTAAGAGGTTTTGATACTGTTTCAATTGGCAGTGAGAATGAAAAATATTGTCTCTGTACTGACTGCAGAAGAGAAACATTGACCTGTCACTAGTGTTTCAGGCGGCAGAGACAGTACAGGACTTTGTTCTCTCAGCCAAGTGCTGGGCTGAGGCACCAAGACTGTTGGTACACTGATTGGGGTAATCAGTAAATCTGAGAACTATTGTTTTAGTTAAGTAGTTGTAATTTTCACAAAAACATTTCTGCAGCATGTTTGATTAGGTTAATAATCACAGCAATAAAGTGAGCCTTCATTGTAAGATACATATTTTCATCGTTAAAGCAATGTTAGCCCAGACCTCAAAGTCAGTTAGTGTGTGGCAGAGAATACAGCATACAGACATTGCCTTTCTAACCTCTCTTGGCCATGTTCTCAAAACAGGGACTTCTCCAAAACATACTGTACTTTATGTACCATTCAGAAAAAAGATCTGCTTCAACTGTAAATAACCACACATTTTCAAAGACAGATCATACCAAGCCAGAAGTGAATTGAGGTGGTCTGGTGTCGTAGTATCAGGACTCAATGGAGGAGATGTCACAAAAGCTGCTCCCTTGGCCCAGTTCTTACTCCAGTAGTGAGTTCCGTCTGTACCAAGGCTCGCAGTGATCGGCTCTCCAAACACTACAGCTCCTAGGGTTTCAGGTTAAAAATAAGACATTAGTATAAATCTACTGTATGTTTAAAAGCAAAAAGCCTTTTTTATGACACGATAATACTTCATTGTTTGACGTCTCAGAACATTGTCTCGCATCAAAGCATCTACAATATTTACACACACAGAAACTTACAACCCATGTAAACAGCACAAGCAAACATTACATTAGAAAAATAATATTTGATAACAGACTATACCCATACATATTGATTTTGTACCACTCACAGAGAAATCCACACAAATTAAACCAGAGCCCTGTAAATTTACTCACAATGATACAAAGCCCATACTGTATAATTACACATCACCCCTTCACCTTTGCACATGATCCACTGATTGAACTTGGTCATAACCTATTACTCCTTAGATCCACAGGCAGCACAATCATTTGTAAAAAGAATCGTCAAAAGAGAATGAAAAGCAGTGGTAAACTCACACAACCTTCGGGCATGTCAGTTATCACATCAGAAGAAAGTGTATTATTAACTTTAGCCCACTGCAATTGTCTCATATGGAATTAACTGTGCCAAAACATGTGGATTGATCTGTAATTGGATCTTTCTTAATAACAAAATATCTGGTCGGATTGTGTTAAAAGCTGACGAAATGCCAAGGAAAAGTACTCTAGCGTATAAGCTGTTTGTCCAAATGCTTTTAAATAAATTAAATGAGGTAAACTACTGCACGAAATAGACCATCCTTGCCATTTACTGACGTAGTGAGATTCAAAGGCAAAGTCCTCTTCAAAGATTCCAAAACGAAATGTTTAAGCTGACATCATGGGCAACAAAGCAGGGCACTGAACACATCACCTCCCACTTTTTGGCAGTACCTTCTGACAAGTCTCTTAAGAACCTGTTACTTCTGGCACAGTTCACCCCAATGAAATGGATATGAAAGGATACAAAAAGGAATAAGTAAAAAAAATACAGACCTTTCTTCTTGGACTGAGCAATGATGTCAGCAGCACTCTTGCTCATCACCTTGGTGATGTACACTGGGCAGTTGACTCGGTTTCCTAATGTGATGGCACGGAAAACAGCCTCTGACTCCAGCTGCAAGACAAGACACTCGAGTCAGCCACAAAGATGGAGAACTCCCTTTCACTAAGCGGCTCTTTGCACCCTTGCCAAGAGACTTAAAGGACAGCAACAGACTGAAACCCCTTGTTGTTTTATTTTCACAAATCCTCTGTCTGCTCCTTGTGCTCCAAAACTGACATTTCCATGTGCAGAGAATATGTCCATTCAAGTCCACTCAACTCAGTAAATCTAGCCTTTCAAATTTTAAGGGCGCAGTATTAAAAGCTTGATTATAACTGAAGTGCAATGCCAAGCTTTCACCATATTTTTTTAAATAAAATCAAGACCATTAGTAGTAGAAAGGTCAATTATCCAGTGACTGGAATGAGAAACAGGACTCTGAGTTTGAGTGCCTATTGAAGCCCCAACACATGTGTACCGTACTATATGTCTCAAGTACTGATAATTTTGTCACAGTTTTATTTTCCTATATAGTGTGGGGATTTGTGGATTCTCCATCAAACATCAAACACAGCAGCTTTATTAAGCTTATACTAAGTAATACTGTATACTGACTAATTTGGTATTAACATTGAACAAATGTGGTTTCCCTTCCTTACAAAACTACTGTAATACTGACAATGTATTCTTCTAAATCACATGGGTAAAAGCCTATTACAAAAGTAAAACAACCTCTTCTGCATAGCTGGTGCACATACAGTAAATACTGAAACTAAATTCAGTTACTGAGAAGCTAATGTAATACTGCAGTTTTGTGTGAGACTGACGATTAATTAAAAATCGAAATTGACTGAAAATGTTTCTTCACTTAAATGTAGATGTTTCACCATAATGTTTAACTAATGAGAACAAAAATCTGTTTATGAGAATTGTTTTTACAAAAATGCATACTGTACATTGTGTTGTAAGATACACTGTATTTTAAAGTGTTAATGGTACAAAGGAAATACTGGAGGTCCTTACTTCTTCAGGACGACTCAGTGCGTGTCCCTCTGGTCCAGTTATGCCCATGCTGAGTATCCTGTTTTGTTCCTGCACGAATCAGAAAAAAAACATCTTAGTATCTACTGTATCATGTGGCTTTTACTTCAATACCAAAGGCTACTGCACAATGAAAATTTGACAGTCTTTAGGAGTTTTACACCAAATTCGAGAGGATGGTCAGATCCTATTCTCACCTATTTTCATGCATCTATATATATATATAATTCCACAGACTTTCATTTGCACATCTGTTATATACCCCACCCACCTACACATTTTCACCATTGCAGCAGCTCCCTGACTCATTCCGTAAAAAACGTGTGTGTGCGGAGTGTCATTCTGCCTCAACTAGGCGAGTTTCCCCAAACAGCCTCTGACACAATCCATCATAATATCACATTTATTAGGATCTGACCAAACTACAGAATAGCTCATTGTGTGCACATAAAATTTAATAATGTACTCTACCTTTTTAACAGCAATAATATAAATTGTTTGATTGTCTGAGCTCAGGTGATGCAATTTAAAAAAAATTCAAACCATGTAAAAGTAGTGCAAAATTGCTGTCAATAAAGAAGAGGCCATTCTGCTCATCTAATTCATAAGATTGTTTTTAGTAATTATTTCAAGACAAGTTCAAGCCTATTTCAAAATTAGTTCAACTATTTTAGCCGTTCAGCATAGGATACTCCTTTAATCCCTGGAATCTTTCTATTGTGGGTAGCCTTGGAGCCTTCTTTGGGTGTGAGAAAGAGTGTAAGTAAGTGGCTTACTGCCCTGTCTTTCTCACACCTGAAGAAGGCTATACGGCCGAAATGTTGTGTTTTCTTTCTTCTCTTTTCAGCGTCTAACAAACCTTTTACTATATGTACAGTAATGTCCCTTCAACTCATCTCATCCTTTGCAGCTGCCCTCTGGCCACTCCTCACTCTGCATGGGGGTCCCAGACTCCTCATCCTGTGACTAGGCTGGTCCTCAGTCAGGTGGGTTTAGACAAATTTACTGTGACTAAAACACTCTATAAACCTTTCAATAGGCTTAATTCTTGGGTGTTGTTATTCCTAGGAAGTTATAGGATGTGTGATTTATCTTCACAGTGGCCATTGATAATCCACAGACATTTAAGAATTACAACAGTAATTAATAGATTTTGGAGTGATTGCTTCACAAAATTCATTTACAAGGTTTCACAAGATTCCTATTTCTAAGACGTGTCAAATCATGTGCTTGATCTTTGCTTTTCAGAAGGTCCATGGTGAACTTCAGAAATTGCTAAAAAAGTTTAAGGACTGGAAGTATCTAAATGCTTACAAAATCTAGACTCATAGGGAAGGATCAAGGCCGTTCCAAAAAGTGAAGTGAAAAAAGTGAAGCCTGCAACAATTCTGCAAAAATATTTTATCAGTAAAGAGTGAAGTGCTCAGTTAATACATTGGCTAAATAATTCCTAATGCATTTTAATTCAATGTGCGTGGAGAATAATTTATCATCTAAAATAATAATGTGCTAAATTGATGGCGTAATTCCTTAGTTTTCCATAATGTCAACTACGCCCATCCCTTTGTCGGCCATAAATCACTCCCTGACGAAGATCTATTTGGATCAAAATGTCTTCAGCAACATTATGCTTTGTCAGAATAGCTTTTGAATATATTGTAACAGTGGTGTGTTTTTATCAGTCGGCTTGGAAGATGCAGAGGTGGCCAGTTCGGACTTAATTTTCACAGAATTAGAATGGGTAGGTGTGAAGATTTCACCCTTTAGTAAGAAAATAATTTTTATAGTACAATACTTATAATACCCCTCCTTGGAATGAGGCAATAGATAAAATTATTAACTATTTAGTCCTTCTTTTCAAAATCTAAAATTATTCTCTATATTCCTTATGAGTAAAGTCAGTTTTTTAGTAAAAAGGTGTTTTTAAAAATCAACCCAAATATAAAGCCAAGATTAAAAAATAATGTACTTTATCACACCCATAATCAAAACATTTTCCAAGCAGGAGCCACCTGATAAATAGATAAATATTAAATTTAAAAAAACCCGCTAGATGTCTAGATGGAATTGCAATGAAAGATTCACATCTTTTCCTTGACATACTAATATGTATTCTATTGTCATATTTTCCCATCCCAAAAATAGACACAGTTTTTATGTTCACTGCCTCCGAACAGACTGGTTTTGTTCACATCTCAACATTTCTAATTTAGTCACAGACTAAAGCAAGATCTCAAGCCATCCTGCAGCAGTAAATTTCAAAACCTTTGGCAGTTGTAAATTACTAGTTCCTTTGATGCCAGATTTTATTTGGATAGAAAGAGAAACTGAAAACTAAAAAGGCACTACAAAGTATAAGGTGAATTTTGTAGTGCCACTTGGGTCTGAAATCTGCTTTGTTACGCATTCCACTCGCGTCTCTGTCCCGTCTTGCATTCCCACGCACACAGTCTTTAGCAAACGCTCACGCCGCAAGTAATACACCTACAGTATCATCGTTTACTCCCGTCACTATTTTACTTCTCCTCTTTCCTTACTTCCCTGCTCACTATTGCAGATACTCCTAGAGATCCCAAATGCGCATTTTTCTCTTCTAAGCCTAAACCTTGTTTTCGACTTTGCCTTCCGTTTTGGATTGTTGCCCTCTCGTCGTCTCTCCCGTGTTCAGACCTAATCGCTTGCTTCCTGGTTTCGTTCTTCGCTAAGTGATTTGATTCGTTGCCCTCTCGTCGTCTCTCCTGTGTACAGACCTACTCGCTTGCTTCCTGGTTTCGTTTTTTGCTTAGCGATTCGGCTTGGTGATTTCCTTTTCTCTTGAGTCCTGCACAGGATCCATACACCCTATCTGCCCAACCTGACAGAATAGTGAGCCACATCATGGATCCAGCGGAACAGAATAACACTGCTGCCTTTTTTCGAAAGCAGTCCGGTCCTATTTGACAACTAACTGCTGCAGTTCAGCGTCTAGTGGACCACACCACCCGTTCGCCACATCCTCAGGCGGCCTCTGTGCCAGCTCCTCCCCTGGCTGCTGCTGCTTGCCCCTTGCCCCACCCCGGAGAAATTTGAGGGAGACCCAGCAAAACTCCAAAGTTTTTTAACCCAGTGCTGGATGGCCTTCTACCTTTGCCCGGATTGTTTTCCCACTGACAGAGAGAAGATCGCCTTCATGATCTCCCACCTCTCCGGTCGAGCCCTGGACTGGGATACTACCCTCCTCGCTCAGAATCTTCCCGTGACCACCATTGCCAAGCATTTTTCTGCTGCCATGCAGTCCATTTTTGGTCAGCTCCACTCCCACCATGTAGCCATCTCCTGTCTCACCTCTCTCACTCAGGGTTCCCATTCCTTCCAAGATTATGCTATGGAATTCCACCTTTTGGCCTCCCAAGTGCCCTGGAATGAAGAGGCTCTCATCTACCAGTTCTACCACGGATTGTCTACTGCCTTTCAGGACCACTTCACATACCTTCCACTCGACTTTCCCTCCTTGGAGCACCTTATCTCCCGTCTAGCCGAGATTGACATCAGGCTCCAAGAACACCGCTCCCAGGTTCAACCCCCTTCTTTTTTTTTCGTTGAGAAGAAGGATGGATCCCTGCAGCCCTGCATTGACTATAGGGGTCTGAATGAGATCATAATCAAACACAATCCCTTTCCTCCCCCTCATTAACTCTGCGTTGGAATCTTGATCTTCGGGTTGCCCTTTTGGTCATTGAGTATCAGGTCATGCCCTTTGGTCTGGCTAACGCTCCTGCCGTATTCCAGGGCTTTATGAATGACATTTTCAGGGACATCATTCAGAAGTACGTCCTGGTCTACCTGGATGATATTTTGATTTTTTTCTCACAACATGGATGACCATATTCTTCACGTCCACGAAGTCCTCACCCGACTCATTGATAACAACCTCTATGCCAAATTGGAGGGGTGTACTTTCCATACTACCAGGATCCATTTTTTGGGACATATAATCTCCTCTCTCGGGGTTGAGATGGACCCTTCTAAGGTCTCCACAATCCTGAACTGGCCCACACCCAGGAACCTAAAACAAGTGCAGCATTTCCTGGGCTTTGCCAATTATTACCGGCGTTTCATCTGAAACTTTAGTTCTGTTGTAGCACCCATCACGTCCCTTACTCGAATAGGCCCTAGACAGGGCAGGTGGACCCCGGTGGCTGAGAGGGCCTTTCTTCGCCTCAAGCAGAACTTCTCTACGGCCCCAGTTCTCCGTCATTCTGATCCCTCTCTCCCATTTGTGCTCGAGGTCGATGCCTCTGCCCTTGGGGATGGTGCTATTTTGTCTCAACACCATGGTCAGAAGGGTACACTCCATCCGTGTACCTTCTTTTCTAGGCGCCTTTTCCCTGCAGAGATTAATTATGAGGTCGGGAACAGGGAACTCTTGGCCATCAAGCTTGCCCTGGAGGAGTGGAGGCACTGGCTGGAGGGGGCTCAACATCCCTTTACTATCCTCACGGACCACAAGAACTTAGCCAACCCGCAGTCTGCTAAACGCCTCAACCCTCACCAAGCTAGGTGGGTCCTGTTCTTCTACAGGTTTCTTTTCTTCATTACCTATACCCCAGGCTCCAAGAACATGAAAGCCGATGCCCTTTTCCATCGCATTCATCTCCAGGGACTTACGTTCCTGGGTTTCTGAAGCGGACATCCTGGATCAAAACCTCATTCAGGACTTCTTTCGCACCCATCGCACTCTGGCTAGTGGGTTGTCAGGAGCCGACCCTGGGGGGGGGGGGGGGGTGTACTGTCACGCATTCCACTCGCGTCCTGTCTTGCATTTCCACGCGCACAGTCTTTAACAAAGGCTCAAGCTGCAAGTAATACACCTATCACCGTTTACTCCCGTCACCATTTTAGTTCTCCTTTCCTCGCTTCCCTCACTATTGCGGATACTCCTAGAGCTACCAAGTGTGCATTATTCTCTTCTAAGCCTAAACCTTGGTATTTGATTTCTAGCCTGCTCCTCGTTTTCGACTTTGCCTTTCGTTTTGGAGTGTTGCCCTCTCGTTGTCTCTCCTGTGTACAGACCTACTCGCTTGCTTCCTGGTTTCATTTTTTACTTAGTGATTTGGCTTGGTGATTTCTTTCTCTCCTGAGTCCTGCACAGGATCCATACACCCTATCTGCCCAACCTGACAGCTTTATGGTCAACAAACTCAGTAACTTTAGTTGTTGGTTTTTGTTTATGGAGTATTTTGAACAGCTTTTACTGCCTTTTCTATCTTTAAGTGACCTCGTTTCTTAACTGTAGCACTGTAGTTCCAAATCATCTCATCTCATCATTAATAAATTATATTAATGATGAGAAGCAAGATGAAGGTCTCTTACATTTCCACATACCTAATTCTCTAAGATTCTGAATTCTTATCTCATTAATAAATGTCCTTCTTTGGCACCATTTGGAACTACTTTTGGTGCTTTTATGGCAATTTACTCCAATTAACATTCATTTTAGTTATAGTTTTGATATTTTATACCTACAACAATGCCTATGTATTGCACATACAGTACGTACAGTGCATACACTATTTTATGATTGAAAGTACTCTAAATTATTTAACTTGGTTTATGAAATTGAATGGAATCAACCATTAAGTATTGGTTTAACTTAATATGACTGTAAAGACAAAAGTCTTAAATGTACTGTAAAAGTGTGTTATATAATAAAAATATCCTAATTGATGATTGTTTATGGAATATATCAAAATCAACAATGCAGACATAACTGAAAAGCAATGACTTGTGCTCAGCTTTCTCTGACATTTTCTCTGTTAAAACATGTTTTTTACCTTTTAATTTCAAGAAGACAAAGACAAACAAAAAATACTACACAAAGGACAATCTCAGAAATAATATATCTGGTGGGTAGCTGTGTCAGCATACGTAGGCCGCGAAGGAACAAGTAATAGGTTTATTCTCTGCTGAAAAGAGAAGAAAGAAAACACATCTGGCTGTGGAGCCTTCTTCAGGTGTGAATATTAATGACACCCGCACAAGGCTCCACAGCCGAAACGTTGTTTTTTGTTTCTTCTCTTTTCAGCATGGAATAAACCTATTACTTCTTCCTCAGAAATAATATGCCTTCTGAGAAACAAAAACAAGTCTCTCACCTGAGCAATCAAGTCTCCATTTTCAGCATGTAGCAGGACCACTGCTCCCAGCCCCTTCAGGAAAGTGAAAGCTTCATAGAGCTGTCAAAGAAGCAGGATATTAGTCAAGAACCCACAACACAGCCATCTTGGATACAGTATCTCTTCCATCCCTCAGGATTTCTCTCGGCATAGTGTTCAGGCTCTGTTGATAAAATAGCATAAATAGTGAACTAAGAAAGTGAGGGAAAGCTGACCTAACTACAAAAGAAAACCCGAAACACACGGTCTTCGGTGTCTTCAAACGAGCTACTGTAGCTTACCTTCACTGACTACCCAAAACCATACAAGACAAAAGGCACTGTCCCATACTAAACTAGGGTTACTAATACAAAAATCAACTATGTGTGCAGAATGTACCCAATAACCTAAACTAACCCTTTAAACAAAAGTTCACACAAATACACAAGTGAACTAGGATTACAATTAAGGGAAAATGAGAGTAGTCAACAGGAACAGGGTACAAAAGAACACAAATGTTGAACATATAACACATTAGGGCAAGGTAATGGCAAAACAAGGATAAACACACAAACAAATGAAAGTACACAGGGATGAACACAAACCAACAAAACCTGAAGCTATACAAAAACACACATGAACAAAACGAAGCCGAAGCAAAAACCAAAAGCAACGCAAAACCGAAGCGGAGCCAACCAGGACCAAAGTCAAACAAGAGGCCCTTTCATTCAGACAACCTCCAAGTTATATACTAGATAATCTGCATTCCGATTGGCCAAGAAGCTGATTGATGATGACGTCACATGGAAACAATGATGTAATCATGGACCAATGGGGGAGGGTCAGGAAGTGTGGAACATAGAAACAAAACACATGGACCACACACTGGGACGTAACATACAGTACAGTATATTGTCAATCAGTAACCAAACTGATGCTTCGCTTGAAAGAAACAAGCACAACAAAGACCAATGACCAGTCTTATCTTTCTTCAACTTGGTGGATGCCCTTCTAGAAATATGTCCAGGATAAATACAATGTAATAATCTAGAGGAGCATTGTGAGGAGCAGATGCTCATTATTTGTGCTCTTAAGATCTTAAACCTTGGAATTCTTACTGAGAGGTATAATGTTTTGTCTATTCATTATGTCTCTCCTGAACTGAGGCACCAATTATAGCCAGGATGAGCTCCCCCAGACCCTTAAAATAAATGGTGTACATTTAGATATTTCAGATTCTTGTCAACAGACCACAGCACAATACAGTATGTCTCTAGATATTTATGGGTACATTCCCTATACGGGTATGTTACACTTATGTACTGATGTACATACAGTATGTACAGTACAGTATGTACATACAGTACTGTATCCTTAAATGGACAATGAAACACTACTGTGAGTCACACTTAAAATGATCTTTAAACAATAAATTGTTAATATAACAACCATAAATATGCCATTTTAATATATGTACAAAACAATGATCCACTATGATTATCCACAGTTTGGTAATGATCGCTGAAATATAGGCATGACAAATCCCACCATTAGGAGTAAAACCTTAAACAAAAGGATTCATATAATACTGTACATAAAGAAATTACAGTTTGTCTGATTTTGGTCTTATTTTTCATGATTCAAAGAAACTGTACCCTTGATTATACAGTACATAATACTCAGTCTTTAAGAATGCCACAATAATTGAACTCTTTTGATTTGAAACATTACGTCATCAGCAAAGAACAACATCATTTCTGAAAGGTAATTTCTTTCTGAGCCAGGCTGCAGAGTACATACAGTCCTGTACACGATTTTTTGAAGGGGTTGGTACACCTATCTGTGTTACGCATTTTAAGACAACAGCATAATTCTAGTAACTAATAATTAGCCGTTGATGGCAGGTGATGTCAGTAAATTTGATCAGGTTACCGGAGTTTGTAGCTCAAGCAGCAAAGACACTTGCGTGAGTTTTATGATCACAGGTTGGAGTCATGTCACTTGCCCACAGCTGCCTGAGATCTGATTTCATGGTGGTGCTAGTCCACCAGGGCTCTCTTAGCTCTCAGCGACCAGTCCTGCCTGTTGCTCCATGAGGGCTGTGCTGTCTGTGACATGTTGAAAGACAGTGGCTCGTACAGCAAGTTGGCAAGTCAGAGGTGTCTGCCTCCTCTTCCTCATTCTACCCTGTGTGTAGGCCATGAGGATTGCCGCTGGGAGCCGAGATGTGAAAGATCATCAATTCCAAATTGGGTCAGTGGAATAAAACTAATATTGCTTAAATTATAGTAAACACTAAAAAGTACCAGTACCATCGGCAAAGTTGTGGTACCTTGTTACAAAACCCTCACACCAATCCTTTTAACACCCTTCCTGAACCATGATTTTTCATTATTCAACTTCTGCAGAAAAGCCTTTGAAATCCAGTGGCAAAAAGGGGGCCAATTAATGAATCTTACCTGGCTGTCCGTCATCTGAAAGATGTCCTTGTATGCCATATAGACTTGGAATGAGTTAATTCCTTTTCAAAGAAGGCAAAAGGATAAAGCATTACATTTAGCAGCTGCTATCAAATTCACCATTTCTGTCAGTACTGGGGATATTTCTGGGAAAATATCAGTGGACATTAAGCACCACAGTGTTTACATTGTCAACACAATTAGTCAAACCTTTGCCTTCCAGAAGCATCACCATGTATCGTGAATCCTGAAGATAAGAGATCATGCCAAAAATGTCACATTTTAAATGCTGGACCAAAAAAGCTTTAACATAACAAAATATGCTAACAAGTTAACAGCTCATTCAGTCAATGCATGGCACTTGAATGTGCTTTCTGTCTGAATATTTATGCAATGTCGTTCTACTAAGATAACTGTAGCTATAAATGATTGGCACTTAGCAAGACATTTAAATGGGCCCAAGTGGCACCTAATTCAGCCCTCTTAATTCTCCACCAATTTTATAGGCCACTAAACGAAATCAGATGATCTGCTAAAATTAATGGAGTGATTTCTCTTCTGCCGGAGTCTACATTTATATAATACAGAACAAATTTATTTATACAGACAGAGCTATCTGTGACATCTAACTTTGACTTTAAATAAGCAAAAGCAGACATAAAATCTGTTAACCTGTACTTTGAAATGTCCACAGCCCATTAAAATCCTTTGATTTCACAGAGCCTGCTTGCTTTTAAATCGCACCATAATCCTGAAAGCACAGCATAGTTTCATCAGCATATTTATGGGTAAATGCAATCTTGTAAAAACTTTCTGTGAATTCACTCATGGTGCGTCTATAATTTTGTTTTGAAATAAAAATGTATACAGATTTATTTTTTAGACAAATCTACCCCCTTGGCCAGCAAAACAAATCACCTATTGAGGAATCCAAGCTATCAGAACTGCACATGCAGCAATCGAGCCGTTGAATAGACACCCCTTAGACGGACAGTCACCCAACCCACTAAAAGAAATGAATTACAGTGAGAACGGAGTTTGCTAGCTCCACATCAGGGGTTTCAGAAGATCAGAGCTCAGCGCTGCTCACCTTTTTCTTGCACAAGCACCTCCAACTCCTCCTTGACTCCTTCGTGCCAGTGGGGGATGTCAATATGCAGGGCATAGTCACAACAGGACTTGTTGTCTGCTGCTTCGTGCCACTTCTCAAAGGCAGCCAGAAGACTCCCTCCAGGCTGGGGGACCACATGGTCAACTGAAAGACAATAAACCAACTTATGTCAACCCACAAACAGAAACCATTGATTTGAAATGTCTTAGACATGAAGGCCCAGAGCAAACTAGTCTCATTGTAATTTGTACATTATCCTACAATCCATTACCAAAAAGCCACTTGACCTGGTCAGGGAATCACAACTTGGAGCCTCTGCTGGATGCAGTGGACACAAGAATGCTCTTACTTTTGATGGTATGTCAGTCCATGGCAGATCCACAGAGAAAGAGATGATTAAGAAATGCCAACCAAATCTAGGTTGTATTAGGTTGATGGAAGGAAATCTAATAAACCCTCAGATAATATGGAAACACTACACGGAAGGTGCCCTAGCCTGAAGTCAAACCTCACACTCAGGAGTTGTGAGGCAGCAGTGTTAAATGTCATTCCATTGAGAAAAAATACTAACTTCTGAAGATGATGTTTTTAAGCTTTCATCCGAGTGTCAATATACTTAAGTGGGATACTTGACTCGTCTAATAGTTAACCATTTTACACAATATTCATATGTGGGCTAAACTTAAACTTCACACACCTTCAAAACCAAAATCTATTACTTGGGGCTGGAAATAACTGTTTAATTACCAGCCTAAAAACCGTAGCAATCCCAAAACTTCATTACTGAGAACTACTTCATAGACAATACAAAGTGTAACAGGCAAGCAATGGAATAATAGGAAGATATTTAACAAATGTGTAATAAAACAGCAGGGAAAACAGATGGTGCAATTAACTTCTCAGTTTGATTTTCATAAAGCTATCCACCCTTAGATCTCTCCTCCTTAATGTCTGTTATTGTTTTAAAAACAAATACGCAAATCAAGAGAAAATGTTTGTAATGAAGTAAAATGATTTATTAATCCTGAAATGTAAAATCATTCAAAGCCATTTTAGAGTTTTGTTTTTACTTATGGAAGCCACACTGTAAACTGACTTATAAACTGCCAACACTTTTAAGTAAGGTACTATAGATTAGTTCTTGAATATAACTTTAAGCGTCATGCAATTTCATGAAAAACATGTGAGGAACAAGTTAATTCTCTGCTGAGGAATTAACTTCTACAAAGTAACAGCTGAAATGTTGTTTATGTTTTGTTGTATTTATTTTATTTTCATGCAACAATGTGCTAAATGTGCAGTGTGCAAAGGATGTGCTGTTTGTGTGAAAACACGCCATTCAGGAGTTGTTTAAATATGCTGGCAGGGTGACTATGAAAAATGTGAATTAAATTAATTTTATTAACTAATATTATTTAACTCATTCTAATTTGAGAACACCTGTTTGCCTATTTTATAATAATTATTATTTCATTTAGCACCTTTCATAACACATTATTTCCAGTTTCTTTGCAATAAAATAAAACGGTAGCCAAAACTTTAGAAATATATAAACATACCGTATATACAAAGAATTAAAGGCTAGAGTAAGTTTTAAGATGGAATTTAAAAGTACTGACTTTTATGATTATTTTTGCTAAACAATTAATATTCTATTTTTATATCATTTAAACAGGTACATACTAGATAAAACAAGCTTTTTGATTTTACAAATATTATTTTTATCCATAATCTATTTTAGTTTCAAGTCTATATTAATGACAGATCAATATTAATATCTGTATATACTGTACAAACAGCATTAAAACACACAATTCATACAGACATTATTGAAAATAAATGTGTTTTTAACTCTGAAAAAAAAATAGAAGCCCTAGAGGGATTGTAATCCCTCCTCTTAAGGGCGCTCTTTCACATTTTAGTTGATTTTGTGCACCTGCCTCAAATCCAGCCCCTCCTTATAAGCCAGACGCTCACTCTATTCTGGGCTCACTCTATACTTTGTCTTGTTTTCATCTCGTCTGAATTTCCCGGTTTTGGGACTCTTGGACTTCGCCCCGGATTTCCCCCCCTGGACTCCCTCGGACTTGTTTACCATGGTCACAACCCTGAGCACCAGTGCACCGTCATCACGCCGCCCTGTTTGTCAACCTGCCCAGTTCCTCATCGTCTCCTCCCCATGTCTGTTTCACTCCCTTCTGGATTCTGCCATCTGCATAGGGCCCTAACCAACGTATCATAACATCAGGAGTGTTTCCTTATCTCCCTCAAGGCCCAGCTGTGTTGCTAAGGAAATCGTTTCTACCATAGGTGGATTTCAAGCACTTTCTTTCATGAGTGTGAAGATCTCCATCTATGTTATGTTTCTTTTCTTCTCTTTTCAGCATGGAATAAATCTTAACATATTCCTTTGCAGCCTACTCATGCTGACGCAGCTACCTAATTGAACTAATCTCCATCTATACTACTGTACTTCTACTACTAATAATAAAAATAATACTAATGCCTTACACTTATATAGCACTCATCCTAACATTTCCCTCCACCAATGTGCAGCACCCACCTGGATGATGAGACGGCAACCATACTGCGCGTAGTATACTCACCACACATCAGCTATCAGTGGGGAGGAGTACAGAGTGATGAAGCCAGTTTATATGGGGATTATTAGGGGATATATACAGTATGGAGATTATTAGAAGATGATTGGTAAACGCCAATGGGACATTTGGCTAGGATGCCGGGGTAACACCCCTACTCTATTCAAGAAATAACCTGGGATTCTTAATGACCACAGGGAGTCAGGACCTCTGTTTTAATGAGCAGTACCTTTTCACAGTATAGTGTCCATGTCACTTTACTGGGGCATTAGGTCCCACACAGACCACAGGGTGAGCGCCCCCTGCAGGCTTTAGTAACACCTCTTCCAGCAGCAACCTTAGTTTTTCCCAGGAGGTCTCACATCCAGGTACTGACCAGGCTCACACCTGCTTAGCTTCAGTGGGTTGCCAGTTGTGCGTTGTGGGGTGATATGGCTGCTGCCAAAGTACTATAAAGCATGAAATATACAGTACTTCTATGAAGTACAGTATTTATACTGTATAAAGCCAGTAAGTCACTTTCTTGTATAGTAGCTGTGATGGAGGTGATTTGGAGAGCAATTAAAGGGTTAAAAGTTTAAAATAAAGTGGTTGAAAAAAGTGAATTTTTCCAAACATAAGTGACTAATGGGTGTCATGGTGGTCTAGTGGTTTGTATTCCTGACCTGAGGTGCTATGTCTTTGGAGTTTGACTGTTCCCCCTGTGTATATGTAGATTTCCTCTGGGTGCTCCACAGTTCAAAGACAGTAATGGTAAGTTAATTGGCTTCTGGAAAAATTGGCCTGTTGTGCATGTTTGTGTCTGTCATGTGCTGCCTTATGCTGGACTGGCGTCCCATCCAGGGTGTCCTCTGCTTTGCATCCATTGCCTGCTGGGATTGGCTCCCCCACGACCCTGATTTGTATAAAGCAGTTTGGAAAAGGATGGATGGATAAAGTGACTAATATCTTGGCTGTTATTTTAGAAGTTAGTATGAGAATGTTTTGCTCACAGAAGTGATTTTTATAATGGTGTTTGTTCCAAAATAAACACAAGAGTCATCCATTTTTAATAACGTGTACTGTAAGAAGGAAAGAGTGACTAAAGTATCTGAAAGACTCTGGACAACTAAACACAAGTCTAGACTAGAAAGAAGAAAGACCAGACTAGAAATCTGAAAAAAAAAACTCACTAACTCCTTAATTTTACCATTCATGACATAACATATTTAAGGCTACCGTGGCTAACATTTCAATTGATGCCCCTTCAGCAATCTGGACTTCTTCTGCCTATACTGTAGGCCTTCTTTTCTTGCATGTGGATAGCTAACACACTGTACTGTACTACATTCTGTAACTAACTCCCCAGGCACATCTTAACAGTCCAATAACTCTTCATAGCAGAAACACAATTTTGGTATAAGCAAATTTAAAGTGTTTTTTTGCCCTCCAACGGCAGGCGGAGCGACACGCCGGTTGGAGTATTCTCGGTCGCATTTAATGGCAACGTCAGCTCCAAGATTTGGTTAAAACCACCAAATGGAGACGGGCGTGCCGACAAGGGGACCCTGCTGATGCAGGATTAACGCTAGGATGAGAGATTTAAAGTGTTTTTTTGAAAAACAGAAAGTGCAGTCCAACAGCACATATGTAATCAAACAACTTATATTACATATATAACTTACTCCCAGGAGTAACACTAAATTATACATTATAAGCTTTAGTTGTAGTGAAAAGATAGATCTTTAAATGCATTTAAACAAATAACAACAGTCCAGTGGATTTGGTCAACACATAAAGGAAGTACTGTACACAAGAAGGTTCTAATGACAATTGTGTGAAATGTGGTCATTAGTAGAGTAAAAGGGGTTTAATCAAGAACATGTAGAAATTTGGATTATATTCATGTAATAAATCCTTAAGGCAGCCTGGAGTTAGATCATTTAGTGCCTTATACAAAAGCAGACAAACTTCAAAGTCCTTGTTAAATTACAAAGACAGCCAGTACAATTTAAATCAGACATGACTTACTGTACATTCTGTTTTACTTACATTTATGTTACCGTATATGTTGTTTTAGTTATTTCACAAGCTGCAGAAATTCTGGGCACAGTGAAGTCCATGTATTATCATCACTCCAGAAACCCCACTACGTACTGCATTCAAATCTAATATTGATTAAATAAAGCTATGTGTCAACATTTCAGCAGCAGATTCAAGGGCCTTAACATAGCAATATCAATATTAACACAAGGCCACGGTACCACAAAGGATTCTTATTTCTGTCAACGATTTAGTTTAGGCACCTTAAACAAAAACACTGAATTCACCAGCTTTCTGAAGCTATTGGAGGGAGCCTATGAGCGTGATCTCACTACACTTTAGCATAGTTTAGCTTGGGGACATTCTGTTGCATTAATATCTTAATGTCAAACAGGAACCTGTAAAACACAGAAACCACAGCAGTAGCATCTGAGTTTGTCTGTAAATAAATCTGAGAGGAACCCAACTCCCTGACAGCAAATAATCTGATGAAGAGACAATGTGCAAATACTAAACAATACAAAGCAGGATAATGACAGCCTGTGCTTGAGAACATGCATGTGCTCTTGAACTGGTTGATTTTGGACTATGACTCTCCCAAGCCTGGCTCTTTCACCCTCTAAAGGTTTGATTTGATGAATACCTGCAGACATCTATTTCCTTGACCAGACATCAGCCTGCTTGAATGGGAACTACAGTACATGGTTATCCCCAATTGGCACCATTTCAGTTTGGAAAGAATTTGTCTGAATAATTTATTTTATGAAATCGCCTTCTCTTCCTCTGAGATGCAGAGAAACAAAAAAAACATTGCATTAATTGTACTTCTCACAGGTTCAGTCATTTAAATCACTTCTTACAAGCACTCTAAGGTCTCTTTTTATGTAATCCTTTTATTTAATCTAGTTAAACACCAGATAAGTCAACTGAGAAGCCAGGCTCATTTGCGATTTTAACAGAGGTCTGCACAGCAGCACAGAAAATAAAAGATTGAAGAAAGAATGAACTGACTCCTGTCCCCCCAAAAGGAATTACTCGAGATGTCTTGCATTTCAATGATTTTCAGAAAAAAAGAGAAAACGGTTGTTTTTAGTTTTTTAACAAAAAATATTTCTATGTTATACGTATATATCAAGCATGATTTGTATAGTGATTTAAATTACACATTGAGCATGTATTTCAAAAGTTGATCATTTGTAGATCATGTTGTCTATACTCAAGGTTGTAACCTTAAATCTATTCGTTGATGTTTTCTGTTTCTGTCTTTAAAATTGTGTCCTGAATAAAACAGGAAGGGCTGGCCAAAAAACTTACACTACTGAAGCATGATAAGAAAACAAAACAAATGCAAACATCAATCATGACTTAACAGCACAATACAATCAGATACAAAACTGGATGGTTTTAGCTTGATTTGTAATTTATTCCAGTCATTTGCTAGAGCAAACTGGTAAGAACAGCAATTACTGATGTAGTATGATAAATGAGCTTGATCCTAAATGTTAAGATGACATAGAAAACTGTAGTTAGGTTGATAAGAACAGGCTTTCCAAATTAAAGATTTGTAATAAAAGCTGAACCATCGATTCATTTGTGTACTTTATTTTTTAAAGAAGGTCAGCCCGAGTGATAAATTTAGAAAATATTTTCTCAAGTGCCATTCTTACATAATGCACATCTTTTAAAAGCTACTGTGAAACAATGATGAAAATGAACACCGGACTACATTAAAGGAAACATACAGTACGATTATGATTGAAAAAATACAATTTAACTGCTCTTATAAAAGAGTTTAGCATCCTGTACGACAAGACACCCGAGTTAAACATAAAGCCTGTATTATTACCTTTCTTTCTAAAAGTCATTGTCAAATCTTACTTTTACCATTTACTTGCAAAATACCTTTTCAACGAATTATAGAGGTTAAACTATCCTTTGAAGATCAGGAAGCACAAGTTTATCATCTTAGCAAATCTAGCCACATTATCCAAGTTAACCTCAGACTTACTTATCATGGTGGTTCCTCCTGCCAGGGCTGCCTTGGTCCCCTGGTAGAAGTCATCTACAGTTGTTGTCCCAAGGTAAGGCTTCTGCAAGTAGGTGTTGACATCGATCCCCCCAGGGAGAACCATACGCCCATTGGCCTCTATAGTCTTCACCCCACCCGGCACTATGAGGTTCTCCCCAATCTGCCTGGAAGGTGGGAAATAAAATACAGAAAAATCATGTCCTTGCTTTTATTGGAAAACCAGCGGCTTTTGTTTCATTTCTTTAGATGGTTCTAAAATAAGAATATCACCTGTCTTTAAAGTGACATTTGACAGGAGTTTGCAAGCGGCACCCACATTGTCATGGACTTAACCCACTACGTCATCACCTTAATCAGATACTTTTCATCAAACAAAGGGTGTAGGTGTAAGAGAAAAAATGAATAAAAATAGATCGCAAAATATATTGCATTGTCAAAACTAGCAATGTTCTCACATCTTAATCAAAGCAAGTGATTTACCCAAACATTCGGTATTCTGTTCTCTGCTGTACGTGCTCCAATAAACATATATTTTAATGTGCTTTATGTGCTTAGAACTGTATAAAAAACATAAAGAAAAAAATAATCATTGCAGCAATTAGAACAGTTATGGGAACACCCTGGAGCTTTCCAGAACTTTTGTTCTGCACATAGTTACCGTAATGTTATTCTTGCCTTTTTATGTCACTTTCAGTCACTGTCATTCTAGAGCAACAGCGAAGGGAGGTAATGGAAAACTAGAGCATGTCATAAAACCATGAAGTGGATGATTCTTGCTTCCATAACAAAATGCTTTATAATCTCATAAACAACAAAAAACTTCACAAGCCAGACATTTGCTGTTCACAAGAACACTGATCTAGTTTCCTTACTGGCACTGAGTGGGCAGTGAAGACGCCAGACTGTTCTCAGCCTGCTGTCACGTCAGTATGTTTTCCCATTGCACTTTGTTGACGGGAATCATAGGCAGCATTAATGTGCCAACTTCCTTTGCCCAGCTGCAAGTCATTTGGATCCTTACTGAGAGGGCTTGATTACTGATATCAATCAATGTCAATCCGATAATCCAATATCAAAGGCCCAACTCTTTTATCTGTTCTATATACAGTACTGTATGTCTAGACTATCAAAGATATGTATAGTATTTTATAAATATTGTATAAATCTGAACAAATGTTACTGTCCACTTTACTGTATTTAATAAATATAAACAGTGATAACTGCATTATTATTTAGCAATAAACTGGGGTAATGGTAACTTGTAATTCTCTTCATTGCAATAACTGTTGCTTCATGCGGTAGTTCAGTAAATTGAAGGCTAGACTATAAAATTATAAAACAGAAAAAAGTCTATGCTGTGCTTGCCACTGCAGAGTTATCCAAGATGTCACATTAAGAGTTTATACATTATTCTAATCAGTTTAATACTTACTTTATCAGCCCATCTTCTAGATAAATGTCTGCAAAGAAAGACTGATCATCATTGATCACTCTTCCTCCCTTGATAAGTAAACGGTCACTCTGGAAAACACAAAGAAACATGTCATAAGAGTGCTTGATATCAACATCACAAGTTCCATTATTTGTGATGGAAATAATGTACTGTATACAATAACAGGTACTGTATACATGTGTGACATATACAGCATATTACATGTTGAAAGAAATAATCTTCCTTTCTCATTTTATTAATGATGTGCAAGCATAAAAATGAAAAGTTGAATAGTAAACTGCAAAACCCTGCAAGATAAAGAAAACATTTTCTTAAGTCTTCAACGCCTGGTCAGGCACAAGTAACTTAAATACAAACATCAACAGTTAAAAATGTAGTAATTTGCGGTCAGTCCTACAAAATGTGATTACAAAACTCACATCAAATACGATTACAAATTCATTTCAGTCACTATTTACATATGAATTTTTTGGTCAAAGATAACAACCAATTGTAAATAAAAGAGTAACAGAAACAAAACAGAAACTTAGGTATAACATATAAGGTAGCTAATGAATTAGACCCTTTAGAAAAGTATTATCTAAATCTAACAAAGAGAAGTACTGTACTGATAATACCAAGTAAAGCTCCTAGATGCTTAAGAATGTGATTATCACCTGTCACAAAAAGCCGCTCAGATCAAGAAATACTGTACAAGTATAAGTGGAGCTGGCCCAAAGCCATCCACGTACCATGGAGAATCTGAGTAACAATCACTCCACTATGTTTAGAATTGAAAGACTCCAGTGTGATCCAATACAAGGCTACAATGGGATCCAAGGGCAGATTGGAAATCCATCTAAAATTGCTACAGTAAGTGTCCAGATCCTGAGAGCACCACCCTTAGAATATAAGAACTATTGATAATCTGAACTATTCATTATCAGATATAGAAGAAGAAGAACTACAATATGCATAATCTGAGACAAAAACAATAGACAATATGTGTATAACAATGGTGTTATACTCGTGTAGTACTGTATATACAGTAATAGTGTAGGCAGAAATTAAATCATTTTCAGTAAAAATGAGTAAAAGTAACAAGTAAAAATATTTCTGAAACTTCAAGGGATTTTCTAGGAAAAAATTAGAAATAGATGTACTACTGCAGTAACTGCTCTTGAATCTATAACAGCTTCCAAATGTAATGGATTAATTATTTAAATGTGTTTGCCAAGCACATCTGAAACAAATCAACTGTTTTCTATCAATGCAGTGAACGTTTCATGAAAAAGTGTAAGGCAAATACAAACCTAATCACGCAACACAGCTTTATGCAGTCTTTTCTTTTCAAATCAAACATTGTATGCAACTCTGGGAATGTATTATTATTTCATATGACATACTGTATCAATAGCATATTTTAAAAGAAGCAAGATAATTATATAAGGAGAATGGAAAAACAGCTCACTTAACCTTAAATTAAAACACCCTTCACTTTTTAATAGATGGTAGAATATCTGTCCATCCATCTTCTAACTGTTTCTTCCCCTTCAGGGTCACGGGGGATCTCGGCAAGCAATGGGTGCAAGGCAGGGTACACCAACAACACCAGTCCATCTCAGGGCAACAAACACAGACACGCATACACTCGTGCCTAAAGTAGGTCCAGTTTTCTTAGAACCAGTTTGTTCTTGGACAGTGGGAAAAAACTGGAGGTGCCAGAGGAAAGCCATGTGAACACAGGGAAAACTTCAAATAAATACCACCCCAGGTCTGGAATTGAACCCAGGGCCCAGCACTATGTCACGATCGTCATCCCTCCTCTAGACGGCGCTCCGACCCTTTATTGCCAAGTTCATTATCACGTTCACCTGCCCCCTTGTTCCGTTTTTTTATTTAAAACTGGTGCTCCGGAACCTCGGCGCTCTGCATTGGAAGACGGACGCCCCGAGGCCCGCCTAGCATCAAGTCGCCCCATGTCTGCAGCTTGAGGGCACAGGCTTCCAATCGGCGTCCTAAGCAGCTATTAGGAGCTCGGAGCGCCTGGCCCCATCACTCTATTTTTAACTTCCTAGTTCCTGGTTCCATGTCCCCGTTCCTTGTTTTTATTCTTGTCTTCGTCTTGGATGGACCTCCTAGCTTTGGATTATGGACTGTGCCCCACTTTCTCTGTTGGACTGCCTTGGACTTGTTTGCTAGTGTTCCCCCTTGCACCTGGATTCCCTAAAATCCTGTAACACTGCTTGGATTTGATGGAAGCTCAGCAACTGTAGAAAACTGGCACACAAGCAATTTAATTGTGACTGTGATTCTTCAATGAGCGAAGGATGTTGTGACAATCCATAGGTTGTGAAGCCAGTTCAATTTGTGTAGGTGGTGTAGGAAATAGTGGTAAAATGCTGTCAATTTTGTCAATGACTATTAGTTCTGATGGTGTGGCTGGGAGGATAATTGGTACAGTATGAGGAATAGGGGAGTTTGAAAGAGAGTCAGCTTTCAAGTATGAATAAGTGGAACATTTGGATGTCATGCTCTGGAATATGACTTCTGATAATGGGTAGAACTAGGATTGGAGGGCCATTTGAGCTAGTGTTTTGAAAAGCAGAAATTAAGAATCGGTTACAGAAAGTAACCCAGGTAAGATGTCTGGAAAGGTTCTCAACACGTTATTTTTTATTTCTATTAGATTTACGATGTATACAACAGATATAAAACTGAGTGGATTAGAATAGATTTTGGCTCGAGTGGAGCCCCAATGAACAGTAGAGAGGATGAAAGGGCACTGTTTGCAAAACAGTGCAAAGGAATCTGAGAGGATTCATTAGTCATCCCCGAAGACTAAGAATGGTACAATATTGTTGAAAAGCTGAAGGCCTTTTGGAGACAGAGACCAAACTATAGCAAGTGATACCGCTTCACTACTCTGTTGGTGTCTAGGTGAACATGATGAAACAGAAATGTCACGGAAGTAAGGTTGAGAAATTAAGAAATGACAGGGTACTCTGTGAACCTACAGCATGTGCATAGTGCAGTTTAAGTGGCTGAAGATCAATAAGAACATGCAATGGATATCAGGGAGAGTGGATGGAAGCAGTGAAAATTGTCTTAGTGCAGCAAGGCTTGATTTGTGAAAAGGAGGCAGCTCAAAGTTATGAATCTAGAAAGATCCCTAGAGAATGAGAGGAAAAGATTTCTCTATGGTAACAAGAACATCTACTCTGATAAATCAATGGTGAGAAACGTTCAAAGAAAATACAAGTGGTGGCTATACTGAGAGGGCTAAATCTAGAGTGACAAGGGGTGGAATAGAAAAGGACAGGAAAAGCAGACATCACAAGCCATTAAGCTCCTGTGGACTCCGCTGAAGCATGATCAAGGTGGTCAAGAGGTCAGATGGGTGCTGGATGACTCCATTGGTGCAGGTGGGTAACAGTCCAAGCCAAAAGCAGGGGGTGCAGAGCTGGAGCCACACAGAGAAGCCACTAAAGGGAAGCTGGTATCCAGAACCTTGGGTTATGAAACCTGGTTATGAATTCAATTAAACTTTATTTGTCATTATACAGTACTTAAATGGGTGCATAGTATAGTGAAAAGTGTTTCTCATTAGTCTCTCAGGTGCAGTATATATATACATAGAACAGCAGACAGGACAATAGACAGAAATACAATAACAATAACAGTGTAAACAACAGTATGGTGCCATACTAAAAGAGAAGGTGGAAAGAAAAAAGAAATGGGGAGCATGGGAGAAGATCCAGTGGAGACTGATAGAGAGGACAGAGAGAAAGAATGGGCTAGAGCATATGTGTCAAACTCACGGCCCGCGGGCCGCATTCAGCCCACCATCTGTTTTAATCCGGCCTTTGTAAGACATTTCCCGGTCTATTGTATGAGTCCCGAGACAGCAGGAACTCCAATTCCCATGACCCCTTGGCTCCAATTGCATCACGCAACAACTGAGTATTAATGTCCTCCCCTCCCCTCTGGAGTACAACTAGATTGGCTACGTTTACACAGATATCACTGTGAATCTAGTAGTAGAAAAAACGCTAGTAATAATAGTTATACAAATCATTTTGCTAGTAATACATAACTGTGGTGAAGGTAAGTTTTATCGTTTTATTGAAGAAATAGCTAAATCAGGGAGACCATTCTATGAGGGTGATTTTCTAAAGCCGTGCCCATTAAAAGTCAGTGAAGTAATGTGTCCAGAGACAAGGTCTGCTTTTGCAAACATCAGTCTTACTAGAAATACGATGGCTACTAGAGTAGCTTTTCAGAGAAAGCAACCGAATTTATTGCATATTCACTTGCTGTTCGCTGCCGTTCAGGATTTTATGCCCGGTTTAGACTTTATAGCATCAAAGAAGAGAGCTCAGGTAGACCTGTCCTTATTTGTGTTTGTTTTTATTTATTTCACTTCATGTATTTATTTCAATTCATTTTGTGCAATACAATTACACTGCAAAAAAAGACCTAAAATGTTTGATCTTATTTTTATCTTGAATACATTTTCTTTTATGAAATGCTCAACCACATTCTTAAATAGAGGAATTCTGAAGAAATATTTTTTTTTGTATAGGCTACATTCACTTGCATATGTGGAAAAAGTTATAATAAAACTCTAATCAGTATTTATCTCTGCATGTGTGGCCCCCCTAAAAATGAGTTTGACACCCCTGTGCTAGAGGGTGAGAGGGAAAAGGGAGGGCCTGGGTGCAGTTGTGGTGGAGCTCCATGGAGGGGAAGATGTCATCAGGAAACACTGGGGGAGAAGGAGGACAGCACATAGACTCTAGAGAGCAAGATGTCCCTTACAGGGATGTAGTGGTCAGACTGTCATGGATTAAGCTGACAGTAGAGCTTAAAGCAAAATATTGTGGCTAGATAGACAAAAGAAACCGACCCATGGAAGAACTGCAAGAAGACCAGTGGAAAAAGTTGGGTTTTTCAGGCTGGAGTTCAGTGGCTTGCTGAGCTGGTAGGAGCACAGTTTGATGTCCTTTGAGCACACAGAAATTGGTGAAGTCTGTACCTGGTGTAGCAGCAAGGCTTATTAAAATACAGGAATTAAGTTTTCTGCTCCCTTGCTAGTCCCTCTCTCTTTCATCTCAGTGGTGCTTGATACAGAGAGGCCATTCCATTTGGTTCACAATTAAGGTGTTTTTCTAGCTGATAGAGTGTCCTGATAAGGAACAGCTCCCCACTGCTGAGATTCTCCAACAACCTTAATAAATGGAATCTCTGGCGCCTTAATGTCTGGGAGATTCCAAGGGAGTCTTATTCAAAGTTGGTTTACAACTCTAAGGTCAGAGTGCATGGTTACTCATCATCAGATAATCAGGAACTGGTAGGGCAGATTAATCCCACGTGGGTCTCTGATGCCCATGAAACTTTCAACCAACGAACGACCTGTATTTCCTCCAGGTAAAACAGGCAACACAGAGTGCCTGCAGAACAGTTCCCAAGCGCAGGACATTCTCGCAGTGCGCCTCCTGGACATTCAGCCTCAGGGCTCCTCCTGAACATCCTCAGACTCAGCCCGGACCACCACGTAACGGCCAGTGTGTCCAAGTGCAGAACTTTCCTTTGTTCTAAGAGTCCAGAACGGAGGTTGCCAGCGTGTAACCAAGGATCCACCCGAGGTTAGCCCAGCAGCAAGCCTCGTGAACAGGTCGGAACTGTGGACAGCTGATCAGTATTCAGAACTAGCGCATCATCAGGAACGAATCGATCTTCTTCCTGACCTGCTGGTACCCACAGTCACTTTTCTCCTGTGCCCAAACTTTGCTAGTTTCAGCCAACACTAACTAGCTGGTCTTCAGAGAGCATCAGCAGCGCATCACAGGAATTTCTCTCCAGCCGCAGCAGGACTGCCTGGCACAGAGCCAGAGAGCACCGATTGGACAGCAGCAAGCCTGCCACTGCTTCTTTGTGCCTGCAGGAGATCTGAATCCACACAGATTGGATGAGTATTCAACTTTCTGCATTACAGCTTGAGAATTCAATTGTTACCTCAACACCAGTTGATATCAATTTAATTCCTATGAGTGATGTACTTGTTTTGAGTATCTAGTGTAGAACTTGTAACCAAGCTAATTTACGAAACAGTCTAAATGAATGACATACTGAACGTATGTCACTCTTGGTATTTGTAACTCTTCGTGACTGAATATATACCTTTTGTATTCTGCTAACCCTCACGATAAGATCTGTTATGTTTATATGCACATTTTATGTATTAATAAATGTATTTTCGTGTATTAGTACTCATATGTGTGCGTTGTTTGAGTTATCCCACAAGGTTGATTCTAATAGCCATCAGAAGAATCATTTTTGTGACTTGCTGCTACAATTAATAATTGTCCCAGTTAAGCACAAACCCCTACATTTACTGGTGCCTCGTCAGAGGATGCTACACTGGTAAAAGAAAACAGAATGCATAGAAGGTGACAGGACTGAGCCAGAAATAGATGTCAGGATAGAGGTAGAATGGCAGACAGAAGTGAGAATAGAAATTAGGTTAGAACTTGTGGATCCTTGCAGCAGGCTGAA
Organism: Lepisosteus oculatus; assembly: GCF_040954835.1. Classification (NCBI taxonomy): domain Eukaryota; kingdom Metazoa; phylum Chordata; class Actinopteri; order Semionotiformes; family Lepisosteidae; genus Lepisosteus; species Lepisosteus oculatus. The sequence goes on along the minus strand of NC_090696.1, from coordinate 43,036,326 downwards.
ATGTGTGGGATGGCTGACATCATCACCAGACTCAGAAGTATGTTGTGAGACCCAGGGTCATGTATTTTGAATGAAAGTTTGTGTTTGTGAAGCCATAGAGGAATAAAAAAGACATAACTTGACCAAATTTGAAGATCAAAGTGGATAATGTTTATGTGTCAGCAGAAGCAAAGCAGGTAGAATAATTTATGTTTTACTTTGTTGAAGCACCGGAATTCTTTGGTTTCAAGCAGGTGATCAAAAAAGGAGCCACAGAGCATTTCAATGAATGTGAAATGAAATACAAAGCAAGTAGGCTAGAAACAAGATTTATACGTAGGTAGGAGGAAAGGAGATAGATTAGAGCTTAACCTTCTCCTGAAATATTGTTTTAAATTCCACTTAATATCCAAACCTGTTTAACATTTTAGCTGTACTGAACAAAGGAGAGCAGGTACAGGAGTTCTGTGCGGTTTTCTTGTCATAGCATAAAGACTCTTTCAGGGAAGGCTGGCATGAAGAAGATTTAGATACTCTTATATCTCAGCTTCAAACGTTTTAGTTTAAAAAAGTTAAAAAACGATTTTAAAATCATGAAGATATTTCCCTGTTGATAACATCTATTTCGTTTAATCACAAGTCTTGGCCTTGTTCTCTAATCTCTTAATTACTTCAGGAATGCCTATATCCAGCTAGCAACCTAGTTCATGCAACCCAGATCGCTTTCTTAACAAGATCTTTGAGGTTGGCACTTTAATTGCTGCTGTTACTCCCTCCTTACATAAAATGTACTAATTTTAAGCTGACATCTTCATCGCATACTTCTCATTATCAAATCCAGTGGTTTGTGAGATGTGCACGAGACAGCAGAGTAATTGCTGCAGCTGTTCCAAATGTTGCTTGTGTTAATTTAGAAAACTCTTCTGTGACTGTATTAAAGCAGAAAAATACCATTTAAGACTTTAAAGACAATTTAATAAATATGGTATACCTAAGATCGTTTTCAATTCATTGGAGCTCTAATACCTCTAATGAGATATTACTCAGTCTTGCTACAGTGGAAAGGCCACATTAATACAGTACATGTTATACAAAAGGTGATGTGGTAAATCTATGCTAATACTGTATCTCTAACTATTCCTGCTTATCACTTCCATATGGTGAAGACTGAATTTAGTAATATATTGGGCTTAAAATGCCAGAAAAAAAAAACAAATTAAATTACAATCATCACTCATTATACATGATGAATTGCAAATAGGCAAAAACTTCTAAAAGCAACACAAAATTCCCATTACAATACTTGTAAAAGGTTTCAACGCATTCAAAGTGATCTTAAGAGGATAGATAGAAATCTATTTGAATAGTTTGATACCATTAATTACAAAGTACGTTACAACAAATAGAATTTACCAATACTTATGTGGAGAAATAATAAAAAATATTAAATTATGTTAGGTAATAAATATTGTGCAGCCAAACACAGAATAAAACCCATACTTTAACTGTAAAAGTAAAACAAAGCAGCAAGGTGTCTGGTGATATCAGTACTGTGTATTCATAGTGCACATACAGTAAATAGAAATAAAGCATTTATTTGTATAACATATTACAATTTGTGAATCAACGTTATGGTTAGAAATGATGGATTCTGTACCATAACTAATATAATTTTTCTACAATTTCTGTTACTTTAGACAAAAGTCTAGAGGAGTGAAAAATAAAAATGGAACAACGATGCTTAGAGCTCATATTAGCAGGGGAAGTTAACTAGTACTGTATAACAGAAATACTGTAGGTATATATTGCTCATTTTTAGCAAATACTTGAAAATAAAGCACTCGTTTAACGAGAGATGAGTGTACAGTAAATGGTCATTGACTACAGAAATCCTGCTTCCTGCATAAGAGCCAAAGTATATCTGTCTGCTATTATGTTCTGTTTTCAGAGCTCAGAGGCAGCGATATGCAAGTGCTCTCCAAACACTATGCATTTGTCAAGAAATATTATTTTCTGGCTAAGCAGTGAAAGTAACAAATCCCCATTGATTCACATTCCAATGCTCCTGCTACAAGAAGCCCCAAAGAACTGAGTACATGTCAGTTCCATTTGTATGCTCTGTTAAAGTAATGGTTATGCATTACATTAAGGGACACACTATATCCTTTTACTGCTGCAGCAGAGTATGGTTTGCCCTGCCTAGAAATGTCAACCAATACTTATACTGTAGATCATGCTTTGCCCACCAGGATATTTGCACAGATCTTCCTATATATTGTGCCTTTACCAGTTTATCACCACACATTGAAGATGAAAAGCATCTTGTTTATGATATGCTGAATGCTGTTTAAGTGCCTTCCAATTGGATTTTAAAATGGAAATTCTCGGTTTAATGAGAAAAATATGACCAGTTTGGGTGGCTTTGACTTGGCGTGTGTGAGCTTGCACAGTTATGGGACAGAGCTGCACTTTGCTGACAGTATGAAAAGTACACATTTTGCAAGACATATCTACAGTCTTCATCTCTCTTGTGCATAGGAAACGGAACTGTAGTGGGACATTTGCCAACTGCAATTGAGGGAGGTAAAGAACACATGACTCTAAAATCAATACATTTATTCTATTTTTTTTTAATAATCCAAGTTTGAACCAAAAGGTTTAGAGTGTTCTAGCCCTTGGATAATGATGGTGTGCTTAATTACTTTTATTCCCTGAATCTAAAGACACTGTAAATTGTTCTTACTAAATTCCAAAAACAAATTTAAAATTTGCTACTGTACTTTTAGCAAACAACTGTGTTCAATTAATTAAACCACAGCAATTAGTGGAAGGAGTTTCTTCCACTAAAGAAAAAAAAACACATTAGTGTTGGTTTTCTAAATACTACTGTACCTTGACTACTGAAGAGTAACAAATAATGAATAAATTTTCTATATGAAGGCAAGACTTCATCAATCCACTTGTTCTACAAGATATGGAAAGGAAAGTGTAACGGACAGTTCTTTCCGGACCCTATGCGGACGACACAATCCGACGAAGTGGGGAAACACTGGGGAAACGTCATGCAGGAATACGGGGCAGAAGACAGGGGGACGTGTCCAAGGTGCGCTGGTGCACGGGGGAGGCGTGGCCGAGGCGAACAATCCAAAAGAGAAGTCCTTAGAGTATCCAAAAACACATGAGTAAGTCCAAAACCAGGAGATCCATCAAAACAAGGGAATTAAAACCAAAGGCCGGGTCGGAACCGGCGGACAGGGAACAGGAACGGGAACCGAGATTAGGTGGGCTGGGAATAGGGAACAGGTGCAGAGAATAAAGTCTTAAGGAAAAGGGCTGGAGCACCCTTAAGGAGGGGGAACTAATATCGTGACAGAAAGTAGGAAAGTATTCTTTGGCAGGCTGTCCACACAGTCACCACTTTATCTCAATTGTGATGCTGGAGGCAGCAAACTCAAGTTTGTGTTGACCTTGTGGAATGAGCGGAGTCAACAAAGTCTGCCCTGCAGGATCTCCCTGACAGCACACCCTTAGCATTAGGAGATATTTACAGTATTTCACATGATGATGCCATTCAGTGCTGCAACAGAGTTCTTCAATATTAAATTTACTAAGAAATTCTCATGAATGCTAAACATTTCCTCACATTCTGGACTGAGATAGTCTTAAACAGTTCTGATTGTTCTAAACCACAGCTGTGTGAAAATGAAACAGATCTATTTTGAAACAGTTGCATATTTCATCATGTTTGATGTTCATCTTCCAGACGATAATCTTCTTAACCGCTTTCATTTCTCTTATTTGCCATCTTAATGAGACTTGCTTGCTTTATTTTTCACTATTAAACTTCTATTAGACGAAAAGCATTACAAATTAAGTAGTAAATACAGCACAATTATTAAACACAATGTATATACTGTACATTAAAACCTATATCAGACAAGTTGATCCCTTTATCTAGTTTCATTAGCCTCCTGAACAAGCAGTCAAAACTAATTACAGAGACATATACAGTATAAACAATTAGACAGGAAAATTAAAAACACAATCTGTACAAAATTAAAGATTCAATTAAATACAGCCTCTATTTATATCCTCCATGTTATTTGAGCTTGTCATCATTAATATTATAAGATTCCACAGGCTAAAACTAAGTGACAGTTAAGCTTCTGTTTCCATGGCTACATGTGCTGCAGAAATTTATCTTTAGATACAGGAAATATGTGTAACGAACAGTTCTTTCCGGACCCTATGCGGACGACACAGTCCGACGAAGTGGGGAAACACTAGGGAAACGTCATGCAGGAAAACGGGGCTGAAGACAGGGGGGCGTGTCCAAGGTGCACTGGTGCACGGGGGAGGTGTGGCCGAGGCGAACAATCCAAGAGTAATCCTTAGGGAAAATCCAAAACACACGAGTAAGTCCAAAACCAGGAGATCCATCAGAACAAGAATTAAAAACCACGAAGGCCGGGTCGGAACCGGCGGACGGGGAACAGGAACGGGAACCGAGGTTAAAACCTTAACGGGACCAGGCGCTTCCTGGTCCCGGACTCGCACGATATGGAAATCAGATGCAGAGCCCGGAAGAGCGTCAGCGCCTGGCTTTTAAGGTGGGCAGGGAATGGGAAACAGGTGCAGAGAATGAAGTCTTTAGTGAAAGGGCTGGAGCACCCTTAAGGAGGGGGGACTATAATCGTGACAATATGTGTGACAAGTATATTTCTATAATGATGTGTATTGGAAAGATGGGTGACATGGCACTGCCCAACAACTCTTGGTCCTCCTCCACATCCATGTGCTCTCCCAGGTTAATTAGCAACTGTAAATTGGCCCAATGTGTGGGTATGTGTGTGCCCATTGATGGACCATAATCACATCCAGTGCTACGTGTTCTCAGTTTTAAATGCACTTCCATGCAGTTGCCACTTGTTTCTTCTAGTTCGTGTTTTGCTGTTTGTTTATTGAATAAATTCACTTTCTTTGTACTCATATCAGGTCCCCTTGTATTCCTCTCTGTTCGAGATTAAAGGTTTAGTACTTTCAGCCTGTCAGTGTAGGGCATTTTTTTAAGTCCCACAATGCATCTGGCTGCTGTTCTCTGGATTAATTCAGCATTCTTTTCTGTAACATGGTCCAAAATTGTACACAGCACTGTAAATAAGGCCTTACTAATGCATTATAAAATTTTATCATAACACCCCTTTGTTTGAATTCTGCTCTTACAACTTTACCAGTATCCTTACACTGTGCTTGTTTTTTAAATGCTTCCCATGTTGTCTGGAATTGCTGTGTCAATAGAAAAATCTAAGTCTTTTTCATAAGTAGCTTCTTCTAGCTTAGTGTTACCCCTTGTATTTATGGTTTAAGTTTTATGATCTGCCAATAAAACACCCAGAAGAATTTATCCTCTCTTAGCACTGGTAGGATACTTATTATAACAGATGATGTATATTTTCAGCCATGCAGTCACCCTCTGATGTTGGGAGCTCAAAGGCAGCTGTCACGATTGTAATGCTTCCTCTTAAGGGCGCTCCAGCACTTTCTGATTTTGCTGATTACGTTCACCTGCCCCTCCTTATTTAAGCCAGGCGGTCTCACCATTCTGGACTCAGCACTGGGAGATGGACGCCCGGAAGCCCGCCTACCAGCGGTTCCAGGAGTGACCTGACGGCATAGGCTTCATCACGGCGTCCTGACCATCTGAGTCTGGGGCTCGGAGCGCCTGGCCTCATCATCCTGTTTTTATTCACCGTCCCTGTATCGGAGCCTGCTCCGGTTTTTAACTTTGTCTTGTTTTCGTCTTGGATGGATCATCCGGTTCTGGACCTTGGACTTCGCCCCGGATTTCCCCCTGGACTCCTTGGACTTGTCTGTCTTGACCACACCCCCCCGAGCACCAGTTCACTGTCGTCATGCTCCCCTGTTTGTCAACCTGCCTTGATCCTTGTCGTCTCCACACCGTTGTCCTTTTCCACTTAATTCCAGATTATACCGTCTGCACAGGGTCCTGATCAATGCTTCAAGGGACCCAGTATCGGCTCCCATTACAGACGCACAGCACTTTGAAGTCGAATTCAGAACGATTTTTGTTCTCTTTGTGGAGTTTAATGCCATTGTCTGACCCAGACAATCCTTTGTTTAATATCTTCAATGTTCATTCGAATAGAACATACTTGTAGAATATCAGTATATGAAGTAGATATAAATATAATGCAATTTTGCATTATAACGTTTTGGGTTTAATAAACATAACAGCCTACAGTACATTACATTCCACTGTTTCCTTTTCTATTTGAGTCTATATAGAATGAATATAAAAAAGGTTTTTAATATAAAATTTTGTAACCAAAAAGAGTATGGAATTTGATTCATTAATATGATCACAAATCACAATTATGAATGTCAGACTCTCTTAGGGTTGAAAAGCATTTTACATTTACATTTACCTTTTTCAAAGACATCAGCACTGGAAATTTGTTTCATGTATATGTTAGTATTTTATATACTTATATAAAGTACATACAAAGTACAGGCAATGATCCATGCTCAATAGCACACATTCATATATCATATATGAATGTAAACTAGAATTCTTTCCAGCTGTTGTAGAAACTGTAGACTGAGAATTGAATTTGCAGATTGACAGAATTCCAGATCAGCATATATAGTACAAAGTATATTGGTCGTTTGATTCTCTTCAATTCAGAATCCACATTGGCCTATATGTACAGTAAGCTGTCACGGGGAACCGGACTTCGGTGGATTGGGACCCTATGCGAGGCACTTCTGATATAGACGGTTTGGCGTTGAGAAGGGAGGCGAAGGCGTGGTCAAGGACTAGGCTAGGAGGTCAAAATCCAGAAAGGTTCCATGAGTTCGAAGGTACCAAATCGGGAGACAAAGACATTGTTGAGAACAGGAGCTGGGGTCAAAATCCAGGAAGGTATCGAGAGTTCACAGGTACCAAATCAGGAGGTGAAGTCGTAGTTGAGGAGAAGCGTAGTCAAAATACTGGGTGTCTAGTAACAAGCAAAGTAGGGTTGGGAACGTATGAATTATGAGCTCAGGGAGGAGACCTCAATCGTGAGCGAGGAAAGGAAGACTAGTGAGGGTTTAAATAGTGCTGAGTAGATTGGTGCGTGGACGTTTAGGAAGAGAAGAGCTCGTGGGAATGTAGTAGCACTTACATGCCAGTGTGCGATTCGTGACAGTAGCTCCCCCTTCAGGGGTGGCTCCGGACGCTGTAGGTAGCGGAGGAGAGCGAGAGTGAAGAAAGTCCATGATAAGGGTCTTATCCAGGATGTCCCTTGCAGCAACCCAGGACCTCTCCTCAGGGCCATATCCCTGCCAGTCGATCAGATATTGCCAAGGACCCCTATGCTAACAACAGTCAAGAAGCTTGTTGACCGTAAGGGTAGTGGATCCAGCGATGGAGCGGGGTGGGGGCGAGCGAGGTTGCGTCCTGGAAAGGGGTGACCTGTGGTAGGGCTTGAGAAGGGAAACGTGAAAAGAAGGGTGGATCCAAATGGTGGGGGGGGAGCCAGGCGGTAAATAACCAGAGTAATCTGAGAAAAAACCTGGACCCAGCTTACGAGAGGGCTGGCGGAGAGGGATGTTCCGGGGGGAGAGCCTGACAAATTGCCTTCTGCGAAGTCTGGGAAAAGGTCTTCTGTGACGATCTACAAAGGTTTTATAGCAGTGAGAGGCCTTCAGGAGGGCGAGCCGGGCCGTCTTCCAGAGCTTATTGAGGGCTTATTAAGAGATATATAGTTGAACTGAGGAAAGATCAGAATCGGAAATTGGCTTCCGGAGGAGTGAAGGCTGATAACCCAGGGAAGGGAGACATGCCAGTGGCGGAGGAGTAAAGGGAGTCGTGAGCATATTCAGCCCACGGGAGTAACGAGGTTCAGTAGTCCTGGGTGGCCCAGATGTAAGCCTGCAGGTAAGTGAGAAGGTCCCGGTTCAGCCATTTGGTCTGGCAGTTGGCTTCGGGATGGTAGGCAGAGGCGAGAGAGACCTTAGTGCCCAGAGCTCGGCAGAAGGCCTTCCAGAAGAGGGACATGGAATGTGGACCTCTGTCAGAAACAATGTCCTCTGGAATCCCATGGAGCCGAAAGACCTGCTGTACAAACAGATCGGCCATTTCCTGGGTGGAGGGCAAGGAGGGGCAGGGAACGAAATGGGCCGCTTTCGAGAACCTGTTGATGATGACCATGATAACGGTGTTGCACTGGCTCCTGGTAAGGTCCATGAGAAAGTCCACGGAAATATGAGACCATGGCCCCCGTGTACCGGGAGGGGTTGTAGAGGACCGGCCTTCTGGTAACGGGGTGTCTTGATCCGGGTGCAGGTAGGGCAAGCTTGAATGTAATCCGAGACGTCTGCTCTGAGGGAGGGCCACCAGAAGTCCCCCGAAATTAGTTCCAGAGTACGTCTGATGCCAAGATGGCCCTCAAAGTGAGAGTCATGTCCCAATAAGAGAACGTCGGAGTGGACCCGATCTGTCACAAACAGTTTGTTTAAAGGGCACGAGGGAGGTACGGGGCGGTCCTTGAGTGCATCTCGGAGGAGGTGCTCAATGCTAGAGTGGACAGCAGCGATGATCCGGTGAGAGGGGATGATGGGTTCGGGGTGGAGCTCGAGCTCCAGCGGGTCATAGAGACGGGAGAGGGAATCAGCTTTGACATTCTTTGAACCGGGGGTATAGGTGCTGAAAAAACTAAAATGGGCGAAAAATAGAGACCACCTGGCCTGGCATGAATTTAGGTGCCGAGCAGACTGGATATAGGACAGGTTATTGTGGTCCGTGAGGATGGTGAACAGATGTTGGTCTCCCTCCAGCCAATGCCTCCATTCTTCCAGGGCGAGCTTGATGGCAAGAAGCTCTCTATCTCCTACATCGTAGTTAACCTTCGCTGGGGAGAGACACCTGGAGAAGAAGGCACAGGGGTGGAGAGTACTGCGATCCCCGTGGCGCTGGGAAAGGACAGCCCCGACTTCCAGGACAAAGGGCAGCGAGGGGTCCGGATGACGAAGGAGAGGGGCCGTGGTGAAGAGGCGCAGAAAGGCACGATCAGCCTCATCAGTCCATTTGCCCAGAGTAGGACCCTTACACGTGAGGGCAGAGATAGAAGCGGCGATCGTGCTGAAGTTCCGAATGAAATGGCTGTAAAAACTGGAAAATCAGAGAAAACGCTGGACCTGCTTAAAGTTCCGGGGGGTTGGCCAGTCCCTTATGGCAGCTGTCTTGGAGGGGTCCATCCCAATACCAAGAAGGGAGATGACATAACCCAGGAATTAAATAGCCGAAACATGGAAAGTGCATTTTTCCAGCTTGGCGTAAAGACTGTTCTTAATAAGACAGGTTAGGACCTCCCTAACATGAGTGACATGTTCCTGAGGGCTACTGGAATAAATTAAAATATCATCCAAGTAGACGAGAGCATACTGGTGAATAAAATCCCGGAAAATGTCATTCATATATTTCTGAAAGACAGCCGGAGCGTTCGCAAGACCAAAGGACATGACCTGATATTTGAAATAGCCGTGAGTGGTGATAAAAGCCATCTTCCATTCATCCCCCTCGTGGATGCGGATAAGGTTGTATGCACCACGAATTTCGAGTTTGGGAAAAAAATCTTTGCACCCCGAAGGAACTCCAATGCCGCAGGAATGAGCAGCAGAGGGTAGCAATTCTCAACGGTGATTTCGTTGAAACCGCAATAATCAACACACAGTCGTAGAGATCCATCCTTCTAAGTAATAAAAAAAACTAGCACAGGCAGGTGAGGAGGATGGATGGATGAAGCCAGACTGCAGGGAGTCCTGAATGTAAGTTTCCAAAGCCTTGGATTCATCCAATGAGAGGGGATAAACACGCTCTCTAGGTGGTAAAGCATCAGGAACTAAATCGATAGCGCAATCGTAAGGACGATGAGGGGGAAGAGAGAGGGCCCTACATTTACTAAAAGCAATGTGAAGGTCGGTATAAGAGGGGGGAATATCAGAGGAGGTGACGTGAGAGATCTGAGCAACAGGAGGTTTCATGGGGAACTGGCAGCAGTGAGTTAAGCAGTGGGGTCCTCAGGCTCCAGGCTCTCTCAGACCAGGAAATGTGGGGATTGTGTAGCTGTAACCAAGGGAAACCAAGAATAAGTGGGAGTGACTGAGAGTGGAGAAGGAGGAACTGAATAACTTCCTGGTGGGTGGCTCCAATATGCAGGGAGAGAGGGATCATCTGCCATTCAACCAATCCTGGAGAGAGGGAGGAGCCATCAATGGACTGGATGCGGATGGGAGGGGAAACAGGCAGCAGGGGAATCTTCAGAGAGGCGGCGAGTCCGGAATCTAGAAAGTTGCCTGCTGCACCTGAGTCAATGAAAGCCAGGAGAGATTCCTGAGACCCGCCCCAGGAAAGAGAAGCAGGGAGGGACAGCCCAGACAGGGAAGAGTTGAGTGAGAGAATACTGACCTTAGCAGGGGGATGGGTGGAGCCAGGGGGTCGAACCGGACAGGAAGCTCTGAGATGACCTGAAGCCCCACAATAGAGGCAGCGCCCCTCAGAGAGTCGGTGGCTCCGCTCCTCTGGAGAAAGACTGCAGGGGGAGGGAGTGGATGGTGTAGCCGGAGAGGCTGGAGGCAGAGCGGAGCGGGAGGTGTTCGGTCCTACCTTGCTGAAGGCAGACATCAATCTCCATGACCAAAGAAACAAAGCTCTTGAAGGGTAGGCATATGGAAGGGGAGGTGAGCCAGGTGATCTTTCAGTTCCTCATGCCCGTGTGCGATTCGTGACATAAGCATAGACATTACATACTAAGTGATATTTTTGTGTCATGTGTGTGACAAATTCAGAGAGCTGTCGTTCCTTAAAAATATTATATGCAACGTTTCTCAACTTTAAACCCCCACTTCCCACACACTGTGATAATATGGCTATGAGATCCCTTGGGTCATAGTGAAAATGTGCATTTTAATTCACCGATTTGCATATATTAAAACCTACTCAATGAGAACTATTCTTTTGTGAGAGGCTCTTGCATTTTAAAATTTAACACAAAATCTACAGTATAAAAAACACTCCATTATTATGAACAGAAACTCAATCCATTGACCATTATTGCTATAATCCTTTTGTCACTCACACACCATGATAACTACTGCCTTTAGTGCTATAGCACAATGCCAGTCATAACACCATCCGTCAGGACTCCTCTGTGGCATCCATATAATCCAGAGTAAAACGCACGCAGTAATGTTACATGAATTGCAAATACTGTATTACTGTGAGTTAATATTACAAATTATTTGAAATTACTCTCCACAATAATATAACAATAGGTAGAAATCCCCTTAATCTGTTATGTGTTTAAGGGTTTTTTACCTTTCTAGCCCGACTACTGCCCTGGTAAAGAGAAACTCAGCAGAACTCCTGATTCATTACCTTAGCCAAGAAGAAAATATGAGAGCGTTTTCAATATTACCAAGAATGTCTTGTTGAGAAATCCTTACATGTTTCTACTTAGCATGCAAAAACTCAGTACTCAGTAGGATTTTAACAATTATACTAAGAAACACCCAAATGCACTCTGTATAATTTCTATTACTGTATATAAATTTTTAAGCAATTCAAGTGTTTCACTTTATTTCACAAATCCCTAATGGAGTGTACATTAAAAGAGCTAGAGAGAAGGAGGGTTACAGAGAGCAAAGCTGCCCTTAATCAGGACTGCTAGGGATTTAATGGAAGGACTTACATGGCTCCTGAACTAAGACAAAAGGCCTAGGAAACATTTCTTAATTCAGCTTCAGACCAACAGCTTTGATTCGAGAGCGATTGGACAGAGAGTCCATACAACCAAAACAATAATAAAGGCGTCGCCAATATTTCAGTATGACCTCAGTCGTTTGTTTCAGTCTATCATCTGTATTCCACCATATCAACAAACAGAAATTGTTTTTTTATGTACAACAGAAGGAGGAAATCTTGTAATTGAAGGTCTGTGCATTTTGATGTTAGAAAAAAAGTGGGGATGTGGATTGTAACTTAATGGCTTATACTATTTCAGTGAACCGTATTATTGCTTATATGAAATGGGGCTGTTACCAGTTCATCTTGAAGTGCACATCTGGATTGATAAAGACATTTGCTGATGTCTTCCTAAAAGTAAATCTTCCTAAAAAAAGTCATATATGGATTGACATTTCCTGTAAACTAATAGAATTCTGTCCACGGTGATTAAAATATAACTAGGTAAGTTTCATTAAGACTTGTAACTTCCACAAAAGAGTTACTGTAATGGACAACATTTATTAAACAAAATTGCAGGCTTCTTTTGCACAATATAAATATTATTCATATTTTGAGCTTTTGAGGGAAATGGGCTCTGCATTATCTACAATTACATGCAACTTCAAGGATAACACATTTGTAACACCTTCTAGATTTGATTGGGTTTAATCATGCTTAATGTAAGAAGTGCTGAACTTCTGGCAACTATTTTCTACAGTCCTACTGTACTTCCTCTTGTGGAGTACACTAATGAGTGTTAGTTTATTCTATATACAGTATAAAGTTTTTTATTCGGCCATAATGGCAATGACAGGTAAAGCCACTTGTGAATGAAAACTATCCGCATATTAGTTCTTACACCAAAAGTAAAAACCCAAATGTCAATAAGCTGTTAATATAAACTTAATATACACTATTGCTTGTGGGAGGGGGGCAAATATCAACAGACCTACATTATGAGGTCCAATTAAGAAGCACAATGCTTTTGCATGATGAAGACCAATTGTTCAACTAGATGGAAATAAGAATCTGTTTCATCTTTTAGAAAAACTAACGGTAATACAGTATATGAAATGAGAAAATAGACTAGGCTGACCACTAAAGAGAGGAAGGCTGGCACATGAGATACTGAATGCAAAAAAATTTATTTAAAAAAGGTTATTTAATCTTTTGACTGGCGCATACCAAAAGTAAAATACTACTGCAACATAACAGTATGAACACAAACTGTCCCTACACATTACAAACAGATTGGAGCAATTTCAGTTTCCATGGTTACCGTCATTCATCTTTTAGTACCTACAGTAGTGCCTGAAAAGCTCTGAAAGGAGCTGTCTATTCTATTGGACATGCAGCACAACGTTTGCATGTTGTGGGAAGAAGAAAGGGTAAGCATTGATGTTTCAATCAAAACATAGTCTAGCATATAACTTAAATAATGCAGATGGCATTCCAGAAACGCAACTGGGAGCTAGAACGTTGTAGGTTTTGAAAATAGGTCATTACAGGAAAACCTGCATTATTGTACAGAATTTTATTATGTACAGAATTTTCAATAATGTATGAAATTAACTTTAAAAAAACAACCTATTTCAGTACACTGAATAATTCAATAATTAAAATGAAATTGACATGGTTGATTGAATTTTTATTAAAATGTGCATATTGGTATGCATATCAATAATATTATCAAGTTATTAAGTAAATCATTTAGAGTTAAAACATTCTATCATCAACAGAATGTTTGTTGTTTTACATTCACATTTTACTCATTTACTTTCGAATTCCCGGTAATATCCCGTGCAATTGTGATTATTCGCAATAGCCATAATTCTAGACTTGGATAATATATCAATATGCATTAAAATACTTGATGGAGAACAGTTTCAACACTGGTTCCTGCCAGGTGATTTCCTGCCCAGCATTCATACAATTTCAATCTACAAACCTTGACTGTATTACCAAGCTATTGTTCTATTAATAGAAGCCAAAGGTGTTGTCTTTGCTACAGCCATCCCTGTCAATGGGAAGAATGACTGTCACCTTACTATCCTTTGCTCATTGCACACATTTCAAATGTGCAGGAACATAAATGTTTTTTTAGTACTTTATTCTGGGACACAACGAGTGATTCGAAGATGGGCTGATCTCCTTCCATCTTTTGTCTGTTTTGATTCTCGATTATCCAGCGCGTTTGATCTCCTAACTGGAATGTGTTATTCGGCGAAATACATTAAAATAGCAATGGTACCCACGCAACAAAACACGACGCATCTACTGTACTGATTTACATCAACTTGTCGTGGAAGGACACAGTTTTTGTTTCATTTTAAATATTTGGAAATTGCATTGAGAACCCCAATCCAGTTATCATTTTTAGATCGCTCTTGCACAGCAATAATAATAGACAGATGGCGAATAACGGAATGATATGCACGCAAACATCTTATAGATCAACCTTTTTACCACAACTCCAGAATTGTGTTTAACAATTTTAACCAATAATTGCGATTTTTTTCCCTGCCATTTTCTGTCAAGGCAGTACACATTTGTCAGTTCCCAGCTTCGCCCTCAACGAGCCGCCATAGCTGTCTAATGCATTTCTCCCCTTTTTCCTATTATTTTGTTTTCCGTTCTCAATTTTCATCTGGCATCACCAAAACGCATCATTATGTAGCGTCATATCACCTACGAAGCTTTCACTATCACCAGCAGAGATTACATCTCAGTACAACATAAAGACACGGTAGTTATTAAATACATTAGAGAAGCAACGCCTAATACAGTATTTTCTTACCGTTATGTGAGGGATACTTTTCTTTCCTTGATACCCGGACACAGACATTCTTGCTGGATATTCAAGATAACGATCGAATTTTTTTAAAAGAAATCACCAGATCCTTTTAGACCCACTTTCACTATGATCAGTAAATCTGCCACCTTTATGTAGCAAATAATAGATGGACGAATCTCCCTACGGGGAGTTGCTACAGTATCTAGAGCTCCAACTAAGGGCTGTAGCGCCCTCTGCATCATAAAACCTGAACGTTTGCGAGGGGCAAAGGAGACAGTCGACATACAGTACAGTACGGCAGCTACTGTACTACTATAAAATGGTAATACTGTAGCTTCTAAACCCAGTTTAAAATACCTCAGTAGATCAAGACTTCATTTTGAATTTTAGGTATCTTTTTCCTTCATGGTTAACTTAAATAGCAGTATTGAACACTTCCTTTATCTTGTTGCCACCAAAGTATGAGTAAATAGCTGACTTGCTCTGATTGGTATTGTGAATTTGACGTACCTCTGAAAACATTGTTAAGCATATACTGTAGCCTGCAATGTAACTGAAGATTGCGTTTAAACCGAAACGCTCACTCCACCAAAAGGGATCAATATATTATTGTAGCCACAGATATTTAATTGAGGAAAGTACTGTAATACAGAAAATCTCATCAGCTTTTTTCAGTTCTTAATATTGCAGTGCTACAAGCTTTAAATTATTCTAGTAATCTAAAAGGTCATTAACACGTAAAAAATACACAAGGCCTTTAACAAATAAGAGTAAACTAGTGTCGAAAGTGTATGGAAGTACAGTATACTGTACGTGCATGCTGTCAAGCTGTATGTGAAAATGAATTCATCCAACGAAATAATAATCTAAAGAATCAAAATCCTAGGCTTCTGTTTATTGCATCTTACATTTTTTTTCCATTAAAAAACGAGACAGCAAAATACTACTCTTGAAATCCATGCACTTGGTATCATGCTGTGGCCTTTGTATGAATGAATACATGCAGATTTTTTCACACCATACTACGTGCTACCAAATTGGTAGACAAAGAAACGCCTTGTCTGCTTCAATAGTCTTTTAAGTTAATTGCACATACTGTATGTACGCTTTTACAACACTGTGTCTCAAAAGTTAAACTGAGGCATTCTCACAATCTTACGTTAAAGTCAATTGAAGCTACTCTACCATGCATTTTTTATAGTTTCTAATTAATCAATGTGAATTACTGCATTAAAAAGTTTTCTAACACAAAACCAAGACATCTGTATCTTCATAAAGTAGGTATAATGGCTTCTAGTTCTCTAAAAAAATTTGAAGCCATATCACAGACCAAAATTCTTAATTAGATTAAGCAGCAAGAAGCAATTATTTTGTGATATCAAAACCTTCACATTGCTTCAAACTATCCAAGCAGGGTCAGGAAAAAAACGTACGAAGACGCTAAGCGATGCGTCCGTACTGCATCAATACCAAACAGCTTCATTTCGGCAATAAGGATGGAACCAGCGATAATACACCGAAAACCTTGTTTGTGCCTGAAGTAAGGTGAAGTTAAAAAATAAACCACAGCTGTCTTGGTTTACAAATGCCAAAGCCATACTAGGTAATAGCTCAAATGCGAACTTTTTTAAAACAGTGTTTCTTGTTGTATTGAAAAAAAGCAACAAATTAAATATGAATGAATTTTATATTAATCGTATCATTACGTTTTCTGTTGGTTATAAATAAAGAGCGGGGTTTTAAAGAACACGTGAGAAACAGTTATGATAACACAGTACATGCAATCTTTCATGGTCAGTATACAGTATGAGTAGGATTTATGCTTTTAAGTCCTAGAGTAATGGATTTGTATCCTACCTTTCCATTTTCCTGTCCCTGTAGTAACTCCTTGCCAGCTGGATATTTAATTTCCACTCCCAGGGTCTTATCGTCCCTGTCGCTGGGGGAACTGATAATCGAGCCGGAGACCTCGCTCACATCACTAGCTGTCTCGCTGAAATTGTCCCCTTCCAGCATCTCCCGGCTTCCACTCCTCGGGGTACGGTTCCCTTTCCTCCCTACGCTGTAAGAATCGAAATCTATGGTCTTGTTCTCGTAGGCCCCCTCCACAGAAGCAAACATTCCCCATGACTTTTGCCGCGGGGTCTGTGCAGTGGTACCTGGTCTGGCCAAGTAAACTGGCAAGTCATCTTCTTTATTCCAGTTTCTCCTACGCTCAGCCATCCCAATGCGAGTCAACAGACGGAAAATCCAAATCCGATCAGGAAACGCTAACCATAAATGAAAAAGAAGCAATGCGGTAAATTTGATCAGCTCCAAAAATAAAACACGCTCCTCTGGTCACCGCTACCGCCAGCTGAGAACCAATCACAAATAGCTGCAATTTGATTTATAAAGACAGCGAATCCAGTATTCCTGTTCGACCTTGGCGATTACAAAGGAGTACTGCAATGCACTGATCCTCTGGAGCAGCGCAACTCGAGGGAAAAATACCAGTTTGCGCCGAAGTCTGGCTCCAGCTGGAGAACGTAGTTGCTATACATCAACCGCTTTGCAACAGTCTATCGATTGTTCAAGAACATGGCCAATTAGCTAAACTAAAAAGCAGCTCCAAGCACTAAAACAGTTGCAGAATAAAATATTTTCCCAGTTCTTTGAAGCGCAAAACCTGTCGTTAACAGAAAAGGATGCTGCAGTGAGCAGGAACAAAGCACGACAACGGTTAAAAGATGTATACCCACGGTCCAGAAAACCGTTTCCTCATTTTGCAGACGACTCCGTTTACAAGCACATGGATGGTAACGAATGATAAAAATAACAACAAAAACTTAATTCAACGAATAATCCTTAATCGACTAATGCAATTATACCCATAGCATGCAGGTGTCTTCATTTACCAACCAAGAATTTCAATCTGGATGAAAAGCTTATGGTCGTGAACGATTAAAAACGCCTTCTTTTAAAATAAGCCCCAACCGTAAAGTTGCAAGGTGGATGTGAGTTTATACGTATGTAGCGGTGGCAAATACTACTGTAGATGTAAGGCATGTAAGGCACTGACACGGAAGTAAAACGTCTTGCTACTGCGTACTTTTAGCATTGTCTGCACCAGTCTTTATTCACAGCTGATGACTGGTTAAATTACAACGCCAAGATGACTCAAACCTCAACGATCTGTCATTGCAAACGCAAAACACATCGCTGGTTGTCTCACATAGTTACTGTATATCGGAATACACTGGGAGCTGTCCATCAGCACTTGCTGTAGTTTTGCCTTTAGCGTGCGCCACACACATTTTTTTAAGCTTTTAAACGTGGTACTGCAATGTAGGCTTTAGTACAGGAATATCCACCCATTTTGATTAATAGCTTTATCCTTAGAGAGTCGTGTTACTACTGTCCAAGCAAACCGCATGCGGTTAATTTTTTCTTCTACACTGGTCAATTGAACTAGTCAGGCTTTGTTAGTGTGGATCAATGATGGCATAGAAAAAAAAATAATTTACTGTCAAAAGCTTTTTGCTGAAATAAGGCAATAAAAAGGACGTTTTAAAATCTATTGCATTTAAGTTATATTAAAATGATGAGGAAAGAGACTGGACAAAGAACTGTGACCTTTATTATCTTTAATTAAGACTTCTGCATTTTAAAGGCTGACATACAGTAGATGTACAAGTAGCTGCTATTACAAAGGTTCTTGGCTTGACTTCCGAGACCCATTTCAATGATTCACAGCCAAAGATACTTTTAACATAACATACACCAGAGAAATAACACTACTAATAAATTAGTTTTAAAAAACTTGATTTAAAGCAGAATTATTCCACTCATACTCTCAATGACCACAGGCTGTTATGTTATCTCACATTTTTAAGCAAGTCAAGCTAAAGCTGACGTAACCAGGCCTGGAAGGCACTTCACTGTTTTACTACATGACTGAGCAGTACTTAAAAAAAGTTCATTATGTTCTTTACATTTAATGTATTGAAACATGTCATTTAAATAACGAACAGCACAAATATTAAAACTAGAGCACACATCTAATATGTTTACTTTAATCATAATAGTATAATAACAATCATATACTGTACAGTACAGCAAATAATGACTGTTGTACAAGGTAATAAGGGAAAAAGCCTGGTTTTCCAGTCCTTTCAAAAAGATATCCCTCAGTGAGCAACAGGACATGCTGTTTGACTAGTGTATCTCCCAGCCACGCTGTCACAAGTTACATGCTTTTCTTAAGTAAGGAATGGAGAAGGGTGTGTGTGTAGGGGAGCATTCTTTTTGTTAAGGAGTGATCTCCTTGTTATAAGAAGTATCGCAGTATAAGAACACTGCCGAATAGATTCAAAAACAGTTTCATCCCCCAAGCAGTCTGCATCTTAAACAGCTCAAATTAGCACCTGCATATATTTGCACCTGCACTTTAAGGTATGGCACTGTTTGCACTGTATCCTGTCTTGGCTGTATTATAACATCTATTGTCTAAATTTATTGTCCATGTCTGTTTGTCATTTGTGCCTATTTTTTGTTTTTTTCTCTAATGTTATTTGGTACAGCCAAACAAGTAAGCATTCCAATACACTTGTTGTATATGGCAAATAAAGAAATCTTGAATCTTGAATCTTGAATCTTGATTCTTGAATCTTGTTGTTCTATACCTGTATTCTCTGCTGTATAGCAAGGCTGCTGATGGAGAATTACTTCCATGCACCAGATACTCAATTCCAATGGAAGATGAATTGTTCCCCTGTCATTGTTCCAATGTAAAACTACACCATTTACCATTTACCCCTATCCAAAATAATTTTCTTTTCATTTTTTCACCCTTAAGAGTGTTCAGTTTGAGCATTCACATTTTCGTTAAATATTACACATCACCTGCAATTAGAAAGTTGGACATCTTTGGAAAGGGGTCCACACACCAGTAGGTACACTCATTTAATTTCAGTGCAGCAACAGATTGGAAGGAAGTAGTTTTGGATCAGAAGCCTCACTATACAGTACAGAATAAAGGTATATTAATACACAAATATACAAGTATATTTAGAACTGAGATAAGCAGGTAGTTTTAGCACAAAGGAATGGAGGTCTGGAACAAGCCACCTAAACATGTTGTAAAAGCTGATACCCTAGTGTCTTTAAAGAAATGTTTTAGTAGCAACCAAATAGGCTAGATGTACAGTAAGCTGTCTCATGTTCCTTAACAAGAAAAAAGTTGTTTTGTCTCTAGACACGAATAGATGCTATTGGACTGACACAATGACATCTAATAATGTATCTGTATTTAAAGGGATATAATTGAAGAGGATGTACATAAAATCCCACTTTTTTTCTTAGGCACATTTTCAGCTCTTACATTCATCTTTTCCAGGTTCATTGGCTAATTGACTAGAGCGACTATTAAAATGCGTAAATAACTTAAATGAAAAACATTAGGATTGAGGTCTTTTGTAAATACAGTAGTTCATATTCCTTAAGTCATAAACTGCTAATAAGAATTACCTTGTCTCCAGATGTAATACACCATAAAGTAAGCAAAAATAATATAAATGTATGGGTTATTCAAAGTTTAACTGGTAGTACTGAGGAGGGCTAATTTTGTGGACAATTATTAAAAATACCACAAATGTACCTTTGCCTGAAAAATATTTAAAAATGCTGTGTGTGCTTCTAGTAAAGAAAAATAAAACAATTCATGCTGCAATGTTTTTCTACTAAATTTATTTTTTTTACAATTTTTACAAATATTACAGAAATCAATACATCTTAAAATACAAAAATACATTTGTATTAACAAGATAATTGTTCGCGTATTTACAATTAAATACAAGTATTAATAATAAAGCTACCATACACAGAGCATAAACCCAAGGGAAAGCTCATATAGTTTCACTCTACTACTAATCTTAACAAAAGTAAATGCTTTTTGTAATCACACATTGCATGTCTAGACATTTATACACAGTGAAAGGCCTTGGGTTGCAATATACAGTAAGAGCTGTAAGATTGACAAAATCATGACAAACATCATACAGATGTATTATGGTGCTCCTTTAACTAAAAACCCAAAGGCACAAAGGGGATAACTTTCAAGTTCTTGTCATTGTTTTTTTCCATGTGTAGGAAGGGTTTTCTTTTAGAAATAAAACGTACATTAAACTAAATGAATATGAAAATAGTTCCAACACATAAAAAGTCATTTTAATTCGATAAGGTAAGCATGGTTGTAGAATAAGTGAGCAAAGCGGATTAAAAATCTTTGGAATTAACCCTGCTGTATTTGGTTAGATCTGAAATTGGACACTACTGTAACAAGTAAGCATAATCCTATGGTCTGCCCCCTCTCTGCCTCCATAAGGCACTAAAGGATTTCCAAAGGATCTCACTGACATGCCATTAAATAAATTGACATTCTGTCCAGTATTAGCAAAAACTCTCCTTCTAGTGTTATGTTAAATTAGTAGATATATACTATATATACATAAAGTTATCCATTCATAAGATATCTGCTAGGCTGATTGTGCCAAATGCTTAAATGAAAAACAAATTATTTATGAAATAGAAACAAGCAAGTGATTAAAAGTATAC
This sequence comes from Lepisosteus oculatus, assembly GCF_040954835.1. Taxonomy (NCBI): domain Eukaryota; kingdom Metazoa; phylum Chordata; class Actinopteri; order Semionotiformes; family Lepisosteidae; genus Lepisosteus; species Lepisosteus oculatus. The sequence goes on along the minus strand of NC_090696.1, from coordinate 43,015,171 downwards.
TACAATTGTATCACAGTGCAGTATTTTAAAAATGGAAAAAAACAAACAAACAGCTTACAGTATGACTGTGAAATACAAAACTTTTTCAATTTTATAAAGAGCCCACAATTCAGTATTTAATTTCAATCAGTTCATGCTCTCTGGATTTTTCATTATGTGCAATATATTACATATTTTTAAGGGAAATCTGTGTTCATAAACTGGGCAATCTGTACAGTATGTTCTTAATCCAATGCATGTTTTTTCAATGTGTGTCTTGTGTGTATAACTGCACATAAACTTGCACTATAAACTGTTCCCTAACACCTTTTATTGAGTTTCCTCCTCAGTATTAGTCTCACCTTGGAAATGTGATGAATGTCACTGTCCTCAGTTGGTAAAGTCTGTTTCTAGGTGAAAAGGCAAGTGTTCGTAAGCACCCTATAAATGCTTAATACCAATGTAAAGGCATAAATAACCCTATAAGAAAACAGGAGCTGAGATTTTAAAAATAATGTATTGGTTATAAAGCTCATGTTATACACCACCCACTTAATTTTTGATCCAAGCTTCTTCTGTCTTATAACCATTCAATGTTTATTTGAATACTTAAACTCATCAAACCTTTTAACATTTAAGCCTACTTCATAGTTTACGTTAACAAAGTAGCAAGAGGCAAGATATTCTGCTGAAATAAGATGCTTCCTAAATGTTTTTAAATGTTTAATACTTCAATCTTAAATATAGTGTCAATTTTAGAACTGATTTCCCATGAAAAACATGAAATATATACATACTGATAAACTTTGTACACGTTGCACCATATGTTTATATTGTAAAAGGAAGCAGCAGAAAATAAGTGTAATATTAGGTAAGTGGCAATTTCTAATAAACAGTTATAAATAGTACAAAACAAATAGTACTATAAGAATTTGCTGAAATAAACAGTAAATGACATACACAATAAGATACATAACAGTTTTATAGCTTGGTAAACAGCAAACCTCAAAGTTTCAAGAACATGGTCATCTTTAAAAGAGATGAATACACCAAAATACTTGGAATGTATAGACAGATCAAATTTGAAGAGAAAGGCAAGAATTTGGTACCAGGCCTAGGTTATAGCATTGCTGATTAGTAACTAGCACCATAGGTTTGTGCATGATAAACAGTTTACATGATTATGCACATTGATACTGTACAGTACTGTATGTACAGGCCAAGCCCAAACCTTTAAGTTAAAGTTACATTTAAGTTACTTCACAACAGCATGAAGGACTTCACACACAGATGCATTTACTGTATAGGTTCTTATTTGAAGACCATTCATGTGTAATGATCCATATGTTATATTAAATACACTTGTGCACCTACAGTAGTAAATATACCCTAGTGCTTAATGCAAGCTAATCATACTGTAAGTGAACCTGGGGTTCAGTGTGGCCAAAATAAGGATGCTTTGAATGTCCACATACAGGATATTTGCATTTACTGTTCAGGATTTTGGCGGGTTTCAACAATGTCAAGAATCTGCTGTATTTCCCAAGGATAAAACGAAATTAATTAAATTAGATAATGACGGTTAAGTGACTGATTTTCTCATCTTCCAGTCTCTCAAATATTTATCTTTAAAGCATTCAGGCATTGGTGTTTTAAACCAAGGAAACTGTCTGCCTTTGTAGAATTCCATGCAAAACCACAGAGCTCCGATGAATCACAAAGAGTTACTTTTAAATTGAACCTATTCCCTTTCTTCTGAAGTCATTTGCTGTGAATTGGGTTGGAAGGCCAGACTGCTCACACTGTCCTCTCGGCAGGGGCTTGCTCTTCTGTGCTGGTGGCTATAGCACTGCAGCTCATGGCACTTCAGAGGAACTGGAAACATGGCAAAAACACAACATTTATACATTAAAGTATTCAACACAATTGAATCGAAATCCTGATTAAAACACTTAATTCTAAAGTTTATGGATTCACATTTTATCATGTAGACACCAATAAAAACACCTACTCTTTATATTGAAGCTACTGTATATAAGAGGCAGACAGTTAAATTATTTATTTTACATGTTTTCTATTTTTCTTTTTTTTCTCTGGCTCAGCTGCTCAGCCTTTCAAGAACCTTCAGCTTTCAAACAGCAGCTCATGAAAACTCCATAGAACATTCTTTCCCATACACTGTAAAGAGCAGCCCTTTTATTTTTTCACCATTCCTAATCAAGAACTAGGGTATGTCCCTTTGTATTCTTGCTTCCCTTGCATTTAGTGATTTTGCTAATGCCATCCAAAATAGACATGGAGAGGATGTGAGGATACTTTCGTATAGACATTTTGGAGCTCACAGAGTAAATGCTAAATGCATGGTGTTACAACTGTGAAAGGCCCAACACAACACCAGCCAACACCATCCCTACTGTCAGGCATGCTGGCAGAATTCTGTTCTAGTTGTGCTTTTCATCAGCTTGGGCTGGGAAGCTTGTCAGGCACGAGGGCAACATAGTTGGAATGAAGAACTAATAAAAATTAGAAGGAAAAAATTCTTACAAGTTTTTCCACACTGTTCAGCAGTACAGTAACCCAAAGCACAAGGCTGAAGCTGCTTAAGGAGAGTTTAACCAATTTGAGCAAAGCTGCCCAAAATAATTAGCTAAACTTACACCAAGCCAGTGTGCCAAATTGTTAGAGAAACCAAAAAGCTGTTTCCACCAGATATTGAGTTTACAGGTTGAAAATACTTATGTATTCTCTTTCATTTTGGTAACATAAACTGTAACTTATCTTACACTTTGAAGTCCACGTTGATAAAAATATAACAGTACATTGCATCATTTTTTAATAAATTGTACAAAAAAATGTGATTCTCTCCTCAAAAAGTACCAAAACATCTAAGTCAATCCAGACACTCAGCAAATGCAGCATTTCTACCTTTATAATGTATTTGACCGAAATGGTTGAAGAGAGTCCCACATAGACAGGTTAATGACTCTAAAGTGGCAGATTCAAACACTGTTAAACGGGATCCCTTTTTATAAATATACAGTACTTTCCTAATTGTTTTTTCCATTTTACTTTCTTATTTCTTAAAAAAATGAAACAATTTTGGTATCATTCATTGAAATCACAACCTCTGTGGTGCCAAGGACAGTCATCCAGAAATGCTTCTTTATTTGCTGATACAGACACTGATCTTGAAACTGGGGTCAGGTCCCAGGATAGACCTCTTCGAGTAAAATGTAATGGTGCACTGTGGGAGTATGTTCTAAGCAACCGATCCTTACTTACAGGATGTAATGAGGGTGAAAACATGCTGTATCTTACACTGTGTGGTAACATTATCCATACTGACAGACTAGAATTATTTGAGAATGTTTCTCTTAGGAAAACATAAAACAAGTGAGCAAAGAGAATTGTTATAAATAATAATCATTTCATATTTAGCATTCAATACATTTAACTAAAATATGATTAATAAAGCTGTTGCTGTTCAAATCAGAGATAATGCATGGTTTTAATTCCACAACCCACTTTTTTTTTTCTTGTAACTAAATTAAGGATTGCACTACATTCTGGCTCTCATGATCATGTTCATTAGCTCCCTGTGTGTTTAAAAAGGCTCCAGACGCCTTCCTATAAATAAAACATGCTGCATACTTACTGCTTTTTCCTTCTTCTCCCTCGGCAGTCCCACATTAACTTTCTCAAGGAACGCTGCTGGTGCAAGACCTCGCCTTCTATTGACCTAGAAGAGAAATAAAAAGCAGGGCTTGTACTTGCTAAGCAATCCAGTTAATTGCTTAATTAGTATGAATAGCAGGTTTCTAATTCATACAGTATGTATTACTTTGATCACAAAAATGAATGTGTTTACAGAAATTGATTTGCATCTAACACTTGCTCTTTTCAAGGTCAGCTTCTGCATGTCATAATAAAATGCATACTCAAAGGCAAGGTGCAGTAAACGTAATGCTTCAGTTTTAAAAAATAATCGCATTACATGAAATGGCAAAAATGAGAAGAGGTTTAATGCCCATTTTCTTGTTTATACTTTTGTAGAAGAATATATTAAGTTAAAACAATGTGTTTCCCAACAAGATACAACTGCAATATGCCTGTGCACTCCTCTCTGTACCAAGGCATGTTGGCAATATTATGAACTCTTTCACTTACATTATGTACTTTACATTATTGGACTGTCACATTCAAAAAGATTACATTGTCCTGCTGTACACTATTGAATGCTTAAACATACATGGTATAAACATTTTAGAAACTTTTCATGAATATGAACAAAATAGTATTCTTTTACAATGCAGTTGAGGAAGAAAAAATGAATTAAATAACATCACTGCATGAATTTAAAGCTGTAATGTGATGACCAAGGAATTTTAAGATGTAAATAGAAATTCAGAAAGCTTTCTGAACCTCAGTGATAAGAAACTATCAGATGAAATGTTATAACAGTTTACATACTCATAACAATGTGGTATAATTCACATTCCAATTTCTTCTCTAGGTGGCATTTTTTATAAAATGAATTAGATATTACTGATACTTTTTTGTGTGCACTTTCATATAATGGATTAAGGATTATGCTAAAGGCATGAGGCTTAAAGGTGGAATTACCATCAATGTCAATTTCAAAACAGGGTCAATATCGCTAAGAGTGATTATTATTTTTCTAATTTATATTTTAATTGTAATATATCATTTATATATGCAGTAACCAGGAAGTATTGGAAACAGAGCATTTATTTGTGTTTTACACCTTTAGTTTTTAGTATACTGTATACCTATAAGTAGTAAAACATATTTCAATTAACAACAATTTGCTCTGCTGAGAGCTTGTTTTCTAAATTTAATTTCCTCACAGAATTTCTTTTAAAAATACAATAAATATCATGTATATTATTTAAGGTATCTGAAATAGTGCTGAAGTAAACAAGGAAATAAATAAAATAACATTTTTATTTTCAAACAGAAACATCTGATTTAAATGATAGAGGTGTGCTCTATCAAGATGTTATAACTTAAAACTTGCTCACATTCCTGAAAAGTTGCATGGGAGCTACTTCTTTGAATTCTACACATTATGGGCACCTTAACAAGTCATTTAATATATATACTGTAGCTGGTTTGCAACACTTCACAACCCAAATTGTCTATGGACTAGTGAGCACAAATAAAGCCACCCCTGTGTTGCAGGAACAGGAGGACATTCTGTCTGAATGTATAATTATAAGATCCAAAACAGAGTACAGAAAAGCAGCAACGATTCTGGCAGTCCTGAAATTCAGCAGCTACGCTATATTGTCATACTTACAATGATGCTGGTACATTTCCAGTTACACTACAAGACTGTCATTGTAAGAGGAAGAAAAAAAGACAAAGTGGGGGAAAAAATCACATTCGACTGTATATGCATTCCTGCCATCTAGAGAACATCTCTTAGTCTTATCAAAGATGTGCACACCAGTAACAAAACATGGCTCATATGAGTTACACAGACAAGATTGAAACTTCAAGAAAATAATGTTAAAGTAAAGAATAAGCGATACAAAATCATGTTGTCTGTCTAACTTGTGAGATCCCAATTGAAAAATGGGCAAAATGCTGCTTCATAAGAGGATGGGGAAATCATGCCCTGTCCTGCAAATTGTTTTCTTTAAACTCATTAAATATAAAAGGCAACCATAGGTTTAAAATATAGCGAGTTTCACAAAATAAACTTTATGCACCTTATAAGGGAAATCATATTCACAAGGAGAAGTTGCTCAATGCTAAACAATACATGGTCTGGCATCAAGAATATGACATACTGTATCTCTATCTACAGGTTTCTGTCTGTTTGCTCTGAGCTTTGAACGCAATACGTATATTTTTATTTACTTACATTTATAGTATTTTGATAGAATGTAAATTAACATTAAATAGTTTCAGCAGGACAGAGTGGACAAGTTCTATATTCTGGACGAGCTAAAAAATCCAAGCTAAGAAATCCTCATGCATTAAAAAAAATCAATATGCTTTAAACGTACTATGCAAGCCTATCCTAGTGAACACATGTAAAGCAGAAAAGACGTCCCCCAAGTGTTCATACTGTACCTCTGCCTCACAGAAGCCGTCCCTCCTTGGTTTTCCAAACACCCACACAGTGTCCCCTTCCCTGAAACCTAGCTCTCGGCTGGGGTGAATATTGGGGCTGTCTTTCAGGGGACTGTAGTTGTAGATGGCGATAAACTGCAATTCATATACAGAGGGAATGTGCAGGTCATTCAAATAAGCAAAAACTCTGAAAAAAATGTGAATGCGACTCATGAACTTAATTAATGTTCCAACACCTTTAAAAGTCAAACACATAAATGATTAAGGGGTCTAACCACAATCAGGACACAAGGAGTTTCCGCAGTTTGGAGTTAGTCTTTTAAGTACGAGCTCTCACTGAGATTTCAGTTTAATCCTGAAACAAGTACTGAACCTCTTTGCTATGATGTCCAGTTGTGGCAGGGGATTCTAGTGCAAAGTTCTAGAATCTCAAAACGGGTGACAGACTACAAGGTAGAAAGGATGCCAGGCGGAAAATGTAGCTTGCTTTATAACTATATTTAGTCCATCACCACCAAAAGACTTGCCGTGATTACAACTTAGTCATTATATCAGTGGCTGAAAGATAAAAAAGTCTCTATAAAAAAGCTCTCTATGTGTAGCATCCAGTGAAAACGGACGTTTATACAGCTTGTGATTTGTTGTGTACTGTGTATAGGCTGTGTATTGTGAGTGTCACGTGGCTTATGGGACCTCGCAGTGCAGAAACCTGAGAAATGAGACATTTTTTTTTTTAAAAGAAGAGAAATTGATTTTTTTTTTCTTGGGGAGTGTGTCCTTGATGGAGAAAAAAACAACAACTGTTGTATATCCCCGTGCTCTTCAAGTGCTCCTAAAGTTCCATCATATAAATTAATAAGAGGTGTCAGAGATTTGTGGGGGACATAACATATGGCAAAACACTTCTGAAGGCCCGATATTTTTAATATCACTATATTAAAAGAACTCCTTGTGCATGGATTCAATTATGTCAATTTTGACATAAAATGGAACTTAAGGTTCAGCATGTTGGTAGGATCCCACTCCCTGTTATGATGTGCAAACGCTTTCTGGAATCATTGCAAAGCTCAATAAGTTCATTTGGTTGACAGGCATAAGCCCACTTCTGTGGAAACATTGTTTTTCCAGTTTTCATTTTATCTGATGTGTGTCTGTGTTTCACTATTTTTGTGCTTTTTGGGTATTTCACTAACATGGTGCCTCACCGTGTTTGTGGTGCAGCTTGTGTGGTGCTTCCTTTCCGTCTACAAGAATGTCATTCACGAACCAATACTGAGCTTTGGAAACTTAATTTTGAAATGTCTGTTTTCTCCGTTGCTCTGTTGTCTTTGAAAGTTAATATTGTGAATATTAAGCTATATTAAAAAGTACAGTGAAAAGTATAACCACAGTCCCGTGGTCATACAACACACAAATTAATATGAATATTGGATTTATTAACTCTGCATGCCGAGAGGGAGAACAGGATAGGCTGAAGCCTGAGAGGGTGACAGTCTCACAATGGGAAACTCCTTACCTGGCCAAGCATGACATTCCAAGTGTAAAAAAAGATATAATATATGATATTTACACAGAATATATCCATTCTATTCCACTAGATAAACAATAATTTACAAGAATTACAGTTTGTACCTACCTTAGTAGGCTTCACACCAGAACCTTGAGAAAATGTTTTCGACTGATGGGGTGTACTGACGTTCTGCGAATAAAGTTTGAAGCTGTTACAATTTCAGAATGTACTTTCTGCTGCATCTTTCAAATGCACTGAGCAGTATATTAGCAACAATACATCTGATTTTTAAAAGAAAATACATTATAGATCAATTTAACACCTTTTTAAAGATACACAGTTCATTTCCTCACATGAGTTCCTCAAAACAGCCAGCCTTGGATTAATCCCAAAACTACACATACTGTGTACAGTACCAGTGTTGTCCACTGTGAAGGAGCTTGGGGTTGTTATAATATAAAACATAAGAAAAGTTTCAATTTAGAGGAGCCTGTGTAGCCCTTGTACAGTATCTCATTATTGTTTCTAATAGCTAATTAATCCTAGTACTTTAGTACAGTATATTTAGCTCTTTATTGAACAATCCCAGTGAAATATCATCATGGCTCCTGCAACACTCCTATTCTCTTTCTTAAATGCCATGACCCTTAGTTGTTCATTTCTCTCACCCTTACTATTTGACATATGTTTATTTTTACATATAAAAAGCCAAATTAAATATCCTTTTTGTGCCTCTGCTGGATTGTCTCATCACTGCTTTCCAACAAAAAAAGTTTTATACCTAAGAATGAGGAAACAGAAAAGGCCCCTTTTCACACAAACCATACAAAAGGGAAAAACTAAATAACAGATGTTTTTTTTAATATATCACTATTTGTTTTACTTGTCTTTTTATCGGTGGAGATATCAACAAAAGAGGTGCTACCTCCTCTCAAATATGTCTGACTGCTCAAGACCTCATAGCATTTATTAGAAGAGTGACAATTCTCCTCATTCTGGGCTCAGTGGTACCCAGCAGCACGATACCACCACAAATACAGATACCACCGGGTGGAGCAATGGCACTGTGGCTAAGGATCTGCGCCTGTGGCTGGAAGGTTGCCAGTTCAAATCCTGCAGCTGGCAGATTAATCCTACTCTGTTGGGCCCCTGAACAAGGCCCTTAACCCCAGCTGTTCCAGGAACGCTGTATAAATGGCTGACCCTGTGCTCTGACCCTAAGCTTTTCTCTCCCTGTCTGTGTGTTTCATGTAGAGCAAGCTGGGGTATGCGAAAAGACAAATTCCTAATGCAATAAATCGTATATGGCAAATAAAGTGATCTTATCTTATCTTATATCACCATTGTAGAGGATACTCTAGAGGAGTGTAGCTCATAAAAGCCAAAATAGAATAATTGACACAGTCAGCTAATGACACTTACCAAACAAACGTCTTTAATGATTGGGGCACACATGAGCCTGGGTAGTTTTTAATACATGGAAAAAGTGTTCCTGATGGGTGCATACAGTACCACTGTGCAGAAACAGATGGAGGATTTTTTTGTACAATCATTGAACAAGGGCAACGCAGCTAGGAATCATTGGCCCAGCTGCCTCGATAAATTGTTCAACACATCTAAGATTAATGTTGAAGGATTGAGAGTGTGAAAAACTAACTTTGATGGGTAACGATTAGGCTAACTAGTAAGGGTACAAGGGTACAGTGTATTACACACTGATGGTAAGAGTTGGCCTGTTAAAGCATTTGCAACTTAACACTTTAGCAGAGACTTCATATACTCAGTGTCTAGACCTAATTCTATTGTTCATGTGAATTATGTGCTGTTTACAAACACCGCAATACTTCAAGAAATCACTATATATACAGTACGTAGCATGTTTTCAAAAAGCATTTTTGCTTTTAAGGGTCAAGGGTACTATGATCTATTTAAGATCTATTTATTTTTTTCTATTTTTTGGGGGGTGTCACATTTATGTAATTTACTGTATGTCACAAAGCAACAATAGCTTTATTCATGATTGGGAGCCACGTACTGTACATTCATCCTTATATTTCCATTTGAAAACAACTCGTTCAATTTAAAGTGCAATCTTTCATCTTTTAGTATAAATTTACTTTTTAGATATTTCTCTCTTAACCCTAGCCCCTCACCTGCTTTAATACAATGTTAATAAAAATATAATACAGTCAAAGTAAGTTGAAGCATAACCAGGAGAGAAAAAAAACAAGAAAAAGACGTTTGGATGTTTTGGATGGCGCTTTAAAGAAAATAATAGATATGAGTATACCACGGGGCAATAATTTTTCACAGCCCCCTTTCCCGTGAATTTGGTCATCATTAATGATATACCATGAGACATTTGAAAAGCTACTATACTGGGATTATGCTGACCTTGATGAAGCAAATGACCATAAAAGACAAGATAATAAACATTTTAAGCCAAGGAAATTTCTTCACTCTAAATTTATTCGATTTTACCGTCATCGTGGGTATTATACAAAACCATCGAAGGCTAGGGATGTGTTAATATTTCAAATGGTAATTGATCACGGCTTATTTAGAAACAGACATTTAGTTCTGAGACTTCTTATCACAGCTTTCAATTGCACAATGAAAAAAGCAGGATTTAGGGTTTAATGCATTAATGCACCAGACATATTCTAATAATACACTATTACTGCCAGCATTTTTCTGAACATACATACACAACTTAAAAATGTAAAAATACTTAAGAAATCAAAAGACCAAAAGAGATCTGAGGTTTCTATCCTGAGACTTCTAGCCCTGGCTGCAGCCCATGGTAGACTCACCGTCTGAGTCCTGCTGGGCTTGTGTGTGTGAGAAGTCCTGAGGTCGCGAGAGGACAGCTCTGCGCCAGCAGGCGAGTCAGAGCTCTGGAAGAGAATATGGACCTTCTCAGCAAACAGCCCATTGGCCCCCAGTGTCTGGACACTGATTTGAAATGGCACTGACAGGTCAACATTTTCCAACACTGCCTGAAAGAAGCATTGATAAATGGAGGTCCGGTGTGAGAACAGTGTCAAAATGTTCTTTACAATTACAAACAACAGTCATTAGCATCTAAGAAATACCAACAGCACAGGTATTTTCCAAGAACTGGGATCCTTCCATATAAAGAGAAAATGAGTTTAGTTTTATTTTATTCAAATGAAGCTGTGCAACTGGTCCATCAGTGCCTCTATGTCATGCTTTCTATTGTGTTGGTTTCATTATTACAGACCTTGTGTGACTGGTCTATTTTAGCACAGCACCTACTGTAAGATGACTCTTGTATTGTATTCCCATTATGGAATGTGGTAATCAGAGCATTTCAATTGAGTTTTTTATTTCACTAAATGTAAAAAGATAAATATAACACTAATAAATTAAGATTATATAATGTACAGCTAACAAACCTATATAATGAAAGCGCTATAGTGATGTTTTTTGTTTACCAAATGTATCATATTCGTATTTTATCACCACTGTCAGATGTAATTTTTATTAAAAAATATACTTTTCCTTTTCCCTTTATAAAGCATATCATTCGGCCCTTCAGTATGTATGTCTGCACTAGACTTTGCACATTCCATACTTCAAATGAAAATGGAGTTGGATGGAAACATACAGTATAAGCTCCGTAATAATAGCAATCAACTACCAACAGTGGAGCTTAGAGATTATGCAAACTGTACATTGTAAGAGTTTAGAAAGGAGTCAAGTGTTTATATTATTTTAAATGCCGCTGCTCTAATATGGATCAGAGCTGCAATTAACCTCAAGCTTCTTTTTACCAACCTTTACGTGGAAGTTCAAACACATAACTGATAAGACCAGCTACTCTTCCATTTTAAGCACTTCAGGAAGGCAGAAACAATAGACAATGTAGCAACACTGCTGCAAATGTCTTACCTTAGTACAAGCTGCACTCATCACTGATTTGTGGAATTCCCCATCAACATAGATCTATAATTAAAAATGGCATTCTTTATAGCATACTGTAGAAATATACTGTGAGTGTGTAATTAATTATTCAAAGCTATCAAAGTCCCATCACTGTTTCTCGCTTTGACACTGGACAAGAACAATGGCCTACCTTAGCTGTCACTGTGAGATGCAGTTTCATTTTCAAATGAACATCACTCCATCCATTTCTGAACCCAAAGCTAACCATAATCCTGTGTTAATTTTGGTGGGTAAAAATGGAAAGGGGGGGGGGGGGGGCGCTGACATCTTTCTCATGAGAACTGTTGTATACTTCGACTAAACAGAAATGTTATAAGCTTTGTTTCCCACAAATGTATAGTAGATCAAAGTATTATAAATAATAGAGGAAGAACAAAACCACTGGTGTAACTAGTTGAAATAGCAAGTGACAACGGGTATAAATACTGTAGATTTTATGTGAGGAAGAAACTGCTGTCCTGGTTTCAGAGCCAAACCCTAGATCATCTTGAAGCTGCACTCTATCTACTGTAGAAGAAAGACATTAATAGTAAGTGTGTGTGTGTGGGGGGTGGGATTCTTTTTGGACATGATGATCTAAGGATTCATTTTAAACGAATGAATAACTGGAGGAAAGACACATTGATTATGGTGATGGTGTATCTTTCGGCTGGTATTTCCAGCACTACTTCCTAATCAGGAGTGATGAGCAGTATTTTTAGAAAGAGAGGCAGCAGCTACACTCACAGGTGGATGAGCCAGTTATTGGCACAAAGTGTTCCCTATGGTAATTCAGGAGGGAAATAAAGAGGGCAGAGCACAGTATATATATAATAAAATATTTTGGTCTCCATGGATACGGCATGGAAATGGGATAGGGCAGTGATTCATTGCCATGGGAACGGAAGGCCATTGAACCCTTGATCCTGGTGTTGATCCTATTGCTCCAATCAACAGAGGACCCCACCCACCCCCTTCCCCTGGAAAAAGCATTTGAGACACTTCCCAAACCCATCGAAAATTGAAGTCACCCAGAACATTCTATCAAGAACACTTTGCAATTCTTTTCTATGGAATGTATAACATTAAACATAGCAGGCCAAGATTATGTAGGTCGATATTGCTATTCTTGGCAACCAAAATCTAAGGCAACAAGTAAATAAATCATACCCGGTAACCATAAACAAAAGTGCCATTGCTACAGCCCAGCTCATCCAGTGGGGGTCTGTCCCAGCCAATCATGAGGCTGCTTTGACCCACAGTCTTCACAATCTGAAGCGAGCCAACTGGTGAAGGGGGTTCTGGGGGAAACAAATAAAATAAATATCCTAATAAAGTCAAAGAATTGGGAATTTAAAATAAAATGGTTAGGGCATTCTATCTATACCTCCTGAAATATTAAGGAGCATATAGTGGTGCAGTCAACATTATCACTTCATTTCATTCACATAATGTACAATATCTATTCTAGTATTTTAGTGTCTTGCTGTTATCCCACATAGAAATCCTTCAAATGACAATTTTATTTTGTGTTTTTAGAATGTTTTAAGTCATGGGTGCTATTATAATTAAATGCAGAAAGTGAAACACTTTTAGCTGTGCCAATGGCTACACTGGTTCACCATAGAAATAAAGCTCACACTCATTATGTAAACTGATGAGGAATTTCATTAGCACCTCTTGCAGAAATGCTTTCTGAAACACAACAAGATGGACAAGCTGTGGTAATTGAAAACAGTTTAAGATACAGTGCTTTCTAAATGTTTTCACCCTCCACCAATCACATTTGACAGCAAATATTGCTTATATATTTTTTTCAAATAAAAACTGTAGTGATCAAACCGAATATTGTTATACTGTATGTGACTAGAAACTTAATATAAACATCTTGTACAAAGAAAAAAAAAACTATATACAGTATTCTGTACATTCACATTTTTTGACTCCATTGGTTTTCAGGCTCCTAATACAGTACATCAGTAGCTGGAAACACCTTTGGCTGCAGTTTCAGCTATGTATCTTTAACACAGGTCTCTATCAGCTCCACAAGACTGATGAATTTCATTAATACAGATACAGTAGAAACAGCAGATGCTCTTCTTTTCAAGCTAGTGTTACAAACTGCACCTTCATAACTACATACTGCATTTTTTAATGTTACCTTAAGAGCAATGTTTTTCCTGCTTATACTTCCTTTTACACCATTACCTCCTTCCTTTCTGTGTAGTTCAGAAATAGTTACAATACAATATATAATGATATATCAGCACTATATTTAGAAAAAATAGGATCTCAAATAGATCCCAACCTAAAGGGTGCATTAAATGAACTAATCAGTCAGTTGTGCTTTCCAAGTGCTAAATGAAAGGTGCCTCTAAAACAGGAAGGATCACTGCACTAGAGAACCAGGGTTGCCCATCTCTGACTTTGTCATTTGCATCTGGAAAATTCAGAAAAATGTCAACTTTGATTTCACAGTTTACCCTGTTCTGTGGTGAGACATAAAATATATCAGATACCAAAACAAATGCTTTAAAAAACACGAACACAGAAAGAGAACTGAATAAAAATTACATATAAAAAGTATAATCAGGAAAAACTTTGCTCTTAAGGTAACATTAAAGAATGCGGTACGTTGTAAAAAAAGGGTTTGTCTGTATAATGCTAACCAAATATTTCCCCATTTTGAATCAAAGATACAAGGTACTGTAGATCTCAGGTTTTTTTCTTAAATTCCTTCCTAGCCTACTTCTGACCTCACTACCCCCTTCGCCACTCCTGCAGGGCTGTTAGCAAGCATGCAGGGTTTTCATCAAAACCAAAATGATCTGCAAGCTCATTAATCACTGACAGTGACAGTGATCAATATGAAATCACTTTCTTGGTTTCCACTTACAACCAATAACACGTTGCCTATGTTGTCAAATCACCATTTTTTAAAAATTAGATTAGATTGATCTTATCTATTCCTCTACATCACCCTGTATAGAGATCCTCCTCATTTAGGGTGATGCTGAGGAAGCAGAAGCAGGGAAGACAGGGTTAAAGATGAGGTTGCAGCAGCCCTGTCCAACAATGGGTAGGAGGGGAAAGTTACCATATACGTACATATAATTGTATAATAATTACTATAATTATAATTATATAATTACTTATATAATAACTTATAATCATTTGTTAGAGCATACAAACAATACCACTTTTAATCGGAAAACTGGTGTTTCTTCATAAAGAATTAAGAATTAGGAATATCTCAAAAATTAATACTGACACTAATCATTTTGTAACTAGCAGTGACTGTCTCTGAAAATTAGTCTTTGCATTAAAAAAATGTATACTGATGTGCTCCTCATGTGGTATTGCTGCCATAGTTCAATCATAATAATCTGACTCATTTGTGATGCAAATGTTTCCTAACAACAGTACAGTATTTATTTCACACGGATTAAATTCCTGACATTTCTTTAACTGTGCAGAGCTTTGCTGCAAGGCATTCATGTTTTTTTGCTCTCACTTTTTAATATACCATAAACAATGGTTCATTTAAGCACACGTAATATTCTCGGCAATTATGAATTGTTATACTTATTTTCCTCCTATTATAGTAATTACTTTAAAACCAGTTAACTCCAATTGTACCTTTTGTTTGCACCTTTTTATTGCTGCTGCAAATAATACTTGGATCGATTATATTTAGCTATTTTATAGTTACAACCACAACACACATGGGAAGCTATTGATTTTGAAAAATAAAAACACTAGGTTCTTCAGACCAGATTAAACCGATTGGGAACATGTTGCCACAACCATTATTAAGTCTAGCTTTCCCAGTGCAATCATTCTTGATTTAATAATCAGTAGTTTATATGATGCCCACACAGAGGCAATTCAAAGTTCTAATTCCTGGTTTGCATCGATCGTTCAGAAAAGACACTGAAATTATCTCATTTTCAACTGCATTGTTTAGCTGTGTACAGCAGTCCCTTAATTAACTAAGAAAGGAGTTAATATAATATCTTTTTGGATTAACATTTTTTTATTAAATGTATTTGGAACAAGAAAGATCGTTACTCTTCAATGAAGCCCGTGGTATGCTTTGAAATTGCTGTTTCATGTATTATGTTCTGATAGAATCTGACAAGGTGCACTGAAAATATGGATGTCTCTGGAAATTGCTGAAGTCCTTCTTATATCACTCAAGTGATGTCTAGGCAAATCAGCCTAAACCAGACTGAGGACACAATGCTCCAGGGTAGTGCAGAGCACCAAGGGCATCGAGACACAGTGTAGGAACTTTTTCCTACCAGAATCCAAAAATCACAGGAAATCACACATGATACAGTCTATTGAACTTAAATGCTGCATACAGTATCTGTTCATCTGTGCACCTGTCATGTGTGGCTGTATTTAAGATAAAGTCAAATAAAACCTTATTACACAACAACCATGCCACACAGTCTTGATACAATATATTTATCTAGTTTTCAAATTCATACAATATCTTAGTTTGAAATAAACTGAAAAATAAAATAAGTAGTATAACCAGCATACAAGTTAGTGTCTTTTAAATTTTGAATTTTAAGAATTTCAATCTTAACTTTCTTTGTAGTAATTTAATAACTGAATCCTTTAAATGCCCTTATCCTCTGCTTTAATCACATTCAGTACAAATAAGTCAATAACAATAACATATAAAATGCAAATATTTAAGTCCTAAGAGGGATTTTAAAAGATCCCCTGCTGAATTCAAAGATATATCAAACATAAGGATGCCTTTACCTAGCTTGGCTCTTATTGATCTCTGTTCTGGAAATAGGCTATTGGAGATGATCCCCTTGACATTTTGCTCCTGGCTGTTCAGTAGTGACAGCTCTGACAAATGGCTCCTTGCTGCAGCTGCTGAGGCACAACAATTTGCATCATCCCTAGAGAGCCATGTGTTATTCAGTATGACTCCTGCGTCTCGCCTTGCTTGGCTGGTACCTCTCTTCATCTGCTCCCCGGCATCTTTTCCCTGGACATTACTGGGCCTACCAGCGACCTCTGCCTCATTTTCCGGCTGTGATTTGAATAGTCTGGGACGTCCACCCTGGACCAGACAGGGAGTTGAAAGCAGACTGCGGTCTGTCTCGGGGTTGGAATCAGACGTGACCGATGAAACTACCTAAAATGGGATCACAGAAGGAGTCTGGGATAAACCAGGGAGCATTTTAATTAGCAGAAATGCAAAGCCCTGGGATGTCCCATTGGGTATGACAATATGTCCTCGTACAAAGGACCAAAATGATCATGTAGTATGCCAGTGAGATTTATCCCTGCGGGGCCATGTTCTGATTTGTGATCAGGTGACCTTCATGAGACATTAACTTAACCATTGGACCTCTTCCTACACCTGCATCCCACCAGGGCTTCAAAACAGAGCAATGGGTCTATTTGAGTTCTTTGACTTACATGAGAAAGCTTCCCTGAAGCCTGGGGCCAGTTTGATAAATAATTACTTCCGGATACAAAAACAGCACAGTGCTGCTAAACTCCAGATACTGTAGGTCAGTTATCTTGGACATGGATAAACCAATTCGCAGTCACTTTTATAGAGAATACTTGGCACATTTCCCGATTTTGAAATAAGTGCATTTGTGCACTTTGGGTTTTAAAAGCAGATTTCTAGGAGATTTTATTTCAAACTAAGGTAATGTTTTTAACTATGGAATTTACAGTAGATCACAGAAGACTACATGCAATATCAAAATCTCTTTTTTTTCATTTTCATTTTAATGACATTTTCCTCACCCTTGAAAGAAATCTCAATTGGTAGTCATTCTATAAACTACTATTCAGGAAGTTCCCATTATAAACTTGAAATTTCTTAATATATGCAGAACAAGTGTGAAAGACTGTTGTAAATGAAGATTAAACAGGAAATAAAATCTAGTTATCTAGTTCATATTTTTACCTACAGAATTTACAGTCGATTACAGAAGACTGCACGCAATATAATGCTGTATTTTTTATTTTCATTACATTTTCCTCACCCTTGAAAGAAATCTAGATCTTAGGCATTCTATAAACTACTATTCAGGAATTTCCCATTATAAACTTGACATTTCTGAATACATGCAAAACAAATGTGAAAGACAGTTGTGAATTAAGATTAAACCGGAAATCATTTAATAGTTATCCTGTAAAGACCACTGGAATAATATATTCATTTTAATGAATGAAGAGTCTGAGTAGTTTAAGTGTTAACCTGGTAATTGCTGCAGTGTGCTTGCTGCATTTGCTGATATAGCTGAATGATCCTCTCAGGACTGGTTAACCCTGGGACTGGACCAGTACATTGTTTATCAGAGGGGTGCAGGTCTTGGCGCAGGTCCTCAGTTTCTTCTAGAAGACATGCAGGAACAAGCCCCGCCTCTCCCTTTACTTCTGCATGGTACAGCCCATGGTTGTCTGGAACTCCAGTGACTTGAACTACTTCCCCAGCAGACAGAGGCAACTGAAAAAATGGAAACAGTTTTTTTTTTCACAGTATGCTATAAATGGTGATTTCTAAGCTAGGAATTAATAATTTATAGTGGTATGCAATGATTTTATGAGAATTTATGAGCTATTTGACTAAATAAAATACATATTTTATTTCTGAAGCAGATTAAATTAACCTGAAGTAATGATAACTCATTATTTTAAAATGCTGTAGTTCTTTCAGTAAACATCTCACTGCATAAAATCAGATATGTCAGTTACAATGCGACATATATGAAAGATAACTGATAATATATTAATCATTACAAAGGCCTTTTCTTAAAATGATCCCCTTAGCCTTACTGCTGGAGAAATGCCTATCATTTATTTTAGAATTTAGGAAAAGTACCACCAACTGCAAAATGAATTTGTCTCAATGAGAACTGAATAACCTCCCTACTCTAACAATGGGAAAAGTATAAGTAAAAAGTAAAAAAAAGACCCTCAGTACAGCTTTGCATTAGGATTGACATACTGTATCTTTTAAACAACACACCTGGGAAGTCAAGCCGCTTCCTAATGAATTTGCATTGTATTATTTAACAAGTCAATTTAGATAATGTACGGTCTGGCAAAAGATACACATCCTATCTGCTGCATGATACCCCATTTCATTTGCTGTTAGAAACCATGCTGTAGAACCAACACATTGTTTCTGTTCTCTCAATCCTATCTGTGGCATGTGTTATTATCTCATAATAGCATCACTGAAACTGAAAGAAATAAGTGCATTAATAAGAAAAGTTTTTTACTTACTATACAGTATTGTATACTGTAACATTTTTGTATTTTTTATGGCATTTGTATGTGCCCTTTGTATTTGTACAGTATGTGGAATAACACTCCAAAAACATACTGTATTGGTAAGTTAATTGGCTTCTGGGAAAATTGGCCCTGCTGTGAGTGTGTGTACTGTATGTCTGTGTTGGTATCTGTGTCTGCCCAGCGACAGACTGGTATTCTGTTCAGGGTGTACCCTGCCTTGTGCCTATTGCTTGCCAGGATAGGCTCCAGCTCCCCTGCAGGTCTGATTTGGAAGCTCGTTTTCAGATACATGAGGTTTAGTTCTTCTAACTGCAGAAGAAGTTAAATCAATGCATTAATTGACATATACCTTAGAAGGACTTGCACAAAATGCTTTAAAGTAATGTACTATGTACAGCACATGCATACTGTAGCCCAGCATATAACTCTATTTCACATCTCCTGTATATTCCATGTTCTTGAGGGAGTGAATAGTATCAGAAAAAACGGTGAATATTTACACCTACTGTAGTTTCTCTGTTTCTGTTCACAGCAAAAATAGAAAAGGCTGAAGTGAAGGCATGACATAATGTAGCGGATGTATATGCAGTAGTTTTCTCAGATTAATTAGGGACAGCAGCAGCTAATCAAGAGAATCACAATTAACAAATGTCCACTATGTTTAAAATAATTGCCAATCCTAAATGTCTTTAAATGTATTATACAGAGTGTTATAACATACACAGGAGAAAATAATCAACACTGTGAATCAGCATATTGGATCTAGAACAAAGCAAAAGCAAAAAAAAAAAGTGGTTTGTTCAAAAACTGTACAAAGCCCTTTCCATTAAAATGAGCGAAAAATGAAAACAAATTGAAAGCCGTCATTCCTCGAGGGGAAATGTTAAAAGTGCCCTAGACCTGTGCTCCATTCTAGAACAAGACTTACAGTGGGCAGCACTGTGCTCGGCATGTCAGGGGATGGAGAGTAATCAGCTGTGGCTACACAGGAGCGGAAGCTGAGAGACCCATCGAGATCTGGGAGGCTCCCTCTGCCGCTGGACAAGGAGCTCTGCAGGGGCCCTAGAACACAAAGAGGTGTTGCAGCCCCTCATTACCAACACTACTTTGCTCTGGGCTCAGAAGAAGATGAACGTCACTTGTCCACGGTCCCTGAACATAGCACGCTGTACTTCACCCCAAAGGCAGCATTTCTTTTTCATGTCTACAAAACACACAGGATTTTGACTTTCTACCAGTCTTCATGGATGCTATTTTAGTATCTGGGACTTTGAAAAAGTAATGAAAGAACAAGTTTTTATCCTATACAAAATATGTGTGTTGCATACTTGCCTTCTTCATCTGTTTGCGTCTCCTGTCCCCATATATCCTTATAAAAACCCTGAAACAAATGGAGATCAAATAAAACGTAGGTTTTACACCAATTTTCAAAGGTGTGCTACAAAAAAAGATTGAAATCTTATATTCATCAAACAATGTATCAGTAACTGTAAATGCTGCACTTGATTTTTTATATTCCACCAAACAAAATCAAAGCCAAATTCTTCTACTGTCTCCTTTCAGTGTTAAAGACAGCAGTAAAAGACGTTCAGCTGGTAAGGATGCTCTAACACAGGTGGCACATGTGAGCTTGGGTCGTGTCACTAGCCAGCTGTGAGCAGGATTCCCTGGTGGGGCAGGAATCGTCAGCCAGAGCTCGATCAGCTCTCAGTGACAGTGACCCCTGCAGCCTTCCACACGCTTGCAGGCACTTGTGTTGTCAGCCATGAGTGCTCCTCTCCTCCAATCAACACTGAGCTGTATTGAGCTGTAATGTCTCTGACATTTTAAAAGGCAAGTAGCTTGGACAAGGACAGATTGGGGGAGTCTATACTCTCTCAACCCCCCCCCCCCGGGAGTGACTTTGAAGCTACAGGCTGATTGAAAAACAAACAACTGGCTAGTGCAAACTGGGAGGGTAGAACAACAGTAATTGTGAATCCTAAATTGGAGGTTCACAACTAGAAAATACAAAAGCATGCCTTTATTTTCTTCTTCAATGACAAAAAAGGAGAGCTAAATTGTATCTCCAAGTTGGTCTAAAAGGCTGATTAACTTCTTAAATACATTGTAGTTGTCCTTCAGCTTGGCTCAGAAATATTGTTTCTGTTTGGCACTGTAACATTTTAGAATGAAGTCTACAAACGTACATCAAAACAGTATCACTGCACTGCTATCAGTAGACAGGAGACAGTAACAAAATTATTATTATTATTTTTACTGCATTTCACATATAGGAGGGGAACCACTTTATCCATCAAGTGCAACACCCACCCTTCATGTGCCAGTGGCCCCACTATACTGATTTGGTTTGGAAATTGCGCTCCAGAGAGAAGAGCACTACCTAATGGATCTACCAGAATCACTTGCAGAAGTAATCTGGTTTTCTCATTACTGACCAGGCCGAACCTTGGTTAACTTTCGAGATCTGACAAGGTTGGGCTACAAAAAGGTAAAAATAAAGCAATCATTCATTTTGCAGATCATACTGAAACTCACATGTAAAGAAAACAATGTCCTAGAGCTTGGAAACACTTCTGCTGGTTAAGAGGTTTCAAAGAAACTTGGCAGCAACATAAAAAAAGGAGCAAGTTACCTAGCATTGTAACTGACCCCAATTCAAGGTCGTTATCTGCAGTATCTTTCTACAGCAGTGCTTTATTACAGTACACACAGACAACAGCCCATAAATCTGTTAGTGTATATCAAAATACGACATAATTCATTCATTTTAAGTAAGGAAATATATATACTGTAGATTACTAAATTTTAAATCAGCCCTCAATTTGTAATGTATGTGGTTGGTATTGAAAACAAATGGTT
Organism: Lepisosteus oculatus; assembly: GCF_040954835.1. Lineage (NCBI taxonomy): Eukaryota > Metazoa > Chordata > Actinopteri > Semionotiformes > Lepisosteidae > Lepisosteus > Lepisosteus oculatus. Next base: position 42,993,483 of record NC_090696.1, on the reverse strand, counting down.
TCTAAATGGAAGATGTACTGTAAGTAAGCTCATTATATGAAAAGCTAATGACTGCTGTAATATAACTTAACTTTATCTCCCTAGTCTGGGTAAAGAGTGGTCACTGCTTCTGTCATTACCTGACTGCTGTGTGAAAGACGGTAGGTGCCTGAATACTCCATCAGGGCAGTGTCATTCACCAGGTCTTCAGCTTCCTCGATCACATTGAAGTCAATGAAGCCGTGCCTGCGCAGTGCCCTCACCAGCTGAATTATCAAGCTATTGCGCTCCTGACATTTCTGGACTACACAGGCAAGTCTGGCCTATTAAAGGAGAAACCCAAACTTGAGCATGGCAGTGATTCAAAGAATCCACCCGACTGCTACACAGCAGTGGCCAATTGAGTGTGTCAGCAAGAGCAACAACCCCAAAATATCTCTATTTTTGCTCAAAACGTGAAAGGCAAAACGGAGGGGGGAAAGGAAAGGCAGTACAAAATGGAAAACATGTTAAAACTGTCTTTTCTGTTCAGGAAAAAAAAGAGAAATGTTGATTATTTTGGTAATTAGCACACCTTTCATCTCATCATTTAAGCATTTTTTTGCAGAACATGAATTGGGAAAGTTGAGTTATTGGCAAGTCACTGTTTTATGATTAATGTCTGAAAGGGTCAGTTAGGTACACTATCCAACCTTGATGATTTTACATGGTGAACGTGCAAAACTGGTGTAACAGTATAATGAATAATCCATGCACAAAATCATTGGCTTACTTAATACTTGAAAGCACTTCTTGCGTTACCTAGAGAAGAACGTATAACTCACTACAATCAAGCCTTTCTAAACTTGTACTATTTCATAAAAGCATTAGTGTACAACTAAGCAAGCAACTCAATGGTAATTTAATATATCCATCTACTGACTATTATAATCTGCAGGAGAAATAACCCCTGGAGAGCTGTGGTCTGTCACATCTAGTCTCTTCACTGAACTCTGGTGTCTGTCAGCTATTCACAGAGATGCTGAAGTTGTATGTCTGTGACCTTTACCCAACCTTTCATTTTCCACATACAGACTCATCAGATAACTATTTTTTTTTAAAGATTGTTTTGTTAGAACTATTTTTAAGAAATCCTGAAGACGATGTGGATCATGACAGTTTTGCTGATAGTTTGAACTGCCAAAGAAACATGAGCAATTTGAAGAAAGATATACTGTACACTTCTCTAATTATTATCAAAGGAACAGTTAGTGGGACAAGCTGCTTATTAAAGTAAATTACAGGTTACATTAACTCACTGGATTGAATGGATGACATATTACGTTGGCTGGAAAGAGACTGCTGATCTAAACTACCAATGCCCATGAGGAGAAATAGGTTTAATTCACTCATCAAAGTGATCATACTGTACCTTTAAAGGAGCCACATCTAATTCAGCTTCCGTCTTCTTTCTTAAAAGTTCATCAAACTATAAAAAATAGAGGATGTTGTGGTCTGTACTGCTTTATGCAGGTACTACAACTTGTTAAATATGTTAAAATACTGTAACAAAAAACAATACTCTTGCTCTACTTATAATAAAAATAAAATAAAATAAATAGTAAAAAACTTTAAACATTCCCAATCAGGGCTTAGATTGATAAAAAAAAAAAACTTTTTTTTCTGTGATAAAAACAATAAAAAACTTCAAGATTTTGTATTAAAAAAGTATTTTTTCTGAATCTAAAAGGCTTTAAAAATATCACTTGGGGAATTTGTGTGAACTAATATGTATACTGTACTGTATGTGCTCAGCTCTTTCAACTGCTGGGCATAATTCCCCTTGCTACAATCTATGACTCTCCTGTTACTCTGACAGCATGTTTACATTAGGTTTATTTTTTATTAACATCTGTTTTTACTGATTTGCTTACAAAACAAACCAATGTACTAATTTTATAAGTTACAACAGAAATTGTTAACACTTATCCACTTATATATACTGCAGGAATTGTATATTTATCAACATAAGGCTGTTGTACTGCCATTCATAGATAAGGCAAAACGCACATAGATTTTCTGTATAAAATACTGTTTTTAGGGTATCTTAAATGGTATTGGTGAGATGCAAATACACAAACTAAAAGAAAATATACATTTGTTTAGTAATATGATCCCAAAATAAATCTTACGGTTTGAAATACCTGGTTTCTGATGTCCTCGTATCGAGACTTTAGCATTTTTACTGTCTCACCCCAGTCTTCTGATTTACTGACCTCTTTCTTTAGGGCAGAGTTCTCTGCGTTAAGTTCATTTTCAGGGGCAGACTATTTTAAAGAGAAAATAAGGATACTGTGAATTTGAAAAGTCCAATAACAACATTTGCAAACTGTAAGACTGGATTAACAATTTACAAATGATAGACTAAAAGCCAAACTGATACCAAACAAAATTGAAAAAATATGTTTTTTAGTTTGGGGAATTTAAGCTAAATATTATTTACTCTATTTTGTTACATAATAAAAATTCATAATAAACCTTGTTTTCCCAGAAATATTGTGCTATAAAAACACAAGCTGATTTAACAGTTTTAAATAACAGAGTTAGATTCCCACAGAGATTTGACAGAAAGGGCCTGTTGAATGATGATCAATACCTTCATATCAAGCTGACTCTGTAGGTGTAGTAGCGGTGTTTGGAGCTCATGACAATGGACTTCCATGTTGGTGGGGTCTTCCAGCTGGGATTTCAATTCCAAAATACCCACTGGTACAGACTCTCTTTCTGACATTCTTTTTTTCATTTCACTTATCTGGAAAAAAAAAATCTTTTGTTATTGAGTCATTAACAGTTTGCAGTACATTAAGTGTTTTCACAATGCAATGATTATTTACTGTTTTCCAATGCCTTGAAATTCTGAAACATTACACAGGGAATAATAACTTTCTTTGTTTTTACAGCCCTGTTAACATGAATCACAGATGGAGACAAATTTAAGAAGAAGTATGAACAAGTTAAGAAGGGTTACAAATCATGTGGGCTTTTTAGCAATAAATGCAGCTAACTAATGCAAGACTCTTTTCTAGAACGAAACTCTTGTTTCAGTAACACGTACAGTAACATTGCTGGACAACCTGTTCCATACTACCATAACTCTTCGTTTAAAGACGTAATCTCCTATTCTCAGTTTTAAATGTACAGTATTTCCCTGCAGTTTTCACTTGTGTTCTCTGGTTTGTGTTTCTATTCAAATGACACTGTATAGAAAATGAAATATCAGGCACAGTGGTTAGCATTGCTGGGTCCCTGAGTTAAATCCAGACCTGGCGTGCTATCTGTGTGGAGTTTGTATGGTTTTCTCCAACAGTTTTTTATGTTTCATGTACATGGGCCAGACAGGGCCGTCAACCACGCCTGGTGGATCTGGCACTGAGTAGTTCCTTGAACTGAGGTGCTCTGTCCCAAGACATGCTCCCGGGTTAATTGCGGGAAAACTGGAACTACAGTAGTTGTGAGTGAATGTGTGTTTGTGTCTGTGTGTCTGCCCTGTGATGGACTGTGTGCCGTCCAGGGTGTCCCTGCCTTGCACCTGTTGCTTGCCAGGATAGGCCCCGGCTCACCCCGTGACCCTGAATTTGAAGACGCGATTAGAAGATGGATGAATGGGCGTCACTCAAAGGCCTTTTATTTTAAAAAGAATGAAACAATTTTAAATCATAACAAACGACTACTGCAATTCTGATTGCTTACCTATACCTATTTTTTAAAAATAGTACAGTACTTAACATAGAGCATGCTTATTGTCGATACTGCTATTAAAGTGCTACTCAATAGAGGGAGCTATTGGCCTTCAGACATATTTTTATATCCCACTGACATTGCATATTATCTAAAATACACCACAACAGTTAATTACCTCTTTCCTTAGTTTTGCATTCTCTTTTCTCAAAATGTCATCCTCTTTCACAGACTCTCTCATTCTTTTGACTTCATTCACAGCCTGGGAGAGTTTTTTCACTGCTTCCTCTCGTTTAGACTCCGCCAGACCCAAGTCTCTGTACCATTTCTGTGCCTAAAACAATTGGGACAGTGACAGACAGCAACAGTAAAAAATATTTAGATTTTAGTCAACTTCAACGTGTCTATCCAATGCACCCCCAGGGGGAAAAAACAAATAAGGGGGAAAAAACAGGTTCTCTGGGAGAAGAAGAAGTAAAGAAATGGAGTTTTAACAATTCCCCTTCAGAGTGAAATCAGCACACCTCGGTTTTTGCCTTTTTGAGCTCTTCCTGAGAAGTCTTCAGCTCTACTGCCATGTGTCCCAGCTCCTTTCGCAGCTCAGCGTCTTCTTCACTCACACTAGGCTTCGCCTGGAAAATGGGATGCCCTCTGACTGAGAATACCAGCTTCTACCAATACACAGTATCAACAGCTGCACAAGGCTTTTTTTCTTATTTTAAAATGTATATATGTCATATATAAAAGAATAAATATAAATAATTACATAAATGAACAAAATGCCAAACACAGGTAAGTAACTAACAAATAGAGGCTTTGAAAAAGGGATTAGTGTTGCCACAGAAAATCCATTATCCTTTCAAAACCCCCACCTCCCTCCCAAATCACAGACAGATATTGGCTTCATTCAAGAAGTGCTGGACTACTGAACACAATCTGAAAGACCCCTGTTACCATTTCAGGTATATGGAAGTTCCTTTATTCTATATTTTAAGCTTAGGATGATCAAGACGATAACAATAAAGCTTATGGGAGAATCTTAAAACAATCTGAAGTGTGATAGTCAGTTGATGAGGCTGATATAAATCATTGGACATTTGGCCTGCCTTAAATACTGTGCTACATTTTTGACTGCATTATCTATCACTGATAGATATTACTTACCATTGTTTCTCTATATAGGAATTGAACATAATGGGAACTATTAATGCAAAATATAAACACATTGATAAAACAAGAAGATACAGTACATACTGTACGTTTTACCTACATTCACTGAATTCATTGGGGTTTTTTTATCTAAGAACGGCATCCCAAGTATCCCTGCTGCTGTTGATCTGAATGTAATTACCTGGCTTACACTTTTTCACAAAGGCACTTAGATTTGTTTCTATTTATACAGCTGGATTTAAAATATAGCTGGAAGTACTGTATAGTACTATTCTCAGGGGTTTAGTTGCAGTGCCCAACCTGAGCTGAACCCATAGCTTTGCCTGAATTTCTACATACTGTATACTGTGCAGCTGTAAGTCATTACCTGTGTTCTGGCATTCTCTATTTTTACCCCATATTTAATTTTTACCTCATTTTTTCCCTCATTTTCCTTTTGAGGATGTTCTAAATTTCCTTTCTTTTGATCCATGTTGTTTCTTAAAAGCATCTCATTTTCTCTTCTTAATACGTCCATTTCTTCCCTAATCCCCGCTTCTCTCACAATCATTTGTTTTTCACGGTTTTCCAGGACTAAAACTTTTTCTAAAAGCTCTTTATTTTTGTCGCTCGTGATATTAATTGTACTTTCCCATTCCATCTTGTTATTGGCATCCTTTATTCTCATAACTCCCAGTTCTCTTTCCAGATTACTTTTCTCTTCTTGAAGAAGAGCCACAGTCTCGGTGAGCTGTTCATGTGCCTCTTGAAGATCTGAATATTTTTTGGCGCTCGTCTCACATTCAAGTACCATAAATTCCTGCTCAGAGTTCTTTATGACTTTCTTCAATTCAGCTATCTCCTGAGAACTCCTGCTTTTTTCAGTTTGAAGTTCCAAAATAAGCTTTGAACCTTTTGTGATATCTTCTTGTTGCTCATTAATTTTATGGATAAGACAATTATTTGTTTCAGTTAAGGTTTCCAGTTTGAGTGATAAAGCTTGGATCTGTGTCTCCAAAAGACCATTTTCTGCAGTTGTATCCTTCAGTTCTTCTTTGAGCTGTACAGTTATGTTAGACCAATTTTCTATCTTTTCTTCAAGGTTTGTAATAGTCTGGGAGTGCTGATAATTCTCTTCTTCCACTTTTGTTTTAAGAATCTGTTGCTGGTCTTTCTCTTCTTTCAACTGTTTGATTATTTCAGAACTATCTTCTAGATCCTTTTTCAGTTGTGAAGTAAAATTCAAAAGCTCTTCTACCTTTTCTTGACTCTCTAAAAAATGATGCAAATTCTGTTTGTTCTCATTTTCCAGCTTTAGCATATTCTGATGATGTTTTACTTTTTCCTCCTGAAAAATCAGGATCTCTGAAGACATTTTCTTGCTGCTTTCCTGTAGCTCAAGAATCAGTTTTGAGCCTTCTTCTTTGTTTTTCTGGAGTTCCAGAATTGTGCAGCAATATTTATGATTGTCCTCCTTCAGCTTTGAAATATTCTCCTGGTACTGTGAAATTTGTTTGTGTAGTTTCACTATTTGTATCTCATGCTCCCTTTCTAGTTTTACAATTTGCTCAAGAAGTTCCTCATTGCGTTTTCCAAGGACTTTGTTTTCTTGTCTCCAATTATTTTTTAACGTCTCCAACTTCAGGTCATTTTCTCCTTTCAAAGTTTCCTGTTCTTCCAGAACCATCTGTCTCTGAAACATGCCAAATTTTAGTTTGGCTTCATCTTCAGACAGTCTTTGCATAGCATTTTCAGAGAAAATGCTTTCCAACTCCAGCTTCTTTTTCTGGAGACCTTGTGCATCAGCTTCTAAATTCAGTGTAGTTCCTTTCAGGGACTCAGTTCCCTCAGCTGGGGATTCAGTAGTAAATAAAGGACTTGACATATGAGAACACTCCTGAACAGTGTGATTATCCACAGTACTACAGTCAACATCTATGGTTTTAGTGACTAGAGATATAAAATTGGTATTCTGGGTTTTGTGGCCCATAACCTTCAGAAGGCCTTGCTGTGAGTGAATTACAACTGTTTCTTTATGTTTTGAGAAAAAATTGTCTCCTTCATGTTGACTCTCTTCTGTATCCTGGCTCTGGTTATGGATCCATAGCTTAGAAGGCAGTGTGAGTTCATACTCTGCAACAGTTTTAAACAAGTGAGACAACTCCGATTGGGTCTCAGGCTCTCTCATTATCAACTTGACCTATAGGAAATTCAAAGAAAAAATGTATTATCCAAATCCAATCATTTTTATTAAATAAAATATGTGTGTACAATTTAACTTTTGGCAACAAAGTATTTAAATGTCCTTCTCTAAAACAGAAGTTAAAGAAGTATACAGTAATTCTCTAATAATCTGTAAGAGCCAGCTTTGTCAGAGAAAGCCTCCTGTTATTTGTAACCTTTCTTGGAAGCTGGCAGATGCAAAACTTGCACATAAATGACTTAAATGTAAACTTTGTTGGATTAAATTATTTTTCAACATTATGCTACAAATCTTTATATAATCTTTACATAATCATCCATTTATACTATGCAGTGTTTATATAGTACATTCTCATACATACAGTGTTTATATAGTACTGTACATTCTCATACACACATACTGTAGGTTTGAGTAGAGAGCTGCACGTACTGTACATGTACAGTATGAAAAAACAGAAAAGGACATTCAAACTGGAATTTGTATTACAAATAATATAATAAACTGGGCTGCATCAAGTAAGAATTGATTAGGAAGAATTAAATGTGTTCATCAAGTACTTGGCCTAAGTCTCCCTGACGAAGAGCTTGCATGATTTCCATGAGGACCCGTGAGTTATTATCCAGGAATGGAAACACCCACTGCTCCAGGAGTTCACATGAGCACTGAAATGAAGATCCTAGCTGAGGAACCAATTCTGCAACAATAAAAAAATAAATAAATAACAGCCTTGAAATTAGCTGGGGATAATCAATCTGGTTTGTTTTAAGCTTGAGTAATGTTTTAAGTTTAAGTACATATTTTCATCATAAAACTAAACACGTACTGAACTAGCCGCTTTAAGGAGTCATACAATTAGTTGAGTGGCCTCTGTCTGAGTGTAATAAAAGTGGTTGTCATGGTTTCAGAATAAATACGCCTGTCTCTGTAAGGTCCCTCTGTCAGGTAGTGAAATTGTAAGATAAAATATCAACCATGAAGACAAAATAGCTTTCAAAACAATTTAGGGATAAGGTGTGGAAATATATACAGCAGAACAGGAGAAGGGTATAAAAACATTTCAAGGACACATAAAATCTCTTTGAGCATGTTGAAGTCAAACATTAAAAATTGGAATTCACCCAGACAATGCCTACAGTAGATGACACTGTGATTCCTAACTGAACATCCAGGCATGGAGAAAACTTCTTAAGACAGTCATCATTACATCAAAGGAGACTAGAGTTAATGTTAATGTTAATGTTTAATATTAATGTTTCTTTATTAGCCCTATACAATTTCTAGCATTAGGAATTCGTCTTTTCGCATACCCCAGCTTTTCTCCAAGGAGACACAGACACACAGACAGGGTCATAGTTATAGTTCAGCTACTAAAATGGGAAAATATATCCATGGATCAACGATATCATGGTCACTCCACATAGGGAGATCATATTGAACTGAAAAAAAATCTGAAAACCAGCATATGGTTTGTAACAGCAAAGACCTAAAACTGAGGCAAATATTCACCTTTCCAGAGGACTGTGATACACAGAATAAGGCTTAAGAAAAGGAAAGTGAATATCCTTGAATGTCCAGTCAAAGCCTAGACTACTTTCCATAGATTCTCAATAGGATTTAAAACTGCAGTCCAAAAGCAATCCCCAAGCAACTTGTGAGACCTTGCCACAAGAAACATGAAAACTGCACCAAGCTGGTGTGCAGAGTTGATAGAGACTGATCCAAAAAGACGTGTGGCTGTAATTGACACCAGATGTGTTTCTACTAAATATTAAACACAAAGGTCAGAATACTGCATGAAATCAGCATACTGTATTTCAGCTTTTACATTAAGCTTACACTTAAACTTATCCTTAGAAGTTTTCATTTTGGGCATATAGGCTATATACAGTAGGTAGGGTTAAGACTTGTTAATAACCTACTGGCAATGAAGATTGCTTCTTTCAGGCACTGTGTCAGTGATGGGGTCTGAACAGCTTTATTCCTGGAAGGATCAAGAACAGCTTCCTTTTTCAACTGCAACATGTCCTCTATGAAGACAATATCACCAGCCTGAAGGAAACAACTATATTTAGACCACAAACCAGAAAAAGGAAAATAAAATCGCCATACTTAACTCAACGCAAATCACAACATGTTGTCATAAATGTTGTCACCTGATACAAAATGTTCAGTTGTGTAACCTCAGTTGAACCAATATACCGCTGACTTTAACAGAAACAAAAACAAAACATGTTCTCATGATTTATTAGCTCACTTATACTAAATTAGGCTAAACATCTGTTTGTAATGGATAGTACAGCATAAACTGTGTCTTAAATACAGTACATCCTGTCAGTGTATGACAAACAGCACTGTAAAACAAATGGCTTACCTGAAGCTTTGATTTAAGATCAGTCAGAGCGTTATTTAGCTGTATGTACTGGCTCTGCAAGTCTTGCTCTTCCTACAACACAAGACACTGTAAGAGACTGGAGCTTATGATAACAATACCTCAATTGTTATCAGCAGCAATATCACCCTGCAGCTCACAACTGGCAACCCACTGAGGCTAAGCAGTTGTGAGCCTGGACAGTACCTGGATGGGAGTCCTCCTGGAAAAACCTAAGGTTGCTGCTGGAAGAGGTGTTAGTGGGGCCAGCAGGGGGCGCTCACCCTGCGGTCCATGTAGGTCCTAATGCCCCACTATAGTGACAGGGACACTATACTGTAAAAAGGCCTGACTCTCTGTGGTCATTAAAAATCCCAGGGCGTTTCTCGAAAAGAGTAGGGGTGTAACTCCGGCGTCCTGGCTAAATTTTCCATTGGCCCTTACCAATCATGGCCTCCTTATAATCCCCATCTATGAAGTGGCTTAATTACTCTGCTCTCCTCCCTTCTAATAGCTGATGTGTGGTGAGCGTTCTGGCGCACTATGGCTGCCTTCGCATCATCCAAGTGGTGGTGGAGGGCAGTCCCCATTACCTGTAAAGCGCTTTGAGTGGAGTTTCCAGAAAAGTGTAAGCAATTATAATAAGAATAATAATTATTATTATTATACCATATGTTGGGTTTAGGAAACCTAATATTTTTCATATTTAAAAATTTTAAAGTTTAGTTAAGCACAAAGATACTACAAAAGGATCAAACCTACAGTATACAGTACCTCAATATTTCACAGATGTATTAAAAATGTTTGTTCTCAAAGTTTTAAGCACTATTCACACCTCCAAAAGCATCTTTACTGTTGGTGAAAAAACACCCTCTAAATATACTCTGCTAATTCTGAATCCGTCTGATACTTACCATAAATTCTGTGATTGTGGTGTAAAGCCTGTTCAGTTGATTAGACTTCAGGGAGTCCTAAAGGAGGAAAAAAAAATGATCAATTTGATTTTCAAGATGATAGATAATACAATTAGGAAAAGAAAACATGCACAATAACACCATGTCATGTGTCCACTTATTTTTTATTTTCAAAATCATATGGTACAAATTCTTGTCTAATGAATCTGTAATGTTTTTGAACTCCAATCAAATCAATTCTTCATTCACAAAAAAATGTATTTCATTTTGAAATATTCAATTTTCCAAAAGTTTGTACTCAAAAGTTTTAAGACTGGTGCTGTACACCAGCTGCACACTTCTGTTTACATGGTACATTTACTGTATTCCTGGTTGGATCCAGAATAGTTAATTACTGTTGTAATGCCAATTATAGATAATGAAAAAAATATTTAATATTCAATGATGCTGTACTATGACCAAGCAAACACAAAAGAACATGCTGTTACACTGCATGACTAGCAAAGCTCACTTAAAAATACCATAGTCATTAGCTTCCTTTATAGTTACTATCTTTAAAGTTTCAACACTATGTTGAACTCTGGATGCTCTTATCACTGCTACTTAAGTCTGTGGCCAATCTAAAAAGTAAATATTTCTGTATAATAACTTGTACCTTTACTTTTAAATAGAAATAAGCAATATATGCTAAGTATGAAAAGAAACCACTTACAGCGGCAACAAATTCACAAAGATATTATAAGGAAAATGAATCTCTTTACAGCTGGACCACTGACATGATATTAAACACAGTGCATAGATAAAAGATTGCTCATGGAGAGCAAGTTGAGGTATGAGAAAACACAAATTCCTAATACAAGAAATTGTATATGGCCATTAAAGTGATCTTAAATCCATTAACATTTACAGTAACTAACATTTGTCACCAACAAGATGGATCAATGCGAGGTTAACTAAGGCTTAGAAGCAATGCTGCCTTAGAAGCTATGTCTTGTGGCATTCTTTTCCATTGCTGTTGTAGAGCCTTGACAAGCACGTCTCTGTGCTTTGGATGCAATGCATGATCCTAATTCATCCCACAAATGTTCAACGGGACTCAAGCCTGGTTATTTAGAGCATCTACAGCATACAGTAAATGACACATTCGCATCTCAAAAGAAATCCATTGTATACTGGTTGCAATGTTCTCAGTCATGTTCTCCAGGTGGAATGTTATCACATCTGGATGAACCCACAAGTGCTGCATTTGATAAACAAGATGTTTATGTTTATGGTTTTTGTCTATGTGAAAAAAAGCTTTGGGATCCCTTGAAATGAAATGTATAATATAAATGTAAATCATCATTATTTTAGATTTATTGGTTGATTCCTCACTGTACTGTCAAGTTGTCATCAATGACTATAACTGTTTTTTTTTGGTGAATAGACACTCCTGCAGAGACCGTCACGCTTGGACTTCATATAGATCTTGGTGAGATGTGTGACTTGTAGTCTTCCAGGTTCTTGCCTATCATTGATGGACTGTGTTTGGCCATTAAGTCTTGACAGTTAAGAAATTGTTGGCTATGAACACCCCAGACAGCGAGTGATAGTGTTCTGACTCTAACATACTAAAGGCACAAAGGCATTGTTCTCTTGCAAGCATAGCAGTTCCTTTCTGTGTTCTTCAGGCTTGGGCTTTAAAGGGTAAAATCACTTCATTTCTTGCACCTAAACAACTGTCTCTCTTATGAGGTGATACTTATGCAAGTCACTCAACTGCATTTCAGTCACGAGCAGTCAATAAATCAAAATGACAGTAAAACATCTAATTAATATCCAAAATCTATATTCTTTCTTTTTCTAAAAACATACCATACATACTGTACATAAATAGAATGATACTGTATGTTGCTTTTGATGCTCAGTATATTAAACACAAAATGAACAATGTGGGCCTTTAACTCCAAAGATTACTGTTAGACAGTATTTAAGGGTTGCTGTTCTTTTTTGTTGTTGCTTGTTGACAACCAATTCCTTATATTTTACAATAGATTACGGACTACATTACATTAATGGAACTAGAGTATGAATGTCAGGAATAGGTAGGAAATAATGAGTTCATAGTTAATATTATGGACACTATGCAACTCTTTAAAGTAGAATTTCTTGAAAACATGATGAGTACTGTAACACTTCATATCAAGTTCAATTCAGTCAACCTTTAAAAATTTGGTTTGATAAATAAAGAGATAAAAAGGATATACTGTAAAACTAATAAAGGCTGGAACGTATTAGTCAAATTTAAATAACTTTTAATCACTTTTACAATTACAGTATGTGGCTATATAAAGTACACTGCATTGTCCTATAACGGACTGCTCTGCAACTTGCCCTAAAAGCAAAGCTTGAAAGAAAGTTATAATCATTTTCAAACTCTAGCATTTGCATTGAAAGCACAGGCATATAACCAAAAGAGGCCAAAAGTGATTGAGTAATCCTCACTCTTAACCTGCTGTAGATAAGCCTGAAACCATGCTCAATGAGAACACCATTCAACCTGATATTTCCCAAAACAGAGCACGTCTCAAAAATAGACTTTTACTATTAGTGATACATTTTGCTTGGTTTGGTGGGGTAGCTTTAGACTAATATCTTGATTCAGTTAAGTATATTATCCACTTAGATCAGTGGAAGATTAGGGAAACACTTTGAAGAAAGTATTAACCCAAACCCTAACCTATGCTAAACCCTGAGCTAGGGTTAGGGTTAGGATTCCCACAATACGTAGACAATTTTGGATCGCATGGCTGTGTTTTCAAACAGGAATTAAATTAAGGAAAAGAGATATTTCAATGTTATCTTCACTTTTTTTTCTTCTTCCATACAGTATATGGCCATCTACAGTACACTGCATTGTCCTATAAGGGACTATTGTCCACCTTGCCTAAAAGCAAAAGCCTCAAAGAAAGTGATTTTTCTTTTCAATCTCTTGCATTTGCATTGAATGCAAAGGCATATTGACAAATGAAGCCAAAAGTGATTGAGTATTCCCCACTCTTAGCCTAGTTAAGCCTGAAACCATGCTCATTGATAAGGCCATTCAACCTGAAATTGTCCATAAAAGAGTACTGTACGTCTCAAAAACTGAATTTTACCATTAGTGATACATTTTGTTTGGTTTGGTGAGGTGGCTTCCGACTTATACAGTACTGTATTGTAGCAGACTGAAGTAAGTATGTACTGTATGTATTATGTGTTGTATTTATTTAATTTTAAATATGGGGAAATAAGGTCGGATGCGTTGTTACTCTAAAACATCTTTATTGTACTGTATATAAGAAACACTCAAAAGAGATTTCTAACCTTCAAATGATTTAGTCTAAATGTGATTTACTGCCTTCTATGGTACAGAAAGACATTTAACAAGAAACAAAACAAATATATTGCTTTGTGGCTTTGTTAGAGGAATGAAAATGTTATGCAGGAATTAAAAACAAAAGACTTCTGTGACTTCACATGTCCTGTCAACGGATCTTCTCTTTGCTCAGTTTCACCCTCAAACAGCATAACTTGATTAGAAATACATAACCCTTCCCTTTCTGTAGTGAAATCTATAAAATAAATACGGATTTGTAATACTCATTTTCCTATCAGTGCTACTTACTCATAAAATGTTTGTTTAGGGAAACCCTTTTGACACGGTAGATGAACTTTGGTTCTGTCTGAAATACACTATGTACTGTATATTAGCTGGCTCACTTATCCCCTCTATACAGTATATGTGTGTCCTATAAAGGATATTGTTGTTTTTTGAAGGAGGTGGATATTTTTGTAATGCTATGTAAAAAATAACGTAACTGTGGATGTTGCACACAATGATATCTTTACTGTGTCATTATAGTGAATAACACTTACCATAAACTTGCTGTCAACAGTTACAGGTCCCTTGTTTTCAAAATTGGCAGAACATTCTTCTTTGGAGTTGATATCCTTCCTTGCCTGTGGTAAGTTTCTTCTGAGGCGCTCATTCTCTTCCGCAAGCTCCTCCAGCTCTTCCAAAAGGCTGCTTTCTGACAGCTTCAGCTCGTGTATGCGGGAGCGAAAGTCCTCCAGCTTTCTGCTCAGAAATTCCTCATTCTCCTCAGCATCCTGAAGCCGGTCTTTAAGTTCTCTCCTCTCCATGTGACTGGCCTCTTCCCTTTCCAGCAAGTTGTTTAAATCCTCTTGAAGACTGCGGATGAATCCCTTTATCTTATCCTCACCTCCGTCAAGAAAGGATGTTATTCTAGTGTCCGCCACATCCAACTCTGCCAGCCTCTGGCCTCTTGCAAAAGCAGTAGAATCCAAGGTGTGTTTCTCCAGCTCTGTCCTCAGCAGAGCTGCAGAGGCAGTGAGCTTGATGATCTCCCTCTCCAGCTTAAATATCTGACCCTGCAGGCCTTGCTCCCGTTCCTTCATGAAACCCAGCTTGCATTTAAGCTTCTGCTTGTAGTGCTCGAAATACTCTGACTGCTTTCTCATCTCTTCTTCTTTCATTTTTATTTGGTTCTGAAAGCGATGCAGTTTCTCCTTCCAAACCTTTTCTAGTTTTTCCTTTTCTGATACCTGTAAAATAGGGCAAATTTTGAAATCCAGTAGGGTCTCAACATTCGTGAAGGTTCGGTGAAGAGAACCGTTGCAAATAACCATATTTGCATATAACCACATCCACCCCTATACCATCGCATACTGTACTACAGTATATAGTATATTTGATTGAAAGACACAAATGTACTTCCCTTATTTGACAGTTGCTAATGCATTGGCTTTATGATAATTTAAATAACCTTGATTAACTAAGATAAGCAACAGTAATCAAAACCTTATAGTAATTAGCTAAAAAAACTAATTCCTCCTCTCCGTCCAGATGATGCCTGCAATTTCCTCTATCTATGTGATAACCACTGTAATTAAAAGGGGAATAAAACTGTCAATGTGCCTGTAAATTCAGCTCCCTCCTGTCATTGTTCACGCTGCTGACACAGAACCGGGAGTGTTCATTACAATACATAATCCAGACCGTGTTGAGATGCTCAATAGTAGGTACTTAGGCACAGGGCAGGAAAAAGCTCACTCACTAGCTAGATTCGACTCTTGATCCTAGTCTGTTGCGCCGCTAGTTTGAAACTTGCCCTTAAAACCCTTTGGCTCCTTTTCACCCCCCTCTGCTCTTCTTCCCACTCTTCAACAGGGTCTTCCAATAGTCTGTTGGCCAGTCCGAATCGTGAACAAGCTGATGTTCAATTTGCAGATTTAACTACTGTAATTGTACTAGGTAATAAACTTGAAGAACCCTAATAGAAATGATTTTTAATAGTGTGGATTACATTTTGTTTGGAATAAAAAGGGGGCCAATTAAGGGATTGATAAATTTGAGAAGAATCACATGCTTGATAATTCCTGTTTTCTGATACAAAATCTTTGGATGTACTGTATACAGTGAAGAGAACAGAAGAGAACATTTTGGAGACTGCATGTCTTTAGTTATCATTTCAAAATTATACCACATTTTGAAATATCTAACACAGCAGATACACACACATTTGCTGAACATGAACAGTTGACACAAAATGGAAATGTATGTTCTTTATCAAATGAAAGGCACAACTATTGAATTGAATGCTAAGACACTGAACATGAATTGTAATACGTCTTGCGGCACCTCTCATCAATCTCTGACTCCATACTTCAAATGAAACAATATGTTCACAAACGTGGCTTTTCACATGGATGCTAATTCTATTAATGCCTGGTACACACTCAGACTAGAATTGCTTTGTCACTTTTATTAGATTATCCTAAGGACTTCTTCACAGACAATAATTTTATGAGTTATGGTTGTGTGTACTGTAGACACTTCAGCTGAAAGGTAGATTTCTGCATGAAATACACCCCTAAAAATCATAACAAATATTCTAAAGCATGTATTATACATGTGTACTGAATCATACAGTATATTGTGCAATATTACTCTTAAATTAAACTGAACCAGAGTTTGAAAACAGAATTAATCATATGGATTTTACCATGTTCTGTATTTCTTCCTTGAGCATTTGAAGCTTGTCTTCTTGTCTTTGTCTTGGGACAGCAGATGGCACTGACCTTACAGTGAGACTGTCCACCTTAGCCAGAAGATTTCTTTCTGACATTTCCAGTTCTTTAATTCTGTCAGGCAAATTAATATTAAACAAGAATGTACCATTGACAATAGTAAATGTAATTATATAATTGAAATATATTATTGTATATAATTATAATACATGATTTAGAAAAGAAAAAATAAGAAAATACCATGTTAAAATAAAAAAATAATTAATGCAAGTTTTCAGAATCACTTGCTGTTGTACATTTCATCCTACAGTATCACCATATACTGTATATATTCTTAATTACAAAACAAATATCAGTTTCTTGTGGATAGAAAATTATATACTAATCTGAGACTAAATCTGTATAAAAACTGTGTTTAATCTCATGTAGTCATATACAGTAATAGACTCAAGCATAACTAAATCATGAGTGCCTAAAATTGAGTAATACTGCATGGGTAATATACGTTTCATTTTTTGTTGAAATACACCAGAGAAAGTACATTTAATTAAGATATTTTCAAGCACAAATTTGATTATCCCTATTGTCTAAAATAAGAGGCATTTGTTAATGATATGCAATCTGGGAGGAGGTAATTCACTTTAATGGCTTTTAATGCTTGATCTGAGACTGAAAACCTTTAGCAGTTTTCTACAAAAGAAAAGGAAATATAACAGCTATACAGTCAGGAGATCATTATTTTCAGATTACCGGTTTTTCAGTGCTTCTTCAGACTCTGTGAAGCTGTTGACATTATCCCGGAGGCTGTGCTCCAGCACTTTTACCCTCTGTGACAAAAGCTGAAGCTCCTGGTTAGCCATCTGCTCTTCAGGTTGCTTGTCAATTCTCTCTCTTTTTGCCTCCTCCAAGTCCTGGAATGACCAGGAGGTATCAATCATCAAGTTCACATTCACAACATCATCTCCCTCAGAGCAGGGGACAGTGAAACTGTAACAACATTCCTTGATTCTCTCCAAGGACTCCATAAGTCCAGTTTTACATTTGCAGATGTCTGAGTCAGTGCTGCTGGCATACTGTACTTGCCATGTTATTTACCAGACCTGCCTGAAAACGGGTCACATCCTAAAGTCAAGTTATACTGCTGGATTCCCTTTTGTTCAGTGAATCTGTCTTAATAATTGATAACAGAACGTAGAAGCTTGCCTGCTACTGGTTGCACAGTCATAAAACATTAACAAGCCTCTCAGATTACCCTCTTCATTTAGGGAGCACCTAAGACTGAAAATAAATGCTTATACAGTATTTGCTCCTCTGTCACATTTTACTGTGATACAATATGGAATCATAATCTGTTTAACTGGGACTTTTGCCATTGATCAATACAAAACACTCTTTAATGTTAAGTAAAAACACAATTCTACAGATATTCTCAAATTAATTATAAATATAAACGGAAAATAACTGACTACATAAGTATTCATTCCCTTTGCAATGGAAAACCAACATATGCTCTGGTGCAGCCAATTTCTTTCAAAGTCACATAATTAGCTGACTGGAGTCAATCTGTGTATAACTTAGATGTTGCACATGAGTTCAGGTTAAATACACCTCCTTCTGCAAGGTTCCACAGTCGATAGCTGTAGATCCCCACAAAACCTACTGTATACTGTATCATGAAGACAAAGGAACATTTAAAGCAAATCGGGGAACTTGTTATTGAAAAGCATCAGGGGAAAGGTTAATTCCCAAAGCACTGTAAAATCCATTTTAAAGAAATGGTGAAAATACCGCCCTACTGTGAATCTGGATAGAACAGAGCATCCTCAAAAACTAAGGATCTGGGCAAGATGGGCTCTAGCCAGGGAGGCATACAGGAGGCCTGTGACAACTATAAAGGAATGACAGTCTTCCATGGCTAAGATGGGAGAAACTGTGCATATGACAACAGTTGCCTGGATGCTGCACAAACATGGGCTTCCTGGGAGAGTGGCAGAACAAAAACCACTGTTTAAAACAACTCACATCAAATCTCAATTACAGAAGGCACGAAGGCATGAACGAGACTCTGAGACCAAATGGAAGACAATTCTATGGTCTCATGAGACCAAAATTGACCCTTTTGGCCTCAATGTTAAGCACTATGTTTGGCACAAGCATAACACTGCACATCATCCTGAAAACACTATCCATACTGTGAAGCATGGTGGTGGCAGCATCATGAAATGGGTATGCTTAGCTGCTTTGAGGCCTGGAAGACCTGCCTGTGAAGATGCAATATGGATGCAGCAAAGTACAAAGAAATCTTGGAGGAAAACCTGCAGAAGTCTGCAAGAGATCTATGACTGAGGACAAGCTTCAGCAGGACAATGACCCAAAACCTACAGTACTGCCATATCCTCACTGGAATGCCTTAAAAAAAGTTGTTCTGGAATGCCCTAGCCAAAGCCTGGACCTCAATCTGATCAAGAATCTGAAGCAGGAGTAGAAAATTGCTGATCACCAGCAGTACCCCCTCCAACTTGACGGACCTCGAGCAATTCTGCAAAGAACAACAGGCAAAAATTGCAGTGTCCAGATATGCAAAGCAGGCAGAGACTTTTTCAAGAAAATTCATGGCTTTAGTTTCTGCCAAAGATGTAGCTATCAAATATTAACTCAAAGGGGGGTGAATACCCATGCACGCACTTCTTTTTGTTAATATTTATAAATTAGGAGGATATATAGTTTTATTTTTTACTTGTACTTTTTTAAGAGTGTCTTCTATCAAAGCTTTGCAAATTCTCTGGGTTCTGGTATAGAGTTTAGCATGCTGCCCGTAGCCACAACTTAGTTCTCAAGCTTTGCTCCCTGTTTGCGTTTCACTCTGAACTCCCACCCTCCTGGGTTCCGACTTTGCCTTTGGATTACCATAGTGCTCTGCCTCTGGCTATGGACCCATCTTGTTTCTGGACATCAACTTTGAATTTCCTGTGTGTTTTGGCTCAGAGTCTATTTGTTTACGAACGTTGCTTTCTTCTTGACTATGGCCCTGGACTGTTTTTGCCAGCATCATGCTGGCCTGCCTGCCCATCACTGCTCTGCTCATTACCTGCTACACACACCGTGCTGCCTGCTGCTTTCCTCATTTGTCTCTCTCAATCTTCACATTGGTTCACCTCACAACTCTCAGCTGTGGATTACTTCATTTTAAGCAGCCGGCAAGACAAAAACATTACAATTCCATATTGTAACACAATAAAATGTGAAAAGGTCCAAAAGGGGTGAAAACTTTTGATAGGTACTGTGCATTTAACATATTCAGGTTAGCTTTTGACATTTAACATTTAACATAGCTTAGGTTAGTAATCTATTGTCAGTAGATTACTTCATTAATCAATGCAACAATCAAGCTCCCAGGACCCTTGCCACACCCAGGAAACACAGGTCTAACCTCACCCAAGGAGAAATTCAGGCACTCCAATCTACAGTATATATCAATATACACAGTATTTACAGTACCTACAGTATATATCAGTGAAGCCTCCAGACAACTAACCAACACTTCATCTACCGTCCTCTCCCACAGGATCCTACTACTACCTACCAAATGGAAGTGGTATCCACCATCCCGCTTCTGATCAGCAGCAAGGAGTTCCCCTAAGAGGCGAACCGTCTCATCGTTGAACATCCCCAGGTATCCCAATTTTACCTCCTCCCCAAAATCCACAAACCCGACACCCCTGGACGCCCCATCGTCTCAGCATGCAACTGTCCAACTACTCACATCTCTGCCTTTCTCGAGAGCCTTATGAGACAGCTGGCTGAAGAGCTTCCTTCATATATAGGACACCAACCATGCCCTCCAACTTTTTTAACAATTTCCATATTCGGGTTAGTCTAGATATCTTGTCAAATTAGAAAAATCAATAACCTACTTTTGGATCAACCAATAACCAATATTTTAGTGTAGATAATAAATAAATTAGTGAAAAACATTTGGGGTAAAAAAAAACAGGTATTTATGCCTGTAACTGTTCATATAGTAGAGCCAGTATCAGAAAGACAAGTGGGTTGATGGATATAATAATAATAGTAATAATTGCTTACACTTATAAAGTGCTTTTCTGGACACTCCAGTCAAAGCGCTTTACAGGTAATGGGGACTCCCCTCCACCACCACCAATGTGCAGCCCCACCTGGATGATGCGACAGCTGCCATAGTGCGCCAGAACGCTCACCACACATCAGCTATCAGTGGGGAGGAGAGCAGAGTAATGAAGCCAATTCATAGATGGGGATTATTAGGATGCCATGATTGGTAAGGGCCAATGGGAAATGTATTAAAATTTATAATGGGAAAGGGATATATCTTTCCTGGATGGTACTGTATATAGTAAAATAGGAAATCAAAGAAATTAAATATGATTTAAATGATATCATATATAAAATCTATTATAATTTTATAATCTAATTCAATAATTAAAAATAAATAAAAAATATGTTTTTAGAGGTTTCTCAAAGCTAATGCCAACGAACACAGTTCAAGAATATTAGTGTATTATAAACCTGAATAACTGACAGGAAAAGCATTAAGATTACTAACTGAATTATTTCCTTCCATCATTTTTTTCTTTTTTTCAGCTTTATCTCACACAGATCGTCACTGTATGCTTCCTGTCAATCTGAGAAATGTTTCCAGAGGCTACTCGGGTGCTATGAAATGTTTAGTGTCCAGTACAACTGAATGGGTATCACATGAAAATGACATTCAACAAGATCCATTATGTTAAACATATTAAACGTCTTATTTAACAAAATGTGTATTAGTTTGACTAGGTTTGCATTCATTATCCATATATTACTGTGTACATAACACATTACAGTGTGCAAGGCTCGTAAATATTTAAATATGATAAATAAAATCACATACCTCTTGTAAGTCCTTTACTTGTGACTGCAATGCACGTTCTTGCTGTTGTAAGTTTTTGATTTTCTTATCTTTAGTACTAAGGTCATTTGTCAAGCTATTTAAAACCTGTCTTTCTCTGTTTATTGTCTCCTCTAACGACGTCACAAGCTGAGAGTTCTGTAAGAGCTGAATATCCAGTGCTTCATTCCTCTGCTGAAGTGTGGTTTCCATTTGTTTCAGCTTACAAATATTTTCTTTCAGAAAATCAAAGTCCTGTTTCAACATTTTGTAATGCTCATCAGATGCCTGTAACTCCCTCACCTTTTTCCTTAGCTGCAATTCAAGATTTTGCCTTTCTTTCTGCCACACAGACTCCTTAATTTCAAAGTCTGTCGTTAACCTTTTCAGTTCAGACAAAAGATCAGTGATTTCCTTATCTTTTTTGGTGCTGAGGCCTTCAAATTCACATATTTTTTCTCGCAGTTTGGATTCATAGTGTGAACTTTCAGACTCCAGTCGATGAATTTTCTCTTCCAGTTGTTTGTTTTCAATTTTTTTTTCCTTGTCACACCGTTCATGGTTTGTGCACTTCGCCTTCCATCTGTGAACCTCATCACTCAAGGCACGTTGTTTAGCACCAAGTTCTTCATTGCGTATGGACAGTCTCCTCTGTGTCTCCTCCATTTCTTTCAGGAGCTGTTCTTGACTGGTTAGCCTGCTTTGAAGCCCCTGTATGGTCTCTTCTCTCATGCTCAGCAGTTTCTTCATTCGAGTAATTTTATCCCGTCCATTTTTCGAACAGTCTTTCTGCATGTCTTCCAAGAGAGATTCCAGCATTCTGTTCCTTTCTTGTAGCTTTCTTTCAGATTCTGTGTGAAGCACCACTTTCACCTGAACGTCTCTCAAGTCATTCGTCAGGCTTTTGACTTGTTCGTTCTGTTCACTGATATTTATGCCTTTTTCTTTTATATCTACCGCATACCCAGTGTCCATCCTGATAATAGCTCCAACCTTGTCTAATTCAATCCTTTTGTCAAGGTCTTGCCAGACAATCTCTTTTACGGCTGGTATATCTAGAGGAATGTCTTGACTTTCACCAAGAATCTCTTGCAGTGGAACAGCTGCACCTTTGTCTGGAATTTCTTGTGTTGGGGTCTCACTCTTGCCTTGAAGTTTGTTTTCCAGTTTGGCCAACTGTTCTCTTTGTTCTCCTACCAGTACCTCCTGGATTACCACCTCTTTGACTGCACTCTGTGGTTTTGCAAAAGGCTTGCTGAGTTTTGTTTCTCCAAAGGCTGTTCCTGACAGCTTTTCCTTCAGCCGATCTTTTCTGATTTCAAGAACATTTGTGTGATCGCTCATGCCATTAACCTTCTCAGCTAGATCTTCATTAGCCCCTTCTTGAACGACACCCCTCTCTGTATTTTCAAACATTAGCACCTTAATCTACTGCACGTGTTGTGGCTCTGACTCATCTCTCTCCATTTCTAATACATTTTGTCTTAAAAACCCAGTTTCATCAATTTTTCTTTTCTGATGTCTTCGTACTTTTCCTCTGTATGCTTCAGTTTGCTTAGGGATTCTTATTCTTCCCCGATACTTTGTGCAGTCTATATTGAAGTATTGGAGTTTTTCCCCATATTTGTCTCATAATGTTGCCACTGTGCTTTATGTTTAATTTTTTTGCATGTTAGCTATATTATGGCTAGGATCAGAAATAAAAGCAATATTTCATCTTATGTAACATCCGACTTATTTTCAAAATCACTGATAATTCTTTCTGAAAAAAGCAATTTCTGCTTATTTTACATGAGTGGTTTCTTCCTTAAAAGTGCTACCAAATAAAAAAACGCCATTATGGATTGTCCGTTATACAAAAGGCTAAAAACATATAGTGTTTTATTTAAACTCAAATAGTAATTTACATTTTATTTCAATTTTAATTATAGTAATTTACTATATAGTGTTTCTTGGTGCACTTGAATGTTAACGCATTCAACTCATCATGTTCCATGAGTTCGTTTTAGTGCCTAAAGTGGGGAAAAAAAAGAAATTAAACCCAATTACATATTATTCTACAAATAAATACACAGCATACTGTTAAATACAAACATTAAATAGTAAATTGGTAGAGATAAAACAGAAAATTAACAAGGCTCTTTTTCTAGAAGTGGTAAAAGATTGAAAGAGAATCTAAAACCACAGATTTAATTTTGCTGTATGATTTAGACATTCTAACCTTTCACCATATAACTAAAGAAATAAAGTACATGTAAGAGACAGAAAAAAATCAAATGTTCTAACACTGTACAATTTACTGTATGAATGCCTTTTACCTGTTCTTTGATTATGTTGTCTTCATGGCCAGAGAATAAAAGCTAAAGAAAAAAATAAAAAGAGAAACAAAAACTAAAAAAGAAATAAAAAGTTTCCCAGAGAAAATAAACAGGAGAGAAAATAAAAATGTGTTATCAGCATAATCTCTGTTAACATATTAACTCACATACAGCATTACAGATAGCTATTTCAGAACACAAAGAAATGTGAATACAAAGAAAACTAAACAGTTTCCAGCTTGGTAGCTAGCACATTTGTCATTTGCATTCAACTGGCATATCACACCAGCATAAAAAGAAAAAAAACTTTAACAGTGCTGTTTTTTCTTTAGATGCGGTAACCCAGATCAAAGACTCCAACCAAATCTGTGAACATTCTACAACAGCAATGAATACATTATTAATGGGCACAAAAATAAAAAGGAAATCATTACATTTCATTCAGCATGTCAACTAACACAGAAAATCCAAACAAAACACATACTGTATTAATGACAGTAATAATGTAGTAGGGAAATAATTTTAGAAAAATAAGCTCTATCCAGTACTATCCAGTTATTTCATTTGTGTAATACAAAACAAAGCTATAAATACATTATGCACAGTTTAAAATATCAGCTACAATATTTGGAAGATGAATGGGAGAAGGAGATGCAATGAAAAGAAGATGCATTCTGTAATACAAAATTCATAAGGCAACACTTAATTTTTCTGAGGGTGAGGAAGAGAGAAAGACAGACTGCAAAAATACCTTTTCTTCAATTTCCTTAATTTGTCTTTTCTGGATCTCTATCTTATCCTCCAGTTCTCTTATTCTCTGTGAACAAACAAAAAAAAAAAACAATTCATTTTAAAATGCTTGTGATGTGTGTTTGTTTTAAAATAATAGTATTATCTACATATCTAGATAAGCCACAAGTGGAAAATGTATCATTTTATAATAGAGCACACTCACCAGTGACTTTTTAATGCCATTCCCCAACGCATATACAAGAAAAAGTATCTAGTTCATGAACGCCCATACAGTACAACACACTGCACTCCTACTGAGGCATGTGAAGCACAGTTGCTATGACAACTGGCACCAAGAACAATTGTGAATTAATCTTCCACTCAGCTAATGCTTGAGCGGATTTACCCCCAACTTGTTATGGGATAGGAAGGTAAAGAAACCCAAACTACCAATGCTGTAGTGTAGACCAGCGTCACGCAGAAGTCTGAATGACACTACTACAGTCTTTCTATCTCTTCTGACTAACAATGCCCGACAGCTGCAAAATGTACAGTTATTTAACAGAAATGTTTAAAATAATTAGGTCTATATGGGATTGGGCTGATAAATTGTGCAAAAAATACTACCTACAGTACATTTACTATGGTCTGTGTTATATTGTATGCACTTCTTGTGGAGTTACGTCTTAAGGTATAGAAAAAATAGTACCAATTTGCTCTCTGGGAGAGTTTTAGAGGCTATGGTTTCTTTGAGTGATGACTAAAAAAATTAGATGACTACAGTAGCTGTCTAATCAATGCAAGCAAGTTATAACATGCCTTGTGAAAAACACTGCAATACAAGCTCATTGATGGCCAATTATCCTTCAAAGAAATGCTTTGTCACTAGGTTCCCTTTGGTGTACGTTTTATATCTTTGCACTTACACAAATGAAATCATTCTTTTGTAACACATAACAATAGTTGAACCCCACAAAGGCAAATGCAGTTTGCTTCATAAAAACTCCCAAGGTTTTCTTTTAGAGAATGATTAGTTATTATAAAGGAGAAAGTACACAAACAACTCAAATACTGCAATTTAAAAAAATGTTGAGGTTACAAGCAAGCTTAATTTTTAATACTCCTGACTTAGTTTACAGTGTATGTGACAAGGCTTAAATTAAGCATACATAAACTTAATATTCAACATTAAAAAAAAACATTTCTTCAATGATAACATTTGCAACCTAATAAAAAAATTATTTTTGAAAATACAGCGACATACTGTATACCAGAAAAACACAAATACCAAGAGCTCACACCTTAAAAATAGGGAAGGATAGAAATTATAAAAAGATGTCAGATCCAAAAACGCTATCACAGAGTTTGCACTAAGAACAAAGAAAGGTTACAAATGAGAGACCATTCAGCCCATCCAGCCTATTTTAACCTGTTAAAATTTGCTTTCACCTCTTAAAATTAATGGTATATGCAACTGGTATCAACAATATACTAATTATACTACTAATTATTAGGTACTACATGTGAGCTGAAATTTGATTAGTGGACTTAAGGAGAGGGAAAGATACTCACTGTGGGAGTGCCTATTACATTATCACCTCCATCTGTGTATGTTCATTATAAAAAGGTCACCTATCAAGAGCTTTTCAGTCAGACAAAAATGGAGCAAATTCAGAATTGAATTTCTGCAATTGTGGGAAATAATGTACATTAGGGTTTTTTTCTCCTAAGTCCTAAGTGCAATAACAAAAAACTAAATAAGAAGTCAGATCAGGCCCCAGTTAAAAGCATTAACTAAGGACCCAGCTGGAATGAAAATTGCAGGAAAAGACTCACGGTTCATTCAGGATCAGAATTTAGAACCATTAGCACAGACATTAATTTAAGAAGATCTGTCACAAAGATTTCTTCAGGTGAAGCAAAAATATGTTTAAGCTTATACTGTATACTTATAAACAATGTAAGACTTTAATCAGACTTTAATCTTGCAAGTGTAAATACTACTCTTAATACTGTAAATACGGTAATAATAATACTTATTATTTAGGTTCTGTTTACAAAAAACTCACAGTCCTGTGCAATAGTACACATATATTAAACAGGAAGAAAGTCAAGAACACTGACTTTGTGTAGCCAGGAATAAAACTAAATAATTAAAAGGCTGGTTTTTAAGTTCTGAATAAACCATTGTTTGGAGAGTGTTTGGATTCTAACCTAATGGATTTGTAATAGTTTCCCACAGACATAATGCAACATGGCCTGTGAGCATAACCTCAGTCTTAAAGTTATTTTTAAATATATTCAACTATCAGACAGCTGGCAAATAAAGTACAGAGGCGTGTACAGAAGAACACCATGATTGTGAATGCAAAGTGCATCTTAAGTCATTGACATTTTCTCCCATCTCAGCCATTGAACTCTGTATCTTCAAGGTCATTTGGCTTCATAATGAGATCTCTCACCAGTTTCCTCCTTGCCTGAATGATCAGTTTGCAGGGACAGCATAATCTAGATAGATACTTTATTGTCCACTAAATGTGTCTTTAGTGGACACACAAACACACAAACAAAACACAAGGGTCACCTAAAATCACAACAACAGAATGTGCTACAAAACTAAACTGACAAATAAATAGGTAGGGGTGGGGCTACATTTACAGTACATTCTGTACATTCATTGAACAGTTTCACTGCAGAGAGGACAAAATGTTTTTATTTGAATTTGGTACCCTATACCATCTTCCTGATGGGAGTATTATGAATTGAGAATGGAGTGGGTGTGTGGAATCAGCTCCTTGCCATTCTGAGAACTACTATGATATAAATCACAGAGCCTGAGCTGCTGTTTCCCAATTATGTTTTTTTAATCCGGGGCAGTTTGGTTTTGCTTTTAACCCCCAGGTTTCCATACGAAACTGTCACGTGAAATGCCAGGCTCTCAACAAGGCAGCTAGGCACTTTGTGATACATCTTTCACTTCTTATGATTGGCTTCACTGTGCACAAAGGGATATTCATTGTCTTTTCATTTTTAATACCCTCTTAGCCTGTGCCTCTTTACAACTGTAACACTAAGGTACGTATGAAAGCACCTTGGTCATCATGATTAAATTTGTACTTAAAATTCACTGCCTGAATTCCAGAGACAGATGTATTTATTCCGAAATGACATTAACCACTATTGTTGTACACAAATAGAGGCCATTCAACTGCAGTACGTGTGTGGTAATTTGGTGTACATAAATTAATGTGGTTTGCCACAGCAATGGGTCTGAATCCTTATGGGATTACTACTTTTCTATTTCTCTTTCATATTAATCATATATTTAATTTTTTTTTTATTGAATGTGTGTAGATTGTGTATATAACAAATATTAATATTATAACTCTAAAGCAACAACATGTACATGTACTTTAAAATGTGCAAAGGTGTGAATACTTTTGCAAGGCAGAGTAACTAATTGTTACATTTGTTTCAGTTGTATTTTTGTGCAAAGTGGTACTTTTTTACTCTTCCTAGACAATGTCTCATCTCGACGTGAGCCATTGGCAGGATCTGATACTTATTAGCTATGGATAGGTCTAAATAAAACGTTTGTTGTATAATATTGTATTTTTACAGCTATGGCCATTATTTGTTTTTCATTGGTGGCAAAATATACCACTATTAATAATGTTTATTAATTTATTTATTATAGTTTATTAATAAATGTTAAAAATGTAATTTACCACAAAGAATAAGTGGAAATATGTTAGATAACTTCCATGTGCTGTCCTACATCATGAGGCAGTAAACATATTTTTGCTTTAAAAGTACAGTAGCTCACCATCCAAGCATTTTCATCCTATCATTAATTCTCTGTGCCTTGATATGCAATGCCAGTCTTAGGACCATTTGATGATGAAACATTATAATTGACCTGTTCTCTTTCAATTTTACAGTGATGTTACATACAAGCACTGCAAAACGTTTACATTTTACTGGTGTTTTAATGAAAAAATATTATTTCAAATGAATTTAACCCTTCGCTGAAACTGGGTCATTGTAGAGTGCTTCAAAACATGACCGGCTTCTAACAGTGACTAGCAATGTTGTGGCATGTACAGTATGCATTACAATAACTACATTTTCTGATCAATATTTCTGGAACAGCAATGTTAATGCCTATTATTCACTGCAGTCAGAGAACCAAGCCTTTTCTCAACATGTGTTTGTGGGGGTTTTGACAATCTATACCAACCTGATGATTCACAGTAGTATATGGCAGTAGCTTTACAACTGCAAATACAAATAACATAATAGGATTTCAAGGTTACCTACTGTCAGTCTGGCATAGATTCTATCTTTTCCTATAATCGTTTTGAAAAGCATTTGAATTTTAATTGTCATTGTGAATCAAGAAAGCAACAGTCTGAACAGTACTCGGTTCACTTTAATAGATACAAAAGAAACCCTTTGACATATGGCAGTTGCCAAATCTACATCAAAGTGGGTGACAGATTAACAAAATAAACAACTGTCTTCCTCTGACAGGACCAATTATAATCCAGTTTCATTCAGACAATTAAAGGCTATTTCCTATGGCAAATTTCTTATGGCAAAATAAGCAATTATTTATGTTAAGATAGAATAGAACAGAAGTCTATCTAGAATTAGTTGTGCACAGATATTGTTGTGCACATATATTGAAAACTAGTTGAAAAGTTGTTTTTCAGAACAGTATACATAGTGCGACGGATCAAGACTGAATGGTAAATACCGTGCAGACTGAAAGCAGCTTATGTTCATGTGATAAATTCCTACTTAAGTTCCAACACAACACCCATGAAAAGCCTTTTTTGTTAAGTTTACGACATGTCGGATTCTAATTTTTCCATAATCTGATTAGTTTCTGTCTACCTTCTACTGAGCACTGCAGACCTTTAAGTCTGCTCTCTACAGTTTATACTGTTATACTATTTTCCCAGACTGTTACCCTCTTCTGCACATACTTTTAAATATCACCACATGACCTGCTGCTCTCAGAAAGGATCTTTTATTCTGTAACTTTTTCTTCTGCTTAGCTCTACCATGAAAGAGTTGTGGGAGGTCATCTTAAAGGTAAGTGACTTACAACAGAATTTTCTAGATGGACTTTGGGGAAAAAATGAAAGGGGGCTTGTGTCAGTGCCTATGTGAAATAAACACAGATTTGCACTGAAAATTATAAAAATATATATATTAACAACCTCATCTACAGCAGACACATCGACTAAAGTAGTTTTCTTAATCAAGTATTTACAGTAAATATAAACAGACAAACGTAATTAAAGGTACCATAACCCATATTTGTGTTTTATTTATTAATAGTACATAATTATAAGTAATTGATAGGCTGTATTATTAGACATTCACATCAATGCAATGTGCACATAACATGTAAAGACTTACAGTACTGTATAAAAACAGTCTATCAAACTACAGCATAAACTGCTATATTCCTGTCAAAAAGAATAGTCTAGATGGTAAAAAAAAACACATTTCATTAAATTGGCATATAAGCAGTTTTAAAAAAAACAGTATAGTGTTTAAAAGTATATAAAGGTAATCTTTAAGATTTCAATCAAGTCTCTGCGTAGCTGGGGGGTATTGAGGAAGCACCAGCTACAGTATACTGTACAGTACAGCAGAAGCTGAACAAGGATTACAGCGATCAGAGGGGATACTGCATCTTTTATTGACACTCCTGGTTTCATCCTGACTTACCTGCTGAGCCTGCTGTAAAAGCTCCGTGCGCTCTTGCAAGATCTGACTGTCAAACTCTCGGCTCTGTCTCAGAATCTGTCTCCTCAGTTTTTCCACCGCTATTCTCAGCTCCTCCTTTTGCCTCTCTGTCAAAGATTCACCCACTCTGTGGCCTGGGTCTTGCTGCAGAGCATTATAGAGTGTGGCTTCCAACTCCTGGATTTTCTAGGATAATTTAAATTACATAGAAACGTTCACATTGCGGCGGAAATAAAAGGGGGAAAAAGTAATAGAGTTGAAGATTACCGGTATACGTATCCCTCATCTCTATTACACACAGCAATAACAAGTGCACTGAAACAAGGAAACAAAATGAAAAAACAAAAAGCGTAAACTACATTAAGTATATTTAATAATGGAAAAAATAGCACTGTGCTGTACAGTACCTTACTTGTTTTAATACAATTGTGATCGTTAACTTTAACAAAATAAAGTGGAACAATTTGACCGTGGTATTTTAATTACGTGAAACGCAGACGCTGCGGAGTCCAAAAAAAAACCATGCAGTACTGCCCCCTTGTACAGTACGCCGCGCTCCCAAACTCCTGAGCTCTGTCTCTAACTCACACCCACTGCCGTTGTGTTGCCCTTGGTAACCGAAGACAAACTACAGCAAGTCTTACTTTGACATTTGTTAAATTTTTGCCGATGACCAAAGATTGGGATAATCATTCATCAGAAATGCCTGTGGTTTCCTTTTAATACATTTTAAATGAAGCTTTTTGATTAAAGATTACAAAGATTCATGACACGCTATAGGGACTGCTTGGAAATTTAATCGTCATACCCAGCGTCCACCCAGCTTATCAGTCAGGCCCATTATCGTATTACGAATTCCTATTGTTTAATATTCAGCAGTCCATAGAGGGACATTGTTGTAAAAGATGCAGTATCCCTTCAACACTAAAACTAGGTCACAAATGCAAACATGAGAATTTATATTTCATTGATAAAAAATGCATTTGTGCATACCCTACATTTGGACAGTTCCACCCCAGACATATTTTAGAAATAGTTAAACAACTGCACATTTTATGAAACATTTGTCCTGGCTAATATTCCAAATACGTCTTTGCAACTAAAATATAATGGCACTGAGCAATCAAGACCAGAAAAGTAAAGTACATTTTCAATCAATCAATAATTTTACAAGTCTTATCCAGCATGCACTTTTACTATGGAGTTAAGCATGTTTTCTTACCATATAGGCCTGATCCAGGGCTTGTTTCCTGTAATCCAGCTCTTCCTCTAGATAACCCTTTTGTTTACTGAACAGCTCCTGACAGGGGATAAAAGAAAAAACAACTTTACTTGGAGCTACTGTACTTTACACAGTTACATGATGAATTGGAGAGCCGGCCTGCTTGATATTTTGATGACTACGTTGTGGCGGTGGCGTGCTGTGGAAAGATTCAACAATAACTGAAAAAATAATCTTTTTTTTATTGAAATGAAAACAGGAGGTAAGAATCAGAGGAGGACCCCAGTAATTTAGAAGGTAATGGGGGTGAGCTTCTCATTTAAGGAAGAACAACACAAAGTTGCATTTAAAATCTCTTTCCTGGGCTTCTAGTTTGGCTCGACCATTAAAGGGTCAGACATGAGCACAGGGTCGAGCCTGGGTCACCTCACTCGCCTTTACTAAGATTCCCTGAAGGTGGATTTCCTACTGAAAGTAAAACATTTATCAATGAAGTTAAAACAAATGTGGAAGGAATAATGTTAAGGTGAGCAAAACAACCACGGGTGTTGAATGGTCAAATTAAATACACAAAAAATGTGTTTCAGTTCTGTGATTGCTCAGTTACTCCGTCTTCTACAGTTTCTACCAATTTGTAGAGGAACCAAAGTACCCGCAAAAGTCAAACATTAACTTACTAATTGGTTAAATATTATTTTTGAAAGTTATTTTCACAGTGGAACAAATGTGTTTATAAGTTATGGCAGTAATAAGGCACGACTTGAGAAAGGTATAATTCCTACAGTTATAGGCAAAGTTAAAATAAAAATGTAACAGAGACTGCTAACAAGGTAGGGGTGGCATTCAGGCTTGCTGGTTTAGTAACAAGCAGCTACAGTAGGTGATCCCAGAACTTTATCTAACCACTTCTCCTAATTTCCCATGAATTCACTTTATCAGGGTAGTTGGTTTAAGAGGCCCACTACACCTGAAATAAAATAAATGTGGTCCCATACAGTATATTCCTACTGTATATAGTATGCCACTAAAAAGATGCCAGTTTTTATAGTGAGCATGAGTATCACGGACATGCAAGGTCACTTACCTTTTCATTCTCCAGATCGATCATCTTCTGAGCCAGAGCTGCCTCTGTGCTGTCAATCTGTTTTAGCCACTGTAGAGGGTCAGACAAAGCAAGAACAAATAGCAGATAGCAACCGGGTAGTAAGGTGGGAGTCAAAATGAAGAAAGATCAGGAAAACATGAATACAAAATGTTACATCGCCTACTACTACTGTATGTACTGCAAAAGGATTTGTACTTATATCACTGAGACAGGAAATATGAAATATTCCTAGTTCATTGACCTATGAAATAAAGGACATACTGGAAATTGATTGCTAATGGAATGTATAATTTACCTTAAAAAACATTTTGTTTGTGTGTGTAATGAACATGCACTGATGGGGCAGCTGCAATGCAAAACAATATGGTGACAAATAAGTTCATCGATTTAGATTAAACTGTTCCAACACGAATCATATTCAGTAAGTATTTCTTGTCACCTTCAGGATAAAACAGGAAAGGTCTGAAGAACAAGCTTGACACCACTGCACGTTTTTGCAATGAAGATGAAGAGATTTCCTGCAGATTCTATAAAACTTTCATGATAAACATGAGTTTACAATCATAACTTAATAGTCACAGCAAAAAAGTCTTACATAAGCACACTTAGATAATCCAGATTGAGATTTTTTATTTCTTATGATGTTTGCAAAGACATACAGAGGAAAGGAAATGTTCTTTTAACTAATAGAGTTTGAATATTAATTGTGTTCACTCTATTTTCCTTCAGGTATACATATGATAATTACACAAGGGTAGTAACACATAGTGTAATTATACAACCAGGGATGATTTTACATATAAAAGTAAGGCATAAATGTAAACGCTGAATTTATTTTTGTTATACCTTAAGTACTTTAAATATGTCTGCAATAGTTTTCTCACTTTCCTTTCTATGTTATTAATAATCCATTATTGTTGTTAAAGTATTGAGAACTCTCTAATATGGAACTTACAATATGTGACATGTCATTATTATTAATCACTATTTCTGCTGGACCACTTACAGTAAACATCCTGATACACAACTAAAGCACAAAGATATAGATTTTACATCAGTACCTTGCTGGACACATACAGTACATGATTTAAATAGCAGATAGGTTTATTGATTATTATTATTGTACCTTGGCCTTTCAACAAAATACTGAGCTTGTCATGTGATTTCATAATGTCCAGTGCTCACTGTTGCTTATGCAACTTAAAACCCCTAAATTAAGTTACGAATATGTATAAATAACCACTCAAAAAGACATGATTTTTTTTGAATAAATGAAGAAACAGTAAGCCATGTAACTTTGTTCTACACAAGTAACAAAGAACACTGTGTTGTAATTGGCATGACTGAAGGTAGGCCGTCAAAGAAAGAAGCCGCCCAAAGAATGGGGTGTTCTGCTTCAACCATCTTGAGACTATTCAAGAGCGAGCATGAACATGGCCACATGATGGACAGCAGAGGGTCACTCAGTTGTCCCAGGTGGAACATCAGAACCCTTTTGCAGAAATTGCTTTTAGATTGCAAATGCTTACAGCACATTAAATTCCACAGGAAGAAGTAACCTGCCTATCAGTGGAATGACTGTAACACCACACAATGCTAAGATTACAATGACAAAACTAAAGTAGAACAATGTCAAGGTCTTTATGTGCAACCAACTCCCCAAGGCCGTCAATAGGAGAGCCCTGGTACCAGCCAACCTCTGCCAGCTGACAGCAGGTACACAGGAAGAATGGCAGAACACGCCACAGCAAGCTGTCCAGAGGCCAACCAGGTCTGGGCATCAATCCTATCAGGGCTGTGCAAATGCCTAGTAAGATCCAACTCATACCCAATTCTAACTTAATGTTTTCATTGTAATAATGTGACATATTTCAGACTGAAAATCCATGATTCTGTGGTTATTTTTGCTCACACATCGGGTGAGTCAAATCATCAGTAATGTATTGTTAGTTTAAAGCAACAGGATAAAAAGTACAAGAATACATGATACTTGTAACAAAAAACATTACAAACATAAAAACAATATGCCCAACTTATAACTTACAAATGCCCATGCCATTTGACCAAAGGGTTGAAGCATGTACTGTAAGTCGGTTTTCACGTAGCTTTTCCTCAGAATTTGTAATCAGTAGCTGTCCTTTACTCCCAAAATGTGGAATCATCCCACTGGCTAAATGGCTAAAAGCCCTCACCCCAACAGGGGAAAAGACCTATACACGCCTTATTCTGAAATGCATACTACATGTAGGTAGTCATGTAGCACAGACCCACAGTTCATGTAGCAGAGTTAGCATTAGATACAACTCTGATGAGGCTCATAGGTATCCCATAAGCTACAGGGGGTTACTGTTGGTGGCAATCCAAAGATATCCAAGGTTGTGTGCAGAAATCTTGGTCAAAGTCATTGATAACATTGTCGAGGCCTGAAAGAGGTGAAATCTACTTTTAAATCTTCAATTCAACCCAGCTACTGTGGTTTTTAAATTGGCAAATCATGCAAATCAAGAAAGGGGTGATTAATGAGAATTTTCACAAATTTGTGTTTATTTTATGCCGCCAGGTGGCAGTAAAGAACAAGGGAACAGGACCATTGAGAAACACAAAATAGCATGTTTGTTGAAGTAGTTCAGGTGGGTAGCTGTGTCAGCATGCTTAGGCTGGAAAGGAACAAGTAATAGGTTTATTCCATGCTGAAAAGAGAAGAAAGAAAACACAATGTTTCAGCTGTGGAGCCTTCTTCGGTGTCATGGTGGTCCAGGTGTCAAGGTGTGGAGGCTTCTTTAGGTGACACCAGGACCACCATGACACCTGAAGAAGGCTCCACAGCTGAAACATTGTGTTTTCTTTCTTCTCTTTTCAGCATGGAATAAACCTTTACTTGTTCCTTTCCAGCCTACGCATGCTGATGCAGCTACCCACCTGAACTACTTGAAAACGCTTTCTTTCTTCTCTTTTCAGCATAGCATGTTTGTGGTATACTTATTTGTCTAATATTAGTATTAGTATAATATTTAGTTTGTTTTGGCAAACTTTATACAGATATAAAATGCAAGGAAAATGTTGTTACAAGCTAAAAGTTAAATATTTTAAATTTAAAGACGTATACAGTAGAGGTACTAAAACATTTTTTATCTATGTGTATATGGAGCGCTTTGCAAATGTATTCACCCCCTTCCATTGATGACCACTTTTCAGAATTACAAATGATATATACGTATTTTTAAATAGAATATTTTAGAAGTAAAATAAGTTAACCATCAGCAAAAATGGCATAAAATGTTAAAAATTGGATTTTCTGGGTGGGTGGCATGGTGATGCAGTGGTTAGCATAGCTGCATTGCTGTGCTGGGGCACTGAGGTTAGTTCTGGACCTGGGGTGCTATTTTTGTGGAGTTTGTATGCTCTTCCCGTGTTCTTGTTGGTTTTTGCCAGGTGCTCCAGTTTCCTCCCACAGTCTAAAAACATACAGAACTTGATTGGCTTCTGGGAAAACTGGCCCTGGTATAAGTGTTTGTGTCTGTGTGTGCCCTGCGATGGACTGATGTCCAGGGTATCCTGCCTTGCACCAGTTGCTTGCTGGGATAATAATAATTAATAATTGCTTACATTTATATAGTGCTTATCAGAACAATACACTCAAAGCGCTTGGATGCGCGGCAGCCATAGTGTGGCAGAAACCTCACCAAACACTGGCTATCAGTGGGGAGCAGAGCAGAGTAATGAAGCCAATTCATAGATGGGGATTATTAGGAGGCCATGAATAGGTTCTGGCTCCTCCACCACCCTTAATTGGATAAAGTAGGTAGCATGTGGATGGATGGGTCTGTTGAGTTTACACCAGATGCAATGCTTTGGATCAAGACCAAAACATTCAGTTTTTGTTGGCTCATTACTCTGTTACAAACTCAACACAGGATCTGAGATCTGACAGCTTTTTCAGTACATACTGTATGGGCCAGCTTTGTGGAGCAGCTGCGAATTTTGACTGGTGAATGTTTTCTACAATGGCAGTCCCTGAAATCTGTCGTCCTTCCTATGTTGCTGTTCTTCTCATGGTGGCATCCCTAACCGGTTTCCTCTTTGCCTAGCTGCAGTTTGGAGGGACAGTCTGATCGGGGCAGTGTCTGGGTGGCGTGTTATTGCGTCCTATTTTTAATGAGTGATTTTACCATGTTCAAGAAAATATCCAGTGTTTTGAAATGTTTATGCACTCCTCCTGAACCTTGCCTTTATACAATTTTTATCCCTGGGTGATGTTGAAAGTTCCTTGGTCTTTCCTGTTGGATTGTTTTACTTAAAATTCAGTGCCTGACTGAGGGAGAACTTATTCTAAAATCACGTAAACCACTACTATAGTGTAACAGGGCTCAATGCACCAAGCATGTTAAAACAGTGACACCAGCTTTCAAGGAAGCTACAGTATATAGTATAGAATTCTGCTGCGGAGCACAGTGCAATTCGTCACTGTCTACTGAGTGTTTCTTTGTGGCCAACAAGTGAAGGTGACTGAATCCCAGCAGGGGCAGGTTAGAGCTGCACTCATCACTGGTGTCATGTACTGTAGATATCAGCAGTGGTGGATGACCTGGTCTTTTGGCACCTCTGTTCAGGGAGTAAAACAGAATGCACTCTGTTCCAGCATGCAACTGTGACCGACTCCCAGCACAGCAGAGCTACACACATTACAATTTCACACAAAGGCCATTTAAATGTCTGTGTGACCCGTGAAACCAATTCTGTGGGCCTGAAGTACAGTAATTTAGTGCTGCTGTAGCAAAGGGGGTAAATACATATGCAGTCAACATATTGTAGTTGATTTTTCTTTGCATTTTTGCAGATGTTTATCTCTTTTCCTTCTTTATGATGTTCAGTTATAGCATTTGAGACTTGGAACTCGAATAATCTTTTAGAAATATCTGTACCTCATTTGTAATTCAATAAAATGGACATCAGTGGAAGGAGTTGAATACTTATGCAAGTGGATCTTTTATCTCTGTATCATCAGAAAACTGCTTATTCCTGGTATGGGTCTTAGAAACCCAGAGCCTATCCCAAAATCATAGGGCACCAAGCAAAACTACTCTACACAGTTCTTTGGCAAGGATACCCATCCTTTGTAGGGAACAAAGATGTATACAGAGGGACAATTCAGAGACTCCAATTAACCTAGCTAGTATGTCTTTAAAAATGTGAGGAAACCAGAGTTATATTGCCTCTTATATTAACACCAAACACTTTAAGTACTTTCAAAGTGCCATATACAGTACCTGTACAGTAATATTGTTGTATGTTTAAGACATCACAGTCAAAATGAATAAAGAAACAAAAACATGCAGATGACATGGGTTAAATATTTTTATTGTACAAAGGCAAAGTAAACATTCAGAAACAAAAAAGAAAAATATTCCATGAATGAAGTATTTCAAAACACAACTGTACCTTTTCACAAAGTGACAGCACTGTGCCTGCTTGTATCACGGCAACCTGTTCCTCATTCCTCAGGTTCTGTAAAAAAATATTAGAGCAAAAGAACATTAGAGCAAAAGAACAGAACGCTATCACTTCCAACCAAAATTCTCAAGCAGAATGCTGCACTGTTTCAAGGACAATTCAAAATGCTGTAAGATGCTGCGCGCAATGCATCATCATTCAGGCTATCTGCTGAACCCTAAGTGTATAATGATAAAAATAAAGATAAAATTCAAATGGCTAATGAAAAAGTACTTACTCCATTATCTCCAAGAATATCAAGTTTCTTCATGAGATCAGGAATAACAACATCCTAGAAAACATGTTTTCATTTCAGAATTACATGCAACAACCTTTTTGCAGTTTGTGATGGGCAAGCATCAGTGGAAATTAACATCTTTGTGTCTAAAACTTTAAAACTTGGAATACATATGTAGAAGACCTTCTAACATTTTTGGTGATTACTGAAAAACGTGGGGTGGCAAGGTGACACAATAGTTATTCCAGACTCGGGGTGCTATCTGTGTGGAGTTCATACGGTCTCCGCATGTTTGTGTGGGTTTCATCTGGGTGCTCCTGTTTCCCCCCACAGGCCAAAGGCATACGTGGAAGATATCTGGCATCTGGAGAAACTGGTCCTGCTGTGTGAATGTGTCTGTCTGTGTGTCCCAAGATAGACTCTGCCCCCCATGACACCCCGAATTGGATGAAGCGGTTAGAAAATGAGTGGACATTGGAAAAACCGTGTCTTCTTTCACAGAAGGCCAATTAAACTTTACACCAGCACAAACACACTCACACTAGGGACAATTTTCCCATAAACCAATGAACCTACCAGTCCCAGTACAGAATGTCTTTGGACTGTGGGAAGGACAAGGAGCACCCAGAGGAAAACCATGCAAACACAGGGAGAACATACAAAAATCCACATAGAGAGCACCCCAGAAATTGAACCAAGGACCCAAAAACTGCACCACCATGCTGATCAAGTAGAACGTAGTAAAAGGTCATTCACAGGTGGTGGAAAGAGGTGGTTTAGCAAAGGATCCATAGGCTTGAAAAGCAGCCCTACCTTGATGCCCTCCTGGTGGCAGTGCAGCTGCAGGGCACTACTGTTGTTCTCCGAGAAGGCTGCTATATGGAGATTAAAAGCTGGGGACCTGCGCTCTCGTTCCTGCCAACAAACCATTTAAAAATCATCATACTGTCCTTTAAAGCGATGAGCAAAATTAATGAGGGCAGCACAGATGCTTCTGAAGTAGTAAACCAAGATTCAATACAGTTAAATGAAAGGCATTGTCAGTGTAACAAATGCTATTGGTATCAATATTCATTTGTTGCATTTTTAGGGCCTCTGAGTATACAGCATACAGTATACTAACATTCTTACACACTCCTGTCCTTGAAAATCTCTCTAAATAACTTTGCGATTTTGCTTTCCTTATTTACTTATCTATTTAGATACAGTATATACAGTATGACGTTCTGTTGGAAAATGTCCTGTGATTTGCGTGAATGGAACTTTCAATACTGCCACCAGCAGTATCATTTTTTTTAAAGGTACCTTAATGACAATACCTTCTTTGATGGAAAAAAGGTAGTATAAGGAGATCTGCAAGGTAAGGAACAAAAACAGATCACATCTGTCTCTTAAAAATAGGAACTCTGTCACTACCCGTTACCACTGTCTACTGAGAGAAGACTACAGCATAATCCCAGCTGGTGGACAGGGAAAGGAGAGCTTTGTATCATTAATGAAAGGTAAGACGTGCTTCCTTTGTGAAGAGGAGGCTGCACTGCTTTGTGAAATAACCCGTGAGTGGAGGTAACATACAATATTTTGAGGTGCTGTAATGTCGATTCTTGGCTAGTAGATCAACATTTGTCATTTTGTCAAATATGCAGTATGAGTCCTACAAAGGAAAGCTGAACTTTATCCCTCCATAATTACACAGCAGTACGTTGCCAATAGTTGATAACCTGACAACCAGAATTAAGTTTCTTAAGAGACTTCAGAACCTGCTCAACCTTTTCTATGGATGCAAACAGAACCAGAATGTACTTACATGACTTTAAAAGCATGCGAGGGATCTGCTGAAATGAACCGGGTGAAAAAGCTCGGAAAGGGGTGGGATTCAAACCAACTGAATGGAGTAAAACATGTTAAATGAAGGAGTAACCAAATAACCAAAACTTGAACCAAAATGTTTTTTTTCTGAAAGAAAAGTTGTGCTGCTATGACGGCTGACATGAATTCCACTTACTGGCAGTCTGAATAACCTACTACTTTGAAAGCACAGTACATTCCATTAGCTCTCAACACAGTTTTATCTGAAGAGGCTGTCATGGGTCTGATGTTTCAGTTACATTCATATGAACTAGAACTGTCACTTACAAGGGCATTCAAA
The DNA here is from genome assembly GCF_040954835.1 of Lepisosteus oculatus. NCBI lineage: Eukaryota > Metazoa > Chordata > Actinopteri > Semionotiformes > Lepisosteidae > Lepisosteus > Lepisosteus oculatus. The sequence continues at coordinate 42,953,158 of NC_090696.1, read as the reverse complement.
AGCTTTAAAATGGAAAGGAGAGAGCCTTGCAAATCTACATATAAATTAATCTCAATATTTTGGTTCACATAAAATAATAAAATTATATGCCTGTGTAACTATTCCCTTGTGGGAATGATTTTACTGCATTACTGCCATACAACAGAAACAAGATTAATGAATACATTGATTCTGATGTACTGTGGTCCATAGAATCTCACATTTCAATGTGAGATTGTTAGACCACCAAATATTATGCAAATTATTTGTAGTGTGGTAACTGCAGTGGAGTTCACGTAACAGTCATGCATTTAACTGTTTATACATGTAATTAAAACAGTTCATGCAGGGAAAGTGAAAAAAATGAACAGTGATGTACAGTAGTTACTTTCATAGAAAAAAAACATTTTATTAAAAGGAAAAAAATATGCTCAACATACATTAGAATTTACATTTTTCATTTAAAAAATAGCACTTATACATTACCCAACATTTAAACATACACTGTACATAAAGCACATTAAGGCAGCATTAAATAGCTTGAAACAAACAAAAGAAATTACAAGTCTTATGTGTGTTATCCTACACCTACAAACGTCAGTGTCTTATTAAATGTATGTTCTGCATTTTGGCTCAAAGACAATTTCTCCTCCTGCAGACAGTTTCGAGATGGAGTCTCTTACTTCAAGTTCTAGCACTCGGAACTCTAACAGCTCGTTCTGGTCCTTTACATCTTGCATCTCAGTCTTGAGACGGCTCTCGTTCAGCTCCAGTTTTGTGATCTGAAAAGGATTAAATGCAATAAAAAAACTGCACACACAGTGAAATGAAGAAGGGAATTAAAAAGGTTAAGTATCGTGTTTGAATCGTAGTACTACATGTTTTGTATATTTTCTCTACAGCAAAAGTTTATCTGCAAAAAGATTTAGAAGTTTGGATTTGTCCAGTCACAATCCTGTAGACCTTCAATGGATCTGTTAATTCAGATTCACATTTTCAAGTTTTCAAAGATTGTCTTCTCCCTGACTGCCAGTTTTGAAAATACTTTTTTGACTTAAGTGTCTGAACTCTCTTGTTCATGGCCTAAGGTAATATTACAACCACCCATTATTCTGACTGTTCCCCAGACGAATAAACAATTATAATATAATAACTGAATTATATGAATCAATATAGGTGAGCATGTGATTCTATAACTGTATATTAGACTTGAACTGAAACCGGCACTGAGCACAATATACAGTATGTGTTCAGTTTTACCTACACAATCAATCACCACTCAATCACCGAAATTCATATTGTGATAGACAATATGGAACAATGAGGAAGCTGAATGTACTGTAATTGTACAGCTCAATGGCACAAGTAGAAAGATCTACAGTAGCTGAGCTTTGTGAAAGCAAGAACCATTGTGAAATATTTGACTCACTTTAGTATTTTAATAACCTGATTAAATAAAATGAAAAGTTTTTTTAAATGACATAAATTAAAGCAAAGAATCAGCATCTCACTTTGTGGTCAGAGCAGTGTTTAAACCTTGCTTTCATGCATAACTGTCAGTACAGGCAAAGAAGCAAACCAATCAATAGGTCCTTACACATTTTTCTATACTTTCTATGAAAAACCAATGAATTAAATTAATAAATTTATGAATTAATTGAATGCCTTTTAAGTACTATATGCATTTAAGTCACAACATTATATAAAACGTAATGATAAAAATGTGGGCATAAACCTACAGTATTTAGTTTCATGTTCAGAATTAAGCTTAATATGTGTTTTAAAAAGGATTTCCAAAAGTCATCTAATTCTGTTTCACAGTTTGTAGATGCCTTGACCTTTATTAAACCCAGCACATAGTATGCGAATCAAGTCCAATGCCAGGTTTATGTACTGTACCTTCTCGAAGAGCTCCTGATTTGTTCTGATGAGGTGCTGTTTTTCTTCCACCCATTTGGAGTCCTGTTATCAGAGTGCAAGTATCAATTAGAACAAAACAAAAAACGCAGCAGTATTATAAAGAAAGATGACTCAATGCTGTTGATTATGGTACTGTACATCATACTAACTCACTGGCAATTCTAGTAACAAAATTTACATTTTGGACAATGACAGAAAAATATTGTTTGGTTAAAAATATCATTAAGATAATAACAAATCACTGCATCTCCAGCAAACCAGAAGCAGACCTCTGATTTACAGTAACATTGGCACATAAAAATAAGCAGCCCAGTAAAAAACAAATCCAGCGGACAAATAGCATGAAACTGAAACATAAAACCTTTATCACAAGAATGACAAATATATACTAGACTAGAGATGACCCTCCATTAGTAATATGCATTTCACTGAAGTAGAATCTGACAAAATAACATTATACAAGTCATATAAATCTAAAAATTAAACTTTATTTTGCAAAAGGGAAGGTAGGCATAAATATGAAATAGTTACACTGCAAAGTAGGTATTTTTCAAAGGTATTGCTCACATTTCCAACAGCTGTCATTAATTGATTAATTTAAATGCACTTATTTGTTACTCCGATACCATATACATTTTTCCTTGTAAAAAAAAAACTTGCAGTATGCATTTCCTGGAGCACAGCTCAAATAAAGCCTATGCTAATGAAGATATTACTAGATTTTTCAAATGAGGAGAAAAAGGATTTTATGAACAAATAGCCACATCCTAATATGTCAACTAAAGTGTACAAATTAGTTATTTGTAGTGTTAAAGATTTGGGTGTTTCCTTTTTATTATTAATGAAAAAGATTCTGCAGACTCAATGCAGATTTTTAAAAAGTTAAACTTGTACTATTTAGTATGATTTACTTTTGTACTATTGTATTAATTTAAGAGGTGTTTAAATAAAATACACTGGATACATTTCAAACAGAAATTTTAACTTGGTTATTTCCTTTATTACAAATATCTAAGTCACTAGCTTAGAACAAATGTACTGTTCAGCCCCACTTTTCTGGGAGAAAATACAAAAGCATTCTGGATGAATTATTACAAATAGTTCACACAGCGGTTTTGAAATAAGCAGTACCCTTTAAATTGGCACTGTGATTAACCCATCTATAAGATTTGCAGTTTTACATTATGTGTTAGTTTTTAGTTATCAACTCACATCTCAGCCGTTTATTAAACCAATGCAAGTTAACAAATATTTAATAATCCAGCTGTACTAAAAACCTTTGTGAAAGATGTATTGAGAACTAAGAGAATAATCTACTGAAAAAATGCTGTATTCTTTCATCTGGAGATAAATGATGCAGATATGGATATGTGACATGGTGAGCAGTACTTGAAAATGCACCGAGAAAACAACTGGACCATTGAAATCCACTGCAATTTAAACCACTATCAGCTTAGGGCCTTGATGAAATGGTTTAACTTTTTAAAACATGCAATATGTTTGGTCACAATTTACTTATGTATTTCATATTAACATAGGGTGAATCTCATAAGAATCATAGACCATTACAGACATAAAGTATACAGTACTGTAGACATTACAACTTCATTACAGTTGACCAGATGTGTACAATTCGTTTGTTTCTTGTAAGCTTCTGTGCGCTATACAGAATACAATAGCTGTATTCTAATCTGTCAAATGTATGTCTATATATCTTTTACAGACATCACAATATGTGCCATAGGTAATTGCAGACAACTGTCCACTGAAAAATAAGAAAAAAATGGCTTCCAAAGAAAATTCACACAATCACCGTTCCATCTGGACTTTTTGAAAACAGCCACTTTCTGTTCACAAAAATGGAATGGTCTCAGATGTGGTGCAGTAATCGATACTGCAATGGATCAAAGAGCAGGATGACAGATGATGTCAGCAAAATGCCAAGCAAAACAGAAAACTGTAATGACAAGACAGAACAAGGCAACGGAGATCTTAGCAAGCAGTTTATTTCCAGATCCTTTTACCTGCCCCCTCTCTGCCAGGGATTTCTCAAGGTCTTCAATTTTCCCCTGGTATCTTATTAGATCTGCATGCAGCTGCTCACGGGTCTGTGGAGACACAATAGCACGTCAATTAGCCTGCAGCTTTACTAATTAAGGTTTACAAACCTTCCTCCTCATGTAAGCACAAAGGTTATGTATAATAGGTCCTTAAAGCACAGAACATAACTAAAAGGTGAAGACCTGGAACGCAACAAAAAATCTCCAACTGGGAAACTTAATCTTATTCAAAGTAACGTCCTGCTGAGATGCAGATTGGTAAAAATGACTGCAATTTAAATATCAAAGAAAGGCCCAGAGAGCAAAATCCACATTTTGAAAAGAAATACTGACAGGCTTCTGAAGCAATGATTCTATTCCTTCAGTGTTCAAATGATCATCTTGTGCTCAAAACAGAATCTTATTATGAAACGTCTTTCCACATTATATATGCTACAAATTGAAAATGCCATGTGTTGTCTTTGACCCAAATATTGCGGTATGGAACAAAAATTCCAAAAGGGTTCAAATAATTTCACTTCAACATTTTCCCAAATGTTAAATATGCCTGGAAAAAAATGGGAGAGGTTGAGAAGAATTCAAACAAAGACTTGGTCGTTTTGAGGATGTTTAAAATAACAATCTTACACAACATGGTCAAATGTAAGAAAAAGCCTTGCTCATAAATACTACTTCAACAAAGTTAAATGGGATACAGATTTCAAGTGAGACAGAGATTGAAAAATCAGATAAAGGCACTTAGCCGCTTGATAATATTCCTTCTGTCCATTAGCACTTACCCTTGCTTCCCTCTCAGCATCCAGAGTCCCTCCCACCTGTTCCTGAAGGAGAGCGTAGGCCCTCTGGAGAGCCTGGTACTCTCGTGTCAGCTGCCTGAACCGCAGCTCAGACTCTTCTCTGGAAATTCCCTAGGAATCAAGCACAAAACCACCCGCCCTGTCAACAAACTTTCACATTTTTACAACAGCTAACTACAAAGCCGAAATAAGCTCAAGTTGCTTTTCACTAAATCTCTACACTACAGTTGAGCGCTGTGTTTTGCCAAAAAAATAAAACATCCCCCCCAGGCAGAGTTCACATTTGATGACGACCATTTATTGTGCAGCCTAGTTAACTCACTAACTCACAATTCAGTCCGACAGAGCATATAATGTATAATTAATCCTTTGTCGCACTGAAATAAATGTTGCCGGGACATCTCTTTCAACCCAATGGGGATGTACAGTGTGAGTTGTACAGTATATAATAATTAAACTATTTTAAAAACTTGGGATTAATAATGATAGAAAAAACATCCAGGACCTAAACCGGAAACCTGTTAAGACACAATTTCTATTAAATTGAAGGAGATCTGGTTGTAAAATAAACAAACCCAGTGATGACTGTTTTTTTGTATCAAATACTATATAACAACTCAATATCAATCCACCTCTCTGGGGTCGGGGAGATTCAGTTATTATACTTTACATAAAAATAAATAACAATAGCTTCCTTTTGAGCTGAAAATGAAATATATTCAATACTACTGAAAAACTTTTTAGTGAACGTTTGTTTCAAGGTTTTCCAATTTGGTGATTTTGTTCTTACCACCTAATTAAAATCACAGAAGAGTAAAGTCTTTATGTCACAGTTAAATAGCTTTAGCCCATCTGTGCCCAGTGACTATGTACATATTAATATATGTTTACATGTAATTTCAATTTAATTTACATAGTTAAACAAATTGTGCATACTCCCTGTCGATATTAAGGTAGCTTACTGATGCTTCTAAGGTAAGGACCAAGGACCTCAAAGCGTATTGTGTAAAATAAAAGATGTATGTAAAATGTGTAAAAGAGCAAATTTTTCCATTATTTACAGTATAGTGCTAACTGCCCTATTTTCTGTAAACACAACTGTGCCTTTATTCTTCAATCAGTCTTTCAAAGAACAGACTCTTTGTGAAAATAAAAAATAAGAACAATGTAATATCCAAAGGAATACAAAAAAAGAAACGTCCACTTCAAAATCCCAGGATTGCACAACCAAGAACCATTTCTTCTCTGACTTGCAGAACTCAAGTTTGAGACTTGGATTCGTATTCAATCACATGTGGCTTGGAGATAACTTCAAGTCATTTTCATTTTCTTTTACATAACATATTCTACCTCTTTTGATGTAAAAGAAGATTGTAGCTGAGAAGCCTTCCTTGCAGCAGGACTGGGGCAAAACAGCCATACAACACACAGGTGGAGACTGACTTGGGAAAAACAGAACTATGGCTGCAACTCTTCCTACAATTGCAGCATAAGGTTTTAATACTGTAATGTTATTCTTTTTAAATTTTGTAAGAAAAACACTGAGGAACAATGGGGATGAAAAAACTTTAACATAATAAAAAAACATTAATTTTTCTTGTTAATTGCTTTTACTGGTTAGAAGGAAAAGTATTATGAAAAATGTGTCACTTTGTTATAGAATTTATGTAAGAATCACAGCATGCCAGCTGCTCTCACCACTGATTACAGTTTAATCACTCCTCCTAGTGAAGGACAAAGTGCCCAATAGCCAACTTACAGTACAGTGCCGTTGAATAGTGAGACAGCAAAGTCAAAACAGCTATTTATGCTTTGAAGTGAAATCATTTCTATTTATGATCATGAGATTGACATGGATGGCAAGTACAATATATTACACATTTTTGCGTAATTGCACGCATATATTTGATGATATTAGAACAGGAACATTCTTGGAATGTTCCGACTTCCAATTTTTTCCATGTAAAATGCATGCTCAATTGGATTTAAATATAAAGACCGAGTGCCTCCACTCTTTCTTCCACTCTTCTTCTCATAAAGAAGGACATGGTTATATTGATTGTATGTTTTGGGCCACATTAATGCTGTATGGTGAAGCACCACCCAATGGGCAGGAAAATAGTATTGACTGGAATTGCAACCTCTATCATACTTCAGAACTTGCTCAGACATACAAAGATACTAAGAAAGTTCTGGAACAAGAATTTATGCACAGATGAATGCAAGATAGACCTATACTAAAGTGATGGAGTGGTTAAATTGTGGAGAAAGAAAGGAACTGCAGATGCTCAAAAGACTAACTACCACTTTTGTAAAGCACAGCCTACGCCAACACCTTTGCAACTGGCTCACGTGTCTCTTTGGACGATGTAACTAATGAAGGCAACAGCTGCTGTTTCGGCTTCTGTAAAAGAATATTCTTCCATACTCTTTAGGACAGGGCTTCACCATGCAGCATAAAATGTCCCAACTATTACTGTTGTTGTTGTATTTTATCATTTATTATGTTACACGTAATCAAGAGTTAAGAGTATCAAGAGTATAAAGTTAAAAAAAAGGGAAAACAACACATTTACCTGAGAAGAGACAAACTTTCATAGCTATCTTGCGATTTGTGAGTCCTTTGCTAGAAAGGACACACTTGCTAGTACTGTTCATATAATTTAAATCTGAGGGGCTCGTGACTGAAAACATTGGGCTTAAATACAAGTCTGCTACTTACGTCTTCCAAGTCTTCTTCAGGAGTAGCTGGAGTTCTGTCTGTTCTGTCTGTGGTGTAAGATGTCAAAGAGGAGGTCTCAGAGTCCACAGATTCTTCATCAAATCCAAAATATGTCTCCACAACATGCCTCTGAGGATACAAAGCCCCGACACAGTCATTGAATTACACCAGCAAAAACACTCCTTTACACATTTTATGTTATCACAACAAAGTACACTTCCAAACGCTTTAGGACTTTCTACCACTACTTTCTGGTGCAGAACAACACAATCCCATCAAAGCATCAAAAATACGGACAGATAACTAGACCTGTGGTATTAACTGGTATCTACAGTTGTACTGTATTAGTTACACAATTAATACAATTTCCTTTCACTTGATTAAAATGAACAGAAGATAAATACAGATATGCTTATCAGGGCCAGATTGTACAAAGAACACAAGACATGATAATACAGGCAGAGCCTACCCAGTCATTAAGTCAGTTAATTAAGATCCCCCCTATCTTGGGTTGACTGCGTCACTGCCTTTGAGGATTTTTAATACTTGAATCGGGTGTACTCATAGCTTTAAAAATAAATAAATCATTAAAAGCCATCAAAGCCTAAAATAAAAGTTATTTTCACCAGTCAATGTACTGTAGGACAGTGATGTGGTGATAAGACTGTAGCGGCAATGCTTGTTAATAAGACAGAATTAAGTGTTGTGGGCTTTCCCATATGAGGCCCCATCTCTGTTCATCTCTGTGGTGCAGCCATGGAGAAACTACTCATGCAGGCTGATTTAAGGTTTCCTTTGATAAGGGACAGCTCCCAAAGGGGGATGCACTTAGCTAAGCCTGGCTATCATGATCAATGGTCATCCATTGGCGCCTATCTGTCTAGGGAGTGCCAGATGGACATCTGGACTGCATTCCTAATTGTCAGGAATAGGTGACTCATATCTCACCTTGATCAACCAATCAGGGACTGGTAGGGCTGAGTAACCCACGTGGGACTCTGATGCCCATGGAACTTTCAGCCAATCAACGAGCCTAAGTTCCTCCAGGTAAAAACAGGCAACACAGAGAGCCTGGTAGACCTTCTGGGACTTTTCTAAAGGGAATTCAAAGGAGAATTCCAGGGCAGGACAGCCCAGGAGCAGAAGGCTCCCAAGGGCAGGACATTCTCGCAGCGCGCCTCCTGACCATCCCGAGACTCAGCCTGGACAACCACAGAACGGCCAGTGTGTCCGAGGGCCAGAACTTTCCTTTGTTCTAAGAGTCTAGAGCGGAGGTTGCCAGAGAGTAACCAGAGGATCCACCCGAGGTTAACATCAGCAGCAAGCCTCATGAACAGGTCGGAACTGTGGACAACTGAATCACTATTCAGAACTAGCTCTTCATCAGGAACGAACCGGTCCTCTTCCTGACTTGCTGGGACCCACAGTCATCTTTTCTCCTGTGCAAACTGTGCTAGTTAAAGCCAACACTAACTAGCCGGTCAGTGAGCATCAGCAGCGCACCATCGCAAGCCGCACAGCACAGCCTGGCACCGAGCCAGAGAGCGCGGATTGGACAGCAACAGCCTGCAACTGTTTCTTTGTGCCCGCAGGAGATCTGAATCCCCAGAGATTGGATGAGTATTCAACTTCACAGCATTACTGCTCAAGAATTCAATTGTTATCCCAACCAGTTGATTTCAATTTAATTCCTAAGAGTTATGTACTTGTTTTGAGTATCTAATGTAGAAGTTATAACCAAGTTCATTTACGAAATGGTCTTAATGAATGATATACTGAACGTATGTCCTCTTGATATATGTAACTCTTTGTAACTGACTGAATATATACCTTTTGTATTCTGATAACCCTCTTGATAAGATCTGTTAGGTTTATATGCATATTCTATGTATTAATAAATGTATCCTCGTGTATTAGTACCTGTGTGTGTGCGTTGTTTGTCTCATGGTTATGTCGCATGGTTGGATTCTAAAGCCATCAAAAGAATCAATTTTGTGATTTACTGCTTTATGATTGCTAATTTGGTAAACTTTTCCTCATAATTCTTACACTTGGAAGGAGAACCGCCCTATAACCCTAGGAATACATGCAGGATCACACACATGCTTTTAAAGAGTTGATAAGAAGAAATTATGTTTATTGAATGTACTGTAGTGTGTCATCACAAAAGTAACAGCTGTAAACAGAAGGATGTATCTTTAAAACCCAAACGTGATGATTTCCTAGGTCACCTCTGAGCCAAGGCACCTTGTCAATACTAAACAAACCCCCTTCCCCACCACTTCAAAAAATGTAATAAACTTGTCATTTTTCTAAATCATTGATCTGAACATAATGCAAGCCACACTTGAAAAGAAACAACAGCAGCATTTCAGAATTAATTATCCACTGGGAAATTAACAACATATTTCAGTATTGGAGGAAGACCAGAAGAACATTATACTATAAACAAGTATTAAAAACCTGCTGTTTCTACAAAACATTTATTCATGATTAACTAGGATATGCAGGGTAACAGCAACGTGGAAAGGATCAGAGAGATTCCTAGAACAACAGGTGACTTCAGCTGTGAAAAAGAAAGGTGTTGTCGTGGCGGGAAAGATATGAGAAAGTATAGGAAAAATTCAGATTGAAGGAGAAAAAACATGAAGCACTAAGAAAATTAGAATTAACACCTGAAAATTCAAATTCAACTGATAAAATCACTAAAACATTTTAAATGTTAAGTGTTGTGACCATGTATTAATAGCACTCTGTCCATGGGCAGACTGTAGTTATGATTGTTCTTTATAATAAACATTACCAAAATTACTACAGATAAAAGATGACCAAGAATTTAAGATAAGCTCAACTGTATGTACAGTAGTTGTGTAATTTCTTATGATACTCTGTAATATTGCTATTAGTCAACAGCAGTGTCATAACAGCAGTACATGTTTGTGATTTGGGAAAAGGTAGATGAAGGTGCAGTAATTAAATGAGGCAATGGACAATCCAGAATACAAATCACAAGAGCCTACATCATTACAAATTCAAAACACCTTTAGCCATGAAGAAACTGTTTGCACCATAAGCTAAAATTAATCATATGATAAGTACACAAACAGATGGGGAAAAAAAAAGAATGATCAAAAATGAATCTAATTAACCTTGAGCCTCATTAGTCTATGCACAGGAAAACACATTATAGCTCTTACAAAAAATAATACACAATTAAATCAAGGTTTAAAAAATAAATATTAATTCAAGACATACACCAGCATGAGAAAACAAAAACAACTAGTAAGGGTGGACTTGGTTCTAAAAAACAACATGAAATAACGTACTAAAAGAACATATTTCCTATTACATTCTGCTTCTTAACCAGACAGCATGGCTAAAGGGATCCTGCCTTTGAGGTAACAGCACAATCCATACAGGACACAATATCAACATCCCTTACATGTAAACTGTATTTCCTCATCTGCATCTATCTGGTAAAGTCATTGTAACCTGTCCTAAATAATCTATCAATTAAGGAAGATTTTAAAATAATTTAAATCCTTTTTCCCCAAAAGCAAGGACCGGATAATATAACTCTCGGACTTCAAGCTTGCTTTCAGATATTGATAAACTCTTACCTTCATGTTTATAGGTCATTTCTTGGCACCCAGAAAAATACAGGCAAACAAGAGCGCACAAGCAGATGAAGGATGAAAAATACAAGATAAGCAGCAAATACTCCATTGTCGCGTTTTACACCAAAGCAGATTATCCTTGATTCAGCCCTTTTTAAAAGGTCTTGATGTCAGTCTAACATCCACAGCAACACAACTTTACAAGATATGATTTTTTTAAGGCAAACGAATCTTAGATCATTAATACTCAAATGTTTTTAAAAATGAGTCCTGAGGCATGTACTGTAATAGACTATAATCTACTAAATCTCAGCGATAAAAAAATAATTGGATTAATTTCTGAGGAGGGATTGCTTCCTTTCCCTGAACTTTTGTTCATGCAAAATTTTAAAAGAAATTGCTCTTCTTACTTCAGATCAACAATTTCTCTACAACTACATAAGCCAGCAAAAGATTCTTTCAATCTTTGAAGACCCCCCTCTCAGCACTCTGACAATACAGGGACGTGCGTGTGCCTCCGTTAATGTGATAGGTCTCACTGACTCCTGCAGTCTCCTCTCCACCCCTCCTTTGCTTCTCTCTAACTCCATGAAACGGTCTTTTCTGTCTGCATTCAGCATTCACAATTCCCCATCTCCCCAGCCTGGTGTTACTGGGAGGGCTCAGCAAACCCAGCAACCAAACCTCGCCGCATTTCCACTTCATTAATACCCACAGCACTGATCCATAACTTCCATAGTTCCCTTAATAATGGTAATAGGGATTTTACTATTTTTTGTGTGATTATGCTGTCAAGTAAAAACAAATTCATCCTAAAAATCAGGGATGTCAAACTGTAAAAAACACAAACTTGTTCGAATGCACTAAAAAAATCAGCAAACAGACTAACTGAACAGTTAACATGAAGAGCTTTTAAAGGCTGAAAGGTGTACTCGGCTACAAAGACAATACCTCTGTGTATGATCAAATGAGAGAGAAAAAATTGAAAATGCAATTTCAAAATAAAAAAAAAAACATTTTTAATACAGGAGAAACTAGCAATCCTATTAATCCAAGCATTTTTGGAAACTATGGATCTTGCAATGATAAATGTTAACTTCTTGAAAAAAAGGCTATACTGCAATCCAATATATTGGGTAATACATCAACACTTAAAGGATCTAAGTGGTGCTATCAAAATACATGACATTCAACAGCTCTGTCAGCTGTGGGTTTCATTATGAGGATTGCGCACAACCCGTCTTGGACACATAATGAAAATTACTTTGACTGTGCATGCGCATATTTTAAAAAACACAGAACAAATTAGAGTTTCATAAATTGTGCAAGATTAGTGGAAATAGATTTTTTCCCAATGTCCATGCTGTACGCCACAGTAGATTACTCATTAAAAGATATCAAGGTGACTAAGGAATTAACTGACCAGCATACAGGAGTTCACCTTTAAAATTCTTAAAAGAACAGATTCAGAATAATTCAGAGTCTCATGAAATATAGCATGCATAATGAACACGAACTAGACAATGCACTAAATAGTTTAGGAGGAATAAACTACTTACAGGTAAAAGCAATTTGTGGGTGAAATACTTTCACGCATGATTTATATTAAGTTTATATCTTAAGCATCAAATTTAATGCCTTTCTCAGGACTTTTGTGCTAGAACACAGCGGACTTGAGTATTACAGTTTGTGACTGTGGTTTGAGAGTTAACATGCCCAGAGCCACACAGACTAACTCCGTGGTCCTCAGGTTCACATAAGACAAAACGTTAGAACTGAAAGAAAAACTTACAATTGAATAGCATTAAAAGCACTGTCTCGTAACCACAAATGGACATAACACCATCATATGATGACAGAGTGCTTATGATCACAAATAATGTTGTTTTTTTATATTTAAAGCCACAATAACCACAATCAGTTTTGTAAAGCGCTTAAATGGATGAGACTAAAGTAAAGCCACCTCTCAATGGTACTATACATTGTACACAAGAAAGAACATTTCTGTAGCGGTGCTGTCTGGTTCTGACCCTGAAAGTAATAGAAAACCTAAATCTCCCAAAAAATGAATCATGTATAAGGGATTTAAAGAGAACAAAACAGAATTCCACCCTCACTACCCAGGTAAGCACGGCACTAAGTGCAGGAATAAAATATATTTTTTCTCCCATTTACAACATCTGATTTTAGACAGCATGAATCAGCCTTACCACAGCCCCTGAGTACAATTAGAGGCTGACTTGCATCCTCTGCGAGACAGTTGCTAAGAGACTAGAGTGACAGAGCAAAACTTAAATAACCCAACCGCTGTGAAGAAAACAGAACAGACATATTCCCCAAGCCAGCCGAAAGAACAACAGGCACAATCATGTGAATCCGAGATAACTGTACATTTTGAGAATCCCAAATGGATAATAAAAATAACATGAACAGCTTAAAAAACTAACTATGCATGTATCACGTCCAATTTCAATAATGTCGGTCTTTTCAGAGTAAAGTTAAGAATTAATTTCTCAAAACACGTAGCTCATATCTAGGGAAAGACCGGTCACCTCATGCTGTGGGGAACAAGAAAATCAACACCCCAATTAGAACTCTTTCTGGATGATGATTCTATTCTGGGCCTCAAACAGTATCAGAAACAGATCTGGCTGCTGTTGGCCTCCATTTTCTGGGATGACCGGATCATGGCCGGGCCTGATATTTTTTATATGAACCGTCAACATCTAGACTACAGGGACTGACCCAAGGTGGTAGCCTGGAAGAGGTGATGCAGCCAAAGCCTTATTTTTTGGACGCTTCCTTTGGATCCTTAGGGAGAAATGTGGAAGGGAGTACCACTAAATGGCAGGGCTCTGTTGGGGGTGGGGATTGGTTATTTTAGTTGTAGCATTTTATTTTATAGTGGTTGGGAGGACAAAAAAAGCAAGGTATTGAACAAAAGGTGCCTCAATCCTCAGTCCAACCTCTGTTTAGATCCCTGTCAATCAATAATAGATCACCACACATTATCAGTGGGGAGGAGAACAGAGTGATGAAGCCAGTTCATAGATGGGGGTTATTAGGAGGCCATGATTGGTAAGGGAAAATGGGAAATTTAGCCAGGACGCAAGGGTTACACCCCTACTCTTTTCGAGAAACGCCCTGAGATTTTTAATGACCACAGAGAGTCAGGACCTCAGTTTTATGTCTCATCCGAAGGACGGTGCGTTTTTACAGTATAGTGTCTCCGTCACTATACTGGGGCATTAGGACCCACACAGGCTGCAAGGTGTATTTCAGAGATAGTGTTTACTCAAGTATACAGTACATCAGATTTTTTATATGGCATTTAACAATGTCCCAAGCTTTAATCAAATATTATGAAAACACTTTAAATTAGAGGTTGGTAACAGTGGTAAGAGTATGCTTTCTATATTTAAAGATTTAATTATTAAAATTATGGGTTAGCACTGCTGGAAATCTATTAAGTGAAAACAATTACACCATAATCATTCCCAATGACGCAAGAAAAATAATCACTGTGAACAATATCTAAGAAATGCTGTACACCTCTAAAAGCAGGAAATATCTTTAAACTTCACACTTAACAAAAGTACACTACTTTATATACTGTATGTAGACCGGCAGCACCTCAAAAGACAGTGTATTAGTGAGATTTTATAGTCCCAAACAAGATGGCAAAATTACTAGCACTATGACAGTATGTGAAAGTGAGTCCGTTCCTTGAGCAAATTACAGATTTCTGATTGTAGCAGAGCAAACCAATCTCGTGCACAGTATTTGTTGTTTAAATGAAATATAAGAGAGTATAATAAGAATTGCTTGCACAGCAACACTGGCACGAACATACCACCAACATGGTTCTATAATGTGCAGATACCAGATTTTCATTTTAATTTAGCTAAAACGTTCATATACTGTACAGTGCACTTCAGTTCATTGTTCATTGGGTTCCAGCTCCAAGTCATAGAGTGATACTTCAAAGGGACTGTGAGGAAAAAAAAAATCATACAGAGGACTCTGGTTCCCATGAAAAAGGACAGTTTCTGTTGAGTCCCTGGATTAAGAAAACATTACCTTACTATTATCATAGTCTATAGGCATGTGACATTAGGGCCATTTGATCTTTAAATCACTGCTTACTAAACATAGATAAAGGACTGAGAAAACAAAGTGATTCACCCTGTGTAAGGAAGTCCACAAATAAAATCATATGAAATAATGTTAATTGCCGTTTAATTCAGTTTTATAAAATGTTGTTAATTATACTTTTTGTTGTTACATGTTACTTAACACTTACTATGTCTAACAACGATATCTTACAAAGTATACTGAACATTCATTCAGCTTGGCCAGCAAATATTTCAGGTAAATTAAGTCTGTAATTGTGCAGTTGCAGTACAAAGTATTAACCCCCCTCGGACCTCTGCCACATTTTGCTCATCAACTTCAAATTGCAACACATTTGAACAGGATTTTTGGTGCAATCAACAAAACAGACTTGGTTTTGAAACTGCATAATTGTTTTTATTGTAAAAAAAAAACTTTATGAAAAAGAGAACACTGAAAAATACATCTTGGACAAGTATTCACCCCACTAAGACCTTAAGTATTTAATATCAAGGTCATTGTCCTGTTGAAATATGAATCTCTGCTACAGTTTCAGATCTTTTGCAGACTGTTCCAGGTTTTTCTCCCGGATCTACTGTTTGCTCCATTCGTTCTACCCTCTACTTTGACAAGCCTGTAGGTCCCAGTCAATGAAAAGCAACCCCAGAACATTATGCTGCTACCACCATGCTTCAATGTGGGAATGGTGTGTTGTGAGTGAAAGGCAGTGCTCTTCCTTCACCAGATATATGGCTTTCATTGAGATAACTCAATTATTGTCTCATCAGACCATGACTATTATTTTTTTCATATTGATTCAAAGGCTCCCACATGCTTTTCTGCATATTCAAGAAGGGACTTGATGTGAGCTTTTTTTCCCCAAATATGGCTTCCCCCTCGCCACTCTATCATACAGCCGTGGTTTGTTTTGGCCTCTTGACCACTTCTCTGACCAATGCCTTTCTTGTCTGGCTGCTGAGTTTTGGAGGACAACCTGGTTGTTGAAGATGCTGAGTAGTTTTATGTGTCCTCCAAACCTTGCTAATTGATTTAACAGTGCTTCTTGGGATAATCGGTGCCTTTGCAATCTTCTAATGCCCCTCGCCTGACTTGAATCCGTCCACAATATGTTCCTTAGTTGTTGCAGAAGCTCCTTTGTCTTCATATGGCTGTCTGCAATGTCCAACAATGGGAACGCACAAAGACTGGTGTGCACAGCCTGAATGGTTAACCTTTTTAATAGCACACAGGTGGATTCCGGTCATCATACTGTACAAATTCTGAAGGCAACAGGGGTTAAATACTTTTGCAATGAAGATTTGTAACTATTTTTAGCCCCTAACACACATTGATATCGCAGAAGATGCTGCATAGAACAAATAGGAAGGTCTGTTGCGTTTTCCAGTTGTAACACAACTAAATGTGGCAACATAAAATGGCGGTCAATACTTTCTACACCCACTGCATACTGTATGTAGTATATCATCACATGTAACCGAGTTCATGTAATGTTTGAAAACAGGACGTATAAAATAATTTATAAACATTAGCTGGCTTCATATGTTACTCCAGCATTTCACAGCATCTCCCTCACTGTTCACACTTGGTCCATCCATCCATTTTGTAACTGCTTTATCCAATTCAGGGTTGCAGGGGAGCCGGAGCCTTTCCCAGCTAGCAAGCGACAGACACAAGGCAGGATACATCCTGGACAGGACGCCAGTCGATAAAAGGGCACACACAGATACACTCACACCAAAGCCAATTTTCCCAGAAGCCACTTAACCTACAAGAACGTCGTTAGATTATGGGAGGAAACAGGAGAACTCATGTGAACCCAGTTCAGTGGGTTTTTCAGTACATTATCACGACAAAAACATATTTGTGAATTCTTCAAAACTGCACTAGCTTAAAGATATTAAGAAGAAAACAAACAGAATATATGTAATAAATGCAGAGACATCTTGGAATTTATTTTATACAACGGGAATCTAAACACATTCAAACGTCTTTGAAAATCTCATGCCAGCTCATGAATCATTTCAGCAAATTAAAATCCTACTTACCTTTGGGAGCTTGATGCTTTTCCTCTTGGTTTTTTTGGAGAGTCTCAATCTGTCACGCTCCTGTCAAGGGACAAAAGACATTGCAAAGCTTGTCAAACTTTTGAAGGGAAAGCTGAAACCGGGAAAGAGATCTAGGAATCAGACTGCTGCAGTCAGTGTAAAGGAGACAATTTAGTAGAAAAGGACAGGGTGGAACTGAAAAGTCCTTTGGATTCGTTTGCCTGTATGAAAAATACTTTTAAACAAGCCTGCCTTGTAAGATTGACGCTTCAAGACCTGGATATCCACAAATCAATCCGAACAATAAGGAAGATGAAGCTTATAAAAATAAAGATTTAGCTTTGACACTTCAGGTTTCCAACATTTAGCAATGCAAAAACATGGAAAGGTGGATAATTTCTTCCTACATTGTCAGCACTTTGCGACCCTGCCCATTTTGTTTTTTTTTACAAATTTGTTTTAGTTACAGTTTAGCAGATGATTATAGATTCCAATCAACCTGAAATTGATGGCAGGATGGATTGGGAGAGGGGCAGATGGGTCCAGTAGGTACCCAGATGGGGGAGAGGAGAAACAAGAGCAGGAGACGAATGTAACACCAAGGCACTTCTCAGGAGAAAGAAGCCTTAGTTGGAGAAGGTCCGTAGGAGCTCAGCCACTGGAGGCATATACTGTAAAGGAGCAACTAACAACTGAAAACTTGTCCAAGACTTAACAGGGGAAAGGAAATGTTATTAAAAGAAGCAGTAGCAGTCAGTGCCAACACTGGGGGGTGCTGCCTGAAAGGTGAGTTGCCCCAGCAGCAGGGCACAACCGGCTGAGCAATACAAGAGTAGGGTGGATAAGCACCGGCCATGTTTCAAGAGAACTAACTAAATATGTATTTTAAAACAATGTTAAGAAAAAAGCTTCAGAAGTTCCAAATGTCAAAGGAGCACCAGGATCACAAGGACCAGTCGGAGTGCCTGAGTCCCCTGTGTCACCTGCTACTGCTTTGAACACTAAGAGGACAGCCAGAAAAGCACAAGAGGAAGAGACTCTTGAAGACCTCCTTTAATGGGCAGAAGATAACAGGAGCTCCAAGAACTACAGCACTGAAGACAGAGCCCCAGCGCTGGTGCAAAAGAAAAATGAGCTCTCAGCCTTGTCTGAGAGAATTGACTTGTGAAATGGTATACAAGGGGACATTTTCTCTGTACTGGTTTACTGGTAGTGGGTCAGTCTATTACTCAAGGTTGGATTTAGTTTAGTTAGATTAAAGTCTTGATTGGTTGGACTAGGATTAGATTAGGGACCAGTGGGACTAGGAAAAAGTTATATTTTTATACTTAAAATCGTTTTATTTTTCTTCTTAAGAAGACTCCTATAAAATCGGTAAGCTTATTGTTTTCTCTTTTCGTCTGCTCACTTAGCCTTCCTTAGTATCACCATATGCATCCTGTATTGCTTAAACTCTGTGGTTCCTACAAGGCTGCAAAATAAAGATGTTTTTATGTTTTAAAAGCTTGCCTCTCAGATATGACCTTCTCTGGAAATCGATCAACCAGCCATAAAGGGTCACCTTTGGAGCCTTCTCTGAAGGAATTAGCCTTGCAGGAGCATTGGGGGGGGGCTCCACCAGCTCTGCCCAGAGGTTTTAGAGAAGAGACTCAGTAGCACCAGGCAAGCGTCCTCTCAGTGTCCTTCACAAGGTAACTCCTGTGCTCTTCTAGTTGAGGTGCAACAAAGGCTTCCCAGAATGAACCCCCTGGTTTTGACCTTCAAGGTAGAGCAGGTCCGTGTGCCTCAGCGTAAACTCTCCCCTGACAATATTTGGTGACCAATGTGTGGCTCAAAAAGGGGCTTGTAGAGGTAAGCAGAGAAAGTAAAAACCCTAGCTAGAAGTATAAAGCTAATAAATTCAAGAACCACTGCTTTGATACAAGAGGGATCTGAAGTTAATAGTGAAAATTTGAAACAGGCATCGAAGGCTTTATAAATGCCGGCCAGTGTGAGTTACTGCTTTGTTGTGAATACCCCATATGTTGATCTCCTAGAGAATGTAAAAGATATATACTGTATAGGGCTATTGGATGCACAGTGTTAATTTGGGGTAATGTCCAAGATGGTCACCATAGAGAAAAGGTTGTGCCTGTGAATTGCCATTTCTAAAGGAAGGACTCAGATAAGAAATATTAAGCAAAAATGATACCAGCACAGCAGTTTATTGCATGGAGAAGCTTTTGTAATTATTTACTGAATAAATTACCAAAAGACGTGGTCCTCCTGTCTTCAGGAGTGTACACAGATAGATGGCTGAAGAGCCACTGTGCAGAGAATAGGACTATCTGTATCAGAAGGAAGATCACACCCAAAGCGGGGTGACTTGGTAGATATGGAGGATTTAGTAAAGCAGTACAGTAGAGGGAGGATTCCGTAGACAAAGGACACTGAGCCAAGGAACACTTTATGACTGACAAGATGACGACGACTCCACTTGGAATGAAAGTAAAGATACCTCTCCCTATGATCTTCCAACAGGAGGTGACGATGTTAAGTCAGGCTATATAAATGAAGGTTCAGGAGCTGAAATGCCAATGATAAATTCTAGGCCAGGATTTAAGGCACTCGGCTATGAAAATATAACTCTGGCTGATGGGAGCACAAAACATTAATGCCTTCTACTAATAACTGGAATGTAACAATGCTACTTGGAAACTATGACCTTATCCTGCTCAAAGACTTAGACAGGTGCAGCAGCACCAAAACCACAGAAACGACACTAGCCAAGTCTAGGCTTCTCTGGTACTGTATAAGTCAGTTGACATGTCAGTTGAAATTGAGAAAAAGGTAGAAGAAGCACAGATCAGTAGTGCTAACAAAAATAGACTCAGGCAACTGTTAAAACAAACTAAAATCACACAAGGTAAAAACCACTGTGGAAAATTAAGCAGTGATTTTGCACACGTGATAGAAGGAGGAATACACCCCCCTGTAAGACAGCCTAATCTAAACTCAAAAGCTAAAGAAAAGTTGAGAGTAATAGTTCAAGAATCGGTAAATAAAGAGTTTTTAATACCTGTTAAAACAGCACCTACCAATACTCCCATTTTAGCTGTACGTAAGCCTGATGGGACATACCATCTGGTCTGCAATTATAAATCCTTAAATAGGAGGACAGTTACTGTAGCTCTACAGCCAAAAGTTCAACTCAAAAGTTTTTGGAGGTTGAGCGAGAACTTAGCATGTTAATGTTTTACTGGTCTAGACTTAAGAAATTAGCAGTAGGAAAAGACATAACCCTAGTTACTAAATATAACAACCTTAAGGAACTGTATAAGAGACTGTTATAGGTGCCAAGACTACTAATGTACAATGGGGGAAATTTCAGAACATTCTCTTAGATCCTCAATTATTGGTAGAAATGGAGGGTAGTCTACAAAACACAGCTTAGAGTAAAGAAAGAAAGGACTGTCAGTTTAAAGTCTTCACTGATGGAAGTATGAAGGAAACAGATGTGGAAAAAGCCTACTGGGCCTACATGATTAAAAAGAATGACCAGACAATTTTTACTAAAAGAGGACTACTGGTTCTGCACAGAAAGCTGAAGTAATAGTAATTGTAGAAGCCCTGAGCCAGTGTGAAAAGATGCAAATTAGGAAGTTTATCTACTAACAGACAGCTTCTACTGCTAGCAGGCCTTAACAAAGAATCTTGAAATTTGGTGTCAAAATAATTATAAGAATGCAAAACGAAAGCCCATTGTTCATACAGTAGAATGGAAATTAATAGATGAGTTTATCGTTAAAATGGAAATCACCCCTGTGTACCAACTATGGCATCAGAAGTCTGGAGATCGTGCTGGCGGTAAAAACGATGCAGACCGACTGACCCAACTGAGGATTATTATAGTTAGAAAATCATCCTGGCCTGAGAAGGGAGAACTTAGGGAAGAGCCCCCTGATCAGATGTCCAAAGTACTGCAGGGAATCCATGAGGAATTGGGTCATGTAGGTACTAGACCCATCACCAAGCACTGCAAGACACTTGGTCTGAGCATCTCTAGAGTACGTCCACATGCTGCTAAAGTTAAAAGAAAATGCACTACATGTCAGGTAGAGGAGCATCAGCCCCTACATTGAAAAGAGGGTGAGAAATTTGTGAACTCCTCTCTGCCTGGAGCCAGTTTAAGCCTGGAGCTAAAGGGAATATTAAGTACTTCTGTAACTGCACTGGGTATATCAAGGTCTACCCTACCAAAGTCGCCACTGCAAATGTGGTTACAAGTGCGCTAACCGATTGGTTTTTGCAACATTGGGTATCCCTGAGGAAATTAGAACTGACCAAGGTACTCATTTTAAGAATTCTAAAGTGTTATTACAGTTATTACAGCAACATGGAGGACGGCATGTTCTCTCTCCACCCTACACTCCTCAGTGCAATGGATTGACTCAAAGGGCAGTTGGCCTCATTAAGAAGGCTATAGCCAAAAACTTTAATACAGTAGCCCTAAATAGCCTAAGAATTTGATCAAACTACATTCTATTCTAAATGGGAGATGTGAAGAAAATCAAACCTCGTCCACTCGGGAGATGTTGGGAAGGGAATTCCAGTCCCCTGAGACTTGAAGCAGGGGGAGGGAAACTGAGCAAGCTCACCTCTGCCCTCTCACTCCAGGCGACAAGGTGAGACAATGTATCGTCCAATACCCAGGGGATAGGTTCGTAAACCAGACATTCACAGAAGAAATTGACACAGTAGAGGAGGTAATTGGGCCTAACTTGGTAAGGACTTCAAAGTATAAACAGACTTACAAAGGTGTCTTAACAGATCTCAGATGGAGCCTTAGGTAGATTTACTCAACAGGCAGATTCTTGGCATACTAAGGAGGAGCACACCCTCGTGCATGAAAGCATGGGAAGAAACACATGTAATACAAGCTAAAAAAGGAATAAATGAGAAATTACCTGTATGCCTTAAATGGACTCCTTATAAATGTGGAGATTGTCTTAAGTGTGGGAAAAGCCCATATACAGTAATCTGGACCAGGGCCCCAGGGAACAAAGCCCCATCCTCCATCCCTGGAGGAGATACAGACCAGGGCTTGGGCCTAAGAACTAAGCTTTTAGGAGGAGCCATGGTAGGAGAAGTGTCCTTCTGTCCTGAATAAAGGCACTCTCTCCCCTGAGCTTCAGTTGTGGTGCAGGGAACTGAAAGTGATGAATTCTTAAACCGAAAGATGTAGCTGTGGCAGTGGGATGGTACCACTCTAAGAAAATGTATGGTACTGTACACAGTATGAGTATATTGTGACAGGAATACTATACTGTAAACAGGCACTGTCCTTCGGATGAGACGTAAAACTGAAGTCCAGACTCTCTCTGGTCATTAAAAAATCCCAGGGCGTTTCGCAAAAAGAGTAGGGGTGTAACCCCAGTGTCCTGGCCCAATTTCCCATTGGCCCTTACCAATCATGGCCTCCTAATAATCCCCATCTATGAATAGGCTTCATTACTCTGCTCTCCTCCCCACTGATAGCTGGGGTGTGGTGAGCGTTGTGGCGCACTAGGGCTGAAAAGAAAACATTCTTTAAATGGAAATTTTAAAGAATGGATTTTAAATGGAATGTGTACATTCAGTTGTGTAGAAAAAAAACAATCAAGAAGGAAAAATAATAAAATGGTGTAACATGGATACATGGCAGCTACTAGAGGATACTGTTTCAGCTTTAGGTTACTAAGAAGCGTCTCTTAGATTTTAGATAAAGTTTGTGACACTTCTACTTTCAAGGGCGAGAGGATACTTCCTGAGGTCTGGGGGGTCCCTTCAGCAAAAATAACTTTAAAGTTTACCTTAGTATACTGTACCTAGGTAAGCTGTGGGTTAGTGATTGTCAATGAGCAGTACAGAAACATACAATACAAGATCACATTAAGGTGACAGAAAGACAACAACAAGATCAAGAAAGAATGGGAAGATAGAGGAGAGACGGTCCAGAGGAGTCGGAACTTGAAGCTTGCTCCAGGCGATCAAAACAAAACCTGTTTGGATCAAGTATTTGAACCTTGCTAGTGAGAGCTTGCTATTCTGTGGTTTTAGAGAACATGGGTTTCCTGAGTAAAAGATGACTCAGTTAGAAATATCTTTCCTGCTCAGGTTGTATTTTTACGGATAGGGATATAGGCTGCCATTTATTTTGTGGCATCCAGGGTGCAGAGAGAGAGATTTAACTGCATAACTGCAGGTTGCATTGTATTTAGTTAGAAGGCAGCTCATCTCTTGTGTAAACTCTGTAGGCATTAAGAGTTTTATGCTTAGTAACAGTCTGGGGTTTTCTGGGTGACCAGAATCTTAGGCCTCTGAAATGCCTTGTTTGTAATAGTGTACAGTATATAGAGTAACTTGTGTATTGTATTTCAGGTGGGTAGCTGCGTCAGCATGCGTAGGCTGCAAAGGAACAAGTAATAGGTTTATTCCATTGTTTCTCATTTCACCTCTGACGGCCACGACCACTCTAATCTCTCCGTCTGTGTTCTCAAAGACGGTTTTCGGAACTCATACATCAGAAAGACCACCGAAACTAAAATTATTCTGCAGCTAGGATCACACATTCTCCCTTCCCTTAACGACAGACTACTGTTCTTTTAAATTTTCTCCATTAATTGGAAGTTTCATTTCACACCTCTATGCACCCATTCTGGCTTCACAACTCTTGATTGGCCTCTCTTTCTGTCCCCTGCTCCCGCCTCTCACTCCTCCTCCCTCCCAACCTTTGTTCTCCTTTGCCTACTGCCCTGTCTCTCTCACAACTGAAGAAGGCTCCACAGCCGAAACGTTGTGTTTTCTTTCTTCTTTTTTTCAGCATGGAATAAACCTATTACTTGTTCCTTTGTGTATTGTATGTTTTGTTGTGTGCAATGTAGTTTGTGTCTTGTTACTGTAATAAATATTTGTTTAACCAAGTGTACTTTTATTATTGCTTTCTTCACCAAAGCTGTGCCAGAGAATAAATAATTCACGTGCCTCTAATTATACCAACCGCTCGGGTACTGTGTATTCTGGAAAAAGAACTTAATAGCTGGAGGTTATGAATAAATTATTATTTCACTTATTGACTAAAACACTCGGTCAATTCCTGATTTTCACCATTTTTGTTAAAATACTAATACAGACTTCTGCGATATTAGCTTAAAGGATTCAAGTCCAACAACCTACAGCAAATGCATCTAAGGAAAAGTTTACATTTATACTTTTGGCCTGATATTGCAAAGACCCAAGGAAAAAGGAGTTTAAAAGTCTAATGGGAATAGACAAAGCAGAAGAAAAATAAAGCCTACAACTGTCTGTAGAAAGCTATTTAGATATTCTGTAAATTATACCTGTACCTTATATCACAACAACAGCCAATAGCTGATAAAAGCCCCAGTTCTTCAAAATAGATATACAGTAGGTTTAGACCTAATTGGAATCTTAATGGATCCTTTCCCTGCATCTGGATTTGTAATACTTCAGTCTGGGAAGTGGAGTTTAAAACAAAAACAGATAATTGAGAACTTATCAAGGTTCAAACAGTTCAAAGTGAAGATTTGTCTAGTATTTGATTGTCTAAGAGAAAGCTTTTATGCACCTGGGATACCTAATCCCAGTGCAATTTTGAATATTTTAACATCACTGCATTTGATTAAATGGATGAATGTGTAGCAAGTAAAATTTATGAAATTTCACTACAAGCTGCTGAACAAAGCTAGAGATTGACATAATCAGCCAGACTATGACCTCTGAAAGCTCCGGTACATTTTCAGTGAAAAATGTCATGGCAAAAATGGATATTAATTCCCTTTTAACAAGAGAACTACATTGTAAAAAAGTTCAACAGCGGGCTTCACCTGCTCCTGGCCTTCCACCTATCTGTACTGGGCCAGAGACCATTGTGGTGAAATTAAAAATTTAGAGACTTTAGAATCGGAGGATATAAGATACAAATGACAAATGGCAATTCCAAATGAAATTTCAAATTAACTCTCCATAATGCAAATTTACAACTAACCATTCTTTCACACTTAGAGAAAAAAAAACAGCAAGGCAGGACAAGAGGATACTTAGGAAATAAAACAGCTGGTTTGTAGATGGTCTAAACAAATCAGAAACTGTGCTGCAAGTGGTTAAGGCAAACAGAGAAAATCCACAAACAGCATATTTCAGGCTAGAAACGTATTTTGCGTTCATACTGACGGTCCCCAAATAAGCTACATGAAAATCCACACTGCAGGGACAGCAAAGCTCACCAAGCTCACCACGGTCAAGTCGTCGATCATGCTCTGCTGCTCAGCCACTTGCAGTTTGAGGAACTCGATCTCCTGCTCCTCGTGCGTGTGGCTGAGATCATTGAGGGAACTCGGTCTCTTCAGAGCAGTTTGCGTCTGGGAATGTAATTTCTCCTTCTGGAATAAGAAAGCAAACACACGGAGATCAGGCATCTTCAGGACAACTCACAAGAAAAGGTGCCCACTTGTGCAGGTCACAATGTAAGTTTTGATTTCAAGTTTTGAATATGAATTTTTGTATAAAAATGCATTAAGTCCTGTTCTACACCTGCATGCTTTGGCCTACCTGTATACAAAATATACAAAATGCTTTTAAATCTAGCATTACCACACACATTATATATATAAAAAGTATTGATCTAGGACACTTAAAAGATTGCCTTTTCATATTTTAAGC
Source organism: Lepisosteus oculatus (assembly GCF_040954835.1). Lineage (NCBI taxonomy): Eukaryota > Metazoa > Chordata > Actinopteri > Semionotiformes > Lepisosteidae > Lepisosteus > Lepisosteus oculatus. The sequence continues at coordinate 42,927,184 of NC_090696.1, read as the reverse complement.
ATCCCACCTGACAGAACCCATACACACACATTCTCAGCTGCTAAGGCAAAACATTTTTTAAGGTTTAAAATGTTCTCTATTTTTCTTTTTTTCTTTTTCACACAACAGTCTTTCTATTGAATATCAAACATGATTGCAAATCAATTACTGTATGTTTTCTAAAAAAACGTTTGTTAATTCCTGTAACAATGCAACTTAAGCCTTTCTTTATCAGTGTTTCTCATTATTGAGAGCCTGTAAGTCTTAATGAGCTTGCATGACTGCAAGGAACTGCAGGTTCGGAAGGTTCTCTGCTCCATGACACTATACATCACCCTCTTCTACAGTTTTAACTGTGCAAACTAGTCCATAGAAACACGACCTGAAGCTGAAAAACTCACATCTAAACATTCATATATCCTAAGACAGTATTGTAAAATCAAAGACAATCTGTTAAATTTGAGTTGGAACCTTTTTACATTTTCATTTTAAAGGTACACACAGAGGGGAAAAAAAACATTTACCTGGTTGATTTAGGAAGCTCAGCCTATAAGCTTTAGGATATTTACATCTGTTTAAAGTTAAAGCACTACAAAACTACTACATCTCTGCAGTCTCTGTTTCATTTAGAATTAAAATATCACAAATATCAAACAGCAACACATTTTTGTGCAATTACATTTCATTTTTTTGGAAGAAAACCATATAATGAAAAAAATGGAGAATGATGTCTGATAGAATTCCCATAGCCTAGATTTTTCATTTTCAATGCCTCAAATGTTCTCGTCTAATCACAATTTACAACTGCCTAACCCAAGAGAATGTACTTTATTTAAGGGGATGCACAGAATAAAAAGAGAGTAGAGAATTATGAAACATGATGTCTGCTTATTAGTGTGCGATAATTAAGCTCTTTAAAATATGTTATTCTGGTTGTATTTTTTGGGTGTCTGAAATGACCAAGTCTAGTCATGTTTGCTAGGGACAGAAGACAAGAAACAGAGAAGAAGCATTCTTTATGAGATGCAAAACAAAAATGATTCACCATCAAATACAAACTCCAATAATAAGACTGAGATTAAGAAAGGTAAGTAATTTTCATATCTGAACCAGAACAGCTCATCTGGACAAATCTTACCCTGGTTCCCATGGTGGTAACAGGAAATATCCCCCAGCAATAATGTCCCCCACATACAGTGTACAGCTGGGTGGACTGGGCAGCAAGTATCTCATTCAAGGGAAAACAAGGGATGTGAACACTAGTTATGAACCCAGTACACTTACCCACTATGCCATGCTGTCCCAACGATACAAAGAAGGAGCCTTTATTCATCTTTGGCTTTAACCTACCATAAGAAATCCCATTTTCCTTACTATTAAAAAAAAGGCAACACTTCCAACTTTTCTGTCAGTGTATTAAATGATGCTTAGAAATAACTGAATTGTGAAATTCAGTGTCTACAGTTTACAGAGAAAACTGCTTAAATTTGGAAAAACATTTCTTAATAAAATTCCATTACCAGGACTGTGAAAGTTACCTTGAAGATCTGAATGAACCACTTCTGTTGCAGCACAATCCTAGCAACTAATTTTGTATTTATGAAACCTTCATCCTGAAACACGTACTGATCTCCTTAATGCTGAAAAAATCTCCAGACAGCTCAAAAAACATTCACACAAAAAGGTTTTTCTTTGAAACAGCGCCTAAGGGAAATTATTAAACACACTTTGCAGACAGGATAAAAAAGTTTACCTAATAAACATAAAAGAATCCTTGTGTTTAATTGGAGTTTGAGCATTTACAGTACAGGCTTTTTGTGCATGTCAGTGGGGTGAACACAATGCTATTCTATACAAACACAGAATTCTAATAAAGCATGACTTCATTCTGAATTACTCCAAAAACTGCAATCACGTGCAGGGTGAGATACTGTAGCAATCAAATGAATTGAATTATAATAGAATATGGTTAGAAAATTAAGATGACACCCCCATAAAAGACAAGGCATTGGATTTTAATAGATCATGTCCAACATCCAATCTTTTTTTTATTATTTCTTTAATGAGAAGATTCTGACCTTCAATACCTTTTTGAAGTAAATTACTCCTTTTTACAAGAATCTCTTCTTGACTCCACTGGAAATTCTTTGAATATAACAGATTAAGAGTTACCAAAATGCTCTCTTGTCCCAGTTGAGACAATTATTGCACTTACAAAGAAGATTAAATGCAACTGAATGACATATGTATCTATAATAATAATGGACGCTACACTCAAAGGGCTTTGCAGGTAATGGGGACTCCCCTCCACCACCACCAATGTGCAACATCAACCTGGATGATGCGACAGCAGCCATAGTGCTCCAGTACACTCACCGCATACCAGCTATTAGTGGGGAGGAGAACAGAGTGATGAAGCCAGTTCATAAATTGGCATTATTAAGGGGCCAATATTAGTAAAGGCAAATGGGAAATTTGGTTAGGATGCTGGGGTAACACCCCTACTCTCAGAGAAAGGCCCTGGGATTTTTAATGACCAGAGAGAGTCAGGACCTCGGTTTTACGTCTCATCTGAAGGACAGCGCCTGTTTACAGTATAGTGTCCCCATCACTTTACTGGGGCATTAGGACCCACACAGACCACAGGGTGAGCCCTGCTGGCCCCATTAACACCTCTTCCAGCAACAACCTTAGTTTTTCCCAGGAGGTCTCCCATCCAGGTACTGACCAGGCTCCCACCTGCTTAGCTTCAATGGGTTGTCAGTTTTGAGCTGCAAGGCGTTATTTAATTAAGATGCACCGAAGAATGTCTTCTGTGGTAATAATAAGTTAGCTCACCATTTCGGCATGCTCCCTTGTCAGGTTCTTCAGCTTCTCCTCCATGCGCTGTAAGGACTGCAGGAGGTCCTCGTTTTTCTTCGACATCCTCTTGTTCTTCTCAAATAGGGGCTTCATCTGGCTTTCTGTCTCTCTGACACGTTTCAGCTACAAGGCACAAATGTCAGTTCAGACAGGTTCGCCTGCCCACCACTATCTTTCACACTTCATTTTCCACATTGACCTTGAAGGTCTCTTTACTGCTGTGGCCAGCTGTTTGCACAAGGATCTAGATCATCTTATTTGACCTCAACCATACTGCCATTAACTGTTTCCTGCCAATTCACTTTACACAGATTTTGAAATAGTGGAACCTTTTATATGCAACACCAAAATAGAATGTGTCTTTTTCTCAATCAAGCATTTTACATTATTCAGATACAGACCCATAAAACCTTAAAACAAACCGAGGTAACTGCACCTCTTTGTGGCTTTTTAAACTGCAGTTGCCTTACATGTAAACTGCGATTGAAGCAAGAGGTTTACACACTTACTCATGTGACTTGTGTTGAACAACCTGCGGAATTTAGTGCTTCAGTTATTTTCCACATTTAAAAAAAATATACCTACATTTCATATATGGTCTACATTTTTAGAACTATTTAGTATTTGAGTCACAGAAGTGATAGCCACTGTTGATGTATAAAAATTGCGAATGCATATTACTGTGAAAGTGATTTGCCTGGCTGTCCAAAAGAAGTGGGGAAATCTCCCCATGGGCTTCAAATCAATGACTTTTGTGATTAAATTACACAGCCAGTGTGCTTTACCTCTCCCCCAGCTGAGGAGGCCATGTTATCAGAACACACCCCTTGCCCCTGTAGACATGAGTGAGGCCAGATAAGCTGCAGACAAGTAGGAAATCTGTCCAGTTCCTGCATGGCTCATTAAAGAGAAGACAGACCCTGCCATGTCCTGAAGGTAATACTAAGAATTGTGGGCAGTAATCAAAGGTGAAATAATTCGTTTTTGCTTTACATCGCATTATTTAACCTTTCATGTGAGAATGATTGATGTGTAGCAATAGCAATGCTGTGCTGTGTAGGGAGACAGTGATTCCAAATTTTTGAAGCTACTTGAAAAAATGTTGGTTTTTTTAAGGTTAAAAACCCACTTCATCTAAAACTAAACCGCGGGTCCCTGAGCAACTCGTTCAAAAAACGGACCGTCGCAGTTTGCCCTGTTCTTCCGATAGGCCTGGCCATGAAAGCCAAACTCTCTCACCAGCTCATTCCTCTCGTCGGCCAACAGCGTGTTCCTGTCCTCCAGCTTGCGAATGACTGCGTTGAGCTCCGCGATCTTCAGCTGAAAGCGCCGCACATCCCTCTCATCCAGCTGCTGCTCCTACACACCACAAACTGTTCTCAAAACTATGGGACAAGCTAAAGGGCCAAGGGCTTCCCAGCTTCACTCAGATTTCATTCAGATTTTAACCATGTGCGGCTGAGTGGCATTTTCACACACCTCAAACTGCAATTTGTAAGTCAGGTCATTAAAAGCATTTTTTTTTAAACTTCAATTCCAAATCAGGAAATCAGGGAACATTAAACATTAAAACAGCTGCTACATATTCAAAATTTCACATCTTCATTTAAAATAAATTCTTACTTCACAAAAGATATATCCAGTGAAACAAAGAAGTTAACATTTTCCTTTCATCTTAACATGAACCCAGAAAATCCATCAATTCATGCGTACATATTTACTGCACATCAAAAACATACCGCCATGTTATTTCGTGACAAGTTAGACACACAAAGTCAGGTCTTTAGAAGTAGCCTTCTTAAAATGTTAGTTATTTTGGTTTGCTTCCAGATTCCTACCAGAAACAGTCTAGATTGCTTCAAATTTAGACATACTAGGATCATGTTTTTACACAGTTTCAGTTGTGTTAAACCTTTATTACGAAATAGTTTCTCTGTTGCAAAAAAAATGATTATGTTAAGAGAAAAATTGGAGATCACTTGCATTTGTGATATTTTGAGAAATTATAAAAAATGTTGTATTTAGTGATGGAAAGTGTAGTGTTAGATGCGAATTGACACTCGTAGTGGGAGAGGCCTACGATGGAGTCGATAGGGTTAAACTGAAATGGAAAATGAATGAATCGAGAGAACAGTACAGCATTCTGAAGAAAACTAGACGGAAAGGTTGAAATCTGCTGTCCTCACCTGACAGAGGATAAAGTCGGCGGCGTCGCCCAGCACGGGAGGGAGCTCGCGCTTGGGGCTCCCATGATGCCGCTCTGCCTCCTTCACCTGCACCAGCTGCTCGTCCAGGGCCTCCTTCTGCAGCAGCAGCTTCTGAGCGTAACCCGCCTGGACACCCAGCTCCTTCTCCAGAGCCAGAACCACCCGGTCCTTGCCTTTGATCTCGTCCATCTGCCGAAAAAGAGATAACAACCTCACACAGGAGAAGAGGCTGAAATATCACACGAGTCAAGGCTCCGGCTCCAATAAAATGGTTAATGGGTGAAGCGCGGTTTCTCTGTGGCAATTTAAGAATATGTGTGAGAGTGGGAGGACCATAAATAGAGTCTCAGTTACAAGATATGGCATTCAACAAAAGGAAACATCATGGTAATTACACCTGGAATTGTTATAGATGTTCAAAAATGACACATTTGAAGAAATGAGCAAAACAGAATTCTGGTCTCAAGAACGATTTCCATTCAAAAGGGGGCTATCGTACAAATTTTGGAGAGGTGGAAGAGCGTCTGTACATGCTATCACTGTACCGCCTTTCCATAAGAAGAGCCCAGTCTCCAAACGAATGGCAGAGGTTTAAGAGTATCTGTCGGCACTCTGCCTTGTGAAAAAATAGACCTTTCGGCAGCAGGAAGCAGGTTGAAAATAAAAAAAACATGCCTCAAGACTGACAGTACTATAGGAATTGCAACCAAGAAGAAGTAGCTGAGATCTCAGCAACACAGTCACAGCAGTCACATCCAAAAAAAAGAAAATCAGTCATATACTGTACACCCTCTCTCACAACCCCCCACCCCCCCTTAAAATGGTTGTTTCAAAACCAAGCTGATTCTTAGAAATAAAAAGAAACCTTTTTTTGGAAATTATATGCAGGTATTTCTATGAAGTGACTCAATTCAAAATTAATTTTGTTTAGCCTGTGATAAGAAATTGTTAATATAATCCAGCTACCACTGCACAATAGTGAATATAAAGGGAAAAACAGATTAAGCCATTAGTGTCAGCATAGCCAATTTGAGACATTTGTACCGACAAGTGAGTTAGTGCCCTTTGTCTTAATATAAGAGAAGGCATCAACCTGATTACAGCCTTCTAATGATTCCACTTACTCGATGTATAGGTGGAGAGTTACTGAGAACAAGACAAGCATAAGGGGCATTATGACTTCTCACTCACAAGCTACTATAACTAACATTTTAAAAACAATGCACTCAACTTTATTAAGGTGTTTAAGAATGTTCAGGTTTAATACACTGAGGAGAACAAATCTGGAAGAAACTGTCCAATCCATCAGTAATTTACCAACGGGTTAAACTGCTTCCAGGTAATCTTTAAATCTGCCTTACAATACAGAAGGCTGCCAAGAGTTCATTACACCTTTTACTTGTGGGAGTAAACAATTTGGAAAATGCACTAGAAACAACCTAATTAAATTGCATGTAATTGTAATTATACAATTAATTATTATAAATGAAATGAAAAACAAATAAGTGGTACGTACATGCTTGCCTGGGTAATATTTCATACTAATGTCATAAAATGTATTTAATGTGTTCCAATTACAGTATATAACTGTCAGGCTTAAATGTCAAAACTGCAAAACGTAATTAAAAAAAAACTTACCTCAAAATAAAATCCTCTAGAAAATGTTAAAATGATGTATTCAGCTACCTGTCAATTTCCATAGAAATTATAATAGGGAAAGATGCTCATTCTGTTTCCCAGGTGAAAACAATTAGTCCCTTGCTTGGCTTTGTGTGCTGGGTGCATTTTTTTCTTAGACCAGGATATACAAAGCTATCCTCCTCCCTGAGCTCACTGACATTTTACCAACAAAACACAAGATTCCAGTTAGGTTCATGTCCTGTATCATGGAAAACTTTCATTTTCAAGCTTTATTGTCTCCTCAGGTTTTTCAACATCTTCTTACACGCTGTGCAGCCCATTTCTTTGGGTCACACACTGTATCAACACTCACCTAATTAAGAGGGTCACAAAATAGGTTGTTTCTTTTTTTCCTCTGACAGCGTCTGGCTCCATAAAGACTGCAGGACCTCCCTAAGCTGAATTTATTTTTAATTAAAGATCAGCAGTGCAATAAAGGTGAAGGGATGTTTGGCATCTTCTCAGCTTTCACTATTAATTTAATCATACGCATTTCTGCCAATTTCTTTTACATACTGTAGGTGTGCAAGATAAAGATTCAGTGTCAGGTTGGCATGAGATAAGCCTGACTTCCTTGCCCTTCTTCCACTCAGTTAAAACACTAAAACAACAGGAACTCCAGTAAATCATGCAGACACATCCCCAATCCTGCCTATATTTAAGAACCCGTAACAAGGAACTACACTCGACTTCTGGCTGGATGGTGTTTCTGCATTTTCCAGCCTAAACTTGGTTCTGTTCATGAACTTACCTTTCAGCCTGAATTATTCAAGAGTTCTGCCAGCTACTGCTGTGATATAAACAATGTCAGAAACAATTCAGTTACCCATCTTCCACAGATACCTTCGTCTTACTTTGATTACACTCCAAAAACAGTGGGAAAAAAATGTGACAACACTCCCTGGTTACCATAGAAACCGAGCCCATTCCATGTGTATGGAGAAGGAAACGAGCCCTATTATCCTATAATATTCAAATGAGCACCCTCATATACTGCTGGAAGGAATGCATTTCATGTTACTCCAGACAAGAAGCTGTGAAGCTTAAGGGACAAATAACCTACTTCTGAAATTCCTTCCCTTGGTACATGTTAGTCTGAAATAACAGTGTTTGACTTACAACACTGTAGTTTTGTTTGCATACTCACTGTCTGCATTGTAATGTACGACACTAAATATTATTTTGGATATATTGAGGCATTTGACAATTGTCTAATGCAAAGGGAAAAGGACAGAAGCATATGTCTGCTATTATTTAGTACACTAAGAGGAAAGGCAGTGAGATCCATGTTTCAAACATTGCTAAAATGGGAAAATGTTAATATTTTATGAATGTTTTATTCCTTTAAGCATTCTAAAACAGCTTTGGCTTCTACTTTGTTTTTTGCAATATTTGCCTGTTATTGATATTACCAGGCAGCCCATATGCAAAAAGTATGCATGCCTGTACTACAGTCGTGGTGGAGGTATTTGTCAGAAGTAACATCTGATGATAAAGGTCTTCATGGAGGCTACGGTATACTATTTCCAGCTAGGAATAATGTTTCTACCATCTCACTGGTTTACCTGTCCAGCCATAGAGAGATTGATACAAGGAGTTTATTTTAGCAAAGACATGCTTATTTGCTTGTATGTGTGAATACAAAGACATTAAGGAAACATCAGACTTACTGTACTGTAAACAGAACAGCAGCAGTAACAACAATAAAATTGAATAACATACAACTGAAATAAAAGTCAGCATAAGCAGTGTGCAGAATAAAACATCAGTGTGAGTCAGTAGTAGAGGTAGAATTCGATGATCTGACAATTTATGGGAAGAAGCTGTCTCTGAATCTGGTGGTACACTACGTTCCGTTATCCTATAAAGCTTACCAGAGAGCAGAGAAGAGAAAAGTAAGAAACTAGGATGAGTGTTATCCTTAATAATACTCCCAGCCTTGCTAAGTAAGAGAGCTGTAAAAATGTCCATAACAGAGAACAGCTGTACTCCAATAATGGACTGGGCTGACTTGATCACCCCCTGCAACGCCTTTCAGTTAGATAACGAGATGCTGCCAAACCACATGTGAGCAAACTTAACTTAACTTATATAGCACACCTGAAGAACGTAGTGAGAATAGTTGTAGATCATTATTTTTTCCAAGTGTCTGAGGAAGTAAAAGGTGCTATTGCACATTCTTTGTAGCTCCAGGTACATGCTGGGACCACTTTAAAATCATTAGTAATGAAAGAACATGGGAATTTGAAGCTGCTAACCATCTCTACAGCCACCCCATTGATGTGAAAAGGGGTCTTAACCCAATGGTCCCCACCCAGCTTTCTGAAATCGACAATCAGCTCTTTGGTTTTGCCGACGTTGAGGAAAAGATTATTATCAAGGCACCAACAGCCAGTCCAACTAGCCACCAGCCAATAAAGGAAAAGCAGTTCACCCAGATGGACTGGATCCCTCTCGGCATACAGTATGACCGGCCTTTACCATCATGAGAATTTTTGAAGGCCTGTGTTTTCATGTAGCGTTAAGTCATTTGAACTGCTCAACAGTGTTTGAGATAATTCAATAGGTCCTAAGCTACATTGCTGTAAATCAACATGTCAGCCCTTAAAAGCTGTTTACAAGCGGCGCTTCTTCTGCAGACAAAACACAACAAGGGCTTCCAAACTGGCTTATTTTATTGTTTATCCAAAACATGGAAGCTCTTATTGGTTTTAAAAGGTGAATAATATTTTAAATTGTATTAATCAGTACAGATGTATATGATGTGCACGTGATGACAACTGTGTGCCAGAGCCTATCCCAGCAAGCAATGGGCACAAAGTGGGATACACCCTGGATGGGACGCCAGTCCTTTGCAGGGTACATGCAGACAATTCTCCCAGAAGCCAACTGAACAACCAAAATTTATTTGGACTCTGGGTGGAAACCAGCACACCCAGAGGAAACCCACGTTAAAACAGGGAGAACATACGTACAAACTCCACTAGGATAGCAGTCCGGGAATTGCACCCAGGGCCGCAAAGTTGTGAAGCAGCAATGTTAACCACTGCATCACAGTGCTGACCAGGTTATGTGAATTAAATAAGTAGGATGGTGATCTGGTTATGCACAGCAAAGTCAGGTGGCTTTGTCGCATTCAAGAGCATTCACAACCTGCTCCTTCCGATCTGCAAATTCCTTGAAAGTAAGGAGAAAAAAGGAAAGGAACTGGGTTTTCTACAGACATTACAAATTCACTGAGTGCCTTCAATTTCAAGGCAAACATGCCAATCTTCATTTTCGGCTACATCTTATAATGGTATTTCAGAGCTTAATGCAAACACTATAGAGTAGCCTGAAGAAGGCTCCATGGCCGAAACATTGTGTTTTCTTTCTTATTCTTTTTTTCAGCATGGAATAAACCTAGTACTTGTTCTTTTGCAGCCTACGCATGCTGACGCAGCTACCCACCTGAACTATACAGTATGTAACCAAGTTAAAAAGAGCTACCTACAAGTTTTTTTTCTCCCCAATTACAACAGACACTACAGACCTACTGACTCAATTCAAGTTTTTGTACTTATTTTAGACAAACTAGAAAAGGAATTTCAGCTCATCCTTGAAGATACTGTATCAAAGGTCTGAAACGACTAATTTGAAAACTCTTTTTCATGCTAGTTTTTCATCTGTTACCCAATGACCTACAGTAGACCAAGGAACCGTGGAAGATGAAATAGTGGAGCTCCAGTCAGATGACAGTTTGAAAGTAGTTCTGAGGCTATGAGCTGTTTTGGAATGTGGTCTTTGATTTACACTACCCAGTTCTATGACTGTCTTTACATGTTAGCATACTGTATATACACAAGTGAACACCGTACAAAACAAAGAGGAATAAAGACAGTCTTGTATGGACTGCAGTGACTGAAAACAAATACTACAGACAGAAGGTCAAGAAGTGACCAGCACATTTCTGTTTTCCTCATGTTGAGCAGATGGGCACTGTTTAACTTTTCAACATCATGCTGTCCTTGTTTGACAGATGTTCATTATAAATGCCTTCTCTACTACTAACCATAAATTAAATAAGCCAGCAGCCATATCGCCCTGCAACTCACAACTTGCAGCCCACTGAGGCTCAGCAGGTGTGAGCTTGGTCAGTACCTGGATGGGAGTTTTTCCTGGGGAAAAACTAAGGTTGCTGCTGGAAGTGGTGTTAATGGAGCCTGCAGGGGGCTATCACCCTGCAGTCTGTGGTGTAGGTCCTAATGCCCCAGTATAGTGACAGGAACACTACACTGTAAAAAAGCGCCGTTCTTTGAATGAGATGTAAAACCAAGGTTGTGACTCTCTGTGGTCATTAAAAATCCCAGGGCGTTTCTTGAAAAGAAGGGACGGTGTTGCACTGCCATCCTGGCTAAATTTCCCATTGGATTAACTCATCATGGCCTCCTATGAATGAGCATCTATGAATTGACTTCATCACTCTGTTGTCCTCCCCACTGATTGCTGGTGTGTGGTGAGTGTACTGTGCGCACTATGGCTGCAGTCACATTATGCAGGTGTATGCTGCACATTGGTGTTGGAGGAGGGGAGTCCCCATTACCTGTAAAGCGCTTTGAGTGGAGTGTCCAGAAAAGCGCTATATAAGTGTAAGGAATTATTTCTATTGTACTGTATAGAATGAATTTCACAAAGAATTACTCATTCTCCCTTGGCCGATTGCCCACAAAGCTGGTGCACACTGACTCCCACAGGGACTAAGCTGGGGTGCTTGCCTCATCTCACCTGCGAACACCAGTGCCTGTCTTTGGCTGCGCATATCCGAGACCTTACAGCATCAGCATGAGCTACAGTACATCTATGACAATATTAGACTGGCTTGCCTGTTCACACAGCACACACAGGGTCTACTTCTTAGGAACCAATTTAAGATTCCCACTGATTTCCTTATGACGGATTTAAATGTCTGGACACGTACAGCTGTACAACCAGAGGAAGAGAAGAGATATACGAAGGGGAACTGTCGGAATGAATTTTTGCATGGTAATTAGACTCGCTCGTTTTCATAAATTCTCCAACAGCACCATTTCAGATGCCTAGTTAATTTATAGGTGATGGATATTGTTTACTGCAGACAGATGAATCTTCAAAATCATTGATCTGCGTCAACCGGGAACCCCACTTATTGTTTTCAGCACCAGTGGCAGGAGGTGGCGGTACGATTGTTGTCCAGGAGGAACCACACTAAAGATTAGTAGGGCTCTTGCATATGATTTGATGTATATGATATGTCTTGCTAGTGTATAACACTTCTCATTCACTTAAGGCTGAGAATTACTAGCAATACAAAAGGCTTAATAATATTTACTTGAATCTTAATCTCTGCAGGCTGAAGACCCAGTGTAATGTGTCAGACATGTTGGGAAAAATGTTAAACTCATACATGCGTTGGGAGAAAATCAGACCACCGACAGATACTTCTACCAATTCCCACAAATCAGTATGCATGACAGATTCAGAGTTCAGAGAATATCAGGCCGATGCCGAGGCCAGTCCTTGTAACTGGGCAACCTATTGGAAACAGAATCACGTTTGGCAGGAATCTGCTATAAAAATAGACTTTTCAGCCTAGATCAGAAACTGAAAGCCAATACTTGGTTTAATTGGGTTAGTTTGCAGTCCAAAGAGCTACATTTTGAATAATACAAAAATTTAGGGTAACCATGGCTATTCAAATACACCAAGCAATACTGGCCATTAAATGTGCAGGAACCGAAATATCTTGCGTGCAAGAACCGAAATTTCTCACGTGCCTCCATTTCAAAGACCCATTATCAGACCATATGTTAAGCAGGTGCAGAGCTCCTCTTTGATTTGACTGCAGCAAGGCAGCAGACCAGTGGTTTGACAATGAAGAGCTTCAGAAATCCTTTATCAAGGTACAGTAGTGGGATAAAGATTTCTAGAGACTTAGCCAAAGTATTCTCAGCTTGTCATGCAACACTAACCCATAACTTTCCTGGCGTCTGTGATCCTGAGGCATCAATCACAGTCACAGCTCTCCTCCATTTAATGTCAATGCGGCCGTGGTGCTGTTCTGCACTAAGTATACAAAGTGGAAAAAAACAGCACAATTTAGATGGACACACAGGTCCTTTTCTTTGCTTCTATGTATTTATGGTGTGGTCAATTGACAACTAGTGATTTTAAATCGGAAGCTACCATGAGAAAAATTATTACCAATTTAGGTAAACAAATGTAGGTACAAGTTAATACACTAACACATATAGCTTCATACCCTCAGCCTTGCATATGGACCGATATTTCAAAGCAAACAATAGGTACCTTAAAAAAAAACCTTAAGGAACTAAATGTTATATAGGACACCTAAGCAGACTAGATTAATGTGATGACCAGAAGATCTGGACTAGTTCTGTACTACAAATCAAAATATAAGTATCCCACACCTCCCACATGCTCCCCAACTCACAGCATGGCTCTGGGTTTGAGAAAGTCCAAGGTTAAATAAATTACTTAATCACTGTTCACATCCTTGAACAGACAGATCTCATATCCTGCTGTGCAGGTAGTTAACAGGATTGTGTTTGCTTACACAGCTGTCTCCTAGACTTCTATTAAACGGAGAATCCAAACAACAAGCCTGTCCCCAAACATATGTTTACAATAAAACAATCAGCAACACAGAAATTCATGTGGTACTGCCAATTAACCTATTTTTCTGGCAATTTACATTTTCTGGTGTGCATTGTGGGTATTTTTTTTTAAATGCCTGCTTCAGTCCATTTAGCTAACAGGGACACAGTCTGAAATGTGCCTGAAAGCATGTGCTTGAAAGAGAAAGAATTTTGAACACAAATATTGTGAGTGCTTTCCCCTGTGCTGCACAAGCAACCCAAAGTCAAATGACGCTCTGTAATTCTTGGTTTGGGCTGCACAACTAGAATATATTGCAGCTCGAATTCCTTTTAAATCTAAGCCTCTCTAAATCAGGTAATTCTGATCAACAGCTGCTTTTAATAATTAGAAGACAGAACTCCACACTAATTGCAAGACAATATAAATTTTATTGGAACCGTTTCATATGATATAGCCTTTTAAAATCCTATGTTATGCTGCCCTCATGTGGCACAATAGTTAAATAACTCAGACATTGTTCCTGCACATTGAAAGATGAACATTAATAATATCTAAATATACTTTATAATTTCCATAAGGAAATATAAATCTATTAATAAAATACTTGCCCCATGCTAAGTATACTTATACTTAGAACTAAAACAAGTCTTCTGCACTTACTAAAAATTCCTAGCAGCCATAAGTCATGAAACTCCCAGTCTGAAAGCAAATTAAATCTGTTTGGCATTTGCAATAAGCCATGGCAAATTATACAAGAAATATTTAAACTTGTGGCATTTTGAATAAGGAATAAATATAGTAATAAAAAGACATTAGAACTTGACAGTATATTTTGTAACACAGCCTAGCACACGGACAGCAAAGAAAAGTATTATGAAATGAGGGAATGCAAACAACTGTCTTGTAAGTCTTGTAAATGATCTAGCAATATTTTGATTGTGCTACACTAAACTAATAAAAATATACATGCTAACGGCTTAACTATGTTTGGAATGGCAATATACATAAGGGGACCAGGTCACAGGTCTGTTTTCAAGAGGACAGCCCTTAATGACATGATCCACATTGCCTGGAAAAATAATTAAAGTAATTTAAGTGATATTTATCATGAAAGGCTCACATCTTTGTCATCCACCCGTGTACATATTTGGATGGACAGCTACAGTTTTTCAGAGACTCTTCACCAAGGATGCACATATAATCTGAAAGCTGAGGTAATATGCAGGAAAAAAAAAGATTTATCTCACCTGACAGCCAGACAAGAACAACACAATAACTTTAACAAGACTAAGTCGGGAACAAACCTAAGATGCAGGCATTTCAGGCACATCAGTTGATCAGACAGTTTTTTATTAGAAGTGCTTTATACAACAAATAGTGCAAAGAGATTCATGTGCTTCTCTTCAGCACATTTCACTGCAGTGGGTTTCAGACCATTCCTCAGAAAAATACCTTTCTCCTTACTGGCAGAATGATCTGCCCGGGAGCTCTGCTGCCCAAGATTAAGCAGACAGAGACCCAACAAGCCCTCTTTCTCAGATAAGACTGGAACCTCTGACTTGGAGCAAGAACAGACAGACCCTGTCTAAGAAGCAGCTACTCGAGCGCTTCACTCGCTGGCTGACTATCCACTCCTTCTCTCTGCCTTATACTCAACTTTACTGACCCTTTCCAGCTGCAACTCAAGTCTCTGAAACACATACTGTACATACAGATTTGTATGTTTTTTACAGCCTTGATTCATGGTTGAATAAGGTCAGTAAATGGAGCTGAGAATGAGGCAGGGGAGCAGGAAGCTTGACTCTTGATTGAAATGTCCCAGCATTTAGTGTTTATAAATTCATCAAAATAAAAAGGCCCTATAAAGACCGGGGACATCTTTATAAGAGCACATAGTACTGTTCAGTTGAACACTGCTAAACACATCTAAAATCACGTCAATATTTTTAGTGAAGCAGAGAAAAATTACCCAGGTAACATATTTTACTGCCTTACTGAAGAAGTATTCTATTCCAAGTAGCCTTTTTCTTGAAATCAGATAGTTATGAAGAAAAAAACAGAAACCAATTTTCACGACTCACTAAGCGGGGCACTGCAAGGAAGGTATAGGGCAGAATCAATGGCTCAACAGTCTGCAATAGCAGGAAATAAACAATACAGAGCACTGTAGAGTAATATGCCAGAGAGACCAGAGAACTTACTACAGAAGACATTTCTAATCTAAAGTAGTTTTGAAACAGCTTTTGTAGTTCTCAAAAATAAAAATTAAATAAAAAACAGCTTTTATTAACTCACAAGATAGAAGTCTACTTAGATATATATTTAGGAGGCTGAGAGTGACACTATAAAACCATTCATATATAAGAGCTTACTTAGTCTTATAATGAGCTGTTTACTATTAGTGGGCATCAATAAGAGGGCACAGCAATTGGCAATTCAATTCAATCGGTTACACCTGCAAACAGGACACTGTCAACCCTTGAAGTCCACATTTTCTACAAGATAAACAACTATTTTCCACTCAAGTTGAACATACTAGGGTATCTACTAAGGTACTAAACAGTTTCTGTATGTCCAAAGTTCTGTGATGCTTGTTCTATGAAAATGACTCTTTAAAGGTTCCTCTGGTTATACCGATTACACATCTCTCAAATGCCTAGCTCCTGATTACTTTAAGGATGTACTGTATGAACACATCCCTATCTGCTGCTAATCATTTGCCATTTCAGGCCTTCTTATTCTACCTAAGACAAGGCTCCACACAATGAGTCATGGGGCTTTTTCTTGTTGCAGCATTACAGCTGTGAAACTCACTGTCCAAACGCATCACACTGCGAATGTGGACATATTTAAAATGCATTTAAAGATATACCTTTCTCTAAGCAGAAGTTGGTTTTAGTCCTGGTTTCATTAGGCCAATTTAATGTGCAACTTTGTTTTAACTTGTGTCTTCTCTGCATGTACTTATGTACGGCGTTTGTATTTCTTGAACAAGTCTTAAAAATAAAAATTATCCTGGCAAAAGAATATGTTCTAGGAAATTAAATCTAAACGTTTCAATTTTTTTCATTTATTTTGAAATTTTGAAAGTGTCACTTCCCTCTCATGTCAGCTAATGTCAGTATGGGCTTTTTTCCCCATCTTGACTGGAAAAACAAGAAAACGACATACTACTAGGAAAGACTATAGTACATATTCAGTAGTACTGAAAAGTACTGTAGGACATTTGTTAGGCAAATACGTTTATTCTATACATATCAGAACTGTTTTAAGCTTTTTTGCTGTTCCTTAAATAAGATGATTACCAGAAGCACGAAACCTAAAACCTCTGACTCCTTAAGGCCCAGAACGGGCCACAGCTTCCCGCAGGCTAACTGCTTTAGCCTTGGAAAGTTCTGGAGGAGATGCTCACCAGCCTGCGGATGTCTTTCTCGCAGTCCCGTTTGATCCGGTTCACCTCATCCTGGTGTGACTGGTAGGCCGTCCTCAGGTCTGCTGCTTTGGCCTTGTCGGCCTTCATGACGTTGGCCAGGGCTTCCTCCACCTGCTTTTTGGAAGACTTGAGCTCCAGGATCTCCTGCTGCAGCTTGTTGCGCTCAACGTCGAAGGTGCGCCGGGCCTCCTCCCGCGCCTCGCCCAGGAGAGCGGTCTTCACCTTGTCGGCGGCCCCGTCCCGCAGCACGTTGACCAGGGACTGCAGGCGGTGCAGCTCGCTGTCTCGGATCTTGACGACCCGGCAGAGCTCCTGCTCATGCTGCTTGATGAGGACCTCGCGCACGGCCTGCAGCTCCTTCATTTTCTCCTCGTGGAGTTTGGCCTTCAGATCGGTCACCAGGACGGTGTGCTTGTGCTGCTCCAGCTCCCGGGCCTGCTTTGCCTCCTGTAGCTTTTCCCGCAGCTTACAAACCTGGGATGAAAAAGAAAAACAAATGCAGATTTTAAACATGGACATCCTGAGTAAAACTAGGTAAAAGTTATGACAGACTGGCTCCGATTCTTGGGTGGCAAGGTGGTACAGAGGTTAGCATTGTGGCCTTGCTCCTTTGAAACCCTGGCTTTATTTCTGGGGATGCTATCTACATGAAGTTTACACAAGTTGTGTTTGCACAGATTTCCTCTGGGTGCCCCAGTTTCCATCACACTCCAAAAACACAGTGATAAGTTAAATGGCTTCTGGGAAAATTGACATTTGTGCGATTGTGTGTATGTCTGTGTGTCTACCCTGTGCAGGACTGGCGTACTCTTCAGGGTGTAGCCTGCCTTACACCCGTCGCTTGGAGGGATAGGTTCCGACTCCCCCCGCGACCCTGTATTGGATAAAGCGGTCAGAAAATGGATGGATGGCTCTGGTTCTTGCAAACCGTTCTGAGACATTCTCTGCTGTGAAAAACGTCACAGAGAGATAGATTCTCTTATAAACCAGAAAGGTTTTTTCACTTATTCCGAGGAAACATGAACATATTTGTTTTGTAGTAGTGATATTGTGGTATAATTCTGTGTTTATTCATGTGGGGATATTAAAACGCAGAGCTAGGGGAGTCGACTGCATTAGCATATGATTTCCACATTGAATAAAATAAGTTCCTTCCTCAGTTCTAGCTTACTCAGTACAATCTGCATATGTTACCAATTTTGTATAGGCCATAAGCTGTATACATGTATATTTTCATTCTTCCATTCATTTCAGTCCATTTTTCCTGGTGCGAGGTGCAATTACACATGTATTCCTCCAGAAGGCAAGGTCTCAACGTTATGGCAACAGAAGACGTTTGTCAAGTTGTGATGAGGATCTGGAATGTACTGTATAGCACTTTTCTGTGAGAAAGCAATTTAAAATGGGACTATAAAATACAGAGTGTTCCAGTGTATAACTAAACAGAACGCTGGTGTCCCTTAACAGTAGTACAGTATGAACGAACACTCCTGATTCCCAATTTTAATAGTGGAATTCATTATTACAAGTAATGGAAGATTTGAGCACTGTAAATTTATTCATTCATATTTTAATATAGGTCTGCAGGAATTGGTGTTTATTACTTATCTGTACTGTTTTTTAAAGACATCATTAGACAATGATGTAAATTTACATAGTTTAAAACGTATGAAAAGGTTATGAACTTTTATGAGGAATACCTCTCTGGAGAGAAAGACTGGATTAAGAGAAGCATGCTGACAGTTTTGCAAAATGACTTAAGAGCATTCTGGAATGTTTTTCCAACAGAAGACAACAAAACCTGCAACACAATTCTTATGACTTAGTCTAGGCTGCCTACCTGTAAACCTGTTTCCCATATGAGCCACTACAGAAGTATTCCCATGAAGCTCAATGAAGGTTTTGAGCGTGTTTGGTTTTAGCAACATTCTGAACAGTTTTACATGCAACATCCAGACCATCAACAAATGTATTGGGAAAGTCCTTACAGAACAAGCACTTTGTTACCAACAAAAAACAGATTGGAGCTAATAGCATTTCATTGTGGAACGGCAGTTTGTTGCTTAACTGGGAGACTGCAGAGTCTGGATTGATATTAATGTCTGTTGTGAGTGAGGGTGTTGGTTCTTGTTTAGTGAGCACAGAAATTTTATTGAAGAAACAAATGGCACAAAAGCCTTCACATAGGAGATATGTGACCACAAAGTACGTCCAGTGGATTTAGTGGCATGGGACCCACCTTCATGCCAGTGATCTTCCACATGACTGCTCAGAGACTGCCGCATGGCCCGCTGGACCAGCAAAAAGAGGATACTGGACCAATGGGGACACACCTAGTAAAAGTGTTCCAGCTTCTCAATTAGCACTGCACTGCCTTGACTGTTCTGGTGGTGGCGGCACGGTGGTATAATATTTCTTCTGTTTAAGACCAGGGCAACTGATTGTTCTGAAGTGCAATATGTTTGCTACTTCATACTATAACATGCCTAGCCATGGGCTGCTGGTTTTGATGGAATTTCATGGTGAAAGCCTGTAGGTGAGTAACACCATAAGGCTGGACGTGTAACACAAATATCAGGAGAGATCAGCAATAGTGAAAACAATTAATGGCCTGTATGAGTATCGACATCAACCTCATAAAACACATAGAATGAGGTGGAAAGGAATGAAGATAATATCTCCACTAGCAATAAAATGTAAAAAGACATGGCAACAGCAATATAAGGTATACCTGCTCTAGGACTGCAACAGTCATTATAGCGAAAAGATGGGTCTAGATCCTTTACAACACATAACCAAAGTATGTTTAATTTTTCTTTTGTCCCAATACATCTGGTGACTTTGTGCAGATATGGAGTATTTTTATATGCTGTAAAAACACTCTTGATTGAAAATTCACTCCAGGAAATAGCACCCTTTAAGCAGATCTAAATCTAAAAACAGACCAGTCCAGGAGGGTGGACTACTTTGTTTTTACAAATTACATTCCTCTCTACCTTTTACATGACAAGGAAATTATACTGATGGGAAAAAGAAACGCAACATTTTCTGGAATGAGAATACTGTAGATATAGCTTATGTACTTTCACAAAAAGTTGTCAATTTGTTTTAAGCCCTCTGACCAGCAATACAGCTTGTGCAGTGAGGCATTGCAACTTGCCAATCACACGAAAGCTCGTTAGGTGAACTTTAACCCAACGATGTCCAAGTGGAACAATGCCTGATCAGGTCACCTTTAAAAAGGTCTTAATTCAAAGCTTAGGTCACTGCAGGAAAAAAGCCACACTTAGTCAGTTTTCTGTGCATTCCACAATGCCTTGAATTTCACTAGAAACAAGGGAGAGGGCCATTGGCATCCTGCAGACAGGCATGTCATGTACCAGCGTTGCCAGACACTATTGGAATTGCAGAGAAGGTTTCAGCAGACTGGCCGGACAGATGACCGTCCAAGATCTGGTTGCCCTCGGGTGACCACACCAAAGCAGGACAGACACATTGTTTCAGATCTGCCAAATCGTACTGCTGCTGAAACACAGTGCCTGCATCAGTGACAGGACAGTCATAACAAAGAAAAAGGACTTCACAGACATACAAAAAATAGAGCCTAAAAGAATAAGTTTCAGCTCACGCAAATTTACCTACTGTATGCCTTCAAAAGCTAAAGAAAAAAAGCCTTAACAGCAAAAGGGCAGCAGAGAAAGTTTATGGTCTATGTGGAACAGTAGCCTTCAGGGAATAGTGCCATAAAAGTAGGTCTATACAGATGCTTTTCCAGAATTTATTTAATGTGACATTTACAGTACATTGCTCCTCATATTTGTACAATCCAATATGATAAAGGTGCATCGGTGTTGACTGAAAGCATTTACAAAAACTGAACCACTAATTGGGTTAATAGAAAAGGCCAGAAAACATTCCAACCATTATTTAGTACAGCATTGAACTTGATGCACAAATACTGCTTTTGATAAACAACTATAAAGAGGACAATTACAATTCTGAAATATCAGAAAGTTAATAAAAATATTTAGAAGTCATAAAGAACTCGCCACTTAAAAAAATCTTTTTTTTTGTATCACACAACGTAGTCTAAAAAATGACACTTGAGTTTTGCTGCCACAGCAAATGTAGACCTTGAGGATGCATTCATAAAAGGTCAAAGCGCTTTCTCTCCCTTCATCTGCTAGCGTTCTTGCTCAACATCTTATTAGAGAAAGGCTCAGGGTAACAGTGGCCTGCTGATTCAGTATGCACCAGTCACAGGAAAACCTGTCAATAATTCAATAAATCACCATGCTTCAGAAAAAAAAAAGACTGTCAGACTACACAGCATGTGAGCAACACAAAGCAAAAAAGAAAGTAGCTACAGTATGCATGTTGCCACACTTGTCATTGCACAGACTCAAATGATTACAAATACCCGTCCTGCCCGGAGAGGAACATGACAAAATGTTCAAATCAAATCAAAACCACTTTAACAGTACAGTTTTTGAGGATCCCGATAAATACTGACAGTGGATGTAGCCTTTCAAAAGCGCCCATTAATTTCAATTAATATCTTTTGGCATTAAGCTATTTATTAATCTAACAGAAAAGCACAGAACATATGTTCAAATATCAGCTTATTTGCAGTAGGCTGCAGTTTGCACAAACTCTTGTCAAAGTAAGTTTAATTGTGTGTGCAGAAAACATCTGGGTTCGTACAATTACATGACTACTGAGAAGTTATGGGAGTGAATTCAGTACATTCTCTCCTACTCGACACTTGAACAGGCTGCAAACTGCTGAATGTTTAAAATGGGGTATACTTAAGACTTGCCAAAAAAAATGAAATCCTGGTGAAACGTCTCTGGGTCTCTGGGCAAAACAAATATTTTAGCACTATTAGCAGCATGAAGGGTACAATTCCATTTTAAGTATGCATTAGTCATTAGGTAGAGCTATTCAAATTCAATCAAAAGACATTATGTCACCTGTTACTACTGACTGAACTAGAATGTAGTCTATGAAGAATTAGAGTAAAAAATGGATATTGTACATAACAAATATTTGCAATGTTTGTGAAGCTACAGAGCATTTCAAATAGCACCTTTGAAACACAGAGACATCAGACCATGTACAATGCTAGACCAAGTGAGACTTGCTTTTTAATAAAGATGGAATCTCTAGCTGTATCATTCTGCAGCTTTTCTAGAGAACTGTCATGTTTCTTTATTGAAACATGTCAAAAACTGCCTCTGATCAACAGCACAGGGAGGAAAACTAAACACATTGGAAATGTTAGTGATAGAGAGATGCATTACATGAGTGTCCTTGGATTTTGATGAAGTTACTGTATTGAAGAGTTCGCTGGGAGAAAAAAAATGAAAGCTGTAAAAATGCTAATGCAATTATCACAAAATGTAACATGTAGCAGAATGAGTGTATTTCCTATTAACATCACCACATGATTTAGCATGGTTTTTGGTGATGTAGAGATACTGTAAGTCCAGACAGGTGTAAAACTTCTGATCTCCAGTTTAACATTTGAAACTCATGTTTTATGAAATTCTATTTCCCATTTCACCTGCAAAATACTGTCCATTTATAATCTATACTACTGTTATAAACCTCCTACATATTGAGAATGTGGTTTATGTGTTTATTTTCTCTACATTAGATAGCTATTTTATATTATTTCTATATAAAATATTCTGACCTATTGTTACATCAAAGACTTACTTACACCACAAATACAAGGTGCAATGAGATGGGTGAGAGAACTTTTGGCAGTTACGTACCTGTTGCATATAACTCATTTATAAAAACAGTAAAACTGCAGATGGGTTTAACTGAACCTGTATGAAAAAACCAATCTATGTCTTCTGATTTCTGAGTAATTTAATTCACCATTACTTCAAACTTGTCCTGGTTTAAGGAACTAGCCATGGGTTTCTATTGTTCATCTGCATCGTTATGGGTTCTTTTACCACTGTTCCAATGTTCTTTTCATTGGAAAGGACCTTGATACTGTATATCTTGAGATGGAAATCACTATAAACCTATTAAGCTGTAATACACGAGTCATCGGGTACTAAATGCCTGGACTAAAAGTAAAACAAATCCAGGTACGTATAATTTTTTAAACCTCTTAAAAACATTCCAAAAAATAACTAGTGGACATTTTTCTAACATATGACAAAACTGCAATAGGCTGTTTTATGAAATACATGGTCTGCTAAACTCAGCTTATTACTGGCTTCTTTTCTTTTTGAAAACTAAAGTAAAACTCAATTTTGGGGCCAATTAACAATAAAATTTAAAACTCACTTACATTAAAGCAAACAAGAATCTATCAAAGTTATGTTTTCTTAGTAAACACATTGTGAAAACAGGCCAACACTTGTAGGAGTACAAACCTTTCAGAATTTCAGAACATCTCACTATATTTGCGGTATACATACGTATACAGTACTGTATGCTACAGCAAATTGAAACAATGAATGAAAAAGATTAAAGCAAAGTAGATGCGATTACTATGATGATGTGAAAGAGTACTGTACAATATTTTCATACGCATGATGCGGGGGGGAAGGGAAGACCACTAAAAAAAAATGAGGAAATGTTTATCAAACAGTAACAGGGAAGATAACCATGACCTTCTCTGAGCCTGAATTTCAGAACATTAAAATGGCTTACGGAAAGGTGAATGGTTAAAATTTGCCTACCACTAGATAGTGTTATGGGTATGATAAGGATATATCTGGCACTGGGCAGGCGTTTTTTTATATGGGATGTTACAGAGCAAGAACTACGGGTGCAGAAATTGATGGCACATAGAGACAACTATCAGATTCAAAGACCTTACAGAAAAATAATATTTGAAGCTGTGAATTGGCTAAACACAGCATTCACAACCACTGGGGAAACATGAAAGATAGATATAAGACTTAAGGAACTGCCACCTGCAAAGAAGGTGGAACTGAAATGTGTGGGTGAGTCCACAAGGGAGCTGCTTCACTAGACTACACAGACATCACAAAATTAAGAGAAAGAAGCAGGGGGCCACAAATGCAGGTATATACCTTTTCACCATAGACACTACTGCCATTTCAGGAACATGCAGTTCTCTTCAATAATTAGCTACTTTGGTTATTTAAAACATTTGAATAGATTAAATATTCTGTCTGCTTCACTAGTGCAGGAAAGGTAAAGAAGCACAAAAGTGCTCTAGTAGATAATTATTGTCCTTATTCCTGACATAAGGAACCACAATTTCACAGGTAATAGAAAAAATAAAGCATTTTTTATTTTTAACTGACAGGATCAGAGGGCTAATCAGGGGGTCATTAAAACCCCTCCCATACTGAAAACACAATTCCTGACTGCAAGGAGAGACAAAGATTACAAAGCAAACAGTCGACTTTGCTACAGGATCCTATTATGGCCGTTAGGTTTCTGGTACTATAGAGCCGAGGTAATAAAACGTAATACTTGCTCTGTAAAGAGTTGCATTTAGAAGTGTCTCAGGTACTAGGGTCTGATGGCATCAGTTGTACTTAAAGAAATGAGCTGTTATTTAGAGTCACTGAGCCAGATCCTGCTACAGTCTCTCAAGACAAGGGCTGTACCCATGTACTGGAGAATTACCATAGAAAGGGTAAGAAAACTGAACCAAGTAACTACATACCAATAAGAGAAAACCTCATGAACACTGGGAGAACATGAAATCCACTGTATGCGTGAAGAGGAGCTATTACTGCAGATGCAGATATGACCTTTATTGGAACAAAGAAACCAGCCCATATCCACAACACACCCTTTGGTCTTTCAGGGATTAATATCTAACATACAGTATGGATTGTGTTCTTCCTGGATAGAACAGAAAAGAAGGAAAAGATGGTGCATACCTTGGTTTTCTCCTGCTGGAGCTCAATCTGAATATCTATCAATTTAGTCCTCAGCTCCTCATTTGTAGCCTGTAAGGCATCTATCAGAGCCTCAGGCTTTTCACTCTTTCCCCGACTTTTCTTCGACATTTTTCGCTCTTCTCAGTCCTTCAAAATCCCAGAATCAAAATAGTCTGTCATAAAGAAATCCAGTTATAGGCAAGCATGATTTTCAAGAAGCTTTCAGCCATCATCAGCTGCTTCCCTTCAGTCCTGCAACAGAGGAACATAAAAACGTCATTAAAAAAGTTCATTCAATCACAATCTGTACAAATATCCTAAGCAAGATTCAAAATTTCAATTCTGAGGAAAGCCACTAATAAAACAGCTAGCCTACATAATGACAACACAGTAATGACAGCTTTTACTTTACATAAGTATTTGTCATCTATCCCAGATTTCTATTATTGAGCTTACAGTAGTGATGAAAAGAGTCTTTGACATTTCTGCAGTACACCACCATTTATACTTCTGATTAGTTAAAGGTAATGAAATTAAAGAAGTAGTAACATTTAAATTGACCTTAAACTTACCTCACAATTTCCCATGCTTAGTTTAAATGGACTGTGAGATACATCTAAAACCATCTCATGCAGCCATAACTCTGAACTCTGCATCAGTTTAACATCACCAGTTTGTCTGTTTTTACAACAGCATTTGGCATACTTGGCAGCAATAATTAAGTTTTTAAATCAAAGGAACCAAAGTACCTATTGCAGCAATTATGCTGGAAACTTGACCATAACTTGGGCTCTTATCTTCATCCAATAGATTAAATGTATTCTCAACAGTAACTAGCTAATTTTTTACCTATATTGTAGCTCCATATAGATACAATACTATGCACTTTAAGACACCTACAGAAACATGAGCCTTAATGACTTTTAGTTTATAAACACAGTGCATTCAGTCAGAAAACAACAAGTGTAAATATTTCGAGCCAAATAAGTTTATATTCAGTATTATCCTGAAAAAAATGTTTTGCTTTAACACAGTGGTCACAGTTGAGACGAGCACGACTTAAAAATTAATGACTCAAGGATAAGGACTTTATTATGTGATTTTTTTACCATATGTTGTAGACAAGCTTTGTAATTGTGGGCGAGTCTTCAATGGATAAACTTGGCCTTTGTTCTCTGCTAAGAAGCACAGTGCCAATACAGTCACTCTCACTCTATGACAGTGTACCTGCTGTTCAGACTCATCTGTCCCAGTGAGACTGCCAACAGAATAGCCATTTAATATAATCCAATTACACACACAGGCAGAGGATCAGGGGTTCCACTCTACACAAATGTCTGGATAGGAGTTAATCCAGCACCCAGATTAATACAAATTCTTATATAAATAATGAATAAACTACTGCAAAATGACTGAAATCAATTGGAAAGAACAGCCACATTTATTGTAACAGTAAAAACAAATTGGCCAAAACTGCCTTCACTTCAAACACACAATATACTGTACAGTATGTCTTAAAGTTAGGAAGGGAGAGTGGTCACTTAAATTTAAATACGCACTGAATAAAACTCCAGGCACTTAGATAAGCACTCAACACTAAAACAAAGTGATATACTTGCAGCTAAAAATCAACTTTAATTCAATTATAATTATTGGGAGACTTTTTAACAGTCAGTATACAATACCGCAGGCTCACTCTGACATTTAAGATAGAATTATCTTTTCAGAATGTGTAGGAGTCAGCCTTTACAAGACAAAACTACAACAAACTACACAGTAGTACAGCACTAAAAAGCACAGAAGGGTCTATACAGTAGCTCAGCTACTGGAATCCTCTGAAAAATCAATTTCAAAGGGAACTGCAGCCCTAATTTTTTTAGACCAGTTATTAAATCTCAGTAACGAAATAAATTCATTGACCGCAAAGAAAAATTTAATAAATTTCAAATGAAGCACCCAATCATGAACTTTGTGAAAGTACTGTAAGTTGCCATGTTCCCACGAAATGTGACGTGATGCGGCCCTTCCTGCTCGCTAGTTACTTTAATGACTAATGCACTGTACAGGTATGAGCAAATTAAGTCCAGTTGTGCAGCAGATATTTCACCACAGAAATTTCTCAATGTGATCTGCATGCAGACTCCAAGTAAGCTCCATTGATCGGCAAAACCGTCTTGAGGTCGAGAGCAATATTTCTAATGGATTAAAAGAGATGTATTCACAAGCCTGCTTCTTTACAATAAATAGAGCTTATTCACGTTGCCGGAGGATTTGTTGTCTTGTTCTGACTTGCAGAATATTGTGCTGTGCATACTTGGAAATTTTGTCTACTTTGTGATCTAAATTGTAGGTTTTACAAGTTGCGGTGCACATTTTACTTTTATTGTGGTTTGAAACTAACACATCAATGCCGATTCTTTCTAGCCTCTAAATTAAAAAAAAAAGAGTATTGGAGTTCCCCTTTAATATAAATCACAATGCATGATACCTAACATTACCAGAAATATGGATTGGTCTTGAGGTTACTTTTTTAATGTTTGCACCCAACAGAAGTTTGTATAGAAATTTGGCATTCAAAGTCTTTATAACAAAGGGCTAATTAGGAAGCTTTTCTCTTAAATATACAGTTGCACAGGGTATGTACTGTAGTTAGGTATAGCAGTAATCTACCAGTAAACAGAAGACACAAATGGTGGGCTATTAGACTTAATGAAACTTACATTTTAGTCAGTCAACTGAATAAAAAAATAAACACTTCATTAACGTATTTATGTCAGAAGGAGGATATTTTTTGTGATTTACTGCTTTCCCAGCACTTTAAACAAAGACAGAAAACTAATCAGATTGCATTGGGAACTGCCCTCATATACAAACACTTGAATAATGATAGAATCAATAATTTCAATCACTGTTCTTCCTCTAGTAAAGTCATTATTGATTCAAAGATCACACTGTCATCAACTTTCAAGCACATCTGCATCTCAATGTCAGGTCTATAATGCTTAGCAAATCACCCGGTTACCCCTGCTCCAACATCTTCAATGAAAAATGCCCAGCATGTGTTGCAATACCATGCCTATTCTGTCATTTAATCAATGGTTTGAGATGGCAACAAAACCTTCCGCAAATGATCACAGAGTGCTAACTACATGCAGACTCATAAACTGCTGCAAAAAACATTTATTTAAATAGGTCAGATTTAAGGCTGGTTACCCCTTAATACATTTCACAAGACACAGCTCACTTGCTGCTACAGATACAGGGAAGAAAATGTGGACTGAAACTATACAGTATAATGGACACATTAAAGGTTCAGACCAGACTGCACTTTCACTTCACTTTCATACAAAATCTGGACAGATCGGCTACTGAGGTAGAAAAAACACGTTTCCTTTCCCAGAAATGGCCACAGACCAGTCTTCATTTGTAAGCCACAGAGCACTGAGAATGACCCACTCAGGGTCACAATAGTTAAAGAGCCAGATCTGGCAAGACCAAGTGGAAAGTGCTCATGCTGAGTCTGTTAGTTCTCAACAACTCTGTGCCATAATGAAAAGAGAGCCTGGAGATTTAGGTTATTTAGTGCATTGCAATTAAATGTAATGTGTTACGCCTTTTGCTAATGACATACAAATGCAACAAGTGCATGTTTTATCTAGAACAGGAGACACCAACCCTGGTCTTGAAAAGACATCCCTACTGACAGTCCCTACTGACCCAGGACGCTTTGTAGACCATTATATAAATCATCAATTTCGAAAGATTGCTGTGAAACAAAGACTATTTTGCTATAGGCACTTCGGAATCCTTTCAGACAAAAAAAGCGCTGAATAAAACTAATTATTATGAATGAAAGTGGACTGTCATGAGAGACGATGCCTTGAGAATCAGCAACAGTCAGCAGATCACTGCAGTGTAGTCTATGGGGCTTAAACAGCTCTGTTGCAATCTGTCATCCCTGGCAAGTAGGTGAATCACATATTTCTTATAATTCTGCATTTTTAGACTGCAGGTGATACAAGACCAGTAATTTCAGGAACTTTAACCCATGTTTCCTACTGAATTCATAACTTGATTGCTCAATCTGAGTTTCTGAATGCATTTTCTGAAATACTACAAATACTACATAAATTCATTTTTTACACCTGTGTGCTTCATCTCAAAAACTTCAGGAGACAATGTTTCATATTTATAACTTTTAATGGCCATTTTCTGATTACCCCACAACTCGTCAGTGTATTATTCCTCAGTTGATTAACTGACATCTTCAGATTTTGGACTGTGCATTATTGTACAGTACATTAAAACACCATTTGATCTCAGCTGTGAATTTTTCCAGGTGTTATTGACAACAATTTCCATAAATATATGTTTCAAACACAACAACATTTAAATTATGCTTTAGAAGGATTTCAAAATAGCACTGGAACATCTACATTAAATCCACACCCTAAAAAAGTCTATAGTTTCCAAATCAGAACTTAACTGGATTTTGTGGCATCAAAATAGTACCAAACTCTCATCTTAGTCTATCAGGAATTTTTAACTAAAATATGTATTGCTCTGCTTACTAATTGATTTTTCTCTCTAGATAATTACAAATTACAATTACACTATATTTTTATAGTATTTTTAGCTTCTGCTGTACACCCACAACTGATGGGCAAAGGACAAATATTGAACACACAGGTAGGAGAAAATGGCTCTTTCACCTATAACAAAATGTCAACTTTTTCTTTAGCTGAATGTCAAAAGAAACCTAGACTGATACAGCAAGATGTTTTGAAGGTCTAATTAAAGTATCAAAATACAAGCTCCTTATGTTCTGATCTTACACGTAACCAGTCCATTTTGGTTTTGCTTCCAATTATATTACCTTATCGCATTTGATCCACTGAAATAGGAACAGTATGTTAAATCTTCACTACCGATTTAAAAAAAAAGAGTGTGGATGTATTCATACTCTAATAGAGGTGTTCTGGATGCTCACTGAAAATAGATTACAAAAATGTGACTTATAATTATAGAAGGGAAAATCAAATATTTATGATTACTGCATTGTAACTACAGTAAGAGGACTTGAGATGAGAAAGTAAGAACAGTATGTATTGGTGAAGATCTGCAATTTATGAAGTCCTACTCCTCAAGTCTGTAAAATTAGTTAGGATATGGTGCTTAAAGATAAGATGCTTATTAAATAAATTATGCATGACAGGGAGTGTTTAGTACAGTATGTGCAAGTTCCATATCTGCTGAGTATAGGAGGAATATTGCCAGAAATTTGAACACACAGGTAGGATGGATTACAGAACAAGCGTCCCCGTCAGTCAAGAAGTGGCATTATCCTGGAACATTTTATATTCTGGGATGCATTACCCTTATTACACTATGGCTTGTTGCCATATAGGTCATGTACATGACAAGACTACAATGAATACAAAACAGAAAATATCCTTTGCCAAATAAAATAGTTCCTGTTGCACTAGCTCCTGTAGTTTTGAAAGTATTATCAGTATTTATGAGTATGGTGGAAATGTAATTTAAAAGAGCTGGGATGTTATTTGTTGTCATTTATGCCATGACAATACCACAGGCCCAATCTCCAACCAGACACCAGCATTATAATAATAATAATAATAATAATAATAATAATAATAATAATTGCTTACACTTATATAGCGCTTTTCTGGACACTCCACTCAAAGCGCTTTACAGGTAATGGGGACTCCCCTCCACCACCACCAATGAAAACATGCTTCATAAAAGGTTACAAAAGAGAGGAGGTATTTGGCAGTTAGTAGCTTATAGCTAATTGATTAAAAAATCTTACCCATCCATTTCTTAAAAGAAGCTACTGTAGGCTATCTGCTTCAAGAATGTGGCTGGACAACTTGCTCAATATTTTCATAGCCCTCTGTGTAAACATGTGCCTCCTTATTATTTCTAGCACTCGTGTATAGTCCTCTACCTAACAATTATTAACATACAAGTAATAGGTTTATTCCATGCTGAAAAAAAGAAGAAAGAGAACACAACGTTTCGGCCGTGGAGCCTTCTTCAGGTGTGAGAGAGACAGGGCAGTAGGCAAAGGAGAACAAAGGTTGGGAGGGAGGAGGAGTGAGAGGCGGGAGCAGGGGACAGAAAGAGGGGCCAATCAAGAGGTGTGAAGTCAGAATGGGTGCAGAGAGGTGTGAAATGAAACTTCCAATGAATGGAGAAAAAGAACAGTAGTCTGTCTTTAAGGGAAGGGAGAATGTGTGATCCTAGTTGCAGAATAATTTTAGTTTCGGTGGTCCTTCTAATGTATGAGTTCGGAAAACCGTCTTTGAGAACACAGATGGAGAGATTAGAGTGGTCGTGGCCCTCAGAGGTGAAATGAGAAACAATAGGCTTGGAGAGATCTTTAATCTTCACAGCCCTGACGTGTTCTCTGAAGCGGTCTCCGAGTCTCCTTCCTGTTTCTCCAATGTAGATGGCTGGGCATTTACTGCAAGAGATACAGTAAATAAGGTTGCTGGAGGTACAAGATGCTGTCTGGGTGATCCGGAATTGTCCTGAGGGGCCTTGAATGAGTGTGGCGGTGGCTGTGTACTTGCAGGTGATACAGCGAGCTCTGTTGCAAGGGAAAGTGCCTGGTGTGGATGGTTGTTGAGGGCGGTCAAGGGAGCTGTGAACAAGGAGGTTACGCAGATTAGGTGGTCGGCGATATGAGATGATAGGGCGATCAGAAAAGAGGGCCCCAATGGAGGGATCATCCTGTAGGATGGAAAAGTTCTGGTTAATGGTCCTGGGGACAGGAAGTGTGTTAGGGTGGTAAGGAAGCACCAAAGGAATGCGGTTGTTACAGCGGGAGTTCCTGATCGGGGGGTGTTTTTGGCTCAGGCAAGGGCCCTGTCAATCACACTGCTGGGGTATTCTCTGTTGATGAAAAATGAGTACATTTCGAGGGCTTGGTTCTCGAAGTCGATGTCGTCGCTGCATAATCGTCGTAACCTAAGGAACTGTGAAAAAGGAAGAGAGTTTTTAGTGTGGTTGGGGTGAAATGAGCTGTACAGGAGGTAGCTGTGTGAATCCGTGGGTTTGTAATAAACTGAAGTGGACAGTCGGGGGTAGTTGATAGACAAGTGGATGTCTAGAAATGGAAGAGTGGTGGAAGATATGTTAACTGTATATTTGAGGGACGGGTGGAAGTTGGTGAAATGGTGCAGGAAGAACTCAAGCTGATCGTTGGAGCATGTGGCGGCACCGACGCAGTCATCAATATATCGTTTGTAGAGGTCAGGGACATAGCCAGTGTAGGAAGCAAAGAAGCGTTCTTCTACCCAGCCGACAAAAATGTTGGCATAGCTAGGTCCCATTCTGGTGCCCATGAAAACTCCACTGACCTGTTGGTAAAAAAGATTATTGAAAGAGAATGCATTCAGTGTGAGGACCAATTCTGCAAGGCGTACCAGGGTGTGGGTGGGTGGATCAAGCACTGTGCGTTTGTCCTGCGTTTGCTTGAGGGCTGTAAGGCCGTCATTATGGGGAATGACGGTGTACAGAGATGTGATGTCCATGGTAAAAATGTGGCATTCGGTACCCTGAAATTGGAAATCTTTGAAAAGTTGGAGCGCGTGGTTGGTGTCTTTGATGAGCAACCTCATTTACTGCATCTCTTGCAGTAAATGCCCAGCCATCTACATTAGAGAAACAGGAAGGAGACTCGGAGACCACTTCAGAGAACACGTCAGGGCTGTGAAGATTAAAGATCTCTCCAAGCCTATTGTTTCTCATTTCACCTCTGACGGCCACGACCACTCTAATCTCTCCATCTGGGTTCTCAAAGACGGTTTTCCGAACTCATACATCAGAAAGACCACCGAAACTAAAATTATTCTGCAGCTAGGATCACACATTCTCTCTTCCCTTAACGACAGACTACTGTTCTTTTAAATTTTCTCCATTCATTGGAAGTTTCATTTCACACCTCTCTGCACCCATTCTAACTTCACACCTCTTGACTGGCCTCTCTTTCTGTCCCCTGCTCCCGCCTCTCACTCCTCCTCCCTCCCAACCTTTGTTCTCCCGCTACTTTACCTTTGCCTACTGCCCTGTCTCTCTCACACCTGAAGAAGGCTCCACGGCCGAAACGTTGTGTTCTCTTTCTTCTTTTTTTCAGCATGGAATAAACCTATTACTTGTTCCTTTGAAGCCTATGCATGCTGACGCAGCTACCCACCTTAATTATTAACATAGTTCTGTGGTGCTTTTAGCTTGAGTTGATCATTTCCTTAAGCACACATTGAACCAAGTTGAGTTAAAAAAAGAAGAATCTCAGACCATTGCCTTCATTCTTTAAAGTAAAAAAACATTGAATAACAGGTTTCAGGGGACTGATATAAGCAGTCCTCATCTTTTTTTTAGGCTGATGTGGGGGCTGTACAGTAGGTATGAGTCAGATGGAACTGGCAGCTCCAGACTGGTGAGTATAAATGAGGAAAATATATCTACAATCTGTACTTTCACAGGCATAAGAAATGTGGGTCCTTTTGACCACTTTCACAGAACTGTTTTCTGAACACAAGACAAGGTATTCCCATACGTAACACACAAGGACCACACCTGACTCCCATGACTTCTGACTAACCTATTAACTGAACAGCAATGTTTTTGCTCATGCTCTTCATACAAGAAAACATTAAGAAAAAAAGAGTGTCCATCTAAATTAAATTGCTCTGTCCAATCTAAAGCAAAGTACAGCTGTTTCCACCACCCAAAATCAAACCAATCTCTAAAACCAGCAGAGCATGAACTCATTCTGAAAGCTTCATCTTGCTCTATAATATTTGACACTCAAGGGCATTTATGACTATTTCCACCTCATTCTGGAACTTCTATAACTTACACTGCACTCTTGTGAAATAACCACTTTTCATTTTTAAATCCTGGCAAACCATTTCATATGGAAAAAAAACATTCAAGACGCAGTAAATCGAATTCGGGTCTCTTACTAGATGTAAGTAACGAAAGGTGAAAGGAACTCATGATGGAAAAGATTCTCATAGCATTCAAATAGGCAGTTTAGATTAATAGTTTCTAGCATACCTTTCAAGTATTTTGTCAATACAAGAATAATTCTAGAAGATCCTTTCATTTCCTTTCTGTGCTAAGTGATGAGAAACAGTTATACCTTTTCAAAATGTCAGAACCATTACAGTTTCTAATGCAAGATGACGGCAAGGTTTTAACGAAAAGCACCAGTTTTCATACATGATGAATTTGCAGACCCATAAAACGAACTATTGGTTTTAATTAACAGTCAAAGCTCGACTCCTACGCACAACACATTGTTTCCCACTGCTGGATGTTGGAACTCATTATGGTACACACTTAATTAGCTGAAAAGGGCAAACAAGACAGAAGTCCTAAATGAAAACATACACAGATATTAAATCAAATCTATATTCCATTTCAAGATGTTCAAATAGCATTCCTGATTGTTCACAAATGTTGTTTTTTTTTTCATTTTATGCAATCTGGGCTGAGGTGATGTTGGTAAAAATTAATTTGTTACATTTAAAAAAAAAATGTAATAAGCATTGCCAGCCATAGAGTTTTAAATATACAGCTGTGGAAAACTTTTTTGTGTGTGTACCATACAAAGAGTTGCTCAAATGTTTCTTAAGTAAGGCAACACCCACTTGGAAAATAGAGAGTCATCTAATAGTTTCCAAAAATAGTTCTCATGATCATCTCGTATGGATACTCCTGTAAGAATGTCATAAGAAGATTTTAAGAACACAATCATCCTTTCCGAACATTTGCTCATTTCAATGTTACTGGTGACTATCTGTCACCTAAGAAACATATCAGAAAGTAGAAGTATTTAAGCACTTATTTTGGACTGAATGATTGGAACAACATTTATAAACATTCCCCACAGAGCTGCTGCTGTTTTAAATGCAGTCCCTGCTGACCATCTCCAGAGACTCTTGATTAAGCTTTGCCTACCAATTGTAAGACTTGTACAGTTGAAGTTTCAGAATGGCCTTCCTGGCCATGTTTCAGCAATCTCCCCAACACAGAGATGGACATGATATTCACTCACTGAAAACATGACCTGAATTCCTTGTCTCATGTCCCTACCACCCCTAGTTTTGGTGTGTGATGCATTTAAAAAATGTAGTGACATCAGGTACAGATGAAAACCCCACATTATGTTACTGTGTACATCTAGTAATTGTCTGCCCTAATGCACTCTGAACTTGACTTTTGTCTCAGAACCTTACTCTTATGCTAGAATGAGAGCATTTAGTCACGTATTTGAATGCATTCAAGTAGAAACAAGAGTGACAAACTTTGCTTGGCAGAAATAAAAGGACTTTTCTTTTTAATACAAGTATGCAAATACAGCAACTTTTTTTAAGACAAGCTCATTCATTTTTCAATACCTGATAAGTTTCAATTTATCAAAAAGAAATTCTAGTTACGATGATTGACATTTACTTTAGAAAAGCTCTCGCTTTAATATCCAACTAGTGCAGTGTTAGTTACATGAGCTTGGCTGGTCAACTTCCAGTCCAACAGGTCACCAAACGGCTAGTGTCCCCAATCAACAGGGTACTGTTAACCGCAGATAACCCTGGGCCTTGAAAACATACTCTGTCTACTAATTCAAGGAGCACTGGTAATCAGACCAGCTCTCCTAGATAACCAAACACCCAAAAATCTAACCACCTAATACATTCACTATTGATTTCTTACATTTTAAAGCCTAACTGTAAGCAAAAAAGTCAATAAAAGAACTTGAACCAAATAAAATGCTTATACCTATCCTATTCAGAAGAATTAGTTAAATCTTAATTGTTACCAAGGCAACTATAGCTCTGAGGCTAGATTCCAACTCCGGAGCAGAAAACTATCAGATGAATCCAATTTCCCTGAGGATTCAACATAACATGTTCAACCTCAGTGTAAATTATTTTAAAAGACCACGGGATTCACTTTTTTTAATGCAAGACAGAAATTTAAAAGACAAGAGTGGGAAATAGATGACTCGGTATGATAATGCATTCGGGTTCCAAAACATAAGGATAACAACTGCATTCAAATATGATAAAACGCACGGACAGTCTGAGGCTGCACTTTGCAAAACACAGTATTGACTAGACATTGGGGGCATCTCATGTGGCTCAACATGGAATGGCACAACCTGAGCACGGATAAAGCTCTGTGATCAAAGGTCCGAGCCTAGGCAATATCACCAGATGACTGTGGCAGGGACAACCCAAGTGGCTGAACACAATTGGCCGAGTACTACTGAGGGCAGGGTGGGATTGGTTGGCTGGGTTGTCTTGGCCGCCAGTGACACTGTGACCCCAACAGTGCTTGCAGACATGTGTTTGTGGCAGTGAGGGATGCGCTTCTCCTCCAAAGTGGCGCTAAATCGCTGCTGCTGGCCGTGTTGAAGGGGAAACATGAAGCAGGAGACAAAAGTGATAACTACTGTATAAAGAAGTGTATTTCAAATCGACAGCAGGAAGCATTTCTTTAGACAAGAATGGAAAGAAAGTACATGCTACCCAGCCAAGAATTTGATGTGGGTGCCATGACTTCTTTCAAGAAACAGCTAGAAGAAATCCTAAAAGCATTTAGCTACGACCTACCACATGAGCTACTACAGATGGGCCCCATGACCACCTTTAGCTTGTAACCATTCTTAAGTTCCAAGAAATGAGCTCCTTGAAAAAGAAAGTTCATCTACACTTCTGCATACTCATATACCTGTGTGTAGTAAAGTGGGACATTTATGCTGTAGGATGAGACCTATCGTGACAGTTTCATGTTCCTCACAATTTCTGCCACCACAATTCGGTGAATTTTAGGCAGAGAGCTTTAGGCGTCTGTCTCATATAAGGAATATTAAAATCCAAGAGTATGTGCTTTGCAACTGCTGACCACCTCTGGCAACAAATGTATGGGAGCAGTCTGTCCACATGTCTGCTTATGGGGCCTGTACAGTCATGCTCAATGGAAACACAAGGATGTGCATTTACCTTGGAAAACAGGGGTTTTGCCTTGCCTGTTTTTCCTGTGGATTCAAATAATATGTTTGAAAATAAGAACTCTAGTCATCAAGCAAATTCACTGGATTTCAAATTTTATTAGGCAAGCATCTCTGAGGATTCTGACAGATACTTGCAGATTTCTGACTGTCCTGTTTAGAATCAGCCGTTTTAACAGGTTTTTAAAACCAATACATACTGTAAAGCCCACAAATATAAAATCTGTATGTGTAGTTTAAGGTGTTACCCCACAAGATCAAATATAAATCAAGTTGCATTCCAATGAATTCAACCACACACCCACAACTTGGGTGTCAGATTATTGATGAGGTAACAACAACAAATTCCTTGTGTGTATCCTGCAATGAACTATGGACGTAACAAATAATTAGAATAAGATTACAAGATTGTCTCTCTCAGAAACAAACTTTTAGGCTGTTGTAATGTTAATGATTTTAATAAAGGAAAGCATTTAAATTATAATGACGTCCTCATCCAAGAGTCAGCTATATTTCAAAAATAAAAGATGACAATGAAAATATTAGGGTGTCTTCTGAGCCTTAAAGAATGCTTTGGATCTGTTAATGAACCCATTAAAAATCAGTCAGAGCTACTGAATGCCCTGGGCACATCTTGAAAGCTGTGGATGCCCTACATTTCTCACTTCATTTCCTCCCACATCAGAGAAACATAAAGAGGCTGAATGACAGTCTCCTGGAATACTGGGATCAGTGACAACAATATGATCCAGCAAAGAGACAGAGGATAAAAACTAGCCTGGCCTCACTCATTTTTATGGACATAAAAAAGAATTCTCAGAATATGGTCTACTGGAAATCTATTCTGTAGAGCTGCAATATTTTAAAAGCTCCTCTACTTACAGCACAAGAGCTTGTTAACATGCAATAGTAAAAACAGTGGGGGGCTTATGCTTTTAGGGATTTGTTCATTGTTTCCAGTGCACAAACTCGACACTTTCCTGTCATTATTTGTACTCAGTTTATTTCAAAGCGTCATGTGACAGTAGAGGCATTATATTTCTGGACAGAAGTGAAAACCCCACCCCACAGGGTGTGTGCTTGTTTCATCTCCAGGCAAATCTACCAATATGATTCAGAGACATTTTCCACATTCTCCCATATTGAGCTCACAAGTGAAATGTACCATTCGTGAGTGAAAATGCTTTAAGCATTCAATCCCAGTTTCAAAGTGAGGCTACAGTCAATTCCAGCTACTCACTGCATCATGGTTGGTAATTTCATGCCCAAGGTAATATTGAAAAGTAAATGCATAAGAATTACTATAACTCTGACACAACCTTAGATTAAGCTATTCAGCTGTTCCAGTGTTAAAACAGGCAGTGTATGTCTGCTATTATTCTTAATTTCCAGCCTACATAGTACAGATGGAAAAATATTTCTCTCCCACCCTAAAATACCCTCCATCTGGAAGGATCGGAAAACTGGTCTTGTTTTTTCATGCAAAAACCAAACGACATCTGAGGCAAACTTGAAAGCAATATGGAGAAATTGCAAACCTTGCTGTTATTTCAGCCTCCCACACTGCAAGACTGAATTCAGCCATGACTGGGTGCTTGTTACGATGTGATGTATGCCACAGCACAGAATGCCACTGGAAGCAGGAAGAGACACAATTTCATAACTACCTGTATATATACACATGTGGTGCATTTGTAATAAATATTTGTTTATTACCAGTGTGGTTTTTGACAAATAATTGTGCTGATTCTACACTGACACTTTCTTGAACAGATGAAAAAGAAGCCTTCAGCATAAATCCAGTAAACTGTTTTTCATCGACCACACATGGTGAGAAACAACAGCCCTCACTCTTCCTCAGCTCTGACATAGGCTCAGTCATCCACTCCATTCTATATTCAGCTTCACCTTCTCGCGTCACTTTATTGACCACAAATGATTTATCTAAATGCTGTGTGAGGTGTAGACATGTAGGCAGTAAATTTACAGCATTTCACTTTCGAAGTCTAATAAAAACTCAGAGAATGTGTTAATCGCAGAAAAAAAAAAAACTTCAAAGCAGGGAACCCACATACTGTACTTTAAGGAAAATCCCTTTTAAAATTCTCCAACAATAACCATTACTGTACCTGTGTTTAAAAGAAACCCATTGAAATTCATGCTGTGTTCATTAAAAACAATATTCATAAACCTTAAGTATACAGGGCCTTTCTCCCTACTTTCTCAGAGAGGGATAACAAGTTTATTGGAACTGTGCTATTGGCCATGTGTTTAGAATTAGCCTTTTCACAGCAATTTAATCTCAAAAGCATGATCTGCTGGGAAAAAAAAAATTGTTTGTAACAACCGCAGAGGCAGAATCTTCAATCTCAGAAGCAGAGCAATAATTGCTAGGTTACAATTTGTACACAGAGAAATGCAAGCATGCATTCATTCATTCTTGAAGAAGTGCATTCACTCTGTTCCACATAATGATTTCACTTACTGTATATAATCACACTAAAACAGCATAAACCTTCAACATACTACCCCTGTGCCATGCAGTTGAAATGGAGTGAGTGGGAGCAAGAAAAAGCAAAACAGTAATAAATAAGACTAACAGTATCATGTTCCTTGAGCCAAAAGAGAAAACACCTGAGCTGGGCCTTGAAAGTGGACCCTTCCAATATCACAGTAACTGTAGTCGGGATGCAACCTTATTCTGTTAAGATACAGTATGGATTCACTCAGTCATGCAGTTTCCAGTCCACAACAGTAATCAAAACCTAAAACATATAAGACCATAGCATCCATGAGAACAGATGTACAAATATGAGCGCACGGGTTCTGTGATTTCATTACTTCTTTATGTAAGAATATCCTGGATATTAGTTTGAGTGCACTGTAAATCACAACCAGAGTATCCCAGTCACTGTCGCCTGACAGACACCGGCAAAGTATGGGCCACAGAGCTCCACCTGCATTGAGCATTTACAGACTCAGACACCCTGGAGACTATGCGTTTGTCTTTTGAACTTAAGGTGCCACAGCCATGTAAACTATTAAGTGTTCAAAACAGGAAATTCTAGCAAAATTGTGGGTAACTACAAATCCTACAGAAACAAAACTGAAAGTTCTCCACAAAAACATCATCTCCAAATGGGTTTTCTAAGAAAGAAACAATGAAGGTGGCTGAGTACTGATGAGGATAAACCCAATTTATGACCTATTCTGTATGACAGAGCACAGGTGTTTAAATACACACGAAATTGCTTTTTATAATAAAAAATAAAAAACGTTTCTGTTAACATGGTGCATAGTGCTTTCAGATCACAGGAGCCGAATCCAGTATAGTCTAGGTCTGTAAGACATAGCCCACTGAAAAACACAGATTGGTACATACTGTACATGTATGTGTTATATTTAACTTGTAAATGTTGTGTACCATTTTTCTGTGGTTTAGTTATTATTTTATTTATAATAAATGTTTTTCCTCTCATTCAAGTTTGACACTGGTTACTCACTCACTAGAGTTGTGCCAGAGAATTTTAAGAACCAGTGTGCCTCATGTTTTATCTATCATTCATTCATTTTACTTAAACACTCTCCATTCTGTAACAATATTAATGTACAGGCAAGTATCTCTGGTTCAAAATAGATCACTATGTGTTATAAATCATGAAATGATGAGCCTAAAGAAGTACATGGCAAAATATTTCATTTAAAATTACTTCAATGAATATTGTAGTTTGTCTTCCATTCTGCAGTCATTTTTGGGATCAGTGACAGTAGGATTTAAATGGTTTTAAAATATTTTGATTAACTAAAACTTTAAAACAACAATACATACTAAAAGAACAAATCCTTGAAGACCGTCTTCGAGTATCTTAGAATCCAGTTACATTAAGCATAATTGTTAGTTTATTACGTATTGAGTATTTAAATTAGTATGCATTAACATAAAGTGGCTTAACTTGAAAAAGATGACCCCAGTTAGGCTTTCTTCACTTCTTTAAAGGTTGTTTAGGAAATTATATACCAATTGTATTTAGGATAAGAATTCCATGGTAAAGCGCACAGTGAGTCACAGAGCAATACCAACAATAAATATTCCAAAAGGTACATTACAGCACAACGAGGA
Organism: Lepisosteus oculatus; assembly: GCF_040954835.1. Classification (NCBI taxonomy): domain Eukaryota; kingdom Metazoa; phylum Chordata; class Actinopteri; order Semionotiformes; family Lepisosteidae; genus Lepisosteus; species Lepisosteus oculatus. The sequence continues at coordinate 42,886,332 of NC_090696.1, read as the reverse complement.
AAGTCACCAAAAGTACCTATTCTCTTCTGCAGGCAACAAAACAGGTAATGGATGTTGCCATGGCACCACTGGTTGGCTTGCACCTCGATAAGGACCATCATCGTTGAACAGCAGGGAGTGGGAGTGTATTGCCTTTTACAGCCACACAGTGCGGCGTTGCTATGGATTCCCATACACTGGTACTCACAATTGTCATGTTCCATATTCTGACAGCCACTGTTCTGCATTTTAAACAACCCGAACTGCTTAAATTGGATTTCACAGCAAATGGTCAAGTTTTCAAAGTGTATGACTACTATCGTGGCAGCCATACCTTTATTACAATATACAATGTGACAGCTCTGTCAGGTCCACATCCCCCAGCAGTTTCTTTAGTCATTTAAGAAGCCTGAAGGACAAGTCCTACAGCACCATGTCCTATACAACATACTGTACGTGGTGAAACAGTCTGAACCAGAAGGAAATCTACAGGGCGACCAATGCCACTTACAGCACAATCCTCAGGGGATTCCAGATACTTGGATCAGCCTTGCATAGATACAGCCACCTGACTGGCTACATGTACTGTAATAAAACTGCTGTAGAGCTGAAGGAGCCCACCCATTCACCCATCCATTTTCTAACCGTTTTATCCAATTCAGGGTTGCAGGTGAGCAACAGATGCAAGGCTGCAGGGATGCAGGGTTCATGCTGGCTGAATGGGAAGCCAGTGCATCTCAGGGAACACACACAAACACAGACATGCACACAGTCTCACACCAGAGCCAATTAACCAATTACGTTTTATGACTATGGAAGGAAACCCATAGAGAGCACCCCAGGACCGGAATTGAACCCAGGACCCGCGCACTGGGAGACAGAAATGCAAACCACTGCACCATCCTGCTGCCCAACTGAGGGAATCATGAGTGTAAATTTAAAGAATAACTTTACATGATTCTTGTGTTTACACAGTCCTCAATGACAAGCTTTCATCCTTATAAATGAATTATGATATCATGAACACTTCTCCTAACTCCTGATCCTTACGAATCTAGAATTATGAAACAAATTTTTGGTGGCAGAATTTTTCCAATACTACTCAATTTTTAAATAAGTATCTTTCAATGCATTCTAACCAAGAACATTTTAAAAATAGCAATAAAAAGCAAACTGTATAAGTAAACACCATCTAATGCACAGACTCAATGTCAAATATGGACAGTCCTGCAAGCACATCTGAAGTACCACTTGGATGGAACATGCATTTGAATTTAAAAGAGACGTACTCACAACCGTGCTTGTCTACAATGCCATAGGGCCGCACACGTCACGGGAAGTTTTGTTGCCTCGTAGTGAATTGCAGAACATGTCTGTGTATACAGTATACCTGGAAATGTAATCTATTTTATTATGTAAATTAGAGGCTTGACAAGTTACGGTGTCCATTTTTCTGTTATTGTGGTTTGAAATGCACTCATCAATGCTGATTCTTTCTAACCCTGAAAGATGAAAATAGCATTGCAGGTCCCCTTTAATGGACAGTGTAAAACTAGCTTTTGTTAAGCATCAGTTAAAAAATTTCTATCGCATTTCTTCTACTGAGTGATTAAAGAAAAATACAACACTAGGGGCTTAAAAATAATTTCATCCCCTGCTAATGCAACAAGATTTGTTTTTCAGCACTATGCAGTAAAAGTCTTTTACTGAAATTTTATATTCAGACAGGTTCTACATGTTTTTCCCCCATCTTTTGGCTTCGCTTCTTTTGTGCATTGTGTATGCACTATTGTATAGCTGTTTGTTTAACATTTTCCATATTCTTCAGTTTAACATTTTGCTTTAGGTAACCGCATCCAAAACATTATCTTCAGTTATGATTAAACATCTCATTCTGGCAATCATTTACTTAGCTAGATTGTTTTAAGGTTTCTAAAGGGAAGAACAGGGGTATATTTTCCTTTCCTGTACTAAATCAAACTCTATTTGTATAGCATGTGGAAAAATAATGTGTACAGCACGACTGCCATTCACTTGTAGAAACATGGTAGAATGGCAGATAGCTGTTTTTTCTAAATAGTCCATTTTGTCAATTTCCTGAGGGACTTCACAGAAAAGCCTAGATACTTCCGTAGCTCACGTTAGGACATTCCAGTTCATGCTCTCATTTCTAATGCACAATTAAAATGCAAGAAAGGCTGCAAATGAAAGGAGGCCACTTGCCCATTTAGCCTGCTTGGAAGTGAGTAGCTAAGCGATCCATGGATCCCATCAAGTTGTTTCCTTGAAGGAAAACAGGGTATTCATTCCAAAAACATGACTGAGTAGCTTGTTCTATACTCCCCAACCCTTTGCATAAAGAAGTATTTCCACTTCTCGGTTTTAAAAGCTCTTCCAAATACTTCTCACATGGACCATCTGATTCATGTTTCACTGTTTATTCTGAAGAAGTCCACTGGGTTGACAATGTCAATGATTTTGAGTATTTTGAATACTTGGTTTAGGTGCCTTTGTAGTCCTCCCTGACAAGCGGAAGAAACTGAACTCTTTTCGTCTTGAGCAGTGTAGGACATTATCTTAAGCCCCACATGTATCTTGCTTGGTTGCTCTGGTCAATTCTAGAGCAGCAATATCTTTTGCACATCACCATGACCAAAACTGCACAAAAAAGCAATAGCCCAAGTTAGGGTTTACTAGCGCATTGTCGGTATCTCTCATTTTACCTTGAATCTACATTTTTAACAATTTATAAGTAACATTGCTTTTTTATTTCTTCCCACAATATTAATGAGATAAAAGTGTCAAAAAAAACCTAGGTCATTTTCATAAATAGCCTCTTTGACACAGCCTAGTTGTTAATAGAGTGTGAGGAAGCGTAGACGGGTTGCTGAAAAATAAAATGGCAGCAGCAGTAGCACATTTGTGCAATGGAGAAACTGTTCCCTCAGATCACCTGCCACCACTCCAAACACAAGACACTAAAGTATTCACCCACCTTGAACTGTCGCATTATATTGTTTACAATATGGAATCATAGTGCATTTAATTGGGATTTTTATGCCCAATTTTGTTGGACACAAAAAAATATAATACCAAAATGAAAACACAATTCTACAGATTTGCCTGAATTAATTTAAAATAGAAAACAGAAAGTAGCTGATTGCAATTGTGCAACCACTGTACACTACCCATATAATGGTACACTCTTAGCATAGCAAACTACGCATATGGCACCTGAGAGACAGGCACTAAGCTAGTCCTGTTTCCTACACCCCAAGACAGAAGATGCTACTGCACCAATACCTCAAACAAAACACTTTGAATACACATGTACGTTTAACTTTCTTTTTCAAACAAAGAATAAGGCTGATTAATTTGTATTTACCTGTATTTTTAATTGTTTTTGCATGACTTATATACTGCTTTTAAGGTTTGTATCCACTAATGACTGGACTTTAACTTTGTTTGGAAAGTGAATTATTTACTGTGTGTGTGTAGATTCCCATTGAGTGCTGTCTGTGCAGGTGACAGGGTCTCTAGTCACAGTCATCAAGCTTACCATTTCCCATTTTCTGTTATTCATTTTCGCTAGTTGCATATAATACTCAGAGCTTGTCTATATAAAATGTCATCTTCCAGGTTTATGTCCAGTGTTGGATTTTATTAAACCTTTATTCCTGTTTCTACAGCATCCTCCTACTTTGATATTGTATGCAAACTTAAATACTGTAGTAAACTAACTATACCACAATGTAGATTATTGAATTAGAAAAAAGAGCAGTCCTAGTACAGATCCCTAGTGGCATCACTCAATTTGAGCATTCACCCCTTATCTGTACTCATGAACCAACAGTCAAGTCAAACACATGCATTTCCCTGCATACCAAATGTTAAGAATTCAAAAATTAACCTTTTATGAGGAATGTTATCAAAATCCATCTGAACATCTAAGTACAACATATTTCATTCTCTGTTTTTCGATAATTATTGTTTCTTGCTCAAAGAACTCTAACAAGTTATTTAAACAAGACCTACATTTTCTAAATCTGTGCTGACTGTCCCCCATGTAGGTAAACCTCTTGTTTGGTTCTAATAATTGTTTTCATAACCTTATATTTAATATAAAGACAGATTTATTGTTCTATAATTATTTGTTTCAGTTTGATTACCCTTTTGATAGATGGGCACTATATTCATTATTCTCCAGTCCACTTGCACTACTCCTGTGCTGAGCTAGAGCAGGAAAATAGAATTATAATGACTGAGCTAATTAAAGACTAAAGTTGATTTTATATCCCAAATGGTTTTCACCACAAGCAGGAATTGATTATGTCTTTCCTAAAAGGAGCTTTGAATGTATACTATAAAAATCTATTTCTGTTAACTAGAAATAAAAAGTCACTATCGAGGTATTCAAATTAATGCATAGCCATTGAAATTTCTTTCCTAATTAGTGGTCTCAGGTTTATGACCTATTCAATTTCTTCTTGGTCTATTACACTGCAGTTCTAATGACGGAGATATTTCTCTATGATCTCAAAGGCAACTGCTGCTTTGCTGGGTTGTTCTCAAGAGAAGGAGGTTTATCTACACAGGTGCTCTCCAGCTGTCTGATTTGTGCAGTGGTTATCAGCCAGTTCCAAGACACTGTGCAGGATGCACGCACACCAGATGCCAGACAACGATGCCACTACTGTACTTAGGAGCAATCGCTGTACCACTATTTCAAGAATTGTTTAAACAACAATTCACCTTGGTTTGTTGAGGAGCTTCAGCAAATACAGGGGAAAAAATCATTTTATTGTCATTATAAAATAAACACTGAGAATATGAAATACTATCCCATGCCTTAGAAATGGTGCTATTATCCATCCATTTTCTAGCCCACTTAATCCAATACAGGGTCAAAGGGGAGCTGATGCCTATCCCAGCATGCAATACATGTACAGGACGTGCAAGACAGGATGCACATCCATCACACAGCACACACACACTCACACAAGGGTCAATTTTAAGTCAGTAAACCTATCAGCATGTTTTTGGACTGTGGGAGGAAACCAGAGCACTCAGAGTAAATTCATGCAAATACATGGTAAACATGCAAACTATACACAGACAGGATCCCAGGAATTAACCCCAGGGCCCCAGTGCCGCAAGGCAGCAATGCTAACTACTGTGCCACCATGCTGTCTAGCGCTATTATGTCAATCATAAATAACTAAACACATGGAGTACATAGAAACTCCTAAAATAAAGCGATATTAACCTTCTCAGTCCGGTTTGTTTCCATACAGTAGGTATACAGTTTTCTTTATCTTTATTTTGTAATGCCTAGGTAGGAGCAATATCTATTATGCATTGAAGCCTCCACATAATATAGGAGTAAACATACCACTAGACAGTTTTAAAGGCTCTCATTAACAATAAGATAAAGCTTATTAGTCTTGGACTTGCTTAACTAAATTAATATTATGTTGTCTACCGAAAAAGGAGTGTATTTCTAACACAATAGATCAATCATGGCTCAATGAACACCAATTCTCTTCTAAGGTCTAATTCAAAAGTCATCAAGAGAACTTTTGTATCTAATTTTACAATCAGCCTAAGAGACTACCTGGAAAAATCTGAATTACATCCTACACAAACATGAAACAAGACACCAAGATTAACCTGGAACTGGAAGTACTAAATAAACATCTCTGAGGAAAACAAAAACAACCTTGCACAAGAATTACATGAATTTCTCTTAATCTTTTTTTTTTTATCCTTGGCTGCATGGTATTTAGAAACAAAGATTTCCCCACAAACCACAGAACATCTCTTCCGGGGAATACGTACTGTACATTAAAACAAAGACAACCTAATTATTTCTAAGAAATGTGTATTTAAAGTGTGTGACGTTTTGTAATATTTTATGTGTAAATGCTCTTCTTTTCAGAGAATTTGAAACTGCTTAAAAAAAAAAAACTCAACCTGAGACAATGAAAAATAAGTCTTAGGCAATAGCCATGTGCTCCAGCACATTCTTATTTGAAATATTACCAAACAAAAGTTACTTTCATAACACCAAACTGTGGTATGCTCCACAGTTTATAATCTCCTTACTATTCAACAATCAATAATAACTGGAGAAGCCCTGCATAACAAAATCTGCCAGATAACCACATAATCCACTAGCCATTTTGGCTTGTTAGCTAAAAAAACTATTAAACCTGACAAATCAATTCACAGGCAGAACAATAACTTAGGAAACAAGAAATTGAGAAATGTTTTAGAGGAGTGTTTTATTAGTATTAGACTACCACACATCAGGCTTACTCTTAAAACTTTACTATGCCTACAGTAGGTACACAAGACATTCCACAGCTTAGTGTATACAGTAAATATACAGACAAAAACAGACAGAGGATAATGCATTTTCTAGAGTAAAGTGTTTTCTTGGACAGGAGAGCCTATGGACCGCACACAACTAAAGGTTTCATGAGTTAGACTGAAGTGCTGAATAATTAATCTATTGACTAAGCTGCAGAGATCAGAAACTACACAATGGCAGGTAGGCAATGGGAAGTGTAAATGTTTTACTTTGTGCTGTATAATACAGAATCCTGGGAATCAGCAGTAACCCTTTGCTAACAGATTTAAAGTCGATATGCTGTAAGTGATGAAGGAATACTTACAACAAGTCAGCAACATTTTCAGGCCTGCGGTACAGACTGGGTAGTTTGCTTGTCGATTTAATGAAGGTTGGTATTTTTTTTAAACTATATGTCAAACTCAACATGAACTTTAACACAGCTGTTAAACCTTGTCTTCCTTGCAATACTGGACAGGAAACAAAGGGTGTGTCGGCTTACAAGACCTATTGCATAGTAAATGCAGTGCACAGAGTGTATGTTGTGTACTGTTCATACAGAATTGTTTGGTATACAAACACATGTTCCGCCACAGAGGAAGGGCACATTTTCAGATATCTGACTTTTTAAGGCATTTAGAATCAAATTCCTACAATACTTCTCATGCACGTCACAACACATTAAGTACAATTTTATGCACACTTTCCATCACAGTCATTCAGCTCCTCCTGTATTTAACATCTAGCAACACTATTATAGGAGTCACTTGTAAACCACACACTACTTCAGTACAGAAACAATAGTTTTTTGACTGCCAGTAACTGACGAATGCAAGCCTTGTGCCCTGAATTTTTTTTAGCAAGTGACAACCAATTCAGTTTCCCCAATTAAAAACTCTTAAATCTACTAATTCTGAAATAAAGTGACCTGCTTTTCTCTTCACATCACTGCCTGTGTTTTACCTCATCAATCCCTCAATAAAGGATTACAACTGAGACAGATCCCTAATCCCAGAGCTAATTTAAATCACATCTCTGTGCTGCAGTGTACCAATTGATTTACGATTCCTGTTGCCCATTTCATTCTTGACAGTTTTTTAATTAAGCATCTCACATTATAGTAGTATACTATAGTAACAGTTATGAATGATTTAAAAAATCATTATATACTAGGGATAATGAAAATGCTTGGTAAATGGGACTAATGAAATGACTGGTATTTTTTATGCATTTTAAAAGGAGGTATGTCATTGTTAAATACACACTGAAAACATGAAACACTATCTATAGCATCTATAACACCACCTAAACACTATAGAACCATTACCACCAAAATACATAGGGTACTGTCTGTTTTAAGGTTTTACATGTGATCAAATTTAAACACCCAGCTGGCCTTTATACAGAATCCTGGAAGTATTTAAGTGTTATTATCCGTCCATTGAACTATCTATCCATCTATTTTCTAAACCACTTTATCCAGTACAGGGTCATGGGGGAGCCAGAGCCTGTCCCAGCAAGCGACGGGCACAAGGTAGGATACATCACGGACAGGACGCCAGTCCATCACAGGGCAGACACAAAGACAAACACAGACACGTACTCACACACAAAACGGCCAATTTTCCAAAAAATCTACTAACCTAACAGTATGTCCTTGGAGGAAGTACAGTAAGCTGTTATCTGAATACAACATGTAGGCAGACACCACATTCAACTCAAGCCTTTGCACCGATAAGTGCCAACACTTTGATAACACTTCGGTTAACTCTTTTGTAGACTACCAGAATACACTCTGAATGGTATTCTGAAAAAAACATTAGTGAAGCATGTATCATGCTTCAGTTTTAAAATAATGAAGCAAATCAGAACATAGAACACAGTTTCAGAGATACTGAAAATAAAACTCATCACTACATTTGGTGTCCATAAGATTGGGCAAACTTCCCTTTTAAGCACTACGACTTGTAGGTGGAATTGTTAGTAATTGTTAATAATGGAAAGACCAAATTCCAAAAAACAAATCACCCAAATTATTTCACAATACAATTAAGGTTAATATAGAAAAATCTCTTATGAAATCTTGCAAAATTCCACCTCAATTATAACTTGTGCAAAGCTTACAATTTAATCACTTATGTCATCTTTATATATTAATTCTATATATAAAACTTTAACTGTAGAGTATATATAAATATACAATATTATCATAAAATCATGAAAAATTCCTGAAAAATGAAAAGTAACAATTTTTTCCAATACTGATATTAAAACATCAAAATGTTACCAATTGCCTCATTCCTTGCAATAGATTTGCCTGAAAAAAGGATTCACACACAGATGTTACACGTTCACACAGAACAGAACACAGCTCAGAAGGAATGTGCCTAAACCAGTCACTACACTAAGCCACATTTGAGCTCTAAATATTCCATTGTTTTTGTCACTAATCACAACAAAATGACTCCTGGTAAATCTACCGCATTTTCTCAGGCTTTCCACAGTGTTCAGCCCTGACTGGAAGTTATACCGTACTTCAGCACCCACCGCTATATCAACATAATATCCATTATATACGGTTAATGATTATTACCTCAGGAAAAGATGGCCCATTTCCATAGAAACCACAGCCAAGAAACTGCTGAACTTCCTGTTACCGTTCCGGGAAGGTTCTAAAGATACATAGATCAAAGAGCACTTCTGAATTTCTTTGCCTAACTATCCAAAACAAAAGATAATTTATTAGCTTTGTTCTTGAAGTTTTTTTTTCAATAAACATACCATTCAGAATAAATTTGGATAAACCTGTATTTACTCATCACAATAAAAATGTGCAACATCTTTCATCTCTTAAAAATCATTAGTTCCTGTTGTCCCCAAAGTTATTCCTCCAAAATCTCCAAAGCAGGCATATTGTTTAAGTGAGCAACTAAAAAAAAGCTTATGATGGGAGTTAAACTACTGTACCATTACCATTGTATTGTAGCTGTACTGATCTGTGAAACATTTAACATTTTCACCACAGCATTTGTGTTACAGAAACAAAATTAAGAAAATAACATCTATTTCTCACCTAAAACACTCACATCAATCATTTTTACCTTCAGGCAAGCATACTATTTACATGACCTACTGTATAAGCAATCAGTATCTGAAACAAAAATGTCTTTAAAAGTACGTAACAACATTCTATATAGAGTGGTTTGTGCAATGGTGCTCCTTATTCATTTCTGCCAATGAAAAAACTACCATAATTAGATGCACGACTGATTTCACAATAATATTTTTGTATTAACTTCAGACCACCTAAGCAGGTGAATAATCATGCATAATTAAACTGACACTGTTATAAATATTGGACCAATGTGAAAATGACAGAACGTCACTCCCTTTTGTAGACAATACATCCGTATTGATTAGTGCTCCCTTATCGCAGAAAAAGGCTATTCTCATCTGGGAGCAGCAGTGATAACATTTCTAGGAAGAAGGCGTGTTGATGTGTTCACACAGCTGAGAGAATGCAGTTTATGAAGCTGGAATTTGGGAAGGTTACAGGAGGATAGGTGGACAGAAGAGTAAGATGGGAGAGAACAAGTTATCACTCCTGGTCAATGGTTCCTTTCTAACATCGGGTTAGAGGACAGGCTGAAGTGAGGAAGACTAGTAATTGTTCAAAAGTAGGCTTACTTACCCTTATAATGATTTAAGATTTATGTTCACTTCTGTGTGTATTAGGTTGGTCGATGTTAGATATCTAGAGGGGACGGTTGTAATAATAATAATAATAATAATAATAATGTTTCTTTATTAGCCCTATACAATTTCTTGCATTAGGAATGCGTCTTTTCGCATACCCCAGCTTTTCTCCATGGAGACACAGACACAGAGACAGGGAGAGAAGCTTGGGGTCAGAGCGCAGGGTCTGCCATTGTACGGCGCCCCTGGAGCAGTTAGGGTTAAGGGCCTTGCTCAGGGGCCCAACGGAGTAGGATTCCTCTGCCGGCCGCGGGATTTGAACCGGCAACCTTCCAGTCACAGGCGCAGATCCTTAGCCACAGAGCCACCGCTCCGCCCAACATCGTGTGTAAGTTGCAAGGCCTCACCCAAATTGTAAATATTAGTTTTATGACTTGTCTGTAGATCTACTTAAATCCTTAAAAGCTTAAGATATTGTGCTTACTTCTCTACCTCAAAATTGACCACAGAAAATGATGGCCAGTATTTCATGACAAATGAGGGTATGAGGGTGTGTTAGTTAGAAACTGGTTGTACCCAAGCTGGTTTCAGATGTGATGTTCTGTAATACAATCACCCCCTAATTTTCATTTTATTTTATTCTCTCAGTGCTCATAATAATTTTCAGCACCACAATGTATAAAATACTAAAACCCTAGTACAGTAACCAAAAGTGATGAAAAACACTTTTGGGGTCTGCAAATATTATGATGAAAACTTTTTTTTTATTTCTAGAGAAGAGACTGTTGTACAGTAGAGGAACAAACAGATAAAATCTACAAGGCTACCCGTTACTAGCAAATGTTTTAACCTAGTGCTTACTAAAACAATATAATAACTTGGAATTGTACATTTCGAAATAAGACCCAAACAACAACAAATGAGAATGCTACGATTTTTTTTTTAATAAAGCTTTTAGAATTGCTCGCAGAACTCTAAATTACATTAGGGGAGGCTGTTTTTAATGTCTGAAGTGGACTTAATTAAGTTAAACTGTAAGTCTATGCAAACTCCAGGCCCCCCCATTTTCTTCTGCGGCGTGTGCAGGAAGTGAGGCCTGTACGTGATTAACCCTATTAAATTAACCCCATAAAAACATTAAACGAGTAACCATTACTGAAATAATTTTAATAATACTAACATCTGTTTATGTAATGTTTTGTAGATCAATAATACAAATTACATTATCACATAATACAGTATCTAATCACTTTTACATGGCATTTTACACTGTAAATACAGTACAAAATCACTTTAATAACCAGGTTTCAAACACACTGTAACCCTCTTATGGTGAAGAGCTGCATATACTGTACAAAGTTTGACATACATGCTTTCTGACAGCACCAAAGGCAAGCTGCTAAATCAAGATAATCCCTTGAGCTACACATGTATTTTTACGAAGGGTGTTGATTTGAGCACGCACCAGAAGCCATTTAAGGATACTGTGTTTTTCACAGTAGTGCAACATAATTCTTTCAAAGATAAGACAAAAAAACAAAGACATGCAGTAGATATTGTACACTGCACTTAAAAACTGTACGCCATTTCCAGCATACTGTAGTTACTTGCCAGCTACTTTGACAAAGGCAAAGTAGTGCAGACATTGATCACCATCTCCACCTAATATCTAGGAGCTGTTACAGTCGACAAACTTATAAATCTCTTTTTGTGTTATTGCAGTGCACATAAGTCAATATAATTTCAGAAACAAATACAAATATAAAATATAAATATTTTCAAGTTCACAAATGCATTTACACTCCTATAACACTGAATCACACCATTCTTTACACTGCCAAGGGAAGTTGTTAAACAATCATTTCCAGCTGAAAATTAATGTAAACAGAAAATCGGAAAATGATAAGTGGAGTCCAAACAACAGAGAAATGACTGCCCTTTGCACACTTCTTCTTAAAGATGTTTACAGCAAATTCGGCCATGATTAAGTGACCCTTCCTGAAACATTTTTCTTCAAGTGTGTTTTGGGCCTGTTGGAATTAACAAAACATGCTTGAAAAAAAATGTTTCAGGAAGGGTCACTTAATCATGGCTGAATTTGCTGTAAACACCAACAAAAAACACAACAATCCTGACCTTCCTCATCAGAGGAACAGCTATGAGAATGAATTCGTCCAGGCCACTCTCCACCCACAGTGCTGCGAGTTTCTTGAAAAGTGTCGATTTAAAAAAAAAAAAATCTATTAATATACAGTGCACAGGTCAACAGTAAATTCTGCTCTTAAATTTGAAAACAACTTTTTTTCACAAACCAAAGATTTCTTTTTTCCTCTTTAGAGGCATGTAAGCTCTTCAATCTCAACTGACAATAGTCTTGTTTCAATGCGTATTTTACTTGAGACATTTATTGGTTCAAGGCGTAAGAAGATTAATCCTGATCCACTCTGGATGTCTGTGAAGTAGCTGGCTCTCTTCAATTTCGCTGAATGCCTTTCTAATAAAGGGGAAAATCAGCCATGTGCACAACCCAACAAAAGCCCATGGACCGCATTTGCAGAGAAGTCCTGAAAAGAAACTCTTTCCCTGGAAAGTGAGCGTCTTACATGAGACTCTCACTAGCTGAAGATGGCTGTCAGGTTTATATCATGGGTGGCTCAGTTTAACACTGATTTTGACATATAAACTCCACATGACATAACTGACACAGGATGTTTTCTTTAAGTTTCAATATTAAAAACAGATTTTGAATTGTCAGAACTTTACATACTGTATGGAACTGTATTGTTTCATCTAGATGGGGGAGGTGACCATCTAGCTAGTGTAACATTGGCAGATCTCAGGAGCTTCAGAGAAAGAAAGGAACTGAGGAGCTTACTGAGCTGTACTGGGTCTGAGATGTATTGATCAAAGCCATCCATTTTACCTTGGTTAAATAAAATGAAAAATCATCATGTGAAAATGGCGTATGCTTATTTTGTTTTTGCAAATTACGATCAAGTGCAATTATATAATTGGAATGCTTTTCAAAACAAAAAGTGAAGCAAGTTTTAATAAAATGTTCAGAGACTGCAGGTTTCTAATGGATTACATCATGGCTACATAAATGTAGTGCTTAAGAGCTGGATTTAAATAGTATAAAATAAGTATAAGAATTAATACACTAATTCCATCTTAAGAGCAACCTTCAAGTCTACTTAGTCTCATCAGAACCCAGTGAAATATTTCGCAGATAAAAATTACTGTACATGCTGAAGCAGAGTACATTTAGTTGGCACACAGGGTGTGGAATTCTACACATACTGTACTGAAAGCTGGTTTATTTAGGCATTTATCTATATTTCAGAATCAGACAGACAGATGGTCTTAACCAAGTAAACTTGCATCAAAGTTTTGATTTTAGATATTGGAAACAAACACAAAATGACCACAGGCTGAAAAAAAAACAAACAGAGCAAACAAAGGTTTTACTGTTCTTCAGTTGTGACATGTGTAAGTGTTCTTTTTCGAAAATGGCAAGGTACATATGTATATGACCGATATCAGATACAGGTAGAGGAAGTCCAGAGGTCAATGCACTGAGGTGAACTTAATTTATCAGAAGCTATTAAATACCTCTTCATTTCACTGCCTTGTAATCTTTCCACATCAGAAAAGAGTCATTCTAATACACAGTTCTTCCACCTGGCCACCTAAGGAATACAGCTTATACCAATGCCTGTAGGTTAACAATTTAATACTGGAGCTAAATGCAAAATGATAATAATAATAATAATAATAATAATAATAATAATAATAATAATTGCTTACACTTACAGTATATAGCGCTTTTCTGGACACTCCACTCAAAGCGCTTTACAGGTAATGGGGACTCCCTTCCACCAACACCAATGTGCAGCCCCACCTGGATGATGCGACAGCAGCCATAGTGCACCAGAACGCTCACCACACATCAGTTATCAGTGTGGAGGAGAGCAGAGTAATGAAGCCAATTCATTGATGGGGATTATTAGGAGGCCATGATTGGTAAAGGCCAATGGGAATTTTCGGCCAGGTGCCGGGGATACACCCCTACTCTTTTCGAGAAATGCCCTGGGATTTTTAATGACCACAGAGAGTCAGGACCTCAGTTTTATGTCTAATCCGAAGGATAGCGCCTGTTTACAGTATAGTGATGGCAAATAAGAACCACTTCATACACTTCAGATACCTGAAAGACTACCATCAAGGAAAGAACGATCAAATATTTAAACATCAAAGCACGGGTTAAAACATAAGACTGCATGATTAAAGACTTATACTTTAGACTTAAGACTTAAAAATACATATTTACCCCTCATCAAATTTTTGTTCATAGTTATTTGGTAGCTAGAATGTTCTCATTTATATTGACTGTCATTTTTCAAAAAGGTTAAGCAATATAAACTACTAAGGGCTACGTTCTATTTTAAAAATAAAATGTGTATCCCAGTAGAGTATAGATATTACCCATCTCCCTACAAAACATGAATTACTTATAAAGTGATGTCAAAGCAACACTCATTCATAAATGTATGAAATGTATTCATATCTTAATGCACCCATTCGCTATTCCTCAAAAAGGGGTTTCAGCTGTATCAAGAAGCCTGATCTGAAAGGTCTGCCAATTGTGACTTTTAATGCAGAATCATGGCCTTAGACAATACTGATCATGTTCAACGTTTCTTAAATGCAAAAAAAAAAAACAACCCTATCTTTGTTGATTTAAATTTACCTTTTGAAATATTCAGAAGCATTTGCTATTCTTAACAATTCAGGAAGAAAAAGAGGCCAAGAAAAGTGTACTGTCAGCAGCCTGTTTTTGAAACAGGCCACATCTCTTTGCAAAAGCACAGAAACATGAATTACTCCAGAAAGCAGCTCAAGGGGTGTTATACACTTTCATTTTCATTCCTACACAAGTGAATGGAAACAACAGGACAAGATTGCACTAGGAGAAAACAGGGAAGCAAAAACACATTTGAAACCGTAAATTTTAGCAACCAAATCGGAGACAGTTAGCAAAAATGTGAGTTAAAATCTTAGATGCTAGAACGGAAGACAGAATAAAAACACATCTCTACTACAGCTAACAGTACAATTCTCCAGAAACTATGAATGTTAATAAAAAACAGATACTGCTTCGCATGTAAATGACGTTAACATTATATTGAGTATTAGGAGATGAAAAATGATTTTTAATCAATCTACTGTATCTGATTTTCTCATTAACCACTCAATTAAGTTCATATGCTTGACTGTCAGCATGGTGTTCGGCATTTATTTTAGAATTATAATTTTGCCTTTGCTTCATGACTCAAGCTTAAATTGCTTACAACAGATGATGAAAAAAAATGCACTATAAAAAGAGGTTAATCATGGTACTGCCAATAAGAACACAAAATGGAAAAATACCTATTACAAGATATTTGTCACACTTTGTGTTATTTGCAGGTTTAAAGTTTATCTTCTGCACCTGGAAAACTCAGAGCATATTTCTGTTCCTATAACAAAAAGTTGGAAAGTAATTATATATTCACTCAAAGCAAAGGAACTACATTTGCCAACACTGATACTGTCTAAATCACATACTGTCATGGAAGACCAGGTTAATTCTTTCTCTCCTGATATTTAAGTGTAAAATATGTCAGTCCATTGTTCCAACATATCTAGCTTTCAAAAGTGAATTGCAGAAAAAAAGGGCAAAACTTGCTGATTTTCTACGACATCAAGTCGGTAAATCAGCTTAAAATGCAAAGTAGACTCATAATGAATCATTGCACAATTCCATAAGCTGAATAGAAGCATTAACAAGGATAACATTAACTTGGATAATCATTTTTCAATGGAATTAACTAAAAGTGCATCATCAACATTTTACAGTAAAGCTGTTTTAGCACTGTTTTTTTTCAGCAAAATAAAAAAAACCTTAAAATTATCGATGAATAATTCCAATGAATTAATTCTGGTCTGTAACTTAAATGGATGTGGCAAAATAAAATGTGTTTGTATTTGAGAGGAAGCATTCCAGAGATGCATTTAAGATTGACATTATTTAACATTTTTAAGGCATCCCTTCGCAATGCTGAAACAAAAGGCTTTTCACACACCATGATTAACAGCATGAGCTTTGCAATGTTACTTCAGGTTAGGCAGTACAGTCCAAGATTAGTCTTAACAAGAGGCTTTTTTGACACGTTTTATCCTCTTTAAGTAAAATTTCACACAATTTACAATGTTAAGAAAGAGTAAACCTAGTATTGTCTGATTCTTAAGAGATTTATTTCGTGGTGGTTGGGAGTCATGGGACTTTGAAGATGCTGTGTGGCAATTGAGTGAAAACATCCAAGTTACAACATCTGGTCTCCTACTGTAGATGTGAAGACTGATAAACTTCCTCAACAAATTGCTGAACATTTCCTGTAGTTTCAACAGTGTGCAAAACAGAGCTAATGCCCAACCTTTTAAAACAGCATTCCTGAGCCACAGCTGTAATCAATTAAAATGTCACCAAAAACACTATTTTTAAAAAAATTCTCCAGTAGTCTCAGTTTCCATCAAAAAAATTGGCCTTTTCGTAGTCTAGAACATTACTAAACATTAACTGAGAGTGTTGTAGTGGAATCTTTAAAATAAACATCAATGTCTACACACAGAAAGAATATCCAAATTCTTGGGTTCTGCATAATAAAATATTACAGGAATAAATACTGAAGATTTAATGCGTTGTTCCCAGTGGAATACTGGTATAGAGTGCGTTGCATTGATTACAGCATTAATATCAGACCAATACAAACACATTGAAGTACTCTATGGAGTGCTGTTTAGACATTCCATTGGTGTTAAGACCTTAAAATGATTGTGCTGCCCTTTATCTCTTTCATCTGTTAAAAATCTTGCAGTTCTGAGTATGCCTGGTGTTTTTCTAACTAGGTCACGTTTCTTTTTAAAAGCTAAGAATACATTAATGCTTCTCATGGTGGTCCACTAAGGGCCTGCTGCTGGAATCTACATCATTGGACACTTCATAGTATCCAACACAAATAGCTGCAAAAAAACACTATTAATAAAGCAAAAGCACTGTGCATTCAAGAGCCATAAAGCTGGAACTCCACACCTCTATTCAGGACACTACTGTCACATTAACTGATGATTTAATGTACACGTCACAGAGTACAATGGCTATTCCAAATATATGCTGGACATCAACCCATCTTCCTGGTAATTTTACAACAAATATATTGTTTTAATTACACCACTTACAAGGTGCCCACTCATTCTGTAAATAAGGAACAATCATCTATCATGACATAATCAGTCTATTTTGCATGTGAAATGGCCTCTTAACCCAAAAAACAAAACCTCCTGCTCCTACACTAACAGGCCAGAAACACCAAATGTCCTCCCCTCATTTGAAAGTCATCTGTCTCATGTTCATGTATAAATGCTGTTTCTTTTCCATGGACCAAGCATGGACCTACAGTATCTGAGGTGAGCAGCACTTCTAGAGCAATTTGAGGAAGCAATGTTGGCAGTTGGATAGCACAGTGACACAGTGGTTAGCACTGCTGCCTTGGTGCTCTGGGTTATTGTGTTCAATTTCTGGGGCGCTATCTGCATGGATATATGTATGTTTCCCCCATGTTTCTCCTCGAGTTTCCACCCACAGTCCAAAGACATGCTAGTACTTTAATTGGCTCATGGGAATCACCAGCATCTGGAGGAGACCCATGGAAACATTGGGAGAACATAAAAACCCCATGCAGATCACTCCAGGAATTATCTTAACCCAAGATCCCAGAGCTGCAATATGGCAATACTAACCACATTACCACCACGCCGTACCCGATTCAAATTAATTAAACAAAATAATCTAGAGGTTCATCTACTGTATTTCTTCATGGTCTCATTTGGAGATGGCTAGCTTAGCTCCTTTCCTTTATGCACCAGACAGGGATGAAACCCTCAGACCATAACATTACCAGCATTATTTCAAAAACCTTCAACACACCACTAACATTATCCAGTTCATCATCCATAGTTTTTTCAGATTCACTGAACCATGAACATTGAGCATAGTTTAGCAGTGATTGAATAGTCTATGAGGGATTAAAGTAGCTGAGTAGAGTAACTCTGCAGATAAAGTAGAAGGCTGTTGGGATTTCTACTGATTGGTTTATATTGAATATTAATGTAAAGTCAGCAGTTTTCTCTTAATGATGCTAAAAGCATTATAGCACATGTAACACTCAATCTAGAATTGATTCCCATTTTCGTAATGGTTTTTCAGTTCAAATACAACCTAAGGAATTACTTAATATAAAACAAAATACCTCTATTATCAAGATGCCATTGTTACTCGTGTTCCATTGATATGCTTCTAACACTGAAAAATACCACTTTCAAGAAAAGAAAATTAAAATAATGAAGAATCAATCATAATCAGTTACAGTATAACACAGTTATTTGAGAATGAAATCCACTCATTGACACTTTATGTCAGATGAATCTGAAAAAAGTATCCATGAGATCTTTTGTGAACATGGTGAAATTCATACTGCAGGTATATTGATCCGATACTCATTAGTACACTATTACAATTAAACAGCAAAACATTTATACTACATGAAATAAAGCTGTTGGTTTGATGCACAAAAATGCAGCATGCTGCACATAAAACTCTTGTGTTCTTGCCATGTGATGTAATGAATGTCAATTAACTAATGTCTATTATCCACCCTCTTGCTGTCTATCACCACAAATCTTGTTATACTGTAGATCATACTGTTCTAGGCTACCAGGCAGGTAGCAACAAAAAAAAAACATACCATCCCAGAATGCACTGATCCCACAGCACACCACCCAACAAATGCCAGTCATTGTTCATCCAGATTCAACAATGAATGAAAAGAGAGGCAACCAAACATACCATTTAGACATATTCATACAGGAAAAAACCTGGGCTAACTGAAGTTTTCCACAACTCAACTTATTCTACAAAGTAGCAGGATTGCTGTGGGGTCTGTAAACAAATTATTAATAAATCCCCTGGAAGAATATTTAACTGGATCCTGTAGAGGAGTGCATTGTAGGATTTTGCATACACTCCTGCACAGAATCCTGGAAGGGTACTTGAACATCCTTGTCAATGCTCTACAGATGTTATTATGATGAATTTGGCATTTATTCAATGTAACGTACTTTCATCCATTTCCTTTAAAAAACAAATGGTGCCTACTGATACAGTTGGATTTGCTGGAGTAATCTGAAGTAAAAACCCCAGCTGGTATTTGAACCCTTGAGAAGGAGCTCTAACCACAAACCCACACTACAGCCCCTGTCAAGATCCTATGTCAAAACCCAAGACCAGATCAATCTCTTTTGCATCCTGCAACATCACCAGGAGGAACGGTGTTCAGGATCTTGCATAATATTCAACAATACCAGATCTGTATTAATTATTCATTTAGTTTATCCAAAGCAACTTACAGATATTACAATTGTCTTACATACATACAGATGTTATGAAATCACACAGGTGAGCTTGCAGTACCAATTCAGGTTGAGTACCTTGCTCAACAATACAACAGTCTTCTGACCTTGGATTTTATTTAGCCCATGACTCCTTATTAAGGAGTCTGGAACCTTAGCCACTCAAACACAATTTCTACGGGATCCAACAAGATGCTGTGTAAGATCTTGAGTTGAAATATTGACTATGACCTCAACGGTATAGGTTAAGTTCTACTCCGAATACAGACTCGGAGGAACCTTATCAGAATATCACACAAATTTCTTTAGGATGTTCTTAGTATTTTAGGATTTATTATCTGAAGAAAATGTAGGAATTCTACATGATCCTAAGATTTATTAAGGGCAGATTCCCAATCAGCAATTTCAATAATATTTCATAAACCCTTAAAAGGGATCCTAAAATCCCAGAAATGCCAGAAGTATATATGTAATACAGAATGCCCACTTCAGAATATACTGCTGGAAAAAAGAAACACAACATCTCCCCCTCCACACTCTGCCCCTCCTGTCTACGTGGAACAGGCTGAAGAGTGACTCATCTGTGAAGAGGATCTGATGGCACTGCTGAAGAGTCCATCACAGCCTCTGTCTGGCCCAAGCCAGTCAGGTGTGACATCTAGGAGGTGTGAGCAGAGGGCCTCAGACAAGTCGCCTTGCTCTAAGGCCAGCAGCATGGAGCCTCACTGTCCTGTCACCGATGTAGACATTGTGTTTGCCGGCAGCTTCAGCAGCAGTACGGGTGTCACTCTGGTGTGGTCACTCGAGGGCAACCAGATCTTGGACAGTCATCTGCTGAAACCTTCTCTGCAGTCGGGACACTGTGGAACGGCTTACTCCATAGTGCCTGGCAACCCTGGCACATGACATGCCTGCCTGCAGCATGCCAATGGCCCACTCCATTGCTTCTGGTGACATTCAAGGCATTATGGAATGCATAGAAATATGTGTCTTTTTTCTGCAGTGACCTAAGCTTTGAATTAAAACCTTTTTAAAGGTGACCTGATCAGGCATTGTTCCACCTGTACCTCATTGGGTAAAAGTCACCTAACGAGATTTCGTGTGATTGGCAAGTTGCAATGCCTCACTGCGTAAGCTGTGTTGCTGGTCAGAGGGCTTAAAACAAATTGACAACCTTTTTTGAAAGTACATAAGCTATAACTATAGTATTCTCATTCCAAAAAAACGTTGCCTTTCTTTTTTCCCCATCAGTATAGATTAAGACTCTGCTTAGGAAACATTCACTCTAAAAGATCAATGCAAATGTCCATGTAGGAAGTACTGGTACAAAGAACAACGTATTTTTACGTTACTAGAGTGCATTATATTAGTCAAATGAATTCTGCTTATTTTTAAAAAGCTGCAACAGTATAGTGACCATCTTGGTCTTTGTAATTTTAGTTGCCTGCAGGTGACAACTTATCATATCAGAGTGTTAGAAATTACCAGTATTTTTTTATTTCAGTTCCAACCCTATTTTAGAACAATACAGATTTGTTTTTTGTTTTTCTGCCCAACTTCATGTACTTCTGCTCTTTCAGATTCCAGCTTTGAGGTTGTTGGGCAAAATCTATACCCACAATCCATTAGGTAAAATGTAGACTAGGGTTTTACATGAATCTACAAGATGACATACAAAAGATGTCATTAAGCAAACAGAAAAAAACATTTTCAATTGCAAAGGAAGAGCTGCTTTACCGGTATAGCCCAGTGCTGGAAAATGAAGGAAATCAAAATATCAAAAGTTACCTTTGACAATGAAGTGAGAGGTACTGAAATACAAAATGCTAGAAATCAAACTCAACTGCTGTTTTGTTAAATATGAATGTTACTTTTTATTAATTCTTTTATATTGACTCTTAAGGGTCTAAAAGGGCTCTTGTCATGTCATTTGCCAAACCGCTTTATACCATACGGTGTTGCGGGAAGTCAGAGCTTACTTAGCACACAACGAGCACAAGGCAGGGTACACCCTGGACAGGGTGCCAGTCCATCACAGGGCAAGTGCAAGCCAATCATACATGGGGACAATTTGGAGGCCACAGTAAAGGACGAGGGGGGAGATTTGGCCCGGACACCGGGATAACTCCCTACTCTTATCGAGAAATGCCCAGGGGTCTTTCATGACCCCCGAGAGTCAGATCCTCAGTTTAACGTCTCATCTGAAAGACGGCGCCCAGTGTCCCTGCCACTATACTGGGGAATTAGGACCCACACAGACCACAAGGTGGGCGGCCCCTGCTGGTTCCACCAACACCACTTCCAGCAGGTCTCCCATCCAGGTACTGACCAGGCTCAACCCTAAAAGGGCTCTTATTCAATATAATCCACCTTTACTATAAGGATCACCAAATGATTCAATATGATTCACTCTTTTTTCATAAAGATACACGTAAACATGTGCCAGTTAATTTGAAAGTATAAGATCCAAGCTCTACCAGAAAGATACACACGATGTCATAGAACTAGATCTTGATGCAAGAGTCTGCAAAGCTGCCCAACAACCAAAAGAGAACACGGCAAAAAAACCCTCTTTATTACAGTTCCTAAATTTATATGTATAGATTGGTACGCACTTCATCCACCACTGAAGTACAATACCCACCTGGTGCCACACAACAACCACACCACACAGCACAAGAGGAACAGAAGTGAGGACACATTTCCCCCATCATTCAACTGGTTATAAGATATAAGACAGATATCCTGAATAGGGGAATTCAGGAGATACCTACAAGTGGAGGCAACTTTCAGCGGTCATACTGAAGGCAATAGGGGGAAAAGCCATACATATCTAATTCATTTGACCCTAAAATTTTAAACATCCATATAACACATTTGACAATTGGTGCGTAGGCATTCATCAATACATTGTGATGAATAAGACAGTTAAATCCATAATTTGTTTACTGAAGGAACATATGCCCCTTATGAGTTAACAATTAGGTCCTCAAGAACTGTTTTACTGTTTTGTGCCCAACTGGCCAAAGTTTCTCCAAGGTCTCTTGAGTGGAAGTGAAACTTGTGTATCCTATGCTTGATTCAGCAACATGAAAGAGAACGGGGGTCTATTATTAACCCAACTGCCTACATTTCTGAGCTTGTTTGCATCTCATATGGTCACAAATTGTTACTGACCATTCATAAAAATATATATACTGTATGATTATATTTGTGTATGGAAATTTTGCTCCTTTTCAAGAGTAAAAACCTGTTGGCTGTCCTTAGAAAAAAGAGTGAGAGACCAGGTTAACCTGTTAACTTCTTCTGGCCTCTATTTATTGCAATAAAGAAATCACGACTTGATTCATCAGAACTGTGTGAGGCTACTCTACTGTACATACAGTACAAGTAAAACCAGTAGCACTTAAGTTGTGCTCGCACTGTGCCTTGTCATATGATCTAACATAACACCACAGGTACTGCTAAAAACGTACAGCATTTGCCAAAAACTTGGATGAAGGCAGATCGCTACTTTCTTTTAATAGGATTCAGCAGGATGCTCACCAGACACACATTTCCGCGTTTCAAAATAGAAACTTTATATCAGGACTAATCCATCATCTCAAATCCATTGTTTGTTTTCTTCAGGTCACATAAAAATGCAACTGTGAACAGGGGAAAAAAAAACATGGCTTCCTTCAGGCACAGTATTCCAAAGAGGACACATTAAAGCTTCTAAGGCAGTCTACATTTGCTTTATTAAAAGCTAATAGGCCTACTTATTCTTAAATGTACATATAAAATCTAGGGAGATAAATACTAAAGCAGAATCACTCATGGAGCCTACATGGAATATGCACCTATGTTATTAAGACTATGGTTTTGTAATGTTGTTTTCATTTGATAATAATATCATATTTAATTACTTATATACAGTATTGGGATGTGTCTGAGCCTGTAGATCTCAAAATCAGAGCATAATTAGACTCATTCTGATTGTTACTATTTTAATATCTACTAAAATACTAATGAAATAAACTTACATTAACTTCCTGATCTTCTCCTATAAATGAACATCAACTCCCCCACCCCCCCCAAAAAAAACAACAAATTGACACTTTTGACCTGCATGAGTGCACGAGTCCACGTTTAGGATAGATGTCTTCAGATATAGAGTGTCAGTAATTGATTAAAGGCAGAATGCAATTCACAGGTGTACTATTCATTTAGTAATTTATTGTACAACACAAGCCCTTTTCCTTCCACTGTTTCAAAACTCTGTTCTCCTTTAGGTTTAAGAAATACTGTATCACTGAAATTTCAGAGGCATTCTACAGTCAACAGGGCATCCCTACCAATATTTGCTTAAGAAGGCCGTAAATTAATGGTTTCCACATAGTTTGTGTCCTCATGCACATGTACAGATAAAAGCCATGTATATTTATAGTGCTTATATTCCATCCATCCATCCATTTTCTAACCACTTCATTTAGTTCAGGGTCGTGGTGGAGCAGATGTCTATCTCAGCAAGCAAGGGGCACAATGCGGGATATACCCTGTACAGGATACCAGTCTATTACAGGACACAGAAGCCTACTAACCTACCAGCATGTCCTTGTATTACTGGAGGAAACCGGAGCACCTGAAGAAAACCCACACCAACACAGGGAGAATATACAAACTCCATGCAGATGGTCGAATTGAGCCCCAGAGCTGCAAGGCAGCAATGCAAACCACAGCACCACCATGCCACCCTGCTTATATTCCATGAAGACCAAAGAAATCCAACATCACCCCCAGTGTCTCAACAGTTACAGAGCTCAACTTGCTCTGAAGAGGGCAGAGCAGTGGCTCTGTGGCTAAGGATCTGTGCCTGTGAATGGAAGGTTGCATGTTCAAATCCTACAGCCGGCAGAGGAATCCTACCCTGTTGGACCCTTGAGCAAGACCCTTAACCCCAACTGCTCCAGGAGCACTGTACAATGGCTGACCCTGCGCTCTGACCTCAAGCTTCTCTCCCTTCTCTGTGTCTGTGTCTCATGGAGAGCAAGCTGGGGTATGCGAAAAGACGAATTCCTAATGCAAGAAATTGTATAGGGCTTAATAAAGCAACATTATCATTATTATTATTATTATTATTAAAGTCTGATCATGGTGTCAAGCCTGGGTCTCGACTCAAATTAGTAACCAGGATTCTGCAGGAAGCAGCCAATAGATACAAGGTGGGATTAGTCCGTGGAGGTTCTCTTGACTCTAATGAAACAGGGTCCTCAAAGGCCCCCCAGGGTGCTCTCAGTGAGCGATGTACAGGACCTGTACAGGACGATGTACTGGTGGGAGGGTCAAAGGACTTTGCCTTGACATTTTGTCTTCTCTAGCAGGAATCGCAGCCAAAAGCCAAGACATTAAAAAAACCTGAGATTTTCATAGTGCGGGCTTGGCAAAAATGAGTTTGAATTGATTCAGAAATCATTTGAGATTCTAAAATTCCAGAAGAAAAGAAAGGTTTCAAGTAACCCTTTTAGTTTACAATGTGTCCCAAAAACAGCTAGTATGATGGAAATCAAGGATTCTTGGTTTTTAGCAAAACAGTATAAAGAAAAATGTTGTCAATGAAGCTAATATTCCTTTAATGAGCATTTTACAGCAACTGCTCCAATCACAATGCAGCTTCCTTAAAAATATCTTAGCCTCCCAACTCTAATCCTAATACTATGCATTTCTGGTAAAGTACTATGAGCCACATGATGAATTATAGTATGTAATTCCTAGCTTGTAAAAATTAACTAAATTTCTATCCTTGTAAAAAAAAAAGTCAGAACTTTGATGTCTTAATCAGAGACCCAAATGATGCTCTATGCTACAGGGACCAGTGAAGGCACAGAAGTTCACTCTCCAGACCCATTTTTGACTTGTATGAACTCATTGTAATAAATTCTACACTTAAGAATAATCTCACATGCAGAATGAACTAAAACTGTTGCAGTTCCTGAAAAGTGAAACCTTTTATCTTTCCTAAAACTCACTAATTTCCACCCCCCCCCCTCAGATAACCTTTGTTTCAGAAAGCTGCAGTGAGGGCAGGCTGCTTTCATTAGTCTTCAGCCAAGCTTTTAAATCAGATTTGAGGAAGACGTATAAACATGTCAAAAAAGGATTAAAAAAGCCATTCACCAGGAGTGAAATGGAATTTGAAGTCGTCTAGAAAAAAAACAATTGTCTATTCTATGCATTATATACGCATACATATCTAAAGGGCAGTTAATTTTAACAATATACTTAAATTTACAATGATAAAGAAGTGCTGAACCCCTGGAAGTTTTTCAGACAGGAGGCTGCTACTTCCCTTAAACACACCTTATGTTATAAAATCTATCATACTTGCAAAAGCTTGTGAATAGTGAATAGTGTTTTCCACTACAGCTTTTTTATTAATATACAGAACAACACACCATTTAAGATTAAGATAGCTGATTATGCTGCATTAAGACCACCCTTTGATATGTTTCTCAGATAAACCCAGACTTGGAACAAACAGCAAGTAATTTAAATGGAAAGACTCAACCATGTACAGTATAATAAGAACTGCCCACAACAATACCAGGCATTGTACAAATTGGAGTGAAGTTTATGCCCAAATGTAACTCTAAGGGTTTTGGACCCAATACAATCCATCCAGTTTGAGTAACTGTTATCATTAGAGAGTCAAGGTGAGTCAAAGCCTAACCTGGCAGACACAGGGCACAGGCATTCATTCATACTGTTGTGCATTCATTCACATACATTATGCACACAGGGCAATTCTACCCATACCACCTTACCTGAACAGTCATTGTCATTGGACAGAAAAAAGAGTACTTGGAGAAAACCCACACAGCCAAGGAGGAACATGCAGGCTGGACACAGAAGGCTCCTATGTCCAGAACAGAACCCAGGGAACGTGAACTGCAAGTCAGCAGCGCAGCCCTAACCATCAAGCCTCTATACCACCATCGACTAAACAGAGAGGAAAGAGTGAACAAGACACCAAACATGAGTTCACAAAGAAGTTAAAATGCAATGGTTTGGGTACACAGCACAAATAAAGGAAAGACACTGGAGGCAAGATCTGAAACCCACAAGAGAAGAACAGACCAAAGGAGAATACTCAGGAATACAGGAAGGTGAATGGAGAAGTAGGGAGGGCCGATACTGTCCCTCCTATACTGTAGAATCATGAAGAACCATCAGAAGCAATTTGTGGACCGGGCTTAGAAAGGCCTTCAATCACATTCCCCAGCATTGTATGGAGAAGTTTTGATGTTTAGAATCCCAACTACCTTTAAGAAAAAAATAGAGGAGGCACGCCCTGTATATCTTATCTACTGTACATTCAAGCCTCACTTCAAAAGTTAGTTGGAGGGTTATTTGTGTTTTGTTTAGGCCTGCCTGGTAGTTTATGTCTTCTAGATACTGAAAACCCATTTAACAGTTTCCTACAATGTGGATTTCTTCTCTATAAAGATTTTGAGATCACTGGAGGCGTCTCCATTACAGACATTTGTACTGAAGGTATGGACTGGACCATTTTTTAAAAGCAGGTTGTATAGAACTGTCAATGCAGAGTCAGTTAAAGCTTTTCCTACCTTCATTGTTTCAGAGGTTTTTATGCTTGCTAGAATTTGAAATGAATTTAAATTAAACGGCCTGTATTCTCTCCGTAAAAATAAAAAGGCCACTTTTGATTTTCACTTTGTATTTAATGCAGTCACAGAATAAAAAGCACAGCCAGGGACAGGGTAAATTAATATAATTACAGTGCAGCTGGCTTCAATTTTGCAGTACAGTATCTTTTGAAAGTGCCTGAGCTATCCCCAGAAAGTGTTCCCATTAACCCAGCCATTTGTAAGAGCACCATTGAGCTGCCAGTATTTTAAAGAAGGCTAAATTACATTAATCCTCCCCTATGCAACACGATCACAAAGTACAAGAAAAAATAATACCACTTACAAACTGGTGTATGAACAACAAAGTCAAAAATAAGAAAGAATTTCTTCAGGCAGCAAACCTATTGCATACGCATAGGACAATGTCATATAGTATGTATCGTTCCAATTCATTTACGACAGGGTGAAAAGAATAAGGTAAAAGAATACTGAAATGATTCATACAAAGGGCTATGTTGAGTGCTCAGATCAGAACACTAAAGTAGTTTTCCAGTAGCTTGTCATTGTACATCTCAATTTCCAAACACAGTACATGCAGATCTCGTTAGGAAGATGAACTATTTCCTGTGCAGGTTATGTTGTATAACGCTGATTTAATAAAAATGCTAATGCACAAAAAGCAAGGAAAGGATGGCTCAAGAAAAGGCCAGAATAAATAACACATTTACTGGATATTATTGAAGATGTAACGCTCACACACTCTTCTCTAACCAATATTTATTTCAGGACCAACAATTGCAAAATTAGCAAGCATCAAAAAAGTGTCCATGTGGTCCACTGAAACACTCTGTATTTCCTGCAAAATCCAGGATTTTAAAATACTAAGCTAATTAAGCTATGGAATTCAAAATAAAACCCTGTACCGCCATTCCCATCATATAATTCCATGCAATTCCCATCATTGCCCATGCAAATACTGCATTTTAAGAGAAAGATCTAAGGATCACCATGACAATGTTGAATCTTACTAACAATTTATTCATGACTTTTTCTACGACACAGTTCTTTCTATTTCACCCATTCATTTTCTAATCACTTTATTCACTGGGAGCCAGAGCATATCCCTACAAGGCAAGGCAGGGTACCCCCTGGACAGGACGTTAGTCCGTCAAAGGACACACGCAGACGGACACAGACACGTGCACACTCACCCAGAAGCCAATTAATCTACCAGTATATCTTTAGAATGTGGGAGGAGACAGGAGCATCTGGCAAAAAACCCACACAAATATAGGGAGAACAGCACCTCAGGAATTGAACCCAGGGCCCTAGAGCTGCAAGGCTGCAGTGTTAACTACTGCACCACTGTACTCTCATGCTTTCTATTAGAGAAATTCCTCAACAGTTCACCATGTACAGTAGCAAGCTAAAAATTATATTTATGGTTCATTAGCTTAAATGACCCCCTTCACATTGTTAGCTGGTCCAGCCCTTTGGTATTTGGGACTTTCCTTATGTAGCACGTAAAATAGCAGGGAACAACAGACCAGACGAATCCATTCGTTTTTGGCAGGCAGATAGAAATATTACAGCCGCAAGACAAATATGGAGCACTGGCAAAGAAGGTAGGACATAGTCCAACCCATACAGTCTCCTGAGGGCAACATGCAAATGTTAGTGAAACTTATCTGTAATTTTATTATTTGCTAAAAACAAAAGTGGAAACAGGCATCAATTGGGATCCTCTGATTTATCGAAATGTCATGCAATTCCATACATCCAGAAGGGCCTGCATAAATCTTCACTTTCTTGATAAGAACTGAACAGGGGTAAGGTTACTTTAATTAAAAATCAAAACTCTTTAAACTATTCCACATGCAAAAAAAAAACGTGAGCATGTTATACTGTATGGAAACGAAATAATCCATCCAAAAAATCGAGACTCTGCAACGCGCTTTGATTTTACAGTGCATGGAATATTTTTCACCCCAAAAATTTGAATCTTCTAACATACAAGGCAAGACAATTTTAGCTCTGCTCACATTATTACTTAGCACCTGCGGGCAATTTCCCATCCCTTCGTTGCAGTTATTAGTGGTTTTAATTAAACTATGGGGATAGAACGTGTCTTGTGTCTCTTGCCTTTATTCTAATTACTTCCTACGAGGTGTACAAAAATTGTACAATAATATCAGCAGTCTTTAAATTAAATCGCAAAGTCACGAATGAAGTGTCAAATCCCAGCAACCGTGATGCGGCTGTGAAAGAAGAGAGGTGATAAACTGGTTCAGGTTTCTTGTTGCCTCTGCTGTCCAACCCCACCCTCCTTTTTACTGCCTGCAACGTTAAGCTCTGCACCACAGACCACATGGCACAAGATACGCGAGTGTCTCTGGAAATCAGCACATCCCTCCAGCGTGCCTTCCACCTTAGGGTCTGCTTGTGCAACAGGAACGAAAAGGAAAACTCAATTTAGATAATCATATTAACACCCACGGCTATTTTTAAAGACAAATGTAGCTACTCCCAGTAAAGTGCCAATCGCCTGAGAGAAAACGGCACTAAACTCCTTTGCACAAAAACTGCGTGTACGCGAGCTGAGAAAATGAACTTGGGGAAATCCTGAGGGTCTTCTTAGCCAAATATAGCTTAATACAATAATCTGCCCACATTACAGCAACACGAAGAACCCTAATTAAGGTTGACACGGGAAGTGGAAAAAACACTATAATCCGTCTGCTGTATCTGCAGTGTGACATTCACTGTACGTTTAATTCAACACTGTTATCTGCCCAGTATTCTGTAACCCTCATCTTTATTTATTATGCAATTAAAGGCACTGCAAAATAACGCCGCAGTAGACCCAAACGTGAAGTAAACGTTCGCTGTAGAGTGTAAAGAAGAACATACGAAACTGTTGAGCTAGAACATGTATATTTACATACCAGTTTACACAGCATGCAAATGCCGATGATGCCACTTCACAACTTCATAACTGATGCAGGTTCTCAGAGACAGATGCTGAACAGGTTCAACTTGTGTGGAAAGAGAACAAGCACTAATCGCCATAATTAAACATAGCAAACTGTTTGATCTAATTAATAATTACTCACTTGGCATGTCTGATTAGCGAACTCCATGCGGCCTCCAAACGGCATTTGCAGTAATGCTAGATTAACGAGGGGGACTGTTTTATTTCCTTTACGGCCACGTCGGTTTCTGACAGATCTTCGTACGAACACACCTCAACTCACGATGCTTCAGCTTTACAATTCCGAAAGCAAGGCGAAGACGGATGTCTCTCTGCGAGGATGTATTCGAAAATGGCTTTTGAAGAGCTTTTTTTTTGCATCCAATAAATCAACTGTTTTAGAGTTCGAGATGCTTTGAAAAAGTTGATCTAATTCAAATATAAGGAAATGCTACAGAAACATTGCTCTCCTATGGACAGCTCCCATGTCGGAGGCAGTCTGCAAGCCGGCACGCTGACACTGCACTCCGCCCACACAAGACGTCAGCCGAGTATGGTGCTTTGCTGAACGGGGTACATGAGCTGGCGCTCTTAAAAAGACCTGCTGCTTCGCTGAAATAAAATGACAAGCAGACCAGGTTACGGTATATCACACCTGATCCACCAAGATGACGAAATAACAGTTTGGGCCTGGACATTTACCTTCTAAATCAGTGAAGGAATCGTGCAGCTTGTGTATGGGTGTGAATGTGCTGCGGCAGATAGCACATGAGATCACGGGAGAGTTCGAAGGTTAATCGATGAGACAACGAGAGAAACATTGTGGAGAATTCGGATTTTGGAAATCATAAGCAATGGTCTGAACAGTGACATACGAAGTATTTCCCTGTAAATAATCGTACATTGCTGGAAATCTTCACGCCCTGTATTAGTGAAGACTTCAGACCCGTTAAAATAGACATCCAAGTATGTTCATTAAAAAACTTAAAATGCATCAATCAGTGCACAACTTAATTGGTGCAATTAAAAACATGATTCTTTAAAAAAATCTATAAAACTGTATTAAAGGACGAATCGACTAACTGGAGCTAAAAACTAATTCCAACTTTTGTGTATAAGCAGTGCATGTTAGAAAGTTGGAATAAATCAAAATTTCCTTTGACAGTTAATTAGATAAGTGTATTGTAAAATGTTTATTTGGTAATATTTTATATGTCTGGTCATATCTGTGATAAATGGCAGAACATACTTATAAAATAAGTACTTTTAAAATAAGATGCTATGTAAGACACCAAGTTATAAACACCCTGTTTCTAAGGTATATAAGCAGAAAAATAGAGAACAATGCATTATGTCTTTGCACTTGCTGTAGGACTGAAAGAGGTTCCTAACTGGCTAATGCACAAACTCCTCCAGCTCCAGTTGAGACAAAGCATTCATCAGGGCATGTGGACAACCCTTCAGCTAAGCTGAGCTGGTACACTGTGAGTGACTAGGAGTCCAAGTGTGTGCTTATAAAAGGGCTGATGGTAAGATTGGGAGCATTCATCCTTAGTCATCCCATGTATAGAGTAGCTGAGGGGATTTCTATACACAGGAGATAAAGGTGTATCCTTTCTCTGCAGGTTGTTGACCAAAGTGGAACATGACAAGTGTTTTTTTATGTTCCCTGAAACTGCGATTGGTTTGAAATTCCACTCCTTTTCGATGTCATTGAGGTGAATATTGACCTCAGCTGACACCTGTAAAGAGGATTCAGAAGGAGGATATCTTGCATCATCTTTAAACCATTGTAGCACAACTATCTGTACAGTATATAGGCACCAAGTCACAGTGATGAAGTGGATTCCTGTCTTGTGTTTGTCACAACACCTTGGCAAAGTCTACTAATAAGATTTTTGGATCAAACCAAAGATTTACTATCAGACTTAATTCCTAATTAGGAACAAGTAATAGGTTTATTCCATGCTGAAAAAAAGGAGAAAGAAAACACGACGTTTCGGCCATGGAGCCTACTCCTCACACCTGAAGAAGGCTCCACGGCCGAAACGTTGTGTTTTCTTTCTTCTTTTTTTCAGCATGGAATAAACCTATTACTTGTTCCTTTGCGGCCTAGGCATGCAGACACAGCTACCCACCTGAACTACTTAATTCCTAATTGATTATTTTCTGGTTTAAGTAACATCAGGGCAGTTGCCGGAACAATTCGAACAGGTGGGCATTTGGTTTTAACCGGGGGGGGCGGGTTTGAGCGCCAATTTGAGACACATGATTCTACAGATGATAGTTACCTAATCAACACTACAATATAGGAGGCAAAGACAAATGTAGCAAAAACACCCCTCTGGTGGTGACTGAAGATGGTCCTTTGAACCATTTTTTATATCCATTATTTAGACTGCTGTTAGCCTAGCTTTCTGATTAACATAATCAGATTAAACGATGTCTGGCTACAGTATAAATCCTGTACTGAAACCTCAGATGTGACACAGGGCCTAGCTATGTTTTTTCATTCACCATGAAAGAAAAAGAAAATTTGATTGAAATGTTAGATCAGTTAAAGAAATCTTTGTCTATATTTTAAAAAAAATAAACGAAAACATTTTTTCCACTTTATTCAAAAAATTATTTTGGGGGGAGGCATGTTAGCCCACATGGGGGGGCATTGCCCCCTAATGCCCCCCCTTAGCAACGGCTGTGGGTAGAGGAAGAGGAAGAGGAGGCTCTTTGGCCCACCTACCATGTTTGCTAGTTAGTTAATGACTTTATCCAAGAATCTCATTCAGCAGTTTCATTAAAGAAGCCAGGGAACTGGCTTCAACACCTGAGTGGACTGGGTTGTCAGTGGCCTTGAGGATTTTGAATACTACAGTATGTCAGGTCCCCATTTAATCATCTTCAAGACTGAAAGCCTTCACTTCCTTCAGCCTGTACTCTGTGTGTAGTACATTCCCTCAATTTATGGAATACGTCTAGCTGCTCTTCTCTGGACTGATTCCAGAGCAGTAATATCTTTTAGAATCATTTTTGAATTTCATTTGATGGTTGTACAGTGTTTGCTAATCCTCCTAATTTGGTATCATCTAGACTACTTCACCTACTATGCCACAATCTACAGTATTACGTTGATTTGAATTAAGGAAAGGCATGGTTCTTATAACCTGATTTGAGTGTTCACCACTTATCTGTACCATCTGTTTTCTAATTAATAACCAAATCTCCATCTGAACTCTCACGTTTCCCTGAATGTCTACCTCCTGCAATTTGAGAATTGATTTTGAGGAACTGTAACAAAAGTCTGCTGAAAATCTAAATACATAATATATGTCCTTTGTGTATTCATTACTGTTGTTGGTTGTTCAAAGAGATCTAACTAGTAGGCCTGGCAAGACCTACAGTAATGTCTCTAAATCCATACTATTTCCTAGAATATTATTTTCATATATGTGTTCTTCTAGTTATGGTCTTATAATTGTTTTCATAGCCTTACATGTAAAAGAAGTCGGATATATGGGTTTATAATTACTTGTTTCAGTTTTCACCCTTTCACCCTTTTCTTTGATGGGTACTTTATTAGCAGTTCTTCAGTCCCTGGGTAGTACCCCTGTCTTATGTGATTCTTGGAAGCATTGCATTAAAGGCTTCTGAATAACAATTGTTTTATTGTGTATAATTGGTAAGATACCATCAGATCCTGGGGATTTATTAATCTAAAGAAGTGCTTCTAGTACATGAAACACATAATTCCTTTTCTATGCTAATACTGTATAATACAGGACTTTGTCCCTCTGCTCCCTGAAGCATTTTGCTGAGTTATTTCTCAATGAACACCAACGTGCTGTATGCAATTCCGTTTCATTGTCTCCAAGTTTCCTATTTTAGTCACGGATATATTTTACTTCATCCTTGATGGTCCCTTTATGGTTGTACTACTGAAAAAACCTTTTCTTAATTTAGCCACCATTTCAATATTCCTTTCAATTTCCGTCTTGATCTTTCTATTGTCCTTTTTTTACCCATGATTATATTTCATTATACGTTTTTTCTTTAACTGAACCGTGTTATTTTTTTATCATTTTATAAGGCACTATATTCCCCATTTTTTCCTATTGATGAACTGTTTGGGATAGTGTTTTTTAGCTTTCGATTCACTTTTGACTTAAATTTGTTCTGTGCTTTAAGCAGAATCTGATTAAACTGTTGCCATCCATTTCCCACTGATTTAACTGCAAGCATTGGCTATAATCCATGGGAGTGATTATTAATGATCAGCTCTGATAATGGTGAAGCAGCTATCCGGCCACAGTAAATTCAGTTATGCTTAGTAGTGCAAATTACAACTATTTCCACTGTGGGCAACTACATCAAGATACCCAGCAATGTTGTTTTAATGCTTGCCCCGGTTTCTTTTAAGAAATAGGTGAATGAGCTTTGCAGATCAATTAGCTACCAACAACCATAAGAGATACAGTGCCATGAAAAAGTATTTGCCCTCTGTCTGATTTTCTGCATTTGTTTCCACAATGAATGTTATCAGATCTTTAATGAAAACCTAATATTAGATAACAGGGACCCCAAGTGAACAAATAACAGAATTTTGATACATATTTGACTTGCTTGTCTTCTGTATTGTGAGATTAAGGCATGGATTTATTGACATCCTCTTTTGATGTTAATCCTTATTTCTTTACTATTTGTGCTGGTCCAAATATTTCTTTGCTGACTAACACTTATTGATGCTCTTAAATACTCGTACTTATAAAATAACCATTTTATATTAATTTAATTTTAAAACCAGTCTGTTGCCTTATGTTTCTTTTCCAACGTGAGCAAACCAGCAAACTGCTAAATCCATAAGAAATGTGATGGACATCCTGAACATAGTTTGTCCAGAGTGAAAATTGAGTTCATGCATATTTTAAAAAGTATCCAAGAGTAAATGCTGCAAGAGCTTGCAAAGGAAACTCCTATTTCAGCACTTTGAGAGTAATGAGTATACAAAAACCTAAAAGTAAATAGGCTACACATACAGAAGTCATGGGTACACTATTAACAGAGAAGTTAATAATAATGATAATAATTGCTTACACTTATACAGCACTTTTCTGGACACTCCACTCAAAGCGCTTTTACAGATAATGGGGACTCCCCTCGACCACCACCAATGTGCAGCATCCACCTGGATGATGCGACGGCAGCCATAGTGCGCCAGAACGCTCACCACACACCAGCTATCAGTGGGGAGGAGAGCAGAGTAATGAAGCCAATTCATAGATGGGGATTATTAGGAGGCCATGATTGGTAAGGGCCAATGGGAAATTTGGCCAGGACGCCGGGGTTTCACCCCTACTCTTTTCGAGAAACGCCCTGGGATTTTTAATGACCACAGAGAGTCAGGACCTCGGTTTTACATCTCATCCGAAGGATGGCGCCTGTTTACACTATAGTGTCCCCATTACTATACTGGGGCATTAGGGCCCACATGGACCGCAGGGTGAGCACCCCCTTCTGGCCCATTAACACCTCTTCCAGCAGAAACCTTAGTTGGCATTGTTTATGTAACGTTCCTGTAGTAGAATTCACTTTGATGTCATCTTTGGAGCCACACAGTGCGTAATATTGTGAGATGTAGTGAGAGGTGTCTCAGTGAGAAACCCAGCATCTTGGCTCAAAATTCAGGCCAAGTGCTGCTGGCTTGAACCAAAACAGCCTCCTGTCAATTCTGAAAAGGTGCACAATGAGGCACAGCTGGCCTGAATGAGTCTTTGGCACTCAGAGGGAGCATGATTCCATGTGAGGCACAGGAGCTGTCAGAATAGGTTCTCCTTGGAATAAACGTCTCCTCTGGTCTACTTAAGAGGCTTATAAGGCCAGCTGGGAGGAAAATGGTTTCACTCTGCATCTAGGCTATAATGGGGACATCTTACTGGTGATGGTCTGGGCTGATTTACAGGCTTGTGGAACTCTGAGATCTAGAAAGGCTTGAAGAGGAAACAGCTTAGGCTGTACTAAGGGGTGTCACAGGATCTAGACAAGCAGTCATGATAGTTTATTTTTCCAGGCCCAATGGTGTGCCCAAACGTGATGTCTCTAAGAGCAAGTAAGAAAGTAACAAAACGGCAAACCTGGCTGCTGCTGTGACAAGGGAGACGTGTTCGTTATAGAGAGGCATCCCAAACCAAACAGGATCACTCCAGGGAGTTACTGAAGAGTTACAGAAGAGTTTTGGTGAGAGAAGTTTTGGTGAAGACAGAATGTGTAAATGTTTAAGATTTAGTGAGAAGAGTTAGAGAAGTGGGAGACACAGAGTTAGTCAAGTCATGTACCCTAGTGCTTGGTATAAAGGTGGTGTGAAGAGTGACCAGAAAAGAGTGTGAGACTAGAGTGATGTGTATGAGAAGAGACCTGGGAAGATGGACAGGGTACTAACAGATGATATCCCGGAAGAGGTCTGTAAAAATGGAGAAGAGCAGAGACAGACCACATAGAACATGTCTTCTCTAAATTCACTCAATTGATCAGGGGATGGGATCTGGTTAAATTGGTTAAAATTGGTTAAATTATGTGCATGTCTCAGAATTTCCATTCTGTTTAGACAAACCATAAATGGAATTTATATTTGCATACAGTGCATGTAAAAACTGTGCTAAACATCCTGCAGAAACATGTTAATATGAAAGTCATTGCACTCATTGAATTTGGGCACAGTGATACTCTTAAACAGATTATGTTCTGTAATTCTTTCCAGTAACATTTGAAATATGTCCTTTCGATGCCATTGACATTCAGCAATACTCCATACTATTAATATGCTTTCTGCATTTGCATTTGTGTATTCACAGCAATTTGTTCTTACAGAAAATCAACACTAGAATGAACTGAAAATTATATTTGAATGACATGTTTTTTAGACATAATATCAGGCTGTCAGAATCCCCCAAAACTCATCTAAAAAATCTAACAATTGCAGGACAGTTTAAAATGGATCCAGTAATAAAGCATAAACAGAAACCCAAAGTAATTTACATTTATTCAGAACAGCACAAACCACCATTGCATGGATACAGCCACTTTCACAGCTCCAGAAAGTTCCGTTCTGAAGCAAGATTAGCTAATTCAGTCTGTGGGACAACAGTCAGTTTTTATCACATATAATCTGATAAAATTCTAGTGTTCATTTTCTGGAAAACAAATAGCTGAGAATACACATCAGAGAGACCTTCAAAGTGGAGCTAAGATCACTTTATTAGCCATATACAATTTCCTGCATCAGGAATTTGTCTTTTCTCATACCCCAGCTTGCTCTCCATGAGACACAGACAGGGAGAGAAGCTTGGGGTCAGAGCGCAGGATCAGCCATTATACAGCACCCCTGAAGCAGCTGGGCATTGCACAGGGGCCCAACAAAGTAGGATTCCACTGCCAGCTCCGGGATTTGAACCAGCAACCTTCCAGCCGCATACGCAGAGCCTTAGTCACGGAGCCACCGCTCCGCCCCTAATCTGTGCTGAGAAGCTCACATCCAATAACCTGTGATCTGTATTGTGTTATTGAGAGAAATCAGATAGGATAGTTGTACTCTGCTTATAAGTTTTTGATATGTTTAATGGGAAGTTAATATTGTGACTTTACAATATTGGTCACAAATCCAAAACACAGCATGAAATAATGCATATACGTAATATACTGTAAATAATCATATTTTTGTGTTCTATGAAGATAGACACGCTTAATTGCTTAAATAAGCTTTTTTGAAGAAAAAAAAGGTTTCAATGGAAATTAACAGGTAATGGTTTTGTAAGGGTAAAGACATTAATATGCAGTGCAAAAGGGTCATTAACTGACAAATAAATATTATAATATTAGATGTTATAGTTTTATAATATTAAAATATATCCCCATACTTGCATATACTGTACATATCTTTAGAGACTTTGAAACATTAATGCAAACCCGATACAATTTTAGTGATAAAACCATTTGGCACTAGGTTTTCAGAAGTGTTAAGTGATTTATGCTTACCAGAACAATTCCTTTGAAAAAAATATGTTAGTACCATTTCCAAACACAATTTTGAAAGCAGTCATAGCCAGAGCAAACAAAGTTCACATAATAATTGTTGAATTCCACAATTATTTGTGATCCAAGCACACTGCAGATATAAGTGTTTTATATGTACATGTATAGCTTAAAAACAACTGTTTTAGGACTAATTCAAATTTTAAATGACACCAATAAAATGTACCATTTGATGATCCAGCTACATTCCTTTATAATTAAATATCAAGAGAAGAGGGCAACCAGGTCAGTACTAACCAGTTTCAAAAGGATTTGTTTTGCATAAATGTATATATTACGTTAATATGACAACAGGTGAGATGTGGAATATTCCACAGCTCTAAATAATTTAGAATCTGTAAAAAAAAATAAGTGTGATGTTTATACTCAAACATTACAGTGCTTTTCAACATAATGAGTATTCAAAGTGTTTTATATACACATACAGACACAAAACAAATGCTTAATTTTGTAAGAAATGATTTAGGTCTGTATAATTATCAGTTATAATAAAATGCTTCTTTTTTTCTGCAATACAATTACAACCAAGAACTATGAGTGGAGAATAAGGTGCTTTTAAAGTTATTTGGCCCATTCAACTGTGTTTATAAACTTCACTATGGAGAAACTGGTGCACATACTGTACAGTATTAATGAGGCCATAGGGAAAACATGCCCAAGGACAGCAAGAATCCATATCAGACAGTACTTAAATCGCCTAAGGTGCGGATTTCATTCCTTGTGAATCTTTACTCTTGCATGCCTGGAGACGTGATGCCTTCTAGTGTGTTAATTCACTGTCATGACTGTCCATTGTCTAGTTCGAATGTTCTTGCTCCAAAATGCAGTTTTACAAAGCAGATGTGTAAACATGCTATCTCACTTCACAGGTGCCCATTAAAATGTATTAAATTGATCTATTTTAAGTTTTTTGTGAGATTAAGATAACAAATAAAACTCCTCAAAGAACATCGGTAGTGCATACAAAGAAGCAAATAGTTTACAAAACTGAAATTTTATCAGTCTGATTTTGATATTTAAATATCTTAATGAATTACAAAACTTAAAATTTTAAAAACCATTACACAAATGCACAAATTCAAAACAGCACAATAGTTAAAAATGGCCAAAGAGAAAATTTCAATCTAAGTCTCTAAGAGAGAGCTGGTTTCAAAATACTGTACATCATTGATTTTGAGGATTATGTTGAACATTTCCCTCAACTGTCATATGTCTTCTATTAAAATTTACTGCCAAAGCTTCATTATCTGCCTAGAACAAATAAAGTTTGGTCTTCATCTATGCACTATAATAAAAATGAAGCATGCAAACCTCCAAAACTGTTTTTCTTAACCTTAAGCCAACGGGCATCTTTTCCGTGTATATAAAGTGCCTTGCAACAGTGTTCAGACCCCTGCTGTTTTCACATTTTGTTATTTACAGTAACGACAGTTTGATGAACTGTAGCAATTAATATTTGTTACATACACAACCTATTACACACATCCAAAGCAAAAATTGAAAAGAAAACACAATATGAAGGAGTAAGGGAAAGTCATGATTGCATAAGTATTTAAAATCTTTGCTGTGGCAAATCTTAATTAGGTGCCTTTACAAGCCACAAAATTAGCTGAGTAGTCTCTGTCTTTGTGCATTAATAGTGGCTCACATCATTTCAGAATAAATGCACCTACTGTACTGTATTTCTGCAGGGTCTCTCAGTGAGATAGTGAGTTTTAAGATCTAACCATGAATACCAAGGAGCTTTCAAAACAACTCAGGAGAAGGTACTGTATAAACACATTTCAAAGACCCTTTATATTTCTTAGCGCATGGTAAGGTCTATCATTACAAAGTTAAGGGCATCCAGATATTGCCTAGAATCAGGCTGCCCCTCCAAACTGAGCAGCCTGGTAAGGATTAAACTGGGTAGAGATGCCACTGTGAGACCAACAACAGTTGTGAAAGAGTTATAGATTACTGTAAGTTACTTTGATCGGAGAAAATGTAGATGTGTCAGCAATACTCCGGTGGTTATTTCATAAAGGCATTTGTTTTCATTAAAAGGAAAAAAAAAACATGTCAAGTCACCCATGGGACTTCAAACTTAGCACCTAAGAGATACTGCAAATGTGTGGCAAAAGGTTTTGTGGATCCCTTTGGAACATTAAGGTCCCAATCCAAAGGGATCACGTACATCTGAGGCAAACCCACCATAGTACCAATCAATACCACCCTCATTGTCAAGCATGGTGGTTGCAGAACTGTGTCAGAATTTTCATTCTCATCAGCCGGGACTGGGAAGCTTGTCAAGACTGATAGGAGCATAGTTGGAGCAAAGTACTGCTAAATCCTAGAGGTAAATTTGCTTCAGACCCAAAATGAGGTCTAAATGTCATCGTTCAGCAGGATAACGATCCAAGGATAAAATTACACTACAGTGGCTTAAGAATAGGAATGTGATTGTCCTTGAGTGGCCCAGTCAAAGTCCTGACTTGAATCCTATTGAGAGACTTTGGAAAGACTTGAAAACTGGTGTCTAGCAGTTTATTGATCCCTAAACAACCTGAGAAAACCTGAGCAAATCTGCCAAGATGAATGGGCAAAAAGTGCACCAAGACAGTGTGCAAGGTTGGTTGAAACTTTACTTCAGTTTGGCCCTTCAGGTATTAGATTCAATATTGAGTTAAAAATTGTGTATGCATTATTTTACCATTTCAGAAAATAGGACACTGTAGGAAGGATATAAATACTTTTGCAAGAGGTCCTGTAAAATTAAAGAAACCTGATTTCAAACTAGGTGTTGCATGAGAGGTATTTGAAATAATAATAATAATAATTTGGTTTTATTAATTAACTCTAAATATGGTATAATAACAAACAGAAAATCAGCAGATCTAAAATTCAGGAGTGGTCTGTACTCATACAATAAGTCTTTAGGATATACTAGAGCTATAACATTGAGAATCTTAAAACATAAAGTAAATCTTAAACATAATTCAAATTTTGTTGTCAAAGAAACAAAAATAGCCTCATATTTCAAATAGTCTAAATTGCATGCATTTTTTTTAATGTTCCAGCATTACTCCTCACACTTTATGATGTAATCACAACACCAAACAAATAGCACTGATAAACCCTTTGACCTTTTTCAAGTGAAATTGCACAAACATGAACTGAAAATAATAGTTTTTGATGTTATGATTATGCAAAAAGTGTACACATTTTCCTTTGGTTTGCTTTTCTTTTTAATTGCAGAGTACAATAAATTTGAGGACTATAAAACTAAAACATTTACATAAAAAATATGAGAAAATAGTGTTTGTTCAACTATAAAATTACATCTGGTATTTTATGTGTTGTAATGCTTACTCTGTCAAAGGGAAGTAATCTGTGTTCTCTAACAATGTGGTCCTCAGTTTATAGTTAATAAGATTAAACCTTTCTGGGCATAACTACTAAATTCTAGAGAAAATGACAGAATAAAACTCCAAGGTAACAATCAGTTGAGCTATATTAAGGAAGTTTAACAACCTATCATTTCTGTTTATTTCTGAATAGTAAATGTTTTCATTCTTAACTTAAAAATGTATATGGAATGAAAACTAAGGCTCACTGTTTTGTCTAAGCCACATTTCAGACAGTTCAGCCCGCTGATATAGACATGAATCCTAGACACCACTACAACTATGAACAGTTTTTGTATTATGTTACTCCCTGAATGAAATCAAATTGATGGTCTTGGAAATGTTCAATGCAATATTTGTTCCTTGTTTTTTATTTTTGTATCAAAGTATCACATATTAATTGTAATTATGTTCAGGTAATGTTTACAGTAGATATTTTGTACCACATGCATAAAGCATTTGTAATATTTTCTGTTCTTTGGAGAAACAAAACACATACTATAGTGCATAAATCGACAATAATTTCATTGAATCATCTTTTCCAGATACCAATCACAAGAAACAATAATTTAGAGTTATACAGTAAAGTATTAAACAATTTTGAATTTGACATTCAATGTCTAAATAGTGCATAAGGAGCTACAATATAAAGCTGATTAAACCAGCTACCATTACACCAGCTAATGGTGCTTCCCATGCTAAAAGACGCGCAAATTCTGTTGCTGAAGTGCAAATTGTATCTCAATAATACAAGGTCTCCAACCAGACACAGAAAAGGTGGGTCTATATAAAGACAGTCATATTTCCTTCCTATACAACTACAGTATAAATATTGCTCATTTTAAACTGTATGCCTTGTTCCTAGTACTTTCCTGTATGAGCAGACAATTTAAAAAAAGAGCTCTTCCAAAATAAAAACAAAATGTACAAATCAAAAAGGACACATTTTCAACTGAACCACATCAGAAAAAAATACCCAAAGCTGCCAGACACCTCATTTCCGAAGTCTCCATTTTAAGGTGCACAACATCTTGCAGTGCTTCTTTCCAGTGCATACAGTAGAGCCCACCTATTACATCTATCTCATTTTCCATCATTCACATTTGTTGTGGTGCTCATCTTCTGAAAAACAATTAAAAAAATGTATTTATCTAAAGCCTTTTTTAAGACTTTCAAGGCTTAATACTGTAACGAACTTTAAAAAATCAAATGTTCCATTCTGTATTAGAATTACTGAACATTAGGGCACTGATGTCTAGGAGAACTAGGTAGTCTGAAGACGAGAGCCTTCAATAAAAGGAGAGAACAATAAAAAAATAGGTATTTATCTAAAGCCTTTTTTAAGACTTTCAAGGCTTAATACTGTAAATAAAATGTTTCATTCTGTATAAGAATTACTGTACATTAGGAAACTGATGTTTAGGAGAACTAGGCAGTCTGAAGAGGCAAGACCAGAAGAGGAAGCCACTGCTGAGGCACACATAAGGTATGAGTTTAACATCCTTGCTCTAAAGTCTCTCCCCTTTACTCCCACCTTCTCCCTTTAAAATGAAGTAGTGTACAACAGATTCCTCTGAGGAATTCAGCACATTTGTGTTATCCACGC
The DNA here is from genome assembly GCF_040954835.1 of Lepisosteus oculatus. Classification (NCBI taxonomy): domain Eukaryota; kingdom Metazoa; phylum Chordata; class Actinopteri; order Semionotiformes; family Lepisosteidae; genus Lepisosteus; species Lepisosteus oculatus. The sequence continues at coordinate 42,843,128 of NC_090696.1, read as the reverse complement.
TAAAAAAAAAAGTTAAGAGCTATTTCCCAATAGTTTTATTTTAACTATTCAATAACATATGTGAAAGTATTCGGCCCCCTTGAACTTTTCAACCTTTTGCCACATTTCAGGCTTCAAACATAAAGATATAATTTTTTTATTTTATGTGAAGAATCACCAACAAGTGGGACACAATTGTGAAGTGGAACAAAATCTATTGGATTTTTGAAACTTTTTTAACTAATAAAAAAATGAAAAGTGGGGCGTGCAAAATTATTCGGCCCCTTTACTTTCAGTGCAGCAAACTCACTCCAGAAGTTCAGCGAGGATCTCTGAATGATCCAATGTTGTCCTAAATGACTGATGGTGATAAATAGAATCCACCTGTGTGTAATCAAGTCTCTGTATAAATGCACCTGCTCTGTGATAGTCTCAAGGTTCTGTTGAAAGCGCAGAGAGCATCATGAAGACCAAGGAACACACCAGGCAGGTCCGTAATACTGTTGTGGAGAAGTTTAAAGCCGGATTTGGATACAAAAAGATTTCCCAAGCTTCAAACATCCCAAGGAGTACTGTGCAAGCGATCATCTTGAAATGGAAGGAGTATCAGACCACTGCAAATCTCCCAAGACCTGGCCGTCCCTCTAAACTTTCAGCTCAGACAAGGAGAAGACTGATCAGAGATGCAGCCAAGAGGCCCATGATCACTCTGGATGAACTGCAGAGAACTACAGCTGAGGTGGGAGAGTCTGTCCATAGGACAACAATCAGTCTTACACTGCACAAATCTGGCCTTTATGGAAGAGTGGCAAGAAGAAAGCCATTTCTCAAAGATATCCATAAAAAGTCTCGTCTAAAGTTTGCCACAAGCCACCTGGGAGACACCCCAAACATGTGGAAGAAGGTGCTCTGGTCAGATGAAACCAAAATCGAACTTTTTGGCCACAATGCAAAACGATATGTTTGGCGTAAAAGCAACACAGCTCATCACCCTCAACACACCATCCCCACTGTCAAACATGGTGGTGGCAGCATCATGGTTTGGGCCTGCTTTTCTTCAGCAGGGACAGGGAAGATGGTTAAAATTGAGGGGAAGATGGATGCAGCCAAATACAGGACCATTCTGGATGAAAACCTGTTGGAGTCTGCAAAAGACCTGAAACTGGGACGGAGATTTATCTTCCAACAAGACAATGATCCCAAACATACAGCAAAATCTACAAAGGAATGGTTCACAAATAAACGTATCCAGGTGTTTGAATGGCCAAGTCAAAGTCCAGACCTGAATCCAATCGAGAATCTGTGGAAAGAGCTGAAAACTGCTGTTCACAAACGCTCTCCATCCAACCTCACTGAGCTCGAGCTGTTTTGCAAGGAAGAATGGGCAAGAATTTCAGTCTCTCGATGTGCAAAACTGATAGAGACATACCCCAAGCGACTTGCAGCTGTAATCGCAGCAAAAGGTGGCTCTACAAAGTATTAACGCAAGGGGGCCGAATAATTTTGCACGCCCCACTTTTCATTTTTTTATTAGTTAAAAAAGTTTCAAAAATCCAATAGATTTCGTTCCACTTCACAATTGTGTCCCACTTGTTGGTGATTCTTCACATAAAATAAAAAATTTATATCTTTATGTTTGAAGCCTGAAATGTGGCAAAAGGTTGAAAAGTTCAAGGGGGCCGAATACTTTCGCAAGGCACTGTAAACTGTTCCTTCATTGAAATGAGATGGAGAATAACCTACTTTGGGAGAAATTACCTTTGTATCTACTCCTGAATCACTTCCTCAATGGATCAACACCCAGACTTTGCCTTTGGAGAACACCATTGCCTTGACACAAACAAACACAGGTTAAGATATATTTCTTAGGTCACTTCTACTCAAGAAGTGCACCTTTCAGGGCACAGAAACAGGACAAGATGCAGTGGTCAAATGCAAACACTGGCCAGTTCATGTCCTGCTTATGTTTAATTCTTATGTTTATGACAGTGTGGAAATCTACATTCTGTATCTAAATAAATGTCACTAAATTGTGACTTAATGATTCAAGTGTTGTTGTCAAAAACAAGAATTCAGTTGATATAACCAAGTCCACATCAGTCAAATAGGATGGTCACATCTGGCTCTACACAGCTTAATTGAAACAAAGGATTTTCCTTCACAAGGCATTTACAGATGAGAAATTTAAAATGATTCATTTCAAACAGTTTTTAAATGTGCAAAATGAATCAAAGTATAATAAAGATTTTTTTTTGCTAGAATAACAAGCTAAAACTATTTCTTTATATTTTAAATTTTGAGTCACCTGTCATGAGCCCTGGAAAAAAATTAGATGCAATGTTGTTTTTTTCTTCAAAAAGACCTAGCCCGTGGCCCTTGGCCTTTCTGCCTGCAAATGTAAATGTTTTTTCTGCATGCAAATTTGGCCAGTTTAACAGCAAATGCTGTTGACATGCAATTTGCATAATGAAACATGACTATAGGTATTTACTTACCCAACCCAAGGATATTTCTGGTACATTTTTCACACAGTATGGTAAAATACTAAATAACATTTAAATTTTAAATGATTAAATTAGGATTCTTTTTAGTGTTTTAAATATCCGAAACAACTGCCGTGGGTGTGATTATGCTGATGAAGTCAATATTGTAATGTTCCTCTAGCATACGATAAATCATAAGTCTGGCAAGCACAGCTGGTCAAAGATTGTGGTTTTAAGAGTTTCCGTGGTTCTAAAAGCTGTTATGTTGGCAAATGATCACGATTAGCCTCACATAAGGATCATTAAACTCTTCAGTTGTATACTCTGTGACTTGAAATCTGTGGTATGATTCTTGTGGCCTTTTTAGACTTAGATTTCAGTGCTTTTCAGACTATCTTGTTGTGATTATTATGCTTTAAAAGAATGGGGAGTATCTGAAAGTCCAAGTTACAGTATTCAGTAATGTTATTATGCCAAAGTTCAAGCTTGAGCATGCAAGAATGAAACTATTTTAGGGTATCTAAGGGAATGAATCTTGATTTTGTACTTTTACTTGTGACGTGAAATGAAAAGGAATTCAATCTATAAGTTTACTCAGCCTTAGACCTGTTTTACATTCATCTTCACACAAAACACCAAATGTCTTGTCTTTAGTTTGTACACCAGTTCCTCTTCATTTAGTAATTCTAAACGTACCCCTGTCAATCACTTGAATGTGAAATTGGAACAAGGGAACCATTTTCAAGCTGTCCATCTGTGACTCCAAAGTTCCTCCACAGACTTTAAGATTCTCCAGTTCAGTCTCTAGATTAATTTTCTGCCTCTAGGAAGGAAAGGGAAGTAATGAGAATTATTATCTTCTTTAACACATGAAGCTCTTAACTTAACTTCTTATCATAGCATGGTGCTATAGAAATAACCACAATAAAAAGAGCAATAGTTCATTGGGCACTGAAGTTGTTTATTATTGTTTATTTTGTTATTAAAAAAACAAATTTAATAATGTTAATGAGAATGTGAATTAAGGGTTAATGACAGTAAAAATACCACTCATTCCTAAAGATTCCTTGAAATGGGAAAACATAAAAACATGTAAATATTTATCCATTATTTTGTCATCACTTCCCTTTATCATTCTCAGGCATTTCTGATTTATGCTATGCATTTCATCTTGAATTGTTGACTAGGTTAACAGGGGTAATGGTTAGTTAGCAATAACCGTTTAAATTAAACACCACAATTTCTGCAGAAGTGCCAATAAGGTTTTAGATTTGTTTTTATTACCATCAAATATTCCATATTGTCATATGTATAATAAACAATAGTTATAGAATAGAAAATATACACCCACAAAAAAGAACCCTTCACTCCTCCACCTCCCCCAAAAAGAAAGTTTACATATAATAATACATAATCAAAACATCTGAAAAATGTAGATATACAGTATATTAGATATACATTCATATATACAGTACATTTATATGGTATTTCATATTTAGATTTCTCTAGAGAGACTATAATTTACTTTTGAATTATTATACTTACATTAATAAAATAACCATTAAATTAAACCATTATTACCTTTATCTTTCATTATTTCACATCATTTCACGTAATATTACTCTTTTTACTTTTCTACCATTTATCTTCAAAAAGCTTATTCTGATTCCTTATTGTATGTGTTATCCATTCCAATTCATAAACTTCACCAATTATTTCAGTCCATTTACTAATCTGAGGTGTTTATGGTTTAAGCTATAATCTTGATATCTGCTTTAAAGCAATTAAACAGGTACTTATCTACAATATTTATCTATTTCAGAAACCAAGGCCTGTGGTGTTCTTCCAAGAAGAAAGTTTTCTGGACATAAATAAAGCTTACATTTAAAAGTAAATTCTATAACTTTAATAACCTCATCCCAGAATCCTTTCAAAATATCAATCATCAATAAAAGCAATAGTGGAGAATTTTGTTGTAAGAAATACCACCAAAAAGGAATTATTTAGGTCACACTTTTGGTATTATTTCTACGTGTATTCCTTTCCACAAATATTTTCCTGCACTAAAGTGCTAAATGAAAAGCTTATGATTCAAATATCTTGTGGAGTAAATTAAACCTGAATGTTTCTAGGCACACTGGCTACCAAGCAACCAGCCACACAATGAAACATTCACATAGTTGCTTATCTTAATTCTTCATTTAATAGCTACAGATCCAAGTGAAAACACTAGGTCTTAAATAAGTCCATGAACAGCACAGCTTGTTTTATTGATTTAAAATCAGGTTTCTTCAGGAGTACCCTTACTATTTTATATTACATATAACCGCCCAAGTGAAACTTTGATGGAATCAATACTTGAGTAATGCTTGGAAATGAAGCCACCATGTGATTTTATATATTAAGACTGGCACTAGCGGTCGGCAAAGTTCTCTATCACTTGTAAATAGACTCACCGGCTCAAAATCAGTTTAAATTATTAGATTATTGGTTAGAGCCCAAATTCTTTAGGCTGTAGTTTTAGGCTGAAGGCTTGAGGAGACTGCTAGAGATTAACAGAAAATGGGGAGTCTCTTTAGAGTTTTTTATAGGTCATCCTCATTAGTTTTTATGTGCTTTTATGTGTGATTCCTTGAGCCACCTTATCTTAGGGTGTGATTTGCCCCAGTGTACAGAATATTTCCATCACCTGATCTTTGTCTTTTACTTTAACATTATTATATAAGCTAGTTTTTGAGAAAGTGTCTAAAACTTTCCCAGAGAAACCTGACAAATTTATGTAGACAGTATTTACAAAGTTTTAATAGCTACATTTGTACTTTGACATTTCCCATGTAAAACATGGCACACAGTTCTAAAGAACTGTTTAAAGAAAGCTTACCTGCAACTCTTGCAAGTGCTTGTTTAGATTTTCATGCTTTTCCATCTCTCTGTCCAAAGTAGCCTTCAATTCACTTAGTTCAAACTCTCTTACTAGGGAGACAAAAATAAGACCATTTTTATTTTTTACACAGAATTGTAGCCTAATTTCTAAATGTTAAGAACTTAAGGGTTCTCAACTCAATGCAGTAAGTAGGCATTTTATTGTTTAACCCAGTGTGTCTGATTTGTTACTGTTTTCTCCAAATCTGTGCCAGAGAACAAAGAACTAAGAACAAAGTATTTGATTTACTGATTGTTTAATCCACTCAGTCATTTCTGATACTTACTCTTTTTGTAATCCCCTATTTATAACAATATTATACAACTGAATGATTTTCACATAATTTTCCATGTTTGAAATTATATTATTTCAGCTTCTATATGTAACATTCTGTTTGTCTTTTTATTGGTTATTGTTTAGAAAATGTACAGTACATGATGTGTTGACAAACTCCTGTCGTTTTCAGAAGTAACACTCTACATTGATGCAGTTAAATGCTGTTTAATGTCTGTCCAGTCTTGATTTCTATCTAAATATTTTTAAATTTCATTATCTTGTGGGAAACTGGCTGTGGTGTAAGTGTTTGTGTTTGTGTCTATGCTTTTCATCCAGAGTGTATCTTGCCTTGTGTCTGTTGCTTGCTGGGACAGACTCTGGCTCCCCTGTGACCGTGTATTGGATGAAGCGGTTTGAAAACGGATGAATGAATTTTAATTTTCTTCAGTGTTTGGTATCATCTGCAAACTTCACTAGATTTTTCAATATATAAGATACTAGACTGCTGATATGAGGTTCCAATACAAATTTCTGTTGTACTCTAATACTTACATCTTTCCAATTTGAGTATCCCTTATCTGTACTCATGATCATAATGAAACTAAATCACAACTTAATATGAACACTGATTACCTCTCAGCTTGGTACATATAAGTATTATAAACAAATAACAGCATTTTACTAAAAGCAATACTAACATTTTTTGTGCAATCTATCTAGATTTTATAAGGACTTTTAACCCCTTTCAGGGCTCTAGTGTTTTCAAGAGCAAGTTGAACTAGCATTGGAATAAGGGGTATATGAATATTAATTAGCTCTGACCATTTGAATTTCAAATACTGTGAAACAGACACAGTTAATACTGTATCCACTTTAACCAAACAAGAATAAAAAAACTCCAAAGACTACAATTAATAGAACATCTGGTAGCACCCCAGCTGCCAAAGTGCAATTTCATAACCGTTTCAAATAGCAAGAGTTTCTAGGAAAGACACAGATGTGATGAAACATTCACTGACAAATAAACAAATGGTTTTCAGCTGTTCTAGGTTTAAATAAAGAAAATCAATAAAGACTGTTTGTGTTAAACTTAGCTGTACAATGCTTCACAGAACCAAATAGTAAGAAATAAGGTCCACTAGTTTATCATTTTCATGAATTTTATATTTTCAGCCATGAACTTGCTTAACTTACTGGTTGATTAAGGGTTGACCTCCTACAGCCTCATTTCTGTAATACACAGTAAAATGTCAGCGTCTGACCTTAACTATTTTTGCAGCTGGTCAGCTACTTAAAAGTTGCAGAGCCAGTGAGTTCTAGAGGACAAACATCTACCTGAGCAATCACAGTTAGAGCATACAGTAGCCCAGGAAGGGTCAACTTGGCCCTCTGCAATCCAAGCAAATTTTCTTGCTCTGGGCCTTGGAGAGAGATCACTGGTATTATACTCTTTTCTGCTCCCTGTTCAGGAATTGCAGCAATTCTAAACCATTCTATTTTGTTTGCGTCACCCAGGTGGGTGTTAAACTTCAGTGGCAGATGAAGTGCTTTGGGGTCCTGTGGGATGCAAGTTCTCTACAAACAGAAACATACTATACTGTATAATACAGTACGTGCAGTGCAGTCAGAGTGTGATATTTTCCTCTGTATTTAAATTTAAACAAAAACCGTTGTGTAGTTTGAATTTTTGTCACACTCTATTTCTATCTCTAACCTTAAACAGAACGGGCTATACAGTAAATAACTCCACCTTAAAGGCAAGTTTGGAAAATAACTTCGCCTAACTTCAGAGTGTCATAGCAAAACTAGAGAACTGGAAAGCAACAAACTTTTCTCCTTTACTGCAACTCATGCGAACAAAACAGCATATTTGCACATCTGCATTTCTTCAGGACCATATACTTACGCTTCATCTGTTTGATGAGAAACTCCTCCAGCAAGCTGATGTCCACTGAGGTAAAGCTGTGCTGGGAGGTCAGTCCACACAGATGGGCTAGGTCTGTCTCTTCCTCCTCCTCTTCCTCAGACTCATCATCAGCTCCCTCCAGTTCCTCCTCCTGCTCTTTGCAGAACCCCAATGTCTCCTTCTCAAACTCCTCTAGGAGCAAGGCCAAGACAAAAGCACTTATTTAATGCTTACTTGGCTTGTGTCATGTTAAATAATAAAAAAATGCATTGGTATGATAAAAACTGAGCATGTATTTTTTTTTTTTCATGATTAAAATGTGTGAGAAGGTGTCATATTATCAGTAATCTTTCCTTCCTTTCATGTGTTCGGATTTGCAAGGCTGCAGTGCATCTGGGAGAGATTCAAAACAACACATGTTCTATAAGACGTACTGTAAGTACACCCAAGCTGTCCAGTTTGTTTTGCAGCCACAGTGCCAGGAATAAAAGAATGGACTAGAACCAGCAATCTTCCGGCTACGGCACACATCCTGCAATCTGGCCTTTATGAGACAAGCAACTGCTTTAGTTTTAGCTGCCCTAGGTATAGGACATCTAGGCAGTCACAAACTCACTGATGTGATCCATCAACCTAACCAATGTTCTTTTGTCCAATCTATCCTTTATGACTGAAGGGGGACAACTCTGTGTGGTGGTTAGGACACTGTTGATTGCAAGGTCATGCATTGGCATCCTCACTGTGCTCACTGCTGTTGTACACCTGGGAGCCCTATTGCTCCAGTTCTCCAGTACAAATAGGTACCAGCACTGCGGTTAGTGGTGGAGGGGCACATATTGTACTCTCTGTCTGCTTCACACCTTGAATCCAAGGATAAATTCCACTATAGACCTCTAGGTTAGAGATGGCCAAACTCTATGGCTCTTGCTATGACTGAAAAAATTACACTTTGAGGTTCTTTGCAAATAATTAATTTCAACTAAAAAGGAATAAAGAGAAAGCCTGGCTAAAGAAGAGAAAAATGCCATGAATACAATTACAGTGTACACATACTTCATTCTGGGGTCCTTAGAAATATTAATAGTCCTAAAGTGCAAGTGCCTTCCATTACAATAAACAAATGTCTTTAACAACTTATTGAGGAGAAACTAGTATTGAGTGCATCATAAGACTCAAACTTTGCCAGCTTCATGCGTATATTTCTACACCTTTAAACAACTTACTGTAGCACTGTGCAAAACCATGGCTGGTTGCATTTGTAAGTGTATACTGCCATCTACAGTAAATCTAATGTCCTAACATCCTAACACTGTAATTTCAAAGTGAAAGGACAGTAAACCATTAGTTTAAAGGACTTCATTTAATGGACAAATCTTCTAAAGGGGAATTCTGTCTGTAAAATAAGAAATACCAGATTTTCCCCACAATAAAGTTGGAACGCACAGATAATAAAACAAAGTACAAAGAAACACTAGATAGGTTTAAAATTCAGGAATATCAATGGAGTCCTAAAGGGGTTGGTTAATTGCTTAGAGATATGTTGCTTGTGTTTCATAGCTTCAGTGAATTTTAAACAGTTGATTTCCGACACACGAAATAAAGAGCTTATATACATTGTGCTTATATTATTGTATATAATATATTATTATATATTGTTACAAAAATGCACAAGAGCAATTGACTGTGTTGACTGCAATTGTTTAAAAAATTAAAAATCTAGAAAACATACTTATCATATATATAATAGTTTATTTTTGAGCTGAAAAACTTATTTGTGATTTAACAAATATTTGATAATAACAGACATACCTTCCGCCCTATTAGTTTGTTTAACAGATTATTTACTCGATGGTATCAATAATAAGAATGAATACATTTTAAGCCCAAAGGTGTTTGCAAAAATGACAAAAACATGAATATAGCACGAGGAAACAGTTGAATATAAGAATAAGTATCCTATATATGAATCATCAGTAAAAAAAAATAGCATGCAAAAGGTAAAATATTAAATTATTAACCAGTATTATTATAGCAAAATGTGCTAAAATGTTAGATTTTAGCTAAATAAATAACCATGTGACCATTTTTACTTGCAACTTAAATGCAAAGTACATATGAAGAAAACATTATGAAACCATAGCACCATTTAGCCAGCTTCACAGTATTACTGCATCTGCACAGCTCTGTTCCGCTGAGGTCAGCTAGCTCTGAACTGCTTACTGTGCAAATAGCCAGAGCATGGCTTTTACACAGAAAGATGCATTGATTGCTTTCAAAATCTAATATAAAACCTTGGTCAACTGCCCCCAAGAAACACATACTGTAGTAATTAACTGATCCCGAGTTTGAATTTATGCTAAAGACTGTCAGGTACATTCCATTGTATAATTGTACAGTCCTATTGTAATAGGCTAAGATATATATTTTTTCAGTCTTCAACAGAGCAGACTACGAGAGGACCGGTTTCAAATATTTTAAATCCTCAAAGACACTGCAAGAGGCAACCCAATAGACTTCTTCAGAAACAACAATGATTCCAGTGTGTACAAATGAAAACTAAGGGAAAGTGATTTTAAAACTGAGAGGAGGAGCCACTTCTTTACACACTGAGCTGGGGAGTGGAGATCCATGGTCCACTTACTGTAGCTACGAGCAACCAAATCAGCAAAATGGCATCCAATTGTTTGTAACCTTTCTTATAAGATCACTTTATTAGTCATATACAATTTCTTGCATTAGGAATTTGTCTTTTTCACATATCCCAGCTTACTCTCCATGAGACACACAGACAGGGAGAGAGAAACTTGGGGTCAGAGCACAGGGTCAGCCATTTACACAGCACCCCTGGAGCAGCTAGGGTTAAGGGCCTTGCTCAGGGGCCCAACAGAGTAGGATTCATCTGCCAGCTGCGGGATTTGAACCGGCAACCTTCCAGCCACAGGCACAGATCCTTAGCCACAGTGCCAGCGCTCAGCCCCATAGTGGTCATATTAATTCTTTTTATTCAAGCAGGATAAGAAATAAATGTGCATATTTGTTTAAAGTGCACATACTTGTTAAAAGTGCAATTGTGTCTTCTATTGGCTTCAAAATCTATTATCTTTATGTAATAATTATCATTATAATGCAGTCTATTTTACAGTAATGCTAGACTAAATTTTCTGTGAACATTTTTGTAACTTAATGACATGGGATTTCTATCATGACATATTTCTTCAGGGTTAAAACGGTATGGTCTTGTGAAGCTACTGTACAGTATACGCAGTGTACGCATACTGTATGTGCAGTACAACCACATTTATGAAGCGAAGAGATTTAGGGTGAAGAACACGGATATCACCGTGTACTATGTTGATATCACCATTGCAATCGGACTACGTCATTGACAAATTGTATATTCCTAACTCATAATTCAACGATAGCTTTCTGGATGTAGAAGCCCCTGACAGACCTGCAACTATTTAAAAAAGTGCAGTTCATGTCAAAAACACTTGTAGTGGATAATTGCTGAGTAATCAACAGCACAAGCAGGTTCAATTACTTTCCGCCAAAGTTAAACACTGCTGACAGCAAGGACAAACATGGTCACCTGTCAGGTTCTGCAGGTGCTGCTTCCCCATGAGGTGCTCCTTCTTGTTATGAAGAGAGCTGAAGTACTGATTACAGGTCCTACAGAACAAGTCACCGTTCTCGTCCCCCTGTTTACATGAGAAAGGAATTGAATTTGAATTTAAAAAGAAATGGAGATTTTGAAAATCATCTTTTCCAGCAAGATGGAAGTCGGCAGATTAATATTGTGGAGTCCACTATTAATGAATATTAATGATGCACAAAAAGCTTCTTCCAAACCACAAAGTAAAGAGAAAAGATGTTTTAGATCCTGTAAGAATTATTTAGCTTTTTTTTCTCCTCACAGAATAATCATATACGTACAGTATACCATGGAAAAACTCAGCCTTTTCTCAAGACTTTTTCTTACAAAGTTTTTTTTCCCCATATACAGTATACAGTACATTCCCTGATAACATGTAGAAGTCATCATAAGATGTCTGGGTACAGGTGATCTTGGGGTTACGATGTGAGCAGAGAGATGGGAATAATCCCATTCATGGCAGGCCAGCAGTAGTGTTATATTAGTTCAAGCTGACCTGCTTCGGAAGTCTGCCGCTTGTGTATTGATTTACTGTACGTGTGGTGAATTAGGTAATTAGATAATTGGTGACAGGTGAGAATCACATTCTCACTTGGGTTTCAATTAGCATGGGTAAGTATAAAAAGGTGTAGGAGTCTGTTTTGTGATGGAAGTAAACCACTTGCACTGCATTTTTCTTTACATCATGGTTTGTCTGTGTATTTAGGCCTCACTAGTCACCTAATGAGAGGCGGACCTCTGCCATCATACTGCATCTTACAAAAATATTCACCCCCATTCAATGATATCCCATTCCGTTGAAATACAAATGATGCATACGCCTTTTTAAATTAGTATTTTTAATTAAAACTTGAATGCTTGAACTCTTAACACTTTTATTGGTGAAAGAAGTTACATGTCAGCAGAAACTGCAGAGAAAAATCCAAAACCAAAATATGCCGATTGTTTAAGTATTCGTTATAAGCGTTATAATTCGTATTCGTTGAAAATATTGTTTATGAATAATGAATTGGTTCAGGTGTACAAAATTAGAAGTCACAATTATTTCAGTGGCCTCTACCTATTTTCAGTGGTTCACATGATTTCAGAATTAATACACCGGTCTCTTAAGATCCTGCATGATCCATGGAGTTTACAACACTGCAAATAAGTGATACTGCAAACATGTGGCAAAACGTTCCTTGGTCAGACTAGACAAGGTTGGAAATTTTGTCTAAATGCAAAGTATTAAGTCTGTCACAAACCCAATACTGTGGATTGTCAACACCATCAATATGGTCAAACATGGTGTTGGCCATATATCATTATATATATCATATATATCAATATATCATTATATGGGGCTGCTTCTTATTAAGCATGGATTGGGAAGCTGGTCAAGATTGAGGGGAAAATGAATGGAGAAAAGCAAAGGCAAACCTTAGAGGAAAAGCTGCTTCAGTCTGCTGAAGACCTAAAAATTGGGAAGAAAATTCCCCTTTTACGAGGACAATAACCCAAAACACAAGGCCAAAGCTACATGTGAATGTCTTTTGGTCTAGTTTAAGTCCTGACTTGAAACTTCTTAAAAAGGTATCCACAAAGACTTGCAGCTGTAATTGCTGACAAATAAGCTAGTTCACAAACAAGTATTGACTCAGGGGTGTAAATATGCAACCGACACATTTTAATTTGGGATTTTTCTTTTTTTTTTGCTAATGTGTTATGCTAATGCTCATGCATAAAATTGTTGAAGTTTTCAACTTTTACTTAAAAATATCCATCCATCAATCCATTTTCTAACTGCTCCATCTAATTTGGCATTGTGGGAGAGCCTATCTTAGCAAGCAATAAGTGATAAGCCCTGGATGGGACTTCAGTCACTTAAAAATTAACTTTAAAAATATGTATATTCTGTACTATTTGTAATAAAAAAAATATGACATTATTGAGAAGGGGTTAATATAATTTTGCAAGACACTGTAGATATAAGACACCACAGATTGCAGGCAGTGTCCAAGACAACCTAATAATTTAATGCAGATATCCCTGTACAGAATGTCCTCAACTCAGGAAACACAAAAATGGCAGCAGTCCAACTATGTGAAGGTTATGGATGAGTTTATATTCCAATAACCCAAATGACAAAAAAGGATGCAGAATAATGAATAAGGAATACTAATTTATGCAGCATGACAGTACAGTGACAGTTGCAAACAGCCTTTGTGGGTCACAGGCTGGTTTAATTGTCTGGAGCTGCAGCCAAAGGACCTGATTACCATTTAACATATTTGGCTGGGCTGTGTACCATTACGAGTGCTTTGCCAAAAACGCATTTTTCCTCGTTCTTCTTTTATTTTGGCCAACTCTACATTCCACAGCTTTCAGAGAACTGATTATAATTCAATACACCAACACCACAGTCTTAAACAGTGACGTACTGGATAGTATCTTACATTTGTGCTGTAAATGCTCTAAATTGTTATTTATTACCATTGTTATTTAGAATTTGTCTGAAATAGCTTATTTTTAGTACAATAAATTTAATTTCAGTACACATTATTTGTATACTGTATGGAATGACTTCCAGGGAATTATAAGCAAACATTTTAAGGTTTTATTGTGACAACAAAAATAACAGTAACAAGCAAAGCTTCTTGCACACCTATGCCTCATGGTTAATTCACGGCAGTGTTATTGTTTGAAGTGATAAAAACCTACCTCCAGGTACAAAAAGGAACAAATGTACAGTAAATACAAATGTATATATTGAATATAACTTACCTTTGGGTGTGGATAAAGAGGTATTTTTAAAGAGCAGAAATAAATGATTCTCCTCATTTTAAAAAGACTTAGACAATCCTGATCATTTTTAACACAATATGAATTTAGTTGATGCCTCACTGTATTCTATTATGTTCTGTGTGATAGGATTTATTTGTTTTTGCTGAAGCATTTGACCTGCCTATGAAGTATTCTTAAAAAACTGTATCTGGAAAGGTGTTTCAAAGCTGGATACATGGAAATTAAATGACAAATTAAATGACAACATAAATTGTTTATGTTAAAAAGCATAAATATGAATCATGATGCATATACTGTACAAAACTAATAACACAAAAAAACCCAAATAAATTACATAATAACATAATTACATCATACAAAAAAGTCCTGATATGGCTCATTTGAGCCAATCTGGTGTGTTTTGACTTGGAAGACACATGTACAGTATATGTCCATGAATAAACAGATTAAGAAACATTTTGAAATATAGAAAACCACTAACAAGTACGGTAGTATGTTTATAATATTGAAGGTGTGCTGTGCTTCTCTAAAGTTAGATAAAATCTCATAACTAAAGGCTCAGTCAGCAGGTTTGAGATTAATATTGGCTCAAGATAAAATGGAAAAGATAAAGAAAATGCAAGGAAAGATAGTTAAAATAAACTCTAGAGAAGATAACAGTTGTATGGTAATAAAAAGGTCAATACAAACTCTTACAGATAAAATTTGCTTAAACCTTCAACAGCAAATACAACTCTTTTCTAAAATATTGTAGCATATCCTTGCATATTTTATCTTCTGATAAACATAAATGTACTGTGGCATTTACTTAAACATACAGGTATATGTTAAGTTACTCACATCCAGTTGGGACAGAGCAAAAACTTCATTTTCAAACTCGGAATCAACGCACTCAATTCCTGAAAAAAAAAGTATTTGTTTCAGATCTCAGTAGAATGATTGCTAACATTACACACAAAGACTGAATGCAGAAAACATTTCTGATACTCACATAAGGCAAAAATAAGTAGAAAAAAATAATTCTACAAGTAATCAACAGATCAGCATTTGAGAAATACCCTACCCTGTACACACCATTGTAAAAACAGCTTGTATATTTAATGTATGAAAAACATTCAACAAAACAAAAGTATGGATGTATTCTCTAATCTTATGGATTTCAAACTTTCTTAATGTTTCTACAACCAAATGAATAAATAAACTGTACATTTTTCTCATTATCCCTTACATATTCCTGCAGAGACTGTATGTAACCAATCATGATAATAGGAAGTGGAGAAAAAACAGAACATCTTCAAAGTCATTGAAACTAAGTCCTCCTTCAGTACTACGAATCTCAACAAAGGAACTGTTTTTAAAGATTATTGGTCTGGACAGACAAAGAAATACAGTACATGAGTGTTTCTGAGAGCAGGCTTTACCTGATAACTTCAGTGGGAACACTTACCACAGACATCCTTCACTTTATTCAAGGTTTTCCTTTTAAGAAAAGCCTTGTAAGCTTCAGAGTTCTGATAGGCCTTCAGCTCTCTAACGTACCGCTGTTTGTCTCTGTCAGCAGCATTGTTGTATCTCTGTAAAAGTTAATGACACAGTTTATACCTTTCTGTCAATAGCTATGTTTTAAGCACATTTTACCTTTGTGATCTTAACATTTTGCTTCTATAGTTTTCATGTATGCCACCCAGAAACATAGGGCTGCATATACTGTAGGTATACAGGGTATTTTTAAAATTTAAAATGATAGGTACAAGATAAGGAAAAAAAAATTGTGCAAAAAGCTGTGTTAACCTATCGTACAAAAATTCTTCATAAAAGGCACAATGATGAGGAAATGCTTCCCAGAATGAGAGAATACAGTAGGTTTGCCAGTGTGTCACGTACTGCCAAGGTCTATATTGCGATAGGCTGTGAAGCAGATGCCCAAGATTGGCTTCATCTACACCGGGGCTAGTCAGTTATGCTCCATATTAATATTTTGTTACATCCAGCTTCTTACTTATTCAACTGGTCATCAGCAGGATCAATATAGCAATTAAGGAGCTGGCTGTACCAAAATTCCAAACAACAATTACAAACATGGCTGTCAGGAGGCATTTTAGTTTATCCTGGAACATCTATTTGACTTGCCTGCTTCTCCTCCATGGACAGCTGAGACCACTGGACACCCAGCATTTTAGTGATCTCAGTAAAGGGAAGGTCAGGGTGATCCATCTTCAGCTGAACCTTCTTTTCATTGACAAATATCACGTACCTAAAAGCCCAGAGGAAATCATGGGCAATACAAGTAAAGAACTAAATACTGGATATGAAAATCCAAAGGTTTGCCCTTGTATTCTAAGTTACTTTTATAATTATTACATAATTATAAAAGTAAAAGCTTATATTGTAAAAAATGTAAATATATAACAACAAAAATGAAATGATGGCATTTATTCGAACCATTTAATTTTTCTTCAATTCATCAATTGCTAACTGACATTAAAAACAATCTTTTACTTCCTTAATTACAGTTGACACACAGTGAGGAGAAAAAGTAAGTACATCCACTTCAGATTTTGTGGATTAACATATTTAGATACAAGTAGTTAAATAAAGTAGGTACTGTATAAAGTAGGTAGATGCATCTGCATGCGTAGGCTGCAAAGGAACAAGTAAAGGTTTATTCCATACTGAAAAGAGAAGAAAAGAAACACAACGTTTTGGCTGTGGAGCCTTCTTCAGATGAGTGCGTTTTTTTCTTCTCTTTTCAGCATTGAAATAAACCTTTACTTCTTCCAGATTTACATAAATTTGACTTTCATCTAGTCCTCACCAAGTTCTAATAGTAATTAAAACTAACCTCATTTGACACATAACACACAAATATTAAACTTTGTCATTATTTATTTAATCTTAAGGGGACATACTTGCTTTTTCACCACACTGTGACTGCTATGTGAAATCAAAGGATACAATTGAGTGAAATCAAACCTACAGTTCTAACAGAAAAGGTTACATTTAAAAAAATCCATTACAGCTACATGATACTTGTGTAAAGAATTACTTTTTAAATCAATAAGAAGGTACAGGGAAATAACTGTAAGACATAATATATTGTATTAATGTATTATTTTACACATTAACTACAGTACATAGATAACTGCAAATTATGACTTTTTAGATTTTTTCCCCAACTACTTGTTACTGTAATTCTAAAACGTAATGTCCTACACAAGTAATTTGTAACTGTGAGGGATTACTTTTTAAAAGTACCTGATCATTAATTATTAATCAGAGCACCTCGTGTATCCTGCGTTTAGGAATTCTTACCCCGTGGTCGGTGCCCGTGGGGCTGGATATTCCTTTGGGGGTTTTCTCTTCTTTCCCTTTGGCCAGCCTCCTTTCCTCTTCTGAGGATGAAGATAAGACAAGACATTCACAGGCAAGATAGACAGAGTCTGGTTTGTGAGAACAAAGATAAGATAAGATCACTTTATTGGCCATATACAATTTCTTGCATTAGGAATTGTCTTTTTCACATACCCCAGCTTGCTCTCCATGAGACACAGACACACAGACAGGGAGAGAAGCTTGGGGTCAGAGCATGGGGTCAGCCATTTTTATGGTGCCCCTGGAGCAGTTGGGGTTAAGGGCCTTGCTCAGGGACCCAACAGAGTAGGATTCCTCTGCCGACCGCGGGGTTTGAATCAGCAACCTTCCAGCCACAGGCGCAAATCCTTAGCCACAGTGCCACCACTCCACCCAAAGTGTATGGGTGCTTTACCGATTGATCTACGTTGCCTATATTACTGAAATATTCAGGGGTTTAAACTGAATAAATTTAGTTTTTATTCATGAAATTCAAATTAGAAAATCAAAGCAAATCCAGTTTATGAAGTACTGTATTATGAAAAGTTTTCTTCACTATTGCCTTCTTATCTCAAACATGAGGACAGGAGTGTCAGGAGTGGCACAATTGTTTGGCCTGGGTGGCTACTATATCGCACCCTGTCTAAAGCCAGAATAGCCCACACACAAGGCAGTCCCACGGTGATATTGCCGTATTAGTCTATCACACACAGTGCTCCATGTGCTTCTCTATCTCTGCCCAACGGCAGACCCCTATTAGATATCATCACAGATCTAGTTAGAAGGGGCCAAATCTTTGGAAAAACTTCGTGCACACACTTCCTCTGTACTCTTCCTCCACATTTTGGATCAACTTCAGCCAGAAGTGGTGAAATTTATATTTCTTTGAAAGAGTGATTGTAAAGTTAACATGCTTGATTTACCATTCAGGTACAGTAGGTGTTGCCAAAGGGTGATAGCAATATTTGCTGAAGTGACCTTTTTGTGCCTTTCATTGCTTTTTATATTTTAGAGTGTTTTGCATTTTTGGCATTTATTTTTTGACTCCAGATGTCCCTTTAACTTTTCAGCCATCATAGGCCTATCTGGCTATGGGTGTCAATTCGCTTCTAACACTATACTTTTCATTACTAAAAAAAAAACTTTTTTTTAAATCCTTTCTGAAAATATCCCAAATGCAAGTGATCTCCTTTTTCCTCTTAACACAACCATTATTGTTTTACAAGTTCGTGAGTTCTGACCTGGGAGGATGTACAATTTAACTTTTATTACCTGAATGAACCCCAGACAGGAAAGATTATGCAGTATATATTAAAAGCCATACTTTGGACTTTGGCTCCTCAGTGTCAGGATCCTTTGCTTCTTGCTGTTCGTCAAGGATGATATTGTGCAGGGGCTGCAGTGCTGACATTAAAGGGTGGATGGGAACCAGCTGACCTCCAGAGGACAAGAGGGTCATGCCATCCTCTGATGTAAGAGGCTGAGAAGGCACTAATTATGAAATACATACAATTCTGTGTCAGCCCTGTGTCAACACAATTATATTACAGTCAGGATCTCACTATTCCTCTGCGCAACAGAAGTTAGATTAACAAGCACAACAAGGAAAACAATGATGGATGAGAATGTGAATTAATCCTTGAATAAAATGGGCCAAACTCTAAGATTTAAAATCTGCTTTTCTCAACATTAATACCAATATATAATCTATCAGATGCCATGCTGACATCTTGACTCATAGATCCTGTGTACTAGGGTCGATTCCAGAATGGAGGCTCTTCCATGTGCATATTGTCCCCATGTCTGCATGGGTTTTCTCTGTTAGGGAATTTTTTTCCCGACATTTCCCACAGTATGCTTGTATGATTCCCTGTGATGGACTGGTGTCTGTATTATAGCCAGATTAATTCTGGAGTGGAGTTGGACTGATGGGACAGAGGTCGGCTGGAGTCATTCATGCAGATGACTGCCCACAGAAAGGTACTGAGTAGTAATCTGCCTATTTTACCTTGAGTCCGAGCCATAACTCCATTACCTGACTCAAAGCAACACACCCCAGCCTAGAGGACTCTGAATAACCTACTTAGGAGCCCTCTGGCTTAACTTAATGAGACATAAATCATTTTGTTTGTAGGTTTTGATATATTTTTTTCCTTCCATACCCAAAAGTTCCTTCTAATCTGACATCACACTAAAACTAAAATACAGTGTTTACTTCAACAATCCCAGACAGATATCTTGAACAAGATTCTATATACAAGCTTAGAAGACCCTGTAGAATTCTATAATAGATCTAACACTAGTTGGATCAAAAAGGAAATAAAATCATAGTTTTAGAGTGTATCATATTGCTCAAATAGAAGTTCCTTATATTTAAAGGGCTGTAGCACTACACAAAGTTGCACAATTATAGTCGCAGTGCAAACCATTTTTGTTGTGTGCAACAGTAAATAGACATATAGCTTGACTACAGGTGAACACTAACTTTTATTATTACACTGTATTTTTTATCAATAATCTGCAACACTTACTATCCATGTAATAATTTATTTAGTAAACACTGCTATACCTGTGTTTATAAATAATATGGCTTTTTGCTATCTGATGTCACAGCTGCCTTTGCTCATGCAGATTCTAGCTTTGTGCTTGCTGTGCAAAATCTATACCCACAACCCATTAGGGCACACGCATTGCACGGCTGTTTATGAAATATAAAAAATGTCTTAACAACAGAAAAAAAGCAGCTGATCATCTTGCACCAATACAGCCCAGTACTGTAGTCAGAATAAGCAAAATGAAAATATCAAAACTGCCTATGCCAATGATGTGAAACGTGCTAAAATGACAGCTACAACTGTTGGGCATAAATCTAAACCGTTGTGGTTATACAAGTAATACTGAAAATAAACCTCAAAAAGTGCATCTGCCCCCATAAAAATAAGTAGTAGCACTTTAAGCTTACTGCGTTAAAGTTGATTAACTCGTGATTGCTGCTAGAACTGAAGGCAGAAGTTCACTATTATGGCAAAAAACAGGTCAAATTAAAAGCTACTGAAATTCCTCACCCTGTGCCTGGAGTTCAAGATTTGCCTCCGAGTTGAGCTGCCCTACGTATGACACAGTGCTGCCACTGGAATCTGTCGCCACACAGACTATCCTGAAAGATAAACAAATGTCAAACCAAAGCTTAAGAATAAAATAACTACAGTTAAAAATAAAAGGAAGTATTAAAAAAAAACTTCTACAACGCAATTTAGGAAATATCAATCGTGGGATACAACAACAACAAAAAGAGCAAGAAACATGAAAAGGAAGCCTGGGCATTTCTCTCTGCCAACAGAGGGCAGATCGCAAATACTGTGATTTAGGTGCGACATTTCCATGGCAACCAGCAAAGTACTGTAGTCCATTAGGAAAATTACAGCATCACAGTATATTCTCAGCCACTACAGTGGGAAACATCCTAGATTTCTTTATGAACTTGTAATACTTTAAAATTAAGCCCCTGTAATTTGGGTGAGCAACTGAGAAAGTGTTCCTCGGGTCAAACATACTTGCAGGGAATCCCTAAATGTGGCCTAAAATAAGTATTGTACTGCATTTACTCAGCATACATTATAAATAAGTGAAGAGTCCGTATGTCTTAAACAGTCGGCTGCTGTAAGTTATGCATTCAGTCTCATCTCGTATGGACAAGGTACCTCTGCTGACCGTCAACGTTTTGCACCGACACTGTGACAGGAACGCCATCAACGAAGGCGGCAGGTGCAGAGCTCCTGTCCCCGTCATCTGCAGCGCTGCTGAGGCCGCTGACAGTTGCTCCCTCCGCGGCTGCACTGTCGCTGAGCCCCGCAGACGCCTCCGCCTGAAGGTGCCGGATGGCAGCGAGATCGTACCCAGCTGCTGGGATTGGATTGACCACAGCCGGGGAGACCACGGTCATCGCACCTGTCGCCGAGCCAGGACTCAAGGCACGGTCCAGGTTCATAGCGGGACCAGTGTCTTCAGCCCATTCCCGGCTGCAGAGACGAAACTCTCAGCTGCAGAGGCAGACAGGCGACACAATCAATCCAAGACCCATCCACACGACATGGCTAAGAAACCGTCAGGCAGCCGACTGATCAGTAGGTGGAGTCGTTGGGATGTGGATAAAAAGGTTAAGCACCAAAATAGACTACATAGGGAATATATTGTACTAATTACAGTACGATCTGCTAAACATGGGGTATAAGGTTCATTCACAAAACGTAAAAAAATATTTGTCTTTTATGTGTATGAGTGTTGTATATTGCCCATGAAATAATTATGCAAAAATTGGAAAAAAATGAATAAAATACTTTAAGGACATTCAGAATTTGCGATGACAACATTACTCCAAGTAAAAACGACGATTAACAATTAAGAGAGGGTCGATTAGTTATGTCCGGTGCAGCGCTCTGGAAATGTGCCGCACTGAGCGCGTTCACGAGGCCTCTTCGCCTGCGAGGTTGCGGCTCACGTCTGCGACTGACGTCACAGTCTGCGCAGACAGCTTTAGCAGACGGTGAGAACGTCTGGAAAAGGTCGATTTTAATCACAGAGGTGGGCGCAATCGAAGTTCCTTGTGCGCAGCACAAGCATAATCGGTTACAGCTGCGTTAAAATTTGTATATCACAAATAATCATTGGTATAGTACATAATAGTACAAAATCATTTTTTCTGGGTTCAATTATGGCTTGGGCATGGCTCTGTGAGGGGTTTGCATGTTCTCCCTGTGCTAGCATTGCTTTTTACATGGTGTACCAGTTTCCTAAAACCTTTTAAAGACATGCAGGTTAGGTTTGTATTCCCCAAAATGGCCCCTTTCCAGCAGGTTTTGAGCCTATTTTCATGCTGCGGGAGAGGCAGAATTCACAGTAAAACAAACACGATCCAAGGGACAAGAATGGAACTAGAGGAATGGACCAATTTTGATGGATCAAATGACCTCCACTCATTTGTGGTCTCTCTGATATTCTGTATCCACGTGAGTATACAGAAGGCAAAGGCTTTCTATGGAAAACTCTAGTTGAAGCACATCATGTTCCGACACCTTCAAGGATAGATAACAGCATATCCAAGATAAGATATCTTGTCTCAGGACAACTTATAACGATAAACAACATAAATAATAGGTGTGTGTACAAGAAAGTCTACAAAATGTGACTCATTTTCTTCGGTACTTTCCGAAGCCCCCAGCCACATTTTAAAGAAGCCAGGGTATAAGCCTTAACAATATGGCTGGGTAGCTTGTTCCACATTCCCACAACTCCCGGAGTAATGGGGTCATGGGAATTACTCAGTCACTCAGTTACCCAAAGAGTTGTGGGAGTTGGAATAAACTACCCAGCCATGTTGCTGAACCTGATTCTCTGTCCTCTTTCAAGAAACAGTTGGGTGATATTCTCTGATCAATTATGACCAGGGCCCAGACGAACTAGATAATGCAGAATGACTCCATCATGATTGTGACTGACCTGATGCATCTTATATATTGTAACGCTTACGGCCGACAGGTACTGTGTAAGAGCCGGCGTACCAGAGCAGGTGACGTCACCGCCCTTCCCTGTGATAGCAGGACTACAGCTACTGGGCTGACGGTGGGGGGCCGACCTAATGCGGCAAGGGCGCCCGCCTGAGCCCCCGTTGCGTTACAATATATAATGAATTTATAACATAAGTATGTCACTGAAAGTATTTTATTATGTATATTGTTTTAAACTAGAAAAGCGGAGAGATAATGGGTTTATGTTTAAATAAATGTAAGCTAAATGCTTCTCAATTTACCGTATCTAATCAATGTAAGTCACAGGAATATAATAATTACTCAATGAAGGCGATTCACACCCCCCGACTAGGTGGCAGTAGCACTGGAGTATAACCCGTTACCTGGCTGCCTACACACTTCTTGGCGAGACAGCGCTCCTCTGTATTTTGAGGTTGCGGCTCTTGCGAGAGGTCAGTGACAATATGATGTCTGACGTCTCTTCCGCCCCAACGCACGCAGTTATGAAAGTTTTGACAACCCACACTGTGTTGTAATTATTCACATTTTATAGCCTATATATTTGTGGGTGCGTTTCTTTCCACTGTGTTGTGTTATTAATAGGAACACAGACAATGTCAATATATGTGTATGCTTTGTTATACTTATGAAAAATTAAATCATGAATTTTACGCAGAACGACTGATATGAAAACTTAGATTATTTTGGAATAAGAAAGCACTTCCTGCAGTCAGGGCCAATTACCAGCGCACATCAATGACGCCTCTCGGAAAACGACCAATAAGAAAGTAGAGAATAGAAAATGGGCGGGTTTAAGCCAATCACTGTGGAGAGGATTCCCATTACTCGCTTTGCTTCTATAACGGGGCTGTCAGTGGTGTTATGGACGGACGATATGGAAAAGGCGTTTAATAGTATTTGAAAGAAAGAAAACGGAACAGAACTGCATAATTTATAGATAAATCATAGTTTGATTACTCGAGTAAGTATATGGGCTAAGGAACTAGAAAGTCTAACGACCTGAGAAGCAGTGCTTTGTTTGCCGGGAGTTTAAAGGGCCGTTCGGTTTTGATTTACAATACAGATCATCGGGATACAACTGGTTCTGGAAGTGTGACGTGTCGTAAAATGGTTTTCAAGCATGACATGTGGCAAAATGTTATAATTTTGTTTCGTAGTTTAATAAACGTTCATTGGTTTAATGGGATCAATTCGAGCGAGCAAAAGGTTCAGGTCCTTCTGCTGTGGTTTGATTTGCATGCAGCAATCGTTTTGGCAGATTGAGCCTTCTGCTTATTTCGGGAGGTTAGCAGTTTGTAGAGATTTGTATACCCCTTTAATGTTTATAGAGTCTATATTATGATAGCTGGAGCCCTGCTTGGTTCTCGTTCCCCCTATCAGTCATAGTTATTACAGAAGATTGTCTTGAGCCCAAGCTTTTCTGTACAGGAGCCAAAGAGCACCTGCAATTAAGGTATTTCGGCAATTTGGTAAATTGTGGGATTGTAACGATATTGGCGTTCATAGGCCAAATACGTAAGGGTAAACAAAATTCGTTTTTAACTGAACTTCATGTTCCAATTTATTTATTTAATGAGGCGTTTTGACCCCTTAGATAAGACGTGTATTGTACATTGGCGTCGAAGTTAATCCTCATGGATTTTATGAATCGATGTTTGTCACATTTCCCTGTGTAATACTACATGAAGAGTTTCAATACACCCAACACAAGTAGTGTTATTTGTGAAAAGAAATGTAGAGACAGTTGTGTCTGCTTTTGCTACAGTATTATAAGCTTTTGATCTTGCAGAACACTTTTAGTATGTTTTGCGTCTCTTCAAGAAATGGTTAGACCAAAAAACAGAAAATTGTGAAATGGAATGTAAGAGAGTGGTTATGTAGAATATTGCATTTTAGGTGCTTTACATAAAGGCATTTACATAATTGCTTGTTGCTTTTAAAAGACTCTACTTGTACACAAACTTATATATCTAGAAATTCTCTTCCGTTCTCATGCTTTTTATATATGCATGCAATTTAGCATACTTTGGGTTTAAATGTTTCTTTTTCACTAAGTTTGAAGTTACATACACTTCCATTGTTTGACATTTCATGATGCTAGTTGAGAATATTTGTATCAAGCTGTCTCAGGCTTAGTTTCAAGTCCTCTGAAGTGATTGTGTGTTGCAGGAATTTAACATCAGCAAATAAAAGAACGTATAACCAGTTGTAGATGTTATCATTGCTGCCTCGCGGTGCTGGGGCCCTGGGTTTCATTCCAGACTTATGTGGTGTGTGTATGTTCTCCCCATGTTTGCGTGGGTTTCATTTGGGTGCTCCGGTTTCGTCCCACAGTCCAAAGACATACTGGTAGGTTAATTGGCTTCTGGGAAAATTGGCCCTGCTATGAACTGGTGTCCCACCCAGGATGTACCCTGCCTTGCACATGTCGCTTGCCCGGAAAGGCTTCAGCTCCCCCACGTCCCAGAAGTGGATAAAGCCATTCGAAAATGAATGATGGGAAAACCGAATTTAGCTCTGATGTAATAAAGTGTTGGAAGCAAGAGCACTTAATAAATATCGCAGTGTTAGTGAAGTGAGTCAAAGTCAAGAAGTGTCAAGATACTGTATGTTTTGAATGGAGAGTGGAGACATTCAGCACTGTACAAAGGAAACAAAACTGGGGATTTAGTCTGTGTTTGCCTTTATCTTTCAGACTAGATGGACAGCGGCCCGCCCTCCCCAGCCCATCAGCCTCAGCCTGGCCGGGCCCAGGCTCAGCAGGGCCGGTCCCAGCTGAATGCCTCCAGTGCTTTTGCGGCTGTGGCAGCAGCTGCCTTGCAGGAGGAGAAAATGAAAGCCAGTCCTTCAGCAACTAGAGAGTCAGCTTTTCTGCCTTCAGACGGCGGCTTCGCAGGGTTTGGAGCTCAGTCAGAAGGTATGAGTCAACAGCTTTGGTTGGTATTTAAGAACAAAAAAAAAGGTTAAGAGTGAGCCATTCGGCCCTATTTGTTTGCTAAGCAGCTAGTCGAAGCGAAGTTCTATATCCAGTGGTTTCATGAAAGAAACCAAAGTATTAGCTTCAATGACATGGCTGGGTATCGTGTTCCATACTCCCTTAACCCTTTGGTTAAAGAAATGTGGAACAAGTAACTCAGTCTTGTTGTTGAATATGGTTTTTAGTGGATGGGAAGGGGGGATTGTTTGAGATTGGGATGTTTCCAGATTAAAGGCGGGGTCATATTACTGACATTTTTCCTGTTTTCACACTCCTTTTATATGTTTGCATATAATGTAATGCCGTTTGCTGTTCTTCTCAAATTAATAGGAAGGGGAAATAGTCCAGCAAACACAATTTAAATTTTTAGTTTTACACTGTGCAAGGTTTCTGCAGCATTGCAGGGTTTTCTGAATTTGAATTGTTGCAGCCCTTATCAGAAGCAAATGTTGGATGAAGAAAAATGTATGAGATTAATAGACAGTTATGAGGATATTGATTTTTCTCATTGACATATCTGCTTCTGAATTTAGGAATGTGGTGATTGTATATCCCTGATGGCTCTTACTTCCATTATGAACTGGAAAGACAGGAATGATTGCTTACTGAAAAGATTCTCTCATAAATGTGCTCTTAACTGATGACGGTATTATGCAGGGAAGCAGAAGAAATAGGAGACTGTTGCTGAGAGCAAGCTGCGCAGCCCATTTTGCTAATCTGATTGTAAAAATGTGTGCTTTTGTTTTAGAGTTCAGCTCCATCTCATATTTGTGAGCATGAAATAGGTACCCTTTTTGTAAAAAGGTTAAATCTGTACCCAATTCCTAACTTCTAATATAAAAATGAAATATCATCTTTAAAAATAAACTTGAAACCATTTATTAACAGACTTTATTTTCATTTAAAACTCATGAGTGGATTTCTGAGGATCATTTAATGTCACTCGACCTTTCCTATAGGCTATGGTGTGACTTACTGTAGCAAGCAGTGGAATCCATGATGAAAATATTGTTTCTGCCAGCTCAATGTCATAAAGATGTCAAGTATCACATGGGAATTGTGGTTTTTGACATTTTTGCACAGAGATATGAGAACCATATAGAGGGCTAATTTGTGGTAATCCTTCTAAACTTCTGTTACTTTATTGCTGAAGTGTCTTTTCTACTTTCTGTGAAAAGATCTGTATTCAGTTCGTAGTTTGAACTCTGAGTACTCACTGCAGGCCTTTATTTGTAGACTTTGTTTCTGCTACTGTATGCTCCGTGCCATCAGAACAGATTTTTCCTTTTGTGCTGTAGTATTCCACAAGGAGCTGTACTCCATGGTTACTGAAATAAGATGCACGTCAATTTGCCACACTTTTACTGGTGCAGATGAAGGATTCGATGCTCGACCCTCCTGACAATTAAGTCCGTGTGAACCCGCAGTTAGTCAGATTGTTTAAACCTGAGTTGCTTAAACCAGACTTTGCCTTAATGAAACCACAGTTACCCTGAAGCCGGCTATCAGGTTAATTCTATCCAGATAACTTGAGAAAATCCTGAATTAGTTAAACCTGTTTCGTGAAACAGCCCAGATGTGTGGGTATCCAAATAAAGCCACAATGTGTGTTAGAAGTGGAACCCTGATTCAGTGGCCAGTAGTGGTCCTCCAGGCATTTGCTACGGCACAGCAACTTAATTAGTGGCCATCGTCATGAAGCCTAGACCTCCCCATCCCTAGATTTATGTCCTTTATCCTCATATGGCATGACTGTGAAGCAGCAAGGAGAAAAGCCTGGGATGAAATTACCATCTGGAACACATATACATTTATTCAATTATTAGAGGCTTTTTTCTAAGTGACCTACAGTAGCATTTGGTTAAGATGGAAAGATGCATAAAATAACAATAAAACCACAACAAAACAGCAAGTGCAGTATTATGTGACTGCTAGGATATTGCAGAATGTTAAGGATTTTCAGTGCTGCTTGACAGGAAGATGTAACAGAAGACCATCAACAGTCAGTGATGGTTAGTCACAGGCCTCTGGCATTAAGTCTATGCGGAAGAGATGAGATTCCATACCACAGAGATGAGATTTCTGGAAGATGGTGAATGAGTCCATGGTTCTGACTGTTGCAAGTGGGATGTTCTAGCATGGGAGGGGGGGTCTCCTCAGAGAACATCTGGGCCTAGGACTTGCAGTCCCTTAATGATGGCATTGCCTGTCAGCCTGAGAAACTAGATTGTAGTGCCCTAGTGGGAACACGGTCTGACAGTGGAGGTTGGCTGTTAGAGATCCCTTGAAAGCCCTTTACAGTGTTTTCATCTGGTGCAGGTGTGAACGAAAGTCAATGCAGAGAGACAAAGAGGGAAGTGAAACATGAGGTACTGGCCTGCTGCAATTTTCTGTATGAGCTGGAGTCAGCCGCTGGTACATGCAGGCCGTCCTGCCAGAAGGGTGTAGCAATAGCTCATAGGTACAGTATGTGATGGCAAATGTCTGGGTGAAGAGTAGAGTTGAGTACAGTAGGTGGTCATGGACAGACATTTCATATTTCTATAGAGCTTTCAGTCCGGCAGCGCTTGACCACCACCCAAAACTCTGCCCTCTGTGGGAAATTGGATGGTGAGTTTAGAGAGAGATGCTCCCTCTTCTCAAGAGAATTAGACTTGTTAAATAACATTAAATGAGTTTTGGAGTTGGTGCTGAAAGGAAGCCATGGAAATAAAAAGGAATAATGTGGAAATTTGTGAAACAAATTTAAGATAAGCTATTTTTTATTGTTTATTGTGACAAAACTGTAATTTTGAAGAAATTGCTTCACATTTTACCAGCGATTAAAATCGACATACTGTATTTGCTAGCATGTGAAATATAAATGTGCTTACGTCTCACCACCTTAAGTAATGGTTTTAAGTTATTTAAGGATGCATCATCTGATCTAGAGAAGTGTTCACTCGTGATTTTTTAAGTTGGTAAAAGTTTACCAGAAAAAGTAAGGTTTTATACTGTACATCTGTAAAAATCAATAAATGAGTAAATTATATGTCCATTCATTTTCTTTGCTATTTTTTCATAAATGTGATATATCCTGCAATATGTTCAGTATTCCGTGTGGACCTGCATTATTACAGTAATTTATTATGCTCTTTATTCTGGTAATGGGATCTTGAAAAATTTTCCTAGGAGATGGGTTATAACTTCTACTGTGTTTGAAGCATGTAAGATTTTACTGCATATATTAGCACTCAGGTAGCTGCCCAGACATACTTAAAGCTCACAGACTGTAATGGACACTTGCTCTTCTGAAACTGCAGCTGCTGTCCAGGGTTATAGTTAAAATTATACTGAGTATCTTTCATCATCCCTGAAGAATCTTCTGCTTTTCTATATGGCCTTGCAGATATTTTGATACTGAGGTAAATTTCATAACAAAACAGTAGTAAACTAATAAAATGCTTTGGGAATTTTACATCCTTTTAAATTAAAAAATTTGACACTGTACATGTCACACAAACATCCATTTAAATATGTCCAAATGTGCATGTGTAGTATTTAAAGCGATTACATGTTCTCTTAATTCTTCCGTTGTACGTTCAGAAAAAAAGAGGGAAGACAGGGACACCAGGGACATGTTAAAACCAGACCACAGGGCTGAAGTTAAATTGTGCCAGAAATAAGATCAGATAGAGGAGCTGTTAAATCCATTTGCCAGGTGTTTGTACAATACCTCTTATTTCCATATTCACTAACATGTATTATTGTCACTTATTTT
Source organism: Lepisosteus oculatus (assembly GCF_040954835.1). Classification (NCBI taxonomy): domain Eukaryota; kingdom Metazoa; phylum Chordata; class Actinopteri; order Semionotiformes; family Lepisosteidae; genus Lepisosteus; species Lepisosteus oculatus. The sequence continues at coordinate 42,813,491 of NC_090696.1, read as the reverse complement.
ACAGACTTAATGTTTTGTATCTCTGAAAAATCATCAGCTACAGAATCAAAGAATGAAAAGATCTGAATTGGCTATTTGATTTCTTACTTGGGCCTTTTTTTTACTAAACTTAATTTGAATCTGAATTTTAAAGTAGCTTTTTTAAATAGGAAAATAACACCATGTAACCTGCCTTATGTTTATAAATAGCATTTGTCTGTAACTCAAGCATATATTGGAGACCGGCAGTTGATGGAGACTTGGCATATAATCTAGCTTTCTGGAATATTACTAGCTAACAGAGGATCAAGACCTGCTTTTAAATATTATTAACCTGAAAATATACACAGTCGGTACATATTTGTAATTAAGCGAGAATAATGAAAAATTGGTTTCATGGGGTTAAACAGTTTTATCTATAACATTTAAATCATACTTGCTGTTTCTCAATGCTGCAGCTTTCATGAGGTGTGCGCACAAAAATCTAACCACAGACAATCTTCTGTCCGCCTTCTGTATCATATAAACATTTATTTTTTCTTTCCATAACAAATCTAAACAGAGGGTTCCATAGAGAAATCTAGACCTAATGTGTTTGCGGACAATACACACACATTCATCTTATTGGAGACCAAATGTAGTCTTGGAGACAAATAAAATTGCTTGACTGAATGACATATAAATAACAGAAGCTAGGTGACAAAATAACAGTGATACAAGTGAAATCTTTAACTGCATGTCTCCTTATCCGCCTCCGTTCCAAACAATAAAAATAGGAAGTCTGCCCTCCAACAAAATAAAAAAGAGGAAAAGCAGGAATAACTCCCATAATTCTCTTTGAAATTTTACAGATTCAACAATCTTCCAAGTCACTAGGTAAGCATTGGGGATGCCTTAAACTATCTAAAACATGTCGAAAAGAAATCCTTATACAGCATCAGAAGAAATGCAAGGGGGTCAAGTGTTTCTTTGGATGAAAAAGTTGGGAAAAAATACTTCTGTTCACAAAGAGAGTAGATGGTTATTCCAAAGCACATCCAAGTTGACCCCAACTTGTGCAACTAAGAGTCTATCTTAAGTGAATTCAGTATATAAAAAAAAAATACATCTACAGTAGGTCATAGGCAACGATTGCTGGATATATTATAAATGTTGTTGGGGGGGAAAAAAGGCGTTTTTTATTGCAACCTATCTGTTTCATAAACTTTTCTCTGGAAAAATAAATGGACTCTGTCGACCTGCATGGAAAACTTACACCACACTGCTCTAAGACAAAAGACTGGACCCCATCCTCTCTGATAGATTTACTGACAGTAATCTGAGTCACAATGCAACACAATTCCTGAATGAAAGGACCAGAGACTGTAATTTGCTTCAGAAGCAGTTTTATAGCAGTGTAGTAGAAAAGCTTGAAAATAAACACTCGGGATTTGTAAGCACTTTTGAATGATTGATCTTGATAGACCCTATGTTCCCCCTCCACTTCCCAGCCCTGCTGTACCAAGCTACACAGGGATTGTTTCTTTTAAGTGCCTGACTGGATTTTCTCATTCACCTCCTTCAGCAGTAATGCTGTGCGACTGTAGTCACAACAGGAGCAGTCCTCCGGCTCAACAACCAGACTCATCTGTTTTTCTGTTTGAGTGTTCATTTTTTTTTCTTTTTCCTTCCATTTCCTCTCTTGAGACCAGTTGCAGTTTCTAAGAAGGTAAACTGACATCTGAGCATTTACGTCTGCACCTGTCACAGTAGTCTGTGAGCTTGCTGTCATCATTGCAGCTGTAACACTCAGCCCCTGCTGCAACAACAGATTGGCCATTTAGCTAGCTCAGGAGTGAAAGGACATCTTTCAGTTTCCTCTTATTTGCAAAGGAAGCAGCAAAAAAGGCGATCTTTTTAGAATAACTGATATCTCAAACAACTCAGAAGAAAAACATTTAGGTGAAACAAAAAATAGCAGGGCGACAGACAGAGTTAATCCACTGTTATCTCTGCACAGCTGATTTTATTTAGGGCTAATCAGAATCACTTCAGTTGATGTCAGGTGAAGGCAAATTACCTTTGTACATGATTTGGAATGTCATTGGTTAAATCTGAGCACAGTCACAACCGCCTTTATAAAGGTGTGCACACTTATTCCTAAAAATCATCTGTTTTGTTTTTCACTTAAATATTGATGGTTACAAGATCTTATTAAAGGCGAAAAAGGTCTGACCTGATTTGTCTTGATTTCAGCCTTTACATCAGCAAAGGCTGACATTCCAATAAGGATGTGTAGACGTTTGCTATCCACTGTACATTCTGTGATGGATGAAAGCATTCTGCAGGATACACCTAGCCCTGAATATTTTTCGTTTTCGATTTTCACCCCTTTCAGGTAAATTACTGTATAACAAGGGCAACATTTTGTTTAGAATCTGAGTGGAACTGACCTGTAGCCTTAGTATTCCATGACATTTCTGAGACTGCCCCAGAGCATGTTCACCTTTTGTCATGTCTTGTCATCTGATTTCACTCGGCAGCGCCCTTCATTTCCACGGGTGTGTGAGCGGTAAGGTTCAGTTTAATGTAGGGTGAGAAAGACATATGGCCCTTTTTAGGCCTAGAAAGCAAGGCTAAATTCATAACAACATTAATAATACTAATAATTATACTTCTACTAGTAGTTCCTTGCTGTTTTGGGGTGTGCTTTTTACATAAAGGATGGGTTCATTACAGAAGTGGTATAACTAGGCTTATAGCAGTGAATGTAATCAACTTGCTAATGAGTATATCAGTTTGGGATAGAAAATTAATTGCTTTTTGCTAAAACAGACTGATAAATATTTAAAGAGTAGTTAAGATCTCATTAGAACTAAGTGAGGGTGGGCCTGATAAGTGGTGGGATGGGAGACCTAAAGAAATTCCGGGTGATTGGTGAGCTGGTGGGTGGGACTCTGGACCCGAATTTCCAAACCAGTGGTCTGGCATGTAAACGAGAATACTGTGCTGCAGGAGGTGCTGTCCTTCGGAAGTGATGCTAAACCATACTGACCTTTCATGGTCACTAAAGATACCACAGCAGTCTTTGTGAGAATTTAGATGTCTTGACTTAATTTCGTACGACACCTGCACAATCTGGTCTACTTTAAGGAGCCTCTTAATTCAGTCCTTGAAGCTTTTTCTCACTTCTCTACCTGATCTGCTATATAGTGGTGTAGCTGGCGCACAAGCTCTGGTGCTCAGTATGTGCAACTCAGGTGTATACTGTACTTAAATTGTGGAAGAAGTTGGTATCTTGCTAACTGTAAAAGCACTTTAGGAACTTTTCTAATGAAAAGTGAAAAATGCTTTATATTGAAATATATCACAAGCTCATTAATGGTCCTAAGATTGTGTTTCTTCACTCTGCCCTACCCCATAGTGCAATCATCTGATGTACGTTTTTAAAGTATTTCAGACCTGCAGCTGGCAAAGATTATTTTCAAGCCAGTTAAAACAGGTTTTGTTTTCTATATTTAGCCCACTCCTTCTAATCGGTAAGTGTGAGTTCCTTTTTTCCAATCTTTATTTTTAAGAAACTGCAGAAAAGGAATCACTTAGTCTTAATTTTGCGCCTGCTTTCTGGGGGGTTTGATGCAGGATTTTTATCAAAAGGGAATCAAGTTGCTCATTTGAAGATTTGTGCTAAAGAGTTTACAGTGCATTTGTAGAGAAAGAGGTCCTGAAAATACGTTAGACCTCTCAGAATATACCAACTGTAAATGTACAATATTTATTCAGTTAAATTTCATTTTAATAGCTTTGAAGTCTGTCACCAATAGTGATTAAAACTGACTGAATGTTTAATATAAGCTTTTAATAGGAAAATTTGATTATTTATTTGTATGCATCTTAAAATATAGTCTATTGAGTGTTCTGTGTGCACATTTGGCATCAAGGATGTTAAACCTGTTTACATAATGCTACTTTACTTTAGAGGTAATTTGAATTACCTCTCAGCCTTATTTCTGTGTTGTAATGGCAGTGACCTTACACCAGGGGACAACATAAAGCTGCAATTGAGCTTGCTTGAGTTGCACTCGGCTTGCCAGAATAGGTTTCGGCTGCTTGGAGACCCTGAATAGGATGAAGCAGTTAGAAAATGAGTGGATGGATGGCGCTGCATTCATTTTCGCAAGCATGTACTGCAAATGGGTATGTTCAGCAAGTAGAAGCTCTTGATATGGAAAACCCCTCCCTTGGTGAGAATAGTCTCTCTTTGAAATCATGCAATTAAGATAGTTCAGGCGGGTGGCTGCGTCAGTGTGCGTAGTTTGCAAAGGAACAAGTACAGTAACAATGCTGAAAAGAAGTAAGTAGACACAACCTTTCGACTGTGGAGCCTTCCTCAGCTGTGAGGCTGAAGGCTCCACGCCCGAAACGTTGTGTGTTCTTTCTTCTCTTTTTAGCATGGAATAAACCTATACAATTAAGATGTTTGTGTATGTTTTTTAGTATAACAAAGTGTATGTGGTAGACTCCGGCACGTTCACGGGTACAGGTCTATATCTGTGTGGAACATGGAGTGTGGAACATGGCGTGTACATCAGTGGCTGTACTTTGCATTCAGAACAGATCATTCAGATCACGCAAGATGTTGTGGGTGTGTATACCCTTTTTCTGTTTTTAATAATTTTTTGAAGTGCCTCCTTAAAAAAAAAATGTAATAATGTAAAAACATGTAATATGAGATATTATACTTATATATATATATTTATTTATTACATGTGCTGTTTTTAAAAATCTGATTTTAAACAAGACCTTGTAGAACTCTTTTAACGCTTTTCCCCATGTAGGAAGTATTCAACCAAATCAGTTTCAGTAATCTAAGAGGATTATTGAGCTATGCCTGGTTTATCATTTTAGCTGCTGATCAAGTTCAAGTTATGGTATAACGAAATGCTATTTAGCTAGCTCTCAGATGATACACAGTACAAAAAAAACCAACAACAATACAATTGTATAATAAAAGTAAGACGGAGACAACAGGCAATGTGCAAAATGACAAAAAGGTAACAGGTAATATGCAAAAACAACATCAGATGTGCAAAAACATGCATTAACAGAATGAAATAAATGGCTAGAAATTATGGGGAGTGAACTTTTTTTTCATGTAAGGTAGAGGTAGATTTCAATGTGTGAGTTTTTGGTAAGAAAGAAGGCACTGTGAGGTTCAGATCATAGGTGAGAGGTGATTTAAGTATGTTCAACTTTAAATACATGAGATTTGTCCTGTAGACTTATATTTAAATATTAATATAAACTAAATATAATATGTCAAATGTGAATTTAATTATTCAGAAAGATATAATAATTATATGATTCTTTATTTTAAAACATTATTGCTAACTGGTATAATAATTTGAAATCGGACAATACTGTAGTTCTTGGTTAACTTAATGACAGTACAGTGCAGTTTATTATTTAATGAATAGGATTTTTCCTTTAAAGACATGAATCTGTTAACATACTGTTTGGAAATGCTATTTTTATGAACTAAACATGTGTAAAAAATATTTATAGAAATATGGTGTAGTCTGTATGATCTTGATACTACATGTTATTAAATATATAAACCACTGAATACTCTGTAGACTATTACGGTCTGACAAAAATTAGCTTTTTTTCATATGAGGCTATTATTTCCTTAAATTTATGGAGTACTCTTCCAGATCTCTTAACAGTGTTGGTACTGTACTTTGCGCAGTGTTTAAGATCTATAGACCATAAAATTGTCTGCGTAAAGCTTTTGGATTTTAAGTGTATTGGTGGATCCACAAAGGGTGTTTTCTTTGCATTTTGTTGTAAATATAAAATAATACATTTCTTTTGAAAACATTTTTTCACCTCCAAAACAAAAAAAAAATCAATGACTACAGTTACATTTTATCATGTGTAGCTCAGTCATTCGGGGTGCTGTGAAAATTGTGGCTTTAGTGTTAAGTATTCATTTTTGTCTTCCGGAGCTTTGAAACATGTTTGAAAATTACACAAATACCCACAGGGCATCTCAGTGTTGGTTACTAAAATCGCCACGGGATAAATTGTTTCTGCAAATATAAATCACTACAGCTTTTCCCATTGGGAAATAAAAAAATCACTCTGCAGAGTTTCTGAATAATATTTCATTGTGTACATAAAGGCTACTTTCAGGCAGTATTACTGTACTGACATTTCTATTACAGTCGCTTGTTTGCACAAAGGCATTAACACACACAGATAGACATTCATTTCACAAACGCTGAAAATACATCAGTCCCCAAGATAAGTGGTTAATGTGCAAGAACTGCACTTTTTAATGTTCCCATGAAGATGAGCCTGTTGTAAAAAAAAAGGACTGTATTCTGTACACAAAAAAATAGGGATGGCATGACAGGTTCAATATACAAATATAACAGTTTTAAGATTTTTTCACAAGAAAATACAGTGCTTTCATATTTACCTCGGGTACATTTCTTAGAATTTTAGAGGAAGATGCATCTAACTGATTGTGAAAAAATTGAAAATAATACAAAAAATAAAAGCATTGGTAGGAAATCTTACCAAGGGGAATACTGTCTTTTCTGACAGAACTCTCTATAGAAATGTGTTACTGAAAGCAAACTGGGACAGAGAAATGGATGCCCCTTTTGTACTAAAAAAAAGGAATTGAAAAACAATTAATAATCAGCTGGCGGGGAAATGTTTTTTTTTTTTAAACTGATATTTCCTGTCAAAAATAAACAAAATACTAATGCAAAATTATAACATGTACAGGTAGTGGACAAAAATGAAAACACTCATGTAAAGTAATCTAAGGGGGTGTTGGGCCAGCATGTGTGGCCAGTATGGTCTGAACAGTAATAGAGTCTACCAGTGTCTGGAATTCAGCAAGAAGGATGCGGCTCCATTCTTCTACAAGAAAGCCATTCAAGTCGGGCCTGGTTGATGGAAGTGAAAACGCCGTTTGAGGTGTTGCCCCAGAGTATCCCATAAATGCCTAATTGGATTCAGATCTGGTGACTGAGAAGACCATGATATAATTAAAAGATTGTTACATTTAGGGGGTGGGGGGTCAGTGTTTGCACTTCTCAAGGTCCGAGAAACATTGAGTGGGAATGGAGGAGTTTAATGAGCTGTCAGTTCTCCGAGATATAATGATCAAAAGGGATCTTCTGGGCAGTTACTCGAGTTAATCATGGTAAGAATAAACATTGAACACCCAGAAAGATAGGATAAGAAAACACAGGAGAGACAGTCGGGTTTAGACTGAGAGGTTGACCAAAAGCATGAGGGGAACAGAGATACGAGGGAGATAGGAGGCTGGATGACCCTGTTAAACCTTAAAAGACCAGATTCTAGGTAAGCATTTAAAGTAACAGAACTCTGATTTTCTTTATGAGGATTTTCTCAGGCTAAAGACCTTCTCTTGTTAGTGATGCATTTTTAAAAAAGAGAAATAGGTTCCCATTTACTTTGGAGCCTCCGGATTTATAGGAAGGGAGATTTTAGTCTTGGCTGTATTTTGTTTTATTTAGGACACAGGATTATTGTTCCTGTTGACTTGTTTCTGCATTATATCGCATTTCTATATAATGTACCAGGTTAGCAGTCTGGATTTTCTGGTGGCGGTGAAGACCTAGACCTCCAAGATGCATTGTTTTATAAATATTGTATCTTGTGTGTTTTATGCTGTGTAGAATTGTTCGTTGGTTATCTGTGTAAATACATATCTATTTGTCCTAGCTTTCCTTTCATTTTTACTCTTTCGCCAGAGCTTTACCAGAAAATGAAAACTCAGGTGCCTCAAGCTATACGAATCGCTCAGGTGTATTCTTTGCATATTGGTGACAACTGGGGGCTTAATTATTTGTTAGTTATTGATTTTCCCACTCTGTGTTGCATGCTTTCTTAACCCTCTATGCTGTCAGTGTTGTGTCTATCAAGCCATTGAGCGAATGCACGTTCTCTGTGGATAAGGGCATTAACAGGAAACAAATGCAACAACATGGGGTGAAGATGATCACTCAGTACTATTAAATTGCAGCTAGCGTTGACCTTGCCTTCCAAGAGAATGGAGGAACACGAACTATGGCAGGAAAATGTGCTTGATAACATTTTTATCGAAAACATGTTTTTAACGTGTTTAGCGAAAAGAGTAAGGGCGTTACCCCGGCGTCCTGGCCAAATTTCCCATTGGCCCTTACCAATCATGGCCTCCTAATAATCCCCATCTATGAACTGGCTTTATTACTCTGCTCTCCTCCCCACTGATAGCTGATGTGTGGTGAGCGTTCTGGCGCACTATGGCTGCCGTCGCATCATCCAGGTGGATGCTGCACATTGGTGGTGGTGGAGGGGAGTCCCCATTACTTGTAAAGCGCTTTGAGTGGACTGTCCAGAAAAGCGCTATATAAGTGTAAGCAATTATTTATTATTATTATGGAACAACAGAACCCTTCACTGTTGAAGCCAAAGCAGTCAGGGCTGTAGAGGTCTTTAGGTTTGCATTACATGTTCACTCATCTGATTGTTAAGAACGTGACAGAGGAGGATTCATCTGATCATATCACATTCGTTCACTTTTCAGTAGTCCATTGCCTGTGCTCTTTGTATCACTGGGCTCACAAATGTGCATCCCAAGGCTAGCATAGTGGAGCTCTTGGGGAACCACATTGATGAAACTGAGGCTGTTTGCTCCCCTGGTTGACATCGTCAGTCAATTGATCTGTAGCAATTAGTGAAGCATTTACAGTATGTCGTTTGCAGAAGAGGCCATGGAGATGGCAGCAGTAGGGGGTGCCAGGGATATATTTCATTGCAGAATGAAAAAACAGTTTTCCAAGAGCAGTTTCAGAGATTGTCCTGTGAACCATACCACATTAGTCCAAGATGGGGAGCGTGGACATGAACTAATATAGGCCTAGAGAAATGGGGGAAATAATATTTGAAGTTAAATCAAGTCTATACTTGACCTTAGCTTGTAATTTATGAATATGATTTTTGAAAGTTAAAGATTTATCAAGCTAAGTGCCTAGATATTTATTAATTTTGACTTGTTACCACTTTGTTTTATCTGAAGTAAAAATTGTGATTAATGGAGCAATTTACAATATTTAAACTTAAATAGCAGAAATTTAGTTTTCACAATTTAGACAATTCTATTGAAGTTGAGCTGCAAATCAGCCATTAAAAGTGACTTGTATAGATGTAAATATAGATGGAGGACCAGGATAGAAACTTGTTGGTCTCCTTATCCGACTTAATGAGGTTGTAAAACAAATCTGTCAGAGTTTACACCCTGTATCCTAAAACCCACATATAGGGTGTAACAGTGACAAAAACCTTAAATACATTTATTAAGGGAGCTGCACAAATAATACTTTTAGCAAGTTATGATAAAATCATTGAAAACTTTAATCGCTACTCTAATGTTCATGTCTGGAACAAAAAGCAGACTGGACATGACATCACGTAAAATATAAGTGCTTTTAAAAAAGACAATAAATGCCTTTTGGTATTTTTTCTGTTACTGTTTTTGCATATACAGTATGTCTCTAGAAAGGTGTGACTTTCATCCTTTTTGAAAAGGTAGAAAAAGTGTGAACTGTGAGTGTGCTGGGATTTCAGCTGATTTAAAGGACTGTTAATAAGAGGCTCAGTGGAGCACAAATTGTATACTGTAGCCAGCATGTTGTGGTATAAATAGTTCAATACAATCACTTGTAGTAAAAAGAGTTCAATACAATCACAGCTGGCAGATTTATTACTTATGTTTTTTTATAAAGCTGATCTAGTACTTCTTATTCAGTAACTTGAAGGGGCCTTAATAAGCATTATGAAGTATCAACCGCCAAACATGCAATTGCCATCAATGAAATGCTCATTAAATAAATTAAATATGTATTTTTTGTCGCAACATTATTTTTCTGTATAATTAAAGCTGCTAAAGAGAAGGTAATGATTTGTTCTTTATAATTTTCTTTATTGGGCTTGCTTCGCAGGGTAGGAATTTGTTGGCTTTTTTATAACTTCTAGTGGCTTGTGTGCATTTATTTCTAATTAGTCAGAAGGAATGGCAGTTAGTTGGATTCATTATAATTTACCAAGCTAGACTCTTTAGCATTATTAAAATTGACCTCTTGGCGCTAAACCAAAAACTATTGAGATATTTTCCTATAAATCCCATACATTTGCCTGTAAGTCCCCCAACGCTCAGTCAGTGTTGCCGGTCACTGTTGCAGCATTTGGGAAATGGCCAGCTAAAGACACATTGTAATTCATTTGAAACATGTATTGTTTCTAAATGAATATATTCAACCTTGCTGGGACTGGAGGACTAGTGTCTGTTTTAATCTCTAGGAAATAAAATACAACACCTCATTTCTGTAGGCAGCCTGTTCCTTGGAGGGATATTGTTTACTCTAGCCCTACCTATACAAGAGATGGGGCAGGTGGCTCTTGTTTGAGTAAGAAACAGTCCAAAGGCTTTTTCCCTTCAGAAGGAGATCTTTAAAAAAAGCTGTCATCATTTAGCTGCATTCACTCTGCAGGGGGCATAGTTGACACAGTCTGTTTTTTTTATTGATTTTCACGTGCTCCAGTACTGCTGTGCTGGGCAGATTTGATTTCTTGCTGCGCTTAAAATTGCTGCATCTGTGGAATTTTTCTCTCCTCTTTCACTGTGCTTTTTCAGAACGTTCCAAATATAAACATCAATACTGCCTTTCTTCTTTTCTTATTGCCCGCCTTCTGTGTTACAAAACATGTACCCCAATTACAAAACATTTAATGTAAGTCCCATAACAGTATTACAATATATAAAGCTGGTAATGGCATTTGCCTCTGTACAAATGCAAGCCAGTGTGTGCTTATGGCAGCTACTGTGTCTTAAATTTATATGAATGAATCATCCTATGCGATTAGAGATCAATTACTATCTGCTTAAACGAGCATGAAGTTCTTATTTATTGCTGTCGTGAATGTATGGACGAATACCATAAAATCAGTAATCTGGATATGCTGTTTTTCCTCTGAAAAGGTTGTAAAATATTTAATCCATTCCTGCATAATTACAGAGGCTACAAAACAGGAGCAAGAGTTCAACTTTGAAGAGCAGGAAGAGAAGGCTAAGGCTGGAGACCCAAAGGCCCAGACTGAAGTAAGCTATCTTGGTTTTGGATAACAACCCTTATGAACAGTACTTGTTCAAGAATTGAAGGAAATATCAGTTACAATTATGTATAAAATTAGGATTTTTATTTTTTGTATGTGCGTGTGTTTACTTATTCCATTGTTTCAAATATAATTGAATGCTTTAACCCACATAGAGCAGAGATCTATCAATTCCTGCTTTCCCACTGCTCCTGGTTACAGAATGACATAAGTATTAGCTTTCTTCCCCATCCATGTAGGGTTATAAAGTGAGCAAAAATTGCCTGATAGACATTCATATAAAATATTTTCCTTATTGTGTCAGTATTACAGGTAACCCTTCCAGCTATATGGATGTAAGGAGAAGCTAATTGATTGAGAGAAGCAAGATATATGCAACACAATAAGTATGGTCCAGCTCTTATTTTTTCAATTAAATTCATTAAATTTTATTTTTTGTGCATTTCCTATGCATTGCAGACAAGTCTTGCTTTAACAGTTTGACGTTCATGGCTGACATACCTTCTGGATGCATCATCCCTTAGTACGTCAGTGAACTGCCAAGTCATGTTTTTTCAGTTTTCATTTATTTTATTTAGATACGTGCCAAAGAATGGAGAAATAGAACTATAAACTCTTTGCTTTAAACAGGTAACTCTTGAATATGATACTCAAATGTTTTTCTTGCTCTGTGCAAATAAACTTTAAAAGTAAAATGGTTTACACACTGTCTCCACATTTACAGAACTGTTGAGAGCTTGTTTTAGTCTACCATAGTTCATGAATGGCCCAGTGAAAAATGATAATACTGACAGAATTTATTCCATTTTTCCTGACAGTGGAAACTGTTGAGGTCTGTTATTGTCATTATATTGTTTTCTGTGATCATTGCTGTTATACAGTTCAGGCGGGTAGCTGCGTCAGCATGCATGTCTGCAAAGGAACAAGGAATAGGTTTATTCCATGCTGAAAAGAGAAGAGAGAAAACACAACTTTTCAGCTGTGAAGCCTTCTTCAGGTGTGAGAATGACAGGGCAGACAGAAAAGGTTAAATAGGACAGAAGAACAAAAACTGGGAGAGGGGAGGAGGCAGGAGGGGCAGAGAGGCCACTCAGGTAGTGCAAAGTACAGAAGGGTGAAGAAAGATGTGAAGTCAAAACCTGCATGAGAGTAGAGAAGATTACATGAAAACAAGTCAGTCATTGAGAGAAGGGGGAAGGTTTGAACCTAGTTTCAGGATGAGTTTCTGGCCCGGGTGAGGGCCCTATCAATAACCTGGGTGGGGTATCCTCTGTTGATTAAAAAAGAATACAGTTTGAGTTCTTGGTTCTGGAATCCCATGTAGTCTCTGCAGAGTCGACGTAGCCTGAGGAACTGTGAAAAAGGGAGAGTTTTTGATGTGAGTGGGATGAAAAGAGCTGTACAGGAGATAGCTGTGTGAATCTGTGGGTTTGTAATAGACTGAGGATGAGAGTCGTGGATGGTTAACAGATACATTTATTTCTAGAAACGGAAGAGTGGTGAAAGATATGTTAACTGTATATTTGAGGGACTGTATTGCTTTTATACAGTGCTGTCCATAAGTATTTGGACAGTGAAAGATATTTTGTTGTTTTGGCTCTGCACTCCAGCACATTGGAGTTGAAATGAAACAATGACTATGAGGTTCAAGTGCAGAATGTCAGCTTTAATTCAAGGATATTTAGGTCTGTATTGAGTGTCACTGTCCAAATACTTATCTATGTGCGTTTACTGTATACTATATATTTTTTTTTATTTTCAGCAGTATCATTCACCAGGATCTAGTATCATTTACAGTTTGTTTCCATTAGCACTTGGTATTGTAAAGAATTGCAAGATTGTCAATGGGTTTAAGATTGAATATTCCACTTTGCTGATTTTTTTACTGCAGAAGATATTTGTGAATTAGGCTCTAATAAAAAAGAGCTTCATGCTTTTAAGACTTTTGAATGTACAAGCTTAATAGTTGCGTGTTTCCATTAATGTCTAGAAATCTTGTCACAAGTAGAGCTACAGCCTGCCGTGTTCACACAGCTCTTTAAATGCATTTTTACATTATGGTGGATTAGCGGTGTCATTTTCAGCTGAACAAAAAGGGACTTGAAATGAAGAAGTCATGTATTACTTTGTCATTTCATGTAAAGATCAATAAAAAAGCAGTATTAAACATTTGTGTTAAGACTCAGTTTGAGGCACTAGATTGTCGATGGCATTTCTCTTTTTATCTTTTGGGTAAAAAAGGCCTGTCTTCAGCATATTACTTCTCTGCTTTAAAAGCGGAAGTACTTGAGACACGGCCTGAAATAGCTTCTTTATCTGATAAACCCTGATACCTATTTCTTTCTAATAAAACTCTTTCAGATAATAAGATTGCCTCTCTTGGGTTCCTTTTTGTACTCTGCTGAGCTGTCATATGTGTTTAAGAAGCAAAAACTGAATGTGAAGATACTTCTTCTGCTTTGTGGGATTTATTTTAAACTGTTTTAATAAACCTGAAAAGGAAAACCTGTCAGAAATATATTTTCTTCTGCACGTTTACAAATTTGTATTTTTATATTGCCTTTTTTGAAATGATAAATTAATGTAAAGTACAACTTTATCTCAGCTATAATACTTCTTAACCCCCATTACTGGCATCTAAATAATTTACATACAGTATATACACTAGTTCAAATCTCATACTGTATGTTACATTTTAATGCCTGTTTATATGCAATGTCTTTCCCATCACGTATCTTTTCATGAAATACATTTGCACTCTGCTGCACATCTCTGTTATTATAGTTTAGTTGGTAAGAAGTGGAGGGGTGTTTAAATTGCTTCAAATTTCTCCTGGTGGGCATACCTTGATTCTAAAATGGTTATTTCAAAATTCTGAAATGTACAGCATTCTCTGCTAGCAAACTAAGCAAAAGTATGATCCCTTACTTATGTACCATTTCAATTTGAAGTATTTTACCATGTCCACCATGTTTACCATGAATGAATGATATATCTATTACATTGGTAGGAATGGGGTTCATATTCAGTATTTATTCTGTATTTACGAGGAATAGAATAACAGGAATAGAGGAGGAATAACATTGATATGTTCTCTGTCACATAATCAGACCTAAAATACTAGATAGGAAATTGTCAATAAAAACATTTAATTTAATTTGGCTTATCTGGAAGCTGTGTATAATGTAGTATATTGGCTTCAACAACATTCCTGGGTAGCTTGTTCCATTTTCCCAGTAAAGAAGTGTCTCCTGTTCTGCTGAATCTCCACGATGACCTTTCATGTCAAACATTTTAAAGCACTGTACTACATACTGTACAAAAAAATAAATTTCCTGGAAAAATATCTGCTACAGACGGAAAGATTTGTTGCAAAACTGTTTTTTTTAACATGAGTTTTAAAATCAAACAGTAGAGGACCATTGCATTTTGTTTCTGCACATGTAAAGCTGAATATGTTCAAGTGGTAGAAAGTTCGATCAAATTTCAGAATGTTCTGTCGACTTCGATCAATTTACAAGAGAAAATCAAGCCTCAAAGCCCAGAGGGTCTTCTCATTCAAGTCACTTATGTTTGTATAATGTGCGCATGTGGTCTAAGACAGAAAATACAATTGAATTTCAAGGCCTGCCCAAAAGAGTCCCTTAAACGTAACATTTCCATGTCTTCTGTCGTTGCAGATTGGCAAATATTACTTGAAGTTAGCAGAGGAGAAGGATGAAGAGCTCAACAATTGCAATGCCGTAAGCTGGCTTCTTCAGGCTGCAAAAAACGGCAGGAGAGAGGCCGTTAAGTTGTTGCGACGCTGTTTAGTAGAAAGAAGAGGTGTGTAAATTAGCCGAGTTTATGTTTGCCTTATACCATTGTTTGTGCATCACATCTTGGGATGGATGTGTTTCGTGGAATTATGTCATCCTGCTGCTTTGTGGCTCCAGATGTTATCTACCGGGGTCATTTTGAACATGTTCCACTTTAACTGGAATGATTCATGCTCCGGCCATTTTCTGTAATGGTAGCACTTATTTCTGACATGTTGGTATTGAAACGGCAACAAACCCTTTAGCCAGCATCATTAAGAAACATTGCGTGACCTACGTTTATTTTTTCCCACGTATTTCATATATCCGTTTGTGTTCTAGCTTTTATGGCTGACTTTTTATTGTAATTTAAAAAGAGGGTTTTAGAAACGTTTATTGGTCAGGTACAGAGAGAGAGCCCTGTAAAGTGGAAGTGAGCACCCCTGATGGAGAAATTTGAAGAAACACAAATAGTCTTTTAATAAGGGTTCATCATACAGACATATAGACATCATGCAGATATTTGAACTGTGGATGTTGAAGTACAGTATGGAGTGAAAATGTGACAGTTCATCTATAGTGCTATAGTTTTTTAAAGTGCTGTAAGACATGTGATGGGCACTCCCCCTTATCACTGCATAACAAAATGAAGAGGAAGCTAAAACCTTACTTGTGGTCTTGACAGCATGTTGGTGTATCTTTCGACAGGAAGGCAAACGTATACAAACAATATATTTTTGAGCTGTGGTGTCATTAGTGACTTTACTCTGTGCTGTTTGTAAGGAATCACAACAGAAAATGAGGAAGAAGTGAAGAAACTGTCTTCAGAAACTGATTTTGAACGGGCCGTGAGGAAGGCTGCACTAGTGATGTATTGGAGATTAAACCCCGAGCGGAAAAAAAAGGTCGCAGTGACTGAGCTTCTGGAAAATGTTGGACAAGTTAATGATGACAAAGGTTTGCAGATACTGTTTCATCTTCTATAAGACTGCCTAGTCTATTTACAGTTTGAAGTAACTTTAATGCCTTAGTACATAAAAGGCTGTACATAATTACTGAAAAGGGCAACTCCATGGGCTCGTACATGATTCATCTAGTAAAGTACGTCATGACTGGTTTTCAACAGGTTTATTTCAGTAAAATAAAGATACCGATCTTCAGTACACTGATTGTACATACACAGTACAATAAAAATATAATTTAAGATAAGATAAAGTTATCTTTATCTCATGAGTTCACTGCCGTTTGTTTGTGAATTTATGATTGCTTTTTGTGCATCTTGCATCAAATAATATAAATGCCATATCAAAATTAATGGTTTGTTAAAATAGTGTGTGGGGCAGCATGCTAGCACAGTGGTTAGCATTGCTCCACTTTTTGGGGTGCTATCTTTTTAATGTTCTTAAACATTGGGGATTTTTTAATGTTCTCCCTGTGTTCACATGAGTTTTCTCTGGGTGCTCCGGTTTCCTCCACAGTCCACAGACATACTGGTAGGTCAATTGGCTTCTGGTAGAATTGGCCCTGGTGTGAGCGTGTCTGTATTTTGTGTCTGTGTGTGCCCTATAATGGACTGGTGTCCTGTCCAAGATATATTCTGCCTTGCTGCTGTTCTGCCGGGATAGGCTGTGGCTCCCCCTGATATAGTGGCTAGAAAATGAATGAATGAATGGATGGATGATTGGTAGTATTATTTATGGTAGTATTTTTTCCACCTGAATTCCTAGTACGGTGGAACGAAGTCTTGGTGGGGCATACTGTTGACTTAGTTCAGGTGGGTAGCTGGGTCAGCAAACGTAGGCCGCAAAGGAACAAGTAATACGTTTATTCCATGCTGAAAGAGAAGAAAGAAAACAACGTTTCAGTTGTGGAGGGGTGTTGCTTAAAACTATTGTGTTTCCATTCTTCTCTTTTCAGCATGGAATAATGCTTACCACTGCAATACTATGCCACCCTAATTTAGTTGCCCCCTTTATTAGATTAACCAAAAAAAAGAAGAGAACCTACCTAATATCAGCAACTAGAAAAAAAAATCACAAATTAAAGTAAAAAACACAATAAGCCATCCTTAATGATCTAAATCTGCTTTTATTCTGAATCTCCTTCTACCCCTCAATCACGACCGAAACACTGTGTTTTCTTTATTCTCTTTTCAGCATGGAATAAACCTATTACTTGTTCCTTTACTTTTAACTTAGTTCATTCACGTGTCTTGCATGCTTGTGTGTGGCTTGTAATCCCCGGATTGGTTTTAATGGACTTTACAGGGCAAATATAATTACCTTTAGGTAGCAGGATTTTATCCACTATGTGCAGTGTTCTCCTAAAAACAAACGCTAACTCTTTTTTGTCTTTTTTTTGTTGGGTTACGATTGTTCCTGTGCCCAGATGGAGCTGCCAAACCGGGTCCTGTTCCAAAATCTGTACAGAAACAGAGAAGGGTGCTGGAACGCCTTGTCAGCAGCGAACGTAAGGCTAAGAGTGATTTCTGTAATACGCTTTCACCAAGTCTCTGGCGGAAACATTTGAAAGGAAAACGAGTCCCTCCTGTTGCAAAATCTCAAGCACTTAAACTTCAGTTACTGACTTAAGTTGGAAACGAGAGTCAGCCATTTGGCCCGTGTAGCCCGTTGGATAGTAACGGTGAGACAGGACGCTGTTCTCCAGCTCGGGGTAAAAAGGGGTAAAAAGCAGAAGACCTGGTAGCTCTACAGCAGTGGTTCTCAAACTTTTTGGACCAAGTACCACCCCTGATCAAACCGAAGCATCCAAGTACCACCTACAAGTCATCTTCTCATAGGAACCCCAGAAATTCTCAATGACCAACATGAGCGGGCGTGTGCGCACACACTCACATACACATATAATAAATATTATAGTAATAAACTTTATTTGATATAGCACCTTTAAAGGTGGCTTCTCAAAGCGCTTTACAGAAAAAAAAAAACAGGAACAACAACAATTAAAAATAAACAATAAAAAAGCACCATTTCAGTGAGTGGGGTGAGCCTGTTTAGTCGAGCAAAGAGAGAGTCTAACAGATTTTAAATCGTCAGGCATTTTCTTGATGGCAAAGGTCTCGCGGTGAATGTTGCAATGCGTCCATTAATTTCTGGAGCAACCTCTCTAATTTGTGCAACTACACCACTGTGTTGGCTTGTCATTGCTCTAGCACCGTCTGAACAAACTTTGACACATTTTATCCAGTCGATGCCATTCTCTTCGATAAATTAATTCAGAAGCTGAAATATGTGCTCTCCTGTAGTTCCTGTTGGTAGTGGCTTACATAACAGAAAGTCTTCATGGGATGTACCCTCAAACTCATATCTAACGTAAACGAGGAAATTGGCCAAATCGACTACAGACTCATCTAATTGCAGTGAAAAGCATGTGCTCATCTTAACGCGCAATATCAGCGTACTTTTGATATAATCTGCCATATCAATAATTCTATGAGTGACTGTGTCTTTCAGAGGGGGCAGCAGGTCGAGCTGTTTAGCAGCTTTTTCTCCACACATAATACGTGTCAGCTCTTTTGCCAACGGTAAATAAGGTTCTTCAAAAATAGTGTGGGGCTTACCTGCTTTAGCAATCCGCAAGCTTGCACTTTTCCCCATTTCCGTTTCAGGAGTCTGTCTCAGAAGTTAAAAAGTTTTTATTTCATGCGCATGGGAGTGAAACATGAATTTTTCTCAAATGAACCTAGAACAGTTCTTAAATATCTTTCTGTTATCTATCACAGTTTTCTGTGCTCACAAGATTACGCATTTCTATGCATTCCTGTGTTTACAACATTGGCATTGTACCAAAATGCCACACATTCTTCTACCTCCCTATTAACTGGAGATAAGTTTTTTTTAAATACAACTGGTCACTTGTGTTCGTAGCATGCATTCCTATATAGAATTACATTGTAGCTCGTGTGTCCACTCAAGTATTAGCGCGCGCTGTATCATAGTACGTAGACTGCTTATTCGACTCGTACTAAAATAGAAAATATGAAAACCTGTCCTGATTTTTCAGTGCACACAACAAAGTTCCAGGGTCATATGGCGTACCACCTGGCGGTACTCCATGTACCACGAGTGGTACGCGTACCATAGTTTGAGAACCATTGCTCTACAGGATCAAGTTTGCTCCCCTCCAGTCTGCCATTCTCTGAAACATCCACATTTTAAATTCCAATCAGGAATAATAATAATAATAATAATAAAAATAAAATGTATTTGCAGTGCACTTTTCATAGGTAAAGTGCATATACAATTAATAAACCATACTGTACAATACAGGATTAATTCCAACTATATGGTGATAAAACAGCTCTGAGTCAATACAGTAAGATAAAATCAGGGAGCACCAAAGGCTTTCTTGTACATGTTTTTACTCGTGATTTCAATGCTGCCATGGACTGGCCTGCATTAATTTCATGGGGCAAGTCATTCCAGAGATGGGGAGTATCTGAACAAAAACCACAGTCTCCCACAGGAGCTTAGTCCTTGGAATGCAGAGTTTGAATTGGGATTGAAAATAAGTAGACCTGGAGTTCCAGCTCAAGGTCTGGAGTTAGAATAGTCCTTAAGATAAGAAGGGGTAGTTTCGTGAACACAGCAGCAGTAGCAGCAAAATATTAAGGTCAATTCTGAACCTCCCGGGCAGCCATTGCAGTGGATGCCAACACGGGTATAATGTGAATCTCATCATGCTCTTCACTGTTAGGAATGAAAAAGAAGCTTAGCTAAAAGCTCCATAATTATTACAGATGTTTGAATGGTTATGACAACCTCTATGATAAAGTACTGTAAATAAAATGAAGGTAAAATGAAGTAAATACTGTATCTGTTCTTCATATAGTTCACTTCCATTTCAATCTCAACAAATCCACAATGCATTTATCATGCTGATCAGGTTATTAGAATTAATTGTGAAGCTTTTAAAAAAAAACAGCTTTTGCTGATGTAAACTGCCAGTTTGATTAAAATATGTTTTGCTCTTTTACCTAAAAAGAATGTGAACCTCATTCTAATTGACTTTCACACATCATAATGAAGAGCTTTGGATCACAGGATTATTCTGTGAGTATCAAATTGTAGTTTGTATATGTACTTCAAACCCGTGATCTTGTGTTTCTCTGAACAAAGAGAACATCCCCCATTTTTTTTCTTTATTTTCCAGCCAGCAAATACATTGCTTTAGATGATTTTGTTGAAATCACCAAGAAGTATGCAAAGGGCATCATCCCGTCCAGCCTGTTTATGAGCGATGATGACGATGACGACCTGGATGGGAAGGGCCCTGATGACCTGCCACTACAGCAGAAGGTGATATTTCTGTCATAGTGGCCATAGAAAACACAGTGGTATTTAAGACAAGTGCTACAGTATGGTACCTTGATGTGTGCTCTTAATTAGATCCAGGACTAATATAATTGACCTAAATAGTATTACAAGGAGGTACTGTAGCTGCATCAGCATGCGTGGGCTGCAAAGGAACAGGTAAAGGTTTATTCCATGCTGAAAAGAGAAGAAAAGAAACACAGCCCTTTCGGCTGTGGAGCCTTCTTTGTGTGTGATGTTCGGGTCTTGACACCCGAAGAAAGCATCAAAGCCGAAACGTTGTGTTTCTTTTCTTCTCTTTTCAGCATGGAATAAACCTTTACTTGTTCCAAAATGGTATTAACTGGGGTCATCAAACATGGCTCCTATAAACAATTTATCTCCATTTCTCAACAATCTAATATTATTTTGGTGTTTTTTTTAAAGCTGTCACTAGGAATTAATGGAATGCAAATATTGTTTAGCTTTGGTTCTTTCACAAGACTAGAAACCAAACCAAACTAAACCATCTAAACAGATTTTTAATTCTTCGTCTTCAAGGAACAAAATATCACACTGATTAAATAAAATTCCTTTGATACAGGAGTATACTGTATATACATTTTATATGGAACTCCTTTCATGGTTATATACATACTGAATCTTCTTCCCTTGAACCAGATGTGCTGCTTGGGATTTAATAATGTACAGGACCTTATAACGTCCAAAAGATAATGGCAAAGAACCTATCACAAAGCAGTGCAGACAGATATTTGAGGAGATGCTAGATTGAACATGATATACTGTAAGGCCAGATGTACAGGATCCTACAGAAGGATTTTATTTTCTTTACTAACCTTCACTTCTGCATGTTATCAAACCTCAATTTAAAACTCATAAATGAATACATTTTTGCTCAAATGAACCCTTATGGTAATGTTAATATGCGTGTTTCATTATAAGATCATCTTACTTTTTTACAAACTGCAAAGTAAACTATGTCTTCCTAATGAGCCCTAATTAAGTGCCAAACAGCTATTCATGGCTGCTAACATTTATTTTATGTACTGTCAATAAATGAGAAGTCGTTTTAGATGGATATGCTTCTAGAGTTGTAAAACAACCACAAATAAATGATATTCACATGCCTTGACGTCTTGACCTCTTTTGAGGTCTGTGAGTATCCCTTATATTATGTAGGAGGTGCTTTATTTTCTTGAACACAATAAGTGAAATTTTCTTTTCTGTGCGCCTGCGAAAATGAAAAATACAAAAGTTGTAATTTTTTGTCCCCTGCATAATACAGGATGTTGCAAGGATATATTTTTGTACATTACTTCTTTAAATGATGCCAAATTACAGCCACGATTGATGGCTTTTGACAGGGAAAAGAAACTGGCATGAAGTAATAAGTTGTGACAGATGAAAGAGCAGTTGCAGGTGGCTCTATTAATTGTGACGTTTCTTAGTTGGTCTGGCACTGTAAATAAGCTTGTGTTTCTGTGGAGTGTCACATTTGCTGCTCTGGATTTCAAAGAGGAAGACGTAAAACACACAGTGAAGGTAACTTCTGTGTCACAGAACTGACACTTTTCATAATGAGAATTTTGAAGTTTTTGATCCATGCAGCTGCTTGTATATTCATGAATTTGTCTTTGTTGCTGCTCTCTCAGAAATTCAAAAAACTCATTTGGTCTAGATGTACATAGAGACATATCTACAGAAGTAGAGCTTCATGCTTCATATGCATAGGTTCTTTGTTTACAGAGCTATTCTTATACTTCTGTATAAGTAATGTTTTATGCTATTAAAGAAATTGGGAGTTCATCCAGTTTATGCCTTAACTCAAGACAATCTACAGTCCTGGTTCTGGAGAATCCTTGCATCTGTTGGTTTTTGTTCCACCTGAGCACAATTAAGAAATGTTAATGTGCTTTCCAGGTCTGTTTTCATTGACCTATTCTATGACTATCCAAGCCCAGGGATGGCAGGCCCTTGCCTGAAAATTTCTAGTCCACAGTTTTTTTTTAGGAGAAATCTTCTGTAATACAACAAGGAGATTGTTCATTACTCTTTTCCCCTCTCATTTTTGCAGATCCTGAAATATCCACTTCATGCTGTCATAGAAATGAAAGAACATCTGATTGACTGGGCCTCCAGGGCTGGAATGCACTGGCTGAGCACCATTATTCCCACGCACCACGTCAATGCCCTCATTTTCTTCTTCATTATCAGCAACTTGACAATTGACTTTTTTGCCTTTGTGATTCCCTTGGTTATCTTCTACCTGTCCTTCATTTCGATGATCATCTGCACCCTGAAGGTTTTCCAAAACAGCAAAGCGTGGGATAACTTCAGAACTCTCACAGATCTCCTGTCGCGCTTTGAACCAAACCTTGACGTAGAGCAAGCCGAGACGAACTTTGGGTGGAATCATTTAGAGCCTTACCTTCATTTCATTTTGTCAGTCTTCTTTGTGATATTTTCTTTCCCGGTTGCCAACAAAGAATGGATCCCGTGCTCGGAGCTGGCCACCATTGCCATCTTTTTTACCATTGCCAGTTACATGGGCCTCAGCTCTTGCGCTGAACCGTACACCAGAAGAGCACTCTTCACTGAAATAGCTTCTTCGGTGTGTGCCTTAATGGCTGGCCTTCCGGAAAAATTGGCGTTTCTTCGTTTTTTTGGTAAAACCTTTGTCACCCTTCCCCTTGGCGATTTTGTTGTTTTGAATGTTAGTGTCCCCTGCCTGCTGTACATGTATCTTTTTTACCTGTTTTTCAAGATGGCTCAGTTGCGAAAGTTTAAAGGCACTTACTGCTTTCTGATTCCCTACATGGTGTGTTTTATGTGGTGTGAGTTTTCTGTAGTGCTCCTTCAGAACTCGACCGGAATAGGCCTCCTGCGAACATCCGTTGGCTATTTCCTCTTCTTGTTTGCACTGCCTGTCTTAACGCTGGGGATTGCTGCCATGTTTCTCATTCAGTTTGTGAAGTGGTTTATTGCTCTAGATGTTATCAAGATTGTTGTCACCTTGGTTGTGTGTGCCATCCCTGTTATTCTCCGGTGGTGGACCAGGTTTAGCTTCTCCTTACTGGATATGGTCAAATCGTTGTCCAAAAGTTCCGTTGTTAAATTGATCTTGGTCTGGATCTCTGCCATCATGCTCTTCTGCTGGATCTACGTGTACAGATCAGAAGGCATGAAAGTGTACAACTCCACTTTGACCTGGCAACAGTACAGCTTTTTATGCGGCCCCCAAGCATGGAAGGAATCGAACATGGCACAAACGCAGATCCTGTGTAGCCACCTCGAGGGTCATCGTGTTACCTGGACTGGGAGGTTCAAGTATGTGCGAGTTACAGAGATTGAGAATGGGGCGCAGTCGGTCATCAACCTGTTGCCTTTCTTCGTTGGAGATTGGATGAGGTGCTTGTATGGCGAAGCCTACCCCACGTGTGACCCACAGAATGCTACTGCAGAGGAGGATGAACTTTGTCGGCTGAAGTTTCTCGCAAAGCACATCTGCCACATCAAAAGGTTTGACCGTTACAAATTTGAGATAACTGTTGGGATGCCTTTCAATAAAAAGAATGGAAATGTGACTTCAGAGGAGGATGATGCAACTAAAGACATTGTCTTGAAGGCCAGCAATGAGTTCAAAAAGGTCTTGCTGAACCTGGTACAAGGGAGTATGGTGGAGTTTAGCACTGTATTAGAGGGACGCCTTGGCAGCAAATGGCCAGTCTTCGAGCTCAAAGCCATTCGCTGCTTGAACTGTTTATCCAAACTGGCTCCAGTAGGTAGGCAGTATAAAATCGAGCATGACTGGAGGAGCACAGTGCAGCATGCCTTCAAATTTGCATTTGATTTCTTCTTTGATCCCTTCTTGTCTGCAAAATTAAAATCGTGATATCATCATGTGGACAAAGTAGCTACGAGCTAATGAACCCTGCACACACAAGACACTGTAAAAAGGCATAAGTAAAAACACAAAGTGAATACTGCATGGTACTGCACTTCACAAATTTGCATGAGCTCACCACTGCAGTTACTAAGAGATATACACAGGCATTCTTTCACCAGTGATTTAAACATTTAAAATATTCAAAGCTTTTGTTTCGGAGGATTATAGTATTGGCTGTACCAAAGAATGCACCAGGGAAAATGAGAAGGGAGACAAGAACACAATAAGAATTTAAAGTAGAATTACATCGAAATACTTAATGCACAGGTATTTGTTTTATTGCAGTGATGTAGTAGTAAACTTTAAATTTTCTAGTGAGACAATCTTTCAGGTAATTTATTAAGCCATACAGAAATGACTAAATTGATTTATTAATATCAGAAGCATTTTCTGACATTTACTAGCAAGCTTCGTGTATGCAAACTGGTAAAATACAGACTTTTCTGTATTTTCCAGCTTTCCAGAATTTTCAGGTGAGCAGCCGGTGGATTTCACGAGATTGCACAACTGATAACTGATGTAAATGACTCGTTCACAGAGTCTGGCGCTACAGGCAGAAAGATAATCAAGAGTGCAAGAAACTTAGATCCAACAACATACTGTATGCTGTAGTCTTTATTCTACTGTTTTGTCTCCATTTTCATTACTCCGCCTTAAGCTTGAGGCTTTAACCAAGTGCTTTATGCTGCTAAGAAGCTGGATGTATACAGTACAGTACATATGTATATTAAATCCAGTTGCAGTGTTGTGTGAAATTACTCCCTATTTGTATAAACACTTTGTGCTGCTTGAGTGGAGATCCTAGGACCTACAGTATAGTGACCTGGAAGATGTATTCTTATGATTTAGTACAGTAGAACACACATTTATTTTAGCACATTTGAGGTGAACAAACATAGCTGCCTTTTTTGTTTCCTTTGCTGAACAATTATACTTTTTTATGCATTATATCTGAATTAATTCTAACCACCCAGAATTAAAGGGCAACTGTAAATGCAATAGTTCTATTTTTATTTTTAGGAAAATCACTATTACTATCACTATCCACTATTATTAAAGGCAAATAAAAACAAGGTGAAAAGGAATACTTTGATAGTAACCTCTGGTACACTGTTTGAGGTTTGAAGGTTCGTAATGAATAGAACTTGTCATGTTGGTTAAGTGGCTTTGTATTTTGTCTGCATTGACAATATCGACTCATGCTTGACACAAGTCTATAGTATTTTGTGTGCTTTCAGATTAAGAATGCTAAGATTTGGTAGCAACAGGTTTCAGTCAGTTTTGTTCAAATGTGGTACTAAATTTAATTGCAGGAAGTTATACATTTAAAGAGCATGCAAAATATTGGTTGGAAATAAAATAAAGTACTAAAATGAAAAAAGAAACTTGAACAGTTTACACTAATAATAACTATGAGTTAGCTATGAAAAACACTTTTTTTGTGAGGATGATTTAAAGTTACAGAATGCTGTAAAAACACAGGCTTAGGTGTCTTTCAAATTGTCCGAAAAACATAAGAACTGAAGTGCCTTTGCCCACAGTGCCTTTCAGGGTTCCCTGCTGGACTTGTATGTTGTAAGACATCTTTAAGATTGTGGCAGAACTGGGACAAGCATGTCACCACTGGTGGAGTCTATAGGTACAAGTCTGGACTCGTGGAGATCTACACACAAGGTTGGGTGAAGTGTTTTTTGTTCTTCAGACACCTGAGAAACAGTCCTTTTCATTCTAAGCTTGCTTTGCTTCATTGGTGCTGTGCTTTCAAATTAAAGTATGTTTACAAGTGTTTGATGTGAATTTATGGAACTAAAGGTAATCAAAAGAATTGGAAAGAACAGAACCGCTGCAAAAACTGCAGATCTTAAGCTAAAACAAATGTTGGTCCAGTTAACTTAAATACTGTATTATCCAGCTAACAATTTACATGGTGTGGCAGTTATAAGTGATGCTTATATCATGAAGGCTTGGCTTTATGGTTATTGTTTCACAGGTGATTAATATATAATGAAAAGACACCTTATCTAGTGTGAAGAAATGTAACCGAATTCAGCAATGTTTAAGTGCCTAGTAACACTGCTGTACTAAAAATGTGTACCCTGTCTGTTGATGTGATGCTCTTATCAACACTGCTGTAACTCAAAACTGTGGAAAATCAAAAATAAAAGACCATGTAAAACAGAGTGGTTCATGACCTTGTTTATTCATTACAGTTATGACATTTTAATGATGGAGAACCTGTAATGTAAATTGTGAATATAAATTGCATGACAAAGATGGACAACATCTGAATGTTTTTAAGATTAACACATTAAGTTCTTCAGCACACTTCAACAAGAACATTGAAGTATTAGGTGAAAGGTGACAGAACTGAGTAAAAAAATCCCTGTACCTTAAAATCTGAATCTGTATTTGGGAAGCAAGCATCCTTTATGATAAACAAGGTGCACAGAATCTGAAGACAAAATGAGAGTTGAAAAAGCCCTCATCAAAGGCAACTAAATACTGAGAAATTGTAAGTTGTCCAAGGGTCACTCAGTTGTTTTGAGACAATCTCTATATAAACATCTAGCAGTACAAATGGTGTTAATGTTTAATGTCAGTAATGAAAAGCTACCACATGGTGGCATCCTAACATTTCCTGATTAGAATATATTTAACTGCACAGAAATTTAGAAATTCTGCCTTTTGCTGCTGCTTTAGAAGCAATAAGAAAGTGGATTCCATACAACTTGAGCTTGATTAAAAAAAAAGGAATCAGTTTTGGACTTTGTGGTTTAGTCAGTGTATGTTAAATATTTCAGGTTTAAAGTGTACATGAGCTCTTTTTAATTGACAGCTAGAAAGGCTGTGTGAGTCACATCTGAAATATTAAAAGATACTAAGAATTATTCAAATTGCATTGCAGACTGCAGGACAAATTACCATCTGTAGGCTCTGCTATTACTGATTATCTTTGTCTGTGAAGACATTCACAAAGCAATAGTTAATCAAAACTAGGATTTTTCAGATACTAATTTAGGCTGACCGTTACATGCCCGAGTTCTCAGAATACAGTCAGGTTTCCACTGGAAGCAGTATGATTAAAGCCCAAATGATTGTCACATTATGGAGATGAAATGACAGATGGATTCAACATTATACCAAAATCTGCGACATACAACAGTAGATGTATTTAATCCCAAAGGTAGATGCATTTCGGTATGTTTTTAGGGCTTCTATGGGGTAAAATGAAACAAGGATAAAACTATGAATGTAGTAAATACATTCTATTCTATGTGAAAGTAAATTGCTACGTCTTGCTTGTGACAGGTAATAATACAGTATGCTCGATCTAAAACTAAAACCTAGGTAACTATCACAGAAGTAACCTTGTTAATTTAATCAGCATACCAAGCACCGTACATACCATCTGAGAATCTCAAGTGTTTTCTCCCAAGAAATGTACACAAAACTGAAGGCACCGGTGTCACACCACAGTTGTCCTTGTAAGCTGCCAAGTGGAGTTGTCATACTATCTTGATGGAAGAGCACATTTGTTGCCAGACTAAGTTTTTTCCATCTCATCATAACCAAGAGACTCAACTAACCACCAGTCTCCATGGCAATGTCCTCTTCACAAAGATGAACAACCATCTTCAGGTTTAAGGCAATTTTGTGCCTTGAAGCACCTTTGTTCCCAAAGTCTCTATTTAAAAGAAACTATATCCTAGTGTTCCTTTATAAAATACTCTTGAAATGGCCAGTCTGTCTGTATATGAGTTTTTAAATAGGCTCCTCTTGTAGTTTCATTTTAACTATTAGATTGCAATAAGAATCTGAAAAGTAAAGCAGGTGGATAATCATTCTCTAAAAGGTACCTGTATGTCTGAATGTGGTACAGTATGTGTCTGTGTGCGTGGCCTCAAAAATGGACTGGTCCTATCCAATGTGTTTTCTCATCCTCTAGCTTGCACCCTGTGTTGCTGGGATAAGCTCGGGGTTGCCATGACCCTTAACAGAGAAAAGCAAATAATTAATCCATTTTCTAACCACTTTACATCCAATCCAGGCTCAGCAAGTGACAGGTGCAAGGCAGGACACAGCCGGGATGTGTGTCCTTACAAAAAAAATATAAAATTTAAATTTTGGGTTGTGTTCTTGGTTTACATTTTAAAAGGATTTCACAATACAAAATCTTGAAGAAATAGTGGTGCTATCTGAGAAGCATCATGCTGCCTGTGACAGAGAAATTGAGCTGACCATCTGCAAAGTCAACAGCTTCAAAAATAGCACAAAGACCTGCCCGTATAAGAGATTCTCTTACTGTATGCAGCTTTCCAATTAAGACCTAGGAAAAGGGCAATTATATGACACAGCCTAGAATGTATTTTTCTTGAAATACTGAGACAGTACCTCAATAAAAGGGCTCCATACCCACACAACTGTAGGATGCAATTTTGTTGAAATCTTTATTTGAAAACTCATATTAACATATTTATAATCATTTATTTGACACCCTTGTCGTCTAAAAATACAAGAAACAAACACAAAAGTTGAATCATGAAAAAGTGGGATGAACATTTTCAAATGGAAAGGAATGGACCAGAAAGCTTTTTATATGGCCTTGCAAAATCAATATTAATATTGACCAAAATTCAAAATCAATATTAAAAAACTGGATAACCAAATGAGAGGATGTTTTAATTCTATTAACTGGCATCCACCAAGTTGTCATTGCATACCAAATGTCATTTGGATACGACCATGATGAATACAACAGAACATTCATTAAGGAGGTAATTGGACTGAAGGAAAAAAAGTACATTAGTAATATTACTTCATGTTACCCTTGGGACACACTGTGGTTAATCTGAGATGTATCGCCGTTATTGTCCATTTTCTGGCTGTTGAGTCCATTTCCGAGATTGCTGTTTTCATTTGAAGCTCTGAACTCGACTGAAGCTGTAATTAGTACAGCATTTCATGGATATCAATGTTTTCAGAAGGGATTGTACTTTCTTGACGTACAACTTTACCACATTCCTAAACCGCTTTTTAAATATTTTCATTTTTTACAGAAAAAAATTGAATGTGTAAAGAGAATTAACAATATATACACAGTTCCATTCATCCTTCTTTAGTATTTGAGTACAGTATTAATAAACATTCCTCATTCCCTTTTATTTTTGCTGATTAAAACATTTTAGGCATTATAAATGTACATTGTAATACTGAACAATGGTAAACATGCTTCTGTGCTTCAAAACACAAAAAGTATATTAGTTGTTTATGGTACAGGTGCCGTGTTGAGAGTACTCTGCAAGCCATTTTACAGCGAACAGCTTGTTCTTATGGATTAAAAAAAAGGCAGCCAAAATTCTAAAAACATATTATTACTACCATGCAGCTTCATCATTGCTAATGTTCTCTGTTGCAAATTATCATGAAGAAAGGCAGAGATCAGTCACAGAACTGTCAATTCTCTCAAGTAAGAAGTGGATCTTGCCTCATTCAAAACTCTTGTGAAGACTGCGTGTTAGAAGAGTGCTATATTGCATTGTTGATGGTTCTCTCTGCTGTAAAATATAGTCCCTCACTTCTGGAATCCAAAATCCAGTTTTATTTTTTATCACCATACATTTCATAAAAAGATGGTAAACATACATTCAGACTTGTGCCACATCTTATCCACTAAAGCCACCAATGAACCAAGACATACAGTAGTGCATTTCCATTTAAGATGTAAAGCATTTTTTCTCTTTTCCTTCTATGATGCCACAGTTTTCAGACACCTTTTTGAAACCTTTATGTTTATTCTATTGATTGAAAGCTATAGGCTGCTTCCCAATTTTCACCACAGCAAAACGGGGATTAATGTGTTTTATGTCTGTGTGATTGATTCAATAAAGGGTTCAGAACAGAGATATAATGAAAATGGAGAAGACCCTCATACTTAAATGTACTGTATATCCTGTTGCTCATCCTTGGAAGCATCTCTTATAGTAACCAAGGGCCACTAACAAGAGAAACAGTGGCAATGTGTAGATCAAAAGAATAACATGAAATATAGGGATTCTTAATGACAAAATGGATGATTTGATGTTGTACTTCAAACAGACCAGAGCAGGTCTTCAAAGAGTGGTAGGAATATCCTGCTGTGTGGCTTTATATCCTTTTTTCTCACATTTCTTTGTTAATTTGGAAAAAAAAAACAGGTTTAAAGGCCATTTTTATCAAACCTTACAACCCTCTCCAATTTGATTTATAATAGAAAACTGAAAAATAGTACATTTTATATGCAAAACCCCAAATAAAACTGAAACTGCTACAGCTACTGCTGCTGGCCACAAAAAGATTATTCTTACTACTGGTACATCAATATAACAACTCTCTATTCCCATCTTCTTTTGTTGCCAGCTTTTCCATTAACCTTTGACTGTAATATCTGCAGTTGTTGTGCTAACAAATCATTCCAATGAAATAACAGAAAATAAAACCTACTCTGGTGATGCCTGCAGGAGTATACTATATGTACTTACTATAAATAATTCTCATTTTAATCTGAAAAAGCATGGGATATTTATCTGGTGCAACCGGTTTTATCTATTGTGTCTGTCTGTACTTTATGCCAAACAGAATGACTTGTAACAAACACCACTATAACATTTCTTCTACCTGACTGACTTCTCAAACAAAGAGAAACATTAACTCCCACCTGCATCGGCTTCACAAATCTTACATCAACGATATTTCAAGTCCATTTTAAGAAACAAACGTCCCACCATACAATATTAAAAAATATTTCAAAAGTCTTAAAAAATACCTCACTGTTTAAAGGGGATTGTAATAACACCACCTCTTCATGCCTCATATTAAACTCAAGGCAAGCATTAATTTATTCTGTAAAGATATGGCTCTGAAGTTACTGAAAACTAGCCTGAACTAACCTGAAGGCCAATCTGACATAATCCCAATTATCAGCTTTTACCAATCCTAGTTTTAAGGAACCAAGCAAAATATCTCATT
This sequence comes from Lepisosteus oculatus, assembly GCF_040954835.1. Classification (NCBI taxonomy): domain Eukaryota; kingdom Metazoa; phylum Chordata; class Actinopteri; order Semionotiformes; family Lepisosteidae; genus Lepisosteus; species Lepisosteus oculatus. The sequence continues at coordinate 42,782,256 of NC_090696.1, read as the reverse complement.
CTCAAAGGTAGGCTTCTTTCATTTTCATTTTTTTTAAAATATGTCAAAACAGACAAACAGCTGCAACATAATTCTTCCATTGCCTTGTATCCATTGCCTTGAGAGCATGACCTAAGAAACAGAAAGCTTTTGCAATTTCTTTGGAATAAAGAAACTAGGGGGTCAATATATCAAAGACCTTGCAGTGCCTTCTCTGAAGCAAACAATTTATAATTTTTTCTAAGGAAAAACAGATCGAGTTTGTAGAAAAGTGTGATAAAATATGGCCCGGTGTAATTCTAACACTACGCAGAAATATCCCAAAACAGAGTTGACTGGAGTAAAGAAAGATTGATATTATTAACCAATGAGGTAAGGGAACTGAACTTTGGGGAAATACGAAACTGTCCCAATTGGCGAGCAAAATTTTCCACTCAAAAGCAACCATAAATGAAACTTTGTGGCTCAAATTACATGACTACTACCTGTTTGCAAGAGGTTAGTTAGCACATCCCTGCTGGCTTATACAAGCCCAAAACTACCAATAGCAACAAACACTAGTGATCAACCACAATCCACAATTCCAACACAATGAATACACCCTCGCGCAAGGCTATCAGCAGGTACAGTACAGCGCTCAAGAGCGGCCCACTGCAGGGCGAGGCACCCAGGACTCTAGTGCACCTCTGAGTTGACTTTATCCTGAAATATGTACAGATTGTTTGTTGCTGCGATGGCAATGATGTTCTCTGCCGGGTGCCAGGCTGTGTGCAAGATCTTCTTTGTGAAGTCCAAACTGTCCACGCTAATGTCGTCCTTGCGGCGCTTGCCCCCCGTGCAGACGCGGCGGGGCTTCAGCACTGCCCGGGGTTTGCTGCTTTCCCGCGACGCTTCCAGAGTCACGTCCCGCTTTGTGTTGCGGTCGAACATCCGAAAGAAGTTATTGTAGGCGCCTGTCATAATGACACTGAGGGGGAGGAAGAAGAAGAAGGAGTACTGAGTACACAGAGAAAGATAAATGAGGGAACCGTTACAAATGCTGCCAGTTTCTGAGACATAGGGCTTGCCAAACGCATCATAACCGCAGGGGAGGCAAATTTCAACAGCGTTTGTAAGACAACTAATTTAGAGCATCCAGAATTCTGGGCAAAGTTTTCTTAATCATTTGCTAATTAAACCTTGATGCAACCGTTTTTGTCCCTCTGGTGCAAAATTACAATATTCTGCTGCTTAGTAATACTGGAATTTGCTAAAATAAGAGTAACCGAAAAGAGATCAGCCACTCTGGGAGTTTTAGAAAAAAAAAACGTAGCATGTTCTATGTACACATCGGTTGTAGCACAACATATAAACCTTAAACTTTATCCATCACAAAGAAAGGATAAAAACTGAAAAACAGGTTTCAGCTGATGATACTATCGAAGTAACTGAGAATACCCCCCAGCAAGTCTGTAATTAATAAACTGAAGATCTGAGATTGTGTTTGGACTTGAAACATGAGTTTTGTTGAAGAGGCAGTCCAAACCCATGCATAAAATGGGCCAAATGCTTGCCGCAGGAAAGTTCTGATTTTATATTCTGGATTGAAGTGGTTGGCAGGTGTGGGGATCAGCTATTTCCCTTCCTTGTGCTATGAACTCCATTTTTAAAAAACAATCATTAAAAATGTTGCCAACAGGATAGCCTCATTTTCATCAGGACCCCCGGGGACAGCACCATTCATTCACACATAGCAAAACTCTGGACTCGAGCAGTGCAGAGTTTAGTCAAACATATAAACAACAAGGTGCATGCACAGGTCTACATTTACAAATACTGTCACTTTGCATTTAAATGTATTTTTTGAAGCTTAGTTAAGAAAAAATGCATTTTCCACTTTCCCTATAAAATTCATATTTCAGAACTCCAAACTACAGACCTTTACTACACTTTACCCATGAAGCAGCTCTGAACATTTCTGTCAATACTCTGCAATTGCAATGGTACAGTAATGAAGTAATTTCTCTTCTTGAATTTTAAGAGGGGCTTACTATTACTATATACAGCATATATATTACCACAGACTACATACAAACATCAGAAGGGATAATCATTTTTTCACCATTTGTAAACATGTTTCTGAATAAACTGAATGTCATGCATGTTATGGGACACATGGTGCATTCAAGCAAGGAATAACAATGTAATGTCTAAGTACCAGGTTTATCAAATGTTAGCTCAACACAAGTACTGTATATGTGCTGGAATACACAGGAAGCAATGTTAGGAAAAAGCTGCCGCCAGATCTGTGATGTTATCTGGCTGGTTAACTTTGATTTATGCGTCTACTGTACTTGTCTCGCATGTACTCCATTAGATTAAGATCTGACATCACTGCATGATGCTGGTCCCTGGTTGTTTCAGGAATTATAGTCTGTCTATAATCACAGGTAGCCAGGCTACCCAGCCATGTCATTGAAGTCAAACACTGGCCTCTCTCAAGAAATGGTTGGATGAGATCCTTTGATCAATTAGATGCTAACAACCCAAGAGGCCTTCTCTTGTTTGTAACCCTTCTCTTATTCTTATGGAAAAGCACAAGTCCCAATGCGTGATCAGCATTAAACGTGCGCTCTGAGATTATGATCAAACGTAAATCATATACTGTTAATGATTGCTGTGCTGAAGGGATCTGTAAAGAAGTTCCTCTAAAATGTTCAATCTTGCTTTCAGATCAGTACATGCTGTTGGCAGAGTCTGGGTCAGTTAAGTGTATTCCTGTATTTCCCACTGGGATCCCTGCAGGTGTCTTGTGACCTCATGCTTCTGCCACAAATATTTCAAAAGCACATTCTCTCTCTGTGCGTGTAGCTGCACTATTGCAGCGGTCTTAAAAAATTACTTATTTGTTAATAAACTGTCACACATTATCATACTGTATAATGCTCATGATAACATGCTGCAACAACGACGATAAGGAGCTCGACATTTTCCTAAAAGCATACAATTTTATACTGTTTCAGATGAATCAGTGAGTGTTGAATAATTTGCAATAAGTGGTGAAAATCCACTTTAAAAATGCAAATACTATCAGTTTATATGTGGCTTTTACTTTACCAAAGAACATTCAAGAAACATGTTTTTTTTTAAATGTAGAAAAAGAGAATTGCTCTTCAAAGCAGCAGTGCAATGAAGAGTTAAACTAAAGACTTTAGAAAAACAAGATAACATTTCTAAAAAGAGAACTGGAAATTTCTACATTACTTTACATTTGGAGCACAAATCATTTTTGGTAACTGTGTCAACTGGTAGAGTTTGCCAGAAACTTTAGAACATTTCATTTGGCAGATGAAAAGAATAAAAAGGTTGCTAAATAGCTGACTCTCTGGTACTCCTTATCACAGCTGCCTCTACCCATTTCTCAGTTTGCTGTTGAATAGCTTGTGAAAAGGTGACTGGAGTTTTCATCCAATAATTGTTATGCCTCAGTAAAGGGACAAAGCAAAAGGTTTTAAGTTATGGATATAATAATCTACACCTTCTTGTGCCAAATTCCTTTAATAGGGCAACATCCTTAAACACAGCCTTTTATTGCCATAGATACTACATATTTCCCCTTGTGCAGTGTTGCTGTGAGCACCAGTCTTGCTTAATTTTGGCACAGTTTCATAGAATAAGGAGGCACAGCTCAGCCATTGGGCTTCAGAGAGTGAGAGCTTAATGATTTATGCTTTTTGAGAACTATTAAAAGCATTCAGTGCAGATGTGATGAGAACTGTGCACTATGAGATGTTCTTTTGCCAAATGCATTTCTAGACTCGTAACAAAGATAAACTATACAGGCATCATACCCAGAGAGTATTCCTGCACAGGTATGCTAATTATTTTTAATAAGACCACATCGTATTTTATGCAGCTCATTCACTATTTATCAATGCTATTTGCCCCCAGGCACTGTGTGCCTTCACAATTGAAACAGTACATTTGTAAAATTCACTGCAGGTCTAATAAAACACTAATTAATAACCACATGTCTCTTTTACCAAAGGATCAGACTAATTTCATGGCTTTCATAGGTTCCTTTAGATTAATCAAAGGTCTTCAGATTGAAGAACCCTTTTCTTTACAGTGATTTTTAATTTTCATTAAAAACTCGAAAGGTATGATACAGAGGCGAATGTATAATTTTGGATTACGATAATTCCAAACAATCTCTTAGAAGTCTGCCAGATACCTAAAAATCCTACACTCCATCAGCTTTAAATCTTTCATTTCTAACAATTGCTTACCCTGCATGGTATATCAAATGTACTACCAGATAAGGAGATCCTGAGCAGTCCTTTGTCAGCACAGTTGTAAATTGCACTTGAGTAGACATTATTCAAACACAAATTTCACATTGAAAGTCCTGTAATTACTTCTAAAGGTAACTATATTCTTTGTTTTATCCAATTCAATGAGAAACATCTTTCAGGGATCAGTCTTGATTTGAAAATTGAAGGACACTACACCACACTGTTCTTCAGCTTCTTTATCACACTTCCACCCATTTTCAACCTTACATCAATCAAAACCCTTAAGTGCACGCCCCCCCCCTCCACCTCCCCAAAGTGATTTAAATAGTGCTTGACCAGGATTAGGGGTAAAAATCTCTGGCTGTGAGGCATTACACCTGTCACGGTCTTGTCAACAGATCATGTGCTTGTCATAAATCCTCACCGGGAAATCGTTACTTGAGTTTCTCCCGGGATCAGCTCTGAGATAAACATTTAATGAATCTCCCTGTCTTTCCAGAATTTCAGAAATGTCTTTCAATACACAACACAAAGTCACCCCTGTTTTTCCAAAGGAAATGATTTATTCAGCAAGGGGGAATCATTTATACAAACCAGACAATGGATAAAGAAAGCATGCTTCCAATCCACTCTGCAGAATAAAGCTCCAATTTGTTTGTATAGAATAAAGAAAATAAAAAAAATCTTGTTTACTGGAGGATGCTGAGGATTTGCAATGATTCTGTGTTCTGTATTAAAGCAACTAGCCTAGTGCCTAATGTACTCTGTCTGTCCCTGTGTTATAGCAGATGTATGATTCCTGTACACCAAATCCTGTTACCTGAACTGATCACTTTCATCTGTTTGTTTTCTCTTTATTATGAAAGACCCTATGCTCCTGCACTGAATATAGATAATGGAAAATTATCCACCTGTAGAGTATAATATTTAATTTTCAGATCTTTTAACGTGTTCTCCAAAACTAACTTTCATAGCTGCAGCACAACAGATGCTTCTTGTTGACATGAAAAACAGACTTAAACTGCTGCTTCAAAAATTGGGAAGAAAATCAAATTCTTTGCTTGACTGCCAAATAATCCTACACAGATTGTTAATGAAATATGGCTTGCACATAAAATATTCGTATAAAGTGCTCATTCATAATTAATTTTCTCAGAGGCTGACCCACAGGGATGAATAAAGAGAAATTTTGAAAAATGGCATGTGGGTTTAATTGTTAGTGTTGGTACCTCAAGGAACGAAAAGGACAAAGCATTAGAATCCCTAGCTTTTAAGTGAAGCAATTAGAATTCCCACTAAGTATGTACGCCATTTCCTGCGACACATTTGTCAAACATTTGTTCCTTTGGCACAGAGGGGTCCACTGCTGTAGGATCTTCTGTACGAAAGGTGAGAACAAATTGCTGTTAGGTGGGATAGGGCTTTCAGAGATTAAAAACAACCATACTGTGAGATGGAGGGTTAATTTCTTCCCTCTGACAGTATCAGATAAAAAGATGTGGACAGAAAATTGCAATTTCCCCAATTGTTGTTATATGTTAAAAAAATATATTTATCAAAGAGGTCTTCATGGTCATTTTGCCTATCATATTCTTTGCCAGAGGCCTTATTCTTTCCATTACTTTGATTTTGCCAGGGTAGACTGCAGGTATACTAAAGCTATGCTGCAGGAGTGGGCTGTCATGTTTCACCTCAGGGCTGTCAGGACAATGATATCTCTGGGGCAGGAAGCATGGCTGATGAATGAGTAACATGCTTGTTCAGCACAAGATGCAGCTGGATAAGCACACAACGATGCGCACTTTTCGTGTTCTGTTGGCAAAGTAACTACCACAGTACCTGCTTTCCCCGCCCCCCCCCTCAACACACTTTTTTTTTCCTAAATCACCTTCAAGTCCCAATGTATGATTAGTCTCAAAGAGTAACATACTGTGTTATGTGGAATTTTTATTATTGTAAAATAAAAATAAAAATAAAAATAAAATACCACCCTCAAAAAAGCAATAAAGAGGACTTCAGCTTCCGTAATTCAAAGCTGATCTAAAGATCCATAATTGTGAGGACACTTGATACTTGTCACATCTGTGTCTTCATGTCCAGACAAGCCGCACTCAAAGGTTTCTGCTCAAGTTAAGCAAAGGAAAGCAGTGAGATTAATGCAAAAATCATACATGATTGCTCTTGGAAGTCCTACTGCTGCATCCTTCACAAATCATACCAATGCAGGAGCTTTAAAAATGTTAGTAAATTAATAATACTCTATAAATCTGTGAATCTACGTTGGATTGTTTTAAATAATAGACTATAGGTTTCCAACGACAATCATGATTTTCGTCAGATGATTTCAACGACTTCAACGGTTGGTAAATAAAAGCAAATTGTACAGTATCTGAGCACTCTACAAGCACACATAAATAAAGCAAGGATTAAAGAAATGCTTGATGAGACTAACTTAGGCCTGAATATGAAGTCTTTTAAAATGGAAAGTTATGATTTCAATATGAATGTTATGTTCTGTAACCAATTCCAAATGCAAACTCATTTTGTTTCCCCAGTACACACACTTTGGACCATCGCAAAGTATACAGACGATGCATATGCAAATGATTGGTGTACAGCCTTTGGCTTTCACCTTGAAAAGAAATAAAGGTAATGCCGAGATATACAAATGTGTATACGCTACAGTATTTGGAAATTGCTTTCAGTACTCTCTCTACACTGTATATTGTAATTGCCATGGGAAAAAAAAATCTGCATGTTTCACCAGATCTTTGATCTGGTACTTTTATTACGTAACCTGTACCCAGTCTCTAGGTGGAATACCATGGAAACAAAACAGACTACATACTGTACACAGGCTGCATATATGGTATAAATCAAAACTTTCTGAAAGACCACATTTGAAACGGTATCACGGCCCTGGCATCAAAGCACAAAACAAAATGCAATCTAACGAGTAAATACATATTTGAATGAAAACAAAAAACAAACTCAAGACTTTTGCCGTTTAGCTTTGTACTGTATCATTCATCACCAAGACGTGCCAGAGAATTAAAACCAAAAATGTGTTTTTCATTTTTCAGAAACAGAAGCACTGTTGAGTTTTGATACCTGACTGGCTGGCTGCTCACTTGCACTCACTATTTACACCTGTTACGACCCCAGGTGTCTAGGGGTAAAGGGGTGTAACATTTAGGATAATTCTTTTGGAAGCAGGTGGGTTTTGGTGAGGGACCAGGAAGTGTGATAACAAGGGTTAGGAACTAGAGTTGTGCCAAAGAAAAGAAAATAACAAACAAAATGGAGCTGGCTAGGAAAGTGGGGGAAAGCTAATCTGACTACAAAAGAAAACCCGAAACACACGGTCTTTGGCATCTTCAACACCCTAACTAACCTCCCCTGACTACCCAAAACCATACAAGACAAACGGCACTCACCCGTACTAACCTAGTGTTACTAATAGAAAGTCAACTAAGTGTGTAAAGTGTACCCAATAACATAAACTAACCTTATATACAAAAGTTCACACAAAAACAGAAGTGAACCAGGAATACCTATAAGGGAAACAAGAGTAATCAACAGGAGCAGGGTACAAAAGAACACAAAAGTTGAACATGTAGCACTGGGGCAAGGTAATGGCAAAACAAGGATAAACACACAAACAAACGAAAGTACAAAGAAATTAACAGAAAACCAACAAAACAACAAAGCCGAAACTATACGAAAATACACACATACACAAAGCAAAACAAAACAAACCAAAGAAGCCGAACCAATAACCAAAAGCGAAGCAAAGCGAAGCGAAGCGACGCGATAACCAAAACCAAACGGGACCGAAGTCAAACGAAAGGCCTCTCCTTGCTGAAAACCTCCATGTTATATGCTGAATAAGATGTGTTCTGATTGGCTGAGAACTAATTGATGATGACGTCATACTGAAAGTGTGGTGTAATGGTGGGCCAATGGGGAAGGGAGAAAAATCAAGGGTCAGCAGTGTGGACATAACAGAAAAAAACACACACAGAACACACACTGGGACGTAACAACACCATGTTTTAAGAGACTCCAGGACAGAGTGAGTTTCTCTCGAGAAATACTCTGCAGATACAGGTTCTTTAAAATTCACAAGGGCGACAAGCACAATAAAATCAAATGAAAATGCCTGCATGAGAACCTAGGAAGAGATCATTAACCTCAGTTCATCAACCTTCTTATGTTCTCTTATGAAAAGAGCCAACAGTATATGGGAAAAGGTCACGTATATATTGAGCAATACCTCAAGCGCCATTAAAATTGTATAGGTTTAGTAGTAGTCACAAAATATGTTATTATCCTTCTAACATTTACAATCTCCAGAATTGCTGTAGATGCTCAACCTAACAGACCTTATAGAGGTCAAAGAGTTTCTGCCATTATCAGCCTTTTTGACTGAAAAGGGGAGTATTTATTTATTGCCTTGTTTTAAGAATGAAACAAAGGAAAAAAAAACATACCTACTGCTGAGCAGAGAGTGGATAAATGTTGGTTAAGAAGAGGTATGCAAAACTACATGATATGCCTGGACACACATACTGTATATACCGTATGGTAAGCATTTCTTTCAGAATTGCCAAGTCAGTCAATTGCTTGCATTAATCTGTTCGAAGCACACAGTGAGGTGATGTGCTCCCTCTGATCAGGTTTAGTCTGTTCAGATTATAGGGTCTTGCCATCAATCACACACCAGTCTTAAGGAAGCACGGATTCATTTACTACAGATTTTTTTTTATTATTATTGCTGTCTGTGCCCAGATCACTGAAGGTCCCATCTGAAAACTAGCTTATATACCTTTTTCTTCCCCTGAGGTAATCTCAGCTCCAGTGATATCCAACTTCTTCAATGAATTTTTAAAATGCTTTTCATATTACATATTGCAGCGTCTTATCTCATTTTATTTAATATTTGATCCCATTATACTAGGATTTTACACATCACCAAAATATTGCTTGGAATAATAGATGCCAGGTGATAGATTAACAAGTGTGTTAATGCTCTATATAGCCATGCTACACCCTCTTGGCTGGAGTGTGCTGACAGGGATTCATATCCACTATTTCATGGATATTAATCTGATGAGTAATAATAAGGGATAATACTGCCTGAATGAACAGTCCACATGGGATGATTAAACAAGACGGCTACTTGCTCATTTGAAAACCAACATATAAGATTGCAGAAATCAAAGGTTTTGATTAATTCATGGAGCCACGCTGCTGCAATCCCAAAGCCAAATGCAGATTTTGCTAACATTATATTTTCTTCCTATCTACTGTACCAAAATATTCACCAGTGAATTCTGTATGCTGTCTTTTGCTTTGTATTTTTCCCCCCACTAAGTTACAGAAAATGAACCTATTTTTCTTCTGTGTAAAATTTTATCATCTGAAATTTTAAACAGTTGCCTATTATCAAATCTCAACAGACATAACATACACTGGAACTACATATTTATGGCAATATTTGCTGTCTTTATTAAAAGCATAAATTGTTTCCTCAGCTAGCATTCCCACTGGAAATGTATGATTCGATTTGTTCTCCAGATGACTATAAAAACATTTTGTTGTTGCTCACTTTATATTAGAAAAACATCTGGGTTTTTCTACTCTGAATATTCAGCATCCATGGACATTTTGAGGTGGAAATGACAAGGTGACAAGTAACACCACAATAGTTGGATGTTTTGATGAATGCACATGTATTCATGTTTTTTATGTATTTTTCAAGTAACATAATGATATGATAAATAGCGCCATTTTGCAAACTGCATTTAGTGTGGTATTTGCTTCCTGAAATAAAAACTCACTCTTCAGTAATGAGAACATTAAATTTAACTATAAGATCATAAAGGAAAGCTAAAAAAAATCAATTAAAAAACATCTTCATGCAAAAAATATTCAACGTGAAAACTAAATCATTAGACCATGATAGCTTCTGCATTTTATAAACGAAGACCTTCTCCCTTATTTCGTTTCCCCAACTAGGAGAAAAACTGAAGAACATTTATTTTCTTCTAAGAGACAGAGGATGACTTACCTATCTGTACCATTCCACGCACATTCAAACTTGTCAAAGATGCAGTCATTCTCATACAAGGAACAAAGCTTGCTCCGGAGGTAATCATGAACCTATACAAAAAAAAATAAACCCTTAATTATAATTAAGAACAAGGTCTACATTAAAATTATATTCTTCTTTAATATTACCCGAATGTTCCCAATCTTAAAAAGCAATATGAAATCAAGCATTATTGTACATTAGTATTAACTTAGCTTGTATGAACTTTGGAAAGGAAAATGCAAATTAAAACTGCATTAGCTTTCCAATGTCTAATGCTTTTTTTATTGAAACAAAACATCTATGCATGCATCTTCAATAAATTGGTTTGTTTTAGCTATATTTATAATTATACCCTCAAAAAAGCAATAATTGGACAGCAGGATGATGCACAAAATGAAGCTTCTTCCTTTGGAAAACAACAAAATCATTAATTGTACCATTCTAGTAGATCTCAAGAGCTGCCTGATTTATGGGGATGTATTCATTTGTCATGTACATTTTTTTATTCAGTGTAATTGTCAAATTACAATAAAATCAACATAAATGCAACATGCCACGGCAGAAGAACAGCACAATAAAGACTAATACGGGACATCAGCAGCAGAGCTTCATGCTTCTATTGTCTTCTTCCAGGCCACTGTTTGAGTTGGCATTTAACAAGAGTGCTAGGCAATACCCAGGCATATTCCTGGTCAGAATAATGGGGAAAGGAGAGGAAACCAGTCTCCCAAATTTAGCCACATCTAGACACTGTCAAAAATATGAGAAAAAAAAAGCGCTGACAGTACTTTGGGGGTGGGTATGAGTTCCATATAATCATGTTTAGAAAGGGTTACACACAGTCTGAAGATAAAAAGGGTTAACATTCTAATACCATCAGCCATTGGTAAAACAGTTTAAACAAACAAACCACTGCTCTTAGATATGTATTATTCTAATTCATGTGTATTGTGATATTAATCATTTTAAGTACTCCTTGACATTCCAGAAATCTTTTCTGACTTTTTCTCCTTGTGAATTAACCAGTTGGATAATTGGACCGCAAAAACCTTTACTGCAACCTGCAATCAGTTCTTTAAACCTAAGACATATCACAACTTTAGAATGAAAGACTGAATTATACATTTCTTTCAGTACAATTACGACTACAAGGAAAATGACACCTTTTATGTTTACCTTAAAATACCTACAGTAGGTTTGATGAAACAAAGTAGCTGTACTTATATTGCCTGTTTTTAATTCGTTTTTTTAAAGTGATTTACCTTCTAAAAGACATATTGCACATCTCGCATCATATTTTAAGAACCATGGCTTTAGAAGAACAAATGTGATAAGAATACATCCAAACTTCATGTGAGGTAATGAGACAAACTTTACTACACTCAGCTCACTGAACCACTGAGGAGTCCAGAGCTTAGTTCTTAGTTTAACTGTGCCCGTGCCAAGATCTTTATAGTCTGCCTGAAAGGTTTTTTTTTATTTTTTGGTGCTGTTTCTCAAAGTAGTGGGGCACATCTATACAGACAGCAAAAGCAGGATATCAGTGACAATAGCACAGAAACAGCAGGAACAATTATACAATATCTTACTTTTGTGTACAATATGCTGTATAGCTACAGGCCACAATATAGTATTAATATTATTTATTTCAGGCTACTGGCCTGTTTCTAGCAAAACTACTTCCCTTAAAACATTATCAGCATACTGGATTTCAATGGATGAATTTCTCTGCACTCTTCAGAGAAGAACAGGATATACTTTGTCCAGATCCACACTGCAATTTAGACATTCTTGGTTAGTCCTTGATAATAGTAAAGATATTTGTGATGTTTTACTATGTTGTCACTCCACCATATTACAAAATGTAAAGTAAAAAAAAATTAAGCACTGTGCACGACTCATTTCTGCATAAAAGCTGTGGTGTTACTCAGAAAGGGGTGTGGATTAGCAGTGCTGGCACCCCAGTTCACAAAAGCACTTTTTGCCCCCATATTAAAAGTTGTAAAACATTTTGACTTTCAACTGTATCACATTGCTTCGATAATTCTAAATAATTATTTCTGTCACTCATGTCTTTGAGAGAGAAAAAGAGTGATTTTATCCTCTGCCACTAGTTTTAGATAAATCGGGTCAGGCCATTTCATGGATAAAATAATTCCCTTAATAAAAAGTATTATAATAAAAAGTATGATAGAGGTGGCCCTTGCCCTCTCAACCTTACAGATCATCATTTATTTGCATGGAAAGAAGCGTACCACTCAAATATGATACGATCATGGGTGCTACAAACAGCTTATTAGTGCTCAGCAAATCAACCCACTAATCAATCTTGTCAACCTTAACTTATTAAAACATGTTTTTGATGCATCGGGATTTCTTTTGCTCTTGGTACCATTTATAGTTTAGCATGTGTGGAAAATAAATATATTTATATATAGTGTTCTGTACATATACTATATTCACATTTAAAACATTGCTGGATTTCTTTGAATTGAAGAAAACTGTATTGTTAATTTTGTTCTTCAAAACCACATTCTTGCCAATAGGGCGAAAGGCTCAGCAGTCCCAAGTTCAGCAGACTACTGTTGGCTAAACTGCCAGTGAATGCTATAACTCAATTACTGTATAAGGCTGAGTCCAAAGGGGCAAAGCTCAGTAATACTACAGCAGGATCCGCAGTGAGGACATGAAACAATAGCCCCACTTCAGTGCTCACCAGGGCTAAATATTACTCTAGGATGTGTTTATTTTCATTATATCCAGATCCAGTGCCTTGCAAAAGTATCCAGACACTTTCTATGATTTCTATCATTTGTGAAATGACAAAATACCGCATTTGCATTTTTTTAAACTTAATATCTTTGCTCAAATTCAGAATGTTCCAACTAAAGACATTTAAGGTAAAGATAAGTTACAGTTAGTGTCGGAAACAACTGAAGAAAAAAAAACTGAAGTACTGTGTATGTGGATATGCAGATGCTGTGAGATCCATTAACTCAATATGTGGTGGAAGCACCTTTGGCAGCAATTACAGACGCTTGTCTTTTTGGATTACGTGTCTACATACTTTGCAAATTAGTGATTTTTACATTTTAACATTTGTCATCTAAAATTAAGAAATAAAAGTAATTTGGTATCAGAAGTCAAAATTTGTAGGTACACATTTCTGCTTATAATCCTTATATCCTAAATGTATAATAATAAATGTGCTCATAAAACTGTAATAAAACATTTATATACAGAATTCAGTTGGCAATTTTGCACAAAACTGAGGAGGGTTAGAGACAATAGTGAAAGAAATTAAAAAGAATTCCTAGTAACCACCTAACTCATTTTAAAAATCAGTCTTTATATGGCTTATGCATATCCAACAATAACAAAGAACATGCTAAATGAAATATAATTGATATTACTGAGCTGCTGCTGTTATCCAAATTACAGCTGTACTGCAATGCAGTCCTTCTTGGGCTGCATGGCAAGGTGATTTTTTCACCACTGAAGCTAAAAATAGCTCCCATGGTGCCTGAGTACGTTCTGTTTCTTATTCACAGTGCCGACGGTAGCAAGACTGCACTAGGGATGCGCTACTGAATAAAGATCTTCTGATGTACACACCAACACACGTAACCATGTGAGGGAAATAAGTGATAGGACAGATATGGTCTACTGTATGCATTTCACTTCTGCAGTTTTTTACTACACATCTCACTTTTCCTAGACTGTAACACATCTATAGATTTTAGAATGAAGAGACGCTTCATAAGAAAGAAACTGTGCAAATAAGAATACCATTACACAACAGTGAAAAAGTAAATAACACACACAGTACGTTCTCCATTTTTAATCAATTTTTAAGGCTTTGCTCCTAATCCAGTGTACCAGTTAATGAAAATCTAAAGATGAATGGGTGCCATTTGCTTCAGAATTTCACCATGTATTTAACAGCTTCACTCTTTCTCACCTAGTGAGAAATTCCTGCACTCATTCTTGAGTGCTGATAAATTGAAATATGTGTTTTATTATATCTTCATTTTTCCCTGACACTCTGTGATCGTAAACGGCAGAAGAAGAGAGTGCTTTACATTACCTGATACGTTTCTATAGGTTTGTTTTCCATGTTCAGGTCCCAGACTTTGACAGTGAGGTAATCTCTTGTTAACAAGTAACGTCCGCTGTGACTGAATTTGACATCGGAGATTGAGGAAATTATCTCGGAGAAGAAGGACCGGTTACTGGGATCTTCAGGCTCCTCAAAAACTAGAGAGGACAAAAGAAGACGAAAGAGAGAAAAAAAGACGTGTGTTAATGCCACAGAGTGATAAACGTGTTTTTAGGGCAGTCGTTTGGGGGTCTACTTTGACTGTAAAGATGATATAATGGCCAGTATTTTGTCAGGTTTGGTGTGTTTTATCTGTTTGTGTGCCTGCCTTCTGACTTCAACCCAGGTCTCCAAGCTACACTAGTGCAACTAGTAGGGCAGGTGCCAATCAGCAACAATTGATCGACACACTGTTGGCCCAGATGGAACTCAGTTACTATACAGTAGTGATGCATTAGTCTCTATGGGGTTACTGAGCAGGCTGGGACAATCCTGGACAAAGGAGAAAGGAAAAAGGGGACAAAGTACTGTAACACCTGGTCTACTGTACCCATTAGTGAGGTCATTCAAGTCTTGGAGGTCTGGCCAGAAAGAGGGGTACAAAATCTTTTGCCAGTGGCAGAGGTGGGTAAACACAACACCGAGGACAAGACACAGAAGGACTCAGAGATGAAGAGGAACTCAACAGAGGGACATCTTGGATATACAGTACTGTAGCTATCGTTTAGGAAGCCTTTTCTGGTCTACAGAGATGTGCATGGAATACTGACATACAGAAGACATGATGGATGGATTAATACCCTCATTCATTTATTCCTTTTTTTAATTGTATAATGTTAGCATGCCCAAAGGGGTTGGGCAGCCAGTTGACCGTAGACCCCTAGAGGTTTTTTTTCCTCCTTACTAAGGAGTTTTTGGTTCTCCTCCTCCGTTGTCTTCTGGTATTTTCTGTTCTGTATTCACAACATGTATGATCACTTGCCTTGTTAAGTGCCTTGGGGCAACCTTGTTGTGAAAGGTGCTATATAAAAATAAATTGAATTGAATTGAACAGAGAGCACCAGGGAAAAACTCAGACATCATCTTGTTCCCCTTCCCAAGTATTTGCTGAGGAGAAATAGGTTGGGGGGTGTAACAGATCCCCCTTGGATGGTAGCCAAGTGTGAGGAAACTTTTCTCTCTCTCTATAGACAAGGCTGTCCATCACATCACTCAGTCCCCTCTGGGACTGTGCTGTTACCTGCCCCTTCAGGGGCTGGATGACATCCCAGTGCCCCACCGCGAGAAGCGGCGTGTCCCCGTCCTCATGATAGTGAGAATGTTATCTGTCCGGCATCTCACCGCGAGACCCGGCTTGGTTTAGCTTCCCGTGAGCTGAGCTTCAGGAGCCTCCCCGGAAGACTCTGTTACTAGCTGCTCCACCAGGCAGTGAGTCAACTTGGACTGATTTCTCCCCTGACCTTATACAAGGAGTCTGTTCTCACATACTCTCATGCATGTTATCCTACCACATCCCTGTATGGATCTGGAATGTCTCACCAGTGCCCTCTGGTGGAATAACCCCTTAACTGGCACTCCTGATCCAGTTGCCCTCTTACTGGGGAGCACAACGAACGGTTTGGGACAGACAGAACTGATCGGGAGGCTACAAATAATTAAATAATTGAATTTGGTCTCTTTCTTTGCTGTGGTGGAAAGAGACCTGCCAGGATCCCGGGACTCAGTTGATTCAGGAGAATGCTGCTGGATTTCTCTTTTTTGGGACATTTGTTTTTGGTTACTGTGGACTGCAAACCTGATGTGTTTTTGAGTTGATACTCTTCTGCTCTTGTGTTCATTTTATGGTAAGATACTGATAAAATGCAATTTCTTGAGTAACAAAAAGGACTGCTGGTTCTAGAAGAAATATCTGATGCATGGATAAAGGAATCAGGGTCCTACCACCACTAAAGGGGAACCGCAGTCTCAATTCCTGAGACTAGTTTTTTAAATCATGGCAACATAATAAATTAATTGATGGTATCAAAAATTTTCACAAACCCTGAATCAAGCACAAAACCATAAACGTTGTGAAAGTACCGTATGGTCACCATGTTATCGCAAACTGCCGATCTCACCACGGGTGAAAGTGAGACTTTGCGAGACTTAAACTTGCCCTTCCTGCTCACTAGTCATTGTAATGACTAATGCAATGTGATGTACTGTATGGGCGAAAAACTACAGGTCGTGCAAGCAGACATTTCACCGCAGAAATGTTCCAACGTGACCTGCTAGCCAAGTTAATGAATAGTATTTGTAGGCAAAACCGTCTCGAAGCAGAGAGCAATTTTCCATGGGATTTAAAGTGATGGATTTACAAGCCTAATTGTTTGCAATGTAATAGGGCTGCATCACGTCACTGGAAGTTTTGTTGCCTCGTTCTGAATCACAGACAATGACAGCAATATGGTGCTGAGTAAGCCTGGAAATTGGTTATTTTGTGATTTGTAAGTTGGAACTTTTACATGTTACTGTGCACATTTTACTTTCGTTGTGGTTTGAAAGGCACTCATTAATGCCAATTCTTTCTTACCTTGCAATATAAAAACAGCATTGCAGTTCCAATTTAAAATTGCTTTGTGGCAAAGGTGACTTCGGTTCCTGCGTACTGGGTCACATATCGGTTATATTAAAATCTTTCACAGACTGTGAAGTGATTTGTTTGTGTATTAAAGGCATGAAGGTCTATTGTTATTAAAATGACTAGTTAAGACCACTGCAGCTGGTTTCATGAAAGGATCATATTGCAAATGAAAAAATATTGTTACATTGGCTACATGGGTGTCTTTGTAGAACAGGGAAAAAAGAAGCTCACCTTAAGTTTAAAAAAACAAATGGAAAAGGCATACCGTATGGTCTCTATTGAAGGTCATGTTACTGACTTGCGGCACTGATTTAAATAACAGGAGCTGCCAAAGCAATGACATTGTAAGAATACCTTACTGGTCAAGTGTGTGTTTTAGAGAAAAGAAAGTCATTAGCATGGCCAACACTACAGCAGCACAGTTGTTAAATCTTGTACATCTGATTTTCACTTAGTCTGTGAAACTGTTCATAGTATAAAGCCGCAATTATGCCTTATCAAAGCTAAATTAGATTTCACATTTGTGGCCTCCCTAAATAACTGTTTATTTTTAATGAGGAAACATAGGGGTCTCATTAAAGGGTCGATCATGTGTCACATCTGTGTGATTGTATTTTGCCAAGTTTTCCATACTTACATTATTTACTTATTTATTTTTGGTCCACAATTAGATCATGGTGCCAGTTGGACCTACATTTACATTGGTTGCCTGGCTACCATACATACTTTCTAAGAAGCCAAAATATATATATATACTGACTTTCTCTTTATAAGATCTATTTGTTTTTTTGGTCAAATCAGTGAAGATCATCCTTAATCAAAGCAATTAAAAGTTTTATGCCATTAGTGTGTTTTTCTTTGATTTCTATTACTTAATTAATTCTAGAATTTTAATGCTGTGGTTCTTAGGGAATGTTATTATGATGTTACTAACTAATAATGACAATTCTATGAACAATGAACAGTACCTACTGTATGCAATGTAAATGTCAAAATAAACATTGTAGCCACTTGGATTTCCGATCTCGTTTTTACCTTTGAAAAAATGATTTATCATTGAGGTTTGTATCTTTGACATTCATTTTTTACTTGCTGAAAACACATGCAGTAACAATGTTCCTGTTTCTTACTTTATATACCTGTACTTTTTTTCTTCAGTAAAGTGCGCACACATTTATTTTGTATTCCTGTGACATTTTGGATAGACATTCAATTTTTGCTTTTAACTTACATGATCATGATTATCTCTTCTTCTTTATATTTCTGATTTATATTGACCTAATCTCACACTCGCCGGTTCTCCTTGCACTGATCAATTATTTGTGCCGTTCACCAGAATAAAAACTATGGATGTTGGCGTCTTTTTCTTTTTTCTTTCCTATAATTGAGCCCACTTGTGTTTTTGAACCTTAATCTCAAAGTTTAATGCTTTACGTGTTTTCTCCATTTTGCTGTAGCCTGTGTTAGGATTTTTCCAATATCAGATTTTAAGTCTTCTGGCCCTTCAATGCTACATAAAACAGTTTACTGTCGTGACACACATAAAATATTTTACCATGTCAAAATAAATGTTGATGTTATTTTATGTGTTTAAAATCAAAAGCCAGTTTTAAATAATAAAATTCATACATTAAAAAATAAAAAATCCTTTAAAGCTGTGATACTAGGACTAAAAATAGGCCAAGAACTTTCTCAAAGATCTGCTAGTGCTACAACTGACAGCTGCCAAAAGCATCAATGTGAGAAAAATAAGAAATCGCCCAGTTTCTTTCCATCTGCAATACACAGAAGCAAAAGATCAAAGTCTTACTCGTAACATGTCTCAAACCTTCTTGTTTGAAGACATTGAAAAATATTGTTTTCTTTCAACTTCCTTTTCTGCTCTCCCTTGAAAAAGTGCAACTAGGGAACCGTTATCATTACCCATAAACAGTGCCTTCTGAAATCACCAGTGGCCTTTCCAGGTAATCTTATACAGTACATACTGTAACACAGCCTTCTCTAAGATGAAAGATGAAAGTAAAACAATATTTGAATCATCTACAATCAATGTGTTCTCAACCAAGACCTATAATGCTCCAGTACTTTCTGATACCTTGCATTCATATACAGTACTGCATCTTGAAATTTCTATCCACTGATTTCCGCTGTTGTTTTTATGAATATCTCTGCCCATTTGTTTAGTGCAAAAATAACACTATAATAGCAAAAGAGAATGACTGTCCTTAAAATGTAAATGTGGCAGTAAACGTGTTGTTTTAAGCTGACTTCCACTGTCAAATTAGCATGAATGTGAAGAATAGAAAAATAAAAATGAGCCCTAATTCTATTTAGTAAAGCATTTGCTCCTGTTTTCAGTCTTCTCACTGAGGTGAAAAAACAATTGTGCAACAATAAAAACAACTCTTAACCAGTCATTATTTCCACATAGTCATAAACTGACTTTTTAAAACTTATTTTTTTTAATGAAAGTTTAACTGCTGTGCCTCACAGCCATATGTTGACAGGACATGATTAATGCAACTGCAGGAGAAGACAGCAAAACACAAACATTTTCAGTAGAAGAGTGGCACTTGTTAAGAATAATGATCCTGAGGGTGGATTTTTCAACAGCATACAAACACATTGTTAGAGCCTATATTTGGGAATACATTTGTCTCTCTTCCACCTCTCTGAAATTATGACTTTTCTCAGAATATTTACACTATTTTGGACTGCATTATTCCATAAACTTTACATTACTGCAAATACACTTAAAGAACACTTAGAGAACCATTTGCATGATTGTCTTCTGCTCTTGCTAAGGTTTTGGCTTTGCAATTTTAATAGTTCCATTGTAAAATAGGCAATTGAGGCACTTGCTTTAAAGCCAGTACATAAAAAGGCTATTATTGGTTAAATTACTATTACTCAAAACGTCTACGTAATTTCTTATAACTCATGCAATCATCTCAATCAAATGTCTGTGGAGGAAACACATTAATCAAACAAAAAAACACAACATATAACAGCTACTTATTAAATGTATTGAAAATGATGTTCAAATGGATTATTCTGTCTGCTAAGTATTTTCCCAACAATATAAAAAGGTTACCACAAGGCGTTTGATTTAAAACTGCAAGTATGCTTGAGACACACAAATCAAATACTTTAACTAAAAACAGTCAATTTAAAGATTTAGAATGGTTGTGCCCCATAATCGGTAGAAGTCAATATTAATTAGAATGTGCTGTAGGGGACTCCTGTCACAGTCTTTCAATTTCAAGTGAAAGGTAATCTGTAGAGAATTAAAGGTCACAGTAAAAGATCCACTCTATGTGTGTGGGTCTTCAGAAAATATATGGGTCTCAAAAAAAGGTTTTGATTCTGAAATGTAAAACAGTACAAATGAAAGGAAACAGATTCAGTCTTCTCTACTGGGAGCTGATAAGCACTTGACAAGAATTGATTAGACAAGACCCAATTAAACCTCATGACTTCTGAAAATGATCTTCTTAGGAAATGGTTTATTATCTTAGATGCTCAGACTGATTTCTATGACCTTGTGATACCTTAACTCACTAACACAGGGAATCTAATTTTCTTGACAGTGTGTGTCTGTTTGGACTGCGTTTTTGGCATTAGGCTATTCACTTCACCATCTGGAAATGCTTTGGACTCTTCTAGTTGAGCTCCAGGTCATTGAAATTTTCCTGCAGGCCAACTGAACTACTGTATATAGTATAATCCAAAACCTCAGGCAACATTAAACCATAAACTTCAAACATTTTTGCTCTGCAATCAAATGAAATGAAGAACCAGTCTATAATCTTTTAAAATAAATTAAATTAGCCAATGTGTATATGGACTCATGAAATTGTTTGAAAATGGGTGAAGAACTAAACTGAGAAGGGGGCCTTGGCTAAAATATCAAATCATGTTCTATGCACTAATATCATTTTGCATTTTCCAAAGGAACATTAGTTCTGTTAGCCAAAGTTTTTTTTAATTGACTGACGAACCATTTGTAGGAGGGATCAAGTATTTCTGCATGGGCAATTATTGATGCAAAATATAATGAAAAATAAAATGTAACTCTATATAAGAATAGAAAGATATCCACATTCTAATGCTCTCTGCCTAAACATGTGAATATATAATTTCCCCTCCATTAATTTAAATGGTAATGACACAGCAGAACGGAATAAAAATCAATGATCAACCACATGGCACATTAAAACCCAACACGTTCTTTCCTAAATGCCAAATGATCCAGAGAGAGACATTCCAGTAAAATTTTTGACACTGCCTTGATGACCTTCCATAAAGAGGAGGCCAATTACCAATTTCATTTCCCTACTCTTCTCTCCAATAATACTTCATCTACATTTAACCAAAAGGCTTGAGCTCCTAATGGTTAATGAGCCCCTGCTTGCTACCATTGTACTGCTCTGTACAAAGAGACAGGTGGAGACCCTTCATGCTTTAATCAGCACTTCTATGCAGCTAATCGACATGAGACTTCTTTATGCCTTCATATTCCTCTTCATTTTTTGGAGGCTATGCTTTCAGCAAATTTAAAATATTTCACAATCAAATTCTACTGTAATTATGCTTGTGTCATGCTGAGGACGAAAGTTATTTGTGAGAACATGTGAGTGATTATAGAAATGAAGTTAACCTTATTCACATTCCCAATCTCGACCGTGTAGTACTGAGTACATGTAATATGAATACTCTAATACTATTCCTTTAAGGTTAAAAGCTGTCTGCACACTGCTGTATGGTGTTTTTTTCTAGAGACCTGAAGAAATGAATGAGATTTTCTATGAAAATCACGAGCTGGCTCAAAACACTTTATTGCTGAAATGAATTTCAAATGCACTATGTGGTAAGGAATGCTGATGAAGGCTGAAAGAATCCCAGACACAAAACAAACTCCACAACCTAAATTCTTAAGGATGCAAGCAGAACCTAAAAACAGAATGAACAATGAATCAGCTTTGAAAAAGTGTTGCTCCAATTATATCCCGAGATTTGAACTGTCCTTTTAAAATATCATTTTCATTTACTACAGTGTAACAAACACCACAGAGATGCATCTTTTTTCATGAACAAATCAATCAGCCCTGCAGAGGATTTCACGCTGATTGGAAATATAAACCTCTGTCCCACAATGTTTTATGGATTTCTACCCTACTGTTCTTTAGCACATTTCTGTTCCTGAGCGGTGTATTGAAAACAATAATTTTTCGATCCTTATTCAAGGATGTGTCTATTTTTTTTTACATATTCAACCTGACAATTTGTTATAACCAAATGTTATGAATGAAAAGTTTAGCTTTACTTGATAAACATGCTATGCATTTAATACTGTGAACCCCTGCTCTGTAATCTGTTATTTTATACAGTAATCAGTAATGGGCTGTGCAGAATGTCTCCCTTCAGCACCACTGTAGGGGCCCATTCTCCCCAGTTCATATTGGTGATGCAACATTAAATGGCTATTTTCTAACTCATAGATCTGGAAAATGGAGTTTAATCAATGACTACATGGACCTATTACACCTTCCGGCACCAAATGTCACTCTCTTATCTAGGGATCTTCTATTTATCGGTGTCTGAACTGGCCAGTTGGCAGATGTGCCTTATGGGATTTGAGATAGCTCTTGGTCATTTATTTTATATTCAGAAAGCTTAATGGAAATCATTAAGACCAGATCATGGACTACCTACACTGCGTAAGAAAATAAATGACCCATTTAAGGTAAATACCTTTAACTGTACAGCCTGCTTTCTTCCTGATGGAAGTGTTGAATAAGAAAAAAACGTCCTTCTTTTTGGTATTGCTTTCATCCATATTCTATAGTCAGCGTGGTGTGAATCTGGCATAAACTCTGTTCATTGAAATAACTCAGGTCTCGTCCTCAGATTCACTGGTATGGCCGCTACATACAGTATCAGTGTTGTTTTTACCAAGGCGTGAATAACCTTAGAGTCACTCCAAATGACAGAGACAGCCATTTTGCTTTTGCTTTGAAGACAACCAGTTTAATCTGAATTCAGCCAATGAAGCAACAACACCGTTTCAGCGCCTAGTCTCAGGGCATGCAGGGTACCCCGTAAAAGCTGGCCACTCACGTTTGGAGTGCTTGTCACAAAGAGCAGAGGCCCTCATGTCACACAGGCGAAGCGTTCCCTTGCTGCTGCTGTAGACGAAGAGGTTGCAGTGGTAAGGATGGAACTCTGCAGCCGTGATCACCTCCGTCAGCTCCTCCATGTTGGCAGGCTTGATGTCAACAATATCTGAGAGGGACGGTCACTCAGGAAAACATGCAGGAGAAGTTCAAATCACTTCATTTGAAAGGTGTGGGTCATATCCTGAGGACTGGCAAAACTGCGGCCACAACCGTTTGCTACCGTTTACAGGCGTGGGATATAAAAACTTTGCACCAAAATTGTTATTGTTTTTGACTGTCGTTATGTACAGTTTGGGCAACACTGGATGAACAGTTAACAGTATGAAAAACTCCAAGGCCATTTAATTCTGTGAGCTGACAGCTGGTTAATTGTTAATGTGAGACATTGATTATTTCCAAAGGCCCCAGATAAAGCTCTTAGCTTGCTACTGTTTATAGCCGAGGTATGCAAAAATGTAGACATCATATCTTCTTCAGTAGCAAATTGTTCAGCTAACTAACAAATTAGAAGATACATACTGTATGCACCTTCTGATTGCCTAATATGTGCATTCAAAAGGATTATTAATTATTAGGATTAATGCTGGCATGAGCACTGTTGTTTACAAAATTAACTGTAATTCATGCTGTGAACTCTAACATAATTATTATGGCCATTACCCTCTGGGTACTAATCTACAGTGTTTCAGAAAATAATTATTGAAAGAAACAAATGAGTAGCAACTGGAGGTTCTTTCTAGAGCTGTGAAAAACCACAGTATTTGTAATGTGAAGCAAATGTGGTAGACACGCATTCATTAAAATGTACATATATTACATACAGTACTTAACAATAAGCTATAAATAGACCAAATAAAATTCTATTCCTGATACACAACAGTAAAAATCATTCTCCTCATTTTGTTACTGTGTTGAATGTACAGTGCATTACACAACAATGTAAAGATGTCAAATGAGGATATTTGAACCTGAAGAACCACAGTTGAAAATTCAAGACTATAATAATTTCCAAAGTCAACACTTCATCAAATTATTTGTATTAACATTTTTGAATTATTGATGAAAGAAGTGGAATGTATACAGTGTAAAGGTAATTTGTTTTGAAACTAAGAGCAGTATTTCAATCCAAGAAATGGTCAAGTACCCCTTAAGACACAATGTACAATTAAGTGGCGTGCAAAAGCTGTACAGACCATTTTGTAATATCTTCAGATGTATATTTTTGGCATCTTGTAACCCAAAATCTTTGCAGCACAAAACGTCAGGTTTCCCTAGAGTCTGCAACAGATAAAAGTGTAAGTACCAATGATCTATCCATACCACCCATGTCAGAAGGATTAAATGGTTTACATTAATTACAAACTGAAAGATGATGGCAGTACCCATCTCTCCCAAGCCCTGCGTTTGACCTCGAAACACCAGCATCCTTTCAAAGACCTGTGGGCTGATTGAATACACTCACGTGGTACTCTGGATCATTTCCCGCTATGATCGGCTTCAGTGAGCTAAAATGTTATTAAACTGACACACTACTTATATCTTCTGGCAGACAGAGTTCATACAGAGCCCCGGGTTTCCTGCTATGTACAAACCGGAAGGAAAAATCAGTGGCCCGTATAGCCAAGCCTAAAAACACAACTTCTCTGATCAATACAACTCGCTAATTAAATGTTAATATTAAAACATCACAGGGGGCCACATAATCCTGTAGTTATTTTACTGAAGTAACCCCATCGCCTTTCAGAGCTGACTGCGAAAGTAAACGCAGGGTGAAGTTAAATGGAGGTGAATATTCCAAAATGTTCAGAAGATCCTTTAAATGAGGAATCAGAGAGACTTCACGGAAAAGAGAAAGCAGGACAGAGAACGGAGAAAAACCTGCCAGGTGATCTGCTGTGCTCACCTTCACACGCAAAGGACTGGCTTCTCCTAAGAATGCATTTTTCAGCACTTCTGAAAAGGGAAAATCTACCCATCTACCAATTTTCTAACTACTTTATTTCATTTAGGGTTGCTGGGAAGCCAGACCCTGTCGTGGCAAACAACGGGTACAAGGCGGGATATACACTGGATGGGACATTAGTCCATCACAGCACACACACTCACATCAGAGGCAATTTTCCCAGAGGCCAATAACCTGCCAGTATGTCTTTTCCTCCTAAAGGCATGGGAAGAAACCCAAGTGAACACAGGGAGAAACTACACGCTCCATGCAGACAGCACCCCAGGTCCAGAGCCCCAGCACTATGAGACAACAATTCTAACCACTGTGCATTCTGCCGCCAGAGAAGGGAACATCAAACACGAAAAAAAAAACAACACATACTATATTAAGACAGAGAGAGCAGCTTGCCTTTAGCAAAAATTACATTTTTCTTCATAACTAGCATCTTCTATCATGAATAGGTGCCAATCATTTTATTGTTAACATCTGATAAACTACTCTGCCTTAGGTAGATTTAACATTTGGCAAGTTGCTAAATTCTATTCAGAGTTTGTATCTGAATAATCTTGCTCTGTAAAGGAATAATTAGTGAGATTCTATTCTGAGGTTTACATTCCTCAAAAATCAAACAAAAGAAACCTCAATCAACCAAAAAAATGACTTGAGATAACACAATAGGATGATTCAGAATCAAGCTGAATAAAATAACGTTTGTCATAAGTACTGCTGGAAAAAAAATGCTATAACGTTAATTATTTAAACTCTTACATCAATATTTCACTATAATGGCCGTCAAAAAGCAGACTGAGGGGAAGATGCCATTATGTATACTGAAAGAAGCCTTTTGCATTTCGCATCAACAATTGTCTTCAACCTTTTATTTTCATCCCAGCAACCGAGTCTTCTGCCTTGAAATACTCAGAATTGTAATTAGGTAATGTCATTTTGTTATTTCTTTATAATTAGCAAAACCCTGCTTGTCTTAAGCATACAGGATTAGATACAAAGATAAACTACTGAAAGGTTTGGCACCAGTAGAACCACTAGTAGAATTTCTCACAGAAAAAATGATTCTTCCAATTAATTAAATAATCTGTCCCTAAGGCATCGGTCTAATTATAGATTTCACACAGATGCCCAGAGGCAAACACAAGCTAAAGCAGTCTTGTGAGGGTCAGAGTGAATCTCTGCCAAAGAGTATGTGAACTGTCTGTGAAAGGGTCTTGGATACAGTACTTAAATCATTATCAATTCAAAAACATGAAAACTACATTCTCTGTGAATGTCTAAATACAGTGCTTACAATGGTGCTTTGATCTTAATTCAGAATTGACAGAAAAATGGTTAAATCAAGAAAACATTATACTTGATTTATAAAGGATTACTTTTTCTGTTTTACCTTTTCCACAGTATTACAGAATACCGTACTTCCAAATTCTGTTGCTAACAGCTAATTGATCTGAGGTTACATTTAGCTGTTTCTCAAAGAATCCCAGGGAACTTGCTTCTGGGCTGTTTCAGACACCCACAGCCAAACTAAAAAGGACTACTCATTCAGAGTGCACTCTGAGGTCTGAGCTATAGTATGTCTGGAAATGACTGTGAATTGTATTCAAGAAAATCTGCAACTTGACAAGTGCCTATGAGATGACATTTAGGTCATTAGGAGTAGTGTAACACCTCCAATCACAGTTTACTCTGATATGGGTGTTCTGGGACTTTCAAACAGAAACACATCTCTCCTACAGTGAACATTTCTGAGGAAAGCAATCACTGCCCTCACCCCTGTTTTCACTGGTATCAAGATCACGATGATGAAGCCATCTTAACAGCTGGGGATTGCAAACTGGATGGTACAAAAATTAATACTAAGAATTTCCAATAAAAACAACTACAAAAGCAACAGTTCAAGGAAAATACTATATCTGCCCATGTATTTTCTGCTTTTAGAGAATACTGTGGAATCAAGAGGCTTAAATTAGAGGTGCTTAGAACAGACATGAGATCCGTAAGGGTGAATCTCCATAACAAAAGAGAGAAAGGACAATTCCATATAGTGTGGTTTCTCAACCAATAGAAGTTAAAGTTCACTGTAGGGTGTATGATTCATGATTTTTCTTGCCACCTTAATTCAACAGGATAACAATAATCTCAGCTCTTCAATCCAGCCATTTTCTGACCTCTTAATTCAATACAGGGTTGCAGGATAGCCAGACCTTATCCTGGCCAGCAACAGGCGCAAGGCAGGACACACCCTGGACCCCAGTCCATCACTGCACAGACAGACACAAACATGCTCATACCAGGGCCAATTTAGTCAGAAATAAGCTACCAGTATATCTTTGGAGTGTGGGAGGAAACCAGAGCACCTGGTGTAAAGCCATGCAAACAGGAGAACATATCCAAACTCCACACAGATAGAAACCCAAGGCTGGAATTAACCCAAGGCAGCAACGCACTGCACCACCACTGTGCCACCCTTCTGAAACTTCTAATATTCATCTAATATTGAAATACTGTATACAGTATTATGGAACAAGAAACCGATCCAAACTGATAATGTACAAGTCAAAAGGGAATTAAACTGTAATTCTGCTCAAATGAAAGCAGCCTGCAGTTTTGTTTTAATATGTCACTTGAGATTGAAACTTCTACTTAGATTTACAAAAATGCAAGGTGCACTATTTCAATCTTAAAGCAAGCACATTTCTTGTTTCATAAGTTACTGTCTAAAGACAACATTTTAAAAATAACAACCAGGGTTACAATCTTTAAAATAGTAATGCTAATTTTCTTTTGTTTACAAAAAGAAATAGAAAGGTAACCACATCAATTCCAAATTGGTCAAAACCGAAATCTTTTTAAACGACCCCTTATATAGTATATACACAGTGAACACACGAAAATCTTGAATTACTATTAAAAGGTAGCATTACTTATCTGAGAGAAAACATTAGCATATAATTTACAATCTGATAACTGAACCCAGAATTGCCTGTATACTTACAGTAGCTATATTTACAGTACTACAATATAGCTACTGTATACTGTATATTATGTTTTGGCCTGCTTTCCAAATATATACTGAAATTATAAATAGAAAATATCAGCTGCTTCCTGGGTACAGGTACTGTGTTTAACTGACTATTATCTTTGTAATGAATTGTTGCAGGTCCTTAAAATGGGGCACAAAAAGATAAACTTTTCAGACTTGTTTTTCTACCAGTGAGTAGCATTGGCCAAATTCATTAATGAGTGAGCTTCATCGGCTTTGGCTAGGAAGTGAGTCTATTGCAATTATCACCTAGAGGCTTGACACCTCTCTGCACAGGGCCTCTGATTTCCATTGGGATTTCTGCTTCCATGGTAATAACCCAGGATACTTCCAATCTCTTTACACTGCATTAAGATATTCAAATTCCACCCCTCGCCATCCTCTCTCAAGATCAGACAGAAATAAGCACAGAATTTCATACACTATTTATCATCTTGTTCCAATTCTTTCTTGGGTTAAGAGATAATTGAGAAGGAGCAGTAGTCTGGGTTTTAACAACATATGGTCGTATATGACAGGTCACACAGTCAACCGCAGGGTATTTTCCTTCAATAGATTGCCGACATTGATTAATCCTCACTCTGAGACTACGTTTCAGCAGGAGCAGCAGAGTTCAAAACAATATGCGACCATCTTAGCCACCAACTCCAAGCAAGACAACAGAACACTGCCCGAATTTCTGTTCAACTTGATTCACCAGGGTGCGAACAGTAATGTCAGGAAGCTGCCACTGGAATGGCCTTTTCTCTGCAATGAAGTACTTGACAGGCTAAGGTGTGCCCCATTTCTACACCCACCACAAAGCTTAAACGCACAGGCATTGAGTATCATTTCAGTTAATAATTCAAAAAGCTAATGGCAAAAACAAATAAGTAAATACTGCTTGATAATAACCAGAAGAATCCTAACATTTATTTACTTTTCTGAACACTCCACTCAAAGAGCTTTTACAGGTAATGGGGACTTCCCTTCATCATCACTATCGTGTAGCCCCACCTGGATGATGCGACGGCAGCCACAGTGCTCCAGTACGCTCACCACACACCAGCTATCAGTAAGGAGGTGAAGAGAGCCAATTCATAGATGGGGATTATTAGGAGGCCATGATCAGTAAAGGCCAGGGGGGGAATTTACCCATGACACCGGGGGTAATACCCTTACTCTTTTTGAGAAATTCTCTGGGACTTTTAATAACAATGGAGAATCAGGACCTTGGTTTTATGTCTCATCTGAAGGGTGGCAAGATATAATAGGGCATTAAGACCCACACAGAGTCCAGGGTGAGGGCTCCCTACTGGCTCAACTAACACTAACACTCACTTGTTATTAAAATGGCACAATTGCAAATTACAGCAATTGCAAATCGTGTATACATGCATTCAGCAGTTGATAGCTTAAGGTTGTTTTTGTAAAACTGAAAAGAACTCCTGAAAGACCCTTTTCAGGTCTTCAAACCGGTATCCTTCTTTTTATGAACAGAAGAATTAAAGTCAAACAGCTTCTTTTAATCTGATAGTAGCCTTTAATAACTCAATGTTTAGGGAAAAATTAACAGTCTGCCTTTGGCTGATCTGTACTGCATCAACACCTACTAATATGCAGGATGACACAGGAACTACTGTAATTAGGTCATATTTTGTGGTTTTAATACTGGAAAAGCTATCAAAACACATTTAACTTCTTTCTTAAACACTTCTTCATGAGGAAATGTGACAATTATAAATGGCATACTTATTTTTCTTCATGATAACTTGTCAGAATATTTTATGAATATCCTGAAAATCTACAGGGATATATTAGCTTAAGTATTATCTTTAAGTCAAATTTTCATTAAAAATAGTGTACTACTCCTGAACAATTGCTGGAGACCTTCCAATTCATCATTAGTCTCTCTCCAGTCACCTTGCACCCTATCTGGAGATAGGAGACCTGAATTATTTTCCTAGGCTTACAGTTATATCGGCTTCATAAATTATAGGATGACAATTAATGGCTACACTCCTTTAGAATTAACCAAGAAATCCCATAAACTGTATAGGACAAATGAATGTCCTGAAGACCCTTAAGAAGGTAGATTTTCAAGATGTTTTCATGACAAAGATACATATTGTGTTCTCAAAGACGGTTTTCCGAACTCATACATCAGAAAGACCACCGAAACTAAAATTATTCTGCAGCTAGGATCACACATTCTCCCTTCCCTTAACGATAGATTACTGTTCTTTTAAATTTTCTCCATTCATTGGAAGTTTCATTTCACACCTCTCTGCACCCATTCTGACTTCACACCTCTTGATTGGCCTCTCTTTCTGTCCCCTGCTCCCGCCTCTCACTCCTCCTCCCTCTCAACCTTTGTTCTCCCGCTACTTTACCTTTGCCTACTGCCCTGTCTCTCTCACACCTGAAGAAGGCTCCACGGCCGAAACGTTGTGTTCTCTTTCTTCTTTTTTTCAGCATGGAATAAACCTATTACTTGTTCCTTTGCAGCCTACGCATGCTGACGCAGCTACCCACCCAAAGATACATATTGCCTCAAAACAAAAACGAATTGCCTCTGGTTCCAAGAAATATCTTTCTTCATTTTGATTTAATAATGTCTCTTGCTTCACTGATTTTTACAGATCTCGGTTACCCGAGCAAAAATGAACTACAAGGGAGGGAATGGAGACATAATGAAATTGGGGAAAGGAAAATATAAATCTGATTATTGGAATTCTGACAATAAAGCTTTCTACACATTTTTCGCCCATACATAATGCTTATGTGCATTACTTAATTTCATATTCCCTTCTACTAACCCTCCCTGTTTACAGCTTTTTAGAATAAAACATTAAATCCTAGTATTAATGATAATAAAGTGCATGTGCATGAAAATCTTGAAGCTTTGTGGTATTTTCTGGTTGCCCTGATAACTGGCCTGGTAGCATCAGGTGTTACACTGTAAATAAAGCTTTTCTCCATGACCTACAGTATGTGATTATCTAAGAGACCTGCTGCTGGCATCCCAGTGTGTAAAGAGAGGGATGGCTTGGTCATTTACAGTACTTACCGGGTTTGTGTTAGGAGTCGCTATATGATACTGCAGTTGTAAACTGCACCTAAAAGACCTTTATCTCAAACAATTTAAGTAAAATAGTAACTGGAGGAAAATGGAGGGGGGGTGCTCACAGTTGGCTTCAGCAGAAAAGGTGTTCATGTGAGTGCAGGCTGAACTCTTATGATCCAGGTGTTGCAGGTTCGAGGCTTGGTCGTGTCACTCACCAACTGTGACCAGGTTTCCTCAAAGCGGCAGCTCACAACTGGCTGAGCACCGCATAGGATAGTTTGAGAACAGCTGGCCAGGCCTGTCTTGGCTCTTGGCAAACATAGTGGTGACCCCTGCAGCCCTCTGGGCACTTGCAGATTTGTGATGTACCTCTTCTCCAATCAGAGTCACCAGCACTGAGCTCTACTGCTGTGGAGCATGTATGTTTAAAGATGAGCTGCTTGATGGTGTGAGGGCTGAAAGAGTCTGTCTACACTTCGTCATTCGCCCGTATGTGCAAATAAAACAAACAAATATAGCAATATAACAAAAGCTTACGATATGTGGTGGCACTAGCATGTATAGAACTTCATAACATTCAATATCGTATGGTATTTTGAGTAACATCATAATACAATCTATCGTTCATTTGAAGCCACAAGCAACAAGGTTTTCATGGAAGGCGTATTAAATTGAAACGCTATTTTTTAATATGTCTATTACCCACTAATACCTTATTAGTTGGAAGACAATTAGAATGCAGTGGAGATCCTTTAACCCTGCAGGTGTATTCTATCTATGTTACCATCAAACACTCATTAAACTGTGTGCTGTTCTCCCAGCTGGCCTACTCTCCTAATTGTTACCAGAGGCTACAACTGCTACAACTGTGGATCACAGTCATCTCCCGATGGCTCCAACACAATGCCAAGTGACCCTGAAGATGAAGAGTGACTGATCAGGTGAATGCTGCCATTGTAGCTACTCTAAATATCCAATCTACCTCAAAAAGAGCTAAAAATGTTAAAATGGAAGAACACCTAAGCCTGCACCCCATTACTGATTCTGCATACCCCCAAGGCTGACGTAATCCTATGCATTGAATTTTTAGCGAGGTATCTGTTATTTATGTGAAATGTGCTCTGAACATGCTGCATGAAACCGAAAAATATCTAAGTTGATTAGTGATAGTGTGATCTCTAATTCTGTAATAAAATGCCAAAACATCCTGCTCAGAACATGACATCTTTTCAAATTAAGCCATTTGTTTTTCTACTGTAGGTTGCACAGGCTGCCTCATTACTGTGTGCTCCACTAAGGAGACTGTGGGGTTTGAGCATTTATGCCGTATCTGCCCAGATTTAAAATGCAACCACCAACTGTTTCAAAGAACACCCACCACCTTGTTCTCACACCAATGCTGTCTGATTCAGAATACAGTAGCTAAGACTGATCTCTTTACACTTTGCAGATAGTATAACTGCAATTCTGTGTATTATCACTTCTTATGTCTGGGATTATTCTCATTTGGAAGACCTAATCAGGTTGAAACAAACAAACAAGTGTCATTGCAATTAATCACTCTAAAATCATTCAAAGGATACTGAAGCTCCTGTCTGTGATGGCCAGATGCCACAAATTAATCCTGAGGTCATCAGCAGACATGTAGGTCTCACAATCACTGTTGACGGAGATGGAGTTGACATGGTAGGTGTGAGCATTAGCAAAGATCCTCCGTGGGCTCACCTCTACCATCAGGTCCATGGGTTTCAAAACTGGCACCTGGGAAGGTAAATAAAGACAGTCAGTTATCAGTTTCACATCAATTTCATGTTGTCTGGAGAATATATTTTACATTAACAACATAATTGGAAAAGAATAAGAACATATGGTTAATAAAATACAGAAAATGCATGGATAAAATGTAAAACCCACTGTATCAACTAAAATATAATCACTAGAAAATGCTTTTAAACATCCCAACTGTCAGATACATGAATCAACAAGGAAAAATCTGTATTTCAGTCTCTTTAATCATTTTGCAAATTTTAGGTGTATTCCTTTCAAAAAGATCTGAAAAATTGAAATCTCTGAAATGAAATCAAAATATGTAAATATATGTATCTTCACAGAGTTTACAAGTACCCTTATTTAAGTCCTTTTCACTGAAGTCAATGTGGAAGTGATTGTGCCGCCACTGTTATTTAAATAAGTTGTCACGCAGTGGAATTTGATATCCCTTTTTCCGTTAGGTAATACAATCTGATACTAATGACAATGTGAGAGAGAAATAAAACTGTGCTTGTATAATGTGATACAAAAAACATACTCTGTGAGAATCAGCTATTCAGACAGCAGGAAGCCTTATCTCATTGTGATGCATTCTACTGAGCAGCAGATTCAGTTTAATCATGTGGCGTGAAATGAAATTTGGAAAAACCAATGGAGATAAAAATCAGACAAAAGCAAAAGCACCCGTTCCTCTGTCTCTTTGAAGATAGCAGACCATGCAATTGTCTGTTCCTTACTGATGGGAGCTCTCAGATTTGAGAGGAGAAAGAGACAGGCAAACCAATCTAGTGAACCCAACTGTTAAAAAAAGAAATCTGCTTGAGACTTTAATGATTCGACAGCATTTCTGGGTAAGCTTCAACAAATTATTAAAGGTTGCTTAAGGGTTACTGCACATTTTATGCAGTGGGCCATCTCTTTTTTTTTTAGTGTTTTGTCACGGAAAATCATGGTATACTAATACTAACATGACCAGGTGTATTTAACATTCTCTAAATCTAAAACATCTTGGTTCGACAAGCTTTAGCCAGTTGAAATACAGCTACCTGGACTGTTGACAGCAGCAATAAAAGTGAAACTACTATCCACAAAATGTATTTTTACTACCATCACCAAGGTGCCATTGTTCTTGATTTCAGTGGCCTGCTTGTCACCTGGCTGTCACTCCTGCCTGCAAGCTGAGACTGTCTCAATCCAAGTCAGAAAGGGAGACCCTGAATCAGACTCTATCATTGCAGACTCTCTTAAGTCTACATCTAAAGGGTTTAGTGCCTAAACTGGCAGAGAGCATTTTGCAGGGTTCTGGTAATTTCATGCATATGGTAGCATCATGAGCTTTCTGCTGCCTTTGTGTCTGCTCTCAGCAGTTGAATTTACTGTATCAAAATGTCTTCACTGCCTTGGTCATTTCTCTGTAGTACACAGAGGAAGATTTTCGCATTCAAAACATCTTTATCTGTGGAACCAAGGGTTTTCCTTGTTTTTTTAAGGGTATGTGCATCCCTCACTCTCTCCACTATGCATTTGTGCTTCAGCTATGGAGGATTACTGGGAGCCAAAGCCTAACCATACAAAAGGACAAGAGGCACCAGCTGGTCTCACCTGCGTGCCTCTGAGAGGAAAAAAAGCCATGTGACCACACTAGAACTTAAAACTCCACACAGGAGGCACTCCAGCAAGAAACCAAACCCAGGACCCGAGAGAGATGAGGCACCATTGCTAAAGACCGTGACACTACGCTGACCAATTAAATGTATTGATACTTTATTATGTCATTCAGTAATCCAGTTAATCATAAAAAGATCCAGATCCTTTTATTACTGTAAAACTCAAGATTGCCAAGTGTTCAAAATATTGCTTTTGTCTTTCAATTGGCTTATTTGAATGACCCCTATTGTTTCACATAAAAATAAAATAAAATCTAATTTAAATTTAAAAAATGAAGAATTATGTCACCACCCTTTATGGCACATTCTTATCATTTCAATTTGTCAAATTCACAAGGAAGTCATGCCGCAAAATGACATTTGCCACCACAAGGCTATTCATTAGAAAGCTCTGTGATAAACAGCACTTCGAAGATCCCTGTGATGTGTTAGACAGCTGTTAAAAAGTCCTGATTAGCCTGAGGAGATCTCAACAGCGCATCACTGTCCAGACCATCACCACATCCCATGTGGCCTTTCTCTCCAGCAGCCGTCACTATACCGACTGACATACTGTAGCT
Source organism: Lepisosteus oculatus (assembly GCF_040954835.1). Taxonomy (NCBI): domain Eukaryota; kingdom Metazoa; phylum Chordata; class Actinopteri; order Semionotiformes; family Lepisosteidae; genus Lepisosteus; species Lepisosteus oculatus. Next base: position 42,746,962 of record NC_090696.1, on the reverse strand, counting down.
GAACAGGAAGACAGAATCAAACCTGTGCTACTGTTTTCTGACCTATTTTCACTGAGAAAATAGGGCTCCACTGGGCGGAGCGGTGGTACAGTGGCTAAGGATCTGCGCCTGAGGCTAGAAGGTTGCTGGTTCAAATCCCACAGCTGGCAGGGGAATCTTACTCCATTGCGCACCTGAACAAGGCCCTTAACCCAAACTGCTCCAGGGGTGCCGTATAAAATGGCTGACCCCTGCTCTCTGACCCCAAGCTTCTCTTCCTGTCTGTGTGTCTCATGGAGAGCAAGCTGGGGTATGCAAGAAATTGTATATAGCCAATAAAGTTATCTTAAAACAAGCAAAGCAGAAGGAAGGAAGAGGACAGGCTTTCTTGCCTGTGGGATCCCAGGAACCTCCACACCTTGATAAACGTTTTTAAGAATGGAGTTGTTTTGAAACCTATGTTTTGAAAGTGCAAGTAAACATAAATGTTTAAACATCTGCTACTCTTTGTGGAAAAATATTTTAGTCAGATTCCTGAGTTAAAGAAAGCTATCATTTGTTAAGTTTAAGTTAAGAATGGGTCTTTTACACCTTTAGAGAGGGAATATGCAAGCTAGACAAATTCGTTCTTTCCCATATACTGTACATGTGACAAATTGTTTTTTTTTTGAGAGAGAATGAAGAAGACACTGCAGCCAACTGTAATTTGGAGTGGCTACAGTATATTCTGGATTTAAACAAAATACCTTTATATCAGGGGTGAGGAACTCATCAAGGGCCTTAAAATCCTCCATCTTCATTCTACCTCTGATCTTAATGTCATCAGTGAAGTATTTTTTTAAATTATATTGTTTAAATCTTATACAGTCGCCAGTTGAATGTTACATATTGTAACTGGACCCTTAACTTCTTCATCCCTGCTTTAATACATCTAGACAATTTATTTAAAGGTCTAAGTACACAAAGAGTGGACTACCTTTTAAAATGGAGTTGAATCAGAATGACAAAATAACTACATTTTTAATTTTTTATTAGTCTTTTTGCATTGTGCTTCCTATACTGTATGTCTTTTAGGACGTATTTCTGCAATGCTGGCTTAGGGTATCTTCTGGGGGGGCAAGCTATCTATATGCACAATGCATAATCTGTCTGATAGAATGCAAAGGCACTGGCTTTATGTATTGTTTTTCTATTACATCTCTATATAAACTAATTTTAGTACTAAGGTTAATAGCAAGTGTAGTCATCACACCCACTGCAAGGATCCATGGTACCAGTGGGGGATGGTAAAGACTGAAGAGCTGCTGCTGCACTCAAAGCCCCGCAGCTGTCTCACTATTTTAAGGGAAAACGTGGAGAGGGAATACCACTGAAGGGGATGGCCGTGGGCTGTGTGTCTGGGCAGGGAAATTGTCATTTTACTTGTTAGATTTTATTGGGTTTGGAAAAAATATTATCTAGGTGTTCACAAAAAAGGGCATCCTTTAGAACAGCAGTTTACAGCCTTGGTGTCAGAGTATCCCCTCGCCTTCTGGTTTGCTTTCCAAATGAGCCCTTAATTGCCCAGGCTGATAAACAAAACCTTATTTGACATATTTGCTTGATTACACCACATAAAAAAGTCTGTAAAGCGGGGGTCATCAATTAACATCAGTTCCTATCAATTTCCAAGATTCAGACATCCCCTTTTTCACACGTCTGAAGGAATTAGGTCAATGTCAGAACACACAAAGTACATTTCTGGAGTGTCTGTCACCTTGCCAGTCCTACCTTTCCCTTGGTTTCCTGGTCTTCTAGTCACCTAGTTGATACAGTTCGGAAATCCTGAGCTGCAACAATTTACAACTCACTTTTGTAAAAAGCTTACAAAAGCCTAGGACATACAGTACTGTATGACATAGTTCGACATTTTAAATTTCTTGGCAAAACAACTACAGATTTTGTAACCAAGATGAGGGAAGCAACAGTTCAGTTAAGAGATCAATTAGTCTTAGCATTTGAGCACTTGATTAGAATGAATGCCCAAGGCCACAGGGTTATTCCAAGATTTAAAACGGATTTAGAAATAATTCAGTACAGTACCTGTGTATAACAAATGGATTGATTTTATGGGCAAAGCTTGAAGATGGAAACAATACAACCCAGCCTTTCTAGCTTCTCGTCAGAGTTTTTCAGAGTACTGGGAGCACTTTGTAAATAGACATAACGGACAACTGTTATCACAGTTATTGTTGTGCCAGGAGGAGCAGGACTGCGAGAAGTACGCGAGGGCTTGTGGCTGGCATTTCAACAACGGGTTTGTGTCTGGAAGTGAAGTGACGTGCTCAGAATGTACGGTTTTCCCTCAAGTCAGATGGGGAGAAGCTTATGGTGTTTTTTGGAAGAGGGAGAATTCTGAATCTCCCCACATCAGGGTAAAACTCGGACTGGACGCCCTGTAAGGCAGAGAATGCAGAGGAGCCGCCGTGGAGCTCCACTGCAAGACTTTCAGCCTGTATTGCTGTGTATGCTGCTGCTCTGCTGTGGTCTAGTTTCTGAGGTCTTTAGTAAAATTCTGGGCAGCAATGACACTTATTTAAAGCATGACATTTATTCCACAATTCAAATGTTACAGGATAAATGAATCCAGAAGAAAATGCCACCTACATATGAGTACAGTAGGAATGTCAGTAAATGTTAATGACACTGAGGTGACGCGAGGTTCAGCAAGCTAAGAGGTTACCTGTAGAGATGTCACCGTTGAAAGGTCTTTCACCCTTCCTTCTTCATCTTTCAAGTTGTACCCCTCCGGTCTCTTATCTCTTTCGCTAACTTTCCATAACTTAATAGTTTTATCTATAGGACAAAAAAAACATGGGTAAACATCAGAAACAGATAATAGACAACCCACAAAAAATACATTTTATTCTGTGTACAGAAGACCTTTACCTGCTACAACTCAAAAGCAAAACGTCATTTGGTGACGTCCTAAAGCAGCTCGTGGAGAAAAATAAAGAAGCCAATCTGTGAGCTGAGACTTTCAAGAGGATCAGTTCCAGTCAAATCAAACACAATCCTCACTGGCAGCTTGCAGGGATAGAATGAATTATGGGACCCAAAGGTTGATGTAGAGTGGTGTGTGTTTTATTTTTCAGGGATAGACTTTTATAAAAATAGAACAATTCACAAATTGCCTTTGACTAAACCAATTTCAACAGTAAACTTTCATAAAAAACATCTAGGAAACAGTCAAATGTTAATAATATTTTCACCACATATTTTCACTGCTTAACTAGTACTTATCTGTTAAACTAATCTAAAAGGTACTGAACTAATCAAAAAGTGTAATGACTAATGCAGGAACTGTGTACTGTAGAAAGGAAAAAAGCAGCTTCTCAAAATTTAATCAAGAATATAAGGCAATTGTGAGAGGTCTTACTCTGCATTTCAGGGAACAAAAAAAATTAGGAAAAACTAGCAGATAACATTTTACAGATGAAGACACAGAAGAAAAATTTAAATGAAGGCAAATTTCTAAATGCCACAGAAAATTCAGTCCTAATTGATGAAAACAGATTATCTAACCTTATTATTTTTGCACTTCCCCCCCAAAAAAACCTTAGACTAATTAGACGATTAATTGGTTGATGAATAAATATGCAAATTCTTGGTATGTACTGAAATGATTAAAAAGATAAAGTTCTAAGAAATATTCATCAGTGTTAATTTTTAAAATGCTTTCCTCAGTCTCCTGCAAATATGAGCAAGCCTCAGCTACACACACACACAAACACAGCTGGCTGGGTCACCGCGCTAAGGGCCCCTGTATTCCCCAGGACTGGGGAATCATTGTTATGGAAAAACAATTTCAGCAGCTGCCTCATGTGAACTCCATCAGTCCTGAAACCAACCCTCCCATGAGAGAGCTGCCAAAATTGCAGTTGTTTTGTACCAAAAAATTGGGGAGTTATAGTTAGAAGGCAAAAACACGAATGCTTTTGCCCCCAGCTAAAGCACCACAGCAACACCAATTAAATGAAAACGTCTGCTATTTTACTACTTCAATGCCGGTACAATCACATGAATAAGGTCAGTCACAGGATGATAGGACCCTCCTGCTGAGGGGATAAATCAAAAACACTGTCACTGCAAAAAGCAAAAAAAACATTTTCCAAAGCTTCCGGTTTGTACCTTAGTCATAAGAAATTTAAGTTGCTCTCTCTTACAGCATTTACAGAAGCAGACACGTAATAAAATGCAAAACATCTAGGAATTACTGTCAACATAAACCATACCACAAAAACTCATTGTTCAACACACAACATGAACATCCAAGGCAGTAACTGTGGTCACTAAAGTGGAGGGTAGGTTAAAGATCATTATGTTGTCTTATCACTCCATGTGTTCAAAGTAGGATGCAACAAAAAAAAATAAAACTCTTCTCTGACTTTGTTTGAAAAACTAAGAACATTAAAAATCTCATCTTAATTAACAATATTACAAAATGGAGGTGAGCAGCACACTGCTTAGCATTGCTGCTTGGCAGCAGTGGTGGGGTCCAGGGTTCCATTTCAGACCTGGGGCGCTATCTGCATGGAGCTTACAGTAGATGTTCCCCTGGGTTTACAGGGGGTTTCCTCTGGGGGATCCCTGCACCCCAGCATGTCTTTGTAGTTTTCTCCCAGTCAAAAGACTGGCAGGTTGCAAAGGAACAAGTAATAGGTTTATTCCGTGCTAAAAAGAGAAGAAAGAAAATGTTTTGGCCGTGGAGCCTTCTTCAGGTGTGGTACTGGTAGGTTAATGCTGGTAGGTTAATTGGCTTCTGGGAAAACTGGCCCTGGTGTGAGTGTGTCTGTGTGTCTGCCCTGTGATGGACTGGTGGCTCATCCAGGCTGTATCAAAAACAGCAAAAACTTTCCTATTGGTCTCTAATATATACCACATTTTTCACCTTATTCTTTATTTAAAACAAGAATATTAAACATAAGAACCCATTTTTTCATTTGTTTCTTGCTTATTGTTGACATCTTGGACAGCAAAGGTCTCAGCTCTGAAGGACAGCTTTTTAGTTTTAGAGTCCCCAACAGAACTTGTTGTTTTTGCTCTGGCCAATGAATACATCATTATTATTAATACTGTCCCTAGTAGTGAGAAACTGGTCTCGTAAAATACTGTAAAAGGCTCACCTTGATCTTTACCTTCATTAGACTCTCCTAACTCTTTCACTGGAAATGATCTCCTCATGAACAAAAAAGGCAATCTTCCTATTTCAAAATCAATAAACCGTACATTCTCCAGCTGTGAAATACTAGGTTAAGATGGGAAAACTCTTGGACTCTTTGTAGCAAATACATTTTGATCAGGAACATCATTCACAGGTAGTCCAGTCAAGCGTAGCTTTATTAAAGATTGGAAGCTGAGATTGAGTGCCAATGCTCTTTTTTTAATTTGCACAAGGAAACAATAATTCACATATTTTGGATATGGATATTTCTGTTTTTTTGCAGTGATTCAAATACGTATACAGTATGTATCTAAAGATAAACAAGCACAAAATGAATTTAGGTTTTATGTTGTTTGGTGTAACTACATTTAAGAAGAAAGATGATGATGCTATTGTTATAACAAATGCTTTACTGCCCAAGCTCTAGATTTCAGAAGTATAAAATCTTTTTGAAAAGCTAACGTGGATCTTTAAAGGAACTGGAGCGATATCTGAGTCTGCTAAAAACCTTTATCTTACTCTCTCTCCCTGCTTTGTTTGAATTTACAATTTTTTAACTTTGTTTTTTTCTGTCACATTTTTATGACATTTTCTTTAAAGTAATGAAAAAAGTTGCTATTTTTTCTCAACCCTACCCACAGCAGCACTGAGCCAATCGTTCACCACTGCTTGGGGAGTCCCAGTCAGAATCTCTGACACTTTAATTAATCAAAGTCTTGACTTTTTCAACACAGCGCACTATCATTGCAGGAATCAGCACATGGATTGAGACCTTGCAATATCTGACCTTACTGAAAGCCCATGTCAAGGCTACAGTATCTGTCTTCACTGTTTGATATACTACAGGGGTCTTTCCCAGATTTCATTTTCATTTGCTTTACCATGACTTTTTTTGTAGTCAATGTAGCCTTCTCACATTAAGTGTTTCCTCCTCTAGTGATTTTGGCTTTCCTCATTAAAATTTGTTTTCTCTCAAAGCCCCATTCAGTAAAACAAAAAAAATAAAAAATGCCCTCGAAAGTATAATGTATGCTAAAATTATTTTAAAGAACTTGAATTAAAAACAAATTCTAGTGAGGCAAAATAAAAATGACACCTTTATTCATATTGGCTGCAGTAGTATATTTTGTACTCATATAATATGTCTGTGTAATTTGTAATTGTCACCTTCCAGAAGACAAAGGAGAACACTTTGATATGGGACTTTATTGTAAATTTATCTACTGCAAATATTGTTAACAATGCTGCATTTCCTGAAGTAATATTGACAATATCCTCTAACAAGTTAATTTTTCATGTTTTGTTTTTAATGGCTCAGTGGTACACATTGTTCTTTCGCAGATCTCGGTCCCTGGGTTCAATTCATGGGGTGCTATCCTAGTGGAGTTTCCTCCGGGTGAACAATTCAGGGTCTGCTGGGGAGCAGGAGCGTATACCAGCAAGCAACAGGAACAGGACAGGATACACCCTGGACTGGATACCAGTCCACCAAGAGCAAACAACGCAGACATGGACGCACTTATACCAGGGTCAGTTTTCCCAGAAGCCAATTAACCCACCAGTATGTCTTTGGACTGGGGGAGGAAACTGTAACACTTGGAGGAAACCCACGTGAGCACAGGCTGAACCTACAAACTCTACACATCTAACAATGCTAACCAGTGCTCCACTGTGCCAGCCTGCCTGAAAAATCATTTGATTTAAATCACTGAAGGTTTGGGAAGAATATATCATATACTGTATACATATAGAATTCCGATTCTGCCCATATATTTAACTTGCCCTTTGGTTTAGTACAACATACGCAGAGCATCACTAGAGAATCATAGAAGAGGTCCGACATAAGACACTTGCACTACATGTGTCCTGAGGTTACTGTGGCAGTTAAATATCTAAAAACACTGCTGGAAGACGCCATCCCCTGTCATTCACAGGATCAGTCCAGGGGATACGAAGTCATCACGAAAGCATAGATTCTTTCCAATAGCTCTAGGACCTTATTTGAACACACTGCCGTAAGCACAAAAATGACAGCGGGCTGTGGCAGCTGCTGAGGTGTCACCCAAACCACCCCCAGCCACTTCTAAAGAAAGCACATTTACAGTGGGCCTGAAGCACAAAACAGATGAAATGAGTAAACAAGAACCACTTATCTCCTTTATGAAAACTACAGTCTGTATTCAGTAACTTCAAAACATTTTAACAATAATTTAATTTTAGATTGTCTAATTTACACTGCATCCTCATCTTACTCCTGCAATCTAGTACACCCTGTTTAACTGCCAGCTTCTGGGTATTGCATATTTTTGGTCAATCAAAGCCTTTTGTAGATGTTTTATATACCAAGCTGGGTGTTATATGATCTTAAAGAGAGTATTCAATAGTTAAGAAAAAACTCACAGCTATATCATTGACATATCATTTACTGACATTATTATATTATCAATATAACTAGGTCCATCTGCTGAACTCTATACTTAGTAATTAAAGTTCTTAAAGATCATATAATACGATGCTAAGGTTGGAAAAAAGGGATAATTTGCTGTAAATCAATATAAAAACTAATTTCAAGAACAAAACATAGAATCAGTCTAATGGCAGAGAACATTCTTTATTTCGTGCTTATAAGAGGTTTAACCACTTCTCAAAATAACTTCACAGCAGCCCCTAAAAGCCTTTTGCTCTTACATTTTATCCATCAACCCTATGAAAATTACAACAGATACATTATTATACCCTGCAGCTTGCTCTTCATACAGAGTATGAAGTACTGACTCACTACTGCTCCAGTTAGCTGCTTTGCATTTCTCAGAATGGTCTTCCACTTCTGAGGGATTAGAGTTACTGTACTCTGTCTTTCAAGACTCCCAGTGTACTCAGCAGTGCAGAAAAAAGGGGGGTGGAGCACACCGTAGCCAGCCAGGGCTGTACAGCTTTCAGATTAATGATCCACACTGAGATACAGGCTCTGAGCTATCAACTAATCTCAAGAATGGTAAGGTACCTAGAGAAGAAAGGGAAAATGATCAGCGCCACTAGCAGACAGCTTCTCTCACCATTGGTTGACAGAAGAAAATGGGCAGCATTTTGTTGAGGCAGCCAGCGGATTTTGTTAATCTTCTCCTCAATCTCCAAACTCTTCAGGTAATCGAACTCGGGCTCATGGCTTTGAAAGGTGCTGTAAACATTGTACTCTCCCTGGCAGTAAGGCTCATTTTTACTCTGGAATTGGAAAGGAAAACACAAAAATGTATGAGCATAAATGAACAGAGTATTGAAGAGAGAGGGTTACAGGGTTATGTCTATGACTGGAAACATACTTTAGCTTTGCAAAGGTCTATAAAATTGCTGACTTTGTAAAGATATGTTATTTTGCACCATGTGGTGGCTATGTATGTGATTATTACAATGAAAGCCTCATGAGCCTTGTATCAGTAGCTGATACACTCTTCTTCAGTACAAATGAAAATAATCATCCTGTGCAGTTGAATCTCAATATCACACAGACATGCTGTGAGGGTGTTTCTGGGGTGTTTTTTTTAATAAAGAATAAGTAATACCGTCTTCCCCTTTACCACATCAATTCATCTCTGCATAGCTCCCTGCCATCTCCTCTCAGGATTTCAGAAAAAGCACTGTGATTCGTTGTGATTCTTTAAAGGTTAATCACTCTTATTAACTGCAGACTAATAACAGCCTTGATCCAATGGAAAACAAATGCTACCCCAACAGTTCCCGGAACTACCATATAACCTCTTAAAACTATACATTAAAGTAAACTAGTAACTGTACCTGGGTGTTAACTGCTTGCATACAATATTGAAAATAATATAGACTGCCTTTTTAAGGCTTTTTTATTTCTATTTTAAATGCAGGATTTTTTTCTTGGAATTGAGGAACCTCTAACATTCTAACAGGAATTCATAATTTCTTGGAATAGCACTCTTTTTGGCACTATGTACTGTAAATAGCTTCCTTCTGTAGCATTTTAATAATTTCTGTTTACTTCACAATTTAAATGTAAACGCATATACAGTACATACAATATATTGCTTGATCGCTGCTTGCTGATTACAAGTGATATGATAATGAATAGCAGATATACAATCCTTGTATATACTTTAATTTTAATTAAGATATACTTCACTTTTAATTAATAAGATTCTTATATAGATTAATAAAAAGATTAAACCCGTATTATTATTAATTAATCAAATCAGCAGAGTTTAGCAAAGCAGAGGTCAGAAATCATAATACAGGTAAAAAAAATGTCCATTTACATTAACAATATTCGTAATGTAATTTGTGTATTTTCTCAAACACTACATGGCAAACATGATTTAACGGGTATTTAGTCAATCCCTGGACACATATGCCTAAGAAAGAAAAAGTTGAAAATGCACTGACGATTTGGTGAAGCACAAACAGTAGAAACACGCAAAACTGGGTAGAAGCAGGAAGGCCTACCTCAGGCTCCCTCTGGAATATAACAACACGACCTCCTTTATCCCCGGTTGCCAGCAGTTCTCCCGTCTGGTTGAACTCAACTGTGGAAATTATATCAGCTGCAAGAAAAAGGGAAAACATCAGCTGTACACTATATTTCACAGCATGATTTTTCTTTATGGTTTCTATGTCACCTTGATGATGACAAACTGGTTGGTGAGCTCAGGTATCACACTGGAGTCACCGATGGGGTGGAAACATTATCATAGAGCCTTTCTTCCATACAATAAAAAAAATCCATCAAGAAATCACGCAAGCCTTCCTGATGTGAATACTATTTCTAAGGGTCTAGCATATTCTAGCTCATAAAAAGCAAGGAGAGGAGAGAAAACAGAGAAGGACAAAGCACTGACAGTTTTGTGCTGAAAATAACTTGAAAAAAACAAACTGTCCAGCAAAACCCACACGATCAGCACACCTGCTTGCCTGCAGTTTTTGCACTGCAAGTTCATAGTGCAAACAGCTACAATAAGGTACCAAGTACAGTGTTATTGGTGATGGCAACTCTCACCCGTAACACTGTAAGAGCACAGGCACCCAGCAACGACAAGGTGAAGAAACCCTGGTCAACTCTGGCAGATCTTAGCAGTGCACAGGATTTAAACCTACAATACATGTTCTAGTGTTACAGCCCAACCTGTAACCCAAAATTAAGCCCTTAACCAGTTCAGATACTCAAGCTACCCAGAAGACCCTAAACACTATTTTAAAAAAATGCTCATTATTAGACAACACATGTTGAGTATTCTGACTGAAACCAGGTTTGTGCCAACACTGATGTGTCTTCAGTGCCTCTCAGCTAATTTAATTCTTGGATTAAACACTAATATTTAGGCAATTAATCAATCCATTTCATTTTAGAGATTTATAAAGGAGCCAGATTATTGAGAGCCCTGCAAGTCTGTAACACGATCTTGTATTGAATTCGTGACTTTGTAGGTAACCAATGTAGAGACTTAAGTGTAGGAGGGATATGCTGCCAGGGTCTGGTATGAGTAAGTAGTTTAGCTGCAGAGTTTTGAACATATTGCAACTTGTTGAGAAGAGAGTTAGGGAGCCCATAGAGTAAAGAGCTGGTGAAATCAAGCCTTGATGTTATAAAATGCATGAATCAGACAAGTTGTATCCATTTGCTGGGATGGTATGGTGGTACAGTGGTGAGCTTTGTTGCCATGCGGTACTGGGGCCCTGGGTTCAATTCCTGTGGTTTGATCTTTGTGGAGCTTCCCTTTTCTCTCATGTTCACACAGATTTCCTGGCTCTTGTGTGTGTGTGTTTGCGGCTATGCGTGCCCTGTGATGCACTGGCGTCCCATCCAGTGTATATCTTGCCTTTTACCGGTTGCTTCCTGAACTAGGCCCTGAGCCAGCATGACCCTGAATTGGATAAGCAGTTATTGAAAGTAATGTGATGTGATATCCATCTGCCACTATTGCATGCTTCTGGTTACTGTTTGAACAATTAATCAATTTAAAAATGGTCTATCCACCTTTCCACTTTATCCAGGACTAAGTTGCTGGGGAGCGGGAGCCTGTCCTGGCACGCAACTGGCGCAAGGCAGGGTATACCCTGGATGGGACAATCCACTAACGCCAGGGCCAATTTTCCTGGAAGCCAATTACCCTTCCAGTATATTTTGGACTGTGGGAGGAAACCATACCACCCATAGCCGAAACCCACAGCAACAAGAGGAGAGCATATAGACACTAAGGAGATAGCACCCTAAGAATTGAGCCAGGGCCCCCAGTGCTGTGAGACAGCAATGTTGACCACTGCGCCAACGTGCCTCCCATCTGCAAAACAATTTCTATAACAATGCTTTTCATGTAGACGTATATTATCAATAATAATGTCCCCTTGACCCATCCTGTACAGTATTAGAAAACATTTTTAAACTGTTTAGTTTTTAATTAAATCATCTAATCTCCTTATACTTTATCCTATACCTGTGACAATACGCCCACTTTCACTCAAAATCTAAGTAGTACTCTTTCCACTATTATCAATTCAGATTAACAGATAACTGTGAGTACAGGATACCTGCTCTACGGAGCAAGGTGACCCAAGGCCGATAGTGGCACTGCTGATCTGCTACCTTGATCCTTGATATCGAGGAGAGCTGATCATCCCAATGTCTTGAACTAAATTCCAATTCATGGCAGCTTGCATATAAAAACACATAAACTGAGCATTCAGAACATCACTATATGTCTGCTGCATGTTTGCAGATAATGTATGATTAAATGCTTCTGTTGTCATTTTGATTAACTGATCAGTCGTGACAGCCCATGATGATACGCTTGAGTGGTTTTGACTGCCGCAAAAGAACTGGATTGCCTCATTAATGAGAGCTGACTGAGCACAGGTGATAAGATGATTAAACACTCTAAAAGTCAAGCCTGGAAGAACTCACTTTCCTGGAAAGGTGAGATCTCCTGTTCTATCCTGTAGGAATTCTGAATGTTCCCTGCCAAAAAACTGATATTTACATTCTGCAGGGCAATGTCATTTAATCCTACTATCCTTGAAGAAACCTACTGTAAGTGAAAAGTCTGCAGCCTTAACAGGTTTAAGACCTGACCTTGTAGCCAGAACAGTATTTAATTTTCATTCATTAAGAAATGAAAGCTGGTTGTTACATATGTTTTGTGTGCGGCATCACCACTGTCGCCTAAATAATTCTTTCTGGAACTGAATTATACAGTACTTTTACTAAAACAATGTTATCCCATGATTTCTATAAAGAGGCCTTTTTATGCCATACTAATGAAATGGAATTTATTTTAAGTAATACTCACTCAAGATATTCACACTGCATTTCTAAGGGAGGACCAGGTTTAACTTTCTTAAACAGCTGTTGTAAGCATATTATCCCTGAAAACTACTGGCAGGCAAACACAGCAATTAAGACAGACCAGGTCAGGATGATTTCTGACTATACAGACCTCTAATGCTTCGGAGTGCTGAGCTCTGAGAATACTCTGGAAACCACCCACAGATGGGTATTTTTAGATTAGAGAACCTGCAGGGCTTAGGAAGATACAAACAAGAGATGCTTCAGTTTTTCTCTTGCTCCAAAAACAACTATAATCAGTGTTTCTGTGTGGGTGGGATTCTTCAGAGACTTATCATATCTCAGACAACCTTGTATAAGCAGTCTGCACTCCTACACATTAAATCAGTTTATATATTTTTTTTAAAACTGCCTGTCAGATTTGGAAGATACGCTCATAACTATAGATGCCTCATTTTTCAGCTTTCTGAGTGAATACCAAGAATCCTAAAACACTATTTTAGAAGCTGCTCAATGCATTAGAAATAATTACTGGTCTTTTTTGACAGGAAATGTTAAAATCTTGCTTCCTTTACAGACTTTTGTAAATCTCTAAGCGTTAGTCAATAAAATATAACTACACCCTGTTTATGTACAGTATGTGTGCTCTATACAGTAGATAAAATAAAATGATTCAATGAAAAAAAAACTTAAAGATGAGTACCTTAAAGAGAGACTATCCAAACAAAAATATTTAAATTGTAACCATTCATCCCAAAATAATTTCTACAATAGGAAAACTTTTGTTCCATTTAGCCTGTTCTGTAGATAGTAACTTGTTGATCCTAAGATCTCACCCAGCAGTTTCTTAAAAGAAACCAGAGTACTGACTTAATCTAGGCTGAGTAGATTCTTCCATACTCCTGGAGCTCTTTGTGTAAAGACATGCCTCACAGTCTCATTATACTGTAAATGCACTGTCCACTTGTATTCTCTGGTTCATGTTTTATGGCTTATTCTGAATAAGTCCCCTATGCTGACTTTGTTAACGTCTTTCTATTCTAAATACTTGTTTAGGTCACCTCGTAGTCTTTGCTGTTCATGGCCAAAATGGCTCAGCTCTTTTAGACTGTCGCTGTAGGTAATTTCTTTAAGTCTATAAATGTATCTGCCTGCTCTTCTCTGAACTGATTGCAGGAGCAGAATTATCTTTATTTGTAATGTCTTGACCAAAACTATACACAATACTGTATATAAATTCATAACATGTTCTAAAATGTCAACATGATTTAATTCTATTGATTTAAATTCTAAACTTTTAAATACATTGACACTGTTTGGATTTTTGATTGGTCCTGGCACTATGTTGGCTGGTTTTCTTTGCAGCCAAGCTCAAAATCTCCATTGCTCCTTCATGACTTATTTGATTTCCTCTTGTTTTGACTTGTATTTAACTTATTTTTTGGTTAGTCACATAGAACGTTACTCAGCCTTTTCTCAATTAGTTGGCTGTTATTTCTGACTAAACAGCTCTTTCTAGTTGATACATTTATGATGAACAGACTGTGCAAATGACGCTGTATTGACACTATATAAAAACTTTTTTCTGCATTTCTGCAGAGATACAGTTGGTTAGTTTTCAAGCAACACTTGCATGAGGGCATATCTGAAACTCTGAAAATGGTACACGGTTGATACTCTTTAGAAATGCCATTTGACAAGGGCTGCAAAAAATGAATAGTTTGAAAATTATGGCTTGTAAATGAGAAAGGCTGTGACAAATAATGTTTGGCACTGTTCAGTAGCCATGTACAGTACCTTTATTCAATATTCAAAATAATGAGAAACACAAAACTTTGAAAAGTTTCAACTTCACTTCATTAACATCTATTTACTTCTTGCTGCATAGTCTTTCACTCTTAAATTTCAGAAAAAAAACATTTCTTTTTTGTACAAAAATAAAATTTTAAATCATGTTCAGAGTTAAATATAAAAAATAAAATAAATAAAACAGGATTCAAATAAGTTCAAAGTTCAAAATAAACTTCAAATAAGTCACTTGAAATCCAACTTTGAACAGCAGCAAGTAAGTAAATGTTTCGATTGAAACGATTCACTCAAACTGATTGACTGTAGGATTTGCTAATATGATCTGCGGTGATGAACATTGATAATAAACTATTTATTATATAATTATTTAGATTATCTCTCTCTCGGCTGCAGTATCATTTAACCGGGTTAACACTGTAGTCTATTCTGATCCTATTTTTATTTCACGAGGAGCTATATACTGTATCACGGTAGTTCACAAGACAAGCTATGTATGGATAGGTTTACAGGACAGGCTATTTGTTTTTAGGCTTAACAATTTTATGTAACCCAACTGATGTACCGCTATGAGAGGGTGAGCGTTTGAAAATGTAAACGAAAAATCGACAACAGAAATATTTGTCTACACATTTTCGACAAATAATCGTTTCAGCCCTACATATGACCTTTTATGAACTAAAAGCTAATGCACAAATACTGCCTAAACAGAAAGAAAATATAATTAGCTAGAGATTAAGAACTCAGCTGGAGCACAAATCACTGGAGACAGTGTTTCTATACAATCAAGGTTGGTTTCCACTGCTCTAACCTGAACATCCCTCTGCTGACTAAGAAAAAACTGTAAACACCTTAACGTCCATGTGTACATTCCTGCGTTAAAACCAATGACATAATTACAACCAGTTATCAAACACCGACTGCCAGAAGAAAGGTATCAGTGAATGACCTTTTTTGTTGCAGGCAAACAAAACTGTTCAAAACATATCAGTTTCACCAAACTGGATTTTAATGGATAGAATTTGTTTTTAAAAAATCCAAATATTTTAAATAACAGTGTATCCCATTTTTAACATAAACAATGAGCTATGCAGGGCTGCCCTGTAAACTTCCATCCAGAGCACTGCTGAATTACAGCTAGAGATGGACAAATATGCAAATATAAGAAAGCATGTTTGTATAATACAACACAGAAAGGCTTTTAACCAAATGGTTGCAGAATGCCTAGAACAGGGGTCGGCAGCCTTGGTTCAAGAGTGCATTAACCCAGTTATTATAGTTCACCATTATTCGCCTTAAATATCAGGAATGATTAGAAGGTATCAACTGATCACAGAATGTGTTAGTTAAAAGTGACCTCTGGGCTTTGAAGACTGCAAAATATTCCAGTCTTTGTTTCAAAGGAACATTACTTAATTAAGCAAACTGTCTTTTTAACTGATCACAGTTGAAATTGATCACTTAGTGTTTAGCTATGGAGTCTGCTTGTACTGGATAATCTTGCTGTTGAGTGAAGCCTCTTTACACAGGATTAACACATTCTAAATATTGAAACTGTTTTGTTTGTAATGGAAGTTCAGGTTCTACTCACATTAAATCCAAACTGTACCCAACTCTAAATACTTTTTAATAGTTTTCTGTGCTACTGTATATGAGCATTTATTATAAAGTATGTGTAAGACTATAAAGACAGTTACATGGGGTAAAATACTGTACTGGTTTTACAATACTTATAATGATTTATACTGTATTTATAATAATATTTAACAGTAACAATACCTCAATATTGATTAAATTAATCCGAACCTAAAAATTGTTACAATAAATTGAAAATAGAAGATTGACACATAAGCCATTCTTAAGACTTTCACTTCTGAACAGATTTAGTATAACCTGATTCACCATTGAGCCAACAGAGGTACTTGTGGTTTCCATGGATACAGATAGAACTTAGCCTAATATGTATGCATTACTGGGAAAGGGCCTCATCAATCTAATAGACATGATGGCCTTGTTGCACACAAATACCTTTAATTAAGCACAAGGGATCACAAGTACAGAGGAGCCCACTACTTGTCCCTGAATTATTAATCGAAAAAAGTGAACAGACCCTGCTCTATAGTGTTGAAGAGGAATAATTCATTGCATTCAGATAATGACACACAGGAGTCAGAAAGAATGACAGAGTGGTTTTAAGCAGTCACATCTAGAGGTGAATGGGCAACTGCAAATTAATAAAGTGGCCATAAACTTTTAAACCAGCACTTTGGACATGAATAGGAATACCAGTAATGTGAGTATCACCATTTGGCATTTTCATTGGATATTACCAAGATATATTTCTGCCTCCTAAGTATTTCGGTGGCTGTCCCAGATATAATATTGGCAACATTACCTATATACATGCTTGTATAAAAATCAAGTTTATTTAGGACTTTTCTGGAATAGATTCAAATATCACATTGTTTTAATTACTTGACATTTTAACTGCTGGAAACAATATAATTTTCTTGATTTTTTTTCATGGCTTTAATGTGATTTGGATTGCAGCACAGTGCAGTGGGGAACCCTTTGGAATCATAGCTGTCAGTTTGTATGTTCAATTCCCTTCTGCAGGTACTACTGATGTACTCCTGATCAAGCTAATTTACAGCTGGGTGGTCTGGAGCAGCTGGGGTAAAAGTGAGTACCAGTATTGCTTTGATGACCACTGCATTGGACCACTGTCTGATCTGTGAGTGGGAGACACATGCTCTCTACTCTGCATAATGCTCCAGAACCTAAGATGACTCTTGTTTATTTCATAAAAATATATTGGACTTATTAAAATGTATTTAGTCTCCAATAACAGCACAAGTTACACTAATAACGCGTGTAACAAAGGTAAAGGGTTGCTCTAGTGCTGCAGGAAAAGCACAACAGAATATTAAGGCTTTACTTTTTAAATTGAAGACCATTTCACAAAAATATGAAATCGTAAGGGCAATTGTCACATCTGCATAGTTCAGGGAAAAACCAACAGAAAGCCATTTTCTAGAGCAAACTTAACAGCATTTGGCTAAATAATATTCTATTATGTCATTCTGATCCCTAATATAACTCCAAGACTGAGATCTAATGCTATCTTCTCCAGATGTCTTCAGCTGTGAGGCAGAATATAAAAGATCCCCCACTTCCTGTCTGTCCTACTGGCTCCAGCAATGAACAGTGCTCGGTTTCTGTGCGATTCATTGTGAAAGACAGGAACCCAAACAGGGTTAATTACAAACGTTGTGCAGTTTTTTCACAGCTTCTCATAAACCTCAATTATCACCCTCTGCAGGATGCAAGGAGAGTCAAACATCTGTAGGATGCATGTTCTTACTCTTCTGGGATATCATTTATGGGTAGAATTATGAAAAGTGTGTGTGTGTGGGGGGTGAAATCAATTAAGGTTTTCATAATGGGTGCTTTTAGTATGGAAGACAATTAAAAAACTATAAAAAATACCGTTATGATAAGTTGAGAGAATAATAATATCGCCCCACAACCAATAGATGTTAGCATAATTATACCTGTAATGTGTTAACACGCAAAAAAGCCTTGCGTTAAGACATTAGAGACATTAAGACTGCTTTAGTTTGTAATAACAATAATAATGATAGTGTCTATGAGAAACAAACATTGAATGGTACTTCATGTGAGTTATAATTATTTCTGTCTCTTAAAAAAAATAGATTTAATCATTCTTTATCCATGAAGGAAGGCTCAAAAGATTTGGCTAGATCTGCATTATTCATACCTTTTCTTTTGACCTCTGCCCACTCCCTCAGTAGCCCACACACTGATGTAGCTCCCATCTCAAACCTCTTCAATCTATTTAGACTATTTAAATTTCTGAAATATTGCTCCCTGTCCTCTAAGCTAGTATTTATTACTTGAGCGCGGATAAAACGGAGTATACCAGCTGTCCTTGAGTCAATCTGCTATAGATTCTGTGCATTCACAGTCCAGAGACAGATCATTTTCAAAGCACCCTTGGGGTTCGGAGATAACACTGAATACATATGCAACAGCAGCCAACTTTGAATGACACCTTCAATGTGTATTTAATTTTTTTTCATTTATTCTGCATTCTCGCATTTTAGAACCAGTATGTTTCCCCTTTCAAAATTGTATTTATGGGCACAAGTTATAACATCCCCCAGTGGGCCTGAAGGTCACCTGGTCAAACAATTTAGAGAGATCCCACTGAAACTGTCCATCTTTCTAACCATCTGGAGCAAAGCCTGCAATTAGTCTGCAGTTGTATTACATCTTGACTTCAATTGATTTACAGGTAATTTTCAATTAATGTATTCACTGTTGCAGGCTGCTTGCAGTACTTGTTTCTCTTTCAACCAGAAGCAAAAGGCAAAATAAGGGTGTATTAATTTTTAGGCACATGGAAATAATATTGAAAAAAATAAGATTGGTTTATTTTTGTCAATGTTCTGAAATGACTGCTTTAAAGTTATTAAGACTTTGAAGTGAGAGGATATCTACTACATGGATCGTCATCATGTCAAATCAATGGACAGTTTTTCAGAACTTGGTCTGGGACTGCTGTGTCAATGCCTATGTTCTCGATGACTAGGTTCTAACAATTACATTTACTGTAGAAAATCATTTGAGTTTGTATTTTGGAAAATAGAACAAGATGTTTTATTTTAATAAAATCCACAGTCACTTTAATGCTATCTAATGCACATCTTTTTTTATACAGTCAGAATCTAATCCTGGTTTTTCCAGTTGGTGTCCAACGAAAACTCAATACTCTTATGCAGGAGGTGCTTGTTTAATAAGTCTTAACATACTAGGTCCAACGTTAACATCTCTGTGCAACCCAGAGAATGTGCTGTTTCTCAACAAAGCAAAGCGTTTGTCTTCCACTAGCCAATTTTGCTAAAAGGAATGAGAGTAGTTTTCAGGATTCAAATATGAAATCCAAGAAACAATGTTTAAAATTGACAAAGCTACCATTTACTTTTTTGTCTCAAACCAGAATGGTTACCAATTTCCAATGTATACTGTACTTGTCATAGCTTTCAAATGTATGGAAAAAAATTGATTTGATGTCCAATACTGGAACAGCATAACACCTCTGCTTTAAACAGTATTTCTACACTTACCTATAGATATATTGACATTTTAATAATACATTCATATAGACAGAAACATTGCAACGCTGAACATTTTTGTTTGTAAGACTAAATCTAACCATTCCTGCCATTCTTGTTGTATTTTAAACTACATAGAAATGTATGGCAAACAGGGTAAACAGTACCAAAATTACAAAAATGTCCTGCATTATTATTGTACAGTGCCCAGTATGTAGTGTACAAATGCTTAATAAATAAATAAAAGTGACAAAAGTATGCACAAACATTCAGCAGCTTGATTCATACTAGATGGCCTACCATGAAAATGCTTTTATAGGTAATGATAATACCTGACGTGACTCAAATCATCATTGTTTCTTGACATTTAAGCGACACTACACACCCACATTTTACACAAAGGTCACAAAAAAATAAGTTTCAAAAACCTTTTTTTGAAACATAAAAAATATGAAGTGCCTACTGGCTTTCAGTTAAGTAGCTAAGATAAGGGACCCCCAGGCTCCAAACCTCAAAGAGGAACCCAACAAAATTTCTGTGTGTGCAGATCATTAACAGCAGAAGGGGATAAATTGGCATACTTAAACTTTAACTGAAACAGTTAAAGACTTCTCCCAGGTGAAGAGCTGTTTATAACTTAAGAGACAAAGAACCAAAAAAAGACAGATCATCACACGATCTGACTGTAGATTAATTAATGTTATGTGATAATAACACCATCGTAAAAATAAAAACCTAGATCACACTCTGCACTACTATCAAAATCTCAGACTTGCGCAAAAATCAGATTATATACAGTGAGGTACCCTCTATACAGTAAACCATGCAGGACACTAGTGACTATACACTTCCTCCAGAGCTTGTTGTACCAGTTCCCATTATCACTCTCCCCTGGGCATCTGTCTGAATAATTAGATTAAGAGGCAGAATCTCTTATCTGTCACAGTGGGGGATGACAGCATTTCGAAAAAGGCACATATTGAATCCAGATGCTAATATGGCAGGACCATGCAAAGCTCATTTACACAGCAAAAATGAGTGCCATCATGGTCATAATGTACACAAAATATAACACCATAGGATAAGAAAGTGATTTTGGCTGAAAACAGCAACATCTCGAATATTACACTTCAAGTGTAACACACTTTATTGGAATTATGTGCAGATCACATTCACTTGGATGTGTATCATTTAAGCAAATATCAAGACGTCAATCTTTCATGTTATTAAAAAGCACTAACACCAGCAAAAAATCAAGTAGTAGCATGCTTCTTGAAGAAATTATCCAAAAAAAATACAACTAAGCCATCAGAATATTTCAATTACATGCTTATAGCTTCAAGGTGAACAACCTTATTCCCAAATACAGTACCACCTCTTTGATACCCAGTGCGCTGAAATGTCTGAGACTCACCTTTTAAAATACCACTAGAGAAGTGATTTGTAGATTTTTTTCCCCTCAAAACAGTTGTCTCCTGCTTTGAGGATTAGGAAGCTGCTCACCCTGAGCTCCTTTCTACATTAGACACGCCAGCACTGAGCAAGAGGTAAAAGTGCGATACAGTGATAGTAGTGATATTTGCTAGAAAAGAAGCTTGAGAGGGTTTGAAGGTGAAAGCAAACAGCCAGTTGCTTTATCAGGATAATCACCTTCTATTCAGCTCACCGAAAACAGCTAAATACTCAACCCCCCCATCATACCATATTGGAAGAGAAGTCAACATTACATCTACATTTAAAATATCCCACCAAAATGACGTAGTAAAAGAAGCTCTAATGCCAAGATGATGCAGCTCTTCAAATGACAGTTCCATTTTTACATGTATCTGATTTCGACTTTATTTGCATTCATTTCCCTTTTCATTTTTTTAAATAAAAAAAGACATCTGGAGGGATGTTGTAAGCTCTATCAAAATTAATATTATTGATAAGATCCCATGAAGTGCATGTTTGATGAAACAACCATCTAAATCAAATGGAGTATTGCTGAATTACTCCATAGGGGAGATATATTAGTGCACCTGATTTAAAAACTGATCTAAGATGTTTTGAGGTGTTCCCTCTGCCTCAGGTCTGAATGATACAAAAAGAAACCTGACCTTCTTATTGCGGTCATTGAACACTGGGCTTCATTATTCCTCTATGCTAGCAAGGCTATGCTGAAAGCCTCAAGAGACAGGAATAAGATGGAAAGAATCCATAGAATCCACACTAAACAAAAGGCAAGACAGCTTTTATTTGTATTGTTTGATCTGACATTTGTGCAAGTCAAATTAAACAAAAAAAAATGGACAGGTAGTTTAGAGTATTTGGAACAATTTTCGTTGACCTTAGCTCATCATTAATCTTTGCTGAATCCATACTGACCACATCAGAACAAAATGCTCATGACTAAAGACGGTTGATGTAAACTGTAATTACACTGTCACTTTGAGAGGCGCATGGGGTATTATGAGCCAGTTGTGACTGTTAATTCACATTGGGCTTAATGAAGCATGTTTTGTTCTACAGAGAATGTCACAACTGAATTAATTTTACCTTTGTCTCTCCTGAAAGCAGAGACCACCAAAGACTTCAAGGCACCCAGAGATTGGTCTGCAGTGATTCACACTGCACAAATGGAATACTGTTATCCAAGATAAGCAGTTTTAGGACAACAAATGGCTCTAGGACCTCACATATCATGGAATTGGGAGTGGCTTCTCAGACTGTAAAAGATATCCAAACACGTTATCATCCCAGCCTCCATTTACAACCTTTCCTCCTTTTCAGTGGCTTCTCCACTCACGTTGTCAAAAACTCACAGTGACAGCCCCAGTAGCCTGTTTCCAAGAGGCGTTTTCGAACCTTCTAGAACATGCTGAAAGTACTGGGGAAAGCAAGGGGGCAAGACTATGGCAAATATTACTTTCTTAACTTCCAATGTGAATTCAATGCAACTGCATCTGCTTAGGACACATGGAGTGCAAATGACTCATTTGATACTGTATGGGTAGTCCGAATTTGAAACAGCATTTTTAAATCTGCAGGGCTCCTCCCTGCACGGTCTTTTTTTCAAATGGTTCTCAATTACAAAAAAAGTTATAGAAGTGTGATATTATGATGTTATACTTTATCTTCAAATAAACGTATGTACATTCCCAATGAAGGAGTACAAGTAAAATAATACAATACAATGGTGCCAGTCATTTCTTTTTATTTCTGTGAAGTATTGAGCTCACTAGAATCCTGCATTCATTGATTTATACTGTACATCACTGTGATTTGTACCAAAGTATGATTTAGAAAGCAGTTGAGAAAACAAGCTCAGTGCCACAATTAAAATACAGGCATTTAACTATCAGCTATTGAATATTCAGCGAGACCGCATTATTTTAATGACACAGCAACAGCTCCTAGGCATCTGCAATGAAATAGGAGCTGTACTTCCCTTTTCTCTCTGGAATTTTACTGTTCGTCTGCCTAATGATATTGGTCATAAAATCTTGCCAGATAATGACAGCTTCAGCATCACCATTTTTTAATAAAACATTATTTGAGCCAGTGCTCAAATGTTGGCAAGATGTTGGCAAAAACAGATTCTTGAAGGATCCTCATACAGTGCATTTTTTTTAAATATAAATGGCAGTGACACAGAAAGGCTTGGTAGAGTTTCTGAAGCAGTTTGCAGGGACCTTCAGTGAGTTCCAGATCATCGGTGGTCATGCTTGTTTGAACAGATATTTTTAAACAGAGCTTGTCCACCTTTCTGTCTCATAGCCAGTGTTGGTGCAGAGTCACTGCAGGCTTTTCCATTCACAAACTATAGACACAGGAAAGTGAAGTGGTTCCCAAGAAGTCATCTGGTGGGTTAATGTTTTCCACTTATCTTTTAAAATCTACAACACTTACTGTAAGCAGAAAAAGAGATTTGGAAAATGACGCAAATGTTGGACTATGGCCCCCACTTAAATATTGATAATCGGCAGTTGGAATAAACATTCCCTAATCTAGAGGATGATTTACACAGAACTGTCAAAAAAAGAGCAATACTTTCTTGCATTTGTGGCCAAGAGTGGCTAGTGTCTGTGAAGCTGTTAATGGGTGTGTGTGATAAAAAAACTTTTGTTTCAAAAGGCTAATACTTAAAAAAATTCAACGGTTTAGGCTAATATTTGCTTTTTTGTTTGAACTGGAAGCAAACGTTCAAGGATACATCATATATCCATGATATACTGTATCATTATGCTTATTTTTTTCAAATGGTTCTCCGGTTCTCAATTGAGGTCAGGCTCTGAAAACTTTTTGCAGCCTCCTGACCAAAGGGAAAATAAATGCCCGTTTTGAGATGTAATAGTTTCACGAGAGCAAAGGCCACTGCACACAGGATCTGATCTGACATCTTTCATCCTTCACCCAGAAAGTCACGGGTCAAATACATTGCAGATTAGATGTGACAAAACTCTACTTGAATATTGTTGTGCAAGCAGTGTACAAAAATTCACAAATAGCACAGAACCCACAAAAAGGTGATAATGGATGTATGATATATAAAAGAGAGTTAGAGCTGAAATGCTAGAAGCTGTAGATACAGGAACACAAATGTATCAAAAGACGTTTGTTAGGAATTCAGATTTAGCCGTTATTAATACAGCCTTATTTACCAACATCTGAGCAACATATGTCTATATTTTTTACACTTCCACATTTAATTACAGTTCTAACAAATACAGGTTTTAACATATTCAAAATATGTCCAATATCTTGTTACTTTAAGTAAATAGTTAGTAATACCCAGCTACAACAACATAAACACAAAAGATTTTAAGTCACATTTATTTCTAACATTTATTGCAGTTTATTAACAGGACAGTATGGGACAGCTGCATTTTAGAGCACAGTAGCAATAAAGCTATTAGTCAGCAACATTCGTACAGTTAAAGAAACAGATAATGTGATAGAAGCCTATCATATATACAGTAATTTGTGATATTATGTTTTGGTAGAAGACACTAGCATTTCCATTTCTGTTATATATTGTAAATCGCAAAAGATTCTGTAACATGCAAGTATCACACAGTGATAAATCAAGTTCATTCGTCAATAGGGAATTATTTCATTAACGTCACAGCAATATAAGTAAGCTCTTGCACTCACAAAAACATTACCAGAATGGAAATGTCTGGTAAACACCAGTAGCCACTAAGAGGCCACAACCTGCCTAATGTACCAATGTGGTGCAATTGTCTAACTTTGTTTTTCCTTTTTCAATATCAAAATAAGTTGTTTTGCAAAGTACTATGCAAAACAATAATACTCAAGTAGACTATCTCTGAAATTTAATTTTATTGAATAAGTGTGTGCCTGTTTAAATATATTTAAGGGTTTAATGAGGGTTTGTTTCCCTATTCTATCTTATAATGTTACAATTATTTAATAGTTTCCACCTTGAACTGCTTAGAATATAACTTAGAAGGCATTATAATTGAGAAAAGGCCATATTTTCAGTACATAGGCATGTTTTCTCTTAGAACGTCATTTTAACATAACAGGAATAATAGGATTTTCACTGTAATCATTAACGGCTTTCACCAATATCTTCTTTAATGACCAGATCTTATTTTCACATTTCTGTTACAACCATGCTAAGACTGTGTTGGATCAGAAGTGACTAAAGTACATGGGGGATTTCCATGTTAATGAACACGGCAGGGGACCAAGATTCCCAACAAGATGAAGAATTAAAAACAACACAGACAACAAGCATCTTTTATATACAGTAAGCATGTACTGTAAATTAGCTACAGAATGTATGTCTAAAAGACAAATGCTATAAATAATGACACCAGAGAAGAACATATACTGTAAAACACCATGAATAGCTCAAAACAGTGTAGCGCTAAAAATTAACTGGCTTCTTGACACAACAGCATTTCCAGATCTTGACTCAAGACTAAATTAGTATTCAAGCAGGAAGTTAGTTCCTAGGACTAGAGAAAAATATACAGTTTTACATTATGTACTTTCATGTCTGCTTTGACTGTATTTATGACATCTAAATGTACAGTATAAGAAGAAACAGGAAGTTTAATGCATCATTGGTAAAATTCTAGGGTTATATTTTGCAAGAAGATGGAAGAGAACAGATTGGAAACTCTATTGTATTTTTGGGAATATATCCCTATCAACCAAATAACTGAGTGCATTAAAAAATTAACAACCGCAAAACATAAGACCCAGAACATCCACTTGGAGCTACGTTTTTCAATCAGTGAAATTCCCTAGAGGACACTTGGATTTGATATTGACCTTTTTCTTCTATTCAGCGATCACTGTTTTGTTTTCTCTTAATTACGTGCTATAAGAACATAAACGTGAGAAACGACAGAAAGACATGTAGCTCATTCAGTAGTTAGAGGCTGATGGATCTGACTTCATTGAGCCTTTCCTCAAACAAAAAAGCCAGATTGTGTGGATATAAGGATCTAGCCAATTCTCTCACTGTCAAGAGAATGCAAATGTGTTAACATAAAGTAAATACCTAAATATTTTTAGAAGCTACCTCTTAAAGATCCTTATTTAAGTTTATATCTATAGCGTAATGCAGCACCTTGCACTCATCTATATTAAATATATTCTGCCACGTTTTCGTCCTGTTTATACGTCAATATATACTTCAATATAATTACAATGTAATTCATTGTACCCCTTTACTGGGATACAATTAAAGAAAAGTCCTTTTATAAAGTGTTTACTTTCCTTTTAATTTTGCCTGAATTGATGTGTTAAACTATTTGGCTGGTACTTTTTAAGCTTTTGATTTATTCCCTCTTGGAATAAATCTATTCTGTACTTTAATGAAAAGCTTTTTAAACTTGTCATGCAGTTTCCACTGATTCCATAGCTACCCTACCCCAGTTTACTTGTTTAAGCTGTCTCATTCTTTCCTTTGTTTCCTTTCTTTTCTTTTCAGCATGGAATAAATTAGTTATCTGTTCCTTTGCAGCCTACGCATCCTGACGCAGCTACCTAAGTGAACTCATTCTTTCCACATCTTTTGATTTAGTCTTAACCTTTAAAGTTTCAAAGCACATCACGTCATCATCAGAGATCCATACTGGTTCTCTCACCTGTTTACCTCTTGCCCTTGACAGGCCTTGAGCTTATTATTGCTTTCTATTATTCTTCTAAAACTACTCTATTATTTTCAAAAGTGAATAGATACTATTTTGCTAGATTTGAGAGAGGACTACATACAGTACTAGCATAACTAATAAAGAAACATTATTAAACATTATTTCTTCCAAGCATGGGTGTTTAAACATTAGAACTTTCATCCTGTATATTAGATTATTAAGTAAATATTATATTTAAATTCGACATCATATTGGACAAGTCAAAAACGTATGCATTAGTTAATAATGAAAAGGATCAAACTGACCCCAGAACAGTTTCATTCCTGCCACAATTATCTTTAATATTTGTAATTTCAGTATTAAAATCGGGCAACTAGAAACCCCGCTAAATTAAGCAATGGTATCTTCTCTCTGAGCCAGATTTTTGTAAGGACAGAGATGGGTTAATGTCATTCTTCCGCTTCATCAAGCTGCCTAATGAACAAGCAATTACATACATACAATTAAGTGAGTCATGTATTTGTTCTTGTTTTTTTTATATAAATGTGAGCAGACCCAGGGTAAATAAGTGTGAAATGTCTTGAGGGATTCATTAAAACAAGAATCAAAACCCAATGGGCAGTAACATTAACTCAATTTCACCTTGTTTATGTAGATGTGAATAATGAAACCGATTTGAAAGAATAAAGACAATGTTCAATGACAGTGTTTTCTACATTACACAAAAGACCCCTCATTAATATTCACATTTGAGGTGGTAAAGCTACTCATCGTTGTTTTTTTTAAATTGAAGTTTTTGAGCTGAAGCATGAAGATCTAGCAATTAAGCTGATGTGGGTACATAGGCTCATACACTAATGCTTCACCATGGGAACATGGCATAATAACACTACTGAACAAACTGCTCATTATGGACATCTCTGCCACATTTATCTAATTTAAAATTAAACTAATTTTCTATGAGAAATGTCTCTCTAAGCATAGTGGGTTAAATATTTACTATTAGTTAATATCATATAAATTTAATGTCCTTCTCTTATGCTTTACTGTTTCAGGTCTTCTCCTTTGTTATGGACACTACAGCAGTAATACCCACTTTTGCCATGTACTCTCGTCTGTTTTCAATGAAAAACAAACCAGTCAAAAAATGGCAAAATGACATTTAGTGGCAGAATAATTAATCATTCCTGCCCGAGCTAAAATATCCCAGAATGGGACTTTCTTAAAGGCAGCGCATCATACGACGATATGAAATGCATCACACCCTTGATGACTACGGATAGGACATACTGTATGTTCAGCGGATGAAGCGGACCAGAAAACTGCATGTGTCACTCTATATGGAAGACTTCTGAGCAGAAAATAGCTTTAACGTGGTACAAAGGAAAAAGGATTGTAAGAGAAAGATAATGTAATTTGTCATTTCTTATGACTGTCACTTAAATATTTGAGGATCAACAGGGACGATGTACATATTAAGTGAGAAGTGTGGCTGGAAGCTGGATTGATGCATGTAAAGATAACTGGGCATCACTGGTGGAGCACTCTTTTGCCAGCAATGAAATATTATTCTGCTGTTGCAGATTTAGGGGCAGCCAATACCCTACATGAAGAGCAGATGGGCTGGTGTGTGCTGCTCCAGTGAAGGCTGGCTGACCGACCAGCATGAGAATGTGGATACACTGTGGCGTTCAAAGTACATGGCTCATCAGATACTTGGACTATCCTGAGGCTCTCCTCTAGACAACACCAACTGCTTGTGGCAAGACGGTGCTGTAGTCAGAGAAGGACCTACATCAGAAAGACTGCATGGTATACAGCTGTGTTACCTTGTATTTTCAGTTAATTCCC
Organism: Lepisosteus oculatus; assembly: GCF_040954835.1. Lineage (NCBI taxonomy): Eukaryota > Metazoa > Chordata > Actinopteri > Semionotiformes > Lepisosteidae > Lepisosteus > Lepisosteus oculatus. The sequence continues at coordinate 42,718,570 of NC_090696.1, read as the reverse complement.
TTTAAAAAAAACTATTTTTCCAAAACCTTATAAAAACTCCTTGATGCCTCTAGAAATCACCTCTGAGTTGAACCTCATGAGTTACATAAGAGTCATTTTGTAAACCAAGAGTATAATGCTTTGGTCAGTGGTATTAGAATTCACCCTGTGTAGTTAAATCTGTACTGTTGAAATATTCTTATCAAGTCTTCACCTTCACAGAATGTTAAGAAACTCTTGGGGCTTACAATTAAAGCATTCAAAAATTATGTTGAAATTATTCATATGTACAGTAATTAATCACGTAAAAATTATTGCTATTCTTGAGTTAATAATTCAATCCTGTTAAAGAAAAGACTTCACTGAATTGCAAGCAAGAGTGAAAAAGGGATATTAGAAAATGTAACAGGAAAGAATATTTCACTTTATGCTGAAATTAAATTCATAAAACTATTTTCAGTATTACAACTGTAAATTAAACGGTGTCTCCGAGTTAATAATGGGAAACGTTCAGATGACGAAAGAGAAATTGTTAATGTACTTAATGCTCTTTTCACTCCAGTGCAGGGAAAATGAAGTTCTATATGAAACAGTATCAGCACAGAAGAGAGAGAAGTAAAATTTGACAGCAAAATCTCCAGGATGTAATGGCATCCTACCAATTGTAATTAAAGAAACAAGACATGTTATCAATATGTTACTCATACAAAGCTCTTCACAAAACAGTCACTGAAAGCAACCTTCACCTGGAAAATTGATAACGTTGGCCTTTTTCTGAATGGGTAATACTAAACCAAACTAAGTAATATATACATGTAGAAACTTAATACCAAGGAAATAATAAATGGAGTAAACTTAATAAAATAAATTCAGGCCAGTAAATCTATTACAAGTAAGGTTTTAGACACAAATGAGAACAACAATTAGAGGATCACCTCTATGGATATCAGGAAAAAAAGTAGCAAAATCAATATAGGTGCCTACTCTCTCTACTGCAAAAAAATTGTCAACACTCTTATTAACTCTATGACCTGTTCAGACTAGAAAGGAGCAACGAGGGTCATTCATTTAAATCCAAGAAGGTATTACAATGACAAGCTGAAAAAAAATAACTTTCAGTCTTGAACAGATAAGCCAACAACTATACAAGATTTAAAATCTCGATAAAGATACTCAAAGTCAATCTAGAGCACTCACAATGCCGAGGACACAACTGGAAATCATGTGGAAGTGCATTTAAAACGGAGAACTGGAAGCTGTTTTTGATATATAGGATTGTGGGAGTCGGAACAAGCAACCTGGTCATGTTTCCCATGAGGCCAATATCCTGGTTTCATTCACATAATGGCAGGATGAGATCCTTAGATCACTTAACTTCTCCAAACCACTAAGGATAGATGGGTCAAAAGACCTCCTCTCATTCGTAATCTTTACACTCTCCTTAAACTCAGTTTGACTAGATGCATTTCTCACCCCTTGCCATAATTTCTCTGTTGTCCTCATTAAGGAACTTATTAGAGGAAGAGACCTCAATCTATTGATTTACAGTATAACTCCAAATTACTGATTCATAACTCCAAAAAAATGACAACTAAGGAATTCACCTGCAGTGTCATTTATCTTCCTTCCTTCTTTTTCTCTCCTTCAGTGAAATGTCTCCTGACAAATTTGCATATTTATTTCAATTATGCATGTTTTACTTTTTCCACCATTCAGTAAGTAATAATAATAAAAATAATAATTGAGGAGAACCATCCTCAAATATCCCTTAATAAAGCTCTCTTCTTTGAGGTCTGTGCAATGCAATATCATGTTCAGCTCCACTGGCTGACTTTAGAGTCATTTGAGTTGTAAGAGTTTGAATGACAAACTAAGAAACAGTTCCAAAGTCAGCAAGAACACATGCGATATACTGTACAAACAGAAAACAGTAATTGACCACGTTAACGTATCATTTCTATAGGTATTAAAATGGGATTATACACAATAAAAAGCACACTTGATCAACAATTTAAATTATGGAATTAATATGTATAAATTAGTATAAGTGTTGTTTGTCTCAAGTTCTGCTTGTCACAAGTGTGGATTTTTTCAATTAAATTAACTAAAAAAACCTATGTAAAAGACATACAAGTAGAATATCACAGTTCAAGAAACGCATAGTAACACAAAAAGACAAGACAAACACAAACTGACTTCTTAGAAGGATAAGAAATTCTCTTATAAAATGAAATGTAACCACTATATATTGCAGCTACTGTATTGCTGGAGACTTGCCTTACTGTTTGCAATTTTAATTTGCACAGCTGCATATTTAATCTAATGGTCAACTGCATTTTTTTGGAAGTATCATTATTATTTTGGATAACTACTGTGCAGCCATGTATCCTTTCATCTATAACTCAGCCGATGAAAAAGAGGCTACAAACCTAGATCTGTGGAGCTTTTTGTTGTTATTACTGAAAGATGCGGGTGAATTTTATTATATGAGTGATTAATAATGGCAATGTAACTGGTCGGTTATGTACTAATGAGTTGCAAGCTGGTTAATAAGGTCAAGGCCCATTAGCTGGCCATTAACTGACCAGTAGTGGACTAACCCATTGTGTATGATTGTCTAACATGAAATCACCTTCAGTGTAACTGGCAAACTGCTTGGCTTCCAAAGAGAGCGTTGTGATGTCGGAACACAGGACCTGGATGGTATTCAACATCCTGGTGTGTGGAGTCCAGGAGAGGGCTGTTATTCCACTCTATAACACTGCCCAGGCTTGGCTCAGAGCTCAGCTCCGCTTGCAGGCTTTCAGATGCGTTCAGAGCCAAGGCTTAGCGTGACAAGCCTAGAAAAGGGGGCATGGTCTAAGTTACAGTGCACAGTCTTTCAAACAAGAATTAACAGGTCATGCATATGTTTCTCTTCTCTTTTCTTAATAAAAAAGATCATTTGGTATTTCCAATCTCTTTTGCCCATAGGCATAATGGCACTTCTCCCCTGAAGGACACCAGATAAGGATAATCCTACGGTCTCACCACCTTTCTGGGTCTGGAAAATGGTAAGCCTAACCAGCAAATACTGCCAACTACTTCTGAACCACGGAGGACAAAGAGAATCCTGAGCCTGGCCTTTCGGCAGACCACTGGTGCCTGTGGTATGGACTCTAAGCTGGAGTTCGACCGACTGTAGCACAGAGAGCACACACACTCCATTACACATTCACTGACATACAGTACTAAAGCACCCTTATTATCTTATTATTTGAAGCCTGGGGGAGGGTTTAAAAACATAAATGCAATTACCAGAATTATGAAAGAAAACAACAGAGATTGCAATGAGCAGAAAAAGCCTGCGTTGTGCACCTCCCATAAAAAATGAGATTGAATCAAGATGTCTTTCGGTAAAATGTGTCAAATGCGGCTAAAATTTAGAAACAATCATTAAACGATCATACAGATTAATGAATTGTTTGTTAGGGAGGAATTGGAACTTCCTGTTGCTTGTGCAGCTTAGTGTTAGTTATGTTCCTGCCTCTGCCTAAAATACAACTTGGAAAAATGGCAGAAACTGATGGAGGTTAAATCCATATAAGGATGTCTTCATACAGTCCCTCTTAAATATTTCCAGCACAATGATCCAAACCAAATAAAACCTTCTGTAAGTATCTGCTTAGAAGCTTTTACTAGCATTATCTTCAAATGAAGGGAGAAACTGGATTAAAACGTGGACTGTTCAGTCACAAGAGGACAGAAACCTCTTGTCAAAAGTTAGAGAAAGGTAGGCCTATAAATCACTAAACATCCGGAGGGTTCCTGAACCTTCTGTGTATAGTAGCCTTCACTATTGCTATCATAAGGGTTTGTATCTCATAGGTTATTCTATTTATTCATAAGGGTGTGTTTATCATAGGCTACATTATTGCCATAATAACACAGACAGCAAAGGGATACTGCCTGCTGTTACACATGATTCCATGGTAATAGAAAACAGTTAATTTCTCCCCCAAATAAACAGAAATTAAGCTATGTACAGTAGCTCTGTAGAATAGGGCAATTATGCTGTCAGTATGGCACAAATCCATCTCTATCCCATGTAGATGGACAAATTCTAAGCCAAAGTACATGACTAACAGAGAATAAACCTATAACAGCAGCTTTCATAACATCCTAGTTATGAAAACTCATGATCACTCTGAGGCTTAATTTTAACTAAGCAAGCAACAGTAATTTCTCACTGAAAATCGTACTGGGAACAATTCATTCTCAAAATTAAATCTAAAAAATACCCACAGAAAGAAAGTTCACACCGTGTGAACATATGAACAGAACTGCCCTGCGGAACGAGTTCCATTACTATTTTCCTACTACAAGTCACTCAGTAATGAACTATTACCTGTGCTTTATGGTACCACAAGCTTTCTGTTACAATGCAATTATCTTTTTCTTCCATTTTCATTAAAATTTCACACTGAAGCATCCAAAAAGAGAGGGTGTAGCACTTCAAGTGTGACTAAATGATTTAGTGCCTGTATGTTTTCCATTCCTGTAGTTATCTCTGCATGTTTACGCAGGGAAACCAATTTCCTTTTTGCACAGATTATTGCTGCATTCTCTCCTACATCTTTTGAGTTCACTTATGCTGATATGCTAGGACTTCAGTGTGAGCACAAACATTAGCATAATGCTGCAGAACGCAGGCCCCTGCAATGAAACTGGTGAATACATCTTTTGGATAAAGATAATGTATTGGATTATGATGACATTAGATAAAGGTAAAGACTGCCTTTCAATTCAACATGCTGCATTCCTTAAATTTAAAAGTTTTTGGCACGGTACAGTTCAAGGCTATATGCTTATACCATAGTGTGTAAAGAGCTCTTAAGAGGATGTTTGCTAAAAGATTACATTTCTGGAATCTTTTCCCCTCATTTCAGTATAAGGTTCCACTCACAATCATTCCAAATCATTTGTATTGTGAATTCTTCATTTCTTTCACTGAACCAACTCTCTCACTATCCTATTATACTAATTGAAACTGACACATTAGTTCTGTTCTGTATCAAAAGTGAAAGATAATCCACTTCTAGCAATCAAAATGAATGAAGAAAAAAAAGCAATATACACACTGGAAAAAACAATTCTACAAGCTCCCAAATTATTCTAGTTCAGTCTCTATTCTCCACTAAAGGTCCTGTTTTCTTTAACACATTGAATGCGTTATCTAAAATAAAGAACCGCAGCAATATAAATTTATACAATGAATCATAATCACAAGCTATAAATTAATGTTGGAATACATGCTGAATATTTGATATTTAAAAGAATGTTGAATAAACATTTATTTTAAGACTCATTAAAGAGCAAATGTTAATTTTGGAACAAATGTTATCCAATAATCAGCACACACACAGTTCGTTCTAACAGTTGTGAGGTAATTTTACAGACTGGGCTGAAAACAATGTTTCTTTCAAACTGCATGACATAATTTGTTATTAGACATGTCACTTCATCTTCAGACTTATTACTACAGATTGGCTGGGGTGAGGTGGGGGTGAAGACGTACCCTAAGCATGATTAATTTTAGAAGGTACAGACCTTTATAAAGCGTAACAATCTCATTATTTTTTATTGCAGAAAACTATGCATGCACAATAGCAAAGACTTTGAAATTAAAACACTTGGAACACTTGTGTAGATGGGGCTTTACTGTATTACTGTATGTTGTCTACTGTATGTAGTAATTACTGTAACATTAAACTAAAATCTTGCAGAAATGAAAAGCTGCAACATATTTTATACTTTAAAGAGTGGATAAAATGCACTAAAGATAATTGTAGGTATTCCAGGAGGGATAGTCTGTAATTTAGGAAGTTTTTACACAGCTGATATACGAGACATAAATTGGGTCTGTCATTTCCAGCTCATAAAATTAAAAATTAACATGTTAAAAGAAAATTCGAAAAATTTTAAATGAATGCACATCATTTTTATCTTAGGTGTCCTTGGCTAAGCTTTCATTCAAAGATCTCCCCAGAGAGCACAGACTGCTTACTTAAAAGGACACAACTGGGGGGAGTGATGACCTATTCTGCTGTCACCAGAGAGAGCGCATCACATATTAAATGTCATAGAACAAGAAGTCCTAACTGACAGGTAAAAGGCAGGCTGAAAATTGTTTAGGAACATTAGCAAGTTTGACTTAATAAATAATTACATTTTACAAATGTCAGTGAGAAGTGGGCTTTGATTAAAAACAGAAGGAGGATAATTAACAACAGTACTGAAGCCTGTTGTCATGCCTCTGTCACTCATTTTCTGTTCTGCAGATCACAGAGAGTGATATTTTCAAAGCTTATATTCAAAGAGGAAAACAAAATACGTCTTAAGTGCCTAATCTAAATAGATATGTTAAGTAATCTAAACATATCAGATGACATTAATAGCTTATAAGACTTACTGTATAACCTCTGCTTTTGAAATTGTTCGTTTAATGCCTGAATTTTACCCTTCAGAGTTTTTCTTGCTAGAGAAATGGTCTCAGGATGTTAGTACCATGTTCTGTTTTACATCCCTATTTTTGGTTGTCACTGGGGAATGAATTGAAATAAAAGAGCTTAACACCTTTCTGGTCATGCACATGTCTGTCAGTATAAACATAACTAAACCTGGGAATGTTTTTTAAAATTGAAATATATTAATCTTTTTGGTGACAGCTAGTGTAAACAAGAATTATACTTAGCTAAGTCCATATAATAATATTCTGAGCCTGTACTGTAGTTTAAAAAAATGTCTTTATCCTGAGATTAATAGAAGACAGAGACCCTCTCTTCAATTTGTTAAAACAGTAAACAGTCTAATATCAGTTTTTCACCATAACATCTTCATAGCTCCTGTTGATGCCAAGTATGCTTTTTTCTAATACAATATGCTTACAAGATAAAAACAGGCATAACTTTACAATAAATGAATCACATAAGATAAACATCCATCCATTTTCTAATTGATTTATTCAATTCTGTGGCCAGGGAGCTGCAGGCAAGCCCATCCCAGCAAGCGACAGGCGCATGATCTGTTTAATTTTAATGAATAACATGCTATTCAATTTAATGACAACACTTAAAAAAAGGTAAGCCAAACTACCTAAAAACAACCCAACTAATTACCATTCAAGACATTCAAGCTGTTTTCAACATGAAAGGTCGAGCAAATCAGACTATCTTCAACACGTGCAGATAAGATTCCAAAGCCATCAAAATGTAAAAGACTGCTTCTGTGTTTTACACCTGATATAGTATATTTTATTATACTATAAACGCATGGCTATTCACAGTGGATTTCCAGCTGTTTTACAAACATGGATAAGGCAGGTAAAAGCAAGTGAAGCATGCTGTTCATTAACTGTATTTGCATGTGTGCAACTTTACTCTGTTTACTCACAGACAACCCAAAATACAAAATGCTGACCTTGTAAGGCACAGATCATTGAGCATTGTGCATTGTGTACTTTCCCCACTAAACCCTAGTTTGGCTGAATTACTGCTCAAGGAACAGCAGCTGTTTATTGCTCTTGCTCTGTAAGGGCAGGTTTTCACATTACCTATCAACTCCAAAGACAAGCTATTGCTTTAAATAAGCTTCTCTTACAACAGGATAAACCAGAACTACTGTATTTGTATGTTTCGCTTTGTTTTCTTCTCTCAAGGTCTTATGCTAGTCACTTGTAAAAACAAACTGGATTTAAAAATCTGACTAAAGGCTCACATTTTATCACTGTTCTCAACCATAAGCTTAAAACATTATAGATCAAGTGCTTCATGGAAATCTGCCATAAAGCATTCATTTTCTCAAATTTGACTAGGAGGTTTTACAGTTTTAATTTATTCTGAGCCTAAAGAACTCGTTAAAGTTGTCTCTGTTTGCAGATTGTACCCCCCTAATTATATTAAAGAAATATGTAACTTATTTCCAGTGCAGGAGTATTTTGGAAACTTATTTCCAGAGCAGTGAGCTAAGTTAGACACTTGTAAGTGTTAGAAATACTTTTCCATTGTAAAAAAGGGGATAAAGCTTAAAACTGCAGATTATCCAAATAACAATAAATATTATATTACATTTTAGTACTATAATATTAATACCTTGCTAATAGATGTTTCCATGTTTCATCTAATGCTGTTCTATTAAGTATAAATAAATACAGCAAGGGCCATCACTGACAATGATGCATACTCTATATTACTCATTATGGAATACTGTATTATACTTTACCGTATATGCAATGATGATGCAGCTGACCATATATATGATTAGGATATATTACCAGAAAAAAAAAATACATGAGGTTTTACAAATACTCTATGAAAATATCTGTATAACGACAGCAGTTTGCATAACAGTGACCTCCTCTGGGTTCAGTCAAGTCCTTAGTTCTTATCCAGTCAAACAATTTACACATGTACTTTAAGCATTAAAAGCATAAGCATGAAAAGGATTTAATGCAATGCTCATTACTAAGCTGAGAAAATGAGGTAAAGCTATTAAAGAGGTATTAATATTACTATTTGGATGATGTGGATGATTTGGACGACAAGCTGTGATGGTCAGCTTTGACCTGTATTTTACAATGGAAGAGTATTTCTAACACAAGTCTCTATTTTAGAGGACATACGCCTGCGCTAGAAATAAAAGTACTACCTATTTTTTATTTTAAAAGAAAATCACATCCACGCGTTTCACATGTTAATTAAACCTTCCCATTAACTTGGTAACCATCCATCTATTTTCTAAGTGCTTCTTCCAATTCAGGGCCACAGGGGAGCTGAAGCCGGTCCTGGCTACCAATGGGTACAAGGCAAGATACACCCTGGACAGGACAGGTCCATTATAGTGAACACACAGACACTGACATACACACACACACACACACACACACCTAGGGCCAAATTTCCTTATGCTTTTGGACTGTGGGAGGAAACCCACGTGAATATGGGAAGAACAGCAGCCATATCACTCTGCAACTCAAGTACAACTGGCAGCCCACTGAAGGTAAGCAAGTGTGAGACTGGTCAGTACCTGGATTGGAGACTTCCAGGGAAAAACTAAGGTTGCTGCTGGAAGAGCATATGGAGCACTATGGCTGCCGTCGCATCATCCAGGTGGATGCTGCACATTGGTGGTGGTGGAGTGGAGTCCCCATTACCTGTAAAGCGCTTTGAGTGGAGTGTCCAGAAAAGCATTATATAAGTGTAAGTAATTATTATTATAATTATAACATACTGTACAAACTACATATAGATAGCACCCCAGGTTTGGAACTGAACCCTGTGTCCCAACCCTGTGAGGTAGCAATGCTAACCACTGAGCCACTGTCCTTCCCCTGTTAACAACTGGCATATAAATTTGTCAGTTTAAAAGCATTTAGCAAATATAATAATCCAATAACAAATTACATTAATATTAAAATGATGGGATAATTTTCTTCACTGTTGTCCCTTTGTTAACAGTTAACAGTTTCTGTTTCACAATACCCTACAGTGATGTCTGAATGTGATGGAAGTGCATCACGTTTTTTTAAGTTTATACAAATACACATTAAGGACATTTCTGTTTGCCATTTAACCCGTGTGGCATGCAACTGATTTATACAATGTTTACAATGTGCAAGATATTTACCATAGTATTATGCTGCACTCAGTTTTGAATGGATCAGTATTAGAAAATCTACAAAACCTTCACAAATGGAGGATCAATATGGAAATATGTCCCCCATTTCAAGAGCTTCTGCAAAATAGAGAAAAACCTGCCTCAGAAGCCATAGCATGCCCGTGACTCCAGTTTTAAGTCCTTTTACTCCTGCAGGCCATTTTCAGGAGGAAGAAGCTTTGTATTCAAGATGCTAAATCATTGGCAGGTGTCCGAGTGCTTGAGAAAGGAGCCAGTGATTTCAGCTGGCTTGTTGCTCAAACCCTTTTCCAAGTGCTCAATCGGGATTACATCAGGCTTCAGATGTACAGTGAAAACCACCCTACATCTGGCTTCAAAATGTAAAAATACGCACACAGCCGTAGAACCTTATGAACAGAATGAGGTAACAGGTTAGAAAAGTCACGTAAAAAGTTTCCTGATGATGCATCTACAGTATTTTAAAAAACCTATTTCACAAAGACGTTCATGAGCCTCTCAAACAGTTTCCCAAGTGCTAAATCTATCATCAGTGTCAACTATCAGAACAAGCAGTTCTCCATCTCCCCAACTAAGTAAATGTACATTACATGTACAAATGTTTCACCAATGATTCTTACATTATTAAACCTCCAGTACGTGGAATTGTTTCCAAAACCAGGACATAACAAAAAAGGCTTTGATCAATGGCCATAAGCCAAACCAGCTGCATGTCATCACAAACCTTCATTGGGTTATTAGAAACTGTAGCCGCCGACTCAGGTTAGGTATAATTTGTACTAATGTCTCATAAATTTAGCTGCAAGCCCTGCAAGATGTAATCAAGTTAGAGAAAATCTGAAGAGAGCTCTCGTTATTTCCTTCTTAATAGGGTTAGCTACTCACATGAGGTAGCCTCATCTTCACTGGGAATATTATGCATAAAATCTGCGGTAAAATACTTACACACAAGCTGCTTCCAAATCAAAATGTTGCCAATAAAATGATCTCTACATATCAAAACACCTAAAACTGAGGATGAAAAAAATATATAGTATGTACAGTTACAGATTTTACAGTTTCATGTTCATTTACTGTTTTCCTTATCAGCTAATTCTACACCTTGAAGATGAAGAGAACTGACATTGGCAATCAAAAAAGACAAATTTCACTTAAAGTTTATTTATCATGATTGAGACTGTCTAGCTCAGTTCATGCCAGGGAAAAAAAACTGAATACACAATAAACAATTCATAATTATGAAACCTACTTACTAAACTAAAATGCATAAAGAATTAATAAAAATTAAAAGTGCCCCAGCAAAAGGCTCTGTAGCATTTACATAGACTGAAAAGTTAAAGAACTATTTAAAATGCAATGAAAAAGAGGTCTTATTTAGCTCCAAGCTTCAAGTTTAAATTAATCTGAGCTTTTTTGGAACACGAAATTCAAAATACACCGATTCTGGAATATCAATATAGGTTCAGTGATTACTTGGATTGTCTTCCTTGTGTACAGTACTCTTCACATCCTTCAGTATTCCGTCCTTTGTATTTTTTAAAAGGGGGATGTCTAGAACAGTATACTGTACTGTACGTGCTGTTTCCAGCTATAATAAACACTAAATAATAAACACTTTCACTGTGGTGCTCTGAACATGTAAGCTCATTATCCAAGCAGTGTTCAAGCACAGCATGTTCTGTTCAAATCAAGACAGGGGAGCCATGCAAAGGCATTGGGTTTACTGACTGCTTTGATTCCTTCCTCAAACATTATGATGGTTCAAGTACTGACGGTCTGGTGCTTGACACGGTAACAAAGAGGGTGGCTGCAAATACCCCAGCGATGGATGAGGCCAGTGATGGATGAGAAGGTGGCAGGGTTGGGTTGGGTGGAGTCTCGGAGTCCTGTGAGTCAGTGGAAGTAAAGGCGAAAGTGGCCAATTCAGCTGACAGTGGTGAGAGCAAAGTTCTTAGAGGAAAGTTAGTTACTCAGTCTATTGGACGTCAGGGCTCCAGATACACATCTCAATGTCCTATTCAGCTGCACACCCATGTTCTTGTCATGGGCACTACCTGCCCAGGCAAGTTAGTGGTTCTCTGTGGAGGGAAAGGAGAGTACAGTCATCCAGAGATGACAAGGTCCCTGCCTGAAGCTGTATTTCTTAGTCTGTTAAAAAGGTTGATGTGGCCTTGAATTTTTGGTGGTCTCTGCCTCAGGTATTCCTTGAAGGTATGGTCAAGGATAACGCCAAGCTACAATGGATACCTTGTAATTCTTAAATGTACTGTATGGGCAATTTCTTAATTATTATGTTAATTTCCATTGTCCATTGAGACTGCCAAGATGATTTTATCTCCTGTAACACTATTTTTTTTCTTTTCATCATGATGTTATCTTCCCATCACATTGTGCAATTAATGATTTGAAAGAGGTATGCTGCATGCAATACATTTCTGTTGAATTTAGCAAAGTTCCCTAATTACAGATATTTCAGGAAAAAAAAGAGGCAGACGGATGCAAGTGTATTTATTACACAAGGGTCCTCAGTTACATTCCAAGGGGTCAGAAAACATTCAGCTCAACAGGGAGTTGGAAATAGCTGCAAGAAAAAAAACACTTTGCATAAATCATGCAAATTCAAGGATCAGAGCAATCTTCATAAGTCTCACCCGACACATAAGATGGGGTGTTTGAAGCTATTAGAGGGATACATATGAATTACAGGTAAAATTAATCTCTTACATAAGGAGAATATTAAAAAAGGTTAATCATTATTATTATTATTATACTATTAAGAATAGTTAAGCAATTACTGTACCTTACCTTTGAATTAACTGCCTAATAAACCAGTATGTAAGTTTAACCCAGCAATATGTTTAATTAATTTGGAACTTTAGAATTTGGTATATGAGCAATGAAGCTTGAATGCAGCACATTTCCCAATAAATTAAAGGGATGCAGAAGCTGTACCATATTAAAGACTTATTATGTCGTGATTCTTGAGGATGTATGATTGGAAAACTTTAAATTGGTCCAGTTAATCTAATTAGGTCATTAAGACAAGAGATTAAATGAAAACACACAGACAGTGCAGTCTTCCAGGACAGGTACAACAATACAGTCACCATGAAAAACTTTAATATGTCCTTTTTAAGCACTGGACATTTTACGATCAGGAACTGTGGAATATAATAGAGGAAACAACGTGTCCAGAAGATTATTAATGAAATTGAGACACTGGTGTGAATGTACATTGTAAAAATACAGAGCTCCATCCTTTATTTTTAGCGAGATGCACTCTAAATAAAGGAACATTAAAGCAAAAAGTTATCTAGCTTTACTAAAAAAATCAATGATCACTCTTGTCATAATACTGTAAATGTTACTCTCATAGTAATTTACACTCCAAATTAAACTTATTGATAGTTGACACAATAAGGAAAAAACTTTTAAAAAGTTTTAATCTTTGTTTTAGAGCTATTTTGATAGCTGACTTAGTCAACTAAGGAATGATGGATTCAATTATGTATCCCTGGATATTACAGTCTAAAGTTTAAAAGCATTTTAAAAAGTTTAAAAACACAAGAAAAATCACATTCGTTTTTCGTAGAGTTACTGTACAAGCTGTTGAACTGAAATCAGTGCAGTAGCTTAAATTAGACAGCTTAACAATACATGCAGAATTCAGGATCTCATGTTAAAGTGGAATCTGGCAAGTAGAACTTAAATAATATCCACAGATATCAGTAAAACCAAAATCAAAAGTCTTCTCTAGGCTGTACACAGTTTGCAGCTTAGCATCAAGAAAAGGGATTTGGCTGACAACCTTCTTACACAGTCCAGAAAAACTGCCATTTTAAACATGGCTCAGCCAACAAATATGTCCAAGCAGATGTGATTGCTTATTTTTACTACAGTATAATTACTACTATATTAGGCAACAATTTAAAATTGTTTTATGAATTATATTAACTTGAATAATTAGAGATTGTCTAATCTTCTGACAATAAAATAAGTTCAAAGCAAATATCAGATGTCATTTGTGCTGTCTTAGGCTGCTGCTAATTACTATTGTAAGTGCTCATTTAAAAATATAGATATACACAGATTAATCGACCCATTAACTGATGCTCACAAATCAAATTATCAAATATTGTCAGCACATTAGTTTATTATACACCTACCCTACCCCAGTCTTGGCTTCAGTGACTGGTGTGTAGCACAGAGACTGAAGACCTACATACGCGTGCTCAGTACTGTATATAAAGTCATTAAGGTTGGGATGTTGAAAGAAGTCAAAATTTTCAATGTTTTCTGTCACACTCAAAAGACTTAACTTAGCTATAGTCAGTAAGTTGTTTTTCATTGCAGTGTTCAGAGACAGAAGGACTTTTCACACTTCTGGGTAGTTTTCTTATTACAAATTCAGTTTATGGACCAGAGATTCCCTCACAGTGGTAAACAGTTGGCAGTGATAGTTGACCAGGGCACTCTGGCCTTCAGCAATAAGGTCTTACCACTGAGCGCTTGCAAGCTTGTTGTGGCATTAGCAGGAGGTGCACTGCTCTTCCACTCAGTACTAACTATCCTGTAGAGCTCTGTGGAGTAAAGATGGGTTCATATTTATTCAGTTCTATATAACCCACACAACAGATATTACTCCCAACACACAAAAAATCACAAGCAAAATTAGGTCTGAGCTTTTCAAAATAAGCTGTAACTCTCTTAAAGAGGCTCATCAATACAGACTGGAATTATAAAAACAAATATACTGTATACCACACAAAAGTCTCCAAGGTTCACATGGACCAAACTAATAATCACAACAAGAGGACTTGTGTTTACTATCCAATATGAAACTAGTGTCATATAAAGACAAGCTCATTCAGAAACTCACTATTCCTGACACAGATAAAATAATCCTCATGTACTGTTTGACTGCAGTAACACTTTTGTTTCATGTGAGAAACAGCACTGTTACAAATCACATTGTTTAGTTAATGCCATGGAAAGGACAACATTTCACAAAAATAGCAGAAAGGTGAAGATGACATTTCATCAGTAATGACAGTACAATACTACAAAAATTAGATTGGAGTTTGAAGATATTCCATTGTTACCCTTCTTTACATTGTAAATTTGGATCTAAAATATTTCCACAAACACTGGAAACAATGGCTGCTTGTACAAAGTGATAGCAAGGAAGCATCCAACAGGAATTCATCTGTTGTAAAGGCTATTAACCTTTACCCCCCAGACAAATGAGTCTTTTACCCACCTTCTCCCCTAGAGAAAATTTCTGTAAACGAATAGAAAAAGAAAATGCCCTTCAGCTTTCGTGCATCCTCAGGCAGAAGCACAAAGAAAACCCCCCTGCGCCCGGGTGCTTCCAGCCAAAATCCCTCCTTTCACTTCTCAAAGCTGTTCCACTGCCCACAGCCAAAACTAACCAGTGGAGCGCAGGTGCACATAGTGAGCTGGAGAACTCTGTTGACCTGCAGTTTTCTGCTAAACCCTTATGTGGGATAATATTTTAAGCTACATGCTGAAACAAACTATGAAGTACTAATACATGTAAAGATCTCATTTTAAGCTCATGCTATCTGTAGGAATTGCTTTTTTGGTATCTGCCTTTGTGCTTTTATCCTGAACTGGAACATAACCAGTACAAATGTTAAAAGGCAACAGACAGCATCTTTGAGAAAATAAGACATTTTTCGAGAAAAGCATTTGCTTGCTAATTTAATTTCAAGTTAGACTCGGTTCCCCTATGGCCACATCTCTATAAGCAATGGGCATAAGGCAGGGTACACCCTGGACAGGATACCAGTCTATCGCCGGGCAGACTGACACAAACACACAAAACAGCCAATGTTCCCAAAAGCACATTTTTGGATTGTCGAAAACTGAGCACCCAGGGGAAACCCACATGAACACAGGAAGAGCATACAAATTCCACACAGGTTTACATACAGAGTGCAGTTAATTACACAACAAAGAAAAGCCTTGTGACTATATGACACAGAAGACATTCCCAGCTCCTTTCTTCTTTTTAAGCCTATTTTTAAAATTGACTAAAAATTACATTGCCCACGATGTTTAATAGTTTATGCACTGGTCATAAATAAAATGGGACCTTCAGAGGCATTTGTAATTTGCACAGAAATGACAAAGGGCGTTTAGTGTAAATACACTCCTCTTCTGCTACTACATACAATCCAGCTCTTCCACTAAATGATCTACACAATTTAAAGCCACAATCATACATATCCACACTGAAATATTAAACAGTGACATAAAATGTGCTGTTCTGTGCTAGTGGCTGCAATTTACCTATAGTAGCTCACAAACCTCTGCTTTCATTTATGCATTTCTCTGGTGGCCAATAATTTTTAGTTTTCATCATTAAGGAAACCAATATGATTTTGTTGTTTAGTGTGCATGTTGTTACAATAATGAACACAGCTGTTTATACCTAGCGGTTTAAGTGAAGCCTAGCAGCTCTGGATTGGGATTTTTGAATGGCAGCTTGGGAACAAGAAGGCAATTAGTGACAGCAAAAAAAGCTGTAGAAAACTGGCAGAGCATCCTCAAGGATTAGTAACTACCGCTGCTGAAACTGCTAGAATGATAATATTTTCCACTATACACAATAAATTCAATTTTAAGATTATGGGAGGATCTATAATTTCCCTGACTCTTTGCTACTATTTTGCCCCAAATTATTACAAGCAGCACAATAACACTTAACATTTTAAATGCACCAAAACTATATTTTTAAAACACATGGAAATCACAGGCAAACACATTGTGAGCCAAAACTACGGAGTTTAGTAAATTATTAAGATTCAGAAGCCAGGTAAACCGCGGAAAGGAGTTTATTTCATAGGTATCACTAATAACGCGTGTGGAAATTTTAACTTGGTGTGTGCAGAGTCACCTTGCCATAATTAGAATGCATGCCAGGCCCACTGGATTTGCGCTCTCTGCTTCAGTGAAAACATCTCTCTGAGCACAGGCATAGTCTGTCAGATATTAATAGTCTGGAGCTCATTGGAAGGGAAAACACTGCAGTGAAATTTGCCCTCTTCAGAGTCCCGGGAGTACTCAGCAGCAGATGTGGTCATCTGCCACTCATATCTGTATTTCTCTCAAACAAAAAATAACTAGGACCTCAAATAGGGGGGAGAATTGGGGGAAGAAAGTACTTACAGTATACCCACTGTGGAAATTCATTTCTTTACTGAAGTCCCATATAAAAACTAATGGTTACACGTACTGCTTCAATAACAGAGAAACATCTGTATTGTAGGAATAAATCTTCCCCTTGTGATTTTCGAGCTGTATGTTAATTGTTTTTTTTAATTAAACAAAGGCAGGTGTCACTTTTTTCAGATTTACAACATACAGCATAAGTTTCTTGGTAGCAATGTAACCTTCAATAATGGTACCTAAGGAATTGTGCAGTCAGATCTTTGAATGATCTCAAAAGAAAGACATATAGACGTACATGGGTTGAGAAATTAATCCTCGCTAGGAAGAAGAAATAAATGCCCAGAAACCAGTTTACTAGCAACTACATTCTGATTTTCAGTACTATTACTGCACATTCGTGTGTGAAAGATTCATTTGCAAGAAACTCAACACAAAAATACGGGATCTTTTTCCTCCAAGTGGTGATTCAGCACAGTGCTGACAACACATTTCAAGGAGAGTTTTTCAGATCAGTTTTTATTATTTGTTAAAAAAATTCACTATTATTTGTGAAAACGACTGAGGAAACGTTAATTAATTTGACAAAAAAAAGGTCTGAGGCAAAAGTGAAGTGTCAATATTCCCAGTAACTTGTCCCATAAAAAAAATAAAATAAAGATAAGGAGCAAAATGTAAAATTCTTTACAAATGTATGAAAAGGGCTTTTAGTAGCGGGTGAATAGTTTTATTGCTTTATACAACACAAAACATTGACCTGCTCGCAGAGAAGTTTGGAAAGCACACATTTTTTATTTGCGAGCTGTCCTTTTTCTATAAGGTTATCCAGTATGTTTTTCATTTGACCCGAAAATCCTCTGTGAATTGCAGGCTTTGCCGAATGCAAAACAACACTAATGATGTCAAAACAACTCTCGTTTTGTTCTCTTTGATCCCCACTGATCAAAGCTCAGTGCATTAGTTCAGGTGACGTGGTACAGTACCAGCAAAAAATCACCCACTCATGACAGACATGGATCAACTGCTCCTCTACCATGTGAAAAAAGGGGCAAAATGGATATAACAAAACAAAAAGGCAAAAAACTGAATTATGAAATGTGGGCTGAAACTCTCAGTAGCTCCCAACTGTTAATTATATTACCCGGAAATAATTGTGGAGGGCTGCAGTTATACAGTACAGCACTCTGACAATCATTTGGCTAGATCTTTGTAAACTAGCAATGCTATAAATCTCTAATGATGAGATGGTACTGAGGACTGCAGAGGAGACTAAAAAACACAAAAGCTTCCATCGGCAAGATACTGAAGACTTGACCCTGAGGAGAGATGATGTAGGTTCCTAAACCACAGTGTGGCTCTTCCTCATTCCATTTGTTCCCCTTCCCCCCAAGTGACCACCACTAAAATAAATGTGAATAAAAAGAACAGACTGAAAGACTAACAGAAAAGCATCTGATTCATGAGAATGTCCCACACTAATATTCATGTGAGACAAAGGAAGGGCCATTAAATACAAATTTTTGTCCTGAATCACAAATGCAGTGAGGTTTTCCTCACACTCCAAATAAAAACTAGGGCTTCAGTACAAGTCATTTTAGAAAGAGCTGAATTGAAATGATGAGATGGTACTCAGGACCACAGCACAGCAGAAGTCAATGATTTTTTTTCATTTAAGTCACAGTGACTTCTGTAAGAGGGACTTGATTTCAATATGGTTCCTTCTTCAGCAATGCTGGTAATGAAAAATGAAGGAATATTACCCTGTACAAGTTCTTCCTTCATAAAGATCACTGTCCTGGATTCAGACTCAGGGTGAATAAAGCCTGGTACAGTATTTTACTGCAAACAGTTGTGTTGGCAGTTAGTCTCTTCAATAAAAGAACAAAGAAAAATGCAGTACTTGAAACAGTTCCTGACTCTTTTCTGACAGTTAAATAAAGCTGTTAATTACTCAATATAGGGAACAAAAACCTTTGGGATATACAAGCTGGTAGAAAATGGGTTCATCCTGAAAATGGAAAAACAATTAAACAACTTAGGAATCCTGTAGCTGTGTATATCCCTGGTGAATAAATAAATTGAGCTTGTGTTTTTTATTCAAATATTTTCTCATTCTCTGCTGTCCTTGTCCTTGACATGAAAAGAGGCTGTAGCCATATAAAGACAACACCAGGTGAACAGGGTTCAGTACTCCACTATCCCCATTAAACAACACAACAGTGAGATGGAGTCAACATTTGTAAAGACTGTGAAGAAAGCAGCAGAAGAAAATTGGATAATGAAAATTATCATTCCACACTAACCTCACCTCAGCATTTCATAACTTTACCGTCATTGACTGATACAGTTCTCCATAGCCTTAAAAGCTCTGATCTTGGGGAAAGTAAAAGTTATTTACAGAAATATATTTTTGTTCGTTGAATAAAAAAATGTGGAAGGCACTTTGAGGGGCCTTATATTTCAAAAAGTGTTAAATCTTTACGTAGCAAACATTGCAGATTGTCTGCACTAATTTAAGGCAATTTATACACCTAAACCTTGCTGGAATGATAACTGTGCTTTAGAGAGCTTCTTCAAACCTGCACAAAGGTTGTTGAACAGATGCATTAACGTTAACAATCATCACTGACCTGCTGACTCCATAACCCCCTCATAATGATAGTGGGGTAATGCAAATACAGTCAGACACCACTATCAGTATAAATACTGGGAACATTGCCCTATTTGCAGAAGCTTTCAGAAAAAAAGCTATGGAATCCTACAGTAGTTTACCAACACGAAGAAGCTACCCATAAATTAAAATCAGCTTTTTACCCTGATTACGCTGATGGCACGGTCTTCTAAATCAATCAGATCCTGAAATAAGCTCTCCAGGGACATAGCGTCTAATGCATTAAGACTTAACCAGCATCAGCACTCTGCTGCATTATTCAATCAGCTGATGATGCTTCAGTGCATACGGTATTTTGGAATAACACAGCTTGTTAGCATTGTAAGCAACGGAAAAGAAATAGTTCAAATATATCTAAGGGGTGCATTTTGTTCTGTTTCTGAGATTAGCAGTCATTCAAGTTGTATTACTTTCCCTCCATAATAAATTAACTGGAATTCAACAATAATTTGTGGACTGTTTTGTAAATGCCCTGTTACAAGATTTCATTTAATTGATTTTTGTTAATTTTTATCAATTGAACACTAGGAGTTACTATGTACTACTTACTTCCTGCCTTATCAAGGTGAATTACACTGCAAGTTTGGGTTAGCCTATGCACTCAACACTGCTAGTACTGACAACGTTTTGTCTGGTTAACATTTTATTAGCATCTGTGTCTCACCTGGTACTACAGTAATCCTTATTTGACATAATTTGGAAGTTCATGCAAATGTATAACAACCCTTCAGGCAACATGAGAGACCAGAAACATTCTGCATCTATTTAGAAATGGAGGGTTTTGCTAAGCATAAGCAGATCTGGAATGATTCCCCCCCAACCCCCACCGAAAGCACCAATTTAAATGCAGCTTGAGTTTTTATTTTCTTTTTCTGAATGGTTTATAACATTCAAAGACTATGGAAGCCTAATTCTCTGCCTGAACGTGACCCTACCAAATATCTGTCAGACATGCACCCCAGGTTCAAGGCTTTTTTTCCTGTGTAAGTAATTAGCAGATGCTTGAAGCCTGGTTAACCTGTTTCTTATACTACTTATTCAACCAGTCCTCATTAGGGTACAGAGGGTGGTTTCACTGGGGAGATGTACTGAAATCCTCTCAAGGTTACCAACACTGCAATATTGAAATGACAATGCTAATTCACCTACTGGGCTCTTCATCTTTTGTTCTGCTGAACTAAAAGTTTTTTTTTTTATTTTTGGAAGAAAAGATCCTTTTATGAAGATTTACCAATGAATGCAAATCTTTTGTTTAATCTTTAAAAAAAATGTTCTTTCGTAATGAAAATGTATCTGTTCTGCTGCACTCATACAGTACATTATTTCGTAGAGATTTTCTGAAATAATTAGCAAGGAGCCACAGTGTTCAGATGTGTTAAAGTTGTATGAAAACTGAATTATAAAAAGCAAAATTAAGATTATCTAAATGTTTTATGTCCAGTAAATTAGAACGAACATTTGAGTTTGTTTTTCCCCCAATTAAAAAATACACTTCAAGATCCTGAAAATCACAACAATTTTCAAAAGAACTGTTAGACTGTGAAAAAAACATTCTAGCAAAGCTGACTTTGGGTTCAATTATGACATTAAATAAATTATATTCAGCCCTTCAGTCTATACCATAAAGCAAAATGGTTTTAGGCTGTTTCTCTGAACCCCATTTAGTGAAGTGGAGTCGAGTCTCCAGTGCTGGACTGTTCATATAACTGCTCTTAGAAGAACCAACCTTTTTTATTTCATTCAATTTTACATTCCCATTGTCCACATGGGGATTACAGAAAATGCAATTGCCCTTTTAACCCAGAGGTGCAACAGACCTCACGCGTCTACAAAAAATTTTCAGTACAGTCCAAAGCAGCTGTGCAGCTTCTTGTGCAGCGGTTTACTTCAGACAATCACAGCAGACCTCTTAAATCACTGAAGTAACAGACTTTAGATGGGATTCAGTTACCCTCAGATCAATACTGCACTGTGTGGCCTACATGTCCAGCATTATAGCTGTTAAAAGGCTAGGCTAAACTGTTGACCAACCTTTACAGACAGTACACATCCCAATACCACTTTGTTTTCTTAAAAGGCTTATCAGTGATATTGTATAAATACGCAAAACAACGGTCACTTGTTTTTTATTTGAATCAATGGAATCTTCACGTGTCTAAAAACCTTTCACACATGCAGCTGACCTCTCAAACTCCAATATTACATTAGTATACATACTGTATAATGTACTTGAACATTAGAAATCTATGCCAACAACGTGCTCCTTCAGCACACCAGGCAATTAAGGCTGTCATCTAAAACACCATTGCTGTATAGCTCCCTGACCTTACAAGTCTACTATGAACAAAAACACAGGAACACTGGAATATTTTAACATTGCAGCAGACAGTACTGCAGGTCTGAACTTTTAATTTGGTCCCAAGAATGTCCCAAGGGCAGGAACACCAAGCAGCACGTTGACAGCATGACAGGACTGGTATTGCTGTTGCTTTTAAGGGTAGGACTTTTCTCTGGGGAGGGGTCAACACTGCCTGAAGCAAAATCTGAAGGACTGAAGGAAAGTGATAAATTGACAGCAATACAAATTTTCAGATTTTTTAAATAGCAATTCCAATAACTTCATTAGTGAGGACCACAGCTTTCCAGACAAATCATATCTTACTTTGTGCTAACCTAAAGTCCTTGCGGTGAATGTCAAATTGCTCAAATCTATTTTTAAAAGATACTTTCCTTTAACTATGAAGCAATTATGTTCTTAATAAATGAGTGATATTTTCAAAGCAAACTGACACAGAAATGAACATTACCCTGTTAATCAATATTTGGAGTTAAGAGCTGCCCTACAGAATTAGGGTCTTTCATGTAAAGTACAGGCCATTATAACTGAGGGAGTTTGGAGATCACAAAGCCCGCTTCTGGCGTCAGTTCTTGATGTCGCTCTTCCTAGGCAGTGCTGTTTCCAAGGAAGAAACAGGAGAGCTGACGCGTTGCTCTCCCCACTTCCTGACGCCACACTACTCAACCCCGCAGAGCCCCGTCATCTCCATGAGCCAGCGACAGCAACCGCATGCCTGCTGAGTGCCTGTCTCTTTCATCACACCGGATCTGAAAGGCAATCTTCCTCTCTGCGGCCTTACCTGCTCTTACACTGGGAAAAAATAGCTGATCGCAAAAATAAAAAAATAGGGCACGCCGTGCAACATTTAGCATAACAGGTCTGAGGACGGTGTCATATGAATAATTCAGAGGGGCTTGTGAACTGTTTGACACGGTTTGCGCTGTAGAAATTCATTAAGGGGCCCCATTCCCTTGACATACATTTTTATTAACTGAATTTGTTACAGTAACAATACCCTATACTGCATTCTTATGTCTAATCTGTAGAGGCTAATATAGCAACATCAGGTTAGCTGAAGAACCTCAAACCTTCTCTTTTCAATACATACCAGAGCCTCAAACTACAGTCTCAACGCATAAAGAGAAATTGCTTCATAGTGTTTACTATATATTACATAGATGTTTTTCAGCAGCTCAGCTGAACTTTTTAGCAACAATGAACTGAGAAGGACATTTATTTAGCATTTTTTCTCTCAGACTTATGTCAGGAATACTTGATTTTGTTCACTAGAATACTAGAATGGTTCTTGTACTACATTAGCAAAATGTCCACTTTGATGCCACATAAAACTAAAATTCATGTAATTGCATCAACACTGTATACAGACAATGTGAAACAGGATGCTTGATCATTATATAGTGCTTTCTGATTCTATACTTAGATCAACTGTCGCTGCAATGATTAGGTATAGCAAAAAAATTGTTTATTTTACTGTATATCTACTGTGATTGTTTAACTATTAAAACACCCTTGTTTAAAATGAGGATGTTACCTGCTGTCATTCATGGCACCAGAGTCATGACACACAGCATGACAGTGTCCCAGAAAGAGAACATTCAGACACAGAAAATTAGTAATAGAACAGAAAATTCTATCATCAAACTTTATAGTACAGTAAGTACCTAGATGATAAATCTTGATTTATTATGATCTTCTTAAGGCTCTGCATTTTTGACCCTGCTAGCTAAATTTCAAAACTTGGTAATATTTCTACAGGTGTTAATTGGGAATTTTTGTGGTATGGGGAAAAGCATATTTCTGTACATGCACTTCACAGACATGAACAATTGAACAGCATCTTCCCCGACTGAAACTACTGTCAAGTAAACATAACATACTGTAGGTGGTGTATTAACAAAGGTTATCCTTTTAGCAGTTTCTAAAAATTCCTGATAATGAACATATGAAAAGAGTGCATATGCAAATAAAAACGAATGTGTTAAGTGCTTTTTCTCAGATTGTCAGATTACACTGTAAATACAAAAGGGCAAAACATTAGACAAGATTAGCACATGGACCAGTAATGAGGAAACAACTCTGATTTTTGCTCCATTATTTATAATTCGTTTAACCTGTATTTTTTAATCATCAACTGCCACCTCTCTCTCAAATTCCATCTAAAGTTTTGAGCATCATATCAACAAATATTACCTTTGCCCACAGACGACTTTCTCATCAAGAAATATGATTCAATTATGGTTTATTGTTTGTGTTTGTTTGCTCAGGGCAACATATATATCACAGAGAATGTTTTTTTTTAATTTAACTGCTAATTAACATATCATTACCAATCTTCTTGCCTGTTCTCACATGCTAAGACTTGGTGAGCAGATCGCCACCAGCTGGTCCTCCAACACCAAAACTAAAGGCAATAAAGATTTATTTCAGGTCTATGATTTGACTATTTTTACCATTAAGCTACAAAATGACCTACAAATTGGGTTTTTAAATTAGCAACTCAGAAGTACAGTAACTGGTCCCATCCTGGTAACCGTGGTAATTCTGTTGAACTGGTGAAGAAAAGATTTCGGCATGAGAACACAGCCCTCAAACACACAATTAAACTCAGTGCTGAATCCCCAACCCACACTTATATCTGACGGAGTGAAAAGGTTCTCAGCCTGAGAATTTTTGTTCCCCCAAAAAATCTCTACTGCCACCAAGTCATTGGCAACAGGAAGTTACAGCCTTATGCATGCATCTTCTTTGGTTCTGTAGAAGGATGCTGCTTCTCTTCTTAAATTGATGCAATCTGTGAACTTCACAAGCGATAACCAAATTGGTCCACTCACATGCTCAAGCCATCAGCTACAGTAATTTTTGCATCACTTCACCAGCTTCTACTGTATCGCCCAAACTCACTTTTTAGACACATGCCACTCTGTTAACTATGTTCGACTGAAAATGTCCATGTATTACAAACCATTGTTATCCCATTCCATCCCAAATACACTTAAAAGGTATTCTTTTCTCACAATTCAGACTCTGCAAGTTATTCAGTGACAAGTCTGACTTCCAGGCAACATTTGTGAAGCAGTGGTTAACATTGCTGTCTCACAGCACTGGGGTCCTGGGTTCAATTCTGTGTTGAGTATGTATGTTCTCCATGTGTTCACATACTGTAGGTTTCCTTCAGGTGTTACAGTTTCTTCCCACAGTCTAATGACACATAGGTCACTTAATTGGCTTCTGGGAAAATTAGCTCTGATATTAGTGGGTGCACTCTTTGGTCTGTCCCCCCTGCAATGGACTGTTGTCACATCCAGGGTGTATCCTGCCTTGCACCCGTTGCTCGTCGGGATAGGCTCTGGCTCCTGTGCAACTCTGAATTGGACGAAGCACTTTGAAAATGATTGAATGGATGGATGGAAGGCTGACTTCCAAAACCAAGCCTTTAAAATGTGCTCTTCTTGAATTGACAGGGAATATCCTTTACATTTCTGTCAGGGCCCAACCAAAACCTGCCTTCCGACTACCACGTTCCTCAAAGAGGAGTTTCCGTTCTACAAATGCCAAGCACTCCGCGGGTCTGTCTCTTCCAGCCTAACCTCCTTTCGATTCCTTGCTTCATCAAATCAAACTTCTCTATTTTATTTGATGACTCCCCAGCTAGAATTTTTTTTTCTGGCCCATCAAATCACTGCACAGCAATGACCACCTAATCTAATAAGCCTTCTTGTCTTGTGCCTTATTGATTCACCTGAAACACCTAAAAATATACATATCCACTAGTATGCATACACAAGGCCATAATTGTCCATTTTACAATCAGCCAGAGAGCATCATGCTTGTCCAACAATCTTATTTATTGCATCCCTTCCACTGGCATTTACATCTGCAAAAGAACTACAACGACTGACAGTTTGACTGTTAGAGAACTGAGGATCAGAGGAGTCAATATGTCTATAGTTCCCCCATTTTACCTCTCTAAACTGTAGCAATTCCGCACCATCTCTCAATGCTTGAGTAAGTTCTCTTTAAACATGTTCACTCATTTACAGGTTTCAGCTCATCACACAGCTCCTGGAATCCATCTCCCAGCATTCCGTTTGTCTGGACACTTCGCCTGACGTGCCCTCCCTCAGAGCCTCCTTCCTTTATTATCCTTACCAAACACGCCAAACTCTTTGCTTCCTAATCCTGCTTCCTTACTTCCTCCCACACCCCTAACAAAATCCCCACAGTTGAAACTTTTTCTTTACATGTCTTTATTGTAGAATTAACTTCTACATATACTTTTACCAATTCAACAAGCACTACTAAAAAAATGGAAAAAAAAGTCTTGAAGCCCATATTTAATCTTGCTTCAGGACTCCCATATAACTAATACCTGTAAAGATTCCTCACACTGTTTTGCTTAGATTCTTAAATGGTACTGCCATCGACAAATTCGTAAACATACGGTACCTGCATTAACATTAAATATTTAGCACTTGGGGAGAAAAGCAATGTAACAGTATTTTCCCCACATTGATTCAAAAGGTCTATTTTCATGGTTTGAGATTAAAATTAAGGCCTGCTTAAAGTTCTAGGAGCTTGAAAACTGTTATGAATTCCAGTGTAATCAGTGCATGAGCAACACTTTAATAAATCAACAAATAAATGTGAGAAATTGCTCAATTATATGGTTTACATTGTACTAAAATGAACCGAATAGGATCTTTTTTAGCCTAAAAAAAGGCAGACCCAAAACATAATTTAAGAATCCATTTCAGAAATTATAGTTCAGTCAATACTTGCAAACAAAAGGTCACTTTCAGGCTGGGTATCCAATATTACATGACAAGCTGGGGTCAAAAACGTAATTATAAATGTTCTCATGGGGCTGACTCCTGTAAGCTACATTAGAAATCATATATGTGGTAGCATGTTTCTGTACTTCACATATACTACATTATATAGATTATGAGTCTACAACATAGCATATGTTTTTCTTTCCTTAAACTCCAATTTCCTGGCTGGCCACATTTTTCTGAATACATTTAGCCTGGTTAACAGTCATGCTCGACTCTCTGAGACTGTAAATGAAGCCTCACCTTGTTCATGCACCAACTGGAGAGAACAGTTTGCAGAATTCCCGTTTTTTGCTGACTCACTACATCATTTTTCTCCGAGATAAAACCCTTGGCAGGCATTCCAATGTTAAACTCCCTCCCACAAACATTTAAATGTTTTGGTCTTGCTTTTTCTTGGCTTGTTATTTTAAATTAAGATCACCAATTATTGCATCTAGCACCATTTACCAGATTTAGACTCCCTGTTAGCCGTTATGTGTTCATTAAAGTGGAATAAACGGAACCTGCTGGCTGCCACTGAAATCACAAGATCTAAGGCCCTTAATCTGCAGCATTTGTAGCAAAAGCTATTACACTGCATCTGAAAAAAGGAAAAACTGCTTCTACAGTACATACATTTTCCTGCCAGCGTTCAACCTTCATCATCTAACAGCTTACAGAATCAAACAGATAATTGTACACTCTTATACTAAGGGTGACATAAGTCATAAAACCAACTAAAAACACAGCCTTGGGGTTGCTAATCCTACACGTCACGACTAACTACAAAAATGGTACGCATGATAAAAATATAAAAACTAAGCAATACACCTGTGTGCCAAAAGAGATCCCCATGAGTAAATACAGTGAAATATGCTAGCTGAATTGCCACTGATAGCACAACTCATTCTGTTATAAATCATTCACACAGCATTCAGCATCTACAGGATCTAAGAATGTCCATTTAAAATTATAATTGTACCCTACAGTAGAAAATAGTGGAGGCCACAGCAACAGAGAATCTTGCACTGTCAGAGAGATTTTATGCTTTCCATAAATATTATTTGTAGGTGATTGAACAAATCATTTTTCTCTGGTTTTCATTATTAGTAATCAACTGAGATACACCCTTCATCAAGTGCATCTGTGATTTTCGATCATTCTAATTAGAGGAGCAGCTGAGCTAAAAATAAATGAATAATCATCTCCAACAAGGAGTCCACCTGATGAATTCGCACACCTTTATACAAATCGTTTATTCTTCTGGTGCACTGGATCAGCAATGTCACTACAGGCAAAAAGGATGGATTCTCTGTTCCTCTGAAAAGTTCGTCAGATATTTACTGCTGGTGAAGACCTCTTATCTGTACAGCTAATTAGACGTTAGGGAGATGCAGGTCAGGTTTCTAAGTAATGTGCAGAATAAACTAGAATACGGCTGCTACCCATTGCTAAGAACAAGCAAAAAAATCCTTATAGGAAACATCTGATTTCAAAGTTTAAAATAACCTAAACGCATACATTAGTATATAATAATCTCAGCTAGCAAGCAGCTTCTCATTTAAGCGAGCATTAGAAAACACATGCAACACTACCTTCAGTCACATAGTTGTGGTCTCGGAGAAAGCTGTGGTTGATTTTTCGGGTGTCAATGTCCTCGCCCATTTACAGCAGGATTACTCAGCATGCCCATCCGCAGTGGACTAATCGAATCCGTAGGCTTCCTCACAAGAGCACCATCCATGCTGCCACTGCCTAGCAGAGGCGGAGAACTGCCAGGGGTTCAGAGGATAGCATAATGAGAGCCAAAAGACGAGATGCGGCACAGACTTGTGGTGCAGCTGAGATGTTTGAAGGAGAGGAAGAGAAAAATTGGGGGACAACACACATACACACACACACACAACCCCCGCACCCCTCACACCCACTCACACAGAAGGCATAAAAAGCTTAGCTGGTACAGCAAACTGGCAAGAAAAAAATAGAAGAAGAAAACAGGAGATGGTCCCTTCTGTGGCTTCCCCCCCCCAACTCTATAGAGCTGCAGCAGCACTCCTGTGGTTTGAAGAAACACGCTAGTCCTTTTAGTCAGGTACTCCTTAAACAAGCCCCCATGCAGAGCTGGCTCCTCGTGCTTGCTGCAGCAGGATCTCAAAGGATTTGTGCTGGAAGGAGAGGGTAATGAGTGTGGCTGCTTGTTTGCTTGCAGGCTTGCTGGTGCAGTGTGAAACGGTGTGCGTGTGTGTGCATGCGCGCGCGTGAGAGGAGAAAGAGCGAGAGAGAGAAGCGAGTGTGAGTACTGCTGCTGCTGCCTGCCACTGCTACTGCTGTCATAGGCCTCTGCTGCATCAGAGTAGGCTCCTCCCAGCTTAGCCTATGAGCAGCTAGCCATGATCTGCATTTCCAGAGACTGCAGGTGATTAAAGCTGCACTCTGGGAGGCAGGAGAAGCAGAGGGGAAAACTCTCTGTGCAGCTCTGCTTTGAAATACATCACGTTACTTCTCCTACTGCAGCAAAACAACAAATGTTTCAAAGATTCTGCCTTTAATTACTGTAAGGCTGCAGCAGTAGCCCCCAACTGATACCAGCTGCTGAAAGTGACATGTCATATGGCTCAAATCCTTTATGATTACAATATAGAAATATAGGCAGATAAGAAATATACCTCCTTTCCAGTGGATAAGAATACTAAAAGAGAACGTCTGTAGCACTGGTTTGTAAACAACTGCCAGGAAGATGATGCACATTAATCTGAGTCTCCTAAATGAAGGAGTCTCCAGCCTCATAGAGTCTAGTGTCACTGTGTGAAGAAGAGTAATGGACTAGTTTTCACCAACAAAGAGTCCAGAAAATATGACTAACAGTAATCCCTTAATGGTGTTGGAAATAATTCAGCCTAACTCTCTACAGAGATATACCCGAGGATTCCACTAGGCTTCAAACCAAAAGCACAAAAAAACAATTAATAAACATCTTATTAAGGCCTTTTACAAATATAAAAATTACAGTTCCAAGAGATTTCAAAGGGATCCATGCATGTGCCATTATGAAATAGAGCAGTAATAAGGAATGTGGCAGTAGATTTTCAGTAACACAGATGTTAATTGCAACGAAAGAATTTCTAAGGATTAGTGTTTCCATTAATGAACTCAAAGAAGCTATTCTGATAATGTAGTAAAACAAGATCAGTATCCTATGGATTGTGACCTATATGTGACTGTTCTACAAACTAGATATACAGTAGCTCTCATAAGTAACAAAGTTATCACAAATTCCCAAACATTTAAAGTTACGTAAAACATAGACTAACAAATAACAGAAATAGTGATGTTATTTTATATCCACCCATTTTCTGGTATTCTTATTGATTTTATTCCTAAATCTGTGTTTCAATGGGACAAGTAATTTTTTAGGTAATTTGTCATCTGAAATCTTTAGCTGTGTATAAACAGTTGTATTTATTTTTCAATATCATCCTCCAATCTTGAATCGGGCCGAGTGTAAAGCTACTTAAAATGGCAAAATTAAATAAAACGATGAGTTAGCATTCTTTTCAGTCAGAAGGGACTGCAAACAAAAAAAATAACTTTAGCGTTTAAAAAAAAAGATTTCTCAGAAATAAATAACTGAACTAGCTGTGGCAAATAGCCTGCTCTCATTGTAAATATTTTTTTTTACAAAAGTGGGTCAAAGTACTGGTGTGGTCACCTTTTAGCCTTTTACAGATGGTGAATAGGTGAAGATATGTATGCTTAACATAGCTAAGAGCTATTTGGCAAATTCTCCCAAGAAGACAAAAACTTGTAGCAGATATGGTCTTTACCTGCAGAATGTTCATGATATAAATAGCTGATCATATTGATATTGACAAACAGTAGAAGGGTTGTGAGTATCCAGGACTTTTGATGAACAGCAATGAAAGCTGGCGGTCCTGAGGTGATGTTTTAGCTTGCTTTGGCGTTTGCATTAAACAGTTCAAGAAACGAAAGGTGCCTCCTGAACTCAGACTATGATTGACTTCTCAGGTTATTTTGTGTACATTTAGGTCATTTCAGCCCCACTGACTGATAAACTTCAAAGTCAAGGAAACATCATCCTGTCTGCACCAAGCAGCTTTTGTATTTGAATACAAATTGAAAGTGTACTTCAGAAGACTTCTATACTGGCAGACTCATTCACTTTGAGACACTGCGACTATGTCAAGATTCTTGCTTAGTACAGTATCCCTGCAACAAGCCTAGTTTACAAAGCTAGTGTGTCTTACACCTGATCTACTGTCATTCAAGTCACATTATGTAGGCTTGTACAGAAAGCTCATTGTTCAAGGTCATGATTCACCTCCCATGTAGACCCAGTGGAAGCACTGGGCTTGAATGTCATTCTGGACATTTCCTCTAGAGATTTAGAGCTAGTAGTTGCAGATGCTAAGAAGCTGGAAACGGGATGAAAAGTTCCCTTCCTTAATTCAAGCTTGGAAAGCTTTGCTTGTCAATTCTCAGAACAGGCAAACCTGCACAAATGGACTGACTGGACGGATTATATGAACTTGGAACTTTCGTATACATGTAACACAATGTGCAATGTTGGTTTTAGTCTGTAAATGATGCCTGGCCCCTGTGTGTGTGAACAGGTAACCTCCATTCAAAACTATCTCCTCTCAAGACTAACAAAGCCTGCACAAGTTATGAACCAGACTTCAAAGAAATTAATAAAACAATTCAGTAGCAGAAGCTGCATTAGACATGCAATGTAAGCACATTACTGACTTTAAATGATTTTTTCTGGCATTTCTAAACAAAGCCATTGTCGACTCCTTTAGTAAAGCAATGTGGCGGGAAGGTTGCTGGTGAATAGACCTTTAGATTTATAAATGTTTTAGCATAAATAAACCTTTATTAACCCAGATAAGTCAAGTGAGATCAACGTCTCATTTACAGTAAAAACCTGGAAGGTAACACCGTAGAGAGAGCAGAAACAGTGCCTGTCTGCATTTTTATTTCAATCAATTGCTGCTTTTTCCCCCACTATGGCATTAATCTTGACACCCACATCTAAAACTCAAACAGGGTCCCAGTAGCCCTAGATTCTTCACCTATGCCAGTTGTGATAGCCAGACAGGATTCTCAAAGCACAAAGCATTTTGAAATTGAGATCTGATGCTCTTGCAGAAACACCTGAACTTCCAAAGGCAATTTAAATAACGGTGTGAGCCCCTTTGCTTCCAAGTGCAGCAGGAGCCGTGTACTGCTACTACCCATTTCACTGAAGAGGACACTTAGAATTAGCAAATTCACAGGCCTTGCTTTAAAGAGACACACCACTTTCACTGCACTGTCTAACACAGCCTGCCAAGGCCGCTCGATGGGTGCACCAGCGAGTCCTTTTTATTTTGGGAACAACTTTGTATATACGAACTACCACACTGCTGTGTTGTCCTAACTTAACTCTGGCACTGTCCATACAAACTCTAACACAGCATTGCCAGTCAATACTGTGAGCCTCAATTAACCTAATCATTATGTGCCAAGTGCATCTTGTTTCTAGATGTTGCTGAAGATTTGGCTTGCAGGATGCCACGCACTGATATCAAGGACTTTCCTCTTCCACTCTCAAATTCATATAGGTTGTATAATTCTTTCTAAAGTTTTATGTACATTGGCGCTATAACTGGTTTCATCATTATCCATGAGCACCATTACCATTAATGTTACATTACAGAAGCTTGATTAGATGTGCTAGCATCTTCCCAGCAATCAGCATTTTGAATGTTTATCTTTTTTTATGCTCTTTCTTTTAAGCCACAAACTTAATAAGCTTAAACTTCAGATTCCATGTAACATGGTTCTACATCATTATTTCAAGAAGGTAGTAATCTAGGTTTATCTCGGCTTATGTAACATCCATCCAATAGCACCAAAATTCCATCCATCTATATTCTAACCATTTCTTCCAATTCAGGGTCATGCCTTAGGGCAAACAACAGACACAAGGCAGGGCATTGAAAAATACATGAAATTATCAAACAGTGTAAAAATATAATAATGTATGAAGCACAGTGACCCAGGAGTATTTAAAATAGCTGAGAATCTAGCTTAGTTTTGATAATTGTTTCTCTAACCTTTCATGTAACAAAGGACACTGTACTGTACACCACTATGACTGCCTTGACTTGGTTCAGTTTTGGCCCCTCCTGAGGACAGGCACTACATTAGATATTCTCATCCTTGAATATTCTCCGTCTTGAGCGACTGCTCTAAGGGTTGCACCAACGGTAAGATACCATTGAGCCTTGCTTTTAAGATTCATGAAATCATCGTCTTGTATCCAAAATACTCCTGCCTGTTCTATGCTAATAATACCTAATAAATGACTCCCTCTGAGACATGCTGTTGACGTCTTAGTAAACACCTAAATAAGACTCACATAATTGACTCTTGATTCCAATACAGGGATTTGATGTCCTGGAAAAAAATGTGCATGCGACACATTGAAATCCAACTGAATGCGCATTTGAAAAGCTGAAGAAAACACTGAAGTCAGAGCTCCCCAGGAAGAGATGAAAACTCAAAGCATATCAAGTGATAATTGGGTGAGTTCAATGGGCCATAGGCCACAAAGGGATAAGCAAACAAATACTGACCTGCATTTAACATATTTATGTAAAGTGCATCATAATGGCTACTGCCAATAAAAACACTAAAACAAACACACATTAGACTTTCATTGTAATATGATAAAATGCATGCATTGTTTTAATCATGAATGAAGATATACAGTGTTACTGATATGTTTAAATGGTTACACTATTTAAACAAACAGTTTGAATCTTCAGAGTACGATGGTAAAAATGACCAGTGGCCATTAGGCATTAGCTGTGGCTTATTCAGAAGTACCATTATCTACACTACTACAACATATTCAAAAACAGGCAGTGAAAACTATAATCCTTAAAATCACTATAGGCTTTGAAGCCTAAAGATCTACATTTTTCATGATGCCTAGCGACAACATCCAAGTTCATTTAAATGCTATGTTTTTCCAAATGCCTTTTTCCTATAGCTTCCAATGAGCTTTTGTCTATTAACACAGAAATCCTCTCCTTACGGTATCCATTTCCAACAGCAACCGTAGAATTGAGCTCTCTCAAAACAGGGTAAATGAAGTAGTTTTGAAGTGAAATGAAGTCTGGAGGGACTTACCTTTAGGAATATAGAGTCAAGAGTTCTACCAGAGTAAGTGTAGTTCTACAAAGGTTTAAAACTTTCATGTTTATTGATGTAGACAAAAACTGTTTCTTCAGATACTTTATTAATTTCTTAGTCTGATTCTATCCTTAGGAAGAAAATTGCCCATAATTATTGAGCCTTTAAGTACCTAAAGTACTAAATTTTCTTAAGTCATTCTACAGTATGTACAGTACATTAGTCATATTATTAAGAAACCAGAATATTGATTTTTTTTTTTGGTTATTTGCATTACACATTATAATATTTTACAAAGCTTTGAAGCCTTACAAAATGCCAGGACAGCAATACATTTCCACAAACACCCATGAAACAATTAATATTGTGGAAAATGGAATATTTCTATATGGTACTCGAATGTCTGACATCAGTTTTTTTAAAGGGTACAAGACCCCCCTCAGAAACAACAGTTAATTTCTCTTTGTTGTGTCTGCACCATTGACATCTCATTGTGAAAATCTGAACTGTACAGGTAAAAAAGGTTCCCTTCAAACGAGTATATTTTCTTTCAATTCGTACAAGTGGATGTTATTAAAAAGCATAGCTTTACTGTCCAGAATCGAATTTATGAACAGTTTAGAAGCCATCTGCTGTGGGGCTTCTCAACTAATGAAATGTTACTGCAAGATTATTGATTCTACTTAAGACGTGCAGGGAGCCTGAGGCTTATATCACATGAAAGGGTTCCACAGTGATACTGCCAAGAAGGTTACGTTTCTATGGAGTGGTGCTTACGTAGTCATTAGACTGCCTCTAGAGAATCTGAACAATTTCTAGTAAAATGGTAAAAACCCATCACTACGAAGGCCTACTGTATATAGTGAAACAATAAGTGCTATACTCTGAAAGTATTCACGTGACAAAAAAAGGTTACTGCAAAATAAAGAAAATGAATTTAGAAATAAAATGCACATTGTCTGCTTATCTACATGTTAAGAAACTGTAGTTACCGCCTTTTTAAAACAATTATGTTTTCTCAAAACCCACTAGCCTTACATTTGTTCTACTTAGAAATTTTCCAGTAAAAGGGGATCAGTGAAATCATGTGTCCTCTTGTCCTTTTTGTGTCTCAAATTGGTTGTCTCAAAGGGACAACAAGAATTAAAGTTGAGGGACATTCTGGGAACAGGGTTTGTGTCCAATAGCATTGTGAATAACAGATGTTTTTAGGTATATTGTTAAATTAAGAACATCGGTTTTGCCTCAAATTAGACTTTGCAATTTCATTTTGAACATACATTTTAAAAGCTTGAATATCCCCGAAAATAACATACTATAACATGAAGGTCTGAGTCTGCTTCAGTCCTTGGCCAGTACTTAGTACACATGGTAGTACTTCAAGTATTCTGCATCTGATGACCTCTAGCATTACAGCATGGAACAAAGCAGGGCTACTCAACTTGCTGCCCCTCCTATCCACTCCATTGCACTCCTTAATTATTTACAATATAATTAGACGGATCAATGCAGTAATAAAAGAGCTGTTAATATCAAAGAAGTACAGCTTTAGAGTGGATTGGAGGGACCATAGGTTAGGTGAGTTCTGTATGAGAGGACAAGTGTGGAGATACATATTGTAAATATGGCACAGCTGTCCACTTCATCAATGGATTAGAGTGATTTTTATGCATTTCTTCAGATTACTTTTTCAACCACCACTCCAGGGATCCCCAATCCTCCTGCTGTAGGGCCAGTGTTTCTATAGCTGTTAGGTCTGTTACGTTAAGGTGTGCTTCATCTCAGTTTGCCAATTGCTTTGTATTTTGTCATCACATTTTCCTTACTTGTTTTTTTTTAAATTACTTCTTGACACGTTTCATGATTTTAAAAGCGTCTTCAGCCTCCTGCACTAACCACCTGAAACTGATCACTCAACTCATCAAAATATCACTTCTGTCAGAAAATGCCTTTTCTTGACTTTATTTTCTTCTTTCTCCGCTCCTCGTTGTTGCGCTGGTTCAGTAGTGAAGTACATGTAATGAGATATTTTCCTCTCTGGACAACTGAAGCTGTATCTTTACCCCCATTTTCTTTCATTATTTTTGTAGCCTACACAGAAACGCACTACATATTAGGTTTGCCAACTCAATTACTTGTTTGCAGATGGTGTCTATATTTTGATCGTATCACTCGTGTGAACAGAATGCTCCAGTGATTCAGAAG
Organism: Lepisosteus oculatus; assembly: GCF_040954835.1. Lineage (NCBI taxonomy): Eukaryota > Metazoa > Chordata > Actinopteri > Semionotiformes > Lepisosteidae > Lepisosteus > Lepisosteus oculatus. The sequence continues at coordinate 42,682,473 of NC_090696.1, read as the reverse complement.
CGCAATACATTTTGGGAAAGAGAAGGTTTGTGGATACACAATTGCCAAATAAAATATCCCAGTCCAAATGAATAACTGCTTTATTCCAGGTAAAGTATGTAAAGGTTTGCTCCATAAATGTGTTTTTTCTCAATGGCCACACTGTTTTATGATCCTATATTGTATGTGACATTGAGGTAGCTAGTGATAAAAAGAATGGATGAATAAATGTGTTCTATCCAAGAAAAAGTCATTTCTTTCAGTGCTAATGGAATCTTTAACTGGTGTTCTTATTTTGTCTAATTGAATAGCTCAACAGAGCTAATATACAATATTTTAAAGAACTGGGGGGTATAATGATAAAGAGATGATGGATTCAAAACACCAAACATGCAATATTATCAATTATGGACAAAAAATAATAAACAGATGAAAAAGTGTGTCAAGCAGTTGCTTGCAAAATTAAAAAAAAACACCAGAAGTATTTGAAAAATATTTCTGTTCATGGTATCTTTTAATTTACAAATAAAATATCCTGCCCGAATGTAGAGCTTGGTACAGAAAACGTAATCAGACTATTTGTGAGGATTTCCTTTTGTCATGCGATATTACTTTATCTCATACCAAATGAAAATGGGCCCTAGTCAGTCCTGCTTGGGTTTCTGTTTTGGGCTGAAAGATCCACTTTTCTTCCAGAACCCTACAGAAGAAGGGGAAGTAAGGGAAGCACAGGGCTAAATAATAGACCCCTGTGCTGTGTGGCAAAGAATTCCTGAACGTGTGGTTTTCCCATGCACAGAAAACGTTTCTAGCAGAGAATATTTCTATATTCTCCGCTATAAACAATAAAAAATAATAATGGAGGTCTGAGGCAAATAAGCAACGGAGATACATAATAGTTTTAGAGATTCATCTTTGCTGAAACAGTTATGAGCATCTGCTCAATAAGCTACAAACAGTATGCGACCAAAGCCCACACACTGACTTCTTTCAACAGACTTCTAGAAATCAATAAGATACACTGGTCAAACCCTGTTGGAAAACATTCTTATGTTAAAGGTATATGATATGATACCAAACGCCACATACGGTACGTGTCCACATACGCTCTTATGGTTCTCTTCTGAAGACCGAATATCTAAATTCTAAGCATCTGCTACTCGATATCCTTTGTCAATGCACAGCTAAAGGGGAAGATACTGTACTACATAGTTCCATGTTAATGCAATGCTCTTGCTAGAGTTGCTCCGATAAAGAAGGAGCACAAGATATGCACTTCACGGACAAATCTTTTTCACATGGAAAAGCCGATATGGATCATCTCTTTAAAACTATGATTCCCTCTTGCCATTTTTCAGCATTGTTTGAACTGTTCTCAAAAACAGTAAAATAAAGAATGAATAACAGAATGCTTACACACAATACCAGATAGGTTATGATATCAGGATAAAAATAATCAAGATAATGTGCACACACATATTAATGTTAACTATAAAGGTTGTAATGACAAATAATACAATAGGTACCATAAATCAAACATTCATTCAATCAAATCTCTTCATCTTAAATTTAACAACTGAAGAGCAAAAATTAAACATCGTACATTGAGGTTTTTTCTTTATCTATATACTAAGATGGGAAATGTAAGTATATAAACACGATAGCATACAGTATACAGCACAAAGCATTGATCAAAATCAGTTTTTAAATTCAGTTAGATTTGAAAAATAATTTTGACATACAGTACAGTAAGTTGTATTTTTAGAGGACAAGCCAGGGGAAACAACTCTTGTGCAAACCTGTGGGCTTTTACAATTAATTACCATTGGTAACAATGTGGAACACACTGACCTTGAATTGGCAGAGGCTGCTAAACACTTTAGTGGGCTTAGAATTGTGAGCCCATATGCTTCCCGTTCACTCACTCTATGACAAGCTAAGAATATTTCTGTACTTACAGTAATTATGCCAATTATTCTAAAGCCTAAAGTACTTCTGGACTTCAATATTTACTCAACAGTGTGCTAATTATGCTGGTTACTAAAAAGGTTTTTTAATAATGTTTTTATTTTAATTTGAGGCACAGCTACACACTTCATGTTTTCCTACATGTGAACAGAGGTCGAACATGAAAAGCTCAAATGCACATGTATCCATCTATTTTCTAAACATTTTATCCAATACAGGGTTGCAGGAAAGCAAAAACCTATCCCTACTAGCAATGGGTGCAAGGCAGGACACCCCCTGAATGAGACACCAGTCCATCGCAGGGCACACACAGGCACACGCACACTCACACCAGGGCCGATTTGCACCAGAAGCTTTTTAACCTACAGTACCATTATGTTTTTGGATTAGGAGAGGAAAGGGGAGCAGCTGGAGGGGAACCCAAGTAAACAAGGGGAGAACATACAAACTCCACGTAGATAGCACCTCAGGAATTGAATCCAAGGCCCCATGAGATAGCAATGGTAACTAGTGCTCCGTCCCACCATTAACATTTAGTGAAGTAATTTGTGAATACAAAAAGTTGGCACTTTAGTCATAGACCTGAATGAAAGCAGGAGTTGAAGGATGGTCAATGAGGAGGAAACTGCATCAAAAGGGGTGTACTGCAGGGATGAACTGTTCCTCCTGATGTGAGATACTGGTACAGCAAGCAAACCAGACAAATATGCAGAAGACAGAAAAACAGGGGGAGTGGCACACCAGAACTGCAGCAACATACTAAAAAGAAGGGCAAATCATGGATTTGGCAGACATTTGATAATTGAAATTTAACATTGGTAAGTGAAAAGTGATTGAGACACTTTGTAGGAACGTACACTGTACACACTGTGTGAAAAGGGGGGAAAGAGCTACAAGAAACTTAAAATGAAGGGGATCCAGTGAGGACTGTGAAGAATACAAACAATAAAGAAAAGTAATAAAAAAGCAAATAATGCTTGGGTTTATAGCAAAAGTGTGAAATTTAATTAAAGGGAGTGAATTTGCTCCCTCTACATTATTAAGATCTCATTTAAAATATGTTCAGTTTTTACCACAAAAAGCAAAATGAATGTATCTTGGTCTCACAGGATTGTTGTATGTGGACAATCGAGGCGTAACTACAATGTAAAATTCTAAAGGTTACAGATAGCATCAACCCTGGGGACTATTTTCAAATTCAATTGTGAAATTAGGACACAAGGTTAAAATTGAAAACTACGAGGGCTTCAAAGCTAGGAAAGGCCCAAATTCAAGAGGCAGCGGGACAACATTTTAGATTCTAAACTACAGAAGGTAGCTTGCAGCCCTACAGTACATATGCTCTTAAATGACCATATGACATACTGTGAGTACACCGTATCAATATTCACAGTCATCAGAGAATCTTAAAGTATTCAATGTGAATCCACATAAGTGTTACAAAATTTGTCATCATAAAACAGCAGTGTTAGTCATCAGTTATAATCTTGAAAAACTTGACATATGAAGAACAAGGTTTGCTCAAAACTTTAGAGACTTACATCATAAAATATGTCAGAAGATCCATAGTTTGTCAATAAATGCACCCGATTATGGCAATTAGCATGTCAATCAAGAAGGTCAAAACCATGTAATTGGCTTCTTTACAGTGAGAGGTTACAAGGGAGTAAGTTAAGAGCTGAGGTTGTACTTAAAGAATTGTTCTTGAGTTCAAACTGAAGTGAATGAAGAGCTGCTTTCCGCACAAGGTCAGGCAGGGATAGGACTGGCAGGCCGAGAGCACACTTCCTTCGGAAAGTGTAGATCCAATTTTGTCAGAGTGGCAGAATTGTTAATACAGGCATGATAAATTTGTGTTTCAGTCCTTTCATTATCACCTTATTACTGGCACTCAGGAAGCCGCTGACCTTGAATGTCAAATTTAAAAAAAAAGCGTGCAGTGTCTTTGTGGTTAATAATCGTGGTTCATAATTAGGCGAGTGAAACCAGAAAGTGGCTCACAGCTAATTAAAATGCAACCAACTCATCTATATAAAGTTGGATTCGGGAAACAGCCAACAATACATAAACTGTAAGCTATCTTGGAAAATCATTGGCTTTACTTTGACAAAGTTAACATTCATTTTTCAGCTTTTGAATATGACTGCACTTCAAACAGCGCAACTGTATGGAGATGTTCATTTCTTCCCCGGATCCTAATGAGGGTTAAACAGATACAATAAAAGTGTAAGAAAGGACAGGTGATGGTAAATTCATGTCAGCTTAATCGGAGAGCAACCCTTTCTTGTCAGCACTTCATTATTTCCCCCAGGCTCTTCTTGCTGTCACTGTCTATAGCTTAGATAATGCTCATTTGATACAAATCACAAATCTCCCCCTGACATATACTACTCCTTACACACAATATTTAAATATTATTATGCGACGGAGAACGTTTAGGTATTCTATCTTCTAACCAAACCATCTTTCCCTAGTTTTTCACTTTAATGGCATAATTAAAAAAAATAAGGCAAGGAAGTGTCACATTATACATTCTTCATTGTTAGCTCCAGAGTTTTTACATTCAATAGGGAATTGCTTTTTTCTTAAAGATACTCAAGGTATGTTTTTCTACAAGGCACAGATGTACAGTATTACAAATATTGAATGAAATCTATCAGAAGCCACACGTGCAGGACTTGCACTGTATATTTTTTTAAGAATTAAAACATTTGCTTTCCAAAGGATGACAACCTTCACAAACTAATCAGAAGAACTGCAGTGACAAATCTTATTTTTGTGCTTAAGCTTGTTTTGGTGAAGTGGCAATACTTGAAGGTATTCCTTTCCTGTATCTGTTGGGTTTTAAGAACTGCAAAGCTCTTGCTTTTCTCAATGGTAAAACTTCTGAAACCAGGAGTAATATCTATGATGAGGATCGGTTATAATGGCAAAGCTAGATAATTCGCTTTTACACACAAAATTATTATTTTGTATGTTGTTTTGAGTTTGGTAAACTGCAGGTGTCTATCTTTTTAATTTTGTTTACCCAGAATAAATGAAAGTTTGAACAGAGATATTACTGTATGCTTTTTTCTCCAGTGAGCTGACTCATACACATTAGTCCTGGTTCAGAGAGAGATATCAGAAATCATGATGGTAGAATTACCTTCTGTGTCAGCATATATTTGAGTTTTGTTGCTTTTTGGCAATTGATCACTTTGTTTAATTGCTGGTTCATGTCAAGGGTTAAATATTTTAACTTTTTACAAGTGTTACAACATCATTAAAAAAACACAGGCCCAAATGATCAACAAATCCAATTTGATCTCATGAAATATTATGTGACTTTCCTCAGAGAATAAATTAGATTTAACCATTTATTTTTCCTACACGTATATTATTATTAGTAGTAGTATTATAATTAATAATTAACTATTATTAATGTCCTACATTTACATATAGCAGCTTTCTGGACACTCCACTCAAAGTGCTTCATTGGTAATAGGGACTCCTCTCCACCACCAATTGTTGTCCCACCTGGATGATGCGATGGTAGCCAGGGGTAAATTTGGCCAGAACGCTGTGGTTACACCCCTGCTCTTTTTTTTTAATGACCACAGAGGGTCAGGACCTCGGTTTTATGTCTCATCGGAAGGACGGCGCCGGTTTACAGTATAGTGTCCCCGTCACTATACTGGGGCATTAGGACCCACAAAGACAGCGAGGTGAGCGCTCCCTACTGGCCCCAATAACACCTCTTCCAGCAGCAACCTTAGTTTGTCTCAGGAGGTCTCCCATCCAGGTACTGACCAGGCTCACACCTGCTGAGCTTCAGTGGGTTGCAGGGCGATATAGCTGCTTGCTATTTTATTTGATCCGATGACAAAGACCACAGGAAAAGTGGGTTACTGACAATCCCATGACAATCCCATTTGTATTGTCAGCACTTGTTGGCTGCAAAGCTATCATGTTCCCTTGGTGGAATAGGCACCAAGGACTTCGAGGAATACACTGAGAGGCAAGCAAGAACTACCCACCAATGGGGGAGGAGGCAGCTAGCAATTTATTATTCTTAACCCGTCTATGGGTTATGTTATCCAGGCTTTCCCAGTTACTATTCTAGGACATATCAATACATAGTGAACAAACCGTAAGTAAGTTTAAAAATTCAGCTGATTATCCAATTCTAATCAAAATAAATATGACTCCTACAAAATTCTCAGGAAGATCTTTTACATTTCTCCCAAGAGTCACATATATTGCAGATGGACCTAGTAAAAGGCTCAGCATGTGATATATGAACATGAAGGACAGAGAGGTTATACTGTACTTGCAACTATCTCTTTGATCCCTTTTTTTAAGCCAATATTTGTGTTACATTTGCAATTCCTAACATGTAACAAAAAAATATTTTCAAGAATATAGTTAGGCATATTGCCAGGGGCTTACTAAGGCCAACATAAGAACAAGGTAGAACAGGAAAAGGACAGCTGGACACAAGCACCACGCATTAATTAAAAGATTTCTTCAATAACAGAAGCTGTCAAAATCAATCTACCTTTAAGGCACTGGAACTGCACCAGATTTATTCACTGCAGGCTAGAATAAATGCACAAGACATCTGGAGCACGGGGTATGCATTTCCCTCTCAATTTTCATATTGAACAGTATGGAAGAAAACAAAAATGGCCGAAATAAAAAAAAACTAAATTCTCTGACAAGTGCAGGCAAGTAAATACACATATAATAAGGTATTTCAATCCGGCACACTATATTGGTTCATATGGATCATTTTCCTGCCCATATGAAAAAAAAGATTCACTGCCCCCCCCACCCCCCCAAAAAAATCCTCTTCAGTACTTCAGATAATACATAAGGCTGACTGACATTACATTTTCAGTTAAGGATGATGGAAAAATCTATTGAAATCCATCACGTTTGGATAGATGGCCGGGCAGCAACATGGACAACGGAGCTGAAGTGCACGCCTCCTCCAAAATTTTTCTCAAACCGATACCCCCGTTTCTTTATAAAAAGGGTCTGGATGAAATCCTTTCATCTATCAGGTGCATAGGCTGAACAGCCACCTCTTGTTTGTAATCTTTATGTTCTTGTGGCAGCAAAGGCAGGAGCGTGCCATAAAAGTGCTCCCAAAAAAATTCCATGAACATTTAGAGCCAAGGTCTCTGCGAGACAACTGTCCCCAAACCTTTGGGCTCAAGATCGACACCAACAGATGGATTTAAAAAAAAAGCCTGGAAATCCTCCATAAGGATCCAGCCAACTTTCATGCCCATCTGGCTACATGTGATGAGACACCAATTCACCAGTGGGACTCAGAGATCAAACAAGCGTCTGTGTAGCGGAGGCACATGAAGTCTCCACCACCTGTTTCTCAAACAGCCTTCAGGCATCATGGCAACCATTTTAGTGAATTCAAAAGGAGTCCTGATGTCTATATTCCATCAATATTTACTGTATAGACAGTGATATTATGTCAGTGATGAACAATGGAGAATGGATATTTATCAAGCAGAACAAAGGAGAATGTTGGTCCAAGATTGACTGTTCTTTTACAGCAGTGCACTTGTGGACAAGCCTTGTGCTTAAGCCTCTACTCGCAGCTGAATCTCCTACCCCACTCTCCAGACCTAGAAACTCCTATTGTCCTCTGAATTATGGCTGAATCTATGGTTTTATACATCAGGACATAACAAAAAAATCATCTGGTCCCTACCAGGTCTAACAATTAGGTAAATCTACCCTCAGATAACAGACAACACATTACCGATTCCACTATGTCATTATGTATTTAATAAAAAATAACCCAACATACAGAAGCCATGTGTGAAAAACAAAGTACATCCCATGATTCAGTAGCTTGTAGAACCCACTTTAGCAGCAATAACTTGCAGTAATCATTTTCTGTGTTTTCATGAGTTTATCAGTCTCTCACATCATCTTGGAGAAATTTTGGCCCACTCTTCTTTACAACATTGCTTCAGTTCATTGACGTTTGATGGCATTTGTTTAGGCACAGTTCTCTAAAGGTCCCGCCACAGCATCTCAATGGGGTTGAGGTCTGGACTTTGACTTGGCCATTCCAACACCTTGATTCTTTTCTCTTTCAGCCATTCAGTTGTAGATTTGCTGGTGTACTTGGGATCACTGTCCTGGTGCATGACCCAATTTCGGCCAAGCTTTAGCTGTCGGACAGATGGCCTCACATTTGTCTCTAGAATACTATGGTATAAAGAGGAGTTTATGGTTCTTCCCACATGGTTTCTGCATTGTGGCTTACTTTTTGTTGAATAAATAATGACATAGTGAAATCTGTTATGTGTTGTCTGTTATCTGAGGGTAGATTTGTTTAATTACAGAAGTTGGTGAGCACCAGACAATTGTTATTTATGGCCTGATATGTAAAATTTAAAATTTAAAGAGGGTGTACTTTCTTTTTCACATGACTCTAAATCAATCACTATAAACAATCAATCCACAACCAGGTGCATGCCACAAAGGAGTTGTTTGTGCCAAATGTTTCCAATTTTATTAATTGTCCCATGTTATACAGCACAGAATTTCATAGATTGTCAAATTAAGCCACATTTTAGTGAAAAAATGATCGTGCAGTATATTAACCAAAAGTCATTCAGCATGTGAAATACAAGGATTGTCAATTACTGTGATAAAGACAACAATATATTCAGAGTTGATATGTGATCTGTGAATTTACAGAGAACTAAAGCCTCATACTTGAACACCACACAAAAATTTAAGAACTTATCTGTTCTTAACCATTTTGAGTAAAGATCCAAAGTCTGCTTTCAAAGCAGATGACTGATACAGTATGTGGTTCTATGGTAATATGAAACTCTAATGTAAAATGCTGCACAGCTCAAGACTACTCTTCTTGAGTCACAGACCAGTGGATATGTCATTGCTTAACTGAAGAGTCACAGCTGTTTGCAAAATGATTCGTAAGATTCACAAGTGAAGAGAGCATGGTTCAGAAAGAACCACTTGCAGTGGGGGTTGTGCAATGGTCTTTCGTTCCCTCAAAACATATTGGGACATCAAAGTCAAGCAACTTGTATTTGCAATCATGAAATTCATACAAATAATATGAGATTAAGATTTTTGTTTTTTGGGTAATTCCATGCATGCATTTGAACATTACGTTCAACTCATAACACTGGGTTGTACACATTCACATTAAGTAATAACTGCAAAGCCTGTGACCCCAATCCTGAGAGTTAATTCACCACTACAACAATTCCTAAGAGGTCTTCCTGGGAGATCATCGAATCTGAGCACCATCAAACATATCTGTAAGTGAAAACATTTACATCCCGTACAGCACATTCCAAGCTCTGCCTGTGAGAAATGTACGAAGACCCCAAAACAGAAAGCAAGTCTCTATGCCAGGAATTTGTTGATTTAGAATTGACCATATACTCTGTGTTGAGAGAAAGAAATCAAGGTCATAAATTAGTTTTGTTTATTTGGATTTAGTAAATAAAGGCCTAGAATGATAGAATTTACCAAGCATATCCTCATTCAGCAATGTAAGTGGCTCTGTTGCCACTGACATTGTTGAAAAGGGTCCCTATATTTTCCCAGCAATGTTATTTCTGTGCATCAATTAGCTTCAGTCAGTCAAATCAACATAATGCCGATACCCTGGCATTCACGAAGGAGCAGCTGAATGAGTTCCTTTGATCGACATTCTATTAACTACCAAACACGCTAGATGGGCCCAACGGACTCCTTTTGTTTGTAACTCCTCTTGATGAGTCTTTCTCATCACCTTTTTTAAGGCAGACATTTGAAGCAGGTGAGAAGATCTTCCTGTTAATCACTGAGTAAGAGTTCCTCTGATTTTCCATGTCCTCGGACACTATTTATTTAACAGGTGAGTAACTGATTAGCACTGCTTTCTGCCTGGAAAGATTTTATTTTGTGGTGCAGCTGTTTTCACTCTGTAACAATGCATCAACTACATCACTTCATTTTCATTAAGAGACAGGGCACATATCTCTGTAATTAAGACTAGCCACTTCACTTCTCTAGATTTGTTTACCTAGCAGCCACTAATAACAGCATATAAAGTTAGAGTTTCTATTCTCTCCGATCTGCCAAGGAGCTTTCGATCAGCTCAGAGGTGTAGACTCTAGTCCCAAAGTCACAGGTTCACACTCCAGCACAGTTCTTAACTAATTTATCTCATTCAAGGATTAATACAAACAATTTAGCACCTCTCCGCAGTGCTTTTAGTGTTAGACATTTCTGTTTAGCAGTATGCAAATTCATATTTATTTCTACTAAATCAATCCATATATACATGTGTGAGACGGCCTTAGGGAAATAATTATTTTACTTGTAAGCTAAAATCAATTTCAAATTAATCACCCGATAAGTTTGCTGCAGAAAATCTTATGGCCATTTATAACATGCACTCATGTCATATATTATTCCACGTGGTGCCTCCCTAAATCAACTGATACGAACATGCAATAAACATTTTCACTCCCTGATTGATGTTTGAAAACTAAACAGGGATCAAAATAAAGAAGAAAAACTCCTTGCTGTTGAAGACAGGAGCTTTCATTGTACTGTACTCAATATTAAATAACATGCACAAAGAAACAACTGATAGACCCAGCTGCACGTGTTAAATGAGTACAGAGTAATTAAAAGGAACTGGAAAAGCAACATTATGAGAAAAATTAACCAGTCACAGGTGTTCAATAAGTGGGAACACAAAGGCTCAGTAATTTTGGGACAGCAGTTCATATCCTCTAAGCTGATTCAATCCATGAAAAGATCCTGGGTCTAATTCACTTATTACTACAGCCAATTTCTTACCAATTCAAAAACCATTGCTGCCTGAATACAATTCTGCCAGGAGTGAAATATAAAGTCACAATTTAAGAGAAAACCTCTACAGTATGATACATCACCAAACATGGGATTATTTCAAAACATTGAACATTAAAATGCTGCATTTAGCTGCCTATAAGCATTTTCTGGCATACAGTACATGCTGGCATCTATACGTGTTCTCATTCATTATCCATTTTATTTTTTAAACAAAAAATTAAAAGGCAACATATTCCATAAAATTCCAAAAAGAGAAACTGCCATTTCACTTGAGCAAAGAAGTAGCTTCAAGAATCTGTAAGATAATTCCGTTCAAAAGCACAACTGTATCTTAGTTACTGAGAAACTGATACTTAAGTGACAATTCAAATGATTGCACATGTGTGTTCTCCCTCCCCTAATGAATAAAGATGCTGAGATGCATTTAAAACTGAAAATTAGAAGCAATGGCATCTCTTGTAGTTTGTGTCTCAGTATCTGAATCTATGAAATGGATATCAAGCTTCATGCAGTCTGTGTAAAGACCAGGGGTGCAACTGTAGATGCACATTTATCTTTGTCCACCACCTTACTAAGGAAAGGTCAGAATCAGCGGGGCAAAAGAATTATAAACCCTTCGAAATGAAATTGGAACATTTTGATGTTTCTTTTATCTTTATGACTTAAAGTTTTACAGTTTTTTTTACTATTATCACCAACCTACAGTGCTTGTGTGTTGCCTAGCAACCACATAAATCAGGAGAACATGCTGGAATTCGGGTACAAATATAATTGACTCCTACTCAAAGGGTTTGTACTGTTTTCTGACAGAGGTTCCCATTATTATCCACCACTCTAGCTTTTGTGAATTAATAGCTGTAGCATGTGTGGTTAAATTAGCTTTCAAATTCAGAAAGAAGAAAAGGGGTAAAGCGTACACTGAGCATGGCTTGTGATCGTCTCTGCAGGGTGCAAGGGTTACTGCTGAACTGCATGATATTTTGTCATTGTGCAAAGAGGTAATTCGTGCTCATCACCCACGAGAACAAGAAATAGCTCCAATGTCTCATGTAACACTCCTAGAAAAGAATAATAGTATATACAGAATTTAGGGCAACTGTGGCATGTGCAAAATAAATTATATTTTCTTTATTGTAAGAATTAAGAAGCTGAACATTTCTTCAAAAACAGAATAATTTGGTGTAACATTAGAAATACTACAAATACATACTCAAACCATAAGCTCTTTGTGCTATACCAGTAAATAAAGCATTCTACTAGATTTAAGAAATGACAGTGCTCTGTGTAGTCCCTTTTTTAACCCAAGAATCTTACACAATGACCTACTGTAACAATAACAGTCGTCTAACATAAGAACTTTAAATTGAGAAAACCATAACATCTAAACCCTTTTACTCATTAAAAACAAGTAAAAATAGTACGCAAACTCTTAAGTTAAATGTGTACAGTCACAACATGTATTTTAAAACATTTAAAGTCTGCAATTTTTGCAATAATTGTTAGCAGGGCCTGATTCAAGGTAAGCACTAGAGCACAAAGTAAAAGACGTGGAACTGTAAAGCAAAATATGAAGGAACTATCACCTATCACCAAGAAAATATGTCTTTAGTTTTCTGGCTAATTGTACTTTGCACTATAAAAGTATACAAACACAAGGTATCAGACTGATAGAATGAGCAACCCCTCATTATCTTTGCTCTGTTTATAATTTGATTTTGAACTAATGTTGGTATCTAGTAGCACACTAGGTATTCACATTACCACAAAGGTAAATTGCAAAGAAAAGATAAGAGGAGGCTCTACAGCTAGTTCCTTGCCTGTGGTAAAAAGATTTAACTGTTGATAATAACGTACTGTATGGCTGAACGGTTCTCAAACTCTCCCATATGACAGCTCATAGAGCTGAGCCCGCATGGTATTTCGTAGTTTATCCTGTAGTTCCACCATGATATACTGAACATCAAAAGAACCTTCACAACATGTATTAGGGAAATGACAATCCCTTTTGTAGCAGGTGCACTGACATTTTATTGAGCAGACATGACATATGTAAATTCATTATGCTGATTAACAGGGCTGATCAATAGGGGGTCTACTGTGAAAGTCAGAGGCTAGCAGCGTGTGAGGTTATCACTGGAACCAATACAAGCTGTACATCTGCGACACAAGCTTTTCACCAGGTTGCAAAAGCTGTCTTGTAGGATTCTGCCCCCATTCGTTTTACAGAACCATTCATCCATTTTCTAACCGCCTCATCCAATTCAGAACTGATAGGGAGCCAGGGCCTATCCCAGCAAGCAGTGGGCACAAGGCGGGACACTCCCTGGACGGGACACCTGTCCATCACAGGGCAGACACGCACATATTAACACCAGGGCACATTTTTCCAGAAGTCAATTAACCTACCAGTGTGTTTTTGGACTGTGGGAGGAAACTGAAGCAGCTGGAGGAAAACATACAAACTATACATTGACAGCACTCCCGGTCCTGATTTGAACCCATTGCGCGAGTGCTGAAAGGCAGCAATGCTTGCCACTGCACCATCATGCTACTCCTTACATAGACTGCTGTCCATTCCTCTATCTTTCTCCTTGGTAACACATACTGTACTTGTCAAGTCTGAAGAGCAGAACATCCACAGTACACCTGTCACATTCGCCCCATGCAAGAAGGTCATTACATAAGCTGCACGAGGACGGTGGCAGGCGAGGTCACAAGACTTGATTAATATAGCACCTTGCAGTCACTTTACTATTGATCACAAGTGGAGTTTTGCAGTGGCTAGACACTCCAGCTAAGAACAATCACAGATTGTTAGGCTACTAGCTATCAGGACCTTGAATCATTACTACAGAGGGCTTGGCATCAGCTCTGCGAAACCTACTCAAGGTGTTCCTTCAACATACCAATGGTACAGAGAGGCGTTACTCACATAATCAACATGTTAGTTTCTTTCAATGTTCTTTCTTGGTTTTCACTGCGGATTAGTCATGGGTTCAATTAAACCTGTTGAATGTTAAGCCGTATAAACTCACTCACTAATGAGGCGATTTAACGCTCACGCAGGAGTCACGGTAGTGTAACACAGTCAGTCATGAATGACCTCTTAATCAAAAAATAATAAAACATTTTAAAGAAAATCAACAAACAATATCTATAAATAAAAATTAGTTTATTTTGATCCCCCATATGCATCATGCAAGCTTTTTACAAGGTGTCTTTTATGTTGAATTACTTTTATTTTTGAGGAGATAAGATCCCTGCTATAACACCATAATAGTGGTATTTTTAAACAGCTTTTTTTTTTACTACATCCATATAGTTACAAGCTTTTCTCACCAGAGAAGACAGGAAACACTACACTTCTTTAAAAGTTTCTGATAAGAAAGGTCAGTAGTTAATACTGTATATCTGTGAATATCAGGGTTTGCCATCATCAACCCACACAGGATTAAGGTCAATGGAAACGGTCACTGCCTGTAGAAATGGGTCCTCAGTCAGAGTATTCTTGATTCTCTTATGGCACAATCAGTTCTTTATTGCCAAGAACCGAACAAAGCAACAGCTTTTCATTGACAAAATAACCGACACAATATAGAGCTCTGCCAAGACTCAGGCTTTGGCTATCTCCACATCTTTTAGCAGTAAAGTATTCTTTTAGGAAAGGAATGGAAAAAAGGCAGGGGGGAAGTGTTTATTAAAATTGTGACAAAAGTAATTATTTGATTTTTATCCTATTGTAACTACATTCAGAATTTGAAAGGTCTTGATTGAAATGTTAATTGTTTTCTTAAATAAAGGCATTATTCAATATGCATTCACTTTCTATAACACCAACTTGATGTATACAGTAAATACTTTATTCACAGATTTTTTCAGAGCCCCTGAACTGAATCTTCAATTTGACTGACAATGGACACGGCATTTCATGAATGCTAATTGTTTCCCCCCAGCTACAACGTAAAGCCCACCAGGACAAAAGAACTGCACTTGAAGAATGGAAGGTTTCGGACAACTACAGTTGACCAGAAATGGAGAAACACGCAGTACTTCCACGTCTTCACTTGTTAAATAGGTTAGCAGAGCAGTTTCGAAGGTGTTGCTGACAGTTGTCCAACAGGAAGGTTTTTTTAATCCTGGCAGGTCAAAGGGAGGGGTGAACTGGTCTAGATTTTGCAGCTGACAGGCTTGGAAAGGAAGGCCCTGCTGGGGCTAGCAAGCCTACTAAGAGCCCATCTGTTGAGGGCAGGTGGAGCCCAATGAAGCTGAACCCTATACTTCAGGGTTCAGTAACCTGGTAACATCCACTGAGAGGGTTTATTCAGTAAAGCACAGTGGCTGGCACTCTTCAGGATTTCTTGCTCTAAAAATGACAGGCACCAGCAACTTCAAAACAGCCTAAGATGGGGGCAGGGAGGGGGATCACTTTGGAGAGCAAAGTTTAAAAAAATAAATGACAAATGAGTGTTCCTGGAAGTAGAGACCCCCCCATCTTACTTTTACTTATGCCCTAATGTGTTCTTCACTGAATGTCAATTATGTTTATTCGTTGGTACATGGAAGTTTAATTGTGCAGAACTAGTTTAGCGATGGATTTTGCTATTTTACTGTACATCTGGCCAAGGTTAAATTTTAATACCAGCAGACTAAAATGGACTAAAATGACTACATCTCTTTAGAAATGAATTGATAGACTGAATCATTAATTGCTTTATTAAATGATATGAGGCTGGGGACAATACTGGAGATAATAACAGCTTTGTTTCTTAGAGGTCAGAGACAACCATTTTCTTTTCTTATTACTCCGTTTTCTCTTTAAAAAGTAGTTTTCCTGTTTTTCCACTTTCCTGAGTAAACAATTCTCCTGATGCATCAGGGTTAAAGGGTTAAAGGAACAGCTGACATTCTAACAAATTGCTATAATTTCTAGAATAATCTAAAACTCTGTTGGGATATACAGTAGCAAAATTCCAGACCCTTACAATAATAAATGTTACCATTACACAGTCAGTGTTCAGTAACAATGGACATTATTTTAACCAAAAAGTAGCACAATTCATACCTTTTTAAAGATAATAATGAGTGTTAAAATATTTAAAATGAAAAACTTATCCCCAGAGTGGCCATATGGCACTTAAGAGATTCCCTCCAAGGGAGAGTGCACAGGCGTTTTGTATTGATTATTCTTATATAAATGCATCCTTTGTAATTTACAGGAAAGTTCTGTTTTATGAAACAGATCTCTGAAATTAACAATTTCCATACTAGCTATGTTACACCCCAATTTTCTCTTCTATATAACTAAAGCATCCGGGATTTACTGAGCTTCCCAATGAGAGTTTTGAAAAACAGAACCTTCCATTAACAGTTTAAACCACTTAATCAAAGCCTAAACCGAACCACTTGAAAGCTACAGTATAGTGAGTCTCACTAGGGAGCTGGAGTCAAATAACACCAGCCAACAGAATATCCTCTATTTGTTACGTTTGTTTTTATTTAGCTATCGACTGAAAACTGACCAAAATTGCATTATATACAGATGTAAAGCCTCAATACTTCAATTGCCCCCCTTGGGGATGAATAAAGAAATTTAAATTGAACTATTCCTTAT
The DNA here is from genome assembly GCF_040954835.1 of Lepisosteus oculatus. NCBI lineage: Eukaryota > Metazoa > Chordata > Actinopteri > Semionotiformes > Lepisosteidae > Lepisosteus > Lepisosteus oculatus. Next base: position 42,666,050 of record NC_090696.1, on the reverse strand, counting down.
TTGCGTTTTTTATTATATTTGCCATTAAATGATTTGCACCTCCACAAAGAAAAAAAATCAATATCTTCTGTGAGCATTATAAAGAAAGGTCTGAACAACCAAATAATGTCTGTCAAGCTGTTCATGTGGATATGAAACATTCCCTACAGGCTGTTTAATTAAGTTCTATTAACTTACAAACCCGTTATAAAGAACTGCTTTGGTCTTACAAGCAGGAAGTTTACATATCGAGTACTGATAGATACTACTCAATGCTTTAGACAAGGAAAACAAGAATCATGAACAATTTTAACGTTTTTGAAATGTATATTTCGCTGTATCTACAGTGCCTTGCGAAAGTATTCGGCCCCCTTGAACTTTTCAACCTTTTGCCACATTTCAGGCTTCAAACATAAAGATATAAATTTTTTATTTTATGTGAAGAATCACCAACAAGTGGGACACAATTGTGAAGTGGAACAAAATCTATTGGATTTTTGAAACTTTTTTAACTAATAAAAAAATGAAAAGTGGGGCGTGCAAAATTATTCGGCCCCCTTGCGTTAATACTTTGTAGAGCCACCTTTTGCTGCGATTACAGCTGCAAGTCGCTTGGGGTATGTCTCTATCAGTTTTGCACATCGAGAGACTGAAATTCTTGCCCATTCTTCCTTGCAAAACAGCTCGAGCTCAGTGAGGTTGGATGGAGAGCGTTTGTGAACAGCAGTTTTCAGCTCTTTCCACAGATTCTCGATTGGATTCAGGTCTGGACTTTGACTTGGCCATTCAAACACCTGGATACGTTTATTTGTGAACCATTCCTTTGTAGATTTTGCTGTATGTTTGGGATCATTGTCTTGTTGGAAGATAAATCTCCGTCCCAGTTTCAGGTCTTTTGCAGACTCCAACAGGTTTTCATCCAGAATGGTCCTGTATTTGGCTGCATCCATCTTCCCCTCAATTTTAACCATCTTCCCTGTCCCTGCTAAAGAAAAGCAGGCCCAAACCATGATGCTGCCACCACCATGTTTGACAGTGGGGATGGTGTGTTGAGGGTGATGAGCTGTGTTGCTTTTACGCCAAACATATCGTTTTGCATTGTGGCCAAAAAGTTCGATTTTGGTTTCATCTGACCAGAGCACCTTCTTCCACATGTTTGGGGTGTCTCCCAGGTGGCTTGTGGCAAACTTTAGACGAGACTTTTTATGGATATCTTTGAGAAATGGCTTTCTTCTTGCCACTCTTCCATAAAGGCCAGATTTGTGCAGTGTAAGACTGATTGTTGTCCTATGGACAGACTCTCCCACCTCAGCTGTAGTTCTCTGCAGTTCATCCAGAGTGATCATGGGCCTCTTGGCTGCATCTCTGATCAGTCTTCTCCTTGTCTGAGCTGAAAGTTTAGAGGGACAGCCAGGTCTTGGTAGATTTGCAGTGGTCTGATACTCCTTCCATTTCAAGATGATCGCTTGCACAGTGCTCCTTGGGATGTTTGAAGCTTGGGAAATCTTTTTGTATCCAAATCCGGCTTTAAACTTCTCCACAACAGTATTACGGACCTGCCTGGTGTGTTCCTTGGTCTTCATGATGCTCTCTGCGCTTTCAACAGAACCTTGAGACTATCACAGAGCAGGTGCATTTATACAGAGACTTGATTACACACAGGTGGATTCTATTTATCACCATCAGTCATTTAGGACAACATTGGATCATTCAGAGATCCTCGCTGAACTTCTGGAGTGAGTTTGCTGCACTGAAAGTAAAGGGGCCGAATAATTTTGCACGCCCCACTTTTCATTTTTTTATTAGTTAAAAAAGTTTCAAAAATCCAATAGATTTCGTTCCACTTCACAATTGTGTCCCACTTGTTGGTGATTCTTCACATAAAATAAAAAAATTTATATCTTTATGTTTGAAGCCTGAAATGTGGCAAAAGGTTGAAAAGTTCAAGGGGGCCGAATACTTTCGCAAGGCACTGTACTTGTGACATTATAAATCAATGTCAAGCTGTGATTCAAAATTCATTACTAAAGCAGCTGCGGAGGCTTGTGTGAAGAATTCTGTGTGAAAGGTAAATTCTGCTGCAGTGCACAACAATTGTGATTAAGAGGAGAGAGGAAACCTCATCGATCTCGGCAAGCAATAGGCTTAAGGTGGCATACATCCTGGACAAGATGCCAGTCCATCACAGGGCATACACACCAGGACCAATATCCCAGAAGCCAATTAGCCTCCATGTCTTTGGACTGTGGGAGGAAAACGGAGAACCTGGAGGAAGCCCACGTGAACGTGGGGAAAACATACAAACCCCACGCAGATAGCACCTAAAGTCTGAAACTGAATCCAGAGTGAGGTAATAATGCTAACGTCTAAAGGTAAGGAAACAAAACTAAGACAGAAATGCCATATCTTTACAATTCTCTGCTCACAGTTCAAAAGTCTGTAAAAAATCAAAGATCACCCTTTGTTTTCCATTTCAGCCACAATGGTTTTTACACATCTGATGAGAGAGGTAACGAATAATAAGACTTCAGTTGCATCACAATTAAGATGTAGTCAAGTGTGTGATCCAAACTTTTATATCAGAAATCAGAGAGTACAGAAATGGCTACCTCAGTATCAGGTCAGTTGTGGACATGGTCTGAATTACTTTTTTTTTTGGCAGAATGTAGTCAAATCCATGTCATGTTAAGGATTTCAATAAGGGGAAACATTTAAATACTAAATAGCAGAAGCACCAATATTGGGCCTTGAGGAACACTAGTCCTAACCTCAGGACTAAAACCACCAAGAGAAATAAACAATGTCATTGGCAAACCTTACAATCAAGTCACACAAAAAACAAGTATTTGTTTTTTTATATCAATTGCGGGACAGAAATGTAAAGAAACACAACACCAAAATCAAATGCAAAAGAAGATAACTACTGTAGCAACATTAAAAAGAGTACTGTTAGTGCTATGTAATCTATTAAAGCCAGACTGAACAATTCAATCTTTCTATGAATACTGTTCAGCTATACTGCAACAGCCTATTCTAAAACCTTTTCTAGAAAGGGCCATTTAGATATGAGCTGAAAAACATTCTGATCATATAAAACAATTTACAGTGTTAGGCACTGATAATAACCGAGACTATTTTAAAAGCCGGCAGCACAATGGTAGAACTCAGGGAGTCATTTCTTGTGTTAAGCACCAATGGTGAAAGACTAGGGGGAAACAAGGGTGAAATAAAACGAAGGGAATGGGATCTAACAAACAGGAAGATGGTTTCATGTGCAATACCAATTCAGTAAGACATGCAGAAGTATGGGGGTCTTATGTTAGAGAGCTGAGAACTACCAAAAACAGACACACAAGGAGGCGGTTCTGCAGTGAATTCACAGAAGGCTGCAGCAACTCATTAGTGGTGGAATCAGGACTTTTTGGATTACTGTCAATTTAATGTAGTTTTTTTGTTCAGCCAAGTACTCCTTTCTATGACTAAGAAACTCATACCAGCAATGGAAGCATCAGATGGAGCAAAACTGATCAGTGTACCAAGAAACATGGTAACTACAGCAGACAGATCAAGACTTAATAGGGCCCAAAGAATCAAGTGTGTGTTTTATCTACTGTATTACAAACCGCACCTTTATCTACCAAAGTATCAGAGACAGAAAAGTAAGAGAGGGAAGATACAGCAGAATTAGCAAGCCTAATGTGTTTCAGACAGCAAAGCTAATTCTTTGTACCAACAGAATTCAAATTTTTAAGACAACCCACAAACAGACATGACCAGATAAGAAGAATGTAGAAATTTCAACAAACAAGCTGGTTAAACTGGGATTACAGCGTAGCAGCAATCACATTTTTTGTAAGCACAAGTATCTAAGAAAGGAAAAAAAGTGGTCAAATACAGCTGAATACAGAAAGATGTAGTTATTGATACACATGCTGATACTGGCTATGCTCTGATGACTGGTGGCAGAAAAGAAAACCAAAATTATTTTATCCTGTGCAGAGATGGATCTTCAAAGTAATTAATTCCTAAAAACTGTCTGGTTTTGCTGGGATCGTGACCTATTTAATCCCACTTTTATCTCTGTAGGCCGGCAAACGAGATCCGGACTGCTTAACTCTCAACTCCTCCTGTATCTGCCAGGCCCCTCTACCACAGTCACAGTTGGGGTTGAGCACATAAATTATGGATTGCTTAGGATACAAAAATAACTAAACCGAGCACTTCAGAGCAAATAGTTCGATGCTCCTGAGAGGAGCAGAGGGGAAAGCAGTGAAGGAAGCTGTCAACCACAACCGTAGCCGTGTCGTTTTAAGAATAAATTCAGGAGTGTGTGAAACATTACCTTTCCGATTTAACCCCTTATCGCTTACATGTTTTTAACGAGAAGGCACCGATTTCATAGTGCACATGCTCACCCTTTTCCCAACTGTATATTGTAAACATTTACAAAACATCTGCTAAACCCAAAAAATGACAATAAAGCAAAATAATACTAATGATTCTAGACAAAGGGAAAATGTCTAGTATACCGAATGAGTATTTAGCTCAGGAAAAAAACTATGATATAATTGTTTTGAGTACTACAAGCACTCCAAGATTAATGAATATCTGGGGGCTGATAGTATTCTAACAACTGTACTTTAGAAAGCAAAGGATTTTATCATTCAGAAGCCAGTGAGACAAGTTGTTCAACATTCAAGACAAGGGTAATACCCATGGACTGGCGTTTTATCAACGTACTGCTCACCCACAAAAAGCATAAAAAACTGAACCAATAAAACTTATTAGACATGTAAGACCATGGGAACCAGAACTAATCTGGAGTGTCTCCTAAATAAAAATAGGATTTGAGATTTACAGTAGAAAAGGTATTGTATGTCTTGCTTACTGAACAACTCATTTGAATTCTTTGAAAAAGCAACAATAGTGATGGTAATGTATGGTTGGATTGAGAAATGCTTAACATATAGAAGAGAAGTATATAGAAGTGTCAAAAACCGGGGAATGCACAAACGGAGGTGAGGTAATTAGAGTAGTACCACAGGGATCTGTACTAGGACCATGACACTTCCTAATTTATATCAAGAACTTAGATTCTGATACAGTTAGTGAACTAGTCAAATTTGCAGACTAAATAAGGAGAATAGGTAAACAAGAAGAAAATGAAACTGCCAAAAATGAATATTTATAAAAAATGTCAAATTCAAGCCTTGTCAAACATCATGCAGATATTTATTTCAGGCAAGTGCTAGTTGTTACATGCAGGTTTAAAAAATAAATGCAAAATAGATGCAAAGATGCAAAATGGGAAATACTGAGTTTCTAGAGGTTGCTTTTGAAAAAGACTTAGGCACTTATGTTGACCTGGTCACATGTTTTAGACACAGTGGGAAAACCAATAAGAGAAAAAATGTAAGAATATTTAGTTAAAGGTTTTAAAGAGGATACAGTATGTTTGAACTGTAGTATGTTCTAGTAAGAGCTCTTTTAGAATACGGTTTAAAATTATCCTGTTACAAAAATGATATTTCTGCTCTGAAATCAGTGCAGAGAAAGAGCAATTAGAATTCCCAATTGAAGCTGACAAACACTTCCTTTCTGTTTTGTGGCAGGTATTCTGGTATTTTATTGAACAGGTCTTGCAAAGGTAAATTCATTATGCTAATTAACATTTGTCATCTAGTCTAATCATTTGTCATTGTAATTTGTCATCTAGTGTGAAAGTCACAAGCTAATAACAGGAGTGGCCTATAAAAGAAGATATTGTACAGGATGCACTGTATGTAATGCATGTTTTGAGGTTGTGTCCACTTCTTATTGAGCCTGGTCAAGCATGTGTATGTTTTCTGGCCTCTGAGCCCTAAATGCCACAAGTTGTCAGAGCTCATCCCAACTCTGGTAAGAAGGGCAACCAAAGCACAACTGTTGCATCTTTCAAGAAAGTGATTATAACCCTAACAAACATTTGTGCAGACCAACAAGATTACAACTGCAGTAAACACAGCATACTCCACAATCAAGGCAGTACCCTTGCCGTCAAATGGAACATTTCCACTGTTGAGGTTTTAGCAGAAAGTGTATATATTTGTAAATGTGTGTATTAATGTGTTAGATGGAAGATATACTGTAGCAGTCTGTGTGTTGCTATCTACAAAACCGCCTGCTCTGCAATTTCAAAAAGCTACAACCCCATCTATATCTCATGCCCGGACAATAGAGTACAAACATAGGAACCATCAGGACAGCCAAAGATAGCAGATCATCTTATTGAGTCCCTAAACGTGACACACCAGGCTAAATGGAGACAATTTTATTTAGAAAATTTAAAAAAAACTGTTAGTATGGTTTTGGGGTTTGGTCTTGAGGAGACAGCACAACAGAGAGTCAAAACCATGCCTAAGGTCAAGGGTTTCTCAAAGGAGTAATAGCTGGACACTCACCACCCTGTTTCTTGAGCACTTGGTACCAGAGCGCCATCTAGAGCTGAAGAGGGGACCTATTCACACCAGTATCCCCATAACATAAACCAAATATACAGTATGAATAGGCTTCCTAATTCAGGTTTTAGAAAAAGAGAAATAATGATTAAAAACACCCAAATTAGGATATGTACAGTTTAATGGTAAATGTTAGTGAAATGTGGTTATGTAATTATCCAATAATGTTTTGACTACTGTGTGCCAGGCCTATAATGGTCTTTGAAAAGAGGAGGGGTTTTCATGGCGAGTTTTATAGCATCTGAGCCACATGGAAGAGGCTCCCTCAGGAAAGCACAAAAATGGAACATAATAGAAAGAAAAAGAGGAACCATTTTCTTGTGCTTCGCCAGTCTTCATTTCAACAAGTTAAAACCCTGTCTCATCTGTGCCCAATCACATGATATAATGAAGCACATCAGTCACTTGAGTATTTCACTGTCACTCCATGCATTCATACAGCCTCGCGGGAGGGCCACTATGCTAACCACTGCACCACCGTGCCATCCACATCACTGCCAGTCGATTAATCAAAATGCCCAAACATTTTAATGTGATTTAATTAGAGCTTCTATTGACGCTCAGGATATAATGTCCAAAACCAAACTGAACAAGCAAGGGCATGCTGACAGATTAGAGAAATTAAAATTGTTAGTAAACAAAGTAACCATTAATAATATACCCTAAGGTTTAATCATTTACTGGAGCAAGATACGCATGGTAAGCTTTAAAAAAAATCAGCAATTTTTTTTTTACCTTTGCATAACAACAAAAAAAGAATTGCATTATGAACTTGAAAAAACATTGAAATCATCATAAATTTAATTTTATAATTAATTACAATGACATTTGAAGCATGGTCTATATAGGCAATTAGTTAATTGCTTTCTATAAACAAAAAGATAATCATAAAGACTCCATACTGTAGAGTAAATTGCTCTCAACATAAAAGACTGAAACAAAAAGGAAAGAGACCTTTATTTTAAAAAAGAATTGTACTTAATAACCACTACTGAATGAGGAAAATATGTTATAGAGGAGAAAACAATTAAATATTGATTATTATAGCCGCTAGAAATATTAAACATGGTTCTGAATCCTCCAGAAGTATAACACAATGACATGGAAAGGTCACATAAGCTTTTGCAGTAACTGTGTCATAAAATTCCCCTAGGAGACTATTTATTCATGTAAGGTTTGATGCTTTCCAGCCATTACAATGGAATGTGTCGGACAGGGGACCTTCTATGAACTTCCAGAGCAGCTTATTGTTTATAGCAGGCTAGCTGATATTAACCTCAGTGGACCGGAATTCTGTACTTACAATCTACCTTATATTTTAACACTGTTCAAGAAGGCAGATTCAGCCATTTCAAAGTGGAGTGGATCCTACTGAGAAATTAGTGACTGCCACCCCTTGGTACAGAAAACAAAACGACAGAAGCTCTTCTGCTTCAAATGAGGGCAGGTAGGCCAGAAAATAAACAAGGTTCTCAATCTAGAGAAGAAATCTTCAATTTTTTGTCAAGCTAATTGTTTTGCTTTGAGTGCAATAAGAAAGGATTAAGGATTCATTGTTGAAATAGACAAAGGGCTGAGGATGTAGGTATCAAGGCTAGATACCCTATTCTGAAAGCCTTTTAAATCTAGTTCTCCATGTTTACAAAACAATAATAGTTTTGCAACACAGTTAAAATTAAATTAGGCAACAGTGATATAGGGTATTTCTCATTCACCTTAACAAGTAACAAATTAAAATATGAATCTTCCTTTTAGCAAAAACATTTCAACATTTTTTGGCACTCGCTCACTTCAAGGTCTAAAATCAGAACTTTTATGGTCAATCAAACAAAACAATATTTAATACAAAATGCCTCCTCTGTTTTATAAACCTCCCTTTTGACAGCCTGATAAAATCAAGCTCTTTCCAGCAATGGAAGCTAACCTAATTAGTATATCCATTGGCTACAAGATGGATGAGGCTCCCTGCGCAACAGCATTGAGGGTTGCAGGTAGCTCTTAAGGGAATGGGAGGTAAAATGTCAGCGAATAATCAATGGCAACTGTCATGTTGCAGGCAGAAGCAACTCGGCATAAATTGGGTACCAACTCAATACCACCTCTTTTCAATAGAACACTTGCTTCAGCTGATATCTGCTTAATTACAGCTAAACGAGTGAGGTCAGAATTAAAGGCCCAGCTGAGACTATTATATATTAACATTATTGCTGCAGCTTGGGCCTTTATGTATATGTTTGACATACGAAGACTTCAGCACTGCCCCTCAATCTACATTTTGTCTCAAAGCACTTGCTACTGGAGCCAAGCTTTTAAGTTTCTGGTTCCCGCCACTTGCTTGAAATGGTACTGCCAAACAAAAAGTCATTCCAACACAACTGGCACCACCGCCAGTAGGTCTTTGCCTTCTCAGACGTTTAACAACAGCATGCCTACAGAACGCTACCAACAACAATAAAAAGTGTCTAATAATGTCATTAATTACTTAGAATTGAAAAATAATGGATTGTGCGATTTTTCTTCTTATTGAGCATTTTCCAAAGATTACCAAATTGTCTGCATATCAGATTTTTAAAAAATGTTTAATTAGTATAATACTTTCTCAGAAAATACATTTTTAAAGCACCTGTGTTTTACAACACACTTATCTTCTGATAATATAATCTGAGGTAATGATGCAGATTTATTGAAAAAACTTGAACTTGAACTTGAACTTGAACTTTATTGCCATATGTAACCGGTACTGGTACAATGGAATTCTTACTTACAGAAAGTCTCTCGATTGTAAAACAAGTGAAAAAAACAAAACAAAGTGCAAACAGTGCATCAAGACAATGTACAAACAAACAATAGACAATGTGCAAGTAAACATGCAGGCAGTTTGAATGTAAACAATACAGACGTGTAAACAATGACTGGAGACGTACAATAAATAAATTACAATGAGGTAGATGGTGATTGTGTGGGCGTGGTCCGAGGGGGATGGCTAAATGTGTTCGCCAGTCTCACTGCTTGTGGATAGAAGCTATTGAAGAATCTAGTGGTAAGTGTCCGTATGCTCTTATATCTCTTGCCTGAGGGCAGTGGGGTGAAGAGCTCATGCCCTGGGTAGTGACTGTCCTCTGTGATGGCCAGAATTCTACCACGGCAGCGGTCCTCATAGAGCTGTTTAATCTCGGTGAGACCGCAGCCAATGATCTTCTGGGCCATATTGACCATTCTCTGCAGTGCCTTTCTTTCTCGCGAAGAGGTGTTGCCATACCACACGGTGATCCCGTTGGTGAGGATGCTCTCGATAGTGCAGCGGTAGAAGTTCACCAACACATGTATTGGCATCCCCAATCGCTTGAGGCACCTCAAGAAATAAAGGCGCTGCTGAGCCTTCTTCATGATAGAGTCAGTGTTCACAGTCCAGGTTAGATCTTTAGAGATGTGAATTCCCAAAAACCTAAAGCTGGTGACTGTTTCCACTTCCGTTCCATCAATACTGAGTGGGCTGTGAGTGTGTGGCCTGTGTCTCCGAAAGTCCACTATAAGCTCTTTCGTTTTCTTTATGTTCAAGTCCAGGTTATTGCTATGACACCACCTAAGCAGCTGTACAACTTCATCCCTGTAAGTGGACTCGTCATCATCACTGATCAGTCCTATTATAGTGGTGTCATCGGCAAACTTGATGATGCGGTTATTGCTGTGTCTTGCTGTGCAGTCGTGAGTAAATAGGGAGTACAACCTTGGACTCAGACAGCAGCCTTGTGGGGTTCCAGTGCTCAGGGTGAGTGGTGTTGATGTTTTATTGCCTATCCGCACCACCTGTGGTCTCTCGATAAGAAAGTCCAGCAGCCAGTTGCAGACAGAGTTGCACAGACCTAATCCCCTGAGCTTTGTCACCAGTTGACAGGGTATGATGGAATTGAATGCTGAACTGTAGTCCACAAACAGCATTCTCACATATGAGTTCTTAGTGTCCAGGTGTTCCAAGGCTGTATGCAGAGCCAGGGAGACAGCATCATCCACTGATCTGTTGTTCTGGTAGGTGAACTGCAGGGGGTCCAGGGACTCTGTGATGGAGGAGTTGATGTGTGACAACACCAGCTTCTCCAGGCATTTCATCACCACAGATGTTAATGCTACTGGGCGGTAATCATTCAGGCATGTCACTTTTGTCTTTTTGGGGGTTGGAACAATAGTGGTTTTTTTAAAGCAGGTGGGGACCATGGACTGTGACAGGGAGGAGTTAAAGATGTCTGTAAACACTGTGGTCAGCTGGGCTGCACATGTCCTCAGGACGCGAGGTGGTATCCCATCAGGCCCTGCAGCCTTACGGGTTTTCACCCTGCTCAGAGTCTTCTGCACGTCCTGCTCTGAGAGTTTCAGAACAAACAGGAATTCTTAAGGTGTATAACCCTGCAATTCAGTTAACCAGTGGTGAAAAGATCAACTTTAGGACCTTTGATTTTCCTGATCTATTATCCATGACTTAGACTTCAATACAATTAGAAAATTAAACTTGAACATCATACAGAAATGTGGGAGTGAGTAAGTGGGGCAAGGCTATTCACGGAGAGGAAAAGGACATTCCTCGAAAAGCATCACCAGACACAGGCTCACCCAGGGCGTAATACACTGGGGTAAACACTTTAATTCTTATTAATGCAGGAAATCTTTACATGATAACAAGTAGTCAGGACCTACAGTAGGTTTAACATGGGAAAGGACAATCCTGGTCCTGGTGGGCAAGGTGCATCTGCAGGTTTTCATTCCAATTCAGCTCTTAATGAACTAAATTTAAAAATAAATTCCTTACACTTAGAGCACTTTTCTAGACACGTCACTTAAAAATGCTTTACGGGCAATGGGAACACCTCTCCATCACCACCAATGTGCAGCACCAACCTGAATGATGCAAAAGCAGCCAAAGTGCTCCAGTATGCCTACCACACATCAGCTATAGTATAAGCGGGGAGGAGAACAGAGCGATGAAAACCATTAATAGATGGAGACTATAAGGAGGCCAGGATTAGTAAAAACTATTGGGAAATTTGGCCAGGACACTGGGGTAACTGCCCTACTCTTTCCAAGAAACACCCCGTGTGTTTTTAATGGCGACAGAGCCACAGAGAGTCAAGACTTCGGTTATACGTCTCAACCAAAGGACAGCGCCTTTTTACAGCACAGTGTCCCCATCACTCTACAGACCGCAGGGTGACTGCTTCCTACTGGTCCTACTGGTCCCTCTTCCAGCAGCAATTGTAGCTTTTCCAGCTCTCTCACCTATGTACTAGCCAGGCTCATGCCTGCTTAGCTTCAGTGGGTTGCCCTTTGAGAGTTCCAGGGTGATATAGCTGCTGGCTGCAACTATAATTTAATTACTACTTCCAGATCTTCAACGGCTGGTACCTTGGACCAGAATTGCCCTTCTCCAGTTTAACATTGCATCTGAATGACAATGGCTGTTACAGCACAGTGTCCAGTCATCATACTGATTTTGGAAATACTAGTCAACGGGGAAGAATGGCATCTACAGTACCAATTACTTGAAAGTAGTTCAGGTGGGTAGCTGTGTCAGCATGCGTAGGCCGCAAAGGAACAAGTAATATGTTTATTGCATGCTGAAAAGAGAAGAAAGAAAACAACTTTCAACAACACACCTGAAGAAGGCTCCACAGCTGAAAGTTGTGCTTTCATTACCTTTAATTACTTGAAAGGCTGTTAAGCCTTTCAAAACAGATTATCAGTATGTTTTCATACTGCATGTGCGTATACAGTATGTACCACTAGGAGCTAATGTGTTTAAAACAAAGCAAAATTCTCTCAAATCTGCAAAACAACAATCTACTTCTAAAATACAGAACCTACGTTTCTTATAATAATGACTTGAAAAGCCTAAAAATGTTACCAAAGTTCAAAACTGGCCTAGCCAAGCAGCTGAAAATCGGTAAAGACGGTAGTCACCAACTTGAAAACATGAGACCTGAAAATGTTTTTTTTTTCCCCCAAACTAAGTATAGGTACTGCATGAATGGAAACAGACAGACGATAATGGCTTTTATTTGCCTCAGCATCAGGACAATTTACATCCTGATGAAAAGAAAAGGGGAGCAAAATCAAAGGAAAAGACACCAGCATCAACAGACAAATTACCAATCTTCTGAATTGCCTTATAAAGTCAGTTTAAATTATTTGTAAGAACTGCAGCCTTTCCTTTTCTCACAGACAACATAACAGCCCTGAAATCAATACCACTGCAGACCCATAACAGCACAAAAGGAGTAATTTAGACTTTGTATTGGTATGTTAGCACTGCTGCACGGTCAAACCGCACACTTGTTCTGCTCATACCCATTTAAAGGCATATAAAGTTCTTCTTTCTCTGCAGGCGATTTGAGTTTATTGCGGAACGGTAGTCTCAACTCATTTTGCACACTTGGAATAGTGTGTAGGCGCTGCTCACCAGGTTCTTGTAGACAAGGGGGTTTTGGTCGCCAGAGCCAACTTGTGCTTGCTTTCCTACACCGCAGACAACAGCTAACGAAGGTGAAAACTCCACTTTCAAAAACTCTGTCAAGTTGTAGGTATCCACAAAAGAAAAGAAATATAACTGCATTCCACAACTTTCACAATGGTATTCGTTTCATGCTAGGTACAAATGGATCATTTTCCCGACTGCCAGATCTCAGTTCACTCCCATTGCCTGTTTAGGAAGTCTGCCCTTCATTTTATTTTGCTATTTCAGGACAGCACAAGTCTGGCTACACATGTTCGACAAGGATACTCCCAGGGGGAACAACTGGATTAGTTATGGTCAAATTCACAGAGTGAGCTGGGATAACGCAGGTCACGAAACCCTTCCATGCATGGTATTTAAACTTGATGCTGTCAACCTACCAAAATGCAAAGCCCTCATCAGGACTTGAGCCCAGGATGCACAGGGCCCTTGCCTTCCTAGAAAATCAAAACAGGTTTGATAGGCACGTCATCAAGGACCATGACAGCACAAACACAGACACTCCACACATACAGTAGGTCAAATGCCAGCCAATTGACTGTTAAAAATGGTAGAGAAAACACTGTCTTCCAACTCACAGTTACAATATGAGTCATGAATACAGTCAATTTTCACTGGTCTCACAAGATTGAATGTCATTACTGTCATGTTTGAAATAAAGGGCAGTTACACAAGTCTAGAATTAGGAGTAGAATATATACACAAACACACACATCCATGTAATGGGTACAATTTTAAGTTGTTCAAACCAATGCCCTTTAGATATGCTATGTAAATTGGGAAAATTAAGAAATACGAAAAATAGCCTGAAATATGATGAAAATGTGCTGTAAACACAAAAATGGGTTTGCTGAGTTTACAGGGGTTTATCATGCATTAATGTGAGGCAGGAAGTACTTCATTTGTTTAACATTTCAGAATCATTTCTGTTAGAGTGACATAGCTATTTAATGATCAAAAAGGCTTACTTAATGACTCCTGACACTTCGGAAATATTAGCTGCTTTGCACTTTCCACAGTAGTCAGGGACTGACGCCACCATGAAGCTGTAATCGCCACTTAATGCAAAAATAGCTGCTTGCTAGCTGTACTACATTTCAGTGACCAGTCTCTGAGAAACAAAAGGGCTTTTTTTATTCAAAGACAAACATAAGACTATAAATGTAATCACTGATGTTTCATAATAAATGTTGTCATCTGTATGTGCTCTTAGGTGTCCTAAAAGAAAGCAAAATCACTTTATATACAGGAATATACACATAATTGTACTTAGAAATGTACTGTAGAAAAAAAATAACATCCAAAAATAAAATGTGATTTGTTCTGTAGACTGTAGTGTGTTTATACAATGTACACTCTTGTATAACGCAAGATTCATATTGAATTTGTTATTGTATTGCATTTATTCAATCTCAATGCATAATGTATACAGTACATTTTGAATATATCAAGATATAATATGTATCATCATCACTCGCTCATGCCAAAAACATTGTTTATCTATTTGTTAATTTTCTTATATTTCAATTCAGTATCAAAAAACCAAAGACCACAAAAATTAATGAAGGAAATGGAAAAATACCAAGCCACACAGAAGAGACCGACTTTATCAAGTTTGTAATAAAAGTGAGTCCCTCCAAAGTCAGTGCTTTATTTACTGATGCAAAGTGCACACTGGGGATTGTGTCAAGGAAAATAACATAGCATATGGAATATAAAGTTAACCTACTTTATTTTTTTTACACTCAATACTCCTTGGGAAAAAAAAGTGTTTTCAGAATTTATGAGGCCGATTCTATGAATTCACATTACCCTTTCAAGCCAATAGACAGATTTGGCAAGTCTACAGAGGGAAAAAAAAAATCTAAGAATATTTATTTCTTTAGAAAGCAAAATGCAACAACTAACATAGTGGTAAAAAAATCATATGGCTTTGCTACTATACAGTATTTATACTGTACAGGGCTGATCGTATAAACAAATCCATTTCAGGTTTAATCAGTAATATAGTATTTAGAATTTGAAATTCAAATATGATAAAAAAATATTAACTGCATTGATATTATCACAGAACTATTTAGAGTATTTCTAGTAAGTAAGACTTTTAAAAAAGTAAAGAGGCACATTAAGAACCCAATTTGTCTCTGAACTTAAGTTAAATTTCATTTTAGTACAGCATTTACGGCTATACCCCATTACGCAGGTGCCTGAGAAGCTTAACTATCTGGAAATGGAGCTGGGCACACCCATTAATCTATTTTTGGGGAGCATTCAGGGACCTCTTAAAGCTTCGTTGTTCTTTGATGTTAAGGCTATCTGCATGACTCTGGGAATCTCAAAATTCAAGACTGCACGCGCTTTGGGAGCTGTCAATAGGTAAGTTGTCATGGATGATACAACAGGGATAGACAACTGAGAAGGGTCCTGCTCAACAGTCAGCTGCCGAGGACACCTGGACCACAGAAGTCTCTAGTAAGAGTGTCCCTGGAGCTTCCAACAAAAAAAAACTGACAACAGGAAGGTCTCTGCATCACTTACCACTTCCCAAGCAAAGGACCCTGAGTGAGGACGGCAACATAACCAGTTGTCTTTGGAAGGGTCTTCAGCCAAGAGCCTAGTGGACAACCAAACATCACTCCAGAGCTCTTGGTGGCCTGTCTGTACTTTTACTCTAAATATTATCTTTGGGTTTTCCGGCTGAAGGAGTTTACGATGAGATTTAATGCTGGAATATAAGCCTCACGGCACCCATTGACAAAACCAATTACACTCCAGGATCTTTTATTTATCAGACAAGTCAAATCACTCCCAATTCAATGGGCATTCAAAAGAAAGTCAGCTGGATTTCTTGGCAGCATCCTTAAATTTCTGAAGATCTCACTCAGTCTGAATTATTCACTGTTAGTAATCGATTTTCAGCCTTCTACCTATCCAACAGTCTACAAGAACTATTCACACTATACATGACATCTTTGATGGTGGCCACCTGTTCATTTTGTCATCCAGTTCAATGCATCTCGAGTACCTTCACACTGACAACTAGAGAACTTGGATGACAGTCCTGAAGAGGATGCTTGAACAAAGAACTTGTACACAACATGCCAGCAAGTCTACTAGAAGACCACTCCTGACTCTCTCCATCTGGGGGAGGAGGGGGACTGGTTAGATTTGACCTGTAATACGAGTTACCAGTGCTGAAGTTTGGGCAAATAAGGATCATGTTTCACTAAACTTGTGTCCTCCTCACAAGTTCATAACTGCCAGGCACAATTGTCTTCGGTTTGTGGATTTAATTGCAGCCAAAAATCTATTTTATAAGGTTAGACGGAGCCTGATACACTCTTAAAACTTACTTGGCTGCATTCATTTGCAGAAGGTGTTCCTCGTGAAAGAGGTAAGGACAGCTCTCACTTTGACAGTGTACAGTAGAACATCGGGCAGGGGTCTCTAAAAATGTCTAACACCCCATTTTCCATATTTTATTTTCTGGTTTCAAAATGTTAAAAGAAACTTTACTTTTGGGGCGCAGAGCATGCATCAGGTATGAAAAAAACTTCTTGGTTTGCCCAATGAAATTCTGTTAACATTATATTCCTCTTTTATTTTTTTGTGCCTCATGACTATCTAGAACACTTTTAGATTCCAATGTATGAAAAGTACAAAATGTATTTCATTGTACTATTAAAAATTAATCAATATTATAGAATTTACAGTATGATGTACTGATGTATGTCAGCATGTATACTTATGAGTATGATATTTACAGGTATTCCCATAAATTTGCACTGCAATTTTTAACAACCCCAAAGCCCAGTATACAGTAGCTTTAAAAAACTTGGAAACGCATGCACAAAGTGACTGGGCTGATAACTGTTCTTCGTCACCTAGAATTCTGTAATTTCTCTGCACTGAAAGGGGCACTGCCTAATGGTTAAAACAAATAACATTCACATGAACATTTAAGGAGACCAATGGGATCTATAAAATATATGGTTTCCTTTTGTCCAGACCTAGTGGCTATTTGCTGTTATTACCATACCAATTTCTTTTGGTTTCATTAAACCCTGTATCCTACTTTATCAGGTTTCACCCTACTTGTTATTCAAAGGCAGCACAATGGTTTTATTTATTGCTGTACTAAAGTGCAATTCTGGAGCTCTCTCCAGGCCAGCAGCACGAGATTTACTATTTCTAGTCTTTCACAAACAGGAGAATTATGATTTGGCACCATCTCCTCGGAGGACTTTTAATGCAACAGGCAAATTAAAAAACCTTGACCTCATTCCAAAAATTACAATGAGAAACTTGTTGTGACTCTCCGTTCTACAATGTTGACAAAAATGCAGTGTTTGTGTTCTTTTTTTTTCTTTCACCAAGTGCTGTTTGGAGTCTATACTATATTCCTATAAAACAATCTACAGATCACCTAAACAAGCTTTTAATATTTGTTCCTCTGTAACTTTTTATTTTTATAAGATTAAAAGGTTTTCCCGCAAAAAGCATCTCCAGACACAGGGTCTTGTGCAGAGTGCAGTGGGATACCCTAGTCCTGTAGAAGCTGCTGCTTTGGCCAGATGCCTAATCCTACTTAAGTGGAAGCAAGCTGTTCCCCCATCTTCAGTCTGCTGGGCAGTGTGGTTGACATGCACATTCTCAGACTACAGGCAAACGGCACATCCTTTACACTTATGAAATAATAACATAAATAAAACATCTTTATTTCCCTTTTAAATTGTATAACCAACACCATTCTCTCTATTTTTTTGCTTTGTCATTTTATTTTATCTGAACAATATTCTCAAACATGAAATCATTCTATGTACGTGTGGAGGTGGGGAGGAACGAAAAAGAAAAACAGTTTTAATTTTTTTTGCGGTGTTCAGTTGCTGTTACCCTTTCTGTATGATGTTCACGAATTCCGCAATAACAAAATAACCTTAGTAATACTGAAGGTGAAAATAATGTACGTTTAAAGAAAACCTTGGTAACAAGCCTGACGACATTATTCATGTGTTCAATGTTTATTAGTGAGTCTTCAGTGACCTTAAGCAAGTAATATGTCAAATGCGGTTACTTGTTCAAAAAAATCTCTAACAAGCTTATAAGGCCAAACTTCCTTTTTCCCAGAACTTGCCAGTTCGTTGGAAAGAAAAGAATAGCCAGTGAGTTAACCAACACTTTTAAGGTGTGGCATCACAAATTGGTGATTGGCTGAGATGTTATCAAAAATAGTTCTAGTACTGACCCTGCAGTTCTTCCATTGGTGGATCTTCCTTTGGGTGATGATGACCCTCCCAAGGCCTTGTACCCATGGACGAGAAGAAACAGAATATAGACCAAATGGAGTCCATCAGTGCTATATACTGGACCAGTAGATGGTTCAGCATGGATACAGCTTTATGGTTCTGAAGAAAGATACAAGATGTTAACTTTAAGTCCTTTCTGCATGAAGATGAGACTTTAAGCAACAGGGGTTTATGGCAGGAAAGGGGGTTAACTGATAAGGATTCCAGATGTGAGCTATGAGAGCTAGGGAACCCCCTGGGACTTAATCCCTGACCATTTGGCCAACAATTTTGGCGTAGTCGGCGGATGCTCCAGAAGGTGCAGAAGTTCCCATCGGAAGGAGAGACGGTCAGCACTCACATTACTCAGAGGTAAGGACTCCTCTTTTTTTTAAAAAAAAGTCCAGACTCTCTCTGACCGATTGGGAAGTCTCTGCTCCCTGCAAGAATCGCCCGAGATGGCGGAGTAAACGTGAGTTCCTGAATTCCTCTGGCCCGGGGAAGACACCGGTGTATGTAATGGTGTATGCCGGTGTATGCCTTAATTGCGCGTGGAGTTTTTGAACAGGTTTGGACCGTTACCGCGGAGCTCAGAACTGGGTTGGGCCTTAAATGTGCACAGGAGTTCTGAAGCCGAGTTGTGTCTTAAGGTAGGCACGTAATCCAGAACTGGTTTGGCCTTAATTGCACTCAGGAATTCTGGGGCTTAGGACTGGTTTGGGCCTTGTGTGCCCAAGAGTTCTGAAGTTGGAGTGGTGCTTTAAATGCACGTATAATCCAGGACCGGTTTGGCCTTAATTGCGCTCAGGGGTCCTGAGATTAGCTATGTCTTGATCGTGCACGGATTGGCGTGGCGTGGTTTTTTGTTTTAAAGGGAACAGGAGAGAAGTAGAAGATGATATATGTTTTTGGCATTTTCCTTGTTTGTGAACATATACACACGCGCAACACTAACATAAACACACCTCACAATGAAAGAGCAAAGCACTAAGTAGCAGGATTTAAAGGACGCTGAGATCCGAGAATCGCCCTGATTGAGCTCAGTGCTTAAGTCCACCCCAGGGCAAAAGCAGTGATGCTAGCATTCTGGGGATGGTGAATTACTGATCAAGGAAGGGGGTTTTTGAGGTCTCGTTCCTTGCCTGTGAACAGTGCTGTGTAAGTCCTCTCTAAAGACTCTGAGAGGCATTTAGATCTGGAGGTAACAGACGCCTTAGCTGAATGAGTGCAGGAATGCATAGGATTTCCAAACTGAAAGCATCCCCCTACTGTATGAGCTCTTACCTCACACACGACAAAATAACTCTTAAAGAAATCGAACATGTGTGCTAACTGATGGTCTGAGAAAGTAGTGTAAGGGTCCGTTTATACAGTATATCAGAAAACTGTAAGTTGACGGAGTTTGTCAGAGGGAGTTTGGGGCGAAGACGCCTGTAAAGAAAGCATATGAATAATGATTGGCAAAAGCACAAGGATTTAGCTGCCACCCTGGTGCACGGCCGGCACCAGTGGTGGCAGATACATGAGAGAAAAAAGAAAGAGAAATTGGAATGTGATTACTTAAAAGTGTGTTTACAGGAGGAAAAAAACCCTGAAAGAAAAGATACTTTACTCTCTACAAAGAGTATGAACAAAAGCAAAAAGAGGCTGTTCAGGAGGATCGAAAGCTGAAAAAGGGGTACAGACTGTCAGACGGGTGTGTAACGTTGCCATAGCCAAAATGTAAATGTATATGCATATAAACCTAACAGATCTTATCGAGAGGGTTATCAGAATACAAAAGGTATATATTCAATCAGTTACAAAGTGTTACACATATCAAGAGGACATACGTTCAGTATATCATTCATTAAGACCGTTTCATAAATGAACTTGGTTATAACTTCTACATTCGATACTCAAAACAAGTACATAACTCTTAGGAATTAAATTGATATCAACTGGTTGGGATAACAATTGAATTCTCGAGCAGTAATGCAGTGAAGTTGAATACTCATCCAATCTTTGGGGATTCAGATCTCCTGCGGGCACAAAGAAACAGTTGCAGGCTATTGCTGTCCAATCCGCGCTCTCTGGCTCGGTGCCAGGCTGTGCTGTGCGGCTTGCGACGGTGCGCTGCTGTTGCTCACTGACCGGCTAGTTAGTGTTGGCTTTAACTAGCAAAGTTTGTGCACAGGAGAAAAGAAGACTGAGGCTCCCAGCAAGTCAGGAAGAGGACTGGTTCGTTCCTGATGAAGAGCTAGTTCTGAATAGTGATTCAGCTTTCCACAGTTCCGACCTGTTCACGAGGCCTGCTGCTGGTGCTAACCTCGGGTGGATCCTCTGGTTACTCTCTGGCAACCTCTGCTCTAGACTCTTAGAACAAAGGAAAGTTCTGGCACTCGGACACACTGGCCGTATGGTTGTCCGGGCTGAGTCTCAGGATGGTCAGGAGGCGCACTGCGAGAATGTCCTGCCCTTGGGAGCCTTCTGCTCCTGGGCCGTCCTGCCCTGGAATTCTCCTTTGAATTCCCTTTAGAAAAGTCCAGAGAATTCTCCTCTGAATCCCTTCCTGAATCTCACTGAATCTCCCAGGCTCACTGTGTTGCCTGTTTTTACCTGGAGGAACTTCAGCTCATTGATTGGCTGAAAGTTCCATGGGCATCAGAGTCCCACGTGGGTTACTCGGCCTTACCAGTCCCTGATTGGTTGATCAAGGTGAGATATGAGTCACTTACTCCTGACACTTAGGAATGCAGTCCAGATGTCCATCTGGCACTCCCTAGACAGACAGGCGCCAATGGATGACCATTGATCATGATAGCCAGGCTAAGCTAAGTGCATCCCCCTTTGGGAGCTGTCCTTATCAAAGGAACCTTAAATCAGCCTGCATGAATAGTTTCTCTGTGGCTGCACCACAGAGATGAACAGAGAAATGGGGCCTCATTTGGGAAGGCTCAGAATACTTAATTCTTTCTTATTAATAAGCCTCGCCGCTACAGGTGTTTGGTCTGAGCAGGACTGTCGGAAAGTGTCCGAGCAGTGGTAAAAAACAAACAAACGGCTAATAAGCGATGTTGAGTTTTATGAGAAGTTATGCTGTTAAAACGAAAAAGGATTCATGTAGAAGTGAAACAAAATACAGCGCATTATAGTACGAAGAGAACAAATATATTCTCTACGTGTACAGTATGTGTGTTTTATGAAGTTGTGTGCCGGCATGTATGTGTGTAACTGTGAGTTTTGGTATGCTAAATGATGGTGCAAGTGTGTTTAGCCAGCCGGACTGGCTAGAGACATAACTAAAGAGACTTGACGAAAATCAACTTAAAGAGATTGGAAAATCAGTACAGTATAGGTCGACTTAAAAAGGAGTTAGATAAAGTTTTTGTATTTATATACAATTAGTTGTAATAGGTGAACCAAAAGTTGGATTTATTCGAATGTTTCGAAACCAGACATGGTTGCTGTAGGTTTAAAATCATGACTGTGAGATTTGCAGAACTGAATAATCTCCACCGACAGATAGGGAGAAATAGGCACACGAAGGTGTGAGCAGTTTACATAGGGTATATTCCACAGAAATTGGATAAATCTTAGAAACAAAATAGACAGGCTGACCGGGGGAAATCTCCGGTTTACAATTAGTATAAACAAGAATATACATGTCATTTTAAAAAGAAACTGCAGAAAGCACATGCAGGATGAACCCTGTGGTTCAACTGACAGGGAAGAACAGTGAAAAATGTATCACCCTTCTAAGAGTTCTGTCTGGGGAGAATAAACAGTCTTGTGAGATTTGTTTACCTAACGATTAGATCCTGTAAATCCCCAAGTCTGTCCCAGTCCAGTGCACAGGCTGAGAACAGGCTGAGCTGTTACAACAGAATTCAAGGTGCAAATGACCAGAAAATGCCCCTCCACTGCCTCAGCGCAGCAATCCAGTTTAGAGCCCCGAGATTGTAAAAAGAAAGATGTTAAAGGGTTACTATATATGTATGTAATGTATGTATTTGTTGCAGGTAGGCCACAATTCTGGTTGGCTATGGAAAAATAGGATTCTCTCACAACGGCAGGGACTCCAGTTAAGAATATTGGGTTTGTCTCTGAACTGATTTGTAGTCTTACAGCTGCCGACTGAAGCAGCTGAAGTAAGGTGTAAATAACACAATAAATAAATAATTCCGGTAATTGAAGGTAACAACTGAGCAGATGCAGATCCCAGACAAGCGGCACTGGGAGAGCAGGAGTCCAAGACCCCTGTGAAACCTCTATTGGGGAAAAGGGAGAATTCAGGTTGAGGCCTTTAATACATGTGGTTAGAAAAAATGTGAAAAGAATGTGGGGTTGTATGATGATGGGGTGTGGGGCCGTCAGCACACCAGATGCTCTGCATGCTCTCACATCCCAATGCCATTTTGTAGCCAGAAATTCATGCTGGCGGATACCCAGATGTATGACAAAGATGATCCCGTGGTGTGGACTGCCCTGCCCCTTGGATACTGATCTAGGGGCATACTACACTGGGAAGGTGTGTCAGGCTGTAATCGCCTCACTAGGGGTGAGGTGGAAGTCACATTGCCCCCATCACCCACAGTCTGAAAGACCAACTAGGGAAATATCAACCGAAGGAACACCATGGGTAGATGCTCTACCTGCGGTCCTGTACATTTTGCGGGTTGGAGCAAACGGAACTGTGAGTCTGAGCCCATTTGAGATCATCACGGGCAGCCAAAGAAACTCCCTGGAGGCCAAGTTTGGCTAACGGACTGTTGAATTTACTAAACTCTCTTTTACAGTATTGTAGGTTTGTTATCTGAAGCGGTGCACAGGGCTCGTGAACAGCTGCTGGACGCTTGGGGACCTCCAGTAGAGGGGAGTCATGACCGGATACCTGGATCCACGCATCGCACTTTTACCGAGCTACTGCACCAGAGACTGAGTGAACAGAAAGAAGGATGTTGTTACCGTTTCTGTGTCTGATGCTTCCTAAGGTGGACCAACAGTGTGCTTGTTAGGCCTGAGGAGCATTACTGGAGATATGGTATCAATACATTCCAGATGTTGGCATATCTATCAGCCAAAAAATGATAATCAGAGTTGGGTCAATATTGCTATTCCAAGATCCTGACGATAGATCTCCACACGGCTGAGGTTTGTGTTTGGGTCCTGGGGTAGGACTATTTATTTGTAGGACTAGGATTGTTTTAGATGTATAAATGTAACTATCACTTGTATGAAAACATCAATCATGTCATGGCAATGCATGCCTGTTCACCTAGAAAGGAAAAATCTGCCATGACATTGTATGTCTAAAAAATAGGCAGTACTGATGTATGCCATATTTTATAAGGGGGGAATGAAAAAAGATACAAGATGTTAACTTTAAGTCCTTTCTGCATGAAGATGAGACTTCTAAGCCACAGGGGTTAATGGCAGGAAAGGGGGTTAACTGATAAGGATTCCAGATGTGAGCTAGGAGAGCTAGGGAACCCCCTGGGACTTAATCCCTGACCATTTGGCCAAAAAGCTGTGAACTGGTCAAATATGTGACCTTTACCATAATAATGAATGACAGCTGAGCAGCAAGGAAGGACAATATAAACCTAAAGTTTGTACCGGCACTTTGAACAATACTTCGGTTTTGTTGTTTCGTGCGGGAAACAAGACTTTGGCTTTATTGTTCCTTGCATATAATAAACTCATATGTTTAATTTGCTCCCAGGATCCAGAACCTTATTCTTTCCGTTACAACAGTTCTCCTATCAGAGGGACTTATTAGCATATTCCTGTGTATTTACACAAAGAGGCACCAAGCTGCTTAGTCAAGGCAACACAAAAAATTAAGTGCTAATAAAGACTTCTAATAATTCTAAGGATGACAGACCTTGTCACTACACTTGCCAAAGTATTCAACCCCTTCATTCAATTCAATGATGAATTTTGTAGAATTACAAAAGCAAACATTTTCACATTAAAATTCAAAACGTGAATGCTCGAACTGAATACTTTCATGGGTAAGTGGTTAGATGTCAGAGCACAAACTGCAAAGAAAAATAATAAACTAAAATGCTGACTGTATAAATAATCACCTCCACTTCGATAGGCAGTTTGTGGACTGACCTTTGGCAGCCACCACAGCTATGAATCTTTTTTGTGACTCATCAGTTTTATACACCAGAAGGGTGAAATTCTTTTTCTGCAAAATGTGCTCAAGCTTTGTGAAGTTGGTTAGAGAGTGAAAGCTAGCAACTTTTAGGTTTTGCCGATCATTTTCATCAGACTCAAGTCAGAATTTTGACTGAGCCACTGAAGGAGGTTCACATTATTCTTGTTATAGCACTCCAATGTACCTCTGACCTTGTGCTTTGGGTCATCGTCTTGCTGAAAGATGAATTTCTTTCACAGGTTTAGGTCTTGAGCAATCTGAAGCATGTTTTCCTCTAAGATACTTTGGTCCTTCTATTTTTCCTCTCAATCTTAACAAGTTCCTCAGTCCCAGCCGATGAAAAGTAGACCCATAACATAATACTGCCTGCACCATGCATGGCAGGAGGGACTGTGATGCACTGTGTTGAGTTTGTGTTCACATATTTTTTTAGACCAAAAAGAACCAATTTTATTTTAGTCTAACAGAAAAACATTTTGCCCCATACAGTGCAACATATTCTTTAGTATGAACTATATGCAAGATTTGAGATTTTTCTGTCCAGTAATGACTTTTTTTCTTGCCAGTCTATTTGGAAGTTTTCATACACTTCTGATAAGTATTGAAAGCTCCTTGGTCTTAATGGTTGAATCTCTGCTTCACTAATTTATTTTCCACTTAATAAAGTGCTTGATTTGAGCATTCGTGTTTTGAGTAAAAGTACTTACTTTAAAAAGTGTATACAGTACATCATTTGTATTTCTAAAAAAAGGAGGCATCACTGGAAGGGGATGAATACTTCTGTAGGTAGCAGGACCAGATGATCCAAAGCAGACCACCTCCATACTTCAGAGAAGAGGTAGCAACATGAGCTTAACATTTCTGAACTAATGGCAACCACTAGTGAAACTGTCCAAAAACTCAATCTGCAATCATCCACTGACATCATGTGTCCCATTTGACTGCGGAGTCAATTCGATTATATTGGGCAAATTCATGTCTTTTCTTTTTATGTTGCCACAGAATCCAGACTCATGAGATCAACCT
Source organism: Lepisosteus oculatus (assembly GCF_040954835.1). Taxonomy (NCBI): domain Eukaryota; kingdom Metazoa; phylum Chordata; class Actinopteri; order Semionotiformes; family Lepisosteidae; genus Lepisosteus; species Lepisosteus oculatus. The sequence continues at coordinate 42,640,613 of NC_090696.1, read as the reverse complement.
CAAAACCTTAGTTTTTCAGACATTGCATCCTGGTCATGCCCATATATATTTTTTTTTAACTTCCCTCATTATACATTTTCTCAACTCTTCAATCTTCAAACACCCTTGAGCAAGCTTACTTAACCATGTTTTTAGACCATCAATTTGAATAATGATATTGAATGGAAACTTTAACAAGCTTCATTATTAACATTTTTTGGTATGAATACATTTAGCTATCATGTACTTATAAAATTATGCAAGTATTTTAGACAAATGCTATTGCTGGTTTTACAGTTCTTCATGTTAGAATGCATACTTGCATTTTGTCAAAGCAGCTGTTACACTATATCAGGGGCATGAATACATTTAAAGTGTGAATATGACAGACATGTCAAATCTAGTACATATACAGTAGAAAACTGGTATTTTTGTTTATATGTGTGGTTAAAATACATCATAATTAAGGCTTCTGTACTTCATTTTTAATTTTTGATCACACAATGGTAATCTTGATAATTACCATGAGCTGACTTGTTTAGAAACTTAAAAACACACAAAATGTTGACGTGTCACTATTAAAAATCCGACTGCTCTATGTGGTCTCAAAGACAAAAAACAATGCTTAAGATTCTAATGATTTGTAAAACTTAATTAAATGCAGGGGGAAATGCGGATTTTTAGGAACTGGGCATAGAAATTGCTTAATTCCAGTTTACAGGGAGGTGTGTAACTTGAAAAAAAAAACAAGCCCTAAATAAAACCCTTTAACTGAGTTATGGACAATGAATCTTTCATGAGTTGTAATGCTCTAACTGAAAAACACTCAAATCTAGAAGAGACATTATCTGCAGGATATATAGGAGACTTATTTTAAAATAAGAATAATAACCCAAAGCATAAAATGCACTGAAGTGGTGCAGTATCTTGCCTAATACTCTTGGGCTGTTATCGTTGTTGGCTGCATAAAACAGCAGATTAACTAAGTACTTTAAGCATTAAATATGTGTTTCTAGAGGGCTTTGCCAACAAACACTACTTACTTGTTAACTCTGCATGCAGATCACGTTGGAGCACTTCTTGTAAAAGAAGGTGAAATGTCTGCTGCAAAATCTGTACTTATTTGCTCATACATCACATCACATTAGTCATTACAGTGCCTAGTGAGCAGGAAGGGCCACATCACATCACAATTCGTGGGAATGCGAATTTCCTACAACATGGCAACTTACAGTACATTGTCAAAGTTAACAATTTTGTGCTTAGACTAAAAATTTGTTTATAGGCTCAATTAATTTATATTGTTACTGAGAATTACTAACCAGTCTGGGAAATTGGGACTATAGTTCCCCTTTAACAGGGTCACACACAGAAGTTGCCAGTGCAGACCATATTGTTGTAGCTTGTCTGTGAATTAAATACCCAAGCCAACCAAGCTGTAAAAACTGGTACCAGTAGGGCAGTGGTTCTCAAACTATGGTACGCGGAGTGCCGCCAGGTGGTATGCCATATCACCCTTGAAATTTGTTGTGTGCACTGAAAAATTGGGACAGGTTTTCATATTTTCTATTTTAATAAAACTAGTTTGTGTCGAATATGTAAGCTTACAGACTACGACACAGCGCACGCTAATACTTGAGAGGACACAACGTAAGTGACCAATTCAAAAGCCACACTCGTAGAATTATTGATATGGCGGATGATGTCAAAAGTACGCCGGTAGAGCGCGTTAAGATGAGCAGATGCTTTTCACTGCAATTAGATGAGTCTGTAGATGCCTTTCATTTGGCCAATTTGCTCGTGTACGTTAGATACGAGTTTGAGGACGAGGACTCACGAGGACTTTCTGTTCTGTAAGCCGCTACCAACAGGAACTACAGGAGATCACATATTTCAGCTTCTGAATGAACTTATCTAAGAGAATGGCAACGACTGGATAAAATGCGTCCGAGTTTGTAGAGACGGTGCTAGAACAATGACAAGCCGACACAGCGGTGTAGTAGCACGAATTAGAGAAGTTGCTCCAGATATGAAGTGGACACACTGCAGCATCCACTGCGAGGCTTTGGCCATCAAGAAAATTCCTGACGATTTAAAATCTGTTAGACTCTGTTATGAATTGTATCAAGGCTCGAACAATGAATTCACATCTGCCTTGCTCGACTAAACAGGCTCACCCCTCTCACTGAAATGGTGCTTTTTTTATTCTTCATTTTTGAATGTTGTTGTTGCTGTTGTCATTTTGTAAAGCGCTTTGAGAAGCTACCTTTAAAGGCGCTATATCAAATAAAGTTTATAATAATATTTATGACATGTGTATGTGTGCACGCACATGCTCTTATGTTGGTCATTGAGATTTTCTGAGGTTCCTATAAGAAGATGATCTTGTAGGTGGTATTTGGATGCCTTGATCAGGCATGGTACTGTACCTGGTCCAAAAAGTTTGAGAACCACCGTTCTAGGGGTACACCTGTCAAACCCATGTACTAGGTTGTGCCAAATTAGATTTTTTTTAAAATTAAATTTGAAAGTAATAGCTTTTCTGAAAATGCAGAGGTTGTATTATCAGATGTCATCCTTCTGACTTGACCACTGATTTTGGTTTTAACAGAAACTTTTAAGGAATGTTCTCTTATATTGTCCACCCATTTTTTTAGATCTTCCCTGTCCTCAACAGCTGTATATTCTCGTTCATTTATTGACATGACCATACAACATCTGCCTTCTTACTTGGATTTTTGTACACTTGTTTACTTTATTATTAGATACCAACTTGGAACGTAGCTCCTGGAAGTAAGCCAATTGCAGTGGCCAACACTCTCAAGCAGCTCACCCTGCCACCAGGAACCTGTTTTTATCCATCTTTTTGAGCATTCATTCATTTCTGATCTATAGAGGATACATGGGATAACCATCTTTTTATACAGTAGATCTTCATTATGTCGGTCTCCCTCCATGATTGTCTTATTTTCATTTTCTTCTTTCGTATGGATGACTTTTGTTTTGGTTCATTGTCTTAATTCCCTATTGTTTGTAACCTGTCCACCAACACAGGTAAAAACCTTTATAATACTACAGGGCAACATTCAGCTGTATTTTTATTGTCTCTTCTTTTTGCTTGCATTACGCCATGATTTTAGATATGTTGACATTCACAACCAGGCTGGACATCTTAAATTTATTTCATTTGTGAGCTTCTGCACGTCTCTGTTACTTTTGGCTATTAAACTGTTAGCAAACTTCAGATTGTCCTGCTTCTCTCTGGAAGATGTTACTCCCCCATCTCGATTCTCAAATGCTGGGTTGAGAATTGCCTCCAGTATAATTAAGATAAGAATCAATGGTAGTTCACAACCCCTTCTCATACTCAATGTAATCTTGCCAATGGTTGAGTTTTTTGCTGAATTATGTTACTTTTCTATTGCTTCTAATTCTAGTACACAGGACAAGGAGATTGTGCAAATTAGATCACACTTGAACCAATTCATCTGTTTCTGTGCTGACCATCCTTGTTTCAAGTACGTTGTCTACTTTCCAAATAAATACCCAAAACACAAACATAACTAAACAATGACACAGGACTAAACAGGTCCCTGCTTCTTCCTAAAAGCCTAAGAGATTCAATAAAGCTGAAGAACAGTATTTACATAACTTATTTCATTACACAAAGCCTGCTGCACTCACCAAAAAAGGAAAAGTAAATCCTTTAATTATGAAAATCTCCACACAGTTTGTAAAGCATATCACGTTTAAGGGATTTGTTCCAAAGGTACAGCCTAGCAAGATTGTGTCCCTGAGACTGTAGGACTATAAACACTTTCTCTTGGAAATGTGCGCTATTCCTTATGCACCTTCATTGCCTTTCAATGAACAAGCATGTTTCTTGGAGTTCTGTTTTCTTCCTTGACCACTTAAACCACAAGATGTTACAATGCCTTTCTTATTCCTACAGGGTAATCTGATGTTCAAATGATTTGATACAAAAAACATCAAAATCCTCAATGGCACTGACAACCCTGTAAAGTCTTCAGTAGGAACCTTGAAACATGAAATAGAGGTAAGAAGTGGAAACTGGCAGTACATTTAAATCTAAGAACGGAAGGCAGTTATTCACAAGGGGTTGTCAGAAGTATGGAACAGGCTACCCAACCATGTTGAAGCCAAAAACCTGGCTTCTTTCAAATAAAATGGCTGGATGAGATCCCCAGCTCTTTATCTAAAGGGCTGGATGGCCTCCTGTGGGTTTGAAACCTTCCTTCTGTTCTTACATTTTAATACCAATAACAATACTTTGTCAAAGGATAATTTCACTTTCTTAAGACATATCGCTGTTCTAAGGATTTTCCATTTTAATTATGCCTGCTTAGCTTCCACTTCAGAGAATTCACTGCAGATGTCTGCTAAAACAGTTAATGAGCTAAATTATATTCCGTTTCCTCATTGAACTCAATAAATAAATTACATTTCAAGCAGATTCCAAGATACATAGTACCAGGTGCCTGTGTGTTCATTCCTCAACTGTATACATGTACTTCCAAATCCTGGCTTTGAGCATTTCCATATAAATATTTTCCAATATTAAATCTTACTCACAATCTGTAAGAGACGGTAATAAAGCTCCTTTTTTGTTTTTACTTTGCAAATCCAAAACTCTGTAAATAAAACACTAAAACCCCCCAAAAACATTAAAATGCACAAAAAGCAACTGCACATAAAAGTACATTGCTAAAATGTGATTACATTTAGTTAATTTTCCCGTGTTGAAAGCAATTGGGCAATTCCCAAAGTATGAATGAGATATCCATACACAGCATTAAAAGTTGTAACCATACAAATGGACTCATTTCAAAGAAGAAATGCGACAGACAATTTAGTGTTGTTATAATAACACATGCATTATAATAACACATTAAACATTATAATAAAAGTGCTGCTGGATCACTAAACTCAGAAGTAGCCAATTTATGGCAACTGCAACCAAAATGATTAATGTGATTTTGAATGAAAATCTTGAGTTGTTCCAATTTAAAGAGCGTTTTGGGATTGTAAAATTACAACGCAAAGTCCAGAAAAACACAGCAGTCCAGCAATACAGGTGTGACAGAGACTGTATTCAAGAAAGTAATTACAATGTTCTCTATAATTACACTCTAAGACACACTAAAATCCATTTAATCATGATTAAAATACATTCTTTAAATCATCTAGGTTTCATATTTAAAACGTTAGTTAACTGTAAAGACAGACCCAGCTTCATAACGGTGTCATATGTTTTCTAAAATAATTTGGCAAGTTTTTACCATCCATTGAAAATAATATTTTTAGGAGATTTTAAAATATTATTTTCCCTCCAAATTGATCATAATAAATATTCAGGGATGAAAAAAAAATACTGGTGTAGTAGTAACAGTATTAATCCAGCAACTGAATACACTCTTATTTACTTTTCAAAGTATCTGGCTTTGCAAATTTATACCTTGCATGCATTATAATGTGTTTGTATATCAGCACATTGCCAGTAACAGTGTTCAAACAAGAAATAACACTTTACAATGTCTGACAGCTTACAATAAGGAGCGTTAACAGAACATTTCTGTTCCATTTGCACTTGGTAAACCATGATTTATTTGCAGTCTCATCAAGATTTTCCCCTCTGTGACAAAACTCCAACCTCCATCTTAACTTTTGGCTTTATGATAAAACTTCATTTTGTTGAATTACCACAAAATATATATTTTTTTTATCCCAAAACCTTCCTAATAAAATCAGTCAGGAAACTCCAAGCCATACATTCTTAGGAGTATGTACATTCGGTTCACTAAATCTTCTCAATTTGTTTCAATGAGTAGGTTCCTTCAGTTACAGCCCAGAAATGGGATACATTTGAAAAACTATGCAACAATCCAGAATAAAACAAGAGGAAATGGCAGGAGAAAACCCATGACCGAGATTGGGCACAGGCGCAAATGTAATCTGTGAAACACAACACACCGTGTTGAGCTGCAACTGTGGAGTTCGGATCACATTCTTTGGTGCAGCACAGTGAGAGTGAAAGGCAATCCATTACAGGCGTCACCAGGAACGGGTCACCAAGGGAGCAAGGTTGCTTGGGGATTAGAATGTGCCGAATTGTAGATGAGGGGCATAATGTGCATCTTGGGAAATTAAGCAATGTTACACATCTAACACATAAAACACTAACTGTAAAAAGGCAACAGAGCAGGCAACATCAAATAAATTAAAAATACTGCTGCTGTTATCTTCATAACCATTATTTGTTATGAGGAGGAGGAGCTTTTTTGCAAGTGTACATTTTGCCTCTTTTGTTTTAGACCTAGGTTCTTATCAGCTTCACTTTCATATTCTGGTTTATCTGGTATTCACCAAAACAATTGTATGAAAGGTACATCATTCAAAATGTACTAAAAGGACTACATATTTTGCTCACATATACTGTATATGCAGTCATGTATTACCCTGTCATTTTTCCTAACAATTCCCCATAAAATGCCTTGTCAGGCACTCAATATTGTTCTCACTATATGCTCTATAATTAATAAGTAAATCACAGAGATATTCCCATACAGTGTTTCATGGCTCTCCAAGAACAGAACAAAGCATTTTCTATCCACATAACTGTGCAGTGGTGAGAAACACATGCAGTAACTACTACACAACAACTACAGGAAACACAAACCAGAGGACCAAAGCAAAAAGTAAGCAGAAGTGAATTTAAAACTTAAAAACGATTTACACAATGCAACCGAAACAGTGAGGAACAAGCTACCCAGCCAGCTGTCGAAGCCAATACCCTTATTTCTTTCAAAAAACAACTGGAAAGGATCCTCATTGTGTTATATTGCTTGAAGATTACCTCAGGTGCAAGAAGCAACATAAGCCTCCTTCCTCTGGGTTTGTTTTAAGGCACAGCTTAGTAAATTCTTCACATGGGTCAAGAAACCAAAAAGCAATCATTGAAGCATCTCTTCCAAAGCTAATACATGAAGACGAAAACCAATAAAAGAAACATTCAATGGCCAACCGTCACTATTTCGTTTATGACTTTGGCACATAGCCCTCCTGAAAATAGCAATATTGTTCCCAACACAAAAGTGCATTAATGCAAGCCATATTTCTTTCACAGTACATTTCCTAATGTTTTCATGTGGACGTGCCTTGTTTTCATGATGGAAACCGCTTCATGCCAAGTACCAAGCAGGGATCTGAAATTTCATTTTAAAAGGACACAAAAAATAGAACAGAAAGTAACTTGGATTTTCCCGGAGTAGAAAAACTCATTACAGACTTAATCACTTCATTCAAAATGTACTTGAAGAATGAGAATTGATTGGCAAGACCAGCATTTAGTCCTTGATACAAATTCCACTCTAACCACATCTGGCTTGCTGTAGGAGGATGAACACATTAAAATGCAGTAGATTTCCAAATTCCACTTATCCTTGCCCAGTCCAGTCCTTAGTCCTTACACAGCCCAGTCCTTAGTTCTCATTTTTATATTCCTCAATGTTCCCAGAACTGTGTCAGACTGATGGCAGCTCAGTTATGTGGACATCTTCTCTCAGAAACTGGGAATGTCTGATCACAGATGATTCCTGCAACCACATCTAATTGGAATTCTGATTGGAACAGAATAAACTAGTTAAAAGAAATAGGAACGCCCACGGCAAGCAGATTTATGTTAAAGAGCAATGTTTTGAATTTAATTCAGCAAGCAAATTATTTGCTCATTTTCTGTGTTGGTACAGTATGAGAATTATTTCCATTCTTCACAAACAAGTCTCATCTTTCTTATCCTCAGCCACAAACATGTACAATCTGTTAAGTAGAAAATGGGATGAAAGATTCAGACAAGTTGTGAATTTCCAGTAATGACTGGAAAGCAGTCACAGATAAAACAGAAGTGAAGTACAGTAACAATACTGACTAAGTAAGGGGTTTTAAATTATTTAACATATACCAACACATTTGTAATGGATGATGGTCAAATAAGCCAATTTTAACAAAAGTACAGTATTTTATTCAGATCCATAGGTCCTTAAGTAGCTCCCTGTTGTCTTTGCACGAATACACACATTTAAATTTGATTTGAGTGAAAACATGCAGAATATAACACAATGCTTGCTTAAATGTACTTGAACAATACTATATAATGAATATCAGGATTTACCAATATTTACGTATGCTCTTAAAAAAAAAGAGCACAAATTTTTGGATATTGATTAATTGTTTTCGGTATCATTTAAATTTACAGATTGTGCACGACTTACACATGCATAGACACTAAATCATCCGAGTAGTGTGAAAGTTCACGAAACAAGGGTAATAAGGTGGATTAACCTCCTAAATGTCAAGTAAAAAAACAGCCGAAAATAATGAAAGGAACCAAAATGCCCCACTTACTGAGAACAAAGCCTTCCTGCCATTGATAGATTGAATCAATCCTCACCAACAGTGGAGACAAGTCCTCTTTAGGACTACTTAATTATATACTTTGATTGTCACAACGATCTGCCACTCAACTGAGCACTGCTCTAAAGTAATAAAACCCGTTTCCTTCCTTCTTTAGTAAATAGTAGAGACCGGACCATTTCTTTGCAAAAGGGAACAAAATTAAAACACTGAATTAAAATAAAGTTGCTGGAAAGTGAAATAAATATAAAACTGGAGCGTGAAAAATTGATGCAAGCCACATTTTATCTTCCGTCTTCTTGGTTTATGAAGCCTCCTACATTAGCTTACACATTAGTTTTGTTTCTGCACTACACAACTTTTAATTCCATTTCTGTTAACTGCTGATGGGGAGTATGAGCCTGAAGACTTTTATAAATTATTCAATTATTTTATTAATTATCCTGCTTTCCTTGCTAGTTATTTTAATTTTTAGTTATTTCAGCTTTTTACAAGCTTCTAAGAAAACAGCTGAAACCTAACACTAATATCATATTATTTATATCTTTATATATGAAGGCGAGAAATCCATCATGAGCTGCTACAGAAAAAGGTGAATCACTGAGCTGCAGTGCTCCAAATGTTTTTTGCAATTTCTGTTGATACTGCAACAGAATTTATGTGCATCAAACAAAAATGCAAAAAAAAGACATTCAGAGACCATTATTGATTTTACAAGACCTAACGTTTTTTTCCCCTATTTAAATCGAAACACATTATCACATCTTCAGATGACTACCATGTGTATAGAACTATCAGCCTTATTGCCAGCACACTTCCCTGCCACCAAACTGAAGTCATCAGTTTAACCAGCATTTAACGGACATGGCTTATTGCTTATTGTACCGCTTGAAGAAGCTCATATTTGTTTCTTTTAGCCAAATTTAGAAATAGGGTATTAAGTTCTCAAATGCTTACAATCAGCGTAAAATGTTAAACGTTCAAAATCATTTTTAAAATCATCAGTCCAGATTACAATATATTGGAGAGGCTTCTACAGGAGTAAATGACCTACAAGGATAACTTTGTTATTCAAAAAATCATTTTAGTTTCTGGAACTTTAAGGGCAAGTTACTAGAACTTCCTTGTGAATTCTACTTGTCTTGACTTATGACAAGAAATATGGGGCCAGCTGCTTCCATGCCATCCCTGGAATATTCTTCGATATGGAATGCAACTTCCTGAACAGAACTTCCTAACTTTTTCTTGGCTTACAAGCTCAACATTCTACCTTACCAACCTGGTGGCTAAACCTCAACGGCTTTAAGCAGAGCCACTGATAAACTATACACTATCTGCTTTATCTGAAACAGACTGGGATGGGTGTGAACCCCATCCCCAATTCGTTCCACAACTTTCATGTCATCTCTAATTTCTCCATGCACTTTCATTGGAGTATGGAACAAGCTACCCAGCCATATGGCAGAAGCCGTTACACTGGCTTCACTCAAGAAATTACTGGAAAAGATCATTGGATCAATTAACTGCTAATGACAAAATGTGCTAGATGGGCCAAATACCCACCTCTCATTCATAATCTCTGATGTTTTTAATTTGTTAACCATTTTGAATATGCTAGAAAGCATGGTAATATGAACATACCGCTCTGCGGCAGTATTTATATTATCGTCGATAGCGCACAGCAAAGCAGAGAGGCCTACAGTAGGTGTAAAAAACCTGAGGTAATTATCAGTTGAAGAAGTGGAAATTCTCAATAGCAATAAATCCTCTAATTCCTTTTATCTTAAAGTGATGTAGAGTTCACATTTTATTAACGTGTTTCTGAAAGGTTTGGTTCAGGAAAGTACTAGGTTCTCTATTCACCTTATTAATTATGGCAGGACTAATTTTCAAAGCCCTGGCTAGTTGCACTCTGAAGTCAGCGTTTGCCTAATGCACCAGTCATGTGTGAATGCAAACAGTTTTACTGGGTTATAATCACCACTGAACAAATACACTAATAAGTGTGGAGTTCAAAGCAGTACAAGCCACTGTTGACAAAGATTTTAAATGAGCTAACTGTTTTAAAATAATAATAATTCCTTAGATTTATATAATGCTCTTCTGGAAACTCCACTTAAAGATACAGATAATGGGGACTCTCCTCCGCCACCACCTGGATAATGCAATGGCAGCCATAGTGCACCAGATCACTCACTACACATCAGCTATCAATGGGGAGCAGAACAGAATCATGAAGCTAAATCATAAATGGGAATTATTTGGAGATTGGTTAGGGCCAATGGGAAATTTGACACCCATACGCCTTTCGGGAAACGCACAGGGATTTTTAACGATCAGAGAGTCACAACCTTGGTTTTACATCTAATTCGAAGGACGGCATCTTTTTACTGTATAGTGTCCCCATCACTATACTGGGGCATTAGGACCCACACAAACCACAGGTGAGCACCCCCTAATGGCCCCACTAACACCACTTCCAGCAGCAACCTTAGTTTTTCCCAGGAGATCCAGATATTGACCAGGCTCACATCTGCTGAGCTTCAGTGGGTTGACAGTTAATAATGAAAGCTTTAACAAAGAGTTCTTTGAGGCAATGTATTGCAGAGCAATTTTTTCAGATATGCAACTAGATATGCAAGTTTTACTTTTTATACCCTCAATTTATCTCACTGCTCAAACCCTTATACCTGCACATGAAGAAAGCCTAGAAAATGAACACTCTGAAACATGAAGTCAGGCTATCTACAGCTCTTAAACCTAAAAAGCCATTGCATAAACAGCGGAGAGATAACAATGAACTACAAGCGCTATGCACTTGGCAAGTCAAAGAGTTTACTAAGAGCAGTACAGTATGTCAGAAAGTTTTAGAACTCAATCACACTCTAACTTGATTTACATTTTCTGCTTTCAGCTCTTAAAACATTGAATGTGACTTAGAATTGTTATGAATCTTGTCAAGAGCTTGAGAACTCAACTCATTCTGGTGTGTTATCCAAAACATAAACAATTATCAAAGGAATTGACTGTCGGGTCATTTGGTAGGTTCGCACCCTGATCTGTGTTTGTTCATCATCATGTATTCAAGCTCTATTATCAGATGCTCAATCAGAAATAAGCATAGACATGTACAGGACAGAGCACTTCTGTCTGCTGAAGTGGTTAGCAAAACTACACTTGAAGTTGTGTATTTCTGAAACTCAGAGTTGAGTTCAGAAACAAGTAAATCCAAAGTCTAAATAAGCAAGATGGAGGGATTTAGAACTTAGCTGGACTGAAAACGAGCAGATGCAGTCATCACCTAGCTTCAGAGTTGGGAACTGCTATACTAGAAAACAACATGACATCCAGTGACTCTTTAGAAGTTTTGCCAATCCAAAGTAACACTGAATTTTTCATCCTATACTGAGTCATCAAGGTGCTGTCGTGCTCTTCAAGGCTTGCTTGTTGACAAAAAACGAGTGTAGTTTCTAGTCCATTAGGGAACAGGAACACAGTACTTGTATATAACAAGTGCAAATATCACTTCTTTGTCTTTTCTCATTAAATGATGCCTTTTATCATCAAAAGGGCTGTTCGCTATTAGATAATAGTTTGAGAATTCATACCGCAAAAAAATTCCTCCTCAATAAAAACTGCTTTACTTAATAGTCTGGCTAAAGTGAGTTCTGACATGCAACCCTCTCGCTTTATCCTTGAATTTATATAAACAAAGAGCTTGAGAACCTATGGAAGCATCCCATTTCCAATCACCTTTCCCATTATTCAGAAAGAACAAAATACTTTGAAACAGGATATTATTGACTGTCATTTATACTTTTAGCTCTTTATGCTTCAAGACTTCCTGTCAAGAGGCAAAGTTATTGTTTTAAGTATAATCTGTAAACTGTGTGATAATTCTGTTTCACTTCCAAAGACATGATTCAATTACACAATATACTGTCTAATGCAGAAGGGCCCTATTATACCAATCAAAGTTTATTTATCAAATGCGGTGTGCAGCAGTAGTTGTTGGCAATGAAACGTCTTCTATATATACACACACTATATATTCCAAATATAGACTGTACAGTCCATACTCTGTATTTTGTTACTGTACATTGCAAACCATATAAAGTGCATTGCTTGATATTCAGTACTTTTAAAATGCTCAATTGCCACTTTAATTCCCTTGTTCAAGATGCCACACATGTACTTGAAGGAGAATTAGTTGTACTGTTTAAAGCTATACTGCAAAAAAAAAAACGTACAATTTCATGTGATCTCTAACATTCGTGTAACATTCACATGAAGTACTAAAGACATTCTCTATGGTCCTCATATTACAATATATTCTAATGTTTTCTACAGGGGTAGAACAGCAACCAGATTATGAGAACTGGTCTCTCTCGTAATATCACACCTAAGATCAAAGACAGAGATTCTGAAAACATAAAACCAAGAGCAGACGTTTGCAATAATGCCTTTGATACTGCAATACAACACTGTCATTTAAAGTTATAAATACATATCTTCTTTCAATATTCTACTTATTGGCATAACAATAGGGTGGTTTTCTAACTAGCAATGCATTTTCCCCATTGCAAATATAGTTATTGTTTTAGTTTGCTCCTAAGAAGAAACTGACTTTCATAGTATTTCTCATGTGTGTATAACAGGCAATTTACACTCAATATGAAAGGCAGAAAGGCAAGATAAAATACAGCTTGTTTAAGTCTCAATTTATACTCAGTATACAATTTGTTGTTCAAATGGCTTTATTTGTGGAAGTTTAACATCTCTGTCAAACTCGGGTGATGTTAAGATCACATACAAAACACTGCTCTATTCCACTAATTCTAATTCTACAATTGCCCATTTCAGTACCAGATGAAACATCTATAAGGACATGAAAGTGACAGATAAGGTATAAATTAACCCCTTTGGCACTCTGAATACTAATAATGCTAATGGACTAAAGCAGGTATTTTGGATTCTCAGGCTCTTATTAATGTATTATTTTTCAAATTTGTTGAGGTCTCACAGCTTCAAACTCAGTAGAGCTCATTATTTGTCAAAAGACAATTTAAATATTGGAATATAGCAATTATTTCCAAAAAATTAAAAATACAGATGCAATAAGCTGTTTTAACCATGTAAATCATAGTCTTTTAGAAGCAGCACTTAGGTGGCAATTGCTTTTATAAAAACAAGAAAACTTGTTTGCACACTGTTCATATGATAACACAAAGACTGATAGATGGCTGTTCATTTGCTGATGGAAATTGAAAACATGCTGTTCAAGATAATCAATTATTTTAAAGCATTTCTGGGCATGTTATACATACTTTCACCTTCTCAGTCACATAAGCTATTTATTGCTGTGCATGATTATTTGAAATAGTGAAATACTACCGCAATGCCATTGAAAGGTATATAACATCTGTACATTAAGAGTGGGACCACACACTAATCTGGTATTGTAGACTCTTGGTACACTCTTCTAAATAATAATTAATAAAAGTCAAACTGTCTTCAATAGAAGGTCTTTGTGTTTTCTAACCACTCAAAATACAAACAGCACTGTAAACTAATAATGTTAGAAATACTAACTTCCATAACAGATCTTATTGAATATTAAATCATTATGGTGTTGGTAAGGTTTCTAAATATGGAGTTCTTCAAAATTATAACAAACAGCCCTTTACATTTCTTGTGTTTTTTTTTGCCTATTCTGTTTATCTTAACTCCATGGAAATACTGTACTTTTTCTTTCTCTGTTAAAACAAAAATCAAGATCCTCAAATTAGTTGTTTGATCTGAGTTTTAAACAAAAAACTGACACGGACTAAGCCAGATTTATCATTAATGTCATTTAAAAAAATTAGACACTGCAAACAGAGTTGAGAATTCAATGGTCCTCAAAAATGTAGAAAAGGGATAAGGTAAAATTATGATATTGATAATTATGATATAATGTGGTTAAAATTGGTTAACACCCTAATACAGCTTCATTTAGACTACTGCATACAGTTTGATCTTTAGGTTTGTAGAAAGACATTGCTGCTCTGTACTCAGTCCAGAGAAGAGCAATCAGATACATTCTGGGAATTAAAAGGAATGTCCTGTAAGTCTAAAAGCACAGGGGACCTGATACAAGCATTCAAAATCCACAAAGGGTTTGACAAGGACAAGGTCGGCGCAGTGGACATGCTCAGAATCGATAATGGAACAAAAACAAGAAAACAAGTAGAAACTATGTGGAAGTGCATTTAAAACTGAGAACGGGAGACACTTTTTTTTGCAAAAGTTTGTGAAAGTATGTTGTGGAAACACAGCCATATTGTTGAAGCTGATACACTAGCTTCTTTCAAGAAAAGGACCCACAAGATCATAAGTTCAATAAGCTACCAATTAACATACAGGCTGGTTGGGTCAAACGTCTCCTCTCATTTGTACCTGTTCTTCCAAAGGTAACATGATTTCTTAATTTTTATATATAAAAATTGGGTACTTTAGAGGGGTACACCTTAAGTGAATATAAAACCCAAAAGGAAAAAAGTGAAAAGAATTGAATTTACTTATCTTCCTGAGTATTTCATATAGATTACATAAACCCAAACCTAACTTTATTCTTAACCAAGCCCCTAACAAAAAATCTGGAACAGAATACAGCCAATAACACATAATTCAGTATTTGTATATAATATGATTGTTATTTCATATACTGTACCTACCAAGATGGGCGAGTTAACTCCAAGGAAACATCACGGTATCACTGAAACAGTCTTTTACTGCCACCAGGTGGAGTTTTAGAAAAAGCATAAAAACAACTTCAACAGAAAAGCATTTGTTTAATCTGTACATGCATTCACAAAAATTAGTAGAAAACTGAACCAATTTGTATTGATTTCCTAGTTTCCAAAAACAGAACAGGACAACTGCACTCACACCCCTGGGGGTTCTACAAGAAGTCCTCTAATATGAAGTGAGGCAACTACCATTGAGGCAATCATGCAACAAGCATTTAACTGCACAGGTGTCAGCACTCCGATCCCCTATCATCCCTGCCTCCAAACAATGATGTCGTGATAGGATAGAATCCAAAAATGCCAGTAAAGGGAATTTCGAGGTTCCCAAAACTACACCAACATCCGTTTCAGTAGGTCAGCCACAGCCCGATGAATAGAACATGTAGAAGAAACCCATGAAACGTTTATTTGGCACTTACTCTGTTGAAGAAACTGTAGCTTGTCCATGAGGACAAGGCTGACAGGACCAACCCATCCCCTCTCGTCACAAGGAACGAGCCAGGGAAGAGGGAGAGGTGCGAGAAGGAAAAAAACAAAAAGGGGTGCTCGGACGACAAAATATTTACACACAAGAGCAGTATCATCATCTGTTTTAAAACACCACTTAGAAACACTGAGGCCAGTCCAGAAGATGCTGTACATAGCAAGTTCCTTAAAAAAAATAAAGACTGGTACTATTATTCAGCAAGAGAAATAAGATAATTGTTTTAAATAAAAACAAATACTGTGCAATACAATATGTGATGCTACCAAGATTAAAAGGAAATTTAAAAAGCCCACTACATTTTATATGCAACTGGAAACAGACAACGGGATGTTAGTGCACTTATTTCAGTCTTCAGAGAGTCAGCATATTAAAAAAAAGTCAAGTACAGAGAAGTCAATGAAATCCATCACCTGTCTTCAGCAAATGTTTTTATTTTGTTCGTTTGGCCATCAATAACAAAATGAAGAAAACAAGTTTTATTTTTCATTAGTAAACAATGAAAGTCATCCATTCAAATTCTGGAGCATAAAACTGTAGAACCAGGCAAGGGAAGATGCAGTCAGGGACCTACGAGTTTCACCTGAAAAGGTAATAAATGATGCTCATAGCAATCCTAGTTCACAGGGAAAAATAAAAATACAATATGAACAGTTTAAGATAGTCTGCAAACTTCACAAATAAAACAGCACATCTACATTGTAGCAATAAAGAAACTTGAACCTGTCATGCACCAAGCATTTGTCCTACTGTATATTTCACACAAACACATGCAGACACAAGAGGCCACTTTAGGGCTCATTAGTGTCCAGAGAGAAAGGATAATAGAAGTGAATATTACTACTAGACGTAAGCCAATAAGCAAAGAGAATTTCCGACCATACACTAACGGCAACATCCAACTAAAAAATAAAAACTTAAGAGACTGTAATGGAAAATGCCATGGAGAATAATCATCATGACTGCTAGGAAAAATGCAAAGTACAAAATGCCCTACTCTAGTAAACCTACTGTACAATAACAGGACTGCTTGGGAGATGCAAATCAAAGAACATTTACTCCCATTCTGGTTTAACAGTTATGGGTATTCTTGAGCAAGTCCACGGAATTCTGAAAAATGCTATAAACCCTTATGTACAAAATGAATACACAACACATGCCTTTTACATTCTAGGTTTAGTGAAATTAGTAATTTTTTTTGCATGAGTACTTGAGACTTTTTGAAATGTAAATGCTGCCAACACAATCTTAAAGGAAGCACATCTGCCTCTTACAATATCATTTTAATTTTATTCTCTTTAATAGCTATAGTAGACTGACAAATTTTATTCATGAGTTCAGCGCATGAAGAACAAAAGAACAAGATTATCCTCAGCATGAAAGCAAGCAAAAAAGATTAAAAGCACCCATTTACACAACAAATAAAACTTTGTTGTTGTTAGAAAAATGATTTCAGCTGCTGGATTCATATCCCGTTGTTAGACACAAACACTGTAGATAGAAGCACTTAGCTTTTAAGATTAGAAGCCATTTCTTAAATAAACACTTTTAATGAACTTACTTGCATATTAAAGATATTTGATAGTGAATGGCTAAAAGCTAATGTAACTATAAACACTAATGTCTTTGTACAATGCTGTTCTAAAGGTAGTATTGTGCTAATTTTCAGTTACACTAACATTTTTAAACATTTACTTTTTTAAAAGCATACACAACTTTCAGCTTGCACATTAAAATCAAAACTGTCCAACACTTTAGTAAATGCACTTTACAAAAGGATACTGCCTACTGCACTAAAAATGTTTTTTGAAGCAGTCATTTAGTCTATTCTGGCAGTCAAGCCAGGACTATTCACCTTCATTCACCTTAAAGAATGCATGAGCATTGCAATGAGCAGAGATTATAAGAAGACTTGAGAGTTATTACACTAGTATCTACTCTACTCAGTTGTGCCTTCATGCACAACATGCACAAAGTTTGTGTCATTTTGATGAGCAAAAATATACAGGTAATAATGCACACTCTAATATTTCTGACAACAATGGTACTCAAATAGAGGAAATGTTTTGTGGTACAATCAACAAGTACTACAAAACAACAGTTAGCTTTATTGTGACTATGATTCTTTACCCAGTTCTCCTTATTTTGACTGTGTTCACAATGGAGGATTATTTCCCCATTTATTCATCCTTAGTCCTTGGTTGATGTAGCCCAGCAGGTTTGATGAATAGTTTATATCCTCAATAAATTAAGGTCTAAAACACTGACAATACAGACCAATTAAGTGAACAATTGATTCAATTCAAGTCAGTAAGAGTCCATGGATGAATGCAATCCAGAAGACAAGATGGACCAGGAATGAATATACGAAAAGAAAATCTTCAGTTTCGATTAACATGCACCCTTCAGTACAACTCAATGGGATCTATCCAATGTGTAGAGATGTTCCATAACATCGCTTTTAATTTATTAAAAGATTTATATCAGCATTTAAAAAAGATATTCGTCACCGTATCTTTATCAGAATTTCTATATTACAAGACGGTACTGTGGAAAACGTCAAAACCTGCCCTTCTATAGGTTAATTTATTAAAATATGTTAGAGGTGTAAAGAACAGCGACTGAGACGTATCATATCTAAAAACACTCATTTTACACAAATCTGTCTGAACAGTAAAGCTTTAACGTCAATTCCTGAACTGGTGCATCGGTTATTTCGACAATTTTACATTAAAATTTAAGTGTGCAAAACTCAGTCCTAGAAGTAAGTGGATTTAGTATTGCATTACTTAAAAGAAAAACTCGATAAGCATCGGTTTACTCACTGAGAATAACTTCTCACCTTTCGTACCTTCGTATACCTTCTTTTTTTTAGATCCATTTACTCGAACCAAAGTCCAGCGAGTTTCGACTCCTAGAAACCAATATCGACATATAAATTTCCATTTTATCGTACATGATACATCAAACAAACATCAATGTCATATACATACCGGACATCTCTAAATGTAATTGTCATTGACCATCCAAGAAGTGAGTATAATCCTTTACAAACAAGCTGCTGCCCCTCCAGCAAGTTAAACCTTCCGACTCCTCTGTCCTCTTGTCTGCTAAGGTGGGCGGGGGAGAGTACTTGTTCTGAAAATGTTTCACTCTTTTATCAATTAGGATTTATTTCAAGATGTTTGCGTAATATGTAGAATTTCCAACTTTGTAGTGACACTTAGTTCAGAACATTATATCGTTCTTTAGAAATTCTTATGTAGCGTCGGATGCAAATATACAACAACAAATAAAACTATTTAACCTCATTTGTAATGGTCATCAACGTGGTTTTAAATCACTTAATCCATCGTGTCTGTTTGTAAAGTGCATGCAAAGTATTAAAAAGACTGACTAAATTGCAGTTTTTAAGTGAGAATTGCGTCTGTTTGTTCGTCTTGCCTATGTCAACATAACAAGTCTAAGGTTTACATGGTCACGCGGGTGTGAAAGATTCCACAAAATGAAAGAAAAATGTTGTTTCGTGTTTTGACAAAACGTGTAACTCTTTTAAACTGAAGTTTAATAAAGCAGTTTGAACACTTAACCGCCCTTTTGGGAGGAGCGTTTCCCTCCTCGTCATCATTGTCAACAGGGAAGCTGGAGCTGGAGCTGAGATGTGCAAAGGCCGGCATTTATTGTGAATTAAGATGTTTCTTTTTTGTGTTTCTTTGTTTTTTTTGCGGATAGTGTCAACCTCCGAAAACCATGGAATGGAGAAAATACAGACGTTTGTCATCCCACACAGTCATATGGATGTGGGCTGGGTATATACAATACAGGTAGTGATTACACAGTATTGCACAGTATTTTTTCATGTTTACTGGATTATTGCAGTAATAACTACATATTTTGTATCAGATTTCTAGCTGCTGTAGGGGTCCGTGATTTATCTGAACCACAGTTCTCAATTTGGGTTTTCTTCCGCCGTTTTTTCGTAATTTTATAAAAGGATCCGTTTTTCTAAATGTGTTTATACCAATAACTTTAATTTTTGCGCGAACCATATCCGACTCAGGCCAGAGGTGTTAAGGAAATTAAACCAACGCGTCTTGCTAGTTGCACATGATAAATCATATGACACTGTGCCACGTGATATAGTTTACTGGATGTTCAAAAATGGATATCGAAAGGGCTTTGGTTAAAACTTTTTTGTGAACCGTGTTATCTGCAATACATTAGTTTTAATGTAGTTGAGAAGGTTCTCTAGTTTAGGCATGAAAACCTCAGAAATAGGACTCGACCAATAGTAGACGTGTCATTTGAATTATTGTATCAATATATTATTTTGTAAATATATCTTGTTTGTTGTGTAATTTGTGTGACACTACAGATAAAAACATCAACAAATTCAAGCAATGTGTTTAATAATGTATTATAAATAGGTAAACATGCAAATGGAAGGTATGTGGATGTGGATTTAAAACTGACCAGAACAGGAGACACTGTTTTACCCAAAGGGTTGTGGGAGTCAGAAACAATCTACCCAGCTGTGTTATTGAAGCTGATATCTTAGGTTCATTAAGGAAATGGTGGGATAAGATCCTAGGATCACTTACAGTAAGTGCTAAATACCAAATGAGTTGACACCTCTCATTTGTACCCATTTTTATTTTCTTATTGTGCTTTCAACTAACATTAACAAATTACTATTTGTTACTTGCAGAATCTCAGCCTAGGTTATACATGCAGATCTATATGAGCTTTCACCAGACCGGCTGAGTTGAAGTTTTCACTCTGGTTTTACAGAGGTGTCCTAAAATACCTCTGGAATATTCCATTGATGGGTAGAGGCCTCCGTCAATTGGATCAAGGAATATCATGAAGGAGTTGTCAGAGCACAGTGTTACACTCCCCAAAATGGATGTTGTTTTTGCATCCTTCTTGATAAATTGTAGTTTTAATAGTGAATTGCGTCTGTTTTTTTTTTTCTGTCAGCTGTATGTTTCGGCCTTCAACATGGTCATTTCTACATTTTTTAACAACAACAGTTATATCTGCTTAGCAGAAACACTCATCCAGAGCAGCATACAGAAAATAGGTTTAGAATATACAGAAGTGCATTGAAAATGCAATAGGACCATTGGAAAACAAGTACAAAAAATATTAATAACAATAAGCAATAATGAAGCTGTAAAAATTAAAGATTCAATGCAATGAAAATGAAACTGTCATTAGTAACACTGTGTCAAAGAAATAGAAGGCAATCAGAACTCCAGTTGGTCTAGTTTACCCATCTCTAAAAACATGATAGACACAAGCATGTCCTATAACTCCCAGCCCTCTCTGTTTACTTACATCTACATCTCATTAGCCTTTTACTGCCATGAATGGTTCAGCCAAAAGAAGCCAGCAATATATTTGTTTCCGGTCAACAAGTATCATTAAAATATTCCGGATGTATTCAGTCATGAGTCTTTACAATGCTATATGTTTGCTGCTATTCGTGAAAGTTTGAGTTTGAAGAATTGTTTGGTGTGGAATGGCTAACCAGCATACATGGTTTGAAATTTTGTACATTTTTTTTTTGGTATTATAAGTGAGGTTTTAAGGACAAAGCCTGGTAAAAACTACAGATTTTCTGCAGCAGAAAATGTATTTTTTGCAGAAAAGTTTTGTTTTATACTGTTGGTTTATTTCTTAGGTGTATCCAACAGTGAGCAGTCTTAAGGTGTTGATGAAACTGTTGAATATACAGTATATGGATTTTGTGATGTGGACAGTGATTGACTATGTTGGTGGTCAGTTTTCTTTATTGATGCCGGGTGTGTCCGCAGGTGTCTAAGTCCAAAGGTTACGACATTTGTTAAACCAATAACAATGTCATTGTAATTTATGAGCTTAACTGGAATGAGAACATGCAGGCACAGCAGTCCTTCAGCACAAGAACTGAGGACCACTGGGCTAGACAAGCTGTCACAAACCGTGTTCTGTTTAACAGGAAAGCATGCATGCTTATGCAGCCAACGTCTACACTTCTGTTACTGAAGAGCTGACAAAAGAGAGGCACCGCAAGTTCATTGCTGTGGAACAGGAGTTTTTTCGCCTGTGGTGGGACTCCGTGGCTACTGAGCAACACAAAAAACAGGTACAAGAGGATTGTTCTACTTCCTAATCAGAAACAGGCTTTAAACAGCCTGGAAAGGATCACTGCTTGTTCAGATCTTGAAAGTCCTAATGCCCTGATGCCCTGTCGACCAATTCCTCATCTAATGCAATCCTAATGTATGTTCCAGTGATGGTTTAAAAATATTTTTCTTACACTATTCTTTCTTGTGATAATAAGAGAATAATTATGTGTAACATGGCATTCCTATCTTAGAAAAATTGAATAAAATCAACATTCTAAAATTTTAATACAGTACAGATCCATTTTTGGGAAAGCACAAATATTTTAGTGTCCTCAGTCTCCATCTGTCTCCTGTCTCCGTCTCCTCTGTCCATACAAAATTGTTCAGTCTCCCAGATACATGGTAGAAATAATTGTTCTTCTTTAACAGTGATTCAGGACAATGTTTATTTACTTACTTCTATGTGCTGTGAATCATAACATTGAAAAAGACAAAAAGCAATGTGCAGTCAGCCTCTCTGTCAGAAAAACGTGGTAAATCACAGAGCTGAGAGGAAAGACAGGTGTTTAATATTGACCTCCTTTATTCTCTTCAGTTTTGGCAGTTGCTGAAAGAAGGACGTCTGGAGTTTATTATAGGAGGGCAGGTGATGCATGATGAAGCTGTGACAGATCTTGAAGACCAAATATTGCAGCTGACTGGTATGTTTAGTGCTTACATTGTGACTTTCATGATGAAAATGAAAAAAAAAACACTTACAAGTGTGGTCTTCTCCTTCAAAATGCGAAATTATAATACAATTCCAGCTTCACAAAGAATGTCAGATGCACCCAAGATGAGCTTGCATTAGAGCTCATTGTTGTGCACACAGTTAATCAAACAATTGAAACTTATTCCTTAGATGGAAATTAACAATCAGGGTGATAATTGTGCAAAAAGCGGTAATTTAAGCATAGCAGGAGGCTGGGACAGTATTCAGATTTTAAATAAGACCAGGTTGTTTCAATTCATCCATCACACAGTTAAATACAAATGGAAGTAACATATAAATTATTCCCCCTGTGTAACAGTAAAACACCTTTTATATCACACTTCTAAAGGGATAAAGACATTCGGGAGATTTTGGTATGTTCCAGATTATATATATACGGTGTGAGTACCTTTAAGATGTGCTGTCCTAACTGAGTTTTCTTTTCCATACCTACTGAAGAGGGCCATGGGTTTCTCTATGAGACTTTTGGAGTGAGACCTCAGTTCTCTTGGCATGTTGACCCCTTTGGAGCCTCAGCAACCACACCAGTGGTCTTTGCACTTGCCGGCTTTAATGCACACCTGATCTCACGCATTGACTATGACCTCAAAGATGATATGCAGAAAAATAAGGTAACTCACTATTTTGTCTTTCAGGCTGCGTGTTATAGCATATGTGGAACTACAGTATGTGGTTTTGATTACTGAATACTTTTCAGTTACTCTATAGGATAGTGATATTGTGTTTCTGGCAACAAAAATTAGAAGAGGAAAGTGGGTTTATCAAATTCTATACAGTATATGCTTCCCTTTTTAGTAATCATTGAGTTCCAGTGAGCCTGAAGGCTAACCCAGCAGGCACAGGGAGTCAGGTAGCACTCTAGACAGGATACCAGTATTTCAAAGGAGACGCACAGAGTTACTCATGGGAACAGTTTGGAGTCCCCAGTTGAGCTGTCTATCTTATCTGTGGACTGCGAGAGAAACCTTGAACAAGGGAAAAACATGAAAACTCTTAACTGCCAACCAGATTTAGTCCCAAGACCCATTGTACCAACCAACCCTATTATTTAGAATTTAATAGAAATGTTACCTTTTGTTTAACTTCAGAGAGGTTTTGATAGATATTAATGTGAATAATTTTCAGTAATAAAGCCTTTTAAAAAATGTATGCAAGCCAAGCACATCAGTTTCTTTTAATGTAAATTATTACATTTAAGTTTTAATTTTACAAATGTTAGCTGTGTTTGTTTTACAACGTAGTTTCCTTTCAGCATGGAAAAGAAGTAGGTTCAATTTAAGGTTCTGCATTTCACACCATCTTAATAATTTTAGCTATGAATGTCATTGTTGCTTTTGACGATTTGCCTGTCAGCAATTGTGTGATCTGAATACAGTTCCAGATCAGATCTGTAATGTCTCTGAGTCAATATCAGAACCCAAAATAACAATGAGGTGCAGTCATGTTTTTGCCTGTAAACCTTTATCTTGTAGTCTTTTAAATGCATCTATTCTACATACAGGCCCATTAATGTGGTAAAATTAATATTCATTTGCTTCAGTGCAGTTAAAGTATAAAAATCTCTGAATCACAATTATAGACATAATCTGTGAAATGTTTACTAATTCTGTCATGATACACAGTTAATGACAGCTATTGTTTGTAATGCAAATTAAGTAGCCAATAACCGACATAAGTAGCTATAATATATCTTGATAAATTTTACATTTTGAACCTGCAGGCAAGAGTTTGCAGCCAAAGTCCTGCAGATATGTATTTTGAGCTGTGATGAACAGAAGATCTATATTATTAGACATGATTAGCAGGGCTTTAATGTCCTTAAATCAGATGTTCTACTGTTGCTTCTGAAGCCTCTAACGAGTGCATCTTATGTTTTTGACATCAGAAATTGCAGTTTGTGTGGAGGGGCTCACCATCTCTAGGTGAGAAGCAAGAGATCTTCACTCACATCATGGACCAGTTCAGCTACTGTACTCCATCACACATTCCCTTCTCAGACAGGTTGGGCTCCCTGGCAGTTAGACAACAGCAATGTATTCATTTCTGCAACGTTTTTTTAATGTGTTTAACCAATGACCTAGGGAATATCACACTTGTGTTTTTCAAAATATCTGAAAGCTGAGCTCTTACTTTAAGAATTGTGGGCATGAGAGTCTGCTTTATTCAAAGGTCTGAAAGCTTTATTGGAAAACATAAACTGCACCACTCACCAGCTTTCCATCAGTTTTCAGTAATTTTGCTGAAGACATTTGCCTATTGCTACACTAGCTGCCTGATTCCTGATTTTTGACTCTAGAAAGAGAGTTAATACCAAGGAAATCTGTACTGCACCTGTACCTGCATAAATAGGTTGATCTTTTGCCTTTAAGCCCTTAATCGGTGGCTGAATTGTAAATATTTTTTTGATTCTGGTTGGTTTTCTCACTGTTGCAGGTCGGGATTCTACTGGAATGGTGTGGCCCTTTTTCCTGACCCCCCAAAGGATGGTGTTTATCCTAACATGAGCTTGCCTGTCTCCAACAACAACCTCCATTCCTACGCTGAGACCATGGTGAATAATATCAAACAGAGGGCAGCCTGGTTTAGGACCAAACATGTACTCTGGCCATGGGTAGGTTTAAATGTCCACAACATGGTGTTTTGTTTCACAGCATAATATGATGACGTCGAAACATAATGCAATACGCGGACAAACAGTGGGGCATTAATATCTCACAGTGTGGGTTTAGATTTAATTATCCCAATGGAATTTTATAAAACTCAAAAGACACGGATGTAAAATAAGACTTTCCACAACCTCAATTAAGTTGTAGCTCTTTTCATTTTCTTTGCATCCAAGCACTTAATTCATCTCCTGGGCTCCATCCTGGAGCTGCCTGTCTTTGATGGGAAACTATTTTTAGCATTGATTTTATGAAAGTTTCTTTCACTTCCTTTTCATCAGTTCACCATAGCCGACCTTGTGTTCTCAATTCACCCGGTCGTACTGAGCCATGAGGAGTTTAACTTTTACATCAGAGGTTTTCGGCCCTGGTTCTGGAGCACCGGAGCTTTCGAAAAAGATAATAAATCGAAAACCTTTTTTGAACAAATGCCTTGTGTGATCAAACTTGGTGAATTTTAAGGGAGTTTAAATTTTAAGGCGAGTTCCTTTTAAGGTGCAGGCGTGCTTCAGGACTGTAATTGAAACAAACAGCTGAAGAACAATTTGAGCTTGAGTTGTACATGAAGTGAACAGGCCTAGCTGTGAGTCCAGTTCTGGACTGGGCCAGCTTCTGTGTGGAGTCTGCACACTCTCCTCAGGTTTGTGTGTGGGTTTCTGTGCTTCAGTCTGCACTAGTATTTCAAGATCTGCTGGACAGGTTAGTCAGCATCTCTGAATTTTTACATGTATGAAATGTTTACATGTACTGTAGGTGCATGTGCATGTCCTGCGATGGACTCCTTCTCTGGTGTGGGCCTGCCTTACATCTCCTTCTGGTTTTGGCTTCAATTTTTGCGGTGACTCTTAACCGGAATAAACAGTTTTCAGATGAAGGATGAATGGTTAAATCAGTTAAGGCATTAACTACATCTTGTCTGACGGATGTGTCCGAGAGCAGTTCAAGTAAACTCGTATACAGGTGACATGATAGGCATCAGATGACTTGAATAGTTTTAACTTTAGTGTCTCCTTTCACTTACTCTTGGGTGGGTGGCACAGTAGTTAGCATTTGTGGTTAGCTGGGGATGCCATCTACTTGGAGTTTGCTTGATTTCCCCATGTTCATGTGGGTTTCCTCCCACTGTCCGAAGACCTGCTGGCTTCTGTAAAATTAGCCCTGCTGGGAGTGTGTGCATGTGTGTCCAGGGTGTATCCCGCCTTGCAGCCAATGCTTCCTGGGACCACTGTGACCCTAAATAGTTATAAGAGGGCGCTGAAAGGGATGTGATGTGATGTTCTCATTGAATTAGGATAACATGGGACTCCATATTGACAATATTTCCTTTTCTTTCAAAATGTCTAACAGGGCTGTGACAAGCAATTCTTCAATTCCTCAGTTCAGTTTAAGAACATGGATCCTTTGCTGGCTTACATTAACCAGCACAGTGAGGAGTTTGGGGTTACAGTGCAGTATGCCACTCTTGGTGAATACTTTGAAGCTGTTCATAAAGCAAACCTTTCCTGGGATGTAAGAGATAGCCAGGACTTTTTACCTTATTCCACAGGTACGTGTTGAACTGGCATTTTGCTTTAAGGAAATGTAGTCTGTTTAAAAACATATATATAAATACATTGAGGTTTAAATTGTGTAGCACTGAAGCAAAACTTGTTGCAACACTAGACTACATATGTGGTGTTGCAGAGAGTTGCTGTAGAAACATTGAATTTTATGTAAACCTTTGGAAAAGTTTTGTCTAACCTTTACAATTTGGCACTTTCATTAAACCTTCTTAATATTAACAAGACCCCAGTGTTACAATTATTCTTTTGGGAATGTGTTGTACCAGTCCTCCACAGTCCAACGCCTCCTATAGTTACATTAATAATCATCAGCATTCATCTTAGGAAAATTGTTGGATTGACCAACAAAGAGAATAATTAGTGCACAGGTAGTTATTAGGTTATGAAATCCAGAAGGCCTTGTAGCATCTAAGGCTCAAAGCTACAGTTGTGAGAAAACGTTTGTGAACCCTGAGGAATTATCTAGATTTCTGCATGAATGGCTCCTAAAATGCGATCTGATCTTCATCTAAGTCATCATTATAAATAAAGACAAACAATTGAACAAACAACACACACAACATTGTCATATCTTTATTGGACAAATTGTATTTGTTCTTTATTTATTATGATGACTTAAGATCAGAGCACATTTTAGGAGCCATTCATGCAGAAATCCAGATAATTCCTCAGGGTTCGCAAGCTTCTTCTCACAACAGTATTCATGCGGCCCGGATGTGCGTGTTATCAGACTGGGATGTTAAGGGCTAAACAGAAGCAGGTGGACAATCAGGAAGCTTTGTTTGTCAACAGATCCCTTTCAGGCTTGGACGGGGTTTTACGCCTCTCGGAATGTGCTGAAGGGAGCGGCTCGCAGGGCGAGCTCTCTTCTGTTTGCGGCTGAGTCGCTGTTCACAAGGTACAGGATAATGTTCCCGGACGGACCGATCCCCAAAGAATGGGCTCTGCAGCAGTTGCGAGCCCTCCGATGGGCCGTCTCTGAGGTATCTACTGTCAATAGACTAATTGGGTATTTCTGAAAGTAAACCCATCTCTTTCTTGCACCACCTGTTTTTTTTAACCACAAAAATAACAAATGTTTCCTTCACGGTGAGGTTCAACATCACGATGGAATCACGGGGACAGAGTCCCCCAAAGTTGCTGACATGTACATAGACCATCTTGCCCAAGGAATGATGGCAGTGCAAGAGCTAATGGCTGCAGTTTTCCTGTTACCAAAGGGAGGTGGCGCGCCGTTCACATACAGCCAAGAAACCGCGAGTAAAGGTACATTTTGGTTTTGCAAAATGAGCAGTAGACCATGGCGAAGTGGCACTAAATGCAGAGCACTTTTGCCAGGGTTTCATTTTAAATTCAGTACCATACCAAATGCAGGTAGTTCTTCAGTACTGCATTGTATTGAACCTTTCAGTTATGAGGAAGGGAATCAAAATGAATGACCTCGAAGCAGGAACTTACATTTTTAAAGTTGAATTGCATTTATATTGATTGTGTTGTCTTAAATACAGATTTTTCTCAGGATCCTGAACAGCACATCATAGTCTATAACCCCCTGGCATGGAATACCACTACATTCATCAACGTTACAGTGACCTTCCCAGTGGCCAGGGTGTATGATGAAGATGGAAAGCCTGTTCCCGCACAGGTACTGCAGATAATTTAAGCAGGGAGTCACAATACACTTCAAGATTATAATGCAAGCAATACATTAGGGTACTAGTTTTAAAATAAATAAGATCTATATTTTATTACTATTTCTCAAAAGGTCCTTTGGCCTTGATGTGTCTTGAAGACACAAATAGACATTTATGGCTAATTAACACTGACGTCAGGAGATGCTTCATCTAACAGAGGATTGTGGGAATTTGGAACCAACTCCCAAGTCATGTGGTTGAAGCAGATTCCATAGAGTCCTATAAGAAAAAATTATAAATCTTCCAATAGTAGGTACCAGTAACCAAAAGAGCCATCTGGGCCAATTTGCATCCCACTTGTAACCTTTATTCCAGAGCTTCGTAAGATTTAATTAAATTTCTGATATTCACAAGAGATATTCTTATTTTAAACCGTGTGCAGTACTTCGATACTATTGTTAATTTTAAAGTACGTGATACTTTCCATTTTTACTGTAGGTGTAATAAAATGATAAAGTAAAGAAATGGCAACTGCCATTACCAGATAGTTCCTGCAACTGTAGGAAAATCATCACTATACTTTCAGAAGCTACTTAATTCAGTTTTGAATGAATACACACAACTTCACACTGAACTACCTCTATTTGTGTCACCTCTTTTTACACAGTTCATTTTTTTGCTAATCATAATTCCGTCATGGATGTCTTGCAAACATTTTTTTTTCTTTAATAGATCCAGAAATCTCCTGAATCTGTTTCTGTGTATGATCTGTACATCCTCGTTAATTTAAGTGGACTGCAGTACAAGAAATACGTAATAAAATTTTCTACATCACCCTGCCGCAAAGACTCTGAGTCTTGGCCAACTTGTTTTGGAAGAGTGGTGAAATTTGACCGCCAGAAAGTTAAGAGTTCAAAGATAACAGGCCGGAGGCTTCTACCTGTCATGAATAGATGCTATATGGTGATGATTGACCTGGACACAAACTTGCTCCAAAGCATAAGAGATAGGTGAGTTGTGTGCTATGACTTAAGATGTATCACAGTTGTTTTGTTATGCTTTCACTGTTTTTTTTTTCTGAAATGTAACTAACCTTGCTTGTGATTACTCTGTATTTGTAACATGCTGTGGTTCAGTTCAGCTGAATCTCTAAATGGAGGTTATTGTGTACTGTTCTGTTGTAGCAGGCTGCCTGTATTAAGAGCTGCAGTAACCAGAGACTACCACTAGAGGTCGCTGAAACAGCTTCAGAACACTTTTTTGATTTATTGTTGTAAAGTGTAAACCATTTTCAATGGTAGATAATTGTGAGAGAGATGGTGTCTTTATTATCCCCGGAGGGGCAAGCTGTTTTACAGCAGCAGTGTTGGAATACAGACAAACACAAAAAAAGAGACAGGAACAACAATATACATATTTACATAGAAAGTCCAGATTTAAGTATATGACTACAGGTATGAATGATAACTTAAATTTATTGGTTTTGGTGTTGGGGAGTCAGTATCTGCACTCTGATGGGAGTAACTGGAAATTATTAAAAAGGGGTGTGAAGGATCTTCGCGGATAGATTTTGCTTTACGCAAAGCATGTGAATAATAGATGGAGGAGAGGGCTGGAAGATCAGCGCCAATGACCTTCTGGCATATTTTCACAAGTCTGCCCAGTTTGTTCTTGCTTCTCAGATTCAGGTTACGAAACCAGCAGATCATGGTAAAAGTTAGAACAGATTCAAGGCAGGACCGGTAGAACAAAACCAACAAAGAATCATTGACCTTAAAATACTTCAACTTCCTTAAGAAAAAAAGGCGCTGTTGACCTTTTCTGAGGATCAGGTCAGTATTGGCTTCAGAGTTAAGCTTGGAGTCCAGGACAGTCCCCAAGTACTTATATTGTTCTACCAGCTCCACTGAATCTCCCTCAATGTAGGTTAGGGTGGGAGTGTGGGTATATTTCCTGAAGTCAGTTATCATGTCTTTGGTATTGGGCACATTTAGCTTGAGGAAGTTTTTTTCACACCAGGTGGCAAACAATTCAATTCAAGGTGCTTTATGAGCATGACCGGTGGGTACAATCAGTCTTAGCAAATAAAAATGAAATTATAAACATGAAACAAAACAAAAAATAAAA
The DNA here is from genome assembly GCF_040954835.1 of Lepisosteus oculatus. NCBI lineage: Eukaryota > Metazoa > Chordata > Actinopteri > Semionotiformes > Lepisosteidae > Lepisosteus > Lepisosteus oculatus. The sequence continues at coordinate 42,610,058 of NC_090696.1, read as the reverse complement.
AATAAAATCTACAGACGTATTAAAGACATTTACAACAAAGATAACATAAAATATTTACATAAACTGTAAACATATGGAGGATTATTGGGAGACAGACTCACTGTTCCTCAGGCTGTGACAGGAGATCACATACTGGGCTGCCAGTTCAACTGATTTCCCTCCCCCTTCTCCCAGTAGGATTGGGACCCGTTGTGATTCTGGCAGGTGTGGGGACTACTCTCTCTAGTGTGGGGGTACCCAAGCGAGGGGTCTTTTGCTATCCAGTGATGGGGTACCTAGCCTACCATTTCCGCAATTGGACACTTAATTGAAATAACAAGCTGCCTGATTGGAACTTACTTGTTGAACACTGTATTTACTGGCAACTCCACACATGATAAAGAGCTGAAAACAATGAAGAGTTCACAGTTATCCTTTTATTGGGATAGTTAAGAGTTTAGCTGAAACAAAAGTGACCATGTGTGTGGTTCTCCAGGTTATGGATTAGGACCAAGCTGTAATGCAGGGGTGTCTTCTAGATTCTGTTCTAACTTGAGCTCCAAGATACAAAAGTGTTTTAAATATTTTGAAGACCTGTGTAATTGTAATACTTCAAACCTGCTTAAAGGATATTTTTGAAGTACCATTAATGAAATCAGTTTTGAGCAATCAGCTTTAAAGGAACTTAAGAAACATCCTATATATTGATGCAGAAACGTAATTGTTCAACTGACAGCTCATTTTGAAACAGAAATCAGGAGACACTATGACCTCCAGGGATCCTAACACTTCTGCTCTGGGGCCTTCATTGTATTTCTATGGGACAAAGTTCTTTCTGTTTTCTGTTTAGTTTATTCTAGAGAAGATTATGTGATTTATTTTGTTGAACACCTTCCTTTCAAATAAAACCAGGATTGTTCTGGACCTGAAAATTTAACATCAGAGTCCTCTGCCACCTCCATTATCCGTTTCATGTGATGAGGTCCTGAGCCTGCAACAGAGATCTTCCAAAGCATGTGAAACAGAAATCTAAACAAAGAGGAATGTCTCAGAGAAAAGCTGAAGCTGTTAATATAGTAAAAAAGTGAGGTTAAACAAGTAGTCGCTGGTGATGTCGTTAATTGTGACCAAACTGGTGAAGATGGATGAAAGAAAGCAGACACGGAAGACTCGATTGGAAAGTTGACACTCATTTAACATACAAAAACAAACATTAACAGTTCTTTTCCTTCATTGAATTTACCACTCTATATAAATTAGTAAATCATGTTCATTGATATATTGAGATCTTCTGAAGGTCCTGTTGTTAGCCGAATAAAATGTCTACATTGATTGCCCATTCTCATCTGTAAAGGCATACTGTGCAAGTATTTAATTGAGTTCCATAAGTCCAGTTATTTCACTGTGATTTGAAAGTGTTTCTTCTTTCCAGGACAAGTCAGAAAACTGTAAAGTTGACCCAGGATTTTGCAGAGTACTATGTCAATGGGGATGTCCAGCAGGGACCCATTTCTGACAATTACATTTTCACTGCCCGTGGGTCAGCTGTCCCTGTTTTTAAAGCTGTTGGTATGGAAATTGTTCCTGGGAAGCTTGTGACAGAGATAAGACAGTACTTCTACAGGTACCGTACTTCTTTTTTTCTTTTTGAAAGCCTCAAAGTTATCAAATTGCCAGGATGCAGTTTTTTTATAATGCCTGTATAAAGTTATCAAAAATGTTTTAAGTCTGGATTCTTGTCTGCTTGTTGCTTTCTTCAGAGAAGAGACTGACAAGAACTACAGATATGCCATGTACACAAGACTCTACAGCGTGCCGGAAGAGTATGAAGGGGATTTGGTGTGTCATCGTATAGAGCAGAGTTATAAAATTGGCCCACTAGAAGTGAACAGAGAAGCTATCTTGAGGACTGTCACTGATCTGAGAAATAACAAGACTATATTTACAGACAACAATGGATTCCAGATGCTGAAGAGACAACACAAAATGTTTGTGAACAATACTGTGGCGAGAGTGAGTTAGAACATCTACTTTTTGCTCCACCTGTATTTATTTTAGTGCATTGTTTAAGACAAAATGAATCTGGTCAGATGTGATATTACATTTTAAGAAACCAGAAGCTATTTTTAGTACATTGTGTGTCGTGTGCTTTTGGTCCTTACTTTTAAGGTCTTTTTCGTGTCCATTTGTATTTTACTTTATGTTTCTTATTGCAGAACTATTATCCAATGGTGCGTACTGCTTACATTGAAGACAACTCGATGAGGCTGGTATTTCTAAGTGAGAGATCACATGGAGTCTCCAGTCAAGATCATGGTCAAGTCGAGGTGAGACCCTTGATTTTCTGTCACAAGAAATTATTGTTTGTTAATTGAAACACTACACAAGCAAGAAATCGCTGGTTAAAAGAGTTGTTTAGCAATATTGTAAGAAGTTCACTGTACATACTTGGGCCCTGTATTCAAAGTGTGTATGTGCCTGAATCTCTTATGCTTTACTTAGGAACCAATTTCTTTAATAATTATAGTTTAAGTTTTTTAGATTTTTGTTTTTGTTCATGAGGAAATAAACAAATACAAAATCAGAGGACAATTGTTTTTTTTTCGCTTAAACATTATCATTTTGTGCTTTCGATAATATAACTGAATGCTGAAGCAAATAGCAAGCTTTTGTCTGACAACGGAATAATTGATGCCTATAGGATTTCAAATTCTAGGTTTTTTCTATTAAAGAATGAACAGATACAGTAAATTAATAGAGTAGGAGTTTTGAATACAGTGGAAATATGACTAAACATCATGGTAGCACAGTAGAAAGCATTGTTGTCTCACAGTGCTGGGGCCCTGGGTTCAATTCCTGGGGTGCTATCTGTGTGGAGTTTTTATGTTCTCATGTGTTCCTGTGGGTTTGTCCGTAAGTTTCAGATTCCTCCCACAGAAATACTGGTAGGTTAATTGGCTTCTGGGAAAACTGGCCCTGTTGTGAGTGTATGTGTGTCTGTGTCTATAATAAACTGGTGTCCCATGCAGGATGTACCTTACCCTGCACCCGTTGCTTGCTGGGATAGGCTCCTGCTCCCCCTATGACCTTAAATTGGAAGAAGCGGTCAGAAAATGGGTGGATGGAAATATGATTTTAAGATGTATTTTTACTGCCCATTTTTTGTAAATCTTGTATAGATTTACAGCCCATGAACAAACTGGGCTCTCTGTGGGTTTTTCATGTCCAACCACAGTTTTCCTAAACAGATTACATTCCCTGTTTTATCTAATGGGCAACGTCTGGGTGACATTGCACATGTTCTTATTCCAATAGCCTGATTCTGCATGTCTGTTTCTGCTTTTGAGTAATATATAGTAAATTATTTTTAACTGTTTGAGAGCTGGTCAAATTTAGCAATGGCGGTTTCTTCAAAACCTTAGAAAAAGGTTTTGTATTTTGTCTGCAGTGCTGAGTGCAGTGGCAGCCATATTGCAGGGCAGAAGCAACAATGAAATCTTGCTTTGAGCAGCGATCCACTGGGCACCTACTGCGGTTGTTTTAATGTGGTTTTAATATGCTCCCACAATTGGGCTGGTTTGTAAATCTGTATTAAATTAATAACCACAAGCCTAAATAAGACAAATTATTGTGGTTGTCACTTCCCTTTTTAATCTAAGTGTGTGGTACTTCAACCATAATTCAACCAAGCAAGGTTGTATTTGTGTACCTGGCCTGAAACAGACAGGGGTGTCATTGTGTTTCAGGTCATGCTTCATCGAAGGTTGTGGAACAATCAGAAGTGGAATCTGGGATATAATCTAACTCTGAATGACACCTCTATTGTGCAGCCTGTCCTGTGGATGATTCTGGGGTCTAAGTCCATGACTTCATCTCTCTACCAAAGAAATTCAGTGGCTCTTGAACACAGGCCTGTGGTTATGCTAATTGACACTCCAAGTAAGACATGTTTTTCCTGATAATTCCACTTTATAAACTGCAGTTGTGCTTGGTTATTTTAATGTATTTTAAAAGATGTATAAAATGTTGCTGAAATGCTGAAAATGTTCAGTTTGTAAAATGTCTGCATAGTTATTCTTGAGACAGTTCCAGATTTTAGAAAATTAAAAAACCAACCCAAAGGACCACTGAGCAACTATAATTGCAGTATAGCAACTAGCAAGTACAACATCATCCATTTAGATTCATGATTTGTATTAGGATCCATGCAGTGTTTTTGTTTTGTTACATTCATAAACTCAGTGCTCCGCAATGTGGAAATATAAAAACATCTGAGTCCTGGAAGAAGATACTCCAAGTTGCTGAAAGCAGCTTCTGTGGTCCAAGTTGCTCCAGGCCTCTGGTGTTGTTAGATTTTTTTCATTCTAAAATTGCTGACAATGCAGTAAAGCAAACAGATGGCAAAGAATCTTTAAACAAATAAGGCAAGTGGTTGTGGTTAAAATAGTGATAATTTTGTGATACTGTGATAATTATCACTTCAAAGAAAGACATTGATAAATTGCAAACACTTACACAGCTCAAAATCAATGCTTATTAATATCCTGGAGTGAACACTGATAATATTAAGATCTGGAATCACGTGATATCCATTTATTGCGGAGTTCACCTCTTCTGATGTGCACTCTAAAACTCTGCTTATGAATTGTGTTCTCGCTTTGGGTAATTAGGACTTTTAACTTTAGTCCCTCAATACTCAATTCCAGGAAAGGCCTGGACTGCCTCAGAGCCCAAAGAACAAACCGGCCTTCCAGTACAGCCTGTTACTCTCCCAGTAAACCTTCATCTTCTCAGCCTCAGTGTTCCAGGCTGGAGGTACAGCTCAAACCACACCAGACATTGGAGAGACGTTCTGCAAGGTACTTTTTATGTGACATTTTGTATTTATTTAGATAAAAACAATTTGATTTAATTGGATTACCAGGTGCATTATATTCCTTTGTGACAAGTTAGGGAAATAGTTAGGCTCTCCCATCCATCCAGGACATTTATGACAGACGGTGCTTGGGAAAGCTCTAAGCATCATCAAAGACCCCACACACCCCAGCTACATACTGTGTGACCCTCTACCATCTGGAAAACAGTACCGGAGCATCCGGGCCTGGACTACCCCCACACTATCAAACTATTAAACTCCCAGCCCCTCTCACCCACGATCTGAACCCTTACAGTGCCTTCTCTCTTTATCAAAACTCAAACACACATTGAAATCTACCTCTACCTCACAGTCAAGATGTTGACTCCCCATAATTTTCTATTCTTTATTTCGTTCTGTTGATGTATGACTTTTGCACAACTGATGTTGTTTTGCACATTATCTGTTGTTGTGTTGCACATTGTCTGCTGTCTCTCTCTTTCTTGCCTTATACAATTGTATTGTTGTTTTTTTGTACTGCTTACCGTCTGAGAGCTAGCTAAATAGCTTAAAACATTTCATTATACCATATACCAGTGTATGAGTATAATGACAATAAACTTGAACTTGAAATAGGGGTGTGAAGTTCTAACAGTTACCACAAGAGTATGCCATCAACTCAGGATACGGGCTGTAAAGAGCTCTAATTACACTGCACATGAGAATTCAGGGAGCGATAAAGGCTGAGTGAGGAATCCAGTCATACTCTCAGGTGTGCCCCATTAATCCCAGGGTTATAGCAAGGCATCTGGAAGAATGAGTGTTGATGGAGCTGTAGACTCTTCAGAGTGAGGTGACTGCAGGACCTTTAAGATTTACTGTATTGAAGAGCAGAGTAACTCTCTCGGGAAGAGAGAGAGAACCAGGAAGAGAAAAAGCTCCTTTGACCGAAAATAATAATATTTTGTTCTCCCCAAAAATGCTTCATCTAAAGGAAATCATAACTGCCATCCCAGGTATAAAGAAAGGAAAACCCAGTTAGTTATCTGCATTTGCCCATGACCATGTCCAGTAGCTTCCTATTCCTGGTCCTGAGGGTACTCTTAAATAAAACTACCTACTGATTTTTGTTCTGACTGGGCCATCTATTATCAGTGCCGTATTGTACATTTAACACTTAAGCTTGCTGGCTTAGACCATTTTCTGTACTCAGTCCTTGGTTTTAAAAGTACAATAATTAAAGTGCATTACTTTCAACAGCTCCAATACACCAAATCTGATTAAGCCTCTCCTGTATTTGTCAATTAAGAACTTGCTCCCTTATTTCTGACTAGAGAGGCCTCCATAGCTCATAGATTGATGTTGAACGAGTCAGTGTTTTTTTGTTCCTTCCTCTTCAGTCCAGTTGATTTTATTTCAGCTAGCACACCTGAATGAGGGGGGGTCCAGCTTTTCAAGGTCTGAAAGCAATTTGAAAAAGACCTACCACAGAATATTTCAAAATCAAATCAGCAAAAACATGGCAGCAATGTTATCCACCATGCTGTCCTGTGCTGTATAGATACAGATATTGTGTTAACTATCGCTGCCTGTTTATTTACAAAAGCATTGATCGCACAAATAAAAAATACGGTTTTAGGAAGAAAAATATTTACAGTGTTTCATTCTTTAAGGTAAAACAAGAAAAGCAGATCCTGACTTTGACCGAGTATTGCTAAGGATCATGCATCTCTATGAAGAAGGCGAGGACCCTGTTCTGTCACAGCCTGTCACTGTAAACCTGAAGGTACTAGAAAAAGCTTTATAGTTGTTTAATTTTTTATAGTTTTTTTTTATTTAAACTCCCTGTAGCACCTGCAGGAGTTTTGTGAATTTACTGCGACACTTTAATAGTTGTAACAGTAAATTATGAGGTATGGTTCTTTATGGCTATTAGGAATCAATAATCAGAACAATCAGCAATTAGGAAGAGGTACTTGCTGCAGGCTAGACCTTGGCTGAATTCTGTCTTTACGTAAGGAGAACTGTTCCTTATCAGGAAGACAAACATCCCTAAATCAGTGCACCAATATGAATGACTCTCTGTGGCTTGGACCACAGAGATGAGAGAGAGGGACCTTTTCTGTCTTATTAATAAGCATTGCCTCTATATACCTTAAGTAACTCATATCCTTGTCTTAGGTTATTTCTGTAGGTGGACATAATAACTGTTTAAGAAAGCATTCCTTTTATAGTCTCCTGTAGAGAACTAGAAAAAAACCCTTCTGTTTACCACTGTAGAATCCCATCCCATGAGAGCTTAATTCAATTCAAGGTGCTTTATTAGTATGACCGATGGGTACAATCAGTGTTGCCAAAGCAAATAAAAATAATAAAATTAACATGGAACAAAACAAAAAATAGAAGTAAAATAAAACTACAGACATATTACAGACATTTACAACAAAGACATATTATAAAATATTGACATATACTGTAGGTGGCTGGAGCTTTATTGGGGGACAGACTCACTGACAAGAGATCACATACTGGGCTGCCAGATCAACTGAGTTCCCTCCTCCCTCTCCCAGTAGGATTGGGACCCGTTGTGACTCTGGCAGGTGTGGGAACTCTGGGATTAGATTTCTGAATTTGGGGAAGAATGTTTCTCTAATCCCAGAGTATCTGTCACAGTGCAGTAGGAAGTGCACCTCTGTCTCTATTTCTCCCCGCTGGCAGTGGGAGCACAGCCTGTCCTCTCTGGGCAGCCAGGTCTGCCTGAGTCGCCCAGTTTCTATGGCCAGGCTGTGGTCACTGAGCCTGTACTTCGTCAGGGTCTGTTTCTGTTTGTTATTTTTTATTTTGGTCAAATATTCAGCTAGTGTGTATTGTCTGTTTAGGGTTCTGTAGCATTGTATGTCCCAGTTGTGAGATATTGCTGTCTGAGCTGTGCTGTGATGTGGTTGAGTCTGGGTTGTGGTGCTCTAGCAGTGCTGTCCTGAGGCTGGTTAGTGTCGGTGTGGCTCAGGTCAGTGAGCCTCAGGACCAGCTGGCTCAGGGGGCTCTGTTTTGGGCTCAGCAGGGCTTTGTGGTGGTAAATATCACCACAATGTGTTGAGCCTAAACCTCCAGATAGGGAAATAATGGGGGGGGGTTGGGAATACTGTCTTTTATCTTGGTAAACACCTGTATCAGTGCTGGCCTTTGTCCTGTTCTCAGCTTTTTCAATGAGCATATAGGGCTGTTCTTTTAAAAGTAGAAATAAGTTATTTGATGTGTTGTTGTGTACAGGTTCAAATTATAGGTCTTGCATTTCATTTTTACTTTCTTTCACAATTCATATCATAAGCCTCTTTTAGGAACAGAAGATGCTATGAATTCATGTTCTGTACATGTGCCTGTTTCCCGTGAAGAGTATCTGAATGGAACTGAAAGACCCAAGCATAGCATAGCCATTGACCGTGTCTTTAAATGTGTGAACAGGAAGTCCTGAGGAGCTTGGGCCCAGTGAGCTCAGTGGAAGAACGTTCTCTCACAGCAACCTGGAATCTCTCAGAGCTTAGAAGATGGAAGTGGAGGACAACACCAAAGAATGTCGAGGGTGAGTTTAATTGCATTTCATCAGAAATTTGAATCAGCATTGTTGGTTGCTTAGGTTAGTCATAATTACAAATCCTTATGCTCGGGTTCAGAATGTACCACTATTGTAAACGTCTGGTTTTGAAAAATATTGCATGATTTAGGCTGGTTCAGACCATTTTGCAATGATTCATAGACATGATTTGGTTTGTTCATTAAAGTTTGTGAAGCAATGTCTCAATCAGCTTAATAATGCACATTACACGGTAGAAATTGGATGGTTTTTTTTAATTAAAAAGCAAGCATAACAAATTCCATAATGGAATAGTACCTTACCTTAACTTCAACCCTAACACTGTTTACAGCTACTTAAGACTGAACTCTAGCTTTTAACAGTAAGCCAAGTTGAATTTGAATTGAAAACAGAGAAAGAAATCTAGAACAGAAGAAATCTAAAGATGCTGACATCCAATTTCTTTACAGCTTTATCTAATACATTTTGTGAGGGAGCCAGAGCCTATCCAGGCGAGCAACGAGTGCAAGGCAGGATACACCCTGGATGGGACATCAGTCCATCACAGGGCAGACAAACAGGCACAAACACACACTCACACCAGGGTTAATTAAAACAAAGGCAATTAACCTTCCACTGCGTCTTTGGACTGTGGGTGGAAACCAGAGTACCTAGAGGGAACCCAAGCGAACTTGCAGAGAACATACAAACTCCACACAGATAGCACCCCAGGAATTGAATGGTAGGCCCCAGCACTGCAAGGCAGCAATACTAATCACTGCACCACCACAGCACTGCATATGAAGAAGTAATGTTTAATAAAATTGATTAAAATAATGAATAGCCATCATCATTTCACATACAAAGAGCATTTTGAAGTATCTAAGCATTATGTACTTGTACTCTTCCTTAAGAAAAATGTAATGTTTTTGTTTGCTTTCTTTCCAGAGCTGAAAAATCCTTCGGTTACAGAAGACTTCACTGTTACAATATCGCCTAAGGAAATCAGGACATTTTTTGTGCACTTTAATTAGCAATTAAAATATGCCAGTAATCTTCTATGAAGATGGCTTACCATAATTTTGACTTTCAAGAATCTAAATATTGTAAATATCCAAAGATAGGCATTATCAATGCTTTTTAGTTTCCTTCTTTTCACCTTCAGCAATGTGACAGTTGGGCAGAAAGATCAGCTAGCAACAATAAAATAACAAGGAACAGCCTCTGTCGTGTAATTGACCTTTTTTTGGTAGCATTTTCTGTAAGTAAATGCTTACATCTTCCTTAAATCATTACTCACTGCTGGATGAAGATCTCCCCTAAGCTATTCAAAGAACGTCTGTTCATAGTTATCTGTAACCACCTGTATTTTCAGAACATACTAATTTAATTCTGCCATCTGAAATGAGTTGGAAATTTGGTCTCCAGGAATCCTTTTTAGCATTTAACTGACCTGCTCTGTCCCACTCTAATTGTAATATGTCATATCCTTATGCTTCTGTAACCATTTACATATTAACAGTGAAGCTGTGAATCATTTCAGTATCTGTAAAATGGAGGTTGTAGTTTTGACGGTATTCCAGACATCATATTTTAATTTTAAATAGATTTTGACACTACAGTATATCTCTTTAGCAGATTGGCATTGTTTACTCATAATGACTTGGACTTCATTAGGTCTCTGCTGTAATACAAAATCATGTAATACTACCCTGTTGTTCATTTGTCTACTTAGCAGATGCCTTTATTCAAAGCAGTTAGCAAAAAATAATTACAGCTTTTGAGTTACACAGATTTAGAGATTTTAGGAGAAAGATTATTGCATCCAAATACAAATCTTTGTCACTTCATCCCATTTGATTCCTGTGGTAGTTAGTCAAACATTGCTCTGTGCAGTTGTAGCAGTGACGTGACCCACATATAGATTACATGTTTAGTCAGTGGTTTATTTTTATTCTAAGGTGTGTAAAAATACTGCACACTGTAACTATAAGTTGTAAACATTTTATTGTTTTTTTTTGCCTAAAAACATTAAACATTACTGTTTGCAATTGATTATAAGAAGTTTGTGGTTTTTCAAGCAAAAGCTGTGCCATACAGGCCAGATGTCTTTGACTGAGAGACGGATTATGCATTGTCTATGGCTAAAACAGATGAACAGAAAGAATTCTAAAGTTTTCTCTCTCCTTGCACATCATGAAGATTTGTCTTCATGTTCCATCTTGCATTCTCAGGAAATCATTCTGTTGTCATTGGTACCTAACAATTTTTTAATTTCACAACGCAATTACAACACCTAACAAGAAAATGCATTTCCTCAGCTGAGAGCCAACCCCCTAGGCTTTAGGACAAGGACGTCAGAGGAGACATGAGAAGGAGAAGGTAACCAACCTTAGCCAGCAGCCATATCACCCTGCAACTCACAACTGGGAGCCCGCTGAAGCTAAGCAGGTGTAAGCCTGGTCAGTACCTGGATGGGGGACCTCCTGGAAAAGGTTGCTGCTGGAAGTGGTGTTAGTGGAGTCAGCAGGGGGTGCTCACCCTGCAGTCTGTGTGAGTCCTAATGCCCCAGTATAGTGACTGGGACACTATACTTTGACAGGTGCCGTCCTTTAGATGAGACGTAAAACTGAGGTCCTGACTCTCTGTGGTCATTAAAAATCCCAGGACGTTTCTCGAAAAGAGTAGGGGTGTAACCCTGGTGTCCTGGCCAAATTTCCCATTGGCCCTTACAATCATAGCCTCCTAATAATCCCCATCTATGAATTGGCTTTATTACTCTGCTCTCCTCCCCACTAATAGCTGATGTGTGGTGAGCATTCTGGTGCACTATGGCTCCTGTCGCATCATCCAGGTGGGGCTGCACATTGGTGTTGGAGGAGGAAAGTTCCCATTACCTGTAAAGCGCTTTGAGTGGAGTGTCCAGAAAAGTGCTACAGTATAAATGTGTAAGCAATTATTATTATTATGATTATTATAACCAATGTTGAGCTAAGGTGGTGATTGAGTGGAGGAGGGATGCTACAAAGACAAAATACAAGGAAAAGAGTGGTTTTCAGGAAGTTATATCTTGGTAGATTACAAGTTATACTCCATTGAAAACCATGCTCAAGTTGCTTCATTTTAGCATTGAGCTTCTGTAAATCAAATTATGATTCAATTTGTAGCACTTTGTATTCAATATTCTTTTAATAGACTATTTGTTTATACTGCAAAACAAGTTTTGAAAGAGAATTTTAATATTAAAAAAAATAATTTAATTAAAAAATATATTTTCATTTAATTATGTGAAGCGTCATCTTTTAACTTTGTCAGATATCTTAAACTGTTAGACTTGCATGATGCTCTTTTGTTGCGGTTTTGTTTGTTGTGCACATGAAGACATGACTTCCTCTACCCTTGACAAGTCGGTTGCATCAGAACCACGGTCTCTGCTGCTACAGTGTTCAGAGCTAAAAGGCATCTAACACAAGAGTTTTGAAAGTTGATCTTTTTTATTAGCTGATCGGCGTAAATGTAAAGTACTAAAATAACTTTTCTAGGTCAAGGAATAAGCATCTGCCAGTCACACTAGATACTAATGAATTATGTTACTCACTTTCTATTGTGTTTTACCTTAAAACTGTTTGAATCCTTATTGTACACTGAGTATCGAATGAAACGTCACTCTATGCTTGTATGCACAGTTACTGTATATACAGATTTTGGGGATTGATTAAATGTTACTTCATTTTTTCAATGTTTCATGTCTGACAGTAATACGTTAATGTTAGTTTTGCATCAAAGCTAAATTGTCTTTGTAGGAAAAACATTGCTCAGGCACAGGTGATTTAAGCTGTTAAGTGTTAAGCTTGGTGAAACTCAAAAAACGAGCAAAGGTCCCAATATGTACCACTTATCAATAAACAAATCCACACTATGTTTCTCATCATCTGGGGTGTTCATAGTTGTCCATACATTTCCAATTGTCCCATACGTTTTAGCTGACTACAGTCCGTTGATGATAGGCCATGAAGGTAGAGACCACAAGTCATGTCACTTCACCAAAATTGAAGGGTAGGGCAGAGTGTGATGGTGTGGGTCAGGAGAATCTAGTCACGACAGAACATCACTTATAATGGTTGATGGTAACCTAACTGTCAGAGGCTACATTGATCAACTCCTGCCATTCCTGCATATTGTTCCAGGCATCGCAGCATTTTTAGCAACTCAATTTTATTGTTGCTACTTATGTTTAGACATGGATGCACTACTCTCCAGGGATGAGCCCCATTGAACATCTGTGGGATGAGCTGGGACAATGTGTAACATCTAGGGTTCAGAGACCAGTGAACAGGCACATGCTTGTCCAGGCTCTAGTAGCAAATGTACAACCTGTAGTATCCGTCACAAATGTACAGACTATTTCTTCCAACAGCTGAATTCTATAATGCTGTGACTTTCACAGTAAACCTGTTAATGGCAAATGTTGATCAGTTTAATATCATTGCCAGTGCACTGTCTTGTCACTAAAATGTCATTGCACCAGCTGCAACACTGTTATTTAACTAATAACTTTGTAAATTGGGTTCAATTGAAAGTGCTGAATTTCTTTTCATAAACTGAATGAACTGTCTTAAGATAACAACAGCAACTTTCAATGTTTTCCAATGGAATGAAAGCTGATCTATTTAATTTGAAACCATTGCACTTCTTAATGTATAGAGGTTTAAACTCTTTCAAAAGAAAATACTTTAGCATACAGTGAAGGTGACTCTTTAATTTGATCAGTCTCTTTTATACCTTTTCTGCTAACTGTAGGATTGGATTTCATTACTGGGATGTATATGTAGTTCTAATACCACCTCTGTTGTTTTACTACAAAATATTATCACCGATGCATTGTTAAATGTTTCACTGTACATCCTGTGTCCTGCATCAGAGAATGACATTTATTGTCCTATTAGAGTCATATACCCAATTTATTTGGAAAATTCTCTTACATTTTAAATTAAACTTGTTTACAAACCAGACTGTTTATACGTTTAGTGGTTTGCTATGCTTTGTCTGACTTGAAATGATAAACTGTTATTTTGAATGATGGGCAGCGATACTGAAGAACAAGAACATATTTTTTGTATGCTGTGGTTTTTCTGCGTCAGTGAAAATAGACAATGGAAGGTGCTGTTCTTAAAAATTGCTAGATGTTCATTATGAGTGTTTATGGGATGCTTCTGCAGTTTACAACATACAGCTTCCTTTGGTTTAGTTGGTTTAGTAAGTATTATATTCTCATTACTGCTGCTAAAATGTTCCAGATTATACTATATTTGTCTGTGTTCAGTCTCTCTGTTCTTAAATTTAAACTTTTTCTTTGGTGTGTATTTTATCATACCTTTGTTTTGTGCTCAGTTTGTTGCTGAAATACAAAAGATTGAAGTAATGAAGATTGAAATAAAAATTAAGATAAAGGCTGAGCCTTGGTCATACAGTAGGAATTTCCATTTCCATTTTTCAATCTGGACAGTCAGATTTTGTAAAAAAAAATGACTTTGTTTTGTAAAGACCATAACTTGAATTGTCTTAGATGACTTGTGCTAAAGAAACTCTTTTGTCACGACACCAACTGCAGGTTTAGTTAAAATAATAAATTCATTACTTGTGCTTGAATACCTTACACATGGACAGAACATATTGCAGGTGGGAATCGGGATGTTGTATTTGATATGATAAAACATTATTGATCGAATTTCAATTTTGATGACTAATCCATGTTCCATAAAGATAGTTATTATAACTAAAATATATTTTCCAATTATTTTGTATTTATTTTATAATTTTAGATTATTTTATGTATTCTTTCCATAAACAGAAACAGGTCAAATTTGACCAAAATAAAAATACCAAACTCTATACTTTTATACAATTTATTTGGGATAAAGAATGTCAGAAATAAATTATTATTCCTGAGAGAAAGTAGGAAAAATCAAGAAATTTACTTAAATGTACTTGTATAATAAACATTTTATACAATACTTAATAATACAACAGCTGTCTTAATAATACAATAGTAGCTGTCTGCATATTTGCCAAAAATTGACAGAGGTTCTCCCATTTATTGGCTTTATTCTTAAAGGTTTTGAAGTGTGTGGTTTCGAACGTTTCTTTGTGCATCATTTACTAATTAAGGGTGAAGTTCTAGAACACTGTTTAGCACTGTTCCTCTTAAAACTATTTTGTGCTTTATCTTTAATCAATTTGTACAATCTTGTTTGTGGTTTTGAAAAGTCCACACACCTTGTATGTTACAGTTTTCAAGACAAACACTTCTTACAGTTTGGATAAATACACAAATGATAGGATCTAGAAAGTTAAAAGAGCAATTTCCATCTTAATGGTCTAAAGTTATTACAGCAGTATTTTTTATCTTTAAGAACACTATCAATGTGCAAATGGCTAGATAATTTTATTATACGATACCAAATCTAATATCAACAAAATGTCTTCAACATCTGCGTGAGCAGAGCTACAGTAAAATACCTCAAAGAAAGTTACCATTAAAGCTATCACTAATTCAACTTTTAGCATCACCACTCACAATGTTTCCATCACTCAAGATCTTTATGACTTACTGTAACTTTCCTTTAAGACTTAAAAGCTAACTGTAGCATAGGGCTCTTGAATATGGGTTCGTTTTCAAAGCGTTAAGATTTAGGAGAGCAGCTCGTATGAGATTACCGAGAGGGTCAAGAAGTTAAGGATGAGTAGATAATTAAATCAACATGATCTTATCCTTGTATTTTAAATGTGGTTTCAGTTTTAAGTTGGCACTGGATATAACTATAACTCCTCAGTTGTAGTTAGGAAGGACATAAGAGATGTTGAAGAATGTTTCTTAACTTGTGATCACTTACATTGGTTGTTAGACACAGAACTGCTGACAAAAAGACAACTCATGCAGACTAATTTCTTAAATATCCAACTACTTCAATTATCTATTGAATTTATCATTTCAGAAAGGGGAATTGGTTACTTTTTGTTTATGGTTTGGCACGATTCATGTTCCTCTTAGATAGAGACTTCATTTAATGTCGAAGTTGTGTTTTACATTGAGTAATTAATTTAGTTAATGGTGGTTAGGTCTTTTGTTAATCTTTTTTAGTAGGGTTCATATTGATATGCATTTAGTATTAGGCATAACAGTGCTTGTAACTCTAAATCAATTACCTTCTAAAGCAAGAAGCTCACTGCACCTCAAACTCTATTTAAAACAGTTGAAGAAAATTAAGAGCATTTATTTCTACTTGTGGTTACAAATGTACCTTGATATAATTCAAGATTCTTTCATTTTTATTTTCCAGAATGTTATAGTAATGCATTCAATAATTATTAATTATATTTTTCTAACATTATCTTTCTTACATTTATTACTAATGTAAGAAAAACTTAGTATTTTCAGTTTACAATATATAAATCTAACCCTGTAAAAAATGTAAATGTTATTTCTATTATTAACTGAGAAGACAACCGTGTTTGTGACATCTTACAATATAACACCCAAGATATATTAATGCATTTATTTATTTCTTTTATTTCTCAATAGCTGCAGAGGGAAAATTTATTGTCACTCAGTCTCCTGAGCGTATACATGCTGTTGAGGGGGGATCAGTTCAGCTGCTCTGCTCTTGGAAAATGCAAGATGCTGTCCAAGCAAAAGTTGAATGGAAGAAAACTGACCCATCACACCCTAAACAAACAGTTATGCTACAAAAAACAACCAGCATTGGTGAAGAGGATACCTCTGAATTCACGATCACTCAAGTCACTCTGAAAGATACTGGAACATACTGGTGCACGGTCACAGTCGAGATCCCTATTCTACTGAATGGGCAGGGAACAGGAACTATGCTTTTTGTACAAAAAAGTGAAAAGATCCATGAAGGTAAGTAAAGCAGTTGTCTTTGTTTGATATTTCGTAAAATAGAAAAAGTGTGTGAAGTTTAACATTAAAATCCAGAGATAATAAGACCAATACCAATAAAATTATGGGAATACCATTTTTACGTTATACAGAATATCATAAAAATAAACTTTTTTTATGTAGTGCCTTTAAAAGTACAGTATCTTCTCAAAAACTTTATGGAAAAGTTAAAAAAAAACACCAAAAAAAGAAAACGGTAACAAAGAGGGGATATGATAAAATCAGCACTAAGAAACACAGGGAATTAGAAATGCAAGGAGTGGACACAGAAACCAGTTCAATAAAATCTATTCTGAGCAAACGTCTTCCTGAGTCTGGATCTGAATACACTCAGGGTAGGGAATAGAATCCTTGGGTATGGAATTTCAGAGCTCTGTGACATAGCAAGAGAAGGCTCTCTCTCCCACAGAGTGTAACCAAGCTTGGGGCACACATAGGAGACCAGAATCGGATGAATAAAGGTTGTGAAGTGAGGATTAGGGAGATAAGTCATATTAATACCACCACTCTCTGCCATGGAATTGGATGACTCTTGTATAAGATCACTTTATTAGCCATATACAATTATTTGCATTAGGAATTTGTCTTTTCGCATACCCCAGCTTGCTCTCCATGAGACACACAGACAGGGAGAGAAACTTGGGGTCAGAGCACAGGGTCAGCCACTGATACAGTGCCCCTGGAGCAGCTGGGGTTAAGGGCATTGTTCAGGGGCCCAACAGAGTAGGATTTCTCTGCCAGCCACAGGATTTGAACCAGCACCCTTCCAGCCACAGGTGCAGATCCTTAGCCACATCTTGGGTAGAAGATTATAGTTACATTTTATAGTTTACAGCAAATGTTACATATAGAAATTGGTTCCCTGTTTCAGATAAGATTGCTTTGACTAGGCAAAAATTGTGATGCTTCTTGGGGGTGACACATGGACATTCTCACAAGTAAAGTTCAGTAAGTACCAGACTAGCTCAATACCTCAGGACTAGACATTATTAGTACAGCACTTAGGCCAAATACAATAAAGCAAAGACTACCAGATAGTTCCCAAATAAATAATAGAACCGAGTCGATAGCATTGATTACAGCTAATGACTGCTGCCCTCCACAGTTAAGGAGACTAAATTAACCAATCAAACACTATAGACTAAGCAGGAGAGCAAAACTAGTTATCTTTTAATTACACAAAATTACCAGAATTTATTTAAAAAAAAAACATTGATATGAAAACATTTAAAGAATTTCCTAAGTGGTTCAAATTTGATTTGTATAAAGGCATAAAATATTATGAAATAGCCCCAGACAAATGTGATTACATTGCAAGTATCTAAAATAAAACCAATTAAATTAAACTAAGCTTAAATTAAACTAGGCTAGTCCATAATCCTGATTTTAGTCATTATGTAGTGAATAACATTGGGAGTAGCATTATTTATAATGATTTTAGATCCCAATTTATTTTCTCTTTTTAATTTGCCAACATGCATTTTCATTTTCACGAGTTCATTGTTCCTTCTTACAATCCAGTATGATTTTTTTAGATATAGTAATGTCATGTGTGATAAAACAATACGTGATAGTATACTATACCTATGGTATGATTAATGACTTTCAGTCTAGTAATGTGCAAAATACACTACCAATCAAATTGACTCACCAGATAACAACACTTACAAAGTATGGTTGGTCTGTTCTAAGTAGTGCAATTTTAATAGTAGCATTATTTATAGTGATTTTAGATACTATTTTATTTTGCTGTTTTTTCCCCAACAGCTAAGGCACATTTCCTCAAACGAGGCTCCATTTTACCAAACTAAACACAAAACAAAAAAACACACAGTGATCTGTACAAACCTCCAACTTGTATGACAAAATTGAACAGTCTACTCAAAAACACTTTACTAAATCAAACTTTGCACACAAAAGCCATCCAATACACAGACACCACTGAATACCCATTAGGCACTGGTGAGATCTATTCAAAACACTACTATAAAAACCTGTTACTGCAATAAATCAGGGTCCATATGCGTTTTCAGAACAACCTCTATACATTTTGAACTTTGCAACTTCATGCTACTGTAATCTACATAAATGAAATAAGTGTGCAAATAAAAGAACACAATGTCAAATTACAAAAATTTCCCTGAGTGTACAGGGCAGTAAACTGAAGTTGGATGAAAAGGTAAATGTGAAAATACACTATTCAAAAGCAAAGTACAGTAAAAATATTTCCCAAGTATTCAACTATGTAAAATAAGAAAAAGAAAGTTGCTATAAAGAGAGAAAAATCACATTTATTCTGCCTCAGCATCCTGTCTCTGGGCTGGATCAGGCCAGAGAATCTCATCTACATCACAGGCAATGTAAGCTCTGGCCAGGCAGCGGGGAAAGACCACCCCTGGCAAGACTCCAAGGTAATGTCCCCACAAGCCTCCTCCATTGCCCGTTGAAGGTTTTCCCGCTCATATGGATTTCTGTCATATACCTTCCACCCCTATGCCGAGAAAAATGTCTCTGTAGGGTTGAGGAATAGGGAATAGGGTGGAAGAAACAGGTTAGAGAATCTAGGATTGTCAGTGAACCAGTTGCACACCACAGCCGTGCGGTCGAAGCTGACCGTCACACCCTCTGCAGCCAGAGGGCGCTCCATCTCTGTCCTGTCTCTCATTTCCTGTTCTTTGCTGTCCTTCCGGTGTTTCTCTCTCTCTGGGACTATATATTTCCGGGTCTCTCATTCTACCTTCGCTCAGCATTGACGTTCGGATGTCCTGAGACCCGCCTAGCAGGTCGCCCCATGTCTGCTACCCGAGGGCATAGGTTTCTCTACGGCATTTCCTGAACAGCTGAGCCGGGCTAACCCCCGTCTCGCCGCTACCCATAGGGTCTTTTCGCTCTCTTGTCATTCCACCATTCGTCCCTTCCGACATCCGTGACACTGACATTGTCCCAAATAACAACGTAATAATAATAATTGCTTACACTTATATAGATCTTTTCTGGACACTCCACTCAAAGCACTTTACAGGTAATGGGGACTCCCCTCCATCACCACCAACGTGCAGCATCCACCTGGATGATGTGACGGCAGCCATAGTGCGCCAGAATGCTCACCACACATCAGCTATTAGTGGGGAGGAGAGGCAGAGAGTAGCATGACTTCTCTGGCTGCCCCGGCTCCCTCAGCTCTTGTTGAAATAAATCATCCCGAAGGTCATCGAGGAAAGCCACCCGATGTGCTGTGTTATATTGGCCCAGAGTGGCATGGTGGTGGAGGACCCCCCGGTGGCTGACGGCGACACACAGTGTGACATTGCCTCCATGCTAGCCAGGGACATCCACAACGGCCTGGTGGCTGATAATCACCCTCTTCTCCTCCGTTTGGTGAAGTTAAATCCTGCCTCAATGAAGATGCACTCATGTTGGAGGGTCTCTGGCATCAAGCTCAGATATTCTCTTGAAAAGATTATGTATATTACGTAGAAATACAGTAAACCACTAAAAATATTACTATAGTAAAAGTAGGCCATTATGGCCTCTCGCTATAAACTGCTGAAATACATTATCCGAAAATATTGGATGAAGACTTTTGTACTTGGACATATTCCAAGTGCTGGTCTTTGACTCTTTCTGAATTCCTTTCAAAAGGAACACGGTAGGCTTGTTTTGTTCGTATTCTGTTGTGTCGAAGGACGCGGTCCATGGTTGAAATGCTGATTTGGTCAATTCCTTGAAATGTACCCTCATCTTCAATTATTCTGGTCTGAATTTCTCACCGACGAATGACATTGTTGGCTATGACCATGTTGACAATTGCAGTTTCCTGTTCTTCTGGAAATTGCCATGGTCTGCCTCCATGAACTTGTTGTCTCTCAGTTCTGCAAAAATAGAATAAGAGCTGTTGGGCTACAGTCATCCATTTTTACAAAATAATACAATTCCCAAGTTCATGTGATACAGTAGGTAGGTCCCTTTAGGCCATGAAGGCCCCATGGGGAATGGGGGACAAGGGCCACCATTTTTCTTTGACCATCTTACTCTGGAAGTGGAGGTGATCTGGTCAGCATCACACTCTGGCCAGCCTATTACCCCCAGAAGGATTAACCCCAGGTACTCATTTGGAAAGCAGACTGAGTGGACCTGGGAGCCGTCTGGAAGGAATTCGAGCAAGCTACATCGCTTGACCCTACCTGGGATTAAACCCGGAACCTTCGTACCCTTGCCGTCTGAGCTACCACGGCTTCTTTGTGATACAGTACAGTAATAATGTATTTCCCACTCAGCTCCACACAGTATTACAGTACAGTAGAGCAAACAGGTAAGAGAGCAGAATACAGCACTGCAATGTTACAGTAGTTAACAGTAAATTACCTGTTTTGTTCTCTGAAGGTCCAGATTATAGATGCTACTGTGAAGTAGCTCAAATTTGGCTGTACTCTTTGCCCAGCTTCACTCATTATCATTCCATTGACAAGGACATGGTCAACTACAGTAGCATGGATCTCAT
This sequence comes from Lepisosteus oculatus, assembly GCF_040954835.1. NCBI lineage: Eukaryota > Metazoa > Chordata > Actinopteri > Semionotiformes > Lepisosteidae > Lepisosteus > Lepisosteus oculatus. Next base: position 42,589,192 of record NC_090696.1, on the reverse strand, counting down.
CAGATACAAATGTTCTCCTTCCTCTTCCATTTCCTCTCAGTTGTACTGTTCCTCTTACTTGAGCACTTTCTGCTTTGTTTGGATCCATTGTTCCAAAGCATATGAACTCACCTGTGGCCCTTTTTATACATCCTGAGTTTATTTTTGGTGTGTGAACAATTTGGCTTATTAGTGTTTGCATCTTGAGAATGTTATGTTAATTGATTTCAGGTTGCGATGATATTGTGATGATTGTTGAATGCCAGTGCTTTCTAAATGAGCACATGGTGCAACCTGTGCTTTATGAGGAGATTTGTGTGTAGAGTTTTGCACAAAAGGTTAAACAAATCTGCAACTTGTGTGAAACCAGGTGAATATGTTTATAGTTTTTGGAAATGAGTCTTTCTTTTGGTAGCTGATGTAATAGTTTGAGATGTTTTGCTCATTGAATGATTTTTAGTGTCTAAATGATTGAGAAAAATTGTAATTAGAAAGCCATTACTGAATTGAAAAAAAAAGTGTTACATCCAGAAAAGACTGAAAGTGAAAAACCTTCCTAATGTATAAAATACTGTATATTACCTCATGTTAGGTATTATAGTAGGGATCACCTATTATAAGTCTTCTTCCTACTTTGAAAACAGCTCTTGTTTAAAGAATATGCAGACCATCAGCTTCATGCTAGGTAAGTATACTGGAACAAAAAAACAAGAACACTTGACAAAAATTAACGTCTGGCATCAGCCATGCTGCCTCACCCACATGGTCAAAACCACTTTCCCACTCATCGTCTTGTGAACTGCTGCACAAGCTGAATTGAAACTTGGCAGATTTCATGAACAACTTGTTTTTTATTTGTATTTTGCCCCTGAAAGTGTGCTGTACTCATTTTTACACCTGGGTCGTGGGTCATAAACCATTTTGAGAAACATGACCCAGCTGCCCTTGTTGTTGAGATACTAATGGATTTAGAGAAGGATACAAACAAACCTTGCAATGGACTGACATCCTGTCTAGGGTGTATTGTGGCTGTTGAATGCTGGGAGAGGATCCACCTGCTCCATCACCCTGGATCGGATAAAGCAGCTAGAAAATGGATGGAGGAATCCAAACAGAGCATATGTCATGGTATCTCAGCATCCTGACCCGGAAGCAGTGTGTCTAAGAACCTCTAAACCCTTACCTCTCTCCCCTTATTTTCAAGCTTACTTACCCTCTCCCTGCACCTATAAAAGGGGAGCCCCTTTCCCTCTTTCTCTCTCTTTTTTTTGCACCACCCTAAGATGAGCAGCAGCAGTTATTAGCCCTCCCTGTGCCTCCTTCCTAATCCTGATGATTTGCTATCATCTTCCTGGCATGGCTGGGCAGCAATAAAAAGGCAAACAAAATATTAGAATATGTTGTTAACATAGTAAAAGTTTAATAAAGGGATGTTATGATACTGTATGTACAATGAAGTAGTAAAACTACATTTAGAATACTATGTAAAATTGTGTTCACCACAATACAAAAAGATATTGGTATGTAATCAGTCCAGAGACGAGCAACCAATACATACTGGGCTCAAATTAATTCCTTTACAGGTAATGGGGGCTCCCCTCCACCACCACCAATGTGCAGCATCCACCTGGATGATGCGATGGCAGCCATAGTAAGCCAGAACGCTCACCACACATCAGCTATCAGTGGGGAGGATAGTAATGAAGCCAATTCATAGATGGGGATTATTAGGAGGCCATGATTGGTAAGGGCCAATGGGAAATTTGGACAGGAAGCCAGGGTTATGCCCTGGGATTTTTAATGACCATAGAAAGTCACAGAAAGTTTTATGTCTCATCCGAAGGACGGCGCCTGTTTACAGTATAGTGTCCCCGTCGCAATACTGGGGCATTAGGACCCACATAGGCTGCAGGGTGAGCACCCCATGCTGGCCCCACTAACACCACTTCCAGCAGCAACCTTAGTTTTTCCCAGGAGGTCTCCCATCCAGGTACTGACCAGGCTCACACCTACTTAGCTTCAATGGGTTGCCAGTTGTGAGTTGCAGAGTGATATGGCTGCTGGCTAAGGTTGGTTACCTTCTCCTTCTCATGTCTCCTCTGACGTCCTTGTCCTAAAGCCTAGGGGGTTGGCTCTCAGCTGAGGAAATGCATAATCATAATTCTAGTACCAACACAATGAATATATGTGAAGTGAAGTTCCTGTGTAAACCATTACAGTCATTACAGACAACAGTCTGACTGCCATGTCTTTCTCTTTTTCTTCTTTGTCAATACATGGCCCATAACATTAATCCTGCTATTTGAAAACTCTTTGGCTTATTAACTCCTGTCAATCCTACATGCTAAGTGTCATGCTAGGTTGCTAGGTGCCTGTACAGCCAACATTTTGCTCTGAAAGTGCCTGTTTCTTTGGAACTGTTACTTTATTTGAGGTTAACATTTTCTTTTAAAGTTTAAAGTTTCCTGACCAACTAAAACTGCTTCTGATTTACACCTCACAGCTTGCTGTGATGATATTCATATCTGCAGACGATCATCAGTTGCTTGGCAAAATACAGTTTCTAATGAAAACAGCTCCTGTTTAAAGTTTAGTTAATCAACTCCAGAGTTGGTTGGTATCATTTTAGTTACAATGCTGTTCCAATATGATGAAATAGTGTTCTTTTTCCCTCATAATCCAGAATCGGCACTTGACCACCATATTTTGGCTCTTGTCAATACACATCTCACACCACAAACTACTACTGTGTAAACAAACATTGTTTGGCCTAATTAAAGCTGCTAGATAACGTTCAAGTGGCAATATGATTCACTTATCTCAAAACAGGGGTCCTGTTTAAATCAGCCTACCTGACTGACCAATTTGTTCTCAAATACTACTGTTAAAAGGATTGACTAGAAACATGTCAGGTTTATCACACTAAACCATGTTTCAGACTTGAGCATCCAATGCTGCAGCTGATGATTCATGTCTAAAGTGGGTCATCAACTGCTCCAAATTGCTAACTGCTTCACAAACACTTTGGCCAATAAACCACAAAAGCGGTGGGTATCATTCTAGCTTCTCCTTAGTTTACTTGTTGTAAACTCTTTTAATATAAAGCTTGAATGTTGCCATAACCACTTGCAGCAACTTTTTAGAACTGCTCCTTTGGGTACAACATTTACAACAAACTAAGACACACAAACTTTATGAAGTAACATTTTTTATTTTAAAAACACTCAGACGGAAAGTTCTTACTAACCGCGCATGTTAAGCTACAGATTTTTTTTCTCTTGTTTTGTTTTAGACACAGACAGCACTGTGAAGTGGACAGTCTCATACATCTTGCGGTGTCTTCCCTTTCTCACACTGCTGACAGCTGTTTTCTATCTGTGCAGAGGGGAGAAGAAAGGGCCAGGTACTGACTAAAGATATATCAGGACACAATAACTGAATTAAAATATAATGACCAAATTAAAATATAAAAAAAATCTCACTAGAGAGGATCCAGATTCTCAGAACTAGTTAACATAAAAAGCAGAGCCGGGCACCACAACACAATGATAGAGAAATGCTGGTCCATAACAGTAAGATGAAAATTAAGATTCTCCATAAAAACAATAATGTTCTTCCCTTATAAGACATGAACAGCACAAAGGACAATAACAAGTTTGTTGCCTGTGGCAACAAACTTTAAAAATAAGAAAAGCAAAGCCCTGACAGCAAAAGTAAGTAATGTGCATAAGAAATAATAATGTGAAATTCTTAACAAAGTTCAGTTGTAAAAAATATGTACACTTTCACTAGATCCAGAGACCGACGGAATGTCCAGACTTGGGGAGTTAGAAATAAAAGAAAAGGCTGCATAAAGACTAAAATAATTTTAAAAAATTCTTTTATTTTTCCAAATGCTTTCATCTGATGTATTTGCCTGTAACTGCAGTTTATTAACTACAGTTTGTCTCCTTTTTATATTTTTAGGATGGTAAAGAAAATATGCCAATGTTATATACCACCTTCTTAATGATAAATCAGAAATCACTCTATAAATTGTTCATAGGAAACTATTGCTAAAACTAAAGAGATGTTTTGTATTTTCATTGTTTTTTAGCTAATGCAAATGCTAATGAAGAGTCAAGTGGTGATGAAAATGTACCTGCGTCATTGGAGCCTGCTTCCCCACAGGAGAGCTCAGAGCTCTGAGCACAAATAATACTCTTTCCTGTTCTCTTTTTTTACATTATCTTAAAAAAAAACAAGATAAAAAGTGTTGCTTTTTACAAACTGTAGTAGGTCATGTTTAGTGATTGTGTTCAAACAATTGCTGGTGTAAAAATTATTTAATGTTTGTCTAGGTGAAGTACATTTCGAAATAATAAAATTGTAATCCTTACTCACTAAGGATTAGTTTCAAAAATGCTTTTAAAACCCTTGTATGTTTTGTCTCTTACCTTTTAATTGTTATATTCTTATCTCACTCCCCAATAAAGCTGAAGTGCTACAGAGATCGTCTCTCCCTGACATGCTGAAACGTCTTTCCCTGATACAGAAACACCAGACTATCTCACACTTATCTTTTATCAGTTATATACTTTACCTGACCACAGTAAGAGATAGCAAAGAGAAACAGCCCCTGACAAAGTACAGGCTCACTGAACACAGCCTGGCCATAGAAACTGCACATCACGGGCAGACCTGGCTGCTCTCCCACTGCCAGTGGTGAGAAGCAGAGACAGAGTCACCCCTTGTGCTGCATTGTGAGAAATACTCCGGAATTAGGCAAATCTTCCCTACAATCACAAATATAATCACAGAATTCTAATACCTACCAGAATCCGAACTGCTTCCAATCCTACAGGGAAAGGAAACTCAGTAGAGCTGGAAACCCAGTATGTTATCTTCTGTCACAGCCTCAGGAACATACAGGGAGCCTGTCTCTCAATAATGTCTCACGTTTAATATGAGTTATGTCCAATCATAATACTGTACTGTAAAAGCCTATAAATGTCTCTATTTTGAACAGACAAGCATCTATTCTTCATTTGTCTGTATTTTGTTAACATGTCACGACTTGGAAAAATATGTGCCCAATACACTTAAATGTATTTAAATATTATTGAAAAATACATCTTTATAAAAAGCATTAAATTAAGTGAATTAACAAACAATGATGTTTCAAATTAAAAGGACTACTATTTTGTCTGTAACTGTATGTGTATACAGTGTACAATTATTAATTTTTAATGACAACAATTCATCCTGGACAGGGTGGAAATCCATCACAGGGCACACACACACACACACACACACACACACACACACACACACACACACACCAAGTCATATTTTACCTGAACTGAATTAACCTACCAGTAAGTCTTTGGACTGATGGAAGAAACCAGAGCCCCGGAGGAAACCGACATGATCAAGGGAGAACATATGAACTCCACACAGATAGCACCCCATGAATTGAACCCAGAGCTCCAGCACTGCTGGGAACAGAGTAAATATAGAACCTGTAAAGATACAGCCACAGACCCACCCTGTAAGGCTTATGTATTGAACTAATATAAACATCTACAGCCAAAGACCATTTAAGTCAGTTAAAAAGGAGAGAACAGATCTCAATGTTTCCAACTTTAATTTTCATTTAAATTCATAAAGACAGAAACAGTTAATGCATCAGGAAAGTTGAAAAAAATATATTCTGGATTGTTATAAGTAAAATGATTAAAGTAACATTTTAAAAAATATTTTGGACTTAGAATGTGATATTATCAAGAGGGCAACTAATTGTAGAAACTTGCTTGACCACTCTACTAGATTGTTTTTTTTTAACATAATATGTATATAATTATATTCCATATTGTATATATAAAAACAGAATACGATAAATAGCATCTAACCAACAAGTAGAAAAGTAGAAAACCCCTAAATTCCAATCCCCAAGCATTCCACCCAGAATGGCCACATCTCCATGTTACATCATCAGATCAGACTACTTTCTGAGTCTATTTCTAACTGGTCAAGAATTATGAGCTGAAAGAAATAAACTGAAAGAAGTTACCTTATAATCATCTAAAACAACCAGGAAGAGAAAACTACAATCTGTAGTCCAACACAAAAACCAGAAACTGTCTGCATCAAAGGCTGATGGTGAAGGAATTCATTCCCTCACACCTTTTGTAAAAAAAAAGTTTTCTCATTTTTTGTCTACTAAAGGAATTGTCTGGTGATTTAGAACTTTAGACTTTAGAATGTCAAGTGACGTACATTGTAAAAGTTAGCTTTTTATTCACAGTATGGATTCTTTGTGTGGAAAAATGTGGACACACATTAACATTCCCTTTGAAAATTAAAACAGATAGCAAACATGAATGAATAGACTGTAAATATAGAGCAATATGATATAAAAATGCAAAGTCAAAACAGTTTACTTATTTCTACGAGTACAGAAAACACATGTGGTTTAAAAGGAGTGTAGACCTGTAATAAGTGAAGTACGTTTTTGTCATCTCACTCAACACATGTACATTATTTGCTGTGAAATTGTATATCAATAACTCATTTTGTCAAACTGTTCAGGCAACAAGGAAACAAGAAGGTCAGGTCCTTCTTTAGATTGGCATTGCCATACGTGAGAAGAGAGGCGATACCTACAGCAAAGGCGGACATTGCGAGAGCTCCAAAGAAACTGACCACTTGCAAGTTTGCCGAAGTGTATCCACCACAAAGCAAAAAGAACAGGATTAGGTCACAGATGAGGTAGACAACGACCAGGCAGACGATCATTTTGGAGATTCTGGTTTGGGCCAGCAAAGCTGGAGAGTGAGAGGGCGAGCTCTCTGGAGCCTCGGGAGAGCGTCTGCTTCTCTTCATGTGGTGCATGTGATGGCACAGGTACAGCACAAGCCCGACACAAGCCAACAGCATGATGCCGGCGGGGGCGACCAGCAGCACAAACCCGTTGAACATCGCAAACTCAAAGGACACTCCCGACAGCTCAGCGGATATCTTACAAGACTGAACCGTGAAATTGTCAGGGCCCGTGGAGGCGTTGATGTAGTGGATGTTTTGGGCGTAAACTGCAGGGAAGCTGAAGATACAGCACAGAGCAAAGCTCCCTCCGAGGAAAACCAAAACGAAAGTGGACACATTTTGCTTAAGCTTGTTGAACGCGGCATTGGGAATGCTGACAATCTTCAGGAGATAAAATGTGCACAGACAAGAGGTAAACCAAAAGCTGGATGACCCTCCCAGGATTAGGGCATAAGTTAGCCCTCTGTATCCAGTTAGTCCCACCTGGCAGTGCATCTCAAAGGTCTTGATTGCTATCCAGGTGAAACCAGACAAACTGAGAAGCAGGTTAGCCAGTGTGATGCAGGTGATTATTATTTCCCCAGCTAGAAACAAATTTTTCCTCTCTTTTGCTTCTTTAGTTATTGTCCAGGCACGACACATATTGCTACAGATGATGAACACGTTCCCAGTGACTGCAAAGAACGACAACAGCGCATTTCCAGCAAATCCACCATACACAACCAAATTCATTGCAAAAGTAGATAAGAAAAAATACACTCTGTGTCCTTTCCTTCTCTTTCTTTAAAACTTTAGGCCCCCAAACTCCACACACAACTGATTTTGCTCACAGTTCACAAATGCGAATTATTTTCCTTTGCAAATGCAACCTGCTCATGCAGCGCAGGTTTTTCTTCCGTTTTCCTCTGTCTCTGTGGTAAATTAGCTGGTACTAAAACTCTAAACAAATCACTACATCTGTGGGCATATGATGTATACTTAAAAAACCCTACAAAGCCCACAGAGCAGGAAATGAATTTGCTGTCCAGGTGTTCTAGATATTGACTAGGATCACTGACTAGGATCATATGTCAAGAATGATGGCTCCTAAACTAGCATTAAAGTAATCAGGTTAGTTGATATTCCATATAATATTAATATCTGAAAACATTTTGAGTGTCACCAGTGCAAATCAGAAAAGGGTGTGCTTGGATTTTGACACATTTAAGCATGAAAAGTCGCACTGATGGAATCAGATGAGTAGAAGGGAAACGAAAGATTAGTAGCATAATATTATGTAAGGGAGAGTCTGCAAATGTGTTCAAGAAAGCTTTGCTTGAAGCAGGAAAGAAAATGACTGTGTTCTTTGTTGGTTTTTATGTGACATAAATGGTTTTCAGTCAGGGAACCGGAAGTCATGCAAATAAAGGGGAAAGGATGCAATTTATAAGAAAATCAGCCAGGCCTACAGTACTAGTCCTATTTGCACACCAAAATGCCCGCATGGTTTACATGCAAAACGAACATGAGAGAATGATACTGTGGAATAAGATATTTAGATATAAATGATACCTTGCCAAGTCCTTCTGGCACCGGTGCCTGCCTATGCCTAAGGAAACTACAGGATGCCCAGCACTTCTGCTGGTCCAGAACAGTGTTGGTGCAGACAGATCTCGTGCAGATTCACCTGCAACAGTACCAGGTGGGGGCTCCTGGGACCGGGTCAATGGGATTGGGCTGGAGATTGATTCAACCTGTTGACCATGGAGTGTTTTACCAAGTTGCCCTGGGTCAGAGTGCTCCATAGTGGTGTACTGTCCATTCTGCTACAAGGAATGTACAGTAAGCCCTATTTTTAGTCCCCCCTGGAGTTCTGTGGCATCCGGGGACAGAACTTGGAGTCTCCCAGGATGTTTATCAATGGCTGGGGGTTCAGAACACCTCCATCACACCTCCCCTCACCTCAGAGCATATGAGGGCATGTAAGCTTCCTCCCTGGCAATTATCTACAAAAGTTCAGAAAAAAAATATCCTAAAGCTAAATTTAATTTCGCACATCTCTACACTTCAGACTTCACGAGTAAGCCCCCTGTAGGGCCCCGAGGCCTACAGGGGGCCTCCTCAATGTACAACACCATATATTTATCTTAATCAGCACGTTCGCAAATGTGAAACAAAAATTCCCTCCAGTGGCTCTTTCTGTGCTGATCTAAGATGTTAAACTTTGTTAGAGATTATAATATAATTACTTGTGAATGTAAGTGTGGTAGTTTGTTTATCCATCTAATGTGTAATGAAACACTACAAGTGTAACGAACGAGTTCTTTCAGGGCCCTATGCTGACGACACGATCCGGGGTGGAGTGAGGAAAACACAGGGGAAAAAGGCATGCAGGAGTCGGGAATAAAAATGGGGGGGGCGTGTCCAAAGTGCGCAGGTGTCCAGGGAGGTGAGTCTGCAAACAATCCAGAAGTAGTCCAAATGGGGAATCCAACACGGGCAAAGTCCAAAGCCGGGTGGTACATCTGAGACTAGACAAGATAAAAACAGGAACAGAAAATAAAACCATAACAGGGGGCAGGTGCACAAAATCAAGTCTGAAGTGAAAGAGCCAGAGCGCCCTTAAGGGGGAGGGACTACAATCGTGACACAAGTGAGTTTTTACTTGTGTTGCAAACTATGTTGTAATAGTCTAAAATTAAAATCATGCAGTTGCAATCCATAAATGCACATCGTCATCCAAAAGGACGTACCTATTGGGCACTGAGAAAAGGAAGAGCAGAAAAGAAGGGCAGGAAAAGTGATCTCAAGACAGAGGTATGCCAAACCAAGTCACTGTAATAATGCATTTGTATATCATCTGGTTTGGAGTCTGTCAGATCCATGTAACTGGTGAACAGTTAGACAAGCCACATTTTGTAGCTACACATGTAGACTACGTAAGGTGTTTTACTAGAGTTAACAAATTAATGTTTCACACTATTACTTTCAATGTTAAAATATATGTTATCTTTGTAAAATGTGGGCTTCTTCCTGTTTTTAAGTAATTTATGTTTACTTCTAAACTGGTTAATAAAAGTTTTCTAGTTGTATAATTCATTTACTTGTTCTAAATAGTAAAATAAGCTGCTCAAATTGTGATCTGGGGGGGCCTTTTCCAAGATCTGGACAAGGGTCCCAAAAAAGCTAGGGCCTGTTGATGGAAAATCAGTTCTGATGTATTCTATGATATATTGTATGATATAGTCTCTGAACAGCGTGAATTCATATGTTTTGATTCTAACAGGACATACTGTTCTTTATATTTTTACAAGTCTGCATTAAATGTGCATAAGTACACACAATAACAATCAAAAGACAAAACATACTCAAAACTGATTCAGCTTTCTTTAATTTCACAAAAATATTTTGTTCAATAACTATTTTAGAATGCGCAGCTTTTATATGAGTGTAAAAGAAATGAAAAGATAAAGGAGAGTCACTGAAGCTCATAAAGAAAGACAAAACTATTTGGGGACCTCAAGCACATTTTCCCAGTTTTCCCCATTTCATCTGCCACTGAACTGATGCAAGTGCAGGGCCACCACTCAGACATACAGTATTAAGAATGATGAGAATCAATGAAAAACATATGCCAATGATATTCAAGATATGTCTCACCATATAAAGCCAGGCAATTGACCAAGGGAAATCTTATTAATTATTAAGAGCACATACATTTCTCTTAAATAGGATCCTAAATATTTTACTGTTTAGTTTTTGTTGGACCACAATCCAGGTCTAAACAAAGGTCTCCTTTTGGATGTAGTCTTTGCTGACAGCTCTTTTATCAGCTAATCTTGATTTGGGACTGTCTGATCACTTGACTGTTTTTTTTTTTATGTTGAAGATGTCGACCACATTTGGTTCGCAGATTCTTCTCTCTCTTCCCTTTCTTAGTTTTCTTCCTCTGATACTTTGAAAGAAAAATGTGCTGTGCAGTTTTTCAATAGACAATACACACACTTGATACCTTGGCGTTACGCCAATAAATGTCAATAAACGAGCTGAACCCTATGCAAAGCGAGGGTCCAAGATGGCAAACAAGTCCGTGAGGTGTAATACAAAAGAGCAAAACCCAAGGGTCAAAAGGAGATGTCAAAATCTGTGAGATCAGTCAGGTGAGAGAAAGCAAGCAGCGAACTGACTAGCCTATGAATCAAAATACCAAGTGAGGAAGTATGGGGACAAGGAGCTTAAATAGTGAAACAAGGGACATGATTGGATAATGAGGTAACAAGTGCAATTAATGTGGTCAGGTGTGGTGCGTGGTAGTAACACTTGGGCCCTGTTAAATCTTGGTCTGTCTCCTATACTTGCTGTATTCCTTAGTACACTGAACAGTTTCTTCCTATGAAGGTGGTATCTGATGCTTTCATTTCTGAAATGTATATCTTAAGTCTTGAAAGCAGTACCTAGCTAAAGTACTTGCCACATGACAAGTGCAAATCCATCCATTTTTCTCACATTATCACTTTGTTGTTCTTCCTTACGTCAACCCTGTGCAATAGAGTGTTTTGGCAAACCTGATACTGTCCTGAAAATGGTTAAATCTTACCTTGCTGAGTCACATGTGTTTTAAATACATAGACATTTATTTGCTATAAATCCATCTAGACTTCAATTATTATACAGTACTGCCATTATCCAGTACAAACAGAAAGTGATGCATCTGTAGAAACAGATGAGGATGTGGGGTTTTCTACATGGGAGAGGAACATTAATAAACCTGCTTTGTTCAGTCTTGTGAAGTTTAGTTTGTGGTTGCGAGCTTAGATATGTTTCCTACTCTTGCCTTCTTTGTCTTCTTGGGGTGGGTTTTGTGATTCTCAATCTGTAACATTGATGATATAGTTATCATATATGTATAAATACGACCCTGTATGGAGAAATAGAATTTAGCTAGTAAGGATTTTGGGCTCTTCCAGACTCAAGCCCTGTCAACTGATTTAAGAAATCTCTGAACGTTTCCTTTTTCTATTTAAAGATATATCTGTGGAATTGAGTGGGGAATTGCCTTTAACACAATAATTGTCATTTACATGCTAGTGCATCAGTGTCTTATGACAAGTTCACTATAGGGTCTTTAATGCAAGAGTCCAAGATAAGCAATATAACAATAATTCTTTATATTTCTGATATAATGTTTTTAATCTTGGGACTAACTTCATCCACTACATTTTCTGACAACTTTAGAAATGTTTTAATTTCTATGAACACAAAATAACAGCACTTAGCATGAAAATTGGCATTCTATATATATATTTCTTTTTTATAATGAAAAATGTAATTGCAGAGTCTGTTAACTTCTTTGTACGGCGTTAGAAATAAGCACACTTTGAAATCTAATGGCAAAGAACAAAGCAGAACAGCACGGGAACACAAACTAGAAAAAGAGAACAAAAAGAAAAAGAAAAAAACAGAGAAAAAGGTTGTGTGATTTGATATATATATATTATTTACATTCTCCAAACACACATCTAAACATCTACATTTGCATTGTTCTAATTTTCTTTTTAGTTTGGAGTTAACATTTACTCAGTGCTGATACAGAATGAAATGTCATGTCTGAATAATATAATTACTGAACAATCCATTAATAGAAAAGCATCATAATAATGTAATACTGAATTCCAGTTGAAAAAAGAAATATTGGTTTAACTACTTTCTACCCTTACAGATGTCAGTAAAAATAATTACCCACTCACCACACAGTACAACAGCAAGATGGATGTAGGGATTCATTTTCTTTTTTAATTTTTGATTGTATTTACTTATAAGTCATGCCTTTAGCAGTGTCTCATCCAGGGTGTACCCTGCCTTATGAGCTTTGCTTGCTGGGATAGGCTCTGGCTCCCCCGCGACCTTGAATTGGATGAATGGTTAGAAGATGGATGGATATCTATCAATGAGTATTTGTGCACCATCTACTTTAGCAAGGAATCATTTGGGAGGAACGGGTGTCAAAGGTGCTGAATAAATGAATAAACATACAATTTTGTGAAACAACATGCGGCTAATAAGGTTTTACTTGTGAGCAAAATTAACAGTTTATTGTCTCATACAGAGACATTTTGTTTGCCTGTCAGATGCCAGTGAAGTGAACATCACTCACTTTCCTGAGAGAATCACAGCAAGAGTGGGAGAATCAGTTCAGATGGTTTGCTGCTGGGAGACACAGCTGCAGGATCTTGAGCAAATAAGACTGGAATGGTGGATGAACAATCAGTCTGAACTGTCATCCTTGAACTATAAGAAAGTGAAGGGGGCTCAGAGATATGAATAGAATAGATACACTTATTGTGTTTCCAGGAACTGTTCTGAGATGACAACTCCAAGTGTATCTGAGAACGATACGGGATCATACTCATGTAAACTAATTATTGAGAACCCTGTGCTAATGATGGTACAAGGACTTTGATCGACTCTAATAGTGAATGCAAAAGAAAGTAAGTTATTTCTTCTGTTTTTTGTACCTTCAAAAATGGGCAAAAAAGCTCAGGTTGAATGTTGACCATAATATAATAATTTGACAGTAACTAACTGCATGTTACATGTTGTATGATATGCCGATTTGCTGATCTGCAAAATACTTGCACTTTCAGTCAGACATTCTTTAGTAAAGCATAGTTTATTATGGATACTAATTATAAAAACAACCAAGCATTTAAAACAATAATTATTTTTGGCTGTTTCTTAATGTCTACATTTTGTATAATGTTGGTATAAATCTGTATGAGGACAGCTAGTGTCTGGTGATGAGGAAGGCTTTGCCTTCTTCAGCTGGCACTGGGACTATCAAAGCAGAGAGACTGAGGCTCTGGACGCAGAGGTGAGGAAAGAGAAAGAGCAGGGAGGGAAATGACAGGAAAGGATGAACCAGGGGTAAAAGTGGAGAGGTTGTGGGGACATATCAATTTAAATATAAATATTGATTTTGAAATATTCTATCAATCAGTCTTGGAAATTTGCTCCATTTCTTTTGTTATAGCTCCTACATCTGGCTGGAATTTTTCAACCCTTCTGAGGTGTCCCTTTTTTGTTTCTTCTGAGGTCTCCCTTTTTTGTTTCTTCTGACAATTGTGTGTTATTACAAAGGCAAAGAGATTCAGGTATTTTCTCTCTATTTCCATATATTGTGACAGGCAGTCAGCGTATTTACCATTTGAGTGGAGACCGCGGATACTCACCAGTGTGCTTTTTTTCTCTTTAAACTCCTGTGGGCTCCTTTTCCAGTGGGCCTGTGCGGTAGCCAGGTGAGGAGAAGAAACGCTGCACACCAGGGCTCTAGATGAGAGCCCCAAAGAGACTGACCGACGAACAAGCTGAGTACCGGAGCCGTTGAAGAGAACGGACAAGGAAAACAGAGAAATGCAGACCAAGGCCGAGCAAGCGAAGGTCGGCGTTGCTAAAAGAAGCTGTTAGCCGAAGACATCAAAACTGAAACAATTATTTTATTAAATTGTTTTTTAAATGAACAAAGTGATCTGGTGCCCCCTGTTCATCGCTCACCAGCCAGTAACATAGGTAAATACATACTGTATATAGAATATTATAAGTGTAAAATTGGAAGACCTTAAAGTTCACAAGGCGTGCAAACATACCATATAAAAACAGATAAATACTGTAAATTGTATTTGGGGGCTAAAACCCTGGTCCTGGCTCAGTTAGACTTATAGATCTATTATAGAAATAGAAATGTATAGATGAATTAAACAAGTAATCTGTTCAATTAAGATAATTGTGCTGTTTCACAACTGTACTGGATATTTGGTCATATTGATCAATTCCAAATGATCTCTAAATTTCTTAATTTAACATATAAACTGCTTAAAAGCTCTGATAAAATTGTTACAAAATTTTAGAAATTGATTATTTGGAAGTGACCAAGTAACATGCAAGACTGGGGCTCTCCAGGACCAGAGCTTGAGAGAGTACCTTTAATTCTTATTTTGTCTTGTAGAAATACTTGTAGAGTTTTGTATTTCTATTGCCAAGTGCACCTAACTAAAATTGGTCTGCATTCTATTTGGCTTTTTCCATTTTACTAGACAGGTCAATTTCTGAGAACAGAGGAAGTCAGTGGTTTTGAGCTATAATTTCAATCATTCACACATTTCATTTTTTGATATTATAATGCTAAAGCCCGAAAAACACATGCAGTGTATATTTTGTTTCCGCTACTAACCAAAATCAGACAACTGAGTTGCCACTAAAAATTGTGCAAACCACCTGCTCCGGATAAGCCACTAGTGTTAAAGCAATTGAAAGAGGGTAGTATTTACAGCAAGTGTTTTAGCAGTTTTTATTGTAACAGTATGGAGTGGCCATATTACAGAAAAAGCCTTGAGAATATTTTAAAGTTCTTTTTTGGCAGTTTCCCTAAATGTATAAAAATGTATTAACAGTAAATCTTTATTTTGTCTGCCATTGCAGTCATTTGCATGTCATACGTTAAGTATCACATATCTCAACACTGTATCACATTTTGATTAAATCTGAATGCAAAATGTTGCATTCTTTAAAGCCTGAATTCTTTACTTCTTTAAAGGAAATTGAACTGTGCACAAACAATTAAATAAAAATGATGATAATAAAACAAACACGGTCGTCAATTGAAAAATGCAAAATTGACCTCATGAGACTAGCTGGAATTTTTGCACACACAGGCCATTCAAAATCAGAGGGAACACTGCCTGCAAACCTTGGTGTAAGCATTGCTTTCATTTATCTTAATTGGGTCTGAGATTGGGATGCTGCACATTGGTGGTGGTGGAGGGGAGTCCCATTACCTGTAAAGCGCTTTGAGTGGAGTGTCCAGAAAAGTGCTATATAAGTGTAAGCAATTATTATTATTATTATTATTATTATTATAAGATGTTATTTGATATTTATCTCTGTCTGTCAGCAGGGGTGATGATTCCTGCTGAATTAAGAAGTTCTCACCACACTTCTCAGCAATAGCTGTGTCCTTTAAAAAAAGTGCCCAGGTCCAGTTGAAGGAACTGCCTTTCAAACCATTAAGGACTAATTATGCAGGGTTTCAGATTTGTGCTGCCCTGACTTCTCTTGATTACTTGTCTTACAGACAAATACCTCAGGAATAGTGCCGGGGGTGGTGGTGTTCTACGAGGTAGATGGATTGAAACACCCCATTGCCTACCCCAGTGGAAAGCTTTTGCTCTAGTAGCACTAACACATCAGTATTTAAATAGAGTGCTTAGCTATTAAATGGGTTACAAGGCCCTTCGTTAGTCTCTGGGAGGCCACCCACTTACCAAGGAGAGAGAACATCAATGACGTGACACCATCAGGTCAAGGACATCAAAAACCAAATTGCCAGATAGTATTACTACCTGCAGGCACTCTAGAACCAAGTACAGCACAGACAGGAAGAGAGAAATGCAGAAAGAGCTTGAAGAGCTGACAGCTGAGAGAGATGAACGAACCAGTCTCAGTCACTCAGTCATTATGGAAGCAGTCCAAGGAGCTGACGACTGAAAGAAGCCATTCTAATTGCTGTTCCTTATTAATTCCCTTGTTTATTGAACCTGTAACCTATTAGGTTTTCAAAAAATTCTATAAGAAAATACTTGTGTTCTTTATGTTTAAATTAACCAAAGATTAATTCTTCAAACATATATTTTTCCGTTAGGTTTTCAGAGATTCATTGTGTTATCACACAGATTCACATATCGTATGTATAAAAAATCACAGTGAGAAGCTGAAAAAATGTCAATGTTTTATTTAGGATTACTTAAAATGTAAAAAGCCATGGAAGAAATATGGAATGTAAATTGGAAACTTTCAGCACAATATACCTTTTTTGTTGTGGAACTAAACACTAAAGCAATGGCTGATTTAAAGTTATGTCACGCCAAACATATGCTGAATTTTGCAGTATTTCATGGTAAAAATCTGTCTCTTTGTATCATATTTGTTGCCTTGTGATCACTCTGTTAACAACCAAAATCTCTAATCAAGAGTCAATGTGCCTTGGTAATCATCATAGTTACTTTGTCCTTAAGGACATATCATGAGTTCTTAAATTTGTCAAAGGAAATTAAAGACAATGATTTCAGTATTATAGATCATGGCAAAAAATAAATCTTTACAAAAAAAACTTTAAAAAATAAGACTTAACACCCCTCATGTGTTAAATGTAATGCACATTTCAGTGGTTAGATTAGATGTTAATGAATGAGATAGAGCAGTGGTTCTCAAATGTTTTGGACCAAGTACCACCAATGATCAAACCAAAGTATCCAAGTACCACCTACAAGTCATCTTCCCATAGGAACCAGAAAAAATCTCAATGACCAACATGAGCGTGCGAGCACACACACATATAATACAATAACACTGAACGCTTACCATTTCAGTGAGAGGGGTGAGCCTGTTTAGTCGAGCAAAACCTTGCAATGTCAGGCACGAGGGCAGTGAGTTTCAAACTCAGATCTGGCTCGGCATCCATTTTGTTGCAGTACTTTGTCTTGATTGCAGTGAGAGCAGAGAAGCCTTTCTCACAAAGGTAGGTAGTAGCAAAAGACATCAAAAACCACACAACCTTTAATGAAAGGGCTGGGTATTCACTCTGTCTTTGGATCCAGAAATCCAATAGTGACTGTCGTTTTAATTCTGACATCAAAGCTGCATATGATAACTCGAAGAACTTCTCTTGGTCAGCACAGGTCAGATCCTTGGGTATTTCTATGACATCAACAGTAAAGGAGTTCCTGATCCACTCTGGTGTGGCCTCAACTGGAAAATACTCTGAGAACTGTTTTTCTAAAGACTAGAGGTGCACTGCAATCACATCACAAACAGCAGCATCAAGTGCTTCACCTTATGTGTGCAGATAGCTCTCCAAAATTGGGAAAACAGAGACATCACTTGTGTTGATTTTATAAGCAAAAAGCCGCAGCTTTTTCTTCATAGCAGTGATCTTGTCAGACGCGTCAAAAATTGTTGAAGAGAGCCCCTGCAGTCCCATATTCAGCTCATTCAAACATAAGAATACAGTATATCAGCCAGGTAGGCTAATTTTACCAGCCACACTGGATCATCAAGTAGAATTTCCAAGAGAGATGCATGCAAAAACATCTGTACCTCAGAGTGGAGTTCAAAGAGCCTCGTGAGCACTTTGTCCCTGGATAACCAACTCATTTCAGTATGTAGCAAAAGCTGCCCGTTTCACTACAAAGCACACTGAACAGACGTAAATTCATAGGTCGAGCCCTGATAGAATTCACAACTTTGACAGCAGATTCTAGGACAGATTTTAATTCCTCAGGCATTTTCCTGGCTACCAAGGCCTCGCGGTAGATGCTGCAGTGTGTCCACTTCATATCTGGAGCAACCTGTAAGTTTCCAGATTCTACGCCCCTTTAAGAAGGCATAGACCTTTCAAAAATACCTGACCACTCACCTGTCTCATTCAATCCTCACATTCTCTGTCTTTCATTATTTTAGGAAGCTCTAGTCATTCTCCCATTGCTCAGTATTTTTGGAAGTTCTCTCCAAGTACTAGGCGCTTTTCCCTCATCTTGTTTTGTATAATTTCTCCTGGCTTTCGGATTGCTCTTCACCCCGGACCTAGATTCTTGGATTTAGCTTTTCGGCTTGTTTTGGTTTACGCTTTTATTGGTATTCAGACTCTTCGACTTTCCAGCTCCCTGGTTTACGACTTTGTTTTGTGCTTTGGTACTTTTTCCTATTTTTAATCCTTCCGTTTTGAACTTTTGGACTGGGTTCTGATTTATGGCTTTAGAAGATAGTTTCACTACTCTGCACAGGATCCTTCACGATCTACTTGGCTACCCTAACACAACCTCTCTAATTTATGCAACTACACCGCTGTGTCGGCCTTTCATCGCTCTAGCACCATCTGTACAAACTCTGATGCATTTTTTCCAGTCGATGCCATTCTCTTAGATAAATTCATTCAAAAGCTGAAATATGTGCTCTCCTGTAGTTCTTGTTGGTAGCAGCTTGCAGAACAGAAGGTCCTCATGGGACATGCCCTCAAACTCGTATCTAACGTAAACAAGCAAATTAGCCAAATCAATCACATCTACAGACTCATCTAATTGAAGTGAAAAACATCTGCTCATCTTAATGCACTCTGACAGCGTACTTTTGACATCATCTGCCATATCAATAATTCTACGAGTGACTGTGTATTTCGAAAGGGCCACCAGGTCAAGCTGTTTAGCAGCTTTTTCTCCACAAGTAATAAGTTTCAGCTCTTTTGCCAACGGTAAACTAAGTTCTTTACTAGTAATGTGGGGCTTACCTACTCTAGCAATCCGCAAGCTTGCATGGTAAAATGCTGCTTGTACTTTGGAAACTGGAGCTCCTTATGGTGGACTTGCGCTGCTTCAGATCTTTAAGTTTCCTTTGAAAAAAATCAACAGGCTCATCCTTCAGGAGAGCATGTTTCCTGATAAAGTGCCGCCTCAGATGTGCTGGCTTCATGCTCTCATTGCCGAGAATCTCACAGCACACGACACACTGTGGTCTTGGCTGTTCCTCTGTCCTGGTGTACGGAAATCCCAGACTTAGATCATTTAGATTGGACCACCTTGCAGCCGTTTTCTGACACTTGCTAACACTAGCAGGTTCAGCAGCAGAGCTAGTGTCAGTGGCCGATATATAATCCTCCTCGTTCTCAACAGGTGTGCGTGAACTATCAGAGCTGGCATCATTACTCTTGGTGTCTATTCCTTTCAGCCAGGACATAATACTTGATTTTTGTGAGGTATTAATTTTCGATCAATTGTTCTGTTTCCAAATGTGGAGCTGTTGGAGAATTTTTTCCTCATTTCCCCTTAAAAGGCAGTCAGGAGTCCGTCTCAGAAGTTAAATGTTTTTTATATCATGCGCATGGGAGCAAAACAAAGATGCTCCATTTATTTTTCTCAAACTAACCTAGAACAGTCCTAAAATATTATTCTGTTATCTATAATGCTTGTGCCTACAAGATTGGCAGTGTTCCAAAATCATGCACATTCTCCTACCTCCCTATTTGCTGGAGATAACTTTTTTTAAATACAATTGGTCACTTACGTTAGTAGCATGTATTCCTATACAAGGGTATAGAATTACATAGTAGCTCTTGTGTTCACTCAAGTATTAGTTTGTGCTGTATCATCATAGGTAAATACTTAGGCTGCATATTGGACACATAAACTAATTTTATTAAAATAGAAAATATGAAAACCTGTCCCAATTTTTCAGTGCACACAACAAAGTTCCAGGGTCGGCTGGCGTACCACCTGGGGGCGTTTGAGAACCACAGAGATAGAGAGATGAGATATGTACAAAGTATTTATCTGGCTAAGGGAATGTCGCTTCTCAGACAGACTGTTCAAACGCAGTTTAATGATCAGTCCCGGCACCTGGGAAACTGAGTGACATTGTAGGTGTTATGGACTCAAGAGCTTGGCTCGACAGACTGGGGGGAGTAGCCGGGTCACTGCACCTTAGGTGGGGAAGAGGGGACCAGCACATAGTAGCACCAGTCTGAAGATGAACTGCCAGGTCGGGCAGGGAACTCCAAACCAGAGGGCATAAGGAGACGGGCTGATGCAAGGGACAGGCCCTTAAGGTAGGGTCTCCTCCAAAGACCAGACCAGCCGTCCGGAGAATTGCCTGGAAGGGGACAGAACTGATTTCCCAGGTGCTATCTGGACCAAGTTGGCAGATACATCTGCTTAGGACATGTCCCCGCTTCACACTGAATCTCACCTCTCAGCCACTGAAATTCTCCAGATAGCACAGCCATGAACAAAGCCCCAAGATGGAAACTTTAATGGAAGAGTTATGTTCTTTGACTTCTCCAGTGCCTTTAATACCATCCATCCACCTTTACTGAGAGATAAACTAAGGACGGCGCAGGTGGACACTCCCCTGCAGTCCTGGATTATAGACTATCTGACCTGCAGGCCACAGTATGCACGGCTACAGAGCTGTGTGTCCGAACAGATTATTAGCAGTACTGGGGCTCCACAGGGGACTGTCCTTGCTCCATTCCTGTTCACCTTTTACACCTCTGACTTCAGGTACAACTCTGAGACATGTCATCTGCAGAAGTTTTCAGATGACTCTGCAATTGTGGGGTGTATTAGAGAGGGGAGGGAGGAGGAATATAGGAGCTTGATTACCAATCTTGTGGAGTGGTCTCATCTTAACCATCTCTCAGCTTAACACCAGCAAGACCAAAGAAATGATCTTTGACTTTCGAAGGAATAAGTCTCCGCTGAACCCTGTTTCCATCCAGGGTGAGGACATAGAGGGCGTACATTCCTACAAGTACTTAGGGGTACACCTGGATGATAAGCTGGAGTGGTCTGGTAACACTGACACCCTGTACAAGAAAGGTCAGAACCAACTCAATTTTCTAAGGAGACTCAGGTCCTTTGGTGTGTGTGGAACACTGCTACACATTTTTTATGAATCAGTGGTGGCGGCGGCCATCTTCTACGCTGTTGTGTGCTGGGGCAGCAGCATCATGACAAAAGATGCAAATAGGCTCAATAAACTTATCAAGAAGGCTGGCACTGTGCTGGGGATGAGCCTTGACCCCATGGAGATGGTGGCTGAGAGGAGAATGCTGACCAAGCTCACAGCCATCATGAACAACAGCTCTCATCCGCTTCATGGGACTGTTACTGGGCAGCGGAGCACATTTAACAATAGACTGCTCCAGCTACAGTGTTCAAGGGAACGTTTCCGCAGGTCTTTCCTCCCGGCGGCTGTCAGGGTGTATAACGCTGCCCTAGTCTAGGACTGTTAGCCCTTCATTTGCTCCCCTATGGACAGCATGTTTACTCCATTGTACTTTTTGGACAATCAGTCTGTATAAACCTATGCACATTTTGCACATATTTTATTGTTTTTACAGTGACTATGATCAGCACATTTTGCACACACCTATGTATTTATTTATTTGTATTTATTTTGTTGTCTTTTGTTTTATAACTATTCTGATGTCTGTTTTGCTTGTCTTGGGCTGGACTTCTGTAACACATCAATTTCCCTACGGGATTAATAAAGTATTATCTATCTATCTAAACCAGGATCAGGAAGGGCTCCACTAGGAAGCTGGAATGGTGATAGAGTGAGATGAACAGGGTTTAATTACCAGCCCTCAGAGGACCTATTACAGTGAAAGTTCTAACTAAAGCCAAGTGCTCTTCATCAATTACCTCCTTGGCGATCAAAGCAAAAGAAAGACATGGCCGCCGGCCACTGAAACTGCGAAAAGACACACTAGAGAACAGCAAGGGTGGGCACAGCCACAACATGCTGTGGAACAGTGTGGGGAACATAACAGCCTCCTTACTACCTGAGCTAAGGAGTTTGCTAAAAGGGTATAGTCAGGGAGGTGGGGGATTTGCAAGAGAGATACACAAGGAGAACCTAGCTGCCTGACTTATATACAGTATATATGTAGGTAAGCAGAAGTGTTTAATATTAGGATTTAATCTTAACACCAGGAGCCATGTTTAACAATGGTTAAAAATGAAATACAGAAAAAAAATGAAAATAAGTTAAAAGAAAACAAAACAGAACTTGAAAATTTAGTTGAGACAGATTTATGGCATTTAGTGGCTCTGCGATATCATCTATAATAATGTTGAAAATATTTTTTTAAACGTAGTAAGTCTTGCTTCACTTCAAGATACTACAGAGGGTGATAATATGAGGCGTAGATTGCAAAGAGGCTGAGACCCTCATTAGAGATGGCTGTGTTGCTAAGTGATCATAGCTGTCTAATGAGAAACAGCTGTGGGCGTTTCTATAACAGCGGTCAGATGTTTTCCTTTAGGGAGTTTGGAAAAGTCATTTAATTCAAAGGGACAGGCTGTTATGGAGTGAGAGAACAGGTTTGTCAATAAAATGCTAACACCATACCTCGTATTGCCAGGGTGAGGGCCCTTCTACTACACCCTACACTGTGATTTTCACACACTAACTCACTATTACTAAATATAAAACTGACCCACAGATGGTGGATGATGCAGGTATTTTACCAATAAACTTGTTACCACAGTTGTAGTCACTTAGCAACACAGCTCTCTCCAAGGAGGGGCTTTGCCTCCCTCTCATAAAATGTTCAGTGCAGAAAACAGGGTGACTATAAAGGCCGCAAAGAAGAAGACTGATAAGATTGCAATTCATAAGATTGCATTTACCAAGTGAGATATTAAGAATCTGTTCCAAGGATTACTCCATGAAATAGTCAAGGGATTTATGACAAAATGCTTCAAATGAATTGACAAAATCACAAGTGATACACTTGTATTCATTTATATGTTATTATTTTGATATGCTTGGTTTTGTGTACTTTGTTGCTCATTTTCTCTCTGCTTCTGCTAGACCATCAGTATCTTGTTTACTAGACCTGTCTGTACGTCTGTGAGTCCAGGTACTTTTTCCTGAACATCCCTGCCTTTCATGGTCTTTCAATTGTATCAGACTGACTTTCATTCTTGCTCACTCATTAACCTGACTTTGTGCTGGTTGTTCTTCTGTTGAACATGTTGCTTGCAATGGCCTCTCTTGTTCTGCCCTCTCACTGGACCATCTCGTCAGTCCAGAGCAAGCACCCTACACTGCCTTTAATGGGATTGAGACAGCCTGTTGTGTTTAAAGAACAGCACCTGACAGTAATACATCCACACAGAACAATGCAGTAAAGTGACAAAAAAGAATATTCTGTAATGAACTTGTATTGAAAAAGAATGCCATATCATAGATCATAAAGCATCTTTTATTA
This sequence comes from Lepisosteus oculatus, assembly GCF_040954835.1. Lineage (NCBI taxonomy): Eukaryota > Metazoa > Chordata > Actinopteri > Semionotiformes > Lepisosteidae > Lepisosteus > Lepisosteus oculatus. Next base: position 42,565,608 of record NC_090696.1, on the reverse strand, counting down.
ATGAAAATATACCGAACAGTGTCCATTGATTCTTAAAACTATGAATTTGTATACAAATACTTAAAGACTCACAAATACATTATTTATTACATCACTAAATATTATTAATTCAAATAGGCAGAAATACAGTGTTTATTAATTTATCATAAATTTTGTCAGGGTACGACAATGAATTGTTATTTTGCGCATTAACATACACCCACACAAATAGTGTGTATTATCCAGCAGGGCGACACGTGCATAGCTCATAATATTTCATTAAGTTGTGAGGTGAGAGAGGAAGTCTCCTCTCTTGATAAAGACTGTACCTTTCAAGAAAAAGGGTTACGAAACATAGAATCCGGATACACAGAACGAACGCAAAGAGCACAAAACCAGCATACAGCTGCAAGCTATACTCACATACCAGTCCAATAATTTGTTAAAAATACTGAAAGCAAAGTCCTGTACAGGAGACTGCTATCGTCTCCAACCAGAACCACAGTTGCTGGATGGAACTACTGATTGCAATATTCAATATCGTAAGTTGTAGTGTAATTTTCATCAATGTGGAAATAAAAGTTAATGCTCTAGAAATTAATCAAATTTGTCAAAATAAGTGATTTCACCACCTAGCCCTATGTGCTGTGAATTGATGCAAACACATTTCATACTGTGTAGAGCATGTGTTTGTGGTTAATGTAGACAGCCCATTCGCAAGCAAAGAACAGTAGACTAAAGATTTACATCTCTGAGCAGACAGAGATGAGGATATGTGGTTTACTACCTTCAGAGGGACGTTCGAGAAGTGTGCTCTAGTGAGTTTAGCACAGTTCTGCCTGTGGCACTGATCAGCATTGTTTAGAAATGAGCCTCTTCACAGCACTGCTAGGCTGCCTACTCTTGCCCTCTTTGTCTTCCTTGGGTGAGTTTCTGTGGTACTTTCCAGTTTCTCCAATATCAAAATATTAATTTGTTTAGCCTTTATGTAAAGTAAAAATTATTCATGCTATGCTTGTTGTAATGAAAGCTGGGGATAACGCTCTTGTCAAAGGCACTTGAAAACCCTATGTGCAGATCTAAGCTTTCAAATAAACAACTGTTCCATATAATGCTCTGAAAAGTTCACAGGGTAACCCTTTATATAAAAAGCTCAAAATAAATGGTGTGATGTTTTTAGCAATTTACAGTTTTACATTCAATTACACTGTATTGTGTCTCCATAAATACCTACTTCCAAATATTAGAAAAATGTTCTTAACATGAACAAAAAGCCTATATACAGTAGTACCAACAATGTAGTTTCAAAGTGCAAGAATTATTTATAAAAAACACTTAAGGCTAGTTCAGCAGACCATTTTTGACCATTACTAAGTACCATAAAACCATTCTCGTGGGTTATCCTAACTGGAACCAAATTACACGATCAAATACTTGTAACTCTTGTTTTGCATAATTTCACTCCTTTACTTCTTCTCTTGCCACCTATTTCAGCTCCGAGGCTCCTCAACACTGGCTTTCCAAGAAATCTGCGTTCATGTTACTTTATCGTTTTAACGTTAATGTTAATGCTTTAAATCACGTGAAAACTTTCCTACTGCTTTACATTTATTGGAAAATAATATCACTAATGGATTTTCTAGGATATGTATACATGTTTTTTATAATACACTTATTGTTTGGATTATCATTATAAAAAAGTTTTACATGTCACTGACATACAAATCTGAATGGACTGTGAAAGTCTATGAAAAGCTGTGTCAAAGTGAAAGTTATGCTGACAGGTCACATGGTTTGGCGGCCATAATGATTCAGTGAAAAACACTTGAACAGCCTCTTCTACAAAGAAAATGAATAAAAAACTGTATATGTACTTTATGAAGAAGGTTTTGTTATCTTTCAAGGCTATTCATCATAGGATGCTATATAAAAGACATGGCCTTCTTGAGTGAGTCAAATTGAAGGCTAAAGGTGGTACATTATAACAAACTCTCAAAACTTTATAAGTATCAATGAAACGTTACATGCTCAGAACACATTGCTTTGTCACTTTGCATGGTCACTACATTGGACTTCATGAAGAACATTTCAACCAACTCTCTCCCTGCGTGCACTTGACAGATTTATGTATGTTGAAAATTGCATACACATAAACAAATACGCATTCTGTCTCAGATATTTGTGTCATATCTCTATATTAGAATGCCGTACTTATGTGTAATCACAGAGGAATAGTGGGCTATGGGAAATAATGAATAATGAATAAATATAATGAATAAAGCTGATTGATCACATGATCTGGCCTCCATATAAGACTTTTAACCTGTCCTTCTTGTCAAATAAAAACTAAATTCGGAATTCTATACTATAAGGAGTACAGACAGGGACATGGTTACTATGGAATAGTACGGAATAGTAAAGGATGAACTCTGACATGCTTTAGTAAACATTGACCTTGTCCATGACATAGGAACCAGTAATAACGTATCCCAAAATACCTTTAACCTCTCCTGCAGGTACACTGAAAGAATGTCATATAACACATTTAGAGAGAGTGCAGACAGAACCATAGCTAAGCTGGAACACACAAAGAAAACTATACATGATGTATCAAAAGATGTCTTTGTCTGTGAAAAGTGATGTGTCAACTTGGCCACTGATGACCTCTGCATGCAGCTACTGTACATATTATTACAGTAGTGATGATGATATTCACTGACCAATATTTCACTTAATTTCACTCACGAACATCCAAAAACGTTTAACTAACTGATGAAAATAAACTATTGCAGATATGGTTTCTTGAGATTTTGCTCAAATTCATTTTCTACAAGCTTGTAACCTGGTGTGTGATGTTCAGATAGCCATACTGTTTGTCCAAGGTGTTTGTAATGTAAAACATATGTTTCATAGAGCTTGATGTGTACTTTAGCTAGAAATACTGCACAATTATAGGGGTACAGGAGCCATTGAAGTTAACAATTTCTTACTTGTTTTATTTACATAAGAAAAAGAAAATGAAAAGTAGAAGAAAAATATACATATTGTATAAATAGATTTGCTGACATCAGTCATCAGAATACAATTTTGTATTCAGCGATATTAGTACCTGTAATAGTAGTGAACAGCTTTGGGCAGAAGGGTTTTGAAAGGTGCATAATAATGGAATTTACATACAATCAGAAACATCAGAAATTAGGGTTTATGCATACGCACAACTAACAGTTTATTGTCTCTATTTTATCTGACAGATGCAAGTAAAATGAACATCACTAACTTTCCTGAGAGAATTACAGCAAGAGTGGGAGATTCAGTTCAGATGGTTTGCTGCTGGGAGACACAGCTGCAGAATCTTGAGCAACTAAGACTGGAATGGTGGAAGAACAATCAGTCTAAACTGTCATCTTTGAACTATAAAAAAGTGAAGGGGGCTCAGAGATGTGAAGAGAATAAATACACTTATTGTGTTTCCAGGAACTGTTCTGAGATGACAATTCCAAGTGTGTCTGAGAACGATACGGGATCATACTCATGTAAAATAATTATTGAGATCCCTCTGCTAATGATGGCACAAGGACTTGGAACGACTCTAATAGTGAATGCAAAAGAAAGTAAGTTATTTAATCTGTTTTTTGTACCTTTAAAAATGGAGAAAAAAGTTGCCATGTTGACCATTTTAATAAGTGCATATTCTGTACATTGTATTGGAACCTGAATGTGCAATATTTCTGTTTTTAGCCAGAAGTACTTTAGTGCTGCAGAGTTTGAAAGAAGATTTAAAATGATTAATAATTAAGTTTTAAATTATTTGCTTTGCAAACCTAGTAATTATGTTAATTAGGAAAGCATACCAGGTCATAGTGGACCACCTCAGTAGTGGAAAGAAACTAGATTAGTTTAAAACATTAAAAGCTAGTGAACATAACTTTTTGAACATAAACTGATAAAAGAAGTATCTCAGCCTATCTTGCCAATTGTGAGCATAAAGAACATTAATCAAAAAGAAACCAAACATTTATAAAAATATTTTGTCATATATTTGTTTCATAATACTGTATACCACTTCTTTAGTTTATAGGTCCTTGACTATAAGCTTACCATATTCCAATTAAAAATTTAAATACATATTTCAATTTACAAACAGTACAGTGTGTCCATCTGTCTCATTATTACAGTGTTGCAGTGAGCTGTGCTCTAATTCAGTTTGAGATGCGATCAAAATAACATGGCACAAGGGATATGGAATGGGTTCTTTCCAGGCATATTTGATTGTGTGAAAAAAAGGCACTTTAATTTACCTTACTAGAGCAAATAATTTGCCTTATTTATTATTCATTTTATTAATTTTGTATTTGCACTTTATTTAAACTTCAAATGTGAAATAAAAATATATCTGTTTCTTGAATTTAGTCATACTGTGAAACTGTCAGCTCCTTGAGAAATGTTTGGTTAGCTGGAGCCAACAAATGGAAATGATTATGTTGCCATCTACCTTTGAAACTAGTTTTATTTGATATCAGTATAAAAGCATGCATAATTTTAGCATTTCTTTGTCTTTCATTTTACTGTAATTTAGCAGACACACAGGGGAGCTCTGCTGTTCTTACTGTGTTTCCAATATTGTTAGTGTTACTGGGCGTGAGTCTTCTGTGGTACTGGAAAAGAAAGAAACTTACATCCTATGGTCCAGGTATGATCCTGCTTGTACTATATGAGCTTCTAAGTTTCCTGATTTAGTGTAAAGGAAGTCAACACTTTTTTTTGTTTGAGATAAATATATATTAGGCATAAGACAACATTTATCAATAGAATTATATCTGTATGTTAATATTGAGGAATACATAAAACCCATGTTCCTTAGTCTAATTATATAAACTTTATATACTGGCTATTAAACTGCATATTTATCCATTCATATTTTGCTAAAATATTAACTTTACCAAACTACCATTATGATTGAATTCTGTAATGCTAAGCATTTAGAGTTTTCAAACATCCTTTTTGTACTGTAACAATATTTAGGTTTGGTTGAAAAAATTAACAATATACTCATTTTTTAGAAGATCCCTCTTGAATTCTAAAAAAAACACTATGCAATGTAACATTGAAAGAAGGAATCTATTTTAGTTTTTACAAGTTTTTAGTTTGAGTTAACGATATCACTTAGCATGACTTTCAATTTACACACACATCCATTAAAAGTTCAAATAAATGTGTAACGTACATTTTCAGGACCTCCCCCTGTGTATTTGATTAATGTGAAAGTGTTAATATACCGTACAGTATATGTCAGTTGTTTTTGTTTAGGGGGGTCTCATCAACAGCTATTATGTTTCTAACCAGATTCGAACAGCTTCTACAACACCTGTTGTATTTTGCATATGTTTTGCTCTAAACCTTCCAGAGTTTTTCCAGAGCCCTGCGCTGGTACTTACAGCATACATAGCAGGGTGGTAACACGTCTTCCTTGCCAAAGCAAGGCTAATTAAATTAGTCATTCTCTTTAAGTAAATATAGAGTACAGCAGATCACAAATACTTCCTCTTCACCTTTCATATTTCCCCAGGATTTTATTATTTAGTTTCCCACCTCTTTACTCCCATAGTCAACTCCAATTACCCATTTTCATGCTTTTCCTCGACAGCACCCCACCTCACAGCTAAAATCTTGTGTTCTTTTATTTTTTTTCTTTGCTGCACACCAAACTTTAACGCCTACCTGAACCTTCACGCTCTGACACGGCTCTGACCTCTTACAGTACACGTACGACAGATAAATGTGAAGCTTTTGCATTGCTCACGATTCATTCCAAGCAATAAAGCATTAAACCAATTTACACCAATGTTTTTGTCACTCAACACAAAAGATGACTAGCATAAATAAGATAAAAAAAAAGATTTAGAAGTATTGTTAATACCCCCATGAGATGTGGTCTTTTTAAAATAACAAGGTGACTTTCCATATTTTCCCTCCCACTGAAATAATGCTGCGGTAGATTAAATGGTGTTTATTAGAAGAAAGGAAAATTGTATTCAGTACAGAAGAGTTCAGAAAGCCTGGCTGTAACAGTTCTATATTTCCTTGGAAGGTCTGGCCCCTAGGATAGCTGATGCAGCACCTGGAGAATCAGGGGCACTGGACCAGGGGGAGGAGGACAGGCATAATGAGATCATGGAGGAAAATTCAAACTCCTCTCGGGGCTCAACTCACTGGGTGAGTTAATGCTCAATCTCTCTCCCATTGAAGCAGCAGTATAAAACAGAGTATAACAAAATATAAAACAGAGAATCCTGGTCTCTGTGCTGAGAAAGCTGACAAGCTCGATAACACATACAAAATGCCTTATCTTTGTGGTGTTTGATCTGGAAAGGTCACGTTTCAATTTTTTAAATTCTATTTGTGAGTATGTTGTTCTAGTTCAATTTTACGGTGCCCTTCTATTTATGTGTCAATGTGCTGCCTCAAAGTGATAGATTTATGCCTAAATAACACATACTTCTAGATTCCTACAGAATTTTTTAAAGAATAATTGAATTTACTTTTAATTTAATTTAATTTTTGTGTTGCTGGCAGTGGCTTTTTGCCCTTTTTCTGTATAATATCTGGACATACTTTAAAGATGGTACAGTACACACAGAACCTGAATTTTAACAAAAATAAAATTTGAATTAAAGAGTTATTGACTTCTGTCCACCCACCATTACTAATTCTTTCAATAATTAAAAAAATAAAAAAATACATTGATTGTGTTGTTTTGAAATAAGCTATAAATTACATAAATGAAGACTCCAATGTCTAACTGCTTTCTATGTACCTGTTTCAGGCACTGTCTGCGATTTATGAATCCTTTGACTATTTTAATCTCCATGACTGAAAAAAGGAGAAGAGCAGGTTAACTCAACATTCCTGTCAGATGATGTGTACATCTTTCTAACAGTTTTATGTCAGTACTTCAGTACTAAGAACCATTAAACCTGTTCAAGAACTTCTGCAAGAGTTAACTAACAAATTTAAACAAAAACTGTGATGTTGCTGGAAATGACTACAGGGTAGGAGCAGTATGATATTACTTCGCTGTTTATACTTCATGTGAGATGAGGTAACAGGTGGAATTTGTTTAGTTAATCTGAAGTTATTCGGGTTGTACTTCAAACATACACTCTACACTGCAAATATAAAACATGAGAATATAACACGTGGTCATAAGGACAGCTTCATGGTATCTGATTTTGACAGAAAGATATCTAAGACATACAGAAAAAACAGATTTTTTTTGTTTTGTAAATACGTTGTAATTAAGAAAAAAGTTTCCTTCAGAGACATTTACTATTGAGAAGCAATGTGAATTTTGTCGAAAGGACAGTTACATGGAGTCACTGGTGCCTAAGTTGTTTCTTCATGATGAATGTACTTCCAGCTTCACCTGTGACTGTCGTTGCCAGGACTCTGTGAGTTGAAAGCCTGTCGTGTACCTGCTGTTAAAACACTCTCTTTCCCTCGCAGTCAAAGAGTGAAAATGTGCTCTTGTAGATGGAAATCTCTAGCTACCAAAAAAAAAAACAATGTTCAGTGCCATGCAGATCAATGTGATAATCAACTGACACATCGGAATAATAATGAAACAGTGTGGAAGTCCCCTGGCTAGTCTTACAGTGTAGACGTGAAATCCACGTATGACCGGAGACTTCATATAAATTTAATTATTTACACGAGGAGATCAGCGAAGCAGCTGAGGACTCAAGTGCAAATCTCTGGGCCTCTGTGTTATGCAGGAGAAAAGGGAGATCAAGAACAGGCACTGTGCCACCAGCAGAACATTAACTCATGCTGGAAGCATAGGGCAGTGTTACCTTTGTTTCTGAATGCTAATTTATGAGCAATTTGTTTGCTGTTTTAACTTTAAGTTTTAAATGAGTTTTTTTCTAGTTTCTGCCGCAGTATTATTTCCATAATATTGTTCTGCAGAATCTAAGGGTTTTTTGAAAACCAATGAGCATTCTTAGAAATAAAGACCAGAATTAAAATTAAAACATTTTAAGGTACAGTATAATAAATTGCGCTGGTGAGGTTTTCTTAGATTGAAATAGACAATCGTAATTATCAGATGAAAAATCATTCCAATTGCTCTAGTTCTTGTGCAGTTCAATATCTCACAGAATTGGTAATATTTGCCACCATGTGTAAAAATATTTGACACCTCTAACCATTCATTTACAAAAATAGGTGTGACACTGTGTCACTGCAAATGTGACTAAAACTGTGTTTGTAGTTTCTTTCAGGTACAGGATGTTTAGAACAAAAATAAAAAAGGTGAGCTTGAACTATATTTCAGAAAATGGTGCAGATTTTGTACCACTGAGTTTGTACCACAGCTTATTTGAAATATATGCATCACAAGCATTTCTGGTGTGACATTGCTATCCATGTCTGAAAAAGAAAGAGTAGCTTCTTCTTCTGTTTTGAAGAGCACAGTCTAATTTAATATTTTTAAAAGACTGCAAAGTAACTACTTTCAATATTTTCCCTACATTGTAAATCCAGTTGTGTTTTTCAAATGTATAGAAATTTTGCTATTAAAAAATAAAACAATTTTGCTTTTAGCATTTTTTTTCCACAATGCCAAACACTTCGCAGAAAGCATACTGATTTTCAAGTTCTTTGAATACTATTTTCATACCTTTTAAGGCGAGTGGCCAGTGCAAAGCTCAATATCGAATCTTCATTTAACAGGAAACTATAAAATAAGCTAGTTTTGCATAATTGTTCATGCAAAATAATGCATATGTGCAGGGGCTATTCTACCATAAGTTTTGTATATCTTGCTTATTTTAAAAAACACTTCACTTTGAAAAAGCGTTCCGCATTGTGGTGGTTGCGTAACTTCTCAGAACACAAAATAAAACCATGAAAGTGCTTCCTCCCCTCAGAAAGGCCAGTTAAAATGTGTTCATACATTTTTGGTGAATAACAAAATTATTTACTTATCATGTCTTTCCTCTTGTGGGTCTTAAATCACAGACACCAAAAACTGACAGTGATCTTTTGAAACTATAATATTTTCTGGTTGGTTATGTACAGTAACAGTAGCAGTTTCATGATGTTGCTTTCACAACATCTATACTACTGTGAAACTATTTCATAATTTTTCTCATACTTATGCAATAATTGCATTAATATCAATTATATATCATTATTAAGTTTGAGGCGAAGGGGATCTCAATGGAAACTGTGGGCACTGAACCATATGGAGGTGTGAGAAAGTAGTAGATCTACAATATACGGTAAGTAAGCTGATTTGAGTGCAAGCTTTCTTAACAAACACATATCACCACAGCAGTGACAGCAGTGGAGACTGATAGTTGTAACAGTTCACACTGGAAAGCCGTGAAAGAAGCAAAACAAAAAGTAAAAAAAATGAAAACAATTACTATGTACTGAAGCCACCGTAGTAGCAGTTAAAAAGAAACTAATCCAATATCCAGTCTGAAAACTGTTGGAATGTTCGTTTCACAAGAAGTACTTTAATTGGAGAACCACCAAATAAAGCCGTTCATCTTGAAGTCCTTCGGAAGGAATGACCATGCAGGTATCACATGCTACTGATAACAGTAAAGTGACAGTTCAAAGAAATAGGAAGAATGGTGAGTGGTTCAATAACATTATGCTGGGAAAAGCTTCTGTTACGGAAAGGAAAATCACTGACTTAATGTGCTGAATAAATAAATGAACACAGGAGTTTGCCCTCGGAAAACAACTTTCTCTTCTTTTGTGCAAGTGTTTTTGTTCACACCTTATAGTGCATATTAATAGTCATGTATATTAGCATATGACAACCATATGAGACTTCAAGCCTTTTCACGTTTTCTCTTTTTGCTCACAATGTTGTGTTTTATTCTCATTCATTGCTGTAATAATCTGTTTCTCGCTTCTAGGGTAAAAATCCACCCCAAAGAATTGGGTGAGCTGTGGAAACTTAGAAAGTCTCTTATAGGTCAGCAACAGGAAATGGAAATATGGTGTGACATTTTAAAAGCAATCATTATAATGACTTTCTGTTGAGGATGTGGCTTTCACTTTTGTTGCTTTATTACTTTTTGACAGTCAATTTAGAATGCTTCTAGAGCAAGAAAGAAAGATTTAATTTCATTATATGGACAAAATGTGGACAACAACTTACACTTACTACTTACTACTTACAGAACACCATGTCTTACAGCCGATCTGAATCTAACAAGAATTGTTTCACAAAAATTAATATTCTGCTTTCCTTGGGTAAAGTGTCAGTCACATTAATTGTGTGCTTTGTAATTTCAAACATTCATCTTCTTCTATGCTCTTTTGGAGTGAGCGGTAGTCTTAAGAAAAAAATAGACAATCTGAGTGAAGGAGATTGCTTCGGAATACAACAGCAGAGTCCCAACCGAGGTTTGAGCCCACAAAAACACCCTTCTGAGTCTCTTTATGTGGATGTGATGCTGGATGAATCACTCAAATGTGGGCAAAGGTCGAAAGTATACCATGAACTAACTGAACACACCTACAGCTAATGATCCCACATGGACTCTTACGCAGTGTACTTAGGGCTGGCAGAGCTCAAGATATCAGTACAAATGCACATTAATGTTTAATCAAACAAGAGCATAATAGCAAATGCCTCTACTTTGCACTTAGTTCATAGTTCAATGAAACAATGAATCACAAGGTGTGACTCTCAGACAACTTCAGGCTCTTTTAGTCTCTTTTAGTCTAAACATCTGCCAGAATTTGGAGAAACTGTAATTTTGTATTTATATACAAATTTATATAATTATTTTATTTTGAGTGTTAATATACTTTTTAAAGTTCTACAAAGTATTGTATATGAACTAATTTGATCAAACAACCATATTCATTTTTTTAACAGCGAGCATTGTGACTTTCAAACTTTTCTCATACGGTAACAATATTTTGCTTTTAAAAATAAAATGTTACACAGAAAACTCCTGGAGAATTAGGTTTGTTTTATTGGTCAAAACCCACTTATTTTCTGAAATAAAATATTGTTAACAGTTTTGGTTTACAGTTATTCTTAACTTAAATGTGATTATGAAACTGTTGAACAAACTGAAGTTTATGAGAAACAACAGGAAATAGGTGAAAAGTTTGATAGCAAGAAAGTGTCATCAAGACAGGAAATTTATCTTTGTCTTTAAAAAAGATAATTCTCTTGACTTTCTTTCAGTTCTTATTGTTTTGTCTTTTATGTAAAGAAATCTGTTCAAATTAAAATCCAGATATGACATCATATCTTTGAAATACTATTTTTTAACATATTTTATATATACTTACTGTACAGTCATAGACAAAATGATGCAACCAACCATTAAACTATCTAAACACAAACATAAATAATCATTCTTATCCTGCATTTAGAGGCAACGCAACATAAAAATAAAACAGGTTAGTGCCTTATATATTGTTATCAGTTCTGCATTCCCGAAGAATCCAGTTATGGAAAACTCACATTATAGTAGCCATTGACTCAATGGGAACTAAAGGGTTAAAGAGGGAAGTTTTTGAGAAACCACTATCGTGAATTCCACCACTGTGAAAGCAATGGAGATGAAGAGTGGGTTTTAGAGTTTAAAAAGTTTTAGGGTGAAAAACGTCATCAATTTTCTAAATTGAAATAGAGATCCACCCTGCAGGGTACACACTGACACAAACACAGACACACTCATACCAGAGCCATTTTTTCCAGAAGCCAATCAACCTATCAGTATGTTTTCGGACTGTGAAAAAAATGGGAGCCCTAGTTTACACAAAACATTGTAAGAGTATGAGACAAGCTACAGTACAAAGAAAAAGTCTGTTAACTCTCTAGGCGGGACCCATATTCTTCGACTTTTTAGGTTGAAAACATAACTAGATTTTAGTCAAAGCCTTAAGAAAATATTAAGATAACTTGATTAAACATAAAACACACCAAAAAAAATTATATCTGGACTATTAATAAAATGATCCAATAGTGAATATCCTCATGTGAATAAGTAGGTGAATCCTTAGATTGAGTTGCTGAGTCATTGAAAATAACAAACGTTCTCAGTTACTTTTTGAAAGGACTACGAGAGATTTCAGTTACCATTCACAGAAAAACAATCTGAAATATCAGATAAGGTATCATATCAGCCTGATAGACTAATGAAGAGATTAGTCCTTCTCCATCCATCTGATGGAGAGGCCTGTGGCCATATAAAGCTCAAAAACTGTATTAGTGCCATTTGCTAGACAGTGCTTCTGATGTCTGTTTCACACAAATTTACAAATATAGGGACGTGTAAGAGTGACCTATTCTGACACCTCAGAAACCACAGAAGCACTACATTTATTAAATAAGATCTATATTTATTTGCCATATACAATTTCTTGCTTTAGGAATTTGTCTTATTGCATATCCCAGCTTGCCCTCCATGAGACACACAAACAGGGAGAGAGAAGGTTGGGGTCAGAGCACAGGGTCAGCCATTTACACAGCACCCTTGGAGCAGTTGGGATTAAGGGCCTTGCTGAGGGGCCCAGTAGAGGAGGATTCCTCTGCCAACCACAGGATTTGAACCAGCAACCTTTCACCCACAGGTACAGATCCTAAGCCACAGCGCCACCGCTCCACCATGTGTTTATGCATACAATGGTATGCACAGAAGTTGTGCAAGAACTCCTAGGAGTTTATTTTTATGTTAACCAAGAACATGATTTAACTGGCTGAAGCCCTAACCGAAACAATAACTTGATTTGACCTCTTAGTGTAGTTCAAGTGTATTTTATATAGTCCAAATGCAATAAAACTACGTGGAAGTGCATTTAAAACAGAACAGGAGACATTTATTTACATAGAGGATTGTGACAGTATGGAACAAGCTACCCAGCTATGTTTTTGAAGCCAATATCCAAGAAACAGCCGGATGAGATACTTGGATCAATTAACTACCACAGAGTTTGGTGGGCCATGTAGCCTCCACTCCATATAGCCTCCTCCTGTAATATTTTTTATGTTCTTAAAAGAGCTTTTCCCAACCATCATAGTCCTGCTCCTTAAGTTACTAAGCAAACTGAGAACTACTACTTGACAATTCTTGGTCATGGTCAGTTAGTGACAGATTTGATGTTTCAGTACAAAAAAATAGGAACTGCATTATGATGGCACATTACTGTCATTGTCCATCTACTACTGTATCAACAGATTCTGGAGGTATTTCCAGCTGAAAAAAGTATGCAAAATCAACCTAGTCAGTAAAACTACAAACCCAGATCTTCAGACAACTAAGAGCTGTTGGTATCTACAGTACAGGAACTCTTGCAATGGTAATATCCTTTGTCTGCAATGCATTCCAGTTCGTTAGATATTAGTAAAGCCCAATGTTTTTGTGTCTCATCTGGCCCAAATTAGGAAACCATGGGTTTAGTAGTACAAAGACATGAGGAGCCACTTTTGACCATTCTTTCCTGTCAATACAGTGTAATTTTTCTTAACTTTCAGTGTCATTCTGTGATTTTGTGTTGTTGATAGACAACCACTCACATTGATTTTAAACCTGTATTCCACTGCTCTGATACAGTTAGCAGTGCATATGTCATGTCATTTGCCAAACTGCTTTATAACATATGGTGTCGTGCCTACACAGCAAGCAATGAGCACAAGGCAGGGTACACCCTGGACGGGGTGCCAGTCCATCGCAGGAAAAGTGCAAGCCAATCATACCTATCAATGGGGACAATCAAAGCCAATCAATGGGGACAATTTGGATGCCACAGTAAAGGCAGAGGGGGGAAATTTGGCCCGGACAATGGGATAACTCCCTACTCTTATAAAAAAAACCCGGGGATCTTTAATGACCACTGAGGGTCAGAACCTCGGTCTAACGTCTCATTTGAAAGACAGCGTCCACTACAGTATAGTGTCCCCAGCACTATACCAGGGCATTAGGACCCACACAGACCACGGGACAGGCACCCCCCACTGGTCCCACTGATACCACATCCAGCAGCAACCATAGCTTACCAGGAGGTCTCCTATCCAGGTGCTGACCAGGCTCAATCCCGCTTATCTTCAGTGAATAGCCAGTTGAGAGCTGCAGGGTGATATGGCTGTTGTCTCAGTGTATCTTTGAGCAATGAAAGCCAAAGATAAATAATCCCTTGACCTGAGAATGGATGGTGAATATACCTATACTCTTTACAAAATGATTTTGCCTATTTTGCTAAAATATCTTGCCAGCTTATGGTGGACACACCAGGTATTGATCACATAGGTGTGCTTGACTTGAATGTACCATATACCTAATCACATGTGACCATTAGACCTTTCTTTGCACATTGCAAGCTTGAGAAAAGAAAAAGCACATGGATTTATACGATATGTGTCTCCATTGTCAAGTAGGCCTGCCAATAAGCGGTCACCTAAAAAGTACAAATAGAAGTATAAAAAAACTGTAAATACTATTGCTATACTATAGCTTTGGTTGCCTAGTTACATATTTATCTTACGTGGGAGGAAATAAAATTCTGAAAGGAGAGAGATAAACAGCTGTTGACACAGTTATTATTTTCCTATTATTCCTATTATTTTCACTTCTAATATTATCAGGCCACAGCCCTCTGGTGGCTAATACATACTATTTGCTCCCAGATAAAAAGTGACTGATACAACAAATAGCAATTGGCTGTAGAAACCCATATACTGCGTGTATATAAGTCCTCTTTGCTTCATTCTGTACGTTCACTACTAAGTCATACTTCTGAGGTGCAGGAGTCCCACAGTTTGTAGCAGAAGAAGCTAGTCACCATGTCTCAGCTGGAGAATGCCATGGCGATGATAATGCAAGTGTTTGACAAGTATGCCAGTACTGATGGCAAGAAGCAGACTCTGACCAAGGCTGAGCTGAAGACAATGATGGAGAAGGAGCTTCCAGCATTTCTGAAGGTGTGTGAGTGATGAGTTAATTTCTCCTGGTCTTCATGGTGAACAGTGTTGCCTCCACAGCTTCGATCACTTAGTATTATTTTTGTATTCCTTGGAAATCCCTGAGCAAAGGGTTAATTTTGTAAGTCAAGTGCTTCCTGTGACACTCTTTTCTTTGATTCTTCCAACAATAATATAAATGTTTATGTTGGGTCATCAATCAGTTTATGTTGATATCAATTTTGTAAGGTGATGTTACATACAGCACATTTTCAATGAACTGTTTTATCTTACAGACAACTTCTAAATATCTCTAAATACGCTTTTTTTTTCAAATACATGAGATCTCTTCACTCAGAGACCAGACATTTAAACTTTCCTTTGGGTTTTTTTATTATTCAATATAATAGTTCTTAATCCTGGATTTTTATATTGCAAATACCCCTTTTAAGAGCCTATCAGCAAAATTATTTGATACAAGAGCTGGATACATTCTGTTTTAGATTTTGTCAGGTGACTAGAAAATATATTGAGAATTTAATACAAAGGGCCTAGTATTAGTAAAAATTTGTCACATATTTTCCAGTTCCATTGTGTTTCTGAAGTCCTGACAGATTCGTCCTTAAACTACAGTTCTTAATCAGTATCAGTAAAAGAGTCTTCCAACTGACAACACTGTATAATTTCCTTTTCCAGTACTTAAGCAGATGAGAATTATAAACAACATGATTTACATGATGGAATGGAAATGCAATCTGAATTTAGAATTTAGACACAAAAAATGTGAATAAATGATTACACAAAAACATTGATCTCCTATCTGATTGCAGGCTGCCAAGAACCAGGATGAGGCTGACAAGCTGATGAAGGCCCTGGATCACAACGGAGACTCAGAGGTGGACTTCAACGAGTTTGTCATCCTCGTGGCAGCTCTGACCTGCGCCTGTCACAACCGCTGACCTAGACTCCTCGCAAAACATCGACTGCAACCTGATTGGCAGTTTTTTTACACATTTGTAACAGTGCTCTTAAAAAAGTCAATTGTTTACATAAAATGTAATGAGAATGTTTAATAAAAGTAAAAAAAATGTGAGAACTGATAAATCTTTCTTTTCCCTTTTGAAGTATGAAATCCTACACTGATGCAGTAGATAGTTTATGCTTTGGCTAAATCATTTGCACTTCATGACTTGAGCTCGGTTGAACATTCATGAAGTGACAACCCGCTCACCGAGCACAAACTTCGAGCCTACTGTAGTTCTGAAAGATGAGATTTTGCATGATAGAGCTTTCTTTCTTTTAGCCGATGGAAGACTCCCATGATTTTAAGGGATTCCGAGTCATGGTAAAAGCTGAATCGAAGTTTCAAATGGGCAAAGCTGGTCCTGCACACACGCACACATTTGAAATGCTGTTTATATAGGCGTATTTGAACTGAAACAATGCCATTTCAGTTATTCGGCTAGATCCTAATAAAGACGAGAGAGACTAGATTCTCAGAGTGTATTTGGCGTAGCTCGACTGGTGGAAGAAAAATTTCTTCCTTACCAAAGAATGTGGCTGCCCAGACCACCTCCCTCGGTATTGTGAGGATTGAGCCAAGGAATTGTTGCTGCAGGGGTGTAGATGGGATAGGTTGTGGGGGTTATAAAAAAAATTGTGCTACGGGAATCCTCAGTCACACACAGACGTGAAGAAATGGGAGATTAGTATTTTAGCTTGAATTTCTATTCTAACTTGGCTATAATTCAATTTTCTGAAATTATGTTAGCACACTTACCACACCTAATTATTTTGATTATCCTACCATAAGTGTGGATTTATTCTATTTTACACTTTATTTTCTTAAGCCGAACAAAAATTTCAATTGTATTGCACTATTTGGGTGAAAAACAACAAGAAGAGTTGAGGGAGGAATCCAATCAACCCATCTTGCTCATTTGGTAGTTTGAGTAGGTAGATGCATCAGCATGCGTAGGCTGCAAAAGAGCAAGTAATTGGTGTATTCCACACTGAAAAGAGAAGAAAGAAAACATAACGTTTCGGCTGTGAAGCCTTCTTCAGTGTGTGAGAAAGACAGGGCAGACAGCAAAGATTAAATAGCATAGGAGAACAAAAGCTGGGAGAGTGGAGGAGGCGAGAGTGTTTTACAAGGAGTGCAGAGAAACAAGTGCAGCTGCTCTTTTGGCCTGACTTTATGAGATCCCAGATGGCAAGCAAGGCTGGGCCTGGTCAGCGCTGCAATGTCAGACTTCTAAAAAACATGCTGCTGCTATAAGAGGTGTTAGTGGACCAGTAGGAAGTGCTGTTCTCTCTAGACCACAATTTCCAAACCAATACACCAGAAGGGGTAGGAAAGACACTGGGCAGCTGGAGGTGCCATCTTTCAGATTTCATTCACATCTAATTCTCAGCTGAGGTCTGAGTTCATGTGCGACAGAAGTGCTCTGTGGTGAAATGCCTCTGTCACAGGTGAAACTCTTCTGGGCAACTAAAGGATGTAAACAAAGGTGTTACACAATATTTTCTTCCTCTGCCCTAGGTGAAACGTGTGCCTTTCAGCCTTGTTTCCATCATCAAATCATTGCAATCCAAATCAAAAGAACTTCAAGTCAGTACTCAGTTACTGTCGTTGTCTTGTATGCCATGTGTTTGACTAGAGAAATGTGCCCAGATTATATGTGATGTGAATATACAAAAACACAGCTCTGATCAATAATGGTTCATTGAGAATTAGAACCTTGTTATTTAATAATCACTAATTAAAGAAGGCAACGCTTGTAGAGTTAATTACCAAATACAGCTGATGTCGAAGTTCTTGAACTATGGCCATAATAATAATAATAATAATAATAATAATAATAATAATAATAATAAACTTTATTTTATATAGCGCCTTTAAAGGTGGCTTCTCAAAGCGCTTTACAGAATGACAACAACAATAAATAAAAAGAATACACAAGATAAAACACAATTACAATTACAATATACAGAGGAGACCGTGATACTTAGAAATGCAGAGTGGTGAAGAATGGAACCAGTCTTGGGGGACAGTTAGACCAGAATTAGAAGAATTAGGATTAGAAGATCGAAGGTTGTGAGGTGGGGATTAGGGTGATAATAGTTCAGACAGGTACTGAGGTGCTAAGCCATACAGAGCCTTTTAGGTGAGCATGAGGATTTTAAAGTCTACACTGAATTTGACAGGAAGCCAGTGCAAGGACTCCAGGATAGAAGTAATGTGATCACTTGCACTAGACCTGGTCAGGATTCTGGCTGCTGAATTTTGGACATACTGCAGTTTTAGATACCCCAGTGAGTAGAGCATTACAATAGTAATGTGTTGATCAGCTTTTAAGCAACACAGTTAGTGATCCCATAGGGCATAGTCTAGCGATATTTCTGAGGTGAAAAAAATATGTTTTGACAATATGCCGCACATCTAGGTTGAATGGGGGGTGCCAAAAGGCATGACTTCAGTCTTGTCATAGTTAAGATGAAGGAAATTTTGAGTCATCCAAGTTTTTATGTCAGAGATGCAATTAGATAGAATATAGACAGCCACATCAGTGTCAGGTTTGGTATGGATGTATATTTGAGTATCATCAGCATAGAAATGATAGCTGAGGCCATGTGATCTTAAAAGTTGACCATGTGGAAACATGTAAATTCTGAATATTGAGCCCTAAGGTACACCAGACTTAACAAGACCAATTTCAGACCTAAACCCATTAAGAGAGACAAAGTGACAGCGATCAGTGAGGTAAGACTTGAACCATTTGAGAGCAGTGTCAGAAACTCCAAACACAGTCTCAAGACAAGATAGTAAGATGTCATGGTCAACAGTGTCAAAAGCCACACTGAGATCAAGAAGGATGAGTATAGAAAGAGAACCAGAATCAGAAGCTATTAGTAGATCGTTAGTGACTTTGACCAGTTTCTGTGCTGAGAAGTTGACGGAAGCCAGATTGGAGGGGTTCGAAAAGGTTATTTGTCATGAGGTGGTTATGTAACTGAAATGTGACAGTACGTTCTAGAATTCTTGCAAGAACGGGTAAGTTGGAGATGGGGTGAAAACTGTTAAGATTGTCAATAGCCATGTTAGGCCTTTTTGGCACAGGGGTAATGGCAGCAGTTTTGAGGACCATAATCAATGTCACAGCTTAAAGTAAAGATAATGTGACCACATAAGCACTAATGTTGTCATTAGAGTCATGTTCTTATTGGCCAATCTGAGACTAGAGCACTGTGGGTAATGCAGGCTTCAGAGTAAAATTCTCAGGCTGCGACACTGAGCATTTGTTTAATTCTCTTTAGAAATAAAGGTAGTGAAGCATCTAATAATCAGACATCACTTGAGACAGAGCAAGAGATTAAAAGCTCAGAAACAAATATATACATATATGTAGGATGGCTGAAGTATATGTTAGGGGTTATGTTTCTGTTGTTAAGTGGAATATTACAGTGTATATATTTCAAGTACTTAATTGTTATATGTCATGTAATATAATGTTTTATTATGTTTTGTTACAAGCGATCAGCACTCAAATCATTCATTTTAGTCATAATCCAGTGACAGTGTATGCAAGCAAGTATACCTGATTGATTCTAAGCATGGTAATTACACTCCATTGTTGAAGATTCTAAGACTTTATGTCAGGAAGAAAATAAAGATAAAATTAAATCCCAATAGATATAGAAGAAAAAACAGATTTAAGTAAAATTCAAACCTGCGCAAACACCTGACTAATGGTGTTTAATGTAGCTTTGTACAGTCTGTGAAACCATGAAAAAGAAAATTGTAATTAAAGACTCCAAATCTTCATGAACTTATACACTTTTGAATCTAATGCATCTATAATAAAGAAAGGAAATAAATTTCCTTTTCATAGTCTAATGCAAAATATCATATTCTCCTTATGGTTCAAGTACATTGTATTTGATGTGTTAAGTTCACCTCTTTTTGTTTCTCAGCCTGTGTAGTGGTTAAATGGTTAAATGGTTAAAAAGCACCTTGTGTAATGAAACAGAGCCCCCTTCTGTCCAGAGAAGCAATAGTAAGATTGCTTGTGTGTAAGGACTCCGTTCCAAAGGATAGAGAACTCCTTCTTCAGGAAGATCAAAAGACTGTCTTTGAGCATTTAATGTGCAATGTAAAGTTTGTTAAACAGTAAATGCTAAATCTTTCATTTGATCATATTCACATATATTATTAAGTTACGTTCAAAACAATGGTTTCTTTTTAGTTGAGTCTTAGTTCTTAAATTACAATAGACTTCTGTCATCAGAAAAACACAGAGTTCAAATTTCAAAAGGTTTGAAAATTGCAAGGATGCAGAGATCTTAGTATAAGACTTGAAATGTTATTCCCATTACTGTATCTCCCGGTTAGCTGGATTGCCACATGGTAAACTGAAAAAGACTCCTGCTTGAACAGAGCATCGCAGCCAATGCGCCACTAGAGTTTGGGGCTTTTCATAAGTTAACATAAATTCTTCAAATTAATTAGAAAAAAGCCTACAAAACGAAGGTTGTCTCAATAGAATATTCCGTTGTCCTTAAAATCCTGAACCACAATGTTGCCCCAGGCAACTGCAACAAGAAACAGGTCAAGAAGGAAGGCAGATTTTCTTAATGTACATTTAGAAGTGTAGGTATATGCACATATATTTGCCAGGAGCCATATCTCCCAGCAATTCACAACTAGCAAACCCTTGAAGTTAAGCAGGTGTGAGCCAGGTCAGTACCTGGATGGGAGACCTCCTGGGAAAAACTAAGGTTGCTGCTGGAAGAGGTGTAAGTGTGCACCAGTAGAGGGTGCCACCCTATGGTCTGTGTGGGTCCTAAGGCCCCATTATAGTAATGGGGACACTATGCTATAAAAAGGCATTGTCCTTTGGATATGTTAAACTGGTCCTGTGGTCTTTAAAAATCCTAGGGTGCTTCTTGAAAAATGTAGGGGAGTTACCTTGGCATACTGGCTAGATTTCTTATTGGCCTTTACCAATTATGGCCTCTAATAATCCCCATCTCTGAACTGGTTTCATTACTCTGCTCTCCTCCCCACTGATAGCTGGGGTGTGGTGAGCGTTCTGGCCCACTATGGCTGCCATTGCATCATCCAGGTGGGGCTGCACATTGGTGGTGGTGTAGGGGAGTCCTCATTACCTGTAAAGGGCTTTGAGTGGAGTGCCCAGAAAAGCGCTATATAAGTGTAATTAGTATTAGTAACATCTGTAAGGCTGTTTTTTGGCCAGCCAATTTCACTCTCTGGGAGGTCAACACATGAGCTAGTTGAGTCTAGAACTCAACTGAGGGACAGGAAAGTCCAGGTGGTCATGGGAGAAAGGTGGAGGCCAACAAGGAAGGTAGCCTGCTTGCAGACCAAATCTGCATGGAAATGGCAAAGTAATGCGGTGAACTGTCTTTCCTTGCTCTCTCTTTTGATTCCTGTGTCTCTGTGCTCCGCGCCTCCCCTTCTCAGCACTTCCACACACCTTTGAGTCACCTCTGACTGTGAGGTAATTGGTCACTCAGTCCTTAAGTCTGCTTCATTGGTTATGTTAGGGAAGCAAGGAGACCTTTAAAAGAGAGAGAAGACTACACAACAAATCCAGACAGCAAACCTAGCAAAAGCACCACAAATACATATACGCAGCCCCTGAGCCACGGCCCCATTCAAACTTCTGTTACTTTGTAACTTATGGTGACATGAAAAAGATAGTACACCCTCTTAGGATTTATTGGTTTTACATATTAAGACATCTGACCTTCACCTAATCCTCACCATGTCCTAACAATAGATAAATCTAACAACTTGTGACAAATAACACACACATTTTACGATGTCATGACTTAACAATGGAAACAATCAGCCAACATTCACAGCCCTTTCTCGTATGGAGAAGTTAAAGAGAAAGAAAGGCACACAATGTTTTGGCTGTGGAGGAGTGTGAGGGGATGAAGGGGGGGGGAGCAGGAATACGAGCCAAAGTGTGGAACAGAGGACAAAACACAAAAGAACATGAGAATGAGCAGGGAGGGCGACAGGGAGGCTATAGAGATGGAAAGTTCCAGGGGGCGGTAAATATCTGTATATGAAAGGAGAGACTTAGAAAAAATAGAGTTTAGGATAGAGTGCTTGAGAAGGTGTGAATCTACAGTTCCCGGACAGTTTGCGTGTCTGACGTCTTTTGTGCTGTAGGAGTCTTTGCGTCTCTGTGAAAACATGCAGACAGAAAGGTGTAATCACAGGTAGAAGAGGTAAAAGGGCTATCAGATCCTTACTGCTCTGACATGCTCCCTGAAACACTCAGCGAGTTTTCTTCCTCTTTCGCCGATATAAACGGGCGTTTTCTGGAAATGAAGCCACTGCTGGGAAAACATGATGCCCTCTGGGTGATCTTGAAATCCACAGAGGGGCCATGTAACGGGACTTCCATACTATTAAAATTCCTCTGGAATCGTTTCAAAATTCCTGATGTGCCTTGTGATATTAAGAGCACATTTCAGAAGAACGAAAATCAGGAGCACATGTTCGGATTAGGGATCACAAGCCCACTGAGCACGTGCCAAAAACACTTTTTAAATTACTTCATGGGGATTTCCACCGGATACACACTTCTGCATTAGTAATTAATTACATTAGCAATTAAGGGTCAAACTGGTTACTGCATAATCTCATGTTTTTCATTTAGTGTTGTTTTTTCCGATTTATTGTATACATTGAATTACCTACTTCTGTCCAACAGAGGGCAGCCTGTGTCCTACAGAACACAAAATAACTGAAGTCAATTTAGAGCTTGTTGTCAAAAATGATGAGAAGAGAAGGGAATTTCTTTGATCAGATAAAAAAGACGTGATAAATTAAATATGAGGTCAAGAAAGATTGTTTCAGATATTTGTTGTAATCAGATTATGTGGCAGTTAAGCACATGCCTGAGGTATTACTTGGTTTATCCTTAAGCTTAAGAGCAGAAACCCAGTGAAGCAATATGAGAATCAAGAAATGTTACACAAACAGAGGCTTGAATTAATAACTGTATTGCCAACTATTTCAGAACTGTGACTCCAGCTTCATTTAGTTCCACGTAGCCATTCTGACCTTTTGCCTAATTGTACGTAGCAGATATTTTCATAGTGTAAATGTAGTAAAATACTCAAGTAAATGTAAACAAATTAGAGAGCCTAAAGGACTTTTCTGAAAAAATATCAAAGTAACAAAACAAAACATTGAGAAATCACTGTGTTCAAAACACGATCACATATATCCTATAATTATGGTTGTCACATCGCAGACATTATCAAAGTTTTGTTTTCGTTTTATTCATTTCAGAAAGAAAAGGACTGAAAGACAGAATAAAATAGTTTAGAAAGAACCTACTGTATGTATTAACTGTGGCAGGTAATATAAAAAATGCAGCTTACTTTTACACTACAAACAAGTTTTAAGAATACCGTTATTGATTATTCTTTCAAAATGTGGCAGTTTTAGTCCATTGCCAGCTCCTTTAATTTCATTGAAGTGTTGATTTAGAAAAGCACACATATCAAATGCTGGCTGTTCCCTTTTTTTAATAACTCAAACCCCATAACATTTTTAATAAAGCCCAAACAGTCGAAAACTCCATCGTTTCCTTTCTAAGAAACACCCCAATTGAAAAGATGCACACTTAGTTTCTCTACATCATTAGATCATTTTTGAAGTACGGAAGGTAGCGAGGTTTGTAAAAAAAAATGTTGATCTTTACTTGTGATATTTAGTTCTTTATCATCTTCTAAGTTTGCTTTCAATGGATTTCCAACTTGTTTCTGTGCTTGAAGTAAACTTATTTGAACCAGAATTCTAGTCAGGGGTGATTGTAATAAGTGGTTCTTCTCTTTTTTTTAACAATCCTTGAAGCACAGGTAGAAAAAAGAACTGATTTTATATCAATCATTCTAAACAGCAGAATAGGAATAAACATTAATAAAAGTCCTTCCACACCCTCACCCATCATTTGAACCACTCCTATCACCTGAATGCTCGGCTTAGGAAGCACTATATTATTTGAAAATGCCTGCAGGAGTTATCCGCTTTTTTAGTACACCTTGTCAAAGAGCACACCCTTGCAGAGAACATGCTGATATTGCCTGCTAGTTCAAGTGGAATGCTCCATTTAAGCAATGCAATAAAATACTAGCAATTATTATGAGCAATAACACATCATCGTTTTTATTGACAAATGTATTGTATGTTGTTCCAAATTCGGTGAGTGACCACTGCGTTTTCCTTTTAGAAATTCTTTCAATATTATTTAATTCCAAATCTGTCCTTTGAAATGTTGGATTCTGACAGCAAAGTAAATCTAAATATGCTAAGCATTGGAAATATGACGGCTGTGTTGTAGCCTAATCTCGACAGTTCTCATGTTAAGCAAGACTGTTTCTGGTCAGTGTTAAGAGGGGTGAAATCTAGGTGCTGCTGTAATTATGGTTGGTGGAAGAGCAGGCAGCAGTTTCCCTTGTGGCCCAGAGTTTCCAAGCCAATGACAGGGGATGCTGTATTGTATTAGGTTCCATGTTTTTGTAAGACATTAAATGAAGTCCTGACTAATATACTGTATATCCACGGGCACTTTTTGTACAATTAGGGATGTAAGTCCTGTGCCCAGATGAAATCACCCTGTGGGTTTCTACATACTGCCCAACATAAAATTCCTAACTAATTCTCCCTCCTTTCCCTGATCCCCTGTGTCATGTGTGTAATGGCTTCAAAGTCACTCAGTTGGCTGCTGCACTGTAGTGATAGATAAAGTGGATCCCCTTCTTGTATATAAAGTGCTTTTGAGACTCTTTAGGAAGAAAAGCGCCATGCAATATCAAGAAAGTTTTTATTATGGATTTACCATTTGCTGTTGAAAAGACTAGTCGGTTTTGTTTTATCTAAAAAACTTCATCCCTCCCCTTCAGATTCCCAAGGGAGCCAGAGACTATCCGAGCAGGCAATGGGGCACGAAGCAAGGTACAGCCTGAACATGAAGCCAGTCTATCACAGGGCACACACAGACACAGACACGCCCACATTCACACCAAGACCAGTTTTCTCAGAAGCCAATTAACCTCCCAGCATGTCACTGAAGAATGGGAGAAACCGGGGCACCCAGATGAGACCTCAATGAGCAAGGGGAGAACTTGCAAACTCCATACAAATATCATCGCAGATCCACAACTGAAGCGAGGGCCCTTAACACTGCATGTCAGCAGTGCTAACCATGGTGCCAGTTCCATCTAGAAACACACTTCTTATCATTTATTAATGAACAGGTAAAGGTTTAGTCCATGCTGAAAGGAAATGAAAAGAGACACAACGTTTCGGTGGTGGAGCCTTCCTCAGGTGTGAGGGAGAGAGGGAAATTGGCAGTTAATGAAGCATGGGAGAAGAAAAGACAGGGTAGTTGAGAGTTGAGACTCCTTCTTGGAGCAGCTACCTGCTTGAATTTCCATAATTTGTTAATTGTATTCTAAATAATTCTAAAATATATATTAGAAGTTTTGAATTATTGCCATTGCATTTTACTTTTAATTGCATTCATGATTTTGTCACGTTCCACATCCCTCCTCTAGAGGGCGGCCCTACCCTTTTCTGTTATCGATTAGGTTCTATTATTTCCTGGCGTGTCTCGTTTCTATTTCGGTTTAAAAGCCTAGTGTCTCCACAGTTCCTGGCTCAGCATTGGAAGATGGACGTCTGAAGGCCCGCTTATCACCAGGCCTGGAGCTGCCTGAGGGCATAGACCTTCAACCCAGCATCCTGACCTACTGAGTCTGGGGCTCGGAGCGCCTGGTCCTGTTAAGGTTTTAGTTTTCTGTGTTCGTGGTCTTGGTTCCCCTTCCAGAGGATTTTATTCTGTCTTCGTCTCCCAGTTTATGGAATGTGGACTGTGCCCTGACAACCCTTTTGGACTTCCCTGGACTTTCTTGCCTGTGCTTTTCCCCCGAGCAGCAGATCGCTACAGTCACCGCCCCCTGTCTGTCAACCCATTCTAACCCTGCTGTGTCTTCCCCTGATGTCTTTCTCCAGACTCCTCCAGATTATACCATCATGCATAGGGTCTTGAACAACGCATTTCACAGGAGTCTGACCCGGCTCCCTTAACAGATTTACTACATTTCCATTCAGAATATGTTATCTTGAAAGTCGGTCATTATTCTTAGAAATCATGGCTTGCTTGAAGTCATAATCTCATATAACACCCATTCAATAAATTAAGCAAAAGCATGCCGTCCTGTGTGAGTACATTCTGCTAACCAGTCTAACAGGATATGCAGCGCATTGCGTCTTTGAAAACCAAATACATTTCCTTATTCAAAGAATATTTTTTTTTTCTGGAAACTATCCTTTTTTTTTCTTGTATTTATTGAGCATGACTTTGAAATTCCTACGAAGTGCATTATGCCTAAGTTATTGACTACAAGGAGCAGGGATTTAACAAGAAGGATATTGTTGGAACATGGATTTCAAGGTCACAGCACAGGAAAGTCAAAGCACAGTGCATCCTTCCCCTTACACTGTATTTCCTCATTTGACCATTAATCTCTCATACCAAACCACCTCCACGTCACCAGCCCTGTGATACCGACTAATGTTCCTCTTTTTGAGAGGTCCAACCCAGCCTTGATGATATCTACAAGCCTTACGTGCTGTCACAGTGGTAGGAAATAGTGTTTTTGGTACTACTACTGCATCTGGAATTCTTTATCACAGTATTTAAAACAATACTTGATAAAGTATTGTACCAGTCATTAATGTCGGTAACAATATTATATATTCATAGTTCGCACATGAAGAAGGCTCCACAGCCGAAACATTGTGTTTCCTTTCTTCTCTTTTCAGCATGGAATAAACCTTTACTTGTTCCTCTATAATACATAATGTTAATTACATGTTAATGAGTTACTTTAGCAAAATAGCACATTTATCCTGTAGGTGGCACTAAAACGGGTTTAAAATTACAATAGTTGTTGGAATTTGATAGAACACAAAATGGAATGACTCGTTGTGAGATTAAATTTGAATTTTAAAGTTTCTCAGCACACAAAACATGCACCGATGGCCCCGTAGTACTCAAAGGGTTAGGATACCAAAGTAAAGAGGCATTGCACAGTGTAATGGAAGAGGCTACAAGATTTTGTGGTCTGAAGTCTTTTCCCTATCAAATTTTAATTTCAGCCTTCCCATCAATGAAAGCAAATAAAACAGAGGAAAATTCCAAAAGAGAGTGGAGAAGTGAAGACTGATAAAAGACAAAGAAAAAACAAGAAACGCTCTCCACCTGGTTATGTGGCAGAACAAATTAAGTGCAAGAAATAAAGCCATAGATTAACATTTCGAATCATTGATCTTGAAGAAGATATATATGAAAAATGAGCAGGTGTTTACAGCAAGAGGCATGATGATGCATTGGTTTGAATTGCTGCCTTGTAGTGCTGGGGTCCTGGGTTCAAATCAAGACCTGGATCTCTGTCTGTGTGGAGTTTACATGTTCTCCCTGTGTTCATGTGGATTGTCTCTGCTCTGGTTTCCTCCAACAGCCCAAAGACATACTTGGCTTCTGGGAAAGCTTAGCTGTGATGTGGGCCATGCCTTGTTTTGTGCCTGTTGCTTGCTGAGATATGCTTCCTAGACTGGATAAAGTGATTAGAGTATGGTTGGAGTTAGGTCTTTACATTGACACATTAATCACATTTTTAGTGTACATAATCTGTGGGGAAACTAAGAAAGGCACACGGAATATTAGGATTTGTTTTTAAAGGCATAGAATTTAAATCAGGTGTTATGATAAAACTGTATAACACAACGGTAGGCCCCCATTCAGAATTCACTTGGATATTGTGCCACAAAAAAATACATCGCTGCTCTGGAAAGAACCGGAGCTCTGTGGTCACGAACACAGAAGACGACAATGGGAACTGATCTAATGTTCCAAATCCTCAAAGGTATTGATAAAGTCTACCCTGCAGACTTTATCATCAACAGAGAGAAACAAACCAGGGGACACCACTGAAAAATATAAGGGCACGCATTTAAAATTGAGAACAGGAGGCACTTCTTTACGCAAAAAGGTAGCAGGAGTATGGAACCCAGGCATGTTGTTGGAGGCAACACCCTTGAATACCCTGGCTTTATTCAAGAACTGGATCCAGCAGGTTCTCATCCAGCCAACCAAATAGGATAGAAAGCCCAAATGGCCTTTCATGTATCTTTCCTTATTTCTTAATTTCTAATGCTGCTCTCCTCTCATACCTGATGGCTGCTTTCCTGAATCCAAAGTCATGAAAAATAACGGAATACACACACCACCATCCACCAAGGACATTCACAAGGTTTTACCATGCCAATACGATGGACATGTCAAGGCCTTCTGTAGGAGCCATGTTTTTAGATTTGCGTCATAATTCGTATTGGACCCTTCAATGACCTGATTCCCTTTCTTGTCCTGTATTTCTATTACCATCTGTGATCACTGCATTCTGCCAGGGAATTCCGCATTGTAACAGGGGAACAATATGTTATTGTCCCAACCTTTACTCCCCGAAACAGAATACAGTTGTTAATCTAAAGCTCCCAGTCAACAAGGTTCTAAATTGCAGACTTTGAACACAAAAGGAAGGGAAGCACCTAGATAACTAACCGGAAGAAGAAAATATCAGAAAACCTCCTTTGTACTGCTAAACATCTGTATTAATCTAACTAAACATGCCATACATCTTGTGCTGCAATACTGATTTTGGTGTCTGAATTGTATAATAAAATGACATTGTTAATGTCTTATAAGATGTTAAATGTTTAGTAACATTTATTATGCTGTTTCAGGCAGTGCAGTCGGCTGGCCCTGAGCTGAATTCCAGACCTGGGGTGCTATCTGTGTGGAGTTTGTACATTCTCCCCTTCTTCACGTAGGTTTCCTCTAGAAAGGGACTGTTTCCTCCCACAGTCCAAAGACATAAGCGCAGGTTAATTGGCTTCTAGGAAATTGGAGTGTTTGTGCCTGTGTGTGCCCTGTGATGGACTGGTGTCCTGTCCAGGGTGTAGCCTGCCTTGCACCCTTTGCTTGCCAGGATGGGCTCCATTTCCCTTGCAATCTTGAATTGGATTAAGCAGTGAGAAAATGCATGGATTAATTGATTATGATGTTTCTTAATAGGTTGTTTCCTCAAGTTGGATTTGTGTAAAAAAGGAATCATACTTCAGCTTAAAACAGGACGCCCTCCCCATCCCAGTCCAATGAAAATAACCTTGGAACATAATATATCTGCAGGTTTTATCAAGAGATGTATGTAAATAATGCTTTCTGATCATTCTGGAACAGGTAACTTGCCATGAAGAATACAGAACAATATTTTTTAAAAATCTGTTTTGTATAAACAACACCTTACCTTAGCACTTCTTCAAAGGGCTATTCCTTTTTCACAAACTGTGGTTATGATAGTTATAAACTGATAAGCTAGAAAAATGAAGACTACAAGTACAAAACTTATTATTGGACATAATGCTTATATATTTTATATATAGATAATATACAGCATTATTTAAATGGGAAAAATACTTTTATTTTGTGTAAGTGCTTTAGCAAAAGACAAACAAAACTAAAATATATCAGTTTGGGTACTTATTAACGAAGTTTAAGATATTCCCCCCTAATAAAACATCACCTGGTTCCAGGTAAGTATCTATTTTTTAGGAATAGAAATCTGAAAACAAAACAATCAATTTCAGTCTCTTACTACAAATCTGAATTCAAAAGAAGCTTGCTTCCCCAGCGGATTTAATAACCAATCGGAACTGCCCTCTGAGCAGGTCGTTGATAACCTTATCAAGACATGTGATCTCATTAAGAAACTCTTTGATCTTTGACCTCTGTTTTCTGGCAACTAAAGGACCTATTTTCCAAGCATTACATTACAATACATTGCATGATTTGTTAGGCCTTATGTGTTTACATTGCAGTGTTTCTTTGGTTAATGTTTGCTGTGATAAAATGTTGTGAAAATAGCCCTCAGAAGTTTATAGATTATTGTCTTGATATAAGTGAAACTCCATTTGTGTTTTGTGTCTGTTTTAATAGAATTTTCCTTTTTTGTTAAATTTATTTACCCCCCGTTAGCAAATTTTCTGCGTAAAACAAAAGGAAAAGCTATAACGGTACAGGTTTGGTTTTATAATGAGCTACATGTTTCCTAACAGTAGACACAATGCATGCTAAAAGTCTCTCTGACTATATGCAGCTGTGTGGAAATGTATTACTTCTGTTCTGGATATTGAGTGTTGAAGAAAAGTGCAAGTTTTCAATTTGAATAAAAAAAACCTTAGTGTGAAAAGTTTTTATATCAACCAGTTTCTCCATGAGACTTAGCCAAGAAAATAAACTGTAGAGTATAAGGCTGAATCATTAGGCAAAATAATGTCTCAGTCTAGTGGCACTCAGACACATCTCCTAAATAGTCTATTTTTAAATCTGTAATGTAGAAAGATGGTGAGAAGCCCTCTTCTGTTACTTATTCATAAAATGATGAGTGACATGTAAATTACTTTCACAAGGGCAAACTAGCTATTGCACATCAACTGGAGAGAGGAGGTCTGTCCCGTTATTACTCTGACAATTAACATTGTTTTCACATATCACCACCAAATTCCTCACAAGAAAATATTGCCTCTTTGTAGCATGACTTATAACATTATTGTCTGGAGCCTGTTTCTTCTATCCTCCAAATACTGTAAGTTGTTTTGGAATAATTTAAATTTAATAACTTCATGGTTGACAGCTGTGATATCCCCCTTTAAAATCTCCTCTAATTAGATTTTAATATCAAGGCTGAATGTTGATCCTATTTAGAGAGGAGATTTCAGAGTTTGGTTTCTGTGAGAAATGGTCTCTCATAACTAAAGCGTTAAATGTGGATTCATTTCCCTTAACTAGGGAAAGTTAGGGTGTTTGCTGGTGTTGTGTTGCACTGGTAAACATGTTAAAGCTCTAGAAAAATAATAATTCTAATAATTGCTTACACTTATATAGTGCTTTTCTGGACACTCCACTCAAAGTGCTTTACAAGTAATGGGGACTCCCCTCCACCACCACCATTGTGCAGCCCCACCTGGATGATGCGACGGCAACCATAGTGAGCCGGAAATCTCACCACACATCAGCTATCAGTGGGGAGGAGAACAGAGTAATGAAGCCAATTCGTAGATGGGGATTATTAGGAGGCCATGATTGGTAAGGGCCAATGGGAAATTTGGCCAGGACGCCGGGGTTACACCATTACTCTTTTCGAGAAACACCCTGGGATTTTTAATGACCACAGAGAGTCAGGACCTCGGTTTTACGTCTCATCCGAAGGATGGCGCCTGTTTATAGGATAGTGTCCCCGTCACTATACTGGGGCATTAGGACCCACATGGACTGCAGGGTTAGCACCCCCTGCTGGCCCCACTAACACCTCTTCCAGCAGCAACCTTAGTTTTTCCCAGGAGGTCTCCCATCCAGGAAATTCAGGCAAGTGGAAACTTCAGGGAAATCAATTCATCCAGCTGGCCGAAGAATCATGTCCAGTCTCTTCATAATGGCATTGACTCAATTAGCCACTTACATATTGTTGGTTAAATAATTTCAAATGTTAACCTTCTAAAAATTTCCTAAAAAGGAGATAAAAAATATTTAAAGTCATAATTTATTCCTTTGCAGTTAAAAAGTGTTATATTCCACCCAACTCAACTTTTTATGAGCTTTCATTCACGCCTTTGTTTTTTTATTTAGAGCACCTGTACTGCTTACAAATAAGAAATTGGGTTTGCCCACTAACCCAGCAAACCAAATATGAGTCTTGTCTGTACCTTCTACAAAGGCATTTACATCCTGTCTGATGGTGCCCTGACCATGGAAGTCTTATATCTTTTTTATTATAACCTCCTGTATCCTTTGCTTATCTGCATTACTTGGAGTGTGGCAACCCTCTGAACCCAAATCCATTTTCCACTGCACTTCTGCTTTCAATTCTGATCTACTGGATTTTTAAGCATGACATTTACAACACTAACTACTGCTAATGTTTATGTGAGACAGGGCTCCGTGATGTTCTACCTCTCATGTCTCAGTTTATTTGAAGCCCTCGGAGAGCTTTGTTGAGTTCAATTCAGATTAGCATCTCTTCCTGCCTCTTGTCACCTCTCTGCTCCTGCCTTCCTTCTGAAGGGAGCTTCTCTGTCAAGTGCTTTGAGATTCTGGGTATTGTGATGAAAATCACTCTGAAGCGCATGACTGCGTCTCTGCTTGTGTTATGTCATGTAAAAAGAATACCCACATGGTTTAGATAGATAAATAGATAGATAGATAATTGATCCCATGAGAGAAATTGCAGTGCAACAGCAGCTTAACACAGACGACACAGCAACAGTGTAATGAATGATATAATAATAATACAATACATACAATACAATCAGTACAGTGAGAAGTGCACTAAGAAGAGTTACTCACAGTAGAGGACACATAAAGAACAAACCAGAACAGAACAGTACACAAAAAAGTCATATTGCACAATATAAATATAAATATACATGTATTGCACAGGTCCCTGGCATATATTGCACAAAAACGGTTGTAAACGGGAAAAAGAAAAAGAACAGATGTATCAGTTTACTGTTCAGTCCAGAAACAGGTCACCATACAAGAATGTTTCCATACAATAGTAGGTCAGTTAGCTATCAAATCACATTTGGTCTTTAATTTGGTAGCTAATTGACCTGAGGATCTCATTCAGCCATTCCTTAAAAGATGCCAAGGTATCATTTTTAACTAAAAGACTTTACATTAAGTGGCCCCTGTTCTCAGTTTAAAATGCATTTCTCTATAGTTTCAATTAGGGATTTTCACTGTTGATTCTGAAGGAGTGTGTTAGTTTAACTTTGTCAGTGTCAGTGCTTTTGATGATTGTGAATACTTGAATCAGACCCCTCGTAGACCCCTTTTTCTGTTCCAGACATGAAAATATTGATTTTATTTTAGCTTGTTAGTGCAAAACATTTTTGGTTATTCTTCTTTAGACGGAGCAACTTGAAGAGACCTGAGGGAAGAATAATCCAACATATTTTAACAGTCATATAACTGAAATAACCTCTAATCCTGGTTTGTTTTCAACTGCTGGCACAATTAAAGGCATCAATGAGCATTTTCAAATGATATATGTGAAGGTCTTGGAGAAAGTTATTATTATTATTATTATTATTATTATTATTATTATTATTATTATTATTATTATTATTATTATTATTATTCACATGCAGTGTGGTCATATGCTTTAACCATGATGTTCTTTGGCTTCTCTTGAGAAGCTTATAAATCAGTTTTTACAAACTGAGAAAGTTCTATTTTGCTTTTGCTACTATTTTAGAGTGGTTTACTGAGCCTTTGGTGAAAAAAAACTATACCACTAAAAAGGTCTTAAATGATTTATTAAAATCATTAAAATCAATGTCATTCTGTGCTATATTGTATAAGTACCTCGCTGACAACATTTTACCTGATGACGGTGCTACAAATATAAATCATGGTCACTTCATTAATTTAACTTCTGCTTCTTGTGTAAAATAAACCTTCATGAGTTTTCATTTTCATGTCTCTCTTCACTGCCTCTCTGGTCATTTCCTTCAGAAATGGAGTTTATTTAACTAAAGTTCGGGAGGGATGACAACAGCCACACTCAATCATCCCCAGCCGTCAGCGATTAGCAATTACTCCCTTCGTCCTTCCTCCACCGAATGCTATAAATACCAAATACGATATTGCTGCCCCTTGGTTACCTCGCGGGGGGGTCTCGGCCTCCTCGTCCTATGGCCAGGAGGTCGGCCCTCATCCAAGTGGGTTAAGCCAAATATTCACTCCACAATAGTTCGCCACGCTTTGATTTTGGGGCGTTCTCATTCCTCGTGAAATACAAGTCCTATCAAATCAGGAGCATTTTTAAAAGCAGGGATTTTGAACCTCATTTATAGCCATGGCACAGTCATCACCACTCAAGAGGCAGTGCTTTCTAGGGCAACTGATACATTAGGCAGTAAATGCACTGCAACTAATTAATACATTGCAATGATTTGGACAATTAATACATGCAGGAAAGATCTCCAAGTTTAGAATGTTTTTTGTTTACATTCATAAAACAAATTAACAACAAATTAGCACACAGATGAACAGAACTGAACTGCCTGTTCACAGTGTGTGGTGTGGTAACACAGAAGGCTTCACTTAAGGAGATATTAAAGACAGGGCACAGCGTTGTATATAAGGGAAAGTGTATTCTACAAAGGAGACCAAACTCAAACCTGTACATTGAATAAACCTCGGGATTCTGTGGAGTGTGCTTTTTCCGGAATATCGGGAGTGTCTACCATCAGAACACCAAAGCATGATATTGTGTCACCATGAACTATATTGAAAAAGATTACATCACAGATTGACTAATCCTGAATCCAAGATAGATATCCAGCAGTTACGGGACCGATGTTCAAAATTAATTGTCTTTCTTTATGTTTTCTTGCTTTTTACTCCTGACTATCATCAAGTGTTAGTGTGTTAGTGGGGCCAGCAGGGGGCACTCGCCCTGCGGTCCATGTGGGTCCTAATGTCCCAGTATAGTGATGGGGACACTATACTGTAAACAGGCGCCGTCCTTTGGATGAGACGTAAAACCGAGGTCCTGACTCTCTGTGGTCATTAAAAATCCCAAGGTGTCCCTCGAAAAGAGTAGGGGTGTAACCCCGGCGTCCTGGCCAAATTTCCCATTGGCCTTTTTCAATCGTGGCCTCCTAATAATCACCATCTATGAATTGGCTTCATTACTCTGCTCTCCTCCCCACTGAAAACTGATGTGTGGTGAGCGTTCTGGCACACTATGGCTGCTGTCGAATCATCCAGGTAGATGCTGCACATTGGTGGTGGTGGAGGGGAGTCCCCATTACCGGTAAAGCGCTTTGAGTGGAGTGTCCAGAAAAGTGCTATATTAGTGTAAGCAATTATTATTATTATTATTATTATTATTATTATTATTATTATTATCATCATCATCATCATCATCAAGGCAGTGAAACTAACAGGCTGATCAGTTACAGCTATGTTTTACAACTCTGGGTGTACAGGAGCAGGATGTTTTTACTACACACGGCTACCTCTTCGGGCCAAACCACTTATACCACAATGTGGTTCTCTGTCCACATGCTAATTAAAGCTAAAGACACTGATATATTGGTGGTTAATCTGCCAAAGTGGCACGCGTGTGGCAGTAGTGACCCTTTTAGTGCAGTTTTTAGTGCAACCTCACAAAATCAACGTAAAGTAAAGAACATTCAGTGATATTTAATATGTTCTTTGATTAAACCTGTACTGACAACCTAGTCCTTCCATATACATCTACTTCCAGTAGTATTTTTTTTTTGCAGTAGAGCAAAGTAACATGAATACAAACTTCCGTTCTCCAGGATTTAATATGAGACACTGTGGGAACAGAAGCAAAGCTTTTAATGTTTCCCTGACTGAATTGGGGAAATCCTTCCTCAGGCCTTCTTGAACCCAGTGCATATTTTTAACATTTCATTTGTGGAAGGTTATATAACAGGATGAATCAGAATGGAGGAGATGAACACATCCGTGTATGTGTTTTCTGAAAGTGGGAACTAGTGCTTTGTGAGTTGAAGGAAATAATGAGCAAGCAGAGCCTAAAGTTTCTGTGTGATACTAAACTTACTGCACTTAACAAGAACATGCTGCTCATGGCTAAAGTGGAAATCTGGAGCAAGGGGAATGGGTGTGGCAGAACGGAGGAACACTTTAAAGTTTTCGACCTGGCTACTCAACTTCTTGAATCTCTTATCTGCCCACGGTGGAGTTTAAAGTTTGTGGTGGTGTGACAGCGGTGAAGTAAACTACCCCAGTCTTTTCAGTCTTTCCAGAATCTCTAATTTGTTTCAGCTCCCATATTTTCATTCTCCTCATAAATAGGGAACTCTTTTTACCAATTTAAAAGTTTTGGGAAGGGGCAACTTGATCATAACATCACTATTAAGAGTCCTTAAAAATGATTCATAGTTGGAATACAACATATAAATTACAGATTCTGTCCTAACCAGTAGATATTACGATGACTGATGTCAAACATCAGCTTTTATTAAAAAATGTCAGAGAATGTAAGAGATTGCCTTAAAAAATACTTCAGCTCTAACCCTGACTCATTCAAAAGAGGATGTTTTTTTTAATGAGATAGGGAAGAAAAAAAAACCTTGCCATCCTGGAAACAGAGCCCCTAATGTTTAAAAACAGAAAAGCTCCTTTTGAATGAACTGGGTTTCAATGAGATATCCAGACGATATTTCATTATTTTCCACAAACAGGGTGAATAAAGGTAGGAAGCTTCACTCTGGTGTTTTATTAGAAGTAACATTTGTCATAGAAGACAGAATTGTTACAAAAAAATAAAAATTATTAATACAATCCTAAAAAACAGGTGTCTACAATAATGTAGCTTATGAGTTTTTATTAAGTGATTGACTGCCCAGTTTAAAATTTCTAAAGCCGTATCCAAGCAGAAGTGTTGGACTACAAATGTATAGATTATAACTGATTCATTATAATTTCAGGTCCACCAGGTAAGAGTCTATGGTATCTCAGGGAGTCAGTCTGCGGTCAGTGTCAGGGAAAATACACTTCTATGCTATCAAAGAGGGGTTGCTTGAGTGATCCTGTTTCATTCCTGGGCAAAAAGACCCTTTTAGCACAGGAATAGTCATGGAAACCACATTACAAGATTATCTATGGAAAAAGTATAGTTACTGTAAGTACTGTCAGACAACAGTGTTGATTTTACAATCTCAGCTGCAGCAAGAACTGAGAATGGGTTTTTAGGGAACTCCTGGGTGAGAACCACCGCACTCCAGCCAGAGATGTTGGTTTTATTGTGTTGATGTTTTTAATCCCTGAAATATATGTTTTCATTCCCCAAAGTTACGTTTTAATTCCTGAAGGTCGTTTCATTAAAATCCCTTCCAAGCGACACGTCTCAGAGCGCGCTGCCTGTGAGTTACGGACTCTGCAGTTAGAGAAAGCACATCAATGCCACTTTTAATGAGACGCCCGACTTTTTAAAACTAGCATAAGCAACTCTTAAAGCAGCCGGCAAAATATCTCTGTGACAGGTCTGCGTGTTGACGAGGCCTCAAAACCAACTCACCTCAAAAATAATTTCTGTTAGAGGCTCCTCAAGTTGAGACACTCTGCATCTGCTATGTCTTTTCTTGCGGTAAACGATGGATGGGTGGGAAGATGCCGTGAGTGTGGATGGGGGAGAACAGGAGCAACATAAAAGGACGAGAGAGAGACTCTGCTGTCCTGTATTTTATCTTGTACTGGGCTGTGTCATGAACCAGTGACTCCTGCAGCAGCCGTGCAACATCTTGGAAGCAAAGAAAACGGTATCATATACCATATATATTTCAGAAGGAAACTACTGGACTAGTCACAAACACACGAAACCTTCTCTTGCTTGCAAGACTGGGATAAAAAATGGCTTCATTAGGAAATTAATGGCTTCATTAGGAAATTAAATAAGCAGAATTTATTTCTAAAAACGTCGCATATCAGGCTATGGCCAAGCATCAGTAGTGGGCAGATTAGACCATTTCCTGTATAGCCTACAAAGAGTGCTCCCTATTTTTTCTCTTCTGGTTACTGGAGAATATAGAATTAATTTATTAATTTATTTATTGTTTTGTGTGTGGGATATATTTATTTTTCTTTTTTATGTTTGAAGTAGACTATGGTTTGTTAGAATAAATCTGTAATTATTGTATCTACATGTTTTGTGTTGGACTGTGAGAGTACTGGTATTGTTTAAAAGGGACAGAGAGAATGATCCTAAAGCCTCTACAATTTTGCTAGGGGGCATAGTTCCTGCTCAGCACAACTCTAAGTCTAACTGTCCTGCTGTCTTGTTTCATACATTGACCATTTGTTGTTGTGTATTTGACAAAGACAATTGAAACCACTTA
The DNA here is from genome assembly GCF_040954835.1 of Lepisosteus oculatus. Taxonomy (NCBI): domain Eukaryota; kingdom Metazoa; phylum Chordata; class Actinopteri; order Semionotiformes; family Lepisosteidae; genus Lepisosteus; species Lepisosteus oculatus. The sequence goes on along the minus strand of NC_090696.1, from coordinate 42,527,623 downwards.
ACCAGGGTGTGCTGGTAAGTCAATCTTTTTTGTATCTTTGTAAGCTTGATAACAGAAAGTCTGTCACCTTTTTTGGGAGGTATTCATACTTTCCCCCAGTTATGGTCTGGGGACAAGTTTGTATTTTTAACAGTATTCAATCATGATAGTTGCACAGCATGTGGGGTGAGTCGTATTGTTGTGAGTTAATCACCTCAGGTTTGTCTGCTTTGTTAATCAACAAGAACTGGTCCTTTCAGTAAAGACTGATCCTAGAACTATAATGGGGAATAACTGGTTAGAGGAATTCAGACAGAAACCTGAAGAGGTTCACATACTTGAACTGGTTTTAACCATCTTTGATTGTCATGATAAAATTTGCTGACCTTCCAATTTAATCTGAAAGCTTGTGAAGCACTGTTACTGCACAGAGACAGAAGCGACTAAACTAATTGTATTGTCAAAATAATTGTTTGCACTTTAACTCATTTTGGCTTACCATAGCAAAGGGAGTGCATACTTATGCAATGAAAATATTTTGATATATTATTGTCCTATACAGGCTGTGCTGACATTTCTTTCAGGCATTCGGTTTGAGCATTCAAGCTTTGATTACAAATACTCACTTCAAATATTTATACATCATTGGCAATTGAACAAAACGGGACATCATTGGAAGCAGTTGAATACTTTTAGAAAGTATTGTATATTAAAGATTGAGGATCAAGATAGGCAGCACTGTTGTGCAGTGGTTTTCATTACTGCTATGCAAAGCCTGGGCCCCTGGGGTCAGTACCTGGGGTTCTATCTGTATGGAGTTTGTATGTTTTCCCTGTGATTGCACAGGCTTTCACCAAAGGCTCTGGATTCCTCCCACTGTCCAAAGACATTCTGTTTGTTATTTTTACAAAAGAAACTTTATCCCACAATATACATCAATCTCACAGTGAGAAAACACTCTAACATAAGAGAAAATCTTTACTAGGTTATAAAAAGTTCTTAAAAAGGTGATTCTCCTTTTTCAGTCCATTTACTGTGAAGGTGGTAGGTTAGTTAGCTAAATTGGCCCTGGTGTGATTGTGTGCATGTTTGTATCAGTGTGTGCCCTACAACAGACTGGCATCCCATCTAGGGTGTATCCTGCTTTGAGTCATGCTTGTCAGGATAAATGTTGGTTCCACTGTGATCTAAATTGGATGAAGTGGTCAGAAAAAGGATGGATGAATGGATGAGGTGTCCTTTAGAAATAAGGGAATTCTGACCAGTAAATTGTAATATGTCCAATATTTAGATACATAAACAGTGTGTCCATGTTTTACTATAGGCACTATGATGGAATGTAAATTGGAGTGTACAATTCACCAGTGTTACTATTACTTTAAGAATTAAAAAAATGTCAACTGAAGAAGGCTCCACAGCTGAAACTTTGTGTCATTCAAGCATCGTTAACGACCATTGAAAATTTACATAATGGGCTAAAGGCCACCACCAAGAGGTACAGAATAATAGGTAGTTTAGAAAAACAATTTAAAGAAGAGACAAACTAATTATCTACAAGTGCAAGGCAAGACCAAGCATTTTATAACTACCACGCACAGCTTGTGTCTGAGTTTAATTTGGCATAATATCACCCTGTGAACTGAAGTGCTGAAGGCAGCTTTGAGAAGCTCCTATTATGGATAAATGGTAGCACTAGTAGCCTGTCTGCAAGCCCATTAAGGATAAGCGTAAAAGGGGAGTGCAGCCTTCACAAATAACCTTGGAGATGATCAGAGCAACAGATGACAAGAGGCTAATAGTTTTCTGTGACAGAATGCTCAGCGCACAGGCAGCTGTTGGGTGGGACGATTGTGGAGAGTGATGAAAAAAAACTGCTTTTCAGATGTCGCCAGTTTGAACCTCTATCAAATCACTTGCTGCTTGTAACCAGGATTGCCCGGGCGGTGATGTGCAATTTGCACAATGCCTGCAATGACTCCTGCTACCTGCTGGGGAAATATAGGCTTGTAGTGGAGAGTCTCAGTCAGAGAAGGGCTGCTTCTTTAATCAACGCGGACCCTCCTGGGGAGCTTGCGGAGTATCAGATGCTGAAAGGCTCTGTGGGTGGGCAAGATGGAAGAGCATCTCTCCCGATTGGCTGTAGGAAGTGCTTTCGGAGAGCTGGGTCTTAAAACAAACAGAGATTCCAGATTCATTGGAATTCAATGTATTTATTTTTTTATTATGACTTAAAAAACAATACTTTTTTAAATATTGTGGGGAAGCTGCACCAGCATGCGCCGACTACAATGGAACAAGTGAAGGTTAGTTCCACGCTGAAAAGTAGAAAGAAGAAACACACCTGAAGCACAGCGAACCTTAACTTTGTCTCTAAAATTCCACACCCAAAGCACACAGAAGCCTTGGAATTATCCATCAGAATTGTTTCTACCTTGTTAGAGTAGGTCCATCCACAGGTCTCCTAGGTAATCACAGTCTCAATTTAAGGATTTTTAAAATACTCTTCAAAATCTAAAATTTCAGTTTCAATGAATCTGATTTGGTGTTGAGCACTGAAACCCAAACAGTTTTGTACTAAAGACCAGCTCCCCTCTGAGGACTGTTCAGGCCAAAGACAAAAAAACAGGAAAATAAATTGAATTTATAAATTATAACTGGCTCTATCTTTCTGCCTGTGTCACCCTGTGCTGTATTCCTGATATGTTCTCATTTAACAGCCCTCCTTTGTGTCTCTCTGTCTCCTTGTGCCAGCTCTGTGTGTCCCTGAAATATGTCAGTGAATGTGTGCTACAAATGTAAAAATGTTACCATCTAATCATTTTAGCATTCTATAAAAATCCGCCTTTTCTGTCAGAATGAAAAGATAAATGCCAGTAGAATTGGCTGTTCCAAAACAACAAATCAAATCACTCTATACTGCATGTACATCTTTGTTCTAGATGTTTTTGTCACAACAAAAGCGTTGTTCACCTATATTTGTGCCTTCTCTGTAGATAACAGATGATCAAGCTGGGGTCGAAGGAAGGAAACAGGACGTGCAGTGTATTCTCAGCAGCCATTTAATTGTGTTAATTTGTTTTTATTGAGCGATGATAACCTGGTTCCACACGGATGAGCAGACAGAGAAGGGGAGTAATGCCGTCATTGTGATTTTCACAAAACTGAGGATACTCTTCAGCATGAAAATACATTAAATTAAAAGCACCAGCCTTCATCATATGACAATTCCAGTAGTTGGTTCCCAGTAATATTTGGCAGGGGCTGCCAGTTTCGGTAGAACTGAAAGGGACATGGATCTTTACCCGGCGAGGAGCAGATTATAATGGAAAATATTCCGCAAAGTTAAAGCAAGGCTTGTTTCAGACACAGTCTCATGATTTTGCCCATGAGAGTCAAATCCAAGCCATCCTTGTCAGCAGGTAGAGAAAATAATGGAAATATATCAAAACAAAACATACCAAACCCTTGCTGCATGTTTCAGCACCCGAGTGCAAAATTAACTTCTTGCCATGTGTAAAAGGTGTTTTACATTTGGGGATGGTGGGATGTCAGTCAACAGTCATTGGCAGTGAGACTAGAGTGCAGCACTTTCCTCCTCCTTTTTTCATTTGAAATTTCCAGATTCCAGGTCATTTCTGATGACTTCATAGCATCATTGCTAAGAGTGGTGTGAGAAAGTGACTTGCAGGCAAATTACATATAAACCCAAAGTGATGGATTATATTTTTGGCCTTTTGTTGTGGGCTGCTAGATTGTTTCAGAATTGACTTTTCAGATTTATAAATATGCCTTAAGGGGGGTTTTGCTTGGAGCTACCTGTGTTTCGGTATATGTCAAATGTCAAACATGTGTGGCATGCTAGCAAGAAGTGGCTGAAGTGTAGATATGGATCACAGGAGCTCCTCTGTCCCTGTCAACAGCTTCGCAGACTGACTCTCAATGAACTGACTAGTATGGATAATACACTCAGTGTGCAAGCTGATATGTGATTCTGAAACCTACTTAAAATAAGGAGTTTAGTGCTTCTGAACAGGTTTTGGGTAAAATATATTTAGTTAAAATGCCATAACTATTCACCTTTGAACTTGTCTTTTCCGTGTTAGCTGTAATTCAGTGATTGTAATAGATAGATAGATAATACTTTATTAATCCCGTAGGGAAATTGATGTAAACTACATTTCCACAACATAATGTCATGTTGTGTGTTCCAATTACCTTTTATTAAAGGGGAACTGCAATCCCAATTTCTCAGACCGGTTATTAAACCTTGGTCACAAAATAAATTCATTACAGTATAGAAAAAGTTTACAATTTTCAATTTAAGCACAAAAACGGGAACTTTGTGGAAGTACTGTCAGTCGCCATGTTGTTGCAAACCCCTGGTCTCGTCACGGTTGAGGGAGAGAGAGAGAGTTACCATGAATTGCGACGTGAAGCAACTCTTCCTGCTCGCTAGTCACTGCAATGATGAATGCGACATACTAGCAAATTACAGGTTGGGCAGCAGATATTTCACCGCAGAAAGTTTCCAACATGATCTGCATGCAGAGTTAACAAGTAAGTTCCAATCATCGGCCATCTTGAAGTTGAGAGCAATATTTCTAGTGGATTAAAAGAGACAATTCACAAGCCTACTTCTTAACAATGTAATAAGGCCACATCACGTCACTGACGTTTTGTTGCTTTATTCTGAATCACAGAATATAGCTCTGCAAATACTGGAAATGTAGTTTATTTTGTGATGGAAATTGGAGGTTTTATAAGTCACTGTGTCCATTTGACTTTTATTGTGGTTTGAAATGCACTCATCAATGCTGATTCTTTCTAAGCCCAAAATATAAAAAATATAGCATTGCAATTCCCCCTTTAAATAGGCCTTAGCCATACAAAAACAAACAAGAAACTGAAAAGACGCTTTTACATTAGTGAAATGAGATATCTGGGATAGTGTTTTTGAAGGAGGAAGTGCCCAAGTATAAGTGTCGATGAAAATCTACATTTCCAAGACAATGGAAATCTTAGTGTGAAACCTTTCTAAGGCATGAAAGCATGCTGTTTTGTACCCCTTACTTTCCTATAATCAAAGAACTGTTGTCTCATCAACAGAATTAGTACTCCAGCTGCCCACCCCAAAACATAAATGACAAAGAAGCATTAATTCTTTGTCATGGAAATTGGAATCCCTGAGCAAATATAGCCAACACAAATAATCCTTAATAATTGGTGCTTGCTACTCTTGTTCAGGGGAGCTTTGAATTGCAGTAAATTCTTCACTTTTCAGTGTTAAAGCATTGTCAGCTATGATAGGAGAAAGACCTTTATTTAGTTGTTTTGTGATCCTGGATTATTGACCTTAAACATTCTTCGGCAGTAGTTACTGAATGATGGCATATGCTGGCACACTGCATGATTCTGGAGGGGACACGTGGTGTAAGGTCCAAAGTGAATATAACTGGAAGCACATAAACAACCAATAGATGATCTAACATTCACATAGCAGGGTGTCACATGTCTGCCTGTTAAGCTGTGGTTTTCTTCCCTGACAGATGTCTTACAGCTGTCACCCCCATGCATTCATTTTTCCTCAGGATCTGATCATATGAGTATTGAAATATTTTTCATTTGAGTAATTCTGGCCCAACAAATCTAGTTTGTATGTCAACTATACTTAAACATTTACGGTTAATTTGCCATTTCCAAAGGTTACCTTCTATATTCAATGAATGTCCGGAATATCATCTACAGAAAATCAAATGAGCTTGTCTTTAAACTTATTTAGTACGTTTTTGCTTTTGCATCCTAAAGAGAGTGTGGTTTCCCTGGTGTACTTGCATTCTCACAGGGAAATAAACACAAAGATTTCCATGAGTTGACATTAGGCAGCCAAGTTCTAAAAAACTCAGAGAGAAGAGACTCTTGTCTTAGAACCTTCATAAAATCTGCATAAAGAGGGTGGGTCAATCTTATTTGTATTTTGTGATCCTCGACTCTCAAAGCGTGCAACAGTACAGCCGAAGCACGATAATATTCTCTCACTCATGTTAAACAACTGTATGTAGCCACTTATGTGATAAACACATAATATTGTGATTTATGTGGCAATTTCCCTAATAGGTTTTGTTATGCCATCAAAAAGGTAAAGTTTAAAACATGTAATGCAAACATTTGAACAAAAAAACATCTAATCAGGCAACCACACATAATAATATTGTTGGAGTAATAGTATTGAAAGTGGTTGTTTCTATGGATTTGCATGGTGTTTTCGGCATCCAAGGCAAGCTGTGCTACAGACAAAGTGAATGAGAGAGAAAATCGTGAACCTAAGAGCATGAATGAATGCTTGAACCTTGGTGCACCATTTGCAACAGTCACCCTTAGACTCCTACTCCTACAGGAATCTCCCTGCGAGGAGGGAATCGCATCGGGGATGCCTTCTGTCAGACACTGCAAGCCAAAGCCCTTATTTCCACAGAGAAGCACTCCCACCCACTCCATCTTGTACATGTCACTACTACCGGTGTAACTTGCCAGCCTCCGCTCACGTGCTGGCGTGCAAACACAACCACTGCACAATGTGCACAGTTCTGAAAAAGAACTATACTGGCATTGCATGTTGTAGCACAATATTTGTTATTGTGAATTGAGTGCTATTACAATGAGAATAGCTTGCCGATTTGTGTTCACTTCAAATAGAAAAGTTAAAAGCAACGGTAAACTTAGTGCGGGTATTTCTGAATACATATCAATCTATACAAAATCTGGAACAAAGGTATTTTATTTAATGACTGTCATTTAATGCTATCAGTGCTTAACCATTCATCCAACAGACTCCATAACTCATAATGTTTCCATGACACATTATGTAAATTAAATTACACATTGACTGAGTTAAGGGATTAATGTTCATACTGGGGTCATGAAATTAGTTAGGACTTTTACTTTTCCTAATTTGTATCTAGATTCTGGTGTAGCTGCTAAACAAGTCAGGTTTATAAGCAATACTTAAATAGGAGGATTAGGAAAGAATGTGCAAATGGCAAATATTTAAAAAAACAGAGTTCCAGTCTGGACAGACACCTGGCAGATGTGATGTAATGTGAATAAGTACAGATTCTCAAAAACTATAAATACAATATAGAAACTACCTAGTATGAAGAGGCTACTCATGAAAGAAATGTGTGTTCATGATGACACGTTATTTGCATCTTTGATGTAACAAAAGAATCAATTAATAGGCAAGGAAAATGTTATAAATTGTTTTCCTATTGAACTATTACAGACCTCATAGTCCAAAACACACAAAAAAACCTTTGTTAAATGTCTTATTTTCACTGTATTTAGGTATAACAAAATGCTATAAATCTAACATTAGGCGTTACAGGATTTGCATAGATTAATATTGTTCTCTAACTGCAGTGCATGATAAAGTAGGCATTTAGACTGAATGAACAGTTTAATGATATTTATCATATAGCATTTTTTAATTTCATTGATCAAACATTGACTTCAATCTAAAATATATGTGAATGCAACAAGTTATTAAATTTCGATTGTTTTATCATTTTTAGTCGCAAACGCGCCAAAGTTGCCATTATCTTCTGAGAGTTAACTTGCTTCTTTGCAATTTATCTTCCGATTACAGCAGACAAACCGAAAAGCAGATCGCTGTCACGTAAGCTAACTCATTTGTTTTTGTTGCGTGTTGTAATTTGCCATCAATATTCGTCTTATCAAATGTGTAATAATTCAGGTGTTTTTTTTTCGCCGCTAAAAGGGGCAATTTAAAAGTGATCAATTTAGTTTAATTATATATTTCATAAATTTGAAACATTAACATTTAACCAACAACAGAGTATTCAATCGTACGAAATTGTACATTTCCGAGACAGCACATCAAAGGCAGCTCTGAACATGGGACATCAACACAGAAGTGTCGTGTGTGCGGCGAGACAACACTATACCCGTACGGACCTGCATTGTGAACACTGCTGTTCAAAGACAGTAATGTAGATTCTGCTATAATCTGTAAATTAGTGATGATGGCAGATAACGCCGAAGTAGAACGATTAGCAAAATGGGGACCTGACCCAAATATTTAAAATCCTTAAAGGCATTGAAAATGTCATCACACTGGACTCCAAAAGTGAAACCGGAACCAGGGCACACAGGTTGAAACTATGGAAATGCATTTAGAACTGAGAACAGGAAAAGTCTTCTTTACCCAGAGGGTTGTGGGAGCATGGAACAAATTACCCAGTCATGTTGTTGCAGGCAATACCCTGGTTTCTTTCAAGACACGGCAGGAATATTTATCCTTGGGTCATCCCTGGGAGACTTAGCTACAAACCGCCAAACGGGCTTCCTTCTTCGTGTCTTACATCTTATGTTTTTATGTACATTTCCCCTCATTATCACAACTAAATCAAAATATCTTTCTAACAATTCCTTTATGCCTGCCTTTCCATGACACGTTCAAATCTCTTTGCGTAGCCGACCTTGTTACCTGGTAGTCATGTAATGTTTAGATCCTAAACAGCCCATCCCACTTTAAAAATCTCAACAAAGGATTTTACAAATGTAAAGACTGACAGTGTAGCGTGCTTTTAAATTCAAAATCATTCAGGAGATAAATCAAACAGCTGGTACAGCACTTGCTTGTTTTAACTTAACATGACAATGACCTTAAGCGCGCAAACGGGTTGAACCTAAATTGCTTTTAACGATCAGACAATCGAGTTTTGAAATCGACATGCAGGTTTCACCAGCCCCGCAACGCAATGAAATATTGGGGGGAAAGTAAGCATGAAAAACGGTGTCACTGGTTTTAACATACTGACATTTTGAGCACTGATCGGGCAGAACTACATATCTATTACTCTGCTGTAGGTGCGTGCGAGTACACAGAGGACGCTGTGTTAACAGAATGGGTTTCAGCAAAGTATTTGCATGAAAATGGTCGCACAACAGTTGAACGCTCATATTCATGTCCTTAGCTACCTTTCAGAGAAAACTCCACAGCCCGAATCGTTGTTTCTTTTCTTCTCTTTTCAACATGGAATAAACCTTTACTTGTTTCTTTGCTAGCTTTCAGTTGGCATTCTCGTTTTTTTTCGAATCTGGTCATATAACTATTTGTATATTACATATTGGTATATATTTATCATTCGTATACTAAATCTAGTGATATCACATAAGACTAACGAAGAAAAAACACCTGGTGGAAACATAAATTGATAAATTGATTAAAATCCTGATCACATCTTTGAGAGAGGTCGATATTGAAAGGGACCCAGTGGATACATGTGAACACTCGGACCTTAGGAAACATTTGTGATACCCTCATTCAGATTTAATTTTTAAAATGCGATGTATTTCAATGTATAATATCGGTTACATATTTGTGTCTGTAGGGAATCGGAGGGTTAGAAAGCAGTCTGTTTTCTGTTCAAACGGACAAGACATACCTAAACACAGGAGCCGTGATTGTATCACTGCAGTCATTACAATACACGTACAACAGTGTGGGTTACATTGTGTGTTCTATCATATACTGCAGTGACGGGCAATACTATTTTACGACTTTCTTTCGGTTATTGATTGTTTACCGGAAATGCCCAACCTATTCACGTCACTCAAGTCCTATTCCACGGCTAAGTGTGTGAGATATAAATAAACAACCGGAGGATACGGATGCATTCCTACTATAAACATATTTTAATGTCGTGCCAGTTTCTACGTAAAGAACTGGCTGCTCCGGTTTCCTTAGTTCAGTCTCATGTCGTGACTGCTATCTTACTAAAATTAGCCTACAATATGCATCACGCAGGTAGAGCACGCCCAGACTTCGCTCCACAACTACGACCCAGAAAATCTTTCGTAAGAACTACTTAGCGTTCTGATGCAATCGTAGGCGGATGAATACAACCTCACAGGAGAGGGCGGTCGCGGTTCGCCTTGTTGCCTGGTGACGGGGAGTGGGGAGGTGGTGAAAAACAGGTCTGGGCGTGAAACTGCGCTACTGTGTTGACCATTTTGGATCGAGGGGAAGTACGGCGCAGAATAGAACAGCTGCCGCTTGGCAGAGCCGGAATGGCGGCAGACTCGTGAGCCGCGGGTGCCTGACCGAAACCCGGGACAGGACTTGGCAGCGGTCTCGCGCGTCTGTAGTACGTGACGCTGCTGCGGCGGATTCCTGAGCTCGCGCTCGGAACGGCAGCGGGAGACCAGCCGCTCCTCTCCTCCTCTTTCTCCTCTTCCTCTGCGCTGGGCAACGGCAGGTAAGAGACGCCGACACCGCTGCCCGCTGACCGGCGGGCATCCCGGCTCTCCTCCGCAGTTCGTATTGTCTTCACGCAGCGCCCGTTGAAGATTGGAAAAGCGGGAATTCGTGACGCATGTTTTTTTTTTAAAGACGTCTCGGGTCAGCCCGGCCGCTCCTCCTCCTCACCACCACTCACAGTTTGGGGGAGAAGTGTCCCCCGTAGACGCCGGGCAGTGTCCGTTCTTGCCCCGGCGCCGAGAGGTGTACGTTTATTTAGAGGGGAGGGAGATGTGTCAGCAATGGCGCAAGCGGGAATGCCGTTTTGTTTTTGACGGCACAAGGGTCACTCGCGTCGGGCCGGTAGGACGGGGGCGCGACTCGGTTCAGCCGAGACTCCGGCTGCCCGTCCGGCTGACCCGGGCTGCGGAGAGGTGGAGCCACCGGCGGCTTGTAGGACCCACTCCCTCCCCCCCGCCCCCCCCCGAGTTTTTCAGCTACAGTGTCGCCAACTCTCCCCGCTTTGTTGGGGGGCGTTTCAAGCCCGTGATCGCGGCTCGTAGAGGCTCCGGCTTGCCCTGCTGGACTGAGGAAGTGAGCGTCGGTGTTTTATGACATGCTTTCGGCTTTCCGAGGTGGGAGACAGTCGTCTTGCCGGTTAATACAGACCACTTTGTCCGGACCACTGTGCCGATAACGTGCCGGCGGCCGCGGTGAAAACAAATGGAAGGCTGAGCGGGGCTGTCAGTTGTGTTGTGTTGAGTTCAAGTAACGGATACGTCCGTGGCCATTGCCCGGGCCTTCCAGCCGACGGAGGGCGTCATAGATCGGTGCGGTGTTTTGTGTGTTTTTGTTGTGGAAATTGAAAAGCGTGCAGTGGACATACAGAAATCCTAGTAAAGTGGTGGCGTTTGCGGTGCTTCGGTGTTTTGGCACTGTTGCCGAGAAGCTCCTTATTTTGCCCTTCGGGGGCCTTCTGAGGGGAGTCTGGTTCGTCGTATGCGGTGACGGACAGGCGGGGCGTCCAACCGCGGGGCCGCTGGAGAGCTGTTCCTCCAATCTGGGTTGAGGACAGGGCAGGTGGGCGGGGCTTATTGTTTTCCTAGCGCTGCTCGCTCTTGCTGCACAGTCAGATGGTTTTGACAGGGGCTGCGCCGACGGGAGCGTTAATGCAACTAGTTAGACAAACGCAGGTTTTTACGTGTAACCAACCACCGATTTAAGCGTGCAATGGCTGGTGCATTCGCGTGTTATGGTGAGTTTGTGACTTTCGTGGTTGATGTCTTTAGATAATCTTTGTATAGGAATGAACTGTGATAGTTCAGTACCACATAACTTGGCCACTAGTATTGATTTGAGGAAGTAGAGTTACACCTGAAATTACCAACGAAATAAAACTGCAGGCGATTGTTTTTCCACTTTAGAAGTTAAGATCAAATATTACATAAGAATATAAAGCTACTAATGAGAGAAGAGCATCTTGCACATTCTAGATTGTTTTGTTGTTTTGTGTTTATTTGATCAAATGATATTTTATGTCGAGGTGCCTGAATTTTCTTTATTGTGCTAGTTTCATTTTTGCAATGTGAGAAACTCATTATATTTGGTAGATTACAGTTGTCCAGCCAGTAAGAAAAGTACTATTCCTGTTAGTGCTGGTACTGTTGCGAGTATAGACTTTAATATAAGTTTGTTGAGTCATACGTATTATTACTGAAGTTATAACTCAACTAATATTCAAGTTAATATAAACTCTTTGAGCCAGACTAGTAGAAAAATACTAAATTTCTCAAATTGCCTGGGATATCTCAAATTATACTGTGTCCCATTTCCATCCTTGAACACAGAATGAAAGGACAAGGTCAGCTCTAAATCTTAGTCCAACTCTGCCCTGCTGCCTTATCAATGCAACCAAACCTTCGTTCCCTTGTTTTCTCTAAGCTATATGTTTTCCATATACAGTCACATCACTTATTTCTTCCAGCTGTAGTCTGCTATAGTTTCTTTTGGGAAGAACGATCCCAGGCAAAGTGCATTCAGTTTTAATTTTAAATGCAGTATTTTTAAAATGTTCATACAAGGAAGCAATATTGTAATGGGGTAGTGTTCAGTTGCAAAAGTTTCTGCACATGTCTATAAGTAGCATGTTTCCTTTTGCTTTTAATGCTTTTAATATTTTTTTTTAATTTAACTTCTTTTAATTTTTTACCTAACCTCATGCTCTTCGTATTGTCACCTTTATTTTTCAAGACTTGCATTTAGATAACATCTTTATTTTAAATGATTTTGTGCACATCAACAGAAGTTAATGTTTTATAAGAAACTGGAAAAAAATACAGGCACAAGTCTAATGATACTTTGATTCCACTGTGATCCTTTAAGTAAAAAAAATGCTCTTTTGCTAGCGAAGGTTCAGATGAATTTGAAATTAAACAAAAAGACTGGTTGATTCCAAGAGATGCTCTGAAAAGTTTTCCTTCAATTATGTGACAAATGTTCATAAAACATAAATGAGGATTTTAGAATATCCCTTGAAAATATTCATTGACAGTTTTTGGTTCCAGTCATGGTCTCTTACTTTGTCATAACCCTCGACTTTGTAATCACTCTTTTCTTTCATTTCAAGTTGAAGGCTAGAAGTTGAAGGTAGGAAGTATGTTGGTGACTTACCCAGCAGGCAGGGTACAATACTCCAGCTGGAGGTTCTATTGGATGTGTTATAGGGAAGGCACACTAACAACAAAGTGAAGGGTTTGTTAATGCACATTACAGTTAGAGGCGTTAGCATCCCTAAGTGAGAGTATTGAAATGCAAATGGTGGGGCAACAGTAATATACTGTTCGTGGACACCTATTCCTTTTATTGTTTGAGATGATGCAAGCCATCACATAACATACCTCCTGCTGTTTTACTGCTCCCAAGCATGGACATGGACAAAATATGTAAAAACAGTAGAGGTGGTGGCTGGAAACTAGACTTAACAACACTCAATAAGAGATCATCTGCACTAATGTGTTGAGAACACAGAGTGCTTGCTCCCTGGAGCTGGCTGGGTGGCTGGCATTGTCCATACAGGTAACAGCCTCCTAGCAAAAGCAGATGACTACCCTGTCCTTGTCTAGGTTTGAACAGATGACATTGGTATATACAGCACACTTCTGTTCACTAGCAAACCAAACTGAAGAAAAGGATCGAATACGTGGTCTTCTCTGGAATCATAAGTGTTAACTTGGAAAACCAACACTTGGCTGAGGGTGTAGTTTGCTGAAGAGTTCAGTGACTGGAAACTGCTACAGAGAAGAGAAGATGAAAACTCTTGGCAGGAAGATACAAAAAAAATCAGGCACCTTTAAATTGGAATGTAAGTGAGGAGAACAAAGAGAAAGAGGACGTAAGGGTTCAGATAGAATCCCAAAATAAAATAATTATGATGTATTCGGAATCACAGAAACATGGTTAATTTAGCTGGTGATGAAAACCACTTTCGGATGCTCTGTGTTCTGGAGTGACGAGGGGGAGGTCTAGCTCTGTTCACCAACAGATATTCACGCACAGCAACTTAACCTAGATGAATCAAATCTGTATGAGTCAGATTTATGAAAACAATAAAAAGCATTATGCTACGGATCACAAATAATAAATTTAATAAATTATAGATCAGCATTTTATAAGGAATTCAAAGTCTTGTGTAAAGGAAGATGTGGCATTTTGTCAGAGATTCAAATAGTATATGTGGTTAATGAATTTTCTCAGTTTTTTTTCAGTCACTGTAAATTGAATGAGAAAAAAGTTTTTCCCTTCATTCATACATCAGGAAGCAAGAAATACCATTTTCAGTCCATTAAGAAAGTCTTCTAACAAAGTAGCAATAGACCAATTTGTGTTCTCTTGCACGTAGGGTTATGAGAGTGATAATTAGGGGTATAATATCATCAATATAGAAATAGTTCCCTTGGGACTATTCAAAATAATTTAGAGAAGGTTAATTTACTCTAAGCATTCTTTGAACAAGCAGTATCAGCAATGGATATAGGCAGAGCAAACAATTAGGTGTATTTGGTTTTTCAGTACTCTTCTGAATGTTTCTTACAAAAGATTAATTAAGAAATTAAAGGCATTTAAAGTAATGTGTGCATTTGAATTGGAACTGTTTTATAGCCATTAACTTGTACAGATCAGTTGTTTGTGGATGTGTACTTCAGCGGAGTACCACAGAGACCTGTGTTGGGACCACTGCCTTTTCTAATTCATACCAATTACCTAGGTTTTATTTTTCAACATCATAGAAGCTGGAAAGGTATTAAAAAGTGATCTAGAGTTAATGATTAAGCAGGTGCCTGGTAGATGACTAAATCTAGACAAGTTTCCAATACAATATTACATATGATTTATTGATTTAAGCCTTTGTAATATTGTTTAGAAGATTTTTGGACTTCTTAAATTTTCGCTGTTGAGTCCCCGGACTTCAGTGGAGGCAGCATTTTGAAGAGAATCTTTACTGTAATCCTCAGTGGATGCTGTTTACTACAAACAAAAGCAAATAAAATCCCCAAAATGGTTGTAGTGTAAGCCATGAGGCTTAGTGGTGCCCTCTGCTTTTTGTGAATTAAGTGCAAAATGCAAAGGCATCCATTTGACCACATGTATACCATCTTAGAATGGGGTGCAGTAGTGAAGGTTCAAGTGTGTGCTGTGTACTATCAGAATAAGAATTCAGAATAGCTAGTCTAGGTAGCAAAACTATGAACAGAAAGATACTGGCTGGTGATTTTGTTAACTTCCCTAATTTACTGCAATATACATGACTTGTCATATTGGGTTTATTCTTGGCTAAATGTCATTTGAAAATCTGATTTGCAAGTTTGCTCTCTGGCTATTTCAGACAGGCTTTCTGGCACTGTAATTGCAATGGCTGAAAAACTTTATCAAACTGGAAACAACAAAATGTGTGTAAAATTAATATGATTTTAAATTCTTGTTTTTAATTTTTAAAAGATTACATCTGGTTTGGAAGACAATTAAATGTTCAAGACAAGCATAGAACAGTGGAATAAAGGGAAATTGGCATATTGGTAGGGATTTGTTGTCTCAGTTTGTTTGAATATGCTTTAAGTAGTTCACTGAAATTTTTATTTTCAGCCTCAACTCAAATACATGTACCAGCAATGTATACGTCTAATATTTGTAAGGCTTTACTTGTATCATATTCAAGTTATGTTAAAACCTGGTCTCTGAGATCTTAGATCTACGATATAAGAATGAATGAGCAGATCCTGTTGGATGTATTCTCTTGGTCTTGACTGACGTAAACTTGTGAAAACCCTCAGTCTTTAAATTTGTTTTTAAACGCATGAACACAGGTATAAGCAGCCATATCACCCTGCAACTCACAACTGGCAACCCACTGAAGCTAAGCAGGTGTGAGCCTGGTCAGTACCTGGATGGGAGACCTCCTGGGAAAAACTAAGGTTGCTGCTGGAAGGGGTGTTAGTGGGGCCAGCAGGGGGCGCTCACCCTGTGGTCCATGTGGGTCCTAATGCCCCAGTATAGTGATGGGGACACTATACTGTAAACAGGCGCCGTCCTTCGGATGAGACGTAAAACCGAGGTCCTGACTCTCTGTGGTCATTAAAAATCCCAGGGCTCTTCTCGAAAAGAGTAGGGGTGTACCCCGGTGTCCTGGCCAAATTTCCAATTGGCCCTTACTAATCATGGCCTCCTAATAATCCCCCTCTATGAATTGGCTTCATTACTCTGCTCTCCTCCCCACTGATAGTTGATGTGTGGTGAGCGTTCTGGCGCACTATGGCTGCCGTCGCATCATCCAGGTGGATGCTGCACATTGGTGGTGGTGGAGGGGAGTCCCCATTACCTGTAAAGCGCTTTGAGTGGAGTGTCCAGAAAAGCGCTATATAAGTGTAAGCAATTATTATTATTATTATAAGTCAGATCTGGACATATAGTCCATCCAGAGTTTGGTTTTGTAATGAACTGGCAGTTAGTTCTAGCAATGAAATAAGGTCCACCGAATTTTCCTTTGTTACCTGTCCAGTCCTGCCTTTTGTTGTAAGAATTTGGATTTTCTCTTTTAACCCACTGTATCTGTGTCCAGATCTCAGCCATTACTCTTTCATTTTTATTTTGCTGTATATTACTGATCTTTCTAAATGTCTCTACTGTGCTGGAGTTTCCTAAATGAGAGACCAGCATTTATTGAATTTCTTGATCAGCTAAATAGTCATGGTCCTTGCTTTCCCTGGGTCACTTGAAAGGCTTAAATGCGTCTTCATCATCACTCAGTTTAGCAGTAAGCATGCTTGAAGTTTCACAAATACTCTGTCTAGCTCCTAGAGGAGCTGATGACAAATTTAGAACCAAAATTGCTGAGATGGCTATCAAAATATCTAGTAGCTTTCTTTGTGTGTTTTAAAGAGGTCACGATGAAAGTATTTCTGCTTAAGAGATTTTTTCATAATTGAGAGTTTAATACTCAAGAACTAGTTTCATCTCCGTCTTCTGAATGTACTGGCAATGTGCTTCTTTTCCTCTTTGTTAATCATTGGTAATTGGGTTATTGGCATAGAATTATGATGGCCAGGATTGGAGAACTGAGGTGATATGTATTTCCTGTATGTGAAGAATGATGACTCTTAATCCCCCCACCTCCAATCATATAGAAATCATATTCTTTAGTTTTCTGTTTTCATATATTAGGGTCAGTAGAACAATATGCCAGAATTTTTTCAATCACATCCACAAGCTTTAAAATGGCATCAAGGCTGTGTATAGCATGTCTAGATAAACCGTTGCATTGTCTTCAAGAAAGTCTGCATGTAAATGCCCTCTTTAAATGACCATATCTCCAAAACAATTTGAGATGTTGATGTACAATTCTCAAATCTTTCCTCCATTTGATAGCTGCGTATTGAATTTCATGAAAAGCTCAAATGTTTTGTCGGAATTGGATTGATTTCACATAGAACGTATTGACTCGTTTTCTCTACTGAAAAGAAGTTTTAAATATTTGCAGGTGCACTTTGTAGTCGGTTGGGAAGATGTTTCGCCTTTCTTTGGAAGCTCGCATTAGAAGGTTGCTACAGATTGGGTAACAGGTTGCAATGTGTGGACTGAAATTTCGCCATATTTCCAGAAACATCATAAAGATGGGCGTTTTAATGTTTCTAATTATTGTTTATGATTTTAATAGAGTTAGGTTACAAGTGTTAGCCTCTTCTAGGAGAACGGGAATTTTGAAATTTGGAAGGATCATATGAGAAGTACTATGATGTCTGGATATGGGTTATATGGGTTGATATTTTTAATACATTGGTATTGTAAAAAGATGTGGAAAGTTTGAATGGTTTGAAAAATAGCATTCCAGCACCATTTCATTTTCTGTTTATGCATAAACTTGAAAAGAAAACTCCTGCATCTGAGGCAGTTCTAATTCAGTTTAGCTTAATTTCAAGCCATCCCATGATCTTTCCACTGATAAAAGAGCTGAAATTAACTTGAGTCTGCAACACTGGTTGTTGTGAGCAAACGTCCTGCAGGTTTTGCTCACAAACTTAAACCGTCGGTGATTAGGAATCTGGGAAGCATGTTAGCACCCTGTAAGTAATTGAGTTAAGTCATTTTATAGTTGGCCTGGAGTGGTATCCCGTCCATGGTGTATCCTGCTTGGCACCTGTTGTTTGCCAGGATAGGCTCTGGCTCCCAGTGTTGGATAAATCTTATAGAAAATAGATGGATGGTATTAAGATATTCAATCCAGAAGCTAATGAGATGAATTTAGGCTGATGTTTGACAAGTTCGAACTGTTTTGCTATTAAGCCAAAATAATAACAAAGATAAGAATGGCTAATTGTAATGATGAGCATTGTGCTCATATGCTAAAACAAGAGAGCTGGCACAAAGGATTGACTTTGATGTGTGAGGCGCAACAGTAAAGATGTCCTCTCGCCTCCTGCTCGAACACATCGTGGAGCTCAACTATAAGAGCACAAGAAGCTGCATGGTGGGCGAGTAATGAAGGGATTACTCCTGACAGGAACGCGTATAATGCTATAAAAAAAATCCAGTTCTAGGAAGATTGCATGGTTCACTTTCATACTGTTACAGTTCATGGACTGAATTCTACGGATTGGCTATTTAACACCGTACGGCCTCAAACTGTTATACCAGTCATGCCTTAAGTCTCTGGAAAAGATGCAAAAAAGAATAAATCAAATTCTTTGAACAATTACTATCAGTATACTATCATTAAAAAAAACAATAGTTACGCCTTTAACGTTAGTGCTCATTTGGGTCTTCCCGTGTACTATTTTAATAATTTAAGCAAAGAAGGTGTTTTGACTGTTGTACTTTTCATGCTTTATGCTGCTAAACAGTGAGAGGCAAGCATGTACAGTTAAGTACAGTTCAACGGGTTTAATTGTTTTAAGGGTATTTACTGTGAGCTAGACTGTAGTGTAAGTCATGAAAGATGGATGATTTTATTGTTGCAAGACTTTTCACTGACAAATGCATGTTAGGGCTGTAAAAGTGATTTTACTTGAGAAATGGCAGAATTGGTCAAGTTAGTCACAGATTCTATATTTTACCAGCCCTTTATCACCTTTGAAGGATGAATAGACTTGAATTCACTGAGATGTGTTTTTTTAGTGAAACCTTTTTAGTGTAAACGCTGCATCAGGCGATGTGACTGTCTCTAGCAATGATCTTTTAATAGTGTTATTTTTGCTAGGTTTTGGCTTTTTTTTGTCATGGCTCTCCTTTAAATGTCTTGCGTTTCCAAGGAATTTTCTTTTCCTTGTAAACACCACTGATATTTGACTGTCAAATATCAGGAAGAGGAATGGTGATGATTTAAAAAAGTAATACTTTTGGCATGTACTGTGTCTTATATGGAAAATTAAGTTTTCAGATTCTGTGAAAATGCATAAAATCAAATCCCCTTTGTTTAAGATCAAAGAGTAACTTTCTGGTGCTGGTGGAAAGACTAACACAATTTAGAGCTTGTCCTCATCTCTTCCAAAGTGTTGGAAATAAGAACTGAATTAGCATCTTACCTGCAAATTCACATGTTCCATGCAAAGCAGGATTGAGCTGTGGTGCAGCGCAGGCTGCTTTATGAACCAGCAGGAACTTGTCGGAGTTTATGCAAAGCATTATTATGAATTTGGCTGGCCTTGTGTAAATGTGGGCAAACACTAAGCACTTCTGTCACACGTCAGACTATGGTAGGAGACCTTTCATTGACAGTGACCTGACAGTGATATCCAGCTGCATGGTTTCTTGTTTTTATTATTCAAGGTCCAGCACCTCATACTTCATAACTCTGACCTGGCACCCAGGGATTTTTTTCTTTGGTCCCTTAAAGTAGCATGTGTCCAGCACGTGGCTTGTAGTTAAAGCAGGCATGACCTGTACATTGTTGCACAATAGCCAGGAAATAACCCGAGCCTTAGGAAACTGTGAGGCATCTAAAAATGACACAAGTTCCTTTGATTCTCTGGAGAGAATTACAATTTTAATTTATGAGTAACAATAAAAAAATAAGTACAGCATTACACCAATAACACAAGCAATTCTGTGCTTTTTCCGAAAAGACTAAAAAATCTCATGACTGGATCCCAAATGCAACTAAATTTCCTTTCCTAGAACACAGATGCATTTAGTCAATTGATATGGGTCTTCCTATTCAGAAATGCATCACTGAACATTTTTAGTGTGAGGGTTCCACAATGTAAGAAATCGGATTTTTTTTAAATGACTGCAAGCTCTAAAATATCCAGATCCCTTAACCAGAATTGGTTCTCCAAGACTGACAAGAACAAGGTCCTCTCACATGGCACAAGATTTGAGACGGAGGACAGTGGTGTTCATTCCTCTCTGTGGTCCCCTCTTTTTCCTTTTCTTGTTGTTCCTCTGTATTTACAATGTGCTTTGTGGCTGTTGAAGGTTTATCCTTGATTGTGGTTCTAATGATTTACCATGAAGTTAATTAAGCAGAGTAAGTCCCCTTTGCTCATCTGTTTGCGAAACTTTTAAACCCACCTGCAGCTAAGCAAACAGCTTGTATGATATGCATTGTTGATGCTTTCTGAAGGAGGCCTTGATAAGTGCAATCAAGATGTGAACTGCAAATGTTGTTATACATTATACGCCATCCCCTCCTGTTATTGTACGTGCTACATTGATTTAATATTTGGTAGCATGCCAAACTGTTTTGAAGCCTGAGGGGAAGAAGTACTATGGTTTTATTTATTCTTAGGGGTTATCATTCTGCTACAGAGTAATGTCTACAGATATTTTTGCTTGTTACCCAGTTTGTGGCAAATTTAACAGGCTGTTTTTCACAAAGTTGCGTAGTTGCATAGTTATAGGGTTAATGTTGAAGTGTATAGTTGTTTTGCTGTGAGAATTTTAAAAGATTAAGGTCTAAGCTGTTTCTGAATCATTAATGCAAAGTTTTTCAGAAATTGAATTCCCTTTTAAACTAGATCAAGTAAGTGACCTAATTTTTGTTACAAATGCAATCAAACTCCATTTCACTCATTTAAAGTACAGTAGAATTTTACAGTAGGTTTTAAGGGGATAGGAGATTTTGGGGTCAGCAATTTTTAAAAGCATTTTAAAAACACAATGTAAAAGTGAATGGGGTATCTGCATCAATTGACTGCACGGCTTCAGTGGAGTTTCCAGAGCATGTTGTTTTGCCAGGAACATGGAAGAGAAGGAGTGAGACCGAACAACTGTGACAAAACTCATTTCCAAGAGCAAAAGAATAGCCCCTTGGGTTTAATGTGCTTGGGCCCAGACTGGAGACTGCTTTAACTGCCTTTGCTTAAAAGGCTCGAGCAAATCCACGGTCCATCCTGTGCTTATTCACCATGCTGTTTAGCTCATAAAAGTAATAAAAGTGCTTGTGCTGTTATTCACAGACTGGTTTAACAAGGGTTCTGAGCAGGAAGAGGGGGGGTAATTGAAAGAATGTGGTCTTTAAAGTTCTGTTAATCCTAAATAATGCCTAAATAAGCCTAATGTTTTGTTTACTGTCAGTTTGTTTTTGGTTTTGTAAAAAAATGAACACCCATGCAGACAATTGGTAATGCTTTTTTCTTTTGTCAGTAACACTTAATATCCAGGAAAATACTACAAACTGTGCTGACTTGGTGAACCAAACCACATTGCAAGTTCTTATTCCAAGTTTTTTAAGAATAAACTTGTTCTGTGTTTTGCTTTAATACTATTTATGCTTGACATATATTCTTCAAGATCTTAATCATGAGTTATTTTGGTAATTGAACAAATAAATGCATTAACATTAAAATTTTACCTTATTGCAACACACTCTTATGTGAAAGTACCAAACAAAAACACACTCATGAAGCAACTATAACAAAAATCCTTTTTTCTTACAGATTTTGCCGGAGGAGGGATTTTGAACTCAACATGAACCTCTTCTGATTGTGAAGCAAACACAATTGGTGTTTTGCCATAGCTGATTTTCTCCATCAGTGAGCCATGATTGAAGAGTGAAGTTCGTCCCTGCAAACAGCAATAAGAAACCTACATGATTGTTCATGTAGCTCCCCCCTTTTGTGTCCTGCTGGACTGAAACTGCATCCAGAGAGGCTCCCCTTCAGTCATCCACCAGAAAATGCCCCGGTACTTCACGATGTCTAACACCTAGTTCGATGCATCCAGTCAGTACCGATTTGGACGGTCCTGCTCCTGAAAGCTACTCAAGCCCCTTTTCAGGCCCTTTTCCTGCTTCAGAAATGTCTCTCCTTCATGCATTGGGCCCGGTGCAAACCTGGCTAGGACAGGAGCTGGAGAAGTGTGGGATTGATGCCATGATCTACACTCGTTATGTTCTTAGTCTTCTTCTGCATGATAGTTATGACTACGACTTGCAAGATCAGGTAGGTTATTTTTCCATGTATACCTGACTTTAAGTATTGAGTTGGGGAAGATTTGTCTCTGTTGAAAGGGGTGTTTGGGCTACTTGCAATTTACACTTGTAAATATGATTTAGTTGCTGAAAATTTAGTTCCTCACTTTTGTACAGTTCCATCTTGCTGCTGCATAACATGGCTTTCTGTGTGTTGCTCTGGTGGGTGCTGGTCTTGAGGGGTCCTCTTTATGTACCAGCAGCAACACTACACAGTATATGGGATAAAGTGAGAAATGACCCTGTCATTTGAGTTAACGGGAACTTTAGGGGGTCAGATTATTAAAAAGTGTTAACCCAGCCCAATGCCTTGAGATGTGTAATGACCAAAGCACTCTCCTTAACATCTTATCCAAAGCACTGCAGCAGTGTCCTGGGTTAGTGTGTGAGAAGGGACTAAAGATTCAGTCCTCTCCCATCCTGTACTCTCATATTATCCAAAGCACTGCAATGTTCTTGAATTAAATCCCGTCCTGTGATATATGGAGAACGTGTATTTGGAGGCACTGTTAGCTTCATGTAGAAAACGTAGGTCTGTGGCTTGTGTAAGTACCCTGTGTAAAAAAAACATTCACTAATGTTCCTCCACAAATTCATCTTTAAACAGTTCACCCACAAACCTCAGCTCATTGTTATCCAACTTGTGTAACTTACTTCACTTGAACGTCTCATTACTGTAATGAACCACTCCTCAGGTTTTAAATGAGATCACTTAAGAATGATGATCACATCTCTTATATAAAGAAAATGAATAAAAATCTTAATTTTTCTGATGTGCTCCAAAGTTGTGAAACTATTTTCTCAAAATGTATTTCACTATGTGTTTCCTTCATGTTCAGCAGAGTCTACTACTTAATGCAGTTAAATTGAGTGAATGTAGATGTTAGGTTAATATGGTAAGACAATTTCTTGCTCCACAGCTTCTTGCGTATTGTATAGGCTTATAAAATATTCTACGTAATGCAGTGCACTACTAAAACTAAATTTAAAACTAAATTCACCTGCAGAATTAGCTCTTTGTTGACATTAGCTGCACACTTAACATATTTCAATTCAAACTTTGTATTTTTGATGTTATAGCTGTAATGTTGTGGCTGTAAGATTTGTACTTCCCAGCAGATTTACAGAACAATGAATAGTGTCTCAGTGTTTATACAGGTGTCAGTTGGACAGATAAACATGAGCAAGATACAGGTGATCAAAGGTGTGGTACTTTAAACAAATTCACTGTTAAATTATTAAGTCAGCCATTGCAGAACAGGGATAGTTAACAGTAAATGGACCCTTTTTAGTGAGGTCATGGCCAGCCTCTCTGGAGGTGGATCATGAGATAGAGGTGGCCTCAAGGCAGTATAAATACAGTAAACACTAACAGAAGAACTATACATATCCAACAAGGAAGACTGGACTGTATGTTTTTGTCTTTCATCTGATTTGAAACCACACCAGGTATTCTGAATACTTTTAAAAGGGGTTGCCTGTCTTACTTGAGGAATTATGATTTTCTGTGTTGTCTTACTCTCCAGGTTTGTGATGAATTGTTTTAAACATGGAAAATGACTCCTGTTCTGTAGTGGGCATGTTTAGTAAAGGAGACCTGTAGTATCCTTTTAATAGGGTGCACGTTCCTTTTCGGCCTGTTAAGATGTTTAGATTATAGGGGAAGTGTTATGTTTTTTGTAGCAAACAGGGCTCTGAAATTTACAGAATGAAATGAGAATTAGTGAAATATGTTCTCTGTGTGTTAAAGTAATATTTGTCTTAAGTTTTCCCTGGTGACTGCTCCATAAACAAGTTGTTCTGTAGAATAAAGAGCACCTGTCTTGTGTAATTGATGAAATTGTCATTTATATTTGGTTATGTAGCCAGCTGGTGCAAAGAACTTTGGATATTGATTGGATAACAAGTTCACAGTTATAACTCTAACCCACAACAGTACATTTATGCCAAGTTGGGGAAAAAATGAAATTACCTTTTGGAATTCTGAATGCAAAGAGGCTTTTTTACAATAGAGGAAACTTGGTACATATCACAGGACAGTCTTAGAAGAGTTGGCTAAGACACACTGTTTTTTTTTTTGAGGAAATGTGATCTGATTTTGTGTTTTGCGGCCTGCAGGTTTATAGGTTTTATGTCTGTTATGGACATTCATCCATCCTGGTTTTATATTTAAGTAAAGGTTTGTATATGCTGCATGTAGTATACTTAGACTCTTGTGCATTTCCAAAATGCCACCTGAACATCATGCAGTGTTGCAGTTTTTTTAATGTCAGTATCACAATTAAGATGAGCCTTTTCAACAAATCTCTGGTCACCTCTGCCATTATGTTTTGGAACAAGAGGTTCAATCTTTGGAATAAAAAGTGGGCTACGGTTGTGATCCGGAGGGAGAGTGCCACCTGCTGGTTTACAAACAATTTAAAGCAGCAGTCTTGTTTTCCTTAACGAAAGTTATTTCGTCCCATTAGAGTTTAATAAGGGATTTTATTTTTTTCAGATTGATGCTTACGGGTGTGATATTTGAGTTTAGTACTTCCATTAGTGAAATTCATTGTAGCTATGAGTTGAATAGTTTAAAATGTGGATGATAGCAGTTGCAACTAAGGTGGTCAAAACACAGGTGGGATAGGTGTCTCACATAGGTACTAGCTTTTATCATTTGTAATTTTTCATAAATACTGGAGTCATGGCAGAAGTCCTTTTCTTCCTTGAACATTCTATAGTTCTGATCAAACTGCTACTGTCTTGAGGCTCATCGTGCGTAATTGTCAGGCTCTTTCTGTCCCAGTTTTCAGTAAACATCTTCAGGTGTCTCAAAACCCACCATGCAATCTGCTAAACCCGGGACACCACAGACCTAAATACCAAACCTTAAAATTGTTTTTTTTTATCTATAGCACCATCTAGGTTACCACGATATTGGTTGAATCCAGCAGTTTTAAGATCTTTTATTGGTTACTGTCAGAAAAAAGTATTTTTCCCTTTAGCTCCTTGCAAGCCCTTTGATGTTACACTTCCCCCTAGGGGGCGCCACCACTGATTTGAGAACCACTTGTTGATGGAATGGGATGACATAGATAAGTAACTCTTAACCTCTCCTGTGACATCTGAAGTAAAGAATGCAGTAAACAGTGGAATGTCTTTCTTCAGGAAAATGACATCTTCTTGGGTTGGGAGAAGGGAACCAGTAAGAAATGGGGGAAGAGCAAGAAGAAGGGGGCGGACCTTAGTCTTGAGGAAATGAAGAAACAGGCCGCTGTGCGATGTCTGCGTTCTGCATCTGATGAAGTAAGTATCTGCCAGGCTGAATACACAATCTCAGTCAACAATATGTTTGCATCTCGTTTTACACTTGTTACATTTCTCATTGCAATGCTTGACTACTTGTCGTGGGCTACTTTCTTTTAACAATAAAAGAAAACAATAATTCGGACCCCCAGCCTAAAATTTTTATTTTCTGAATCATTTGTACTTCGGGGGTCCCAGTGGTGTTCTGTACAATAAAATAATTCTGTACACCTTTTGAATTTCTGTGTATGTTCACAATATTATCAAGTTGAACAGTGAAATGAGACTCTTGCTTGTGTTTCATTTGTAATTGTGATTGATTTCAGTTCTGAGTACTTGTACAAGCATCTTATACCTGAACATTCTTCATAAAATATAATTACAACACATACATTAAGCAGAAGTGCTTATAATTTTAGCATTTTATATAAATAATGAATATGTAGAGTAAGTGTGCTCTTAGTCTTGTCCAAAAGCATGACTTACTGCAATGCTTTGTTAGATAGTCAAAAGAATCCAGCTTTTTCATAATGAAACCTTGATGTGATAAGAGTTTAAAATCTGAATGAAATTGCAGCATTGTTGACGAACCTTGTGCACTTTTAAGATCATTGTGCTTCTTCAGAAGATGTTTAAACAATATACATTCTTCACTTGGGTTTCTCACAGTGTTTGTACAGTATGCATTTCCATATTGTGTTATGATCATGGTTTCAGTGGTTAGAAATTAACTAAGACCTGGTAAATTAACTAAGACCTGGTATAAATGATTTGGTGTTGAGATATGACAGCGCTTATGTTTCTAAGTCTTTCAGTATCGCTATGAGCTACCATTTTAGATAGATTTTTGCTCTGGAAACAAGTGTATTGTTTTTTCACACATTCTCAATTACAGAGGTTTTTCTGCATTTTGCATCCTAATGTAGTGGTTTCTGTAGTACTCAAATTGGGGTAGTATTAGACCACAGGCTGATCTTCATTGGAAGATTCCTAAATATACACTTACTGCTTAGTAACAATAAATCCATTTGACAGCAATTGGCCTTATTGTCTTAGTGTTTTATAGCTTATCTGATATTGTCAGTCTCAGCCGCTGCCTAAGCCAAATGAGACAGAGGACCGCAGTTAAATTCCAGCTAAATGTTTCTAAACAATTTTTAAATGATTCAAAAACAAAAGATATAATCGAAATGCAGGTTGTTGCATATGATTCACATTTAGTGTCCTGAAAATGCATTTTTTTTATAGCGTTAATTTGGTCATTGTGCTTAATTTACATTTTTTGTGTAACTGGTATAAATGAAGTATTATGGCTTTTATATGATAAAAACTTAAAGCAATTTTCAAGGAAGACTGTGATTGCATAATTGCTCTAAGTAGATACAAAACCTTAATCATAAGCACGATGAATCCTGATTAGTATGGAAAAATATTCTAAACATAAATACAGCCCTCTTCATCAAAGAATTAACACAGAATATTTTAATGTTACTATGTATTGACCCGGTCTTGTTTGTTTTACATGTACATGCACTCCATGCTTCCCAGCCCCTGACCTATTTACCTACATTCTACTGCTTAATTTGTGCCTTATGTTGCGTCACAAAATGAACCCCCCGAAGATCTGGTTTTACGTTTCAGTTTTGTCATGTTTAGCTTTCTATGTTGGAGGTCATGCAGTTGTGAACTGCTTTGTATTTACAGTTTGTAATCAAGAACATATTTAAAGTTATTCGTCATGGGCACCAGGAGAATATGCTTTCTTTCTAGTGATTTTAAACCTGGTTTAAATTGATCTGAATCTGAAATCCACATGAAGATTACCTGCTAAGATTACCCTAAGGGGTCTCTTTATGCTGATTGCTGATGTAAACTCTGTGTAGAAGTTTGTGCAGTATGTGTATCCCGTAATGCATGCATTGCTGTTAGTATGTATTCAGTGTGGACTTCTCATACATTCAGTGTGAGTTTGAAGAGATTGGGTAAAATGAACACCTTTCAGTTGAAGGGAATGCATGTAATGTTTTTATACATGAGATGGCTCTTAGAAAAAGAGAATAAAATTAAATCTTGGGGAACTTCAAGATTATTTCACTACTAGTATTGGAATAAGCAGTCTCTGGAGGTCTGGCATTCTGCTCTGTGGTCTATTTTTTGCCAGTACAGGCTGCACAGAATCCTTCTCTGCGCAGTGTGCAGCATGTCAGCTGACTTGAGTGTTAGGTACAATAATGCAGGGGGAAATACATGGCTGTAATAAAACTTTACCTTTCTTTGACTGGCATGGTAAGAAATGATATCTTCTATTGAAATGATAGCTTTAGAGATTTTTCATTTTCAAATATTTTTTTAATTGGTTTTACAAACTGCAGTGTTTATCTGGTGTAGAGCTTCACCCAAGCAGAAGCTTTTGTAGTTGTTTTTTAAATGACTGGATAATGATACAAACGTTTAATGTTTGAAAGGTCTTTAAAAAATCTGTATTTAAATCTCATTATAGTTTTCAGAAGTTGTTGATTAAGTTAATGCCTCTTACTCTTGTTTTAATGTTATTAGAAAATAAGTGAGGAGGCCAGAAGTTTATGCTTAGTCATTTTCCTGTACTGTTTCTTTCATGGATCTAAAATTAACAGCTAGGACAGTGCTCATTGCTTCAGTAGACCGCTTACTTGATCCAGAGTTTCAGCTGTCTTCAGAAATGAAACCTTCAAAGTGTAGTCTTTTGATATTTGTATCTGAATTTGAATGTCGGTATCCGGCTTTTGTCAGTTATCATACATGCTTTCTTTTGAGAACTTACGTTGTATGTAAGAGAACTAAGTGTCTGAAATTGTTTGATTATCTGAACTTATCAGATCACAAAAATGAAAGCACTTTTTGTTATTTTTAAAGGCTTATATTAGAGCGCTTTGTACAAATTCTCATGGTTAAGTTATCTCTTGGAGACTTCAATAGCATTTGTAATTCTGTGATTTTTTTCAATGAAACATTTATAAATAAGAGAAGAGGCAATGAAATGTTTTTTTGAAAAGCTTATCTTGATTTTAGATGTTTGATTGTAATGTTGGTAACATTCTTCAGGCAGCTTTAAGAAATCTTATTTTGGAATGTTCAATCATAATGCAGTTATAATGTAAGAATGCAATAATGCATATTATTCAGTAATATATAAATTCAGTAATGCAGACTTTTTAGTAAAGGTCATATCAACATTTGATCTCTTAATTCATGAAGGTTTTGTACTACGTATGATTGTTAGTAATTGTTTGTTTTTTTTGTTTGTGGCAGAGCTCTGGCATTGAAAGCTTAGTTGAGGAGCTTTGCTCCAAGCTAAAGGATCTTCAGAATAAACAGAAAGGTCTGTATTTTCACTCGCCCTTTCCTAAGTACATGTGTTAAATAAGATGAGAAAAACATTCACGTAAGAATTCTATGATGAGAACGATAGGACTTCCTTGCATTCCAACATTCCAAAGTGGGAAGAAATTAATTAAAACAAATACTGATTATGACAAAAGTTCCACCTGTTCTCCCAATTGTAACTTTGTATCCTTGTGATCAAATTATTTATATATTCTTATATAAATAATCCTTTATAGTGACTCAATTTTTAGACCTTTAATAATGGAGTTTAGTTTACACACTATACTTATTTCATGAGTTTGTGCATACTAATCAAATAGGTTGTTAAAAGTTCATAATTGTTAAAAGTAATTTACCCTTTTTCTTTGTAGAAGAAAAACAGACCAACAAGAAATCTGAAGGATCCCAATCTCCTGAACCCGATGAATCTCCTTCATCTAAAGATCAAGTTGAAATGTAAGTAGATGTCTTTTTTTAAGATGGCTTATTTTAGTTGTTTACATTGCATGTGTATGCTCACATGCGTTTATAGCTGTAATTATAATTTGGTAATTATAGCTCATCCAGGATAATAATGTGAGAACTGCTTGTCTAATTAGCAAATTTCTGAAAGTCAGATAAAACTCCCCTATTGTGGCATGTTGAGCGTGGTCATATGATAAATGTAACTTTGTCAGCAACTATTATTCATGAAATTATTGTTCACAAAAATCTTGTGCCAGGAGCAAACACTAACACAAATAGAACAGTTCCAATAAACATGAATACCTTTTCACAAAAACAAAACTTAGCCTCATAGTAATAACTAGATCATATAAAGAAAAGTCTGAGATTTTCTTAAACTTAAAATCCATTTTTTAAATTAAAATATTAGTTTTTAAGCTCATTGTGATTGTTGCACTGTTTTGCACATTTCATCATAAAAACTGCTCATTAACCTTCTACATTGCTTGGTTGCAGGTACTATGAAGCCTTTCCACCTCTGTCAGAAAAACCTGTATGTCTTCAAGAAATAATGACAGTGTGGAATAAGGCAAAAGCTTGTGCATATTCAAGTTCATCTTCTACTGCTCCTCAAACAAGCACCGACACCTCCTCCCCAAAGGATTGTAACAGTGAGGGTGAAGCTGGAAAAGAAAAAAATGATGCTTGTTGTGCACCAAGTGAACGACCCCAGCAGAGACGGAGTAAAAGGGAGAAGGAGAACCGATACTATAACAGTGTGGTGGAAGAAAGAGCTGTTCAGAGTAAGAAACAGATAAGGCACAGGTCTGAAGGAAAGCTACGCCCTCGTTCTTGGTCATCTGGGTCCAGCGAAGCAGGCTCTAGCTCCAGTGGGAACCACCGCGAGATGAGAACACCCATAAAATCGGTCAAAATCAGGCATAAGTCAAGGGAAACCAGCAGAAATAAAAGGGGGAGAAATGGGCAGGTAAAGTTGGCATTAAAGGCTTTTGACAAAGAAGAGAGAAGAAACACCGGTAGAAGCAGCAGCAGCAGTGGCCCCACTAAACAGCAGCTAAACAAAAAGGGGAAGCGGCCGTTAAAAGAAATCCGAAAAGAATCCGTCTGTGGTGAAATTAAAGAACTAGCCTTTGAGGCAAGAAATAAAGAATATAAGGAAGAGCCCTTATGGTATACGGAACCCATAACTGAATATTTTGTCCCCTTAAGCAGAAAGAGCAAACTAGAAACTAAGTACCGTAACAGGCTGGATTCACACGATGTCTTTTCTGCATCGACAGATGTTGAAAAGTTGTCGGAGAGGATGCAAGGAATTTGTATCGCCAACACAAATTTTCAGCGCGCATACCTCGCCGCAGGTACTTTTGTCGATGGTCATTTTGTGGAAATGCCTGCAGAAATTGAGGCTGCTGACCTCAATGGGACCTCAAGCTGCCCTCAACCGGGGGATAGTAGAGATTTAGATGATGAGCATCTGTCTGAATTCACTCACTTCTACGAAGTAGATATTTATCAATCCATATTGGATCCTAGTGCCTCAGACTCTGTACAAGAAAGTCGAATCCTAAGCATGATTCGGCAAAAAAGCAAAGAACAAAGAGACTTTGAGGCAGATTGTTGTGTAGTGTTAGATGGCCTTGAGCTGCAAGGGGAAAGTGCAATAAGGGCGGATTCGCATGGATCTTTTGGGGCTGATGGATTTTTCTTGCAAGATTTGGAAAACATTGCTCAAGTTTGGGAATGTTATTCATCTTCTAGCTCTGAAGATATTGATGGAGAAAGTTTTGCAGGGGATTCTCCCATTCGGCTCTCCCCCACATTGGACAATACAGTATTCAACCCAAGCAGGTTTCCTGGAAACCAGGAAGAGTATTTCTCAGAGGCCAACGAAGCACCTGGTTTAAACTCTTCTTGTTTTTCTCTTTTTGAAGTGCAATACGATAGCCCCACTCTACCTTTTCCTTGTGACTCACTCACCCTTGGTCATGACACCACAGATTCTAGTAGCTGTATAGAGCCCTTAGGAAATAAACAGTCTCGCTTGCTAATATGGACCAAAAATAGTGCCTTTGACGAAACTGAACACTGTTCAAATCTTTCAACACGAACCTGTAGTCCTTGGTCACATTCGGAAGAAACTCGTTCTGATAACGAGCAAATGAATATTCAGTCAGAAGAGTCAGCACAATTCGTCACGGAAGAGATTAATTGTATAATGCCATCAATCTCCTCTAGATATCTAGAAGATGAACTTTTGGACTTTTTACAAGAAGACAACTGTCATTGTGGTGATGGAAAGGTATGTTCAATTTCCAGTCAAACTTTAAAAAAAAAGTCTAAGTTGGAGTCCGTTTGTGGAATACCGCTAGAAAAAGATGAAAGCAAACCTTATGGAAGTGCTGGCATTTTCACTAATGATATACCCCAACAAAGTGACAACTACAGCTCAGGGATAATAAAGGATATATGGACATCTATTGGAGACGGAGATTCAGCAGTAACCCTAGAAGGAGAAAAGGTAGATGAGGGATTGTTCTCAGAAGACACAAACTACCACTGCTGTTGTTTGGACATGGATGGGAAAGCAGGGTCCCTCCAGGTGTCTCAGAAAAAGGCAGTTCAGCGATCTGAGTATCACTTATGGGAGGGGCAAAAGGAGTGCTTGGAAGAACAGACACTTATAAAAAATGAGCTTTCCAAGGTAGATGGTGGAGATTATACCACACCATCCAAACCTTGGGATGTGAATCCTGATAAGGACAACACATTCATTCTTGGAGGAGTGTATGGAGAGCTTAAAACCTTTAATAGTGATGGCGACTGGGCCGTGGTGCCACCTAGACACACTCGTGGTAACCTGCTACAGTGTGCAGCTACGGATGTTGTAACAATAGCTGGCACGGATGTTTTTATGAATACCGGAAATTGCTTTGCTCCTGGTCACAAGCCTTTGTGGAGGCCTTTGGTTTCGTTTGGGCAGTGTGATCAGGCTGTGAAAGGAGGAGATGGATTGAATAAGGGATTTTCCTTCATCTTCCATGAAGATTTACTAGGAACTTGCAGCAGCTTTCGTAGTGATGAACCAGGACTGGATTATTCATTCTCCTCCTTTGACTTGAAGAATCCATTCTCTCAAGTTCTTCATGTGGAGTGCTCCTTTGAGCCTGAAGACATAGCCTCATTCAGCCCAGGTTTCAAGCCCAAATCAATACTGTGCTCAGATTCAGAAAATGAAACTTTCCACCCTCGCATGTATGGCATCAACAGAACCCAGTACAGGGCTATCCGTATTTCCCCAAGAACTCATTTTCGACCAATTTCTGCCTCTGAACTCTCTCCTGGAGGAGGAAGCGAGTCAGATTTGGAATCTGAAAAAGACGAATTGAGTCTTCCTATCCTCTCTCAGACAGATGTGTTTGATGATCCACAGGCAGATCTCAAACCATTAGAGGAAGATGCTGAATGTGAGGGTCCGTATTATGGAAAGCTAGAACTTGAGTCTGGAAAATTTTTACCAAGGTTAAAGAAGTCAGGCATGGAAAAGAGTGCCCAGACTTCATTAGATTCACAAGAAGGTCCCATTTCCCTTCTGCCGATAGCTGAGCAAGAAGTATGTTTAGACTGTGAAATGGAGGCATCAGCTGGGAGTATAAAAACTGAAGCGTCTGTCGAAGAACTTGAAACAGACGAAATCTCTAAAGAGGATAGCGAGGCATGCAAATGTTCAGAGGCCGGTCAGTGTTCCACTTATGGGAAAGCCTACGAATTTGGCAAAGATTTGCAAGAGGTAGGAATTTGTCTGAACAGTTATGGTTTTTAAATGTTTTTCATATTTATCGTAAGTTAAATTTTGTGTGGTTCATTTCAGATGACCTATGTAAAAATTAACGCTAGTCCTAATTTCAAATGGTACATGTTCAAAAAGGACAAAATGCATTCTTCACGTATCCTAATCCACATCCTAATTTACATGAGAAATTTCAGATTACAGATTACAGATTTCATATACATTAGAAAAGAACAGTAGAACATTCCACCTTTTTTGAATAAAGTTTCATGGAGTTCTCATGTGTAGCCTTTTCTTGTATCCATTAATGTTTCTTGTATGCCAAAACCAATTTGAATTAAATGTTCCTAATTAAAGTTTTGAATTTTATATATCGTGTGAAATTTAAATAGCTAATATTCTGCTAGCTTTGTCAGATTTTAAGTGTTCACTTCATAAACTTAGGCTATTAGGCCCACTTTGTCTCATGTTTTCTTATCCAGATACAGTTCTTAGTTATGGGTTTATTTGAATTTTTTTTCAGATTATATTTCTGTGTAAATTGTATGAACCAGGAGCCGATTTCCAGTTTAAGATCTCTCCCTTTTCACCTGTGAAATGTAGCTGAAATGTAACTTGGGCATTTTAGTCAGATATAAGGAAGAACGTCTTAAGATGAGTGTGCTGATGTTGATTGAAATATGTAGATGTTGGAACCAAGAAATACAAAAGTTTAAACAAACAAGTCAGTGACCCATTTCAGTTGAAAGGGTTCATTTGAAATAAAGACTAGCAGATTCTGAACCCCTACGTCCAGAAATAAGAACCACTGTTATACACAATAGATGCAAAAAGGCACACAATGTGGTATATGCAAAACCAATGGTCACTAAAGTTTATCATTTTAGTTTAAAAGCATGAATCTTTAAGCACTTTTTGAGTCATATTTTGGACAAGTTCCATAAACATGTGAAAAGCATTTTCTCTTTCCTGTCTCAAAAAGATGGGAGTAGAAGGGGGATCTGACCACCTTCGGGGCATTTCTGTAGACCTGCTGATGTTGTGCAGATGCCTGTAACTGAACAGTCAGCTCAGTCTACCTCCACACCTGCTTATGATGTTAGTGTGCTACATTAATAGAGTGCTGCTTCTTTGTGTGCCAGGGAAGAGCGAGAGGGTAATCTAGAAGCTAGATTATCAGTAACTTTTGTTAGAGTGTCTTTGTAAAGAGCAACAGAATCCCAAAGTGAAATGGACTGAGCTACACTAAGTGGAGTTTTTGTGATCTTTTCCATCAAATGTGATTAATTCGCCGAGTTCAGTCTGGGAAAGCTCACTGTATGTCATTTATGAATTAAAGGACTTTATAGACCATCAGAGGTTGCTCTTGCTCACTTTACACCCCATTTCCTGATGTAGGTCACAGTTATCTAGGTCTGTATCTTGGTTTTATGAAACAGAGTTGGGAAAAGTTTACAAAGCTTTGGCAAGTTAAAACATTGTGTGTTTTTTCATAAGCTTTCGTTAATGAGCTAATTCCCACTTGTATTGTCATTTAAGCATAATTGAATGAAAAACTTACATTCATTTTCGTTTTTCATTTTCCTTTGCTAAATGTGCAGGGAAGTACTAGCAGTCAGCAGGAGGAGTGTTGGTGGCAAAAATCTCTCTGCCCACCTCTTGTTTCTGGATCTCAGTGTGCAGGTGAGCAAATTCTTAAATTATTGTGTTTCTGTAGTTCTGTAGTTGTGCTTTTGCAGCACAATTGCCATTAGATTTAGTTACCATTAAATGCTTCTTTCAATACTGCAATATTTTCTTCTGAAACTGACGTAAAATTGAAAAGAACCTGAATTTATTAATGCCTAATTTTGGCACTAATCAATGCTCGTCATTTTATTCAAACTGATTTTTTTTTATGTAGGCTGTTCCAGTACTGGTTGAGATTTTTTTCTTTGCTAATTCATTTACTTAGCATAGTACGACATTAAGTTAATGCATTTGGAACAATAAATCACATTGTCGACATAATCCATCTATCCATTTCCTAACTTCTTAAGCCAATTCAGGGTTGTGGGGGAGACGGTGTCTTTCCCTTGTCAGGATAGTAGTCCATCACAGGTCACGCAGGCACAAACAAACACACACTTACACCAGCACCAATTTTCCCAGAAGCCAAAATCTACCAACATATTTTGGGACTGTGGGATGGAACTGGAGCACCTGGAGGAAACCTAAGTGAACTAGGGGGGAACATACTTTTACAAATTGAGGATTATGAAAGTAGAGAATCATGGTAAATCGACATAGCGGGATAATCTTTACAATTCTGTTGATTCTAATTCTGATTATTCTTATTATTGATTATGCCAAGAGTATACCTGAGCTGTTGGTGTACTTGAAGGCACCTGAGTTCTTTGTTCTCTGGCACAGCTTTGATGACAGGAGTAGTAAATTGGGCACACTGGGTCAGTATTTTGACATTACACAAGGTTAAACATACAGCACAACAGACAACATGCAAATTGTTATTTACAAACGAGACATATCTGAGGACTCTGTCCTGACCAACCAGAAAAGCCTGACTGTTACCAAGTATCTGAATCCTTTTCAATGTCTGACAAGCTCAAAAAGAGAAATAAACCTGCCCCCTGCTCTTAAAAAGAGTAAAATCTAGAGTAAAATCTCTATATAATGCTACAAAATAAATGGAACCTAACTCGCTATTCTAAAAATGCATCTACAATCCAGGAGCGACCTTTCTTTAATCGAGGGATTCTCTGTTCTGGATCAAAGTTGGGTAACAAGGTTCGAATACTCAACGCGATTCTCACCTAAATGGCAGATTGGAACAAGGACCTCCCACTCGGCACTGTCTTTTCTACTTATCCTTTGTGTTTTGTTGTCTTTTCTGCCTTTTTCCTTATTCCTCTGTCTGTCCCTCCCTACCTGCTTGTTTTATCCCCTCTTCCTTGACTGCTGGTGACTTTTACCCAGACATTTACCCAGAATTTACTTAACCAAGGTTATCCAGAGGATTCCTTTAATCAGTGTTAAATGTGTATTGGGTGTGAGACAAGGCGGTAGACAGATTCCTTTCTTGCTTTGGACCTCTCAGGAACTGTAAATGTTAATACTAGCTAAGTGTGGACCATTGTCCCTCGATTCTTGAGAAACCTCAACTGTTACGATTGGTGCAAAGTTAATAGAAGTGGAAATACCAACACCTCCCAGATAGCACCCCCAGGGTCCTAGGGGTCCGAAATGGAAAACCTAACCACATAATCCCAAATATAGATATTTGGCATTTTAAAAATATTTGTTCCATTTATACTAATATTGGTTTATACTGTGCACATAATATGCTGTGACCATTCATAATTTAAAGATGCTTTCTTTCTGTCATTAGGTAGATTCCCACTTTCAGTTTTGATCAAGATCAAATTTGGATGTGTTGGATCACAATCGGCAGTAATGCATTTCTGTTGCTTATGTCCAAACTTCTTCACGATGAATGCACTGTTTTAGTGCAGATGTATACAATATGGAAGAAGAATAGTATTAGTTTAAAGTTATAGAAATTGAATTGCTTACCTTTTCCTGGAATATTTTGTTGCTTTTCATTTGAAATAAGTTTCTGCTCTACAGTGCATGCCGATAGCTGATTTTGCATGCATTTATTCTATCCTTTCCATTCTGTCATCTTCATATGGTGGTGTAACAGTGCATCTTAACTTGTCTTATTTAAAGTTGGGCTTATCATATAAAGGCAGTTTTAGGTTTTCAAAAGGTTATGAGTGGTCCAAATAGTGCACTCTATATGAAAAATGTTGTGATTTTGAACTTGAGACTGGTCACTGAACAACGGGCAGGGCTCTGCTGAGAGTTAGACAAGAATTAATTGTTTCCAGTGCTCGTTCATCTGAGCGAGAAAATGTCCCTTGCATTATGCAAGTATTACAAATATTTTAGTATTAAGAAGTTTTTACAAGTATTTTAAAATCTACAAAACTTACTTAAAGTGTATTTTAATTACAGCAGGCGTTGAACCACTCTAGAAAGAACAATTTCAGTGAGTTGTATTAAATACAGGAATGATCTAGTTGGTGTTCTGCAGTAAAAGTATGTACAGTAGGTCTCTGTTCAGGTTGGAATCTGAAGTGTGCATGACGTGTGCTCATGTCAGTTAAAAGAAGATTTTCGAAAAGGTTAGACCAGTCCAATCGCATGTAATTTGTTGCTGCTAATTCCAGTTTTCTTTTTTAAAAACGTTCTATTTCCTGTCAAGTTAAATAATGGGGATGTGTAATGTGAGTGACTTTTTTTAGTTTTTCATTGCAAAAACATGTTATTAAAATGTACATAGCATCATTATTTCAGACAAAAAAATTTTTTTTATACGTTTATAGGTTGTCTTGTGCTCCTTTACAACTAAACCAGACCTACTTGATCAATTACTGACAAATGAGAACAAGTTATAGCTTAAGCAATATCAAGTTAAGTTGTCATGTCTTTTTTTCTTGGATCACATAACTTTCTAGTAAGTTTGGATGGTGAGACACCCACAGAAGAGTTCATTCACAAACATAAAGGAACTTGATTGAGTTTCTAATATAGTCTAAATGCAGGAAAGTGAGATGGAAAGATGTGGTTGGTAAGACATCTTTTTGATATAAGAGTTGTTACGTTATAAGAGATTTAAGTTAATGAATAGGGGTGAGTGTAATTGGCTTACTACTGCTAAGGGTAAGGGAGTGGATAAAAAGTCCAGTCCCAAACTTTCAACTGCTAAGCCTTGAGACCCCTATCCTATTATTTGTGTAAAAATAACCACATTGTTTAAATGACTAAGAGGATTAATTACAATTATTTATTTTTTTAGATTGCTGCACTAAATTCAAGGAAATAGTTGGTATGAAGAGTTACGTTGATTTCAAAGAAAATTCTCATAATGGAGACCCTCTTTTACAACCGAATAAAGTAAGTCAGTGTTTTAAGCGAATGGTTAATAACAGAAAAAAATTGTAACTGGATCTTTTAAAATAAGAATTTTAAAAAGATTTAAGCAGGATTATTGCTAGGACTAGGGCACAGATTTTAAACTGCTGTATACATTTTCTATTGCAGTGTATGATAGGCATATCTAGAAACCATACCAAAATGAAAGAAAAAATATGAAAACTGGTAGCAGACTTTTACATCAAGTAGTGCCACTTAGTGAATTGTATTCTTTTTCTGCCCAACTTAACTGGATTTTTCTGATGAAGATATAATTTAATAGTTCATTAAATTTATTTACCATTTTTCTATTATTGATTCCAAACGATTTACATATAGTAAAATGCATCAATAGACTTTCAAAAAGTGCCACATGATCTTTTAAGTCATCAGAACCTTTGTTTAACATTTATTTTGAAGGATGGCTCCTTCTACATTATGGTGTGCCCAGGTTTCACACAGGAGCATTTCCTTTGCAATTTTTATCTACAGGCAAGAATGCCACCTAATGGTCCACTGATGCATCACAGATCAGCAGTCTTGTTTTTGAGCACTTTCCCATTACCCCACTTACATGGTTAATGTTAAGGACTAAGCAGACATATTTGATTGCTGATGTCCAATTTAATAGACCCCTTTTTCTGTGTGCGTGATGGACTAGTGTCCAGAGTGCAAATCGCGATGTTTTATTGGGTGATGATGGACTAGTGTCCAGAGTGCAAATCACGATGTTTTATTGGGTGATTCTTTTAGAAGTCATGTTTTTTTCTGCTTTTTACATTTGTAGTTTTTTAGAGAAACACACCTATCTGCTTTTGGCAGCACAAATACTGTTTATTCAGTCAATCAGTCGTTGGCCTGATTGCAACTACAAAAAATGTAATTTTAAGGAGAAAACATTTTAATATTTTCCCAGGATTGTTTTTCAGTAACTTGTACTTTCTTATCTTTAGTATAAGATATTGTGCTATACTGTGCACTTCAGTTAGAATGATGTAAGTAATTGGAAAAAATTAAGTTGTAGAGAAGTTAATTCTTTGTTGCAAAGGAACAGTGTAGAGTGCTTTTTTTAGTTTTACAGTAGCTGTAGTCTTTATTTTTTTCAAATTTTGGTATATTCTACTTGTATTATTGAGACCAATTCCAAATCTGTTCTTAAGGTTTCTATCCTTTGTTCACTGCCTTGCAAATGTATTCACTCCTTGTGAATTTTCCACATTTGTGGCCTTTTGGGTCCGTCTGCAGTTCTGAAAATACAAACAGTATTTTCCCAGTACAAGACTTGCAGTAGTCACTGTTGCCAAAGGTGCCTTTACCAAGTGGCTAGGGGACTCAACACTTGTGTAGGCAGTAAATTTCAATTTGTTTTTTTTTTTTGCAGATAATATTCAACTTCCTTCCCATTGTGAGCATTTGGTTTCAAGATGGCTGTTGACTATTTGGGGAAAACATTTATAATTCATCCAAATGCTAATTGGTAGACTGAAAACATTCTCAAGATATTGCAAGCTTAATTCCCTTCAAAACTGTATAATGTTTTAGCATCAGAGGTT
This sequence comes from Lepisosteus oculatus, assembly GCF_040954835.1. Lineage (NCBI taxonomy): Eukaryota > Metazoa > Chordata > Actinopteri > Semionotiformes > Lepisosteidae > Lepisosteus > Lepisosteus oculatus. Next base: position 42,487,994 of record NC_090696.1, on the reverse strand, counting down.
GGTTTAAATGGGTAAAAATCCAAAAATATGTATCTCAGTGCAAGGTTCCTCATAAAGATTTAAGAACTTCTAATCCAGGTTCTCCCTATCAAAATATTGTTGGAGCCTTTAAGCCGTTTTCTTCCAAGAAACCAATGGATGAGATCCCTGAAACGATGAACTACCAAAAGAGATAGAAGGGCCAGATGGCCTCCTAGTTTTTGAAACTATTTGTTTAGGTGTTTATAATAATCTTTTGTGTTTTTCAGGCAGCAGCAACTTGTGACGCCAACTGTTCGGGAGAGAAAAACTCTGGTGCACGAGCAACAGGCTTCCGAAGACAGCTCTTCTCCAGTGACAGCTCCAGTTCTAGTGACACTGCTTCGGAGAACGGAAGTGATTGGGCGGATCCTTGTGCAGACCTTTTCTCTCGAACACATCTGTAATCCTGCTGATCGGAGATACTAACTTGAAACTAGTGTACTCAAAAATGTCTTCAGAATTTTTGCTTTTGAAGGCATCGGTTTTAATTTAATTTTAATTTCTTCAAACCGTTTAAAAATTTTATCTTCATCCGTAAAAATTCACAGTTAGGAGTTAGGGACAGTCTGTTTTTCCTCCTCAGTTTTCCCAGTTTTTGCTTTTTAACTAGAATAGTTGTTGTCTGAATGGTTGTGCATGTGCCTGTCTTACTAGTATCACTGCTTCTTTTACAGCATAACTGCGACAACTTTCATAACCTAACTGTGATAGTACTGTTATAAACACCATCTTAAAAGCACTGCAGTACCGTTAACATCTGCTTTTCAGAAAATCTTAGGAATGGCACGGTCTTAGTTTTTTGTGTAAGAACCTGGAGTAATTTAATTAGAACAGTGCCTTTCTGAATACAGGAGAAAAGCACGGATGCAAATCTTTATTTTGGGAAAAAAGGCGACTCTGTCATGAAACTTTACATAGGAATGTAAGGGTTGTGCTTAGTCTAAAATACAGTTTTGACTGATGATAGATTCCTTTTTCGTAAGATTTTAAGTAGATGTAGTATGGTTTGTGACATAAAGCATAAACTAAAAAAGAAAGAAAAAATTCTAACTGTGAAAGCCCAGAATTTTTTTGGATCTTTGGGGGAAAAAATCTAAAAACAGATTTTAAGTCTTAAGACGGTATCTGGTTTTGGCAAATTTACACGGCGAATAAAGTCCCTTTAACCATGAATCTAAAATGTAGTGATCCTTATAAAATTGGTTCTTTAAAACATTGTTACTAGAGAAAATGTTGGTGCTATCAATATTTAAAAGACTTCTGTGGCAATTGCAGTTAGATATTGTGGCTGTGAATTTGTAGGTCCTGTAGTTTTGTTTCTTGTTATGACCGAGTGTAAGGATCAGTTGTCTCTGAAATTTAAAAAAAGAAAAAAAGTGTGATTGCTGTAGTGGTTGTCGCTTTATGTGGCTTGCTTTTCTTTATATTTTTTAGTAGTAAGTTGACAAGCCTTGAAATGTTCAAGGCCATTGTCTTTTTTTTTCCATTGTGACTTTCGATAGATTTAAACCATAAAATCAAGAGGGTTTGTCTTTTAAAATGCAAATTAAGTCCCTCAGAGTACATTTCACATTGTCAAAAACCATTTTACCACTAAAAATGTGTATGCAGCAAACTGAAAGTCCACAGTAGGTCTACGATACAAAGGCAATAACCATTCTAGAAGTGTAATACAGGTAAGACCAAACTGAGAGGAACTAACTTTGAAATATGTTCTTGTTTGTAAAATTACACGTAGCTGAACCTTACATATCGGTGATCTAGCCGAAGTAAAGAATATGCACCGTCTTTTGGGTTTGACCTTAACATTTATTTCTTGGACGGTATAGTGGTGTGAACTTTTGTTTAAAAATGTTAAGTTATTTTATACATATGTATACATTCATAATGCATGTATATATATGCTATATATTCATTCTTGCACAATATTTTTAAAGAGAACGTCATTTTTATTTATTGACTGATTTCCAAAAAAACACACTATTTTTGGGGGGTTTTTTGCTTTACCTCTGAGCTTCCTGAAAAGTTTATGTACCTGCACTTTAATTTTTGTTTTGGAATAGGTAGAGCCTTTACTTTAAAACAATAGAAACATGATTGCGTAGATAAAGGCTTGAAGCCGTATGCAATTTACCAGTGCACAAAACATTAAAAGGATGTATTAAAAATAGTGTTCCACTCAGTTTATTTTGCATGTAGCTTATATTTTGAGTGACAAAAGGCTAAACAGTTATGGGGTGCTTTTTTTCAAATTGAAGCTGCATGCTGATCTAACACTCCGGCACCGTTTGAGAAAATTAAACTGAAGAGGATAGAGCAGTGATAGGACTGTTGTTTTTTTTTTTCTGGTGTGTGTGGGTGTGTGTGAGACCAAGTCAGAACACTTTTTATTGGGTAGTTGGAGGAATGTGCATTTATTTTATATGGTTAGGGTTTCATGTTAATAATTGAAGTGGAGAAGTCTTTCTAACAAGGTATGCATTAGAAGTCAGATTCAAAGTTTAAGAAATACATTGATTGCACTGTGGTATGGTGAACATAGCATATCCATAGCACTGAAACCTTGGTTCTCCATTCCTTTTCTGCAGATCTCCCTTTCCATCCCTCAGCCCAGTTTTCCCACTCTCCCTGTTTCAGATTGTTATTGTTTCATGTACATCTGAGTAAATTATTTTTTGTTTCATTGTGGAGTTTCTTAACATCTAATAAAAATAAATCCATTAACCTTTCTTTTTTTTGCCTGGTTTGTATCATGAAAGTACAATTAGAAGTTTTGTTGTGAAAATTAGGATTGTGTATTTGTATTTCCTTCCATACCTTTATAAAAATTATGTTTGGAGAAACATAAAATGCAGTGTATCTAAAGAACCACTGATGTTCCACAAATTTGACTTTCCTATGCATTATTCAATCTCTTAAAGTATAATGGGAAACTTGCAATAATCTGTGAAACAATTATCTATTCTTTCCAAATAAGGGGGTGAAAAATATCTTGTTTGATTTGTTGCAGAAAGTTGTAACCGGTTTTGAAATTCAGCAACTGTAAGATACCCGTTTTACATCCGTTTTTGTATAGCGTTATATTTTAAATGAAAGATTAAAATGTAGAAATTATAATTGGATTCCCAATGGATGGAATGAACTTAATAGGACTCATTATTGCAGCAGCTTCTGCTCCAGTCTGCACTTCCCCTATGCTGCAGCTCCGGTTCCAGTTCTAATTTGCATTTTGCACTGGCCCACCAGTTCCAGTCTCCATGGCAGCTCCTGGTCCTCGCCCTGGAACCTGGGCCTCTTTTTCTCCTGCAGTTCCGTCCTACTGCAGGAGGCAGCTTTCCTCATCCAGGACCCCAGAATTTTCTCCGTGCAGTTATCGTTCCCACAACCCTGTTCCTGTTTTGTGGGAGTCCTGGCCTTGTACTTTGTATCGTCTCGGACCGCCCTCATTCCTGCTTCCGTCCTGGCTTCTCTCTGAGGCAGCCCGTTTCTCTCCAGTCCTCTAGGGCTCTTTCTTTTCTCTCTCCTGTTTCTTGGGCTGTCTGGGTCAGTTAATCCTTTTTCTGTTTTCTTCAGTTTCTTGCAACCTTCCAGTGTCCCTGCAGAGCCACCCCCTTTCTCTCCCCTGGGAGCCAGTTATCCTGTTCCTATTCCGGTACCTGTTGAGAATCACTCGGTTAGTTCCCTGAGGATTCTTTTGTTCCCAGGCTTTTGATTGGGACCATTCCCTGCAGCTGTGCTGACCTGGGACTCCTGGAGTAGAGGGGGGGATTAAGGAGGGGTTTCTTTGTCACCCAGTCCTTACAAAAGGAAAAGGTTGATCCAATGGGTGCCTGGATGCTGCCAGTTGGTTCAGTTTTGATGCCCGACCAACAGACTGCGTTGAGCAGTTCGTACAGGGTTGCGGCTGGGCCAGCCCATCCTTCTGCTCTTTTCAGCGGGGGTGCAGTGAAGCAGGTTCTCCTAGGACCGACACCCCTTGCTGGTTAATTTTCCTTTGCCGACTGGCTAGGGCAATCCTTATCTGTTGGCCAGGTCTTTATGAATTCATTTTTCCCTTTTTTTTCCCCGATTACTGACTGGCCTGGAGTAATTAAGCCCCGCTGGCCAGTAACCAATTATTCTATTTTCACTCCCTTTGTCTCCCTTCACTTTCACCTTCACTTCCCCTCCATCACCGAGTGCTTGCGCCCCAATCGTATCTTTTCGTTTGTTCCACCACTCCGGTCCCTTGCTCTTGGGTCCTGACAAGTCACCACAAGTGCGGGCGTGTCCAGCCACATCATAAACATTTTTTTAATGTTTTGTTTGAGATGTGGCTTATTTTCATGGTGCGTTTCAGAATGCTGTACGTTTTTTAAGTTATGCGCAATGATATCTCATAACACAGTTATGAATCAACTCAGATGTTATAACACAATGCATTTTCCTTGTTCCTAATTGGCTTCTGTAAAAAAATGCAGTTCAGGGAAGCCAGAGTTTTAACCCGTCACATTTCTTACTGTGTAGTTCAGGTGGGTAGCTGCATCAGCATGCAAAGGAACAAGTAATAGGTTTATTCTATGCTGAAAAGAGAAGAAAGAAAACAATGTTTCGGCTGTGGAGCCTTCTCCACACATCATGCCCGAAGAAGGCTCCACAGCCGAAACATTATTTTCTTCTTTTTTCAGCATGGAATAAACGTGTTACTTTCTTTACTATTCCAGCTATGCATTTTATGTATGCTTTTCGGGGTTTCTTTTGCCAAGTTAAAATGTCCAAGACATGAAAAGGAGAAAAAGATTAACCTTTTAAAGATCCATAAAGGATGGACTATCCATCGTTATTTTAACTGTTTAAAAATGTTAACAGGACATGTTAGGTTCTGCACAGATTTTTACGCTTAAAAGCTCTGCTAGCATCTACAAGTTTTATGTTCTTGCTTTGAAAAATAGTTTAAACATCTCATGAGAGTCCCAGCAGGTTTCTGCATTACAAAAGCTATACTGAGCTTAAAACTTCAGGAATGGGGATGCAAGTTTCCAGTTACTGTGGAGTTTGTTGTGTGTATAATTATTGAGTAAAATTAGACAATTGTTTAAGTATCGGTTAGTGAAACTTTGAGCTGCTATTGTTTGTGAAGGAAAATTACAGCATCCTTTCTTTTCTACACTATTATCACATTTTAAAGGATGGCAGTTTGCTCTGCTTGCTCAGTTCTGTTGCATTCTGGGCTTAATTCCGGCCCAGGGTGCCTTCTGTGTGGAGCTTGCATGGTATTCCTGTGTTCACAATGGTTTTATCTGGCTTCATCCCATCTCTCAAAGAGATGCTGTATTTTTCTAGCTGCTTAGGGTTGCAGGAGAGCCTGGCAAGCAGTGGACTTAAGGCAGGAAATACCCTGGATGGGATGCCTGTCCCATCACAGGGCACACACAGATGCAAACACACACACTCACACCAGGGCCAATTTTACACAAAAGCCAAGTAACCCATCAGTATGTCTTTAGACTGTGGGAGGAAACTGGGGCACCTGGAGAAAACCCTTGGTAACCTGGGAAGAACATGCGAACTCCACACAGATAGAGCCCCAGTCTGGAATCGAACCCAGGGCTCCAGTACTGCAAGGTAGCAATGCTGGCCGCTGCACCACCATGCCTCCTTGTCCCTGTATGTGTGCTGTAATTTGACTGGTATCCCACTCTTGGGTGTTCTGCCTTGGGTCCTATTTGTCTGATATAGGCTCCAGGTTGACATGACACCTAACAGGAAAAAAAAAACAGCTTTCCAACAATAGATGTACGCCATTTCATGTTGTACAGTTTTTGACCACATTTTAACTTTACAACCAATTTTCAATAACAAATACTCAATCCAAGAAACAACTCTTAAGGTTCATGTCTCTACTTTGATTGTTCGTTCTCTCTCCATAATCAAATACGGATTTATGTTTACATAATTTATGTTCTTACAACTGCCAAAAATAGCCAAATGTGATATTTACATACCCAACTGATTGCTTTAAAAGCAGTGTAGAAAACACCTAGTTTTGCACTTGCACTACATATGTGAAGATAAAACAGAATAACCTTTACACCCAATTACACCAAAATATATTTTGAACCAATTTATAGATACCAAGGTATACATTTAATCTCCCACACCTGTTATTATGACATGGATAAACTTTATGATTGCAATTTAAAGCATCAATATATAAAGATGAGTTGCATCCTGTGCTCTACTCCACTTCCGAAACTTATACTTATCTATACTTTGCAGTCATTATTACCCTGGTAAGTTTTATGACGACAATCAATATTAGATAAAACTTGATTTAGCTTTATTTCTTAAACTTCCTAGTTAGAAAATCCTCTTTAAAATATTAAATATTTAGAATCGTATTGGTGTTATCGTCACCTTGTTCTACTGCTCGTCTAGAATAAGAACGTCGACGTCTTTCGACGTCTTTCGAAATCGATAAACGATAAAGAGCTCAAAGCCTGAGGCGATTATTAATGCCTTTACGTCCGACACAGGTGAAGCCATCGATGTCGAATCTTTCTTGGCTCGATTGCTGATACTCCTGGTCGGTAAGCCTATTTTCAAGATGGCGACAGAAGCAGCTGCACAGGTACTTAATTATCCAGACTATAAACTTTGTCTGCCCCGAATTTCCCTTTGTAGATTACAAAGATTAAGAGAGAGCCTTTTAAGTCCTGGTTAGCTGTTTTTAAGAACGCACTCTTTGGCGTGGGCTCGACTTCGTTTTAAGTTTTTAAAAAGCCTAGCCGTCAGAGGTAGCTTCACTGAGAAGTTGCGATAAGAAGTGGCACTTTTTTGTTTAGTTTGGACTGGTTGTGAATGGATTTAAAATCTCCAACGTTTTCCGAACTTGTCGTGGCAGGGGATGGGTATATGAGTTGTCTGTGTGCCGTTGATCGGTCTTCCAAAAGCGTGTTAAATGGGGATTTTCTCTTCTGTGGCGAAGCTGCCTTGAAATCGGAAGCGCCCGATCCGCTAGGCAGACGACCATGGACCGAGCAAGAGACCGACACCTGCAACCTGCTGCTCGGGCTGCCGGGCTGTAGCCTCCACCCCACTATGGCACACGCCGGTAGGACCAAAGATGGGGAGCGCGTCGTTAACCGAGGTAAGGCAACGCAGGTCGTTACAGAAAAAAAAAAACACCACCACCAACAAAATGTCGCAACGCTTCATTTAGTGAGGTTGTTAAACTAGTGTTGGCGGCGAAATGAAAGTTAGCCACCTCGATTGTTTATCCCCCGTTGCGTTTTTTTCCTCTACGGTTTGAAAATGTCTGGCTAGACCAACCTTAATCCCTAACAATATTCGCGCTCGATAGAGCCGTGAGCTCCTGTTTTCTGAAGTTGTGCGGGGATGGGTGATCTCACTGGGGGAGAGCGGTAAAAACGCACCAAAAAGAGCCGCAGGTGAAATGCTGTTTGGTGCGCCTTTGCTTCTCGTGTTACGCGTAAAATACTGGACTGGCGAAGTGGATGAAGCCAAACGAAAGACTCCATTAACCCCAAGGAAGGGCTGTCAGACAGTCCGGCAATTTTGGAAAGGGTGGAAAATGCTTGAACGACATCAAGGTTGACAATGGTTGTAGAAATTATTTTTGGACAAATGTGCTTGAAGGTTTGTGCGTATTCTGGGGGGGGGGGGGTGCAGAGCCCAAATCAGCATCTTTAAAAGGTCACTCTTTAAAAAGTAAACTTTTTAAAAAACCCACTTACATCTTATGCCTTCACTGTCCCTGAGCTACAAAACAGGATTTTCTTGTTCACACCCCCTTGTGAAGACTCCATTGAATAGAAGTTGTTTTGGTATTGGTACATTTTTTATGTGCTAATTGTTGTTCTGTCTAGTGTAGGCTATATGTATACCTTCATCAGTGTTAGCCTAAATATTGCATTTTTTTCTTAACCGAATGACTTAATTTGAGGTTTGATTTGATTTCCGGGTAGACTGTTTATTTTCATGGTTACAATAATTTTATATATACCACCGGTGAAACAGTCCTGGTTTATTTTGTTTAGCTGCATATGAAAAGAACCTCCACAACCACATCTAATCTTAAAGGAGTAATTAGACTGTGCAGTTTTTCTTAGGTGTCACAGCCACCTTATGTCTCTTTGAATGAAGGCTGGGCATTTTATGGTTGTCTTTGATTACATAAATGGCATCTCCATAGTTTTTGGATATAGGCTAACTTTCAGGTCTGCATGAGTAGTGTCCATAGTTTGACCATTTAAAGAACGGTTCATAATTTTAATATTTTTAAAAGACCTTTGAACATGAGCATAGGGCCTGATTATTATTTTTAATGCCCTAACCTTTTTTTTCATTACTGTAAAAGAACGTTTTTGTCTCGACTCCCCACAAAATCTTTGCTCTTCCACTGCACGAAGCTACTACAGTACTTGACTTTTCTTGTGTCCAGAAAAGTGCTATATAAATGTATGCAATTATATCTTTTGTCTGTGGGAGGAAAACGGAAGCGCTCAGAGGAAACGCACATAAACACGGTCGGACCATACAAACTCCACACAGGTAGCGCACCAGGTCTGGAACTGAACCCGTTCCCCAGCTCTGCAAGGAAGCAAAGCGAAACACAGCGCCACTGTGCCGGCTCTAGAAAGTCCATGTTTCTGTATAATACTATCTCCTCCTCCTTTTGGGAGATCTCGGTCATAGTTCCTTCTCCATGGAAGTAATTTTTTGTGTAGGTGTATATATGAAGCCCAGCTATAGGGATTCCTGCTTTAAACATGCCTCATGAGGATTGTTAGCTCTGGGAGAGACTTGGGGGATTTTAAGTACAGAGGCTCATGTGGAAGTCTCAGAATATATGTGCAAAACGTGCTTGGGCATGCATCCTACTGAGAGGCTGGAGAACAAGAGTGCTAAAGCAAATGGCTTGCTACTTCCATCAGGTGCAGTATCTCTCTTAGCATGGATCTCTCTCACTTCACTGGTATGTACCTGAATAACTAGACATCATTATGCCTGTTTTCTGGTGTCAAGTTTTAACTTGTGTGCTAAGTATTTGAACAGAGATCACGAGACTATCTTTTATCGATGGCATTGTTTTACAGGACATGCAGAATTTAATGTTATGTCAGAAAGGGTTATATCTAGTAATGTACCAGAGCTGGGGGATTGACTATTTAGCATAAAAGTTCATTTGATTTGAAGTTTATTTTCTATTTTTTTTAAACGAACACCAAATCAGTGTCATAAATCAATTTGTCAGTTTACTGTATAGTGTTAACTTTTAGAGTCCCTGTCATACAGAGAGTAAGGATTACAACTTAAGAACTGGGTTCTTCTGCGTTTACAGGGGTCATTGCATTCTATCTTCATGACTGTGTTCTAAATTATTGAAAGCCTGCCAGAATGGGTTTTCAACATTGTATCCTTACAGGAAAAGGGGTTAAACCCCTAGACAGTGTAGTTTTGAGCTACAGGAAATTATGCTTGCCAAATTATCCTCAGTATTGCATTCCCTCACAACATTGGTAACATTGTTCCACTGATGGATGATTTGATGAGCAAGGTAACCCTTCTGGGCAAGATTATATTAGATTGTTCTTCATGTGGTATTCAGTTTCTTTCCTCATCTGCTCCTATTGTGGCTTGTGTCAATGCTTAAGCTTCAGTGTGTTTTTGCAGTGTACTGTCTAATCCACAAAAAGAGGCACAACGCAGTGGTGCACACCCTGGGGTGCGATTGTTTAATGTTTCATTACGGAGAAAGCACCACTGCATTCTTGGTATATATATATTTTTTCATGCTTCCAACTTGTTTATATGAAAACTTGGGCCTAATGTTTTTTTTTCTAGTTGGAGAATGATCACGCTTTCACATTTCATGTTCCTGGTTGTACCATTAACATTGTTGCAATTCTTTTTATTAAGTATAAGTGTTGGCAGCCTGTAATTTTGATATTGGGTTCCCAAGGCGACAGCCTACAGGAGTAGTTTGGCACAGCTCTTAGAAGAAGCGATCGATGGCATGTTATGAAACTGTGTGAGCTGCGGGGCTTAAGGAAATTAATAGTTTGAAGTGTGATATTTGTCTCGGGCGCTTGGTGCTGAGCTCTGCCTTAATAAAAAGAGTTTGCGTAATGAAATTGTTTTTTTTTTTTGTTCACGCATCTATGCCTCGGATATAGATATCAGCTTTCTGAATGAGCATCTGTGCTAGCTAGCAGATGATGCCGTGTCTTCCACGTTTCGTACTTGGTGTTGTCACGTTATCTTCACTTCAGGGCTGCTCCATGTAATACAGTCTTATCTGTATCCTGTGTGTTGCAAAGATTAGTCCCTGCACAAAACTGCTGTTTTGTCACGACCATAGATCCTATTTTAAGTGCCACCCCTTTGTTGATATCGTAATGACAGCCTGCTGTTTGGGACCAGCTGTCATTTCCTTCCTCAGTGCGAAGCCTGAAATCACATGAGCTTCACCCACCCTTCTTGTTTAAACGGGGCCTTCAGCCAGAGGCTAACAGTTGCATGAATCTATTGCTTAAGGGTTTCACTTCCCCTGGTGCTCTTTGTTCTTTATTTTCTTGTGCGTAATTAGGGAGAGAACCTCCACATGTTCTTAGGCATACAGTTGGGCTCGTGCACCTCGAGGAGTTATTGATACTGATGGATCAGATAATTACTTTTTGGAGTCCTTCAGTGTCCATACTTCATTGCTCTGAACACAAAATGTGTAATTTGTTGGAAAACCCAAAACTTAAAAGACCTTCTGATGTTTAACACCTGTTTTTATTTTATGGTCAGTTGATCTATGTAAGTTTCCAGTTCTATTTTTAATTAACACTCTTACTTTCTACTTTTTTTTTTTCTGCTGTGCCCATTTCCTGTATGTGTAGGTGAGGAGCCGTTAGTCTATTGAATATTGCAAAACGGTCATCAGCCTGTCAATCTTGGGGTCATTAAGGGAGCAGCAGTTAGGGCTCTGCGCCATGCCTGTGGGGTCTGGCTTCAGATCCCTAGAGGAGCTGCTGCTTTTCACTTGAGCAAATTCCCTTCTGTGTTTGCCGGATTCTGTGGTCTCCAGATTGTCATAGTAAATGAACTTAACAGATGGCATTTTTGTGGGACCTTTTTCCAATACAGTTCCTCAAGACCCAGTTCCCCAAATGTCTTCCAGAACTACCTCATGCCAGATCTCTCCACGTGTTCCACAAACTACATTCTTCATTTAAACAGAATGGCTTCTGTTAGTGAATGTTGGAATCTCAGCTCCTGCAGCAAAACAAACATCACAGCTGCTTTGTTTTTTGATGAGTTATCACCAGTATTTCTGTCACTAAAAGTTAAGTCTGTCAGAGTGTATTGTTGAATTTTATCTAGGCCTTGTAGGATATTTTTTATTAGAATTTCAGGCACTTTTTTTATCATGAAGGCAAATTGTTCAACTGTTGAACGTGAAAATGCTACTTGGGTATTGAACATGGTTAAATTACTTTCAAGTGTCATCTCCTCTTAAGCATGAAAAGAGTTTTTCAGCAAAACTGGTGTTATGATTGGCACAGTTAGGATACACATGATAGCTGCTGGAGACAGATTCATTTGCATGTTACTGCATCATTAATAACAGAACAAAGTAAAAGCAACATGCAAATGCTGGATCTTAAAGGCCGTGTGATCAGGTTTACAAAAGCAAATAATTCATGTTCCCATTTTGCTTCATACAGTAAGGTCTTAAGTTTATTTGTGATAGTTTCACTTGAATTATAGGCTTACAACAAGAAAAATTTAACTCGGAAAATGGAAACCTCAAGGAAGGAGGCATTCAGATGTGGAGAGTACCCCAATTATCATTTTTCAAAATAAAAATATAAATGAAATAGTTTACTGTTCTATAACGTCATCAAATGGCCTTTGAATCATTTTCTCTGAATTATCCTGGGCTTTCTTAACATGTCCGGAACAGAACTCCTTCTGTTTTTCCGAATGATGAAATAGGAAATAAAAACTGCAGGATGCAAGCACATTTCACTTAGGGCATACTGAGGTTCCTCAGGAGGTTATTTCAAGAGCTTTCTTTAAGAATCCCTTAATAGAAGAACAGTGTAATAGTCACAACTCGCAAGGAAGAATTTTACATCCATTTATGTTTTGAGTTAGAGCTAATGTTATTTAGGCTACATGCAAGAAAAGTCTATTCTTTTAACTATCCAGTACCTGGCCCTGCAACTACAAGACATCAACTTTATTCCTGTCAACAGTTAGTTTTGCAGACCTAGGAATATCTGTTCCATACACAATCTTAACCTGAAATGATATGCATAGTACATAAAAGGTATATGTGCATATTTGGGATCCGTGCTGTAAGTGTGTGTTGTACTGCAGCACTTTTTGATTTTGTAAGGTGAAGTTTCAAATGCTAGATTTGGGGAAAAATAATCCAATCTTGACAAAATTAATTGGCATGAATACAGGAAACAGTGGTCTGTCACTTAAGTTGTGAGTCAGCTTTAGCTTTCTGGAAAATGTGCTGGGAATAAGCTGCAGGGTTCTGTCCCTGAGCTTTCACCTGAAATAAATCAGTGATTCTTTTATCTGATGTTTTCTTGGCAGCATCGCCTCTCTGGTTAATGACTGTTTCCTTCGGCAGCTTCAGAAAGTTCATTGCCAATTGTGTGGCTGGCAGAATGGGAAAGAAAATCAAGAGTTTTTGAATCGCACCAAATAAAGGTTTACAGTGATATCACTTTAAAGTAGCTGGGTTCTAGCAAAACATTTTGTCAGGACAGCTGTTGCCAAAAGGGGACTTTACCAGGGTGAATGGGGATGGGCTCCAGTACTTGCCATAATGAGAGGTATATGTGGCTTCATATTAGATTAGAAGCTCAATGTAGCTATTGTGTTTCTCTAAAACAAAATTTAGCATGTTCTTTTTCTTTTTATAGCCCTTAGTGAGCAGAGCTATCCCTAGGGAATGCAGTGCATGTTTTCAATTGTGTGATCTGCAGTGTTGCATACGCAGCTGCTTTTCAGATTCCTTTTACATGTTCACTTAAAAGCGGTCTACACGGTTGTAGATGGAACCGATCCTGTCACTTTCTTGGCTTGATTTAAAGTGGTGTGGAAGGCCAACTGCGCAAGCGCTAATGACTGACTCTTTCACAGAGTTTCGTCTTGCCTGCCTCAACACGCCTGATTTCCTTTATCACATCTGAAGATACAGACTTCGTTTATGATCCCTACTCCACGTTATGATCTCTTCCATTTGAAGGCCCTTTTGCTGGGCCGAAGGGGGGGGCTTTCATTCACTGAATGCAAGTCGCCAGCACGAGCCAGTCAAACAGGAGCAGGTGGAAGGAGATGCCAAAGTCCTGTGCTGTTTGACAACTGAGAATATAAACGAAACTCACTTTCACTCATCTGACTGCTTTTACATTTAAAAGTCCAGAGTGATTCACAAAACATAGCATTGTTCAGTCATTAGGATTTTTTGTTTTTACAACTAAGGCCTCCAGGACGCCCTTGGTTATAAAGGAGCTTTGTTACCAGAGTAATTTGTGAGTTATTACTGCAGGCTTTCAGTTAAAACCTGAGCTGTGATCAAGGGCAAAATGAGGAAGCGCGGACTGGCTGCTCCGTCCTGCTTTCTGCCGGTCATTCGTCTGTAGAAGTGCCAGGAGCTTTTCAGTGACGGGAGAGTCAGTGCCAGTTGCAGGAGAGGAGAGTAACGGTGTTAGTGAAAGCCCGCCGATGTCTGGAAAAAGAAGTCCTGAAGTCCAAGCTGACTCATTGCAGCCCTACCCGACACTTGTAATGGGGTTGACTTCTGACAACTCATGACCGTTCATTTGTAAAGGTTCAGTTAATGTGATCTGTGCTATTAATTGGCCGGATAACATTATTTCAATATTATTAGCCCAGTTCAATTTAATTGGCGCCGTGCAATTCCAGCACGGTTTGAAAACGTGTTTCATTCAGTGTTTTTTTTTCTTCTTGCTTCCCAGCAAGATTTCAGTCTTGCACCGACTTTAGCTCTTTCTAATCACGAGGGAATCTTTGTGTTTTTTCTAAGGTTGTGTAACTTGTGATTTTTTTTGTGTATTCCAGGTCTCTCTGGCACAGCTGTAATGGACGGCAGCAATGGCACAAACAACTGTCCCACTGAAATGGGTGTACAGGCTATAGTCCCAGCTGGTTCTGATATTCAGGACCATGAAAACTGCAAAGCAAGGATGCCGTGTTCTCACTCCCTTCCGAGTTACAAACCCAATTTGCACTTTACTGGACACAGGGAGGAAGATAGGCAGAGCCTTGCTTCCCAGGATTCAGGTATTCCCACGCTGGAAATCAGTAACCCAGAGCCCATACACTGCAGCGGAGTGAACGCTAAACCAAACCACAGCAATGGCGGGTTCGTGTACGATCCAGTGTTGCTAGGTTCCGGCATAATGCCGGTGGAATCCCAGGGCCCAGCTACACTGAACCTGGAATCGGAGAGCAGCATGAAGAAGTCCTCCACGTTCCCGCGCAGCGGCTACGACACGGTGAAGCTCTTCAGCCCGTCTTCCCGGGCCCTCAACAGGAGCGACGACATCTCCGTGTGCAGCGTCTCCAGCCTCAGCACGGAGATGTCCACCACGCTGTCTGTCAGCAACGAGGACATCCTGGACTTCATGGTCACCAGCGACTCGAGCGCCATCGTGAACCTGGAGACGGACGAGGCCAACTTCACCGACGTCACCCTCTCCTCTCCGCAGGACCTCGGCAGCGGCAGCCCTCATTGCCAGCAGGGATTTCCTCCCCAGGAGGAGCCCCGGCAAAGGAAACTGGGGCCCCTGGCCAGCTTCTTCACCAGGTGACGTATGTCCTCTGCCTCCCCTCTTCACTGTCAAGCCCAGGCGTTTCAGATGATTCGTTGCTTAACCCTGAAACCATGCTCATGAGAACGAAATTATCAGTTTTCAATTATAGAATACTCGTCCAAAAATAAAATTGTTCCGTAGTTGATACATTTTCTTTGGTTTGGCAAGGTTGCTTAGTGTTTTCAAACTCATGTTTTGATGCCCTGAGTTATATTTTCCTCTCAAATGAGTGGAAGGTTGTATTAATTATTTGAAGAAAATCTGAACCCTAACCCTAACATACCCAAACCCTTAGCTAGGGTTAGGATTCTTAGAAAGCGTAGAGGATGTTTGATGGCATGGTTGTGTTTTTAGACAAAAATGAAATTTAGGGAAAGTATTTCAAAGTTATCTTCACATTTTTTTTCTTTCATATATGGCTTTATACACTGCATGGGCCTTATATGGGAATGTTGTCTAAATTGCCCTAAAAGCAAAAGATTGAAAGACAGGGGTTAAGCTTTTCAAACTGTTGCATTTGGCATTGCATGCACTGCCATTTTAATACTAATTTCTGTGCGTCTCTTATCTTGGTGTTGACACACTCCTGGGAAGAGAGAGACAGCTGTTTGGAATAGGTACATCTTGCATCGCTCTTGGGTTCAAAAGTGGGGGAAAACCAATGAAGAAAATTCTAGAAAACATCTGAAAGTTCCAGAACTGTTTAAACTACTAACTACCCATTGGGGTCGAGGGGCTGAAGAGCCTCCTCTCGTTTGTGACATTTTTTATGTCCTGAGCCAGAGGTTGCTGTGTTTGAGTATTGTGTGTGCCCTCTTGGTAATTAGCTGCAGTCTGTGGAATGTGTCTGAGTCATGAAGAAGTGACTGTGAAAAAACACTTCACTGTCCTTCAGGCGTCCCTGCGAAGCTTTAATTGTTGCAGACACCATCTTAAAATGCCCTATTTAAATCCTAAAGTATATTTTCAGACATTCTTAGGCAGTTGCTGAACTGCAGAACTGCAGCATATTTTCCTGTAATGTCCTACTTGTAGTAAAACAATTTGTGCTGTTTGTTACAGTATTTCCATTCCAGATATAAATGTGGTTACTGGCACTTTTCATTTCAGCTGCAGATAGTGTAATTTAAGTTAACTTGAATTACAGTAATTTGAATAATGTTCAAGGTGTGACGGCCAATGAGAGCTTCTGAGCCAGGCGTATAGAGAGGCTCTTTAGGCTTGTGTACCTAATAGTGGGGTTATTTTTGCTTTAAAAATATTGTTTTGTAACTCACACAACTCAAAAGAATTTCAGTTAAGCACCACGATTTCCAGACTAGGCATGCAAAGTTAATATTTCAGGAAAGAGACCTGGATGCTTTTGCTTCTCGGAATCGAGCCTTTGACATTTTCGAATACATTTTCAATGTTTCTTCAGGGTCTGCCTTAGTTGCGTTACCGAGTCAAGTCCCAGCCTATGTGGTTTCCTACTCTAATCTGAGCCCTGCTTTCCGGGACTGTTTCTGAGTCGAGTGGGCAGAGACTGGCTGCGGCTATGAGCACTGATCAAACACAAGAGGTGGTAAGCACTCCAGAGCCCCAGGGAATGTTCACAATCTGAGTGGAAGAATGGACTTTGATAGGGAGACAGCTGAAGTCACCTTGGATTTTACCCGTCAGATACGCTTTTTGCTACTCAGCTGAGGGATAAACTCTAAATCAAAGTGAGGGAGCTCTTGTGCACTGTTTCTGCCCATGTGTAAGAGGACAGTGGGGTTAATCCATGAAGACTCCATCCTTATTAGTTGTGGGGGGGGAACAAGTAATTGGATCAGTACATGTATATGAAAAGGATGAACTACTGCTCTTCCGGTGGAATTTTTTACATTTTCACTCCAGTAATAAAACAGCCTAATCCATCTGAGCTCATGAGACAGGGGGCCTCAAATCTGCTCAAATCTTTGGATTCTGTGCAAACTCCTCCTGTGCCTGAACTTTCTTTTTCAAAAACTTAAAAGGACTGGCTGCCTGTTTTTCTGGGAAATTGGATCACAGAATCCATAAGCAATATTGAAAGTCTTAAAATTAACCTACAAGTAAAGAGGATAAATGGTATTCTAAAAGTTTATCACAGTTTCTGAATGGCCCACATTCACTCAAAGTAGGTTTTAGAAACAGGCAAATACTTCCGTGGAAAGGAAAACAAGCAGAAATATGTCGGTTACTGCAGTAAAATTATCTGCAGAGTTTTAACAATCTTTTGATCCAACATTATAATCTGAGCTCTAAAATAAGCTTTAGTACCAACAATATAAATGTTAATATATTGATCTGATTAGAATAGTGCAGCATCTAGATTAAAAAAGCACACCTGAACTGCAACATCAGATGTATTTACCTGTGAAAATACACCTCAAAACCACAGGGCTCACTCATGCTGTGCTGGTATATACCCTCTTGGAATAAGCAAATGTTTCAGTTTAGCGTGGTTTACAATTACTTTTCTGAACCTATGTTTTGGCTGAAAGATCTGTTAAGCAGTAGAGCCAGAAGCTGACAGGTTTTTGCAACTCATTTAAGGATCTAATACTTTTCATTGCAACCATTAAAAAATAAGGCTGAATAATACAGATGATTTTCATAGACTTAAACTTAGTACAGTTGCCTCTTTTCCTTCCCAGAAGAAAGCTGTATATTGACAGTTTTATCTAACTGCTGGGTAGGGTCTTTGGCAAAGCGTGGTTAGTTTTCTGTAAGTGAGCTAACCCATCCTGAAAAATCATTGCTGACTGATTGTGGGAATCTGGCTATTTAAATAAATTAAGCAAATCATCTCGGATGATTGTTACATTGCACATATATATGAAAATAAATTGTCACATTGGAAATGATCCAGGGTCCTGGATTATTTCACACTACACATTTTACTTCAGTGTGCTCTTGGCACTTCAGTGTGCAACTCGGGCTTACTAGGGTTCCAAGTATATAAGGTGCTAACAGGCTGCCTAAGTGAAATCCCAGGCATGTTTGGATATTGCCTTTTTTAGTATAAACTGTTTAGAATTTTTACTAAATACTCTAGTATTTATATTTTAGGGTTTTTAGTATAAGCTTTTCCCTGAACATTGTATTTTGTCTACCCCATTCTAATAATTAGCCTTAAGGCATTTTTCGACAGGCACAGTGGTGACACATTGGCACTTTAATGTTTCTTTCAGTATGATTTACACCGGCTGTATGTCACTCCTGTGAGATTTGAACAGTCAGTCATAATCTGCCTATTTCACTATCGGAAATCATAGTTGAAATAGTGTGACAATCACACTAAACATTTCCATGTGTCTGTACTTGTCCTTTCTCTAGTGTTACTCATTCTCAGTGGTGACAAAGGCTTATTTTATTAAGTAGTTTGCACTTGCTTAATTTACAGAAAGCATGCTAATTCTTGTAGCACCTATAACCAGCCAAGCAGTTTATTTTTAAACTTAGATGATATGTGCAGTATTTTGCAGCTAACTTGTCTCTTCTGTGCTACTTAACTTAATACAATTTAAGATGTGCCTTGAATTTAAAAATGTCGTCTTAGGTTTAAGATGTTGAACTACTGTGATATTTAGGTAAATATATTAGTCATGAATCTCCTTCCTGATGTAAAAATAGACAATTTATAGTGCATAATTTTTCCATCTTATAAAATTACATACTGTATCTGTGTACTATTTTTTTAGCAAAGGTTGCTATTATGCAATTCTACAGATATTTAAGCAATCACGTTATACGTAAGTTACTTCAGCTTTAAAATTTTCTTAATGGCTTTAAAAGTGCCTGCTGAAGTCTGTTTTCTGTAGTAAAAGCCTAAATATACTGTAAAGGGGGAACATGTTCATTTTGTAATGCTGTTCTTGCAGCCATTTTATAATGGAAATTCATTGCATTTGTTCAGTGTCTTTCATGACAGTTCTTAGTACTCTTTTACACAAATCAGGGAACCCACCTATAGGAGCTGTGATGCACTCGCAGCCCCACTACACATCAGAGCAGGTGGAGAAGCCAGTTACCACACCAGTCGAATTAAGGGGGAAGTCTGGATCATGCAATTTCAAAGTGAAATTTAAGTAGGACAAAGTAGTAACACCCCTGCATTTAACAACAGTGTCGTGGGATTTTTAATGACAACGTAGTCAGCGCTGTGGTATAATGTCTCATCCAAAGGACAGCATTATAGCATAGTCTCTTGTCTGACATACTGAGATTTGGATTGAAAATTGTGCTCTGTGGTGAGAAACCAACACCACTTAGGGCAGTAAATTGGATTTCTGTGGAGGTGTTCCTTCCCAGTAATAACCAGGCCTACGTCTGTTAAATTTCTGAGATTAGAGGAGATCATGCTACAAGATTTTAACATTCAGAGAGGCAGATTCGTAGATGCATGTTCTCTCATTGGTGTTGTGCCAGATGTTTTAACACTGGACACAGACATGTTACAGTTAAACAGTAATGGACTGAGCACCTCCTGGAAATCATCTTGCACCTCACTAGGGTTTTTGCCTCTACGTTGTGAGTGAAATGTTTTTCTTTGTTCTTTCAAGAGTAGTGCAGGGCTGCATGAAATGACTTGGATTGTGTTTAAATTGGCAGATATCAAAGTGATTACAGGGGACTTCATTGTGATTTTCTGTTGGGTACTGCTTTTCATGTTGTAGTGGAGCTCAGTTTTAAATGAACAGGATAGCATATCATAAGAATCACCAAATAAAATCTTAACACGGTTATCTAAAGAATCATTTTTTTCAGTGCTCTTTAACTAGTTGTTATAAATTTGTGTTTAAATAATTAAAGTGTCTTTTATCCCTCTTCCAGAAAATACCATCTGCATCATTAAATTATATTTTCGTGCCATCCTAGTTTGTATTAACTGGCAGCTATGCTGGTCTTTTCCCTATAATACAAACTAATCAAGATAAGATCTTAGTAGGTTGAGGGTTTAAATGCAAAATGGGTTTTTGTTCAGTAGGTTTACTCAGGCCTCTCTTCAGGTCTCAACTCTTCATAAAAAGGAAAATGTTTGTATCGGGTCCATTCCGATTCAGTTTAAAAGCTCAACAATCATTATTTTTCCAATAGTAACTGTATATTTTGGGATGACGGTGTTTTTCTGGAACTTTGTTGTATCTATTTGAATCCCTAAAGAAATGTTGTCAGTCACAAAACATCTGATTTTTCTTGTGCTAATGTGGTGCTGTGACTTTATTCCCTGAGCAGACGATTTGTGAAACTGTTGGAGTGACAGGCCACTTGCTCAGGTGGGAAACATTTTAGTTGGTCTTTGACGCTGTTGTCCATTGCACATTAGGATTCACAAATTATAGGGAGCCAAATGTCCTGAATCATCACTTTTTAAACATGTACATTTGTCAAATGCCAATTACTTTCATTTATGTTTTAGTGGTGTATATGTGACCCTGATAAAAATTTAATATAATAAATATAATAATATAAAAACCCGACAGGAGCTGCTTTGCTTTTAGCAATTCGACTTTCTAACCACATGATTAAGCTGGGAGTTCACAGCAGTTTTTTATACCCTTAAGTGTTACAGGGAGGAAGTTTGTTTATATCTGGTTTTGTGGTAACTGTGGGTTAACTGATTGGTGAACAGCCCTGTATTGTAAGAAATGAAGTAGCCTGTTTGTCAAAATGTTTTTGTACTCTGAAGTGTTTGCTTGCTGGAGAAAAAAAAATGCAATGCTTCTTTATGTAAGCATCACTTTTTCTGAGATTTTTTATGTAGTAAAAATGCTGGAAAGCTATTTCACAGTACATAATTGGAATGAGTTCATCGCTGTTCCTCTGACTCTGTATTTAAAGCTCAACGGGGAGTCACTCCAGCAGGACAGCATGACATCGTCCCCAGAACAAAAAAAAATGTTATTTTTATTTTAAGCGTCTTTAAATTCCTCACTCGGCAGTTAAGGCAACCTATATGTGGGCCTGTGACTTGGAACAAGTAAAAGTTCACAATTGTTGCTTCAGGAGTGCTGTGAGAGGGAGGAGCTATGTTCAGAAGTGGAAGTCTTTAAAGGGCAGTTCTATTGGATGTCTTCGAAATCATTGTTTATGTAACGTGAAACCAACATGTAGTTCTGTGTGGGAAGCCGAGGGTTGTTGAAGGTTTTGCAGAAGTGTTTGTTGTTCCTAGGCACTCCCTTCTCTTCTACATTTCCCTCCTTCTTCTCCTTCTCCCTTTTAATTTCTATTCAGCTGGTGGCACAGTCCACTGTCTCTGACTGTGCTCCACTAGTCACCTTTGAGCTTTAACACTACATCACCTTGGGACTGAACTTCTGCAGCTGTAGTACTTCGTTTCATGAGGGAAGTGAAGAGGAGAGGTCTGCGCTGTGTATCTTAAGTATCAAGATGTTCTCCACAGACTGTGTGAAGTTACAGCAATGACTTCTGCTTTCGGAGGGAAAGGATTTGTTTTTTACTAACACCTGAAACAATGGCTGCACCGTCCCTTCTCCTGCTCATTGACAGGTCTGTACAAAACTGCGCTGTGTATTGCTTTTTCTTTGGGTTTTTGCTCTGGCTGTTTTTCAAAAAGTTGAGATGATGGATCTTGTATAATATTCCGGTAAAGCTCTTTAGCTCTTTGTATTAATTAAAAGGATGTGAATAAATGCCACATGTAATGTTTGATCAGACAGACAGTTTGAGATTTCTGGAGTTTTCTTTCAGCTTACTAAAAGTAAAAAAAAAAAAAAAGACTGCCTTGTACACTGAACTATTTATGAGCAATTGCACATTTAATAGGTTTTAATCTTTACATACAAGTGTTCATTTTTTATGTAATTGTATTCATTTTACTGTTGTTCCTCAAGTATGAGGTTACTGCAGTTCAGGACTTAATGTACTTTCATGTTCAGCTTGAAGGGTTTATCTAGTTTCAGCTAAATCATTGACTTTCCATTTCTTGCTGGGAGAATACCGACTGCCTTTAACTTTAGCATGACAGGGCATAACCATTGCTGCTGTATTTAGTATTGGGCACGTCATTACATCCATGTTTTATTTTTTTGTGCCATGCACTGTTTGTACAGCATTGATTTTTTTTTTCCCCATGAATGTTTGCTTTATGAAGCACAGCCGAAAACCTGTTTATGGATCGCTCCAGGAAAAACCGACAGCTCTTAAAAGTGTTGTCCTAACTTGCTCTGCAATTAGTGATGCTAATTTGATGTGATATGACTGCCAGAATTTTCCCATGATTCTGACATTACACTGCACATGTCTCAAGGCAGGTGACATGGTAGCACAGGGGTCAGCATTGCTGCCTCGCAGTGCTGGGGCCCTGGGTTCAATTGCTGGGGTGCAGTCTGTGTGGAGTTTGTATGTACTCCCTGGGTTTCCTCTGGATGCTTAGGTTTTCTCCCACAGTCCAAAGATATGCTGCTAGATTACTTGGCTTCTGGGAATTTTTTTTTTAAAAACACCTGGTCTTTGTGTGGAAGAAACTGTGTTTTAGAAATTAATACTCAAAATCATGTAATGACACATTCACCTCATCACACTGAATCCAGGATGACTCTAAGAGACTCTCTTTCTGGTTACCAGTTTCTCTAGAGCTTGAAATTAAAGTTAGTAACAAAATATTACGAGCCAATTAAAGCTCACTAAGCGTCTCCCGGGGGTTTTCTGCTCTCTTTAAGTTTTTTTTTGTGATACTTTTCTCTCAACATGACTGTCTTTTAAACGCAAATTAGTTATGTAACATAGCATAGTTATGTAGTAGCAAGGGGAGTATGTGATTCCAGGGAGGCATTTGTGGAAATTGTCTTTGGACAATAGAAAGTAATCAAGGTAGTGAAATTGTAAACCATATAACAGAGCGTACAACTCGACTGTAATACAACTGTGCTAATTGGTTTCCCACTTGTTCCCATCAGTTAAGTAAATTGGGCAACTTTGGTCAGGTCATCAATGGATTAGAAATGAGTTCTTTAGTGTCAGGTAATCTTGTTATTCTTCGAACCAGACTTTTGAACCTCCAAGTCTTACCGATGTTGATTTTCCAGCTGTGTAATATGCGTACTCTAGATATACTCTTTGCTCTGTAACCAGTGCTAAAAACCTTGTTCTGTTGTTTATTTAATCAAGAATGGGTTGCTGTAACATGCTCTTATTGCTGGTACTTAGGCTAAGATCCTTATGTCTTGTATATCATCAAGGTCTAGCTCTCACAAGCATTAGTTGTAGCTTCTTTACATTTCCAGTGAAGTATCAGATTGATTAAAAAGGTTGTGTTAAAATGCAGTTTAGCCTGCTAGGATGCAAGGCTCTGGCTTAGATCCTAAGAGAAGTACTTGTCCTCTGAATTGGAGGTCCATCAGTCTTTGTACTGCCCCAGGACTAGGTAGAAATCCGTATAGAACTGGGGCTTAAATGGATATTATAAACTGATTTAACTTTTTCTTCCATTAGTTTTAATACATATAAAAAACATCTGAGTGTATGTTTTATCTGCTTTTTCCTGATTTAAGTGTTATTTGCTGATATTTATCTGTTATTGCAGATGGCAAACAAAACCTTGCAGATATCTACTGCTGTGATTTAGATGAAAAAAAAAGTCTATTAATCCATATTCCTGTTTGGTTAATGACGTCTGAGCCATTGATTTTAAAAGTACTGAGACTGTCTTCCTGTTTTGTCTTCACTAAAACACAAGTTCCGTTTTCTCTTTGAGTTTGAAGCCCCTTATTATCGTTAGTAGTGTGCTACTGGAAAAGCGCTTTGGTAAGGGAGGGAGAGCCTTTTATTTGAAGGGACCAGAAGGAACGTGGCTTGCAGGGTGGAGCAGTGGTTAGCATCACTTCCTTGCGGCACTGGGGCCCGGGGTTCAATGTGCTGTCTGTGTGGAGTTTGTATGTTCTCCCAGTGTTCACATGGGTTTCCTCCCGGTTCACCGTTTTCCACCTACAGCCCAGGACATAATGGTAAATTAACTGGCTTTTGGAAAAACTTGCTCTGATGTGCATGTGCGCATGTCTGTGTCCTCCAGTCAATCACGGGGCATCTTGTCCAGCGTGTACCTATTGTATGCTGAGACACTATTGTATGACTCGGTTAGAAAATGGGTGGACAGATGGAACTTGAGGACGTTCTTATGTTTAAGAGTTGGAGTTTGTTAGTTTCAGGCTAGTTGTAGTTGAGTAGAATAAACGGATTTTTAGAACACTTAGGCCGTACTTCTCTATTGCTTTGTGTTACGTGGTGAAATTGTGATTTTAGCATGGACAATTTTCTGTCCTTGAAGTTTTTTGTTGTTTGACATTTACTAGACTAAACTTAAATTGGCAGCAGTTTAAAAGCTTCCTGTCCCGCAGGTTCTTCTGAATGTGAAAATTATTATTATTGTACTTGAAATATAAACAACTCCAGCAGCAGTTCCTGAAAGAAACAGCTCAAGAAAGAAAAGTGCTTTGATAATCCAAACACAATAATGCCTCCATTGATTCCGCCACAGGAAGCATTTGTAACTATTCGAAATGGCAGCAGTTCAGAGTGTACTGTACTGTGTATTGTGATTGATAGTGTATTCGTTTTTCTGAGCTGGTATATCCAGCAATAGAAATGAATGCCGGAGGTCTTAAAAGGACAGCACTTCCCACGGGGGCTGTGCCATCATTAATCCATATCACAAATTAATTGCAAATTAGTGCGTGCTCTGTATAGAGGGTAGGGGCAGCAGTTTGTTTCATGGTCTTTCTCGTATTAAAACTGTCCAGGCCTCCATTTCAATCTACAGGAGGTAAACCGCAGTTTGTGGAACTGCTGTATAAGTGAAAAATAGTACAGATATGCTGTAATGATATTTTTCTTATACATGTAAGGAGTGAAATGTCAGACAGAGAACCTTATAAATTGTATAAATAGAACCTTATAAATGGATTTTACATTACTTTTAATATACCTGCAGAATTTAGATGCTACAATTGATTTGGAACACCAGTATATTTTCATAGTGTGAAATAAGATTTTGAAAACTTGTATCAGGCCTCTTTTAAGTCTTCTCTGTTCAAGACTGAAAGGGTTGATTTAAAGAGCATTTAAATATCTTTCAAAATTATCTATTTCTAGCCTAGTTTTTCCATTTTTAATTTACAATTTGTTTTTAATATATACCTTGCCCAGTCATGAATTTTATCTAAACCTTTTTGAGTTCTGTTTGCTAACCCTCTTCATTTGGTATCTTCAGCCGTAGGAGTAGGGAGTTGTTTTGTTTTTTAGAAATCACAGATTTAAGTGCACCTTTTGGATGACCTGCATGTCTAAAGGACCAATTACAGAGATCCAAGACATGGCATGACTGGAGAGGGAGAAAGATTTCTGCTCTTTGCATTTTTATTGCAGAAGTTAATTTAAAAGGTAAACATGTATTGATTACATACCTTATTAATTCCAATATTGATGGCAATAAGAATTACACTTTTGTCCATTTTTGCATTCTTCATTATTAAATAAAGTACAGAATTAAAGGATTGTGGTATCAAGCAGACTAGCCATGTGTCAACCCCATGTGTGTTGAGTCTGCTCCTCCAGATTTGTGTAAAAATAGCCCTGGTGGCTAGACGGGTAGCTGTGAGCGCACTGTGTGGTGGGCAAGAGCCACATGACTCCTCAAAGGAATATCACAAGAAGGAGGATCAAAGAAATGTCCTACACTTATCTGCTAAATTACATTATTTTCAGTCTTGAACGGGCAGACTGAGGGGATTCCATTCATATTTTTAACATTTTCCACAAACATTACCCCACATTGTACGGGGTCACAGTACACAAAAGCTAAATATTATTGAGATCAGGAGGCACTGTTTTTCCACAGAGGATTGTAGGGGTCTGGAACAAGCTAGCCAGCTACAATGTCAAAGCTGACATCAGATGTTTTTCAAGGCAGCTGGATGCTTCGTTTGCTATACTGAACTAAATGAGCTGGATGGGCCAATCAGTCACTGGCTACTTAACAATATTTTTCTGTTTCTGCAAATAGAATCCCAAATCACCTATGTGGAATTCCTAAAGTTCGTTTTCAAAGGGTTGTTTGCATTTTACAACTATGTTTGGAATTATTTACTTCTTACTTCCTTTGGTCAGCCAAAAGAAGTTTATTTTTTTTCAATGCAATATTGATATCTGAAATATTGTGTTAAAAAATGAGTAGGCGTTTAAATAAAGTAAAAGTTGTGGAAAAAATCACAAATCAGCCCCAACAAAATGCAAGAAGCCTGCCATCTCTAGTTGGATTTGATAAGATTCTATTGTAGCTCCAAAAAATCCTATTTGCTTGATTTTCAAACTGCAAGCTAACTTTGCAAATTGTGAAACTTTTCAAAATCCTCAACATCTATCCACTGAAACACTGTAAAATCCATGTTGCTGATATCAAAGTTGTGTGGTTTAACCAGAAAAGAAATCATCGTCCCAAAACATTGGAAATCCTGAAATCTGACAAAATGCAACCCTGTTTTCATCGTGCTGTTCAGGGTAGTTTTTACGTTTTTCAGACAGATCTTGATTGCCTCAAGATAGTTCTCAAAGCATACCAAAACTTTCTTTGGTTTTATAGTGTTTGTCTTTACACTTAAGTGTGAAAATGTTATCAGAGGCATGGATTGTGAGCTCTCCTGTGGGAGGGGGAAACCCTCTAAAAATTGCACCAAAAAACCAAGTGAATCATTTTTTTCTAAACCAAGGAGCTTTCATTGGATGGCATGTTGTAGAGAATTGCAGAACAGTCAACTGTAGTTTTTAACATGTTTTATTGTCATTTCTTCATGGCTTATTAGACTTTTATTGCATGTGCCTTTATAAATCCCTCTGCAGACTAATAATGACACAATGTCGTAGGTTGCCAATGCCTGATCTAAACTATAAACATTTTATTTTGGGGTTTGCTGTTTTTGGTGCTTTTCATTTTTTACCTTTAAGTATTTAGTGTAACCATTTATGGTTTGATTGGAAAATATCCTCTTTATGTAATGTGTGTGTATATTGCTTGTAACTCTACAAAATGGGACATTTGAAGATAGTTCAATACTCTTTCAGGGCACTATATATATATAACATTGAAAGGAACAATTAAGGATTCATTTCCTTAGAGACAAAACAGCTCATCCTTGTTATTCTGTCTTAATTATCTTTTGTAGGTTCTAAGAAATGAATTCAACTTGATATTACAGTAGCAAAAATCATTGTAGCTGTGCATTGTCTTTACGGAGTTAAATCAATAGTTTTTTCATTCCTATTTTATTAATGAGGGTTCATAGTATTTATTGTTGGGATTCACTCTGAGGCTGAGAGACCAGTGAGGGCATAAAAAAAGTAATTCCTGTTATAAAGGTCCTTTTAAGGATCTGTTTTCTTGGAGTGTAGCCTAACTAGGAGATTGTCTGAGAGGACATTTTTAACAAAGTGAATGGACATTTAGGAAGGCAAAAAATGTTCCTAATGTTTGTCACTTTTTTTTTTTTACGGAAAAGGATGAGGGCTTTACATTGCTGTCTAGACATTCTTTAAGATTTTTAAGCAGTATTTTTGCCACATCAGATGTCCCAGTTATATCTAGTGGTTAGACGTGAACTGTAGAAGAAATGTTCCTTCTGTTTTGCTTTATTTGACCTTGGGAATGGCCCGTAGAGCTCAGATTTTCTGCTGTTATGTTCTGACTGTCTCTCCCTCTTGGCTCTGCAGGAGTTTGTTTGCTAAGAAATTAAAGGAGACCAGGCCCTTGGAGCAGAGCGAGCCTGGGTGGAAACTGTTTGGAAAAGTGCCCCTGCGTGAAGGATCGGTCAAGGACCCAAAGAAGGTACAGAAGGTCAGTCTTTTGTTTTTCAGGGTGACCAGACAGACTTGTGTACATAATGTCAAGGAGAGAAACTAAAAACGCACACCATTTAAAAACGGTAAAAACGTTACTTTTCGTGCTATTTGATAAACTTCACAGATGTTTGAGAAGTAACTCCAAAAACGAAGCCAAAGCATTCTTAAAAAAAAAAAGCAGATAAAAAATAGTGAGAACTGTTATTAATGTGGCACTGACCAGGAGGAAGGCACCACAGATTGCTCTCTGGGTATCGGTCTGCCTTCCTGCCTGTTAAATTCCCGAATGAAGCCAGAAGTTAGGCATCATACTTTATTTCCGTTTTGTTTGCAAGTCTTCTGGGTTGACGTTTTCTCTGAGGCACAAGGAATTGGATTTGGAATGGCTAAACATCTTATCTGAGAGTGTTAGACATTTCTTTATTTACAATGTTGTTGGATATGTAAATTTCCTCTGAGTCCTTAATTGCCATTCTCTGATGCACAGCTTCACTTCATCATTACTTCCTTTGCTAGAACACAACTTTACGGCTTTAATTTTAAATAAAAAGGTAACGTGTTGGAGGAGGTTAGAGATAAATGCTTGCGCCCAGATTCCCTGAAGATTATTATAATCGGCAAAATGTTCACATGTATTTATAGACGGGTCCTGTGCAGCAAATTCAGTGTGTGGTGCATCCTAGCAACATAAATGATGATGTGACAAAGTAATAAACACAGAACTGATAGAAAACATGCATTATGGTTCAACAGGAGGATACCGAATCTCACAGAATGAGTGGTCTCTCACTGAGCAGTAATGCAGTAAAAGTAATAGAGATTTCTAAAGAAGCATCATTCCATTCTTTATTATGGGTGAAGACCTCATTTTTCTACATGTATGTTGAGGTACGATGTCTTTTGCTGTATAGTAACTAAGTTTGTTAAAGCTACATGTTTGTCTCTTAATTCTATTGGAATCCTGCAAGATGCTCTTAACAGGGGATTTTTAAGATAAGGTCACAGTTTGTATAAATATGCCCTGAATAAGCAAATACTGATGGTGATCCATCATTGAAATTATCACAGACTGTCCCGAGTATACTGTCCTGTGATAAGGGGGGAGTGTTTTGATGAGCAAAGTTTACTGTAAGATCCCTGTAAAACAACTTATTATGCATGTTTAGAGGAGTTTACCTTTCGTAGAAATTAGAAGTAAGGATGAAGGAGCTTGAACATTCTTATAGACTTTCTAGATATGTATAACTAAAGTACACATGCTATATTGAATAGAAAGGATCTATTCAATATATCAAAAAAATCTAAGAACACTCACAAGATGTTATTCCATTTTGCTGTCCAGTGTTTAACCTTGAAAGAATTATCAGCCATTTACTGTAGGTACTTTTTCAAACTACTGGAAGTGCTGATTAATTTGTTTGGTAAAATCCCCTGACCCTTTTAATGAAAGGAAATAGCCTTGCAAAGGTTATACAGGCCCTGCTTATAGGATCGGACTCATATGTTGTTACATCTAGTTAAACCATGATCAAACTACGTACTGTTTCCAAGGTTAAACTGCAATGCTTACCTCAATCCATTGATACATTCTTAAATTAACAATGAATTATTCCTTCTAATTAATGAGCTAGATCCCTTCTGGTGCCCCTGCCTTTATGAAGTAATCTGAACCTTTGTTTCCGGGTGTGTGTATGCACTTATGTGCGCCTGCTGCTGTAACGAAGAACGCTCTCTTTTCTGTTGTCGCCATCAGCGTTCGTAACTGAATCCATGTCTAACCAGCCTCAGAGTCTGAAAGAGACAGCTTGATTTACAAGTGCTGGCAGAGCCTGGTTCTGACCTGTTATCATTCCCTAGCAACACAACCAAGAAGGCGTGTTACAATTCTTGCAGCACAGGGCATTTGAAACTGTAGAATTAGTGGCAGAATAAAATAAAACTGCCATGAATTTCATAATGAACTTCTTTTTTCAAGTGAAACTCTTTTGGTGGGGAAAAAAAATCTTGTATCAGGTTTAATGGGTCAATCTGTTCAGTTGATGAATGTTTTTTTATATTATGGCAGTTCTGAAGTTCTACGTTTTGCATTTCTATTTAGTATTAATAAATCCATATTTCACAAATATAAGATTTGGGCAGTATTTTTAGTGGTTTTCTGTGTTTCCTCTAGCCAACTGTTATTTTTATATGTGAGGATATTAAAATTATTGCAAAATATATTTAGGCATACATAGGAGTAGTTGAGATTCGTTTAGTTATTTCTTAATTATTGCTTCAAATTTACCTATTGTATTTGTTAAATATGGCGGTGCTTTAATTTGATACCGGTCATAGGAAATTTGTAAACTTTTGGCTTAGCAGACAGCTCATTTTACTCAATACTGGTATTCTAAAAAAGCACTTTTCATTTAAGATAATGTATCTTTGGAATTTTATGACTGTTGTCTGTTATGGGACTTTACTGTTTTTTTTTCTTATAGTACATAGCTGTGCTTTTACAAGGGGAAGGATGAGAAATTAGTATTAAATTATATTTAATATGAATTTTCTCTCCTGGGTCCTTTGATCACTGTCGCACTCTGTAGTCTCCCCGACATTGCTAACAGGTAGGTTACATCATTTGTGATGTGAAAGTACCAAAAGTCACTGGCTACTTCACAATATTTTTCTGTTTCTGCAAATAGAATCCCAAATCACCTATGTGGAATTCCTAAAGTTCGTTTTCAAAGGGTTGTTTGCATTTTACAACTATGTTTGGAATTATTTACTTCTTACTTCCTTTGGTCAGCCAAAAGAAGTTTATTTCCCATTTACTATGCTATAAAACTGGTGAGTTTCAGACTGATACCTCATCCTCTGTGGTGAGCATTCAAACCACACACAAAAGGGAGCAATGCTTTAATCCCTCTTTGTGTTGCAGTGTTACGTCACTAGCTAGATGACACCCGAGAGGCAGGCAGGCTAATTCACAGAGTTGAGCTCTTCATTTTCTAAAGCCACAAGGCATTACCAAAGAGATCCGAAAGAACTGATTGGATACCTGTCATCTGGCAATGATTATTATGACTGCTGAATCCTGGCTCCTCCGTGCGGCAGTGACTAATACCAGAAGACAGCAGAGATTTGCAGGGAGAGGGAAAGACCAGCAAAAAGAAGGCAATACCACCAGCAAGCCACAGGACTGATGCTGGATTCGCTATAGTTGTTGCTCGGGGAGGCTGCGTCTGCTGTTCATGGTGTGTTCCAGAAGGCAGCATGGGCCATCCGTCTCTGCCCTCTGCTGATGTGTCGCAAGGCCTGAGACAATGATACCGGGCGGAATGGAGTTTGTATCTAGTTGCATTTAAGGAACAGCAGCTTTCATGGTGAGTGCACAGCCTTTGCCTATATCCAGTGGAAGGGAGAGACTGAATGAGATCTCCATTAATCACTTTTTGCAGAACAAGGGAGGTATTGTCTAAAAGGCAGATCATCACTTGACAGATCTATTCAGACAGATTTGACTCCAGTCTCTGTAGTTCTGTGAGGTGATTATAATGCAGGGAGACTACCGACACCCTTTGCATAAGCTTTATTGGATTTTCTCTCACACACTTTTTGCGCTTTAAGTTAAAAACAAATGTTATTTTACTCGTTTTTTTGCCATATTCTATATTGAAAGGGGAAGGGAGGATGGTTTTTTCTTTTGACTTTTCTTTGACGGCCACGGTAGAAGTCAATGATTTTTTTTTGCAGTGTGAAAGTTTTCACTGTATCCGCTTTTCATTGTTACTTCAGAGCTGTTTGGGTTTTGTCGCTCCAGTAAGGCAAAGTATAATTGGCATTCGCATTTTCTTCATCAGTATTGATTGAAATCAAATTTCATTCTTTTTTTCTGCACGGCGATCAGCCCCCAAATGATTGAATTTTGTGTTGTGCTCGTTTTATGTTGGCATTTCCAAAGATTGGTCTCTTGCAGGTAAATTTGATTTGAAGGACACAATTTGCCCTAAGGGATTGTTCTTCAATCAAAATGGGCAGCATCCCAGATGGGCGTTATTACAATTAAATCTTTCTTCTGATAAACAGTGGCTTTCAGTGAGCTGGCCATCGGTGTATTTTTGGATAAATTGGAAATCACCTGAAACCTGTTATCAATACAGTGTTGGAGTTTTCAGCTGAAATACAGGAAAAACAGGAAATCTAGAGATTGGCAACTGCTGTCCTACATATTCAATTAAAGGAAGTGTAGTCTTTCTGCATTTTTTTAATTTAATTCCAAAATCAAAGTGAATAGTGTCTTATTTGACAGTAAATGTGCACAAAATCTTATAAAATTATTATTTGTACATCGATTCTCTTTTGTTTAGTCATTTTTAACTTGGTCATATAAACCACTTTTAAAACGGTATGTGATGTCTGGTTTGTCTTTGAGGGGTTGGATTGTAATTGTTTCAGACTTTGCTTGTGAAAAGCAATTTTGTGTTTAAAATAATACAAGTTAAGAAATTGAGAAGTATCAATTTTAGAGTGAATTTAAGAGATTTGAAATCCCTGCAGGCAGGGAACTGAGAAATGGGAATTGTTACTTCAAAGAGCATTTTGAGTGCACTAATCACTCTTTAACCCCTTGGGAGCACTTTTAAAAGTGTTTCTGGGAATACATGTTTTTTACCAATTTCCTCTTGACCAGTATTTTTGAACAGCATGTTTACATTTGCAGTGAATGCATGTTTTTCGCAAAAAAGGAGATTTTTAGGTGAGCTGGACCGTTTTAAAGATGTGTGGGATAAGCCTTTGAGAGCATTAGGTTTAAAAGAGGAGCTTGGTATATATTCCTAAGCCTTTATATATAACTATGCTATAAACTTTATGCCTTTAAATGGTAAACTCTGATATAGCTGTGACTGTACCTGTTTTTGTTTTTTCTCTTTTTTCTTTCCTCTTTCACTCTTATTTTTTTCCTTAACTCCATTCTTCATTTCTTTTTCTTACATTCATTGTTATTCTATTAACAAAATGTAAAAGTTTAAATATTGATATCTCTGCTGTGATATTTAATTAACAGAATTGGGGAAAAAAAGGATTTTTGCGACAGTGAATCTCACCAATGTATGAAGATAGGAAGAATAGCTTTTGATTCAGATTTTTTTGTCGTCTGGGAATTCGGAATATATCTAGGGAATTCATGCTTGATTTTATTTGATTGAAGGTACATTGCCACACTCAGAAGGTTGTACCTCTTGGAATCTATTTCCCCTTTAACCTTTGTCAGACTAAGCAGTTAAAATACCTGCAATTTTGTGCACAATGGCTGCACCTTGTTGCTGAGTTTTCAGAGGGCGTATTTGCATTGCTGCTGACAAGCATTGTTTTGCAGGTTTTCAATTGCCGCAATTTTCCCAGCCCTTTCAAGTGACTTTCCTTGTCACATTTGTAGAACTACATAGTGTCCCTCCCTGCCGTCAGAAAAAATGGCAAATAATGCTCACAGCATTTAGCTTTTGTCATAGTGCAGGACATAGTGCAGAACCTGGAAGCTGCCTGCTGATCTAACAGCCGGTTTTCACAACTCAGACTATAATATCAATTTGACTACAGTCTAGGCTTTTCTTTGAGGCTTACTGGAAGAGCAGTGCTCCAGTCCCCTTTACAATCATTAAAATCTAAATTTGAAGCCTGTGACACATTTTGACTCATGATTTGGTATTAGCTTTCATTTGATGTGATGCCAGAAATGTGTGATGACTAAGAATGTGGATTATCACTTATCTTAGTGTACTGTCACCCAGCCATACTGTTTTCTTCTCACATTAACATTTGTGGTATTGCTTATTTCAGTTGTAACACTTAACTAGCTGTTGTGGATTTTGGGTTTCAGTTCTCTCCGACATTTTCATTACCATTCTATCATTTCTACTGCCAAATGTAAAATTTAAATGCATAAAAATGAAATTTAGCTCTTGGTTCTTCAAATAACTTCACTCGCACAGTTGTATAACACAAGGTGGTTACGTGGTAATTTTAAGCCAGTCACTAGTCTTAATAACCTTAATTATTAAGGTACATTGCTGTGCTTTGTCAGGTTTTTTTTCTGACATGTTTTACTAATGTGCCTTTTGAAAGACAGCAGCTGTTTTCAGGAGTTTTTGGTAAGTCAGATCTCTGACTGAAATTTAGGAGAATAAGAAGTTTCGTTTCTCTTTATCCATTCAGTAACTTCTGTTTTTTTCCAGTTTCACACAAGAGATTCATTCAGTGTACTTTAATAATGTAGTAGTTGTTTACTCAGAATTCTAAGCGGTGCAGAATGTTGCCGACTTGAGTCTAGGCTAATTATATTGTCTACTTAGTATGTACAGAAGGGCTTTTCTGCTGACATTGGTCTGATTTACCTCTGTGTGACCTTCAAATACTGAAGATGATCAGTCGCCAGCTTTTATTTTAATTCTTTTTTTTATTCAGAATTTTAGGCTACTTGTGATTTCAAATGCATATGTAGTCTTAGGTTTCTAACTTCTAGTGTTTTCCAGCTTATTTGTATATTATAATTTACAGTGATTTATGAAATTATAAATGCCAAGAAAGTATGGCATTAAGTGCATTTTAGGTTCAAAATAAGGGTTTTATTTAACAGCTTCCTCTATTGCTGTCTAACGGCAGAGCTACAGTGGATATGAAGTCTACACACCCTTTGAAATTGCAGGTGTTTATGATGTAAAGCCAGAAATCAAAATGAATCACATCAGACATTTTTCCATCTTAATGTGACCCTGCAACCAACAACATTCAAGAGAAAAACAAATAGATAATTATTGGGAAGAATAATTGAAATGAAAAAACCTACAACACCCTGGTTGTATAAGTGTGCATACCCTTTTACAATGGTGGCTGTAGCTGTGTTCAGAGTTAACCAATCGCATTCAAAATCATGTCCAAAGGTAAGCAGCATACACCTGCCATCAATTAAAGCGATTCTGATTAACCCCAAATAAAAATCAGCTGTTGCTGTAGGATTTCCTTGAAACTTTTGTGGTTGCATCCTACTGGCATAGCCATGGTCCGCAAGGAGCTGGCAAAACATCTACGGGATCTTATTGTTGAAAGGTACCGATCAGGAGAGGGGTATAAAAAAATATGAAAGGCATTGGATGTACCATGGAGCACTGTGAAGACTATCATCAGTAAGTGGAGAAAATGAGAATAAGAATACTTATCAGGGAGGCTACCAAGAGGCCTACAGCAACTAGTCTGGGCTATGGGTTAGGGTGGCAAGACAGAAGCCATTTCTCAGAAAAAAGAACATCCAAGCCTGTCCAAATTTTGCAAAAAAAAATGCATTAAGTCACCCCAAACCATGTATGAAAATGTCTTATTGTCTGATGAGACAAAGGGTGAACTTTTTTGGCCTTAATTCTAAAAGATATGTTTGGTGCAAATACAACGCTGCTCATCATCCAAAGAACACCATACCCTACTGTGAGGTGGCAGCATCATGCTTTGGGGCTGCTTCTCTTCAGCTGGGACAGGGGCTCTAGTCAAGATAGATGGGATAATGACTAGCTCCAAATATCAAGATATTTTGGCACAAAACCTGCTGGTCTCTGTCAGAAAGAGGAATTTCACCTTCCAACATGATAACGACCCAAAGCACACATCCAGGTCAACCAAGGAATGGCTTCAGAAAAGGAAGATCAACGTCTTGGAATGGCCCAGTCAGAGCCCAGACCTCTATCCCATAGAAAACCTGTGGAATGACCTAAAGAGGGCTGTGCATAGGCGATCCCCTGGCAATTTGAATGAGCTTGAGCTTTTTTGTAAGGAAGAGTGGGATAAAAGTCCAGGTGTGCGAAGTTGATAGAGACTTATTCACAAACACTTACCGCTGTAATAAATGTAAAAAGTGCTTCCACAAATTATTAGTTGAGTATGTGTGCAAGGGTGTTGTAGGTTTCTTAATTTCAATACTTTTTCCAAATAATTCTTATTTGTTTTTCTCTTGACTTTTATTGGTTGCAAGGTCACATTAAAGATGGAAAAATGTCTGAAATGATTTATCTTTATTTCTGGCTTTAGATCACAAAAACCTGCAATTTCAATTAGGGTGTGTAGACTTTTTATATCCACTGTATTTCTTATGTAATGTAGCTGCATAATGGGTATTGTTCCTGTCAGAATGCAGGTGAATTCCTGATAGTTAAGGTTACTAGATACTAATCGAAATTATTTGGAGGCGTGGAAAGATTATTAGTATAATCATAAATCTCTTTGAAGTGATAAATGGGTTTTATTATTAATCAGATTAATCATTTTTGCCAACATTCTATTTATTGTTGCAATGTTCACTTCAGAAGATCAGAGATCAAATTGTTTTATGGGAAACTGTACATTGGAACACTGGTTCTGTGTGGTTCTGGAGAGTGTTTATCTCTCACATTGCCACTCTGCTCTTAGTGTCTGCATACAGGTACAGTATGTGGCACATTGGGGGGGGGTTAAAAATGTTAGAAAATAAAATCCTATTCTAAAACAGGAGCTGGTGCCTAAGCAGCATTATTATTAATTAAAATCTGCCTTCCAGATCAAAAACACATGTAAGTCTGGGTTTTTCTTCAAGAGGCTTCCGATTTGATCTTGCTTTTCTAACAATTGTATGCCAGCTGCCCATTTTCGGTCTTCCAAAGATACTTTGATTAATGACACTAGCTGATGGTTTTTCCCTTGTTTCCCAGCTTGGTCCACTAACCCAAGCTGAGGCCAGTCAATGAAATTGTGTTTCAAGAAGAGGTCCTGATTTAATCAGTGTGAACATCTCACAGAATTACTCCACATATTGTAATGTGGATTTTTTTTTAGCCAAAGAAAAGTGAAGATGCTGTGAACTATCAAATATAAAAAATCACACTTTTTTGCTTAGTTACAATGTCAAGAAACTGCGTATCAATTGACAATCTAGAGAATTGGTTTCTACCCTTTTCAAATATATAATCCAATTAGAGACCTAACGGAGCACTCTGACAAAGGGGAGCAGTCACACATCCATCTATATGTAATGAAAAGAGGTACCCAAGTATTTGACCTTTTAACTTCACTTGTTTAATTCTTAAATGCCACATTTATGTTTAATGATCTTCCTTTGATTAAAAAAGAACATTGTTAGATTTCTGCAGCTTAAGTTGTCTTTTTTGTTTTAATTTTTTTTTACTATGGGGGGGGGGGAGAATTCGGTGCTTTTAGAGTTTTAAGATTTCTGACATTCATGACCAGACCTTCAGAAATCTCAGCTGGTTTGTTATATTGTTTCTGAAGTTGTACGTGTGCTTTGAAATGATTGTCCTTTTACTTTACATGCAGCTTCAGATACGAAGTTGTGTGTTGCTATCTTATCAAGTTCAAGTAGCGATGACATTGGGGGGAAAAACTGAGCATGCAGCACACGGGAGTGGGTGCAGCTGATCAGTTAGGTGGAAACATGGTTAATGAATAAACCAATCTCTCACAAGCAGTATGTTTTTCAGACACTGCATGCTTTTTCAAACAGGGTTCATTACATAACGGATAGCATTTCCAACAGGAATTTTATTTTGTTAATGTAGTGTTTTGTTTTTGAATGCAAGTTAAAATGCAGTTTAAAGTGAAGTGCTTACTTCTTTCAATGCTAGCTGAACAAACTGTGAAGGCAATCATAACCTTTTTAAATATACTATAGAAAATAAGCAGATAATTAGCCTCCTTTTCTTTTTTGTAATCTCCCTTAGTATTTTTGTTTAAAAAGTAACAAGTTTTTAATCTCTCTTAATATACAGTGCCCTCTGAAAGTAATGAGACAAAAAGGCATCTCCCTGTTAAATACACAAGAAATTGAAATTAATATAAAACAAATTATTCTGAATCGGAGTTCAGAAGGTCCCCTTTTATTTTTAGGATATATTTTGCAAACAATCATTTTCCAACCAAAGCATACAGTATGTTGTGTTCAGTACCCCCAAATTTAGGTGACCATCCTGTATGTATTGGGACCCTTTTCTAGTTTAAAACTTAAAGAAAACGAAAGAGGTGAAAGTTGCAAATCCCTTGCTTGCAATAAACGCATCAAGCCTCTGTCATATTGATATCACCAGACTGTTTCTTCACTTGAGATGCTATGTCAGGCTTTTACTGCAGCCTTTCAGTTGTTGATTGTTGGTCGGGCTTTCTGCGTTCCACCTCCTTTTGAACAAATGAAATGCATGCTCAGTTGCATTCAGATCTGGAGATTGACTTGGCCAGTTTAACAAGTTAATTTGTCTGCTGAACTCCTGCGTTAAGTTTGCAGCAGGTTTCGGCTATGTCCTGCTGCATAACAAACTGCCGCCCGAAATGTAAGGTGGCATTTTTTCTTACAAGGTGTACATCTCTGAATTCATCCTACTTCTGCCATTTTCAGTTAACTCATCAATAAAGACCATTGAGCCTGTTCCGGAAGCAGCCATACATGCCAGAGCCATGATACACCCTCCACTATGCTTTACTGAAGTGGTATGCTCATGGTCATTGGATGTTCCTGTTTTTCTCCACGTTAGCCTTTCTGTCACTTTAATAGATGTTAAGTTTTGTTTCACCTATACATAAAGCCTTGTTCCAGATTGTTTTTGATTTCACTAACAGTAATTTTGAGGTTTTCTTTCCACTTGTCATCCACTGCATGTGTCTTTTTTGGATGGCCTATTCCTGACTCTTCAGCATTCCAGATTGTTGATTTTGCAATTCCAAGAGATTTGACAATTTCTCTGAAGGTCATTTTCTTTCCTCTCAATTTCAAAATGGCCACCTTTCCTGTCATAGTGAGTTCTCTCTCTGTTGGTTTTTGCTGCCTACTTCAAGTGAAAGACTTCAGATACAGTTTCAAAACACCTCAACCATGCCAAGACCTTCACAGCTTTTTCGTGTGTGAAATGTTTGCAACATGTTCCCGTTTGTCCCAATACATATGCTCATCTTAAATGTGGGGGGTTGAGCAAAAAAGTGATATTGTATAACGGCAAAGCATTTATGCATAAAAATACCTATACAGTAGGTAAAAGGAGATTTTCCGCTTTTGTCTCATATTCATCTTATTGCATACAGTTATAATGGGCTAATTTGAATTGTCCCAGGCAGTAATTTTGGAGGGCACTGTAAATATTTGGTGCAAACATTCATTCATTTCATTAGTTCTGTAGCAATGCCACCATAGTTGCCACAAACCGGTGGTCTCACTAGGGGCGAGAGCGTGAGTTCCTATGAATTGTGATGTGATGCGGCCCTTTCTGCTCACTAGTCACAGTAATAATGAATGTAGTGTAATGTCCAAGCGAATTAACTACCAGTTATGCAGCAGATTTCATATGCAGAAAGTTTCCAATGTGATCTGCAAGCAGAGTTAGTAAGTATGTTCTGTTTATTGGCAAAACCATCTTGTAGACGAGAGAAATATTTCTGTTGGATTAAAATAAATATATTCGCAAGCCTGCTTGTTTATAATATACAATAATAGCCTGCTTCAAGTCGCCAAAAACTTTGTTGCCTCATTCTAAATTGCACAATATCGTACTACGCATACCTGGAAATGATCTATTTTGTGATGTTACAACTTGCCGTGTACATTTTTTTTCCATTGTGGTTTTTCAAAACTGATTTTTCTTTAAACCCGAAATATAAAAATAGTCGCAGTAGCCCTTTACAAACTAGTGTTTGGTAGCATATGGAATATTTTAAAAAGTCCTCCTGCTGTCTTTCACTGTGGAATGAGTCCTGAGTCCATCCAAGCAGACTATCGTAGACATTAATTTTGAAGCCATGTTCCAAAATTGCCAGCAAAACTGAATTCTGATGGTACTGTAAATTTCAATGGGATCTTTGACGTTTCCAGACTTTTCTTTCCATTTGAAGCATGATCCCTCCTCTCCTTGAAACAAATAAAATGAAAGGAATATATTGAATATTGCTAGCATTGTAGCCTCATACCTTTGAGGCCTTGAGTTTAGTTCTGGATCTGGGGTGCTATTTGTATGGAGTTCTATGTTTTCCCCCATGTTCACATGGGTTTCCTCCAGGTGCTTCAGTTTCCTCCCGACTTTTGGGGAAAACTGGCTCTGGGGTGAGTGTGTGTCTGTTTGCCCTGACGTCTCCTGTCTTTCACCTGTTCCTTGCTGGGATGTGCTCTGGTTCCCCCATGACCCTGAAATGAATGAAGTGGTTAGGAAATGGATGGATGGAGTATATTGACTAGAGAGTGGTGAAGAGAGCACAGCCAGCAAAAGTGAAGGCAGTTCACCTTTTGGTTTTATGTTTGGTTTCAGGAATCTTAACCCAATGTGTGCATTTTCAGGAATATGAAGCAAGAAGTGGACGACCTCACAATCCCCCTTCTCCTAAACAGAGTGTGAGGAAGAACCTGGACTTTGAGCCTCTGTCAACCACAGCACTTATCCTGGAGGACAGGCCAGCGTGAGTCCACTGGGTTCATTTCCAATGAGCCTTTTCACACTTTCATCTGCTGGTAATTCTTAGTGACATCAGTGCGTTAGAGCAGGTGACTTAACCCTGTGAGATCCTCTTTTTCGTTTGTTCCTCTGGGCATTTTTAAGGCAGGATTTTGCACTCCAGAGATACAGTATTCCCAGCTGATGACTGAGATGTTTTATGTGAGTAGCTGTTCTTCCAGCTGAACACATAAAGTTTTAGTAATGATTAGGTGTTGTAATCTTAACCGATTGAATGACTGGAATGTTTCACTGAATAATTTGTGGGTGTACCACGTAATTTCTCACTCAATTGTGTGTCCTGGGTGTGGAGAGTAGCTTATTTCACAATCCTGTTACGCCTGTTGACAGTGAAAAATATGGAAGGCCTCTTTATTTTATTTTCAAAAAATATACAGTGAAGTGATGCTACTGTCTGAATTGTAGTAAACGGATTGTTCACTACAACTGTTTTTCCTGTTATGAAGTTAAAAAATTGGGCCCTGCATATTCTGAAAGACTAATTCATAAAAATAAACTTCACAGTGTCATCATTGGAAAAATATATTTTCTGAGAAAAATTACACATTTGTCTTTTAGCATCCACAACTGATTAAAACATATTAATCATTAATGAATTCTGATGTATTACTTTTCTACTTGGTTTAAGCAGTAGCTGTAACTTTGCAGGGTAAACATTTTATAATGGGCTGCTGAGGTCAGTATCATAAGCTTCCAGATGTTAAAAGTATAACCTGTTTTGATTAGTTTGTTTTGGAGATCACTTTTTAATGATAAAAGGATACAGAAATATCCAAAGCTTAGAAATGGCACATTCAGGTTGCCCATATCAGGGTGTTGCATGGCCCAGCAATTTTATGTAAGAACACTTTCACCCTCATTTCCACCCCACAGAGCCAGCCCTGTCTCCTTTAATTCACAAATGAGTTTTCTTTGCTGGAGCTGTGGGGGGGCTGGGCTAAAATGCTGCGTGCAGCATGTTATGACGTTCTCAGACCTTGGTATTGGTGATCCAAATGCAGTCTCTAGGCTGCGGACATTTTTATATTGCTTATTAGGAATTGAGCTCACAAGATTCAACCTTCAGTGACATGGTGCTGAATAGCCCTTCAATCCCATTTCAGTGTGGCATGTGCAAGTGCCACTTAGATCCAGACCATATCTTATTTTTTTTAAATGCCTCTTCTTGCTAAACAGTCTTGTCTTAGCTGTACTTACATGAAAAGCCAAAGTAATGCTATTTAAGTGTGGCATCTTTTGGTTTGCAAACTCTGTTCCATACCAGTCTCTTTGCCCCTGCCAAGCCTTTTGTTTAGTTGATTGTATTAATCCTGATGACATGGTGTTCAAGATATATTTAAGATTCCTGCTTAAGACCCGAAGGAGAAAAGATTTTGTGGGTACAAATAGAATCCGATCAAGTCTTGAAATAAAACTGAGCTATAATTAAATCCTCCCTGAGAATATTGTAGCGTTTTTAGCAGTGTACCATGCTCAGTGTAGTCCCAGCAGCAGAGCTTGGTGCAGAAACCAAGGTCACCATGTCCTATTCACACGGTAGATGTCAGATCACCATAAATAATAGAGTGTAAGGAGCTACTGGAAGTATTTCCTTAGTGTAGCTGTCTGGGAACAAGCTTCTTAAGTGTTTTAACACTAATATACTCCTTCAGACATTTTGTTTTTAAAATAATACTGCTTCTGACCTTGGGTGATCTTAAATTCAGTAATAAAAACCAGCGCTTCTGTTAAACTAATGATCCCTTTAGGGATCTTTGTCTTTAAATGTAAAGCAGGGGTGAAAATGTTCCCTACTTTGTTTATCCACAATTATTGTTGTACATTTGGTTATGCATTTTCCTCTAATGAATAAAGATTGACTTTTCCCTCGCATATCCTCTATTTTCTTTTTTTCTGTTAAGATTTTATTTGGTGGTTAATTAGAAAACCAGCTGTACCATTGATAATATACTTCAGTGCCTGAGCTCAGATTTATATTTGAGCCGAATGGCTTATTTTTTAACAACCTAACCTTTTCTAAAACTAAATGCATTCTCACAGGTTACTACAGAAGCAGATGTTTTCAGTTTGTAGCAGTTTGATGATATAACATTTCTTTGGAACACATAGTATTTTACATGTTTGCTGTAATTGAAATTCAAGGTGTCTTTACTGATGCAAAATAGCCCCTACAGAATGTTAAGCACAAAGTGTTTTAATTTTCCTTCTGAAACCTAGAAAGTGAGCTATGCGAGTTTACTTGAATCCTTGATCTTCATGTGATTTTAAGAAGTAACTATATACTTCTTAAAGTACATAATTTATATATCCACTATCTCACCCTAACCACTATCACGTATGAAGGAATATGTAGAGTATGACACACACAGCTCCTATTGAAATTATCTCAAAGGTTACTGAGTCATTCTGATCAACTGTTAGCACAGTTTAAAACATTATTTTTAAATTTAAGCTAACCTTAGTGGCAAAAGAAACTAATATTAGTTTCAGTTGCAGCTGGATTATAAGTGGTATAATGGCTTTCTGTAGTTTTTTAAAAATCTGTTATACTTTCTGCTGTTTAGGATACTGTGAAATGTAATGGTGAGGTGGGGGTACAGGAAGCAACTCTTAAGACATAGGGATAAAATATTGTTGCAATGTTCACACTGGGAGAATTAAGAACCATTTCCTTGACCAAGTCTGCTTTTTTAATTCAGACTGATTCTTTTTTTCCCTGTCTCATTCAATGAATATCATCTTAATTCTCAATGGTATGTGGTTATCTTGAATTTATCTAACTTCTTTGTGCAAGAAATATTGGGCTGGCTGCCATTATGCTTTCACAGTATTCATCAGTGCCTTTAC
This sequence comes from Lepisosteus oculatus, assembly GCF_040954835.1. Classification (NCBI taxonomy): domain Eukaryota; kingdom Metazoa; phylum Chordata; class Actinopteri; order Semionotiformes; family Lepisosteidae; genus Lepisosteus; species Lepisosteus oculatus. The sequence goes on along the minus strand of NC_090696.1, from coordinate 42,444,913 downwards.
AACAGCATATTATGAAGGAGATGGTTAAATCTATTCAGGGATGCAGAGATTAGTGTAGAAGAATGTACTGTATTATTCTCTTTGCCATAACTGGGTGTTTCCAAACCTTTAAACAATAAGGTACATACCCAGCAGGTAACTCAGCATTGGAAAGCTTTCTGCCTTGACATACTTTGTTGTTTTGCTTCCTGATATCACCTCTTCAAAGCAAGGCTGTGTGAGAAGATCAGGTGTCAAAGAACTCCCAGTTGTGTTAAATGTAATGCACCAGACATTACAATGAAAGAGGAGAAATTTTATTCTTAATTGTAAGATTAGTTCAGGTACAGATTAAATGTACCGCACCGAAAAATGTTTGTGAACCCCCAAGATGATTGTGAATTATAACTTCTTACCATAATACCCTCATTGAATGCAAAAGTCGTCCTTTTTAAATAAAGGATTTTTCTAATTCAGTGATTTTGGATACAAAATGGTATATGAAGTAGAAATAAAAACAAGAATCAGAGGTAAGTGAAATATGAACCCATAATATTAGCAAAATCAATGAAATAAGGTAATTACAGATACAGTCATATGGTTGGGTAACAAGAAAATAATGTCTGAAATGCGTCATGCTAGAATTAAAAGAAATACCGGAAGACCTCTGAAAAAGTAGTTGATCCTTATTTGAGTGCCTTTAAAGGTGGCTTCTCAAAGTACCTTTACATAACGATAACAACGATAAAATACACAAGATATATACAATGAGAGGAGACGGTAGATCAGGTATTAAATACAGTTGGAGTAAAGGGGTTTATAACGCAATCAATTAAGTAAAGGCCCTTCTAAAAAAGGTTTTGAGTTGAGGGAAGGTGACTCGCTGATATACTTAGGGATAGAGTTCCAGAACTTTGGAGTTCCAGAGTAAAAAAACTATTTCTAAGCATTTGAGGCTCCATCCATTCACTGTCATCCAGGTACTACAGATGGAAAATCTTTCCGATGACTCTACCCAAGACCAGCTAGGTAGATCTCCCCAAGAGCAGCCTAGAAAATCATTCAGGAAGTCAGAAAGAATACCAGAGTAAGATCTAAGGATCTGCAGGTTTCTCTTACTGCAAATGTCAGTGTTTATGCTTCACCCATCAGAAAACAACTGAACGGGAATAGTGTTCATGTGGAAATAGCTGGGAGAAACTATTGTTCCCTAAACTAGAGAAAAATAAAATCGCTGCCAGTCTCAAGACAAAGATGTACCTGGATGTTCACAGATAACTATGGCTGCCAAAAAATGATAGTAGCACTGTATTTCTGACCTCTGGTGCTGTCCCTTGGCTTTAGTAGGCCACCTTGATTTTGGAAGTTTCTGGGACTTCACACCCCGTATCCAAGGTGTGATTATACAGACCATTGGAAGTCTGAAATTCTTAGCTAAATCATTATTTTTTATCCCTACCATTGTTGTAGCCATAGGCTTTTTGTTTTTGTTTTTTGCTTTTTGTTCTCTTTAGGTGTGGGGTGCTATTGTGGGTGGAGTGGGAGTGGTTGTTTTGTGCTGATTTGTGTTTGTTTACGAAATAAAACTGAAAAAAATATCTAAAAAGAGCTCCTCTCCTTTATGGCCCATAAAACCTGTGTAAGAACCTTCTCTGGACAGGGGAGTCAGATGTTTTTTCTGCCGTATTGAGAAATGTTTTCTGTCACCAAAATACTGCCTTCCAGCAGAAGAACTTCATTAACTCTGCCAGACATGGTGGTGGGAGTACCATGATTAGGGGCAGCTTTCTGGCGTCATGACCCGCACAGCCTGCCATCATTCAGGAACCATGAATTCTGTGTTGTATGAGCAAAAAATGGAGGAGAATGTCAGGGGATCCATTCACTGGCTGAAGATAAGCCAAAGATGAGCAGCAAGACAGTGATCCTAAACACACACAGATGTACAACTGAATGGGCGAGGAAGAAAACATTTTGTGTTTTGGAATGGCCAAGTCAAAGTCTGAGCTTACTGCAGATCCCATTAAAATGTTATGGCACAACCTGAGCTATGCCTGGAAGAATCCCCTTGAATGTCACTGACTTAAGGCAGTTCTGTAAGGAAGAATATCAAAATTCCTAAAACCTGAATTGAGAAACTGATAAACTGTTAGTTTCATTGTTTAATACACTGCTTCTTATAGTCTTTACAGCCAATTTGAAGTCATTTCTGCTCAAGAGGGCAACAAAGTGTTGCTGAATCTAAAGGTTCACATACTTATTTACGTGACGGTTTTTACTGTTGGATTGTTTTGATAAATTACCCCATGTATCTTGTGTAACACAGAAGACATAAGATACATGTCTGGTTATGTTAATCTTTTATTAGGACTTTCATGAAGATCTAATTACATTTTAGGTTTAAACTATACAAGAATATGAACCTACACAGGGGGCTTTACAATTTCTAGCACTGTAAGTATCAGGAAGGAAGTTACATTATATTGATTAATGTGCACGTTCCAAACTAAAGGAAAGGTTCAAGTAATAGAGTGTTAATGTATTGCCGTATGGGGGAAGGATGTATGGTAATGAAAATTTTCATTTTCCACTTGTTTGCTATTTTCATTTGAGTTTATTATGGGTGAAATTTTCAATGAATGACACTGTTATTACACAGTGTAATAGGTATACACAGTGTTTTTTTTAGGTGAAACATCTTGAATAAGAGTTATGCATAGAATATACATTCAGTATATATGAATTTAGGTGTTTATTTGTTTTTTTCCTCCACTTTTTAGATTATAATTAATCATTTAACTTTCGCTTACGAAATATACTGGCAATTTACTGTCTAGTATATTAACTTGTGACAAGCTGACAGATTGTGTTTTCAAACTATTCCATGCAAAACCTTTCTGATTGAATTTGCATTTCAATTGGAATGCCCTGTGCTATACAGCAACTGAGGACTGATGACTAATTGAATGGACAATTTCATCAAGTAAAGAGAAAAAAAAAGATACTTTAAAGATTTAATCACATCCAGATCCTCTACGACAGTAGTCTCCAGCCCTAGTCTTTGAGAGCCTCAATCCAGTCAGTCTTATAGATCACGCTAAATCACCTGTTTTTCTTTTAGAGATCAACTTTTTAGGTTTTTGTTTGAAGTGATGTCCAAATTGCTTAATTTAACAAATTCAAGTTTAAGTGATCAAAGATGCAATGTTTCAGAAATCCATTTAATAAATCCCGATATAAGCTTCTGGATATCAGCTCTGCAGGAAAGGGATTGAAGGCCCACAGCTCTACATTTTGCATTAATTCTCTGCGGGTGACAGAGTTTAACGATGACATGGTTTTGTTCAGTATGTGTTGTCAGTGGGAATTTGCTCAAACGTTTGTTACTGTTACTTGGGCGTTTGTATTCCAAACATTAAGTTGTGAACAGTATTACTGCTCGGAAGAGGCTTGTGCGGTCTCAGTTAAGACTTCATTAAACCTATCATAAAATTATTACCCTTGGAATAAGAGTTGTAAAATGTTTGTACTGACTTGTGCTTATGTGTTGTAGGAACCTGCCTGCAAAGCCTGCAGAAGAAGCTCAGAAACACAGACAGCAATATGAAGAGATGGTTGCCCAGGCAAAGAAACGAGGTAGTGTTTTCCTTTGTGTGGTTCTGCTGATTTCACTTTTTCAGACGTTATTTCCCCACTTAAAAAAGAAGAAACTGTTTTGGCCGTGTAGCCTTTTCTGTTGCGCAAGCTCATGTTAAATGAGAGATTTCCTAAATGTTTAAAAAAAAATTTTCTCGCATTTGTGTTAACCGAGTTAACCTCTGCTTGATCATTTTCTCCTTAAAACGTTCTTAATTGAATGTTCATTAATTTAATTATTAATCATTGATCATATTAATGGAATATGTTCTAAAAGTGGTGCAGAATACTGGTTAATGCTTAACAGCAAATGATTTTAATTTCCTTTATATTTATACAAAAGGTCTTTTATGTACTTTACTTAGCATCTGTTCTAATCTAACTTGCTAATATTTGCTGTTAAAACGGTAAACTAGTTTCTTGCATTTGCATTTGGAATGAATAGTGCTTTTCATCCCATAGGTTCTGAAAGTGCTTCACAGGTGGAAGGGTACCAACTGCATCTACTGATATGCACTTTTCAGTTCCTAATACAATTCTCACATCTAACTAGTCACCAGTGTACTTGAGTGGTAACTGCAATTTCAGAGATACATTCATTTGTAAGAGATGGGGTCCCTGTATATCCTTAATGGGGACATTAATGGGTTTATGAGGTTGAGTGAGGAATTATTTTCTATAAGAAATAATGGAAATAGGAGTTAATGCAGACCATGAGGATATAAATATTCTCAGAGGATGTTGTATGAGACGTATTTCTCTATATGAATCAATGTACTTCAACAGTATAGTGATCAGGACATGATTGTTAAATGTACAGTAGTGTACATAAATTTTTGTTGTGTATGAATTGAATGATTATTATGATGACCCATTAAGGTGAGAATTTATATGTAATTTAACCTTGGTTAAAACATTTTAGAAACTCTTAAGAATTTGTAAATTAAGAATGAATGAGCTCGTGTGAGAGAGCTAGCAAGGTTGTGTGAGTGAGTGCTGAACATATTTCAGCAATGCATTCATTTAAACTTTTAATTTCAGTGTATCACATGTCTAAAGTACACAAAGATTATAGCAGCACAACAAATTACTGTTAATTCAACTTATATACAGTATAATACTAGTATAATAGTGACATCAAATACAGTAAATGATGAATAAGGACATCTAATACAGTATAGAATGAAATTTCTTCTTCTAGATAAGTTAAAAAAATCTTTTTTTCTGCTGTTGTCAATGTTTCTCTGAACGTCTTTGTTGGATGGTTTATGTCCTCTAAACAATCTTAAGGGCCTAAAAAAGATGTGAAAAATACATCCCCTACAGTCATATTCTGTAATGATTTTTACATAATACAAATTTATTATTTTGCTAGAAACTTGCCATTTTTCTGGACTCCAGTTTTTGGGTGAAGTTTGTGTCAATGGTCACGACAAGTTGATGTCAAGTGGAGCCCCCTGTATGTGCATGTCGTGGCTGTAGTAGATTTGTAGTATTGCTTGAGCCAACCTTTAATTTAAAATAGGGTTCATAAAGTATGTGCACTATTAAGTTTGACTTTTCAGAAGTCATACCTTGCTTTTTAAAATCAAGTTTCCGGAAGATAATAAGTCATACTACATAAACCTTGAGTTGCAATACTGTGAATACAGTACAAAACTGATGTGTTACAGGGAAATTGTTACCTAAAAAACATTTTTAATAAAACATTACTGTGGCAGCCCAGCAGTAGTAAGGATAGTAGTTTCAGCTGACTTGCCACAAGAGGTTACTAAGGCCTTTATTATCTGTACTGTATGTACTGTATTTTCTTGTTTGGTGCAGTTTGATTAATGAGATAATTAGTGAAGGGCTGAGACACACATTTTCACATGGGGCTAATTTAGAAGTGTTTGCTATATCAAGAGACTCAAGGTAGTAGTTGGTATTTTAGTTTAACGCAAGACTTTGTTGAATATAGAAAATATTTGCTGAGTAAATTCTCCTAGGGTGCATCATGGTGTTGCAGTGGTTAGTTTTACTGCTTTGCAGTGCAGTGCTGGGCTCAATTCCCAGGATGTTGTCTGTGTGGAGTTTGTATGTTATCCCTGTTTTTTGTGTGGGTTTCCCCTGTTAATTGGCTTAATTGGCTTCTGGAAAAATTGTCCCTGGTGTGAGTGTGTGAGTTTGTACCTGTGTGTCTGCCCTGTGCTGGACTGGCCTGCTTGCGTCAGTTGTGATAGGCACCAGCAACTCTGCAACCCTATACTTGATGAAGCAGTTTAGAAGACAGATGGCTGGGAATTCTCCTACCACAAATATCTTTACTGTCCATCTTGGTTTCCATGTGCTCAGGTTAGGTGAGACTCAGCATCACCTGTTTAGGCATGTTATAATAACGTAACTGTCTAAATGTATAGACCTGGCTTAAACTTTGAGTGCTGGAATTTATTCTCGACTCACTCAACATTCTTAAAATACCTGCCTGAAAGGGTCAGTCAGCTGTTATCCACAGAATCTCTTGCTGATTCTTTCATCAGACTTTCTTTGACAGCTTCAGAGTTCAGTGCGCTGCTGTTCTGGATTGGATTTCTCATACATCTTTACGTAGGGCAGCAATTTCTGTGTTTGTGTACACATACGTACACTTTACTTTCTGCTCTACTGTAATGTAATGTAATGTTTCTTTATTAGCCCTATTCAATTTCTTGCATTAGGAATGCATCTTTTCGCATACCCCAGCTTTTCTCCATGGAGACACAGACACAGAGACAGGGAGAGAAGCTTGGGGTCAGAGCGCAGGGTCTGCCATTGTACGGCGCCCCTGGAGCAGTTAGGGTTAAGGGCCTTGCTCAGGGGCCCAACGGAGTAGGATTCCTCTGTCAGCTGCGGGATTTGAACCGGCAACCTTCCAGTCACAGGCGCAGATCCTTAGCCACAGAGCCACCGCTCCGCCTAAGATCCCTTGTGCTCATGATATATATTATGAAACTTTTGTGAATAATAGACATGAGATAATTGGGTTAACTGAAGGTATCACAGTTATTTTAACATTCTCTCATGTCTCAGAAGTGTTCTTTAAATAGATCGCAAGGTATCTCTGTTATTAACTGTATGCAACAACTTGCTAATCACTCAGACCATCAACCCAACCACAGACTAATCCTGGAAAGTTAGTAACAGCATATATAACTATTTATTGTAAGGCTTCCTTTTTTCTGTATTAAATGAAAAAATAATCAGTTTTCATTACTTAAAGAATATAAATAGTATGAGTTAATTTACTTAGCATTTTTCAGATTACCTAGAGGTCTGTCTGCAGCACTAATTCATCATTCTTCAAATGACTGCGTGTTTGTGTAGCCTACAAAGACATGGTAATCACTATTCCTTTTATTGTAGGATATCAAGGCACTGCAGAGGTTAACAAAACTAAAAGCGTGAAGCACTTTTAGTTTTGTTAACCTCTGGTGTTAAAGATACTTCTGTTTTTCTTTCCATTTCAGAAATGAAGGAGGCTCAGAAGAGAAAGAAGCAGCTGGAAGAGAGGTGCAAACTGGAAGAGAGCATCACCAACGCTGCTCTCACCTGGAATCAGGAAATTCTGCCCAACTGGGAAACCATGTGAGTCCAGCTGCTGTACAGATGTTCATGTGTTCTACTGTAATACAGCACTTGTCTTGTCACTAAATCTGCTGGTGGATTGTAGGTTTTGTGGAGTTTTTTTCTTTCGTAAGACATTCATTTTCAAGATAAAAAACAGATTCCTGTTTATAGTCTAGTCATAGATCTCATGCTGGATGGTCGAAAGTTATAAGAATATATATTTGAAAGTGATCTGGCAAAATAGTGTCTACATGGGAGGTCTAAAGGGGTTTATTGAAAACTCACTGCGCCGAGTTTAGCTCTGATCACAGGTTCAAGCCCAGGCCATGTCACGAGCTGACGGTGGCCGGGATTCTCCAAGCTCTCAGTTCTCAGTGATGCAACAACTCCTGCATCCACCTGAGCACTTGCAGATGTGGTGCCATCAGTGCAGGATGCACCTCCCCTCCACTGTGGGGCGCTGTTGCCTGTGAGGTGTTATAATACCTCCCATGCCACTCCTCCAACTTGCCCATCTTCGAGTCATTTGTCTTTTATTATATTTGAATAATATAAGTATTCAGGAACAAGTATTATATTTGAATAATACTTCATTTTGCCATGTGTGTAGGGTTCGTAGCAGCAACCCAAAAACATTAAAAACAGTTTGTCATTGCAATTGGAGTTTGTGTATCAAAAATAATTGGCGATTCTAGATAAAAGAAAAGGTATTGTTACAGCTTCATCATTATTTTTATTATAAATAATAATTTTATGATTATTATAAGATTACGCATCCTTGTACTGTATTATGCCATATTTCTTTGGCTGTGTGGTTTAGGGTGTGGGGATGGAAGATGGGTTGGTAAATTAGAGGATTTATCACTTGGAAACTTTGTTCAGTTGTTTTTCTTGACGCATCATTCCCCTTGTAAAACGTCAATAAAATGATGTGAGGTAGAGATACCGGGCTGTCCGTGGAGAGCGGGACAGTGTACCCATGTCGCTGTCTCTTACAGGTGCGGTGCCAGGAAGGTGCGGGAGATGTGGTGGCAGGGGGTGCCCCCAAGTGTGCGTGGCAAGGTGTGGAGCTTGGCCGTGGGCAACGAGCTGAACATCACTCACGGTACCCGATTTTGATTTCCTCAAACTTTATAAAGAAGTCGCCTCCCATCTTTACAGAAGTGTCATCTGTTAAAATATTAACCTTTTTAGAAGGATCAGAAGTATTTCTAGATCTCCCTCGTTGGCCTCTCAAACTTAACACTCTGTAGGAAAAGTTACTCTGTGTTTTAACTGGCGACAATCTTGAGAAGTAAACTGCGTGAGCTGAGCCCACGCTTTGATAGATGGATAGGACTGTATTGATCCCGAAAGGGAAATTGAGGTGTTACAGCAGCCCAGCCCAAGACCAGCAAAAACAGGCATTGGTATAGACTAAAAATTTAAATAAGTACAGCAGTACAAAATAAAATATAGAGTTAGGTGTGCGCCAAATATGCTCATAGTCACTGTAAAACAGCAAAATATGTGCAAAATGCGCATAGGTATATACAGATTGAACGTACCACAGTATAAACGTATATTAACGCAGTATAACAGTGTGGTGTATTGAACAGGCAGCAGTGTGTGAGTAATGATTTGGGTTCCTAGGTTCAAATCCCATACAGGACAGCTTTACTCAGATTGCCTCACTAGATGCTCTTCTGTATGAAGGGTTTCCAGTTCATCACTGAAAATGAGCTTTTTTTCCTGAGGGGAAAATAAAGTAATAAGGAAGTAATGCGTCATCTGTCCATTTTACAACAGTTATATTGTTTAAATGTTTTAAAGCACTGACTCAAAACAGATGTGTGGCCCATGTGGCAGAATTGGTGAAGGCGCATGGCCGAGTGCGGGTTGAATTATGCGATCCAGGCCTCGTCAGTTCGCTCCTCGCCTTGTCATTAGGCAACCTCCAGTCCAGGGCTATGGCGCCCCTGACATTAAGATCTGAGGGGCTCAAAAGAAGGCAGATCAGAGGAGGGTTCCTACATTACCTCAGTCTTTTGTGTGTGAGGGTGAGTGGTTTGTACCTGTGAGCCAAGATGTGAAAAACACTGAATTAGTCATTCCAGAATCAGGTGGGTGTAACAAAAAAAAACAACTGTGGGTAGACGTTCAAAAGGAATCTAAACATGAAACAAAAACTACTGATTCTTGGTAATATTATCTAAAAAAACTTCTTCGAAGTGTGTGCATTTTGAGATGCTTTGTTAAAACATTTTAATTCCCTTTTCTCATTGTTCTTGTAAAATCGAATCCACCATTAGGATCTAAATTATGCAGTGTTTCCTATCAAGTGGCAAAGTATCCTTATTAAAATACTCTAAGAGGAGTCATGTATCAGTTTTCAAGTTTTGTCTCTTATCTTACTACACCCCTTTAATTCTTGGACAGCATTTTCTACATGTAGTTCTGCAGATCAGGATATTTTTGTCAAGACAGGACTCAGTTTGACAGATGTAGCATTTCAGTAAATAATTTATAGAGCATTTCTTTTGTGAGCGACCTCTATTGTAAATGGAGTAAGAGTGTGTTCCACCTTTTACTCAAGGCGAACAAAGAGTTCTTAGTTATGTAAACCTGAAGCAGCATTAAAGGAGAACTGCAACGCTATTTTTATTAATTCGGGGTTAGAAAGAATTGGCATTGAGTGCATTTCAAATCACAATGAGTAAAATGTACACAGGAATGTGTAAATCATCCAATTTACCTCAGAAAAGTTCCAGGTATGTGCAGCACCATATTCTGTGATTCAGAACAAGGCAACCAGTCTTCCGTTGATGTGAAGCGACCCTATTATATTGTAAACAGGCAGGCTTGTGAATACATCTCTTTAAATCCACTATATAATATTGTTCTCAACTTCGCGATGGTTTTGCTGACAAATATAGCTTGTTAACTCAGCGTGCAGATCACGTTGGAATATTTCTGCAGTGAAACACCTGCTGCACCACCTGTGGGACAGTGTGTGCCGCTCATAAATCACATTACATTAGTCTAGTGAGCAGGAGTGGCCTCCTCGCACCACAGTTCTAACTTTGGCTCTTGCCTGTGGAGAAACCAGTGGTTTGTAATGGCTTGGCAACTGCTTGCACTGAGTTCAAGATTTTGCCCTTAATTCGTAATATGTAAACTTTTGTGATACCATTAATTAATGTATTTTGTTACCGGGTGCAGTTCCCCTTTAAATCCCTAGTCTCCCAGTGAGAGCTCAGATATCCTTTAAATGAAACAATGGTTTCTGAAAAGAATTAGTTACGAATAGTATATTGCCCTTTTTTGAATAGTTATACGGAGGCAGGGGCTGTAAATCTGAAATCAAAAATATATATAACGTACATAGAACAAATCCTAAACGTAATATTGGCAACATACAGTTACTAGCCAGTTTGCATTCATGTTGTTTTGGACACCTTGTTGACTGAGGACCTTTTAGGATTTGGATTTTAGAAATTTAATTTTAATTGAAAAGTGCATTTGAACAATATCTTAATTAATCACACGATCCCATTTTCCCATATGTTTTATACTTAGTATTATATATCTGTGAATCCTGTCCTTTTAACTTATAGGTTAAATATTTATTTTTAAATGTTGGTATTAAGCAGAAGTTTGAATTGTCTGCATACCTACAATCACAAGTTTTGTTTGTGATGTAGTGTAACAGACCAAAAATAGTTAAACAATTTTGAGTTTGGTTCCAGAAATCATTCTGTGAATCACAGTTTCCAAAACTCAGGTTTCACTTTTAAACCTTAAGCACATTTGCTTTTCATACTTTGATGGTAGTGAGTTTCTGTCCTCTTCTATATACAGCGTAGCACACTTGAACATGTTTTGCAATATAATAAAAAAACTCTATCCTGCAATAAAATGAAAAAAAATCAGGAATTAAACAGACTCTGTGGAACAGCAGGATATATATATATAAGGAAGTGCTATGCAGCTGGAAGTAGTTCTTAATTGGGAATAAATATCCATAAAAACTAATTCAATTTCAACTGATTTTTTTATTTCCTGTGGTTTAAATTATGCATCCAGTGTAATGTAACCAGTGTCTGTAATTGAGGGCATTTTGCAAAACCTTCCTTTTAAAATGTGATGGAAAAATAATGATCACAGTTTATGAAATTGTGTCCCAGACGGTATATGGAAATTGACTTTTTGTGCATTTCAAAGTTCATTTGCAAAGTTTTGTCAATTTGCAAAGTGTTGTTTAATGTAGTACTGACCACAAGATGGCAGCAGAACAATTTAAACACAGGGGTTTGAACACTGCAAATGAGAGGAGACTATTCTAGCTAATTGGTCCATGGGTCTCATCCAGTCCTTTCTTGAAAGAGCCCAGGCTGTCAGCTTCAACGACATGACTGGGCAGCTTGTTTCAGACTCCCACAACCTTTAGTGTAAAGGGGTTTGTAAGACCTTTGCACTTTCAAAGTAAGTTATTAAGTTATTAAAGCATTTAAAAAATAATAATTCCTTACACTTACAATTACATTTCTGGACACTCCACTCAAAGTGCTTTATGGGTAATGGGGACTCCCCTCCACCATCACCAATGTGCAGCCCCCACCTGGATGATGCAATGCCAGAACACTCACCACACACCAGCTATTAGTAGGGAGGAGAACAGAGGGATGAAGCCAATTCAGAGAGAGGGATTATTAATGGACCATGATTGGTAAAGGTCAACTGGAAACTTGGCCAGAATGCCTGGGTAACACTCCTGCTCTTTTCAGGAAACACAACGGGATTTTTAATGACCAAATGAAGTCAGGGCTTCGGTTTTATGTCTCTTCTGAAGGACGGTGGGATTTTACAGTATAGTGTCTCCCTCACTTTATGGGGGCATTAGGACTCACACAGACCGCAGGGTGAGTGCCCCCTGCTGGCCCCACTAACACCTCTTCCACCAGCAACCTTAGTTTTTCCCAGGAGGTCTCCCATCCATGTACTGACCAGGCTCACACCTGTTTAGCTTCAGTGGGTTGCCAGTTGTGAGTTGCAGGGTGATATGGCTGCTGTCTATTGTTGGATTTTTTGGAATGTTTTGGAAGTTTGAATGTATTTCTTAACTGGAAGCAATTAATAAAATTTAACAACTGTTAACTTTTTCAATTTAAGCCCCTCGAGTTCTATATATACTGTAACTGTCCAGTTCTTTGCAGTAACTTTTAATTTGGTCATTTTCATATTGTTATTCTTGGTTATGATTTGAATTTTATTTTATATATACATTGGAAACTTTTAATATTTATTGGATTCCTAAAACTCTGATGTTTTTTAACTTGGTGTTTTGAAGGTAGTTTCCAGATCAGGAAAAAAAGTTTCACTGTTGTGCCCTGGGAGCCAGAATTGGATTACAGTCTTCTTTATTCTGTTAACCTTTGTCTCCGGTAACTGTTTGGTGTTTTTACAGAACTCTACAATATTTGTCTGGCACGAGCCAAAGAAAAATGGAAATCCCTGCCAGCATCTGTCCCAGAATCCGAAAATGGAGGTACTGTACTGATATTAATCAGGGTCTGAAACATTTATCTCAAATATTAACCTACAGTCTGTCAGAAATATCTTTGTGGCATTGGCTTTTAGTTTTGTCAAGACAATCAGTAAAAAAATCTTGCAGAAGTAAATATGCTTTATTTGATACAGTGCAGTGGTAAAGGGATTGTATCAATTTTCAATTCAAGAATATTTCAGTAGTGGCTTGTACTATTTTTATGATAATTCTAATGATAGTCAGAAATTGTAACATCAGCCATGTGTTTATAGGCTCAGTAAACAAGCTATGAATATATTTTTTATATATTTGACTGGATGATGGAATGTAACCTCTTGCTTGGTTTCAGACTAAATCTTAAATGTGTTTTGTGTTTTAGATACTGCATCATCCTTAGCAGACAGAGAGGCAAGTCTGGAACTTATAAAATTGGACATATCCAGAACATTTCCTAATCTCTGTATTTTTCAACAGGTAAGAGACTGACTTTTCTTAAATTCATACAAAGCTGTTTTATCGATGTTTTTATATTATTATTGAAGGTTAACTTCCAGGAGTTTTAATTTTAGATGATGGTCTTTTCAAATTGTTTTTTAGAATATAATGCTTTTTTCTCAGTTTTGAATTGTACTGTATACATTACTTAATCAGTGATTATTCTTATTTTAACTCTGGTCTGAGTCTTTTCTTACAAAGGCACATTACAAACCCAATTAATCATCACTATTATCAGCTATTCTGTAACTACTGCTACAGCTGCACCATAGCTTTTTTGGCCCGGGGTATTTTCCAGTAGAACTATGTTTTTGTGAAGGAGGAGATAAAATTAGCTTTGAAGAAGACTGTTTATTAGATGCATTAGAGTGGCATTTCTCAGCCTTTTCCATCCCACGACACACTTACAGTACATAAATATACATTTTGACACTTCGCCCCCTCCACCCCCACACACATCATGGCCCCGAGCTAATATTAATGATATAAACAAAACCCATTTCAGTGTTTAATCTTAATTTGCCTCAAAATGGACAGTCACATTATCCTGCAAGAACTGATAAGCTCTTTCTTAGATACCATCAGATTGCACTGTTATTTGTGTCTCATGCCCTGACCAATCTTCTGTCTTGTGTATACATTGAATGTCCAACCCTGGTTACACCTCAAAGATATAAAAGTATATGAAAAGTATTTTTTTTTATTTTTCTTACGGAACTTGCCTGCCAAAGACCAAAATTACACTGCATGCTGTGGAGACACAGCACTGCTGTGGCACACCAGATGAGAAACACTGCCTTTAGGTCAGTGAAATTTCTCACTGGACTATGACATTTAATTTTTTTACATTAAATAGTAGTCACTTTAGGAACCTCACGTCTCACTATTCATACAATTTGTAGAAAGGGTCTGTTAATTTTTTTGATAAAGGCGATGTTTTGTATCTGTCCCCTGACATGAAAATGATTTTTTGCTGTGAAAATGGTTTATAAAAAGTAGTGAGTGAGAGCTGATCTAGCAGCCAGCGTTCTGAAAAGCATATAAGCTGGCTCCCTTTTTTATCACTTCTGTTTTGCAGGGAGGTCCTTATCATGACATGCTGCACAGCATTCTGGGAGCATACACCTGCTACCGGCCTGATGTGGGATATGTAAGCATTTTGCATCGATAATTTATTTTGTAGAAATACTGTAATTGGGTGGCACAGTGGTTCGCATTGTTAACAATTTAACCAGTTAACAATTCCGGACCTGAGACGCTATCTGTGTGGCGTTTGTGTATTCTTCCCGTGTGTGCATGGGTTTCCTGGTTTCTTCTGGGTGCTCCGGTTTCCTACCACAGTCCAAAGATATGCTGGTAGGTGAATTGACTTCTGGAAAAACTGGCCCTGTTGTGAGTGTGCACAGGTCTGTGTCCTCCCTGTGATGGACTGAAGTCCCTGCCTTGTGCTGGTTGCTGGCTGTGATAGTCTCAGGCTCCTCCACGGCCCTGTATTAGATAAATATTTAGAAAAGAGACGGATGGAAAGACTGTAACTTACTGTAGACGCTAGCTTCATATGACATCATGCTTCATCTGTGGCATTCACATTCCCTTTTCATATGGTGACAGGCTCTCAGTGTTTGTACTAAGGCTCTAACAGAAATGTAAACACAACAATCTAGTCCCCTAGTTTTAGCCTTGAAGTCCCACAGATGCTTGTTGGGAGTGTGCATAGCCCCAAGTTCAGGAGTGGCTGTAATGCTTTTTTCAAGAAGAGTAGCAGCTGCTTGGAGATACAAAGATATTAGTAATCCAGGGAAACACACTGTACAAGTCTTTCTGTCCATTTTGTTTTCATAATTAGAAGAAGGAACTTTGTTCAGATAAACATTTAACATGCAATTACTGGAAGTTAATATACACGGCAACATAACCTTTAATTGTACAGGTTTCTTATTAAGTGTGGAATTTAATCACACTTACTAAGAACGTTCAAGTAGGTAGCTGCATCAGAATGTGTAGGCTGCAAAGGACCAGGTAAAGATTTATTCCATGCTGAAAGGAAAAGAAAAGGCACAACATTTCAGCACACACCTGAAGAAGGCTGCATTTCATTTTTTTAAATTCAATTGCAATTCAAGCTTTATTGTCGCCTAGGGAAAATTTGTTTTACGGCACAGTCAAACAAAACAATGACAAATAAACATCACCAAAAGGGAAGAGAATACAGTAGTGTTACAGGACATAAGTAACAAGGTAGTTACTTTTCATTGTTTAAGAGTGTAATTTCAGTGGGAATGAAAGATTTCCTGAGTCTGTTGGTTTTACACCTGGGGGCACAGAGGTTTCTCCCAGCTGGGAGAAGTGTGAATTCACAGTGGAGGGGGTGAGAAACACACTCCATGATGCTTTTGGCTTTCTTAGTCACCCTCTGTATAGGATAATTAAGTTGATTTGATTATTCCCAATTATTTTACCACTTATATTCACTAATTTACCCAGCCTATTACAATTACTGGTACTTATGTTGTCAAACCAGCAAGTGAAGCAGTATGTTAAGACACTTTCAATAAATGATTTGTAGAAAAGTATAAGAATAGTTTTATCTACCTTAGTTTCCTAAGAAAGAAGACTCTCTTTTTCCCTTTCAGCATGGATTAATCCTTTACCTGTTACTAAGAAAGTTGCCACTAATCACAATTCAACAACTTCCTCATCAGTGACAGCTTGGGTTTCACAAATTGTAGGGCCGCTCTGATAAGGGGTGCAAAGATATCGGTGAATCTAGAGATCGAAGAAAAATGATAAACATCGTTCTCCAGTCTCCTCAAAGTGTTGATCAGTGCTGTACGTGCGAATAGATTCACAGCCATGTGAAAACTATGGCTCATTTGGAGTCCAGATGTCGCCAGTCCAGGCCTGGGTTGTTACTGGCCCACTGTAGCTGCAGTTCAAGCAGGTGGAACAGAGCCACCAGGAACGGTTAGGCTTGTGCGTGTGAGCCAAGGTATGCTCTGCTGGGCACCTTTTAGCCCTGCAGGTGTGTTGCTAAGAGCTGCATCACTCTTCTTATCAGAAGAAACTGAGCTGCAGGGACCATGGGGTTTCCCGGTCCTGAATAGTAAAGATGGCTCCAATAGGGCATGTTCTGTTCTCTCTTTGCCTTATGCTGTGATAGTTTGCAATTTCTACAATAGTAACTATAAATAATTAAGATTTGACTATTTCATATTTTAAAAAATCTCAAATAAACCTTGGTACAGCAATACTTATTTTTTGACTGCTCTGTATAAACCCAGTCATAGTCATGTATAAGAGGCAGAGCAAACCAATAAAACGTTTCTCCTAGCTTGACTCCTGATTTGAAATACAACTGTTAATCATTTCACTCACACAGGAGCATTTTCTTCATACTTTAACAGTTGGGCAGACAGTAAATAATTCCTGTTTTCTGTCAGACAGTATGAGTTATCTGTTGCAAATCTTCATTAGATAACTCTGCTGTGAATTGAGTGCCATATCTGTTACATCTAAGGATCCTACGTTTGATTACATGAAGTGTTACAGGTTTCAGAGTGGCAATTAGTTCCTTTTAGAGTCGTATATCTAAGGTACAGTAGCAGATTAATGAATGAAATTAAAGAGGTTTGTTCAACACAAAGAACCATTAAGATTGGATTGTATCACAGGTTGTATTTACAAGGTTAATAATTACACTAGATTCAGTCAAGGTTATAGTTTCACCACACACTACAGTAACGTATAATACAGATTCTACTTTAGTCCTGCTCTGGAGTTGGTTTAAACACAGTGCATGAGATTTAAGAAAACCCCAAGCATGAGCAGGTTAATAATAATGATTTGGATAAAGAAGAAAATGGTATTGTCATTTTTTTATATTTTTATTGTGTAGTGTAGTCCTATATATTAATGTCCTTCTTGTAACAGTGATTGTTCCAAATACATATTTCTAATTAACCTTATGCTTAACATAGTAGTTTTTGCTTAAATTTTTGTACAATTGTTGCTATTCTAATAAAAATCAAATAAATTTTAGATTGCAAAATCTTATAAAAGCCTGCTTAACAACATCTTTTAGGGCTGGTTACATCAGTGTGAATTAAAATCAGTCCAATGATAAAACAGGATTAAATATACTTTCTAAATAGAAAAGAAGTACTTTTGCCCAGATGTAATTACAAATTTACCCTTCTGTTGTTAATTGAGGTCAGCAAAGTTACACCTAGAGTATATTCTTTAAAAAGGATGCAAAACACTTAATAATATAAGTTAATAACAATTAGATTAAATTATTAAATATAGTGTTCCTTTATCCACAGTTTACAAGTCATGCAATTTTAACAGTGTTTAACATTTCCTAGACAGTAAACTGAGTTTGTTAAATGCACATTGATGTACCCAGCCCCAGAGTATTAGATAGCAAGCAGGCTTCTGTAAGATTGTGATAGTTGGTCTCATGACTTGTTATATTTTGATAGTTTAATGGTTTATTTTCAACATTTATTTTGGGTGTTAAAAAAAATGGGATGATAATGTAATGGCTGCCTGTGTGCTTTCAGAAGGCTGTTGTCCTAATGCTTCTGTGAGATCTTTTAACCTCTATTAAATGACAAAGTCAGAACTTATTTTGATTGTGAAAGACGTTGTGAACAAGCAATCTTATTTTCTGACTTCCCTGCTCCTTCCACATTCATGCTTATCACTTCATCTTTTAGATAGAGGCAAATTGATCTCTAAAGAAAGCTTTTGTGTAAACATATATATATATAGATTGCCCATCCTCACCTCGAGGTGTTTTGAGAACGGACTGCAGATGAATTCAGCAGAAGGGGACTGTGGTCGGTGGCTTAGCACAAAAGATGCAGGTTTTCAAACCACAGCAGTGCTCGCGCTGGTTTACACTGTTTTTGAAGCAAACCTGCCCTTCTGTGAAGTTCTTTGTATTAGCCCTTAACTCTTTCTTTGTAAAAATGTTATGTATATTTTTGAGCATGATTTGTGGTTAAAATGCAACTTAAATTTTGCTTTAAAAGCAAATTGGATTTTTAATTGATGACTCCAAAATTAAACTCTTGATTAAACAGTGCATCAGTCAATACTGATCTTTCTACTTTGCAGCCTAGAAACCACATTCCCCAGCGCTGTTCTCCTATGCCTCTCATTCTACAGCATTAGGTTGTTGACAGCTTATATTATTGTTGTATTATTGCGTAGTTTGTTTTGCACATTAGATCTTCTAAGTTGAAATTACACTGCACCCCTTAATGAAAAATTAATCAAGGTTAGGTTAAGTATTAATCAATCAATAAACTGTTTATAGTCATGTGTATAGGTATGTATAGGTTGCTTTGAATCAAGAAAACATTGCACTTAAAACTAGTCAAGATAATTAATTTATCAGGGTTTGATTAGAGCCGGATGATGTTCAAATCTGAATGGACATTGTGTATAAACTTTAATACTCTAATCATGCAAAGCAAAATGGGAGATCAGCTTTTGTCTTTCAACAACTAGCAAAGTGAGGTGTTTAATTTTAAATGGCAACGTTTGAGAAGTTAAGCACTGACTTTCACAAGTCAGTTCTTCAACTTTTTAATTAATTGCCTAAATAAGTGCCTATTTTCTGTTTGCAGGTGCAGGGCATGTCTTTCATTGCGGCAGTGTTGATTCTCAACCTTGACACGGCTGATGCCTTCATCGCTTTTGCTAACCTGCTGAATAAGCCGTGCCAGATGGCCTTCTTTCGAGTGGATCACAGCCTTGTGAGTAATGTATTTTAGCAGCAAACGCTGGATTCTAAGATGACAGTTAAATGTGATGAATTCATACTCTACAAAGCATTAAAGGACATCTGCAACATAGTCTTCTCATACGTGCTGTGACACAGGTAGATTGGAAGATCAGCTACCTTAGGAAATGTTCATTTGCTGTGGGCTTCAGTTTTCCCTAAAGCAGTCATTCAGATTTAATCTTAATCTTTCATACTTTCAGTTAAAGACTCCTGTCAAAGATTCACTAGACCAGTGGTTCTCAAACTTTTTGGACCAAGTACCACATACAAGTCATCATCTCATAGGAACCCCAGAAATTCTCAATGACCAACATGAGCGAGCGTGTGCGCACACACTCACACATACATATAATAAATATTATTATAATAATAAACTTTATTTGATATAGCACCTTTAAAGGTGGCTTCTCAAAGTGTTTTACAGAAAACAAACAGTAACAACAACTAATAAAAAAGCACCATTTCAGTGAGAGGGGTGAGCCTGTTTAGTTGAGCAAAGGAGATGTGAATTAATTTTTCGAGCCTTGATACAATTCACAACAGAGTCTAACAGATATTAAATCGCCAGGCGTTTTCTTGACAGCAAAGGTCTCGCGGTGGATGTTGTAATGCGTACATTAATTTCTGGAGCAACCTCTCTAATTCGTGCAACTACATCGTTTTGTCGGCTTGTCGTCGCTCTAGCACCATCTGTACAAACTCAGACGCATTTTATCCAGTCGAGGCCATTCTCTTCAATAAATTAATTCAGAAGCTGAAATATGTGCTCTCCTGTAGTTCCTGTGGGTAGCGGCTTACAGAACAGAAAGTCCTCATGGGACATGCCCTCAAACTCGTATCTAACGTAAACGAGCAAATTGGCCAAATCAACTACAGACTCATCTAATTGCAGTGAAAAACATCTGCTCATCTTAACGCACTCTATCAGCGTACTTTTTATATCATCCTTCATTTCAATAATTCTATGAATGACTGTGTCTTTCAGGGTGGGATAGTAGGTCAAGCTGTTTAATAATAATAATAATAATAATAATAATAATAATAATTGCTTACACTTATATAGCGCTTTTCTGGACACTCCACTCCACACTCCACCACCACCAATGTGCAGCATCCACCTGGATGATGCGACGGCAGCCATAGTGCGCCAGAACCCTCACATCAGCTATCAGTGGGGAGGAGAGCAGAGTAATGAAGCCAGTTCATAGATGGGGATGATTAGGAGGCCATGATTGGAAAGGGCCAATGGGAAATTTGGCCAGGACGCCGGGGTTACACCCCTACTCTTTTTGAGAAACGCCCTGGGATTTTTAATGACCACAGAGAGTCAGGACCTCGGTTTTACATCTCATCCGAAGGATGGTGCCTGTTCACAGTATAGTGTCCCTGTCACTATACTGGGGCATTAGGACCCACATGGACCGCAGGGTGAGTGCCCCTTGCTGGCCCCATTAACACCTCTTCCAGCAGCAACCTTAGTTTTTCCCAGGAGGCCTCCCATCCAGGTACTGACCAGGCTAACACCTGCTGAGCCTCAGTGGGCTGCCAGTTGTGAGTTGCAGGGTGATATGGCTTCTAGCTATATATATATTTAGCAGCTTTTTCTCCCCATATAATATGTGTCAGCTCTTTTGCCAACGGCAAATAAGGTTCTTCAAAAATAGCGTGGCTTACCTGCTTTAGCAATCCGCAAGCTTGCATTTTTCCGCATTTCCTTTTTTATTTCTGTATTTATTTAAGGTTTTTATTTCATGTGCATGGGAGCGAAACAGAGACGCTCTGTGTATTTTTCTCAAATTAACTTAGAACAGTTCTTAAATATTTTTCTGTTACCTATCACGCTTTCCTGTGCTCACAAGATTACCAGCGTTCGTAGCACGTATTTCTATGCATTCCTGTGTTTACAACGTTGGCATTGTTCCAAAATCACGCACATTCTCCTTCCTCCCTGTTTGCTGGAGATACAGTAGCTTTTTTAAATACAATTGGCCACTTGCATCCGTAGAACGCATTCCTGTAGAGTGGTTTAGAATTACAGAGTATCTCTTGTGTCCACTGAAGTATTAGCGTGCACTGTATCATAGTACGTGGGCTGCGTATTCGACACGTATTAAAATACAAAGTATGAAAACCTGTCCCGGTTTTTTCAGCGCACACGACACAGTTCCAGGGTCATTTGGCGTACCACCTGGCGGCACGCCACGTACAACTGCCGGTACGTGTACCACAGTTTGAGAACCACTGCACTAGACTGTTATCAGTTAAAAAAAAGTTTGAATCAAGAGATACTTATTACAGGGTTTGAATTGATTGTATTTCAATACAACTATAATCTTGCCGTGTTTTACGATAGAATAAATTGTATATTCTACCAAGATCTGCACCCATTTTATGCAAAATAGCACCTGGTAATGTGCGAATACATATTATAGCTACCTATAAAATTAAAATTAATAATAATAATTATAATTGCTTACACTTATATAGCGCTTTTCTGGACACTCCACTCAAAGTGCTTTACAGGTAATGGGGACTCCCCTCCACCACCACCAATGTGCAGCATCCACCTGGATGATGCGACGGCAGCCATAGTGCGCCAGAACACTCACCACACATCAGCTATCAGTGGGGAGGAGAGCAGAGTAATGAAGCCACTTCATAGAGGGGGATTATTAGGAGGCCATGATTGGTAAGGGCCAAATGGAAATTTGGCCAGGACACCAGGGTTACACCCCTACTCTTTTCGAGAAGCACCCTGGGATTTTTAATGACCACAGAGAGTCAGGACCTCGATTTTACGTCTCATCCGAAGGACGGCGCCCGTTTACAGTATAGTGTCCCCGTCGCTATACTGGGGCATTAGGACCCACATGGACCGCAGGGTGAGTGCCCCCTGCTGGCCCCACTAACACCTCTTCCACCAGCAACCCAGGAGGTCTCCCATCCAGGTACTGACTAGGCTCACACCTGCTTAGCTTCAGTGGGCTGCCAGTTGTGAGTTGCAGGGTGATATGGCTGCTAAAAAATTAATTCGCAACAAGCATGGATTCCTCTGAAATGTAAGATTTCTTCATCTTAAGATGAACCTATTTTCTCAAGCTAAATTCCCAGACATGTCTGCCTTGAAGCTTTGAGTGGCCTGGCTGTTTTTTTGTTTTCTCAAGCAACTTCTACACATCCTTTTCCATCCTTTTTGGGAACAACAATCCTTTCTTGACCACGGTTACTGATAAAAATGTAAAAATACTGCAAATCATTGACTCTTGTTAGATCTTTAACAAAGGACTTTAACCAGCAACAAGCTTTATCAGTTTTTTTTTATCACTCTAGTGATGTATTTAACAACTGGACAGTCTCTGAACATTTATTATTTGATTTTTATCTCTTCGTTTAAATTGTAGTTATAGAAACAGAAAATGTGTTTAAAATCTGTATCTTTGTAAGATATATTAAATGACATTAGCTGAATCAGTCTTGAATAGCAATTCAGGAAGCTAACTTATGTGTGTGTGAGCTTTGCCCCCCTGAAAAAGTCTGTGACACATTACCTTATAGAAACACTTGAATATAGAAATTGGCTGCTGTGGTTTATTCCCTCCAATTTATATTGACTTTGTATATCCCACAGACATCTGTTGGTTCACGACATTTCTTTTAAAGGACCACATGAGATACTCATACTGAAGTTGTCTGAGTTTTCTAATGATTGCGTTTCCTTTCTTTTATAGATGTTGACCTATTTTGCAGCATTTGAAGTGTTCTTTGAAGAAAATCTACCAAAGCTGTTTGCACACTTTAAGCAGAATAACTTAACCCCAGATATATATTTAATTGACTGGTAAGTATCACACGTGCCACCAAATTCCTGAGGTTTTTCTGGAAGTATTTTGCTTCTGAAAGTATGTTGAATTTCCAGAATTCACAAGAAATATCTTGTGTATTAAAAAGGAAACTGACCCCTTCATTTACAAGATTGAAGATTTTTTGCTTGTTGCAGTTAGCCCTTCTAATGACCTGTAGCTAGATTAGTGACGTGTACTGTATGTGAACAGAAGAACTGTCGTTCACTTGAGATTTAAAGAGAAACCTAGTTCAGTTTACGGAGGATGGGAGTTCTGGTTGTACTGACATACAGACAGCAAAATGGGAGATATAACTGAATTGTTTAAATCGTCTAGAAAATTACTTTGAAGCTCCGGAGACGTATTGCTTTGATCATCACTTCAGCTTGTTTTGACTAATCATGTGAAAATTCCTTTCAAATAGTCATTTCCAATTTTCATTTTGTTTTTTTCTTCTGAAATGCCAAGTAACAGGAAGTGATAGCACAAAGTGTATTAATACTGCATCTGTGATTCACACCGTGGACTAAGGCTGTACTGAATTGTTTCCTCTGCACAGCCTTTGAAGAAGCTAATTTGCAGAATACCTTTTAGATACCACACCAGATAAGAGGCCAAATAGAAAAAAAAAGCCTCCAGCAAAATATACTGTATTATTATAATCACGATATTGCCAAGTACTCAAGATTGTTTTTTAAGGCCATAGTACTCATTGGTGCGGACTTTACCAAATCTGTTTTTTAGTTTGTGCTTAATACTTTGGAGTGTAAAAGAGAACAGTAGCATAAAAAAGCAGCTTGTTTTAAATACTTAACATTGCCAAGAAATGGAACTGATGGTATTGACGTGCACCAGAGGTCTTGTGCTATGTTTGAGGTTTTAGTGGTGGTCAAAAGGTTTATAAAAGCAACCTGCACCCTCTTCCTGCTGGTATGGTTCATGTTTTTTTTATCTTCAGAGCAAAACCAGCATCCTCTCTTCACAGCAACTGCTGGGTGTAGTCCATATTCAAGGTTTAATTGACTTAGAAGTTCTGATAAGTCTTGCCAATGGTTAAGGTCTCATTTACACAGAAAAAAAGTGCGATTTCATTTGAGTCCTTTACGAATTTGTTTTTGAAAAAGTATTTTGTTTACTGGCAAGTAGTTTAGAATGTTGACCATATTTTATTTTTAAAAATTAATACAGGACTTTCCTTGACATATTTGTTGTGTGCTGTGTAATAGTAGTAGATAGAGGTACGAGAGGGGAAACTGCAACAGGTAGGAGGTGTAAAGGAACAAGCAGAGATTAAATCCACTCTAAAAAAGTTGAAAAGTTACAAAAGCAGCTCTTTGGCAGCATTTCACACCAGTGTTAGGGGTTTATACCTGAAGAAAGCTCTACAGTCGATATGAGTAGTCAGCTGTCTTACTTCTCAGCTGATTGTATAACTACGTCAGGATGACCTCTTTAGGGAATACTGCACATGGAGGATTGAACTAGATCAGGAAGGGCAAAAGTGAGGACAGACTGAGAGTGGCGAAGTGAAACATGATGAAACCAGATGTCTGGCCTGATGTCTGTTGCTTTTCAGGCAGAATAGCAGTGTGCTATATAGTGATCTTATTTTTAAGACAAATGTTGTATAAAGATGGTTATGGTAGTTCCATTTGGATCTGATCCACACTTTTTGGGTTAGGACCGTTAGTTTTTCTGAAGTCTGTGTTTTGACATTGTGGACATAACTTGATGTTAAGTGCTCGGTATCTCAGTATCGGTATAATGCACCCTGTCTGAAAGCTGGGGATATAGTGAAACCTTTTCAGGGCAGGCTTGGAGTCCTGATTGCAAAATACCTGTGAGATAAAATGGATATTTGTGAGGAGGCTGCAGGGATCATCTTCTTGCATTTGTATCAGTGGTTGAGTAGGTATGGCACAGTGTTCAGTCAAATAAATGTAGTGGAAAGTGTTTTAGTTCAACTGTTGCTATAACAGTGAAGGATCGCCCTTGGCCTCATTAAATGTGATAAATAACACTTCGTCTGTTAATTAGTTTAATAATATAAAATCTTATCAACATTTTGTCATTGGTTTAATTTCTTTTTTTATCTGCTATAATATCACAATATATTCTATTAAGAGTAGAGTGTGACAAAATGCAGTAATATCTCTGCTAAAGATGTTTTTCAGAGCTTTCTGTTGAGCCCATCAATTAGCTTTTACAAATGCAAACGTTTATCTGAGGTGTTAAGAAAATGGTCTGAACGAAGTCTGTTAAACACTGCGGTGCCTTTTGATCATGTCTTTGTAAGCATTACTGGGATACTGAGGCAAGGGTCCTGCTCTTGTGTCCATGCAGGATTTTCACGTTGTACAGCAAGTCCTTGCCTCTGGACCTGGCTTGCCGTGTCTGGGACGTTTTCTGCCGTGATGGGGACGAGTTTCTCTTTCGCACGGCCTTGGGCATCTTGAAGCTTTACGAGGACATTCTTACCAAAATGGACTTTATCCACAATGCCCAGTTCCTTACCAAGCTGCCAGAGGACATCTCACCAGATGAACTGTTTATAGCCATCGCTTCCATTCAGATGCAAAGCAGGAATAAGAAGTGGACTCAGGTAGGTATAGACCAAGGAGTTTGAAAGTTAGAACATGCTGTCCTACATGATTTAAAATGAGCAATACAGTATTCCATTCCATTGCTAACCTTTGTCAGATAATTTCTTGCTTTGGAAAATGAGTGCTTATATGTTTTTATGATATTGAAACTGCAATTAGTTTTTATTTCACATCCCTGAGATTAATCAAGTTTTGGTCTTCCAAAGACATTGGATAGAGAAAGGGATTAATTCAGGGTTCTTCTTTGGCTCTAGGTGCTAGAACAAAAATGCAGTTTCACACTTTCAAAAACAAACTTGCCTTTTGAACACCTAAAGTAATGCCGTCTAAAAATGTCATTGTATCTCAGAATTTTGTTATACTTTATGTTGAATAAAAATAGTAAATATAGAAATAAACATTAAATATGTATTAACCATTGTAAAACAGGTTACAGATTATTGCAATTGTTAAATTCTTACTCTTACTTTCTGTGTACAAGGATCTGTTAAGGCTGAAAATGATATTTTTTTCCTGCAGCGTTTAGTGGCCTGTTAAAATATTAATTTGGTTTCGCTATTTGCCTTTGCCTCAAATACCTCTCAGTATTCTTTCGAAAACCTCTCACTCTGTCATTTTGTATTTCATTATTATTGGCCGATTTGCAGTTGCATGCTTGTATATTGACGAGGCCCTTTAATCTCACGGTTTATTACAGTCCAGAATTGAACAGGACATCTGTTATTGTAAACCATAGATTGGCTGTTTTTGTTTTCGCCTCACACCCATTCTGGGATTTTAGTCCTGTTGTGAAAAGGAGTACGCCACTGTAAGGACATCATTCAGAAAGATTAATGGCTTAGCACTGCATATCCACAGTATGTGTCAGACTTCATTCATCTTCATTATTTTGTTTCAGGTACTTCAGGCGTTGCAGAAGGACTACCGTGAGCAGGAGCGAGGAAGTCCTGTATTAAAGCGCTGAGGTTCAAAAAAAGACATTAAAATGAGGAACAACTTGTTGAAACGTAGAGCAGGCTCTGACACTGGATCCTAATGTATTGTAAAGCTTAAAGAATCTCATCTGGAGAACTTATTATGTAGTCTTCACACTGGACTTGGCCTTAACCTGTGTATATTTTACCAAGAACTTAAGCCTTAAACCTTCTTTACCTTGTCCAGTTACAACATCTGGAGTACAGGTGTTTAAGAAATGTCAGAATGTAAACCTTCCATCTTTTAATCAAGTTTTATACTGAAAATGATGCGAATTCCAAAATGAACTTCCTTTCCTTTGGGCATTTTTCCTTTTTTGTTGTCTGTTGACTGTGGTTTGAAATGTTTGTTACATTTGATTTTGTCGGCATACATTATTCATTGAAGGGCCAAGGGAATGGGTACAAACAGGTGAGAGGTAAGAGTTTAAATTTGCAAGGCATTTAGGCGTTTGTACATTTGTTCACGTTGCTCAAGGTACTGTAGTTGGCAGTCCAATTACTGGAATAAGTGGTGACAATTCAGTTTTTGTCTGGGTGTTGTAAGAAACACTGAGGAAAAAGAAAATCAAGTTTTTGTGCCGTGTGATTCAAGTTCCTTTTCAGACTCAGAGCTTGAAGTGCTTGAAATTGCGGATGAAGTTTTAAACCCAAAGTGGTACGTAGAGAATAAGCAATGCAAAAACTAATTTAGAGTAAGTGCTTCTGTAAAGCATGTGTGCTGCCTCTTTTTTGCACGGTTAACTTTTCATGTGACGTTTTTCATTCTAAATGTTATTTCTATATTTCTTTTCAACTTTACATGCTGTAATTCATTGTTGCTTTTATACGTCTGAATGTGTTTGATTAACTCATTATTTATGTGCTGAGGTACTTTTCAGTGTGGCAGTTATTAGCTTCTGAAAAAATGTACAATTTTCTATGTATAGTATGATCTGTGTTAATGTTGAATATTGCTTTAAATTTACTGACGTTCTTTTTGTACATAAGGGTGCAGTCAGAAACGTTGAAACCCGTTGACTGAGTCTGCTTCACCAAATGTCTTTTTTTGCTACTGATCTGATTTTGATGTGCAATAGAAAAGAGGTGAGGTGCAGTTGTTTTATGAGAATTGTGATTAATGCCTTATTATAACTCATCTTTCATTCGTGTTTTGAATCTTGGGGCACATATTTGTGGCTTTTCCGCTCAGTGTTATTCTTATCTATTCAGTGTACACAATGTTTTCTGTTTCGTTATGGACTAATCAAGTCAGAATCCTAAGTAAACAAGAACAAGCAGCGTTTTTCCTCTGTTGCAAATTTTCAGAAGTGAACCTTCAATTAGTGTGTTTCTTAGGACTCGATAGACCACATATGAATGCTTAGTTGCTGTTTACAGGAATTGTTTTATTTCAAACCCAACTTCTTAATGTCTGATCAGGTATAAACAAAACCTGACACCTTTCTTTAAGATTTTGAGCTATAAGACTATGGCTCTGAGACATACGATTTAGAATTGTTCCTTCTACTAAAGGCTGTGCTTTCCATATATGAATATTTAAATTTCATTCCAAAAAATTGGAACATTTGCATCCTTATACTGAACTATATATATCAGTACAACAGAATTCTGATTTAACCCCATTGATAGAGGATTGGTTGCAGGGAACACTGTATGTGCAGGTTGCCTGAGCCAAATGGAAATATTTCAACTACATCACACTGTCATAATGTTTTTCTTAAAGTTTTTAAGCCATACATGGTAGTCTGGTTAATATAATAATTACATCCTGAATTTGGTAGAACTTTAGATGGTATGCTCAGCAGAAGAACACAATTTAATCAACGAATCATTTGAGATGTAACCTATAAATATATCGGTACAGGAGAGGTAGGTGTATTTAGATTCAGTAATGTACTGGCATTTAACACTAGGCCCACAGACTTGTATTTCTGTGGTGAAGGTGCCTTTCCTATATGAAATATCGTGGTGGCTTTTTGGTGAACAGACTTAATTTTTCCTCTTCCTGTCTGTATTTTTCAGTGTGTTGCCCTGCATTTTACTTCAAAAGCTTTTGATCCATGTTGGTTATCATCAAGTGCGATTCTCGTCTTGTTTGCGAATGGTCTGGCATTCCCAAATGTAGTTTTTAAAGTGACTTATTTGTGTGCCGTCCCTCAGTTGGATGAATTTCCATCGTCCGTTTATTGTGCACTTTACAAACAACACTTGCAAATGGAAGAGCTGTGCGTACTGGTGTGCCACACAGCCATCATCTTCAAGTGCGAGGAGGAAGTAACCTCTGTGCAGACATTTTCGGAAGCTTTTCGAACTTAATATCATGCTTCTTTTTGCGGAAGAAAAAAGATAACACTTTCCTGTTGCGTTGTGTTAAAGAGAAGGTCCCTTTTAACAGCTGTCCAAACATGTTTATTCCATGTAGGATTCAGAATGAAAAAACTACCTTTTGGTTTCCATGGCGTACTTCTGTTTTTTAAATTCTGGAAACTGACTCGGTCTATTCACAGAGGCGTGCTGTCCTGCACACTGTGGTGTAGTTCCCATTCTTTTCCCCACACGTGTGGTTTTTCCTTACACTGGATACTCAGTGTGTGTAATATACACTCCTTAGTACTTCTGTGATTCAGAAAAATATATTGCAATAATGAGCTTTGCGTAGGTTTTTACAGTGTTTTATGTCTTCTTCATCTCTCACAGGTGTTGGTTGGTTACTTTAAGTAATCCACAAGTCTGGGAAATTTGTGATGAACACAGATTTCTCATGCAGGCTTGAGTGAGCTTTCTCTGCCTGTGTGGACATCATGAAAGCGCCAATCCTTGAAATCTTTGTCATTTCATTACGAAATTAAGGGCCCTAAGTTTGAGTGCTGTTATTTCAGTTACAAATATGTAAATGTAATGCCCTGTACACAGCTAAGAGTTAATTGAGAATTGAATGTGTGCACCTACATTCCAGGTTGAACAGTGCAGAATTCTGTAAGTTGCCTTGAAGTGTAAGCATTTCAACCTTTTTCATAGAATTTGCAGTCTCAAGACTTCTGGTATTTATAATGTCACGTCAGTTGGATATGTGTGAATGTTTTATTCAGTTAAAATGTCCATGCTCATAATTATTATTCTACACTAATATAGAAAACCAACAGCCTGTTACTCCTTCTGTCTTCACTGATAATGTTCAGGATATACTGTAGTTTGTTTCCAACCAAGATAAAACATTCCTTTGTGTGCACATTGAAATTTTTTGTCTTTTTTTTTAGAAGACTGCAACAAGTTAAGTTTTTTTTCCCACTTAAATCATGAGTGATGGAAAATGTTAATTTTATATTCTTTCTTTTCTGTGTTTTAATATACAAATTCTAAAAGATGGTCTGTATGGCTGTGCTGGATAATGCAATTCCATCTGAGGAACCATGTTTTAAAAACATTTTAAATGTTCTTTCCTTCATTTTAATGTATAAATATACCAAATATCCAAGGGACCTACATTTAGTTCATTTTGGAGAACTGGAAAAGAAACTGGAACTGTCTTTCACTTGAAGTGTATATATTGTTTTATTAAATAAAGCCCTGTAAATAAACCATTGGGTTCATTTACTGTATATGACTGTAGTTTCTGCTTTTTGAGTTTTTGTGTCTTCTTAGATTTTCAGAAGGAGGCGATGGACCATTGTAAGAGCATGAACATGAACTAAAAAACATGGCAATTTTTGTAACTGTGTGGTAACTTTACAGATGAGTTGTTATACCCGTAACACATGAGTAATATCCTTTTTAAGGCTATGTTATGTGAATGTTACAAAAGGGATATGCTATTTTAGGATTAGAGCTACCTGTTTACATCTTTTTTAGGTGTTTAAGCATGAAGCTACATATTAATTCACACAACTGAAGTTAAAAAACAGCTTTATGGGGTTTATTAGGGATATTTCATGCCTTGGATATTCATATATTAAAACATTAAAATTCATAAATCCATTTTGTGCTTTAAAAGAAAGAGGGTTGTTGACCCTGGGCAATATTTGATTGCACAGTTTGTGAAAAATTTGAATTCTGTTTTTATTCATCTAAATATGGTTAAAAGCTCATTTGAATCCAAGGTGGATGTTGGTGCCAGGGCTTAGTTTTCTAATTCCGGACGAAGTCATACA
This sequence comes from Lepisosteus oculatus, assembly GCF_040954835.1. NCBI lineage: Eukaryota > Metazoa > Chordata > Actinopteri > Semionotiformes > Lepisosteidae > Lepisosteus > Lepisosteus oculatus. The sequence goes on along the minus strand of NC_090696.1, from coordinate 42,414,327 downwards.
CAGGTATCATGTTAAAAGGCAGAAGTGGTAATACAAAATATAAAGTACTTAGTTTTCTAATACTATTTATCCTTCGTTGAACTGTTAATGTGGGTTTAAAATGTCACTAAATTATTAAGATTGTGATGATATAATGGTATCATGGTAAATAAGTGAAATAACAGGGAAATTTTACCAGCCTATTTTTAATAACTAGAAGAAAAACCACAACATAACCCGACACCCTATTTGCATGCTTGTCTCAGATATTCCACTGAAGTAAATTAGTTGCTCAACCTTCCATTTGATCATTATTGTATCTGTGAGATTGATTTTTATTAAATTAACACTTGCTGGTCATTTGAAGCCACCTGTGAGTGAGTGCTTGTTGTTAGTATCCTTTCTTACTCTTCACATCATCATCCTCATCCTAATCTCACTGTAACAGCAGTGTTAGGCTTTTTTGCATTTGTATTCCAAGCACTACGGATTAATAATTTGTGTTGGTTCCTAGTGCAAAGGTAGGAAAACGTAAATGAAACCAGAACTACTAACCTCCCTTGACCTTTCATATACAGAGCCTTGCAAAAGTATTCAGACCCTAGTGTTCTATTTTGTGGCATTTAAAAAAAAAAGATGCATACTCCTTTTCTAAAATATTTTATTCAAAACTTGGATACTGGGACTAAATACTTCTAAGGGCAAGATGAATTACAGTAAATGTCAACAAGAACTAAAGAAAATATTGAATTCTGTCAATTCTGTAAGAATTCATACCCGTGAACTTTTGTCCATTTTTATTAGCATATTTGCTCCAGGTCTCTCCAGTTTGGGAATCAAATTTGAACAGATTTCTAGCCTTCTACCAGTTCTTAGAAGGGTTCAAATTGGGGCCACTCAAAGGTTATATACTTTCTTACTAATAAGACACATACAGTGAAAAGTGTAAGAATTGGGAGTGTAGTGAAATTTTCATTTTTTGTGTATTGATAAAACTTGTATTTTAGATCAAGGATTAACATTAGGCAAAAGTATAGAGTTGTGGCTTTTGTTTCTGGCTATTATTTTGCATGCATGTGTTAAAACCATGTCATTTATTTTGTTCAGTTCCCCCATTTGACGTAAGTATTGGGGAAAAATGATCGACGTCACCGTGCTCAAAGAGATGACGAGTGTCTTTAAAATTTCCGTGTGCCGGCCTGTGCCTTTAAGAAGCTCTTTACCAAAGTTGTTTGGAAATTGCTTGGTCTTAATGGTTGAATCTTTGCTTGAAATACCTGTCTACCTGACTGAGTGACATTACAAAAACCAGGTGTATTATGTAATCCTGTGAACCACTATCATTGCACACTGTCAACTAGTGACTTGTTAAGGCAATTGTATGCAGCTAAATTAATTTAGGAACAAGTAAAGGTTTATTCCACGCTGAAAAGAGAAGAAAAGAAATACAACATTTCGGCTGTAGAGCCTTCTTCAGGTGGATAGATTCTTCTTCCTCACATAATCCAGCCTTTTCTTTGTCGACCTCTTGCCTTGTACCCTGATGTCCAACTGTTATATGCTCTGTATGCCAGTTGGTTAGTGGCCATGCAAGCAAGAGGACTATACCATCTAGTCTGCTGTTGCATGTAGTGGTGGACTTGTGTAGCTCCCACCATTTCTCTTAATTCTTTCATTTCTTGTTTCATCTGGCCTTGTTGGCAGCTCGTCTCACACATCTCATTTGACAGGTGGCGAGTTTACATTCTCGTTTACATTTGAATTTGGATACTTGTTAAACGTGTGCCATTGATGTTGAGGCCAGTGGGTATTCTGCTTATCTTTGATTCACTCTGGCTTCCACTGATTTTCATATCGTACTCTTCACAAATTGTATTTGGGCTGGTCATTATCAGCCTTCTCCTCGTCTTCATTTACAAGGCTTTGGTCATCAGCAAACAGCATCTCATTCAAGGCTTCTGGTTCTGGGTTTGCTTCTGTGGAAATTTGGTCCATGTACACAGTGCAAAGCAGAGGTGCTCTGCTCCAACATTTTTGCATACACTTTTCCAGTGTGGCTTAAGCACTAGTTTGATTAAATGCATTCAGCATTGTTTATAGTGGAGATGATTGTGTGCTCTGCTTTGAATAATACATTTTACTGTACTTCAGTCATCTGCAGTAAATTAGCATATCTTGGATTCCATTGGTCAAAAGTTGTGTTTCTACTAAGGCATTGAATTATACCATGGTTTCTAATTATGTTCACTCCATGTTAGCAGCAGTAACCTGTCAAAAGCAGATCAAATTATTTTGCAGTGGATGGGAAGGAGCTCTTGTTTAGAGCCTTAAATTAGAATTAATTGTTTAAATTGTAGGTCACGGAGGCACAGTGGTTAGGCCTTGGGGCCCTGGCGCCAGCTGTGTGAAGTTTGTATGTTCTCCCCGTGTTTGTGTGGGTTTGTTCCATCACTTAAACCACAAGTATGAAAACGGGTGTTGTGTTTACTAACTGCTTGTGGTATGAGTTGAAGTCTTTAGCTTTGCTGCACATAGGTTAATTGAAGTATAATCCTGACTGGACAGTGCTCTCACACTCAAATGGGCCTTTAGAACTTCACAAGAATTAGAGGATTCTTTGCCAAAGCATTTTTAAAGAAATCTATCACTATGTAAGTTGTTGTGTCCAGTTAACTTTGACCTCAAAAAGAAATACCTTCCTCTTAACACACTAGCCCTCTCTGGGAGTATTAGCACCAACTGGGCAATGTTCTGCTTTAGTTCTAAGAAATACTGCTACACCACCATAGAGGATGGGGTGTTAACCACAGTTTGTGTTAAATGTGCCTGGGCCTTCGTGTTCAGTCACCAAGTATATTTTAAGGTCCAGTAAAGAGTACGTTTGCAGCAGTTTCACTTCTTGCTTCCTGCTGAAGACCTACAGCCTGCGTTATTAACCAAACGAGTAGCTCTCTGCATCTTTCACCAAACAGTGACAGCCCTTCTGTAACCCAAATGAAATGGAAACACTCCCACTCCCCAACATACACCGCCTTCACCTCCAGCCCCCACCCCACCCACCAGCTCCCTTATAAGAGGAAAGGACTGGTCTCTGCTCAGAAGTCCCCACAGACACTCTTCTGGAGACACCCCTGGATTCACCTCCAGCCCTGCTGTGAAAACCATGAAGCCGTCCCAACTGGTCCTCGCTGCTCTCCTGTTGGCAGCCCTTTGTGCCCCTGCTCTGAGCCAAAGTAAGTGACTGTCTTTGCTTTTGTGTCTGTTATTGCCCTTCTTCTTTAATTCTGAGGAAAGGTAGAACCGGTCCCTGCACAGGAGATAGGCAAGATGTTGGCTGTCACCATTGGTAAAGCAGGGTAGGTTAGACATCGTGATGTGAAGGGATGTTTTACGCCTTGATGTTTTCAATGAGAGATCGGCAACATATTGGCTTGTCACAAACCATTTGTAAACCCGTGCACAATATTCCAGTTGGCTTTTTTGCTAGATTTAGGTTTTCCTCTGCTGAAAATCAACAAGGTTAAGCCCTCGATTGCCAAGCCGCATTATTGTGATTGCCAATTGTCATACACTTCATTGTCACCATATACAGGATGCCTAACCAGGTTCTAAATTAACTTGGCAGCCTGTGGGGCATCGTCAAATACATTCAGGACACATTTGGTGTCAGGCTCATATCAGGCAGGTAGGAGCTCATGTTGTCATGAAAGTGTTTTGATGCATGAATGCTTTTAATATCAGACATTCATTTTATTCAGTGTAGTATCAACAAATTACTAAAAATCGGATTACTGTAGATATACATTCTTGCTCTTGTAAAAACAGCATAAATAATGGGGCTGGGAGGAACTTGAGTCTTGAAGACTCTGAGATTTATGAAAGAGAATTATGTCTTGAGTAAAGACATAAATTCTGTTCCCCGTTGCCTTCAAATTGTTCCTAGAACCCCAAAAGTATTTGATGGGGGAAAATAAATAAACCCCCAGTTTTCTTTTCCATGGTAATATTTTGTATTGTGATTTTTAAACTAAGAATAGGTAAGAACAACATGAGCCCAGTTTATTATGAGAATTATTACTTTTCAAAACAAATTTAATGAAGAACTCTGGAATCTCCACTGCTGAGTTTAAAAAGTAGCTTAAAATAATTTTCATTTCACTATTTCTAGGCATTCAAAGTGAAACAGATGCAGTAAAACAATATAATTATGAAGTACTTTCAGACCTGTTTATGAAAGTGCCAATACTGTAAAGAGCCTCTAATTTAAATCGCAACATTTCTTCACATGCATAAATATTCCCAGACATTAACCTACCAACATTATTGAAATGTACCTTTTCAGCACTGAAACATATACTTCTTTTACAAAGCTCTTGTCGTGTAATTTGTTCATCCTATCCATTCATTTTCTTACAGCTTTATCCAATACAGGGTGGCCGATGAGCTGGTGCCTATCCCAGCAAGCAACAAAGCAACTGGCACAAGGCAGTGCACACCCTGGGCAGGATGCCAGTCCATCGCAGGGCACACACAGACGCAAACATGCACACACTCTTAGCAGGCCCAGTTTCTCCAGAAGCCAGTTTACCTACTGTACCAGTATGTCTTTGAACTGTAGGAGGATACTGGGGCACCCATAGGAAAAACACACGTGATCACTGGAAGAACATGCAGATAGCAGTAATTGTACCCAGGGCTCCAGTGCAACATTGTACCACTGTCACCCTTTTCTCAACTTACTCCCCTATTTAATAAATTCTCTGAGGAACCCATGCAGCCCCGATTTGCCCTTTTTGTTTGTCCCAGGGAAGTTACTCCAGAGTCATGATAAAGATTATGGTGTTGTGCAACTTTTCTGGTCAGCAGTTATGTTTCTTTGTGAAAAATGCTTTCACATTAATTACTTGTCTTATATATTTGTCTTGTATATCTTATATTAGATTAAGGCGTAAATCACACTATAGTTAATGGAGCTGATTGAAGTCTTGGCAGTTTGGATAGAAAACCATTATGGTATTTGAATTCACTGGTGATTTTTTTTAAATGGAGATTGAATTATGAACATCAGCATACAATTCACACTTTTAAACAGGCATATTTGTCCTTTCTTTAGATTCCAATTTGCCATCGGAGTGTTGTTTCAATTACTATCCAAAACGGATTTTTAAACGCCTCGTAGTGAAATATGAGCTCACTCGAAAAGATTGCTCCAAAAAGGGTGTGATGTAAGTATTGATTAAGATTTCATTTAATTAATCATTTAATTAAATTAATGCTGAAACAAAGTGGGGTAACTTTATAAATTGAAAAGCATTTTATAAATTAAAAACGCAGCAAATTCTATTGGATGCAGTTGTTTTCTGTGCTTCTCAGTATACAGCATAAAAGCAGGTTTGTTGACACAATCTAAAACTTCTAGGTAAGTTATCCATGCAACATAAACATGTTGGAAAGATTTTCATGTGTGTTATTTTTCGCAGTTATTTTGATCACCTACATCCATATATATAAGAAAATGTGATGTATTAAGTGTAATTCTAATTTTCAAACAATGACCTCAAATATGATATTTTGTTTGTTTTGGCATGCAGATACCATCTTATGAAACCTGATTGGGTTATCATGAAGAGCAATGGAAATATATAGTGTCCTAGCAGACAGAATTTTTGCATTCTTACTTGATCAGGTTTGAAGATTAATTATATACTGAGAGGCACTAAAATTGCAGCCAATGAGTATTAGAACCAAAAGTTATTAGCAATGAGTCTGAGTCTTTAAACCGCCTAGTTTCTAGTCTAAAAAGGAAGGTGGAAAGGCTTTAATTCCCATATTTTCATCATATATATCTGAGCCTTTCATAAGTATTTAGACCCTTTCAAAATCGGAATACTTTTTTAAACTTAAGATTTTATTAAAAATGGGATGCTTTTTGTGATATAGAAAATGTCAACAAAAACTACAGAGAAAAACAGAACTGTTGAATATTGGGTGGCACATTTAACAGCAATTACAGCTGCAAATCTTTATGGACCACTTTTACAAACCGAAGGTTTCAGGTCTTCACACAGATTCTCAATATAATTCATGTCAGGACTTTGACTGGGCCATTCAAGAACACTTCCTTATTCCTAAACCACTCCAGTGTAGCTCTGGACTAAACCTTTGGATCATTGTCCTGAATTTTTGTCCCCATTTGATATTTTTCGCAAACTGATTATTTTTTCAATCTCAACAAGCTTTCCAATCTCTGCTGAGGACAAGCATATTTATAGCCTGATGGTTCTACCACCAAACTTGACCATAGGGATGGTGTTGACTGGGATATGTGCTGTCTTGGGTCTGTGCCAAACATCACAGTTAGCATCTAGAACAAAAATGTCCAATTTGGCGTCGTTATCACGACACATTTTGCCATATTTTTGCAGGATCATTCAGGTGCTTTATTATAAATTCTGTGAGGGAGGTGAGATGGGATTTCCACACTGTTATACAGTCCAGCTTTGTGGATGTTGTTGACTGGTGCATATTTTCTCCCATCTCAGCCATTTTTCAATGTTGTCACTGACTACATGGTGGCACCCCTCACCACTCAATTGATTGCGTGGCTCATTAAAATAATTTGCATTTAAATTAAGTTAGGATTCCACAGCTTGAAATGAAAACAAGTCATTTTGTCTTTCATATTTTTTGTTTTTGACTGAAAAGCTTTATCGGAAAGCTTTAAAGCGACAAAATATGATAATTGTGAATACTTTTGCAAGGCTCTGTATATAAATATATAAGGATAGGTTTTACACAATTTGTTCTTCACAATTCCCTTGCTTCATGAATAGAAGTGTTCATCCCAAAATGAATTAGATTTTGAGTTTATATGGAGTTGCTTTTTAACTTTATGGCAATATAATACAATGGCAGCCCCTATCTTTCTCTAATTGTGAAATAGAAAAGATGTGGAAAACCTGTACAATTCTTCAGGTTTCTGAATTCTGTCAAATTTCTTTGAATTCTTTTATTTTTCAGCTTTACCTCGATGAAAGGATTTCGGATCTGTGCCGATCCCAGAATTGACTGGGTTAAACAAGTTATCAGTTATTTGGATGAAAAACTTCTTAAGTAATGTTTGATGAAAGTGTTGGGAGATGTAAGATCTCTTCATTGTCATCCTGTGTTTCTTCCTTTTGTTGGAAATGCTGACACGGTGTTACATATTTCATCATGTTCCTCATGCATCATGCATCTATTCCTGCTAGAAATTTAGATTTAGCATAATTTTAAAAAGTATTTTCTCTATCCTTTTTTATACTGCACATATTTAGAAGCCAGGCCTTTTAGCCTTATTTCTCTGAAAAATATAATGGCATTTCATTAGCATTAAACATTTATATGTATATATTTACGCAGTATACTTAGCTCAGGGACTGAAGCATTTCTAGTTAGGTGGAAATGATAAATTCACACTTCTGTGAGGAGAACATTGGTTCATGAAACAAAATGTTGGCAAAGAAAGAATGCTTTGTTCAAACAATACATGTAACATACAAATACTATACTTTCTGTGCTTGAAACCTACTGATTTTGTTGTTAAAACTAATATACTCCTTTATGTTTCCTATTCATATGTACTGTAAGAGTAGTTGTCTTCTACTCTTAGCAAATACATCTTTTCTAGTTGTCCCCCTGGTTAACTCTTGACCCTCTCGATATGTACATTATGTGAAGCACACAGTGGTGTAAGTGATGCAGTGTGTCACTATTAGTCTGTAGCATGTTCTCTTATATGCTACTCAAATAACATGGTCAGGTTTTATTTTTAATTTGTGTAATCATTTGAACATTGCTATAAAAATTCAAGCTTTTAAGAAAGCACTTTATTTTATCCTTTTAATCTGTCTGACTCAGATGGCACTTGGCACTTGCTGTAGCAAGCTTGTATGGAAAATATACCAATAACCTCTTAAAATGTTTTGATAATACTGTATGTCAATGCATTTGTCTCTGTTGTGTCATAATCAATATGAAAAAAGGAACTGTGACAATGTATAATTTTAAAAATTAAAGAAAATTGTCCAGAGCACACTTTTTACTGTTTCTGAATGGAGCCTGACTTATAATTTAAATTGTCAATGCTTATTGCTTTCCTCATTAGCAATTTTTCTTTTACCTCTAAAATGACTGGATATGCTTGTGGTGACAGTTTTTTTAAAAAAAAACAATGACTATCTCTGCTGGAAAACATGAAACCATCTCAGCTAGTCATCGCTGCTTTTCTGTTGGCAGCTCTGTGGCCAAAGTCACTGTTGAGAATGATGTATAACCAAATTGCTGCTCTGCTGAATCTTTCTAAGGTAGTTCAGCTGCTTAAGTTTTAAAACAGTTAACTTATGCTTGATTATTTGGGAAAATCAATACTTGCAACAGACAGCAGTCTGAATTGTTCTGACCTTTCTGGAGCTCTTTAAAATACTACCATGCACTTCTTAAATACTAGGTAGTACTTAAGCAGCGAGGTGAAATTTTGTGGACCTCCTACACTGACACCGCACTGAGCAAACATTTAGAAAATCAGAAATTTATATTTCCCTAGACAAAATGATGATACTGTACCTGTGTTTATTATGTTTCGCCCACCCGTTTGAACAGACACACAAGGGGTTAAGTAGCGTTCAGCATTGATATTAATGCCTACATTTCCAGGATATTAAAATAAGTTTTTAGAAATGATTGGAGCATTGGTAGATTAGATGTTGAACAAGCCTCAAACAATACTTGTTGCCAAGTATCTATTTCTATTTCAATTACTTGCAAATAAGGAATAAATGAAAATAACATGACCGAATAACTATATATCCATCCATTTTCTAATCTCTTCTTCCAATTCAGAGTGGCAGTGGAGCCAGAGCCTATTCCAGCCAGCAATGGGAACAAGGCAGGATACGCTCTGGATAGGAAGCCAGCCAGTCCATTACAGGACACACAAACAAACTCCGACACACATGGGGCCAGATTTCCCAGAAGCTAATTAATCTACCACTTTGTTCTAGGACTCTGGATGCTATCTGCGCGTAGTTTTCCTCTGGGTGGTTGGGATTCCCAAAGTCTTGAACTGAACCCAGGGCCCCAGCGTTGAGAGGCTGCAATGTTAAACTACCGAACTGTTCATAACATGGGTCTATTAATATATTTTCATGACTTGTACACTCTTAATTATATTTTATTTTACAAATTGTTTTTTATTTTTAACACATCAAAAGTTACATCAATGCAGTTTAATAGTTTCAGTAGTATTTGTGATGACGCAGCGAGATGAGAAAAATAGCCGCGTCCGAGAGCTCACAGCTCTTAGGCAGGTCTTGGGCAACAGCGAGGTGCGGAACACCGCAACAAAAGTAAAAAAGGGAAGCCAAAAAGAAAAGACGCAAGAACAAATCCAGCACTCGAGGCTGCAGAGCTGTAGCCCTGTAGTAGCAAAGAACAAAAAGCGCTGAAAATAATTAAGCACAAAAAACGTAGAGGAAAAACAAAACCAGCGTAAGGAAACTACGAAGTTGCAAACGTACAAAAGCTCAGCTTATGACAGACCTCTGAGTGAAGGGCGAGGGAACGAATAGTTAAGTAATGGATGAATTAGCCGCCCGCTGTGAAAGTCTGTCGGCAGGTGTGCCGTTTCGCGTGTGTATGCAGGACCGATCACCGGCGCTTGCTGGGTGGGGCATGACAGCGTTTGCTTTTCAAATTGTAAAAGTTTTTTTTTACAACTACTTTCCTTTAAACAAACGAAAGTGTGAGAGTAATGGACTTGTTTTACAATGAATTAATCAAGTTCTCAGTCCAGCGCTTTAGGGTGATGAAAGAGATCAGAGGCATATTTAATAATCGACACATCTGCATGTCTCCCAGATTTCTTTAAAGCAGCTGTACCAGAAAAGCCAAGTGAAGGTATTAAATTATTCCAATCAAGCCAATAATGAACTGATTGAGGCTGTTCAGAGCCCAGATAGATTGAAAATCATATGCTGATACAGCTCCCCACTCAAACATCTTGACACTTATGATGACCGGTAAAATTAATGTTATATTCAGGATAAACATCTTAACTGATACATCTGTGATGTCTTTTCCTGATACGTAAATACTCCAAGACTTGAACCTCATGCCATTATTGATTTTTGCCTTTTCAGCACTTTAGACCTTCTCTAAAGCTTGTTGTATAATTTACTGATCTTACTCGGCTGTTTCACATTCTCTGAGACACATATGCAGCTATGAATTGCCTTTCTTGTATTTCACAGGCAGGTTGGTACAGACTACCTGCCATAATGAAAATTACTGTGTTGTGGATTTAATTCTCCAATTATAGATTGATGTTTCTTTATAATAGATTACATTGTAAGTGTAGGTCTATTATATTTAAGCTTCCCCAGAAATGTTTCAGTTTCAAAATGCTTGTGTATAATTTATTATCCATCCACCCATTTTGTAACCACTTCTTCCAGTTCAGGATCACAGAGGACCTGGAACCTGTCCCAGCAAGCATCGGGCACAAAGCAGGGTGCACTCTGGACAGGGACAAATTTCCCAAAAGCCAATGAACCCACCAGCATGTCTTTGAACTATGAGAGGAAACCAGAGCAGCCAGAAAAAAACCTGTGCAAAGACAGGGAGAACATGCAAACTCCACACAGTTAGCACCCCAGGTCTGGAATTGAACTCCAGATGCCAGCGTTGCAAGGCACCACTGTTAAGCACTGTGCTGCTTGATGGATATTGTGACTTGTACATATAAAATAAAGAGTAAAAAGTCTTAAATCTTTGATATGAAACAGGAAGAGCTGTGGTCATGATGCAGACCCCTGTAGTACTCTAGTAACGACATCAACCCAAACTGAAAATTTATCCCTTAACAGTTTTCTGTTCATTTACCAGTTTCTTGATTCAAATACATGCATTACCTTCGATGCCAACTACTTTCTATTTAAGAGGTCTTAAATCTTGAGGACCTTCAGCAAAGTCTGAAAATCTAAATATGCTATTTCATATTGTCTGTATATATCCATTACTGTCTTTGTTTAAAGAACTTTAATAGTTAAACAAAAACTACCTTTTATAACTCTTGTGTTGACTATCTGAGAATCTTATTGCCAAACAGGTGATCCAACCGTTTAGTTCTAATTACTATTTCTCTAACCTTATGTGTGATGCAAGACTTATTGATGTGTGATGGAGTCTGCTAGCAGAAGCTGTATGTTACTCTGTACCCATGTAGGGGTAGGAGCTGTGAACTCCTGCTGGATTCACATGCTAAACTCTAACCTTCACGCTTGCTGTAACACAGATGCTTCTCCCTCTCTGTACTAAACTCCCTGATAAGGAAGTAATATTTTAATTGCTTTCTGAGACCTTGAGTTTCTTGAGAAAGTACCTTAAAGACAGGCGAAGGGGGGTGTAGAGAAAAGTGTATATAAACTGTGGGGAGCCATATCCCCTTTGAACAACAACAACAATAATCCTCATTGTGTTGTTCCTTGTACAGTATACATACAATAAAGCTTGGCTTGACAAATTAACACCTCAGGCTCGAATCTCTTGGTTTCTACAGTGTGTCATTACTTGGACTGGTTATCACCTTTTTCATGGTTTCATAATTTTTCAGTCAATGGGTATAACCCCACTCTTGAGTGACTATTGGAAAAGTTTAACAGCCTATTAATATCATCTCTTTACTTGAATACTACTAGTTTGTGGAATACTCTCATTTATCTTGAGTTTTGGTAGTACCTGCGGTACCCTCATGATTTAGTATAAACACTTTATTTAATATACTAGCCATTCCCCCTTCACTGTTTAGGCCATCTGTGTTTTCCAGTGTTGTAAACAGTCTGTCACCTTCTTGGACACTTTTCGTCTTTTCACAAAACCTGTATTCCTTTGAAGACACTGATGTTTCACCCCCCCCTCCCCATCAGTGCTTGTTCAGGGCTAGGTCACTCCTTTCCAAGTGATAGAGCCTTTAACTCACTTAGTCCAATGCATGACTGCTCATTCTTCCTAGACAGTGCCTCGCTCCATTAGTTATTAATTTATCCTGGGCCCTTCTTCTTGTCCAGTAGAGGCCTCCCTCTGTCATAAGCACATCTTAATATTTTTGTCCCTTCCTGTGCTGAGGCTTGGGACAGACAGATTCTCCTCTTCCTTCTCTGAGCACTTATACATTTCCCGAATGACAATGCGTCTTTTGGTTCTTTTTCAGATCATAATGGTCATAATCATTATAGTCTGCCACACTATTGTAGCGTCCATTGCAATAATGTGTGCTACCTCTCTCAGAGCCTTTCCAGTATCCATTTTCCATTTTCCCTATGCTTGCAATTCAATGTATTCCATTTTGTTAATTGGATCCTGCTCATTGAAATATAATTTTATAAAGTGCTCTCTTTCTCCTTATTTTTTGTCTAATAGATCAACTAAACCATTTGCCCTCTGCTCTACACCCTATGATTTACTTACACCTGGAAATAATGTATTCTGTGCTTCAAGCAGAATAGCTCTAATCTTGATAGAGCACACATCAACCATGTTTACCTCTTCCAGTTTAGCAGCCGGTAACTCTGATTTTTCACAATTCACCTCTGTGTATCTTTTCTTTCTTAACACTCTTTTGTTGGCATTTATCCCCAAGGAGAGATAGCGTTCTCTCTTGATCTTTTTCCCCTACAATATTATCACCAAAGGGGCAATGTTCTACATTTCTTGTAAGAAATAACACAACAGCATCATCAGAACAGATTAGAGAGGAAAGAAGGTTCAGAGAAGAATTCACAGATGAATGTTTTGCCTTCTGCTGAGAATCATTGTTTTGACAAATTTGGATATTTAATCTAACCACGATTTTGCCTGCTCAAAGTGATGAAGCATAAATGGGTAAAAGATAACGGTTTTACAGAGAAACTATCATACATAAGAACTCCCTTACTGGAGGATGACAGGATCACTCTCTGCTCTGAAGAGCCTGCGGACACTCAAAAACAGTCCTGCTGCAGTCAACATGAAACCACCACAGCTGGTCATCACTGCTATTCTGTTGGCAGCCTTAAAGCAAGTGACTGTTGAGGATTTCTGTCTTACTTTTTTTTTTGTCTGTCTTCCTTACTCCTGACAGACAGGCCCTTGAGCAGAAGAAAAGATGCTGAAGTGAAGTGAAGTGAAATTGAAATGTTTCCATACAAGAGGCAAAGCTTGTCTTGATCTAGTCTGTTTGTTTAAAAATCCATGCTCTGAAGCCCCTGGACATATCATCCGTGATGTTACCTGGGGTCGCTTGGTGTTTTCGGGTCTTTCAACATCAGACACTCTTGCCCACAACACCCAGCCAAGGTCGATGAAGTCCCAGCCTGTGGCCAGGTTGGCCAGTCTTCCTGATCCCTAGCCATCTCAAGACTCTTTTTGCAGCCTCTAAAGTGGATCTGTGAGCCTTGCTCTTGCTTACCCCTTGACAGGCTCACATAGTGGTCTTCCTCCCATCCCACGGCACTGTTAACCTTTATACTTGACTGTCTTGCCTCCTCCATCCTGTCTAAAAATTGCTTACACTTATATAGGGCTTTTCTGTACACTCCACTCAAAGCGCTTTACAAGTAATAGGGACCCCCCTCCACCACCTGGATGATGCAAGGCCAGAACACTCACCACACATCAGCTATCAGTGAGGAGGAGAGCAGAGTAATGAAGCCAATTCATAGATGGGGATTATTAGGAGGCCATGATTGTAAGGGCCAATGGGAAATTTGGCCAGGACACCAGGGTTACACCACTACTCTTTTCCCGAAATGCCTTGAGATTTTTAATGGCCACAGAGAGTCAGGACCTCGGTTTTATGCCTGTTTACAGTATAGTGTCCCCAGCACTATACTGGGGTATTAGGATCCACATGGACTGCAGAGTGAGTGCCCCCTGCTGGCCCCACTGACACCTCTTCTAGCAGCAACCTTAGCTTTTCCCAGGAGGTCTCCCATCCAGGTACTGACCAGGCTCACACCTGCTGAGCTTCAGTGGGTTGCCAGTTGTGAGTTGCAGAGTGATACGGCTGCTGGCTGTCTTCCCATGGATCCGTTAGTTCTAGCATAACCACCTGCTTAGATGTTTTGGACAGCAGTGCGGGTCACTGCAACGGTGTCAGGAGACTTCAGCTGCCAGTCTTTCGCCATTACCAGGCAACCAGCTGACACTTTGGGCCACAACCATGGCTGCTACTTGGCTCTGTTGAATGGTCAAGCTTGCTGGGTGCTGGTATTTACTATTGTTGATGGCTCTACAAAAAGTGTCCGCGAAGGCCTTCAGCACCTGGTCGTGGCGCCTTCCATAGCAACCTTTTGCAAGGCTTTTTGGATAACAGTAGAGGGTGTGCTCCAGCGTCCCTCGTCCCTGGACACAACAGGCATGCTCGTGAGCCGCTTGTGCCCCAACAGAAAGGGGAAAGGTAAGACGTTGTAGACTGCCTGGATCATGAAGTTATAATGCAATGGAGCTTCACCTTCCAGAGCCTGGACCACAAAATTTCGCAGTCCATCACGTACTCCCATCTGGAGGTCCTCACCTCCTCTCCTTCTGCCCACACTTCCTCTTGGAGCAACTTACACCTGTCTGCACCTTGGGCCTTTATATAAATACTTCAAATAATCAAGAGGACCCTGTTTCCTGAGCTCCTGCGGGAACTGGACAACCACAGTTTCAGGGCCAGGGACAGGGAAAAGGCAAGGACAAAAGCAAGTGGTAGGGCTTGGAGGGACTCTCTCATTGTACAAATCCAGCCCCAACATCCACTTGCATTGATTGATAATGGACAATCACCTGATAAAGAAAGTTTTTAGTTGATGTAGGTTAATTTATTAGAGTGTGTATTTATTGTGAGATGTTATTTTGTGAAATAAAGTTTATTTTGGTAGAAAAACAAAACTGTGATCATAAAATAATGTGCTTTGAAGTGTTGTAAACTTCCACTGTATGGGTAGAGCCGAAATCAATAGTTTTTCACTAACCTAAATCAGACTATGGAGGAAAGAAAATGAGCTAAAGAGAAGCAGAATGGGACTAGATGGGTATACTAGAGAATGGATGTTAACATCTTAAAGAGATGCTCCTAAAGCACTAAACTTTTGGGATTAACATATTTATCCTGAGTATGAGTAAATCAAGGGGCTAACTACTTTATCTCATACAGGGCTGTGGGGGACCAGAGTCTAACCCAGCAAGCAACAGGGTACACTATGGTCAGGTCCATCGCAGGATACAAACACGCACACATTCACACCAGTGCCAGTTTTCCCAGAAGACAATTAGCCTACCAGCATGTCTTTGGACTGTGGGAGGAAACCAGTGCACCTGTCAAAAACCTACACAAACATGGGGAGAACATACAAACTCCACATAGATAGCACCCCAGGAATTAAATCCAGGGCCCCTATTTAAACACTAAAACAAACACTACACCACTGTGCCACCCAGGAATAAAATAAATCATAAATGGTTTCAGAATTAAGACAGAAATAGAACGGTAAAGGATGAAGTATAATATTAGTTTGTGCTAATTATATTAAAACGTTTTTGAGATATGAGAATTTAGAAATGTCTAGACAATGAAATAGCTAATATATGAGAATGATATTTAAAGTGTTCATTGAGGACGAAGACAACACAATTCCTGAGTCTGAAGTGAAAAAGAGTTTCATATTAAGTATTATTAGCATATAAGAGGCAGAAGTGTGCCAGTTACTAGAAGCACTTAAGTTAAAAAAAAGCTCCAGGGCCTGATGTTATTTTACCAGTTGTTCTTATGAAAACATGAAGTGTTATTCATTGGCCATCAACAGAACTCTTTCAGCAATCATTCAAGGATAGTACTGGGAGAGAAAGCACTTGGTAGATGACAGTTAATGTAGACAGGTGCAGAACACTCCATGCACGTAGTGAAAACATTTACCAAAAATATATGATAGCAAATAATGAGCTTGAAGAAGCTGTTTATGATCAAAAACCTACTGTAGGTGTTTTTGGATATATATTTACATCTGCTAGACATCTGTGTCTAGCACTAATGAGGGAAAACAGAATGCTAAACTATTTAAAGTATAGTGTAAAGGACAGATAAAGAATGTTACAGATTGAACAGCCAGATAATTCCCAGGTGTAAAGGAGTGTCTTACTTTTTTAGTTTTGAAGACTGTGAGGGGACCTGATTCACTTATTCTCAGCCCTCAAGGTACCAATGAACAGTGAAACACTAATCAAAGCCTGCAAGTGGAAACTACAACAGCGAAAGAAATCAGAGGACACAGTGGACAGAGAGAAAGCTACATGGAAGAGCATTTAAAAGAGAGGTGTGATAAAAGTATTATTACTCGAGAGTTTTTAATATTAACACATTTTATATTTATAGCATGAAACCACTTTGTTTGGCATAATAAAAAAAGTGAATCTATGTTATCTATGTTCAGTTATCTATGATGTATCAGACATGTGAAGACTAAGTATATATTCCTCTGGTTTGTCAAGATTAACCTTTCATTACTTTTTTGTGAAAGAGCACTTGAATTTTCTCAATACAGTTTTTTTTTTGTTTAGACTTTTTATTGGAGCTTTATATTGGTACAAATATTCATATCTTTGAATTTGCAGGGAAATTACTGTCTGCATAGTTCTATGTATACATGTATCTTTTAAGAAAACTTAAATTTACAGAGTAAGGACATTAATTAAACATATTTGGCATCATGTTGCTAAATTTATCATTCATGCCTGACCGTGTTACATTTCAGTGACTGTAGCTGTTGTATAAACGATAGATCACCTCAATTGCATTATTTTACAAATAAAATATATTTATTTGTACAGGCACAAATGTTGATGAGTCAGTTGATTGGACTCATGTGATGAGCTGGACCTGAAAGAGTTTTAAAAAATATGCCTCATGTATCAAAAGAACAACGTCTTTTTGTCATCGGCGTGCTAGAGTCTCGACAAATGCTCTGTCGCTAGCCATCTGGGGTGTTCACAACCAGCAGCTTCTAATGTTACATCCAAAGAAAGCCCACCAATGATATGCCAAGTCTGCTCAGATGTAATTGCCAACAAGGCAGCCAAGTCCTCTTTAGCCCACAGCCGAAACATTGTTTCTTTTCTTCTCTTTTCAGCATTGAATAAACTTTTATTTGTTCCTAATAAAATATGTATATATTTACAGTGCCTTGCGAAAGTATTCGGCCCCCTTGAACTTTTCAACCTCTTGCCACATTTCAGGCTTCAAACATAAAGATATAATTTTTTTATTTTATGTGAAGAATCACCAACAAGTGGGACACAATTGTGAAGTGGAACGAAATCTATTGGATTTTTGAAACTTTTTTAACTAATAAAAAAATGAAAAGTGGGGCGTGCAAAATTATTCGGCCCCTTTACTTTCAGTGCAGCAAACTCACTCCAGAAGTTCAGCGAGGATCTCTGAATGATCCAATGTTGTTCTAAATGACTGATGGTGATAAATAGAATCCACCTGTGTGTAATCAAGTCTCTGTATAAATGCACCTGCTCTGTGATAGTCTCAAGGTTCTGTTGAAAGCGCAGAGAGCATCATGAAGACCAAGGAACACACCAGGCAGGTCCGTAATACTGTTGTGGAGAAGTTTAAAGCCGGATTTGGATACAAAAAGATTTCCCAAGCTTCAAACATCCCAAGGAGCACTGTGCAAGCGATCATCTTGAAATGGAAGGAGTATCAGACCACTGCAAATCTACCAAGACCTGGCCGTCCCTCTAAACTTTCAGCTCAGACAAGGAGAAGACTGATCAGAGATGCAGCCAAGAGGCCCATGATCACTGGGTCCCTGGATCAAGGGGAAGATGAATGCAGCCAAATACAGGACCATTCTGGATGAAAACCTGTTGGAGTCTGCAAAAGACCTGAAACTGGGACGGAGATTTATCTTCCAACAAGACAATGATCCCAAACATACAGCAAAATCTACAAAGGAATGGTTCACAAATAAACGTATCCAGGTGTTTGAATGGCCAAGTCAAAGTCCAGACCTGAATCCAATCGAATCTGTGGAAAGAGCTGAAAACTGCTGTTCACAAACGCTCTCCATCCAACCTCACTGAGCTCGAGCTGTTTTGCAAGGAAGAATGGGCAAGAATTTCAGTCTCTCGATGTGCAAAACTGATAGAGACATACCCCAAGCGACTTGCAGCTGTAATCGCAGCAAAAGGTGGCTCTACAAAGTATTAACGCAAGGGGGCCGAATAATTTTGCACGCCCCACTTTTCATTTTTTTATTAGTTAAAAAAGTTTAAAAAATCCAATAGATTTCGTTCCACTTCACAATTGTGTCCCACTTGTTGGTGATTCTTCACATAAAATAAAAAATTTATATCTTTGTTTGAAGCCTGAAATGTGGCAAAAGGTTGAAAAGTTCAAGGGGGCAGAATACTTTCGCAAGGCACTGTATGTATGCTTTTTGTGCAAGTGGTCTAACTTACCTATAAGCAAGGCCAAGAAATGTCTTGAAGACCACTAACAATAACCACATTGCCAAGAAGTAGAAAATGATGTCAACACAAACAAATCTTTTTTTATAAATAGCTTCCTCAAGCTCAGTTGCCCGTTTTATATTTTTAGCTTTAGTTTTTTTCTACTTGGAACACACTGTACTTGTACGTCTTCCGAGAGTTTCCTCCTTCTTGAAATGTTAATCCATTTATAGTTTGCTTTGCAGCTGTTTGTGTTATGCTCAGGTGAACCAGAGCTCACAACTTCCAGTTTCCATGGCAATCATCGTACGTGGAGCCGTGAGAACTCGATCAGGTCGGCTGTCTATGCTACATGTACCCACATAGTGGGTAATTGCTTCATCAGTTCCAGGGTTGTCATTGAGTTTCCTACTTGTGAATGGAAATGCTTCTTGCTCTGACCAGCTTGACAGTACAACTCTCAGTTCTTCACCAGACTCCTCAATCTCAAGACAGAACCTGTCGGCCAGCTGGATGCCTGTCAGTCTCCTATCATATGTGAACTTGACTAATTTATTTCAAGCAGTGATATAAATTAGGAAAACCGGTTATTTTGATAAGCCAGCAGCTGTATCACTCTGCAACACACAACTGGCAACCCACTGAAGCTCAGTGGGTGTGAGCCTGGTCAGTACCTGGATGGGAGACCTCCTGGGAAAAACTAAGGTTGCTGCTGGAAGAGGTGTTAGTGGGGCCAGCAGGGGGCGCTCACCCTGCGGTCCATGTGGGTCCTAATGCCCCAGTATAGTGCTGGGGACACCATAATGTAAACAGACACCGTCCTTCGGATGAGATGTAAAACCGAGGTCCTGACTCTCTGTGGTCATTAAAAATCCCAGGACGTTTCTCGAAAAGAGTAGGGGTGTAACCCCAGCATCCTGGGCAAATTTCCCATTTGACTTTACCAATAATAGCCTTCTAATAATCCCCATCTATGAAGTGGCTTCATTACTCTGGTCTCCTCCCCACTGATAGCTGATGTGTGGTGAGTGTTCTGGCGCACTATGGCTGTCGTCGCATCATCCAGGTGGATGCTGCACACTGGTGGTGGTGGAGGGGAGTCCCCATTACCTGTAAAGCACTTTGAGTGGAGTGTCCAGAAAAGCGCTATATCAGTGTAAGCAATTATTATTATTTTTATAATACATGTTATTGTGGTTCCAGGTTTCTGTCCAAACACATTGATACCCTTGAATGCTTGATACTTTGCAATTTCAAAATTAATCTATTATGAGGGTTTAATCAAAGCTTTATGAAAGTCTGAGTATACTACATAAAATATACTATGCTGGGATTCATTACTGGTGTATATTTTCCAAAGAATTCCTACAGATCATTTGCCTTTGAAGTGTTTTTTTCAGACACAGTAGAATGTAATCAGGACCTGGAGATTTACAGTATCTTGACTGGTTTGAGTACCACTAATACTTCTTCTTCTATATCAATAAAAGTAATAATTTCATTTAGTGATAGCATTATTTAGTCTGAGATTTTGTGTATTCTTTTATTGAAAAAAGAAACATCTGATACAACAGATACTTACCTTCATTGTCTAAACATTTTTTGCCGTTGTTTTTGCCTCTGAGATACTTTCTTCAATCTTCAACTGTTTTCCTTGCTGAAATAAATCATCATCAAATGATCATTGCCGTTGTCATTGAATCAATCGTAATGGAATTTAATGTAAAAAAGCGACATTGTTGGTGTTTACTGACACCTAGTGGTTCATTTACTTCCTTATCTAAAGGCAAAAGATGAAGGTGTTTCAAAGGGTCAGGACTCATATTGACTCATGTACAGTAGCCCTTGTAGTTTGACATGACTGTTAATAAATTTAAACTTGTCCATTTTAATACACACACACAACATACATGTTAACAATGATGTCCCATTTCACTACAAATAATGTGTACATACTTTTACCAAAGTACAAGGGTTCAAACAGAACACTTTTATGGGAGAAAGAAGCAGAGGTTCAGACTCCAAACCTAAAACAGTTGATTCACAACTTTTACTAATACAAACCTAAATTATTTCACATGTCTAAGTTAGTTTTAAATTTTAATATCATGTGGCGAGAGCTAAAGAATGTTCTGCACCCAAGAAAGCCCTCAAACATCACCGAGCTGAAGCAGTTTTGTAAGGAAGAGTGGGCCACAATTCTTCCCAGGAGATGTGAGAGACTCATCACCTCATAGAGGAAATGTTTAATTCAAGTTAATTTCTTCTAAAGTGTGTGCCACCTGTTACTGTATCAAGGGTTCCACTTACTCAAGTACATTTTTTGTGCAGTATTTCCAAATGAGGTTAGTTTGATCAAATGCTGCTTTTCTTATTATCCAAAACTATTGATTCAATTCCTCTCACCTACTGTAGCTATGAAAAGATTGCTTCAGGATTAATTTGTATTCAGGTGAGGTAAGTGCATTCTGTCTTTTACTCTTATCAAATAATTCAGTTCAAATAAATTTTCCCTCACGGAAAACAATTTTCTTATTTTCCCTTTAGTTTTTTTTATTAACTCTTGACCCTCTTGAAATGCGAGTACATGAAGTGAAGTGCTTTTTGGCCTTGGTGGGCAGCGAGTTGCTGATGCATGGAACTCTTTTGTAATAAACTTGAAAGACAGAAAGGTAGTCTTTGTAGTATTAAATGACTCAGGTGTCAGTCTATTATTGCTGTGGAAAGCTTTCATATAAAATGTAATATTGTTAATGCTATTGTCTCTGCTTTGTAATTATCAGATATGTGAAAAGGAATTGTGACAATATACCATCTGAAAATAAACATGCCCTGATTGTTAGACAGCACTATTTCCTTCTTGTTTCTAACTGTATGCAGTGCTGTAATTTAAATCAGTGCTCAAGGGATATCGCTTCTGAAAATTTGTCCTGTACCTCTAAAATGCTAAGCATCCTTTTTCTGACCAAAGAAGAAGATTTGTGCACAAATGCAGTGTGGAAATTCCAAACCCAGACACATAAGAAAAGTTGTTTTGGCTTTTTTTAACTTATCCAGTTGCTCAGTCTTACTTTTTACCATATTTTCGAGCCTTTAGGGTTTTTAAGTCTTTAACATTCAAATAACATTCCATGTACATATGACACTGCATCAGGAACAGCAAATCTTTGAGTGTGAAAATCTATCGAACTTAATTTCTATATAGACTTAAGGATTCTTTTCAGCTGTGTTGGGTTAATCAATATTAAACTACAGTGTAATTTTGCACTGAGTGGGTGCTGGCACTGTAGCCTCAGAGCTCTTAGGTCCTAAATTGCAGAGGCTTCTGGGAGAACTTTGTCTGTATTCCCTGTAACTGCGTGCACCTTTGCTGGCCATGTTAATTGGTGTCTCTGTATTGTCTATATTGAGTGTGTGATTGTGTGTGAGTGTGTGCAAATGTGTGTATATGCCTTATGATGGACTGGCATACCATCTCAGATTCAGTATTGCCTTAGGGTACCATAATCTTTACCAGGAATATGAACTTTTTACCGAAAGGTTACCAATCTTTACCAATAAATATAATTAACAGGAATTTAGATGGATAATTGTGTCGTAGCAGATAATTATATTGAATAATTAGAAAAATAATAAATGGCAAAAAACTTGCGGGGATGCCTCATACTGAGGAATGCCAATGAGGGGTAGCCCCTTGTCTTTGAGATACCCTTCTGCCTTTTTTTTGTTTTTAATGCCCTTTAATTCATATCCCCTTTTAATTACATGGTATATTCTGAGCGTAATTGTTTATAAATAATTGATGTAAAGTGCCTCAGAAATGCTCTGAAAGTCACTATATAAGCCTATAACCGATTGTTTGAATGAGAGAAACATGAAAGATGTGAATACTTCATCTTTGACTACTTGGCTGGGGAGTTTATTCCAAACTCCCACAATCCACTATGTACAAGATTGCCCCCTCTTCTGTTTTTAAATACATTGCCTAGTAGTTTCCACTTGTACCCTCTGGTTTGTGTTTTATTGTTTAGTTCTTTTTGACTGTCAGCTGAT
Source organism: Lepisosteus oculatus (assembly GCF_040954835.1). NCBI lineage: Eukaryota > Metazoa > Chordata > Actinopteri > Semionotiformes > Lepisosteidae > Lepisosteus > Lepisosteus oculatus. The sequence goes on along the minus strand of NC_090696.1, from coordinate 42,391,779 downwards.
CATACTTTTCTGAATAGAGCAGTGATACCTTTTTTGTCACATGGTGCCTAAAATTGGACACAATATTCTAAATCTAGTCTTGCTAGGGCTTGTAAATTTCAAAATAACATCCTTTGACTTGTCCTACACTTTACATTCTAACTTTCTGATTGACTTCTTTTCTTGCTTTCCTATACTGCCTAAAGGGAAAATGGTCAAATAATGTAATATATTTCATAATGTCAACATAAGTACTTACAGTTTTCATGTGTAGCTTTGAGAACAGAATTTTGCACTATTTGAAAGAGAACACAGACAAATGCATCTCTTTCTTGGGGAACATGGAATTGTTGTTTACCGACGGCTAGTCTTACATAAACTTACAATAAAAATATCCATTTACAATACAATATACAATTGTACAATATACAAATATATTGTATGTTCTCCCTGTGTTAACATGTGTTCTCTCCAGGTCTTCCGGTTTACTCCCACAGTCCACTTAATGGTAGGTTAACTGATTGCTTGGAAAACTGGCCCAGCCGTTAGTGTGTCTGTATTTCTGTGACTTGCGATAGACTGGAGTCCCATTCAGGGCTTATCCTATCTTTCGCCTGCTGCTTGCCAAGTTAGCCTCCATCTCCCCTGCAACCCTGTATTGGATTAACAGTTCGGAAATGGATGGATATGTTTTAATAATAAATGATGCAGATGTTCGTCTGCAATTATTGTGCATTTACTATAAACAAAGTAAAAAAAGACCCATCAATGATTTGGGTGGGGCTTCAAAAGATTTTGTGCCTCTAATGCTTTTGTCTCTGCTTTGTTAAGTGGGGGAAAAAGATCTGCGACAAATGAGAATTTTAAAATAACAAAACATTAATCCTTTAGACAGTTGCATTTTCCTTCGGCACCTGCAAGATCCCTTTGACTCACAATCCCCGAACATAGCTGAAGGATTTTGTTTTATTCTGTGTGCTCTACAACGCACTGGCATCACATTCACTACAGCCCCACCTTGTGTCTTGTGTCTGCTGGGCTAGGCTCTAGTTCACTGTGGACCTTCCTAAGGATGAAGTGGTTATAAACAATGGATGGATGAATCTTCATTCTGTGTTGATCAAGCTGGATGGTATCTATTGTGAGAAAAATGCAATGCTTTGTGTTTACCGTTGTTCCGTGGTTGCCTATTTTGCCAGGCAATAGGGAAACAATTAAGTCTCATTTTTGAGTGTTACTGCTGCTTTAAAATTTTGACATAAAGTAAATGGCTTTGATATTACCTTTAAAGATAATAATCACATTATTTTGTACATGCATAAATGTTAATGAGATTAGTTGAAAAATGTTTAAACACGTTTACAGCATTGTTATGACAACCTTATATTTTGAATGTAAGTCTACTTTTGTTTCTCATGCTATACCAAAAATACTATCTTTGCAGAGTGCAGAAAGAACACGTAATACAGCTGTTTGCTCACCAGGGTAGCCTATTTGAAAATAAACTGCTGACTGAGAAGTTTGACTTTTTTCTTCCAGCTCCTCTATAATGTTTCTCCTTTGTAGCCCATATCACTGGTGTTGGCCTCGATCCCCTGGGGAAAGGCACAGCCTTTTCTCCTTTGGCTTGCTTAGCACTAAAGGTAAAATCCCCTGTGACTTAGTGAGATGATTAAATCAAACTAGGACCAGCAGTGAGTGTGTTGCTGCAGTCAACTACAGATGAGTCTAGCAACCAAGCCCTGTGCCAGAACTTATCCACATAATGTAGTGTATTTAAAGGACTAGTCTTTATCACCTTGATTTTCTGTTTCATTTGATTTGACTTTCCTGCTATGTGGTTTGTAGAATTCATTGGTATAATTTCAGTTTAGAATTTGATTTATTTACTGATCTAAAAAGAAAACTTTTACATACGAGAATTCTCTGAAAAGACTTCTGAAAACTAGTTGCCAGAAAGTGTAAAGAAAAGAGTGAAAAGGGGGGTAATTATGAAAATCCCATGAGCAAAAACTGCATATTCCCAATTGTACTTTTTATTTCAGGTCTGTCAGGTTCTTATTGTTTTTCAATCATATTTACAATAGTTAGATATAATTGCAAATAACATGAGGATGAAGTATTAAACAAAATCACACAAAACTTACAAAAGGGAATGCAATACAAAAAGCTGAAACAATAGAGTTAGATAAATGGTAGAAACTACTCCTTTTACATTCTGTTTTATGTTATTGTCTTTCTTTGCCTTGATAGGTAAATTTGAAAGAAAATTATAATGTAAGTGCTCTGTTACCCTTTATTAATAATTTCTCTTTAATGCTTGTTAAAAAAATAAAGCATTTTACCACTAACAAGTCAGAATCAACACTTATTCTGTTAGAAAAAGCTGAACAAGATTCCATTAAAAAATAATGTATAGAAATGGCAGACAGTTTGGTTATAAGAATAGTTTCCTAGATCCTAAAAAGCAATAGAACAGTAGGAGGATTTGAATGAAGAAACACACACAGGACACTTAAGGTCAGCAAAAAGATTCAAGTTAACATAAATCAAATAGTGCTTCCAATGGAATGAGATTAAATACAGGAAAGCAAAAGTTGCAGTAAGGTCAAAATACTCTATACTGAAATATGCACATCCTGAGAATGACATTATTTTTTCGGTGTCCACCCCAATGGACAAGGAGACGTCATGCTCCTGTATGCTGAATAATAATATGTCACCCATAAAGTTATTTTCAATTAAAAACAACTGTATCTTTGCTCAAATTAGATTAAGAGAGCTATTGCATTATTTGGCCAATTGAACTGTGTCCCCACATCTAAGAAATGATTTAATGTGATACAACAAACAATTGCACTTTGGAAGTGGAGGACAGGAGCTGGATACCCCAGGCCAATGATTTTTAAAATTCCACTCAACCCAAAGCATGAGATAATACAGTGGAAGAGAGCTGGATAAAATATTTAGTCAATAAGACTTTTAGATGATTGCCATTTAAGCAATAGGTTGACAACTGATTATACACAATATGAATCTACACACAAGTGACCCGGACAACAATAAATATAAAATGAATATGAGTAAAATTTATTTAAAAATATTTGAGGTTCACCCTGAAATAATTTAATTTAAAAAGAGTTCTGCTTTATCTCAACTGTGTTTATCTCAACTGGAAGGCAATCTGTTCACATTTTGTATGATAGTAATTGATATAAATCATCAATTTAATTTTTTCATGATGAGGAGACTAATGTGAATGTCAGGTACACAACTACTAAACTGTAGATTTGACTTATCTTAGAGAAATCATATCTCCCTTTCATACATAAATAGCCAACTATATAAGAAATATCTGAAAATACCAGCTGACACCATTTATTTTAGTTATTTTTTGGGTTGATTTATTTTATGTTATTGACCATGAAAGGAAATGGGTCCAGAGTCTTGTTATTTTTGGCATCTGCTGCTTTTCATTGGCGTGAAAGCTTAGCTTGCTCTAGTTTTCTCTTGAGTCCTACACATCTCAGTGTCAGCTCAGCATGCCGGCGCCTCAGCATCTCAAGCCTCTGACTCAGAGCTTCGGAGGCATCTACCTTTTCTTCAAAGTCCCGGAGCAAGGTCTCATTTCCCAGAAGGCCACACTTCTGCCGGAGCTTCAGGTTGTCCGTGCGGAGAGCATCACGGGCCTGTTTGGTCTTGGTGAGGATGTCCCTCTTCCGAGCTACCAGGGCTTCCACCTCTGTAAGTTGAGCCTTCTTTGCCTGGTTCTCCACCTGGACAAACTGCAGTTTCTCCTTGACGTGGGTGAGGACCTGGACTGTGCTGGTAATCTTCTTCCGGAGTTTCAGGAGCTCCTCGTTGCGCTCCTCAATCTTCTCGTTGTACGTCTGGTTCTCAATCTTCAACTGCTCAAAGTCGATGAGGTGCAGCCCTTCAGCCAGCTCCTCCTTAGCCTTCAGCATAGCCTCAAATTTCCTGACCTTATTCTTCAGCTTGATGTTCTCTAGCCTCACCTGGACCAGCTCGTTCTCTTTCCGCTGCTCATTGGCCTGGATCTGCTCCACTTGTGCGACAGCGGCTTGCTTTCCTAGGCGCCGGCTCATGGCTGACACTGCCACCTCCTTCTTGAAGCCCATGAAGACCTTCCACTCACTGTCCACCTGGCTCACTTTTTCCTGGGACTGGGCTCTCAGCTCCTTGATCTGCTGCTGGTAGCTCTCTGAGTCCCGCCTGTGCTGCCATTTCAGGTCCTCCATTGTAGACATGTACTTGAGGTAGCGCTGCTCCTGATCTGAGACTGGCTTCTCTTTCTCATGACGGATTTCCTCCCCTGTCTTCCTGCGGAAGTACTCCACTAACTTGTTCTGTAGCTGACCGCTCTGCTGGATAATATTCGCCTTTTCCTTCTTAAGTTCTTTGTACCTTTCCATGTATTCTTCATAGTTTATGCTTAGGGCTTCTTCCTCCTCTTCCTCCTCCTCCTCTTCTTCTGTTGGGCTTGTCTCTCTTTCTGGCGCCTCCAGCTCCAGCTCTAGGGGAGCATTTTCCTGCTGGGCCACTGGGCTGCCCTCTCGAGACAGCAGCTCTCCTATGATCTGCTGCCCTTCTTCCTCCTCTTGCTCTGCTAAAACTTCACTAGAAGGCACAACTTGCTTCTCCTCCTCTTTTACAGGTGTTGATGCATCTTCAGCAGCACTATCTCCTTTTAACTCTTCTAAGGTTTCAGCTTCAGCTTCGGCAGGTCCTCCTAGAGACTCACCTGAAACCTCATCTGCTGGCCCCTGTCTGGTGCCGGGAAGGTCACTGTTAACTTCAGGCAACTCTTCCTTTTGTTCCGTCCCAGCCTCGGTACCATCCTTTTCAGCTAGCAGTTCAGCAGTGCAGTCATTGTTATTTCCAGCTTCATTAGATTCTCCCTCGAATGTCTCTTCTTGCTTTTCGGTTTGGGACAAACCGTTAGTGTTCTCCGCTTCAGGAAGGTACTCTGTCGTTTCCTCAACAGTTTCGAGTTTGGGGGGCTGTGACGCCTCCATCGCAGTACGAAATAATATAAGAATAATAAGTCACTATTTGTTCCTATCCCGCTGTAAAATAAATGTAAATCTATTGTTAGCTGTAAAGTTAGCTCAAACTAAACACTGGGTCCAAAAAGAAAAAAAAGAACCCAAAACTGAATCACCTAGAAATTACACCTACTGTACCTTTCCTGTCCAACTATTTTATAAACCTAATGCGGTGTCTTTCGGTTGCCCCAGAAACGGGGGCGTGACCCAACCAGCATGCGCGTGATATTTATATTAATGAGACGCAGGGAGCAGAGCGGTAGCTGCTCAGTGCGCATGCGCCTGCCTTGGAGGCTGTGCAGCTTCAACAACAAGCAGCAGCAGCCTGCAACATGGCCGACCTGGGCAAGAAGTACTGCGTTAATTGTCTAGCAGATGTAACGAACCTGCGGCTTCGTTGCACCGAGTGCCAAGACATCGAACTCTGTCCAGAATGCTTCTCTGCAGGCGCCGAAATAGGCAATCATCGGCGATGGCATGGGTATCAGCAAGTAGACGGGGGACGCTTTACTCTTTGGGGTCCCGAAGCAGAAGGAGGCTGGACCAGCAGGGAAGAGCAGTCGCTACTGGATGCGATCGAGCAATATGGCTTTGGAAACTGGGTAAGTTTTCTTTTATTTTCCCACGGGATGGAGAAGAAGAGAGAGGATTACGTTTTGATGGTGACAGTTGAAATTGCAGTACTCCAGTATTGTTCTGTTTCAGCAAATGTCACGTTTGTGAGTGAGTGAAAAGTTAATTTGAAATCGGTTTCAATCAGGAGGACTGGCCAAACTATAGGTAAGATCAAAAATTACTTTGTCGGTTTTCTGAGAATGTAGAAAACGCGTCAAATTAAAGATTTATATAAAATAAAAACCTGTGATTATTAAGAGCGTTTAAACATTTTAGGATTTTGAACGCTTCGAGTGGAAAAAACTATCGCATCGCAAATACGTGAGATTTTAAATGCTATAGTAAAAATGACTGTGTAAAGAATGTGTGTTTTGCACCATCAAGAAAGTAAAAAAAACATAAATTCTTCCCGTACTACACTATACATTATTAAGAGTTTTTCTTAGAATATCCATAAACAGACACCTGCGTGCTTGTGCGATTTAGCAATTTGTTTGCTGCCATATATATGCAATTAGATATAACCACAGGCAATTATTCCAGTTTACAGGAACGACGTATTTTTGCCTACAGAAAGCTTGTGAATAGATTTTCTCCATGGATGTCTAGGACTTTGTTGTGAACATTGCCCTAGTCCAGTGAACATTGTTCACTGGTGATAGAGAGTGAGTTTTCAGTGCTGTTGGTATCCACAATGTCTGTATATCATTTTAAACCTTACTGTTCTATTTTGCATAAAACAGCATGTTCTGTTTGTGCTAAGCTTAATTTTTAGTTCTGTAATTTATCTGCATGATTGTTACTTACTGAGGGAAAGTTTTTGTATGTTTTGAGTTATGCCAGATAAGGCCATTGGCTAAGCAAATACTAAGACGTGTGTAGTTTCTCTGTAACAATGGCTGCCTGTGTAAAGATTTGTATCATTGCCCCACTAACGCAATTGTATTGTTCCAGGAGGACATGGCAGCCCATGTTGGAGCTTCAAGGACGCCACAGGAAGTCATGGAGCACTACGTGACCATGTACATCCACGGTAACCTTGGCAAGGCCTGTATCCCGGACAGCATCCCAAACCGAGTGACGGACCACACATGTCCAAGTGGGGGGCCGCTGTCTCCCAGCCTCACCACCCCACTGCCGCCCCTTGACATCACCGTCGCCGAGCAGCAGCAGCTGGGCTACATGCCCCTGCGCGACGACTACGAGATCGAGTACGACCAGGACGCCGAGACGCTGATCAGCGGGCTGTCGGTCAACTATGATGACGATGACGTGGAGATCGAGATGAAGCGGGCCCACGTGGACATGTACGTGCGCAAGCTGAGGGAGCGGCAGCGGCGCAAGACCATCGCCCGCGACTACAACCTGGTGCCGGCCTTCCTGGGCAAGGACAAGAAGGAGAAGGACAAGGAGAAGCCGGCTGCCGGGGGGGCGGCGACAGCGGCGGCGGTGGTGGCAGCGGCGGCTCCGCCAGCAGCGGCCGGCTCCTCGGCCGCGACGCCAGCCCCCAAGCGCAAGATCACCAAGGAGGAGAAGGAGCAGCGGCTCAAGCTGAGGCCCCTCTGCCAGTTCATGGCCTGCCGGGAGTTCGAGGAGTTCTTTGAGAATATGCACAAGGAGCGGGTCCTGAGGGCCAAGGTGCGGGAGCTGCAGCGCTACCGGCGCAACGGCATCACCAGGCTGGACGAGTCGGTGGAGTACGAGGCGGCGCGGCACAAGCGGGAGAAGCGCAAGGAGAACAAGAGCGTGGCCCAGTCCAAACGGGGAGGGGGCGGAGGAGGTGGGAGCGGGGGCGGCGGCGGCGGTGGTGGTGGCGGGGGCAAAGAGGAGGGCAAGGACAGCGAGTTCGCCGCAATCGAGAACTTGTCCGGCTTCGAGCTGCTCTCCGACCGGGAGAAGGTCCTCTGCAACTCTCTGAACCTCAGCCCCACACGCTACCTGACGGCCAAGACCATCATAATCAAGGACCACCTACAGAAGCGCCAGGGGATCCCCTCCAAGAGCCGTCTCCCTAGCTACCTGGACAAAGTCCTCAAAAAGAGGATTCTGAACTTCCTCACCGAGAGTGGATGGATATCGCGGGACGCCTCTTAGTCTGTCTTACTTCGTTGCCCGTTTCACTTCATTGCCAATTTGTGTGTGGTTTACTTTTCACAAGGTGTTCTGTGTGCTGTGTCTGACCTCTGTAAGTTCCGAATGGGCCAAACTACTGGACGTTATTTTTTGTTTCTTTCTACGGGAGCGTGATAATGCTGGGACTGGCGAAAGAAAGAAGTCAAAAGCTGTTTGCGGTTTATTTAAGCCTTTTTAAAGCTGAGCATGCGAGAAAACAAAATGGCAATAACAGAGTAACTGAAGAACAACGTTTGCTTCTCTCCTGTGATCTTTGCCCCAGGGCTCAACTACAATCCCTGAACTTACCAATGTGGGTGCTGTTTTACTGCAGCTCTTCGTCACTCGTGTATGGAAAAGATCTCCGTAATAACTTTGAAGTCACAACGAGGCACCGCCTTTTGTGTAAGGGAGGGAGACCCATGCTATTGTTAACATTTATCTCCTACAATCCAAAAGTCATGCTGGATTCATTTGGCTTTGTCTTGAGAGATAAATGCACGGAGAGAAAAAGTGTCATTTCTGTTTTAGGAAAGAAACTGCTTTGTACAGTTTCAGGCAGCTGGGATATTCATTTGGCCTGTTGAGTCCTTTGGGGGGGGGGGGGGGGGAGTTATTTTGTAATACTGTATATGCATCTCCCTTTTCTATTCTCGTTCTCTGAGTTTGTTCGTTTTTGTTTTAGTTGCCAAAATGTTTGTAAGAGTGAAGCTGTCCGAGCGGGCTTTGTCAAGGAAGAAAGAGCCAAGTGTATCGTTGTTAGGGTCTGGTACAAGAAGGTCTTTTAGAAAAAGGACAGAAAATGCTCCAAAGGGCACTCGTATATATGTTTTTTAATTTAGAAATTACTAAAGATTTTAAAAGCACAACAAATACTCTCTGCTTGTCAAACAAGCACAGACATTTGGATTCTGCCATTTTATTTGAAGCCGGGTGCCCAATTCTCTCAAAAAGTCAACCCTATCTGATCTGAGATATTTCAGAATTATGGTATTTTTTTCCTTTGTGAATATATTTATAGTATGCTTATGTGAAACTTATTTTTTCTTGGGAGCTGGTGGTTTGTATAGGCCTACTGTGGAGGGAAAACGGAGGACATAAATGTGGTTATACATGTGAATCATTTCAATCTCTTGTACTGTAGCAGGTTCATGTATTTGACTGGTGGTTTGCATGTGATACTCTGGACATTGTGTTATAATTTATTGGTTCACTCTAATTCTTGCCAAGAATGTTGTTTTTCTTTCAAATACAGGACATGCAAGATTTAATTAACTGGCAGATAATGCATTGTTTAAATTGTGTGCAGCATCAAGCCATGTAGGGTCTGAAGCATGTTGCAAGTATCTTTAAAGCATTAAGTCAAAAGATACTGCTACAAGAACAGTGTCTACAGTTCTTTGTTCTTGTACTGTAGGAGCAGCTGATATACAGTAAGAACTAAAATGCAGTTTTTAGATATATAGTGTAGTTGTGAAGGAGAAGTTTGGGTTTTTATTTTGTGCAATAACTTAAATTTAGTTTTATTTCTAAACCTTTATGAGTCTCATATCGCAGTATCGATTACCGTTATTAAATGAAAATCCCGTATAGATCTTTTCACAAAATAAAATCCAAAGGTTTAGTATATTTATATTACCTTAGCATGTTGTTTGTAAAACCTCAAAAGACTGCAGCAACCACAACTGAGAGACATTGGCAGTTACATTTTGCTTTCGCAGAGAGTAACAACTATCTTGGCATCGAGATAACTTGGCAAGTTATAACATATGTTACGCCTCCGTTTGACGATTGAAAAACCATTTTGTCAATATCTGTACAGAGCTTAAAACTGTCGCATGTTGCTGACATTAAACCAGTACAAAGTAAGATTGAATTTGCCGATAACAAAGAAATGGGTTTTGCTCTGTGAATAAACATAAAGCAGAGGTCAGTTTCTTGCTGAAAAGGAAAAAGGAAAGAAAACTATCAGTAGCGGAAAAGGAATTCACTTTCTACGTGTTTCTTTGCAGCTTGTACAAAGACAGCCCTCCTTACTCTGTAAATACCATGATAAACCCTTACAGTTGTGACTAGTAATAGGGAATGCTTCAGCATTTTGCATCGAGTGAGATGGTTTCACTGTTAAAATGCTGATAGTGAGAAAAATATGGAAACAAAGTTTCCAGCTCATACACTGAAGTATTTAACTCCTGCCACAGCCTTCATAAAATGTGTAGACTCCCTCAATAGGTTCTAAGTGTTGAATCAGCCTTTCCATTTCGTCTGTTGTATCGTGGGTTTTTACCCATTCAGAAATTTAGTAAGAAAATGCTGACGCAGGTTTTATCAAAGGTTGGAATGTTATGTGAAAAATGTCACTTCAGTCTGTTCTGTGTAAATTCAGACATTCGCCTGGAATTTGTGGTATTCTGGTGTGAGCCAGCTTTCTGTGAAAATTCTGAATTTATGCCTAGAAACAAACAGTGGGAATGTTGGACAAATTAGCAAATAAGGGTGAAAGCTGTAAAACATGCACAACTGTAAGTGGATTCCATGGAAATTGAGTACTTAAACATCTCATTGCATGAAACATCATTAAAAAAAGCAGTTTTAAGTGCTGTTTTTCTTTTTTACTGTTTCCCGATTTTGGAATTGGGTTAGTGAAACAAACTGGAAGGGGGTGTCTGTGAGTGCATCATTTTGTTGAACTTTTAGTGTTTACTGGGTGGGGAAAGAACCTGGATTTGTCTTGAGAAGATGCGAGTGAAAACTCTAAACATTTGAACACTGAGGTATGGCACTGAAACCTGTGATTCAGGCTATACTGTTTAAGATGAGCAAATTACTCTTACATTTTAGGACAGATTTTGTTTTCTCTTTTTAACCGTTAGCCTTTTTTTTGTGAGTTACTACAGTGGGTGGTAATGTGATAGAAGTGTTAAATGTCATTACTTACTGTTTGAGTGTAGCTTAAGCAATCACATTGGGGTTGTGTTTTTGTCTTATCTCAATGTAAGTGAGCCGGCTCTGTCCACTTGGTGAAACATACAGTAGTCTTGTATTTTGCAGCCCCCTGGCCTGTGTTTTAGCTATATTTGTGAAGAGCATGCTTGCAAACCAGAAGAATCACAACTTGCATGTTTTTCATTTGTTTTGATCAATGCCGTTGTCAGCCAGTGACTAAATCCTGTGTTAGATTTTCATTATTCTCTTTTTGTCTACTTTTGTGCTCTACCTTTATTAAGGTGGACACACATGTGGAGGTTTGTGTTCCTAAGCTTGATTTACTGTTTGGAAATGCCAAGTAAACAAGGAGGGGAAATTAAATTTGCCCCAGAAGGATGCTCATATTACTTTCTTAACAAATGGCGTGTTGCTTTGTTGACTCAGCATGTTAAACTTTCTAACATCCGACTAGTTTTCTCCGACATGTAAAAATATTAAGCTAAGTGTTGCAGTTGATATAAAAATATTTCATTCAAAAGTAATTTCATGTCAGTAGAGGAGCCATTTAATATCTGTTTTGGTAATCTGAGATACGAAATGATCATTCAAGTTATTAAACCCATTCAAAGTTTCAGTTAAATGTTAACGTTTTGTCTTTTGTATTTCATGGGAGTTTGTTAAATATTTTAGCAATTGTAAATATTTTTTGTAAAATAAGAAAAAAAAATATAAAGATTGACCTGTGAAATGTAAAGTATTTTATTTCAGGAATATTTTATAACTTTTGTACAAAAAAAACAACAAACATGTCAAAGCCTTCCTCATACTGTCTGAGCATGCTGTGAAACTTGTGTTTAGGTAGAGTAGGCATTTTGATGTTAGGATAATACTTGTTAAATTTGAGGGGGGCTTTATTCTGTTCTACTCTTTGTGATTGCACATCAAATTGTGTGTCATTACATGTTTTGTATTAAAGTGCACATACTTTGTTTCCTGCTTCATTCTTTATTTAAAATACATTTTTACCAACAGTAGCACTATGGAGTTAACTTTGCTGCCTCACAGTGCTGGGGTCCTGGGCTCAGTTCTGGTTTTGCTTGCTGTCTTTGTGGAGTTTGTATGTTCTCCACAGGTTCACATGGATTTCTTCCCACAGTGGTTGGTTAATTGGCTTCTGGGAAAATTGTATGTGGCTGCCCTGTGATGTACCTGTTGCTTGGTGGGATAGACTCTGGCTCCCCCACGACCCCGAATTGGAAGGAGCGGTAAGAAAGTGGATCAGTAGATGTTTTAACAATATTCTGCCTGGAAAACTCCACGATCAGACACAGTGAAGTCTTAAGAGAGACTTTCTGTTTTTTTCATTATTTCTGATTGTGGAAAACCCACTTAGATTCTTAATATAGATTTTTAAACGTAGATGAAAGGTGAAGGCTTTTAATCAATCTTTTCCTCGAGAGACTTTGTATTTACAGAGGTCTGATTAGGATCCTTGTTCCTCTCTAAGGTGTATATTGTTTCGAAACTTTCATGCTGGTGGGAATTGAGCTGGCAAATTGTTTGCAGTTTAGGGATGCAGCTTCACACATTGTATGGAAATAATCTTAAGTATAAATTTAAAATGGTCAAGTGAACATTATTCAATAACTAAATATTGCTGCTTGTTTGAAGGATATTGCTGCCTTCTTCACTGACTTCAGAAAGTAGTTTCCCAAAATATTATTCTAGAGAAGTAACATGCTACAGTTCTATACAATAGTGACATGGTTAAAGGTAAACATTTGGGATACCATCTAATTTGGTTTACATGTATCTTAAGGTCTTATAAAGACCTTAATTTTCAAATTGCATCCCTTAGTCCTGGTTTATACTTTGCATTTGTTAATTTAAACTTAACATATCGGTGCAATTTATGTATCAAGAAACAGATTATGACTCTCTTCCCAAAATGCCTGCTTTTATTGAAAATATTAATAATATAATGAAGAAGTTTACAGACATCCAGATATTTCTTGAAATAAGTCAGGTTAATCAACATTACTAATTCTTTCAGCTGCCACTTTTATTCAAAGCAACATACGTTTTCAGCAGCCGGATCTTTTGTTGGAACATTTTTTGTGCTTAAATCCTTTGGCTAAGAGTACAACTGTGTGTCAGCTGGGATTTGTACCAAACACCTACTTGTTCAAACTGTAGATATGACTTGGTATCTTGTTCTATACTCTTACAATCCTCTATATAACTCTGGGATAAGTAAATCCTCTAAAGACATGCTGCAGGTTTTTGGTTTTTAAGTGCCCATCCATGTAGTTCCACCCGTGTCCTCTGGATTGTTTCATTGTTCATACTGAAGTTGTCCACTGGGATGACTCAATCAACACCTTTGAACATTGTTTGAATACTTGAATCAGGCCCATTGAAGTCTGTGCTTAAAACCAAAATCATTCAGTTCTCAGTTCTTTTATCAGTGTAGATGAACATTCCTTTAAGCATTAAAATATGTCTGGTTACTCCTCTCTGGAATGAATCCAAAGCAACACATGGTGTCCAAAATTAAACACAATATTCAAAGTAATGGTACATAACATCCCTTGATTTAAATTCTATACATTCAACACATTTGTTTTTCTTCCCCAGATTGTTGAAATTACGAGACGATATACTCAAGTACTCTTTTTCACAAATAACATCTTGAAGCTCACTTCTTCCATGGTTTTACCAGTCTTGAATTTTATGTAGATCTTTTTGAATTTCATTTGTTGCTTCTACAGGGTTCATTAATCTTACATATTTGCTTCACTTGCAAATCTAACTATACCACAATCTACATAATTGATATAAATTTGCGAGAGCATTTGTCCTTGCACGGATTTTTGTAGTTCTCCACTCATTACACTAATCTATTATCTGTACTTTGTTTCATATTTATTCACCAATCTCAATTCAAACAAACATTTCCTTACCTGTAGTTTGAGAATCAATCTTTTATGATCCTTTGTCCATCTTTTATAACTTGTCCATTGAACAAATTACTATTAACTCTAAACTAGTTAGGACCTGCCTTCACTAAATCCATGCCTGTAATATCTCTATGCCTCTTATATTTTAAAAAAAGTTTTTAAAATTGAGAAAAAGTTCAGATTTAATGGTTATTTGATTAAGGATTGAATTAAGGGTTTCAGTGTAGTGTCAACTGTGTATTTCCTGAAAATTAATTATTTGCAAACAAAGCAAACAATAAGAAATATTTTAGTGGGTTTTTAATTTATGTTGGGAATTGTTGCCGAAAATTAGACTATACAGTAAAGACAGAACAGAATTTGAATGGGAACATTGTACACAGATTACCTTCAAATGCATGATAAGAGTAAAACTAAATATTGTACAAATATTTATAGAACTAAACATTTATGTTCCAGTAGCATAAAACTCAAATTACCATGAATGTATAACTGAATAAAAAACATAAAACATTGACAGGAAACAAAAACACAGCAGCTCTTTTCCCTAGATTATTCTGTAATATTATTAGTATGGTTCAAGAATTTACTAATACTGTATAGTGAAAAGATTCACAGACATGTACGATGGCATCCAGCTGCACTTGTCACAGGAATGAGTGCAAGAATAATTTCAAAATTTCAAAGATCCTATTGGAACCATTCAGGTGCAGAACCCTACCAAGATATGGAATGAAATAATACATTGGAATGTTTGCAACAAGACTAGTGTTTGCTTTTAATAAGATGTAATTTATCTTCCAATCACTAAGGTTCCTGTCCAGCGAAATCCTAATTGGTGGACGGAAATTCAAGGTTTCATGAAATATGTGAAGTGCCAGTGGGCAGTGTTGTAGAAAATAAAAATATGAATATTAAAATATTTAGATTTGAAAATGGCATTGTATGTATTATCATCATATAATCTCACTAGAGAGAACATTATTAGGTAAGTACATGGTGTGTACTGTCAACATGTTTTCTCATATGAAGTTCTGATTACCTAGTTTTTTTCAGTAATGAGGCCCAAAAGACAAAGGAGGTGATAAAAGAGTTAACTTAGCAATATTATATGCACCTAAGTATAGTTGCCATACCCTGCGGTGTTACAATTAACTTCAAACACATTAACAGGTGAAAACAATAGATAAGAGTTAGCACAGATCAAAAAGGCTTCAACAACCTGAGGAAAAGGAATGGAAACACCCTTCCAAAGGTAATAGCTCCTGAAATACATATCTCTGTGCCTGAACTAAGTGTTTTTTAATTCATACTGAGGCAGTTTTCTTCATCGCCATGCTATTTTTTTTTGCATCTAGCAGGCTGGGACATCATTTCAGAAACCTTGCAATTCCTTGGCCTTCTGTGACACCTTTAGTTCCCCCCGAATGTTGGTTCAAAGGCACACATCTGCAGCTGTGGCCTTTACAAATGCTAATGCAATTTTTGCATCTCTCTTCATAACACTGTCTGATGAAGTTCAATGGACATTTTACCGCAGACACCTACAACCCTTAAGGTTGCCATTCCTAATGTTTCCCTCCCTCCCCACCTCTGATTTTGTTTACCCTCTATCCTCACTTTTCTGCTTAACTTTCTCTTCTTCCTAACAAAAACTCCTTTGTTTAAAAAAAATGAAAACACTTCAAACTTTAACTCCCTCAGTTTCTTCTCAAAGCCAAGGTTCTGTAAGCTATTTTTTTTTATTAAGAAAGTGTTATAACGTGGAATAAACCTGAAAATGCTGCAAAGAGCGCTTACATACATTGTACATGTTTACAAAAGAAATTCAAACTATGAGACATAAACCTGATTTCTTGTAGTTTTTTTTGTGGTTAACGGGTTTAGCTTCCTTTGAGCTGCTAAAACACGAGGAGACAATTATGATAGGCTATTCAAAATATGAAAACAAGGTTCATCTGCATTTAGAAAAATATATTGTCGAGCAGAAATGCATAACTTGTAACACAGTGGGGGGAATCAAACAGATTAAGAGTTTCATTTTAGGTTACAAGTTTTTTCAATTACATGCTGTTCAAAAATCAAGTCCAAAGATACTTTGAATTTGAACAAAAACCCCAATCCGTTACCCACCAAATACATTCTTTTTACAAATTCTGTTATGGTGCTTTTGCAACACCCACTAACGCAGGCCTCAGAGTGCGCCCATGCAGCTTGTATCCCACTTTCGTAACCATGGTTACTGTGCCCGGTTCCTTCCCCTCCACAAATGCATGGAAGAGAGCTTCATGTTCATAGGGGTCAAACTTCTGCCCCGCAGGGTTAAGCTTGACCAAACCATGCTTGGCAAACACTTTCTGAATCTGGACCTCTGTCATGACCAGCCCTTCATACAGACTCTTCAGGTGAGGATTCTCTGGAGTCACCTCCTCTTTGGGGACACTCACTGTCGCCTTTTCCAGAATGTCAGCAACTTCTAGTAGGTCTTTGCAGAATCCTTGAATACCTAGTGATTCATATTAATAATGGCAAACAAAACAATTAAAATGTGATATATCCCAAACCTATTGTTCAACATTTAGGGAAATAATTCCTTTCAACAGGAAATGTATATAACATACACCTTATATATATATACACACAATACAGTGCTCTTTAAAAGTATTTGAACAATATAGACAAAATGTGTTTTTGTGAAGCAATTTGTGTGTGTAATTAAGATTTATACTGTACTTGTAATTCATATTTATACACATTTATTTTCAGGTATTTCCATGTATTTAATCATATTAGACCAAAATATACATTGTCCTTCATATTTTGACAGATGATAAATACCAAGATGAGCTCAAAGAGTTTTTGATCAAAGGTTTATAGACAGATGGGACCATGAACACCTTTACCAAAGTGAAGGAGAGGTTAAAGAGCAGAGAAAGGAAGGAACTAGAGATGCTCTGAAGAACACCACATCATCTCAATCTTTACTGATGCTGTAATTTGTGATGATGGGTGCAGATTGCATTCTGAAGGCTACAGAAACCTTCTGCCTGCATATTTAGGAAACGCTTCCATATGTATTGAGCAGCACTACAATGTACAATCAATGCAACCAAGGATTTCACCAGAAGAAAAAAAATCTTATTATAACCAAGTCAGTCTCTAGACATAATTCCAAGTGAATATGCATTTTACCACCTGAAAAAATCATTTGAACACTGATAAGACTGTGTAAAAATGTGAAGTGGCTGCAACAATTTAAAGTGTTTGGTAGCACAATGGGTCACGGATTAGGTTATGTGCTTATTGACTCTAAAATGTACTTAAAATAAATGTGTCTCCATAGAAATCACTAGACTGAACTTTTTTTTCCTAATATAATCAATTCAAATGCATACATAGAATTACATGGAATATACTCCTAAATCATCATAGCCTCACGATCACAGAGGCAAACTGCTTGTCTG
This sequence comes from Lepisosteus oculatus, assembly GCF_040954835.1. Taxonomy (NCBI): domain Eukaryota; kingdom Metazoa; phylum Chordata; class Actinopteri; order Semionotiformes; family Lepisosteidae; genus Lepisosteus; species Lepisosteus oculatus. The sequence goes on along the minus strand of NC_090696.1, from coordinate 42,374,655 downwards.
TTGCGGAATGAATACTTCTTGATTGGGTACTGTCGTCCAGTTCGTTAAAATTCATCCATCTTCTAAACGCTTCATCCAATTCAGGGTCATGGTGAAGCCGGAGCCTATCCCAGCAAGCAATGGATGCAAGGCAGGGTACACCCTGGATGGGATGCCCGTCCATCACAGAGCACACACAGACGTGCACCCACTTAAACCATGGCCAGTTTTCCCCAGAAGCCAATTTACTTCACCAGTACGTCTTTGGACTGTGGGGGGAAAGTGGCACACCCATTGAAGACCTGGAGAGAATTTACAAGCTCTACACAGAGCATCCCAGGTCTGGAATGGAACCCAGGGCTCTAGCACTGTGAGGCAGCAAAGGCTAACCACTGGGCCGCCCAAATAAAAATCTGAGCGGCTCATTTTTAAAAGTAAAGAAGAAAAATTTCTTTAGGATTCAAGTCTCGAAGCTGGAGGGCGCAAGGAGGGAAAACATACCCAGGAAGAGATGGCAGTCCTTCCAGGGCACAAAGGGCAACTAAGACACTACCACACTAGCCCGTATTTCAGTGGAAGGCATAAAGTCATGATGGGCATAGACAATTTCCTACAAGCTTACCATATAATTTAGCTTCTTCCACCATTTTCTGGCTCCTCTGCCTTAGGTTTTCAGTGTCTGCAAGGGCCCTCTTGTACTTGTCCTGTTAAAACCATAAGAGAGGTTACAAATAAGAGGAGGGCATTCGGCCCATCAAGCCTGTTTAGTAGTTAAATATTTCATCCGGCTGTTGCTTGAAAGAAACCAGCGTATCACAACTATATCCTTTAACAACTGTTAAAGGAATTAAATGAGGAAATCTATGAGGACTGAGCAATAGATGAATAATTTTCTAATATGTGAAACCTCCGTCATTTTCAGCTGTTTGCTCTGAATATGAAAATCCCCATCCCTAAGTGATATAACCACCCACAGGCCTTAGAACTGAGTGCCTGAGTGCACACACATCATTCAACAAAAATGCAGCATGTGTTTGCTCCTAAAGAACAGAATGTGATTTAGAAAAATCTTCGAAGTGTTTAATTTCCATTAAGATACTGAAACCCCCCCACCCAAAAAAAATATAATTTGACTACTCGAGTGTTATAACATCTTCTCAGACAAATACCACACTTGCCTATATCTAGAAAAAAAAAGTACTTTGGCTGAACATCTTTTAAGAATACAACTGAGGCGAGAGTGACAGAACATGAACTCATAGCAGCGAAATGAAGCGAGTTCTACGTGGTTCAGGTGTCAGCTCAGAAGAACGCTTACGGTGATCTCTTTCAGCTGCTCTTCAAGCTGACTCTTCTCCTCTGCCAGCGCCTTCTCGGCTGGGGTCTGCTGAGCGTGCTGCCCCCCGCCCTGCTCCTCCTCTGTGCTCTGCCCATTGCTCTTCTGCTGGGCAGCAGTGCAAAGCAGTCTTGGGGAAGCCCTGTGGAGGAAAGCACATCTCAAGGCCTGAAACGTGAAACTGACACTTATTTGTACCGTTATGGGCGTTTGCAGTGCATTAACGTTTCCTAAAGTGATGGAAACTTGTTAAACGTAATAAGTACTGCTACGCCTGTGCTCAGCCTGCTCAGCGCATTGTAGATCTGTAGCCTGAACACAGAAGAATACCACCTGAGGTCTGAGCTTCTCTACTATGACAAAGTAGCTGGGATAGTGCTGGCTCCTTACAATTTAGAGAACTGTATAACAAAACGGACTGCATTACTATAAAACAAGAATCCCAACACATAAGACTAACATGTAAGTAATACAAAGCAAAGAACATGGTGGCTCTGTGGCTAAGGATCTGTGGCTGGAAGGTTGCCTGTTCATATCCCGTAGCCAGCAGAGAAATCCTACTCCGTTGGGCCCCTGAGCAAGGCCCTTAACCCCAACTGCTCCAGGTATAAATGGAGCAATTATCCAACTGTGCCGTATAAATGGCTGACCCTGCGCTCTGACCCCAAACTTCTCTACCTGTGTATCTCATGGAGCAAAGGTTGGGGTATGCAAAAAGACAAATTCCTAATACAAGCAATTGTAGATGGCCAATAAAGTGATCTGATCTGAATTAACAAGTCACACAAAAACGTCCTCTTAATATTCCGAGATGTCCTGATCTCTAGTGACATCTGCTGTTGACGCAGTTGCAGGAGTTTGTTCTGTTCACTACGGACAATATCCCCAGTTCAGCACTAGTGTCATGCTGTTACATCACACTTTAAGTAACGAGTCTCCTTTGAAAACCTCTCCTGTATTCTTTTGCGATACTTCATTTGGGATCATGCGAAAAATAGGAAAACAAGTTACTACATTGTAATCAAAGGCAAACTGGTCAGGGTTAATTAATACACCATTATCGTGCAAAAACGTACTGAAATGCATTGTGTAACTTCGTATAAAGCGCAATTTGAATCTCCCAGAGCCAAACAAGATTATGAAATCGGTTGCTCTTCCTTATGAAGCAATTTAATGGAAGACTCATACATTTTTCTCTTGCGTAAAAAGTAAGAACACACCACATGTTGTAGCAATGCACGAAGGCTACGCTTTTCAGATTCCTACGGTATTCAGAAGAGCGAGTTCTACCCAATGGCATAAACAACCTTAAACCCTTTTAACCTTGACCGGACTGCTTTAAATAACGAGACTTACCTCTGGCATCCCCAGTGATGTAACTGTTAACCTCCACGTTACATGGCGCAAATTCAACAGCGCTAAGGACACCTCGAGCAAGTTAGGGAATGTGAAATAACTACAGACGATCGTTGATCACTTTACTTTCCTCTTACCTTATGAGGCCAGGCGATGCTATCACAGAATAGCACTGTCTTGCTGCTCTTGCACACCAGCTCGCCATTGTCACTTATCTACAGCGCACACGCCGGGGGGACACAGTAACCTGCTGCAGAGTACGTCAGGAATTTTAACCAATCAGAAGGAAGAAACAAAAGTTACTCACTAAAGCGACCAATAACAGGACGGTGGAGAAAGAGTAAAGCAGGATCTGGAAAAAGGAGTTTGGTTGTAATTGACTGAAGAGGTCAAAAGCAATTCACGTGACGTATGACGGTTTGACGTTTCAAGGACTACGGTGTTTAAATAAAATAAAATAAAAATATGCCTGTTTTCGTTGTATATTATTTTTTAAAATTCTGCTTACAGAGTTATAATTTATGCGTTTCGTATATTTAGACGTGCAAAAATCCAGTTGATTCCAGAGTTATGATGTTGCGCTATAAAACCAAAGCAGGTGGCTCATTTCTTCTGCAAAAGGTTCGAGATTGGGGAAATTGCGCCAGCGTGCGCTGTCTACAAGGTTAATTCCTTGCTAAAAATAGAATTTTTTTTGTACTAAATGATTGGGTAGTGTCTGTAACCAGCATTACATTATTATTTCTTTTTGTACTCAAGGAACAGAAAGTGCAGGGTAATTCATCACACATGTTTCATATGAATAGTTGTTTTTCGTTGTAATATCTAAAACTTTATAAGTCATTAATAGCAGGATTCCATTATACTAAAAGAAAATAAGATAATAGTCTATTATTTAGGATTGCATGTGTAGTCACAAAGAAAATGTATTTGGCCTTGTCTGCAAAATTAAACTTTGTCAGTCAGTCACAGTAGTTTGTAATCCCAGCCAACAGTGAAGGAGTGCAGTCTGAGGTGTCCCAGAATATTGTGGATTTAATCAACCTCTGGTTTCAAAATGCTATGGAACCATGGATTGTGGGATTATTTTACAAAACTGGAATAACTGCACCATAATTGTCCTCTGTATTCATCTTATGTGCTGAGCATGTATACTGTATGTGTTGCTGTGATGTTCGTTGTCATGAACATCATGAGGATATGTTTAGTAGACCTCACTGAAAGGGTGACATGGCGAAGCAGTGGTGAGCAGTGCTGAGGCCCAGGGTTCAGTTCCAGACCTGGGGTGCTCTCTGCGTGGAGTCTGTATATTCTCCGTGTGTTTGCATGGGGTTCCCCCAGGTCCTCCTGTTTCTTCAAACAGTCCAAAGACATAATGGGAGATTAATAGGCTTCTGGGAAAACTTGCCCTGGTGTGAGTGTCTGAGAGTGCCCTGCAATGGACTGGTGCCCTGTCCAGAGTGCACCCTGCCTTGTGCCCACAGCTCCTCCGTGACCCTGAATTGGACAAAGTGGTTAGAAGGTTGAAATTGACTGGGAAACCCAGCCATCAGACCCAACCTTAAAAGTTATTTTCTATTTTTATATTTCAGTATTTCAGAATGTGGAAAACCCAAGCTCAGACTCTGCTGTGACCCTGAAATGGATCAAGTGGTTAGAAAATGGATGGATAGATAGGTGGGCTGTCATCCCTGCTGGTTAGGTCTACATTTCACCATTGCCTCTGTTTCATGTGCTGAAAGCAGAGCCTCCTGTCCTTGAGGTGATATGAGAGTTCATTTTGCTAGATGGATCCTTCTCAAACATAATTTTAGATTGCTCACACTATTGAATGACTTCAATTGCACAGAACGACAATAATCACCTCCTTTATATTCCCTGTAGAACAAATTTTGATTGCTCAACACGAAGAGAGTAAAGGGCAGTTTTAAGTACAGTCATTTCATTAAAGTTCTGTTTTGCTGTTCAAACTGTGAATCCATTATTAAAACATCACATTGACTTTGACAAGTATCTGTGTCTTTAAAAGTACTTCGCCAACGCATTAAAGTTTTTTTCGTATTCAATACATTTTCTCTGTAGACAGAAAGTGTTGTTAGAAGAATATACCCAATTTCAAAATATGGTATGCTGTTATCATTGATATTGAACACTTATCCTTCTTCATATTTGCACTTATTTCTCCATTATATCATGATAAAAAGCACATTCCAAAGTTAATAGAAATTATACCATTACATTCTCCATGTGATTTCATATATGTATAGAATTTAAAATTTGAATTGAAGACTGAAATGATGAATATTAATGGTGCTAAAACATTTTGCAAAAGAACATTTTAATACACTGTTAATTTTAATCAGTTGTGTGCTGGTTGTGTGCTCCTTTTGTTGCAAACTCCATGCTGGATGTGATCTGTTATGCAGGCCAGCCGTGTGGAGTGACTGGGATACTGTTAACTAACGGAAGTCTTCTCCAATCTCAGCCCTTGAACTCTGTAGCTCTTTCAAAATTATTATAAGATAAGATCACTTTATTGGCCATACACAATATCTTGTATTAGGAATTTATCTTTTCACATACCCCAACTTGTTCTCCATGAGACACGCAGATAGGAAAGAAGCTTGGGGTCAGAGCACAGGGTCAACCATTTATATGGCACTCCTGGAGCAGTTGGGGTTAAGGGCCTTGCTCAGGGGCCCAATGGAGTAGGATTCCTCTGGCGACTGCGGGATACGAACCAGCAGTCTTCCAGCCACAGATCCTTAGTCACAGAGCCATCGCACCGCCTACTTTTGTGAAATTGTCACCAGCTTCACAAAAGCATTGCTCACCAGTTTCTTCCTTGTCTGGCTGCTCAGATTGGAGGAATGGCCTGATCTACATAGGTCCAGGTAATACAATGAACTTTTAATTTCTTGATAATTGAGTAAACTGAGCTCATAGGGATATTCAGAGACTTAAATATTTTTGTGTCCTTATCCTGATCTGAGGATTATTTCTGATTTGAAGGTCCTTAGTCTCGATGGTTTAGAGTTTGCTTAAAATCAAGGGTATAAATATGTATGCAATCATGACTTTTCTATTTTTCTTTCACACTTTTGCAAGGCACTGTAAATGCTACTTAAGGTGGTTAAGGAACAAGTAATAGGTTTATTCCATGCTGAAAAAAAGAAGAAAGAAAAAACTGTGTGTATTACTTGTTCCTTTGCAGCCTACGCATGCTGACGCAGCTACCCACCTGAACTACTTAAGGTGGTTATGTTCAAATACTTTGTCCATTGAGGTGAACTCGCTTGATCATGTCCTGGAACACATAAAAAAATCCCTATTTGACTTTCCTTGAGAACTTTAGATTCCATCTCCTATTTATGCAAATTCCCATTGTTCTTTGTGAATCTGGATTTAAAAGACTCCACTAATGATTACTAGATCTCATGCTTAACTATTGCAATTTGAATGAGAGCACTCTTCCTTATTAAAAGTTAACAAATAATGAAAGCTCAGAATTATGTTTTCTTTACAGAAGTTTTAAACTTTTGGCAATCTTCATTTCAGTGGCTTAGTGCAAATATATTTTTAGTTATTCTGTTAGTCAACTAATAGTGGAGAATTACATGCACCGAGGACTGGTGTGGTTTGAAATAGCACTTAACAGTGAGTGTAGTTAGGCCTGAGTTTGAGAGGTGGCACTGTGGCTAAGGATCTGTGCCTATAGCTGGAAGGTTGCTGTTTCAAATCCTGTGACCGGCAGAGGAATCCTACTCTGTTGGGCCCCTGAGCAAGGCCCTTAACCCCAACTGTTCCAGGGGTGCTGTATAAATGGCTGACCCTGTGCTCTGACCCCAAACTTCTCTCCCTGTCTGTGTCTCATGGAGAGCAGGCTGGGGTAATGTGAAAAGAAGAATCCCTAATGCATGAAATTGTATAGGGCTAATAAAGTGATCTTATCTTATTATCTTCAGGGGTTCATTGCAGTGCAAGGCTTGCACTTTCGTGTATAAGATCTGCCTTGTTTGTGAAGCTGAACAACAGTCTTTCCTCCAGTCTCCAGTGTTAATTTATTAACACGTTATGCAATTATAGAGGAAAAAAACAAAAACTCTTTGTTATATAAGAAACCCAAGCTTACAGGATTAAATAATCCTTTAATCACCTTGAAAACATAATATTAAGTGTGCTTGACCTCACTGTCTTCACTAGCAATATAGTGAAGCATTGTAGCATTATTTTAAATGATAATATAATCATCCATCAAAATCTGTTTAAAAATTGTAATGGACAGACTTTAATGTAACAGATTTTAATTTTCATGTCCATCAATATCCTGTGCAGTATGATGTAAGAATAGCAATATTCAATTGCAAATTTAAATAATTTATTTGCATATGTTTTCATGATAAAATATGTGCTTTTGCTCTAATGTATAAATAAAATTGTATTCAAAAGTACATGATTGTGTGGTTGTTTTTACACCGGGACACACATTTGACTTATCAATAATAATGGAAAGTAATTATTCTCTTAGCTACTTTTGCATTATGGATGGAGATTTTCCTATCAGTGAATATTGAATATGCAATATCAGTGAATATCAGCAATATTCAATGATTGAGTGTATCTAGAAGAAATGAACCATTCAACAATACCTACACTAATTGAAGGTTTATAATAAGAATGTGTTTGAAATTTCACATGGAAGGGGATCTGGGTTGCATAATTATCGTATGCTGTGCCGTTGTATTTCATTACAGTATTTTAGTGGACGAGAGACCACTTGTCTTGACCTGAGTATTTAAATTTGTGCATTTGAATAGTTCTTTTTATCCCATAGGATCCCAGAGCACTTCACAGATAGGAGAGGACCCTCTCCATCCACTGCTGAAGTGCAGCACCCACCTGGATGACTCACAGCAGCCATTATGTGCCAGTATCCCCTCTCTGCAGCAAAATGAGGCAGAGTAATGAAAAAAATACTTCACCAGTTAATTAAAGGGAAGGCCGAACTGTGAAAGCCCAAGCTTTGAAGTCTTACAAACAATGAAAGCTCAGAGACAATGGATTTTTAATGACCACATAGCCAGGACGTTTGTTTTATTAGTCATCTGATGGATGACACCTCCTAAGCTTATCAAATTGGGGCACTGGTTTGGGATATGTGGTCCACAGGGGGAAATTTCACCTACTGATCCACCAGCACCACTTACAGCAAGTACCAAGATTTGCTTAGAGGTCTCCTGTCCGAATGCTGACCAGGTGGAATGCTGCTGTCATGTTTCAAGCATGCTGTGATGGAATGTAGTGTGTTAAGAAAATAACTTGGTAGTAGTGTGTTGCCTGAGGCTTCAAGGATACCCATATGATTCATGTCATTGACTTTGAGAGTGAACAGATAGGATGTGAACGGAAATGAATAGTACTTCATGACTGATGGTATTGCACAGGTTTTCACATGGGTCATTAGAAAGCATTTAATGTCCCATAGATATCTACTGTAGTAAGAAATTAGAATGTTGTGTCTTAAAAATACTGTTTTTACAATATGATGCTTTGTATCTGCTATGAAAACTTGCCCTGCACTTTACCTAATCTTAGTCTTATGCATTTACTGACATGGAAATTTAAAATAACCTCAGTTGTACTACATCATAATTTATTATGGGAATTTTTAGGATGGAAAAGGAAAGGACAGAGAATGTTTTACACATAGGTATTGTTAGAAAAGTGTTTTGGTATGCTAACTGAGACCAAGGAGCAATGATTAAACACATACATGTAGTCAAATATACTATTATATGCAAAGGAACAAGTAAAGGTTTATTCCATGCTGAAAAAAGAAGAAAATAAACACAACGTTTTGGCTGTGGAGCCTTCTTCAGGTTTGTCACTATTATATGTACATACTATTATATGTTAGTAGTAAATAGTATGATACACAAGAGCACACCTAGCTTTCGTATTTGGTGGCAACAGCTAATTGATCTGAAGATCTCATTCACCTATCTCTTGATGGAAGGAAGGGTCTTGATTTGCATAACATGACTGGACCAGAACCCGAATCTCCAGATCGCATTAATGGCATGATCAGTATATCTCCATGAATAACATTCAGTGCTGGATTTATGAATCTGGTGTTGTAGAGTTCTGTGGCAGGTTCAAAATTAGAAATTTACTGAGAGGGACCATATGATGTAGCCAAATGAAAAATAAGATGAGTTTTTTTGAACACTGTCAACAGTGGAATATTTAGGACTGATAGCTGAGAATCCCCTCTGTGAATCTTGAAAACTGATTTGTTTGTTGTAGTATAAGATTATGTTACATCTTCTGGTCCTGCTGTCATTTTTAGAACTGAAGAATGTGTGGAGTTTGCCAAATTTATCATGGTATATTAACCAAAAAAGATGCTGTATTCTGTCTAGATTGTCAAACTTGGTCTTTTTTAAACATGATTACAAACGAAGCACAAACTGTCTGCAACCCAATAATTACGACAACATAAAACTGTTTTCTTGATTTTCCAGTTGAACATTTGTAAAATAAGGTGAACAAAGCAATTAAGCTAAGCACGAGCATAATATGGAGAGATTCTGCATTTAAGAGTGGTGATAAGTAAAAAATAGAAGACCCAAACCTACAGTACAAGGCTACAGATAATTTCTTCAACAATGCCAAAGTACTTTATGTATGGTTGGGATATGAATGAATAAGAATATTATGCATTAAGAAATGTTCTAACATGATCTAACAAATATGATAAATATATTTTTGAAATAAAATTGTCACTTTTTACATTTTCAAAATGCATCTTCTTTGCAAAATAAGCCTTTAATTACTTCTTGAGGGGCCAATTTAAATAATAAAATTTAAATAAATAATACAATTTAGAGGCAATGTTTTATGGCTGGATGCTTTAGTTTTTTCAATATAACTCTACAAAGTGCATTTTCTGTCCTGAAATTCACAATTTACACTGATTTAAATGGATTATGTCTATACTTTAAGGAATCACATGGAAAAGGTGAGCAATCTCCTTAATGTATTACTGAATTCAGTGATTTAGAAATAAACTGGGGTTGTGGTTGTGGACATTGAAAAGCAAAAGTCATTGCAAAGTACAGTATAAATTGTAATTCAGGTGGGTAGCTGCGTCAGCATGCGTAGGCTGCAAAGGAACAAGTAATAGGTTTATTCCATGCTGAAAAAAAGAAGAAAGAGAACACAACGTTTCGGCCGTGGAGCCTTCTTCAGGTGTGGCTCCACGGCCGAAACGTTGTGTTCTCTTTCTTCTTTTTTTCAGCATGGAATAAACCTATTACTTGTTCCTGTATAAATTGTAATGTCAACTGACCTTATAAAGTCATTAGAAAATGCAGGGTTTGATACTGAGTATATACAAATACAAAGCTATTGTGTTTGTAGCTATTTCTATCACATCTGGCATCCGTTGTTACAGGCCTTTAAATAACCTACCATAATCACATTACCGTTGCCAAGCTTTTAATCAACTATCCAATTCATCAGCTAATTATAGGGATGTTATATTTGGTGTGTTTCTTAATGTATTTATAGAGCCTGTACAAGTTCTGTTTCATTCCTCATTGCAATTTCTTTGCACACCATTAAGTTTGGTGGAAGAGATTAAATTGATTTAGCCCTCTCTTGTTTCTTATCATACCACTGATACAGATTTTTTTTAATTGCGCATAAGAAAAAAATATATGATTAATTAAGTTAGGCACATGAGTATTTCTTCAAGTTCCTTTCTGATCCCAGTATAACCTCCTGGATAGTTTCAGCTAGAAGGATTTAAAAAAGTATTTCTAAATACTGTTTATTTTAGAATTCTGCTTATTGTACTTACTGTAGTTATAATTTAATTTGTTTGCATTTGATTTGTTTAGATTTATGAAACTTTGAATTCCCAACAGAAAATTGTCTTATATATCTTTGTCTTAAAACACATACTGTATACTGTACACATCCCAAAAAACAGAAAATTTAAAATCCTAACCTCCGGACAATACCTTAATATATATGTTTGGGCAGTTTAAAAAGAATATACTTTTAAGGGGAAAACATTGTTCATCTTGCTCCTTTGGTGGCAAATCTCATACTGTGAGGTTTTCACCCAGCAGTTTAAATACAGATTCCAGAAAATCAAGTTCAACAACATGGCTTTATCCCAGACACCCAAAGCTATTGTGGGAAGAAGTGCTTCCTCTTCTCAGTACTAATTCAAATTCCTCTCTCACTTTTAGGATTCTCTCATCCTCATTTAACTGCTAATCCTGTAGTAATCTACAGGATTCAGGTTGTCTGAATATGGTTATCACAATTGTGATAACTATAGTTCGTTATAAACCATCATAACTAGAGCATATGCAATATTTGAGATAAAGAAAACAGTTTTTAAACTGTTCCATATTTTTTAAAGATTTGGTACATTTTGAAATGCTGATTTAATTGATTTTGTCTGTCATTACAGGGTTGTAAAATCAGAAAATTCTTTAAATGTCAGGTTTATTGTAATTGTAGGTAGCTTATTTTATTGTACTTGTAGGTTATCAAACCTTATCAAGAAGAAGAGGAAGAACAGGGAATATAGTTATAACTTTGAGCTTTTGTTTGTAAGCCTGGCAACATGTGGGAGAATTATGCAGTTGAATTTCAAAAAAGGTGGATAGGTCTTCAGATAAATCAGCAGTGGATTAAGAAGATCGGAATCTGATACTGTTCCAAGCAGTTCAAAGGGGCACAGCAAAGACAGCCAGAAGTAATTGAGAGCTTTCTTTGCCTGGACTGGAATAATCATAGCTGGTGGGGATTGATAAGAGCAAAGCAGGATGACCACACATGTAAAGTTTCACTGCAACAAAGTAAATGTGTTCAATTTATTTTATTGTGAAAATACCATGACTGATGGACAAAGTAAAATAACAGGACACTGTCATGTACAGGATTTATGTTGAGGCCATTCATCTGAACATCACAATACCCTGTAAACCCAAAATGGTGCCTAAATATTTCAACCAGGGATTTCTGTGACCGAGGCTGCAATCATGCATGCATCATTCCCTTTATGCAGAGCTCATTCATTAGTAATAAGCACAATTGCAATGGGAGAGAGAGTGACTTTCGTTCTTTTCTTGGAAAATGTGTCATCCCATTTGTGAAATTCTTACCAGTTAGAACCTCACTGAAGGTTCATGTTTTGTTTTTTCCCCTACAGGGGTCACTGTCACCATTCGTCAGCCTCTACAGCAGTAGGGATGGCACACAGGCTTTTCAGGTTTTTACAGCAATATACAACCTTTTTAAACTCACAGGCCCCAACAAGACACCACATGATTTCGAATAAAAGACACTGTTTACATGGAATATAAACATTCACACCTCTGCTTAGAAAAGTAGTATCACAGGTCCAACAGCAGGGTTTTAATAAGATGTGATTTTCTGGGGACTGTCCCCTAAGTAAAGTAGGCGGTTTTCAGGAATGGTGCCATTTCAGTGCCGTCATTGGGTTTGCAGCTTCCGTGAGAAGAGTTTCACAGATTTTGTAAGCCACTGTACACTATAGAGAAATAAAAAATGGACATGCTGTCATCATAGCATGAAGAGACAAGCACAGGGCGTTGTATGCAGGTCGCAAACATAAATTATATAAAATGGAAAACAGACCTTGAAAAGCTGCTAATGAGAAACACTTAGGTGTTTATGTAGATAATAATATTTTTTATCTTCTAGAAACTGTGGGGAAGCAATTAAAAGTCAAACAAAATATAAGGTCTTTCAGTTACAAGTATGGGATTCAAAGTAAGGGATGTTATGACGGAATTGATCAATGCACTATTAAGACTTTATTTAGAATTCCATTTGCATTCTGGTCCCTGAGATACAGGAAGATATTGCTGTTCTGCAATCAGTCCAGAGAAGAGAAACCAAATGCATTTGAGAGCTTGAATGAAAGTCCTACACTGACATGATGCTGGGACTGAATCTGTTTGCGAACAAGAAATATGAGGGGATATACTAGAACTAGGACGGGGTATACTTAATCTGAGTATTCAAACTTATAGAAAACAAATTGAAAACTATGTGGAAGTGCATGAAAGACTGAGAACAGGGCTAATGTTTTACACAAAGGGTTGTGGGAGTATGGAACAAGTTGTCCAGCCATGCTGTTGAAGCTGGTAATCTTATTTCTTTATTTAAAAAGCATTTAAAATGACAGGGGAAATAAATTTCCTTTTGACAAGGTCCTAATACAGCAATAAAGTGCAAGAAATTTAAGTACAAACTGAGTATAACATTTTTGGAAAACCGACTAATTTTATATTGCCAGCAGTTAAAGCAATACATTTAAAGAGGTGGTATGTTTTTAATATTTAGAATTTTTTCATTACCTTTTTCTGTTTCTGTTTTTAAATTTGCCATTCAGGCTGTTAAGCAGTACTTCATTTGGGTGGCTGGTAGGCAGGACTGATAGTTACTGGACTTGATTGGTGTCTGCTCAAATTAAATTGATATGTAATTAACTGAAGAACAGCAAATCTAAAAACGTGGGCATCTTGAGATAAAATTCATTTAACAGAGATTTTATTTTTGGATTTTTATAAAAGACTATGGCACTGGTGCCTTGGCGTAATTAAGGCAATGGTGTAATTTAAACCATTAATGCTCAGTTCACAAATTATTTCTTTTAGGCTGGGAGCAGCTTCAGAAACCTGTCATGTCTCAAGACATCTTGGAGTCATATAACAACCCTATACTTCCATGATCTGTATCTTTGTCCATTCCAACTTTACTCACTCAGATTTCTCTTCTCTGCTACCAGCAGTTCAGATTCGGTTGCTATGTTTTCCATTTGCAGATGTTATAAAAAGTCAACCATACTTACACCCATTTTCACCATTTATATGACTTAAGATTAAAGTGTGCTTCACAGTCACTATCATGACTTCTGGACTATCTACTCCAGGGGGGTACAGCTCCTGGCCTCCCAGCTTACTTACAGTACCTGATAGAGTTCATGATTAGCCGGACAAATTGAATCTTCCCCTTGTACTAATAAATTCTGATACTTCCTCAGAATAAATTCTGACTCTTCCTCAGGTGTCAGTTGAGGAGCAAAGCTGGACATTTTGGGTCACAGATCTGTGGTAATTCTCAGCATATACATTGTTTTCTCTCTGATCTCCACTCTTGTCACTCCCACAAAGTCAAATTAAAAAAAATAAAACATGCCAAGGCTATTTAATTAACCCCAATTTGTCAATGTAATCACCATGCCGTCACACTCCACTGTTTCATCTGTCTGCAAACAGCAATTCTAGGCTGAACATTGCAAGAATGACCCCACAGTGCTGTGCATTTTGCTTTGACCCCACAGTGCCGTGCTCACCCTGTGGTCCATGTGGGTCCTAATGCCCCAGTATAGTGACGGGGACACTATACTGTAAACAGGCACCGTCCTTCGGATGAGATGTAAAACCGAGGTCCTGACTCTCTGTGGTCATTAAAAATCCCAGGGCATTTCTAGAAAAGAGTAGGGGTGTAACCCCGGCGTCCTGGCCAAATTTCCCATTGGCCCTTACCAATCATGGCTTCCTAATAATCCTCACCTATGAATTGGCTTCATTACTCTGCTCTCCTCCCCACTGATAGCTGGTGTGTGGTGAGCGTTCTGGAGCATCATCCAGGTGGGGCTGCACATTGGTGGTGGTGGAGGGGAGTCCCCATTACCTGTAAAGCACTTTGAGTGGAGTGTCCAGAAAAGCACTATATAAGTGTAAGCAATTATTTATTATTATTATTATTATTATTATTATTATTATTATTATTATTATTATTTTATTAATACAATGTTTTGTGCCTGTCAATCTCACCTACAGAATCGCACTTCAGCCTAAAGCTACTGTATATTCTAACATTTTACCACTATAACAGGCTGGTAAAAAAATGACAAAAGAAATTTAAAAAGTAGCACAGTGCCAGTTCAAAAGAAATGTAGCATGTTTGGTTTCTTTATTTTTCCTCACAGTCAAAATATAAAAAACAGACTCTTGTTTCTGAGCCAGTGTCATCTCCCTGGGCTGCAGAGATTCAGAGGCTGATTGTCCAGTCTTGGGCTCTGGGTTCTGGGATCTGGGCTCTCACCCTGTTCCTGGCTGCCTTGCATACTGTACATCTGTGACAAGGAAACATACAGTTGTGAGAAAAAGGTTGTGAACCCTTTGGAATTATCTGGATTTCTGCTTGAATGACTCCTAAAATGTGATCTGATCTTCATCTAAGCCATAAAAATAAAGACAAACAATTTAACAAACAACACACACAACATTTTACACTGTCATATCTTTATTGAAAAAATGGTTTAAACAATCAAGGTCATTGATGGAAGAAGTATGTGAACCTCTAGGATAATGACATCTTGAAAAGAAGATAATTGGAGCCAGGTATTCCAATCAATGAGTCAGGTCTGGGTTTGACCTGCCCTGCCATATAACAAAATCCCACAAGTTTGGTTACCTGCTGTTCACAACAGAATTCTGTTCAAGTGCAATTCAGCATGATCAAAAGAGAATTCAGAGGACCTCAGAAGAAGAGTTATTGAAGCTCATGAGACTGGAAAGTGTTACCAAAGGATTTCTAAAGACTTGGGCCTCCATCAGTCCACGGTCAGGCAGGTAGTTTAAAAAAGGAATAAATTCCAAGTCAGAGCCTGATCTGAATCCCACTGACATGCTGTGGCGTGATCTGAAGTAGGCTGTTTAAGCAAGTCATCCCAAAAATATACATGAACTGAAACAGTTTTTGTTATAGAGAAATGAGCCAAAATGCCTCCTAACTGCTGCACAGGTCTGATCAGCAGTTACAGAAAGCATTTGGTTGAGGTTATTGCCAATAAAGAAGGTTCCACTAGTTGCTAAATTTAAGGGTTCACATACTTTTTCCACCAGTGACCTTGATTGTCTAAACCATTTGTTCAATAAAAATATGGCAAAGTAAAATGCTGTGTGTGTTTTTTGTTAAATAAGTCTTTATTTATAATTATGACTTAGATGAAGATGAGATCACATTTGAGGAGCCATTCATGCAGAAATCCAGATAATTCCAAAGGGTTCTCAAACTTTTTCTCACAACTGTACTTCACAGAAAATAGGGAGGAGCTCAGCTGTTGGGTATCATGATTGTAAGGCCTGACAGCTGGCTCCTCTTTGGCAGTGATTTTAGCTGATTGCCAGTCATAACCACTCATACTTTTTTAAAAAGCCTTTTTTGTTATTTACGCCTTGTAGTATTTTTTCCAGTTGTACAGAAAGAAAGGAGGGCTGTTATTTTTAGAAAGTTAAAGCTCTTTAAACAAAATAAAAAGGGTAATCGATGGAGAGGTTGCCCCGGCATGTACCCGGCATGCAACAGGCGCAAGACAGTATACACCCTGGACAGGACGCCAGTTCATCGCAGGGCACACACAGACACAAATGCACATACTCACTCCAGGGCCAATTATCACAAAAGCCAATTAATGTCCTGGTACTGTATGTCTTGACTGTGGGAGGAAACCCACATGAAAATAGGGAGAGCATGCAAACAGATAACACACCAGGAACTGAACCCAGGGCTCCATACTGATACACATCTCTAGATCACATTACTGTAATGTCTTAATTAATGTGGTAAGTTCTAAGGCACTATATATTCCAAAGTAAATCTAGAAATCTGTGGCTTGTGTGCTAACCAGAAACACTCTGTATTAACACATAACTTCCATCCTCTGTAATTTGCACTGGCTTCCAGTGAAGTTTACAATGAAACAAAGATTCCCTTGCTAAGGTATAAGGCACTAAATAGTCTAGCTACAGGTTATCATAAGCCCTAGTGCATTGGAAAGTCCAATTCTTCATTTGAAATCTTCCAGTAATGCCATTTTTTCTACTAAACGTACAGTACATTTGTCTCCAGTATTATGCATGTTAAGTCCTTAGATAGTTTTTTTTCAGTGTAACCCGCATAGATCCTAAAACAGATATTTTAAATTTATAAAGTGACTGAGAAGGCTTGAGTCCAGGCTTTCTACTGTAGAAGGCTATGCTCACTTGTCCATTTAAATATGAGCTAACCCTGCTGAAAAGTGACAAAGATACAGTGGTTTAGAGTGCTAGTTATAGTTTCAATACAGTCCCCTCACAGGCCTGTCTGCTTTCCAAAATCAATGCAAAATAGTGAGATGCCTTTCTCTAAACTGTCACGTTCGTAAACCCCTCCTCTTATAGATGCTCCAGCCCTTCCTTGTTTTTTACTCATCTCCTGAACCTGCTCCCTGTTCCAGTCCCCTTTTCAGTTCACCTTAAAAGCCAGATACTCATTTTGTTCTGGGCTCTGCATTGGTTTCCATACCAGGTTAGTCCGGGACCTGGAAGCGCCTGGTCCCGTCAAGTTTTTAGTTCCTGTTCCTGTGCCGGTCCCGACCCGGTTCCTGTTTTTAACCCCGTTTGTCTTGGATGGACCGCCCGGCTTTTTACTTTTGCCTCGTCTCAGATTCCCCCTTGGACTCACTTCTGGACTGTTAGCCTCGGCCATACCTCCCCCGAACACCAGCGCACCATGGACACGCCCCGTTTTCATTCCCGACTCCCGCATGCCTTTTTTGCCGTGTTTTCCTCACTCATCCCTAGATTGTGTCGTCTGCATAGGGTCCAGAAAGAACGCTTTCGTGACATAAACATGATAGAGCATCCCAGAGATATAAGCCCCCCACCAGGTGGTAATAAAAAGGAGTACTAAAATAATCTTTCCTCTTACATACAAAAACAGTCCTTTGCCCCTGAGTAGTATCTACTATGCTCAGAAATGCCTGTTATGTTTCACTCCTGACAGAAAAGACTGAATTGTTGGTGCTTTGGATCCATGGGCATACGGAACTAAACATCTTAAATGAATGATTCAATTGCTTAAATGGTTGAAACAAAGTTTTTAAAGAGTCAGGATTTAAGGTTGATACATAAAACCAGCCTGATGAGTGCAGCCATTGTGGTTGGTTGCCCCTGCTCTACAGAAAAGCTCTATATACTAAGCTCTATATACTTGAGCAATGCAGTTGATTAAAACTCTTTCATTATCAGCATGACTATAGCTTCTCTCCTGCATTTTGGTGTATTTTTGGATGGATGAAGCAAACCATCTGACTGTGCTTCCCCTATCTCTGTCATTCCTTCAGTCTGACTTATCCAGGTAGGCTGCTTCGTGACATTTCAACATGCCTTTTAAATAATCATATTAATCAGCCCGAAGACAATTTCATGTGGTGCGCATAAAGTCAATTTGTCATCTAGTGACACTTTTACACTATTCGGGATTAACCAGATATCAGGCACATGAAATGTAACACCAATAACTGCAAAGAGCGCATAGAGTTTAAAGAATATAAAGAAGATGGAGAACATATGAGGAGACAGAAAAGTAATGACAAAAGACTGATGGTAGAAGAGTCTGTTGTTTTGAATCTCTGCTTTGCCGTGATTCAAAAGGGCAGGATGGTCTGGGAAGCAGTATGCAGTCAAAGTCAGGGTTCTGGCCTGTGAAATCTATATGGGCTCAGACCCCTGATGGTACAGTGCTATTGTATCTTCATCCAAGGTCCATGACTTAGTGAGTTCCAGCAAAATGTCCTACTCTACAAATGGACTAAGTGTAGTATTCAGACCAAGGCATTGTTATGTTAAAACTGTACAACACACAAGTTAGGCATCATTTAGAATATTGTGCTCAAATTTTGTCATCAGAAAATATACTACTTTCTCTGGAATCAAACCGGAGAAGAGCAGCCAAATGCATTCCAGGATTTAAAGGAATATATATATTTTTTAAAAAGCAGCAGACGTCTTTCGAATAAACAGTGCAACACAAACCGGAGGACATTCATGGAAACTACATGGAAATGCATTTAAAACTAAGCACTTCTTTACTCAAAGGATTGTGGGATTAGCGAAGAATCTACCCAGTCAAGTGGTTGAAGCCAACACTTTGGCTTCCTTGAAGAAACAGGTGGCCACATTGGGAGTTCTATATATTATTTGTAAGAAAGTTTTTACGGGCACTTTTTGGGTCCTTTTTTAAAGACGTAAAGAATTTGTTCTCAATTAACTAAATAAAATGGTTAATAAAAAGGAAAGTACAGACTGAATTTAAAAGACGTTTACAGTATGGATTTGGGATTGTTTTGTGCTTGTTGTGTAGCACATATAATTCTGCAAGACTTCTCTTTTTCCGGTGGCTGTGTGAGTTCATCCTTTGATGAATCCAGGAAAATGTGGACTGATGAAAGTGTTCGACCCATAAAAGAAAAAAAAAGATAAAAGAGTGTGTTCTTATCTACAATACGTATCTGGTCTTTTGTGTTTAGCATAAGGTAGATTATAATTTTAGTGTCAGAGATGGGGATAATTTGTTTTTCTTTGTTGCAGCCCATAGATAGCATATTCAAAATCAAAGGCAAAAATGCATTGAAGAGTCATTGTTGATTACTGAAGGCTTCATACATCTACAGTATGTGCTGCGAGGTGTGTTGATATGCTGATAAAGATTTTAGAATCTTTCATCTTTTCACATGCTTTCAAATGCCATTCTTTCTTTAACAAAAGGTTTGGGTTTTACCAACAAAAAGGCACTGTGTCTGGAATATTTAATAGATAAGCTATAGCTCTTTTTAGCACTGATTGCGTAAGGGACCATGCTATCCCTTTGATGATGTAAATTATGTCTTTTTTAAAATATCTAACTCCCCGCACATGCAGAGAGCAATGTGCTGTACTTTTCCAGTCAGCCTGGCTTTGCTGCACATCTATTTGTACTTATGACAATGCAGACAATGGGGAATGTGTGCATTTATTTTTTGCATTTAGCTGAGGGTGATTCAAAAATAAATTTATTGCAACAGACTACAGTTTTTCAAGTAAAAAAACAGTTGTTCATTATTTCAGAAACAATATCTTCCTTGCTTTGTATGCGCAATGAGGTCATGTTCAAAAAGGGAACATATCAGCAGTTTTTCCTCAGAATCATCACAGTGACATTGATTTTAGTTTCGCTTTGTTTGCAGGTGAGGGCAATAATTATGAAATGTGTTATATCTCCCCTCAGAATGCAGATACAGATTCCCCAATTTAAAACCAAACAGGTTTATGGTTATACCTGTGGCCATTAATTTATATATTTACTCTCTCTCTCTCAATTCAATTCAATTCAAGGTGCTTTATTAGCATGACCGATGGGTACAATCAGTGTTGCCAAAGCAAATAAAAAATAATAAAATTAACATGGAACTCTCTCTCTCTCTCTCTCTCTCTCTCTCTCTCTCTCTCTCTCTCTCTCTCTCTCTCTCTCTCTCTCTCTCTCTCTCTCTCTCTCTCTCTCTCGACAGGAAACACAGTGATAAACCCATATTTATTAACCCATCTCTTCATTTCCTCTGTACAGGTTACACCAGTTAGTCAAGAGGGCTCTTAAGGTAGTCAGGTGCGGAAATTAACCACAGATAACCAGCTTGCTCCCTCCTCAGGAATTACCCCTTGAGTTCATGTCTTCCACCCCTGCCTTCTTACACTTTGACTGGAAGGGGAGTGGATGTCATCCCCTCAGGATGTTTGGCTGGTGTGAAGCAGGCATTTAACAAATTGTAAGAATAATACAACCTTAAATTTCCTGGAATTTATTAAACAAAAGTACTATCTTGATGAAATGACTGAGATGGAGAATAACAAAACCTACAGACAGCGCAAACAAAAACTTGTTTGGGAGGTTGAAAAATTTGCCTTACACAACAAAATATACGGATGTGGGTTGATTAGCCATTTACTGTAGCTTCGTATGAGCAGTTCAACCAATTTGGCCAAATCTTTCTTGCACTGAGAAGCTGGTCTTAACTCCCTGGATGGTTGTGAAAGGGTAGGGAATTCTAGGCAAATTCAGCATTGACAATCCTAGAATAACAAATGCTGATGTGACTTCGATACTTAGAGATGGGGATAATTTACTCCAATGTAAGAACTCCAGTGTAAGACAATTTTAACAGTATGTTCATAATGTTTATATCAAGAAAAAAATGTTTTATGCTTGAATAAATATATATTAAAATATATATAAATACAAATGTCACGTAGTTCTCATTTTTTATGTTATATTTGCATCTGTAACCTCTCTAATTATTTAAAAATGCAATATTTTTTGTATGTCTTTATATACTGAAAGTACCTTGATCTACTTTTGATCTGAAAGAGGATCTTATTCCCTTTGAACTAAGATGCTATCATCATGTCTGTATTGAGAATACATCAGCATTCAGAGATTGCATTGTCCAGAGCTGTATTTTCATGAGAAACGTGCTTTTTTCCCTTTGGGATTATGTAATCTTTGTTTTGGATTCCCAAAACTACTCATATTAAATGTTAATCCTCATCTCTCACATCCCATAGTGTATTCATGTTCAGAAAACTACTGCTTGTGTGCTGCTCTCATCCATACAGATTTTCTCTAGAACAGGCACATCTGCTCTAATAAAGGACTCATATCACAGCTGAAAAGAAGAATTTCAAAACCAAGCTAATTATGCAGAATGAGGAATAAGGGTTACACTGATTATTTAAACATAGCTGAAAACCCTCTGCTTTTTCAAAGAAACAAAATCCCAAATAGTTTTTAATTAGAAGCTGAACTTCAGCCTATTTGAGCAGCAATTCAACTGTTAACATGAAGTACAAATGTATATATTGGTGATTGATCCCTGGTAATACGATACTGTATATAGACCCATAAAGCAGGAATCAATTCTGTATTTCAGGGTGTGATTATGAATAGGAGGATGACTATGTAGGGAAAACCGGTTCAGGGACGCCAAATATGTAATCATAGTGGCTCTCTGAAGGCACCAGTTCTGTAGGGTTTGGGCATTTACTGAGACAATTATTAATTGTAGCAGTAAATCACAAAGTTGATTCTTTTGATGGCTTTAGAATCCAACCATGCGACATAACTCAAACAACGCGCACACACAGGTACTAATACACGAGGATACATTTATTAATACATAGAATATGCATATAAACCTAACAGATCTTATCGAGAGGGTTATCAGAATACAAAAGATATATATTCAGTCAGTTACAAAGAGTTACACATATCAAGAGGACATACGTTCAGTATATCATTCATTAAGACCGTTTCGTAAAGTGAACTTGGTTACAACTTCTACATTAGATACTCAAAACAAGTACATAACTCTTAGGAATTAAATTGATATCAACTGGTTTGGATAACAATTGAATTCTCAAGCTGTAATGCATTGAAGTTGAATACTCATCCAATCTTTGGGGATTCAGATCTCCTGCGGGCACAAAGAAACAGTTGCAGGCTGTTGCTGTCCAATCTGCGCTCTCTGGCTCCGTGCCAGGCTGTGCTGTGCGGCTTGCGACGGTGCGCTGCTGATGCTCATTGTTGGCATTAACTAGCAAAGTTTGTGCACAGGAGAAAAGATGACTGTGGGTCCCAGCAAGTCAGGAAGAGGACCGGTTCGTTCCTGATGAAGAGCTAGTTCTGAATAGTGATTCAGCTTTCCACAGTTCCGACCTGTTCACGAGGCCTGCTGCTGGTGCTAACCTCGGGTGGATCCTCTGGTTACTCTCTGGCAACCTCCACTCTAGACTCTTAGAACAAAGGAAAGTTCTGGCACTCGGACACACTGGCCGTTCCGTGGTTGTCCGGGCTGAGTCTCAGGATGGTTAGGAGGCGCGCTGCGAGAATGTCCTGCCCTTGGGATTCTCCTTTGAATCCCATTTAGAATTGTTGAATCTGAATCTGAATCTGAATCTCCCAGGCTCTCTGCGTTGCCTGTTTTTACCTGGAGGAACTTCAGCTCATTGATTGGCTGGAAGTTCCATGGGCATCAGAGTCCCACGTGGGTTACTCGGCCCACTCGGACTGGTTGATCAAGGTGAGATATGAGTCACTTACTCCTGACACTTAGTAATGCAGTCCAGATGTCCAACTGGCACTCCCTAGACAGATAGGCGCCAATGGATGACCATTGATCATGATAGCCAGGCTTAGCTAAGTGCATCCCCCTTTGGGAGCTGTCCTTATCAAAAGAAAACATCTTGCATGAATGGTTTCTCTGTGGCTGCACCACAGAGATGAACAGAGAAATGAGGCCTAATTTGGGAAAGCTCAGAAACACTTAATTCTGCCTTATTAATAAGCCTCACCGCTACAACTATATTGTGAAGAAAACATTATTTGCTCTACATAATGTGTTTTAAATGACACAAACTTATCCTGTGTCTCACAGGCCATTTTGAGGACCTTCTAAGCAGATTTTACTCCATAAATGTTTATTATATTGCTTTGTTACATGTATAAAAGTTGCTTTAGAGGTTAATTATTTCATATACATTCTATGTATTGATATTTCTTGTGCATACACTTCTTGGATATAGTCTGTGGAATATTTTGGCATTTATACTACTATATATGTTTTATTGACACTGGAATGTGTTACTTTATAGATATACATGCATACTTAAGTTGACATTGTGCCTGTACATTACAGTCTTGTTTTTTAAAATTGCTTCTTTGGTGCAGCCTCAAATAAATAAAAAAAGCAACAATTGAATTGCCTATTGAAATGTTTTATGTACTGTGGAGCATTATTTGGCAAGTACAGCCGGTGTCACAGGGCTTTGCGTTTTTAGTTATTCATCTGAGTGGTAAATGTCACTACAATCAGGGTTAGCTACTTTTCTCAAGAAAACAACAGCAGTGCCTATGATAGGGAATTGATTGCAAGTTGCAGAGCCTTAACCACTACTCTTTGCTGCTCCAGAAGGTCAGATAAAGTCAGATTGAAAACCATAAAAACATTCCAACAAGAGTAATGCGCACACAGACACACACGACACTACAAAGAACTGCTCTGAGCATTACCACATCTCCCTGCAGCTTAGAAAAATAGCAGACAAGTGGGAGCATTCATTAGAATGAATTTGGTGTATTGAAGCCTTATGTGACAAAATCTTTTGCGACAACCTTCGTATAATTCCACCCATCTCGTCTGATAGCTCGGCTACACAAGGCAGCGGAACCTCCAGGGACACCTGCTGTATTACAGAGATGTGATAGCACGTAGAGAACAGAGGTAACATTAATCTGTCAAAGCACAGCACTAGACACAAACATCTTGCTTAAAACTGAATGAACATTTCTTCCTGTTGTTCCTCACTCTGTTTTTTTTTTTGGGGGGGTGGAGGGGGTTCTTCAACAAAGGCATAAACCTCTATTCGCCCGAAGCAATATGGTCCAGAAAGTCACTGAAGGGTTGGCCAACAGGAAACTTGCATGTGGAAAAACTTTTTCCATATAAAGTAATGGGTGGATACACCTTTCACTTTAATATTTCATATACTGTGCGTTGGTATTGTGATGTTTGAATAACTGACAACCTCATTGTAAATAAGTCTTGTGGAGAGGCTACAGAGATCAAATTAAGGAGTAAAACTTTGGAGGCAGAGTTCTTTTACTCCTGCCAATGCAGCATTTTTTGCACTAGAATCTCTGTTTTCTTTCATGGATAGAAAAATATTTTCCGGGACCTTGATCTCTAACATTGCAAAGCTCTTCAGGAAAGATATGTAATTCCATGTGCCTGGATGTTTCAGTGCCAGTGATGAACTGAGTTTATATAATTAAAAGTTGGATAAATACAGTAGGTTCAGGTATGTGGGTTCTATTTCACCATGGTAAATGTTGTAATGCTTGGAGTGTGTCACAAGACAATAGAATTAATATTTTCATACTGTTATCGTAATGTTGCACTGTTTAACTGATGAAGAGCAAATAAAATTATACAGTTGGTATAGCTGAAGCAAGGGAAACCTTTATTCATCGTCGACCTACTTAAATATCAGACTTGGGTTGAAAGGGAAATAAGAATGAAAGAGCTGCCATCCTACCCATCTTGCTTATGTGGATGCATGTGTAACGAACAGTTCTTTCCGGACCCTATGCGGACGACACAATCCGAAGAAGTGGGGAAACACTGGGGAAACGTCACGCAGGAATACGGGGCTGAAGACAGGGGGGCGTGTCCAAGGTGCGCTGGTGCACGGGGGAGGTGTGGCCGAGGCGAACAATCCAAAAGAGTAGTCCTTACAGAGAATATCCAAAACACAAGGGTAAGTCCAAAACCAGGAGATCCATCAGAACGCGGAATTAAAACACGAAGGCCGGGTCGGAACCGGCAGACAGGGAACAGGAACGGGAACCTTAAAACATTAACGGGACCAGGCGCTTCCAGGTCCCGGACTCGCACGATACGGAAATCAGATGCAGAGCCCGGATGAACGTCAGCGCCTGGCTTTTAAGGTGGGCTGGGAATAGGAAACAGGTGCACAGAATCAAGTCTCACGTGAAAGGGCTGGAGCACCCTTAAGGAGGGGGGACTATAACCGTGACAGCATGTTGATTGTTGAACCAAAGAATTCAAGATTATGTTTTTTGAAGGATTCCCCAAAGTCAGCTTCTGCTGTCTCATTAGGAAGTTTGTTCTCAATGGTAACCACAGATCTCAAACGTGTACTGTTTTCTGACCTACAGTAAAACCACTTAAACTCTGTTTTAATAATAATAATTCTTATGTAGTGTTTTTCTGGATGCTCCACTGAAATTGTTTTACAGGTAATAATGACTCCCCTACTCCTCCACCAATGTGCAGGATCCACCTGGATGATGCAATGGCAGCCATAGTGCACCAGAAAGCTCACCACACATCAGCTATCAGTGGGGAGGAGAGCAGAGTGTTGAACCAATTCATAGACGGGGATTATGTCACGAAGTGTTCTTTCAGGACCCTATGCAGACAGCACAATCTGGGGAGGAGTGAGGAAAACATGAGGAAAAAAGCATGCAAAGAGGCTGGAAGGAAAACAGGGGGCATGTTCTAGGTGCGCTGGTGTTCAGGAGGGTGTGTCCAAGGCAAACAGTCCGAAGGAGTCCGGGGCAAATCTGAGATTGATCCAATGTCCAAAACCAGGAGATCCATCCTGACAGACAAACAGAGATAAAAGTCCGGAGTGGGATCCGGCAGAGGGTTGGGGGAAAAAAAGGGGGGTATATATATTCGTATGAGCTTAACATGCAGAAGTTAAATAGTTATATTGTCACAGTTAGGTGCCTCAGCCAGTCGCGGCTGGCATCATCCAAATCGATAAAGTTGCCGGGACATCTGAAGCGAGGGCAGGAGTATAGGATGTGGTCGGCCATCTGCTCCTTGGCGTCTCCACATTTGCAGATTGGGTCATCAGTGAGACCACACTTGTGTAGGGTGGCCCGGAAACGGCCATGTCCGGTTCATAGTCGGTTCAGCTTGACCCAGGCTTGTCTGGGTAGGTCATTTCCAGCGGGTTTGTTGGATACTTTGTCAATAAATTGTTTCAGTCTGTGGTTGTTATTATTCCACGCGTCTTGCCACTTTTTGTTAGCCCAATTAGTGCCATTGTCGTTGTTTGCTTCTTTCATAAGGCGCCTCATTGTGTTAGAAGGTGAGTGCCGCTTTTCTAATCGGAGGATTGTGGTGTTCTAGTTGCAGATGGCATCGTGCAGCAGGTGGTTGGAGTCATCCGAGGCTTTCAGTGCAAGGTTGATGCAACTTGCTTCTCTGCGAAGGTTAGGTGGAGAGATGCCGCTGAGAATCGGTAGCAATTCAGTGGGCTTAGATCTAATGCATCCGGTTTAATGCGCATGCTGTTGTTCAGGGCTGTGTCTACCTTCTTCATGTGGCTGCTGTTGTGCCAGGCAGGTGAGCAGTACTCAGCTACCGAGAAGGCCAGAGAAAGCACAGAGGTGCGTAAGACGGTGAAATTTGCACCCCAGCTAGTGCCAGCTAGTCTTCGCAAGAGGTTGTTCCTTGCTTGGATTTTTGATGCTGTTTGTTCGAGATGTTGTTTGAAGGTCAGTAAGCGGTCAAGGACAACTCCTAGATATTTCGGCTTTTCTCAAATGGAATAGTTTTGTCTTCGCACTTGATGTTGATTGTTATGTTAGCAAGGCGATTGGCGAGGTGGAAAATGCTGCTCACTGTCTTGGTGATGCTAAGTTTTAACCTCCAGTTTTTTAAGTAGCAGTTCAGCTTGTTCAGGTCATTCGATAGTATAGTTTTTATTGCTTTGATGTCTGTGGAGCAATGTATAATAGCAATGTCGTCTGCGTATATGTACTTTTTGGCAGTTGTACATGGCAGGTCAGCTGTGTAGATGTTAAACAGCATTGGCGCCAGCACTGAGCCTTGCGGGACGCCATTCTTAAGGTAAAATTTCCTGGAGGTGTCGTTGCCCAGTGTTAAGGTAAATGATCTGTTAGAGATTAGTTCTTGGATAATGAGGACCATTTTCTTGTTTGGGATGGTATGAAGCAGTTTAAGTATGAGTCCTTTATGCCAGACTGTGTCATAAGCTGCTGTTAAGTCCACAAGAACAGCACCCGGTTTCCTTTTTTCTTGGAAGCATTGTTCGATATCATCAACCATACAGCAGACCTCGACCTGATCTATTTGTCCTGAAACCTGCTTGTTCATTTGGGAGCTGTGAGTCTACGATAGAGCTTATTCTGTTGTATATTAGCCTTTCCATAAGCTTGAAGGTGATGCAGAGGAGGCTAATTGTCCGGTAGCTTTTTGGGTCCTCGGGTGGTTTGTTTGGTTTAAGAATAGCGATGACTTTTGCTGTTCTCCAGATCTTAGGCATTTTGTTTAGTAATAGGCAATTGTTGAAAAATGCTAGTAGCCATTCTAAGGCAGGTGCAGAGAGGTGGGTAAGCTGTTCAGGACGCAGGTGGTCAGGTCCTGGAGCTTTCCCTGCCTTGAGGGTGGAAATCGCTGCAATCAGTTCAGAATAGGTGAAGCTTCTGTGACTGTTATCATCTGCTGAGCTGGCTCACCAGATGTCATGAATCTCTTGTTTAAGTTTCCTGGCAAACTGCATTTCTATGTGGGTTGGTTTGCCACTGTCAACAAGCACCTTTGCGACGTCTTTGGCTTTAACCTGGTTTTGGGTTTGTGGTTTATGGCTTTGGCCGGTCAGTCGGTTGATGGTTTGCCAGGCTCTTCTACTAGAGTGCTTCATGTCGATTTCAGAGACTGTGTTGTTCCACTCGTTTCCTTTTGTTGTCCAGGTATTCTATTAGAGCCGAGCCGATGGATTGCGCTCTTTCTGTTGTGGTTGATGACTCAAGTTCAGAGGCTAAGTTTGTACATACTTCGTCCCAGCCGGGAATGTAGGTCTTTCGGAAACCTCTTGGGATATGATTGTTAGATGTGGAGATAATCATATTGGAGAACCTTGGGTCAAGAAGAGCTACTTCCTCGTAGTGACCTCTCTGACGGCAAAATCGAACTTACCATGCAATGCTTACCAGTAAAAGGGGGGTCACGAGACTAGACGCTCTCAGTCCCGGACTCAGAGGGTCAGGACGCCATTGAAGCCGGTACTGCCGAGTCACTCCTTGACTCATGGATAGGCGGGCTTCTGGGCGTCCATCTTCCAAAGCTGAGCCCAGATTGGCAGGAATGCTTGGCTTTTATAGGACGGGGGGCAAGAACTGGAGGCAGGTGCAGGAGATAAACACTAAACTAGGAATGGCTGGAGCATCCTTTTTATGAGCGTGACATATTATTAGGAGGTCATGATTAGTAAAGGCCAATGGAAATTGTAGCCAAGTTGCCAAGGTGACACCCGTACTCTTTTCGAGAAACACCCTTGGATTTTTAATGACCACAGACAGTCAGGACCTCAGTTTTACATTTCATCTGAAGGACGGCACCTTTTTACAGTATGGTGTTCCTGTCACCTCTTACAGCAGCAACCTTAGTTTTTTCCAGGAGGTCTTCCATCCAGCCTCACACCTTCTTAGCTTCAGTGGGTTGCCAGTTTTGAGTTGCAGAGTGATATGGCTGCAGGCAACAACTCTGGTGGGATTTTAACGCACAACCTTTGAATGACTTTGCTAGGTCACTGTCGAGAAGTCTAACGCGTGCCTGTTTTGTGATTGGGGGTTAATAAATTAAACCATAGCTTAGCCATTAGCTTAACATTAAATTACTGTACAAAATCAATGTGTAGTTTAATACAATTATATGCATGTGTTTGAGAGAAAATAAATAAATATGATGCAAGTTCATTGCATGGAAAAACTTAAAACTACTTGATTGAATAGCTTGAACTCTTCTGACTCTTTCAAAACTATCATGCTTCCTTCTTTCACTGTGATCCAAAATGAAGGAAAAGTTGCTTGAAGTCAAATGAAACCTACTATAACAAGCTTTCTAAATTGACCTCTGTAATCTTTTAAATAACTTTCTTATTCATTACTGTACTCCAATATCATGTTAAATGGTTATATACAGTGCTTTGCAAAATGATTCTCTCCTTACCAAAAATATTTCATTTTGATAAATGACAAGTATTTTTTTTTCAAATCAACTATTATTGAAAAAAAACCATCAAAACAAATCTTACATCTACCACGTTGTCAAGCTAAATCGGTTTGATCTCACTCATTTTGTGACCTTTCATACTATTTTTGTTTGCAACTGAACTGATTTGGGGATGCTGTAGCAAAGGGATTAAATGCTCCTGCAAATCAGAATCTTCTACTTTTAATAATCTTATTTATTTACAAATTGTCAACATTTATTTTTTAAAAATTTAGTTTCAGTTTTTAGTAGATTGAGAATATTCAAAATATAAAATGCTATTTGACAGTGACGCGACTGCAAGTCAGCAATGAAATGTAGAAACTTTGCATGGGGGTGAGTCATTTTTCGGAGGCCATTAGATCTTTTCAAGCAAAATCCACAGTAACAGGAATACTGAATCGAAGATTAAGTTTAATTATTCGGCGATTTTCTGTTGATTAAGCCAGTGGGCATACCCCAAGGCTGTTGAAGAACAGACAGGAGAACAGATTGATGCTTTGTAGCTCCAGTCATTCCCTCAAAGGCAACTAACCGCATGACTGTTCTTTGTGCTATGCAGCTGCTAATAACATTCAGAACAATGCTGCACTGCCAAGGTTTCACGAGCCATTCTTACTCAACCTCACACTATAATTCCTATTCCCTGCGCTGCATGTTCAAGGTTAAACACTCACTGACATGTTCTACATTTAATAATAGAGAATAAATTAAGAAGCTTCAAACTGTAGCCTGGTAGAACTACGGACCAAATTATTTCATGGATGCTATGAGTTATTGCAAGCAGTTTTAATCTCGAATGACAGGAGGAAGGAAGGGGCTGCTGTCCTAGTTTATAATCAAACCATATTACGTTTGTGCACTTCTAGAAACCTTGATTTTTGTGGTGAAATGAAAGATTGCTGTCCCAAAGAAAGAAGGCTAGGCTCCTAAACATTCGTCATTCTAAATGAGGATATATTCGCAGGTGATTTGTTTGGTTCAGCAGGTAGCTGCAGTGGCAGAATTGCCTGAGTGGAGTAAACATTGACAGACCTCAGTGTAGATGTGGGTGTAGAAAACTTGTAATATAATGCACAGGAGGCCACATTACAATGATGAGTAAGAATAAGAATTTCAGAAACGAGACAGTCTGTTCATGTTTGAAACACATGTGTAGTTCACAGTAAGTGTTTTACTTTGAGCTAATGTGCACCAAAAGAAATATAGAACTAAAGTACAACACACTGTCTTTATCCAGGAATAGTCTTTATCCAGGAAACGACAAAATCTTTTTTGCAGTAGGTGAACTGCCATTTTATTGAATAGGCACGACATAAGAAAACTCATTATGCATTTTAATATTGTAACGGATTCGGGTTCTAGGGCTTGTGCCCTCGCTGCTCCCACCCCAGTCCGTCCCTCCACCGCAGGGGTGCGAACCTGTGTTTCCAGCGTCCCACAACAGGGGTCTTGCCGGCTGAGCTGAAGAAGACCTTCCTCAGTCTGTCTGGCCATGATCCCTGTCATGCACAGGGGCATAGTCGTTACACTATAACATTTGTCATCAATTAGGTTTTTCAACAGGAGGGACTACTGTGAAAAACAGGAGCTAGTACATGATCTGGCCACTAGTGGAAGCAGAGCAAATTGTACAGTACACCTATAGTACATGCTTTGCACCAGTGAGCAGACCCTGTTTTGTGAGATTTTGTCCCATTTCTGAGAGAGCCTGGACAAGCATGGTTACTGCGTCTGCTGCACACCATCCCAGTTCAATCTTCAATGGGAATGAAACCTGTGGAGTAAGTCATCCAAGGAATAACTTGTGCTGTACATTCTCAACTCAGAAAACTGTTACGAGCATAAGGAAGTGTCTCGGCCAGCCGGATTGTTGTCATTTCAGGAGCCTGAAGGAAGGACAGCAAGTGAGGTCCCTACGCTTGATCAAAGTATCGCCCTGCGGTCAGGTTGCCATTAATCACTGCCAAGTGGAGTTCTCCAGCGACTAGACAGTCCTGGCCAGACTTGACTTCCTGATCGGGGCCTGCTTGTTGACAGACAGCGGTTGCCTGTGAGGCAGGAAGACAATTCAGCAGCTCCACCAGCCACATTACAAAGCGCCATAAACAATCATTTAGGAATACGTCGAGACGAGTCGAAAAGGAAAATTAAATGCAAAATAAGGAGGATTTCCTGCAATCTGCATAAATGAAGTGCCAAATATGAAAGGACAGCATAAAATCAGGAAACCGTGTTGTGGTTTATAATTCGTAGATACAGAAGAGGTAAAAGCATGGCCCGTCATCAAAAAGAATAGAAATCAGAAATCCACTTCCCCTTAAACCTGCTTCACGGAAAGTTATCAGAGAAACGAGCAGAACACAGATTCAGGTTCAGGGCGAAAATATATTTCGGAATTATTTAATTGAAAAAAATACATTAAAGGTCAGCCTAACATATAACCTCTACAAACTCGACAATTTCCAATTAAAACCTGTTAATTTCCAATTAATAGTTTAGAAAACAAAGGTGCAGACATGCTGTTTAGACCTGAAAGCCGTAAAGTCAAGAATTTTAGGTCAAAAGTTTTAATTGGACTGCAAAAATAAAACTAGCAATCAGTTCTGTTTCAAGCACACGATCCTATTTTATACTGCTCAAACATTTCTATCCCATTTTCTTTTCTAAAATAAAACCGTGGGCTGAGTTGGAATTCGATTTAAACTTGACATTTATGCCTTAACATTTACTTTATAATACATTAAATTAACAACTAAAAGGCTTAGTCGAACCGAAGAAGTCACAGATACTAAGGAATTTAGAATTAATTTGCATTATTATTTTTAAACGTATTAAGCATCAAATAAATACCCGAATGTACATGACCCAGTGGTCAGTCTTAAAATTATAAAAGACGTGTAGCAACTACACCCTTAGTTACCAGACTGAATTGGTAGAGACGCGAGTACAGTATTGTAGTGCAAAAATATTACAGAAAATTAATTCTCCGCGATCTGCAATGCACTTGCAACAGAAGTCACGTTGCAACGATTTAGCGCCAGGTGGCAGCAGTACTTTTCCCATTACAGTTCATTATCCTGCACATGAAAAATGACCACGTTGTTTCTAATATATACCCTCGCTCTGGTTACAATCCCTCCTACCTCCTTCTCTTCTTACAGTGGATCTATCTATCTTCCATTCACATCACAGTCTCTGTCAGTATCAGATAAAGCGCTATCATGGCGCAAACTGGGGCATCTCTTTCTCCTAAGAGGCGCCTGTCCGCGCACCTCTACTTCTGTGTGGTGTGGGCTTCGGCGTGGATGTCTTTGCTGGATCCCGTGCAGGGTGAGAGCGGTGTTTTGAAACGCACAAGCGGGGCAGGGATTCCTGATAGTAGCGGCGGTGTGTTGAGGAGAAGCTTTGCTAACAATGATGGAGATGCTGCTGGTATGGGAGCCTCGCGCTTCAGGAGAGCCCTGTCCCAAGATAAAGTCGCTCTGCTCAGCAGTTCGTTCGTGCTCAAAGGAGATGCAACCCATAACCAAGCAATGGTGCACTGGACAGGAGAGAACAGCAGTGTGAGTACCTATCTGAACCTTGTCTTTCCATGCGTGTCATAGGTGCATCGCGTCTCCTCGCTCAACACACTCTTCTGGTCACCATGACAGCTCATGCAAATATGATCCATCGCTGCCAACACTCTTCCAATAGTTTATTCCCCGTTAGAGAAAAACGCCAACTTCATAGACGTTTGCCACAACTACTCTGCGCTTTCAGCACTCTGGACTTCCCCGTGCTACATTTCCTTCCCATTACTTTTACTGCTACTGAATTCTTTATTTCAGTTCAAGTAATGACATTT
Source organism: Lepisosteus oculatus (assembly GCF_040954835.1). Classification (NCBI taxonomy): domain Eukaryota; kingdom Metazoa; phylum Chordata; class Actinopteri; order Semionotiformes; family Lepisosteidae; genus Lepisosteus; species Lepisosteus oculatus. The sequence continues at coordinate 42,341,616 of NC_090696.1, read as the reverse complement.
TGTCTGTGACCAAGGTTTCCCTGCAAGAAAAGTATGCGGAATTAGATGCAAACAGCTTACCTGTCTTAGCACGCTGAACCACCCACGACACACATTATTTTAAAGAATACTGTTCTTGTTAACTAGTTTCTCTGTAGTACAGGTATAGTACTAAATTACACTACAGTAAATCTCCGGTGCTGTGGGTTAGTGACAGTAAACCGATACAGTGGAGTTTATTTCTAACGTGTCGATACAAATGAAGTTATTAATTTATTAAAAGCTTTGACTTAACAAACGAGATGATCAACAGATTAAGAGCAAATAAAGCACCTGTGGCTTCCTCTAACTTTTTGACCACAAAATCGTTTTCTTAAGATATGTGAATTAAACGATGAAAAGACGATGTCTAATTATTTCTTGCACTGGTCTGGTCTTCGTGAGTTTCGGGAACATCCTAGTGCAGACCGACACACTGTCGGTTATCATAGCGCGCATGAGAAATATCTCCCGGTTCTCCTGTCTTGTAAAGCGAAGAATAACCGAAGTGAAAAACTTCGTAGTGTATTCATTAATTCACACGGGTTCCCCCGACGCTCTATAAGAACTTCTCTGTCGAAAGTATCGGCAAGTCACGGTCTTATCTCATCATGGTGTCTCGGAGGGACATCCAGGAGGTCCACACTTAAGGGAATTGCATCTATTTCAGCCGCGGAAAGCTAAAACGCGAACATTTATCGTTGACTTGGAAGTGATTTAGCCTTTCTGTCATTTAAATCTTCACTGTCGGGCTAAGTGTTTTAGCACTATCACATTTTCCAGGCGATTATTCGCTCTATACCACGCTATTTCGCTGTCATAACACATCCTTAACCTGTAACGTGTTGAAAAATAGATCTTAGTTTTCAGCCGTATAATAGCCGTATTTTCTTGTCATACAGTTGTTAATAAGACAATTACCTCACCATTTATTAATTTTTCGGCTTACTGTTGTTAAAGACCGCACCCATTCTTATGAAGTAAACACAATAAATGCATGCTGAAGACGTACTTGAAATGTAAACGTTTTATTTCTGTATCACGATTTAGATACTAACGGAGTCTGCAACCGTCCTTTTGTCTGGCAGTTTAACTGGAATACCAGATACCGCAGTATGAATTGAGGGGCTGCTCTACTTTGCGGAATACTGTTAGAAAATATGAATATGGCCGTAAACTTAATTAGTGAAATATTTATTATCTCTTTGCTAATCGAAACGCTACCAATACCGATGAAGTTTTTTGTTGGCAGTTTTTGTGACACATTGATAATTATGACGGTACAGACATTTTAAAAAATAGAGTGGTGTTAAGACATTTCAATTTAATTAAGTACTGTTTTACTGTAAGTAGAAGTGCTACATTGAATATAACAGGACAATTAACAGATCACTGCAGCAGCCTTTTCTCTACCGAGTAATTGAAAGACAAAGAGACACTAACAGAAAACTCTGGATCAAGAAAACCTGGAACGTACTGTACAGTACGTTGTCTTGTGGAAAAGCTTAACTCAAATTTTACAGTGAAGCTACTCTGAAAACGAACAAATGAGCTATTGACAACTCTACACGGCAACTCACAACAATTAAACCATTGCAACACTGTAATAATGTTCAGGAGAATTTCTCAGGAAAATGAATACGGATTTGTTTAAATACTAAACAGACTTTTCCAGTTGAACTTTTCAGATTTTGAATTTATTGGATAATGTCAACTGAAGATGGCTTGGTGCATGCACATGTAAGGTTGATTATGTTTAACCATGTGTTTTAGTGCAGGTAACATGCTGGCCGACATCAGAAAGCTGTGCACACTCGTTTTTGTCTGTGCATGCTCTCTGGCACTTTTTGGTACTGGTGTTTCAGAATTTATGTTCCAGGTGTTTGTGTATATTCTTACTCAGAGTGAGGAAGATTTCATTGCACATAATTAAAGTTGAATTTATACCTCATGATAAATACAATTTCTAATTGTGAAAAACAAAAGTAGAAAAGTTCCTTTGACTACAAGAAAAGGAATTGTGTCAGGTACAGTGGGTATTATGTTGTCATTTTTTAGCTATGTTAAAAGCAATGCTGTGTCTTTTCCTTAAGGCTTTTCATATTCTGAAGTTGCAGAATGCATTAGCTCTTTGTCATGAACCTCAAAGTATAATAAAATCTTTTTGTGTTTGAGCAAAGAGTGTGCAAGCAATGATAGTTCAATGAGCATGAGTAGCATTGATTGTACATCTTTGAAATCTTTGTTGACTTTGTGGAAGAACTGCAAAAATAACGTTATGCTTCTGTGAAACTGAGAGGTAAGTGCTGAGTTGTGAATAATAATTAACATTATAAGATGTTAGAGAGACTCATTGTCCTGGGCATAGACCCATTAAAAAAAAGCTTCCAGCCATTTGTTTGAGCAGCTCCTGCATTCTGGGAAAACACTCTCTGTGGAGGAAACTGGATTTTGTCATGTTTGTATCCTAGTAGTAGGAACTGTGTAAGATCACTGGACTTACTGTTCCTGCCTGCCCTCATGGTTGGCACTAGAAAGGAATTCTCAAATCTTTTTTTTCCCTTTAAGTGGTAAAATTAGTAAAGAGAAAGTATTTTTTCCTGACACAGACATGGTGCTGCAGGTTGATGCAATATTGTTGAGATTACTTTGTGAGTCCACACCTAATTCCTTGTTAAATTGGATTGTTAACATTGTTGTTTTTTTTATGTAGTCAATCTCATTAATATTTTTTTTCAAAGGTATGTGAATTTTTGAGCTTCCAGATGATCTCTTAACATGAGCAATACATTGTCTCTCACCTTACTGCACTTTAATATTGAATCTTAAGGTTATTCAAGGTACAGTAACCAATGCCATGGTATATTATCAGTTTAGAACTATGAATGCTGCACAATACAGTCAAGTTAGTATTATCCTAAATGGTATTGTCTTGTTTTAGAGATATACCATAGTTAATGTAGATTTCTGTCAGCATGGTAAATAACGCTTCTCTTTACACTTCTCTCAAAGTGTTATCAGAAAGAACAAAAGGAAGCAAAATTAGAAGCACATATTGCCCCAAACATTAGCCAGAGAAAAGAGAAACAAGACTTACTGAAGTGTTAGCTGTAAAAGCTGTCAGGGTTACGGGCTCACCCCAAGTTTAGACATGGTTAAGATTAGGTTCTGGAATGATCCCTGACTGATGTACTGTAACACAAAGCTTTTCTCCAGACATTTTAATATTTAAAAACACTTAACAAATGCAGTAATTTTCAAATTCAAACTTTAACCCCTTTGAGGGGAAAATTGTTTTTCTGCAGAGTCCAATGCAATAGTACGATATCAACCATCAAAAACAAAGAGGTCAGGACAAGCAATATTCCAGATAATGATCTGAATTATTTTTAGTTAAACAGTAGGTGGGAGAAATGGTTTCCTAACTCTATTTTTATTTATCTTGGGGCACAGAGGCATCTCCCAGATGGGAGTAGTGTCTTCACATTGGAGAGGGTGAGACACACACTCCACAATAGTCTTAACCTTCTTTACAGCCCTCTGTTTCTAGAGGGCATTTAGATAGATAGATACTTTATTGATCCCGTGAGGGAAATTGCAGAAATGATTGCAGAAATTGCAGGTTGATCTGATTTACCTCATTGAGTCTGCTACTTGTGCTCACTGTTTTCTGCAACCTATTAAAATTAGTAATACTGATGTTCCCAAAACAATGGATAAAAGATTGTTAAAACACTTGGAAAAAAGATTTGTAGAGAAGTGGTAAATAGGTCTATTCACCTTAAAGAAGCTGAGCTTCCTTAAAAAACTTGCTATTGTCATTTTTGTATAAATGGTCTCTTGTAAAATTTGCCCCTTCTTAATTTTTTATGACCCTTCACAAATACTTGTAATCATCAAAAACTCATCCAATGTGAGCCTTTATTGCAGTAGGTTGGAATGGGACTGCATTTTTTCCTAAGCTCAATGGTGTGTTCTTTTTGTTTTAGAAACATTTAAGTCCAAGGAGAATCACCATTCACTAAAATCATGTATGATATCATCATCTTGATCATTTATGAGGTCACAGGTGATATTCTGAGTTTCTTAACAAGCTGACAAGGCCTACGTCACCAGCAATGTTAATAAGATGCCTTTATAATTGCTCTTACACTCATTAGTATACAAAATGTACAATAAAGTGAACAAGACATCCCTCTGGTGGTTAATTTTGAGTTATAATCATGGTTTGGGGTAATAATAATAATAATAATAATAATAATAATAATAATAATAACAACAACAACAATAATAATAATAATAATAATAATAATAATAATTGCTTACACGTTTATAGCGCCTTTCTGGACACTCCACTCAAAACGCTTTACAGGTAATGAGGACTCCCCTCCACCACCACCAATGTGCAGCATCCACCTGGGGTAGTAATGTACTTTAACAATATCCTTTTCATTTTGTCTATGGGAATTCCATTCTAAACCAATATAAACAGCAACCTGTCTTAAATATTATATTAGAATAATATATTAGAAATGAAACTATATTTGTGAGTATATGGTGTTTTCTCATACCACCAAAGAAAATAATGGAAAATAAAAGTTTTGCTCATCTTCAAATCCAGAAAAGCTTGCTTCATTATTGCTGTAGCTGGGGATTGCATTCTTCTCTAGTAGAATGTGAAGCGGAAAATGATCAATTTGTTTGAAACAAAACAAAATGTTGTGCTTGAACTTATAACCAGAACTTCCCAGGGATGGCCACACATAATATATTTTGCTTAATATCCTTATTTTCCATACCTTTACAAGTGTTTAGAGTGCAGTACGTTTTTAGAAAAAGACTTGTTCCAGTCTTGACCTAGATAGCTTTCAGTATATGGGTTCATACAATTCCCAACCATTGCTGTTCTTGACCTATATAAACCTCAAATGATATGATTATAGGGGCCATTTTGAGGGAAAAGTATAGTAATTTAAAATTATACTAAGTGAAGATAGTTAGGACAAGCCTCTTGAGCTCCACATCATAAGCCACACACACTGTAGGACACTTGTTTGTTTCACATGCCAGTTTTACTTCGCTGTAAACCTCTTCAGCTTTGCGGCTAAACATCTTTAATTTATGTAATAATCCCTATTTTACACAATATGGTTTATATCTATTTTCAAAAGATTCATACATTATTTATCTCAAGCCTATACAACTTGTATTATGTGTGACCACAAACATGTCTGTTACTATAGTTACATAAGCATGAAAAGTGCAGGACTAATAAGATCAAGTGCCTGCATGAAGTCTTGTAAATAGAAGAGTTGTTATTATTAGATTCACAGGCAATTAAAAATCCAATCATGATGAAGTGTATAATATGGACAGTTACATATATGACACAATACTGTAAAAAAACAGCAGAGATCCAATGAAAATAATTTTAGCTGTAACAGGACCTTGAAAAACTACTTTAAGGCTGTTAATACAGTACTGTATATCTGATCATTTTGATATCCTACAAACAGCACAGTAGGAACAGCAACAATACTAGGACAGATAAGAACAAATAAAATGTATATGACTTCTGCATTTTTATATTTTGATGTTTTGTGGTAAAAAGGTTATGCAGCTTTTAAAGAACACGGTATTATGTACTTATGTACGGACATGTAGTGTGAATCATTTACATAGGATTCTTTATTTGCTTAGTAGGAGCCATTATCTAGGGTACTATATACTATAAATGGAGTATGGGTATGTAATGTGTATGTGCAGAGGACAAAATTAAAAAAATAATAAAGTAAATATGTTGTTTGTTCCTATATGGAAGTGCTTTTAAAACCGAGAGCAGGAGGCACTTCTTTACTCAAAGAGTTGTGGGAGTGTGTAACATGATACCCAGCCATGTCATTGAAGCTGACACCCTGGGGTTTCTTCAAGACATGGCTAGAGGTGATCCTTGGATCAATTAGATACAAATTACCAAACAAGCTAGAAAGGCCTACTTTTGTTTGTATCCTTTCTTATGCTCTTATGTGCTAGTACTTTAAAGTCATGAATATGAATGAGGTTAGCACAAGCTGGGTGAGTAAAGATGCAAACACAGTGCAACAGTAAAAGACTAAAAAATTACACAGATAGTGTGGAACAGTATTGTCATTCCTTTTTTAGGCTATGTATTCCATGTGAATTGTTATTTGAACTTAGACACTGTAAACATTACCATTTTGAAAATAATGTCAATAGTGAAATGCAGTATCTTTGCCACAATTGTAATTCTTTATTTATTTGCAAAAGGTGTGCACACGTTTTGCAACAGAAGAAAGAAAAAATCACCCTTCTTTGGCTGGTTTAAACTGAATGTCCCCCTTTGCCTCCAGAAACAGGAGGGCTTAAATGTAATGGTGCCAAGTTTAGATACTCTTCAGAATTTGGAACTAAATCCATTCCGTTGGGGCTCAGCCTCTTAAAAACCTTCTTTGCCACAGTAGAGTGTTAGAGATGGAACCATTCTGGTCCATTATGAGAGTCCTGTTTCTGAAATGCCAGAAATAGATGGAGATACTATACTATGCACATCTACAATCCCCACAGCAGGAACATGTATTATACTTTCAGCCTTCTCTAATTAGTGTTCACTCAGCATACACTCATTTCACGTAAGTGGCATTAACTATATAAATAATACATTACCTAGTTGGCTTGTCAAATGCTTTTGGAATTCATTAAGGTCTTCAGTGAAACCTAAAGTCTAGACACATTTCTTGTTTTGAAGATGGTCTTAATGGTCTTCTAATAGATAATCTTTTTAAAGCTATATTATATTAATTATCGGAGGGATGTGATGAAAATGGGACAAAACCTGCGTGATTAGGGCTCCAGCCTCTAGGCTCTCCACTGTACCAGCCCTGGGCTTATCCTAGGCTTCTCTATTGGTGCTAGACTAAAAAGATACTGGAAAATGCTTCTTTGCAAGACACACCTAAAGCCAATGTGAATGTAATGGCGGTTTCTATCCCATGCTTGCTGTACTGAAGCTATACTGGGCTGGTTCCTCCAGCTACAGCTACCAGCTGACTGAAGTCCATATTGTCATGAGACCAACATCACGGCATCTTCAACCCCCTCTCACCCTAGTTATTTCCAGGTCTTGTATATTAACCACCACAAGGCCTTTAACTTCCCAACAACCCTTAAGGAAGTAGCTTTTTGTCTCCTGTTTCTGTATGTGGCAGCCTGTCACTCAGCTTTACTTTAAGACCTCTGTGGTAGAACTGGACCAAATCACCGGATTAGACTCTTGATCTCTTTATCTTCACAAGACATTTTATCTGGCTGATCTGTGTTCCGGGCTTCACACATTTACTGCTGACCTGAGGCATAGTGTAGGCTGGTCAAAAAAATGTGTGATTTCACGGGAAAAGTTAAATTTTGTTTTAGAAATTCCAATGCAAATATATTTTTTTTATTTGAGAAAATTAATAAAGATTCAGTGTCACGAAAATTAATGTACAGATTCAGTGTCACGAACAGTTCTTTCCGGACCCTATGCAGATGACACGATCCAGGGAAAAGTGAGGAAACACTAGGAAAAAGTCACGCAGGATACAGGAATAAAAACAGGGGGGCGTGTCCAGGAGTGCTGGTGGTCGGGGAAGATGTAGCGAGGCAAACAAATCCAGGGACGAGTCCAAAGAGATATCCAAAAACAAGCATAAGTCCATGGCCAGGTGATCCATCCAAGACAGGAGATTAAAAATGTGAACCAGGTTGGGACTGGCAGGGGGAACGGGAACGGGAACAGGAACAGAAAGTTAAAAACATAACGGAGCCAGACGCATCCAGGTCCCAGGCTTGCATGATGCGGAAACCAATGCAGAGCCCTGAGTAGCATCAGCGTCTGGGTTTTAAGGAGGAACTGAAAAGGGGCTGGAACAAGCCCTTAAGAGGAGGGGTTTGTGATCGTGACACAGTGTTTAGACTGCAGAGGATGGCTATATTTTATACAATACATATAATAATTTTTTGGAATAGTGAAAGATAATACAACAGTTGCAGAACCACACCATGCAAGAGAATGCTTCCTTACATACTGGAGGAAGATGTACTGTAACTCACATTTCATAAAAAGATGGTTTGTCAATTTGTAAGTGAGACTCAGAGAAGAACTTGCAGAACTTACTGAAGACCCTTTTGCAAAGTAAAATTACAGAGATGAAGAGATTCTTTATGTACACTCACTGATGTTTCCCAGGTGAGTGAAAATAAACTTTAGATCTTTTCAATGGTGTAGTATTAAGAGGAAATAAACGCCAGCCACTTAAAGAGCTAGAAAAAACATTCTCATAATGTCATCAGCTCCTTTGACATAAAGGCAAGACTGAAACTTGCAGTGTTCGAGTTCAGTTGTCTTCATTTACTTGTACCCTGAAAAGAATTAGCTTGTAGACAAGAGCATTACTCAAGTGGTTGTTTTTTCCCCGAAACCTGACAAGACAAAATGAAATAAAAAAACAAAGGTTAAAGGAGGACCAGGAGTTGGTGTGTCAAAGAGAATTCAGAATCTTTATTTTATCTGATTTATCCCTACATTTGAAACTGTATCTGATATTTCCTGTAAAGAGCATTTTGTTTACCCCCCGAATCTTCTAAAAGCCATCTTTGGAGTATGGCTTTGATCATAGTAGCTAATCAAATTCAGGATTATTCCTGCATCATTAGATATCATTAGAATCTAAATTGAGAATTTGAGAATCTGATAGTGTGTAATAAATCTATAATCAGGAAATTAAATCACAGGAGTAATACTCTAACTGGTAATTGTTAACGATTATTTCTGGATGTTTTGTTTTGCAGGTTTTGTTTCTCAGTCCATTAGTTAACAGCCATTTATCTCGGAATAAAAACAAATGAAGCCCCCAGATCAACTACATTTTAGTGCTGGCAATGGAACACACTGTAATATTACATAGATGAAAATTTCAGAAGTAACTGAATTCTTCACATTTAAAACAGTTACATGCTTGTATCTGTGCAGGTCTGAGACTTTACTGATTACAAGCATGTTGAATCTTTATTTCAATGCTAGATAACCTGGAATAAAAGTACAGAATTGGTGGCTTTCCAAATTATGGTTATAATGGTGCTAAAATTAGGTAGTCATCTGTTGGTGTGGAATGTAGTGTCTGCATGTAGTGTGTCAAGTGAAGTCATGGTAATACAGTACTTTACCAGACACCACACAGCCAGCTGCATGAGTAAAGACAAGATAAAAACAGGATTTTGAGATTATTCCAGTAAATCCAATGGCAACATTGTGGAAGACACTCGTTTGGGATTTGTACTTGGACAGTAATACTTTAGTGTCCAGATTCTTGATCTGCTGACAAAAAGGAAGGAAATTACAGCATGAAGAGGGGGGAGTTTCGTCGGGTTACGAGCTGAAAAGGAGCAAAGTAGAGGATGATTCCATGCTGAGAAGTAAAAAAGAGAAAAGAAAATCACAATATTTCAGCTGTGGAGACTTCTTCAGGTGTGAAAATGACAATGGACTGATCAAACATTACACTCAAATATAATACCATATTTAGAAGCAAAGTTGTAGAAGAGGGCAAGGGCAAGGAGGAAAACAAACAATACAAGGGGTAAAACAGAGTACAACACAAATTTAAATGTAAGGATAAGACCAAATAATACCTTCGATAAGGAGAACAGCAGACAATGCCAAGGGTAAAGAGAACACACAGTGCCAAGGGAAGCTGATTATATAAAAACACTACAGGATAAGAAATCAGTTGTGCATCTGTAATTAATTATTTAGGTAGTGAATTGTGAAATGGCACCCTGAAGAACTAAGTCTTTGAGCCAGACAATGATTAGCCAGTTGGGTTGACAGGGCTGGCAAGTATACAAGTTCAACAAAATTAAAAGACTGCAATTTTTAATTTTAAGGAGTGCTTCTTTTTTTGTCAGTGGTTACTTAGGGTCTTGAGACCCTTACAAACTTGACCAGACCCTTTGCCTCCCACATAGAAATAATCATACATATACTGTCCATACTTCTGCTTTTGTCTATTTAATCATGGAGAATAGGCTTCTCTCTAGTCCCAAAACTGAGGACTGAAATCAGGGGGCTTTAAGACCCATTTGCTAATGGCATAATCTAGATTATTTTACTGGATTCACAGTCAGATTGTATTTTAATCCTGATGCACTCCATCCTCAGTCCTCATCAGTACTAATCTACCAACATTTTCAGGAGATCAGTGTTCATTTGTATTTATTGCTAGAAGAAATTCCTTGGCCATCTTTAGTGTTCACAATATTCACCATAATAATTATGCAAGTGATCTTAATTCTGAATAGGGAAAGATATGCAATTTATTTCTGTGTTTTTCACAATTTAAACAACATTTTTTTTTGTCATCCAATGTAAATTAGGCTCAATTGCTGTTCATTAATTTGGTAATGAAACCCTTTTTTTTGTTTTAATCAAAGCATACCTAATTGTTTCCACCTTTGTCTTTTTCTGTAAGTGTCTTTTTGCATGTGAGCATACAGTATATACTGTATAGGACCTTGTGTTCAAGGAGAAAATGAGTCAGAACTACAGGTTATTGTATGATTAAAGCATAACGTGTTTAGCCTAATGCACTCTGGCAAGCCTGTAATATATAATCTATTTTATAGGACTGAAAAGAGGTTAAAACCTAGCATGTATTACACCGATGTGAGGAGCATGAAGGGAGTGGTGACACACAGAACCTGAAGCTGTCCTGCTTGGGTTTTGTGTTAAATTGTCTGGTGAGGGGAGTTGAAGATGGTGGATAGAGTAAATTCTGGGTTAAGAAAAAAGATGTGGTGAAACTGGAAAGCAACAAAGGTGCAACACAAGTAGAAGTCAGATGGATGTGATAAATTATTATAAAGTAGATAGTACCTTGCATCTTAGGCATATTTGCAGCCATCAGAACAAATGTGCTTTTGAGGCATTTTTTAAATGCAAACTGCTGCAGAGACATGAAAGAGAAACATCCTCCTGATTTTGTACTGTGGATGCGCCTCATAAAAAGTGCAAAAAGGAAGTAGTGTTTGGTTGTTGAGGTGAAACCTAGTAACAGTCAAAACAAAACTTTAAACTGCTCAAACAAGAAATATTTAGTTGTCTATAAACATGTATTACAGTTCCTTTGCTTTTGCCCTTGTTTTTAATACTGGCGTCTTGTTTCCTTTGTTGGCACTAAAGTTTGCCTTATACGTGCCTTCAAAAGTATTTGCTTGCAGTAAAGTGGGCTGGGGAAAGTTCGTGGTGCTGTACAAATGCGAATGTTCCATTAAATGTTCATCATTTTCAATCCATTCACTTTTCTGGGGGGATGCAGGTGAAACTGGAATTTCATCCACATAACTAATGCTGACTGTAATTTCATTTCACAAAAAAATAAATAAAATTCATGCTTCCTGTGTAGGGCCTGTGTATTTAATAAAGGAATGTGTGGTCAGCCAAGTAAATGAAATTCCTCAAATGATTGTTTACTGTAACTAGAATACTTTTATGAGTGTGAGGCCCTATTGTTTATCTGTGTTGGAGTTCTTGGGAAAAGGTGTGGAATAAAGCAGAACGAAGTACACTAAATCCTCACACAAGTACTGTAGGTGGTTTCAGCAGAAAAGTCCTTGCATTGCTTCAAACATGCCCAGCAGTGAATTCTCCCCAAGAAGGCAAAATCAGTTCTGTCTGTTTTAACGCAGAGCTGTTTTGTCTTTAAATCTTAAAAATCACTTGTTCTGTGCTCACACTAACAAAGACAAACCTTGACATTCATGCCCACATTTAGTCTATTTTCTATATCAATTCATTTTGGCTTTTACTTAACTAAAGAAGAATCAGAAGAGGGAAAAACAAAGATCTTAGTAAGCCAAGAGTGTCTATACAGGCCTTTCTCCTGTGGCTGAAACAAAGTATGTCAACAGTTAATAAAGGGGATGAAATTTGAAGCTTGGATTCCAATGATTTTGACTGTTTTTGTTAAGTCAAAACTGGTATATTAGATTTAGCCATCTTAGGTAATGCACAACATTTAGGCTAACCCCTGGGCACTTTGTGACCTTACATTGATTTCTAACAATGTTGACTAATACCTGTATTTAAAGGCTGCAGTGCTTTATACAAATAGGTGTGAAATTTACTAGACATTTGCTAAAGACTACAGAAAACAGTAAGATGCTGAAGACCCGTAAATATATTTAGCTTCAGTTCTTTTGTAGCTAGCTGTTAGTCTGACAGGTGACCATTACAATACATTTCCATACTCTTTCAACTTGCAGAACTGTGCTTTAAGGTGGAAGTGAATCATCATCATTAGACATTTCTGTCTGGTCGTTCAAAGAAACATCTGTCGTGTTTTTGATAGTGTACACCTCAGCAATGCATAAATCTTTCTTCTTTCAGGGTTATTATATTTTCTTTCATCTTCAAAACATGAATCCACCATTTGCTTACTCTTATGTTACCAGGTGTGACTACAAGATATACTTAGAGTATGCTGAAAAGAGAGAATACCAGTCAGTACCCCTGGATTTTCAAATTTCAGAGAATTGGACTTGTAAGGTACTTTTATAAAATTGATCATGAAAAAATAAGGATTATTTCTAGTCATTAGTGCCTACTATGAAAATAAATTGTTAATCTAATAAATTGTTAAACATTCTAATGCAACAACAATACATTTTATCAGCCTTTTAAGCTGTACAGACACTGATCCTGGCCTCAGCAATGAAATAAGCATTATTTCATGTGTAGGAATCATGAATTTTGAAGGGGAATGTACAGACTAGTTGATGAGCAAGAAGAATCAGATGTTGGCTTACCTCCTAATGGGTCTACATATGATAGACTCTAATAAGGAAAAAGTAAGAGTTAATTCCATTAAATTAATTAATGCATTATACATTATATTTTACCTTCAGGAAATGCAGAAGACTTTTAATTTCTAATGATACTGGAAATGTTTGTAACCTGTAACATTTTATTTGACAATTATGTAAGATATTTATTTATATGATTATTTTACACCACTATTTAAACCTTTTAACAACTGCAACATTTAATTAAACACTTGTTATAAACAGAATTGCTTGACATTGCAGTGTTCATTGTCCTGTTTAAATATATGGTATATAGACTTGAATGACAAAAGATTAATCAAAAAGAAGATAGATGCCATGTATTCAGTAAAAAAAAAAAAAAAAAAACCACATTGGTTGCATAACATTTTCCTGAAAGAGATCAACACCACCATTGTCAAGGAAATCTCAAAAACAACATTTTGTCAGCTTTAGATTAACTCTTGATATACAAATACATTGTCCAGTCCTGGATGAACTGGATGTCACTGTGGATGAGTTAAAACAAGATAAAAGTCTGTGAAGTTCTGCACCGGGTTTTCTTTTATTCTTTTCATCTCAGACTGGTGAAACCTGTTTTTCTGTTATCATATTCGTCCTGTATGTGTATCTCCCATACAATATGCAAGCTTTATGTCCTTTGCATCGCAGCAAAGCAAAAAAAAAAAAAACAGTTCTGTCTGCTATGGAAGTCTGAAATATTAGTGCACTTTTTTAATTTAGTAAAAAATAAATACAACACCTGCAGTAGGAAGTGTGGTCATGCAGGTGCACTTAAACCAGTATTCTGTGAGAATTACTTGAAAATATTATGAAAATATAAGGCTTCATAGTGGTTCCTGTAGTAAAAATCACTTTCAGGAGTTCAGGGTATCTACTTTTTCTTTGATATTGCAAGGCTAAAGACAGGTTTTTGTTATTACAGATATGGAGTCCACAGCAGAAGAGAAAAGTGTCTTCATATACAGTACATGCCACTCAATAGCACCTATTGTTTGGATGTTTGTTGGACTGTTTGCCCACTAGCTTCTGTTGTGGAACTGCAGCCCTAAACAAATGGCTTGGCCAAACATTTCAGAGGATGTTCATGGTGTGAACAGTTTCTCGAAGCCAGTATGGAAAAATGGTAATGGGCTTCAGTTAAGACAAACTGTGCTGTGACTCCCAAAGCATTTTAGTGCTTTGCAAATGTCACTTCTCTTTTTAAACTCCAGGTAAATTTGCTCTTTTTAACTACAGAAATTTGCTCTTTGCTTATCTCTGTTAGCTTACAGAGAGGGGGCATACATGAATCATTTAGAAATGACAGGGTGGCAGGGTGGTTAGGGCTGCAGCCTTATACCTACAAGGTCCTCAATTCACCTGAATTCAGTTCAATTGATTGACCTGATTTCAGAAGAAATACACCTCTATTTATTAGATATACATGTTAATATACACCTATTAACATGAAAACCAAGGATTTACTGTATCTGTACACCTGTACACCTTCCTGATAGAATTTTGAGGAGGCATAGATATAGTATAAAACCATCATATCTGGGATGTAGCAAGTTCCCAGAAGCACAGTCAAGTCCATCAGTAGGAAATGAAAAGAATATGGAACCATCCAGACTCTCCGGGCAACAGGCTGTCTTCCCAGACTGAGCAACCAGGCAAGAAGGACTTTGATGATCAAGAACCCAACGATCCTCTTTACAGTACAACAAAGTTCCATGCCTGAGATGGGAGAACCTGTCTGGAGAATAACAATCTCTGCCGTACTACACTGATTTACTGCAGCCTCTATGGAAGGGAAACAAAAATTGAACTGTTTGGCTGGTGCAAACCGAACACAGCTCATCACCCATGTATCACCATCCCTACCATGAAGCATGGTGATGAAGGCAGCATGTTATCAGGATGAAGTAGTTCAGGTGGGAAGCTGCATCAGCATGTGTAGGCTGCAAAGGAACAAGTAATAGGTTTATTCCATGCAAAAAGAGAAGAAAAAACCCAACGTTGCGGCTGTGGTGCCTTCTTCGGGTGTAAGAAAGATAGAGCAGTCAGCAAAGATAATATAGCATGGGAAAACAGAAGCAAGGAGAGAGGAGGAGGCAGGAGCAGGGGAGAGGCAGAGAGCAGTGGTGCGAGGTTGAGAGAGGTGAGGAGAGGTGTGAAACGAAACCAACTGTACAAATGAATAGAGAGAGTTAGAAGAAAACAAGTCTGTCATTGAGAGAAAGGGGAAGCTATAAACCACATTTCTGGATAATTTTAGTTTCTAATGTCTTTCTGCTATAGGAGTTAAGAAACCCTACTTTGAGATCAGTGTGATCATGGCCATCAGAGGTGAAATGAGAAACTATGGGCTTGCAGAAATCTTTAATCTTCACAGCCCTAATATGTTCTCTGAAGCGGTTTCCGAGTCTCCTTCACTTGTTAGGGCTGTGAAGATTAAAGATAGTAGACACCTATAACAGAAAGACATCAGAAACTAAAATTATCCTGAAACTTAGTTCACACCTCCTTCCTTCTCTCAACAACAGACTTGTTTTCTTCTAATTCTCTCTATTCATTTGTAGGTTTCATTTCATACCTCTCCTCGCCTCTCTTGACCTTGCACCACTGCTCTCTGCCTCTCCCCTGCTCCTGCCCCCTCCTCTCTCCTGGCTTTTGTTTTCCCATGCTATATTATCTTTGCTGACTGCTCTATCTTTCTTACATCCGAAGAAGGCTCCACAGCTGAAACATTGAGTTTTCTTTCTTGTCTTTTCAGCATGGAATAAACCTACTGTATGTTGTAACAAACAAATAAGTTCTGGACCTTGAGATGAAGCTGAACAGGTGAGCTTTATTGCATACATGCAAGGAACAATACAATTGCAATTGTTCAAAGATTATAGGTGCAGAGAAGTTCAGTTTATATAACCAACTTCAGCCATTTCTGACGCAAACTGTTACCATGGTAATGGGGAGAAGACCATCTGTGTTCGGACGTTCTCAAGGCCTTGAACACTTTGAATGGAATCACACTTGGAATCTCTTATCAGTTAACTCCCGTCCTTGCTGTAACTCAAAAGCGCTGAAGCATGGAATATTTTGTACCAAAAGAAGTCTTTGTGCAGAAAGAAGTTAGGTGAACCTCTTATCACATCTCATATCTTTCTTCACCTATTACTGTCACGATTGTAATCCCTCCTCTTTTGCATTTTAGTTGATAATATGCACCTGCCTCCAATCCAGCTGCTCCTCATAAGCCAGACGCTCACTATATTCCGGGCTCTGTACTGGAAGACGGACGCCCGGAGGCCCGCCTACCACCAAGTCGCCCTACGCCCATGGCTTAATGGCATAGGCCTCCTGTTGGCGTCCCAACCCAGCTGAGTCCAGGACTCAGAGTGCCTGGTCCCATTATCCCCATTTTTATTCCCTCTCCCTGCACTGGATCCCATTCCGGCTTTTAACTTTGTCTCGTTTTGTCTTGTCTGGATTTCCGTCTCCCTTCCGGATTCTCCCGTCTGCAGAGGGTCCTGAAAAATGCTTCATAACAATTACATCTTATTAGGATGCTTTTTGCTGGCAGACACTGTGGCAAGAGGGAACAGTGAATGGACTCAAATTAGGGCAAATCCTTCAGAAAGATTTGCTTCAGTGGGCAAAAGACCTTTGACTAGAGCAAAGATTCACATTCCAACAGGATTATGATCCCAAGCATATAGCCAAAATCACAGAACAAGAAGGTGAATGTCCTTGAGTAGCTCAACAAAAGCCCAGACTTGAGTCCTGTGTAACAAATCCATGGAAGTACTTGAAAATTGCAATTTACTGACACTTCCCATGCAACTTGACAGAGCCTGAGCAAATCTGCAGGAAAGAATGGATAAAAATCTCTTAATCCAGGTATGCAAAGATGGCCCAGACATATCCGAAAAGACTCAAAGCTATTTGGTGGAAAACCAATGGACCAACAGATTACCGAAAAGCTTTTACCTCCAGGCAATAAGACTGCTAAACAGCCAAGCTGCAGTCACCTTCAGCAACCACCCTAATGGTCTTTGTTATATGGTCAGGTTACATGGACATAGAGTTTTCCATTGTATTTGCACACTGGATATTGCACTATTTGGACATAATGTATTGCATACACCCTGGATATGTAGCAGTTCTATTTATATTGAATTTTTTTAATTCAATTTTTATGGCACTGTTATTATGTAACTTTATTCTTTAACTTTTAATTTTGTGATTTTTATTTTTATTTCCCCCTGGTGAGCTCGCAGAAAAGACATTTCATTCCCAGCAATTACTGCTGCAAGCTGTATTGTTGTGCATTTGATAAATAAACTTTGATTGAAAACATTCACCTTTATACATAATTCACAAAGTATTGACTCAAGATGTGAACACTGAAACACGATTTCATGTTTTTCATGTCCCATAAAAAACTTTTTTCCCTTTTTAAATTGTTATATTTGTTGAAATAATAATCGTTCGGGGGTTGATGTGAATACGTTCAGAAGGCACCATATAATCCAAATACTTGTCATTTTGCTAAGCTATTGTAAAGATTTTATGAGTTCAGTTGCTTGAGTAGTGTCATCCACAAAGAACTGATAAAGGCACTTTTCTGAGACAGAATGACAAGTCACTACTTAGAACCTGAAAGAAACAATGTGCCAGTGTGATTGATTGTTCACACAATTACATTCCAGTTCTGCCAGGAGTACACACCAAATGTTGTATTGAGTTATATAAAATAATAACTGCATTAAATATTCAGAGAACAATTTCTAACAAGATTGCAGATGCTTTATAAAACAGTTTCTTCGGTATTACACAACAAATGCAACATGTAGGTCTGGTGGGTATCATCAAATATTTAAAACTTGCTCTGTAAAGCAAAATCACAGAAAATGCCAACAACAAAATGGATCCAAGAATCTTAGGTTTTCAGCATGAAACATGGTTTGCTGTCAAAATAAAAGTTATAAAGTTAGTATTGTGTATGACCTACCTTAAAATTCACAGTCTTTGTAGTTAATCCAGAGCTTCTGGATAGTTCTGCCATGTTTCCTTTCTGGCTTTGTTGCTGTTGTCTCTTGGTTTCTCTTTTTTCTTGCAATCATACCATCACAGCAGTGTGGGGTCTTGCATTGACCTGCTGGACAACTGAATCCTCTGAATTGACTTCCAAGAATGGAAAAACTGTTGGCTGAAGCAGTCTAAGAAGAACATCTGTCGCCGAGCAGTCAGGTTGTCCTTAATCTGCACCCAAGGTGTTCTTGAATATCAGGGAATCCTCCTTATCTTATCTCACTTCACCTGCCCTACTGGATGACTTGCACAAACGGCATATAAAATGCTCCTCCATTCACTCTGCTGTAACAGGTTTTCTCTCGTCCTTAGAATATGACGATTTCACCTGTCTGCTGTCAGCATGTTACCTCTGAAAGGCTTCTTGGCATGAAATAGCGCACGCTGGTCACTTCTATGCAGTTGGTGAGCCACAGTTATTTTGACGGTTCAGGGGTTATTTATTTCTCAAATTTCTGGCCACTGCGGAAGTGATTATGCAGATAAATCAGAGAGCGGTGAGGGCCCTGTGCTGTTGTGGAGACATTGTCGGTCCTACACAAAATCAGTTTCCTATTTCTCTGGAGTACTCTACTGATTGTTAAAGCAGACAATCTGGTTCTCCGAGCAGTTCCTCTCATAGACAGGGCACCTTCAATCATGCTTATAGTAGCCAGGAGATCTTCGCTAATCAGGCATAGACATACCTTTCATTCTTGGTAAATCACATTTTTTTGAGTGGGTATGTCTTAATCAATGCAATTTGTCAATTTTAACTTAATTAAAACTTAAAAACCAAACATAGAGTTCTAAAGTTATAAATGTGATATTTACTCTGTATTTTCATACTTAAGAAACACATTTTCTTCACTGGATTGTAGGTATGGAATTTGAACACAGTATTTGTGCAAACAAAAATGTGAAACAAACCAAGCAAGGTGTCACAGCTATCGATAACTTTATTTGGCTTGCTTTTAACTTTATTGATATTTAATGATTTATTGGCCAAGCAAACACAGTTTGCTTATGCAGGTGCTTAGAGACTAGACATGTCAGGTTTAGACTAGATTTAATTAAGCTTTGATCCATCATCCAATGGCAAATTACAAATTCAGTACTTTTTGTCTGCTAGACTTCCTTCTTCTATTGGAAGGAAAGCCCACTATCAAATGCTGTCATGTGCAACTGCACAAACTGAAATCTTGATTTATCCCTATATTTAATGCTTAATATTTTACATAAAAAACATATACATCTTCATTTAAAGATGGTATTCATTAAAAAGTAAGAAAGACAATTTTCCTACAATTTTCTTCAATCATTTAAATAGCAGTACAGTAAGTAAACAGATTGTGAATACAAAGCATTATGCGATGAATAATAAAAACATTGTTATACATTGTTAAAGACTGTAAGACCTGTTGTCTTAATGTGAGATCTGTTCTTGGCAAGGTAAGTAAAAGCTTCAGATCCTACAGCCCCTTCTTGGATTGACAGTACACTCCTGAAAATACAGCAGATTCTTAGATTGGAATTTTTGCTTTCACAGTGGAGAATTAACTGCATGTGGAAAAGTGCTGATTGGTCTGAGGACTTGATTTAGTTACAGGTTTATGAATTAAAATGGCAAATGATGAGTAAAAATGCATATTGTCTTTTGTAAATTCATATGGTCTTGTAAGCCTTCAAGCTCCAAGAGTAGCAGTTAAAAGAAAGTGATAAAAGTCTAAAGTAAAAGCAAAATTAAGAACATAAGCAGTTCTACAATCAAAAGGGGGCAGTTCTTCCTATCAATCTCATTTTCTAACTAGTACTGTAAGTGATTCATGTAAATTTTATTTTAAAGAATAGGTCACACTGGCCAAGAGCAAGTGCCTTTTTCTTCCTGCTCCTCTAAAATAATTCCCTCAAACCCTCAAAGGACTCAAACAGAGACTTGCAGTCCACTCAGATTTATTTATTGATTATCAGGCACTCATTTTGTTACATTTCTGTAAACACATGCAGCAGCTAGAACAACAAATTGCAGTGCACCTTTGCAATGACAAAATACATTAAGGCCAGGATAAATCAAAACTATAAGCAGACATTGGAAGCCTCTGGTTAACAAACCTACCATTAAGTGAGACTTCTGGCAAATGTGACTGGCTGGTGGATTGAAGTTTTAATTTAATCTGAGTGTAAATCCAATCAATAACAAAGAGAGAGTTTCATTAACAGTCTAGGATCAGTCCCAGTCAAGTGTGGAGACTGGTTATCTGATGCAGTTTCTGAGTTAGTGAGGAAAGTTGCAGTCGCAGATACTATAGACTGACATACTGTATATTGTTAAGGGCATCGACAGTAGTATTGTATCAGTAGGCAGTACAGTAGTAAACAGTCATTTTGGTACACTCTTCATCACAGGTCATCTGAGTTTTTTTAGTTACTGCAAGATTTGTCTGACACTTTTGGGATGAAATTGAACAATCCCCTTCCTGGACTGAAGCGTGTGTTGATATACTACATTTTCTCTGCTATTTCTAATTTATTAATTTACATAGAGTTAGTTACTAGTTTGCATATTTTATGGAAACAAATGGAAGGGAGGAGTAACAAATCACAAATTATTCAAATTAATAATTCAAAAAATAATTTCTAGAATTGAGAGTGCACTGATGTAAATGTGTTTGCATTGCTGATAACTATTTCTTAGACATTAAAGAGGCCATAAAATATTAATATTATATTTTTTGTACTTTTTATATATACTGGTGAATACTTTCCATATCTGTATTACACCAAGTGTGGGTTTTAATGCCAGTGTTAGGACGGATTTCTATAACAACCAAATTATACTCCTAGTTTGTTCCTACATTTTCTATAATAAGTTACTCTTTTTTAAATAATTACATCTATGTCTCGTAAGCACGTGAAATCTAAGCTTTGGGATTTAAATGAGATCGGGTTTGAAGAGTTATATGATTTGCCTGCCAGAGATTTACATTTTGAATATATTCTCTTATTAAATTCTTGGCAAACCAGCAGTTTAAAAGATGGTATTGATGGTATTAAATGAAAAATGAAAACTAAAGTATTTTACAGCCTTAGGTCTCATTTGTAGAAAATGCATAATTCCATTCACTTTACTATGTTTAAGTTGTGCAATACCTTACTACTATACAACAAACTATTTAATTTATTCAACAATTGAGATTCATGATATCCTGGTGCATTCCAGTTTTACTGTTGAAGAGCTTAAAGGAGTCAAGTGACCACCAAAAGGTTTTGCTCTGCTGCAGTAACTGGAGTACGCTGTAATGGAGATTGTATAAGTGTTATACAGTTCCAGGAGTGCAATCATAAGACAGCATGATTAGAGAAGCTGAGCTCTTAGTATTCAGTTATTTTTACTAATAAATACAAAATAAATAATGACTAATACATGAAATAAAGATCAATTACATTGGATTGTACATGTACGTAGTCTTACCAAATAAATTTTGCTCTTATTTTGGTTGTTATTCTTATAAGTTAGTTTTAGTGTGCGATCTTATTAGAACATACGGTATATACATATACATTTATAAGCTATTTTCACAAAATGTAATTTGGACAAATCAACAAATTTTAGATCCTGGATTTAAGCCAGCTCAGTAAATTGTTGTTATAATGTTTTATCAGATGCCTCTTTCCACAAAATAACTGTGTTATAACTGAAGAATGCATACTTTAAAGGCAAAAGAGAGTAATGTAGCGTCTCCAGAGTGTCTGTAGGATATGTTTATTTATATGCTTTTTGTGAGATATAGCATTTCCACTTTTTATTTATTCATCTGATGCTAGGCATTATAAAAACACTTCAGTGCTGCTTGAAAATGTGATTGTGAAACCAAATTGTTGCCTTTCTCTTTTAAAAGTGCAAATCCAATCGTTTCTTATTCATTGATTATGTATGGTCACCCAGACTGAAAGTCAAAGACAAGGCGCTACTGCTATTTTAATCCAAATGGGAGTGCACATTTTTTGGACAGATTTGGAACAATCACAGGATGTTAGTCTTAAAGACTGAATTGCTAGTTGTCCTCCAATGAAAGAAATTCTAGTTCCACTTATCCATCCATACATTTTCGAACCTCTTCATCTAATATATGGTTGCATGAGGGCCAGAGCCTATCCCAGCATGCAATAGGTCCATTACAGGGCCAATACAGATACAGGCACAAACAGAGACAGACTCACACAAGTGCCAGTTAACTTATCAGTATGCCTTTGGACTGTGGGAGGAAACCAAAGCTAGTTTCACTTATACTACACTAAATTCCTCTTTGGTTGATATTATTTAAGTGGTCAACTGTTCCCACAATTTAGAGATACCCATCAATACCATGTATCACTAAGTCATTGCTATTATCATGCCAAGATGCTCAGTTTAAATTAAGGCGTGGTTTGTAATTGGAGTAAAGGACTGTGGTCCCACAGGGCCAGAGACAGACAATATCCCATTGTCACAAGAAAGGTAAGCTACTAAATTCTATAGATTGTTAGTTATAGAAACCATGCGATTAATTCAAAATAAACGTTATATCAATATTAGGAAGACAATGCGTTAATACTCAATGTGACAAAGTGCTGTGGTAGGTCTTGTTGCATGGCATTTGTCATAGGACATTTGTATATAGTTCTTTTTTAAGTATCAGTTCAAATATCAGTGTTGTTTTACAGTATATTGTAAAAGTTGTTGTATTTTGTTGCATATTACCTGTTGTGAATCCACAAGGTTGTCTTGTGCCTGTCTGTTCCACCATCTTGTGACAGGTTACAGAGCCTGCTAATCCACCTCTTTAAATGGAGGTTCACCTGTCCTGTACCAGGGGTGGGGCTGATAGTATAGAACCTGGACTAGAAGGTATAGTAGTTGTTGGTTGAGTTTTGTACTTTCCTGCTGGTTTTCAGTTTGCACTTTTTGGTTTCCCTTAATAAACTTGCAATTTTTTAGTTCCTCTTCTGATACAGTACATGTTTTTTTTTTGGACTTCGCTGACTGCTGGGCAGTTAGTCGCATTCAACCTACTGATTTATATTATGAGAGCTTGCTGTTGCTTGGGCTACAAAATTAATAACATTTTGAATTAATAAACTCTAGCAGGGAATTCTGTGTTGTACTGTATGTATGCTATTAAAGTTCTAAAGACCAGCTTTTGTCCTGGTTAGATTCCAATTTTCTATTTTTACTGGGGCATGCAGACACCTGCTGTTAGATCAATGAGTAAAAGATTAATTTTAAAAATAAATAATTACAGTATGAACACATTCTATGTATGTCCTTATAATAATAAGAAAGTGAAACTAGGGATTTGAAATCTCTAAATATTTAACCGTACATTTCACACATTGACTTTAATACAAAGGGAAACCTTCCACAGCTTTCTTCACTTTCAAAGTGATCACTGCATATCTCTGAATTTGCTCTTATACAAAAATTGATTTTAAACTGTCACAGACCTTTACTATCGGAACATTTGGAACATTTTTGGAAATTAATTCAGTTGCACTGGTTTGCTTTTTCTCCTCTGAGTGCCACAAACACAGCCTATAGCAGACCATGTTGTCTCAGAAGTAAACATACCATATATGCTGGGTGTCCAAGTGGACAAGAGTAAGTCTGTGTCAGTACTGTACAATTTGAGGAATGCCAGAAAGAATGTTTAAAGGTTGAGGAGGCTAAAATGATGATGTTTATTTGACACATTGACAGTTTGTCTTTATAGTAGTAAAATTGAACAGACAATTAGCATTCAGTGAAGGAACACAAACTAAACAGCACGGTTTGTGCTTTAATCCTTCTTTGGATTAAATAAGATTAATAAAAGAATTATTTTAGGATTAAAATCTGAGACTGTATTTGGTTGTCTCCATACTCTTTCCTAAAATACATTATTGTTTGTATAGCAAATTAATGTTTGTACATTAATTAAACCCAGAAATAGTACTGCTAGAGAATTCTTGATAAAATAATGCTGACCTCCAGTAATATGTCACTATAACTCTAGATTACTTCTAATGTTCAAACCATGTTGGAGTACAAGAGTGACTAAAGACATGACAGCTGAAAATGTAGGGGCAGTACTTTCAGGTTTCGCCTTTCCTTCTTTCCATCTTTCCTTCTTACAAGATTCCATTTAAATTCTCACACCTGTTGATCTGTATGGTGTATGAACATCTGTTTCACAGATCTGTATAAATAATGCTGGGACTAGGTGGAGCACCTGTTCCAGACAGACGTGGAACTTCTGGGTGTAAAGTATTTGTACTTGTAAATGGGACATTCTTCAGAAAATAAATTAGAAGATTTATTTTTGTGTCATTGGTTTCCTTTCATCATTATCAAGTCAAAATTGATTCTGATAAAATAACGTCTAGTAAGCAAAACCTTCTGATAATAGTCAAGTTTATAAGAAAAGCAACAAGTTAAAGTCAAAGACAATATTGGGTAATTTTTGTTCTTTAATAAAAAAGCAACATTTTCCCTTTTAAAGTGCCATATAGTATTTAATAATTTTTTGGTACTTGGTTCTTTAAAGATTACTGTTGTACATTAACCACAATCTTTAAACTACTTTATAAAGTAAGAATATATTTCATTTACCATAAAATAAGTTTTTATAAAGACGTTTGAGAGGTGATTCAACTTTAATCTTGTCCACTTCTGCTCCCTACAAATTCGCAAACTTTGAATACACTCTCACTATAAATTGTTGCCTAGTCATTTTAATAACAGTTTAACCAAACTACTGAAGTACATTAATTTCATTAAAGCAAAGGCAGCAGGACCACATACTAAATAATGTGACCATTGATGTTTTGCTACAGAGTCCTCTTTGAAGTATTTTTCTGTGTTTTATTTCAGTTTCAAAGCAACCTTTCTGGAGTTCCAAATATATTGTAGAACCGCAGTGGGTTTATGGGAGGTGTAGTTTGCAGAGGTTGTACAATATGAGCCACCTTGACCTCTTTTAGACCTTGTTTTCTGGACCTGATTCTCAATTTATGTTAACTTGTGTGCTCAGGCAGGCAGCATAAAATGTTGTTCTTTTGACAATATTTCAAACCTACTGTATCTTTTATTGCTTTTACGTAACAGTCATCTGTGGTAGGGGATGCGTTATGACAGAACACCGTTTCTGGAGAAATTATTTAATTGTAGTTTTAAATGTGTTAGACTTGATAAAATGAAGAAATCCAGGGTGTTATTTGTGTCTTTTAGCCTGTCCTGGTTTGCTGTGAGCTCTGTTAAGATCAGGTGTGGCTGAAGTAGGGGTGTGAGTGGGTTATGTAAACAGCATACCAATGAGGCCTTGGTTCACCTCAGAGGGGTGAATAGCGTTCAGCTGCCAAAGGACTGTGCTTAGAATTCTCATTCTGTTACAATATCAACAGCCAACATATCCAGGTACAAGCTCTGAGTAAAGCATTTCTTCTCTTTCACAGCATCTGCCTTTTATCTCATTTTACACCCCCTCAAAACTAATGTGAATGGTCATGCTGAGATTCACATGTAAATAATTAAATTAAATAACAAATGAGTGCTCAGATTTCTTTCTTGCCACAAAGAAAGCAGATGCATTCTTTTTAGATTCTCCAAATATTGATGCTGAACCAACTTGGCACTAATACTTGATTTATATGATACTATATTAATATAAAGAATACTCTTCTTTATATTTTTCCCCATCTTACTCCTAGAGTGGCTATGGCTACCTGGTACTGGTTATGATCTGTCTTGAGCCAGTGACTGAAGTGTGCAGTGTGGAAAGAATGAAGGACCGGAAAGGGTTTTAAATGAGATATAGTAAATATTTGGCTCTTATAAAGACACACTTCAGCTTCATCACTCAAACTAAACTATATCAATATTGCCAATACAAGATATTTATATAGAACTTATACAGAATTATTATTGAAGCTTATTTCTTGCCATTCCATTTTGCTTGGAACATTTCGTATTATTATATTGTGATTTCTTTTGATGTGTGTTTGAATTATTGTTCCCTACTGAAAGCTATGTGTTGACAAGAGATCTCTCAGCTTGAAATAAAATGGGAATCCCTTTCTTCAGTGACTGAAACACAATTTATACTATTCCTGCATTGCTGCTGAAGTAGCTGAAAGACCTTGATTTCAATTTTACCTATTCTCTAAATGCCTGTGTGAATTTTCCAAACACATACAAGTATGTACTGAGAAAGACTAGTAGGATTATACACTGTGAGCTGAAGCAGCTATTTTTAGATTTAATTTTAGAGTGGTCTCAGCTGGGAATAGCATATTGAGCACCTGTGAGCTTGAACTGCATATGCATATATATATATGCATACTGTATATAAGACTATGGGAATTATACCACCTATTTCACCTGAACCTTCATACAAGATGACGTTTATGTATTCACTTTCTAACTGCTTTATCCAATACAAGATCATGGGGGAGCTGGAGTCTATCCCGGCATGCAACGGGCGCAAGACGGGACAACAGTTTATCACAGGCCACACACAGACATACAAACACAGGGCACATCCTGCCGACGTGTGTGTGTGTGCGTGAAAAAAGTTAAACACTCTAAGTTGCTTGGACCCGCTGCCTGGGAAATCAATTCTTTAGCGCCCACAGGTGACGTATGGGGCAGAGCGGTGGCTCTGTGGCTAAGGATCCGCGCCTGGGGCTGGAACGTTGCCGGTTCAAATCCCGCAGCTGGTAGAAGAATTGTACTCTATTGGGCTCCTGAGCAAAGCCCTTAACCCCAACTGCTCCAGGTTGACCCTATACAATGTACAATGGCTGACCCCAAGCTTCTCTCTCCATGTGTGCCTCATGCTCAGCTGGGGTATGTGAAAATTGTATAGGGCTAATGAAGTGATGTTATGTTATGACAAACACGTACACACTCATACTAGGGCTGATTTTCCCAAAATAAAATAAACCTACCAGGGCTTTGGAAGGCAACTTACATGAACACAGGGAGAACATAGAGTACCAACTCCATGCAGATAGCATCCCAAGTCTACTGAACCCAGGGCCCCAGTCCTGCAGGCAGCAGTGCTAACCACTGTAGAACTGTGCCAGCCAGATAATGTTTATGAAAAATCTAGTTTGGTGCTTTGGGAAATGTGTCTTTGCACAAAACTAGTCATTTGCCACCACTGAGGGTAAACCAGCCACAATAATTTGTTTTAAAAAAGGATCTGTTATTCTTCACTTCAAGTGCAACAGTTTACGCACATTCAAGTTCATGAATAACTGTAAAGAATTATGAGTTGCATATTTATGATGTTATCAGTGCAGGTGTTCAAAACTTCAGTTAGGAATCGTGGCGAAAAACACTAAAATGCACAAAAAAGGACAAAGTCACAGAGATTGAAAAATATTTTTTGTTCTTTATGTAACAATGCATTTGGTTATATGACCACATACCTGTTGTGCACAACATAAGCTCAACATTTTACACTGTGCTTTAAATACTAGGTAAGAGTGTAGTGTACACTAGGAACTGACAGGTAATGTAGTACCCTACTGTGGGAGGCCAGCAGCAGTAATATATTATTTCCAGCTGACCTACCACTAGAGGTTATTTGGGTCCTAATCAATTGTTTATAGATTCACATGTGGTGAATTAGGTAATTAGATAATTGGTGAAGGGTAAGAGTCACATTCACACATGAGTTCGCTTTAGCCTCAGTGAGTATAGAAAAGGACTTGGGGATTGGTGATGTTAGATGGTTGTAGTAAATGTTATTTTTGTTGCTTTCTTAAGGAACATTATTAAAATAAACTTTTGCACAGCATTTTCTTTTTGTTGTGATCTGTCCATGTGTTCAGGCTTCATGAGCTGCCTGGGGAGAGGTAGGCCTGTCACACTTTGTGTCTGTTCTTATGTCTCTCATTATGGCATTAGGAGTTTCAAAATGTGTCAACTGAGTATATATATCTGCTTTGTGTATTAATATATGTCTACACTTGCAGTACATTCTTGGTTTAATGGACTAAGGGGAGGAAGAGGTGCCTTTCGTTTGCCGAATGCCTGTTAAATTTACATGTTTTTTCAGTCCCAAAACAAGAGGAATATATGCATTCTGGATCTTGAACATTTGCAATCAACAGTCAATGACAATTGTGCCTTTGCTTTTTTTTAACCATGTATTGTAAATATACCATATAAAACTGGCCAAAGGATAGAAAACTCCCATTGTAAGCATTTGACCTATCACTATAGGGCACAACTGATATTCCAGAATGTTAAACCTTGGTAGTATTTTTTACTTTATTTTATTGTATTTTTTAAAAAGTGTTAAGGCGTATGAAACACAAACCCCCATTGTAAGCAGTGTCTACCCTTTTGTTTTAAACAGTGTTTCTTCTGCAAGAATAACCACTTTACTTTTTAAAGTTAACTTTTACTTGTACCTGCTGTGGCACAACTAATAGTCATACAATGTTATTCTTTTTCCTTGATAATGTGTCCTGTAAGGAAACAAATCCTCAATATACAGTAGGTTCTGCCTATATTGCTACATCCTATGCAATTTCCCTTCGGGATCAATAAAGTTCTATCTATCCCAATAGAAAACCATTGATTCCCTATAGAAAACCATTGATTTCCATGCCTTTTAGACCTACTTACTGATAAGTTGTACAAACGATTTCGTTTAATTTTTGCATTTGACCTTCTGTTACTGTGGTGAAAGGCTGGTATTTCTGATTTTACAGCCAACATTCCCCTACAGTCTGTTAAACCAAGTTTACTGTCTCAATGAAAAGTGAAGGCAGAAGTCAAACCCCAGACTAGCCCACCTGGGTTTATCTTGTGTAACTTATACATTATATAAGTTCTAGATTCTAGAAGATGAATTCCAAAGAACCCTTTCGCTCATTACTTATTACTCGTCTCTTCTTCCAATCATCACGCTTGCTTCAGTCCCCTGGCTTGTTCCTTGTAAAAATGATGGGGTAATGGAATTCTGATATCATTGTCCTTATGGTCAGGCTGTGTTTTTCTGAGTCAGGTAAATTAAGCCAATAAAGCAACTAATTCAAGTCAGGTCTCTACTTCTTAATTAGATTTAGGCTGAACTACAACACTTGGCAATGTTGTGAGGAGGACCCATATGTACAGATGAACCACTTGACCTAAGCAACCAATTGCACATTTGACTGGCCTGATTCCACATTGTACTTTTGAAAAAAGTAGCAACTTAAACCTTACAGTAGTAGTGCAATGGAATAGTGGAGACAATGGAGTTTCATGGCCTGTTGGATTAAACACAATTTGCATGTCTCCAGAATGTTATTTTTTATGCACTATGTTATGTTTATTTTATTTTTAACCTCCAATTTGTTTTCCTCACCTTAGCCTCCTTGTATATATGGAGTATGGTGCTAAGATGCCTTCTGGTTATGCACAATATTCATGTCTGTTTACTTGCTCATTGACAGAAGTGTTTTACCCATCACACATTTGAACATTCACCACAACAGTTGTGTGGAAGGAATGTATTCACAACCAAACCACTAGGCCCTCAAAAAGGAAGTTTTACAATTATTGTTGGCAATTTTTATATTTTCTCAAGCTGGTAGTTTCTGACTTGTCTGTTAGAACCACCACTATTTGGGTGTAAATATGAAAAAAAGATCCCAAAAGTTGAATCAGAGTATTTTAAAAGCAATACAAGTGAGAATTTCCCTTCTCTGTTTAATGTTCTGGTTTTCAGTCATGCAGTCCATTCTTCAGAGAAATTTGCATGCTACGAATTAAAAATGCACAATTATATTCCACAGTAGAAACCTGACACTGCAGGTTTTTATATTTTTCTAAGATTACAAACGGCAAAAAAAAGAAGTAATTGTACAGGTCCATTCAACTTCAGCCACCACTAAGAAAATGAATGGTAAAAATTGTGAGGCAAGTACTGGGTCTTATTATATTTGTCATTATTTCCTTGGATTACATTTAATATATTCTCCCCATGTTAAATCAGATTCCTGTCAAAATTTGATTTTGTACATAATGTTCAGGCAGTATTTTGTACTGGCTAGCTAAATGCTGGGAAGCAAATGCATATAACGTAGTGTTAATTTAACATTGACATGATGTCCTTTCCATTTCAATAATTTTTCTCCCCATTTTTGCTCTGCTTGCACTGTGGCAGCTAAAATGTCCATTTGTCTTGGTCAATTGTGTCAGCAAGTAGGGCTTTTTTATGTAAAGGTTTGATACTGTTGCTAAGTTACAACAGCTTCTATTCAGGTACCACACTGTGCAGCTAAGTAAGGGCTGTTACATAGATTTAGTGAAAATAGAGTTTCATCTGATGACATCACCGTTAGCTTCATGGCTGTACTGAAGGGATCCTACTGTATCCGTACCCCATAATTCATGTATAGATCCGGAGGGGTTGGTGGAAATCTTCAGTTTCCTCATAAAGTCTTCTTAGAAAAAATTAAAAGCTGTAAAAGTGTTATCAGTGTCAGAAAAAAGATGGTGATTGTATTAATATGTGAAAGGTTAAGTTATTTAAGTGTCTGATAGAATAATTGCTATCAAACGTATATGAAATGTGATTCTGAGATTACTACAGCTTTTTGTTCTCTGGATATAACATATATTTTTGCACACTTTCAAAGAACAATTAGTCATTAGATCCCTGAAATGTAAATCAATGAAAGCAATACACAAAACGTTTTTATTTAATTTGCAGTATTTTAAAATAATCTATATGAAATGTATTGTTCAGTTTGATGTTGTAATGTTATACTGAAGCCAAGTGTACTTTGTAAACAGTTGTCAGAGTGGAATTGCTTTTAAAAAATGTTTTCTTAGTGGATTAAACAGATTCTGTAAAATGTCTTAAGTATAAGTGAATGATATGAGCATTCATTTTGACAGTTTGTTTTTTAATCTCAGTGCACATTTGCAAAGATCTATGTGCACTTTAACATTAAATCAAGCCAATAATACCATTCATATACAGTACATGTAACTGTGTATTATTTGGTCCTTTCAGTCACAAAATTAATTATATGTTGAAAAATTGTCCTGCAATAATGTTTTTTTGTTCACAATTCACCATTAGTTTTCTAATCTGAAATCAATAGGAATGGCGAAGCAGGCAGGTTTGAAGGGTCTCTTTAAATTGTCAATATCTTAACACTGTGAAAGAGGGTAAAGAGGTCCCGTTAATCCTTAATTGTTGAAAATGCCCTAAGCCTCAAAAGAAACTTTTCACTTTCAACCGCAACACATTTACAGAGTTATTATGAAAACCAATTTTTTAACAAGTGCACTTTATTGACCAGACATGATGTATATGAATTCATTCTGCTGATCAACAGGGTGAAATGGTGATAGTAGGTGTGCCTACTGTTGGAAGGACCACAAGCTGAACATATGAGAAACTTGCTCTGCACCAGGTTGCTGATGCTGTGTTGTGGGAAGCTGTCCTGTTCCTCTTCTACACAAGCATTTTAATTTTTTATTGGATCTCTCAGACTTAAATTCATCATGCTACCTCAGCTCATCCCACAAATGTTCACTGGGACTCAAGCAAGCAGGGCATCTACAGCATAGCTCACATTCCCAACTCACAAGGAATCCATTGTTAAATGAGCAGCACGAAGCCATGGCTTTTTTTTTCCTGCAGGAATGTTGTCACGTCGTCAGGATAAGTCCAGAGGAGGGCCACCAACTGAGGTCCCAGCTCTTGCTCGGTGTAGTGCTATAAAGTGAGGTTCCTATTGACACCTCCTGTACAGGTGGAGTTCTTTAGCAACTAGACACTCCTACCCAGACTATAACACTGGGGCCTCCTGATTGATTGGTTTATTGTTCACTAAAATTCGTATATCATCCTTCAAGTCCATGCCACCCTTGCTTATATTAATCATGAACCCTTTTTCATTACTATAGAAGACTTGGCTTCACCATAGCCTCCTCCACAGCGATGTCACAAACATGTCTTTCTCTTGATAAATCGGAGCATTTTGGCTAATTCCTGTGTTTTTCAGATTCAGGTAAAATCACATTGTTACCTATGCCCCTTCAGATGTAACAAATGAAATGACTTAGTGCTAATGCAACACTCATACGCTAGAGTATATACGTAATGATTGGTCATGAATGATTTATTCAACTGCTGCCAAAAACATTTAATCAATATTTACCAATGTACTTTTATTTTTCTGAAAACATGCATGCATAAAAAGCTGTGTGTGTGCTCGTTCTGGAGAAATTCCTCTTTCGTAGAATAAGAACACTTTTAGTTAATATACAATAGCCAGAACTGGTAATTGTGGGAAATGTATATATACATTTTAAGAAAAGTTAAGACTGTAGGATACAAAAAATATATTTGTAAAGTATCTTTTACCTTTACAGAGTGGTATGAACAGCAGTTTTTGTAAAAAAAAAAAAAAAAAAAACAACTATTCATTCCATAGACAATTATTCTAGTTTGTGATTAGGTTTTAATTTCTCCCACTTCTTTGCTTACATTTAATGGAACAGGAATGATCTTGCTGTTCTTAGTTTACTGACATATATCCCATTCTGAATTTGATTAGAAAAACCTACTTAATAGTTTTGAGGGCTCAGTCTGCTTACAATATGGAGAGACAATTCTGCTCTACAGATGTTTTCATTTTGTGTGAAGGGAGAATCTAGCATATAGTGATCTTCGCTGTTATACCATTCTTTAACCTATTTCGAATAGGATTGTATGCCATACTGTACATAGACTACCCATTTCAACACTTCATATTTTCCTGAAGAATGAAAGAAGTTCCGAATAAGAACGCATCTAGCCTGTTTGGTGCTTCCTAGCTAATTGATCGAAGGATCTCATCTAGCTGTGTCCTAGCTGTTTAAAGAAGCCTGGATATCAGCTACATCCACTTGAATAATTAGTTTGTTCTGTACTCCCACAGCTCTTCATATAAAGGAGAGAGCCTTGTTCATGGTTTTAATTATAGTTCCATGTTGGTGTCCTTTACTTTGTGGTAATTCTGAAGAAGTCGGTGTCTTTGTCATTGCCTTTGTGGATTTTTGAATACTTGGATTAATTTCTCTTGTAGTCTTCCCTGTTCAAGACCAAAACGTTTTATCCTTTTATCCCCAGATTATATACCGTTGGTCTGATGTCTGATGTGTGATGATGGCGCAGAGGCACTGTCTTTCATGTAATTTGATTATCAAAATTCTGCACAATATTATGAATGAGTTATCCCTAGTGCGTTGTATGATATAAACTGTAATATAGTTTAACATTACTGTCCAGGAGTGATAGAAGCTTTAGATTTTTTTAATAATAATTATTAGTTCTTGCACTTATATAGCGCTTTTCTGGACACTCCACTCAAAGCGCTTTTACAGGTAATGGGGGTTCCCGTCCACCACCACCAATGTGCAGCCCCACCTGGATGATGCAACGGCAGCCATAGTGCACCAGAACGCTCACCACACATCAACTATCAGTGGGGAGGAAAGCAGAGTAATGAAGCCAATTCATAGAGGGGGGATTATTAGGAAGCCATGATTGGTAAAGGCCAATGGGAAATTTGGCCAGGACGCCGGCATTACACCCCTACTCTTTTTGAGAAACGCCCTGGGATTTTTAATGACTACAGAGAGTCAGGCCCTTGGTTTTACGTCTCAGCCAAAGGATGGCACCTGTTTACAGTATAGTGTCCCCATCACTATACTGGGGCATTAGGACCACAAACACCTCTTCCAGATGCAACTTTAGTTTTTCCCAGGAGGTCTCCCATCCAGGTACTGACCAGGCTCACACCTGCTTAGCTTCAGTGGGTTGCCAGTTGTGAGTTGCAGGGTGATATGGCTGCTGGCCATATCTCTTCTTTTAAGAGAAGCAATGATGGTAGTTTTTGCTGCTATTCAGTATGGCCCATTCTTCATAACCAAAGTAAAATATTCAGAGAAATGTCTTTAATTTTGGGCACATCAGCAATAGCGGATGATAATTATATAATGAACTACTGTTGAAGTAGAATGGGGAAACTATGAAGCAGTAGACCAAAGAAATATTTCAAGGAGTTTGACAATATGAAGTAGGTATTTAGAGTTGAAGGCTCTTACAGAAGATAGCTTCCTGTCACCAGGGAGTTATTTCAGTACTTGTAAAATTTTGTTTTCAACAAAACATTATTTGGAGGAATATGGATTGGCAGCTGCTCCTTCTCCCTTGATTGCAACAGCAGCATTTCTCTCTGGTTTGTAAAGGGCTAGACAAGTAGAAACATAATTCTGTAAAACTGCTGGGCTACGTGCTGAAGGACTACTTCCTTCCTTCCATTTATTGCGCAATCTAATTTTTGTGGCATCTGCGTTAAGAGGTTCTTACAGCCCCAAGTGTGAAAAGAAGGCTTTTACCATCATGTTTTTGCTTTGCACAAAAGTTCAGAGCATCTTTCTTTCCTTGAAAATGTGTGATCCAAAGATGTTTTAGTTGTATGAAATGTGGGGTGTTAGGAGCTAAGAGGCAGCAGTATATTGCATTAGTATATAATTTGGTGTCTTGTAATATGTTAAGCTCAATGACTTTGAGTGACTGTGTTACTTTTAGTGGTTGTTTCTATGCCAATCCTGTCATTTTTTTCTTGTTCATTATATGATTCCTTTCTTCAACAATACAACTATGTTGTTGTGTATGGAAATTTGGCTGGAGGACAAGATTTCCACTCAGTTGGATGTTGAGCAAGCAGAGACAACCAAAGATCTTTCTGGCTATTGTTTTGATCATTTTAATAGTCCCCTGTTCTGTCTGATAAAGAAGATTTCTCTGTATTTGTTTTGTTGAATATTTTTTTCTAATACCAATTATAGAAATATCAGAGAAGAAGCATAGAAACCAACTTCTCTGGAATGAGAGAGAGAAAAAGAAACAGGATTTCTGCGAGTCTGAATAAATTCTTTCCCATGAACCAAGACAGATGTGGTTTAGTTTCTGAAAAACAGCACTTTATCATGATAAGCAGGTGTTTTAGCTTCAGCTCAGACTCACTCAGTGTTTGAGTCATTCTGATAGAAAAGCAATACCTTAAGTGTATCTGGGGCAACCCATCTTTTTTTATGTTTCTCATTTCTTACAAAGCAAATGTTTTTTTTTTCCCCCAAATAGACTTCTAGAGATACAGGGGGTGAATTGCACGTTAACAATCGATCCTGAGTAATTTAAAAAAGTCCCTGTTTCTATATCTACAATAAACGATAGGCCTGAACAAGGTTAGGTAACTTAGTCAGGGTAATATACTGCACAGCAGGTCAGTAGCGATACCAAGGAATGAGCTAGGAACCTTTAACAGCCCCTGTACCTTACCCACTGGTCTGCCTCCTCATCTTTAAGTGAACCACAATAAAAAAAAACTCCTAGAATCTTAAATATCTTTAGCTTCCTTAGAACGCTTAAGCATTGAACTTGTTTAAACATGGGTATTCCCATAATTTCAGTGCTCAGCTACAGTATGCGTTCTGAGAGCTGTTTTATTCTGTGTGGGCTAGCTGCATTAAAGGCATCGCAATGGGATCAGCATGTCATCTTTAACACAGGGCTATCCCCTGTTTCAGGATGGATTAAGGCTTTTTTAACATGCACAAAATTATATGTTCCCACACTGCAACACCCCATATCACATCTATTTGACATTTGTTTTCAGAAATGGGATGAAAAACAATGGAACACCTGCCAGCAAAGTGTCTTCCATGAAGGAAGATTATGGATCAGTTTCTGCCAAATGGTTATGCCAAAAAAAAAGACCCAAACAAACTTTATTCTCAAGCAGTTCTCTTTCTCACCATCTCTAATTTCCCAGGATACCAGGGCAAATACTATATGAATGTGCTCACAGCTGTGTCTTGTGTGCTTCCAAGAAGGAATTACAATGGTGAAGCCAAGTCAGTAGAACGGTTTATTTAGCTTGGTGAGTTGAGGCTAATTAAAAATTACTGTAAAATAAAGATTTCTCAAAATGGAATGCATTTCCTCAAGTGGAGATTTTCTTGAAATACGTTGGTTGTTATTAATATATCGATACCAAGTTATGAAAAATGCCTGGAGATTACAATTTGCATACTGTAGATGTGACCTGTGTTTACATTCTTCAGCTTTACATGAGTTAACACTACGGTATGTTGGTTAGGTGACATTGAATGCTCTTAACGGTGAAGAAACATTTATGCTACCAGACAGAATGAAGTTTCAGATGAGGGCAGGTCTCTACCCTGTGTTCTCTCATCTAATGAGTTGTTGCCTTTCGTGATGTTATTGTGGAACTGTAAACGGTGTAATGTTCTTGTTCTCAGCCCAGTCTGTGAGAGATACAGGGACTGTACAGCTAAGGAAGTTATATGGGTACTAACGTACAAGACAGCACAGGGGGAGCTTCTCTTGTGGAAATAAAGGTGGTAAGCTTTGATATTTGGTTCCCACTACAAGGCACCCTTCGTGTCCTCTTTCACTACAATGCAATGGTCTAAAAAATGTGTTGCTTCTGAATGGGCTTCTTGCAGCAATAGGAGTCATGTTAGGCTGACCTTCAGCACTGCTCACCTCCATACAAATGTGCTTTTCCTTATCTTCTAATTCAGTGTCTAGAGCCAAATGCCCTCTTTATTTCATTACAATACATTGAAAGGTAAAAGAAACACATGGCTGTGTTAATTTGAAGTCTTGAAGGAAGTGAGCATTTTCTTTTCCACATGTTACTTTAAAAGCTAATATGTAGAAGCGAGAGAAAAACACAGTCCTTTTAGATTTTGGTTTTCAAACAAATTTAAGTTATATTGATTTAAATTTGGAAATAGCCATTATTTGGACTTGAAGTAGAAATCTAAAGTAAGCTATCTACTGTATGCTGTATCATTATCAAAATCTAGAGCCAGTTGTTTACTGAGGACATTTGACTGAAGATTAAATTAATTATCGAGAAATTTGAGTATATCCTACAACTGCAGTACATAACTAAATCTTTCCCCCTGCCAAAGACGGGATGATGATGAAATGTTGCCAAATTGTAACTAAAGCTACAAGGTCACATTATCAGTTCACAATATAGTTAATATACACTGAGCATCAAAAGAAATGTATCACTATATGCTTGTTTGTTTTTAGTACGTATTTTGAATCTTTAATGTTATTATTGTCATTTCAGTTAATTGATTATTCATGACTCACCATGGTTCACTCATGCGATTTTGAGTGTTGCACAGATACAGTCCTAAATACTAAAATGCCTAAAAGACAGACAATTGAGAAAATGTGACAAGCTGATTAAAATGAAGAACGACACAGAAAGGAACCAATATGCTCCACTAATGAATGGAAGAATGCCTTTGGTATAATAGAGGCTAGACTAAGTAAGTGTACTGTTGCTTGCTGTTAAAGGAGTTGAGACATCAATTTCTAACCTGCAAGACATTACAGCCAAACATTAAATGGTTACTGTTGTCTGGAATGATTTCACAGCAATGATATCCTGAAGGTTTCTTCTACTGTAGTTAGAGACACTGCACCAATACTGTATCTGTGACTAAATTATTTGAAC
The DNA here is from genome assembly GCF_040954835.1 of Lepisosteus oculatus. Classification (NCBI taxonomy): domain Eukaryota; kingdom Metazoa; phylum Chordata; class Actinopteri; order Semionotiformes; family Lepisosteidae; genus Lepisosteus; species Lepisosteus oculatus. The sequence continues at coordinate 42,304,059 of NC_090696.1, read as the reverse complement.
AATTCCAGGAAACCTGCTGGGAAGTCCTGCTGGAGACTGTTCTGAAAGTGTTCGGTTAGCACACTAAAATACTGTTTCATAAGCTAGACAATTTCACTATTTGGACACACATGTTCCAATCAGTAGAAAAGAAAGTGTTTCATTCAGTGCTACAGTTACCCTTACTGAAAATGTATTAACACGGAATTTGCTTGGTTTAGTTAGCTATGTTTTACCTGAAGCCTGGCGTATAGTAACATGAGAAAGCTTGATATCCGTTGCCATATCTTAGATTTAGTCTGTTGCCATGTGGGGGGTATACGGAGTGAGTTTCTCAGGTATTTTAAAGGAGAGATGGTTTTCTGTATATGCAGACAAACTATTTTACTGTATGTGAAGGGGAAAGTAAATTAGCATTGGCCAGAACCCAGCTTTTGTGTAGCAACCCTAGGCACGATTTTATAAATCTGTGTGTTGAATTCAGCTTGTAGTCATTGTCAGCCTCCACATGCACTTGTGTGAATAGGAACCAGCTGCTGGGGACCCATGAAATCTGGTGCTGCATTGCCCTTTCCTGATTATCCACGGAGAGTGTTAGAAGAAAAAACAAGCTGAAGAAAAAGACCTTAGACCTGACTGAATGCAGTGCAGAGATAATTTTTCTCCCAGCTGAAAGCTTTAGCAGCATTTCACCATCATCATTAAGACGACCATGAGATTTCCACTGTAATAAAAGCCTGAGCGTTGTGCAGTTCTCTAGCTGCAGGTTAGTGCAGACTAGTCCAAAAACAATGAAGACTCAAGGCTTTACAGTAGACGTGTAAATTAGCTTTTGAGTTTTTGTTTTTATTTCTGTGTCTTGGTCAGGTAAATAAACTTGAAATAATTCTGTATTGCATTTGAGTATGTGATGACGGGAACATGTAATAATGCATTTTTTTTGTTACGTAGTGTTTTTAAAACACAAATGCAAGTTGCTTTTTTAAAGTGTAACTTGAATGTACACACTCTTAAAGTCAACATACATCTTTATACCACTATATTTGATCAATACATGATATAGCTTGAAAGTTCAATATCCTGTAAAGGGTGTGGTGAGACAAAGAGCAAGACTGACAATTACAAAGTTGCCTTACTTTGGTAACATATTTCTCTGACTGTATAACAGGTACTGGATGTTTTCTTTCACACTTAATTTAAGATTATTTAGAACTGCATGTATTGTATAAATCAGAACCCTGTTATTGATGATTTAATTTAGCTGTAATGCCCTCAAAAATGAAAGTCATTCAGAGTCATTTAATGTGCAGACAGATATCATGTAAAGATTATATGCAGGCAATCATGTATGGATTCATATGTACAGACTGTTATTATGCGCAGATTCATATCATGTACAGATTGCTAACATTTCCGACGTTACTAACATTTCAGATATACAGTAGAGAGGTTCCGTATCTCTGCTTTTGTTCTGATTCAGAAGAGATTGTTCCTGCATGGTGTTGATGAAGATTTTGCAGAAAAGTGTGGATGAACTGGTAGCCACGTGGGTAGTGTTTCATTTGTGGATTTGCTGGATGCTTACAGTACGTTCCACTTTCCATATACTGCTGACAAACTAGTCTTAGATCAAAAGAATCTGAAAGATTCCAAAAAATTGAAAAATTACTAGAAACCAGATGCCTCTTGTAAACTATACAATTTTTTGTCTTGTATGAAATACTCTGATACTCTTACTTGAAGGCACAAGAATTTAATAAACTAAATATGCCTCAACTCTCTCTTCTGTACTTTGTTCAGAAGGTCATGCAAAGGATCATAGTGGGGGTCTCATTGCTATGAAATGGAGTTACTACACCTGTTACCTGAAAAACTAATGATATCCTAAGATATGAGCTCTGGCAGGGCTTTTTTTGTCACGACGTACAGTACCTTTAGGCAAGATTTTTAAAATACTCATACTATGTCATTACTTATACATTTTTTTAGGCAGCTCTCAAATCCTTAATGAGAACACTAGAGATAAAACAGTTGAACTCTTTTATGTTCAGGACTATGTCTAGTGGTGAATTGCTAAGCATTGCATTTTGAATGTAATTTCCCAGTAGCCTACAGTATTGAAAAATAATTACTTAATACACGAGTCAATAAATACATTTCAGTACAATGTTCAAATGCTTTCGACATTTCCATTAAGTAAGAAAGTGGATTTATATTTATAAGATAAAATCACTTTATTGGCCACATGCAATTTCTGGTATTAGGAATTTGTCTCTTTGCATACCCCAACTTGCTCTCCATGAGACACACAGACAGGGAGAGAAACTTGGGGTCAGAGCGCAGAGTCAGCCGTTTATACGGCACCCCTGGAGCAGCTGGGGTTAAGGGCCTTGCTCAGGGGCCCAATGGAATAGGATTCCTCTGCCGGCCGCAGGATATGAACCGGCAACTTTCCAGCCACAGGCCCAGATCCTTAGCCACCACTGTAATGTCAAAGAAATGAAATTTTTTTTAAAAAATTAATGAATTTAATATTAGAGCATTTACTTTTCCAGCAGTGTAATCCTAATCTTTATTTGACTGGAATAAACCCTTGTGTATTGTAAGATAATTTTTAATGAATGCTTTTTACTTTAGCAAAGCAGATACTGTGTGTGAAATTGTCCCCTGCTACAGTATTTTGCTGAAGTGTGAATTTAAATGCATGAGCTACAGTAATTCTATTCAGTAGGCTAAAAATACCCTTTGAAAAGACTGACTTTTTGTTTCACATTACCTTAATTACATTCTAATTACCATAGAAACCTGACCAGACACCCCCACAATGATACAAATGAAAGGGAATGCTGAGGTCAGAAAAAAATGGTCAAAATGCCAACCAATATTCAAAATTCCTATTAATTTGCCATTGGAAAAAAATCTCTACAATTTTCCTTTTTGCATAACATTTCTGTAGTCCATTATGGTAATTTCATGCAAATATATACACTTTTGGTATATTTGCACTCATCTGCAGAAATACTTGTTATTGTGTGGATAAGTTTCCTAACTGTAAAATGTGTATTATAAGAGAAATCATTTGAACTTGCTTCTAAAAACATTTTTATTCATTTTAAATGGATATACTGTATAATGTTCATTTTTTCCAGTAGCCAAGAGCAGTGTACTAGATTGTTGGTAGATAATATTGGATGCTGAAACTGTAAAACTAGTTGCTAGTGTATTTTATTTTTTAACTGAAAAAACACTAATAAAATAAAAACCAAACATGTACTGTAGAAAGTGTTTTCCGAGCACTGACAGCACCATGTTTGATTTTCTGTTGTCGGAGTAGCTGTGCTTTTTTTTATTTTCTGTCTATGAAAGCAGTATTATGCAAATATCTGTGAATCAAAGCAAGAATTTGCTTTTGAATGGGTGATAGGAAATGCATTGCAGTGTATTGTGGCCTGTCTTACAGTCTTCCCTTTGAAAAAGTGAGACAGCCATTAAAATCTACTGTATATAATATAACTCATGTCTAATATCACACACATTTCATATTTTGCCATACCTTTAGTGATACTTGATTTAACGCACACCTGATAAACATTTGCTTAGGTATATTGTAACCAGTTAAGTTCCACTTCATTAATTTGGAATGCAAAGAAGCAGCTTGTTGGACCCTCTCTTATATGGGATTTACCTTTGAATATGCTTCTTAGTTATTGACTTTTCTTCTGCTTTGTATTTTTTTTGTTTTTGACAAAAAAAATATAATATAGAACAGTTTAGAATGGAAAATATGTTGTACTTGAGCTTTAAGTGCTATAAGTTTTATTATCTCTATTTGTGTTACATATGGTGTTATTTAACATGTTTGGGAGATCAGGTTCTAATGTCATACATATACAGTAGATAATCTATGTTCGACCATTCTAATGTTGGTCACCTACATATAGAGAATCCCTGGCTTCCCACAGCTCTGTGTGTACCTTTTCAGGCATCCCTCCCTCCAAACCAATTTCGCCATTTCAGCTACTCCCTGGCTCATTCCTTGTAAATGTTGTGACAAAACTGATCTTCAGCCAGCACTGTCATTTCCTCAGCCAACATCAGTGCCATACACCAAAGTATTATCCCTTTATATTTGTTGGCCCATTTCATTATTAGAATTTGACTGAACTTTTGAATTGGTCAGTAATTGAAATAAATACTGAACATTATCAAAGGTCAATGTAGAAATTAAAATAAATGTGAGAAGAACAAGAATCTGGACATTCAAAAACAAGAGCTATTTGCATTTCAGCACACACATTCCTATTGCATTATCCTTTTCTTAATTTGGTGATCCAGCTGTCAGTCCTTTTTTTAAAAAAAAGCTTTGTGTAGTTTCGGATGATTGAAAGCTTTGATTTGGGTCTGTGGTCTTTAATGTCAACTGACTTTAATTACATTTTTTGACAGCTGGCCAGATCAAAATACATCTTTACTGATAGTGAAATTATCTAGGGTCTCTTTCCAAATCTATAACCATCAGTGGGTGTTTGTAGCCCGTTTAGGAAGAAAAGTGCCAAAAATAATACTGTATAGTAAAGAGATGTGGGAATTTCCCTTATGTTCTCTGTTTAGAGCATGAAAAGAAAAATTAGAACTTCAGTTGACATCAATATTTGTGGCTTTACGTTAAATAAAATACTTCTTTTTATTAAAGTGTGAGACTTTCCACATATCAAGGTATCTTTGTCATTTAGAAATTCAGACTTGTTTCTTCTTTCCCTCTTAAAGTGTTATTTTGTATTTTTTTTTATTCTAAATGCTTTGTTCTGTGAAGATGCTTGTTTAGGGCATGTACTAAAAGATTGTTCTTTGCCTTTTGCTTCCTGCTGTGTAATTGGGGAATACAGCTCAGACGACTATGAAAGATTGCGGCTGGGCTTGAAAACCAAGTGGTAATAGGATATCTCAAAGGGGTTTCTTCTATCTGAAGGCCAGGTGGTGTGACATCAGGGAAATTAAGCTTTCTGTTTCCTACCTTTTGCACCGGTTACAAAAGCGCTTTTCAGAATTTTCTTCTGTGACTTTAGTGGTGATTTGTAAATACACAGAGCTAACATACAGTAACAGCCAGAATGAAACTCTTTCCTACTGAAATCAACCCCTTTTTCCTCCAATATGTACATTCCCTGAGAAGGTGATACATTAGAGTAGCATCATATTCAGTGCTTAAACACAGTTATTGCGCTTCATGTTATGCAAATTAAATGTTTTATGCCTTTTTAGTATTTTAGAATGCTAAGTTATTAAATCTGTTTTTAAAAGTAAATAGTTGCCCTTGCTCTCCAGCAACCATTTTTCCCATGTGTTAATTCAGGTATTGGTGATATTTCCTCTCCAGGTCTTTTTGTCGGCTTCTGAATTGTTTACATGAGTATGATTAAGCTTTAAATAGACCCAGACACATTACTGTGAACATTCCAGAACTTATACTATTTATCTAGAGAAGCCTTCCTAGGATTTACTGGGGTTCTCTCATAAAGTTTTTTTTTTTTTCTGGAGACAGGGAATGTTCAGTTTTCTAACAATTACAACTTCTAGATATTGACTTGTAGGCTCCAAACTAAATATTGATTTGCACTTGTTTTTGGATATCATTTTTGTGGTTTCTGTCTTCACCAAGAAATGGAAGGATCAAGTAAGGAAATATATTTACTGACTGATGTTCTTTGCAATGAAGTGGTGTAAAGTCCACATCCACAGCATTCTCTCTGCATTCCCTTGTGGTTAGCAAATGTCCTGTTTTTTTTTTCCACAAGAAATCATAATGAGTCATGTTTGACTTGTGGGCTTGTCTGAACCATGCAATTTTTTTCTTTTGATACAGAGTTCTCATAATAGAAGATGTCTATTTTAAATTAAATTGTATTAATTATCAGTGATGAGGGTGTTATTACTTTACCGGTTTTGCATGTTGCAGTTAAAATTTCTAGTGTGTGCTTAAGTGCTCAAGGCTATCTAGAGCCTGAAGCATTTTGTTTTGGTTCCAATGACAACACATTGTACAGATCCTATCTTGTAAAATGTGTACCGAGCTGTAGACTAGGGGTGGTGTCTTTATAACCATTGTTTTAAATAAAATATTGTTGAGAGAAAGAAATAGTGCAAAACATTCTTTTTGGTCTTTCTGACTTATCTGGAAAATATTTGTTTTTACCTTGGATGGTCATTGTGAAGGGCTGCAGAGCAGTTGACACAACACTTGTAAACGAAAGTATCTTACCAAAATAAAATCACTTACCGAAATAAATAAAAACATCAGCTCTCTGAAAAAATAATCACCTCCTTGGTGTTTTTTGAAGAAAAATATCTGTAACGACTCTTGGGTTCAAGAGTGCACTAGTGAGGTGGCAAATTTATTGTGAACATGCTCTGGGCTTTGGGTGATGAATAATTCATGTGGGGAAGGGAATAAAAGAAGTGGAAAAACTCAGTGAGCTTATGTTCTTATTGTCCTCTTCTATGAAATATCACTTTCTTATTATAATGGCAAATGTGTATTCTTACGCATGTCTCTGTGGGATATTGGCTTCTCGCATTTCTTCTTATGATCCCATAGACTGTATGCACACACACACACTCATATCCAATATGGTGTCTGGTCCAGACAGATAAGGCTTGCTTTGATTATCCACTTGAATTCTATCCCATATATGATGCAGCATAGACAATACAATAGTCAAGGCCTATTGACAATGTGATTGAAGAATGTGTCTTATTGGGACATTTAATACACTATAGTCTCTCACACATGGCTTTTAAAGGTCAGATGTTTTTTTTTATTGTGGTGTTTAGGTTCTTTTAAGTGCTAAAGCTTTCTTTTCTCAGGAGAAGACTCAAGAATGACAAAACCTCTCCTATTGAAAACCAGTATTATATTTTCCTTATATATACTGTATATACATACATCACACTCTCTTTTTTCAGTTTTTATTTTATTTGTATTATTGTATTTCTATTGTTTTGCTTACTGGGACTAACAGATGCTTATGCTTACAAGTCCAGTTAACAAGTTCACAATGCTTCACAATCAGCTTGTAAAATCACACTGTAATTCAACAAAACACAACACATTTTAAAAACCATTACCAATATCTCAGCAGTGATATTTTCTGTTGCCTTTTGGTTTCTAGAGTTACTAAAAGGAAAATAAAAGTTTTCCTTAGCTCACATACACGTTTAGTCCGTTGTCACTGCTGAAAAGTATGAAGAGGGAGTCAGAGGCATTGATTTGAAAGGAAAATACATCTATGTGACAATCAAAAGGAAAAAATAATTCTAAAAGATACAATCAAGCTCAAAATTATTATTGCTTATAATTAATTTTGCATTGCTATTACAGGCCATTAGTTGATGCAACATTAAAAACATTTAATGGCATTGTACCAACGGTCCTCAAAACTGCTGCTATTACCCCAGTGCCAAAGAAGCCTAACATGGCTCTCGACAATCTTAACAACTTTCGCCCCATCTCCAACTTACCCTTTCTCTCTAAAATTCTAGAACGTGCTGTCACACTTCAGTTACATAACCACCTCATGACAAACAACCTTTTCGAACCCCTCCAATCTGGCTTCCGTCAACTTCACAGCACAGAAACCGCCCTAGTCAAAGTCACCAACGATCTCCTAATAGCTTCTGATTCTGGTTCTCTTTCCATAATCATCCTTCTTGATCTCAGTGCTGCCTTTGACACTGTTGACCATAACATCTTGCTTTCTCGTCTCGAGACTGTGTTTGGAGTCTCTGACACTGCCCTCAAATGGTTTAAGTCTTACCTCACTGATCGCTGTCACTTTGTCTCTCTCAATGGGTACAGGTCTGAAATCGGTCTTGTCAAGTCTGGTGTCCCCCAGGGCTCAATACTGGGCCCCTTGCTCTTCAGCATTTACATGTTCCCACTTGGTCAGCTTTTAAGATCACATGGCCTCAGCTTTCATTTTTACGCTGACGATACTCAAATATACATCCATACCAAACCCGACACTGACGTGGCTGTCTCTATCCTATCTAATTGCATCTCTGACATAAAAATTTGGATGACTCAAAACTTCCTTCATCTTAACTGTGACAAGACTGAAGTCATGCTTATTGGTACCCCCCATCAACTTCGTAAAGCCAGTCCTGTAACCCTGTCTGTAGATGGCTCTGTACTTGAGCTTCAATCAAAATTGAAAAACCTTGGGGTTATATTCGATTCTGGCTTAACATTCGACCCACATGTACAGCATACTGTCAAAACATCTTTTTTTCACCTTAGAAATATCGCAAGACTACGCCCTATGCTATCATTAACTGTGGCTGAAAAGCTGATCAACATATTTGTATTCTCTCGAATTGACTACTGCAATGCTCTGCTCCCTGGTGTATCTAAATCTACTCTGAACAAGCTGCAGTATGTCCAAAATTCAGCAGCCAGAATCCTGACCAGGTCTAGTACAAGTGTTCACATTACTCCTATCCTGGAGTCCTTGCACTGGCTTCCGGTCAAATTCCGCGTAGACTTTAAAATCCTCATGCTCACCTACAAGGCTTTACATGGCTTGGCACCTCAATACCTGTCTGAACTTTTATCGCCCTACTCCCCTCCTCGCAACCTCCGCTCTTCAAATTCTGCCCTCCTTACTGTCCCCCAAGCCCGTCTACATTGTATGGGCGACAGGGCCTTCTCCTGCTATGCCCCCAAGCTCTGGAACTCTTTACCCAAGGATATTAGAGAGTCACCTTCTCTAAACTCCTTCAAATCCAGACTCAAAACTTTCTTCTTCAGTAAAGCCTTTACTTAACTGGTTCCATTCTTCACCCCTCTGCTCTTCTTAATACCATCTTCCACGGTCTCCTCTATTGTTATTGTTGTATTGTTGTAATTATAATTGTGTCCTGTCTTGTGAAATTTTCTTATTTATTGTTGTAGTCTTCTTATTTATTGTTATTGTCATCCTGTAAAGCGCTTTGAGAAGCCACCTTTAAAGGCGCTATATAAAATAAAGTTTATTATTATTATTATTATTATTATTATTATTATTATTTTGTAGCATAACATATTTCATTACATCATCACAGACTGGGCTTTCAATGGTAGCCATGAAAATGGACTGCATTGTAAAAACTGACAGTATTCAAAAAAGAAACTCAGACATGATCTTACTAGGAGTTATTAAACCAGTCAGTCAAATGTTTCATATTCAGTAAAGAATGACTGAGTCATTTACAGTCCCATTATAAACAAACTTTTGACAGTGTAACAACACTGTGATTCATATAGAAATCGGCAAATTGCTGCCTTGCTTTTTTTGCAGTGAGATCTAACGACTTTAAAGTGCCTTCGGTTCTATGACTTTTTTTCCCCAAGGTTTGATAAAATCCAGTCTTCTCTCTCATGTTTTTTTTCTCAGGTTCAATATATTTTTAATAGATTTGTAACTTACACCAAATTTGTCACTTACCTTCTCTCCTGCACTGACGTAGGTAAAGTAAAAGACGCACTAACGACTGAGTCGTTTTCAAGCTACTGTACATCAGTAACAAAAACAGCAGAACTCTGGTCTCAAATTAAAGAAAGACCTATCTACTACTGTGGCCAAGCTGTCCAGTGGTTGAGTGATGGAAGATGGGAGTCATGACATGAAGACACAGATTCCCCATTTGATTGTGCCGTTGCCCAGGCTTGACATAATTTGATCAGCTTGTCAGCACCAAGCGTTAGCGTCAGGGAAGCGTTAAGCATTATCCTGCTGGAATAACGTCAGGATACTGGTGTCAGGATGAGCTAACAGGTAGTGTAGCACGGTTCCAGGTTCCAGACCCAATGTTGTTTAAATGAGGTTCCATACCCAATGTTGGTTGCCATCATACTACAGGTGGAATTCTTTAGTCAATAGACACTTCTTGCCAGGATGTCACACTTTGACCCTCTTATCTGTTGATCTCTTGTAGACAATAATTAATGTATCATCTGTGTGCCACACTGACGTTCTTCAGATTGTTAAATGCAAAACCTTGATTCATTGCTAAAGAGGACATAGTGCTGGTGAATCTACTTGAATTGTTGCTCTAACACACGGATCACACCGAGGCATCATTCTCTTGGGTAAGATGAGCTTATTGTATTTTCTGTGTGATTCCTACAAGGCGTGACATTCAACAGGTTAAATCACCTTATCACCTGTGCCCAATGATCTAGTGTTTAGGACACTGCCAGAATTATTTGAATGTATAATGGATAGCCGTTAATGATCAGTTAATCAAAATGAATTAATGTCCAAAATGTGCATTCTTTATTTGCCTAAAAACATAAATGGATTTTTTTCAAACAAAAGTGAAATAGGAAGTCAAGTTCTAATCTTGCCCATATCTTACCTCCTGAGTACCCCCTTTCTGACAGCTTCACCCCTGCGGCAACATCCTGGCTTCTTCCTCACAAAGGCTTCTGTCAGCCTCGTCCTCAGAGCCAACCCGCTTCTCTCTTTTATATGGCATTAATTAGGATTAGACCAAACTGTTGAAATGCATAATTAGAGCCAGGTCATTTTTCTTGATGCTTGGGATTTAAAAGTAAATTAAACCTCTGTCGATCTACAATATATTCTGTGCATCATGACAAGTTTCTTGTTGATTGTATTAGTTATTTAGCAACGTTATTGATAAATTGTTGCTATCATTATTTAAATATTGTTTTTCATTAGAAAATCTGCTTCACAGACAAAAAAGGGTGTTCCAATAACCATACAAAAAATATATGAAAATTAAACACAAAATAGCATACAAACCAGGATGCTTGTTTAAGTGAATCATAAATTAATAAAAATACCTATAGAACTATTTTGGCTTTAAATGAATGATAAAATTAGATAATGGTTTCTAAAAGTATTCTGTAAAACCATGTGAAATTAAGTGGGTTTATATATATTGTGCATCTAATAAAATAAAAAGAAACATTAATATTTGCTTGATCTTACTTCTAACAATTTTAAAGGAGTGCATATAATAAAAAATGTGGAGTTTAGGCTGAAGCCTTTCTGGCTATTAAAGGGTTTCAGAATACCTTAGTGCTAACATGCTTCTGAATCAGTCGCAGTTGTTTTATGTCAGAAGGACCTTCATTACTATACAGTAGAGGGTTTGGAGGCAATCGGCTGTACATCAGGGCAATCGTATCCCCAGTATTGATTCAGTTTCCTGGATTGATTTCAACACTAAACCTCTGCTAACCTGTAAGCAGGTTTTGCTAGAAAACCTGCATCTGAAAACATTTATAAGACAGCAACATTGGACTATAAATAATCCTTTCACCATTAGCCTGCAGGTTTCATACTTCATATATTTTTAAAAAACATACCTTTGCAGAGTTAAATGTTCTTTAAGGGATGGCTAACAACTTTCTCTCTAAATAAAATTGAAATAAGGATTTATTATGTAATGGAAATGTATTGTACCAGACCTCAGTTTATTAGAAAGGAGAATAACAGATTTAACTAAATACAGTATGTAAATCTTGTTCTAACTATGAGCTGACAGAAGGAAAAGAATTCCAGATGTGTCATTTTACAAGCACTGATAGTAACGGTTTCTTTTAAAATAAGAAAAGATGTCCCCAATGATCAAAAGTCGTGCCACACATTTACACGATCCATGAACTTATTAGAGGTATGGGACAGAAGCGAGGCTACAAGTTACAACACAACCAGTGTGTCGTTAGGCAGAATTTCAAACAGAAGGAACCAGAGCACCCTGGCGGAAAACTCACACGCGCGTGGGGGGAGCATGCAAACTCCACACACAGGTGAAAATTCCTCCATTTTTTCCTTCCTCTGAGCTCACGGAACTCCTACGACTGCAGTGCTTTTCCGGCTGGAGTGCTCTCTCCTTGTACCTGCCACACCAGAGTGAGGTCAGCTGCCATACAAAAGCAAGATAAAGGGCCCAAAGCTACTGTAGGTTTACTTGTAAGTGAGACTCCTGAGATGTTAAAATTGCAACATTAGTTTTTTATGTGCACTTAAAGTATAACATACCTTGGTCATTGTTGCTATTGTTATTCTTGTTGTGCCACAGTTTTTCTGTGGCAGCATTAAAGATTCCCATCTCAGAGTTTATACTTTTCTGTCACTGGACATTTACATTTTTATGTTTCAGCTGAAATTCAAAGGTAGAACACCCATCCTTCAGCCACAGGCAGTGCTCTGTATAATAATTATTTTAAATGTCTATCTTTTTGGAAACTATAATAACATACTTCAGCCTTACTGATGGATCACCTTCTTCTTCCAAGCACATTTATCTAATATTTGTTCATGTTGGCACCCTTTCAGGCTGCTGTTTGGTGTCCAGGGGTGGGAAGGACAGAAGAAACCTTAAGATTTAAATAACTAAGCATGAGTGGGAGGCAGGCTTTTGTATTTCGCCTTTGTTTCCCTCATAGATATATGTATTTTATAAAAACCCAGAATAATAAAAAGCAATATACATAACAGCATTAAAAATAAAATTGCTCACTTCTAGTTTCGTAACTTGAAAAGAAGCTGGCCTTTTCTCAGAAAGAAATATCTGTTTATCCTCACATTTTTCACGTCTTCCTTGGAAATGCTAATAGTTCCTTTAAAAAATAATGGTTCTTAATTATAGCCAAAGGCAGATGTGTCTTAAAACACACTTTGAGAGATTTAAAAAGCAAGCAGTTTTTTCAAGCTAGGTTATAACAAAGGTTATAAATGTTACATGAGTGCTACTAAATTGTGTATGAAAGTATTTCAGTGCGTAATTTACTTACACTATTAAAATTATGTATGAAACAAAAGAGCAAAAATGAGAACAATATATGCAGTACATTTTTTAATCCTGATTTACCTTCTTATGGGTACATATTTTAATTTTAATGTACTGTATCAGGTCAATACTACTTAACTTACAGTATTACGCTGTCTAGGCAGCATTGAGGAAATTGACAAATCAAAGACCCCATGACAGCATTTTCTATCCAATTAGATTGGTTTCTAGATGAAGGTTGAAAATCCTGAGAACTAAATCTACGCTATCTACACCCTGCCATGGGAAAGATTCCCAGTCTTGCTATGTAAGAGCTGTCTGGCTTGAGCTGTGTTCAGATTACTGTATACAGCATCTTAGAAAGACACATGAAAAGTATTTGTTTTGGTTTCATGCTGCTGGCAGAGGTGTGCCTGTACACTGGCAGAGGTGACTGACAGTTTTGTGGAGATTGGCAGTTGACCAGCTTGGAACACCTCCTTTGCAAAGTACTGTTGTTGACAGACTTGTTTGTCTGACTCCCTTGATCTTTGGCTTAACTGTCCTAATTTTTATGATACCTTATTAAGGGTGAACTACAGTATCATGATGTAGTGGTTAAATCGCAGATAAAAGCAAATTACATGGGTAGCAGGCCATATCACCTTCTGACCTCTGCATCCCAGAGTTAAAGGTCTTACTTTCCCCAGTGACACTGATTCGTTGCTAATGGTCCTCAAGAGTACGTGGCAACACTGCTTAACTCCTCATTAAACCACCAGGAGTCAAACAGTTGCGTATTATGGTTATTTGCTTTTATATCAGAGAGACCATTTGTCTCCACAGTCCAAGCTTATTGAGCTCCACTCCATATAAAATAAATACATTTTTAAAACAAAGAAAGGCTTTTTCTTAAATAACTGATCTAGGTTTTGATACTTCAGTGGTTTTTGAAATCTCTGTTCAAGTTGAAGAAGAATATACTGTAGATGTTCATTCAAATGTCATTGAAGGGTTTTTCATTAGTAAATAATTTGACTACATATTTATAATTTATTAAATGGGAAATGCAGAAAAATAAACACAAAAACAGTACAAGCATGCTTTCGTGTGTGGGCATGTCAAATGCTTTGTGATAGTGTTCTTTTTCAAGATAAATGTTCAGTTTCTATTTTCTTTGTCTATGTTATCATTGTGCAGTGCTAAATTGGAATGTCACTTCACCATTTGCAACTCACATGTATCAAAACAGACACATGTCTTCCATTGTTTTTGAATTGACTGTAAGTAGAGCTGCTTCTCAAGCCTTATTTTCATGGATTTCTGAAATGCACTGGGACGAAGATACTGTCAATGAATCTTATTCAGATTTCTTTTCAGGAAGGAAAGCAATAAAGCAATGAAGTAACTCCTTTTATATCAGTCAGTTGAGATGTGGGTGTATTTTTGGCTCATACAGCAGTATTAAAAGGCTGTTAGAGCTGCACTTATGGTTATTTCCAGGTCTAAATAGGTAGGAAAAAGAATGTATAGAAGATTGAATTTCCAAAATCCAGGACATTTTAAAACCGTGATCCTTAGCCCTGATTCTGGAGATCCTTAAACCTACTGATGTTCTAAGGAGTCTTCTGTCTGTAGCTAAAACTCACATAGGTCTTGCCTAATCAAACCAACACCTGCTTCAGTAAAAAAACAGAGAAGTGAGTTGGAATGCAAACTGCTTTAAGGTTTTGTTTTGGGGTAAATTCTGAATCTCACTTTTAACTGGTGTTATGAGAATTCAGCTGAGAGTGAATTATCATTATCTTCTCAGCTGCAGTAGTGTTGTCTTCACACAAACTGTGTTTCACAGACATGACCTGGAGATCCAAGGCTGTTTTTGCAAATTCAGTATACAAAGCAAACATACACAAAATAAACTAAGTGTTGTACAAGTGTAAAAATGAAACCCTGACACCAAAACCTGTCACCATGTCAGCAATTAAAGGGGAGGTTTCAGAACACAAGTATTTGGTGAAACTTTTGATGGCTGATTTTTTATAACCAGATCTTATACACATCCTTAATAATTACATGTTCTGTGCTTTGTTTTGAGTACAACACCTTGCACTGTATTCACACCAAAACTTGTGAAATGTGGGGTTTAATGATGCAGTGCTTGTAAAAAGGCACATGTGCAGTTTTTGTTTTACCTAAAGTCAGAATCTTATTGGTACTACTGTTATTGTGTTGACAGGCTCTGTACAGATAGATACTGATAAACACCAGTTTATTGCAAGCAAGTGTTAAGGAGGCAGACATTCCTATAGACACTGTTCAAAGCACATCACCAACTCAATAAAAATTAACTCTTCCACTGTCTAAACATATTTGCCTTCTTATTAAATTATCTATTTTCTCCTCTAAAAATAGAAGCCTTATTTCTGTGCTATCATGTTTCTAATAATGAAAGTTTATATTAACCATTTTAACTGTGCCCAAGTAATTGAAATTTTAAAAGGCTTGACACTCTATAGACGACATCAGGCAATCAAGTTATTTTGCTTTCTTTCTGCTTGTTAATGTTATCACTCACAGAATGAAGAGCGCAAATTGAGTCATTTGGCCTCCAGTATGTTCAATCATGAAGGAGTTGTCCTCCTAAGGCTAAAAACGGGTGTCAGAATGTTGAAAAAAATTTAATTTCAGCCTCTCATGCTTTCTACTATTAAGCTTTATACATTATAGTATGGTACCTCTCATTCCTCCTATAGGTAAAATGGTACAGTAGAATGATCTGCATACATATTCTGCTTTTTGATATTTGTTGGTATACATCTTGTTTGTATTACATAGAATATTAAGACCTATTTTAGTTCTACACCCCTACCAACTGCTAATACCAAAACCATTGCTGTGTAGCACATTCCCATTTGGTAAACACAAGTAGTCTGCAGTGCAGGGAAAGCCACCATCAGGTGTTAGAATTTGTTGGCAATTCGTCAAGGTTTTATTTTAATCTGCACCTGCCAGAGATTTAAGAGTGCTGAAGTGCTTTTAGAAATGCATTGATCAACCGTCCGAGAGCCACACACATGTGAAGGTAGTAATTCAATTACGGAGCTTTTTGTAAAAGGTTCTTTGTTCTTCTGATTGTATTTGTTTGGAATTGTGTTCTTGCCATTTCGTTGAGTTTTTTTTAATCGTTAATTATTTGATAAATTATGGTTCAAATTTAAACTATTTTAAAACAAGGTTGCTTTGCAGGATTGTAGCTATCAGAAAAACTATGGCTAGGTAGTGCTTGTGTGTTCATAAACGTATACGTTTACTATAGTCTAAAACGTAGGCAGTTGGCTAATGAGATATTATGATTCAATATTTGGTCCCCAACTATTTTCTTTTTGTCCTCTTAATATTTACCATAATAAGGGCACTACTGGTGGTTTTGAATGTATGATTCCCCAAATGCCCAAAACAATCTCTCTTAAGGTTTGTATTGATGAAAGACCTAACTCAGTTAAACTATATGCATACAAATTTTCATTTTCTATTTTCATTTTCTATGTGTAATGTAAGTGTTGTAGATATCATCAGCAAGCTATTTAACAATATCCATCCATCCATCCATCCATTTTCCAACTGCTTCATCCAATGCAGGATCACAGGAGGGCTGGAGCCCATCCTGGCAAACAAAGAGCACAAGGTAGCACACACCCTGGACAGGACGCCAGTCCATCACAGGGCATACAGACACAAACACATGCAAACTCACAGCACAGCCAATTTTCCTATCTGTATGCCTTTGGAGAGTAAACTGGAGCACCTGCCTGGGAGGAAACCCACATGAACACGAGGAGAACATACAAATTCCACACAGTGAGCACTGCAGATCCAGAAGTGAACCCATGGTCCCACCACAGTAAGACAGCAATGCTAACCACTGTGCTGCAATGCCATGAGCAATATCTCCAACATAAAAGAAAAATAGCTCTCATTTAAAAAAAATAAGAAACAAACCGCCAGGAGATACGAATTACATGTATCATAAACTGCGTATTGTTCATAAGTTTTAAATTATGTTCCTTTTACGACTTTTCCTGAAAATATTAAATAAGCATGTTCAGACAAATCTCGGTGACCAGTGATTCACTGAAAGAGTTGATAAGAAGTGAAGGTGCTCTTCAGGATATAATAATATCATAATAACTGTTTTTTTATTATTCTGTTGTTTAAATTGGCATTTACTGGATATGTGGTTTTTTTAGCAATTAATGTAATATTACTATCATGCTTTCCCTAAAAATGTTTTGTATTTTTGCAACCAACCGTACAGTGAAATAATAATAAAAAATGATTCTTCCGATTCTTCTGTCATGTGTACCTCTTGAGGTGCAGACTGCCAGAATGTAATGATACTTTAGAATGCTGGTAAAACAGAATTATATAAAAGAAATCTTGTCATTATTGGTTTGGAAAAAGTGCCTCAGTGGGTTTACATTTTCAACAGACTGCAACCATTTTCATGTAGTTTAAGCAAATTAGCATTGTTGTGGTCTGCCAAATGAATATTTTTCTGTGCTGCCAACTTATCCATAGCTTAACTTCAAGCTTTTTGCTAATATACTTTACTGTACACTACTATACACTATACTTTCTTCTTTCAAGATTTGAATAGTTTCAGCTATCAAAACACCGGCCTTAGAAATCCCTTTAGTTCTTATTTTAAGTTAATTATGATGTAAAACACATTGAGCCATTAATACTTGCAAACGATAGAGCTTGGTATTTTTATCTCTTGGGCCAAGTAGATTTGAGGCAGGTTTAAATGTATGATTACTGCACATACAAATAAAAACGTTCATCAATAGTTATCATTTTACATGATAGTGAGTAAATTTAAATTTCAGCTTTCCCACCTTGTTAAATTAGAACAGTAGGCTGTAGAAGATGAAAATGAACAAGCCTGGATAAATGTTTACAGGACTTAAAAAGTCCTGTATTTTTAAACAAAACTTTTCCCTGTTTCTACTCACCAACATGTAAATATCTCATGTTCTGTGCATCCTTTGCATAGTTTTCTCTAAATTAAACTCGCCATACTGTATTTTCTTCATTCAGTGTTGAACTTGGCTACTCTGTTTGGTGGCATGGATCTTTGTCCAGACTCAAGTGATGAGTTACTGCGCAAAATTTATCCTCCCTCTGCATTTGTTCATCTCTGACCTTCATCCTGTCCCCCTCATGCTCACTGGATTTCTAGAAGAGCTGGGCCAGCTGACCTGACCGAGCCAGTTGTAAACCAGTCTGACCCTCTCTCCCGTCTCTCCAGGAGGGCCTGCCATTCCCTCTGATGCTCTGAGCCCTCTACCCACTTTGCTTCATGGAAAACAACAAGCTCCCCCAAGTCTCCATGATGTCTGCCACTTCTGTCCTCACCTGGTGTTCTGACTCAACTGTTCCGCTGGGGCTGCTTCTCCCCCCTCCTCTCTTCTCCTTTTCTGTACTTTTGTCCAATCTCCCTTTCCTTCCCTCTCACCTTGCTGACCTTTTTCACTGTCATGCATCCAACCAACTGCACCTTCCTCCCCAGTCACATATCTGGTGTCTTTGTCCCCTTCCGTTCCCCAGTTCTCATTTCCTCCTGTCCCTGTGGGAGCCCTCCTGGTGTTTAATCCAATTTGTAGGTGTGATTGCACAGTGTCGGACTTTGCTGGAACTCGTTCTGTCCCCTTGCTGGCATCTAGGTCAGCTGTGTCAGTCCATAGATCCGAAGGAGACTTCTCATGCAGAAGGCACCTGGATAGCTCAGTCGGTAGAGCATATGACTCTTATCCTCAGGGTCGTGTGTTCGAGCCGCACGTTGGGCGTGCTTATCTTCTGCAGCCCAGAGTGGGTTTGGGTTAGCAGAGATTCCCATCTCTACTGTACTAATCTCATAAGAGTACCTGACCAGTTCCTGAAATGACCACAAGTTTGCACGCCGTAAGCTTGGTCATTGAAGAACTAAACTTCATGTTATGGGGTTCCTTAGATCTCTTCTGAGCTTCTGTGAACCTCATCCTTACAGTCAGGCTGACATTTCTCATCCAAGCTAGTAACACCGCATAAACTTTCAATATGTTATCCCAATAAACTGTGTTGCCAAGTCCCACTCATCAGGGTTTGCCTGAACTATAGAAACGTAGTTCAAGAGTTCTTAAACAAACGTTGAGGAAGAGGCCTAACTCTAATCTTAACCGCATTCACTGTCTTATGTGTGTCTGGCCTGCTGAGTACCCTACTTTGTGCCTCATTTCTCACACCCCTCCCTCCTTCCCATCTCCACTACTGCAGAAGCTCATTCACTTAAGATGACTACACTCGCTTCAGGCTAATCTACACTAGCTGCATTTTTGATGTGATGTTTTTTTCACACACATCTGACATTTGTCTGCCGCTCCTGTTATGTGCCCATTGTACTCAATGCTGAGTTATACACATCAGCAGTGCAGCAGAGCCCCTGTGCCTTATTTAAAACTTCAGGTCTATTTTTATTGCATTTATGTAGATTAAGCCAAGTGTATATATTAGCTATATAATGGAACAAGTAATAGGTTTATTCCATGCTGAAGACACGTTGTGTCTTCTTTCTTCTACTTTTGGCATGGAATAAACCTATTACTTGTTCCTTTGCAGCCTACGCATGCTCATGCAGCTACCCACCTGAACTACTTAGCTATATAATGGCATGTAGATAATTATTTTATTCAGTATATGATCGTAATAGCAGTGGCCCGGACTACAATAATACAAAGCACTCAACATTGTCTGGAATGTCCACCATTGGCGCACAGTGATTTAATAAATTACATTACTACAATAAAATTGAGTTCCACAGCCATGGACTGTGCCATGATCTCTCCCCTTTCTCCTTTGCCCTTTCTTTTTTCTCCATCTCTCCTATAAAATGGAGGAATAGTCTCTGTTCTCCCTCTTCTTCCTGGTGTCTGTCCAGTGGATGCTCTACATCTGTCTCTCTCAGGTCTTCCAGCTCTTTCTCTCTCTAGTGACTGGCATGCCCCTGTGTAACTGACAGGGCAATATACTTGCCTGATTCACTTGGTCCAGTTTGTTTTTCCACACCAGAGCTCACCACAGTATGTTGTGTGGTTTATAGGTTCATTGGTATCAATACAATAGAAAGAAAAAGCCCATAGATGCAACCAGTGTAGATCCCCAGTTGTGTAAAAAAACCACTATGCACTATGCAGAACGCACATGTTAGAAGAAACGTAGCAGTGACTTTAGTTGTGCAGCTTTCCTACCGCTTTTGAGTCCCAACAATATGAATTTCTGCAGCACAAAGAATTACCACCTAAATTTGCTGAAGAAGTCCATTGTTACATTAGCCTTGCTCAATTACGTCTACAGTGTAGGATCAACTAGGAGCAGACCTTGCCAAGTGAGAGAGAGGCTTGTGAGGTGATGAGCGAAGACCCAAACACGATTTTGGAGACTGTTTGAAGTGCACAAGCACAGCTAACAGGCAACTACTCAGTGGGGACCCACTAGGCGGAGGACGAAGCACATCTCTGGGGCAGATGAGGATGTGAACATGACTACCAACAGTACTCCACCATCACTCCAATGGAGTCCGATGAAGGAACATGTGATCATGGACCATAACCAGACCATTTCAACAGCGGCCACTAAGGGGCTGGCGGCTCCATTCAGGGTTGCAAACACTGACTGGGGGGACGGGGACATAAAACAGGCAATGGCTGCATAATTAATGTTGTAACTCTGCCTGCAGTAGCACCCCAAGGCCACTAGGTGCCACATTATTAATAACAATTGAAACAAGAACTTATAGGTGCATTGCTTTGTTAATTTCGTGGAAATTAAATGTTTTTTTATAACGTCACCATAACATTAGAATTTAAGCATCGTAAGCCACGAAATTTAAACTTTCTGAAATGTTATGATCATGACATTTCATAAAAATATGGGAATTTGATAGGGCACTATGATATATAAGATGTTGTATAAACTAAACATGTAATTAATAATATTGCGGCCAGCATGGTGGTGCGGTGATTATTATTGCTGCGTTGCAGCACTGGGGCTCTGGATTCAATTTAGAACCTGGGGTGCTGTCTGTGTGGAGTTTGTATGTTCATGTGGACTTCCACCTGGTGCTTCGATTTTCTCCCACAGTTCAAAGAAGTACTGGTAGCTAAGGGGAACATTGGTCCTGGTGTGAGTGTGTGCGTGTTTGTGTCTGTGTCTGCCCTGTGATGGACTGGTGTCCCATCCAGGATGTATCCTCCTTTGCACCTGTTGCTTGCTGGGATAGGCTCCGGCTCCCCCACAGCCATGCATTGGTTAAAGTGGTTAGAAAATGGTTGGATGGATTAATCATACTGGAAACTATACAGAATAATATATACTGTAACTATACAGAATAACATTGTTTAAATATCCTACACAGCAGTAAATTAAATATCCTACTAACCTTTATGATGTAAGCAATATGATACCACATAATGCAAATTACAGTCACAATTACATCTGCAAATAGCAATGTAAATTGCTTTATGCATTGAGCACCCCAAGAGAGAGCAGCAAATATACAAAGATTTCTTTGTTTCTGGTTACAATTTACAGACAGCACAAATACACAGATTTTGGAAAATGCATTTGAAGCAATGACTTTCAATTACAGTAATTTTGTTAATATTACTTACTTCCTTTATTGTCCCAGATTGGAAATTTACTTTGCAGAAAGATAAACGCGGTAATGCCACACACAATATATTTAAAACCACCTGAATCCATTAGTTAGAAGCTTTAAATAATTGTCAAATTATTCCTTTCAAGGTGTGTTTGAGGTTGGGTAAATTGAATTGGGGGAGAAGGTCGTGTTTGGTATTGAAGGCCCTGGAGTGAAGGTCCCCATATTGATGCCACTTTTTATAAGATTCTCTTCACTACTGGGACCACAGGACATGACATTTCACTTGAGCATTATCACAACTGCACATTTAGCCACACTCCCTCTTCCTAATTCGCCACCTTTGTTAACTCTGTAGATAGTTTTCCTTACAGATTTGCAATTCCTGTAGACATAGACATGTACGATAATATACTTTGACATGATTTGTGCAACCAAAAGCACAACAGCCAGTCACTCTCAGAAATGACTGTCACATCTCTCTCTCTGGGTACGTCAACTTAAAGTACCAGGACTCATAGGTTTTGAAGCAGATGTTCCAGACAATAGGCAATGGTGGTGGGGAGAGCTACAAAGACCATTTCGTGTATTGTTTTGTAGTATTTTCTTTTGTATATGCAGAGTTTATTGTATATGTTTCAGTGCTAGATTAGTAAATGGTAAACCGGCAATTTAGTTATACAGTAGCTCATAACATTTTAAAGATGACTGTTATCCATAAATTTGAGTACTTGGATGCAAACTGAGTGCATGATTAGTGGCATGCCTGAATTCTAAATCAAACCATATTCCATATTATTCATTCCATGAGAATTACTGCTGAATATGTGCACCTGCTTTGGAAAATTTGCACTCACATTTGCTTTTTTCTGCATGCGCCAAGATAGTTTTTTTTTTTTTACTCTTTTTTATTTCTTGCTGTCGAATAAAATGTGCCCTTAGCCCTATAGTCATTTATCCTAGAGCACTGGAACAAAATGCTGCAGTAAATGTATCCTTTCCTCTGAAGTAGTTTTTAATCAAACCCCCACAAAAAAGCAGAATACTAAAGTTGCTTGTTTTCCTGGGATTAAAGAAAAACATTGTTTGAAATGTTACAAATTTAAATTCATTTTAAATGTCCTGCAGATGTTTTAGAAAATTAAGTGGGAGAAATCAAAATAGATGCTTTGAACAGCAGTACCATTAATGCAATTTAGGATGTTAAGAATGAAAAGGCTAAGAAGTTAAGTAGTAATGGGATCTGAATAATAAAAAGGTCCCACCAGTTTTAGGGAATATGGAATCAGTTCACATGGCCTGTTTAGTTTTCTCTTAACACATTTGGTGGTTAATTAAAAACATAAATGTCCAATACTCTAATAGGTAAGGAATTATTAAAGTACAAATAGGTGACATACAAAACCACTGAGAACTGGGAACCTATATTTACAATCTACAAAATAGTTTCACCAATGAGGAAACCAAGTAGTGAAGGGCTAGATCCCTCTGACACCAATATCTTTCCACTCTTGTACCTTCTTTCCTTTGCCATTTTAGTAGATATGAGCTTGGCTGGTGTGATCCGGAATGTTCCAGTTCGAAAAACTGTCGAGCATCTGGTGTCTTCACTCAGTTGGTGGCTGCTCATCTGATTGGATGATATTAAATTGTGGGAAAAACTTCAACTTCTTACCCCCCTCTGTGTAGTGATTCCAATTATACTGGTGCTAGAGCATTTAACCAGATTGCACATCCAGAGCTCATAAAAATACTATACAATTTGAAACCACCTCGCTGCAATTATTTAGCACCTTACAAATCAGGCTTTGACACATGAATGTACAAACCTCGGAATAAATGGCTGAAGCATAGTAAGCCACACTGCCAATAACATTTCATGAGGAATGACAAACACCCAAGAAGCGAAATTGTGGCTTAACCTGCTTGGCTGAGGGCTGGCCTCCAGGACACCAGGACCCCCCTGCAGAGTGACCAAGGGGTAGCTGCAGAGGTGATGGGGTGGAGGTGAGATGCAAGAGACGTGCAAGAGAGAGAGATAGGCATCTCGTAGGTCTTTATAGCATTTGGGAAAGGAATGGAGAGTCAGGAGCGATTGTTAATTACTGACAACTGAGTCTGATTGAGGTAGCTTGTTGTTATTCCTCCCAAACTTTTGTTATTAACTCCATCCAAAAGGATCTGGATCCAGCAGTAGTAAGATCTACTTTTAAGCTATTCACTGGTGTAGAGTAACTGTAAGGCTGTCCAGAGCAAAACATTTTTTCCTAGCTTCCCCTCTGCAAATTCCCTGTGACTTTTCCTATTCCCACTTACCTCTAAAGCTCATTTAGAAATGATCAAATGTATAACGTTATACACAGAATGAATCCCTGTATGCCTTATCCTAGAAGGGCTGGTCAAGAAGGGGGAAAAAAGAAAAGTGCTATAAAAATTGATACGTACTGATCTCCTTCACAAACGCAATGTTATTTCATCACATAATTATTAATTAAGCATAGCTGGCTGAGTAATATTTGAGTGTTAAATAATCTGTGGATGCATTATGTGTGAAACCCTAAAAAATATAGCACACGGGTGGTTAGAAATTTGTCCCTGTGAAGCTGAACGTACAAATGTGGAGGTTTTTCTGCAGATTTTCACATGTTTTCCAGGTTAAATTTCTTTGTAATGATGCCATAGCTTGGCACAAGAGGGATAGAAGATGCTCTGGGAATGATGCTGGCAGAACCATTACAGTGTGAAGTTGTTATGGCATTAGGGATCGATCCGCAGCAGCCACAGCTACTTGCTTTATAAGTTGAATCTAGAAACATCCCCCTAGGTGCACATGCAAAGCCTCTGTCAGTCTGAGTCATTCTGTTAACACAACTACTTCTGTTTGAGACAGTGGTGAACATACTGCTTATTGATCACTTATTGTACATAGGGCAACCTGGTTCAGCGCTCCATGTGACCCATAGTCTAAGTGACTTAGAAACATACATCCTGACTTAGAATCATGTCAAGAAACTATATCACAGTGAAGATATGTAGAATACAAGCATCCTGCACATATCATCTCACATATTATTTTTTAAATGAGGTTGTTTTTCTACAGTACTACTCAAACCCTCTTTAGATACAAATGTTCTGAAAAAACAAAAAGAAACAATAGAAAATCAGCATTTTTTTTCTGTTTTGCTTCACTCTACAAATATATGTACTCTTTCCAGATGGGCTCTCTAAGGGAAAAAAAGAATATTCTTCTCAACAAATCCCTGAGCCTTGTATCTTGACTGAACAAAAACATTGCAACGCTTAATTGCTTATTCGGAATCATTTTGCCCTATTACATTCATTTTGGCTTCTGTTGTGCCATGTTGTTAAAATCCAAAACTGCAACAAAAGATTAAGCAAGAGGCTCTTTTGTGTTTTGCCTTGGGATGGTTAATAAATATAGTTCTCGTCCAGGCTGTTAAACAGCCTGAGAGGTGATTCTAAGAGCTTTGGTGGGGAAGAAGAGACAGCTCAGCAGGTGGGGGGTGATACACAATGAGTGTCTTAGTGCTAGTTAACTTTCCCGTTCTTTGCTGTAATTACTGTGAGTATTTGTAGTGTTTTATCACACCTGCAGTCCACGCTCAGTAGGAATGATAATTACTTGATAATTAATGAGTCTCAGATGAGCGAAGGCTTTCATGACAGCATGTTATCTGCATAGCAATTAATTATAAGCTACACATTTTTTTTAATTAGCGTATAAGAGATGGGAATCCTGTTGACGGTTCTAGCCTGGGAGTTTGTGTTAACTCATCCTTTCACAATGCGTCGAAATGAACACTTTCCTGAACTCTTGAGTGTACCGGAATAAATGAAGAAAATAATTATCACAAGTGCAAGGCCCTGCTTTATCCTCCAGTTTTAAAAGGAGGAACATAGATAATGAGGATGACATTTTTGTTTTAACGTCAGGACACTGAGCATTCTGGTGATTACCGAGAAAGATTCAAGGAATTTCTCATTAATGTCGGTTTAGGTATTATTTCTACATTATTCTGCCTGAGAGAGCACAACAATTTCTTTGTCTTTCTGTCTTTACTTGACTCTGCTACAAGATGCAGCTTTCCCTGCTCCTGCCAGGATTCAATTTCCGTTGTTCTCGGGCTCCAAGCACACACAGCGTCATTCTTTAGGCAGTGGACAACTTCGCCACACCTAAAGACCATTTCGTGTGATTTCAGAAGGTGTAACAGTACCTCTGTATCTCACTCAGCGCATTTTGCTCTGTTCTGTTACAAATATTAAATCCTCTGTTGTGACCTTTTTTTATTACTTATTATTTTTTTCAATGAATAATAACAAGAATAAAGCATAAAATCACAATGTATTTTTTAAAGTACATTTCATTTTCTTGTACTAGAGCACCATGTGTTTTTCACTACCATGGCTCTCTCTATTTTAAGAATTTGTTATACCGATTATGTAGTATTTATAATGATCACTACAGTAGTTCGGGAACTCTACACAAACAAGAATACTGAGCACTTTTTGGTCTATAATAATTCCTCTGACTATAATGTTAGTGCTGTCTGGTCTCATCAACATCAGTATTCACCTGAAGGCTGTGGTATTGATCATGACTGTGCTATCTTATCAAAATTGCAAAATGTGCCGTCTCTAAATCCAAGGTCTCTTTTTATATTTGTGCCATTTAATGCTCAAGTGTTAAATAACAAGGCACCATTTTTCAATGAATGTATTATTGATTAGCCTAGACAAACTGAAACATTGCACCTGCTTAATGACAATTTGCTGCCATTTGAGGTGATTTCTACTGGATAAGGCTATGTTGAAAAACCGATCAGCAAATTTGGGGTGATGTTTTAATTTTCCTTACTTAGTCTTTGTGGTGTGTGCATTTTCAATGTAAAAGCATTTGAACTGGTAATTTCTGATCATAGCAGTGTCCTACTAAACATAGCAGTCCACACACATCCTACTAACAGTAAACTGATCATGACAGATCAAGTGAATTCAGCCAGTTTGGTGGAAGGAGAATTTTTAATTTAATTTTAATATTTTTATTAACATTATAATTCAATTTCTTGGCAGCATTATGGAACATTATATAAATATTAATTTAATTTTAATATGTATCCATAAATTAGAGATTTATATTACAAATCCAAATCAACACAAATTCTATTAGGAGAGACTATACAACATATACTGTACTGTAAATGCAGTAATCCCCTGGCTTGTCCAACAGATATGAGTATACACTAAAACATCAATGGGAACAGAACAGGCACTTTCAAAAGTAGTTTCAACGTTGCCACACACTCTAGAATCTTCCAGTAATCTCTCCCCATTACTCACACCACCAGACAGTTATCAGTATTGTGTACATTGTAAGTTCAGTGAATTGGTGACCTGTGACTCTACAGGTCAGTCATTATTGTACAGATCCCTTTGCATGTGATTTAAAACACCACGCAGTCTTCAAGCTCACAATAAACATTTAAAAAGAAAAAAAAATAGTATTTAAAAATATAGATCTAAGAATATAACATTGTTTTAAAATCATACGCTGTGAAAACTTATCTTGAGTTTTAACAAACAAAAAAGTTCTAACAAAAACTGCTTAGCCTTAAGAATATGTCCTTTGCATTGGCTTCCTGTGAATAACAAAATGGATTTTAAGATCCTTCTTATGGATAAGGCACTGAATGGTCTAGTCCCAGTTTACCTGCACTTACTGTGTGAGTCACAGTCTGTAATGCAATGTGAGGTCTTATTACTTTGGACCAGACTCCACACAATAGGCAATAGTTTTCTCTTAGCAACAGCATGAATGTGAAAGTCATTGCCCAAATTCATTACAGACTTTTTAAAGCTCACTTTAAAACTTTATTTATTTCTGCTTTTAATGTAATTTTAATATGCTTTTGGCCTTTTCTGAGCAAAATACTGTGTGATTATTTACATCTTTTTGTTTTATGTGTGTACTTTTAGATAGATAATACTTTATTAATCCCGTAGGGAAATTAATTAATAAATTAATAAATTGTACTACGCTTTCAGTTTCTGAAAATCTCTTTAAAGCAAAATTGAATCATCATGATATGGGCAAAGAAGCCATAAATATATAATATGTTGACAATTGCAGCTCACACATCAGATCCATTATCTCTTTATGGGACTGTCCTGACCTCCTGAAATGTGATTATGTTGAGTGACTGGTCCAGACCTTTCACTAAATTTGAGCTTTTCAAGATAGTGTGCTCAAGAGTGTTCTTGCTTAACTCAGTGTAAAAAAAAAAATCGCTTTTGGGAGACAGTGACATTTGCTGAAAGCACATGATCCTGAAGCTGTGACTGCTATATACTCTTCTGAAAGGAAACTATTTGAACTCTACAAAATGGAGAAAAATCATACATTTACACATTTACCTTTTAAGAGACTTCCATTAAATCCTGCCTCTGGTGTACACTGTGATAAAGAAATTGAGGAAATTCCACATTCCAGATAAAAATGTTGAAGCGAAAGTGATCTTTTCTGTGGTGAAATGTGGGAATATCAGCCTGAAGTGCCCACAAAATACTGAAAATCCTGTTAAAAGTAATTATATATCTATATGTAAATTAATTAAAAAGGGATATATGATACAGAAAGCATCTAAAATGATTCAAAACAATAATATATGAAATTTTCTTCAATTCTACTGTCTTACTTGTAGAACACAGGGCTTTTCCAAGTCTTTAGGGTCACAAGATGTGCTGGAATAGCCATGTTATTTTGGAAGAGCCATTGTACTGTAGTTTAAAATTAACATTTTTTTCGGTTCAGTGAAGCTCTAGTTGAACCTTTTTTGATTAGTAAAAGGTTTTCTGAAAAGGTTTTGTGGTTTTAGTGATGAAAAACAATGAAGTAAGATGCTCCTTTTAAGTCATGTTTCTTAGACAGTAGCCACACGCGGCCACGTTTGCAATAAAAGGTTAATAGCACAAGCTCACTGTTGAAAATAAGTACTCCTCTTCATCTGTAAAGAAAAACATGGAAAATCTACAGTTCCTCCTCTTGTTTGCCCTGAAATGATTAATAAAACACTGGATTTCTGAACGGTTTTTGCAGGCTTCCTACTTTCCAATGGAAATAATGCAGTTGCAGTTCACACCTCTTTTTCAGTCAAAAAGACACAACATATTTTTAAAATAGTTTAATGGATTCGCGCTCTACAATTGCAATTCCTCTATGATCATCTTAAATAGACTGCAAAGTTTGTCAAATAGGTTCAAAGCTACATTAAATCACAAAATGTGTCAAAAAGTCAGACTTCAATGTTTAGATTTAGAACATTTCCATGATTTGAGGCTTATGTGAACATACTCCATGTTTTTAGTTATTATGCTTAATAAACATTTTTACTAAAATCTGTGCTATTACATGTCCTGCTCACTTCTATATTTGTTGGAATTGTTTGTAAATCTATAAAATTCAGAGTCTATATTTAATTTGCATTTAATCACTGCATTGGCCATGTACAGTTTCTTGCAATTTGTCTTTTCACATACTGTACATCAACTTGCTCAGATCCTTAGTCACAGAGCCACCGCACCACCCATATTATGTTATTTGTATGTTTTTAGCTGTCTTTTCCAAGTATCTGCTCAAAGATAGTCAGTATAATCACTTGTAAATCTATAATAAACTGAATGGTGGAGGACATTTCAATGTTAGGAGTAAGAGCAATTTCTTCAGGATTGTATCCTCTGTGTGCTAATATACCAATATTCAATGACCAGTATCATAGCAATATCATTTAGTGCTTTAGAGTAACATAGTATGATAGTGAAAAGGTATTGTATAGTGTCATCATTAGGACACAACAGCATGGTAAAGTAACAAATACAGTATGTTTACCTGAGCATATGTTTTTTATAGGTTGTCATTTTCATCTACAGACACCAATTGAAAAAGAATATTGAAAATATTCTTTTGAAATGCAATCAATTTATATTTTCATTTTTTTCCAAATAGATAGGAAATGAAATACTGTACAGGTTTTGAGTTTGCCTCAAGACCATTGACATTATCAGAATATTCAGAAAACAAATGTAAATAAAAACATTGTGAAAGCATAGCTCTCTTTTTAATACAGTGGAATTGGCAGTATTCATGTATTAAAATGCATTTAATTTCATTATATCGTTTAATATACTGTATGCATAGTCTATATAATTTTCAATGTTTTTAAACATTACAGGATATGTATGGAGTAAAGTTTAGAACAACAGTTCTAAAACAGAGTTTTAACTGCTGTTGTATTCTTTATCATTGATCATTGTTCTTGACTTAAATTGATCCAGTTAAGCACCCTGCTGTATCAATGGGTACAAATGTTAGATACTTTGGATAAAAGCCCCAGCCAAATACATTAACAATATATGTTTCAATTTCTTTGTGTTCGTGTGCTGATCTCATGATTTTCCCCCAAAGTTTTCATGTTTCCCAATTCGTTATTTATATGCAGACACTGTTTCATAGTAAGGTGATCATGTAATATCATCGTTATCATAATATCATCAGAAACAAAGACATACTGACATAAATCAAATTCTAACCTTTTTAAATTTGGCACTAGTGTGTTTGGCAATTCAACACACTTTTATGGAACTGAAAACAAAAATATTGTGAACAGGCTTTCATTTCATTTTTTATGTACAGTTACCCACAGACTAAAGTAGTTGCTCATCTGATCAGGAGTAGCCTATGACAAAAACAGCAAAGTGTGGTATCATAGAAGAGCATCAATTAATTTGGATAAATTGCCTACACAATTGGCTGGTTTGTTAATTATGTCCCAGTAAAGGTTTATAACTCAATTTACAACTTCATTTATTTCAGATTTAGAACACAACCCCCTCTCCTATGGGGGTATCTAGTCATGTTAACTAGAATGCGAGTTTAATGGGAATTCTGATTAGTTTACTATTTTTAACCATATTTAAACATGACAGATTATGATTTACACAACACAAAAACTGTTAAAATATGTCAATAGTACAGTGCTTTCCAACGTTATTCATATTGCTGAAGAAACAGGAAAAAGTAACTTCAAAGAACATTCTAAACATGTTAAACAGTAATCTTAACAGCATTGTACAGAGCAATACCATGTTTGATAAGATAAGATCACTTTATTGGCCATATACAGTTTCTTGCATTAAGAATTTATCTTTTTGCATACCTCAGCTTGCTCTCCATGAGACACACAGGCAGGAAGAGAAGCTTGGGGTCAGAGTGCAGGGTCAGCCATTTATACAGCACCCCTGGACCAATTGGGGTTAAGGGCCTTGCTCAGGGGCCCAACGGAGTAGGATTCCTCTGCCAGCCACAGGCGCAGAGCCTTAACATGGGAACAGTGGCTCTGTGGCTATTACATGTTACACTGACTACATTACTTCTAAAGTGTGCTAGGAAGTTCTGGCACTTCAGAGTGGAAATGTATAAACATTTCTCTATCCAGAAATGCTCTTAGTTCTTCCAACCCTCTGATTTTTTAATTTAGAATGTTCAATTTGAATTAGATCTAAAGATTGAGACAGCCAGTCAAAAACATTTCTTTGATGTGCAACTAACCATTCCTTTTGTGCTTGAGATCATGTTCATGAAATGTCCAGTTTTGGCTAAACTTGAGCATCTTGGCAAAAATATTTTGTTGTCTGGCCAAAATGCCAAAAAGTGTTGGGAGTTCATGACTTCCTATATCCTGACAAAGGCTCTAAAACCCAAAGATGCAAAACAACCTCAATATATTGTAACGCAACGGGGGCTCCGGCGGGCGCCCTTGCCGCATCAGGTCGGCCCCTGCACCGTCCGGGGCTCGAACCCGGGACTTCCGCGTCTCTCTGCAGCGACCTAGCCCCGTGAGCCAAAGAGAGATCTCTCTTTAGCTCACGGGGCTAGGTCGCTGCAGAGAGACGCGGAAGTCCCGGGTTCGAGCCCCGGACGGTGCAGGGGCCGACCTAATGCGGCAAGGGCGCCCGCCTGAGCCCCCGTTGCGTTACAATATAATAGACTCCCCACACTATTTCACAGTTGGTGTGAGTGTTTTCTCAACATGAGTTTCATCTTTTTTTATGCCAAACATAATGCTGATGAGCATCAGTTCAGATCAATGTTCATTTCATCTGACTGTTAGACAAGTTTTCAGTTGGCAATCAAATAATGGTTGGCAAGTCTGAGTTGGATATTATTGTGGTTCACCATCAGAAGAAGCTTCTTCCTTGTTATCCAGCCATTAATGCCAAATGCAGGCAACTTCAAATGGCAGTTTTCAACACTTTTGTATCCTAAAGATAACACAGTGTATTGAAGATCTATTGTCACCATTGGATTTATGGTTGCCAATGAAACAGCTTGTTGTGATGCTTCCTATTTCTGGCAGAGTTGCCACTATTCCAGTGTCCTTAAAATGGGCACTGTATTAGAAAATGTTAGGTTATGCTTTTTGTGGATTCTTTTATTTCCATCCCTCAACTTGTAGAGGTCAATGGACATTTTCCTAACCTTTTTCATGGTGTTGCTGATACTATTGATTGTGTTAAATTGGAGATCTTTAGAGGCCTCTCTATACAGTAGGTCTCCAAAGAGAAGAATGCTATTTTAAGTTTGTTTTTTGTTTAATTGAAAAGGAAATATTAAATATAATTGCAATATGGAAAGAATGCTTAGAGGTTTGAATAAATGTTACCGTCTCGTTTTGTAGAATTAATTTACTTATTTGGCACAGATATGACTTTGCTCTATCAATGCTATTATGTTTACAATGAAACACTATTGTATTTTTAAAAATATTATCCAATAATGAAATCTGTAAAAAATTCTTTCACAGTTGTTGTCGAGTTTATTTGATATCATACAGGTCAATTTTGTTTAAAGGGGAGAATAGTGAAAATTCCCTTTAAAGTACCCAGATGCCAGCAGCCATATCACTCTGCAACTCACAACTGGCAACCCACTAAAGCTAAGCAGGTGTAAGCCTGGTTAGTACCTGGATGAGAGACTGCCTGGGAAAAACTAAGGTTGCTGCTGGGTCCTAATGCCCCAGCATAGTGACGGTGACACTATTCTGTAAACAGGTGCCATCTTTTGGATGAGATGTAAAACCAAGGTCCTGACTCTCTGTGGTCATTAAAAATCCCAGGGTTCTTTTCGAAAAGAGTAGGGGTGTAACCCCAGTGTCCTGGCCAAATTTCCCATTGGCCCTTACCAATCATGGCCTCCTAATAATCCCCATCAATTATTTGGCTTCATTACTCTGCTCTCCTCCCCACTGATAGCTGGTGTGTGGTGAGCATTCTGGCGCACTATGGCTGCCGTTGCATCATCCAGGTGGATGTTGCACATTGGTGGTGTTGGAGGGGAGTCCCCATTACCTGTAAAGCATTTTGAGTGGAGTGTCCAGAAAAGCGCTATATAAGTGTAAGCAATTATTATTATTATCCAGTGTCTCACCTTAGGACCCACTACTGATCCCTAGGTCTTGTGGGGGTAGAATGCCGGCATTTTGGTGAGGAACAGTAAGAATGTCCAGGAGATGACTGATTTAAGATTACTTAAATCCTTGGTCTTTCAGACACTGAGATTACTGCAGTGATGTAACATTGTTTATGGAGATTCAATCAAATTTTCAAATATAGTAAATATATCCTTAGTTTGCTTTCTACAGTACAGTTATGTTTATTTCACCTAATTAAGACTATAGATTTTCATGGTGTCAGCATATATAAATAAGTATATGGTGTTATTACGTGAATAAGAACAATTACTGTATCTCATCCAACCTGCCTGACAATAAGAGTTCAGCAATAAGCAAAGTGACCTAGAAATATATGATATGATGCTCGAAATAAAGAAAGGAATGTTTGGGTAACGGTGTCCATGAGGTTTAATTGAAGATGGATCAAAGATTAATTACCACTGATTGTTTTTTTCTGGATTGTTCTGATTAATCTTTGCAAAGTGAGAATAACAAAATGTCAGCCAGCTCTGGGACTGTCTGCACATAAGCAAATGTGTAAAGAGTTTGATTGCCAGTCTTAATCAAATACCAAAATGTTTTTCTGATTAAAAATACTTCAGGTTTTTAAATGAGAAAATAATTTACATACCCTTTGCTGTAGTGCTCGTTTCATTTGCATTGATTTCGCCTAGTGAAAGCTCATACGGTGCAAGGGATAATCAGTTCAAGTCTGAGCAGCTGTTCATTTGAAGGCTTAAATTCTTCCCAATCAACATCATTAAACATCTCTATACCCTAGTCACACTGCTTAAATTGTACAAAATCATGAAATGGGAACTTTAATGAAGTGAATGGCAAGTATTCTAACACCTGTTGATCAGTTAGTTATTAAACACCATGAGTCTGGTATTGGAAAGCACAATTCAAGGACCACATCAGCGTATTATTTTGATGCCTGTCACTGCCATAGGTAATGGATAAGCAGCTTTTCTTTGTTTTTTTGGTGACCATCCTAAGCTAAAGGTGTATTTCCTGTGGATTGCAATATAATAAATGTACTTTCCCTTTGCATTAATTAATTTCAGGTTTGAATAAACCACAGTTATTGAACTAAACACAGATTCAATAACTGATTTCTTTGGATTGTTCCCACCTGTTCTTGCTCATTCTGTTCACAGAAAAATCTGTTCAGATTGCATAAAAGTCAAAACAGTGACAGCTTGTATACAGCAAATGTAATGAAAATCGCTTCTCGTGTACCTGTGGCCAGCACTGACTCAAAAGCAATTGGGATCTTCAGGGCACAACAAGCAGTTATGTGCACTTGCCTGAAATGCAAGCAATTAAGGCAAGGCAAAGATGGCTGCTCACTGTTAAATGTAAAAATGATTTTCGTTCCTTGAAATTGCTTTTTTAAAGTTTTCAGTTTAATTGAATTTGAAGTCGCGTTGATTTGAGCGCAAATTGAAGTATATCTATTTCCTTGACATCATCCAATTAATCTTTTTCAGCTTTTGTGAATGGGGTAACCTGCCACAGCAGCAGAATCGTACATATCAGCCTCGATTTGTGAACATAAAAGCTGAAGACAATTTTCTGTTGAGAACAGACCATTCAGCCCATCTTCAGACATTTTTCAAAGCACAGCGATTCCGTTCCACACGATTCTGCTAATTCTGGACAGTGTAGCTCAGCAATTCATTGCATTCATTAATAATTTACTGTGTATAAAAGTGTTTCCTAGTCTCTATTCTAAATCTGCTTTAAACAAGTATCTTTCTTGTGATTGTGTTCTGCTGCTTAATGTACTTTGGAGTGACAGCTACTTACTTCATTTATTTGCTTTGAATGTTTAAAAACATAAATCAAGGTTCCTGTTGTAGAGAAAACCGGTTCAGGGACGCCAAATATGTAATCATAGTGGCTCTCTGAAGGCACCAGTTCTGTAGGGTTTGGGCATTTACTGAGACAATTATTAATTGTAGCAGTAAATCACAAAGTTGATTCTTTTGGTGGCTTTAGAATCCAACCATGCGACATAACTCAAACAACGCGCACACACAGGTACTAATACACGAGGATACATTTATTAATACATAGAATATGCATATAAACCTAACAGATCTTAGCGAGGGGGTTATCAGAATACAAACGTTATATATTCAATCAGTTACAAAGAGTTACACATCAAGAGGAAATACGTTCAGTATATCATTCATTAAGACCGTTTCGTAAAGTGAACTTGGTTACAACTTCTACATTAGATACTCAAACAAGTACATAACTCTTAGGAATTAAATTGATATCAACTGGTTGGGATAACAATTGAATTCTTGAGTTGTAATGCATTGAAGTTGAATACTCATCCAATCTCTGGGGATTCAGATCTCCTGCGGGCACAAAGAAACAGTTGCAGGCTGTTGCTGTCCAATCCGCGCTCTCTGGCTCCGTGCCAGGCTGTGCTGTGCGGCTTGCGACGGTGCGCTGCTGATGCTCACTGTTGGCTTTAACTAGCAAAGTTTGTGCACAGGAGAAAAGATGACTGTGGGTCCCAGCAAGTCAGGAAGAGGACCAGTTCGTTTATGATGAAGAGCTAGTTCTGAATAGTAATTCAGCTGTCCACAGTTCCGACCTGTTCACGAGGCCTGCTGCTGGTTACTCTCTGGCAACCTCCACTCTAGACTCTTAGAACAAAGGAAAGTTCTGGCACTCGGACACACTGGCCGTTCCGTGGTTGTCCGGGCTGAGTCTCAGGATGGTCAGGAGGCGCGCTGCGAGAATGTCCTGCCCTTGGGAGCCTTCTGCTCCTGGGCCGTCCTGCCCTGGAATTCTCCTTTGAATCTTGTTGAATCTGAATCTCAATCTTGTCGAATCTCTCAGGCTCTCTGTGTTGCCTGTTTTTACCTGGAGGAACTTCAGCTCATTGATTGGCTGAAAGTTCCATGGGCATCAGAGTCCCACGTGGGTTACTCGGCCCTACCAGTCCCTGATTGGTTGATCAAGGTGAGATATGAGTCACTTAGTCCTGACACTTAGTAATGCAGTCCAGATGTCCAACTCGCACTCCCTAGACAGATAGGCACCAATGGATGACCATTGATCATGATAGCCAGGCTTAGCTAAATGCATCCCCCTTTGGGAGCTGTCCTTGGACCTTAAATCACCTTGCATGAATGGTTTCTCTGTGGCTGCACCACAGAGATGAACAGAGAAATGAGGCCTAATTTGGGAAAGCTCAGAAACACTTAATTCTGCCTTATTATTAAGCCTCGCCACTACACTGTGAACAGTTGTTTTGCAGAGCAGGAAAAACCCAACAACATGTCCTTGTGGTCCTTGTGGTAGGCTTTGTATTTAATTTCTTCAGTGAAGTCTTCTAAGATATCACGTACAGAGAGTCTAGAGAAATGAACCATATATTAATTCATCTTCATTGTAAGACATGGATTCTCTGATGCGTTTGCACCTGTTAACAGATGACTGTCTCCTGTTTTAGAATCTGTAAAAGAAATGATGAAGAGAAGTGTAAAGATGAAACGTGATATTTCAAAGTGTAATGACTTGAATCTATCCATTGTTAACAAGAAAACTAAAACACTGGAGAGTATTGTCTTGAAACAAAAAGTTTCACAACTGACAAACATAATATTGACAGATTTGCAAGTTTGTGAATGAAAATAATGGAAATAGCGAAAGAAGCAATGCAAACGCTACCTTTTATCATATTCACTTTGGTTTGTGCTCTTGTTAAATGTCACCAGCTCTTTACAGTTCATGCTAACCAAGTCAGTTAAACAACTTATTGGAATTATTTGTACAAATTAGTAAGGGCAAAATAGGATCTGATAAAGTAACAGTAAATGTAGCAAATTTAATATAGAGGTATTTACAAAACAGTAAAAAATGTTAAGAAAATAAAGCTTGCAGGGTATAATTAGTTTAATTGAAGACTACTGTATTTTCATGCTATCTAGAGGTAATTAAGCAAATCTAGCAATTATGAAAGGTATAATGCTCAAATCACATAGTTTATTTTAGGAGGGTAATTCTAAATGGTCTAAAATTCAGCCAGGTTTATGGGTCATTTGATAGTTTTGCTAATAAAAAACAAGCTAGATAATCTTATACTAAACTCCATTAAATGATGTACAGTATGCTGTCCAACTAAGGATCTAAATATATTCAGTTATTGTATATAGGCCTAAAGTATGCACTGAAAATGTAGGGGTCCAAAGTGAATAACAATACCATCGTTCAAATAACATCAGTGGCCTGAGCAGGAAAGTATCAACCACGAAAAGCTGGAATATTGCCTTAAAAGTCACTATTATTTTGATTTTTGTCAGTGCTTTGAAAAGACCATAATTAGATGGAGAATTGTAATGTTTTGTTTCAAGTAGTATGTGGAGCAGCAAAGTGATTTTTGTTTTCAATTGTGTAAGTGTGTAAATATTTTCTTAACAGCTGAGATGCCCAGTAGTCTTTGTGTAATCAGTAGTGGCTACATGCCTTCTAATGAAGAACTTTGCTTTCAATTTGAGCATCGCTGCTGTGATACACTTGAGCATACAAGAACATCAGGCACAAGAAGTCATCAGAACAGTTGATCCACATACCAGAAGAGAACATGTTCCATCAAAAAAAACACACACTTGTACTGTGATTGCCCAAGTGAGATGTAAAAGTAACACAAGGTCTTCTCAGCAGTGAGGCTTTAGTTTCTGCTCTTGCCAACTGAATTCCCTTCAGGTCTGAAAGGGAGCATAACCGCTTGCTAGTATTGCTTTAAATTTTTTATAGCTTCGTGTGAATCCGTCGTATACAAAAAGTTACTGTTCCTTTTTTAAGTCACAGACTTTACTCTTGACTAATAGATATTCATTAAGCTACAGGTATATACAGTAGTTACAAAGCTGTTATTTAACAATATACAGTAAATAAAAGAAAGAGGTTAAAAGCATTTAAATTGAAGCAAACTATTTTATAGAACTTTTTGAGCTTACCAAGTGTATTCAGCTCTTTATGTATCCATAATAATTTTCTATGCACAGTTCCTGTTTTTTTAGCTAGCCCGGTACCACAAATAGCACACTACTGGCAGCTCTTCTTCATGGGTTTGTTTCATGGCTTCTGTACAAGGACAGCCTGCTACTTTGTGTCAGCTCTCCAGAGGAGCACTAGGTCACTATGTAGAAAAGCAGTGAGGAATGCTGAGGTACCATTGCATATCCTTCTCTCGACTCCACTAATTGGGCTCACAGGCCTAGTTGTATCCCCAGATGAGCCGTTGCTGCTGGCTGAGGTCTGAGGTGGAAGTGAAAATGTCCAAAGGCGAGTGGTTATTTCTATCGGTAATGTGTTCCTGCGGGAGATCGAAAGTTTGGTGATAGTCGGATGGACATGTCGAATGCCAATGGATGTCAGTGAAGGCTGACCTACTTTCTCTACTGTCCACATCACAGCTGTGAGTGAAAGATATCTGGGCATGGAAATGGTACTGAGGCACAGCAGGTAACAGAGGAAGAAGTAGGGCAGAAAGGTTAGAGTAGGCTAACACAGGTCCCGCACTGCACAGTGGGTACATAACCCTGCTGTTACTTTCCCATCTTGGGCCTGGAGTCCAGACATTGGAGCTGCTGGCTGACTTTCCCAAAGACCTGCAGTGAACCAGTTTCACCTGGCTCCGACAGGGAGCAACAATGGTCTTTGATGAGGTAGTGCCCGCTGTCCCCCTTCAGATCTGCTGTACTGTAGGTTGCTGGTCCAGGCTGGTGGCACAGAAACACTGGTGTTACAATTGATGCCAGGAAAGCTGTTTCCAGAACTGGGCCGAGGCTCACCGAGTCCTGATACCCCTGCAGTTCTGCAATGCGGGGATAATTTTGGATGAATGGAGGCACAGCGGAATGGACAGTTCTCAGCTGTCATCTCTCCTGCTAGCCTTCGTCATATAGTAGATGTGGTATTATGTGATTTGCCCAGGGAAACAAAGATGCTACATGTTCGTCAGGTACATTCTATTAAACGGAGATTATACTATAAAATCTATAAAAAGGCAGGCAGTTGAAGGGAGCCGTTTGAGAAGGGAATCACAGAACCGCCGTTGCGAGGGCTCGCAGCTGCTGATGATATGGCTATGTCTGTCACCGAGGCTGAAGTCAGGGCAACTTTTACATGGGTGAACATACAGAAGGCGACTGGCCTGGATGGTGTTCCTGGATGGGTCCTTACGTCCTGAGGCATGAGGCATATGAATACTATGCAAAGGAACAAGTAATACGTTTATTCCATGCTGAAAAAAAGAAGAAAGAGAACACAATGTTTCGGGCGTGGAACCTTCTTCAGGTGTGAGCTCACACCTGAGGTTCCACGGCCGAAACGTTGTATTCTCTTTCTTTCGCCAGGCCGAAACGTGTTCTCTTTCTTCTTTTTTTCAGCATGGAATAAACCTATTACTTGTTACTACAGTATGCAGCCTACGCATGCTTACGCACTTACCCATATGAATACTATGTTACCTGAGTGTTTAGACCCCCCGCAGTTTGCATACAGGTGTAACAGGTCCACTGATGACACTACTTCCTCAACACTTTCACACTGCCTTGCCTGAATGTTAAAGAGACATACTGTATGTTAGAATGCTATTCATTGAATACAGCTCCACTTTTAACACTCTACTTTCACCCAGACTAGTCAGCAAGCTTAATGATCTGTGTATTATAGCACCTCTCTCCTACTGGATTCTGGATTTCCTGGTTGATGGACCACAGATTAAAGGTTGATGGAAAACTATCTTCCACACAGACCATCAATATACAGTAGGTGTTCCTCAGGGCTGTGTGCTTAGCCCTCTGCCATTTCCCTTGTTTACCCATGATTGTGTGGTCAAACACAGCTCCAACTCCATCTACAAGTATGCTGATGATACTACCATCATCAAACCAAAGAACTGGTTGTCGAATTGTCGAACTCAGAAAGCAGGGAGGGGACCACACCCCTATTCACATAAATGGGAGGGCTGGAGTGACGGTTAGAGGCTTCCTGGGCACCTTCATTACTAATGATTTAACATGGTTCCAGCATGTAACTGGAGCTACAAAAAAAGACACAACAGCGCCTTTACTTCCTCAGACACTTGAAAAAATGTGGTCTACAGTATTTTCAAATATTCTTACTACATACTATAGGTGCACTATTGAAACTGTACTCACATGTGGTATTACAGTGTGGTTTGGCAACATTTGTTGTCTGACTGAAAGGCATTGCAGGGGGTGATCAGGTCAGCCCACTCCATTATTAAAGTATAGCTCCCTTCTCTTGAGGACATTTTTACAACCAGCTGTCTCAGGTAGGCTGGGAATATTGCAATCATCCTGGTTTCTCAGTTTTCTCTCCCCTGCCCTCTAGTAAGCTTTATAGGGGTATAAAGGCACACACCTTCAGATTCAGAGACAGCTTCTTCCCATAAACTGTCAGATTATTGAATTCTACCTCTACCACTGATTCACACTGATGTTTTTTTAACACTACTTGTGCTGACTTTTATTTAAGTTGTGTGTTGGTTTTTTGTTGTTGTTGATGCTGTTGTTGTTCTGTGTTTAGGTAGGTGTTTCCTTAATGTGTTTGCATTGGAGCATACATGAAAATAAAAATGTCATTGCACTTGTGCATAATAAGTAACTATAATAATATCCACCTGTGACACTTACAAAAACAATTTAAAAATGACTACATTTAACAATTTTGAGGTAATATTTCAAATAGATGTCTCACTTCTTCTGAACTCTTAAAAGCCTTATTATACTTATGTGAACAAAATCTGCGAATCTACCTTTACCACCAAATTTTTGCCACTGAATATCCCTATCTAACACTAATTGCTACATTTAAGCTATGTGTTAAAAGAGGATTAGTAGATCAATAATTAGTAATTAGTATAAGTCAGTCTTGACATGAGCAAGAGTAGAAGCAATTGTACATGAGTACAAGCAATTTTATTTATATTAACACCTTCAGTGGACAGGGAATACCAATCAAGGTTGTGTAGCCTTTTCACACTTTCACTCATATCTTTAGATTGACATGTAGTTTAATGCAGATTCATATATTTAATTTTCTGTGAACTATT
The DNA here is from genome assembly GCF_040954835.1 of Lepisosteus oculatus. NCBI lineage: Eukaryota > Metazoa > Chordata > Actinopteri > Semionotiformes > Lepisosteidae > Lepisosteus > Lepisosteus oculatus. The sequence goes on along the minus strand of NC_090696.1, from coordinate 42,262,967 downwards.
CTATGATGGAGGAATGCATCAATGATAGCTCAAAATACAAATATTTATTATGTAAAATTCAGAAAAATCAGAAAACACATAAACTAATATTTACAACTGGTGTGATTTCTAGATCCCAACCCATTACATCCAAACTTTAATGCTAAGTTTCAAATATACTGTATAATTTAACAAATCTCCACTGATACTGTATGTCCATAATAAACCGATGGTAAAGTCAAACTCCTTTAAATGCCCAGTACCCGATAGATTTATGCTCTTCAGTAAAGGATCCAATCAAAAAAATTGGATCAAATCAATTAGAAATAGGCTGTAATACTGACTCTCTTTAGGTCACATGAGATGGATACAAAATTATAATTACTTAGGCTGTCAGCTTTCTTGTCTTCACTCATTTGGCGCTGTTGTCTAATCAGATATCCCCTTATTTATGGGCTGCTTATCTAATCTGATGCCTCAGCTTTCCAAACACCCCAACCTTTATTCTCTTCCTCTGACAAACAGTTCTGGGTATACTGCAGCCAGAGTTGCTTTCGAAGTAAAGGACAATACAAAAATCAATACCATTGTAGAGGATACCCCTGACACATATCAATATGACCCAACTCACTTGAATCAAGGCAAATGAGCACAAGACTGTAAAAATGAAGATGCCTCCTCTTCGGGTCTGTGGAGTTTGGAGCAAATTGCCCAGTCATGTTGCTGAAGCGTAATATCATGGCATCTTTTGAAAAAAATTAACTGAATGAGATCCACGAATTAGACACTAGCAACAAAATGAGCTAGATATGCAGAATGGACTCTTCTTGTTTCAGTATATGGAAACCACCCCTGACGGATTCCTATGCTTATTTTTCCGCCTGAGAAGAGGAAGAGGATTGCTCATTTGATTTAGCTATAAATCAGAGTTAAAGCCAGTGCAAGTTTTTTGTTTTCTGTAACAGACCTGTGCCTACCTAACAGAAGGGTATTTCTTTTACTCCTAAAAAAGCATACCTGGCAAAGTACAGTAGATGGTTGACAATAGTTTACACTGTACATGTAATACTGTGTATGCTGAGTATGAAAAGAGACATATTTCTTATATCTGCAACTGATTCACAAACGCATTTTGTAATAGATGCACTCATATTGTATTGAACCTGCATTATACAGGTAAATTCATTGTTCTAATTAATATTTGTCATAACAGGACTGATCATTAAATGTTTTGCTGTCTGTGGCCACCGGTAGAGGCACCACTGCTGCATACTGTATATGTGGTACAGGCTTTTGCTGTGGATATGAGTACACATTACTTCCAGTAGTGTGATTAATTGCGTATTTAGGGAAAGTGAGGTGGCATGTATGAGCTTTAGTGTTCTGTTCTACACTGAGGTTAAAGTGCATTTCTTGACGGAACAGGAGGCACTTTTTTGTAGACTGCAAAAGCATTGTGAGGGTCCAAAACAAGCAACTGAGCAATGCTGTTGAAGCTGGAAGTTAAAATACATAATGGATTTCTTTTCAATATGAAAAACAGCAAAACAACAACAATAACAGATAAAGTATCTCAGACATAATATTGGTAAACATAGTAGATGTCTGACGTACTGTATTAAATTAAGATTTTTTGCAAGTGTTTACTAAGGAAAAAATCAACAATGTGCCTCAAACTGTGGAAAGACAATTTACCTGATTAATGCATCATGATGGGTCTTCTCTGACAGTGGTCTGCTTAATCTTGTATGATGGGGGGAGCTTTGTGTAGGAGATTATCTTGTTAAACTGTATTGGGTTTGAGAAACTATAGTAAACTTGACTGTAATTTTCTGAGGAAATGCAAGTCTCAGGCCTTTGTGGAACAACTTTTAAAATATGTAATTATCAGTTACATTTCAAATTCTGTTCAGCTATTAAAATGTGCAACTGATTCAGAAGCTGCATGCAGTACACAGTGTTACTAAAGCCAAAAACATAGGATATTAGAACAGTAAGAATGACATATTTTAAAAAATACAATATTTGCTGTGGTATACTCAGGGGAAGATGTGATATGTAATGGGGAATTTTTATATGCATCCATGCAAAACAGACACACATGCACAACCATATGTACACTCTACTTAAAAAAAAAATATTTATTTACTTCATGTAAGAAAAACAAAACAAAATGAGAGAAAAATATATTTTTTAACTTAAATTTGTGCTTCTCAAGTTATTAAACGCAGGTGGGTGCCTAAGCTGCTTCCCAGATTCAAAACACAAGTCTCTCTGAGACTTAAGTTTTTCTTTAAAACTCTTCTTTAAAATAAACTATTCCCAAAAGGTTATCCATCTTCCAAAACCCCATCCTTCATGTCCCTGGGTTGATCAATCAATCACTTCCTTCTGCTCTTTCTTTATGTTCTGCTAGCTTCCTGTTTTTAAATGTCATCCGCCCAATCGTCTTCCAGAAAATGTTTAGGTGACTATGGAAAGGAGGTCTTTTTCCATTTTCTGTCTCCACCAACAAGCTCCTCATAAACCACTATGATGTGTTAACATCTCTGTGGTTCTGCAGGTAGATGTACATTCTTATGTTTTTACATTGATTTAAATTAAACTCATTTATGTGTTTTCAATTAATGTAATAATAATTCTTTACAATCATATAGCACTTTTCTGGACACTCCATTCAAAGCCCAGGACCTCAATTTTACATCTGTCAGTTTTACAGTATAGATTCCTCATCAATACACTGGGATATTATGACCCACACAGACCACAGGATGAGCAGCCCTTACTGGCCCCTCTAATGCCTCTTCCAGCAGCAACTTTAGTTTTTCTCAGTAGGTCTCCCAGCCACATACTGGCCAGGCTCCCACCTGCTTAACTTCAGTAAGTTGCTAGTTGTGAGTTGTAGGGTGATGTGGCTGGCCGACATTGCTTGGTCGCTTATATTTAAATTAATTCATACATCCATTTTTTTTCTGCACAGTCATACCAGGGCCAATTTTCCCAGAAGACTATTAACCAGTATGTCTTTGGACTGTGGGAGGAAACTGAAGATTATGTAAACTTCATACAGATAGCACCCCAGGTTAAGAATAGAACCCAGGGCTTCAGCACTCCACTGTGAGACTTCTTATTTATAACAATATGTTTTATTTAATGGAAAATAGATGGCCGTATTAAAAGTTTGATAACCTAGAATGCAAGTTAAATAATGTGTTCTATTTTATTTTGTTCTTATTTTGGGGGATTTGAGATGAGTTGCCATTAAGCTCACCTTTGGCTATTCCTGACTCCTGAAAACCATCACATATAGACCCTATTGGTTCTGGTTTCCTTCCACCTTCCAAAGACGTGCTCATCAGGTTAATTGGTGTCCAGGTTATGTGCATTTCTGAGTACCAGGGGTGCCCTGTGATGTCTGGTCCAGGACAAAATCCTGCCTTGCTGCCTATACTTCCTGTGTAGTTTTTTTCCATAACCCCTTTTCCAGAACTCTTACCAGGAATTTGAAGCTTTCTAAATCCAAATAGGTGGATGATTTTGTTCTACTCTACTCTCTTGTCTTACAAAACGCCTCTACCAGACTGTAGCTGATCCTTGCTATTTTTGTTGAAAGCTGAATGTACTGTATCACATAGTAATAGCCTGAAATCGCAGCTTTTGCAAATGCCGAGCCTTACAAATCCCTTCGATTTTTCTGTCTGTTCTCCCACCTATACTTTCTCTTGGGTCTGAAAGTCAAGATGGCTGTGGTGTACAGTACGTGTCTAGGTAATTTCGAGATGGTTAATTTTGTGGAGCATCAGAGAAACCAGCTCCATTTTGTATGTTTAGGTTTTCAGTAAGCAGGGTTTTAAAAATAAAACAGAAAGGGGGAAATAATCTATCCAGTAGCTTTAGGAAAAAAAAATGTTTCTTAATATAGTTCATTTCCTGACAGGAAAATGTAGGAGTCTGAACTTCTTTGAAATAATAGCAGTGTATCATTTGCACCCTGTTATTAGCAGTCCACAGTTAGGGGCCTTTGCTAAATACCAACATGGTACATTTCCTGCAGAGAAAACCTTCTTGTTGACATGAAAAAGGAGAACAGTGGCTGTGCCCTTTGCAGCACATTGCAGAATGTTCACAAAAGCTCAACAATGCCTCTAACACTTTGCATGAAAAAAAAAATCAATGCAATTTCTGTATATACAAAAACTCTCTAAAGCCCTTTCTAAAGTAATGCATTTATTGACCACATATAATGGATTTTTGTCCTCAGAATAAGTCCATTTTGTGCTAAAGGGAGAGCAATTCCAGGTATTGGACTCTTTCCCAGAACAATACATACTGTATTATAAGTCAAATAATGTGGAAACAAAACTGTGAAGAAATGCCTGTGATAAAACAGCAAATTATTTTCCATACCGCTATTTTAAAAGCTTGCTTCAAAAGATATGCAAAAAAGTAATATACTGTTGTATATTAAATTATTTCATACTGATTGCATAAACCATATTTATAGGACACGTTTTTTTAACACACATGATCCTATTTTAATACACAGCTCATGTTTCACAACATGGAACCCAAAATGACATTGTTATTTCACAAATGAAAAGCTTAATGAGTGTTCCTAGGTGTTCAAATGCTATGCCATTTGAAGACTATATTCTTCACTGTGTTTATTTAATTGGTAAACAAGAGTAATCGTCTCTAGAAACATACAGTATATCTTTAAAGTGCCATTTAATTTGATTAGTCAATAGGAAATCTTTCTTCTCAGAGCACTTATATATTGGAGTATATATTTATATATTTAACTCCAACTAAATTCTGTTTCATAAAGTGATAAAAAGTTGCTTTTGCTTCAATTGTGAAAATAGTTTGTAGTATCCTACCGTATGTCCATTAGTGATTTATGGGGTTATGATTAACTAGAGTTATGGAGATGACAGATATAAAGCTACAATACCATTTCTACTTTTGATTATTAAAAGGTTGTGTTATTTTTTTGATGATTTAATGATACATAAGCGACTATTGCTTTTCCAGTAGAATTATGGTGTGTGCATGTGTTTAAGACTGGTTTAAGAGAAAACCCTGTCTCTGACACGCTAATAATTGCCTAAATTCTTGTTCATTAAAAAAACGATTTGTACAGATGTCAAATTAGTATTTGTACTGCACATAATCCTCTTCTGTTAAAAGACAGTGAATCTCTAGCATCTCTTATTTTTTAGTACAGTTATAAGGAGGTGGGTAAGCCTCTAAAGAAAGGAAAGAATATTTCTGTAGCCATTCTTTGTACTGTATCTCTGCTAGAGATGATTTGTTCGCTGGTACTGTACCTTTCACTGCTAATGATCCCACCTGTGTAACCTGTGAATTTCACATCTCAATGAACAGTTAGTGAAGTATTCTTCTGAAAATTGATTGCCGCATTTAATAATCACCCTGTCCTTTCTGCTAGGCTGATGTTCAGTGATCAGTTGGTTTCTGAATATCTGTTGCTCTGTATTTGACGCTAAAAAGATAGTAGACATTTTGTCATTACATACCTGGTCCACCTGAGATGTTTTTTGCACAACATAGTTAAAATTGTTTCCATAAAAAAATTTTGGGGGAGATTTTTAACACATACTGTAGCAGAAAGACAATTTAAGAATCACAAAGTTCAGCTTTCATTTTGTATGCATCTCTTTAGTTAACCATGCACAGATTTTTGTGACAGAAATGGAAAAAGGAGAAGCAATTAAAAGGACTAGAATTTTTTATAACATAACATAAAATCGCTTTATTAGCCCTATACAATTTCTTGCATTAGGAATTCATCTTTTAGCATACCCCAGCTTGCTCTCCATGAGACACAGACACACAGACAGGGAGAGAAGCTTGGGGTCAGAGCACAGGGTCAGCTATTGTACAGTGCCCCTGGAGCAGTTGGGGTTAAGGGCCTTGTTCAGGGGCCCAACAGAGTAGGATTCCTCTGCCAGCTGTGGGATTTGAACCTGGTTTATTTTTTCACCTCTTAAGGAGAGGTATTATCTGCTGTGAAAATAGCAATAGTGGGGCAGCTTTGTTTGAAACAACTAGATTTATAATTGAATTGGTGACCTCATCGCCAAAGGCAGATGGCTTGTATGTGTATAGCTCATTACTCTCATCCTCTTGGAAACAGAACTTTTATTTTTCCTGTGATTGAATCGTGAAATCATCATAAAAAGTCAACTTGTGATCTACAGCAATCAATAAGTCCAGCTCATATGATACATTAGCTTGACCTGGTCAGTAGCTAAGCATAACATTCACAATGTGCTGACTGTTGCAAGACAGCATTTTTTTTTTTTAAAGAGTATAATAAATAATTAATCTCATTACTCAATCTTACAGTTTTGAATTGTTAATGCAAAATGTAAAGTTTGAAAGTTTTTTTTTTTGGCCACTATCATGACTACTACTACTAATTATTGTGTTGGTTCATAGTAACAGCTCTATTGGGCAGAGCTGGCACTGTGGCTAAGGATCTGTGCCTCTGGCTGGAAGGTTGCTGGTTCAAATCCGGCAGCCAGCAGAAGAATCCTCCTCTGCTGGGTCTCTGAGCAAGGCCCTTAACTCCAACTGCACCAGGGGTGCTGTATAAATGGCTTACTCTGCACTCTGACCCCTGGCTTCTCTCTCTATCTGTGTGTCTCATGGAGAGCAAGCTGGGGTATGTAAAAAAGACAAATTCCTAATGTGAGAAATTGTATATGGCTAATAAAGTGATCTTATCTTATCTCATCTATTGAAAAACAGCTATGGATATTCAGGAATAAATAAATTACAAACAGACTTTACATGAAGCTATTGTTACAGATTGAAATTCAGGTGGCGTACATTGGTTGCTACATTCTTTGTTTTTATAAATCAGGGAAAAACACATTAAAAAAAGTTTTTTTTCCAACAGAAACTTTCCTGAAAAGACTTCAGTTATTTGGGCTGCTTTCAGAGGAACTGCTCTTACTTCAGGCTCAGTCACCTCAGAGGTTTTCGTTTTTCACTCTCCCTCAGTCTCTCTCTTATAGCTGTCAGTCCCCTCAGACTGCTCCACAAAGGTGTTATGTCTAGGGGCTCATTTGTCTCAGAGTTCAGTCGGTGTCTCTGTCTCCCCCTCTCTCTCTCATGGTCTGGGAGCTCCCCTGCAGAGCCCTGGTGCGTAGTGTCTCTGGCCTTTACCATTTACCTGACACCCCTGCTTGAAGACAGAGTACATTTTCATAAAGATCACAGCTGTCAGATGTGATGGTAGCAACCACCAACAGCTGCATCCTGTCAGGTGGTAATTAGCTGACTGTCTGTCACAAATATGTTTTTGAGTTACTGCTTTAGGCATATTTGGTGGCATAATTATGCTTTATGCGTCTATTGATTCTACTGACAGTATTGGCAAAACAATTAAAAAAGGTCAGGATCACTGATGAAATGGGAAATACATTGTGGTAAACTAGAGGTTGAATACATCAAGTGAAAGAACTAAGAAAATAAGCATTGGGATTTTTTGAGGGGGAGGGGGGGTTAATTGTATATTTATATGTTTTAAATCTCCTGGACCCCTGTCATCTGTAAGTCTTATCTCTTTAGTTTGACCTTTTTAGAGATGCATGGATGCAGAGAGCTTCACAGTGTTTTTTCAGTGCTCCATATGTTCAGTGGATGCTAACTTGCACACTTTTCTTTCAGTGTTCAGTCTTTTTCACAATGCTTGTTTAACTATTTTAAGGCCTTTAAGGCTTGAAACTGAATCTTTAAATGAAGAAAATAGGCCCTAAAGCTTAAAACTATTTGTTCAAAGTGCCAACCCATAACTTCTAATTAGTTAAGTGTCTGCAAATTACTATCTTATACTTTGTCATTGAGGGTGTTTTGAGGCTTTAGTAAGGAACGTAGCCAACAGCATTTGGAAAAATTGCATAATAAATATGATGATATTAATGGGTAGCATATATAGCAGAACATATATATTTTTTTCCAGCTTTAGGTTTTAAGTCGAACTGTGTGTTTTGCTAAAACATATAAGTAGAGTGATTGGATGTTCCACTCTTTCACTAATTTACACAGTCCTTTTAAACATTAAAAATGCATTAGTTTGGGAGTGTACCAATTATCATTACTGACTGAATTAGTTCCATGAAAATATTGGAAACAACAGTCCTCAGGTTTCTATGAAACCTAAGAAAAACATTTAAGGATGGGAAACATGTCATTAGAATTTTTTTTCTGTGAAAGTGTTATTGTATTTGAGTTGCTGCAATTGCCTATATTTTTATATAAACCATTGCTTTAGGTGACTGAAAAGTGTCTCTTAAATTTTAGATACAGTTTGTGACACTTGCAAGAGTAAACACTTCTAGCTTCAAAGCAGAGTATGTTTGCTGAGGTCTGGGGGGTCCCTTCAGCAAAGAGCAATCAATTGTAAAGTTGACCTTAGTATACAGTTAATAGGTTTATTCCATGCTGAAAAAAAGAAGAAAGAGAACACAACGTTTCGGCCGTGGAGCCTTCTTCAAGTGCAACACTACTACTCTTAGTAGCAGAGTGGGGTTTTCTGGATGACCAGAATCTTAGACCTCTGAAACGCCTTGTTTGTAAGTACTGTGCATAGAGTAGCTTGTGTGTTGTATGTTTTGTTGTGTGTAGTGTAGTTTGTGTCTTGTCATTGTAATAAATATTTGATGAACCAAGTTTTCCTGGATTATCTTAAAAAAAAAACATCTTATAAAAAAAACAAAAGGGGAAGAGAGGTGGCTCTGTGGCTAAGGATCTGTGCCTGTGGCTAGAAGGTTGCCTTTTCAAATCCCATGGCCGCCAGAGGAATCCTACTCTGTTGGGCCCCTGAGCAAGGGCCTTAACCCCAACTGCTCCACGATGCTGTACAATGGCTGACCCTGTGCTCTGACCCCAAGCTTCTCTCCCTGTCTGTGTGTCTGTGGCAAGCTGGGGTATGCGAAAAAGAGGAATTCCTAATGCAAGAAATTGTATATGGCTAATAAAGTGATCTTATCTCTTATTACTCCTCTCACTAAAGCTGTGCCAGAGGACAAAGAACTCACGTGTCTTATTTTACCAGCCTCTCGGGTATATTAGAAAAACCACTTAAAAGTTGGGGGTTATGAATAATTATTTCACTTAATGACTAAACCGCTCAGTCAAATCCTGATTTTCACCATTTTCGTAACCTCCCATTTGTAACAATATTAAGCCGTCAAAGTGAGAACTAGTAATGGAATTAACCTCTGATTGTTCCTCTATGCAACTCCTCAATATAACTATATTACTATATTATAGAAATGACTAGATCACAAAATACCAGTGTATTTACTTAATTTGGTAGGAATACCTTTATTCATGTTCTCTTTGCTTAGAGCCATTGCTTTTCCATTGTTTAAAATACTTTACAAATTGTCGGCAAACAACACCATTTTTTTCTTGCATTTCTTCACATTTTTAAAGCTACATTTCATGCTTTCCCTCCTACAGTGCTACCTGCATAGACAGGGCAATGATTTAAACATTCTTTTCAAGTCCTGCAAATTTCTCATTGTCAAATATACAAATCCCATTGTCATACTGTAAGTCCTAGAATGGTTTTCTAACTATGGTTTCTGCACTCTGACTTAATTGCTATGGGCTAGAGTTTAACACTTGAATCACGCTTCCCATAAAACATAACGTCCACTTGTGGTGTTATGTCATTTGTCAGCTGTTTAGGGGTTATATGGATAAACTGTTGCTTTCTTAACAAATTCCATTTTTTGAAGGTTAAGACTCCCTAGCATAAGTTAGCAAAATTCAAATAGCACTTATGGTGCACAGTCACTTGAAAGTTTAAGGATATGAGTATGAGAGCTGCAGAAATTGTACAAATAGATGGAACATGAATGAAGAAATACGTAGTAAAAACAGAAGCAGTGAACAAGGAATGTAAATGTGAGTAAGTTTGTGTCAGGACTGGAATTCACATTCACTATAAATGATTACAAGGAAATGAGAACTGTAGGACTGCCTGAATAATGGTTGTAGACACTGAATAAGCAATTTCAGCTCATAAATCAATTGCAGAAGATTGAATCTGACACTACATATGCAGAAGAGGATCTCTGCTGTGACCTAGAGGTCCATGGGTGTCCTTATAAAAGTTTAATTAGGTGTACTATAATAAAAGCTTAGTGAAGCGTAATAAAGAACATTGAAATTGTGGAGTCAAAAAGAGAACCCAAGGGAAAAACAAAACATCAGAGGACCAGATAATTAAGTGCTTATACATAAATGCTAGGAATATTAGGGACAAAATGCAAGATATAGAAGCTACCACATATTCAGGCAATTATTAAGGTAATTAGAATCACAGAAATATAGATATGGTGAGCAGAGAGCAATGTGAAGAATTCAATATTAATGGACACACAGTGTTCTGGAGAGACAGGAAAAATGGATAGGGTGTCTAAAGAGTCTCCAACACGAGCACTCAAGTGCAGGAATTTAATCTAGATGTATCAAAGGTCTCAGAAACTATATGGATCAGACTTTTAAAAACTCATGCAAAAAGCATAGTGTTAGTAATATATAACAGACCAAATTCAAATGTGTATCATGATAATGATCAGATGTGTATCATGAAATTAGGAACATGTGTAATGGAAGAAATGATTTTAATATTCCTTAAATAAACAGGGAACACCAATAGGAATGCCAGCATCAGAAACTGAATGCTAAACAGACCAAGGATAACGTTATTACTTATAATTATGAAAACACCTACCAGAGGGAATGCTTGCAGTCTAGCTCTTTTGACCGGGAAAGGAAAACAGGTGTGAGAACCATCAGGGAATGCTGATCATAAGATGGTATGCTTTCAAGTGTTCTTTGAAAATGGAGAGGCAGAGTTCAAAACAAAGGATGTCAATTTATGGAAAGCAGACAAGATAGAGACAAAAAATTAAAAGAAGTAGAATGGGCAGGAAGGATATGGAATCAGAAGACAGCGGGTGGCAACAGATAATCTGGTTAAAGGAGAGAAAACATTCATCCCATGATCAAGAAAGTCAAAGGATAAGAAGCAGTGACCCAAATGGCTCAAAAAATCAATTAGGAAGCATACAAGGAGAAATGAAGCACTTAGTAAAATTATTGAAAAAGAACAGGATCCAAATAAAGAATCTGAGTATACTGAATTATAACCACCAATAAAACATATAATAGAAATGCCAAAATAGAGATAGAATATGGTATTGAGGGAATAATCTGATTGACGCTGGTTTTTTTCAGGATTGCCACAACAAATGATCAGTAAAGGTTCAAGTAAAATATATACTAAATAAAAGTGTCCTGGAAGAGGCAGAAGAATACTACAAGGAGCATTCAAGATAAATAAATCACCAGATCCTGATGGTAGTCTAGCAATTGTTCCTACAGAAACAAATGGTATTCATTTTCTATCAGTATCTCAAGAAAAAGATACCCATTGACATTAAATTTCTAATATAGCATTGATTCACAAAAAGGGTGAGGAAACTGAGCCAAATAATAATAATTTGCTAATTTTATTATGTGTAAGTTTATGGAAATGATATTTAGAATTAGATTAGAGAATTAACTGTATGGACATTGGATTCAAGAGGATAACAGCATAGATTTATTTAGATGTCTTTGAACTAGCAGTCAAAGACAGACAGCATATGATATATTTAGATTTTCAGCAGAAAGCTTTTGATAATGTTCAACATAAAAGATTCATTCTAACATTGCAGGCAGTAAGGTTTTAAGGTTAAAACAAAAACTATAAATATACACTAAGCTATTAAATAATGAAGACACTACCAAAGAAAACAATTTATGTGTTCATGTGGGTACATAATTTTCTGCACTCTGTGAGGAAGCAGTAAAAAGACATTTAATTGTGGCACCATGTTATTTATATTGTGTACAATTTTGTCACCTTGTTGCAAAAGAGAATGTTGGGTTTTCAATCAGCCCAGATAAGAGAAATCAGGTACAGTACTGTGCATACAGTATGTGAGCTCAGAAAATCTTCTACTCTGGCAGTATTTTAGAATGAATGGTAGCTTAGGAACCTATGGTAAACTCTAAACTGTGGTAATACTATGTACATAAAAGTATAAGGGCATTTTAAAAACAATTTGCAGCAGTAGTGTCACATTTTAATGGCCTCCTGCAATGTAAAAAATAGATCCTTTTAACTTTTGATTATACAGTTTGTTTAATAAAGCGAAGCCTGACAGACATTGTAAAACATTGATTGCAAAACATTATCCTTAGAAATATAATTTAAAAAACTCAAAAGCAGACAAATTTGAATTGTATCCTCAAAAATATTTCTATGAAAACAGCTGCATATGTGTTCAAAAGAAAAGAAAGACTTTTTAAAATCCATAAAATATAGGTCAATCCCACCTGTATATTCACCCAGTTCTTTCTGCTAAAGACACCTGGATGGGCAGCCTGAGCTTTCTAATAAAGATCTTATGGAAATTTCAATTTTCCCCATTACTTTGGATTTCTCTGATCGAACCAAATAAATATGACCTGCTTGCCAGAAAGGGCAACATCCAAGGAGCTTAAAGGTGTTTAAAATTAGGTACAGTATTCCCAGAGGTTCATTAAAAAGAAGGATGTATTAATGTGCTTAGTTATCTAAATGGAAGATGCATCTTAGTTTCAATCTGATATATTGGTTACAGCCCCAGTGCCATTCAGCTATAGTATGTGACCACCCTTGCCAGATACTTCTCCAAAATGAAAAAAAAAAGTTTTGCTGCAGTTGTTTTTCATATGGACAGCAGCCCTGTGATGCTTAGCAGACTCTCAGCAATGCCCTCTGATTGCATCCCTGGTAATAAAAGAATCTGTGTGCTACAACTGTGAATACAAGGCTTATGAACTGCAGCTGCAGCACCCTTTTGGCAGGAGAAGCCCTTATTATATCTTAGAGTAAGTCATTTGCTTTATGATGGCATTTGGTTGGTGCAAGGCTGAACACGATTCACAGAAGCAGCAGAGCTGTATAGCGTTCATCAGCAATTGGCCCTATGCAATTGCCCTGACTGAATTTGCCGTCTTAGGAATAAACCTACAGTATACATGTTTGTTGATTCATGCATAATTCGGACACCTAAGCACAACAAAGTTCTGGGATGGAAGAAATCCTGGAGTCTTTTTTTTTTTATAAAAGCATGTGAATGATAGGGCTGCCTTCTGAGGAGATGAGATAATTGTAATAACGTTTTTAGTTGAGAGAACCCTGAGTGCTTGTCCTTCGATTCCATACAGAACGAAGGCAGTTAGTATGCCACTGCAAACAATGCAATAGATAGCACAGCCCTTTGCATACCAATGTTTTGTTTGGCTTCTTTAATGTAAATGCTCTGACATAAAAAAGACAATTAAAAGCTAGATGAGTAACTAACATTTTTGATTAATGTAAGTGGTTAAGATGATAAAAATTAAAATTTTGGAGCTGATAGGTTTTAGATAAAGATTCTAAGATGTTAAAATGGGAATTACAGCCAAAATGCAGTTTAAAAGCTCTTGTGCGACAACAAGCCCACTTCAAAATCTAGAAAAACGAGTCAGACAATAAAGAAAATGAATCTACACTGCATGTTTGAATGGGATCTTGACAACTTAATGGAATTATAGCAAAGTTTTAATGGAAATACTGGAGGAAGATTGAATCCTAATCTCACGCACTCCATATACAGTAAATCTCTTACCCGTGATTTCCTCTCTGTCGTACTCCTCCCACCACCTCATCTACACCCCTGCAGCAACTCCCTGCCTCAATCCTTGCAATACAGAAGGGGAGTCTGGAAAGTCTCATCCTTAATATTAGGCTGCCAATTCCCTACGCCAGGCAAGCTACATTAAATCTACTCTGCGTGTGTCGTCTCTCTAACATTAATGGGATCCAGCCAAATTACTGAATCATCGCTATTTGCTTGAAATGTAAGGGAGTCATAGTTACATTAACATACTTTTCAGTGAAAGCCAAATTAAGTTAGAATGCTTGTTATAGTTCCCTCAAAGAAGATTTGGTTCACAGAAACATCCGCATTAAAGTGCAGATAGAGGAGATTTGTTATGCATCTATCTCAGCCATCATGTCATTACCAGTGTTTTTTTTTATATGGACACAGAGAACACATTGTTTCAAATCCCTCCTTAAGAGGCCTCTCCTTTTCACTGCAGAATCAGCACATGCGGTAGGACAGGACTCTTGGATGTCTACTAAATTAATCTCGTGCTACCCTGAGACATATTCTTACAGGATTCAAGGTAGAACTGAACCAGGGACAATACAGTACATTCATGATCAGGTTATGTAAAATATGACCAAAACACTGGAAGACAAACCTCGGAGACAAAAAAACCCAACAGTCCTCTGTCCAGGAGAGCAAACAACAAATCAGTCAGGTAGATTTTTTTTTTTGCCTGGGACTACTGCTACTACTGTAGCTAGAGATTGGAATATGCAGACAGAATTCTATACTCCCATCCAAGACTGCTGTAGCTACTCTGCTACCTGATGTTTTCTTGTGATCAAACTCAGCATACTTTGTACTCCTGGTAGAGTTACAAATGTCATGGGAGGATGTTGTGAAAGAAGCATGTGAAAAGGCAGGTGCTCTGATGTAGCAGCTTATTGGCAGACGCCAAACCGCAGGTCTGGACAGTTCCAGCATTTAAAGTAGAGGAGTGATTTTGAGACTTTGTAGCACAGTTGAATCCATGAGACTGACTCCTCTTCTCAGACACGTAGGATTGAATGAGCAGGAGTTACGAGGGTATCAAAATCCTTAATGGAAGCTACTAAGAGATTCAACAACTGACAACAACTGGTGGCACAGTAGTTAACAGTGCTACCTTATAGCTCTGGGGCCCTGGGTTCAGTTCTTGGAGTGCTATCTTCTCTCTATATTTGTGTGGGGTTTTGCTGGATGTTCACATTTCTTTCCACAATCCAAAGGCATACTGGTACAGTAGGTTAATGACTTCTGGGCTTATTGTCCCCGGTATGTGTTATGTGTCTGTGAAAATAACTGGAAACTAGCATGATACAGTATCTACCCAGTTTGGAGTTCATTGATCAGATGGTTTTGGAAGAGAGCAGTTAGCGGCCAAATAGTGTGATATGTGTTGAACTTCCTGTTACACCTGATCTGGTTTTACTCTATTTTAAGTCTATTGTTATGCATTTAGGCGTGTTAAGTGAAAAATGTCTAGAAATGTAAATATGCAATAGAGTGCAGTGTACTGTAAATATTTTATTTTTTATCATGTTCCAATGGCCTGCTTGCTTTTGTTTCCTTTTGTTAATGTTTTCTTGAGCCGCCATTCAAAACCCTGTGGTTGTACTGGATGAACAGTAGACAAGGCCACGGGCCAAATAAATGATGAGATCCTGTTTTCAGTGAAAATTTTATTTCAAGAAATATTTCAGAAGATAAATTGCATAAAATATATTGTTAAGGGGCAAAAATACAAAGCGCTCTCTGACCTCAGCAGTTCTTCATACAAGGCCAGCATAAAAAGCTATGGCCTGCAATGGCAGATCATCTCCCACAGGACAATATGAGTATTGTATTTAATAAACTGTGTGACAGCAATGTAATGGAATTAAAATCTAATTCCCTTAATGATACAGTATAATATGTTGTATGGTTACTGAATATGTTGTTTGACAAATCAGTTTCATCTCTATCAGCAGAATAGACAACAGAGTAGACAGCAAAGAAAGACGTTGAGGCACTCGTGTAATTTTTTACAAAATAAATAATAACAACTTTTATTTATAAAGTGTCTTTCCAAACCCAAGGACGCTGTACATCTTGAATAAAGAAAAAGACAAGAAAAGTACAATAAGAGAAAATGAAAAAGAAAGAAAAGTATACAGGTTTTTACAAATTGACTATAGGCAAGCAAATGTATACATTAGTAAAAAGGTAAGTTTTAAGTTTAGATTTGAAGAGAGTTACAGACGTTGTCTCTTGTAAAGTCTGGAATGTCATTCCACAACACTGGAACAGCGACAGAGAAGGCACGGTCACCAAAAGTCCTAAAAAAAGTTGTATTTAAATGTGTAAATACATGTAATATTATTTTTGTAGTTAGCATCAGATCACAATGTATTTTGGAGCAGGGGCAGAAGAGGACATGGGACTGGAAAGTGTTTTGCAAAAGACAGGTTCATCAGCTGTTTCAAGGTGAAGGCAGTTAAGGGTTTCAAGATGCATCAGAAGAGAAAGATATTTGAGTGTGGAGAGACACTGTCCTCACATTAATCAGTACTTTTTGTGCAATGTATCATATCCATGGAGTGAAATCCAGTGACATGCAATAAACCATAATTTGCAGGATAATAGCTCCCCTGCCATTGATGAAGTTGTACCACAACAAGCAATGAACCAGCTGATCCTGAACCTAGTCAAATACACATCCATAGGCAAGGAGACAGTCTTAATAGGCAGAATCAGGAATAAAATGTTCACAAGTCACAAAAACGCTGTGTGGGAGACAGTAGCTACAGCAGCCAGCTTAATGCTGGAAACATTAAATGGAATAGTTAAAAGGAAGCTAATCAGATTTGGGGACACTGTCTTTGCAGGAGAGAGAGGTTTCTAATACAAGAAAGTAAGGAATAAATAAACAACAATTGTAATCAAGTCTTGATGGCAAAATAAAATTGAACACACAGTACAAAACGAAGGCAGTTACAGAAACTATGAAGATTAATAGATTAATAAGAATGACAAAAGTATACAAAGCCCAGCGTTCCAAGCTTGCAATTATAGATTATAGATTTATTGTAATTGCAAGAATTAGGACCATATTAAAAGCATTGTGTTGGTCTCACTACAGTAAGTTTAAATCTAATCTAATTCTGCGTTGCATGAAGTGGGACTTACTGTAGCTATGGAAAAATGTTGGAATTTGTAATTAATCAGGGAAGTGTATGCACGGTAGATTTCACGGTATGTATTTTAGCATCTCTTTCAAGATACTTTCATGCTGTTTTGTCCCTCTCCATGTTCAGCTGTACAGCGCTCCTTCTTCTAAAAATGCTGTGATCTTTACTTCACACTGAGCAGATGAAATGCAGGTTTTAAAGTTATTATGTATCCCAAGTAGGAGAGAAAGGTTTGTTTCTGTCTGTATTACGGATCTCATTCCCAACGTGCGCTTAGACTTCACAAAGGCTTTATTCTGCTCCACTGTCAATAATTTGATACATGTATGTATTCTCCATGAAAGCACACAAGCAGGGTATCCTGGCAGTACTGAGTGGCCTACTCCTGATCTAGATGTTAATGAAACAAGAGTGTTATTATTCTCAGGGGGCATATAAGATGAGTTTTTACTGGTAACCTCCCGATGATCTCCTGACAATAACTATAACCACCCTAATGGTGTGAGAGATTTCCACTGTGAAGGGAGAATTTTAACCATAGCTGAGTAATAGCCCATTAGGACTTTCAAGGGTCTGCATATAGGGGATGTCTTAAGTCTTGTCACCCTTGTGTTCTTTTGGCAATGTGTCAGGTGTTATTTTGTCATTTTGAAAAGCTTTGTCAGCCCACCGCAAGGCTGCGATGGGATGGTAGGTCTCTATTAGTGTGTTAGCTCAGGTTGAAAATTTTACTTTCGCTTTGGGTTGCTGCTTCAACAGTTCTACTAATGGCATTAATGAATTGTTGAAAATATTTGCACAATGAAAACTCATTTTTTCCAAAGATTTTTTCTTAAAATGTATTGATAAATGCAAGTGCATATTAGATATTATAATGTACATGTAGTGTATACTTTTAGAATATAAATGTGCTCACAAAAACAGTATTTTTGGGCCTTCCAAAAGTGTGGAGTGGAACAATACAGTTCTCTGCTTCAAGTTACCTAATACTGTAAGTCTCTGGATACAGTATGTACTTTAAAAAGAATTGTCCTCAGCAACAGAAATATGAGAAGGAATCCAGATACTTTTGAACTCTTAATTGTTTTTCAGATTTCATTTTACAAAATGATTTCTGTGTTTCCAGAACTCCTACTTTGAAATATAAAATGTTCACAACATGTTTGTGAGTAGAGTTAAAGTATGAGGAAACAGGGTTTGCACTGTGGATAAAAAAGAAATCCTTATTTGGAGATTACAGTCATTGCTGAAAAGAAATGTAGTCTTGTTTTCATTTGCATTCCATTGACCTTTTGCAGTAACCAAATTAGTGAACTCGCCTGAGGTGTTCTATGCTTTGGCTACAGGCATGACATTTTGGCCATTATCCATCAAAGACCATAAGTGCAGCATACTAACTTACTTATGTCAGGTTGTGCTTTCACTGTACTTCACAATTGAAACATATAGTAGGTATGTAAAATTAATCTTAAGGGTGTACATTGACATATACATTGTAATTGCAATTAATTACAAAGGAGAAGAAGCCAATCAGCCCATTTAATTCAGCTCATTTAATTTTGTGTAGTCTCCACTTGTGTCCCTTAGTTGATGTTTCTTTTCAGATTCTGAAGATATTCATTGGGTTGACTTTTTCTGGGCCTTTGAGGATTTCAAATACTTGTATCAGGTCTCCTCTTAACCTTTGCTTTCAAGACTAAAAAGGTTCAGTTCCTTAATTTTTCTTAATGCAGGATATTCCAGTGTTGGACACAGCACAGCTTGCGAGATGGAGGGAGTGCTTTCTAAGCCTTTATTTTTTACTTTCATCAGGTGTTACAAAGACTGAAAAACCCTGAAGTAACATGATTTTTTGTAAATTTCCTTTAAATTGTTTAAAATACTTTTTAGCACCTAAATTGTGCTTTCTGGGACAATGCTAGAAACATTATTACTAGAAATAGTATAACTCATTAGGTAAAATATATACTGTACTGTACATAACAATCAGAAATATTTGACTGTTGAACAATAGAACCTGTTTAGAGGAATCAGGCACTCAAAACAATTTTGTTTACTCTGATTAGACAACAAAGAAACGCTACTCTGTACATTTTTTTTTGCCTTTTGTAACTGAGCTTCCTGCAATTTTCAGACTGTGTAAAATGTATTTACATATAAAAGTCGTAGAGTGATGACTTCAGCAATGCAGCTCAATAATTGTCTACTGTACCTGCATCTTTCAGCAGGAATAGAAGTTGTTGTTTGTAAAGTCTCATATTTTTATTTTGTCTGGAATGACGTGTTTTTCAATGATTGCATTATGTGAAAAACAATTGAAGTTTTACAGTGCTTTGAAACAATGCTGCTTCTTTGGAGTTAAATGACTTTTGTTGTTCTTAGGCCTCATTAAGGAAATCCTTGACCTCTTCATTGTGTGTAATGTTCATCTTGGTCTGAAATGGTAAATTTTGGTTATGCATTTTACAATGGCAAAATCAACGTTCCCACTTTCAATTTTATGACCTGTCTTCAATTTTTTGCGTTCTGGAGATATTTAACAGACGTTTAGGAGGTCAGATACTAATTAAGCTTTTCTGTTCTTGGTGATGATGAGAAATTTACATCTTGCAGTGCAGTCTTTGTAATTCTACTGTCTCTCCTGTGAATTGTTGATTCTAATACTTTCACCACTGCACTTTGAAGGTCCTTGGTGATATCACTGAAAGTTGTTTTGGTATTTGTATTTGTCAGGACTGATCATTTTTCCTTCACCATCTGCAGATGATTATTTGGCTAATCTGGTTTTAGCCAATTGGTAATTATAACTGAGGTCTTTTTCCCTTTCATTATATTGCAAAATGTTTTTTTACATGCCTAATTTCTGTTGTAATAAACCTTTTCTTTTCTTGAGCTTGATTGTCTTTGGTTTCTATTTTGACTTTCACCTACAGTATGGGCTCCAAGCACCAATATCAGAGTAAAACAGGTTAATAGGATGTTCACAGCTCTTTAATACCTAATTTCCCAACTGCAAACACCTGACCAACAAGCAACACCTGTCTGCCAGTTGGCCTAATACCTTTGTCCTTGTATAAGTAGGTCCAACAGTAGTGGTTTGTTTTATTGATCAAGATGGTGGACAGGAATTGGTTTTATTTAACATAAGCTGCTTAGTAGTTGTACTTTTCAGCCATGTTTTCATGAAAATTGCTATTTTAATTATTTCCACTCATTGCGAAAATCCTAGTTTAGATCCCAACACTTTTGGAGGGCACAGTAAATGAAAATACAGATAATTAAGGAATGTGTCATTATGACACCTTGTTCATAGGAGTAACATTGGAAAGAAAAGTATGAAATATTTCTATGGGCAGCTACAGTACAGTATGTAACACCATGCTTTTCTGAATTGAATTACTGAGAAATAAATTACATTTTTTACATGAAGTAAAATGGTGTATTCAAATGCTTAGCCTTTAAAAGTCTTTAAAGCCTTATTTAAAAGCCATTAATATAAAGGATAAAAAATATGGCAATATTAGGATGTAATAAAGAAAAATATATTTTATGTGGATTGATTTGCTCTGAAAGTAAAATGGGTAAAACACCACCAAGGTAAATGTTATGCTGTTTGAGCTGCCTGTAGTGTATTCTATAAGAAGAAATTGAAAATCCCTGACAAAATTGAACAGAAGCTTTAAATTCCACATGGCAGCCATGTTTATTTATGAGGTTACCCCTGGGATTGGTGCTGGACCCAAAAATCCCACCATCTGCTTTGACATTTCTAGTACTCGCTGGGTTGAAATTTCAAGAAATCACAGGAGTTGAGTACATCTGTTGTTTTTACTTTATCATGTTTGCGTGCCTTAGAGTGTTGAATTCAAATTATGGAAAGTTGTTACCTTGCTCTTTTTGGTGATTTCTCAGTTTTTGTTTTCAACTTGCCCTAGGGAACTGCAGCTACTATCGGGGTAGAGAATAGTATCACAATTGTTCTTTTTAAAAAAAAAACAATTACTGTTTCTACATGTTGAGTTCAGTATTTCTGTTTTACAGTTCTTTGCGATCTTCAGTGACTCAAGCAAGTGGGGAATCGAATGAAGTATTTATAGTGCACTCTGTAGGACCCATGTGTTTCAATCCTGACAAAGTCTCTAACCTATTCTTTTATGCATGACAGTGTCTGGCTCTTGGGCAGGTTGAGCCTTATTAGGTGGTGTCTCCTCAGATTGTAAAAAAAAAGATCCTTTATATTTAATCTGTATGCAAAGAGAATATGTAGCCTGTAACTTTCGTTTCTGAAACCTTTCAGCAGTAAAAGTTTTCATTAAGCAACACCTGTAAGTGTTGGTCACATACTGTATGACCACTATATTCACACATAACAAATCATGGATAACCTGTGTATAAAAGCTGGTTAGATACTTAAAGTATTATCATCTGTCAGTAAGATACACTGTATAGTTAAAATGTTGCTATCTGGACTTTTATGAACCGGAATGCTCTATTAACTGGGATTTTCTAAATACTCCAGTACCAAATGATCCTTTGATATCTTGAGAAATTTGTGGTTCAATCCATCTTACATTGTCTGCCATTCCTATCTATCAATTGGTGCTTTCAGTTACATTAAACATTTGCCATAGTGCATACATTGTATCAGCTTCACCTAGAATTATCTCCAAGTATTAGCAAAATCCGTCATTCTGTATGCAACCTTAATCATGTTCCACTTTGCCTTGTTTGTGAATCTTCTCCTAAACGTGCTTTGTCTGGAATCGTTTCTGCTGTGTGTTTACAGTATTACCCTTTTATTCATGGCTGAAAGCGTTCTAGTGATGTGAAACGACAACACTAGGAATTAAGCTATGTGAGGTTTCATCTTATGTAATTTTGTTCAGTGCTTTGCTTCAATTACAGTTTTATTATTAAAGTACTGTATAGTTAACTGTAATATTAAAATTTTATAGTGTATTTCATGCAGCACTGTAATAGTGCTTACAGTTGTAAATGCAAACATACTGAATAACAATGTATTCCAACTAAGTTACATATATTTTTACTGACATACTACTGTATATACGGTAGGTGTATTGATGTGATAACCTACTTCAATATTGAATATCTGTCACCTCTTATTTCCCAAATATGCCAGAGAGTAAAGCTTTTACAGTACAAAGATATATCCATATATATGTGAACTTACAGTATACTGCATATGAACTTCATGTAACATTAATAAGGCTTTCGTTAGACAGTAACTAGCACACAACAATCTGTTGAACCATAAAGTAGTAATATGTACAGTACCTACAAGTAGAACCTATTCTAAAGTGTTAACTTTTTAAATTGAAAATATTAAATTAGATATGACATACAATAATTAAGCCTAATTGCAGTGTAATATTTCAGGTGTTCTCTAAATATGCACCATACTGTATGTTACTGGAGTGGATTTATTTGTGTTTTGCTAACTGTATTTTTGGGCTACCTCCATGCATTAATACAGGAAATCAGTTAATGAAGATATCTTAGTAAATTGATCCATCTGATTTGGACACAGCAAACGTGTTCAAAGCTTGCGCTCAGCTTCCAGTCCAAACACTCCAAACACACTTTGAGCCCAGGCAGGCAGACAGCTGGAGAGATAGCAGGCAGTCTCCGAAGAAAGAAGCAGACAGTCTCCAGAGAAACAAGCAGGCAGGTCAGACGGAAATATGAGCTTAATGTTCCAGCACAAGAAGATATGAAAGCTAAAAACTTTAAAATTCTTGCAATACCCTTTCCTAGATTTAATTTGTCTGTGACTCGATTGTTAAAAGAAAAGTTACAAACCACATGCTGTCTGCTGAAAAATTAGTACAGAACTTTCTAAACCAGTGTGAAAGTTCAGGCAAACACCCATTAACAGAACAGTCTTCAAGGTCTCTTATGACACGGGTATCAATACGAATAAAACGCACAGTGCTCTATGCTTTAAATTTATTTTCAGCTACGTCGTACATAACAAAACCCCATTCATATTAATTCGTATACTGTAACTTTTAAATTAACAATAATGGTATGGATCACTTACAGTATGCATGAGATACATAAAAAAACTTTTGTTCTGCCGTGAAGTACATTGATCTAACTGTTGTGAGTTACCACACCTTAAAGTCTCGTTTCATGACTTCTTTCTTGATTTAAATTCCATTAAATTCCCTTTAATCCACTATGACGAGTTTGACAGTGAAGTAGTCCTGATAACAGCACACAGATGAAAGTTACCCGTGATTTATACATTCTGGCAAATGCATCCAGCCAGCCTATTCATAGACTAAACAGAGTCTTGGCGGAGATGTAGTTATTTGTGCCTAAACCTAAATGCTTAAAATTCTATTTTAGAAGACACTAATTTAAATATCTTGTCACATTTTCTGTCTTTATTATATTA
The DNA here is from genome assembly GCF_040954835.1 of Lepisosteus oculatus. Lineage (NCBI taxonomy): Eukaryota > Metazoa > Chordata > Actinopteri > Semionotiformes > Lepisosteidae > Lepisosteus > Lepisosteus oculatus. Next base: position 42,239,622 of record NC_090696.1, on the reverse strand, counting down.
TTATTAGATTTATGATATTAATTATGTTTGGTTTGGTCAAATTGGCTGCCACACTGCTTGTGTTGTTTCCACATTGGTAAATTAAAATATTTATAGCTATGAACATTTAAACACATACAAAAAATGTTGTAAAATATGGCATATGCTTGTGTTTTGGAAAATAACTTTTACAAAGAACATTTCTAACTAACAAAAAAGAAAAACAATTATGTAATTATCATGGGTTTAATTAAAGTCCTCAAATAGGAATATCACTGATGTACTGTAAGTAAATTGGATTTTTAAATAGATATCTAAATTGGCTTCCTTCAAAGTGGTAACCAAAATCAAAATTGGTTATGTTTTAGTGTTGTTGTCGTACTGTGTAACTTGCAGCTTATTTAAGTACTGGCATGTTTTCTCCTTGTGAAGGCAAAAATTCCACCAACAATTTTTCAGAACAAGTTTCCAATGTTTTTTTTTAAATATTTTGTGGTCAAAGTTCTAGGTACAGTATCTGTTGTGAGCTCTGTGACCAATTAAAAAAAGATAATGTAGCTGACTAATGAAAATCGGTCTTGTTATTTCATCATTAAAGCTTCTTCTTAAAATTCCACTATCACAATTTTACCTTGACCTTCCAAAAGCAGGCTTTACCATGAAGGCAGAATTATACTGGAAAATGCTGTGCTTAAAGTCACACTCTTCATTTTTACCTAAAATGGATTTTAACTTTGACGATTGTTTTAGCTCCTATTATAAGCCTATAATTCATTGTAAATCGACCTGTGGCACCCAATTCAATCCAGAAGTTTCTCCTTGGTACACTTGAACACAAATCATCTTCCTATTTCAATAGAAACAGGCTCTTCTAATTCACACATAAGTTCTCCTCTTTTGTTGTTTTGTATTGATACCATAATGAAAGTTGTCAATAATATTTTTTCTGATTTCTGCTCATGTATCTTTGCAGGTCAATTGCTTTATTGCTAGTAGTCCTGTTACTGTATGTGATAGTTTCAAAATAACCTCGTAGTGGGAAATCTTGTACCATATAAAATACACTGTCTGTAGAACTGAGTTATTTGTTTGTATACTACCGTATTCATTACCATGGTAGGAATGATTATATAAACAGTGATGGGAACGAAACAGTATCCCTGATAGGCTACAAGGCAGCAGGTCTTAGATATTGAGTCAAGTATTTTCCAGACATGAATGGGAAGATGAGAACCAAGATTACTTTAATGTTAACCAACAGCTGCTCTTCTTGCAAACAGCTGTATGTACTAAAAAGAAGCCAGTCTTTCCCAGCTAGGATTCCATTTCACTATAATTGCACCAATAAAGGCAGAAGGAGTTCTTCTTTGGGAAACTGTTTAAGAAAGCTATTTAGTGGATTACTCTGAACAGGAGACATGTCCTTAATAGTGTCATTGGCACTCTTTTTCAGAAAATGGATTACTTTCTTTCTCCATTTCAAGGCCAGTGCCATTCATTAACAACTTGGTTTTGTTTTTAAGCCTTCTTTTTGTTACAGCGTTTCATACCTGCGCTGTGTTTTCCTGATGGCTTTTGTGCTTTGAGGTTTTGTTAAGGATATCTGGCATTTCTGCTTGTGTAAAAAAAAAAAAACCTGTTGTCCTATAAAAAGGCAACTGACTGGGAAAAGAAGGAAAGCATGTTGTAACAGCCCTTTGGAACAAGTTCTGGAGTAATTAGATTTTGTTGATGAAACAGGAAGCCATTGAATATTTGGATGTTGTGCATTAATTCTACAGGTAACGGAGCCCTAGCAAAAATGATAGCAAGCCTGGAAATGGTGAATGTAATGCAGAGGATCCGGCAGGGTTTGGTGGATCACATACACAGTAGAAAAAACATTGTAGTTAATAGAACTTTAAAATGTCTCCCTTCGTGATCACCCTTCAAGATAACGTATAGAATTGAATTAGACACAAATCAATTGGACAACCCCTGTTGCTCTGTCTGGATGTTATTCTTTGCAGAGTCCCTGACGGAATTTCTTTGAATTCCAAGAAGATTTGTTATAACTAACTGAAGTGTACCCTTTTCTCCGTGATTGGTATCCCAAACTGCTAATGAACTGATTGGTCATTCAAGAGCTCAATTCTCCCATTTCTTGGTCTGCTGAATCAATCAATTAGACACCCATCAATTATGCCAGGGGGTTTTCCATGAAAGAGAAGCTTGGATGCCACAGACACATATAATAATCATTTGAAGAAATGTGATTGTCATGAGAAAAGTAGGAAGCCCTGCAGCTCTGATGTGTTTCAAACTATAAGTTTATCTTTAAATTGGTTGGGAATTTAAATGCTAAAGGGAAAATAATAATTGGACGGGAGTGTTGATCTTATTCTAGCTCTGTCCTCCCTTTTAAATAACTCTTGAAGTAAAAACTCCTATGGCAGGACTTATTAGCTGTTCCTTAGGTCATATCTCTAAATCAATCAAAAAGATACCCTTCTTTACATTGAAAGGCCAGTGGCAAGTTGATAAGGCAATGTGACGGCCTTTTCCCTGCAGTTAATTGGGTGCTTCCAATCTTCCAGGAAGATGTGTTGAGTCAGGCTGCAGATATTTCTTCCCTTTTACACTTTCCTTGTCCGTTCAGAAACCCAATTTCAGGCTGTTTTTCTGCCTGTCCAACAAAGCAGTTATGCCACCCAAACAGCCATGAGTTTACAATTGAAGGTACAGTATCAATGTGCCATATCATCCCATTCTGAGAACTGGAAAGGCTCTGTGCTCTGGACGGTGCTTGGATTATGGCAGTAACTTGTAGGACTGTATCTAAATAAAACAGTTTTGTTGGAAGGAAGAGGACCACGGAAAAGCACAGAAGCATGTAATTGTTCTTGGTCTGAGCCAGGAGAGTCTAATGAAGGGTTCTGTTCTTAACTGACTGTTAAATGGTATGTGTTTCACAGTATGTCATTAGTGGGGACTATTTGTAAAACTTGCAAATTTGTATTTAGCTACATGGCAGGAATTTGAATAAAAATGCAGTGAATATCACAAGTAAACATCTGAAAATGTACAGTACCAGGAACATCATTATCATTGACAGTGCTAATATCCAGGTGAGGACATACATTTTAAATTGTACTATTTGAAGCTGTGTCCAAATGTTTGATTTTCACTTTAATATTGGAAATAACATTTCAGTTTATAGAATTGTTATAACAGACATTGACCAGTATATAAATAGGCAGTTTTTAAAGTACTTTTATCTTTAATAATGGATGGTGGTGGTTGTATGACAGCAGTTAACTGCTACAGTAAATACAGGAGTTTTGGAATTTGCGATGAAAGCCAGTTTTCATACTTTTTATTCACTGTTTGTGTGACATTTTTCTTATTGCTATCTATGTTATGAAAACCAATTATTAACAATGTGTTCTAAATCTTACGAGCCAAATAGAATGAGCACAGACTGCCAGAACCTGGTTGCTGTCTCAGGTCTTTTTTTTTTTTAAAGGTGAAAAAGGATTCAGTGAACACTTGAGGCAATATGTATCATTCCTTCCTAGGAAACATGGACCTTTTGTTTTGATGAAGGGATTTAAATAGATTTATCATGCTGTGTGTGATGCCTGGAAAAGATTAGTCATTTTAAAATTTGTTTTCTGAACACATCAGAAATTATGCACCAACAGCATAATGTACAAAGATACTGAAACATATCAGATTTGACCATTCCATTGGTGGTCATGGCCTTTTTCTGTGACTTTAAAAGGATTGTGAATTAGAACAGAATTTTTTGTTGGTTGGTTAAAAAATGACTGACCACAAAAGGTGCCCTTTTCCTGTACATTTCCACACAATTATGACAGAATTGATAAAAGGAAGCTTCCTAAATCATGACATATAATAAGAAAGTAGACAATTGGTTGAAGCAGAAGGGATATTGCTGAGCTTCCTGATACAGTATTTGGAAAATACCATTTCATTTACTTGTCCAAGGAACCCATAATTAAAAAGACAGTGTGCCAAGGACAGATATGAAATAAGCAAAGAGAAATGACATTTGTGGTAGTTGTGGGGTTGCTGTTTTACTATTCAGCATTTTATAAGAGACAGAACATGACCGACCAAGCCAAATAGGTCTATAATTTCTTGGTATACTTATTAGGAAGGCATTAATGTTGACCCATTTTACTTTTTTCTGTTTACCAAAACATTGAAAAACACAGTATATCCCTAAAATTCAGCACAACTGCAATGCAAAATGACAAGAAGAGTGTTAAAAAACCCACACAACTTGGATTTGACATGCACCAACACATGACATTTTGGAGTGCTGGCATTTCAAATGAATGATTTTGCCATCTTTGCATAGGGAAAAATATCTGCCAGCCATCATTTGAGAAAATAAATAAAACAGGAATTCCACATTTGCAGTGAACAATCTAACTTGTGTTTATAACACATCCCACCAAAACAGAATCTTAATGGTATCTGTGTTTGTACCCAAGGACTACAATGTACTTCCCTTCAAGCTCTGCCTTAACCAGCATGGGAGTGAAAGCCACCTCTGGGATGGTATGCTCATGCCATTTTGTGTGTGTGACAGTGCTCATCTGAGGTTGTTCGAATGACGTAATCTCCTAGGAACCGGATAGTGCTGAATTCTTTCACAAGGGAAGCCGGTCTTTTGGCACAGTGGAATTCTTCGCTGTCTGGGGAGCTTTACGGTGTGGCTGGAGTACCTGCAAGTGGCAGTGATTGAATCCCAGCAGTGCCTTATCTGTCCAATGAGTACACTACAAAGCTAGACTATAAAAATTGAGCTATTTGGGGCAGGTAGGGTTGATGTCATTGGACGCTGAAGAGACTGGTATTGTAGGTAGGCCGGATCTTATAACATGTGCTGCATTTGACTCTATTGACACCATAAACAGAATCTAATTAGAGCTCAGAGACCACATTTTGATTACTTGCCTGCTCTCTAAGAAAACATCAGAACACGATGATGCATCTGATAACTGATACTGAGTGCGTTCATTTTACCAGTTACCCTTGGAGAAATGCATTTGAGCAGTACGTGAGGTATTGTAAAAGTATGGAATCACAGGCTCATTGCTTTATGATCCCTAGGATGTTTGATACAGAACAATGCATGGCAAAGCATGTGTCTGGACACAGACTGCAAGGCTGGTTCCTGAATTTTGGCAGTTATGTTGGTAATATTTCAATGTCCTGGTTCTCATATCACAAAGTTTAAAATATCTAGCGGTAAGATGCTTCAGTAAGTGGGATCTTCCAATAACAGAAGGCAGTTCTTCAAAATTAGGTTGAAAGTATGAACTCACCTACCCAAACTTATAGGATGTATGTAGTTATGCTAATATTTAGCATCCTATACTACTTCTTCAGAATGTGGCTTATTCTTAGTGAGGACTTTAGCAGATGCTTGAATCATAGGTCACAAAATAGGACTATTGTACAAGTTGGAAGATCCTTTGCTTCTTGAAATGCACTTGAAAGTACATTTCAGTTGAAGTATGTCTTAAAATATAGTGAAGAAGAGTAACAGTCTGGTTTCATTTTTTTATGCACAGATAAATTTGATGAAGCAAGCTGGTTGTAGTTGTAGGAGGCATGGTTGTAGCCTCCTCCTTCTAGAGAGTAAATTGGATACACCAGCCTTGATTGACTGATTTGCCTTTTAACCCCTTTCGCCTTTCGTAGTTAACTCAAGCACGATATTAAAGTGGATACGGCAGTGTAAATTCGACATGAAGGTTTGGCAGGCCACCAGGGTGCACACAGATCCCAGCACTGCCACTGAAATGTGGGAATGCCAACCCCAGAGCCTGTAGTCCAGAGACAGCCTGTCACCAAAATATGTACACATTTGGGTGGTCTATCACTGTTGGCTTTCTAGAACTCCTCTGGGCTCTTACGATGCACTGGTGGTCCCTTTTGAAGAAGCCTGCTCAGTCCCAAAAAGCAACTCATCACAGCAGTGTTAGTCAACAGATCTTCAGTTCCTCTTCTCGACTGGAACAACTCTGCAGTCTTTTATTCCACTGGAAGAGCTAGAACAGACGAATTCTTGTTGAACCCTATTTCTCTTCCCTGGAACCCCCGGCACACCCTGCTGGGCTCTCCCCCCCATGGCCAGTCCTCCCTTTTAACTGGAAGAAGCCTTCCCTTTCTAACTGGTGCAATACAAAATACCCTTTTTGCTAATGTATTGTTCCTTTCCTATGAAGTCATGTCATGTAATTTCCAGGAGCCCATCCGGCAAGCAACGGGTGCAAGGCAGGGTACACCATGGACGGGGTGCCAGTCCATTGGAGAGCAAGTGCAAACCAATACATGGGGACAATTTCGAGGCCACAGTAAAGGCCGAGGGGGGAAATTTGGTCCAGACATTGGGATAACTCCCTACTCTTATCGAGAAATGCCCGGAGATCTTTAATGACCACCGAGACTCAGGACCTCGGTTTAACGTCTCATCCGAAAGACAGCACCCACTACAGTATAGCATCCCCACCACTATACTGGGGCATTGGGATTCACACAGACTGCAGGGTGGGTGCCCCCTGCTGATCCTACTAACACTAATTCCAGCAGCAACCATAGCTTCTCAGGAGGTCTCCCATCCAGGTACTGACCAGGCTCAACCCTGCTGAGCTTCTGTGGGTAGCCAGTTGAGAGCTGCGGGGTGTTATAGCTGCTGGCTGCTATGAAGGCAGTGTTGGTAATATCTCCTCTTGCTTTTTGAAATAGTTTTTAGTAATGGATCTGATTGCTGCGATTTACAAACTACTTCAGTTTGTTTTACACAGCATCATAAATCAAGTAACGTAAGTCAATCCCATCCCATGTATGAGGTGACTGGGGAGATTTTCCACCACCTCAACATTTTAGCAAATAAGCACAACCATCAAACAACGGCATTGTTTCTGACATTGGATATAATTAATGTGTGCACCAGTGAAACAAATGGCTAAATACAAAGCACTAAAAGTTAGATAAACTAAATGAGTGTGTTTTTAAATAAAGGGGAAGTAGTGAAGTGCCTATAGTTGTGCGTGAGAAAGCATTCTGTCACAGTTAAATTCATAAAAACACATTTTATATAATTATCTTGGGTAAATAAGTGATGTACTGTATTAATGTCTTTTCCACATTTGACTGGTAGTATTTTAATCCGTTCAGACGAGCATGTTTGATTGGGATATTTTACACAATCCACATCATCAGATCAACATGCAGAAAAGCATGCATATTAGGCTGCTTTTGTAAACTTGGATACAGCCTTAGACATAATTCATCTGCTTTTTTTCAAAATTCCTAGGGATTCAGGACGTATCAAACAGTGGGGCCTGCAGTGGCTTTGTGAAAATATGTTCATGTATGGAGACTATACTGTAATAAAGTATAATTTGAAATCCACATGAAACATTATAGGTTTTGAATATAGATCTTTGAATGATACCGATGAGACATCCACCTACAACTAGGTTTCAAATACCTGTCCAGGCCATGTGCTTTGTAAATAATTTCTCCTTCAAATTTCTCTTAATGTTAAAGTGATGAATTGACCATTCCTTCAATGGAAGGACCGACAATGGCAGAGAATACAGTCCTGCTTTTCTTTATAGACTGTCCTTCTCTCAGCCGCTTCTGAAATGACTTTTCAGAGTGACCCCACAAGGCCACCCTGAGGTACAATTTCAGTAATTTTGTTTTCAAGCACAGTTCATGCTCCTGACTTTTTCTGCTACAAATAAAATCGGTGTCAAGTTATCTGTACCTTCTTCTGTCATGAATAAATAACTGTGCTCAATTCCTCATAATATCATACCTATTCATTGCCCCATCACATCCAGTCCACACACTAGAATTTAAATGAGAAAGCTATCCCTAACCTCATTAATGAGAATTTATCCTGACTTTGGGATTGTAGGAGTCACTGTTTCCCTTGGGCTAGGGTGACTGACTCCAGTAGTGGAAGGTGCTGTCTGTTGCAGTGGGGAGATGAGGTCAACAAGTGATGGATCATGCCTCCCACCCCTTTAAGGACTTTAATTTAGAAGCAGAAGAGAGTTCTCTCAGGAAACGCAGGGGGGTTACGTAATATTGCAGGTCTGTTATTCTGTTATTGAGTTCTCTAATCCATTAGGGCCAAGTCCTTCCTGTATATAGTTAAGGGTATTAATGTTCTGTTCTCTGAACACTGGTGCATTTCAACCTTTAAATAACCTTAGTAATGATAAAAAAACTCATCCAACTTAGAGTTTTAAACATTGTCTAGATTTTCCTGACAGTCGATTCCTTGTGTTCGTGTTTATTAAACTGACAGTAAATTTACAGTTGAAAACATTTAAAATAGAACCATGTGCATGATATTCCGGTTTTATTTCATCACGTTAGATGAATTGCAGCAACTCCATCAAATCTTGTTTGGAACAAGTTTTTAAATGTTGTAAAAGTGGACATCTGGGTGGTAAAGATGTTCCTGTTTTGGTCAAACCCTAATAGAAACATTTCTTTGCCTCCTGGGACCACAAACCTCTCTCATTGTTTGGAATGACGCAGGGCCGTTTAGAGCTCTGAAGCTTCTTGATCAGGTTACCAGATGCAAACCAAGAGCTCACAAAGGCTTACTCACATGGAGGCTGTGTGAAAGGAGTTTCTTGTTTCGCAGCCAAAAAGCCAGGGGCTGTGCTGTCCATCAATGGCATCTGAGGCTCCCACAGGACTGTGTCCAGTGTTGAGGGAGCAGGAGCCCAGTAAACAGATCAGACAGAAGTGACAGCCGACACGGAGACCACTTTCAAGTGTAACATTATCGATTAGAGAGCAAAATGTTGCTATGTAGTGTTGTTGCTTTGCTTGGAGTAGAATGTTTTTTATTAATAGTTCAAACAAAAACAAAATACTCTGACTTGGTGTTAAACTCCACCAAAAATAATTTCCTGAAGGATAATACAAATAGAATTCTATAAATGTTGATTTTTGTGTTCTTGGCAGCCAATGTAAAATGTAGTCATTTGTCTACAGCTAACTGTCAGTTTTACAGTTATGTACTGTAATGTGTAATGTGCCAATGTGCCTATGTCCTTCAAATCCCTTTTGCTTCAGTGCATTTTAAATGTGTTCTGTTACAAATGGTTTACTTTATCTTGTTTTTTATTTTTTATGAGTAATTTTTTTAATCGTAGAAGTGACAACAAAATCCGGTTCTATAAGTTAAACATATACAAGGAAAGCATAAGCCATTACACACCGAGGTTTACTTGCTCAAGAAACACACTAGTTTCTTTACCGCACAAGTTAGCTGATTAAATAATCTGAACACATAGCATTTACACATTCGGTGTGGGATGCATCTTGAAAATCTGAGTCATTGTGACTGACTGTTCTTCAATCATCACACACTGTGTATGTAATGTGGGTAATTTCAATCAGTAATAATTAGAAGTATGCTTGTAGCTGATTATTTCAAATGATCTAAATTATAACCCTGTTGAGAAATGTTTCTTTAAAAACTGTATGAAATGAATGCCCTTAGAAAAGATTGCTCTTGTACACCATTGCAAAAGCAGGAGAAACTGTAGAAAAAGATAGTGAAATCATGGTAGAAGAGAGAGAGAGAGAGTCTTTATTATCCCTGAGGGAGTAATTTGTTTTACATTGGCAGCGTTGGCGTACTCATGACAGAAAAAAAAAAACACAACAATATGCATACACGTTTGCATAGAAAATCAAGTGTTAAGTAAGGATATGGCTACAGGTATGAATGAGAACTTGAATCCATTGGTTTTGGAGTGGGGGAGTTTGTATTTGTACTCTGATGGGAGTAACTGGAATTCATTCAACAAGAGTGTGAAGAATCATCAGAGATGTATTTTGCTTTACGCAAAACACATGAATGATAGATGGTGGAGTAGGCTGGAAGATCAGCACCAACGACCTTCTGGCATATTTTCACAAGATAGAGAGCTATGCTAGAGCATCCCATCACAAGAAACTACAGAAATGCAAGTGTATGATCTGAGCAGTGTAAAACCACTGTGATAATACTGTAGTGTGGAAATTACCTGTGAAAATAATAAGTTGACCAAAATGACCTTTTATAAAAGATCTCTTAGACAATATAAGGACATCCATAACATCTCTTGAATATACTAAAATAATGTTTTTTTAACCAGTATAATTTTCCTTTCTACCCTGAATTATACTCCTTGACCACTGAGGTTTGAAACATTTTTCTACGGATATAATGATACGTATCAAGAATATTGTGTATCACTATTGTTACTTGTCCAAAACACCTATTCTGAGTTTTCGTTAAAACAATTTTACCTAGGACTCGTGATAAGAGGCAAAATCTAAACTGCATTGTTTTATTACAGCAATTGCTCATGTGCCTTAAAAATATTCATTCATCCATTATATGACCATTTTCTCCAATTCATTATTGCGTGGGGAGCCAGAGTCTATCTTGGCAAGCAACAGGAGCAAGGTGGGGTGCATAAAAATACAGTATTCATAAGTTCATTAATGGATCCATACTGTAGCATTTTCAATCATTTTGTGTTGTGGTTTCTGGATACATGCTATATCACTGCAGCCCCACCTTCAGACTAATATTGTATGGCTTTTTCAGCCCAGTAGTTCTGCTTTGATATCTTGTTTTGGGAATCTTAATTTCAAGACTGGTGTCAGAGCTTTGACAGGTTTTGGCAGAGCCTTCACACTGGCCTTAAAGCTGCAGTAATAATGGGAGAAAAAAAAAGATGATGCCATTAGAAAAACAAATGTATTCTTTGGTCCAGCAATTTTAAGATGTCTAGTATCATACTAGGAATAGAATAGAGGAATAGAATCCACTCAATCGAATCTCTGAAATGACAGCAAAGGGAATATGTCTTTTAAAAACCTTTGCCATGTTTAGTAAAACTGTATAATCTTGCTAATGTGAACTTGGGATAAACATTTCCCTAGAAATTAAAATAGAAAACAAGACAGCCATTTGAATAACTTAATAGGTTTGTGTCTTGAACAAATGCATAATGATCACCTTCTATCCCTGTGAAAATGCTAGTATTAAAAGATTCCTGTAGTTACATCCTTCCTACTCTGTCGTCTGTAATTATCTGTTAACGTTGCCAGTCCAGATAAACACTACTTTTCCTGGTATTTTTGGTTTTACTTTTTTGATGACTGTCCATCTGTTTTGAGTCACCAAGGGAGGGCTGTCCTATATTTATATATGTGGTTATTAAAAATAAATTGTGTGTCACATGGGAGGAAAAGAATTGACCTTTATCCCTTCCTATCTAAGGCTTAATAACTGGGATTCACACCAAGTGGCACACGAGGACCTGTGCTTATGGGGTTTTGCTATCAGACAGACGCTTCTATAAATTCCAGTTTAGAAAACTAATCAGCAGTTGTCAGATATTGTCTACACTGCAGCAATAAATACACCCTGCCTGTGGTAATATAAATCTAGTGTAAAAGACAGTCTTAAAGGTAAATTATAAAAGGTTTATGCATGTATGCTACCATATTTAAAGCATTATGTGAAATGAAAGGAAACCTACAGTATAGTTTTAAGGCGTGCATTAATACAGGCCTAATGACTCAACAAAATAGAATGTTGTCCTGGTTAAAATCTTTGCAGTTTCATATACTCAGTTTGCAACATGTCTAGTTTGTGTCTTTTTCTGCTAAAGATCAAATTTGTTCTTCCTTGCAACAAGTGCAAGCTAACACATTGTTTAGGGTCTAATAAATTTGGTCTCACAGTCCCTTACTAAGCAGTTAATCTATATACTGTAGTAAGGTAACATTTTTCCATTTCCATACATAGTTTATGAAGGTCATGGTTATAAAATCAATTATTAAATTCAATTATTTCAATCTTTCAGGGTAAAATATTTTCTGTTTTGGTATACTGTATGTACATGGTACATAATATTCTGGTTCTGTAATGCCTTTTGAAAGACAAACTTTTGAAATGCCTAAACATAATATTGTATATATTTTAAACAAGGTCACAGTTAAGTGTTTATTTTCATTGTGTAAATCTCCACCAGCCTGTCTGCACTACTGCCCCTTACAAGGGGCCTAGAAAATTAACATTATGGTCCTTATTGTACCATGTTCTATGTTCACAGCATGTTGTCTGTAGCTTTCCTATATGGCCTGGTAAATTGTAGTACAAGTTTGAACATTAATAATTGTGGGAGAGCCTCAAATTAGCAACCTTAATACCTTTACCTTTTTCATGTTTTGAAATCCCCATAACAAGTGAATTACAATCTGTGGCCAAGCATAATTTCCACTGGAATTTCAGTTTGTAAAATAATACCCTCTTTTTTTCTGGCGCTGCATGTAACATGCAAATGTTTCAGGGTGCCACAAAATTGATAATAAAGAAGTCACTAAGAATATGCTTTTCATTTCTTTTATAGCATTTCAATTAATTGAAGTCCTTCATGCTGGAGGTCTGTTACTTCGTTAAATATTGACAGAAAGACAAAATAGAATTTAGTCATGCAATAACATTGCTTCTTTACTCAAAACCAAGTGAAAAATGAATTTATATGATTAATGTTGACTCTGTCAGAGTCTGTATAATCTGGCACCTACTGTATTCTCCATTTATTTTTCAGCAAGTGCGTTTCAGACTAGACGAGAAGCCAGATTCCTCAGGAGATACCCTAAAATGGCCTTGAGCTGCTGACAATCCTCAGTGACTTAGCTAAATGATCAGCTAAAATACTCAAAATTTTACAGCTTTGCTTAACATAGTTTATTAAAGTGCTGACTGATGGTGCTTCAAGTTAATTAATGTGAAGTTCTGGAACTAATAAAAATATGAGGAAAGATTTTTTATGTATATGGGTCCTCTTTATTTTCATATGAAGGATTTCTTTGCTGCACTTTTTATACATAATTCAATAGCTATTTGGTTTTAGTCCTGTATTGATACTGTATTACAATTATTTGTTTTTTCTTTTGTAGGTTATTCTTATCCTGACCAAATATTACCATGCAGACTCAACCAAGGTTCTGGAGAGTTCCCTGTGGAGGTAGGCCTTGCTTCATGCACTATCAATTGCAGTAGAGGTTTTTAAGAGGGCTATGGTTCTCCTGGGAGAGCAATTACAGGCATTTACTTCAGCCACATACATTGAACATCCTAGTCTTCTTTCTAAAGGGCAGCAGAAAGGAGGTGGGTAAATAATAAACAGAAAACTAGTGTCCCAGGCAAATAACATGTACTGTAGTCTGATCTTTGTATAAAGAATGATGACAAAAGGTTTCCAAATATACAGTGTTTGTTAGTTTTATTATGGTGACCAGTTAAATCCAGCTGTCAGTGAAATTTGAATTGTTGTTAATTAGATCTGTGAAAGATAATACTCTGAGCCCTCTACATAGATCTTCCTGCGTGTACTTGGACACCTTGCGGGGCTTTAAAAAAAAGTTATCTCCTTCTCTTGTGTTATAGCTTTGTTATTAATATTGGAATTGTTTTTCCTTTTTGTCCTTGCTTTAGTATCAGAATCCCCACCGTAATCTATTTCATATCTAGAAATTGCTGTTTTTCCCAGCGGGAGTCCAAAGGAATGAAATGGTAACAATGAAAGGGCGGAACTGCGAGTGCTGAAACAATAAATACTGTATTCTACACTTCAACAATAAATCAGTTTTTGTTTAAGGTTCCAGAAAAAGAAATATGATGCATGTGTTTCCAAAGTTACCTTACTAATGTCCTACATTAAAACAATTCAATCTTTTACCCTCAATGTCCAGAGCAGTCAAGGATATAGTGATCCATCTGAGGTATTCCTGGGAGAGGCAGCTTGAAGTATCCCTAAAGTCTTGTAAATGCCAAGCTACCAGTTATGTAATGGCACTGAAAAACAAGCTTTTGGCAGCATTTGTATAAAGCAGTGGCTCCAGCATTTTGGTTCAATTGCATTATTTACAGTTCTAGTGTGGGTTCTCAGTTGCCCAGATTAATGTCTACATTAGGCTTGTGGTGTGCAACTCATTTTACAACAAGAAAAGGTTATGTAAGATTTTATTTTCATTACATTGTTGTCTGAAAGTGCTGTTTTTTCTTACAATGGGTGCTTGTAAAGTTTCAAGGAAAACAACAAATGGCACACATGCAAAATCCAAGCGATCTTAACCTTTTAGCATTGGTAAATTATTTAAATATTTAATAGACCGTCATCAACACTGATGTCATCAACATCAATAAACACATTAATTTACATTGTGATAAATGATAATTACCCATTACCCATTTGTAGTATTTTTAATCAACATATGGTGCACCACGGTCATCTTAAACTCCTCATGGGATGTGAGTGATCAACATGTCCTTATATTAAGATGCATATCAGATTTAAAGATATATATATATATTTAAAAAAACTTGTAATTAAACAAAAACTTTAAATATTTTTTCACACAAACAAGTGAAATTCAATTAAAATGGTCACAAAAGTAGTGAAATATCTATAAAAACAAGAAAACATTAGTTATTAGCTAAATATAGCACACATTCATTATCTAACTTCAAAAGAATTAAATCTTTCAAAATCATCAGTTTAAAGAATTTTAGTATACACCATGACAAAGTAGACATTCCTTACCTCGTAAATCTTGCTGGTACTTTTTGTGCAGCACACATTTAAACATAGATAAAGAAATCTCTCCTCCTTTATATCGAGCACATTGTAAATAATCCTGTACTGTACAGTAGGTGTACTATACTGTAGTTTAATTTCACTCCCCCTTAGATGCATTTTAGTCCTAGATCAAACAGGAGAACAGAAGGAAAAAATTGTTCTTCCCTTATTTAATTTTTTCAGGTTTCATTTAATAAAATATAGGCTATATACAGCAACACAGGTGATAGGGCACCTTTACTTTTAAAGAGTACAGTTGTTGAGGTACATTATGATGGAGATGTTGTTGATCCCATGTTAGACATTAAGAAGTATGCTGATTATTCTCGAATCAATAGGGAGTGCTTCTGCATAAAGATTCATAATCAAACAAAAAGGAAATAAAAGGTTCTTAAACAGGGTTGTGTTATTGTGGTTTTTGGGATTTTTTTTACTGTTGGGATTATTTTTTGTGTAAGGAATATCCTCCTATGCTCATATACACATTATGAGCTGCCTGCCCTCAGCAATTATAAGAACAAGTTGAACATTTCCTTGAAGAACCTAATAGCAATTCAGGAAACATCTCGGATTGTATTTCCGTGTAATTCACTTTATTGTTACAATATGGTCGGATAACTTGTAGCCTCTGTGAAAACTCTGAGGCATTCTGCAAGCTTGTTACAGTACCAGGCAGAATTAGTTTTGTGTTGGGATCCAACACTTTATAAGGAAAATGTCTTTGGTCAGTAAAAAAATAACTACTGTAGTAGTTTCGTGGTAACAGTCTATTATATTTTAAATGTAAGAAAACTGCAGATGGTGGAGTGTGAGGGAGTTTTGAGATGTCGGATTTTTGTACTATTTTGTGATGTTTTTCAAAGCAGTGTTAGCAAAAAGTGGACAAAATATGCACAGTATAAGACCTTTATTGAAAAGAGAATTTAAAACATTTTCTACTCTGAAACATAACTGAGTCAGTGACTTCTGACAGGTTCAAGAGAACTGAGTTGTATGAAGATTGACAGATATTAACATGGCTTACCTGAACTTTTCTGGGTGTTTTTTTTCCGTTTAATTTTTAAAAAGGCACAGAAGAATAAAAAAAGGTCCATATCTCCCTTATATTTGTGGTGGGAAAGCAGTATGATAGGACTTAGTACAGCTTTCCTGGGTTCTTTCACTTTTTGAGAATTGGAATAAAACTCATTGCCCAACATTTACACAGATCATGCCTGTATATGGGTCCAAGTGAAATTACTCTACCTACAGGTACAGTATGTATGAAATACCCATGATAGTACTAGCCTTGAAATAGGAGACACTTTTTTGACCATATTGGACATTTTAATGTCTTGTTAGTGATTGTTTTCTTTAATTCCAGGGCACGAGACAGTTTTGTACAGTTTGTGTGGCTCCAGAAGTCTTGGGCTCGGCTTTAGTGTCTGTTTATAATTGTTGTAATATGTTACGTCTGATAAAAAAACAGTGAATTTTTTTTGTCTGATTTTGAAAATAGGTTTTACTTCAGTTTTTGCTTTGCAGTCAAATCAGCTCTTCTATGGTAGCCTTCCCATACAGGGGAGTATTCTACTGTCAAGAGGTTGTGTTGCAGGAAAAGCATATCCTTCTTGTTTTACATCACTGTATCTCTTCCACAAGAAAGGGCAGAAGGGACTCACAGCATGGTGGGATGGGCACTTTGTTTATGTGCTCACGGTGGAGCTGCTCCTTACTGAAGTACTTAATTATTGTCAGGAGGGGATCTCTGGGACATCAGCAGAGTGAATGGCACTGAAGTTGTTACAGTAACCCTAGCTGAAGTGCTAGTGGCCAGAAGGAAAGTACCTTTCACCATTTCAAATGTATGTCCTATAGTATCTCATTCCTATAACTATAAAGAAATATTCACCAAGCATCAGTTCACTCACTAACAAAGGAAGTAAACTGGGATTTGACTGTTTAGTTATTAGTAGCAGGGTAAGTGTTGCTGTACTAGTAATCTTGCTCACTATGAGAGGAAACACATTTTCAGACATTTGGTGTCCGTGTTTGGTGTATGTTGGCTGAGGAGCCAATGGTGTGAAGTTACCATCTGTGGGATTATGATTGAAAATTTCAAAATCAGAACCCCCTTTAAATGTACCATTCTTAAAAGGCTATGTTTTCCAATGTAATTTGTAAATTTCTAAAGGTTTCCAACTGCAATTTGTTTCTAAGGAATTCTGCTTTTGGTAACATTCAATGTGAACTGATAAAATGTCTACATGGCTCCTTGTTGCTTACAACAGGTTTTGGAGTGTAAAAGAAGTGGTTTGGGGTCACATTTACACACGTCTGGAAATTCATAAATGCATCAGGCTGGGGCTTTTTGAATAAAACAGGAACAGATTCATTTAAAAATTGTGAAATCGTCAAACCCAGAGACAGGGTTTTCTTGTCCCTTGAGCTTTGATACTTTAAGAAATTCAAAGGGTCTTCAGGCTGTTTAAAAGATAGAATGATGACTTTTAGACCACTGGTGCATAATACATTTCTTTGAGAAAGGCTGCCATAGCCCACTGTAGTATCTCCACAGGGGGTAGACTTCAGAGTTAGCTTTGAGTGTCCTTTACTGGGATCTCAGGGATTTGGAGGAGAGTGTGGATAATGTATTACACTGCATTATAGAGATTAACATATGACACTTACTAAATCAATACCAGCGTGAAACTGTACAAAACCACTGATTTCACTTCTGTTTGATCCAAGGCTTGAAAGTCTGAGGCAGATACAAGCCCTCTTTTCTACATTTGTATTTTTTTCCATTTGTTTTGGCCTGAAGTTAAAAGCTGTTGACAATTAGACCGAGTTGCCCTTGCATTTTAAAGCTGTTATAAATATACAGATTTTGTCAATGTCTACTGAACCCAATTATGTTAGAGGCTGCTGTCTTATTTTCCTAAATATTCCATCTTTCCTTTTTAGAGATAAGGAAGCAGGCACCCCACCAGATGGTGCTGCATTGTAAATAGTTAATAGCAAACCACATCCTTCTCCAATTTCCATCCAGACCACCATACATATTTAATGTTCTTCTGAGGACTGTAGCAAATCCTGTATCTGAAAAATGCATTTAAATAAATATATGAATAGGACACTTATAATATTGAGGAACTGGTAAATGGCTAGAAATATATCACCTTTCGGTTATCAAAAGACTCTCTTAAGAGAAAAAGGTTTCTACACATTGTCATGATCAGACTTATGGAAAAACTGTCAATGGCAATTGACAGAGGGATATTAACCCACAATCATGTTCTAGACAACTTTTGGAAATGAAAAGACCACATGATTTTCACTCAATGCTATTTTGTGAGTATAGTTTGAATTTAGCCGTTACTGAATCTAAATGGGTTATCACTGTCAATTAAAACAAAATGTCTCTCTATAGCAGTCTGTTCATACTACAATAATACCTTTGAGATTTACTTATATGTATGTTTGATGGCTGTTAGGATATTGACGTAGTATCTACTTTTTCTAAAATACAGTCCAACAGAGCACTAATTCCTTATTGTGTGTTTAATTATGTATATTACTGTGTATAAAGATGTGTATATTATTTGAGACTTGGATCATTCAGCAGTTTGAAAAATAATGTGACCCAATTCGGATATATCACGCTTTGAATTGCCATTTAGCATTTAAGAAAATTAGGTGGTAAAATTATCTATCTTTCTGTTGTACTGTTTTTCTGTGTGTATACAATAGGACTAATGTAATGTTTAGCTCTCATAATCATTTAACTACTTGCAAAATGAACCAGGCCTCCATCTGGAACAAGTTTCACATTTCCTTCTACATTCTTTCTGGAATCAGTAACAGTACTGCTGAAACTACAGACAGCTGGGGCTAACAAAAAAATTGATCCCCTAGGATTTATAATTTCTGCCTTTGAGAAAACTGTGAAAGTATTCAAGGAAAAGTATTGCTTGGCTATATGCAACAAGACTGCTTCCATCTTCAAATACCCTCTCATAACTCTTTATTTCCAATTAGTTTAATCTATATTTCAATTTCAAGAAAATCAAATAGCTTTCTTGGATGTATTTTTAAAATGAGAGTAATGGCAGTCATGAACATCTTGAAACCAATCTATTGCATTTGGCTTTCTTGATCCCTAATCCTTTATACCATTTTAACATAATGGAATCAATTAAATTGTTTGGTGTACAGATGATTTCTATTTATTATAAAGTGCTGTATTAATAATAAATGATACAGCTCTAACTAGACTAAATTTGCAATATTTCACATGCAGTGATTAACATAACATAACATCACTTTATTAGCCCTATACAATTTCTTGCATTAGGAATTTGCCTTTTCACATACCCCAGCTTGCTCTCCATGAGACACAGAGAGGGAGAGAGCCTGGGGTCAGAGCACAGGGTCAGCCATTGTACAGCACCCCTGGAGCAGTTGGGGTTAAGGGCACTGCTCAGGAGCCCAACAGAGTAGGATTCCTCTGCCGGCTTGGGATTTGAACCAGCAATCTTCCAGCCACAGGTGCAGATCCTCAGCCACAGAGCCACCGCTCCACCCCAGTGTTCTGTGTGCATTCTGAATGAGCCCTTTAACTGGTTGAGACTCTCCGGGCCCTAACTTATTGATTTATTTAAAATAATGTCAAAACATTTAGAAAATAGCACCTTATTAATCAGTTCAACGATGTACCTGTAAATTCCTATGAAATGAAAACCAGAAGGCCCTGTGCTTTTTAAGAGTAATTTACAGTATTAATGAATACCTCTCAAGAAACAAGAAAGATTAAATAGGTATTGCGGAAAAAAAATCATAAGAGACCTTTGAGAAATCCGAGATGTTAACAATCTCTAGTTTTTTTTTGTAATTTTTTACTATAAGTAGCTATAAGTGAAAATTAAAAATGGTTTGTAATTTAATTGTAATGTAAAGTGCTTTGTCCAATAGTGTGATTAAGGCTTGATTCAGAAATAACATGTAAATGCATCATTGCTTTTGACAAAAGCTAATCTGCACTGCATGGTATGAGTTTTTTCAAAGAAATTCTCTATTCTATGCCTAAAATGTTATGTTCAGTTATTAATTTTTTAGTTCGTGTTATTTTGGAAAGAAGAAAACTGACTATATCCTTTTTAACAGTGAACTATTTGAGTTCTTGAGAAGGTTCTTTGATTTCACATGCTGGATTATCATCATATAGTTTAACTTTAAACTTGTTGATTTCTCATTGGTAAATCATGCACAGTTTGCATCTCTTATTTCCACTGTTTCCAAAATGACTTATTGCAGTGTTTTTAAGATTTTACAGATAGGATGTTTTAAGTCTTTAAAGAGAGGATGCTTGACTATTTTTTTTCCCAAGAGCAAATTATAAATCCTAGAGCAGAGATCTGGGATAGGAATGGTTTGAAGATGCTTTAAAACTTGCTGACATGTATGTATAGACTGTAATAACACTTGAGCCATCTCTGTCCCATCTAGTGAGTACATTTTGAGTTATGGAGATTCAGCAGTCCTGAAGTCATTTCTTACATTAAAAATACATCACCTGAGAGAAGCTTAGTTTTTGCAGATTGAAGTGGAAGGAATGCTTTTTTAGAAGTTTGCAACTTTCCTCCTAATGAAGTTTTAAACCTTGTTTCTGTAGCATTTAACATAGAGCTTCGTACATGAATACACAAATACTGATTGCAATAAATAAAAACAAAAACTCTTCCATGATTGATTGTGGTGTAGCAAAACTGCATGTGAGAGCCAACACAGCCATTCATAATCAAAGCAAACTCAGAAATTCAGTCAGCTTGTGTTATTTAATGGCTGGGTTTGGCTAGAAACTTAGCTTTTAAAAGACAGCTGAATCAGGACTTTGGGAACTAAAAGTTCATAGCTCTCTCTACCACTACTTTTAATCTTTGAGCCACACTGCACACTCTTCCATTCTGTTTGCTGAAAATAAATAGCTGGTCTTGTGCTAAAGAATAGGCTGCCAAAGAACACAAGAGTTCCTTCCCACAGGGCCTTCTAATATGCTCAGGCTCAGTGAGTAATGAGTTTTCATTAATTCATATTAATTGAGATTTTAACCTTCATTGCAGATTATCAAAATGTTTTCTGTAACACCAGAGGCAGACAGTGCAAGCTTGTAATCTTAATTACTTCCTACAGAAGAATGACCTCACCTTTCAGAACATGACAGTCCATTCTGTCCTCATCCAACATAAATACAGATGATTTATTGCTTGTTCCTTCAGGACTGTCTGTTTCAAAGCTATCTTTATCAGGGTGGATGAATGTATTTTTCACACACAGCAGTTGTCGAAAGGGTGGAGTCAGTGCATATCAGATGTGCTAGTGACGCAGCACAACTAAGGAGGGCATCGTACTGTGTGGAAAATAAAATGAAGCAAGGAAAGAGTTTTTTTGTTGTGGATTTCTCGTTTTCCCAAATAGGCTGTTGAACATAGAAAAAACGAATGTAGTCCATTGTGACTTTAGACATTTACAGTACACTGTCTAATCCAGTTTCTACTCTGCTACCATTCTAAAAGTATTCATTACACATTGGAATTAAAATATTGTAATTTTTCCTGCAAGGTACAAAGCCAGTTGCTTGGTTTATAAATTTCATATGTAATGATCGTGTCGTTGCCAGCTCTCGTAACACTGCGGCTAGTGGGCAAACTGCAAATCAATTGGTTTTGTTTGCCGGTTTCCGTGACAACACTTTTGGGCTGGGTGTCAATGCTGCTGTCCCATAATTCATCACCTGAGTGCATCACCTGGTGACCTGGACACACAGACACAATGCTTGGCCTAAGCTGTTGGCTATGTGACCTGGCGTTTTGTCTCTCCTGTGCTTTCTCGGTTTTTCCTCAGAGCTTAGTGTTCCTTTCCTGGCTTGTTTCCCTGCTTTGTCTCCCGACCTTTGATTCCTGGATTCCCCTTCAGCTTTGTTTTGTCTCTCGCACTCGACCTGGACTGCCAGACTGTGTTTTGTCTCTCAAGACTTCTAGCCTGTTAAACATCCTGTCTGGATTTCCTTCTTGGTACCTTTGTCTGTTTTCATTCCGGCTGTGTGCCTGAAGCTCTGAGATTCTCACCTGCTTGCACCTGTAGTCTCGCTGTCTCAAATCTCATTACCTGAGATCAGCACCATCCTTCTCCTGCACACGGATCCTTTCTCCATCACGGACTGCTGCCCCCACAGGTGTGTTAAGCAGTCAAATACATCATATTAGTATGATGTGGGCAGCACAGCTGGAAGGGAATGAGCACAGCTGCCTTGCAGCTCCAGGTGCTCCGATTTCTTCTCACCTTCCATATTTGTGCATATTTGCACAAATTGTGCATATTTCTGAACATTCATTCATTCTGAACATTCTGAAGACTGTGTCAACGTCTTTGAGGATAGTGAATATTTGTTTCAGATCCCCTTGTAGTCTTCTCAGTTCAAAACTAAAAAGTTTTTCAGCCTGTTATTGTCAGTGTTTAACTGAAGTTCCTAAATGCTCCCTTTCCTGTGGCCCTGCGATGAACTGGCATCCTGTCTGGGGGGGAGCTGCCTTTCACCCCATGTCACCCAGGTTGGCCTGCTTGCTGAAGACCAGGATACATAGTTTTCCAATCACAGAGGGGGTCAGATGGATGGATGATTATTTACAGTATATTGTATGTAACAGTAAATCAAAACACTAGAACAGCATTGTACAGAGTTGGACAAAATAATGGAAACACTTAACAAAAGAAGTATTCCACACGTTTCAAATTAAAGTCAATACCAATTACCAATATATTTCCTCTTTAAAAGACATCTTAAAATAAAAACTTTAATATGTAAAGTCTCCAAAGCAAAATGAGAGATCTAAGAGCTTTTGAAAGGTTAAATAGCTGGTGCTCAAATTGCAAAAACTGTGTCAAAGAAAATGCAAAATTATTTTATGTGTCAAGGGGAACAGTGTTGAACATCGTGACGGCATATGTCAAACAAGGGAAAATAGGATCAGGAAAGAAGAGCAGTGGTCGCAAGTCAAAGCTCACTGAGAGAGATAGATGGATACATAACAGGATACTTGCTAAAAATCACAAAAAAAATTGCCGCAGAACTGAATCTACACCTTCGTGACGCAGTGTAAACAAAACCTGCACATGTGCTACACAAAGCTCTTTTTTATGGTATGGCTTCCATTTGGAAATGCACAAAACAACACGCGACATAGCATAATGAGCACAAAACCTTGACTTCTGAGCAGTGGAAGAAAGTACAATCTGATGAGTACTCTTTTTCCTACACCTGGTTGGGTTTATGTTTGGAGAAAGCCAAAGGAAGCCTTCAACCCACCCTGCGTGTTCTCAACTGTTAAACATGGTGGTGTGTCTGTTATGGCATGGGCAGTCATCTTGTCTGATTGTGTCTGATTATTACTCTGCATGGCAGATTCACAGCCAAGGAATATAAAACAATTTTAGTGTAACAGTTTCCTAAAGATGTCCCCATATTACAAGATGATAATACCCCATACACATAGGTAAATGGATTAAAGGGTCCGTTATTTTGTCCACCCCCTCAGGTTTTATAGAGTTATTTCTCAGAAGTTTTATGACAATTGTAGCAAAATATGCTGCAAGGTTATGCTGTGCAAATGTATGCAAGAAGTTCACAAGCTGAATGCTGTCTGTCTAAACCATTAGTTTCCCATGACATGGTTAAAACCAATGGAAACAGCCTACAATTCTGATTTAATACCAGAGTAAATTAATCTTTGACAAAAATACAGTACTATATTTTCTTGAGGCTTTGCATGTCAAACATGCCTCTCCCCCCATTTGACATTTTAAAAATATTTCTAAAAGGGGCAGGTTGACTCCTCCACCCCACAGCCACACGCACATACACAGCGATAACTTGAGGTCTATTGTTAGCTACCCCTGTCAGAATCCTGGCTCTCTACAGATGTCACTGGGATTTGAAATCCAGCTGTCAGGATGCCTTATGCTTTTTTCCACTTACTATTATTTTAACGTTCTTACTGGCTTACTGACATTTGACGGGTTTAAAATTAGGTTAATGGTTTTAGTGCTTGTTACAATATACAATTTCTTGACACATGTATGCTACTGTACATGTGCACTTCTTCTAAAAAACAAAAGTTTATACTACAAGAGGGAAAAAATCTGAGATTTGCAAATAGAGTGTACAGAAGCCGAGTATATTTTGAACTTGCTCTCCCAGTATATCAGGCTCTGAATCTAGTACTAATTGGTCTAATGTGCCCATATTGCATACTGCACAGAGACCCTCGGTAAAGGGATTTCAATCTTTTCTAGCAGTAGTACAGTATTTTTGTCTATGCAGTTATTTCTATGTTTAATAACCATGTTTTCTTTTATGGGCGGCTTAGTCGTGCAGTTGTCAGCATTGCTGCCTTGCAGCACTGATGCCCTGAGTTCAATTGTGGACCTGGGGTGCTATCTGTGTGGAGTTTGTATGTTCACTCTGTGTTTGCATGGGTTTTTTCTGGATGCTCTGGTTTCCTCCCAAATACTGGTAGGTGAGCTTCTGGGAAAAGTGGCCCCGGTGTCAGTGTGTGTGTGTCTGTGGGTGCCCTGTGATGGACTGGAGTTCTGTCCGGGATGTACCTTAACTTGTGCCCGTTGCTTGCTGGGATAGGCTCTGGCTCCCCCATGACTCTATAGGATAAAGTGTTTAGAAAATGAATGGATTATCCTTCACTTGGATTTAATTGCTTGGCATTAAGCTGGAATGAGAGGAATATTTTTTATTGATCCATGTTATCTATGCTATAAGTCACATCAAAGTCAATTAAAATACTGTACACTGAAACCTTTTATTGCTTGGGTACTGACGTGCCACAAATGAAACATGATATAAATCACACATCAGCATGTATGACTGATTTTGATCTCTTTAGCTGCGAAAAAGCCAGCTTTTCATAGCAGCAGAAATCATATCTGTACTCTACAGAAGTCTATATACTCGGAACTTTGGATTTTCAGCTGGAACCGTTTACACTTTTTTCAGATCTGTCATGTAGCAGGTATGATGTTATAACTTTTCAAGCATTATTCATGAAGAATGGAATTTGTGAAGATGACACTTTTATCCAAGGTAGCTTGTACTCCTTTAAAGACATGCTCACTTATGGATACAATGGCAATCTGTGATATGGCACAAAACCTTGAGCTTACAACTTCCCAGCCTTAAACACTGCTCTACACAGCTGCTGTAGCTGCTACTGAAAAATACTCAAGAAACTTTCTTATGAAAAGGCCTGGATGTATCTCAGCTCAAGTATTTTGTAATGCTTATGTCTGATATTGGAAGACAGTTTATATAGTGTAAAGTGAGAAATTTCTTTCTCCTGCATGTGTCTCCTGCATGTGGAGATGTCAGCACAGTAAGAGGGGAAAAAATCATGATTTTTTTTTCTGTGTTGTTTTACGTTATACTGTGTAAGGATATTAACATAAGCACATGGGCTTTTCAGCTTCAATTATATGTACTCAACCACCTCTGTGCTCAGGGTTTTTGGATTTGTGCTCAGTGATTTCATTAGGAACATAAGAAAGATAATAAACGAGAGGAGACTATTGGGCCCATCTCACCTATTTGGTTGCTAGTAGCAAATTGACCCGAGGATCTTATCCAGCTGGTCTTGACCCTTGGTTGCCTATAAACTGAAATATATAGAGGTTTCTTCTGTACTCTGTTTTAAATGCATATCCATGTGGTGTCCTCTGGTGTGCCCTGATTCGTGTTTCAAGAGTAATTAAATACTGTATTTTCATCCATGTTCCAGGAATAGTTCAGAATCTTCTGGTTTTCATGTAAACCAAACTTTCATTTATTTCACTAAACCAGTTCTGGGCCTGATTAAACATCATTGTAACCTTTAGCCATTGCTCAAAGGTGACTGTAAAACCTAAAGCATCTAGATTCTTTAAAGCGATGAATATTTAATGAATATTTCCACATCTATGTGGAAGATTTGAAATTTACTGTATTTTTGGATCACTTTTCATGACTATCTTTGCTGTCACTTTAATTTGCCTTTGTTACTTTGAGGACATTAAACTGGGTAGTTATTATTGATCTGGAATGGCCTAATAATAAAGGGGTCCCTGTCAGGTGTTCCTAATTGACTGAGTGACCTGCACAACAAACTGGCTAAAAACGATGATCTCACTGGCTGTTGGCTGTGCATTAGGTCATTTAGTGCTTACCATCTACAGTAGCGCAGACACCATACCTAGACAACAAAGAGTGTTTTAGAATCTCTCCATTCTTGGATTTTACCCAGTTAGCATTAATGACCAGCCTAAGTGTCTGAGTCATTGTCAGTCTTTCTTCTTTTCCTTTTTACTTCTGAGTATCCAAACCATAAAATGACTCCTTTAATTTATTTGTTACCTGCTTCTTTATCACCTCTGCCACCTTTCTCTCCCCTTCCTAGACTACCCAACCCATTGACAGGCCTGCAGGCTGATAGTAGTACTCTGGGAAATGTCCTTGAATTGGAGTACAGCCTATACAACAATGCCTCATTTATGGAACAAGTGCCTGGAATAAATGTTTTGGGGGGCTCATGTTAGCTCCTTGAATAAGAAAGCATTTTGACAAATACCCTATGGTGACGGAATTAAAACTGACATACAGCTTCATCTCAAAAGGGATTCATTTGTTGCTATGTCAGGTCACATGCTTTTGTTTGAGGAAGATATATGGCTGAACGTGATGGAAAGTGTCTCCACAATGGCTGTCAAAACGTCGGTAACATACATCTGTTAATTTATACTTCAACAAATTGCAGGAGTTCTTCTTTCAAGGAGAAGCATACAGAATGGGGCTTATTGCAAATAGCAGCCCAGAATAGGATAGAGACCATGTTACACAACCCACATCTTTCCCAATAATCTCCATTGTATTGCTCCACTTCTGACAGTTCCTTAATGGTTTGATAAGTTGGATCAATATAACATCTGAGGTGCACGTTGTGTTAAAATGGAGGGCCATGTTTTGAATAATCTCACTCCGTGTTGGTTAAATCAATAGACGGCAACATTGCTGCTTGTAACACTCATATAGTATTGTAACATGGCAGTGTTCCATCTTGGACTGGTGTAGTACTATTTTCCTTCCTTATTCAGCCCCGGTATAAATCTTGGTAAAATATATTTCGATTTGTAACAGTCGTACTGTAACTGACATATTAAAATGTAATCAATGTTATGGACCTCTATAACCTTGCATGCATCATCATTATTATTGTTGTGTTGTTCTAGTTATAACATACTGTATTTAGTCTATTTTTTTAGTTTTCATTTGCTATAGAAAACGTCACAGCAGTTTTGCAAGGGCATTTATACCCTTTAAATATATAGTATTTATATAGTATTATAGCAATGTATTTATACAAAGCTCTTTACATAACAGTTGTTTTGTATTTTCTGCTGAGTCTTCAAACATTCAGGTAGGTATGAAAATCTAACTGGGGTTACCTAAACTGATTACTAAATAAATAAAAAAGTGTCATTATTTAATTTTACTGTGATTCATAGTTGTCAAAATAGTTTCCATATTATACCCTTTTTCTATTTATGCCTCTTACCTTTCTGTATTTTTGTTGTAATGTGTGTATACAGTATATAAGAATTTTCCATTCTATTATTTTGTGTTCAAGATGTCTTTCCTTTTTAATGTATTAGTCTTTTTATGGCAATTTGTAAATTTTTTGCTCCAAATTCTCTAACTTCATGAAGGAAAATAATTTAAATAGACAAATTTAAATGCTGGTCAGGGTGTCATAGACATTCCATTTTGGAAAGGATTTGTAGCTTCTAAATCATGTTTAATAGAAAACAAAAATGAATTCCGTTCTCAGGTGACTGTGGGACCAAAGAATCTTTGAAAAGAACAAAGAGTCTTTGCGTTGAAGTCATTTATCAGGAGAAGCCAGAAAGAACATATGTTGTGATGCTGCATTCTGATGTTGTACGAATGCAGCCTGACCTTGTTCATCTCACTCAACTGGAAATATTTAGAAGCAGTTTCCCAGTCTGAAATTAAAAGAACACTTTTATTTGCAGTGTTTCTGTATTATGTTGCTCTTAATAAATACATTTTTTTTCCAACAGCACCAGTGGAAGAAATTTCCC
Source organism: Lepisosteus oculatus (assembly GCF_040954835.1). NCBI lineage: Eukaryota > Metazoa > Chordata > Actinopteri > Semionotiformes > Lepisosteidae > Lepisosteus > Lepisosteus oculatus. The sequence continues at coordinate 42,211,762 of NC_090696.1, read as the reverse complement.
TTAAAAGTTTAAAGCATCTTAGAAATAAATACCAGAGACTATTATTATGTGGCTACAAGAGATTTGTCTTGTATTGTTTTCTGTATTCTAATCTGAAATGGCTGGACCGTTTCATCAAAAGTTGCATCAAATGCCGGGCAACAGTATTTGAGCTATTTCCTTAGAGTGAATAGACAACATTATTCATTTGCATCAACAGAATAATAATTTAAACCATGAAAACAGAAGATTAAGCAGAGAATACAGTATCTGAAGACTAGGACTATACTAGTGCTGCATTTTCAAACTTGTTTTGTTGAGAGGCTCTACAAATGCTGTACTAAAACTGTAAATATTCACAAAGGTCCTAAGAATAGCCTTAAATTAGGATACAGAACAAGCCTTGAGCTGACAGGAAAGGCAAAGATTGTGGATGTTTTTTTAGCCTCAGGCTTACACTTAAACAAGAGCATGCTAGAAGTGTCCTCAAAGCAATTCTGCATATCTGACAAAGTAAAATGATTTTTTCAAAAAGAAAATCAAACTGTACTCTTGTGGGAAAGATTCTTAGGAACCTCATTCAGAATTCAAAGACCAGATGGGCTTTGTGGCTAAACTCTCTGAAGTGAAATCTGAAGATGGAACTTCAAAAATGTTGAGGAGCCTTAGCAATTTTCACTGTTAAACTGGTGTTTTAATTTGGGATTCAGCACGAGTTTGTGCTCAGAGTTTAAATTGTGTGTGGTTGTTAAATATATTTGTGTTGTTGTGGATATACTAGTTTCATACTGTACATCCAGTTATTGTTATTAACATCTCTATCATGAGAGACAAAAGTCTAAACATCTAGTGTATAAACATTTCCATTTAAAGAATGTGTATCATTGATCTTTGTAGTTTTGTTATGTTGCTGTTTTTTAACCTTAATAAGAACTTATTATTTCATAGCATATCCATTGCAAAACTGGGGTATTAGGCTCTTCAGGAAATTGTAGCTTCATTCAGACACTTCAAGGTCCTCCAGGAGACATTTTATTCTGTTTGTGGGGGGACAAAATGAGCTATTGATTGCCTTTGTGCTGTCACTCTAACAGGCATTAATATAGGAAGGTCAAACTCTGGAGATGTCATCTATCCCAATTTCTAAAGCTTGTGCTCTGTATGGATACAGGCACGCCAACTCTTATAATCCTAATAAGTTTCACTTTCTCATCAAATTACTTGGATGAATTGATGTTTCTGTGTAAGAGTTCCTTTGCTGTGGGACTCTTTTATGCAGTCAATCAAAATAAGTCACTGTCGTCTAACATCCACAACTATTGATCTGCCTTTATCGGGGGCTACAGATTTCCTGTCCTGCACAAGATAAAGCTGTATATAGGTAAGCAGACTACAACAGTACAGTGTGAGGAGTTAATCATGCAGGTAGAACAGGGTATTCCACCTGCCTTTGTAAACTTAGGATAAGTAGGTATTTACTATATAATATAATATAATTTTTATTGATGATATTGTATAATATGTAATTATATTGTTTAATTTAGGCCTGGATTCTAAATCATACATAGTGTAACAACAAACATAGCACTCCAAGTGTTTTATAGAGAATAACATTTATTCAGTGCCTTGGTAGCTAGAAATAACAATGGTAAAAAACAAACATCTGACATTAATCGTCTCATCACCCAGCATATTTTTTGGGAATTGTGCATATTTAATATTTGGAAAGTTGATGTGATGGTTGTGTGCATCAAGGCTGTTCAGAATGAAAAATAGCCAAGTAAAACAGTCATGCTTCTAATACAGTTGATATTTTTCTGAGGCAAATTTGACTGTAGTTTTGCCATTGTGGGCTTTAGCATCACAGATGAATCACACTTTTTTTTTACCCCTTTCTTTCCCTGCCTATGATTTTGTTACAAGATGCCATTTCCCTTTGATCTTCTGTGAAGGGGATGACTTGAACACCTGAAACTGAGCAGTCAGTACAGGGAAGGACAACTCTATGGGTTTTTTAATGAGCAATATGATTATGCTGCTTCCTCTCACAAAAATGAATGGTCCAGTAGCCATTTTTGCTAGGCCCTTGTAAAATCCTCACTGCCACAGAAATAAGGCCAAGAAGAGGCCCATGTCTTCAGCCTTTCAAAGGGATTTTGAATGAATATAGCAGCACTTGCAATTTTATGTCTATTTTTGTAATAACTGTTATAATTTTGGTAGTCACTTCTTTATAAAACCAAAGTGGGAAAGAGTTTAAAGGTTACAGTCATAAATTAAAAGCACCTTGTGTTCTGTATTTTCAAGAAGAAGATACCAGGTCTGGCTTTCAGCCCCTTGGTTCGTGACCTTCGGGTAGACCAGAATGAAGTCTCCCAACAGGAAAGGGGAATTGGCAAGGATTTATGGGCCACATCCTGCTATTCTGACACTAATAAGCATTGTATTGCGAAGAACTATAAACCACAATTAATTGAGCTCAGCCTTCCAGGACTCAGCAGCTTGCCAGGTTCCACTGAGTAGATCTGGCAGATAAAAGTGGATATGACTAGGTGGTAAGATCCGTCTTTGACCTCCTTTTTTTGTGTGGATTCAAGCTGGAGGGGGTTTTCTTAAAAGCAAAAACGGAGGAATTTCTGTTTTCAAATTGTAAATCATCCAGGCAAATAGCCCATCTAATTAGATTATTAGTGATAGGCAATTTGCCACCCACCTGCCCCCCAGGAAATATGCAGAAAATGAGGATGCTAGACTGTAAAACATTATGACAATTAAACATTAGAAACTTCCCAAGAATGTTGCCTCTTGGCTGTGTTCAAAGAATATCATTTAACAGTCTTTAATTGTGTGTATTATTTTACATACTGTATAAATGATAGCATAGAATCAATTTAACTTTCTAAAGTATGGATGTAATTGGACTGTTTCCACATTTTTCCTTAATAGATGGTTCTCAGAGCTCCATCAGACCTTTTTTGTAAGTAGACTGCCAGATATGTTGCACTTTGTCAGCGTGTAAGGTGGCATACAGAGAGTGTGAAGTGTTTTTGTTGAAGGGCTTTAATAAATGAGAAGCAAACAACATTACAGCAGGCCCTGCCAACTCTCCAGTCTTTAGATGCCACTCTCCTGCCTGTGCCCCTGGTTCCCCTGCTGCTCCGTTGTCGAGTTTCTGTGTCTGGAAGAGCCACCTGCTGCCCAGGGAGCTGCACAAAACTGCCCTTCAACCCAGTCAGCTGTGCTTGGAGGGGTGGAGTGCCAATACTACAGACAGCCATTCAGGAGACTGCCATCCTGCACATTAAGGCCTGCTGCAATAGCTCCTGAAGTCACAGATAGTGTACATTAAATGCAGAGCCACAGGACAAAGCAAATTCAGAAGTCGGAAGTACAATATAGGGTTATATTACTGCAATATGAAGAAAAAAAAACTTAATATAAAAACATGAAAACATGGTTTATTTTAATTTACTTTAAAAAATACTATTTTGTGCATTCATCATTACAGAACTTTATTGCAAATTAATAAAAAATACAACTAAGCAGGTCTCTTATTCTACAAGACTGGGCTTTTGTTCTGATATTGAAAAGGACTAGAAACAATAGTGAAACACAAAAGACAGATTTACCAGCACTTAACTTGCTGTTAATCATGTCAATCAAGCAGTCACACAGCACTCCTTGTTTCTTTCTGATATAAGGGCCAGGATTAAACTGAAACGCCAATTCACTGAGCCATACGTGTCAGTTGACAAGCAGGTTTAGTTTGCCAGGAGCCCCTTGTACCTACTCAGTGGAAAGGCAACGTCATGTACTAGGTCAGGAATTTACAACTGGCTGTGCAGTAAAAATTCTGATTTAATATGTGACAAACTCTTACTGAATAAGACCATTCACGCTCTGTTTTCTTCATAATGAATAATGCTGTTTAAACCAACTCTTTGGCCTACCCATATAAAAATACAATTTCAAATATGTTAAATAATAAATACAGTAATTACACTAAAAAATGAACTTTTGAGTTACCAGAAAAATTGATGGGCTTGCTTTTGTAAATATGTCCAGCTGTGTGAGGTTATGGGAATATGAAACAAGCTACCTAGCCATGCTGTTGAAGCCAGTACCCTTGCTTCTTTCAAGAAATGTCTGATTCAGATTCTAGGATCAGTTAGCTACTAACTAACTAGCTGTCTGCATGAAGTTTGTGTGGTTTTCCTCTGGGTCCTCTGGTTTCCTCCCACAGTTCAAAGACATCCTGAACTAGCAGATTAAGTGGTTTATTAAAAAACTGGTCCTGGTGGGTGTGAGTGTGCATGATTGTGTCAGTATATGCCTTGTAATGGAGTGGTGCCCCATCCAGGGTGCAGTCTACCTTGTGCTTGTTGCTTACTGGAATAAACTCCAGCTCCCCCAAATCATGGCCTCCTAACAATCCCCATCTGTGGATTGACTTCATCACTCTGTTCTCCTTCCCACTAATAGGTGATGTGTGGTGAGCATTCTGGTGCACTTTGGCTACTGTCACATCATCCAGGTGGATGCTGCACATTGGTGGTGGTGGAGGGGAGTGGAGTGTCCAGAAAAGTGGTATACAAGGGTAAGGAATTATTATTATGACCCTGAAGTGGCTGAACACGGATAACATTAAATATTTGGATATGAGTGACATATCAAAACATATCAAGTTCCTGCTCAAAGCCAATAATCTTGCTATCACTAGCTGGACGGGCATCACAGAGGAACCCCGCACTGCTGAAGCAGTACTGTGATATGGGCACTGACAGTCAATCTAGACAAGACCAGGAGAAAGAGGTACCTGTTCACATTGAATAGCAACATGTTGGGAAACATAATTAAATACAAATACCTTGGTCTGAGAACAAATGTATTAGGCAATAAGGGCACCGAAAGAGAAGGCACACAGTTATTTCTACTTTAAAAGATGGAGGCACTATAATTTCAACCCATGGACAAAAAGTGTCTCTTTATATTTGAAACTATAACCAACCCATTGCACTATATGAAAGTGAAGTATGGAGTCCAGCTGCAGGCCAGGATTATGCAGAATGGAGCAAACACACCAGAAGCTCTGCATACAGAGATCTGGAAAAAAATTATTCTAGTGCAGATAAAAAAACAACACCAAACAATGCGTGCAGGGCTGAATTAGGTCAGTTCTTACTGTTAATCAATGTACAAAGGATTCAGACTTATTATTAGCTAAACCTGCAGAGCAGTGCCTAGAACTACCACAAGACCCTGATCCTAGGGAGTAGCCCTCTCACCCTACCCTGTCCTAAAGCTCACTACTATGAACCACACTGACACTAACCAGCCTCAGGATAGCCCTGCTAAAACACCACAGATCAAGGTCAACCAAAACTAGCTAAATAACACTTCCCCACCCACTGGGGCACACACACAAACAGAAACTGAAATGCTCCCATGCCCTTAAAAGACAATACACACTGGCTAAGTATCTGACCAGAGTGCAAAACAACATGATGACACAGAGTTTACTGAAGTACAGGCTCTGTGACCACAGCTTGACCATAGAAACTGGGCAGCACAAGCAAATCCAGCTCCCCAGAGAGGACAGGCTGTGCTCCCACTGTCAGCTGGGAGAAGCAGGGAAATACAAAGAAATACTTCAGGGATTAAAGAAAGATTCTTTCATAAAATAACCAATCTAATCCCATAATAGCCACATCTACCAGAAGCATAACCTCTTCCACTCCAACAGGGGGATGGGGAGGAGACTCAAAAGAGCTGGCAGCCCACCATGCAATCTCCTGTCCCAGCCAGAGGACCAGAGAACGAGCCTCTCAGATATTAGTGTTAATAATGTTTCTTGTTTCTTAGTTATAAAAGTTTTCTAATTGTTATCAATTTGGCAACACTGCAATCTATTGGTTATGACAGTAAAACTCTCTGAATTTAAATTTGACAGTTTTCTGTTTGCTAAAAACCTGGAACCATCATTGCCTTTTAACGGGAATCAATTTAAACCTCAGATCACAACACAATCTGTACTTGTTGAACAAACCCCAATTGTTTTGTACTAATAATGCAATGCAAAGAACAGATTAAAAAAAACCCATGCACTTTAACTTCTAATGGTGGTAGACTGTATTTATAAGTTTTAGAGAGGTGTTTTATAGCCAGTTTTCTTAGAAGCATTTCTTAAAAATGTGAACCCTGTCTGTGTTCATATTTTAAAGGGTTATAACTTCCCATGACATTTCTTCACACATCCTCCCACACGCTACTACCACTGGGGTAGGATATACAATGGACCACTGTCATCTGATTGCTAGACAGATATTGCCTGAGGACCTTGAATTGATTGAGTGAGGCCTTGATACTTTGTGCTGGTGAAATCTGTTTATTTCTTTAAATGTGCATTTCAGTCAGTGTACATTTAAACTGGAATTTGTCAGTCTGCAGCCTTGTGCCCTCTGGGGAGGATGGAAGGCACCAGAAAAATTGCCTGTGACATCTTGGCTGGGCTCTACCTCTTTGCATACACCTGTTTAAACTGCTCACCACAGTATTTGTTGGAAAAGAGAGCACCTGTATTTTGCTATTTATGTTTTACCTTCTGCCTGGGTCAATAGGGGATCATCCTATAATCCTGTAAATTCTTTAGAGAAAACACAAAATACCATTTTACCATCTGGCAGAAGGTGTAATTAAAGGTTTCCACACACCAACAATGATTAGAACAATCTTGTTTTTACTCAAGATGCAATGTTTAATCTTTAGAGTGTTCCGTGCTTGTTCACTGAATTGGGAAACATTAATGTACGTACTTAAATGCTCTAATGAGTAGCTGGTGTTTTCTGTGCATTTCATTATTCCTTACCAAATGATCACATGATATACTGTAGTGTCGCATCCATTATTTTATTTTTGTGATGAGTATTTGATGCTGGCTGAACTATTATCAAAGTATCCGTCTATCCATAATGTATGTTATACAGGTAGGATGATGACTGTTACTTTGTGAGGTAATTTATTGTCCATGATTGTGGGAATATTTTAAAAAATCACTTTTATTTGAAATAATTTATCAAGACCATCCATCTATACAGTTTCTCATGGCTTAATTCAGTTTTGGGTTGCCGGAATAAACCTTTACTTGTTTGTTTGCAGCCTACGCGAGATAGACAAGAGAGGAGGTACCTAACGTCCAAGGTTTTGATTTGCATAAATTACTGATGTTCAGCCGAGCTGCTACTCCTTTATTTTCAATGAAATTCTGATTGAGGAGAAAATTCAGCTCTTTAAAATATCTAAACAAGAGACCACAGATAACAGCAGTGATTTTGTTTCTCCAATTGGGTGAATGTTTTTTCAACTATAGCAACTGTCATGTGATTTTAAAGTAAAAAGATAAGATTGCACCAGGCTACTTGAAGAGCCATCTCAAATGCCTTAATATTGTGCTTTGTAATGGACATGGATTAAAAAAAAAGAAACTGCCACTGAGATGCCCCAGTCATGGTTTATTCTAATAATGTATGTGACATTGTCTTAGGTGTGAAGAAGTGTGCATTGAAATTTACTGTTAGACTGGACCTTGTTCAGATTTCTGTCCTCTGGGATACAAGTGTCACATTGACTGGTTTATCAGCGTGAGAGGGGAAAAATAATAGCTTTCAAACACTTTAAGTGACCCTGAACATGACTCTGGTCTTATCACAGCTATCTTTCATGTTAGCTTAGGGTCTTTTCCATCACCATTATTGTTGTAAGTAAAATACCTCATGTACTTTGGTACCAGATCAATGCACAAAACAGATTATAACTGTGTTAGGTTGATTTCATTTAGCTAATGTTATTTTGGTCTATGGCATATTAACTGTGATACTGAAACTTACATAAATTATTTTAATATATTACCCAGAAATGTATCCTATAAATTATGAATATTATGAATAGTGTGTTACGCTATTTCAATGACTTTTAATAGCATATTATATAACTTTTCAGCAAACAGTGACAGATGTACTGTATTATTAAAACTATTTCATTCTCAACAGCCTCCTCTCAAGACCTAGGGATTAAAAAGTAAAGGACTAGCTAGTGGCATGGTGATTCCCAGCACAAATCAAAGAATATTTTGCTGGGGGTACTGAGGGGGAAAAAAATTATATATTCCACACTATAAATGAAAACAATATTTATTATCAAATAATAAAAAATGGCTTAAAGTAAAAAAAAAAAGCCCTGTAAATGATAATTTTAATAACGTCTAATATACAGAATAGAAATTGGTATTTTTTGTCCAAGCACCTTTTCACTTTTTGAAGTCAGCTGCCAGTGTAGATTTTGAGATCCTGCTGTTCTTACTACTAAAGCAATAGGGAATCAAGAAAGGTAAAGAGTAACAGCAGACATTGCTTGTTCCCATTTTAGTTCTTTATAAATCTTCTAGTCTTCCATCAACTGCTTGAGATGAAGCCATGCTCGCGTGAATAAACCCCTTAACCTTTAAGTCTCAAGGAGTTATCTGCACCACAGAATGGCTATGTCCTAATAGTACATACGCTGTAGAGATTGCTGAAACGTGATCCCAAATTCAATTCTGAGTGCTGAAAGATTCGTTTATACATTATCTAAAAAAATGTTTATACAACCTATCTAAAAAACAAACACTACTCCTGCTTTAAAGATCATCTCACTTAGTTTCCACAAATTTTGGAGCAGTTAAAAGTAGTTAACCTTTAACATTGACACAAATGTGTTAAAAAACACAAATAACAAGAAAAGGCAGAAACATTGAAATCTTAAATCAGAAATAGACACTCATCATTATGATATTGCTACAAAATCATTAAATTGTTGAAATATTTTTAAACTGCGTGTTTCAATAGTAAATAAAATTAGGTGTCTTCTCGCAACTATTTCTGCTATCCAAAAACATATAAGTTGTATTGATGATTTGAATGTTTTGAGGTGATTTATTAATTACATGGAAACAAGTTTGTGTTATCTATTTTCTGATTTTATCTGTAGTCCTACAGAGAGAGGACTGTATAGAACATGGTTATTTCAGCAAAATGTTTTGTTCTCTGATGTATAAAAAGTTTACAACTTGTTTTTTCTTAAAGGTTCACTTGTGAATAATGTTTATGATTATGTTTATAATTATTCACAAAAGTGTGACATAGTTGTATTTCATGGAGTAAGATTTTTTTTAAAAAAATAATTGGTTAATACTACTATTAAAATTCTGTTTGTCTCTCTACTGTCAAGCTGTCATAATCATGCAAGATCACATTCCTTGTTTGCCAAATGACAAGAACAGTGATGTGCAGTAGTGTGAAGAGGTCATATATTTCTCCTCTATTTATGTATTGATATGCTTAATATTCTTTACAGAAGATGGTTACTTAATTTTACAAAGTTATCTTCTATTTAGGTTTTTATTTTTATCTTCTGCTCTAACAGAACGGTGTCAGGCTAAAATACTGACTTAAGGCTCCATAGTTTGTGAAGATAACCTTCACCAACAGCATTTGGTGGTGTTCTTTTTCTTTAATAACTTTAAATAAAAGTGTAGTGTGTAAAGGTCATACAAAATAGTAAAAAGTAAAATTAAAGGGCAATTTTTTATGCTTGATGAATTTTCCAGGGTTTGCAGTTACTGTAGTTTAATTTAATGTGTCAGTAGTACAGAAGCAGCGTGGTACTCTAAGCAGTGTGCATATTTTTGTACATATCTGTCATTATATTTAGCCTTCTTTGCTCTTGGGTATTTTTACACCTGGACCTCAGTCCCTTCTAATGCAGAAGACAAGTGGGAGCTATTATGTTATGTGTCTAATAATGTTCCACAGAGGAGCTGTTAACCATTGAAGTACAGAGCATCCTCTTCAAGCAGGATCAGTATGAGGACTAGTAAAGGCCCCCTGGTTTGCCTGTAGCAGCTCGTTAGACAGAGGAGATGCTGGGTTACTTTAAAAATGCTGCTATTGATCCAGCTCCGGTTACGAATTTGCAATTGTTCCTTAAACACTCCCTTTGGAAAAAAAAGGAAATCAATAAAAAAGTCTTTATTGTAGTGCATATGTCGTTATCGGGCTTAATCATGATGGATTTGGCTTATTAAGGATTCTTATTCAAGGGCTTGCTCTTGCTTGCCTTGTTCACTGCTTTGCCATTTGTTTATCCTTAGACTGAAAACAATGTCAAGGCACCCCTTCATCTCCTGGCAGCTGTAAAAACCCACTCACACAGAATCGGAATTTATATTTTTATGAGCTGGATGCAAATTTACTGTATCCAAGTGACAGGGTGATGCATGTGCTGAGGTATGAGCTATGAGTAAAGTATTGCTAAATGTCTTCCTTGGCTTCAATTTTTATGTCTGGGTTTTCATAACATATGGGGTAATCAAGTCACAAAGTCTGACAGGCACTCCATGTCATGATCATGTAACATATTAATGCCTCTGTGGATGGATTCTTGGTTTGCTCGGTTCTATAAAGATGATTACAGAGGCGCCCGACCCCGATCCATGTACTGTATGTTAATACGAGTTGTTACACGAGAACATTCTGTGCATACTCTATCTGTGGCATTATGAATTACATTGCAGCATCTCAGAAATGTTTGAAGTAGTTTGCTACACTTTATTGAGACTTTCCAGGTAGCATACCCAGTTAATATCATCAGTGGATAAATATAGCATTATTGTGAATGAGCAGAGACCTTTTTGTTATAAGCGAATGATTATTTGACATTTCTTCTTCAATAATGATCTAGTAGTGTGTCTCACTGACTAAACTGAGTACTTTTTATTTACACTTACAATTTGGAGCATTCATTACATGTCATGCTTGAATGCTTTCCTTTGTCCCCATCCCTCATGTGAATTATATTTTTGGTGGCAATACAGTGCAATATGTGAATCACAGAAATAAAACCACATGACATTTGTCAAGCACAGTTTCTTTGTGTCTGTATATTATAATTATGAAAAAGAATAAATTAATTATAAATAACGGAAGACTTCTATATAACAAAAGGCATTATAATTGCAACCAATAAGTACAGGCACCAATTGTTGCATTTTAATGCCACTCAGTATATAAAGAGAAGGATGATTTTTGTTTTAAATATTGTATTTTTGTAATAATTTAAAGCTTGTTACCATTTAAACCTGTACATCACACTAATTTTACATTTTCCATACTGCAGATGAGCATTATCTTAAATTGAAGGGAAAGGTGTATTTATACTGACAGTGCACATTGAGTATCCACAGTATACATATTGTTAACATCAAATAGTTCTACTGTATTTTAAAAGTTTTATGGTAATGAAATGCCAAGAAAATGAAAGGTCTGTTCTGCGCAAAACAAGCGTTTGCATCCTAAGATGAGTAGTTGACAATACATCTGCAGAAAATATCTGGGCTATTGTGAACACCGCAGCTAAGAAAAAAAAAGTTTACACTGCTTCAGATCATTATAAATCTTTGTTAAAACAAAGACAACATGAATATATGTGTTATTGACAGTATTCATTCACTAATTGCCTTGAATTTTCTAATTTTCTAATCCATTTTCTAAGCGCTTTATTCAATACAAGGTTGTGGGGGAGCTGGAGCTTGTAGCCTTGAAATAATTTTGCAAATCAAATTGCACAATTTTGCTTACTGGAGAAAAATGAAAGCAAACTGAAAATGCAAGATTTCTTGTAATCTGAAACTGCAGTGTAAAAAAAAAATCATTGCTTTCTCTATCATCATTTCACTTTTTTCTTTGAAAATGTCTTGTTTTATAAAATATTTGAACTGACATCCATAGAGCCATTGTTGGCTCAGACCTTCAACTCTCTTTAGAGAATCCTAAAAACTTGAAACATACTTAAACCGAGAGGTAACTCATGTGACCTTTAAGTGACCTGTATAATTTTGTTGACTTTGTCACAATGAGACAATGTCAATGCCCTTGGAACAAAATATTTCCCCTATTGAATAATTTCTTATTGTCTAAACATGCAGTTACAAAGTACTGAAATCCTAAGGCAATGTCCTTATTTATGCATTGGAATCAATGGAAGGATAAAATACTGTATATGATGACAGTCATATACATATACATTTATACATTGGCCATGGGCAAAATTAAAACTGTTCTCAAAATTTATTGATGAAAGGCTTGTAGTGTGAGAGAAGCTCATCTCTGTTGTAGACAAGGATTGAAAGCAGGCTGTCTGAGAGGAAAGTAGCATTCTCTGTTATACGGGAAATCTTTTATCCAGAAGGCTATTACAACTACTTGGGTGTATGCACTCTGCCCTGCAGGACTGGTGATTTGCTCAGGGTGCAGTCCAGCCTTGTGCCATGTGGTAAGGATTGTCATCATCCTTACCACCAAAGCACTTACTGCAACAAGACATTAGGCCTTACTGGGTTAATGAATGGATGTCAAGACCGAGACTGGACCAGAGATATGCAGTTTGCATAAACACTTGTAATTGAAACCTTGAGATCTTTACTGTTCATACAGTATCAAAATAGCCTTGGGATCTGTCAAATCCATCTCTTTTCTAACCACTTCAGCCAATTCAGAGTTGCGAGGCAGCCAGAAGCAACAGGCACAAGGCAGGGTACACCCAAGATAGAATGTCTGTCTATTGCAGGGCAGACAGACAAAAACACAGACATACCCACAGTCACACTGGAGTCAATTTTCCCTAAAAGCCAATTGACCTACCAGTATGTCTTTCGGACTGTGGAAGGAAACCAGAGAACCCCGAGGAAACAAGTGCAAACTCCACGCAGGTCCGGATTTGAACCCCAGGTCCCAGCACTGTGAAGCAGCATTGCTTATAGCTGTGCCACCAGGATCTGTCAAATATTCTTTTTTTTTTAAGCTGCTGATTTTTGTGAAATTTCTAAATGGGAGGCATGGTGGTGGTGTGGTTTTGAACAAGCATTGCTTGTTCACAGTCCAAAGGGTGCTCTCTGGGGTGCTCTCTGCGTTGACCTGCGTTTGATCAGAACGTACAAACACACATTCACACCAGAGCCAATTTTCCAGAAGCCACTTAATCTACCAGGGTGTCTTTGGACTGTGGGAGCACCAGGTAGAAACCCAAGTGAACATGGACAGAAAATACAAACTCCACACAGATTGCCCCCAGGAATTGAACCCCAGGCTCCAACCCCAGGCTCCAGCTCTGGCATCAAAGCTAACCATTGTGCCACTGTGCAGCCATTATATAATTCATGGAAATCACTGCATATGAACAGTTTTGTGGTGGAAAAATAACAGTAGCTTAAAAGGAAATTATTTATTAAACACATAATATTTACATTTGGAGTGAGGTGATGGAGCCCAACTCATTACAATCTTCTGGAGCAGATCCCTATCATTAACCACCCTAGTGCACTCAGAAGTGGACATGAATTTTTAAAGAGTGGAAATGTATGACTGTTTTCCTCACATATCTATCACCCACAGGTAAGCCTGCTCACTAAAGTGATGCTACAAAGGAGACAGTTTTAGTAGCAAACAAAAATGTATGTATATTTAGCCTTTTTTAGTGTTCATACCTCACAGGTTTCAGTTAATCAAATCAAGTGATGAAGATGGGTTCTTAAAGCTGTACCTCACTCTCTCTAATCTCTCTCTTTGTCTTTCCCACTAAATGCTTCTCTGTCCCTTTCCTTGAATCTCCCTTTCTCAAGTCTACTAATTGGTCTCATCTTTTGGAAGGCCCTCAGCCACAAAATTGGGACGTTTCAGCCTTATACTGTACAGTATGTTCTCCAAGGCATCTATCTGGTCTCCACTCAGGCATGGTGTGTGCTTAACTAATTAGAACAGCCTTCTGCTGTGAAAAACACACCAGCAACCTCTACTGTTTATCTAGTGATTTCATGTCTAATCATTAATCAATAGGAGCATTTTTAAGAGCAGTTACAAAAGAGAGGAGTACTTTGCTCCCCTACAGCCAGTTTGGTAGTTAGTAGATAGTTGATCCTTTGATCTTATTCAGCAGTTTCTTGAAAGAAATCAGGGTGTTGGCTTCAATATGACTGGGTAGCTTCTTCCATTATCCCACAACCCTTTTCGTAAAGAAGTGCCTCCTGTTTTCAATTTTAAAAGCACTTATATAGACTTTCCACTTATGTTCTCTGGTTTGGGTTTCACTGTAGTAGTACATTGGGTAGACTTTGTCAATGCTTTTGAATATTTGAATCAGGCTCCCTGTAATTTTCTCTGTCTTAGAACCCTCCAGAATACAACAATGCATACTCACATTCAGAGACAGTAGCATCTGGGCAACGAAAAGAAGAGCCACTAAGAAAGCTATTTGAGAAATAGTTGTTGGAAGGTATAAATTACATTCAGCATATCATTCTAAAGCAATGGTCCCCAAATCTGTTTTTCAAAGTATGAAATCATTGTTTTTTTATTTTATGTTATATAGTAATTTACCAATATGTTATAGGACTACAATGTGTTATAGAAATGCCAGAAATCTCTTAATTATCTTTCCAAAAATAAGATGTATATGTCATAAACGTTTACATAAACTTTTTATTGTGCTACTGCATTTCAGCCTGAACTTGTCAGATCTGAGAAATTTAGCAAGGCTGGTCAGTACCAGAATAAAAACCGGGACAATATTTTCTCTGCACATAAATGTCCAAATATGTCGATCAGGATCACTGTGATGTTGGGGTGCTTGAGATCTGATGGTAAATCAAGGTTATGTCTCCTACTGTTTGTAAAATATGCGTGTTAATCTCGGTGTCCTTGGTAAATTCCACTTCGAGCTTGCCAAATATGACCAACATTAAGTTCCCTCTTCAATTCTATTGGTAAAGCAGCTCCTGTTCTGATCTGTTGTGAAAGAGGGGCTGCTGGTACAGTATATAATGGCTGCCATGCATCAGCCAGGTGAGTGCAGCACTTCAATGGTGGATGAAGTGGGTCCTTTTTCATATGTAAATTATTTGAAAAAATGTGTTACATAATTGTGATTCATTTATGTACATAGAAAGGGATAAATAGTGAGAAAAAGAGACCAACCATAATCAGATCTCTTCATCCAACCATAATCAGTCCTTCTAGACTAGAAGATTAAAACTTGTGGTAGAAAAATTAAATAAATGTATTTTTTTTAAATGTTTCACACCTTCACTGACTTAACTTTTGTTTATAATGTTCTAATGTAAGACAGGCAATAGCCTTCCTAGTCTTTTTTGCATGCAAGAATAAAGTTGAATAATTTATGATCAAATTAGTGTAAAGCTCAACAAACACACCCTCTGGCATCTGCATAATCTGTAATTGTTCAGCAAACAAAATAAGAATTCAGGGCCACACTGTGGTAGAAGAAAAAAAAAGAAAAGCCTTTGTCTTGGGTTGAAAAGTCAAAGCTTTGTTTGTGTTCTGTAATTGATGTTTAACTCCAGCCTTTGCTGGTCTTGCAAAGTCAGTGGAGTGAATTTTAGAGTGCAGACAGAAGCCACTAAGCTACGTTTACTGGTTTCACAAGTTGGATTCCAGTCTGAATTTGTCAATGAAGGATGAGCAGTCACTCAGGATACAAAAGATGAGAGATGGCTTTTTTTAGGTACTTTGGACTGTGCTTGGCAAAGCTGTCTTGAGATTAAGGAACACAAATTGTGATTCAGATGTGAGAAAATGCTTCATTGTATGATTTGAATTTTATGTAAAAATATTCTAAATGGGAATGCCTTGCAGAAGTATTAAGTTTCTTAGACTGTTTTCACATTTTGTTGCTTTAAAACATCAGTCATGATACTTTTAAGTAAAAATATTTGTTATATACTGTACACATCCTGATCCACGCATTCAAAGCAAAAAAAAGTAAATTATATGAAAGAAAAATAAAATACCTTAAAAAAGTATACAGTACAAAAGTCATGATTTTACTGTATAGGTAGTCAAAACGTCGTCTGTGGCAAACCAAAAATATTTTAAGTGCAAGAAATTACCTTTAACAAGCCCCACAATTAGTTGCCTCTGTTTGTGTGCAATAGTAGTGGTTCACATGATTTTAGAATATATACACCTGTCTCTGTGAGGTCCCTAAATCAGGTGGTGAATTTCAAGCAAAGGTTGAATCATGAAGACCGAGGAGCTTTCAAAACAACTCGGGCATAGTTGTATAAAGATTTTTCAGTAACCCTTAATATCTCCTTGTGCATGCTTAAATTGATCATTAATAAGTGGAAGGCACCCTGATGCTGTCTACAGTAGATCAAACAGCTCCTCCAAACTGAGAAGGCAGGAAAGGAAATACTGATTAGCAATGCCACTGTGAGGCCAAAGGTGACTTTGAAAGAGGTCCCGAGTTCAGTGACTAAAACAGGAGAACATTTCCATGGGTCAACAATATCATGGTCACTCCACAAAGGGGGCTTGGAATGAAACCCCCCCAACTCAAATCCCTCATGGGGCTTGCAACAGAGCAATTCACACTGCAAACATGTGGCAAAAGACAAGACAGAATTGAATTTTCTGATCTAAATGCAAAGCATGACATCTGACACAAACCCTTCACAGTACATCTTTCACAGACACCTTCTATGTTGACCAGCATGGTGGTTGGAGAATTATATTATATTTCTGCTTCTCAGCAACATTAACTACAAAGCTTGCCTAGACTAATGGGATCATAGAAATTTAGTTTGCCAGACCTTTATTCCATCTGGTTCTCATTTTTCCCATTTATATTTGTATTTTAAGGTTTCAATTTGTTTTTGTTATCGGCACGCAACGCCTTGCTCTTGTCCTCATTAAATGTCATCTGCCATATTTTTGCCTAGTCCCGGATTTCCCCAAACCTTTTTGAATTTCTTTTGCAGCTTCTATAATGTTTGCTAATCCTCCATTTTGGTACAGCATGAGCTGTAAACTTGACTAATTTTTCTGACCGTTCCAGAATCTAGATTAGTAATATGAATCGGAAAGATCCTAATACAGATCATTGGAAAGCTCCAGTAATTTGCATCACCATTTTCTGTCCATACTGTACGGTACCAGTTCAAAATCAAAACGCAGCAACCTGCATGTCTTCCATTTGCAATTTTAGAATGAATCTTTAGTAAAAAAGTTTATTAAAAGCCTACTGAAAATCTAGATATACCATATCATATGTTGTTTGTACCCATTACTACTCTTAGAAGAACTCTAAGAAGTTAGTTAAAACGTTTCTAAACTCACGTTAGCTATCGCCTGGAATCCTGTTGCCATCTTGATGATCCTCTAGTAATTCACATTTCCTTAATCGCACATGTATTGGGACCCATGTTGCTATATACTGTAGTTACTTAGTTTTGCTCTGACACCTTTTTTACGGATGAGTGCTACTTGACAAATGTTCCTGTCAGTGGGTATTATTTCTTTCTTGAGAGATTGCAAGAAGACTTTTGTTAACAGCTAATGAAAAAAAAATCTGTTTTCTTAAGTGCAATTGGTGGAATACCACTGAGCCCTGGAGATTTATCTTTAGTGCTTTTACTACTTGTAACAAATTTGCCTCTTTTATACAAAAACATTAAATATAGATTTTTTTTCCTCTTTCCTCAGCTTAACGTGTGTTTTCAATTTCATCCATTTTACTCCCATCATCTGAAAGCATCTTCAAAAGATTCTTACAGTCACTGACAGTCAATGCAGTGAGCTTCTTTAGAATCAACAGTAAAAAACTGTACAAACCAAAGGACACAAATAAATAAGGAAACAAAGTGCATTAAAAACCCAGCCATAAAGGGTGAAACTAAGGCATTGGATTCTTTCAAGAAGTGGTTGCATCAGAAGCTCAGATAGATTAGCTTCCAAAAATGGGCTATATGGACGAAATGGCTTCATATAATTGGTAAACACGTTCTTATGTTTTTTATGTGAAAATAAAAATATAGTCCCACAACTCACTTAATGTAATGAATATTTCTAGAAAAATGCTATGAATTTGTTTTTAATGAAGATATTGAAAATCAGTGCAGCTGTTCAAATTAGATTTTTAAAATAATTACACCTTTTACCAACATGCAATATCTGTTTATTGCGTTAAGTGGCGTAATAAAGAGTAGTCATTACCAGCTCCTGCTATTTTTGTGGCACCTTTTTGTCTTTGACATGTTAATATTACTTATTGGTCAAATCTCTGTCGGTGCTTTGAGAGCTGGAGAACTGGGGCTCAGGAAGGGAGATACGTGCTTACTTACGCCTTACTGGCTGTTTTGGCTTTTGTGTGTTTGGGATTTGATAGGTATGCAACGGCAGAGATTCTTTCACGATGATACTTTCCGCAGTGTCTACAGTGCGGTATGTCTGCATAGCGACTGTCATACTTTAGAGTGCCTGAGGTATTTTCTTTTCATAACAAAAACTAAAACGTAATATATTTGGAGGACTTGACCTTTGGTTGAACCTGTTCTGTGTTCTTCAACTGGCGTTGCTTCAGGTTGGCCATTGTAAAAGGCAGACATTGCACTAATTTAATTTAACACACTACACTACCTCTGGTACAGGCTACCAAAGAAATTGTTATGAGAAGAGAATTAATGCTTGAGGGCTCAGTCTTTTTTTATTTATTTCTTATCTCCTGTGCAGAAATTATATAAGCTAGGAAGGACCCTGAGGTGTGTGAGTGGCTGGCATAACAGTGGATTAAAAACAGCTTTGCCACGTTGAATGAAAATGCTTTTCTAGCTTTGCTGATGAAGTTTTAGCTGTGAAACACTTCACCGTCTATAGTGTTTTAGATTTAATCTTTCAACTAATATGTAACTGCAGTTGCTCAGGCTTAAAATCTTCAAAACCCTTAATATGCAATGATAACGGGTTATTAAGGGCTGAACAACTTAGTCTTACAGCATGTCTTATCATTGGTCCTGAAACATTACTCAAATTATATTTTCTTACATTTGTCCCTTAATTCTATGCACTCAATTTCTTGCCCTTTTTATCCCAGAAGTCTATGCACTCTATCACTAACACTACAGCCATGGCATTGGAGGAATGCAAGATTATGGCTATTTGAAATCTCTGACAAATCTTATTTTAGTTTATTAGTTTTATTTCTATTTGGATATTGTTATGTCCAAATATTCAAAATATTTAAACATCCCTCTTCTTCCAAATAATCCACCTGAAATGAATGAAATTTACATTCTAAGTATTGTTTTTTTGCAATGGACCCTTAAGTGTTGTTTATTGAGTTATATTGTGATTTTGAAAATGATGGTTTAGTTGTCACTAATCCAGATAAAACCACATTCCTGAAATTGAATTTAAAATACAATTTTGTTTATTCCATAATGCCCACCCCTTTCATCATAGAAACAGAAATTCTGAGGACTAAAAATGTAGATACCGGATGGTACATTACTTAACCATGAATTATGCTGTGGTTTTAAAAATATCTCTCAAAGCACTTTTCCTCGCACATTAGCTAAAGCATTTGGAAAATGTTTTGAACAATGTTTTTTTTTTAGTGCAACCTCATGGATCATTGCTCTTTGATTTAAATTGTAATTTCACAAAATATAGAAGTCACTGCAGTTGCAAATAAAAGCATCCTTGGAAATCCTTGCATTGATCTATCCTCCTGAATTTTCTAAATCCGTTCCCACAATGATTGACGACCTGGTTTATGAACAGCGGTGGTTCTAAAATGAGACTCCTCTCCCCCCATTTAAACAAAATGCACTTTAAGAAACAATCTTTGCACAGATTGTGTAGTCCCTGGAAGGTGAGAAAGGCACAAAACAAATAAAATCTGCAACATAAAGAGAAATACTGTGAAGGCAACCCACCCCCAATGAAAAGCAGAAATCTTTTGCCCTGCGGAGCAATTTCTCTAGACCACACCACCCAAAACAATGACATCCTTATTTTCACAGCAACTCTTAAGTTTTACAAAAACAAATGGTGCATTTTTGTTTTCTTGAGTGCCTTAACAGAAGAAAGACTCATCATTTGAAGCATGTGCCAAACCCACCAAGAAAAGAATGTCTTCTCTCATTTATTTCTTGGGGACTTTATAATTTTGTGGAAGTGTGTTTTGGGGTGGGGGGCATGCAATTTTATTTAGTGTATCACACAGATAAAGCAGTGCAAATAATTTTGTGATGTCATTAGAATGATCGTGAGCACCTCCAGTTACCAGTTAAACATTATATTTTATATCCATAAACAAGTTACTAAAATATTGTTGGAAGGAATTTCAAACATTTTGACAAGCTCTTTTGGGTCTAATTTATTTTCTTAAACCATTATTAAAATCAATGTGGAATGCCCTGTAGGCTGCGTTTAAAAAAAAAAAACAGTGGAAAAACTCTGATGCCTCAGGTAATTCGTGACAAAGGGTATTTTAGTGTAGGTGTGTGTATGGGGAAGGAGGATATCTTGGCATTTTGCTTAGTGTATCACAAAGAAAAAATAATGTAATGAGAATCACTGTGTGCACCCCCAGTTACCAATGAAACACATTTAATTTTCAGAAACTGCTTGGACTGATATTGTTGAATTTAATTTGAAAATTCAGGAGGGTGTGTCAGTGCAAAGATTTTCAAGGACTTTGTATTTACATTAGCAATGTCTTTGATGTTATTTTATCATGAAATTCTTTAAATTGATACACATTCTTCCAAAAGGTTGCGTTTAAAATAAGAACATGCATAATTCAGATACTAATTTAGAATGTTTAGGATAAGTTGCGAGAAGGAGAAGAGGAGGATATGCCATCAAATTCCTGGTCAGGAAAAAATGGAAAATCACCCTTAAACTATCAACGAATGATAGCTGTTTTTTTAGCAAAATAGTTTAGTCATGGATGAATGCTCCCAAAATCAAATTAACCTGCTGCTGCCATTACAGGTGAGTTGATAACAAGGAACCACAATTGAAATAAGTAAGTGGCTGCTTTTGGTTGCATTTCAAATGTTATTCATGAGCATCTGAGGGTGTCCATAACTTCAGAAACTTCTTTTCTTAATACCTCAGTGTTACAAAACTGCCCCCAATGGGAAAAATCAATTTACCAGCCTCTGCAGACCCTTCGTGAAGATTCAGACAAGTTGCAGGCTTGCTTTTTAGCAAGTTAAGGAGACAAAGTCAGCAGAGTTATCGAGGAAGAATTGGTCACATACAGTAGATCACAGCAACTGTTTTCTGTTAAGCTTTTTGATGACTGTGTATATACAGTACTTTGCAAAATTATTCACCCTATTCCAGTGAAATCCCATTTTGTTGAATTGCAAAAGATTTCTATAACATTAATACTATTTACATACTACATACTGTAAATATTGGAAGTGGAATGAAATTCACTAGGTTTATACTGTAGGTTTCTTTTACAGCAAACCATGTCATATTTGGTGACCTCTGTAGTGATACCACTGCTTCTTTCCTCACTTTTTCAAATGAAGGAGTTAACACATGTTCTTGTATCACAGTAAAAACTATCCTGTTTTGCATATACAGTACTACCATGCTTTGAATTGGGTAGTTAATTAAATTGCACTGTCCCTAGAGACTTGGCACTCCTTTTTCATGACTTTTTAAATGCAGGGCTAATTAATGCTGCAGTGTTATTTACCTTTATTTAATTAACTTTATCCTGATGGTTATGGGATCATTGTTATTACTTTCCTAGCCTGGTTTTTCAAATGTCAGAGCCTTGTGCTCGTTATATCCCACTAGTGTTGAGAATCAAAGCGATATAAATGGTAGAACCATATTTTACTATAATTCATTTCCATACACATTCATAATCTTTCGGAATAAGACTCTCATTCAGCATTTTTAAAAGCATGATGTCTTGTCACAGGGTTGCTAATGTTTTGAGCAGTGCTTGCAAAATATTATTTGTTTTTATATTATGCATCTTTTATTGATGGTATCCTTTTAAGCAAAGCTTCTCATTTGGTCCTTTATATTAATTATTTGCCTATCATACTCTCCAGAGTGTTGAAGGAATGTTCTTGCCTATGTGAACGAGACACATTTCTGAATTACATTGAGTGTTGCTACAATTCCACTGAATGTAAATTACAGTACACTTATTGACATGTTTATATAACCATTCCCCATAATTTGTCGTCCTTTATATACCTTTTGTTTGTAATGTAGTCAGCTGAAAACTTATTTGATTTACATCAATATGATTTGCGGACGTGACAGAATCAGAACATGGTGACTATTTCAAAACATTGAGACTAAATGCTAGGTTTAGGAGTAAAAGGTTGCTTTCTAGCTTACTATGAACTATTTTTCTACGTTATTAAAGATATAAATATTATGTATTCTCACATGTAGAAATGCATATGGGAATCACAGACTTTAAAATCACTGTATATGCATTTGAAACCGCATCAGGAAGCACGGATGCTCTAGTTTCCTACCACACTCCAAAAACATACTGATAGATAATTGGCTTCAGACAAAATTAGCCCTGGTGAGAATGTTTGTGTCTGTGTGTGCCCTGCGATGGACTGGTGTCCCATCCTGGGTGTATCCTGCCTTTTGTTGGGATGGGATATGGCTCTCCTATGACCCTGTATTGGAAAAGCTGTTAGAAAATGGATGGATGAAGAATTATCCCACAGAAAAGATCCCAAAAAGTCCCAGAAAGAAACTCTTTCTATAGAATGTGAAAGAGCTTGCTCAATAGCATTAAAATCAGGGCTTTGACTTGGTCAGTTCAAATGTTTCTACTGCTTCTTCCTGTACAAATACTTGATTAAGCATGCAGTATGTTTTAGGTCATTGTCTTTCTTCAGAGTGAATTCCCACCCGATAAGTTTGGAGGCATTCTTTCAGACCTCGGCAGAGAAGATGTGTCTATACACTTCAGAATTAATTCTGCTGCTGGCATCATCAGTTACGACATCAATAAAGGCCAATAAGCAATGTTTTAAAGGCAACCTTGCATGATCAAGCCATGACACTGCCTTCACTACGCTTCACAGATGATGATGAATTTGCAATCATCTTTTTCTCCATGTTTTTGCCTTTCTGTCACTTTGATGAAGATGGATCTTTGTCTTTTCTGTTCATCAAACATTGTTCTTGAACTGTTGTGGCACATCTTTGTACTTCTTTGCAAAATCTGGCCTTTCAGCTTTTAGTGATAAGAAGTTTGCATCTGCAAGGGCCCTTTGTAATTCTCTTGTTGAATTCTTCTGCATACAGTGAATTGAGATTCTTTCACTCCTGTACTCTGGAGATTGTCTGCAATCTCCTTAAGCTGTTATTTTAGGATTTTTTTACATCAGCTGCTGTTTTCCTTGGTAACCTGCTCTTTTTCGCTTGCTTCCTCCTACAGTAGCTGTCTTTTTTAAGATCGTACTTAACAACATTACATATCATTGATGTTGTGATTCCCAATCTCTCTGCAATGGTTCTAACTGCAAGTGTCTTTGTTCTCATCTTCACAATTGCTTGTTTTCCCATTATAGACAACTCTCTAGTGTTCATCTTAGCTTATGCATTTTAACTCAAGAGCCAGATCCAAAAAGTAAATGATAAGGGCTGCAGTCAAAGCTATGCATTCACAGCTCATTAATGTTTGCACAATGCAACATGGATCCCCTGATCAATTTGAAATGCCTGTCAGCCATTTGTCCTGGTACTTATTCTCACCTGAAATGGGAAGGGATTGAACAAAACAAATGACAATGTTCTAACATGGCTAAACATGCATGCAAAATAATACCGAGCAACAAAAAAAATGAAAATGCTTTTGCCTTCCACATTAAATGAAATACTGTAGAGATTTAATTTTTACATAGCAAAAGTGACAAATTTCTTTGTGTGCAAAATTCCCTGTACTTAAGCCTTTCACTGTACATGAGGCACAAGCTATTGAATTGGCATACAAAAATAATTTAATTTTAATCCAGCAATTGGTAACCACCATGTAGATGCAAGAATATGTAATGGATATAATTCATATCATGTATACATTCTGTTACATTTAAAGCTGATTTAATAAAATTGCCAATCATGAAAAAACAATAGAGAAACATATTACAATGGGGAATGTGCACAATTCTAAAAACATTGCTAAAATATTTTCAAACAACCCTGAATATATCTGGAAACACAGATTAAATGTATAGGAAGTTATTAACAATTTTGTTTGTTATTTTTTGTATACTCATATTTGACATATACAGTAAATCCAAAGTACAAGAGCTTGCTTCTATCCAGAAATATGTAGTTAGAGGTCACTGCAGTCTTGCTAAGCCTAAGAACAAACCAGCTCTACCTGAAGTCTTAATAAGAAAGTTGGGAGGAAAAGGACATGAGCTGGAAAGATCTTAATTACTCAGCCGCAGAACAAACATCCTTGCCTGTGGACTTAAAGGCAGGTCACACACCAGCAAGCTGCATCCACAACTCTGCTGACAACGAACCAAGAAGAGTGAGACGTCGCAAGTACCAAAGGGATTTCTATTCACATTCCCCCCACAGAACAACTCTTGATATTTCTTGGCACCTACAGTACCCCCTTAAAATAATAAAAAATGTAACAAGAAGACATTTCAACTACATGAATGCCTTCTGATATACACCTTTTTTGTATAAAATCCATGAATGCACATGACAACTAAAGCCTATCACATAGAAGACAATTCATTGCTCCAATATGAATAGTTTCAGTCTGACTCTATTTTCAGCCTCTTTGCATTCAGTTGCCAGCCTCAGAGATTTCTCACTGTGGAGTGCTGCCCAGTTACATCCCCTACTCTAATCTACATAGTCCACTGCCTTGGGCTGTTTGCAGTTTAGTTGGCAGGAAGCCTGATTCTCTTCTGTAAATACAAATGGCTTCTACAATCTCATACTTTTCACAAAACTAACAGATTTTTCCAATATAAAAAAATTACCCAAGATTAACTGTATGATCCAATGCATGAAAAATGAAACATGACAGCATCTTTAAGGACCTTCCTTCAGCAGTTCTCCACCTTGTTTTTCTTTCTTTTGTGCTGCTTTTTTGAAGTCTTTCACCATTTGTTTTTGCAATATTTACTGTTTCCAACATGAGGATTTTCTCTTGATTTCTCAGCTTTTCTTTTGGTAAGGAAAGGAAACCGGAATCCAGTAGATTTCAAGGGCTACTGTACATTCAGTCTTCAGCTACTGTACATAAGAAAAGCAAAAACAAACATGTTTTGTTAAAGTGATTTCTTATCTTTGTTAAAGTGCCTTTCTTTGGGCACGATTCTTTTTAGTTGAAATTAGTTGGGATTCCATGAGGACTACAAGAGCTTCAGGTTATTATTCCATCTGAACTTTCCAGTAATTACCAGAATAAATGAATTTTTTGGTCAAAAATAATGTTTAACTATTTCTAAGCACTGATGGTTTTAAGGTTGGGAGTCAAAGATTCTCTAAGATTGCAATTGGTTACAATGGTTTCAATGATAATGTATGAGGATTGTTGGGCCTCAACATAAAGAGGCATATTTACTATTAACAGAATATATTTTGAATCTCAGAGTGATTATGCTGAAAATTCAGTTCAGAAATATTGTCCTCTTGTCATGTTTTTTAGCTGCAATGTTTTGTGGTGAAATGAGTTTGTAAACGGTGGGTTCAGAGGGTGCATTAATGTTCATTTCATAAGGTTACTGTACTTCAAAGATCTATCCTACAACACTGTCTATAGACTAACTGTATTGCCATGTGTGAGGAAAAACCACAGGACAGCTTTTGTCTTCAAAACATGTGATTACAAATGTTTTAAAATAATTATATAAAATAAAATAACTTTTTTTGCAAATCAGGTAAATGGATTCAGTAAAAATATTAAAATGGTAACTTTATCCTTCTGCATCTTTAAAAAGATTAATAAGTGTTCAAGTTAAAAAAATAATTTCATGCTCACCCATGCTCAAGTTTTCCAAATTAATTTTGAATGTAGCTAATTTGGACACTGTATATGCAGTTGTATATTCGCTTTATGATAAATCCAATTTGTTTTCCAAAACATAAAACATTTTATTACATCGGATGAACAGAAGATACCAAGAATAATTTATATTAAAAAACGTGCATATGGTACCATAGTATAGTGCACTTAAAATATCTTATTTATTCTAGAGCTTCCTGGAGAAGATTGGCACAAATCAAGTTAGAAATTGACTCTTCATTCAAGAATTAACCTTTTAATGATGGGCCTTATCATATTTTTCTGGAATTCTAAATATGCAATTTTATATAACTTGATTAATCTACTGTGTTTTAAACAAACAATAACAATCCTTGTTTGCATTCCTTTTGCAGAGAATTCTAGCAATTTAAACTAGAAATTTCCTTTCTATTGCCTGACATTGTTTTCTAAGTCCTATCTCTGTCATTTCCGAAACTTCAACAGTAAAAGAAGTAAGCATAATGAACTCTTTAAAAAGAGTGTCATGATTCAGTCATGAAATCTTTCCTGCTTACACATACTGTAATATTCTGCATAAATTGCAGAGAAGAAAATTCCTCCCAACAATGTTCAGAAGATGTATAGATTGTAACAACACACATTGTGAAATTCTACAGTACTGTATGTCTAGATAAAATGAATAAATAACTTTAATACCATTTCACATATAGGTAGGATATCTGACTCATTCTCAGCAAAGATGACTCTGAGGAAAGACATCTGATAATTTGGAAGTGAGATTTGCGCCACAAGATTCATAAAGGAACATTTGCAAGAATATCATGCCAACACTCTTTTACAATTTTTACAAAAAAATATTTACAATATTTTCAACCACTGTATGTATTTTATTTTTCACTCCCACCATTAACTCCTTCTATGCGATTGTGATTATAAGCAGCATTTTTTTAGAAAGAAAATATTAATTGCTTTCTTTTATCTTCACTCAAATGAAGCCATAGACGTTCTGATGTTTATTATAAGTACTATTTGACTTTGGCTAGATTGGAAAACTTAAGCAGCAGTTTTCAAATAAAAAAAAAGTATAGTCAGTATAAAAAAGCAAAGTATTATGGACAGAAATTGTGCCAGAGCTTCCGGGAAAAGAATTGTAATTCACATTTTGAGTTTAAAAAAACTGAAGCCTCAAAAAGCATACAAGTATGTATTTCCTGTAAATAAGTAGAAGGAAACAAATGAACCTGCCTTGAACAAGAAAGCAAGTATGAAGCACAGAGGGCTCTAGGATCCCAACACGGGTTTGGGGACCATACCCTGGATAAGGCACTGTTATTGTACTTTTGAGTGGTTCAGCAAAATGCCCAGCTGTATAAATGGGTCCAAATGATTAAGCATGCCTGCTAAATGAGTATTTTCCAGGTCATTATTGTGAATTTGTTTTCAATTGCCTCACATGGATAAATAAGTGTTGTGCTTTTACATATTGAAATAAAATAAAGGACGTTAAAGAGTATGATGATAAAGAATTTCAGTTTGTCTGCATCTTTTGTCATTTATGTGGATATAGAGAATTTAAAACATGGTGAGGAGGCTCTACAGTCTTTCTGAAAAATGATTCATATGTGCAATTCCATTAAATTTAATGAAACAACACTCTTATACCAGAAGAATGTACACAGTAAAATCAAGAAAGTTATTACTAAGAATCTGGACTTCCTTACATTTTAAAAAAGGAACGCTATACAGTGTACCGATTGTAATAAACGTGAATAAATGGAAATTCCAAATATATTTCTTTTTACACTGTGTGTTATAGTTAATAGCATTAATATATTATTAAAAACAAGGGTGTATACTTTTTAAAATAAAAATTAAATATCACATAAACCCTGACATACTGTAAGCTTCCAAATTACAGTATAAAGATTCGACATCGCCTATCGTAAAAGGAATACCTAACCGTAACACAGCACTTTCTTTATTCTACAACACAGGTAACAAAGTAACCAAGTGAAAAACCTAAAAAAGACAAATTCCAAACACACACAGCATTAACTACTGACTTGTACAGATATTTATAATGCTAACCCTACGTATTGTGTTCCTAGCATTACAGACTTGGGCGCAAAGATATCTACCCAGCAACTGAGGCACAACTGTTGAATGCTAAACAAATGGCACCTTTTTTTCTATTCCAAACAATGCATAAAATTAAAATGAGAAAATTATTTTAGCCTGATGGATACCACCAACAGGATATGGATATTTCCAAAATTAAAGGACAGGACTCCCTTACTTAATTAAATGCTAAAATAACCTGGACATTCTGCAGTTCTGTCTTTAAAGATAGTCAAGGAGACTTCTTTTCCTTTCTCTTCTCTATAAACATTTCTATTTCAGTGTGTCCTGTCTTCACTATTGATCCTTTAACAAAGCAAACTGAATAATTTAAGTACAATTGATTTAATCTCTGCTAAAAATAGTGCTATAACCTAGCCATGTTTATTAACATGATCAAATAAAGACAGCTTTGCATATTGATTTACCTTTAAAGAATGGGTCACTTTTATGTAATATTTAAACATTGAGATACCCCTCGTACACATGCAGTACCAATATACAAAATATTATTTGTATCTGGATAAAACTGTCAGTCAAGTTAATTGATAGCAATAAATAATTTAGCAAAATAGATTACAAATAACCCAATATAATTACTCTAATAGACCTGAGCACAGTTTTCTTACTAAGACATTCTAATCCTTATGCGATCTTGGTGCTTTCATCAAAAGTAAAAACACTAATGTAATAACAGGCAATTAAAAAGAAAAGACTTAGACATGACTAAAGTGCAGTGGGTTAAGCTAATTCAGTGGGTCATCTGAAACACTTTATTGACTGCTCTGCTCATACAAACAAAAGTACAAGACATAGAGGATACTGCGCTAGAAGGCAATTATGATGTGATTAGAATCACTAAACCAAGGGAAACAAAGAGTGATAGTGGCAAATACAATATTACTGGATATGCACAGGGGGCTCTTCAAGAAAGCACAGGGAGCTGTGGACACCACGAGGCAGAACACCCAACTGTGATTATTTGCGATTGGTTCCCGAAATACATCGCCACCTAGTGGTACACCCAAGTTACTCCTCTTCCCTTCAGATACACAGCATTCCAAAGGGACAGGAATAACTGAAAACATGGAATGTGTAGCACTATATATAAAAACAGCATTTGAGAATAGAAACATCGCCTAGAGGACTGAAGGGTTTCAAAGTTTATCTGGATGAGACAAAAAATAAAAGGGCATAAACTACGGTTGCTGCTGGAAGAGGTGTTAGTGGGGCCAGTAGGGAGCGCTCACCCTGTGGTCTGAGTGGGTCCTAATGCCCCATTATAGTGATGGGAACCCTATACTGTAAAAAGGCGCCATCCTTTGGACGAGACGTAAAACTGAGGTCCAGACTCTCTGTGGTCTTTAAAAATCCCAGGGTGTTTCTTGAAAACAGTAGGGGTGTTACCCTGGCACTCTGGCCAAAATTCCCATTGGCCTTTACCAGCATAGCCTCTTAATAAACCCCATCTAAGAATTGGCTTCATCACTCTGTTCTCCTCACCACTGATAGCTGGTGTGTGCTAAGCATTCTGGAGCACTATGGCTGCCGTCACATCATCCAGGTGGATGCTGCACATTAGTGGTGATGGAGCGGAGTCCCCATTACCTGTAAAGCCCTTTTGAGTGTCCAGAAAAGTGCCATATAAGTGTAAGGAATTATTATTGTTATATTAAAATTAAAATTAATACTATTGGCATTCACTTTAATAGGTCTGGGTGTGGTCAGTAACAGGCCACATGATCGCACATTTGAGACGATGCACATTGCACATGCCCAGTTGTATGATGGGATGAATAGCATCACTTTTTAGAATACACTGACAGCTGGGCAATCTTTGTCTCAGTGTCCTTCCAGCTGCCATTCATTTCCTATCAACTTGTGCATAAAATGGCCTTTCCCTGTACCTTATGTTGATATTGAACAAAAATCAAATTTAAATCTATTAAAACCTAAACACTGAGTGGAAATAAAAACTAAATTGATTTTTAATTTACAAATTCTTTGCATTGAATTCAATTTTATATTTTTATGAACAACAAAAAACAAAGTTGATGGCATTTAAATCCAATAAATATCAATGACATCATTTATATCTTCTAGACAATGTGGGGACAAAAGCTAAAACAATGTTACTACATACAGGTATATTAAGAAGCACGGAATCTAAATCAAGGAATATACTGTAATGTTATAACACGTACAATGCACTTGTAAGACCTCATTTACAATATTGTGTATAATGGTGGTCTTATAAAACAAATATGGTATTCCAAAAAAAATAATGTTGTACTGGGACCAGTCCAGAGAGGAGTGACCATATACTGTGTAGTACAGTACAGTCCTTGACTTATATGAAAGTCATCATCTCATACACTAAGTGGTTTAAATCCTTTTGGACTTGAACAGAGGAGAATTACAAGGACTTGTTTTAAATATTCAAAATCCTCAATGACTGACAAAGTTAACCCAATGGACATATTCAGAATTGACAGTAAAACATAAACCAGAGCATACAAGAGGAAACAAAGTAAAAGCAGTTTTGAAACTGAGGAGAAGAGACCCTTGCAATTTGTAGACTTAGTTTATTCATTGGAACATGAGTGGGTACTTGCACACTACTGAAGTGGAGATATCACGAAGTCATAAATTCATAACAAAGTCTCAGTCTGAATCAGTGGCACTACAATTATCCAGTGATGACTTGCACATATAATAAGCTGGAATGTCCCAATGAGCTGTTGAAAACCACTTCAGATGTCACAGAAAAACCATTAGCAGTTCTCTGAGATGTCCCTAATCACAATGTCAACGACAGGGCATGTTTAGGATGACAGCTGCATAATCCAGAACACTGCTGAGAAGCAAAAGAATCAATCAGAATCAGCCAGTCAACAGGCTACAGGAACATGGCAGGGCATGCCTAATTGATTTTTTACATGCATTTACGGTACATTCCCCTTGTGATGTTATGAGGACCAAGCCCTAAGAACATGAAGACTTGGATGACTGATATGTGTTCATTTCTTAAGAGATGCCTCATCCTTCATAATTTTAGTTATGTTATGCGAACAGCACACCACTCTCTCATTCACAGTTGCACAGATTCTTTTTGGATAACATGTTTTCTGTCAAAAGATCCCAGTTGTCCCAGAGTAAGCTAGGCATTTAATAATGCAACTTCTCAACCCCTTTCATATGTTGCAGTAAACTTTCTCAGTTGTGATATTCACTGACTGCCTGAATGCTAATTGTAACATCTACAGCACCTAAGCTGATCTGATTACATGCTTTGAGTTGACAGTGATTGGTCTCATAGAGTTCTTGTCATGACACAGTATTAACAAATAGTAACTAATTAGAGTCCTTGTCGTATTCTTCACTGTAGGTTCATTTTAGTGGCACTTCATTTCGGAATATACCCAAGCATTTTCCCCCAAATTTGAGATGCTAAGTAGCTTTCCCAAGTTAAAAATGATTTTCAGAATATTAATTGCACAATAAACCACCTGTCACTGCCAATAATTTTCAAGTGAACCATATTAAACTTGTCATATTAAATCTGGCCTTTCAATTTGCACTGAA
The DNA here is from genome assembly GCF_040954835.1 of Lepisosteus oculatus. Classification (NCBI taxonomy): domain Eukaryota; kingdom Metazoa; phylum Chordata; class Actinopteri; order Semionotiformes; family Lepisosteidae; genus Lepisosteus; species Lepisosteus oculatus. The sequence continues at coordinate 42,180,172 of NC_090696.1, read as the reverse complement.
AAAAAAAAGATTTTAATGGGCAGTTCCTGTACGGTTGGATTACCATGCCTTAAATATAGTGTTGTCACACTCATAAGAAAAGACTGTTTGTGACAAAGGACAGAGGTACAATTACTTCAGCAGGAGGCGTAGCTGTCTGAGGAGAGCTAAAATAAAGAGAAACATTTGTGAGTGCACTGAGCTTTCAGGTGGTGTGTGTGTTTTGGGATGACTGTCATTTACTGTATGTAATGTGGATTATTGCAACACACCTCTTCAGACTACAGAATGTACAATAAAGTGACTGAAAGTGACTCTGGCTCAAATTTTACCTTTTGTATTGCTGAAAATATAGCCATGCAATAAGTATGCAGTGGATATTTATGTAATGTGTACCACTACGTAAAATTTAAATTAGTTTAGAAAAAACTTAAATGGTGGGTCTTATAATCAAGTATTGTCCAGTCAAACTTTCTTTAACAAAGCCATTCTGGTATCAAATGTTTTTGCCTTTCTCCTTTTTTATGCACAGCTATGTGTTGAACTACTTTTAAATCCTTAATCTCTCGAGGAGAATTGTTATTCATTTGAATGGGCTGTGCTTGCTTTCAGCAATGGCTTGAACAAGTGCAAAGGGTTCAGTTTCAAAATAATGCTACTGTTTAGCAAATGGCAAATGTCCCAATAAGCAAAATTAACTTTTAAACCAGTGCAAATTAAAATAATTAAAGACTAATGGGACTTGAAAATCAGTCATTCTTTAAGAAATTCATAAAAAGACAGTTTATCACAGCTAAAGTTGAAAATGACTTCAGAGTGAAGTACAACACAATGGGACATCTTTGTATTTTTATTTACTTTCTTAACATTTTCTTTAAAAAAAATAGTTCAGAAATACCCTGAAACAGTACATAACACAGACATCCCCTAGCCTTAACCACCACTTTAAAACGAGTGCAGAGTGTTAGTCTGAAATGTCAAAATGTACGTTGCTGACGGCTTTAACAGGAAAACTTTTGTTCTCAAAACAAGAGGAGCCGTTCCATGGTCTGGTGAGCAGAGCAGTTGCCTGGCTGCTTATGGATGAAAACCCTTACTGAGTGGTCAATTCAGTGCCATCCAAGCCTGACAGTGGGTCAGAGTAGACCCTGGAGTACTGGAAAAAAGGAACATGTTCTGAGCACCACTGATTTATGAATCTTTTAACTATTTTTGGGTCTGGCTAGAAAGACTTTTAAAATTGGATTTCTGTGTATCTTCAGATGTTTCCACCTTCTGTTTCTTCAGAGTCTCACTATCACCCTTGTTTTGTGACACACATAATCCAACAATAACTACACGTACAGCATAAAACTGAAGTGCAATGGTAATGCAGATTTGAGGCTTGCACTGCAGGGAGAGCTGAAAGGTGCTTTGGAAACCCATCAAAGGAGTGAAAGCTGTAAAGACGTACTGTAGTCCCATTTTCTGACTCTCAAGTAAGACTGTGGGCTGAGCAGTTGAGCAGATCAGCACAGAGATATGCCTGATTACTTTTGTCATCTTCACCGAGGTTTGAAATGGAAAAAGCTGAAAAACAGCTCACTGATGAATGAGTATAGGCATGCTGGGACTGAGCTCCTGTGTACACGTTTGTTCATGTGCACATAGAGCTGGAATTGGTTGTACTTGACAATCTGGGAGCATATTTAGAACTTTAGCATTAAATTAAGATGATTAAAGGCCATCTCTGTCCTTCTAACAGACAGTATGATTTCACAGCCCTCAACCAAACCAAGATATGACATGATTTGAGCCAGTTTTTACTTATTTTTATAAAGTACAGTACATTGGCATTTAATGTTAAGAGTAGAAAGAAAGTCATATACAGTATACAGTATATCAATGCAAGGTGACATAGCTGTTAGTGCTGCTGCCTCATATACAAATATAAGTACTGTATGTTGAGAATTGCATAATGTCGTTTGATGAATTAAGACTCTGGCAAACCAGTGAATTGGCCCGGTGACTGTGTAGACTTATCACTCTCATAGTTTGCTTACAAGGTGAAAAATGGGAGTGATGATGAACTGCACTGCAGGGGTTACAGGGTTATGTGCAGTTATTGTATTTCAAGCCTTATCTTTCAACTACATTAGGGCAGTTTGTCTAACATCATTACAAAATAGTATCCCCAAGGCTTTTTTTGTAGAGAGAGAAAGAGAAAGGGTCACATGATTTTCAGCAAGTAGCAATTAGCCACTCCACTCAATAGTGAGACCCAGTACTAAGGAATAAATTCAGCGCGGATGTGTTTTGAGATTACCAGTAGCTAAAGTGATGCAGATGTCTGCTTTTTCTATCAAGATAATATTGTGCTCTAATGACAACAGTCAGGCACAGATAAGCCCTTATAAGCACAGATTAACCGTGGTGTCAACAAGGCTTTATTTTCCACCATCAGGTGACCAAGCAGGATGTTTCTGCAGTTGGACACAGACATTAAAGTTCTTTTTTGAATCAGGCTTACCTTGGTGTGAGTGTGTGTGTTACACATAGGATTAATCAACACAAAATGTGGTCATATTCTGTGGAATGTTTTAGTTTATTTGTATTTAGTAATATTGAGTGGAAAATATTTCTTCCATAATTTAAAGGATGCTTAGGGCCCCCCTAGTGTTAGCAGAAGTGTGAGCATATATGCAAATATGGTCATACAATGCAACCTTGAATTTATGAGAAGGAAAAAGCATCCAAAGTTATCACTTATGCATGTTGATACTGTAGGTCTAAGGATATATGTCTTTTGTTTGTTTTCATGCTTAATTACGTAACTGCTATTGAAGTTCATGAATATATGCCAATATATTATTTTTGAGCCCTGTGGATGGGACACACTTTTATACAGTAAGATTCAATGTACATGATGGTTTACATAGTGCCACAACAGTAAAACAAAAAAACAAACAAAGTCATTGCAGAACTGACAGGAACATGCCTATTTTTTTGTGATCCTGATCTCTGAACTTCTGTGGGTGGAACAGAAAACCAGCCAGGTGCTTGAAGTCTCACAGTAAAGTTCATAAATAGACAGGCTGTTTCTTTTTATTTTGAAGTAAATTTGTTTGTTTTGCTGATGGTGATTTATCCAGATTTTAGTGAAAATTGCTGGTTTTCAAACCAGCCATTTCAAATGGTGAGGTTATGGGAACATAAGAAAATTTGCAAATGATCGTTTGCAAATTTTGAGTCTTTTTGTTTTTTTTTGTAGCTCACAATCCAAAAATCTCATCTAGCCAATTTTTGAAAGAAGTGATGGTTTGGATTCAACAATGTAGCATTGTGGCTTGTTACTGACTAGCTCTTTGTGTAAAGAAGTTTCTCTTGTTCTTAATTATATTCAGCATGTACTTCAATTTAGTCTGATGTCTTAGACTGATTTGTATTTACCTGTTGATATAGGGTTACCTTTGTCAATGTCTTTGATAATTTTGAATCAGGTCCCCTCATAGTGTCCTATTTAAGACTAAAAAGATTAAGTTTATTTAATCTTTTTTGCTTTGATTCTAGGAAGGACCAGTTCAAGAGAAGCAATATATTTTGTGTAAATTGTCTTGGTGATCAAAATTGCCCACAATCTAAATCATGCCTTAATTTTGTATTGCCCTATTTTGACATAGCATTTGTTGATTTAAATTGTATGATTTTAAATATTTCTGTAAATTCTGTTATTTAATTATTTTTTCCCCCCTTTGTCTAGAAGAAACACCAATGACTTTTCACAGGTACCTTCTTCAAGCTCAGTGTTTATCTACAGCAGTTGATAATCTTTTTCATATGTAAACTTAATAAGTTTAATAATTAAACTAGAATCTATATTATAGATAGAAATTAAGAAGAACAGGGGTCCAGGTCATTATCTAATAATTACATCCCTATAATCTGAGCATTTACACCTTATCTGTGCTCTGTAGGCTGAATACTGTACATTGAATGCCAACTTCACGAAGTTTAAGAATTCATCTTTTATGAGGAACTTTATCAAAAATCATCTGAACATCTAACTGTACCATATCATGTGCTTACTGTTGTGATTTTTTTAAATTCAAAAGAGCTCAGGAAAAGTTAAAGGAACACACACCTTAAAACTTTCAGAGCACTTACAGACTATTTAAAACCATGCTATCATCTAGAATCTACTTTTATACAGATGATTCCATGTTGCAGATGTTTACTTGTAGTGTTTTCAAATGATGTCAGAGTGTGAATTACAAATACACATTGTATGATAAAAAACATATGACTTACTTCTTTTATTACAATAACATAATTTAGTCTTCCCATCTGAAATTACTAGTAAGGTATCTGGTTTACTTTTTTCTTTTATTGGTATATTGTCTACCCTAGGAGCATTTAAGGCTGAATTTTATAATGGTTTATATAATTTATAAGAATCATCTATGTATAAGACTACAAATGTGCTAATGTCAGCTTCAAAAACTGACATCTCAGATTTTCAAGCCAAGAATCTTAGGAATTCAAGTTTAAATTTTAATGGGAGATAAGTAAGCACTGCTTTGATCATTGGAGAAAGCACTTTGAATTGCATTCATCTGTGCTCCTGATGTAATATATGGTGCTAGAAAACATTAAAACGCAATTTGATGGATAGCTTGCTTATGTGAAGGTCAATGATTTTCTCACTTAAGGTGTAACAGCAGCATTACGTCTTGAATATTAATTTGCTGAAAGTGATTTCACAGTTGCATGGTTCTGAACTGCACACCTGTTTCATGGCACCCATTGTGTAGCATACAGTCACAGCCATTTTCCAACTTCTGCTGGTATTTGGGAAAAGAAGTGTGACAAAAATGACACAAATGAAAAATAAATTAAAAGGACCAGGTACTTACCTTCCATAATTATACTACTCTCTAGAAAAAAAATGAAAACAGCAGTATATTTGCTCCCTGAGCATCACTGAGAAGTGTGGTTTTCTATTATTTTTCCTTTTATAATATATAGCAATGCAACACAGCAATACTGGCCAAAAAAAGAACATTCTACTGAATCAACACATTCACTATGCTTTGACACAAGAGACCACATTTGCGAAGTAAGTTCAATGATAAAACAATGTAAATGCGATACAGTATACTTTAACTACCATGGTGGTATAACACAAGAACCACAAAAACAGTAGCTTGTACTGTACATTCCCCTCTGTCTTTCATTTTGAACTATATTATATTTAAAAGAAAAGGGCCTAAAAAATGTGGATGTAGTGTATGTACCAGGATGTTTATACAGCCTTTTTCTGAGTTAAGCGATTGTGCTTCTGATTCAGAAAAAGAACATGACGTTATAGTGTACCAAGTAAATATGAGTATTAGTTTTAGAACTGTGTTCAAATTACTGCAGCTGTGTAGGGGATATTGTTAGCAAGACACCAACTTATTTGTCGAGACTTCTGTAATCATGCTTCAAGATGTTTCAATAATATTGGCATCTGTGCTAATCCTCTTGACTGTTATGGATTAGCTGATATAGAATTTAAGCCACCCATGAAAAAGAACAAATATGTTTTTAGTTTTCCATACAGTATATCCATACAGCAACACATTAGCCATCATTCTGGCAAAACAATAAAAACTTGCTTAATGAAAGAAGTGGAGCCTTCTTCGGGTTGTTGTGTTTCTTTTCTTTTCAGCATGGAATATTACCTGTTCCTTTGCATGTATTAAATAGGTCAGAAGTGCAGGAATGTTCTTCTTTTGCATAATACAGACATTATTGAAAACCCTTAGGAATTTTAAATTCGTACAGGAAACAACCCAGGTAACTGTAAAAGCTGAAGTGGAAGTAAGTGGGCTTAGGACAGCACTATCCATGGAGTGCTGTGTAATAGGCACCTCAGGCTGCTGTATCCCATTGTATCTTATGGTTCCAGAATAAACTGGCCAGTAAGGGAACGAGAAATAAACTGGTCAAGAACTAAAAGTGGATCAGAAACATTGAATATGATGACTCAATGTATACAGAGGTCTGAATTAAAAAAATAAATAAATATGTGCTTTCATTTTATGTATAGGGAAGCTTTTGTTAATTTCTGCCCGTGTCATGGGGGGAGTTATGTTTGGAGAGTGGCCCCAGTGTTTCATATTGTGCTCTGGTGAAATAAAAGCAACAGCAAACTGGCTGGTTTTCCTGTAAAGAAGAATATTGAATTTCCTTCCATTCAAAGAGGACAGCTCAAGGCAATAACGGCTCAGTAACACTTTCAATATTCACAGCCCATACACCTAGCATGACAGAACATGTGTCAATAACTATGCCCTCTTTGTCTTACAAGGGCACCAGATTAGTAAGGCAATGTCCCTGGCTGCCTTGTTTATTTAAACAAACATTCTTGAGAAAAAAAAGAAAGTGGTCTCAATCTGTGGCAGCTGTATGAGGTATATCCACTTTCTTAGAGCAGAACTTATCAAGCATAACAGTGATATGAAGAGGGAATCCATTTGCCAGAATTCATAAATCCCCCTTGAAGAATTTCAGTCTTTTGAGGGAGTTAGATGGCAATGTGGTATTTCCCCTTTCAATGATGCCATCCATCAATTCAGCTTTTTAATTCTTTTAAAATGTACTATAATAAGCAAATATATCATTATTAAATACAACTCACAGTAGGAGGGGAGTATGCATATGGAAACCGGGGTGAATGAGTGAATAGGATGGATGTACCAGTGGACGTTTTGCTACGCAACATTAATACTTTATATTTATGTACTACTGTACATGTACATCTTGACAACCACTGATTATAGAGAAGAATAAAAAATATGTTTTACTAGTTATTGAATATTTACAATCAAGGCAATTTAGATTACTGATTCTAGAAAAAGAGATAATCTGGACTGCAGATTGAACCCTTTAGTCTCAACATTTCCAGTGTAATTGCGAGCAGCTGTATGTCGTAAACTAACAGTAAGTAAGATTCGTCAAGTGATACTGTAAAATGAAGTACTGCCAGGGCAGGGTGATCTTAAGATGCCTGAATATCTTTGTTTCACCCCACAAAAGTAAAAATAAAAGTGGAAAATAATGTTTAATTGACATGCAAAGATAAATGCATTAATTAGAAAATATAATTTACTGGTAATTATAATCTACCATACAGTATTCTTGTTGTTGCTTGTTACCACATCTTGAAATTGCATTTTTTCCCTATTCTGTTAAAATATTGTCATTTTTTTCAAAGAAGTGATTTTGCTGATGTGTCTTAGGTGTGTGGGAGAAAATAATTCAAAATGCAAAGATATCCTTTCAAGATGAAAATATAGTGCAAACAATATTTCTGAAAGAGAGCCAAGAGAAAAACAAATGTATGAAGAACAGAACTCAGTTAATTTCTTATAGAGTACTTCTATGTGGATTTCATTTAGATAAATGCTCCCAATTAAGGTTTTGACATCCTTTATTAATGGAGGAGATTACGATGGATGTGGGTTACTATGCTACAGTAGTCTAAACTGGCAGTTGAGGCTGAACTGATGTTAATAAGATTAATCTAGAAAAAACGGAGGACACACAAGGCACCACAATTTATAACTCAATGTTTCTTACATAAATAATGCTGCAGCTGCTTCTGGTGGTACAGCGTCAGCTAAAAATATCATTCGGTACTTTTAAATTTTTTAGTTAAATTTTACATTTGGTTCTTTCACTTTTGTCATATCGCAATGCATATTTAATTGAAAATACAGCACATTTGTAAATCAAAACCTATATCTCATCTTATCTTCAGCAATAAAAAATAGCTGTCTGGATAAAACACACAAACTTTATATGTGTCATACATTTTCACAATCTAATTATCACATCATATCTACTGCCATTATCCCATTTCGTATATGTCATAAGGTACTTGTCAATATGGCTCCTAGCTATGCAACTTAGGTTTCACTAACTCAATATGTCATCTTCAGTCATGAAATTTCCATTAGATTTCTGACATGTTTTTTGACACTAACAATGAAATATATTATGTACACTATTATCTGATTGTGAGGATAACCATGTTATTAGACAAGTGCAAAAATCATAGACATGCTACTACAGCCAGTGAATGTTAAAGGTAATTATTAATTATGAATAACACATCTGTGTGTAAAATAAATTCTGAATGGAAAAAAAATGATTTTGGTAGTCAGTAGGAGAGATTATTCAAATGTCCCTCTGAATTTATTGCAAACATAAATGTGCTTCTTGTGGGCTTTTTAACATGAATTTGTCAAGTTTAATTTATGATTACCAAAAGGCTAATATTAAAAGCAAAATTCCATCATTCTACTGTTGTTTTTTAAAACCAAATTACGAGCACTGAGATTCTTGTATTTCTTCCAGTGGAAGAAAATTGTATTTGGAATCTGCTGTTGGGTAGTAAAAGCAGTTCACCCTTCTTATCCTTTGTATAGATGTTATAGATTTGATCTTACCTCTTGAACATGAAATAATGGGAAAACAATGTAAAAAGTGATGTCTGTCTTAATTTACTTCAAATTCCAAAACACAATGATAAACCCTGTCAGACAGCTGCAGAAAGATATTTATTAATCCATGCTGATATTCAGTAATGAGTCATACCAACATCTCTGCTGGTTTGATACTGAAAAACAATCTGAACGAAAAACTCACTGTCGGCAATATATGCTATCTAGAGCCTAGAATAATAAGGACCTTTTATTATTTATATTTTTCTAGTTATTTTTTTTTCCTTTGCCTCAAATTAGTAAACCAGTTGTTGAGAGGAGATTCCCTAGGCTGTAACCTGTTAACCCCGAGAGCTGTTTCTGGGCAGTCACATGCTGAGACAGACAGTATTTCCTTTGTTTAAAAATCCCCATGAACTACTTTTCAGCAGTATGCACGTTTTCAGAATTTCCCCTTTCCACTTAATGACTCACATTTTATAGGTTAAGCTCAGACCTTCCAAAGGATATGGAATTTCGGGCAAATTCAATATGTTAAAGTAAAGCATAATAGAAGTTATAGCATTTAATATACTATAATTCTGTACAGGAGCTTTTCTTTAAATTTGAATCAGTGAGTCCTGTTTTGATGGATGCTGAATATTGGGTGACTCAGCACTAAGATTGTGTGTCAGCAAGGCCTTTCTTTTTCAAGTAAAAATACTTCTATTTCGTTATTATTAATGTAATGAATTAATGTCAACTTAACTCAGAATTAATTATGACCATTAATTGACTATTCGGGCATATTTTATAGGAAGACCTTGTCTGTGAGAATTACGTTGCCTCAGCACTTCATGTTATAGAAAATTAATTGCCCAACTTTAAGTTAGTGTGTGATCCCACACTACAGCAGTATGTAACACAAAAAATGTTTCTGTTAATTTTAAGACAGACGTTTTATTTTACATACTGATTTATATTACATTGTTGGCATGCTGAACTTTTAGTTTGCTTGAGTATTTAAAACTTTCTTTAGGCCTTTAGTACCTAGTATTGCATAAATATAAGTATTCCGGGACTGCTCTGGACAGCAAGTTAAATTTTGAGGCAAACATTAATTCTATTTTCAAACAAGGACAACATGTCTGTTTTCTTATTTGAATTGAAACATTTTAAGACTGATAGTTTATCATTGGCTATGTTTTATTTTGTCTTATCATATTGTTTTTTATTGAATCTGATTGAACTTTTCCCCTGATGTGCTGGTTTGGGAATGTAAATCTCAGGAGTAAGAATGAACTGTGGATTGTCAAACAATAGTATGTCAGAAAGGCATTGGTGCTGATCTCCAATATTCCAATCTACAGGACCCTTCACACCCTTAGTTTGATGAATTCTGATTATTCCCCTTAGAACATTTAAAAACAAATACAGGTAGGTTTAAGTTTCATGTACACCTGAGGTTATAACCTTGCTTAACAAATGATTCTTTTGTACTTGTACAGTGTTTGTTTGTAGATTCTTGTTTATATTGCCTGCTGCTGTAAAAACAGTTGCCCCTCAGCAACAATAAAGACTCTCCATTTCTTGCTATGGTATTGGCTTTCAGTGATTTGGTGCCCATCTGTTGCCTGTCACAATGGAAGTACACATTTGCAGTCCAGACCAGTCATGACCTCTGTCAGCATTCCAGGTGTACCTGAAAACTATCATGATGGATATGTTTATCAATGGGATCATTACACAGCAGGGCATGCCTGTTGCCGAGACTATCATTGTCAATACCATAGAGAGGTCACCACGATCATTAAGGCTTCTCATGACTGTAGCCATGTAACCATCCCAGGGCGTTTCTCGAAAAGAGTAGGGGTGTAACCCGGGCATCCTGGCCAAATTTTCCATTGGCCCTTAACAATCATGGCCTCCTAATAATCCTCAACTATGAATTGGCTTCATTACTCTACTCTCCTCCCAGCTGATAGCTGATGTGTGGTTAGCGTTCTGGCGCACTATGGCTGCTGTCGCATCATCCAGGTGGATGCTGCACATTGGTGGTGGTGGAGGGGAGTCCCCATTACCTGTAAAGCACTTTGAGTGGAGTGCCCAGAAAAGCGCTATATAAGTGTAAGCAATTATTATTATTATTATTATTATTATTATTATTATTATTATTATTATTATTACTTGCACATACCGTACTGTAGCCTTCGATAGTGTGATTATTTAAGTTAAATTTTCCAAAGGTGGACACATTTGAGAACTGGGGCAAATGCTGTGGGGTGTTTAACCATATTATACTATACGTGTCACGCTCATCCTTGTAGTGTTGTGGTGGCTGGTTACGTCATCATCATCCTGTCTACCTACACCAAAAAATCACCTGGAGGCTAGTAACACCCATACAGTAGGTGGTTTACAAGTATGCCCGTTCAAGATGTTCTTTTGAATAAATACTCAGACCTGTCAGAGCTCAGGGCTCTGTCATTGAGATTTGAGATTGAGCCTCTCATGCTGCTGTTTGTTGCTGTGTTTCCCTTGCTTGTCCCCATGTCACACTTCATTGGGACACTGACCTCTTGCTTGCTAGCTGATGACCTTGCCTCTTGGATCACCCCTCAGCTGTTACCTCCCAGAGTCTTCCTGGCTTTGAACATGGACTGAAAATTCATCATGACTCTTGGAGTCACCTTTCTTTGCAGACTGAGTTCCCTTGGTTCCCTAGCTATCCACAGCACCATGTGTGTCTACAGTACGTGCATGGCTACCGAGCTCGTCTAGCAAGCACCCAGCTGTTTGTTTCCAGAATGCACATTGTATGCTCCTGGTTGGAGAAACGAGCAGTTCCAGGTTATTCCTGGCATGCTGCTTACAGATGCTGCTTAACTGGGCTGCCTCTCAGATGGATGCACTCAAGATCCTGGATCGTGCTACTAGTCCCACCTCAGAAGCATGACATGACAATACTAAAATACTTTAGAAACATATTACATACAGTATTTGACATAAATTCTTAATCATACAAAACAAATATTACTGTATGAATGTTTCGACATGCCTGTAAGATCTTTATCAATAAGTTTGAATGTGTATCAGTATGAAAAGACATTGTGTTGTAACACATGCTTGGGAAACAATGTGAGTTTGCTTGTTTGCAGAAGAGGTGCACCACTGAAAATATTAATTGCAGAGTTGATGTCACAAAGCCATTCAAGGCCCACACTATCTACCATCACTTCAGCAGGGTTACAAACAAGAAGCACCCTTAATCAAACATGCAGGCAATGGTCTGACATCAAAATCATCAGATGAGGGATCACTTCCACACAGCAGCAGCTGTGACTACTATTACAACTGCAGCTGTAGGACACCATAGTTTTGGGTGTGCTGTGTTTGAAGCCTGTTCTCCACCTTACGGTGGTGGCATGATACACTATCTATCATGATAATCCTTGTTTTCACACAGCAAGAGTTACTTAACATTTGCAGCATTGATCTGGACCACTGTATCTTTATCAAACGAAGTGGGTTGAATTGGATAGGTGTGTATATCAACAGCAACCAGATAACATTTCTCATTTCTCACATTTCTTTGACAATTTCTTCAAAGTTCCCTGTGGTGTTAATGAGATTTTTGTGCCATGCCATTTCCTCATGTGTAATTGAAGATTTGAGGTAACAGTGGACACGTGAAATGTTGATGCCTTTATGGAGAAATGCCTCACATACCATAAATGTCATGGAACTCTCAAACTATTTAAAAAAAAATAGTTATAAATATGTTTACAAATAATGAAATTGTCAGTGACTACAGTGTACAATGAACACCCAGTCTAGTGTTTATATTAAGTGGTGTTGTCTTTATAAAGTATTTTAGTGTATTCAGGCAGCTGGCATTTAATTCAGTAAAGTGTTCTTATATTTCTAAAATGAGTGTAGCTTAACAAATTCAACAGTTTTAAATTTGTAATAATATCAATAACATCATCATTACTGGCTTTCTATAATTATTAAATTCCTTTCTTAGTGTCTGCATTGCATGAATATTGTTTTTTGTACCTTCTTTTTCTTTGAAAATTGGATATCATTATAATTTTAAAATGAATCTAATTAGTTCAGAATCGTTCTTAATTATGATGTCCTTACTTTCCAGCAGAAATACAGTGATAAAGGCATCCATTAACTCTCAGTAAAAAAAAACAATGGGGAATTGGGGATGTACTGTAATGTAAATGGGGCTGTACTTGACATGCTTTAATGGGTGGATAATTAGTTGTTATAAGTGATAGAGATAAAGCTTCTGCACATCTGCTTTGAGTTCATGGAGAAAGAAATACTTTTTTACATCTCAAAATATTATAAGGTAAGCAAAGTGAAGCAGATGAAGAAGAGCTGCTTTGAAGACAAGAATCGTCTGTCCCCAGAATCTAAGTTTGAAAGCGGACTTTCACAGCAGGGGTTGTGTACTTGTGCCACATGTCAATGAAACTGTGTTATCAGCTTTGACAGTCAAAGCACTAATGTGTGCTTAGCTGTAGCAATTCCAGTCTGGAGGGCTGTGATTGAGACTTGCTATAAAGAATTGTCTGAAGAACTGCCATTAACCATATTATAGACTGCAAATGTCAAGCTTTTGCGGCATCAAGTTGATTCTGGTAGAACTGGTTGTGTCTTTCAGATTAAGCTGTTGGTAGCTAGGAAATATTTGAAAGAACTATTTGAAAAAAGCATAGCCTTATAACTTTACCTGGTTGCATGGGTTTCCACTAGGTTTCCACCCATAGCCCAATGCATATGTGTGTATACTGTAGGTGTGTATGTACTGTACTGTAGGTGTGTGCGCCCTGTGATGGACTAATTCCTGTCTGGGGTGTATTATACCTTGTGCCCATTGCCTGTCAGGTTAGGCTCTGGCCAACCTGTGATCCTGTTTAAGACTAGTTATAGAAAATGGATTGATACATGAATATCCTTATAAATTTAGATTAATTTTATGAGGGAGATTACATTTGTTAATCTCTCTGGTATTAAGAGATACATGTGTATAAAGAAATATGCATGAAAACCCATGAGTATTTTTTCAGTGACCTGTGAATTTAATATTGAATCACGAGAGTAGAACTGTGCAGAAACTTTGCATGGATGCTTAGCCAAGACTAATCCAAGCAGAATTATTATTTAGAGAAGTAACATCACCCCTGTTTAAGCAGTGGACCTGTTTATGCTCTGAGACTAAAAGTGACTGTGATGGAATTCTGTCAGGACAGAGCAGAGCTGCACAAAACCATCTACCACTTGCTGTAAAGCTTACAGAGGATCACCTATGTTTGTATGAGTTGTTGTTTTAGCACAATTATAAAACACTACTCCAAAGTGGATATCACCCTAAAAAGCTTAAGGTAGGCTGCAAGGTTGATCTTTTAGTTATATTTCAGTTTTTGTTTAGCATGGTGTGTGTATAAATAGAATATGTGATATAAATATTTAATTTGGAATACATTATTCATAATCTGGCGATCGATAGTTTTTTAGCCCTCTTCTGGCTTTGATAACCTAAAGCATGTGAGATTAGCTTTGTTAAAGGCTCTTGAGAATCCTCATGTGGGATATCCAACCAGTTATCAATGAAGAATCTCTTTAGTCCCTCTAGGTTGTACAGTCACCGCTTGTGATCTGCCAGCTTCAGCTCATACCATAGATGTCCTACTGAAGACTGTGATGACCGGTCATGAATAATGATTTTGATTCTCTTGTAACCATTTTGTCTTTGATATTCATGCAGGCTTTGTATTGCAATCCTTTAAATTTTATTTGCAGTCTAGTATGATTTTTATTTACAAGAAGCACCTGTTTTATGGCTAAAATATCCTGGTATACTTTGGAATCAATATATTTGAAGCTAAGGCACCAAGACCAAAAGATGCAAAAAAATTATTTAACAGAACAGATTATTTTTCCCTCTTCACCGAAGGGATAATACTCTTGAGATTTATCTTTTAGTGCTTATCATACCTCTCGTAAGACTGTACATAAAAATAATGTGTTCTATCCATTTACAGTACATCATGTGCACCCATTTGAGTTAGGAGTGATGTGTTATTTAGCAAATTAAAATATTTTCTTTTTATGTTTCCATTTGTTTCTGCTGCACACACCAGATTCATGAGGTTAAACTTAGTTTTGGAAAGATTGTATTCTGATGATACTGTACCACAGTTTTCTAAGGATTCCTAATTGTTGACCTTGCAAGAGAGTTAGCCTACCAAAGGCTTTTTCTGACTTATATTTGGGTACAATATTCACCCAATGTGAACGCCTCCTCATTACCTTCTGCCTCCTCCATTCTCCATCCATACCGTCGATGTATGAGCAATCTTCAAAAACCAAAATTTAAGAAAAGCCACAGGCCCAGACAATTTGTCAGCTGCAGCTTTCAGCTATTGTACTGATCAACTGGCTCTTGTGTTTGCCAGCATTTATAAGACTTCACTTCTTCAGCAGAAAGTCCCTCACAGTTTTAAAATATTTGCTATAATACATGTTCCTAAATCTCCAAAAATATCTTGCCTCAACGACTACAGACCAGTTACTCTGACTTCGGTGGCTATGAAAACCTTTAAGTGTCTAGTGCTTAAACACCTCAAGCACTGTACAGTACATCTTCCCTGCTGGATCCTCACCAGTTTGCCTACAGGGCCAACAGGTCTGTTGAAGACACCATTAACTTGGCTCTCCATTGTATACTCCAGCATTTGGAGAAGCCAAATTCCTATGCCCGTCATCCTTTTTTGGATATCAGCCAAAAAACCCTTCTACTGTATGTGTCATTGGATTCTTAATTGTTTAACACCTCGCCAACAGAACATCAGGGTGAATAATAGGACATCTTGCCCTCTGACTCTCAGCACAGGTTCTCCCCAAGACTGTGTCCTATCTCCATTGCCCTTTTCACAAATAACCTCACATCTCGGGATGGCTCTGTCAAGATTTTCAAATATGCAGATGAAACTACCATTGTCAGCCTCATCTCGAGTAATGATGAGACTTATCGAAAGCAGATTGACTTGGGAATAGCCTGGTGTTTGGACAACGACCTCCTACTCAATGCATCTAAAGCCAGGGAAATCATCATTGACTTCCGACGCATCCAGAACACAAAACTTCCAATCTTCATGTAGAGACCAAAAACTCCTTTAAATTTCTGGGTGCATACATCAATAGTGATCTTAAATGGAGCACCAACACTGCCCACATAGTTAAGAAAGCACAGCAGAGTTCCCTAAGATGTTTTTTTTCTTAGGGAACTCAAAAAACACAGAGTGAACCAGCAACTCCTCCTTCAATTTTACACAGCCATAATCCAAAAGTGTTCTGACAAACCCCATTACAGTCTGGTATGGGAGCTTGGATAACTACTCAAAAGGCAAACTGGAAAGGATTGTGTCCAAAGCTGCAAAAATTGTTGGCTGTGAAATCCCTTCCATTTCATCTCATTCGCCATGCCGCCAATTGTGCCAAGAAAATCATTTCAGACCCCTCTCATCCGGCTCATAATCTCAGTCAGTTTCTCTCTTCCGGAAAACGTTTCAAATCCTTCCTCTCAAGGACTGCCCGCTTCAACCTCAGCTTCTTTTCCACTGCCATACGAACTCTGTTGAACTCCATTGCATAATTATGCTGCTACATACTGTAGAAAGTTCTTTACATACTGTATGTCCAATATGTGACTGTTTGTCTTCTGTCCTCAATCCCAGTCAATTAAATGATAGAAATTGCTGAGATAAATAGTATAATAACTTGCATTCATTTAATTTGTACTTCCTTTCTCTTTAAATGCAACTGTTCTGACCAGTCCAGCCATAGCAATTAAGACCATATCTATTGTAAATGTGTACTGTATGTAAATGTGTAGGTTTTTTTTAAAAGGGGATTTAAAAAAAAAAGATTGACATTGGTACCCATTTATACAGGCGAGTTGTGCTGGAGTATCATGGGTACGTGCTCAGAGGTATACCTCAGCAGTGTCCCTACTTGGATTCCTAATAAATAGCACAACAATCTCTGTGAGTACTGATGTGGCAGGTGAGGTTGCGATACTGTAGTTGCTGACAAGTTGGGCTAAGAAAGAAAACTTTTCTTTCATTTATTAGATGATTGGCATCCCCAAAAACATTTGGAAGCATTCCATGTCCTCTAAGTTGGCAAGATATTTCTCCTATGAAGTCTTCAGGGTTAGATCTAGCGTGATATTGTAGGTTTTCCTGAGACATGCCCCAACATTACATACTTTATACTCTAGATGGCGGAACAGATTTGGTGACATTACCTGATCCAGCATTCCTTTCCCTGTGGGATTTTTAAACTCTCTGCAGAACAATCTGGTCAACTTCTCTGCTTTGCATGAGTGTACTTATACAGCAGCACTTTGTTTAGATTATACCTGTCGAGACCTGTCAAGCTTTTTTTTCTTGACGCTTGTTTGAGAAAGATTTACAACCGTGTTTACATATCTTTCAATTGCAACAATGCTGACACTAAATGAGACTGATTTAAATTATGAAGTTACAATAACAAGTATTACAGTCAATGTATTTGAATCCTACTATTAGTATTTTTGTCATCCTTGAGTGATTAACCTTCTGTATCAAAGCAGACAGATTCACATATACAGTATTTCTACTAGTGTGTTTGTTTTGCATGCTATTATTGTATTAATACAAACTGGATATTGTATTCCTTTGAATTCATGAGCATGAGCCATTTCTTATTACTTATTATTGATTCCTAGAAAGCATAAAGTGCTTTCAGAATTTACTATGCAAATTTCTAATTGTTTCAGTGAATTGAAGCATCAGCACTACACCATTAACAAGAAAAATATTATTTGTTCCATATCACACTAATAGAATACATTTGATTCAGTATGGGATATCTATATCTCTCATTGTGTCTTCTAATGTTAAAGATAATCAGTTAATCAGTGAGCTGGCGAAATAGGGTCAGCTTACAGTTATAGCACTTGTTATCTCAAGGAGGAATGTTCAGTTAAAAGACACCTTTGGATGTTGGCCACTTGTAATGTATGCTAACATTGTATAGCAGGAATCAACAGAAATACTGAGCAAAATTTTCCTTAATAAGAATGCATGTCCTGTATCATGTACCAAAGATACAGGCCATGCATCTTAATTGGAAACCAACCTACATGAAATCTGGCTCTGCATAATTCCATTTATTTTTGTGATCAAATTTACTATAGCTTCTATTGATACCCAGTTAAACTAATCATTTTCAACCATTTCACAAAATATTTACTACTTGCATTTTGATGTGATTTAAGTATAATGTTATAACTACACCCAACATAGAGTATATTCTTCATTAATCTGTCTCAGAACATGAATAATGCAAATTGTGACACAGTATACTTACTTGAAAGTGCCTTCTGAAGTTAGAAACTGACCTAGAGACAGAAGTACTGATATGTTTACATGCAGCACGATGGTTCCCCACTGTATCACTTGCACATTGTGTATCAAAGTGATCAAAGACCGAAGACTTCCTAGGCATTGCTACACTTCCTGTTTAGAATACCAACTGAGGAGTACTAGCAAACAGTTGTCACCTTTGCACTTAATTAAGATGTGAGCCTAAATGCAATGAGAAAAAGTACCTACTGTAGGTTCTATAAAAAAAATCAAAGTCATTATATTCTTATTATTTTTTTACTTTTATTATATAGTGTCATGCCAATTTCCTCATTTGTTAAGGGGCCTATTAATTAGGTGACTCTTTCCAGGGACAGCACAAACTTAAATCTGTTTATTAGTATAGACATTTGCCATTAAGTCAAGCTTCTTCGTGACTACCCTTCTTAATTTCTAAATTTTTTCTTCCATTTCATTGAAGCATTTCATTCATTTGTACAACAATGAGCAGAATCGAAAAGAATTGAAATGAAACTGATTGATTCCACTGGATTCAGGATATCAACTCCAATCCCCAAATTCTGTGCTTCCAGTTCCAGAATTAAAACGGAATTGACACTACAGTACATACGGTGAAAGGAGATGCAGAGCCTCTTAAATTGTCACAGCTGGGAGTGTTAAAATTACATCAAAAAGAATATCAAAATCAGGTCCTGGCACCAAAATAAACAGCTGTAAATAAACTAAACATTAATGTAGTGTTATGTTTGGTGTAAAAAGGGTATGCAGAGTTGTAAGAAATTGAGGGAAGGGACAGTCTGTGGAGGAAGGGGGAGTTAAGTGGGGATTGAAGAACTCATAGTCTCTCACAAAACAGATTCTTTTGGTATGTTGAAAAAGGATTTTCTCCCAAGATACTTCTCCTGAATTTTATCTTCTGAGATTGCTCCCCGTTTCCTGTATTGTTCTATTTATCCTGCCTTGAGGCCTGTGTCACCTCTCTATTGTTATGTCAGCACACAGTGGTAGTCTGTTGTAACAACATTGTTCTAATGTTTTGGTTACCACGTTACGGCACTAGTGCATATTGTCAGCTCACAACCGTTTTGTCTCAATTCTGTGATGTGTACTGTATAATAAAGGGGCAGACTTGTGTCAAATGTGTCCTCTACATCCTGCCCTTCTGCAATATAACACCCATGAAGGCTGTCCTGTCTAAGAATGATCCAGTTACTGTTAAAAATGGATGATCTAAAGGAAGCTGACTAAATGATTTAACCAAGAACTGATTTAGTTAAGGATCAGTTTGGACATCTTATCAGATAAAAGACAACCGAACAAACATTAAAAAAATAGGGCACTTTTAATGGGAAATTAAAATATGCAGCTATCCCCAACATGCAACAGTAGAATCATATTTATTTTATATAGCAAAGCTAAATATAGGAAAACTCAACACGAACCTATAGTTTTAATTTATTTGCAAAAGATTGAACTTTACAGTGAAGAAACATACTCTTTTGGAAAAGACAACATAATGGAATATGTGATCCAATAGTTTTATTTGAAGAATACATAAACGTTGTTTAAGGGTTCAGTGTCTTAGACATTAATAATTTTATTTCAGCAAAATGAAGGGAGAGCTGCGGTCTATTAAATAGTCACATACTGTTATTTAAAGGACCATAGGCCACTGTTGTAGTTTTTCTATTAATGCAGATTTACAGTCAGTCCAAATATATTGGTTTAAAAATGTTCTTCTTAACAAAAACAGTTAATAATACCTTGGTTTTAAACCAAAATTCAGGATGCAGTCATCAGTGGTCCTATAATACAGCATAAGCTTATACAGTACTCTCTCTTTAACCCGTATAATGTGGGCAGAGGACATACGTTTTCTTTTCTGCCAGACGAGAATGCTTTTTATCTAAGGTTTTTAATTTAGCATTAGATATTAGAGGTGTGGGTCCAGAATCGATTATTATTGTTTGGGAAGAAACTTCCGGTTATAAGATTTCATGAGTTCAGTGATTACAAAGCTTAAATCAAGTTAACAAAATCATATGCTATTTTTGTTATAACATATTGTCATTCAATGAAAAGGTAACAAAGGCATGTAACGCCATACTGTAAATTGTCATCTTCTCATAGAATGATGGCAAATGACAATTCAATTTTAATTATGCTTGAATTTTCCGTTACATTAGCTGCCTTGCATGTTTATGACTTGAGGGAGAAAAGAACAAGAGTAGTTGTGAAAGGGCAGTGGAAGGACAGGATTCCCACTTGATTGGCATTTCCATCACGTCTCTTATTGTGCTGTAAGCTTTGCTCAGCTTATATGGAAAGGTTCATGACCGCACAAGTGACAACACAAAGTGTAACAGAAGTGATGACAACTCCAGTTTTTGGCTTCAAGTCATTGTAAATTACAGACAAAGCCTCCTTGAAAATAAGTGCTGAAATGTTGCAGTATCAGATTGTATCAAATCAAACTTAATATTCAGCAATCTTGACGTGGCTGATAAACAAGACACATTACTAATGTGATTCAAGTGTATCAGTTTGCAGGACCAGAGGAGAAAGCTCTGGGCTATTTTGTTGTTAATTAGCAATCCCAGATTGTGGTTTAAAGAAGACAGGTAAGGGCTAGGTCAGGATAACACCTTCCCCAACACAATCCATTAGACGTTAACTCCAACAGTGCTTTGTGAGCTCAAGCACACTCAATATTTTTTATCACATTTTTACTTTGTTTATGATTGGGAGATTACCAAGATATTGCCTATACACAGTGCTAAATAACTACTATATGTTGTTCCAGACTCTGTAGTCAACTTATCAGACTGTTAAGTATGATCCAGTTGATTTATGCTTTAAAAATGTATCATAATCAATACATAATTGAAAGTAACCGACATTTAATATAAAAACAATGTCTGCATAGGAAGGCTGCTGCCAATCAGTGAATCTAATAGGAAAACATTTCAGAAGTGAATCAGTTTATAATTGGAAAACCAGCCGTACAATAAAAAATACTCCAATTTCTACAGCTTGAACAATCTGCCAATCACTGTGAAGCTTCTAGCAAAATAAAGATGGTGTAAACATGTAGACGTTTGCCAAGGAAAATGCATTTTGGTGCTGCGTATACAGTATATGGAGGTTCTGTTTCTCTGGACTTTGAAGATGCCCAGAATAACTTGATTAGCAGGGGTATAACATAAAGAGGCACAGTTTCTTTAATAATAGTATGATGCTTTTGTTAATTGTAAGCAATGTAACCTGGCAATCAGGTTAATCAAACTAAGCAGTTGTATGAATGCTTCCAATAAGGATTAACTTTAACACAAATTCTGAACTGTGTGCATGAGTAGTGCATCCATGTCTTTTAGCCAGAGACGATGTTTGACCATGACCATTGATCATGGACGCTTGATTTTATATACAGTATATTACTGTGTAAATGCAGGCCCCCTCCTTCCCTGATATAATACACTACCTTGTTCTTGTTCCTGCCCTGTGGAATATGGCCATAATACACAAGTCTATCCTCAGGAAAAAGAGAAAAAGGTGCATCCAAAGAGCGGCACACCACAACACACTAACATGGGCCTTATTGTAATGGCTGATGGCTATGACTTGCATCCCCTACAAAAGGGAAGAGTAAAAAGAAGAAAAGATAAACCCAGGTAACTCGACTGAGTAAAATCATTTACCCTGCAGTTTAGACAAGAGGGGGAGGAGAAAATGAGGAAGTGTTTTGTGGAACAGTGGGAAGAGCATAGCTGTTCCACTAAAACTGTACTGCTAAAACTGCTGTCCACTCATACTGCTAAAGAGGGTAGGTTAGAGAGTTCCTCAGGCCCTCGATTGGGCTACTTATGTGATGGAGAGCACTCAAAATGCTGAATTATACATGGCGTCATGAGTACACCAAATGGTCTGAAGTTTTTGAATGGGAAAACAAGGCCCTGCAGGCTGAGGAGCAACGGAGGAAGTGACTGGAGAGCAAAGTGTGTGACTTTGAAAGACAGATCAGCCAACTGTAATCCAGACAGGCTGAGTGCTATTGTGCATAGCAGAAGCATCTGACTGAAGTGACAGAAGAGCTGAGGAAGGCCCAGAGTAGCAAGGACAGCTGGAAAAGGACAGGCAATAGATGTCATCCCTTACCGAGCTGCTGTCCACGATGTCCAGTGCCTAGGTGGAAGTTAATGACAGGAAGGCACATCTTAGTCCCATTTTAGCCAGGCCACAAGTACAGTACTTTGCAAAAGTATTTACTTCCTATATACTGTACAATATTTGAATTGATACAATTTATTTTCTAATAAACTGGTTTCATTCAGCATTGTACCAGTCAAATTGAACACTGTGATATGTGAAGAAGGTTAAATAACAGTAAAACTGCAAAGGAGACAAAAAAGGTAAATTTATTGATTTCATGAATATTGAGCCAGTACGTGATGGAATTACAGTACCTTTGGCAGCAATTACTGCCCTCAGTCATTTTTTATAGATGTCTATCCAATGACTAATTGGTTATTAGTAATCATATGACACTTTTTGAAAGAGTAGGGATGGTAATCCTAATGTCCTAGATAAAATATACTGTACACTAGGCTAGGATTGTGTGGCCTATCTAAGGTTCCTACTTACTTCATTCGGATGAAGGTGAATTTCTCACTTCTCCATGTTATCTGTTGTGTTGGGGGGCTGTTGGTGAATAATGGCTGGCACACATCACAGCAGGTGGATGCTGCTCTTCAGTGGTGAATAAAGATGTGAAGTGCTTTTGAAACCTTTGAGATAAAAAGCACTATATAAACTAAAGTGTTACTAGTTTAATTTGGAGGGGATAGTTAGCCACATGTCCAGCGGATGACATTACAACTCCCAAAGCTTTTGGACCTACTTTTAGACATTCCTATTAAGATAGTTTTCAGTTGAGCCTGTTGAGGACATGGTTGGATTCCAAGGAATCAACCTCATGGGGCCTAAATGAGAAATACTTTTTCATTTCTGTTCCCAAGTGCTTATCTGTCGTCCTTCAAATGGGTCCAATCATTATAAAGTTGCTTAGTTTTAGAGCTGCCAAGAGAATGGTTGACTTTCCTCAAAATACTGTCATACACTTTTAGTGATGTGGAATCTTTTCTTCTAATTGATGGGTTTCTAAGTCCTTTATCTACCCACCCTGGCCTACAAGAAATGTTCATACTTTTTGTGACATCTTTAATGAAGCACATTTTAGGATCTAAAGGAGATTTTACTTGCTCCATGTGTTTTCATTTTATGTACCCAGAGTCTTTTTATCCAGGTTTCTATGGGATACTGCTTTATTCTCATCTGATGGTGGATATAATTGTTGCAGGAGTTATTACAAAGGGGTTTAGTCTCTTCTATGCGGCTTTGTTCTCTCATCTAAAATCAGTCCCCTCACATGAATTTCTATAAGGTATACATTTAAAACAAGATGGATTATAATCTTGACAGGTATGCAGACTCTTTTATACAATTATGTCTTTCTTTGAAAACACCAGCTCAGTTTTGCACACATAATGTACACAGCACCATGCCAGTGGTTTAAGATTTAGGTTACTTCTGATCTTCTCTGTCACAGGGGCACATGCTACTGTACATGCATGTGTTTTGTGATTGCTTTGTGATAGAGTTTTTTGGATGTATGGGACTAACATGCTTTCAGTTGTGACTGGAGTGACTTTGCCTTCTCAATTACAATTACCAAGTCTTTAACAATTTTGTCACCTAACAAGATCTGACAATCATTATTTGTTTGTGTTACTGCTTCTGAGAATCTATGTTTATTGTAATAATAATTGCCTACACTCCACTCAAAGTGCTTTTACAGGTAAAGGGGACGCCCCTCCACCACCACCACCAATGTGCAGCCCCACCTGGATGATGTGACATAATCTCACCACACATCAGTGGGGAGGGGAACAGAGTGATGAAGCCAATTTATAGAGGGAAATTATTAGGAGGCCATGATTGGTAAAGACCAATGGGAAATTTGGCCAGGACACCAGGGTAACACCCCTATTCTTTTCAGGAAATGCCCTGGGTTTTTTAATGACCACAGAAAGTCAGGACCATGGTTTTACTTCTCATGCAAAGGACGGCAACTTTTATACGGTATAGTGTCCCTGTCACAATACTGGGGCATTGGGCCCAAAGAGACCACAGGGTGAGCGCCCCCTGCTGTCCCCACTAACACCTCTTCCAGCAGCAACCTTAGTTTTTCCCCAGGAGATCTCCCATCCAGATACTGACCAGGCTCACACCTGCTGAGCTTCAATGGGTTACCAGTTGTGAGTTGCAGGGTGATATGGTTGCTAGCTGTTTCGAATCTATCCTAAGCTCCTCATTTGTAAAGTGGTGAAAATTAAATTAAAATGGAAAGGGGAAGGAGCCAAAGAAATTTCAATATGAAGAACAAGAGAAGATAACAGGAGACCCTTTTTATGCAAAGAGTTGTTGGAGTGTATAAAAAAGTCACCCCACTATATTAGTTTAATAGCCAATGGCCTGGCTATTTTTTTAGGACTGGCTAAATAATATCATTTTATCATTTTATTTCCTATGGGAAGAAGTATGCCGACGTTACTTTTAACTAGTGCAAAAACTGACAAATTGCAGTATTTGGATCTCTGTTTTTTTATCTGCTAAGATATGGGTATTTTTTTATTTATTTTCAAAATAATACAATACAAAAAGAAACATTGCAGAGCTTGATAATCAGTGACATTGAGGAGAATGATATTTTAATTGCTATAAATAATTAAGTTTATAGTATAATAAGGGGAAGTTATTTAGAACTTTTTTGATAAGATATTTCAAAATAAGTATTGATAAAGTGTTCAATATTCCTTTTAATATATGGGTGCCCATTTAAATATATTCCCTGACTTTATCAAGAAAATGCAAATTACAGATTATCAGCTGTGCTGCTGCAGAGATGAGTATATTCATAGGAAACTTGACATTGGTCTCACACTGTCTGCCTTGTCACTGTCACGATGATATAAATAAATCAGTGGAACAAACATTTTTTACATCTGGACTTCCTGAAGATCAAAGCTATACTGATTGACTCCCTTTTCAATCCTCAGCTATATCAAATTTAGTTATCTACATTATCTTTATATCGTAAATTCACATACTGTAATGAAAACCTAGCTCGCATACTGTAAATAAAAACCCAAATGTCTAAAAATGTGGACTCCAGCTTATAGTTACTGACATGACCTTTAACCCTTCTACAGTATTTCTGCAAACTCCGGTCTGTAAAACTGTTGCCTGTTACAGTACCAGCATCCAGCCACCAGAGCGCACCTATACCGCTACTGCTTACCTCATCTACTCAGGGGAGGTGTACCTGTAGATCTACAGTACCAGACTTCATTAGCCAATCCCAGTACTCCTTCATCACCACACCTCCCCTCTCCAGCCTACTTAAAACCTGCGCTCTGTTCCAATGTTGTTCAGTATTGGGTTTTATTGCTGCTGAGTTTCCTTGTGATTTTCCCTTGACTGCTTCTTGGTTTGTGGATTTTTGGATTGTCTTTTGACCCCGGTTTCTGGACCTTGTCTTTCTGGACCTTGTCTTAGGTATCGTATGATTTTGTCTCTCTTCTTGCAAGTGTTTAGACCTTGTATTCAGATTTCACTGATCATCTTATTAACGTCTTCCTCGTGACCTCATCACCCACGTAGGGTCCATCACTTTCTAACTAGCTTGTCTCCAGCGTAACAGTTGCCTGGGGCATCCTTGCTGTTTCCAACAAAAGAAGATCTGGTGACCATCCTTTCAACGGCTGTTCTTGTCAGCGAAGGACTCTCCCCGGTGACAGGAAAGAGTACAGTACATACTGTACTGTATGTCATCTAATGTATACATCAGAACGAACTGCAGTACAACATCTTTCTAGAGACCATACTTTGACCAAATAGCTTTTCCCTTTTTAACCTGGGTTGCTAATATTGCAGCCTTTTAGCTTTCCATAAGTACTATAATTGCTTTCCAGAAGTAATTACTAAAAGGTCGATTCCAAATGAAGATGAGAAGGAATTCATCAAAGCTATAAAGAGCAATAAACATTTCACACTTTCTTATGAATATTGTCTCTTATGCCTGTCCTTGTGTTCAGAAAAGACATGCAAAGAGTTGTGCTATGGTAATGAGCCAGAATAAAAAAAACTGACCAGCTGTTCACTTGTAGATAAAGATAGTAGCCCTCTGGTTGGAACCAAGTAACCTTGTCAGATATGAACAGCACTGAGCACTTGGGTCTGAGCCATTCATCTGGTAAGCCAGGTGCTTGTGAAAATGAAGGTTGCACATTCTAATGAGAGACCAGTAGGGTGTTCTGAGGTCACATTTCCTTTCAAAGCTGAAGTGATTTCAGCGTGATTCCAATTCCTTCACAGAATTTTTGTCTTAATAATTGTGTGGGATGTGGGGAATATGTATGATCTACACAACGCCTCCTACAGTAACAGCAGTGTTTTTATGGCTTTTCTTCAAGAATATGATCCATGATCATCACAGAAATCTATAGCCGACTGTAGATATAAAGCTTGCATGTTAAAAGTATACATAATTATATTTCTTGTTAATTAAGTTACAAGAAGGTCACTGTATAAAAGAAGAAAAGAATCTTTACATTTTCAGCTGTTGCCAAAACTATTTCACATAAAGCAACATATTCACTGAGTAAACCTGCACATTTATCAGGCATTTTTCTTGCCTGAATGATTGTTGAATTGACATCATTACCTCAAGTATTATGTGCTATTATGTAAAGGTGACATAATCATCTAAATGAGCTCAATTGCTTGCAACATTATATTTTCAAACATCCTTTGACATATTTTTTTAGCTTATCTTCTGAGAGCATGTCTATTATTGAATGAATTTTACAAGTATCAGGTAATTTTGTTTTAAAATGGACATGAACAATGTGTAAAAGCAATATTATCTTTTAAAAGCTAGGATAAGAGGTCAAATGAAGAAAGAAAAATACCTATAAAACTATTAATCACACAAAACATTAGCTTAATTATACCCATCAGGGGTATAAATTAGTTTAAATGTTTTACATATACTTGATTTTTTATTTAGCAAGGAGAATAAACTGAATTGAAGTTTATTGAGCTCTTTGAACTTTGGCCCTTCAGCTATTTAGGTACCCATTAGCATGGCATTTATAATTCTGTTTACTACATGTAAGGTTAATGTTTTCTTATGTGTGTGATTGAGCTTTGCTTGTTGTTTTCATTTCATGTTAAAGCTAAACCCTTCTGTTAATTCCCCTTTTGAGATCTTTGTGTACCAGTAAAGATTCCTTCTCCTTAGCCATCCTACCAGGCACTCTGCCTGATGCTGAATTGTGATTTTTTTATTAAACCCTGAAAAAATGCATATAGAGCTATTCAGATTTCTCCAAATGAGAAATAGTTTTGCTGTAGACCATGTGATAAGATGGGCAAGTATTATTGTATCTCTGCATTTTCTTTTTCACTGTTTCATCAACAAAGTCTATAGTAGGATATGCAATAGCTTCTGGCTCGTGACATATTGGAGAGGTTATGTTTATTAACTTTGAAATGATTCTAGATGAATCTCAAAAATAAGCTTATTCAATAAGGAGGAAAAGCTTAATGTTGGAAAACCCTTCTGCTGGTCTCCTTAAAACCACAGACTTGCTGTCATAGAACAGTGAAAAAGAAGACTGCAACCTCCAGTAACAACAACACTACTGCTGAAGATGTGTGACAGACTGGCTATGTGCATAAATGTTGGACTTGCAGGGTGGTTTTAGGAGTCGGGATAAAAATAAAAGGATGCCATTTGGCCCATCTTGTTTTGCGTTAGTAAAGTGGAAGAAAAATGTGATTTTTTGGAAGGTCAATAAAGTTCGAGGCTATAAAACATACCCAAAGCACAACAGATCTTCCTCACAAAGGGGGTGAAATAACAGTGTAAGAACATAAGAAACCACATTTTGGCTTATACTGTACATCACATCTAGGCCATATAGTATTTAGTGGTAGTTTATTGACCCAAGACTCACATCCAGCTGTTTCTTGAGGGAAGCCAGGATATTGCTCCCACAATCCCTGTCAACCCTTTTTCAAGTAGGTTGTATGCATCTGATAAATTGTTTCTTACTTCACTAAATAACACTCTTTCATTGTGCAGACATAGTTACATGGCACATGACATCTGTGGGACAATTTTAGTATTTCAGTTCTAGAGTCTTGGCAGCACCAACATTTTTATTTAAGGAAGAAAATAACAACCAAAGATGTACAAAAAATCTATTGAGGATGGCTTCAAGCATCCCTTCTATCACTGAGTAGCGCCTCCTGGTACATCATCTGTTTGTACTGATGCACAGACCATCTTTTCACATGAAACAACAGCTTCTGAAGAGCTCATCCACACGTACTAAAACAAATATTCCTTTCAAATCTGTTATTATGGATTCTTTCTCTGTTTTCTCAAAAGGGCTCACATTAAAAGCTATATAGACATTTGGTGATAAAGACTTAGATGTCTCACTTAAACTGTACAGTATTTAATGCTTCCAGCCACTAATTGTCCATGGTTTACCCTGGTGGTTTAGTTTTAATTGTGCTTTCTTTAGGAGCCTTTGAAAGTATGAGAATTTTGAAAAGTGTAGTAACTGCTGTATTAACCTGTAATTGAACTATGTTAGGATTAAAAGGAATTTATAAATACACATTAAAATGATTGAATCTGTAAAGCCTGGACGATAGAAGACTTGGGATGAGATCTGATGTAAAAAACGATTGATATACAGTATGCTACTTTGTACTGAACAAACCTGAGCAATGAATGTGGACGTACTGTATAGCAAGTTAAGTCATGATCCTCCAAGTTTCCTAAAAGGATAAAAAAATTTAGATCAATGTGTAGATGAATGAACTATTTGCAGTGTTCTTGCTTCTCCACTCACAAGATTTGTAGCTTCTCTTTGTACTCCAAAGCAGAGCTCTGTGTTTTGGACAAAGTTCTTGGCCTTTCTATAACAAATATCAGGAAAGGTGTAGCAGAAGGTAAGAGCACTGGACCATAGCTTTGCCCAGTATTATAGTTTATATACAAAAAGTACTGAGACTGCTTGACATCTCCATTCAGTCACTTGTCACTTGAAAAGCATCATTAAGTGAAAGACATTTTTTGTAATTAGAAAAATACAAATTTTAACGTGAAGGACTGCGCTAAAAAACTGCATATTCAACTGAATGCGTCCTACTTTTTTTAATCACGTATCTTATTTACCTTCAGATCAGGCAGGTAAAGGTTTCTTTGCAATAAATTAATGCTCTTCATTAGGTCACTGAACATATTGTTCACCCATGCAGTTATACACATGTAAAACTCAAACAGTTCTTCACTGATGTGTCCAGTGTGGTCAGCACTGGGGTCCAAACACCAACGAGGTATCCAGTGCTGTCAAAAGTGCACTTTTAGAGCAACTAAATCCCAAATACAGTATATATATACTGCATAACAAAATTGATAATCATTTGTTTGAGTAGCTCTATTGCTGGCTGTTTCTACATTAACTGTTAGATATGGTTTTGAAAATCAATGCATTTTGAATTGGGGGTATGCTTATAATGTAAAAGCAAGTTTTTCTCGGTAAGAGCATTTGTGAAAATGAAAAAAAGTTAAGCAGATAGGTTTTTGTTTAAGGAACAGCTGACACTTATATTAAAAAAAAAGCATAATGGGAGAAGAATCATAAGCTTTGCACATGCTTTACTCTTAATATCTAATGTGCTTTATAAAACAAAATACTGTGTGTATACTCTGTGGGTATATACTGTATATACTATATAAAGCAGGTTCTACTGTATACAGTATGTTTATAGGTGTTTTTTTTTTTACTTGGATGACTTAAGAAATTGTAAGGCTGAAGTTGCAACTCCCAGGATGTTCAGAGCTCAAAGCATCCGTAGCTCAGGGATTAATAAATAACTCCATCTGAAAAGAGCCAGCATTGAGGACTGCATTATTTATCACAGAACTGTAACGCCATACCCAAGTTGACAGTAAGACCGAGTAAGGTCAAGGTGATCAAGAACTGAAGAGACATACTTGAAGGGATACTTAGAGCTTTTGTTTGTTTTATGTGATTGTTTTTATCCAGTTGATTTCTCTCAAGTTTCTTTTCTGGTTCTTGAATATTGTTTGAGGGAAAATCTTAAATGAAATTCTTCTCGTATTAATTGCAGTAAATCTTTTTCTGCAATATACAGTAGCCCGAATCCAATCCCGTGACTATGGGCAGTAGTTTAGATTCGTTGCACTGTATCTGTGATCTTCTAACTAATAGGTTATCATGTTACTGATGAGCAAATGATAAGCAATCATGCCATTACTGTATGCAAAGTGAACCTCTATTTTTTTGAAAAAGCACACTTCTTCAACTGGTCTTCCATTATTAAGCTTTCTTATATTTCAAGCTAAAATGAATCAAGTCGAACTGAGGAAAACAAAGTCCCTTCACAGTGGGGAACTACCATTGCATACAATCTACATTTAGATTGTAGATCGAGTACTCTCGAAGTCAAGACATGGGTGCATATAAAAATGTCGACAGACGATGTGATGTAAAACGGACCTATGCATTTGGAAATGCTTTACAGTGGGGGCCATGGTTATCGACATCGTTATATCATAGCTGAATTTTAGGATCACCTCTGCATCCACCAAGCTCAAAACAGTGATGACTTACTCAAACAAGGATGTGTTTTTCCTCTTTCCTGCACAAAAGGAGTAAGAGTATATACTGTACACACTGTTAGCTCATCTTCATGATAAAAATAATATCATGGTTGGTACACACAGGTATTGATTTGCACATTTGTAACCTTCCCAATCGATTATTGCATCTCTGTACAGTATATGCTCATTTACTTTCCCTTGTGCTCCATGACTGCACATACTTTTATGTCCTGTCATTTTCACACTAGAAACACGTTTAAATTTCCTTCAGTTACAGTAGATATTCAATCCATCCTCCAGGGTCTCGACCACACACAAATAGACCTTTCTAATTCATTATAATAAGTGCTACAAGTGTGTCATGAGACTCACAGTAATATGATGCTTGCGTCTCCTTACATTAATATTAATTTTGTGGTTGTGAAATGCTTAAAAGAACTAAACAGTACAATTTCAAGTATCCAACCGTTAAAGAGGACATATTAAAAGTAAATTCTATATTAAGTGGCATTTCCTTCGATGAGTAACACATTCCAATAAATATGCAAAAAAAAAGTTTAAAAATGAAGTAAACTGCATTTAAAAATGACGTTGAGCATCATACGATTACTTCACCAAAAAAGCTAAATATTGTTTATAAGAAATTTTATGAAAATGCATTAATTCTCCATGTCTGTAGTACACTTAATACCTAGTGATCCACACAGCCCATGAGGACTCCCAGAGAGTCCCAATGTGCCTTGTGGGTCATAATGTACAAACAAGCAGCATGAAGATCCACGTACTGACTTATATTTGAATTCTCATTGATGGACTGTGTTTCAACAGACTCTCTATAGCTGAATTCTTTTCCATCTCAAGCTTATCTTGAGAGTCCTCCAAAAATTGATTTTGGAAAGGGTTTATTTCACTGTCTATCTTATTTGGGTTTTAAATTATTTCTGGCACTGAAGAAACAGTATTGTGTTTTTACCTGTGGTGAAATGACTAGAAACAGTTGCAAGATATTGACTCAGCAGCCAAGCTCATAAAACGAATGAAATACAGTATATGTGCAACCTTGGGGAAGAGGTGGGGGGGCTGAATTTTAAAATGCAAATCCGTCTTGGCATTTTGTCTGAATCTCACGTTTAACAATTTTTATACTAATCTTCTTGTTTCTCATTCTCATGACTAATGCTGTAGTTCTCTTTAAGATAAATATGGTTGTCTTGCAGATGAATAGAGCAGCATATCACAGTTTTGCTGGTTTTGCAACCAGTATTCAATCATTTCTGTTCTTAACACCCATCCATCATCAGAAAAACCTCCTTGCAGCTTCACCACACTAAGAGTTGTTTAATATTATTGAGCTTTGAGGCTGCTGTTTTTATTGGCACCATGTAGTCATTTCTACTGCAAAATATAGTTTGTACAGTTCAGTTAGTGAACTGTTTAATTAGCATATACTGTCTTCTAAGCATATACTGTAGCATCCATATACTTTGAAATAACTAAAAATACATTTGATATTTTTGGATAGCAAATAATGCATCCACACTTTCACAGCCTTCATTTGAATGATTTATAAGCCATGTTCTGCAAAACTACACTGTGAAGTAGCCTTTTATGCATAGAACTGTCTAGAATGCAATATGTAGTTTGAAAACTAATTTTAACTATATAGAGAATAGTTTAGGAAAACTTTTTTTTATCTGAACAGTGTTTCTCTCTCTTGATATACTCAAAGGAGAATTAAGCACCATAATAAAGTAAAAATATCACTACAATCTTAAATAAAACGCTTAAACATCCATTTACAAAATATTTTTTAAAGTTGTTTATTTGTAAGCATCTAAGAATCACAAGAACAAAAATAATAGACTCTGTTGATCTTTTGAATGTTCTTGGGCACTGCTCTTGCTAATAGCCCTTTCATAGGATCCGGCTTCTGCGATTAGTTTGCCAAATGAGAAAATGTAGCTGATCCACTTAATCACGGTGGCAGCCAAACAGTGCTAATGTTCTTGTTATTGTAATAGGTGGAAGATTACTGTAAGTGGGTATAGCTGACTGTCCCAAAAATAATCATTTTTAAAACCTGCATCAGAAGTCTTGCCCTGCTGTTGGTTTGTAACGCTCAGTGAATTGGAATGCTGAATACTAAACAGATTTCTATCCATAAATATCAAAACACAGGATTTGTGCCAGCTAGGTGCTAGGGTTCAAGGAGTGCTGTCCCTCATCTGTGAATGTTTGTCTCTGCCTTGTCACACTGCTGTAGGCCTTCTCTAGTTCAGACAAATGATTTGAGTCAAATGATCCACTCAATATACTGTACTTGTCACTGCACAAGGAAGTGCATGGCTTTGACAACTGATGTCTATTGGGACAAAGTGGTCATTTATGTTTCAGATACTTAATATCTTTATGACCCATATGAACATGCTGCATAGACTGATGACTTTTATTAAATTGGTAAGATAATTCCACGTGTTTTGGGGGCTTTTATGTGTACTGTACATGTATGTATATGTGTATCAGGTTCAGTAGCTACATCAGCATGCGTAGGCTGCAAAGGGACAAGTAATACGTTAATTCCATGCTGAAAAGAGAAGAAATAAAGGTGGAGCCTTCTTTAGGTGTAAGAAAGATTCAGACAGAACCACAGATTCACACAGCTATCTTCTGTACAGCTCATTTCACCCCAAACACGAAAAAACTCTCCCTTTTTCACAGTTCCTTCGGCTGCGACGATTCTGCAGTGATGACATTGATTTCCAGAACATAGCACTCAAAATGCACTCTTTTTTCATCAACAGAGGATAACCCCCACACCACCCCCATGTTATTGATAGGGCCCTCACTCGAGCCAAAAATAGCCCCTTACACCCGAAGATGGCTCCACAGCCGAAACATTGTTTTCTTTCTTCTCTTTTCAGCATGAAATAAGCCTATTACTTGTTCAGACATTTGTTTTAGTCTTCTCTAAAATGGATATTGAACTCTTGTTGAACTGTGATAAAACTCGTCATGCTTCCCTGTGTCTTTGTAGGTCTAGTGATTATGGAACAACTTATACCAAGTTGAACCTGATGCCTGGTACCACAATTGTTGTCACCAACTTTTACATCTGCCCCACCAACAAGAAAAAGGTAAGCCTGTCAAAAGACATTTGACATTTACTATTCCTCTCATGGTGCATGTTTTCAGCTCCGAAATCATACATATTTTCTAAGGTTCTTGTCTCACATACCACCCTTTAAGGTTACAATTGATTAGAATTAATCAAAATGGTAAATGCCCTAAACTAACTGCAGATACTCTACAGTAGTTATTAAGAACATGAACAATTGTATTTCCATAGCACTTTACAGTATATTCTAAAGGATCCCAAAATGCTTTACATTCATGAAAGGATGCTTTACTCATGCACTAGTAAATTTGCGGAGAACTGAAAAATCACCAGCTAGATTAATTGAAACTTTAGGTAGCCCAGATTGTTCAGGCACAGAGTTGAATTTAGCCAGGACACCAGGGTCTAAACCCCTAATCATTCAAATGGGGTTGTGGGATCTTTAATGAACCAGTAGTCAGGACCCCAGTTTAATGTTGCATTCAAATAATGGAGACCGGTCTTGTGTGTAAAATAAAATATGTTCTGCAGGCCATAAACAATACTGACAACAATAACATGAAAAAACAAAAAGTGAAGCTTAGTCACAGGATAGTACTCTGACTGTAATTTTAGTCCTAGACGTCTCTTATGGACTTAAGAGCTTCAGCCAAAGGTCAGTCAGGATTGTTATAAACAAAACAATAATCCGCAGGGATTTTGCTTCTGTTCCAATCTATAAAATAATCAGGATATAGGATTGACAGTCGCTAATTGTCTGGGAATCAGTGGTTAATTTCCCTGTGGGGACTATTAGAGTGAGATGAAAGAGCTGCAGCATAAGCCTGCTTTTCTCTGCTTCTTCCAGTTTTAAACTATGATAGTAGCTAGAGTTAAACTCTACAGATTCAGCATCAAAATAAATTCACTTTTTTAAAACACAACAAATTAAAATTAAAAAAGATGTACAAAAATAGGCATACTCAATTGACATAGAATGTAAGGGCACAATAAATTGTTCTCAAGTGAAGTCGTTTGGAACCCACTGTAGAGCAGCTCAGTAGCACTTTACTTGAATCAAGCTAAGCAACACTGTTATAACCACTTCATAAGCGCTATACAACATGATAAAACAGGTATAAAAACCCTATAGCAAAATTAAGTTTCAGATTAATGTGCTATTTAATAAGGATGGCGTGCAAATTCATGGAGTGTTCTATATTCTCTTTAATTAATCCAGATGGTTTGAATGGCTTCCTGTCATTAAACATTCTGATATTCTTCTTCCTTGACTGCATCTGCATGACGTCGGCACTCCTTAAAGTTGTCTTCCATTTTCACCTCACCTCCCTCTATCTGGAGTTCTTCCTGTAGCTTTTCTGTTGAAACTACGTCTATGTTATGAACCGTTAAGAATAATTGAGTGCCTCTTATGTCTTCTGCACAAATAGTAGTAAAGAATTCTGATGTTATATAAGCTTGTGTAGTTTTTGCGAAGGGGTTATTTGTTGGTTTTTTAGCCTCTTTCAAGCAAGTGTCTTTGGCTTACCTTTACAAAGTACATAATCTGAGCGTGGTTATAAAAAATAAAGTATCTATCAATGAAAGAGACATTTACAGTATGCCACAAAACCGTGAAGCAGAATAAATGACTTAACACATTTGCAACAGATTACAGGGGCATGTTGGGAATGATGGTTCTTTCCTATAGTATATAGAATACCATGATGTTCAGTTAAAAGAAAGTCAGCTACATTTGTGAAACTCATCATATAATCTCATTTTTAACCTTTTTTATGTTAAGACAGCCCTCAAACCATTTTTCGAATCGAACTCTAATTCACTTCATCCTTCTTTTTCTAACGCAGTTTGCCAGTATTGTTTTATTGTCCATTCAATCTGGAGAAATAGTTCATGGCTTTTCCTGAGCTGTAATGAAGATGTGCACTATGGTTTGAATCAAAGGTCATTGATTTCAGACCAAAATGAAAGCAGTTATGATGCTAATGATGAGTCAGTAATAAAACCAAATGAAAAAAAGCTCAAATATGAAAATGTATTAATAAACTTTGCTCTCCAGAAGAATATCTTTATATAATATAATTGTGATTTTCAAAATAGCATACTTGCTCTTTCTTGGAATTATGTGAATAAAGGTTTAAAGTAACATAGTGTTAAAAATGATTCATCAGTTGTTTGAATGGCCTTCTGCATACATGCCATTTTGAGTTGTCTCATTTGTAAGGAATTATATATTAACAATTATAATATTACATTAAAAAGTGAAAGGTAAGATACACTAGAAACAAATATCACATTGTATCTTTCCCTTTGACAAAAATGTATGATTTTGTCAAATATACAAGCTATATATGCTCTTTTTCTGTTTTTTAAACAACCTCAGTGACTTTTTAATTTCTATGTGGTACTAGGTGAATGCTACAGCTAATCGGACAGGTCTAATTCTTATTTCAATAAGGTCAAGGAGTATTTTTAATTTCAAAGTTATTTAATAAAACATGGAGACAAAATTAATGCCAAGATCTTATCTTATATTCAAGTTTTCTTTTGTGAATTTATGACAAACACGTGATAGGATTAACAGACAATCTTTTTTCTGCATTAATTGATCACGTTTCCTGGTAACTGTAAACCTGCAAATGCCTTTGGTTGTAACTCTCAACCTGCAGCACAACAGGGAAATTAAGTGAATATTAACATGGAGTTGTGGCAAATGAATTTCCCAGATTTTGCCACTGTGACTTCAGTACATTCACTGACACATTCACCTTTTTCAGGTGCTACTGTATGTGAACTTGGAAAAAAGTCAATGCTGTATGCATGTATAATCGACATGTCTGACAGCAGTGATGTCGCAAAGTGTGAGTGGTGCCCCACTGTGACGAATTCCAAGGAGGAATTTTATAGTCACACTCTGTACTTCAGATGTGTACTGTATCTTGACATTGAATTGTGGAGAGAATAGCAAAAGTGCTATTGCCAGGGTTTACATTTATGGAGAAAGTTTTGTGCACAAATGTTTTTGTGCTTTGTGAGACAGCTGTGAACTCAATTTGTTTAGAGGGATTTTTGTTCTACTTAACAAACTGTGCTGAATCGGCACCCAACTTTGAGTGATTGTCCCTCAGTATGCCCATAGCAGGTTATATTTCTCTCTTCATTTTACTGATAAAATAATAACTGAAGGAAAATACATCAGCCCTGTGTAGATGACTTTCATACCATATTGCATTGGTTTCTCACTCTAAGCACAATAAGGGGGGCATCTGTATTTATGAGGCTTTACTACCATAGGCAAGTTCAGATAATTGACCCTTAAACAAGCAGAACATGAATGATCTGGTCTAGAAATCTAAACATCCTTTCCAGTTACTATACTTCCACATTTTCATGGTAGAGTGAAGTGGGGCTTTGGAAGTTAAGAACGCATATTGCACTGTATTTTGATGTTAAACAAATGCCTACTGTTAAACTTGCCTTTATGCATGCATGAATTTAATTAAACACACAATCCTTTTTTATAAAAGACTAAAGTCATATATTTGTGTAAGATATTTTGCACAGAATTTCACAATTTGGGATTAACTTGTTGTGGTAAGTAATATTTTGACATCTATTGAAGTATTTATAGGCTTTAAAGGTGTCTTCTGAAGGATTATTGTTATGTCAGGTGCTCTTTGCATGCACTACAAGAGTATTATAAACTACTGTAATTTAGAAATTGAGAAAAAGAGACCTTTAATGAAAACCTGAGTGTCGAAAGTGACTTATTGAGTAATGGAAGAGAACAATAATGGATTTCTCTCTCTAGCATGTTAAATTTGAAGTCTACAGTAATAGTGCCTTTACTCTTATCATCTGAGAGAAGTCCCACTGTCCCCACATTTGACCTAACACCTACATTTTTCGCTGGTAATTCTTCCATTAAAGAATGATTTTTATCTCTAAGGTTCTGAAAGCACTTTACCGTGTACTGTAGGATGGGACCCAATTACTGTTATTCAGCATTAAAGTACTCCACCGAGAATGGTGTTGTATCTGGGTTTAGTAAGGCAACCATTATGTGCCAACAGACCCACTACTCAGTGGATCATGTAGAGCAGTAAAACATTTCTCCATAGCTGTGTGCTTGTACAGTTAGCTAAGGGTATATCATACACAAACATTAAAATATACCCAGGACAGTGGGGTTAACATGCCCAATCTTTATGAAAAAGACCGTGAAATCTTTAAAAAGGTCAGAACCTTGGTTTTATGTCTCATCTAAAGGATAGCACCTCCTACAGTACAGTGTTTCTGGTCACTATATCGAGGCGTTGATTTAGAAATTCTGGCCCGGACAGAAGTGTGTCACCTACGTCTCCAACATCACTTACAGCAGCTGTTTTTTGTTTGAAAACTAGGTCCAGTCTTACTTACATTAGTTTCTTAAACCAACAAGATCACAGTGCAGGGTGATATCAACAACTACATCTAAATACATGCACAAGTAACAAACTGTCTGGCAAACATAAAAAGAGAAATCCTTTATTTCCTCAATGATAAAAAATACAGTTCTATAAATTTAAAATGAATCCCTTCAAAATTCCTGATAAGATTTATTTCAGCAATGAATCAAAACGGTGCAGATTTACTGTGCCAGAATTTGATCCCTGCTGTCTTATTTGCTTCTCTCTTTCTCTCTGCTATTATGCTGTCTTTTCTAGTCAAGTGCAATGTTGGTTACATGAGCTTGACTGGTCAGAGATTGGAAATTCCATCCTCTTAAATTGTCAAGCAGCTGGTGTCTACTCAGCTGTTTATCAGATTACCCCTAACTGTGAAGGTTAACTGTTAGGCATGGTGACCTGAAAAGCAACTGATTTTTTTTTTAATCATTAAATTATTTAATCCTTTACTCAAGAAAAGAAAACATTATAAACTTCTACTTTGCACTTATTATTTTCTTAAGTTTTTCAAAGTAGATACAGATCAGTAGTTAAAATCTTTTCAGGAGGTCCACAAGAATGAAATCAGTAAAATATGTGTATGTTATTTGCAGACTATCATTTTGCATACTATCATTTCAAAATGTTGTAAAATATGATTCTATTCAGCTTTAGAAAATGTTTTGTTGATCATAGGTCACTAAAACACAATTGTTAATTGTACTGTGGTGCAGTTGTGGTGCATTTCTGCTTTCTATGCTGTTATCCTCAACACAATAGATGTTTAGTCATCGTACAATAATTGATCATTCAATTCAAATTTTTGCAACATTTATTGGTTTACCTGCCTTTTATCCATTTATTTTGTGATGTTTTGTAAAGTCTTTGAAGGCTATTTATTGGACACAGGCTCTATAAGTAACTTTTTAACTCATGACAATAATGATTCTGCATGTGAAATGAGGCACATTTTATATAAAATAACTCTTATTTAAACCAAGAGTTTAAAACACCTGTATATCGTGGAGCTGCAAAGTTAAACTATAGTTTAAGATCAGACTTTTTCTTTGCAGGATGTTTCAGCTACTCTTTATATAGCAGTGTTACAACACACGTGGTGCTAAACACACAATTGAGAATGTACAGTATGTCTGGAATTGGGGATTTTAAAGGCAAATAATCCCATTTTAAACTGAACATGAAACCTTCACTAGTATCCAATGAAACAAACACATTCAAATAAATAATGAAATGTTTAGTCTTTAGTCTTAGTTTAAAAAGGGGAAAGCCATGTTTCGACTAGGAGAAATTGAATTGAATTTCAGATGTTTGTCATTTCCCAATGATGACTGTTCTGTAGAATGTAGTTAGGTCACTAAAGAAATTGTTGTCCTTGACTCTGTTTATATCTTTATTTCTGGTCTTTGTTTCATTAGTATTTCATCTGAAACGTTTTCCATTCAAAATATTGTACACCTTATTGAGTGTAAGAAAAAGGTATTGAACATGATGTGGTAATAACAGCTTCATTATTATTTTCCAGTACGTTTAAGATTTGTAACTTAAAAAAGCGGGGTCATAGTTGTCTGTAACCTACTCATAACCCTTATAACTATGGTGTACTTTTATCTCAGACTAACAGAAACATTTAAGGAGCAAGTAATTCCATGCTGAAAAGTAGAAAGAAGAACCAATATTTAGCCTGTTTAGCCTTCAGATGTTGAAGGCTCAACAGCTGATACATTGCGTTTCTTCTTTCTTGCAGCCAAGGCAGATTGACATACAGTACAGTAGCCCCCTACTCAAACCTGTGACTAAAACATATACTACATATTGTACATACAGAGTATGCATATGTATTACGTATTAAATATGAAGTGCCTTTTTACTTAAATTGTTCTTGCCTTATTACCACTGCAAAGCTGCTAAAAACTAGTTTATTTTTTCTTTTAAGCACTCCAGAAGAAGTTCTCTTGAGAGAGACAGTGCCATAACAGGTGCAGCATTTTTGTCTCCTGTGTTTCCTTTTTGTAAAACTGATTTGGGTTGGAAGCAGTCTTTTCCATTTTTGGCTTTCACATTCTGAACTCAAATGTTTTTCTCACATTGATTATTTCTTGTTCTATGCAGCAAATAAGACGACATATTACCTAGAAGCTAATGGGTTTTGGTATACTTGCATACTGAAAAATTGAGACGGAGAATGAATAGCTCCAGGAGTAATCCCTCCTGCTTTACATACGGGTGGTTGATTTCTGCCATGCAGTGCTTCTCTTCTTGTTTAGAATCAGTCTAACAAAATTATAATGATCCTTGAACAAAAAGAAATTGTTTCCAACTCGTGATGGACAACTCCAGACTGTTGATAATTAATTGGACAGAACAGAGCAAGTAACTCCTTTGGTATTTCTTTTTAATGCCTTTATCAGCTTTGTCATCAAATAAATCCCTACTCACTCTTTAATAATGACAGCATTAACTTTGCACGACACCTTTTGTAGTACTAGAACTCTAGTTCTAATGATCCCATTCCAAAATGTTTGTGCAAAGGTACCTTCTTGTGCTGGAAGAAAATTGGTCCAGGTTAGAAGTGACTCCTTTCACTGAGGCAAAATGTTGCTTTTATATTAAGCTCTAAATTTAGGCCCGACCAGGCCACTGGCGTTCTACATTATGGGTTTAATTGTGTACTATAGTACTTCATTAACTTGAAATTATATTAATATTAGTCACTTATTAAATTAAAATATGTCCACTAACTTTTCAGTATTCTACTGTGGGTGTTTGGATATTAAATCAAACATTTTTAAATCGTTTTCTATCAGAATTTATGTTTAAATTATTATCACAATAATCTACCTCACTGAATGTTTGTTCCCTTGGAAATCATTGTGTTTATTAAGAATCAAGGAACCATGCTTTGTCTTTATATATTCTGACTAATAATAAATGTGACTTGTAATATTCAAGGACACAGATAGCTCCTGTACATTTATTCCTTGTTCAACTGGTTACTTTAAAAGGAAATTGATTTCATCACAAAACCTCTGCCCCATTATCTTTTTGTCAAAATCCTTTCCTCTCCTTGGCAGTCTTCACAATTGGTTTCTTTTTAGAGAAAAGTATGGAAATTTCTGTCCTCAAAATAGGAAAACAAAAACACACACATACTGTACACTTTACCCCTCTGTCTCCATTTTACCATTCACTACCATTGCAATGAAGGACATTTTGCCTGACAAGAATAAGCGTGTTCTTAGAGCAAAGAGCTTTCAGTCTTGTTCAGAACTGTAGATGAATCACTGTGCTGTTGCAAAGACAACAAGCTCCTAAAATGGCTGCATACTTTGCAGAGGTGTGTTGATGTTTGCTTCTTGTGGGTATGTAGCATCACAAATTAAGCCCCTGTTCCAAAGCCAAGAAGCATTTTACATGCTGACCTAGTTTTGATGTTTCTTTCCAGGAATTATGCCCCTTCCTCTACCATTTTGTTTTGAGCTCAAATGGTAACTAGCAACTACACGAGCTGAAGGCAGATGAAATCCACTACTGTAGTATACTCCTTAAAAACATTTAAGAGACTTACAGCTTCTTTAGATGAGTGCTAGGCTGTTAATAAGCCCAATGGCTTGTTAAACCAAGGACACTCTTCAAGTGGAGTTGTAAATACACATTGACATTTAATAACATGCTGCAGCTGAAGGATATCCCTCTTTTATTCTTTTACAGAATAATGCTGGCAATTTTGATATCATAGCTTCTTTGATATGTAATCTTCAGGGCTTTCAAAACTTAGCAAACCCCACATTTTAATTTAGCTAAGGGTACTACTCATAAGAGTGCACTCATTTTACATGTCATTATATAAAATAATCAAGACAATATTTATAAGGAACATAATTCTTTATTGTCAAAG
Source organism: Lepisosteus oculatus (assembly GCF_040954835.1). Classification (NCBI taxonomy): domain Eukaryota; kingdom Metazoa; phylum Chordata; class Actinopteri; order Semionotiformes; family Lepisosteidae; genus Lepisosteus; species Lepisosteus oculatus. Next base: position 42,138,073 of record NC_090696.1, on the reverse strand, counting down.
AATCCTGAGAAATAACATTCTTTGTCAAGATGTAGGAGTTTAGTTTTCATCGTTGTAAGGGCCTCTAACTAAATTCTTACACAGGAAAAAGAAGTGGGTGTTACTTTTATTTCAGACTCAATAGCTCTTCACAGAAATATCCAAGTAGAAATTAGATTTTGTGGATTTCAGTACTTTATCTATTAAACTCAGGACTTTAAAAACAAATACCTAAATACAGTAGCTGTGTTTCTATTTTCAGTAGTTTTGAAAACAATCTTATTGAGTTATTCATTTATTTGAGAAAGTAAATCAACTTTAAATATATTATAAAAGTAAAGATAAGCTCAACACTTTTTTCTGCATTATGTTTTCATGCGGTGAGTTTTAGCCTTCACAGATTATGCTTTTTTCTTAAATTCTTGTTGAGAACACTTTATAAAAAGTGTTATCTATCCAAGTTGATCTTGGGTTCATTTAGCTGCTAATATCCAAATTAGATAAGTAGGTTAAATAATCTCCTTTTGTTTTCCAGACTTTTTATGTGCTATTATCCTTTCTTCTACCTCTAATGCAGCATTCAGATGTGACTTATTTTTACATAAAAAGTAAAACAATGAAAAATAGCTAGCTCTTTTCATTAAATCCTTTAACATTATCACTTCAAGGACTGCATTGCGAATGTTCAACGAAAATACTGTGATCTGGAAATCATGATATTAAAACAAGATGGACGTAATACATTCCTCTTTGCTTTTGCTTGCCACACTGTAGTCTGTGTTTACCATGACGATAAGCAGCTATGCTGAGTGAAATTAATTGATCCTGACAAAAGGTTCAGCTGGAGTAGCCTGCTGCTGACCTAACTCCCCATATCTGATCCATCTTATCAGAGCAACACAGAATGGAGCTGAAACAGCACTCTTTTAAATAGAGGAAGCAAATATTCTCAATCAGAAAAACAAGAGGAGAAACACTTCTGCCAAAGCCAGAATAAATGCTAGCTTTGTGTTTTTACATTGCTCACACTGCATTTGGGACAGTGAGAGTGTGAGGTTTATGGGCTGGTATTATTTTTAGTTATTATTGTCTCTTGGGTTACTTGGTATTGGGATGTCACCACTTTTGGACAGTTGATAACACAATTATCTCACAGTAATATTGAAATGTGTTGGCCACACCATAGCAATTACAGTACATGTATGCAAGCGGTAGATATAGTGGATGTGCAAACATAACTCTGAAATGTGTGACTGGCATTATTGTATGAATGGAATTTCAGATTCTTCATTAGCTTGATGTTAATGTGAGCATCTATAAAACCATGAACAAAACTGCAGCTGCAAATGAAGGGTGAGGCTGTTTTCCTACCCATTAGGTTTGCAGGCAGACAACAATGGCATCCAGATCAATACAGCTCTGCCAGATTCAGTGACTGCATCATTTACTTCTCTCGGAGCAGGCAGTCTGATGATAATTGTCTGATCTATAAAGTCTCTGGAGCTTTGTCTCTCTCTTGTTTAGGTTATATCTTTCAATTGGTGTGTGACAGAAAAAAAGAGAAAGAAATGAAATCCTGGGCTGAAGGAAATCGATCTTCTTTTTTCTTGGTGTGCTACTGATACTAACTGAATATAAATTCATACTGTATGTGCTGATTGTAGATTATATTTAAAGACAAGAATTTAAGCATTATGCACGTCGGTTATATAGAAATGGAAACATACCAGGTTATTGAGGTTTAAACATTAGGAGTGTTTCTCTGAGTCTGTTGCTTACTCTTTGGAGAAAGTGTTTGGCCTCAAAGGAATTTACTAGTTTGTCCGGTTTTGAAAGTGCATGGCTGGGTAGTTAGTGCTAGTGGTCTTACCAAGCTTTATTATTTTAACATACAGCACAAGAACCCGTGACACCTGGTATGAACTGCAGTTTCCTTTAAATGTCTTCCTATACTTAATTGTTCCCATGCTGTTCCCACATGATGGTTTCCAAATAAAATATGTTGACACTCATAAATCCCAGTGACTGTCAAAGGTAAAAACAATTCTCATATTTAAACTGTCTGTTTAGAGTGTATATAGGTCCCCTGTGTACATAAGTTGTGTGAAGCTGCGTTGACAAAGATCTGGCAGCTTGTACATTTTTCTCTCTGGAGAGGTTGCTGTCAGACAAGAATGATATGGGCTGGATAGAAAGAGCCATGGCTGTCAGCTCAATGACAGCCAAATCAGAGATGAATGCACGTGTACCAAATTTCCTGTGTCAATAATACTGTGTAGAGTCTGATCCTACAGTCGCTGCATTGTTTTACAATTTTCGGTACTTTTTTAGAAACACTTCAAGAAAGCACACATCGGAAATATTAGAACAGCACAAAGAACAGGAGTTCATAAGGAAAAAAAAGAAGTAAAGGGAGGACTAGTTAAACAAGGCCTGAAGATGAAAAACACATTTGACCACGTTGTTATAGATGTTTTAATAAAACATGTGATAAAACCTTTGTCTTTCCAGAAACGATTGCTGAAAATGAATGCTACCGAATGTCAAATTAAGAGAACCTGTGTCCTTGCAAAATATTTTCTTTTTTAGACCCTGCAAACAAAAAACAATGTGTCTGAATGTTTATAATGGCCTTGGAATTGTCAGACATGAGTGTTTGAGGGATCAGTGGCACACTCATTCCAGTTACAATGGAAGCCACATCAGTATACAGGAGTTTCCAACAGATCATAGAAGATTAAACGGCCGAAAAACCCATCAGTAAGAGGACATTCCTTTGAAGTGTTAAATAGTTATGAAATTTTAATTAGGTGCCATGAGGCTAACAAGGAATCGAATTTGGCAGGCATGATCAAACATTCAGTGCATTTTCATAGAGCATATACTGTAACTGCAATTCGCTGTTGTATTGTGCTTGCAAACATTGCTTTGTGACTGTATGCTCATGTCCATCACTCGTAACAAGAGACATTACAACAGCAGACATTGCCTTCTGGCCTCGAGGGTTTCCACTAATAATAACATCACTTTATTAACCATTTACAATTTCTTGCATTAGGAATTATCTTTTCGCATACCCCAGCTTGCTCTCCATGAGACACACAGACAGGGAGAGAGCCTGGGGTCAGAGCGCAGGGTCTGCCATTGTACTGCGCCCCTGGAGCAGTTGGGGTTAAGGGCCTTGCTCAGGAGCCCAACAGAGTAGGATTCCTCTGCCGGTTGCAGGATTCTAACTGACAACCTTTCAGCCACAGAGCCACCGCTCTGCCCAGTGCCACTAGAGGTACTGTATGTTTTTTGTTTGTCGTCTTTAGATTTATCTTTTCGTTCTGTGAAAAAAAAGTTACGGTCCATCAATGCTTTTCTCACCTATAAATTCAAAGAGTGTAGAATGTAACAAACAAATTTATATAAATATGAAATACGCTCCACGTGTTGTTTTTCAATACAATAATCTAAATGCTACTTAGAGAAGAAAGGGAAATTGGATTTCTGATGCAGTTGCTTTGAATAGAATGTTACATACTGTATTCTTTTCTCTTCAAATACACATAGACAATTAAATTTGTGAATCATATTTTTATTTTAAATTATTTCAGTATACTTAAGAAATTGCAGATGTATTAATAAGGTACAAGATACTAGATACTTTTCTAGATACAATTACAGTATTCCTCACAGCAGGATTAGAGGACTTATTAACATAATATAACTTATTAACAAGACCAGTTCACTTTCAACAGAAAAGTGCTGCCAATCCAAGTCTTCTGATGGTGGTAATGTTTATGATGTATGCACTGAGAAGAAGATGGTTTTCATGTTAGTGTTACAATTTGACAGCTTTTGGGAATGAGTAGATGACAGTACAGTAATAGGCAGACATGATCAAACACTCAATGCATTGTCACAAAGCACATTACTATCACTGCTTCAGCAAAGCAGAGATCACAATACCAGAGGGGCCCTATCATCATTTTGGGTAAGAAATGGAGCTTTAGCTTACTGAAATGCATTTTCATAGAACCCAAAAGTAAAACCCCAATCAAGATGTATGATGCTCTCAAACATTGTTTTGTGACTGGATGCTCATGTGCATCTCTCTTAGTAGAGACGTTGCAACAGCAGGCATTGACTTCAAGGCTAGACCTTTTCCACATGTGGTATGTTTTTCTTAGATTAAAAAAAGTAGTCAATTTGAGCAAAACCTGACAGTGGTCTTTTTTGTCCTCAAAGTATATACTATATTGAGTATTTCATTACTATGTTCCTTGAATATAGTAATTATTTTCTTTTGATTTAGTACCTCTGATATCTAATTGGTTTGTTTAAGCAGCAGTGTTTGAGAATGAACCCCTGTTGTTGTTCTATTGCATTGGACTATTTATTTTCCAGTCAAATAATACATAGAGCTCTCCTGTTGTTATGTTACCTCTGCTGATGTCTAATTCTAGCATCTCTGCAGGATTTTATAGGTGTCCTGTGAAGGAAATTGATGTCTTTAGGTTATTAAGATGTGTTCCTACACAGAAAAGCACAGCATAGAAACCAGTTTCTTCTACAGTACCGGCATGTCAAGAAATGTTTTTTAAAGAAAGCCTTAAAGTTCTAAAAACGTAAGGTTAAATGCAAGGGGTTTCTCTCATTAATTGTAGTGATTTTTTATTTGTTTCTGATTTATCTTCATTCTTTTGGGAACTTGATAACCTTAAGAGATAAATGTCAGTTTTCAAAATTAATATAATAGCTGGAGTTAATTGAATTCAAAAATCAAAATCTGGATATTCTTTATTTTATTCACTCACTAAATACCTTAATTCCTGCCAAGTTCCTTCAAGACACTGCTGTGTGGGTGTTTGAGGAATTGTAGAAATTCAACATGTTTGTACAGTATTTACAATAGAGGTGCTGGTTTAGTCATTCACAGTACTGGTATGCTAACCTCACAATTTGTTTTAATAGAAATTGCCATGAGCTATTAAAAGTTTTGTCAACATGATGAATTGTGTTTTGGGGAATTTGCTGTGTGAAAAATCTAGACAATTTACCCCTAGGGGAGTACTAAAGCTGAAACCCATATATGAACAGGAAATACAGAGAAGTACTTGCATACAGTAGAATGTCCTGAGCTACATCAAATAAATCTTAGCTGACTATGACTGACTTTAAAAACAGCTGTCATATAGGTTAATACATGCTTGTCAGGGTGCAAAATAAAGTATGTTCTTAAAGCTGATTGGCAGGTGTCTTTCTGTGATCATTAGGAGAAGAAAAGAGCTATTTCCAGAATGTAGAGATTTTTTGTGTACAATATGTTAAGACAGTGCCTTAACGTTTTACATTTCATGAGACAGGTGGTTGTTTAGTCTCTTTTTATGACCTGTCTTATATAACTTTTCTTTCAGGAACTGTCATGAAGGATTGGGGAGGTTAATAACAAATCCATGTTAATTTTTACTGAGTTACATTTATTACTACTTTGGTGCTTAAAAGATATAAACATTAGCCATATAAGGTTTATGCCTGGAGGAATACAGCATGTTTTTTCCATCCTTGTCATAATGGAGGTTGACCTTCAGAGACCAAATCAACTAAACCATGTTGACAACTTTTTCAGTACAACCATTTACGGTTTTATTTGTTTGTTATGCTGTTGAACCTGGATGTCACCTGGACAGATGCCACATGGCATATGACAGCATCTTATAATGTGAAATTAAAAAAAAGTCTCCAGATGGGAAAGGCAAAGAAGCTGTGTGATCTACCCAATCCATTCCCACTGTCTTGTGTTGAGGTAAACATCTCACTGGCTCTTATGCAGTGTTTCTACAATATATTTTCTATTGTATGAATCTTAACATATATCTGCAGAGACAGCTGCATGAAAGAAGCATTGCTTGTAAAAGAAGCAAATATAAGTTTGAGGATGAATACACCAGGAAAACAAGTGCCATAACCTTTCTGAGATCTCGGCTGGTATTTATATACTCTTAATGGCAGGTTAAGAATGTAAAAAAAGTTTTTATTTCTGGAGAACAATATTTAAAGGTGAGGCCACGTCTTTGTTAATCTTTCTTTGAATTTTTATTCAGCCACAGCAAAGTGTAAAGACATGGGCTGCCAAGAAATTTCCCAGATGGTTTTTTATGCACTGAGGTCAGCAAGTGATTTTCATCTTGTTCAGTGCATTAGGTTTGATTCTCGGTGCGGTGAATGGTTTGTGCATTTTAATTTGTAACTCCCTTGTGGTTTATCAAGACATGCGTTTTATGAGGTGGGGGTGGAAGGAGGGGCACGAAAAAGTTGTTTTTGGATTTATTTGCAAAACTAAGCAGGGCTGCCTGAGACGTGAGAAGTGTCATTGCATACTAATCACAGACCCCCAGATTTCCCCCCTCTTCCTCTGCGATTTCAATCCCAGGCTGATATCAGTGCCTTGCCATTCAGCCAGATGATGTTTCCTTGGTATCATATGGGAGCCCTTCAGCCTTATGTTAACATCATGGTGTTAAAACAGATTGGTGTCTAACTACATTGGTGAGAGAATTATCTGCTTTTTCTAAAATTTTCTGTGCCGGGAAGATGAGAGGAGTAACTCAGATTGGCTTTATGGAGTGTATGAAAGGTCAGTCACCAGAGAGTCTAACACCTAATGGGGAGACATACAGTACTGTAGAGGCAAAAGTGACAACCCATGGAAAGAGTCCTGGATTTGTGGGGAACACCAACCACAACTAAGTCAATAAATAATGCTCATTTGCTTTTAAAAAATAAGACCTACACAAAAACAAGCAAGTAAGTCAATTCAGTCACAATTCTAATCTACTGTATAATGACTAAACTACAGTATATATGAATTATAATTATTCACCTAAATAGTTAAAACAGAGGATATGGACTGCAATATCTGGACTTGCAGTGAAATTACTTACAGAAGAGAATTTTACTTTTTTAGAAACATTTTACCAAAGGGTTAATTGGGGTTATGTCCTTAATAACGATGGCTGGTCTGACATGGTGAGGGAAGCCTATATTGGGGTCTGCCGAAACCTTTAGGTCGAGATAATACAGAACATTCACTCTGTCACATACCTTTTTATAATATTATTTCTGGGTAAAGACTATTGAAATCTGTACTGTATGTGTTAGTAAATGTACAGTAGTACCCATGAAAACCAACTTCAGATATTATATTAATATTAATCTTTTGTCTTTATGCAGTTCCCTGACAAAGAAAAGGTTCCTACTCCCCAGTTTGATGCTATGCGGTCTGCACATCGGTTTCTGTCATTTTAAACAACCAGCACAGAGATATTAGAGCAGTGCCAGTCCAAAAATCGAATCAAATGGAAAATAGAGAAAAGATTGTTACATGATACAACAGAGCCCTCTATGAGAGAAATGTTTTAAAAAGTCTTGTATAAGTAATTACTGCTTTCCTTTAAGGTTCAATCATCTAAAAATTAGCTTCCTTGAATACAAGATTCAAAGCAAGGTCAATGTATATTTATTTAATTAATACATTGAAGCATTTTTGCAGTGCAGGTGCAATGTAACATAGAGGATACAAATCAAGTTTCCATTTCACTGCTGTCGTATCTTGATCAAGGTGCTTCACCCCAGTTGCTAAGGTCTTCCCAGATATCTAATTGGGGACCGGTACGGTATTTCCTGGGACTAGGCTCTGAGAAGGACTGGAGTCCAATCTGGGAGTGTTACGCCAGGCCCAACAAGGTGAGACTGGCTCGACAAAAATTAGAGTCAAATTAGAGGCTGAGGTCTGAGGTGATGAAGATATGATTAGTGGCAATGATGACTGAGGAACTGGAAACTGAGGATTAAGAAACACTGAGAAATACTTCTGAAAACCTGAAACTGAGACAAACTCAATGCAGAGTTAGTGACTCAATGTCTGAGCCCTGAGGATCCAGTAACAGAAAAGGAATACAAATAATAACAAGCACATGTTAAATAAAATATTTAAAGGCCATTAGAGTCGGAGGGGATCATTAAGGCGAAAGTTCCTTTGTCTGAACAACAGCAAAAGTACCTTTAAGGATGAAGTAAAATGTATTTGAACAATAATGAGAAACTTTTAGATAGTGTAAAGAAAATGGCTGATGTAATCAATTCACTCAGGTGTTCAATAAGGAACAAGTCAACAACATGCCTCAGGCTGTGGAAGGACAGAAGTCTTTATTAGATAGTGTTATCCTATCCAGAGGGAGAGAAGTATTTCAGATAATAGATGCACTCAAGATTAATAAATCCCCAGGGCCTGATGGTATCTTACCTTTTGTATTTAAGGAAACAACTGCAATGGATACACATAGAGTTTACAATCTAGTGTACTTTGGTTTTCAATAGGCCTCTTACAATGATCCTTATAAAAATAATTTTCACATTGCAGGTAGTGTGCATACAGGGAAATGTGTGTGTTTGGATTGAGCATAGGTTAGTAGAAAATGCTGATTAAAGATAAGGTATGAAGGTTTAAACTGGGTTGATGTCATTAGTGGGGACCCATAGACATCTGGACTGAAGCCACTGCTCTTCCTTATTTATATAATGATCTACTGTAGATTCTGGAATTGTTAGTAATTTATTCCAGTTAGCACATTGTACCAAAAACAAGGATTGGCAAACACTGTAAAAACAGTAATTAAATTTCAAATAGATTAAGATTAAAACTGGACAAACACCAGGCTGGTGATGTTTAGTGAAGTGAGGGTTGTTACGATCCGTGCCTCTCGGCAACGGAAGAGGCAGAAGTAGGTGTAGCCCCTATCCATCAGTTCACCTATCAGTTTTCCCATTCACCACTACACCCCCGTCTCATCCTACTTAAACACCTGTCCTTCCCTACCTCGTTGCTCAGTATTGGTTTTCTCTATCGAGCTTCCTGGTTGCGCTTCTTCTACTCTGTGTTTGTCTTGGATTTCGGCTTACGGTTTTTCCCTTTGGACTTCGGCTTTTCGGATCTCGGCTTGGATTGGTACTTTCGCTCTGTCTTGGATAACTGGCTACCTCTGGATTCTCGGATTGCTCTACGGACTACGACTTCGGATCCCACTTCGGCTTCGGTACACGTTCCCTTTCGGATATCTTGCTCCCCCTGGACTCTCGGCTCGTTCCTACGATTACGGTTTACTTTCGGTTTACGACTTGGCTTTGTTCGCTCCTGCAAGTGGGTTCACTCACTAGTTCGGTCCCTATTACCGAACTCGTAACAGAATACTGAGCCCTTTAACATGGACCCAGCGGAGCAACAGGAGATTCGCACGGCTTTGGATCAGCACGGACAAGCCTTACTCCAGCTCCAGGCTTCTGTCCAACAGATCTCTGCGCACCTGTCTGCAATGCCGCCCATCGGCAATCTAGGAAGCAACGCTGGAGTTGCCGCTTCGGCTCCACCCCCGCCAGCTGCTACACCTGCCCCTCGGCCTCTTCCACTAACTCCACCTGACAGGTTTGACGGCAACCCTACGAAATGTCGAGGCTTCTTAGCACAGTGTGCGCTGGTTTTCAGGCTCCATCCAGAAACCTTTTTTTCTCCTCAGGACAAGATCGCCTTCATAGTTTCACCGCTAACCGGCCGCGCTTTGGAATGGGCTACTGCTCTGCTTGATCACGAGGCTCCTGAAATTCAGGATTATGATCTCTTTTTAGGAAAATTTAAGGGGGTTTTTTGTGATCCTGTAGTTGGTCAAGACACTGCCTTCCGCCTCTCCTCCATCCGCCAGGGCTGCCGGTCTGTACAAGACTATGCTATAGATTTTCAAGTAGCAGCAGCGGAGACTCACTGGAACAACGAGGTCCTAATTTTTTTTTTCCGTCAAGGACTCAGTGAAGAAATAAAGGATCGTCTGGTAAATATGCCGCAATTGGGCAGTACCTTGGAAGAAGTAATTTCACGAGTAGTGGAATTGGATATAAGAATTAGTCAAAGGAGTGCTGAAAGATCTCGGACCTCAATATTAAAGGCTCCTCGGCTTTCTCCTATCAGATCTTTCGACTCAGATCAACCTAGGGAAGTAGCCCGAACCCAGTTAACCCCGGAAGAACGAGAGAGGCGCCAACGAGAGGGTCGCTGCATGTACTGTGGGAAATTAGGACACTTTAAAGCGGCCTGCCCTGCCTCATACTCGTCCTTGAGGCGCAGCCGCCCTTCTCAAGTTCCTAAGGTGAGTGAGATTTCTCAATCCCCTCAGTTTTCCTCTGGATTTTTTATTCGTTCTACACTATTCTGGGGTACTGAAAGGAGACCTCTTCTAGCTTTTATAGACTCAGGGGCGGCAGGAAACTTTATTGATGCCTCCATCGCTCAAACTTGGAAATTACCTTTGACCCCGGTGACTACACCACTTCGTGTTCAATCGATCGACTGCTCCCCCGTATCTCCAGGACTCATTAGATGGCAAACTGAAATTATAAGTTTGCAGATTGGCGCCACCCATGTGGAAGACATCTGGTTTTATCTCCTTGAGACCCCAACACATCCTCTGGTGTTGGGCTTTCCTTGGCTACAACAGCATGACCCTAACATTTCTTGGTCCCGAAAAGAAATTTTAGCTTGGGGACCCAGATGTATTAAAGACTGCTGTCGTCTACCAGTACGAATTGCACTCACGGCGACATCCCCTTCAGGGGTTCCTACCATACCCCCTCAATATTCCGATCTACAGGAAGCCTTTGATGAGCAGGAGGCCTTGACCCTCCCACCTCATCGACCTTATGATTGTGCCATTGACCTTCTGCCAGGTACTATCCCTCCTAAAGGTCGTATTTTTCCTCTCTCCAGTTCTGAGTCTGAGGCCCTGAAAGTCTACATACAGGATTCTCTGAAAGCTGGACTTATACGTCCATCCACTTCACCAGCATGTGCCAGTTTTTTTTTCGTGGAAAAGAAGGATGGTGGGCTTCGTCCCTGCATCGACTATCGTGGTCTCAATGAGATCACAATCAAGAATCGGTACCCTTTGCCTCTAATTCCAGCAGCACTTGAGTCGGTGCATGGAGCCAAAGTCTTCACCAAACTGGATTTAAGAGGGGCCTATAATCTAATCCGCATTCGGGAAGGGGACGAGTGGAAGACGGCCTTTATGACTACCCATGGACATTACGAATATTTGGTCATGCCCTTTGGTTTGGTTAATGCCCCAACGGTGTTTCAGTCTTTTATTAATGACATCTTTCGTGATCTACTACAAAGATTTGTCTTGGTCTATCTAGATGACATTCTAATTTTTTCTGATTCCTTCCAGGATCATGTTCTCCACGTCAGAGAAGTACTCTCCCGGCTCATCAAGAATAAACTGTATGTCAAACTGGAGAAGTGTACCTTCCATGCTTCAAGGATTCATTTTTTAGGTTATGTCATCTCTCCAGAGGGTGTGGAAATGGATTCCAGTAAAGTCTCGGCGATTACTGATTGGCCCACACCCAAGAACCTCAAACACATTCAACGATTTCTCGGCTTTGCTAATTTTTACAGGAAGTTTATTCGAAACTTCAGCTCGGTGGTCACTCCCATAACCTCCTTGACCCGTAAAGGACCAAGACAAGGCAAATGGACCCCTCAAGCCGAAGAAGCATTTCAGCGTCTGAAACACCTGTTCACAACAGCCCCCATCCTAAAACACCCTGATCCAACTTTGCCTTTTGTAGTCGAAGTGGACGCCTCTGGCCATGGTGTGGGGGCTGTTCTCTCTCAGCGTCATGGAGAAAAACAGATTCTTCACCCCTGCACCTTCTTCTCCAAGAAGTTATCCCCTGCCCAAATGAACTATGACGTGGGTAACCGTGAGCTCTTGGCCATTAAGCTGGCATTGGAGGAATGGAGGCACTGGTTAGAGGGTGCTCATCACCCTTTTTTGATTTACACAGATCACAAAAACCTGGAGTACCTGCAGTCGGCCAAACGTCTTTGTCCTCGCCAGGCTAGGTGGTCTCTTTTTTTTTCCAGGTTTAATTTTTTGATCACCTATACTACAGGTTCTAAGAACGTCAAAGCAGACGCCCTCTCGCGGCTCCATGACCCCCCTGAGGCCGAATTGACCCCAGAACCCATCATTCCATCTGGTAAGTTCCTGGCTGCGGTAAGATGGGACATTGAGGTGATTGTCCGACGAGCCTTGGTTGGGCAGAAGGTACCTCCTCAGTGTCCTCAGGACAAGTTATTTGTCTCTCATCCCGTCCGATCGGCAGTTTTACAATGGGGTCATGACTCCCGCTTCGCTGGACACCCTGGAGTCCACCGTACCTTGGATTTCATCTCCAGAGACTTCTGGTGGCCAACTATGGCTAAGGATACCAAGGAGTATGTCCAGGCCTGCGCTATCTGTTCCCAAATGAAGTCTTCCCGAATGAAGGCAGCGGGCCTACTTCAACCCTTACCCATCCCGGATCGTCCTTGGACCCACCTCTCAGTAGATTTTGTTACTGACCTTCCACCCAGCCATGGACACACAACTATTATGGTAGTGGTAGACCGTTTCTCTAAATCTGCTCATTTTATTCCCCTACCATCTTTACCTACAGCTCGAGAACTAGCAGAATTGTTTGTACAACATATCTTCCGATTGCATGGCATCCCTAAGGATATTGTTTCAGATAGGGGCCCTCAGTTTGTCTCCCGGTTTTGGAGGGCCTTCTGTAAGTCACTGGGCGCCTCAGTCTCACTTACCTCAGCTTACCACCCTCAGGCCAACGGTCAGACAGAACGCATAAATCAGGAACTGCTGACCTATTTATGGACTTATATCTCCTCTACCCATGATAATTGGGTGTCCTTGCTCCCATGGGCTGAGTATGCACACAACTCATTGTATACTACTTCTACTGGCATGTCTCCATTTAAGTGTGCCTTAGGTTATCAGCCTCCTCTGATCCCTGACTCCCACCCCAACACAGAGGTCCCTTCGGTTCAGGACTATATCTCTAACCTGAAGACCTTCTGGAGGAAGGCCAAAGCCACCCTTCTTCGCAGCTCAGATCAGCAGAAAAAGGTAACTGATCGGCGCCGCCGGATCCCACCCAGACTTCGACGCGGTCAGTTTGTTTGGTTATCCACTCGTAACCTTCCTCTTAAGCAACCTTCTGGCAAGCTTGCTCCCAGGTACATTGGTCCTTTTCGTGTCCTCGCCCAGATTACCCCTGTAACTTACAGACTGGCCTTGCCTCCTACCCTTCGGATCCATCCTACCTTCCATGTTTCCCTTCTTAAACCCTTTCACAGATCCACCCTGTCTAAACCACAACAAAAACCTCCACCGCCTCGAGTGATTGATGGACTCCCTGCTTACACGGTCAATAAAATCCTGGATTCCCGATGGTCTCGTGGAGCCCTACAATATCTCGTCGATTGGGAAGGCTATGGTCCGGAGGAGCGCTCTTGGGTTTCGGAGAAGGATATTCTGGACCCCAGTCTCATCAAAGACTTCCACCTTAACTTCCCGGATCGTCCCGTTAGGGCGTCAGGAGCCGCCCGTAGAGGGGGGGGGTAATGTTACGATCCATGCCTCTCGGCAACGGAAGAGGCAGAAGTAGGTGTAGCCCCTATCCATCAGTTCACCTATCAGTTTTCCCATTCACCACCACACCCCCGTCTCATCCTACTTAAACACCTGTCCTTCCCTACCTCGTTGCTCAGTATTGGTTTTCTCTATCGAGCTTCCTGGTTGCGCTTCTTCTACTCTGTGTTTGTCTTGGATTTCGGCTTACGGTTTTTCCCTTTGGACTTCGGCTTTTCGGATCTCGGCTTGGATTGGTACTTTCGCTCTGTCTTGGATAACTGGCTACCTCTGGATTCTCGGATTGCTCTACGGACTACGACTTCGGATCACACTTCGGCTTCGGTACACGTTCCCTTTCGGATATCTTGCTCCCCCTGGACTCTCGGCTCGTTCCTACGATTACGGTTTACTTTCGGTTTACGACTTGGCTTTGTTCGCTCCTGCAAGTGGGTTCACTCACTAGTTCGGTCCCTATTACCGAACTCGTAACAGGGTTTTGCAAAATAAAATGCTACCTGATCTAGAAGAGGCTACATATGAAAAGGGCTTATAGTACATGTTTACATATTTTTGATCTTGTAGGAAATATTGTCATCAAACAGGCTAACAGAATGTATAGTATAAAATGTGTACTGTAATCTAAATCAAGCAATGCTACTTAAATTCTATAATGATATATCTCTATTTAGATTTAAGTAGAATTTTTTTATTATTTTTCCATTTTTCCAAGTGAATTTGGAAAGTTAAAATGGATATAACATTTTTGGGACTGTGTGCCCTGAGACAAGTTGGACTTCCAACTAAGGTGTATCCTGTCTTGTGCCTGTTGCTTGCTGAGATAGGCTCTGGCTCCCCCGAAACCCTGCATTGGATGAAGTGGTTAGAAAATGGGTGGATGTTATGTTTGTATTTTTAAAGCTTTACTCATCTAAATTGCTGTAACAGCAGCAGGGAAGCAGCTTATTATGGCCTGCTATAGCATTAGGATTTAAACCCTTCATATTACAGCTTATTAACTTTCATTTAGACAAACCAGGCATGAGCTTTAACTTTTGGTGAGGAGGATTAATTCATGAGTGTTACAATAACATCGAGTTTATATTCAGACAGGGTGCTGGCCTGGAAAAGTGGATTGCAGGGCCCCTCTTGGTAGCTGTTAAAACATTTCCTCCCCTTTGAAAGTCTTTTCTTCATTGTGTCCAAAATACTTTCCACTGTATGGATTGTGTTGGCTGGGAGAGCCACAACAGAAATTCCTCTAGTCCTACCAGTGTGTTCCAACCACCGTTCCTGGATTTCGGCAGGGAAGAATTACTCTGAGACACATGACAATCTTTATGTTCAGAATCACAGCTGGCCTGTGGTTTATTCATCAAACATTTGGTTTCAGGGACTGTCCACCTGTCCACTGTAGTTTCAGATTCAGTTTTATTTGGAGTTTTCAACATGTTATAGTGTTCCCATAGTTCTCTTGTTATATGCAGTACTTAATTAATAAAAAAAGTATATGGGCAGCACTAATACAAACTCTAGTGCTTCAAACCTTTCAGTTTCACCTGGGAGGTTCATTTATCTTAGGAATTCTGCTGTTTCATATTACATTCTTAAGATAAAATAATAATAAAACAAAAATTTGTTCTGCAATGTTTTTTTACCATCTCCTCTCATCTGTATTTATATAATCCACAGATTTTGTTTTTGCACGGCGCTGACCCGGGCAAAGCATGTATTTGTGAGACAGGCTAAGGAACCCAATTGCTAGGTCTCTGTGAAAGCAAGAGGACAGGCAGAGCAGGGGATGTTCTGCACTGACAGGCAGAGCAGATGGCATTCTGTACACTTTGTCAGTGGCTGAGCAGCATGCTGAATACAGGAGCAGATTCAGGCTTGCGGTCAGATCCAGGCACAGAATTGGATCCGAAGGGTCGGGCAGTTTCAGGTGGAATGATACAGTACATATCAGCTTTGACAGGTAGGATCACGTAAGAAGCACTCTGAGACTCTTGGGGCAATAACCCTATGGCAGAGCACCAGACAGAGGACAAGACAGGGCTCGAGTATCTGTTGCTGATGAGGTAATTACCTTTTAAATGAGGGCAGGTGGCACAGACACCAATACCTGATCATGTTCTCACGGTGCTGGGAGTGTTTTAGTCTACTTGCAAAAGTAGCCAGTTATCTTGCTGACTTGGGGCTGTGAGTTCTGTGACACTTCACAGTATTTTCCAGATCTGGGCTAATTAAGAGACATTTGAGCTTTTTTTCATTTGATGTAGCAGCATTACTTCATTATTAATTAGACATTAAACAAAATACTGTGTTTGGAACGTTCTGGATGCATGTCCAGGATGCTTTTTGACAAAGAATCAGTTTTAGTTGTGTGTATTAAAACAACAGATTTCTGAGTAAAAATGTTAAGAGAAAAAAGCCTTAACAGTTCTGTAGACAGTGGCATAATTTTAGTACTGTACTTCTGTACAATTAATTAAGGTGTCTTTTTAAATTCTTGGATAAAAGTGGACCTTGGTTTATTGCCACATAGTTATTTTTTTCTCAAAGTTATTTTAGATGTTGAGTCACTCTTTTATTAGTTCAAACATCAAATACAGCCTGCAGTTTTTTTTTAGTTTAATATAATCTTTTTTTTTCTTCAAATCCAATTGGAATGACTCTGTCTGTAAGATTTTCATTCACTATTAAATTTCATCATTTGGACTTGCCACATGTGGGCCATAAAAATAGATCAGATAAATAAAGCCCAAGCTGTTAAGATTTGCAGTTCAAATGAGAAAAACAACACCATTTGTTCAGATCTCTAATCAACATGCTGAACTGAAAAAAAGCCCATTGACGAATTTTTATTTCATTTTATCAATAAACCTATTATGTAAATTGACCGAACTAAATTTCCTTTTGGTCATGGTGTTTACATAAACAACAGAGGAATATCAATCAGTGGAACTTGTTTTTCTCATTGTACAATAATGTAATGATTGCTCTTAATTGCTAGATCAGTGTAGGTTGAAGAATTGTAATTGTAGCCTTACAGTATTTCTGTTTTGTTAACTGCATGCTGGAGTTACCAGCACTTTCTGGTAGGTTTTTCTTAATATGAAGGCTGCAGCATTTGCTCAAAGTTCACATAGTTCACATCGCAAAACTGATCTTCAGATGGAGAATGATTATTATTAGATCCAAAACAGAAATGCCACCTTGAAATCTTACAACAATATTTCCTGTGGATTTGTACCAGGGGCAACATATTAACTCCATTTCATAAGGAATTATGGCTAAGGTGATTTTCTGAGGGAAGGTCTGAGGGAAAGTCATTATGAAATAGGGGCAACTGTGGAGAAAAGCATATACTTCTTGACCTTGATGTTCGTATATTGGTTCCAGGTGCAAGGCAAAGCAGACTAGCACCTCTGCATCTATTGACTGCACCATCTAAGGCATGAGCAGGGGGTTTCAAGTGCATTCTTGATGTAGTACATAAGCTCCTTATTACACCTAAAAATGCACTTTTGAGAGTAACATTGTACAAAAACAAATATTGAGCAGTGGAAAAAAAGTCATATGGTCAGATGTGCCATTCTTCACCCTGTTCTCAACAATTAGATGAAAATAATAATAATAATAATAATAATAATAATAATAATAATAATAATAATAATAATAGAGGAGACTGTGGAAGATGGTACTAAGAAGAGCAGAGGGGTGAAGAATGGAACCAGTTAAGTAAAGGCTTTTCTGAAGAAGAAGGTTTTGAGTCTGGATTTGAAGGAGTTTAGAGAAGGTGACTCTGATATCCTTGGGCAAAGAGTTCCAGAGCTTGGGGGCATAACAGGAGAAGCCCCTGTCGCCCATGCAATGTAGACGGGCTTGGGGAACAGTAAGGAGGGCAGAATTTGAAGACCGGAGGTTGCGAGGTGGGGAGTAGGGCGATAATAGTTCAGACAGGTATTGAGGTGCCAAGCCATGTAGAGCCTTATAGGTGAGCATGAGGATTTTAAAGTCTACGCGGAATTTGACCGGAAGCCAGTGCAAGGACTCCAGGATAGGAGTAATGTGAACACTTGCACTAGACCTGGTCAGGATTCTGGCTGCTGATTTTTGGACAAACTGCAGTTTGTTCAGAGTAGATTTAGATACCCCAGCGAGTAGAGCATTGCAATAGTCAATTCGAGAGAATACAAATATGTTGATCAGCTGATGAGTACTGATGGATGAGTACATGTGTGGTGGATGTCAAAAGAAGCCTACAGGCTTGAGTGCTTGTTTCCCATGGTGATGGTTTACACAGTGAAGGGTTATGGTGTGGGGTACATTTTCCTGCATGACTTTGATCCATTCAACCCCTCAGAGGGCAAGGTAAATTCACACAGAATACAAAGCCATTCTGTGTGATCACATTCATCCTATAGGGAAGCAGTTTAATCCTAATGGGAGTGAAATATTTCAGGAAGACAGTGCCCCATTTACAGGGTACGAGCGGTCATAGAAGCATTTGATGAACATGAAAACAATGTAAAGCACATTCCATGGCCTGCCAGTCATAAGAGCTGAATCCAGTTGAAACATACAGGGGATTCTGGAGCAGCACCGGAGACAGCATTTTCCAGCATAACTAGCATAATCACATCAGATATGTAGAAAACAAGCTGATAATCTTATGTACTAACAAGTTCTGATTTTCTACTGGGCTGGTATAAACCATAAACAGATATGGTACTGCTGCATCAGCAACTTCAGAAACATCTGCATCACAAGTAAACAATTCTTTCATTAGACAGTATATGAGACATGAGATAAAAAATTAAGTTTCTATTCATGAACACTAGCATTTCTTTTACTTGGCTAGGAAGTAGTTAAAACGATAGCTGTCAAACTGTGCACTTCTGAACTTTTGCATTTATGCATTCACTCAGATCTGAAAGCAGTGTGTTCCAGCTTGGAATCCCAAATCATTTCATGTTTCCTTTTCCTGGTGTAGCTTATTTTACTCCAATACAAAACATATAATTCTACATGTTATTCAGAACTATTACACTTCCTTAGAAATATATATTAATGTTTTGAAATACTTTTTTGGTTTTGTTTTCTGAAAAAGGTATCCTAAAATTTGCTATTTGGGAAAAAAACCCTGACAGATATCTGCCTAGACAGATAGCATGTTGTTTCTGCTGCTCACAAGAGGGGCTATATCTGAAAAAAAAAAACATTTCCAACAGAGCAGTATCTTACTGTGAGCTGTTTCTTTTGGATTTACAGCATTAAAATTGATTTTAGATTGCATAGGACCTCATTTTATTCAATGCAGGAAAGTAAATAGAACATTTGTCAAAGAGACTGTCAGAAAATGGTTTCTTCATCGTGGACTTAAATTTAGTTATATGAAATAGATATATGCGTAACATAAATGCATACATGTGAGAAAATTGTTTAGTATAAAATAAATTAATATGTATTTTAAATTTATTGTGCAGCAATAATAATAGTACTGTGACTAAAATATTCACACATCTTTTACACCTTTTTAGACAGGTCCCCACAACATGTACTACCTTCATTATTTAAATGCAGACAAGCTGATCAAACATTGCATCAAGTCTGCAGTAAAGAGGAGATGTACAGTGCTGTTTGTAGAATTTTCTTCTAAAATGTTTGTCTGCATTCTGCAATACAATCATAATCAAGCAGGAATAAGGGTTAAATACATTCTTTTAAGAACCTGATGTTAGAATTGATTTATAATTGTTTGAGATGTCAGGGTCACAGACATGGTGTGAATACCAGAATAACCACTGGCTTACAGTAGTTTTTCTTAAACAGGGAAATGTTAATTTTTCAAAGCTTACGTCACGGCCTGTCCTTGTTCATTAAATCAAAACTCAAAAGAACTTTGAGTCACAGATATGGAGAATGAAAAAAAAATGGATTTACTATCACACCGATTTTTGAGCTATCTTTTAAATATTTTGTATTAGTTCCACTATAAATATTATAGTAATATAAATAATTTGTTTCCCAGTTTAAGACATGGTCTTTATAGTCAGTTTAAAATGAAAAAGGAGACGGGCATTAGTAATAATCTTTACATTGAAATATAAATGAGATTGACTGTAATTTTTATTTTATTTTGATTCTAATATTTTGGGAAGCTTTCAGTTTGGTCCATATACAGAATATTCTATATTTCAAAAATAGGGACAGACATATACTGTAGGCAGCAGTAAGGTATTGTATTCCTTACAAATGTATGTCTGAGAGAAGTGATTCTGCATAAATGGCTTACTCACTTTTTACCATTATTCAACCTCACCAGTTCAGCAAGTGGATGGCACAGAGACTTGAAACAAAAGTAAATGCTTCTTTAAGAGAGGATTATCACTTTTTTAGAATCCCAAAATATTTGGAAAATTCACCCAGCCCTCTTATTTTTCCAGAGAACAGTGTAGAATCCAACTGAAATTAGCAGACATAGTGCAGGGCAGACGTACTTTGTGGCCAACCAGTGCCCTATGATTTAAGGTCTAGTTCAGAAAGCCAAATGTGTAGAGGCCAGGAACAGAAGCCACCCTATTAAAAATTCAGTGTTTCATCTAGTATCTAATCCCTATAGTACTAGCAGGCAGGTTGTTGGGACACCTTGATGATTATATCGTACTTACCACCACCAAGTTCGAAGACTAAAGCTAAATTTGGGCTGCAGAAATGGAAGGGGCTTTCATAATTAATAGGGCGTGAAAAATTGATGAGCTGCTTTTCACACATACAACACTTGCATGCTGAAAAATTTAACATGCATAAAAAGAACACTTGGAGTGTAACACTTCCACCCAAAGGTTTATTGTGAGGTCAGGCTTGCAACAGTGGAAGTGATGGCTGTTGGGTTACAAGAGCCCACAAAACTGAAAACAAATGATCTTCTTGAAAAGAAAGCAGAGGTTGTGTAACTTACTCGCCATTTAATATGCTGAGCCACAGTATTGTAAGAGTTGCTGGGAGCTGTTCATACCCACAGGTTAAATTAAATAAATATGTAATCTTTTACTTATTTTAAAATCATCAGGTATTTGTTGTATGTTATTCATCAGAGTAATCCCATTTTTCCATGTCATTGTACTGTAATCTTGAAAGACTGTTTTAGCTCGTTTTTTATCCTTGTGTAGCTGTGAAAGCAGCAGAATAAATTGCACAAAACGTTGGATAGCAATTAGAGATGGTAGGCAAAGTACATTTTCAACTTAACGATTTGTAAAATATCGCAGTTCCTATTTCTTGTAGGTGCTCATTAAAATCTAAAATATTCTTGGATATTAGTTGAAAGAAAGTAATACCCTGGCACCACATTTTAAGTAATTTGTAAGAAAAAAAAATCAAAGAAGATTGAGAAACCAGGAGAAAATAATAACTAACTTTTGTATACAGTAGAAATAAATTCAGCTTGAATTCTAAATGAATGTCTAAAAACATAACGACCAAGACAAATGATTTGTGGTGGAAAACGGCTAATAGTTTAGATGGGAAGTCCTCCTCTGAAGTACTGTGTATTAGTCATTGTAATGATTTTTAAAAGCTGTCAGTTTTCGAGACAGTAAGGTCTAGACTGAATGAAGAGCTTCATAATCGCATTAATAACATTATCCTTTGCTATTGCAAGTTCTGACATTGTGTGACTTTTAAAAAAAACATTTGCTTACATGAACTCTGGGACTTAGAAGGCCTATGAAATACATTTTTCAATGGCTGTACATGATAAGGTCTCAATTAAAAAAATTAAACTGTGTCTGCCAGATAACCTTACAGTACATTACAAATTTACAAATTGCAGAAACGATAGGGCATGTTGTAATTGTTACTCTTGGATGAATCAATTCATTTGTTTTGGTTTTCCTGAAAGTACAGATGAACACATTGCATTTTACTCAATCTGAGTAGTCAATTCATAATCTGTGTTTTCACTCACATCAGTAGCGCCTGAATATGCTACTGTATATCTGGTCACACTGCAAGTGGAGATAACAGTGCTTCAGGTATACCGAAGTTACAGTATGGGTCCCACCCTGCAGGAATACATACATCTCAAACTCAGTGCCAGCAAGGTCCTGCCAGAAGCAACTTGCTGCAAAAGGGCAGTATGCCGACACTGAAAAACAGAGTCAGACATTTTAGTCACAGGTTTTTTAAACACAGGTTAAATCTTCGTACATCTACAGTACATGTAATTAGTCAAGTTAAAAAATGTAACCCTCTGGGTAAACTTTGGATAGGTTTACAGCCTTATCGATGGTTATTTTCTCTGAGGGACTCCATTCCATCTGTTCTTGACACAAGCAAGTCACATTTGGGCAGTACAATACGATATACATATATATATGTTTAACATTTAAATAAGTAATGTACTATAGTGTGCAACAGCTCTACTGAAGTCTGGGGTCAAGACGTGCAGTAATCCTACTAAAGTTTGTAAACAAAAATGTCTTTAGTTTTTCACATGAATATATTCCTGACATTTCTTTATTGCTAAAATCTTTCTGATGGCTCAGCTAAAACAAGCCTTTAAAAATATTTTAAAGCATCTATTGCATGTTGTACCACAATTTGAGCTCACTTAATATTTCAGCCATAATATTGTAATGCATATGGCCTGTAACCATACAACATTGGTTGTGAGAGCCGGCTTACCAGCGCAGTGATGTCACCGCCCTTCCCTGTGAATAGCAGGGACCGCAGCCGCCAGGCTAATGGGAGATTTCCCTTTAGCTCAAGTGGCTGGGTCCCTGTTGAGCGATGTCGGAGGCCCGGGTTTGAGTCCCTGATGGTGGGGGGCCGACCTGATGCGGCAGCGGCAAGGGTGCCCACGTGAACCCCGAAGCGTTACAATATTAAA
The DNA here is from genome assembly GCF_040954835.1 of Lepisosteus oculatus. Lineage (NCBI taxonomy): Eukaryota > Metazoa > Chordata > Actinopteri > Semionotiformes > Lepisosteidae > Lepisosteus > Lepisosteus oculatus. The sequence goes on along the minus strand of NC_090696.1, from coordinate 42,115,690 downwards.
CATTGGAGTCCAAATTATAAAGTCAACATGTTATTACACTTAAAAAGAGAACTTCTAAAAATACAGTTCTTAAAGACAAGGCATAATATTCATTATATCTAAAGGTATTTTATAAAATGAATTTAGTGACGTTTAACAAAGAAGTAAACATCATGCAACAGTGAAGGACATACAGTACTTATTAAAGCAATGATCAAAAGTTGTTTCATGCACTGAAATCTGTGATATTTCAGTAGCTAAATATCCTTCATAGACCATCAATGACCATTACATTTTCCAAAGTTCAATACATAATACAGTAGATCTCCACCATAGCCTGAATAATCACCAGACATTAACTACAATGAGCACATATGGACATGGACAAGCAATTCCTTAAATGATTCTTACAAAAGCCTCTAAGAAAACACTTTCCAAGACAGATGGTCTGCTAGTAATAGGAGGCAATTGTGAAAATTCCAAAAACAAGTTTCACATGTTGACTAACAGTGATGCCATACAGCGTTGATCAGGACTGGAATGAGGAATACTTAGATTAGATGAAGGACCATATGAAATAAATACAAAAAACTCAAAATTCATTATAAAAGAATTTGATTTGTAGCCTGAAATAATGAACAAAATAAACATTCCTAATAGTCTGGGTAGGATCTAATTTCTGTCCAATACTCTTTACCATCAGGAAAAGTCAAGTTTTGGCTTCTTCTAAGCGTGCATTGGTAATAATGCGAGAGTTTCAATGATTGCAAATACCCTTATTACTGTATATGTACTGTATATAGCTTCTCTGCTTATTTATGAGCTTAAGCAGTTTTTCAGAAATCTGTGGAGGAAACCATTCCCTTCAGTTTGGGCACATGTTCATGTCCAGATCTTGCCCTATTTAAATCCATGAAACTTATACCATGAATAGTAATTGGCAGCCAAAAAGGCCCAGTATTGAAAAAAATAATGGTCATTCAATTAAGTTATGAGAATACTATGTTCTAGTGAAAAATGCTAGAACTACTGTATGCACAAATCCTAATCTTTTACAAAAAGATGCAAACAAACACCATTTCCCATATTTACCACACTATATTTGGTTAAAAAATAAACTGGTAATGGTGAGTTTCTAAACTGCTTACATGTAATCTTTGTAAAATAGATATATACAGTAAATTGCCTTTGATTTAAATATAATCATATGTAATCATACACTTGTTGTCTGTCTCACTGCCATTCTGCCATACTTCTACCTGACTATTCCATACTACTGCTTTACTATTGGCCATTGGCCCTTACCAATCATGGCCTGCTAATAATCCCCATCTATGAATTGGCTTCATTACTCTGCTCTCCTTCCCACTGATAGCTGATGTGTGGTGAGCGTTTTGGTGCACTATGGCTGCTGTCGCATCATCCAGGTGGGGCTGCACATTGGTGGTGGTGGAGGGGAGTCCCCATTACCTGTAAAGTGCTTTGAGTGGAGTGTTATTAATTATTATTATTATTATTATTATTATTATTACTATTACTATTATTATTATTATTATTATTATTATTATTATTATTATTATTATTATTATTATTATTCCACACAGCTTCCTTACTATTCCACACTGCTTCCTTATATTCAACACTGCTTCCTGACTATTCCACACTGCTACCTGATTGTTCCACAATGCAACCTTACTAGTCCATACTTCTTTTCATTTAATTGAATTGACTTGAACAAAAACACAAAAGGATTAAAAACAAATTATAATGCAAGGCCTATTAGAAAATCCATATTATGTGCTAATTTTAGCTTCAATACAATGGTGTAACATTTGGGCTGTCCCAGGACCTAGTTCTTTTTTAAACAGTATACACACAGTGAAAGATTTAGAAACAGTATTTCCTGATAAAATGAAGAATGTCTTGGATGATGCTATTAGTGTCTTCTTATACCATTAAATTTTATTTTTATGGGTATTTTCCAGAAGAATATGCGTGTTGTTGTTGTTGTTATTAAACGTGTGGTAAAGTGTTTCCAATTTGGAAATGAATTCTTACTTTGTGTCAAAATCAAATAAATAATAAAATAAATAACATAAACTATTCATCTATACCAAATGGAGATTTCCTGAAGGATTCTATGAAAAATCAGTCAAGATTTATGTCACAGTTTCCCAATTTATTTTATGCCCTATGTGTTGAAGCTGTTTTGTACTTGGGGCAATGTTTGGCTGATTTATTGTTATGCAAATGCATCTTTCTCAAGCAAGGAGTTTTTACTGAGAGACACCAATGATATTCCTATCTGCTGCAGTGAAGCATTCTCTACTAGAGTTGGGTTTTTTTTTAAAGGATTGGTTCCTTTCATTTATCATTCTTTGTTGAATCATTCTCATTAAATATACTGTACATGTCCGAACACCCATTCAGAAAGATACTGAAAAACAAAGTGGGTGACCTACAATTTTTACAGAAAAACATGCAAAAGATTGAAGCAGTGCTTTGACACTGGGGGAAAATAAACAATTTATATCTTCAGACTTCAGTCTGTCTGTATTTGGGGAAGAAGTGTTTTTTCCATATTTTAAGATTAGAAGGGACATAATAAAAGATTATGCTTTAAGACATTACAAATGTAACACATCTTGATAGAAAGCATTTATCTTGAGAAAAGAAAAATCACAGATAGTTACAGTATGCAGTACAGCATTATTAAGAATGCACAGTAAAACATATGAATTTGGATATCAGACACCATGACTAATTAAGATCAGAATAATAAGTGGAATTCTGTACAATGCTTTGAGAGATAGGATACTCTTGGGGGCAAGACCTTGAATTGGAAAGACAGTAAAGATATGCAGGGTAGCAGAAGTTTGCAGCAGAGATAAAAAAACGATGCTTTGAGGAAAATAGCACCATTCACACAGTGAAGGGAATAGAAACAAAGAAGATATCCAGCCTGAAAACAGAAACAGACTCAGTTAAAAACAAATCAGTGCTGGGAAACTTGAAAAAGAAAATATCTGCACAATGAAGACCACAGCAGGCCCAATAAATTGCTTACAATTGCAGTAAGCATATGTCTGGGTTTCTCACTTTTTTCTAGCAGTAATTTTACAAAACACCAGCTGGGCAACAGAATTTCCGATTCCTGATAATTTACATGCAAAAAATGCAATATCCATTTTCCATGGTGCTGTGAATCACAAGCAGAGAAAAATCAGACATTATGTATGGGTTTGATCAAATGTCAAGTGAAGAATCCCATGTAGGTGTATCAATTAAGTATAAAGAAAATGGGAGAAAAGGGGCTTCTGTTACAAATTTAAGCTGCTGGATTATGAGTATCTTTTTCTGTGAAATACAGTATAACAGCTCACACTGACACTATGTAAAAATAAGAGAGACACAGCACAGGGTACGGGTTGCTGTAAATAGCCAATATGTGATTTGTGTGCATGTAATTAGAGGAACCATATAAAAATATTCAGGATCATTCCCATGGCTCAACTCTTTGTGAGAAATGAAGTGCTAATGTATTTGGAGAACACAGGTAGTCATTCAAGTGTCTACAGCAATTCATCCATGCAGAAAGGTTCCATTTGCACCTCAGGAAAAGCTCAAATCAGGGCCTGTCTGGAAAGCACAAATGGTGTCAAGAGAAAGGTGAGTCAGCTGAGAGCGTGAATTACAGCAGTAATTAAATTGTATTTCTTCTTTTATTTAAAAACAAGAAGACGGGAAACACTGAGAGTACAAGCATTTTAAATAATCAGAACCACAGAAAATGATAGTGCAGTTTGCTGTTGCTAAATACTATAGCACACTAGATGGTTGTTAATGCTTTTTGGCAGCTGAGATTTGACGACACCTGATCAAATTTTGGAAGGAAGATATATTCATATACTGTAGCTACCAATGGAATTGCTCCAACAATCATATTTGATTATTAAATGAGTATCAGTGAAAAGCTAATTAGGAAAAGATCATCTAAAGAGTAGTATGATTCTAGGTGGAAGAAAGTCCTCAATATAAATCACAGAACTGGCAATAATTCAACACAATCGGTAGTAAAGGAAATCAATATAAACATGACAGACATTTATGAGAAACAAATACCTGACTTTCTGGGACAACTAACAGAAAACAACACTGATTGAACTTGGAACCACGAATATGTATGAATTTGATACAATATTATTGAAGATCCAGAGCTTAGATTGCATAATCGTGTTGTAAATATCAACTGATGAATTTGAATGTACTGTAGCACACAAAAAGCACAGAATCTGTCCACCCTGACTTCCACTTCCACTGATTGATGTATGCTGAAAATGGGTTTCTGAGCATTAGAATGTAAAAAGTACCATTTGATTTGTTGTAGCAGTTAAAGGATGGCACAGATCTGCTCATTGTTTTAAGGAATAGGTTGAAATTTAAGGATGAGTTGAAAAGGTCTGATGAAGACTACAAATTTCCTCAAATTGCAAACACACCAATGGATCAGGACGGATGTCCAACAACTGAATAAAAATGTCTTAGCAAACTAATAAATGGTTATATTCATAGGTTTAAAAGTCAATAATTTATTGCTTATGGATGTCTAGTGAATTAATGGGTTCTAATAAATACTTTTTGATATAGTCTATTTAAGAGTAAATTATTTTTAAAGGAAGGTATAATTATATTAAATTGAATTAGTAGTAATGGATGTGCCTTTCAACGTTCATAGGCCTGTGTTGTAATTGATAGACACTCCCTTCCGTGCAAAGGTGACTGAAAGAACGTGGCTGCATGTTGGTGTGAACAAGTTTAAACAAATAGTTTTTTTTATTGAACCAGTTACTCAACAAAAAACATGACATAATGTGTTTGTATGTTTCTGCATGGAGGGATTTAATTTCAGTTCAAAAGTCTAAACTATTATTCGAGTCCTCTTTGAAAAAAGATACAATTAATATGAAACATTTTATAGGAAATATTTCCTAGTATTAATATTAGAGACCGGTTTGCCAAAGCGAAATATTAAAGTAATTCCTACAATATCTTAATTACCGAGTTCCAGGTTAAACATACTGTTACAGGTTTCTTTTTCAAGTCTGACAAAATGGCAAATGTGTTGGGCTAAAACTGGTACAGAATGCAAATCTGTTACAGAAATCCAAAGCAAACCCATCTACATTAATCGCATTAATCATGTTCCCAGAAATCGTAGCTACACTAATTCATTACAAATTAACAAACACTTCATAAACTATGACAAAAGTCCTATGGAATTTAGTGTGGATTTAATTTCAGCAGAAACTTGCAGCTTAAACATGATCTTCCATTGATACACTGTACACTTAGAGTATGTGTTTTTTGTGCAGTGCGTTGTGTACATTTTTGCATTAATTATTAATGTAATGAATGTCTTAAATATACTGGTCAAGTGACAGGAGCATGAACACCCTTTAACCTATCTGAAAAACTAAGCACTTCAATGATCAGGGACACTATGAGAGGTGCAATCCTTCAAAGACATTAAATCAAGGTCCTGAAAATGTGGTCTTCAGTAATCCTTTGATTCTGTTCAAAAGGGCAGGGGTGTTGACCCCAAAATCCTGGGGCTAAATTTCACTACTTGCACAATTTGCTCCAAATAAATTTCCCCTCAATTAAGTTTTAAATGAAATTCTGGAAGGAGATCACATCCTAATATTGCCAAATTTATCCTCTTCATGTACAGTATACTGTAAATTCCACATTTCTGTCTAATTCATTTCTGCATTTTTCGTGGTGCCATTGGGCATTTGTGTTTTACCAGAGAATGACTTTAGTATTCCATTCTGATCCAGTCTGATTCAGTCTGCCATTACTAAATTCTACCTGTGGTTGGTGCCACCAACAATGTTCTCAGTGTTAGCTGACAACTAACAGAGAAACACCCAGACAAACATTTTGCATGCTGAGCTTTTATGGCATTATACTGTAACACCAACAATTGCACCACTCTGCCTGCAATTTTTCCAGCAGCCAAATCCGCCTGCGGTTAGGAATCTGTTCTCCAGAAGTATCTTTTTTCCAAACCACCCACAGCAGCCCAACACTACATTTGTTGGAGACAATCTTTTTGCCAGAATTGCTCCAGAATTGTTCCTCCTTTTCTCTTGGCACATCCTGATAACATCACCCCTCCACACAGTTTAAGCACTACTGTGTCCCTCAGGCTTCTGCTCCATCCTCCATACTCTTCCTTACCTGGCACGTTCTTTCCCTTCCCCAATCTTCATTTTGTTCCCAGCTTGTTTCATTGTCAGGCATCTGGACTACCTTCCTACAGTTTGTCCAGAGCAACATTCTCTTACGTATCTCCTTCCCATTCCCAATTCAAATCTCCTCACTATCCTACAGGAGACACAGTCCTCCAAATCATGAATTCCCCACTCTCATTGGTTTCTTGGTTGTATTACTAAGCTTCCAATGTCCCCTTTATTCATTCAAACTGCCGGCCATATCCTTGTTCATATTTTGTTTCAGTCTGTAACCTAAGAATTTTCTTCTTAGCAAGAAACTTGATTCCTCTCCCCATCTTTGATCTTGCAACAGCTCCCCAACTCCTTCCTCACAAAGGGAGATAAGCCAATAAAGCAAACTAATTCAGTGTTTGAGATGATTAATTAAGTGTTTTAAATTCATTTTAACATCTGTGAATATTTGTCACACTTCCTGTAAAAATAGTGAAATAAGCTTTGTATTATGGACTAAGAACAGCAGAGCCAATTATGTTAAATTGACTTTATTGAAATTCCATGGTATAGTACATACAACTTTGTGGAAAAGGGTAAGAATCATTTTATTCTTCCTTAGCTGTGAGTTTAATATAATACTTACAGTACATGGTAACAAAATGTTAGAATTTCCTCAAATACATGTATAATTTAACAAGTACTGCAGGGCTACAGTAACAACATTTTAACCGGTCATAATTCTTCCTGCCTATGAAATTGACCCTGATTTTAAGGAGGCAGCATATACTTTTCAAAGCATTTCATGTAAGATACGACCTTGTAGGTGTTCAAAACTAAGTGTTGCTCAGTATGAATGGTAAAAGCGTAAACCATATCACAAGTTCCAGTTAGGAGATTCTCTTGCAGGTTATTATTATTATACCTACCTCATGGACGTCTTCTTTTCAGTCTTATGAAAAGATTTGGTGTATCTGGTGTAATGCTGATTTTTCTGGATTTTAATGCAGAACAGTAAACACTACAGAAGAATGAACTCTGAGAACCAGCCAGAGCTGAAATCCCTCAGTTTTTTTGCCCTAAATAATTGGCATCCCAGCAACAGCAAAATGCTGTGCTTATCATGTTGTGAAATCCATCACCACTGGTCTGTTAGTTTTCTGTTCTACTGCCAGCTGAATTGAGACCAACATTATTTCTATAAACATTACAAATTCTCCTTCAAATCTTCAAGCCTTCTGTAAATGAGACTAGCTGTGCTCCTTTAGTTTACAATGCATAACATTTTATGGCATATACAGTACTGTAGTTGCACCTTTCCATGATGAAATGCACGTTTTCAAGCATATTAAATCCACTCTGTGGATTGATATTTTATTGTATCCATCTGAATTCGTATCATCAGTGATATGTGTCAAGAGCTTTTGTCATTTACTAGAAATCATCTGTTCACACAGCAGCAGAGCAATGGCACTAAAATAATGGGTACTTACATACTGTAGGGAAAGCAGGGTTCAATTTATAACACATTTCTCATGCCGTAATATTGCTTTGGAAATCATATTTTGCTCAGCGTGAAAGTAAGAAATCTGCTGTGGCACAGTACTGTATGTCAAAAGTATATCCTGAGATCAATTTGCAATGGCACATATCAGAGTAAGAAATGTTGCCTGAAAGACCACATTTGTTCCAGGACCATAAATAAATCTAACACAATATGAGCAGGGCTGTTCATTTAGGATACTGCACTTGCACAAAGTATGTAAAAATACAAAGTTTGCAGAATTACAGCCCTGCCCTGCTAAAGAATCAATGTGAGGAAGCGATTTCCTTGAATGCTTTTGTAAGAACAGCTCAAAGGTGCCTGCTTGTGCAGTGTGAAGTTTTCTCTGAAGTACCGGATATTCATAGATGGCTGATGGTCTGAGAAAGGTCTTTGTCTTCTGCTTTATACTTAGAGACAATAGAAAAAGGAATGTGTCTATCAGAGTCCTGACACATTAAAATGACTTGATACATGACTGTATCATGTGTGTGTCAAACACATAGTGGACCATTCATGAAGGCACCTCATCCGATATCATGGCATTCATATTTATACACTGCTTTCAAGCTGTAGGCTGGTGGTTGTCTCTATAGGGGAACATGAGCTATTTCACCATACAGGGTGTCTTTTGGGTGATGCAGCCATCCTTCATCATATGCCTGGCCAAGCCAATGAGGCACATTTGCGTCAGAATATGTTATGTTCACCTGTGAGAGATCTCGATATGGGAGTGCTTTTTCTTCCATGTTATTCCAAGGATTCGTGACAGACAACAGAAATCAGAGCTGTTCAGTTTCTTGTCTTAATTTATAAACGTTGTCTGTGTCTTACTTTCATACAGATGTCAAGGTGATAAAGTTATTGTTCTTCTGGAACCACTTTGTTTGCTGGTTAAAGGTGAAAGCTGGCTTCACAGGCACCAATTGAGGCACATTGTCTGATAACAGGATTTCAGTCTCTGTTGAACTTATGTTATTGGAGTGAATTTTAAAATAATAACATTTTGGCTTTGTAATTAAATTATTATAATTGACATCCGATATGGCTTTGGATCATGGAGAAAAGAATGGTCTGTTGAGTAGAAAATACCTTGAAGTGATTTAAAATCCATCAACCTGCATATCTATAGATCATTATGATTCTTCTTGGCACTATAATGACTCACATGGTATTAGTAAACTTGCGTATGGGAACATGTGTTGACGCCTCTAATTTGTTTAACAATCTGAAATAATCCTCTACAGATTGACTCTCAGGAGGTGTTTAGAACTGTAAAAAGAAATTAAATAAAAAATAAATGTTGTATCTGAGACATTTTGAATATACACAAGGGTTTGAAAACACTTTTGAACCAAATGTTCAAAATAAAGAGGGGAAATAAAATGGACGGAAACAGCAGAAACTGTAAAAAAATCAGTTTTAAATTGAATAATGGAACTTAATCGTGGTGAGAGATGGGGAAAAACTCTTAAAAACAACCCATCTAAAATCAGCATTTTAAAACATCAAGCCTTTTTAGGTGCAGATAAGAATAGTATTGAGCTTTGTGGGTATATGGAAAGTTTTAAAAAGCCTAATAAAGAAAGCGAAAATACTGTCACATCAGAATTAGTACAGTATAATGCCGTCAAAGCTCAGCATGGAAAATGTTTGTCTGGGTGTTTCTCTGTCAGTTGTCAGCTAACACTGAGAACATGGGAATGTTGCAAAAGTTATTTGTGTGGAAATATTAAGCATATGCCTCCTAGGAAAAAATAGCAGATGTTGTGTGCTGACGCCATATAGCCTGTTATTGCTTGAGTGGGCACTGGTTTTATCCAGCCATTGACAGGCTTCTCAAAGGAATGCATTTTATTTATTTTAGCAGATTTGAAAATGCACAGCTCTGCAGGTTTACAACTGGGATTGATTAAATTAGGAGGCAGGAACATTCACAGTATTTAAAACTGAGGATGTCTACATAAACAGATTGTGTCATAATTCTGAAAATTCAGCTGCTCCTAAAAAGTCTTCAGAGTCTTGGGATTCATAAGTGCTGTAAGCATGAATTATAGCTTTATTTTTTTATGTTTGAACCTTCAGTTAGTTATCTTGTAACAGCTGAACAACTACATCAGGATGCATGCAACACAGAGAAGCTGAGGCTGGAAAGGTTATATGAGTTTAACATGTACAAGATTAACTTATCTTTAACAAATGCATACTTTCCAGAGAGACAGGAAGGATAGAATAGGAGTAAGTATAGCACTATATATCAAGAAGGGTATTAATCTTCAGGAATTAAAGCTAAAGGAATCAAGACTCTGAATCTACTGTTTATGGATCAGTCTGCTCCAAACAAAATCCCAAAGGTACTGTATATTGTTAGGGGTATACTATAAGCCACCAAATGCAGAATTTAATTCAATACTCTCTAATGTAGTAAAGTCTTTTTTATGGGAGACTTCAAGTTTCCCAACATAGACTGAAAAAACAAATAGGAATGTCAACAGCAGAAGCTGTAAACCCGATTAATGTCAGGTTCCTTATCCAGTTTTGTCAGAGCGCTTACAAGAGGAAATGTTTGCATTGTTCTCATCTTTTCAGACAATCAAAGCAGAGTGAGGCAAACCAAGAAGAAATAACCATTAGCGAACTGTGATCACAATGCAGTGCGATTTGAAGTTTAGTTTGAAATCGTGCAGACTTTAAAGTCTTCAGCTTCAAGAAATCAGAAGAATGAGTCACAGTTTAAGAGTACATTGGGCTAGGAACTTAGGAACATTTATGGCATAGTTTCAAAAGATTCTGCTTGAAACAAAGAACACTTTTATCCTTTATTTAGAGTTAGCAAATTAAGAGCTATAAACACCAACCCAAATGGCCCAAGAAATCAAACAGGAAAAATATAACTGTGTAGGAGGTTGAAAGTTTTAATTGAATTTGCTGTCACAGTCAGAAACAGTTAATTGTAGGAGTATCTGACAACTCTCAGGAACCAAATACAAAATAATATTTTATAGTCTCACACAAAGATTCTAAATATACAATATACAATTTATTGATATAACCAAAACATGAAAAACAAACAAAAGTACTAGAATATATCTGTCAAATGATCTGCCATGAACTGAATACTGATTGTACACTCTGGGATTACAAAGGTCAGAGTTAATAACTTCAAAATACACAAACTATACAGACATTAATATATAATTATTAAATATAACAGCATATGCTATACTATTGTTTCAAATGTACAAATTTAATAATAGCCCAACATCATTAACAAGAATAATATGATGATCTGCTAGTTACTCTTTTCTTACAGTATACCTCCTCCTTCTTATATACAGTGTATCCTCAATGGCAAATATGTACATAATGGTAAGAGATATTTGACATTCCTGTAAAAACCATTTCAGAATCAAAAGGCATACTGTATGATGTGATTAGCAATGTAACAAAAGTTCCTGCAATACATCAGTCTTGGAAGTGTCACTGGTACTGTATGTACACGCTTAATGAGGAAGTTTATTTCCCACACAAGGTACTGAAAGTGGATTGGTAAACAAGGAAATATTAGATTATATTTACAAGACAAATATTTCATTTGTGACCGAAATTGTTTAAACAGTTTAAACTGATTAAAGCAAAGCTATTCAAATTCTTCTATTCCAATTTCTTGGGTGTAACAATTCAGCTTTAGGGAAAACTTGCTTTACAAAGTTAAACTGCTTACAACTTTGCATGGTATGTTGTCTCTGTGGTATTTAAAAAGTAGCATCTCCAGGCTGTGATTCCATAAGGCAACACTTAGAAGAAACTGGTTTACATAACTTGATGTGAGTCTCTTATGCTAGTTTTATGGAATATTGTCATAAATAATTAGTTTTGATGACATCTTGAATTATAAATCAAATAAAGCGATAAGAAGTAAAGTATCTTAATCAGCTATTCATAAAATAAACACATTGTGATTTGAATTTTTTCTGGAGGGCATTGTGTTATTCTGAAGGACTGTTAATTTTTTTTACTTAATATATGTGCTGTACCTTTATTTAATAAAGCCCATCTCCCCTGTGAGCACCTGAAACTTGTACTTGAAGCTGTAAATAAGTCTGAAAAATATTATATAATATTTAGTTTGAATTGCTTCCACTTTTGTTGTGGTGCAGCTAATTGGGATTTGTATCATGAAGGAAAATGTATATGGTTCTGCTCTTTATGTTTCATGTATTTTAGTTGGAAAAGTGCATGTCTTACCAGTATTCACAGATGTGCAGTATAAAAGGTAGCTCTAAGTTCTCTATTCCTAGAGCTCTAACATGACACAAAATCCACACATTGCATTCAATAGTACTGTATGTGCATTGTAAGATATGATGAGAAAGAAATATAAAACGTCCATAGTTTCGGAAGAATATGGCTGCCCTGTTGGAAACTACACATCTCAAGATTTCCTTCTCCAGCAGTCAGCAGTCATGTGACCCTTCTGGACAGTAAATAAAAGGGAAGCCATCACAAAGGGGACATCAATTTCCTGAAGTGGAAAATCTTCTGAAGAAAACTTGAGTTGGAGTATGAATCACTAATAACTAGCCTAGAAAAAGAGGTTGCCTTTCAGAGAGGATTGTGACATACTTTAGGGAATCTTCATTTGAACCATTAGTAGTCTATTGAAATGCACCTGAAGGACAAAGCTGGTTTTGCTTCTTTCTGATTTCTGTTGCTCTGATTGATAATTGATCCCTCTATTATTGTGTAGAGGGAGAAATTGATCTGATAGGAAATGAACTCTTGAACAAATTTGGGACTGCAAACCCTAACCTACTGTGTCTGTGCTTGGTTGTGTGGATCCAGCCAGCACAAGCTTTTCCCCTGTATGTTCAAACAAGTTAATAAAAAATTAAATTAAATTTTGTAGTCCATGAATATGTATTTATAATTTTTAGAAGTGTACCGAAGCAATTCTCTCTCCTGTGTAGTGCAAATTATTAATTAAGTTTCATAACTAGCTTTGTCCATCACAGGTAATGTGCAGTTTAGTATTTGCAGTTCACTAAAATAGCCTTAGCAATAAGAAAGGAGCTGATTAGCAAACTACTACATATGGAGATGCACTGTATTAGTTGTGTATTCAACAGAGTTGCAAGGAACACTGCCTGCAGCTGTTACTGTCATTTTCTCTTTTCCTTTGGGATATAAGCATAGAACTGAAGGAGATTAAACTACTGTGTTAAAGACATCATAGCCCAAATGCTGGCTGACTCCTTGACCCTGAGGCAAATCTCTTTGTCTTTGACTCCTTTACCCTGTGGTTAGCTGTCTATGAACTTGAGAGAATCAGTCTTCAATGCATGTACTGCAGAACATAGACATACTGTACTGAACATGGATGGCTAAAAATCTGTATGTACAGTAGATATTTCACAACTGTCCAGGGATTTACATCTACAGTAATTAGTGTTTCTTTTTTTCAAATAAACTAATGAACATGATTATAGATTGGAATGCTACTGTGAATTAGTTGCAAATTTATTAATGCTATCTAATGCATTTATCAACTGCATAATTATGCAGTTATTCTGAATAACCACTTTACTTAGAAATATTAATGTGAATGCGGTCAGGTTTGGTCAAATTGCTGAAAGTTGCTCTTGTTAGACACTCATTCAGTACTTGCAAAATGAAAAGATCAGATATCAAATATTTATGATGTAACAGATTTTTTCAACTACTGTGAATGTGCATTCAAGATCCCCTTTTATTGTTTGACAAGGAAATATCAGCACCAAGATAATTGTTGACCCAATCTATTCAAAATAATTGTGTATTAGTTCAAATTATGTGTTGTAATTTATCCATTTAATTTACAGTTTAATTGAACATTTTGATTGTTTCAATAAAAAAGAGAAACAGTGTTGAGATATGTAGTTAAAAATAGAAACTTTAAACCAAGCCATGCTATTTTGCAATCAATAGTAAGACATCATTTAGGTCTCTGTGTACAGTTTTGGTCACCAAAAGCTACTGATACTCTGGAATCAATGAGAAGAAGAGTGTCTAGATACATGCCTGAGTTCAAAGAAGGACCCTACACTGACAGGTTAAAAGTCCTAAATGTTTTTAGTCCTGAACAGTCTATTGAAGTATTCAATATTCTCAAAGGTATTGAAAAAGTAAACCCAACGGACTTCTTCAGAATCAAAAGTGAAACATGAACCAGAGGCCAGAAGCCAGGGGAAGCGTATTTAAACCTGGAACATCTGGAGGAAATTCTTAATGGGACTAATGGCCTCCTTGGTTGTGACCTTTCTTGTGATCTTATGCTCCTTCGTGTTTATATTCCAGTATGTACAAAGTACTTGTTCAGTGGTAAGTGAATAAGGTGGGAATGCTGTTCAGAGTTGAAAATTAGTCATGCCTTTTGGAGGATGAACTGACTCTATATTTGACTAGAGTATGTGCACCAAGCAAAGCTGCAGTGGCAGCCTGATAAGAAAAACACATCAATCCAATATGGGAAGGAGGGCTTGTGTTATTCCTTTGCTTTCAGCCCAGGAGCAAACCACAGGTCAATGAAATGATGTGTTGAGATTTTGCCCTGCCGTATCTTTAAATTAAAACAAGCACATGCCTTGTGCTGATGCGGAAATCATATCGGTCCTTGAGCAATCTATAGAACAATTTAGTTTTGGAGCCAGCAACTAAAATCTAAAACAGATTAAAGTCCAAACCTGTTCAGGTATGTCTGAATGTTCACTTTTTAATCAAGTTTTTGATTATTTTGTGCATCTCTCTGGACAGGTAATCAAACATATTTTGACCCTTCATATTTTGTGATTGTTGTGGCTTTTCTTTTACAGAAAATTACAGAATTGAGTGGTATTGTATTGCTTTCGGTTTGACAACACTGTTATGCATCATTGGTTGCCATGACAGTCTTATTTCTGTTGGCATTTTATTGACAAAGCAATATGCTGCTTTTACTGAAATGTCAATACCCAAGCTGTGTGCTTTCTAATTCTGGTTCAAAACAACTGACTTTTTAAGATATAGACTAAGCTATTACAAATGTACTGTAATTTACAATTTATTGAAATCCATCTATTTCACAAAGCAAATAATGTGGAATGTTTAGGCATTTTTATATTCAGTTACTGCATTGTCCAGTTGTGAAGCATATTGCAAACAAACTAAATATCACTCAACGTTAGCATGTGTGGCAATATCGCATGACTATTAAAATAATTGTTTGATATGAACTGTTTAATTTTGCTTTAAAAATAAATAACTGTTAAAATACCTTTAAGGCATTCAGCTGAATCTGGTACATAATAATAAGGAAACATTTTTGATTACATCGAAATTTGTCCATGTTTCCTTTTTTCACCTTATTGTGTTTGTTTCGAGATGAGCAATCCCAAGTAAACAACACTTTCATTCAAGTAGGCAGTCTGAAGTTGTCATATTGTTCAATAAAGTATAACAGCAGATATGTTAAACTTAAGGTTTTGATTTGGAAATGTAAATTCTCATTTGTTTTAACTGATCCATATCACATATACTGTATACTTTCCGCAGCCCCAAATGTAACTCCTCACATTTAAAGCATAAAGTATGTGTAAAATATATGCATACTTATAGAAGCCCATTTCCACCAGGGAGTAAAAGAAACGAGCTATAGCATCTCGCAATTTTGACTTTGTATCTCAGAATTGCGACTTTGTATCTCACAATTACGACTTTATATCTCGGAATTCTGAGTTACTAAGTTGCAATTCTGAGAAACTAAGCAAGATAAAACAGCGCATTTTTTTATATTACATACATACTATCCTAGAGTAGTGTGTTGAATTTACTGATTCAATGAAAAATTGAGGAAATAAACTTGGTGAGTACTTTATGGCTACTAGGAATCAATCAAACATTGAGCACTTTAAAATTCAATGACTGAACCCAGGACTGGGCTAAAAGTAGAGTCTTAGTAAATAGAAAGAAGGAAATAGCAGTCTGAGGCCATTGAAGAGTGTTTTTAGGCAATACTGTATTTGGCTTTCTTTTGGAGACATCTGAGAAGACTTGCAGTTGTTAATGCTTTTGGCTGGTTGAGTGCCTGAGTTAAAGATCTGTGGATTGAAACCTAGTTTGCAGACTTCCACAACACAAATTTAGCAGGTATTGAGGAACTTGTTAGATTGTCCTTTAGGGAGATTGTGTGTATGCCATGAGCAGGCCTGTAGGCTTCAGATTACATTTTGAGAGATTCCTGGGTGACAGTATAGAGTCAAGGACTCACTTCTTCCCTGTGGGCTTCATTTTAGCTAGTGGCTCAGTCACATCAACAAACACCATCAACAGCACTAAAGTTAAACGATAAAATTAACAGAACAACCAATATATAATTCAGGGGAAAAAATAAAACAACTGGGGAACTGTGACCCTCCTTTGGGACCCTTTGACACACACTTCAAAACTCAGAAACTTGAAAAAGCAGAGTCTGAAATTAGAGTTTATAATTTTAGCAAAGCAGACTGTTCATCTAATAATTTCATCTCTAAAGCAAACAAGTCCACGTCTTGGAAAATGTCACCAGTGTGGCTTCATGGTAATCCGAAGGACAAGAACAGTCTTTTGTGTAGGAAGGTCCAATTTTTAAGGATAGAAAAATAGCATAACAAAAAGATAATGATAGAAAATAAAAAATCAACTTAATATAATTCATATTGCTGAATATTTCATGCACGTTTTTACACTTCAAGATGTCAATGATATGCACTTGTTATAGAATGTAGTGTATCAGTGTTACATCATTTTAGCTGACTGACCCTGATATTCTACAGGGGCTGAATTTGTTAGTATTGATCAATATAAAAATGTTATTAAAATTCTCCAACTACAATAATTCAACTCTCACTAAGGATGGGAACTACAGCAGCAGGCTAGAGAATTGCCATATAAATTCTTAAAAGTTAGACAAAACTGAACTACGAAAGTATAGACCAGAGGGCTGAATCCTATTATATACATCTGTTTATGCTCACCTTTGTCAATATTTACACTGACTATTACTGTCAGCCAGGAATTGATGTCATCAGATGGAACCCAGCTTTCATCAGGATTTTTTACCCTTATCCATAATGCACTCCTGCTGGCGGGTCAACAGTAATAGCCATTTCCTTGTGGCCTCCAGCTATACTCCTCTCTCCTGATCCAGAGCCAGCTTGAGGCTCTTTCAGCTGCCTCTCCTAGCCTTCGGACTGTCTTTTTATTCCTCCCAATCAGCCCAACAGCTGCCTGCATTCCCCACACTGGCTGTGCAGGGCATTCCTTGCAACTAACCTCCAGCAGGGATAACCACGTCTTCCACCCTTTCCCTCCACAGTCTTCTACCTGATCCTTATATTTGGCACTTTTCCCTTCAAAGGCCTCCTTGTACACTTCCTCCCATGGCACCATCAGCTCAATAAGGATGATCTTTCTCGCCTCTGGGAACCACATCATCACATCTGGCCTTATGGATATTTGAGTAACTTCGGAAAAATGTAGCCCTCCTCCAAGGTCTACAATTACTGTATGTCTCATGACTGAGCTTTATGCAAGATAGTCTTTGTTTTTACCTGAGGAGGAATTTGTGGATTGTACACAGGTGGCTCTGACTGAAATGTTCACATGGGCCAAATACATGGCCCATCACCCTCTCATCGCCAATGGACCACTAAAGTGGTCAAAGTAACAAAAAATAAATAATGTTTTCTGGTTCAAGAGAAGTGGAGAAAGTTATTCATACAAATAAATGGGAAGACAATATGTCTGATTTGTACAAAAGGTACCTTTTGTCAAGCAGCAGTACTTGTAGAACTGAATGGATTGCTTTTATTCTTATCAGACTCTCAAGCACAGTTTACACAGGGTGCTGATAGCTAATCCCAGATCCTGTATAACTCACATTTCAATGTAATTTGCATACTGTGCCCTCCAGATTTAGTCACACCCTTATAAAATAGAAAAAAACAAACATAATATAACACAATGATTTGCAGACTGGATAAACTGTGTCACTTAAAAAATAATAATAATGAAATATTGTAATAATAAAAATACTGCACAGAGCAAAGTCGTGTCTGACACCAATTGAATTCCAGAAAACATGAAAGTCACATTTATTCATACCTCTAAGTATGCCTTTAAACGAGATTCGACAAAACAAATCTACTGTAAAATGTTGCTCTTTGGAAGTACTGTATAATGGAAGCCTCTGGAACTACATAGAGCCCCCTGAAGGTTTCTTGTTTCCCTGTGGTGAAAAAGCTAATACAAGGATAGCACTCAGCAGTAGTATTCTTCATCATCAATGTGAGAGACCCAGGAGCAGTCATCCAACCAGGATTGTCCTAAAGATCCCTGTGCTCTTTCTTATAGTAAAAGATTTCCAGTAGATTTTGCTGAAGTTAGTAACATAGTCAAAATTACACCAAATCAGGAGAACTGGCTAACACTGAAGATGCAGCAAATAAAACTAAAAATGATTTAGGTTAGATTTACTGTATTTCAAAAATGGGTAGACTGGCAAATCCAATTTAATAATTTTATGTAAAAACATAAAATAACCTGTGTGGTGAAAAGCAAACACTGCCTTCCAACCACAAAGGTCATGTGTGATGATGGAAGTATCACAGTTTGGGAATTATTCAGGACAAGGTTTGCAATTATTGATGGAACCATGAATTCAGTTGTACCAGCAAATCACCACATTCTGGAGGAGAATGTCAGGTCAGGTGAGCTTAAAGTGGTTATTCCAGCAAAACAATGACCCTAAAAATTCAAGCAGATCTGTAATAAGATAAAGAAGACATTTTGCCTTTTGATTTGGTGTAACCACAACCCCATTTGTATATTATAACGAATCTTGAACCAATCTGTTAATGCCAAGAGAAACAAATGTCGCTTACCAGAAGATGTTCTGTGAGGAAGAATGTACCAAAATTAATAAAATCCATTATGAGAGACCAATAAAGACTTAAATCATCATTAATTAACCATTAACTGTCATCAGTAACTGATCCTAAGGGTTCACAAACATATTCACTTGAGGCTACATTTTGACACAATTTTAATTAGGTGTAAACAAAGCAAAGAGAATCCTTCAGACTAAATTTTTCAATTCTACCCATTTCATGACATTTATGTGCAGTTAACAGCCCACAAGAGCCCATGAATTGCTTCACAAATTAGTTCCAGTGCCCAGAGAACCACAGACAGGCACCAGAATTATGTAACAGTCTTTGTCCATGTTTTCCTATTTATCTATTACTTGCAGTGTATCTGCAATACAAATATATCCCTTCTGTTCTGTAACACTTACAGAGTCTGCATTTTGACTTTGCCTTAGACATTTATATTTCTTTCTCATTTGAAATAAGTTCTCCAAAATATTCCATAAAATGATTGGGACTATGTTTGGGAAGAGGAAGGAAACAGTCATAAGATACAACTACATGAGAAGGCAGGAGGACTGTGGGGAGGGGCTGTTACTGGCACATTTTCCCGACAGCCCATAGCCCAAGTGAAACAAATTTCCAGAGCTTTCTTCCGCCCATTGACACATGGGAGCACAAGTGTCTGTCAAATCCATGTGGCAGAGGCAATCTGTTTTGACAGCAGGGAGTCTGGATCAGAAACAGAAAGGTACAACAGGTTTTATGTCTGACTTCAGACCGTTCGCTCTTCACAATTCACTGTGGTACCTGTGTATACTGTAGGATTTCACTATCTTTTCACTATTTTCATTATTTTTTCCTTTAAGTAACTAAATTCTTCATAATGTAACCCTATTTAGTCTCACCATGCTCAACACAAAATATTGTTCACTTTCTAGAAAAATCTATATTCTTTTAGTCTGAAATATAAGATTTATGTTATAAATAACTATAATAAACAGTGCTTTGAAAAAACCTCTAAACTACAGTAGGTTTGTGGACTTGGCTTCGGTTGAGGAACGTCAGAGCTGGTTGAGTGGGTTAATGGCTAGAGGTAATGTTTAGCCAGGGTGTTGAGTCGAGTAAGGATGAAGAAAATTGAGGAAAATGAAGAGACATATTAGATTACAGAAAGAAGATCTTAAAAATGAATAACCAATAAGGAAATCTTACAATGCTGTACAGTATATATACTGTATATAAATATTTGTGTTACTTGTCAATCAGAAGAAGAGTTCCAACAAACATATCTTCTGAGGAATTTTCTTAAAGCTGGTTAGGATTCGTACATGGGGAAAATAATTATAGGACATGGTCAGAACTATGTTAGCGGAGGACTGCTGTAAGCCAACCCATCAGTGATATAATGATATACTCTACCACTCCATGACACTGAAATTTCTTATTTCTCTAGATCGAGATGATAAATAAAGCAACAACACATCAAAGAAACACTGGATGAAAATACGGTGTGCACTGACGGGTCTCAAACCCTGGTCACAGATTTTCCAGTACCACCTCTCTGCTCTCTGTGCTGCGATGTTTTCCGTGTATTGTTCCTGTTAGACAACTACTTTGTCTCCACTGCTGACCCCATCCTGCCTCAATATCCTTCACATTTTAGATTATTGTACAAAGTAACAATACTAGTGAAAGTCATAAGACATTGACTCTTCCTTTTTGATAAGTGACATACAGTTGCTGTAACATTTTAGACTGACTCCTGTTGACAGCCTAATTCTTCTGATGCAAGATAACTGTAACATCCATGTTAAAATAGATCTGTGAATTTTGTTTACAGAGCCAATAACAATTTGTGAACCCCTTAGGTTGGTCTGCAACATTTAAGATCTCCTGTAAAACAGAATGAGTTCTTCATTAAAGTGTTCAATGGACGATTAAGATATCTTGAATACAAATTGAACACAAAGACAGAAGATATGTTTTGTTTAATACTGGATGCTGGATTGTTTAATTTATTAATTGATGTATTTATTAAGAATCAATTAAGAATTAAGAATGATCCAACTGTAAATATCCTTCTATACAGTATGTGAACACTTAGATTGAATAACTTGTAGCTCCAAATTTCAAATTTAGTCCTGCTTCAGCTGATGAATGGATGACCTGATATTATCTTCCAGATTTTTTTTTATTTGTTGATGTACAGTGTCACTGTACTGTATCTGAGCTGCCCAAAATAATTATATCTCCACATCCACGCTTGAAGGTTAAGTGAGGTTCTTTGGAAATTTGGCATTTGATTTTCACCAGATAAAATGTTTCTAATTTAGGCCAAAATATTTAATTTTTGACTCATCTGTCAAGCGAACATTCCTCCAGTAGTCATCTCGATTGGTGTTGAAAAGCTTTGAAAGCTTGTGATGGGCAGCAGTGCTTGTTTTAGGAAGAATTGTTTGTTTTTCTGGATATCCTTCCACTAAAACCATTCTTTCTCAGTCTTTTTCTGATAGTTGCAGCATGAATACTGGAATTAGCCAGAACAAGACAGGCCTGCGGGTCATTAGATGTTACTCTGGTGTTCTTTGTGACTTCCTGAATGATTTACCAGGTTGCTCTCTTGAGAGAGATCTTTGATTGTGACATCACCTGTTTTCTCTAACTTGTATAGTGAAGACCAAGATCATACAGTTTATGACCATAACATAAGACAGGGATGCCCAATCTCAGTCCTTGTTTTACTAGCTACTCAATTATTTAACCACTTGATTCTAATTACCCCCTTTAACTGTGCTACATAAACTAATACGTGTTTAAGGATCACTTATTTCACAATAACCTCTATCAATAAAATATATAATTTTCTACTTCATAATGCAGTTGATTCAAAAACAATGGTTTCCTAAATATAAATCATTTTGGTTATTTAAGAAAAGACGGATGTAAATTAAACAAATTTATCACATTATGACATTGAAATTCCCATAAATATATTCGGGGTTCACAAACTCAGCACTCTGTAATACTTGGAACAGCTTAATCAAGTTGGTATTTTTTTTCTTTTCTGTCATTTTTACAGTATAAATTTATTTTGTTAGTGAACTTGGAAAGCTCAATGAGATGACACAGGATACAATTATCACTTACTAATTGTAAGCTTCAAATGGACTCTTAGCTCCAGCTTCATCTGTTTATCAGTCCAGAACTTTTACTCTTATTACCTTATTTCAGTTCAGTGCCTTAAGTTTCAAGGTATTATAAAAGCTGATCTGTGGGTTGTATTATTTTCATAATGTACTGTAGAAATATAACAATGGACTCAGGTTAACATATTTATTATTATTAATAAAAGGAACACATAAGCAGAAATAAATATATTACATAGAATTAAAGGCTAGAATGTCAAAAAAAAATTGACAAGATGTGAAAGTTCTGATGTCCAAGATTTAAAATTGGCTGGGACATTCTTCCATAGCCATGGAACAGAAAGAGTAGAATTTCCTAGAAGTCAGAATCCAGTGCAACACAAATGCCATTTACTATAGGTGTATAGGGAGATTACTGTTCACTGATGTAGACAGCAGTCAAACCATTTAAGCTTTGTGAGTGGCAATATTTTGAAATTTATATCCATGGAATCCTCAGGGACCCAGAGCATGGAAGCTAAAAGAAGAGATACATGTTCATGCATTTTAGTTTTAGTTAAGATCTGAGCAGTTGAGTTCTGAGCCTGCTGCAACTTAAGAACATGTCTGCGTACAGCACAAGCACTGCATTACAATTATCAAGACTGGAAAAACATGATCCTGCCGCAGCTTTTCAGCATCACTGAAGAGAAACATGAACAGATACAAGAAGAAAAGACACCTTTAGAGCATTGCTGCCATGACCTATAAATGCAAAGCCTGGTATGAAATTAACACCAAGGTTCCTGACCTGAGTCCACCACCAGACTCTAGCATCATCAATAGCTAAACTAAAATTGACATAGTTGTGGTGTTGATTAGGACTGTGAATCAGATACAGTAGCTACACTCTTTCTTTTCAGAGTTCAGATGTGGATTTGTTACATTCATTTTTTATCCTCATCCAAGCAGTGTGAAATGGCAGAGAGGGCTTGAGTAACATCAGGTTTGTTGGGATATACTGTAAATTAGTCTGTATTAAACAGTACATGTTGATCTGACCTAAAGGAAACATATAGATACTAAAAAATTGGGCCAGTGACAGTACTCTGCAGGAATGCAGATGTGACCAATTTGATGAGGAGGAATAATACACAATCTGAACAAATTATTTTCTATCGGTTAATATTTAAACATCAACAAAGCAGTTTTATTAATACCAACAGCTCCTTCTAATCTATTCAGTAAGACAAGCTAGTAACTGGACAGCAGAAGTCTGTTCTAGAACCTTTGCCAAAAATTGTAAGTTAGATATTTGCCGACAATTACTAAGCAGACTGGAATCTAAGTTCTGCTTTTTTAAGGATAATAACCACATTTAAGAGCCAAGGGAAAAATTCCAGATCTCAGTGATTCATTGATTATATGCATGACAATGGGACACAGAATTGCAAGGTTTAAACACAGCAGGGCAGTGGGAATGAGATCCAAAGAACATCTGGTGGATTTTCATTTTAGTGATAATTTCAGATAGCTTCTGAGCAGAGAAATACAAGAAACGATTTTAAAGTGAGGGACGCTAAAATTAAAAGTAGCTTCAATTTTCTCAGAAGTGGATTTACAAGATACTGTAAATCAGATTTTGATGTCATCAATTTTAGATCTCCATATCTCAGCACATTGATTATATTTTCCATAGTAGAGTGGTACTTTTAACAAGATTTAAGAGTGGTGCAATAACTTGCCTTTTTTTGTTGCTGGGTTCTGTAAACAAAAATACTAATCACTCTTTAAAACAAAATCCTGCTGTTTTGCTAGTATTACACTATTTTTTTATGGTAAATATTTGTGTGGTAATATGTTAATACAAAGAAACCCTTTGTCAGTTGTTACAGTCCTGGTATTTTCACTGCCTAATACAGTAGTAATTTTATATTAATTTATGCATCAGATCTAATGCTGTACATCAGTAATTTTGTGCAGTGGCAAAACTGAAAAGACAGCTGATTCTTCTACCAAAGTGGTCTCAGGTATTCTGAATATACAGTGTTCTCCAAACGTCCAGTATTGACACATATCTGTTATTTTTGCTTTACAGTTATTGCAATAAAGAATTTGGATTTGTTATTCATTTGAAAATGTGTAATACACGGTATGTTTTATTTTTGGGTAATTCCATGCATACATTTAAAGATATTAGAACAAAAACCTTTTTGTGTTCAACCAAGTGGTTTCAAAAGTAACAGATTTAGCACCTTCAACAGTACTTGTCTCCTGTTCATGTTTAAAAGTCAATATTAGGTTACATATCCATTTAACTCTATATCTTCATGAATACTGTGACCAATCATGCTCAGCCAGCTCTGTAATCATTTGAAATGTTTTGCCAAGCCTTTGCTACAGCCACTTTGAATTCTTGCCTGTTTTTCAGATGTGACTGAATTGTTTTTTTTTCTTTAGCATGAAAAATGTGTCATCAGATGAACTTAAATATGGAGATTGATTTGGCTGGTCTGCATGTTTTGTATCGTTTTTATGCCAAAGCACCATTTGAAAAAGAAAGAAGCGTTTTCTTTTACATAAGCAGACAGAATGTTCCTGTAAACTGCAGAATGTATTCTGCTGCTGGTACAGCATTATTATTAGGTACAGCATTAATGAAAGCCATGTCTTCTCCTCCATCATGCTTTACAGACGAGGTGGTGTGCTTCTGAGCATCTTCAATTTACTGTAGTGTATTTTTCTGTTCTTTTAGCTTCTAAATTGCTTTTTTTAGGTCAGATCTGTTCGTTTTTTAATTTCAACTATAAACTCAAGAAAGTAGTAATGAATTGATTTGATTAAATATAAAATACTTACTATAGGTGTTGTATTGTACTTATCAGATTCTTTTTCATGAAAAATAATCTGTGTTCACAGTGAAAACTACAACTTAGGTTTCTCTGTCTGAACACTTTTTTTATACTGCGAGTACCTGAACATGGGCAATTTTATTTAAATATGTACTTCTGCATACATGCCTATATACTGTGCATACTACACAGGGCAATGTACTGTCACTGAAACACAAGATGCAGTGTGAAGAAGCTTCAATGTAATTTACAAGACCTCTCTTGCTCTGCCAATTCATTACTTCCTCTTTCCAAGAAAGTTATAATTTCCTTGAGACAGATTGTCTTCCATTTTTAGGACATATGCTTTGTCCCCAGATTCCTAAGTGTACAAGTTTGCCATATTTTCTTATTCAATATAAGTGCATGTTTTTGTGGGTTTGGTTAATCGCCCTGCAGCAGTATCAGGTTGCATTTTATTACATTTTTGAACACCAGGAACTTCTTGGAATTGTTGTATTTACAACATGTGTATCTTGTAAAAAAAGTTAATAAAACATCCTTAGTCTTTTTATGAAATATTTAAGATCTACCCAATATTATTTAGCTTGACTTTAAAATTGTACAAAGCTCTGTTCTATCATTGTCTAGATCAGTCTGTGACTCAGGCCCGTGACTAGTCTATTGTTTGCATTGTCTGGCTTTCAACTTTGAGCTGAACTGACCTGTCAGCCTCTTGTCATTGTCTTATTTGTAAATGCTCACTGTTGCATTTGTAGAATCTCAGAAAATAAAAAAGAAATAAATGACACAAATATCCACTGAAACTTATAGGGACATTCTTACGATAGGAACAGGGAATTTTTTGTTGTTCGTTTTTCGTTTTGATCTTTTGTTTTCATAGCTTTGAAGTTTTAAACCTGTATATCTTCACTTTCCCCTGGTAAAAAAAGTTACAGGTTAGTTTCTGTCTGTCTGGAACTCCTAGTATAAAAGGCATTGTTCTTTATATGTACAGTAGATTAATACTTTAGATAAGTAAATATTTGCCAAATGTTTAAACTAAATTCATGGAATTAAACCTGATGCTGTATATTTAAACATTTTGAGTTATGGAGATTCAAAATTTAGCACTGGGAAACTCAATAGTTTTTTGAATTTGTTATTATAGAAAAAATAATTGACACTCATTTCAACAACTACTAGTTAATAAAGATGAAGCTGAAAACTATTGCGTCAATGACATGAAGTTGCACAAAAGTCATATGACATTTCTTAAATTTATGTCACTAAGACATCTTCACTGTTTCCATACAAATGTGATCTTTAGTTTATATAAAACCTTTATCTACTACACTGTTTCTCATAAAGCTTTACTTTAGTTTGAAACGCAAGGACTTAAAACAGGAAATGTATTTATCTAAACTTAAACGGGAAATTTCTTTATTTGAAAAAGCTAAAAGTTAATAATATGCATTTAAATACGATTTAATAATTCTAACCATGATGGAAGTCTGTAGAGATCTTTCTTGCTGGGAACCTACTCCCATTTTTAAGGCATGCTTCCAGCCCCAAGCTATATTGTGCCTCCTCAGACAGCAGTAAATTTCACTCCTCCTTAGAAGCTGGCCATCAATCACAGAACAATTTAAAATAACATATTTCTCTTGCTATTATGTTTAAACTGAATTCATGGATCAAAATGAACAAGTTGTGCTTTAGTATTAGATTCCCTTCACTTACAGTAGGTCTTTAAATGTAATCAATATGATTTTAAACATTAATTCCAAATGTCAACCTAAACCAGTGGAGATGGGTTAAATCTTATTGTGTTGTGTTTTTGTTTGTGACAAAAACGTTTGACACTTGTCTGATCTAGAAGTGGTGAAAACATGAATTTCAGTGAATGAACAGTGAATGAACAAAAAAGCGATGTTGTGAAGATGGAACAATGGTGCTTTGTAACAGTATGTAAGCCTCCAAAGTAAAAGAGGGATTCATAATGACTTTTTATGAATCTTAATTTTAGAGATTAAATATTGTACCAACTAAAAACTATGGACCACAAATTAAGCATTCTAAATTGATCCTCCTCATCACTTCAGATCTAAAAATAAAATAATATTCCTGTTGCACCTGAAATTTGAAATCTTGTTTGCAACATGACAGAGCAAAAACCGCAAATTCGGTACAAATACAGCTTTGAGTGTTCTTAGTATATAAATGAAATTTTATGCCATGCTGCTGTATAATCTGGCATACAGGAAGAATATGGATGTTAAATCACAGGGGTCCCAGAGCAAAACAGGAAATTTTAGTTAAGGTATTAAAAGAAAATGGTACTAAAGAGAGAGAAAATACCTGTGATAATTGTGTTGTACTGTATATAAAATTGTTTGATGGGATATATAAATTAAATTTTGAATGAATTAATATTTTAATAAACATACAAATATAGCCAATTTCATATCTGAAAATAGATGAAGACCACCACTAACATTCTTCATTGCAATGCAGACAAGATATAATTATTTTTAGAAATCAGATATTTTAGAAGATTCTTAACGTTTTACCCATACTTTTATCTCTTCAAAGAAACCAGTTTTTAAGAGGTTGAGAAATCAGGTGTTCTGAGGAAACAGGATGGTGAAGTCATTGTTATTTGTGAGGATCTGTATGTCAAAGAAGAAAGTGTGATGCACAATATTAGCAGACAGCACAGCACTTTGTGAATCAGAGGGCAATCAGACAGTTCATGATTTCCCCCTTGTTTACAAAATGGTAAAGTATGTTGTCTGTTTAGACAAATGAATTTCCAACTGTAATGGGCATCTGTGGCACTTGGCCAGCCCGTGTTAAACTCTCTTGCCACTGCTCATTTCTCGTCGCATCCATGACAAACACAAACATTAATTTATACACACAGCTGCATGCAACTTCCACACCCCTGGCCAGCCTGTGTAAAACACAAACACTCATCCAAACACACAACTCTGGCTGCTGTTAGTGGGATCAGAGGAGCTTTTCTTTTACGGACCCTTCTCCTTCGAGAGAGGGTTATCCATCCCTAGCCATCCCTATCCATCCTGTTATACACCGTCTAACAACTAATATTACATCAACAAAGAATAGCAAGTCATTTAAATAGAGAAGGAGCTAATTCCACCCAATTCTATGCTGCTGCTCCAACACCAGGCTATCACTGGCTAACAGTTTGTCACACCCACTTTCTTATGTTCCATTGACATGAAGTTGTGTGTTTTATTATTGTAAAATCCTTTTGACTTGCATGCAATTATCCCATATTAGCAAGTTACTGGCTTCAGTGGTATCCTACCACTTGCAAATCCATGGCTATGCTTTCTTTTAACCTATAATCGTCATTAAGACTAAAACAGACCAACGTTTGTTACGTTGTGTAGTTTCTTTTAATATTCAACAGTTTACTTCATGGCCAGACATATACAGTATTTATTTCTCCCAGCTAGTAATTTGAGATATTGACAGCCTTGAGTCCATAATTAAGATGGTTTGTTCAGCTAGCTGTAGAAAGGAATGAATTAAATTCCTTGGGGATTATCATGTATCGTCACATCTTGATGCACAAACAAGCTTTTAATTAGTGGTTTACCATAGTGCATGATACAACAGCAGTTCTGTCACATCTAAACTGCTCATGGCTCTACATAAGATGTTTTCATTCACTTGCCCTGAGACCAGTTGTACATCATTATTTATGAAAAAGCTGTTCCAATATCACTTCATAATGAAGGGGCAGGGATATTTTTTAAAAATTGCACATATTTTTTTTTGGTCTATATTCATCCTTCTATATTTACTTTCAGTTCCTCAATTGTTCATACAGGCTGTACTTTAATGCCTTCATAAATAGCCAATACTTCACAGTACCTCCTGGTGTTGTTTCTGTTGTCTCAAGAAGAATGTTCATTGATGCAATACATCATCTTTGGAACACTGGCAGTCTCTAGGTTTCTGCTTAGTCATCTGCTGTCAGTTATATAGTCTAAGGCTTTGTTGAAGATGGAGGGATGCAATTTGAAACTCCATTGGTTATAGAATATGAAAAAATCAAAGGTGTGTTGAGTACAAATTAATACATGCCCCCGCGATTCCCATTCACTGGGTTTTATTATCCATTATAGAGCCCACTTGTTGTTAAGAATGTTCTGGTCTATGCAGGTTAAAATGATTAAAGTACATTTAAATGAATTAATGTACAAACAAACCCAAGGTTCATGAATATCAAAATATCCAACTAAATAACATGAATGTGCATAACTTGCCAAAAGTCAATACATTTTGTGACTCTGATGAGGCTTCAAACAGGGAAAAAAGATATCAAGTATTGTATGATACTGTTTTTTTCTGCAGAAAAATGTGTGTAGTGATATTAAAACTGAAAGGTGAAGATTGAATTCTTACTTATGACCTGAATCCTAGCAAATGATGAATGATGAATTTGTCCAAGTAGAATTTCCATACAATATTTTGAAAGAATTTACAATAGGAATAATTATTTTTGGTATAATGCTTAATGTATACTGTAAATGCACCTATTGAAAAATTAAAATTTGCAAGAAAAAGAGAAACATCTTTTACCTTAGTTTAGCTGTCTCTTCATAATTGACAAATCTAAAATAAATAAATATCTCATATTCCTATTCTTAAACACTTTGAAATTGATCATTAAATGCAACCATACAATATGTGTAGGATTTTGTATTTATATATCTTACTTTTTGATATAAGGGCACATTTATGTATTTCCAGTTGTATCATTCTAGAATTATGCGGCAGTGTGTATTTTAATACTCATATCATTAAATCATTAAATAAAACAAGTAAATAAGTGATTATTTTGGACATTAAGTCCACAAAAGCACAGATTGTTTCATTAATTCATATTAACAAAGCTGTTTTGACAAGTTTTGGGTTGTTAAAATAACAGCAAGTTCACTCTAGCCAATGCAACTGTCTGTTGTGAGTTTCGGGGATTGAGATTTCAAATTGCTGAATGGGATGCTTTAGTCATGGATGGTCTCTATAAACACAGAGAAGATCTGAGAAGTGCAGTATCCAGTCACAATGAACACAGAAGCACTGTATGTTGCAGATCCTCATTCAAATTAATTAAAATTAAAAATGGGTATGTATAGCAGAAGTAAGTGGAGATTCTATATTTATGTAAATGACAAATGCAGAAGTCTTGAACACCAGCAGTTTAATGCAATAAACTAGACATTTCAAGAAGAATATTCATAATATTATGACATGGCAGAGCAAAATTAGCAGTAAGCAGTCAGTAAATTAACAGTCTTAATTCAGTAAGGTCAGAACAGCAAAAATATTGCGATAAAAAGACAAAATTACTAAAATAACTCGGACGTTAAAAGTAAAGAAGTCTGACATGGATGCCAAGTTACAAGAACAAGATCTGATGAACATGGATAAGAAGGAAATAAATGCAATTTTTAAAGCAAAGCAAGTCAAGAATGCCCCAACTGTCTCTTCTGTCTTCTGTTAAATAGACATGGCTTTTTCAAAAATCACATCCCAATTGATGGGTCAGTGGATTGATGGATTGAATTTACTTAGACAAAATTGAATCAGAAAATGCAAAGATTACGTTTATGGTTGCTAGGAATCAGTTGCAGCAAATAGTCATTGTTAGTCAACATCATAAAATCTCACAACATAAGAGTCATGGGCATCATGACCACAGTCATTAG
Organism: Lepisosteus oculatus; assembly: GCF_040954835.1. Lineage (NCBI taxonomy): Eukaryota > Metazoa > Chordata > Actinopteri > Semionotiformes > Lepisosteidae > Lepisosteus > Lepisosteus oculatus. The sequence continues at coordinate 42,085,307 of NC_090696.1, read as the reverse complement.
TTTGTTGCCACTTTGCCAGGACTTCAGAGAGCAAGCGCAGAAGGCAGTGCAGCAGATCTTAAGATACATCATTACAGATTGTGATTGGTCAGGACATCAGCAGGTCTAGTGGCAAAACCCTTGTGGCACATTCCTCTTTGATGAGTCATTATATAAACCAGTGCGTTTATGACGTGACACTGGGTCATCATGATATCCAGATGTGCATTCCTCTAGGAGCTGATTCCTAATCTCCACAGAGATTAGGCATTATAAGGGCACAATCAGAATTGCCCACTCACTTGCCATCTTCCACAAAAAACTGAAGATCCATCTATTCAACATGTACCAACCCCTGAAGTCTGTGACTAACCCACATTGACTGTCTATGCTCTTATGTGACTGCTTCTTGTTTGCCAAACAGCACTGGAACTCCTTAGGATGTTCCAGTATCCTAGCACTTAATGTTCTCCTTATTATTTTCTCTTTTTTGTTTTATTCTACTGTTTATTGCTCCCTTTGCATCTTCGCCAGGTTGGATGAAAACATCTATCAAATCAGTCAAATCGAATCACTGGCAGTATAAGGATGGACGCAATTTATGGTGACCCAGTTTGGGTATTGGAATTCCAGGACATTGTGTTTATCAAAGGAGTTGACCCATTCCTGTATTTCCAAGGCAACTGACAGATTATTATTGCAATTATTCTTGAACAATTAATAATAGGTCTTTAATACAAAGTGTGACAGGAGAAGAAAAGTAGCAAATTACCATTCTTGGGTGACTTAATGCTCTTACTTTATATTAGGCATTGGAATTATTTTTTCATGATTTGAACTAACAATGTTTGAAATTCTATACATAAATGGTACTTTTGGATGATTTACTTCAGCTCTAGCAATACAGTGAAAAGCCAGGAACTATCTGCCTTGTACAGTATAATGAATGACTGCAGTTCCTTCACCTTTTTGTAACTTGACGTTAAGACTAGCTTCCTCTCAAAACTACTGATGTGTTTGAATTTTAAGCAGTTTCTGAGGCTGATGAGCCATCCAGGGTGAAAATGCTGTTTAATGGAAAATGTTATTAGAGGAGTAGTTCTTTGGGAATGTACGCTGTAATACGTGCAGAAAACCCAGCAATTACTGGAACAGCAGGTATAACAGAACTATTAATCCTCACATTTGAATATTCCTTTTGATGTTTAATTAAAATCCCAGCTATGTATTTTTAGAATCTGAATGATAGTTTTAGGTCATTCCTCCTAAAGGCATACCAACAACTGACAGAAGATTCACCAGTGCTCAATGTCTAAAAATAACACTAGGATAACACCTCATTAAATATCTGTCATTGACAATAAAATACATTGTAATATAGTGCATGCTATATGTGTAGGGATAAACAGAAATAAACGTCAGTGTGTGTTGAGTAATGAGAAACTGTGCTGTAATTGAGTTGTTCCTGACATTTGGAAACTAAGAGGATGCTGTGAAACAATAAAACATCTGAGACATCTCAGATTTAGAAAATAATTCCACAAATATTTGTTACAGTCTGACAGTTTTATACAATATTATTAAGCTATCAAACACAGGTGCCAAGTGGTGCAGAAGCTATGCTGATTCGTGCTGATTTCTTTGGCTCCTGCTATAATTAGTTCTTGGACTGTGCTGGATTAGAAGATAAGAAGTCTCATGTAAGAATATGGTAAAATGCCTAGCAACACACCTGAAGGAAAAACTTCTTTATAATGCAGTTTAAGAAAGTCGTCACTTGACTATATACAGTATGTAAACTCCTCAGAATTCCACCAAGGTGAATAAAGGATGATAATGTGATAGTCTTCTTAAAAAGATATACTGTACATTTTTATTCTGCCATTATTGTAAAGGGACGTTGTCTTGCAGGGCACACATACACACAGTGCTCAGACTGAGACAGAATTTGTCTCAAAATTGGAAGCTGTCTTTTTTAAACTTTGGCCACAGTATAAAAATCTTGAATGAGCAGATGAAAAGTACTTACCAACACATTTTGAATTCATCTGAAGATGTTTCACTTTCCTGATTTATTTTATATGCTTGACATTCTGTGAATATAAGGATAACATTGAAATGGAAATATCATTGAAACAGAGAAAACACAACATAATATCCATGGAATATTAAATTAATCAAAGGATAATATTCAATGAATAGCCTTTGAGGATGTTTTACATTCTGTATTCACTGCACATCAGCCTAAAATATTTTTCTGAAATTAAGTTTTGGATAGCACATGTGGGAAATACACAACATTTGAAACTTTTATTAAATATAGATTCCTGTGGGAAAGAGTCTGGAAAAGTAATTATTATCACTATTATTACTATTATCCGGACTCACAAAATCTGTCTGCAATCCATTAAGGCATAAAATGACATGCAAAAAGAAAAGAACTTTGGCTAAAGCCAGAGAATGACAGTTAACGTCTGAAAATAACCAATTCAAGCGTTTCAATCATTTAGTGTCCCAGGTAAATGGCTCCCATTACTTGATCTGCTAAAGCAAATCGACCCCTTACTGTGTATTTAGTGAGAGTATAAAAAACTACAGGAAACTGGAAGACAATGTGCAGTTTGGGTGGTCGATTGCTAATTGGGGTGGCCATGTAGTAAAGGATGAAGGAAAAGATGTGGCCGTATGTAACAGAATTGACTTTTGTCCCTTGTAGCCAAAAGAAAGTTTTATTTAATTCATTTGAAACATTCAGTGGCTCATCCATCTAGAAAAAGGAAGTTTTAATGGTACACAAAGATTAAATGATTACAAATATATTTTTTTCAGAACATTTTACACAAAAGGCCTTCTTCAGATATTTAAAAAGAAAATATATTAACATAAATATGGTCATAAACAGACATGTTGAAGAAAAAAAACACTTTACTGAACTGTTACTTTTCTTTGTAAACAGTTCAAAAGTCTGTGTCCAAAACATTGTGAAAAAATGATTTTATAATCAGTTAAACCCTGCATAGAATATGAAAACTCTTTTTTTATTTGATAGTAATTTACACTGCAGTTTAACCTGCAATGTGCAATCTACAGTATCAGTTGTTAGTTTGTTCTGAGTTTTGAAGATACAAATGTCTTTGTTTTCAGCTGCAGTTTTGCTGACAAAGAAAACAAATACACCAGCCAGCTGAAATGGAAAACATGTTGTTTAGGCAGTTCTGTCCCTAGTGATTTAAGGTGTCTGTTTCATTGTGCTGCAAAGTAAGCTTTTGTAGCCAAGTGTTTTTTTTAACAAAAGGTGTGATTTCTTTCAATGCAAGCAATGCAATTTAATTCCTGTAGCTCCATAAAGTTTGCATTTTGCTGATGAAAACTCCTATTCTCAAAATGTCCAGTTTTGCACTGTTTGTCTTTATCGGTACTGTATCCCAGGAACAAATATTTATTCTTCGACTATTTGTTCAATGTAAATTCTAACAGTCTTACCTTGTCTACAGATCTGTTCTGGTTAATTGATTTTCACTCAGCAATCTAGAAAGACATCATATACTGTAAGATCAGATGAGAACAGAACATGCAGAGAGAGGGGATGAAGGAGGAGACAGAACATAAAGTGTGTGGCAGGCGAGAGGTTCTTGTTCAAGATCATCCAGAAAGACCGATTGGAGCTTAGTATTTGAACCTTTCTAAGAGAGTGTTGTATTCTGTAGTTTTATGGAACTTGATTTTCCTGAGTGATGAATCCCTTTAAATGGCCTCTCTAAATGTGTGGGTACATTTTAGAATAGGGAGATAGGCTCCCATTTATTTTGTGGCAGCCAGGTTTGCAGAGAGATTTAACAGCAGGTTATATTCTATTTAGTTTAGAAGGCAGTTTATCTCTTCATGTGACCTTTGTAGACATTAAGAGTTGAGTACATGGTGTAGAAACATTAAAATAACAGAATTCGGATGTTGGTGAAAGAAGAGCTGTTTATTACCCTTGCAAGCGGGAGAGTAGCTTACCAAAGCCAGTCTCTCCGAAAGGATATAAAGTTAGTCTTTTTATACAGTGTAACAAACAAAGTATTAGCACATACTGTACATCATATGATTTGCTAACTGTCAACTCAGTCCTTTCCATTTTTATGCTGGTCTAACAGAAAAGACCTCCTTATATGGCACATTGCCAGAACTTAGCATTCACAAAACAGGGTGTTACAAGTTCCGTATAGATGTTATGTGAAATCATGAACGGACAACACTTGCTACTGTATGTTTTTCCTGCTGACAGGCAAAGAATATGCAGCTTTATTTCTAGATTCTTCACTTGTATGATCTTGGAATTTCCTTGGGTGGTTAGGACTTCAGGCCTCTGGAATGCCTCACCTGTAAACCTGTACTATACATAGGGAAACGTGTATGTTGTATGTTTATGTGTAGCAAAGTGTGTGTTTTGTCACTGTTAAAAACATTTATGTAACCAACTGTGTCTGAATTATTACTCTTCTCACCAAAGCTGTGCCAGAGAACAAATAATTCATTTGCCTCTATAACTATCACTCAGGTATACCTGTACTTTATATATTTATACAGTACATATATATCTTATATTTATTTATTTTACATATTAATGGCCTGGGATAAGGGAATTCACAACTAGTAATTTATTTCTCAATAGCTGTCTACTGATAAATAATTGCTTAATCCTGAAATGTAACATACTCTAATTGATCCTAAGAGGAAAAAGAAAATACAGTAGCAGTACCCCAACAAACTTATGCATAACTGGAACAATACTACTAAAACATTCAAAAGAGGTTAAAAACAACATACAGCAATTATCTCAGTATCTAATATTCAGTCTTTTTAAATATATACCATTCCTTTCAACTGCTTCATCCATATCACAGTCATGGGGGAGCCAGATCCTATCCTGGCAAGGAATGGGCACAAAGCAGGGTACAGCCTGGACAGATGCCAGTCCATTACAGGGCACACACAGACACAAACACACACACTCACGAAAGGGTCAATTTTCCCAGAAGCCAGTATGTCTTTGTGGGAGGAAACTGGAGAAGCTAGAGGAAACCCACATACAAAAAAAAAAACAAATTCCTCAGAGATACTATAATACCCTGGGTCTGGTATTGAACCCGGGACCCTAGAGCTGTAATAATGGCAGTAATGCTAACCACTGTGCCACAATGCTGCCTGACTTGCTATTCATTCTTTATAGAAATCTGATTGCTAGATTAATTTGTGTCTCTAAGTTGCCCCTTTGTGATTGTGTGTGTACTACATATGTGTCCTGCGATGGACTGACATCCTGTCCAAGGTTTAGACTAGCCTTGCGACCTCTGGTTTCTCAGGCCCCTGACCAGGAATAATGAGCTTTCTTATAATGGATGGATGGAAGTTGACAACCTGTTTAAGTCAGACCTTGTACAGTCTTTCCAGGTTTCTAAAATAAGTTTCCTGGTTGGTCCTTAGCAAAACTCTAATTAAGGTTTTAATCACGTATCATTCCTGCTGGAATACTGCCTGATGCTTTTCAACCCACCTCCAGAAAGAAATTGACCTTTTGTTCGAAGCTTGCTTCAATCAATCAATAAGAAATGGATAGTAATGAGTAGCAAACAAACAAGGTCAATGTCTTTCTTTAATTACCAAAGATTACTGCCTAACTACTGCTGTTCCAAAAAGCCTTATTAGCCTATGTGTCTCCACTTATTGAACACCTGTGACCAGTTAATTTTTCTCACTGGTTCGTTTAGTCTCTCTTTTAATCGCTTGAATGCGGGCATACAGTTAGGTCTGTCAGTTGTTTAATCTCTGTGCAAGTTGATTGGTATAATCAGTAATGGGTATATCTCTCTTATAAATACAGAAAGTACATGTTTTCAGCAAAACACAGTCTTTATATTTGTCTTTAATTAGTTGGAAATTGTTCTCGTATAAGGAACGAAGGTGTTTGCTAAAGCCTGTTATTATCAAGTCCTTATTTAGGACTGGCTTCAAAACCCAACTCTGTTCTGGAGCTGGAATGAAAACTGCATGCAGAATTTCATCAGGTAAAGCACGAATGTATTTCAAATATCAAATGGATTTGAAATGCACAGGAATAGACTTGATCAATTCTTTATACATTTTTGCACAGTTTCAGGAAGTCTACAGCGTAGTTGTTTTCATCCTAATACAATACCTGAATACTACAATCCAGAGGTCATTAACACTATTTTCACCCATCTGTAAAGCAAAATAAAATTGTTTTTAGAAATCCAGATTCATAGCTACAGTACAAAATGGAATCCAGCTCTGCCTGTGTGGTTAAACAGAAACAGAAGAGAATGTCGTAAATAGTTCCCTAATGTACAGTGGTAATGTACAGTACAGTAATGTGACCACACATGTACTGTATGCTGTCTTTATCATATACTGTATCTATATATTGTGATGCTTAAAGATCCACACACTTCCACATATTGTCCTATTAAGGCCCATTTTAAAAATAGATGTAATTAGAAAGGTAAAACTTGAATAAGGCTAGCATACTGTCATAACCTTTTCATAAACACTACATACTGTAACATGGTAAAACAACATACATAGAAACCATACAACAAAATATAATCTTCCATAAAGAAACTTACCGGCACCGCTGAGCTGCATAAAGACGTTCAGCTTTCAAATCCTTAATGGTGTTTTCCATAATTTTCACTTTCCCTCTACCTAGAGTTCTGGTCTTAGCTTTTGACTGAAATTGTCTCATTAATAATAATATGCTGTAGTTTTTGCATGAATGAATGTAAAGCATCATATACTGTATGCTGTGATATTGTGTTGTGTCTAACAAGATGGTATGACTTTTGCCATTTTTAAACAATAAGTGATTTTTTATGTCCTGATTTTTCTTTTTGGGAGATGTGTCAGGAGATTTCAATTGTTGTTAAGAAGAAACATGTGATCCATAAAATGTTCCTGCAGCTTGTGTTTTTTTAATCAAAATAAGATCTCAAGATATAATTTATATCTTGAATTCTACAAAACTGGTTGCAGCACATCTCAGATCTTATTTTCTGAAAATAAGTTAATGTTAATTATTTAAAGTAATTAAAAAAAGTTCTCAAAGTACTATGATCTCATGTTTTACGTTACTGAAAACCTCTAAGATGTCTGTAGTTTTTAATTTATTTTTTATTCTAACAAAATTGTATCCTTGAAGAGTTTTCCTTTTTGGAAAATAATATTCTTGTGTTTTGGACTCATATTGATCAATAGGGAAGGCAGTATAATAATCAACACAGAAATCAAATTTGGAAGAAGAGAGAGGAAGACAGCAGATAAAATGGCACCCTGGCAGAGCAAAGCATAGAATATGCCCAGGTACTGTACTATGAGCACTAAAAAGACCATCTGTAGCGTATTTTAGGACTTGTTGTCTCATAATTTTGGAAATATATTTTCCTATTTATTATGAGGTAAACAGAGGTGAGAGAACCACTAGGGAACCTTGATCGTAATATGGTGTGCTTTGAAGTACACTTTGAAGCTGTGCTGGTTGAGTCTAATTAAGATGTTTTCAGGAAAGCAAGTTTTGAAGGAATTAACTAGGGGTGAAGAGCATTATATTGTAATAGATGTGCAATCAATGGAGAATGGGTGACAGTTCCTGCTGGAAGCGCAGAACAGATTGATCCCAAGAGGGGGCAAATTAAAAGCTATAAGGCAGTTGTCCCAAAAGGTTTAACAAATCAATTAGGAAAAATAAAAGGGGGAAAAGATGCCTTTTAAAAAATATTATAAAAGGAACAGAATCCAGTTCAACAAAAGGAGTGCAATGAATTGCAAGCACAGGTAAAAAAGGATATTAGAAAAGCCAAGAGATACTGTAGATGGAATGTGATATTGCAATGTACTGTAGGCTAAAATAAATATTAAAAATTCAACAACATACAGTACACAAAAGAAGGACATAGTTCAATATTAAAGTACTTCTGCTCCTTCTGCTAATACAATTTAAGAGTTTAAAGCACTCAAGATTAAATAATCTCCACAACATTAAGGTATTTTACAGAAGGAAACAAGAGCTGTTACTGTATACTGTATATACTGTATACAGTATAACCCATTGACACAGCTCTTCCAGCAGTCTTAGGTTTTCATTTAAAACACTGTAACAGCTTGAGGGGCATTCCTTTAATGTCCAAAGTTTGAATTGGGTTTCTGACTTTTTAAATTCCAGTACCACTACTGGTGACCCAGGATCTGAAATCTGTTATACTGGATGCTGTCTTGTTTGTCCTTTGCTTCTTCAACTTGGCTCAATACGGAGACATCCTTATTTTTGCCTTCTAAAATTAAAGCGTTCTCTTTTACAAAACTAAATTTAAAACATTCTTTGTGCATTCATTTCTACACTTAAGTTGTTGGAAAGACCACTAGGAAATGTGATGTGATGAAGTCCATAATTAACTCAGATATAAAAGATGAGTCATCAATTATTGTATACCGAACAAGATTGTAAGAATAAATTATGGACATTTAGTCATAAAAAACAAATTGGACAACCAAATTATTATTATTATTATTAGAAGTCTTCAACTGAGGTGATGTACTTTCAAAACAGTCCAGGAACTACAAAATTTAACAGTGAAACTATTATCTTATCATTTAGAAAAAAACTGCCATGGAAGACATTATTGTTGTAGCACATGATATATTCTTGTAATTTTAACAAGATGTTCATTTTCAAAGCAAAATGAGAAAGAGATTGTATCAAACCTATTAATAATATATCATGACATACAACAGTGTCGTATTAATGGATTGTAGGAAAGATCTTTAGAAAGAATGTGTCAATTTTTCATTTTGCAAAGTGGTTTTGTGTCAGTGGCTCTACAGATCTTGGTATGTTGATTTGGAGAGAGGCCTTTATCTATCGACCATAACTAATGAAATACTATGCTCATCTTTTAATGAAAATCAGTGTAGCTTCTGACTAGCATACAAAGAAGGAAACGGACATACTCAGTGCTTGTATATCTACTGTAAGCACTAATCATGGAATTTGTTTTCTCTGTGCTTATCCTGGGACATTCAAAACAAAGTGTTAATACATTAATTGCATTTCTAGATTTGAAACAAAATAAAATGGAGCAAACTTTGTGTATATTGCACATACTGTACATCCCATACTGTAAATACTCTCACTCTTTGCTTTGTAGTCTTCTCTATATGAAAGGTTAGAGGAAGTTGTTGCCATTTGTGTTTATCCTGTTTTCCGGTTCTAGAATATCTCCACTGTCATGAACAGTTCTTTCCGAGCCCTATGCAGGCAACACGATACGGATTTGTGAGGAAACACTGGGGAAAAAAAGTCATGCAGGAGAGGGTATGGAGACGGGGGCGTGTCCACTGAGTGCAGGTGTCCAGGGGATATGAATCCGGGGCGAACAATCCATATAGCAAATCCAAATGGGTAATCAAAAACAGAGGCAAAAGTCCATGGCCAGGCGATCCATCCAGGGGGAATAAGGAACAGGAACCGGGTCGGAACCGGCGGGGGGAATCAGGAACAGAAAGTTAAAATCATAAGGGAGCCAGACGCTGCAGGACCCGGGCTCTCACGAAACGGGATTCAATGAGGAACCTCGAGTAACGACTTCGTCTGGTTTTTAAGGTGGAACTAAAGAGGGGCTGGGATAAGTAACAGGTGTGGGGAATGAGGTAGAACAAGGAAGGGCTGGAGCGCCCTTAAGAGGAGGAGTAGCGATCGTGACATCCACAATGCCAGTATGAAATAATTGTTCTGGTTCTCCGTCTGTTGGATAAGGATTAAATTAATGGAATATTATTTTTATTATTCACATTGTTTCTGTACTGTGATTTTATAAAATTATTATAAAGCTGCAATATAATTATAAAACTACAGTTTTATAAAATTACGAGAGAAATCAATAAAATATGAACCTCTATAATAGATTAACAAGAGCACTCACTTTTCTCTAAACACCCACATCCTTTTAGGTTTCTCAAAGAACTTACAAGTTTCTTCATACTCCTTTAATTTTCAGAACACATCCTATACACAGCTTTAAAGTTAGTATATACTGTATACGTACTTTAGACCTCAGATGCAAATGTCATGTTAAAACGTTTGATGAAGGATGTTTTAATGACTAGTGCAATTTCTTGATTGAATTGAGATATGAAGTAAGTTACATTTGAATTTAAAGTGGTTTAAAGTGACAAGGATATTGTAAGATCATACAGTGAGAATTGCTGTAACTAATTTTTAGTGAAACTGGAGAAGAAAGATTATTTTAATGCGATCAGATACTACGGAACGTAGCTGCTCTGCTAGCAGTTTTTTCGGGGAAATGTATGGCCCATAAAGGTCAACAACTGTCCATGCATGAAGTCAGAAGTGCTGTCAAATCACTTTTTCTGTGCAGGATCCAATGTGAATAAAACTAATATTACAAAGCAAAAAGGTTCTTTCGTCCTATTGCACCTACAGTAGACATGTATCATAAGTATCAATTAAGGAAGCATGAAGATGTCATTCTGCCTTGAAAAGGAAGATAAAAAAATAAAGAGATTAGACATGATTATTGAGCTTCTTCAAAAGTAATGGATACTTCTGCCTGCAAATATATTGGGCTTTACTCCTGATAAATGCCCAATAAAGAAGTAACTTATAAGGAGCCAAGAAAGTAGCCCAACATAATATAAATGATTCCTACTGTAAGTGTCCACACAAACATACACAGTGGCAACCCCCCCAAATTTAATAGATTTTGCATAATTTAGATGTATATGTTGTATAAATAGTTCCTTCCCACTCTGTAGTCCCTCCTGCAAACAGTTTCAGGTTAACCACTCCTAAATCAATACTTAACACACAGAATATCATGTAATAAACATTTCCATAATACTTTTAAATAAGTTCTATTAATAACCCTTTAAATGATATTGTTTAATTGTGCAATCGATTTACTATCAATGTTAATACAGCATTTTTAGCTGCACTGTAGTGTTCGTAGTGTACTTACCTTACCTTAATGAATCTCATTATTGTTCTGTAGAACCTTAATTGTTTCTAAATGTATAATTAATGTAAATATTTGTACTTCATTTATACATCTTAATCTAAAGCATGATCCACATTTCTAACAAAAAATAACAGTAGGAACAGCAAGAAAACACGAATGGGAAATGATTAGAAGAGGTACTTTGTACAGCTTGTTAAATGCCCACAGTAATTCAGTGGACAGAAACCCAGGCTACAGTACAGTTCCATGTCCTGCTGATAGGTGGCCAATGGTTGGCTAAAAGTACTGTACTGTATGTGGTTTGTTTGCTTCCCATAATTCACCACCTCATGGTGTAGTGTAACACAACAATTCCTTAGTTTGCTGCTGCTCATGGACGAAATAATGTTAAGCAAATGAGCTTGAAGGACTGATATTAATAATGAGATCTAAACAAAGAACAGCATCTCATTTGTGTAATGGGACCACTTTAAAAGATTTATTTCACTGGTATGTAACCTCCCCACTTTTAAAACCTATGTGTTGAAATTTGGTATTCACCCAAGTAGCTGATACATTTAATTTGTTTGTTTGTTTGTTTGTTTGTTTGATTTTTTCTATCCCATCAATTCCATGACCTGCAGTTGCCTCTGTAATTTACTGAGGTACTGTATGCATTAATGACTGGAAGTAAGAAAACTTTACACAGTAGCCTGAGGTCTAGTGTCTCAGCATATATGAAACAATCTTATCAGTCGTGGTGGTGAAGAACACTAAAAATCATTACATAAACTTTGAGGAGCAGGCAACTCAGTGACTGTAACAATCCACTAATAGTGCAGCAAAAACACCTTGTGTTGATGTACTCTAACTACTAACTATTTTCAATATGTAATAGTGTAATAGAGACATACTGTACAGTACATGGATCTGGCAGGGGCAACAGAAATCCTATGCTCAGGCAGCTCTTGTTTTCAAGCCTGCAGGTGTTCAATTAGCCTGGGATCCCTCCATGTACAGGCAAGCATATGATTATCTGTCTACATACTGTATAGTGTAGCTGATATATACAGTATACCGAGAGGCAAATCAACTCAAGAAGCCAAGTATTTTGTGTTGTTATAAAGTTACACAATATCATCCCAGAACTTCGGAGTCACCACGATGAACCTACAGTAGCATGACAAATTATCCTTATCATTTTGATAATCATTATCATTTTGGGATGGATATAGAATTCTAGGTCAAATCGAATGGCCATCTGGTCAAGGACACAAGTAGGTAATGAATCTAGGCTCTACTTATAATTAAATCTAGAATATCGGCTTTATTGAAAGTGATACTCATACAAGCCAGAACAAATAAAACATGCCAGGAATTGAGACACCAAGAAAAAGAGTTGGCAATTAGTTTGGGAAGAGTTGGGAAGAGTTTCCCATACAGGTAATTACAATCCTGTAGAAATAGACAAGGTACAGATTATGGATCAGCAAATACAAAAGGAAGAAAATTATTTAGTTTGTTGGATTAACACTGACTTTAAAGGCTAAAAAATCAATTTCTAACAGATAGAAACAGGGAAAAAAATTAATCATAATTATGAAACAACTTTCACACTATCATCATGCCTGAGAAGCAGTTTTTTTTATTGTGGAAATCTGATTTAATGGGAATGTTGCTTCAAACAAAATTAAGGCTAGTCATTTGGTGGCCAAACTGGTTCTACAATGCGATTTTCTTGTTCCGATGTGTTGAATAAGGCTAGATTGAGTTGTACAGATGGCACTTCAAAATCTGGTCTTTTCATTGATCTGATTTTAAAAAAGAAACTAAATAGCGACATTTCAGCCTCACAGTGCTAGAGACCTGCATTGAATTCTGGACCTGGGGTTCCACAGTATGTGCATGGAGTTCGTATGTTCTTCCCATGTTTGTGTAGGTTTCTTTCGGGTGCTCAGGTTTGCTCCCACAGTCCAAAGACAAATTTGGGAGGTCAATCGGCTTCTGGGAAAATTGGCCCTGGTGTGAGTGTGTGTGTCTGTGTGAGCCCTGTGTTCCATTCCTGGGTGTATCTTGCCTTGCACTTGTTGCTTACGGGGTTAGGCTTCAGCGTTCCTGTGGCCCTACAGTATATTGGATAAAGTGGTTAGAAGATGGATGGAATAATGGAAACAATACTTTTGCTCCCATCCACTCCTTATCTCTGTCACCAATTGTACCTTCTTTGAGTTTCTGCCAAAAGGGCCTCTAAAATAGTCAGACTGTTATGACAGAAGTACAGTACAATAAAGATTTGATTATCTATCACTTCCCAATGCCACCATGGATCTAAGCACTAGAGAACTCTATATAAATAATATCAAGATCCAGTAATCCAGGGGAGTGAATACAGAGGGTCCCAAACTAGAACTAACCTTGTTTAAGCTGTGTTGAGACTAGTCAAGCAGATCTGTTTCTTTTTCTTTTAAGAGGTCAAGAATGCAATTATAATTTTGCAGAATACTATGTTGGTAGCAAGAAATTGAGTTTTTTTAATGGAGAAGGGAAATAATGTTTCCAAAAATTAAACACTCCCGACTCTTTCAAAGCATGTTTAAAATGTTCCCCACAGCACCTTGGACAAACCATGCACAAGGAGCTAAGGACATGTTTCATGCTGTATGACAGCATCTAAGAGGGGTCAAGTACTGTATACGTTCTCACAAAAAGAACGTATACTTGACAAAAAGAAAATTTAATTGAATAATTTGATAACTATATTTTTGGAAGAGAATGTCATGGGGAGACAACATTGCTGCCTCATAACACTGGAGCCCAGAGTTGAATTTCTGGGGTGCTATTTACTGTATATGAAGTTTGTATAGCGGGGCATTGAACAGAAAAACAACAAAAGTAGAAACTAGTCCCTTTATTTATCCCTGAAATTCTGTATTGCATGTATAGACAACCTCATTTACCAGGGGACACAATAGAAACCATTGCAGAATGGAGATGACAGTTGTTATTGAAATGTCAGTGAATTTAGAACTTATAGTATGCTAACTATCCCAGTACCCTGAAGGGAGGAAAAGAGAAATCACAGAACTAAACAAAATTTAGACAAGAAAAAACATTTATTATTATTATGGTGGTATCAGCTTGAAGAAAATTAGGAATTCTGTTCAGTTTCTATCTGCTTACAAATGTTTTACAACTTGCTTTCTGTAATGGCATGTTAAGAAGAGTATATCTCTATACTAAGGTATCAGTGGCATCATCTGATGAAATTCACACATTTTACTTCACATATTCTTGTTGCTAATAGCCCCCTAGGCTAGAAAGTCCTATTGTGCTTTTACGTTTTCACATAGGCTTAAGGGGTGTCTGTGTCATTTCTGAAAAACGGGTGTGTTATCACACAATGGCATCTCTTATTGCATTCTATCAGTACATCCAAAATCTCCATGATGTGTAACAAAGAATTCTGTTTGCTTTAACAGCAATGCTCTCACTTGGGATGCCTGACTGCAGGTAAACCAGGAAACGGTCTTACTTTAATGCAGAGAACCTTTTAGACACACACCTGTGCTCACCAGAACTTCCTGAACTAATAAAATGCATTCCTCATGCTTACCTACCCCGTTAATGTCACAGGTGAATAAAATTTAATCAGGCACTTTTACCAAATTATACAAAGAAGCTAGTCTCATTTGTAACTGCAACAATGTACAGTATTGAGAGTCCCCACATTTAATGCTGAAACTTTCAACTACAGTAGATGCATATACAGTACAGTATATGTTCTGGAAACTGCAAACTAGCAGACGAGGAGTCTCCATAAGCACCCAAATATTCTAATGCAGTACTGTAGATCTATTCTGAAAACCAAAATATCTGGTATGCTGCTGGCATTGTTTCTGTTGGATTTATTAAAATATTTCAAGCATAAATATCTAACAAAATCACAGTAGATTTTAACAAAAATCAAGATAAAAGATACTGTTTACTTAGAACAACCTTGGTACTATTATCATAAACATAGACCTGATCTCTGGTCTAGACCAGACTGCTGTGGCTACTCTTCCTGTGCACCTATGGGGAAATAGTGAAAGATGGTTTGTTACAATTGCGTCTACAGTTGATCCACAGATGTCCTATGAGACGCAAGTGAGGAGAAAAAACTGGCAAGGCCTCAGCATTGATTTCTTGAAGCTGTGTGGTATTCTCAGCACTGTGTGGTCCTGCATTAGCTTTTTGAAAAAGTGACACTTCAGGACAGACTTTCCTGGAAATTCAGGAAATTCAGGAAATTAAAAGCTCTTGGCTGAGAGACTTAAATTATCTGTCAATTCATCTTGCCTTACTCTGTACCAAAGGCATTTTTGTGTTAAAGGAGATTCTTTCCTATGTCATCACACTTCCGTTGCCTGATCAGTTGGCTTAAACAGTACACCGTCAGCAGAATTTTTACCATGATGTCTCCACACATGTTGTGCTACACGTGACTTGTCAAGGGCAAAATTATATTCACCAGTGAATAAAACACTCCACAACTGTCTCTTACACAACCTCTGATATTTTCTAGCCAAAAGAAAACAGTGAATTCTTCTCCCAGCTGTCAACATATTACTCCTGAACACCCTCCAATCATTAAATCATATTCATACAGATGGTAAGCTGCAGTTATTTTGCTTGTGCTTGGACTATTTTTTCTATATTTGTCTGGACTCATCTACTGATTGTTGAAAAAGAACACGCAGCTTCTCTTACAGGCATGGGATGTCAATAGCAACCAGGATTTTTTTACTTTACTGAAGTGGGTTGTGTCTTTTGCTGTTAGATCCATCTATCCATCCTTTTTTTTAACCACCTCTTCCAATTCAGGGCCTTGGGGAAGACAGAAACTATCCAAACAAGCAGCAGGTACAAGGCAGAATAAAACCTGGATAGGACACTTGTCCATCACAAGGCACACACAGACACAAACATATGCACAAACTCACACCAGGGCCAATTTTCCTAGGAGCCAGTTAGCCTTTCAATATGTTTTTGGACCGTGGGAAGAAACCAGAGCACTTAGACAAAACCCATGTGAACACAGAGAGAAAAGATACTAACTTGTTTAACTTTGTTTGCTTATGTCCATGCAGGTAGCACCCCAGGTCTAGAATTAAACCCACATGACAGCGTGACGACACTTTCTCTGTTCGATTGAAATAACTAAAATCATGTCTTTGGAATAGATGTCTACAGACATTTTCATCAACTAATTTTGGCAGCTTTATCTTAGTTAAAATACCAAACACTGTGCACCTTGGGCTTTTTTTGTGTGCCTGTGTGTCTCATGGAGAGCAAGCTGGGGTATGCGAAAAGAAAAATTCCTAATGCAAGAAATTGTATATGGCTAATAAAGTGATCGCTCTCTTATCTCTTACGAAGCCACATGATTTTGTTTAGTGTTTTGTTAGCTCTAGAAACAATGTATTCACCCAATTAACAAACCTACTGTATCTGCCCAGAACAAAATGTATATAAATAACATCATGTGTGTCCAGTGAATTACTGAATTATCAGCTATTGCATTTTCATCGTACATCAGAATTAACCTATCAGGCACTGAAAAAAGGAAACTTAGAAATGAAGAGTAGGATAAGTGATCTGAACAAGTCATTGTAATAATGTAATTGTAACCCAGCATATTGAGCATATTGCTCTCATTTCATCTAGATAGCATTGCTTGTCACCACCACAACACTACCTTGTTTCCCCAAAGTCTTTTCTAATCCCTGTGACCATCAGATCAGGCATTGAAACAGTTCACATGCTACACTATATATGACTCATTGACAGTTGACAGTATTTCATTTGGTTTTGAGTCTATTAGATCCATGTAAATAGCAGACAGTAGACATTTTGTAGCTAGAAACCGAAACTACTTGGTGTTTCACTAGAAACAAACAGATTCACATTTCAATGTTACTTTCAATGTTAAAATACATTTATGCTGTATTTGTAAATTGTGTACTTCTTGTTCTTGTCTGTATGTTTTTTATTTTGTGTTCTTCAATCATATATAAAAAATCATATAATTATAATATATATATATAATTAAGCTATTTAACTATTAGAAATCATAAAATAAGGTTGTGTTGGGAGCTGATAATAGCAGTGCATGTGTAATTCGTGATCTGGAGGGGCCCCTTTCCAAAATCTTGCTTAGGGTGCCTAAAAAGCTAGGGCTGGCCCTGTGACCATACAAGCATTCTCTAAATTTAGTATATCATAGGACATTAAGTGTATTACCCTGATAAAATTGACACTCTTTGCTTTATGGACTGAGTCTTGGTCTCTGTTTTGCATTGCACAAATACACCATATTACTAGGTAAGATCTATGTTTGTTAATGAGATCTAGTCATTTATGCAATGCCAGTTAGAAAGATAATTAAATCTGCTTCCTACTACTGTGGCAATGGAAGCAATCTCATAAAATCAAAAAAATGCTGGCAGCAGCAGCAGGCTTGAATAATGAGGGTCAGCTTGGAGGAAACAAGTCCACTGTATATTTATTAAGACATACTGTATGTATTAATCATATCCTAACGCATACAACCCCCTGTATATTAAGACCTTCTGACAGCAGGTCATGCAAGGGCAGGTGAAGATATTAATGGAGTCGTTTCATTATATGAATCACAAAGGAACAGCTTGGTTTTTGGAAATGAGACAAGTTTACAATTTCTTTACACCATTGTAATGTTTGATGGCTACTGATAAAAGGCCTTTTCCATGTGTATTTTATTGGAATAATAGAATACAGTAGGGTTTGTAAGTTTTTTTTTTTATCACTCAGTTCTCTTAAAGTACAGCAATCTTAAACTTTAATGGTAAAGTTGTCTATTGAGGTGTGTAAGCATGTGTTATCTGTTATTAAGGGGACTAAATATTTCTATGTGTTACAGTAGGTTTTAAGTTTGAGCATTTAAAACATTTAAAACAAACATTTCAAACATTTCTTAAATGGTCCTTCTAAGTCACAGTGGACTGCTTTCTAATTAATAAATACAGTAGCTTTAAAAACTGCCTGGGTGATTTCCTAATAGTATTTTGTGAAATATTACAACAGTCGTTGTAAAGCTCAGATAGCACATTAAAATCCCTTTTATAGACACAGTGGTAAAAAGGGAATTCCTGTGTTAGAGCTGTGAGCTGCAGGAAGTGTAAACAGTGAAGACAGTAATTAGGCAAATTAAACAAAATCATTATCTAACTGTTACATGTCTTCACTTAATCATTCCCATTTATGACTTGCTTGTTAGGTAAACAAAACTGTTTTAGTTCTTGGCTCTCTCACTGACCTGGATCTGTCAAACAGAACAACAGCTCCTTATCAGAAATATCAGTAATTAGAGGAAATTGACACTTAAGGTGTTCCTCTCTCATGATGTGTGGTTCAGCAAAGGAATCTAAATTTTAGCTTCTGCATCATGCTAATGTAACTGTTTTTATTCCAAAGTTTAGATTCACAATCTCTGTCCACACAGTTATAAATATCCATTTCTGTTTTTAAGATGCAAAAAAAATCTTAATTTGGTTCTTAATAATAAGTTATATTCATAACACACGGTGGTAATATCCAACTGTTAAAAAAACATTGGGGAAATTGAACAGGTAATTCATAAAACTACTATTTGGACATTTTCCAAACTTATAATGATTAAAGTGTGAGATACCTTCATTGATTTCTTTACAATATTATCTAAACATTGGTGAGAAGAATATTAGTGTCATGCAAGGTCTGATAACCTTTTTCTGATATACAGTACAGTGAATGCCTTTCACCCTCTTTGAGAATTAAAGTTTATATGAAAAGTATTCAGTTTAAAAAATAAACAGCCTTTGTAAATCATCAGAATGGGACATTCTTGAAAGAGGGTGAATACTCTTACAAGCCTATATACACTTATCTATCAAAAAGACAGCAGAATCAGCCTTTATAGATCAGATGGGTAATGGTTATGATTTGTATTGCAGTTAAAGAAAATAAAATAGGAAAATAAATATAGCAGTACAGATTATAAGTACCTATAGTCAGGTTCTCCAGAGATATATCGTGGAGAGCTTTTTACTTCCTTTAACATATACTGAGAGGGATTACAAACTCCAGAAATGAACTTGTTAAACACAGGTCTGGAAGGAGGTAAAATTCTACTCTTGTAATTTTGCTCCCATGTCACCCTGCAATTCACATCTGGCAACGCACTGAAGCTAAGCAGGTGTGAGCCTGGTCAGTACCTGAAGGGGAGACCTCCTGGGAAAAACTAAGGTTGCTGCTGGAAGAGGTGTTAGTGGGGCCAACAGGGGGCACTCACCCTGTGATCTATGTGGGTCCTAATGGCCCAGTATAGTGATGGGGACACTAAAAAGGTTTAGTCCTTAGGATGAAACGTAAAACCGAGGTCCTGACACTCTGTGGTCATTAAAAATCCCAGGGTATTTCTCAAAATGAGTAGGGGTGTAACCCAGGGGTCCTTGCCAAATTTTCCATTGGCCTTTATCAATCATGACCTCCTAATAATTCCCCTCTATGAATTGGCTTCAGCACTCCATTGTTCTCCCCACTGATAGCTGATGTGTAGTGAGCATTCTGGTGGACTATGGCTGTTGTCACATCATCCAGGTGGGGCTTCACATTGGGGGTGATGGAGGGGAGTTCCCAGTACCTGTAAAGCGCTTTGAGTGGAGTGTCAAGAAAAGTGCTACAGTATATAAGTATAAGCAATTATTATTAATTTTATTCATATTAATTACTTGCCTGCTTTGTTACAACATTGCAAGCATCTTTTCTATCACTCACCATTTCAGTTCCATCAGAAGCAGACATCTCTCACACTCAACATTGCTACAAACTCCCATTTTTCACTTCCACGTTTCATCGTCTCCTCACACTTGTTGGCCCTTCTAGCTTGACGATCAGACCACCGTTCTCCTCCAAGCCAGCAACTCTTCAACCTCAACCTCTTCACTTCAAAAACACCCGGCTCCCTGCAGCTGCCATGCTGTCTGTACTTTACTCCCAGTTCTGTTGGCATCAGCGTTCTGGAATAACCGTAGCCACTTTCTCTACCCTCCGTCTTGTCCACAAACCCTGCTGACTCCGCTCTTTCCCTCTCTTCTCCCTCCTTTCTCTCCATTTCTGGTCCAGCATCCAACACACTCCACATTTGGCCAGGCTATTTTTTTTTTGTTTCATATCTACCCCTTCCCCTGTCCTCCTTTTTACTGCCCCCACAGGAGACTCCCAGAGCCCTGTTGCCCAATCCACCCACCCCAAGAGTGTGGGTCCACAGCATGAGTCTGCACTTTAGTTAAGCAAACTTCAGCAAGTGGTAACTCACTAGCAGTTGGTATTCTGTTTGTGCATCAGTGCAATTCACCCCAGGCTACTCTTCTGCCCATCACAGAATTACCATCTGTCCCATTCGAGGGATTGTTGGCTCTCCTGTACAGGTCTGCTGACTTGTGTTCCATCACCTGCATCATATGCTGTTCCCGCAAAACCACAGCACAGATTATGTGATTTTTTTTGTATCCAAAATGCATGCATGTATGTCCAAATGCATGTCACATGTCAATTTCATTTGGAATCAATAAACTCTTATCTATCTCTAGTAGTTCTGTCATTGAAAAATACAATTTTGCATCAGTTTGGGAATTCCTTTAGTCCTTTTTTTTGCATTGCAAGTCCTGACCTTATTACTAAGGCTGTCATTTCCTCAAACATGCTAGTAAACACCAAACAATAAAATATTAGGTCCACAATCCCTCTACATTTGTCTTGTTTCATCATAATAAGAATTAAACCAAACTACTGAAAAAGAGCTGTTAAACAGAATTTCAGGAGGAGGACAATGTCTACTCTCGCACTACCATTCTTACCTCACCTGTGTATCCCTTTGCATGTGCTGTTTTCACACTCCTCCCTTCACCCCATCTTTATCCTTGCAGCTGCCTCCCTAGTGAATTCCTTGCAAGTGAGTTTTCTTGACAATTTTGACCTTGGTTAACACCAAGCAGAATATTAGGTACACCACACCTTTATATTTGTCATTGTGAGTCATCAAATAGTCAATAGAATTTGACTAGACTACTGAAATGAGTATTGGAACAAAAAACTTTTATTGCAGTTTTAGTCTCTCGGTATAATATTGACTTTTGAAGTGCTGAGAAATGCGACAGTAAAGAGAAAGGGTGAATTACTGTAAATGATACACTACATTAAGTGCATCATTTAACATCTCGAGATAGGACATTAGACGTTTTTTTCCCTTAAAAAGAGGTTTTTGCAAAACCCTGGTATAGATCACCTTTTAAAATAAAAATGTATATTTATAAATAAATATAAATTTAATAAATAAATCTATAAATGTATATTTACCTCAAAATATTTAGTCTACACACATGAACATGAAAGTCTAAAACATATCTATGAACAATTTTTAATCTACGATATCATTGTTGAATGAACTATATTGACGTAAATGAAGTTCCATGAAAATGAAGCCTTAGCTTTATGACATCTAGAAGGTCCTTAATATATGTTTTAAGAGAGGTATTGGGGTATGTAGAGAGGTAAAATGTTTGCCTAGGAGAATCCAGTTAAATTACTATGGAAAAAAAAAATTATTTTAACAACACAGGGTTGCAGCACTTACTGTATCACTGTATCTGCTTAATGAATATTGAAACTAATACAGTACCATTTTTAATTCTATTGCTAGTGGAAATCCTACCAGGAAAAAAAAATATCCCAAACATAATCAATCATAAATAATTACTGCAAAGGTAATAGGTTTATTCCATGCTGAAAAGAGAAGGAAGAAAACACAACGTTTCGGCCGCGGAGTCTTCTTCATGTGTTAGAAGGACAAGGCAGTAAGCAAATGTTATGTAGCGGGAGAACAAAGGCTGGGAGAGAGGAGGAGCGAGGGGCAGGAGCAGGGGACAGGATAATTTTGGTTTCTGTAGTCTTTCTGATGTATGAGTTCGGAAAACCGTCTTTGAGAACACAGACGGATAGATTAGAGTGGTCATGGCCGTCAGAGGTGAAATGAGAAACAATGGGCTTGGAGAGATCTTTAATCTCCACAGCCCTAACATGTTCTCTGAAGCGGTCTCCGAGTCTCCTTCCTGTTTCTCCAATGTAGATGGCTGGGCATTTACTGCAAGAGATACTGTACATTAAATAAGGTTGCTGGGGGTACAAGATGCCATCTGGGTGATCTGTGATTGTCCTGAGGGGCCTTGAATGAGTGTGGAGTTGATGTGTACTTGCAGGTGATAGAGCAAGCTCTGTTGCAAGGGAAAGTGCCTGGTGTGGATGGTTGCTGAGGGCAGTCAAGGGAGCTGTGAACAAGAAGGTCACGCAGATTAGGTGGTCAGCGATATGAGATGATGGGGCAGTCAGAAAAGAGGGCCCCAATGGAGGAATCATCCTGTAGGATGGAAAAGTTGTCGTTAATAGTCCTGGGGATAGGAAGTGTGTTGAGGTGGTAGGGAAGCACCAAAGGAATGCAGTTGTTACGGCAGGAGTTCCTGATTGAGTTGATGGTCCAAGGGGTGTTTTTGGCTCAGGGCAAGTCTCTGTCAATAACACTGCTGGGGTATCCTCTGTTGATGAAAAAGGACTACATTTTGAGGGCTTGGTTCTGGAAATTGGTGTCGTCACTCCTTAATTGTTGTACCCAAAGGAACTGTGAAAAGGGAGAGAGATTTTAGTGTGTTTGGGGTGAAATGAGCTATACAGGAGATAGCTATGTGAATCCGTGGGTTTGTAATAGACCGAAGTAGAGAGTCAGGGGTAGTTAATGACGAAGTTGATGTCTAGAAACGGAAGAGTAGTGGAAGATATGTTAACTGTATATTTGAGGGATGGGTGGAAGTTGGTGAAATGATGCAGAAAGTGCTCAAGCTGGTTGTTAGAGCATGTGGCGGCACCGACGCAGTCATCAATGTTTCACTTGTAGAGGTCAGGGACATAGCCAGTATAGTAATAAATAATTACTGATCAATATTGTGTAACACAAACATAAAATGTCAGGATAAACTTTTAGTGAAGTGCAGGCATAGAAGGAACTCTTTTGTGTCTGTCAGAAGTTGTGTGAGTCCCTACATCAAGCTTTTGTTTTCACAGCAGAAATTGTAACTAGAACCTCAAAACTGGTTTTCTGTGGAAATGACACTCCTCTGAGAAGTACTGGGAACCAAGGGATGTTGAATTACCTTTTAACAACTGTACTTTCATATATTAATGATGGTTTCTTTGGTCCTCTTTTTCATCAATCAAGTGTCAAATGGGTTTAAAAAGTCAATCAATTCATAGAGTGCTACAAAAGGCTCTATCAGAAGATAAATAGTTGCATGTTTTATAACTCTTTATGGTGGTTTGTCTTTGTGGAAAATTGTCAATATTTATATAAAAAATGGGTGAAAATGTAAGCCATTTCATCAGTATTTTCGACAAAATGCTGTATACGGGCTTGTTACAAATGAGTTTCAATTGAAGTGCTTCCTGGTTGCGGCACATAATTTTATACCTGCCCAGCATAGTAGGTGTTAGTCAGGACTATCTGCCCTTTGGAAAAGGCTAATCATTCACTGTTAGTGGAGTGCTTTCCTAGAAATCTAGACATACTGTACATTGTAGTTATAGTTCATGAGCAGACACCAACTTTCCAGTCTTGTAGGAAGCCAGTCCATTGCAGCTCTTCCAGGTCCTGACCATTCACTGGAAAGGAAATGCATTTACTGTACACATACTGTATGAACTCTCCTTGAAAAATACTTGAAAGTACGAAGATTACTTGAGAAAATGTCTAATGAAATATATTGAAAAATATATTAATATTGAAAAATAAAGTAATAGATAAAAGAAGACACATAGCCATGAGATGATGTCAATTCAATATTGGGTGGGTATAACAAAAAAAACAATTTTGTTTTTTAAAAAGCACAATCACAACATTAAATAATGCACAGAAGGGATACTAGGAGACGTTTCTTGTCAAATAACAAGAAATCGGGCTACAATGCCTGCTGTACATCGCTCTATAAGGATTCTGTAACCTAGTTACCACAGGAGGTTAAGACTTTCTTTTCAAAGCAGATCTTCAGCCTTTAATTTCCACAGCTGTTACATGAATCTGAGAAAGGCAGAATGAGGTTTGCTTTGCTGTCCCTTTAAACAAGCGATAAGGGTCAGTGCTTAGGGTAGCCAAGGGAAGAATTCTAAAAGTTTTCCTGAGGTGCTGGACACAGCTTGTTACAGAATTAAACAAAGTCGTACAGGTAATTTTGGGTGCAAAGAACTGAAATTTAAAGAATATAACTGGAAGTACAGTAGATTAATATTTATTTTACTTCTGTCAGAGGGCCCAATCATTAGAATTACAGGATACTGACTGGATTTTTAGGAAGATGTTATTTTTTTGTTCAGGTCTGCTCTATTTTGAGAATGTTTAACATACCAAATGTTAATCGGGAATGGCTCATTTTTCTGCTAGGGTTTGCTTCAAAAGCATAGTAGGTACTGTAGTTTTCCTAGAACAGTACTGCTTATGTCAATACGACCTACCAAAAGTAATAAGTTCTTCATTTAAAGAGCTTCTTGATGATGGAAATGTTATTGTGGTAGATAACAGTCAGCACACAACATTTCCTAATTTGTGTTTTCTAACTGCTTTTGGATCAGCCTTCAGCCTTGGCTTCCTGGAATCGCATTCCAAATCAATAAAACATTCTTATTAAATATGAGTAATGCTGTTTGGCAATCTTTATAGTTGCATAATCAGCATGTACAGTAGGTATGGTTAAGTGTTCTACAAAGTTACGAAATTGGCATAGTAACAGCCAAGAAAATTGCATTTTCTGCATAACAGTTTATGATAAATATCACTAATTTTGAATAATTGTCTTTTTTTTAAAAGGTGAAAATAAATTAAGCAGCAATTATTTAAGAAGAATCATATGATGCACAAAATGCATTTGCATTTAATTCAGAGTGCCAAAAAAAGTTATGTGGCAGTAGATACTGCAACTGTGGATAAGCAATATTTTTGTCCTGAAAAAATAATAACTTTTAGTTCAGGAGTCTTTTTTTATGAAGTGCTGTGAAATTTTAAAACCACAGGTAAGGCTTTAAATCAATATAATTCATTTTTTGTCAGCAAATCCTTCAATTTTGAAAATAAATCATAAAATCATAATGACTATGTCTTATGCTGTGCACAGTAATAATAAACTATAGCTGTTGCAGTGGTTTCCTGCAGTTTGTATGAGAAGAATGTAAAAATAACATGGGTGGCAAATATTCTTATCATTCTGAACCTGTCAAAGCTGGTAGTAATCACAGGAATCGATCTGCAAAAAATACAGGTAATAATGGGTGCAATAATGGACAAATGATTTCAGAACCTTTGAAAAATAATGTTTAAAGATTCTGTCAAGCTTTCCTGACTGACACCATGTGCTAATTGCTGGAATTTAATGTAATTACAATTCTGAAGAACTGCATTTTGGAATACTAGATTATAACCATATTATCACAATTTGCTGTCGTTGTTGAAGGGTGGCATGGTGGAGCAGTGATTTCCATTGCTGCCTCACATTGCTGGGGCCCTGGGTTCAATTCTGGACCTGCCGTGCTTATCTGCATGGAGTTTGTATGTTCTCCCTGTGTTCACATGGGTTCCTTCTGGGTGTTCTGGTTTCCTTACACAGTCCAAAGATCTACTGGTAGGTTAATTGGCCCTGGTTTGAGTGTGTGTATGGTTGTGTCTTTGTGTGCCCTGTCTTGGGCTGTCACTGGCTCCCCTGCAACAAAGTGGTTGGAAAATGGATAGATGGAAGGATGTAGTTTTTGTTTTTTAATAACACTGTTCTCTGAAGGGTGTGCAGACTTATATCTTTCACTGTATAGTTTCAAGATTCCTGTGTTTCCAGTGATTAAGTACCATCATTCTTCAATACACTCATTTAAAGTCCTGTTTGAAATGACCCATGTCTGGATTAATTCCAATTGCATATAAAATCTCCTGTCCTCAGTGGTATTTTTCCTTTAGTTTTTCCTTTAGTTTGAAGTCACTTTGAAACAAAGTCACCATCATATATCTGTGAAGATCAACAGTTTACTTGTATTGTTTAATGGGATTTATGTTTTCTCTCTTGAGAGTATACTGTAGTATACTGAGTATACTGAGAGTATACTGTTCAGTGCTGTTATTCACTTACCTAGAATAATGACCTTACCTTCTGCATTATTTAATCAATCATTGTGTCAAAAGAAAGTTTAATTAGTCAAATGCAATAAATGTGAATTCGCACTTAGGGCCAGCATCATCTAAAAAGTTCAAAACAGTAATTTGTTGAGGATGGGAAGAAATGCTGCTCCATTGATTGCAATTAACACTTCATAACATGTTTTAAAATATTCCTAAAGAGTATTTCATCCACTTACTTTTCAGAAGGTGCTGGAACAGCCGTTAAAATTAAAGTAGTACACATTACCAGAGAAATTTCAGATAAAACGATTTTGGCAGAAAGAGAGAAAATCAGGAATAAATAAACTGCAAAGGGGGACTACAGAGGAGCTCATAGGAGACAGTTCTTGTTAATAAAAGTGCTAAGATGCCTGCTGTACATAGCTCTGTAGGATTCTGTAACCTGGTTACCATGGAAGGTTAAGACTTTCCTTTGAAAGCAGATCTTCAGCCTTTCATTTCCACAGCTGCTACATGAATCTGAGAAAGGCAGAATGGCGTTTGCTTGGCTATCCCTTTAAACAAGCGATACGGGTCAGTGTCACTTCACTGCAGCAGAAGATGACCTCCGATTTCGCTGCAGTGTTCGGGGCGGCCAAGGGATGAAATGAAAAGTTTACCAGAGATGTTGGATCTAGCTTGTTACAGAATTGACCGGCATGATATACCGTATAATGTCATTTTTTATAGAAAGATCAGAAATTAACCAAAAATAAATTTTGTGAATAAAGAAAAATCTGTTCTTAGACTTACTACTGAAATCATACAAGACCTCCACGTGCTTCATATCTTTCAATCCAACATTACTTAAAATGAGCAAATATTAATGTAGATTTTAAAAACACAACAACGCAGTGCCTTTGGTTTGATAGTTTGAGAGCTACAGAGAGCTGTTGTTTCTGGGCACTGTTTCAGTCAATGAATACCATCAGATTGCCCCTGCAGTGAGAGGCCAGCAGCAAGGTTTCTGTTTCAAACAGCTAGAAGCAGCCTTTTCATTGTTAGATCATTCCTTTTAAGAGCAGGATGAGCCATTTTCTGTTTATATCTGCAATTTTCCACCACAAAACATGGAATCATTATAAACCTAAAAGCCCAATAGAATATAATTCTTCCTTCTGCTTTTGACTGTATCCCACATTTGAAATCAAGGTCAATTAAAAAAGTCCCCAATTGTTTTCTATAGATGTTCAGAGAATTTATCTGATACAAAGTGACATAGTCGATCCAAATGCGTTTTCATTGTTTGTCTTCAGGCTATTTCTGTCTGTCTCTGATGATTGGCCTGTGAGAATGCATGAGCTGAAATCACAAGGCTTGTTTGGCGCATTAAAAATTTCTGGGCAGCTGATGGTCCATGGGGACACTCACAGGACTTGAGGTCATGTCTTTGATCTGCCCTTAATCTTACCAGACGTTTCTGATTTTGGTTTGGTGTTCCCACTTGATAAAATACCGTGCGTCTAAAACAAGTGAATATACTTTTTATATTTGAACATCTGTCTGTAGATTGCATCTATATGTGGGCATAGAAATAAGTCTGCACACTATGTACAGTAACTGGAAAAATAATTGCTTTGGTGTTTTTAACTACTGTATCTTTTCCAGCACCCAGCATAGATGGAATGTTAGTCTACTTTAAAAAAATTTGATATTTATATGTGTCAAAACTAAGTAACCTTGATGTAGAAATATTATATACTGTACATTACATTATACTGTATAGTCTGTATACAGGGCCTAGAAAAATCTAATTTTTACCATGTTTAAGGAAGAATTGTGAAAAAGAGAAATCCACAGTATTTAAGAGCATTTTAAAATAGTGAGTAATGGCAGTGAGCAATTTATTTTTCTGCTCATCAGTCATAATTGGTTTCAATGTGATGTAAATTCAGTGTTGTTCTATACTGAATATAAATGATAACTTCTTCAAAATAATCACATTTATAAACTGTTCACAATAAGAAGTCTTCAATTTATTCTTCTAACGACCGGCTATTTTTCATTTGATTCAACATCCTCTCCCCTAGTCTGTGGTTGTTAATCATCTTGGTCACACTGCTCCTCCAGACCTGAGGCTGTGGACCATAAACACAATCTTCAGAAACATTCAGTTGTCTGCCGTATTTCTCACATGAGATGGTACCAAGTGGAGGTGTGATCACCTTGCAAATCCCAGGGCAATTTTGTGTGACAAACTAAGTGAAGCTCACTCACATCCAGAAGCATTCAACAAGAAGTGTATCATACAGTAGTTGGCTAATGGCATAGTCTAGGCTCAAATTAGTGATATCAAGGCTTTAGTTTTGAATCTGTGCTCCAGATGATCATCTTTATTGATGAGACCATTTGAAAGGCTCATCAGTTAATTGAGCACAGGAACTTATGAATGGTTACAAACAAGAGCACATCATTCAGCCCACCTTGAACATTTCATTATTAGTAGTTAAATGATCCAAGGATTTCATCTAGACAATTCTTGAACTAAATCGGGGTTTCAGAAGCTCTTCAAAAGAAATTACAGTAATGTAGCTCCAAGTAACTACAGTAAGATAATTATGTAAGATATTTATATGGAAAAGTTAGTTGATTATTGTACTGATTACAGCAGTAATTGTGTTACCCTTGTGAATCCTGTCTTATTTGTGTTTCATTTTGGCAGTACTTTCTAATATAATACAACTGTAAAATATATTTCACATTTATTCAGACTCATTTTTGTAAGACCATTGCTCTATACTGTACATTCAGAATCTGGTTTTGCCAGATTTCAAGCTCTTTAAAGTTTTTTAACATACTGTAAAATATCAGTGCTGAATTTTAAATTACTGTTTTTTTAAATGTTGCAATCACCATGACTTCAAACTATTTATTGTTAACTCCCCCCCCCCCCCCCCCCCCCGTTGTAATTAGTAACCTAAATGTTCCTCAGATTACTGCAGAACAAGTAAGGATCCTGTAATCACGGCACTTGGAGTCACTGGAGACATTTAATTAATTCACTGGCTTGTTAGGTTTTAAAAGAAAGCATTCTGTTGAACTCATTGCTGCATGGGAAACCTTGGTTACATGAATTGACAACAAATTAAAAGAATGTATTTGCGTGCAGTCCCATAACCAGTGCAGACCTTAAAGGAGAGAGGAATAAGAAGCCATTGTCTTCATAAAGTAATACGACTGGATGTTTTGGCCAGAACAGGAGCCCAGTATCAATATTGTGTTCAAACTGTTTGTGCCACCTATTACTGTTTAAAAGAGTGAAAACTGTTTTACCACTTCTAATAAGCAAGTCCATCGTCTACCCCTGTGTATTGTAAGATTTATTAATATATAGTTTTATTAATAAACTATCCATTTGTTTTTTTCACTGAATTAATTTTATTAAGTTATGATATAATTTTATGTTTCCTTTTGTTAATGAAATGTTCCTACACAGGAATGTTATCTGGCCTCAGATTCTTGTCACATGTACTGTATCGTCATGAATCACACTGTGATGCCTGTTTACTGAAGGTATGAAACAAAATCACATAATCCAAAGGCATACAAAATCATCTCTACCTCGTTTGTAGATATTCAACATTGACAGAGGGAATGGCAAGTAAGAAAAACAATAATTAAAATATCAGAAAAGGCAAAACAGTGTAAATAAACACTGGTTTTAGTTTACTAGTCAGACAGTCAGACAGGTAATAGGTTTTCATTTTACTGTTTAAATATTTTATTTTTGTTTGTTTTGATCCTTGATATGCTTTTCCCTCTGTGCTCTTGTCATATTTTCCTTGCTTCTTGCAACAGTTTGCTCTTCTTTTTATGGTAATCCACAAACAAAATCTCAGAGCCAGGACAAAAATTGAAACACCAGCTCCCTGCACCAGATCTGCGAGTGTGTAATGGTCAATTATGTTAAAATATCTTAAACCCAAAAAATCTTACTGTTTCACCACACTATATTTCTGACTGACTACAACCCAACATGTTACATTAAAGTGTTATGACAAAGTTAAGCCTTAAGCCTTAACAGTTATCAATGAGAGGAGGGAATTGAGCCCATCCAGCTCAATTGATCAGAAGATCTCATTCAACTGTTTTATAACGGAAATCTGATATGGAAATATGAATTTGGTATGAAATAGAATCCCAAACTTGTGACTAGAAACAAAATTCAAATACTCCATGAAGCGACTTCTTAGATCAAGTGGGGCTTCAATTATCTAATTGGAATGAAAACCAAAAGGTGTGTGGATCACCAAGACCACTGCTTTAGATCAAACATTCTTAAAATATGCCAGTGAATGTTCAGTGCTCTGAAAACTGTTGGTATGGCAAATGGTTGCATGCAAACTGATTTTGAGCACTGCTCAAAAATAAGATGAAAAAGCATGTTTCACATAAAAGTGACTGTAAGTGACTGTCCAGGTGATAAATAGGTATTATAGGCCTTGCCATTTCTGTAATACTTCTTTTACTGACTTCCAAAGAACTGAAGGTCACTGAAGAGAGATTGTACTCTTATTTCCATATAGGAAAAGACCACAGTTCAGAGGGGAAGGACAACATTCTTTTATAAAATACTACTCATTAGGCTTTTAATCCAAAGCAGTATTTGAGCAAGTATGAAATAACTGAAGAGCCATCTGTGGTGCAAGTAGCAGACTAAAAAAATCTAGTTTTAGTAATAAACCACATACAGTACAGTGTAGTGAAGCTGTACTAATTAAACATAAACTAAGTGGAAAAATAACACTCCAAATGGAGATCTGATATGTGCAGTATCTATCCTTTCCTGCTTATAGCTATAGTATAGGTCTAGGGCCCATTAAAAATCTTGCTGTATAGTATGTGACACCTCTTCATAACCTTACCTGCAAAACAGTATGGCCCTATTGACTGAACAAGCATGTAAAAGGTTGCCTGACATACTGTATGTTATTCCTCTCCTCAGCAAAACCAAAAATTATGTAGCACTGGATGACAAGGATCTCAGTCACTGCCAGTGCTGGCCAGGAGAAATACTGTAATTGTTGTACTGTATGCTAAAATTACTGAATGCAAACATACTACGTACTGTATAATATCAATTATGCCATTGTTAATGTGGGCACATTCACAGATTTACAATAGATGGTATAAGCAAATGCATCCACAATGCTAATCAAATAATCAGTGAGGTATGTCAGGAGGTTCTGCCCCACCTGTTTCTTCATGCTTATCTAATTTGTTCTTAGAATGCAGGCAGAGAAGCTTTATTCCAGTCTAAGACGACCCTAAGAAAAATGAGTCCTCAACTCATTCTACCATTCAAGCACTAGGAACACTGTTATACTGCAAGAAATTACATCTTAATGTGGGGTTTAATTAAAGCTGGATTGTATATTTTAACACAACACCATTTAATGTATTAAGGTAGCTATATCGTATTTGGCAGTTTTGCATTAGCAGTGCAATTACAGATAATCGTGCTTAATTTGGATTAGGGAATCAGATTTTTGAGATGCAACCTCACCTTTTTGTGTCAAGAGAAGATCTGCACAGATGAATGGTTTATTCATTCCAGCACAACACCTTCTGTTTGCTTTGCTTTCCCCATATGATACCACAATTTGTGCACATAAAATCATATATGATTTATTGGGAGTAATTATATTGACAAAGCTGTGCATTGCAAAATAATTTAATTCTTTACACAAGCTTCCAATTTTTTACTGGGAACTCAAACAGCCTGTTTGTTTCATAGCACTGAAATTATATTGTTTTAGCTTTGCCATACATAAGCTCTGTTGGCATATTGTTTCAGCTTGGTAAATAGTTATGATATTTTTTGTACTATGCAAGGAAAATTGTGCCCCCAGATGGTTTCGATGTTATATTCTGCAATGTGTAGTAGGGTAATGTTTGACATAATTGAACTAAACTTATTAGAAAAGTATATGACACAAGTGCTTAAAAATAATCTGTCATTCAGACCTTAGCATATCAAGGTTTACTCTCTTAAGAAGCAGTCACCATTAAATGAATGTGTATCAGTTACTTTCAATAACGATAAGTGATAATTGAATTGTGCAGGCAGAACTGAATGTTGCACAAGTTGGCCTTATCAAAGTCTCATTCTTAATTCCATGTGGCAGTACTGGGCTAGAGCCTTATGTAGGCCATTGTAAGGTCATATGCAATGTGTAACTCTGTATATTTATACATCTCAAATTAAGCATGTTTTACTCTGCCTTGTATGAATTGACAAAACACTTGGAGCTCAGTCCTTTACTCTGTACTACTCTGTGGCTGAATATAAAATAAATACATTTTGACAGGTACAAGTTACATAGTGTATCATTTGTTTTTTAAATGTTACTTAAGCAAATTGGTCATGTAGCTCTCATAATTCAGTGTCGAGTTTACTTATGGATTTTGAACCAAAGCGTATACAGTTTAACTTAAGCGTGCTTTGACATTGTAATAAAAAATACAATCTTACTCATGTCTATATGATTCTTTAACAAATCTCTAGAATGTGTTCATAATTGTACATCTTTTAAAGTATGCGTTCTTCAAAAAGAACATACAGTATGAAGGGGAGATGTAGTTAAAACTGCACATTATTAAACTGGATGTGAAGATATGTGGGGTGTAGTCACAATCTGCATACATTTCTATGGATATTTTTCCATTTAAAACAGGAATACTGTAGGTAGCCTACAAGAGTGAGTAAGCAATAAAATAGCAAACACACTGCTGCTGTGTCAGGGAAACAAGTGTTTGTTATAAAGAACCTTCCACAACAAGACAAGCCTGAAGAGTAGAAGTTAAGACAGAATGTGGAAGAGGTTCAGCAATAGTAAAAGCAAGAGGGAAAAAGTCCAAGTGAAGTACTGAATAGTTGTGAGTTGTGAATAGTTGATTTGAGAAGAGGGAACGCTTGGAGTTGGGAGAATGATACAAGCTATGAAACAGGTTGCCCTGTTATTGATTACACTTCAACCCCCGTTTCCTGGATATGATGTGACAAGTGCAAGAAATCCATTCACCACTCTGTGGAGTGCATTTTAAGGGGCATTTGAATTGTTGTGGCAGCTATGATGAGTTTGGTCGTGACTGGCAATACTATTCCAACCCTTTGGACCCTGGCTTGTTCTGGGAAGTACTTGTGGCAGGGCTGAAGTACCAAACAACCTTTCCTGGAGTGGTTGAGCTGGTGCCAGAAGTCTCCAACCCAGGCTCGGAAGCCTTGCATGAGGGAACAGTTGCTCGCTGACACCAAGGAAATGTGCAATGAGTAAATTTCTTGTGTTCATGTGAGATGGGGTAGAGCCTAGAGGGGAAGAGAACCAAATGGGAGAGTACCAGAGATAAAGCCAGTTCCAGATGCACAGCCGTGCTTACATAATGAGGAAGTCACAGTTCCACAGCCCCACATGTACCTTCAGTGACCAAACAACCCAGGTCCAACCACTGAATTTCAGTGTATGGCACTTGCAGGGGCAGCTGGAACATGAGCATGGTGCTTTCTGCTGTCAGAAAATGCACCTCTTTGAGACTCCTTTCCCTGGAATACTAATCAGAGACCCAGCAAGGTGCAAACGCTGAGAAAACTGTGTCAAGATTGCACCAAATTGACTCTCAAAGGAAGGACCTGGAGTCCAAGGTGGCCATCTGAGAAACACAGATCAACTGGCAGCAGTCCAACTCAGCCTGAAAGCAAAAACTTACTTCAAATGATTGGGGAAAAAAGAGTGAATTGTAAAAGTCTCAGGGCAGTGACAACAGTCTTCAAATAGGCCATGTACTATAGGTTACGGTTATCCTCTGCATGTTCAGCGAAGAGATGGAAATGAAGGATGAGGGAGTCTAGAGAAAGACTCTGCATTCCCAGGTACTTGCGGAGAAAAGACAGAGGGAGGGAAAGGGAAAACAGTGGAAAAGATCTCCAAGTACAAGAAGGAATTCTGCAACGAAACATACAGAACCATGGTGTTTTGTTGAAACTATGGGAGGTCGTTGAGGCACCGATACCTGCTGAAAGAAAGTGCCAAACGAAGAAAGAGTGCCACAGGTCCTCTCAGACTGCAAAGTGTATTGTAGAACAGCAACTGATGCAGTGGCAGAGGAGGATGAGTAAGGCTCTTCAGAAGGTTTTCAAAATCCCCTTTGATACAGAGCAGAATCATTCAGGAATAATTCTGTAATTCAAGACGAAAGCACGGAATTCTCTCATTCAGTCCACCAGAAGAACACTGAACTAACTGATTCTGTTTGAGGAGGTAGAATAGAATAGTCTCAGATCAGTTTATAGACAGAGTATAAGCAGTGCAGAAGCCTTCTTTTTCAACTGAAGGCACTTTGGAGGACTTAAGGAGAAGGAGGAACCAAGACTGGGTTTTGAGCCAAGATAGTGGCTTCTTCCCAGAGCCTTCCTTACCTTGCTACATCCCAGTAGTACTGTTTATAATGAGGAATAAAGATTAAAAATTCAACAAATGAGTTTCAGTATTAGAACATATAGCAATTGTTGTATTTTAAATGCCTCTTCGTATATGATACATTTTGTTAGAATGAGTAGTTTAGTTGGTGTGGAGATCCAACTGATTCAAACAGTCCAAATAGCTCTGCAGGCCTGTATAGGTTTACCTGGCATATAATGTGCTGTAAAATTGTGTCTCATTTTAACATCGAAACTGCGTGTAGATGTTTTCTAGATAAAGAGTTCTGACAATAATGAAATTATTAAAGAGTATGAGTAAGAAACCCCTGGGCTATTATTATACCAAAAATAGGTGTACTGTATGCTTTAGCAGGTCACTTCATCCCTTGAATGTGTTTCAGTAATGTTCCATAGCTCATTCTTGTCATTCATTTTAAGGCAAAACCTAAAAATAATTAATATTTATGAAGTTGTCTTATAATGATGAATATTAAATTGATTTGTAGCTGCATTTTAGAGGGCTGTTAGGTCAGACTGAGGGAAATTTGTATATGTTGTGTACTTGAATTAAAGAAAATATCGAGAAAAAAATGAATGGAATTCAATGTTTTTGTTATTCTCTCTCTCTCTGTTATATCGACTCAATGGGAGCGATCATCTTACTGTATGAGGAGTGGATGTCACATTGACTTTGTAATTAATTTATTGAAAAGCACTTCTGTGATTGAACATGATAAGAGGCTCGACTTGGCACAAGTTTCTGAGATGTTCAGAATCTAGGTCATTGCAGCTAGCAGTGATATGGAAAACTTTGCTTCAAATTGCCAAACTGATACGTTGTTTATCTTACAAGAGGCATGTTCTAATTTTTGATTGAAAAAACATTTAGTTACAATTTAACCAGGCTACATTAATCTCAGTGGTGTCCTATTTGAGTTCATTTTGACTTTTGTCTGTGATGAGTTGATGAATTTTAATGTGTTTTTTCCCAGATGTCCCATATAAAAATAATTGATTCTTGTTTGTGAATATTAGGTTATTAATACACCCTATTTTAAAATGTTTCTTTTTGCATATTGGAATATTTTTTTACAGATGTATTACTGTTTAAATACTGTATTGATGCATGAATGACAGTAGCTCTGTCAGAATATTTACTCCATAAGAGGTCAAAATTAGATGGGTTTCTAGTGTTAAAGCTCCTGTGGTCAAAAGGGGAAGATGTACTGTAACAGTGTGGCCTGATCATCCAGATTCAATTTGTAAGCCACAGACACACTGTAATTTTTGGATGCTGTATCCAGCAAAGCTTTAGCTCATGAATGTATCATAATACATCATGTAACAATTTTCAGTAGAATGTATAATGAATCTTTTGTAGGGAATGACTGTCTTGAAAACATATTTTTCCCTTCAAAAATTAAGCCCTTACAAGGAGGTCATCTTACATCCTCAGCTTTAGCTAGTTTTTGCTGTGTACTAGACCATCTTGCTGCTGTATTATTTTCTACTCTAACTAAGAACATACAGTAGTTGTTCAACTGAATGAAATAAAGTCACTCCTTTTATTGCATCAATACCCAGATTACAAACTTGCTATTGGAAACAGTATTTTCTGACTGACATTTCTTGCATTTTAAGCACTTTATAGCGATTCTCATTTCAAAGACTCCCAGAGTTCCTTACATACAGTACAGAAGGGGATTTCGTCCAACGCTGAAGTGCAGCACCCACCTGGTTGATGCACAGCAGCCATTCTGCATCAGCAACCCCTCTCCACAGCAGATCAAGCAGAGAAGTTAAAAGTGACTCAATAAATTGAATTCATTTTAGATTCTGTACAATCCCAGAGAAGAATTCAGCCAGGACACCAAGGATAAATCCCCTACTCTTCTGAAAATGATCTTAAATGACTTCAATTTATGGTTTCTTCCAAAGGACCACACCTCCTACAGCACAATGGTACTGTATAATTGGTTTAGAAGTTTTGATGGAGAGGAAAGAGTCCGTTAACATCTCTCTTTGATGTCCCTTATTCCAATGCTGACCAGGTCACGTTTTTTGTATCTTCTGAGTTTTGCCGAAATCAGGACAGAGGGAGGTGATGTAGGTGCCACTGTTTTAAAAGTCCTGCACATTAGAAGAGAATAGTTTGTTCATCTGGATCTTTCCACAAAGGTTAAGGTTTCAGCATGTCGACTTTTACTGTGTGTATTCTATGTATTTTGGGAAAGGGAGCATGAATTTGTTCATTGTTTTAATGGATGAAATGAATATACCCTTACCATTTTATTTAAATAATGGATTTTGCATATTATTATATTATATTATATTATATT
Organism: Lepisosteus oculatus; assembly: GCF_040954835.1. NCBI lineage: Eukaryota > Metazoa > Chordata > Actinopteri > Semionotiformes > Lepisosteidae > Lepisosteus > Lepisosteus oculatus. Next base: position 42,048,263 of record NC_090696.1, on the reverse strand, counting down.
ATATTATATTATATTATACATGTTAAAATATTCAATGAGATTTTGCATATTAAAATGAGAATTACAATCAACATACAGTATACATTTTACAAGGACACTCAGTTTTTGGACTTAATTCACTTGATTCACGTAAATCTAGGAACATAAGGTGTCTAAAGACATGGACAAGGTCCTCCACTTATCACTTGAGCCCTACGATCAAAGTGATTCTCCTTGAATAACTTGAATTATTGGCAGAAAGTTAAGTTGTTTGTTAAGACATTAAGAAGTAAAAAACGCATGCATCAAAATAATTCTTAAAGGGTTACAGTGCCTCTGACTCAATTAAGCAAATTGAACCTTTTCATTATAATTAATGGAGCTGTGTGGAAAAATAGTGACAGTTTTGATTCTTTTGTCACCAAGGTTTAAAGGTTTAAAAATCTCAATCAAGTCACCCTTAAACTGTTGCCTTTTAAAGGATAATAATATGTAATAATAATAATAATTATAATAATAATTACTTACACTTATATATAGCTTTTCTGGACACTCCACTCAAAGCTCTTTACAGCTAATGGGGGACTCCCCTCCACTACCAATGTGCAGCCCCACCTGGATGATGCAACGGCAGCCATAGTGTGCCAGAATGCTCACCACACATCAGCTATCAGTGGGGAGGAGAGCAGAGTGATGAAGCCAATTCATAGATGGGGATTATTAGGAGGCCATAATTGGTAAGGACCAATGGGAAATGTGGCCAGGATGCTGGGGTTACACCCCTACTCTTTTAGAGAAACGCCCCGGGATTTTAAATGACCACAGAGAGTACAGTACTTCTTGCAATCATTCATTATAATTTGTACTTATGGTATCCCCACATGTAAAATTAAGTGTAGTTTCCCTGTTTTGAACCTCTTCTGTGACATTTGCAGTATGTTCTTTTTAGACTAAGATTGTTCAGCACCAAATGCACTTTTTATGCACAAATTTTGTCATATCTGGTCACTGAGGTACAGCTCAGAAAGCTCCCCAGCTTTTACACATAAATCCAAAAAATATAATTGATCAGAATACTCTTCCTTTTTTCTGTACATTGTGAGACATTTTAAAACACTAAAATGTGTTACGCTCACAATTTCATTCAAATTTCTCAACAATATTTCTGAAAAGGCCCAGTCTTTTTATTTTCTATGACAGATCAGCATACCAGATTTGCCAAAACTATGTTGTGTGTTTTTGGGCAAGCTGTGAGTATTTGATTCTTTTCTATTTCAAATCTGCCAGATGGTGATTGAGGCCAATTTGGCTATTTGAATGAAAAAAGGAGCAGACTATAGTATTTGTAAGGATTTAAGCCAATTTAATCATAGTCATCTTTCTTATTCTTCTTAAAATAGTATATACAGTGGTGTGAAAAAGTGTTTGCCCCCTTCCTGATTTCTTATTTTTTTGCATGTTTGGCACACTGAAATGTTTCAGATCATCAAACAAATTGAAATATTAGACAAAGATAACACAAAATGTAGTTTTTAAATGAAGGTTTTTATTATTAAGGGGAAAAAAATCCAAACCTACATGGCCCTGTGTGAAAAAGTGATTGCCCCCTAAACCTAATAACTGGTTGGGCCACCCTTAGCAGCAACAACTGCAATCAAGCATTTGCGATAACTGGCAATGAGTCTTTTACAGCGCTGTGGAGGAATTTTGGCCCACTCATTTTTGGAGAATTGTTGTAATTCAGCCACATTGGAGGGTTTTCGAGCCTTTACCTCTTTTTTAAGGTCATGCCACAACATCTCAATCACATTCAGGTCAGGACTTTGACTAGGCCACTCCAAAGTCTTCATTTTGTTTTTCTTAAGCCATTCAGAGGTGGACTTGCTGGTGTGTTTTGGATCATTGTCCTGCTGCAGAACCCAAGTGCGCTTCAGCTTGAGGTCACGAACAGATGGCCGGACATTCTCCTTCAGGATTTCTTGGTAGGCAGCAGAATTCATGGTTCCATTTACCACAGCAAGTCTTCCAGGTTCTGAAGCAGCAAAACAGCCCCAGACCATCACACTACCACCACCATATTTTACTGTTTAGTATGATGTTCCTTTTCTGAAACGCTGTGTTACTTTTACACCAGATGTAATGGGACACACACCTTCCAAAAAGTTCAACTTTTGTCTCGTCAGTCCACAGAGTATTTTCCCAAAAGTCTTGGGGATCATCAAGATGTTTTCTGGCAAAACTGAGACGAGCCTTTATGTTCTTTTTGCTCAGCAGTGGTTTTCGTCTTGGAACTCTGCCATGCAGGCCATTTTTGCCCAGTCTCTTTCTTATGGTGGAGTCATGAACACTGACCTTAACTGAGGCAAGTGAAGCCTGCAGTTCTTTGGATGTTGTTGTGGGGTTTTTTGTGACCTCTTGGATGAGTCGTCACTGCGCTCTTGGGGTAATTTTGGTCAGCCGGCCACTATTGGGATGGTTCACCACTGTTCCATGTTATCGCCATTTGTGGATAATGGCTCTCACTGTGGTTCGCTGGAGTCCCAAAGCTTTAGAAATGGCTATATAACCTTTTCCAGACTGATAAATCTCAATTACTCTGTTTCTCATTTGTTCCTGGATTTCTTTGGATCGCAGCATGATGTCTAGCTTTTGAGGATCTTTTGGTCTACTTCACTTTGTCAGGCAGGTCCTATTTAAGTGATTTCTTGATTGAGAACAGGTGTGGCAGTAATCAGGCCTGGGTGTGGCTAAAGAAATTGAACTCAGCTTTCCAAAGATGTGATAAACCACAGTTGATTTATGTTTTAACAGGGGGGGCAATCACTTTTTCACAAAGGGCCATGTAGGTTTGGATTTTTTTTCCCCTTAATAATAAAAACATTCATTTAAAAACTGCATTTTGTGTTTACTTGTGTTATCTTTGTCTAATATTTCAATTTGTTTGATGATCTGAAACATTTCAGTGTGACAAACATACAAAAAAATAAGAAATCAGGATGGGGGCAAACACTTTTTCACACCACTGTATGTTTTAGATTTTTATTCATATTTCCTATTATTTACTTTCTTTCTTCTGAAAATATGAATGTCCGATACTCCATTCGTACCACTTTTTATTTAAACAGCCGAAACATATGTTTCATACAGCATATGATTTGAAAAGACCAAAACAATTGTAATTATCTAGTGCTGAATTCAGAGGTTTTAAAATTTTCAGAAAAGTTTTAAAATTTTATAGAAAATGGAATTCTGCTTTCTTAATTAGAAGATTATTTTCTCTGAGTTTCTCTCTTATGGTGCAGTTTATTTAGCTATAACTTTATCAAGTCAAATAACAATGTGATCCTTTTACCCAGAATTAAAACTTTTGAACTCCAAAAGCAACTTTCACAAAACATTATGTGAATTTATGTCCATATTACGATATTAATATTAATATGTAATGGAAGTATAGTATTTTGGAGTGACAGTCAAAAAACAAACGTTTCTTGCTTGACTTTATATTGTTGGGTGCTTTTGCCAGTTCTTTCTAGGTGATCCACAGCTCCTGTACGTTTCACTCTAAAGGGAAATTAGAGGCTTTCTTCACACTGATTGATAAATAGCACCACCTAGAGGAGATTTTGGGGAAACCGGTCTGGTTTGGGGAATATAATAGTCTTGCTGTAGTCTAGCCAAGTGCTTAGTTCTCATTGCCAAGTAAGAGCATTCAACCTTGCTGACCTCCTTAATCCAATTACACTGGCTTGGTCGAACCCATTTCTAATATTCTATAGAGTCAATAGGTCAAGGTTATTTATCCTACAGGTTTTATTTTTGATAGTCTTGTGAAGTTGGTTATCCATACACCTAAGAGTACGTGTTGAGACAAAGCACAGCTCTACAGTTAATCTACTTTACAATCATGTCTTTGTCCTTGATTAACATTTTATGCATCACTCCCTTTCTTTCAGTGCTTTACAATATTTCCACTGTTCCTTGGTTTGCTGATTCCCCAAACCTACTATGTGATTATCCATGCATTTAAACACATTCACAAGGCTTTTTATATTCCCCTACAATGATCAACCTTGACATCACTCAGTTTAACTTTGATTTCTGTGTGACGCTCCATGTTTGTTTCATCTAGAACCACGGTAGTCTTATTAAACTGCTGATTTCCACTGGCTACGTTCAGGTTATGTTTGGACAGTCACATGATCTAGTCAGTTACTCTTTGCAAAATGTCAATGTGCCCCTTCCTTGCCTTTTTAATTCACAACAATTCAAGACCACAGTAGGCCATTTAAATATAAGAAATCATTCTTGATTTAAATCACAATTGCTTACTGGGAAATGGAACTGCAATGTGCAGTAACTGTGATGATCATAATAAATCCTCTGTCATGCACACTTGTTCGTTCATGGTTCATGAAACATTGTTGCTGTTAGTTTAGAGGAGTAAGTCCTTTTGAATATTTATTTTTAGCACATTAATGACATGGTTAAATAATGAAGACTTTATTTGTATCTTTTCTTGTAAAGATTGTTGAAGATTCACATAAAATGTTGTGGTTAAAATGAATTTTTCAATGCCGGGCATTATTGGCTATTAATCTGGATTATAATTTTATACAGTATACAGTATTATTCTGAAACAAGGAAAGAGTTTTAATTGTCATGCCACACCTGGCTCAAATAATCTAACTTTCTTCTGGGTAATACTTAACACAGCAAAGATTGCTAGTTTAAAAAATATAGTGCTCTCTCTACCTGGAAAAAGTGGAATATCTTGATGTGCTTATTTTTAACATGTTTAAATGTTACATTTTGTGGGGGTATTTCCCCATTAGCTCCAATTCTTTAAATTTAAGTTCTGGGTTGTGTGCCTTTCATTTAATTATTGAAATCATACATAAAACTCACCAAAAAGTTGTGTTAACATTCTATCTAAAATATTTTGGTATTTTTTAATTTGGTTATGTGATTGATTATTTTCAGGAATTGTATTCTAAATATAATATATAACAGTAAATAACCATATTTGGTATTATTTAATTTCCTTTAAAATATTTTTTTTTACCTAAAATCTTTACCCTTTAGGTGCCACTTAACAAACGCCCTTTAAGGAATATATACAATATTCATTTTTGAGACACCTGTCATAATAATGCTTCACAAGGACAATTTTGACAACATTTCCAAGCGTAAGCAGTGGTTATCTTAGTAATAATTATTTATAAATGTGAAAGAAAAATGCTCTAATCTTTTTAAATATTTGGTAAGATTTGAAAATTAAAAAATGAATCCAGAAATTGTTAACATTGTACAGTATGAGCATACTGTATCGCGTCAATGCTTTAAATTCCTCTTTGCAATTCTTAAACATTTTTTTCCGGGTTCTTCTACAGTGCTTCAAGTTGTAGCATGGTATTTTGTTTCAGTACAGTTTCTTGTGCTTTTATCCTACAGCTGTCGCATTTTCAATCAGGATACATTGAGGGGAAGTTCACAGCCAGGGACACATTAGTAACTTCCATGGGACAGCAGTTGGAGAATGTGAGACAGAGTGGCTATCCTATTTGGAATAATTATGTTTTGCATAGCTGTCCCTTGGCTTAGTTTGCACATTCACCTCTTTAGGTGTTTGTGAAAGGAAACACTGTAAGCCTGCTGATGAATTAATGCTGGCTTTAAATTGAGGAATGAATTCGCCAGAGGCAGAAAATAAATCACCTTTTTTTCTGACAATGCCCTGCTTAACTGTCCATAAACTAGGGGAAGTAGTGTTGGGGAATTAGTATTCCACACAGATACGTTTGAGATTACAGTGCGATTTCTATTTACTTCTCTAGAAAGGAAGCAGTCTCACATGAACAGCTCTGTCAGGAAATTTAATAGAATAAATAACAAAGGGAGTGTTTAGTGTGTGGGTTGCATCAAGGGCTTTTAATTATATGAATTTTGTCCTGATAAATTTGGGGAAAAAGGGAAGAAGAATTATCTTCAATACAAAGTGACAATTTCATGAAGAAGTAAAAAGATTGTTGAGTTTTTAATTAACTTTGAAGCTCATTAAGATGTTTAGAGGATGCTGTTTTTACATTGCAGTACTTTTTACATTGGAAATTGCTGTTGTATAAGTGACTAGAGCACACCTTTTGTTTTGTAAATGCTGATCTCATAGAACTGGTGCCTTCACAGCTGGAAACATACAGTATCTCAAATTTTAGACACATCAAGTTCATTTCTTTTTAAAATAATTGATTTGTTCAGTTAAATATCCGTATCAACAGTCTTGTTTGTCATTGCCAACAAGAAATGCAATGTTACTGAATATAAAAGAACTGTAAAACTACAGAATACATTAAGGGTGAGCCTTTATGTACATTTTGTCTTTGAAAACAATGTTATAGGAGTGTCTTTCTCACTTGCTGACATTTTCTCTGTTTGATTTGCAAAGTTACACTCTCGGCATCACAGTTTTGAATGACATACACATAGTATGATGACATGCATGATAAGCAGTACAATTCCAAGAGCCTTCAGGACTGTTTTGCCTCTTTTCATCATCTCTAGCATTCGCTGCAGACAATAGAAGCCCGCATGGATACAATACTTCAGATTGAAACATTTGCATTTTACAAATAATGGAAAAGTACATTTCAGAATGTGTAAAGTTGAAGTAACACTCCATAGAATGGAAAAAATGAGACGTACCTGTATATAATGACATGAATGTGTGGAAGCCCTTTTATTTTAAAGTTATATGTACTGGAAGACTGTACAAAAAGATTGATTTTGTGTGATGCAGTGTGACACTGAAGGCTTTTGTGCTGTAGAAGAAAAACAATTTTGTTTAAAGAAATACAAAAGAATCAAATTAAAGAACAAAACAAGAGCTCTGTGATAATGTTTCAGACATATTGATACTGTATATCAGATACTGTATATACTGTAAATCTAGACTGTAACTCAGAAAAAAGGAAGGAGGAAAAGACCTGGACTCAAGAATTGATCTTCCTCAAATAGGCTCAGCTGTTAACAAGACTGTGCTCATCTATATGGAGCCTGAGGCATCTGAGTCATGGTTCACTGATAACCTATACAATGAGAATTAGGCATTTGGTTGCATTGTAATGCCAATCAATCAGTCAATCAGATAGCTCTAAGGAGACAGAACTGCAGCTAATTACCCAAATAAGAGCGGCTCGCCAAATAACTCCCCATAGTTGTGCTGTGTGTCATAAGCATCTCTGACCCGGGATCTTTTGTCATCCTTTTGCAGATCATCCTGGTCAGCTCTTCTATCAATGAGCGGGATCAGATGCTGTTCATAAGCACAGATGAGGGAGCCAGCTTTCAGCGACAGCCTCTCTCCTTCACCGTCGAGACTCTCCTTTTCCATCCGAAAGAAGAGGACAAAGTGCTTGCCTACAGCAAAGAGAAAAAGGTAATCTCTCATCCAGCTGAACAGTTCACGAAACATCACTCCCTGTGATTTACCGCAGGGCTGTGTGTGACTTTCACAGGTTATTGTTTCCAGGTCGTGACTAATTTGATGCTTCCGGGACTAGTTGTGGGAGACAAGTGGTGCAGCTGCCTCCCAATGCTGGGTCCCTGGGTTCGATTCCAGATTGGGGTGCTATCTGCATAGAGCATGTTTATTCCCCCTGTGTTCACCTGGGTTCCCTTTGTGTGCCCTGGTTTGCTCCCACAATCCAAAAACATACTGGTAGATTACTTGGCTACTGGAAAAATTGGGCCCTGTGAATGTGTCTGTGTGTGCCCTGTGATGGACTGGCATCTTATCCAGGGTATATCCTGCTTTGCGCCCATTGTTTGCTGGGATAGGCTCCGGCTCCCCTGTGACCCTCAGTTGGAGGAAGAGGTCAGAAAACGGTTGGATATACTGTATGGGCCAGTTGCCTATTCAACCTGCTACATTTTAGTTCTTCATAAGAGGAGCTATGTATCTTCTTGGATGTTGAATAGCCCTACCTTAAGATTGGACAGATTTACCTCAAGAAAAAAGAAAGAGAGGTTCCTTGAAATCATCCCAGTCATTTAAAAAAAAGTGGAAATTATTTTTAGGAGCCACTGTAAATAACACACAAAGTAATGCTATTAATGTATGAAGTATGAGTTGATAATTAGTTGATTATGAAATAAGCAGCTAAAAACTACTTTGTGAAAATACTTTGTTAAGCACGCATTAATAATACAGTAGTGATTTATTAGGGAGAGGAATTTGAATTACAGAGCTATAAAACTGTTTTGAATCAATGGCACATAACCAAGCCTAAAATCTAACAGCTGGTTTATTAGCTAGATGTTATGTGTTTAGTAATTACTTTATACAGATTATGTGCCCATTGTCAGAATGAGTAATCACACCATAGTTATATATCAATAACTGCCTATTAGTGTTTTTTTCTTTGAACTGTTCTGGTACAAATAAACTCCAGTCTTAGCTGGTAGTAAATATTTTGTAGCTATTATTTGAAAAGATGTCTATTATACAAGCTAGTGAAGTTAATGTTTAACAAATGGACAACTAATTCATCTCTTAGCTCAATCAAATTGTGGTCAGTAAATCTACCTTCTACTCTATTATTGTTGGTTAGCGGTCTTGTTCATGCACCAGATGCAATTTTTAGTACAGTGTGTGGTACACTATCTGCTTAATGATTCATGAAGCAGGTTGAAGATATAGGTGCACAAGTAATTAATTAAATCAAGGATTAGGAAAGACGGTAATAAAGGAGGGGCAGTGCTATAATCCACTGACCTGGAAAGGTGAATTTTGGAGTCAGATGTAAAATAATTTTCCCCTCTAAAGCTTGTTCCAAATGACGAGAATATTCCTAAAAAATCAATAGCTTTTCATTACTGAAAAATCAATATTGCATAAATGAAAAATGCGTAAGACAAAAAGGGATAATTGAAAATGGCCAAACATGTTGAACCAGAAAATCCCATAATGTCTGATTTTGTCTGTTAGATGCACAAAAAAACAATGTCTTGTATTTTCATGTGTGGTGAAAATTGTAAGCAGTCTCTTTGCTTTGGAAATCTAATAAGTGTGGCTAATATTTTTTAAACAAAATCTTTCCCATTTTTTTTATAAATTCCTGTGTTATTTTAAAGAACTTTGCCTGAGGAAAGGAGACTATACGGTGTCATAGCAGTGCTGCTGTCCCACAGTGTTTGACTCCGGAGTTCCCATTTGGACAGGGCACCTTCTTTGTGGCATTTGCTTCAGGACTTTTGGTTTCCTCTCTTCTCCCAAAGCTATTTATGCTTTCTAAGACAATTGCTTTCTCTGGTTTTCCCCCATATATGCATAAGTGCCCTGTCATGTAGTCTCATTGAGAGTTTGGTCCCAGCCTGCACTCTTTTCCATTCTGAGGGCACAACTGGAAACTACTTGCAAGTGCATTTAAAAGTGAGAAAAGGAGGCACTTCTTTTCCCAAAGGGTTATGGGAGAATGAAACAAGGTTTCTTTCATGAAACAACTTGATGAGTTCCTTGGGTCAGTTAACTACTACTAACTGAACAGCTGAGATGGACCATATGACTTCCTCTCATTTGCAGCCTTTCTTCAGCTTTTGACAGTACTGTATGTTTGGGCTTCCGTGCTACCAAACCACAGGTTCTAGTTTGCCGGAACCCTTACTGGGAATAATCAGTTTTTTCTATTATTGAAGGTTCAATTGTCCAAATTTAAGACAGAAATGATGGATCTAAGGAAATATATTAACAATGTCTGCTTTCATTGATTAAATCCACAATCCTTTGAAAGCTCTTAGAGGAGCACGGTGGCTTTGCAATGTGCACTGCTGACTCACAGCTCTTGGGTCCTTCATTCGATTCCCAGCTGGAGTGCCTTCTTTGAGGAGTTTAGATTTTCACCTTGTTTGTGTGGGGTTTTTTTCTGGATGCTCTGCTTTCTTCCCTCCTATTAAGACTGCCGGATAGGCTAAGTGCAGTCTCTAATTTTTTTATGATTTTGTGTGCCCTGTAACAGACTGGTGTCCCATTAAGGTTGTGGTTACTCCCTGTGTCTCCTGGGTTAGTTTCTGACTCTGTGTGACCTTCTTGGGGATGAAGTGGCTAAGAATAGTGGATGAATGTCCAGTATAAAACCCCTTAGTTTCCTTGAATTGGTTACAAGAGGATTGGCAATTGCTTTGTTTCCCATGTTCCCTGTTGCCTTGTCGTGTTTGCTGGCTGATTTCTCTTTTATACAGCTGTTTGCTTTTCATACTAAAATCGCAAGGACTTCAAAACCTCATCATACATTAAATATACTGTAGCTACATTTTTAGTTTTAATAGCTGCTATTTTATTTCCTACTCCAGCTCTATGTTTCTACGGACCTGGGAAGGAAATGGACTTTGCTGCAAGAAAGAGTAACAAAGGATCGTTTTTTCTGGTGAGTTTGCTGTTTGTGTGATACAGTATACAGTAGAGTCCTTTTAGAGTAGTTGTTCATGGAATTACAGTTATTCTACATGATAAACTGAGTGGATCAGTATTGTGTGTTCTTATGAAAAGCAGATTTACATCTGAAAGTTCAAGGGTTTTGAATTAAAAACCCTTTGTTTTGAAAAAAAAGCATTAATGTACTTATAAGTAATGTACAGTATAATAATATACTAATGTAATAGAAGCCTGATAGCATGATATCTAAAAGAGAAATACCTTCAGGAGATGCTTGGCTGTCGGAGGAAACTTTAGGTTAAAAGGTGTGCGATCTTTCCGTTTTAAAAATGAATTAAAGTTTTTCAAAGTTAGGTTGGTGTGGATATGACATATTTTATTCTCTGACCATTCTAGTATCTATCTGAAGCCCACATTGACTTAAATTATTTTAAAAATCATCTTTTCTTAATTTTCTAATTTCATTTTCACTGAATAAGCATCACTTCTTTAATACTGCAATTATCCCATAATTCTCTAAACTCTAAGTTACCAGGTACTTTTGCTGCAGAGGTGCATACTGAAGGCAATTGTACAAGAGATAAAGGGAAAATGAGATACAGTACATGATGACATTTTCAAAAAAATCATTAGGTTTATATAGCTCTATGTGCATCACTTTCCAGTGCCCTCCAAAAGTTTTGGGAGAGCAAAACCAAAATGTGTTTTTGCTTTACAGTCAAGAAAGGGTAGCCATGCATGTCCAGGCCATAAATTTACCTCCACTATGGTAAGGAATTTGCTCAGAAGACAGAAGGTGAGATTGAAGCATTATACAACAAAGATCGTTGGAAAGATGAGATTAAGATAAACCTTTTTCAAAGCGAGGGGAAGATTAAAGTGTGAAGACAAAAAGGGGCTTCTTATGTTCCAAAGAACACTACCTCATCTCAGGACGAAATGTCATGCTTTGGACATGCGTAGTTACTGTATCTGTATTACACACTGTATAACTATAATCCATGCGAAAGTAGCTAAAGCACATCTGTCCTTAATAAACATGGCAATAATTCTGCTCTTCAAGTTAACCCTTGGATCCTACTGAAGATGATGGTTAATAATAAAACTGCATACTGTATATTAATATAGGCATATTTTGTAACAGTTTACAATTGATATACAGTACTGTATCATTAAATGGGTATTGTAGTGTCTTAATTTGAATTTGTTGATATACATTAGAGAGAAACACACAGGCCTTTTTTTCTTTTAAATGTTTGTCATACTGTATTATAGAGCCAAGCTAGACTACAGCTTGCAGTATAACCATTTGTTATGGCCACTCTTTTCAGTCTTCAGAGCTTCATATGCTTTAAAATGCATAAAGCAACTTGCTTTCAACTGTATTGCTTTCAACTGTAATGCAGCTGTTATTTGAAATTCTTCCAGACTTTAAAAGAGGAATCTAGAACATAACTGAAGCAGAACATAACTGTGGGTTTCGGAACAGTATATTTCAGAACAGGTGTTTAGAGACTCATAATGTGGTGTAGTCTTTTTGGCATGGCACATAACTTTTATAGGCTTAATTAGGTAAACTAGTTAATTCATTAAAACAATTTAATTCATTGGTAGAACAAAGTTGGTAATTTCTGCAGTTTTGCTATTTTGTCACTCATTACACTGACCACCAAAATAAAAAATACCATACCTTTTGCAAAGAACTAAACAGTTTTATTTTTGATGTATACAGTATGTGCCAGGCACATACAACAGTTTAAATTAGAAATGTCCAGAAATATGCTTTAGGAGAAATCAATAATAAAATGAAAAAAGAAACAAAATCAGATCTAAACATCCTGTGTTTTCTTCTGCTATTGTTTTATGTAAGCAGGCCTAACAGCAGTAGGTCTTTACTCTTCGATTTGCACCATCTGGAAAGCTCTTTAAAGTTCTCTGTAACTTAAAGCTTCACGAAAAAACAGAAAGAGTTTAATATTGCTTTTGGAATGCGTCTGCAGCCTTGATGGATTTTTCTTTCAGGAGCAGAAAGCATGGAAACTTTTTTTGTCTTGATATGGTGTGTTTTGTAGATTGAGGTGAGCTGAATTCAAAGACTCTGCTTGCCGAAATACATATGGATACATTCGCAGTAGGCATTGCCTTTTCTGTTCTTGTTTTTAAATGGGTTGCTGTTAAATTAATGTTTTCTAAAGCTTAGCTGAATAGGAATTTTAAAACATAAGCATTTGTCCAAGTAAATAAATCATGTAATACAGAGCATTGGGAAGTACAAAAGGCTTTCATTTAATCGCAGTCTTTTTTGCTTTCGGGCCAACACGTAGAAGAGTTTTTAATCAAAAGATATTTTTGGGTTTAATTATGTTAGTGAAAAACTGCTTGTTGAAAAACAGCAAATGATTTGGAACGTTATTGCTTTAAATGATCAGAGTGTAAGTTCTAATCCAGTTTAAATGCGAAGTAGTCAGTTTCACAGGAGTTTACACATCCCTGTGATTTTTCTTTTACATATTTTAGGCTAAGATATTTGTACAGTCCAAAGCTGACATCTACAGTTTCTTTGTGTCTTGCACATTATTTCTTGTGTGCTTCTCTGGTGCACCGTTTAAATTACTTGATAAATAATACAAGTACCTTCTTTGATTAAGGTTTTCCTTCTTCTGTAACTTACTAAATAGTAGGAATTTCTGATGTTATAGGAAACAGAAATGCATACAGTATGTGACACATTAAATACATAACAGTTCAGCACTGGAAAGCAGTCAATATGTGAATATGCAAAGAAACAATGCAGGTATCTTACTTAACTGCATTACTGTAGGGTTTTCAGAACCCCGCAATCAACAGTTCATAAAATCATAAATCAAATAGGTAAATGTCCTTGTTGTTGCTTAAACGTACCAAATACCTGCAGTGCTCCTTAAAATTCTGTCTATTGCCTACACATTAGGAACTGCACTGAAGTACAACATTTAGAACTCGGGTCTGTTTTCTTTTCATCAAGAAGAATTAATTTTGTTGCTACAGTCCTGTGAAGAATTAACTATAACTTAATTAATAACTTCTCTGCTCTGTGATGTTAGTATTTACCTCTGAGATAAGTATATAGAAATTCTTTCACTTGGCACACTCACAGGGACTGCTTTAGACAGAAGGGAACATACTGTAGGATTTCTCTGATATAAACAGTAATGGTCTCCCTTCAGATGCTCTTTTTTCTAATTTTGCACTACAGTGTTTAAAACATTTATTTCTACAACCATTGAATGCATTGCCTGCAGTTTGTCAGTATCCCTTTGTTGTGTATATATATTGTTTCGGTAATGTCCACATAGAACACCTACATTGTAAGATGGAATGGCGATGCAATAGTTAACATTGTTACCTCGCTGGACAGGGATCCTGGGTTCAATGCCTGGGAATTTATCCGTCGGGTGTTTGTATGTTTTTCCCTTGTTCTCTTGGGTTTTCTGTGGGTGTTTCAGTTTCCTCCCACAGTCCAAAGATGCTGGTAGGTTAATTAGCTACAAAAATGCCCTGGTGTGAGTGTGTGTCTGTGTGTGCCTGGCCTCCTGTCCAAGGTATATTCTGCCTAGTGCCCATTACTTACCAGGTTAGGGTCCAGCTCCTCCTTTAACCCTGTACTGCCATAAGTAAATTAGAAAAAGGATGGATGGACCTACTGTATAATGTCAGCTTTCATTTTATTCAAATGTAAGGGAGAACCTGAATACCCCTACAAGTGAGTAAGAGAGTATTTTCAGCACTGTTTTATCAGTTGCAGGGTGTATAGATACTGTATAAAGCTGAGAGTACATTGAAGAGGGCAGTCAAACAGAGTGTGGTTCTGCTATTTCTGATTCTTTAAAACTATCTTTTTATGTATTTCTTGTTTCTGGCACTTTTCAACACCGTTTTGTGCATTGTTGTGCTCTGCTAGTAAGCCTAGTGTTCCTTGCCATATTTTAATTATTTTCTTAGAAGGCGATGTTGAAATCTACCATATGTTTTCATTAAAATTCTCATACTGTGATTTTGTTTGATGTGATAATGAACCGTGTGATAATAAACATCTTATGGTTTTCATTCCTGGTGGGCATTGTAATACACTCTGAAAACACTTTTTATATTTGATTTAATCAAGGAAAAAAAACGCATACAGGTGGTTATGCTGTCAACCACTATTAAGCTGAACGTTCAGCTTATTTATTGGCTGCAAGTTTGTAGTATAGCATTAATATGTGTGAAATGCAATAACTGGCTCATATAAAATGTATTTTGAATTGTGTGTGTTTTAGGTCTGTGGCAGGAGTTGATACTGATCCTGACCTGGTCCATATGGAAATGCAGGACACCAGTGGAGGTAAAGGCACTTAAACAAAACTGGTACAGCAAAAGATGAAAACTTACAGGACTGTTCTCTGTATCATATATTTCTAAAACAAAAAAGTTTTTAAAAAACAATGTGATTCTAATGTGTTTGTAATCTACTTTTTTGTCTTTGGGCAATATGCATGATATTTTTCCCCCAAACAAAAGTGAATAAACACAAAAAGAACACAGATGTGCCCAAGTAACAAGTATTGGGTTCATCATGAATTATTAAGGAAAATGCCAGATTTATTTTTAAATATCCCTATAGTAAAAAACTACACTACATGTAATGCATGTATCCAAAGAGTTTTCCTCAGCAATCACTCACTCAAATGGTATTTTATCCTTTCAAACTTTTCAAGCATGAAATCTAAACTACTCTATGTTATTAACACTTTCCCTACCTCGGTCTATAGATGTCATTTCATTACACATGCACTTCATACTGAATCTTCACCACTCCTGCAGCCTCACATTAAAGCAGGATTTATAGAAGGTATTCACATAGCAGCCTAAGTTAGAAGCTACTGTATGCTCTGTCCCTTTACCTTTAAGATAAGACAAGGTAAGATCACTTTATTGGCCATATACAATTTCTTGTATTAGGAATTTGTTTTTTTGCATACACTAACTTGCTCTCCATGAGACACAAAGAGAAAATAGACAGGGAGAGAAGCTTGGGGTCAGAGCTCAGGGTCAGCCATTTATATGGCGCCCCTGGAGCAGATGGGGTTAAGGCCCTTGCTCAGGGGCCCAGTGGAGTAGGATTCCTCTCCAGGCTGCAGGATATGAACGGGTCACCTTCTAGCCACAGGCACAGATCAGCCACAGAGCCACCACATCGCCCCAAAGGGTAAAAGATGCGTTGGCCGGGAATCAAACCCAGGTCAACTGCTGGCAGGTAGCTATGCTCACCAAGTATCCATTGTTACGCCCAGGAGAGACAGAACTCGCAGTGCTCAGTTTCCACCAAAACTGTGCACATTCGCACAGTGAGTGGAACATCTCCTGGATCTGTGTAAACTGTCCCAACCACAAACTGTACCTCCAATTAATGGGAGCTTATTCCATCAGTCCAGGATATTTAAACTCAGATCTTCCACTGGTTTGGTGCTCTGTCGTTGAGATACCATAGTTCCAGGATATCCCTCCACAACAAGCCCACTTCCCAGAAGGGTGACTTTGTCTGAATTCAGCCCGAATATTTCCCCATTAGTCTCGAACCCACTCTGCTTGTCAGCCCCCTGTCTGTCTGGCCAAGCTCCAGATCAGTGGCACAGAACCAAACCTCCCGTCTTTCATCCCTGCAAGACGACACAGCCACCCTGCCCTGATCAACCTTGATCGTTACACTCACCACCTGCTTCAGCTGTCTCCATCAGCTCTCGACACTCTCCTAGCCTTTAATATTGATCGAACTTTTAGATTCTTCCTCCTATCGGCAAGACACGGCTTCA
Source organism: Lepisosteus oculatus (assembly GCF_040954835.1). Lineage (NCBI taxonomy): Eukaryota > Metazoa > Chordata > Actinopteri > Semionotiformes > Lepisosteidae > Lepisosteus > Lepisosteus oculatus. The sequence continues at coordinate 42,032,027 of NC_090696.1, read as the reverse complement.
TCAGTCTACTTACAACATCACCACACCCATAAGATAAACCTACATTTTCCTTATAGATAACAGTTATGAACTCTGATTCATCAGAGAGCCTCTTCTTCCTGGTTATTCTAAGGATAAACCTGAGCCCCAGAAGCATAGGGTGCAAGGCACATACTGTACGCAAGCTTTCGAGAGACACCAAGTAACCTTATCTGCAATGTCTGAAATGTGCTGCACCTGCAGGAAACCCACGTAGCCTTGGCAGAATATACAAATCCCTTACAGTTGACACCCTGGTCAGAAATCGAACCCAGGACCCAAGAGCTGTGTGGCAGCAGCACTAACCACCATGCCACCATATACATCTGCATGTGCTACTGAAATACAGCTAAGAAAGGAAGATATAACATAAACTATTGAATACATGAAAATCTATTATGAATCTCAAAAGAAAGTGCAACAAAGATTTTTTTCCTACCTGCTGTTCCCATCAAAGTAATCACCCCTGTGATCAATAGCAGTTACACGTACATGTAGTTTAGTTGTCTGTTGAATTGGCTTTCATCTGCTCCATCCTAATAATCCCCAGAGCGTAGTTAAGGTGGCTGTTATCTTCTTTCTTACTCTTCTTTCAACCTTATCCTGTAACATGTTATTTGACTTGTCATTTGAGATCAGAAAAATAATGAGCTCCCTGATCATGGGGATGCATCTGGTGTTACGTACCTGCTAAAAATGTCAAGGGTAATCTTGTTACTTCGATCTCATATAACAGATTAATATTTCAATATGAATAGGAAAAAAAATCAGTCTTATATAAAGTGGCCGTAAATATAAAATATTGTCCTACATTAAAAAATGGGGAAAGGCTGCTAATTTATTTTATTTAAAATGCATTCTATCCGGCTCACCCAAATTAAAGATTCTTTATTACTAAGTCTTTAAGCATGCTGATAAGAGATGTTTAACCGTCTGTCCTGTTAAAATTTTCTGAATGCAATGAACAAAATAACGACAATTAAATTAAATGTGTTCTAACTAGATGTTGTTTAAAAAGAGCTGCTCAAAATTATATATAGCAAGAGATGAGACCCGAAAGCAATGAAATGAATATCAGTTGTGCCGATAATGAGACAAAGGTCTGAAAACAAACAAGAGGGTGAATCAAAATGTGTGTGGCCCAGCTGGATGACGGTTAGTTGCTTGAAGGTTAATGTATAATTGGAAAGAAAACAAAAGCACAAACACATTTGGGAATAGGCTGTTTGATTCCTCATTGTCAGGGGGTTTGCATTTATGTAAGAAGATGGAAACCAGTGATTAAGACTGAATAAAAAACATCACCAAATCTATGAGAGTTTAAATAGACCTCTAGTTTCACACTGTGGGATAGCGTGTTGAGTATCTTGTCCCTCAAGGCTTCAGCTACTTAGTAAGATGTTTAAGTAGAGTAAGTACTGAGAAAAGGAACTCTGCTGAAACACATTTGCTTCTAATAAGTACACCACCAATGTGCAGCCCCACCTGGATGATGCGACAGCAGCCATAGTGCGCCAGAACGCTCACCACACATCAGCTATCAGTGGGGAGGAGAGCAGAGTAATGAAGCCAATTCATAGATGGGGATTATTAGGAGGCCATGATTGGAAAGGGCCAATGGGCAATTTGGCCAGGACGCCGGGGTTACACCCCTACTCTTTTCGAGAAATGCCCTGGGATGACCACAGAGAGTCAGGACCTCAGTTTTACATCTCATCCAAATGGCGGAGCCTGTTTACAGTACAGTGTCCCCGTCACTATACTGGGGCATTAGGACCCACATGGACCGCAGGGTGAGCGCCCCCTGCTGGCCCCACTAACACCTCTTCCAGCAGCAACCTTAGTTTTTCCCTGGAGGTCTCCCATCCAGGTACTGACCAGGCTCAGACCTGCTTAGTAGGTGTCTACTTAGTATATTTTTGCTTTCTTTCCAATTATGCATTAGCCTTCAAGCATGTCTTTGAAACTGTGAACTGAAAGCATGGATACTTTTGCAGAGACAAAATATGCCTTTCAGGTCTGAATTGTTAGATATGAATATGATATGAATTATTATAAATACAAATGTGAAAACATTAGTCAACAATGTTTTCACAGACAAATACCTAAACATTTAACATAATGCATTTAACAGCCCAGGTATTGTTAAATCTTTTTTTATTTTATTTTTATTTTAGAAGGAACAATATTAATTTCAGCTTTCTAACTGTTAATAACATTTTTTTCTCACGTTGGCACAACATTGAAGGCTGTTGTTATTACTTTTATGTCTTGTCCTTTATAGTGAAGTACTGCAATTCCTGACCTTTTGTTTCTGTGTAGGTTTCCTGTATGTGACCTGTTTGATTCAGAACTGCTCTGACAAAATGGTAACAGCCCAATTCCTTGGCAAGATTGATGAAAACTCACTGACTGTGCAGGATGATTATATATTTGTGAAGGTATTGAATTTATTTCTATTTAGCTTTTTCCCTTTTGTGAGTGATTAGATTAGTAAATAATAAGCATTGTAATTATTGTTCATTATATCTGGGCTATATTACTGTAAGTATGGTATACTGTAGCATGGTACTATATGATGTATAGTGGCAAAGATAATATGATGTACAATAACAAAGATTCAATTTAGATACTGAAAATTCTTCAAAAACCTCACATCTGCATGTTATTTTGGGTAAATGTTACTGTAAGTAATTTTTTTTGTTCTATTCTCAAGTGAATTGATAATACCAGAGGAAACAATATTTAAGTGCCTACTTTTTTTCTATTTAAAATGGTTTTATTGTTCCTTTTTGGCATCTTGCATCTGTTTGGACCCTAAATTCAACTTTTAAGCACCCGCATTGTTGCTAGGCTACACTAACTTGTGTTTTCCAACATTTCTTTAAATACGGGATTTTTAAATAAGTAATGAAGTCATGACAAGTGCCATTACAGATATGCCCAGAGAATACACACAAAAGGACTGAGATTCCCATCTACAGTATTAAAATGCATAGAGTGGGGAAAATTGAGAAAACAAAACCTCTAGTTTTAATAAAAAGTAGAAACAGAATTGTGCTGTTATCCATTGAATAACTGGTTTCCTCCAAGATGGAAAAACAGTACTACTTACACATTGCGGTTGTTTGATGGTTGGAAATTACCTAACCGATTAAAAATTTGGACAATAAATTCAGGGAGTATCTTTTGCCTGCTTGGAATCAGAAACATTTACAGTAAGTCACATTATCACAGATGGCAACTGGTCAAGATGCCCTTAGGCATAGTGGTATCCCCATATGTCAAGATTCTCATTGGTGGATCATGTCCTGTCAGTGGATTTATGATGGGTGTCACTCTTGCCACTGTAGACCATGAGGCATTTTAGGCACATATTCATATTCACTGGAGATGTCAAGATGGACGCAATTATTGGTAGTCTAAATTGGGGTTAAGAGAGACCACATCCTGCTTTTCTGAGTCCTATCTCAGCAAGATTCATAAGAACCTGACTTTAAGGAGTTAAGCGCTTCCAGAGTTTTCAACTCAAGGCAACTGAGAATGATTACCCTTATAATCTTCCTGCACACTTAATTCTAAACATATTTGCAGCCTTGCTGTTACAGCATTATTTTGAAAACTGTAGATCTTGCTTCTTTGTCTTTAGAATCCTTAAGTGTGTAAACTGGCCACAGAATGGAATACATTTGAAACTTTAGGTGTACGTTTAAGTTAAAGCTGCATTAGAATTCCATAACTCAGTTTTCCCAAGTTTGTGAACATGACATTCCTATGGCCTCTTCATCCGGGATTCTTCTTTTGGAAATTACAACTAAGGCCAGTAATGCTGGCTGCCATGAGTTAATACAGCATTTGACAGGTGATGACAAGACCAAATGCAAACCATATGACAAATTAGAATTATGTTAGATGTATCCAAAAGTTTCATATACAGTATAACACACAAAGAATATTATGCAATCACTTATTGGGAAAAAACAACACAATTTACATAATGCTCTCTATACATGTTATATAAAATTGCTTTTCATTATAATGAGTGGATATCTGTGCTGTATAATGGAGCGTACTCATTACATTTTATTAAGTTTCCAAAAATAAGCCAGAGAGAAACTAAAGTCTCTTGACCTGTTGGAGGTCAAGAGATTGAAGAATAAACACACACCTCCAGCCTAGTCACCTGGCTGACTTGGTCTTTCACTACTGGTAATGCTAAAGGTCTTCTCTGCCATACAGTTGGATCTTAGTCCCTACTGGTTGTACCCGAGTTACATTTTTAAATTAATATCTTGTTAGTCTTTCCAATCTAGAGGTTACAGCCAACAAAATGAAAGTCAACTCTATTTGCAAGGAAGTGCCATTCCTGAACAATTAGGGTGCTAATGGAGGCTAGCCAGGCAGTTTTTGTCAGTTTATGTCAGCATGAGATAGAACTGCCACCAGAGTGAGGTGGTTATACTGACAAGGCCTGAACATTCATACTATGCATCAACGTTATACAATTTTAATGAGATACAATGTTAACAAGCATTGATCTGAAAATAAAGTCAGATTGGAAAAAGAATAAAACAATACAAGTGTTCAGCACAGGCATATTTTGAACACGTACTGTATATTTAATCATTAACATTGTTGCAATTAGTGAACCATTAGTTTTATGTGGTGTTTATATTCCTTTCTTCTGCTTCTATTTTATTTACTTAGCATCATGATTCCTTATAAAAGGACCTGTTGGGAGAACTGTCTGCTTTATGCTTTAAGCTGTTTCGTCCACACGAGGTTATCCCATTTGTGGACTAAACGGGATAGGTATACATCCCTTTGTCATCCTTTTCTTTGAAAAGAGGCCAGTAGGAGACAGTTTGATCTAAGAACATCATCACCTCCACTGATAAGTAAGAACATAAGTCAAAGCTCCATTGTGAAAGAAATTATCAAGTAATTAATTAAAAAAATGTTTTTTTCTAGTGTTACAACCTGAAAGAAGACTACAGGATTCTAGGTGATATTCAGTATGGATTTAGAGGAAGCAAGTCTTGTTTAAAACGTATTTGAGTTTTTTCCAATATCATTAGCAGTAATGGATACAAATAGAGCATATTGTAACGCAACGGGGGCTCAGGCGGGCGCCCTTGCCGCATCTGGTCGGCCCCATCCCGACTGGAGGCTCGAACCCGGGACTTCCGCGTCTCTCTGCAGCGACCTAGCCCCGTGAGCTAAAGAGAGATCTCTTCACAGCCCAGTAGCTGTGGTCCTGCTATCACAGGGAAGGGCGGTGACGTCACCCGCTCTGGTACGCCGGCTCTTACACAGTGCCTGTCGGCCGTAAGCGTTACACTCTCCCCCGCTTAAATCTCCGTCCCCGGCGAAGGGCTATCCTGCCCCGCTTCTGACACCAATGTAACGCAACGGGGGCTCAGGCGGGCGCCCTTGCCGCATCTGGTCGGCCCCATCCCGACTGGAGGCTCGAACCCGGGACTTCCGCGTCTCTCTGCAGCGACCTAGCCCCGTGAGCTAAAGAGAGATCTCTTCACAGCCCAGTAGCTGTGGTCCTGCTATCACAGGGAAGGGCGGTGACGTCACCCGCTCTGGTACGCCGGCTCTTACACACAGTGCTTGTCGGCCGTAAGCGTTACAATATTATAATATATTTAGGATTTCAGAAAACATTATAAAATTCCTCAAAAAGGTTGGAATTAAATTGAAGACAGTAGGCATTAAAGGTAATGTATTTTTGTAACTGCGAACTAGTGATGTAATTGTGGACTTCTGTGTTTACTTAAGTGTATGCTGGGGAACTTGTAGGCACTTCTGCACTCATTTCTGTGTTATACAGTTATAACGTTCAGTCGCAGTTTTTCAATTAAACTTTAAAAGTAAAGTATGTCTTGTTATTGATCACTGTAGCTAATATTTGTTCTCTGGTTATTTTCTGTGAGGCTTTTAATCACTTGAGATTTTATCAACCAACATTAAAAAAATAAGCAAGTGAATATCCATTGTTCTGGGTATAATATACTGTACATTCTGGATTTCGCTGATCATGCTTGGTATTTCTTTAACATGACAAAATAGTAAGAATCCTGCCAAATTTCAAAATACTATATTCTGTCTTCCAGGGTGGTTGTGGCAGAGGATAAATTTTAATTCCTGGATAATCTCTCTTGATTCACAAATCAGTGTCACATTTTCATATTTTTACATCAAGTTCTCCTCTTGTTTGTTTTATTTTAGACTTGCATAAATTTCAGAGTTTGAGGTTAAGAAATGCTGACAATTTCTCCTTGAAATGCTGCGAAAAGACTTTAACAAAATGCATGGAAAGTTGTACTTTTTGCTATTTTTGAGAAGCTTTGTAGGCAGCAAACCTGAATAGCCGTTATGATTGGTTGTTGTTCTAAACAGCAAATGAGAATTACTGTGATTTGTTTTGACATAATGCATTGTGTGCCATCATTCTTTGTATGCATTTCAACACAAATAGGGAAGGGCAAAGCTTAATACTGCTTTTGCCAAGGTGTATGATAGCACCTTTTGTTCAGGTGCCATCATAGATGGTACACATCAGTCATCAAGTCAAGTAGAAAATGGCAAATGTACAGAGTAATGAGCCTTACAATGTCTAACCAACACCAAAAAGACTAGAAATGTCATATACAGAGCAGATGTAGCTATTTATAGTTGTACATATACAGTACATAGTAATAAAATGTGGGTAGTATATATTATGGGACTATTTACCAATGTTCCTATTAACTTAGAGATTAATGATTGTTTTGTTACTTTCTCCTAAAGGTAACCACTGGAAATCGAACCAAGCACTACGTCTCTTACCGACGAAATGAATTTGTACAGATGAGATTCCCAAAATATGCTTTACCAAAGGTACCTCTTTTTGTTCATAATAAATGTTCATAATAAAATCCAAATTCCATCATTTATAAACTTAGTATTGAGGGCAATAAATTGTGTTTGTATGCTTTTACTTTAATACATACAGTGTACCATGTTGTACTTATTTTGTCTGAATTATACATTTAATATGGTACTTTTAAGCCCAAGAGCTGTTCTATCAATTGATACTGAAACCTCTGTGCATAGTAATAAGTAGGTCTATGTAAAAACATATAGGTATCTAAGAAATCATTAAAAGCATCATAGTGATACTTTTAACATACAGTATATGTTCTCCCTTTGCAGGCATTAATTGGTATTTTTTCCCAGGACTTACACTTCTGTGAAGTATATAGGCGGCACTTTCAAATGCATATCATTTATGATTAAAAATAAAAAATGGGACAAAGCTGTTAAAGCCAGTTTTCATCTGTTAATAACTGTTTTTTTTTTCATATTGCAGCCAATTACTGGTGTGCAATTTAATGTCCCAGAATTGTAAACTAAAAGTTGTTGGTTTGCTATTCTAAAAAAAATACACAGTTCTCAGCCAAGTAGACCACTTGCTATTTGTTAGATTTCCTGTTAGTTTTACATAAATTTTGGTTTGTTTCTGTTTTTTCATATTTTGGTTTGTGCTGATAGTGGCAGTTTCAGTAAGTGCATTCTAAAGTGTTGCTGCTGGGAAAAAAACTTAAATATAACTCCTAGTTTTCCACACTAAAAGTACCCAGTACTTCTAAAGTTTTTTTTAATGTGACAGTAAGCCCAGTAAATGTAAGGGTAACACAGAAGAAAAAGATAACACATAGCATAACAGGATTACCTACAGGTACACAGAGAACTGCATTTAAATACGGATCTTATAAAATACTGAATGTGTGAAAGGAAGGATTATACTATTTACTACAACTTTTCCTTGTACTTTATAGTGTATGTACAAATAATATACTGCAATTGTTATTCAGTGTTGTTTATATAAAATGTGTGCAATTGCCTTCAAACAACAAATTGCTCAATGGGCCACCTTTACAAATATCCTGAAGGAGTTATCATGGTCTGTTGAATTAAGTCACATTATGGATAACATCATTTAAACCAAGCGTGTTGACCCACTGAGGAAAACAACCAAGCTCCAGGCAACATTTTGATTTAATTGAATGATTAACTGAGTTTATTTTTCACTCATCACCCTCACAGCCATTGTTTTAACACTTTTACATATTTCAGTGTCTAAATTTAAATTGTGTTTAAATGCACACCCATGTACCAATGAGTAGTTTAACATGCAACAGTATATTTTCAGCCCTCAAAATCAGACATGAACACAAGGCTATCTTCCAGCCTCCTGTTTGATATCAGTAGTGTCAGATGCAGGACTCATATGCAGAGAAACAATATTTACTTCAGAAAGTCTGCTGTGTTCTGAGGTGTAGAGTATATTCTAATACAGCACTGATCTGTATAGTGCATAGATATACATGTGTGTATTAATATTATATAGATGATCCATAAAGCAATGAAAATACTTCAATAAAGTCAATAAAACAAAAAAGCTTTCAACTACTGGAAATGGCAAATTAAATGCTCTTGTGTGTCTCTTGGCTCTTGGCTTGATGTATATTGTGATGCCTCTTGGTGTGTGATAGTAGAAGCACATTACTTTCCCAGACAGGGAAAATGTCCGCAGACACTTAACCATGATGACAGATGGCAGCATGACATCAAGTCTAGAACTAGGCAAAGGTGTGTGTCTTGATTCAGCCAGTGTAAATCAACAGCAAGATCAAATGTGAAAGAATACACTATATCCCAAAATTAAAGCATGGGACAAAACAATGATAGTTTGTAAATAAAAACGCCTTCTTTTTGTTACTGCTGATGAAGGAATGATTACCTCTGGAAGTTTGTGAACTGAAAAGTGGTACTGAGAGAATTACCTGCATTATGCCAATTGCTTATCTGTTTTTTTTAGAGAGTCCTGCTAAAGGGAGATGTAAACTGGGAAAAAGAAAAACTGAACATTACACTTAAACAAGACATAACTGAATATTACACTTAAAGGATATCTTGGAGAGCGGGAAGAAAAAGAAGACTGAGAAAAGCAAAACTAAGAGATGAAATAGAACACAGAGAAAAATGAAAGTTAAAGAAAACTAACAGAAGGAAGACATGCAATTAAGAAAATAAAAGGAAAGCCAGATTCAAAACGAGACATATTATGATGAAGATTTATTTGATTTTTTTTTGTTTTCAGTGCAATACAGCAAGATTTTTGTTACATATCAGGGGCAGAATAGTATTTAGTTAGAAGAATAAGGGAGGTAGAAGCTCCATCCTAAAGCTAGCCTTTTATTTGCCAATATACTTTTGTTGCTCTTTTGTTATCTAATTTGTACTTAAATAGAAGTGCTGTTAATTATATCACTGCTTTTGGAAGGTTTTTCTCAAGACCTATTAAAAGTCCCATATGATGACTATACCCCCAGTGGCATCACAATATGTACTGAGGGTAGAGATTTCATGTTAATTTCTAATTCATTTGTGTAATCTTAAGTGCAGCTTTTTATCTTCATTTGCAGTTTGTGTGATACACTGACGGACACTAATGTTCCATTATGGTTATAACATATTGAGGCTCCTGAAGTTTGATACCTGATATTTAACTGAATTACCTATAGTGTTTCCTTAGACTTAGTAGATCAAGAGAAGCAAACTGAGCAGGGATTTAAACCTCTAATGGGAAATGAAATCTGGTAATTTAAACTAATAGCTCCTTAAATCATTTTTCCTATGTGTTTCAACAATAGCCTCATTCATTTTGCCTTTGCTTAGTTAACAAAATGACAGTAATAGTAAAAACTGCTCTCAGTCAATTATCAGGAAGTACATAACTTACTCACTAGTCATTTAATATAAAACAGAATATATACAATATATTATAGTTATGTGATGCTATTTCAGTCCACAAAGTTCTTCAGAAATCAAACTGATCTATATAATGTTTGTGTGTATGGCAGTAATAATTTCAGGCTTGCTGACAAACCAAGAATTCTTCATCTTGCTCTAAAAAATGTAATGGGATTCATAATGAGTACAATAAGAGATGAGAATCATACTGTCTGCTTAGTATTGACACTGTTATAAATCTGCAAATGAAATCAGCTTTGAAAAAAGATATTCATAGGAACTGTTGCATTTAACCTGTAGAGGGACTACTGGTCAGCTTTTGTCAGGAAACCTTAAAAGAACTGAAAATGCAGCCTCAACATAACCTCAGTTCTTCTGTATGCATCATCATTTTTACACTGGGGCTGTTTACATATATTAAGGACATGGAAAAGAAATTCCAAAGACAAAAAAATCACTCAATCTTCCATAGGGCTTTTCACAAGAATAATAACCAGTGCTGAACAAAAATGAAAAATAATAAGAAAAATAAAAAATACAAAAGTAAAAACAAATGCTGAAAGACAAATATATGAATAAAAACTCTTTGTAAGTGAAAATGTACAGTAATTTTTTTCTTGCTTCAAAAACATCAAAAGAGGGAGCCCCCTTATAAAAAGAACTAATTTAACAAGACAAGTGAAGTGAGAACATATTCTCATTTGTAATGGTGAGCAATAGAGTATCAGTTTAAACAGTAGACCTATGGTTCCCAATCCTAGTCCTGTATCTCTTGATTAAAATTGCAGCTGAACTTTGTTGGCTTAGCTTGTCAAACATTTAAAAGGAACTGTGTCCCTGTAGTTTAAAACCATTTCAGTTCTTAAATAATAGAACAAGGTTAGATGTTTTCTTGAAATTTGTGCCAGATGCTGGATTTCAAGTCTCTTTTCACTTAAAGTTAATAATTCTAGTTTTAAGTGTTATAAACAGAAGCTTATCATGCTTCAGCTTTGAAACATACAAAAGCCCTTCGGCTGCAGATGGCGCTGTGTGCATCTCTTCTAGCTCTTGGCATTTTGCTTTGTCACAGCTGGATGTGTTTCACATTAGTCATTGCCGGGACCTTATCTTCATCACATTCATCTCCTACAAGGGATGACCAGAGGCACTTTCTCGGCTCTTCAGTCTTTTCAAACTCAACTCTCCACCAAAAACCAGCATCTTTTTTTACTCCCATGCCATATGCGCTTTTCTTTAACTTCTCCCGATGTTGTCAAGCCTTCCAGAAATTGAACAACTATGGCAATTTTGTCCCCCTTCTTTTACCTCTACATATCAGGTTGAGCACCTCAGCCCATATTTTTCATTTTGTCTCTCCCATCTCCAGTACTTCTTTGCTCTGTACCTGCAAGAGCCCCAAGTCACTGACTCCCACTCTTCTCCACAAGTGCGAACACACCCATCAGTCTGCATTGGATCTGCTTGTCCTCATTCATTCCCACGCTGTCCCTAGTTTTTGTTGATTTTGAATTTTCTCCCTGTGTTCGTATATTTTATGTCTTAGTCCTCCAAAGGCATGCAGAACTAGTTTGATTAGCTATGCTAAATTGTCCTTTTCTCCATGACTCTTTGATGGACTGGCATCCTTTCCAGGATAATAGTAGACATACTTTTAGCACTGCCTTACCCCCTATGCTTTCAGGATAAGCTCCAGTTGCTGCAGCTTTCACCAGGACAAGTGGATTTCTGATGCTGGATGGGTCACTTGGTGTGTTAACTAAAGTAACTTTGTAAGTTGTCCTCATTTTGCCACATGCATGTTATCTTATAAGAATACAATAGAGTCTGCTAGATTCAGCTACTTCTCTCACATCATTGAAAATAACTATGACAACCCTGGATACCTTTCCTACACCTTCAACAGAGTGCTAAAGCCAAACTGCCCCACCACATTGACTCATCCCAACTTTGTAACACATTTTTAGATTTCTTTACCTCCATGATCAACAACATCCAGCATCACATTCTTTCCGCATGTCACTTCCACACCTCCTCCCTGCTTGCCTAAATTTACTGGTTCCCTTCTCTCTTCTTGACTCTCCATCCCTCTGTAAACTGGTTTCACATATGAAATCTATCACCTGCCTATTAGATCCCATTCCTTCCACTTCATTCAGTCCTGTTTCATTACTTTCTGCCCCATTGTCCTCAATATAATAAATGAATTCTTGAACACTGGTGTTGCACCAACGTTCCTCAAAACTGCTGCCATTTCTCCCGTGCCAAAAAAGCCAAACATGTCTCTGGACAGTTTTTGCCCCATTTCCAACTTACCATTTAATAACCACTTCATTGCAAATAGCCTTTTTGAATCCCTCCACTCTGGTTTCCGACAACTTCACAGCACAGAACCTGCCCTGGTCAAAGTGACTAACAATCTTCTAATAGCTTCCTATTCTGGTTCCCTTTCTATTATTCTTGTTATTCTTGATCTCAATGCTACTTTCAACACCATTAATCATGGTATCTTACTTTCTCATCTTGAGACTATGGAGTTTCTGACACTGCTCTTAAATGGTTCAAGTCTTACCTCACTGATCGCTGTCACTTTGTCTCTCTTGGCGGATTTAGGTCTGAAATTGGATTTGTTAAGTCTGGTGTTCCTAAGGGCTCGATACTGGGCCCCCTGCTTCTCAGCATTTACATGTTTCCACTTGGTCAGCTTTTAATATCACATGGCTTCAGCTATCACTTCTATGCTGACGATACTCAAATCTACATCCATACCAACTCTGACACCGACGTGGCTATCTCTATTCTATCTAATTTAATCTCTTACATAAAAACATGGATGGCTAAAAATTTTCTTAATCTAAAATGTACTGTAATTGAGCTTTAGTCAAAATTGAAAAACGTGGGGGTCATATTTGCTTCAGGCTTGACATTCGACCCACATGTGCAACATGTTGTCAAAACATCATTCTTTCACCTCAGAAATATTGCCAGACTTTGTCCTATGTTACAGCTAACTTTGGCTGAAAAGCTGGTCAACACATTTGTCCTCTCCCAAATTGACTACTGTAACGCTCTACTCTCTGAGGTTTCTAAATCCACATTGAACAAACTCCAGCATGTCCAACATTTGGCAGCCAGAATCCTGATCAGGTCTAGTGCAAGTGATCACCTTACTCCTATACTGGAGCACTGGCTTCTTGTCAGGTTTCGTGTCGACTTCAAAATCCTCTTGCTCAGCTAAAAGGCTCTGCATGGCTTGGCACCTCAGTACCTCTCTGAACTACTATCATCCTACTCCCCACCTCGCAACCTTTGCTCTTTGAATTCTGATCTCCTGTCTGTTCACTAAGCCCGTCTACACTCTATGGGTGACTGGGCCTTCTTCTGTTATGCCCCAAAGCTCAGGAACTCTGTCCCTAAGGATAGATATAAGAGTGTCACCTTCCCTAAAGGCTTTAAAATCTAGACTCACAACCTTCTTTAGAAGGACTTTTGCTTAACTGGTTTTGTTATAATACCCTTTTCTCCTACCATATTAAGTATCTCCATCTCCTGTCTCCTCTCATTGTGCATTTTCATTGTGTGCATCTTATTTTTGTTGCTGTTGTTGTTGTCATTCTGTAAAGCTCTTTGAAGGTGCTATGTAAAACAACGTTTTTATTTTATTATTATTATCATCTTGTTTTACATCATTGTACTTAAAGAATGATTAGTTAAAAAAGTGTATAGCTAACCTATAGCTAACAACTTTGTCATGCTATGAAACAATAAAATGTGTATCAAACTGAACTGTAAAAACATATAAGCCCCCAACTCTCTTCATCATTTTTGTTCTAAATGTAAAGTCAAACCATGAAATAACCAAAACTTATATATCAACTTATATATATCATTAGACATATTAAAAGGCTGAAGTGGATTTAAGTAAATGTAATGCAAGAGTCTCTATTGCATATCCTGAAGATCTCTAATTCTGTAGTAACCACTATATTTAAATGCTTGGAACTAGTTATTTATAATTTCGAGATCTAAAGAGCTTTCATTCCTCATGGATCAGTTCTCTTAATCAAACAGATGATTTACTTAATTGATTTGTGTTCTTGAACTTTAGAAACAGGTGGTTGATAAGCCTAAACGGACCAAGGTTGGAGAAGTCATGTGTAATTGCATGGTATAAGATACCATCATAATATATTTAAAATTATATTGCCTATCCTGGATATACAATAGGGGCATACACTACAATATATGTACTGTATATTTGAGCAATACTGTATACTACTCAAATATCCACCCTTTTCTTGTATAAAATGGAACTTGTTGTACTATTGCTATCTTATTCATGCTTGAAGAACAAATTTTAATTGCCATTGGATAGGTTTTTGATCAAGGAAGAAGTTTGTCATAACTAGGGTTGTGCATCTTTCACAGCCTTATAATTCAGTGCTCCAGCCTAAAGCCCTTCACATAACCTCAGCATCAAACTAATGACTAATCTTTAAGAAATTAGTCTGTTGTACAACTTTGATAATTTCATTTAGGGAGCAATTAGCCTTTGCTTTTCTGTGCATGTTATTATACTGTATTTGGATTGTAAGCACTTTGTGGGTGTATGTGTGTTTCTTTAAATAATTTAAAGTCTTACATTTATTAAGCATTTCCTGTTCAGGCTATTTCTAAAAAAAAAATCTCCTTTAGCTAAATTTCTGTCAAAATGTTTCAACTATCATCAGCTTTTTAACATTATTAATGGATGTGCCATTTTTGACAGTAACTGATACTGCTACAGCTCCCTTGAGCAAGGTATTTAGCTAATATCGCAATAATAAATGCTTTGCTATTTAAATTGATTGACTGCAACTTTATCATTTTACATACTCTCATTTCAAATTGCATTCAGCTTCAAACCTAGTAACAACATAGAAAAAAGACTGCTTAATTAAATTTAATTTTCTAGATTGTTCAAGGCTAAAAATCGTGTTCTGATAAAACCTTATGTAGCACTTGATTTCAAAGTAGCAAGGAAAAAGATACACACATACAGTGTACAGTAGTAGGTTACAACTATCAGTGCAATACATACAATTTCCATGTTCATGGAAATAGAGGGGAATTTTCTAATGAGACAGTTAAATGCACAAATTAGATGATTATGTTTAGATTAGTAGGACCTGCGTACCCATGCAGATCTCTGGAGTTAAAGGCTGTAGGGCAGTATTAGTAAACCAGACAAAATTACATTTTTATAAAAGGTAAGTTAATACGAATTTGCAAGTGCCAACATACAATGAGTATATTGATTTTCTTTAATTAAATTTTAAAGCTGAAAATGTAAAGTACCAGGTAATGTAATTATATTGGTAGTTTGCAATCAAATCAATTGTTTTTTGGAAAAGAAATTCAGACTGTGCCTTTCTGCACCAAAAATGTCTAGTAGTTGAAAGAAATCAAATTACACAAATGGAAGGCCTTTGAATTAGCCCCCATTGTGTGGTGTTCTTTCTTGAACAACGGGCTTTATTAAATGTAAATGTAATTAAATCTATCTGCTTAAAATTTAGCTGACACAAGCAATGCTCACTCATGCAGAGTAATTGCTTATGCTTTCCAGTTCTGATGTCTCTATTTGAATTCTAATGGAAAATACTTACTGAAATGTGTATTACAGTATTTCAGGTGTGATGTTCTCAGACAATTATATTTTAATAACCTCCATGCCCTTATTTTGTTAGATCTGGAGGTATAGTAGCAAAATGGAATATAAAATATGTCTTTTTGGGGAACCAATACCCAAGCAACAGATGTTTAAAACAAAGATGTATGAATATATAGTATAAAACATTAAAATTGTGTTTTAGTTATTGATTAGATACAATGACTTGAAAAAGTTGTTAGACTGTTCCTGTGGTCTACCCATTGGATACCCATTTTTAACACTAATATTTTATTCATGGACAAAATCTGAAAATATGAATAATGAACAAGAATGTTCAAAACCAAAGATTTCTAAGGGTATGAAATGTTACAGTAAATATTAGGAAACAACTGAAATATGTTCATTGTAGCAGTATTCAGACCTGTGAATGTGATATTTGGTGGAAACACCTTTGCCAGCAATTACAACTCAACATCTGTGTGAGCTGGTACATGTCTTTCCAGCTCTATACACTGGCTTGGCGCAGTGGTTGCCCATTTCCTCTTGACTTTGGTCTGAAGCAGGTTTTGTTCTGAGATTAGCCAGTACTTTGCTCCATATTTGTTCCTATCAGTTATGGCAACCTTCCCAGCACCTGCTGATAAGAAGCAGAAATATAAAAAAATGTTGGCAGCAGCACCATGCTTGATAGTAGGGATTGAGTTGACTGATGTGGGGTTTGCGTCAGACTTAACTCTGCATTAAGATCAAAAAGATCCAATTTGGTCATCCCACAAAAACTTTTACCACATGTTTGCAGTATCACTTTGTGATCCTAGATTTGAATTTTTTTCAGTTCCATACAGCCCCACTTTGTGGAGTGACTGGGATATTGTCTCATTGCTCATGGACATTTTCTACCATCTGAACTATTCAACTCTGTAACTCTTCTAAAGTAGCCATTGACCTCACAGTAACATCTCTAACCAGTTTGTTCCTTGCTCTGACGTTCAGTTTGGAGCAAGTGCCTGATCTGGGCAGTGTCTAGGTTGTCTTTCAACCCAACTTACCCTTCTTCTATTTGTGCATTTACATAACTTTTATCCCATGTTTTTTATGTTTTTAATCCTTGCTCAAATGTACTACTCATCTGAGGGACCGTACAGAGACGGGTGTACTGTATTTGTTCTGATATCATGTCAGCCACTGTTATTGTACACAGACAAATGAGATTCAATTAATTGTGTGGCTCATTAAGGTAATTTTGTGTATCTCAAATGATTAAGGTTTGCCACAGTTAAGGCTTCAAATACTTACACTATCATGTCTTTCCCATTTTTCTTTCATATGAATTATCTGTTTGCTTCTTTCTTTTTGTGTTTGGTATGGAAATGTGAAGTAGTTTCTGTAAATTACAAATATTAATTGCTGCTTCAAAGTGTCATGACTGCAAGCTTAAGAGCAACAGAATATGAAAAGCATACAGTATAAGGGTCAATATAATAATTTTGCAAGGTGCTGCAATTCCAAATGAGATCCATAATACTATACTGTACAGTATATGTTTACTTTTGGATGATTTTTTAATTAATTAATTCATTTATATTGTTACATTGTTCAGACTACCAGTATTCCTTATTTGTTTCCAGGCCTGTTGTGTGAAAAAGCATTGTGTCATTGGTAAAAATGCTAGAAATTTACTGAACTAAAAAAGTTTGGGGCACGCCTTTTTACTGAATTTTTTTAAACACTGCTCTAAACCTCAACATTTTCTGGTTTGAAAGGAATGCAACAAATGAGAACAAAATTGTAGGCTTGGAGTACAAAATTAATCTAAAAAATAGTACTTTTAGACTGCTAGCCTACCACAAGGGCTATTGGATTGTAAGGATGCTAATCCATCAAGTCTGCAAGTTATTAACATTATTTATTGCTATTGCTATTTCTGCAGTATGTGTAGTCGAAGTCCTTATCCATGCTGACTCACAGAGGTTAAAAAATACAATACAGAGGAGCACAATGATATGCCAGTAAAATTTATATTAATCAGAAATACAATACAGATCAGTGCAATATAGATTCATATATGCAAATAAGATACCCTAATTTGTACAAGATTATAATAAAAAAATGCATCAAAGTACATTCAAAATCTTCTTTCGCTTTTGATCATCATTGCCTACTAACTTTTGCCGTCTTTTCCCTTTTGTCAGGATGTGCAGATCATCAGTACAGACGAGAACCAGGTGTTTCTTGCTCTTCAGGAGTGGTACCAGACCGACACTTACAACCTCTACCAATCAGACCCACAAGGTGTCTATTACTCCATTGTGCTTGAGAACGTCAGGAGCACCAAGCAGCCGGAAGAAAATGTTCTAATTGATATTTTAGAGGTACAGTGTTTGCTGCCATTCACCTAGCTGTGTTTTATGTAATTCCTTTCATTGATAGCTTAGATGACTAAGGTTGAATGACACTTTGATATGCAATCCACACTCTTTCTCAAATGACAATTTGTATAAAGACCCAGGTTTACAAAAAATAGGTTTACTATCAACCAGGACAGAATACAGGAAAGAGTTCTTTCTGCAGAGAGTCTTGGGGTTTTGAAATCCCTGGCTGTTTCTCTGTATAATCATTAGAGAAATATCTGTATAAGACCAATAAGTTCTTAGCAACCAAAGAAGCTGGATGACTTCTTCTTGTGTTTATATTTTCTAATAGTTTGTTCTAATTATGCACCACTAAAGTCATACCCCAAAGGAGCTTGTCTGTAGTTTGTCAAAACGTCATTTTATTAAGACAATGACATTACAAATTTACTTCCTGTGCCTCACTGATATGCTGCCAACTGTTAATCAAATTGGCATTTTAACATCAATTCTCATGCCAGCATGGGGCATTTGAGGATAATGTGTAGTTTCCTCCAAATTATACTTCTGCTAGAGTCGTCTACTCTTTTTCCTGAGAAGTCTCTGAGAAATATGAAGATATGCTTAGGCCTGTGGTCTCAGAACTGAAAGTTTGCAAGTTCAGATCCCAGCAGGAGGCACTGCTGTTGTACCATTGAGGCCAAATATTTTCCATTCAGGCCAGTGTGCCACAGTGATTTAAATTGCTGTCTTACAGCACTGGAGCACTGGAGCCCAGGGCTCAGTTCTGGAGCCGAGGAGTTTGTAAGTTCTCCCTATGTTCATATGGGTTCCCTCCAGGTGCGTTGGTTTACTCTGACAGTCCAAACACATACTGGTAGGTTAATAGAACTATGGGGAAACTGGCCCTAGGAGTGAGTGTGTATAGTATGTGTCTTGTGTTTGCTCTGTGTCCAGGGAATATCATGCCTTGCACCTGTGGAGTAATAGAAACCAGAATTTTATCAGCTGGATGAAATCCTCAAAGGAATTAGCTATTGACTGCCACGTGTGTCAGAAGGAATGTTTTTTTTCTTGTAACCAGTCTTGTGACCTGTGAGCCCTACAGCATCAACAGGAGAACCAACATTGAGTGGAAGAGTGATATGTTTGTTATTCACAGCACTGCAAGTTCAGAGGCTTCTAGATACCTAAAGTGGTCACACTTGTATGACAACGCAAGGATGGGTGTAGTTTTCAGGCAGTGATATGCAGTAGCCCCGTCACAAATGAGCAATGTCTGAAGTGCAGGGACCAAACAACAGGATGCTAAATTAGTTTTACTTTTACTACTTTAGCTACACAGGAGTTTTAAGAATTAAAAAAAAATCTTGCTTCTTATGGGGGATGCTATGTTTGTATTTTTGCCGCAGAGATGCTTGGTGATCTTATATACTGCGCCAAGTTCTTCCAGAGTTGCAGCCTTCTCATCTTTGGTTATCAGATTTTCAGTTCTGGTGCTCTTGTCTCTCCTGGAGCTTCTCTTTAGTTCACTATCCTTGCTTTTATAGACTATCTGTGCTCTTGAAGTCTTGGGAACATGGTGTTAAGTAGTGTTAATTCTTTTTCTCTCCTCAATTTTCTGTCATGTGTCAGGTATTATCCATTCTTTAGGACCTCTCAAGTTAAAACCTAGTATCTTCTGTACTTGTTCTACATACTGTATGTGGTCTTTATGGCTTCCCATTGTGTGTTCATGTTAGACTCTTCCTCTCTTTCGGTGACAGCATACAATACATTCATATTGGTTCTAAGCACCAACACAATTTCCCTTTTCTTCTTTGGGCATTTGAGTTTTGAGATGTCCAGTTGTTTTTGATGCTGGCCTTGTGTTATTATCATCTTTGGACTGAGCTTGCTGGTGGCAGCAATTAGATGGTATTTGCTACAAGGATCTGCAACATGGTATGCTCTAACTTCATGTAGTGACCCGTGCCACTGTCCATTAATGTTGATGTGTTCTGTTTGGTTGGTGGTTTTACCATCAGGTGACTTCCACATGAGTTTATGAATGTTCTTATGAGGGAAAATAGTGCCACCCATAACAACGTTGTTGTTCATACAAAAGTCAATAAGACAGTCTCTATCATTCTTTCACCACATCCATTAGTCACATCAGTTTGTGTTGTCAGGTCCTGCTTTGATAATCTCTAATTATCAGGAGCATGTCTTGCTTTGGTAACTTGGAAACAGCCATTTGGAGTTGGGCATGCAAAGTATCTGTGTCTCCTTCATCAGCCTCCTTAGTTGGTCCATTGCCTTGCAGGATAGTGAGTTTGCAGAAGTTTGAACTGACGAACAACCTTATCATCCTACCACTCACTATTCCTATTCCATGAAGGATTTGGCTTTTCCTTTGGAAAGATTGGCGGCTGTGCCGTGTGTGTTCAGGTGGCCTTAGTAGAAGATAAGGGTCCAATAATTCTTCACAACATGTCCAGAGCCAGTCCAGGGCTATTCAGTTATCCCCATTATCTCTAGGGATAAGTGTCTTTTGGTATGTCTTCATCTCACTAAGGACCTGTGTTGTCTTGGAAGTCTCATACATGGTTCAGACATTCCATGCTCCAAGCTCCATTTATGCTCCATAAAATCTTGTTTATAGGCTCCAATAGACACGCCATCGGACCCCTGAATTCCGACTGGCTTTCATCAGGGTTGGTCATACTGCCACCTGAATGACTGAGATGGGTGAAGTCTATTAAGAGCCACATGTTAATATTACTCAATGTAGTTTCACTAGCAGTCAATGTTGTATGGGATAGCATTGTTAGGGCTATGCCTATCCCCAAACTGAATGACCAGATTGCTGGCATTTTGTCTGGCAACGCACCTGAAACCAAGTCAGAGGTCACTGGCATAGCTATCGGGTCTTAGAGGCTCACAAACCTCCCCATCACAGCAACGTCACAGCATGGGGGGAAGTTCTGATTAAACTATTGGATGTAAGGCATAATTTATCCAGTTTCCAACTAAACTAGAACAAATTAAATAATTAGTACAAAATCATTCAACTTTGACATTTTTGTCCTATCCAACAAGAATTAGTTCTATGATAATTATATTATTAATAATAATTATGTGACTGATTCTTTTATTCAAAGCAGCATAAATGTGCACCCATTTATACAGCAGAACATTATACTCATTGTACAAGAGACCAGAGCACAGTGTCATGTTGAGCTATTATTAGCAAAGTTTTTTCTTCTTTAGCCTTATTATGAAAGTGCTTTAAATGTAATTTCTTTACAAAGGTTGGTTATTCAGAACCACTCCTTAGTAGTTTGCAGATCTTTCATGCTCTTTCTCTTCTTCTGTGTCTAGATTTGCTAATTACTTTGTAACTGAGAAGTATGGCAAGAATATATTTTGGATTAAGTGTCAGTACCATTGTATTTCTGTGGAACCTGTAAAGTGAATATAATAAGATAACAATGCATGTAGAGAGGAGATTCAACTAATGTGCAAATGGCATATATGCTTGGTTTTAAACGAACAGATGAATTGCTGAAAGATGCATAATGCTAGTGAGCCAGCTATTAAAGAAAATGTTACAATTATGATTAATGAGTGCACTCATCGAGTCTACTCTTATGAAAGCTCATGGTTGTACTGTATGAGGTGATAATAGCAGATTCAACTGCAGTAAAGGACAGATAACTCACAGCAAAGCACAGCTACAACTGTGTCTTTCAAAAGGGTTAACACAAGGACTACATTTTTGTAAGGAATTCAATATCTTAAATACAGTGTTTGAATGACCATCACCAAAGCAGAGTTTTAATTCACTCACAATGGTATGTGGAGAATTTTATTTTCAGGAAAAACTACATTTGTATAAGTATTAGTTAAACATGAAAACCTAGTATTAGACATTATTAGTTTCCCACTGGAATCTCTAGTTTTAGTCGGAAATTACATGGGGGTGTGCAGCAAGGAAAAATATTTTTTTTCTTTAGCTTTATTTTTGAACAGTGACCACATTCCACTGAAGAAGCAAATAAAACAACGTTATTTAAGTTAATGTGAAAGCAATGTGCAGTCTCCGAATCTAATGTTTTGCATAATATGCATAATAAAAACGTTTTTTTTTAAAGTGGAAGTAATTTTGTTTCTTCATCAAGTAGCTTTTTTTTATCAAATATAGTCAAATTAAATTAATGAAGTCATTAAAATGATAGCTTTATTGTTAGTATAGTGTGTGTGATGAATTTTGGAATACCACATTAAAGCCTTACTAGACATATTAGATCAGGTAATGCTAATGATGTGATGATACTGAACAAGATATATACAGATTTAAGATATGGCAAAATAAAAACAGTTTTGCTGCAATGTGCATCAACAGTGAATTTCTGATGCAGAACTTCCTGGCTTGTATTGAATTAAATCACAAATAAGTGTGATCCGATATTTTATTGATAGGCTTTATATATTTGCTGATCTCCTGAACTTTCTACATTTATTTGATAAAGACTGTTTCAAACACTAATTATTTACGTTCTTCACATTCTTTGCCTCAACAGCAAAACAAAAGAACATTGACATTTCTATTATTAAGTAAGCATATAAAGTAAGCATTTCCCCACTTTTGGATTTGATAAATGTAACTGCCTAGTGATTAAGCACATTGTTTTGCTTGTAATGCTGTTGACTGATTAAAGCATTTCCATGTAGTTTTTAAGTCTAATTTATATCTGTCTTTCCACGTTACACACTGCATTTGCATTTTTGTGAAATATGTGACTACTTCTACTAATGTGCAGGTTGGTTAAGTATTGTCAGAAGCACAATCCTCCGCTGGAGGTATGAAAATGACTGAAGAGATGACAAAGAGAATGCTTCTGTCTGAATGGTTTTCTCTTTCCTTCTTTGCCAGTTTTTATCAAGGGAGTTTTAAAATTGATTTAATACTATGATATTAAATTGTTAAACTAGCTAATGTTGCTTTACACTTTTGCATTTAATCTAAGTATGCCTGCCTGAATCTTACAGCATTTATGAGTCATTTATTATATTGCATCAAGTTGGTGTATGTGGTAGGCGTTTATACTGTTTTTTCATTGGTGCCAAGTACAGGTAATGACTATTTTCATAACAAACATACAGTGAAGCATGTGTTCTTCAACATGCAAGTATCTGGCTGACAATGGGTATGTCTGCACCCCTTCAGTCACATTCCTGTGATGTCTGTGCAAGAAAGCTATCTTGTTCAGGGTCAGACAGCAGTGAGAAACCAGAGAAAGCACTGGAAGAAACCAGAGACATCTGAAACAGGACTGTCTGTTATTAGTCACAAAGGACTTCTTTAGAGTCAGGACTCAGGGTAATAGGAGTTAATCGAAACTAGTATGCTTCTACTGGTGTCATGTTAGACGTTTATGTTAGAAAAGCTGTACAGCGACTGAGTTGGGTTACCACTCTAAAATACCTAATGCTAAGAACTCAATGCACTCATTATTAAATGGGTAAATCAGTTTGATTTTTTTTTCTGGTTGCACACACAAGCATGTGTTGGATTTAAATTTAATCTCAGTAAAATACATATAGCCAGGAAAAAAAGAGTGACAAACTCTTATAGTAATTGCCACTGAGGTAAATATGTTTGGGTATATGTTCTGTTTTCCATTTGTGTTCTGATATAATGTACAACTGATGTATTATGTATACAGTATGCAGTAACAAGGTGTAAGACTGTACAGTATATCTGATTATTATAAATATTTCTTATGTCATCCCTAGTTTTTGCAAATTCTTTACTGAATTCATTGATCTGATTTTAAGGTTCGTGGAATTAAAGGGGTGTTCCTGGCTAATCGGAAAGTGGATGGGAAGGTAACAACTGTCATCACTTACAACAAAGGTCGAGACTGGGACTACCTCATTCCCCCTGCAGTAGACATGAACAGCAAGCCTGTCAACTGCAAACCGGTATGGTATGAATTTGCAATCATGGCACTTTCAGATAGGATTATATACATTATATAGCCTTCACAATCAACTCCACACTGATAAATCTAAAAAACAGAGATAGTATGTAAAGTTAGATCTTCATAAGAAATTGGAAAAAAATCTTGGTTGCATTAGTCTTCAACCCCTTTACAATGGTGATCTCAAATCAATTGAGATGCATAAGAATAGTTTTGCCAAGTCATTTGGTGGTGGAGGGGAGTCCCCATTACATGTAAAGCACTTTGAGTGGAGTGTCCAGAAAAGCACTTTATAAGTGTAAGCAATTGTAATTATTATTTATAAAATTAATGTTATGTCGCTATTTGTAATGAAAGTGGTCAATGACTTCAGAATTTCATGCGGGGTGCAGGGGTGGCTCTGTGGCTAATGATCTGTGCCTGTGGCTGGAAGATTGCTGGTTCAAATCCTGCAGCTGTCAGAGGAATCTGACTCCACTGGGCCCCTGAGCAAGGCTCTTAACCCCAGCTGCTCCAGGGGTACTGTACAATGGCTGACCCTGTGCTCTGACCCCAGGCTCTCTCCCTATATGTGTATCTCATGGAGAGCAAGCTGGGGTATGTGAAAAGACAAATTCCAAATGCAAGAAATTGTATAGGGTTAATAAAGTAATATTATTATTATTATTATTATTATTATGCCACCAATAACACAGTGATACAACACACCAACTATAAAGCTTTTTAAAGTCAGAGATGTGATAAAGAAGCACAGCTCAGGCGATTTGTCTGTGATCAAAAGTCAGTGCTCATCATTGAGAAGAGAATTTGTATGGCACTAACCTGAAGAGCAGATCATCCTTCCAAAATGTACAGCTGAACAAGCAGGAAATTGATTAGGGATGCCAGTGTGAACCCAAGAGTGACTTTGCAAGATTTTCTGTATCTGAGATTAGAGTCAGTGTTCATATATCAGCAACATCCGAGTTCCTATACTAAGCTGGCATGCATGAGCAAGAAGTAAAAAAAGAGGGCATTAACTGAAAACAAAACATTTTTTTACAAAGCATGTAAATCATACTGAAACGTGTGCTGAAAGGTTGTTTGGCCATGTGAGACAAAAATGGTCTAAAACCAACAACTGTAGTCTAAATTGAAGACTGGCAGAAGTCCAACACAGCACACAACCTAGAAAGCTCCATCCTAAAGAACACTCAAGGTGATGTTAACATCATGTTATCAGCAAGGACTGATAGCTTGCCAGTACTGAGAGAAAAAGAGCGAGTGCTCTGTACGAATGGAATGCTAGACAAAATCGGCCTGAGTCCGCCAAGAATCTAAAACTGGATTGGAGGTTCATATCAGGACAATGACCCAAAGCCCAATGAAGCCAAGCCACGCTGAAGTGGTTTGACAAGAAGAGCGAATTTCCTCACAGCCCAATCAAAGTCCTGACTCGAATCCAGAAGGAAAATTTATGGCAAGACTTGAGGATTCCAGTCCATCGATTATCATACTTGTCAGAACAAGTAAAAAAAAAACAACAACCTTCATTTGTAAACAAAATGTATATACATGCCACAGTACATAAAAAATGTGACATTATTGGTATTGGTTAAATCTTTTTCAAGGCACCATAGGAATAATTCATGGGAATTATGGTTTAGCTGTTGTCGGCATCTTGCACTGTTTAAAACTTGAACAGTATGAATCTGATTAAATCCAGAAATCGGTGGTCACCTACCATTTTAAACTTTCATTTACATAGTCTGTATATTCCTGCTTTACCATGAGTGAAGAATAACTGGATTCTGTCAAGTATTTGTATGCCATTTACATTTCCCAACCCAGCTTTTAGCTTAAAATCAGATGGATTTCTTCCATGTGCTGTTTTTAATAAGAAGTAATGCTTGCAGCTCTCTCTTGATCTTTTTATGCAATCATGCCAAATTCACATTGTTTCTCTTTTGGATTGATGATTTCTTCCTTAGTACAAGGATTATATTGTATTATATTTATAATGAGGAAACAATCATATATTTATGTATTTTGGACTCCTCATTTTCTTAGATCATATCCAATAACTTGAATTGCACAGTGATTGATTGGGTTGGAGTACGGGTTGGCTGGACAATGAGAGTAACAGAGAAAAAGGAAGTAAAGGACAAAGGTCAAGTATATCACCCTGCAGCCATATCTCTGGCAGCCCATTGAAACTAAGCAGGTGTGAGCCTGGTCAATACCTGGATGAGAGACCTCCTGGGAAAAACTAAGTTGCTGCTGGAAGAGGTGTTAGGGGGCGCTCACTCTGCAGTCTGTGTGGGTCCTAATGTCTCAGTATAGTGAGTGGGACACTATACTGTAAAAAAAGGTGTTGTCCTTCGCATTAGAAGTAAAACCAAGGTCCTGACTTTCTGTTGTGATTAAAAATCCCAGGGGGTTTCTTGAAAAGAGTAGGGGTGTTAACCCTGGTGTCTTGGCCAAATTTCCCATTGGTCTTTACCAATCATGGCCTCCTAATAATTCCCCTCTATATATTGACTTCATCACTCTGTTCCCCTCCCCACTGAGGTGCTGCACATTAGTGAGGTGTGGGGGGGAGTCCTCATTACCTGTAAAGCTCTTTGAGTGGAGTGTCCAGAAATGTGCTCTATAAACGTATTATTATTAATATAATTAATATAATTTCTCCAATGGAGCAATCTCTTCCGTATTCTCAAATTTGCTTCAGACTTGTCACTGCTCCTTTGTGGGAGGAGTCACTTCCAGTCACTGCCTGGAAGCCTAACTAGCATTGATAAAATTATCATGTCAGACAGACACATCAATCACTCTCAAAACAATAAACTTCTGCCTTGGGCAAGCTAAGGCAGTGTTACTGCCAGACGTTGAGAAAATGGTTGTGGAACTCTGGTGTTCAGAAGCAAACGGTGGACACTTCACATAAGAAGTAAGTAAGTGCCTGCCCACAGTTCATTTGAAACATGAGAGAGAGCAGCTTTATACATGCACAAATGTATGTATAAAGTGAAATAAAATCATTTGCCTGTGACCCTCACAACCCCTGAGTAAAAATAACAAACTAAAATAAATATTCAAAATATTACACTCACAAAACACCCACATTGGGGCAAACTCATGTTCACATGCCTTAGTGCATGCCAGAATGGAAAAATACACAGATATAAGACTGTTTCATACCATCCAATGCTGTCTCCTGGTTACTCTGACAAGGATGTAGTGGCCAATGCTCTGCCACCACAGCTCCCCTACCTGGCTTCTGCCACGTACCCTCTCCACCTGAATGTAACTAATTCTGACCAAACTGGGCTAAAAGAACCATTAATCGTGAACTAAAATACTGTATACCCATCACAATTATGGGAAACATCTAGAAACAGACTTCATCTTTTCATTATTGAGAGCTACTTCTAAACAATGCAAAACCTCCCAAGCTACTCATAGCCCCTATGTATTTTTATAAGGGTTTCACAGGCTATTTATCTCTTGTAATTAAAGTTTTAGATATTATGGTAACAAACCTGGGGATGGTAAAAGTGTAAAAACGTATTCTATCACATCAAATAATAGGTCCTGACACCACCTTGACATGCAAGCAAATTACAAAAAGATAATAATTGCAACTCCTAAAGTCAGGGATTACTAAGTGCTGCCTTAATTCTACTAGCTAGAATAGAGTATTAGTCATGCTGAGACAATTTTTTATTAAGACTGGCTCTGTGGCTAAGGATCTGCGCCTGTGACTACCCATTCAAACTAGTGTGTGGTGAGCGTACTGGAGCACTATGGCTGCTGTCACATCATCCAGGTGGGGCTGCACATGGGTGGTGGTGGGAGTCCCCAGTACCTGTAAAGCTCTTTATAAGTGTTAGGAATTATTATTACTGTATATGTACTGTAATATTGTTCACAAACAAACTTCAGTGTCAAATCTTAAAGATGTCAAATGATAATATATTCAAATTTGCACAGCAAGAATAATAATAACATTCAATTGGGAAACAGCCCTTTGGTAGCATATGAAAGCACAGTACATTAGTATATTACTGAATGGACTTATTTTCCATCTTTCATAGTAAGAAAACATGGTGAGACAGAAAACACAGGCTCAATATATTTTCTTTGGCACTGTTTTCTTCATGTTACAGGAAAAAATATCTCAAAGTTGAGATGGAAAGATTGACGTTAAATGAGCAATGACTTGACAGGATCTTTTGTTCCAAATTTGTTTGTATGTTTTTTGGTATCATTGTAATTGCCGTACTTATTGAAGTACCTGCATAGGTTTCCTGTAACATAGTGGAACTAAAGCAAGAGTTAAAAGTTACCAAAACACTGCAAAATGTAAGTCCGCAGGGAATGAAGATTAATGGTTTTAATTATATTTTTCACTGCAATATAAACTACTTAATTGTGCAGCAAAATAGGTTTAAATTGCTTTTCTTGTAGATTTATTACTTAGTGTTACTTACAGGTACCAGTCTAGCTGGTTGAGCTAATTGCAGGTGACAAACTGAAGAGCTTCTTGAATCAATTGAGTGCAAGGGTCCAACAAGCTCATTTACATTAAACGCTACACAACACAGCAAAACAAAAGATAAAGACTGGAAGGATCTCAAACCAGTGGAAAGGAAGTTAATTGGTTTCCATTCACGCAAATGCCTTTTCCAAAAACTGTGCTTATTAGACATGATTAGAAGACATATTAGAAGGAAATTCCTTAGAAAACTTGCCTGATCTTGAACTCATGCTTTGTGGAGAAGATTAGATAACATCACTTTATTGGCCATATATAATTTATTGTATTAGGAATTTGTCTTTTCACATACCCCAGACTTATTCTCTGTGAGACACACAGACAGGGAGAGAAGCCTGGGATCAGAGCGCAGGGTCAGCCATTGTACAGCGCCTCTGGAGCAATTGGGGTTAAGGGCCTTGTTCAGGGGCCCAACACGGAAGGATTTCTCTGACAGCCACAGGATATGAACCTGCAACCTTCCAGCCACATGCACAGATCCTTAGCCACAGAGCCACCACACCACCCAATTGGCTTCAGAATTGGCTGAAGTTAATACAATATTGTGTTATCAGCTCATAAGGGCACCTTCAGTGATTGACGCTGTTTTTTTTTGGTGTTCTTGTACATTAAAGCCAGACTGTCACCTCCACCTTCACCTGCGCTGGGCAGACAACCCTTATGTGTCTGGAACAGTGCACACCAAGGACTCTGCACCTGGACTAATCATGGGAGCTGGTAAGTGTTTGATCTATTTGATGTGGTCCATTACAACTCCCACCCTGCAGTCTGTGAGGGTCCTACTGCCCCATTATAGTGGCAGGGACACTATACTGTAGTGGGTGCTGTATTTCGGAGGAGATGTTAAACCAACTTCCTGACTCTCAGTGGTCACTAAAGATCCCCGGGCATTTCTCAATAGTAGGGAGAGTATCCCGGTGTCCGGACCAAATTTCCCATCGGTCTTTACCAGTCATGGCCTCCTAATAATTCCTCTCTAGAAATTGGCTTCATCACTCTCCTTTACCGTGGCCTCCAGATTGTGCCCATGTATGATTGGCTTGCACTTGCCCTGCAATGGACTGGCGCCCCATCCAGGGTGAACTCTGCCTTGTGCTTGTTGCTTACCGGGTAGGCTCAGGCTTCCCACAACACCTTATGGTAAAAAACGGTTTGGCAAATGAAATGATGACTCCCTGGAAATGCTTCAAAGTAGAAAGAATAAATAGAAAACATTCAGTTACATTGTAAGTTAAACCGTAGTGCTAAAAACACTCAAGCTAATAATAAGCTTTAATTTCTTAAACATTCATGGCATTAATCAAATGATGTCATAATTAGAACTGTTACGTTACAGTTCTTAGGTCCTGGGTTCAGCTCTGGATCAGGGTACCTTCCCTGTAGAGGACTCCTCTAGTTACATGGGGTTTTGCTAGGTTTCCTACAACCTTTCAAGACTTCTCTGACTAGGTTGCTGATTGCTATCTCTAGGGTGTTTACATGTGTGCCCTGCAAGGCTGTCCCTCCCAGAGTTGGCATGGCCCTTACCAGGAATAAGAGGATCTCTTATAATGGATGAGTGGATTTATGGATTTTAAATATTGCAAGATGCTTACAAACTGTAAAGTGCTCTCCTCTCTTCTCTGATTTGCATCAGTGAGTGAGTGATTGATGATTTGAAGTACATACAGTATAGTACATGGCATGTTCTGCAAATTTAATGTGAGCCTAGACACTTAAACAAGAACATTTTTTAAAGAGAACATTTTTTTGTGTAGCATAAGGTGATGCCAATGAATATGGCGATCATGTTCATCGTCATTATTTGAGAAATGTCAAATTAATAAGTCATTAAAATAATGTAATGATATAGAAATTACTACCAAGAACACTGCTCATTCTGTGGACTAAAACGTAAAATATACTTATAGTAAAGCACACCTGAAGCTAACATCAAATCCATGCTTTCTCTGTGGCAGAGTATATAATAATCATATTAAACTGAAAGCCCTTTCTAAACTTTTGTATATTTCCAGAGAATAATTGTATTTATAACAATATTTATGAATATTGATTTATGCAAAACTACAGACAATGGTGAATATTACGTTGTGTAGTCAGTTCTGAGCTGCTTTAATGTCTTTCTTTTTTGTAAAGGAGCGCATTTTGTCTTTATGTAGAAATAGCAGTTTAATGGAGCTAGCCCTAATGAGACCCCTTACATCCAAAATATGTCCAAGAGCCTGTAAACACAATAGCATACATACCCAGCAGGGAATACCCTCAATCTATTAGACTTTTGGTTTAAATGAGCTTAGTGACCTCAGTGAAGAGGATTAAACACATGACATTTTCATTCTTCCATTATCCTTTGTTTTGATAGTATTAAAAGGACAGCATAGCATGCATAATAAGACACAAGCTTTCTAGGCAGCTTGGCATAATGCAGAGCTGAGCAAGAATAAACAATAAGAAGGATGAATCCCCTTTCATTGTTGCACTGATAATGGCTCTTGTTTTTTGAGTTCTGCATTTTGTTTTTTTCTGCTGTCTTCATCTCTCTCAGAAAGCATCAGTGACAACATTATTTTAAGCTCATAGCACATTTTTATACTGAGAAAGTCAAAATCAGCTTTCTTTTTTCTTGGATGACTTGTATGATTGAACAGCATAAATTACTCAGATAAATGCCAGTGTCCCACTTATCTTGCTTACAGATGTGTGTTATTAAGTGTATTGGATTTATTAAGGATATCAGACCTCAGTGATGAAGAATTGATGATAATTTATTGTATTTATTTATCATAGAAATTCACAAACAGCACATAAATTGTTTACATTGGTCTTTAGAATGTAGTAGTTTAGCTTCTAGGACATGTACAAAGAAGAAATAGCGTTGATAACACAGAACACCTGCCATTCTGTCCGATTTGACCAGTAAATTTCATATATATCATATTGAATGCTCATGTGTAACTTCCTTTATATTGTACTTACTGATCATGTTTTCAAAAATTATTATGTACTGTATGTGAATTTAAAACTGCTCAATAACAAGCTTGGTTTCTTCTTATACAGATTGAGGTGTATTAACAACAAACTAATTATAATAGTAGAAAATACTAATAGATTTTGAGTAAACTGTTAATGCCATTTACATACTGTACCTATGTTGTAATTCTTGATCTAAGATGTCTAAGACTTTTGACAATATTATAGCAGATATTACAGTATATTAAAATGTAAATGCATTGATAAAGGCCATAAAAAAGAAAAAATCATTTACTAAAACGCCACTCAGTGCCATCTGGACATGGTCATGTTCAAGCAGAAATCACTAATCATTTGGAAGTGATTTTTTTCCTGTTTAACACACGTAAGTTACAAGTTTACAAATATGTTTTAGGAAGCTAGTGAAGTAAAGCTTCCTAAAGCTTTACTTTACTTTAGTGAAGAGCAATGTAACACCATTCCCAGTAGGACAGCATGCTCCAAGCAAAATTTAAAGCAGCATTATCTTGTAACATGATCTGATCAGATCACAAAGCTAAGCAAGGCCTGGTATTGTTGTGATGGACTTGCATGGGCTTAGGCCAGCAGATATATCACCCTGTAGCTCACCACTAGCAACCCACTGAAGCAAAGTAGGTATGAGCCTGGTCAGTACCTGGATGGGAGACTCCTGCTGCTGAAAGAGGTGTTATAAGGACCAGTAGAGGGCATTCATCCTGCAGTCTATGTGGGTCCTAATGCCCCAGTATAGTGAATGGGACACTATACTGTAAAAAGGCACCATCCTTTGGATGAGATGTAAAACCGAGGTCCTGACACTCTGTGGTCATTAAAAATCCCAGGGTGTTTCACAAAAAGAGTAGGGGTGTTACCCTCTCGTCCAGGCCAAATTGTCCATTAGAAATGTTACCAATTCTCGCCTCCTAATAAACCCCATCTATGAATTGGCTTCATCACTCTGTTCTCCCCCACATTGATAGCTGATGTGTGGGGAGCATTCTGGCGCACTATGGCTGCCGTTGCATCATCCAGGTGGGGCTGCACATTGGTGGTGGTGGAGGAGTCCCCATTACCTGTAAATCGCAAGTGTCCAGAAAAGCGCTATATAAGTGTAAGGAATTATCCTGTTTTGGGTGTATCCTGACTTGTGCCCTTGTGACCTTGTATTAGATTAAACAGTTAAGAAAACAATATTTGTTATAAAATGGATATTTTATCATGCTGTATACAGTACTTGTAGTATTGTCATGACCTAGCATTGTAGCTTATTTAATTCAACTGATAAAAAAGAAGATCTGATGAAGTATACATCACGCATGATAAACACAAGCTACTGCCAGCGGGTTCCATTTGAGCAGCTAAACTCTGACTTGTATAATGTCAGTGCAACACTGCACTTCAACTGACCACCTCAGGGAAAATACATTTGGGTATTCTTTTTCTTTTGTAAAACCTCAACTTTTCTGCATCCCTTACTTTACAACTCTAAAGCTGTACATTTGCTGAGTGGAACGAGATTCACAGACTGTGCTATTAATAACAGCACCATAGGTACTGTATCAAAGGCTTGCAGCTGTCAACATCACTTTTCAAATGTACAGTGAATGCGGCGCTTCCTTTTAGAAATTCAACAGCAACATTATCTGTAATGTAATATATTTGACTGTGCATTGCTTCTGTTTTTCCAAGCTGTCTGTAGTTTATCTGTCCATGTATGTTCATTGCATTTGTCCTTACATTTTTTGCAGGCAACTTAGGCTCCCAGTTGGTGGGGTATAAGGAAGAAATGTATATTACTTCAGACTGTGGGAAATCTTGGAGACAGGTATATTATTTTTTTTGTCCTCCAATGACTGTCTGGATACCGGTACTATGCTTTACAAGAAAATTATTAATCCACAAAACCACACAATGTGCTTACTGTAGATGCTAGTCGTCATCTGAGGCCAATGAAGGAGGATGGATCACCATTCTAGAGTACTGAAGCCAAGTGTCTGGGGATAGGGCTATGAAGACAGCTATCATTAGTGGCCTCTGGGATACGAGATGGCTATACCTGTAGTGGTAGTCATTTAGTAGTGGTTGTAGTGGTAGAGGCCTTTATTGAGTGAGCATCTAGACCAGAGAGCATAGTCCATTGGTCTGGCATTGGGAAGCTCTTATTCAAGTTATTTATTAGATGAAAAGTAATCAACTGTTCCAGGTTCTAGTCCAGTGTCAGTGGCCTCTACAGAGCGAGAATGTCTGTGAAATCAAGTCCACTTCCAATGGGGGGGTAGGTCTGGTGTACTCAGGTGCAAAGCAGTAACAGAGAGACCTTAGAGTGCCCAAAGCAGATAAGTAACAGCTAATGTAGCAATACTGTATGTAAGGTGTAAAAAATACTAGTCTTGTCCTGCAACACATACTGTACCTGTAGGTAACATGGACATGACCATGGAGAAAAAAGATCTGTAAGATATATAGGTTCATAGGTGTATGTGCATGGGGAGTACACAGAGGCAGAGAGGCATAGGTGTGTTCAGGGGCACCAACAGTATGTGCTGCAAGGCCAAATAAAGATAGAAGTCGCAGAAAGGCAAGGCTAATATGCAAAGTATTGGTGTCTTTTTTTCTATCACGGATAGTCCTCCGTGTTCTCAGGGCTGTCAAAGGTAAAGAAAAGTTAAGAAATGAAAGACAGAATGGTGGCAAGAGTAGCCAGAGAATAAGACAGACAACACAAAAAAGGAGAAAAGGTAGAGACATACATCTGGGGAAAAGAGAGTTGATGTCTTTGAGAAACGTGAAAATGTGTTTAAACCTCTGGACTTTTTAGGTTTTAGATTCAAATTCCAGGTGCTGTATTATAGAATGGTTATTTACCAAGGTAATCTTCATTCAGATTGCTGCAGTCAGCTGCCGCATGAGATGGTACACATGTAATGTGAACTTTCTAATCAAAGTGTCAGCCAAATAAATTAATAATGAAGAAAGTAAAAAATAACTAAGAACAGACTAAATTAGCAGAGGGGATAGAGCCAAAGCAATGGAACTCAATCTATAAGCAAGAAGAAGCAGGAAAATGTAAGGCAGGGAAATTAACAATATTAACAGAGGTGCTAACTGAAAGCTTTCGTAGTTTTTTTTTATTTCAAAGCTAACAAGAAGAAAGAAGAATCTTTTGCTTTCCTGAATAGCAAACAGACTGCTTCTACACAAAGGAGTGGAGTGTTAGAGACCAAACTCTCAGCAAAATGCAGAAAGCTGTTTTTTATCACCTACTCAAACAGAGAGAGGGTGAAGTGTGGATAAATCTGAGAAGGGGACAGGGGTCAGTTTTAACGTGGATGCACACACATCCAAGCACAATATTACAGAGACAGTAGCTCACTCACATACCTACAATACATTATGTGAGAAAATGAAAGAGGAGTAGAAGGAGCTGTGTTTGCCCTACTGTACATCCCTGCTGCATCACACTTCTTGGTGACCTATTGACAGTGCCAGTATAAAGATTCAGTCCTCCCTGCCTTGTGTTTGAAAATATCCCACAGGTCTGTGGCTGCTCTTCAGAACAAAAGAGAACCAAGTCAGTCCAATCATCTGTGGACATTTGTTTAGCATGGATTGTGTTTAAATCAAATATACAGTAGTTCACTGAAAAGCAGGAATAATTGTAAGGCTCAAGTGCAGAATATAACAAAATCTAGATGTTTAACATAATTAATTCTGCAGTCTACAGTGACACTTCAAACATTTATATGTCACTTCTCTCAAGAGAAAGCTTTGGGTTATATACAGCCTTTATTTTCTTTAATTTTAATAAATCTAGTTACTCTTTTCAACATGTTTTTTAGAGCAGAACTGCTGAAATTATGACAAATGTGTTGTGCTGCAATAAGCCCTGCACATGTAATTATGTATAAAACAGTGATGAATACACAAGCAAGAAAATAGCAGCCTAGTTAGAAAATCTGAGCAGTTTGGCAGTGACGAAATGTTTAAGTGCTACTAGGACTGGAAGGACTTATGTTGGCCAGAGGGCTTTTGGTTTTCAACACAAAAGGTACTGCTTAGACCCGTGATGCCACTTTTGGAGACATTAGTTCCAGATCAAGGAGGACAGGCTCTAGCCCTCCTGAAAGAAGCTGTCTCAAATGATAAATGCTTTGGACATAGGCATACATTCTCCATGTGTGATACAGAGGTTGTACAGTAGTTGTAGAGCCCCACAGCTGAGCAATAAACCACTGGCAATTCCAAACTGAGAGGTTATGAAAGTTGTCAGTTACAATTTTATTTTAAAAAAGAGCACCCAAACAATCTGGCCCCATGTCTGCATCTGCTGTACCTGTGTTTTGAAATATGTCTTGCCCACTAAGCGCCAGGATCATAGGAGGTGTAGCTACAGTGTGTAGCTGCTGTACTGAAAACCATCCTTGGAGGAGCTTTAACTATATATGGCCAATGGATGACTGGGCTACAGAAGTGAAATACAGCATGTTTGACAACAGCTTCCATTTTTTTAAAGATGTTTTATCATAGACATTTGAATATTTTAATGACCGATACTTTTAAATTAGTAGAATATATTTTTAAAAATTGGAGAGCTGTCCAAACCAAATATGTATAATATCTGTTACACTTAATGCTTCTTTGAGTCACTGCTTTTATGTTTGCAGTACAAGGCAGGCTCACGTCAGGTCAGCTCCTCTTAATACACGGTTCCTCAAATGTGTAAATTGGATTTATAATAAAGTAGATTGGGAAGAGGTAGTGCTAGCCAACTTTAAGAACCAAGATGTGGAAAGTCAACACTTTATTCATTGCATTTTTAACACTAGAGACTTTAATAAATTCTGCATTCTCTTTGCTTTATTTTAAACTTTCAGAGAAAAAAATCTATATTTACTGTTGAATCGATAGTTTTATGTGTTTACTTTACATAACTGATGGGTTTTTCTTACAGATTTTTCTGCTGAACTTGCTTCCAATATGTTTAATTAGGCTTTCAAGTAGTATAAGCCTATGGTGATTGTAAGGTTTTCTTTTTTAATTTAATCATTTTTGAAACTGCTTGTGTTCACAGACCAGACAAAAACTTCAAACTAGGCAGCTATATTGGAACAGATGAACCACTACATTTTTTACACAAGTGGAGGTCCTACATCAACTGAAGTAATAGCCTGACCTACAGTACATATTTGAAAGCACTAATAGAAACATGGCAGATTTCATTATCAGCTAGAGCTTTTGAGTTGCTGAAAAGCTGTTTGATGATTTGTATGCCCAAACCAGGTCTCAATCCATTCTTAGAATTAGGACCCATCACACAAACTATAGTATTTCTGTTCAAAACCTGCAAGGCCAAGTACCTTCAAACTTTACAAGGTAGGGTTTCTCACAAGAAAAAGCTTGGTGGTAATGTCCTGCAGTTGACAAAGGGGCACATTAACATTAGCATCCCCAACACCTACAGTAGTTATCCAACACTAGATTACTGTACTATGTACTACTTTATTATTGTAACTAAACAATATTATCCTGAATAAAATGTTATGACCACAACAGCTGGTTTGATTTTATATGGTTCATCGAAGAAGTAGGCTACCTGTGGAAGGCTACCCATGTAGACGCTGCCTGAGGAAGAGTTTTATGCTTGAAACGTATTTCTACTTGGTATTTCTTTGTGCATTAATCCATCATTATGTTCTTTTTTTCCGTTGAGGCATTGTTTATTATTTTTGCGCTCATTGAGGGAGTAAGTCTTTTTTCTCCTTGAAAAGCCAAATGATCATGCGCTGTGTTACTACACAACTATATTTTATTACAAATCCTTGGGCACCTTTTGTCAGCGTTAACACATTTGTTTGGCCAGGTAGTGCCGAGTTTCGCCCAGTAGACCTGCCTGACCTGTATATAACTGTGAGAAGCCTTGCAAGTAAGGTTGTAGTAACAGCAGTATGAATGTATGTGAAAATGAGGACCCTGCATACACCACAATGTCTGCCTGTTCATCATTTCTTTCACTTTGTGACATTATTCTACATTGCATGGTATTAACATCTGACAAAGTAATTCATGCATATCCCAAGATGGCCTCACAACAGACACTGTGATCAAATAGCCACTGTCTTGAGAACTGCAGCACAGATTAAATTAAAACTTTGTGATTCAAACTTTGTGATTCATCCAGTACTGCTTCCAATTTGCACTTAACAAATTGCTATGATAATTTTCTTGCCCACAATGGGACACCAACTGCTTGCCAAAATGCAGCTTCAAACTATGGCCTTGAAACCACTGCACTAATTGCCAGGAAACTTCTCAGGTTTCATCATTCCCTGTACCTCACAGGATGAAGTGATACTTTATACACCCATACTGAGTTATTTCCTACTTGGCAAACACATCCCGGAATGCTAGCTGTTCTTCTTCCCAGATGGTCTGGTCAGTTAGTTCCAAGGTTTTATCACACTAAACCCTGGCTTCAGAATGTCGAAGCAACATGTTTTACACCTATTATTTCTCATCATCTTTTTGTTGCGAGAAATGGAGACCCTGTCAACAACTCTACTTTATGAATGTTTTGTTGGATGACCTCCAAACTTGGTTAGTATCATCGTAGTTTCCCCTCATCTGTAGTTTGCGCACACTGTGCATATGAGTGGGGACGTGCTTGGAAGCCTTTAAAACTGCTTTTTCCAGGTTTTCATTACTATTATTGCAGGTTTTTGAGGAGGAACACCATATTCTGTATCTTGATCATGGAGGAGTCATAATAGCCATTAGGGACAGCTCCATCCCACTCAAAATACTCAGGTAATGGTTTCATTATGTTTACGGTCATTCTGTGCTCTTCAGGAAATTGACACCCTTACAAGTTTGTAGGAAATAGTCACACGAAGCAATGTGCTTTATTTGTCAGGAAGCGATATTAAGTCCAGAACATCAGTTCAATTATTTTACAAAATTCTCAGCAAACAATTAAAATGGTCAACAGTCAAGCGTTATAAAGCCACAAGTTCACCTTTATGCTTCCTTTGTCTGAGGAGGGTTATCAAATATAAAAATCGCTTTGGAAGCATTGCAATGATTGTTACAGCCATCATTCGTACTCACAATTTTTCAGAATATTGTCAATAGTACCTGTATAAGCATTTTATGAGGAACGTGAATGCCTTTAGAAAACAGCATTCCTTTCAAATATTTTTTCTACTAAGATGAGCCTCTGGTATTTGCAACTCAGTTCTGAAACACAGGGTAAGTTTGGCAGCTTTGTGTTACTGAACTCCTGGACTTCCAGTCTAAAACCAAACTTTCAGTGACTACAGGGCATCAGTGATTCTATTTTAAGTACTTGGCTTTTCAGCATCTGAGCTTAGGGACAGACCTCTAATCTCTAACATTTCATAAAACCATCATCATAAGATGTTAGATATTCCAGGGAGGTTTATTAGCAGATCTCCCTGGTGTGTGTGCACTTCTGCGATGCTCACATATTCTCACTGTTCTTAATATTTCTTACAAACCAGTAATTGGTGAAAATATTATTGTAGGCTAGGCATCATGTTAACACATTGACCTAAGGCTTATTAGTTGAAGCAGTGTTTGTGAATTATTCTCCTCCCCATGTTACTGGCAGAGTCTCTTAGATATTAAAGTTGTACATTAAATATGAGGTTGGTCATCCTATATTTATGATGCAAAATTTTAAAAGGACCTTTCATTTTCTTATTAATTTAAAACAGCTTCTAATTGAGAACTCTTTCTAGCAAAGTCATATGGTTCTGACATTTCCCCCAGTGTGCTATAATATTATATAATATGTCTACTGAAAACACACTGAGCTTTTAATGCCGCTAAATTTACCTCCTACCCACTCACTATTGGCTGGAGAATCAGCATTGAATCTTGAAATTACCAGCAGAGTCCTTGTCATGCTTGCTCTTACTGTATGTTATTTTCTAAAATATTGAAGCAAGCATTATCCATAATACCAATTAATTTTACAAAGAACAATTGCCCCTACACTTACTCTACTGTTGGTAATAACTTAACTTGTAGCCTTTAACTGCTTGTTAGATTGGAACTAAATTTATGTTGTACATTTTATTACACAAATCTGATGAAGTCCTGTTTGATTTTTTTAAGACCACATACATAGACTTGTACAAGTAGGATACTTGTTGAAATCTGTTTTCGTGTATTTTATGTTTTACAAGTGACTTATTAATGTTTGAATCCTTAAAGGTTCAGCATAGATGAAGGGCGTACATGGACTACCCACAACTTCACCAGCACTTCAGTATTTGTGGATGGTCTTCTTAGTGAACCTGGAGATGAAACCCTTGTCATGACGTGAGTTTATTACACCTGTCTACACTGCATTATTTACTACAGTATATGCATTTGAGCTCCTTTGAAACGGGATATTACTGTGTGTAACAGCCTGCCTTGCTGTCTTCCACTATTTTTAAGAAACAAGCCAGAAAAGAAGGTCACATTACATCTTCCCATAAACTTTGCATTCTAAATGAGCTTGTAGAATCTTTTTTTTTTATTATTTCCAAAAGAGCTGAGATATGCACAGAGGGTTGGCTGTAACAGTAAAGCAATTTTCTGTTCTTTTTAATAAAGTCTGAGGGATCTAATTGGGGTCAGAAATTGTGGCACTCTCACTGTCTGTACCGTAAGAGAAAAAGAAAATGACTGATGGAGACCTGATGACATAATTTTGAATGTGAACAAAAGCAAAGTAATTTGAAGACATAGAATTAGGTTCCCTCAGTCTCTCTAGAGAGTTAGGTTTTCAAGGAGATTCTAAAGGCCATATCACACAGATTGAAGGATGTGTTCTTGCATATCCTAATTTTCGCAGAGCTATTAAAAATATGGCTATTGGAACCAACAGAATTTGTTGCATTTGAATGTGCTTCCACAGTAGAACAGCATGTGGATCCTTACATCAGGTGACAATTTGTTAGATTTTAGTACTCTATCAGAAAATTATCAGCAAGTAGTTTGGTTTCCTGTAAACACAGCAAAATTATTTATTATTCTTTTAGCAGCAGCAGCAAAAAAAAGAATATTGCATTCAGATAATTCAGATGACTGCATAAACAGATCATAAGATTTTGTATTTAATGCATTGTGTGATATTAATGTTAAATGTAAGTGTGCAGCATGCGCACCTACTGTGCACACTAATTGTATTACGTTGTACAATACTGAAACATAAACAATAACTAGGAAAGTTTTGTATTCTGAGCATAAGGAAGAATCCACATAGAAGCTTTTTGAGAGCAGGAACTAATGATTTCGAAGATAGAAAATGCCAGCTACGTCAAAACAGGACGACAATTGTTTTTTTTATTATTATTGTTTCAATTCTAACATTTTCTATCAGTATTTCCCTTTGAAGTTTTTGCCAGCGCGTCTGTACAGTTTGACAGATAAACGTTCGTGAAGTCTGAAATTTAATAGTATACCTTTTACCTTGACTGGGTAATGGTTCGTATAAAATGAAAGCGGGCAGAAACAAAGGTCTGCACCTACGATGTCCGGAGAACACTTTTACAAACATTAAAATGTTAGACATAAAATGGACTGGACGTCAGATGTAAAGCTTTTTAATATAAGAAATCTTACTTTGTTCAATGCCGGATTTATGGCAGTCTTGCAAGATTTTTAGTCAAGTAAATGTCTCCACCTAGTGACAGAATTACAACAAGGCACGCACCGTAAATCACTGCATGTTGACTCCTCCTGAAGACAGCCTTAATATTCTCTTCTAGAAAGGAAATTCTGTAGAATTCCAGTAAAACAAATTGTGTCGAATGTAGGGTCCAAGAAACAAGTATCTTCCACTGCTTTTCTGAGAAAAATATAACCTGCATTTCCTGCTATGCTATTTTTTTTTGTCTTCTTATTACAGGGTCTTTGGCCATATGAGTTATCGGTCAGACTGGGAGCTGGTGAAGGTGGATTTCCGCCAGTCTTTTCCCAGGCAGTGTACTGAGGCAGACTATGATCCTTGGAAGCTAACAAATTTGCAGGTAAACACTGTGCATCTTCCTAATTAAGGGTTGTGTCTGTAGTCCAGAGTTTCATGTCAAGTAAAGTCATATTTGTGTTTTTCTGTACCATAATATTAATATTAACCTTAATATACCCCCAGCAAATTAATCTTAATACTAATGTGTGTACTTTATATGGTAAAATTCAGAAATCTCCAATGGTAAGAGCAAAGTAGTTTCACAAATCTGGATTAACTGTTGTTGTAATAGAACACCTAGTGCTAGCAAAAGTGATTCTATCCATTATCTTCTAGATATTATGGGGAAGCGATACAAAGACAAGCAAAACACTACGATATATAGTTAAACATACACACTGTAGAATTTAAATCACGTTATGTGATGTTAAAATTGTATTCAAGAATATTTTGGTCACCATGTTATAGAAAAGATATTGCTGCTCTGGAATTAATCCAGATAAGAGCACACAGATACATTCCAGAGCTTAATGGAGTGACCTGCACTGACAGGAGTAGAAACTGTCAAAAAGCATTTAATAACTGAGAGCCGGAGGGAATTCTATAGACAAAGGGTTGTGGGAGTTGGGAAATAAGCTATCCAGCCATGTTGTTGAAGCCAATACACTGGTTTCCTTCACAGCTGGATGAGATTCTTAGATCAACTAATTTCTAACTACAGTACCAACTGTCTATATGGGCCGAATGGCTTCCTCTCATTTACACTGTAACTTTTTTTATTTCTTGTTTTTTTTTTCATATCATATTAAAGCTTTTCTCACAAGGCCTGTGCCTGTTTAGCTAACTTTGACCTTATGGATGACTTTACAGGATTTTTCTTCTTATATTTATTTTCAGTGTTGTTTTAAATGTAATTACAATGATCGAGCCTAACGACATTCTGGTAGGTTAATTGGCGTCTGAGAGAATTGACCCTGGTGTGAATA
The DNA here is from genome assembly GCF_040954835.1 of Lepisosteus oculatus. Lineage (NCBI taxonomy): Eukaryota > Metazoa > Chordata > Actinopteri > Semionotiformes > Lepisosteidae > Lepisosteus > Lepisosteus oculatus. Next base: position 41,989,736 of record NC_090696.1, on the reverse strand, counting down.
CAGTATGTGCGTGTGTGAGGTACTGCAAATAACAGGCTATTAAACGAAGGCAAATGAGTTAGTGCTGATTTATGTTTAATTTGTCCATCCAGTTTGCATCAAAGACATAAATAATACAGACATTCATAATTTTGTCATAATAATGGAATAATAGTTCTGTTTTTATCTGAATAATCAGTGTGATCACAAATTTCAAGCAGAAACAGATAAAATATTGAGATTCACAGAAGCTGACCAAAGCAAAACAGTGATCAATTAACACAATGTTCCAAAGAAGTAAAACTTTTAAAAATAAAAGTTTTTTTTTTTTATCTTTTCAGGGAGAGCTGTGTATCATGGGGCAAGAGAGAAGTTATCGAAAGAGAAAAGACTCATCATATTGTATCAAGGGAAAGAGCTTCACGTCTGTTCTAACATCCAAACCCTGCCAATGCACGGAAAAGGATTTTAATTGGTAAAACTAATCCCCCTGCTTTTGAAAACATGTCTTGTAAAAGCAAAGTGTTTTTTTCCTGAAATAACTGCATAATAGTACTGAAATAATAGTACTATGAGTACTATTTGTGCCAAAAAATTATATAATAGAAAAGAAGATCAGTCCTCCGGTAATTTAAATATACAGTATTGTATAGTTCTTTGGAGGAGAATATTCATATGTCTTACACCTTATATTGAAGAATTACTGACCACTGTGTCATAAAACATTCTGTACTAATGTTAAATTAGTATTGATATTCTGTGCTTGTTTTTTCACATTCTTTAGTACAAAGCTGAGTGATTAGGAGGTACTAAAATATCTGGACACTACAGAGAGTGTGTTGTTCTTCTTCATGAAAACAGCCAGTGAAGTACAAAGAGAACGCAAGATCTGCATTCGTCTGGAATAACAACACTCTCTGGATGCTCTGTCTACTGTTTTATCATCACAGAAAACACCCATTCTTTTTCTGTACAAAAAACTTTTGGATCTATTTCTGAATATTAATAATTGTAATGTCATTTGCAGAACCGCTTTATACCATACGGTGGCACGGGAATAATTGTAATGTTCATTTCTAATTAATGCAGTAATGTTAGAAAAGATAAATAGAAAAGATTGACATTATTATTTTGAAAGAAAAAAACAGTAAAAAAAAACCACAATGAGTCTAGTTCTGCTCAAGTGTAGGTATATTTAAATGTAAACTTTTAAGCCCCATGACCACCCATGACCAGTGTCAATTTGCTGTTGTCCTTCTGTCCTTGTAGTGACTATGGCTTTGAAAGGGCCGCTAGCCTGAAGTCTGAAGGGGACAGGTGCTTTGCTGATTTCTGGCATGACCCCAGCTCTCCACCTTACGACTGTGTTTTAGGGCAGAGCTTTTTCTCCAGCACTGGGTGAGTTCTTGAAAGAATCTTCAATGAGTTGGCTCAGGAAAAGATGACAGTTTCTCCATTTATGAATCACTTCATGGCACGTCTCTAGTGGTGCTTGAATTCATTGCACACTGCTTTTTATATCTTAGAATGAAAAAAATGGATTGCAATTAGCTGTTTAATCATTTGACAAGAAAGTGAAAAAAAGAACTCGCCTTAATAACAGTAATTCATAATGAGTTTGGCATTACACCAACATTGTAATTTGGATAAACATTTGAAAACTGAAAGAAATGCTGTGAAGTGCCTTGAGTACTAAAAGATTTATCCACATTTTTCTGTTCTCTAGGTTTCCAACTCCACTGGTATAAATAGAGGAGAATTGCAGATTTAAGTGTTATATGACAGATGCATCTTCTTGGTGCATGAAGATCACATACAGTACAATCATTTTGTTCTTTGACCTTAAACATGGCAGCCTTTATGAGCCAAGATAGGAGAGAAGTGACATGGCACATTCTTCAATATCTGTCCTTTTCACCTCATCAAACTGTAGACATGAAGCCTAGAAAAGTAGGGTTTGCCCACTAAATACCAACACCAAGGACTCCGACACAACAGCCTGATTGTGGTGATACTGGAAGTGTCTGTTCTCAGAATATTTCAGGCTGTCAAGTATAGCAGTGGCTCCCTGGCTTCAGAGATAGTGTGAATTTAAGAGAAAATAAAACAACTCTGGTCACAAAGGCAGCATAGTAATGAATATCACTTTTCAAGACTACAATCCAACTACAGAGATATAAAAGAATAGGAGAAATTAAAGTTGATGTGGAGGGTCCTCTCTAAGCAATTGGAGATTATAATTTCCACAACAAAGTGCCTTTATTTCTCTAAAGAAGTGTGTGTTACCTATCTAGTACAGATATCAACCCATACTGTACAGCATGATAAGCCACAATGTCTCAGTATCCTACAAGTCCTGGCCTGAGCTCACAGCCTCAAAAGTAGATGATCCTAAATCAACCAGGCATTATGTCTACAGTAGACAATATATACAGTATTGTCTATGTGTAATACTGTATATATTTTTGTGTAAGTGTAATACTGTATGTTTTGTTGTTTTTCTTTTTATTAGGGCTACAAGTTCCAATCAACTTTGTTGACATGGGAATGAAGTATTGATTTGAATGGGATCCACTAAGTATTTACAGTACATGTATGAACAATAAAGCATGTTTCAACAGCTTTCAGCCACAGTTCATATATCAACAGCATACTGTATGATGAAGTAATTGGATATTGTTGTGTATCACACCAAGGAGACAGGATGCAACAAAAAAAATTGAAGAAAAAACATTTTCAAAAGGAAAAATAACAGCATGATGGCCAGCACATCTACAGGATTCTCTCACTTTGGCTACATCTGAATTTCCAAACACAGTCTGTTAGAAATGAAGCAGAGTGAAGCACAAAGCAGCATTTTTAAATACGTTGATGCCCAACCACCAGCATGCATGCAAAATTAATTATGCTCACTCCAATTGCATCCGAGCAATACTCACTCCCACGCGAGGTCCAGGAGTGGGAAGAGTTGGAAAGGAAACATGCCCTTAACATGCCTGTGTTGTACTGTAACTATACAGTTTGTTCTGCACTTCAGCAATAATGAACTATTTACAAGGGTTGCAGACAATACAGATGTACCACATACATTTGTTTTTCATTATAATTCAGAGAAGAGAGAAACAGCTGGAAATTGCAATTTCATGATTATGAAAATGTTAAGTATGTTGTGTTGTTTAATGCTTTTTTTCCTTGGAGGGGAATCACAGTTTTTTCTTCCTTTCTGAAATCTTATTTAATAAAATTATGCCAGTACACCAAGACTGGTACTTTATGGATGGATCTGGATGTATTTTATGGATGGATCTGAAAAAAAAAGTTTCCTCTCTAAAAAATGCCTTCATTTCATATTGTTAATTACCGGTAAAACATCTGCAAATGCTAAATCAATTTGGAAATGACCAGCCATTTACAGGAATTGTGAACAAAATATTAAAATGTCATTTACTCGAAGTAAGCTCTTGCCTGATTCATCTTTACAGCTACAGAAAGGTGGTGTCTAATGTCTGTGAAGGTGGAGTCAACAAACAGCAGAGTTCCAAGCAGCACACCTGCCCTTTGCTGCCCCCTAGAGGTTTACAGCTTGGAATCAAGGGCGAGTCTCTGGCTGTGGGTCCTGGTGATGACATCACCTTCGTTGTCAGGCAGGAGCAGGTATAGTAAGAAAAACATGGAACTGAAGTGGGGAGGTGAACCGGCATGGACAATGTGGTTAAGCACATTCGGAGAGAGAAATAAGAACAGGAAATCAGACGTTTCAGAGGCAGTATTGAGTGAGAAATTTCATAAAGTAATAAAAAATAATTTCACACTGATTCAAAAACTGACACTGATCAAAAGTCATTTTGTTTCCTTTAAAGGTATTTAAAAAATAAAGTGTGAAAGTGTTGCTCCTTGAACATATTTTTGTAAAAGGAATGAAACCACCAAGTAACGGCAATCAACACTGCTGTACTGAAAGTGGTGTCAGTCTAGTTCAGAAAGTTTGAACTCTATGGATTTAAGGAAGTTACTCACTACAGATCTACTTTCTTATAGGGAGATACTACAAATACGAAGTACCAGGTGGACCTTGGTGATGGAGTGAGAGCTATCTACAGAAACCTGACTGTGACAGACGAGCCGATTCAGCACCGCTATGAGAAACCAGGCATCTACCGGGTCACAGTGAAGGCAGAGAATCCAGCAGGGCATGATGAGGCTGTGGTCTATATTCAAGTCAACTGTAAGTGATAAAAATTCCAGCTGAACTTTTCACTATTCCCCTTGTCTGATCCGTTAGATAATCCAAATTGTCACACCAAGCCTATACCAAGTGTTAATAACATTTTTTTAAAAATTTAAACGAAAATAAAACACTCCCAGACTCCTTGAGGTGGAGCAGTTTCCTACTATTTGTTGGCTACAAAAATCTGTTGTAAATTGTTTTGTAGTATATATTTCAGTTTTTGTATTAAAATTTGTCTTACCTTTTGGCACTCTGGAGCCCAAAGACCTCACCCTCTTTTCACAATACGACCCTGTTATGAATGATTATTTGTCAGCAGTATTTTGAGGAACTTTGTGAGAAAGACATTTATGTATCTTTTTTTCTATTAATTTTCCTGTGGATGAAGCCCCCCTACAAGAAGTCCATTTAGAAGTTGTTCCTATTGCCGGAAGGAACAAGGAGGTGAACCTGACAGCATCAGTCCTTCCTGCAACTGCAAATTTAACAGTCTTCTATTGGTGGATCGGGGATAACCTGCAGGTACAATTTGCAACACTTCATAAACACCAGCTAGGCAGTTAAAACCTGTATGATTTTTTTTTATATTAACCATATATAATTAACCAAATAAACACCCATGCAAAAGTATTACATAAAATTAAATGCAAATATTGAATCTATAAATCCTGATATACTCCATAAAAAGTAGTTGCAGACAAAGAAGTTTACATTTTAAGAAGGGTAGGGGTTGTGTTGTGTTTGAGCTATTGCACAGCAGCCTACCCAGGGTTAAGTCAATCGTAATTGTAGAATTGCAATATACTGTATGGAAGGCACAAAATTAACTGTAGAAGGAGTAGTACTGGTGGATTGCAACATCTAATAACGAACCCAACACTCTTTCAATTATTTACAGTATGTGCTGGTGAACAATTTGTCTTGTTAATTTCTATGCTAATAAAAAACATCATCATCAGATTTAATGGTGAGATACATAACATTTTTAAAATGTAAGGGATTATTTGTTTATTTTTTATTTAATTGATTTATATTTTAATTCAAGTTTTTAACAGTTATTAGACCCAGAACAAGACAAAAGATGCATGAATACATAACCTAAAGTAAGCATCTACTTCCAGATTGTATATTCATAAGAAATGCTCTGTAGGACCTGTTCCATTGATGTTCATTTGCAATGTGGTTCACAGATGTGAAACATGATTTGTCATAACGTAAGATAACTTTCTTTCACTAACAACTTCCATTAGTTAATCTGAGAATTGCAAATTCATAAAAGACTTAGTTACGGTTCAAGGACCAGAAAATTCTGTAACAATTTCTACCCTTTTTCAATGATTAAACCTTTTCTCAATTGACAAGTTAGAACTTTATTCATTATCAAAGTGAATCAGTCTGGTGTAAAATCTGCTTTAAATCAAATTGCTGCTGTATTATTCACATTTTTACTGCTTCAAATAAAGTATTATTTAAATGTTTTACCAATATAAATATAGACTGAAAGTGGTCAAACATTAAACAGCTGTGAATTTATAACCATTGTTTATGTTGTCTTCTACGTCTGATTATGCTGTGTGTTTCTTGTAGCCTATTCTTACTTTAGAGAACAGTCTGATAACCATGTTCTCTGAAACTGGGAATGTGTCAGTCACTGTGCAGGCTTCAAATGGACGTTCAATGGTTCAGGACACCAAAACAGTTTGTGTATTCGGTAAGGCATATCTAAACAACCTGTCAGTCTTGTAACATGCAGACCCCAGGAGTGCCTCTGGTTGTAAATCTTATGCACTGTACTTTGTTGAACTCTATGTAATGCATGCAGAAGTCCTTTATAAAGCCAATTAATAAAGTTTCCCAAATTAGATGTCTCCTATTTGGACGAGTACGCATAGGCCTGCTTTTCATATCCAGGAAGAAGCTTTACCACATGCTATTGAATTTCTGTGCAACTGACGCAATAGGAAATGTGCTTGTCATATTTCTGACAAAAGGCCAATCATCCTGCATTGCCTTTCTCCTCAATTTTCCACCTGCTAATGGACTCTCTAAGGAGTAAAGATTTGTCCAGCTGAATACCTGAGGACGAGGGTTTAAAAACAGAAAATAGAAAAAAGCACTTTTATTTCTTTTACTCCTATATTTTTTCTGATTGCTGCCACACAATCTAAGGATTTCTGTGAAGAAGAAAGCTGCTTGTATTGCTGCTTTAAGACCCTTGTAGGTCTGATGTTGGTAATTTCATTAATGTGTCCTGTTGTTTATGTTTGTATTTGAGGATGACAGTTCTATTAATTTCAAAATGAAACATGGACAAAATATATTGCCTGCCAGAAGGGACGAAGAGATAGACTGATGAATAGCTGTGCACTAGGGCTGTTTTCCCACTTGGACTTTTTAACAGGAAGATCTATAGAACTCTGTTTTCAATTTGACATCATAGAATGTTTTGTGTCAATCAATGGTGAAAAATCCCAATTAAATACATTTTGATTCCATACTGTAACACAATAAAATGTGAAAAAGTCCAAGGAGGTGAATACTGTATGCATTATTGTGGTTTTTATATTAACTGTGTATTGATCCAACTGAAAATAAAACCCTTTGCTGAAATTTCACATAATGTACTTTAATCCTCACACTCTAGTCTTTGCTCTGTTTCAGATCAATTTGAGGTTATTCCACTCAAATTCAGCAAAACTCTGGACACTATCAACCCAAATATTCCAGAATGGAGAGATGATATTGGGCAGGTGGTTACAAAAATCCTAGCAACGGTACATTTTTCTTTCTTACCAATGATGTTTTGCCTAATTGTGGCTGTTTACTAGCTACTGTATACAGTATATCAGAATGCTACAGTGCCAAGAAAAGGTTTGTGAACCACAAACTTAACAAAATGATCCAACATTGAATATCCTCATGCAAATAAGTAAGTAAATCAATAGATTCAGTAATATTCTTGTAACTGTTTACAAATTTGCACTTTGAGGATGTTTGACCCATTCTTACTTACAGCACAGGGCATATTGAAATGCAAAATGTATTCCTTTTCAGCCATCCAGTTATAGAAGCGCTTGTGAGTTAAGGTCATTGTGTTGTTGCCTGCCCCACGTTTAGCTCAGCTTCATCTGATGAATGGAATGGCATGACATTCCTCTCCAGAACTGGTAATACAACACTGAATTCATGGTTTTGTCAGTGATGGGATTCTGTCTGGCTCCTTCGTTTTTATTATACAAAATATTTCTCTTTGTGGACAAAACAGCCAACTTTCAACATATCTTTCCAAAGAACATTGTTTCGGTTGTCTTTGGGATTGTACGGGACCTTTTTGCTGGACTTGAGATGGGGGCAATGTTCTTTTCAGAAAGCAATGGTTTCTTCCTGTCTGTCCCCCTATGAAAGCCATTCTAGTTCAGGCTTTTGCTAATGTCTGAGGCATGATCACACAAAAAGGACAACAAGGCCTGCAGATCTTTAGATGGTACTCTGGTAATGTTTGTGATTTCCTGGATGTTTTTCCAGGTTGCTCTTGGGAAGATCTTGGCAGGATGACTTATTCTGGGTACAGTTACCGTGGGCTTGAATAATTTCCATTTGTTTACCATCTGGATGAAAGTGGGTGGATGAAGGGACATATTATTCATATTAGTTTTGTAACCCTCTCCATACTGATGATCATCATCTACTCTTATGATTGAGTGCATATTTCCAGTATTCAGATTGGAGAAGACCACACTCTCAATTTCTGACCATTATATAGGACAGGGCTACTCAAACTCCTTCTAAATGCTGTACTGTAACTCAATAATTTAACCATCTGATTCTAATTATCCCCTTAATTTAGTCAAACTAGGGGTTCAGTTATTATTTCACATACACTAATCCTTAATTTTTCATTTGTTTCTGCTTCATGCACCATTGTGTCTCAAAAACCACGTTTGGTTATTATTTGGTTAAGACGATTAAGATTGGTTTGATTGATTTGATTTGTTTGATCAATTTGATTGATTGGTTGGTTTGATGAAGAGATCATCTTTAGAAATTGTAATCAATTTAATGGGGAGTTCAAAAACGTTTCCTTGGCATTGTATGTACTGTACTTAATAGCAGCTGTCCATTTGAAGTATACTGATACACTAAATGTACTACATTTGTCATCAATTTGTTCTGCATGTAGACCTTGGTACACGAAAGAAGTACCATCCTTTACCATCATCATTATATATTTCAGTGAGAAGAAAACTAGAATTGGAAATAATACATGTGTAAATATATTTAATATTATTTCATTGGCTCTCAGTGCTGGGTATTATTCTGAAAAAAAATCATTGTTAAATTGTTGTTTAAGGAAAGCTTTTACTGAAAGTAATCACAAGGGTCAATTATTTTTGCAATACAGCTGCTCTTCTTTGAATTGCTATTAAAATCTTCAGGGTGTAATACCTACTGTAGATTTCATAAATTTTACAATTTCTATGTTGTTCATTTTTCCCACAATTAATTGTATAGTTATCTTTTACAACAAAACTTTGAAATCAAGTTACCTTTACCGATTTAACTGATTAGATAGAGGAGGAAACTCTATTTTCTGCCAAAAGAAAAGGATGTACATGACATTACCTTGTTGGAATAGAACTTCAGGAGGCAAACTATTATGATTGAGAAAATAAAGCATTTGAAATATTTCAAATCAAGTTTATGAACATTTTGCAACTTCAGCATGATATAATTACATAAAGTCTGTTATGTCAATAATATATTTTTTACCTCCATTATCATGTTCTCCCTCTCCTTTATGAGAGTGGATAACTGAGTGACTCTCAATTTAATGAAAACTGTTACATCAGTCCCCAAATGTTACATTATGAACGGTTGACTCCATTGTTAAGCATGTTTCCAGAGCATTCACTAAAGTTAAGTAAATGAGTGTTACACATTTCCCAGGGCCCAAAGACATTCATTTTAAATTGACAATTTAATACAACAAAATGCTCAAGTCTCTGCAGTAATTTTTACATGTCAGATTCAATGATGTAAACTAAAAGGATGTGAAAATCTCAAGACAGCTTTTAAAGCACTCATTCAAAAGATTAAGTGCTATCATTTCAAGCTCTATTTCTGTCTTCAGTTGGAAGTAGGATCTGTCAGTATAATGATTTCTACAAATAACTAAATCAACACATTGGATTTATTGACAACTAGGATTATCTTCTGGGGAGACTCAGAAAGATGGCTTGCATCATAGTAGGAGGAGTAGAACTCCATTTGTAAAGAACTTAATAGGCCTACTGTATCTTAAAATCATTTTGTTAAGTGTTTAATATATTTTTTTAGTCTGGGATTTCTTCCTTATTCTAAATATGTATTCCTATGTAACATTGTAACACTAAGCCTGCTTGAGTCATGAATCTACACAAACATACGAGAGGTTACAAATGAGTGAGCTCATCCTGCTTGTTTTATTGTGTGAAAAGTCATGTTCAAATCCCAAGTGAGATGTTGCTGCTTGAACATAATACAGTATTTCACTCATATTGCCTCAGCACATTCCAGGGTGCAGGTCAGTAATTGGATATAAGAATTTAAATCTGATTAAATAAATGATTTGAAAAGGTTTTTAAGAATTTCAGTGCATTTCTTGTTAAAGGAGAGTCAGGTTACAGAGTCAGGTTCAACCACATTTCATGGAAGTTTGTACTACAGAGTCCTTCAATTGTCTGTTTGTTTTCAGTTTTGGCCTTAAATAGGCATAAAATTTCATTTCCACTAGTGCCTCCAAGGCTATATTTTTCTGCTGATTTTGAAAAGGTGCCTTGTGTTGACTAGATCAATGCCTTTCAGAACCAGAAATACCATTGTAATATCCTATGTAATATTTTTTATTCTGTTAATAATCACATTAAAATGATCAAATTAAAGTCCAGGCAGTATTGTTGTAGGAAACATACAGTACTGTGCTCTTAACCTACATATTGCTTTGCTGATTTCTGTCATTCTTTTTTATTTTTGTATTTTCTTCTTCAACTCATTTGAAGCAGCTTGAATCTTCAATCTTGAAAGGTGCAATACAAATTTTAGCTTGTATTGTTGCCAATTGAAATTTGTTACAATTCTATCAGACATGCATTTCTAGTAGGTATAGGCAGTCAGAGAAATGGCTGATTAGCTTTTCTGTTAGGAAATGGCCTTGAGGTCTCTTACATTCAGTGTGTACATAATAGAGGTTAGTAGTGCTGGAATATAAGCACAGCCCCTGCACAAAATGTTAATACTGTTTTATTTCAGGTCACAGATATTCCGCAGGAGTCCTTGGTTACCATGGTGAAGCCTGGCCTCCCAACAGCAGCTGATCTGTATGTGCTTCCACCTGAGAATAAATCCGACAAGAGAAATGCACCTGTTGATAAGGTAGTGTTTTGCACTGATCCCACTTCCATGGCAAGACAGAAAGAAACAGCTGTAGTTCATTGAACACAATTCACCTCAGATTGCTGCAGCCAAAAGCTACATTTCTTTAATTCCTTAAATTAATTAAAGAGTTTCAAGACAAGAAGCCACTGGGGACATTTTTCCTCATTCATAGCATTATTGTATAAGTAAAGTGGTACCCACGGTTTAAATTTTTTACATTTTTAAACTGTGCTTACCACGGTATATATTTATGGAAGCTGATCTTAAAGTGCTAAAATACTTGCAATTTGACCTGTTGAATTCTTGTATTTTAAAAATGTCCTTCCTAAACCAGTATGATCTTGCCTTGTGTGTACAGTACTACTATGTGTTAACCTTTCCATCTAGAAGAAAACACTGTTGGCAGACAATATACTTTATTATAATAAACTATACTTAGTTTCTTAGAACTTGAGGTGATTGCTGAAATCTGTGAGATCAGCCTTGCAGAGCAGAAAGACTATTAGTGAGTCAAGACATATGCGGGTGTGGGAATACAGATTTGGATTCTCGTATAATCTAGAGCTGCGTGTTCGTTCGTGTTCTTTTTCAGAGAATCGCGACAATAAAGCAAACCTTCAATGAGAACAACGTTAGCTTTATTGTGAGAGGAGGCTTGATAGTGCTGGTAAATCTGGCAGACCCTGATCCAGGTAATAAGTAAATGTGTGCTGTATGTTGGGTAGTAGTGGGAATGAACCTGATAATGAAGTGTTTTATAGATGTATTAATTGTATGTGAATATTGGAAGAACACACTGTTCGTATGGCACTTCTAAGAGTTAATTTGTTCTGAATAAAATGTTTTAGAACTGCCTCATATAAACATTAATGATCTTCCCTTAACTGAACTACTGTAAATGCCTGGCATGAAAAACACATGAAGTATTTGCAAAACCTCTCCATCTACTGTACATGATTTACAATAGAAGAACAGTTTATGCCGACCCCTTCATATTTATAAGACCTATTTGTTCTTCAACCAAAATTTACAGAACAACTCACAGATAAAATTGCTATAATTCATGCGGTAGCACCCAATCAACTACTTTTTCAAAATATTTTTTTTCAGTGATTAAAAAGAACGCTTTAGAGGTTAAAAAACATTTTTTTGTTGTTGTCAGTTTGAGTAAGAAGTCATTATGACATTACTTCTGGGATACCAAAACTAAACAGTTATTTGCTTGCATATGTGCATGTTATATAATGTTATATAATGTTGCAGTATTCTTATTGATTAACTATTAGTTTCTGATCTAATCTCACATATTGCATCACATAAAATCACCCTTTACATAATACTATGTTTCAAACCCTTGTGGTCTGGCTTTCATCAAAAAATATTAGGTTCATAAAGTTTATTAAACTACTTAAATTAAAAAAAAATACGTTACAAGATATATACAAGATACGTTAAATAAAATAACCTAAGGCCTCAGTGTATTTGTTTTTTCAAAGTGAAATTGACCAAGTATATAAGAAACATATTAACAAGCAACAAAGTTGGTGCAATTTCATAGTCGGTAATTTGCAGAATATCCAATGTTTCTCTTTCTGGAAGACTAATGAATATAAATTCTGTTTTTTTGTTTTCCAGGCTCTGGGAGGGGCACAGCAGGACCAGGGGTCTGGGCTCTGGCAGTGATATTTGTGATCAGCCTTGTGGCCGTTGGTGCTTTCATTTTGTACAAATTCAAAAGGTGTTTATGAGACTATCAGTTTTGACATGTGCTCCTTTTCCGGACAAACATTTCTGAGAACTGAATTTCCTACATATCATCCCATGCTTTCCTTCCTTGCCCCAGTTGCTTGCCAGGACAGGATCTGGCTCCCCCGTGACCCTGAATTGGATAAAGCAACTAGAAAATGGATGGATGATTATGCAGTTGACAGAGTCACGGTTGATTGATCTTTTAACAGGATACCATGGATTTCATTCTTTGAGTTTTCTTCATTATATGTGTCTCACACTCTTTGTTTTAGAAAACTTCCTGGCAGAAATGTATATGCCCAGATGCACAATGAGAAGGAACAGGAAATGACCAGTCCTGTAAATCACAGTGAAGACACCCAGAATATCATCCAGGGGGAGGAATTTATTGATGACGACCTTGACTCACAAACCCTAGGTAACGCAGGAGGTAGTCCAACTTTTAGTATCTTTCTCAATACTTATCCTCTGAGTCTTTTCATATTATACAACGAATTGAAAAGTATGGCATTCGTTTTTCAGAATTTATACTTAGTTCTAATTTTACCAGTTAACCTTAGTTAATATTACTCTGTGCATTCATCCAGCTTTTTGCCTTTGTGTTTAAAACCGCTTTTTTTACATACTTACAGTATTAAGTATTGATAGATAATTGTGGAATGTTCAATGCAACACTCACATGGAAATGGAACTAGAAATCCAATTATAAAACAATTAGAAAGTATTCAGTATGGTTTTGGGATTGGAAAGTTTAACTGTTCTATTTGAATTAAGTAAATATTGCTAGATATCGTATACAGTCTTGTGAATAAGCCAGGAACTCCTACAGATAAAAATAAGTTGCAGTACTTTCAAGGTCAGTTTTTTCTACCCATTTCTCTAACAAAAGTAATAACATTATGATGCATTGTTTGAATTTAAAATATTGTAGTTCAATAGTAATTGATCCAGATTTAGTGACATAAAGAAATGCCAGTTGTTTCTGTTGTCATTGCAGGTAATCACTCTGGTGTGGTCCTGAGTATAAACTCCAGAGAGCTGCACAGCTACCTAACAAGCTGATGGTCAAAGACCAAGCAAACTGCACAGACTCCTCTCTATATTTTATTACACAGCCTCAGATCTTAAGCAGAAGGAAGAAAGCAGCTGAATCTCAGTTTATACCACAGCAGCAAGTCATCTTTTCCAAGTTAAAGGACTGTGTATTTTACACCTTCTGAGGAAATGAAAAGAGTGGACTCCAAACAGCACTTAACGTAAAGGGTCTCAGTGACTTAACCTGTAATTGCCCTTTGTAGCAACAACTCAAGGCACACCTTGCTTTAATCTTTTAATCTAACATCCTGTCAACTTTCATATCCAGTTTGCTTTCCTTTGTTTGTTACTAAGTTGACTGTTGACAGCACATTATTTTTATTATTTGTCCTTGTTTAGTCACAGGGAGAAGAGGCCAATACTTAAAAAGAAGGAACTCCGTAAATTCTCAAAAGATGTTCTTTGGCTCTATGCACTAAATTCCAGTGGTTTACATGTATAAAATCATTTCTGACCAACTGACGTATTCTCAAGATTAGATCATTTCTACGTTTCGAGATAACCAAACAGGGCACCAAGAATAATAAGACAAATGCACAATGAGATGCTGCATTGTGCTGTACATCCTGTAAATTTAATAAGACATTCAAGTCTTAAGCAAGATTAAATATAAAGAACCTTGTCTTGCCTATGTTGTGCTCCATTTATTAATATACTATCCTACTTGATAAATATCTTACAAGACAAATTCATGGCGTAGACATAAGCAACACAAATATGTAAACTTTAAACTCTACTGCTTGTTGTGTCTATAAAATAACAAGTAGTGTTATTCCTAGTTCTTTTTTAATGGGTTTCACTGTGTGTATACATAATAGTATTTGATTTGTCAAATCTATCTCCATTTTACATTGCTGATTATGCAGTGGAATCTAATCCAGTTTCTAGTTTGCATTTCACATATTTGCCAAAACCAACACCTTAAAATGTTCCAGAACTAAAAACACTTTTTTAAGTTTTAAAACATTAGTTTAAGTTTACTATTTACAAACATGTACTGTATGTTTTTCAACCAAAAATGTCAGCCCTAAAATAGTATTTCAAAGAAATGCATTTGGTTTTTAATTAATTTTCACATTTTGTTGCAACATATAGTACACCCTAAACTACAAATGTTTTATTCTTCAGTAGAGTGCAAAACACTATATTGAATTTGCTTGAGTGTATTTTCCTGAATCCGCATACATTAGTTAGCTTTATACAGTATTCTCACTGTGCTGGTGCATTCTAAGAATCTTTTATGACTTTATTTTTGTAGAAATACTGCAATGAATTGAAAAAGTGTATTGAGGCCACAATACCTTCTTCAAATGCATCTGGTCTTCCTATTAAGTACCCATAATACTAACATGGAAGCTTTTGTTATAAGAGGTGAGGAAAAATACAATTTCTTCAATAGTTTGCATTTACTGTATGTAAACACTGGCACATCATAACTCACACTCTATAATACTGTATCTCAAGTAACATTAATTCCTCCAAAAAAGTTAGCTTATTTGTATTTAATGTACAGTGTTTCAATGATAATGCATTTTAAATATTTTATTTTGGAAACATAATAACATTGAAATGTGTTTATGTCACAAACAACACAAAATATATTATTTCCTTGAACTTTGACAGTACTTACCCAATCTGTAAAGATATGGTAAGTAGCATCATAGTTATAATGCCAAAAAAAAATACTTTAAGTGTGCTCATTTTAGTCGATTGGGTAAGATGAATGAAATTGTTAAATAAATGGGTCTCAATAACTCTGAATGAAAGTTTCAAACACTGATTATGAATTTCTGATTTTCTGGGAGGATGTGAACTGACAGAACACCATGATAAATATGGTTATTCCCATTATGGGTTTCAAATGTTAACATTTTGTGTGAGGTATGATAATCAGCAAAAGAATTACATTTTATTTCACAGAAGTTGTGGTTTCAATAGAGCCTATATTAGGCAGTCAAATGCTGAGATGTTCCCTTTAATTGTTTTTGTATATTTAAATAGTACACATTTATATATCCATATTATTCTAAATGTACACATCAACACCAGAACAGTCCCACAGATGCTTTTCACAATGTTTTTAAATAACTTTTTCCACTTTCACAATAGAACAACAGCTCATATTTATTTGTGGAATTGTCATTGAGACATTGGAGGTTAGGCTTCACTTGAAAATACTCAACAGTTGGTCACATATTAGAAGGACTGAAAAATGGAACAAACATAAAAACTGTAGAAGGCTTCCACTCATTTTTCATGTTTTTTTAAATATTTCTATTAACAGTAATCAAAGTGGTACTCCTGTTGGTAGTACTGTAAATGTATTATTCATTTAGCTTGAAGCTAAACAGAAAGGGAAAGCTCACAACTGTAAACATCAATTGTAGAAATTAAATTAATATACAGTACAATTGTAATTTAAACTGTACAGACAACACAAGAAGAGTATACATCACAATAAATATATTCTTCAAAGTTGTACTGAACGTATTTTAGAAATATCCTACTAATTCTGACCAAAATTTTATTGATTAAAAACACTAGCTTCTATCTCAGAGATTTTGCGCTGCTTCAGGCCACAAGCTTAATAAATCACATCAATCTCTCAGTGTTGTGTACCACGAACCCTGGTCCACTTATGTGTACCAAAGACTGCAGTTGCCATGATGTCTTATCATTAACATAAGTAGAATCAGTTTCACCACTCAGTTCTTAGAGTAAAACTTAAAGTGGTCAAATTGCACTATTAGCTTCATTCTAAAAATTGAAGGATGTGTAATTAACAGGCTTCCATGTCCAATTCAGGCTATGCTGAGGTGTTTTCTTTAAAGTCTCATTTCCTTCATGCTGGCCTTAAAACAAAGAACAAATATTTAATTGGCCACTTCTAGTAGTGTCTTGAATAAGTCTGCAGTACGTTGTACTGTACTTTGTGGTAAGTCCTTACTTGTACATCTTTTGTACATATGCACATGTTGGCTTGTTATTAGTTTTTTAGTGATGTAATGTTTGTAAATTTTTTTGGGTGGTCAAAAAAGATATATTTGTTGACACAGAGTATGTGAATTTGACTGCACAGTTTATTCTTAATGTTTTCAGTAAATGTTTGGATACTCAACAAAACAGTGCATATAACCAAGTGTCCAGCATAGACACATTACTTCCTCACTGTATAGATTTGTTCTAATTTGATCTGCTCAATAAAGACTAAACATTCCTCAGAAATCAAAAACTTGCAAATGTGGTGCTTACTCTACTGTATACAGGACATACCTGTGCTCTGTGTTGCATCTAAAGGTGTTCTTTGATTTTCCAACTTTCACTTCAAACTGTATTAAATAAAACTGGATTCAAACTTTTTAGAAATTCTTCTCAACTATTTTTTATAATTTGAAGAAAAATAAGATTCTGAGGATTTACAAACTGCTGAAAGTTATAAAAACCACAAACAGGATTATTTTTCAACAAGATGCCAAGATTTGCCAGCAACCCTATCACCCTGGAACTTACAAGTGGCAACCCACTGAAGCTAAGCAGGCTTGAGCCTGGTCAGCACCTGCATGTGAGACTTCCTTGGAAAACTAAGGTTGCTGCAGGAAGAAGTTGGGCCAGCAGGGGGTGCTCATCCTGTGGTCTACGTGGGTCCTAATGCCCCAGTATAGTGACAGGGACACAATACCATAAAAAAAAGATCCTGTCCTTCGGATGAGACGAAAAACAAGGTCCTGACTCTCTGTGGTCATTAGAAATCCCAGGGAGTTTTTTAACCCTGTCCTGTGTCCTGGCCAAATTTCCCATTGGCCCTTACCAATCATGGCTTCTTAATAATCCCCATCTATGAATAGGCTTCATTAGTCTGTTCTCTTCCACACTAATAGCTGATGTGTGGGGAATGTACTGGTGCACTTGGGCTGCTGTCACATAATCCAGGTGGATGCTGCACATTGGTGGGGGTGGAGGGGATCCCTAGTACCTGTAAAGCACTTTGAGAGGAGTGTCCAGAAAAGTGCTGTGTAAGTGTAAGGAATTAATTTTAAAGATATTTAGTGAAATTTACTTTGAGATGAAAATGAAGAAAATGCTAACTTAAAAAAGTAAAAGGTCAGGGATTGTTCTTGCTCAAGATCATCGTTAGTCCTTGAATGATCCAGAATTAGATTAATAAAATGCTAATTTTTCATTGGTATGGAATACATAACCCACAAATTCCACATCACTGTCCTTAGAAGGAGAAAAAAGGTCACTGTTAAGAGTGATATTTCTCTTTTTTTTTAAAACACTGTAAATACAAGCTGGTTAGCTTCAAGTAGAACTTTTTTTTGCTTACTGAGGTCTTCTTTTCTAATTCCTTATCACTGTACAACATATTTGTAATCTGTGTGACAAACCTGTCTGTTGAGATTTCTTACCAATTGCATTTTTAAAGTGAGGAAACAGTAACTGAACAATTGGTTTAACTCTCTCTCAAACATCACAAGCAAATGAATCTGTTTGATTTCTATAAGGTTAAACAGAGGTGTAGGACTACTTAATCTCTAACAAATCAAGTTACCTTTCTTTCGTATTAATCAGCTGGCCTTCCAGTAGATAGCGCCCTGGCTATCTCTGTTGGTAGAGCACAAGACTCGATCTCAGGGCAGTGGGATCATCTCCCACAGCGGGCACCATGTCATCCATGTTGGAGGTTGGGTACAAGGCTAACAACCCTGTCCTGTAAAAAAACTAATGTTACAGAAACAGCAACAGGATGTTGCTGCACCTAAATGTCGGAAGGCATAATGGGCAAACATCCAACCATTACCAGTAGATAACATTAAGTAGTAGGTATGACACAGCCCGATATCTCTAACAAAATTTCTTTGGCTTTGTCTTACTTGTCATAAGTAAACACTGAATATGAATTTTAATTATACAGTCCTGTAATCTGAAATCCTCTGTACAATATGTTCTGCTTCGGTGGAGATGCACCATCTTGGGGTTTTTTTCAGTAGGAAATATCATAATCTCCTTTAAAAAAATCATTTCTTCAAGGAGCAAAATTATAATTTGTTCTGTGACAATTATAGGATAATCCAGCAGTTTGCTCAAATGTTATTTTGGGGCTGAAAGAAATAAACGATTTTGAAACAGTTTATCTTTATTATTTCTATACAGATGTTTTCCACCAAGTCGGTGTCTGTCATTGAGGGTAATACATGGAATAAGTCATTAAGGTGCAAAACAAACAAAAAAAAGTGTCTTTTCTCCAACTATTTACATAGTTTTCACATTTATCACATCCATCTCTTCTGCTTTTGACTGAGATTCTGGTACCATGCCTTGTACTGCTTTCCTTATTCACTCTGCCTTCTTAAAACATGATTTCAAGAAGGCAAGGAAAATAACTGCTAAGGTTACAATCCCTGAAGCCAATTTCAGATTGCCCAACAAAAGTACCCTCAGTTTGTTTTAGGATTATCCAAATGTCTCCAAAACAATACAACCAGACAGGAATGTCAGGATTGCTTCTTGTGGTACAATGTTGGGTATGACTGAACACTTGCCAAGGCAATGCACTTTTCAACCCTCAAATCTCAGATACTGCACAGAACAGATTTGAATAATACTTGTTTGCAGAGACATGGGACCCCCAAAAAATAGTTGGATAGCAGAGAAGAAAGAAAAATATTTACAAACATGAATGTTAACACTTGACATTCTGAAGAATTGAAGTCTGTGGCAATTACTTTATGTATACACTTAAATAATACTTAAACAAATTAAATAACTTAAAAATAATTGTTTCATGTTTTGGTGATTTCTTTTTAAAAGGTCAGTGAGAAAGAAAAATGTACATTACAAAATTCTGTTTGCAGTAATACCATTCTAGATGCAGATATCTAGACAAATCATCTAAAGATACTTTATAAACTGAACACATTATACAGTACAAGTACAGTACAACTTTTCCATTTGAAGTGCTACTATGTTTCACACAGAAAGAGTAAGCTTCACTCCTGAATAACACAAAATGCTTTTTTGTCTTGAAAGAGCTGATAAATGGGGCTCTATAATACTGTAGTAGTCTGTAATTTAAAGGACTAAAAGGCTCTTATGTATCAAGAAAATCCACCAAAAAGACCAATAACTACAGTAAATTTATCGTAGGCACTGTAATTTAGGCAACACTAGTAGGCAAATATGACAGCAGAACCACATTCTGCAGCTGTACTATAATATCCTGAACTGTATCTAGTTGACAAATGTATGTAAAGTAAAACAGGAGAAAGAAATAACTTCCTCAGATGTTTATAAAGAGTTGTCTAGACTCTAATGTTCTAAGTGCCTGAAAGTTGAAAACCATTTTGCGTAACTGCAGTGAGTGAAGTGAAATACTTTGTTGCTATTTCTGTTTTACATCTGTTTTAATTGGATTATGCATTACAGTTTTTCTAATATACAAAGCTGACTCTTTTTCATCAGTTTCTACTTTTATGCATTGACATTTTAACAGTGTAAAAAAGGTACTACTTATTCTTACACAGATTACAGTGATAAGAGCAGTATTGGAATGTGCCAAAAATTAACATATGCACCATAAGCCTAGAATGTAGGCTAAACCAGTGTGATGAATAAAGCAATGCCTGACAATGGCAAAATACATTGGAAACAATCTGCATAAATTCTTAACAGGAAATCCAGCCTTTTAAAACCCAAAGTGTAAAACACAAGGTGTATTTCTCCCAAGACAAATCTACTTAGTTTTTATCAAAAAGGTTTTTATCAAATTAGAAAGTATCTAATTTCCAGCATATGCTGGATGAAGTAAGAACCCAGACTAACAGGGAAAAAATGTTTAATTCCAGTTCCAATGGTTCAGCATTACAGCATGCCCATTATATGCTCTCAAAATTTTGGCTTCAGTATTTTAACACACTTCCACCCATAGTGAAATAATCTCAGGGAGGCCTGATCTGCACCAAAAGCTTTAAATAATAATATAAATAAGAAAGGGAACTTGATATTTAGTTAAACATTTACAAATAAATATTTTAAGGAATTTTGACCAATTTTGACGAGCTACAGTTGACAAGCTTAAAAAGTGAAGAATAATGTCTTTTCATTTGGCATGTTTAAATTCCAAAAAAGAATGGATAGTCACTGACTTTTTTCAGGTCAATAACACAATGGCCACAGACTTTTATAATGGGAAAGAAGGACACAAGCATGCTGGTAGTAATAACCGGTATTAAAAAACAAATACGATAAGGACGTTTTTCCTTCTTAGATTTATAATGTTGTATATATCACCATTGTCCTTTACGGTCCATTTGGTATCCATATTGTTTTTTCAGAAATCCTTCTTACTGTTTGACTGTTGCTGAAAATAAATAAAAGGATCAATCACGGAGGTATTGAAAATCTTGATTATGTCCCGGTTTTCTTCTCCCACTCCTGAAAAGAGAAAAAAAGGCATGCCTGAGGATGCATTAAAGAAGACATGTGTATTAAATGCTTCAGAAATATCATGTTGGAAATTATTTATAGAATAATAGGAACATGCAGTAAGAAAGGTTACAAACAAGATGTGGTCATTCTGCCTATTTAGCCTGTTTGCTAGTTAGCAGTTGACTGATCTAGTCATTTCTTGTAAGATGTCAGGGTACTGGTATCAACAACACGGCAACATAGCTCTTCTGTACTCCCAAAACCCTTTGGTTTACACAGAAGTGTTTACATAGAAGTGTATTTTAAACACTATTGTGAACACCTTCTGTTTCATTATCTGGAGATTTCCTAGTCTGACTTTTAAATCTAGTAGTCACGTAGTTACTAAAAAGCATTACAGTGACTTAAGTTGAATACTAATGTAGTTTATATTTTCTTTTTTAAAATTCGTGAAGCCAATTTTACTAGATCTGAAGTAAGATTGCATCCCTAAACAGCCCTTGATTCTGTGTTTAGCAAGCATTTTTCTACATACTCTTTAAAGCAGGGAGCAGCTATCCTGTTTTAATTCTAGCCTTTCGTTGCATTTTTAATGCCTCTTAGAATACACAGTTAGTGCAAAAACAAAGATAAATGTTTTCCTGAACGAGAAAGGAAGTCGGGAAAAAAATGAATACGAAAATCTTAAAAACAGTCTTGACTGAAGAGGAAACCAGGCGGACCTTCGCTTTTCGGAGAACGTGGCCGCGGACTGGGGAGGTGGTCTGAGACGACTGCCGCCTCAGCAAGGAGGCGCTGTTCACTGGCAGGGAGGAGGTCTCAGTGTCGCTGGTGTCACAGCTGGAGGCCGGGGAATTATCTAGGGTCCGCCGCATGAACACAGGTGACTGTGAAAGAGCAAAACACATCAGTCCTGTGAGCTCCTCATTGTGGCCATGTTAAAAAAAACATAACAGTACAAAACGGCTAAAGTCTACCAGCATCTCTGACAAGAGGATTGCCTTAGAGGTTTCAATGTGTAATTCAGATGCAACGTTTCAAGGAAACAGCCTCACAGCCCCTGTTACTTATTATTACTGACATTCTGCTGTAAGTGTCAACTGTTCTCTTGCAGCGGCACTGGCTCACCTGAGGGTTGGAGGTCCCTGACTTTGGCTCAATTGTCAGCCCCAACGTGATGCCGCCATTCATGGCTTTCTTCAAGCTCTCCTTGACCTCCGTCAGCTCCAGCTCCAGATTGACACGCTCCTCCTCCTTCTTCTTACACTCCTCATCCACCCTCTTCAGCTTGTCCTCGAGAACAGCTTGCGATTTCTTGCCTTTGGTTTGCAAAAGATCAAAACGAAAACACATGACAAACCTGATGGGCACTTGAATTCTGCTGCCCGTTTAATAAGCTCCATAGAAATATGCTGACAGACAGAGGACTGTCTCGTACAGTCATGACTTTACCAATTCATCCTTCCTCAAAAGCCAGAAGTAAGCCCAAATAAGGGAGTCAGTTAGGACATGGAGGCAGTAAAGCTTTCTAAACTGCCAGAGTTTTATCCAATGAAAAAGCCTGCTATTTGCCAACTGAATTACCACTGCTCGTGAACCTCCCCTACCCCTCCTCCTGTGTTTGTCAGAATTGAAAAGACACACCTGTACAGGTTTCAAGGGCAGCTCTGAGGTCTCGCCGCTCCTTCTTCAGTTGTGTAAGGCGGTTGCGAATTTCCTGCTTCTTCTTTAACATATCCTCTTCTTTTGCCTGTAGTTTCTTTGCATCAGCCTCAACCCTGTTCTTACCATATTTATACTGATCTGTGTCTACAAAGAGATTCAAATGGAAGTAAAAAAATAACAATGAAACCCCTTCCTTTGATGACAACGAACCTCTGAGGAAGAGATAGTGGGAACAATTTTAGTTGCATCCCACTATATATCAACTACCAACAATAGCAAGAACACAAATACTGGAAAACATTGGAAATGGATATTTTGAACACTTGTCTCGCGCCATTTTCTATCGTGACCATCATAATTAAAAAATAAATTATTTTCCCCCAGTAACATCTTTTATAATAAGAACTTTAATTCAGCTTGTTGTGCAAAACAAAGCTAAAATATACCAGATAAACTGGAGGCATGGGATCTTACGACAAAAATGTGGATTATGCATGACACGACAAAAAGATTTTGTCCCTGAGCTGTTCCATCATAGTGTGCTCCATTTTATTTGGGCAGTTCAAAATATATTTCTTTCTCTAGAATTCTGTAATTGGCATTTTCTTAAAGTTTCTTACAGAGGTCTAAAGACATTTCTGGATGCTCAATCAGCTTTGAGACTAGAATCAAAACTACTAAATACACCATTTAGTGCACCATAACACCAAATAACACCACATAATCAAATAATGATTTTTAATAAATCAAATGACATTTGCAATTTTCAGTCACTTCAATGTAAAATATTTTTACATTTTAAACACCTTGATTATAACATCCCAGCACAGAATTGTACACATTTCTTTAATAAAATTACTTTCATAAAGCATCTTTTGAGCACTCAGTTACTATAACACTAAGCTACCAGTCTCTTAACTGGATCTTAATCAGAAACAAAATGAATTGATTTATTATAGCTTATCTCTTAGCATTACACTGCCTTTATAAATGTCTTTGTAATCTGTGAAAATAGAATCGCTATTTCAATTAGTTAAAATGAAAAAAAAATCATGATTGCTTACTTGAGTTTGTGCGCTTAATTGGCAGGCTTCCATTTTGCTTTTTCTGCTGCGTTTTTTCCATTTTCTGTTTTCCTCCCACTCCATTGGTCACAGGAATTTTCTTTCCTTTGAACTGTTCAAGTTTTTGAAAGATGTTGGTTAGATTTTAACCTTTTTCATTTAAAATTAATCGCAAACCAAAACAAGTGCAATGTATTTATGAACAAATAGAGGTACGTTTAAACGCCAAATTCTACTTCCTGACATCCACTGTTTTTATTTTAAAATGCTTAATCAAGTAATTATATAATAGAACACTGTAAAATCACAATTATTTTGGGATGGATGTCTACTTTATTAATGAAATACCATTTATTTGTTCATACGTTAATGAAGTAGAAACAAAAACAAATGAAGAACTAATAGGTCCCGGCTGAAGAAGAATTCTGAAAATGTCATATTGGACATTTGGATCACATTTGCCACAGAGAGCTCTCTGACCTTAACCACAGTGGTATATAACCACTTCTGAATGTCTTCCATTTCACTTCCAAAGAGAAAAAAAAAACATATTGAATATGGGTTTTGGTTGGATTTAATTTAAAGTCATGTTTCCTGGTATTTGGACTTTGCTCTGTTCAATGCTACTATGATTACAGCTATTATGATTACATATTAAGATTTACAGATTAAGACCATCAATTTCTTTGATAATGTTATTTCATTAGGAGCATGAATAAATCTAGAGGGCACTCTATACATAAGTAACATACAACGCAGTTCTAAAGCTAGGAAATAACACATAAAAGACAGGTTTGGGTAGTGAACAAAAATTGTTCTTCTTTATTTGCTATGATGCCTATTAATTTAGTGGCATCCTTGAGCAGATAAATGTGTTGTCTTTTATAATATACTACAAACGTTGATGAGGAAGAAACAAACGAGTGATATCTGCCTTCTACTATAAAAACTGTAAATCTGGGTCAGGGGTGCAGGCCCCTAATAAACCAATATAGGGTACTTGCATATTGAACATGCTGATTTCTCTTAATTCAGTAAAATTGTATAAATTTATGTAAACGTTGTTTTCTTTCTTCTCTTTTCAGCATGGTATAAACCTGTTACTTGTTCCTTTGCAGCCTATGCATGCTGACGCAGCTACCCACCTAAAGTAAAAGTGTGACACACACACAGACACACAGACACACAGACACACAGACACACAGACACACAGACACACACAGATAAGCAGCAGAAACTGTGGACAGCAGGAGATTACAGTGCATGGCAGAGATTGTGTTAAGGGTGGCAGTTCACCTGAGAGCTTGTACCAGTGGAAGCCCTCCCAGCAGAAGCAGTGTTAGTGACAGGGCGTGAAGAGGACACTTTGGAGGAAACAGGAGTTTTGTAATGACTAGCTTCCTGTTTCTCAGCAGAAGAAAGCTTGCTAGACTTGGGGGTGTATCGAGCTGCAAGCTTTGGCGAGGGCATGTTTTCATACAGGTCAGCGTTCTCATACAACCCCTCCTCCCTCCAGCACCTGCTAGCAGGAGTCCTGTGTGTGTCCTCAGGATCCTTTGAAGGCAGCCACGCATGCAGACAGACACGAAGCAGACAGGTGGAAATAACAAATGGATTAGTGTAGAAAGTGTTAAAAGAATTACCAATTACAACTTTATTTCAGTGTGACAGTTCAAAAGAAACTTTAGATAAGTAGCGGGATTAAAAAGCTAAAGCAACCATTCATGGTAAACATGCTATCTGGCAGTTGAAACAGGAAACTGGAAACAAGAGCATTTCAGACACACCTGCAGTCTGCCAGCTTCCAGCGAAAATGTATAGAAAGTTCTTATTTAAAAAACCATCTCATGAAAGTTCAAGTCCGAAGCTGGCACAAGTGTCCGTTGTTACTTTTTGAAAGGTGGTCTGTGGTAGGTGTAGGGAAATAAGAAGTATGAGAAGTTCTTATTCTAAAGGTCCCATAATGTTAAGATTGCTAACAAGTATAAGATCAGCAAACTCTTTAAAGAAAAGCAGGTGGAATACCATAAGCCCTGTGGGCGTGCACGGGGAAAGCCCAGATAGGCAGAAGCTTTTCAGAGAAACTATAATAAGAGAACCCTACCAATCCATTTCCACAGGGGACATCGTCGTAATGGAGGGCCACTCCTGAGGGGCAGGCATAGCCATTTACAGGGTTATCCAGATAAGGGTTAGGAGAAGTGGCACGTCTGTTGGTAAAGCTGAAATTGGAAAGAGACACAGGAGGACAGGAGAAATTAAAGGCTTGAATCATGGTTCATGATCAGCATGACGTGCGGAATGGGGTCAAAGGACATCTTTCAATATCGGGCACAGTCAGACACACATCAAAAGCTCACAAAATCCATGTAGATACTACAAATGTAACTAAAATATTTGCACAGGCATACGCATTCCTAGCAGCAGGAATTTGAAGTTCAAAGGACAACTATGTAATTCAGTTTTCAGGACCACCACTCTTGCTGTTATTGAGTTTCATTCAATATCCCTCCATGGGAATAGGTGTTAAAATAAACTAAGACATGTGAAAACAATTTGGCACATCATCAGAACTTCAGTAAGACATCACAAATCCCTTCCATTACCACAGTAACTAGTCTGCATGGATGGGAACATTTAGATTTTAATTGGGGGTATTTTAAAGTTTTTTTTTTTACTTGTTTGTTAAAGCAGTTACATATTCAGTGGAAGATTAAGTACAAAATTGAAATTAGGTAGATTATGCTGACGAAAAAAATTATAGAATGTTTTTGCATTAGCTTTATATTTCTCAAAAAGAGAAGAACATAACATGCACTGTAGGGGTGACAGCTCTGCTACAGGCACTCTGCAATAAGGATTTGTAATTGTCTGCTCCGAGCTTCTACTGGCTCACATCATGGGACTACGCAGTAGAAAGCTCCTCAGTCCTTTGTAAAATAACCCCCCCCAACAAAGTTCTCATTTTGCTATTTCAGCTTGCAAACATTTAAAGACATTATAAGTAGAATCTGTCCAACCTACGCCAAAGTGATAAAGCAAAAAAATGCAGAGTATATAAAGAAAATTGATTTTTAAAGAAAATTAGAGGATTCTTAATTTTAAGATCTTGTTATCGTAATTAAACACAAAAATGTCTTCTGTAATATGTAACAGAATTATTTTTTGAAATACTGATGTATTTCACAACACATTTCCTGAATCAGAAAGAAACCAATAAAAGCTAACCTTAACACTAACTCTGACCTAGTTAATTAAAGCAACATCAGGAACTTAATTTACTCTTTCCAAATTAAATGTTAACTCTTGACTTTCATGGGTGCAGAACAGGGTTCTTTGTTTAAAGTGTGTCTTTCTCTAAAATACTAGTTATACAACGTAAAACAGAATACAGATTCTGGATCACAAAATTCATAAGGACACAGAGACACAAATGGAAATTAAGTTTAGGAATAGTAACAACGGAAAACAAAATATATTTTTTTTTACCAGAGAGTGGTGGCGATCTGAAATAATTAAGTTTATTCAGTGTGATTCTTTGAAAAATTGATGAAACACTGAACTGTTATGTCCGAACATTATCCAAACCGTCTCCTTTTGTTTGTGATCATTCATATGTTTCTACTGCTAATAATAGGTTAAACTCTCTCACAAAAGTAAGCACAGTGTCTGAACTGATGATGAAGAGAATAAGACAGATCATTGAGCATTTTAATTCATTTGATAACATTTGATACAAATTGCTTTTTTTAAAAGACGTTTGATCATTTAATGCATGGAAACAGATCAGTTCTACTTTGAACTTCAAATTATAATATCAAATTCAACTTAAGATGCACTGAAACTGATTTTAACATAAATGTGTCCATTTAAAAAAATGTTCTGTGAGAAAAGTCTTTTTCACATCCATTTTAGAAAAAAAGAACACGTCCAAAGAACTTTTCAAGGGCATAAGTAAACCACACCAGATGTCAGCTTCTACAAATCTTAAAAATGATCTTAGAAGACTTTTTCCTATAATGCCATAATAAACCACACTTAGAAGGCAGTCATACCCTAAATAGAATACACTGTAACATATTAATCTGCTGGTTCTGCATCTTGCTGTTGCTTTAGTACTTTCAACTTACTTTTAATTTTTATTAAAACAAAAGGTCAAAAGGGTCTAAAACTTTAAAACAATATTGTTATAAACTAACATTAATGAATATTAACAAATGTTTGGATGTTATGATCAGTTGTTGTGATATATTCCATGTTTGGATTGCCAGTACAGCTAGACAGTACACAGAGGTTATCAGTAATAAATAATTTGATAACTTTCACGTCTTACATTTCATTAAACTGCTCTGCAATAATGTGGACAAGTAGTACCAAATATATATAGATAAAAGCAAAGAATCATTTGCCTGAACAGTTATTACAGCAGTCCCAGCTTCCTAATTTCACTGTCCAATGATGGATTTCAGATACACATTAATTTAAGAACATGATGGAACCCAATACGTTAGTCATCTGTCATGAATTAACAAACCAGCACAGATATAGTTCTATTACAAGGCATTACACAGCCTTTCAAGTGGTCTCTACAATATGAAATATGGGCTCTTTTTTGATTGATTCTTTGCTTCACAAGACTACATTCCTGTTCAATGTGGTCTTCTGGCTTACAGTAAGGCATTTGTTTCTTGTTATCTTCCCATTTGTTCGCTGGGCCCACACATAGTTTTCCAGGAAAAACTTAACTATTAATATTTTAGTTTTTAATGTGGTTCATACTGTAGGATTATTAGCACAGAAAGTGTTAACACACTACAATGTTCAGTTTGCAAAGGGAAGCAGAACAAAAAGATTTTCAACAGTGCTCTTTTTAACTTATCATGGGATTTGCACAAAAGTATTTCTAAATCAGTTTTCTCTGCTGATTTTCTAGTGCCTCCTTTCAAACAGCACTAAAGCTTCTGTTGGCAGAAAGGGAACTGGAACAACTGTGCTGTTTTTTTTTTTACTTAAAACTACAGCATATCAGTGTTAGGTACTAAAAAGTGGGACAAAAATGTGTTCTTCTCAACTGGTGTGGACAATCTCCAATACTAAAAATAATAATAATAAAAAAACAAGATGTGCTCCAGGGTGAAAATAATGGGATTTTGCATCTATTCAGACATTTCAGCTAACTGGTAAATTAATCTGATTTTTTTATTGCAGCAAAGAAGCAAGATTAAAGCTCCCTTTTCCAGTTGACTGGAAGGTGTCATCCTTTCCAGCCACAGAAAACAGACGTATCATCTCAGCATTTTCCAAGACAGTTCTTCCAAAATACCTTACCAGAATGATTGCTTTGCCAGCTGTATGACATTTGCAGTGGTTTCCACATCAATGTAATCATAGTGCAGTGCAGCAGGGTCTGTTGTTGAGCCTGTTTCTGCCAACAGAACTCCAAGCCACCTGCCCATTCCTTCTGAAGACAAAGCCTGTGGGAAGAGACAGAGAGACACTCAAAGCCCTTTCCTGACTGGGCGTGATGCTCATACTGTACAGAGCCCCAATTAATTTTAATTACAATGAAAACCTCAAAGCACATGTGCACTTTCCTAAAATGAAAACAGCACAGACTTTGGTTTTCAGAGCGTGGAAGTGCATTTCATTCCCCAAAAGACTATATCATTATCAAGCATGCTTGGGGGAATCTTCTTCATTGCAGCGTACTTCAGAAAACATGAATGGAAAATAACGTAGTGCGTGAAATGCATATTCTGTCATAATACTGTTTTCTGCATGAGTACTGCACAAAGATTACAATTTGCTGTTCAGCCAGACTTGAGTTACAAAAATGGCTTTACCCAATGATCCCTACTACACCATGCTATTCATCATAATTATCACTGGTAATTATTTTAACACTCACTTTCTAAGATTGGAAAACTGCTCTTGACTAACCCTAGGGAGAAAAACGAGGCCACTCAGCAAAATAGCTTGTACAGTCTTACAGAAATTGGAATGTATGAAAATCCAGGCAGCAGTACAATCTCCTGAGGAACTGGCAGTTATGGCAGGAGATGATTCACTAAGACTTTCTTGCAACAATGGTTAGCAATTCCAAACAAACAGCTCTTTTACCTCCAGCACTGCCACTTCTTGTCCATTACGCAGCAGCCGGAAAGCCAGCGGGTGTTTGGAATCCAGGCCAGGGATGACCTCACAACCTCTGAGTGGGATGGAGGCCATGTGCGTCTTCAGGTCACTCCGGTCCTTGTGGAGAATCAACTGGTTGTCTCTGAGCCGGCACCAGCGCTCCCTCCAGCGGTTATTGGACAGCACGTTCAGGTAACCTGTCATAACATTCAAACATTTCTTAAATTCTTTACATGACATGACACAAATTTGCTGACTTTATCATTATAGCTCAAGACATAGCTGCGGGGGGTGATCAGATTGGAACCCAAGTGCTAGGGATTGGAGAGTCCTGAAGCTTACAGCAGGCTGGTGAAGTTGTAGGGATTGCAGCGGAGCAGAGAGAAATGGCTGTGGTCCTGACAGTGGGCTGGGCCGGTGAATGGTTGCCAACTTGTAGCAGACTGGCAAGGCTGTAGAAGTTGCTGGTGAAAATGAAGAGACTGCAGCAGGCTGGCTGCAGATATGTAGCCGACCAGAGAGGCTGTCGTTGTCGCAGTGGGCTGGGGCGGTGAATGGTTGCCAACTTGTAGCAAACTATATTTGCTATAGAAGTCATAGCAGAGACAGGCTGCCAACTAACAGTAGACTGGCGAGGCTATAGAAATTGCTGGTGAAGCTGAAGAAACTGCAGCAGGCTGGTCTGGAGACTGGCTGTAGCCCACGAAAGAGGCTGCCGTTGTTGCAGTGGGCTGGGGAGGTAGTTGGCTGCCGGTTTCTAATACATCAGAAAAGCTGGAGAAGCTGCAGTGGAGACCCAGTGCCCAGGGAACACTTCAGGGTTAAGCTGGCAGCTGGGTTAGATGACACTGGATCCGCTATCCAAAAAGGATGCGTTAGCATGTCCAGAGGGGAGTGCGGTCTGAGTATTCGCAGTAAGAGATCAATGACAGAGCACCCTTTCGGTAATAATTAAGAGGTGAGTTTAAAGGAATAACTGTGCACCTGATTAGTGGCGAAGTGGGACAGATCAAAAGGCAACCCGACTGCATCCTTGAGCCACAGGACAACTGATATTTCTCATTTGAATGCTCCTGGTCTCTAACCGCAGGCTATGAGCCGCCACTGGCACATTTAATAGAATGAATATGAACCATCATACTTGTAAATCGCTATTTTACACTTATGAATATTGTGGCATCCTTCATGAGCTTTTGGGTATTAAATTCTTTTAGACCCCCTTTGACTCACACAAGTAAAATAATAAAACCAATCTATATACAGTATACTCAGTTTACTGTTTCAATGACTTTCCTTATATTCAATAGACTAGACTTGTATATCCACCCTTGTCAGGCCAGTGTATTGTCATGTTTCTTTGCTACAGACAGCAACTGCTATTTGCCTACATACCACAGGTGGGTACGTCCTCCTCTGCGGAAGAGGTCTGCTCATCCGTAGATGGCTTCTTCTTCCCAAGGCCCATTATTTTGGTGATCTTCTTGCCAGTGACTTTACTCACTGGACCCTTTTGATCTGCCTTGGAGTTCTTCTTCCCTTTACCTGGGACAAACAGCAACAACAGAACAACTGACACATAAATCCAGAGTAAATATTCACTTTGAAAAGAATCTAATGGGGGGGGGGGGAACAAAACCTTGGTTGAGGTTTTTTTTCCATGCAAAGAAGGAATTGGGAGATTAGTTGTGGTTTATCTGAAACTTAAATATTTTTACACAATAAAAAAGGCCTTGAAACCATCAGAGTAATCATCCTTAAATATAATTTATAAAGTATATATGACAAAAATATAAAAAAACAAAAGAGGTCTAGGAACAAAAGAGGCTTAAGTATTTTGACTTCACCTCAGGCAACTGCAGCATAGTATGAATCTGTTATGGTTTTTTATTTTCCCTTTTAATTCATTTCTGCAACTAAGAGAGACTCCCTTTTGCTCCACTTTTACTTTAAAATACAATACATAACCATCAGAGGCCTTATAAAAACATTACTGTTGAACAGGAAGCTATAACTTTCCTCTTTTAAAAATGAAACTCAAAATAATTTGAAAGGAGCTGCTTACAATATGCAGTATTGTCTAGAGAGACAAGTAAGGAATAATGGTTACATTTTTCCAGAGATAAGTTTTGCTGTATTCAAATGACAAAACGTAAATTCATCTTTTTATCATTTTTATTTAATGGTCTGCAGTGGGAGTTGTTTAACGCAGAAGATGAGCTCTAACCAGTAAAGGCAAGAGTGAGGAACTGGATGACCTTGTTCTGTCTTTGGACTAGATCATTACAGAACCCAAGAAAATCAAAAAGTGTTTCACAATAATACTCTCGTTGGGAAAATTTGGAACAAATCAGGAGAAAGACAAGATAGACTGTTAACATCTTTTAACAGTTTTTCCAACTCTTGGCCTATACCAATTTTTAATTTTAATGTAATTCCCTTCCTTTGTTCTGAAATTATGTCGTTTCACAAACTAATTTCACATTTTAAATTTTAAAATATTATTTTTTCTCAATTTACCTTTATCATATTATTTCCAGTAATTCAAAACTATAAAAGTGTTCAAAACTATGTATTTACAGTAAAATACATTTAATCAAATAAATAAATTACATACATGAGTATATATTTTAATGAAGATTGAATACATTCATTCCAGATTAAGTACAACAGGTCAGAAGAAAAACAGAAGTACTGTACATAAGTATGTGGAAACCATTCTTGGCAGTTCGCCTTTAACTGTGGTTTGGTTGCTAAGTGAGACATCTTGAATACTAAATTAATTTTAATTACACAGAGCTGATATGTTGAGTTACAGGCCAGATAAAGTACTCAGACTAGTGTGACTGATAATACATTTCTACCTAGTTTCATGAAATACCTGACATTAAATTGTACGCATTTAAACTTTTGAAACAACAAACGTGGCATTAAAGTATTACTTAAGTTGGCTTCAGTTATCCGAAATAATGAAGGATGACTAATTCATAGATTTAAGAAGAATATCATTTTGTTTTACATAATGATCCCACACCTTTAGAGATTCCCCTGGTTACTAAAGACTCTACCATAATATCACAGCATTTTCCAAGGTTTTATTATTAGAACTTTTCACTGGTACAGAGAAAAAAAAATCAAAAACAGAAACTTCAGTTTTGAGTCCCGCAGAACTGCCAGTGGAGGAGAGATAAAAATGGTTAAACTAATTTGATTACTTAAAATCTGTAGAATTCCAAGATACTATAATAAATATAAAAACATTTTTTTTTACTTTAGAAATATTCCTGTACAAACATATTGTGTGCTACACCAAAAAACAGTACTTATAATTTTTACTGTTATTAGGAAAGCATACCGTAGGTAATTGTCATTTTTACTGTTCACTGCCAAAGAGAGAGAAGTAGTGACTGATGCCATTCATATTGTGGCTTGTCTGAGAGTCTCCTGTTCAAAGTTTTACCAGTGGCCACCACTAAAGAGTCATTCCAAAGATCCCCTCTAGGGGGCAACAGCACAAAATGTTTAGTAGATCACCCTAAACACAAGTGACAGTCAATAACCAGAAAACAGCAGTAATTCAAATGCAACCTTAACTATAATTTGATTCATTCAAAACCCTTGTCTTTTTACTAAGTGTAACAATGCACCTTATGAATACAAACACAAGTGTTCACTTATCCAGATGTTTTAATTTTGATACTAATATTATTATTCTAATAAAATGTATTCAAAATAAAAGGTCTGGGTCTCTATAAACAATATATAAATTACAGAAGAGTTTTACTCGGACAGGAACAAAAACAGGAGGGATATTACAAGAAATGATTTGTTCTTCTGTAATACTACCATAGGATAAGTGCAATGCACATTGTATTATCACCCTGAAAATGTAATCAAAGGAACTTTCATATTTATTTTCATAAATAGTTAATTTTGATGTAGATTTCTTAAAAGTAAATTTTAATAATAGTCAATCCAAAACACTTTGATTCTAAGGGGGAACACAACAGCCACAAACTCCTACTCTCTTTTGAAGACTGCAGTTTTGGGTGGTTAAAGAACATTCAAAGCTCATAATGTAATCATGAAGTTTAGATTAAAACCAAACACAGTTTCACTGTTTATTTTCTGCTCTTTTCCATTGGTGAAGCTTCATTGTCAAATAACCAGGCATGATTTAGTTCAAATCCTACAATCATGGTAAAATAGATGTCTCTCACACCAAACTTGAAATGCCCTATTGAGAATGGTGCTTTGTGTAATGCAGATAATTTGTAGTCAGAGTATGTTCTATTAGTTTACAATACAAACTGGCTGACCTCTGAGCACAGCACTCAAGGATATGTTATATTTTAAATGATACTTCTGATTCCATAAAATTAATCCAGACATGGTTGTTAAATAGAACCAGATCACAGGATGACTAAAGAAAGTTGACTGATTAGGACATGCATGACTTAAACTGTCAATGTTCTCTGCAGAAAACCTTAGGCATAAACATAAGCTTTTTTTCATTAAAAAGCATGTTGTACCACAATACTCCTGCTTCTTCATTTAGTTGTCGTCTCAAAGCTCTGCAGTTAGATCACAACAGTTACAGTACGTGTTACTTCTACACCTGAATTACTTCTGGACATAAACTACAAAAACAAGTCACCAGAAAAGAATATAGCCTATGATACAGGCCACCATTAGAGGGTTTAATCAGACATGTCCCCTGATTAGACTACAGTATCTCATACTGTGTTCCACATCCATTATGTTAGCCAGAGCTCTATTGCAAGAACAGATGCAGTGAGCAAAGGTATGTTCTTGTGGTGTCACTGTTGAATTTCATCCTCCCACAGGTTAATACGTCCCTGAGTGAACCTTGCAATAATTAATGGCCACTGTTGCACAAGAGCCAGGATCTCTGTCAGTCTGTCAGTCATGGGCATATGGCATGAACTCAAATACGTAGTGAACTCTTGCAGGATATTTCTGCACATTTGCTGTCTGCTCATTCAAGACAGATGTGATCTAAGACGATCACAGCTGAAATGTGTTTACTGTCATAAAATATGTCCATTTACGTGAACAGCCAAATTATTACAAGAGCGTACATATATTGTACATTATTTAGTAGTTATGTTCAGCATATTCTCTGTAATGTCTTGGATTAAATTGAATACATATGGTTTTACCTTACATATTCAATTAATAAATGAATTAACTATCAACTGGGTTTCTATCAAAATGAATGAAGCATCTACAGATACGGTACTACATAAACCTCACTGAATATCCATGGATGATTCATTATACTTCAAATAATTGTTAATTAGTGATTAATAGAACTTTTAAACCTTTTGTCTTTACATCAGCCAAGTGAAAGCTAAATGGAAGTGCATTTCAATCAGTTCTTTAAGCAAAGGGTTGTGGCAGTATGGATACATTTATAGATTACACTAAGAACATTTACAGTGTTTTTTATCCTTCTACACAGAGCACGGACTAATTACACTTATTCTGAAATTGTAATGAAGTCATCTGTGACATTGGTTACTAGAAGAAGAGCAAAACAATGGTTTGTTTTTTTCAAATGTCTTACCAGTGCTTACACATAGCTCTGAATTCTCTCATGGAAAGTTTGGTATTGGTTGGTTTATATGGTTTTTGAGAGGCATCGTTTCTTTAACTTACAGATATTCTTTGTTTTGTATATCTGTGGCACATTCAGCCACAAATGCTGCTTAACAGAACATTGATCCTTGAGTGCCAAACGATTTAATGTTTCATTTAAGATGTATAATGAAGAGTCAGCTGTTCTTACGGTTAGTGCAATGATTATTATGGTTCTCAGGCATAGACACTTAGCTAAAGAATTGAATCTGTTACACAGGTTACCTTGCTCTTTACCATCAGCAACGCCATTTTCAACGTTCCACTCCCCATCAGAACTTGGCCTGTCACAAGATGATTTCTGCAATGGTAAAGAATGTTTATGGGCAGATGAGAAAGTGCTTAAACATCACCCTGAAAAGAATCCATACCATCTGTCAAAAACATAGTATACATATAATTAGGCTGTTTTCTTTGCCAGCTTCAAAATAGTAAAAGATGAAAATTTCAAATGTTACATGCAGGGTGTTATTTGTGAACCTTAGTCATACGTTTTTCACGTAAAATCCATTTTTAACTTAATAATGGTGGGAGTATGCTCAGGATATCTCCATTTTGAGGCTACGTATTTAAGTTTTTCCTCTTTCCCATTTCTGAGGATGCATTTTGCAGACATTTAATCATATCACAAGCATTTCCCACATAACTTTTTTATTCCAGTTTCATCATCAAGCTTCTGTACTCATACTAAGATGTACAAAAAGGTCCTTTTAAAGAACCTTAATTAATCAAGAGCTCCCCCCCCCTATGCTGTGGCAAGCAGTATCGCACTATTAAAGCTCGGACCACTAGGCTTAAGAAAAGCTTCTACCCTACTGCAATACACATCCTTAACAGCTAAATGCAATTCTCAGACTCAAATTCACATCTGCACTTTGCACTTTTTGCATGGACTACCATGTTTTTTTTAACTACCACTACCATATTTATTGTTCTGATTATTACTTATTATGTTTATAATATACTGTCTACATTGTGTGGCGTTGTCTGTCTTACTGTATCGTCTGCTGTACCCTGTACATTCTGAGAGATCGGTATGAATAAAAATTCCAATTTTCAATGTACATTCCAATAAACTCCTCTACTCTAAAGCGTTTTATGGAACATCAGCCCTTCCCGGCTTTCACCTTTTCCAGTTCAGCTTTGTGCACTGGAGAACTGGAGGCTCCATCTGAGTCGATCACTCCATTGCTGTTGTAACAAACATCCTTAATGACCTTAAAAAGAACAAACATGAAAACAAAGACTTCAAGCTCAGAAAACAAAAGCATGGGAAATCATATACTGCAATGTAGATTTTAGACCTACCCTGGGCTCAATTTGATTAATGCGTATTAGGTTTTAGCAAGAGACATGCAATGACATGTACAATGCATGCTGTACAGAAAGAGAGAAAAACTCAACAAAAGAAGCGAAAGTAGGTGCAAAGTTGTTGCATGCTGAGATAATTGTAAATTATTCTAAAATTTCATAGCCACACGGAGTGAGGCCAGGATTCAGACATGCAACAACTCATAGTCATATAACATTTAAAGTCATTTGGGGACTTCCACGCATTCCTAGAGTTTTGCCCTGTGTCACATCAGTCTTCTCAAGCCACAGACAATGGCTGTCAAGTTTTCAGCATTTGCTCTCACCACACTCAGTTGGCTTTACCAATGACTTTCTTTAATGGAACTTGCAGATAGATTAGAGGCTAAAGCTCCTTGGCATGGTTGGCACTGTCATGTGTTTTAGGAAAAATTATAAAACCTCGCAAAAAAATGTTTCCCTTTTCCGGAAAACCATAACAAATTTAAGAGAAAGGGATCCTGAATACAAATAGCAATGCAGATTGCACAGGCTTTTTGTGATTAGGTTTTCCTTGGTGTAATTAAGATGCAATTTATTTTCTCAAAGCAATTTCCTCTCATTTCAACCTTCCTCCTTTAAACAGTTCTCACGTAAGCTATTTATCACAGCCTTTACTTTGTGCCATAACAATGCAATTAACAGCAAAGAAAATACTGATAAAATTTGGAGTATATTTCTGTGAGAAAGTAAGCTTCGGTACTTTACATAAATAAATGCCAGGGCTGAATGTAGAATTATTAGAAACATAGACTAATATGACATTTTATGAAACAGCAAAAACAAACCATATGCCAAACCATGAGCAGTATGACCTTCTGGGGTCATGCATACGCATACAGCTCAGCTTTCCTTTCAACAGTTTTCAGATGATTCTATTTCCCAACAGCACCCTTTCATGGTTTTAGTTAGAAAAATTACAATTCTTAAGTTTCATGTCTGTTTTAAAGGCTTAAAAAACATTTCTGCATTTTCAGAGCTGAAAACAATTATTGTTTGTTTTGCTCTAGCATGTTTCATGTAATTACATGAAATTAGGTTTATACAACACCTTCTTTACAACACCTATACAACACCTTCTTTACAAAGAGAAACAAACAGGCAAACACTTAGGCCTAATGCAACACCTAGGTTTAATTTACCTCATGTTCAGCTGAACCTCTGTGTGTGCTCTAGTGTTTGAATTTGGATGACTTGGTCCTTTTATTCAGATTCTGTTTTCGATTACATTTTGGATTTCATTCACTGGACCCTGCACCTTGTGTAAAAACTGGACTCTAAATTCTCTCTGGGTTTCAAGCACCTCTCAGCAGCCTCACTTACCTTTTGGCCTTCTCTTTCTTCTATGGCCTGAAAAAGGACTTTCCTACCCTCTCTTTCTTCTATTAGCCACCTACAAGCATTTCTTTCTACCAGACCTTCCACATGGGGACTATGTGACACTTTGCCCAAGACCTTGAGTATATATACATCATGTAGCAACATATCATTGCATGTAGCTGCCTATGGTTACGTGAAAGAAGGTTGTAAGACAAACTTATACCATCAGCACAATGGTTGTTTTTTTCCCCGTTGTACCGAACAGCAAACTCTGACAAAGATCCTAATGATACTGTCAATTTACAGTCGTCACACACAGTGTGAACATGCAACAAAGAGTGACATCAAACCAGTCACAGTCTCACAATCTGTATAGCACAGCCACCGCACAGAAAACAGCAACAGCAAACAGGTCCCATCACAATGCCTGTATCTCACCAGGCCTGCTGAGTTCAGGGCAGGTCCCCAGACTCTGAGCGAGGCTCATAAAAGAAGAGGAACAAAGAAAGGGCAGCATGCTTTGCTCCACAAGAGCGATATGAAAGGGAGAGCTAGGAAAGAGGTAGAAGAGTCAGTTAAATCACAAACCATAAAAAAACAACAACAGCTCACTGAGGTTGTTCAGTTCAAAAAGTTGCCCGACTTCACTGGCATCTGTTTTTGGATGAGCTAGCAAAAGATGAATGGTTGAGCCAAATCTATTCCGGTTGGTCTGCATGACTTTGTAGGTTTGGATGAACCCTTTAGGCTTTAACTGCCCAGAAAGTAACAATGATTTATGCCAATTTTGCACTATTCTTCCACTAATGTGGAATCACAAATTTCCTTATAATCAGGAAAATCCATTTGTTAATCATGTCACCTCGCTACAATACCTTGAATGAGTGCATCACAAGCTTCCTTCAAATTCTGCATATGCACCATCAAGCAGTTTGCCATTTCAAACATAGCAAGTGTTTTCCATACTCCTTTACTACAGAAAAAGCTTCAACACGAGGAGTGATTCCATTATTGACAACACTGGGAGCACATACTACTCTTAGCAGAGAATCTCAATCACAGCAATCTGTTGACAAAGCCCAGGCTAGTTGTACCTGAACTGCAAAGATCAGTCTATGATCTAGGTGAGAACCTCTGCTAGTTGAGCCACACTGCAAAAATATTTTAAAACAACATTTAACAGAGAAATTAAAAAATACTGCCAAGTCACGGCCTAATCCATATTATATATGCTTGAAGACACATTAAACCCATTTGGACTAACTAGTATAAAATTAAGTTGTTAAATTTAAAAAGAAAGGGAAACTATTCATTTTAGGCTATTTGACTGCAGGTTCTGTTTTCTTTTATAAAAAAAAATCAGAACTGTTGTCTGATTTTGAAGATACCCAGGTAGCCTGAAATAGGAAAAGCTTTATTTAGTTAATGTTTTTATTTAGCAATACATATCAAAGAAAGAAATTTAAAGATACAGTTAAGTACAGTAAATGTAGATGGTTTAGGTCTGGGTTTGCTACATTGAAGGTTATACTATACATCTGTTTTTGGAAACCTGGTGCTTATTAAACACTGGAAGAATGTATAATGAACCCCTCGCCCATCTTTGTTGAATAAGTGTTTTAGGTATTTTAAAATATAATTATTTCAACCTAAATATTCTAATTTCACAGCATTTTCTGCACACACCAAATGTACAATTTCTTACTTTTTTCAATAACAAGAAGCATAACACATAATGAAGGTCATGATTAAACTCATATGCTTTTAGCCTAAGATGGAAAGAACACACTTTTTCCAAGACATACTATAGCAACACAACCAAACACATCTAATCTTTTGGCTTAATGATGATTTCAAACACCCTCAGGATTAATTGGATTTGGATCACATTAAAAATATATTTTTACAGTATGTTTAAGATGTAGAAAACAAATGTGAAGCACATCCAAATTCATTCCGAATGTAATAAATCTGCCGATAACTGGTGGGGTTGATTGTGATGCTGATTATGAAAAACAGAGAAAAAGCACTTACTTGGTCTTCACTGCTATTTAATCAGTGCTTTTTAAAAACTCTGACACTGACATTGACATTGGTTTAGTTTTGACATTGGTAGAGTAATATATTAATTAAATCTGTATCCCTTTGAGTACTTGCTGCACAGTTGCACACATTTCCAAGCAAAAATCAATTAACTAAACATACAGTACATCTAGTTACTATATGGAAAAAAAACTAAGGAAACATATTGTCAGCTAAGTCTACACCAACATTTTCTTTCACAATCAATTCTTTATGGAACCATGGTCTTAGCACTATTTACAAATTTAACAATAAGGCTTTTGATTTACCAGATTTGAAGTATTATGGTCATTATAAACTGGATTCCAAGGATTCACATTCAATGATGAACTAGGAACAAATCTGACAATATCACATAAAATTTGTGTGATACATAAACGCTGTTCAAAACATTATGCAAAAGTGGTACTGTTCTCCTTTGAAGGCTAATATATATATATTTAAATAACCTGAAGTCCATTATCATGAAAGGGAAAAAAAGGAAAACAAAATGGTGCCAAAGTTGCAAGACAACATCAATCTTAAGGTAAATTCTAGATACAACACATGACAAGTGTGCGCCAGAGTACACTTTTTCAGAATAATTCTGTGACATTGGTAACCTACTGTATATAAGTGATATACCATGATTTAAAATATAAAGAGCACACTTTACAGTTTTCTTTGCAAAAGGACAAAGGGACCAGCAGGTAATATGCTGCACAGAATTCCACCCAGTGTATAAATGGAAATAAATTCTAAACTTGTAACATGTCTTCTATGTATTGACACAGCCATGACCCTAAAGAAATAGTTTAAGATTGTATATTAGTTTAAATCTGTCTTTCAATTAAGTGTTAGAGGGCAGGTTAATAACTGTCACACTGAGTGTAGCCCTTCCGTTTCCATGGCGAAACCTTGAAAACGATGAGGTCAAGTCATTGTACTGTACCTTCAGCCACTCCTCTGCCTGCTCCTTGCTCTGTACTGCCAGAACCAGTGCGTCTGCTCCTTGGTGGGTGATTTTCAGCTCGTGCTTCTTCTTCTTGCCATCTTTGGGGATGTGAGTGATGCTGCACCCTGTGAGAACGAGCTCCATTTGTGGAGTTTGGTCTTTCGAAGATTTATAGCACTGTTAACAATAATAATAAAAAATAAATTCAATTAAGTGAACTAGCAAATGACGTTCAGACAGATTTAGATAAATTCAAGCCTGGGCAAACAACTAGCAGATGACATGTAGTTCAGAGTATTATATGCAGGTAGCAAAAACTTAAGTGTAGATTTCAAATGGGGGAAAAGTGAGCTTAAATTGAGTACTTATCAGCAGCTTACAGCAATGCATCAATTTTCTAACCACTTTGGGGGAGCCGAAGCCTATCCCAGTAAGCAACAAGCATACGGCAAAATGCAACCCGGATGGCATAACAGTCAATCGTAGGGCAAACACTTACACCAGGGCCAATTTTCCCAGAAGCCATACTATGTCTTTGGACTGTAGGAGTAAACTGGAGCAAACCCATATGAACACGAGAGACCAAACAAAGTCTACGCACCCCAGATAAAGAATTGAACCCGGTTCCCCAGTACTCCGAGGCAGCAATGTAACCGCTGCGCCACCCGAACCAGCTACCTATTAGATAGGAGTCATGTCTTCCAGACAAGGTAGGGGAGCAATAAATATGGCAAACAAAATATTAGGGAATCCAGTTATAAGTGTAGAAATCAAGGGATGGGATTTAGATAAAGAGGAGTTTGAACAGCCTGCTCTCATTTGTTCTTGGAAAAAGCAGAAGCAAGAGTCCCTGAAGACCATATCTAATAATTTCTACAGCAGGCACATCTGTCGTTTTCTCACTGTGAGTGGAAATTGATTCACGCTGTGCGTTCAAGAACAAAACATGGTTATATGTCCATAGTAATATTACAGGTTGCACTCGGGAAATATGACAATAATTACACTCAGAAAAGGGTGGAATAATAAACAAAGTTTCTTGTACTGTATATATAATTTAGTGGTGATTTAAGTGAACTAATCTCTAGCTCAGGTAGTAAGCTACAGTAGGTGAGTTTCAGATGATACCCAAGCAATCAAAATAGAAGCAGGAAATGACATTCAGAAAGATTTAGATAAATTCAAGCCTGGGCAAACACCTAGCAGATGACATGTAATGTAGACAATTGAATTAATCCAAATCTTTCTGAACGTCATTTCCTGCTTCTATTGTGATTGTTTGGGTATCATCTGAAACGCAGCCAGCTTACTACCTAGCTTACGAGTCTAGTTCACTTAAATGAATTTTTATATACTGTATGTACAATAACTCTCTGGAGCAGACATTCCATCTTCATTTTAAAGTCCCTGCAGTATTGGGTAGACAGGAAGGAGCAGAGACAGGTTCCCCTGGCAGATACATGAGCATTTGAGTGGTGTAACGTTATGCTATATAACGCATGGAGGCCTGTGAGCCCACAGCAGCCTACATTTTATGCCAGTTAGAACGTCATACCAGTAGCTTGTTGTCTTTGATGAGACAGAGCAGCTTGGTCCACTGTCCAAAGCGCTTCTTGCGCAACAGGAAGGCACAGATGCGAGCATCTTTGACCAGGTCCATGGAGGCCTCCTCTGATGGCCACTGGTGCCTCATCTTCTGCCCCTTCCCATCCTCCTCTTCCTCATCATACGACTCGTATGAGCTACTCATAGCGTCCGAGTCATAATCTTGAAAAGGGAAGAAGAACACAACGACTATTATTAACAAACGAACAACAGTTTGCCTATATAAAATATTGTTTGTATTTTCACACAGCCAAGGATGGTAAATTAGTTTTGAAAGAAAGCTCAGTTTCATTATTTAAAGACTGCACTTTCATTATTGTCTTAAAGTATGTATGTTCTGCTCATAATAAACAATACAATTACATTAGTCCTTAATTTTCCATTTTATGCAATCTATATTATTTTTTACCCACTTCACGGAATGTATAGTATACTAAAATATTAAGCCCTTTTTACTTCCTAAGTACTAGTAAAAAATATCTATATTTTGTCAGACCAAAAACTGCTTTT
Source organism: Lepisosteus oculatus (assembly GCF_040954835.1). Classification (NCBI taxonomy): domain Eukaryota; kingdom Metazoa; phylum Chordata; class Actinopteri; order Semionotiformes; family Lepisosteidae; genus Lepisosteus; species Lepisosteus oculatus. The sequence continues at coordinate 41,946,520 of NC_090696.1, read as the reverse complement.
CTGCTTCCATATTCCACAGAAAATGCAATCAGAGCGATAATATTACATAAAAACAAAAAGGTGGTTTAAAATAGCATATTCTCTAGCAATGTGCAGCCCACTGAATAAACATGGTTAGCATATCATGTGTTTCAGTGCAGCTGGCACTCACGAGAGGTGATGTATTCAGGGGCTTTCCCAGGGCTTAGAGGAACAGCTTCTTCATAATAACCCTCCGGGAGGGAGGAGCTGGGTAATGGTGGCGGCCCATTGTCTGGGGGCTGAAAGACAGAAGCAATATGAAGCCATGACAATCTGTGTGGCACTACTGCAAAGGCATTGGAAATAATAAAGAAAATGTAAGGAATGTTTGCATAAAAATAAGGTATATAAATTATCTCTGCAGTAAAGCAGTTCTGAAAATACTCAATGCAACAAAAGCACTTTCAAAACTAAGAACGTTTTAGCTGCTTTCCCATCTACAGTATACATTTGCGTTGTTAATTTTTGTTTATATGATTTCAATCACCTCCGAACTCATCGATAACTGAAGATTAGGGAAAAAAGATCAAAACTGAATGGCTTATTTTTGAATCTTTTTTTTTAATTTGATGACTTGATGAACATATCAAAAATGCAATTTTTGTATTATCTGACCATAAGATATGGTTCTGATAATATAGCCAACTGATTTTGTGGTTTTCCCTCAGATGGGTTTCTTTCTCCAGCCATAAAAACCACATTCATGCAGGCAACATCATATGATGTTTTTTTGACACTTTGTATCTTGAATATGCTACTTTGTTGCCTTTGGATATATGGTGTCCTATATGGTGACGTATGGTTACGTCCTGAACCAATTGTTTCAAAGCCAGTTGTCAAACAGTTACAGTGTAATGTAGCAGATTCAACTTTTTTGTGGACTCTTTTATAACTATCCTCCAACTTGCAAAGGTAAATCTCCATTTGCTTGCAGTCTCCGAGGAGCTCTCTGACTTTACCCATGATGATACTGCCACTACTTAATATCTTCCTTGTGTTTTGTGTCTTTTATTCCTTAGGGAAACAGTAGACTTTCAGGGGCCTCTATACAGTTCTGAGGCTTACAGTACATCTATACTTCCAAACAGCAGAATGTTTTTGGTGTATTTGGTGAATTTGAGACAAAGGAATATTGTATGAATATTGAGATGTGAATAAATATAACCCTCATGCTCTCTAAAAGTAATTATTTATGACAAAGCTGTGATCTGTACAGTGTTATTACGATTTCATTTACATATATTTAGTAACATTTTGAGAATTATGTAGCTTTTACATACAATTTCAATCTGCAACTCATTTTGCAATATTCATTTATATTTAAGATTAATCAGTAACACTACTCGATAATAGTATCTCAGATTTCTAACCAATTCAAAAGATCATAACATTCAATTAAGATACAATAGGATTCTTTTACCTTTTTACAAATTTAAAAGCTGCTTGCAACTTACCAAAACTTCACCTGTTACTTGTTAGCTGTTTCTTTTGTCTGAGGCCTACTAGAGAAATTACTGTAAAAACAGATCTGATCCAAACCTACATATGTACAAGAGCTGTTGCCAGCAACAGCCAGAGAGAAAAGCTACTGCCAACTGAAGTAGTGACAAACACTCAAATCAAATCCAGTTTTCTAGGAACTTTTTTTCATTTTTTTCCTATCACCATCATATTCTTCTTTCTTCCTCAATTACTGACACATTTTTGAGAATGTCTATCAAGCAAGCAATATTTATCTACTATACATTTGCATGTTACTGCTCCTAAGAACTGCATAATTGGAAAGACCTACAGCCAGGGTGCAGGAAGCTAGCTGTACAACTCCACTGTTACTACAACAGTGAGGGTTACACTTTATTTTGTGCAAAATTTAGATCTTATTTTTAAAGAAACACTGCCAGCTAAACCACGGTCTTCTGTTTGGTCCTCTAAAACTACCCTACTGGATTCCATAGCTTATAACAGAGGACATTTAGAAACTAAATTGTAGTCTTTCAGCTATTTTTTATTGTCAAAACTTCAGAGTGCAATATGTTTAGCTGAAAGCTTTACAAGACCTCTTACCTTACATAGTGTTTATGGTTTGTTTATTTTTTTAACTGTGAAATTGTGAGTACATGAGTACAGAACCAAACATGAATGTACTGTACAAGGCTTCTAATAAAAAATACTGCTTCAAGGATTTTCAATTTTATATCATTAAATGCTCCCCAACACCCAGCTTTCTCTGGTTAGCCTATGGTCTGGAGAGACACTTGTCTTTGTTTAAATCATCCATGTCATCATGGGACTCTTAAGACTAACAAAATCAGCATGACAACAATCTGAGCTTTGGTGTAAGTGCATGTAGTTATGAAAAGAATGAAAAAAAGGGTACTAGAACCTATAGAATTTGTTTGCTTTTATAATATCTCTTTTTACATATTTTGTGGAGATTTACTGTAAGCCCTTTAAAAGTTAACTTCTTTTCTTCAGCACCACAGAGATTTACAGACTGAACAACAGGCCTCTACCAATGTTCAGCAGACACAGATTAAGCTGCTTGACCCAGACAAGCCAAAAAGGAAACCTTCTTATTAATGGTAGCTGAAAAAAAGACTTTGGTTTTGGCAAACTAATCACAATTACGACATGTTTTTGCACTGGATTCTGCCAAAGGTTCCACCAACAATATCATTAAAAGTAGCCTAGTCAGTCCTCCCCACATATAATGTAAGACATGGCTGAACCCCAGAATCTTATCTTATTTCCTCTAGGGGAACTGCTTTTGTGAACTATTTTCTGGCAAGGCTTGTCAAATCTACACCATTTCGTCAGGGAAAAGGAGCAGGAAAGAAATGGGAAGATGGGATGACAGAAGGAGTGCTACAGTAGTTACACTGACAGCAGAAGAATAGAAACAGTTCCTTCTCAGCTTCACAGGACTGTGGTTCCATAAAACATTAAGAACTAAATCAATTAAATAAGTGCAGTGAAAGAATTAAAGAATTTCAATTATTCCACTGAAAATAGAAACTCCAAAAGGATTAGAAATATATATTTAATGACCAAATAGAAACTGCAAAAAGATGAGAAATACATATTTAATAGCAATAGGATATCTGACATGATTCCAGCTCAGGACTTTAATTTTGAACAGTACAGGGTGGAAAATCTACACCACATACCACAGACAATAGTGTATGGTCAATGTGCTCTAGTACATCTGGTACAGTAATTCTCATACAGTCTCCTAAGAGGGAGCCATTCTGTCCCTGGCGCATTTTTTATTTAAAATACCTTACATTATTCAACATAATAGGAAATATCCACGTAAAAGTTCAAATATACAGTTGTTTAAGTTAATAATGGTAAAATAAACATTCCACTACAGTTATAGACTTAACTGATACTGAAGAAGACTAAAAGAAGTTAATCATCTACCCTGGAGAATGTAAATGTTAACTGTTTACTGCAGACTATGAGAACACCCCATCTCTTTGTGATCTACTGCTACAGAATTTACGTAATTGTCTATATTTTACGGTTAACCTAACAATATCATTATATTGTAAAATTTTAAAACTTGAAAGCATATATACATCTTCTTTTTTAATTTTATTAAGATTGATAAAAAAATATTCAGAAAAACACTTACACGGTGGCATGTGATGGGGGGATCTAGATTAAGTGGAAACATTTTCTCATTCAAAGGTTTTATCTGTCAGGTGTCTACTGTGGTGCAAATATGTAGTTGTAGATGACTAGTTTAACTATAGTATTAGTATCCTGTGAAGCATTGAATGCTACTCTGAATAATTTAGTAATGAATAACAAATCACTCTGGTGTTTTGTTTTGTCTACAGAACATTTCCCATTTCCAAAGAAAATTAAAATAATATACCCTGGGAAATGTCAGGTTTTGGTAACTATGATAAGAAACTCTTAAGCAGCTACAGTATGTGAAACTCAATGTGTATCACTGGATATAAATTGCCAGAGAGCAAGATATTTTAAAAAGCAGAAAAAGCACAAGAGCTAAAAGAAAACAAAGTGTTCCAAATTCTCATACTATGTTTAATTCAGATCTTTCAATGTTATGTAGAAAATATTAACCAAAACGTGAAGCAAACGTTGCGATGTGGATGCAGAGTCAGTGGGCTAGAGTAAAGGCACTACTGTAATATTTTTAACCGGTCATTTAAGGTGCAGCAAACGGAAGAAAAGGAAGGAAAAATGAATTCAGTTGTTTTAAACAGAGAAGCTCATTCTTCTGCTGATTGAGTGACTGTCGATATCCGTCCTGTTCTGTTTACAGAAGGCAGCAAGATCCACAATATAAACAATAATCGCACAAAAGAAACTTAAATACAGAGCAAAACAAACTTGTAAACTCTCTGAATTGCAGAAATTAATTGGAAAAGTACCAGTATTATTAATACTTACTTATTAATACAACGAAAAAATATCTTATGTACAGTATCTTGTGCCACAGAAGCAATATTTAATCAAGAAAGCACTAAACCAAAAGGATTCACTTTAATATAAATAACATATAATATTTATTGACCTTTATATTCCTATACTTACTGTCATGATTCTCTTCAGTCATGACTTTCATGCAAATTAGAAAATATTGGAAATATAAATATGGTTTATTCCTGGGACATACTCAATGAATAAATCTTTAGTCGCTTAGTTATAAGTAATCTGAACTTGAAAATGTTAATACAGTTAATATCTTCTTTTGTCTAATCACAACATAACAGAACTGTCTTATGACATCTCATTCTGCCTTACTGTTCTTATAAACTAAATATATATTTATACACAAACAGCCAGAGCAAATATTAATGTTATCATGAGAGACATCTTACCAAGACCACCTTTCAATGATTATGGTGCTTTCGAAGAGTAAATTATCACCAGGAATTATGGGAATGTGAATATTAATTCACATTCATTTAGCTGTCCATGGCTGCCAACATTGACTTTAGATACGTAAAGTGTAGTTAGAAGTCTGTTTAGATACATATTATCTATTTCTGCTTTTTACGTATATAAAATGAAAGTCAGTAGTCTCAGACAGCTATCTGTTACACTTGGTTTAATATACAAGGCAGTCTGGTGAAAGAGACAGACATTACAGTGATCTACAGTACTGATCTTAAAACGTCTATATGAATTAGTGTCCTTCATCTTAGAAGGGAACTTACCCCATCCTAGGCCCCATTATGTTGGAAATTACTAGATAAAGGGCACATTGAGATTATAATAATAAAATGTTTATCACACTTATATAGTGCTTTTCTGGACACTCCACTCAAAGCGCTTTACAGGTAATGGGGACTCTTCACCACCACCAACGTGCTGGAGGCCATGATTGGTAAAGGCCAATGGGACATTTGGCTAGGATGCCAGGGTAACACCCCTACTCTTTTTGAGAAATGCCCTAGGATTTTTAATGACCACAGAGAATCAGGACCTCGCTTTTACGTCTCATCCAAAGGACGACGTCTTTTTACAGTATAGTGTCCCTGTCACTATACTGGGGCATTAGGACCCACACAGACTGCAGGGTGAGCACCCCCTACTAGCTCCACGAACACTCTTCCTGCAGCAACCTTAGTTTTCCCAGGAAGTCTCCCATCCAGGTACCGACCAGGCTCACACCTGCTTAGCTTCAGTGGGTTGCCAGTTGTGAGTTCACAACTGCTGTGTTCACATCTGTGAATGTATATCTACAGTGGCTATATAAATTACTCAATTTATGTGGCAACAGATGGAGAACCACTTATTTGGAAATTTCCCCAAAATAACCAGCAGCTCATGTAACCATGTGGTACACTTAAAATGAAACAGAACATACTGTAAAGAAATAACTATATAGTTGAAGGGACAAGATAGGACTTTCACCTGAAGACTCTTGCTTGATTAACTAAATCAAGTATTGAGTGCTAAAGGGAATTAAGATTATATAAACATAACAGACACATATTTTCTTATTTATGAAACTAGGTTTGTTTCATTTTCAAATTAACAGGCCATTTTTTTCACTCTATTTACTGGGACGCCTTTTTGATAAGAGAAAGTTTTTTGGCATTGGTTTACAGGTCAGTTTTTTTAAAATTTATTAAATTAGGCCTTTTTACTCTTACAAAGATTAACATGTAGGTCATTTTCTAAATGCAGAAAACTCCATAACCCTGAAAGGTGTTCTTTGTAAGATTCCTCTGTTTCAGACAGCTTCTGGGGGTTCTTGAAAGGCTCACAGACTAAATTAATATTTATATTCTTGAATCTTGACTTGTTGTTTTTGGACCACAACAAAAATTTTGTTATCAAACTGCTGGAATATCTCTCTTTTTGGAACAGAAAGCATCTTAAAAGGGAGAGAGAGCCTAAAAAAAGGTGCTTTTAAATGAACAGCTTGCCTGCCTCTGTTTAACAGCAAACATTCTTTTTTGCAACTGGGTGCAACTTTTGCGCAACAAAGGCTAAAGTTTACACTAAGCTACAAGCTACAGTAAACTTAACTTGCTGAAAGTCTACTTCTAAGACCTACAGTGTTCGCTTAACATTAGCTTTAAGAACAATCCTCAAAAGAACATGCAAGGTCAGTCTGAGGACATTTACAGTATTTCACAATTGCTCATTTATCAGCAATGTTCCTGTGGCACAGCTAGCTGCTGTTTTAAATTATAAATTGCAGAATACAAAACCAAGACGGGACTTGATTTATCCAAGCAAAATGCTTCATTTTCACTGATCTGTGTCGTGTGAATAAGCACAACAACTGCTCAACGTCAAGATCCTGACATGAGAAGGAACGGGGAGCAAGTTATAACAACTAGACAAATAGAGAAAAATAAATAGGCCATTTGAGTAGATCCCTTTTAAATAAAAGGATGGTGCACAATATAAAAGAAAAGTTGAGAAATCCACAAGGAAAGAGTTTTGTCTACACACTGTAGATAACCAGGCGAATAGGTTTGTCTTGATTCTTGCTACTGTATGACAAATCAGACAGTCAATTTACTGTATATTCTTTCTGTAATTCAGTAAATAAAAAAAGATCCACTCTACAGTGTGTTGAAAAAGCAAGTACACCCCACTAAGAGTTTATGCTGTAACATTCTGTATTTAGACATATTTGACCTAGCCTTTACTGTACCTAATCCTAATAGTAGATAAAACTAACCTCATTTGACAAATAAAACACACCATTTCTGCTTTGTCATCATTTATTTAACAGAATCATACAGCATTCAATATCTGTGTGTGAAAAAGTAAGTGCACAGTATTGATTCAGTAGCTTGTGGTAACCTCTTTAGCAGCGATAACTTGATTTAAGTTCTCCTGTAAGAGTTGATCAGACTCTTAGATCACCTGAAATGAATTCTGGATGACTCTTCTTTATAGAACTGCTCCAGCCCTGTGATGTTTGAGGGTTTTTCTGTACAGTACGCACAGCTCTCTTTAGGTCCTGCTATAGCATCTCCATGGGGTTTAGGTCTGGACTTTGGCTCGGCCATCCCACCTTTCTTCATACAGTAGGTTCGCCTTTGTGTTTTTGTGTCACCATCCTGTTGCATTATCCACTTTCAGCACATAGTGTTTGCAAATAGCTCTGTAACCCTCTGTAATCCTTCCCAACAACAACAAGCAACAATGCTTTCTCAAAGCCTATCACAGATTTCTTTTGATCTGGGCATGATGTGTTACCACAAACCTGTCTGCTTAAGACGAAGGTTTCTGATATTATAAACAAGTGGGAATCACTTCCTGATGATCAACTAATCATTTACACATGTTGTGGTGCACCTGATTCTACATACACCCTTAATGGAGATCGTAGAACTAAGGATGAACTTACTTTTTCATCCAAAACTACTGTATTGAACGTTCGTTGATTAAAAAAAAATAATAATGGCAAAATAGAACTTTGGTGTATTACTTACGAAATGAAGTTATTTTTTTCTACTTTTAGGACTAGGTGAAGGTCAAATATGTTTTACTTTTTTAAACCTTAAAATCTTTGTGGTATTCTTTCACCATACTGTAGTTCCAGAGGCCAATACTAGAAATACCTTTATCTTCACCAGACACAACCAAAGCATTTTTCTCTTTGAGAGCTACTGTACATGAAAAGATAAACTTCACCTTATCTTACTATTTAGAGTCCAAGGTGTTAATTATTTCTTATATCTATACCATAAATGTATAATTTGGAAAGCCCAAAAGCAAACAAGAAAGTAAATATTTTATTTTTCAAAAGAAAAAGCCATTTTTCTAGAATAACAGTGCTGTTTCTTGTCTCAGTCGAAATTTAAAACAACAATAACCATAAAAGCCTTAGAAAGAAATATTTGGTCTCTTTTGAAATGATTATTCAATCCTCCCACATTTGACATTTGTTTAAAAACACAGGCTAAACGCTTATTGTCCATGTAAGAGAGCGATCAGCTAGAAAAAAAATAGTAATAGAGATATTTGAAATGGCTTGTTGGTATAACTCTTCCTGGCAATAGTCCAATACTCTCCAGCAGGCTCCACTGTAGGCACTGCATGAATAGGCCTTTGTACTTTTAAGAAACCTAAATCTAACTTCATCAGATTAGAAAATATTTTCATACCAGGACCCACTGCAAAAACAACACTGCCCTATGGTACATACCAAAAGGGCTTTTGTGAAAAACAAAAGAAAAGATTGCGTACAGATACAGTACCTCTCGTTTCAGAATAGGTATCCACAACATACATTTTAATGGATACACGTTTAAAAGGAGCAAAAAACATTTTATTCTATCCTCATTCTTTTATAAAAAAACACCATACTGAAACAATCTCTCTCAAGCTCTTCCTCAGCCTCCCTCAGCAGGTCCTGACAGGTAGCGTGCTTGACAGATAGGGTCTTTCCTTTTTCCACTGCTCTAGTGCTTCAGTACCTTTGGTGCCGCAGGGTGGAGAGCTGGAAAGGTACTAAATACATTTCAGGCCACACGGAATTTCATGAAGGTGGTTGATTTTCATTAGGTTATTCTTTACTTAAAAAATAATAGCCTGAAAGAGAAAGGGAGAAGTATCTGTATAACTCTCCTAACTTATTTTTTCCTTGAATATAAAAGTATAATTAAGTTCCATGTAAATAACATACGTCTGAAATGTTAAAAATTTCTGCAACTGTGATTAGGAACACAAGAAAATTATTAAATGGAACCAGATCACCACAGCACATTATTAGATCTTGTATATTCCTTGGATAAATTGGCTCAGGGGCTACCCTACCATGTGTGTTTTAGGGGAACTCCTGTGGTAAATCTCACCTCAGCTCAGAACACCTCAGCTATTTTATTTTTCTAAAGAAAAAGCAATTTTTCTAGAATAACAGCGCTGTTTCTTGTCTCAGTCGAAATTTAAAATAACAGTTTTAAATTTGGTGCACCCCTTGTTCTAGAAGGGCAACTCTTATTTCACAGGACCGGGCAAATGTTTCTTTAGTGTCTTGGAACTTAAATTTTGATACAGAATAAATATTTTTGAGTTCAAATTGAGATAAATTGTGCAGTCTAAACTAGATATGCAATCTAACTGTGAATTACTATTTGAGCTGATAAAGTGACTTAGAAAAAAAAAAAACTAAAGGGCTGGGTCAGAAACAAGGACTATTACAGTATAACAACTCCAACACAAAGCTAAAAACTCTGATATACTTAACTAACAGTTTCTCAGAATACTGTAACTGAATTTTATGTTTCACTGGATATCTTTATTGCTATACTGCAATATCCACTTTTACATATATGATTCTACCAAACAGTAGAGGTCACACAACTTGTATGCATTATAAATGCAATCTGTCTTTAAACTCAGTTACAGTAAAGTAACTATTGCTTCCCCATGCCACCTCATTATGATTATGATTTGTAACAATAATTAAATATGACTTCAATAAAAGCTTGCTAGAATAAGTTAAAGATACAGTATAAACCAAGGACATAATTAACATTACCTGATCACATAGAATTTCATAACTACTTTAATGTCTTGAACAGATTATTGGACAGAATATATTTTTGTATGAAGATGTATCATATACAGTATACAGTATACTCATTGAGTATACATGTCAACAGCAGGAGTGTTAACTAGACAAACTTCACTTTGGGCTTGAACACTCTTTGTCAGGATGAAGAATTATTTATATGACTCTACTTCTGTTTAGTACTTTTTGTAATATAGTCCATAACGAGGGGTTGAAATTATAATGTTTTGTTTTCATTTATCTGGTAATACATCTCTGTGCTAAATATATTTATTTTACTCTATCATTGTCTTATAGTGGTTTGGTAGTCTTTGTTCCACTGCCTCATTCTGCAAGAGATGAAAGCAAAACTAAGCATTAGTAGAACAGTTTAAATTCTATATATATATATCCTTTTTTTCCATCCAATTTCACTTTTCTCTAAATATGTTTTCAATAGCTGAGCAGTTTAAATACTTGACTGCACTGTGTACGAATTCAGTTCTTGTATTCATGCAAAATATGAAATGGAAATCCAAGCCCTTTCAAAAAAAAAGTTAGATTGTTTTTAAGTTAGGTTGGAATCAGCAGACACAGTTCACTCAAAATGATTTTCAGATCCTTGGATATTAATTTGGATTTTTTTGTTACTGTACCATGATTAACATTGACTACTTGAAGATGAACCGCTAGAAATAAACAGGCTGTTCATTGCAGTCATAGCATGTGCTACTGTATGTAAAATCACTGCTACAGCAAAGTAAATAAATGTATCTGACCTAAAAAAATTCAAGGAAATTCAAAGCAAGGAAGAAATCACAGTAAAACAGTTTCACACAGTATCATATCTCAGGGATATTGTGCCCCAAGCAAAAGAATAAAATGAGAATTTGAAACACACACAGACACCTATATGTATAATACAGACAATGGTGTACAACTGCTGCAAGTCTGATGCAGTCTGCACATTAATCATGTCAAGTAAACGTGACAGAAGAATGACTGCGTTCCAGAATGCACCCAGACAATTTGTGAGAAGTCTGTATAGGGGCAGAAAATCTGGGCAGACCCTAACCATACACCATCAACCATTCTTGAATTTAGAATTTAGACAGATAGAATGCATGGTGACCGCATGTCTTTATAACTTAATTTACTGCACTGGCACAGGATGTTTATTAAAATTTGCCACACCAAAGATCTTTATAGCCCTGAGTGCTTGGTTCCATCAGCGTAAGGTTCTTGAGGAGCACATTTTTTGGCATGCTTTGGTGCGCTCATACCCTAAGAAGGCAAGGGCAATGATAAACTTAAGAGTACTGAGTGATCATCTACAACTCATGTTGTTGCATTTATTTCTTGCTGGCAGGATGTCTTACAGGATGACAAAACCCTCATCCACAGAGCACCCGTGGCTGCCAAATGGTGACACAGCTGTTATCTGTACATCATGGCCTTCTCAGTCACCAGATCCAAAACCAATCAAGAATGTAATGGGATATTCTGGAACAATGTCTGAGGCGATGTTTTCCACTTCTCATCAACCAGCCATGAGTTGATAGACTTTCTTTTTTATCAACGTCTTTTGATGGTGCCACAATCAGCTGGCAGAATTCCAGATGCTGGTAGACTCTGTCATAACGCATCAAGTCTAAATCCAATGTCCCGTTGTAATTCCATTGTTTTGTACTCTACTTCTATAAGACGACAGTGTGTGACTGACTGGAAAATGTGAGAAAGTGAACTGGGGTTCGGGAGTACATTTTTATACCACTGGGGGCATTATTTACCTTTTCACAACACTTTACTTTTACCACCAGCTAGCCTAATTTTTCCAAATCTCAAAAGCTAAACATTTCTTATCAGTTTCCCATCCGAGTACCAAAAGCTGGCCCTGATCAGTCCCTCAGATGGGAAACATAAAAATCTGGCTACTGCTTTAAATGGTGTCAGTGAAGCTGTAGTACAGTAGGTGCTATTTCCTCTGGATTAGAAGTTCCAAAAACAGTATGAACTATATGTTAAAAAAATATTTTGGGATGAAAAGCACTGTATACAGTAAAAGCAATTCATTCTTAATTATTATGAAGATTTTAATTATTGATTACGTTTGAGAGAATAAGCTAAGATTCTACACAGCTAATTCATGCCTATCGGGAATCTTTCTGTTTGGGCAACGGGTACATAAATAGGATGATCTCATAAAGTTGTCTAGAAATTCTGGTGTCATTTTCTTGAATAGGTAATGGTAAAAAAGGTTCTAAAACCTCTTCTGTCATGATGAAATATATACTCACTCTGTAGGTTAAGGGTAGAAGGCAGTGGTTTGGTGAATCTAGTTTTGTCCAAGAGTTCTACGCGAATCCTGAAGTTACCATTTCTTTTAAGGGTTAGGGTGAGTGTTACTTGTCCAGTCACTTCACTGGAGGCAGATGAATGCTGAAAAAAGCAATAACTTTGGGATTCACCCAGGTCGAAACTAGATTTTTGAGACCACCAAGTTTTGCCCTTAGCATGTACTGTACAGTACAAGAAAATAACAAAACTAACAGCATTGTATATTTATTGACAGCAAAAAAAAATCTATGTATCATGTAGACAGATATAATATATTGTATTCTTGTTTCAAAGTAAAATAAAGCTGTCAATTCATGTATGAAAAAAAACAAAAACAAAAACGGACCTTCAAAAAATGAGTGTCCGCCACTTAAAATGCAAACATTCCAACAAAACCCAGGATAAAGCTCATTTATTTGTCTAAAGGTTCGCCAGAACGCAAAGAAAGAGGAAATGAAACACAAATGGTGCTTGTCTGAGTCAGACCCCTTTAGTGAGCTGGTTAGTCAGCACAGCTGGGTGGGGGGGTATATTCAGCCAATATCAACACAGATGGAATCCATTTGAATCTCTGCAGGGCCCAGCTATTCTAAACACTCATACAGGACTCGTGCAGCTTTGAGACCTGTTTTGCAAGAGATTGAGAGATACATGTGGCATGCTGTAACAATTGCTGTTATTTTTTTTACCTAATGACAATACACTTTACTGACCTCTCACAATCATTACATCTTTAGATATAAAGGCGATATCTTTGATCGGGGGTTTTAAAGATATTTTAGGGCCCGCTTTAGTTTTTTTAAACACATCAGGTATACTCTTAAGGGGTTAAAACAGGTGGTGAGGCTAAGCTAAAACTGAAAGCCTAACATTAAGGTGATTTGATCATATCCTATAACAACGAGCAGCCGTTCAAGAGAGACTCAGTCAGGTAATTTTTACTTGCTAAAAACGGCACCTACTGTACTGTCAAGAAATTACATCAAATCTAACTGTTTTAAGCACATTTCAATCCCAGCCCATCCCATTTTTAAATTCTATTGATGACTAAACTAGTCAGCACAGGACGAATCTATAGTAGTGTTTAATACACCAGTATAGCATAGAAACCACAGCGTGCCTAGTCTTTAATGGTGATTCTGATTTTGATAATAGACAACGTAATATTAAAGAAGCTAATACTTGTCATACATTTTAGTGGTTTCCACTCAATATACAGTGCAGTTATAGTTAAAGTATATAGGTAGCCTAAGAATTATACCAAATTATTAGAAAATATATAAGTATATACAGACAGATAGATAGGTATGGACAGTTCTAAAGCGATGTTGCTAAAAAGACGCAAGCTGTAATCTTTCCAAGCCCAGTACCAACAGGATGTTAAATGTAAGCCAATATTGTTTTTATCAGAATGAACTATTGAGGATTCCAAGGTGAAATGCTATACAACCAATCTGATCAATCGTGGAGCTGCTTGCAAACCCAAACTAAATATTATTTCTATATTGAACTGCATGCACACCGGAATTCCAGATTTAGACTAGCTGCCCTAACCCATATTGTATGAAACATGAGACAGCATGACAAAGGTCTGCAGTACACACAATAGCTCCTGTGGATTATGTGTCTAAGATTTATCAAGCATTTCCTGCCCTGTCATTGACCTGGTTCATGCGCCTCCTTCAATATCTACTCTTCCTTCTTTGGGTTCAGTAAAACCCTGGACAGTTGTCCACTTCCGAGCCAAAGCAATGTGGTCTGGTAGACCAGATCTAAAAACATGCCAGAGGTCAATCTGGCTCTATAATCAATTGTAATTGCAGTTACGGAATTCTATGACCAGCATTCTTGAAAATACAAAGGAGCTCTTTTGAGCCCACAAAAGAGTGTTTCTAATTAGATACTAGAATAGTTGAAATATGAGGAATAGATGTAAGGCTATGTAAGGAGGTATCTTCTATAAAATGTGGGGTATATCTAAAGGGAAACGGCAATAAAGTAACCTGGAATCAATCTGCAGCAATTCTGATTTTGTGCATAAATTAGTCTTAAGCAATGTAATAACAGTTAATGCTAAATATGCTTGATCTCTGGCCCTATAATATCAGCAAATTGTTTAATGGTGCTGGAGAATGGAATGGCTCTAGGGCTAAGGGATAAAGGGATCTAATGCAAGATGGAATGGAAGTAAATGTCAAAAATCCTGAAATGTTGAATTTGAAAGCTTCACAGCACATGCCTACACATGTAAAAACTTAAGATGAGTAGAACGCTGATTATACTTAATACGTGCTAATGTATGCCATGTACCCCAGCTTCTTTGTAAATGAGGTGAAGCAGGGAGTAGGTGTAACAATATGTAAATTATATCCCTGGAAATTCTCTGATGATGGATGGAAAGCAGAAGTATCCTTCTTACATAATGGTACTGTGAAAAGAAGCTGATTTTTCCATTCTCTAAAATACAACTGTTTCTACGCACTGCTCCTCCTACCCTTCCACACATGTTCTCCTTCTCCACCCCATCCTTTATAGTCAGCGTACAGCACCATTGCACAGACATCCATTATCTTCAAGTGTACTTTCCGATTAGGAACATCTCCTTATATGAGCTAAGTGCACGTTACTTAGATACATGTAGCTGTTTTAGTCCTTTGCCGATTTCCATTGCACACAACTACATAAGGGACACTCATCTTTGTGAAAACATTTGGATTTTACATAGTGTATGTTTTCCAGATCATGTCCTTTCTGGACTCTTACAAAATCTTTATGAATGAGGCCATTTATGTTCTACTGCAGAAAATACACGACATTTAGTTTTTTTCTCCTCACAAGCTGATTTTCTGAAATAACTAAATATTCTTTAAGGTGTCAACAACACTAATGCCCTTTGGCCATTCTTTATGGTTCATTGCACATTCTAGATATACGGACATTTTCCACATCTCATCCCAGGTTTTAGAGCTGCAAGGCTCTGCATTATATTAGCTCTTCAAAGATGGGACTTGATTGCTCTCTTTGACATTTCTAACACAGTAGCAAGATGCGAGTCTGGACCCTTCAATCACCACACTTTTAGTGTTTTGTCTTCCAGCCTTGGGCACATTTGATTGTGGTCTTCATGCCATTAAGAAAAACACTGTCTTCTTCTATAATAACCTAAAAAAAGGATAAAAGGCCAATCTTGCTCAATTGGTACTTTGGCAGTCATATGAAACTAAAATTGTGTCCAGCTGTTTCTTTAAGGTGCCTACAGGTTGGGCCTCAACCACCTGGCTGGAAAGCCTCTTCCAGATACCCAAAATATTTTTTGTACAGAAGTGTTTCCTGTTCTCTTTCCTAAATGAAATTCCCTCTTAGTTTCCAATTGAAACCTTTTGTTCTTCTTTCACTACTGGGAATGAAAAAGTCCCCTTGACTAACTCTTTCTATATTCCTTAAGATATTATATACTTGATCTCCAACCCCTTCTTAATCTCCTTTGTTCTAGGCCTAGCTCCCATATCCTGTCCATATATCAACCCCCTAAGACCAGAAATAATTTGTGTTGCTCTTCTTTGAACTCTTTTTAAAGCCATAATATATTTTGTGTTGTAGGGTAACCACATCTAAAGTGAGGTCTTGCTGGTGCATTATAAATCTTAAGCATAATTTCCCTGGATTTATATTTCACACGTTTTGCTAAAACCAAGTCATTCTGTTTACCTTGTTTGGTATAATGTCTAGAGACACTGGAGAACATGGAGCCTACATAAAAATCCAGATCCCTTTATTGTGTAGCTTCCTGCAGCTCAGATTTTAAAAAAAACCTGTGTGGATCACTTTGAATTTATCAATGCCAAATTTAATTTGCCATTTGTAAATCCAACCTGCCATTTTGTCTCAGTGTCTTCTTCTATATCATGATGTCCTAGAGAGAATAGTTATCTCTTGTGAAAAGTAACTTTGTCTTTTTCCTGAGAGCAATGGTATCTCACTTACACTCCTGTGTATGTTCTGTATTACAACAGGGATGTAGTAACAAAGTTCCAAAATTACAAAAAAATAGATAAAGCAGAGTAAAAGAATAAAGTGCATTTATAAAGGCCCGATACTATTTACTTCTTTAACGTCATGAAGGCAAACTGTTAATAAACGGTCTGCTTTTACTGATGTAACAACATGAAACACCCTAAAACTAAATCTAAATTATTTGAATTGGAAAGATTTCATTCATCCTCAGAGCTCAGCCCCAATGAAATGCTATTGAATGAGCTTCATAGAATATAACTCGTGGCATATGATTAGAGCTGTGCTAACAACAACAGATAGGGAAATACGGTTTTGCATGTATACAGCAGTATAACCATAAAATGATGGGAAAAGGAAGAAATAATCAAATCTGATTTGATTATTTGTAATAAATTTAAATTGTAAGAGCAATCAGTCATGTGACAACCACATTCCGCACGCGCCCTCACTAATTACCTCATTTTCTAATCATGCTGAAGCTCTCCGCTATTTAAACCCTCTTGTCTCGCTTTTCCACGCTCAGTATTAGAGTCCCTGACTTGTCAGCTTGCTGCCAGCTCAGTCTACTCATTTCGCACTCTTCACTCCTTTGGATTTTTCTGGCTTCTCGACCTCAGCTTTGGATATTGGATGAAGCCTTCTGTTCTGCCCCTGTTGGATAATCTGCTCTCGGATCTTGTTACGCTGCCTCTCTAAAAGTCACTGACCTCTGCTGTCTTCCTGAACTGTTTTGAGAAAATAACATTCCTTCAAATCTTATTTTACCCTCACAATAATATTTTATTCTACGATTAAAAGTGCACTTTCTAAAGTGATGGAATTTTGTGCATCACATTTACAAAGTAGCTTAGATTTTTGGCTGGTATATTTCCTATCCCATCCGGATCCCTTTGGAGAAGTCGACCTTATATGCACAGAGATCTTACCAGCCAAGGATGAGGGATTTCTGGAAGAGGCATCTGTGGAGGGGCTGGAAGACTGCTGTGAATCTCTGACTTGTACGAGGGCTCTGTGGTGTGAAAGAGAGGAAATGAAGTGTTAGATATTATGTTGAACTGTGTAGGTAAAAATGAATAAAACCAACAAATCAGTGTCCATATTAGAGTCGGGAGATTACAAACTACTGCTGCAGACCAAAAGCATTCCAACAGCTCTCCCAGTGGACAGAGCAGAAGACGTTCTCCTTAGGAACAGGCTATCAGTTGTCTAAAAGACTCCACTGTGGTTCCAAGGAGGGATGGTTGGCTTATCTTTAATTAAATGGAGTTTGAATGTTGCCTTAATGAGCTCAACGCAGATACCTTAAAATATTTCTTTAAATTTCTAGCCACTAAGTAGTATTTCCACTCTGACACACAATATGCTTATTATAAAACCAGCAAAGAAGATGTGTTTCATGTGTGTTCCATCTTTAGCTGCAGGTTTTAACTTGTAGGTTTCCTGTCTTAATCACATTTACTGGTATGATATCACAAAGACAAATGGGATCATAACACCTGCTGCACAGGAAGCACAAAAGCCAGCAATTTACCATAATTACTGCTAAATATACACTGTATAATAGAGACAGGAGTGTACAAATATCTAAAAATGCACATTAGCTGGAAAAATGATTTATCAACAGACCATTTTAAATTGAGAAATTTTCAATGAAAATAATGAAAACTGCTTTATTTTAACAGTTCTCATTAATTCAACAGCCATTTTATCTATCCTGTCTTTTATCAATCTATTTTCTGCATCCAAAACATACCTTACCTATAGGTCTTCAGTGTTTGTGCCGCTGTCAACTCTATTTAGTGCAGGCAGAATTTGGACAACAATAATGTCCTTAGATACTTTTCCATACAACATTTTACATATTAAACATATGAAATCCATACTACAATTCACAGAAATTGCCGCCATTATAAAATGCAGTCTCTTGCAATGTGCTCTGCCTTCTTCTTACAAAGGATATCAAGGTCATATAGTTAATCTGCACATTCATATTCAAATCATTATTTATATAAGTATTTATGTATTTATAAATGTATTAAATATTTAGTATTATATTATAAGCATAAATGTTCCAGTCCAAATATCAGGAAATGGGGCATTAACCCAGTTTAAATGTACTGCAGATGTTTTCTTAACTTCTTCTTAAATTTACCATGTACCTATACCTAGAATTTCTGCTATTTCAGGTCTGTTCTGTTTTTATAAGAGTATAAAAATAAACAACTATATATAAGCTAGGGGCCTGATGTGGTTTGGACTTGAACACAAAATGTGTGGTTCACCCTTTCATAAGAAATGCAATAGGAACATTTGGGTTATGTAAACTACTCTTTAGTAAATTCTGATGACAAAACCTTAAGTCAAGGGGTTGCAAGATATAATGAAAGAGTCGGAACTCACAGCTCAGTTGCTATGTTTTTTATTCTACTATTTTTAACTTCTAAATAAAATATGAATAGAGAAATTAAATATCTTCCTGTGTTACAGGAGACATGTTTTTGAGATGCGAAATTTCAAGAGAATTCAAGACAATAGTGTTTTTGCCCCGAATATAGTACGTCACATGTTGCAGTGCATAGTTCAGTTTTGGACTAACCTTTTTCTGCTAGTACCCTGTTGAGAATGTTGGAGATCAGAGCCTTCTTTTCACGTACAGAGGCGGTGAGATATTCGCGGTCCAAGAGCTCCAAGAATATCCGCAGCTCTGACACCAACTCCTCCATTGCTAAAACAGACAGAAAACAAAAACAAAAACGTGTTTTGAAAAAACAAATGGTGAAAGAAAACATTTTTTTTTGTTACAGCAACTTTCTAAGACCAAAGGCATTTGTTCAGTTCATTAGTTTGTCATTTGTCTTCTTTTGTAGATAATGAAAAGGATACACCATTCTTAGGTCACCGATCTGCAGATTTTGAATGCTCTACTTTAGTAGGCAGATTAGATCTACTAACACTGTGAGGCACAGTTGAACACACAGTACAGCTGTGCTATAGATCAGTAGTGTTCAAACTTAGTCCTGAGAGACAGCTGTCTTTTGCTTTTTGCTCTAGCAAACTTCTTAACCATAAGCTAAAAGATTTGAATTTTCTATTATAGGTGTGCTTTTAATGTGTTTTATTTCAGGTGCAGAAGCTGAAATAAAGCCAATTGTACTACAGGAGAAAGAAAAACACCAACAGTGGGAGATATCTGACACTGTAATCCTGACCTGTGTCTGTTCATCATCAATTGATCGCTCATTAAGAGCTTTTTCGTGAGAAATGTGGAAGCAAATTCTTTATCATCAAAACAAGCAAGGCGATCAATTATATACATCATCTAGCACCAATGATTAAAAGCACAGCTGGAAGGAAAACCAGCAGACACAGCAGTCCCTCAGGACCAGAGTTGAGAACCACTGTTTAAAAAGACTTACTGTCATGGTAGCAATTGGAGGGTCAGGCAATTTATTTTAGTATTATCAGCTCCATGCTTAACATAGCTCAGCTTCTTTCCCCCATTACAAGAGATAATGGAATCAAACATAGAAGGGAGTAATTTGCATCTGGTTGTTAAAAAAACCTTTAGTATAGTAGTTTTAAAACAAAATAAGACTGGTAGTGCATAGACTTGTGCACAAACTCACTTGCTGGAATGAACTCATCTTGGAAGGTACATTCTTGTATAATAAATCTATAATCATCTTCCTGCGTGTAACTCAGAAAATCTTAGGTAAAGACGTATAGCAGCATTTAAACTATTTTTATCTGAATGCCTGTCATAAAACAAGACAAGATAAAACAACTACATCCACGCATTCCATTGACTCTTTGATATACAGTAGCTGCCAAATGTAATATGTAAGATGATGAGACAGAACAGTTACTTGAAACTCTCTGAAAAGCAAGCTAAAATACTACCAAATGTCAAAACTGCATAATTCTGTAAAAAAAATAAATTGTCAGGCATTGCCAAAGTTTTTCTACTGATGACAGGTTCACACCAGGAAAGCTAAATCTGTAACTTCAGCATTGGCATATAGAAAACATCAAAGGGATGGAAACCATAAGAAAATAGAAGCATGCTCAAAGCTCAAAAGTAATATGATTTACTAAAATAACCTGAGACAAAAACAAGGCTAACACAACAACATCCTGTGGACACAGCACAGCTCAAGACTTGAACATGAAAATTTCAACTGATGTGGAAAATAGCAGAATGTGTCTCTCAAACTGTGCACTGCAGGCCATGAACATGTTGCTTTCATACAGAATGTCTTCATAATTTTAAGGTGCAAGGGATTAAAAATAGATGTTTCCAACTGTTTTTTAGCTTGGTTTTATTGTTTTACACTCTATTCAAACATGTGGAGATTCAGCTAAGCAATTCCAGACGTGCCAAGGTCCTTCTTAAAGCTATTATAGTGAAACTTGTAAAAGAACTCTATTAATGTTTATTTACGAAGGCCTTGCCTACATACAAGAAAGACATTTTTGAAGACCTCCTGTTTAATCTATGGCATTCTAGTCCTTACTGTGGATGATACCCATGACCGTACTCCATCCAATGGTTTCACAACAAATGGAAAAGAAAGTAAATTACAGCAGGGATCCTACTGCAAGAGTAAACTTGGCATTTAGTGCCATGATGTGATGGAACAGACCACCCTCATACAAACTCCAGTGTTGTTCTTTTAGATAGGAAAACAGAGAAAAACACACACTAAAGCAACTGAGACTGACAAGCACTGCGATGGATCCCAGAATCTGAGCTTTGTCAAAGGCACCACATCACAACTTACAGAAAATTGAACTTTTTAAACTAAACACTTGCAAACTAAAGTGGTCATCTTTACAAAAACAAACCTTTCTGCTTTTAACTCTACAAGCCGCAGGAGAACTTAAAAATGGTTTGAAGATAAGGGTAGTAGTAGCACACTTTACTCTAGAACCACATCCATTGTTAAAATACTCAAAGTTCCAATAAAAACGAATTATTCATTGTGTTGTTGGTGCTTTGATGTCTGATATATTCCTTTGTTTTAAATGAAGATCCAATACTATACCTAAAGATTCTATACATTAATTTTATGCACTTTCTGTATAAAGGTACTGTATAAAGATCTGTGGGCTTAAGACGTAACATATTTCATGCTTTTAATAAAAAAACTGCTCTTAAAATATGCTACTAGCTTCTTATTTCAGTCCATTCTGTAATATGTTATATGCTTTGAGGAGAACCAAATAAAAGAGAATTCTAAAGCAACCAACAAAAAGCAATGTCTTTAAGTGGAGTGCAGGAAAACAAAGTATCTTTGAGTCCTGTCCTAACCCCCCAAAAGACTCTTGTTTTCTCTATGTCTTTACCGTATGAAAAAGTCCTCGTGTTGAACAATGTGATTTTTAAGTCCCTCCATCCCTCTATTTTCGAACCACGTTTTCCAATTCATGGTCAGAGACCAGAGCCTATCCCAGCAAACAAATGGGCGTAAGGCAAGGTACACCCTGGATGAGACGCCAACCCATCGCAGGACACACACTCACAACAGGGACAATTTTCCCAAAAGCCATTTAACCCACCAGTATGTGTTTGGACTGTAAGTGGAAACTGAGGAAAAACCCACACAAGGAGAACATTCAAACTCGATGCAGACAGCACCCCAAGTTCAGAACCCAAGGCCCCAGTGCTGTGAGGCAGCAATCCTACCCAGTGCACCACCGTGCTGCCTTATGACCCTCCAATCCTATTGGAGGATTTTATTACAATCCTATTTTATTACAATGTTCTATGCACGCTTGTTCAAATGACTTCAAAAAGACAAAAGCTGCAAGTCTGTTAAATCCATTCACTAACAGTTCCTCACATTTTTCTTCTTTGCACGTCCTCCAGATAAAGATGTGCGAATTATTTCTGTATACTTACATTCCATCCTCACACCTTAGGATAGTACCATACACACAGTAACAATAGATCATTTGTGGATAAAAAATCTTGATATACTGTTAAATTATTCTCTACAATGTAATAGGTATCTTATTAATAAATAGCATGAAAAAATGTTTTTGCTTTGGAGACTTTGCATTTTGAGGTCTGGGCTTGTGGGGCACTTAAACTCTCCTTTTCAGAGCCATATATTGTTAAATCACTTAATACTAAACAAAAATAAACAGAGATACATCAGTGTACAGAGATAAAAAAAATTAAACTGGCTTCCTCTGTTTAGGCACTTATCTCATAAAGCAACACTCCAACAAAACAATGGTCGACTTTAAAACAAGCTTTTTATCCTTTTGTGCTTTTACAGTGGCTTTGTTTATTTGCAAAACCTACTTCCTGCTATTAGAACTAGCTTTCTAGAAAATGAATAAGCTAAATTAAAACCTAAATTGGCCACTACCTCTTTAAATAATTCTCAATGATTATTCTCTGGCCAATAAACTATTGGTAAAGAAGTGTGATTCAAATTCTCTGGTTGCCAGTGCCTTCTGCGTAAATTATCTCAGCTCCATTCTCATAAAAGGCAAACTGCAAAACTGGTTCTAACACTGAAATGAGCTCCATTGCAGATATATAATTGGGCTCAACAGCAATGCCCAAAAGCAGTCCTAATAGGGAGATAAAAAAACAACTACTTATGCTTTCAACAGCAACCTAAAATCCTGGCCTCAGATTTCACGAAGAACAGCAGGCTGGTGCATGTGCTCTGGTGTTTCCGTAACGACCCTACCGACTGCTCGCCTTTCTGCCACTAAAGTTGTTTGAGTTGGCACTGTGTCCCTCTCTCTGAAGTAATTGTCTCAGTACGCTCTTTGCCTCACTTCCAGACTTACAGATTGCAGAGTTCCCCTTTGCAAAGCAGCCCCCATGGCCTTGTGAAAATCTTCAGTTCTTACATCAACGGAGAAACATTTTCCTCATCTACGGGCCCTGGTAACCAAAGATGGTTCTTTTTGTTGAAGCAAGAACTAGTTTTCAAAAACCACAATAAAACACTAGGCAAAAAACAAGATATCTGACCTTAAAAAATCCGTGCAGGGAATGATATATTTCTAAGACCTTTTGCAATACTGCATTGTTTCTTACTGGAAGTCAAATCTGACTTACTGTTGTAAATAAAGTTAAGCAGACTTTCTGAACAGCATTAAGGAAATATTTAAACTGTTTCTCTGAATTCAGTGTTTCCATGGACTGCAAGACACTTTGTTCTACAGGGTTACTTCAGATTAAATATGTAGGCTATTAATACAAATCTGTTCATACAGCTTATTTTAAAGTCTTACTCGATAACTTGACTTCAGTAATAGGGCCATACTAATTATAAATCAGACAAGAAAAAATATTTCCATGAACTTGTACAAAGATGTAAGGGAAATTCCAAGTAACATAGCACAGTTTATAAAGAAAGATTTGGTCTTGATTTGGTGGAATCATTTGATGACTGGAGGATATCCTGAAGTAAAACATAAAATTATACTAACTGCCTAAATTAAAAGTGGTCCTTCTGATAAGCCTCAAAAAGGGATTGCATAAAATCACCTTTGTATAACACTATGAACACATGAATCATTATGACACACTTGGATGAAATTGTTGGTTACCAATGGTTTGTAAACAATTTACCTTTTGTTTACTGGTCAAAAATGTGTACATCTGCAATATACTATTTGATCATTGTTGTTCCTGTCAACGACAACATTTTCTAAGATTATTAGAAAATCCATGTGTTGGGTATTACTATTTGGAAGTAGACAATGGCAAGGAATGAGCTACCCTAAACCCTTCTTCAGACAGCCCTGATGGGGTTTAAGTGACAGATCTTCTTAATGGTTTTAAAAAGTCTGCTGAGCAATTTAAACGGAATTGTACATCTACAGCTGGCTTAAGAGACAGTAAATACTGGCTAATGGGACCTTATATCCAGAGAGCATAGTCTGCCTGGTTGAGTTCTAAGCAATCAATCTTTGTTAATGTTAAATCAGAAAGTATACCACCCACTCTGGGTTTTGACATGGCAAACGAAAAGTATCAGCAAACGTTTTAACCCATATTTGCAAAATGGCACTAAAGGGTGTTTAGGAGGTAGAGTGACCAACAAATAAATAAAGTGAAATACTGTATGCATGCAAGGCTATCAACAGCATTCACTGTTGCATTTTGTTTAAATGTAACATATAGAAATGTTGCTGAAAGTGAAATCTTCACCCACTGAAAAGCCCACAGACTATATACAGCTGTTTTTTTCAAAGGAAAGCTTTCTTCTCTCCTGCAGGAAAGAAAAGGCTAAACTACCCTGTGTGTAAATTGATCTGTCAAAAGCCAAACAGAAGTAATAAAATGCAGGGTACCTGGATCTACCAGTTTTCATACAAAAAAGAAAAAATGCTGCAGTTTTTCAAGGAAACAGTCTTACAGCAAGACGGCTTACTGTAAATCTAAAATGTTAACCCAAGTCGTTTTAACTGTTTCATCCAATTCAGGGTTGAGGGGGAGCCGGAGCCTCCCAGCAAGCACTGGGTGCAATGCAGGCTACACCCAGGATAGGATGCCAGTCCATTATAGGGCACACAGACTATTCAAGATTGCACACATGTAAATAAGAGCACTCTTATTTAATAATAAGAGTGGGATACAATTTGTAATGGTAAACTTCTAAATGTTAAAAATATATAGTAGGTCGAGCAGTCCGCAAACACGTGGATTAAACTTCAAGGGAACACACAGGCAGCTGTCAAATGAGCCCTACTGTCTGTACCAAAGACAATCCAGTGATTATGATATTCAGCAAAAAAAAGACTACTATTCATCAGCTGTAGAGGCCAGGGGTCTCAGGTTGCACTAGCTACACCCAAGATACAATTTCCACAGACAAGTAACCACGGCCCTAATGATACCACAGAAGACCAGTGGTATTACAGTGCTACAGTAAAAGCTCTCTTTCCATCCAAAACCTCTGCCCTCCCTAATCCCCACTGAGCACTTTCAATACTGTTCCAGTTATGCTACTTATACTAGGAATGTGGGACAGCCCCATCCAAAAATGACAAATGCCGGTCGGTGTTTGTGTTTCACTAAAGAAAAGCAACTCATTCAACATTGTTTTGTTTTATTCAACTTCAACTGCCTGTTACTGGCTTCTGAAAAAAAAAAAACATTGTAGAAAAGCAAGTGAGTGAAAAAGGTTCTTAAAAATTTTCTCAAAAAACCCATTTAGACTACAATATTGTATCGGTCTTGGTACTGTTTGATCAGTTCAGCACAAAATACTGTTTTTACTTATGTAACAGTTATACAGTCAGGATTCTTATCGAAGACTAAGATTTTCTGAGGTTTGTTTCGTAGAAAGAGATTATGACATGACATAAAAACAACAAAAAGCTTCACTCACTCTACACTGAATTAGACCGCAGCAGAAAGTACAGTACAAGAAAATCTAGTACTTTTAACTGGCAGCAAAATACTTCTATAAAATGTTAACCTCATATAATATCACTTAGAACAGTATCAGTTACTATACAGCAATCATGATAATTATACATCATAGTGTACTTTACGATTCATTTCTATTATCTGTTTTTCTGCTGTTGCAATTACAGGTATATTGTACTTCCATGATTTATCCTACTTCAGTGTTTGCCTTGTGTTGGCTTCTAAACACCTTTAAAAGGAAGCTTGGAAGACTGTGTATTATACAAATATTGTTTTAGAAGAAATGCATTAGCTTCATTTATTTTTATTACATGCATTTACGTTGACTTGAACAAAAAGAAAAAAAAAGAAAGCTGCACAATTCATAATGCTGTAGCGTGCATTTTCTTTCGTGTCCAGTCGCATACAATCCACCTAAACAGTGGTCCCATAAAACCTACAACAAAAAGGACTGCATCTCACCTCTGGAAGCAAACAGAATAGGATCACTCCGCATTTTGCAGGCAAATGCATCTAATCCCTCAGCTCAGTGAAGCAAGCCTGTGCTCAGTTGCTGAATTTCATTAACTCCTGGGCTACTCCAGTGCCGACAACAGAACCCTCACTGTTTCTATCAGCAGATCCGGCTCCACACTATATTACAGTCTTACAGCCTACTGGTGCTCTCTCAGCTGCTCACAAGCTCTCACTGGCAGCCTGCATGATCCCTTCTGAACAGGGCGAGTCTTGTTAAGTGCCGCTACATTCATTCAGAGCTATGACAGAGAGCCAGTGGGCTTGTCCTGCCTTGCAGAAACTGACAGAGCTCAAGTCTGTTTGGCTGGAGTGAGACAGGGCTCCTGTGTTCTCAGATTCCAGAGTGGAAATCTGCTGTGAGGTGAAACCGCATAGGCTGCCCAATTCTCCAGTTCCCAGTGGCAGATGGGGCCCAGCTACAGTCAGCCACCCCCGGGGAGAAGGGAATCAGCAACTTATGGTAATGAAAGGCAATTAAGGCACAGCTTGAAATTTGCAAAAGACTTTCCCCCTCCCATTGAAGGGCCAGATTCGCATGTGGCTGTCGGCAGACGAAGAACAAAGCAAGTCGGGGCAGATATGCGGACTCTGGGGGGGCAGGAGTCGAGAGGGATCTCTACCATCTTCTTTTCTCAGTCTTTGTTTCAGAGTTGATAAGAAAAGGGGGCAGATCCTAATAGCAAAGTCTTGAACTTTACTCTTCCTTTTTATTTCTGGTATGACATACACCGAGTGAACACCGATATGCAAATAAAAATAAAACTATTATTGGCTCTCAATTAAATGATGTGTTATTATCATTAAAAAAGTACAGAGCAGATACTGCAGTACGCACTCTTAACAAACGCATACAGTATCAACATAAAAGTCTCGTATTCCTATAATTCTAGGCAATTAAAACATACATTTTGTGGACACTTGCAGTTCCTCACTCAAACATATTCCAGTTAACACACAAATTCTTATCAAATATTACAAGGCCTACAGTTTGAGAACCTGTGCAATGCAGGGAATTAAGTAATCTTACTGTACCAACTACTACATGTAAGAGCAGGCCTATGTGATGTTTATGATGAAAAATGATTGTGTTATTCTGCAAATGTAATACAAAATCTTGGTCCAACAGAGAAAAATCATTTTTTCCTGAATTATCCATAAAAGTCATTAGTTATGGATTGTGTTATAACTGTCACAAAATTTAGTTGAAAATAAGAACAAAAAGATGTGTCCATTTCAAGTGTATGCTTCTAATTGAAATTATGACAAACATTAAATGGGCTTCAGGCATAAAGCAATATATTTTTTTACTTCTCTTTCATTACTGCATTTATTCATTTTGATTTCAAATTCTATTTGATTGGCAAGATTTCAGCCTGCTGCCCGCTTTTTTGGCAGTAGGACATGCAGTTTCCTAAACGTGGCGTTTTTCTGACTTTTGTAAGACATATCTATGTCTGTGCCCAAACTATAGCCCTGCTCTGAGAAACAACCCTGGAAAACCTACAGAAGATCAAAAGATATATTAAAAAAATTGGCGTGGCGTTTTTTTGTACAAATATTCATTAGCGGTTTATTAATTATTAAGCATGTAGCTTCATGCTTTTCAAAATTGTTATTTTCCAGAACATGTGTATCTCTTGTTGTTTCTCCCCACAGACATTTGTAATTTTGTCTGAAGATGCATACATAAATTATGACAGAAACAATATAAATAACTAAAACAGCTCATCTGTCTTCCACGGTTGCTTAATTAAATTTCACAACATCCCATAAGACTAAAATTATAAGTGCATTTTTGTCCATGTCTAAAGCAAGTTCAAGCTTGTATTGTCTTACAAATTCTTTGATCTCAGGCTCAGCAGAGAAAAATCTCAATTAAGGTTTGTAAATACCAAACCTCAGCGCAATATCATCCTGATAGAGCCCTAAAACCTTCTGTCTAGATTGTCTGCTACTGTCTATTATTTAATATTATCCGCCTCCAGCTAGGTATATGCCTAAGCCTGTGTAGTTATTTTCAACTCTAGACTTCATTACCAAAAACAACATTTTTGTGAATCGTTTCTCAAAATATTGCAAATACAATTGAACTTCAATATCTTGGGGGATGGATAATATTAAAGAAATCAATTTTACAGGACTAAACAATCCTGCTGCTGCTTCTTATTAACTACGTCATGTACTGTAAGTTTGTTTCCTTTTAATGCGACTACTCATATTGGAAGGGAAAAAATCTACCCAGAAAAAAGAAAACATCAGCAATAATTATATCCTCTCTTCTAACTGAATATCACACATTGTTTTCCATAATCTTCATCTGAAAACAGCTCCTGAAGGATGACAAAGTAACCCTTAGAAACAAATGGATTAGGTGCACTTTGCTAGTTTCCCAAGTCATTATATGGAAGCAGAAAAATATATGCTTTTAAGAACATATTAAATACTACAAGACAGTGGTAAACACTTATTTCCCCACAAGATCACCATTTAATTGCTGGCAGACTGTTGGAGTGGTAACCAAGGGTGTGTTAACTGCTCCCACATTTAAGACAAGACTAAAAACTGGGAAAGGAAAAAATATCAAAGTCTTCTTCCTCCAACCCTATATTGAAAAAAATGGTTTAGTAAAAGAAACCCACCCTCAAATTCTTCGTAAAATATCTGAGATCATTTACAATAATTAAATCCATTTGCACTCTCCTGTTAGTGCTACCACACCCTGCCAACAGGCACTTTTAAAGGCAGGAAAAAAAGGTTATGCTGGAACACAGCAGCCATTAGCGGCAAATCAAATCAGCCTCAAAAACAAACCTTCATCAACTCATCATTCAAAACATGTCTATATTGCTGTTAATTTGCCCTCAAACCCATTTTCTACCACTGGATATTTGTCCATCAGGGAAATACTGATGTTAGAAGGTCATGTGCATAATATAAAGGATTCGCCAAGAACATGTCTAAGCCTGTGTGAGCTACAAGAGGTATCCTAGTAACTTCCCCAGAGAGGTTCTTCATCTGCACTTTGACCCTACATTGCTGTTGCTAAGCTAGCACCATTGGTGGCCTTGTAAGTCCTCTGCTGTTGAAGACAAAGATGTAAAAACCTCTAGCAGGAAAACAGGACTTATGCTTAATATTTTTTGCATTTTTCCTATTTGTATTTGTATTTACACCCAATTTGAAACCACGTATAGTTTCTTTACACCTTCTGTAACAACAATGAGATAATTCTTTAACTCGTGAAGCCATTCACATGTTAACATCACAAAAAGCCTTAAAGATACCCAAGTAAATAAAGAAGTGCAGTAATTCAATCCTTGTCTTCTTCCAATTGATCAGAGGACTGTGGATTGCAATTCATTAGCTGAAATTACAGGACAAATACACAAAAAAGTATTAACCTACTTAAATTATGGAATGAAGTAGGCATGATTTCTAATGGGGAAGAGTTTCACATTTTTAATTGAATGCTGTTGTTGGAAGAGTATTCTAGAATATTGTATATATTTTGTCACTTCTTAAGACGTATTTATAAATACTGTACCTGTATATATATTAATATGAGCTTGCTTAGTTGATGCCTATATCCAGTGCGACTTATAATGCACACAAATCTATAGATTTAGTATGTTTTTGAGGAAGCAATACAAAGAAAACAAAAGGCATGTTAACATGCAACTATAATAACATAAATCAATAAAATCACACTAAGACAGGCAATAAGGCTGTACGTAGTAGCTGTGCCAGCATGCCTAGGCTGAAAGGAACAAGTAAAGGATTATTTCATGCCAAAAATAGAGGAAAAACACAAAGTTGTGTTTCTTTTCTTATCTTTTTAGCATGAATTAAACCTTTACTTGTTCCTAATAAGGCTTTAAGTACAATGCTAGTGTCAAACAAATCAAAACAAAACGAAATAGTAAGCATTAAAACAAAAAGAAACAACATTCTTGCTTATAGATGCTTGCTTCAGCAAGGGCAATGTGGCTGCTCCTGTGGTGTTCAAGAAAGCACTTTCAAAACAAAACAGGATATTGGCAACTACAGACCTCCCAGCTGCACTACGCAATTGGGGTTGGGTTGGTGGGAGATTTTGTGCCTAATGGTGAGGGATTCTTTAAATAAACAGCCTTAAAAACATACAACCTCCAAACACCATGTTCATTTTTCAGCACTTTCTCTCCAATGGAAAGGTTACAGCACTGACAAGTCCTTACTTGACAAATATTTGAAATTAAGTATTTATGGTTTGAAAATTGTCCAGGCAATCCTCATGCCGTGTGCTGGTCTTTAAAAAAAATCTCTTTTGATTCTAGTGGAAAAAAATGTTTAGTGTTTAACAGTACAACATGAATACCACTATGGTTGCGTACATATCAACTTTACAAATCCAGCTTCACCATTTATAGAAATTTTAAAGAAGATTGTTATTCATTATCATATAATCAGACAGTACCATTAAAAAAATTAGGTTATTACAAATATTTTTTTTAGAAACTTCTATAGCTTAGCCTTAATTCCTTGACTGGTATGGTTATTTCCAAAACAATGCTTCATTGGTAGAGACAGCGCCATGACAGGACAAAAGTACAGCAAACTTCACTATGGCTGATAATATTCAGCCCTATTCCTGACAAAACTGGATATGGAATTAACCTTGAACCACCTTATTGTCAGAGGATGTTAGATAAGGCCCTAGTGCATATCTATGTTTGTCCTGCAATGGACTGGCGTCCCGTCCAGGGTCTACCTTGCCTTGTGCCCATTGCTGAGGTTAGAAAATAGATGGATGTCAATTGCTCGTTTTAATGAGTACTTGTAAGCAAAGTGTTTGTTTAATGAGGGATGAGCATATTCATACATATAAATTTAGCCAATGAACTGCATCTTGCGAGATGTATTGGAAGAGGTAGAAAAAAACAGCATTTCAACTGCTGTTCTATCTTTAGGTGTGAGCAAAAAATAATAATACTTGAGTGTCAAAATATCCAGCACAACAATTTGCATATGGAACCAGGAAGTTTAGACACCAGCATAAAGACAATATACCACCCGTACTAGAACATAGTCTATTATCAGATTTGGAGGCTTAATTAGAAACAGTCTCAGACTCCATATGGTTAAGACTGTAAATGCAGACAGGATCAGAATTAAGTTGGATATAATCTGTTTAACAAACCATCATATACTAAAAGCAGAATACTTTTAACAAATTTAAACTATAGCTCCTTTCACAGATTTTAGGCACTACCATTAGAATCTAGAGATAATATCTGTCTTTATGAAAAAAAAGCACTCCCTCGTTCTCTACTGTATTAGATGCACACATTCTTCTACCAAGCAGAACATACTGTAAGAACATAAAAAAGGTTTTCCAAACATAAGTTGGCCATTAGCTCCATTTAGCTTGTTTGGAAGTTAGTAGCTAACTGATCTGAGCTGGGTTATTTCAGACTACAGCAAGCCATAAAGTACAAAGTGCCACTTGTTTTTAGCTATAAAACATAGGGTAAATACTTGATTCAGGTCGCCATATACTCTCTGTTCAAGAATAAAACCGTTCATTTCTTTTAGCTTGTCAGTGCTGCACATTCCTGTACGCCCAGGAGTGTACTGTATCCGGTTGTTCTGCTCTCGATGAATGGAGGTGGAAGCCTACTGGATATTACCACGGACACCAACATGATTAGTATTGGTGCAGTCATTTGGGAGTTCTGCAGGGGTTTCGTCTTTTACAAAGCACAGGTGTTGAAGTCTTGCCAAATTTTGTTTTGATTTCAGGAGCGAAGGCTATTCCCACTTTTTATTCCCCATTTTCCCTCTGAGAAAAATAGGAAAGGATAGACGGTTGTTTGGGTCCACAGACACCAATAACTGTATATCAGTAGACAACCTTGTGATCTGCCGGTGATTTGTGGTTGATAATCTTTGTCCATGCAGTCACTTAAAGTTTGGCATTAGTATATTAACATCAATAATGCTCTGATGGTTACAAACAAAATAATGGAAGGCGCAAGACTGAAAAACAAAGGATTACCAGTAGTTTTCTACTCTTTACAATAAACACTGTTGATATTGTTGTCAAATCTGTATTAATGCAAACCATTAAGGATTCATTAACAATATCTTACACAGGATGTTTGCAATTACTGTATACTTATACAGTACAAATTGCAGAACTTCAATTAAATATATTTTGTTTGTGCAGCATACATGTTGAACATACTGTAGCAATGTTTGAAATAAAAAGTTTTATAAAGCATTCCTACTAATAAGATTCATTCTTTGCTTAAAAATGACAGAATCTGGTTTCTAAATCCTAGCTGAACTCATTAATACAAAACACTGAAATGAGTAAGCTTATCCATCTCAGGCCCTGACTGGGGTCATGTTACTTGTCAGATGATGTCTAATAAAGTAACGTCATATATTGGCTGCAGGGCTGCCAGTTACACCCACAGATCTGGAAGACATATCATCATCAGCAAGTCCTTAAAGGCTCATTTAATCCACTATGAACTCAAGGTAAAGTTCCGTTCCAGATAAATATTTTTATTATTTAATATAATGTAAGTTACATTTTTCTTTCAACCTAAAAAAAAGATTAAATCAGCATATGTACTGTAGCACTGCGTGCCATTCTACAGATATTTAATTAAAGTCAACCTTGAAGTACAAGGAGCTTAGGCAACTGTGCAGGGAATTGTGCTGTTCAGCCAAAATTATTATCAAGAAATAGTCTGGCGGGTTTTCAATAGCAAAATGTGGTACTAATGCTCATCCTTTTTTCAAGCCAGATACATCTGTGGTGTTTCTTTTTACACCTTATGTTAGAGTGTTGGAATGGTATTTACAGATAGTAAAGTAAAAGAGTTTCCATCCTAAAACACTGGTGTAATGACCAGAAAGCTGCCAGAAAATCATTGCTCTTCTACCAGGGCTAACAGATAAAATCATATCTTATAATGGATAACCGACCTGAAAAGGTACAGAAGGCCATGTAATCAAGATTCAAAATTTGAGATGGCACTTAAAATCTTTTACAAATCCTTCAACCATTTGAAATTTTATCTTAAGCCATATGTCCTTGACCAATTTAGGTGTAAATTTAATCACAAATGGAAAATACAGTGCTGTGACAGAACAAAAGTATAGCAACCTTCACTGTGGGTGATAACATTCTATTTTATCTCTGACAAAACCTGATAAGTACTAATCCTGTACCACTTCATGTCAGAGAATGTTAGAAAAGGCAATTAAGTTAGATCCATAATAGAACTCTTTGAAATTAACCTTACATGTGAATCCTATAAA
This sequence comes from Lepisosteus oculatus, assembly GCF_040954835.1. NCBI lineage: Eukaryota > Metazoa > Chordata > Actinopteri > Semionotiformes > Lepisosteidae > Lepisosteus > Lepisosteus oculatus. Next base: position 41,912,909 of record NC_090696.1, on the reverse strand, counting down.
ACATCAGTTACATTTTTAATGGGTGATTGTCTTAAAGGTTGATAGATTTGATAGAATTCCTTTTTTATGTTAAATTGGAGTCAGATCTGGTAAAAAAATTATATGTGTATTCAAAAATGACCAGCGAACCCTTAATTGCACATCGGGAGTCAGCAAGCAACAGACATGGAAGGATCTCTGTGGAAATTTAAATTACCGAGGTAAATTGCTTCCTCAGTGCTGTTTTACACATATCCTGAAGCAAATCAGTCTCCCCTTCCTGCAGACAACATGTGAAAGCACTGTGACCAGGAACAGGCTCTGGGTCTCAGCTGGTGGTGCCACAACTAATAATCAGACCCTCGCAGTCGCAACCAATTAGAACGCATGTAGTGCTCCAACTGGTCCAGTAGTAAAACCAGCCCCTTCATCTTACCATCTGCTTCCAGCACTGCTGTGGACACTACGTACAGGAATATTAAGGAGGTAGTTATTGGATTTTCCTGGATCTTAATAGTGCATCTGGTGTAGTTGGGGGAGTCAAGGAGGGTCAATCAATTATGGCAGTGCTGTGATAAAAAAATATTGTACTTCTATGCAACACGGTACTATTGCTTATGTCAGAGTACATCCCTTTATCATACGTTTTATTAATTATTTTTTATCATGTTTACATCACAATACCAGACAAGACCTTTCATTTGGAACCTGTCTAATGTGCAAATTATAAAATGAACATGCAATGAAAAACTTGCATTTAAAAAGAAGACAGGGAAGCTGCTTTTTTTAATATCCAACAGAAGAGAGAATTAGAGACACAGATTATGCAACATCAGAACAATACTCAATACGGACCAGTAGATGCTTCACGGAAATGGTGGGTCGTAAGATAATCGAATCAGTAAATAAATATTTTTGAGGATTCATCACAAGAACCTATTGAAAACAGGTTTTCAGTGGGGTTGCATATTTCTAGCTTGAGTTTAGTAAAAAAAAAGAACCCAACTATTTTCTGTACAAGTGCGTTTATTTGTTGACAATGAAAGTAAGAAAAGCCCGATAAGAGACATGATTTTCTTCTGACCTACTGTACCATGCAGTTATCTTCCCCACAGCAGAGACAGCTGGATCACTGTAACACTCTGTACTGTAAAGCAATCTGGGGGAGCTGAAAGAATTCTTCATGTTCCTCTTCAAGAATGAAATGACCTTCACAGCATATTGGTCATGCAATACCATTCTACATCGGGCCATGTTTATAACTGCATATGTATTAATGTACCTTTGACTTAGTATCTGTCCCTTTGTGTTGGATTGTCTGGCTGTACACTTTCAATGCAAATATTATCTTATAAAAGGTCAACCCAAAAGAAGACCTAGGCATCAAACCACATGCTGTGCGTTTCTGTGAGATTACTACTGTTGCAGTAGAATTTTACAGAAAATGTTTTTAAGAATATGTCACCAATACAAAAAGCTTGGATTACTTTTACTTTGGGATTCTGCCTTTTTATTTACTCATGCTATATTGCTATAGCATAGCACAGTACGTTACAAAGGAATTCCAAGAATGAAGAAGGGAATTGTTCATATCTTTTCCATGACAATCCACTTGACTAAGATCACCTGCGCTAGACCAGACATCGGTAATGCAGTAGATATTTTCAATCACTGCCATGAATGCAAAGCGAATGATCAGGCAGAACGATCCATCTTCTAGTCACACACATAGGAAATTTACTCCCTCCCCTTGACAAGAACATCATACTGTAGCCGTTTTAACTGTCCAAAGAAAGTCTGATGTGGATTTCTCTTCTAAGACTTTATACTGTATGTATGGGGCTGTGCTACCTGTTTTCCTGTTACCTGTTGTGTGTTCCATATCAAACACCTTTGTACTGAAGAAATGACAAACTACTATATTTCCATCCATTGCCACTTTCAAAGGAGCATTTTCTATGATGAATAAAAATCAATCCATTTATTGATATAAACCTTTAGTTAAACACTAAGGAACATGCAAGTTCTTTCTCATTCAAATGTCTCTCGACACATAAGATTAGGAATTGAGTACAAATAAACAAGTCACTCTTTTAAAACAAGTTAATTCAACAGTCTGTCATTCCAGATATAATTACCACAACACTGCTCCCATGAGTGGAGACAGAGAGAGGTTAGCCACCCATTATCTGAGCTTGCTGTAAATTTGCACCAATAAGTCTCCCATGGTACTCACTTATTTTCTTTATCAGTTCAGTCATTCTGTTTAGGGAAGTAATTTGTTTGTCTTTTCATGTTGGAAAAACTAATACCATATCCATTAGGAACATTATAGTGCTTCTAATAATCTGTAAAATTATTAAATTTCGTATAAGTGTATATAAGTGCCAATGCTTCAACTGGCATCTAAACTTCCCTTTGAACTGACACTGAAAAAACAGTCATACGTTTGCCTGAGACTTTAATTTTGTTTTGTAGTCCGTATGGACGCATTTACTCAGGCAAATTACATTGAATGCCATATAGCAAATTCAAAATTAAGTTTAACAGAAAATATTGTTACATAATAGCATGGTCAGGAAATAACCCAAGCGTTAGTCAAATTTAAGGCTCATGGATTCCTTTATTCTCAGGCACAGCTCTGGTGATAGAGTAATAAATCAGACTTGGACATGAAAAATATTTCTAAACAATAATTAAGACAACAGATTGCATTCAAAAGGCCTTCACTGCAGACCCAGATTATCCATTATGTAACCCTGTAGCCCCAAAACACTATGCAATAACTTAAAATGCTATAAATAAACCTTTGTCCTAATAAATGGATCATAAACAGAACTAAATCTCCCTTCCTACAACATGGGTGGCCAAAAGTTAATTGGAAATAATTCAAGAATGCATCACCGTATTCAAGAGTGCATAACCAAAGTACGAGAGAATGTTTTTAGTCTGAGGATTCCACACTACAGGAAAACACAATGACAAAAAATAAATAGGACAGCAAGCTTTTTGTAATAAAGTTAAGATAATTTATACAAAATGTGGTCTCCAAGACTAATCAGAACAAGCTCCTCTCCCATGGCGCGAGTTTTGAAGAAGAGGAGGTGATGGAGATGTTTACTCCCTTGTCTATTTATGCTGTGTTCAATGGCTGCTGGATGTTTTATAATTTATTATTGGTTATAATGATTTACATTTGAGTTAATAAACCAGATTAAATCATTAGAAACCCCCAATGATCTTAACCCCCTTAGCCCACCTCCAGACAGGTCAAAACCTCAAAATGATACCCAACTTTTACGCTTTTTAAATGTTTATTAAAATCATTTAGTTATTAATATTTATAAACTGTGCCTTTTCCTCAATGCGTTTCTATCAAATTCGCTAGAATAATCTAACTCTAAGACACACACAATGAAGAACATGCTTAAGGAAAAAAATGTTGAAAAGAACTGACATTTTTAAAAAAAAAATGTATGAGTGATATGATGAATACAATATTCATTGGAGATATACTGTAGTTGTTAGGCTCCTGGCAAAGTCAAACAAAGAACTTGAGTAATTCATTTCATTGAGGTTTTGTTGATAAGATAATTCTCAAACACTGCAGAGTACTTAAAGTTGCATTTTTGTAAGATCAACTCCTACATTTTGTGGTTTATGTTTCCTTACATTCATAACAAAAACACAAAAGTGAGCCCATCTTTCTGGATAAATTCCATTATAGTTAAGGGAAAGATAAAATCCATCTGGGTTGATAACATAAGCCTCTCCATTTAAGACTCTTGTATTAAATCTTATTCAAAGTGTATGTGCTGCAATTGTGTCTTAATCATTTTATGGAGATGGAAAAATGTTTAGTGTCAATGTATAAAACAAGGCAACAGTGTGGGGAAGTGTCCAAGGTTCTGGGCTTGTAGCTGGAGAGTTGTGATGTTAAGTCAAAGTTAGGGCACTGTAATTGCACCCTTGAGAAAGGTACTTACCCTCAGGTTGTTTCAACAAAATGCCCAGCTGTATAAGCACGGTACAGAGAGCAGTTGCTTTGGATAAAAGTGGCAACCATATGAATTTATTAGAATGAACTTTAAAAGACTAAAAAAACAAACCTTATGAAAAGAAAATGTTTTAGATTAATCCTCAGAGAAACATAACAAAAGGTGAGGCTGTAGGTTGCTTTTGGGAGTCCTATTCAACTTCATGAGAATCTTAAATATTCACTAGACTCGTTAAAGAATAGTCACTAGATTAAACTTATCAGTCAGAATAGGCTACAGACCGCAATAAGAGGCCAATGAAACATCAACAAGAAAAAACAACAAATTGCACACAGTGAAAAAATATGAAGTAGTTCAGGTGGGTAGCTGCGTCGGGAACTGCAAAGCCTTGTTCCTAGGCTGCAAAGGAACAAGTAATAGGTTTATTCCATGCTGAAAGGAGAACATGTGAAATAATATTACTGATTTTGTTTGTTTTTAAACAAACAAGGAACAAAGTTGGCCTTCTGTAATACTGTAACTTGTCAATCTTCACAACATATGGTGTGGCTACCACAGCATATAACAGATACAGATTCTGGTGTGCATCATTTGCACCTTATAATTAGTTTAAATGTTCTTAAAGTGTTCATGCTAAAGATCCTGTTAGTCTTGTTGTTAACCCTTTCAATTCCACTACCTAACTACATAATGTACCATACCACAAGGAGAAAATGTCATCAAACGTTTCATTGTTAGCAAACAAAAAATAAATTCAACTTCCCAGCCAAGGGTTCAGATAGCCACAATTACAATTTGGGAAATAAAGTAGGCAAAGCTCATTGGGAATTGCAATTGAGGTGAAAGCAAAAAGGTTTGTTCTGCTTCTGGTTTCTTTAATTCTCCAATTACTGAATTTGTTATGACAACAGTGTAATCTGCAGTGTATATTGGTTTACTAAGTGAAATGAACCAGACTCTATCCAGTGGTTTTCAAGACCCCAATTAACACTTACTTGGACTATCTTATGTTATTTCAAGTAAATAAGTCTGGCACTACAGCTAATATTGGACTGTAAAAAAAACACTGCAAAAAATAATGCCTATTTAAGATTTTTTCTTCTCAAACTCACTAATATGATGCTTACCAACTCATACTTTGTGAAACTTTATTCTTCAGTAAAAGGTAAAGGTAACAACAGTGTCACAGTGGTTCACCAGGCCAGAAATCCTGGTTTCTGAGGTGTTAAACACACTAGACAGTACGCTAGTCCATCTCAAGGATTACACCAAGCAGTGCTGGCTCCCACTTATACAACTGGAATCCTACTCCGTTGGGCCCCTGACCAAGGCCCTTAACCCCAACTGCTCGAGGGGCACCAGATAAATCGCTGACCCTGCGCTCTGACCCTAAGCTTCTCTCCCAGTCTGTGTCTGTGTGTCTCATGGAGAGCAAGTTGGGGTATGTGAAAAGACAAATTCCCAATACAGTATAATACTGTATGGCCAATAAAGTGATCTTATCTTATCTACACTGCCCCCTATTCTCCAGTGATAGTTTTAAAAATAATATTCTACTTTGTTCTAAACACTGTGCTGAAGATCGACAAGGTGATAATCTGGTAAGATTGCTTGTTTATTATGGAGCAACTTATTGAGAAATACAGACTAAACGGCATCTTCTTGCTTATCAACTCTTCTAGTGTTGACACAAATATAAATTACTTGGACTTATTTGTTAGGATCCCCAAGTGATTTGACTGTTTTCCAAACTTTCACATTTGAGGATAATTTTAAACCATAAATAACAAATGTGCCTGTCACTAGAGGGGAAACTAATTTGCTACTTCTGAACGTATAAAATTGCAAATTGACAGGCGCTATGATCCCTGGTACTTCTCAGATTTTAATTCAGATTTTTAAGATATTAAGAGTTTAAGTAGTTCTTAAGAAAAGGAATTCCTTCATTTCAGAGAACAAAATTCAAATAATAATGTGGGTGATCCTTTCGAAGTTCAAAAGGTTTTCCACTGAAAGGAAAAATGGGAGAGCAATATTGTATGTTTTAAAAAGAAAGAAGACCACTTATGACCTAATCTATACTTTCCATTACATGAAAACCATGTTGGAGCTTATTTTTACAGATTCTGGCACCAGTAAAGCTTTTCTGGGTGAGCTCAAGCTGTGTTTAATAAGACTGATGATTCCATTCTAGAGCCTCGCCTCTCTGCAAGTGGAGTGACCTGATCAAAGCCACGCAGCAGCCAAAACAATGAAAATGACGAGACAAGTTCTGCTGTGTGTGTCCACGTTTTGGGTTGCCTTATATTAATGATTTCAGGTTTTCATGGAGGTTTTACATCTTGACAAACCATGGGAGCTGTCATATAACTACTCAGCAGTGAACTGAGAATCTTTCCCCAAGGTAAAATTAAGCAAAGTGTGACTTTGTTTTTCCTGGCAGTTGAGGTACTATCACTCTTTACAGGAGTACGAGGCTGTTGCAGTAGCTTCACTAGACATTAGTACAGTGATTTCATCAGGCTACTTTTACTTACATCCATTTACTTTGTAATCACTTTATCCAATACAGGATCATGAGGGCAAGGTCACAAAGCCTATTCCGGCAAGTAATGAGCACAAGATAGGAAACACCCTAGACAGGACACCAGTCCATCACAGGGCACATACAGACATAAACACACACACACTCACACCAAGAGCCAGTTGGAACAGATGTCAATTAACCTACTAATACTGTATGTCTTTGGGCTAAGGAAACTAATTCGAACATGGGGAGAAACATAATAATAATTTCTTGCATTTATATAGCACTTTTCTGGACACTCCACTCAAAGATAGTGATGCTAGCTAGTAATGCTAGCTTACTAGCTAGTTAAGCTACAGGTAATGGGGATCCCCTCCACCACCACAAATGTGCAGCCCCACCTGGATAATGTGACGGCAGCCATAGTGTGCCAGTACACTCACCACACATCAGCTTTCAGTGGGGAGGAGTGATTTATGAAGCCAATTCATAGTTGGGGATTATTAGGGATTATAAGGAGGCCATGATGGAAAAGGCCTATGAGAAATTTGGCCAGGACACTGGTAAAAAATGCTCTAGGATTTTGAATGAACACAGGGAGTCAGGACCTTGGTTTTATGTCTCATTCGAAATTCCGGTGCCTTTTTATAGCATAATGTCCCTGTCACGATACATGGGCAGTAGGACCCACACAGACCGCAGGGTGAGCGCCCCCTACTGGCCCACTAACACCACTTCCCCTCCAGGTACTGACCAGGCTCACACCTCCTTTGCTTCAGTGGGTTGCCAGTTGTGAGTCGCAGGGTGACATGGAAACATACAAACTCTACACAGGCCAAGAATTGAACCCAGGGCCCCAGCACTGTAAGACAGTAATGCTAACCACTGCGCCAACGCGCAGCCTCCTCAATACAAACTTTACATAATCAATTACATGTTAAAAAAGTTGAGTTTTATAACTATGAGAAATAAATTGATTTCTCCTAGAATTATTTTGAAATATTAGTAAAGCCATATCCAACCTATTGGGGGTGCACATCTAACAATCTTTTCACATTAACAAAGCATTTTTCTGTCCCCCTTCTCCCTGTTACCTTAATTTACAGTACGGTAAGAAATGATAAAGCATTTTCTACCCTTAATAAGACTTCATACTGTTGTTAAGGAAGACATATTTTTGAGATGTGCTTCTGCTAATGTAGTAATTTATGGCATCTGCAACATCCAATGAAACAGAAATTAATGCATTTAGTTCTTTTCTTTCTTTTTAGAGCATGTTACTACACATACTATATATTGCGTGTTCATTATTTGCTAGACATTTCGCAGTGACAGATTGTTCATGCATTTGATACCAGAAGTCAAATTAAATGCAGACACTTTATTTTAGAGAATTTTTGTAGGGCTGTTTTTCTGAAAGACAAATTTATCCTTTTCTCAAATATATAGTTAATATACTGAATCCTGTTAAGTTTGTTCTTTGCCTGGAGCTGGTAATCTTTTTTCACTTTCCCAGCTCAATCTTCAGTTACTCATAATGGTCATAAAAAAACACTTGACTCATAATTAACAGGTATATACTGTAAGATGACTGTAGACTCCAGATAATATATATGTAGTTTTATGTATAATAATGTGGTAATCTCCCAAACATGAACAAAGACAAATTTACTCCTACTTTATCAATAATGTGATCAAAAAGCACACAGAGTACCCACAGCGTGGTGTCTAATGTTTGATCTCCCTTTTATCTAGCAAATATGCAGACATATTATAACCAGTCAACAAGAGGCGGCTTGTCTAATGCAACTGGAAAGGCATTAAGCAGAAAGATATATGCATTATGCAGAGTGGACACGTATTTGCAAGAAAAAATAAATTTGAGTTTATAAATAGGACATCATCATCAAAAATTCAGCATCACTGATTCTACAAAATTCTAGTTTGATACAGAGCAACTCATTGGGAACAGTGTAATTTCCTGTTGTTATCTGTGTTATTTCAGTTGCTTTAGCATGAGAACTGCCCTGTTCTTTATCTCAATTCTAATGCTTTCCGTTCTAAAACAAAAACCGGATTTTGGTTGCCATCCAAACTGCTTTTTATTTCCTAAACACAGACTACTACTGTATAGGCCCAGTGTTGATCACCTGGGTACATGAGGTGGGGCAACATGCAAAGTCACTGACCTTGCACTTAGGGCAGTGACTTGCACCGAAATCATTTCACTGTCTCCAAAAATGACAGAGGAGACTGCCCTTCAATAAGCTCACGCTCGTTACCTCTCACCAGTCTTAGCCCGCCTTGAATTCTCTGCTGCCTTTTACATTGTGTGTCACATTACCTTTCCGTTTACACTTGCTGACCTGGGAATCTCTGGCACCTCTTACACGTGGTCCTCCTCTACCTTACTGATCCCACTTGCCAGGAGACCTGCCATCAGAGTGTCTGCTTCTCAGATCCTTCTTTCCATTCCTCTCCAGCTCCTGCTCTTTCTTGTCCCTGGTCATGCAGTAGCCGACCTACCCATTGGAACTGAGACTGCGCACCCTTACCACCTTTCAGAGACTCCTCAAGGCTCATGTGTTGTGACTGCACCGCTCTCTCAGTGCTGTGAACACTTACAAGCAATAAATGGTGCACTCTTCACTGTAATCAACGATTACTCTACCTTTACATTGTTTACCTCTCAATAAACATTGTTTACACTATACTCTGTAGTGCACATGTATTTTTTCTGTGCCTGTCTCACTGTTTTTACCATATTTAATTTTTTTTCCTAAGTCTCTGAGGATAAGTCTGGTAAATAATAGCATACCTATACTGTATATAAATATATACACATGCACATAACCCACCTGCAACAAGTGTAATAATAATTGCTTACACTTATATAGCGCTTTTCTGGACACTCCACTCAAAGCGCTTTACAGGTAATGGGGACTCCCCTCCACCACCACCAATGTGCAGCCCCACCTGGATGATGCGACGGCAGCCATAGGGCGCCAGAACGCTCACCACTCATAAGGCTATCAGTGGGGAGGAGATCAGAGTAATGTAGCCAATTCATAGAGGGGGATTATTAGGAGGCCATGATTGGTAAGGGCCAATTGGAAATTTGGCCAGGACACCGGGGTTACACCCCTACTCTTTACGAGAAGCGCCCTGGGATTTTTAACGACCACAGAGAGTCAGGACCTCGGTTTTACGTCTCATCCGAAGGACGGCACCCGTTTACAGTATAGTGTCCCCGTCACTATACTGGGGCATTAGGACCCACATGAGCCGCAGGGTGAGCGCCCCCTGCTGGCCCCACTAACACCTCTTTCAGCAGCAACCTTAGTTTTTCCCAGGAGGTCTACCATCCAGGTACTGACCAGGCTCACACCTGCTTAGCTTCAGTGGGTTGCCAGTTGTGAGTTGCAGGGTGATATGTCAGTATACTTGTATGTTCTGTCATTGGTATCTTACTTTGAAAATATTAGTTCCTCCAACAATCTCAATTTACATTAATAACACATTTACATAATTATTTTCCCTAAGGAATGCATTTGAAAAAAAAAATGCCCTAAGATGTCTCTTTTAAAATGCAAATGCAAGACACAAACTCCAATTCACTTCACAAGGAAACAATAATGCGTCCACCACACTTCAAAAGCTCTGCAGACTACCACTGCAAGTGTTAGTGCTGTGTTAGTGCCCAAAGCATGGTTCCAAGTTCAAACTGCAATAGAAATCAATTCAATCTTGATCTGATAGAAGTAGCATTTGCCCCACTGTTAGTGCTATCTCTTGCCCCTGAAATCTGAGGTCAAACATTTAAGTGCTACAAAAGATGTACTGTAGTGCTTCTAGTAGACTAGGGAATAAGGTCAAGGAAATCTTCACCAAAGATCCCTAACTGATATTTTGGCATCCTCAAGAACAGTCAAGTCATTAATAAAAACAAGATGCTACAGGCAAAAGTAAGGAAGCTGCACGAGTATAATGGCAGCCAGGAGGTTTTTTTAAATGAAAGCAATAGAATCAAGGATGAAGAGGCCTTGATCCTGAAACACCTTCCCCTTTCTCTCAATGACAATCATCTCCTTCTAATCTTCTTCACACCTCCCCTCCAGTTCACCCCGAGTGTCAATACTCCTTCTCTGTGGCTCCTCGCCTCCTCTTAACTATCCTGTCTTTAGTTCTGTTTTATGAGCTGCTGGTTCCCCTCTCTCACTCTCACCTGAAGGAGGCTCCATGGCCGAAACGTCGTTTCTCCTTTCTTTTCCTTTCAGCATGGAATAAGCCTTTACCTACTTTAACAATTTCACTATTGAATGGGACAATAGAGAGCTGAATGCACTTCTAGAAAAAGCCCAAATGTCAGAGCGACATTCTAAGTAGTGTTTCGGGGATAATATATGAAAATTGCAATGGTTATAACCCACTACACTACACATTGGAAGACTGATTAGAAGACAGATTAATTCATTGATACAGTGATGGGCGACCTGACAAATGGCCGGAGACCGTTTGGATTAAATCTTTCGTGGGAATGTTATGGTTTCCAAGGGCCAACCTTGGGCTGCAAGCCACCCTTAGCCTGGGTGTGAGAAAAGAGGGATAAAAAGCAAAAGCGAGACAAATTATATGTTAAAGAAAGTCCTTTCTTCTATTGTCAGATAAAAGAAGTGCTAATTATTTCAAATCTTACAGGTACTGCAGTAGTATGTTGTGTAATCCATCAATTTAGGGTACCAGGCTACAGTCAAAGAAAGTAAAAATACTATTTAGAAACAAATTACATTAACTCATATTATGAATGTTAAAAGCCATCATCATAAGCTTTCAAAGATTAGTAAGCCAGAAGAAAATATATACACATTCTGCCCCACCTACTGTACCTATCCTACCATTTATTTCTGACTAAGGTAAGAAGGTAAGAATTAAAGATTCGCAGTCTCTCAGTATGTGAAAAGTTGAATTGCCAAGACGGGTGGACAAGTCTGAATGAAAGATCTGTACTTCTCACCATTTTATTTTGAAGTCATACATAACCATAAAGTCAAGTTGTAAACAACTGAAGATTTCAACAGTACAGGGAATCTCAAATTTGAATAAAAAAGTCTTCTTGGGAAAAAAAAAAAATTGAATCATTAAAACAGTCAATGGTCCTGCACTTAATAGCAGTTAAGTGTTTCAATGTAATTCAACAACAAAAAAAAACAGGCAAAGCAAATTTATCAGAAGGTTTGCCAGTACAGAAACTGTATGTAGGATAGATGTAACGTTTTTCTGTCACAATATTTGCAAAAGTAGTGATCAACCACAAGTGCTGTGCCATCCTGCTGACTACTTAAAGTTATTCAAAGATGTGACTTTTACCATTCTAGGAAATGGTTTCTGAATAAAGGGGTAAGATCAGCTGCCAGTTCTGGGAAATTATGAAGTTCAGATGAAGTTGCATTTTCAAAAGAGGCCAAAAATAACAAAGAAAAATGTTGCCAGAATCACAAGCAAAGATGAAAATACTGACTAGATTCTTGAGTGCTTATGTCTTTCGGAATAACTATGCCCATTTTTAGTCCAAAACTACCCATACAACATATCTAAATTATGTAAAACTTGCGCAGTATGTACACCAAAGACATAGCATACAATGCACAAGAATTACATTATATCAGTCTGTATATAATGTTGTATATACAGTCTGATATAAATAGCCTACCAGATAAACCTTATCAGTTTTATGCTTGTTTTGATTTGTGGGATCCTTCTTTACCCTCACTTCCGTCTACTCCTCTGCCTTTTCCATTTTCCATCAACAATGAAGAAGTGAGAGCAAATTAAACAAATAAATAAAATAAAACAAAGGCCAGAGGTCTAGACAATCTGTCAGCTGCGGCCATCAGTCACCGTGTTGACCCACTGGCTCCTGTGTTATTTAGAATACTTCGCTTTTTTTTTGCAGAAAGTCCCCTCACAGTTTCAAAGGATCCAGTATCATTCCTATTCCTAAATCTTCAACCATATCCTGCCTTAATCACTACAGACCAATTTCTCGAACTCTGGTGGCTATGAAAGCCTTTGAGTGTCTAGTGCTTAGGCACCTTAAGCTGAGCACATCTCCACTGGTGGATCCTCATCAGTCCAGGCCAACAGGTCTGTTGATAACGTTGTTAATCTGGTTCAGTACGGTACACTCCAGCATTTGGAGAAGCCACATTCTTATGCTTGTGTCGTCTTTATGGATTTTAGTTTGGCCTTTAACACTATTAACCCATATTCTAAGATTTTAGATCACTTTACTGGCCATATACAATTTCTTGTATTAGGAGTTTGGCTTTTCACATACCCCAGCTTGCTCTCCATGAGACACGCCAACAGGTACAGAAGCTTGTTATTATATGATATGATAGTATGATATATTATATGATAGATTGTTGGATTTATACATTAACTCTGCTATGCATCATTGGATTCTGGATTCTGACATGTCGCAAACAAAATATCAATGTGACAACAAGACATCTTGCCCTCTGACTTTAAGTTAAGGTGCTCCCCAAGCTTGTGTCCTATCTCGTTGGGTTTTTCTTCTCTTTGTACAAACAGCTTCACATCTCAAGTTGACTCAGTTAAGATTTTTAAAAATGCAGATGATTCTACAATTGTTGGCCCTATCTCTGATAATGATGAGGTTCCATAATGAGAGTAATAACAATGACTGGGCTACATCCTGATGTTCCGTAATATTTTGGGGAACATACACAAGATACAATCTTAAACGTACAGTAGAACAAACGCAGATCACATAATTAAGAGAGGGCAGCAGAGGATGTACTTGCCGAGAACAAAAGAAGTACAGAATCAATGAGCAACTTGGTTGTCAATTTTACGCAGCCATAATTCAAAGGAATTGGACAGTCCGTTCCATCACAGTTTGGTATGGGAATTTGGAGAGCTACTGTATACAAAACAAAAACTGGAACGGATTGTGTCCAGAGCCTCAGAAATAATCGGCTGTGAACTCCCTTTCAATTTATCAATTTAAAGCCATACATGTACTGTACTGTACCTCCAATCGTGCCTAGATTATTCCAGATCCCTCCCATCCAGCTTAATCTTTTTCAGCTCCCCCCTTCAGGAAAATGCTTTAAAATGATCCTTTCAACCTTAGCTTCTTTCCCCACTGCCATACAAACTTCGAATTCTCACCATTCAGATATTTAGACTCCAGTGAGTTCTGTTCGCTACATGTAAGGTTAATGTTTACATACTGTATGCATGTGATTGTGACTGTGTTCTGCTCTACTTTTCATTTCAATATGTATTTCGTTTTCTTAATATTCTATGGGCTCTGTCTGCTTCCTCAGTGTTCTCTTGCTGTACCGAAAGCAAATTCTGCCAGCTATTGTTATGTGGCAAAAATGAAAGATTTGTTATATTACTTTTTAATTTAAAAAAATAATAATTTAATGTTTTAGAAACTGTAACCTAAGTCTGAAAGAAACAATAATCAGAGGGCTGTAATGCTATTTTAGCTGCAGTAGAAAAGAAATTCAAATGTATTTTTTCCACAAAAAAGCAATAATTTCTTTTTAGAAAATAGAACATTCTGGAGGGATCCAATCCTTGTATGTAAATGCTTACATTCAGGCATGGGATTCTGTTATATTTTCCAGCATAGCTAGAGTAATGTGGGGAACAAATGCCATGAATAGAAAAAAAACGGAGACTAACAAACCCAGAGCACCTCTTTTTATTATGTTTTTGTTTCAACTTGGAGGAGTGAAACCAGGGGATGCAGCACTAATAGTCTTTATTATAAAGCAACAGCAATCTTGCTATTCTGTACTGCTATATGCACATCACAATATCAGGAGCCTCTGAGGAATTCTACTGTGCTTGGCTCACTGGCATCTGCAAAACAAAAATCAAATGGGTTAACTGAATGTATGATGCTTTTCTAAAAAAGGAATATACTTCTTTATCAGCAAAGAAGTTTCTGATGCTTCTGACACCAAGTACAGAATCATTTTGATATACTGTAAACTTGTCCTTAAAATAAATAAAATAAGTGTAGCCACTAGCTAACCGTCTAGATTGCATTGCCAAAACATTATTTCCAGATCATATTCAGACACTATTTTGTCGTCAAGCATAATAATAAACACTAAAGATTTGGCATCTTTAATATTTCTCACAATTAAGAGTTGTAAAATCACTGCCACTTTCACAGTTTTACTCAAAATGACATAAATGTGGTTAACAATTTATTTGTGGAGGTGTTCCCATAATACAACACAACATACTGTACAAGAGTTCAGGAGAGGACATCACGGAGCTGTGTAGGAAGAGAGAGGGCTGTTTTATGGAACTGAGCAAAACAATTTTAATGGATGAGCCCTCTGCGTCATCAGGAAGCCTTGTTTCTGCAAACGATTGTGGAAACTCTGGTTTCCATCCTCCATTTTTAAGACAGATACATATGGAATCGTTATTTATTTAAGGATACCAAGCCCTGGCAAATAGTAATAAAATGGTTCCATTTCACTCTAAAATTACAACCACTCCCTCATGGAGGAAAAATACAGTATCAAGGGCAATTGAAGTTAAAAATAAACTGGGATCACACCTTCTGGGAGGTTATTTTCTTCTGTGCTATATCCCAATAACACATTTTTAACAAAAGAATTTAAAAAAAAGACAATGCAGTAACAATTTTTGGGACATATAATACTCAAAATATTTAAGAGAAAATGCCTAAATTCATGCATGAAACTGCAGAGTAAAATGAGACACTGTCTAAAGTAAGTTATAGATTATTTTTATTCATATTTTTGTTTAAATATTTGAGTACAAAAGAATTATGAAAAAACAAATATTCCATCATATACATGGCGTATGTGTGTATACTGAGAGAAGGGTGGCATGATGGTAAAGTGGTTAGCATTGCTGCCTCATAGTGTTGGGGCCCTGGGTTCAACTCTGGGCCTGAGGTGCTAACCGTGTGGAGTTTGTATTTTTCTCCCAATGTTTGCATGGGCTTTCTTCTTGATCTCTGGTGTCCTCCCACAGTTCAAAGACCTACTGGTAGGATAATTGGCTTCTGGAAAAATTGGCCCTGGTGTGAGTGTGTCTGTGTTAACATGTATGTGTGTCCTGCAACTGACTGGCGTCCCATCCAGGGACCCCTTCTTTCACCCATTGGTTGCTGGGATAGGCTTCAGCTCCCCTTCGACACTGAATCAGATAACGTGGCTAGAAAATGAATGGATGTACACCGAAAGGTATTAAAAACATGAAAAATGATTTATTGTTTCCCCAGAAATATAAAATAACAAACAATGTTGGGGAAGTAATTTTTAAAAAGTAATCTACTACTATTATTTCCTATTTGTGTTAGGAATTACTTTTGTGAATTCATAAGAAGAAATAGAACAAGTTAGTATTTATTCCCTAGACTCAATTCTGGAAGGGCTCCGCCTATGAGCGCCTGCTTTTTCAGGTCTTGTCGAGGTCTTCACTTCCCATACCTCCGAGCGGTCCCACACACTCCAAGTGGACTCCCCTTGCTGCGTCTTTGATTTCCCTTGGTGACCTCTGACTGAGCCTCCCCTTTAAAACAAAAGCAAAAAACCCAACGACCCACAAAGTCACGTGCTTGGGTTCCAGCCGTTAATCCTCCAAAGCCCCCTGCAGAATACAGCCGTGCTACAGCCCTAAGTCTATGGATTCGGTCTGTACTCCCCCTCCGCTGTCTGCAGAGCCTTGCTGCATGACAACAATCTGTAGTTAGCACTGCTCAATATCCAGCCAAGAACACCAACAGGCCTTGCCTCACCAACTCTGCACAAAAGTATACATCATTAGCAAACGGGCTATATAGCCTTAATGACACTGTCATTTGGAATCATTGTTATGCTCTTTTATCTCACTGAGGCATCTTTGAGATCAACATTGTCCTTCATCCCAAACTGTACATACTATATATTGAAATGGATCGATCAGTTCCTGTACAGTAAAACTGTGCCTCCAAGATGAAGTCTACTGAACTTATTTGCTTGATACCAAATATCCAGCACCGGGTATCACATCTTGCATAGGCATGAAGATATTCCAACAGATACTGGCCAAATGCAAACTGGCAATATGTCATGGTTCACTTTGTTGCAACAAGATGGTGAAGAGAATGCACAGGCAGACATAGAGAGATGCAACCATACTTGTGTTGAATAAGTACACCAGTGAACGTGTGATGGTATGGCTTGTAATACTGTATCAATAAACATCATGGTGTGTTCGTCTCGCATACGTTCACACATTGCACCACATTTTGTCGTTGATTTACAGTATGTGACATGTATGCATGCTGACATTTGACAAACATTCCTGACACTGTACATGTTGTATGCCAACCTGTTTAGCTCACCTGAACCCAACGGAGAAGCCCTGAGATGTGCTGGATTAGAGTTTGTATCATTCAGAGTCACAACCTTGTACACTTTCTGAACTGTATGAAGCCTTCCTCTGAGTAAAATATTTCTCAGAGTGAACTAAACAATATCTCTGGGTATTTACGTTCTGTCAGTTCTCTACATGGATGCTCAGTCATTGGGTTTGTTTCATGAAGCCACACGCCTTCACGTGTTGCACTGATTGTGTTGTCTCAGCTGTATTCCCTGTCTGCTTCATTGTGCGCTGACCCTTGCTTGCGTCCTCGACTTCTCTCCCAGATTCCCCAAGGCTTTTTACCTCCCTGTGTCCACCCGGTTTTAAACTTAAATTGAAACTTGACGTCAACTCCTGGATTTGCCCTTCACTACTGTTATGATCCCAAGTGTCTAGGGGTAAAGGGGTGTAACATTAAGGATGGTTTTGGATGCAGGTGGATTTCTGGTGAGGGACTTGGGAACCGTGACAAGTTTTGGTGCAAAAGTGATTTTAAAGTGAATAAGTGACTGGTATGTATCAGGACACAATAACACACAGGGAAAGGGTACTAGAGCCAAAGAAAATAAAATAACAAACAAAATGGAGCTGGCTAATAAAGTGAGCGAAAGCTAACCTAACTACCAAAACAAAACTCAAAACACTCGGTCTTCGGCGTCTAACACCCTAGCTTACCTTAATTAACTACCCAAAAACCATACAAGACAAAAGGCACTCACCCGTCCTAAACTAGTGTTACTAATACAAAGATCAACTACATGTGCAGAATGTACCCGACAACCTAAACTAACCCTTTACACAAAAGTTCACACAAATACACAAGTGAACTACGAATACAAATAAGGGAAAACGAGAGGAGACACAAAGAACATGGTACAAAAGGTTGATATTACACGTTAGGGCAAGGTAATGGCGAAATACGGGATAAACACAAACAAACAAAAGTGCAAGGAGACGAACACAAACAATATAGCCGAAGCTGTACAGAAAACACACTTGAAACGAAGCCGTAGAAAAACAAAAGCGAAACGAAGCTGAGCCGAGCAGAACCAAAGTCAAGCAAAAGGCCCTTTCATTCTGATAACCTTCAAGTTATATACTGAATAAGATGAGTTCTGATTGGCCGAGAAGCTGATTGATGATGACGTCACAACGGCAAAGATGGTGTAGTGATGGACCAAGGGGGGGGGGGGGGGGGTAGATTAATACAGGAAGTGGAAAAACAAAACCAAACATACAGACACACATGGGGACGCAACAGCTACAGATTGAGCATCCCAGTGTCACCTCTCTCAGTGCCGTGCTTACAGTTTTACTGTAGCCCGTCTGCTTGCTGCCTACTGAGAGCCTTGCAAGTGGGTGCACCTTCAGCTCTGCAATCACTGCCCTCTCCAGGTCAGTCTGCATCATTACAGTATCTTGTTTAGTCATTTTGATTCTAGTGTGTTTTTCATGCCTCTAAGTAAATCAAAAACAATATTCTAATTTTTATCAGTTTTTTTTTAACCAAAACATGACCAACAGTTAAAAGGCCTTAGACTACTCTGTTTAGTAACAACACAAGTTTTCAAGGCAAGTTAAAAAAAAGGCTATTCTTGACATTTAGATTAGGATTTTAAGAAATTAAAGGTCAAACCCCCCCAAAGTGCAATAAAAGTCAGACCATGGACTCCGTAAAAAGACGAAGGGATTTTTGGCAACAGAAACTTCTTTGTACATGCCTTAACTCTGCTCTGCTAAGCAGATCTACAAACACTGTCATCATTCATGTGCTAAAGGCAGAGTATCATAACAAAGGAACTTCATATGTGAAGTGAAAACATTAAAGAATGCCAAATAGATTATTGTACATTTTCCTAAAGTTTATCTTTGGAAGAAAAGCACTAAAAAGTACTCTTCGCGATTCTCCATGCTTGCTGGAGTTGCTTCATGCTGAGGACGCCGACCCAGAAGAACGCATCCGTTTGCCGTCTAAAAATCTTTTTCCTGAAGAACAACACATCTGTTTTAAATAAGCAATGAAAAAAATATGCTCTTGACTTTGGGTTCTTTGAACTTTAGGCTGGATTTGTGTCAGTCAGCACACCATTTTCTTCATATTTGTCCAACTAAGGATTACAGTGGTAGTACTTTTGCTTAACTTCAGACAATTCTACAGTCTGGGATTAAATTTCTAGCACAGAAGACAATGTATTGAGCATTACCTGATAAAGGCTTTGTTTTGTGGCAGTAACACTCAGGGGACACCACACAAAAGTAGCCATCTTTTTTTTATTTTATTCCAAACCATACTGTATATTCCCAATTCCAAGAACAACCATAGGTTTCTCATTCTTGATATGTAAATACAATACTTTTACAGTCCATGAAATTGTAAGAAATGCTACTTTGAAGATCCAGACTTTTTTATTAGCACTTTGATCTTATAGTCGCTTGTGACTGTGTTTGTGATTTGATGAAGCCACAGCAAACACTTGACCACAAAGGCACTAGAGATTCAAAGCCACTCTTTGCCTGTGAGATAGCAAGAAGAAGCAGATAAAATGGGAAAGGACTGAAGCAGGAGCTTTATCTCAGGACCACATATACAATTTGCATAAAATAAGATAAGCCATTGATTATTATAATATATACACAATAATTATTATAAGTTTATCTTTAGGAAATGATAAAGGCTAGTACAGGGGCAGTAGGCTATTCTAGTCCATGGTACTACAGATTCTTTCTATGGATATATTGCTGAAATAAACCTTATGCAATAGACACAGGACCTGAATATCACTTAATAATTAAAGATTGGTTTGGACAAAGACTTGCAGTGGAAGAGCCAAAGATGGCTGGAGCCAACCACATACTCAATGGAGAAAAATCCCCCTCTATTGGCTGCTGTTCACTTTCCTCCTGCTTTACAGGTTTGGAGTTATATGCATGTAACTGATCACCCGCTGCTGAAAATGCAGCTCCTTACAAATCAACAGAAGTGAGAACAGTCACTTCAAAAACCCAAACAAAGAGTGAGAGCTAAATGTCACGCAGGTAAGTGTTTCTCTTTCACTTTTCTAATGCATCTGTATTTACCGTCACTGCATTTTAAGGGTTAGGGATTTTTGGAAAGCACTGAGCTTCTTCTACACACTGCTTTTTCACTAAATTCAGCAATCATTTTAAGGCACGTACTATATAATACAAACAATAACCAGACTTTCAAATCCTCCAGACTATTAACGATTGAAACGCTTTCTTCAGTTCATCCAGACATTAAATTCCAACACATCCCTTGCATAATATAACTAATTTTACTCATGTTCGGTGCACGTGCCTATGAAAACCTATTACAGAAGCAATCCCTCTTGCTTTCAAGCAAAGGCTACTGAAGCATCTCCTCTAGACGTCAAATAAGAGACTTTTAGAGACCTCTTTGATGACTAGAACTTTTTTTGCTCTCTTTGCTCTTCATTACTTTCTTCTCAAAAGGGCTGATTTTCCTGTCCTTAGCAAACCTCAGCGGTAAAATATATGAATACGACCATGAACCTAAAGCCTCGAATGATCCAAAAACCAAAAGTCCTAAGGAGCTTGGGGTGCTTACTCAGCACTCCACCATCCCAATCATTATTAGTGGTTTTCCTGAACTTTTGATGTTTTGTTTCATAATCAATAAAAAAAACTCACAAACCAGAATTGTCTGACTAAATAGCTGTGGATCCCAATGGCATCAGTTTCCATAGATTTTCTTAACAGAAAATTGTTCAAAGTTCAGAAGGGCATCATTCAAAGCTTTTTCCTCTAGTGCCATACTTGTTTCACCAAAGCTACCTTTTTTTTTGCCTCAAGCATTTTTTTAAATTAAGATGTTCTGTGTATATATAATGGCACTTTATCCTTTGGTGGTATGTTTAGCTGTATACTTTTGAACTATTTTAAAATGGATGGATCCATGTCTTTTTTTTCTGCAGCAAAATTATTTTTTGCTTCTCTTTAGAATTTCCAAACCCAAACTAACAGTTTTAAACGTGGTCAATCTGAGCATATCTTACAAAAAATAAACCAAAAGAAATCTATATCTAGACTATATATATATATCTGTTTATTTCTCTTGTAGTTAAATTCTTTCCTCTACTGTGACTCTTAAGGTCCACCCTTCCAAAGGACCAGAGGTTTAATGATGTTTGAGTCGAAAAGATAGGATTAAAATCTTTTAAAATCTTTCTTAATATGGCCAGCAGCCATATCACCCTTTAAATCACAACTTACCACCCACTGAAGCTCAGCAGGTGTGAGCCTGGTCAGTACCTGGAAAAACTAAGGTTGCTGCTGGAAAAGGTATTAGAGGGGCTAGTAGGGGGTGCTCACCCTGTGGTCTGTGTGGGTCCTAATGCCCCAGTATACATGGACATCATACTGTAAAAAGGTGCTGTGTTTCAGATCAGATGTAAAACCGAGGTCCTTACTTTCTGTGATCATTAAAAATCCCAGGGAGTTTCTTGAAAAGAGTAACATCACTTTATTAACCCTTTACAATTTCTTGCATTAGGAATTATCTTTTCGCATACCCCAGCTTGCTCTCCATGAGACACAAAGACACACAGATAGGGAGAGAGCCTGGGGTCAGAGCGCAGGGTCTGCCATTGTACGGCATCCTTGGAGCAGTTGGGGTTAAGGGCCTTGCTCAGGAGCCCAACGAAGTAGGATTCCTCTGCCGGCTGCGGGATTTGAACCGGCAACCTTCCAGCCACAGATGCAGATCCTTCGCCCCAAGGTGTAGGGGTGTAGGGGTGTAGGGGTGTAACCCACGTGTCCTGGCCAAATGTTCCATTGCCTTTACAAATCATGGCCTCCTAATAATCCCCCTCTATGAATTGGCTTCAATACTCTGGCTCTCCTGCCCACTGATAGCTGGGGTGTGGTGAGCATACTGGCGCACTATGGCTGCCGTCACATCATCCAGGTGAGGCTGCACATTGGTGGTGGTGGAGGGGAGTCCCCATTACCTGTAAAGCACTTTGAGTGGAGTGTCCTATACTGTAAAAATGTAAGGAATTATTATTATTAAAACACGATGAAAGTACTGTTAGGGCAAAGAGAAAGGAATGTGAGCTTTCTCTTCTGAACCCAGTAGAAAGTGGCACTGGTTTGACACTGAAGTAAAAGCAAGACCCTGACAAGGAAGACGATATTAATTAGCCTTTCAAAAAGTAAAGATGACAACTTTCTTTCATTTGCATAATATATAGCATCAAAAATGAAACAAGAAACTTCACTCACTCTTCAATCTCTGTGCAGAGACAACTGGATGGATGGGAAGAGGTTATTTAAATAATTATTTACATAACTGGCCTTCAATTATAACCCCAGCACTGTTAAAAATGCTAGATACACTCTTTATAAAACAATTGTCTATAGGCAAAATTTAACTATATTTTACATATACACCAGACTTTCTGTGAAATAAATGTAGGAGTTAACATCTTTAATGGGTTCCAAATTTTAAACAGAATAGGAAGGAAAGTGTTTTAATATGAAGAATATTGCCAAATAGAAAAACAAAACACAGGATGTTCTTTTCTACAGCAGATGATCTATTGATTTGGAAAAAGCAACAGGCTATGGAGAGGTTATTGCCACCCACTGAGAATGAAAACAAAATAAAAAAGAAAATTTAAAGTTCAATCATATTGTAATCTCTAGCATCATAATACATAAATAAAAGGCAAGGCCACTTGTTTAAAAGTGAAATTCTGAAAATATAAAATGCATACTAGTGTGTGATTTTGCCACAAAAACTTCAGGTTGTTTAAAGATTTTTACGGATCAAACTCTACGGAGTGAAGGAAATGCCCTTTCACCTGAAATGAACGAAACCACATTTTGAGAGACTCCCTGCCATTCTGATTCATGAAAGACACTTGTTTTCCAAATCAAGGAGTGTGTATATGTGTGTAGATTAAAAGAAATCAGAAATGCTGCGTTATTCATACATATGTGTTATTTATACAATAGGGAATTCCAAATTGGATTGGTATATGCTATTATATATATTCTAAAATAATGTAGATTCTAAATTTAGGAAAATACAAACAGAGCCAATTTTCTAAGCCCTGTTGGTGACTAATAACTTAAAGGGAATCTGCACACTCTCTGAAAGGTTGAGCAAGTGTAGTCTTGAGAAATATTTGGTTATACTGTGTACTGTGCAATCTGGTGACGGTGAGTTCTCTTTGATATTCTCACTATTCTTATTTTGATTCCTTGTTCTGATGCTTTTGGGCCTCGAAGGACTTGCCTTCTTAACATATATATTTTTTTCCGTCTAGTTCAAGAGGTCAAGAAGCATCATCCCCCAAAAGTTAATAACAAAGTTGCATTTCTTTACATTTCCTTTTGCCACATGTGTTGCCACATGATATAAAAAAGGCCAGGGAATGAAACCTTGCGTTAGGAAGAAGCACACCAACTTCCACACATTCAGTATCTTAAACAGAACGCGATCTTGATCCAATGGCAACGAGACTGAAATCATGGAAATTTGAATTCTACTGCAGCCTTCAACAGGCAGAGCAACGGTTGAGATATTCTAGCCAGCTCCTCCATTGAGGATGTGGTAGCCAGCGTCTCACAGAGTTTGCAGGAGATCTAACAGACCTTTAGGGTTACTGAAGCAGCTCCGGGACTAAAAAAAGTCCTTCTATACTTCACCCTGTTGATGCTGAAACTACAATACTTATTGTGCAGGTTCTACAGCACGATCAAATGGATGGCAGCAGTGGAGCAAATAAATACTACTTTGTACATACTGTAACAATACACTCTTTATGAGTAATCCTATGCATTTCATGTTAAGATACATAGTACTGAGTTCCCTGTAGATTGTACACAACTGTTTTTTACAAATTAATAGTTAAAGAAACAAATGAAAAATGCAATTAACCGTATGGAGCTTCTCAATCCACCACATAAATAAATCTGAATAAATCACATGATCTCCAGGGGTGCTGTACAGTGAGCCAGATCAAAGGCCCATCTTAAAGGTTAAGGCTTATTACGCATTGTCATTGACCATGAAGTGTGAAATTAGCCCATCTTTCGAAATCGCTCTATAGCAGAGCTACCTCCCTTTAGACTACATACAGTATGCATACTGTATTCATATCTACTTTAAAATATTATGTATAACAAATTTCTAGGGCAGCATGGTGGATCAGTAGTTAGCATTGCCTTCTCACAGCAATGAGGCTCTTGGCTCCATTCTGAAGATGGGATACCTATCTGCTTGGAGTTTGTATGTTCTCTTGTGTGGGCTTACTCTGGGTGATACTTGTCAATTTCTGTCTGTTTTCTGGCCCTTGCAATACTGTACAAGGGAAAGGCTATGTTGAATGTCAATGAGTTATGAATCATTATATATAAGAATTAGATCTCAACTGCATAACTATTACATTGTTAACTTACTTGTGTCTGGAAGCAGACTCAGACTGTTATTGAAATCCCACAGCAAGCCATGGGGAGCTTCATCAAGGAAACAGACCCGAATCGGCCCTGCTTCTTGAAATGACCCAAAAGCTCTGACAGCAGATGGACAAGATGTTGCGTCCATGCTAACCGAAGTCTGAAAATACCTGAAATATTTCAGAAAAAAGCCAAATGAGTTGAAACTTTAAAAATGGCAAAAAGGAAACGAGTTATACCTTTCACAGCTGAAAGTAAAGCAAGCAGGTTTGCAGACCCCAAACAAACTAACCAGAGCTTTTGAACATGTAACACTATCAGTGCAGTAGTGCTTAGAGGAGCTCGGAAAAGTGACTGAGAAAGTGGTAAAAGCCTTGAGGTATATGCTGTTCAGGCAGACTATGTTACTAAGGCTGGAAGAACCACACCTGCCTAGAAAAATTGAATACTTCCCCCAAGTGAAAATCCAGAGAGATCAGGATACAGTGTCAGATTGGCGTGGTCAACATGCCAAAATACAGAACTATACATCAATGAGAGAATCAGGGACCTGGTGTGGCACTGATCACTTATGCTTTACCAAAGACAGTCACTTCAGACTAAATGCCAGGGACAGGCTGAAGCTAAAAAGTGAGCAGATGGAAACCCACTCTGAAATTGACAGCAAACAGACAAGCGTCACAGACCTGTATCAAAGCGTAATCAATATTCCTAAAGAGTCCAGATGATACGGTTTCTATTTCAGGCCACTGAACTCAAAGAAAGCTGCTTCAAAAAAAGAATGAGGCTGTCAAGCAGCTCAGATGAATAGTGCTGGAGCTGGCTCAAGTGTACAGTGAAGTAAAGGAAGATCACCATGTCACTGAATACACATCCAGATCGGTCCCACAGATGGAATAGCCATCATATGCCATGAATATTACAACCAAAAGCTGAAAGTAAAAGTGGAGCAAAGGTTACCATTCGGGTTGACAGAGGGAGATTAAGACAGATATGATGGGATGCTCAGATAGACTCCCTGGGGGCACAATGAGTGGTCTGGGATTCGACAAAGGCCATTAGTGAAAGACCAAGAGGCATAACCAGCTACACAGTTAGGAGATCAGCTGCGGTCAAGTAAGGCACTAAACCATCTGCCAGCCCCAGGAAAAAGGGCAGGCGCCCATAAAGGAGCAAAAGTGACCTGACAAACAGCACCCTGGCAGCATTAGAGATATGAAGAAAAAGGAAGAGAGAGAGATAGAGTGACAGAGATGAATATTAAGACGACCTCCAAAACACTAAACCACAGTACCGGAAACTGCCTGGAGACATATTGTCCCCAACCTGAGTGACAAAAGCCTGGAGTTTTTTTTTTTGTCCCAAAACAGACCATTCTGGTGTAGTTATTTTTATACTATGAAATTCAGTAATTAATTTATTTTTAATACTATATTTACACAAATATAAGATGAACCAACTAATTTGGACTGAATATTGAAAAAAAGAACTTTATAAAGCACAAATTACCTTTGTAAATAGAAACTGATAAAATAAAAATAAATTCAATTGTTCTTACATACTGTAAATAAAGGAAAATGGAGGACAGATTAAAAGACAAAATGCAAATAATGTCCAGATAAACACAATACTTTTACTTTCACAACCCAAATGGTGGTCCATTACAGTATGTGCAAACATTTCAACACTGACTGGTTGGTCTGGCGGTTGGTAAATATGTCAACAACCAAATTAATTTCCATTCGTTTTTTTTACTTTTATGCAAATATAAGCTGCCAGGTAGACTATACCACCCTGAAATTTAGAAAAACTGTGGCTTCTATTTGGGTAAATATGGTATTAATATCAACGGAGTATTTAATCATAAAAATATGTAGTAATGTCAGCACAGTGGTGTGCTTGAGTTCACCAAAAGGAAATTAAAGTAATTTAAGTACAAATTTAAAATAAAGGAACTTGACACTAGCTTGAGAACTGCTTACATGAACAATTTGTAGAAACACAGTTTCAAGGATGACGCTTACATACTGTACTTATAAGTATCATAAATGGCTCGTATTTCTGCCTCGCAAGGCTGGGGCCCTGGGTTCAAGTTTGTATGTTCTCCTTGTTCTCACATGGCATTCCTCTTGGTGCTCCAGTTTTCTCCCACAGTCCAAAGACAAACGGCAGGTTAAATGCCTTCTGGAAAACTGGCCATTATGCGAGTGTGTGCGTTGGGATCTGTATGTGCCCTGCAATGAACTAGCATCCCATCCATGGTGTATCCCACCTTGTACCCATTGTTTGTGAATTGGATGAAGTGCTTAGAAAATGGATGGATAGACAAGCAAAACATTGTTACATTGAACAGATAAAAGTTAATTATCATTTATTAAGCTCTCCCACCACATTAATTTTAATGAAGATCTGGCAAGTATTTTACATTACTGTACTCCACTTTCTTCCATTGCAATGCTAGCTGTTCTACGTCTTATACAAAACGGTTATTTACATTAATACATTTATTTCAGAAAATTATTTTAATTCTGTCTGAACTCTGCTCGGGATATTAATTTTGACCAGGTGGACACTCCACAATAACCCCAGATGTAGATGTACAGTGCTGAGGAAATGTTTGTGAACCCCAAAAATAAATACAGATATTTCAGAGTTTTACCATGGCAGCTATTTTGAATCAAAACCCATCTTTATGTATCCAATAGGGTTTATAGTTTCTAATATCATGTTTCTTGAAAAAAAATGTATGAATTAAACAAACAATAAGTAATTACGGTTACAGGAGAAGGGAAAAAATAATTCAACCCCTAGTTTCATTTGCTCAATTAGAGAAATAATTAGAATCAGATGTTTAAATATTTACATAGATCTGGGTGCTGGGTTCGGAAGGCCACATCCTATACAGAGATCACCAATGTTGTGAGTTTTATCTTCACCATACAGGTGTGTGGAAACAAGTCAAGCCACAATCTTAGGACATTTCTGAGAACCTCAGAAAAAGACTAATACTCATCAATTTGGAAAGGGTTACAAAACCATTCTAAGGATTGAGGTCTCCACTAGTCCTCTGTCAGACAGATATTCTACATAGAAAGTTCAAGGCAACAGTCACTCTACCCAGTAGCAGTTGTCCTACCACAATCTCCCCAAGACCAAGCAGGACATTACTAAGAACCCCAAAGTACCATCCGAGGAACTGCAGGTCTCTCTTACCTTGGCTAATGTGCACTTTCAGAAACTGACTACCAAGATAGGTGGTCGTGGAAGGATAGCAAGGAAAAAATGACTGCTCTCCAAAAAGAAAAATGACACCTGACCAAAGAGCGTATACATGATCCACAAGGCTTCTAGAACAATGTCCTCAGGATAGAAGAGTCATATGTAGAACACTTTGTTCTCCAGGAGAAATAGTTTGGCAAAAACCAAATGCTGCTTTTGAAAAGAGGAACCTTTTCTTAACCATCAAGCATGGCAGTGGAAGTGAGATAGTTTGGGGCTGATTTGCTGCCTCAGAATCTCGACTGTTTGCTGTCATTGATGCAACCATGAACTCTGCTTACTTCTGCGTTTTCCTCACATGACGTATGACATTACAGATGGCATCAAAGATGACCGAAATATAGAAAATGACACACAATTCTCCGAGACAGGGACAGGGCAGCCTCAATCGTTTAACCAGCATTTAGATAGCAGCTGTATGCAAAATTCAGAAGTCATAGTATTTTCAGTTCAGTGCAAAATAAAATAAGTGTCAATATTTTGAGTTCAGTGCAAGACCAAGGGGTGTAAGTGGGGGGTAGGAGGATTTAAGAGGTGGAGTTTAGGAGTTTTGTGGCTTTGGGTTAGAAGCTCTCTTTGAATCTAGAGGTCGGAAGATTGTAGAGAATGTGAGGCCATCTGTCCTTGACCTGAAGCTCAGACGAAATGGGTCTCCCAGCACGACAATGATCATAAACAAAGAAACTATTATTTAAATTATTGGCTGCATAAGAAGCAATCCTGCATTTTACAATGGTCTGGTTGAAGTCTGGACCTAAATCCCATCAAAATGTTTGTGGAGTGGTGGGACCTGAAGTGAGCTGCCCATGCAAATGTCACAGATTAGAAGAAACTCTGTAAGGCGGAATGGGCCAAAACTTAAAACCAATATGATCATTGTTTAGTTTCAGTGCCTGCTAATGGGGGTGCCCCCAGGTACAGATTTCAAATGCTCACATTGTCACACACGGAGATTAATTATTGCATTATCCGAGGATAAGTAAATGTTACGACCATGTTTTGTGCCATTTGGATTGAATCATATTTTGAACCATTTCTTCAACAGGTTAACTTTACCTACTATTAGGACTTAGATTAAGATAGCATTTCAAATATGTGAAATTCCTAACTTTTTCCCTGCAAAAGAATAAAATGCAGAAAGAAAAATATCAGACTTTTTTTTTTTACTCAGGGACTAAATTAAGCCAAACATTTAACACAGCCTTATAAAGGTCTGTCCCTTACAAGCAATAAAAACACTAGACTCCCTACATGTCTATCCTCATAGAAAGTTAATGCATGTTAAATCCTTCCAAGTTGAATAGGTAAAGGCAAGATAAAAATCTAAGATTTCAGTGAAGGACTAATCTATTTTCTCAAGCTGTTCTATATTAAGTCAAGCTGTGTAAATGAAGAATATGCCCACATACATAAGTGGCTGCCAAAACCCAGCATCAACCTTAGAAGAAAGAGGTTCAATAAGCCCACGGCAAAAATACCTACTGTACCGTAAACACCTGTATTTCTGACTATTCAATAAATTCAGCACAGATGTTAACTTCTTGGCACTCCCTCTCATTTTTAAAAAAAAACAGACATGCCTTTCTTTCTTTAACCTGCTTCCATCTCCATATACCAGCTGCAACCTAAAGCAATCCAAATATTCGAATCTCTGGTTGGACAAAGGTTAAGCACAGTGGAATCAGGCCTTCCCAAATTCCATTCTCTGTACCCGCCCTTTTTATAGCCCTTGGACATTATCACAGAATATATAGTACCTGACCCCTAGCTAGAGGAACTGTGCTCTTTTTGGATCATTTCTGTGTATTTTGTCATAAAAAAAGAAAAAAAAAACACCTGGAAAATTGGATAATAAACTCATGAGATGAAATCGACTATAGACAGCCAAAAAGCACTGCTAAATTACACTGGGGTCACAAAATTCACAAGAGACATTTTAAAACAGTTATGCTCCAGCATAAATTGGTTTGGAATGCTTGGAGTGTGAAAATCCTGTAAAGTTCGAATGCTACTCCATATCCATATCCCGATATCCCATAATATAATCGCAATGAAGAATATAACTTGGAAGATTGCCCTTGACTCATATGGTCAAGAGTGGTTTATTGCTACTACAGTAGCCTGGACCCTCTTTCTCTACATGTTACAGTATATGCTATTCACAAAATGTATTTTTCTTTTTGTGATTTGGTCAATTTTTTCTTCACAAAAGAAAGCTGTGTGTGTGTGTGATTCAAGATTCAAGTTATAGCCACTAGCACATCTCCACGTCACACTGCCTGTTCTGCACAGCTCAAATGGGCAGAAAACCCAAACATGCCAAACCACCAGTCCTTTGGTGCAGAGGTTTGAGAGGCCTGAGAGAGTGCTCATCACCTTTCATGCCTCACTTTACACTCTGATACTTGTTACTTAAAAGAAACATTATATTGAAAATATCTCACAGTCAAAATGAGATTCATTAAGTGAAAAAAGTCATACCATTAAGTTGACCTCATGCATTATATAAATGACTCGTGTGAACTAATGTGGTGTCCAAGTGGTAAACCAATAGGTAGAAAACTTCCCTCTGGACTAGAATGGCAAATAAAACACAGCAATGTATGACTAGGGACCCTGTGACATAAAAGATGCCATCCTTCAGAAGTGATGTTAATCTAATGACCTTACTACTTAGGCATTAAAGATGCCATGGTACCCTTTGAAAGATTAAGGATAGTAACTGCAGTGTTCTAGCACAAGTCCTCTTAATTCAAGTCCCCCAATTAATTCAACTGGCAAAGAAATTTCTCACTTCTCTACCTTATCTGCTGTGTAGTGACACTGAAAGGCGACCGCCACATGGTATTGACTGCTGTTTGTCGCGTTCTATCTGTTAAGCATTTAAGGATCCTTTGGGATAAAAATTCTGCATTGTAAATACAAGGAGGGGCAGAACAGTGCCACAGTGGTTAACATGGTTAACGGTTCAGCACCTGGGGTGATATCAGCATGGAGTTTGTATGTTCTTCCAGTGTCTGCATGGGTTTCCTCCAAGTGCTCTGGTTTCCCCACCACAGTCCAAAGACTTAATGTTAGGTTAATTGACTTCTTGGAAAGACGGTCCTAGAGTGAGTTGGTGTGTGTTTGTGTTTGTGTGCGCCCTGCTAAGGAACGCTATTCAGGGTGTATCCTGCCTTGTGCCCGCTGCTTGCCAAGATAGGCTTCAGCTTTCCTACGACCCTGAATTAGGAGAAGCTGTTAGAAATTGGATGCAGATACAAGGATTTGAAACAGGATTTCTACCTGAATATTGCTGAAACCTGTCATACCCGTCTTATGGTAAATATTGTACTAACATAAATTAAAAGTTTCAAAACAAAAATTGGAATTATTCATAATAAATAACGTGTATTACGTTACGAGATCCAAAGCATTTTTTACCCTAATTAGTATTCTTTTTCTTATTTTTTCACACTAGATATGAAACCGCAGAATTCTAAAGAATGAATTAGTCTATATTTTTGAGCACAGTGTTTATACAAGTAATGTGTTGACTACAGAGCCCAGCCTGTGCTCCAAATAAACCCCTTTAGTGGCTGAGCCTTTTAAGTGCCACTTCGCCTGACCAGGTTCTTTCAGTGACTCATAGGCTGCAAAGGAATAAGAAATAGGTTTATTACATGCTGAAAAGAGAAGAAAGGAAACACGTTTCGGCTGTGACACCCGAAGAAGGCTCCACAGCCAAACTGTTGCGTTTCCTTTCTTTTCTTTTCAGCATGAAATAAACCTATTATTTGTTCCCTTATATCAGGGGTATGCAAACTTTGCAGAGCAAGGGCCACTAATACATTTGACTACCCTTGCTGGGCCATCTGAGTGAAATCCTCTATCTAGCCGATAAACTCACCGACTGGAATGTTTCTCCGGGCACATCCCCTCCGTAACCTCTTGCATACACTGCTTAATAAACTCACCGTCCATGAAGGGTTTGGCAGCTGCTGCTAGAAGCTGCGTTACTCGATAACTAGCTTGGGTTCTGCAACATTTTCTTCAAATTTTCTCTTGAACAATTAATGCTGCCCCTGAAGCAACTTTTTCACCCGGTCTTATTTTTTTTGCCTCGGCCCATCTCCTGTGTATTCCGAAAACTTAGCCTGATGTTTTGTCTCATAATGCCTTTTTATGTTGTATTCTTAAATCATGGCAATTGTTTCCTGACAGATAAGACACATTACCTTTTATTTCTAAGGGACACAAAAGTACTCTTCTGACCATTTATCGCTGAATTTTCTACCGTTTGCATCGATCTTTCTCTTTTTCAACATGGCAGGAATAACTTACAGTTAGCCTCTTGTCAGTTATAACTTTTAGAACCGTTTGAAATCATTGCCTGTTTTCAAACACGATAGCATTCACTAGACGCCATTTGCGTGATTGAACCCATCACAGTAGGTAACACAAATCCAAATGAATTCACGGTAAGAGTCAGTTGTAGGCACAGGCGTTTGTAACCTAGGCTAAAGCCGACGTCTGAAACTAAAATGCATCGTGCAATAGGTGCTGTCCTGCAATTGACCGTTAGTGCCAAGAGAGCAGCAGAACTAATAAGTAGAGGCCTATGGCGGAAGAGTGCCAATATCTGATGCAAAAAGTAACCCCCGAGATTCAAATAGTAATGAGCTGCGGGCCACTCCGAAAAGTTTAGCGGGCTGGATTTGGCCCCCAGGCCGTAGTTTGCCGACCCTTGCTTTATATCATGGAAATACCTGTACCTGCTAACTTAAAAAGCCCTTCTTTACTGCTGTATTAAAAAATCCTGATTTAATTACAAGGATTTCTCACTTTTAGCTGAAGATCCACAATACACACTTTTGTGTAGATCCCAGGCCAATATTTTCCCAAAATATTATAAGCTTTCCAATCAACCTGTTTTAACTCTGGTAGGTTTTGCAACAAGTTAAGTCACTATACCTAAAAACACACACAAAACCATCCATTTTCAAACCTCTTTTCCAAATCAAGGTCGAGGGGGAGCCAGAGCCCATCTCAGCAAGCAAGGAGCACAAAAAGGGGTACAACTCATTACGGGGCACACAGACACACTCACACCAGGGCCAGTTTTCCCAGAAGCCAACCTTCCAATATGTTTTGGACTGTGAGAGAAAACTGGAACACCCAGAGGAAGCCCACACGAGCAATTAGTTTTTTTTTTTACTCAGACAAAAAATGATGATGGAAGTCATTAGAGGGATTTATTTGTGGCTGTGAAGGTATTTTGGAGAGCACTGAAAAATGGAGCTAATAAGTTGTCTTACTGTACCTTCAGTGTTTTTCCAACAGAGATGAGCACAACTCACACAGTTCCTCAGCTATAGCTTTAACTTGAAAGACAAGTAAAAAAAGAGCAACCCTCAACTGGATGAGCGACCTTTTCCATTCCTAATGTTCATTATGGTTTTCATCTTACAGCTCTAAATTAGCCAAACAAAAATGTGGTTATGACTCTTGGCTTCTGTACTGACTAGTCACTTCCAGTGTGTTACCAGACTTAATGTAATATTATAATCCTCAGGAAAATCTCATTATACCGTTTTTTGTCAAAAAATGTGGTTTAAAGAAAATATAAAGTAATTAAAAACAACACATTCTTACTACCTTAAAGTAGACGGAGCATTCTGAAGTGAGATTTTACCTACCACTTTATACAGAATCTCTGTAGCTACTCTTATCCATTTCTTAACTAACCAGAACTTTAATATGACTTTCATAATAAATGCTCAATGACTTTGTGCATTCTAATGATACTGGAGTAAAGGGCATCTTAAAACCTGCACCATTTATTTAACTTGTAATTAATTAAAATTGTAATTTTGAGGATTTTTTTTTTCCATGACTATCATAGACTGTATCACATCCCACTTTATTAGTTATCTTGCAAAAGAATACCGGGAAAAAGGGGGAAGAGTCAAGATGCCCCTGCTTATTCATTCAGAAAGGTCAATTGGGTCAAGCTCTCCTCCATTGGTTTCCTGAAGGATTCCAGTTAGTAAACATCCAAATGTGGCTTGGCAGCTGCAGTGAAGCTACATAATTCACCGACCACTTACTCTGAGTTCACAAAAAGTTAATTTCCAGATATGCTTCCCAATTTTGGTTAAACACACTGCTCCTGCTCAAAAACTGTTCAGTTAACTCCAGACTTTATTGGTACAATTATTTTTCCATTATAGATATGCAGCCCATAATTCTCATTCATCCTGTTCAAAACCTGTTTGGCGAATTACCTCCAAACTACTTACGTACCTTCATAGTTACCTTCCAATTAAAATATGATGTACACCCGTTCCTCCTCATCAGCAGTCATGTACATATGGTGTCAGGACGTATAAAGTATCAAGAACATTCTTAGTGGCTGGAGCTTCTCTGAGTGTATCAGAGGCTTAATTCAAGGTTTGTGTGTACATTTTCCTCCACATTACCCATCGTATCTCTCCAACTTAATTACATTTTCCTCATGATTACTGCATTGAAGAACTATAAAGATATGTTTTATGTTAATTTTTATAATAATCTGTAAACTACTGTACTGTATTTATTTCCCATCATGCTCTTCTGTTATTTTGCATATGCCTGTTGATTTGCATATTCATTTGTTACATTATGACCATGGGATGTACAGTACTGTTTATGGTATAGAAGAGCTTTTTTCCCTAGAATTCTTGTTTTTCATTATCTGAAGTACAGAAAAGAGAACAAGGAAGACTATGTGTAATGGCATTCCTGTGTGAATCAAGATGGTCACCAGCCCTCAACTGCCATTTTTTTTTATCACAGCTCAGTTTACCTAAGTCTTAGAAGCCGCTGCACTGAAATTGCCAGATTACATGAACAACCAGAGGTGCTTCTGATTTATGCCTCACAAGTTGCTGCCATGTTAACTTACCACATTGAGTCAGCTGCTTGGCAGTCTGTAATGCAAACTGATCCAGCTCAAAAGACTGGTAGCAAATAAATCCAAACTTTTAAAGCATTATTTTAGTGAGAATACAGGAATAAAAAAGGTGAAATGGAGTTCTTGCTGTGCAGCTGCCATTTTGTTAGTAAAATCCAGGTCTTTGACACAATGTGCATCTCACCGTTTATAACAATGGTTTTTACGACCTTATAGACCACCGACTGCTTGGCAAAACAGAATCTACAGTATAATCTTATCTGCTATTCTTCAAAAGCTTTGGCCATTTAACACTAAGCTTCATACTGTAAACATCATTTCAGTGATAATACAATTGCAATAGGATGAAATAGCTTTCCCGTATAAACCTGGGTATCCACTTGACCACAATTTTGTGTTTTGTTTGTCAATATGTAACCCATATTAGCAATTCCCAATAGCAATTCCCGATTTTAAAGACATTCTCCCACAGAGATAATAATATGGGATCACAATTCCATTATTTATATTATCACGCAGATGATACACAGATATTTGAACCCTCCGAGAGTTCTTACAGCTTCAATATGAGCAGTAGGTTTAGCTTTTCCCTCAATATGATGCAATTTCCTTTTAGAGGATGTTGCTTGCTCCCTGGGGATCTAACTTCTATTTCATTAGAACTATTTTTTATTATTGTTGTTGTTATAGAAAAGCTAAAATTGCAGGGGGTGAAACGACTGGGGGTAAGGAATGTCTTATTAAAATGCCCCGCAGTTAACTCTTTTCAAATTAACAGATTGTCTGTAACTTATTTGGTCACAGCACATCTGCCAAATACACGATTCTTATTTACTATAACTTTCTTTCAATACCCATGAGGATTCTTCAACGGAACTTTGATGGTTCCACAGAGTGTGGGTGAAATTGTTTGGCAGCAGTAAAATAACTCATACTATGGATCAAGTTAAAAAAATATCTTGGGGACATGTTTACAAGGGAGTAAACACCAGTGTACAGATTAACGAGTGATCAAGAAGGATGAATCAAGATGAACTGAGATAGCTCTTAAAAAGATCAATATAAAATCAGTAGACACATATTTGATTGATGTTGTGTGTACTGTATGTGACTGATGCCTTACCCCTATAGGCAGCTTATATAGTTGTTTTTTTCTTTTTTAGATTGAACATATTCAATTTTTATCTTATTTTATTACAATGTAGCCTACATGGAACACTATAAAGAAAGAGTACAGGTTTTGCTCTTCTTGTTGTCAATAACCTCCTCCTTTGCTTGTATAATTTAATTGTCCACCTCCCTGTAATTCAATTTGCAACATAATTTATCAGTTCTCAACTAAAACCTCTGTGTAGTTTGGCTACTGGTGTATAATGGCTGCCATATGTCATTTAGGTGGGCACTGTACATCAGTAGTACATGAAGTGGGTCCCCTCTTATACAGTATTTAAAGATTACAGGAATCAGAAATAATACTGACAGATGCTATGCCTGATGACCAGCTGTTGCTTTTCCCTTATAACCTGTGTACTGGATGAGAGATTGTCTGTTCATGCACTTTGGTAAAGCAGTGTTCATCATTCATAAATCATGGTGTAATCTGCAATGATTTGCAACATGGGCTGTTCCGTAGTGTCACCTTATTGTAATCCCAATGAACACATATAGGTTGCACAAGGGAAATATATTGTATTTTCTGCTTTGGTAGAATAGGGGTGGTAAATCCAACACAAACCTATCAGCTCCTTGATTGGAAGGCTGTAGTTGTCTGTATGATGATCAGACTCTGTAGTAAGGATATAGGGTGTACTGGGGCTATTTTTGTAATTTGATAAAACAGAGATTATTTGGTGCACTCAGATACTCTAGCATTTACAATATTGTTGAATATTAGTTAATAATATTGTATTATATACAATGATACACTGTTTCCTTAATATTTAAATGTTTACTATGAGCATTGACTCCTAAATATATTTTAGAAAATGTCAAGCAAGGCTTTTCTGTTCGTTTTATGTACCTCTCATTCATGGGTCACTGCTGTTTAAAAGGTTTATACCTCCTAATCATTCCTTCTAAAGTGGGTTTCTAGCAAGTCTTATTCCTGAGGCACAGTGTTAACAAAGTGGCTTACACTTTGATCTGCAGTTTAATTTGTGCCTTAATTAACACCATGTGTTACCTTTGTGTATACAGCATTGCAAATCACAGAGCTATTTAACATAGAAGAAAGTAAGGCTTTTATTGGAGGTCTGTCAAGTTATATTAACTGGTGTCACCAAGTCGTACATGAAACTGTGGAAAACTAGCAAAGAATTAGGTCATTTTTTCTGGCTAAGAGAGAGTTCAGTCATTGACAAAGTTGGTGAAAAGTTATTCAAAATGTTTCCTATGCAAGTTGTTTCCACAGACATTCTAGAGCTGAAACAGTTGACTTTCCAAATGTTCTCATTCAACATGGGTTTAGAAGCATTTAATTACAAATGCAAATTACTCAGTGTTGCCGAAATTGTAAATATGCAAATACATATGACCAGATGTAATGCATTTCCTACCAAAACTAGATATAAATGTGCCACGACCAAGTGCATTTATACACGGTCATTTACAATTAGGGGATTTCATACAATATATTTGTAAGAAATGTGGGGAAATAATTAAAAAGCAAAAAAGATGCTATAGTATCTGATCCCAATTCTTTAACACAAAAAGAGAAAGCATGAATCATCAAAGAAAGGATTTTAAGTCTCTAAATAAAAACAGCTTGTTTCTATTTTGAAGCAAAAAAAATAATTCTCCAGGAGCATCTAAGTGTTCACAAACTCTTACCTGAATTACACTTTAGATCTAGGAAACTAACAACTCATTAGTACGAAGTAGACCACAACCATGCAATAAGTACACATTTCCTATTGACATCCAAATGTGGAGGATATTATGGAGGATACAACACAATACTCATCGAAGCACATATACAGTATACTGTATATGACTGACTGTCTGCTCCCCAATAAGAGGAATGTCCCGACTGGAGGAACTTTTGTCTACAGAATGACCACACAATTCTATAATATAGAGGTTAGAGTGGAAGCTGCAAAGAAAGAAGTTAACATGAAGTCCACTCTGAAAAGTAAAGGAAAAAATAAAATGTTTCAGCACTGCCTTCTTCCAGTCCACTGGGGAATAAAGGAAAGAAGAGTAAAAAGGGTGGGGCCACAGGTACTAGCTCTGTGGGCTCCTTGGGTGCTCACACTTGTGTTCTGATCATGTTCTTCTTAAAGCAGGGATGAATGGATTTTTACACTGTGTGCAATCTGGAGACCGCTGAAAAAATGGTAATCAATGCTAACGAACTATTACATCTTGTCCTGGACTTGTCCACTTATGTGAGGGTTCAGTTGATTGGTTGTTTAATGACCCACCAGTAAGCCATATGTACTGTTACTGCCATTTAATGTCAAATATCCACCCCCGTCAATGAGTGAACACACCAGTACATTTAAGAATGGAATACATTTGTAATTCAGAAAACTAGAAATCCTACAAAAATCCACAAACTCCAGAAATCCCCACTTAAATTCTCTTCTTACTGCAAAGGAAAGTAATCTGCCAATGTGGTTGAAGATAATGAGGAAGCCAACAGCAGCAGCAGAGCAACATCATAGAACAACCAAACATTTCTGCAAAAGTAAACATCAACATTCAGGCAGTTCACATTTAAGGATACGAAGGGAAAGGAGATATTTGCAAAAAATTGCAAAAGGCAAAAGGTGAAATCTGCATTTAATCTGAATGGACTGGACGGATAGTAATATGTGATAGAAAGGATTCAAAAGCATGGACAATCCTTATGTTACCATAAAGCTTCTAACAAAAGTGAAGTGCTTAAAAATATTCAGAGCGGTGACTTTTATGACTGATAAAACCACTGGCATATGTGCCCATGATCAAGTTTCCATTTGGATTCATCGGGTCAGTGACAGTTTGGACATTCACATAGAGTTCCTTGCATTCTACAAGACATTGTTTTTATAGGTATCGGTATATTTTTGTCAATGAATTGTTTGCCCCTGCATGTGAGATTTTGACAAAAAAACTTCCATTTATTTTGAAAATTACTCACGATGCTTCCCCATTTAAATTCTACATAAGCAACATAGACAGGGCTTTTTTAACTTAACAACATGATATGATGCAAAGGAACAAGGAATAGGTTTACTCCATGCTGAAAAGAGAAGAGAGAAAACACTACGTTTTGGCTGTGAAGCCTTCTTCTGCTCACACCTGAAGAAGGCTTCACAGCCGAAACGTAGTGTTTTCTCTCTTCTCTTATCAGCATGGAATAAACCTATCACTTGTTTCTTTGCAGACTATGCATGCTGATGCGAACCCTTTTTCTGCCTGTGGAATTTCATTCCACAAGAGGCAAACCAACCAATTAAGGCAGGTATATCCAATTTAGATCCAACAGGTGGAGGATTAAAGCCTCAGCTTACTCCATCACAATTACACAGCAATATAATATTCCTTGGCGATCAATGATTCAAGCTTGATTGAACAGCACTGCTGTGCTCCACATTCAGAGTTTACGTTTCACTAAACATTGAAGACTTCCATTAATATCATCATTTGCACAATGGCAAGGAACATGTTCTCCTTAACAATATGAAGCCTCCTTAATGGTAAGAAAAGCTTTATTATTATGTTTTTTTTTTTTGTTATGGTACAAGAGAGGGAATACTGGGGATAAGAAGAACAAAAGAAAGGAAATATAAGAACAGGCAGAGTAAGGCAAAAGAGAGTAAAGAAACATAATAATCATAAATTCTAGGGAAATCCGCAATTTTCTCCATTTACAAATAAATTATCAGCAACTGTTAGTGGATTGTGTGAATTCAGTTTGAGAACAATTTTGGCTTCTAATGTCTCACTAGTGCAGGAGTCTTTGAATCCCTCTTGGCTTGGAGAGAGCTTTGATCTCTCCCATACATACATGTTTAACCCTTTCCTAACCCAGCCCTCCAGAGGCATGTCCAATACTTTGGATTAAAAAAAAATCTGAGGTTTTCTAAAGTAAGATTTTTCCTTAGCCTTCCAAACTAAAACAGAAAATTAGGAAAACGTGTATTAAAAAAATACAAGTTCAATTATTATTGAGCTACAAACAATGATACAGAGAAATAAGACTTGTCATTTGCTTTGGACACCTATAAAACTCCAATACATCTCTAAATGGTCAGATTTCACTGTGTGATCATTCCTCCAATTCACACGAGAGAAGTGCTTCTTTCAACTTCTGCATCAGAACCATTCACCCGTCCTCCTTTTCTGTGTTTATTACTTGGATTCACCTTCAAGAATGTTCAGATTTTTTTGCAGCCTCACAGTAAGGACATTCAGTTTTTGATATTTTGTGATTTTTAGCAAAAGCAAAGACTTGTGATATTATACTTCCATATTGCTGTAAAAATGGCAAATTAGCAGTTAGTGCTTTTTTAATATAGCACACCTTTTTTTACTGTTATCAGACAATTTTCCTTATAAAAAAATGATTGTATTGCTAGATTGGGATTTCAAATACATTTCAAAGAAGAGACTGTCTTGTTTCTTATAAAAAAGACTTTGTGGTTCTGTGTTTTTATTTTCCTAATAAAAGTTGATGAAAGTGACTGGAAGGGTTATATGCATTATTACCATATTTATGATATGGGTCATTCGTTTGTTCATTTAAAAAAAATGGTTTGACTGCTGTGAAAAACTGAATGGTTGAATTTACATTAGATCATTTGTATGTGCAAAACATTGTGAAATGTTTTTAAAAAGTTGTTTATGATAACGTAAACTATAATTCACTGCTACACTTGTATCCAAAATGGATGGAAACGGTTAAGTTACATTTTAAATGTGAAGACCATTTGTTCCTCATCTCGGGTGTCTGTATTGATCCTAGCAGCCATATCACCCTGCAACTCACAACCGGCAACCCACTGAAGCTAAGCAGGTGTGAGCTTGGTCAGTACCTGGATAGGAGACCTCCTGGGAAAAACTAAGGTTGCTGCTAGAAGAGGTGTTAGTGGGGCCAGCTGGGGGCGCTCACCCTGCGGTCCATGTGGGTCCTAATGCCCCAGTATAGTGACAGGGACACTATACTGTAAACAGGCACCATCCTTCGGCCTCCTAATAGTCCCCCTCTATGAATTGGCTACATTACTATGCTCTCCTCCCCACTGAAAGCTGATGTGTGGTGAGCGTTCTGGCGCACTATGGCTGCTGTTGCATCATCCAGGTGGATGCTGCACATTGGTGGTGGTGGAGGGGAGTCCCCATTACCTGTAAAGCGCTTTGAGTGGAGTGTCCAGAAAACCGCTATATAAGTGTAAGCAATTATTATTATTATTATTATTATTATTATTATTATTATTATTCTCTCATGGCCCTGCATTAGAAATGTTACAGAAGTAGCAATAACATTCAAGAATGTACTTCAGCCAGAATTGACTTATGGAAGGCAGACAATGTGTGGACTCACAGGGGCAATATTATAATAACAGAAAAGTAGCCACTCTGCAGCCTGAAACCACTGTGACACTGTTAGAGC
Organism: Lepisosteus oculatus; assembly: GCF_040954835.1. Taxonomy (NCBI): domain Eukaryota; kingdom Metazoa; phylum Chordata; class Actinopteri; order Semionotiformes; family Lepisosteidae; genus Lepisosteus; species Lepisosteus oculatus. The sequence goes on along the minus strand of NC_090696.1, from coordinate 41,871,714 downwards.
CATTCTTCCCCACTACACCCTCATGATGATCTGCCAGAAAAATCTAGCTGAGCATTTTTGAGCTCTCCGTTGTATTAATCAGAAGAATTACCCTGGGCTCACACTATCATAATATAATACATAGCAACTCCTTTAACTTGTAATTAATAGGGGCTCCTGATATATATTTTTTTTTGCTGAAAGACCTAAATTGCTTTTAACAAGTTGCTAAAGGAGGGGGCAAGAGAGAAATTTTATATTTCAGCCTAACACCAGAAGAAAGCTCCACATGCATTTCTTGTTTCAATTTTACTACTTATTCCTCTGAAGAGTAACAGCTGAGACATTCTGCATACTCCAGCACTATAAACACAGTTCACCTCCCACTGCTGCCTTCTGGGGGTTCTGAGCACAAACGTTTTCGGCCTCTCTAAATGACACAAAAATAACGATTGGAGAAAAAAGGGAAAAGAGCAAATTTCTGTTGGCAAGTTATTTAAGTGGACTGACATACCTGTAGAGCAGTAATGTTCCATAGTTACAAACCCACACAGAAGAACAAGTAAGTAGATTACACAAATGTAAGTAAATAACAAAGAGAAATGTATACAACTATGGCCAGGAGAAAAATAATTAGTCAAGAAAGATTTTTGAAATAATCTTTCTCTTGTATTGGAAATAAACTTAGAAACTGGTCAGCTCCTCTGAGTCAAGCTCATTAGAGATGTTTCTAAGGTTGGACATACTGTAGTATTAACAGCTCTGACATTCCAAAACCCAGACTATGCCAAAATGGGTCCACCCTGATATCACATGAGTGATACTGTATAATGCTCAAAACCAAAAGCGCACCTGGACTCTCATCCTGACAGGACATCACCTGTCATAATCCACTCACAGGGGCCAGGGTAACCTACTGTACCAATAAGGAACATGCATTGTGGGTCTGGTACTCCATATGATGACAAACGCCACAACTGAAGCACAGCATAGCAAAGGATCTGATGTCCTCTCTAGGGACGCATGGAGAGGATTTAATTGTTTTGAGATTTTGAGTTGGCTTTGGATTTTGATGCCGGCAAACAGCTGAGATGTCTGGCCTTTAGCAGAGAGGTTATTACTGAGGCATGTACAGGTAGTTAAAGCTTATAGAAACTACAAATAAGTGGTACCTTTGGAGTGCATGAAAGCAGAGTGATCCTAGAGATGGAGATGGAGAGCAAGAAAAACGTACCCTCAGGTTAATGCAAAAATAATCTTGGACTTTCAGGAGCTGGATAAGGGTTTTCAGAGGGAAACAATACAACAACAATCTTCTTTCCTCCCTCATGAACGCCCTCCATGAGAATCGCAGACAGGGTTTGTCTACACCTACATACTATAGAGGAGTTAAGGTTCTGTGTGTATTTCAGTTTTCCCTCACTGTGAATAAAAAGTACTGTTTTTAGCCTTACAGCTGTGTGTAATGTACAGTGTATATATTTTTTTCCTAATACCCTTGTATCAAAAGAGACCAGATACCACACTGCACCCCTATGTCAAAACTATGAATAAAACTATCTCCTATTCTTTGAATCTGTGTTTACATGGCTAATTGCTTTGGTAAACAGTTTCCAGTGCTCTGTTCATTAGTGATCCATTTTCAAATTGGCTCAATTCAAAAAATCCAATCGGAAACCAAACACTCAATTCCTGTACGTGTTGTAAACTCATCTGTGATTACTATTCAGGAACTGTACATGTGGATTTAGATTTTATTTTTTTACGAAAGAGAACAATTAAATGAGACCAGGCATGTCCTGTATCTATTACACAATTCATAAACAATCTAATGTGCAAAACATGGGTGGATGGAATACCTACTTACTTGTGTCTTATTACACTTATATGGGTAATACAGGCCTATATGTTTCAGGAAAAAAAAGTCAACCAAATCGAATTCAAAGGGCAATATCCAGAAAAAAACGTATCACAAAATAGAACAAACTGGATCCAAAAATGAGTGGTTAAGGTTTAAAACTAAAGACATACTTGGAAAATGCACTAAATGTATACACTTTGTACATTTAAAAGTAATTTTAGGAATTCTGTACAGAAGTTCTGCATGAGACTCTTCAGCATTTCTATTTAAGCACATCCCAAAGAAGCCTATTGCTATAAGGATGTGAAAATTTAACAGAGATGTACATTCAACTGGATTCTTGCAAATAACGTCTGAGCTAAAGCATACAATTTGTCAGATTTCCTAATGCTTTGTAAGTCTAGGTATCATGCTGATTTATACCAACAGGAAACATGGATTATATTGCAAATACATCTGTCATAAGGAGATTAGATAAAAATTGCCATCCTATTACCTTAATACCTTGTAGCCTTTGATTTCAAGTCTATCATTGCAATACAAATGAATAGAAGCAATGGAGAAGTGAATAACTTTAAAAAAGCCTAAAATCTAAAAGACAAATGCAAAGTACAGCATTACAAGTCAGTACAGTACATACCGTATACTGTACCACCTCCAGTGTAGCTTGTACTACAGTTTGTCAAAAGGATTACACATTAGTCTCCAGATGAAACAGATGTCCAAAAGATATGTCAATCTGAAATACATCATTGATACTTTTAGGATAATAGCAGCTGCGGTCTCCATTTTGCAGTCATTAGGATTAAATGTCAGCCCAGCCATGTGTTATATACCAGTCTGTCAAGAAAAAACCTGTCAGTTTCAAGGAAGGTTATATACTTACATGCCGAAAAACATTTTAAAGAATCTACGGTATCCCACTCTTTATATTTAGTCAGGATTCAGCTTGAGCTCATTTTAATATTATTGATTGGTAAGAGATTATATCATTAGGAAAGAAATCTGTGGTTTTGAGGAGATGTGGTGGGAAATGTGTAAAAGCTACAGTAACAGTCTCTTATCTGTGAAAGAAATAAGGCACGGCACCGAATGCTATTGCACACTTTGAATGTAGATCATCTGTAACGCTTTACGTTTCAAAGCTTGTGGGGAAGATGTCAGATGGAAAGAATTTCAAAGTTAAACAACCTGTATCATTTGATGATGATTTTTCCCCACAGCTGATGTCAAATAGTTCTGCACTTACATTTACCTATTGTTAACTTTCGCAACACAGCATTGTCATCTACAGGAAATCAATAGTTGTTGAGTTTCAGCTCTGGTACAAGGTGCTGTGGTTATATTTTGAGAAAAGGCACAAAAGGATGAGGGACCTAGCATTAGAAATATTGGTCCAGTAGTTTTGTGTACAGTACAAACAACTATAAATCTCTAAAATGAGTTGTCTGGAGTTACTGTATTTCACATAAAGCTTTGTGATGGCAGTGGAGTAGTTCTTGATAAATGAGTGCACCCATAGTATAGGAGTCACAGCCTGGAGATCACATGATTATATCAAGGCTATATTTTAGCTGTGTTTCCTAACCATTGCCAGGAACCCCAAGCAGGAAGGCTACTTGTAATCTATATACTGTAGGACCAACCACCATTATTGGCACTTTAACAGCTCCACTTGATTTGAATGATCAGGCACTGTGTGCGAATTCATTCCATCTTACAGTATAAAGAACAATCTAACCAGCCAACAGCACAGCTTGCTCATGGAACAGCTTGCACTCACGTGAATGTCTACACCGTAGACAATCCTTTGTCAGTGAAGCAGGGAGGTGGATCGTTAAATTTAATAACTGAAAACAACATGATGGGCGATTTAAGATAACCGTTGGTGTAAAAGCTTTAAAAAGGAAGGTGTAAATAAGGGAACAAATGGAAAAATATAGAGTTGATCAATTCTTCCAAAAGAATTACGTCATAACAAAGCAAGCTCATAATGTGTCATATCAGTTACCACGACAGCACTTCTCTAATGCACCCTCTATGACTAAGGATAATGTATGCATGGTCTGCTTGTGGCTTTTTCCCCCCCACCTTGCTTGATGCATAAAATCCTGTTTTCAGTATTTTTAATTCAGTGGCAGTCCTGTTTTCAACATTGTGTTTTCCGTTCATACCTATATATCATTTAGCAGCAAAATCACGGTAGTTGAGAGCAAATCCATTTTCTTGGCTTTTATCCTCAGAACACAAATAACGTGATTTGTTTTTCTATAAGAACCCTTGACCAGCTGTACTGCATTTGATTAATTGCATGTTTTCTATATTTCCATACTCTCGTCTAGGCTCCATAGGCTCTCACACACATACTCACTAGGGGCAGGTGATGTTATCCTGTTACAAATCAAGACGCCTGCGGCGTGCTAAGCATACACAATCATCACCCTCCTGTCACTGGCGTGAAGATGCCGTGCTGACAATACATCACGCTGTCCGGTCCTTGTCATCACAGCTCTTTGTGGCGTTCTTTAACAGCGGTGTACACCGTTACATGGGTCTACCAATATTTCATTGGAATTATTTTATCAAATGTATCGATTTCACGAGTCGAATGAAGCCAGACTGCATTGGGATTTTCAGACAAAATCATAAAAGATTAATATTTACAGTTGGTTTACGAAATAACGAATCGTGCATCATGAAAATGCAAAAAAAAAAATGATACTGGTTGATTCACATCCTCATTTCGTAATCCCAAAGAATCATATCTGGAACGCATGAAATTAATGGAAACGCAATTATGCTTTCCGATAGGAAGATACGGTGCTTTATATTTACTAGTAATACAAAAGTCTGAACAATGGGAAATTGCTAAACCTCAACCACAGCAAAAAAGCCAATTCTGTGGTAGTCTAACTCTAACTTTGATTGGTAAAGCAACCGAATGCCGGTTTAACCCTCCATGAATACAGTTTTTTTTAAGTCATCAAATTGTTTCAGTAGAAGACAGAAGAAAACAAAGAAACACAAACCATGAAGAGCTTTACCTTGAGTGTACTATCCCACGCTGAATGTGCTCTATTCCCAGGTATTGCCGTGTATTTCCTTATTCTCTCCGACAAACTGGATGGACCCTTTGGCACGTTGTGGCTCTCCAACTCGTGTACTTAACTTCTGGGATCAGGCTGTAACGCAAACTGTCAAAATTCCCCGTGTTTAGCCTGAATAGGAACGTAAAGCCTAAGCGCACCGCATTAATTTCAAAAGGCAAAGCTATGGGGAGGAGGGCAGTGAGTTAAGACAGAAGTCGCCGAAGGGTTTGTGTGACGTGAGGAAGGACCACTAAAAACACGCTCGCGCGAACTCAAGCCAATCAGCATCCAGGTTATGTTTTCGCAAATCCAAACAATTATTTTAAATGTTTGGCGAGCATAGCGGCATCAGTTCGTGTTCAGCAATTTTTATTAAAATATGTGAATCCTCTATGCAGTGTGATTCTTTCGTTTCATAAATCTGTAGTTTCAACCTGCCGCAATTGTAGCCTTTTTAACTGAATCCGTCTGGTGTTTTCAATGGGATGTTGTGGGAGGCATGAGGATACGCCGCTCACGCTTCCAGCGGATTCTGATTTATCTTAAATTTGTCAAGCTGTTGCAAGGACACTGTGCAGACAGCAGACTAGAAGCTCTAGACTCATATCTTTCCCACGGTGAATCATGTGGGATGTTCAGTGATTCATGTTTTTTAGCGCATGTTATTTGCAGCTGAAGTATATTACAGCATGAGTGCTACAGTGCTTTGTAAAAGTCCTCCCACACCAGTAATATCAAAGTTTTGATGAATAACAAGCATTGGTGTTTTCTTTCAAAGAACTGTCTTTATCCTGACTGCAACGATCAAATTGGACACTGTAATTGAGATCAAATACAGTTTGTTAACATTTTTGTTCCTTATACACATAGATCACCATGCTAATTGTGTGATCTTTAAAACTATCTTTGCTGCTGTAGCAATTCTCATGTATTTTAGAATCGTTAAATGTTCTTGAAAAACAGAATTTACATACTTTCAGCTTCATCAGTATCAAGCAGACTGAAGTTTATAAATATAAAGTAATATTTGAAAGTGCCATGGTTACAAGTTCAAATGATAACAAAATGTGGAAATTTTGCAGAGGAGTAAATAATTTTGCAAGTCTCTGTACAGCACATTTAGTAATTTCTGGGAATGGTAAATCACATTGTCCTTGGTACAGGAACTGTTGTTTTTTTTTTTATCTTTGGCTTGAATAACTGGGTCTTCAACCAAAATAATCTTTCCTGATTTTCAGTCATCAAGATCGAGTTCATGCGGCTCAGTGCCACAGCAATTAGCATTACTGCCTTGCAGCACTGGGGTCCTGGGTTCAATTCAGAACCTGGGGTGCTATCTGCGTGGAGTATGTATGTTCTTTCAAAGAACTGTCTGTGTCTGTGTGGGTTTCCTCTCAAAGTCCAGAATGTATTAATAGGTTGATTTGCTTCTGGGAAAACTGGCCCTGGTGTGAGTGAGAGCATATCTGTGTGTGTGCCCAGCGATGGACTGGCGTCCTGTCCAGGTTGTACCCTGCACCTGTTGCTGGCCAGGATAGGCTCTTGCCTCCTTGTGACCCTGAATTGGAAAAAGCAGTTAGAAAATGGATGGATGGAAGACAGAGTTAATACATGGAATCTGAATTTACTGAATGACTAAATATAGCTGTAATTAGACTTTCGTTCCAAGAACCTCCAAGAAACATGGTAGTTTGGTTTATTGGCAACCCTAAATTGGTCATTTGTCCTTGTTAGTGTGTTTCCTGCAAAGGAGTGGCTTTCAGACCTTGCTCCCCATGTTTCAGGTAAAGGCTTCTTGCTATCATGACTTTTACCATGACTAAGCACTGTTCTGATTGTCAGATCTCTTCTAAGCTTACTGAATTACTCATTCTTCCTAGAAAAGGATCAATCCGGAGTCTTCCTCAAAATTCATCATTGATTCCCCAAAGTGAAAAAAATAACACCATAAACTTAACAAGCACAATGTGTATAAAGTCCAATGTTGTGGATTCATAAAATGTCTTTTTACAGTAAATAATAATGTCTACATGGACCTGGTATCTCCACTTTCCATTATGTTCTGGAGCTGCCCATTTGCCAAGGCGGTATGGGGCAGGATGGACAACACCTTGAGACTCCTGGGAGTGAGAACAATGCTCAGTTACCAGTGCAAACTGCTGGGGCTGGAACCAACCGGTACCTGCTTTGACTGTTGGTGTCCCTCATGAAACATGGACTGTGGAACGCGAGGAACACTCTCACCCGGCACAACACAGAGTTGGGAGCAAGGGAGCTGGAGGAGAGGATCCTGGCGGACCTCAGAAGGAGGATGAAGCACGATGTCGCCAAATGGGGTTTCCCCACGGCGAGGGAGCACTGGAAAGGACTTTGGGCCCTGTACAGGGACTAATGGACAAAAGCAAGAGTAGGGCTCAGAGGGTCTCTCTCATTGAGCAAATCTGGCCCCATCATCCACTTACTATGATTGACGAAGGACAAGCACCTTTTTTGGAGAGCTTTTACTTCATGGTAGTGTGATAAAGTATATTGCTAGAAAGTGTATAGACTGTGAAAGTGTTTACTTTTGTGAGATGTTTTTCTTTGGAATACAGTTTGTTTTTGACAGGAAAAAAAAATCTCCATTTTCCATTATGTGATTTATAAAATACTTTGACAGAATGACTAATACTCAAACGAATGAAACATAAGATGAGCATAAGCATTTATTGCAAATCAGCAAACGAAAAGAAAAAGGCTTAAAGCCATATTGACCTTTTACCTTCAAATTGCTGTGCCACAAATACAAACATTAATAGTAATGACAACATGTTACATTTGGTTGTTCTTTCTTTACACATACAGTACTGTATATAAGAAAATATCATGTAATCAACAAGCTGACCCAATGTTTGCAACAGAATGGGAAAAGAGCAACATTTCACTGATATTTGCTCCTACTGATAGACACCCTTACATGTACATTAAAGACTATAGACGCAGGTGCTAAAAAGTACAAATGCAGATGTAAAATGCAATAGCACTTCGGACACAATAGATTTCACTTAGTTTGAGATTTATTTGTGGTGAACATTTAGCTGAAGAAAGTTTTTACAACATCGTGTACAATATAAGAAGCAATTTATCCTTCCTTTAAAAAGCATACTACCAGAATTTTGGATTTTGCATACTACATGATGAATCATATAATTTTTCTTTGAAACAATGTTAATTTGGATAAGAAGACGCAAACATAATAATTAGAATGTGAAAGAACTATGGTTTTAACAATTTTAAAGGATTATAAGGATTCAATGACCAGATTGAGCAAAATTTTGACTTTTGTCTAATCCAAGGCATTAGCATTTACTGTTTATAGCTTCAAATTTAAAGACTTAAGAGCCTGAGTGAGCAAGAATGTTGACTTGTCTAGGCTCAAGATATTAGCCCCCACTGTTCACTTTTAATATTGTTTCTATACAATACAAATATGCTATCAACTGATTTCAATAGGCAGCTTTCTGTTAGAGCACGGTTTAAAAATCAGCCAGGCGTATCTGATATGCAACACAGTTCTGAACTGTAAAAAATGAGCTGCAACACAAATCCACTTGAAATAAAGGCATAAAGGCAAAATAAAACCACCCTAATAATTCAGGCATTGTAATGGCTAAATAAACATGACTTAAATACTTAAATCTGCATGTTAAGACAAAGAAATAAAGCTTGGCTAAACATTTGCCATACTTCTGCATCACATGGCATTTATTAGCCTTTTTGCCTTTTTGTATTTTATCAAATATGCAGAAAAAGAGAACTGTATTGAATTGTACATGAAAATGACATTTTTTAAAATTAGTGCTTCAAGTATGTTCTTTACTTTTAGAACTGTTTGGAGTTTACATAGACACTTAAAGATGTTTATAAAAATAGATATGTAAATCCCACATCCTTTTTGAAGTACACAGCATTTGTCTTCATTTATTAAATTTGCCTCATATGATGAACTAGCTGGTTTAGACTGAAACTGAAAACTGTCTGCCCTTGTCATCCTAAAGAAAATGCTCAAATACAGTATATTCAGATTTAACAAGCACAGATGTAGACCGCATTCTGTACTTATTTCTTGCTTGCTTTATACAGGTTTACAATAACAGCAAACAAGCATTTGTGAGTATTATATCTTAGGGGAAAAAAAGGATCAGGCCCCTGATTTAAGTGAATTCTAAGTTACATACAGAATTATGTACAGTAATGTAGTGATCACACGACACTAAGATTGTCCTAAATATTTTTTATAATCTTAAAGAAATGCAATGAACGGATTTCAAGAAAGATTACACATTAGACTGTCTGGAGTAAACCCACAAACTCAGGTTCTTGATTGAAATTACATACCAGCCTTTTATAAAAACATACACTGGACACTATCCTGTACACTGCAATTTCCAGAGAATCGTATGAATTGTAAGTGTACTTTGGCATATGCCTAGGGATAATAGAGACAATTTGCAACCCTTCATTTAGCCAGATAAGTCAATTCTGTGAACAAGTAAGCACAGACGTTTATTCACAATGACAAAATGTGAATAAATGTCTGTGCTTATTTGAAGACCCATTACACAGCAGGGCATTTAATGGAGTGAAATATTTTAATCAACAGTACAAAATCAGTGTCCTACCCAGGACCTGAACTCATGATTTGCTCTCCTGAGTCCAGACCTCAACAACTAGATAACACGTCTGCCTGTCAGGATGCAAATGGTCTGTATACAGTAGATCTGATAAACCAATGTCTGAGGGAATGGAAGGGGAACATAAGATCTGAAGTGTGTCTGAAGACAGTCTTTTAAAATAACTGCAAGAAATGAATGCAGAGGACAATTTATCATTGTGGAATTCTATTAAGAAAATATCTGGGGGAGTAAAAATACAGAGTAGAAAATATTTCAGGCCTCTGCTGTTAACCTGATCTATCTGGTAGCTTTACAAAACGCAGTGTCTATGCAGCAAGCAAAGCAAAGATTTTAAGATTTCCAATAAGTGAACATAGCTCAAAGTGTTGTGAGTAGTTACAGAAACAAGTGTTGTGGAACCTACTGTAAATATGTGCTGTTACTTTTAGACTACTGCTGCACTAGCACTGGATTTCTGTTTTGGTATCAGAACACCGGCTGTGCACTTTTACGCAATATTTTAATGCTATCATGCCAGCTGTAGTGCCATTTCAATATTTTATTCTGTCCAGTATGTGTGCCATAAAACACAGCAGCTGAAAATCATGGGAATGTTCCCAATTAAAATCATGCTTGCTATCATGCTGACATAACCTGGCAGAAACACAAAAACATATCAATAGGTTTACTGATTCACCCCATTCCACTGCATACTAATTCCTGTTTAGAGCCCTTCTCTTCCAGACAACCACTATCACTGTGTATTGTAGGAAACCCTAGCCCTGCTGAGCTCTACCTATTGACATGTAAAACATGCTGTACTTAGGCATCAAGTTTTGTCTAAGCTCAAAGTTAGTGTTCAGGGTTCTGAAAAGGCTTTTTTACTGAAAACCTTTTCTCAACAATAATGACCCCTTGGTTGGTTTTGGGAAGTAGGTAACTCTTATTGGAAGATTGTAAATAAAAAATTAAATTAGAGGTACATCTGCATTTCTGTTATTGCTGTTTCATGGTGACATACAGTAGCAACCACAACTGACCTCAATCAGTCTTTCCCATTTGCAAATGCATATGTAGGTTTTGGTAGTGCCACTAGTAAGGCATTTCTGTGATAAACAGGAATTTCTTGGGCAGTTTCCCTCGTTTTGTTTTCAGTCTCACTAATAAATCATGTATTCAATACAACTAACCATTTCAGAGAATTTCAGCACTCCAATAAATAGTAATACATCAACTAAAAATATAGCCTTCGTCAATTTGAAACATACACTTCAATCTTTGCACAAAAAGGTTTATCGAAAAATATAGTAAGGTGCTTAGTCTTTGTTCTGTGGTACAAAATAAAAAGGTAATCTTTCCTCATCCATGCTTTGGCCTTAGGATGCTGAATTACTTTTAATTAGTCTTTACTGCAGCAAAATTAGACAATGTATCTAATAGAATGAGCTGTGTACAGGTGAGTTACTTCATAGTACCAACTGCAACAAAGACCTGTGTGCGGATTAGAAAGAATATTTGTCCAGCAAAGAAAGGGTTATGGCTAAGACCAGTGTCACACTTGGGTAAAACACAAAGCTGGCCATGCAACTTTAGCTACTCTGTATCCCTGCTGGCTTCCAATTAGTTTTTATTCTAACAGTGACGATTCTGCAAGAAAGTAAATATATACTTTTGTCAGGCAGGACGGAAGCTAAGCAACAATTTTGATACCATTTTCTTTCTTTTTTTAATTTTTAGAAAAGACGTGCTTTCTTCTTAAGGTCATTTCTTTTCCACAAGGCTAAGCGATCAAATTCTTCAATCGTCATTTCAAAGACATTATGGAACTCCTCTGGGGACAAATGCCTCTGAAAAACAAAACAGAAAAGCAGATTTAAACAGAACTTCGCACACTATACAATGGAGCAGACATGCAACATTTTTTCTTCAAATGCAGTGAAATAGTGAGCAGCTAACCGATTTGATGATCTCTTCCAGACATTTCTTGAAAGAAGCCAGGGTATCATATTCAACGACATAGCTATGTACTGTACCTTCTCCCATACTCCCACAAATGTGATTGAAATGTGGAAGGAACATACAAACACTGAAATGCATAAACTGTGACATCAGCCATCAGTCAGCACAGTATTTATGCTTCACTTCTCATTATGCACCGACAATCTTTCTGGCTGGAAATCATTCAGCATTTATAAACAGACATGTGATTGTTTTCTCTCATCTGACTTGAGAACAGAAGCATGTAATGCAATTCCTCACAATCCAATCCAGTGCATTTTCTTTGAACTGGTAAAACAGTTTCCTCTGAGAATTTGAAACATTTTTAAAAAGGGTATTAAATCACAAAAAAACAACAACAAAAATGACAAAAAGTGTTAAGGTAAATTCATCAAGTGCAAATATTTACAAAAATTGAAATGTAGTCTGTTTTTAAACACTTCAATTATATGTGAGAACAAGAACAATGTTACTAGACACTTCAGTTTAGTTAAACAGAATCAACACATACTGTAGTGATTTTTGTTATGTCCACCAGATGTAGAATAGCCAACTGTGTTTTTTCTTGGTTCACTGCTACACGCCTTGTGACCACAGATGGGGGAGAATGCAGGAGTTGAAGCAGACTCCTCCAACCCGCCTACCTTCACCTCATCTTTTTAACATGTCCAATGTTGGAGTTTCAGTGCTGACTTGAGGAGAGGCAAATTCCATATCAACAGCACTGATTACAGTTGAGTGCTGGCCAACTAATCCCACCCTACCCTCAAGGGCATTTAGCCAATTGTGTGCTGGTGCTGTTTAAGTAATCCTAGTTACAGTCAGCTAGAGGCATGACCCAGGTTTGATCTCAGAGCTCAGCTTGCTTTTGGGCAAGAGCCTTTACTCAGAAAAGAAGAACCTACAGATATTGCAGTTTGAAAAATAGTCTACTATGAAGTCTCATAAAACGTTCTTTACTGCGGTCTCGTAGACTGAAGTTTTAAAGAGGAAAGCACTTGCATGTTATAGCACTGGATTCTTTTTTTTTTTTGCTTAATTTCAAACACATTGCTTTGACTGTGATATCATACATGCACTTACAGATTTGGCAGGCTTCACAAAGCAGCAAGAAAGATTTTCAAATGAAACAACGTTTTAAGATATCTAATTCTATATCCAATGTCTAGCAAAGTATTCAGACCCTTTTCAATGATGTCCCTTTTTGTGAGATTACAAAATGATGCCTACAAACGTTTTTAAAACTTAATATTTGATTAAAAACCTGAATGCTCAAACTGAAGACTATTATAAGCAGGATAACTTACTGTAAATGTCGAGAAAATATAACAGAAATAATGGAATATGTTGTATTCAAATCCATAAAGTCAATATTTGGTGGAAGCACCTTCGGCAGCCGTTACAGGCTCAAGTCATTTTGGGGTAGTCTCAGCCACCACTTTTTCACACCAGCTTGGTGCAATTTTTGCCCATTGTTCTTGGAAGATTTGCTTAAGCTCTGAAGTTGACTGGGGATCACTTTTGGACATCAGCCCTTGCTTTTCACAGATTCTCAAAAGAATTTGAAGTCAGCACTTTTACAGTAACAAGTAATAGGTTTATTCCATGCTGAAAAGAGAAGAAAGAAAACACGTTTTGGCTGTGGAGCCTTTTTCGGGTATGGCATTTTTACAGGCCCACTTTAGGACATTAATCTTTGACTTTTTGCTTTGGGCCTCTGTTCTGCTGAAAGATGGGTTTGTGTCTGAAGCAGGTTTTTTTCTAAGGTTGCCAGTACTTTCCTTGATCTATGTTCCCATAATAATAATAAGAAGAAAAAGAAAAATAAGATTGTTATTCTTCTTAATTCTTACACTTATATAGCGCTTTTCTGGACACTCCACTCAAAGCTCTTTACAGGTAATGGGGAACTCCCCTCCACCACCACCAATGTGCAGCATCCACCTGGATGATGCAATGGCAACCATAGTGTGCCAGTATGCTCACTACACTTCAGCTGTGGTATGGATGGTGTTACTTGAGCTATATACTCTGTTGGTTTGGCATCAGACTTAATACTTTGCTTTTAAACCAAAAACTTCCAATTTCGTCTTGTCTGACTACAAAATCTTTTGCCATCATTTGTCACATGTTTGTAGTGTCACATACAGTATTTTGCAACCTCCAGGTGAGATTGAAGATACTTTTTCAATTCCATACAAGCCCCCTTTGTTGAGTGACTGGGATATTGTTGACCTACTGTATCTCCATCTCAGCCACTCAACTTTTTCAAAGTCACCAATGTTCTCACTGTAGCATCCCTAATCAGTTTTCTCTCTGCCCTGATGCTCGAATTGGATGGATATCCTAATTAATTTGATTCATGTTCTGTGCTTTATCCTGCCGTTTGTTTTGAAAGTTTCTTGGTGGTTATGATCGCATCATTGTTTGAAATTCACTGCCTGACTGAGGGACCTTACAGTGAGAGACGAAAACCACCATGATTACAGAGGCCACTCAACTGACTGTGTGGCTCCTTAAGGCAATTTTGTGCAGCCAAATTAAGTTTGCCACAGCAAAGGGTATGAATATTTAATCATGAGTTTTCCCCATTTTCTTCCATATTATGCATTTACATATTTCTTTTTGTTGTTTTTACTTTGAATGTGTGGACTAAGTTGTGAATATAAAAAATATTAATTGCTACTTCAAACTGTCATGGCCGCAAGCTTTGAAAAAACAAATGTAAAAACTGCAAGATTCTGGAAACCTTTCCAAGGCGCTGTATATACACCACATGAGAAGAATAAATGGACATTACATGGCATTTATTGGTTCTCCTTCTGATGTCCTGTTATTTGTGCTGCTGCCTTGCAGTGTGACAAGTAGACGGTTTGACAGTACATGTTTTTCAGAGGGTAATTTTTCATTTTTATCTCAAAAGTGCCAGAAATTTTGTTTAAGTCATAAGTTAAACTGAAACGTACACTAATATATGCTACCATTGTGTCACCTTTGAAACAAACTAACCAATCAGACATCAGATGAGGCTTCTATAGATCTTTAGTGTATGTGAAATGTAGTCTATTTGAATGGCTATCCAATATTAACTTAATTGTTGGTTAGGATATACAAGTACCTAATGACCAATAACTATTCATTGCTGTATGGTAGGTTATGCAATACGTTGCTACTCATCTGTCTGATTAGACATATAGATCTAAAATAAAACAAATCACCCAGTCTTTGTACTCAATGGAATATCAATGATTTATTCAAATATAGCCTCTGAAAAGCCCAGAAGGGATTCAATATGTCACCATGGTTGTTTTAGGATGTATTGTATTGAGGCACAGACCTTTTATTTTCCCTGCCTCCTTTCCTGGTAAGTGGTCTACTGGGTATTTCCTGGCCAGACCTGCACCTGGTACAAAGTCTGGCATGATGGATCTGCTTCAGATGCTGAAAATGGTGCATGAATGATTTGTGCCTAGATAATTGATACCCAATAACACAATGAACCCCTCCAGTTGTATGGAAAATATAAATGAAAAGAAACCAGAAATGCACTCCTCTAAGACTGAAGACGGACACGAGATTTCACTCAGGGTCCATAAAAAAAATACAAGTAGATTTATGTAATGCTATTAGTATTTGGGTTTATCACAACATCTGTGTGGTTTACTTATTATTTTTTAAAAATGTATCCAGAATGAACTTGATACAAATATGAATGAAAAAACAGAACTACATCAAAAATAAAAGTGCATTAAAGCATTTCCAGTTTATTTTGGAATGGAATACAATTTAGGTTTACAATGAATTATCAATCTTATTCTGGTATTTGTCTAATAAAGTCAGTGCTGGAAGAGATAAAGAAAACAACTATTGAGCAGATGTGTTAATTGATCTGACCAGGACCTAGAACGATTCACAATTAAAGTAATTGAAATTAAAGATTAAACCTAGGGCCAGATACAACATAACCAGTATGCTCTAGCACAGTGTAACAAAGACAATATTTTATCTTTATCAATAAAGATAATTAACTTAAAACATCATAACATACAAAATAAAATGTTACAAAAATACAGAACCTGATTGAACTGGTCTATATCAAAATTGTTCCTATACAATGATGTTAACTCAGGCAAGATTTGGATTCTGAAAAACCAACATTTGCAAGACCCTAACACAACCTTAGAACTTTTTAGTTCCCAAATCCAAAATGTATGACCAAACTGGCTAGATAGACATAAAAACATTAGAACATTTACAAACAAGAGTAGGCCATCTAACACATTTGGTTGCTAGTAGTTAACGAATATAAGATCTCATCCAGTCGTGTCTTGAAAAACAAAGGGCATCAACAGGGCCGCTTGGCTGGATAGTCATTCTCTCACAACTCTTTGGGTAAAGAAGTGCCTCCTCTTCTGAGTTTTAAATGTATTTCCACATACAGATCTAAAGTAACACAATTCAACCAATCTTTGGAATCAATGGAAAATCAATTATTTAAATGACCTTCAGGAGAGTATCCTCATTTACATACAACTGTAGCACTTTGGCAAACCATCTATGGATGATTGTGTTTGTGATTAAATTGACAATGTTTAAAAACCAGATCTGAATTGCATACATGTTCCTTGGTGGACTGTGAACACAGACAGAAAAAAGCAACTACAGTGTGAAAGTTATTTAAAAACACAAAAAGGCATAAAGGATAAATGTATTATGCACTAGTTCCACTTGTTTAACTGTTCTGATGCAACAAATACACCTCAAGAGGCAAACAGCCACTGGCATCTTCAGGTTGAGTTGAAAGGAAATGTAGAGGGCATGCTATTCAGTTTTATGCACTAATGTTTTCCACTGCACTGACATTTCATGGACCTGGCTTGTTCCATTAAAAATACTCAAGATATCTGCAAGGAAAATACACAATGAGAGGAGACAGTTGATGGGGGTATTGAATATGGTAGGGGTAAATAACAGAAATAGTTAAGTAAAGGCCTTTCTAAAGAAGAAAGTTTTGTGTTTAGATTTGAAAGAGTTGAGGGAAGGTGGCTCTCTGATATCCTTAGGGATAGAGTTCAGGAGCTTTGGAGGATAACAGGAGAAGGTCCTGTCACCCGTAGAGTGTAGACAGGCTTGGGGGAGAGACAGGAGACCAGGGTTAGAAGAGCGAAGGTTACAAGGTGGGGAGTAGGTCAATAGTAGCTCAAACAGCTACTGAGGTGCCAAGCCATGCAGAGCCTTATAGGTGAGCATGGTGCTTTTGAAGTCGACAAAACCTGACAGGAAGCCAGTGCAAGGACTCCAGGATAGGAGTAATGCAGTCACTTGCACTAGATCTGGTCAGGATTCTGGCTGCCAAATTTTGAACATGCTGGAGTTTGTTCAATGTGGATTTAGAAAACCCCAGTGAGTAGAGTGTTACAGCTGTCAATTCGGGAGAAGACAAACGAATTGATTAATTTTTCAGCAACAGCGATAACATAGGACATAGTCTGTTGATATTTCTGAGGTGAAAGAATGATGTTTTGACAATATGTGGCACAATCAAATATCATCTCCAGGTTTTTCAATTTTGAGTGAAGCTCAAGTACAGAACCATCCACAGATAGGGTTACAGCATTGGCTTTACAAAGTTGATAGGGGTGCCAATAAGCATGCCTTCACTCTTGACAGTGTTTAGTGTCAGATTTGGTATGGATGTAGATTTGAGTACTGGCAGCACAGAAATTATATTTGAGGTCGTGCGATCTTAAAAGCTGACCAAGTGGAGACACGTAAATGCTGAAAAGTTAGGGGCCCCAGTATCAAACCCCGAGAAACGCTAGTCCAATTTCAGATCTATACCCATTAAGTGACAGCGATCAGTAAGGTAAGACTTGAACCATTTAAGAGCAGTATCATAAACTCCAAACACAGTCTCAAGACGAGAAAGTAAGATATCATGGTTAACAGTGTCGAAAGTAGCACTGAGCTCAAGAATGAGAATAGAAAGAGAACCGGAATCAGAAACTATTAGAAAATCATTAGGGACTTTGACCCGGACAGTTTCTGTGCTGTGAAGTTGTCGGAAACCAGCTTATCCTTTTGGTTTTTAAATTCCCACACAACCCTAAGATCTTTACTAAGAAAGTATGGAAATTACTGTAAAATAAATCTTACGTTTCTTGCTGGGAACATAATTTTCAGGATTATGATGTACCCTAACAATGGAATAACAACTGTCCCTGGCTTCTAATTTTGAATTCATACACAAGAAGCAGAAAGAGAATCCCTTTAGCATTGTTCTACTCCATGGCACTGTCAAAAAGCAAACAACAAATATTCATATTCCTTAAATGCAATGTGTTTATGGTTTATGCCCATCGAAAATATTCTGTCATTATCATAAATCATTTTCCAAATACATAATACCTGACAGCATTGAAATGGATTCAAGAGTTCAAAAATGACACATAAATCAATGTTTTGAAGACAAGGCATCGTTAAACATTATTAAGCAATGTTTCAAACAGGAAGCACTGGGTTCAAGGCAGGACTACACTCTGAATGGGATGCCTGTCCACAGTGTGGCAAAGACCGATGCCAATTCACCTAGCTGTCATGTCTCTGGAAGGTAAGAGGAACCAAGAGCACCTGGAGAAACCCCACATGGACAAAGGGAAACCATGTAATTTCCAGATAGAAGGTGTTACAATTCAGAACCATATTCATATCACTAGTTTCTTAAAGCAGGACTGAGAGAAACTTTTAGTTGCACCATAAAGGATCTGCATACTTATATTCACTGCATTCCAAAACACTTATTTTGGGGGAATTATCTGGACTAAACTGCTATAAGGAAATAATAATAGTTGCAGATGGCTAAAGGCTACATAAATCAGAAAAATAACTTCAATTAATATTTTATGTTTTATTTTCTTATTATTCTGTGCCCCTTCTTCTACAAAATGACTTCATATTTACTTATTATAAATATTACTCCTTGAGCATCAGTAATCTACAGTATAACTATGTGTTAGCATGGATCTTTGATAAGAACTGGTATTCCTAGAAGCCGGACAGATGAAACATAAATCTACATTTAATTACCAAATGCATTTTTAAAATTGATCCAGAACACTGGAAGCATAACCTTGTCCTTAATGTATCAGGTAATGTGATACAGCTGCATGATGTCAAATTGGTCTGAATTTCCCTAGTTGGCAACTCAGTTTGTAAATTAATATGGAAAATATCATTCACAGTTTATAGCAATTACAAGGCACAGTGCTGACTGCCGAAGCACACAACTGTAAATCGTTACTGCAAACTTGAGATGAACAAATATTACTTTCTTGCCCTGCTCTTGTGGTTTGAGAAACCCTAGCAAAATAACACTACAGCAAATGCTGTCTTCATTCTAAATCCATTTAGTTTGTGTAATAGCAATATGCTATGGTTTTGCAAATCCTTTATGAAATTTTAAGCAGTCTCTCCTTAGTATTTGAAATTCTTCAGCTCGTTCTTAATTAATTCTATGACTGACTATTAATGCTCCCCATTAAATCATAAAAGTGAAAGACTCAAGAAAAAACAAAGTGACAAAACGAACAACAAGCCTATTTCTAAATGACCAAACGGTTAATAAAACGTTTTTAAATGGCCTCGGAAATGCTTGTGTTTGTTTAATGAACTCCATGATTCTATTCTCTAGCTTCAAAAAGCAAGGTCAAAACACTGAACGTTTCAAAACATAAACAGCAAAATAATACATGCTAAGATGACTTCCACAAATTCAAAATCCTAACTTACTCTTTGTGATTGTTTTGAAAAGAAATCAGCACACTCCCTAAGTTCAGCTTGGGGTCAGGCCTGAGGACAGAGCGACTTGGAGAGCTAAACAGCCTACAGAATGGCTTTGCTCCATACCACAACCTTCCCACAACAGTCAACACAATTGGTAAACTTGCAAGAGGGAGCCCAAGGGAATGAGAGGGAGAGTTCAGGTCAGCACCAGTGGGATTCAGCAGAGGTTAAGACAACCCTGTGCTAACTCCTTTTAGTATACCATATCTAATTCCAATAAACACTTTAACCAGAGGTTAGACCAATCCAACTATGAAACTTCCATGCTGACCAGTTATACACTTTGCAGGACCACAGCTCCAACCAGGCTTGTCGAACTTTGCATGAAAGTAAATTACAGTATGAGGCTTGAGAGTTCCTTCTAAGCAGAAATGGAAAGCTGCACTAACAGAGCAAATCTTAAGATCCCTGCTTGCACATCTTCACAACTGCTTTACACAAAGTTGATGGGGGGAAAAAACAACTTCACAGGAAACAAAGCACGCCTGTGTACCCTTGGCACTTGAATAAAGAATACAGGTTAAAATTTGTTTTCAATAACTGAACCCAATATACAGCAAAACTGAAACGCAGTCCAAGTGCTGGCTGTCTTAATGTGTCTGCAGATTCTCAAAGGTGTCTTTGAAGCAGTAGCACCCGAAGAGCTGGGAGAAGTTCAGCTAGTAAACTGATGGTTTAAAGAGCTGAGGCTGAGGAGGAAAGACCAGAATATTACAGTATTACAGAAGGATACTTCCTTTGAATTGAATGTTGTCTTGATGACACCAAAACAAAGCCTAATTTAATTAAAAAATGCACAAAACTCTTCTTTATATTGTGTAGCTCCTTTGTATAAAACACCATTTCTTATCTCTTATCTTACCTTATTTCTCTCTTGACCAATTTAAAATAATGTGCACTTACTGTACACACTGCCCTTAGAATATGACTATTTGACCCATAGAGGTACTGCTCATTCGAATCTGTTGAAGTACACTTGTATTTTATTACTTTTTCTTTGACACTATCATATCCACTTGTTGTTTTTCCAAAAGGCTGTGGCACTTCAAACAACAAAGCAAAAGTAATTGCAAATTCCAATAATATCATATGACTCCAGAATGTGACATTACACACAGTACGGTAATAATATGCAGCCACAACAATGTTATGTTTTTACAGTGTATGGTAAACATTATTCATCAAGTCTTTTCTGATGCGCTTGCTTACATTGTGCAGCTATTCTTCCTCATTATTAAAAGATTATGCTACAATTAATTCATAAAAAATAATTAACTAAAATCCATTGCAAAATAATACAAGGCAAGAGCCACAAGGAAGGATTTAGTTTAGCAAGTAAAACATTTTAGTACACATTTTCATTTTCAATGGTGATATGTAGACTCATTTATACAGCAGAGCTTTCACAATAAAAACCTTGAGTGAATGACTTTGCAGTGGGGATACAACGGCAGTCCAAACTAAATCTAACCCAACAACCTTCCAGTCTGGAATCTGGAGTTCTAACTACCATTCCATCGTGCCGAATATGCTAAAATCAAATCATATCTGATCTAGAGCCCTTACCTCCAGCCTGGTTCTGTCCACATCCCTTGGCAGTTTCACTCGAGCTCTGTTTGTCACTGCGAGAACTTCATAGGGGTAAACCTGGAATTGCAAAAACAGACTCTTCAATCTTAAATAAATTGAAAGAGATACACTAGTGCTAAGCTTTAAGTTAAAAAAAAGATAAATGGTCCAACATTTTCAGACTGTACAAGGAGGCCTTGAGCATTCTCTTTCAGGGAATGTAGCCAGTTTGTCTCACCTTGTACTCTGAAACAGAAATGAAAAACAAAAGTCAATTTCATGAGTTAATTAAATGTCCTTAGTTGCTCATTTAAACCTGAAAATAAACTTTAGATTAATGTATAAGAGTCTGTATTAATGTATTAATGTCTGCTGGAAATACATTATTATTTACGATTACTGTACCTACTCTAAATATGCATTAGCACAGAAAACTAAATGTCTGTCTGGTATTAAAACCTGCGACTTTTGAAAACCCTTTTACAAATTGCCTTAATCAGACACAGAGCAATGTGAAGTATAAAGGTATCTGTAAGATGGAGTATGAAAATACTAAAAATGACCATGCTTCATTATCCATGATCATTCATTTTCCCTGTGTAATTGACGACTGTGGAACAGCTCAGAATTTCCATAGAAATTACAAGAGTCTTACCTCTCATTCCCCAGCTGGAGTACTGCTCTGCTTCATATGAAGTGAGGTCTGAGGCCTGGGCAAAGATATAATACAAGTTTTGCTTAAATCAGATATACACAGTACAGTACATCAGAAGGATAAAAGGCTACATCCTGTACCATATGGAAATAGAGTGACTGGAAATTTTGTGAGTGGTTGTTTTTGGAATATTTTACTAAAATTAGACATTAAAAAAATCTATGGTTTCATTGTATAGAGTTACAGTTCTAACATATGTATATATGTCAAATGAAAGGCTTCATTTTCGTGCATTTTTGAGACAAATATTTAGTTTCCACTAAAAAGCTCTGGTCATGCTTCGCTATGTGATATGGTGGGCCTTTAGGATGAAGAACAGACACTTTGAAGCAACAAGCTTTTAAGACAACAGTCATTTGATACAAATCAGGCGACAGACTTTGCTCTCTCAGAATCTGCTGACTTTGAAAGCATTTGATACAGCAACTGATATGGAGAAACAAAAGTCGACTTGTATCAAAATCTATACCTTATTTAGGTAATGACAATTTGTTATAATAGTTTGAATAAATAAGACTTTGTAAGCCTTGCAAAAATACATTTCAGAACCTCCTGTATTTTTAAAAGTGGCTTTTTTCTACTGTGCTCTAATGTGTATTTTAACCTCAAGAAAATGCTTTTTGTTACAATGTTAAGAAGAACATTATGACAAGGAACACGTATTTTCATTTGAAAACCAATCCCTCTGTTGCAAACAAGAAACATTGCCATCTAGTGGAGAGATGCATTTTTACATTTCAAACATCTCTCAACACTGATAAGCAGAAATAAGAACACCAGAGGCATAATTTCATGATTGACCTCTTAAAAATGACATATATTTAAACCAAAATACAGACAGAAACCAGATGTTACCTTGAAATGACAGCATTCTACAACAATACAAAATGTTATTTTTAAAAGCAGGCCTCTATGGGGTCTTTAAACGCAGCATTTAAAACAATTATGGTATTTACATAGTCCTAAAGAAAGCTGACATCACAGTAGTAAATTACAAATTTTAACTCTTTAAAAGATATTATGGAAATACTGAAGAAGTAAAAATCTGCAGAACTGTCACCTACTGTATTAAAATTCTGCTCAAGTCTCTGAGCTTTTATCTTGTTCCTATGTACTGAAAATTCACTGACATTTATTGAAAAGCACCATATAAGCACAAGAACCAATAGCAGTAAAAGATACAGTTGTTTAAAAAAGTTATCCCCCTCACACTTTAAGCCTTATTTTATGTGGTATTGTGTTTTCTAATATGACTCTGGAATATTCCTGAATCTCTGACCAGCATTCAAGCTCTTTAATATTTTTAAATTACACATAAGTACATATTAGGCTATATTTGGTAACAGTTTAAGCAACAGGCTTTAATCCATCATGTTTTTACTTTGTTCTATATGAGGCGCTGAGAGGTGGCTTTGTGAAAAGGCCACCATCTTGACTCAAACCCAGGCCCAGCAGTGTGGCCATGAGCCAAGATGGCCACCTGATCCATCTAGAACCTGCAGAATGAGGCACAGCTGGTCTGAATGAGTAATTACTATAGCTCTCAGGGGGAGTGAGATTCCACATGAGGGAAAGAAGCTGCTGGGATAGGCTTTTGCATGGAAACTGGCAAGTCCTTATGACTAATTTAGAGTCCTATAAGACCAGCTGCAGAGTGAAGAGTTG
This sequence comes from Lepisosteus oculatus, assembly GCF_040954835.1. NCBI lineage: Eukaryota > Metazoa > Chordata > Actinopteri > Semionotiformes > Lepisosteidae > Lepisosteus > Lepisosteus oculatus. Next base: position 41,848,341 of record NC_090696.1, on the reverse strand, counting down.
AGCTGAAATGATTACTGAAGTTAAAATTGTGATTGAGTGACACTGAGACAATCAAACTAAATACTCCAGTGGCTGGTGATTAATAAAGACAGAGGCTGAAGGGTTAGAGAGAAGATCCAGTGACTTGTATGAGTAGAGCCAGGTGTAGCAAAGTCTAAAAGGAAGAGGAACGTGCAAGCTTTCCCAGGTGGGAAATACCATGGAAGAGTTAGGATCCCAGAGGAGGTCCTATAGACCTGAACAGGCCACTTCAAACATGTAAACCTAAGGTGACACACTGGTAGTGTTAGGATTGTGGTGACATGTGTTTAACTAGATATCCTAGAGAGAAGATATCTTATATATCCTAGCTCTGGATATCAAAATCAAATGAGTTTGTTCTGCATTTGAACAAATAAGACAGAACATTCTCAGAAATCACAGACAGATATACTCAGAAATGAGCATTTAATGAAGATGTGATCTTTATTATATATATTAATTGAGATCACAAATATGTGATCCACACAGACCTATTTATTTAGTTAAAATGTAGGTTTTACCAATAAATAACAAAACAGATGATGTTTCCCATTTCATTCCTAGGCCAGAGTGAATTAAAACTTCAAACCACTTAATTAAACGCAAATTACAAACTCCATACTTGATGATGGCTTTTTCTTTGCCAAAGGCATGTTTCATCTACATCATTGGACGTTTGATTCAATCCAGTCTCTTATTAACTCAGTTTTTCTACATTGTGTGACATTATAAGGCAATGGTTATGTTAAAATAAAACATCAAAACTGCACTTAGTTTTTCCAGTTGCAACATCTGTCAGGATTCAGGGTTTTCACAGAGAGAGTTATGCAAATTACTGCAAAATGCAAATTGCTTTATAAATAAGATGTGCTGATCTTGCACAAACACTGGTCAAACTACTCATGATATGTTCAGAAACAGCATTTACTGTACATGACAATTCTGCTACAGGTGAGCAGGAGTGAACAACAGTGCTAACAGAACCAAACTATAAAAGGGAGTCTCTGATACCACGTCTGTAAGGTAACCAGACTGATTAATGTAATATTATTACAGTTTAAATAGGGACATTAGTTAATATATACTTCAATACAGAACATGTTTCAATTAAAATATGATTGGGTAGTAGGTTGAAAAACATGTTTAAAATGAGCAATACCAATCAACCATCTTGTTATCCATATAAAGTCATTTTACTGTACGTAATCCAGCCAACAGAGAGAAACATGAATGCAGGGAGAGGAAGACAGCATTGCTCGTATCGTACATTGCAGTGAGACACACTATACACCTGAACAAGTGTGGAAGAGTGTTTTGGTACTTTTTTAATCTAGTACAGCCAGGAATGGGTTCAAGATTCCTAAGTAAGCTGCATATCACTAACTACATGTGTCCTGGCACTTTCCTATACAAAAGTACAAACAATAATTTGATGGTGAAATCGCTTCTGTTCATATTCTGGTTAGCAAGGGGAGATTCTCAAAATAATATAATATAGGAAAAAGTAATAGGTTTATTCCATGCTGAAAAGAGAAGAAAGAAAACACAACGTTTCGGCCGTGGAGCCGAAACGTTAAACGTCATGCTTAAAGTAAGAGATAAGCATGGTACCTGGTATGAACCTTACTTCTAGGATGAACCACATCTGTAGTCCTTACTGTATGTGTCATAATCCTATATGGTGTGGATGCTTCTGTTGTCACCATGATCATTTTTAGTTTGTTAAGTGCCATTTAGGAGACAGAGCTGTAGCTTAACATTTTAAACACCATTTCGGTTATCCCTTTTCCTGTGGGTTATGTAATGTCCATGATTTATGCACACTATGTCACATTAGCCAGATGATTTTCCTGAACTATAAGTATATATTAACCTTTGATTTCTTTGATTGTATTTATCTATTGTTTTTTTTTTTCCTTTATTAGCCCTATACAATTTCTTGCATTAGGAATTCGTGTTTTCGCATACCCCAGCTTTTCTCCATGGAGACACAGACACACAGACAGGGAGAAGCTTGGGGTCAGAGCGCAGGGTCTGCCATTGTACGGCACCCCTGGAGCAGTTAGGGTTAAGGGCCTTGCTCAGGGGCCCAACAGAGTAGGATTCCTCTGCCGGCCGCGGGATTTGAACCAGCAACCTTCCAGTCACAGGCGCAGATCCTTAGCCACAGAGCCACCTCTCCGCCTCTTTGGAGCAGATGGCTCCAAAGAAAATGAAATAAGGTCAAGCCAGTATGAAACAGTTAAAAGAGTATATTTCTATATTATAAGTACTAAAAAAATTCTAATTACACAATTCTATTTTGTCTTCTTAATAATGGGAACAGCAGACACTATTGTGTACAGTATCATCTTGGGCAGTTTATGTATGTGTGACAGCCTACAAATGAAAAAGAGCGAACCCTGAGAACTGTAAGAAAATATAGTGTGTCTATAACACAACATTTTTGAGACAGAATTTGCAAATGATACTTGTTTTATAGGTTGGCTGTCTGCTACAGAAAAATGTGGGTACCTGGTTCTGAAGAGGTTTCGCTCTTGCCAGATGAAGTGAATGAGGGTGACTCTGAATGAAGTTTAATGCAGCATTCCCACAGATATCACTTCAAAGTAATAAGTCAGTGTGGAATCCACATGCAGCTGTGTTTGCTTTCAATACATGTGTTACACCACAGGCTACATCTGTATTCGAGTTCTATATGATGGGAAATGAATGACTTGTTGGATCTCATTACTGCTCAAGGTGTGCCCAATTGCAGCACAAAACATTAATCATGGCTTAGCATTATTAAAGCTTTCATATCGGTAACATCTGTCTCTATTTGTCCAATACTGAAAGAACCTTGAACTAATCTTTTGAAAGCTAATGCACTCAATGCGAAATGAACAACACAAAAACAATGTGTAATAGTGTTCCTGTACATAAATTAGTGGATAGCCTTTTTAAAAAGAATGGTACCAATAAGTTTGTATCTAACTATATTTATTGGATATTAAAAAGTAGTCCCAAGCAATTTTCCTATATGAACACTAAAAATAAATTGGGTGTTATTATATAAAGGTTAAAAGGTTAAAGGTAATTTATTTACCTTGTGGATTCCATTTCTACCATACCCAGGTAGGGAGGCTGATTTAGAATAAGGGAAACCTGAATTGTAGATAAAAAACAAGACATCTTTACATGGGAGATTTCAACATATTTTCTCAAAGATAGACATTTACTTCAAACCTCATGGTTCCACTCCTCCAATTTACCAGCCTGGCAGTTGCAATACCAATTATATTTATGCATTATTTGAAATATCTCCTATCATTGATTTCATGAATATAAGGTTAAATACTCCTGTTTATCCTTTCCTATGAACTGTCTTGTTAGACATACAGTAGCTGGCACCTCTGTTTTTCTCCTATTCTGCTGTAGTTTGCTAACTGTGGTGTTTGACAGCGCATCTTTCCCTCTTCACCTCCTGCATATTCTGAAGATCAAACCCTTTGCCTTTTTAGCCAAAATTAGACTTTTCCTTTGAAAAAAGATCAATATATGTTTTTAAAAGAAACATCAACCATTAATGACAGCAATGTTACCAACTTGCAATGTAGGCTGGATTGTCAGAACTTGGATGGGAGATCTTCAAGAAAGTGAGTTTGTTGTCATTACTGTATGTGGTGTTAATGGACCAGTAGGTGGCACTTTTGTTCTGGCCCAGAATTCCACTCCAGCGCCCCAGTATGGTGACTAAGGACACTGTTCTTCCATTGGATGAGAGGCTAGTGATATTACATCTAATTATTCATGACGTACAGAGTCCTTGGGTTTGGAAAGGCGCTTTATAACTACAATTTAATATTATTGTTGCAAAGATCAGGATTAATGCAATTATATCTTTACTATTATTCAGCTCATTGGGAAAGATATCTACAAATATTGACGAATTAAATAGCAAAGGATCAAGATTCTTCAGTACTTCACAATTAAAAATCTTATTTTTATCTTTTTGTGAGATGATGACCTCTACTTACTGGGCTGGGAGGAATCAATGGGAAGACTGCAAGTGGACGTTCTTGGGTCGATATCATCTGAACCAGATCTAGCGTCCATCTCACTCTTTAAAATCAACCAGCTTGTCTTCATCTACGTACACATGACAAACAACAAATAAATCAAATAATCAAATAAAGCTTTTGAAAAACATATCCAGGACCTGTTTTTGATCTTCTTCCTGTTCACAATACAGCATGAACTGTTTTTTGCATCACTAAAAGTGTTCTTCTAAGAGAGTTAATAGAATTCAACATATTTTTCTTCCTTGATTAAAATGACACAGGAAGATAAAGCCCATAAATGAAAATAAGCATTTATATACACCATGAAAACATTTAAATCTTATTTTAAATTATTTTTCTTTTCAGAAGTATTCATAGTATTATTTTTCCCCAAATAAACTTACCTTTCTGCTGTCTGCATCGTCTCCATCCTGCCAAGATGTCCTTAATACTGTAAAACAGTATCAATAAACATTTTTTCAAATGTATGCTGGTTAATAAAACACTCATTTCGAGCTTCTGAACCTCTCAATCCTTTTTGGATCTGTGACATAAGAGAGCAAAAACAGCCTCAGATGTGAAAAATAAAAAAGCAGTGCCTCGTGCAATTTCTAACAGACAGACAGGTTTAGCCTACATGTTCCCAGAGTTGAACTGCTATCTTAAAGATCTGCGGTTAACATATTGTTCAGTGATTACTTTAAAAATGTTAGATACTCAGTCCTACTTCACCATGAAACATGTTGGTTTACTGGTTTATTCTCTTGTTCTGTTCCATGTGGAACCGTTGAGCACATTTTTATTGATTTACAGTAACACTAGTGGAGGTACTGTGGGTACTGTACAGTATATCAATCAGGCGCATGACCTCACTTCTACTGGTACATATGCAACAATAATTAATACCCCTATCTTCCCTGATACTGAAAGGGGACATTCTGTTGTTATACAAGGGGGTATCCTTTTCGTTCTGATCTAAAAGGAAATGTAAAAATAAAAAAAAACTAAAAAGACTTCAACATTAAACAAACTTGGGTTGGGTCACAATCCAGCTTTAAAGGGCAGTTTGTAAAAGAAGTTATATTTTTTTGCATGTCTGCAAACAGTAAAGAGACACAGAAAAAAGAGACAGATATGAAAAAAATGTGTTTAAATTACCCAGACGTATGCTGAATATGACATGAAGAGAAGCAGCACTGCAAAATGGCAAACAGAAGTCATGCTTGTGTCACGTAATAAGGTTTCAAGCAGGTTTTGATGTTAATTCACATGATCCACGATAGAAACCACATAATCTGCCATCTTTCAAGCTGCTTATTTTTGGGCCACAGAGATAACATTTGTGAAGTGCTGAATACAAAGAAGTAAATCTAAATAATTTGTAGTAGCTTTATTGTTGAAATTCATAATGACCAAGACATAAAGCACTCACTTTTGACAAAAAGCAAACATCTAACACAACATATTACAAAAAATATTATTTTCATATTACTTTAAAAAATAATCCATTAAATAGCTTTCCTAATTTGTCTGTTACAGCATATGGGGATAGTTTTCCACATTTTAAATGTCTAGTATATCTACTGAAATACAACTTGATGGTATAACAAGAACTTACAAAATGAAGATAACACTGTGTCTCACTGCCTTAAGAAAAACCTTAAGTAACCGACTGCAATATATAACTATCATATATCACCAAATGAAGGAGACAGCAGGCAAATAGGCAAAGGCAAATAAAAATAATGATTCAGCCGCCATAAAAATAATTTAAAAATAACATTCATTGGACCTAAGCAGTAACTGGCTAAGCATGCAGATCATGCAGAAAATTGTTAAAAGGAGAGTGGACTGTACCATGCTGTTTGTAGATAGGGGGTTTTCTATAGATATTATCTTTTGTCCTAGTGTCTGAAGACGGAAAGAAAGAAAAGAGGATAAAAACAGAAACAGACATAAGTAAAGGCTACGATCTTCCAAAGGCACAAAGCATATCCTTATAGGCAGTGAATATCAGCCCTTTATTCACATTTTGCAGTCTAGTACTGCCCTACACAATGCATGAAAAAGGATGAATCTGTGGGATATTGATTCTTTCATCATTCACTTTGAAATCAACAGTTCTTTAAAATAGGAAACAACCTCCTTATTTTAAAAATTATTCTAATGCATAAGTAAACAACCAAAATCACTCATTTTACACTGAGCACACAAGTACTGTTAATATAGAAAGACAAAAAAGTTCATTATTCAAATTGCTTTTGTTACTCATTTATGCTTTTCTTTTCCTACAGGCAGTTCGTGATCCTGAACATTTATAAATCCCCTACATAAGTATTATCACATTTTCAAAACAAAGATCACTTATTGGAAGGCATACTAAGAGTTTATTTTTCTATTATGCAAAATTCATCTATCCATTTCCTAATGACTTCTTCCAATTCAGGGTCACAGGGAAACCAGAGCCTATCCCAGCAAGCAATGGGTGCCAGATGAGATACACCCTGGAGGGGACGCCAGTCCATCACAGGACAGACAGACACCACACACTCACACCAGGCCCAGTTTTCTCAGATGTCAATTAAACTACCAGTACAGTATGTCTTAGGACTGCAAAAGGAAGAGCACCCAGAAGAAACCCACGTGAACACTGGGAGAACATACAATCTTGCTTTAGATAGCTCCCAGGTCTGGAACTGAACCCAGGACCAAGAGCAACCAAGCAGCAATGTTAAACACTGTGGCACCAATGCAGTTATTGTCACCTGGAATTTTGAAATACTGAGGTCCCAATAGACAAATAGCCACAACACCAGTGCTAACTGGTATCTCCATCTAAATGCTTGTTAAACTCCTCTCATACTGTACAGTATGTTCATTCAGATATATACTTTTCACATTTCAAATTAATAAAGGATCAAAAGGCAAAATGAAAGAGGATATACTGTAAATCCACAGAGAAGGATGTTAAATAATATAGGCCTCTTATGGAAGTACTGTATTTAACATTGATTTTCCAGAATTTGTTATAGTTTGCTAGAGTTTGTACACAAAACACCTTAGAGAGAAACTTAATGCTGTTTTCAAAACATCCTATTTTCTAAAAAAAAAACATTTTCAATATTATTTAAAAACTGGTTCACTTTATTCAGTAAAATTAACTCAGATTAAGGAATACACAACCTGAGTTCACCAATGATAGTTATGAGATTTGGAATTTAAATAAAGTTTCTATTTTAAAAAAAAATTAAATAGCAGGTTATCTAAAACAAAATATTCATACCTCTTTAAACATTAACATTTCATTTTTTTAATCTTAAGTATTATTTCTAATTAGCCTTCCACCTGAAAGTGCATATTTTACTGAACACAAGATATCCTGTAAAGGGTACAAGAGTGGCTTTTACAAAAATTCCAGTTGCTTATAACAATACAGAAAGGACTTTGCTTTTCATAGCAAGGTCCTTTCTGTAGTTTCTGGAACTTCACACAATACAACATGTATTAGCAGGAGTCACACACAACATTAAAAATTTATACTGAAAAAATAGTTTTCAAGACAATAGTAGTGCTGCCGATGCTTATAATTTACAAATTGTGTTCTTTTTGAATTAGAATAGTCACAGCTGAAGGTAAACATTTGCTTACCCTGCCTTGTCTTCAGCACATTTTTGTTTGTGCTACAGTATTTCTTATCGCCACTGAACATGAACTGCATGGACTATATGAGAAACACTCCCAGATGTCATTTACACTAAGAATCACAAAAGGAACTGCTTTCCATTACCGCATGTTAGACTTTCGCCATTTTATTTTTAAGTTTAAAGAAAGTTAAAGAAAGATATAACGATTTTTTACAAGGTATTGTTCTTAGTTTGTGCCTAGTAACAATTTCAGGTGGTGCACAACCGTTCTGAATAAATGTACAGGTGGTGAAAATACAATTTCAGAAATCACAGATATGTATCCCTGAATGAGTGGCAATAATATCAGCAAAGAAAAGATAAGAGCGTACTTCTGTTCATAAAAAGCACAAGAACAATATCATTTACAGAAATGAAAGCCTGAGTAATCATGAGAATAGCTAACAATTTCATTGCACTTCTGTGGAATCCAAAATAACTTCCAAAAGAATAAAACATTTTTTTTTTTCACATTCACAATAGTGAGAAGAATTTATGACAAAAGTGCTTTTACAGAGAAAAACAAAAGTTTTTTGTGGACACTTTTATACCTTTGGCGCTGTGGCAGGAGGATGTATTACATGAAGGGAAAGAGAAAGCACAGAGCAAAGTGTAGGGTTACAGCAAAGCCATGAAATCCTACCTGGTATATGGAAATGCCTGGGCGCTTGCACATAGGAAGGAGATTTGCTGTCTGAATATGCAGATAAGCTGGGGGTACTCCGACCACTTTCACTACCTCCAGGGGGAAGAGCAAAGAAAGTAGATAAAAGAAAATGGAAGGCAAAGTAGAAGAGTTACAAGCGTTTCAAGCTGATATATGAGCCAACTTGCTAATCCAGCCTCCAGCCTTGAAAAATACTCATCAAATCTGACAAATTTTAGCATAGGAAAAAAAACTCAAAAAAAACATTTTCTCTTGCAAATGGCATAAGCTTCAGAATATGAGATCCATTTGCATGGCATCCATAGTGTCTAGTTTGGGCTTCTTTGCTTGTTTGGCTTTGACTGCATTACATTTAACATGCAGTTAAATTTACATGAATGTGCTAGGGAAGCACAGTAAACATTTGATTTAAAAAATGCCTACTGATAGCAGTACAAAAATGTCAACTTCCCTAACAAAACAGTTTGGATTCTTTGCTTTGACAATCCTGCTGAGTTGCATTTTTATAATGAGCCACGGACTGCAGAGCTCTTTTTTTATCAGTAACATTTAGAACATTCAGGTTCCAACATTAAGAATTAATTCACTTAGGCTGGATTATGAAGTCATTGCCACCTTTCATGCCCTAGCTTATGCATCAATGTTTTAGAAAAAAAAGGGAAGAAAATAAATAATTATCCAACAAGCACACCCTCTCTGCTCCCTGCACAGGACCGTGATGTTTTAGCACCGCAGTAAAATGAAGGCAAATGAAGTCATAGAGTGCCTCTTGGTTAGTAAAGCTTTTCAAGTTAAGTGGGTGCCTCTAATATCCATCTGGATCTATGTGACGTCAGCAAATGCCATACTAAGCTAGTCGAAACAAAATAAAAATAAATAGTCTCCTAGCCCCAGATGGATCGTGGTTTTGTCTTGCCACAATGGGAATGGGCTGCATCAGTTAGTTACTTCATCGCTGCTGTTAAATGTCTTCAGTATTCCTTCACCTTTTCAAACGTTTAAGGAATTGCTGAATTATCTCTCCATCATTACAGCTTCCTGTACAAAAAATGCCTTATTTTAAACACTGAAAGTATACTGTTCTTGCTTAAAGCTGTATGAATACAGTATGTCTGTATATAGAGAGATAACAAACAGGCCAGTTTGGACAATCAAATGCAGATGAGCAAGCACACTTGTGGCAAACTTCCAGACTGCAATCAGGAACATTGGTGATGAGCTCAAATAAGCGGTGGCCCTATTGGGGCGGAAATCGGAGAAAAAGAAACCCAAAGCCCTCCATGGCGCCAGCTGTGAGCAGAAGTGCTGATCTGGAGCAGCAGGCACAGGCAAGCTATGATTGCACAAGACATCTGACATCTGCATCTCCCCGCTGAAGGAAGCCCACACTTGATGAAAGTTTAACTTCCCTTACCCTAACAGAATAGACCTCACCGGGTGTAAAAAGATTCACTCTTAATTAGCTTTGAAAACTGGAATTTCTACAGAAATGGCTAAATAACCTCCTTTGAGGCAATGTACTTTGCATCTGTTTTTCTTTCATAATTTTCAAAGCCTGTCTTCCTAAAAAGTACTGAATTGATCTTGGTGAGTGTGCTTTTTTTGTCTGGAGGGCTTTCAAAGCTTTCATGTTTTATAAAACCATTTATCATTTTACCCACTACAACTTAAAATCCCTGTACACACAGTCTGTACAGCCTGTATCATTAAAAAATAAATAATAGATATGACAATAATAACACAGTAAGAAATCAAATATCTTTGGAATATGAAGTGATTATGCATACATACAATATACATAGTAAATTGAATAAATTAACCACCCAATGTGTGTTTTTTGACATTTTAAAAAACTTGAAATAAACAAATTATACCCATGTAAGTCACCACAATTCAGATTTTCACTGAAGCTTAAGTAACTGGTTTAGCATATTCAGCTCATCTTAGCCCTTTTGAATAAGACATGTTTCTCTCTACAATTGTAGACAAAAAACAACACCCTCATGCTTTTGTTATGCAATTCTTTCTTGACTTTTTTCTTTTAGAACCCAATGGGCACACAAATAACTCTGTACATAGGTGCTGAGTAGTACTGTAATTAACTGCATTCAGTTGTTAAGATTACCTCAGAATGAAACTGATGTGACAAATTCACAAAAAATGACCAAATCCAAGCACTCAAGTTCGAACGTAGCAGCCAACACACAACACAGCTGGAAATAATATAAAGAAACGAGCACTCTCCCTGCTGCCCATTACAGAGATCCTTCATGGGTATTATAATGTAGTTACACATTCTCATGCACAACACATTAAAAAAAACACTAGAAGCACAACAGCAACTCTGCACAAACTGATGAAGGACAAGAGGCAAACTGCCCAGTTCCTAGTCTGCCCTGTGGTTTTCAGCCAACACAGCTGGGTTTATACAGTTTTCACTTGGAAATGCTTTACCGTGAGCTGGCAAACTGAGATGCCACATCTTATTTTCAAGAAGATCTTGCTTGTAGCCTGGAGGAATGAAGCACAGGGAGATCATTGGATCTGGCCTAAAAGAAGCTGTGGGACCTCAAACGTCAAATCTGTCTCAGGAAGTGTGCTCCTCTACTATCTTGTACTATAATCTACAGTAAGTACTCCCATTTCTGTGTGATAGACTCTTATTAAAATAATATTTTTCATTAAATTTAATACATTTCAAATATTGTTTCTGTGAATGCAGGCATATTATTGGTTTGCTTCACTCAGGTATTGATTTGCCCTTCAGATCAGTCATTGTCATACAGTATATTAATGTTTCAATACAGTATGCTGTATCAAAATGTTAAATTTTGCTATTAAAAGAATAGTTTCTAGAGGAAGTTTCTAGAACAAAGAATTATTTTTAAAGGAAGACAAAATATTAAATTAAAAAGAAAAGAAACAGGAATGTTTATCTCTAGTGTATCTACATACTGTATGGTACTGTGTAGTACAGTACTTTGCCTCACAGCAGTGGGAATAAATTGCCCACCTGATTGGGAAATAAGTACTGCAAAAAAGCACTCAAACACAATCTGAGCTCTTTATTGAATGAAATGGAATATACTGTGAAGAATGTGGTACGAATGCTCCTAAGCCCATTTGATTAGTGTTTGTCAGAAAGAAGACAAGATCTTGGATAATGGCTGCAGCTCTGCTCCTGCTGCAATGTCATTGCCCGATCAGAGCTTACACAGCCCCACTGCCTAGTGTCTTTTACCCCCAAAAGCCCGCATCTTCCTCTGTCTAGGTTTCTAAGGGTTTATGTTATTAGGCTTAAATGAGTTGCAACTTGCACAGAGCTTGAAACCATCTACTCAGCTAAGACCCAGGCCACCCAGCAAACCTATCACTCTTTCACACCCTTCAAAGGCTGGATCTTAGTGGACCAGAGCTACAGTAGAGGGGTCTAGAGGAAGGGAGCTGTGATTCCCTGCACATACAGTATAGTGTTTCTACCATCAGAAAACAAAACTGAGTAATTGAAATCGATCATTAAAAGGGAAAACACTTAGATGTGGGATTTTCAATCTGTGGAATATTCCTATTAAATATTACCACAGAGATCTGAAAAAAAATGGATGTTACGTCCCAGTAATTTTAACATAATACTAAATACAAACTGAAAATAACAGGTTTTTAGTTCAAACTTTATACTATATGTACTCTAACTGTGATTGTTAGCTTGTATCATCTTTTATTTTAATTTACAAGTCTTAGAAAAACAAATTACAGCTTAGACCATAAAATATTGATGAAGAAAGAAAAAATAATAAATTCTATTTAAAAAAAAAGAAAGTGTAAAATAGAGCTTTACACAATGGCGGTGGTTCATTCCATCCTCATCTGCATTTATCAAAAGTGCATTATTTTTTGGTAACAAATGCTTTCAGTGTACAACAGGCCTGAGAAGCTGCTTATTGGAAATATGTGTGACCACTGGGGGAAGCTGTAGTGAACCATGTGTGCAGAGCTGAGAGTTACCTGGCCTGCTGTAGTGCTGAGGAGAGCGCGATGGAGTGTAGCGTCCGTATCCCAGGGAGCTGTGGGAGCCGGGACTGGAGGCCCTCCTCTGGCCAGGGGATTTGTCATTGTGGTCACCCTGGCAACAAAGAGCCATGCAGAACAAAACAAACCTATCAGATCCATCAGAAGGACTGTCAGCACCAGACTGCAGTCACTGGCAAGGACAAGCTTTGACATTCAGTTTAATGCAATACAAACAAGCTTTATTGGAATTAGATGTTAAACAGACATTTGCTTGCCCCTTTCAACTGCTATTGTATTTTGTAATTGATTATTTGTTCTTTTTTTAAACTGTTCCAATGAAATTCTGAACATTTTGGGCATAATATAAAGGTATGGCAAAAACTTAAGGAAGGAATTGTTCTCAAACTTCAAACTATGGAACCTCTAGGTTTTAATGATGATCATGAATATCCTCTTTGTATCCTTCTTGCATACTAACAACATATGCAGTCTATCTCTGATAGAATACTATTAATTAAGATATTTCAATTTATTTGTATTTAATTGTATTATTGAACAACAAATACACATAACATACTGTTTATTCTGTTATAATGATTATACATAACTTGATTTTACTCTGGAACTTTCTTTGAAGCCAGTAGTTAATAATGGATTATTTTTGTCACTAAAGTTTTAATAATGTCTAGATTATTTGCAGGTTAGGTAAATAATAATTCAGTTTATTTCAAGCCCTGAGCAGGGTTAAATAAACTCTGAGGTATTCATTTGGTAATACTCAGGAAGGTCAAAAACATGAAACATTTGTTATTCTCATACTCCACATACTGTACTGTATTTCAGTTTATTCCAGTCTGTCTGTGACAAATAAATAAAAAAAATCTTTTTGAGCTTGTCTACTGATTGTCATGAAATCGAACCTGAATCACAAGTTTACCACAATGCATATACAGAGCCTGGTACATGTCATATTAAATCTAATTCCAAGAGAAGGACAGTTGGCATTAACTATGTCATTATTAAACACTGAAACAAGGATGTATTTTAAATTTTTATGTGGTAAAACATCCTCTTCAAGCAGCGCTTAATTAACAAAATGACACAGATGTTTTTTTGCAAATGTAGATAGGCAACTGGAGTTTCCTCTTTTAATTATTTTTCTTGTGTTAATAAATCATGTCATTTGTTTTATGTTTGCCTTTCCCTAAATAGACATTGTTTAAACCTGTATCAGTGCAAAATGCAATAGTACTGCATGGTGTTACTTTTTTAATTGTCCTGTTTCTTGCAAAATCCAAAAATCATGTCTCTCTTTATTGAAGGAAATTATATATAATTATATATATTATCTCCTCTTTTAAAAAAATGACACATCTCAGGAGAAGTGGTGATACTGATATTCTTGCCTAAAGATTTTTTAATGACATCAATACCTAATGGACTGAACAGAGTATTAGATTTTAAACATTTGTTTTAAATAAGAATTGATTAAGAAAGAAAAAAATCATAGTGTTTATTTAGTGAATTTAATTGCTCTTCCAATCACCTTCCTTTCACATGGAATCGCAACAGTACTGTAGATATACAGTGTATATACAGTATATACTGTATACAGTGTATGGGATTTATGTAAAATTTTTCTACAAAATATCTAACTCCAGAGATACTGTACATGTTATACATCTCATTCTATAATCACGATTGTTTTAAAATTAAAAACAATCGTGATTATAGAATCACGATTGTTTTAAAAGATGAATGTTCTTGACCTTTGGTTTAACTATGTGTAATGCTGATGATTAAGAAATGTACAAAACCCACGTATATAAGACATTTTGTTTTACCTCAGTGGGTGTTGGAGAAAGCAGCTGGGGTGACTGTAACTGAAAAGCAAAATAAAAATTAAAAAAGCAAAAAATAAAAATGAAACTAAAATTCGGCTTGAAAACGTCCTAAAAGCTAAGATGCTGGAGACATATCGTCTTGAACATATTCACAAATTGGCATATCCGATCAGTAAATGGCAAATCAAAAGACACATTTTTATAAGTTGATCACAAACAGGTAAAGGCTTATCTAAAGCTGTTTTAATTAAAATTTAAAATAATTTTCAGAAAAATAATAAAGGAAACGTCTGAAATACCCCAGAGTTGTGTTTTATGATCATTCAGCAGAAGTGTTTGAGTTAGTTTTGGCTTGTTACCTCTCCGTAATGTCTGTCTTCTGATATATAGCTGATATATGGGGAGTAGGTCAGCATGTCAGGCCGGTCAATGTTGTAGATGGCTTTAACTTTAGGGAGCGCAGCCAGATCCTTGTAGTCAAGAAGCTCATCTCCAAGCTTAGCCTAAGAAAGACCAAAAAAACATGAAAACAGACAAGGATTTCTTGCATAAACATATGGGGAAAAGCTGTTCCTATTCGTTATGTTTTTTGTATAGTCTTGACATTGTTCTTGAGTTTGTTATCCTTTTTAAGATACACAGTAAGCTTGTTTTTCTTCTAAAAACTTTATCTGAGATTAAACAAAACAGAGTAGTGGCCCTGCACAGATCAATGTTTACTTTTAATTATTACATTTAAAATGATTAGTTTTCATAGGTATTCAGATTAATATCAGAAACGTTTAATTGATATAAGGGATTTATACAGTACCATGCCATCACCTCATGCTTAACCATTAAAAGGTCTGTTCCAATTGAACATTCAAAAATTGTAGTAGTTTTACTCACATAGATGACACGGCTGGGTGACCCAGATGTGCTCGATGCAGGCACAGATGTGATGCTTTCTGAAGAAGTTCTTGTTACCTGTAAGATGAAAGACTCTAAGGCACAGAATGAAGTTTTGCAGAATAATTAATTAGATCAGACAAAGAACAGTGTTATTCATAAGATACAGTAGATGCTGTAATAGAAAAACATCAAAAGAAACGTTCCACCTTATTTATGGTTTTCTTAAGAAAAATATAAAGTACTGTATAAAAACAATCAGCTACTGTTTAAATATTTTTGGCATGATTTGGATTAATAAATCATTAATGACTGACTATGATATACTGAATAATACTATAATACTTCATTAGAGATAGACATCTGATTGGGCACAGGCGATGAGATTATTTATGAGATCATTATTTTGAGATCATCAAAATAAAATAAAAAACACAGAAAGAGACCCTTTTGCCCTTGGGTCTTGACAGTGTCAGTGTATTGTTACTCTCTGGGGTATTCACAGCCAACAAATTCTAACATGGCAAGCCATTACAACCCTTGCAAGCACAATGTGACACCTCACCAAGATCAATGCAGAGGTCATAGTGTGATGGTCTGATCAGGAGTCTCTACAGAACACTCCTTGTAGTGATTGATGGCAACGCGACAAGGTGCTCATTTGATCAAGTCCCAGGATCTCATCTACTACACTTTCTGCGGGGTCATTCTGACAAGATAACATTCCAGCACATCAATGTACATCTTCATACTATTCATGTAACAATGGCTTTCTTATAAGACACCCAAAGAAGGCTCCACAGCTGAAACAATGTGTTTCTTTTCTTCTCTTTTCAGCATGGAATAAACCTTTTGTCACTCCCGACATCCCTCCTTAGAGGGCGCTCCACTACTCCCGTTATTGTACTTGTGATTAAGCTCCCCAGGTGTACCTTCTTATGTGTATTTTTTAAAGACTGGCTCCTCCAGTCCTCGGGGCTCGTCATTAGGGTAAGGATGTCGCGAGACCCGCCTGGCACAAGGAAACCCTACGTCCGTCTCCTGTGGGCATAGGCCTCATCCCTGACACCTCCCCCTTCCCGAGCCCGGGGTCTGGAGGATCTCGCCCCGTCACTGTTGGACCTCCATGTTTTGTCTGTCCATGTGCATGTGTTCCCCCCTCCCTGGGATTTTAACCTTGTCGCGTCCCAGGATGGATTACTCGCTGATAAGACTCTTGGACTGTTCCCTGACCTGCCTTTGGACCTGTTTGGATTTGGATGCCATTCTTTGTCTCCCCCGTTCACTGTCTCACGGATTGTCACTATTATTTTGTGCACTATTAAACCCCTGTGTTCCCTTTTACCACGCCTCCTGTTTTCTCCAACTCTTACCGCATTGCATAGGGTCTACTACAAGACCTGACACGGATCTCAGTTCATGTTCGTGACACCTTTACTTGTTTCTTATAAGACCACAATGTGACAAATAGGCCATGGATGCCATGTTCGCT
This sequence comes from Lepisosteus oculatus, assembly GCF_040954835.1. NCBI lineage: Eukaryota > Metazoa > Chordata > Actinopteri > Semionotiformes > Lepisosteidae > Lepisosteus > Lepisosteus oculatus. Next base: position 41,831,692 of record NC_090696.1, on the reverse strand, counting down.
ACACTGGAGCACTTCTGAACATCTGTGGGATTAGCTGGCGTCTCTTGGCATCTAGAACTCAAGAGGCCAGTGAATGGACACATGCTTGTTCTGGGACCACGAAAGGAAAAAGAGATAGAATCCTGCAAGACAGCATCTGCAAATCTGGAGCAAAGCCTGTGTCACAAATGTACATCTTGTATTGCTTCCAATGCTGTTCACAAGTGCTACTTGCCTGACTTTCAAAGTAGACCTCTTGTTTATCAACTGTGTTGTTGACAAATGTTAATAAGCAAAATAAATTGTCCAATGTTGTGTCTGTTCACTGCCCCTGCTACACAAATATTTTGTCATTTTCCTGATAACTGTACATTAGTTGCAGTTATAAGTGGCAAGCTTCTTGTGATGCTCAGTTTAGAAACATACAGTAGCTGCTTTTTTATGAAGTCTAAATGGTAACCATGATCTTTAGAACCATACGATATTTTAAATTGAACAAAATATCATTAATATACTTCATTCATTATTATTCATCAAAATTCCATGGTTGAAATCTATTTCAGTGCCACTTATTATCTCTGAAATACAGTTTATTATTGCATAAAGGTTCACAGGATGGCTTTGGAACATTTTTGCAGTATTTATCCTACAGTACATTATTTAAAAATTATTTATAATGCCATTTATAATATTATTTAGTTTATATTATCTATGCTTCGAAAGAAACTTTGAGAAGCCGCCTGTGAAGCAAACCAGCTAGCCATGTAAATATTGCACAAGGCAGCTGGAGGTAAAGTACATATACTGTACAGTACACTTTGATTGCCTATAGTTGGTAACCTCTCTTTTCTATAAAAATGAAAACAAAGGTATTCTTATTCACAATTTTCACTAAAAAAAGCATCAAATTGACAACATCTTAACATGGGACTGTGCAAATGTAATATTTAGTATTAGTGCCCACAAGGTTTAGTCTACGGCAATACTGTATTGGTAAAGTACTTTGACTACGCAGAGTGCCGAGCCACAGACACTGGTTCACACTGAGTTGGACAGCAGCTGCAGTACATTTAAACAGTGCTTTATGACAGGTGAGTTACTGGAATTGAGCACACATTTAAAAACATGTGTTTGTAGTGAAGGACTAAAATTAGGTAATTATCTCTATCATGATGAACATACAGTAGTAGTTCCTTCAAATCAAAATTAAATCATTGACCTTTATTGAAATTAAAATGTAATAATCGAATTGCTGTTTATTTGTACGAGATTCAGTGTTTTGTAGTAACTTTTTATGCTTCAATGCATGTATTGTAAAATGGATATTTGTTAATAAGCCAGTAGTTACAATATACAGTATATTGATGACCTAAATGATCTATTTGAACTTTTTCCTGGGATGGTATGATGTACGGTTTGCTGTAAAAAAGCAGGTTGACATGGTAATTGTAATTCATTAGTAAACTTTGCAGGGCTGTAATGATATGGAGATATCAGCATTATTTACTGCATGGTTCTTAAGTTTTCAAATATTTTGTATAAGCTTTTGAGTTTCTGCAGAGCACTAAGCAGACTCCAGTTAATGCATGCAGGCAGCTGCACACTACAAACCTGGGAAGAACCGTCACTGAGGAGAATCCGGACCTGCTTCTAGAAGGAGCCGTGTAAAAAGGGATTATATTCTCCTGAGCCTGAGTTCCAGAGATTGATGCAAAACAACAGATACCTTCTGTTAAGGTACCTACTTGAAAACTCTGCAATGGATGGTGTAAATTCCACTGTACACTGAGAATACAGCTTCTATTCTTCAAGTTTAGAGCATTTTCTCAATATAACAGTACAGAAGATACAGTTACTGTTAGCAGGTAAACTTTTAAGTAAACTGTAACTAATACTTTTGAAACAAAATATTAAATTCTGTAATAGATCCATCAAGAAGAACTAAATATATGCAGAATAACTCAATAAGTTGCTGTAAGTTTCAAAGTGTGTCCTCTTCACACAACAAGGTTGTTTTTTTTTTACCTTCAGTATTTCTCACCTTATGTTTCTCTTCTACTCTGGCAGCCTGTCTGCAGGGTGGATGCCAAATGGAAGAACCTAAAATAAAACCAATAGTGTTCATGAGCTCGAATGTTTCTGGTGGAATTTAAAACTAAACAAACTCTCAAAACGATTTCACATACTGTACCACTATTTTAAAATATTTAGGTCAAAAGCCTAATTTTTCAGAAGTCAATTAAACCAAATGATGCAAAATGTTCACAGCAACTTGTTTGAACTACTGAAAGTTTGTTTTGAGACATTTACGCAAAGACGTGATCACTCTATACTGGTAGTTTAAGTAATTTAAAACTACCATTTTTACACGTAGCTAAAGTCATTAAGAGTTGCATACTGGCATACAGCATGAAATCTGAAGTAGTTTGAAGATAGAAATAAGAGCAAACATGACAGGTTTAAAGCAGGCAGCTGTGTTAAAGTGCTGCGGAATGTTCCTTCAGTTTTTGGTATTTTGGTATAACAACCAGAAAGTTGTTGTTTTTGATTATTGTGCTTAAAATGCACTAATCAATCAAACTTTATTTCCCAGAGTGTCCTTTAAGAAATGCACTGTATGTGTTGTATCATGTTTTGTTTGTTCAATACTGTTCAAATACAAAAGAAAAAATTTAAAAGGCTGATTGCTTACCTTGAAGATACATCTCTTCTCCCTCTCCAAACATCTGGTTACACCTGACACATCTTGCACAAGACGGGTGGTAATGTTTATCACCTGCCTACAAATAATAAAATAATGAAGCTGAAAGACTTTTTATGCAAAATGTCTCTCAAAAGACTATTCCTCCTTCTTTGTCCTGTAAGTTACTGTAGATACTACTGGTTTTCTCCATCTCATTCCTGGTAATCAATAACATCCTTGTTGTGAATATATTTTTTTTTCTTGTGGGTCACTATGACTAACAACAGGTGGCTACAGTGTGCTCTCTTTGATAAGTTTTTCATTTTGTAGGGGTGTTACCCATTGGCGCTTACCAATTGTGGCCTCCTAATAATCCCCATCTATGAATTGGTTTCATTACTCTGCTCTCCTCCCCACTGATAGCTGGGGTGTGGTGAGCGTTCTGGCGCACTACGGCTGCTGTTGCATCATCCAGGTGGGACTGCACATTGGTGATGGTGGAGGAGAGTCCCCATTACCTGTAAAGCGCTTTGAGTGGAGTGTCCAGAAATGCACTATATAAGTGTAAGGAAGTATTATTGTAAATGTAATTACATGTGTAATCTTGTAAATGTTATGCTGTAAATTGACCAAAAGGGGGAGCTATGACACAGCCCTAGAAAAAAAATGTCCCTTTTCAATCTGTACTGACGGCCATTTAGCACAGGGACTTAAAAGGAGGGTTGAAAGGAATCCTATTCTGTGACAGATGAATATTTTAAGTAATATTAAAAGAATCCATTTATATCATATATATATACATATAATACCCTAATCTCTTTCCGGTAGTGACTATATTACTTGCCTCAAATAAGGACTTCATACATTATATATATATATTTTAAAAATAAAAGTCTTTTAGTTGTTTACAAAGACATGTTGAATTTTATTGTTTTACATATACACATGAAGACCAAATATGACTGGATAAAATTGTTCAACAAAGATTTAGAAATGAAGAGCAATTCTGACACAGACTTCTTAGAACAAGCAACAGTAAAAGTGGATATAAATTGTGCACTAATATTTAGATTTTTAAAAGCTTTTTGATGATATCCCTTGTGAAAGAAACATTCTTAAGTTTGTTTTCAAGGTAAAGATTGTGGTAGATTGAGAACTTGAAAATGTGGGTGAAAATACTAGCATTTTAGGGGACTCATTAGAACACCTGGCAAATGACATCATGCAGTCTACGGCAGAGTATGCATGCAGATAGCAAAAATGTACACTAAAATCATAAGGAAACACTGTGTCATTCATAACAGCTGTTGTCTTTCATTCTCTGAACAATACACCTCAATTCAGAGCCCGGGCAATTGAGCTGCTTATATAAAACCATAGCAAATGGGACTATCATGCACTGATGACACACTATGCGCATGTAGTCATCCTAAAGGGTAACCAAAACCGCAGCTCACTCTTTCAAGTTAAAATCTGAAACCAGAGAGCAGATTTATTTTTTGGTTCACTACAGTCTTTCACCCAAGGATGGTACTTAAAATGCTCAAATGCACTTCCAAAATCACTAGCCTGAAGTCAGATTATCCCCACAGCCATTCTGTTGCTGTGATCTTCTCTTGCTGCGTGGCAAGGGTGTTTCTGCCAACCCTTCTCTCTAAACTACAACTCACACTATAAAAGAACAGCAGTGGTACTGACTGATGTTACAGCTTGTACTGAATTTCACCCTAAAGCAAATTCCGGATGTCAATCTGTTTTACTAGCTTTTACTCACTTCTGAGATTAGACCACTGAATGCTCTTAAGAGCTCAAGCAATAAAAATACTCAATTTTAATTACTTTATTCAGGTTTTACCATCTTCACCAAACAGACCATTTTTAAACTAACATTGTTGTGTAACGTCATAGAATTACTTAGAAATACCTGTCACAATGGCTATTATTATTATTGAACATATTTCACAAAATGACAAACGAAAACACTCAATTTTCCTGTGGCCTGTAAAAAGAATTAACGAGACAAAAGCAATAGCAACACCCATTTGTGAATGCATACTCTGTACGTGTTCATGATTGTTTTGGTCACTGATAGTCACCAAATAGACATAGACAAAGAAAATGAAAGAAAAAGATTGAATGTTAGCAACAATCAATTTTCCTGTCTTGAGCACACTCCTTTTTTATTCCTTCCTGGAAGAGATAAATATAGATCACCCTTCACCCAACAACGTTTTTCAGCCATATACTCTAATGAGCTTGCTTCTTTAATATCTGGCTACTGAAGATTCATTCAGACATTTATTGCTTACTGTATATGCTTCAAGTCATTTTTTATCAACATTTCTTTCTTGAAAAAGTGTCCTCAGCAAAACGTTTAATTTTGTCCGTAGAGAACAAACAAATCATAAGATCCAGTCTGCCTATCAGGTATTTTGTTTTCAACTGATGTTATTTTGAAACTATGTCGTGAATTTTCTCTTTAAAGGCGATTCTTGATGAAGAAGATTATTTTGTAGGTAGAAACATTTCTCAGATTAGATTATTTTTAAAAACCAAATAACAATTTTATTCTAAAAAAATACATTCTTATTTCCATGTAACAATAAATATATGATTTTGCATATAAACTATACTATTCAAGATGTGTTTGTTCTTTACTTCTGAGTATTTTGATAGAAAAAGGCAAAAAAAATTGTTTGGATGCTGACCGGAACAGCTAATTATTCCACTCATATTTCACACAAAAGTGAAATATTTATCATTCGGGTTCAAGGAGTGGTAAAATGGATACAGCATACAGTATATGAGTTGGTGTCCAGTGTCTAATAGACATGAACCAGAGGACTTGGGCCATAAGGGGTCTCATGTATGAGCAGGGAAGTCATGGACAGATGGACTGACGATTAAAAAAGTTTTTTTAAGAATGAAAATGGACCCATTAAGAATGAAAGGATGGACTTCCTCATTTTGGAAATCATGTCCGTGAACTTAATCCACAGCTAGCTACAGTATAGTTAGTGATATACAGTAAGCCATAAAGTGGCATTTTCTTCGTTATCAGAGGTATCCCCCTTTAATTTGCAGACATTTATGGTACTCATGTTTATTTATGGTACTCTTGACTTTCCTAATAGCAGCATAACAACCATTTCACTTTGCTGCATAATTTCAGAAGTGGGCATTAGTGGGAAAATAGCCATAGCAAATCAGCTTACACCTTAGGTCCCATGTTTTCCATCATTTAGGCATTATAAATAATTATGGGGTTAGCACTGGCATTGGTAATAGCAGATTACGTCTAAACAATTTTTAATAATAATAATAATAATAATAATAATAATAATTAATAATAAAATACAACATAAACAACAGCTTCACCCAAGAAAAATCCGTAACCTAAGAAAAATCATATAAATATATAACTATATATAAAATCTATTCAGAATGCCATTTGAAGACGTTGTTAAATATTTTAGGAGATATGCTGTACTAAACGGATGCAACAATCAATAATATAAGTCAAGTCCCAACACAACAGATAAACGTACCTAATAACTTTCCACACATTTTCTTCAAAACCTATTCTATTTTTCTTTGGGATTTTTTCATTCCTTTTATAAAGTTAGTACAATTACAAACACAAAGCTTTTTTTCCCTACAGGAAGCCTTACTTTCATCAATCACCATAAAAAATACACATTCAGGAAACTTCTGTCAGCCAACACAACCTTATTACCTTTTTCTCCACTCCTTTTCTAAATTAACTCCAAAGGGTCATTGAGCCACTGGTATCCTTGAATCAAATGTCATGGCATTTCAATGGGAGACCCCTGCATGCTAATCATTCCAAAGGGTTTTTTACGTTGGCTAATTGAGATTTGAACTACATGTGCATTCTGATAGCATTGCATCACAGTTCATACTGTTAAGGAAATCATTTGAATACTAAGTGGAAAAATACATTTCTGAGCTTTTTTGAAATTTGTTAAATTAGTTTTTTGTTATTCCAAGGAAGTGACAAGTCTTGTGTTTTTATCTATTAAATATTATGCCAACACTTCAACTGCTCAGAGTTCTGGCTCAGTTAACCACTCACACACAGAACTTTTCTGATAATATTATGATAACTATTCTGATAATGGAAGCTGATATCATTTGGGGAAGAATGTGGACAGAAGTCAGCCAAGTATATTCATGACTGATTTTGCTTTGCTTTTGGCTTTCCAGTAGAATCTTGCAAGTGTAAAGATTGTCGGCTCTGGGGTCAATTTTGTTAGATGTAAGATGTTATGTGTTGAATCTGTTTATTTGAAATATACCCCATATTGAAAGGTCAGAAATATAATACTTTCCCAATCTGTGTGTTTAATGCTCCTACACAAAAATATTATTTTCCAGCTGTCATGGAGGCATAAGCTAAAACTTAGCTTATGCAGACAACAACACATTTTTAGTCTTACCTCTAACACCTTGCCTGTGATGTACTTCTTACACTGTTCACACTGAATGCCGTACATTGCGTGGTAGTCGACCTCACAGTAAGGAACCCCATCCCTTGAACAAAAAAACAAAAAACAAACAATTGATCGAAAATGTTAAAAATATAGAAAAAACAAAACTGCCATACACGGTGGTTTTAATTTGTTTTTAATTTAATGTCTAAACTTGTCAGTTCAGTATATAACATGGCAAATTGGGAGGGTAGCTCATTTCACTTAATCACTATTAATAACACAGACATTAACCTGGTGTGACACCAAGTTTAGCACAGGAGTCCGTTAGCCGAAAGCCTTGTTGCCAAGGGCACGTCTCATTTGATCAGACAAAAAATAAATAACACTTAATCAATCTACCCATTTACTAACCTCTGCATACATTTTAGGGTGCAAGGTGAAATATTCCCTGGATGGGAAGCCAGTCCATCTCAGAGCACACACAGAGACACACACACTCACACCAGGGCCAATTTTCCCAAAAGCCAATTAACCTACTGGTATATCTTTGGGACTGTGGCAGGAAACCAGAGCACCCAGAGGAGACAGCACCCCAGGAGCAGAACTGAACCCAGGGCTGCAGCACTGCAAAGCAACAATGCTAACCACTAACTGTTGTTCATAACAATAAACTAAAAGAGACATGTAATATAATCTGTACGTACAGGACAGGTATCCACGATACTGAATTTACAATACAAACCCGAGGCTAAATCACTCGCAACCATCAAACAAAACGGGTTAATCAAAACTACAGCTTGATCCATGAACTGAATGCTAAACACCAATGAAGACAAAACCTTTCTAAAACGTTACCTAATAATGTATTCCCTAGAAGAATCTACAAAGAAAATATTAAAAAATGAAATGAGTAACAATTATAATAATTTCATGCATTTTCCACATCACTTTTCATCCTAAAGCCCTTCATACTGTAGCAAAGGACCCACGTCATCCAGCACTGAGGTACAGCACACAACTGGGTGACTCATAGCAGCCATGATGTTCCAGCAGATTCGCCTACACCTTTTGCATTAAGAGGAGACATTATGTAGGCCAGACTGAGTAAGCTTGAAGTGGACACCTACAGTACTCTTCCATATAGTAATATGGGATCCTTAATGACCACATGTTGTCAGGACCTTGGTTTATCTTTTCATCTGAAGTATAGTACCTCTAACAGCACTAATATGTAGGGAAACTGGACATACTGGGGCATTCAAATGGAGATTCTGGTCTGCAGGGATGGTCCTCCAACACCACATAAAGTAGCAACATGGATTTCCTTAGAGGTCTGTAATCTCAGTACTGACCAGACCCAGGCTTACTTAGCCTTGGAGATCGGGAGATTTAATAAATATTAAATAACCTCACAAATGAAGCACATACAGTATGTGATTTAAGAATATGATTTTTTTTAATTGTGACTAAAAGTTAATGGTATTGACAAACAACTCCAGGAAATCAACGTGATTACAATTAAGAAAAAGCCTAGGTGCAAAGTTTGAATATAGATTACCATTTCCGAGTTTGCAAAAAAACTGATTCAATTAAAAAAGAAAGAAAAGGTATTATATCTAGATTATATAAAAGTTTTATGGAAAAGAAATCATATTCTACAGAGTATATAAAAGATAAATGGGTGAAGGAAAGTGAAGTTAGAATTTCGAATGAAGAGTGGCTTAAAATTTGTGAATTTCAATGGAGATGAACTAACTCGCATTTATGGAGAGAGTTTTGCTGGAAAAACATTGTTCGATTTTTCATTACTCCGGGTCAGAAGGCACTCCATACTGAGGAATACTGTGTTGGAGACAGTGCGGAAACCAAGGTAATCATTGGCGTATATTCTGGAACTGCCCTAAAATAAGGCTTTTCTGGAAGGAATTACATGAGGCCCTGGAAACTATATTTGAAAAGAATGTACCCTTTACATTTGAGGCTTTATATTTTGGTAAACTGGATTTTGATTGGAGGGGAACGGATGAATATTTGTTTGGAGTCCTTATATCAGCAGGGAAGAAAGCTATAACAAGTGGCTTCTCACAGATCTACAGTACCAACAATAAATGATTGGATTGATTTAATAAAAGAAATATATCTAATGGAAAAAATAACATTTTCACTAAAATTACAAATGAAAAAAATTGTCAAATATTGGTTTAGATGGGTTCAGTACATTAAACCTTTAAGGTCAGATTTTGTTGAGATACAGAATAACTGAAATTTAATAAGATACATGTATATAGTCTACTCCCTTTTCATATTCATAAATGTGTACATCTTCCTTCTTTTGAATGTGTATAGTTTTGTATAGATTTCCCTTTTTGTTTTTAAGAAAACATGAAGAAATAAAAAAACATTTTAAAAGTCTAAACTAACAATATTGTCTTACTTCCTACAATGGAAATCCAGGATTTGTACAGACCAATACAGTACATTGCAAAATCACAATAATTGTGACTAAATGTATTTTAAAATCTTTTTTGTTTAACTGCGTATTGAGCAATTTATTATTTTGAAGTAATCCAAGAAAATGGTATTACAACCCTAAAGGCTATCTGAAAGAGCCTATTCTACACTGACCTGCTCATTTATTTTGTTAGGTAATCTATTTCTCAGTGAGGGATGCCAAACATGAATCTTGCTTTATCATAAAATGTGCTCCAGTTATGCTGGCCTCTGCTTTTGAGTTTCCTAATAGCGCTAAAGAAACACGTCTCTATGGTGTCTGTTTATACAGTGATGCAATAGTGATGTGCAATAGAACAGCCTTATATTCAAAATATGTCTACCATGAAATCTCCACAGGAAACTGGTATCCTAAAAACAGGGTTTAGATTTACATATTCCCATTTAATATGCCCTTCTAATTTAATATATACTGACAGGTTTTGAACATCACTAATTACCCCAGTTAAGATTCAAAACTTTAGGTAAAATACTCAATATTAGAGCATCATAACATTTCACCCTGCAAGTTCAAGGGGAAAATATTCAAAATTCCTGATCAACGCATATACTTTTCACACTTTCAGGCTTTGCCAAAAAACAAATCACTCAGCTTGCCTCCCAGACACCTGCCCGTTAAATCAAAACATCAGCAACATTTCCCTTTCCCTTGGTGTGGTCCCTAACGCCTTAAAGACTGCATCTATCACTCCTATCCTGAAGAAACCTGGCTTGGACTCTAACGACGAACTACAGACCAATCTCTAATTTACAATTTCTATCAGATGTTTTAGAACGTGTGGCTATGGATCAACTACAGGCACGTATCAAAGTTAATGACTTGTTTGAGCCATGTTAAGGTTGTGAATGATTTACTTATTGCCTCTGATGTGGGGGCTATAAGTATCATTTTGCCCTCAATCTTAGTGCCGTCTTTGATACAGTAAATCAATATTGCTTGGTCACTTGCAGACATTCTTTAACTGGTTCTGTAACTGGTGGCATTTTGTCTCCATAAATTCCCCATAGCCTTAGTCAATTATGGTGTACCTCAGGGTTCAGTCTTGTGCTTTTTACATTTTATTATTTATATGCTATCTCTCAGCCAAATTATATGCAAACATGGTCTTCATTTTCACTGTTATGCAGACTATACTTATATTTATGTTAAAACCTCTTTCCCCTCTATTCTCTCCCCTCCGTCAGTTATCTCTTGTTTGCATGACAGCATACTGTGGTTGACATTAAATTCCCTGAAGTGAAATAGTGACAAAACAGAAATTTTACTGGTGGGCAGAAAATCTCAGCTAGGTTAACGTGACAGTTTATATTCATGCACTCATGTGTCAGCTATAGTCAGGACACTGGGAGTCACACTTGATCATATTCTGTCTTTTGAGCCACATGTGAAAAAATTGATTAATTGATTCTTTCACCTTAGAAATGTTACCTCAAGTTGGCAATTTTTATCAATGTCTGATGCTGAGTGCCTGATCCATGCATTTATAACATCAAGACTTAATTCCTCCAACTCCAATGTTGCCAAATGTCCTTCCTCAGACTTTACAAGAGACAACTTCTGCCTATGTCTGACTGCCTACAGTCAATTTGTAAAAACCTGTATGTTTTTTTTTCTCCATTTACTCTTGTTGTATCTTTCTTGTGCTTTTCTTTATTCATGATGTACAGCATCCTTGGGTTTGGAAAGGCACTTTGTGAATGTGCAATACAAGTAAATAAAGACCCCTAAAGTGCCTGATTTGGAATGGGGAATTGCTGAACTGAGGAAGAAAATTGTATAATTTATAAAAACATCCATAACGGCACCCTTAAGATAGCTGTGAGTTTGACACAGGTGAACAACGTTTATTGCCGGTGTCAAATTTGACACTGATACTTCTCACTAATATTGAATGATGAAATTTCAATAAGAGATCACAAAATTCTAATTTGAAAAAAATATAGTTTTCTATTAGTACTAACTTCCTTGGTTATCAATTTTATATTTGTTTTATTTAAAAAGATATGTTTTTTTTCAGACTTTGAGCAATCACCATACAGTTATGCACCTGTGTGAAATGAATATAATCTACTTTTCCTCTGCAAAACTGAAAAACAGATAAGAACAATATATTCAATGTAGGTTCCCTGATGTAGCAAAAAAGACTGAAACAGTAAAGATCTGATGGGTTAAATATTCAGAGGTTTCTGTATTAGAACAAATTCTGAAGAATTAGCATCACAGACTAATATACAGTTCATCATCTTGTTCATGCTCAGAGAGTACTCCAGTCAGAACAAGACTAATCTTGTTTTCGTAGCAACAGATGGAGAGCTGTTACTGAGTGAGAAACCTTTCAAAATATTGTTTCATGCAGTGGATATTCATCTTTTTCATCATGCGGTGCTCTGAGATTGAATGTGTCTAGTAGGGAGGCCTTAGATTATCCTGGGCATTCCTCCCATGACTGAAACATAACCCCTCTGTTTTGTTGTGAAGTTCCAAAGAAATCAAGGTCATCTGCTCCCACAGTGACACTGCAGGAGCAAAACTGCATACTTTAACACTGAGCTTTGAAATACAATGTGCACCAGCCTCGTCACACACTCCAGAGGCTCTCATCCATGAGTTCAATATCAAGACTGCTTTTCAGAGCACAGCTGTGTAGGTCAGCTGCCAAAATCTTCTACATACTCTACAGGTGTTCTCCGGACTTAAGTACTTGCTACACAATTTTAAACTCTTTCAGAAAACAAATGAACACATTTGCTCAAAATGACCACTGTTACTGGGCTCAAAAACATTTTGAAAACAATATGTATGTTTTATATATAATATAAGGAATGATTCTACACTTAATTTATTTATGGAACATGTCAGCTAGGCACACATTTTCCTTCCCATTATGTTAATTGGTAGTTCAGGAGACCTCAACAGAACAGTTTAGAATGACAATAAAAGCAAAACCATTTAGCCATAATTTAAACAAAAATAATACTTACTTGCTGATGTATTCTGCGTTCAGCACTTTATTACAAATTTTGCATTTAAAGCACCCAAGGTGCCAGTGTTTGTCCAAAGCCACCAGAGACTGTTCATTTTTAAAATCTTTTCCACAGCCACAGCAGTCTGAAAAACAATATTTTTATGGTAAAGTCAATTCTAATCCCACTGCGAAGCCTCTAGAAAAATGTTTTAACTGTGAAGTACAGAAACATAATTATGAATCTTTCACACATAAATACACTAAAAAGACATATACTTTAAGCTACTTAAGCCAGCAAAGCTAACGCATGGTATGATTTAATACCATGATCATTGAGTGCTGCAAAGACAGAGGTGTGGTTTGAGGATATACTGTACTAATCCTATATATTCTCTAAGTCATGTTCTATGGGTAACTGCATCAGCAACAATAAAATGTTTGGTTACATACTACCTTCAAAAACCTGATTGAATCATAAATGTCCTGTCTTATAAATAAGAATACACATCAGATTATTTATTTTTTCTGTTCCTTGTGAGAGACTATAAACTATGCTTCTGAAATAACCCTCATAATTCATCATAAGATGAACTATGTTTTTGTTTGTTTTGATACTTATTTCCCACATGCTTTGTTGGCGGAATATGAGAAGTACGATCAATAATTAGCCCCTTAGATCAATTCAAATGTGTTTTTATCACTGTACATGTCAAAGGATCCCATGAATGATTCATGGTTGTATGTTCTCAAAGCACAGAATAAAACTGTCAAAAAGGAAACCCTAAAGCAGCTGCTCATGTCAGGTCAGGTGGGAAAACCTGCACAAGTTTTAAAGGGAATTGGTCAAGGTTAGTTTGTTTCAGTTTACATTCGATTCTGATGTCCTTGATGCCTTTTTGTCCTCTCAATGAAACCACAATACCGTACATTAAAAATTCATACAATTATACCTTTGTAGGGGGTCTAAAGAGAGATATACATATTTTGTGATAAACTTTTAATGAGTTTACATTCCCAGATGAAAGTCTACGGACACACAATGTCCAATATAATAATGGATAAAGGGATCTATGCACTTAAACATGTTACAAACTATTAAATTAATATTTTAAAATTAATTAATGGGTGTAAGCAATCTATGGCTTATGAGAATTGTATTATAAGAATGTATGACAATTCTTTATATTGTATATGCAAAGAATTAATTTAAATGTCAAACCTTACATGTTTTTGTAACTTCACTGCTAGAAATATTTCTTTCAATTATTTTTGCAAGACACTTATGCAAATACTAGCTATTCGTAATGATGAAACCACAATGCAATCATATGGAAAAAATAAACAAAACCCTTTACTAGAGATTAAACTGTAGGCTTTCAAATGATTTTCTGTAAAGGCGATTGTGACAATGTTAAGAGTAACCAGACAAAGGTACAAAGGCAAAGGGTTTTGCTCCTTTTTTCCTAAATTTTCCTTTTTAGATTAACGTTCATGACATTAACTTCCCTCCATTTGCCTCCAGCACATCTGGCTTAAAGATTCTTTTAAGTCCTACTGGATTATTCCTTATCTGCAAGCTTTTTAAAAATTAGCTGCCTTGCAGGTTTGTACAAGTTGATCATTTTCAATATGGCAAGAAAAAGAAAGAAAAAGAGTCAAGAAACATGGGCGCCAGACGCTGGAGAATGGAGACAGGATGTGCGAATGTCTTTCTTTCAGGAGCACACTTAAAATAACAAACATAGAACTGGTCTTATGATATGTGATATTAATAATTAACAAGACATTGCTTTCTGAGATTTGGCCTTTGTTTGTGAAGGTCGGTATGAAAGAATCTTTATCAACAATGTCAGATGAAGAAATGGTGGACACAGCTGTGCAAATCTGCTGGAGTACATCCATGCCGATCCTTTATGATAAATTAAATGACTAAAGGAGAATTGGAGGAGAAGTGCTTACTTCGGACAACTTGGACTGGTGCAGGGCTGTTGGCAGGCAAGGGCTGTGAACACTTTTGGCAAATGCATTCTTTCCCATTGAAAGTCACCCGGTCGCCTGGAGGAAAAGGCTGTCTGCAAGTCAAAAGAAAAAAAAACACTGTTACTCACTTGACATAACTTTTACACATTTAAGCCTGCTGGATGAAGACTCCATCACTCTGTCACACCCTGAACACCCAGAGAGCGCTCTACTTCTGTCCTGTTCCTAATTCCCTGTGATTATTCATGTCTTTCCGGTGTGTCTTGTTGTGTAGCCTATTTACTTCCTGTGGCTGCTCTGCTCCTGGCTCTGCAGTGAGGGTACGGATGTCGTGAGACCCGCCTGTTACCAGGTCGCCCCACGTCTGTGGCCTGAGGGCATAGGTTTCTATCCCGACATCGTCCGACCCCCTGAGCCTGGGCTTACCTCCGTGTTGCCCCTTTTTCCACTACGCATAGGGTCTCTCCTGCTCTCCTTGTCATTCCATGGAATGCCCATCCAACATCCATGACACACTTAGACTCAGTCTTTTAGGTTTTCAGGAGAATACAGAAGGTGTGCAAGAAAATAGGAGCAACAGACACTTTACATTTTGGTACACACTGCAGCAGCATCATATTAGAGGTTAGAAACTAGGCCTCAGCCTCATGAGTAATACTGTATATGAATATCTTATTAGATTTTGTTGCATAAAGCTGAAAGGCTGCAATGCATTTGAACTTAAAAAATTAAAGTAGATGCAGTAACAGATGCATCCCTCATTGGAGAATCCAGCTCATGTGGCATTTTCGATAGCTGGCACATTGGTGCAACAACTTGAATTATCACCAGTATAAATATGTGTTTTCCTTATCCAAAATTATAATAATACAAATACGGAGAAGAAGAAGAACTTTTAGTTATAAAGCACCTTTCCAAAGCCAACGAAGCTGTACACGGTGATTAAAGAAAGTAATAGACAAAAATGTAGGACAATCAGAAATACTGTAGGCACTAGTATACAGGTGAGTTTTAACTTTAGATTTCAAGAGAATCAAAGAATTTGTCTGTCACAAAGTCAGATGAAGACCGTTCCATAACAATGACAGCAAAAGTCCAAGATTTAGTCCTAAGTACAGTGAGCAAAGGACTTACCACAATTAAATGGAGCCTACAGGAAGGAATGTAAACATGGAGGTGTTCAGAGATTCCAGCCCAGATTATTTAAAGTCAGTAACAAGATCTTACACAGAATGTGTGACTTTATAGGCAACCAATCTATGGCTAAAACACGGTATTAAAAGTATGGAATTCTTGACATTGTATATGTAAAGAATACAATGTCACCAGGTTGACAGTTTTTTGTAACTTCACTGCTTTAAATATTTCTTTCAATTATTTGTGGTCAGATGTTCATGCAAATACCAGCTGTTTGTAATGATCAAACCATTACAACTCAAGATTTAAGCATAGGTGTGATATATTGCCAGGGTCTGGTGTGAGTTAGAAGTCAGCCAGAGTTTTGGACATTTGCTTAGCAAACTAAACTAAACTGAAAACATATTTGCATATTATCTAACCAAGAGGAAGCATATACTGTACATGTAAATAACAAAAACCAAGTGGCCCAAACTCAAATCCTGTGGCACACCATGACTGACTGTGGCCATGGGGGATTTATAAGGACCAAGGGAAACAAGATGCTGCCAGATGGTCAGGTATGAGTGAAACCATTTAAGCACAGTACCATTGATAGACAATAATGCTTGCAAGCGTTTGAGCAACTCTGAAGGATTTACTGTATCAAAACCTCACCAACATCAAGGAGCATAAGAATACTTACAGCCCCCAAAGTCAGTCACAATAGGTCAATCATATACTGTACAACCCTGATAAAAGCAGTCTCAGTGCTATGATTACAATGAAAACTGGACTGAAATGGTTAAAACAAGTCATTAGCTATCATGTAAGCCTGTGATTAATGCTCTAAAAACCTAAGATAGAAACGTGAATTTAGAAATTGGTGTGTAGCTCATCATTATATCAGAATCCAAGCCAGGTTTCTTTAGTATTGGAGTGATTGATGGAGTCTTTAAAGCATTGTGGACCACACACATGGAAACTAGAACTTGACAATATTGACAATTAAAGAGAAGATGTTTGACAGGCAAACTTATTATAGAGAGGTAGGTATGGGATCTAGGCAACAATAAGCTGTTTTACGGCTGTTAATAAAAGTTGTTCTGAACCAACTAAGCTAAATTCAGAAAAAATGGTACTCAGGGAATGCCAATGTAAAAATGAGGACTCTAATAGCTGTTGAAATCAGGTACAGTGCTAAGGTTTGATTCAGATAATTGAAGATTTATCAATCTAGCATCAAACCTGGTTTGAAAAAATGGTTTAAAAACTTAAAACAGAGGTCATGGTGGAAGAAAGAGCAGTCATCAGTGGATTTAATGAGCTTGTTAATAACAGAAAAGAAGATTTTCTAATCCAAAGCTGTTTGCATCCAAGATATAGGAGGATCACTCAGAACCCAGAGCAAGTCTACAGACTTACAGGTGTTCATTGTATGCCTGAGTGTGAACCACTAGGCCGTTTTTTTTCCTAAAGTGCTCCAGATGCCATCCAGTTAGCTTCAACTGAAAACCATACATTGGCTATATAGTGGAAATCTCACACCTGAGAGTGGTGCAATTACTCTCTCATAGCAACCAGCAACCAGTGTGTATGAGGAGTTAGAAATGTGGTTGATTTATCAAGTCAGAATCCCTGCTGGTTCTTTATCTCCATTATTTTCAGAGAGCAAACAGCATAAACTTAGTGGCATCACCCTGCTGTCACATCATATTGAAATCAGGAAACATGATTTATCTCCTAGCTACTGCATTTTCAGATTTTAGATCAGAGGACTGCTGATTCATATCATAATCTGCGTTCATGAGACAAGAGCTACTGGTTAAGAAGTAAAATAACTTAAAAAAACAGAGGTGAGCTGTAGTCCAGCTATGAATTCTTTTCAAACAGCAACTCCAGGTGACTAGTTCAGAAGAGGCTTTTTCTGACAAAACCCAGAACAAAAGATCACTTAAACTGATTTATTGAAATGACAGATGTCCACTTTGATTTCGCCCAGTAAATTATCATAATTCAAAAAGGTGGGTTTTGCTCAGTTATTTTAGAGAAGTTGCATCAAAATAGCCACATTTTATGGTCAGGAGATTTAATGTTCACTAGTACGCAGACAAACTGTGTTTTACCTCCACATATACTGTACCAACTGTAAAAACAGACTTACATTTCTTTATTCTCAGCCTGGTCTTTCTTCAAATCACAGGTAGTGGCTACAGTATCTCATGAATTCTAATGCATAATGTATGAGTCACATGTAGCACACCATGATTAAAGTCAAGCCATTCAGAACAATGTCATGTCACAAAGTGGGAATGGTCTATACTACCTACAATAATAACCTATTTCACTCTTATAGAGGCCGTTCAGACTCTTATATGCTTTGAAATATTAGTGAAAAACATACACACACATTTCCGCATTTAATATTTCTCTTTATATCGGTTGCACAACCCCCCCCCCCTCCCCCAGATTAACAAATTATTTTTTAATTTGGAAGTACAGTAGTAGTGACCAGGCTTTTGAGAACATACTGTACAGTAAATGCCAATTCATATTTTGTTTACAAATTAGAAAAATGTAGAGCAACACAAAATATGCAGTTGGAAAAACTGGAAAAAGACCCATATCATTCTGCTTTGCAAGGTTATGAGAAAAGTTTGATTTTAAAGTTGTCTCCAAGTCCGTTTAAAAAAAAATATACACACCTAAAAAATCTGAAGAACATACGCTTTATATTTAGATTTTTTATGGTACCATACTTATAATCCTACTGAATTTATATTAAATGAATTGGGCCTCTTCAAAAAGCTCCAGATTAATTTGATCATTAAAACGCTATTTAATTTGCGGTTGTGTGAAGAAGAGTTCCCTAATGAAATAGGCACAAGCTGCTGTCACTGATTAACGAGCACTGACAGTCTCCGCTTAGTTGCAATAGAGGAAAACTGAAAAGAAGACCACTACCCTCGGTGAAAATGACATTAACCATCCAAGTGACTCAAACTTTTGAATTGCAGACTCAAAAGAGAGGACAGGACAGCAATCAAAGCATTCAATGAATTTCTTCCGGCAGTGATTAAAGTTGATTTTTTTTAATTGTCATTTGTTATTTACTCTTGTATACCAACATACTACATTTCAACATCATTGTATTTTTAAAGAAAAACACAGGAAATATCAGACTCTTACCTGAAACATTTGCACTTATTGTGCTTTCAAACTACTGAAATGCTTCAGGACTGAACATGGGAAGCGACCACACAGGAGTTTCCTTTTTGCATTTTGTCTCAGTCCTGCAGCGGCCATCAACAAATTGTGTTGCAAGTATAGTGATGCCCATCAAAAATATTTTGCAAAATAATATGAAAGTAATTGTTGCATGATACTTAAGAACATAAAACAAAGTGAACTGCATGAAAATAAATTGTGACATAATGTCAGGCATTCCTTGCCAATGCATCTAAAGCAACATAAAAAGAACCTGGGAACAGAGAAAGCACGAGAACTTGACATGCGAAAGGTTACATGGCCCACTACAAGGGAACCTTTGTACAAATCTGGATATCGTATTGCGCACTTAAAACCTCCACAGGTAAACTGAGTCTGGGAGAAGGGGACCGCGGAATTCTTACAGCCAGAATGATACACATGCTTGTTGTGGGAGAGTCTGAGCAGGTTCTAAACAGACGCTTTGTAAACGTAACGGAACTATTGCTTCCTTTACATGAGAAAGGGTTGGTAACTTCTCAAAACCAGTTAAATATCATCATACATTTCCAAAATAAATCATTTATTCCCCAACATATACAGTATGTAACATTTGTGCTGTAACTGCAGTATATTATAGTAAAAGATATTTTACTAAAATATACTATAGTATATATACTATACATATACAGTACTATATATATACTATAAGATATATTATAGTAAAATATATTTTTCTATAATGAAATGGCCGGCCCTTCACTGGCCATAAATTCAAAAGGCATTATCTTTTAAAGGAAACCAGTGAATAATGTGGTCTTAAAAGGTGTACAATTTCCTTCAAATGCCACTGAAGAACCTTGTTCTATATTCTGTCAAACAAGAACGCAGTGGCACAGTCCCATTAGACTGATGCAGTATTATTGATTTGGACTGATGAATGAATGGACCCAGCTCTTTACTTCTCAGCATTGCTAGCACATTTGCCTGACAGACAAAAGGTCTAAAGACCATTTGTCATAATTCATCCTGCATTTGTAACAGCAGTTTGAAAAAGTGGTTTGACCTCAAGAAATTTTAGAACCCAAAAGCTTATTTCTTCCCCGTTGGGAGTTCAATTACACTGAAACCTCACTATTCTGTGTAGGTGAACAATAATGATATGGTGGTGAAAGGACAAAAGTGCTTTGAAACAGGACCCTAACAACTATTCATTGGTACCACATGGGGGTTGCAGGCTCACAATAATTTTGTGACATTATCTGGGTCCATTAGGACGGATTATACAGTATGTGATAGATGTGCATACCTCTTAGCACTCAATGGGTTATTACTTAGTCAGTTATTCCAATACTGGAATAACTGACCTCAGAGTACTGTTAATTGCACTTATTGTGCCTATAGGTTGTGGCAGTTGATGAAAAAAAGTAATAAATCTATGATATTCATGTCCCAAAAATGTATTTGGCTTCCTTTTAAGACAGTGCCCATCTTTGGTGATTTTGCAGCTGGGTGCTCTTTTTTATAATTTCTAACCCTAAACTTACTAATGGCCAAATTTCAAGAGCTGTGTTGATAACATCCTCCACACAATTATCCACTAATCTAATGATGTATAGTAGTTATATACCTAGGACAGAAATGCTTGTACCTTAAAAATTCTTATAATTCTATTATTTTGAGCATCTAATACTATTATTATGATAATTAAAGTATTTGGAAAAAGTAGAATATTCGTTCTATTTCTTTGAATGGAAAATGACCTGGTACAGCTAAGTTCCAGTGAGTCATTTTTTTACTAATGTAGGTAAAATGGGCTCCAAATACGTACACTGGGATTTTGACTCAAAGAAAGACATCATAAATCAGTTAAATTTTGACACCCTCAGTGATGAACACTTTCTACAGTTTCATGAGACAGGCATCTGGACTCAGAACCCCAGCTGGAGGTCATCAGTCAATAATCCACTCACAGGGCCAAGATAATCTATCAATCAGAACCTGCTGGATGGGGGAGAACACTATACCTGGTGACATCGCAACCAATCACTTCCTGTACACAATTTGACTTAACACTTACTACACATCCATTTGCTTTTGCTCTCTGAGACTCAGGCAACTTTCCTGCTACCTTGTAAAGTGGCAGCAACTACTGCTGTTCAAACTACAAGCAAGTGCTGATCTGATAGACCTATATAAGCCAGAAATCTGCCCAAGACCATTTATGCAATAAGAGGAGTCTAGAAAGGGCTCCCCAATTGTAATAGTTGGACTTTTGTTGACACTCCTGAATATCACGGAACACTCGAGCATTTAAATCTGCACTTAACTACTGTACATTCCCAATTTTTGATATTTTGTGCCGCTTCATTGGAAACGAACTCAGCAAAGATACACTCTACATCCTTGCTAACAGGCATTCCAGAGCCAGCAGATACGAAGTCAATGCAGTAAATGAATCCTGCATTACTCTTATCCATTGAAGAGCATTACTCTTATCCAGCCACCAAGTGTCCTCCACACGTCTAAATTCCTGACACTGCCATTTTATTAAAATCCTTTGCAAATGCTGACACTTTCTTCCCTACCAACATTAAAAATACACAGCATTGCATCTCACTTTATATTGTTGATATCATACAGTATTATTTTCTGAGGTTATTGGTAACCTAAGTGCTAAATGCACTCATTTAGCATATACTGTAAAGTCATAATGCAATACTCCCCAGAGGACTCACAATAAACAGTAAAACATAAACCAGACAACAATAGTGGATACTATGTGAAAGAGTGCCTTTAAAACTAAGAACAGGAGCACTTCCTTACCCATTTAGCTCTGGACGTTTGGAACAAGCCCAGTCAAGCTAGTGAAGTTAATACCCTGATTTCTTACAAATAAAAACAGCTGGATGAGATCAATTATCTTAAATCAATTAATTACTAAATACCAAAGTAATGCCAGTTTAAAAGCTTTCCACTTGTGCCCTCCGGTTCAAGTTACCCTGTTCACATTGTTCAGTGAGGAAAGCTACTGGATTGACTTTGTTGGTGTCTTTGAGGATTTCTTAACACTTATATTAGGTTCCCACACAATCTTCTCTGTTCATGTTAAAATGCAACTGTCTTGTCGTATCCTCAATTTCTACTATTTTCTTGGAAGACATTCCTTGTTCTGTGGTGTGTCTTTTGTTAAATGACAAGTTATTGCTATTATCACGGATGTCGGATAGGGCATGTCGTGGAATGACAAGGAGACCCTATGCGTAGCGGTAAAGGGGGCAACACGGAGGTTAGCCCAGGCTCAGGGGGTTGGACGATGTCAGTATAGAAACCTACGCCCTCAGCAACAGATGTGGGCTGACCTGGTACTGGCCGGGTCTCACAGCATCCGTACCCTCAATGCTGAGCGAGGAGCAGAGCAGCCTCAGGAAGTAAATAGGCTACACAACAAGACACACCAGAAAGACATGAATAATCAAAGGGAACTAGGAACAGGACAGAAGTAGAGCTCCCTCTAGGAGAACAGGGCGTGACAGCTATATTTGTCTGTGCCTTAGAGGCAGATTGAGGTGAGTAGCATTACGACTGCTGATAGTAGCCATCTACTGCTGACAGATGGTTAATCGGTACAAGCTGCCTCCATATTCCCTTCCCCAGAATCAGTGGGACCTTTCCTTGATGTTGTACACATGGAGCTCTCCATTGCATTGGCTCACGGAGAGGGGAAAGGACTCCTCTTCTGTCAAGTGTCTAGACCAGCATTAAATACTCTCAAAGCAATATTGAGCCCACCTCTGAATATAAGGAGAGATGAGGCTCCCACATGGGCAGGGATTATTGGTTATGAGTAGTACAGTATGTATGCATTACCACCTGGGGAGGGTTTCAGGTGGGGGGAGGGGAGCATATGAAAGGAAATGGGACTGTTGTTCTGGATCATGCTGTTTCAGAATGTTTCTATCACCCTCCCTCAAAAAATCATAAAAAAGTGGAATGCGACACCTTTTCTTGGTATGCCATGTTTCATTGCTGTTAATAACGTTCTTTGCTAGTTTTGCTATCTTTGCTGTTAATAACGTCTTTTCTATCTTCCGAAAAAATGCTTGCTCATGATGCACTAAATTAACAAATTCTAGGAAAACAGCATTTTTTGAATTCTACATGTTTTTCACTTGAAAATTTTGATATTTTGTTTCCTAAGTGTTTTCAGGCTTTACATGAATTTCAATATACTGTACTTAACGCAAAAAAAATATTCTGCCATGCTTCTCTGTTCATGACTTTCAAACTCTTGGGTAATGGCTCTGCCTTACATTAGACACCGTCCAAATACAGCAAATTAGTCAAGTGAACATTCACATTTCCAATTAAGAGATTACTTCACAAATACAGAAGCACTAAGATAATTTATCTTACACAAATGGGATCTTTAATTCCATACAGCAAAGAGAGCTGCTGAAATCTAGCCATAGTGTTCAAAAACAAAATGTATATATAATAATAGAGCAAATGGTATACTCTATCTTCTAAAAATAACTTACACTTAGTAGTTAAATTTGAAGTGAAACATATCTTAAGGTTTATGGTGAACAATGTAGAATAAAAGGTATTTTGCATAAAGGCAAAACAACCTATACCCATCTCAGTCAACAGATATACTGTACTATACTGATCCCAAACAGCACCTATGCAGTATACACCTTACTAAGAAGTCATCAAAAACTATTTGGAAATGTTCCTTGAATTGTAGAAAAAGAAACAAAAATGTCCTCACCTGCAAACAGCACAGACGAAGCACTTTGGGTGATAGGTTTTCCCCAGAGCAGAAACCACCTCCCCTTCTATAAACTCATCACAGCTAAAGCAGCGTGTTCCATACAGCCTCTGGTAATCCAAGGTACAAATGTACTCTCCTTGGCGTACGAAAAAACCACCCTGGGCCAAATCACAGCCACACACTGAAAAGAGAAAACATGTTTACCATGAATCAGTGAGCAATAACACAACTTGGTCAGCAGTATGACAGCAGTATCAAAAAGTGAGCCCAGCTTAGCTTTTTTGATTAATATTTTAATACACATGTAGAGTCAAAGGGCATGGTTTACAAAACAAAAAAAGCAAATTTTGAATGAAGTAATGAAACAAATTCTAAAATAATTTGTCAAATACATATGGAATAAAGTTTATGAGTCTACTGTCTTAAGCAGTCACTACAAAATCCAACCATTATTACACTTAATTACGAAATATAATATTTAAATTGTTAGATTTTTTTTTCCCCAAGAAGAATTTCTTGCAGAAACAGGACTTCATTTGATTTTTTCAGCCTATGCATATTTATTTTCCAGGTTTCTACCAGAAAGATTTACCACTTAAGCTAAATTATTCCTTTTTTTCAGCATGCTCCTTATTACCAGTGCCTTGCAAAACACGAAGACAATTCCAATGGTGTTTTTATCCATGCATGCATTTTCTAACCACTTTACTGAATACTGAGTCATGGGGGAGCTGGACCCTATCCTGGCAAGCAAAAGACACAAAACAGAGTACACCATGGATAGGACACCAGTCCATCAGAGACCACTCATGGACACAAACATACACACACACTCAACCCAGGGCCCATTTTTCCAGAAATCAATTAACCTACAGGTATATCTTTGGACTGTGGGAAGAAAATGGAGCACACAGAGGAAACCCAAATGAACATAGTGAAAACATCCCAAACTCCATGCACACAGCATTCCAAGAACTGCATGCAGGGCCCCAGAGCTGCAAGGCAGCAGTACTGACCACTGCATCACTGTGCTGTTCCTATGAAGTTCCATTTTATGAAATTACAAAAAGAGTCATACACATTTTACTTTATTCAAACGTGAATAAAATGACGGCTTCTGAAAGGTTAGCTTAAAAGCAGGTTTCCAATAAGATTTTCCAGTACTTTGCTCCATTTGTATTCCCACTAGTCTTAACCTGCTTCCCAGTACCCACTAATAAGAAGCAGAACTGAAACATAATGCTGCAACTTCCATTGTAGACAGTAGGGATGGTGTTAACTGAGTGATGTACAGGTACTGTACTATGTTGGGTTTGAGTTGTTTTGAAAGATCCTTGGTCTTCATTCTTGAATTTTTGCTTGAAGTTCAATACCTGACTGAGGTACAAATGTACAGTAGATGTTTAGCCATATGTTTGAATACTTTTGGATTTTTCTTTCCAGATGATCAATTTAATTATTTCATTTTGTTTTTTGCTTTACATACATGGAGTATTGTAGGTTGTGTATATAACAAATATTAGTTACCACTTCAAAGTATCATGAAAAATTTGAAAACTGTTCAAAGGTCAGAATACTTTTGCAAGGCCCTGTAAATTAGTACAGATACTCTTCATTGTCTGATTTTATTTCACAGATCAGTTTTCCACAGAATCGAACTTTATCTGACACAAAAACAAAAGCAATAAATTAACAGCAGATTGAATTTAAATTTATATTTTTAAATTACTGATGAAAGATTAACTTATATAACACATCTTATGATTGAGTGATGGATTTAAAATGATGTTACATCATTTACTTAGGTTTAATGTAATTATTAAGGAACATTATTGATGGCTGTCATGGATGATGCCATTATAATAATATATAAATAAAAGTGTGATACCAGTGGTTCTCCTTCAGCAGCTCATGCATACACTTCAAAAAAGCTCCAGCACTAGTAAAATGAGGAATCAAGAAATGAGAAGTAACACTGATATCCAGTTTATGTGGAAGACATTAGACATTTCTTTCTCCATTATGCTCATGGGGTGACAAGCTACAGTATATTATGTGGAACAATCTGTTACACAAAAACATTACATAACTTCAGCTCTTTGGGGAGGTGTGGGAGGAAGGAAACAACAGCTGAAAACCAGATGCAGGGTGCTCCTAAATGTCTTTGTGCTTTTATTGAACTTGATCACTGTCAGTAATATGCAGGCCTTCATGTGAAACACAGGGTGAGGCCAAGGTACATGAAGTCATGTTTTTGACCTTTTATTCAAACCATTACATCTTACATCATATTGCTGTAAACACAAGAATTGAATAACCGTGCCAGATGCGGAGAGGAATCAAAACATTGTGTATGATCTGTTCTTCCGTTTTACTTGAGGGAAGGATTTCAAGCATACCACTTCACATCACTCCTCTTGATGTTTCCCGGGGTTTTGAGGGGTATATTTCTAGGTTAACGTAATAAATTAAACTGCTGCCCAGCACAGTAAAGCATTCCAAATTTACAAACATTTTTTACAAATCTCATGTATGCAAAAATCACAAAATACTGCAGATGAACATTTGTTGTTTATATTTTAATATACATTCAGACTTTTAAAGAATGTATTCTTTACTCAGTCTTAATGAACTCCTGTAATAATAATATTGTGAAGGAAATTTCAGAGCCAGAGTGTCATCTGAAACATCCACTCTACTGGTAGCCTCTGGTGAAGTTGTTATTCACACTTGGTCCTGGAAAAACTGTCAAAAGTGACCGTTTCAATAAATTCACAGAATAATGCAGGAATAATTCTCAGGAAACATTAGAAATATTTTCCAATGTTGCTTTCCTATAACTGGCGTTGGTACACAATGTAACACAGAACCACAGCTCCTGTTGCCAGAACATTTCACAAGTGATTGGATTGCATCCAGAACCTCCTGATATAACTTCCTTAAACAATGAAAAAACATAAACAATAGGAGCTTATCAGAGGTTTTGTGGCAAAATGTTACAAACAAATATTAGTGTAATGGAATTATCTTTGATCTATCCATTTCACATTGTACAGTACATTTAAACTGGACCTCTTCTAGAAACATTCATTTTGTTGTGGGTGTCTTCTTATTCATTTATGTGGCTGACACATTAATACAAAGCACCCTGCAGAAGTAACAATTACTGATTTTGTTATACACAATTATATGAATAGAATCTGTTATATGAATTTCTACAACTGAGTTAGGAGTCCAGAGCCTTATCAACCACATTGCCATCTCTCTATAGCTCAGAACATAGATTCTTCCATATTGTAGAATGTATTTTCCAAGCGCAAGAAAAACAAAACAAAAATGTTTAACAAGGTAACAAAATATTTTTTCTGTGTCTACTCAAGGAATTAAACATTCAGTGAAAAAAACATATACTGTAGTTAACTATATTTGTTTTAAACCACACATCTATATAGTAAATACTGTTTTGATATTGCTTATAAGGAAAAGCAGGCAGGTATAGGAATAGCTAACATGGAAAACATGTTATAATGGCCCCACGGTAGTCAAACGTATATTTCCATACAATTATTATTAATAAATGCTAACATCTACAATAGTCAAAAGACATTTGAGTTATCCCTGCAGTCTCTGCAGCATTAATGCTTAAAATAATGTTAAGTTTGTTTCTTTTATAATTCCCAGAATTTAAAAATCTCAGCACTAGTGTCTCTGTCAGTCAATATGCTCACAGTCAGGTAACATGAGATGTAGTGATTACACTGTATATATAAACTCAGGTTGCTTTATCAAGTTACAAAGATTGCCTTTCAACCTAGGCTATTTATAGCCTGGCAGATGGTTTAGGTCTGATAAACAAAAAAACACTCCTTGTTACTGAGTTACTGATACACCCCTTTTTCCTTTCCAGGCAACCTTGCCTCATCCATGGACACAGTTAAAATAACCACAGACACAAGCCCTGTCTTTTCACACACCTGCCCCTGCCTCACTGCAGTTCTGCTATTCACGTCGGCATTAAAGAAAGCTCTGATTCAATTCTCCCAGGGCAGCACACAAAAGTTGCCATTTGAGCAATTTTTTTCTACAATACAACTCATAGAGCTATCGAACTACTACACAAGGCACCATGGTGTTTTACTATCAGGCATTTCCCATTAGGCAATGCAACAGACTGCACTTCACACGCTTTGGTAACAGAATTTCACTGTATCAGTTTCACTTTATTCATTCTTCGGAGTTCATATCTCCTCCTTATCTCCATCTTTGGACCTGCTAGTCTCAACCGAGGATTGCTGCCAAGCCAAACCCCAGTTTGGAATGTTGCAGCTCGCGAGCAATTGTACACGACTTGGCCCTCAGTGCTTGTGTTTGTAGCAGCTTACTCTTTATAAGTACTAGTATCACCAGCAGCTCTTAGGGGGTTCTTTAAAACACTACAGTCTGCACTTGTTTAATTTAAAAGAACCACGAACAAATACAGTAAGTGCAGAATATATGGTGAATTAAATGTGTTCCTTCCTATTCATTTACACAACTTTGCTGTTTATGCCAATGAAAATTGGACTCATCACTTTTATATAAACATTAAGAAAGGTTTAGCAATTAATAGTGATGCAACAGATAAAGATATTCCACAAGAAGCCTACAGTAATAACCCCGCTCTGTAACTTTATCATTTTCTTGTGCATCACAAAGCTCATATGAATTCTATGAGCTTTATCCATGCATAGAAATAGTACATTTATCAATGGTTGCCTATTTATAAATAAAAGCAAAATCATTTTTTTACCTGTATGACACCTCTACACATTTTACAGTTTGACAGGATTGTTTTCATTATTACTAGTTAGTTGATCTAACACTATAGACTAACACACTGAAATAAAACAGCAAACGAATGATGTAAAATCTTTCTGTTATAAGTGCATAACTTGATCCATCTTGGCTTTTCCTGTTGAGTGAAAAAATACTTGATCAGCAAAGAATCGTATAACAATAAATAGTTATAAATAATAAATAATCCATGTATGAGTATTACATAAAAAATAGGAACAGGTAATAGGTTTATTCCATGCTGAAAAAAAGAAGAAAGAGAACACAACGTTTCGGCCGTGGAGCCTTCTTCAGGTTACATAAAAAATGTTGAAGTACTTAATATTAAATTACCAAATATTCAATTTTGGAAAACTAAAAAACAGTACAACCAGAACTAAACCTAACACCAGGAAAGGTGAATGAGCTTCTCAGTCTAAAGTGTAGGCTCTGTGTGCCCAAGTACAGTATTAATTTATGATAGATTGATCTTTTTGAACCTGTTAAGGTTAAACAGAGTGTTCTTGACATTTTCAGTAAACTAAAAATAAAATCTTGCTGCAGGCTGACAGATTGCTTTTTGACAACAAGATTTTTTTGATAGAGTATATGTGTTACAGATAGTAACAGTACAGTATGTGTTTGAGAATAACCACAAGAACGGAAGAGTGGAGACCATTCAGCTCATCTACCCTGTTTGGTAGGTAGTTGTTAATTAATGCCAGGCTCTCACACAGACCTTTATTGAAAAAAGTCAGGATAACATCTCCAACAAGTATGCTCCATACACCTACAATTTCCACTTGTATCCTCTGGTTTCACTGTTGAGACAGTCCCACACAGTCACATTACCTTATTGGGCTGCCTTTTTCAATGCCTTTGAAGATTTTGAATACTTGAATTTAATTCCATCATAACTAAAAAAGTTCAGTTCTGTTAATTCTTCTTTTAACTAAGATTCAGGTGTAAAAGTCTGATGCATTTTTTTTAAATGAGCTAGATCTGCTTTCCAAGCTAAATAAGAACACCTATGTACAGTAAATAATATAACTATACACAAATATGTGTATATCCATCCATCAATTTTCCAAATCACTGTACTTAATACAGGGTCCCAGGGGAGCTGGAGCCTATTCAAGCAAGCAACAAGCACAAGGCAGGATACACCGTGGATGGGACTCCAATCCATCCAGGACAGACACACAGACTCAGGTACAAACACAGGGAGAACATACAGATTCCACCCAGATAGCACCCCAGGTCCAGAACTGAACCCTGGGCTCCAGTGTTGTGAGTTGGCAATGCTAGCACTGTGCTACTGTCCCATCGTATATACTGTACGTATATATGAAAACATATTTTAATGTACAAAAAAAAACAAAGGATGATAAGCACACAAATATGTTTCATTAATAATGAATACACAAAATGCAAAAAAATAACAGAAATAAAAATATGATGCTTACTGTGCATTGTTCATAAAAGGGGACTAAACAATTCAATACAGAAAAGTATTGTAAATAGCAACACCACAAGTCAGAACAAAATTGAAAGTTTTTTCCTAAGAATGTTTCAAGAACATTGCCCAAGAGTAATAAACTCATTATACACTATTCCCACCACAAATGCACAATAATGGAATTCTAACACAAATGGTGAATCAACTGAACAAGAGGGACATGGCACAAACCTACAAGCTTGGTTTGGCTGCAATACAATACTTTATAGCGACTGAGACTCTTCTTTTCCTTGTCTCAGCAGTATCAGAAAGATGGGGAAAGCCAGTTTAGGCCAGGTGAAGATCAGATCAGCTTTGCCCTGTGTTCTTGGGATTTGTGATCTGCTACCATCTGAAGATTGGAAGCTTTAGCACTTCCTGGGGTCATAAATCAGCCTGTCAGATCAGTTTTATTACCCATAACATTTCAGTTAGTAGATGACTACAGTATGACTGTACAGTGAAACTGGTTTTATTAAATAGTAACACCGACATCGAAAAGGTCCTGTAATCATATTTTGTGTATAAACAATGCTTATACACATTCATATAACAACTGTTACAAAAAATAATCAGGTTCTGGCAGACATTTGACTTTGCATGTTTAAGCTTTTATGAATAAAATACCTGCACTCTGTTATTTCCAATATCTCTCTTCAAAATTCTATTGCACTTTCCTGTCTTATAGCAGTTTCAACTCAAGTTTTCCACTCAGAATATTGTCTGTTATCTGTAACTTCATGACATGAGATCATCAAATTATTATCTGCCCTCCAAAATGAGGTTTTTGTACCATTTTTGAGTATCACAGTTGTTTTTAGTTTCAGATGAAAATATTTCCTAATGAGAATATTGTAAAGAACTCATTGAAGTTATGTACTTGAACAGTTGTCTAAAAAATACTTCCACATCCTGAAATTCTTTAGCAATTCTTCAGTTATATTAAACAAAATTTCCTGGAACAGAAGCAAGTTAATAGAAAAATACCAGTTGATAAGCTCACTTCCTGTGGAATACAATTACAATTTGAAATAACAATTTACATAACAGAAAATGTAATAAATTAAACGCAACTCAAAGTACACATTTCTTTTTTTATATATATAGAACAAAGTTTGAGAATGCAAACCAAGTAAATTCTTTACCCGCATTAACAACTTTAGAGGGTTAGCAAGCAAGAACAATATATTTAGTTCACCATGCTATTCTGGAGAGTAGCATCATACTCATCCAAGAATTTTATTGAGTCATTCGTTCAAGTATTTCAGAAAATCGTCAATACTCCTCAACTACTACCGGTAATATCATTTTTTTTAAATGTAACCACAAATAAACCTCTCAATTAGAAGATGATACTTTCTTCCCCTGTGGATTCTGTCTAGAGCAACAATATCTTCTTTGTTGCTAGGCAACAATATGTTGCAAGGCAACACAATTTTCTACATGAGGATGAACTAGTTAGTTACTGCTCTTGATTTGCATCCAAACCTACTTTTTAAAACTCTTCAATAGTGCTGAAGGGACTTTAAACTCATTCTTAAAAGTTCCATCTACCTGATGAATGGATTAAAAAAAGAATGTTCAGAAGAAGTAAGCTATAAACTAAGAGTGCTGCAGGTAAGTCTTATTATTTTTGTTTTTAATGATTTATTTAAAATGTTTCAATGTATTTTTTAATTATCTGCAGGAATACTGTACTGTTTGACATGCATGGCAGAGTGATCAACACACAGCCCAACATAAACCCAGAAAGACATCTCATGGATTATTGGCAACAGCATTGTGAACATCTTTAATATAAATGAGTCGCAGCTTGTTTTACAAGAAAGGAGCCAGGGGAAGTCTTTACCAGACAACAATCTATAATAAGAGATTTCGTAAATCCTCTTTTGTTTTCTAGTTCAATTTCCCACAATTGCTTTCAGAATATCCTAATTCTCTTTTTTAAATATGGTTACTCTCTGTCAAGTGGCCTCGACTAGCTCTGTTGGTAGAGCATGAAACTCATAATCTCAGGGTAGTGAGTTTGTCTGCTACATCGAGCGCCAGGTCCTCCATATTGGAGGTTGGGCACAAGGCTAACAACCCTGTCCCGGAAAATAGTGGAAGGATGTTGCTGCCCCTAAATGCTGGAAGGCATAATAGGCAAACATCCATCCACTCTCAGGTCAAAAAGACAACTGTAAATGGTGAGCTTGTGCTAAAGCCAAGATATGTAAAACTGATACAAGAGCATTTGATACATCTAACACTGACAAACTGAGCAGATTGCTGAACATTTGTCTTCACTGTTATAAGTGACTGATTAAATCATCACAAGATGAATAGGTTTTCTTACACTCCACATCCCATCTTTCAGAAGTTCATGCTTCTCAATGCTCATTTTTTGTAATTTGGTAAAATAATGATGGAGAAGGGATACTGTGGTGTTCAAAAAGAGGCCAACAAAAATTCACACCTAGCCTGACCAAACAAAATCTTAATACAGTAGCTCCTGTCTACTATGTCATGACACTTACCCTAGCAACAGACTATTCTAGAAAACTTTGCAATATCGGAACACTTAGAGCTCAGAAAAAACACTGCTATTAATGTAAAGGCATTAATACATGCACTATATTGAACATGGATTCTATTTTTAATTTTAAACACAGTCATCTACATTCAGCAATGGATCAATGGGACAGTCATCATGAGTCAATATTTATTTAGAGAAACTCAATTTTATTTTTTAAAAAGGAAGAATTAATCCTCCTGGGCAGCAAGCACCAAATAAACCCAAAGTGCATTCAGGAAATGTTTTAATATTTAAAGAGTTACTTCTGGAATATTATCAAGACAGTCTGGCCTTGTAAAGCTGTCATTTTGAATTTTCAAAGCTTTAGTATGAGACAACAGTCATACATTTTTTATCTGTAAAACATAATAATAGAATGCATTTCATTACAGTATTATAAGTGCTCTGGTCTCCTCAAGCTTATTAAGTAGGTAAAAACATGGCTGATAAAAATATAAAATTTTATTTTTAAAGCTTTTTTTTTCCAAAGAAGTATTATCTTTTTGTTTTCTCAAGATAGAATTAAACAATTAAGGAGTATAATAAACAATGAAAAGGTACAATAACATTTACAGTACATTATATATAGTGGTTTTGAAAGCTCTTTTGTCTTCATGGTTGAATCGCTACTTTAAATGCACTACCTGTCTGAAAAATGTCACTGAAACAAGTATATTTATTCTGAACCACTATTATTTTACACAGAAAGTGTCACGATCGTTACTCCTCCTCTTAAGGGCGCTCCAGCCCTTCCTCGTTCTGTCCCATTCCCCACACCTGTTCCTTATTCCAGCCCCTCTTTAGTTCCACCTTTAAAGCCAGACGCAGGCGATTGCTCGGGGCTTCTCATTGATTTCCGTGTCGTGAGAGCCCGAGGTCTTGCCGCGTCTGGCTCCGTTATGGTTTTAGTTTCCTGTTCCTGTTTCCTTGCCCCGCCGGTCCCGACCCGGTTCTGGTTTTAACTACGGATGGATCCCTTGGTCTTGGACTAACCTCCCGTCTTGGATTCCCCCTCTGGATTTACCCTTGGATTGTTCGCCCTGGATTCACTCCCCGTGGACACTTGCACTGCATGGACACGCCCCCCTGTCTCCTGACCGACTCCTGCATGATATTTTTCCCTTTTGTTTCTTCACCTTTTGGATCGTGTCGCCCACATAGGGCCCGGAAAGAACTGTTCCTGACAGAAAGAGGTCAATCAACTAACTGTATGACCTATCAAATTGATTTAATCTTGCCATAGCAAAAGAGTAAATACTTTTGTGATCAACATATTATATATTTTTATTTTCCTTTGCAGCTTTATGTGACTTTCTAACTTTTTTCATCCATAAACATTTTCATGCATACAGTATATAATTTGTAATTAAACAAAAAGGGGCATCGTTGGAAAAGCCTGAATACATTTGCAATGCATTGAATATTACTTAAATTACTCAAGTACTGTATATATTTGAATCAGGTCTTCTTTTAGTCTTATCTGTTAAAAAGATTAAAAAGATTCAGTTAATTCAGCCTCTCAAGCTAGGACATTCCTTTAAGCCCCATTATAGATCTTGCTGGTCTTCTCTAGATTGATTCTAGAGCAGTACATTCAGTATGATATACAGTAAGATGGTGACAAAACCTAAACACAATACTCTAAATGAGGTCTTACAAGTGCATTATACAATTTTAACTCAACATGTTTTGATTTAAAATCTATGCTTTTAACTATACTGTATAGTCTAACATTTTGTTTGCCTTTTTAATTGCTTTTCCATATTGTGTACAGTGGCTACCATAAGTATTCACCCCCTTGGATGTTTTCACATTTTATCCTATTCAAGTATGTTTATTACAATATCATAATATATTTAATTAGTATTATTGCCATCGACTGACACAAAGCAATCAATGTAATAATAAGCAATCAAAGTAATGCCAAAGTGGAAAAAAAAGGTTACAGATTACCCTAAATTAACAATAAATGCAAAACAGAAAATAAGATCAGATCACTTTATTGGCCATATACAATTTCTTGTATTAGGAATTTGTCTTTTCGCATACCCCAACTTGCTCTCCATGAGACACACAGACAGGGAGAGAAGTTTGGGGTCAGAGCACAGGGTCAGCACCCCTGGAGCAGTTGGGGTTAAAGGCGTTGCTCAGGGGTCCAATGGAGTAGGATTCCTCTGCCGGCCGCAGGATATGAACTGGCAACCTTCAAGCCACAGGCTCAGATCCTTAGTCACAGAGCCACTGCACTGCACCAAATAACTGATTGCATACTGTACAGTAAGTATTCACGCCCTTTGCTATGACACACCTACTGTACATATGGTGCAACTAATTGTCTTAGAAGTCACATAATTAGAAGATGAATGGAGTCCACCTGTGTGCAGTTAAGGTGTTTCACATGAGTTCAGGTTAAATACACCTCTTTCTGGGAGGTCCCACAGTTGATTAGTACATCTCCCAACAAAAACTACAGTACATCATGAGAACATGATGGAACTTTCAAAGTAAATCTGGGATCGGGTTATTTAAAAACACCAATCAGCAGAAGGGTTTAAGAAAATTTACAAGACACTGGATATCTCCTAAAGCACAGTAAAGCCCATTATAAAGAAATCAAGAAAATAAGGCACAACTGTGAATCTATGTAGAACAGGGCATCCTCAAAAACATAGTATCTGGGCTAGAAGGGTACTAATCAGGGACAACACGAAAAGGTCTAAGACAACTCTAAAGTAATTATAAGAAGTCCACAGCTGAAACGGGAGAATGTGTACTTACTGTATGACAACAGTTGCCCAGGTGCTTAACAAATCTGGGCTTCATGGGAGAGTTACAAAACATTCATAGAATGAATCCATTCTAAAACAAAAAATGTGGTTTCTGCTGGTCTGGTGTAGTCTGGTTATATTTCTGAGATGGATGGTTTTAAAATATTCTGGACATGAGGTTGTAGCGGAGAGGCTTATTAATAAGAAAGAATTAAATGTTTCGGAGCTTTCCCAAATTAGGCCCCATTTCTCTGTTCATCTCTGTGGTGCAGCCACAGAGAAACTATTCATGCAGGCTGATTTAAGGTTCCTTTGATAAGGACAGCTCCCAAAGGGGGATGCACTTAGCTAAGCCTGGCTATCATGATCAATGGTCATCCATTGGTGCCTATTTGTCTAGGGAGTGCCAGATGGACATCTGGACTGCATTCTTAAGTGTCAGGAGTAAGTGACTCATATCTCACCTTGATCAACCAATCAGGGACTGGTAGGGCCCAGTAACCCAAGTGGGACTCTGATGCCCATGGAACTTTCAGCCAATCAATGAGCTGAAGTTCCTCCAGGTAAAAACAGGCAACACAGAGAGCCTGGGAGATTCAGTAAGATTCAGAAGGGATTCTGTGGAGAATTCTGTGGACTTTTCTAAAGGGAATTCAAAGGAGAATTCCAGGGCAGGACGGCCCAGGAGCAGAAGGCTCCCAAGGGCAGGACATTCTCACAGAGCGCCTCCTGACCATCCTGAGACTCAGCCCGGACAACCACGGAACAGCCAGTGTGTCCGAGTGCCAGAACTTTCCTTTGTTCTAAGAGTCTAGAGCGGAGGTTGCCAGAGAGTAGCCAGAGGATCCACCCGAGGTTAGCACCAGCAGCAGGCCTCGTCAACAGGTCAGAACTGTGGACAGCTGAATCACTATTCAGAGCTAGCTCTTCATCAGGAACGAACCGGTCCTCTTCCTGACTTGCTGGGACCCACAGTCATCTTTTCTCCTGTGCACAAACTTTGCTAGTTAAAGCCAACACTAACTAGCCGGTCAGTGAGCAACAGCAGCGCACCGTCGCAAGCCGCACAGCACAGCCTGGCACCGAGCCAGAGAGCGCGGATTGGACAGCAACAAGCCTGCAACTGCTTCTTTGTGCCCGCAGGAGATCTGAATCCCCAAAGATTGGATGAGTATTCAACTTCAATGCATTACAGCTCGAGAATTCAATTGTTATCCCAACCAGTTGATATCAATTTAATTCCTAAGAGTTATGTACTTGTTTTGAGTATCTAATGTAGAAGTTGTAACCAAGTTCACTTTACGAAACGGTCTTAATGAATGATATACTGAACGTATGTCCTCTTGATGTGTAACACTTTGTAACTGACTGAATATATATCTTTTGTATTCTGATAACCCTCTCGATAAGATCTGTTAGGTTTACATGCATATTCTATGTATCAATAAATGTATCCTCGTGTATTAGTACCTGTGTGTGTGCGTTGTTTGAGTTATGTCGCATGGTTGGATTCTAAAGCCATCAAAAGAATCAACTTTGTGATTTACTGCTACAATTAATAATTGTCTCAGTAAATGCCCAAACCCTACAGAACTGGTGCCTTCAGAGAGCCACTACATTTACATTTTGGCTATGGCAACGTTACAAGGTTATTATATCCAATACAAAGGTTATTGAAAAGCTTATATCTTTTTCTAAAGGTTTTCTCAAAGTTGTTGTATCAGATTTCCTGAACAATTTTCTGAAGTCTAAACAGCAGGTCTTATAAAGTAGCTTCTCTCTAGAATGGTTATTTTTGTTAATAATAAATAATTAACAAACTAATTAAATATCCAATACAAGAGAAATAAATATTCCTTCCTGTGTTACCAAGTAATGACATGGCAATGACATAAAATTTGAGTCAACTATTTATGTACTTGATTTTCATGAAGATATTTTAATATCAGTAAATGAAAATAAATCAAAACACCATCACTGTACAGTATATTCTAAATTGTGTCTGAAGATTTTAATAAAAATTATTTATCAAAAACAGTAAATTAGTATAATGTGACCTCTTAAAATGTTTAGCACAAAGTCTTGAGTGTTAGAGATATCAGTTAGTCTTGGTTTTCATGGGTCTGCACACAACTTGAATCCACCGGCCTGCTGGTTGCAATCTGTTCATAAACATGTTTTTCTAATTAACCTAGAATGCAATCAATTCAATATACTGTAAATAAACAAGCCATTCAACTGTTGCTTAATAAAGTCACATCTGTCATTCAATTTCACTGCAATAGAATTCATGGGCATAGCATGTAGCTAATTGATAGAATAATGATACATATTTTACTGTCCCTTGACAACGTAATGAATCTGCGGTGAACTATGGCATATAAAAAGACAGCAGTAGTATACAGCTACTCGGTTTGCAAAAATACTTTTGTTACTGAGTGGCAACAAGCACAGAACCATCTGCTAAGTGGATCTTGTCAGAAGACATAGTGACAGCAATAGACCAGTGTGTGAACTGAGCCAGGATGGATGTCTGAAGCATTTACTTAGAGCTAAAAAACTAATGGTAGCTGGTGCTAATAGCTACTGTCTAGAGGATTCTAGAGGTCAATTTCAAAACATGGTGGACAAACCATTTGTGAAAGGGGTTATTTGGGAAGTCTGTGCTGAAGCGATTCTCCTTTCAAGAAAAAAAATCAGTCATTGACAAACAATAGTCAAGGAAGGTAATTCAATGGAAAATATCACTTTACAGGGAATATTACAACAGTGTAGACTGTATATGATCATCTCCTAATTTATTACCACAATTGAAAAACTATAACTAAACCTTGATTTATACGGTAAAATCCTGGTACACATCAAGAGATTTTTCAGTAGGTATGAATTTAAATGAGATAGGAAAGTACAAAAATGTAGGCAGCTCTATGGTGAAGAAGCTAGCACTGCTGCCTCACAACTCCACAATCTATACAAAACAGTGCGGAAGAATCACTGACTGCCATCCCTAACCCTTGTACAGACCTGTATAATTTGTAGAACATTGCATATTTTATTCAATTTATTGTTTCATTATGCTAAATGTTTTTTTTCTAAATTGTGAAGATTTCGTAAGATGCTAACTTGTTTGTCTCACCAAATGCATGTTTCTTATTTGTTAAATGATTTGTCATGTTGTGTTTAATGTATTATGTATTGTATTACAAGTTTTACCTGCCTGCAAACTGAACTCCCCATGTGGGGCAATAAAGTAAGTAAGCGGGAGAGCTGCATGTTTTCTCCGGCTGCTCCAGTTTCTTCGCACCTCGGCATTAGCTAACCAACTTTTGTCTCTAAATTATACTTGTGGATGCCCTGTGATGGATTGACATCCCATCCAGGGTGTTGCCTTACCTTACAATTTGTGCTTCAGAGCTAAGCTCCATGTTGTTGTGACCCTTGGCAGGTATAAGCAGCTTTCAAATAATGGATGAATGAAAAGGAGTAGTATAACCATAAAAAATCAATTTAACATATTTCTCAATGCACAATGTTGAAATACATACTATGTATACTGTGTAAGTTGAAAATAAATTGTGTGAATTTTAATCATCTTAATGCTTTAAAGTCATTTGTTAGTTTCACAAAGCATTAGAATGTTTATTGAACATTCTAGAGGTCACCTTGCTTGCCCCTGCATAATAAAAGAGGTTACACACTGAAACAAAACGTTCAGTACAATGCAGTTATGGAGAAAGTGTATTGTCCAAAGTTCCACATTTCTAAAAGTTTATCAACATCAATATTCTTTGAAGGTTGTAAAAAACTTCACAAGATTACAAAATGGTATACTTCTATTAGTTTCATTGGTGGACCAGATGATGATATTCTTAATACTTTAGGTGTACTTAATGTGTTAGGTTTTGGTTGTAGCTTGCTTGGCTAAGGAAAAGACAGCCATGGCTAAAGGTCAAAGCAGTCACAACCCTACTCACTTATGAGGAATGAAATGAGGAATGAACCAGCGAGGCTGCTGCAAAGGTGCATTTGGTGTGGACAGAGGGGTGCTAGAAAAGATGCATGCACAGTTGTGGACAGCAGGTAAGTATTTATACATAAGAGAGGGAAAGTACAAAATAACAATTAGTCCACCTCCTGAACTTTTGTTTAACAACACCATTTCAGTAGTTCAGTAAAATGTTAATTACGACACAATGAGTCAGCAAATATAATATACTTAAAACTTTAGTGTTCTGCATTAATTTGCTTGGCATTAATCACAGCCCTAGCTGAGTTCAGAGCAGAGGACCAACTCAGCACCAGTTGGACGCCAGCACAGCGGGGGGTTATGGAGTAGGAAACCTATCGCCATGGCACAGTAGGCCACGAGCAAGGCGCGAGCACCAATGACAGCAGGGGCTGTGAATGAGGAGCCCTTACCAAGTGCTTACTGATGTTGTGTACTTGCACCATCAGGGCAGAGTAGACATCAATGACTGAGGGGGGGCTCTACAAGTATTAGAAAAGATGTGCACAGAGTTGTGGACAGCAGGTGAGTATTTATATATAAGAGAGTGTAAGTGCAAGATTACAATATGATCTCCTCCTTAACGTCTGTTTAACACCATATGTTGCATTTGTTTTTGCCAAAACCAAATTTTAATCATACTCAATAATTGTCTACAAGTGTCAATAATGTGAAAATCTGAAATATGGAATTTGCAAAAAGAATTGTCTACTGTGTTTTAAAATGAATTTTAAGTCTCAATTTACTTTGCCATTTCTAGGACAGATGTCATTTAGATTCTCTTCCAATCTGTTAATACTTTTTTTAGAAAGGGAAATGAAGCTTGTATGTCCTGCAAAGACTAAAATAGAAAGGAAACACAGCTACACATTACACAGTCTGTTTTATGCATTGGGACACTGATTTGCACAAAATGCATAAGTAAATCAATATCCCCTTCTGAGTTCCATTTCTGGGAATCACCATGAACACATTCATTGGTCTGTGAATTTATAATTTTAAGTTAATCCATTATCAGAAAGCCACTTATTTTTGTCAAAAGCTCTGCATTTCTTGGTTTTTATTTGTTAGTGTCACTTAAACCTGTAGCCTATTCCAGAGACAAAGAGTGATAATGACAGTCAATCGCAGCTAATTTTTAGTGAATTTTAATTTTAACTTTGCATGTTTCCATTACAGATTTCATGATTATGGCTAAGACACTCCATTTGAGCATCACTAATAATATAATATGAGCCTTGATACACTTTAAAATATTTGTAATACGTGGTAAACATGTAAAAACAACTGGACTGGTTAGATGTTGTATGCTAAGTGATGGATTTGTAACACTTATGTTTGAAAAACATGTCAAGCTTATGTTTGATTAAGAGGATTAAAAGCTAGAAAATATATTCTATTTATAATATGTTTTCAAATTGGATAATAATAAATGAAAATTGAACACACTGGACAGCCATACAAATCATTAAAGCCGGTATTTATGATATTTCATGGCTCTAATGCCCAAGAGTAGCTTCTGGAAGGCCTTTTAAGAGGAGAAGACCAACAAACCACAACATCCTGACAACATGCCAAGGGTATTTATAAACTGCAATATAAATTATTTATTTACAGGTTTACACCTCTGTTGCCTTACAATATATTCTGAAAGGATATAAAGTAATCAGATGCAAACAATACGTAAAACAGACTCAATTTCTTAGTCTTTAAACTGTTTTTTACTCTCTTACCTACTATTTTAGGTGTTGACATTTATAATCTATTAACAGACATGTAGAATCTATACACATTATTTTCTCTTGTTCTCTGAAATAAAACCCTTGGCTTAAATGGCTTAAAGGAAACAACAATTGTGTTCAAACTGAGGTCTCTTAGCAACTTCATTAGTGTACAAAACAATAAAGAAATACACAATCCCACAGCAAAATCACAATGTTATACACAGACAAAAGGAGGAAGGCTGAGCTCAAAGCTCTTCCTTTTTAAATTATGCAGGTACTCTGTGATATTAATTTAATGTCAATTTGTGAAAAACAACATGCTCACCTACATTACAGTATTATTTGTCTGCTTAGGTTTATTTCTCTGTATTTACTCCCTTATTACTACAAGCTTTTCATTTATGAATAGACAAGAGTTAATTGTGTATCCAGTGAGGTCTTTGAAGGTAGCATACAGATAGAGGACATACTGTAAGTGCTAAGTAACGTGATGAAGAAATAGCACAGCAATTTTCTCTCATAGTTCATTCCAGTCCCAATCAACACTCTGTTTAGTTTTCTTCACGGCAGCGTCTTCTACACTGTAAGGATGATTTTCAAAACCTTCTATTCCAGAGTGAAATCAGCTCCCTCTTTTCTGAATCTAACTGCATGGGAAGAAAGTTGCAAATCCCCGGAAAATGCAGGTGTGATTTCTTTTCACCTGCAGGACTGTTTATGAAATATGTGGCAAAAACTCGTTTGGAATCAAAGAAATTGAAGCAAATCTTGCTGTAAATGATTAGTAAACTAATTTATGTCTGTTTTGCCTAGTTATAATTTGAACAAATATAAGGTTATTTTTCAGAGACCACAAGCAATTCCTAGAATGTTTATAGTATTTAGTTTTACTATATATTATAACGAAGTTTGACTAAACTTTGGTCCACCTGGGTTTGAAGGGAACTAGGCTGCCAGCATTATATCATACCAGCCCCCCTAATGTATCATCAACTGAAAGCTGTATTAACAGCTTTTTCAGCTGGTGCCATAAACACCTAATTAAAAGGGCAAAGGTATTGGAATAGGGATTATCAGTGAAACAAATGTATGCCAACCTCTGAAACATAGAATCAAGTGTGGAATGCACAGTGCCCCCAAAACAAAGTGCCATCACTATTTTTTCCCCCTGAAATTAAGCAGCATTAGCTAAAAAGTTACTCACCTTTGCAGACAAAGCATTTAAGGTGGAAATGTTTGTTCTGAACACGCAGGACCTCTCCTTTGCAAGCTTTCCCACAGTTGTGGCACAAAATTGAGGTGCCCTGCTGCTTCTCTAGTGGGCTATGGACAGCCTGTTGTTGAAGTACTGCAATGACAGAAAAAAGAACACCACCCTCTTTAAATGTCAGTGCTGTTGAGCTGATGTAGGGATGTGCAATATGGACAGTTTAAGGAAAACACTAATCAGATTGTGCATTAACAGCACAAGCCCTGTCCCAATACTCTTATGACCAAGCTTCCCAGCGATGTTGTGAAAGCTGAAACCCTGGCTTCCTTCAAAAAATGAATGGATGGAATCATCTGATTAATTACCTACTAACAACCAAATATCCCATATAAACTTAAGAGCCTCCTCTCATTTGGAACTTTTTTATATTCTTTTATTTTTATGTTAAATTTGATTTGAAAAAAAAAACAATTCAAGTTTATTTGATCTGAATAACACCCATGGCTTTTCACAGATTCCATGAAATTCCATTGAAAGATAAGCTTTTTCCTAGTCAAGAAAATGAAATCTTTGGAACAGTAGTCTGACTAGCCCAGGTGCCTTGGATCTTAAAGAAAACAGAAAACATTTTGTTTTTGCAAATGTTATTAATCTCATTACCCTCATTATTGGTATAATTATCAAGCTCTAAGTGTCCTCAGTTTTGATAAAGTGGATCAAATGAACTACACAGCAATACACTCACTTCCATTCATCCTATACATTCAAAAATATTTTTTTTCTCTCAGCTAATGTAAAGGAGAAAACTGCCATTTCTGTATTCATTTATTATCACTTTAAAAACCTCAGCAATGATATTCAGTCACTTAGTTCCTGTCATCTGGAATTTAAAATCAAAATAAAGCTGTCTTCTGTTTGTCTTCTTTTTTAATCTTCAGATTACTTGCTTTAAAGGGATTTTGAGCAGTATACTATCACTGAAATGGTTTTCCACTGTGAAATATTGCATTTCCTGCCTAATTTGTTCTGGTTGAGACACTTTATATATATAGCTATAAACAAGTTTTAAAATCAGTAATTGCTGGTCTGGGG
Source organism: Lepisosteus oculatus (assembly GCF_040954835.1). Classification (NCBI taxonomy): domain Eukaryota; kingdom Metazoa; phylum Chordata; class Actinopteri; order Semionotiformes; family Lepisosteidae; genus Lepisosteus; species Lepisosteus oculatus. The sequence continues at coordinate 41,788,352 of NC_090696.1, read as the reverse complement.
TTAAACCAAGGCAGGTTTTATTCCCAGGAATACCACAAATCAAATATTTTAAGAACAATAATCTAGATTTTAGTATGAAAAACATTTGTAGTGTCTTGAAGAAATATTCAGACGATTTATTATGTTGTCCCATTTTTGTGAAAATAGAAAATGATGCACATTGTATTCCACACTGGATGGCATGGGTGTTTTCACAGTGGTTAGCATTGCTTTCTTGCAGTGCTGGGGCAGCACATTCAATTCTGTATTGGGGGGGGGCTATTTCTCCCCATGTTTGTGTGGGTTTTAACAAGGATCCCTGGTTTCCTCTCACAGTCCAAAGACATACTGGTAGTTTTATTGGCTTCTGTCTTTACCACCTTTGCACACCAGCTTGGTGCATCTTTTGCCCATTCTTCTTGGCAGATTTGTTCAAGCTCTCTTAAATTGCTTGTGGTTTATTTATAGACAAAAGTTATCAAGTCCTTCCACAGATGCTCAATAGGATTCAAGTCAAGACTTTTACTTGGCAAATCCAACATACTGTACACTCAATCACACCAACTCCCCAGATGTCAATTAACCTGCCAGTATATCTTTGGACTGTCGGAAAGTAAAAGGAGCACCCAGCTGAAATACATGCAAACCTGGAGGGAAACTCCGTGAAGACAGCATCTTATCAGAGGTCTGCACGGGCATGAAATTGAAGCCCAAACCTGGCCCGTACTGGAGACCTTAAGACCTAACCCAACCTGAATGGTACTGCCAAATTTGAAACCCAAACCCGAAAAATGTCACTCTCTTTTCCTCTCAGAGCGAGTAGACACAGGTGCACACACGGAGACGGATTCTTGCAGACGTGGTTTTACCATGTGAGTGCGCGCGCAAAAAGAGTTATGAATTTCTTCTAATAAAAATACATTTTAAACACAAAATAATAATAATTCAGTTTCACTTATTAGAAAACAAACCGGAACCTGGCCCGAGCCCATAGCTGTCTGTGCAAAAACCAACCCGAACCCGGCCCGAAAACCAGATACTTTGTCAGGCACTGTCAGGCTCGGGTAGCAGACCTTTACATCTTACAGTATACCTGGAATTGAACCCAGGGCCCCTGGGTGAAGAAAAGTATTACATACAGTCACTAGAATAGCTACCATCTATCAACACAATACCACCATCAGGATCAGAATTGTGCCTTTCTGCAACATTTGCGGTGCTTCCAGGAATCAGCGCGTACTGCATTGGAATTGGTTTGACAAAGTGCATTTTTGCTTTAGTTTAGTAGATGCCATCCATTTGCATGATGCTGACACTGAACAAACACACTCTAAGTGTGTATCCAGGAATATTTGGGGAAAATGAAACAAAGGAAGAATGCTAAGCACTGACATCATTCTGAAGTCTAATATAGTTCCAGCTGTCAAAAAGGACCAAAGTTATCCTGTAAAAGACATTTCTAAGCAACAATTGAATGTACCCGAGGCCACTCTAAGTCTCAGTGAGATTAACACTCGGTACTCTGCAGGACAACAAGATTCTAATGGTATCATACTAAGAAGCTGTCATTTCACCATTCTCAGACAGGCTTTCTAACAGCTGACTGAAAAAAACCCACATGGATTCTTTCACTCTTTTAAATTATTTTACTCTTCCTATAGCCAATACGCATCACATATTTTTGCCTACGTTCCTATGGTGGACTCAATAATACCCCACTTCGCAACCTTCACTCTTCTACAGTAATTCTGCCCTCCTTACTGTCCCCCAAGCCTGTCTACACTGTATGGGTGACAGGGCCTTCTCCTGTTATGCCCCCAAGCTCTGGAACTCTCTCCCCAAGGATATCAGAGAGTCACCTTCTCTAAACTCCTTCAAATCCAGACTCAAAACCCTCTTCTTTAGAAAAGCCTTTACTTAACTGGTTCCATTCTTCACCCCTCTGCTTTTCTTAGTACCACCATCCACAGTCTCCTTTGTATATTGTAATTGTGTTTTATCTTGTGTATTCTTTTTATTGATTGTTGTTGTCATTCTGTAAAGCGCTTTGAGAAGCCACCTTTAAAGGCGCTATATAAAGTTTATTATCATACTGTATGTTGTGTAACAGTGTAAGATGGACTTGAACACTGTGATTATCCTCATAATAACATCATATACTGTATGAGCACCATGAAATGTAACAATGACATCAACTAACCCAATGAAAGACACCAGTCTGGTTTTACTGGTTCGGTCTCACTATTCCATGACAGAGTTATAGGGAAACTTATATTCAAATTCTCAGAGATCACTGATATGCTGGATGCCTGACTTATAAAAGACAAATGGAAATATCTAAGTATCTACGAAATATTAGGGAAATATTAAGTAATAACGTTTGTTAATTGTAGCAGTCGTTCTGCATTCCTTCCTCAAAATTTTTATGTTTTCATGATTACAAGTCTTAACGTTGAAAGGTGCATAGAGTAAACTGTACCAGATCATGCTGATTTTAGTCTGGCTTATGTCATTAGCTAACTATGACCATGGTTTCCCGGTGGTTGTACATAAAATAAAAAGCACCAGATGGTGGACAAGGGTATCAGCTGCTGGCGGTTCACCTGTAAGACTGGTATGTTATCAGTCATAAGGCCATCAGACCTCTATATCCACAGGCCTTGTGGGGCTTATGGTACAAAACAGGAAGGCAATTTGACAATGTTTTGGAGGAAACTACTGTATGCATGTTGCCATCATCCCTCTTTCTCCCGTTTAAAGACTATCAAATCTAACTTGCAATGGGTCTATCAAGAAAAGTATCTGTTAATTCAAATATGTTAAACTCATAAGGTAATAGGAAGAATATAATTTTCTTAATTTAGGTATAGTAACGCTTTATGTTAAACTGGCATAGTTTCCACAGGTGATTATATGTGCATACAGTGGCCTGCAAACGTATTCATGCCCTACCAATGATATCACATTTTAATGATTTAAATGTAATATGTACATTTTAAAAATACGTTTTTATTTAAAAAATTAATTATCAAAATGAACTTCATTATATCCAAAGGAGGGTGAATGTCACCATAATATACAGTATACAATAATAAATAATGTATTTTGATTCCGTAAGTATTCATTCCCCTAAGTCAATAATTGGTAGTAGCATATTTCAAGAGCAATAACTGCTGCCAATAGTACTTAGTACTCCATCAGTTTTGCACAGTTGGATGGTATAAGTGTAAAAAATACTTTCATTCTGACTAGTTCATTAAGGGATAGTTGGTTAACTGCAATTGTCAAGCCCTGTCATAAATTTGCATTGGATTCAGGTTAAATCGGGTCTTGCATGCTAAGAGCTTTGAGCAATTGAGGATTTGGATAATGCTGATTTTCTCCTAAAATACATGTTTTCGCTTGGAAATCCATATTTCATTAAAGACAACAAATTCCTCATATGGGTGTAGGGGTGGTACAAATATCTAAAACGCGATGCCTTCACCAGTATATAGGCTGCAGTGATCTGTAATGTTTGTACTTATGCTGTCTGCCATGGAAAATATTTAGGTCATTATTGTTTTCATGTATGCATGCCTGTTAAATTATGCACGTCATGCTACACACACATGTGGAAATATCGGACTGTATTAAACTAATTGTTCATTGAACTCAAGACTTCAGTGCTGTAGTCTGAAATTGTTACAGCTATTTAGGACTATCCTTACTTTTCAAACTACTACCATTGTATTTTTACCTAATTAAATTTTGCCTGGTGTGCTTTAAAGTTTCAATTACATAGGATACCATCTAACCACCATGAAATTTCTGGCAAGAATTCTCAGATGATATTCTGAGTACATCTAAACCACATTTTCTAAATGTTTCTGTTCCAGCCGAACTAATAAGAAAACCCTATCTAGGACAATCAGAGGACTGCTTTTACTTTGAAAGGCATCCTCTTTCAGTGCATCTTAAGCAACTAACAATATAATCAATGTTGAAGACAAAGCCATGTATCAACTCAAAATCTCTCACACAATGAAGGACTTATCACATTTCAAAGCAAAAAAAAATAATACAGAGCCAGACTGAGATTAATAACATTACTTCTAGAGTTATGGTGAACTTGCTTTATACCATGATAAAGCATTACTTATTAGTCTTTTACAGGCTTAAGCACTTGTGAGAGATTCTTACCAGTGATTTTGTTTGTTGAGTCAATAATTGTGTTGCCTGTTGAAATTGTGAGAAAAAGAGACATTTATTCTGTGGATCCTAACAGCGCTTCAAGTTTGATTACTCAGTTTATTTTCTTCTTAGTCTTGCTCAAAACAGTTCATTTTTTTGTTATTATCTTATAAGGTGCTTAGTAAAAAAATCTCTGGAGTAGGTTGTTGTAGAAAACAGTGCAACTTAGATTCTATGAATTTGAATATTACAATTAATTTTCTATACAGATATATATAGACTTGTTCTTATATTCTTTCTATATGTTAGAACATATGTTATATATTTCAATATTTTAAAAAACATTAGTCATTGCAATTATATTCAAATTATTTGTGCCTTTAGACTTTAAAATTACATAGGCAAAATCAGGATAATGTATTTTTTTCTTGGAGCTAAATTCAGTGCCACTTTGAAAGTCATCCTATCACTATACAACCAATGGGGCAATTGGAATGGGCAATCTCTTACAGAAGATGACATTAATTTTTACATTAAGATGACATTAAGTATTTAATTTTTAAGTAAATACTTTGAACCACAAGTAAAATGTCAGCTTAATTTTTTACATCATTCTCTTCCAGGTTATGCTAGCACAAAGCAGAGAGCATTATTATTTTTACCTAAATATATAAAAGCTTCACAATATAGATATTTAAAATACATAGAACATATGGAAACTTGTTAACTGTTGCAAAATCCAAGACATTAACAAGCGATCAATATGTTCAACAAATATCACCCACCATATTTTGTTTGTACAAAATTATTTATTTAAAAAACTTAGCTTTTAAATGAATTTTCTACGCTTTAGGTTTTTAAACAACCAAAAGTGGACAACGAAGCAACACTTTCTTTGCCATGTAAAAATGTTCTGTATCTTTCCAAAGAAAGCTTGCATTCTCTTCTAGCATTGTGAATTACATAACAGATATCACAAGACAAAGAGCCATGACTATTCGAGAAGCTCTCTCCAGTAGTGAGTTCAAGTGCAACAAAATGTTTTCTTCCCAAAACATCAAAGTTTAACTAAATCCTATATTTCATTTTATTTTCTGATATGTTGTTTATTTATCTGGTTGTCCCCTCCAAATATCAGAATGAACTGGACAACATGGGTCATTTCAGTTGCTTCTACCAGACATTAACTTTATGATTGTCTATTTGAAGTGAAAATATGAACCTTAAACTCACTGTTTAATCCGGTGGTGCTTCTTTTTTATATATGTCCCATTCTTAAGGTGTATTAGACACAGTGACTCAGTAGCTGTCATGTAATATAATGTCTAGTTATGAATAATGTTGGAAATAGGAATATTGGAACATAAAAGCATGGAACTGTGGTTAGTCACAAGATCAACTCTACTGATCACACAAATATACTGTATCGCAGCTGAAAATGGCCACTAGAAAATGCAATTCATAACATCCCAAAAGCAACAGGGAGGAATGTCACAGACAGATTGTACATTAATGCAAGGAATTATTATTTTGGCTCGTAAATACTGGACATGCCCTAATCAAGTACTGTATGGTCTTTTATCTACTTGATCTAAAAGCTACTATTTTTTTATTAGGCTGCAGTGAATTTCTCACCATCATGTAACGTAAGATCCAAACAGTTTTTTAAGGTTATCATAAAGCAAGGATGTTACAGCACAGCCCTTGAACTGTACACTACACTGCAGCTCCATGGGAAATAAAACTTCCAATGATCTATTTTTTAATCTCTTCATCCAAAACAGGGTTGTGGGCAGCCAGCCTGGGAAGCAAGGTAGGATACACTAAGATGGAACACTAAGGATACACACTCACACAAAGGCAACTTTTTCCAGAAGCCAATTAACAAGGGACAAAGTATGTCTTTGGACTATGGAAGGAAACTAGGGCACCCAGAGCAAACCCAGGAGAAAACAGGGAGAACACTGACACTCCACTTACAGTGTATAACACCTCAGGAATGGGACCCAGGGCCCCAGCACTGCAAGACAGCAATGCTATCATTGCTAGACAGCAATAATATATTATTATATTCAAAATATCAATCTAACTTCACTTCCACGACAAAAGCCTAATCTTATTTTTACCTTCATATTATACAGTAAATACAGGGGTTTTTTGGAAATCTTCGGTCATTTTTGTGAACTTAAATACTGGTGTATATAATGCAGATCTATCCATAAATCATAAATACTAAGGCCTTGTGGAAACTTTAAATAATATCCTATAATTATATAAAACAAATACAGCATTCCTCAAATAAAGTATGACACAAAAACACTATTAACATAGCATTAATTGTACTTTTTCCGATGCATATGTATATTCTAAAGTTAGCATGAAATTTGAGTAAGTCATTCCTGGATGGAGGAAATATTTTAAATGTATTCCACTTTTATCATAGCAGACAAGTCTTCTTTTATTAACTCTACTATTATTAGGCACCGGAATGTAACAACAGAAAAAAAAGAAAAACACTGTCTCCACAGAGACATTTACCTTTGAAGTTAATGGAATTAACAGAACCTTGTTTATAAGAGTTTTTTAAACCATTAATAGCTTTTCTTATTGTATGTAAAAATCTGTATCATTTCTGATATTAAAATGTATTATAGTAGCTGCTCTTGATAAAGGACAATTAAAAAGAATTTTACATGAGTTATCAAGCACTCTTTTTTCCTTTTGCTAATAACTCTAAGCATGCAACAAATTTAATTCTGCTACAGTTTAAATATACCAATCCCTGAGAGTCTTCTGCTGTTTAACACCTCTGTGACCTCTTAAAAAGATTCCATTCTAAAAAGATAACCTGCTTTTTAAATACTTTTTACGTATTAAGACATTCTAAATATAGCCTGTATTTCTAATAGCTCTTACCTAAGACAGCTCCTAATAAGCCATGTTTTATGTCTAAACCAAAATAAATCCTAATACAAATTCCTTAAATACCCCCATTTTCACTCACTCATACAGTATTTGCAAATTATGTATTACATATTACCTTTTTCCTCAGGCATCCCCGCTCTTCCTTAGTCTTTTTCACATCAGGTGTCAAAACAAAATAGCTTATCCAGGGTAAGGCTTGCCCTTAAATTTTTTTGTACATCCTCCAGAGCAGTGGCCGATGCAGAGTCTCTGAAAGTGCCCCAGCAGGATGAGCTAAACAGCAAGCAGCAGTCTGTCACTGGAGATACCTCCTAATGATTCAGGAATGAGCACTGGGTCATATGACTCCTCGGGCTCTTAGGCACAAACAGCCTGAGTTATAGCTCAGCTATCGCTGCTATCTATTATAAATAGAACCTTCTAGTCCTAAAAAAAAATTAAATCTCTTGGGGCGTTTACTACAGCAACACTGCGAGAGGGCTTGCTTACAAATCAGTTCATTAGCAGAAGGGCCTTCCCTCTGATTGTACTGAAATGTTTTCCTAAACAAGGGTTGTGCTTTTGTGAAGCAATAATCTTTTTCAGCGCGGAAGCCCTCACTTAAATTAATATCTTGCCTTGATCCACCTTTAAGTACTTAAACATTTCTCAAAAAACATTCCAGAAAAAAAAATAATTTTTTCCATCTTATTTGTTATCTGAGTAGTACAGTTCAGATGGTCTACATCCTCCACTATAGGATGGAACAGCCTTGGATAACGGATTAAAGTCTGGAGACTCCTGCACAGAGGCTTACAGTAAATGAACCAAATTCAATGCAAGACAGGGAGACACCGATATTCTCTTTTGGTCTTAGTTTTCTCAATTACAATACATGACATTATACTGTACACTGATCATGCCATTGTAAAACTCTGTGCCACCTTAGAAAAAAGTCCCAATGCCCGGAAAATACCATCAGAGTGGCGCATTTAATTAGGTATTTTAACACTTCATCTACATGTTTCAGTAAATTGGTTATAGGTACTCTGCTTTCTAACCATTTATCTTCAGAACTAGATTTCAGCAGTCATTTCAGACGTCATTCTGCTGTATTACTTAGCATGGCATCAGCCACATAATATTTAGTGTATACTGTATTAATGGAAACATAAAAGAATGTTATTAAAGGGACAGAGGATTCAGGAGCGAACCCTTTTTCAAGCAATGGAGAAAAAAAGCACAAGCAGATCATTAAGAACTGTGCAAAAATGAATGTGTTGATCTGACTGCCTTAACCTCAGTGCATGATTTTCACTGTTATAAAGTACTAGGTCTAGTACTGTTCTAGGTCAATTTAGATGTACTTTACAAGTCATACTGTTTACTGTATATTTTGGAAACACATAAGCTAATTCAACAGATTCTCATGGACACGTCCACTAACCCCTTCGTCCTGTCTGCAACTGAACAATCACATACTAAATACTAAAAAATACTAAAATTCAAATGAAAGTGTTCTGCACTCAGTGGTGCTCTGCTGGTTGAACACACCATATGATGTTTGAATGACGCCTACAGTATTCGATGTAATTGAGACAATTGGAGAATGCCTTACTGATCTCGTCCAGATCAGTAATCCTACAACAACCTATAAAAACTTATCTGCTGCCCTTTGAACACTGAAACAACACATTACAAAAACAAATACATACTTACTGTCTGTGTAGATGAATTTATACTTTTTTAGTAGTGTAACTAAGTACAGTGAACATTTAAACCATGCATACAACTACACATGAAGTGATGAATAGCTCAGTGTTATGAAGTTTCAAGTCATTTGAGACCCCCAGCTTATCTGAAGGTCAGATATACCTCAAATATGGTGTTATGAGGTTACCACGAAATCAACTACTAAAAGCACTTATTTGGATAACAGGCTGAACCTTGCAGTCTGTTATCAATAGTTCTTGTTTGGAGCATGACATTAGCTGACTGTGTCAAGCATCAACTAAACTGGAGTACTTGTTGAATTACTTGCATCTGATTGTGTGAGTAATCAATTCTCTCATGCAGACAAAAAACACTTTTATCCTGTGCTGAAGCGGCAGTTCCTCCGTGTGAACTTTGATCGTTGGTATCAAAGCCCTGAAAATCAGCACCAGAGCAGCACTTGACAGTATCAAGCTGCCCTTTCTGGAGTACGGAATGGAAAAAGCCAAGGTAAAAGCTGTCAGAGTCACAAATGCAACCATCCTGATTTGGGACACACTCAAAGAAATGGTGGAGGAGACTGAAGACTGAATGGGCAATCAGGGAGGTGCAGAACATAAATTATTTTAGCAAAGACGGCAAAATGAATCAACTCTCAAGGGGACAGAACAGTTCAGAACAGAACAGGGCTGCACTAATTCATAGTTCAAAACAGCACGTGGCAACCTGGCTTGTTGCTGGCTTTGTTGCTGTGATCTGGAAAAACATCTGCAAGACAGGTGGATTTCCTTATTACTGTCACTTGTTGTCTTTTGAGGTGGCTATTTTCCCTTTCTTCATTGTGGAAAAAGGCAGGACTCTCTGTACCATTTGTTTCAAAAGAAAGCAATTCCCCATTTTAACTGAATTAGAGGGAAAACTAACACCTTAGACTAGTCACCTTAGATAAAGGCTTAGATTTGTGAGATGTGAATGTTGGATTATTATTCCTAGCAATGACGTGAGCACACTTCACTCCAGAGAAATTTACTGGACACAGTCAACGTTTTGGCACAGAAAGGCCTACATTAGCTAGTGTGCTAAAATATTAACAGTTTCCAATAAATTATATTGGAGTAGAAAGTGTACGTCCCGCTCATCTCATTGCTATGAATGATTCCTTCAGGACAGCACCTCAAAAATGTTTGTCTGTATTCTTATCTCTTTTTTTGCACATTAACATTATTGTCCTGTTTGGGTTACTGTATGTACTGTAGCTGATGTCATCGCATTTCATATGTATCAAGGTAGGTAACAGAACAATCACATACAGAAACATTTTCTTCTATTTTATGAGGTTGTATACTGTATGTGAACTCAAAATACACTACTTCTTGTGAAAAAGAATGACAGCTGCATCAATCCTTCATCTGTGCTGTAGGGCTTGCAAAAAAGGCATTTAGGAGGAAGGAGCTGGCTGTCCTTATTCCTCTGGTACATTAAATTGAGTAATGATAGTCAGTTCATCATTGACGGAGTGAAGAAAGTGAATCCATCTATTCATTTTCTTACCACTTTATCCAGGATAGGGTTATGGGAAAGCTGGAGCCTATCCCAGCAAACAACTGGCAAAATGCAGGACACATTCTGAACAGGATGCCAGTCCATTGCAGGGCAGACAGAGACAGAGATACAGAGACACTCACACCAGGGCCAATTTTCCCAGAAGCCAGTTAACCTACCAGCATGTCATCAGACCGGGGCAAGGAAACATGTAAACACAGGGACGACCATGCCTCCCAACACTGAATCTGAAGAAAATAAAGCATATTGTGCCACATACTGGATATCACCTTGGCACAACATGACAAATTAGGCCTGTTTCATTATATTCAACAAGTGTGAAGCAGAATTCCATACACAACACACATACAATATAGCATGTACAAAAAGGACATAACAAAGGGTAAAAGAGGCATTTAAAATACTGTGTGGTTATTAATCAAAACATTTTGGGGGACAAGGTTAAGTACCAGTGTTTATATAGCTTTGATTTCCTTTAATTTCTCATCGAGGGCACACTGAAAACAGCACTCCCAACAAGGAGAGGATTATCAGTATGCATGTGAAGCAGCAGCATTTGTTGGATAACAGCACATGGCTTGAACATGCTACAGAGATTTTCACCTTGAAATTGTCAACCAGAATAGCAGCATTACGTGCCTGCATCTATACTGTGGCTAATTACTAAAGTACGTTTTGGGTAGCAGAGGGATAAACACACTAACTTTTTCTGAACCACGGTCTTCTAACATTACTAAAAATGTTTGGACAAACACATCCATTCTCGAATATGTTCATTATAATAAATATATTTTGGACAGAAAAGTTCTATATCAGGGAACCGCTTTAGGGAGGCTGGAATTTCAAAGTGTTCCGTCATTGAAGATGGGCTTATACCATAACAAAATCGACCCTTGGCATATAATTTGGCAGCAGAAGTAAAAAAAAGAACTCTGTATTGAATGTTGTACCAAATGGTTCACATTAAAATGTATTACACTACACTAACAATAATAACTCAATTTCTTTCTCACATGTTTGTTTGTTTATTTATTAGTATTTTATACTTGGAGTCCAAAAGCAGCTTGGATACCTGGAAAGCCAATACACTGTAGCTAAATTTAAATGAGCAGCTTATAGCTTAGTGTGACCAGATGTACCGGCACCTCCACATGTTCCATTAGTTCTCATTACATACTGTACCTTTCCTGGAAATACAGTATTTAAACTTTGGGCTTCATTAGTTCCACAAAAACATTAATCAAATTTAAGTATACCGCATTTTATGAGGTATGGCATAAAAACATTTGTCTTTAGAGCACAGAAAATGTAGTTTATACTTAATTCTTAATTTTATACACGTTTTTTTTAATTTAACACAACACGCTTATTTCTCGTGCTCAAAGTACGTTTAACTTCACTAAGAAAATGATTGCACAGTTCTTTACAGGAAGTACATATACTCCACTACATTCTACTGAGTCACAAGGTGAATAGTTGGTGTTAAGCCAAAACATGGTGGTGGACCACATCAATGCACCATATCCCACAGATGGAAGTGAATAGGAAGGAGAAATTCTATACATTTTTCAGTGAACCACTGAGACCTAAATGTCACAGTTATTAATTGCTGTCAGTTGGAGGCGCCTCTGTGATTGTTGACACAATATTTTCGTACTAAAGCACTGTCAATATCAATAGTCATGCCACTAACTCAGGAGGCAGCTCAGTCAACATGAAACTGACAAGTGTGCAGAAATGTGAACTATTTTTCTTTCCAGAAAAGAAAGCAGTGCTGAGCCAGTGCTCAGGGAATACTACAGAGCACATGCTGTGCTCAAGAGTTGCTGTTCACAGGCTAATCAAAAAAAATGTGAGGAAACAGGTTTCACTTACGATAAGCCTCATCCTATTTACTTAATCATAAACCATGACACTGGCTTCAATAATCAGTTTATAAAGAAGCCTAGCTAGGGATTAGCCAAAGTACTTTTTGTAAGAGAATGATTTTCAGTGCTACTGGAACCGCTTATCATTATCCATTCATTTGATATTTGGTATCCAGTATCAAATATCCCTTCACTAAGACATTATGCTATATGAAAGTTATGCCAGGACTCTGCAACCTCATGAGCAGAGATCCCTTTCTTTCCGATATTGGCAGACTACCTACAGCTGGTTCCGTATTTGCAAAGCATTCCCTTGAAGTAAGGAGAATCCGCTTGTCTTAATTTGCCTAATATAGTAGTGTCACAGGAGATCTAAATGAGGAGGCCACTCGTGAAATTAAAGTAGAATAACTACAGTTCTATCCATTTGTATAGAACTTGTATAAGGGGATTTTATGTGATGGAACAAACAAAGCACATTTCAGCCTGCTTCATTTTGTGGGCTGTAGTGGTAGAGAAAATATTGAGGGTATAATAGTCCTTTCCATACATGAAAGGAACACTGAAAGAAACTTTTACCTGTCCAGGAAGCACAAGTAATCATGACAGTAGATCCTATACAGTATATAAAAACCTAAAGTATTGTGCTGGATAAGAATTTAAGTCTCACTGCACTTTGTCAAATATTATTCTGCACAAAATGTGAAAAGACTGGATGGTAACATCCAGACTGGATACTTTGGAACAACTGCAGCTTCACTAAAATCGCCTAAGCTATATGCAGAATGTGCAAATACAGATCATCTTTATTTGTCTGCTCTCAGTGTTCCATTAACAGCCACAGATTATTTCCTCTCTAGAGGGCCAACATAAATTTAATGATACTTCCTTTTCTTAAAGAGTCACCTGCAGTCTAAAGGGAATTGAAAAAAAACAACACATGGCGTTTTTCTCATTCACACTCTACCAACTTAAATGGCCAAAAGCCAAGGGGTTCCTTGGTATTCTCGGTTTTCAAAATCTACACTCAGTGCCACAGGTGGCTGAAAAGCCCACAAATTCCTGACTTGCGTCATTGTTAATGTTGGCTTCCCATCACCTCACTGGATTGTTCTTCAAAACAATGGTCACTTTCCTGCCCATCATTTTTTGTGACCCAGGCAGTTGCTATTCCCATCACTTTGGATGGATATACCATCCAGCAATTCCCAATTCATCCTCCATGAAGGTATCAATGAGTAGCCTTCTGTACTGTATGTGTGATTTGCATGGTTATTATGATCCTTCAGAACAAGGTACAGTTTTAATTTCACAGGATCACGTGGACAGTGACATTATATGAATAGCTGGGTGAAAGCTTAAACACAACAATTTGATATCTTGCTCGGATATTACATTGAATTAAAATTATAACCTACTAATCTTTGTCGCTTTAGCTACTGTACATGATCAGTGGCTTATTATAAAAATTGACTTCATTTTACTGTATACTGTACTGTATTTAGAGACAATCAGAAATTAAAATCCATGTGACGTATTTTTGCAAAATATTGGTCATGCTCATGTGTCAATATTTATGTGTCATTGTTTATTAAAAATCCAATTGTACACTAACATTTAAATAATGTTTGTAAGAAATCAAGTTTTAGTTTCAAGATATAAAACAGACTGCTGAAAGAAAACATTGGAGACTCATAACCTAAAGCTTAGGTCTTAATATAGTTGCTGAAACCTGAAGGCATGCATGACTTACTCTTTTGCATTATGATGTGTCAATTTATACTGTACAACTTTTCCAGTTATCTTCAGTTGAAGATATTGAAGAAACCTCAGAAAAAAGGCATCAGCAAACTAAATAAAAAATAAATACAGCTTTAGTGAAACTACATTGCTGTTATACATGTACCTTTCCTAACAAACCAATGAAATGCATTAGAAAATAATGTCGATACTGAAACCAACTAGACAGATTCCTATTCTTGTTCCATTTAGTTTTATACTGAAAGTAACACGAAAAACAGCCCGTTTTAAAAATGTTCATAGAAATAAGAAGTAGCAAACTTTTTAAAGAAAATATACTGAAAAATTAGGTTGTGTTCAGTGATAAAAGAGACCCTATATGCCAGGTGTGCTAAAAAAATACAAAATACACCAACAGAAATAATTACCTGTTTCACTGCACTACTCACCTTCAATATACTGTATAATCACAATAAACACTGCACTTCCTGAATAAATGTTATAGACAGTGTACATGCTATTAAAGAGAGCTCTTGTACCTCAGAATTGATACACCCTGTCTTTGAATGATTTGCAGGTTGACACAGTTTACTTTCTTTGTTGTGGTCTTGTGGCTGGAGTAAAGGTCGAACAAAATGGTACTACTACTATGTAATGAAATGGCCAAGGCAAATGATTTGTTGTAACAATTACCTGAGACCAGCACAGAAAGGGAATTCTCAGGCACAAGAGTCACAGACATGACTAAAAATCTAGATACTCGTGTGTCGATATTGACCAGTTTTCATTAATCAGTTTTGCTGTAGCATGCCGAAGCCCTGCAGTAAGGCAAGATTATTTGTGTACGACTCATTTTGTGACCTCATGTGATCAAGTGTATTTACGTCCTATTTTACAACTGAAACCGCCCAATAACGTTACCTGGTTTTTCATAAATTCACAACCTGCCAGGTCATTTCACAAATACTGCATTAAAGACTTATTTACTGTAAAGAAAATGCAAGAATTACTTCTATCCATCCATCTATTTCTAAATACTCATTCTAATACGGGGTCATGGGAAGTCGGAGCCTATGCTGGCAATCCAATGCCAATGCCAATCCATCACAGAAAAGAGTCTCTTCAGTTTTAGTATCAAAATATTTTTTAAAAGAATGCATTCCTACATACAGCACTATTCTTTAGCTCTCCCTTTTCTATTTTATTGGGTCATTATAAGTTGTTGGATCTCACAATTTTCCATACACTGAGAAGAGGTTGTGAAAACAGGTGTATTCTGTGAACAGAATTGGGTTCACTGTTTGTTAAGTCCAATAAATAGATGAAAGAACTATTTGGAAACAGGGTGGACAGGGATGAAAGGAACTGCTGATGAAAATTCAGATCATCTAGACCACTTACAGTATTTACTGTATATAGAAAACCATAAAATTCACAGTAGGCATGTATTACACTGTGCTGACGATTAAATAATTTGAAAATAAATGGAGCAGCATGGTGGCAAAGTGCTTAGTGCTTCCATCTCACAGCTTTAAATGCCTGGGTTAAATTCTAGACTATGGTGGCCTTTTGTAAGGAGTTTCCATGTCATTCCCATATCTGTGAGGCTCTTCTCTGGATGCGTCCCAGCTAGGTTAACTGGTGTCTCTAAACTGTCCCTCTGTGTGCGTGTCTGCATTGGACAGCTATCCTGTCCAGGTTTTGGTCTTGCCTTGTGTCTCCGTGCTTCTGGGTTATCCATAAGGGTGGCCATAAATAAGCTGCTTTCTGCCAATGAATGGATGAATTTTCAGTCCTTATTACAACTAAATAGACAAGCTGCAGTGTAGTAAAATTTGGCATGAAAAAACCTCTCAGAACTGGAGGTATACAGTAAGATACCTCCAATATATACTCTACATACTATAAAATATACTATAGATTACAGCTAATCAATTTCAATAGTCACTTAAAATGTATAAACATATTTGAATAGACAACTGAGTATTATTTAAATTAATCCATTTAATCAAAGTCTCCTAAGGGAAAAGACATGACACATCCATTCAGTCATCAACATCATTAACTTAGATTTTCACACATTTCATTGTTTATCACATATTCCAAAGATGTGAAGAAATGACTGAATGCATCTCAATGTCAGCATACACTTAGCTAGAAACTCCCTATGTGACACTTATTTATTCACACAGATGAGACATAATCAGTGGATCTAGCTGCAAGCCAACATAAGTCTTCATTCAATCACAACAGCGTCGTTAGGAAAACTGACAGTTAATTATCATGCAATAATAAGGAAATTATGTCAGAGCTTACTGAGTAACACAAACCTAAGGAAATGGCCAAGGCTGACAAAGAATCAAAGCACATTCTGATAGATCCATTACATATTTCCATATTATTCTAATCCATTAAAACATCCAAGTAACCAAACAGAAAAAACAAATTCAGAGTAACATAATTATTTATTGAATTAAATGTTATTATGTTTTAAAAGTTAAATGTTCGCAAAGAAACAGAACCATAGTAATCCAAAATAAATGTATATACAGTACTGTCTCAAAGCAAAATGACAGTACATAAAAAAGAACAGTAACAAAAAGAGGTCATGTGGCCGAACATCAGTGCATCCATCCATTATCAGCAAAACACTTATTTCTGCTATTTGTTTGCAGCAAAGCAGAGCCTAACCCGCGTTGGGGTGTCAGTCCAACATAAGGGATGCACATACAGTATATGGACCATTAAGAGACAAATACATCTAGTTCAGGTGGGTAGCTGCATCAGCATGCATAGGCTGCAAAGGAACAAGTAATAGGTTTATTCCATGCTGAAAAGAGAAGAAAGAAAACACAACGTTTCGGCTGTAAAGCCTTCTTCAGGTGTGAGAAAGACAGGGCAGTTTCAGCTCCACGGCTGAAAAGTTTTTTTCTTTCTTCTCTTTTTTTAGCATGGAATAAACTTATTACTTGTTCATTAATACATCTAGCCAGCATTCCTTTAGGTGATGGAAGAAAAGCTAAGCATATGTATGAACAAAACCCACATGGACACCAGAAGAACATGCACATTCCACACAAACATTTTCACTGGCCAAACTGAACCCAGGACTCGTGCGCTGTGAGCCCCCAGAGGGTGTGTTTTGTGGATGCATGCAATACTATCACACAGATAACTTTAAACTCATTTAATGAGGCCTCAGAGTCAAAGAAAGCAAGTCTGGGATCAAGACGGTGCTTGTGAAGACTGTGTTTATTACCTCCAGATTTTTTAAAATGTCCAGCCTGGTTTGTTTTAGGACATAAAGGAAATGCTTTCCCTGTCATTTTCCAGAATGCCTTGTTATTCCCAGAATGCATTATGACCTTTTTTGGTCTAGAACCACATTCATCTATATCTCAGGCCCCCCATAACATAAATATGACTGTTTCTTTCATCTTAAATGAAAAAATGACTTTTGTCCCACTTATCTCTCATGATACTTTGTTTCACATTTTTTATAACTAAAAACAGTATTAAAACTGAACAAGCCTCTCATTAATTAACTATGATATTTGAAAGGTATCGGGCTGTATCTATTAAAACGCCTATTCTCTGAATAAAAAAGAAAAGGACAATGACTATTTCAGTTTCCTAGAAAATGCCTCCAGGCTACAATAGCATAAGTCAGTTCTCATTAGTCGGGAGAGTATATTGCACAGTTGACCAGCCCTGTTCCTAGAGTGTCTCTGTCCTAACCTAAACACCTAGGAAATATTTTTAGTTTTTGCCAATTAAGCCCAATAACAGATTTAACTTGCAATGGACTTATAAGAAGTAAAAAGACCTTGTGATTCCATAGTACCACATTTTGTGTATTGGAGCCTCACTCTAGGCTAGTTCATTTTCTACAACAGCATATTCTGACAGGAGAGGTTATTGATTGAAGAGAAAGCTGCATGGCCTTTTTGAATAATTAAAGAATATACACTCACTGGGTCTGTACATACTGTAAGCATCTGCAGACCAATTAACTCATTCTTATTCGAATACAGTGCGTGCGAGATTTGATTTCTGTTTAAATTGTAACTACTTGTTTCCATTTCATCATCACATCATTAAAAGTTAAATAGTGCCAGCCACAACAGCTGTGATGGTATACTTTGAAAAGCAAGTAAGACAATGACCTTTTCAGAACTTGAAAGGCAGTGGGACAAATCCACAGTTATAATTGTCCAAATTTACGCACATGCAAATGTCTCATTGCAGGAGAAGCTAGACTGAAAAAATTGACATATTCATACCACTCACCCCACTTTTTTTATTTCATAATTCCCCCCAAAATTTTACAGACAAGAATACAATCAAATCAGAAGATCACAGAGAAGAATTCAAAAAGACATAGACTAAGTTCAAGACTAGCGAACAACTGGCAAATTACATTTAATGTAGAAATGTCAAGTCTCTTCACTCTTCACTCAGCCTGCAGGGTGTTATACGTATAAACAGCCTATAAACAACATATAACATTGGAAACGAGGAGCTTCAAGGGTCTTGAGTAAATACTGACATAATTTTCATTTCCTAGAGGGAATACAGTAAATATAGTCCAAAATGTAAGGGCCACCATGGGTGTTATTCCTAGTATAGCCAGTACTTGGTATGGAATTAAAAAATACAGACAAATTTTTAGTTTTTATGTCCAAATTGTACAACGTTCTAGAACAGCATCATTTTGAAAATTGTTTTGTCAACATGAGAAAAAAGATATATTACGGAATCTATCTAAATTCGCAATTCTAAAAGAAATAAATCTTCTTGCTTCAAACAGAGAAGACCATGAGGTGACCAGATTGAAGCATTCAAAAGTCTCAAAGACATTGACCGCTGTATGGAATTCTTCAAACTCAGCGGTGCAACCCAGAGAACCCCAATAGAAACGATGAAAAAGTGCATTTAAAAAAGGAAAGTTAGTATAAAAATGTAGAGGAGGAAGTACTACTTTACATAAAGGATGTGGGGAGTCTGACACAAGTTACCCAGGTATGTTGTTAAAGCTCATACCCTTGTTTTTATCAAGAAATGGGTGGATATGATCCTGAGATTAAACAGCTACTAAAGCCCAGCAAGCTACGAGGGTCAAATGGTATCCACTCATTTTCAAACTTTTTGGTTTAAAAAACATGGTTCTGAAATATTACACATTGTACGTCTGTCAGGGATTTCTGACTGTTTTTGACATTACCTATTTATTAAATAAATACCCTTCAATTGGCCAATCTCCTGTGAAGTTCGTTTAGTGCTCATGAGGGAAAGATTACATTTTTTGTCTATTTACTGTAACTAAGATGCTGTACAAATGGCTTGAATGGTGAGTTACTTAGTTGAGCACTTACTTCATTTTTGACTTCACAAGCACAAATATTTTTGTTTAATTATATTAATGAGAGTACAGTACTTAGTTGCCAGTTCATCAAGGATTGCTACAGTATTGATGTTTTTTTAGACAAGAATATTTTTTTATTTTTTACTTGTATGGGTGTATTGTCTAATCAGTATCACCTGTAATTTAATTTTAAGAACCTGCCATGATGAAACAAATGACACATAATGCTTTGCTTTTCTAAAATTTCTATAAACGTGAGGTGGAAACATGTCCTGGCAATGTGTCTATGCAGACTAACCCAGATAATCTGGCAGTCAAAGCGAAACGAACACCATGTGTTCATCTGTAATGTTCGGCTTGTGAGAAATTCACATAAACCGATGGAAACATTTAAGAGAAAGCTTTCCAGGAAGCTAGTTTCACTGATGCAAAATAATGGAACACATTTTGTTGCTGTACCAAATCCTATAATTGTATCTTCTGAGTTATCTAAAAAGGTCATTAATGCTGTTATCTACCAACTTCATTGCCAGGATATAACAACAGTAAATAGAGGTTGTGAAGCCTCTATTTGATTTTTAAACATTTTTTCCCAGACAATATTACACTTAAGTCTCTGGTGTAAAGAAAGAGAGTTTTATTTGTATACAGTATGTACAAGAGAAAGAAACTAATGGAATGTGTATTTGGGAGCAGGAGGCACTCCTTAACACAAAGAGTTGTGGGTGACTGGAACACTTTACACAGCCATAGTATCAAAGCAGATATCATTACTCTTTTTGGTTTGATTTAATGAGATTCATGCATCAATAAACTAAAAGCAGCTAAATCAGCTACTGCACATGAACTGAATTGTCTCCACTCTTTTTAAATTTCCCTATGCTCTTGCTCTGTTTTACCTGTTTCACCTCCTGGATTTCTCACACTATGTTTTGGGTCTTGATGCATTAGGCACAATGAGCTAAAGAAAGTGAAATAATAATGTAAACATAGTCAAGTGCACAAAGATTTCACAAATTAATATTTTACATTTTTGAAAACACAAGTAAATTGTAAGTTATTTATAAAACCAGTACTAACAATATTATATTGTATTCTAAATTCTCTGTTTTCTACATGTGTACAGTGCCTTGCGAAAGTATTCGGCCCCCTTGAACTTTTCAACCTTTTGCCACATTTCAGGCTTCAAACATAAAGATATAATTTTTTTATTTTATGTGAAGAATCACCAACAAGTGGGACACAATTGTGAAGTGGAACGAAATCTATTGGATTTTTGAAACTTTTTTAACTAATAAAAAAATGAAAAGTGGGGCGTGCAAAATTATTCGGCCCCCTTGCGTTAATACTTTGTAGAGCCACCTTTTGCTGCGATTACAGCTGCAAGTCGCTTGGGGTATGTCTCTATCAGTTTTGCACATCGAGAGACTGAAATTCTTGCCCATTCTTCCTTGCAAAACAGCTCGAGCTCAGTGAGGTTGGATGGAGAGTGTTTGTGAACAGCAGTTTTCAGCTCTTTCCACAGATTCTCGATTGGATTCAGGTCTGGACTTTGACTTGGCCATTCAAACACCTGGATACGTTTATTTGTGAACCATTCCTTTGTAGATTTTGCTGTATGTTTGGGATCATTGTCTTGTTGGAAGATAAATCTCCGTCCCAGTTTCAGGTCTTTTGCAGACTCCAACAGGTTTTCATCCAGAATGGTCCTGTATTTGGCTGCATCCATCTTCCCCTCAATTTTAACCATCTTCCCTGTCCCTGCTGAAGAAAAGCAGGCCCAAACCATGATGCTGCCACCACCATGTTTGACAGTGGGGATGGTGTGTTGAGGGTGATGAGCTGTGTTGCTTTTACGCCAAACATATCGTTTTGCATTGTGGCCAAAAAGTTCGATTTTGGTTTCATCTGACCAGAGCACCTTCTTCCACATGTTTGGGGTGTCTCCCAGGTGGCTTGTGGCAAACTTTAGACGAGACTTTTTATGGATATCTTTGAGAAATGGCTTTCTTCTTGCCACTCTTCCATAAAGGCCAGATTTGTGCAGTGTAAGACTGATTGTTGTCCTATGGACAGACTCTCCCACCTCAGCTGTAGTTCTCTGCAGTTCATCCAGAGTGATCATGGGCCTCTTGGCTGCATCTCTGATCAGTCTTCTCCTTGTCTGAGCTGAAAGTTTAGAGGGACGGCCAGGTCTTGGTAGATTTGCAGTGGTCTGATACTCCTTCCATTTCAAGATGATCGCTTGCACAGTGCTCCTTGGGATGTTTGAAGCTTGGGAAATCTTTTTGTATCCAAATCCGGCTTTAAACTTCTCCACAACAGTATTACGGACCTGCCTGGTGTGTTCCTTGGTCTTCATGATGCTCTCTGCGCTTTCAACAGAACCTTGAGACTATCACAGAGCAGGTGCATTTATACAGAGACTTGATTACACACAGGTGGATTCTATTTATCACCATCAGTCATTTAGGACAACATTGGATCATTCAGAGATCCTCGCTGAACTTCTGGAGTGAGTTTGCTGCACTGAAAGTAAAGGGGCCGAATAATTTTGCACGCCCCACTTTTCATTTTTTTATTAGTTAAAAAAGTTTCAAAAATCCAATAGATTTCGTTCCACTTCACAATTGTGTCCCACTTGTTGGTGATTCTTCACATAAAATAAAAAATTTATATCTTTATGTTTGAAGCCTGAAATGTGGCAAAAGGTTGAAAAGTTCAAGGGGGCCGAATACTTTCGCAAGGCACTGTATCTATTATTTCTAATTGAACACTGCTGTAGGCCTTTTTCTATAGCATAATAAAAGATTTAAAAATTTAAAAATGTTAAAAGAAGAAAGCCTTCCTTTAAAAAAGTTAGGTTGTGTTAGGAATTGGTTGAATGTGCTAAAGGAACTCCCTTATCTCCAAATGTAAAATAACATATATAAAAATATACAAAGATTTTGCAAAATGGCTTCAGTTTTACAGTTTTCTGTGGATCACACAATAAATGAGACATGAGCCTTTTTATAAGGAACTTTTTCTTTGTGCTGTCACCACTTCTCTTAGCCTCTGTTCCAAAACATTTGAGGTATTCTGACTCATAATAATATTGTGTGAGAAGACAATTTAAATCAGAAGCTTAAACTACTGTAACTTGTTCCATGGAAAACTAATTTCATAACATGCTCAGTAATAATGAAACAAACTACAAATCCTACAGTAGTAATGTTATTTCCAGTACGGCAAAAAGAATTAAAACAAAGGAAAGGAAAACCCTTCCGAGCAGAGACAGGTTGGATTCCTTTGAGAAAGTGGTCACTTATTTAATGTACAGTACATACAGTACTAGTTTCCACCATTGCTGTAGGTGAGCTAGAGTAACAGAAAATGACCATGATGCCAGTAATTAAGGGAATTTTTTCTCTGCCTCCATGTTGACCTACTTTATTTGAGTCAAAAGATTTGCAAGAATCCTGCACTCCCTCTGCAGATAAAGCCAGTAAATCCATCTTAAATCCAACAAGGAATAGGATTTCTACCCCCAGATAATTATACAGTACCAGAAACTGACAGTACTGTACATGTCAACATTTGGATACCTGTCATGTTAATATAATTCTAAGGCTTTTTAAGTACCAGAAAGAAAGTCTTCTATTATCCATACTAAAACAGATTGGTTTAACATTAAGCTATGGTCAGAAATCTATCAAGCCTGCCAATAAACGTGGTTTACAAAACTGATAATTCACTTTTCCCATTGAAAACTGCACATTTTCTGTATATGAATTTACAAGGCAAGCCTTTCCAAGAGTATAATGATCTTCAACCATTTAGTGATAATCTGTCCCAAGTATTTAATCAACATTGTGCCTGTTGTAAGAATTAGTAAAAACACAAATATCCATAAACATCAGGATGATTCTTTAATCTGTACTAGGTCCTGTTTTAAAGGTACTGTATATGGAGTTAGTTTTAAGGCAACACCAGTTTTGCAGCAAGCGAATGTCGGTATGAATACTTAAGAGTATTCTGTTCCAACCTGGGGGAAGAAAAGCTTAACATTTTTAAAATTTCAAGGTAGTGGAGGGCACTTTAGAGAGCACCAGGGTTTGTCCCAAGTTGTGTATTCCCGAGCAGCGATTTGCACATTTAAACATTTCACATGCTGGAGCTTTGCTACAGCATATTAAAGAACATCACTCACCAACTACTGGAGGTCAAACATCTGACTGCGAGTGATAACTCTGTACTAGCTATGTTAAAGACCAAAGTACAAGTCCAATAATTGAAATGATTTTGTGACTCAAGCTAGGCAATTTTCAAATATACGGTAGGTGTGAGCCTGGACAGTATCTGGAGACCTCCTGGGAAAGCTAAGGTTGCTGCTGGAAGAAGTGTTAGCGGGAGAGCTCACTCTGTGGTCTGTCTAGGTCCTAATGCCCCAGTATAGTGATGGGACACTATACTGTAAAAAGGTGCCATCAGATGAGACATAAAACCGAGGTTCTGACTCTCCATGGTCATTAAAAATCAAAGGGTGTTTCTTGAAAAGAGCAGGGGTGTTGAGCCCGGTGTCCTAGCCAAATTTCACCCGGCCTTTACCAATCATGGCCTCCTAATAATCCCCTTTAAAAAATTGTCTTCATCACTCTGTTCCCCTCCCCACTGATAACTAATTTGTGTTGAGCATACAGGCGCTCTTTGGCTGCTATTGCAAGCATATTGGATCATATTGGATGATGGTGGAGGGGAGTCCCCATTACCTGTAAAGTGCTTTGAATGGAGTGTCGGAAAAGTGCTATATAAATGTAAGGAATTATTCATTATGTTTATAATGTTTAATATTAATAATAATTAAATAAGTTCAAAATCATGTTATTCAGTAAGTGACCACATACCACAATGTGGCACTAGGGCTAAGTGCCCTACAATGTTTTGTATGTGCCTCTAACATTATTTTTACCAGCACCAGCTGGATTTGAACACACAACCTGCCAGTTGGTAGTCACGCACCTAGACCAGTAGGCTACAAGACAGCTCGCAAAGCTGTGTTTTCCACTGAAGTGGACGAGAAATATTATTCTGGCCCCAGAATACTGCCACTTCTACTCTCCTGACAATTGGTCACCTACCCCCTTTATTCTGCAATATAACAACATAAACCCGGAGTGACTGAGTGCATTGTAAAGCTTGGTTTTGAACTGTTACTCCACCTTACAGTACAGTTCTTGGACTGACCGATTTTCATGTTTAGTCCAATAATTAAAAAAAAAATACATTTGAACCTTCACAAAAATTAAATTTGAATAAAAGCAAGGTTTAAGTGGTGGTGTAACACTGACTTACTGTAATTTTATTACAACAGCTTTTAAAGTGTAAAGTGTACTGTATAAGGGGATTATGCTGAAACAGTTTTCAAATTAATATTGACTCAAAAATATCCTTGTGCTGCAATCATTTTATTTTGCAGTACTTCCCTTGCATTTTTAATAATAAAATCAATTATATATGAAGATTTTGCTTTATTAAGCAAATCTAATACTGTTTCTGTCTGCATATGTAATGTATTCATTCCTAGGGTTTAGATGAATTGCTTTGCATGTCTATGAGCATCATTAACTTAAAAATACTACTCTAGCAATATTTCAATTTACTAATGCACTTCTCTGCTTCTGCAGGGACCATCACAGTATTTAATATGTCTCTTGACAGTATCCTCGCACTGCAGTAAAGCTCTGTTGCTCAGTTCTAGATTAGAATGGATTGTCCTGGCCCAAGCAACAGTGCTAGGAACCCACACCAACATGCAATGAAAATGACTATAAAACATCTCACAAAGATGAAGATCTACAGTATTGTACTGAATAAAACAGAGTAAAAGCATGGAACACAACACTGCATTGGTGTAGGAGGTAACTGCCTACTCAGCTCACAATAATGTCCTTAAAGGTACTGATACAGTAGGTAACAGCACAAAACCTTCTGAAATTTTTCTTTTACAAATTAGGCCCTTTAATTTCTCAGGGAAATTAATAAACTCTGTATTCATGATTCATCAATTGGTAAAAACATAAATGGTTGATGAGATAAGATGTAATTAAAACAGATTTTTACTATTCAGCATATCGAACAAAGAAAAAAAAGATATCAGGCTATTCATATCCTATTAGTGAGACTAATAGGCATTACATTTCATCTGACTGCTGCTTCTGGTCAAAGAGACACACAAACATTGAAGTCACAAATGTCACAAGTAAACCAAACTTCTCAGAGGTAATTAACATTGTACTGTATATATACACGGTGCTGTTAATTTGCAAGTGTGAGATCAGTGATGTTATTTATCAGTGATGACTCTGACAGCTGTAGAATCTCCTGATAAGATACTGTATGCTTGTCTGTGTATCTAACACATCCTTCATTTCATAAACTACTATACAAGAACATACAAATAGATTAATGTTAACCTTAATTTCTGACCAGTGTAATTGAATTGTTACATTTGGTATTTAGTTAAGTCACCATCAAAATGTAGAAAGTAGCAAGAAATAAATAAAATAAAAGCCTACAGCACCAGTCTGTAGTTCATTGCTTACTTGCAAATGCAAAAACATGATGCTTGTATCCTCTTAATAATGTTTTAAAACAAAATACTGTAGATACTGCAGCATCAAAAGTGTTTTAATCATTATGTAAGCTTCCTTTTGACATTTTATTCAACTTAAATATTGTTATAACCAACAAAATCAGATATACATTTCATTCACAATGTCACAATACCATATCCAGCAGAATAAATGGCAGAATAAGTAGATCTAGTCATTATTTTAAGTCAAACGATTTAAAAATGTAGTCAGGAATATGTATTTAAATGTCAGGTGGTTTGTAAGCTCTTGATGCCTTTTTTTCAATAAAGCAGACACCCTTGTCTCTCAATCTAAAGAACCAACTGGATAATAAATCTCAAAAAGCTCCAAGAAAAGAATAAAAAGTAAGCATTTGAAGTTAATAATATGTATTAACAGATACGTAAGTGCAAACCTGACAATGACACGTTCCTCCATCTGAATTAGAATAAATCTCACTCATTTGACACATAAATTCAAAAGAATGAAATATAAACACTCGAAAAGGAAAACATTCTTTGGATCGAGTCCTTAAGGCCTGGTGTGCACAATCCTGCCAGATTTCCACACAAGCTGTCATGTTTTCAATGTATTTAGATGAACTAATAAACCCCAAGACACAACTGGGTGAGACTTGAGAAAACGTGTGAAACTTTCAACTGAGACACACTGCATTGTGTTTACCCTTAGCAAAATGGGTGGGACAGATGTAACAAGAGATTACTTGAAAGCCCTTACACAGCAGATGAACTGGAACATAAAACAAGGATCCAACAAGAAGATCAGTCCAAATCAAGCAGCAGCAACACCAAAGATTATTGGCTAATATTCTGTATTATGCAGTATTATGGAACTGCAAGTTTTGCATTGAGTATAAAACATTCATAAAAACATTGTTATACCCACAGGAACCTTCGAATTCTGAAGAGGCCTTAGAATCTAAAAAAAATGTAATTATCTCTATTCTATTTTAACTGTTAGAGAAACTAAATACACATTTACAAAAAAAAGTATGGCTGCCATTTTTATTGTGAACACACACAGCACTGTTTAACTGCTATGCCTACTACCACAAATATGACTAGTCACTAGGGAGACTTCATTTTGAGTGCTGTAGAGATTACTTCTTCTTTCCTTAAAGACAGATTCTTGTTCTTGAACATTTATAGTACAGTCTTTAAATGAATAAACCCTGTAAATACAGTAAATACAGCTTGATACAAGTTTACATCCTTATTACTTCTGTAACAGTAGTGTGTTTACAGTATGTTGTATTAACTCTCTCACAGGTAATATTCAAATCAAGCAATGAAAAGACGTAATCCAGCAGTCTGGATAATCCTCATACCAGGGATATGGCTGTTACAAAATAGCCTTAATCTTCACAAATATACTGTAAAATCAGAGATTAAGATTTGTTTTTACAATTTAAAATGACCTAATACTGTATGTAAGCACAGTAACAAATTTCCCATAGGCTTGCTACACAGTAGTATCTCCCAAAAATAATGATCCCCAAAACAGCATCTCACTTGCAGTAAACATACAGTACATAACCAAGTTAAAAAAGATGACCGTCCAGCCAATCAGATAAACTAACACAATATGCTATGATACTCCCTCAATCTACAGTATCCAATTGTATAGCCAGGATTTTAGAGTTTCTAAAAGAGCAGGCAAGTTTACTTGAGTCTATTTTGAAGGAGAAAAAGATCTCATGGATTACAACTATATTTTTAGACAGTAAACAAAAATCCATAATTTCTGTGCCCTCAAAACCTCACTACAATGTAATGACAATGACACTCAATGCCATGATCCAAAGTTTCAAATGAAGTACAGTGACTCATCAAACACAATAACTGGTTTTAACTAAGTGACAGACTGCCTTATAAAGATGACTATTTTAAAAATTCTTACAGAATGATTGTTAGGCTGGGAAAAATAAAACATAAAAAAACGTTTTTCCATTTTTGTTTTTTGGTTGTTTCTTCGTTGTAGTAGGTTCCCATTCAAATATCTTTATATTGCCTAGTTTATTTGTCCAGTTTTGCGACCTATTTTAATTATTTCATTTAATACAGTTTTTGGTCTAAAGGATACTTGAGTGTTTGTGGGCTACAGGACAAATACAACACATAGTAAAAACCCTTTTAGCTAATAACTCATCAAAATGACCTCAGCATATGGAATCCAGATGCAACAGGTTACAGTCTGGTGCAAATTCTACACTGTGGTTCCATAAATTACTGCTGAGGTTGCTCTGCGCATCTTGCAAACAGGCTATAATAGGCTGAGTCATATCAGCGTTTAGCTGATGAATTTGACACAATTTGAACATACCTTAGGGGTGTCTTTGTCAGTACCTACCATACACACTGTACGGCTACTGTCATGCTTTTATAAAACTTTGTTTTCCGTGTTTTCGAAGATACAGTATATACACAACATTTAACCAAATACAGAATGTGTTGCATTGTCATATTCCTCTCAAGATGATTTTCCATTTCCTGTCACCGTCAATAACAGGACTATTTCAAAGCGCACATCAAATGTTTCCACTACTGCTGTATGTGATTAACGCGGATCGAATAAATTCTATGCAATTTATTAATTTCTGCCACCTTTTCAATAAGTAATCAGGTAATAAGTATGTCTAGGTCCGAAAGCTTTAGCAATATTTTACAAAGTCGGATAATCCTCGCTAAAATTCATGAAAACACCAAACCCATGCAAAATTAAAGCTTTCTCTTTATTCATTTACGGGTTGTATGCGGCCAGGAACTACTTATATGTTAGCCGAAGTAATGAAATTATTTTATAAATATTATTTAGCTATATTTTACCCGAGATGGCTGTAGTTTTCTTTTTAGGAAAACCACTGACCACGTCCCTCCTGAAAAGAAACTGAGCCTGCACTGCAACATGTGATGACAAACAAACGTTAATATGCTGGCTCGCTCCCTTTTCATTTTGCTCAGTCATAAAACGCATTACGTAACAAAATATCACATGTAACAATACGCACGAACAGGTTATTGAAGCTAGTTAGTGCAATCTGGAAAGTTCATGCAAAATCCTAAATAAATGAATGACAGACTGTTTAAGTTTTGAAATCTGTTCAATAGCTATTTTTACTATTATATCTTATGACGTAGTGAGTGCGTATTACCATCATTATTACTGTTATTAAGGATAATTTTAGAAGGCTATCTCAATTGCAATTGAGAACCACACCGGGAGAGGAAAGGAAAATGCTACTCACCGGTACTCATGATGATTTTCGAATAGTACTAATCTCAAACCACTTGCGCTGTATCCCTTTTACGCCAAACGAGTGTCACAGTGATGGTAATTCCGCAGAAGAAGTAATAAATCAAAAATCGGTTGATACGCAGACATAAACAGTACTTCTATGCTATTCTCATCTCGGCTTCACGAATGCTGTCTATTTTTTTTTATAACAGCCCTTAAAGCAAACGCAGATACAAAACGATGATACAGGCGAGCGCTCTAGCTGCGCCTTTCTGCCTCAGCATCTTTCTGGAGCCAGGTGATAAATAGTGCATCTGACAGCCTCATTGCGTACAATATGACGGAAAAGACGTCTGGGAAATGTAGTATTCGTGACGGATCTGGCTTCTGAACTGCTCCGGAGAACTTGAGACCTAGACTACAACAACCATGGGTGATATAAATTAGTAAACAAAAAGGGGTAGAGATGTAACCAAGCAAACATGCCACTAGACGCCGAATTCTTGACGTAAAAAAAATATTGCCCAGACTTATTGTACGCTGAAATGTGAAACGTCTTAGTTTTGTTTTTGTCTTTTTCAAAATCCGAGCATAAAACGAATGCGGTAGGAACTGCATTTGGGCGGAGACATGGGGTTGCGAAAATGTCAAGTGTGAAACGAGCTGCACTTGGGCATCATCTGCACGCCTGTTTGAGAAATGCCAATATATCTACTAAAATGTACCGTGGTTTAGATTTTCTCTTATGCTGTAAATTTAAAAAAAACTTATGTAATGTAAATTTAAAAATGTATCAGCATTTTAATTGTATAAAAATTGTAATATCTCACAGTGTCCGTTGGTTATTCATATAGCACAGGTACAGTAACCTTCATTTTCCCACAATGAAATGTGCTTAAAACCATTCACCTACTGTATATATTAGTCTTTAGTTATTATCCTGTGCTTCATTAACTTTGCCAGTCAACAAAAATATTTTTACATTGGTTTATTGTACATACACCTATCCATTTTCTAACTGCTTTATCCAATATTGTACACACTCACACATGAGCCATTTTTCCCAGAAGCCAACTAAACTACCAGTATGTCTTTGGAATGTGGGAGGAAACCACAGCAATCAGAGGAAACCCACATGAACTCGGGGAGACAATACAAACTCCATGCAGATAGCACCCCATGTCCAGAACTGAACCCAGGGCTCCAGTGCAGTGAGGCAGCAATGCTAACTACTGTACCACCGTGCCATCCTTTTTAATCAATAACTCACCTATACAATTTTTATACAGTGATGTAGCAGTCAAAAAATGTTCTAAATTGGATTATAGTACAGTACATAATGAAGTTAAACACAAGTTTCAAATCCTAATGACAACATTCTGTCAAATCAAATGGGTGTATGCAGGTAAGAGCATAAGAACAGTTACAAACTAAAGGTTCTATTTCATTTGGTTTGATCCCATTGATCCAAGAACCTAAGCCATTTCTTGAAAGAAGCCAGGGTGTCAATGTTCACATGCTTAGTCAGTTTGTTTCATACTCCCACAATTGTTGTGTAAAGACATTTTTTGTAGTCACTTTGAAATGCACTCCCCTATAGTTTCATCTTAAATTTTCCTTTGTTTCCTCTAGTCAATGTCTCAATATTCATCTTTTATTATTGGGTTTGTTTGAAAATCCACTTCTGATCGTGAGATTGACCATACAGTCATAAAGCTGAGACTGTCCAAACCTGATTGTGTCAGAAATATATCAAATATATTAAATCATATCAGTAACGCGTTTTCTAGATCTGTAAAAGGAGAGCAGTAAAAAGAGAAATTCATTTCTGATTTTGACATGTTAAACTTGGTGTGAGTTTTCAAACAAAGAGAGTAATACAAAAATTTTTGGGGATAAACAAAATAACATATTCATTTTTGAGATGAGTCCCTAGTATGCATGAAGTAATACAGTGCTTGGAGTAAACTAATTGCAACCATGGAATCAGAATTGGGAGAAAATCACCTTTACTTAATATTTATTTTTCACAATTTGGCATAGATACTTCACATATTGTACTGTATTTGTTACCATACAGCACATGTCAGACATGCCTCTAGACTGTTGCTAAGGAACTGTTTTCATCAGATAAATAACAGAGGCCTTCCAGTACATCAAGATCTTTAGAGAGTCTCAAAAGGTCAGCCAAATGCTTACTGAAGTGCATACACCCAAATCAACGTTTGTCAGCAGGAGACTGTTGAACTTGAATACCCAGATTGGACACTAGAGAAGCCTTTTCACAGACCATGTATTGTATTTCCAATATTACTTCATCGGGATCTGAGAAACAAAACAAACACTTGAAAAAATTAAACCTGGTGAGATCAAATCAGACTTAGCTTAAAGGTCTTGGAATGCTGTATGAATATGGAGACCCCTGGTGTTAAGAGAGAGTACGTGCAGAAACCTCAGTAGTAGAAATGTGTGTTTCCATCGTAAATAAAATAAAAGCATACAAGAGGGTTTATTACCTTAGTCAGGTGTGTGCTTGTCACTGCCAGAGATAGAGAGAGAGTGGAAGAAAGAGCACAGCATGTGCTAGAAGGGCAAAGGTCAAAGAACAGTCCTGGCAGTCCATCTCTGAGGAGCAAAACACTATACTGCCCCCCTACCCACACCCAATGTGGACTGGCAACCTCCTCTGGTGCTGAAGAATGAGAGGGTGTGCATAGGCTCTTGCTGATCACCCTCAAGGCTATTTCAAGTAGTGTACTGAGTTCTGAGCCAAAGAGCAGCTGCACATGGCCTGGAAAACACAATAATCGGTCCTTGTTAAAAAATGGATCTCCTGCAGAACTCTGAGTCAGCTGAAGAAATCTAATGAACACATCACATACAGTCTCAGCCTGCTAATCTAGTAGCCCATTTACCTCCTGCTAGCCCGTGAAATGATCCATGGCCATGACACAAATCTGGAGGTTCTGGAAGGAGGCCCAAGATGTTGATGGCCACTGATTCCATAGGGTACCTGCTAGGAAGGACTGAAAGGCTTCTCAGTACTGCTCCTGAGGACCTCTGCGGGCAGGACAGGCATCCCATTATTCCTGTGTGATGCACCCCCAGTAGAAGCCCTGGCAGAAGGAACTATTACCTCATACAATATCTCCTCAGCGTCTCTTTAACACACTTTCTTTTGGATGAGTTGCAGACCTGGCCACTGGGCCCAGAATGATTTCATAGAAGGACGCTTATCAGCCATCTCACCCAATGTGTGCGCTTCCCAGTAAACATTTGCCAACACGCCACCTGGAGTTCTTTGTCTGCCTCCTGCCTTTCCATCCTTGAGGTAAGATGTTCCAGCAAGTCACAGGTCGGGGAGAAGAGCACCCTAGCTCCTGCTCCTTCTAGTGATGGCAGAGAGCAAAGCTATCCTCTGAACATGTGTGTATTTGGGTGATTCTCTACTGCACAGTGTTACTCAGTGTGTAGGCCTGGATTTTTTTCAATATTATTCAATCCACCAGGTCAGCTGGCCCTTTGGGTCCTTGAATGACATCAGACAACGCAGGGCAGTGTGATTAATGTGAAATACAAACAGAAGGCCACACAGGTGGTGTTTGAAGGGTTTTAAGGCATTATCTTCAACTGTCAGCAGTTCTGGCCTGGTACTATAGTGTGAAGGTCTAGCTATAATAGATGATCACATTATCTCCATCATTAGAGTTCTGGGATAGGACAATGCCCGGAACTTCATCGATGGACAGGGGTGCCACACTGTTCTAACTTGAGGGAGTC
This sequence comes from Lepisosteus oculatus, assembly GCF_040954835.1. Classification (NCBI taxonomy): domain Eukaryota; kingdom Metazoa; phylum Chordata; class Actinopteri; order Semionotiformes; family Lepisosteidae; genus Lepisosteus; species Lepisosteus oculatus. The sequence continues at coordinate 41,755,398 of NC_090696.1, read as the reverse complement.
AAAGGTTTGCTACCTCTCCTCAGTCCATCAGAATGCAGTGCCTTTACAGGTGAGCTTATGGAGGGAAGTGGAAATGGTGGCAAAACCAGCCAAGAATCGGCAATATTAGAAAGCTGATCTTAGAAAAAGCTTGGAGCTGTCATAAACTGGTTGGCATAGACCAGTCTCACACAGTGATGACTTTATCCCTCTCAAAATTGAAACTGACTTCACTTACCTGAAGACCAAGGAAGAAAACCTCTCAGCACAGCAGATGAAACTTGACCAGGCCTGCTGCTGTTGTTCTCTCCAGGACCAGGTGGAGAGCTTGGGATGTATTGTCAAGGAGCAACCATGGACCATCAAGTTCTCAAAGTAACTGATGCTAAGGTAATGAATAAATGATAAGTCAGCGGGGAACTTCTTCATCAGTCACTTGGATGCATTCTGGTTCGGCATGGGTGTCAGCAGCACTTTCATGTGTTGAAGGGAGAGGATGTCAAAATCAATGACAAAGGCATAGATTTAGAAGAGCCAGGGTTGTTCTGGGCCTGTGGAACAGCGATGCTAGAAAGGACATTCTTTCTAAGAGCCAGGCAGTGTGTAGGGTGAGCTTCCCCTTCAACTCATCCTGAGCAGTGTGGTCTTCTCCTCCTACTTTGCAGCCAGCCTAAAATTGGCCCTAAAAGCTTCCCGCAGTCCTTATCCTGTGGAATGTCCAGTTGTGAGCTGCATTATCCAGTTTTACTCCTAACCCTGGATGGTCCCTGGCTTTATTGTGGTTTGTGTGACTCATGTTAGAGTTGTGCCAAATCAGTCACCTCCCCACCACTGTCACGGACGTCCAAAGGGACTAACCGTGGGTAGTAGGCGGAAAAAAAAGCGGAAAAAGACCCATATGCGTAGCGGCGAGACAGGAAAAAGGCCCGGGCTCATTAGTGCAAAGAGTTCAGGAATGCCGTATAGAAACCTATGCCCTCAGGGAGCAGACGTGGGGCGCCCTGGTGCTAGGCGGGTCTCAGGACATCCGAACGTCAATGCTGAGCCAGGACAGAGTACAAGACCCGGAAATATATAGCCCAAGGGAAAGAGAGGGACCGGAAGGACAGCAGACCGGAAACTAGGGAAAGGACAGTGAAGGAGCGCCCTCTGGCTGCAGAGGGCGTGACAACCACCACCACCAGTGGCAATATTCAGATGTGCATAAGCCAACACACCAGTCACATTGTCTGTGTCCAAGGACTTAAACTTAACTTACTGTTAATGGAGGGACCTGGCAACCTATTGATTACAATCTACAAACCTGTCTTTTTTTCTTTTTCTGATTACTTAAATTGTGTCAACTATTTTCAAATATATCTAACTACAATTTCAGAGTCATAATGATTTTCTCTTGGAATAAATAATAGCGTACTGTAATGCAAATCCAGAAGCAATCACCTAAATCCCTTGTACTGTAGATTTTTTAAAAGATATTTATTTCTTCTCAATTAGCGGCCTCTGGTGGCGGACTCATAAAGCAGATTGAGAAACTGATTTAGTCCAAATTTTGACTTTCTGACAAGACTACTCCTCCTATTTTCCAAATCCCCACTATTTGTGTATCACCTATAAATGTAGTTTTACTACAGCAGAATTTAAATTGATATAGATAGGGAAGAGGAATTGGCCTTAAACATATTTGGTACACTACTTACATTCACCCAATTAAAATGACGTTAGCTCAAGTTCAAGTTCAAGTTTATTGTCATTATACTCATATACAGGTACATGGTATGACGAAATGCTATTTAGTTAGCTCTCTGACATAAGTAGTACAAAGAAAGAAAAACAACAACAACAATACAATTGTATAACAAAAGAAAGACAGAGACAGCAGGCAGTGTGCAAAAAACAACAGGCGATGTGCAAAAAAACAACAACAGTCAATGTGCAAAACAGAAAAAAGGTAACAGGTGATGTGCAAAAACATGCATCAACAGAATGAAATAAAGGGATAGAAATTATGGGGAGTGAGCTTTTTGACATGTAAGGTAGAGGTAGATTTTCAATGTGTGTTTGGGTCTTTGGTAAGAAAGAAAGAGTGCTTGCTTGTTGATTTGAATTTCAGTATTAACCTTTTGTGAGAGATGTTATCAAAAACTTACCTTTGTATCTAAATATACTATACTATATTAAGCCATATGCCTTATAAATATGAACATTTACAAAGCCATTCATCCCTTCTAGTGTGTTTGGATTTTAAAAACTAATTGATCCAAGGTTCTTATCCAACCACTTCTTGAATGTAGTCAGGTATCAGCTTCAACAGCATGAGGGGGTTGCTTGTTCCTGACTCTCACAAACGTTTGTGTGAAAAAGTTTTCAATTCACTTTCCAGTAGTTTCTACTTGTGTGCTCTCTTTTGTGTTTCATTTTTTATTCTAAAGAAGACAGTTGGGTTGAGGGTGGAGGATCTCAAATATTTGAATATCTGGTCCTCCCATAATGTTCTCTCAGATTTCAAAAGATTAATTTATTTTAGCCTCTAGTCAGTTTTAGACATTCCTTTGAGCCCCCAAACAGGCTCTTCATTGCTCTGATTCCAGGGTAGTAATATGGTAACAAAACCTATTGAACACAATATTTTAAACATGCATTGCATAATGGACTTAGATTTGATGCATTTTTTAACTTTATACCATTAAAACCATTGTCTTTGTAAACATGTTTCTAATTTTGTTCTCACTCTCATTTCCATAATGTTACTAGTAACAACAATATGACTGGTTGGTCTACACTTTTCTGGTTCAACTACAGTTTATTAATTTTAGTAAAGGTGTTACACATTCTGTGGGTACAACTCCCATCCTCAGTGGCTGTACTTCTATCCTAAAAACTTATATCATAAAAACGATTTAATTGTGAAACTCTTTAGATGGACAACCATGTGCTAGAAAACTAAATATTGAAATATTGATTCCTGAATCTTAAAAATACAGAAAAGAGAGTATTATAGCACCCTTATTAGGATGTCCTTCTTCATCCTACAAAACTCCATGATCCTTGTGCCCTCCATCCTTACAGTATAGTACAGTACATAGAGGTATACAGTACTGTATGAATATTTCATCTTGATACACAGATGTATCTTGATTGTATTTGTGCGTAGCAAAAGCTCTAAATTCCTTATTTCTTTTCTTCTGTTTGCCCTAGTCTTTACAATCATACACCTGTATCTCACAACAAGAAACACAACATTAATGCAGTTCCTCAATTATGAAATCACACAGCTCTGAAATATTAATTTAATAGGACTTATTTTATTATTGTTCGTGCATTCCTTAATGTATTAGGTTTTCTTTTCTGTGATAACTGTGTGCTAGAATTACCTCATCAAATGAAACTTTAAGTACACTCTAAAGGAGCATTTAGCTTCTACATTTGTTTATAATTTACAAATTTCTAATTTTAAAAAAAAATCTTGAAGTCAGCATTTCACATAGACTGATGGGCATTTGGTTTTCCTTAACAGTTGATCACAGAGCAGGGGAAACGTAAGGGTTTTCCTGTTGGATTAAAGGTCAAGAGCTGTTTTGGCAGGGAAAAGGAAATGCTGACACTTTTCCTAGGATATGGATGAGATAAGAAAAAATAATATAAGTGTAGAAAAAGTTGACCTAGGAGCTGTTGCTTACAAAAAAACTAGTAAAAATCAACAAATACAATTGAGAATCATAAAAGAAAATATTCAAACATTTTTAAAAACTTCATGATAATTGTACCATACAGAATTTGATTTTATGTATCTCAATTTTTATGACAATTGTTAAGTTGTAAGGCCATAGGTAAACAAAGAAGCAATATAGCAAAGCTAAAGACACTGAGTTTTGCCTTTTAAACCAAAATGTGTATTGGAACATTTCTTTAATGTTTTTTTGGGGCAATTAATACTGATGAGATAATATCACTTTTGTAATCATCTGTCTGTGCGGACATACTTTCTATATAAAATGGAGTTTAACTCTTTAACACTTTTATGGAGTTGGCACATTAGGTGTGGATTAAATAAGTACTTGACCTGTATTACCGGCACTCAAAGCTTGAACTGTTTTATTAATATACAGTACATACAGTATGGCAGGTTCATTACGAAGAAATCTGATGAGTTGTCTTTGGCATTTTTTTTTGCCTTTGGCTATTTTGAATACTTGTCTTCCACAATGTTTAATAAGTCTTCCACAATGTTTATGGTTCGTCTTCTCTAGATTGATTTTAAAGCAGCTTTCCTACTTCAGTAATACAATTTTAGGAAATCATTCCTTAATTAAATTCTATACTTTCAACTTTATAGCCTAACATTTAGTTTGCACCAGTCCATCACAGCATAGACACACAGACATGCACACACTCAGACTAGTGCCAAATGTTCTAGAAGACTTTAACCTACCAGTACATCTTTTGACTGGGAAGAAATCAGAGCACTTAGTGGAAACCCACGAGAACATGGAGAGAACATTCAAACTCCACACAGAGAGCACTCTAGGTCCAGTATTGAACCCAGGCCACAGAGCTGCAAAGCAGTCATGCTAACTACTGTGCCACTGTGATGTCCCTGTAGCTACAGTAAATATTTTTTTAAATTTCATATCCTATGAAAGCATTGTTTTCTAATTCTCTTATTTTCATATCACCTGCAAAATTGACTATATATATAAAATAATCTTGATCTTCCATTTTTTGATAATTATGAAAGGGCACCGGTTCCAGTATTGGTAATTTAAAACAAATGAAATTGAAAATAAAAGAGGGCATGTTCTGTAAGAAAGATATAGTAAGATTCAAACTCAATTTTGTAGTTTCTGGAAAACAGGTTTGATACCAGAGAAAGTTTTAATTTGGTGAGGATTTGTCCTTAATGTCAATCAAATACATACATCATTTTCCACTAATCTATTTCACACTCACACCCCTTTTTTGGTACAGGCTACTGCAGGACATACTGTACAGCACTCTGTAACAAGACACTTCCAGTCAACAAACCAAAGATTTCCAAGAGATTAAAAAGCTTGTCCAAATACTACTTTCAAACTGCTTGAAACCGGAATTCTTTCAGAGCCACACCCCATTTCTCAATCTTTTAAATGAAAAATGTTGTCGCTAACATGTCTAACATTGCTAAATCTTAACATTTTTTTCATGGACAAACGTCTTGGGCTTGAATTGTCCGTATGCAGAGATAACTTAGTTTTCCGTTTTTCCCCTTGTGGTTGTCTTTGGATGCTTGCCTGAAAGGTGTTTTTTAAGAATTAACAAACACCAAAAAGACTGCAAAGTGGAAAAAGCCACTCGACCCATAATTCTTATTTTTATTGGTAGCTTCATGATAGCAGAGGTCTGTTAAGCCTTTTCCTAAAGTATCCCTCAGTCTCAGCTTCATCATTGGTCCCATGCTTTCACAACCCTCGGTGTACTGTGGAGAGGACTCATCTGTCTGTCGTGAATACTCCTAAATATAAATTCTACTGGTGTTAGAGCTTCCTTGTATGGTTGTTTATCTTAAAGACATCTGTAGTAACATATTTCTAATTCTGTAGAATTACTCTTTACATAATGTACTCTGTATCATGATAAGGTTCAGTTCCCTTAATTTGAGTATCAAATTCCCTTCAGATAAAGAATTAGTCTGGTTCTCCTTTGTATTGTTTTTAGAAAAGCAGTATCTTTCTTGTAATGTAATCACCTAAACTGAAAACAATATTCCAAGTGAGGTCAAAGTAATGAATTAATTTGACCTCAGTATTGAATTTACATTACTTTCCTAGTAATGTAAATCCTACGCCTTTAACTACAGTATAGGTTCTTTTTATTGCTTCCCACATTTTTTAGATGGTTTAGGAAAAGTCAGTACTAAATTCTAAATCTTCCATATACAATGCTTCTTCTAATTCATCACTAACGTTAAGGGCATTGTTCTTGTTCTTGTGGATTTGTTTCAGACCTCTGCATCTTAGTAAAAGCCTGCAAAAACATTCAGATGTATTGACAAAATGTACATTGATACATAACACATTTATTTTACTGTACTGTATATATTTCCACAATACATGCAGGTTGGTGAGTTTTATGGTATCCAGTGTACAACAGTATTCTCAAGATTAACTAATTACATTTTAGAATTTTGTTCATTTACTTTTATTTAAGCATCAATTTCAGCTGTGCCATGTATTTGTATCCCCCCTTTTAAAAACATATGTTTGTTCTGACAGAAGTAAATAATCCTCTCTGAATGAGTTGCACGCGGGTGTTAATATATATTTTTTCCCATTACATTTAAAAGTACTAAATGTACTTTCCTATTTAATGTAACTAGTGGAAATCTAGACTGCCCATTCTCACCAAGGGATAATTGCGTTTGTATGGGGCGTGATTAAGTCTTTAAAATATTTTAAAAGTACAGTACAGTATGGCCATACGCACTGAGAAATAGTATAATACAAAACATTCGTCGAAATTTCCACATTTTATAACTTTGAATATGTCGCTTTTTAAATTAAACGTTCTGCTGTTTGCGGTGCTCTAACACATTAAGTAGACGGAAAATGCACACACTCCCTAAAACGGGAAAAAACAGTAGGTAGTGTGAGCGACATTCAGGGGGTGTAAATTATACACTTGTAGATTATTAACTAGTTTGGTAAAACCTCTGAAGAAGACTGCGGGATTTAAAGGACGTAAGAAACCGGCACTCAAATTACGAGCTGTGCACACGCACAAATCCTCGAATATTGCAAAAATGTATTCTGCGGACACTGAGACGATCTGCAGTTAATTATGCTCTTACTAAACAGTATTTAACTGAAGTACGACTTCGTGTCTTTTACCTAAAAATATTGGTTCGGGTTATTTTTACACTCTTGTGCAGTACATACGTTTTGTTTGTCTGAAAGCAAAAGGCTACTGCACATAAACGTGTTATAGAATGAGTGTCCAGTCTGACACTTAGCAATACGTCCTGAAAAGGCCATTACATTTTCCAGAACATTTAACGTGGAAACACTATTTTTCGCTCTGGATGGGGTATGCCATTACTGTGTCATATATGGAGATGGAAGAAGCCCAACAGAATGGGCTGTTGAAAAAATAAAAGTTTTACTTCTCAGCCTTCAGGAGTGCGACAGCCAAAGTCGGTTGCAATGTCCAGCGCACTCGGAGAGCTTCCAGAGGCCAAACAGGTGAGAAATGGAGGTGAAGTGAATTTTCGAGATCCTCCTTGGATACAAGAGCTGGACGCAATGGAGAGTGGTTTCGGCAATAAATCGAAAGATGCTGGTAAGTTAACCTTCTGGTAAATGGTTTTGTTAACTCCCGATACATACATTTTAAGTCTGAACATCTCACTGACGTAGTCTAGTATAGCTGTCACCTCGTGAAATACAATTTTTTAGTTTGCAGAGAAGTCACATAATAAGTAGACCATAAGGCTGTAACAATACTTTAGGAGTGATTGGGCTAATGATTTATTACAGGATTCCCAATTCCCAGTCTTGTCCTAGGGACTAATTTCTTTAGATGAGTTGTTCACTTAAATTAATCCTTAATTGAACCAACAAGTTACTTATTTGGAGCTTTTGAAAGTTTTTTTTTAAAGAGATTTATTAGTTGCTTAAGAACCACTGTGGTTAAAAGGCAACTTCCTAAATGTTCAGAAACAGAAAATAATTTCAGAGTTCAGATTTACCAATTATTATGTGTTAATAGTTTCAATAGTTATTTAAGTACTCGTGTGGAACAAAGAACAGGTTTGTGGTTCTCAGGAACAGAACCCCTGATACAGGGAGCAGGAGAGACTGCCAAGGAACAGCTAGTGATATGAACTCGATTGTTGCAGCCTGAGACATACAGTAAAGTAAAGCAGAAAACGGTGTGAGCTGCTTATGACTAAATTGCTTAGTTACAGAATTACCGGACAGGTTCGTATTAGCTTAAGTCAATTACTTTTGCACTATGAAAGTAGTCTCTGCAGAATGGGCTGTACTGTATATCATAAATATGCTTTAAGATATCTGTGTTGTCAGCCATACACAGGTTTTCACATGAACCTGATCACCCCTTACAGCAGGAAAGAGATGTTACTACATCCCTTACAGAATGATTTTGATCCTGTCAGGTCTAACTGGTTTCTTATATACAGTGATCCATAGGTTATTGATATGTCTTATTGATGTCTTTACTGACTCAGTTATTACATTTCTTTCAGGCTCATTTGTAGCAATACATTCTTATTTAGTGCTTTAGTGGTATGAGTTGGGGATTTGCAACTCAATAGAGGTTAAAAAAAGTACTACTTTTTCTACTTTTCCGGGTGGCATTTTGCAGCGGTATCATTTAGAAGGGCATTTGCTAAATTTGCTTTGGTAAAATGCAAAGACATACAGTACAGTACATACTGTACAGTATGGGCAGAAATGTGAGTAGTTTTGAATTAAAGTGTGAGCCATTTAAAATAAATAGGCATGATTTGTTAAGTACATGAGATGATAGGAAGTGGACCGTAAGGCAGTTTTCTATTTTACTATTAAAATACTATTTTAAATACACTGTACTTAAAAATATGGACATTTAATTATATCATCAGTTGTCATACATTGCTAGTTAAAAAGCAGAATGGTTGTTTTCACGTGATGGAAATTAAGGTACATTTTATTAAGTTTATGTACAGTACAGTAGTAAAAGTGAAGACATCATAAAAATATTATGATATATATATACAGTAGTTTCCCATCAAATTCATCAAATGTCAAAGCTTCTGATATCTTTAAAACCAGGCCATTCTTGTACCTCATTGCAAAAGGCCAGAGTTACTGTAGATTGCAGGCTATTTTAACTTGAACATGTGTCTAGCATGAGTAGAACAGAAGTTATGATGGTTTTAAGAAAACCAACATACTGTATGTTTAAATGCCCTTTGCTCTATGGGACAAATGTACAGTATGCACTGAGTTTCAGGACATTAGGAGCTAGTGGATGCCAAATCAGATTGATTTCACACAGAGTGACCACTGTCTATGAGAGGAAAGGGGCAGAATCCAACAAGACACCATCTGTAACCTGGTGCAAAGCTTACAGTGTGTCACAGATGTGCAGCTTGTGATGCTTCTGCATCTTAGATAAGAAATAGTGAACACACACCCTGCTAGCCTGTTGCTTTCACAGCACAACCCTGCAGCATAATAAATGAGCATGTTCTTTGTCATGTCTGTTCACTAAAATATCACTGCTGCTTCTGCCAAAAACCTTGTAATTTTCTTGATGGCAGCCTTGCCAATTTTTTGCTATAAGTTGCTTTTGATGCTGAGTATATCTGTCTACTCACACGATTTTGTACAAAAGATGCACTCATTGTTGGAAACAATAATATCTATTTTTTTCCAAATAAAAATATCAGAATAATGTACTGTAGCAGATAAAAACATTGTGATCGTAATCTTACTTACTGCATGTAAGGTATTTTCAGAATCGAACAACTCCTGGGAAGTAAACACTTTGAAAACTGCTCCGTCAGAACACGCATTTCCAACAAGTAAACTACAATGTCAAGACTTCCTCTAAAATACACAAGCCAACATTTTTATTGCGTTTCTGAAGCTATACAGCAGGCTGTATTTACGTGGAAACAACTGAGACTTGGACAGCAAAACCGACTCACTGATGTACAGTTTAGGAGACAGAGGTCTGGCTCAGGCTCTCTTTACACCACTGTGAGAGTCAAGTAGCATAATGAGAGCTCTGCTAATATTATTAATTTAACTGAATGCCTAAAGCCATACAGAAGACATGCCAGTTAATCTTTAAAGATCAGTGTGCTTTCTACACTCTTCATTTAATAATGAGTAGCTTGACATTTATTTTAATTAAACATCATGAGCTCAAACAGCCGTAGGTAATCCATATTTTGTTATCGTTCTTAATTTTGTTAACCCTAACGTCCGGTGTTTGTACAGTAAGATGTTCTAAGAATTGTTAACCAGGTACAATTTAACAGGATAACACCACAATCTTTGCTTTTTTGAACAATGTGGATTTTGTTTGCAAAGCAACACTTCAAGGAAGCAAATATTACTTTTCATTTACACATTATACAGAACAAGAAAGAGCTCCATTTGAGCTTTTATTCAGTTATCTAACATGTTTATTTGGCTAAAGGACTGGAATATCATCAAGTGTTGTCTTATCTAAGACCCTCCTGTTTATAAACAACCAGGTTGCTTTGCTTCAGATGTCTTATCAAATTACTCTATTTTGTTGTATTGCATTATTTTGTAATGGTACTGTATATCATTCTGAAAAATAAACATACAGCCTTTATTTCTTCCATAGTAAGTATAATTTTTGCTTACAGTGCATGTAAAGAAGACGACTGTGCATTTGCATTTTTTAGGGTTGTTTTGGCGATTTGCACCATGTATTTTCAAATTCATTTCATTTTCAGTGGCTTGTACTGGATCAAAACAGCTTAAAATGAGTAAATGGAGAAAGGACGAATTATATTTTAAGAATGTGTATTATAAAGTATGTATAAAATAAATAAACAAAACCTAAAAAATTACCTATTTAAAAATTGCCACACTGTTTTCCATGAGTATTCTTTCAAATATACAGTATCTGCTTGTAGGTCTGACGTTATTAGTTGTGCATTTATGTGTTTTGATTTACTTGGGGAGGAAACAATTCAATGGCTTGCACTCAATACTGAAAAGAAAAAACTGGGTCCTGTTGTACACCCTTTCCGAAGGCTGCTGTTGGAAGGGGATGTTGTTTTATAAGCAGAATTCCTCTCCTTTGCCCACCATTCTGGACCAAGTGATTCCTTGCTCTCACCTTCTGCTCTTGCTAAATGATAAATCCAATCTTTGCCTCTGGAAGCTGCAGAAATGAATCTCGTTGTCGGGTCTCTCTATGGTTAATAAGATGTTGGCACTGTGTTGAGGGCTCCTGCATTTTCTTTCCTTACACTGCTGGATCCTGCCCTACCAAGACATTATTACTCTCCTGCTCCAGTTCATGGACCCAGTGAGTAACAGGAGGTCTAAGCATGGAGTGGTGCTGCCCATGCACCCAAAGGCTTATGCTACAGTTAAATGCTTCAGTCAGAACTGGGCTGGGCTATTAATTTAAAATTAATCAAAACTGCTCCCCAAGAATAACATTTTTTTTTCTGAGATGCAAATTCCACATGCAGTTTGTGAGTATAGATGGGTTTCTAATGTCTGGTGTTTATTCATGCTTAGTTAATTGACTGATGCAGTTCAGGTATTTGGGTATAAATGTAAAATGTCATTAGTCAATTGAATAAGTCTGCACCATATTGTGACTGCAAATCCAGGCTGGGGAAAGCTATCACCTTTTAACTTTCCTGTCCTTTTGATTTTTAACTTTACCTACTAGGTTATTTATTAATAAATTTGATGAGAAGGCTAGATTTATGGAGAAACCTACTGTAGCATTCATAGCATTTGGTTAATGAATGAAGAGTTAAAATATTAATTAAGGGTTGAGAAGACCATGCAGTACCTGTACTGTATGTAGCATACTGTCAGTTTTTGTATTCTTTTATAACTAGGACCAGTTACTAGTAATAAGCATGAATAATGTGCCAAGGCCCCCAGTGACTGTAAAGGAGAGTTTGTGTGGACTGGAGCTGTGACACAGTACTCACTGACAGTATCTCCAAGCTCGGTGTGTATATACAGTAGCAAGATGCAGGGGCTACTGTTGAGCTGCAGAGCAAGAATACCCTGGTCCCTTCAGATCCTCCTGACTGAAGTGGTACTTGACTAGCTGTGTGTCTTTACTTGGTAACTTCCAGGCACATTAAGATAAAAATCATTTCTGAGACCTGAAACAGTGACACGAGACTATAGGCCTCACTTACAGTATCTCTCTGACACTGTCTTGAATGGTTGAGCCGCTTTTAAAGCCTTCATCCCTGTGAAATTCAAGTTCAATTTGCTGCATCTTTTCTTTCACATTATAAATTGTAGTAGTTCTTGTCGACAACCCATTACTTATAAAAGGCAGTGATTTACTAAGCAGTACTGCACATCTGGGATGTACTTGTGATTGTGTACCATACTGTATCTACTGTACAGTTGGTATAAGGTTTGTGAATCCTTTGGAATTACTTGGATTTCTGCATTAATTACTCATACAAATTTGGTTTTCAACTAAGTCACAATAATAGACAAACAGAATCTACTTAAAACTATTGACACACAAACAATTGTACTTCTTGTCAGTACTGAACACATCATTTAAACATTCACAGGCCAGGCTGGAAAAAGTATGTGAACCCTTTTATTTAGTAACTGATAGAGCCTCCTTTAGCAGCAATAACCTCCACCAAATATTTCCTGTACCTGCTGATGAGATTTGCACAATAGTTAGGAGGAATTTTAAGCCATTCCTCCTTACAAAACTGTTCCAGTTCATTGATGTTTCTGGGATTCCTTGCTTGAACAGCTCTCTTCAGGTCATGCCACAGCATCTCAATTGAGTTGAGGTCTGGACTTTGACTTGGCCATTCCAGAACACAAATTCTGTTGATTTACTCCTGTGTTTCTGGTCATTGTCTTGTTGCATCACCCAACTTCTATTAATCTTCAGATGACAGACCGCTATCCTGACATTCTTCTGTAAAGTTTCTTGATACAGTTTTGAATTCATTGTTCTCTCTATGATGGCAAGCTGTCCAGGCCCCGAGGCAGCAAAGCCGCCCCAAACCTTGCTGCTCCCTCCACCATGCTTCACAGTTGGGATGAGGTTTTGGTGTTGGTGTGCAGTGCTTTTTTTGCTCCAAACATAGCATTGCACGTTCCTGCCAAAGAGTTCAAGTTTTGTCTCATCCATCCACAGAACACTGTCCAAGATGTGTTGTGGAACATCCAGGTAGTCTTTTGCAAACTTGAGAGGTGCAGCAATGTTGTTTTTGGAAAGCAGTGGTTTCCTCCATGGGGTCCTTCCTTTAACACCATTCTTGTTCAGTGTTTTGGCAAGTTCAGGAGATTCCTGCAGGTCCTTTGCCGTTACCCTAGGGTTCTTTTTCACCTCCTTCAGCACTGCACGCTGTACTCCTGTCATGATTTTTGCAGGAAGCTCACTCCTAGTGAGAGTAGCAACAGTACTGAATTTCGTCCATTTGTAGACAATTTGTCTTACTGTGGATTGATCAACACCCAGGCCTTTAGAAATGCTTTTGTAGCCTTTTCTAACTTTATGCATCTCTACAATTCTTCTAAGGTCCTCTGATATTTCTTTTGATCAGGGCACAGTCCACATGAGCAGCTCTTTCTTGAGAAGAGCAGACTCTGTCAGTAACCAACCTTTGTGCGTCTTTCTTTATAGGGGAGGGCACCTCCAGCCCACACCTCCAATCTCATCTCATTGATTGGAACACCTGACTCCAATTAGCTTTTGGAGAAGTCATTAGCCTAGAGGTTCACATACTTTTTCCAACCTAGGCTGTGAATGTTTAAACGATGCTGTTACAACCCCAGGTGTCTAGGGGTAAAGGGGTGTAGCATTTAGCATGGATTTGGATGCAGGTGGGTTTCTGGTGAAGGACTTAGGAAGCGTGATAACAAGTTTGGTGCAAAAGTGATTTATTTTAAAAAAGTGAATAAGTGACTGGTGTGTATCAGGACACAACAACACACACGGAAAGGGTACTAGAGTGGGCCAGAGAAAATAAAATAACAAACAAAATGAAGCTGGAAAGCTGACCTAACTACAATACCAAAACCGAAACACTCAGTCTTCGGCGTCTTCTAGCACTCTAGCTAACCTTCACTGACTACCCTAACCATACAAGACAAAAGGCACTCACCCATCCTAAACTAGTGTTTCTAATACAAAGACCAACTACATGTACCCAATGTACAACATAACAGAAGTGTTCAGTACTGACAAGAAGAAGTACAATTATTTTTGTGTTATTAGTTTAAGCAGATTATGTTTGTCTATTATTGTGACATAGTTGAAGATCAGACCCCATTTTTATGAGTAATTAATCCAGGTAATTCCAAAAGGTTCACAAACTTTTTTCTTGCAACTTTATGTATACAGTACATTATGATTCTTTCCAAAATGAGCTCCTTACTTCCAACTATGTCATCTTGGTGCAAATACTTGAATATCATTTACAGATCAATATTAGAATATACATTTTTTCCATTTTATACAGGTTTTTATTTTAAACATTTTTTTCTGAATAGTCTGATTTTTTCTAATGGTAGTTAAAGAGTTCCTTTTATCCTTCCCTAATGTCATATATTTCAAATTAAAATTTCAAATTAAAGTCCGGATATGTTACAGTATGTGCAAGTAAGAAAATAATAGAAAAAATAACTAGAAAGTAAGGGAGAGACGGTCTGTGTTGCTTCAGTTAACATCAACCAGCATTAAGTGACTAATTTTCTTTTTTCCAGTGTAAACATCTAATAGGTTACCTTTACTGTTTAAAGTCAGCATTACACTCTGTTTCATATTCTTTCCTCTTCAGCAATCTTCATGAAGCTGGTGATGGTGCGGCGAAAGACAGGACTTCCTGATGAGGAACTACAGGAAATGCTCAGAGGAAAACTGCGTATCCTGGAGAATGACAGCGGGGAGGTCATGGCACTTTTCAGTGTAAGATCTGGAGTTGCGGTATTTTGCTCCATTGTTGTCAGTGATGTTTTGAAGTTCGGACCCTTCATGTGCTCGAGAGAACTCGGAAGTGAGCATGGATGAGGACAGAGTGTGTTAAAACAGATTTGAGCAAGAACAAAGTGTAGCTCACAAAAATGTATTTAAGCCTCGAGAAATACCGTGAATCGGGCGACAGAATTCTCAAATTCAAAGTGTGTTGTCTTCGTAGGAGGGTTCCTCTACACATTTGGCATGTGAGCTTATACATTCGGGAGGAGGGCAGATCCTATTCTCATACACTCTTGCTTTCTTACATACAGTATCTGTATCGTGACTAGTGCATCCAATTTTGCATCACCATTTCCATCACTGTCTCCACCTCAGCATCAGTCTTCCTGCAGGTCCCTGGCTCATCCAACAAGAAACGTAGAGGGTTCCTAAAGCTTATCTTTGTGATCAGGTTGCTGTTGCCTCAGCCAGGCTGAGTAAATTCAAATCACACCTCTACAATTTATTAGGAATTGGCTGAACTGTTGAAGGGTCATTTAGAAACCTCACAGGGAAATTCCACAGAATAATCATTCAGTGTTATTTATGGGATATTCAGGTACATTTATAATACTAATAGTGGTAATAAGAATAATGATACAACTCAAATGGGAACACAAAAATGAGTTTTGGCTCAAACCTTTCTCATAAATGTTTCAAAGCACTGTTTATTTTCTATAAAGAAAATGACTATTGTACTGGCTATGTTTCTGCAGGCACTAAAAGATTATTTCTCCCAATACGATATTTTCACTCTTTGGAAGAAAATACTAGTAGATATAATGTCATTAATGTAAAGATTATTCTTTCAGTGTTCTACTAGGCTCAATACCTTCATAAATCATAATCTTAATCAATCTTACTGATTCATAATGCTAACGGATGTTTTTTTTTTTAGCAACTTGAGTCTTGAGTGACTGTATGGCAATATATTCATTAAATATTTGACCATGAGTTGGGTCTTTTCAAGATTAAGATTAATTCTGTACAAATACAGTATATGCATATAATGCAATTAAAAAAATAGATTTCTCTATAGCTTGTCTGTTCAGCTCCTTCTGTTCCAAACTGTCTTTGTCAAACTGCATATAAAAAATCATTAATGTCATGTTTTTGTGCAAATTGAGCTTTCGTTGAAAATGTTGCTGTTGAACATGCTCAGCAGATGAAAGTTCAATATTTTGGCTGTCTTCGTGCAATGACTCAAACTGAAAACTGTTAGTCCAAGCTTTGAAATGTTGTCTTTTTAGGAGCTTTCAGCCAGGCTGCTTTCCATCCACAGTGAAGAGGATATAATTGTTGTTACGTTTAAAACATTTGAAGAAATATGGAAATTTAACACTTACTACTCACTGGGTATGTTTGCTTGGTTATTGCATGCTCCACTGAAGTGAATAGTATCCATTGATGATTTCTGAAACAGGAATAATTATTATAGTATGTAATATGTTAATATTTTTATAATAAGGAATATGTAATATTTTAATACATATTTTAAATTTCTATTTCGTTTCAGCATGTAAAAATGATTGGATTTCATATTTATAAAAACACCTTCCAAATTGTGCATCTCGATGAAATGTTAATTGGAAAACTTCTTTAACAATATTTTTCATTAGAATGTATTTATCAGGGTTTGTGGTATTATAGTGTGTAGATGGAGTTGCAGCTTATTGAGTTTTGCTGATTAGCTTATTGTTTTTAGGGCTTCTTGGTCATTGCATGGAGAATCTCCTCCTTGATCAGGTCTTCTGGTTACACCATTTAGATGAAGAGGATTTAGGAATTGAGGTCTTAATCCATGAAGAAACATTACATTTAATGTACAAAGGGATCCTGATGCAGGAAGGTAGGATTCCTGCTTTTTTTTTAGGTTTTCTGTTTCACGCTCTTTGGAGCCTGCCCTGTGATGTTTTTAAGTATTTGTCTAGAAATACTCTTAGATGGTTTGGTTTTATGCTGCATTTCTGACACGGTGGCTTGCTGAGTAATCTCTGTTATTTTTTTTTGCAGTTTAGGCTGTCTTTAAGGTAGAAGAGCCAATAAGACAAAACTATTATTCATTGCCTTAGAACACTTTGTTTTCAAGCTGAGTCCTTTGGTATTTGGTGTGTCAAAATACATCTCTCTCTGTTTCCCAGAATCCTTCTTTGCTGTATGCACTGCTGAACAGAACTGTGAGAGCGCTTCCACAGGCAGTGAGCTGCGCCTGCAGGAGGGTAACGTAGCTATCTTTGAGCCACCCTCGGATGGATCAGAATGGACAGTGCAGTTGTTGGTAGATGGTTCAAGAGGGTCCATTGCTAAACCGGCACTAGAGCCAGTCAGTCCATTTCATCAGTAAGTAGATTTTAACCATGCCTGTTGTTTCTTTTCCATACGTTTAGGTTTCCTTGCAGCACCTCTTGTACGAAAAATTAAATGTTGCTTAGTTGATGAAAGTTGTAATATAACACCCAAAGAGTGCACCATACTCTTGCAATTGAAAACACTTCTCTGTAGTTTTTCATTTTACATTACTCTTGTGATCATTTCATGTGATATGTAGCGCTCTAGTCATAAACAGGTTTTTTTATCCTTTGGTTACCTAGGAAGTGATATTTAAATATTAATCATCCATACATTTTCTAACCACTTTATCAAATACAGGGTTGCTGGAGGCTGTCCTGGCAAACATTGTGTGCAAGACAGGAAACACCTTGGACGGGGCTCCAGTCCATTGTAGAGCACACACAGACAGAGATATGCAGTTAATCTACTGTAGCAATAGGTCTTTAGACTGTGGGAGGAAACCAGAGCACCCAGATGAAACCCACACAAACATAGGGAGAACATACAAGTTCCACACAGATAGCATCCCTGCTCTGGAATTGAAGGCAGGCCCCCAGCACTGTAATTGAACTAGAGAAATAATTTCAGTTCTTGTTTTCATATATCCTCTTGTACATTAACCTATTTCACAGAAGTCATTTGCTCAGTAGACATGGGGTAAACGACTGTAGTCTTTTATCCCTGCTGGTGAAGAGTCTGCTTGCTGCCTCTGCTTTTGCACACTTGACTGAGCAATATAAGTACGAGGCCATTAGGGGGTTATCCTTAGACAGATAAAATGAGCAAGGAAACCCTGTTCCATAAAAGAGCATTATGCTTTACATTGTGCTCTTGAGGAATTACAGGATTTACGGCTTCCTCTCATTTGTTACCTTTCAGCCCACCTAATTGTTTGATTGCTTGAATTTAATTGATGCGAGGCTCTCATTAAGGCATTTCTTGAAAGAAGCCAGGGTGTCAGCTTCAACAACTTGGTTGGCTAGTTTATTTCAGATTTCCACCACCCTTTGTACTGTATTTGTTCCTCCTGGTCTCAGTTTTTAAATTTCTCTTTACTCTCCATTTGGCTCCTGTTGTTTGTGACTCCTTGTAGTGTTCTTTTAGCTTGACAGAGCTGAACCTTGAGCTCAGTATATCAGTATATCTGATCGCTTTTCTCTAGGATGGTTCCAGAACAGCAATATTTTGTAACATGATAAATCTAAAACTTTAAATTTAACAATGTATTTTCATTGTAGTAAGCCTAGAAAAGATGATTCAAAGCAGACAAAATATCAGCTATAAAAAGAACACAAATAACACAAAGTACTAGTTTAAGAAGCAAGAAAACAAGCTGAACATCAGCGGTTGTAGTCTCAGCAATGCATTTACCGCTATCTGGTGGCTAAAGTATGCAACTGCAATTCTGCAACCTGGTCAGTTTTTAAATAACAAAAGCATTAATGCATCTGATGGTAGCTGCTCTTTTCCAAACTAATAATTAAGCGATGTTAAAAGCAAAGCAGCGACATTCAGTTAATTGTACATTATGATAATGATTGCAGTTTCTTTTTTTCTGTGGTTATTCAATGATGCTGGGAATCTAAATTAAAAACCTATGTACTATTGTTTTATTTTTAGATGGTTCCTTAAAGCGTGTCCCGAAAATATACTGATGGGCAATGCAAAACTGCTGTGTGAATTCCCCTACCAGTTTGGTAAGGATAGGTCATTATGTTCAATCAAAGAAATGTTGAGGCAGCATATTTTCAGACTATGGTATTTTAACTGGCTGCCCTGATCACCATAAAGACATTTCATATACGTATAGAAGCAGAAAACATTAAAAATTACTAGTACTGAGTTGAGCTCACATATCACCGTATAGATGGTAAAATGCCTGAGATTCTTCTTTTGATCTTCAATAGGATGTCCTAGGCCAGTATTAAAAGTGCAGTAACATTTTTTTAAAAAGCATTGTGAGAGTGACAGCAAAATATTTGAGTGTCGTGACAGATGTGAATTGAGTGAGTCTGTTTTTTTTCTTTGTCACATCAGCTGTGGGCTCCTGCATAGCCACTGTGGGATATGAAGGTTCTGGGCCAGATGAACTCAGCTTTAAAAGTGGAGATTGTGTTGAAATTGTGGGTTTCCTCGTCTCGTGCTTTGAGTGGTTTGTGGGGAAGCATTCTGAAACTGGAAGGACTGGGTTAGTGAAGACAAGCCTTGTAAAGCCAACTAATTCTATTTGTGAGTAAGTAACATTTTGGGTTTTTCTTTTTTCTGTTAACAAAATGTGATTACGTACACCGAAATATTATACAGTATCAATATTTTATTGAAAATAGTTTAAATGAATATGCTGGTAATGAGGTTTTTACCTTTTAATCACTCTAATTTGAATTATCCTTAAAACCCTTTATTGTAATTTATTTTATTTAGTCCAGATTTTTACAATTGAGTTCTGTAAAATACTTATATTGAGTGCCTGAGACCTTTATATAGATCATCAGTGCTGATGTGATTTGATATTTGCTTTGACACCCAAAGATTATGATGTGTACACTGCAGCCACTAGTAAGTGTATATAATTTTAAACACTTTTAATCACCTCAGGAGGGAATTTTCTATGTATTCCATTTTAAACACTAAGACAGCTGATTGGTCAGCTTCATGTGGGAGCTGTGCAGGCTGTGGAAAATGTCAAGAGTTTCTGTCATGCTTCTGAAACAAGTCACACACAAGCTGGGCCCTGTGGGTCTGCTGTGTTTTCATTAAAGATGTCAGTACACTAAGGGCACAACTGTGCACAGGTCTCCCTCAGTGTCTTTAAATACATTGTTTTCCAGAGTGACGAATGGACACAGAGTATGAAATGAACTTACCTTGCTTCTGGCTTTTATCTGAAGTCCAGTTGTCGGGACCAGGATACTGTGTGTAATTCCAAGAAGGATTCTTCTTTGGACGTAATTTATTATTAAAAGCTTCCTTGTTTTCTTTTAGTGGAAAACTGATCTGAAAATCTCATCCAGCAATCAAGAAGTAATATCGGTTTTAATAATATGGATAGGTAGTTTGCTTGAGATTCTCACAACCCTTTGTAAAATAAATTATTAGCACTGATTTTGCTTTCAAGTAAATGAGTGCACTCAGACTATGCCAGGGAAATGTGCACAACAACATTACGGAAGCACTGAACCCTTCACTGTTGGAACAAAGCACTTACGTGTGAAAACGCCACACCTTTCCTCAAGCATGTGTCAAGAACATGGTAATGGATGAATCCCCTGATAATATCAAATATCTCCAATGCTTGATAGTCTCACTTCCTGTGCTCTTTATACCACTGGACTTGCAAGTTTGCTTTGCTGTGTGTAATAAGCAATTCATGTGATATCTTACATCACCCCAGTATGAGCATTCACCCATTCAACCTTATCTGTACCTGCTTTCTGTTATCCAGGCCTTAATCAAAGACAGTCTTTTAAAATTTAAATATGCCATATCATATGCTCCTTTTGTATCCATTACTTGATCACGTGATTGAAAGAACTCTTAACAAGTGTGTTAAAATGGCCCACCTGTTCTAAATCTATACTTTTCACTCTTTGGTTGGTTTCAGCTCCATTCCAATGCCATAATTAAATCCAGATTACAAAGAAATGTAAACCCGCTCACCAATCATATGTTTCACACCTTGTCTGAATGATTACTTTCTATTTCCTAGCAGCTTACTGCTAATTGAAACAAGGTATGAGGTGTGCAATTTGTGACTGGTGTGTAGGTCAAAGTTTGGGTTTAGTCTTTCGGGCTTACTGTAGGTAAAATCATTTGATCTCCGGTTTTGTTTACAACCTAGACTAGTGTCAATGTAAAAATTGCTACAGTAGGTTTCTATAAACTCCTCATATGTTCATAATTAATATCACCAGCTGTTCATAATTTGTCTGCAATTCATTTTATTAGCGTTATGTACTGTACTTATGAAAATTTCGGACATAAAGACTATCGTATATCAATAGCTACAGTATGTTTATTGTTATTTTAACCTTTTTTTATTGCTTTAAATAGTAGAAATTGCCATACCCATTACAATACACGGGTGCTTTTTTCTAGATCAGCAGAGGTGTTTCTAAGTGAAGAGGAGGAATCCTTGTTCAAATGGAAAGAGGAATTCTTTGAGGAAAAATCTATTGATGTTCTGAAGAAAATGTGTCAAACAGACGTGGATGCTGTTTACAAGCTTGGTAAGGTTAATCAGTCATTGCTGTCCATCCAAATGTTCGATCTTCATGTCAAATTGTCCAATTTAAATTTTGATAATAGTACTTAAAAGGCGTCTCTTAATACTGAATATATACGGCCAGATCAGAAACTGAAACTGGACCTGGTTAGCACTTGCATGGGAGACCTCTAAGGAAAACCAGGTTGCTGCAGCTGTGTTGGTGGTGTTCTTACTGCTAGATTTGTTTCTAAACCAATGCACCAATGTGGTGGCCATAGACTCCGCACTGTACCAGGTGTCATCCTTCAGATAATGCATGAAACTGAAGTACAGAAGAGTTAGGAGTGTTTACCATGGTGTGCTCGCTTAATCGCTTAATCTGGGTTTGTACAATCAGCTGATCCTAAAGTTTCATCAGTTCAGTTGTTGAAGCAGTTTCTCAGTTCTCTCCCTGAACTGCTGTGTAGTGGCATTGCCTATGTTTAATGGCCGTCTCATGTCATGCAGGTGAGTGCTGCACTAAGGAGTTGGTGAATTAGGTCACATTCTGTGTGTAAATTGTTTTGAGAAGTATAAAAGCAGAGAACTGTTGTAATAATATTTTTACTAAATTATTGTTTTTCTAATACTACTATATTTACTGTCTTGAAGATAAATACAATAATTTATTGTATTTATAATACAATAATAGGCTGATAAATAAAATCCAAAAACTATTGTAAAGAAACTGGTTACTCCTCAGTATTGTGATTTACAGACTGGAATCTATTTTGTGTCATATTATGTTTTTATTTTATATAGATAAACTAGATACACAGGATCCTCCAGGAATACCAAGGCAAAGTAAGAATCCCATCTCATTCATCCTGTACTTTACAGTCATCTCATTGATTTGTAGTACCTCAAGAACTTACTGCAGTAATTAAACATTTCCAAAATATAAATGCATTATTCTCAAGACATTATTCATGGTTGTTTTGCTGCTGTTTCAGTTACCAAGTCTTTCGCTCTCCAGAAGATGTATTTTTCTATATGGTTTTTATTTTTTGTTGGTAAAATTAAGACCTAAAAAAATCATAGAAAACAAAGAATATAGGTCAATGCTGATTGCTATAATGTAATGCTAAACAATGCTAGTATGGTTTCTTCCATTATTTCGCCATGGCTGTGTATTATATTCTTCTTCTTTTGACAGCTGGCCTGAATTCTTTTATTGATTGTCAAAGATCCATGGTCTGATACTTTCTTTTGATTATAGCTTCCACCTTCAACAATGAGAGCGATCCACAAAGACAGGAACTACAAAACAAAATAGCTGTGTGTCTGAGCCGACTGAAGGAGCCACATGTTCCCCTGAAAGAAACTCAGCATGAAGACAGGCAGTCAGAGCACCACCATAACCACTCTCTGTCATCCAAGGAGCACAGTGAGCCTTGCTTCATTATTAATAGTGAAGGTGACAATCACAGTGCAGATGACTTTCAGACATTGCTTGCTTTCCTCAACTGCAGTGAGTACAAAGAAGAGTTCCGAAACATCTACGACTTTTCCTTCAGATTTCTTCAGTCCATGTTTCAAGGCTACACAGATGATGAAGAGTTGGTGTTCTACCTGGGAATGGCAAGGGAGAATGCAAGAAAGAAGAAATTCCTCTGGGCTCAGACGAGAATCTGTTTTCTCTTGGGGAAACTGTGTGCCAGGAGACTTAAGTTTTCCCAAGCTAGAGTCTACTTTGAAGAGGCGCTGAGCGTTGCCAGAGAACAGTTTAAAGATATATTCCTGTTAATTTCTATTTACACAAACCTTGCAGCCATATATCTAAAGCAGAAGAACAAGGAGAAATATGTGGCCATTTTTGAGCGGATTGCTGCCTTTCTGATGGGAATTCCTAACTACATCTGCAGCACAGAGCAAGAATCTGAGATCTTAAAATATGTCTTGAAGAAAGCAGTGCTGGCTCAAAACAAAGTTGCTGAAGTAAGGACCTGCTTCCTGTTAGCTAAACTTTACACAAAACTCAACCAGCCTCAGAGTGCTTTGCTGTTCACAGAGAGACTACAAATTCTTGCTAAGGAGTTGTCTCTTACCAGCAAAGTGATGCCAAGTGACTATTATTTGACCTTGGGTAAACTTTATGGTGCGAAATATCTCCCACACTTAGCAGTGAGCTCAGTAAAACAAGCCGTATTCCACACTGGTGCCACACTTACAGACTGTTTAATAGGGACAGAATTTGTCATGGACAATGCCTCCCGGTTGTATAGTTTAGGGAAGTGTGGTGTATTAGTCCCAACACAAGTTGCACCTTACCTTAATAAAGCACTTTATTTTGCAGCCGATAAGAAAGACCAAGTGCTTTGTCAGACCATCTCCTTGTGTTTGTCTCATCTGCATCAATATCATGGCATGCTCAACAAAGCAATCTGGTATATTGATACTGTCATTTCCAAAAATGTTTGGCCAAGTGCAACACATGCAGCCAACATCTTAATTTATCTCGCATGGCTTCACATTTTAAATCGCCAGCATCACATGGCTTTGGATATTTTGACCTCTGGGCTGGGTTCTTTGTCTGAACACTGCACAAAACTACAGAAAGGCCTGGTTTATAACATGCGTGCTGTCGCTCTGAGATACACTGAAGACATAAAACAGGCAGCTGAGAGTTATGGTAAAGCAATACAGATTTGTGAGGAGTCTGACTTTAAGTACAACCGGGCCATTGCGCAAGCCAACTTTGGCTTCCTGTGCTTGCATGCCAAAGCTAAAGGCCTAGCTGAGCTGAGCCTTGTGAGGGCTGTGGAGCTTTTCTCACAGCTGGAAGATGTAGCTCATGAGGAGAACTTTATAACTGTTTTGCTTGAGCTGGGCCAGTATTATGTCAGTCAAACGCAACTGGAAAAGGGGATGATTTGTTACGAATGGGCTTTCCTCATGGCAATCAAGGCAAACCACGTTGAGTGTAAGTGTTTCTTTTTATTAACACTGGATCACCAGTAAAATGGCAGTAGTAAAACAAATGTATCCAGAACAAAAAGTGAACTATATCTGTTTATAAAATTATTAATTACCTTAAGCATTAAAAACATTAGGCATGGTGTATAACTAAGTTAATAAAATACAATATTAATATGATTTGGTTAGCTGTTGGATTTTCTAAAATATGTAATGTTATTTAAGGTTTTTTTATTATATTTGAGGGAGAAAATGTGTTTAGATATTCTGAATGCTAAACTTCTATTCTTTCCATTTGTTAGTTTTGTTGTATGGTTTTGTTGTTTTTTTTGGTATGTTGAGGGTCTATTCTGCTTGTTTAAATATAACTCACTGCAGTACTTTATTGCATTCTACACAACAATCCTCTGTAATGCAGTTACCTTTATTGGTCTTTGAAGGGTTCTTTATTGGAACTGTATTGACTTTATTTGCAGTTGTCAAGACTCACTGAAATACGTAATACTTTTAATTCTCCAATCCTTTCATTGCTAGCAAAAATTATAGGGTTTTCAAAGCTGAAAGATAAATTTGTTGCATGCATTAAGAAAAAGCAAAACCTGTAATCTCACTGCCATCTGCTTGGAAGAGCCTTTTAAAATCCAGTGAACCATCTTATTACCACATCAGCACATAAAAGCCCCTTTATAGTATTTTGCTGGCGGACATGTACAGTATATACTGTATAAATACACAGCGTTGAACACATTTGGCTACACTGGGTTGCTGTGATTTGAGCCCCATCTGTCTTTAATTGACAGATATTATCGTAACAGCTGAAACAATATTATTATATATTAGAAGAGCTGCAGCTCAATTTCCTACAAGAAATAATTCTAGCCTGTAAAGCAGTGATTACATATTTGTGATTAGCTTATTTTGGAAGCACTCATGACTGTTTGCTTCATTCTGTTGTGTTTATCTGCAAATAATGAAAGAATATCTTGGATTTTCTTCAGGAATCTTAATACTCTAATAAGGGGAAAACTTACTTTCAATGAAACATTATATATTGGTGAAATATTAATTTCTTAGAAAGGTTTGTAAGGAAATATTTTATATAAATCTCTGAGCCCCAGTGAGAATGGGTTTTAATAACCTGAAGGATGTTAGTACTGGAATCTTATATGTTCTGCAAATTCTTGTCACATTTTATAAAAGGGATTTCATCATCTGTTGCACTAATGAATGTCTTATGTGCTCTTCTCTAACATGGCTCAGGCGTTTCATATCATTTATTATTGTAAAGCAGTGCTGTATTTTCTACTCTTGTTGTTCAGGCCAACTCCAAGCCACTAAGCAGCTGTGTCACTTCTACCACATGATTTGTCCCAATGAAGCCCAGTGCATAATCTACAATGAGTATATGCTGACTTTGGTCCGAAAAGCAGGCAACAAGGAATGGGAAGGACAAATCCTGGAGACCATTAGTCAACTGTATTTCAGCTTAGGAACTGAAAGGTGCACTGATTTTATTGAGGGTAGAAGTCAGAAAAGAACAAATGTACTTGTGTGATTACTGTCAATTGAAATTTAAATGAAATGTTCATGCATTTCCTGTGTTTAGTTTGTTTAGTAGATTCAGGTAGTGGACAAAAAATGTGAACACTGGGCTAGGAGGAGGGACATCAAATATCTTGGAAATGTATTGAAAGCAAGGGCTCCCACACAGGTATGACTACTGTGTGCACAGGCACAGGATCATGTACTGTATAAAAATGCTGTTCAGGCCTGGTTGCCTATAATTCTGGCTAGCATGGCTGAAGAGGATGCTGATTGTTGGGGGCAGGAGCTTCAGTGACAAAGACAGGTGGACTTGCTGATGTTTAATGATCAACTACAAGTATGTCTAAGCAGTTGATATCACCAGAGAAGAGGGAGATACATCATCAGCAAAGGGTAAAAGTGGACAGAAATACCTACTCCTGGAGAGTGATATGCATGCATTAATACAAAGTGTTATTGACTACAAATTGACTGTAAATTTCAATGTGGGATGCAAGCAGATAGCTTCTTCAAAAACAGCACACTGAGAGTTCCACAGACTGGGAGACCACAGTCAGCGTGCACTGCAATCCGTAAGTCCAGTGGTGCAAAGAAAACAGGCAATGGACTACTGAGTGCAATCTAGTTAGATGAATCATCCTTCACCATGTTCTCGACAAACCGAGCATGTGCCACCAACCTCAAGAACTCTACAGCCCTGAGAGCCCTTTTTTTCCTGTCATTTTTTGAGTGAATTCATTCACATAGAAGGCACGGTCAATACTAATCATTACTTAATCATACTGAGTGATCAATCATCCCGTGTAACACATCCACATACTGTAACTTATGTGGTTGCCCAGTGGTTTGATGAACATAACACTGAAGTTTAAGTCTTAGTCACCACATCTGAACATAATTGGGTATTTATTTGACATTCTGGATAGATGTCTGAGACAGCATTTTCTACTATCAGCCAGGCATGAGTTCATTGACATTCTTACAGAAGAATGGTGCTGCTTCCCTCCTACAGAATTCCAGATGCTGTTAGACTTTACGCCACAGAACATACAGGTCGTACTGGCTGGTAGTGTGTGACCCATTGCCTTATTAAATTAATTTAAATTGGTGTTTCAATTTTCTGTCTACTACCTGTAATATAATACTTCAAATAAGGTTCACAAAACATTAGACAACGTTTTCTAAGCCAATAAGCAAATAAGATTAGTAGGGAACATACAGTACTATAATAATGTGCAATCTTAAGATTTTAAGCATATTAAACAAAGTTCCTTCTATAATGAAAAGACAGAATTGCAAATAGTTACAGGCAAAATGCTTATTGCTTTCAGCAGCAAACACCTTTGATATAAAAATTAAATTAATAATATGGGATGTTTTAATACATCTTCCTTAGTTTCTGAATGTTGATGAACAGTACAGTAGCTACTAAATCTAAAATTACCATTTATCTGCTGAAAAGTTTCAGTTACTATTATTATATAGTTACATGGGATTGCATTACATGGGTTGGGATACCAGTTATAAACAGAGGACTGTTATGGTAAAATCTTAAAATCATGAAACTGTGATATCTTGATAAAGTTGGTGGTATTAGGCTGAGAGTGATTATGGATGTGCTTCATAAAAATCTTATGAAGCAAACATACATCTTTGCTTATTCATGCCATTGAAAGTAGCATTTGTGCCGCTTTCATTCCCAGGATATAGCCTTCTTCTTTTGGAAGAGTTAAGTCACTTGGCCCCCCTACAATGGCTATGGCACAGGAGAACGGAACTGGTCTCATTCGTTTGTGTAGGGGTGGCTGAGCTACTGTACATCACACCCCAAAAAAAGAATATGCTATTCTGTGTTTTGGAAACAAAAGCAGCACCAATGCCTCTTTCAAAAGAACAAACCAGTATAAACGTACTGTAGCACACACAAATTTGGTGGGTTTCATTATTTGTGCTATTTTAGCGCTATTTTCACAGAGCTTCATAAAAAGAATGTGAGGTTTACCCTAAGTAGCTTATTGTTTTTTTTTACATACTGTATTTGCATTTTTTTCCTCTATTTCAGAGCCTACAAGTCTGCTCTAGATTACACAAAGAGGAGCCTCGGTATCTTCATTGACCTAAGAAAAAAGGAAAAAGAGGCTTATGCCTGGTTGCAGGCTGGGAAGATCTACCACATCCTCAGACAAAATGAGCTGGTGGATCTTTACATTCAGGTTCTGTGCTACCTTGTAGCTCTTTGAGGAGTTAATTATTTGTAAATTTAATTATACAGATGTTTCTTTGACAAACCATAAAACCTTAACAAGCATAAAAGCATAAGGTGACGAGTGAGAGGAGGCCACTCAACCCATTTAGCACATTAGGTTGCCGGCAGCTAAGCTATTTCATCCAGCGATTTTTTTATTGACTTTAATAACATGACTGGGCAGCTTGTAACCTGTAACGTTTTGTGTAAAATGTGCATTCTGAAAACAATTTTAAATGCATGCCCATATGTCCTCTAGTTTGTGTTTCACCACTTAACCTGAAGAATTCCATTGGGGTGACTTATGTCAGTGACTCTGAGGATTTTGAATACTTGAATCAGGTCCCTTGTAGTCTTCTCTGTCTTGGGCTAAAAAGGTTATGTTTCTTTAGCCTGTAGGACCTTCCCTTCAGTCCTGGAATGTATATGCTAATTCATTTGAATCAAGTTGGTTAAAATGTCAATACAATCTAAAAATAATTCTTCCTCGTGAATTTTAAATGCTGCAGAAAGCAACTACATGTACCAATGTAAAAAACTATTAAAAATAAGGAAAGTCTTTCAAAATTGATAAGTCTTTCACAGTGAGAAAGACATATCATTTTTTACGGTGAGTAATTCACAGTAAATCCTCCCTTTCAAGTTGAGTTTGATGGAAAAATTGTTGGTACAAAAGCATTTTTGAAAGATTTACAAAGTGTGAAAACAGGATTTGTTCTGGTTATTTGTTCAATGAAGTTAAAAGTACACGTCACAGTCCATTAATAAAGCATAGTGTTACATCTTCAAGTTTCTGGAACATCCAGTCTAATTCCTCACCAAAGGAAACTCATTTCTGTCCACTTTAGCAAAATGGCAGGCGGCATATGTTTCAGCAAAAAGTAAAGTGAATGTGACTCACTTTACTGTCTCCTCATTTTCTGCAGGTTGCACAAGATTGTTGTCTAAGCACTGCAGACATGCATTTCGTTTTGGAGCTGTTAGAAGCTGCAGGGGATGTGTTCTTCAATAGTTCCCAGGACAGGGAAAAAGCTCTGACCTTCTACAGGGTAGGTGGAAATAAAACATTGAATTTCACTGAAATCAACATGAGTAAGTGGCGGAGGCTGCAAATACTACATTATGTAGGTGTTATTGAATGTTATAGTAATGTATGAATTCTATACTTTAGATGTTTGTCTGATTATAACAGGAATCTTCATTCTTAATGCACAGAATAATCACGGAACCTGTTTAAGATTATTTCAAAAATAATTGGGATAGTGTAAGAGTAGTTATTACAGTATATTAACATCAACAGCAGGCCAGATTTCATTCTCTTACTCTTTAAATCCTTTTCCAACTTCATGATTTTATGTTACAATTTTCTATGAGGACTCCCTATCATTTTTCTTTGTGTTATGATTCTTTTCAGAATTTCCTTTGTCCAGTTTTTTAAATTTTAATTCCTGCCTTTGGCCATTTGGCATGTTTTCACATGGATAACACTGTTCCAATAATATCCCTTTATAAATCTATCTTTATGACTCATCCTACTGTGAAGAGCTCCATCCTATTCATACCCCCATAATGTCATAATATATGGAATATTGCTGACATAATAACATGTTTTTGTCTAGTCCTTTTCCACCAATTCTGTGATCTTAAAATACATTTTCAGTATTTGCATATAACTTCAGAACAGCCTTGTGTCATTTTTCAAGCACATTTAGATCTTAATTTATTTAAATAATTGTGAGATGACAGTTGAGTGATCCATGGCTATATTTCTGTTTCAACTGTAAGTCAGTTTTGACACGAGGTATTAAACATGGCTAAAACATGCTGATCATTTTCCCTCAGAATTAAATGTAATTCCCTATTTAATGTGTCTTCACCTCAAGACATTGACAGAACTTTGTTGTCTTGTTGTATAACTGCTATTTAAGACAAATCAACCTTAATTTATTTGGACTTACTATGCTGTTGTTGCTAAATGTGCTTAAATTGTTGCTTATTGTGTAATATTTTAGATTTATTGACATTCTTTCATGCCAAGTTTGCCACATTTTGTTCTTTATTATCACATTAAAATAATTCTGTAATATTTTATCATACTAGCCTGTGGAAACAACTCACAGAATCATATCAAGTACATTAGTTGTTAATCATACGATGCTATTTTAATCCAATCTTTTTTTTCTGTAAAAAAAAAAGTCAGTTAAACAAATTATACTAATTTATGTATTGTAAGCCAAAATCATTTGGTATTTGGAACTTTCAGAATCTGTTTCATATTTCATGTGTCCATACTGTATTGAGATTCAGGAAATCCAGTTTTTGAGCTTGTAAGCTGATGCACCTTAGCAAGATTTGTATGCAAGAGTATTTCTGCTTTCAATCACTAGTAGTGTTAGCATGGAAAACCTCCATTGTTTTTTTCTCAGGGTTTAAATTAAACCAGGTGTTTCACTTACTCGGTTAGGGGACATGAAAGCAGATGGAAATTTTCAGTGTACTTTTTATATGAGTGATTTTAACCCTCTCTTTGCACCTACAACTGCAGTACTGGCTGTGCATGTGTAAAGGAATCTGACCACCAGAAACTCACTTTATACAAGGGAAATATGAGGTTTGGATTCCATTTTTTGGAATTGCATTGTCCAGATAAAATACAGTAAAATCAATTAAAATGTGTACGCTTGAACTACGGCTTGTGAAGATCAGCATGTACTGTATGTCAGTTTTTCTGGAATATGAGTAAATGATGTTTGGAAAAAGGTGTTTTAGCATATACAGTTTTATCAATTTGACATCAAAGGCATCGTACAAATCCAACACTAGTGACTATGGCCAGTCTGGTTATCATTTGGGTCGACTGCAGTGAGTTTTATGGTATAGGATGGCTTTGTTGAAAAACTAATTGAATGGTCAAAGGATGTTGTAATGTACTGTATAGGTGTCTCTCACTGATATTTTGCAACAATTGTTTAAAGAGCCAGTGTTCTGATGTCAACAGGCTCTGAGTACTTTCCAGTTTACATGTGCCTTGTGGGAAGACTGTGTTTACTTCCAGCTTAAAGCTAAATCTAGAAGGGTTGTCATGCAACTACTGTATATAGTTAGAAATGTTATGTAACCTACAGTTACTAGCCTTATTTTTTTAACTGTTTTGAAGATGAGAGGACATTTTATGGATTTTAGCTTGATGCAAAATGATGGAATCAAAAATATGTTTCAGTACATTGAAAATAATACCTTTTAAAGCTCATACACAAAAATACAATATGATACAAATACAATTTTCTCTCTGTGGAACTATTTTTAATTATATACTTCTATACTCTCTGTAGAAGTATTTTCTCAGTGTGCTTCAGCACAACACCAGTAGAATGTTTTAGTAACTAGTTTAAATACAGAGCTCGCAATCTGTGGCATAATGTTTAGGACTCTGGATGTGTAGTTAGAAGGTTTTAAGTTCAGATCCAAGGCAGGGCACTGCTGTCCTATCCCTGAGAAAAAGTGCTTCACTCAGGATTGCTTCAGAAAAATACCAAGAACATGTGCAAATGTAAGTCCCTGAGAATGAAAGCATCAGCCCAATAAATAAATGGTAAGATTCCACATACAGTACATGGAATCTGTTTTCCATTTTCTGTTGGTCTGGAAACGTACCATGTTTTGAACCACATCAACTCACTGCAGTGAAATTTTACCCAAATGTTTTAGAGTGGTAAACTCAATTCCAGGCCCCAAGGTGGAATAGGACGGAGTGCTGTGTTGTTTCAGGACAAAGCCCTTCCGATTGCCTTGAAGACAGGGAATGTGAAGACACAGCTGAGGCTGTCCAACAAGCTGGCGGAGCTCCTGTTGCAGCTGAAGCTCTACGGAGAGGCCGTGGACCACGCCCAGGCAGCATTAGCCATCAGCATCAGCCTTGGTAAAGTACAGGGGGGATGAGCTTGTAGCCTCCAAAACACTCGGGCCTTGAAACTGCAGTTGTCCTGAAACAATCTGTCGTGGTCTCGTCTGTTTAATTCTTCTTACAAACTTATATTCTTTAAAAAAAAAAATCTAATTTATGTCCAGTTGCTAAAGTACGTAACAGCTTTGAGCTGCCCTGAGGGGTTTGCTGTATGGGCCTCTCATAATGAAAACTCACACCCACCCACAGATCATTATTGCAGTATTTCCTTTTATGATTTGATTTGACCCTGTTCTATCAGTGAGGCACAGTTTAGAAAACAAATAAAAACTATTCTTGCTATTGCCCCCAGATGGCAGTGCTTCCATGCAGAAGTTATTTTTTTTGCTGAACTAAAATGGGCCCGATATTGTGAATAAGGGATAACTGGAAGGCCACGGCAAAATATCAATGATGGCATTTGTACATTATCACATATTTTCTCCTACCATATTATGAGAAACTATTTTGGTTATTTAGTATTATGTACTTATGCCGCATTTTATCCCATTTTGGTGAAAGTACGTATCATTTTTATTTATATTAACTTTGACTTGGCTACTATTTTGGATCTCACAGTATTGTAATGACGTTATAATGTAGCTTGTTTATATTCAGAATCAAATAGAAACGACTTTCAGTGTTGAAACTGCTAGTCAGTATTGATAATGACTAAAGTGTTTTTATTTCAAATGTTATGTAATTTGCAGGTGAGAGGCTGAATGAGCGAGTAGCTTTTCACAGACTGGCCACTTTATTCCACTGCCTGGGTCAGTATGAGATGGCTGAGCACTACTACCTTAAGGCTCTCTCCCTCTGTCCCTCACCCCTGGAATTTGACGAGGAGACTATGTACTACGTGAAAGTTTACCAGCTCCTTGGGGACATGATTTTCTATGACCTAAAGGTAAAGACAGTCTTTTCAGTCAGCGATATCACAACTGCGCCATCAGCCTTCAATGTTCCATTGACTTGGTAGTATAAATGTCAAAACATGTGTCCACAGCAAGCTTCTAATTTCATTTTTGTTCGGGCTATGTATTGCATAACTTACATTTTGTCTTGTTTTATATTAAATTTTAGTTGGAATTTAATTTTGGTGCAGTGATAACGAATTTGGTAAGAAATTACAAAATGAAGAACAAGTTAGAATTGTGATGGAGGATGTGGAAGAATATTGTTCTTCCCAAAACCACCTCTTATTTATAGTAGTGAAATAGAGCCCCACTTAACCCCTTACTGCTTCACAAAGACAGAGACCTAGAAAGCCCATAACTAGTTTAATACTTACATGTTAATTAAACTGGTGGCATGTTTAGGTGAACAGAGATTATAGATTATAGAGTAAGTAAACTATGTGTTGAGTTTGACATCTTTATTACAGAAATATGCTGTGAGTCTTGCACAACGACTAGGTGTA
Source organism: Lepisosteus oculatus (assembly GCF_040954835.1). NCBI lineage: Eukaryota > Metazoa > Chordata > Actinopteri > Semionotiformes > Lepisosteidae > Lepisosteus > Lepisosteus oculatus. The sequence continues at coordinate 41,722,061 of NC_090696.1, read as the reverse complement.
TTCACACATTTAATAGAATGGATCAAACGTGGGCTGGAGTCTGCCAGGAGATACTCGCTCCTTAAAATGAACTCTCTCCTTCACGTGTGATGCAGGATCCCTATGATGCTGCCGGATATTACCACCTGGCTCTGGCAGCTGCCATGGACCTGGGCAATAAGAAGTCCCAGCTGAAGCTCTGCACACGGCTCGCCACCATCTATCACAACTTCCTCATCAACAGAGAGCTCTCTCTTTTCTTCTATCAGAAGGCCAGGGTCTTTGCTGCAGACCTGAATGTGAGGAGGATCAACCTGTCACCAGACCAGTATTACCAAAGCGTATCTCAGTATAAAACATTTGTCTAACATCTGGAACTTCTCAGCAAGAGGCAGTGTGAAGGAAGGCAGTGTGAAGGAAGGCAGCTGGGCTCTGATGAAGGAAAGGATGAAGTAATGGAACACGATAGGCATTACACTTGAATACTGTACATTGACTTTATAGAGCTAAGTGACTTGGGTGTGCTCTTAAAACAACAAAGTACAACGACAAGAATGTGTTTGATATTATGGTTTTCTGGGTGTGTTGTCTTATGCTTTGTGAATATTTTTTAAAGGACAACCCAGGTTTCCAATGATGTGCTCACAAGATGCTTAAATAGGCCAAAAGTGAAGGTTGTTTTTACTTGGATCTGGATGTTTTTAAACTCCTATATGTTGACAGGTATTGATTAACCAAATTGTAGGGTCAAACATGAAACCGGTTGGCAGAAACATCCTAGTTCAGTTGAAAAAATATTTCTCTTAAGATAGCTTTCCTAATTCACAGGCTTCCACACCCTTAGATCAGCAAGAATTTTTAAGCACCCCATCAGTTCACACGCCTAAATGGAATGCAGAATTGAAAGGTTTCTATAGGACATACATATCGTGAACATTATTTTTCTGTTTTTGGAGCAAAATATAATGAAATCAGAGTAAAATATTTGCAGTATTTTCAGAAATAATTGTACTGCTTTTTATTGAAGAGTAAACAAAAGTGAAGGGCAATGTCTCTGTCACTTATCATATCAAAAATGTGATTATTATATTCAGAATATCTGTGCTTATAAGGTACATCAAACAGCTTTCATGACACTACACCGTCACATGCAACTACATACTTTGCAAAGTGTTTAATTCTTCAGTTTTAATCAGATTGTAGGTTATGCCAGATATTATGAGACATTTGAATAATTAATAACAAAAACTGAAGACTGAAGGAAGACTGTCAGTATGGTTTTATGAAGTGTGTCTTATCTTTCATATTTACATTATATTTGTAGTAGGCATGTAAACTTTGTCTGAAACTGAATATCAAAACAGCAAATCGTGCTCCTGATGCAAAGTTAGTAGTCTCTATTTTACCTATCAAATGGATTAACATATGTCAGATCTGGATAAAGAGTAATAATTTCATTGTTAAAATGTGTAAATCAACAACTTAATAGAACTACTTTGTAGGTACAGTACATTTACTTGAACACCATTGTAGAAACTGCCAAACAAATGTATTAACTATATTTTTCATTATTAAAGAGATCTTAAAAATGTTTGCTTTGAAAAATATGTAGGACAGGCTTTATAGAGATTTTCTTTTACTGCTTGGGTATTATTAAGGTAATGATCTTTTTTCATTTGTTTAACAGTGTTTGCATGAGAGGAGCCAGATATTACAATCTGACCTCTCTTTTAATAAAAATCCAAATCTTTTGTAACTCCTACAAAGGTTTCTTGCTTCTTTTAAATTTAAATGGGATTCTGTATATTGGATTCTGTATTTTACAGTTTCGTCCTTTAATTTAAAATTTAATCTGTCCTGCTGAAGGTGAAAGTGGGGTGGGGGGTACTGTCAGAATCAGTATCTCTAAATTACTTTGACTTGGGACTGCAAATCCTTCTTAAAGGATTGATTGTATAGATTTAAACTACTAAAGACACTGGTTAAAACTGTATTATGTTTTTTTTTTCATTTTCTAAGAGTGTATATTTTAATTAGTTAATAAGTAAATTATGTGTCAGTTTCGCCTTATACAGTATGGCCTACATGCAGTACTACATAAATACTAGTAGGCTATAATACCTGTTACTTAAGAGGTTCCACATTTGCATTCACCTCAGTATAATAAAATGTCAGCTGGTCTTACATACCAGCTTTAATGTAGTTCTACAATACATTTTCCTGTAGATGGTGTGTTCAAGCTATTGTTGGTCTTTACATCATACTTTTTTCTAAGTCCCCCCTTTTTAAAAAGAATCAAATATTGTAGTCAATCATAGACCAAATGCTCACCCCCTCTAAGTAACTGATACAATCTATCGTTGCTAGTAGATTGTAATTACATACTGTATTGATTTTAAATTTAATTTCAGTGACTATCATGAAAATCTGTTGACTTCCAAATACCTATAAAGTTTTGTAAAAACTAAGAGAAACAAAACAATTACTTATCTCCTCTCTTAGTACAAGTCTTTTTAATGTTCTTTCATACTTCATAGTTCATGCAGCCTCTGTGCAGATTGTGAAAATGAGTCCTAGTACCCTGCTGAGTGAAGTCCAGGCTGCACAGTTCAAGAATGATTGTGCCTGGGAGTTGCTGGAGATTGAGCCAAACTTCTTTCGAAGAAAACTCTTCACTCCAGTTAGGTGTGGTCAAGCAGAGTCCTTTATTCATGCGCATGGGGAGGATACAATCATGCAGATCTGAGAGTAGTCTCCCATACAGATCTGTGAGTAACCTCCCCAACGAGATGGTAAATGCAATGAGTTTTATACGGAAAATTCACACAGGAAAGCTCATTCTAAATTTCCATATTAGGAGTTGTTCTTTTCTCTCTACATAACATTTCTTTGTAATTGACCACGTTCTTCTTAAGCAATTTTACCTTGTATATAGACAAAAGGAAGTAAGTAAACAAAAGGTGTGAAATGAGCTAGACTCTCTATGGTTGTAGCATTAATATCAAAATGTCAAATAATATGCTTGAATTATCCTTTTATACTGCTGCTAAGCAAAAAGGCAAAGGCAAAGCCAAATAGTCACTATATTATATACAGTACTTAATAAAAGGTAAATGCTAAAATTCTTCCTCACTTCAATGTGTCATCACTGACTGGCTTGGCCGCAGTCATCCTATGCTTTTGCAACAGTGACTGCTGTTAACTTTGCAACTAGTGGAAATTAGGTTAGCCCAAACTAGGTGGAAGCTGTTTCTGTCCACACATTGGCACTAGAGTTCAACTGTTCTGGATCTGGGGTGCAAGGTACTGTACTACCTCAGCTTAAAGCATCTTTGCGGTCTTCATATCAATGTGATCTTTAAAGTCAGTGGCTAACTGGCACTGATTGAACATGGTAAGATTAATACAGTAGATGATTTATAGCACGGAAAGGTGGTTAATAGAAGTTAACATGTTTAGCAATATCTGCCTGAATACGTCATCACATAAAGGTGATTATTTAAGGACGTAACACTTGCATTCTGTATTGACAAGTACAGGAAGTAAACAATATGATAAATCAGAATTCTCAAACTGCAAATTTTCACATTAGACAACTAGTCTAATATACTGTTTCATTATTGTTTACTTTCCAGCATTAATACAAGTGAAGAAAAAACTGGTTCCTTCAAAGAAGACTTCTTTCTAGTGGGTTGAGAGTAGTATGGAAGGTGGTATGGTATACTGTACATGTTGCAGTAATGAGATACTACCCAAAAACCGTTTGTCATTTAAGATTTCTTTAGATAGAAAAAAAATAATTTTAGGATTCAAAGATTCTTTCCAATTATCTGTTATCAGTAATCCACCTATTCTGGCAAGAGTCACAGTCCACCCATAGGGCAGGAGGAGCGATTGAGGCACATAACTGTTCTCCCCATAGACAGGACACCAGTCCATTGCGGAGCTGAAGATAAAGGGATCATTTTAAATTTGATTTGAGATGTGGAAGGAATCTCCTAAGATGAAAGGAAACTGGAGGAAAAATCATGCCTGCTCCTCACAGATATTCAAATCCAGAATTGAACCCAAAACCCAGCACTGATGGGCAGCATCATTAAGCTTCATGCTACCATGACAGCCTCATTAATTATTTTATAATTCAGTAAACCTTCATCTATCACAAAACATCTTTGGTTTTGGCACATACCTGTTGTTTAGGTTTTTAAACCCTGAATGTTACACTATTAAGTCTGTATAAACAACATGAAAGACTACTGTAAAAAAAAAAAGATCTTGGCTTTGCATTGTTCCACATGGTTTCTTAAACTACGGTATTTATGGCTTAAATACAATACACTTATACTTGTATTGTGATTTCTCAGAAATTTGTCATGCATCAAAGCAGCTATTTTACACACAGAACATTTCACAATATGCAAACAGTACAAAAAAAGAGCAAAAAGTAATTACAAATAAAAATAATATTATATACTGTAACAGACATAAAACCAGAAATATTTATTTCCCACTGTTCCTACTGGTATCCACAGAACTACACCAGAACCCTGTAAATTTATACCCCCCAATAAAACTAAGCCCTGTAACTACAGAATGTGTATAAATCACCAACAGTATTTTAAATGTTGCTATTTTACATCTTTGTAAGAGGGCAACTGAATCTCGAGTGTCAGTTAAGGGATTAAACCACCAGAGAGATCTCTTACAGGCTTTTAAATTCCTTCCAATTTAGATTTACCTGTTATTAACCATCATTGACACAATTATTACTTTCTAGCATCTGTTGGGGTGAGTACAATGAATGCTTTCCTACAAAAGTTATGCATGCATACACGCATTGCATGGTGCACAGAGCCTGTAGGAGATTTAAGATTGACTAGACTCACTCCCAACACTGGAAACACTAGAGTCATCAGGCAATTTGCAGATCATTTCAGCGGTACTTGGTCAATAGTGCACTTCCACATGGGGAATTTTGGTCACAGTTGGCTGATGACATGCTGTACATGTAGACCAGGGTCATTCAGCTGGTCCTGTGGGGCCAGTTTTCAGGTTTTCATTCCAGCTCTGCTCTGGATAATGTAAATCTGCTCATTATTGTCTTTATTGAGCCAAATTACCAAGTTTTTTTCTTTTTCATCATGTGCTTATTCTTTAAAAAGACTTAGAAAAGCAGTCATTTCGGATCTACAATATATGACTTCATCTGTGCTCCAAGCAAATTCACTGATTAGTGGAACTAATGCATTTGTAATCTCCCAAACCACTCATATTAATAGGTTTAATATAGCTATTTCTGCCTTGTAAACAAATGTAATGGTGCACATCTTTAGAAATATTATAAAACTTAAGACATATTTCACACTGTCTACAGTATCTCTGTGGGTTTGCTTATACATTTGTGGATAATGATGCTCCTTTATATTAGGTCTAGAACAATCTTAGTTTACCACAGCATAAGAGTTACTATTTAGAAGGTACTTATTTTTTGCAATGAAAATTGGCAAATTCTGCTGAAGTTAGAAACGAGTTGACATACGTCCCTCACAGTGTGCTCCTCTCCAACCATAGCATTGGCAGCTATAGCTTCTATTTCTCTGCAGACAGATTCCCCCATTCAGACAGGGATTGGGTAGACACAAACTGACAGAAGGCATTCCAGCTATAAACAGAAATAAAATGTGAACAGCCTTATTTATCCAAGGTGTTTATATTGCAGCAAGTTTATTTGGTTGATAAAAATACCAAAAAAAATGTTTTAATTTGGAATACTGCAGGAAGTTCCAATTCTTTTATATACAGTAGTATATAATTCATTTCAATAGTAATATTAAATAAAAACTTCATAAAGAAAACTAAAAATCTTTATTCAAAAGAAGAAATGTAACAATTTTACAATTGCAAAAATATCCATCTTAATAAACTGTGTAATTAGGGTTCATAACTTACCTTCACATATCTTGCGTACTAAATTTGTCACATAATGCTTTAGATGTTCATAGGAAGGAACAGGAATCATAAAGCTGGAGCTGTCAGCTAATCTCAAAAGAGTCTGGGATTGCACAGCTCCAGGCCCAACTGAAAGCACTGTTATTCCACGTCGTCTCAGTTGATCCGCAAAGAGAATGGCATCATCTGAACTTTGTCCATCAGTTACTACAACAACCACCTTTTGGACTCCTGGCCTAGCACCTTTCTGGATACTTAAGGTGTCTTCTGAGATGTAAAGCAAAGCTTTACCTGTCTGAGCAGCTCCACCCAAATAAGGAGCAAAGCTCACACTTTTCTTCATTTTCCCTTCACTGTCAAAGCTATCTAAGCCGAATGCTGTTCGAGGTTTGTCACTGTATAGAACCATTCCAATTTGTGTGAGCTCAGCATCAATGTCAAACTGGGAAATTACACTCTTGACAAAACTTTTAATTTGCCGAAAGCCATGCCGACCGACATTATTTGATGAATCCAAAGCAAATACCAGGTCCAGGGGCTTTGAATAACAACCTGTGGCAACAGAGAGTACAATGTTAAGCTGAAATATTTATTTTATTGAAATGCTACTTTTATCTACTTGTTGTAAAATTCAAATGTGGAAAAATAATTTAATTGGCAAAACATACAGATATGTATTCTCATGAACAATGTAAATGTTTTTTTAACATACTGTACATGTGTATATATTAAATTAAACTGTATTTAAAACTGAGAACAATAAGCTGTTCTTTACACACAGGGTTTGAGATGATGGAATAAATTGTATGTTGTTGAAGCTGATACCATGGCTTCCTTCAAGAAACAGCTAGATGGGATCATTGGATGAATGATATACTATTCAGCCTTACAGGGTGAATGGCCTGCTCTCGTTTATAACTGTTATGTTCTTGTGCAGTAAAATATGTATAGTTTATACATTACAAATATCTATTTTGAATGCATAAAATAAAATGTATCCTGCTATTTGTACGGACTTCTAATTTATTGAGTGAAATGCTACTTGTGGTGCTTCCAACTCAAGTGGAAAAACACCATATTTACAGTATATTTTGTATTCAATGTCATAAACAGATAGAGAAGACAACTGCTCACCTGGGGCATTTAGCCCACAAATTGTTGTTCTGATTTCTTGCACTTTGCTGTACAACTCTTGTGGTTGAGCATACGTAAAGACCAGACGGGGATCCCCAGTGATGTGGCTCATTTCATTGAACAATTTTTTCCTGCTCACTGTCAGAGTGAATATTTCCATTTTTCTGGTGCTCTCTGCTGCAGCTATCACTGAATCGTGTGATTTAGAATTAGACAGCAGGACCAGGACATGAGGAACCTCCATTCTAGAACCTCGGTCAGCTCTGAATGCGTTTTCAGCGGTGTACGTCAGGGCTTTCCCAGTGAATGTTTTTCCTCCCATGAAGTGGATGACATCGATGGCCTTCGTCAAGTCTGACACACTGCTGTAATGACCAATAGGGATTTCCATAACTGGGATGTCCCCATACTGAGCGATCCCAACCAGAACTTTGACAGAAGTTGAAGCGACAAACTGGATAAGTCTCTTGATGAAATCTTTAGCTGTAAGAAACTCTTCAAGGCCCATATTCCATGATCCATCTATCAGGAAGAACAGGTCCACTGCACAATCCACTAGACCTGCAGGTACTAAAGAGTGCAAGCTCTTTTGTAATTGTATGAAGGATGTTATGGACAACTTACAATTTGTTGTATGTTATCACATACTTACTAAGGTATCTGTTTCCAGCTGTAAGAAAACAAATTTGCAAAATTAGATGGAATTTATTTCATGTCGATCAAAATCATTCATCAATATAGTGTGGTGCTGAAGATAATGATTAAATATTAGTTTGAGATTCTAAGAAAAGATAACACAATTATTTGTTTCTGATATTACAATATGAGAGTTTTTTTGATAGTCTGATGTCTCTCCTGTAGAAAAGAGTGAGGAAGTGCATTCAATTAAAAAAATCAGTCTTGATTTACCACAATGCTGGTCACCTCCATATCCTAGTGGGCAGAGACAACTGAAATCCTCCACGCTTTCTGTAATGCAGGTGCCTCCATTTAAACAAGGGCTGGATTCACAGGGATCTAGACCATACAGTATGAATGAGTTACTAGATCTAATGACCAGAACAAATATAACAAGCATCAAAATAAATATATAACCGCAATACATTTCCAAGGTTATTTTCAGTAATATTAAAAACCACTTTGTAGCAGGTGCTCTAGCATTGTAGGTAAATTCATGTTGTTTAGAATGCGTGGCCGCCAATGGAAGCAATAAAGACTTAAGCTGTACATTAGTGAAAGATGCTTTGCAAAGGTTTGCTGATGCTTTGTTGTGGACTGTGTTCCATTCCTCTTCTAGAGCCTAGATAAGCATGTGTTTGGGCACTGATCTCTGAGCTCCAGGTGCCACATTCTCATTACTTTTCCCCATTTCAAAGGGCTCAGGTCTATCAAGTAGAACATATACAGTATGGCATAACCATCACATTCTCATCTCAAAAGAAAGCCATTGTTACATGAGCATCATGAGGACTTGTGTTGTCTTACTAGATTGTTGTCACTTCAGTCATATTAACTTGATCAATGTAGTGCATACAATTAGTTTTCCTTCAATCTCTACGTAAGGAGTTCTAAAGCAACCAGACACCCCTGCCCAAAAAACCCATTTTGACCTCCCAAGTGCTTAGAATATTTTTCGGCATGTCTGCAATACATTCTCTAATGTCTATCGTGCTGGTCAAAAAACCTTGATTACTCACTTGAAAAATAGGCCTCATTTCTGACAAGTCAAGATGAGGTGTTCTTCTAACACAACGATGGCACTGTTGTGATAAGTACGAAATATTGGTAACTTTCTGTGTTTTTCTATCATGATTTTCAACATTCAAAACCTAATTACTAACCACCTACTGTAATTACATGTGCCCATGTTTCAGTCAGAATGTGTCATACAGTAAGTGACCTAATATATTGTACTGTAGTGTGTCAGAGGGCAGTAAGTGGAGACATGAAATGTACCAGATATAGTAGAAGGTATATGTACAGTATTGGTTTTGGTCTTGGGAACAGCACCCTCTAGTGACTTTTTGATAATAGAGCGACAGAGTATTGTGTTGGGACAAAAATATATATAATGGTGGAAGTGATTAAACAACTGATTAAGTTCATCCTGACTCAATAGACAGTTCACTTGGCATAACAACACCCAAGAATAAAACATAACAAAAGGTTTAGCGTAATGGAGTCTTTTAGGCAACAAAATATGGATTGACCCTCTTGGCTGAGGGCCTGGCCATAGGACAAGGAGACTGGGACATCCATGTAGAGCAAGGAGTGACCAAGGGGCATCTGCAAAGGTGTGTCACGGGAGCTGGTCCTGACTCCCATGTAGTGCGTATTTAGAACCTTGTGCAGACGGTATAATCCGGAAGAGACTGGAAAAGGGCTACGGGGAAAACACAGAGAGGAATGGATGGGAGGACTGACAGGGGGCGGTGCCGACAGTGATCCAGGTGCGAGGGGGAGCGCAGGCAAACAAGTCCAGTGGGAGTCTGAAAGGAGAAAACGGGGTGCAATCCAAAGTCCAGGTAGCCAGGAGATCAGTCCAAGACAAAGACAGGGAAAAGGGATCCAGGAACTTGGAAAATTAAACCATAACGGATCAAGGAGCTCCAAGCCCTGGACTCAGATGGTCAGGATGTCTGGGGAAAAGGCCTTGCTCTCTGGCTTCTCCTGAGCCCGGTGGATAGGAGGGCTTTCAGACGTCCGTCTTCTAATACTTAGCCAAGAGCTTAGGAGGCACATAACTCAATAGTGAAGGATAAAACAGGATACAGGTGTCCGTAATAATGTAACTAATAATAAAAGGTCAGAGTGCTCTCTAGAGGAGGGATGACGAATGTGACAAAGTGGAGATGGTGTACAAGTGGATTGGAGATGTACTGGAGGGAGAGAAATGGATGTCGTATAGTATTAATAATGGAACAAGTAAAGGTTTATTCCATGCTGAAAAGAGAAGAAAGAAAACACAACATTTCGGCCATGGAGCCTTCTTCACACTTCTTGTGGCTCCACAGCCGAAACGTTGTGTTTCCTTTCTTCTCTTTTCAGCATGGAATAAACCTTTACTTGTTCCTTTGCAGCCTACTCATGCTGATGCAGCTACCTGAACTAGTATTTATAATGTTTTAGATGAGGAAATGACATCAGATTTCATTACAGATACTGACAGCTGAGTCTGATTGATCTTGGCTGTTGTCATCCCTCTTGAACTTTCGTTTTAAACTCCATTAAACAGACTCTTCAATAGAGTAATAGCATCAAAGCAATGCCTTGGTTGAAGAGACATAAAAAATGCTAGGAGATAGAAAGCCTGAGAATGAGGACTGGAAAAAGAACTTGCAGATGGGAACGGAAGATCTGCAGCATATGAATATGGAAACTGATGATGTTGATGCCTGAGGCCCAAAAGTTCATATCAAATGGGAATAAGAAAAAGAGAAGACTAATCTTCTACTGGCTGATGTCCTCCATCATGGAGGGCTTGATACATACTGTAAGAAGGTGAAATGCAGAAACAAGATGGCAGTTTTTTTCTGAAGCACATTCTCCAGAAAATTGTGGGGAATGACCTGCTGTCCTTCATCACCTGATCAATTGGAGAAAGACAGCTGGTCAGCTTGAAAGCAACATGTATGTAGAGGTAATGGAGTAAGAAGGTTTTTTATGGTCAGTACAGGAACTATTGTGTACAATAATCTAACAACCTCAAACAATTCCAAGGAACACCCTAATCTTACTGTCAAACTTTTTTTTGTCACACTAACTAGTAATAGGTACTGCAAAGTACTTTACATGTTACACTAAAACAAGTAAGGATTTCATTCCACAGAACAAGCTGATTAAAAATTCCCACTCTCCATACAAACTAAACATTTTGTTGAGTATAGAAATCTGTGATATAAGGAACAAATGTCCATGTAAATGATGCTCCAGAAAAGTAATAACTTTTCTCACTGAAGTAATAACTGAAGATCAGGACTTTCTTACCAGCTTACAAATGAACAATACAAAAAACATATCACATTAGCCTGAAAAAATAAATATTATGAATGTCTATCTACGTATTTATAATTACAGGCTGAATTCATTAAATTAACACATTTGGCAGCACAAAACAGGCAGCAGCTGTTGAAGAGTCTTTAGTTCATTTTCAAAGGTCCTTCAGCAGTATGTTGTTTTGCATAGAATGTTTAATAATCGTTACACGGAAAAATCTGAAATCATTACTTTAAATCAGATGCTTTCCCATGAAAAAAATATTTTTAATGAAATGATTGTGTCAAAAATTAAGTACCTGGACACAGTGTACGGTGACATCGACTTTGTAATGTTCTGTTTATACGTTTCCATCTGCAATTCAGAGCAATATAAAATCAAAATGAATTGTCATTCAAAATCAGTATATACGGTATACTGTGTTGAAACAGAGGGTGAGGATACAACAAGTGGTGATAATTTTAAAACAAAGGAGTAATAAAACAATACCAGTAATGTCCTGACACCAGCTTACTATGCAAAAAAATTAATAAGGGTTAACAATTATACACTTCCTATCTTCAAATACAGTAGCATGCGTTTTATTTTTTTTCTCTGATACAGCCTAGTAACAAAGTAATAAACAGGAGGAACAACTTCAGCTTATTTAGAACTCCACTGTTCACTGTTGACTTTTTAAATCTCTTATCTTTTCCAATTGCACTCTTCCCCACTCTCTCTTCTCATATTTTACAAGGCTTTCTGTTTCCCCTCTGTCCTGACAATTCCAGCGTCAGTTATTCCCTGACCACCTCTTGGCATCCTTGCTCAAGACTTATCTGTTTAGTCAGCGCCTGTGACCTCCCAGAGCTCAGTTACATTTTTTTTGCATGCTTTTAACTCTCAAACTGCAATGTGATTTGTTAATTGCTGTTATTCACAATAAACATAGAATGTACAGTATGCAATTGTTCTGCCTTCATTAATGCTTTGTATCTACACGATCTGCATACTGTTTTAATTCTTGCTATTCATTTACCTGGCACAGCACAGCTTGTGCTGTTCTTCCAGCTTGTCCTTGCGTTTTTCTTTGTTTTATTAACTTGTCTTATTACCATTATTGGTACAGTACATACTAACTGTAAATTTCATATATACTGTATATATTGGAAATCACTCTTGATAAGGGCATCAGATAATTTGAAAAAATAAATAAACTCACCCATAGTAAGGACACATACTGGCCATAGGACCTCCATGTAATCCTTTGACTTTACTTTTCCAGCACACATGATTTCCCTGGTACTCTCTGTGAGCTTCTATAGTGGTTCTAAGGCAGTAGTGTGACACCACTTTACATGCTGAAATTATAAAAAGCCTGCAGTTCTCAAAACTCTTCCTAGGATACATTTATATTCGTTATTATCAGACCTTTACAGAAATGACTGGCATTGGTTGGCAAAACCTTGTAAATTCTTAAATTAATTCACAATTTGTCATCCAAGAGACGTTAGATCTAAATCAGTGGTAGTCATCCTTAATGCTTCAATTTTATGCTGCCTTCCAGTAAATTAAGTACGGAATTGTGCCTTCAATGCTTAATTAACCTATGTTGACAAATTAAGGAACAGCTGAAACAAAGACTTGTAATGGTATGGAAAACAGGTCCCAACACTGACTACTTTTAATATAATTTCAGAATTGGGAACATCTAACTAATTGCATAATAAATACAGTATTGATTTATAAAAAGGACAAGTGGGTAGTTAAGATTTGAAATGAGACACTTTTATTTTGCTTGATTACTAATTAGTGGGGAAATCACCTACTAGGATGAATATCATTGCAAACAGATGTCTGTGTTAATGTTGTGACAAGTCCATTGACTGCATCATCATATTGTTCAGCAAAAAAGACATACAGCTCACTGGGATTGCTGGCCACTCTGTGAAGAACTTCCCATCTGAAGAGGATGTGAACAGTCACAGGTTATTAGACAGATGAAAACTTTTAATCAACGTCTTCAATTTATCACAGTCCAAAATAACTGAATTCAATGACTCAAAGCATTTTATGGTTTCTACATTCTAAAATGATAAACCTATATCACTATAAAGCTTTTGGGAATTACACCTTTATTAAACATTTCAAAGGGAACCAATCCGGGAATCAGTTATGACGAGATACATTTAATTTGTTATTTATTGCCTGTTTCCCCTCTTACTCCAGCTACAGATACAAATTTTACAACTCATTTTTGATTATTAAAAAAGTGTAATAAATCTTCATTTGATCAAGGATACGACAGATTAGATGTCATAGCAATTCCATTCTAAAAAAGAAATCCAAACAAATGTTTTCCTATTTATTTTATGTTATATGCAGCTTGCATTCTCTGCTACTAGGAGATTATTTATTGTCTATACTATACAAGCCCACCTTGTACTGTAAATAATTTGGTTTACATACAGTATGTACACACTTAAACAGTTTAAATAAAAAAAAAAACATTATAACTGACTGTCATGTAAAATGATTTATGAGTCCAATAGGTTGCTTTTATAAGTACCGAGTCTGGCCACAAACCCAAAGGGAATGTTCCAAAGCCATTGAAATTCTCAAGAGAGAAATTCCTAAGGCTGCAAAAATGTAGATATATAGAAAAATCAAAATGTATTAATTAAACAAAAAGCATATTTATTTCATCCATTCATCCATTTGCTAACTGCTTTATTCATTACACAGTCATGGGGGAGAGGAGCCTATCCCAGCAAGCAACAGGCACTAGATAAGATACACACTGGACAGGACACCTGTCCATCTCAAAGAAGACACAGATACACACACTCACACTAAGGTTTAATTAATCATGGGTGATATTGTGGTGAACATTCTGACTTCAACTGTTTGATTTAGAGTGGGGGAACAACCACAATAATCTTCTTTTAAGAAAAGCAGCAATTCTGCTAATGTGTAAGACAACATTTTTCCTCTAACACATCAGCTGAGATTTGGGATATTTAACATTGTGGACTGATAATCTGTATCATTTATGGCCTACAGAAATATCTCATGTTTGCTTACTTTGGATGTTTGATTCCCACTGCAAATAGTTTTATTCCACTTTTCTTGGCAAAAGCAGCAGAAGCCATGATATTGTCCTGTGATTTTCCATCCGTCAGCAGGATTAGGATTTCTTTTCTTCCTCCTCTGTAGCCTTTCCTTAGAACATACTTTACGGCTCGACCAGTGTCAGTGCTCCCACCTCTTGAAATGTAGGATACAATTAATTCAGTAATTCAGTTGCAAATCCCTAAGGACTGATATGTTTAGATATAATAGTGAAGTCTGGTATGAGTGTTTTTGTGTTTATTTTTGTTAGTAATCACTTTTTACCTATGTTTTTATTCATAATCCATCATTGGTTCTAGGAAAGACAAGGTTTAAAATTAGCAAGTGCAGTATTGCATAACTTGAAAAAACAGAATACAGTTGGGAAAACTGTAAATATTAAATTAAATGTTTTTAAGCTGTTTAAGGTATAAAACAAGATCAGACTTTGATTTTCAGACTACAGTGTAACTATTAGTTACTTTTGTTTTTATCAAAGTAAAGTCAAACTCAAAATTTGCTATCACTAATAAGAAAGAGGACTTTAGCCCTATCGTACCAATCAAATTAGTCCCAAAATAAAAAGTATTGTCAAGGAACACAGACCAACTGTATCTGTTTAGAGATGACAGTATGCTCCAATACAGGAGGCTAGAAATCAGACTTACTCTTACCTGAAGTAAATATTTTTGATCGCTTCCTTCATTTCTTCTCTTGTAGGGTAAATATTAAGAGCAAATTCTAATATTGCTTTGGAACTATACTGTATCACTCCAATTCGTACCTAAAGAACAACAGCAGACATCAACACACATAGACACCATTGTTATTTTATAAATTTTAAATAATATTTGACAATTCAGCACTATTGATACTATTGAATTTCACCATGAGTGGGCTCAAGGATTGAAATAACGAGCAAGTGAAAAGAGGAATGGGATAATTTCTCATCCTACCTTATCATGCTCCTAAAGGCACCCAACAGCTTTTATCTGGATATTGTGGTGTGAAGCAAGTAATCTCCTAAATGGCGTATTGGCCTTTCCTCAGATCACGCTACAATTTACACCCAGTAGAGACGTGGCTGAAACTGTTAAAGACCAGTTCATGGAATACAGAGACTGTCTGGTCTGATTGCAGCTACAGCATAAAGATTCTGATGCTGCACTGGGAGTCTCCAACACGCCCTCCCCTGATATCATTGGATCCTGGCCAATCTTGATATTATTTATATGGAGCTCTCTTTGAACCAGACTGCTTGTCCTGGTGTGGCAGTGGAGGTGCTTCTGATGTTGCAGTTAAGGACTTGTTGCAAGGTGTTTCTGTTGTAATTGTCTGATTTAATTTGGTACATTCTTGACTGTAACAACTGGGGATGATCAAGATTAGAAACATATACTGTAGGAGGGAATGCTTCCATTTTTCATATTTTATTCTTTTTTTTGTTTTGATTGGGGATGGAGTAGTTCACATAAAAACTAATATAATTACAGTATACAGTAAGACAGAGATCCTGAGACTGATTGACAGAAACATTATATTGTAATTCATCAACTGTTTGGATTTAAATAGGACCTGAAACAATTGGCAATTGCAGCAGTGTTGTCAGGTTTCTTAATAGTAAAATCTGGTTATTTAATCATTCTGTTTATTCAATTTATAAATGCATACTACACTTCTCACCCGGTCTGGATTGATGTCCAATGCATCAACCATTTTCATGGAAAAATGTTTTGATCTTTCAAAGCTTCCTTTTCCGATACTATAGGAGCCATCCAGAAGGAAAACAACATCAATGGCCGCTGAACACTGAATCACTGAAAGAGAGAAAATCCTCCAAAATATCAAAGATGTTAAAAAATTAGGAAATCTGTTTCACCTAGCCAAAGTTTCCATGTACTTTAAATGAAACAAAATTAAACTAAACTGTCTCTCAGTGGAATAATCTATACCAGCAACAAAACTTTTAATTACTTTGAATTAGTCGCACATACTAAACCTTCATTTTTTGTTGAAGATATGATCCACCCTTTATTTGAATGGATCATATCCCACCATATTTTCGGAATATTTGATGATGTCAGTTGTCAACGCTTATTTATTGAAAGCAGCTGAATTTTCTAAAACTCTTCAGAGAATGCGTACTTTGTAAAGGAACAAGTAAAAGTCTATTCCAGGCTGAAAAGCAAAGAGACACAAAGTTTTGGCTGTGGAGTCTTCTTCAGGTGTCAAAGCCTTCATCAACCCACAAGGTGCAGTGTGTTGAAGAAGGCTCCACAGCCAAAACATTGTGTTTCTTTTCTCTTTTTTTAGCATGGAATAAACCTGTACTTGTTCGTTTGCAGCCTACGCAGGCTGATGCGGCTACTCACTTGGACTTATATACAAGTACTGTATATAGTTAACAAATATATATTTTTTAGTTTTTCAAATACTCACAATTCCCTGCAGCTGATATTTTCACTACTGTGTCTTTCTCAGCCATAAGCTGCTGCAGACTTTCTCCACAGATTACTAAAAATGCAGATGAAAAGTTTAAAGTTTTTTTTTAATTATTCACAACAATGGATATGCACCCCAATACATGCACACACGTTTCTGCAAATATCGTTTTTTTTTCTCTGTTTTTACACGATATCCATTGCAGATTCTAAATTTGTCATCAAAACTGCAATTAAAATATTAAATGTCCTCCAATTAAAATGGTTAGGTTAATGTGCTGTAATTAGACAATCCAGGCTTGTGGATTTATAACAGTACTTCTGTATACTGTATGAGTAAGTATCTTTAATTTTATTTTACATTGTTCTATGGCTTTTACAATAGGATTTGAAAGGAAAGGGAATTATTGTATCACAGTGGTAAGGTATGGGTATGGGCTACCTTAGAAATTATAATACAAAAGCCACCAAATACTACTATAAACCATCAAATGTATGAATACATTACCAAACACAGAAAGATAGAACACAATGAATTCCATAATCATATTCGTCTTCATATATAAAAAATAATTGAAAGTAACATGCTCTGTGGCTAAGAAACTGTGCCTGTGACTACAAAGTTGCTAGTTCAAATCCCAAAACCGGCAGAGGAATCCTACTCTGTTGGGCCCCTGAGCAAGGCCCTAAACCCCAACTGCTCCAGGGGCGCTGTACAATGGCTGACCCTTTGCTCTGACCACAAGCTTTTCTCCCTGTCTGTGTCTCATGGAGAGCAAGCTGGGGTACAGTATGTGAAAAGACAAATCCCTAATGCAAGAAATTGTATAGGGCTAATAAAGCAACATTATCACATTACATTAATAATGGGAAACACACTAGCACACTAAAATGATCAGAATGATCTATACACAGTTTTCCAAATGGAAGCATATTCTATTTCTGTTTAGACAAAAGGATAATGTAGTATCTTAACACTTTTCTTCTATTCCTTTTCAAAGAACCTTTGAAAAAGTGCATGTTGTAACACACACAACATCCATAACTAGAAATACATAAACACATGAACTGCATTTTCAGGATTAAAGATATAAAATATACAGTACATCACATAAAACAAGATCAGGTATTTTAATATTAAGTTACAAAATAAAATAGCTGTACTAAAAGTTTAGCTGTAACAAACTTTCAAAAGAGAAGAAACAGCCACCTTAGATTAAATACATTTGAAAACAATTTTCATTCCATTCAATTTACTGTTTTAATCTTTGAATTCGTCTTCCACCACATGATCAATGCAGAAAACAGAGAGTTCTACAGTAATTGAAAATGAACCTACCTCTTCATGTAAATTGTCATTAATAGAACCTTTTGTAAATATTTGTTCTGTTTACTTTAGTATTCCAATTCAGATTCCTATCATATATATACCTTAGTATTCTGGTTATTCCATCTTAACCTGCAATGAAAGGGGAACCATGCTGTTTGCAGCTTTCAAGTTCTATAAATCAGTATAATGACCGAATGCCTACCTGCTTGGTTCTAAAGGTGAAGCTCCACCTAGTTCCCAAATGAAAACAAAACACTTGGCAATGAAATTGTCTCTTCCCTTTAGGAAATTTAAGGAATTTTAAATGTGTGGAAGCATGCTTTGACTTGAAGAACTGTATTCTTTACAGTTTGTCTTGTTTTAAATATCTAAACATTAAAATTTAGAATTAAGAAATGTATAATTGAATTATACTAATTAAGAAAAGTAATCATTTAGATATGTATATCCTAATCATTAAGCAATGGAATAGAAGGCCATGTCTAATAAGTACAGTTAACAGTATACATTTAACTACTGTAAAAAGTGACAAGTAAACTAAAAAACACTAAAAAAGGGGCAACAAGGAATCTGATCCTTAATAGAAATAATAGGGTATAAAATACTTTTTTTGTTGTGTGAATCTAAAAAAAACCTTTACATGCAGAAATAAACCATCACTGAAAAAATATAAATAATGCGTTTTCTAAGACCAGACCACAATGTGAGTGAGCCTGACTACCTCTCCAGTGAATGTGTGACGTAAGATATCTGACCACACAAGCTTCTGAATTATCCACATACCACATGCAGGGCCTGTACCACACCGAATGATAATTTCCTCATTTAAAAGTAATTTAATAAAGCTCAAGCTCATGATATAATTAGGTCACAAGTCATGCCAGTTAAGTGAAGAACAAAAGCAAAACACAACTTACTTGATATACTTCATGCTGTTCCTACAATAGACTCTACAATAGACTACAGTAGAGAAATGGTGAGCTATTATTAAAGTATTTTCTTATTCATAATGCTAAAGTTTATAAAAATTGATTTGTAACTACCATTAATCAGATTTACCTTCATTAACATGATGACCGTGTTTTTCTTTAGCTCAGCATAACTTCCTGTAATAAATATTATTTTTCGGCTTGTCTTGTGCGTTTTGGTGACATGTACTGTCTTGTACTTCACTTCTCATCTCTAGTTCAGCACTGCTTGAGGCCAAGCAATTCTCTAACTACACTTACCGCCAAAAGCTGTTAAGATGGTCAACACGGTCACCAAATAGTGGCAAGAAGCTCCAGTGATCTTTCTTGCATCAGAAATCAAAAACAGAAAACACAAACATCAACCAAAAGATAAAGAATGGGAGAAATACTTATTATTAAAGTATATCATTCCACATTGCCAAGACAGAACTGGAATGTTAATAAAAGTTGTACTGTATTTGTGACTTCATGTGAAAATACAGGGAAGAGACTGAAATATTAGGGAACAGCTTACATGACATTTCCTTAAGATAATAACCAAGGCAGAATTTAATATGTATATGAAAAGACCACTGGGAGTTTACAAATTTTGAGCTACATAAAATAGTGCAAATTTAATATTCCTTTCCATACATCTTCACACACTATGAGAAAAAACATACACACGAGTATGTGCTATGTGCCGTGCTTGTTTAATACAATTCACATTGTATAAAACATAAGATTGTTTTGCTATGGAGTTTTATCCTGATAATTTGGTTACAGCTTAACTTGAAGAGGTCTTTGGCACAGAGGTTACTTTTTTACAATAACCTCTTGAAAGTGCAGAGTATGTGTGGGATTGAAAATATTGGATCAAAATCATTCAAGAAGTTAAAATTTTTTAACTGTAATTTTTTTAAATTTTTCCTAAAGAATTTTTAGCCCCAGGGTATGGGGAAACGACGGTTCATCAGACAATTGATAATTCAAAGTCTGACAGCGGCACCTGTGAGAGTGACATTCCTCAGAAAGACTTGCCCACAGCTAATCTTTAAAATTTCCGATTCCAAGTCAATACTTGTTGGAAAGGATGATGTCACTTGAGAAACTTACCATTTAATAAATGAAGGAAACATTTGTGTTAAGTACATCTGTAACAAGACAAATTGTAAAATGTAAGCATTCTTTTTGCTGCAGTTAGTTGTTTCTTCACAGCTCTAACATCTGTAGGTAAGGCAGTTAGTTCAGGGTGGTCACAGAAGTAATGAAAAATATAGGCAATTGGAAATTCAGATAAATAGTTCAAAATACAGTATGTAAACTTTAATGTTTGAAGTATTCTTGTGCATGGAAAAGAGAAATGGAAAAATGTTTAACAAAAATAATAAACTACAGTTTCATGACGGAATTCCACGTTAACAACTTTCAAGATTCTGAGCTGCTTTAAGTCCGGGTTTGAAATAGCACAGAGATCAGGTGGGAAACCAAACAGGAAGACAAGTCTAACTGTTATGCTATGAGTGGCAGGTGAAATGCCTTAAGCTCCACCCCTGCCTCCTTTTGATGGACAAGAGGCCTCCATTTAAACCTGTGGTGAGTCAGGGTCTGGAACTGCACACAAAATGGTGGGACAAACAGGAGATAAGGGCAGCACAATGGATACACAACAGGTAATGCTAATACAAACAAACACACAAATACAATAATCTTAGCTTACATTGTGTATGACAGCAATAAGTTAAAAAAAGGATAAAGTATGTCAGGGAACCTCAGAGACTTTCAAGTGGCTCCTCAGAGAGAAACAGATATATTTTTTCCAAGTCTGTGTATCAAAGAAAATGTTGGATACAATTAATCTGTTCACATATTGCTTAGGATAGATCCCTTGACCTGTTGGTTCATCTTTAATATTTTATATTTAATAGAAGAATTCTTATACTAACAATAGATCTTTAAATTGGAGTTAAACCCTGTGGTTGAAATGCATTGAAAGCCTCTGCTCTTTAGTTCCTTTTCTTCTGGCAACTGTATAATTCTCTAACTACACGATTAACTTGGTGTTGACCTGATCATATGGCATGTGTTTGTTACTATTCATTTTATACAATAGGAAGTCCACTCCTGCTCCATCAAAAGAAAGAATAAAAGTAGATTGTTAAGGTTTTATGCTATGTAACTGTGAACCACTAGATGGTGTGATATGAATAGAACAGATCATACCACAAAATGCGCAGAAAGGAAATTAATCCTTCTATCAGTTCATTAAAATGGATGAAGGACTACTGCAATTGTTTCTCACTGGACATTAAAGTGAATAGAAAGCTAGCAGAAGAGACCTGCTTCTGTTCTTGTCTTGATAGTACGACTCTTAAGCAATAATGCAAAACATCAATGAGAGCAAGTTCTTTAAGGTACCGGCTATAAAAAATGTTTTAGATAAACACATTCATATTACTGAATGTCTGCTAATTGAGGTCTGCGACAAAATGTAAAAGAAAAATGATCTTTTTGCAATTTTGAATTCATGCTATGCAATGAAATAATTTTAAAATAATTTGTTTTGGTTGACAACCTACTCTACATTTGTACTTCATAGTTCATTAAGAAGACCTAATACTACAAACATTCTCTCACTCATACCTGAATCTATATATTGTTTTCATAGAAAATATATTTCAACATAATTCAAATTTTCTGGCATGTACCCTTTGCTGGCTGAGTTAGGCTCTGGCTGCCTGGCAACCCTGTTTAGAAAGCAGTTTTATAAAGCGGTTTAGGAAATGGATGGATGGGATTCAAACTACGATTATAATTCTTAAGATTTAATAAAATGGTATAGAAAGTATAAGTTTCTCATGAGCGAGAAAATCTTTAGCATCCGGTTTTGAGACAGACATCCCGTAACATCGGTATGATGTTGTGAGTAAGCTGCTAAATGATTGTTGCGGGCCCTGCAACTCAGGGTCATCAGCTGGACGGCAGCACAGTGCAGGCTGGAGACTTTGCTTCAATGACAGGGGGTTAATTACCCTTTAGTTTACAGTGGTGTGCTAGTCACTAGGGAGAAACAGAAAGTACTATAGATTAGAGAGCAAGACGTGGCAAAAGAGAAAGGGAACATGTGGTCATAGGCAGGAACCATTCCATAGTCACGAGGAAGTACTCACTGGTGAGAGTGGAGCACTGCAATATTATTACTTTAAATTGTTTATTAAGGGATACTTAATGAGAGATGAGAGAACCGAAATATTAAATAAGATATTCATTCATTATCAGTTACTATTTTCTCTTCAACACAATTTAATCCTCTCACCATTAACTCTACATTGTGGTCTGTATTACCATAGGAAACACTGTGAAATGGATAGGTGTTGCTATCCTCCTCTATTCTTCGAGCTGATAAAATATGTCAGCACACAGCTTTCGGTATTTGGAAGTTGTTTTCACAGCTGCATCAGTTTCCCTTCTATCTCCTAGACGGAAGTTTGCACATTTCTGGGCAACATTTACTCTGTGGGCTTTGAGATGGGTGTTACAGGGAATTTAAACTTTTTTTTCTTTTATCTCAAATATTTTTATAAATTACCCTCAGACAGGTACTGAATATCAAGCAAAGACACAACCAGGGAGGCCAAGGAGCTTTCAGAACAACTTGGGGATAAAGTTGTATAAGAGCACAGATCAGGAAAAGGGCGTAAATACATTTCAGATACACTTAATATCTATTTGATCACAGTAAATTTGAATATTAAGAAGTGGAAGACTCCCAGATGCCTAGTTCAGGCTGTGCCTCCATACTGAGCAGCATGGCAAGGAGATAGTGGTTGGGGAAGCAGCTGTGAGGCCACTGGTGACTTTGAGAGAGTTACAATACATATTTCAGTGGTTTAGACAGGAGAAAATGAGTCAATAATATGCCAGACACTCCACTAATGGCTTTGTCTCGAACTGAACAAATTCTCAAATCCTGCAAGAATTTTGCAAAAAAAAAAACATCCCACTGCAAATACTGCATGTAACTAAAGGTTTAGTGGTCAGATAAGACATAATTGTGAAGGTTTGGTTTAAACACCAGTGAACTCCATCCCTACTGTGAAACATGTTGCTGTCAGCATTGTTGTAGTTCTGCTTCTCATCAGAAGGGACTGGAAGGCTTTTAAAGGATGGAAACAGAGATGGAGCAAAGAACTGGCAAATCTTTGAGTAAAACCTGCTTCATACAATACCTGAAACTGGGACAAAAATCAGTTTTCATCAGGACAATTATTCATAACACAAGGAAAACTCTACCCTGGAGTTGCTTGAGAATATCCGATGTCCTTGAGTGGCCCAGTCAAAGTCTTGACTTGAATCCTAATGTGAATTTACCAAAAGACTTGAAAACGGCTGTCCATTAGTGATACCCAAGAAAACAGAGATTGAGCAAAATCTAGCAAGGAGAATTTAGAAAAAATCTTATCCATGCAGGCTAGAAGAAATCATTGCTTCCAAAGGTGCATCCAGCAAATACTGAGTATATTGGTTTGAATACTTTTACAATCCGCATATTTCAATTTCTTCTCTTTTAGTTTTCGCTGGCACTAACTAAAACCTCTTGCCCTTAGAAGTCTTCAATCTGTGCACTCAGGTTTTGAATAAAATATTAGATTTAAAAAAGATGTATGCATAATTTTGTAATTTCACAAAATTGGATACCACAGGAAAGGTCTGAATACTTTTGTAAGGCATTGTATTTCTTTTTTCAGTATGTTTTGAACTTTTTTTGAAAAAATATGATTAACTACAACAATAGAACAGTGGTGTGTATTATATACATTTCTTTTTAAAGATACATTGTAGATTAATATTTTAACATATTAGGAAAATAACATTTGCAGCCTTCTTTTGTTTTATTAGAACAAAATATATTTTTAGCCTTATTTGTAAAATAAAATTAATCTAATTTTGGGGCAAGCTGTTTGGGATCTTTTGGTGCAGGCTTTATGCAAAGGAATGTCTTTCCAAGGAAATAATTCAACTATGGAGTCATGTGTTTTGTTTCATCCAACAAAACTGGTTTTATTAAGGGCTAATACCTAGGGTGAAATGATCCTTAGCTTATAAGAAGGGTAACAGGAACCTGTATGAATGTAAAATATGCAAACCTTGATATGGCATTTTCTCACCAATAGGCAGATGATCTTCAGTTGAAAACTCAATTTATACAAGTCATCATTTTGCCATTTTGTAAGCATTGAGAGTGATGTATGTGCTGCATATGGAGTTAGTACAAGAACAAGAAGAAGTTTATATTTGCTGCAAATATTCACTCTGAATTTAAATGTACCCTAAAAGTAATCTTCACATAAGTACTTCCAACCATCAGTTTTTCAGAACTTTAAAAAGCATTACAGACACTATCATGTGTCAGAAATACAGTTTTACAAAATTAAAAATGGTACATAAACATTTGTTTTTTTTTTCTTTAAAGCCACACATCAGTAATGAAATCCAAGCTTTTTCCTGGTACCAGCAGGAATTTCAACTCGTGGTTTCAGATTGACAGATTTAATTTTGCTAAAGGCACTACAGGATGTTACCAAGAGGTCATATCAAGCTTAACACACAATAAAAGAAACGGAAAGCTTGAGGATGCCTTTGAAATACTTGCTTTTATAGACACAGATCTTTAGCAGAACTTTAATGACATTTTATATATTAAACGTCCACTATTTTAAAGGACATTTATAAATTCACTCCTGCACACCAATTTAACCCAATTACATTGACATACAGAGTATTTTTTACATGCATACATTTCATAGTATTCTTGCCAGTAGTTTAAGTGTATATTGGGAATTAAAATATTTTACAATACATTCAGTAATATCTACTGTAACACATAAGCACTGTGAGATATGAATGTAAAGAAACATACAGAGCTCTGGCTATAAGGAGGAAACGGCTCAAGTAGACTGCAAAGGCTGAAAAGTTTGATGGAATGAATATTTTTTTAATATTCTAGTTACCTATTATGAGTATTGTAGGGAGCAAAGCTTATAATTTAGGCATCTTTAATTCACATAGACCTGAATCTTCAAAAAACTTGTTAATGCTCATTGAAGACAAACTACATACTGTATGGTTGCAGCCAAAATGAAGTGCTATGGTGGTGCAGTGGTTAGCATGGCTGCCTTGCAGTGCTGGATCCCTGGATTCAATTCTGAATCTGGGGTGCTATGTGGTGTTTGGATGTTCTCCCTATTTTGCATGGGTTTCCTTTGGGTGCTCTCCCACAGACCAAAGACATACTGTAGGTTTATAGACATACCGTACGTTACATACAGTACACTAGGTTAGTCAGCGTGTCTGTCTGCCCTTGATGGACTGGCCTCCTGTACGGGGTGTACTCTGTACCCATTGTGCCCATTGCTTGTTGGGATAGGCTCTGGCTCCCCCGAGACCCTGAATTGGAGGAAGTAGTTAGAAAATGGATGGATTCATTGAGTGTTAACAACTCATCTATTACAATTTCCAGTATGCTCATAAATATTTTTTTAAACTTGTGTAGCATGTCTTATTAGTGCTTCTGTTTTCCAACTGAAGCAGTTGGAAGGTAGGTACTTTTCCTAGACTTAACAATCATGTTTTTGTAATATTCATTACTGATCCAGTTCCCTACATTACATCTATCCTATATATTGGACATTAATTAAAATAGACTTGCAGTATAAATATGATCAAATTAACAGCTATTACTGTTCCCACCCATTTCACTATTCGTATAGTTACTAATACCATGATTTTACTAGTAATAGTACTTAGTGCATACAGTAATGATTGCATTAAAAAATAAGAAAGCTACTTGGCTCTTAAAATTGTGGGTTTATGCCATTTCAGCAGTTCAACGCATAAAGTTGGCAACTCCTCAGCACAAAAAGTAAAGACCTACAGTCATCTTTCCATTATTTTTTTCTGCAGGCGAATTTTAAACAGAATCTTGCGGGCGGTGTGTTACCTCCTCCTCCTCCTGTGTTTCTACAGTCATGATGACCGCAGGGGTCCAGAGAGGCAGCTCCAGACTCCGCTAGCCGAGAAAAGTTCTCATGGCAGGATACAAATAAAACCGCTGTCCGCCTTTGTTTGCTTTAACTGCTGAGACAACTCCAGCTTCGAGGACAAATAAAACTTCCTGACACGCAGCAGAGTTTCTTTTTCTCGAATCGTTTTACATAAGCCTATTCGTGTAAAACGGTGTACATAGCTGTGCTTCTTTTTGTGTCATTTTTAAACCAAGCAAGCGTTTGAATTGATCGTTTTTCTCGAGTCAGGTGTTTTTCTTTATGACTTTTCAGTCGCTGAAACAATACGATCGTGCCTTTCTGGAGAAGCGTTTTAGCTTCCAATGATTTATTATTTCAAGTGTTGGAACGCACTTTTCCATTAGCATTGGATATTGTTATTTTAAGCCATTTCTTTTGTTGATATACTTTAAATGCACAAACCTCAAAGGATAAGATTATGCTCTTAAAACTGTTTAACTGTTAAAACTTTTTTATTTGAGATTTTTTAAAATATACTGCCCTTTCCCTGGTCTCGTACATACAGTACGTTTCAAGTGACACATACAGTACTGTAGGTTATTCTCTTAGTTTGCAAATCCATTGTGAAACTAAGAATGAAGCTTTTTTTATTTGGAGGAGTTTTACTCGTCATCCAAGAATTTATCGATGCCGAGCCTAGACCCAAGTGTCCGTCGCGCTGCGATGTGAGTAGGTGCCCGAGCCCCAGCTGCCCCAGCGGCTATGTTCCAGACCGATGTAACTGCTGCCTGGTGTGCGCCCACGGCGAAGGAGACCCTTGCGGGCGCAAGGATGACTTGCCTTGCGGAGACGGTCTTGAGTGCAAGCACCCGGCAGGAAAGCGCCTTGCAAAGGGGGTCTGTCAATGCAAACTGGCCTATAAGGTTTGTGGCAACGACGGGAAAACCTACGGCAATGTTTGCCAACTGAAGGCGATGAGCAGGAAAGCTCTGCAGCAAGGACTGCCAGCGATTATCCAGGTTCAGAAAGGACCCTGTGAATCAGGTAAGTCTTTTTTGTTTCAAATGCTGACAGGCTACAAGACTTTGTGATTTCTTAGTTTTAATTTCATTGGTGATTGACTCAATACTATTTTTTCAAAAATAATGGTTTACTAAATAAGTTGACTGGAAGGCTCTGTTACTAAAAATCCCATTTAAAAATGACAAAAATCTTTTGGTTTTCTCGGAAGTACAGTAAGTCAGCACTGAAAAGAATAAGAATTGCATTCACATCTGAGTTTATCTCTGATGAAGATTAATGCAATAACAATAATAATGGATCTATATACTTAAAATGTCTTTCATATAAGTATCTGAAATACATGGTGATAATAATAATAATTACTTACACTTACAGTATATAGCGCTTTTCTTTATACTCCACTCAAAGCGCTTAAAAATAATAATTGCTTACACTTACTGTATATAGCGTAAGTGTTTTCTGGATAAACTCGCAGTTTACTGGCAGTTGGAGGAAAATATGAGAGGTCTGCCAATTCACAGATTTACAAGATATTTAATAAGTTCCATTTAACCTTTGAAAATTATCTCACTTCATCATTCCTTATTAATATTTCAGAGGAGAATTGGCAGGTTGTTTAAAATTTGGACCAGGGCAACCTCTTGCTTTATTAACTATAAGTGTTCCTACTGGTTGTTTTGCGGACATAAATTCTGTTTACATAAAGATTTTGTTTTTAGATTGGCATAAAATAAGACTAAGAATAATGCGTTGTTGACTATTTGTGTAAAATTCAAATGCATTGAATACTGAAAGTAAGGCAATGTTTCTGCTGTGCAAAAAACAGATTTGCACTGGATGTAACTTTGTGCTTCGTTGCTACCCAGTAGAGTTTTTGCACAGATGCTCTCCTTTGATACTCTGTCAAAGGGTGACATAATGCACCAATTCATGCTCTCAGCTCACACTTTCAACATCCTATAAAAACAGCTGTTAGACGTGTGGCACGAACCCCTCAAAGTTTCTAGATTGTCATTCTGCCCAGTGGGTGACAACTATCCAGCAAGCATGGCTTGAACTCTGTCCTGTGCCACTGAACAGTTACAGTTATTCATTACCATACGCCAAGAAGGCTACAATGTCTCTTCTATTACTGCTGCACCCTGAGTGTGGTAGCTAAAATGCCTCTGTCATTTCCTGCAGTTGACAGGAATGTTTTTTTTTCAGTCCCAGACAGCTTTACTGTTTTCAGAGTCCAGCAAAGAACAGCACAATCGGTAAACGTTTCATTTGAAAAACTGAACACCATGCCCTTTGGTGGTAACTAGCAATTTGTGTTTGTTTCCTGGGAAATGTTACCTTTATTTTTTTTTATCTGTGAATGTATAAAAGATTCATCATCTAGTAAACTCACTAGTAAGCAGGACTATTGGTGGTATAATTTAGAGGGTAAGTCATACGGTGAAGTCATAAATAGATGATAATTGCATGCATAAGACCCCCATGGTTTTACCAGTTTCAATCACACTGCATTGAGGCCAAATCTCAGTGACCCAGAGGAGGAACACATTCTCCTGTCAGAAAGTATCTGTGATTGATGCATATCTGGTGAACTGTGTGTAATGATCCAATGGCAGGATCATCAGATTCAAAGAGACTACAGCAACTATGATTGACAGTATGACAAATCTAATGAAGTAAGAGCAAACTTTTTGGTGTTGTTTTATGCTCAGGTCTCTCAAGACAATTTATTAAGGCAGATTAGGCAATCAGAGGTATGCCTGTGCCAGTTAGTTATAATTAGGACTCTAATTGCTTGTGCTAATGAATCTAGATGTAATGAAAGACCCATAACCAACAATAAAGTAATCTATGATTCTTATAACCATTTTTCAATGTGACCAGGCTACAGTACATGATTATGAAGAAGGCTCTACAGCTGAAATGTTGTGTTTCTTTTCTTTTCAGCATGGAATAAACCTTTTCTTGTTCCTTTACATGATTATATAACCAACTTGGGCAACAACCTGCTGAATATAATGGAAGGTCCGATTTTCTCATTTTTGTTGGTGCTGGCAAAACATTGTTTTTGAACAGCACGGTAATTGCGAACTTTTGGAGTCAACGTTTTGATGATGATGGCAGACTTTGTTGACTACATTTTGAGTCTCTCTACCCTCTACAATGGGAATTGTAACCCTGTAATCATTTCAACTATTTTAACCCAACTGTGCACTTCTGGGAGAAATTGGGTAGATTATTTGGTGTCAGACTGATACAGCAATTACATTGCATTTTCTAATAGTATAGAAAAAAGCATTTAATTAGGAAGTTAATGGAATTCCGTAGTGTCTTCAAAGTGTAAGATTTCATCATTGATTTTACAATCAAGTTTGGGAGAGACGACATAAGCCAGGTTCAGTTCTTCCCAGCTATTCTGAACTGTAATCAATTCCTGATTCTCAAATTGTTATCATTCATTTACTATGTTAAAAACTTGTAAATACTATACATACTGTATGCCTTTTCTTCTTCATACTCATCTTTGGACCTCTCCTCCACCTTTTCAGCTACTTCTTAAGTTCATTTCTTACTGTATGAGTCCTATGGTCAGGAGGTCAGTCAGCCATGCAGGTTTGACGCAAATTTGCTATGACCAAACACTACGCGTGAGTCCTCTGTCCTCTAACATGGAAACGGAGTAACTTCCTGTTGTATTCCATGGTCTCATATGATTGGGAAAGGGCAGTTCCCTAATCTAATAACCTAATACCTATTTCTACAATAGAAACATTGATTTAAATGACAAAACTTCACCTATAGCAACCTTTAAGTTAACCGTTCAGTTTCTTTGAGCTTATATCCAACAACATGGTACTGGTCTTCAAAAAATACCTGAAAATAACTTTGAACAATCAGCCTGTTGAAACCAATGATTGTCTCACAGCATCCTGGTTTTTGTAGTTCTGACTTGCAGGCTTTAGTCAGTAACTACAAATACTATCAAGGCAAGGTTGTAAGAGGTATAAACCTTTCCATTTCATAATATACTTCTGTTACCTTGCTTCCTAGATTATTGCACAGGATAATG
Organism: Lepisosteus oculatus; assembly: GCF_040954835.1. Lineage (NCBI taxonomy): Eukaryota > Metazoa > Chordata > Actinopteri > Semionotiformes > Lepisosteidae > Lepisosteus > Lepisosteus oculatus. The sequence continues at coordinate 41,692,074 of NC_090696.1, read as the reverse complement.
TAGGTTGATTGTATAAGGTTTTGATAGGACATAATTTGGAAAAAAAACATTCTGACTGACATTTGGGGTCACAATGTATGTTCAAGAGTTCTGACATTAAAAGGTGTAATGTTTTAGTTTCATTATTTGATTACCCTAACCTACAGTATTTAGTAAAGATAATACCATATGTGTTTAAGCTCCATCAACCTTAATACAGATCTTGACAACAGAGGCCTTAGGAAAATACTAATGTACCACCAATTTTCAGATCTAAACATAATTACTTGAGAACATAAACTTGACTGTTGACCGTTTGATTGATCAATACAAAGCTATAAACATTCACTGACTCCCAATAATGAAAGGCAACAGTAAACTCTAGAAACTGGTTAAATAGATGTGTATATGTTTTTGTGGTTGAGTTTGACTTTGATTCTGAATTAAATGCCTGTGATCTTCCCTTGAGACATGGTAGTCATGAGCTGTCAGACTTGCTTATTCCTTGACACGGGTGACTGGTAAAATTACAAGCTCAGCCCAGTCTGATTCCCAGTCGTCCATGAAGTCTGTGAGAAAGCCCTGAGTGTTTTTTGACACGGAAACTAGCTACAATCGGAGTGTTTTATTCACAGTCCCATGCAACAAAATAAACTTGGTAAACGTTTGCCTTTAATTTTCTGTACAGTACTGTGGTTACACAGGATCCAAGCAAAGGCATCATTATCAGTTCAGATTTTTCATAAATTAACTTACTTTTCATTATGCCAACCAGGTTTGTTGGCATAAATCAGCTGGATTTATTATTCATAGTAAGTTCACTTCGAGCTATTGTCACTGAGGAAGATTCGATTCCAATGTGTGACAATCAAACATTCAGTAGTAAAAGCATACTGTAACACTGCAATAGTAAGAAGAGTATAAATGTTTTTCGAATTTGATTTGTCAGCATTACGTATCGATTTAATTAAAACACCACTCTTCAACAGTAAAACCTTTTATTTTAGACTTGTGGTTAGTTTTATTAACTAACACAAAACTAGGTGTGCTATTAGGTTTTGCTACAGCTGGTCTATAAATTCAAAATACCCATGTCACTGAACTTCTGTCTATAGATTTCTGAAGTCAGTAATGCTTTACAGTTACAGCATTGATGGCATTTTAGATAGTTGTGAAAATATATTTTTTATTATATTTTAATTCTATCAGTATAACAACCACATTCTCTTTGTGAAATCTCAAGAATATATGAAAATAGATGGAGAAACACAGGCCTGGCCGTTCATTTACAAGTCTTCAAGAAACACTAGTAGTCCAATAGTAATACTACAGGAGGCCTGCTTTTGGCAAGCCAGTTGATGAAGGGTAAAGTAATATTAGAACCCTGTTTTTCACTATTCATTGCCTCTTGAAATCAGATCTGAATACTGCTTTAGAAGAGCCTCGGGTCTAATGTATTTGAAACCCTACAGTATGTTAATTCTTCCTAATAGCAGGTAAAACAGTTCCACGGGTTAACATGAATCAATGAGTACACAGGTATAGAAACTGGCTATGATGCCTTAGGTATAGGAACTAACCTCCAATGAACCTGCAGGACTACTTGTAGTGTATTTACATCACAAGTCTCTAAGCTGGCAGGCCGTGGTGACAGGTCCCACCCAGTGCTGGTGGCTTCACGGGTGACAGTTGTGCACTGAGGATGAACTCAGATGGCATCCCTTAATTAGAGCTTTAATTTAAAAAAATTAGAAAACACCAAGGGAGTGTTTCCAGTTTCCAGAGGTTTTCACCTCTGCCAGGGATGCCACAGGACAGAAGTCTTGCAAATGGTAGCAGAGAACTAACTAATCAATTGGATTCCCTGCTAATTTAAAATTTTCATGAAATTCCCATTATCATGCTTATTATCAATTCATTTTTAAGGTCTGAAATTGTTCCTTTGCAAATGTTACCCCTCTGTTAAGAAAGCAGACTCTTACCTGTTCAGTAACTATTGGTGAATATCTAACTTGTGATTTAGCAAAGGTTCAACATTTGGCATATACTGTTCTTTTACAAGCTCACTTACTGTATATACAAACATGCTGTGAGTCCTTGGCCTAAGAGCAATGCATAGTATAGAAACAGCTCTTGATAGTGTTACTAATGATCCATTCTTGTCCAGCTGCACTGTAGTGCTACCTTTAACATTTGATCATACCCTCTAGTTAAATGGTTTAGAAAAGGTAATTGGTAGTACTGAAAGTGCTTTGTTGTGGGTTAAATATTCCTGATAGAAAATAGTGTGCTTAAATTGGCTGTTCCTCCTTCTCAACAAACTATGTCACATCTCACACCACACAACTGCTTTCTCCATTTCTTTTCATCACTTAATGGTTTTTATAAATGTTTGGTTCAAATTTTCATAAGTACAGTATGGCATCAGCCTTCATTTCAATGTTCAATTTTGTATTTGTTTGTAATTAGATAAGATCACTTTATTAGCCATATACAATTTCTTGTATTAGGAATTTGTCTTTTCACATACCTCAGCTTGTTCTCCATGAGACACACAGACAGGGGGAGAAGCTTGGGTCAGAGTGCAGGGTCAGCCATTGTACAGCATCCCTGGAGCAGTTGGGATTAAGGGCCTTGCTCAGGAGCCCAACAGAGTAGGATTTGAACTGGCAACCTTCCAGCCAGAGGCACAGTTCCTTAGCCACAGAGCCACCACTCTGCCCATTAGTCATGCAGTTGTAACACATAATGTTAAAACTTGGATGGAAGAACATACAAACTGACAAGATGAAAGTTATGTTGCTTGGATCTCTTTAGCAACACTGCAAATGTTTCAGCCTCAGTTTAACCAATTATGTTCTTGAAATCAGTGTAAGTACTGAAATGAGGAATCTTGGGGACACTTTTGATCTGTGCCTTGCATTTGAATCTCATTTTTACAGTGTTGTAAAGGTGTTTTTATTTCATCTTTATAATACTGTGTGTATCCATACAGATCTTTCCCAGTCTGATGCAGAATGACTAATGCAGTGTTTACAGGTAGATTAAAACTTTGGGCAAATTGCATCATGTTCAGAGCTCAGAAATAAAAATGCATGATAATTTACTGTATCACCTACTTTATCTCCCTGTGGATTTCAGAATAAAATTAAATATACTGCTTCAATCCTTTAAAGACTTTTAAGTTCAAGTATTAACTCACTATTACATACATGATTTTTGCTTTCTCTCAATTCCCAACATAATGCTCAGACCACTGGGAAGCTGCTTTCTGGTTTGGATTTGTTGCTACAGTACTGTGGAATGACCTTGCAGATCATATGAGATTTTGAAGATCTGTAAACATGTTCAAATCCTCACTTCCAATTTACTGTTTTAATTTGTGTAGAACTGTCTCTGTCACTTGTGTTTTATTGAGGTGATGGAACGTGAAAGGGGCTATATAAAATGTAGGTTTTTCTTACTTGTAACTTTTTGTTATTGACTTTTAAAACATGAGTAAAAATACATACAATTGCTGGAAGTTTGAAAATACATTTGCTATCCCAGCACTAACCAAAACATTTACCTTTTACTACTGTACATTCCTGCCAAGAATTCAGTGTCAGCTATTTATTTCTCTGCCAGTTTTCCACAGCTGCAGTCACATTGAATACTTCTGTTGCAGAACATCAAGCAAAGCCAAGCTGTGGAAAAATGTAAACATTGACATTTAAGTTACACACTTTAACTTATGATTTCTTAGAGGTTAAAAAAGCAAAGCAATCGAAGAAAAAATAGTCTCTAAAATATAAATAACCATGGGGTGTATGTTTTAACTACAGTTTCACAACAAAACAATTAAAACATTAAGACATGGAAAACATTGTTTAATATATATATTCAGTGAATTTCATCACCTTTAAACTAACAAGACCTTTGCTGTTCAACATGTGGTCTATCACACTTATGACTAGAGGTCCACCAAAGAACAGAATTCCTCATTGAAGTGTTAGATGTTAACTCACTAAAGCATCATGTCAGTGTTAATACTGTGCAACAAATGTTGTTAAAGAAGTAAAAATGTTGCATTTGTACAAAGACGTTACTCTCAAACATTCACAAACGTTTTAGTGTCTCGTGTATAATTAAATCTGCAGTGGGACTTATGATACAAAGGATGGATATTTAGATTAAATTCATCACCAATAAGCTTTTTATTTTTTGCTGTGAATATACTAAATAGAATTTTGAAATGACAAAGTGGCAGACGCCTTTCTGCAAAGTGAAAAATTGCAAGTTTAACTATTGGCTACCAACTGAGAGTATAGAGTGTTGGAACCACCCTTAAATACCATGAAGGCACAAAATTATAGAGAATGAGTATGACTTAACCATAGCCAAAAAATGTACAGGAAATGGTGGTTTGAAGAAGGATTCAGTTAAGAGTCTGTTATAAAACCTGTGTTCCATGATGCTATGTGCTGGAAATAACTACAGTAGGTGTAATTGCCTTTTCAGAAAACAACCCAAAATATTTCAAGATCTGTGAGTCTACATAGAAAGACATTTTTATTCCGTTGGTTATTTTTAGGTACATGTACATTCATTGGTATTGGGTCCTGCAGGGAGACTTAACTGTTTTGTGTGTGCCCAACAAAACAGAAAAAAAAAACGTTCTTTTCAGATTGCACATCCTTTGTAAAAGGGGAACAGATAGCATATTTTAACGATGCACACAGAGTAACATTTAAAACTGAGGTCACAGTAATACTGGTATTTATATAAACAAAAGTTACTATTGTACCTAAGGTGTACTGTACTGTATGTTTTACTTTGTTATAAATACATTTTATAGTACTGTAGCAGTAGTAAATTCTAGTGAGATCTCAATCTCAATCATTGTTCTCTCATTCCTCGCAGAGATGCTATACTATTACATTAAAAATATTTGAAGTGTGCTTTTCAACTGTTAAAAAGGTTTAATAACAGGTATGTGTACTTTAAAAAATGCTGAGAGCTCTCTTTTTGCCTCATGTTGCCTCCTGCAGGAATGCATCCTAAAAATACAAAACTGTATTCTTTTTATTAACAGAATTTGGAAGGGAGACATTAAGGCAATGCCACTCCTGATAGTTTGTGATCTTTTCCACTGTCAAAAACAGAGTATACTGTCCCTGAGCAAGCAAGTGAACAGAACAGGAAAACGTTCTTAACAACACCTACTTAGGCATGTCTCTGGAACCAAAGGTATTAGACAATAAGCAATGATATGATAACAAAAAACCCATATCAAAGTAATCAATAACTTTCTATACTATGGGAAATAATGAGTGAATAAAAAAACATAGATACAGTACAATATCATGTACTATAAATAAATACTGTAGTACATGATATTGTAGAATATGTTTAAAATAGGGGCAATAAATAGCATAATGTGTTTAAATTATATATTTGTTTTACAATATATTTCTTTATGAAAAAGAAAAAATATTATTCAGTGTACTTATTTTACCGAAAATATTGCATTGGCTGTTTTTTAACAAAATAAAAAGAGTTTGTCAGTTTCTATGCTTAGCATCTAAAACAATATATATGTGCAACTCCAGAAAATTCACATCAGGAAAATATTTTATATTTTTTAGAACAAGTGCATTGTCATTTTATTGAACAAATATGACTGAGGTAAATTTTTCTTGCTACTGTAATTAACACTTGCCATCAGGGGGCTGATCAGCAGGGGTTCGGTTTTGAAAATCTGTGGTTGGTAGTATGTGTGGCCACTGTTGAAACACCACATGTTAAACAACTGCAGCATATGCTTTGCACCAGATAGAAGGTGTTGTCTTGTGAAATTCTATCCCATTCCTCTCATACAGCCTGGACAAGCATGTGCCTGTATGTTGGTTTCTGAACTCTAGATTTCACATGTCATCTCATATCATCCCACAAATGCTCATGAATCTCAAATCTGGTGAGGAGGGTGTCCAAGGTGTAACTTACATTCTCATCTTGTAAGGAAGCAGCCATCACACAACCAGCATGGACATTGTCTTGCTGAAATGGTGTTATATCAAGATGAGCTTTCAGGAGTTTCACTTAATCAATTTCCATCAATTACTACACATGGAGTTCAGTAATGACTAAGTACTCCTGCAAAGAACATCACACTAGGGCCTTTGTTGCCTAAAATTGCTGGATCATATTTAGCTGAAAGTGCTGGCTCTGAACACCCCAGACAGTGAGTGAAAGTATGCCAAAACATTAAGTCGATATCCAAAATCTGTACTTCATTTTTCTATGAAGATGCAAGTTTGAAGAGAGTGATTTACATTTGCTTCTGGGTACTGTATATAACAGGTATACCCTTAAAAATGAAAGGATGTACAGTATGGCCCCCTATATTATATTCTACAATGACATAGTTAAAACACAACAAATAGCTTGAGGGTGAACATACAGTTATGCTTATTCTGGTGTAAAAGGGGACCTACTCAGATGTTTCAGAGCTAAGTGTCTGTTTTTGTTTTTGGTTTGTACAACCTGTTGTGACGTGTCTTGTGTTCCATTTTTAGTCATCAAAGATATGCTGAGATACTGTTTATTAACATGAACAATTCTTTCTGCTAGTATAGGTCCTCAACACCCCAACAGCCCAAGGTACAAGTTTAATTTCATCGCAGACGTTGTAGAGAAGATTGCACCTGCAGTTGTGCATATCGAGCTCTTCATAAGGTATGTATTCTAAAGGTGAAACATTAATTTGGATGAAAAGTATTTAAAATGACGTTTCACATGACATTGTTGTTTCTTGCTGATAGCAAACTCAAACTCCTTGTGTTATTGTTTTCAAAATATTTTGTTAGATTAAGAGATGGGAAAGTATGGACAATGGAGCAATACATTGAAATGCACAAATTAAATTAATCTGTTAGATCAGTGATATTTTAACAGTATAGATTTTATACCATTTTGTGATATGCACAGACAAAACAAAACTGCCCATTTAATGTTAATATCTTGCCTCTTTGTTTTTCTTTCAGACATCCTTTGTTTGGTCGTAATGTGCCATTGTCCAGTGGATCAGGATTTATCATGACTGAGACGGGACTCATTGTGACAAATGCCCACGTTGTCACAAGCACAACTGCTGTATCTGGTCGGCAGCAGTTGAAAGTTCAAATGCACAATGGGGATACTTATGAGGCCACTATTAAAGATATAGACAAGAAATCAGATATAGCGACTATTAAGGTTAATCCACAGGTACGCAGATTTTTTCACAAAAATTTAAAATAGGAAAACAGTGATTAATCTTCTCCATATATACTGTACAATACGTATTCTTTTGGCAAGCATGGATTAATGATTAAGACTCTGGGCTCAGTGCTGTGCGCTGCTTTCTTAACTATGAGTAGGGTACTACACTCAGATTGCTCTAGCAAATGTTTTGCTGTTTAGATTGATTCAATGCAGGTTACCAGTGTAAATGAGAATTTTTAGTTCAAGGATCAAAAGAAAAATAAGGAAAGCTTTTCTTTAATTGCTAGAAAACAAGAGAAGCAATAGTTTGGCAGGAGAAATCCTGGCATGTCATATTTTAATGACCTACCATTCAAAACAGTAAAGCAGCCCACTTCACTTCTATGCAAAAGGAATAGCCTCTGGTCAGTGCTATTTGTCATGTTTTGTCATATTTAATAGGATTTGTCCCAAATTACTGAAATCAGTGTTCTAGTCTTAACTCTATATACAGTATAAATGCAAATGAAAGACTGCTCTGGTGAAATATTATAATTTTTAATTGAAAAAAGTAGTTTGCTTGTAAAAAGACATTTTTTCTAAATATGACAAAACTAGATGAGCAGATTAGTTTTGGAGTAGTTGTCACGCCCGCTGCAGCCAGAGGACGTTCCTACTCTGTCCTGTCCGTAGTTTCCTGTGCTTCGCTGTCCTTCCGGTGTCTCCATCTCTCTGGGGCTATATATTTCGGGGTCACTCATTCACCTTCGCTCAGCATTGCCCACCTAGTGTGATCGTCACGGTTCCGCGCGGGCTCGTGCCCTCCGCCACCTGTTCTGTCCCGCACACCTGGTGCGCAAACCCGGGTCTCCGTCGTAACACAATAGGGAACCAGCCGCATGAGCTAAAGGAGACCTCCGCCTGCCCAGGCACCTGAGGTCCCTGCTATGTGCAGTGAGGGCGCTGACATCACCGTATCCAAACTAGCTCCGCTACACTAGCACCAGGTCGCCCCACGTCTGCTGCCTGAGGGCATAGGTTTCTATATGTCTCCTGAACTGCTGAGCCCGGGCTAATCCCCTGTTCTGCCACTACACACGTGGGTCTTTTTCATCCAACATCCATGACAGTAGTTGCAGTTCGCTTGTAAAAAAGATATTTTTTTACAGTCTCTCTTTTTTCTCTAAATGTGACAAAATTAAATGAGCAGATTCTGCATACATGACATGTCAAACATGTCAACTAAGTATACCAGAAGTCCTGTTGTTACATTCATGTTTTTGGTGTATTAGGCAAAATGCTAAGTGTTTCATTTGTACTTTCCTCAAGCATTGGCTGCTAGGAGCACTTCTGTGGCTTGGCTGAACTACATAGGGAGTTCACTTGGCTTTTGCTTGTATTGGTGTTTAGTATCATTTCCAAATGAGAGCTAACAAAGAGGCCATTTGGTTTATATTGAGGCTAGACAGTCAAGGAGTATTTCCAATAAGTTGGATCAAAATCTTTTAGAAGGCTTAACATGATCCAGCTTGAACATAAAAATCCTGTCAAACATTCAATTTCAAAATTTATTCATGACCAATAGTCTCTTTACCCGGTTTCTTACATAATATGTAGTTACAGCTTTATTTTAGTATACACATTACAGGTACTGTAATAAGGTACAGTGCAATACATCTCATGAGATCTTTTAAAGGATTGGCACAAGGATGCCAGTGAGTCCGTTTTGAGAGGTGAAATGCAAGAGTAACTGAGTATTCCACGGCCTTCACCGTGAAGCAAAGTCCTGGAAATAGATGATTGTTAGACATTATATTATTTTGGTATGACATTTGGCCTTTGGGCACTGATGCATTGGCCTTTGGGCATGCCTTCTCAATTACCCTTGTCATTATGAAATGCAGTGTTAGTCTTGCCTTACCAGTGGTACTCCCAGGGCAGAAAGGCAATGTGCGCACTGTCTAAGGCTTGTGTTCTTAGCCAGGAGTGTGTTTGAGTGTTTTGAATTTCATGTCATAGGTACAGTACACAAGGGCTCTGCATCACTTTCCTTGATCTCTTTCAGAAATAAGGTAAATAGATCCAAAAGGGTATGGGAAGTAGAGAAATAGTAATTAAGTAAAAACAATTAGCTGTGTCAAATTTCAAGAGTGAAATTAGGTTTAGTTGCTCTGCTAAGGAGATATATTTTTTGCCATTTACTACTCTTTACAGTACATGTCTTTCCGGCATTCTGTTTTGATTTCGCTTAACCAAATACTCCTTTGTTTGACAGAAAAAGCTGCCAGTGTTGTTACTGGGCCAGTCAGCTGACCTCAGACCTGGGGAATTTGTTGTTGCCATAGGAAGTCCCTTCGCTTTGCAAAACACTGTGACTACAGGGATCGTGAGCACGGCTCAGAGAGATGGAAAGGAGCTGGGCCTGAGGGACTCTGACATGGACTACATTCAGACAGATGCAATCATCAATGTACGGGCAACAGTTACACAACCCGAGTCATGTCTAGAAATTTGATGTTCATACTTTCTGTGTTTTTTGAGAATTGCACATGAGAAACAGATCATTTGCAACTGTGTACCATCTCTTTTGGCCTGAATGACTGAATGTACTGTATTATAGTAAATTTTGTCTTTCATCTTAGACTACTGCTGCTGTTTATATTATTTATATTATATAGATATATATTATAACAGATCTTTTTCCATTCTTATTTAGAGTGACTGAAGTGCTGAGTCTGACGTATAAGGACTAATTCATACACTAGACTTCACTGTTGAAATGCCTTTTTTGTGTTGAAGGTTGTGACTTCGCAAGCCTGGCTGCTTCTTCATAATGCAGTTGTTCATGAGGATTTTAAGTAGAACAAAATAGATAAAAAAATAAGCACTTTTTAAGCTTCCACTAAAATTCAAACATGATTTAAAAGTTTTGTCATTGGTTTAATGTAATGAAAATTTGCTTACGTATGAATTTTGTAATATCCTTCATTATACATTTGTCAAATCAATTCAGCCCTTTTCTCCATTTATTTTACCTTTTTTTTTCCTTTTTTCATAAATAGTATGGAAATTCAGGTGGACCTCTTGTAAACCTAGTAAGTAAAAACGATTAACTGCTTTGATTTTGAGTCAATTATATTTGTATGAAATGTAACTGAATTTTGCAACATGACAGAAAACCTTATTTTTAACATTAGAATTGCATTAGTTCCCAACATGGTTTAAACCAAAGTTGTAATGTGTGCATCATGAAATGCACTTCAATAGATGCCAGAAGGAAGTGCTTCCCATCTCTGACATTTCAGTGATGTACTAACAATCTTGCTCCCTGCTATTCAGGATTAAATGGGCTGCTCACACTGTCATTCTCTCTAAGTCTTGTTTTAGTTAGGAATAAGGTACTTTAATATATTTTATACTCTGTTCGTCCTTTGTAAATAAGAAGTATCTAATAAAGACTTAAAGGGGACCTGCAACACTATTTTTATATTTTTGGGCTAGAAAGAATCTGTATTGATGAGAGCATTTCAAACCACAACAAAAGTGAAATGTACACAGTAATGTGTTAAACCTCCAATTTGCATCACAAAATAGGCACAATTTGCAGGTATGCCCAGCTCCGTATTCTGTAATTTAGAACAAAACATCCGGCAACAAAACATCCGGTGACATGACGTGGCCTTATTACATTGCAAAAAAGGGAAGTTTGTTACTATAGTTTTTCTAATCCAATAGAAATATGACTCTAGACTTTGAGACAGCTTTTCCAACAAATACAAATTGCTGTCACTGCATGCAGATCCCATTGGAACATTTCTGTCGTGTTAAAATTTCTGCTGCACAGTCTGATTATTTGTTCGTACATCTTACTACCTTAGTCATTACAGTGACTAGTGAGCAGGAAGGGCCACTTCGCGTTTCAATTCGTGCAAACTCTCTCGCCTCTGGCAAGAACAGAGGTTTTCAACAACATGGCGACTATACAGTACTTTCACAAAGTTCATGATTTTGTGCTTTATTCGGAACTTGTAAAATTTTGTGATACCTTCATTCTTTTTGTTACCAATATTTAATAACTGGTCTGAGAAACTGGGACTGCAGTTCCCCATTAAACTACAAATATTTCTTCAACCTGGATCTACTTGTAGCTAAGAATTGACTGACACAAATATAAAAGGAATATCAGATAGAGCAGAAATTTAAGTTTCTGCTATAGCCTTAATCTTTAGTATAGCGCTTATTATTAGAAGATGCTACTGTATATTGAATAATACATTTTCTCTTTGCTCCAGGACGGAGAGGTAATTGGAATCAATACCTTAAAAGTCACAGCTGGAATCTCCTTTGCAATCCCTTCTGATCGGATTACTCGCTTCCTCAATGAATCCCATGACAAACACAGCAAAGGTAATACTGTCTGCTTCTAATACAGTGATGAAAAAGGCTATCAGTTTAAATAGCTAAGTAACATCTTTAGTTACATTTTGTGAGGTAGTCTACATCCCTTCTTTTTCCTCAACATCTTCAAGTGATTGATAGATTATGGACATACAATATAAAACAGCTTGTTTTTACAAAGGCTCCTATAAGTTTTAAACAAAACACTATCCTCCATATCTATTGATACCAGTGATGAAACAGGAACATACTGTATAACAGAAGGGCTACTTTCCCTGACTGAGTACATGATTTACTGCTTGTACATAATTGTAACAATTATTTAATATCTTTCAAAATCAACACATAGCAGACAATCTTGCATAAAGTACAATATGTTTCCATCACAGCTTTGAGATACAGTACATAGTTTTTTCTAGGCACAAATCATTGCAAATGTACAGTGAACTAGTGGTTATCCTAGTCTTAAAATGTGCAGTATAATATGTAAAATATAGTATATATATTGTTCAACCCTGGTGTCTGATGGTATATTTATAACAAAGACGTTTTGTTTCTTCTGTTGCAGTGGTCTCATAGAGAAATACTTACAGTACATGACTTTTCTGTCTCATAATTAAAGATTATTTTTCTAAGTTGTCATTAGTTGTTTCAAATGAGTTTTTTTGTGTGGTGGCACTGATGAACAAAACTCTTTTGGCATATTTTTCATGCTTTTTGTTTCCAAAATCCATGCTTTGTGTTTTATCTTGATTGTAGTACAACAAAATATTTTGTGGAGATTTTATTATTTTCCACAGTCTCAGACATTGTGATCTGATACAGGTGAGACAGAGAAGGAGAAATTGTTTATACTACCCCTCCCACATTACTACAAAGACCTCTGTTGTTGACACATCTAGGTTTCTGCTTGTTTTCTGCTAAATAAAATGTAAAATAAAAAAAAGATTGTTTACACACACTGAATATTGACTTGGACAGCTTAAGCGTCATATGTTTCTAAAAATAGGTAATATGATAGGTAATATACAGTATGTGAAAAGAAAAATAAATAAATGAGTCTCTCCTTTTCTACATTTGCACCTTTTAATTGACACAACTCTGAATATATTCTTGAAGTGTGGTCAAAAGAAAGTAGCTGAATGTACGGGCAGTGAACATCCATCCAACTTAACATTGTTGGCTTGCTATTTTATGTTTTTTGACTGCAGGCATGAAGCAAGTAGTTTATTAGTGCAAACAATGACATTTGTGCTAGATAAATATTTTAAATGTGCCTTGAACACCACAAAAAAGGGGGCTTGAGGGATCTTAAATATAAAGGATGATTTACCTTTTGATATGATATGCATTATGCATTTGAGTGATACTCATTTTGGGGGTCGAAAAATTATTTTTACATTTCAGATGAGGCCTCTATTCAAATAACCCGTGGAAGTGCAGTAGAAAATTTAGAAAGGAAAGAAAAGTAACCCAGAAGATGACTTCTGTTGAATTCCTAAACATTCACGCAAGGAATAAATTGTTTGCATGGTGTAAGAGAGCAATGCTTATTCCCAAAGGCTCAAACTGTACTCTAAGGTCCTAAAACAGGATTTAAGTACTGTAGAGAGAATCAACACGTTCCTATTTTTTCTGCTCCATGTGCATCCTCTCAACCCATAGCCTAAGTATTTCTGCAAGTATCAGAGATTCTGCATCCTTTATTTAAAAACAAATAAAAATGATAATTCCTTTTCTATTTTTGGTTGAAATCTAGGCAGATTGTCTTCATTTTATCCATCCATTATCTAACCACTTTATCAATTCAGGGTTGAGTGGAGCCAGAGCCTATCCCAGCAAGTAAGGGCCACAGTCTTCATTTTATGAATTTCGTAAATTGTTATCATTTAGTGATTTTACTGAAATGCATGTTTAAAAGAAAAATTGTTAAATAACATTATATGTGTACTCAATGTGGTGTGCAAATTGTTTATTTTCAGAGCTTAAGGCAGTAAAGAAGCGTTTTATTGGCATACGAATGCTTACTATTACTCCAGGGTGAGTAGTAATTTCTATTAAATTATGTTCATTTGAACAGTCTGTAATAATGCAACAGTACAAAGCCATAAAGTCAGTTTTGAATTCTGCTGTGACAGACCACTAATTTTGTTTTTTATAAAGGATGTATCTATACATGTCGTGGAATTTGTTTTACAAATAAATCCAATCATTTAGCTAAATTCACCATGGATGAACTAAAATTATTCACTGTGAGTGTTGTTCTTTCTTTGATGTTTGAAGTACAGGATGTAACTTCCAAACCTTTCACCAGCTTAAAACATTTGCACTGTCCAGTTCTTGTATTGGACAGTTCAAGTGTCTCAATTCTCAAAAAACATTGACAAACATTTTTTTTAATCTTTGTCAGTTATTGAATTAAAAAAATAAAATGATATAAAATAAAGAATTCATATTCCCCCATTTCAGATCGTAACATTGTAGTTATTATGTCTCAACAACTTGTCAGAGAAAGATAAAGTGTTAACATCACAGTACACTCTATGTTATAATCTGGATTTTATTTGGGTTTTCAATTAGGCCATGTATTTTATTTTCTCATACTGACAAGAGAAGTGAGGGCTGTTTAAACAGCTGTGTTTGCTCTTTTTTATAGTCTTCCTTCAGTCCCTCACAAGTGAGTCAGCACTGCACCACTGAAAGCATACTTATATTATGTTGTTTCTGTTCAAAGAATGAAATGCAGATGTTTTGCATCCAAAGATACCAATTGCTTTCTTCAAGAATGAAGTGTGTGGCACAGAAAGCAGTGAAAGATATCAGAGTGCTTGTAAAAGGAAAATTTCTTATAAGCTGTACTGACAAATTCAGTGTTTATTGTGTTGTATTGAAGGATTTTAGTTTCTAAAGATTTAATCATGTTGTAAACATACTGTAGGTCTCAGGGGATTACCGATATTCATTCTAACAAACTCTTAACAATACTTTTACACACATCATGAAGAACAGTACAGTATATACTATTCTTGCCAAACATTGTAGATATTTGCATCTTAATTTTGACTGCTTTCTAAGTTTCAATATCCAAAGACTTAGAATTATTTGTTTTTTAAACAGGATGTTACCAGGTGGATTCCTTCTGAATAATTGATTGTCTGTTTTTTATAGCTTGGTTGAGGAACTGAAGCAACAGGACTCTGATTTCCCGGATGTGAGTAGTGGCATCTATGTGCATGAAGTTGTGCCAAATTCCCCAGCTCAGAAGTAAGTGCACCTAAAGATGCTTATCTACGAGTTAATAAATATTTATATACATATTTTATTTTAGTTTTTGTGTTTTACCTAAGGAAAAGTGTGTTTCAAGGCAGTATATTAAGTGTTTTGTGTGTTTTGGGGTGTTTTTTTACTACTGTGTACTACAGTACATACTGTAGTTTATCAAACTTGAATTTCAGTAGCTATGCAATTAAATAGATGTTATTAACTTGTATAATTTCCCTACTGAAACCTCTTTAAATCAAAATGCTCCTCTCTAATGTGTAAAATAGCTGAACATGTTTGTGGATTGATAAAGTAAATGCTTTTAATGTGTCATTCTTAAGACACATTTGCTGGGGAGTCTTGATTCGCTGAACAGATAGGTGCTACAAATTTAACTAAGTGCACCAAGAAAAACATGTGTGAAAAAAATCCAGTAATTTTCCAATTAATCGTAGCAAGACACTACATTTTGTTGATGTGTAAATCAACAATGTTGTTAATTTGTAATATTCATGCTAATAACACTAATTCATGCTTACCAACATTTGAATTTGTTTTCATTTTTGCAAAATAAACGCAAGTACAGTATGTCCATTAACACCAACATAAAATATGTTTTCAGTGTGGACAAAATTTGAAAAAAGTTTCAAAGTTTCAGATTTCAGATCTAAAAATGTGGTAAAATGTTTTCTATTTCAATAGCACTTTGTGCCCTTTATGCAGTTGTTCAGGTATAATTTATGGGTAATAGGGGATGTAGTATAAATGTAGTCTAAGACTTAAAAGAGAGTTAAGAATTAAAAGAGGGAATTAAAATGTACTTCATATCATTATTGGGAATGATGTATTGCTTTATATGGAATTACTTTAAAGTATGGACAAACAAATGTTTGAAGCTTTATAATCTAATGAAACAGCAAATTAATATTGACACCATTTTGTTGAATTACAAATTTTGTATACACATTTGTCATTTAATATTTTCAATCAAAACTTGCATATGCAAAGTAAACAAATTTATGAGTGAAATAAATTAAATGTCAGCAGAGAAATGCAGATAAAGATCAGAAATTGACATACATTGATTGCATAAGTATTCAGACCCTTTAATAGTGAAAATATACAGTAAATAAGTTCAAGTGCAAACTTCCAACAAAATTCATAATTGAAAGATAGATAGATAATACTTTATTAATCCCGTAGGGAAATTGATGTAAAGGGATGTAAAGGGAGTCTTCCACAGAAATGAAGGAATAAGTATCTTATTATAGATTACCTTTAATGCTTTTAAAGGTAAATGTTACTGTTGATTATACCTTCCTTAAACTGTTTTCTTTGTTTGTGACAGAGGTGGGATCAAAGACGGCGACATCATTGTTAAACTGAATGGACGCCCATTGTTGTCAACTGGTGATTTGCAAGAAGCCCTAATGAACGAATCACCACTGCTTCTCGAAGTACGCAGAGGAAATGATGACCTGCTTTTCAACATTGAGCCTGATATCATAATGCAATGAAAGTGGACCACAGCCATATGGAACTGGGTAGACCATTTGTTGAGCCTTCTACAGTGAGCTGTAGAGACTAAGCTGGATGTGTCCATCTAGCAGTTTCATAGACTTAGGGACAGTATATCTGGACATCAATGATTACATGTTTTACAATTAATCCAGTTTTACATTCTAACCCCTGTTTCTTCAATGTCACCAATTAATTCAAAAGACTTTACACACGATGCGATAAAAAATACCACACTATTAGCAATAACATGACAGAAGTAGCATGTTGATGTAGTTAAAAAATGTACTGTAGTAGGTTGATATCCCTTTATTAGGATAATACAGTACATTGTGTATCAATGAAACCTCATTCATACCTTTTGAATATATACAAAACAAAAATGACGCTGGTTCTGGAAACCTAAAATGTTTAATGGTCATTATGAGCTAAACAAAAGCTGCCGGTCAGATGGACTCTTTTTTATCTTTTGTAAAGGCAGTATGTCACTGAATCATTCTTATAGAACTGATGCAGCAGCATACAGTGAGTTCATAAAATATCAGTTGGTGATTTACACCTAGTAATTCATTTTTTCTGTTTTCATTAAGGCAAGCTTGTGCTGAAGACTATAGAGCCATCATACCACCAGTTTGTATGTTTACTGCTTACATCCAGTGTTGAATAAAAGTTAACAATTCCTAAAACTATTGTTATCTGTTGTTTTTTAATCTAAACATTTCAGCTAATAAGTAATTCTCAAGCATACAGTATATAATGGATATATTTATGAAAAAGGAAAAGAAGTAAATGGTGGTTTCTATCCAAAAAATATACCAATTACAAGCCACAATTTTTTTTTAAATCAGAAGAGGCAGTGTTATAAATGTCAGCTGTTGCTTTTTAAGCAAACCTTTTTCTGTAGGTTTTTTAAATTGGATCAAATTTCAGTTATTTACTGTAACTACATTTAAAATTATAAGTGAAATATAATGCATTGGACGGACATCTCATCCTGGGTGTGTTCCCATGTTGTCCCTTGTGCCTCTGGAATCAGCTCCATTTTGCTGCAACACTAACCAGTGTTGGCTTTCTGATAATGGGTGGTTTTTATTTGGGAAACTTTACAAAATATCATTGTATTTTTAAAAATATGCCCTCTTGAGAATAATATGTTGCACTTGTCCTCTTGTACCATCTACCTGAGCATGGCACACTGGGGAAATAAAGTTTACTGACCCTTTGGATTGGCTTTGCAAATATAGATTATAGAGACATATTTGATGCAAATCTACAGCAGGTGTAGCCTTTCAAAGGTAATTTAAACAAATGTATAAAGATTAATAATTAATGCACTTAACATGTAACATATTGCAGGACACCCCAAATCCTGCAAAGTAATTTTTACAATAAACTTTTAAATATTGTATATCTAAACTTTGTATACTTTTCAAATACAGATTTTCAGTGGACTACAAATCTCTCATGCTGCTTCATAAGAACAGTTGCCAAAGTTTCTGACTATGTTATGTTATTATGCTCCCAAATATTCTCCAGGCTCTTAAGCCCAATCATTCTGTAGTAAAGGAACCACACAACACAGATAAAATCTTTTTCTCAACTCTCAGGAGGGGCTGGGGAAGTCTGCATTACAACAACAGCGCCATGTGTTTTCAGTCTGTTGCCACAGGCAAGACAGTCTGTGCTGGGGAACTGAACCCCATTCATTGTTTTCAAAGGCAAATGCATTTGCTCACTGCCAAAAAGCTTGGGCTGTCTGGTAATAGGGAAACACTTTTTCCTATCAGCACTTCCTATCAGTGCCCACAGACTTTAAGCAGGCGGTGATCGCACAGCAATACTCAGCTTCCCAGTCACCCGCCATCACAGTCACATAAAACATCTTGCACCTATGCAGGTCAGGTGTATATGTTACAATTACAATTAAACAAGTAAAGGTTTTTTCCATGCTGAAAAGAGAAGAGAAGAAAGGAAACACAAAATTTCGGCTGTGGAGCCTTTCTTTGGGTGTGAGACAGACAGGGGAGTTACCAGAGATTATTGTATACAGTATACAGTAGCATAGGATAACAAAAGCCAGGAGTGTAGACGAGGCAAGAGAAAAGTATTTTTTGAATGCCCCATCATCTCATATCTCCGACCACCTAATCTGCGTAACCTTCTTGTTCACAGCTCCCTTGACCGCCCTCAGCAATCATCCACACCAGGCTCTCTCCCTTGCAACAGAGCTCGCTACATCACCTACAAGTACATACAGTATTTAACACCACACTCATTCAAGGCCCCTTAGGACAATTCTGGATCACTCAGATGACATCACCTCCAGCAACCTTATTTACTGTATCTCTTGCAGTAAATGCCCAGATATCTACATTGGGGAAACAGGAAGGAGACTCGGAGACCGCTTCAGAGAACATGTTTGGGCTGTGAGGATAAAAGATTTTTCCAAGCCCATAGTTTCTCATTTCACCTCTTAACAGCCATGATCACACTGATCTCCCTGTCTGTGGTCTCAAAGAAGGGTGTCTTAACTCCTATTGCAGAAAGACATCCGAAACCAAAATTATCCTGAAACTAGGTTCACACCTTCCCCCTTCTCTCAACGACAGACTCATTTCCTTCTAATCCTCTTTATTCATTTGCAGGTTTTGACTTCACACTTTGAAACACTGCAATTTATACCAGTGATCTTGATTCTCGTATATTTAGTAAACTAGTTTGAATGATTTTAAAGATGATAACAAAATAGGGAGATTAGCAAACACCAAGGAAGAAGCAATAAAGGAAATTAAAAATAGATGTAACTGAAGACTGGGAACACACCTGGCAAATAACTTTTAAAGTAAACAAGTGCAGAGTAGTAGAACTTAATCTATAACTATAAAATGGGAACTAAGGTTGAACAGTCTATGTATAAAAAAATACTTTTCTGTCTTTAACATCTTTACAAAAGTTCCAGACGACTGGGTCTGTTAGGGGCTTCACTGTGGTTACAACAACCTAAAGTTAAACTTGCATTGTGATAACGAACATAGTTTTTAATCACTTCACAAAGTACTGTATTTCACATTGCAAGTGATCTCCTTAAGTCTAAGTCCTCTATTAAATTTGTTTTCACAGCAGTGAAACTTTTAAAAACACATATTATGTTGACTATGCTTACCTTTGTAGTCATAAGCCTTATTATTTCACTTAAGAATTAAACGTTGTTAAAGATTTCTACTAATCTTTGTGTTGTCTTGACTAAACAGCTTGGTGTCTCTCTTTAAGTGGTAAGATGCCCCACTGATAAGAGACATCAGCTGTATCCAGTGTTGAACCACTTAATTATATACAGTATAGTGCAGATGGACTCCAGCAAGTCTGTAGGCTTTTTCTTCACAACCCATGCCCATCACCCATTAATAGAAGATCTGCAGGGTGGGTACCAGAACCAAACCTAATAGCATCTTCTGATTTTGGACCTTAAAAGCGAGATCCAAACTCATTTTCAGGGGTTTACTCACTGGCTCCTCACCTCTCTTCAACTGAACAGGCAATCAGACTTTTCCAAACATGTGACTGCAAGCAGTCTGAGTCAAGACTTAAACTTCTCCAAGATGCCAGGCTGAGTCAGTCAGTAGTCAGTAAAGTACAGAATTCTGTCCATGATATTATTTTGTGAACCCACTGTTATTTTCTCCTGATCAACATAATAAGGCAGTTGGATGTTTTTGTTGATATATTCAACTAAGTTCTCCCACCTGTCATTCTTGTGGCCAGACCCAATAGAGCTGCCTGAGGGTCAACACTAGCTACTGAGTCACAGTACAAGGCAAAGCTCTCTCTCTCTTCTCTCTGCACCAGGACACTCCCAAGAAAGAGCAGACAGCTGCTAAATTAGACCATTGACTGATCCAGCCCAGCTCCATCTTCTTATTGAAACATTAAATTCATCAAGGGGGTTTGTCCACTTATCTTTGAGTATAAAACTATTTATTCACATTTTAATTCTTGAGAGTTGAGCTATTATTTCAAACACGTCTGACATTTACTTCACAATAGTAAATACATATTTATTGTATCTTAAAATATGAATAAGGTAATTATATGAGACTGATAAAAAAGAGCTACTGTATGTATTTAACTTCAAAGTTATTAACTCTTCTCCTTGTAATCCCTGAGTGAAGAATCATCCATTTGTATAACAGCAGATGGTTTCATAGATATATTCTGTTACATTTGTTATGCTGTTTTCAGTCTAATATCAATAAATCGTAATATTGTAAATTTAAAATCCATGTGTGAGAATGTAAATTATTGTTTGATAGATTCCTTAAAATTATTTTGTAATTTACCATTTCAGTTTCTGGTTGTTACAGTAATTTAAAAACCCTATTTCATTTTGTCAAACATGATTGTGACAGCAATATTTTGCTATCCTGCTCCTTGTCAGCAGGGAAGCTTGTCAAGACTGACTGAAATATAAATGGAGCAAAGAACTGCCAAATCACAGAGGAAAACCCATTTCATACTTAAAAAGTAGCCAAAACTTCACCCTTCAGCAGAACAATGATCAAAAGCTAAAGGCCAAAGCAACACGGGATTGGCCCAGTTTTGATTTTGAATCCTACTGTTAATCTGTGGAAAGACTGTGGAAAAAATGCTGCCCATAAATTATCCATAAGCAACCAAAAATTGTAAAATTGATAGAGATTTATCCAAAAATACTTTTTGTTGTATTGTTTCACATTTACATCATTGAAGAATTAAGGAACTCAACATAAAAATCCCCCCACTTGTGTTTTCCAAGGCACAAAAATCCAGCAAAGTTAGTTGTTCAGAATGAAAAAAAAAAAACACAGTAAAAACCAAAATTGACCATGTTCTTGTAGACAATTCTGTTGTCATGTTGTAATGACTAAGATTAGGAATCAGTGTACCCCAACAAGTTGAGTTCTTACCACCATACACTATGTTGCTGATAAAACTGTGATCTCTACCTATAAAATGCATAAACAGTAAATGCAGAAAACATCTACCCTGAAGTGTTGAATTACTTTTTTGGTTAGGTTTTAGGTACAATAAATGCATACTGTATATACTGTAAATGCCTAAACAGTGCATTAGACATTTATTTCAAGCTATTTTCATTATTCCTTATATATATATTAATTTCCCTTTATTTCCCTTAAGTCATTTTACTATTTAGGAACATTACCTGGATTTATAACAGGACCCCCTGTACTGTACTTGGTTAGCTACAAGCAAAACACACACTAATGTATGGTCCCCAACCCTACTGTTAATGGCAACTATATTTTGTAAAATTTATAAAAGGTTTCAAATTTTATATTTGAGTAGTTGAACAACGATATATCTCCCATACTGGGGAATTGATGTTCCCGAAAAAGCCTTTCATATCAATGGATTTTTCAATGTTCATCTTATGTTATTTAAAGAACTCAGAGGAAGAAGAAAAACAAATGCCTGGATAAGGCAACAATTTTCAGAGGTGCTACAAGGATTTTAGGGAATACGAAAATATTAACTCTGACAACCCCAAGCAGTATTTCCTTTGGCAAAGCTTTGTTATGAGGAATTATAGATCTAAGTGAAGCATTATGTACTGTATGATGAAAAGCAAAATTCTGTGGCAATTTAATGAAGAAAACCTGGCTTTCAGCTCCTAGGCTTAGTGAGTAAAATACAGCATAGGATATCAGTTTTCTGGATAAAGGATAAAAACAAATTAGAGACATTCTGACTACAAAATGAGACTTGACTGCCAAGTTTCTTGCAGTTAATCATCATACTTGTAATATTGTTAAAGTTGTATATTTGTTAAATAATTTATTTATGTCTCACTGGGGGTTACCAATAGTAACCATGTTCCCTAGAAGAGAGCTTTCTCATCAGTTACTGTATGTCTGGGTGTAGTTCTGTAATTGATTGCACATTTAGCATAATTTTAAACTGTGTGAATTTGTGCTTTTGTTTTTGTTCTGACCTTCTAGAAATATGATAAAAATCAATGTGGAAAATAAATGAAAATCACTATGTACTGTATAAAAGAAGAAACTGTTACAGGAAAGAAATGACACATAATAATTTTATATGTGGATACCCATATAAAAGTCTCTGGGAAGGAGCGATTTTCCATCTTTAAATTTCAACCTTTCCCCTCTCGAAATACCCATTAAATATGAAACTAAAATATGTTCAACACAACATTTATATGAACTGCCAATAAAAGTAAAAATTCAGCATTACAATAAACCAGAGATGCATCTATCAATTTCCTAACCACATTGTTGAGTTTTATCAAGTACAGAGTTGTTGGGGACCTATCCTAGAAAGTAATGGGGCGCAAGGCGAAATACTGGAGGGGATGCCAGTCCATCACAGGACACACACAAACAGAGACAAATAGAGACAATCACACCAGTGCCAACAGAAGCTGGAAGCCTTAGGAGGAGGGAAGAATTGAAGGCAGACACTGACAAGTTGGACACCAACTAAAAAAGGAGAACAAATTGGGGAGGAGCAGCTGCCTAGCTCTCAGTGCTAGGGACAGAGTGGGAGCATAGAGGTGAACAAAGAAGTCTGATCCAGTGACATACTGACAAACTTGATGTTACGGCACTGGCCAGATGAATTGTAGAACCCTATGTGGTAACTAAAGGATCTTGAGAGAGCTAGGAGAATTTGCTGGAAAATTTGAGTGTACTTATCCAAATCGCAGTTCAAAAGCCAGAGTCAAAGACAGGTTTGTTGGTCAGGAAGCCAAAGGTTCAGAAGCCAGGAAGTTTGCAGACAAATCTCAAGACAGAGATTTGGAGCTCCACTTGGTGAAAATCAATACTGAGAGTTGAGGTGACGGTGGTGAGGGCTTATGTATTCCAGGATGTACTGGGTGTGGTGACGAAAGAAAGGTCTGATTGGTTGATTAGTTAACGAGATGGCATTTGTTGGAATTGGAGAAGACTGGAGTCTGATTGGCAACAATGCGGGGTCGTTTGCGGAAGTTGCGTAGGGTTAGGTTCTGATTGCGGATGGTCATGACACATGGAGGACTGGGAGTTCCTTCAGTGGACAACAAAAAGAAGAACTGGTGAGAGAGAAAAACGAAGAGAACAGCACATATAGGCCGCGTCCGTAGGTGTGGTGTGGTGGGATGTACGACCTGAAACAGAGAGAGAAGGGCGGAGGGAAGGATTAGGGAGAGAGAGAAGATAAATGAGGACAGCCATAGGGATAGCTACATGGGGTATCTAGAAGCTACAGTAACTGACATCAGAAGGCCTGAAAGATAAACTGCACATGTATGTTGAGTGCAGAGCCGCTTGTTTTTGGTGAAGTATTAAGTCTTCAAGGCAAAGGTAACTCCAGTCCTGGATGAATGCGGTGAAGTAATGCCGTAACATATCATATAATATCCTATCATGTCCAGTAACGCCGGATATGAGACACATCCTTCTGCAATCAAATGAAATGGAGTGTGGTAGAAAGATGTGTGCAGCACCATGTTCAGCTAGTGAGGTTTTATTATATTTTTATATATTATAAAATGTTAATAATTTGTCCTCCATCTGAACTTCTGATAAATAACACCATTAACCAATTCTCAGATAGTGTTCTAATAGCTCAGTCATCCCAATGTATTTAAATATTGAACTTATCTATAGCAGTATATATAGTAATACAGTATATCTATTTGTGATATCTAGTTTCTCTATAGCTGTTCTCAAGTCTCACACTTCTAAATGAATGTAAAAAAAACCCACATCTAACTAGCACAGACAAATTATATACAAATAAAGTATAAAATAACAGAAACAGAACACATAATAAATCTAAGACATTACAATTACGGTCGAAGAGGAACATAATGTTAAAATTTCAAAATGCTTCAAATATTTTTGATTTCCATTTCTTTCCATGGTTCTGTGTATTAATTGTTCATTACTTTGTCATCAAATCAGTATAATACTGATACTTTAATACTTTAGTAATATACTGTAAATATATCCCCAATATGTATTTTTCTACAGGGCTGATATTTCCTTATAGTCGACTCCACCTAAAACAAAAACAGTTCAATGGTCTCCATAGAGCTCTCCTCATTGTTGCCCCCAGAAGCCATGAGAAATGTCTGGAATGTGGTATCAGCAGGATTCCTGTGATTCTTGGTCACCCTATAATTAAGCCAGGGATTGTTATAGCAGGAAAACATGGATCAGGTTGACAGGAGCTTTTATAAGCTTTCAAAATAAACTGAAGGGGGGATTTTGGGACAGATCACAGAAGAGCACAATTAAAAATGCATACCACATAAATATGACAAATTAATAAATTTAAATATAGACAATTGTAATCTAAGATAATACTCTTTGGATCCAAGCATCAGCCAAATTAATAAATATGTAGATGAGAAGTTAAACTGAGGGTGGTGCTTTTGAAAGAGTATTGTTTAGGGGCTCAGACTAATTTGAAGGTTGTGTATTTAAATCTCAGGTGGGGCACTGTAGTTATACTCTTGGGCAAGGATGCATATTTCATAGGGACACAACTATGCTTACCCTCGCTGGTCTGCAGTGGCAGCCTTCTCTCTGCCTTGATCACTGTGGAAACACTTGATGCAGAACACTTGGCTTTAGTGAGAGCTTTCACTGCAGCAGGTCCTCTGAGGGTATTTAAACCTTACTTAGCCTCTCCTCGGTGATCTAGTATTGACATTTACACTGTACATCTCAGTCCTGAGCCACTACTCCACCTTCCCAACAGAGCCCTTCCTGTTCCTGGTTTCCAGTTTCCTTGGTCTCTGTCTGGGAGTTTTTACCCATGGCTGTGCAGTCCAGAGAATTCCAGTGGCTGAGAGGGGACCAGAGATCGAGTCTGAACTGGGGACCTGACCTTAGCAGATGTCTTTGCCAGCCTGGTTCAGATGGTTCCTGGGAAATTGGTACAATCCAGGCGCTTCCCCAGAGGACTTTATGGCAGGAGGCATCGCCAACAGAACACGCCTGGCCTGGTCTTTGGAGGAGACCCCCAGCCTTAAGGGCATGCACTGTTCCATCTCCTGTTGCCCTCTGGCCAGACCACCCCAGGTTTGGAGTTTCCTGCGCAGCATGGAAGGTCAGACCCCTCTTTTTGGTAAAACCCTCTGGACGTAGCTCTGAGGTCTGAGCTCTGGACGTACAGCTCTGTACTTTGGTGGTTCATCCCTTCCTGCAATACAGTCCACCTGCCTGCACCCTGGGCGACACCAGCTTGCTGTCCGCCTTCTCCTTTCTCCAGTAGGAATCCCCTCCTAGGCAGAAGAGAGTGACATCCTGGTGGCCCCTGCTCCCAGTTCCTGGTTGGCAGACTTTAATGGTCAATTCATCCTAAGGCTGGCAGAGCATTGTGCCAGCCCCTCTACTGTACCTGAGGTGCAGGCAGCTGGCCATTCACCCTGGTCTGTTGCACCAAGCTCTTGGGTCTATAACGCCTACAGCTATGCCCCATTTCCTGGGGGGTGGGGGGGTGGCTCTGGTCTTGGCACTGTAATAATGTAACTGTCTTGTGTAGACTGTAAAGTGCCCCTTATAAGCAGTAAACTTTTGATTTTGTAGCTGGTTATGCCATCCAAATGTTTTTTTATCTTTTAGAACCACCAGAGCAACCACCGGCCGGACAATTTCAATTTTGATTACAGTCTGTAAATATCCATCATGCACAATCCATGACTCAAATTATGTTAGAATTATATTAAATTCCACATGGGAATCACACTCACAGCCTATATGACCAGTTACCCAAAACCCATTGTCCCAAGGGCCTGTTCCAAATCTCTGTTCTCCAAAACCGTTCCAGTCGGTGACCTCGGATTGCTACAGTATCTTTTGTCTTCCGCTAAACTCTATGCAGTCCTTTGACGGTCATAGGCCTCTTGAACAATGTGATCCAGTTTTGAGTAGGGGGTGAGGAAGATGATGCTGGGGCCTCTCTCCACTACACTGCTCTGTGTAGAGTACCAGGAGTCTGAGTCCTCTCCTGGTTCTAACACTGGAAGTTGTGTTCCCTTCAGTTTTCCCCTCTCAAATGCTCTTTTGAGTTCTCTTGACTGGGGCTTATGATGCCCACGCATGTCTAATTGCCAGCAGCCATATCACCCTGTAACTCACAACTCACAAACTACTGAAGCTCAGCAGCTGTGAGCCTGGTCAGTACCTGGATGAGAGAGCTCCAGAGAAAAACTAAGCTTTCTGCTGACATTATAGAGAGTTCAGTAGGGGGCGCTCACCCTCTGGTCGGTGTGGGTCCTAATTCCCCAGTATAGTGACGGGGACACTATACTGTAAAAGGCGGCATCCTTGACTCTCTGTGGTCATTAAAAATGACTAGTGGTGTTACCCTTGGTCATTATCCCATTGGCCATTACCAATCACGGCCTCCTAATTAATCCCCATCTATGAATTGGCTTCATCACTCTGTTCTCCTCCCCACTGAGGGGAGCCCCCATTACCTGAATAGAGCATTGAGTGGAGTGTCCAGAAAAGCGCAATATAAGTATGAGGAACTATTATTAAATTTTATGAACCTCTCGTAACCAGGGTTCAGGACCTGTTTTCTGAGGAGACTGTGTGTGGGGGGGACAGCAGTGTCACTTTAATGTTTTGGATGTGGCAAGAGGTATCTGCTCAGGGCTCAATGTTGAATTGGTTGTATGCAGATAGGTACAGTAATTAAATATTTAATTTTATTTGTTCATATATTTATTTCTGTCATTCAATAATTCATTTATTACTTTATTTTAAATGTATACAGTATATGGAATATACCACAGTATATACACTACAGTCTAAAGTAGGGAAAGAATAACCTTTTTAACTAAGAATATCAAGAGGTACAGTATGAGGCTGAAAATAATAAAATATCCCAGTATTGTTTAATAAATTCCGGGATGTCTTAAAACCTGAATCAAAACTTTTCCAGGTCAGCTGTTAAGAAGAGAACATGTTTTTTTCCAAGTCCAAACACTTTGGTTATACAATACATGAGGAGATACTGAACTTAGTGACAAAAAAATATATAATTACTCTTCTGTTTCTCATACAGATAAGTAGCAAAAGACATTTCTTGAAGAAGTTATTGTCAGTGACAAAGGATATAAGGTAGTAGGGATTTTTTACGTTTTATGGGAACAAAAACGAACAATACAAATAAAATACAAAAAGTATATTCTCAGTTTATAAATAAAAAATCCATCTCCCCTCTTTCACCAGTGGCAACCCTCCCTAACCCATCCCACAATGGAAGCCAGAAACCACTGAATCAGTAGCAGAATGATGATGACATGTTTCATAGTGAACCATGTTGTTGGCTGCTGTCTCCCAAGATTGTAGGGTTCTTTTCCTGGCACCTGAACAGTATATAGAGCCAAAAGAAACATCTTATTATAAACCACTAAATTTTCACATTAGATTTAAATTTGTTGCAAAAATGCATTAATTCTAGTGGTGGAACTACTGTGCTTTACATAAGAGCATATTGCAAATATGTGTATTTCTCTGTGTATTAGCAAGAAAACTGGAATGTTATTCTCATATTAATAATAGTACTTTTTAGGTATTATAGAAATACCTTGCATAACACATTTTATTAGCACCAATTCACCACAGCACTCTGTCTTTGTTTTAATTACTTTAAATAATCCTGTTTAAAAGCAGAATGCTTGCTTGTCTGTACACAGACTAAAGGCAAAAAGCAAAGAAAAATAGTGCTCAATCTCTTAGCCAACAAGTGTTGAAAAATGCTTATTTTGACTGCACATGACAATGCCCCATGTCATTTGTAATAGATCTCCCATTTCTTGTGCCAATTTTGCTTATTAATATTGCCATGAACCACAGTCTGGCCCATCTCGGCAGATGTACAGTAAATTCTACTGCTGCCAAGCTGGAGGAGTGAAGGCTGACAATACTTGATCTACAGTATGACAGCTCTCACTGAATATATGGATGTACAGTTTTTTCTTCTGTCATTATACAGTCATTTACAAAATAAAACTCCTTTCTGAATAAAATGAATTTTACAGTAAAACTATAAGTAACACTATTACAATAACCCAGTGAATCTTGTAAGAAATTGTTCTCCAAGAAACCCATCCCCATTTGGCCCTGGTTATAATGGGTTATAATTTCCTCTATTCCCACAGCATTCATTTATCTGGGACACACTTCAATCACAAAGTGAGATATCCCTGTCTAGTCAAAACATTATTTGGCTCAATTTACCAAAAAATGTCTAACAATGTGCAACAGGCTTCAGCCTAAATAAGGTGGCTCATTAGGCCTGAGCATATTAAAACTCAAGATGGCATGTGGAATACAGTACTAGGAGCCTTTATGGAAGCAACGTCTCATCTCTAACACAAAGAATTCCTCTTCAAACACCCACAACCCCTGGTCAAAATCTGGCAGAACTGGTAGAGACAGAGGTGTTATAGCCTACAGGCAGGTGATATTCTCTCCCTTTTACAGAGGTTGCAAGGGATAAGAGTGTCTTTGCTTCAGCCATGTCCATAATAAGGAATAGGCAAAGGTTCATTCTATGCTGAAAGCTAAGGAAAAGAAACACTTTGTTTCATCAGTGGAGCTTCTTCAGGTGTGTGACTTACCTGAACAAGACTCCACAGGCGAAATGTAGTGTTTCTTTTCCTTTTCTTACCTACTGTAGCATGTTCCTTTGCAGCCTACACGTGTTCATGCAGCTCCCCACTACATCTTATTTACAGCATTATTATTTCAGACTGTTTGACTGGGAGATTATATTAAATGTTTTTGATTATTAATTTTCAATGTTACTAGTATGTTCCCTGTATACTATATATTGCAATATAAAATATATGTTTAAAGCTTCAGTATACTAAACTGTTACTTTGTGATATAAATCTTAATAAACCACACATAATAGATTTTCTTTAAAAAAGCATTTCACACATTTTTAATAATAGTTCAGATGGGTAGCTGCGTCAGCATGCGTAGGCTGCAAAGGAACAACTAATAGGTTTATCCTATGCTGAGAAGAAAAGAAAGAAAACTCAACGTTTCAGCCATGGAGCCTTCTTTGGGTGTGAGAAAGACAGGGCAGTAAGCAAAGGTAATGGAGAAGGAGAACACAAGCTGGGAGAGAGGAGTGAGGGGTGGGAGCAGGGGACACACAGAGTGGTCAATCAGGTAGTGTGAAGTCAGGATAGGTGAAGAGAGGTGTGAAATGAAACCTACAATGAATTGAGAGAATTTAGAAGAAAATTAGTCTGTCACTGAGAGAAGGGGAAAGGTGTGATCCTAGCTGCAGGATAATTTTAGTTTCTGTAGTCTTTCTGATGTAGGAGTTACAGTAGGAAAACCAGCTTTGAGAACTTATTTTTTAATAATGATGAATACAGCACATTTTGTTGTATTATATTTATTTGTATTATAATATTTAAATTACTTTACAAACATATATATCTAAACAATTTAGCATTTGCTATTATTATTTTTTGATTTTCTATTAGTGTGGATGAACTATTATCACTATTTTAAAAGCAGAAATATATTTTGGCAATTACATAAACAATATTATTTTTGTATTATTAAAAAAATACACCCACAAATGAAATTAAAAGAAATCCTGATAATACAGTTACAGACAAATGAGCAAAAATACTACAATAATCAACAGCTATTGTATGAAATTTCCATGTTTGAAATTACATGTCAGCAATAACAATAAAAGGTAAAACTTTATTGTAAAAATGTAAAAAAAAATCATTCTTGCACTATGCTCCATTTAAAGGCAAAACGTCTTGTGCACCATTAGGTAAATTATATGTGGAATAAAATTACTTTGAGACAATTAATTCAGCCTGATGAAAAGAAACAAAATTAAACAAGCAGCAAATAATACAAGACACATAAATGTTACACCTTGGTTGGTTTGGATATTATGCTTACATGTTGTGCATTTGTCATGAGAAAGCAAAGGAGGCGCATGATATATTATTGAGGGGAAGATTCTTTTTTATAATTAAAACCAGAAACCCTTTATAGACCAAGTTATATCATTTCATGATTAATGAATATGTCTAGACCATGCTATCCCACTCATTCACAATTCTCTGTAATTCAAAGTCTATGGATTCAAGACTATGCCTGTTTTTCAGAGTGTCTCAAGGTCTAGTCACAGGTTGTAGATTTTGATCATCTTTGGGTTCTTTAAAATGTGCCTGTCACCTAAGCATTACAGCTTTGCCCTGAGGCTACCCACAGCAGGTTTACTGGAGCAGAACTCTGACCACCATGATGGTCTCTCAAGCACCTTACTGCCTTGAAGAACTGTAACCCACAGGTTTTTATAAATCTGAAAAACAAAAACACACCACAGGGTTAGATTGAAAGACTAAGGAATGGTTAATGATAAATGGAGATTCTTGGGTTGTTGAGTCTGGGGAAGAATCTGCACACTACCTATCGTATCACTTCACTTTCAATAATTATCCAGTTCAGAGTCACAGTGGCCCGGAACCTGTCCTGGAAAGCCCTTGGCACAAGGTGGGATACACCCTGGACAGGATGTCAGTTCACTGCATGGCACAATTAACCTACCTGCATGTCCAAGTGCACACTGGGAGAACATCAAAACTCCACAAAGATAATGCCCCAGGAACTGAACCCAAGGCCCCAGTGCTGAAAGGCACCACTATGCTGCCCAGGACAATGAATTGGAAATTAATTATAAGGAGCCATGATATTTAAAGCAGTCTCATTAAAATGAAATTATTAATTGTCACTCTCGGATAAAATAACAAATATACACATCGATTTTATATGTTGGACCAAAATATGAATTGATCTTTTTTTCTGCATGATATGCAATGTTGGAAATTATCATGCAGCTGAGTTTCTATTTCATCTTTCAGTTTTTTTATGGTCACATTATTTGGTCTGCAACTTCATACGTATATGCACTATATACTTTACATGTACAGGGACAACACTGAAAACCAAAAACTTGGGTCACGGCAGAATTGGCATTTTATGCCACAGTGGCAAGACATGCAATGCATCTCACAAGTCTATGAGTTGGTATAAATAAAAGGGTACAATGGAAATTATGCAAAAGCACCCATGTTTAATATTATGAGTAGTTCTTAATATCCTAAAAAGTAATACTGGGGAATTGTGAGTGACTCAACTGGTAAAAGTGTTCAGTTCAGAGGAAGGGAAGCTCAGTAACATACTGTAATACTGTAGGCTTATTGTGAACTTGCAGGTTTGCAGTGTTATTGAGTTCCACCTCTTCCAAACAGTGCTGAAACTCAAGTGCAGAACCGTGTGGCCTACAATATGTTAAAAGACATGACATTTGAAGGTGCGTGGGTTGTGAGAATCTCTGTCTACTACCTCATTCCAGCCTGTGTGAGGTCAGGGGGATTGTGGCTGTGAACTCAGCAGAGAAAAACACACAGCTGATAATATGAAAACTGGGTGGGGAAAAAAAAATGAATTAGTGATTCTATTTTTTTTAGCAATCTTTCTTCATCAAAGTATTTTCCTGTTTGGCATATGGCAGACTTTGCCTTTGCAGGGAAATATTTTAAATTTGCTTCTGCGAACAGGAAGAACATTTCTCATCTGAACAATATTTTTGGGTTTAGAGACCTTTCCTCCTTTAAGAATTTGGAAGAACGATATTGTCTATCTTAAAACTGACCTCCCATTTAAAAGGACCCATCACTAGCTACCAGCTTGGGGATTATGCACATCTAATTCACCCCTGATCTCAGATAGTTTTGAAGGTCTACGCAGAGCTGTATCTAAAATATCTAAAGTTATGTCATCAGTTGAGAAAGACATCACAACGCTATTTAATACATGGGTGAGATATTTTGGTGTACCACATATTGGCTAAATATATGGGGAAATGCCTTGTCATTTTCCAAAAATGTAAAAATAAAACTCCACAGACTGCCCTAATAAAAGGCTTTTGTCGTATGGAGCTAGGCATACTCTATCTCAGAATTATTAAAAACTGTTCTGGCAATACCATTGATAATTATATACTGTTTAAGAATGAAATGGAACTGTCCAATAACTGAGTAGTTCTGGAATTACATCCTAAACACTCTCCCCATGATTACTACCTGCAAAATCACAGGATCAGCAATCAGAATCAGCAGTTTTTAGACAGAGTAAGTACAAGGTCACACTGAACCAAACAGCCTCATGAGGGCTATAATTTGGAATTACAAGCTTCTTCTTTTGCCACTACTACAATTCTGTTCATGAGTGACATTAAAGAAACCCAAAACTCTGTACAAAAGCACAAATAATATACAAAAATGAGGCATAACATACTGTTCTAGGAGAATAAGAGTTAAACCCTGACATGCCATGACTAAAGGTATGCATATGTTCAGTGATATAAATCATAAATATAATTCTGCATAAAATACATGCAACTGTACGTACGTAAATATGTATTGTGACTCTAGGGGGTTGTAGCTACCATTATGGCCATGAAACAGGCTATCCATTTCTCCAGACATGCCTCTCAAAGACTGCTGGGGAACGTTTTGCTCATTTTCTCTTTTTTCCATGTACATTGGGGCAACCAGGACACGAGGTACACATATGATCATCCTGAGGTTTCCTTCCTTCGATGAGCCCCTCACTCACGGTTACCCAGACGCACCAAACCACACCTCTGGCTCCCTAGCTAGTCACTTTGGGGGAGTAGCAGTCGTAGCCCCTCAACTCAGTTGATGCCACTGGGCTGGCCTGCCCTTACCTGACACTGATGTGGCTGTCTCAATTCTATCTAATTGCATTTCTGACATAAAAATTTGGATGACTCAAAACTTCCTTTATCTTAACTGTGACAATACTGAAGTCATGCTTATTGGCACCCCCCATCAATTTCGTAAAGCCAGTCCTGTAACCCTATCTGTAGATGTTTCTGTACTTGAGCTTCAATCAAAATTGAAAAACCTTGGGGTTATATTTGATTCTGGCTTAACATTCAACCCACATGTGCAGCATACTGTCAAAACATCTTTTTTTTCACCTCAGAAATAACGCTAGACTATGCCCTATGCTATCACTAACTGTGGCTGAAAAGCTGATTAACACATTTGTGTTCTCTCGAATTGACTACTGTAATGCTCTACTTGCTGGGGTATCTAAATCTTCTCTGAGCAAACTGCAGTATGTCCAAAATTCAGCAACCAGAATCCTGACCAGTTCTAGTGCAAGTGTTCACTGGCTTGCACTGGCTTCCGGTCAAATTCCGTGTAGACTTTAAATTCCTCATGCTCACCTATAAGGTTCTACATGGCTTGGCATCTCAGTACCTGTCTGAACCATTATTGCCCTACTCCCAACCTCGCAACCTTTGCTCTTCTTATTCTACGCTCCTTACTGTCCCCCAAGCCCGTCTACATTGTACTGTATAGGTGACAGGGCCTTCTCCTGTTATGCCCCCAAGCTCTGGAACTCTCTCCCCAAGGATATCAGAGAGTCACCTTCTCTAAACTCCTTCAAATCCAGACTAAAAACCCTCTTCTTCAGAAAAGCCTTTACTTAACTGATTCCATTCTTCACCCTTCTGCTTTTCTAAGTACCACCATCCACGGTCTCCTCTGTATATTGTAATTGTGTTTTATCTTGTGTATTGTTCTTATTTATTGTTGTTGTCATCCTGTAAAGCGCTTTGAGAAGCCACCTTTAAAGGGGCTATATAAAACAAAATTTATTTTTATTATAATTATTATAATTATTATTATTATTATTATTATTATTATTATAACCTTACCGGCAGGCCGACAAGGCAACAGTCTTTAGAAATATTCCCTGCTGTCAGAGGATTCTAATATTTTTTTAGTATCTTCTATCCGATGTGAATTAATCACGATTCAAGATTCAAGAATCAAGTCCTTCCAGCGTTTAATTATATTAAAAATATTATACATAGTGGCTTTAAAAATAGCATTTAACACTAGTAAAAACCTCAATTATGGTTTCTATTTAAGGGCATCTTTAAATTCCCTTACACTCTACAAGTATCCTGGAGATTATTGGTCTGGTGATCTACTGACCGGTAAAACTGTCTTTCTTTACTTCCCCTATGGCAGGATTCGCACTTTTGGGAGTTCTATTAGGAGCTCACTTATAAATCTCTGTAATAAAATTATTGAGTGGAAGAGACTGACAGCAGTACTGCAAGGAAGAGAGTATAATGGTATAGAGCTGCACAACAGATTTCTTCATATTGGTTCTATAATCCTCATCTGCAAAAAACTGAAATGGCACTCAATATACACACTGTATACAGTACCACCTATCATCCTCAGCCTTGTCAGGTTGGTGTGGAGAGCACCTGTGATACACCATGGTTCGGACAAATGGTTTTGGATGAATTAGTGTTTGTGTTTTCCCTGTTTATTTTACAACAACATACCTTCTTTTTAAAGGATATTAGAAATCACTACATCTTTACTAGACCCTTCTGGGGTATAGATGTTTTTTTATCATTATTAATCACAACGTATTAAAATATTGCAGTTGTGTTTACAGTACATTTCCTACATTTTCAACCCGTTCAAGATAATATTGTCCGGAAGTCTCATTTTTTGGTGAACATAAATGAGCAAATACACATGCAGTATGAGTTGGTAACATGCAGGACTGAAAAGCAAGTTAATTGGGTCTTGGATTAATGATAAGTGTCACCTATAAACTTCGACTGAGGGATAGGTGCCTGAGATGTGAAATGGAGAGCAGCTGGTCTTATTTTGTGATTAGCACATGTTAGTTTTTAACTGAAAATGAGCATTGGTCATAGACAAGTTTAAAGCGAAGTCACATGCCAAAAAATAAATACCGAAACAATGAGTAACACTTCTCATGATTCAAACTAGACTTTTGAAATAGTAATGGAAAATAAGGATGCAAAACAATTGACCAATTTAGCAATATTTTAGACAAAGAAGAAATACATACGTCTGTTCTATAAACATTTCTCAGAATTTATTCTAAGCATTAAAATATTTCACTTTAAAATTTTTAATTGTCAACATATGTTTATGTTGTATTGGCCATAAACCTGTTTCATTTAACACCAGGGCACAAATTATTACAAAACAGATCTCCATACCTCATTTGAAATTCCTATGGAATCTATCACAGCTGTACATAAAACAATACGACCCATCTGTGGTTTCAGTAATTAATCTGAAACATGTCCCTCAGTGATCATAAAACTGCTCTTTTTAAATTCTTTCACGATGTACTAATGAGTACATATAGATTTAAATAGCATGAATTTATGTTTTTTAATGAAATATCTTTTAACCAAACAGATTCTACAATATGTGCATGACATCCATACTCAGCTTATCATTATTCTTAAGAAACATATAACACTTGTAAAAGTGTGTCATACAGTACGTAATGTTAATAAAGCATGATTTTCCAAATCCATGGAGCCCTGGGATTGGTTCTGAACCTGTGGTGCTACAGCATCTGTTCTCTCTGTGTTTGAATGGGTCTCCTCTGGGTGCTCCAGTTTGCTCCCACATTCCAAAATATACTGGTAGGTTAATTGGCTTCTGTGATAACTCGCCCTGTTGTGAGTGTGTGCATATCTGTGTTTGCATCTCATCCGCCCTCTCTTGCCGGGATTGGATCTCCTGCAACTCTGTATTGTATAAAGCTGTTATTAGATGGACAGATGGATATCTGCTGAATTTTCTTTCTGAAAATCCAAGCGGTGCTGATCTACATAATTAGTCCTTAGCCTTTTGACTGACTACTGGTGGAACCACAAAATAGCAGAATTATTTAACAGTCATGGTACACCAAACGTTTTGAAGGTAGTGTAAGTACAGAAGCTATAATAAGCTTTAGAACAAATGGTTTATCTGAACAATTTAACTAAACTATGAAAATTAGATGTGTTTTTTGAGGTTGTGTACGATGAGAAGTCACAAATAAGTTCAAGAGACTAAATTGTGAAAATATGTACAAAAGTTGTGTGTCAGAGTAATTTCAGCAAACAATCCATTGTGTGTCAGTCCTCTAGAGGATATGAGGAAATAGTGGTATGTGTCTGTCTTTTTTAAACATTCTTCTGTTTTTTATACTTATGAAAGCCCTTCTTAATCATTCTGCCTGAAATCTTCTTGAAATTGTATTTGTAAAAAATATTGACTAGCAATAAGTAAAGGCAGAATCAGTAATTAGCATGAATTCCAATTAAGGAGAAAAATGTTTGCCACATGTTTTATAGTGGTTTTTGATTTCTTGAAACATTTAAGGGACATCAGGAGATGCCAAAATTTCTTCTGATATCAAATGAAAACAATTACAAGTAAAAACAAAACCATGGTAGATTCACACAAAAAATACATCAAATAATCTTAAAAAATGTCCTAACAACCTTTGTAAAAATTGAATGATAAGTAATTGTCAATATAATCAACTATTAGGTATCTAGCAAACATTCAATGAAAAATGATTTTTAATATTTACCAACAAATCATGTGCTTATAAGACTTACTGCAATGATGGGTTGATGAACA
Source organism: Lepisosteus oculatus (assembly GCF_040954835.1). Lineage (NCBI taxonomy): Eukaryota > Metazoa > Chordata > Actinopteri > Semionotiformes > Lepisosteidae > Lepisosteus > Lepisosteus oculatus. Next base: position 41,655,104 of record NC_090696.1, on the reverse strand, counting down.
TGATAATTCTTACTAAAAAGTTAAAGATTAGATATTAAATATGAGATATTTGATATGATATGCTATTAAACGTGATATTGGTCACTAGAAGTGTCACGCCTGACATCCCTCCCTAGAGGGCGCTCCACTACTCCTGTTATTGTTCTTGTGATTAAGCTCCCCAGGTGTACCTTGTTATGTGTATTATTTAAAGACTAGCTCCTCCAGTCCTCGGGGCTCATCATTAGGGTAAGGATGTCACAAGACCCACCTGGCACCAGGAAACCCTACGTCCGTCTCCTGAAGGCATAGGCCTCATCCCTGACACCTCCCACTTCCTGAGCCCGGGGTCTGGAGGATCTCACCCCGTCACCCTTGGACCTACATGTTTTGTCTGTCCGTGTGTTCCCCCCTCCCTGGGATTTTAACCTTACAGCGTCCCAGGATAGATTATTCGCTGATGGTCTCCCGGACTGTGGCCTGACCTGTCTTTGGACCCGTTTGGATTTGGATGCCGTTCATTGTCTCCCCTGCTCACTGTCTAACGGGCTGTCACTATTATTTTGTGCACTATTAAACCCCTGTGTGTTTCCTTTTACCACACCTCCTGTTTTCTCCAGCTCTTACCGCATCGCATAGGGTCTACTACAAGACCTGACACGGATCTTAGTCCGTGTTCGTGACAAGAAGAGGCTGCCAGACTTTACTGGGTTGCAGCCAAGAAATGTGTCACTTGTTAAGCCTGATCACTTTTCAAGTATAAACTACACCTCTGCCCTTGCGAACAATTTCTAAATTTTAAGAAGCAAATGTTCTCTTTTACAAATGTTTTAAATAAAATATGCATTATTGCTAGCCATAACACATAGGAAAAGACTGAGAAACATTGGTCTCTTCTTCATATGAGATGTCCAAATGAATTTTCTTAATCCCTTCAGCTTCTCTTAATATTTAATATCAAGTTATTCAATTTAGTTATAATCCTAAATTTAAATATTAATATTAAATACCTAAATATTTAAGGTGTCAGGCAAATTAAAGCAGCAATAATTCTCAAATACTGTAAATGGCACCTTAGTCATCAGAGTAAACGTTTTATTATTGAAATGTCTTTAAAATATATATTTTCTTTACTGCAAAAGGTTTATGAGAACATTAAGCAATAATTTGCTTCATGGTTTGTCCCTTACCTCACCATCTGCTTTGCCAATGGGTGAGTTCAGGATGAAGTCAGGGGGAGCAAAGACATCGACCAGAGCCACAGCCTCATCCTTCAGCTATTACAGAGACAAATATGAAGTCAGAGCTACTGCACCACAAAAGCACACAAGAATTCTAAAATTACATTAGCAGTGAGTGAATACTGTTGCCCTTATGTACCTAGCTTTGGGGTGTCTTTAATATGAAAGGTGCCTCTATTCCAATTTACTACTAATACAATTATTATTACAACGAAGAAATGAGACAAGTAAACTGTGCTGTGGGGTGCGGAACAACTGCTAATCCCACAGCTATAGAAAACCTACAGTAAGTGCTACCCACAAAGCACAATTACATATTAAATTCTACTGAATCATCACGCTCAATCTAAACCTGATTTCTACTGTGTTAAAAAAACTTCATGAACACATAAAAATGCTTGCACATGCAGTGAATTTAAGCAAATACAAAATATTTAAATATTTACAATGGGGTGGATTAAAATCAAACTGACAAGTTCAACTTTTCAGGCCCTCCATAAATCCCAATAAACAAGACAACAAACAATAAATAGTCAGGCAATTACCTGTGAGCAGAGCCTAAGAATAGCATTTTGAATCATGTCAGCATGCTGCTTTCTGGATAAGTATCCACCTAATTAAAGAACCAAAAACAAATTCAAAAGAAGTAAAAATGGCAGAATAATTGAATGAAGACAAAGTCCTTCAGAAATCCAAATGTTTTCTGTCCTGAATAATGGAGCTCCATCTTAATAGCGTATTTCTCTGTTCTGTAGATAATGATTATAAAAAACATGATGTGCTGCTTCTGAATTATAACATTTGCAGACTAGAGCGAGCTTGTTCATTTTGACACAATCGTAAAACGTTTTAAAACAAGCAATCAATATTTGTAACATTGTAACCCATCTATTATACCAAGTTGCCCCACTTGTCAAACTGCCTAAAATTCAGTTTGGCGTTTGTAAAAAGAAAGCATGACCAGCACCTTGATATAAGATTGCCATATGATTGCTGAGTGTCCACAGGCCATACAATCCACTGAGGTTCTTCAACACAGGTTGCAGGCTGGCTGGAGTAGCAGGATCATGTGTGAAATCATGGAATCTCTGTAGCACAGTGTGCTCTATATAGACAATCGCCAGAGAGCGACAGTAATAGACCTAGGGTAAAAGAAAGAAAATAACTAGATTTCAGAAACAATTGTTTGCACTTAGTTTTTAAACATTGTAATTGTATTAATATCCTTGTCTTTAGGCTTCATTAAATTATTTTGTGGTCTGCTCTAAATCTCTACCAAGCTACTATTTATTACCTCCTTCCAATGCTATCATTATAAATGCAAACAAACAACTTTGTTTTACTTCTCGAATGGAAAACAATCTTTGTTTTTATACAACACAACGACCACCATCTTTTTGGTTATTCATGCTAAATTTAATTCCTATACGCAACACCTTTTCCACCAACTGGGTTTTCCGGAAACCGATCACTTTGTCGATGAAACTGTGCCTCCTCAATTTTCGATTTTTCCTCAAATTATTTTTAGTGAATTCTTGATAAGTATATGAAAACAGTAAAATAATTGTCTAATGGGTAAAATAAAATGTCCTTCATAGTTTTATAAATATATTTGATGAAACACAATGAAAACACAACAGTCTTACATTAATGTCTTATTGGGCATATACTGTACCTGAAGACAATGAACAAACAGTTACAGCTTACAGTATGTAAGCAGATTGGTTTGTTGATTTCTCTTGCAGCATTATTCCTTGGTGTAAAAAATATTGAGCTCAAATTAAGTGATTTAATAAAAGCACCGCATGTTCTGTTTCTGTTTTGAGATTATCAAAATAAGTAAGAAATCTGGTTAAATAACAATAAAAAAATAAATTATTGTTATCGGCAAGAGTTGCTATTGGCATATCACCTGGTTGCTACTGGCATGACCAGGAGGACAGAGGGTCATCATATCCTTCAAGGTCTGTTATAACCACCTCAACCATCTCCATAATTGCTTTTGGACCTTACTGGTAATGTGGGTTAGAGTAGGGAGTACAACAATACTGTTTTTGAACTGTGAAGGAGCAAGCAAAGTTTAATACTACAAATAAAAATAAATAAAAAAATCCTTCAGGTATGTGTGTTATTTTTGTTCTGTATTTAGTTATGCATTAGTATATATTGCACATTAGACATAATCTTTTCCAGAATGACTCTTTCTTCTCCCTTTGTCACCACTCTTATGTGCTCTGACTATTCTTTCATCTCTGTTTCTTTCCTTCTCTACTCAATACATTCTTCTTTCCATTTTTCAGTTTATTTAATGTTTACGTAAGCCCTGCTGTTTCCACTTTTCTTCCTTTACTTCATCATCTGATTCCTTCTGTTCACTCATGCCTTGTCCTCCATAATTCACTCCTTCTCATCCTCATTTTCATTGAGAAGGTAAAACAGTCACCAAACACTCCAATAACAAAGTGACACTTTACAAAACAAATTCTCACTGAAAACAACAGGAAATCAAATAATGAACATCCACATAAATTAATATCTGGTCAATTGTTTAGAGGTCAGAGGTACTGCTAAGAGGAGTTCCCTTAAATGTAAGTAAGAAATATAATATATCTTCCACAACACAAAAGATAAAAGTCAAAACGCAGGCTTAGGCTGACACCTAAAGAGTTTAACATTGACGAATGCAATGTAATATGTTTTAAGTATTAAAGGATGGTACTGAAGTAGAAAAATGTAGACATTTAGGCTGACTCATAACTTAACTCATAGTACAGGGGAACAATAAAGAATGCTAACACATGAGTTACTGTATATAGGGAAGTAGCGTCAGGACTGTACTTTTAAAATTATAGATGTGACGTCCCCTGGAGCAGGGGCACCAGTTGGTAACAGATTGGATCTTGCAAATGAAAGCACAATTGCACAGAAGTAGGAGCAGCTGAATCAACCAGTATTTGTCCTGGTAACAGGATGCAACTATGGATTTCATCAGGAGAATAAAGTGGAAATTCTTAAGACAGGCCAAGTCAATCCCTGCATTTAAATACAATTCAGCATGCATTTTGCATTCTGAAGAAAACACTGGAGCCTGAACACCCCAATGATCAGTAAGACCTTAAAGCTACTGCAGCAAAGCATTGCAAATGATTGTAAAAAGAGTTTGGTGGACTTGATTAACAGTTTTGATTTTGTTATTCCAGTAATGTTAGAGGTAATATTATGGCTTGTACCAATTTCGAGAACATTATGCTAGAAATGGGCAGCAAGGTAATCTCTTAAAATTACATTGCTGGGAGGTGTTTCTATATCTTTACAAAGACAAATAAAATGTACTTTTGGGGCATACATACACATTTTTTTTCTGTCAGGGAGTTTGTCCTTGGAAGCTTGCTGTTACTGAGGCTGTAATAGCTCTTGCTTTGTTAGAAGAGGGCATTAACATCGATATTTCTCCTCCAGTTTCTGGATGCAATATGTTGGGTGGCAGGTCACATCTATTCAGTGTTTCTTTAAAGAGTTCTGTATTCCTCCTCATCTATCCCCAGAATGTGGTTAGAAGCCTATTACCCTTGACTCTAACAGGTGGTTTATTTCTACATCTTAATCCTCTGACGTTCTTTGTAAATTCACACACACACAGTAATCATCCCATGATTTACCAATCTTGTGTTTTGCTGCTGTTGTTACAGTTTCATGACCACCCATGTATTCCTTCTGTTTCTCTGACCGACTTTGGGAAAATGTATTTACTTCACCATATTGTTAGTTTTAGTGTTTGAAACTTTGTAGAATTTATTTGATCTTTTAAGCCTTTTCTTTTCTGGAGAGATTCTCATATTATCTGACTAAGCCATTCTTTTGGGTGTTTGCCTTTTGAAGTTAAGGATTGTCTCCATGGTTTATATGCAACATTCAATTCAAAATACTTTATTCACTGCCAGGGGGGCAATTTAAGACATATTTTAAAAGAAATTCCTTATTTTCTGGAATTTCAACATTTCAACAATACATTTTTCCCTCAAGGCATAATTGTGCCATTGAATTTTTAAGTATTTGGATATTATACCGTGTATTACATTAATCGATCTGTATCTGCAGTATTTTGTTACTATACAGTACTTTTTACAAAATTATTGTCACATGACATTGGTACCTTTTCCGATATGGACATTTGTCATGAATCATCTCCATTTGTTGTTGATCAAGATATGATCAACTGTGATTGTGATTAATTGTGATTTCTGCCTTTGGGAGAAACTAATCTCAATCTGTGTATATAGCATTTGGATTTAGTCCTGTGTGGAAATAGGGTCCTTCCTTTTAAATTGTTAGTTCATACCTTAAAATATAAAGATTTAAATGGCAGACTTTTAACAAACCTTTTTATTGTATTATACTGTATTTTATTTAATGCATTTTGGAAAACTAAAATGGTGTCTTTCCTTTACAAACATCTCAATAAGGGAAATGAATAATTGCTTTATCTTTGATTTCCCGTAATACTTTTTTTACTCTTAAAGTTGACATCAACCATACGGCTGTCATCAACTGGGATCAATTCCAACCTCATTAAAAGATTATCTATCTTTTAAACCACATGTTTCTCTTCACACATCAGATGGATTTTTGTTCTGTATGCAATACAATGAAAACTTATCAGTAACAAATGTGAGAAACATCACAGAGTGTTCCTGCAGCTGCACTGCAGTACTTCCTATATTTTTCTGCTAACCATCCCTGGAATGCAACCAAAATAGACTTTAGCTTTTAATAGTGTCACATATTAATTAATAATACAGATCAATAATTTTTTTCCGTTGAAATGTTCCTTTTAAGTATCATTCTCAATTCCAATTAAAACATAATTTAGACATTCCTGGTTACTTTTAATATATAATATCAATTTGCATACCGAGAACTGTTCCACAAGCTGTCGTATTTAAAATCATTAGTTTAATTATTTTTGGAAGAGGACAGCTGTTTTGTTAAGGATACATGAACATATTGAACATTACCATAAATCTGAAACTGAAATGACTAATCAGTCTTTCTTGTCATTTGAATAGCACTGACTAGCTAATGTCATTTTGTGAATGTCCATTATATTTGTACGGTACAACAAAAAATATCACATTAATGGCTGAAATTTTTCAAACATCTATCCATTTTGTAACCACTTCATCCATTTCAGGATTGCACGGGAGCCAGAGTCTATCCTGACAGGCAAAGGGCACAAGGCAGGGTACACCCCAGATGGCACACCAGTCTATCGCAGGACAGAAAAATACACAGAGATACACACATTTACACCAGGACCAATTTTCATAGAAGCAAATGAACTTACCAGAACGGCTTTGGACTGTGGGGAAACACAAGGCAACAGGGGGAAAACCATACAAACTTGGCACAGATACTATCTCAGACCCAGAACTGAACCCAAGGTACCAGTGATGCGAGAGAACAATGCTAACCACTGTGCCGCCCTACAGTATATTCTCACATTTTTTTAAAACAAACTATAGTTTAGTTGCAGTTACCAACATGTTCTTTAACAGACAACATGAAATTGCACTTAGTCTACCTGGTGTTCATCTACACAACTGACTTATGGTACATCTGTCCATTAGAAATTATGTTATACGAAACCTCTTATTCGAGCTGGGAGCCATGGAAACCCATGTGTCAAAAAAGACCTTCACAGAAGAGCACAAAAACAAAGGGTGCTTATTTTCTGAAAGAGCTTATAACCTCCTTGAAAATATTATTTTTCAAAAACGAGGTAATGGGTAAGTTTTCTGTATTTTGATTAGGCCTGGGAGAAATATCCTTTCAGGAAACAACAGCTGTTAAACACTCACAAAACACAGAAAAAAATGAACATCCCTTTTCCTTTAAATTGTTCCAGAAACCTCCAGACAATGCTCTTATTAGACAATGAAAATATTTTGCACTTTTGTCACCAGTAAGGAGAAATTATGAACTTGTATTTCAAAAAATATATTTAAAATAAACTGTGGTAAGAATACTTCCTAAACTGAAAGTGTTTAATTTGAACAACAAACCGATGCATAGCCAGACATAGTGATAGACAGAATTAAGATAACTATTCTTTAATAACATGTATGTTACATTCCATATTCTTCAGTGGAACATGTTTTAATCTAACTATAAACAATTGTGTTAAGTTATAACAGGAGAAAAAAAGGAAAGATTATTTCTACTGATACATTAAAAATGACAATTGGGGAACTGTTCATTGAAAGGAAAGGATTAGGTTTTCAAGAATGATTTAAAGAGAACAAGCACACAATCCATTACAAACATCTGCTCTTCTTGCAGCCTTACCTTCAGGGAGCAGATCACTAATTTAAAAAAAAGAAATAGAAAAACTGGAGCTGTAGAGGGAGGATGAATGCCTAAAGCATTTACACATTTGTTCAGGATTCTACTAGGTTCTTAATTGCACCCATAAGACATACAAATCTGTAAGCAAGCTCATAAAACAAAAGGCCTCACATAATGTCGGTGCCCCAAGCATAACTTACAGTATCATCTCAATAACGGAGATGAGGATAGGGGATAATTTACCTGGCTATTGTTTCTTGCCTCAAAATCTGTTTTCCCAGATGCCTTCTCTTCTTTGAGTTTGTGGTAACTTTCTCGTAGAAGAAAGCAAACCAACCACTTGTAAGCTGCCAGTGGAACTGGGGAAGAAATGGCAAACAGTGAGAATAAGCTGTGTAAATAGTGTGCATATTTTACTTAAAATACAAGGACAACCTCACACAAAACTAATATGAAACTTCTGAAATTATGTTTAGCTATAACAGACATGCTGCAAATGTGCCAAATAAGCAGAATTGTTGTAACCTTCAGAAAGGCCTGTTGGTGGACCTCAAAATCTACTGACACAGATGGCCCAACTGGGAGTCTCGTGTACACACATTATTGAAAATACAGTGCAGTTCATAAGTATCTGGACAGACACAATTTTTGCTGTTTTGGCTCTGTACTCCAGCACATTGGATTTGAAATAAAACAATGCATATGAGGTTAAAATGCAGAATGTCAGCTTTAACTCCAGGGTATTTATGTCTATATTGAGTGAACCATATAGGAATCACAGCCCTTTTTATACATAGTCCCCCCATTTCATGGGACCAAAAGTAATTGGACACATTAACATAACCTTAAATAAAATTTGGCAGTTTGCAAATCCTTTGCAAATCGATGACTGCCTGAAGTTTGCGACCCATAGACATCACCAAACGTTGGGTATCTTCCCGGGTGATGCTCTGCCAGGCCTGTAATTCAACCATTGTTAGTTCCTGCTTGTTTCGGCAGCTTTTTGCTTTCAGTCTTGTCTTCAGTAAGTGAAATGCATGCTCAATGGGATTCAGGTCGGGTGACTGACTTGGTCAGTCAAAAACATTCCAGTTTTTGGCCCTGAAAAACTCCATAGTTGCGTTAGCAGTATGTTTGGGGTCATTGTCCTGCTGCAAGATGAAGCGCCGTCCAATGAGTTTGAAAGCATTTGGTTGGATCAGAGCAGATAAGAGGCTTCTTGTACACTTCAGAATTCATCCTGCTGCTGCCATCTGCAGTCACATCATCAATAAAGACAAGTGAGTCGATTCCACTGGCAGCTATACATGCCCAAGCCATGACACCACCTCACCATGTTTCACAGATGAGGTGGTATGCTTTGGATCATGAGCAGTTCCTTTTTTCTCCACACTTTCCTCTTTACATCACTCTAGTACAGGTTAATCTTTGTCTCATCTGTTCATAAGACTTGGTCACAGAACTTTACAGGCTTTTTTACATTCTTTTTAGCAAACTGTAACCTGGCCTTTCTGTTCTTGAGGCTTACCAGTGGTTTGCATATGATGGTGAACCCTCTGAGGTTATGCTGGTGTATTCTTCTCTCTATGGTGGTCTTTGACACATCTATGCCTACATCCTGGAGAGTGTTCTTGATCTGTTCAGCAGTCGAAAAGGGGTTTTTCTTCACGATTGAAAGTATTCTTTGGTCATCCACTACTGTGGTCTGCCAGGTCATTTGCTATTGGTCAGCTCACCAGTACATTCTTCCTTCTGAACAATCTACTAAACAGTTGATTTTGACACACCTAATGTTTTGGCTACATCTCTAATTGGTTTATTCTGATTTTTCAGCCTCATGACGGCCCGCCTTAATGGCATTAACACTTCTTTGGTCCTCATGTTGAAAGACAACAGCAACATGCAAATGTCACATCTAGAATCAACTCTAGACTTTTTGTTAGCTCTCTTGTGCATGTACTAATGATGCAACAACATCATTGTTGTCACTGGGCAGCCAATTGTCCAATTACTTTTGGTCCCCTAAAATGGGAGGACTATGTATAAAAAGGGCTGTGATTCCTATATGGTTCAGCCAATATAGACGTAAATACCCTTGCATTAAAGCTGACATTCTGCACTTTAACCCTATACTTGTAGTTACTGTTTCATTTCAAATCCAATGTGCTGGAGTACAGAGCCAAAACAACAAAAACTGTGTCACTGTCCAAATACTTACAGACTGCACTGTATTCATTATTTATTGTGGGGTAGCTGCATCAGCATGCACAGGATGCAAAGGAACAAGTAATAGGTTTATTCCACGCTGAAAAGAAAAGAGAGAAAACACAACATTTCAGCTATGGAGCCTTCTTTGGGTGTAAGAAAGATAGGGCAGTCAGCAAAGATATTATAGCATGGAAATGTGGATGGTTGAGTGCCTATTTTGTATGTTTTGTGCTTTATGGGAGAGAAATTATTCTATCGTTAGTGTTCATTCTGTTTAATTACAGTTTATACTTCAGTTTATAATGAGATAAGAAAGAGGAAAAATTACAAAGCCTGGCTTTCTCCTGTCGACTATGTTAAAACATGCTAAAAATACTGAACACATCTAAACTCAGTCTACATTGACTCAAGCTTTTATTTATTGGGCGAATGGAGTAATTTGATAATATTTAAGTAATTTATTTTGCAGACTGCTTTGGTCAAGAACACATCTACTGCAAATTGAAGAGTTTACATGGTATTCTGGCAAAGATGATTCTCAAATGATCAATAAGGAAATTACGTCCTTTCATTCTTCACTTCTTTAAACAATAAACATGTGGTCAATTGAACAAAGTGAATGATGAGGCTGACGTGATGGAATTACACTCTTTTTGCAGTACTGGAAGCATATTTTTGTAACATTACGAGAATAGTTTTGTCTCATTGCCTACTGTTTATATTTTCATCACTGACTTCCAACCAATAACACAGCTGTTACGAATAAAGCGGAAGCCCGCTCAGAACTATTGCAGTTAAGGTGGTTAGCCCTTGGTGCAACAGAGACATGTTAACCTTCAGAGCAAAACTGCTCAAAGGTGCCTCTTGATTGTATTCACTTTTTGACATTGTGCTAATCTCATATTGACTTTTAGTGCCATGAAAATATTTAAATAAATATGCATATCTGAGTGGATGTTTTGGACTGAACTGAATGCAAAATACTGTATCACTTTTTATGTTCAGTTTAAATTACAGATGTGGGAGAAGATAAACGCTCACTGCAAAGGTCACTCCACTACAAACTGCATTCTACCGCTGTGTATTTGAAGGAGCTGAAGGCCGAAAGGGCAAAGTACAAACAACACAAACATCCCAAAAATCAGCCCCTGCCCCATCCCATGTGCTGATTTACATTAGCATGTGTGGAGAGATCAACCACAGCTGCAGTGCAGTGAACGGCTATACGAGTACATACAGTAGGAAACAACAGGGAAACAGAAAAAAACACTTCAATAAAGCAAACTTGACAAAAATAAGCTAGTGTATGTTCTCCAAAACAGTGTCTCTCTTAACTAATACTAGAAAATAACAACAAAGAAATGACACCTTCCTGAACAGCTACATTAAACATCACATTACAGTCTTCCATGGCCCAAAGACTCTTTGTCCAAAGCCTAAGCTGGTAAACACAAGCTGCATCTTTGAGGGGTCGCAAGCCCATTGCACAACGCACAATGATGATTTACTGTAAACATGCCAGTCAAACTGGCCGGCATGTCTTTGGAAGATGGGAGGAAACTGGAGCAATTGGACGTAAACTAGGTGAACACAGAGAGAGCATGCAAACTCCTTACAGAAGCCTCCCTAGCCTAGAATTAAATATAGGACCAAAAACCTGTGGAGCAGCAGTGCTAATGGCCACACCACTGTGCTGGCTCATCCATTGCTTCATTATACCTTGTTTTTTTTTTCAGTTAAGACTTACTATTGTAAATTGATCTCTCTTTCAAAGAATGCCTGAATTTATCATCTGTGGTCCAAGATCAGTACTGCACAGAGCAGTACTGATCTCCTACTTATCGTGAAGTGCTTTGGGATCAACGGGGATGAAAGGAACCATACAAATACAATGAATTATTATTATTATTACTACAAAGAATGAACTATTATACTTGAGGAGATCAACACATTAACTTACAAATATCAAACACTCCTCAGATCAGCACAATACCCTTCGCTAAGCAATAGCAGTGACTCACCATCTGTGGTATGATGTTAATAAGTACAACAGATGTTTCACATCTGTGGAAGAGCTCTATCCAAGGTTTATATTTCTTCGTACAACCCTGTCATTACCTTGGAAGTGCCTGTCTTTACACAAAATACATTTCTCTTGTCTCTTCTTACGGGAAAAGCTGTTTTGGTTTGTTATTTTTTTCCCCAAAGACAACGAGGTGAGTTTATCACAAACCCCACCTTGCTACATGTTGGATGTATTAATTAACATAACTTCTTGCCATAGTTTGTTCTGACAAAAAAAAAACAGTTTTAGGAAGCAATAAAAACCTCTTCTATTCCTATTTATAAGGATTGATATCATATTTAAACATACCAAAGTAGATAATGTATCTCTTTTGGGCAGCTCTGACATGATCAATATTAGGACCTCTGTGACCAAAACACATCTTATTTGTTCTCAAACACCACCATTCTCATTGAACTAACATTGATACATTGACGATAGACATTATTTCTAGTCCATTGAGCACAACATTATGTAAATTCTGGAACTGATTAGAGAAAAGTGCTGATGGTTCTGCAATATATACAAAATGGTTGAATATTCTTTTGTTCCCAATCAGGTTTATCTGAAAGGGCTGCTTCAATCCTCTAAGATGTTACAGATATTTAAGTGCTACTTAGAATGTACAGTAAAAATGTTACTAACAAGAGCAGGCCATTTTGCCCATCCAATGCAATTGGTATTTAACAATTTAACAGTATATCTGACAATCTACTCCATCCATTTCCTGGAAGAAACCAGAGTATTGGCATTAACCACATGCCTGAATGTTGTGATTGTGCATCTATTGAGAGAAGTCATTGCAGTGGTGTTGCTTCTCAAATTATTAATGATCATACATTGGCAATAAATATAAACAGTCACGTGCACAATGTATATTAAATACATTATTTAATAGTGTAGTGCCTTCGCTTCAAGGCTTTACTGAGGTTCACCTAAATGACCTGCATTGCCAGAGGGTCTATTCCCATCTTCATCATCTGAAAAAACACAAGCAAAACACTACCAGACAGGAAAGATTTTATGGTTCTGCATTCTCAACTGCAAACCGGAGCACTCCTAGCTTTTATGATAATCTCAGAAGTGAGTGTGGGTGGCATCTGCTTTAAAGACGAATTTTCTCAGAAATAAAAATGTATGAATGAAGAAAATGCTAGAATAACTAGTAGAATATTTTAAGAATCAGCAAGATAAAGTTTGCATAGGAAATCCAATCATCTAGCCTCCCCACAAATTTAGCTCAGAAACCCACAAATGTATTGGATAAGGGTTGAGACTTATCCACAAAGTAGCATAGGTACTTTATTATGTTAAAATTAACAATATTATGAACAAAGTTTACAAGTCATTCTTCTTAACACAATCGTCTTTTTCACTAACAGACAAAAAACGTCTCATTATTTCAGCTACCACCAATATAATACTAAGCACAGGGTTAAGTGGCCTTTTACTAAATGTGTGGCATAAACACATCTGCCCCATAAAAATGCCACCATGGGCATCTGAAAATTCTTTGGCATCTATTTACATTCACTCTTCGCCAAGAAAAGGAAAGGCAGATGTGTAGGTGTGACAGGCAGCAACTAGGTGCAAACTGGCATCCTCACAATAAAGACAATTACAAACAGTGTCCACTCATTACCAATAAACAAAACAACTGCCCCAGCTTTGAGCCAAACCTTGAGGAAGAAATTGGAAATTCTCTTTATTCATTTGGTAAATGTCTTTAATTTAAAGAGCAGGGATATTAGAAACGGGGTTGATTATGGCTCTCTCTTGAAACATAAACACAATATCATTTTCTGGCCAACTACAAACTATACAATAATTGGTCATCAAACAAGATAACATTTACTTAACAATACCTTATCACAAACTCCTTCAAAAAGCATAAAAAAGAACACAAAAAAGAAAAAATACCACAAAACAGAAAAAATACTGAGCAGTTTCTGAACTGTATTTACTGGATATGTTTGTGGCTAGAAAGCTATGGACACTGAAAGCGAATCCACACTGTTTTCCTGTAAATAGGTCAGTAAATACTATAAACAGGATGCAGCCAAACCACAGAGTGAAATTAGTCATTCCTAATTATGCTGGAACAAGACGTTGCAAAGTACTTTGCAAGGCAGCTGTCCATGACAGTTAACTTTGATTTTACAGTACAGCAAAAAGCAGAATTAAAGTCAGTTTAAATGGTTCTGTCCACCTCTGTATTTTAAAATGGCAAGAGTGCATCAATACATTTCTATAATTCTAAGTGACTGTATGATTTTATGACACCTTATACCTAAAGTATGTTACTAGTAAGAGTGCTTCATATGTATGTATTTTTAGTATTTTTTATGAAACATTTTTATAAAACAAAAGTAAAATCACCAACATTCAACAAAGTAACTGCTTACGGCAATATGTTTTAACAATAATTACTTATTGTGGTGGTCACTGATTCCCCTCAGACACCAGACCCTGGGGCAAGAGCAGCTGACCCCAGCAGAAACCACTGTCAGGTCCACAGGAGAGAAAAGGGTGACCTGGAGCGGAGCTGCTCGTTTATCCAGTAACCTCAGAGTACATCCTGTCTACTAGGGGAGCTCTTAAGAAGGAGAACAGAAGCATTGGTGCAACAATCTCTCTAGTTTCAAAACAAGCCCTCGTGCTTTACAGTTTGTTTGGGCTTAGTCCACCATGAAAATCGTTAAAGGCACTGATGTTGGTTCTCTGCATATTGGTGTGTTCAAGTTCTAAAAATAACCTTATTCTACAATATATTCATAAAAATTATATTTTCTGAATAGAAAACCTTTTGATAAATTACAAAAGCTTTTTAGGCTTGTTTTAAGGTCAAAGATCTTAAATGACAGGTCGGAGGAATCTATCCACTTATGAATATACTGTATGCTCATTTTCTGCTGTGTTGGTTGTTGGAGCCAAGACATGAAGAACATGCACTAGGGAGTTCCAAAATCACCCAAAAATATTTATTTTTATTAGACTTTCAAGAGCGGAAATTACTGGTGATTGTTAGGATTTATTTTAAAAAAAATAGTAATTGCAGTACGACAGTATTTCAATAGTGTATTTTTAGTACTTCATGTTTTGTTTACATTCGAAAACATAAATTTTGCCACAATCACTAAAGTATCGTAAAGTACTGCACCCTTTAAAACTACTTAAGGTACTGGAACATGTCCAAATAACATTTACTACTTCTGTTAAAATAACACTTTGCCCAGTTAAAAAGAATCTTGGTGTTTATCTTTGGAGTAAATACAATTAAAATATTTTAAAATTCATCCTTTATAAGCAATGATGGCTGCTTGACTATCATTTTATTCTAAATAGTCTAGATAGAAATTCCAAATATAATACTGCAGTTTATAGACTGTGTCAGTGGGTATAAGCAGATTAATGTGTTTCACTAAAAATATTCCAATGCATTTAAATTCAGAGGTTTAACACAATTTCTTTATACTGTAAGTACATAAGATCAGATGTCAGTTATTATACTACTATATATATAAAAATTGCATACATTGCTTTTTTACAAATAATAACAATTCCTTTCACATTGCTCATATTTCATAAGAGTGGCATTTGTTTGTAAGTTATGGTCTTCATACTAACAAATATACAAATAATATTTATATAACTATGACAGTCAATGTGAGTTACTGCCTAAGAGGAACCAGTTATCAGTTGCTCTGATACCTGCTTAGTTAGTAGCGCTCTTAAGAGCCTTTCCAGCATGTGTGTGAGCTAGCTGATGAGAGGGCCAGTACAGCATACCTGGGAGCTCTGAGGGAGAGCTCCAGAGAAAAGAGCTCCATAAGCATCCAAAAGTTAAGCTGCTGAATAAGAGAGCCACAAGGCTGACTGCGAAGGACCAACTGTATGGGTAATTGGACAACAAGACAAAAAGGCTGCTAAATAAAAGTTCTTTAATCACTTAGAAACTCACTGTAAAACTTTTCTTTTGTGTAAACAAATCAAACAAAACAAAACATCTGTGTTTGGTTGTTTATAGAATAAAAGGCTTTAGGTCGCCGTGAAAAAGAAAATCTCCATCACTTGACCTATTCATCACGAAGCCCACAACAATCATTCTTATTTACAAATAAAAATGATACATTCTTCCTTCTCTGTAACAATCTTAAACATTAAGGTCAACATACCTGTGGATAGGTCTTGTTCTAAATACATAAATTACTCACAATCTGTGTATTTTAACTATCCCAATTTGGAATCATGTCTAGGTCAACCTACAGTATAGCCACGCTCATGCATACAGTATGTACAATACCTGCTGAGTTCATACACTCCTCTTCAGTAGATGCAGAGAATCTGTTACCCAGGATGGTGTTGAAGTCCTCCAAAAAGTTAACAGACCCCAGAGGAGACTCAACAGTTGATTTACCTGCAATCAAAGCAAAACTTTCTAAACTTTTTCTAAAACTTTACTGTGGTGCTGTTAAGCCAATAGAGGAGTCGTCGTTTAGCAGTTATACCAAAGGGAAGCAAGGAATATTCCATGTCAACAGAATGGACAGCATTTTTTCCCTTTAACCAAAACACTAAAACATCTATGTAGCTCCAGACCATATGAAAAATGTGCCCATGGCAGCCTGGGGACTCTGTACACTTCAGAGTATAAATAATAGTATTGTCTTAAAAGTTAATGCAATTGGCTTGTACATCTACCCAGCTCACTGTAGTCCTAATTTATGGTACATTGTATTGTATCAAAATGGGATTTTGCATAAATGTGGTTCAGTTTGCAATGATACAGTGCAGTTCGAAAGTATTTGGACAGTGACACAATCTTTCTTGTTTTAGCTCTGTACTCCAGCACAGAAAGGCCAGGTTACAGTTTGCTAAAAAGTACATTAAAAAGCCTGTAGAGTTCTGGGACAAAGTCCTATGGACAGATGAGATGAAGATTAACCTGTACCAGAGTGATGGAAAGAGGAAAGTGTGTTGAAAAAACAGAACTGCTCATGATCCCAAGCATACCACTCATCTGTGAAACATGGTGAGGTAGTGTCATGGCTTGGGCATGTACGGCTGCCAGTGGAAACAGCTCACTTGTCTTTATTGATGAGGTCACTGCTGACAGCAGCAGCAGGATGAATTCTGAAGTGTACAAGAAGCATTTTATCTGCTCTGATCCAACCAAAACTCATTGGACGGAGCTTCACCTTGCAGTAGAACAATGACCCCAAACATACTGCTAAAGAAAATATGAGTTTTTCAGGGCCAAAAAGTGGAATGTTCTTGACTGACCAAGTCAATCAGCTGACCTGAATCCCATTGAGCATGCATTTCACTTACTGAAGACAAGACTAAAGGCAAAAAGCCCCAAAAACAAGCAGGAACTGAAAATGGCTGCATTACGGGCCTGGCAGAGAATCACAGGGAAGATACCCAGTGTCTAGTGATGTCTATGGGTCGTAGGCTTCAGTCAGTCATCGATTGCAAAGTAAATGCAACCAAGTACTAAACATGACAATTTTATTTAAGATTATGTTAATGTGTCCAAATACTTTTGGTCCCCTTAAATGGGGGGGCGATATATAAAAAGGGCTGTGATTCCAATATGGTTTAGCCAATTTAGACGTAAATACCCTCGAATTAAAGCTGATATTCTGCACCTTTGTAACAGAATGGTTCTTTCCAGACCCTATGCGGACGATCCGGGGGGAGTGAGGAAACACTAGGAAAAAGTCATGCAGGATTCGGGAATGAATACGGGGGGGGCGTGTCCAAAGTGCACAGGTGTCCAGGGGGTTGAGTCCGGGGCAAACAATCCAAGGATGAGATGGACGGAAAATCCAAAAGACAGGGCAAAAGTCCAAAAGCCAGGTGATCCATACGAGACAGACGGGTTTAAAACAGGAACCGAGTCGGAACCGCCGGGAGGAATGGAAACTTAAAAACATGACGGAGCCTGACGAATACAGGTCCCGGGCTCACACGATATGGGAATCAGATGCAGAGCCCCGAACTGACTGAGTGTCTGGCATTTAAGGGGGACGGGAAGGAGGCTGGAACAAGGGGCAAGTGCACAAAATTAGGTCCAAAGTGAAAGAGCCGGAGCGCCCTTAAGGAGGAGGGACTACAATCGTGACACCTTAACCTCATAGTCATTGCTTAATTTCAAATAAAATGTGCTGTAGTACAGAGCCAAAACAACAAAAAATGTTGTCACTGTCCAAATACTTACAGACTGCACTGTATTTAGAGTATGTTATACATTTCCACGAAATGTCTCATATTTAACTGACCCTGATGTTTCATATTCACCCAGCTGAGTAGGTAATTGCTGGTTTGTTGCAGCAGTACGTTGTTGTCTCCTTCATATGTACAGTTCGGGTCATTGTCATTCCTGATATCACCAAGCCGATTCACTAAAAAGAAATAAATCAAAACATTGAGCAGTTTGGAAACAACATATAACATTGTCAAAATGTTTCTCTTCAAATCATGCTTACATTTGCTTTTTGTGCCTAACATTTTGCCTCAGACTTCTAGCAAAGACTCGGAATGTGTTCAGCATTACTTAATTACAGGGAATTAGACATCCACAAGGGAAGACTACGGGAAGTTTATTGTTGTAATTAAGTAAAACAGTAAATAAACTTCCAAAGGTCTGGCAATAAATGATCATGAGAGCACACACATTTATGTTCTTATATATTAAACACCTCATAGCATAACACACGTAGGATAAGTCAAGGAATAAAGTATTTTTTTCTGTTAATAATAATGCATATACGTATGCGATAGAATTATATTAATATAATATTATATGCAGAAAGTGTGATTTGTTGACCACTTAGATGATATTCCACTTCTGTAAGATGGTTGCACCATTAGTGGAAATGGAGGTTTTTGATTGGCGAAAGTACTGAACCAAGTGACATTTATAGAAGAGTCATTGCACAACAGGTTACAGATGTTACAGAATAATGTTCACCTATGGTGTGCATGGTTTAAAAAATTATGATCAAGTACATGAACAACTGTGTGGGCAGCAACTTGTTCTACTGCCACGTGCACAATAAGACCAGTATAAACTTAGTATTTTTGCCATCCACTTCAAAGCAGACTATGACACAGTAACAAGTGCAAAACACTCTATGACACTGAGTACAGAAATGCACACAAAGAACCTCAGGCACTCATCAGCTGTTACATTCTGCAACATGACATGAACCCAGCAAAACTGAAGTCTACCATGCAATGCACTTGATATTCTGCAACAAAGTCTGTTGGATTTTTTGTAAAGCTACTAGATTTGAACAAAGTCCCAGTAGTGGTGGGATAGGAAGCTCTCACCGCCCAAACTAACGTATTTCATTATGTGAGCACCCATTTCCTTGCACAATTAGCATTATATGTGAGTTTTTCTCACCTGTGAAGTGCATAGGAGGAGAAAGTTTACAATTCACTGTAGCTGCTGACTTACTGTCATGGCTGATATGTTCTTATGTTTTGTAACTCAGACTATTTAAAACATCCATCACAAAGGCAAGAAAAGAGAGTTCATGACCCGGTGAATGGTCAGCCCCTTATTTCACTTACTGGCCAAGTAGCCGTGCCCTCCACAGGCTTCTCTGCATTCCTGGATACCGCACTGAGCAGTCCAGGATCCCACAGGCTTGCTGGCACAAGATAAGGCATGGATCTCTCTACCCAATTCTGCCAGCAACTGTTATGTTAAAAGAGGTAAGAGATTAAGAAAAGCACTGTGCTCTGTACAAATACATCTGAAACACAATGTAATACAGTTTGCAGACCAGCCACCACTTGATTTTTTTGTCTGTTGGCTTTGCGTCAGATCATTACTGTACATTTTAGAAAATAGCAAAAAAAATAAAATGTCAAGAGAGTAATAGAGTAGTATGGGTTGGGGGGGTGGGGGGGCACGGAATTTTCAGCAGAATCTCTCCAATTCCACGGAATCAGTTACTGAAACTTATTTCAAATCCAAAACAGCCAAACAGTGGTAATACTACGTAATAATATATAGTACATGTACATATTTAATTTTGTGCTTTGATGAGCAGAGATGTAGAAAATTCTGCACCTATGTAAATTTTTCCAGTGAGTGGCAACATACCGTACAGCAACATGCTCAGTTGCCCATTAGTTTTGAAACTTTGTATCTGAAAGAGTTATTCAATAACGTTTTAAATGTGATTATGTTTTTTGGTTTTATCTTCTTATTCATTAACAACAACTCACCTAAGCATATGGAATACGTCCACCATATTGAGTAGCAGTTAAAATATTTCTATACTGCGTCATAATGTAGGAAATTTTGGACATGGCAAGCATAAGGCAACTTGACAATGTTCAAGACAATATACTTTATGTGTACCCAGCTTCAAGCTGGGAGAAATAGCATTACTTCGGTAACATTCAGGCAGATGGGCAATCTTTGTCTCAGAGTTATTCCAATTGCCGTTCAACTCCTATCATCTCATTTACAAAATAAATTGATTATATGACTTTTTGTCTTAATCTCTAGCCTAAGTACCTTTTAACTGAAAAATACAATCATTAAAATCACTAAAAAATAAGATATTTATGAAAAAAACATCATTAGTTCTAAACAACGGAAAACAAAATCATCATGCTTAAAATTCATTTTTCTATTTATGAGTACAAATTTGGGAGTCCACTCTGGTTGGGAGTTGATCTGGAACACAATTATCCTGCTTATATACATTCCTATGGGGAAATTGTTAATTTATATGGCACCTTCATGAACACATCTGCCACATAAATCAGGAACTACATGTGCATGACTCCAGTAATTTTATTTGCAACTCTATTCAAATTGATCTATTAAAACATGGAAGAAATCTTCCATTGCCTAGTGCTGACCTCCCAAAATAGAGAAACAAAACTTCAGAACAGAACAGAAAAGTTCAAATATGAGCAATAGTTATGATTCCTGGTCTTTATGAATTGATATATACAGTCATAATGAAATATTTTTTTCAGTCTAGAACAGAGGGGACTGAGAGGAGATTTTTTGTAATTATATAGGATTATATAAAATCCTAATGGGTAAAGATGACCTCAACACAGGGGAGTATTTTCTACTCATAACTTCCATTATGAAACATTTTTTTCCAAAGTGTTGTTTAAGATGGAATTCAGAAGATTCAACTACTTACCAAATAAACTTCCTCTCAATTGGAACTTTTTAAATGTTCTTAAGAATTTAAAAGTGCAAAACCCTTTATCTTAAGCATTCTAGAACTTACCTGTCTGTTACTTTTATCGTTCATCATGAGGCCAATCTGAAACTCAACAAAGTTTTCAAACAAAGATTTGGAAAAATAATCCAAGGCAAACACTGCAGCCAAATAGGGAATGAGGCGCCATTGCTGAAAAAAAAATCACCATCATTAGAAATGGATAAAATTAGAAAATTAGGTAGAAAGCGCTATTTTTTCCTTTCTGCATCAGACACATGTGTTGTGTATTTGCTAAAAAACATACTGTACGTTTACACATGTACCTGTAGTTGATATTCCAATACTGGTATCTCCTCATCATCCTTGGGCCCAAACTGCCGCCTGGTTGCAGAGAAGCGAATTGCTATCGACATAGCAAGCTTCAAATTAATAACCCCCATTCTAGCAATGGATACTCTGCCCCCTGATAATGCACCAAGCGACGCACCAAATCGCTTATTTGGGTCCTTCAAGGCAAACACAGAATTGTTAAAAAATGTGCCAAAAATGGTGAAAAAAACATTCATTATTGAAATGGTAGCTGAAAATTTCCCGCATTTACATCTCGATGTGTTATGATCTATTTAAAGCAAAGAGAACATATTATAATATGCAAATATAGGGTTTGTGGCAGGCAGACAACCGAAACACCGTCTGAGAGGAGAAGCTGTTGATCCTCCTGATCCTGAAACCTGACAGCTGTGCTCCTCTCTATTTTAATATGTACTCCCACTTAGCAGGTGCACTGTAGCCAGTGGCAGGGTGAGAGACACTACATACAAGGGTTGTGCAAGAGAGCCCAAATTTGAGAGATAAAAAGCAAAGCAGTGGAAGACCAGAGAAAGAGCCACAAAGACCCCACTACTGAAGCAGCCCAAAATACTGACAGTGGCTTGTTTTGTAAAGTGGGGATATTTTTTATTTTGGAAAGAAGAAAAGAGTGCTGCCATACTGTTCCACAACCTCTTTGCCCTCTCTCATTTTTCCAGCATTTTATATTAAATTTTTTAACGACTCAAAATGTGCTGTATACTGTATATGTTGTATTGGATTTCAACTATTTTCTTTTCCATTTCAGTGTGGATAAGTACTTGTTTTCAGAATCGATACAATAAGTAGTTACTGAATTTGTTTGCTTTCCACTTCCATTAAAATTCTTTAAAAAACACCCCTCGCCCACTCTTGACCCCTTTCTGCCTAAGACATCAAAATAGAGCATTTGTTTTCACCTTGAATGGAGTGACATAATAACCTTCAGGTGTGACGTCTCCTGTTTTGTTTAGTAGGTTTTCCCGGGGAATTCTGACATTGTGAAACACTGCAAACCTGTAAAATAACAACAAGAAAAGTCAAAGTCCAAGCCTCTTTTCTGAACTCACCTACTGTACACACCTGACTTTTTATGAAAAAATATCACTTTTTATTAAGCTCAGATCATGGAGTACCAAAACAAATAAGAAATCCCAACTACTGTATGTAAAATGATCAAGCCAAACCAAATGGCTATATTGGTTATGTTGTGATGTATCTCAATTAAACCGCTTGCTAATTTAAAAAACTGGAATCACTGGGACATAATCCACTAGAAAGGCCCTTTTAAATCAAAGAAGTGGAATACTTGAAACTAAATGTATTAAACAAAAGGTTCAACACAGGACAATTCAGAAGCTTAAAATGGGACTTCTAAAGGTTGAGCAGTTTATGAGCAACAGAGGCAAATCTGTTGGAAATACATTGTGCAGAGGACTTTGCGAGACAGAACCACGCTGAGGAAAGACAGTGAGCAAACAAGGGCCAGACAACAGTCTGCTGCAATCTGGAAGAAGGCAGGAGTCACGTCATCTGTCAGCACAACTGACATGGAAAATTTCACCATCACAGCTCTTCCAAATTGGCACACAGCTGAGCACAATAGCCTTAGGTAACAGAACATAAAAAGTGTGCATGTTCTCCAAAATGTTAAAAGGCTTAATGAAGCTAAATTTGTACACATAAGCTAAAAAAAATAAGTTCAAGTCATTATCACAAATTAAAATTCCATATGAAAACAACAATTTTTAATGAAAAATCATAAAATCACCAGATCATTAAAAGTACATATATAAACAGTATATAAAAGTAGGGCATAAATTGCAGTTGTTGAAAGTTAAAGTTGTTAAATTAAGGGAACATGAATTGCATATAAGTATGTGTTTGCAATGGGAATTGACAGGTTTAAAATCACCACTTACTTATAAAATTCCAAACCCCTGCTGTTCACACAAAATATTTTAGGACACATGCAGCCCTCCAAATGTAATGGGACAGCAAAGTCCAAGCTTATCTTTGCTTTACAGTCAAGCAATTTGTTCGTGTATTTATGAGATTAATATAAATGATACGTACAATATAACTTTTATTTTGCCTATTTTCATATACAGGTACACATATGATCACATTAGAACAAATACATATTTTATGTTCAACCAACTGATGTTGTAAGTGATAAGTGACCATTAGTACTGGAACACATCCACTTTAAGTAAACTTGTAAAACTCAATATTTGGCTGCATACCCCTTTCAAGTTTTCAGTACCAGAATGAAACATGAAACATGAGATGGACCCACTGACCACACCATCTAATTTGAGATGCTTTGCTGCAGCCACTTTGTCCCTTCTGGGATTTGAACAAACACCTTACCCACCATGCCACGTTGCTACCCCAGTTTTGATTAATGTGTTCTTTTAAAGAGTAGTTAAAACCCTTCATTTCCTCTCAAAGCTATGTGATCATACACACGGATACAGTGCATACATACAGCAGGTGAAGAAATCTTTCATTACAACCTTAAAAATTGTCAAAGATTTCACTCAATCAATTATTCTCGCTTGCATAAAGGACAAGTACAGATTAATATGAAAACACCACCTCATTATTCTTCACCAGCATACAGCTAATTCTTGACACCAGTGACTAAACATTACAGTATATGAAATTTATTTAAAATATATATGTCTACATCCTCTTTGCTTCCTGTGGGGATTTTAGTGCCTAAGTGGTTGGTGTAAGTCAATACAGGTAGTAAAGAACATTTATTACAAAGTAGAATAAATGTCTTGAATGGAATTCATGTTTTTTTAATTGATTTAACTTAGTTAAACGATATACCATTGATCTGACAAATTCTGACAATATGATTTCTAAGGTGAAGTGTGATGAATGTGCATACTTGTGAAGTCCCATTATCCCTTTCATTGTCAAATTGTAAATACTTGTGAAGTCCCATTATCCCTTTCATTGTCAAATTGTAAATTCTGGGAATACTGAATTTATTTGTCCATTTACACACAGCATTTTCTGCTGTTTTAAGGTTTGCAGAAAGAAATATAGCCAGTGAAGGACATAGAAAGGTTTTTTTCATTTAGTGTTATAGATCTACATACCACTATTATATTTTTTAAACATGTTTTTTATTTATTTATTCTGTAGAATTCTGTATTTTATGTAATTGGTCTTGGTAGATGTTTGGTGCCCTGTTTTAATAACCATTTTCTTATCTGCCCACACTGTCCCTGTGAACACACAGAGCAAGAGCTAAGTGCCACCTAGTGGAAGAATGGAGTGCTTCACAGACTAAACCTACTGGGAGTATATTTAAGAATGATTGTGGAACTCTTTCACGGGTACTGCTGAAAAATGTTTACATTCATTTTGTATAAAAGGAACTACTAACTACTACTAAGGAACTACTAAGCATGATCACAGAACTAACTTTTTTATAGTCCACAAACATCACATTAAGATGTTTGTGGACTATACACAAACACACAACAATTATGTTCAAAAGGTTAAAGAAAAATATTTCACAAAATTGTAGGTGAAAAAAATAAGGCACTGGCAACAAACCTACGTGTTAAGCTTAGTCTGTTATGCTAGTCACACTAGACATAAATAATACAACATTTGTTGTAGTCATGGAAAAAACTGTATACTGTGTAAGTCTGTACCTAATTTGAAAGACCAATTTAACAAATAACCAACCACTTTGCCAGCTGTCAAAATACAATTATAAACACAATCCTAGTTGCAAATAACTGTCCTTATCACACATTTTTCTAGCTCTATGGCTATTTTTACTATCTCTCATCTTGGAAAGTCACTCTGGCAGCCAAAGGAAGTGTATCTGTTAAAGAGCATACGGCCAGTTAAAGCTTTTGATTAGATAAGCCACCCATAAACTCAGGGATATTTAACTAGATTACAGACCCAACTGAGCAAAATCCAAGTTTATGGAATTTCCCCAGAAATAAACCAGCAAGCCCATATCACCAACGCAGCCTTTAAAAAGACAGACAGCATACATTAGGTACTGAATTGGACAGAGTGACTTATAACCAATCTTCACCACTGGAAACCACATTTATGAACAAAAACCTATAAAATTGAAGGGACTAAATCTGGGGCAAGGTGCTGTATTTTCATATCCTTCAATCCCTTTCCTTTTTAAACACCACCAGGCAATTCTTCACCTTCATCTTCTTTGTGAAGCACTTTATGTTAGTCACAGAACAATACCTCCTTTTTAAGATAAACATTTACATAGTCTTATGTATTACTATGACGATTTATGTTCACTTTCTCTATGAAATAAGGTGGTCAAGGTTAGAGTTGTAGCCTGGAAGGCTGTATTTAATTGGCCGAGCTCTAGAACTCAATCCAACTGCAAATTAGTTTTGCGGCTTGTTTGTAATTTGTGTAACACCTGTCTCTTATGCTATCGCCTGTTTATTTAATTGCTTCCAGAAAATTAAAGGAGCCACATAATCTCACTTGATACCTGTATGGAAGTATTATTATTTAACTTCTATAAATTGCTTGTACTTCAGTTGGTATCAGGATTATCACAGTATTTTGACTTAAATTAATAGAGCATCAGAAGAAACTCATCCAAGTTCAAGTCTTATTAGTGTGTCTTGGTCAGTCATGATCCATCAATTAATCAAAACGATGCCAATAATTGAAACAACATCTAACATTTCTTATTAAAAGCATGCACAGAGTGATATAGTTTCTTCAGATATTCAGCGTATTGCCTGTATCTATTATCTTGTAATCTGTTGTTATCTATTCTTTACTATAAATGCCAAAAATCTTTAACTCATTAACAGCCCCTATTTATTACAGTAGATATCCTAAACACAAATCCATAAAGGAGGTCCCTCAAAAAAATGTGAAAAACAAATTTTATGTTACTATACACATTAAAGCAAAACCCGAAAAGTGTTATTCCACCTTCAAAAACCTACAAACTCACCCATTGTCCAGGCCATTCTGTCCAAGCTTTTTTCCCATATCTCCAACCATCACACCTGGCATGGGAAGAAGGGTCTTTGGGTCTCTAACCTACAGTATTTGGAATTAGAGAACAGATTCAGTTATCATAAATTCCAGCATGACTGAGATTCTGGTATAGTAAGTTACTAGTCTAGATTGCAGATGATACCAAAACAGGAAATACTACAGGGACAGAAAAGTTTCAAGAGTGGGAAAACACCTGACAGAGTACATTTAATGTAGACAAGTGCAGAGTACCACATGTAGATTCTGCAGCAAAAGCACATTGTAGATATACTGTATAATGGGAAACACTGAGGTTCAAGAGTCTACTTATGAAATATAACTATATAGATTAAAGCGTATAATTATTGTGTTAAAATTTGAAAAGCACTAGCAAGACCTCATTAAGAATACTGTCTACAATTTTGGTTACCACTTTACATGTTGTTGGTTTAGAATATACCCGAGAACCCACAACTTGATACACCTATGGACTAAAGGAAATGTCTTGCACTTACAGACCGGAGAAAATCAACATTTTTGTCTTCTGTCTTAAACAGAAGACTTAAACAAGGGGACTACAAGTATCAAAAATGCTTAAATGCACTGACAAAGTCAACTCACTGGACTTCTTCAGAATCACAAATCAAACATTAACTAGTGGACACATGTGGAAACTATGTGAAAGTGCATTTAAAACCGAGAAAAGGAGTAACAACTTTACACAAAGACTTGTGGTAATACTGAACAAGCTGATACCCTGACTTCTTTCAAATAATGGCTAGATGAGATCCTTGGATTGCACAGCTACTAGGCTAAGAAGCCTAGGAAGGAACCTGGAGGAGATGCAAGTGGGTGCCTCCATGATCTCATGGATCACTGACTATCTGATGGGCAGACCACAGTTTGTGAGACAGTAGTGAGTAACACAGGGGCTCCTCAAGGGACAGTTCGTTCTCTGTTCCTCTTCACCCTCTATACTTTGGACTTTAAGTACAACTTGAAGTTGTGCCTCCTGCAGATGTTCTGAGAGGACTGCAATTGTGGGATGTATTGAGGGTGGGAAGGAGGAAGAGTACAGAGGAGTGGTCAACAGCTTTTTGGAGTGGTGTGGGGAGAACTACCTGCAATTGAACGTGGCAAAGACGAAGGAGTTGGTGATAGACTTCAGGAGGAAGAGGGTTCAACCTACTCCTGTCTGCATCCATGGGAGTGGCGTGGAGATAGTAGACTCATACAAGTACCTGGGAGTGCACATCGATGATAGACTGGAATGGACTAAGAACATGGAGGCCATCTACACAAAGGGCCAGAGCCGACTTTACTTCTTGAGGAGGCTCAGATCCTTCAATGTGTATAGTAAGATGCTTCATATATTCTATCAGTCTGTTGTAGCGAGTGCCATTTAATCAAAAAAGCAAGTTCCGTCATTGGGTCTGATCTGGACCCCCTGGAGGTAGTGGCTGAGAGGAGAATGGTGAGCAAATTAATGGCCATCATGGACAACGTCTCTCATCCCCTCTATGGCATGCTTGTGAGAATGAAGAGCACATTCAGCAATAGGCTGATCCAATCATGGTGCGACAGGGAGCGCTACAGAAAGTAATTTTGCCTTCTGCCATAAGACTATATAACTTATCCACTGTGTGTGGGAAGGGGGAACATTGACCTGTTTTTGGACTAAACATGAATTCTCTGTTTACAGCTGGTTTTCCTGTTTACAACTGATTTTTGTGCAATATATTTATAATGTGCAATTAAACCTTTTTTGTTTGTACTGTACATTCTGGTTTGTTTTGTATCTTCTGTACTGTGAACAATTCTGTATACTCCTTTTTTTTTACTTTTTACTGCACTTCTCACTGTCTACTTACTGTATTGTATTGTGTATTATTGTATCATTTCGTTACACTGTGCTGTGTTGACTGTGCCAGGCTGCTGTTGCACTGCAATTTCCCTTATGGGATTAATAAAGTATCTAACTGCCAACAACTGCCAGAAATATCTTTGTAATAAGTTGACAGATGTCAGAATTTCCCTCTATACCACAACCTGAAAAAGGTTTAACGCCTTCTCTCATCCTAGCGTTAATCCCACATCAGCAGGGTCTGCTTGTAGGAACGCTCATCTCCATTTGGTGGTTTGAACCAAATCTTTGAGCTGACGCTGTCATTAAATGCAACCGAGAATACTCCAACCGGCACGTTGCTCCACCTGCTGTCGGAGTGGGGGGGGGGGGGGGGGGAGGAGAACAAAGTAATGTAGCCAATTTATAGAGGAGGATTATTAGGAGGCATTAGGAGTTAGGAGGCATGGGAAATTTGGCCAGGACGCCGGGGTTACACCCCTACTCTTTTTGAGAAACACCCTGGGATTTTTAATGACCACAGAGAATCAGGACCTCGGTTTTACGTCTTATCCGAAAGACGCTTGTTTACAGTATAGTGTCCCTGTCACTATACTGGGGCATTAGGACCCACATGGACTGCAGGGTGAGCACCCCCTGCTGGCTTCACTAACACCTCTTCCAGCAGCAACCTTAGTTTTTCCCAGGAGGTCTCCCATCCAGGTACTGACCCACACCTGCTTAGCTTCAGTGGGTTGCCAATTGTAAGTTGCAGAGTGACATATTATTCCAGAGCAGGAATACCCTTACTTGTTATGGTTATTTGCTGGGAGGTCTTTTATTTTGATGAGTAAGTGTAGAATACTTCTGTTGTGCTAATGCAAGCAGTGCTCTGCCCTTGCCCTTATATGATTCGGGTCTCTTCATTTCATCAATAAAGAAGATGAATGACTAACATGCTAAAACATTCGGCAATCTGAAATTATCCTTCCAAGTAAAACAAAAGTGCCATTTTCTTACCAAATAATTAAATAATGGTGTTAGAAAGAGTGTGCACAAATAATTTATACCTGCACAACAAAGGAATGCAGCCCATGACAAAGTCCATCAGGTGTAAAGAGCTGAGCAAATACCACAGCATGTGTTGCTGTCTTCCCAAGGTTTCCAACCCAAAACTTAGCTGCCTCAAAGTCTGGTGAATTTATAATGAACTCCTAGAAGAATTGGAAGACAAAAATCATTTTTGCTGAAAGGGATTTTAGTTTGAAGAATATACAATCAAAGACGACTCTAATAACAATAAACAAGGTTAGAAATACGGTGTATCAGCTTTTAATCATTTAAAAATGTGTTTCTCATTTGTGTTAATTACTTCACTGTTAGGACAGTATGTTGCAAAAACAGTCTTGTTTTTTACATAATTAACACTGCAATGTTCATCAAGTCTGCTAAAAGCAGCCCACTTCTTTGAAAATGACAAAACATATTTAATAAAAGCTATCCTGAGATAGCAATAACAGCAACAGATTTAAGGCTACGGAAATTCTGCTCTAAGCTGCTATTTATACAACAACTTCAATTAACAGTACACTGTATTCATGATTTCCTGTCCCCTTCTTATGTGGCTATTTTTAACTGATTCACTCTGTATAATTTTATAACCTTGATTCTTTGTGAATGAATACTTTTGAAACCCTATTTCGGCTGAATACAGGTGTAAAGAAATATACAAATTTTAGAGAAGCAAGATATACAAGTCTACATATGAAAACATGTAAAAAGGCAAAACACAATAACACAACAGAATCTCAGTACATATCACTCACAACTACCATTTTTTCTCCATATTGATTTAATGTGGTACTGGTTTTCACTTTCTTGTGAATATACAGGCTGTATACAAATAATTTCCAGAGTTATTTCATGCAGATTATATTCTATTTCCTTTTATCTCAGTGTTGTACTAGAATTGGTGATTCGTAACATTCTCGTCTCGTCAGCCCCACTCTGAAGTGGTGGGGCGTGCTGCAGCTGTTGTGGCTGTAGACCATACTTCTACCCTCCTGCCTGTCTTGCCCTGATTGCTGAGGAGACAGGATATTCGGAGCACCTGGCTGTTGTGAGAAAACACACAGCACCAGGTGCACCAGATTACTTAAACCCCGCTCAGCTTCTCCTCAGCAATATGGTATTACTTCATTCCCAATCCACAAACATGGCGGCTCCCAGCGGAGACTTCTCTGCTCCTGATTTCCTGCTTCCTGAGTCCCTTGAGCCTCGTCTGTCGCTGTACCTTCCAGAACTGGTCCGGTCTGCCAGGTGAGGCTGTGTGGCCCAAGTCCTACACTTGATCCTCAGGGGGCAGGGTAGTTCCAGGCAAACCCTTCAGGAGATCTTCAAGAGAAGATCACCCTGACAGCCCGTGCCCTTCTCAGCCCTGTTCCTGCTGAGCCTGCAACTGATCACTCCAACGACCGGTGCCCTGTCCATCCCAGCTCTGGGTGCAGACTCTCCATCCCCGCCTGCACTCCTGCCCAATGACTGATCTCTGCTTTAGCCTGCCTCTCCCTTGTCCTGACCTGTCACTGGGACTCTGAACCAGACCTGGACAGCGTGCACTGCTCGGTCTGTTCCCTGGAGCGCCTGTCCTGTCCACCCTGACAGTGTAAGCTTGGCCAGGTTTCTGGAAGAGACCCCCCCGAGACTGAGCTCCACAGTGGAGCTCCCCAGCTCCAGGTGCAAACCGATACTTCTCCATCCTGTTTCCTCCCCTAAGAAGCTGAGTCCATTTTGCAGGGCGCTGCCCACTAGCCCTGGACTATGATGCCCTGGTTCTTGGAACCACCACACTGCCTTGCTCCCCCACATACTCTTAATAATAATAATAATAATAATAATAATAATATTATTATTATTATTATTATTAACAATAATTGCTTACACTTATATAGTGCTTTTCTGGACACTCCACTCAAAGCACTTTACAGGTAATGGGGACTCCCCTCCACCACCACCAATGTGCAGCATCCACCTGGATGATGCGACGGCAGCCATAGTGCGCCAGAACGCTCACCACACATCAGCTATCAGTGGGGAGGAGAGCAGAGTAATGTAGCCAATGAACCCAATCCTCATATAGGAGGATTATTAGGAGGCCATGATTGGTAAGGGCCAATGGGAACTTTGGCCAGGACGCCGGGGTTACACCCCTACTCTTTTCGAGAAACGCCCTGGGATTTTTAATGACCGCAGAGAGTCAGGACCTCGGTTTTACGTCTCATCCGAAGGACGGAGCCTGTTTACAGTATAGTGTCCCCTTCCCTATACTGGGACATTAGGACCCACATGGACTGAAGGGTGAGCGCCCCCTGCTGGCCTTACAACCACCTTGCTCTTGGTGAGAAGCTTGCTGTAACAATCCTAATATAAGATGCAAAAGTAAGGTAATAAACTAAATAAATTAAAAGCTGTAAGATACTCAATGATTGATACCACTTACAAACCTGAGTGGCAGGGTCGTATTTTGCTGTTGTCCTCATAGCTCTCGTATTGCTACCATGACTCAGCTCTGTCAGAGCAAAGCATCCAAATGTCTAGAGAGATGATTACAAAAGGCACAGTTTAGAATGCACAGACTTATTAAAATTAAATGTCAACGTACTTCAAACAAGTACAATCTGAGGCAGAACAGAGAAAAATGGATTGTTTATGGATTGGCAAGGCTTTATGAGACTGTTCTCAATTACATAAAAGTGGGCGTCATTCTGAGGTGAGTGCTTTGATTTGGTGTCAGATTTCCAGCAGCACAAACCTCTCCAGAGGCCTAGAATATTACCACAAAAATCGGGTATATTGCTCTGCTATTGCATATGTCCTGCACAACTCTCCTGATGTTTCTCCTTATTTCTTCTTAAGAGTGATTTGCTACTATTATAACAAAAAGGGATCTGAAATCTATAAAAGAAGAAAATAAACTCATGTTATCCCTTATTCTGCATATCTTTATATGAGGAATTTATATGTGAAAGCATGACATCACCCAACTGGAAAAAATAAATTCTAGTATGCAAGTGACACGTAAGACAGTACACGTAACAAGTATGGAAAACAAGGTAATAAAGAATATTTTAACTTCGTGAAATTTAACTGTTATTTCATTAAAATTAGTTGTTTGGGGATGAACTGATAAGAACTGCACCTAGATCAAGGGGCAATATGTGCACAGCAGAAAGCAAATAAGCAATGACCTTTGATATGCGTGGCATTACAATAATGAATAAAAAGACACAAATAAAAGGTTCACATTTTCACTATGATGGGAGCTCATGCCTTTAAAAATCACAGTTCATGAACGCAATAATGATCGTATTAAACGGAGTAAAATGCAAATCTAGTTATCTTACCGTCATATCCTCTATATCTTTCACAAACGGCTCATGTCTCTTTGATCCAGAATTGGCTACTGTTGCACCGAACATCTGAAACATAAACATGTTTTGTATTCCGCACTTAGCTGTCCTAATGCGCAATTTTATGAATGTTGTAATGCTTCTATAATAATCACTTTTTGTGCATATGAAATTAAAATGGCGTGAACTGAAAATCTGATGAAAACGTTCATTATTAGTTCCATTCCTATATTACTGTCTTTAATATGTCACTATAGCGAGAATTGTAAAATTGTTACAAATTATTGTGTGAAGCTGAATAGAGTTCAAAAACAGTAAATAGCTTTAACTTGACTAATGTATAGGGCAAGGTAGAGGATAGTGGAGAAAATGCTATAGAAAAAAAGATATTTGTTTAGTAAGGAAATTCTAGAAACCAGTGAAAAACCTGGCTGATAGAAATATTGTATCAGCTTATCTAGATACAATGTTTCAAGGGTCACAGGCACATGAGCATAACATACATGTGACCTTTGTAGAAGCAAAAAGCATTCCCATATGAAAGAACACACCACAGATTGTTAAAGAATACATATCTTTCAAATGCGGTTCAAGTTTCTTAGTACGGATAAGCGTAAAGTTTATAGGCTGTGTTCTACCCATATTAGAGTACATATGCCGACATTAATGCTGTGAGGGTCTATGATGATTTGGGGTGCACTTTTATAGAAATGCAAAACTTCCCATTGTTCTAACTTTGCTCATTATCAATGTAAGCTGAGACTCACCCCTTTATTGAGAAAATATTTGGAGGACAGAGACCAGTCATACATGCCTAAACAGTCATTGAGAGCAATTGTCTTCAGTGGGTTCTCCATGACTTCCTGGGCTGTGAGAAAGTCATATTTAAAAAGCTGTTTACAGCGGAAGAAAGTCATTTCACGCTGCCTCTCCAAAGACAGATCTTCACCAGGCTGACGGGCAAACAAAGGGTCATTTTCCAGAGCCCTGAAAACCTTTTGCTGTGAAAAGAATTAAAAATACCATATACTACTGTAAATGGATTATATTCATTGATGATCAATACATAAAGTTTTTGTTAAAACAGAACTAAGGTGAAAAGAAGTCCTATAATAAGGAGCCTTCATGAACTGTCCTGATGGCTGAAATTCAATGCCTCAAACAGCATGACTTTAAAGCAGTCAAAGAAAAAGTGGACATGCTACATGCAGAAGAGTATGGAAGACCAAAAACAATATTAATTTGTAAAATTGATTCTATGATGTACGTCTCTTAACAAGGACAAATTCAAAGACTGAATCTTAAATTGGATTATGTATGTGGTATTCAACCTGCCCATTTACTTAAAACATCAAAAATAATAGCAATCATTTAGCAATGAATGTCAATGAATTTTGAACGTCAAACAAATCCATACCTTGAAAGCTAATATTTCTTCACCGTCAAGATACACAACCATTTCTTTCCAATCAAAAGAGGCCTTTTTTCGATAAGTATCCAATGGCCCACTGGGAAGATCAGATAGATCGTACCCTGCACCATGCTGGGTAATCCCGATCCCTGTGTTATTTTGTACACTCATGTTTCTAATGATACTTCAATTCCTGAAAAGGAGAAATTTTTATCACAAATTAATTTCTTACACAACGTAATTATATGACATAATTAAATCACATTGTTGACAATTATATCAGGAACCAGCAGTTCCTAATCCTGGTCCAGGAGAAAAGCTGCATTTTCTAGTTTTTGATACTGCTGAGTACTGTACTTAACCACAGTCTAATTGATTTCACTTTTCTATCTGGTGTGAATTTGCTCATAGTTCCTACAAGGTCAAACAGGTTTGTTACTGCTATCAAAAGCTGAGTGTCCGAACTGCCCGTTGTTCTGTTGCATTGCATGAAGTACTGTATAACGAGTTGGACCAAAACAGAGGGGAGAACTATCTTTGTGGATCTATGATACAGTCTTACTCAAATCATACTTTGACGGTTCATCATCAGTTTATCAACTAGTTAGAGGTATTATAGTGACATCGTCCAAACAAACTAATAGATCAATTAAGGCACTTAATCAGAACAATTGATCAGCAGATTGTTTCCCTCCAGGAACAGGTCGGGACCTACTGACCTACTGACCTAAATCTAGAATTCTGAAAACGTTCATAAATCAGTTAAAAACATTTGAAAACTGAAAGTAATAATAGTGAACTATAGCACTACATAATAATACACGTTGTGGAACAGACACGTTTCCCAGATCTGCAGCAGAACTTCAAAAATAAGCAGAATCAACATATTGTCTTTTCCAACTTCTTAGTAGCTCGACTGACATTGTTTTCGGGACCTGTAGAGTTGCAGTGTGTGTAACACACATCAGTGGAGAAAAAACTTTCAGTGTTTTAGCTGCACTGAAATTCAAGAGAATAGCTTAAATATACAGTAAATGTCTTAAGTAAAACCACCTGACGCGAAGAAAAACTGCCCGACTCAACTCCCAATAACCCCGCTAACAGCTCTTATCAACAGCTACATGAAATGGAGAGATATTTGCACAATATGTATTTGGCAGTT
Organism: Lepisosteus oculatus; assembly: GCF_040954835.1. Taxonomy (NCBI): domain Eukaryota; kingdom Metazoa; phylum Chordata; class Actinopteri; order Semionotiformes; family Lepisosteidae; genus Lepisosteus; species Lepisosteus oculatus. The sequence continues at coordinate 41,619,868 of NC_090696.1, read as the reverse complement.
TTAAAGTTTTCTGTTCTTGAAAAGAGTCGTATACTGTATATACAATATATATATATGTGGATCTGCGCCTCTGCCTGGAAGGTTGCCGGTTCAAATCCCGCGGCTGGCATAGGAATCCTACTCCGTTGAGCCCCTGAGCAAGGCCCTTCACCCCAACTGCTCCAGGGGCGCTGTACAATAGCTGACCTTTCGCTCTCACCCCAAGCTTCTCTCTGCCTGCGTGTCTCATGGAGATCAAGCTGAGGTATGCAAAAAGACGAATTGCTAATGCAAGAAAGTGATCTTATCTTATATCGATTCACGGCATTTAAAAATAAAGACAACATGTGTATCAATTCATTATACTGTATGTCTCAGTAAAACGTTTTTAACATCAAAACACCGCCTCTGTTTGTCTTACCTTTCTGTTACAAACAACGACACAGTTGCTCGTCAAAGAATCGTCCTGTTTGTCGCTTTCTCGGTGCGATAGTCCTTTTACCCCAGAGCTTGCTGCCCTAACTTTTTACCCTTTGTCACACACAGCTTCTTCATACAGTGTTATAAGAGTGATAATGACAACACATAATGAAAGCTGTTAATTTAATGTTTCGAGCGTGATTCAAGAGGAATCTTGAAATATATAGCTGTGTAACAAAAACATTACTGGTAAAATAAAATTAATATAATCGACGAGTGACGACTTAAGTTAAGGACGAACCGGTGTTTGTGCATGTCGTCATCACTATGCGCTTGGTTTCTCGCATCAACAATGTGAATGGATGGACGCAAATTAAAATGTCCAAACTTTCAGAATTAAAATTTAAAGACTCATGTGGGTCTCTGCCCGGTGGTTTTTGGTCGGCTGTGGATGTTTGGATAAAGAAACCTCATGTAGTAAATAAAAGACTGAGTGGAGCCAAAGAAGAAGAGAGTAAGGATTGCGAAGATGCAGAGATAGAAGATACTTTATCAGGATTTTGGAATACTGACATTAAAGAACTAAACGATGTATTCTGCTATCTAAGGAACGGTGTTGAAGGGATCTCCCAATACCGTACTGGAAAAAGAGAACAGTGGAGTTTTACAACAAGATCGGTAATTCCTAAAGTCAGTATTGATGGGACTCGCTATCATAAAGAATTTGTAGTGAAAGGTAAGACCAGCCATGAAATCTTTTTTTTTCACTGTATATTTGAAAGAAAGAGAAAGGCGTTTAGCATCTTTAACTCAAATACTCAATACTCAAAAGTTCAAATACTGCGCCCACTCACTGTCTTTGCCATTTAAACAGAGTTTCAGTTTCAGTTAGTAGGGGTCCGTACCAATACATAAATAATAATACAAACAAATTAAAGAAACTAAATGCACAGTAGGGCAGGAGAAGCTAAAATTTAATCAAAGGACAAAGTACACCATACATAGAAAGTACATGTAATGGACTGTGCAATGAATCTATACATTTGGCTCTAGCGCTATCGTCCCGTATGAGAAACCAAGTTCTTAGCTGAATAAATCCGTCACAATCAAAACAACGTAAATCCTTACAATAATTTGAGATAGAACATTCCGTGCCTCTATAGGCAAACAGGAAAACTTTAAAATCCACTCTTAATTTTCACAGGGAGTGAGTACAATTTACATGGGATGACATTCATGTCCTGACGTGAGGTCTTTTATTTAAGGCTACTGAATTCAGGGCCAAACTAGCCTATTTTGTATTTTACAAGATACAATAGTAAGGTGTGAGAGTAGTCTAATCTTGATATAATAGAGGCATCTGTCACCATTTCAGTTTCAGATAGGCAGAGTGGGGTTTATGCTGGAAGAAAGATACCTTTTTGAAGAACACGTCTTCCAAAAGGAGCAACTAAATCTCTAATAAACAAAGGTTTGATTTCAGCAAGGTCAAAAACTACATTGAAATCTGGAACTTTGCAATGGGAGTTTATGAGTTTAGTTTACAAATGTTCTATTACGTCTATATGTCAATCTCAAGTATACACCTGTAATTTCCAGAAATTATACCAGTATTTGTTTTAAATTTGTGTATCAGCAGCGTAGTTGTGGTACTCAAGTCCTTGATGGCAAATAATCCGATCAAGAAACCATATGGAAATAATAAAAAGTAAAGGTCCCAGCCTAGAACCCTGGGAAAACCCCTGGGGAAGTGGAACTACATCGGATTCGAAAGAGTTTTCATCATTGGCTTCTGGCTGCCAAATCTTTTCCTTGTAATCCAGTGGGATGCTGGGATTAACAGTATCAAATGCATACTGGGGTTATAGGATATAGCAGACCCAGAGTCTGAAGCCATTATCACATTACAATAAGAGGAGCTGTTTCAGTGCTGTATCTTTGTCTAAGCCCTTTATGAAATGGTTCAAGGAGCTCATTAGATGATAAAAGTACTACATGAAGTCTGGTAATAATTTTTCCACAAATATGCTATGGTTTATATACATTTTTCTGTTGTCATCTTGATCATAATACTGAATCTTTACAGATCTCTTTAGCATGCGGGTGACATTTCTGCCAGTAGCTGAAAGCGTTCAAGGATTCATGGTTCTTAAAAAGGGCAATATTTATCAGATACAGCTCCGACCAGATAATGATGAAGAATGGTGAGTAGTTTGAATTCAGGTACTTATACTGTACTCATTTTTTTGTGTGCTAGATAAACATTTTTATTGATACACACTCTTGTAAAGTAGCTTTAGTGCTGAAATACTCAACTCAGAAGCAAAGCAAGGTTGGGCTGATTGGTACTAGAATGGGAGACATCCAATGAAAACCAGTTTACAGCTGTAAGAGGTATTGATAGATCACTAGGTTTCCCCTGGACCAGAATTTTAAAATCATTGCCCCATTCCGGTGACAGGGGACATTGTGCTGTAGGAGGTGCTGTCTTTCAGATAAGACATTTAAACAAGGTCTTAACTTTTTGGTCTGCAAGGATCCCAAAGCACATTTTGAAAGAGTAAAGGTGTTAATTCTGGTGTCCTGATTATGTTCTACTCTGTATTTGTACAATCTCTTCTCCTTGATTTCTCCCTTCATTTAATTGATAAAAGAAGGCAATTCAACTCATTGTGTGGTGTGTCAAAGTAATTTGGTGCAACTGAACTAATAAGCTTTGCCACTGCAGACAGGTAATTACAGAACATGTGCCTTCAGGTGTCACAGACGACCTTTCTGTCATTTGGTGTGAGTGAATTTGAATAAAATGATAATTAGGTCTTCCACCGTCATACAATTGGATATGTAACACAACAACATTTTCAGGTGATCCAGTTCCATCTATTTAACTTCTTTTGCTTTTACTATTCATTTTAGGTTATTTTATGCAAACCCAAGCAGAAAAGAAGCATTCTGTTTGATTACTTTATCTCTAGATTTACACTGTGTAGGGTAAGGTCTGGAATAACAAGTCAAAGAGCATGCTTTCAGTGGTGCCACCGCGAGGTTGTGATCTTGTAATGACACCTTAAAATTTACTGGAACCTCATTTAATTGCATTTTTGAACCTGCAGACTAACCTGGCAGAGTAAAAGTTCCTAAGTAGATGCAGGTTAATGATTCACCCTGAAGAAATGGAGCATATCCAGTTTGGGATTTTCCAGGCTTGTAGTGTGACATGACTATACACTTAAAAGAAAGTACACCCTCTTATGATTCTGTAGTTTTACATATTAACACGTATTTGACTTTCACCTAGTCCTCACCAAATCCTAACTAATGAAATCAAATTTCTTGTGAAAAAAAAACGCACATATTTTACTTTATTATTTTTTAAACAAACAAAAAAACAGCATTCAGAAACCTTCTGTGAGGTTTCCGAATGTGATCTTTAATCTGCACTCATTCATTTAGCTACTTAGCATGAAGATGGGAAACAGCACCTCCAATTTTGATGCCATGGTTCACCTGCAGGTAAGATTGCTCTCTTCAGGTGATGGTAGAACTGCTGCCTAAGTGGAGGAATTGAAGTACTGTAACGCCTCGTTCAATGGTGTGGTCCGCCAGAGGATACATGTACAACACATCTTTCTCCATATGTCCTCAGTATGATTTCTTACATAATATCATTTGCATGATGTTGTCATCCATGCCTCTGGTCTTATTTTGTAGGTCCATTTCCATCTCCACCTTCAGCTCAGAGAACTGGGACTCTGACGGGGTGGTATACCCCAAACTTTCATGGCTCAGCAGTGAGCTGCTACCAAAATTAGTGAAGTGGTGCACTGAGAAGAGCAAGAGTGAATTTAAAAGCACCCTTTCTCTTATTCCCGTGGAAAAGTACAGTATCTTATATCAGCAGCTAAAGGAAAAGTACAAGGCAATGGTCAAAGTAAGTGCATACTAAATGGATTGTTAACTTTTTACATTTTTTTGTTCATATTCCTCACCAGGGATAAAGACACTCTAGTGAATACTTAGCAGTGCTGTACTATATTATTTAACAACTATTATTATTTTTGTTACCAATAGGGGGTTACAAAGTCTGTTCAGTTGGTATTAAAGTTGCTTGTGTTCTTTGTTCTTTGGTGCAGCTTTGGTGAAAACAGTAATAAATTGGAAACACTGTGTTAAGCAAATCTGTATTAATAATGACACAACGTAAACATACAAATACAGGTTACACTATAAATAAGCAAATCTATGTAAATCCAGAAACTAAAAAGTCAATGGGAAACCTATCTCCCTTTTCAAAAAATGCATCCAATAACCAGATGAGGCCATTTTTATCCTAGGTATTCTCTATACAGGAAATCCAAGTTTCCTGAAAAACAACACAATGGAAAACTGGAAAGCTCTTTTAGCAAAGTTTATATTCTCCACTCGAATCTGGTCTTAATGACTGATCAGAACAACGACCTTCCACTTGGCACTTTCTCTTCTCCTTTTCCCTTTGTCTTGCTGTGCTTCCTTCTCGTGTCCTTCTCTCTGTCTCCCTAACTGCCTGTTTTTATCCTCCGTTCCTCAACTGTTGAGGACTCTTAATCATTTACAAAGAACATAATTAACCAAGATTAATCAGATGATTCCCCACAACTAGAGTGTTGACACTAGCCTAATGTTTAACTGTTGCCCCAGACACCTTTGTAGTCCTTTCCAGTAACTATAATGTTTTTTTTTAGTGTAAACTGTGTCCTTGCACGGCATATAAGAACCAATCAAGTGTACTTTTCAGTTTACATCTATACAAAGAAATTTCTTCTCTGTTAAACAATAGTTAATAAAACATAGGATATTATTAACTTCATGCCCTGCGATGGACTGATGTTCTGCTTGGCTGTATTTGGCCTTGCACTTGTTGTTTTCTGGGACATGCGCTGGCTCCCCCAAGCCCCTGTGTTAGAAAACGGATGGTTGGATTTTAAACTTAAACTACTGCGATTAATGAAACAGTTAAATGTTAGTCATCAAGTTCTTCTATAAGTAGTTAACGGCACTTTACCAGGACACTGTATTCATTTAATATAACCCTTCAAATGCTGTATTGTGGTATGGTAAAATACCTGATTCACTAACATACATTTTAATTTATTATCTATTTTTTTAATGCTCTGTATTAGGTTTGGCCTGAAGTCACAGATCCAGAAAAATTTGTTTACGAGGATGTTGCCATTGCGACATATTTATTGGTATGTGTTAGTTTTTCTGTATTTTTTAGTTTCATGTGATCGAAGCCATTATGGGGGGGATTTTAACTTAGAAAATGCTTCTGATTTTAAGGCGTAGTGGAAATGAGGGTGACATCAGCGATCTCATATCTTTATACTTTAAAAAGCAGCTTTATACTGTATGCAAGATAGGATTGTGCCGTTGTGATAGTTTTAATTTAAATCAAAGTAGATTATTTTATCCAAGTGTGTGAATAATTCTAAATACAGACACACATATGTACAGAGCCTCAACACCCTCTGCCCACGACAGATTACAAACCTGAAAGTGGCCCTGCAGTAAACAGGGGAGGAAAGTGTCTAAGAGAAGGTTTCCTTTTAATTGCTTTGTTTTAAATTTAGTTATATTAATAATGTATTGGAAGGGCAGCATGTTGGTACAGTGGTTAGGATTGCTTCCTTGCAGCACTGGGGCCCTGGGTTCAGTTACTGGGCTGCTATCTGTGTAGAGTTTATCTCTCTCTGAGTCCTCTGGTTTCTTTCCAAAAGTCCAGAAACATACTGGTAGGTTAATTTGCTTCTGGAAAAACTGGCCCAGGTGTGAGTCTGTGCACTTCTGTGTCTGTGTGTGTCCTGTGATGGACTGGCGTCCTGTCCAGGGTGAATGCCACCTACTGCCTGTTGCTTTCTGGGACAGGCTTTGGCAATCTTGTGACCCTGGATTATATAGTGGTTACAAAATGGATGGATGCGTTGGGAATAGAACCAACTTGGAGATATGTCCTGTCAAGTAAAGTGAAAAGAGTTTCCATAACTGTTGATAAATTGAATGTATCTCTCCAGTGAAATTTAAATATCTCGGCATGAGCAGATGTTTTCAATGCACGTTGTTTTCTTAAATAAGGCATCCCTTGCTACTTGTATCTGTTTTAAATACAAAGGTCTTAAGTGCAAAATATACTGCCGTGTCCAACTGATGATCTTATATTATTGTCTTTTCTCTTATGTTGTTTAGGTGTTGTGGGAAGAGGAACGTACAGAAAAGGGCATAATGGAAAAACAGTCCTTTGTAGACCTGGGTTGTGGAAATGGACTTTTAGTTCACATATTAAGCAATGAAGGAGTATGTAACACATGTCTAGCTCGAGAGCTAATAGCAGAATTTATATTTTATAATACTACTAGTAACTCATTGCATTTCAGAAATCCTAAAACTGTTCCATGTTCATAAACACTTTTTCATCAAATACTGTGCATAACATAACTACAGTTCCCTCCTTATTTATTTGTACACAACATACAATAGATAAAAAACACCTTACAGACTGTGTAATGGGTTGGATAATGTGACTTGCTTAAATCAATTTAAAAAATCTTACCATGATCATAACGGCATTGTATAGTCCAAATTCATGCTATACAATTGCCGTAATTGAATTCCATTCACAAGCTGGGAGGTGGGTATAAAATAATAAACTAAAAAAAACAAAATGTAATGTAGTCCATTACTAAAACACTTTGCTATAATGCTATAATGGCAGTCCTGTCTATATAAGGGTGCAAGTACTGTAGTGTCTAGTGTTAAATCATTTGAGGCTGCTGTTATATAGGCAATCCTGTCTGGATGAGGGACCAGGTGTGTGGCCTTGGGCTGGGGGACACTTGGTTTGGTAAGTAACTGTAAATCCAAAAGGAGCAGTTGGAGATTTTACCATACAAAATAACTTTTTGGAGGATGCAAAGTATAGAAGGTGTCATTCCATATTGCCTGCATGAAAATAACATTCATGGGACAGTTTGTATGGAAGACACATCTTCTAAGAGAAAACCATAAAAAGGAGTAACTCAGATTTCCCAAATAACATCTGAATGACAATTGGATCTACGGTCTTATGGTCAGATGAAATGCAAAATTGAGCTTTTCTTCACATACTCATGAGTTTAATGAATTTTTAAACATGAAGCTCATGTTGAGAAGCTCAGGCTTGGCCACAATTGGATATTCCATGACAGCGATTCACAGCAAACATCTAAATTGGCAAAGAACAACACACAAAATATGCCATGTCAATGTCCAGTCCACAGTCCAATTGAATAGAGGTGGTTCCTAACCTAGAGCACACATGGGACCCTAAGGGAGTAGCAGTCAACACACCCTCTCGGAAGCACCAGAACCTAATGGCACACTAAAAGTAGTAGCTACAGGGATGTGAATAAATATGACCCTCATGTTTTCTGAACTTAAGTATGACAAAAATAACTTTTTTTATCTGTGATTCTATTAAAATAACAGTATGACTCCCCCCCCAAAAAAAAACAAACAAACAAACAAACAAAACAAAACGGTATATTATCCAATCTGTACACATTTCTGTGAGGTATTTTGTTCCCATTTCATCTGGGATTGAATAATTCTGGAGATGACTGTATATGTGTCAACTAGTTTGACTGAAATTTATTAGATACGATCTTTATTTGACCTGAGCCCAGATGACTTAAACATCGTACCGTAACATTGTATTACTTTACATTCAGTTGTGACAAATATTGAGGAAAGAAGTTCAAAGGGCATAGATCTCTGGTTTACTTAACACAGAACATGCTAATATTGCACTTACATTCTAGCCAAACTTAAATTTGATGTATTTCACAGCATCCTGGAAGGGGTATTGATGTGAGGAAAAGAAAGATCTGGGACATGTATGGCCCCCAAACCCATCTTGAGGTAAAGGAAGTGGAATCTAAGTAGATATTAGAGTTTATTTTTTTTAATTTAGGTCTTAATCCTAATGTCTGAAAGACTTATAGTTCTAGTGTACTGTGTATCCATTTACAGATCTGTACACTTAGATGGGAAAAAAGGTCATTATGCATATTTCTCTCTGGCTTATCAGCAGGATTGTAAATGGGTTGTAGAACATTCATGGACATGCATTATTTAATGAATCCCGCAGTGGTCTGCAATGTGTGGAGACTTGAGCCTTTGTGATCTCCAAAGAAACATTGGCCTCATGTATCTTTGTCACAGGGTGGATGCATGACAGGATGTGGGTAGGTCTGGGGCTCGGGAGCTGACCCAGATCACTAGCACTCCAGACGTGCTCATTAGCACATTGCTAGAAATCCAGACTGCTTGGAAAAGTAGTAACTGCTCGTTCTGGGAACCCTGTCTGATGGTCTGCATGTTACAATAAAATATATGCAGATTCCTGAGAGCATATTATTTCATTTGCACAGTTGCAATTTCTTTATTCACTATTAGAAAAGTTGAAGAAAAGCCTTTTATGTGTATGCCCCATCCTCACAAGGGAGTGCGTGTACTGTATGTATGAAGGGGGGTGGATTTTTTTAAACCTGCCTTCTATACCAGCACTGAAGTATAGTTTGTCAATTCTTATCAAATTGTTTTAAAGTGGTTGTTGGTTTACATTTATATTACAAGCCATTATGTTAATGAAAAATATTATTAGTAAAAGGATGCTAACTAAAAAATGTTTTCACTTCTTTACGTAATAGTAATAGTACAATACACAGTTCGTGTTTGCAGTGTTGTTCAATGGACCAGATAGATTGATGATTTTGTTTTTACGGTGCTTTGGTGTTTTGTAAAAAAAAAAAGTTCCATAATTACAAAACATCTGCATATTAATCTGTGAGAATGTAGTTTTGAAATTCATAGATTTTCAGCAATACCTAATGCTTTTCAATTTTCAAAGGCCTGTTTTCTTCCAATAAGATCTGAAAAGTGAAAAAAGAATTAAGTGGTGAATAATGCTTGCCAGTTCACCCATGTAACAGGTGTGGTACAACGACAATAGTGCTGTTTGTGCTCATACTCTAATACTGTACATCATGTTTTCATGTTCTCTCTTTTAAAGGAATGTGCAATCACCCCAAGTGATAGCTTCTTATTCCAAGAAGCGGACTGGTTGATCGGAAACCACTCTGATGAGCTAACACCATGGATACCTGTAATGGCTGCCAGGCATGTAATCAGATGATGAGTAGTTTTATAGAGCCAGCTGAGCATTTGATTGACTTTTTTTACTTGTTCTATTTATTAAACATCTTTCCGGCACCAGGTGGTGCTATAGAGTTTTATTCTTAAGGCTTTAATGACAAAACGTGGCAACCCAAGGATATACAATATACTGTAAAATCAGTCTGCATTTCCCTTTTTTCTGTTATTTACTGGTTCTGTTTTGTATATGTTTTTTGTTTATTATTTCTGTTCACCATGAATGTTGAAGAAGTGTATTTTGAATGACTCATTCATGGATATTTATTAACATATGGTGCTTTTGACTTTTTCAATGAGACAAAGATCATTATTTACAAAAAATGTTAGCCTTGCTTAGATGCAGTGCAAAGTAAAACAAGTGTATTTCTTAATCCTTCATTTAAATGTCTTCAACTTTAGGTCCTCCTATTTCTGTCGGTACTTTGTTCTACCCTGCTGCTTCTTTGATTTCTACGGGAAGTACAGCCGGCAGCATAGTGAAAAGTCCCAGTACAAAGAATATATTGATTTTATAGCTGAAGTGAGCCGTGTGTGTGGATTTACAGTGGAAGAAGACTGTCTCAGAATCCCTTCAACAAAGCGGGTGAATAAGAACGTTGATGTGGTATATAGATCGAGTTTCACGAGGAGTGTAAAAAAAGCTACTTGTCTTTGATGTCTATTGCTTTGTGACATAATAGCCTGTGTGTCTCTTTATTTCACCTTAGCCCTGATGATGCATTCTCTTGATAATCATATGTTGCTCATTTGTTAAAATGAATTCGATGATTATCAGTCACTGTTTGAAGAACAAGATGTACGGCTGGTTTAGGCAAGAAGTGGATGATTTATTAATCGATTTATTGTAGATGATGGAAAGTGTAATGAGACTGTAATTGCTAAGCACCTGCCATTGTGAAATGTGCTTATTATGTCCTCCTCATTTAAAAAATCTTCATGAGTTTATTAGATATCTAGAATTCACGACAGAGAGGCCCCACTCAGAATTTATCACAGAGAGGGAAAACGTATGACCTAGAAAATATTTAATAAACATATCTGCATAAAAATATATTGCAATGTATATAAATGTTTAACTTAAGAATGTAGCATTCTCACAGACCTGTATAGTACTCCTTTGCAAAGAGTTGGTCATGAGTGTTCATTTTAGTACTTGTTACAGCTGCAAAATGTGTCACAAAAGTAGACCTTATAGTTAATACTTTCACAGCGGGGTAATATGAGTAAGTTTAACTTCACCCTCTTAGGTCTTTGCGTCATTCACTTAACTTTAAAAGAGACTCTGTGCTATATTAAGTTTCAAATGCCTGCAAAACATCCCAGGCGTTAAGATAAGTGTTTCAAGTAGGTAGCTGCGTCAGCATGCGTAGGCTGCAAAGGAACAAGTAAAGGATTATTCCATGCTGAAAAGAGAAGAAGAGAAACACAACGTTGCAACTGTGGAGCCTTCTTTGGGTTTGACACCGAAAGAAGGCTCCACAGTCGAAACGTTGTGTTTCTTTTCTTCTCTTTTCAGCATGGAATAATCCTTTACTTGTTCCTATTAAGATTCCTGTTAACACTAACTGTTTTAAGCACACATTGAATTAAAAGTTTTTCTGTCCCTTAATTTTTCATTAGGTGTGTCTTATCGGAAAGACTAGAAACTATGACTGTTCACAAGAAGCCCTGGTGGATGATCAAAGAACCCAGTATATTAAGAAAAGACTGGCCTGCCAAGCAATGGCTAACCATGGAAAAAGTGCTGGAGAAACTACTCACCTACAGGCCACTGTTGATTGCCTTAATGTCACTACCCATATGGATGATGTTGCAAAAGAAATTAACCATGACACTGACAAGCAAGTTTGTGCCACTGGGAACTGGGCAGCTGGATTCCAGCCTAGAGAGAAGATTGAATGTGTTAGAAACTGTGCTCATCTTCCTCGTGAATTAATTGACAAAGTTGTGCTTCAAGTGGCAAACGCATTGCTAGGTTTGAAAACAGAAGATGGGCAAAGATGTAATAATAATACATGGAACAGTGGAGGTAAGTTCTTGTTCTTGCAAGCAAAGCAAACCGAATGTGAGTGTTAAAAATTCCTTCTGTGCTTTAGGCCTCTTAGTTGGGCAAAAATGACATCAAAATATTTGTATTATGTTTTTCTTTGAAAAGAACTATAATTTCACCAGAACAATTCAACCTTCCATTGTTTTTTCATTTTCAGAGTGTAATTCCAAAAGATTTTTAAACGTAGTCCTGTCATGTTGAGCACCTGAACTTTTATTGAAAAGAGTCCTTCAAGGCTCTGTTCTCAAAGGAATGTGAAGGGCAATTTCACTGATTTAATTTCAGATGTACCTCCAGTGAAAAAAATGAGGAATTCTCATTTCTGATTTCTGACATTGTGTTTTTTAGTTGCAGTGGTGTATTATATACAGTATGCTGTTTTAAATGTAACAGTGGTATAATGCAAGTAGTTGCTGGTGCTGGAAATATATATTTTTTGTTATGAGTAATAATGTATTAGTAATTGCGCATGTAAAAAGCAAATTCAAAATTGAATTTTAAATTCAATATACTCAGAAAATTGAAAACATTTCTGCTCAAATAGGGACATTACTTGCACTATTTCATAAGTCCTTTTTGGGTGGTTATTTGTGTACATGTAACAATTAGTGTATGAGACATGGCTTTGTCACGTGGTCTCTGTCTCAGTTCATGCTAGGTTAGGTTATGTGTGGAGTTTGCATGCTCCTCAGGTTTGCATGCTTTTTCACTGGCTTCTTCAGTTTCCTCCTACAGATCAAAAACACACCATCTTGGTTAATCGGATTAGTGTTTTTTAAGGTGTCCCCTGTACAAGCTTGTCATTGTGTGATTGTGTGTGTGCCCTGTCATCCCATTCAGGGTATATCCTGCCTTGCATCCATTCTCACCGCGACCCTTGCTCAGTATGGATGCCGCACTAATTTGTCTCACCTGCCAGTATTTATATCATACTTGTTATAAAGTTATAGTTGGATTAAAGTTCCTTTGAAATATAAAATGCACAATTATAATTCATACCGAAAGAGAGTTTTGAGTGAATAAATAATATGATGAAATGGTGGAAACATGGACACCAATGTTATAAATTCTACAGACAATGATGTTTATGATCCCTGGGTGCAGTATGTCTATTTAAATAAAATGAAGGCATTTATGCATGCATGCAGAGGGAGAAGAAATCATGTGGGAGAGAGAAATAATCAGTTTTGATGAGTCTGCATGGTTGTACGGCTACCGCATGCACATCTGGAGCTATTCATTTTGGAGGCACTTCCTTTAAGAGCTTTTTGGTGTATGGACCTTTGTGTCCTACACCCAAGTAGGAAAGATAAATACTCCTGTCTGGTAAGAAGAGACCGTACTTCATTAATCTTACTTAAAAAAAAATAAGAGTACATTTTTGAGGTTACAGGAGTCTTCCAGTAAGAGATGTCTTCTAGTATGAGGTATGGACCTGTAGAAGTAAATGTTCTTATCTCATAGACTGTACTATAGTGACAAAACGTTTTATGCCTCTTATTGTAATTTCTTTTATTCACTTTCATGTACATAGAGAGATATACTTGGTTGTTTCAAAGATGGAAAAAGCTGAGTGCAAAATAAGGGTTATAATCTTTACAGCTAAGAGGTAGTGCAGTGTTTGAGATAACAGCGATATTCAGTTTCACAGATCTGCAATATGGCTCTTGCTGTGCTATTGCCCACAATAGAATCCCACAATATATAGTGACTGTGTGCACCTTTTAAGCCTAATTTGAGAATATAAAGAGATGATAGGTCTCAACACACCTAGATTGCTGTTGTGGATCTTAAATTTATGAACCTTGTGAGCTTAGTCTTATTTCAGATACATTGAGTTGTAATTATGGCTATATCATCGGGGCAAGCTTATACCTGTTTTAGTTTCTACTTTGGCTATCAAAATCTTCACCACAACTCAGAAAATACTGGTCAAAATTAAAGAATATCGCCAGAAATACCTGACTTGTGATACTGTAATGGGAAAAAAGACCATGACGTGATGTTGTAATGGTAGTTTATAAGTCCTTAACCAAGTTCGCATAACACCAGTAGGCTACAAACTCGTCCTGTACTCCAGAGAAGACAATATTGAAATCTAATTATTTTTCTTTAATTGGTGTTTAAATAATCTCTCAATATTTTCTAAATATTTTAATGAATCCAGTGCAATGCACTGTAATGTCTGATTTAGGTCTTGTTCCTACTAGTTTCATAGTGCTTTCTAGAATGTTGTTCATTAATACATGGCAAAAATAGGAAAATCGGCATTTCAAAACTAATAAGGATGTCTTTGTTAGGACTATCTACATATAGTACTACTAACACTCCGGTAAAAATTCCCTTCTCTGCAATGAATTCTATAAAACATATGCACTGCTTAATCCTATTGTTTGGGTAATTATTATGAACCTGTCAACAGGGACTTAATTGATGAATCCTATTAAATCACTTATTTCCTTTTGTGAAATACACATAAATATACATGAATTATTATTATTATTATTATTATTATTATTATTATTATTATTATACTTCCAGTGTTGTTAATAATGAACAATGCATTGGTACTCTTTAATGTTAGATAAAAAATTTACTTTCATTACTACATTTTACATATAGCTTCTATAAAATATAGAATCATATTTTATTTTGGACTATATTACACAAGATGGATATGAGAAGTCCTAATAATGATTTCCATTTAAATATGGAAGGTTTAAAACATAAGAAAGGTTACAAATGAGAGGTCATCATTTGGCCATTCTAGCTAGTTTGCTTGCTAGTAGATACTGTATATGATTTTAGGATCTCTTCTAGACTTTTAATCCTAATTTGAAGAAAATCAAATACTGATTGCTATTGGCATAGAAAGGCTACATTCTTCTTCAGAAATGTTTGTGTGCTAGGCTACGTTTGGGGTCACTTCATAGAGCACAGCAGCTACCCAGACCAGCGTATGATATACTGTACTGTACATACCCACACCATGAAGCGCAAACTATAGAATTGTTTACTGGCTTCTTCGTTGTTCAGTGGACAATCTTTAGCTAGGCAGCACCAAGCTTAAGAAAAGTACAGTAAGTGTACAAACGTGAGAAATCCATTTGACCCATCTAGCCCTTTTGGTTGCTAGTATCTAATAAATCCAAGACTCTCATCCAGTGGGTTTTTTAAAAGATGTCAGGATTACACTTTGGTCAACATAACTGGGTAGCTTGTTCTAACCGCCCACAATCGTGGAAAAAAAAGGGTCTCCTGCTCTCCGTTTAAATAAACTATTCCATAGTTTCTGTATTGGTCTTCCATTTCATGTCGAATTCTAGATTCTAGAGAAGTACAAATAGTCATAGTCAATGGGTTGACTATGTCGGTGTGTTTGAGGATTTACAATATTTTAATTTGTTTTTGTGACATAATTGCCATAATGATGTCAAGACATACAACTTTTTTATATCACTTCTTCAAGGTGTATACAGTAGATGTAATCTGCCACGTTTTTGCCTGGTCTTGAATTTTGTCTTAGTCTTCAGGAATTTTCTTTGCAATTTGCAATTTCTGTAGTACTTGCCAGTCCTTCATATGCTTAACTAGTTTAAAGAGTGTACTAGAATCCAAATAATTGATGTAAATTAGGAGGAGTAGTGGTACTATTTCAGATTCATGGGGTACTCAACTATTTCTATCATCACAATTTGAATACCCTGCTTCTATCTGTTCTGTTTCCAATTCATGATATACCATGTCATAGGCTCTGTTTGACATACAGTTTTTTCTTGGTCAAAGAACTCTCTAGTTAGAAAAAGATTGATCTTTTTAATTTTGTTTCTAAATGGCTCAGAATCCTGAAGCCATACTGATCGTATACTCCTCTATTTCACAGTTGCACCCGAAAAAAATACAGCTGAAATGTTGCACAACTGTTTCTATTTTTCATTATAAAATTAAAGTTTACTTGTTCCGTTCTTGCCAGTGTACACTGAAATAGCTCCCTGTTTTATTCTTAAGTTAGTTGAAATTATTGCTTTCATAATCTTACATATAACAGAATGTGTTTGTATGCCATTAGAGGTATTGATGTTAGCCATTTGAAGTATTTTGTTAATGGTTGATGAATAACATCTTATCGAGTACCATTGGTACCATAAGTAAAATTCTGTCAGACCCTTGAGATTTATATACTGTATAATTAAATGCCTTTAATACTTTTACTTCTGCCCCTACAAGGGTAATGGTTTTCGATTGAATTAATATTATATAATAACATAACAATTTTGATCTAATTAATTAATATAATTGATTTGTTACAAATGGGGGGTTACGTAACTATATGAAAATCAAGATTTGACTAAGCAGTTTAGTCAATAAGTAAAATAATTATTCATAACCTCGAACTTGTAAATTATTTCTCCCAATATACCCAAGTGCCTGGTATAATTAGAGGCTTGTAAATTTTGTGTTCTCTGGCACAGCTTTGTTGAGAGGTGTAATAAACCAGGCACACTTGGTTGAACAAATATTTATTATAATTACAAGACACAAACTACTCTACACACAACTAAACATACAACACACAAGTACTTACAAACAAGGCCGTTTCAGAGGCCTAAGATCCTGGTCACCCAGAAAACCCTGGATCGCTACTAAGCACTAAACTCTTAATATGCCTACAGAGGCCACACAAGAGATGAGCTGCCTTCTAACTAAATACAATGCAACTGCAGTTAAATCTCTCTCTCTGCACCCCGGATGCCAGAAAATAAATGGGAGCCTATATTCCTATCCATAAAAATGCACCCTAAGCAGGAAAGACATTTCTGAGGTATCGTTTACCCAGGAAACCCAAGTTCCTTAAAACACAGAATAGCAAGCTCTCTCTAACTAGGTTCAAATACTTAGCTCCATTCAGGTTTGGTTTGGATAATCATGAAGTAGGGGCTCTTGCCTGGCGCAAGCTTCAAGTCCTAGCTCCTCCGGACTTTACAAGGGACTCTTTGCTTCCCTTGTTTCTTCCTCCCTCTTCTCCTTCTGCAACCCCCCCACCCCCACCCCCTTTTGGTGTTTCTTCCTATTCTTCCTCTCCTGTGCTCTTAATGTGATCTACTATGTGTTTCTGTACTACTTCTTGACAATCATTAATCCACCTAGGTATACTAAGGTAAACTTTACAATTGTTTCTGCTCAAGGGGCCCCTCAGACTTCAGCAAACATCCTCTCTGCTTTGAAGTAGAACTGTTTATTGTTGCAAGTGTCACAGACTTTATCTAAAATCTAAGAGACACTTCTCAGTCACATAAAGGCTGGTGTCCATGACTCCACACAACTTATGTCAAATTTAACGACTGCAGTTGCTGAATCTCGCTCCCTTTTCTGTCCTAGAGGGTGTCAAATTATACGACTAGGAATTGCAGGGGGTGACTAGATGACTCCCTCACACCTTTTCATCAGCTCGTATTGCGC
This sequence comes from Lepisosteus oculatus, assembly GCF_040954835.1. Classification (NCBI taxonomy): domain Eukaryota; kingdom Metazoa; phylum Chordata; class Actinopteri; order Semionotiformes; family Lepisosteidae; genus Lepisosteus; species Lepisosteus oculatus. The sequence continues at coordinate 41,602,731 of NC_090696.1, read as the reverse complement.
CGTGAAAGTACCCCAAGGTCGACTCATTTTGGCAACCAATCAACGTGGAGGACACCGGATTAAGGGGAGGAGCACTAAAGTAAACTAACAACAAACATGAAAAATTGAACAGACATCTGTGCTGGCTCCAAAGTTCAACGAGCCTCTCCACCAGTTGCATAGTCCAAAATACTCGCTTTCCTTCCTTCCTTATGGCCACATTGTATGCATTGTACGTCTGGTTGAGCGCTCATTGGCTGTTGACTGTCGCAGATACAAGAGCCCACCCCTACAACTTGCCACTCGCTACGAGAAAGTCAAACCAGTTTGATTTTGTCGTAGCCAGTCGCAGAGAGTCGTAAGGGGTGTTAAGAGCGCTATGACTGAGTCGCTGGGGGTGTCACACTACACAACTGATGGTAACGGGCGCGCGCTGGGACTCTCTACAACTTGCTGTGATTTTCTTACGATTATGTAAATAAAGGCTACAACTGAAAAAATCCTAGGGAAAGTCATAAAGCTGTAACAATATAATATAATTCAGTTGCTGGGAGCCATGCTGCAGAATATGGAAAAAAAAGTGTCCTAAAAAGCTTTACAAACATACTGTATGTGTCGGCATATACTGTAAATAAATAAAACAGAAAACCCTCTTACTCTTTTTGATAAATTCCATGATTTATATCTTCAGGGAAAAAAGTTACATATAAAATTATATTTAATTTAATTTAAGAGTAAAGTAATCAAATATCTCTTGACGTGAGTGATTTGAAATATGATACTTAATGTTGAAGTAAAACTATAATATTTTCAATATGCATCAGTATAGGTTTATTTTAAGGAATTCTGACTTTGCAAAGTACTTAGGATATTTTGTAATTGGAAGCTACACATATATATATATAGTGATTTAATGTTAACTATTAAAATGTAACAGTTTCTGTGTTTGTATAGTAGGTATGCTGTTTTCATAGAGATAAAACAAAAATTGCTGTAATCATAGCTGACGCTTGGTAGGTTTATTTAAATATAGCAGCTGTTTTTCTTTATGGAAATCTAATACCAAAAAGGAAATTCCTGCTAAGACTATGGTCTTCATATCAATGTATTTAATATTTTAAAAATCTATAGGAACAAGCATATAGTAAAGATGTAAAAAACCCATTCAAAGCACACACAAACTAGTTCATCAGGTTCATCACTAGTTCATCAAGATTGAATGTTTTTAAAAGGTCTGATCATCTGAGTTTGTGATGGAAAGGGATTTGTGTGGATACTATCAGAGGATGTGCTGTTCCCTGTTCTGTCACCTTCAATTATAAAGCTTCACTGCTGCTTAAACCTGATGGTTTGTGGGTGGACAGCCTCAACGGTTTTGATAACACAGCAAAGTTTTCCCTGGCGGATCTGAGCTGTGGTCACAGTACATTCCGAGAATTGAAACGGATTATAACTCGGCTGACATAATACTAGAATCTACCCATTACAACTTCCTAAGTAAGGAAGCTGTAATAAATAAACTAAGTACAGTGTTATAACTTATCTTCATTCATATGCAACCAGCTGAATTAACTAAGTTCAGACAAGAGTTGCTAGTGTTGTTTTGTCTTGAATCTATATATATTTAAATATTGCATCCAAGCAACATACATTTTTGTTAGGGTTCATTAAGTGTATGATTTACCCCCAGGCTATCAGCAGGGCTAACAAGCTTCTCTTTCACTGTTTCCAAACCTTTCTTTTAAAAATATAAAATGTAATACCTTTTGTTGCTATTGACTTTTCTTTTGACTACGTCTTCTACTGTACTTTAATATGTCACTCTTAAATTCTCATTAACTGGTGGCACTAGAGTTGGTAAAAAAAATAGTTTTCTTAACCACTGCCTGAGGGTTACATCGTTGCTATGGTACTATGACCAAAACCTGGCAATTATAATCAGACTTTCTTAGGGTAGAAACTAAGAAACTCTCTGGTGAAGCTCCAATAATTTTGTGAATATTTTCTGGCAAATTCTACCAATTATAGCCTTGCAACAATGATTTTAATGTAGTATATCTTTTGATTTGAAATAAGCAGTCCCAATTTTATTTTTTCTACTCCTCTGAGAGAAAAATAACAAAATATAAGTGATTCACAAATACACACTAACCTTCTTACAAATAAACCAAGTCACATGATGAATACATTGCCATTCTCACCATTCTTACTGGGATCCCAATCCACCCTTGTATAATGGCCACAAATTAAGTCCCTCAATTGTCTTTAACCTGATTTAGTCTTTGATTAAATCACTTTTTCTACCTACGTGCCAAGTCGCAAATTACAAAGAGTACTTTTGGGGTTTTTTGCCATTAAATACGAACTTTGTAAATAAATCATGATTAGAGGATGGTTTATTTATTTTTAAAATTTTGTTACAAGTAAGGTATAAATCCTGTTGCGTATGGTTAGCATATCAAAATATCAAAATGTCAATTTCAGTCTGTACCCTCACATATTCTCAAGCCTTTACATTGTTTGTTGATAGGATATAATTGATTTCATATCATATTAACTGATATATTAATGGTATGAACACCAGCTGTTTTATGAAAAGCTTAATAATTAATTCTACTTTAATGACTCTGTCTTCAGTCTCTTTTACTTATCACCAACCAGCATTTCCTTGCACTTTGTCCCTCTAAAAATATTTTTGGGATTTAATCACTTGAAGAGCATTTTCATGATTTTCTGTAGGTTATTTTCACTTTAACTATTTATCAAAATTCTTTAAGTTATGGAAAGTTTTTTTTTTATTCAGTATTGTTCCAAAGATTTCTTGTGTTAAACATTGAATTGTTTCCTGGAGATACTGAAAAAACAGTCATTTCAAAAACTGGTGGTTACATTGTTAAGGGACACGATTCACATGATGAGGAATGATTAATAATACAGTTTTCTACATTAAGAATTTAACAGATAGTTTCAGTATGTGTATGAGAAATGAGAGTGTGATAAAAATGAAAATGATTAATCTAGAATTGCTAAAAAAGAGTGCGATCACTTTTCCATAGTTCTTTCATAGTTCTTCAACTGACTGTTTTGTGAAATACAAAGTGTTTTAACTCCTGTACATTCCTGTATGTAAGTTTTAAGCTGCCATTTTTATCCATGCTTTGCCCCACAATAGTTTAGAATTTAGACTGATAACAATTTAAATTATAAAAACTTTATAAAAAATGACACAATTGTAGAATGTAGATAGTATAATAATATTATTAATAATAATATTAGCTTAGATTATGAAATACATTTTTCTTTTGTAAGTGCTGCTTTGTTTACTTTTCATTTGTAACAAGCTGAAAGTGTAATCTTTATGACACATTCAACAGCATAAGAGTTAATTGCTCTTTATGATCATTAAACCTTATGTGGGGATTAAAGATGAGAAAATATACTTTATTGGAGTTTTGTGCTGAAATGAAACTACAAGTGTCTTCAAGGTAGTTACTTTTGTACTTTCCTAGGAAGTCTGACCCTAAGAGAAACAGCAGAGCTTTTGGACAAAGAAACACTCCAAAATCTGAAAAATGAATGTGGAGGCCTACAGACCCTTCTAAAAAACAATCATCAGGTGTTCAAAGGTATGGAATTCTTTTTTTGCTACAGTAACAATAATGGTCCATGCTGGAGAGTGGTGGGTCCCATTCTTACGCTGTTTTTCTGCTGGCATTAACATCTGTCGAGCAGATTGGGGAGTTATGGGTGTTGTCAGACGCCAAAGTATGTTTCTCCTTGAAGACAGGATTGAGGCTGTGTTGCTTTGAACTCAGCCTTCCTGTCTATATCTTGTCTATCCAGTCTCTCCACATTGAATGGTTGTTAGAATTTGAAGCCTTCTACTCTTCCCACTGTTAATCTGAAGGAATGGTAGGTTGTCCTCTTTACGTTTGCCAGAAGTGGCAAGCTGTGAGACCAGATCCTAGGTGGGGCACTGCTCTTTTATGCTTGAACATGGTCTTTTAACCAGAGTGCCCCAGTAAAATGCCCAGCTGTCTAAATAGGTACAAATGTATGTTGCTTTGGATATGCTTTGCATGGCCAGAGCTCTGTGTGCTAAGCTTTCAACAGCTGTTTGGTATGGTAATTAGTAACAGCAAGAAGCATCGCCTATTCTCATAATCTGGAAATCATCAAGGAGGAATGCTGTATGAACCCTTTGTCATTGTCTGGGGTTCTAAGATAGCTGGAGACTACCTCTTAGTACCTGTGTGGATGATTATGGCAAAATGGACTCTAATCTGGGAGCATATGGGCACAAAGCAGGACTGAGAGATTGTCAGTCCATCACAGGGCCATTGGGAAACTGACAATTTAGAACCGTCAATCAAACCTATCCATCATGTCTCTTTGGAAGGAAGCTGGAGCTCCTGGAAAACAGTTCACAGATGCCTGAGGCCAGAATCATACCCAGAACCCTGCAGCTGAGAGACAGCAGCTCTAACTGCACCATTATGACCAATAATTGCAAAGTACAGATGTATAGGAAAAACGTGAGAATAAATGTTAGTCATTAATAGGGATGGGGGTAAAACAGTGAGCCCTTTAAAAGTTATACAGAAAACCTTCATTAATTCATAGTCAAAGCAGTGCTCATACAGTGTACAGGTATTTCATGTTAGGTGAAACTGTGTTATTCAGAAATGTAAAGTAAATGGTGGGGGTGCATTTCATGCCCAACTCAAAATCAACCAATTTATAAATGTTACTCCTTTATTATGACAAGGTTTTTTTTATTTATGGGTTATACTTGAATATCATTTACAGAGAAAAGGTTTAAAGATGGTTAAATTAAAGAAATGTGGTCACGTGAGCAGTTCAGCAGAAAATGGCTTCACCTAGGCAGAGCAAGGCCTGGATGAGCAACTATAGAAGTAAAAGTTAGTGCTTTTCGCTAACACTTTGAGAAAGCAGATCAAATTAATGCTTGCTTTAATTTGCTCTGCTTTTGCACAAATGTTGCCTTCATTTCATGCCAGTAAAGGACATTATCATGTCTGCTCATTGTTCTCGTAGCACTTAATCATATTTAGTTTGACTCTAAACCTATGAATTTTCTATTTATCTTAAAATCACCATTATCACTGTACAAGTATATTCAGTGTCAACAGGTTTCAGTGTGGTTGGATCATTTTTAACACAGATTTTTCAGGAGTTTATGCACATTTATATTAATGTTATGTTTTATAACAACTATTTAAGATTAAGAAAATATTTGAGATAATTTCACATAAGGTGCATTGTCACTTCCAGAGATGCACATGCCTGATTTTAATTAGCTTTACGTTTTAACACAGATTTGCAGATCTGCATGCTTTGCTTTGTTATAATTACACTGCTTGCACATCTTCAGCTCACTAAATGTCAAAAACTTAACTCCTTTAATTATTCCAAGTTTTTAAAGACGTTTGACTGTCTTATTTTAAATTATTTTAAATAATTATTGAGAAGTTTCTAAAGATATTGCATTTTGAATGCAAAAATTGTATATTTACCATGAAAACGAGGTCTGCTCAAAAGCAGTTAAAATATGCATTTCACATTATATTAGATTCTAGAAGCTTAGTTCTTTGATATTCTCTTGACTATAATATAATTTTCATACTGTATATATACATTATGAAGCTGCAATGATTTAATATGAGCCAGCATTTTTAATGGTATTTTTCACCATGGTGCAGTTGAAGGGGGAAGAGTTGGGATCCGTGACTGGCGAATGGAGACAGGAGGCAGGACGAGCAAGCGGAAGACGTCCTCAGAGCTGCTCAAGACACGATTGTGCTGGTTCCACGTCAACCACCCACAGGGTTGCCCCTTGCCCCCCGAGTCTTGTGCGTTTGCCCACGGACCGGAAGACCTCCGGCGCTGCTCATTCCAGAGCAAGCGCCAAAAGAACAAGCAGCACCAACAGCAAATGTGAATGTCCTCTTGACTACCTGCTGGACATGGTTCGATTTTAGTTGATTGTTACTTTCTACTTGCCTTGGTCGGAGAACATTCTTCTCCCTTGGTAGTCAGTTGTGTGTGGTCTATGGCAGTGATTAAGCCAAAAACCATTTAACGACTCACTGATTTTAAAATTGAACAAAACATGTTTTGAAATATTTTTTTTTCTATTTTGTCCTGTTATTCCAATGTGTTGCCAAAAAATGGATTTAAAAGCACACATACTAAAAGTTAAAAGCTAGGAATATTTGTTTTCATTATATTCACTTAATACCTAATGTAACTTGATTTCTGTTCAAAATACATGATTATTGACATACAGTACTTCCATTGTTCTAAGTTGTAATGTCAGGTGAAATATACTCCTAATTGATGAGACCCTGCCATAAAATACCAAAGTGTAGCATTGCAGCAGCAGCTAGCTGCAGGCTTAGTTGCTTCTAAAATATTTGACTCAAGCCAAGAGGGTCTTAGATCTGCTGATAGCTACATACCACAGTTTATTAGTTCAGTCTTGACACTAGTTTTACTGCTTGTTTTATTTGGATTGCAATGCCAGCAAAATAGGGTAAAATAGGGTAATTGCGATGTTTTCATTGAAAATTGTAAAACTTTTTTTTTTAATCTGGGCTGTCTTACCCAGTCCAGCATAGATTGTGTCCAATTATTGCAATATTTTAAAATATGAAAACCACTGATGCTCTTGTCAATCTGAATACCAAGTTTTTTCATGTCCAGTTGAAATACAAGTCATTTTGGTATACCTGTAGACCTTAAAATGGCAAACTTTTTTTTGGTGGATATTTACATCTACTTTTCAGGATTTTAGCAATATTGGATTCACCAATTTTAGCAATGTGGATTCACCATCATAAATGTGTTTTTCTTAATCGTCTGTCATATTGGGTGTGTCAGTTTATATATTTATATTGGAGATGATGCCCAGCCCTAAGTGAGTATATGTTTATAAATTGAATTAGATTGGCTTTACTATGGGGAACAGTAGAAGAAGCTCTGATTGTTACACAAAAAATCATTTTTTGGTCCCTCGGTTTCTGTGGCTGTGATTTTTTTTGTTTAATAAATTTTGATGTATTTAACTCAGTTTCTGTATAAATACAGAGAAAAAAAAATCCCTTCACAGGGATTAGTGTTAATTTGAAAGATCTTTGTACCCTATATCCTTCTGTATCACACGATCCGTCAGCTAGGCTAAATTTTTCTGATGGAGCTCCCTCTCGGCCCTTCTCTGAGACGATTATAACTCTTGGACCTGGATGGACACCCCCTGTCTCCTTGCGCTGTGGGAAACGAGCCCCCCCAGCAGGCTTTTTCCAATTACAGGAAGATCCCCCTGTTGACATAAAAAGGGTTAAGAGGGAATGAGAGCTGCCGCATTCTCTTTCATCAAAATGTTAACATCATAAATAATTCGGAAAGGAGCATTGAGGGTGTTCTCTGTGAAGGCCACTTTGTTTTCCTGTCACTGCGCCCACCGTCCGCCACCTGAAAATGTCACTTTAAACCAGAGTGGAGAAGAGAAGAACCACCCACACAAACTGTCAGCCAGAAACAGCAGGCTGTCAAAGTATAGCCTTGCGTTGGAGAAAGGAGTCCAAACCCTGTGTTGAAAAGGGAAAAAAAAAAATTAGGTTGTGTGGAATATCAGTTATGGCTCATGAAATCTGACTCTGTTTTATTTGTTTGGGGGGGGCTGTAATTATTTTCTAATATAAATACTAATTTTCTAGTCTAATTAAATATTTCTAATATATTCAAATGTAAATCAAACTGTGAACAAGCAGATTCACGTTCGTGAAAACCACAGGTAATTGACATTGAAGTGTGCAAAATAAGTATTAGATTGTATGAATTCCTGCCAATTGTAGCGAGAATCTCACTAGCATTCTGTATTATGCTTTAGACTAGGAACTCTACAGCTGTAAACAAAAATCAGCCTGATCTTTTGCTAAGACAGCCTTTTGACTTCATTAACATTTCAAGGCTGCATTTTGTTTGTTTGTTTAAAGTGCATTTTTTAAACATTCCACAGTAACATAACCTTTGGAATGTCACCAAAATGTTGTAATGAGTCATCAATGCTTCATCAAAGTCTAAATAAATGAAAATGGTATAACTGAGGTTAATGAGTTTGTGATGTACTTACTCAAGCAAAAATTTATTGGAAGATTTTTTATTTTATTTAGAGTTTTGAAAATACATATTTTAGAGTGTATGAATTGAATAAAACGGGATGTCTTGCATTCACAAACTATTTTTTTTAGCAGTTTGGCTTATAATAAATAATACCAATCATGTTTTTTTTTACCCAATCCACTAATAATTTTAACAAGTTGGAATGCTCTCATTTCCTTTTTCTGTAAAATCAGTAAGGAAGATACTTTACTAAACTGAATACCAAACGAGGTTAGGCTAGTAGAAAAAAAAAGTGAATACACAACATTTTGGCAGTAGAGCCCCAGAGTCTGCTGATTCTGGAAAATGTAAGCAGTAATTGTCAGAAAATAACTTAAACAGAGCAACAGACCCAATCTCAATACCATCAATATGTTTAAAATTGTCTTATCCAAGTTGCTTCTTAAAGAGATAAGTTTTTTCTTTTCACTTTTTCTGATGTCTATTTAATAGCATCTGCAAAGGTGTATTCATTCAGAGTTACAGGGGAGCTGGAGCCTATCCCAGAATGCACTGGGCTCCAGGCAGGATACATCCTGGACAGGAGACAAGTCCAGCTCAGGGCATAGGTGTACCAAAGGAAATGAAAGGTAGTGCACAATGATTCAACATTGGTTCTTTAAAACTGTTAATTAACCATGCATTGTGATCCTGCACTGCTATGAAAACCAACATAATAAATCAATAGATTTCTTCCTGACAGACGATAAACATGTAAAAAAAAATCGGTAATTCAAACTGACCTCATGACACTGTTACTTTCATTAAATAAAAGATCAGCAGAAGCCTTTTGGTTGCCAGATTGCTGTATAAGCATGTGACACCTGACCTCAATCAATGATAGATTACTTCAGCAATGTCACACCCCAGCTGTTCCTTCAGAGAGAACATGCAGCTGCTGTGTTGTTGCCTTAAAAGGCCCAAAAATAAACAACACTACAATGGAATTGATTCTACAAAACAATATGGTATTGTGTTCATACAGTATTAGATTAATCAAACCTGATGACATAGTGTAGGTATTTCATTTAATTGTGTTAAAAAATTATAGCAAATAATATTTTCACAATGATAGCAGAATAGCCCAATTTGACTGACATTCATGTTGAAGCCAATAAACTGCAATTACTGTTTTTGAATAACACAAATGCAAAAACAAAATGTGTATGCCTGTTTAAACTGTAAGATATATCTTTTATCATAAACCAGTAGGTGGTGCAAGTATGAAACATTCAACTAATGAAGCAATACTCGGTACTTAAGTTGGTTTTCTTGGGAGGGAGTGTTTATATTACAATTAATAATTGTGTAGACATTGTTTATGAGAACATTCTATGTATTATAGCAACCAGTGTGCTCCTGCTTTCTCAATGCTGTTTTATTATAACAAAAAATATTAATTAACTTAATTAAAACCTAAACCTAAGTGTCGCTGTCTTTATCTCAGATATGAAGTGTTAAAATCCTATTCTGCTATACACAGTTCAATGATGGAACAAATAAAGGATTATTCCATACTGAAAAGAGAAGAAAAGAAACACAATGTTTCGGATGTGGAGCCTTCTTCAGTTCTTCTTCCTAAGAAGGCTCCACGGCCTAAATGTTGCTTTTCTTTTCTTCTCTTTTCAGCATGGAATAAACCTTTATTTGTTCCTTTGCAGCGTATGCATAAAGACAAAGCCACCTATGGGAACTACACTTCTATGACGATAATAATACTATTCCACCACTAAAACAGCAATAAAGATAAGACTGACCTAAATCCCTGAATTATGGCAATCCCAATTTATTCCACTGTAAATAATTACTGCTACAGTTTTACTGAAAACATAACCGTAACTGTGTCAAGCATACAGTATTTAATTGCACCACCTTCGTCACACAAGGACTGACTTTATAAAGCACCAATCCCTAATTGTTAAACCTTAAACCTTATAATAATAATAATTGCTTACACTTATATAGTGCTTTTCTGGACACTGCACTCAAAACGCTTTACAGGTAATGGGGACTCCCCTTCACCACCACCAATGTGTAGCATCCACCTGGATGATACTACGGCAGCCATAGTGCACCAGAACGCTCACCACACCTCAGCTATCAGTGGGGAGGAGAGCAGAGTAATGAACCCAATAGAGGAGGATTGTTAGGAGGCCATGATTGATAAAGGCCAATGGGAAATTTGGCCAGGACATCGGGGTTACACCCCTACTCTTTTTGAGAAACGCCCTGGGATTTTTAATGACCACAGAGAGTCAGGACCTCGGTTTTACGTCTCATCTGAAGGACGGCGCCTGTTTACAGTATAGTGTCCCCGTCACTACACTGGGGGCATTAGGACCCACATGAGCTGCAGGGTGAGCGCCCCCTGCTGGCCCCACTAACACCGCTTCCAGCAGCAACCTTAGTTTTTCTCAGGAGGTCTCCATCCAGGTACTGAGCAGGCTCACACCTGCTTAGCTTCAGTGGGTTGCCAGTTGTGAGTTGCAGGGTGATATGGCTGCTGGCATTCAATTCATTATTGAATAGTTCTACAAAAACCTACATAAAGGTCTTATATGTCCTGATTTAAAAATGTTATTACTATCATCATTGCCAAATTCTTGTTGGAATTATTCTAGAATAGTGAAGTTTGCATCCCCAGCCTAACCCATGAAACCAGTAACTTATTCTAGTATTGGTATATACATACCAGGTCATCCAAAAAAACAGGAATGGGATTTTAACACCACTTAGCATTTTGTAGTTCTAAATTTAAAGAAGGACTGTTGCAAGGAATTTGGCAGCAATGAAAAACAAATTAAATAAAACGTGTTTTTTAACCCCAGTGGCACATACATGTAATCTTTTTTCCTCCACCACCCCTGCTATTCTGAATCAATAAATATTAATCAGTTCATCTCAGCACTACTATCCTTTTACCAGCACCCAGTTATTATAGCACTCAGTTTACTCCTGCTATCTTAATGCTGTTTTATTTAAAAATCAAATAAAAACAGACACAGGAGAGGCATGTATTCCTGCATAACACGCAGAATCAGAGCCACCCACCTGTTATTCAGAGTTCAAGTCAACATATCTCAAAGAAGATCTCGCATCAACTGGATGAGTGATGCACTCATGCACAGTCAATCAAAGGATTCACTGCTGCTTAGCTAGCCCAGGATGGATACCTCACTCAAACCCACTCCAGGTAGCTGGAGAATCCTGACCATAACTGACACAGCTGACACATTTCAGATTCAAACCCATAATATGGAGACCTAGCCTGTGCTTTTGTAATGCCTCTTTGATAGCTGAGCTTCCTTAGAAGAAACTGAATAACGCCTGAACACCATTGGAAAAGAAGTTAAATGACAGCAAAAGAGGGAAAGGCATGTAAATCCAAAACTAAAATCTGTTGATGCGTAAGTAACGTTTTTACGAAGACTTTAACAAACTGTTCTTCAGTTATTAGATATTTTTCGGCCATGGATTGGATGGACAAAAGAGTTTAAAAAAACATGATGATCTTTGAATATGGAGGTAATAGTGGAGCTCTGTGGAGGGGTGATGTCTTCAGGACAGGCAGTGGGAGAAGGGAGGACAGCAAGGCGACTCTGGTGGGTGGGCTGTTTTCCATGGCATAATGAAGAATAGGTCAGGGCGATGAGGTGAACCACTTGTGGACATGCAAGAAGGCCGGTAGGCTCCATATAGGTCCGCCCTCCATGGAGAACAGACAAAGGTATAGGTTTTTTTAAACAGAGAAACGAAGGAGAAGAACATGAAGCTACAGTAGGTAAGGGTGATAGCAGACTGGGGTTCTGGGGTTGAATTTCAGGAGAAAAGGAATTGAACTTCTGTATCCGGTTAGAATTCTGTGGCTTGCTGTGATGACAGGAGCTCTGATCTCTGTTCTTTTTGAGCAGGTGGAAAAAGAAGGGAGCCATGGAAAATCGCAAGATTAGGCCAGTCTCTTGTGAGAGCAAGTGCTGAATGGTGTTGTGTTAAATGAGATGCGGAGGTGGGTGAGCTAGAAATGTGATATTTGCAGTATGTAGGTAAGTAGACGTGGATGAGATTACTGTTTCACGGACAGTACTCTTGGACTTTTGTTTAAAACTCAATTTCGGTAGTTTGATTAAACCACAAATAAATCTTAAATAAAACAGTAGAGGCGTGATTAAATTAGTTAGCGTTATTGACTTAAATTGCCTAGCTGAGAGAATAGCAACACGAGGATGAGGCTGTCAGAGTTTAAGCTTTGTTCTTATGAGAAATAAGCAGTAGAGCAGCAGCTGCAAAGGCAAAGATGAGGTGAAACTGTGGATACTGTGGAAGTAGCTATGCTAGAATCATGAAATGTATTTGTGATGTACTTTATACACAAGTGAATATTTTTCATCAGAACTTGAATATTCAAACTGAACATATTTATGGGTGACAGAAGTTAAATGACAGCAAAAGTGGGAGAAAATTCCAAAACTAAATCTGTTGATTGCATAAGTATTCACCCCAGAGTTAATACTAGTAATAGTGGAAGCATCTTCGGCAGCTATTACAGCTGTGAATCTCTACCCACTTTGCACATCTACTGTATGTATTTATAGAAATTTATAGAATTAGAAGTCTCTTATTTTTTTGGCCCTCTCCAAATTGTGAATTACATTGTAGCCAGAGATAATGAATATCCAGTCCCATGATTACTTGCATCTTTATGCTCTTACAACATGCCTTGAGTACGAAAGGGAAACATGGATTGAAAACTAGTTTCTGCCGGCATGTACTCTAGAATGTCTGCAACCTACTCTCTCTTCAGTTTGCGTCTTTTAGGACCTCTGGAAAATAATCACAGATTTTGCAGAAGTAATGAGGTCCTACATGTGACATTTTCACAAACTATGCTCATGCCAGGATGGAATAAGAAACACTTGCAAATTGGAATACATATGTTTGAAAACAGAAAACAGAATGCAGAATACAGAAACACATGATGCAGTGTAGTAAGCAATTCCTGATGACGACTTAACTGTTTTAATCAAGAATTGCCTTAACATTTGGAAACACTGTGGCACAAGAATATGAATAAGTTTAGTACATTGAGTTAGTAATGGTAAGATAGTATTACAGCAGGAGTGAATATGGTAGGTCATATAAACACATATTGTATAATACATAGATGAAGTTTTAAATCATTAAACAGCAAAAGTTAATTACATTCTGCCATACATTAAATATGTAGTGTTCTGACATCCTGTGATTACCAACACTAATTTCTGATGACCATATGGACCGTGCAGGTCAGACCTTCTTTCTGCTGACATGAAATAAAAACCATTGACTCAATCCATCAATAGCTCTGATGATAACTTGTAAAAAAGTAGATTGCAAAGCTTATGGAACAGTCAATGTTAGCATAAATTAATATGAAACACATGAACAGAAGGAAATAAGTTGAATTACATAAAATGTCTGTTGCAAACAGTTTAAAGCCATTATGATTACTTTTTTAAATTTTAATGGTCTTTGTCAAAACAACCTTTACAGCAATGTTTGATTTATTAATTGAAAAGAAGTGTTAAAAATACTAGGTTATGAGATGTTCAATTGATAGATCCCACTACCCAATGCATTTTACCCCATGGAAGCAGTTTCAGTGTAATTGTTACATCCCAGTGTGTGGTCCATGTGTGTTTTGTTGCTGTTCCTCACTTCCTGACCTTGATTGTTCTTCCTCCCCCATTGGTCCATCAATACATCATTGTTTCTGTGTGACATCATCATCAATCAGCTTCTCAGCCAATCAGAGTGAAGCTTATTTAGTATATAAGTTGGAGGTTTTCAGAATGAAAGGGCCTTTTGTTTGACTTTGGTCCCTCTTGGCTCATCTTCGGTTTTGTTTCGCTTTTGGGTTTTGCTTCGGCTTTGTTCGTGTGTGTTTTCGTATAGCTTCGGCCTATGTCGGTTTGTGTTTTCCATGTGCTTTCATTTGTTTGTTTGTGTTTATTGTTTATTTTACCATTACCTTGCCCTATGTTGCCATGTGTGTTATCAACCTCTGTGTTCTTTTGTACCCTGTTCCTGTTGTCTACTCTCGTTTTCCCTTATTTGTATTCCTAGTTCACTTGTGTATTTCTGTGAACTTTTGTGTATAGGGTTAGTTTAGGTTCTACATTCTGTAGACGTAGTTGATTTTTGTATTAGTAACACTAGTTTAGTATGGGTGAGTGCCTTTTGTCTTGTATGGTTTTGGGTAGTCAGTGAAGGTTAGCTAGGGCGTTTGAAGACACCAAAGGTCGTGTGTTTCGGGTTTTCTTTTGTAGTTAGGTTAGCTTTCCCTTACTTTCTTAGCCAGCTCCATTTTGTTAATTTTCTTTTCTTTGGCACCACTCTAGTTCCTTTTTACTTTGTGTTATTGTGTCTTATTACAGTAAGTACCAGTCACTTATTCACCTTAAAATAATCACTTTAGCTCCAACACTTGTTGTCACGCTTCCTAGTCCCTCACCAGAACCCACCTGCATCCACAAATTATTCTAAATGTTACACCCCTTTACCCCTTGACACTTGGGGTCGTAACAGTAATTAACAACCTTTTCCAGAGAACAGTAAAAATTTGAAGATGCAAAATCACAACACATAATATGAATTAGAAAATCTCAATGTGCTATAATGTAGTATTTTTTGCTATGTAACTTCTTATCTCCCCATTACAGTGCCTTCCAGATGTGTTCATACACACAAGGAAATAGGCACAAGAAACATCAAATATCAGGATTGCAGATTGGATCACGATTCTTGCTTAAAACTTTGAAAGATGTTACATTGGAATTATAATAGCATTGCTTAGAGCAAAGTGTTATTTGTAAATCCACCTCTAACAAGGCCAAAGTTCTGACTTCAGAGGGGGGAATTGTGACCATTCCTCCAGGCAGAATTGCTCCAGGTCCTTCAGACCATATTGTTTTCATTTTTGTGTCTTCTTGAGTTTGAAATGGTTAGTCAAGAACATTTGTTTTGTGTGCACTTAACTTTTTTTGTTGTTGATTTGATCTTTGATTTTTGTCATGCTGGATTGTTCATTTTTGGCTAAGGGACAAGGTGTCTGACAAATGTTGTGAATCATCCTGAATGAGTTCATGATTCTTCCTAACGTAACATACCCTCCAGCATATCTCACAGTATGTTTTCTCAACATGAGCTTTCAATTATTTTTTACACCAAATATAACTATGATGAGCAGAATTTGCTTTTAATCTGACCATAAGACTTAATTCTATTAAGACTTAATTTCACATTCATATGTATTATGCCAAATTTGAGTTGCCTCTTTTAGCGGTTCACCTTTAGAAGAGGTTTCTTCCTTACAACGCTGTCATGAATACCACATTCATGCAGAAGATGCTGAATGGTGGTTTTTGATACTTAGTATCTGGAAACTGCCAGTTCGTATTGCAGATCTCTAACCGCTGCCTTTGGATTTTGAGTTACCTCTTAAATCACTTGTTTTACAGCTCATAGCGGCAAGATACAGTTGCACCCTCTTCCACTAAATTTCTAAATTTCTGAATACACTGGAGCTTTATGTGGACTCTTTTACAGCAACCCCCTAGCCTGTGGAGGTTAATGACCATTTGACTACACTTTTGTGGCAGAGGGCAGAGTTCTCTGACTTTGACTATGATGATGCAAGTACTACTCAATATGTTCTGTAAGTTACGTCCTTTAATACCCCAGAGGAGCAGAAAACCTTCTGAGACCTCTACACAGCTGAATTGGCTTTTTGGGGATTTTGTTTAAATGGACACTGTAGCATCCAACCCACCCCCCCCCCGTCCCTGGAGTTATGGACTGCGCCATTGCCCTATGACCTTGAACCACAGCTTCCACTCCCCCACTCTACCCTATGTAAGGTAGCATCTTAGTGCTTTCCCTCTTTGCACTGCATGGCAAGATATGGGAAGCTATGCTCCCTCTTTCTCTCCACCTCCGGTGTCTCTCCCCTTATCTCTCCCTGGTGAACAACATCTTCCTCTGTAACTAAAATGGTAATAAACCCCTCTGCCAATCTGTCTCTTGCCTGTTCTCTGTCACCGTCCTCTCCACCAAAATGGGTTTGGGCTGTTTCTCCATAATACGTATGAATAAATGTGATCTTCATGTTTTCTGGAATTCAGATAACTATGCATGACAAATATGACTTTGCTCTGTGCAATGCTTTTACAATTCCAGGAGCAATTCATCAGGAGTGGAATAAATTTGCAGCCTACTGTATATAAAATAATCCATGTCTAGACATAAAGGAAATAAAACCTAACTTCCAAATATAATGACAGGAGTTATAGTATATTTTAAGGGACACCGTTTTATCAATTAAGTTAGTGAATGGAAAAGAAAGTAGGACTGTAACATTGTTGTCGCAGACAGGTCTTGGAATGGACTGTACCTGCCAATACAGACTGTCTATAGTTTGTAAGTAAATAGACACCTGGGGTAGTAGTTAGCTAGTTAATTAGAATATTGGTTGTGGATAGTTATGCATTCACACATGGGGCTAATTAATGATATGTCTTTGGTTATAAATGGTCTCATAAATGGAGAAGAGAGGATGGTATTTTGGAATATTTGAAAATGCTGAAATAAATCCTTTTGCTGTGTTCAGTATTGCCAGTGTTGATTTTAATATGTTTAGATCCCTGGCTTTATCATAGTTAGGATGGGGTCTGTCAAAATTGTTTCTTTAGAATCTGTGCCAAGGAAATAATCTTGCTCCAATGGATAAAATAGGAGAATGAAAATGTTGCCATCATCCGTTAGAATTCTGATGTGTAACTATAAGGCTGTGGGTCCAGTTCCAGGTAAGATATTGCTGTAGTACGCTTGAGCAAGGTACTTCACACAAATTGCTCCATTTAAATCCCCTCCTGTATAAATGGGTGCATGGGAATGTCGCTTTAGAAAATGTGTCAGACAAATTAGTAGCAGCAATTTTTTTTGATAAGCATTAAAAGGCAAGAGCTCCTGGATATAAAATAATGGATGTACAAAAGAAAGCAAAATCTAGACAACTGCTTGCATCTTTCTATTGCAATCTTTCCTCTCTGTAACCTCTGTGAGTGAGCATAAAAGGGCTCTAATCTGCAAAGTCAATTACTGGAAAATGAAAAAGGAGCTTTTACAGATCAACAGTTTACCCCAGGTAATATTTAAATGTAGGTTCAGTGCATCCAGTAAGCTGTTGCACTCAGTGACTGATTAGTGGCAAAGGTTTTTAATTTGGGGGGCTTTCTCATAAATAACATGATTTGGTCAGATGTTAAACAGTTGTTGTTCCTCTCATTACTGAAAATGAAAAGCTTTGCTGGCATGATATCATCCTTTAAACTATACAAGCAATTCATTGGCAGAATATTTTATTCTGTTTTTAAAGGTGAGGAGGTATTTAATTTGGCAAAATTGACATCTGTAACAATGAAAATAGCAGCATTATCCATAAGAAAAATCTTAAGTTCTGTTTGTTATGATTGATACCCCCCAAAACTGATGGAAGCCCACCTATTTCACAGCATGAAGCTTGCTGCATGTTTTCCTAGGTACTAACTAGAATAACAAGAGGGTATAATAAGAGAATGACTCAGATGGAGGTTTACCATGAACTCATAACCGGAATATTTGGAACATGCCATGGACTTGGCATCTAAAAAAATGTGTAGTTAGAAATATTCCTGAAGCAAACTGAAAGTCAGTCCTGGAGAAAATACATGGCCAATAATATATTGCGCAATTCACTATTGCACAATTTAAATCAAAATATAACTTGTTTTTCATCATATTAGAAAGTCGTATATCTTCAAATATCCTGAAATTCTTTTTGTGGGTGGAAGGATTTAACTGCAGTCATTTTGTTTACTAGCAGAATCTTTGTTTGATTGTTTTCAAATGCTCTTTAGGAAACTAATATAGTAGATAGGGTATGTTCTTCTTGTTTATCTTGCATGTTATTTTTTTTTCTCTCTCTACTACATTTCTGTATTTGTAATGTAATAAAAGATTATTTGGTGCTGTGGCTTCCCGTGGCATTTCCTAGTTTTAAGATGTCTGCTTCTTTTCCAGATGTGGTTTTCACAAATGAGTATAGCCTCATCCCTACTGAAATCAATGTAGAAGAATGAACCGTTTGAATATACTTAATACTGAACTTCTGGATTTCGGATCAGCCAGAATAAGCTGTAGAGAAAAAACTGCTATTTTTCTGCTCTACCTTCAGCAACATTAGAAAACCATGTATCATACCACATGTTGCTTAATGCCTCTATGACAAGTTGGCCAATTTTGTCAGAATTCCTGTGTTGTTCAGTGTTGTATGGTTAACATGAAAATGGTTTTCGCATACCGCAAGATAAAACCTTCAGACATCTCCAAGGAGGGTTAAGTCATTGTAAAAGAAATCGAGTGGGGAAACTTTAAGAAAAACAAATACATTTTACTTTTTAAACCAAAGCAGCATTTTTAGTTCCAAGACATAACACACAAAAGCTCCCTTTACTAGTGGGAAAGCATATTTCTGTGTGATTGTTAACATGGCAGCTTAAGTATTTCACTAACACCTTCAAAAATGAATTTAGGTCCAGGCTTGCTTTACACTGATTCTAGAATATAGGTGAAGTTAACCCTAAAAAGAAATATGACTTAATTGTGTAAAGTTGTCTTTACAGTGGAACTTAATTCGACATGATGCAAATATTTGATCATTGCACATAACATACAGTATCTTTACAATTCATTAGGGACAATTATTAACACTAAATTCTAGTGTAATATATAGTTCAAAAATATTATTCATACTCCAGTATTCGTTAGATATAAATATATTAAAATACAGCATTGCTTCAAATTACTTCTTTCTGCAAAATGGAAAGTGCACTGGTTGCCAGGGAAACTAGCGTTCCCACAGGATTTGCAGCAAATCACATGTGGCTGTTGTTTAACATAAAGTACTGGTAGGCACATTAGGAGAATGAGTTCAATTAATGATGAAGTTAAATAGAAAAATACACAGTGTTACAGGTAACAAAGAAGCATAAGTTTAATTCCTTAATGCTCAATGTTGCTTAATGCTAAAATGTTCCCCACAATTAAGCTAATAAAGTCCAGTTTTTCTAAGTGAGGATTATTTTACCATATACTGCCTGAAGACATCTAGCTTGTGCAGGAGGCAGTTGGCAGCAGCAGACTGGAACTATAGGTTGTTCATTCTGGTAAGGTGGGAGGTCAGTATTCAAAGAAGTTTAGGTTGAACTGTACAGGTTGAATCAGATGAATGGCAGCACTTTAAGAATTCCGTCAAGCTGTGTACTACAGTAACAGGAAATTACTTTTGACCTTATGAATATGGCATTTTCATAAGACAAATAATCCCTAATAAAAGAAAAAAAAATCAGATATACAGTATGGAAATTAAATGTGAGTCCATACAGTATACAAACCCTCCTTGTGTTACAGCATGACAAAATAATGCTCACACATTTTAATTTAATCTATTACTGAAAATCTGAAAGCTCTAAATGAAGTAAGATTACTCAGCAAAAAAGGAAACTTCTAAAAAAACTGAAATATGGTGATTGCATAAGATTATACTCAGACCTGTGAACTCAATACCTGGTGGAAGCACCTTGGCAGCAATTAGATCGACAATTGTTTTTCAGTAAGTGTTTTGCCTGTTTTCCATAGCAGACTTTTTCAGGCTCTCTAGGGTTGCTTGGGAACTGGTTAAGACAATAGTTTAAGTATTTACATGGATTTTATTCAGGATTCAAGTTAGGAATTGGACTGGACCACCCAAGGGTGTTTACTTTCTTATATATAAGCCACTCTGGTGTATCTTGATTTTGTGCTTCAGATCATTGCCCTGTTTGAAGGTTATTTTTCAGCATAGTTTTAGTTTTTAGCAGTTTGAAAAGGAACTCCATAACATAATGTTGCAGTGATGACTGGGTGCTGCTCTGTGCTGAGTTTGTTTGAAAGGCTTTGCATTTAGACCAAAATATCCAAAACAATTTTCTTGTCAGACCACATCTTTGCAGCATCACTTAAATGCTTTTTTGCAAACTACTCATAGGATTAGACATGGGTTTGTCATCCTGCTACACAAGCTAGTTTTATAAAGTGTCTTGGGTGTTTGGGGCAATGCGGTAAGGATCTGCGCCTGTGGCTGGAAGGTTGCCAGTTCATATCCTGCGGCCGGCAGAGGAATCCTACTCCATTTGACCCCTGAGCAACGCCTTTAACCCCAACTGCTCCAGGGGTGCTGACCCTGTGCTCTGACCCCAAACTTCTCTCCCTGTCTGTGTCTCATGGAGAGCAAGTTGGGGTATGTGAGAAAAGACAAATTCCTAATACAAGAAATTGTCTATGGATAATAAAGTGCTCTTATCATATTTGTTGACTGAGTAGCAGCACATTGCACATTGAGAAGACTTAAAGTTTATTGACTGTGCTTAGAAAGGTCCTCAGTCTTCATGGTTGAGTCCACCCATCCGTTTGCTAACCACTTCCTTCAATTCAGGGTTGCGGGGAAGCAGGCTACAAGCAATGGGTGCAAGGCAGGATACACCTTGGATGAGACATCAACCCATCACAGGGCAGAAACAGTTACAAACGCAGATACACACACTCACACAAGGACCGGTTTTTCCAGAAGCCAATTAACGTACCAGTATGTCTTTAGACTGTAGGAGGACACTGGAGCAGCAGGAGGAAACCCAGACAAAGTTCATCCTGTCATTTTCTGTGAAACCATTGTGAAATTTTTCCTTGTTTCTCTCCAGAAGGGACATCAGGATCTTAGTTCAAAAGGGACTGCTGCACAGCAATTTGGAGAATTTGTCTGTGGCACAGAGTATTACATAGTACAAAACCCGGATTCTTTAAAAATCTATTATGATACTATAAGTAACATGTACTTTATATGAAGATTCAAAGCCGATATAAATCAAATAGATAAAATAAAACCTGAATGCACCACCCAGAAACTTAATTATATATTTGAACCTGACTCATTGTCACCTGAGTCATTGTCAATATACAGTATAATGTTATGACAAAATAAGACTAGTCCTAATCAATAGAATGTGAAGTCATTAGTCTCTTGTCACTTTGTCATTGTGCAGACATCTTTACCATAAAACTAAAAAGGAAAATACTTAATTAAAATAGAATTTGTTTAGCTCATCAGTACTTCTTAATGTTAAAAATTGTCATTGGTTTTCTGTTTAATCACTCCTGATTTAGAATCAAATTATTGTTCAGGGATTTGTCTCTACAAGAATTTTACAGGCTTGGTTGCCTCTGAAACGTATTTGTCAGGGATTTTTTGCTGTTCTACTCGCTGTTAGTTTTATAGCACCATACCACCATACAAGAGAGTTACCAACAACTGATGAAGGAGAAATACAGCTCTCACTGGCAACACTGCAAGGTCTCAGACAGGTTGTAGGTCACAGCTATCTCTGTCCAGTGATAAAATGAGGATGCCCTGCCAGACCAATCCTAGCAGTTCTTTACCTACTGTATTTACTTTATGGCTCAACCTATTAAAATAAAGGAACAAGTAATAGGTTTATTCCATGCTGAAAAAAAGAATAGAGAAAAAACACAACGTTTCAGCCGTGGAGCCTTCTCTATTAAAATAAAGACAGATTCTGTCTTTGGAACACTGAATACACCAATGCATAGTTATCTGGTAATCTATTCATGGTGTACATTAAAGTCTTCTAAAAGCAGCTAAAATGTATCTCATATTTTATTCAGAACCAGACTTGTTCAAGGTTACTGTAAAAAAAAACACAGCTTAACGCAACACCGCACTACGATTTCTCTTTTCATTATTGACTTATCCTTTGAGTGAACTCCATCTGAAAAAAAAAAGTATCTCTAATTAAAAATCTCTCAATCACCTAATTGAATTTCAAAGGGCTCAATACTGCAGATGCACAGGAAAATCTCACCAAATGAAATATTTTGTTTGTGGATACTCAATCCACAAAAATCATCCATGTCTTTCATGAACAGACTAGTGTGGTGTGGAAAGATAACAGCCAGAAACAGCTAATGACTTCAATGTGAAATGTCAGTCTCTGTTTTAACCACACAAAAAACCTGAACACATTGTAATTCCCTGGTGATGCTTTTTGCATGAAACCTTTGTGGTGAATCATGTTGCTGTCAGTTAATTGTTTCTACGTCAAGTGCTTTCTATTGCACATTTTGCAGCTTTCATTTTCACCTCCCAAGGTGTTAAATTCAGTAACATGAAGCTAGTGCAGGTGTCTGAATAAACTGACCCCCACGGAGGATACAGCTGTTCTACATTTTACTGTAGTCTTTAAGTTCTATTTAAAAGAGGTGGGAAATAAAGTCATTCTGAAAAATGCTTGATTGTTTTACTGACGGCTCAGAACAAAATAATCACAAAAAATGATCAATTTTATCTGACTATTTTTCTTTTAAATAAATAGACAAAATGCTGCTTTTTTTTTGCTTTTAGAGCATGAACGGTAATGTATAACTGTCACCTAGCAAACTAAATTGGGAATGAGAAAAACAGAAAGAGACAAAAAAAGATCCAGATGACACTGAATATAATTCTTATAATAAATAATAAAAAGAGCCATGACCCAGATAAAAGAAGGATGCTTAGCCATACTGTGGAAAATTCCTCAGACTCTCAAGAGGCCATTCAGACCTACTGTATGGCCAAGTCCAGGGAGGGGAAAACTGGAATGACTTTCTGCACTAGTCATTCTTCTGTAGTAATTAAAGCCCCTTCCATTGACTTTCAGGTTTTTCTTTGAACTTCATGACTCTTTTTTGTGCATTTAATTTTTATATTCTACCTTTGTTTAGCTGTAAATTATTTAAGGTGCTTTCTGCCCTCTGTGCATGCTCCCCATTTCTGCTTGCTTTTACCATCAGAAGGGTTTCAAACACTGCAATGCTAGGTGGCTCAAGTTAATATGCTATGAGGAAAGAACACCATCTGTCAAACAGACTAGGGAATTGTATTTGACAACTCCAAAGAAATGTATAAATGGTTTGAGAAAAAAATCCCAGACACAACAGAAACAAATCATTTCAAATATGATAGGTTTAAAATGTAATTTATTAAACAAAAAAAAATCAAAACAATGTGCAATAATTAAAATGCTGGTAAGTTT
This sequence comes from Lepisosteus oculatus, assembly GCF_040954835.1. Taxonomy (NCBI): domain Eukaryota; kingdom Metazoa; phylum Chordata; class Actinopteri; order Semionotiformes; family Lepisosteidae; genus Lepisosteus; species Lepisosteus oculatus. The sequence continues at coordinate 41,579,371 of NC_090696.1, read as the reverse complement.
TTCAGTACATTATACCAAATATTGTAAAAGGAACAAGAAAATGTTTTGTTAAGTACTGTATATACAGTACATTAAAGCTCTCACACCCAAATTAAAACAAAACACTTCTCCCTTATATTATTCAAAACACAAACCATATATTCAATTAACGTTAAAATCCATATCTCACAAAGACAACGTCAATTCACCTTCCTCAGTCTTACATAGAATATAATTTTCACACAATATAAGATCAAAACTGTCCAAATAGTGTAGAAAAATAACCACATGGGTACAGACAGTACACATACTGTATAACAAGTAGTTGCTATAATACTGTCCTTATAATATGAATATAACTAAACATCATACAGAATCAATTCAACACTCCCTGAAAAGAGAAAGTGCTACTTTGATTAAGGGCATTAACTAAATTTAATTTCTCTACAAATGATGTAACTGCTGCTGAATGTCTGAAGCTACAGTATGTTGTGCTATCAAATCTAGTGTGTTTTTCAAAGGAAAGAAACAAAAGTATTTTTTTTTTGTTTTCAATAAACATCTTTAGTTGTCATTATACCACACAGCAGAGAAATATCACAGCTCAAAATATTCCAAAATGCTAGGAGCACCATTCTTTCTAAAAAAGGAAATCAGCTACAGACATAAAATGTCACCATGCTGGCTGATTAGGTTTTTTTTTCATTTTAAGGTTTTAAATTTCTGATGGAAATTTTAAAAAAATGTTTCACAAAGAATAACATCACCCTATAAGAAAAATGCATTTAAGAATATCTGTTAAGGAAACTTTGTTTTAAAGCCTTTGGCTAAGGGTTTTTAAGGGTGTCATCTGGCCTCTAGGATGAGGATGTTGAGTCCCTAAATACATAGAGTTAACCAAGCCCGGGAACTGCAAAGGTGGAGTTGGGTTCAGAGGGGAGGAGAGATGCAGACAGACAAATGCAAGCAAGAGAGAGACTTACAATGATATCTATAGTATCCACCCAGGATTCAGGAAATGAATTCTGAGTTACAGTAGATTAACAAAAGTGCAAAGTGGGAGAGACCTTGGTTGCTGTCACCCGTCCAGAAACTTTGTTAAAAACTCCTAGGATTTTTTTTCTAATGTACAAATGGGTGCATAAAAGAAATATAGCATAAAAAGCATGTTAATCTTTTCAGCGCAAAATTATTTTTGTTTTTATCTTGCTCAGTGAATAAAATAAAATAGATCAACTTTGGTTCTCCCGACTCCATATTTTAATATTTTAAGAAACTACATTGGTACTCTATAACTGCCCTTTAAGAAGAGGGTAGTAATTCTGAATTCAGTAAGTATTCTATAATACATAAGAAACACTCTCCTGAATGCTTTTTTGAGTGGGGCTATGCTAGCTTTTAAAGATCTAATGGCAATGTATGTCTGAAAGAAAACTCCAAACCAGTACAACACACTCAGCACTCAATTTCCACAACATTCACTCCTATGTTATTTTTTGATGGCTAAATCTTGGTTAAATGTATTAACTGGACCAAACATCTTACTTAGTTCACTCTGCATTTGGGTCAGAACATTTTTAAAAAACTTGATGACATCTTTATGTAATATGAATTCCTTTACTTGTTCATTCCAATTATTTTTTAATTTACAGGGTATAAGAAAATAGCCGGAAACTAACAGTTAGAGATAATTTGTGCAATTTATATTGTGGGGAAACTATTAATTATAGCTATAGGTGTATACAGTAACTAATTGGAATGAGTTTACATAACACACCTACTGTAAATACAGAATTTAGAAATACTGTACAACAACAACCAGCACTGGTAATTAATATGCTGAAAATAACTGCTTATGGACAAACAAATACCACCGGTTGAGTCTGGTTTTATCTGAATCGTATCCAAAGACTGTAACTTAAGCTGTTAGGATGAGTTGCCTTTAATTTAAAGTCTGAAGTGATTTAACACTCAAGCTGGGGGAAATCATAAGGTTATGACTCCAAATTCTATACATTTCAAAGCTAGCTCTCAAGATTAATATCTTATCTGCTCCATCTCTTTACTTAACCTTCTAGCAGCTGCTTGGCTACACATCAAATAATAATAAATAATAGAGAGACTGATACAGGTGCTTTGCTCCAGGCTTTTTTCACGTCTGCCTTTTATGTTCCAACAAGCGTGTAATATACAGAACAACAGTGTGCACGAATGAATTGCCAACTAGTTAGCGATATATAGATCTTTAAGGAATATGAAAGAATACAGATGAAAAGGTTTGTATATGCAGTAGAACAGTGGCACAGTGGTTAGCACTGATGCCTTGCAGTTCTGGTTCACATACGGACCTGGGCTGCTAACTGTGTGGTGGTTGTACAGAATATTCTCCCCATGTTCGTGTGGGTTTCCTTCCACTGGTCCTTTAATTGACTTCTGGGAAAATAGGCCCTGTTGTGAGTGCTTGTACCTACCCTGTGATAGACTGGAATCTGCCCAGGCTGTATTTTCTCTTGTGCCGGTTGTTTCGCTGGGTTAGGTTCCAGTCTCTCCCATGATCTTGTACTGGATAGAGAGGTTTAACTTGGTATCATACTGTACATCCAGAAAAAACTCCTGGCTCATATTTGTACTTTCATGTGCGTTTCTGAAGTGTGGTTATGGCATCCTCTGAAAGTGCACTCATCTTTATTGATGATCTACTGTATGATGACGGCAGAAGCAGGTCAAATTCTGAAATATTTTGTCTGTTCCTGTAGAAGAGAATGCTTTCTTATGTAACAGGAGATCAGCCATTGTGAGGGGAGTTCACCTAGTTGGAGTGTCCAGAGTGCCATATACAGTAAAGATTGAGAAGAGAGATTAGAGAGATAAGGAGATTGGTACGAAGGTGTGAACACATTAGAACTTGTGAGCAATATAGTGGGATGTACACAAGCAGCTCCCTGCAGCAGCTGGAACTCATTGGCTGGTCTCTTGCTGAACTCCCCTTGTAGCTACAGTACTGCTGCCCTGTTATACTTATGTACTGGGCAACTCTTCACTATGCAGCATGACAATGACCCAAAACTTACAGGCAATGCAACCAATATTCTCATCAGGAGAAAAAAGCAAAAAAGTCTCCTTATAAATCCCATTAAGAATTGACTTGATGTCCTTCAAAAGTCAGAACACCCCAATAATAATCAAATACTGCAACAAAGGCTTGTCAAGGCATCTGATAAAGATTTCAGTGAGCTTATTGAATTGCAGACTTCATGCTGCTACAGCTTTAAAGTGATGTACGACCAAATAGCTTGACTGTCAATGAAAAATAACATTTTGAGTATGCAGTCCATAACCTTTTTGTGGACACTCACATAGTTCCATAGTTCCTACAATTATAAAGTTCACTCTTATTAATTAGTTCACCTAAATTCTAATTAGTACAGAAACATGAACAGAAATGAAATACATTGGCTTTTACAAATAAAAAATAAACAGATATTTTTTTTGTTACCAGCAATAATTTCTCTTTAATTTTTCATTGAAAGTAATTTATTTTGATTTACAAAAATACTTTGGTACTGAAACTAAAAAAGTCCCTGCTGAGACTTGCTTCTTATTCCTTGAAACAATTTTCTGTCCTTGAACATTTTACCTGTGATTATTGACACATTTATCAATATTGAATTGTCAGCTTTTTCAACATAAACATTTTTCATCTCAAATTATACATGTTTACATATTAAGTCACCAAAATATTTTAATTATTGCTGGGTAAAGTAAAACCCAGAGTTCAAAGACACAGTTCTTGAGAAAAAAAAAGATTTTATTATGAATATCTTATCATAAAAATATAGACAGACTACAGTCAATCTTGTATATTAGATGTGAAAAGACAAGAAGACTTTTTTCTTTAAATTAATCAGTAAATATACAAAAGATCTGTAATCATTAGGGAAAGATGCAATTAAGTCCTTTTACAAATAAATTAAAACATTAACCTAGAAGGCAAAAGAGATTTAATCTGTGCTGTTGCTGTCAAAAGTGTCATGGTTACAATTCGATTTGTCTGAGGCACGGCTGTGAAAGATAAAGAGACTCTTTAGCTAATGAGGGTTTAATCAAAATTAAATTAATTTGCTCAGGTGTCCCTGGTTGAATCACAGATTTGCAAACGAGCAGAGAAACATTGGAGTCAATTTAAGAAAATTCAAAAAGGAAGATGCTCATCTTTGTATTTATGGATCCACCTTAAAATGTTGCCTCTGACACTCATTGTTTAAAGCACAATAATGAGATACATGAATATTAGCAAATAAACGTCCCTTGAGAGACTACTTAATGATGAGCGGTTCTGCCCAAGAAAATAATGTCTAGCTATATTTAAACTAAATATGTTAAGCTAAATAAGATTCTAATGTCTAGTTACCAAAAAAGGGAAATTTAAGAGTATTCTTACAGTTGTGTACCAATGCTCTTTATATTTCAGCTGGTAGTCATTTATCCATACAATCATATTCTACAGTAAGAGTCCATTTAAAAAAAATAATACAGGTTTAGCCTTCAGAATTATTCCTTTTCACATGCTCTGTCAAAATGTCAAGAAAACAAAACTCTGCATAGGTAGAATGTTGACATTGGTGGAATAAAAAAATGCAGTTTGTTATGATCAGAGACTGTTGTCATGTTAAACAGTGAAAAGCTTGCTAGGCTACTAACGGGGGAGTTCCTAGTGGATTAGCTTCTACAGTGTGGCTTCTGTAGCTGTCTGATGTACCTATCATTTTGAGCATAAAGAAGTGCCAGCTACTGTTACATTTTCTATTCCAAATCTGAACTAGCAGTTGTTTTTCTTTTAGAGCTGTGATGAACAACCATGTCAAATTGGTTTTATAAGACAAGATACAGTAAAGTACTTATGGATTTTCCTTTCTGGTGCCTGTTCATTCTTGTCGACACATTTTACTTGTGTCAAAATTTGAGTCCTCTTCCTCTTACTTGAAACCTGGCAACCTAACCAGCTAATCAACCAGGTGACAGAGAACAGTATTGTCTGAATTTCAAGGAAATGAATTTACGTTCCTGGCTGAGTGAGTACATGTGTAAGTTACCGGAGTGCTGCTCAAGACTTTCTCTGCAACAGGGAAGTCTTACACTAAGCTCCTCTGATTGCCTTTTTGCCTGATCAACAAAATTAATACTACCACTACTTATATGTCATTTTTCTAGACATTCCACTCAAATTGCTTTACAGGTAATTGGAACTCCCCTCCATTACCACCAATGTGCAGCATCCACCTGGATGATGCAACAGTAGCCATAATGCGCCAGAACGCTCACCACACATCAGCTATCAGTGGGGAGGAGAACAGCGTGGTGAAGCTAATTCATAGATGGAGATTATTAGAAGGCCATAATTGGGAAATGTGGCCAAGACACCAGGGTAACACACTTACTCTTTTCAAGAAACATCCCAGGAGTAAGGACCTCAGTTTATGTCTTATCCGAAGGACAGCACTTTTTTTTTTAAATAGTGTAGTGTCTCCGTCACTATACCAGGGCTTTTGGACCCACGCAGACTGCAGGGTGAGCACCTCCTACTGGCCTCACTAACACCACTTCCAGCAGCACACTTAGTTTTTCCCAGGAGGTCTCCCATCCAAGTACTGATCAGGCTCATACCTGCTTAGCTTCATTGGGTTGTCAGGTGTGAGTTGTAGGGTGATATGGCTGCTGGACCTTTGTCAATGAACCTAATTAACACTAATTCAATTGTAGCACCTACAACCAAAACAAACAAATTGAGTTTCTCCTCACCTCTGTCTCACTTGAGAACTGAACCCAAGTCAGGCCTTGTGCGTACCTTCTAAGAAAGCAGAACTCAGTGGAAAGTATCAAGGTATTCTTATTAATTTCTGACACCAACAGTAAAACCTTTGGCACTGAATCGGTGAAAGAAGATTGGAAATGTATATGGTCCATCTCTGAACCAGACTTTTAAACTCTCCATGTAACACCCTGGCCAGTGTGTTACTTGGGGTGCATATAAATTCAATGTTCATATTACAAACCTTGAACATTTTTTTTACAGTATGTTTACTATAAATATGTACAATAATAAATTTTAATCCCATAATTGACAGTAAATATGTACTTGTCTTAGAGTGAATGAATATTGGCATATATGAGACTTTAAATTATGAAGTTAACAATAACAAGTGTTATTATAAGTATTGTTATTAGTCAATATATTCTACCCTTCTATTACCCATACCTTTGTGATCATCATCTAGCTAGTGTCAACATCTGCATTTTCAGGAGTTTCAAAAGAAGAAAGGACCTGAGGAGTTTACTGAGCTGTGTTGCGTCTGAGATGTATTAATCAAAGAAATCCTCTGGGTTGCCTTGGTGAATTAAGTACTTGGTAAATCATTAAGTGTAATCAACAGTCCAGGAACATAGGATAAAAAATAAGAGTAGAAAGGGAGGAAAACAGGGGAGAAGGGACGGACAGAACGACACAAGGGAAGTGGAGAAGAGACAGTGCCAGGCCAATCAGCTTAAGACCAGAATCGAGTTCATTATTTGAACCATGTAAAGACAGCTTGCCATTCTGATTTTCAGGAAACTCTGATTTCCTGTATAGAGAATCTCTAGGTTTAAACTGCCTCTCCTGGGTAGTAGATGCATTCCTAAAATAGGAAGACAGGTTTCCCTTTCACCGTGTAACATTCACATTTATAGAGAGATTTATCAGCAGGTTTTATTGTGTTTAATTTAGAAAGCAGGTTTATCCCCTTTTTTGGACTTCTATAGGTGTTATGTAGGATTTGAATATTTGGTAGCAGTGTGGGTTTTTTTTTTCTTAGAGCATAAACCACTTAGATAGTGTATCTTATATGTTGTAGGCTGTGTTGTGTGCTGTTTAGTGTGTGTTCATAAATATTTGTTTACTGTTCATAAATATTTGTTTAACCCAGTGTGCCCAATTTATTACTCTTTTAAAAAAAGCTGTGCTAGAGAACAAAGAACTCAGATGCCTCTAATTATAGTAACCACTTGAGTATGTTCTTGAAATATTTTTATAATTTGGTTATTTTACAAATTGGGTTATGATTATTTATTTTACTTATTAATAATTCCAACTCTGTCTATGTCTGTAATTCTCTATTTTGTTAACCCTGTGTCTCCAACTGTATCAAGACAGATTGGTTGACATATATCTGTACTCTTGATGTTTTTTGCACCCTTTTGTAGTATTAAATAAAGATATATTTTGAATACAATGAATCATTGTGCATATATTTGTATTCCTAGTAGCCATAAAAATACAAAATATTCTTGCTATTTACTCCTCCAATTTTTCCATTTTACTTTTTCAGTTCCAGTAAATTCTAACCATACTGTAACATCTCTACGAGAGAAATCAATTTCCAGTTTGTTGTGTTTGGCAGCTTTCAACAAATGTAAAATCTGTTTATCCTTATCTAAAACGGTGATTATTGTCATTCATGGAGACGCGATTGCTATAATTATTTCCTTTCTTGATTTTTAAACATCAGTCAGTCCTCAAAAACTAAGTGAAGGGTAAAAATCTGAAAACAGAAAAATAAATTCTCATTAGTTTACATGTTAATCCTCCTGATTGATTCCTAAGGTTAAGAAAAGCACATATAACTTGTCTTTTTCCCTAACAGGACTCTGAATCGTGAAAGTAAAAAGACCATCACTTATGATATTTACAGTCTATGTACAGTCATTTACAAGATAAAATGTGTAACAATTCTAAGATTGCAGACTCACTGTGCACCTGTGTGAAGTCATGCTATGAGGATGGTGTCTTCCATTCGGCTACAGAGGATGCACCTTTATTATACTGAAACTCTCTTTGTAACGACAGTATGTATATTTATATTCATAAATTAATATTGTTTATAACATTCAGAGACATTATACTTCAGTTAGTTTTATTTTCAGCTACAACATTTTTCTTTAGTTACGTAATTCCATATTAATATTCCGTAAAGCAATCGTTTCACTTAAATCTAACATACCACAAGTGCCACCTATCGATCGTCTTTGGCCAGTGAAGCACACAGCGACTTACATCGTGTCAACTGTGGTAGTCTAACGCAGCAATGCATGTCAATGCATGTTCTGAGTGGCTTTGTCTGTATGAGGAAACAGCTATAAAAAATGCAAGCTTCATTATTGCAAAATTTTGTAAACCAGGTGTTCATAAATTGAGATGAGCATCCTGGTTTAGAGTGCCACATCATCTACAGCTATTCATCAATGTATGTTTCTAAACTTGGGGTGTGACATTGCTTTTTGACCACCCCTCTCCAGATTGGATAGCCATAAATACATACTGTAGCTTTGGAGATCAAGTTCTCATTAGGTTCACTTGGTCCGTGTTAGTTGCATTTATATTAATGGAGAAAAATGCTTTAAATCATAAAATACCAAGCTATTCTCAGTAACTCATTTATCTTTAAGACGGGTCAGGTTTTAATTGGTTTGGAGTAAAAATAGCATGGCTGAATAGACTAATGGTTGAGTGAGAAAAGCTACTGGAAAAATACCCTTACTTGCATAGTCGGCTTTTAATTTTTTTGACATATACACGACGATTATTATATCTCTGTCCCTATTATGACCTTGAAGAGTGCTTCATGTTTCTTCAGGTGCTTACATCTGCAGTCTACCAGGTGCATCTTCATCAGACAACACCCAAAGGAAGAGACAGAATGGGGCCATGAGATGATTCAGCACTCTTTAAGAAGAAAATCTACACAGAGGGAGAGCTCCAGAAGGTTTATTGTGAGCACCCCTACAAATCTATAAAAACTGATGAAAAAAGAATGAAACAAAAACAGTAAATCATGATTTAAGAAGAAGGGAACTCAAACAATTTCTGCGAACAATGCTGTAAACGCAGAGCAGAGATGCATTTACATTGTAGTATGTTTTTGCATCTTCTAAGACTCACTAGATCCAATCAACATTAACCATATTCTTGAAGGATAAAAGTATTAGAAGCACTTCTAACACCATACTACTGAAAATAAAGTGTTCCATTAAATAAGACAGAATGCTTTTCACAAACCGTCCTCAGCTATTTTGTCTACTCCGTTCCGCAGAAGTCACAGAGCCTTCAGTAATTTCATTAATGCATGCCTTATTTGCAATTCTTTACAAGACATACAGTAAGTAGATAGTAATTTAAGTAATCCTCTGAAACCCACTGGACTGTATCCCTCACTACATTTGCTCTTTATACTTCCCTCTATCAGAAAATGGGCAAGCAGCTATCTTGTAGGAATTGTTCTTGTATCCAATTACTGGCATGTAACATTACTGTAATATGGGCGTCCAATGTACATTTCTACTGTAAATGCAATATGTACTGTATATTTACCTTTTCTAAAAAAAGTGTCCTCCAATGTGAGTTTAACTGTTGGTTCTGAAGAGGTCCACTAGGTTGAATATCCTTTTTTTTGAATACTTAATTCACACTCCCTTGAAATAATTTTCTGTTTGAGACATTACTTTAAACCAGGGAATATAACTGGTCTTTCTTTCTCTAGAGCTTTACAGAAATTGTTTATTAAAGCATTAATTACATCACACTTACAGTACATTTAAGGTCATATGCCAGGTGTTGAGGAGTCTTGATTTTTATATACATATTTTTGGAATTCCTTTGCAGATACTGTACTAAAGTGTTTGCTAATCTTCCTATTTTGTTGTTAACTGTGAATTCTTCTAGCCTGCAAACTGTACCTCAACCTACAGCCTACCATCAGAGGCAACCCAGGTTATCAATTGCTGCATTTTTTCTGGGTATCATAATGACTTATGTGAACCATTTAAGTTGGTACGTTGTTAAATCAGCTGTGTTTTCCAGGTCTTAAACACATGGTTATTGAAATGTTCAGAATCCTAGCACCCAAGAACCAGGTATGATTGCCATTGATCAAGATAATTGATTTGAATGAGAAATATCAGTGTTCCTAAGAAAGATTCCTGTGCTCCTCCACCACATCACCCCAGTCTGAGCCTTTCCCATGTATCTGTATTTGCACTTTTCTACCCATTAAGCTGTTCTCGATTCAAAGATATGTGTTATGCTGAACGCCTGCAATGTGAGACCTAATCTTTTAGGGAGAACTTTGTTACAAGCCTTTTGTAAATCTACTTCCCTGTACTGTGTTTTTAATCCATTATTGTTGTTCTTTGTTCAAATAACTAGCAGGCTGGATAAACTCTGCAAGACAACAGACTGATTGTGAGGTGTTCTTTGCATAGTGGTCTTCATGTTGGCTCACTATCTCCTGTATTCCTAAAAGCTCTGCTCACACAGTCAGACAGGTTTTAAACTAAACTGCTCTCCATAAGGACAACCGCTAATGATAGCTGGAGACTGTTACCATGACATTTACTCCAGTTGAGAGTGTTCTGCAGTCTGCCACTGACAGATTCCTGGATAACACAATAGCTACATCTGTTCCAGATCCTCCCACTGCTTCTCCCTTCATCCTTCCTGCAGAAGCTGTATTTGCCATCACCATGAGATTATTACAAGTAATGACACCAATGTAATGCCTGTTGAGTTACTGGTCTCCTCTGAAAGAACTGACAAGTGTTCAGTTGGCTGTGGTGATTTGTCTATAATCACCACAAATATATTTGTCTATAATCACCACTGGCGTGGCCACTGGCCAGTACTACTGTGACACGCCCCACTGTGATGCAGTGGGGAGAGTGAAACAGTTCCTTATAGTATAATAGTATCTAGAAAAATCTGCCAATATTCTGCAAACCCACATAAAACTAGACAGAAAGTATTGTTCGGACTTTATCCCTTTTATGTTTCAAATGATGTTTTTTGACAACTGCCAACATACACAACATCCTCGGTCAATCACTGCCAACATCTTTGTTTTTCACATTTTAAGTGGTCTGTCTATCTTCTTCTGGACCTCTTCCTAGATTCTAGTTATTTCAGAGTGTTCCCCCTCTTGGGTAAGACTGCACAGGCCTCTTCCTTTTTTGTTGCTCTTCTCTTGGTTTTATTCCCACAGTCCCTAGACTGTCTCACTAACTCTTCACTCTTTGTCTTCATTAGACACGAAGCACTCCACACACTGTTCATCATCGCTTGTCTAAATTAACTTTAATAAAATGCAGGCCCTAGAGTATTCAATATACTCTGTATCGCTCAATCGTTATTTTTAATAATAACTTCAGCTCAAGTCTTTGCTGTTACTCTTGACCTTCACTGACAACCAGTAACTCTTCTCATCACTGACTACCCCATCTGATCCTATTTGGCCTTTGACACCTGTCTGTAACTGACACTTGTACACCTGACACAGCAGCTTCTTCCTTGCCAAATGATGCCCCAGTCCTCTAGGTACCAACATCTGCATGCAGCCCTTTCCCAGTTGCTATGCAATACACTTCAGCTCCATTGAGCTTGGCAAACAAAATGCCTAACCAGCACCTGTGACACTTTCAGTACAGTCTTACAATAAAAGTCCCACAGACCTGTAAACCAGCTCAATCAGATACTGATGGGACCTTTAAAAGCCTATCTTTAAATGCTTATATTAATTAGTGCCCCTTATCTAGAAAAGAACATTCTTTCTTGAGGAGGATAAAAAAGTCATGTAAAATCACATGCATTCACTGACAGTCTGAGGTCTAGGATTATTTAAGCTTTATAAATTGCCCTTTAAAGCTGATGTGAGGACTGACTAAATATTTAATGTCATTTTTAACTCTTTAACCTCTATAACCACTAGCCCATCTCCTAGAAATCGAGGTTAGGTTTGCCTCACCTCTGGACTTCTATGGTAAAAGAAAAGTGGTGTGTAAAGGAAAAGGTAGAATGCATTTGAAGTTTAATCTTGATCTTTTCTTTAAGAAATGTTCTGTACAGTATAATCATTTTGACTATTTATATTGATAAACTGATTTCTGCATGCTTTTATTTGACCTAGGGCATTTAACAACAGTCCATACTCATTTGTTCCTATACTGTAGATACCTGCAGCTTTCATGTTGTGAAATAGATTCATGTCTTACAAACAAAATTAACATACTGTAAATACCTGAAACCATCTAAGCTTATTGTGTAAAATCTTTTCATTTCAAAATACCTAAACAGTGTAGGTAAAAAGGAACACACAGAAACACTAATGGATTCTAACAGAGACTGGCTTTTACAACCCAGATACTCAAGCCTTCTTTTAATGAATAAATGGATATTCCATTAAGACCTGCTGACATTTTTGTGTCTCTAAAATGGAACACAGTGAGTCAATTGATGCTGCTAGCGCCAAACTCTTGACCTCAGTTTCTTCCTCTTCCACCAGTAAGGTGTTTTATTTAATGTAGGCTGTTAAGAAAAACAGAAGCTGTGTTCTGCTACTAGGGAAACATCCTATTTTTAAACAAATTCCCATCATTAAGCTTAATATGATTTATTTGAAACAAAAGGTCAATCATAATATTTACATAAGATGTGCTGCAGCAGAAACCTAAAGTCTGTGCTCTTGTAATGTGCTGGGTTACTGAGAGCTGTTTCAATAGTATGCCGTAGACTGCACTATGAACTGCAAGGAGGATGCCGAATTATTAGAAAAGCTGCTCTGAAATTTTAATACCTTTTGTCAGGTTAAAACAAGTATGAGGCACTGGTACCAAAAAGTGAAACCTTTTTTTAATTAAAATAATGTCTTGCCCTAATTCCTCTGTTTCTCAGTATTACCTCTCTGTCCTTTGGTTGACAATGCTGACACGTGCCCTGGATTTCTGCAATACTTGCATACTAATGTGCTCATGGGTTTAGTCTAGGGTTTCTATTCTTTCTGGACAGTCAATAGTTCTGTGAAATGTGAAACTCTCCCTCATCAGAGTCTGTGGTGTCAAAAGGCTCGACTATTGTGGTAGGGTTTTAATGACTTGTCTGTGTAAGAGTGACACCATTTCCTTCAGAATCCTTCTTCTGGAATTGTATCTGTGTTTTGTGAGCTTGAGATCCTAAGTAAAGCAACATGTAAGATATTTTCTAAAGTCTCCCCTGGCAGATAAGGGAACTTGTTTAGCCAGCAGCTACAGTACATATCTTTGGCTGAGACTTTAAGCATCTCATCACTCAGCTACTGCTAAAATAGTGGAGCTGGAGGAACGTAATGTATCTCACTTCACTAAAGGACTTTGACAGGACTTTCTAGTAAGGGGCTTGCGGAACTTTTAGGATCAGACTCTGATCTGATGTTATATGTCTCCATTTTTTATAACTTATCATTTACCATGTCTTGCAATAATATTCAGCTCCCTTTGTCATTACAAAACAACATTTTTTATTTATTCCCTGTTGTGTGTTTTATTATTTTGCTGACATTTAACCATTTACCCATAAAAATGTGGTTTGAGACTTGAAGTTTTGGTTGAAAATATTCACTTTAAAAATGCTTAGAAATGATCTGTAAATTGGAAAAAAAAATGGTCATCGTCGAAAAGAGATGAATACTTTTGCATGCTCAAAATGAGAGTACAATTTCTATCTTTCCTTGTCATACTGATGGATTTTGATGTACAGTTTAATCAAGGCAATTAAAATGTCACTTCCTCCCATCCACTTCTCAGCCACATCTCAGTCATTCCTGTCATCTCGATCTATTTAGGTCTGTTATACTGTATATTGGGGTATTAAGGTCTGATTTGCAGCTATGTAGAATGTATACCTCTGACTGGATTTATTGTGGTCTGTGTTGCTTTCAGTCTATTCTTCAGAATGAATGCACCTTTGATATGTGTTTTGATTAAAATACAAAGAAATATAATTTTGGTACTGTATGTGGTGAGCAAAGGGACCCTAAATTTAATAAAATGGTTAGACTCTACTGATAATCGAAAACTACAGATGATTTACATACAGTACCTGCATCACAACAAATATTTTAATATTCCATTTTCAATATAATATATAAACCATAACCTGTATTGTTTATATTCATGAACCAGGAAACCCCAAGGAAAGAAGAAATAATAACGGAGGAAAGACATGGAAACTTAAGTAAAGGCAGTGCTCCATGTTTTACTGTTATTATAATGTGACCTTAGGTGTCCTTTGTTAAACTCTCCCTACTTACTAATTAAAATGGTTTAGCCTTCCAAGTGGCTTTAAAATAGAACTGGAGTTGCGAGAAATGATAACTAGGCTGAGTGTCATGTTAACCTTTGAAGCGAAAGCCACTGGAGAAATGAAAGAATCACAGGAGTTTGCTTCTGTACAGTTAGACTCACACAAAATGAATTACTTTAAAAATGAATTGAAAGCAAATTCATAAAGCGCCACTTTCTTTGACTGGTAAATGAAAAAAAATCATACCACAGATTGCAGAGCAGTTAAACATTTTGTGGGCTTTTTATTTTACATTTTTATTTTATTACACGATAGCTTATTAGGACATGTACTGTAAATACTGTGCATGTATCATTAACATTTTCATCCATGCACCCACTCCATCCAATTCAGGATCGTAGGGAGTCAAAATGTATCCCAGCAAGCAACACGTACAAAGCAGGGTACATTCTGGATGAGACACCAATCCGTCGCAGGACACTCACACTTGGCCCAGAATTGATCCCAGGGCCTCAGCACTACAAAGCAACATGGCTTACCACTACTCCACCATCAAAAACATTTATTTCATAAAATTATAATCCAAATATTTTTTTTTTAAATAAATATTTATAACACAAATTCCTGCAATAATGGCTATGTGTAATAAAGCAAAAAATATCTTAAAACAGTAGAAGCAGAATGTTTCCATAATGGCAGCAGGAGAAAAGTATACACTGTATACTTATACTTGTTATTAAGTACAAACATCTCAGAAGTATACAAATACTAAAATGAAAACAATTGACTATGATGGACAGCTCAGTCACTTCACTGCTCTCAAATTAGGGTTACCTTATAATATAGTAAAGGTTATTCTGTCACGTACATAATGTCATATGAAGAGTACACCTCAATATAACAAAATGCATTGGATTTAGAATTAGGTTTTTCATGGAAAAGCACTGAAGTGCTGCTTAATAAATACCATGAAAATGCAAAGTTGTCACTGAAATATAAAAATAAAAACAAAAAGGAGAATACAGTACATGGCACAATTACAAGTCTTAAATATCTTAATTGTTTTTACCTAAAATCCACTCGCTAAATTATATGTATGAATCAACATCTAAGGTTGCTTGGTGGTGCAATTGGTCAGCCTTGCAGCCTTACACAGCTGGGGCCCTGAGTTCAATTTTAGACCTAATAATCTATCTGTGTAGAGATTTAATGTTCTTCCCATGTTTGTGTGAGTTTTTGTTAGGTGCATCCTGGAATAAATGTGTCTGTCTGCCCTGTGATGAACTGGTGTCCCATCCAGGGTGTATCCTACCTTGCTCCTGTTGCTTGCTGGAATAGGATCCAGCTCTCCCATCGGCCTGGATTGGATAAATTGGTTAGGAAATGCATGGAAGGAACACCTAAAGGTTTCATTTAGAATAGAAAACTCAAAATCTAAGGGTGCAAGAATAGTTTCTCCTTATGCAGTTGGTCACATATTTCACATTATTTGCTTGGCCTTTTCCATTCCTTCTACTCCAGATCTGTGTGCCTGATGATTTGATTCTAAAGTTAATCTTTAAAAAACTAAACTGTTCATTTGACAGGTCTAGCTCAATCATTATAAATATCCTTCTAAAGAGTGGTGAAGAAAGCATACAGTACATTAATTGTATGAAATTATCATATCCCCCCAAAAGATTGGTACCCCGTGGACTTGCTGATGTTTGGTAATAATGTGATTTGTCTTTTGCATTATCATTAATGATGAATGATAAATAACCACTTCTGATACACCTCACGCATTTGAAAGAAATAAAGACATTTGCAAAAAAGACCTTCAAGAAGAAATTTCTATCAAGAAATTCTTCAGCCTCTGGTTTAATTTCTCATTCCTTTCTTCTTTACTGGTGTGTATTAACAACAGACAGTGAATAGAATTTGAATCGACAGCATGCTGAAAACTCTGCATCAGGGCATTTATAATACTGTTCTTGGCAATGACTCATGGCATATACTTGTTTTTATACAATGCTCCAGTACTTTAAGTAGTCAAGCAGGAGAGAACTAGTGTCTTTGCTCTCAACAGATATCTTACGTGTTAGTACTGTCAGTGCTTTCTTTCTGCAACATTCTCTTGGGTGCAAGAGAGCATGTAAGAGCTGCTAGGTTTCCTTAGCAGGACGCTTTATCAGAAAAGACAGACAGCAATATGACAGCCAGGCTTAAGAGTTATTTTTACCAGGAATTCCCCAATGGATATATACAGGCTTATTGTCAACAAATCTGTTCACCTTGAAAAGGATGACCAGTGCTTCAGTGCTAGATGGAAAATGAGCACTCTGTTTCAAACTGTAATAATCTAGAACAGTGGTTCTCAAACTTTTTGGACCAAGTACCACCCCTGATCCAACCAAAGTATCCAAGTACCACCTACAAGTCATCATCTCATAGGAACCCCAGAAATTCTCAATGACCATCATGAGCACCCGTGCACACACACTCACACATACATATAATAAATATTATAATAATATATTTTTTGATATATTAAAATGTGGCTTCTTAAAGTGTTTTACAGAAAAAAAAACAACACAAAAAAAAACACCATTTCAGTGAGAGGGGTGAGCCTGTTTAGTCGAGCAAAGCAGATGTAAATTTATTTTTTGAGCCTTGATACAATTCACAACAGTCTAACAGATTTTAAATCGTCAGGCATTTTCTTGACGGCAAAGGTCTCGCGGTGGATGTTGCAATGAAACATTAATTTCTGGAGCAACCTCTCTAATTCGTGCAACTACACCGCTGTGTCGGCTTGTCATTGCTCTAGCACCGTCTGTACAAACTCTGACACATTTTATCCAGTCGATGCCATTCTCTTCGATAAATTCATTCAGAAGCTGAAATACGTGCTCTCCTGTAGTTCCTGTTGGTAGCGGCTTACAGAACAGAAAGTCCTCACGAGACATGCCCTCAAACTCGTATCTAACGTAAACTAGCAAATTGGCCAAATCGACTATAGACTCATCTAATTGCAGTGAAAAACATCTGCTCATCTTAACGCGCTCTGTCAGCGTACTTTTGATATAATCCTTCATTTCAATAATTCTATGAATGACTGTGTCTTTCGGGGGGGGCAGCAGGTCGAGCTGTTCAGCAGCTTTTTCTCCACACATAATAGTGTGGGGCTTACCTTTAGCAATCCGCAAGCTTGCATTTTTCCACGTTTCCGTTTTTATTTCAGTGTTTTTTTAAAGTATTTATTTCATGCGCATGGGAGAGAAACACAGAGACGCTCGGTGTATTTTTCTCAAATTAACTTAGAACAGTTCTTAAATATTTTTCTGTTATTTTTCACGCTTTCCTGTGCTCACAAGTTCGTAGCACGCATTTCTATGCATTCCTGTGTTTACAACGTTTGCATTGTTCCAAAATCACGCACATTCTCCTTTCTCCCTATTTGCTGGAGATACAGTAGCTTTTTTTAAATACAATTGGTCACTTCTGTAGCACGCATTCCTATAGAGTGGTATAGAATTACAGAGTATCTCTTGTGTCCACTGAAGTATTAGCGTACACTGCATCGTAGTACGTAGGCTGCGTATTCGACACGTATAAAAATACAAAATATGAAAACCCGTCCCGATTTTTTCAGCGCACACAACACAGTTCCAGGGTCATTTGGCGTACCACCTGGCGGCACGCCACGTACCACTGCCGGTACGTGTACCACAGTTTGAGAACCACTAATCTAGAAGAAAATTCCTTCCAGCAGGTGGTATGGTAGTATAGTAGTTAACATTGCTGCCTAGCAGTCCTGGTGTCCTGGGCTCAATTCCTGACCTGTAGCATTATTGGCATAGAGTTTTTATGTTCTTGTCATGTTCAGTTGGGTTTCCTCTAAATGCTCTGGCTTCCTCCCTTGGTCCCAAAAACTACTGGTAGTTTAATTAACTTGTGGGAACACTGACGCTTGTGTGAGCTTGTGTTTTTGTGTTTGAGAGCCCTGTGATAGATACAGGGCACTCAAGGGTAGGCTCTGGCTCCTTCCCAGTGCTGAATTTGGTAAACTGGTTGGAAAATGGATGGATGGATTTTCAATAAAACATAAAAACATTTAAAAAACGTAATGCAGTGGCCCTTAGCACTCATGACTGGTGTCATGTTATTTCAGCAAATCCATTTCTTTAACTCTCCAAAATGTAATTTAACCTCTTTTTTATTTAACGCCCATAGATCTTTCTGTGATAGTTTGCTTCTTTATGAAACTCAGTATCACAGTTATTGGTTTTAAATCTAAAACAGATTTGGAGGATCATCTGCTGTGGATGAGATTGTGCAGATTATGCAGACAGTTCATTCAGATTTCCTAGGTTAATGGGCTTCCTATAAATTTCATTCCTAGATGCCCCACTGGTTAAGCTTGCTGTTCTCCAAATCTTTCACTAATCTATCTTTCCTTATGAATTTCAGTTCAAAAATGGAAAATAATGAGTGTGCTTCTGGGAAACTACTTTTTTCATTTAAAACCTTTCTTGCCACTCTATTTTTGACAAACTAAATGTAAATGTTAAAATTCTAGCCACAATTGTAGCTCAGTGTCTTTAGTTGGGCTTTCATTTAAAGTCTCCTTATAATTCTTTTTCTAACCTTAAGCACCTATTCAAAATCATATGTTCCACTTACATTACACATTTAAGTGTAGCTAAAGGGAAGAAAGACTTTTACCATCCCAAGTGACCCTTTTCCACTGTCCAAAGGTTTAATTCTAGTGTTATGTCCATCTCCATGAACAAGCTGCTGTATATAACAGTTTCAGTCTTCTCCTGTAATAATTCCATTCATTGTTACACCAATGGCGACTGTTCCCTTTCTCCCTTAGTCTGTTACTGCTACTAGATTTTTGTGAGGTGTTGTCCTGGGGTTCAAGAAATGAACGATTCTCTTCATGCAGCAGGACATGATCCTCCCTTATATTTCTGTCACCTATCACAAATGCTGCATATACAGAGCCTCCAGTATAATAGATGAATCCTGCCACCCCTCGCATAAACTCTTTGCTTTCCTACCATCTGGGAAAAGATATCACAGTGTATGGGCTTACTCTACCAGACTCTGTAACAGCTTTTTCCCACAGGCTGTCAGGCTCCTCAACACCCTGGAATCAATGTGCACCCACTCCAATTCCAGAAACAGGGTTTAAACCCTCAGTTTAAACCCCCAGTGTGTTGTGTATATTGTATTATGTATTTGCCTTTTGCACTATGTGTATACTGTCTACAATGTCTATGTCAGTTTTCTGTCTGCCCTGTCTGTATTTGCACTGTGGACCAGGAGGAACAGTATTTCATTCCACTGTATACTTGGGTATGGCTGGAATGACAAATAAACATGAACTTGAACTTGAACTTACATTACTAGCACTGTCTTATCTCTCCCAGGTGTCATTTCTACTAAATTTACCTGATAATTGTTACTGAAGTGTTCAAAAACGCATGCTTACATATTCATATCTGTATAACGTCACCCCCTGATAAACAAATTCATTAGAGTGCACTCACATATGTTTTCTATGCATTTTGTCTTTTTCTCTTGAATGTGTGATTTCTGCAAAATTAGACAAACTCTCAAAATCCCTTTATTACCCAATTATGAATAATTAATGACTTTGGAGTAGGGGTGTAACTACAGCATCCAGGCCTAATTTCCAATTGACCCTTTCCAATCATGGCCTCCTAATAATGCCCGTCTATGGCTTCATTACTCTGCTCTCCTCCCAACTGATAGCTGATGTGTAGATAGCATTCTGGCGCACTATGGCTGCCGTCACATCATCCAGGTGGGTACTGCACACTGGTGGTGGTGGAGTGGAGTCCCCATTACCTCTAAAGTGCTTTAAGTGGAGTGTCCAGAAAAGTGATATATACAGTAAGTGTAAGCAATTATTGATTCCTATTATTAATTATTTGGATGTAAATGCATTGACTTTCCATTGGAATAAGGAGATTCTTCACTAGCAAAACAGGGGATGGGCATTCCAGAATTTTTACAGTTATTAATATGCAAAAAGCAGTATTGTAAAGATCAATCCATTAACTCTTAAACCAGCATGGTTAACTTTGGAAACAATTTTTTTGTTTTGTTATGCCATTTTCTCTTCCACATGACGGTACCAACTCTTCATTTTGTCACTTGCTTAGGCTATGCTTACAAATCAGAATAAATATGTCCGCTCTTATTTCCTTGCTTTCCCTTAGTGATGCAAATCACTTGTTTCCAGCATTGCTAAGGGACTCGGCTTTTAATATCAGTATCTAATCAATTCTGGTGTCCATCTCTCTATTACTGTTGACCAGAAATTTGTATCTTTAAACTACCTCCATGTTACCCACAGTACCTACTAAAATATTATTTTATGTGTTGCTGCATGTGCAAGTGGTTGCTTTGAGCACAAGAAGAAAGCATGCATTTCCCTGTGTTCTCCCAAGTATTCCAGAGAATCTTCTTTGAACTTACTCCATGTCATTAGAACATAATGTCTATGTGACAGGCAGTCAGCTCTAATGATCACCTGCTGGGAGCCAGCTGTCGGTCTTCAACTTCCCGAGCCCTGACAGCTGAGCTCCTGATTGCTTAAACTCGTGCTCTTTCTCGTCAGGTGTGTGAGGGGTCAGAGAGAGAGCTCTGATAGTACACACCAGGGCTCCAAGAGACAGAGAACACCAATATACCAATTTCCTTTACTTGGAAAGGTACCATTGATACTGATCCCATATCACAAAAAAAAAAAAACAGGGACCATCAGAATTGATATTGAATGGTACAATTGTTCGATACCTTGAATATTTGTCACGAGTCTAGTGAAAAGGATAAATAAAATTCTCTCTGCCTGATTTCCATTTTCTTAAAAACACATTTTTTCTTTATTGCTTTGTTCTGTTCCAACCTTTTCTGTTTTGTGGACATATAAAAATAGAAAATCTAAAACAAGAAAAAATAAAATCATTCATTCCTTCTGTGTCACTCCATGTAACAAAAAAATCATTTCAATTTATTGTGTCTGTTCAAGTAAAGGTTTTCATAAATAATCACCCACACCTCTCGAACTAAGGCAAACACCAAGTTTGAAAGAGTTTCGGATCAATGGGTGCGATTGGAGAAAAAATTTCCTGGCAACTTCACAAAGCTGGCCTGCATGGCAGAGTCTCAAGCACTCTGGCTAAGACAAGCCAAAATCTGAACTTTTCATGTAATTGTAAAGCATTATATCTGGCACAAAAACAGTACAGTGAATCACCCAGTCAACACCATCCTTTCAGTCAAGCATGTTGATGGATGTTTTTCTTCATTAGCGGCTTGAAAGCTTGTTAGGACTGAAGGAAAAGAAAATGATGGAGTAAAGTAAATAGAGACAAATGCAAGAGGTAAACTTAATTCGTCCTTCTAAAAATGTAAAACTTGGGCAAAAAGTTATCTTTAAGCAGTCTATTTTCCAAAGCAGAAGCTACACTGGAGTGGAATAAGAAAGTGAATGTCCATGAGCAGCTTAGTTAAGGACCTATGGGTTTTGAAATGTTGCAAAGAGAAAGAGCTTCAACAAATTTGTCAAGACGAATGGGCAAGAATTATACAAATCTGGTGTGCAAAGAGACTTACTCAAAAAGATGTGTGTCTATACAATAATTACTGCTGAAGGTGCTTACACCAAATATTAAGTTCATGGGTCTGAATAATTTTAGTCAACATATTTCTGCTTTTCTGTTAATAAATAAAAGCCAAAAAAGGCATGCCATATGCTACTTTTTATTGTTAAAGTAAATGAGCTAATTTTTAAGACTTGGACGCGTTATGCTGTTTCAAAAAACATTTACAATAGTGTTGGACACATCAGAATATATGATACAGTATATATATACTTACAAAAAGGAGGGTGATAAAATAATAACAATATGTTAATTAAAGTTAATTAAATCACAAAGAATCAGGTCCTGCGACCAGCTTGTGATGCTAGCCAATTCTAAAGATTAGTGCTAATTTACCCCCTAGAGTCAGGGAATACTGAGTGTCACAAAGAACATGTGTTCTCTTTTTTTCTGCCACAGCTTGATACTAGAGTAATGACCATACGGCAAGCTTAAACAGGACAAACAAATAATTATAACAATAAATATAACATATGCACAAAACACAGTATTACCTCTATTTATAGATATTTAAAAATCTGTGAGTTTTGGAACCCTGTTTTCTACAGAATAATCAAAACACAAATCACTTAATTGTTCAGGAGGGAATCTGCGTCATAAAAAAAACAAAAATTACTGTCCTGATTATATCACTCTGTCTAAAAAGATGTTCACAAACGAAACAATTTCCTTGTCATAAACAAAGTATCTCTAAATAAAGAGAGACATTTTTGGTCTGTGGATTCCACAATGTAAGAAATGTTATGGGCAGAATCCAGGTTTAATTCTGATGTAAAAAGGAAACTCTCTCACGGTTCAATCTTCTCTACTACCTTTGAGATGATGACGATGACACATTCCCTTCCTCCACTCTTTTGACTTTCTTCCTTCTGCCTTCTTTCTCTTGTTGTCTGTTATTCCTGTCTCTCCTGTGGTGTCTTGTTGTATTTCATCCTCCTTCATGACCTTCTCTGTCTCATGATCCACCCCATGGTGACTAGCATAATGACCTCACTAAAAATGGTCCAGTCACTGTTAAATATTTATGTTCTAATATGACGACTTAATAATTTAACAGTGAATTAGTTTAACCTGAGGTTAGTCTTAGTACCACTCCTTTGATCATCTGTACATTTCACAACATTTACTGTACTTATCTTCAGGGACTTACAGTACCACAGCTGCGTACATATAACAAGAGAATACTCATTGTAAAGGTTGAATCTGCTGGGAAGTACAAATGTTTAGGTAACCTAGCTGCAAGATTATGAACTCTTCACTGATATATATATATCAAAGACACATTTTCATTTTTTATTCAGAACGTTTTATTGTTATCCTGCCTAGCATTTATGACACTATTTTTAAACCTACGTACTATTTTTAAATAATTTTTTCCACTTTAACAGCCTCCCACATTATTCAAAATTTGTATGGATTTTGCATGTATATCGGTAAGTGGTAACGTTTTCTTTCCATAATGTAATATTCATAAATAGTTTAAGACTTAGTTACATTTTGTTCTGAGTTTTTGCTGTGAAAAAAACATCAACGAGTGTCCCTTTTGTTGGTTCAAAACTAATATGCACATGGACCTATTTAATCACAACTTAATCCTATATTAAAGTAATATCAAGAAAGACTTTGTTAGTAATATTGAACTAAATCCCTTTGCATGAAATATGATTTGCCAGTATGCCAATGAAAGATATTTGGGGGATTATGTCTCTTTTTAATACATCCATTTTACACTGCTCAACCAATGTTAAAGTCTCTTTTCCAGTTAGAAATGTATGATGTCCTATTTTGCACAATGATGCAAAGAACTAAAATATACAAGAAAATAGCCAGAACTTAGCCATTTTACAGTACAGTATGTGTGACATTCCTCCCACAGAAGTATAAAAAATGTCAACTTAAATTGTATAGGTCACTTGTAGAGAGTCACAGAACCCCTTATTACCTTACCATGGGAACCACTTGCCTAGGTTAACTGTTCATAAAATGGAAGAAACATTCTTTACACCTATGGTATGTCAATGGGTTGTGGATGTTTTATTCTACAGTATGTTGGATACAGATTTATTGAAAGTAAATTTTATACACTTTATTGAATGATGATGTAAATCTAGATATCAAGTCATATATCATGTGCTTATTGATTAGTTGACTCATGTTATAAGCTGTGACTTGCCTTTCCCCTGCGTACTTGTTTTCCTTCCCCTTCATACTTGTTTTCTTTCCTCTTCGTACTTGTCTTATTTGACAAGCCTTATTGAGGGCAAAGCTGCATGATAAAGAAAACACCAGCATTATAGATTATCTAACCAGTTCCCAAAGCGTAGCTCAGGCGTGTGCTATGCCAAAATTTCCCACATTATTTTATTTTTCATATATTTATTCATCACCTATCGTGTGTACACAAATTTGCATATTGAGGGAGAAATAGGCATGCCCTAGTAGAAATTCTACTAATGACCTTAAATTGGGATAATATGTATCATTCACCGGGACAATGCGAGATAAAGCTTAAATTCTGTAGTTTGGTCAAAATCTCATTATAACGAGATAAGAAACAAATATAAATGATAACATACCTAATATTTTAATGTTTGGCCTATGTATTAAAGCCCCTAAGTAATAAATATATAATATATATTTATTACTTAGGGGCTTTAATACATAGGCAATCAACATATTTCACTTTTTGCTTTTTTCTTTGCAATTTATAGTGACATTTAACTTCTTTCACCAAAAGTATTCAGTTTTAACATTCATTTGTTTATTTAATATTTCAGATTAAAATGTGTACACATCATCTGTAATTCAACGTACTGTATGTTGTGTACAATAAAATGCATTTTGAATTGTAGATGATTTACAGTATACACATTTTAATATGAAAATATTTATATAAAAATATGAAAAGCACATTTATATGATAATATGAAAACCACAGTATAATATATACTGTATATAGTATATTAATCCAGGGCATGCAATCATCAGCTGTAGTGTGATGAGATCCTTTAGTAATTTGTAAAAGAAAAATATTTAGCTTAAATTCTTCTTTCTAAAAATTGTATTCAATATCATCTAACAAGCTCTTTTGAAATCTAAACTAACATAAAATTAGCGAACAAAAAGCTTTTTTTAAGAGACAAATTACTTCTGCATATTTTGATTGTAGTCCTAATCAGGGATGGTCTTTACCGTCTGAGAACAAATGTTTATCTGACAGTCTTAGTGAATAATTAAAGTTTATGCGATAAAATGTTATTTAATTTGGATCAGAGCCTTTTTGTACAGATGAATATACATAGAGAATTTTAATTTACAAAGGGAATGAGAATTAGCCATTGTGAATTCCTTTTAAATAGATTCTAAAGGTAAAGTAGTTTAATATTTATCCTTTTCCATTTTTTGTCAACAAAAAAATGTCAATAATAAATATAGATGTTTATGACAACAAAAGAATATGCCTCACTTTTACTCTAGTGGAAATCTAAGAGATTTCCTATGCACCAGACAAAATCATAGTTTATTATAGTCTAAATATATGTAAAAAGTCTGTGCACGAATTAAAACAGACAGAAAGAGGATTTATTGTTGTAATTAAAACAAATCTTTCTTCATCCAAAGAAGAATGATATCAGTTTAGCACATAAATATTCCTGAGGAGTGTTTGTAAGTAAATCAGGCTCAACTCAATTCTGTAAAGCACACAAAGAATAGGCCAATGTAATTGAGCAGTATGGATTTTCGCTAATCCGAACATGAAGAATTTGTACCTTGTAATTCGTTATAAGAATGATATATCGATAATCTTAATTCTGAAGTTCGAAAGTGACCAATTTTGGCCAAGAACCTTCTGCGACCATTTGGATTCAGTGCCACTGAACAGCTGTTTGTTTTTGCGACAGGCATTGTGGTTAAGGACTTTGTTTGTGACCACTGCAAAAGCTTGTGCTCTCGTTTTCAAAGTATTTTTTTTGTTTGTTTTGTAGTTGCTGTTTAGTGTGGGTTCTAAGGAAGAGAAAAAGATTATTTAGAGTAATAGTCGACAACAGTATGCACATCATTCCAGCTGATCGCTTGGATAGCGATGTATTACAAAAGAATGAAAAATATAAATATGATATCATTGATCAGCTACGGTTGGCTTATTTGAATTGAACTGCATTGTTCACTAAACTTGTTACAATGGTCTTTATGGTATTATATATTTGCCACCCATATAACCCTGCAGCTCACAAGTGGAACCCATTGAAGCTAAGCAGGTGTGAGCCTGATCAGAGCCTGGATAAGAGACCCCCTGGGAAATCTAAGGTTGCTGCTGGAAGAGGTGTTAGTGGGGCCAGCAGGGGGCTCTCACCCTGTGGTCTGTGTGGGTCCGAATGCCCCAGTTTAGTGATGGGACACTATACTGTTGCAACGCTCCATGGAAAGTGAAGGGAATAACAAGATACGGAACGGCGTCATGGCCATCCACTGCACCTAAGGAAGTCTCCAGTTTTGACAACTACTCATATTACTGGACCCAGACTTTTGAGGTCCGGAGAGTGGGATTGTCCCAGTGCAACAGCTTTCCCACTTCAAAAAAAGTTGTGCCGCACAGGTTTCTTCATATAGCTTATCTGGAAGATGAGCTGCACAAAGATTTTTTGGGTTGTTTTGCTCCTCTTCCAGATGAGTTGCACAAAGTACAACTGTTATTGTCAGACACAACGGACAATCATCAGTTTAGGGTGGTTTTTGAATTGGCTTGTCCTCGGTTCGGAACGGGGTGGAATTTTCAGTAACAAATTAGGTTATCGAGTTATGAGTACATAGTGTATAAAAACAGCCTGGATATATTAGAAGAAAATATCTGTGAACAAGTAGAATAAATTAAGGCTAAATTAGAATTTAAAGACATGCCAAAATGTGTGGAAAATGCTGTTTCTTCAGATACTCATACTACTTATTATTTCAGTTGATAATCCAACACTAAAAATGCATCAGGTTTTACCAAAATCTTAACTGGAAATTGATCTATATATATTATAATGTACAGTATATAGAGATGAAATGAGATAAAACAATGTAGATTACTGAAGAAAACAACTGAACCTTAAAAATATATCTATTTATTTTCTAACTGCTTTATCCAAGGCCTTAGGAGAGCCTGAGCCTATCCCAGCAAGCGATGGGCAAAAAGCAGAATACATTTTATATGGAATGCCAGTCCATCATGGGGCAAATTGACACAAATATTCCTGCACTCACACCGGGACCAGTTTTCCCAGAAGGCATTTTTGTAACAACCACAAAAATAAATACAAAACATCAGATTTCCATTGTTATATAGGCATGACAATGAACAAAAGCCCATAATTCTGTATGTTTATACTATATTTCTGATCAAAAATTAGATATGATTCACCACTGTTTAATTTGAATAGAATTGAATTGGTGACCTAATTTGCTAGAGGTCAATTTCAAGTTCTGATGGGCATTGTTGAAAAGCAATCATCTGCTTTCTGGTTAAAAGCCTAGATTTCCCTGTAATTTTTGTCCTTTACAAAGAGCACTAAAAGCTTTCAGAAGAATACCTAAGATTACCATTCCAGGCCCAGCCTGTGAAAGCTACTCTAGCATTTTCTGCTGTTTGGTTCTACAGTTATTTCGGAACCCGTAACTTTACCCATTTTGGAATAACGGTTTAGGAGGAGTCAAACACAACTGAAAAATAGGTCCAAACCAGAAGAAGCTCCAAATAATCAGAAAAGTGAAGTTAATGTCCACCTTGAGCATGAATAGATTAATCTATTTTCTCAGAGTTCAGGGAAATGTTAGTTCACTGCACAGCAAACATTCACATAAGAGAAACTCATCAGGAAATCCATTCACTGGAGCTGTATAAGCAAAGCAACTGGTGCATCTACACAGGGACCCCTCTAGTGAGTCCCACCTACAGTATATAGGCTCACATTTGTCTTGTGATATGTGTATAGTGAGTTATACATTCTAAGTTTTAAAAATGATTGTTATTCTTCTATTTGTATCTATCATGATTCCATTCTAAAGGAAAAAAGGTTGATACTATATACCTTCCAATGTAGTGTGTGAGTAGGATGATGGGAGGAGTTTTCATGAGGGGGAGAAGCTTCTCCAGCCAAGAGAGAAGTGACCTCAAGCCATGGTTAGATCAAGAGGAAAAGGAAGAACAACCATTGCTGCCTTGGGCAGATCTTCACGGTGAGGCAGAATACACAAAGGTTCCCAAGCTAGAGAGAGTGAAAGTGGGGATGCGAGAGGTGTAATGAAGCGTAGTTTAGGACCCTGTGAAGACAGCATAATCCAGAAGTGACTGGAAAAGGGCTACGGGGAAAACAGTTAGGAAAAGAAGGAATGGCAAACAGGGAGTGGTGCCGACAGTGGTCTAGGGGGGAGTGAGGCTAACAAGTCCAGGGAAGTCTAATCGGGAAATACAGGCACAGTCCAACATCTAAAGTGGGGTGATCCATCCAAGACGAACAAGGTTCAGGAACAGGACAAGAGGTTAAAACAGGCTGACAAGGCCAGGCTCTCCGAGCGCAGGTCGGGATGTCGATCAGAAGCCTAAGCCCTCAAGCCACGGACGTAGGGTGACTTGAAGCCAGGCGGGCCTCCGGGCGTCCGTCTTCCAGTGTAGAGCTCTGAGGTTCCGGAGCACCAGGTTTAAATAAAGAACAGAAAAAGGGGGCAGGTGAATGTGATAATGAACTTAGCAATAAAGTGTCGGAGCACCCTCTAGAGGAGGGATGATGATCGTGACAAGAGGTTTCAGAGTGGCTTGAGCTTGAACGAAGAGGAAGGAGATGATGTGATGATGAACTGCCACTGACACACCCAGTGAAGGGGGTACTGCAGTAGCTGCATTACCACCCAGGAATGCTAGTGCCCTCTGAGCCAGAGAAAGGCAGCTGATGCCAACATCCACCATAGAGAGGTGGTCCACAGCTGCTATTAGCTCTACCACTGGAGAAATCTGGTGAGCTCTTCTCTGGACCCTAGTGTCACGTAAATGACTGGACTAATACTGTAGATGTACCTGGAATATCACTTGGAAGGCAGATAGACATTCTTTTTGTTTGCCCAGTCCACCCTTTCTTTTTCAGTTTTGCAATGACCATTACCCAATTAGCTGTCGGTTTTGCTTATGAAGTAGTAGGGATGGGGGTGTATGTACAGTACTGTAGGTTCTGAGTTGATATTGGATATGTGTCCCGAGCTGAAAGATGTTATTATTATGAAAGATATTATCACCAAGTCACATTGCATGTGCCCTCCCACGCTATTTAACATACTGTAGGTTTTCATATACTGAAGCTTTATTATGTTTCTTATAGACTTTTATTTCTGAGCAATTGGTTTCCATGCCTTTATTAGATTCATTTTCTGGTAGTACAAAGTTATTTGTCAAAATAAAATGTATTATTGTTTCTCACCTTTTTCTTTAGTGTTCAATTAGGTTTCCTTTATTTTGGATGTGTTCATATTTATCGGCTTCATTACTGCAGAGAAGCCGTCACGTGAAAACTCAAAACTAAATTTAAACTTGCAGTTTTAGAGAAGGTTGCAAGTCATTCTCAGCACACACTGTGTCGTGTCTAATTTTAGACATATCTAAATGTCATGCCTAAAGTAACAACCAGAGACATGCACAGAGTTACTAATTGTCTAAACAATTAATGTATTCATCTCACAAAATTCAAAGAAAAAATCTAAAAATCCTATAAGTTGTGTTTTGTGTAATTTATCTTTCCTCTGTTTGTGTGACTCAGTAGGTTTGCTCAACAAGTCATGCTCCAATCTCTTCACAAGATAGGACTAATTGAAAAGCAAGGCTGTCATTGGAAAAACTTATCCTTGTGTTCAAAGTGTGATGCATACAGAAACATTCAAGGTCATTACTGTTGGCAGTCCACCTCCAAAAAATATATATATATTTAGCTACCTTTAAAAAATCACTTTCACTAAAGAAAAGCCATTTAATATTGTTTTTGCTGAATCAAAAACAAGCCAAAGGCAGTGGATTTCAAATGAAGTTTGAAAATTGGAAATAGCATAAAGTGTTTATTCTTTAGATTTTTTTTCTTTTACAAAGTGCATTGTGTTCTGCATGTAGTGAACAGCAGGTAGTGTTCCATTCATTATGGAACTCCTCCAATTCTCATGAAAGGCAGCCAATTATTTCTATAATTTTAACAGTAGACATTATCGATTAACACAATGACCCATACCACCAGTGGCTCAATAGGGAGTTTTCTTGATTGTGAATCAAAGACACAGTCTGAAATACCTCATATGTTGTGGACAGTGAGCTTTCCTTTATGGAAAGAAAAAATTGACCTTAATTGTCTGGGATGCCAATAACGTTATATTGTTGCTGCACAGCTAAATCTGGAAATTGTCAAGGGTAATGTCCTTTTCTTAATAATCAATAATGATAATAATTATTGGCATTTTTCTTCCCAATGGATCCCAAAGTGCTTGACGTATAGCAGTGGACCTGCAGCATTCAAATGGGTGGCAGCCATTATGTACCAGCAGACCTACTACACAGTAAATTAGGCAGAGAAGTGGGAGATTATTTCACGAATTGAAAAATATGACTGATGGTTTCTTTAACATCAGATGTCCAAATCGTTGTAATTAAAATCCTACAGGGTATTTTACAGAAATTACAGTTCATTTCTTATCTTCACTCTCTTGACCATTAGAATTCAATTTTTTTCACAAGAATGCCTAACGTTTTGTGTAGCCTATACTTCCATAGAAATTCTGCCTGGCAGTCCCTTTCAAGATAACGGACGATCCCAAGCCTGGGTAAAGGAGGAGGGCCAGCAACCATACCCCATACAAAACTCCACTTCTACAGAAACAGATGCAAGGTTTGCTGTTTCTGTGAGGGGTGACGAAAGTGCAGAGGACCAGACAACTGCACTTATGATGAGAGGGCATGAAAGCTGGAAGGAAGTCTTAACACTGATGGATCTTCTGTCACCAAGGACTGTTTTCCAGACTGGAAGATGGAAGCTGGAACATGATGACTCCTTACTAGGCGGGGAAAGTAGCACAAACTTCGCCCAAGGAGACATGGGAATGCACAGTGGGGCCGGAACTCAAGTCCATGAAAATGATCTGTCAAAAACAGCAGCATATCAGCAAAAGCAGAGGTCCCTTGTACATGCCTCATGAGTCAGTTGTGGTACAGGGAGCCCTGAATGACAATATGTCCATAGAAAATCAGACTGCTGTAACTTAAAATATACATTTCAAAGGCATAGACAATCCTATTTCTTTTAAGCCCAGAAAAGAAAAATATCAAAAGGAAAAGGATAAAAGGGAAAAAAAATGATTTGAAGAGGAAGCCACTGGATCTTTGCACAGGAAAGAAAGGAAACAGAATGTAGTAGATTTACTAGCAAAGGAGTAGTGAACACTCATATGAGTGTTGAGGTTCCATATAACAGAGCAATGATACAGAGGTTTGTAGAGTCTTAAATAAGGCGTCTAATTAATGAGTTTGAGAACCAGTCTGGGAGCCTGATTGAAAAAGTGTTGGTTTGAACACACTATTAAAAGACGTTCTGATCTGGTTTGAGTGGCACATTGAAATCTCGTGGGAATGTTGCTGTTGCCAGGGGCAACCATAGGACATGTGTCTGTCACAACCCAGACATGACACTCTTAAAACATTGGTACATTTAAGTTCTTATTCACATCTCATATTAAAAAACATTCCATAATTCCAATATTCCAGACTTTGTTTTTGATGCACTTTTGTCCATCTAATTGTGGTCACATATATGAAGGCTGGTGCTTCTGGTTTGAAATCATCCTAAAAAAGCATAGCAGCTGCTGTAAACAGCATGCCACTACTGCTGTTTAATACCACTGTTCATATTTAATTTAGTTGATCATTTATTAAAATATCTGAATTATTTTAAGATGAAGAAAATTAAGGCTCATTACACAACGACACTACAAATGTTCAATCATATTCCTAAAGCATATTCTCAAAATCCACAATTCACTCTAAATCATGACTGGTTGAACTACCGTTAATCTTACTCCATTGATGCATTTTAATTTTGAATTTGACTTAAACATTCAACATCTCAGCTATCTATATAGATAATATTTGTATGGATTCACATCAGGTGATTTGTGTCTGAGCCAGTTTTCTGCAATGTGAACCTGTTTGTAAGAATATAGTCTCAAAGGTTGATTTCATACTGTAGAATGCATAACGAGCTCTGCAAAAGTCACTATAGAATTCTCTTTCCAGTGATGTTTTTTACTGTAATGTATGATCACAGCAGATGAGTTCAAGGACACCAGGTGAAGTAGTTCAGTCGCGTTCTAATTACTGCTGTATGAAATGAGTTGACAAACATAAGGAATGATATGCTTAATACTTTGGCATTAACTCGCCTAATAGAGGAAATGACTGTGCTGGCTGAAGAATAATGCCATCACAACCCACCACCCTCCCCCTTCATCTGGAAGGCTTTCATTAGGAGGGCTGAACCAGGGAGAGAATGCCCCAGTGGGCCGGAGGGAAGCCTGTAAAAGATGGGTGCAGAGCTGTGCGCAGCCAGAGAGTATTTATGCAGCACGTACTGGAAGAGAGTGGAAGTACAGCCGGCACTTGGCCTCCTGCTGAACTTCTGTTAAACATTGTTAGTTTTATAAATAAATCTGCGCAACATGTAAATAAATAACCATGACCAATACTTCAAAACACATGGAAATTGTATAAACACAGGCAGAATCATGAGCCGTTATTTTAAATATTATTGGTGCCAAGTGACCTCACCCCTGGCCAAAATTCAGAACTTATAAATTTATACAGTAACAAACTGTACATTGACTGTTACAGCACTGAGCATATGCCTTTTTAACATGCCACTTTCTTTGTTTAGAGATATGTGACCTGATATTATAAAATTGTATCTGGAGAAAAGCCAGTCTTTTTGCTGTTCATTGGCCTATGGCCAGCTCCCAGAAAAAGTGAGTAACATATTCTCAGTCTTCCAGCTTGTATATTTTCTATCGTGTCAACGACATTCTCTAGGGAAGTAAAAAGAAACAGCACTCCCCTGAAGAAATTAAGGCTGGCAATATTTTCCAAACCACAGGTATCTGAACATCTGTCTTCTTTTTAAGCATAAAAATACAATTTCCCATCTTCTCCTTATACAGACATGCTTATCTATGACAGAAGTTAACCATTGTATATCTAATATCCATTGAGAGAATAAACATGAAAAAGTATAATTTCCCTTGAACATTTTTATCACAATGGAAAATGTAAATATTAAATACTAAACACACTTTTGAAAGTACAAAAAACATTTTCTTAAATTAACACATAATGTTTTATTTCGTGACTTTGAATATTTTCTATTATTGGATACTTGTCTGAAAGCTTTGGATGAAGACAGAATAAAAGAAACACCATATTCTTTTTGGACAATTTAAAACATTTGTATGTACTTTGATGTAAAAATATAACCTGGACATGGTAAGTATAGCATCACATGACACATGTGCAATTTATGTAGTTTGGGAAATACTTTAGACCAAGTCATGTACAGTACACTTCCACTCTCCAATGTATATAAATCTCCTTCCTACACATACTGTACATCTTTTACACTCTTCTTACCACCACATCTACACAATCATAAAACTCCCTGGCTCACTCCTCACAGTAGTTAAGATGGGTGGTGGGATCTGTGCAGCCTTATCCTCAATGGTGAGGCTGCCTTTCCTTCAGCTAGCTGTCATGCCAAATGCCCTCTACAGTCCATATACATCGTCCCTCTTTTGCACTTTGCTGGCTCCTGAAAAAAATATTCTCTGAGTTATAATCTTTTTAGAAGGAGGTTAACACTGTCCTTCTGTCCTTGTTATTGATAAAAAACAAGGATCCCACACTGTTTGTGGACTGTTATAAAAAAATCACTAATCTGTTCAAACACTGGATAGAGGACTATATGACCAAATAAATCAACCAGAATCAGACCAGATGTATTACAGGCATCTTGAATCTGATAATGTTCCCCATCAGTTACTGCACATGCCACACATGTAGCTACAGATGTTGCCTCTGCCTGAGTGGACTTTTGTTCATACATTGGATGTGGGGAAGTACTTTGTTTGGCTTTAATTTGAATATAGGTGGTTGTTTCTAGATTGCATGGCTTTCAGATTTGATGTCACTAATATGGCAAGAAACAAGTACACCAGCACTTCAACAATGCTGTTGTTGAAACAAATAACCATTGTACAGTAAGTTATAACAGCCAATGTTTCCCCTGCCCAATTAGTTTTTTTTTCCAGCCAGTTGTCAGAGATGCCCACTTTCATTTGTTATTTGCTTAGACTTCAGAAAGTCCAACTAAGGCCATGTTAGCAGTTATGAGTGCTGAAAATAAGGACCCTGTGCAGGGCTAAAGTAAGGCTTATTCCCCAAGCAGTAGTAGGAAGTCCAAATAAAAAAGGCCACCAAAAATAGAAGCAAATCCTAATATCAGAAACCCAAAGGGCAGGCGATAGTCAAGACCGGGTAGAAACAATACAGCAAGGCAACCAATCCAAAAACGCAAAGGCAGAATAGTGGTCAGAATCTAGCAGGAGTCGGGAAGTAAGGAAGTGTACAAGCTTTTGAAGGAGGGTACACGCACTAGGGAGCTCCAGGGAGAATCCAAATTGGTGAGCAATGGTAAGGGAAAAGAGGAGGGTTAAAGTAATGACGGCAGTGAAAGGCGATAGGAAGATTAGTTGCGGCGTGAGCATCTGTTTAAGTGGGTGCGCATGGGAATGTGATGGCTTTTGTGAGAGCATGTGGACTGGTCATTTGATACTCTGCTACTTCTATCCTAAAAACAGGCTCCATGACAAAAA
Source organism: Lepisosteus oculatus (assembly GCF_040954835.1). NCBI lineage: Eukaryota > Metazoa > Chordata > Actinopteri > Semionotiformes > Lepisosteidae > Lepisosteus > Lepisosteus oculatus. Next base: position 41,544,649 of record NC_090696.1, on the reverse strand, counting down.
CTTAAAAACACACAACTGTACAGTATGTCCATCATTACCTGCTCATCACCTTCGTTTTTTTGTGGTTTACATTGTCTATTTTCTTTAAAACCCCTTCTGGGATCCTAGTTCTTTCTTGGTGTTCCTTTCTTGGGCAAGACTGCCTCATCCTCTTATTTTAAAATTATCTTTACTTGATTCTGTTTACAATTCATGTGGATCTTCTCAATGGCTCCTCACTGTATTCATTACTGACCAGACACTAGAGTATTCAACCAAAGTAACTTAGTGTTAGGGCACAGCTGTCTATATTCCTTTGTTCTAATTTGTTTTGTATTGGATAATTTAAAAATTAATTAGTCCATCACTTATGCTTAAAATATTTTTAAAGAAAGGGTTAATTCATTTAGTTTTTTAAAGAGTGTATTTTGCTATGGACTCTGTCCTTTTCTAGGAAGACAAGGGAATGAAAGAGATAAATAAATTTGCAGTAAGGATATAATCACAAAAGAGGACAATCCTGCTGACTCATTCTTCAGCGTCTCAGTTGTGGTTTAGCAGAAAGGATGGTTGTGATAAAAATATAATGTTTCCATCACCAAGCTGTCCTCCATCTGTACTGAATAAGTCAGTTCTTTGCTTTGCAAATATTCTAGAGAAGGTAGCAAACTACATCATTGTCAGCTGCTGTTTGCCTTCTCCTTTGCCAAACAAAAGATTTGTTCCTGCTGATGGTGTATTCCCTGATAAAAATATGTTCTTATTCATTGTAATATTATTTAACATTTAACTGGGAAACAGACATGACATTTACATGATGGTTTTTTATATAACCTTTCTTACACTGCGCATAATCTGGTTGGTCTTGCTGGTCCAATTCATTTTCTCGTTTTATATGTTCTGCACAAGCTTGCCTGTTGATATACCATTTTGATTGCTAATACAATCAATTCTTGCTGTGTGAATCTTCAAGATACATAAAGCAGTTCATCCACCATATTTGCAGCGACAGTCTATTAAAGAACTTTGGCCTAAAACCAACTCCCTTTCATGCCAATCCATTCTGATATGGAGACACAATGTCTGGAAAAGCAACCTGACAACATGTACAACATGGGAGAACATACAAACTTCAAACACCCCAGGTCCCCCTCACTGTGAGGCACTACCATGCCGCCCAGATGAGTAATCATTTTAATGTAATTCAACTAAATAATAAATCCATCAAAAGGATGTCAATGGGCAGCAAAGTGTTGTGGAGGATCGAACTGTTTCCATATAGCTCTTAGGTCCAGAGTTCAATTCCAGCCTGTGACATATTGGTTGGTGGAGTTTGCATCTTGTTTATGTGAGTTTGCATGTTGGCTGGGTTAAACGGTGTCTTTAAACCAGTTTTGTTTGTGACTTGTGATGTTGCACAATCTTATTCAGCATGTAGTGCTTGCGGTACCTCCAGATTTCTCAGACTCTTATTGGGAGAAGCAGCTTTTTGATAATGGATGGCTGGATATCAGTGTCATGAGACTTGATGGTAATGATATTTGATGTAATTTTTACTCCTTATTTACACTTGACTCCAGCTCTTGATAGCCAATTAAACTGTGGTATCTTGGGAGCTGTCAGTTGACAGAAATCACACACATTCAATCAAGACATTATCTCACTTGCAGAGATGAGCACCAATCAGAGCAAAAGTGATTTTTGATTATAAAGTTGTTATTATTATTAAAGTTTTAAGAGGCTTACTATAAGAACAAAATAATTATCCTAGTTAAATAGAATTTAGCACAGATATATTTTTAATAAAATAGAGAAGTATATTTATTAATAATTTACATAATTTTAAAAGAGTGGCAATACTTGTGCCTACAACATTATATACCACATCCCTCTAAAGTCGTATTATCTTCAGCAGAATATTGAAGTACACAGAACTGTTTTCACACCCCATTTTAGGATTTTTACATAATCTGATTAATGTGTATGGTCTTTTGCTGAAAGAAACAAGCTACAATTAAAGCTAATAGACCTTTATTTTCATTCCCTCCCAGTGTTAGCAACATGTCAGATTTGAGGTAAATTTCTGTTTTTTAATCTATAAGTGTTTTGTACTTAGCTCTGTTTAATTACATTAATTATTGTGCTGTAGTATACAGTACACTCTGTCTGAACAGGCATCAAATGTGGCCCTTTATTGAAACTTTTGTCAGTTGTTTTGTGTGGTTGTCTTGTACAGAACAGCTTAGTTCAATTTACTGTATATTTCCACATTGTTCAACAATTTAAAATAATATTCACATCTGATGAAGGTTCCATGGCCTTTTCTTTTTTTCTTATTAAGTTTCAGCACAGAATTACTCTCTACACATTTGTAGATAACCAAGAGTGACAGGGTTGTTTATAGAGGTGACATATGAGTAGGCTGTGTCTATAACAGAAGAGCAGACACAGAAGACAAATGAGAATTAGCACAGATATGCTGATTTATAACTGCCACTGTGTTCCTTGGCAGCAAATAGACCTTTGCACAGAGCTAGCCAGTCACAACAGTGTTTCATTTATCTGCAAGGTTTATATTACTGTTTGTTGTTGTTTTCTACATTGGTGCTTTTTTGTTTACCATATACAAATACGACTGAAACAATGTACAATTTAAAAAAACAAAACAAAATTTAGACCTGTTGCATTGTTTTTTTGTAGGAATATTTTTTTCTTTTTTAACTACTTACTGTTACCATTTAAAAGGAGCAGCCTTGTAAATGCATAATAAGCTTGATAACTCATATTGAGGAAGTCTTACAGTATATAACTAAGGAAAAGCTATCCTTTTCATTAGTCCTTTTCATCTGTTTCATTAAAATGTGGTAATGTGTTTTCTAAGGAAATGTATCCAATTTTAATGTTATGTTATAATATGTTACAGTATGATAAGGTAATATAAAGTATGTGAAAAGGCTTGGTCGGTAGAAAAATATAGCATAAGAACAAAACAATGTGAGCAGTCTAAGAACAGCAATGTTACACCAAATTCCTTCAGGTCTTTATAATCTCTTTGGTTACTGTCTCAGCACAAGCAATCATGTTGTTCGGTGGGGTCCTGAGAGAATCTGAAAGGATGTCAAGACAAGTTACAACTCTGATTCTCTGAAGGCTTTTTTAAGCTAACAGCAATCAAATGGCAGGTCAAACATTGATAATATCTTGTTGGAGTTCTCAGTTGCTATGGAAATATGACTCACATTAATCCTTTTTTTTGGTTTTTGATTTAACCTATGACTGCTGAAAGCATTGCCTGACAGTTCTTATTCCATTGGATTATCCAGTGTAGTGTGCTATATTCTGCAGCTCTCTTTAACTTCAAAACAGAAAGCAGATATCAGTCAACATGAGCCTAATGCTAGCACCAAAGTAGTATCAATAAAGTACTTTATTTCCAGTGAGTCTCTTTAAATGTCTTTGTTAGCAATACACAAAAGAAACTAACCCTGTTAAACAACAAGGAAAGCAATCAATGTCTCTCAGAAAAGACATACCTGTAAAGGCAAAGGCTGAAGGTTGTTTCTTGGTATTCCATGCATTATCATGAAGAAAGGTCAAAATTATTTTTAGATTGTTGATAAACATTTTATGTACTGAAAAGCTTCCTTTGAATTACAGAAGGCTGTATGTAAAATACTGTCTTCAAGGCAAAAGCTGTAACAATAATGTTTTATCTTTTATGACCATTCTCCCAAAATATAATACTAATACAGGTACTGTATAGGAACAAGTAATAGGTTTATTCCATGCTGAAAAAAAGAAGAAAGAGAACACAACGTTTCGGCCGTGGATCCTTCTTCAGGTGTGAGCGGGTACTGTATATGGCAGGTACTGTATATACAAGTTCATACTAACTCAAACCCAAATTCAATTTTTTCCTGCTGACCGGAAGAGATACATCCTGTATGAAGGCATTATGGTAAGTGTTTTTATCATCTAATCTAATACTTCATGAAAATATAATTGTTTTGGACTCTGTCATTATGATGAATTTAACTCTGTGTAAAGTACGTTTTTCAATGTGGCTTGAAACATCTCTTGAAACATGCATTTTAGATAATGCATAAATACTCAGCAGCACATTGGAAAGGTATTCCTTTATTCAACTAATCCTCTTTCTTTCACCACATTATTTATTTTGATTAGACAATTATATTTACATTCAAACATACATGTAGTAAAGCACACACACAAAAATGCTGAAAGACAGGAAATGTTCTCGGCAGAGTTCTGGAGAAATGCAGAATATTCATACTTCATATTCTGTGCTTCACCTAAATAGAGAAATTAGATATTGAGCATAATTAAAAACCCTGATTCTGCTTAAGGCAAAAACTGTTGTTTTAAAATACAACAACAGTTAAAGGTGGTACTGTTCAGCTTTTAAAATGCACTAGTTTTAATTCATTTAAAATACTTTTTAAAAGACCATTGCAGCCCTAGAAAGAATTCAAATAAGACTAATCGAAATGATTTTATCAGGTAAGTTATACACCAATAAAAGAAATTATTTGAAAATCTTTAGTCCTGAACGAAGGAGATCATTTGTTAAAAGTATGCAAAACCCTGAAAGGTACGGAGTGAACTCAATAAATCACTTTATGCTCTGCAAGGAGACAAAAACATGAAGCACAATTAGAAGTTATCAAGAGGTGTATTTAAGACAGAAAAGGGACTTTTCTACTCTAAACATGGTGCATGCCAGGAAGAAGTTGGTAAGGCATGTTTTTGAAGAAGATTCCATGGCAGAGATTGCTAACCTTTTCTTTGTTATAGCAGTCAGAGCTATATTTTAATAGATATTTTAATAAAGGTACATACTGTAGACTACCTATCTCTTGTAATTGATGGATTCAAGATTATTAAATATTTAAACATGTCCTGTTTTAATATTTTTAGGTTAGCAAGAGACTTGAAACAGCATACTATCTACCAGTCTATTGTAATTTAGGGTATAACCTGAGACGGTTAAGTCTGATGGAGACATCCAGTTACATATTTTTAGCAGGTATTTTAAGTGAAACAGTGAATCTGCTTTCATGGCCACAGACCTTATACTTTTGTACTTCTCTTTTTCCACAAGGCTTCTGAAATCTGTGTCAAACTGATGTGACCTCAATTGGATGTCACTTTAAAGGGTAACTATGTCCACTTCTAGGGGCACAGAACTGAAGTAAAACTGCACACCATTCCACCATTCCACAGGTTACAGCTGTACAATGAGAGTGTAACAGGAGATGGTCCAGGCTCCTGTGAGACGTAGTTCAGGACCCTATGCAGACGGTTTAATATGGAAGTAAGTGGAGAAGGACAACAGGGAAGAGACGTAGAGGATCAGGACGGGTTGACAGACAGGGGGCATGACGACGGTGATCAGGTGCTCGGGGGGGCATGGCACAGGCAGACAAGTCCAAACAGTCCAAGGGCGAAAATCCGGGGAGCAGTCCAGTGTCCAGGTACCGGTGAGAACCATCCAAGACAGACAAAGGTTAAAATCCGGAACAGGATCTGGAACAGGAACAAAAGGTAAAAACCAGGCTAACGAGGCCAGGTGCTCTGAGCCCCGGTCTCAGATGGTCAGGACGCCGTGATGAAGCCTATGCATCTGGTCTCACCTGGACCCGCTGGTAGGTGGGCTTCCAGGCGTCTATCTCCCAATGCTGAGCCAGGCATAGCAGGAGCACCAGCCTTAAGATGCACAAACAGGGGACCGGAGCATGTAATGAGCTAAAATATGAAAGGGTCGGAGCGCTTTTAAGAGGAGGGATGAGGATCGTGACAAAGAGAGCTGGAGAGGAGACTGCTGTATCCACACCAAGCCTGCAGCTTTATTTTACAGCAGCACCTTTAGCACAAAGTGGAAATGCTGCATTCTTTTCTTCAGCACTTGTTGAAAAAAGAGGTTCGCTCTAGACTTGAAAGCTTTCACTGCACTGATCATATCTGTGATTGTCCTCTCTTTCCCTGTAATTCACAGATGAGGGTATTTATTTCCTCAATTACATCTGTTAGAAATGCCAAATCAATAACCATGTAGTGTCTGGCACTTTTTAGACAAAAGTGAAAGATACCCCTGCAGGACTCTTTGATTTGCAGTGTGCAGCAAAAGATTGCTATACTCAGTTTATATTTACTTCTGAATTAGCTTGAAGCTGCAATATTGCTTGAGTTGTCCACAAATTAAATGAATAGCACTAAAGACAGGTGTCATTGGACGATGAAAACCCATCACCTTGGCTCACATTGCCTGCTGGAGGATATTTTTAACAAGTGCAAAAATAAGATAAGTCTGGGACTTTGCGATTTGCATGAAACCCACTTGCCTCTCGGTCTGGCTGGTGCGCTGTTGATTGTTATTGAACTTCTTAATTGGCACACTCTTTTTGATTAAATACGTCTTTTTCACATCATTGATAAAACTTCTGGTTGTTATTTTTAGAGGCAAAAATGTCATAAATTCCTCTTCGATGGTGAGATACTTAAACACCATTTGAGTCCAGAGATTCATTACACTGAATGGAGATCACTTTGTAACTGTTCATATGACAGTTCAATTGGCATCTGTCCCATTTCTACTGCTTCTTTACATTGTCCAATTGCACAGAAATGCTTCTAGCCATGGTGCTTGCTCCAGGCTGCATGTCTGAAACAGCAGCTCTGATTCCGGGACTGTGTATAGTACTGTATGTAATCCTTGACTAAAGTCCAATTATCATTGTTCTCCTAACAATTTCACAATCTGTAAACAGCTTCATGTTGTTAAATATTGTGCTTTTTTAAAATATGTTTGTTGCTAGATTAAAAAAAAAATAGATTTGGCGAACTAGAATTTCTGTCTTTGCAAAGCAGGTTTTAGCTTGTTAACCTTTTCAGACTGCTTCCAGTGGGATAATCCCATTTGAAGTTCTTATGAATTGTAGTGAAGTGTCTCTTTACATTCCTGCTCACACCACAGATTAAATGAATACACTTGTGAACAAAAATTATTCTCCCACTTCTGATGGAAATAGTAGGTCTTTTGCTACATTATTGATGGACCTGCCTCAGTTTCAAATGGATGAAAAAGTTAACTTTACTTACAAATAACAACCCAACTAACAGATGGTGTTTGGATAAAATATCTATGATAAAACTAAACTTTGACCTTGTTTAATATCTGCTGGAATGTAATTGGAATTTATTCAGTTCAATGATTTATTAATGAATTTGGGTTAAACAGGGGTGTCATATGAAGGCTTTGATTTAATAGTCTCTGGGAGATCTCATTAGTACATTTAATATGAATGAAATTAATATACTACTTGGATATTAATGGGATTTTCAGGGTCATTATGCCAACTACTCACTGACAGGCAGCCAGGGACTTGTTGCTGTTAAGTGAAACGTTGTTGACTCCTGATCTACAGGAACCTTTGATAAATGGCTTGAGGAGATCCTCACATCATAAGTTACTGTACTATCAAACACAAAATATTGAATGTTTCCTGTTTATAACCTGATTACTTTCTTATTATGCTTGACTGTAGAAATGTATTGTTCTACATCATAGAATGTGTCACATTCAGACATAATGGTGTTCAGATTTTGAGGCAGTTATTACCAAAATCCAATTAAATACTGCAGTGCAGGTGATTCAGCTGCTTGACTTCAGAGATATCAGTTATCTCATGTGCTGTGTATGGCAATTGTGTACAGGTAAATGGTTGTAAAGCATTAGCACAGCTTCAGTCAGTGCTCCCCTATTCTTCTATTTAATAGCTTGTCTTGGTTTTATCACCAAATGGGCAAGACACCTGTTAGAGTAGTTTTAATGTGGCATATAATCAATAAACATGTTGCAAAGCTCAGAAAATGTTTGGCAAGATCTAAGTAAAAAACACCCTGGGTAATTCCAAGTGAGCAACAAGACAAGAATGAGCACTGACTGGAAAAAGGGTATGCAATGCCCTTCAAAAAAAGTTATGTTACTTTATATTTAAAACTGTTAGGCTTTCCTGTTAGGCCTTTATTTTGTGTTTGTGATCATGAAATTAATTTGGGTAATAAATAGAATATAATATATGTTGTATTTATGGTTCCTTTCATGTATTTGATCATATTAAAACAAACACAAAACCTTTTTGTGGTCAACTCAGTGATTTGTAGCAAAAGTACTGGTGAGGACTGTCTAAAATATTTGAATAAAGCATAAAACATTATTTTTCTACATAGGGAGATGAAATGTTTCTGTAAATTTCAAAATGAATTCTTCTGCAGTCATCGATAAAGATGAGTGAGGCAGTTCCAGAGGCGGAAAATGAATGTTGTTCAAGAAAGAATTGCAGACAACACCTGGAGTTCATTGAGAACCTGCCTCTTTTGGTTTATTTATTAATGAATGTTCTTAGTGGGAGGATGTAGTGGGCAGGCATGGTAGTGCAGTGGTCAGCAATGCAGCCTTGCAGCAGTGAGATCCTGGAGTGTTATGTGTGTTAGATAAAGTAGTTAGAAGGAAAACTCAAACTACTGTGTTTATAAACTAACCTAATGTGAACTCATACTTCCTGAAGCACATTCCATTTTCATTTTTTGTTACAGCTGCCACATACATTGTACATGAACCAAACTAGTGACACATAAGTAGGTTGTAGTGAGGTGGTGTGGCCTTGAACCAAGTTGGTTTACTGTTAATTGGGGAAAGCTAAAGAATGTGGCACAGCTGGTCTAAATGAGTCTTTGTCCATCAGAGGGAGTGCAGATACTCATGAGGGAAAGGAGCAGTTAGGACAGGCTTTGGGTGGAACCATTCTGTGCTAATTAAGAAGCTTATAAGACTAGATTTATAAAAAAGGGTTTCAATCTGAGTAGAATGAAAGATCCAGAGGAGGGTTGATAGATTAGTCAGATCTACAGGCTTGTGAGACTCCACAGTTCAAGAAAAGACACTCAGTGGCTTTTCACATACTGTAGGCGTGCTTGACCAGGTCTAAAGGAGATGGGTTATAATACTGAACTAGAACTGACAAGAGCATCTGAAAGAGCATGGTATGCGCTGCCAAGGTATCAGCATATGTTTTCCCCATATCTGATGGTGAGAAGTCTAGATAGCACAAGTTGAATCTCAAGTACTCCCTTTGTCTGAACTGGAGATTGACATACAGTACGTATGGTCTCACAGAGTGAGTAGTAAGGAAACCGTAAACCCCAAACTACAACAATAGGAATAACTGGAAGATGAGTCTTGGTGAAGAAACAATGCATAAGCGAGAAGGGAAGTAATGATGTTATTAAAGAGTATGTACTGTATAAAGTATTGGTGAATGCACTGGACTGGGAGACGTGGAGTAGAGTTGAATATTCCCAGGCATCCATTCTCTAATAATTTCATCAAATTCCTGTCCCATAAAGCAACAAGCACATGGTGGATGGGATCCCTGTCCAGTGGTTGATGATTTCTGGAAAGATAATTTATAGAGAAAAACAAGAAACTGGTCTCTACTGTACAGAGAGCAGGTAGTGATTAGAATATATAAGAGGTTATGGCGAAACCATGAGCTGAGTAGAAGAACTGACAGGGATGCCTAGGAGATAGAAAAGGTCAGCTCTGTCACAGGGTAAATGAAGATAAATGTCAGTGACAACTGCAAAGAAAAAGATGCTATCTGTGTCTCTGTGAGGTTCTTCAGCCAGGAACTGAATTTCAAGCAATGGTTCAACCATGAAGATCAAGGTGTTTTTATCTAGGAGATAAAACTATAAAAAGGCACAGATATTCAGAGATCCTAAATAATCCTTTCAGCATGGTAAAATCAATCATTAAGACATGAAAGGTGTGAGGTACCACCCCGATACTGTCTAGACAAGTCTTTGGCTCCTAGATGAGCCATTGGGCAATGATTAGAGAAGCTACAGTAAAACCTACAATGGCTTTGAAAGAGCTGCAACCCAAAACCCAACTGCATGGAGGGGAAAAATGTCAATGCTCAAAAAATATTCCTCCACAAAAGCTCCACAAAAGGGGCTTACTGTATATGGAATGGAAAAAAAGCATCTCAGATCCCACATTCTGTTTGCAACTTAGTACTGTAGTTAAATGAAATTGTAATCATGTGGCAAAACAGTTTGTGTTCTGTTGAGACAAAATTGGAATGTTTTGGTCTAAATACAAAGTGCTACATTTGATAATATACAAATCCAACATAATGTATCACCCAGTGAAAACCATTCCTAATGTCAAGTATGATTTCTTTCTAGTTCTGCTTCTCTTCAGCATAGACTAGGACTTTTGTCAAGACTGTTAGAAAAATAGATGGAGCAAAATACTGGCAAATCCTGGGGGAATGCCCGCTTCAGACCTAGAGCTGGGAAAAAAACTCACCTCTCAACAGGACATGATCCAAAGTGAAAAGGTTTGCAGAAGGTCAAGACTAGACTGAAATGGCTTAGGAATAAGAAAATTAGTGTCCTTGAGTGGTCCAATCAAATTGCTGACTTGAATCATATTGAGAATTTGTGAAAAGTCTTGAAACCTGCTGTCCTAGAGCGATTCTCGAGCAGCTTAGGAGAGCTGGAATAAATCTGCCATGAGCAAATGGCAAAGACTATATGCAAGGTTGATAGAGACTTACCAAAAAATTGAATTTTGACTGCTGTCAAAGCTGCTCCACCAAATGTTGAATTCGTACAGTAGGTCAGGATAGATTCTGACATTTATGGTAACTTATCTTTTCCTTAAAAATCTTTAGGTTTAAGTATTCAGGTTATAAATCAAATAATATGTTTAAAAATGTTTATGCATCATTTTGTAATTTCACAAAATGTGACACCATGGTTTTGGTCTGAGAACTTTTGTATGGCTCTGTTTGTGCATAAGATTTTAAAAAATCATAATGAAAACTGGAAAGCTAAAATGATGTTTAATCTGAAATACTTAATTTAGTTATAAATTTAACAGATTTAACAATTCAGTAAAGGGTGAATCTCTGATGAAAACTGGTAAAGCCTGGGGGCTTTGTAAGAGAAGGAAGACACTCCCTTCTATGATTCACCTTAGGAATCTGAAATAAGTAGGTATTAACAAAGGTTAATGCACAATTTGTACATTCTTAAATTAATTTCAGTAAAAAAGCATTCAGCACTTTAATTACAGTACAAAATACTTTAAGGTCAATAATACACTGACAGCCAATGCACTGATGCCAACACAGGGACGGTGTGGGTGTTTTTAAAAATTTTTGTTAGTATTCTGCACAAGCTACTGATGAGATAATGAATGACCTGGCAGATCAGAATAAAATACATTACTATAGTCTAATCTAGGTGTGATAAATGATGCATTCTTTTTGCACGGTCATAAAAAGGTATGATCTAATTTTAGCAATATATTGCTGATGACAGAAGTATAATTTAGAGATATTTTTAACATGTGACTCAAAGCATAATTCAGAGTTAATGATTACTCCCACATTCTTCACCTCAGATTTCTCAGTTTTATGACTATTTTTGTCATTTGTATGTTTTAGTTTATCTCATTTTGGTTTGGTAAATGTTCTTATTTTCTGATGCTCTAATTTTATCTTATGTTATGAAATCATTACATATCACGTGAAGAGGAATAAAAATAATGATAGTTCAGACAGGTTTAAAAGAATTGAAGACATTCAAAGCACATTATTCAATTCAGTTCAGTCTAGCACATGCATAACAGATAACATGCCTGGGTAGCTAGCAACCAATTAATTAACTGATAAGAAACCACATACAGCAATATCAACAGAAACATATTTTCATTTTGCTGTGCTTTCAAATCAACTCTTATCCAACATCCTCTTTTTATGTTTCACACCTTCTGCTTTTCTGAATATTACTTTTTTTGTTGTTTTCATTATTATGCTTTAATCTAACACATGAAGATCTTAATTTCATATAGGATATCTGAGACGAACCTGGTTCAGTTTATTTACCTTTTGGATACTTTAGCTAAACGGTGACCTAATATGAGCATACTTTCTACTTTTAATTTACATGGAGCCAAGGAGCATGTTAGTAATTTCGTTGTACATTTGTACAGAAAATGGCCCTTTTCTGATTCTCTATTCCTAATAACATTTTACATGTGAAAAATATCTGTTGTGGATCAAGAGTTCAGCTACTTGTTCAGCCATGTGTTAAAACATGAAAAAACATTAAGGCTTTGAATGTGCGACAACTGCCGAGATCTGAGAGAAAAAGAAAACATTTCAATCAAGTGTGTCGGAGAGTGTCCTTCCACACAAGAATAGGTGTATAAAAATAGGATTGGAATTGTGTGTTCAAGTACAATGACGTCTTTTTCACTGTTACATTGCTTATGTGTAGTGTATTTCACACCAAAGTAAAATAAGTATTTTGATGTTGTTAAATTTTATTTTTCACTTGTTCTTTTTAAAAAAATGAGAACATTTCTTTAAAGAAAGTTTAATTTAAAGACTGGCAGGAGCAATACGTAAACATACTGTAAGTATACAGAAACCTGCAATACATTCGTAATGTTCTGGAGGAGGATGAAAATGTAACTCATTTCTAAATCAAACTAGATTAAAAAAACGTTAGCTGTAAATCTGTAATTGGGGTGGAAAATATCTGCCGACCCATTCACTGCCCATTTCCATGTTATTTATGGACAATGTGGGCGTGAAATTAAATTTTGAGATTTTGAAGATTTTTTAAATTTTAAGATTGTGTTCTGTTGTGTTTGAAAGATTTGAAATAGAGGACAGAAGTCCAAGACAGAGTAAAACTTTCTTGCAATTAATACAGTCTAAAAAAAACAATATACTGTATACAAAATGGAAATATAATCACATTTAACACATGTGAGCCTACAGGAGGGAATTCCCTTTTTTCTCTGTAGAGCAGATGTGGTCTCCCTTAAGAAAAAAAAATACCTAAAGAAACCAATGTACCCCTAGAAAAATGCCTTTGTGCCACGGGTACATACTGTAGGAGCAATACTTCAGGTGCATTAGCCAGCAGTACTACAATTCCCTTTTAGTAATGAATGAAGGTTTAGTATGTACTGTATAATCCTATGCTCTTTGCCTTTGACTATTACAGTTGAACCCCAGTGGACTGAAACTGTTGATGACAAATGTTACTGAGCATACTGAATTTATCTACGTCATGTCTATTCAATAAAATATCAGTATACCTCTTACAAAAAGACTGTGATTTTCCTGATGAGAATTTTAAATTAATTCCAGTAAAGCAAGTCCTAAATTCAGTTTGATGCTTGGTTTAAATTATTATAACCAGTTTGGAATTAAAAGATTGCACAACCTGTATATGAAAAACCCTGGTGGGTACAATTAATGGATTGTGACCTCTAAATACAGAATACAGGAGCTACAGTATGTTTGCTTTGTACACCCTTAGCAATTAGAAAGGGTGCTAGGATCCTTATTCCTATGCCACAGGTTCTATTAATCTCACAGAATCATCAGTGCATGCACAGGCCTGCAACAGACACTAGTATTATATACTGTAAGATCCTTTTATTATTTTGTAGTGACACATTAAAAAAAAAAAAACTATAAGGGACACACATCTCATATAAGTACCCTGATGGACTCTCATTATTTAATGATGGACGGTGTGGTGCTGAAAGGGTGTGGTGACTCTGTAACTAAGGATCTGGACCTGTGGCTGGAAGGTTGCTGGTTCATATCCCACAGCCAGCAGAGGAATCCTACTCTGTTGGGCCCCTGAGCAAGGCCCTTAACCCCAACTGCTCCAGGGAAGCTGTATAAATGGCTGACCCTTCGCTCTGACCCCAAGCTTCTCTCCCTGTCTGTGTGTCTCATGGAGAGCAAGTTAGGCAATGTGAAAAGACAAATTCCTAATACAATAAATTGTATGTGGTCAATAAAGTGATCTTATCTTATGTATTACCAAACAAACTTTTTATCCAGCATTTCTGTCCTCTGTGAAGATGTTTTTGGTGGTTCTTAATCTTAATCTTTGGGGTCAGGTAGGGTGAGAGGACGATGATGCTGAAGCCTTCCTTAGCTGCTCCCTGTAGAGTCCCTGATGTCTGAGTCATCACCAGGGTCACATGCTGTAGACTGACCACCAAACGCCTCCTTCTTGCCAAAAGGTCCCTGTTCTCTCTTGACTGGGGCTTTTGAAACCTTCTTAACAACAGCTCTCAACTCCTCCGGGGGGTGGAAGTGTCTCTGTGTTGTTCTGGGTGGGGGCAGGGCTAACCGCACAAGGCTTGTTCAGGGAAATGGCTGTACACAGATGGCAATGTGTAATGATGCTTGCTCCCTCCCATCCTGTTCTTGTTCTTCCTTACTCTCACCTTGATGGAAGGTCCAGTGAAACCAGCTTGCCCCCCACATTACCCCTGAGTGGTGTGGAGATTGCCCAGCATCAGTGTTAAAAGGGCCTTTGATCAGGGCAGAAATGTAGAGGATAAGGGATGAAACTACTTCAGCATTAAGGTGTCACTGACCCATCAATGCAACTTAACACCAGGTGTGCCTCGATACCTGGTGCCCAAACACCCATCCTTTTCAACCTGTGACACAAGAGCATGAAAACACGAGAAAGGTTATAATATAAGGAAGTGAGAGGAGGCGATGTGACTCACTGTTTGGTTGAAAATATCTACGTTAATCAAGGATCTCATGCAGATGTTTAGTAGTAACTGATTGAAAAGGAATGAACAAACAGAATGTTTTGTTTCATTTGAAAATCTGAGAGTTTCACTTACTTCTGTGAACAGAAAGTACAGTATGTCAGATGTCACTTTATGCCATTATAACACCAATTTTATGTGAAGTAGATGGAGCCCTATTCATTAAAATAGCTCATTTTCAGTTATATATAATCCCAAATATTCTTAGAGCATAGGACTGTAAGTCTTTGAAGCTTCTTTGTGCAATTATCTTTTTTATAAATTTATAATATCAGCCTTTTGCAGAAGGTTGACAACTTGGTTAAAACCAGTTTCCTCTGCTCTGAGTCATTAACTCCCAATGGACACCTAAAATTAGTAACAGCTTAGTGGAATCACCTCATTATTTTTACAGCTGAATAGCTGCAGGGCAATGGCGTTCTAAATAGTTACTTTGTACTAATTAACTCTTTCTCCTTCATTGTTATTTCTAATTAAACTATTTTGGGCTAAATATTGTCAACAAATAACAAGAGTTTAGATTGGACTACTAATACTTAATCTACAGTCAAACAGCATACATAATAATATTGTATTGAGACAAGACAAATCTTCCTGCTTCAAAACATGACACTTTCAATACTTTACATAATCTCACTAAAATAGAACACTGCCTGTAGTCCCCAACTGGTTACAAAACAAATATTTGTGCAATTGTTTAATTCTCTTCAACATATTGTAGTGGCTCTGGATTGTGTGAGAGCAAAATGTAATGCAAAGTACAACTATGCAAGAATCATGATACCTGTACTTTCTATACAGTAGGTTAGGGTTTGATTTCCTACAGAACATTAATATACTGCAAAACTCAACAAAGTAATCAATTTGAGAGCAAGAACTTACACTATACTTATATAGCATGAGTGATTCTGCCCTGGAAGTAGCTAAGCATGAAAGGCATCATGAAAGGTGCTGATAAACAATATGTTCTTCTACAGTATATCTTCATTTAGCCAATATGGAAAGCAATAACAAAAGCAAGGATAACGCTTTCAGTAAAGTGTGTAGCATTTAAATCAGGTTAAAGTTATCCTTTGGCTTTATGATGCATCAGTAAGTCCTTATTTAGAATACGTTGGTAACCATATTTACAAAATGGACACTATTGAGTAGGAAAAAATAGAATGAGACCTGGTGTCTGGCAATTGTCATATATGGGCAGGTTAAAGGGGGAAAGTCTCATATATATATATAATAAACTGAGAAGAGGTTTGATTGAGAAAATAACATTCTAAGCAAAAAGAAAGAGTCAACATTTCACACTATTTCACACTCTGTAGTGAAACATGCACAGGGGGTCACATTTGGAAACTACAAGGAAATGTATTTGGGGCAGAGAACAGGAAACATATCTTTACAAAAAATGTTGTGGGTATCTGGAACAGCCCAAATTATGAAATGTCTGAAAATGGATGAAATGTTAGATTCACTTTATTGGAAAACTATCAAATGAGCCAGTTGAACTGAATGGCCTCCCACATGCAAACTGGAATTCTTACCGTATATATTACCATATTAAAAAGGCAACATTCTTACAGAATGTAAGTTTTACAAATGGTGGGTTACGATAATGGTGAAAATCAGGATTTGACCGAGCAGTTAAATAATAATAATTGCTTACACTTATATAGAGCTTTTCTGGACACTCCACTCAAAGCGCATTACAGGTAATGGGGACTCCTCTCCACCACCACCACCACCTGCACATTGTTTAGTCAATAAGCAAAATAATTATTCATAACACTCAACTTGTAAGTGATTTTCTAGCAATATACCTGAGTCGCTGGTATAATTAGAGGCATGTGAATCCTTTGTTCTCCAGCACAGCTTTGTTGAGAGGAGTATCCATATCACCCTGCAACTCACAACTGGCAACCTACTGAAGCTCAGCAGGTATGAGCCTGGTCAGTACCTGGATGAGAGACCTCCTGGGATAAACTAAGGTTGCTGCTTGAAGAGGTGTTAGTGGGGCCAGCAGAGGGTGCTTACCCTGCGGTCCATGTGGGTCCTAATGCCCCAGTATAGCGACGGGGACAAGATTACTTTGCACAGAATAGCATGATAAAAATGGAAAATTGTTTAAACAAAAATATTCAAACACACAAATACTAGGCAGACACAAAATATTGGAGGAAAGAGTTACAATTAATAAGGTGAAAAACAAGATGATAATACTAGAAACTTTAAATATCAGAGAGGAAAAGCTAAGAAAATATTCTGACTGACTGTAGAATATGAAATTCACATTAGTGCAATCCTATTGAGTACTGCTTTCTATTTTTGTTCATTTTAATTCTGCTCTTTTTAACCTGACTAATTATGCCACACTATTTCATTCTGCCTTTGCTTTGCATATTAATTAAAATCACTGAATTATATCTGGTGTCTCTGCAGCCATTAGTTAATAATGTCTATAAAACTTTTCATTTATATGTATGCATCCCAGGAGCTACTTTGATCACTTTTATTTGGTATTCAGCAGTTCCTGTATATTTATAATATAATAATAAGAGAATTAGGTTGGCTGAGTGAACAGTAACCTGTCTTTAATCCCAAAGTTGTCAGAACCCCAAAAGAACAAGTAGGAGCTCCCTTACAAAATCCACCAATTTATTTTGGATGTGGGATTGGAAAGCATAATCAGTAGTACAAACAGAGATATTCAAAAGAACTGATTGCAAACTGATTTAAAGAAATAAATGAATGTTCCTTCTCTTGTTTAGACACTTATTTCTTTGGAAATGGAAGGTGATCGTATTTTGGGACCAGTTAGAAATTTGATAAGCATGGAAATTGTAAGAAGACTGAAATAATACAACAAATATCAGTTTTGCATTACTGAATATACATTAATCATAAATCAAAGCCCCCTCCCTCTGACATTTGCCCCTCATACAAGTTGTATAATAATTTGATCAAAAATAGATCACAAAGCCTGCTCTTTTTTCTGTTAAAGTCAGATCACTGATTTTTTTTGTTTTTATTTGTGAATATTCCTTCAATTTTTCAACATTATTTGATGCTAATGCATTTAATGAATGTGTAACATCATGTCCTCAGTATGGAATTGATCAAAACTGAATTGATATTATATTGTGCAGTTTCAAAATATATTTTTTGAAAGGGAATGTTATATTATTATACAGAATTACCCCCTTCACCAAATGTACCTTTTTTTCTTTTTAAAGTAATTCATGTTGAAAATAGCCAGTTTTGTTCATGTAGAAAGGACACATTCTGGAGGAATCTTGTGGAACAAATGACATATCCTTCAGTGCTTACCAGGTATGTAAAAATTTAATGAAACAATTAGCCATTCTATAAGGCATTGTTTGACATCACAAAAGCCTTCTGAAGTACAAATGACTCCCAGAATGTGTCACTGTGGTTCACCTACTGTATGATAATATGCAATTGATTCATCGCAAGCCTCTCAATGCCTCAACACCCTTATCAGTAATTGTGCTTCTGATTATACATTGGGCCAATACCTACTGTAGCTCCAAGATGGAGTGGAGTACAGCTAAATTACCAAATGGTAGGTAAATTAACTTCAGCCATGTCCAATACAGATCAAAGGCCAACCTAATTTAAGCTGTCGAGCTCCATTGTGCTGTAGTGTGGGCTGACTTTCAGACATTTGTTGGCATAGAAAATTGAATTGACTCTTAATAGTCAGAAAACAAGTGTCCTCCATGAAAAAGCTTTCAGGCTTTAGCATGATGATATCACATCTGAAACAAAAGTCATGTTTTTTAAGCTGTTATCATCTTCACACCACTTTAGAGATCTCTGACATCGACAAATTCACAGAAGATCGAAATGAAATTCACCTCAAGATTGAAAAATATCACCAATGTTTCTTTTGGAAATTTGAATGCAATCTGAAATTTAGCCAAAGTAACATTAGCATCCTCTCATGAACAAACACAACAAGCACTGAGGCAATGCCCATCTGACATTAATTTGAGCCATTCAATACAGATACCTAATTCCAGGCTCTCAAAGCAATTCAGCTCAACCATAGCATACACCGAAGAGAAGGGAAGAAAAATCACTCATATTCCTACATGAAAAAGTACAATATCAACACCAACATGTAAGAAACTATTTCACAGGACTGCACTATTGGACAAATTGAGGAGGAATGTGCTGCAAGTAACTCAACACAATATGATAATAACCCAACATAAGATGAGAAAGCTATCTGGGTCATTAGGTAGCTAGCAACCTTCTGTAATTTGATCCAAGTATCTCAGCAAGCCAGGGCACTGGCTTCAACAACATGGCTGGGTAGCTTGTTCTGTACTGCCGCATCTCTATGGGAAAATAAGTACTCCTTGTTTTCAGTTTTAAATGTGCTTTAACTTATTTTACACTTGTCTCCTCTGATTTGTGTTTCATTGTTCATACAACTATGATAGAAGACAATCATTTTCATCCATGAAGGAATCCAAAATGGAGACAGAGATGATTCCAAAAGTAATCTAAAACTAATCATACTACATTACTAAATTGGGGGTAATGAATCGTTTAAGATCGCAGACTATTTCTACAAGTAATCATCATTAATCCTCACGATTCTGCATGTCCAGCTTTTAATTTTATTTTTTTTGTTTAATACATTCACTTCAAGATCATGCTCACAATTAGCTCGATAGTTACTGTAGTCTCCCACTTTCATAGCTAAATGCTTATTTGAAATGACTGACAAATTCACTTGGCTCACATAGTTCACAGGCTGCAGACTGAAGAATTGGATTGAAAATCATTTTCAATTGGGTCACAGGCTTCACAGAATGAGTTTAGTATGACAATTAAGTTGCAAAATTTCCAATAATGTGCAATTTAACAGTGAATGTATTGGGATATTGCAAGATGTTACCTGGTCCAGAATCTTTTTTGTTTTCTCCAGATACCTTTTTAATCCCAATTTAAGAACAGAAATTTAATTATTTTCAAAAGCATTTTAATTCTGTATATTAAAAGGTTGGGATACAAACGAGCAAATAATACCTTAATGCAGTAAGTCCCAGAGCAGTATTCCTGGAAATGTAGATGGGCCAAATGAGCTCCTGTTAGTATTTAAACACTACAAACAGTGTTACAATCCAGAGTTCAATTCTATGCAGGTATAATTATACAATGCACCTTATGTAGCTGGAGCGGAATACGTATTTTAATATACACTTTATAAATGTTCTATTTACAAAAGTGAATGAACTACATTTACAGTATATAGAGGCACACCATGTAAAATGGACTAACCATTGCTATTTAAATAAGGCTTTTGAATATATACTTTTTATTTTTCACTATTTTAACTAGAAAAAATGTCAAATTGCTTCACAAGAAACTAGTTTATTGACAAGTATTATCTTTAAATATTTGTTGCATTGCTCATTCTGTGACAATTCTCTCTTATCACCTAGCAACACAGTCCTCTAAGCCAAGTAGAGATAAAGGTTTTCTGATATTTTGAAATGTTTTTCAGGCTGATAGAAGGAGGTTGCATTGATTATTGTCTTCAGAAGCTCTGAAATGAATGAGTGCATAGCAAAAAGACACCTCATTAGTATTATATCAACAAAATACATGTTATTAGTACATTAAATGTGAGGGTTTCTATTGAGATAGACTGTCAATGAGTAAAAACTAATAATACAGATGAAAGAAATGTTGTCTTGTTCATGAAGAGGCGTTCAACAAAATGAGATCAATACAGTTAGTTTTTAGAATAGAATATAATAGGTTTATTCAGTATCAAAGATTATGAAACCTAGAACTATTCAGGTTAACTGTAATATTTTAAATAACTTAATTAACAGTAATGAAAACCCCAAGTCAGCTTTGTTAGTCTGCATTACATATATTACGTAAAATACAACTAAAGGTAGATAGTAAAGGAATTAATTGGCAAATAAAGTGTGACTGCAAAAAAGGCAAAACAGAGGAACACAAGTAAATGTATACAGCATTATGTATCCTTTATAAAAGACACCTGGGTACATAATGACCAAAAGGAAAAACAAATGATGGTCATTAAAGCTGCTAAGTATGATGAAAACAGTTTTCCATTGTTTAGCAAAACTGTCAGACGGAAAGAAAATATTTTCCAATGTCTTGTATCCATTGTTTTAAAGAGTAGCTGAAAAGAATCATATCTGAATGGTTTCTCTAATACCTACAAATAATCAAGCTTTGAAACCATAGGCGCCAGTATGTCAAGGTGTGTGTATATTTTGCTTTGAGGAGGGTAAAACTGGCACAGTGGAAGAGTTTGAAAAGAAGATTAAATTGTTTAAATATTATGACTAAAATAACAGTCTTTCCCGAAACCAGTAACTACAAGCAATTTTTAAGACATAAATGATACCACGCCTCCACCAGTCATGAAATGCTGTGTAAGGATATACAGTAGGCATATTAACAAATGACACCAAAGTTATTGGATATTCCTGAATCTTAGGCCTACAGTAGTTAAGGCTGAAACCATGCTTATTAAGAGCACCATTCAACACAAAATGTCCAATAACAGAATGCTTGTTAAAAAAAGTTAGCAATTGTTGATACATTCTCTTTGGTTTGGTGAGGTGCCTTGGTCATCTCAGACTAATATTTTGATATAGAGAAATCTATGCTTTCTTCAGATGAGTGGAAGGTTGCATTAATTCTTTGAAGAAAGTCTGAACCCTAACCACAACCTAATGCAAATCCTAAGCTAGGGTTAGGGTTAGGATTCCCACAAAACAGAAAAAATTTGAGGTGGCATGGCTGTGTTTTAGGACAGAAATTACATTTAAGAAAGGTGATATTTCAATTTTATCTCACATATTTGTTATGACCTATATACCGTATAGTATCTATACAGTATGCATTGCATTGCCCTGAAAGGGGATGTTGTCTAAAATGACCAAAAAGCAACAGTTAAAAATTAGGTGATTACGCTTTTCAGACTCTTGCATTTGGTATTGAATGCACACCCATGTTATCAAATGAAGACAAAGTTTATTGGGCATTCTTTGTCGTAAGCCTAGTTAAGCCTGTAACCATGCTCATTGAGAACAACATTCAAAATGAAATTTCCAATAACAGAACACGAGACAAAAAATTGAATTTTTCCAGTGTTGACATGCTCTCTTTGTTGTGACTAGGTTGTTTATTCATTTCAGAATAAAATTTTGACTAAACAAAATCTATTTTCCACTGAAATGAGTGGAGGATTGAGGAAACTATTTTTAAACCCTAACCTAATTCAAACCTTAGCTTGGGTTAGCATTCCCACAAAAGGTAGACAATTTCTGATGGTATGGTTGTGTTTTAGGACAGAAATTAAATGTAAGATAAGTGATATTTCATTGATATATTCAGATTTTTTTCCATATATGGCTATGTCCACTGCTTTGCCTTAAAATGGGGTGCTGTGTAAAATTCCCTGAAATGAAATGTTTGCAATGACGTGATTATACTTTTCGGTCTCTTGCATTTGATATTAAATATACAGGCATATTAATAAATGAAGCTACAAATATTGGGTATTCTGGAATCTTAGTAATAGTTAAGCCTGAATCCATGCCAATTGAGAACACTATTCAACATGAAATTTCCAATAGTAGAATGCTTGTCAAAATAAAATAAGTTAGCAATTATTGATATATTATTTTTCGTCCTGTGAGGTTGCTTGGTCATCTCAGACTAATATTTTGATATAGTGAATTCTATTTTCCCTTCAAATGAAGGTTACATAAAATCTTTGAAGAAAGTCTGAATCCTAACCACAACCTAATAATAACCTGAAGATATTTCATTGATACCTTCACATTGTTTTCTTCATACTGTATATGGCTAAAGTGGAAGTGGACTTGGAAGTGGACATACATTTTTATAAGTTTAAAAAGAACAGCTTCATATAACAAATCTAAGCAGGTGCATCTAAACAGATGCTAAAAAGGAGACAAAAGTTTATCCAAATAAACGAGAGGCTAACAGTCTGGTGGATTGAAAATTAATTCCTTCAGAATTAAATAGTTCCACAAATACAAAAATGTATGGAAGCTTATTGTACAGAAACTTATTAGCAACACAGAGGAAAACAAGACACTTTTCATGTATAAATGAGATTCTATCTCATAAAAACAAGATGTTTTTTTTCTCTGTGGCACAAATAAGCTTCCGTAATAATGCCTTCAACTTTTTTCCACGAAATGTAGTCTAAATTCCTTCGGTGACTGTTATCTTTTTCAACAAGTGGTTGTTGCAGCGAGCGAGAGATCTCAGCCCACAGTTTTCTCAGAAACTGTGCGCATTTGCTCAAGGGCCTGTTCAGTTGTCCCAACTATCATCCTCCAGTTAATGGGTGTTAATTCAACTTTATTTTCATAACAAAAGGAAAAGGAATCTAATGTTTTTTTTTCCGTCTCTCAACCAGTATGAGATTGGTTTGGCATTCTCGTCTTTTTATGCCTTGATACAAATTAAGTAAAATATCACTTGGCTGGTCGTCTTCCTTCTTTCACTCAGGAGGTATTCATCTGTGACCTCTGTCGATCAAAAATATTACAGTGGCAGAACACAGTTACATGTGACACCCAGTGAGGGCCTTGCCTCAGGACTAGTGGTTGTTATGCTTGATTGATTTAACACTCTCAATCAAGAGGTGCAAATGCTCTTGCATTCCCTATCTTTACAATTAAAGGCAAAAGCTCTACAACAAAGAACCCATGATGCTCAGGCAAGGCTTTCTGAAATCCAGGAGTCTACAGCTGCACTAACTCAATAATTGCAGGAAAAAGTTCAAACCATGCAGGAGTTACGCTAGCAGATGGTGGATTGGATAATCTAGGCTTAATCATGGCGCCCTGACCATCTGAGTCTGGGGCTCAGAGTGCCTGGCCTAATTACCTTGGTTTTATTCCCTGTCCCTGTTCCGGATCCCGTTCCGGATTTTAACCATGTCTTGGATGGTTTTGGACTTTGGACTGCGCCCTAGGATTTTCCCTTGGACTGTCTGAACTTGGATGCCTGCACCATGCCATCCGAGCACTGGATCACTGTGTTCACACCCCCCTGTCTGTCAACCCATCCTAATCCTCTTCGTCTTCTCCCTGTTGTCCTTCTCCACTTACTTCCAGATTATACTGTCTGCATAGGGTCCTGAACTACGCTTTGTGGGAGCCTGCACTGGCTCCCATTACACTTTCACGGCAACACTTGAGCGAGACCTGTCTGTAGGCAAGCAAGGAAGAGACCTTGACAGATCAAGGACTATTTTTTAAGTGGAGAGCAACAGAGGCAAATAATCACTGGGGTGTGTGATACAGATAATCCACAAGGATGGTAATTTCACTTCAAGAGTACAGAGAAAATATACAACGTTCGGATACCTACCAGCACGCCTCTGAGAAATGCCAGGTCTTACGTGTCATGCCTACCGTCTTCTTCAGTCACAAATCCTACCCAAATAACAGTGGAACAGGATTTTTATTTTATATATTTATGAATGTATCCTGTTTATTTAACAGGCCTTATTATAGTTTTGACAAAGTGTTCTTGTCAGAAGTTTTGTATGATGGAATCCTGCAGTGCCCCTAATCAGGCAACGGGATGGAAGAAATACGGAGTTAGCTTTTATTAACTGGTACATCTTATACTAAGCATCAACTAAAAATACTGAAAACTCCCTTTTATGTTGAAAACATTTACTTTTAGATCTCAAACAACATTATTGATGTGGAGAGGTACTGTACATAAGCAAGAATGCTTTGTAATAAACAGGCTGGGTTGACTGACAGGCCTGAGAGACTCAGTGAGCTATGGATGAGCTTAATAATGATTTATATAATGCTGTATTGAAGTGTGCAGGTCCTGGACAATTGGGTAATCCACTTGCTAGGCTAAATGGTAAAGAAGTATGCTGCTGAGGAACAGGAATGATTTGTTGAACAGGACTGACAGGAGGCATTATCACTGAGTGCTACAAAGCAAGTTGGATTGAAAGCTCTATAGCATAGTGAAGAGAAAAAAAAAGAACCGGGAATCATGGAGTGAGTCAGAATGAACAATCCATTCCCATGTGTAGAAGAGTTTGTGAGAAGATCAAACGGTTGAGAAAGCTTCTGGAGTCACACAATATGTGTGTGTGAGAGACAGAGACCAGAGAATCTGCATCAAGATATCTGAAGGACGAAGGAGTTCACTCAAACTTCCCCAGAAGGGGACCAGTGGTAGAGATAGAATTCCAGAGGGAGTCCAAATGTAACAGTTATGTGAAGACAGACCAATGAAAATTCCAAAAGATCATCTGTCATACTAGTTTTTAAGGCAGAGATACAAAGGTAAGGCCTAGTGTTGTTACAAACAGCTAAAGTATACTTCCCATATAAAATGCTCATAGAATGAACCATACTGAAAAAAATGGTCTCATTCACTTACTATTACCAGAAGTATATATAGGTAAAGCATATTTAAAGCTATTGATTAGCCTGTTAAATTAATTTTTTTCTGCTTAATGAACATTTGTTTCGCAAAGAAGATTCTCTACAGCTGAGGAATTTGCTCAATTGCTTCAATGTTTTGAGCCTATTATTTTAAATTGTGTTTTAGGGTGTATACTTATTAAATTAATGTGTATTATGATATAGTAATTGAGCATTCTACTGTGTACCAAAAGGTCAATAAACGGGGCAGTAACCAGAGTTAAACACAGATGGAGCCTACGTCAATCTGAGAAGCTAAGGGCAAACTGGGACTGTTTCAAGTATTCTCAGTAATTATCCACCAATCATTAGTCTTTTGCAAATCTGGAACTAGGGGATACACTGAGAGGTAGTTGGGGTGAGCTTTGAGGTGGGCTAGTAACAGAAAATTGGTACTGACAATCCCTGACTACAATATTGAACTTGTTCCTTTGGAGTGGGAGGTACAATTAAGTGGAGGCTGGTGTGACAAATGGCCAAACATGGTACTGGTATAGCAAATGGGTGACTGGTCCAAGTAGGTAGGCTTAGTATTAGAACTATGTTTGGCTAAAGATCTTTTTCATCCAATGGATTTGAAGAAAGAAACTTCGATTGAGTTCCACCTTCCTAAAGAAAAAGTACCACCATCTTAGGTTTAATCTTCAAGGCCTATAATCCTGGGCTTAATTTGTGTTGGAATTCACAAGAGCTCCGCTCCAGTACCTCACAATATGAGACTGTCCATGCTCCGTGCACAGATCCGGCACCTGTTCGTAACAAAAAACATAATACTCTTTGGAACACTCCTCACACTCTACGCACTAACGGTGTATTTTGTCATGAATCTTCATGTTTTTGTCGTTATATACAGTATGTTGGCATTATGTTTTATGCATTAGGGATTCCACAACAATCATACAGTACCAGGGAGATATAGAGAACATGTAAACTTGGTTGTTTTTTTTCTAACTATACAGTATGTATCTTCCATTTTATTGTTTTATGAGGTTTTAGCTCTCTAATTTTACATATCACAAGGAATAACAACATCCAAGAAACAGATGCTTTGCGAATCCATTTACGTTTAATAACTTTTGGCTTAACCTACTATGTTACGACGTAGCCTGCAGACTGTAACAAGGGGAGTCTTGGCCTCCATTCAGAGAGAGGAGTTAAGCAAGCAGTAGTGGCAAAGATGGAGATGGGATGGAGGTAAGATGACTGCAAACAAATGTGAGGTGTGTGCAAGAGTTACATATACAGCAAAAGTCTGGAATGACTGGGATTTAGAAAATCTGGGTGGGGCTGACTTATCTACTGTTATCCCTAATGAACTTCCATTAAGAATTTCCATTTATACAACATCCTTTATGCTACAATATCCTAGTATTATTCCAAGAATTTCCACTAGGGTGGAATTTTCTAACTGTTCTAACATAAAGCTTAAACTAGAAGTTTCAACAGTTGCTCTTTATCTTCAACATACAAATACCAGGAAGACAATTTGTGACTGATTAGGAGTGAGAGGGTTGACAGTTGTAGGACAAGGTGCATTCCTCAGGCTTTATTAACAGTATGAATTTCTGATAGTAAAGCTGCACTCATCACATATGTGTGTGTGGGAGTGTTTTGAGTTATGTCAGAAGTCTTACATATTCGACAAGGGAGCGATTCCCAATTGAGGTCACACATTGAAGTCTTACTGTTGCTGTTGAGGATGGGGATGGTAGCACTACCCTTTTAAAGTGCAATTTTGAGGGTTTCAATTTTATTGCTTTTATTCTGAGTCTCCATTCTCACATAGCAGTTGCTATTTTTACTTTACTCATTCAATACATCATTCATTCCTTTTCCGTTTTTGGAATTAGTCTCTGATAAACCATGATTTTTCTGCTTTGTCCTGGAGCATAGGGTATATAGGTGTAAGAGGAGATAAATCTCCTTAATAAGTGAGCTTTTTATGTTTGTCCTCAAATGATAAATGTAGCACAGTAAAAAAATGTCATCATTACCTTGTGCCAGTTCTTCCTCCTATTTGCTACAGTGTAGTATAAGACTAGATACTTTCCATTAGGAGAGTGGAATAGGGAACCTGTTACTACAGTAAGTCTCTTAACTTAATTAAAGGAAGGGCAGTGAAGGCAATCAAACTGATGGTCTCCTCTCTGTATTATTTTACTTATAGTATATGTCAATAAAATATTTGCTGAAAATATTAATTTCTCATAGGAATTTCTTACTTTGCTGATCTACAGTATGTGTTGTATGGCATTTCTTTAATATTATACACTGTAAGTGTGTGAAATTCTTCTCATTCACCTCCAGTGTCTGTTAATTTGGTGTGTACAGTATCCTGAAAATGCCTTCCGATAATGTTCCATTTTGCTGAATTGTAAATCATGTAAAACATGTTTTTAATGTGAATATTTTTATTCTATGCTCTAGTGTCCCAAATGAAAATCAAAACCTATTATATTTGGATTGAAATATTCACTCTTTTTGTTGAATTTTGGAATAATTACATTGTATTGCCATTTTCTTTTGTATGTTTTTCTACTTTGGATTTACAATCATGACAAAAACCTGTAAAAGAGTCTAATGAGAGAGTATCCACATTCAAACTGCTACTTTGAGAAATCTTCAGGAGTGAAGCAGGTTTTCTTTTTTTTATTGATTCAGTATGCTGTGAATTCTTCCATACCTCCATTGAAGTTTTAAACACAAAATGTGTTTAGTGAACTATCTGTGCTATGCATCTGTTGTGGAAATGCTTGGTATACATTGTTGGAATCTGCAGTTATATTATGTCGTTTGTGGATTCTAACTTTATGACTCTCAAAACACTCTACTAGATCAACCACATCAGATGTACATCCTTCAGCAATGATTATGCCCCAATTAATGCCACCATATTCAATTTAATGTCCATTTCTTCCAAAAGCTTGGTTAAAAACCAATGTATTTTGAATAATATTTTGTAACAGAAAACCAAGTGTCACCCTGTGTTGTACATGGCTCAAAAGGCATCCAAATGATTAGAGAACAGGCTTCCTGTTAGGCTGCGTCTCTCAATGTTTTTTTAAACATACTGTACATTCCTTTTTGAACAATGTTTAAAGTTCTTTTCACAGCTGCATCAAGCTTGTCAGCTTTCTAAAAATTAATGCATGTGCTCATACTGTACAGTATGTTACTTGCAAGAACTAAGGAATCTGACAACAGGCCTCAATAAATGTCATTATGTGCCTTGATCATGCAACTGACATAATCTGAGACAGACCCAGCCATGTATTTTTAACATTCACTTAAAATACACTTCAACATTTCATGATGTCCTGTGTCACTGAGAGTTAATTCTCTGTCAGATAAACTGTATCTACTAGATTAACTGGCGCCAATTATTGTGTACAGTCAATTACAACAATGCTTGTTTGTCTTTGTAAAACAAAAACAGAAAACATTTATATCTTTAGATTCATTAGTAACTACTTAAATGCTTTAAAATTATTATTATTTGATTTATTGAGGAATGCACCTACCTTTGAATGGACTTTGTACAGTATTATAAATCTTTGCTCCATTTTTTTTATTTTTTTGCATTTTTTAAGAGAACTTCCTCTCACAAGTGTCAAGCTTCGACATTTCCTTTGTATGTTATTGAGAGTTTGCAGACTATTGCAATCTTTTATCTTTTGAGTGCAGTTCAATAATAACATGTAGGTTTTGCAAAATAAATCAATCCAGTACATCTGGCAGACACTGTTGCACTAATTCACTAAATGAAATGTTTTTTCCTAATATACCTGTAGATCATATATGAATTTTTAATTGTCTTTCACTTACATTGCATCAACATATTCATTTGCACATAAAATCTATAGATTTAGTTTCTAATTGTAGAATCTATCACAGTTCCTATGCTGATTAATTAATGATTTCTGAGATTAGAGAACTTACAAGGATTCTCTGCTCTAAATCTCTAGTCCTAACTGACGGCTGATGGTTGTTTAGACTTTTTTTTTGCTTGTCATTTCTGAGTTTCAAAAATTGATTACTTCAATGAGTTCCATTTGTAAAGCGAGTTTATGGAAAGTCAATGCACTGATTTGTTTTTTCGCTGTCAAACTGTCTCATTTTTGCAATCAAGAGGAGATCCCATTTAAATCAACATTTGATTCTTTGAAAACATTCTGAAAACATACAGCATGGCTGATTAACATGTGCAGCAGTGCTTTGTGGAATTAGCCGGCGCTGGGGACTGGTTAGAACTTTTTCTGGTAACAGGTTTCTGATTGCTGGTCGTATCAAGCTCAGCCTGCATAGCTACTGTAGTTCATTAACAGACAAGTAGGAGCGCTCCTCTTTTCTGCACAGACCACTTGCAAAACAGGCAGTGTAAACTCTGAATAGAACAGTAACATGTGGACATGTCACACTTGCTGCTTTCCTCATTTCAACCTCACTCCACCATCCCACTCCACTTATCCCTGTGGAGTCCACTGTGAAGCATTCCCTTTCCACTTTCAGTATATAGTAGGCAGAGCCATTCTTATCTCCATTTCTCTCCAAAAATTGGTCTTCCTTTGATTCCATTTTCAATGTACTGTGCCAGTTTGTTGATGGTGGCCGGGGAAATGCTTGAATTCTTGGGATGCAGGTAGGATATGATTCGTATCTGATCTCCAACCAATCATTTTCTAACATCCAATTCAGGGTCGCGGAGGAGTAAAGATGATCTTAAAAACAAGAAACACTGAGCTTGAAATGCTAGTAATAAATGTTAATAATAATAAATACATTTAATAAATCTTATTAAACATTATTGACAGGATAAAGCTCTTAAGATGAATAATTTTGTTTCAAGGGGGATCTGTTAGAATATGTACTATATACAATATTTATACAACAAATAAGTGTTGTATTAAAGTGTATAATTATTACAAGAACATTGTGTTTCTAAATACATTATTAGTTTTTTTAAAAAACATACTGTACCAATTAATCTTTGTGATCTTTGTTCTTTCCTACCACAAGATGTACTGGAGGAATGTTAAACTAATGTTTTTCAGTTTATCTTAAAGTTCATGAATACATTTGAAAGGAAACGGGTATTGGGCAATTGTCACCTGTTGAAAAATGATGACCATTTAACTTTTTTGTACATTTAGCAATGGTGAGCAATGGTGAGCTCTATATGAACATCCAAGAATAAATTGTTATAGATTATTATAGGCCAGGGTGGACAGCTGAGTCTTAGATACATTCCCTTAAATTCTGTCACTAAATCTAATAGATTTAATAGATAGGCAACAGTTACTGGGTCACAGGTGTATTTCTAATGTTCACCGTAGAACAATCTTTGGACCTAATAAGTATCCCAAGTGGGATAAATATTTTTTTTATGATAATCAATATATTTTAAAAAATATAATTGAAAGTCAGTTCTGAAACTTAAGTATTTTATGTAATCACACTTTCCAAGTGCTGAGCCATTACTGGTATGAATGATAAACATTTTTAACAGTTCTCAGCCTTTGTCTTGTACCAAATAACATGTTATAAGATTTTTCCTTACCAAATCAAATTATTTATAGACAACAACTTTTGAACCAAATCCAAATCAGTTTGTATGAAAACGTGCATACAGTACTGTATGTGCTAAACTGGAGATGGCAAAGTAAAACATGGTATCATCTGCATATACAGTACTATAAATGAATGCTCATTTTTTTCTATAAAAAGACTAAGTCTTTATAACAGTAACGGACAAAGGATATGAAACTGAACCTTATGAGATACTGTATGTCTATGTAATTCAAGAAATTTGGATACATGTTCAATAATTGCACTCAGGAAAGGTATGCATTAAACCAAATCAGACAAATCTAGGTAAAAAAAAACTTTGGTAAAAGTATACTATGATCAATGAAATCTAAATGTTTTGAAAACTCAAATAAAATGACTCCAGTTAATTTACCTTTATCAGGAGAGGATTTAAGTGTCATTAGTTAATCTCTGTAGTGCTGTCATGGTTGAATAGCTTGAAACCAGACTGGAAATGTGCTAAAAATTGAACTCGTTAAAATAATCAGATATCTGGGAAAGTAATATTTACTTATTTAAATGACAAGAGTTATCACCTTTATAAAGGGGGGGTTCTGAGTCTAACACATTTCAATACAGATGGAATCTCACCAGTTGCTAGTGACAAATTAAACTAAACTGTAATAGGGCACATTAATTTATAATCAGCTCATTTAATAACATTTGGTTCTAGTCCATCTAAACTGGGTCCTTTATTAATCCTTACTTAATTCTTATTTTTTAAGTCATGAAGAAGACACAAAACCTGTATTTGCTTCATTATTTAAAACTGAAATATCATTTTTTTATGACTGGTATTCTGGTGATGAGTACTGTACATTTAGAAAAAGTATATTAAGTTTGATCAGAAGAAGAAGTGATCTCAGATACAAAATGCTGAATAAACGTGTCAGCTACTGAATGTGCAAGGGCTCAGCAATGAAACTGTCATTGACGGTTGTCTGCTGAATAAGCTTATTGCTGGATTTGTTAAAGGGGTTATTTGCAGATTTCTAGAAAATGTTTAGATTTTTAATTTTTTTAAGGCAAGACTTTAACATCTTTCAAATAGAAGGCCTTAGCATTTCTTGTTTTGGTTTTGTAAAACAAGGTTTGGACGCCTACGAATCTCCCAATCAGAAAAGTGTATTAAATTCTTCCTTTGACTTCGAATGTCCTCCAAGGTGCATGTCTGTCACAGACTATTGTGAACTTCTGCATGTGCAGAGATAGTCCCATGACTCTTTGATTGTTGGTAGTAACTGAAATCTTTTTCAATTAATATTAATTAAATCACAAATGAAAGACTTATTTTGTTATTTCTGTAATGTTGTTGCTGTTATTGCCAGTTTTGGTGGTACTTTTGGTGGGATCTTAATTTTCCAGCAGCAGTATATTGTAAAATGATTTCTGAAGCAATCTATGAGGATTCACAATTTTACAATTCTATCAGGTCTTGTCACCAGTATCCAGTGAAGTAAAGTTCCATTTTGAGTTTGAGGATTGATTCTAGTCAGTGTTTTAACTAGTTGGGTTAAAATAAAACTCTTCTGTCTGTATCTGAAATCTTGTTTAACCAGTCTCTATTACAATCCCCTGAAATTATCTAATGATTCAATTGAAACGTACCTACAGTATGTAAGACTTGTGTCAAACATTGTGTACAAGCTTGGTCACCATGCTACACAACAGATATTACTGCTCTGGAATCAGAAAAACAACATACACTTTCTGGGAATTAAAGGAATGCCCTACACTGACAATCTAAATAAACAACCACTTTAGTCTTCAGCAGAGAGCAGCGATTATTAAAGGGGACCTGATTAAAGTATTAAAAAACCTCAAAGGAACTGACAAAGTCATCCCAATGGACATCTTCAGAAAAAAAACAATAAAACAGCAACCAGTAATCAAGGACATTAAGAGGGTGCACATTTAAAACTGCAAACAGGAGGTGCTTCCTTTGCACAATGGGTTATAGGAATGTGGACTAAGCTACCAATCTATGTTGTTGAAACAAATCTTGTTGTTCTTTTGTTTTTTTATGTTGTTATGTTTTACTATGTTATAACTGCTCTTTCTAAAAACTGGCCATTGAACCTTAAACGTGACAGGTGTCCTTGCACAGTAGCTTCTACTTAGTTCACTTGTCTTACTTAAAGTAGTGGACAGGAACTTGCTGGGAAGATTCTGAAAGTACTTAGTTTTCTATGTATTGTATTAATACATCTATTAAACTCTGATTTTCGCTTCAGAACGTGTTGAATCGATAGATTTCACCCGGTCGACCAGCTGTTTAGCGCTGTAATGTATGACAGGTGGTGGATTTCTCACACTTCTCCGTCGTCACAATAGGATCCTATTTTTAACTCCGTGCAGTCAATGGCGTCTTGTTTACACTAGGGAAGGAAAATGGTTTTAATGACATCCAGCACCCACATCTGCACACAGCTCAATTCATAGTCGTGTTTAAATGCAGGAACTATTTTAGCACATTTAATAGTACATTTTAACGTACTATTAAAATCATGTAAATCAAATTTCTATAATTAAACGAACGTTGTTGATTCACATAAAATGAATGAACGGGGCACTATCTTATTTAATGTATTCGTTTGCTCCTTTTTCATTTCGGTATGTCAGGCTTTGTTTTTTGTATACTAATTGCAAAAGAGTCATTTCACATCAGCATACTTTTACACTTAAAAGTGATCGGGTCATTAAAATTTTACAAAGATTTGTCATGTCTGCTGTTACCCTATTGAACATCTTTTGCGCATGACCCGTGTGAACAGGCGCTGATAAACGTGTCACAAAGCTTTTCTCGGGCTTTTCACACTGAAGAAGTCACAGCGGCAGAAGAATGTGAAAAAGGCACCAGGTCTTTTATTTTAAACCAGAAAGCACTTTATACTTTGATACTCATGCAGTAAATATTTGGACTAAACCGGTACCTGCTTGAGAAAGGAGGTGACAAGCTTCAAGAACTTAATGGTTCGTCTGCACAAAGGAACTCGATTCTCTGTGTTCAGCACGCCGGACAGCTCCACCCGAAAGCTGAGTTGCAGGAGTTAATTAAGAGTATGAGAAGTGTCAAAGAGGTACAACGGAGGGGCATGCAGGAGATAGCGTTCGAATATTTGTTTTCAACGACTGAAGACAATCCTCTATTGTAATTTCGGATTAAGAAATGGACTTGCCAGAAATTCTTTTGGCTTTGTTTATTGTCGTGGTAGTGATTGTTTCTTTGGTATCGAACTTACTAGTGTTGTTATGTTTCATCTACAGCACCGAGATTCGCAAACAAGTCCCGGGTATTTTTATCATGAACTTGTCTTTTTGCAATTTACTTATTACTGTTTTCAACATGCCGTCCACTTTACTCGGGATTATCAAAAACCATCAGCCCTTTGGAGATTGGATCTGCCAAACTGTAAGCTTTCTGGAGACTTTCTTGACTACAAACACGATGCTAAGCATGGCTGCTTTAAGCA
This sequence comes from Lepisosteus oculatus, assembly GCF_040954835.1. Taxonomy (NCBI): domain Eukaryota; kingdom Metazoa; phylum Chordata; class Actinopteri; order Semionotiformes; family Lepisosteidae; genus Lepisosteus; species Lepisosteus oculatus. The sequence continues at coordinate 41,510,399 of NC_090696.1, read as the reverse complement.
TAGATAAATGGATTGCTGTAGTGTTTCCACTGAGTTATTCAAGTAAAATGAGATACAAGGACGCAGTAATCATGGTGTGCTACTCATGGTTTCATTCTCTTACCTTTTCTCTCATCTCGCTGCTTTTTTCTTGGGTTGACTATAACCAAATCTATGCATCTTGCACCTTACATTTAAAAGAAGAAAGAGAAAGGAGAAAGTTCACTGTATTTACCATCGTGTTCCATGCCACGAGTTTCATGCTTTCCCTACTAATACTGTGCTTCACATACTTAAAGGTTTTAAAAGTTGCAAGGTTTCACTGCAAGAGGATAGACATTATTACCATGCAGACTCTACTCTTGCTGGTAGATATTCACCCAAGGTATTTATGCAAGCTTACTTTTGGTGTATTTAGTGTGTTTTCAAAAACTTTGGCAAGCTTCAAAGCCTGATGTTAGAATCGCCCCAAAAATCATATACAATACCTCATTGTCAACTTCACTAATCGTAGCAACTATATATCTTCGTGATTAATTCATTTCAATCTACGGGACATGCAGTAATAACGCGTGTGTATATGGATGAAATACGGAAAGCTAAATTACTGTTTAACTGTATATAAAACGATTTAAAGCATTGTGTTTTTTAACCAATATCTGCACCTCTGTCTTTCCTTATTTAAATTGGACGAAGACAATATTGACTTTTTTACTGTTTAATCAAACGCTTGCCTAAAAAAAAAAGTATTTGTTCACGTTCAAACATATATAAGCAGAAATTATTTCATACTAATAACATGTTCTAAATGTTTTCAGTGTTAAACAACGTTGCCTCGTTGAACAAAAAAAGAGGAGACAGCGTGCTACTAAGAAAATCAGCATTTTTATAGGATCGTTTATTATCTGTTTCGCCCCATATATTATTACAAGGTGAGTAATCATTTCAAAGACTTGTGGCAACGGGAACAAGTTACTTTTGCTTGTGTTTCTATCAAACTAGTCTACACTGTTAAATTAATTGTGTAAGGAGTCTCCTTTTGCATAATGAGTTGATTAGACGTTCTAAAAAAAAGTAAAATAATAGAAAACGTCCACATAATCAGTAATTTTGAGGGCGCTGTTACTGCGTTATTATTAGTTAATATGTATCACCTGATAAAACATTCTAATATGATTGTATAAAATAAAGTGGACAACTGTGAGTGGAATGTATTGATATGGGCATTACCAATTGTTGATATGAATGCCCCCAAAAATATTGCCCCCAAAGTATATTTACTTGAAAGCTTTGCATAACTGTTTTTCCTTCAAGTTTTCTTTCTCAATGAAAACAAGTATTTCAGATTCAGATTACATTGTTTTAAGAATTAAATCCAATGCCTGTTCACTCAGCTTTTAACTGTTCAATTGTTTAATTATTCTGTGGATCAACTGTTTACAAGCAGTTTTAAAATCAACAAAATTTACTTTAGGGGGAGCTTATTGGAATAATTTATCTTCTGCAAAAATACACTCAGCTAGAATTCAAGGCAATATTTTCAGAGAGATTTTTGTTTGTAAGGTATTCAATTTCAATTAATACCACAGTACTTTCAAGTTAAACCAACATACAAACAGTGCCTTCAAACATGCACATATATAATGATTATAATGAAAATGTGATATTTTCTGATCAACATGAAGTGGCAGTATTTCAGTACAGGGACTTAACAAGGATTTCAAATACTGTATATGGCATGGAGTGCAAATAAGGTGTGGTACTTTCATGTATATTGTATTATAGAACTTGCTTTTCATGACTTCTTGTCACATAAAATATTCTATTTAGTGCTGCTTCTTGATCTGTGTCTATATTTCAAAGTTCTAGCAGATTAATACAGTATATCTTACATGCTTTATTAATGTAGCTTTTCTTTTATGCTTTTTCACAGACTGATAGAGCTCCTTCCATTTATAACAGTAAATCACCACTGGGGAATTGTAAGTAAGTGCCTCACATACAGCAAGGCTGCATCAGATCCATTTGTTTATTCTCTTCTGCGTCAACAGTACAAGAAGGTCTTGGTTAATATTGTCAACAGGATTCTTAAAAGAGATCTGTATCCTTCATCTGGGCACAACAGCTCTTTGGACACAGAGAATGATTACTGTCTCCAAAGAGTCAGCTAACAGAACTGTAAAAGGATAAGCTACTCAATACAGAAATATGGTGATAGAGATGGTAGTGTACATGGTCTTTGAAATAATTACAGAAATGCATTCTTCATATTTGTTATGAAACTGATTTAGAGAAAATGATGTGAAAATGCCAAAAACAAGGTGTATAACACCTTGATTCAGATTTTTTTTCGCCTAGTTAAAATGTTTAGAAGGGCAAGCATTCAGAATCCATGAGTTTTTCTTGAAGGAAAGAGTGTGTCATCTTGCACAAGCATCTGAAATGCATGTGCCATTTAAAGTTCTCAATTACAATTCTGGATGATTGCAAGATAAGCAATGTTTAAGGAAATATAAGCATTAAATATCTGTCTGGAGCAATCCATTACAATATCATTAATATACAGTAATAGGCGATTCTTATTAAGTGGTCAAAGGCTGAAGCCTTTTTGTCTTCTGCCAGTTGCGGATCACTTGAAAATGACCAATGAGGATGTAGATCAAGCACAAATACAGTACAGTGCTATAGCTAAGTGTGGTGCTGTAGCTTACAGCTTGTAGCTCGAATCTATTCAACTGCAAAGATAATACATGTATTAGTATTTTTTGTGAAAACAGTCTGCTTGTGTAGGGCAAAACTTGTTGTTTTATATCTCCAGAACATTCTGCTTATCTGACAAAACACATACTCTGGATATCCCCCTATCTATTTTCTTTACTGGATTTCAATGCACTTTGTCTTTCAGAGTCAATACTTGCAAGAAAAAGCCAAAGGCAAATATTAGTTTTTCATTGTATCAAAGCTTATGTTAGAATCGAATGTAATGCCAGATTGTTAAAACTGAAATGTATTTGTATTCTTATTATTTTGCTGAAACTTAAATGTTTATACAATGATGCTTATATGCTGTATAAAACATTAGGTTATCATGTTTGCACTGAATTGCGTGAAAACAATATCATTTATTTGCTTAAACAGTTATTATTAAGGAAAGAATTAACAGAAGAATTCAACGATTGTGTAGGAAATATTGTACTATTAATTTGTTTTGTTTTACATATATTTTGTGCCAGATTATGGTAATCTCTGTACATTTATGTACCTTTGGTTTGTCAGTGTAATTCCATTCAACTAATTTGCAACATATCCACTTTGCTGCTTTTGAGATATAACATTAAAAAATATTTGAAAGCAAAAACAACTATGACCTTGAATCATATGATGTCTTCTCGTACATTTCAAGAGGAAAACCATACAAGTACAAGTACAATAAAGCTTTGTAAATATCCTTGTACAGATGTTCACTGTTGTATTGTTACGACCTTGCTTACTGTAGTTTGTTCACATATCTGCTGTGTTTCTTTTCTCAGGACTGTGGAGGCCTTTTTTAACAGCTTACATTGTTATCATACCACCACTTCATCTCCTAAGTAAATGGAGGGCCAAAGATAACAGAGCAACTGTAAACTCAACTCTGGGTTGGTCAGAGGACACTTTGCCTATTTTGATATCTATTGTAGGGGTACCCTGGCTAAAATGATTTGCTTACAGCACAGCAGCTTTCTGCTGATTTAAAGATCCACATACAAAGGAATCCAAAGGAATTAGAGACTAGGGAAGCAGCTCCTATTTATGAAGGGACTTTTCTTCCAAAGAGAAGATACAGTATAGTATTTGTTATTATTTGAACATTGACGTTTCTTAGTTATGAGGACCTAAAACATTCTGTCCTTTATAGTATTTTATTTGGACATATCATCTTAAAAGACTCTGCATACTTTTGTTTATGTAATTGAATGTACATCTCTCTTCAAAACAAATTTATTTTAAAGTGTTTAGTTATTTGTGGACTTTTTGGTTGGTTTAATGCAGTAAACAACACTGAAAACAACATAAAATATGGAATTAATGGAATAAATCATTTTTAGCTTTTGATTTTAGTATAAATTTGCAGTCATTTGCAATTATGACCATAATTTATAAAATAAGATCAGCTGAGTAAAGACGTATTTGGGTATGTATTTGGGAATGATGCAGAAAACAAGTTAGATGTACTGTAGAGTCTTGAATATAATTAAAGTCTCTGTGGGAAATCACTGTTGATGAGCTTGGTGCAGGGTGTGTAGCCATGAGTTTATTTGCAGTAGGTTAATTCCAAATAGAGCTACTGTACAAGGTGAATTCTGAATCTTGAAAAATTGGTGAAATGGATGTCCATTTAGGTTGTCAGAGTAGTGCAGTAGATATCATTGCTGCCTCACAGCGTTAGGGCCTTGGGTTCAGTTCCGGACCTGAGGTGCTGTCTCTATGGAGTTCGCATGTTCTCACCCGTGCATGCATGGGTGCACTAGATTCCTTCCACGGTACAAAGACATTGTAAGACTGTGTCTGTGTGCACCCTGTGATTGGCATCCAGTCTAGGGTGAAACTGTCCTTGCACCTAGGCTCCTGCTCCCCCAGTGACCTGTAATGGTTAAGAAAGTGATTAGAAAATGGATGGATAAATGTCTATTTAATGCAATATGGCACCAACACAAGTTGGAAGATGATAAGGGCATCACAAGTAAACTTTGTAACAGAGTGATAATATCAAACATCTGCAGTGTGACTTACTGTACAGTAAGTGTTGGAATGAAGATTTCACAGTTGAGTGGGTGAGTGTGCATTAACTGAAAGCCACTCTTCTGGTGGTAGAATTTACAGGATAGCAGAAGCTGATATTTTCCAAATTGAAAAGCTTGGTTTGGTTTTGCCAGTTAATGTCATTCAGATCAAAGTGCCAAACTTTGCATGATTCTATTTCTTTTTGCATCCATGTCTGATCTTCAAGCAAATGTGGAATTCATCAGTGTAGGAAAGGCACAGGGGACTGAAGTGTTGAATCAAGTTACCTGAAGGAAATCACGAGGTTACACATTTGAGGGGCAGGGATAGAACCCCATGAGACGCTGCATGCAACATTCTTTCTTGCTAGCCTTGTTCAAAGTTGACAGACTGTAAGTGCTAGGACAAGGACAAGGATGAGCACTTCAAGATGCAGGTTATACCAAACAGAATTGGATGACTTATTTATCAGGAAAATCTAGGAAAACTACAGTACACGATGGCTTTAAAACATGATGTTAATGTAGATCCAGAGAGGGTGTGTCTGACGAATTTGACACATGAATAGGCAAATATTGTGCCCAATGCTTATATTTATTGACAAAGATGCCAACATGCATCATACAATAATAAAACAGTAAAATACTTTCGTGTGTTTTCTACTGCAAGGTCAAAATCTGTTGAGCACACTCCAGGGGAAACAGGATTCTTCTTAAAAGAGAATCTTGGAGAGACATACCCAGCAATTACATTACCACACTCAAGCTGTGTGGAGGTTTGGTTCCTGTTTTTCTTTCTTTGTTGTGTCTGGACTGTCAAAAGCTGTCCCGTACACGGCTCCTGGTATAATATTCTAAAAAAAAAACTATTTCAGAAAGAAAAGAAAAACATGGAATTAAATACCCATGTATTTTTAACTTTTAACCATTGTTTAAAATACATGTTAACACTACATTTCACTCCTCTTCCGTCTAGCACGTCTTGGTGTAATATGATCGGTGACCGTAATACTTGTAGTAAAGAGACATTTTTTTGAAAGAGAAGTCTGTGAACTGAAAAAAAAAAGTTTCTGCAGTAATTAAAAGCGTAGAGTGCATCCATGTGAGTGCCACATCACAATGCATATGGGATACAAACGGATCAAAATGAACTCAATTGTTTTTGCTCTTAATTTACTGGCTTCAATTGTTTGGAGTGCCCCACCTCGTTGCGAACCTGGAGACGCAATTCTTGGTAAAGTATATGTGCTTCAAAACTTAACCGGGCGCTGGTTTATTTTATTTGTAGGACTCAAGTTAAAACGAGAAAGAAGACAGGGTTGTGGGACGCGAAAAACAGATGTTACTCTCATTGTCAGAGCATAGTGCTGTAACACTTTCTAGATTTATTAATAACACATTGTATATGCCCGTGGGTGATAGACGGAATTAATTAATTCTATATGCAGGATTAGCAGTTTAATGTCTTTACAGAATCCAAATGACAAGAATACATTTAGCTTCTTATTAGAATATCAGTATCGTCGTGAGTTTTAATTACTATATTTTGTCGGCGAACAAACGCCCTTAACTAAGATTATAGAATGATTAAAAATAACTCTAGGAGATGTGATCGTGTACATTTTTATACGTCACGTACAATTAATTGTATTAACACTAAATTAATATGTAATCAGTTTCTTTTGTTATTTGTCCAGTATAAACGATTATTCAGATATACCGATAGGCCCGAATAAATTGCTTGATGAAAGGTATAGTGTAGATGCTGTGGAATAACTGAATTATTCAATTGAATTGATCATATCTCGTCGATTATGAGGAGTTAAGTAAGTGAAACTGGTGTGTGCATTAAGCAAATTTAAAATTCAGCTCATCATAGTGTGTTTAATTGTGTGAGATAAACGTAATAAAAGAACCAAGGTTGCGTTTCCTTTACTAGTGTAATCGTTTAAAACAACCATTTTAATTGCATCAATTAATAAATATGTCAAACGTGGAATAAAATGCTGTTGTAGAAGGATGTGATCCCTTCCAGTTCCATTGAGCTAGTTCTTTATATGGACCGTGTTGATTCTGCATTTATTACAACATTTCTGTTGATGTAATCACGTTCCACAGAAGTGCGATTGTGATGCACAAAGTAACGGGTACAGTCCATCCCTGGCATAGAAGTATGAAGCAAAAACCGCAGAACTTCAGCGGGAAGAAACGAACCGAGTCAAGCCACAGGAAGGAATCACAAGAATTCCTATATTAGCTAAACAAATTAGAAATCTTATAAGGACTGTCGGTATCATTTAGTTTTCTGTCTCCCTATACTGTATTCGATCAAAATGCAACGAGGAATATATTTTTCAATTTCTACAAGAGGTTAAAGTTGTGATCCCTCCCACACACACATACTGTACACCTTCATCGACTCGATTATTTTTTCCTTTTGATTTTACATGCATATTTTCAGCTGACCCCAGGACAGTCTGGGACTAAGGCTGTGAAAAAGAAGAAAGAAGAAGAAGATTTTACATGCATATTTTCAGACATTACAGAAAATTAATCAAAAAGGCGTTTTGTAACAAAGACAATTTTCTGTAAGCATGACCTAATGAACTACCCAGCTTCAAAAGGAGATTGATTTCAAAAAGTCAATCTCGCCCAGATACAGTTAATTTAAGCACTGTAGATTGAAAAACAACGGTGTGCCTGTCCTTCACGATAAATAAGGAGACTGAATTCTAAATACCCCTGAAATATTTAAGTATTGTATTCATACTACAGGCTACATTGCATTGAAAATGTTTGCATTTTACTATATTTACACTTTTGCAGTATTGCAGATGAAAACATGTTATTGGTAATTTATTTAGGTATGTAATATTATTGCATTCGAACATTTCTCTAACAGAAAACACCAACACCAGAAAGATTTTCTAAACAGGTCTGCTTCACAAAAAAGCTCTTCTGCCACCTAGTGTTTAAACTGATGTTTACACCAAGGTAATCTGTAATCATAATATTCATTATTTTATGTTTTTTAGGGCGATGCCGAATTCCAGTTGAAGAAAAACGTACGTTTTGTTTTTGGCAAGTAGTGTACCAATTTGCATAATGTATGATGTAGCCTTTAGATAGAAAATATTGTGCTTTTAAGTCATCAGACAATCTGGTAATAACAGGGCATGTTTGTGTGCATTCATTTTAACATTTCATTGGCAAAATTTTATATTTTTACATACACTTTTCACCTTTTGATAGTATAGCTGTGTTTAGATTTTTAGTAATGTGAGGCATTCTTTTGCTTTCAATATTGTGTTCCAAAAAAGATAATTACATAGTGTCAAGAATGGCCTGAATGCTAAATGAATGCTACTGTAGCCTGAATATACAGTAAGTGTGCTAAAGAATCATTATTTTATTTATAACTTTTTGCCATGTAGCTTATTGTCCATAGTATATGGTAGTGCTATAAGATGATCTCATATTCTTTCATTAATCTCTTCAATTGAGACAAAGGTAATGGAAATAACAACAAAGGTAAATTGAAATTATAGAAAAATACCAATTACAGAAACAAAAGGCAAGTAACCAAAGAATCTCACTACCTTAAATACTCTGTGGTAATGATTTGTGCAGCTAATGATCTGCAACTATAAGAAGTTATTCTGTAGCTGTTTCAGATATCATTCATCCTCAAAATCTCTAAGGGAATTGGTTTGCATTTTTTATTTCTGTGTGGATATAAGCCAAAACATTATACATTGTACGTGTACTATAGCTCAGAGGCAAAGGAAGACTGAAAAAACATCTGGGTACGTGACTCTTTGAGAGACTTAGGGTAATTGCAAGATGCAGCATGCCTTGCTATCTATAAATAACTTCAGACAACACAATGGGGGTCTTAATGGGCTTTATCTCTGAGCCATAGGGGTTTCCCTGACAAGACACATACCTTTTAATGTGTTTTTAATGTAGAGCTATGATTCACAATCTTTAAAAAACAAACCATATGTCATAATTACAGTACCTAATTAGAATATAGTATTTGGTGAAGGGCTTTAAATATACTGTATATTGTGGAATGAGTTACAACATAAAAGGAAAAGTGGGGGTGTAGGGTGACAGGTTTAGCATTACAGTACTCTCCTGGATGTTAAGCAGAAAACTATCTAGAGCATTCCACCAGTCTTCAAGAGATTGGGCTGGTGCCCTCTGACATTTTTGTCTGTGCTTTGTCAAGGCAGGCATGTTGCCATCAAATAACCCTGATTGAAACCTGATACATTGCTCATGGTATAGGCCACGATTTTAAAAAACTTACTCCTGCAGACGTTATCAAGCTAAGATAGGGAGAGGAATAAGAAAAGAAAATGAGCAGTTAGAATATTTATTTTGAAGACATTGCCTCATATTTCAACATCTGATCACATAATCTCACAGAATAATGACGAAGTCATTCATGAATACAAAAAACAGATTAATATTCTGTCTTTAATTATTATTACATCTTTTTGTGACAGTTAGTCTATGAATAAGTTGTGCTGTTGGAAAAAGAAACATGTTTTGCGAATCTGGGTGATCAAACAACAAATACAAGCTTATTTCTTACTAACTTTGTCTTTCTTCAACTTTTTATCCTTTTTATCATTGTTTCTGCCTCCCGTGTTTCCAGCACAATGTACTAACATTGTACTGGGCTACTGTGATGATATGCCTTACTCCAAAACCCTATTCCCCAATCTGCTGGACAATAAAAACAGAGAGGAGTTAGAGATGGGGACAGAATACCTTCTTCTCAGTGTCATTCACACTTTGCTTAATGGCGAGTGCACGCCTGATATAAGGATGCTGGGCTGCTCCATCATTGCTCCCCGGTGTGAAAATGGCAAGATCATGAAGCCTTGTCGGAGTACCTGTGAATCAGTGAGGAAAAACTGCATACATGCATTCGAAGGCATCAAAATGGCCTGGCCCTATTTTCTGGATTGTGATCGGTTCTTTGTTGGAGAAGAGGAAGGATGCTATGACCCTTTGGAAAATCTGAGAGGTAAGTGTTAAAAATGTTTCACATACTGTGCAAAAAAATTATCTAGAAAAGTGATTTGTTTTAATGTTTTCCAGTACATATTGTGTTGGCTAGTGGTAAGTGTTTTTTTTAAACAAAACCTATGTACAATTCATAACGTTTTTATCACTGATGTTTGTAAAAGACCAAATTAATTTGAAAATTAAAACAGCAAACATTAAAAGTTGTATTTTCTTAAATATTGTTCCTGAAAGGCATTAAAATGCAACAGATGATTTTGTTTCTAATAGTTCTCAAAAAGTTTTTGCAAGTTATCAGTAAAAAATAATTTCGTCCACTTTATTTTTGAACAACCAGTTATCAAAAAGTGAAACACTCCATACAATGCGAGTATAATGTTCATATGCTACTGCTCCTGTGACTGTGGGTACAAAATATAGTGAAACATAGACTGATTAAGGATGAACCAAAATACTATAAGTTCCTCAAGGTAGGATGGTAGTGGTCATTGGGGAAAATGAGGGTAGGGTTGACAATATCTAGGATCAACCGATACTTTGGTGTTCTCCTGTCAAATGTGCCACTTATATTTAGATGAGTACAACTCATAACCAAGAACAGCTACATTGGTATCAGGGGCATGTCCAGGGTGGATATAGTCATAGATCCTGAACTGCTGCAGAGATGCCTGGACAAACTGTGGCCTGATCAGGCTCCATACAGTAAGATGATGTCTCTTGGATAAAGGCAATAGAGCCACATGTTGTACTGTGTATATCTGTGGGAGTTTCTGACAGAGCACACCATGCACGTGATGAACTGGTCACTCTGTTCACCTAATGGGAATCCAGAACAGTACTTCTGGGGAGTATTGGATCTGTCTGTGGCTGTTGATGCCACATTTGGTTCAATTTCTTTGAAAGAACAGGCCCCATCTTTTTAACTTTCTTCTGAGTTGATTATGGGTGGTGTAACACAATGGAGGTTTTGACCTGAAGAGATTTGTTCTGCGTCTGTAGCCAGCTCTAGTCTAACCTCCTCCGTTAGGTACTGAAGGCCAGCTTAAGGATCTCCTTTAAGTTGATAGAATGTCTTCAGAAAGAAACTATAAGAAGCACTGAGTTGATTAGTGCTCCTGTTGTTTTACGAATTAAGAGTACAGTTTCTGAATAGGGGGTGCTCTTGGGTTCTCAGGTCTAGACCGCTAGACCGCTGGGTGTTCCTTGGGCTTGAATCACCAGCTTTGGGTCTGGATTTCTTCCTGATCTTCAGTCTAAGGGTTACAATGGTGAAGTTCTGAAGTGCTTCGGATAATGAAATAGCCATTCCTGGGGTTTGTCTGTATGAGAAAGAATTTCCACCGTTAGCCTTGTAAAGTTTGAGGCAGCGGTGCTGTGGAGGTCATAATAAGCTTTTTGCATCTCTCTGTACAAGAAGGGGGCTATAATGCTTGCCCAAAGGGACGGGTCCCTGTTAAGATGTTCAGCGGTTCGCTCAGTTGCCCTCGGGTAAGCTTCCATGTCACCCTGAGGAATCATCTTCTGCAGGACATGGGTTAGTTGAAACTGGAGTTGAGTGGAGCTCTCTGGCTCCAGCCCCGTAAGAATCATGTGATCCACCATCTGATAGCACAATTCCTGGGTAACCTGGACTTGTTCCTGCAGACATCTGGTTTGTGAGACTGCCAACACCTGGATGACAGAGGGCTGTGCCTGCAGGGCATCTTGAGCTCTCTGTTGTAATGAATTGGCCTCTCATTGTATGGCCACAGATTGAGAGAGAGAAGGTTCTCTTAAGGTTATCAAATCCTATCTGCCATAGTGATAACTTTTTAGACAGAGACCCACGTTGGGCACCACATGTAACATGATCAAGGTTCTGTCCTGAAAAGAACTGTTCTGTGTTGGAGGCCGGCTCTAGTCTATACCTCCTCCGTTAGAGACAGAAGGCCAGCATAGGAATTAGATAATAGAATGTCCTTGGAAAGAAACTATAAGAAGCCTTTTACTAGAGACAATAACACTTTTTCTAAAAGAGAAATAATGTGACATGAAAGAGAATGAGTTCTGGCTCTGAGGCGAAGTTCTGCAAGCTGTGGGGAAAAAGATGTCTGCTATGCCACAGTGGGAATATTAATGTGTCATAAATGTGCCAACATTATGTGCAGTCCTTTTTATTTCTGTCAGAAACGTTTTGCATCATGCATTTTGATTGAGTTTAGTAAAATTTGCATTTAATCTTAATATTTTTTTCATTGCATGGGAACTTTATGTAAAACCTCCCATAAGTTCCATGATACATTTTGGGATTATGTTTCTTCCACGGATGAACAACCCTGAGTACACTGCAGTACGACCAGCATTCATTCTATGCCCATTTTCGCTTTGTTCCCGTGTACGTGGTTTTATCTGTGTATCAAATGCTGAAAATTGAGAATAGCCTGTACAGAAGTCATATTTTATTTTGTGCTTAATTACTGAACCGTACAGTTTAGGGTAATGCAATTTACATAACATTTTAAAAAATTGCTAAAAGATCATTCTCTATCCAATTTTCATTATTGTCTGTATATTTTATAAAAAATGTATTGAATTTGATGTTTTAATTAAGAAACAATATTTTCAAACTTAATTGAATTGTTTATGAAAACTCAATTTAATAATCACCTATTGTCATGATTATAGTTCCCCCTCCTTAAGGGTGCTCCAGCCCTTTCACTTAAGACTTTATTCTCTGCACCTGTTTCCCATTCCCAGCCCATCTTAAAAGCCAGGCGCTGACGCTCACCCGGGCTCTGCATCTGATTTCCATATCATGCGAGTCCGGGACCTGGAAGCGCCTGGTCCCGTTAAGGTTTTAACCTCTGTTCCCGTTCCTGTTCCCCATCCGCCGGTTCCGACCCGGCCTTCGTGGTTTTTAATTCCTTCTTCTGATGGATCTTCTGGTTTTGGACTTTCTCGTGTGTTTTTGGATATTCCCAAAGGACTACTCTCTCGGATTGTTAGCCTCGGCCACACCTCCCCCGTGCACCAGCGCACCTTGGACACGCCCCCCTGTCTTCAGCCCCGTTTTCCTGCATGACGTTTCCCTAGTGTTTCCCCACTCCGTCGGACTGTGTCGTCCGCATAGGGTCCGGAAAGAACTGTTCGTTACACCTATAATATTAATGCTTATTAGTTTTCAATGCTTACTGGAACAGCTTCACCTAATTAGTTTATGTTCAGTTTCTGTGTAACTCTGCAACATTCTTAAGCTAATTGACAAAACACCACCTGGAAGTCAATTTAAAATCTGTTGAGTGAAAACCTACGAAAGGGACACTTGAATTTAAAACACACACCTGGGACACAAATGTTTACAAACTAATGCCTGATTCTTGTAAAACTAGGCAGGTATTAAAAATAAATTACAGGTTCAGTTAATTAACACAAGACACACGACACTCAGACCTTAAATTTATTTTCTAGATTACAAAAATCTGTATGTTGTTTTTTAATCTGTTTCCTAGAAGATATAATAGGGTATGAAATATTCATTATACTGACTAAGAAATGAATGCCAAACATATTTTAAAGAAGCATAGTGAAGATGCTAGTCAAGTTTGGGAATTAAACACCATAGAAATTCAAAACTCTTAGATCACATTTGAGACTGTGCTAACACCTTCCAGATGACATCTAATGAAGTCAGGTGCAGAATGGCATGCAGATAGCGAAAACATCAGCTACAATATAAAATAGGACATACTTGAAGGGACTATTTATGAGAAAACCTGACTTTTAGGACTCTTTATGTAGACACTATTTTCATTTTATAGACACTGCTGGAAGTCAATAAAAAGGCAAGCAGAATATAAGTATATGTGGATATACAGTAAGCTTATAATGCAAATGGAGTGAAACTAAAACTGTCAAGTAAAACCTTGTTTATTGAGAATATTGTATATAGTTTTGATCACCAAAATACAAAAATATTGCTGCTCTGGAAGCAATCCAAAGAAAAGCAAACAGATACTGTACATTTCCATCTTTACAGAAAAAAAGAAAGAGAAAAGTGGTGTTTGACAGACACTTTCCATTGGAAAGCATACCTTTAATGCACTTTTAATGACAATTTAATGCACAATGCGGGTCTTAAATGGTTAATCTACAGATTATCCTCCTAGTTTGATTTTGAAACTTTCACCTTAAAATCTTGTAAGTGGGTAACATGCTATCATCATACTTTAAACACAGCAGTATGTTACTGTTACATCCCCAATATCACGGATGTCAGAAGGGATGAACCGTGGAATGGCAGGAGAGCGAAAAAGACCCTATGCATAGCGGCAAGATGGGGGTTAGCCCGGGCTCAGCTGTTCAGGAAATGCCTTATAGAAACCTATGCCCTCAGGTAGAGGACGTGGGGCAACCTGGTGCTAGGCAGGTTTCAGGACATCCGAACCTCAGTGCTGAGCGAGGAGAAGAGCAGAAGCAGGAAATAAATAGGCTACACAACAAGACACACCCGGAAAATGTGAATAATCACAGGGAACTAGGAACAGAAGAGAAGTAGAGCACCCTACTAGGTGTACTGGGCGTGACAGTACCCCCCCTTTTAAAGGCGGCACCTGACGCCCAAAAAAGAGCTGCACAGCACTGGGGGGAGGAAAAACCTAATTTAACTGAAAGGAAACCTCCGGGAGTCCACGGCTGAGAGCTACCCCCTCCTCCGGGGTAAAAAAACATTTACTGAGTAGAGGAAGGGGGGGCAAGACTGAGCTCCGGAGGAGCAAGACAAAAAAACAACAACCGAACAAGCAAAAAGTCATGAGCAACTAAAATAAACCCTGACGGAACAGGGGAACAAATAACACATAAGGGCATGGAAGCCAGACCAGGGGGCCTGGGAGCCTGGAACACGGAAGCAGCAGGGGGCGTGGGAGCCCGGAGCCAGGGAGACCGGAACATGGAAGCAGCTGGGGGCGTGGGAGCCCGGAGCCAGGGAGACCGGAACATGGAAGCAGCAGGGGGCGTGGGAGCCAGGGACAGAGACAAAACATGCAAAATATATAAATCCTGACGGAACAGGGGAACAAACAACACGTAGAAGAAATAACCCACAACAGAGAGGGAGGGCAGGGGGCATGCCAAGAGTAAAGAAAAAAAAACTAAAGCCAGAACACAAAACAAAAAAAAAACGCTTACGGGGACTAGAGTAGGCTCAGCATTCTGTCACGGATGTCGGAAAGGACGAACCGCGGAATGGCAGGAGAGTGAAAAAGACCCTATGCATAGCGGCGAGATGGGGGTTAGCCCGGGCTCAGCTGTTCAGGAAATGCCTTATAGAAACCTATGCCCTCAGGTAGAGGACATGGGGCGACCTGGTACTAGGCAGGTTTCAGGACATCTGAACCTCAATGCTGAGCAACAGATGCTGAGCAACAGAGCAGAAGCAGGAAGTAAATAGGCTACACAACAAGACACACCAGAAAGACATGAATTATCACAGGGAACTAGGAACAGGAGAGAAGTAGAGCGTCCTCTAAGTGTACTGGGCGTGACAGAAACATCATTAAAGTCTGACAATCACTGATGTGATTCAATTTTAAGAATTCAGAATCAGATGAACAATGAAATTTATGGGAGGTTCCTTCCCCTCCCGCTTCACATATACAGAGTATTATGGATTTTGAATCCCTAATTGTTATTTTACTCATATAACAGTACAGGAATCGTTCTGGCGTGGGAGAGGTGAAGGCTGATTTCCTCCAAACCCTACACTGCTCTTTTTCAGTCCTGTAAGCCTCAAGCTGAAGACAGTACAGTTCGCATTAACTAAAGCAGTAACACAGCTCTCATTGACAGCAGCATCAAAACCACCACAGGTGCCCAGCAAACCCAGCAAGCCACAAGGAGCCGATGTTGTTCAGAAAACTAGGAACATCTAGCTGACTGCTATCCCAGGCCTAGTGGCACTCAGCCTATGGTACTATGCTACCTTGGGAATCTTAGTTATTGTTGGTATAATGGCCTGTGGTACAATGGCACTTGGGGATCTTAGATTCAGTTGGTACACTGGCTCCTGGGGACCTTATGCACAGCTGGTTAACGCCTAAACCCAGATTATAGTAGGGGTATGTGGGCTGCAGGGTCGGGGAGACCCCTGTTTCTTTTCTAACATTCCCTCTGCAATAGCAATTCTAAAATCACTTGGAAATTTAACACAGTGATCCTCATAATAATGCTGCCTGAAAAAGTTTTGCAATCACAGCTTTGAAAAAATGATGGCCACTGTAAATACTGTTTGTGATAGTATAATTTAATGATGAGAACATTAGAAACAAAATGGAAATAAATACAACAACAATGATAATAATTATAATAAGACTACTAATTATATTAAAGTATTCATATTAATAATTTACACAGGTTTTTTATATAAAGGTGTTTTTCCATAGGCAAAGTATTATATTTTTCCCAAAAATGTGGTTCATCTGTTTGGAGTAAAACTTTTATTACACTATAATATCCTTTGTCAGATTGAGTTTATAGCAATTAAAAATAAGTAAGAAAGGAAAAGTGCTTGCCAGCTATTTTCAGAGTAATTCATTGTTTCCATGACTGAAATGATATTCAGTATCAAATTAATTTCTTTACTTAATCAGTCTAAGGCACTGGGGGAGTTTAAATTAATAGATTTTCCTTAATGTCTGAAATCATGTTATATTCTCTGCAGTAAAAAAGATAGAAGGATAGTAAATTGTTGTGGAACATTATGATGCAGATGTTATAAAAGAGCTTTGAGTTAAGAAATCACTTAAAAGATGGAAAGTGTGTTTTCTGAAGTCAGCTACAGTATATATACTGTATATACTGTACAGTATATGTCAGTTAGCCTTTCAGAATACAACTTTACTAGACATAACAAGAATGACAAGCCATTCTAGTAAAAAGGGAGACAAAAAGCTGAACTAGTAGAAGTCATAATCTTACACAAATTATTTAGGCATTTTTGATTCTTCAGCATATTACCCGGCATTTTCAACTTGATGTACTGTAGACTGGTCCCATTGGTACTGTATATGAGCTATTTTGACTTTACTGATACATGAGTCTTGCAGTGGCATTTCAAAATCTATGGTGAATCCAAATTTAAATATATAAGTGTAAGAACATTACTGTGAAACAATAATTTAATTATGTATAAAACTGTTGGTAATCACTGTTCCGTTAGATTACAAAACTTGTGTATGTTGCATGTTTTTCAGAAAAACAAGAAGTTGCCCTTGCTAGCATTTCTCCTGAAGAGCCTTCAACTATCATTCAGTTTACCTACCATTCTCACTTACAAATGGAGAATGTGTTAAAAAAGACAGCAGCAAGATGTTCTGACATTTCAAGAACGTACAGTATTGGTCGAAGTTTTGAAGGGAAGGACCTTCTTGTAATTGAGTTTTCAGATAACCCAGGGCAGCATGAGTTGTGTAAGTAAATTATTTTGTGATTTTGTGAAAAATGAAAATACCTGTGCACACTAACGCAAGAACAGAATTGAGTCAACATGAAGGCCACTGAGATTCAAATAATAAAAATGTTTGTGAAAGGTTATATAGTATTTATATTTTGATACACGTGGCATACAGTATACTGTATGTGACTGATAATCTCACAACAGAGTAAAGTGTCAAAAACGGATGAAT
Source organism: Lepisosteus oculatus (assembly GCF_040954835.1). NCBI lineage: Eukaryota > Metazoa > Chordata > Actinopteri > Semionotiformes > Lepisosteidae > Lepisosteus > Lepisosteus oculatus. The sequence continues at coordinate 41,492,956 of NC_090696.1, read as the reverse complement.
GAAATCCAAATGTTCAATCCACTCAGATTAATTTATTAGGCACGGATATACAAGCAAGCAACAGGAAACATGGATGCCCACACTCTGTAAATTAACTTGGAAGTACATTTGTGCCAGACAGGATATTGATTTAGTATGAAATGCAGCACTTGTGAGCTGCTAATTTAATGAGCAGATGAATGATGTGATCAATATCAGGCATCATGAATAAGAGTTCAAGTTCCAGTGGAAGGTCATGAGCTTCCCTTCCTCAGATTAGATTTTGTACCAAATATATATCCCATGCTCTGTCTTATCACCATATAAAGTCTTACTGTATATCAGTACAATACAACAAAAATATTCTGCTGTTTTAACACATACTGTACATTATGGTGACTTTTTCAATGATTTAAGTACAAGAGCATTCAGTTCGGAAAGATCTCTGACCTACAGTATAAGCCTAAATGATTTGGATTCTGATATAATTGTACTGGTAGGTATTTTGTCTGAAAATCTGAGGTCACGTTGTTTGAATTGTAAGAATTACAGGTGAGTCTTGACTCATTAAAAATGAAGGACTAATAATTATTTGGCAGTTTGTATCTTTAACTTTTACCCCGGTGTTTTATGCTCTTGTTCTTCACAGTGGAGCCTGAAGTGAAATACATTGCCAACATGCATGGAAATGAAGTGCTCGGAAGGCAGCTCTTGATCTACCTAGCCCAGTATTTGTGCTCAGAGTACCAGCTAGGAAATGAGAGAATCCAGACTCTAATCAATAACACCAGAATTCATCTCTTCCCCTCAATGAATCCTGATGGATATGAGTTAGCTGCTGCAGAGGTAGAGGATACCAATGAGCAGGAACAAGATGAAGTAAATATCAGTTCTCAAGATACACTACGGATCCTCTCTGACGCTCTGCTGCTTCAGCAAGGTCCCCCACTACCAGACTGTGTAACCGAATCAAGAACAAGAGAAAAAAAGATGCAACATAGCAGTTAGCACCGGTTTCCTAAACGATTTTTCAAAAGTCACCAGTGCTATTAGAATGTTAGAATAATTCTCTAATTAGAAATAAAAATAGAATAATGCTTCAGTGATGCTTCAGCTGGCAGTGGGAGTGGCCATGAGACTCACAAAATACATCGATTCAACTAACTTGTTGATTTCCTAAACCTTTCTTACCTTTAATCACTAATTTTTAACATAGTCAACTAATAAAAGTGCAACAGTAGTTTAACATTACTGCAAAATAGAGGAGTATTTTCTCTTTTTATACAAATGGCCACCACGGACAAAAAGAAAATAAATTATTAAATAACAAAGAAATTTAATAGATTTCTAAATAATTTTATAAGTTTTAAATGTATCTTCCAGGTATACATAAACATGTTTTTTTTTTCATTTTAACTCAATACTATAAATAATAAGATACCAACTATAAACATCTTTAGGTTTATAATGTTGAATTTATTATTCAAATATATCATGGAAGAACAATGTTTTATCTATTAATCACAAAGCCTGTGAATTTCTATTGTAATGTAAATCAAAATTTTGAACAGAACATGCATAATTAAATATATATTTTTAATTTCTTTAGCTTTAAGCCTCCAAAGTCATTAAAAGGAAAAACATTTTGATTTAATTTTTTCTTCACATTAACCTTACAAACACAACATTACTTCTGATTAAATGATTTGTCATATTCTAGGTTATAAATAATACAATATAGAATAAAATAATGGAGAAAAGCTTAGATTAAAGGGGAAAAGAAATGTTTAAGACAAAATATTTAACATGTCAAACACACTTGTAAAGTACAGTTACAAGACTGTACTGTATTGTATGTGCAGGGTTTTTAAAAGAAAAAGCAGAATAAGAAATGCACTGACAAACTGTTTGATGGAAAATGGTTGAAGAACAATAAACAATGAAACGCAGAGAGAGATGTATCTTGAAAGGAAGAAGGAATTTTGTTCCTCCAGTTTTTTTGAGAAGTTGTTGGTTTTAATTAAAATTCTACATTTACAATGATCATTTTACATTTTTCTTCAATTGGAGATTGGAAAGAACTCTGAGCCGTGTTGGTCTAATTACCTTAAATATGTACAGTGAAGGGTTACTTTATAATGCCTTTTAAAAAGAATTGTCCTGTTTGTAAACAATGAAATGTAAACCTTTTTTATTTCCCTTAAGGGAAAAAAAATATATGGAAAGCAGAAACTGAGAGTTAAGGAAGTCTCCAGCTAAAATTTTCAATGCTGGAGTTTTCAATGCTGGGCCTAGAGAGTACCAATCCAATACGTCAAATAGGAATCTCTAAATTACCATTCTTATTATATTTTTATTTGTTCTCGATTAGGACCACTTGGAAGTTATTGATTAATTTATTCAATCCAAAGAGCTCTGGCCATTAATCAGGTTCATGGATAATCAGGTTTGTTTTCCCAGTGAACTCTGAATGACTGAATTTAACATATTACCAGTCTAATTGATTATGAAAAAAAAAACATTCCTCAGTTTTAGATGTTGATGATTTCATCTTTACCTACAGTATAATACCTTTTAGATTAGCGCTCTCCAGGATCAGGGTTGGAGAGCCTTGATTTATAACTTTAATGATGAAACCTCAATAAGTTTTAATTAAGTTGCAAGTGTGAGAGTCTTCCTTGATTTTCAGTATTTAATAAAATAATCTTTATAAATGGCTGTTTGGTTTATTCAAAGGCACAAAGATATCATTTCCCTGTACATTTTTTAAGATTCAGGTTCCCTGCTGTGCCTGAGCATCACAAATCCTGGGATGCTGGCCTCTTCTGAGCACAGAGGGTTTTCTCTCTGTTACTATCCTCTGACAAGTCATTACAAAATCCCATTAAGCAATGAGCAATAAATCTTTTAATCTAATTGAATACTTCCAAACTAACAGTAAAATTCGAAGGGCTGATTTCACAGATACTGATTGGTTACTAGTCTTTGAATAGTGTACCTAAATGAACATTTAGGTAGTTCAAGATTAGTGCTAATCAGGCTGTGTGAAACCAGCCCTAAATGTTCCAAAAATATTGTTTTTCATTTTCATCATGTGAAATATTTAGGGTCACAGGTATAATGGCTGGACCAGTGGAAGAGCAAATGCACAGAACATCGATCTCAATAGAAATTTCCCTGACCTGACATCCATTGTTTACAGCCGGAGGAGAAACAAGGGATACCGAACGGATCACGTACCAATTCCAGATTCTTACTGGTTTAGTAAGGTATGGAGCTTTTTTTCATTTAAGTTAAATTTGAGAGAACATGTTCTGCATCCTACTGTACATTCATCCATTTGCAAGAAATTACATTGTTTAATATGTGTGTGATTGTTTATATTGTTACACATGGGGCTTTACGAAAATGGTGAAAATCAGGAATTGACCAAGCGGCTTAGTCAATAATAAAATATTCATAACCCCCTACTTGTAAGTGATTTTTCCAGAATATACCTGCAGGGTTGGTATAAATAGAGGCACGTGAATTCTTTATTCACTTTTTGTTGAAAAGAGTAACAATCCAGGCACACTTGGTTAAACAAATATTTACTAAAGATGACAAGACAAACACTTTACTACACAAAACATAGGACACACAAGTTACTCTATGCACAGTATTTATAAACAAAGTATTTCAGAGGCCTGACATCCTAATAACTCAGAAAACCCCCAGACGTCTACTAAGTATGAAAACCTTAATGCCTACAGAGGCCAAATAAGACTTAAGCCGCCTTTCTAAATGAATGCAATTCAACCTGCAATTAAATCTCTCTCTCTGTACTCCGGATGCCTCAGAATAAATGGGAGCCTGTTTCCCTATTCTATTCTATCCCTGACCTTCCTTTTCTCCTCTTCCTCTCCCCTTGTTGTATCTCCTCTATCTTCTTCTTCATCTCCCTGTGTTCTTAATGTTCTTAATGTGATCTAATATTGTGTGTTTCTGTACTGCTCATTGACAATCATATACCCATGACTTCATGACAGAAGTTATACCAAGGTACACCTTACAATTGCTTTTGCTCAAGGGACCCCCCCACATCTCAGCAAACATCTTCTCTGCTTTGAAGCTAGAAGTGTTTACTCTGCCAGGTGTGACAAACTTTATCTGAACTTCTTAGTCACCTCAAGCTGTAACAATATTAATGTTATCATTATACATTTGGTTTCTTCTGTTATTTAAATAAGATTGATCTTATTTAAGTGAAGCAGATGCAGTGCTTAGAAAAACTCTACACCCCTTTTCAAATGATCCATTGCCTTATAACCTGTACTTAAAATGTATTGAAATTGTTTTATTTTTATTCATCTATACATCCTACCTCATTACTTCCAAGTGAAAGAACATTTCTGGAAACTTTACTTAAATTTATTAATGAATTTAAAATAATTAAGAAAAAATAATTAAAAACTGAAATAGCTTGGTTGGACATGTTTCTATGCCCTAGGGTGGATTAACGAACAGGCTGGCATAGGCTGTAGCCTAGGAGCCCAGATTGATCAGGGCCCCTGACTGGCCAGAATTATTGTTACTGTAATGACTACTCCCCTGTGCATGACTTGGACGTGTCCTGTGATTGTTGGTGCTGTTCTTGAAATAATGTGCTCACCCAGGGTGGATCTTGTTGTTGTTGTAGTTGCATATGGTTGGTCTCAAAGCAAGCGTGCACATGATTTCTGTTGTTAGCTCGCAGACTGGCTGTGAATCTGATTTACTGGTTGCATTGCTGTATTTACATTACAGGCTATAGTAGTGCATATAGTGCTATAGTATAAAGTGTGGGCTCCCTGTGTACGTGTGTGTTCCCTGCGTGTGCCGCGTCATATTCCTTTGAATCGGCAGTAGGAGGCTCTTACTCTGAAAGCATCACTGAATCATTATAGTATTTTCTCATGTAGCCTAGGGGCCTCTGATCACCTTAATCTACCACTTGTAATAGCAATCCTAAATTATCTCAGGTCTATCCAGTCTCCATCAAAATCACAAACCAAGTTAAGTGTCTTCCAAATGTTGTCATTCACATAATTTCAGGATAAATTCAACAGCTCTTTTATGATCTCTCTGCTGGATAGTGTATTTTAAAATAAAGACCCAACCATGAGCAATAAGAAACTTTCAAAAGAACTTCAACGTAAAGCTTTGGAAAAGCAGCGATCAGGGGATAGGTATAAAATAATACAAAGACCTTGACTATCCTTTGGAACATGGTCAAGATCATTATTAAGAAGTGGGAGGTATACTGTATGACACCACCAAGATCATCCTGCTGAGATAAGGCTGTCCCTCGAAACTGGATGACAGAGCAAGAAGGAGACTGATCAGAGAGGTTACAAAGAGGCCAATGGCAACTTAGAAATCTCTACTGTATATGCTTTTAAGGTCGGTAGAATGTACAACTGACAACATTATCCCAAGCAGTCCACAAATCTGGCGTCTGTGGAAAGATGACAAGAAGGAAGCCAATACTCAAGTAAACCCACCTTTAATTCTTTGATTTCTATTTACATTCTATAGAGGTGTACTGTACTGTAGCAAAATGTTTTGTTCAAGCTTAGTAGAATCCCATCCCAACAGACTACCATCTGTAACTGCTACCAGACATGCTTCCACCAAGTATTAAATCAGGGCTGGAAACTTATCCAGTTATGATATTTCAGTTTTATATTATCAATAAAATGCATGAAACTCTGTGGCACTGACATAAAATGTGAGACTTCAATGATACTTTTTATAGGAACTATACTGAATTGTGTAATATTAATTTAAACAATTTAAATCCTGGAAAGGTAAACTTACTGTAGTTAATTCTGACCATAGATTAATTTGAAAGTTTTGACATTGTTAACTAAAAAAACATAGTGATTTCACACAAAATGTATTTGTATTAATAATTTATCATCACCTTCTCTAGACTCTTCTTCTGTTTTATGCACTGAGATGGAGTAGAATATGTTGAAGGTTGTCTGGATTTTGGCAAAGACTTCTACTTCTACTGTTAAAGTCCAATTACTGCCAATATAATATAGCTGATACAGTAGGCCTGGCCAAGCCAGTTTACCACCAAAATATGAACAAAATTGTAACTACTGAAAGTGGACCAAATTAATGTACCACTGCTGGGATTAAAGGTCAGAGTGCTCTGTATAAATACTAGCCTTTGCGATACTGGGGAGACTAGCTTTAGGCACTATTCAGGACACTTGAGGAAAGATCTTTAGTAGTTAAGCAAGGATTTTTTTATTATATCCATTCCCTGAGTGAAACCCTGATGCTGGATAACTCCATTAGCACATAGTGTGTTGGAATTCCTGAGAGGAAGAAAAATAGGAAAACTCCTAGGCCACTCCGCCTGAAGACAGGGTCTTTTAAAATAGATCTTTTGAATCTTTAGTTTCTATTGCTTTTAGCAGATACAAATTTACGATATTATGCTTATGTTTGCACTTGTAGAGACTTTGAGATCTAAAAATATCTTATACCGTATACTGTAAGTTTGTTTTCTGAGTTAATGTGGGCAAGTCTGGCGAGATCAGATTGTTCCTTAGTATATGTTTTCAAATGAAAAATATCATTTATTTCAATAATCTTGGACAGGGGATGATGTATTATAATTATTGTAACACAAACACATTGCCTGGAGAGATGGCCTACATTGAACCTGAGACCACAACTGGCTTGTTTTCTCCCATTGTGAGGAAACCTGTCCTACTGTATAGTATGTGCCTGTCACGATTATAGTCCCCCCTCCTTAAGGGTGCTCCAGCCCTTTCACTAAGGACTTTATTCTATGCACCTGCTCCCTATTCCCAGCCCACCTTAAAAGCCAGGCGCTGATGCTCTTCCCGGGCTCTGCATCTGATTTCCATATCGTGCGAGTCCGGGACCTGGAAGCGCCTGGTCCCGTTAAGGTTTTAAACTCTGTTCCCGTTCCCGTTCCCGTTCCTGTTCCCCGTCCGCCGGTTCCGACCCGGCCTTCGTGGTTTTTAACTTGTTCTGATGGATCTCCTGGTTTTGGACTTACTCATGTGTTTTTGGATACTCTAAGGATTACTCTTTTGGATTGTTCGCCTCGGCCACACCTTCCCCGTGCACAGCGCACCTTGGACACGCCCCCCTTCAGCCCCGTTTTCCTGCATGACGTTTCCCTAGTGTTTCCCCACTCCGTCGGACTGTGTCGTCCGCATAGGGTCCGGAAAGAACTGTTCGTTACAGAATGCAGAGCCTACACCGTTCGTTACAGAATGCAGAGACGGCACCCTGGCAGCCCGGATTCCATCGTTTTTTTTTTCTCTCCCTTTTTTTTTTCTTAGGGCTTCGGAGCCGCCCTGAAAAGGAGGGGCGTACTGTCACGATATTAGTTCCTCCTCCTTAAGGGTGCTCCAGCCCTATCACTCAAGACTTTATTCTATGCACCTGCTCCTTATTCCCAGCCCACCTTAAAAGCCAGGCGCTGATGCTCTTCCCGGGCTCTGCATCTGATTTCCATATCGTGCGAGTCCGGGACCTGGAAGCGCCTGGTCCCGTTAAGGTTTTAAACTCTGTTCCCGTTCCCGTTCCCGTTCCTGTTCCCCGTCCGCCGGTTCCGACCCGGCCTTCGTGGTTTTTAACTTGTTCTGATGGATCTCCTGGTTTTGGACTTACTCATGTGTTTTTGGATACTCTAAGGATTACTCTTTTGGATTGTTCGCCTCGGCCACACCTTCCCCGTGCACAGCGCACCTTGGACACGCCCCCCTTCAGCCCCGTTTTCCTGCATGACGTTTCCCTAGTGTTTCCCCACTCCGTCGGACTGTGTCGTCCGCATAGGGTCCGGAAAGAACTGTTCGTTACAGAATGCAGAGCCTACACCGTTCGTTACAGAATGCAGAGACGGCACCCTGGCAGCCCGGATTCCATCGTTTTTTTTTTCTCTCCCTTTTTTTTTTCTTAGGGCTTCGGAGCCGCCCTGAAAAGGAGGGGCGTACTGTCACGATATTAGTTCCTCCTCCTTAAGGGTGCTCCAGCCCTATCACTCAAGACTTTATTCTATGCACCTGCTCCTTATTCCCAGCCCACCTTAAAAGCCAGGCGCTGATGCTCTTCCCGGGCTCTGCATCTGATTTCCATATCGTGCGAGTCCGGGACCTGGAAGTGCCTGGTCCCGTTAAGGTTTTAACCTCTGTTCCCGTTTCTGTTCCCCGTCCGCCGGTTCCGACCCGGCCTTCGTGGTTTTTATCTTGTTCTGATGGATCTTCTGGTTTTGGACTTTCTCGTGTGTTTTTGGATATTCCCTAGGACTACTCTCTTGGATTGTTCGCCTTGGCCACACCTCCCCCGTGCACCAGCGCACCTTGGACACGCCCCCCTGTCTTCAGCCCCGTATTCCTGCATGACGTTTCCCTAGTGTTTCCCCACTCCGTCGGACTGGGTCGTCCGCATAGGGTCCAGAAAGAACTGTTCGTTACAGTGCCCACATGGTCTACTGCTTCAGTTTTCCCAGATGCAATAACATAATATAATATAATATAATATAATTAGTCAAAACACACTATTGCAGCTTGATACAGAGTGTCCTAAGACACATAAAAGATGGATTGATATCAATAATATGTTATTTTTATTTATAATAAATTCCATTGTAACAGTGTTGGTTGTTATCATAATGTGATATGTAACTATTGCAGTCCTGCAGGTTGAAGCCTGGAACGAAGACAAAGATTTTGTTTCAATATTGTTAATATAATATAATATTGCTTTCATTAACATCAGATTTTTGCAGTTGTTATTCAGTGCTTCCAAAAACAATATATATTCCCCTAAATGAGAATGACTTTTTCAGCTTTCCAGGCTATTTAATGTAAAAAAACTTACCAACCTAATACAGAAATGAAGAGTGATTCCTGTTACTGCCATATTGGAGTTTTACACAGAGATAAACTGTGCTATAGTGTAGTTAAGAAAACAAATGTAGGTTTCAGGAAACTGAAGGGATTGAAAAAAGGAGTGAGAAAATGGCAAAGAAAATGAACACATTTACAGAGCTGGGTGGTTTCAGAGAGGTCATTTATCCAGCAGCTGATTGCTTGATATCCTGCAACATGAACTCTTTTAAGGGGAGAGTAGCCAAGATTATTTTTTAACTTATTTTCATCACACATCATTAATATATGCCCTAATTGAATGTGGAATTTGTTCAGTCTAAATTATTTCATTCTGCAATAATTATGCAGATTAATTAACCTCAAAATGAGTACTGTAATTCAAATTATTAAAGTGCAGGAAAGGTTTTTACAGTAGTTAGGGAATTGCATACTGTGTTGCTGTTAGAAACAAAAATCTAAAAGTTGGTATGTAATAATATGCTGAGAGGGTTAAAATCATAAAAGGGTTTATGACTTTGGCAGCCCAGTTAAAGGCTATAGCAGATGTGACAAAGAAATACAACAAGAAAGGGCAGAAAAAACAAAACAATTAAGAAACTATAAATGTGTCCAGAAATATAAAGGCTGAAGTTTAAAATACAACCACAGTTCACATGGATATGTTGTTGTCAAGGGTGACATTAGGAGTACCTGGTTGGACTTTATGCGGTGCTGAGTCTGTAGGCAGCTAGTGTTTGGTATCCAAATCCTAAGGGCAAAAGGCAAAAGTCGTAGTCGAGGTAGAAGAGCCAGATCGGGTATCACAAGAGTCAGGTTGAGAGTATCCAAATCCAAAACGAGAGATGAGACGAAGTCAAAGCCGGAACAAAAACAAGGCCGGGCAGCCAGAAATCAGGTCGAGCACAAGAGAAAGCCAAAGGTAATTCTCAACAGTGAGTGGGGACTGAGTGGAGTGAGAGGGTATAAATAGGGAAGAACGTTAGGAATGACAATTGATTAATTCGGGCGAGGGTGTTGGCGGCGAGAGGTGCTCGCAGGAATGCGGTTCGTGACAGTTGTCTTGAGTACTCAGCTATGAAGTGGAGACGTGGCTAAAGACAGCAGCCAGTATGAAAATAAAATAGAAGCTCGTTTACAGATAGCTGAAAAAAATGCTTAATATAATCCGAAAGAGGAGTTGACAAATGTAAAAATTAGAGAAATAACAGACCGAGAAGAGCTGGAGGTAACAATAAGGAAGAAAAGACTACAGTGATTGGGGCACATTTCCAGAAAGGATAAAGACAGAAGAGCCAGCCAAGTTATGGAATGGAAACCTGGAGATAAAAGAAAGGAAGGCAAAGGAAATTTTGGATGGAAATAAGAATGACTTTAAACAACTTGGCATGACATGAGAAGAGGCAGAATATCTGATTAAAGACAAAGGCAAATTGAGACATTATTGCCCAATGTGCAGTGTTGCACTGGATGAACTGAGCATACCAATCAGAAAAAAATAAACTTGGGAGAAAATTACTTTGTTTTGTTCATAATTACAAGTTAGTCATGGATTGAACATAAAGATCCCCATAAAAGACTACACTAATTTGCTACCACAGGCATCTTTGGCATGATTTCTTCAGGATAAGTAAATAAAAGTGTTGTTCTTTCAACTGTTTGTTATTGTTTTAACAAAGACCTTAAGATAAGTCAACGGTAACAGTATCACATGGAGTACTGCTAATAAAGAACTAAAGTCAATAGCTTTTGAAAAGCTAATCATGATTTAGAAAGTTTGAAATGTGTGATCCTCTTAGGAGACGATATATACAGCTAAAATGGGAAAATGTGTTAGCGTATTTATTTTTGTAAACTGTAGGTAGCTCCGGAGACATATGCTGTGATGAAGTGGGTAAGATCAATTCCCTTCGTGATGTCGGCGAGTTTACATGGAGGAGAATTGGTCGTCTCCTACCCTTATGATTTTTCACGTCACCCAGAAGAAGAAAAAATGTTTTCTCCTTCCCCTGACGAACAGGTAATATGGTAAAGCTCAAAACAGATTGGATATAACAGAATTAAACACAGGATCTGAATACAAAACAAACTTGATTCTGCATATTCTTTGAATCTTTTGTGTTAAAACTGTGGTCAGAGGTAATGATATAGTATAAATGATCACAAGTGAAATTAAGCCCTCCTAAGATTCAGTAATCTGAGTAGTTTGATATGGTTTTGCTACTCAAATAGTTGGGTCTGAAAATAATAATGGATTAAGTATATCTCTTTTCATTTTTTCATTTTCTTGAAAGGTGTTCAAACTGCTGTCTCGGATCTATGCAGATGCACACCCCACCATGTCTGATAACTCCACAGACAGATGTGGTGCATCTTTTGCCAGCAAAGGGGGTATTATCAATGGAGCAATGTGGTATAGCTTTTCAGGAGGTAAATGGGCCTGCCAAAACCACAAACCTTTCATTTATAATCATTATTGAAAATTTTTGTATGAGGGTTATATGTTCAATTAAAAGGTTACAAATTCTCTCATGATTAAAAAAGAAGGTAGCTTAGGGGACTTGAAGAGGTACAGCACTTTAAACATTATCTGCTCTGACATGTGCCCCTGGCAGTGTGATAGATTTTAATGCTAATGAAACTATCTTGAACTAAGGTGTTCAGTCTGAGTTTATTTCTATGGGCATGACTCTGGCTGAATTAGACTTCCATTATATAGAGATACACAGACAGTGTGGGGCCATGGTGGTATGACTGATAGCAGTGGGGCAGACAGTCAAGGTGAGGAGAGACCTGGACAACCAAGCACTTCATCTGTGGATGAAAATGTTAATTGTACTGCAGATACATGAAATACTGTAATGATATTTCAAACATTTCACTGGCTATTGTGCATAACATAATTCATGAAGAAGTGGATTGTTGCAAAATGGGCACTTCCTGGCTACTGACATAACTGACAGGTGTTAATGATTCCAAAAGGCCGGAGTCCTCTTGAATGTGTTTAATATTATACAGAATATAGTCTGTGGGGTTTCTCATGATGAAAAATGGCCACATTGTGTGACAATAGAACAAATATCTGCATCCATGACAAAGAAACGTTCTGTTGTTCCCTCCTGCACAGAGGTTCAAAACAATATTGTCACCAGGGATAGTTTTTGGAACTATGTTCCCAGTATCCTTCATGGTAACTTCTTCTACTGTGCTGACACTGGGCTGTGAATTCCAAATGATAGTGTGATACATAGAACCAGATACTGGTAGACCAATTTGTCAAATATGTGCCATATGAAGTGTCAGTGATGTATCATGGTCTTTACATTGGTTTGTCCTGTAGCTGTGTACTAACATGGGAGCTCTTGTTGCCTTAAACCCACATGTTTCACTATAATATTTTACATAAGTTATTGCTGCTTCTGAGTTTTATTTAAACTTTTCTATCTTTAACTTAAAAAAAAAACAATTAACTACTTTTTAGCTGTGTACCTGGTGTATTGTACAATATACTATGCGTGTGTGACATTAATGCATTTTCCTATTAAACAGGAATGTCTGACTTCAATTACCTTCATACCAACTGTTTTGAGATAACAGTAGAACTGGGCTGTGACAAGTTTCCAAGTGAAGATGAACTGTACTTGGGCTGGCAGCAAAACAAAGAACCTCTCTTAAGCTATTTGGAAGCTGTGAGTCTTTTAATCTTTAAAAGCTATTTCACGACTCAACACAAAATAAGGAGACATAAGTATTTATGTACTATGGAAGAGTATTTTAGAAAAATAAAAGCTACACTGTTATCTGCCCTAAAGATACTGCACACATAAAGTATTCAATTCATTTTTATATACCACCTCTCACAACAAGGTTGCCCTAAGGCAATATTAAGGGCAGTCCCCCTAAAAATACTGCCTATTTTTGACTGACAACAGTGTCAAAAGTTCTTTGCATAAAATACTATGGTCTCAAAGCTCACAGTTCATATTGGACACCGGTAGTTGTAAACATTGTTACTGTATATTCCTTTTTCCTGATTACACCTTTACTTGAATTCAAAACTGAAATTCCTTTCCTTTTTGCTTCAGGTACATCGTGGAATAAAGGGGATAGTCAAAGACGAAACCGGTAAAGGAATCAAAGGAGCTCGTATATCAGTCAGAGGAGTACGACATGACATCTTTAGCGGTAATTATTTCATAATTATATTGTAAATCTGCTGTTGCAAAGCTTTGTTTTTTATCTACAGTAGGAGCATCTTTCTGAAATGGAGAAGGTCTGATGAAAATTAAGATCTGTATTTTTTCAAAAGATCTGCACCTTTCCATTCTGACCTGCAATGCCTAATCACAGTTTTGGTAGATGTTATCATTAATGCCTGATGTGAAATGTTAGTCTCTTTCATTCATTTCATAATTCCTTATAATTATAGAGACCAAGGATCAAAAATGCAACCCACCACAAGCACTTGATTGGAAATTTCATTAGCTGACAACCAGCAATGCCCTGTAAATTTTAATTTTATTACTGCTCTACAGTCGTTTGATTGAGCCAATCAAACGACATACAGCAAATTATTAAAACATAATACATTCATTTAATAGCGATAAAGATACAGTATAGAAACTGTTAATTCCATTCTGAAAAGAGAAGAAAATAAACACGATTTGACTGTGGAGCATTCTTCAGGTGTGTGAAGAAGGCTCCACGGCCGAAACGTTTTTCTTTTCTCCTCTTTTCAATATGGAATAAACCTTGTTCCTTTGCAGCCTACGTACAGTTTGCTGATGCAGCTAATGTACCTACTTGAACTACTTCAGTATAGAACATGATTAAGAAGAACAAAATACAGCTCTAAGTCACTACATTACCTTAACACTTAAATTACCTTAACTGTTATGTTTCCCCCCACAGACATTTTCAATAGCAAAGTCACTATAATACCTATTTCACTCTGTCAGTTTTAGGAAGTCTGGGAATGGGAGAATTCCTCTTAACTAATCCATGTATCTCAGTAACAATAATCACAATATACTTGCTTTTATACTGAGACACCCTGGTGTTCTTAACTTGGCTTAAATCTGCAGGGGCACGTCCTCAGAATAATTTGAACAGAAGCAAGTGTAAACAGTACTTCTGTGCTACTGAGAACCATTCAAGTCTTACCAAATTTACCAAGATGTGTTTTAGATCAGAATACATATACTGTACATATGGGCTCTTGTGCTTTAACACCACCAGAAATGTTTGTGGTTTTTGTAGTACAGAGAGTTTAATAAGTATTAGAGTTATTGACTTGCAATTGATTGATTAGGAAATGATTAGTGGAAGACAGATACAGTACAGAGTGTTTAGCAGCTCAGAATCACTTGGAAATTATATTCTTGTATTTAGTTTATAAGGCTCTAGTCTCCGTTTTCTGATGGTGATAAGTACTGATTAAAGTTAAGTTGTAACACTGGATGTAAAGGGTTTATGCAATCAATGAAAAATTAGAACTGTCAATGAATATAATATACATGTGTGATTTATAAAATTCTAAACACAGCTGTGTTTTAAAATAGTCATGGGATATTAAATAATGAAAAGCATTAAAAGAGTATCTAAGGTCTTCACTGACAAGAAAAGGCTTCTTGGATGTTTGTGGTGATCTATGAACTGTATAATAAATGCCGATTTGTTTACATTTTCATATAAAAAGAAATCTTACTTGTCTTGTTCCCCTTATGTTTATTTTAAGTTCTCACTGTCTTCAGTATCACATTTCATCAAGCATGAAATAAAAATAAAACTATATTTTTAATCTTTACCTTAGCTGAAGATGGGGACTACTGGAGACTGTTGACCTCTGGGACACATATCATTACTGCTTCTGCACCGGGCTACACAAAAGTAATGAAAAAGATTAACTTACCACCAAGACTGCAGAAAGCTGGACGGGTAGATTTCATACTAAAACGTGAAATTCTGGAACCAGGTATAAATGATCATTTCCCTGCTCAAGACACCTATGACCGGTTTGACCCCTTTAATCAATTTGAAAGATACACCCAACGTGAAACTGGAGAACCTGGTGAAGAGGAGGTACAGGAAAAACCTTGGTGGTGGTCTTACTTTGCCTTGTCTGGTAACGCAGCACCAACTTGGCTACTGAGGAACTATTAACCTTCTAAAGCATTTGTGTTTATTATCAACCATAGTGCCTTCCAGCTTCTTAATAAACCAGATATGGAAGCAAATAGTTTTCTTGCCAAAGTTGTAGGCAACTGAGACACTCAGACATTTTACTGTAAGTTAGCTTAGATCTGAAAGGATTTGACATGCTTTCCTGAATAATTAATTATTGCACTACAGACTTAAGCTCCAGATAGTTTCTTTTGCTTTCTCCATCCCAGAATGAATCTTTCATTCAATCAACAAATAAAATGTCCCAGGTTACTACCAAATATTTCAGTTATTCAAATTATGGAAAAGGTAAATAAAAAGGTAAATATAAATTACTGTCTGAGACTGCTGAATAAAAATAAATGCAGTTGTCCTTAGTTAAAAAAAATAGTGACAACATGAGCTATGCAGGATGTTGTATTAGGATCTGCAGTTAAGAGAAGTTAGTACTGTATGTCAAATATTTGTATCTAATACCTCTCACATTTTTTCTTCTGTGATACTGTCTACTTTGGTATTAACTTGTGCAACTGGTTTCTAGCACAAAAAAGCTCTTTAAATGGTAGGTTCATAGTATGTATATGATGACCTATTGTCCGATACACAAATACACAACTATTAATAGTAATACAAAATGTGATATTTGATATAAAACACAATAAGTATTTGGCATTTGGATGAGGAAAAGAGAAGGTAAATTTAATGTAATTGACCATAATGCTGAAAATAAAATACATTCTCAAATACTCATTAACTTCAAATAGACTGACAATAGGAGACTGATACTGAGGGTGTTATCAACAGTGATCTTTAAAAAAAAAACTCAAAATGGCTTAAAGTTTCTTTACCAATTGTTTCTTCCTGCTTTTAAGTGAAGAAAATACAAATGATAAAAACAGATTTTTTTATATATATCTTATATATACAGTATACATCATGTTGTGTATATTATCTTGTCAATGTTCAGTCTATTTAATTAGACAACATTTTATTAAAGTACTGTTAATACCATTGAATAAATATTACATGCACAGCTAGTTCAGTTACAGTGTTACTTTGGCATTAAAGAAACCTTTGATTTCTTTTATGCTTAAATACTTTAATTTTTTAATTGTTTTTTCCTTTTTTTAAAATCCACCCTTTTAACAAAACATTAATGAAAGTGTAACATTCAATTTTTTGCAAGCTTAAACTATATTATGGAGCTAACATTAAATAAAAATTGCAAATAAACTAAAATAGTTATTTATTCATACTTTTGAATAGAAAAAAAACAATACATAATTTTACATCTGTCCTTTTAATTAACACAGCATAAAATGGCCACTTTGTATTTTTACATTTCAAGACTTTTCTTAAACTTTATTTTCTTTGCACATTCTTATACAGTATATTCCTTATATTCAGTAGTTAAAATGGATATCTTTTGGAGCTTCACACGAAGAATGTTAGAAGAGAAGTTAAATGCTGTAACGTTATATCTAGGTGGTGACTTATGTGGGTGATAACATGGTTTTATGTAGAAAACTGAATTTCATAATAATGAAGGTCATAACAGTCAGCCTGAAATTTAAAGACTAATACAAAGTTTGTTTGTGTGTTTCTTTTTCAATAAAAACATTTCACTACCATTCAGTACATACATCAGCATTTGTAAAAGTCAGTTTTTGTATACTTTGTACTCAAGTGATTAAAATGTTTTGAAGACAATTGCAATAAAAAGTACATCCAGACAAAATGAATCAGTTCTTATTGCCTGTGAGCAGCTCATAAGGGTAATACTGTATACTGTTTGTATTCATAAAAACATAAAGGTCTGCTGTGTATTATAGATGCACAATTTCTTTCTCATAAAATACACTCGTTTTTCAACATAGAAATACTGTACATAAAATGTAATCCTACAAATTCAGCCTAGCTCTACTGGAAACAAGACTAGTAGCTATTATCCCATGGTAGGGCACCTGGTCTTTTAACAAAGATTGTAATTGCTTATACTTTACAGTCTTTATTGACATTTTAATCCTTCATCCATAAAAATGAATAGCACATTAAATTTGTATTCACTCATAAACGTTCGGTATTTGAATTTTTCCCTAATCCGAACATGAAGAATTTGTACCTTGTTATTCCTTATAAGAACGAAATTTCGCTAATTCCAAATTTTGAAGTTCAAAAGTGACCGAGAACTTTTTGCGAACATTTGCATTCAGCGCCACTGAACAGCTGTTTGTTACTTTGTGGGCACAAGGCATTATGGTTAAGGATGCCGTAAGGCAGCAGTGCTTTGTTTACGATCACAGTGGAAGCTTGTGCTCTCATTTTCAAAGTATTTTTTTGTGTTTGTTTTGTAGTTGCTTATCATTATGGGCCCAAGAAAGAGAAAAAGATTCTTTAACGTAATGGTCAACAACAGTATTGCGAAAGAATGAAAAATGTAAACATGATATCATTATTTTACAGCTATAGTTGGCTTATTTGAGCAGAACTGCACTGTTCACTAAGCTGGCTATAATGGTCTGTATGGTATTATACTGTATGTTTAGAGTGTTTTTTTGAGCTAACTTGTCTTCGGTTCGGAATGGGGGGGAATGTTCCCCATAACAAATAACAGAATTTTTATTTTGGATTTATGATCTCCCGCCTTCTGAACAGATTTTCAGGAGCATATTAGGTTCAGATACCAGGGTATGAGTGTACTTAATTTTGAACTTAATAAAATGGGACATCATTGGAAGGGGATGAATACTTTTGCAAGGCACTGATTCTGCAAGACCCAGAATAGAACCTTCCGATGCTAGAGTTAATCTTTAAACCAATGCTACAGAACCTTTTTTAAAGAATTCAAATGCTGCAAAAGTTGAGATAAATTTGTATGGGTGATAGATGGGTTATTTAGACCTTAAACTGTTGTCTTTGGAAATTACTTGTCTATTGTCACTAGGAAACTACTCTGAAGGTCTAACTTGCAATTAACACTAATCTGCCCAGGAAAAATGGTGTTCAGCTGGAGGTAAAATTCTAACCCCAGACTTAAACTTCCCTGCGCATAAATTCTGGCTGAACACCGTGCTGTGTGAATCTTTCTACAGTAGCACTTGGTGTTTCATTTTGTTGCAGATGGATGTGTTTCACACTTGGAATTGCTGTGATCTTACTTTCATTTCATTCATCCAGGGCCTGTGTCTCTTTCTTGGCACTTCAGCCTCAACCCTCCACAAAAACAAGTGGATTTGTTCCTAGCATGCCATTTGCTTTTTTTGTCCTGATGTCGGAAAGCCTTCCAAAAATGCAGAACAATTGTGGCATTTTTCTGCCACACTTTTAGCATTTTCCTTTCCCTCTCTCTCTTTCTAATTTACCTTTGCTTTATTTTCTCTCCAGCATTGGTTGAGTGCTCAACCCATCGCATCTAGGACCCCAGCTTATGTCTTGTTTTGTTTCTTCCTCACTCCGTTATCTCTCCACTATCCATATTTTAGCTGCCCATATTCACAAATTCCCACTCCACTCCTGAAAAAAATGGCACAGAGCCTTCTTCATGTGTTATATGTGCCTCACATATCACCTGATTACATGGTTCTTAAGCTCCAAGTTAAGTTATACTGTATATGTACTTGTATGAGTACACAGCATCACTCTTCACCAGATCTGGACCTCATTGTTCAACTCATCCTGTCCCTAGCACTCTTGCCTAAGCTACAATGATGAGCTCCCTCCATACTGTATATCACCCCCTTGTTTGGCATCCAACTGGTGCGGTCCAGCCCTCGACTTTTCCCCCAAAGCTTCCAGTCACATTTACTCTCTTCTCTTGGGTGGTTTCGCTCAAACGCTGTCCCTAGCACTTGTGGAGATTAGGAAATCCTGTGAAGCTGCTAGCTGCAAAGCAGTAGCTCTCTTCCTGTTTATGTGTGAATCTACTCTTCTGGGTTGATGCTACAGCATCTTTCTCTGCCAGACTAATTAAAATCAAAGCATTACACTCATCAGCTAGCTTCGCCATTATTAGAATTTGGCCAGACAACTGAAATGGTTTTATTTAGCTTACAGTAAGTTAAGGTGGAAGTCAAATTTTTTTCTCACCGTTTCAGTTCCCTGTGCATAAAAGCTCCCTGGTTGCATGAATCTTTTTGCCTCTCTCCGACCCATCTTCACCATTACAGCATTTTACAGTACACCTCTCCTACTCCTTAACAATCATCGGCTTTCTTCATACATATTAGAATTTGAGCAACTGAAAGATATATCGTCCCATAATTCTTAAGAGAAATATGCTGTTTCCTCACAAATACGTTAATAAATGCTTGGTTATGACTACAAATCAATGTCAGAACTAAATTCTGGATAGGAAAAATCAGGAGATCTAAACTGATGGCTTTCAACAATGTGAAACAATGTAAGAGCCCTGTTGCTGTGAAGATGTTTTAAAGAATCTGTGGATAAGCTTAAACGTAATGTAATTACTTATCACTGCTGATGTCATTTCCTCTCCTAAAACACTATAAATACTGTACGTGATCCCCTTCTCTCCCTCGTGTACGTCTTTTGCATCCCACCTCCACCCCATATCTACCTCTGCAGCTGCCCCTTGGCCACCCTGCATGGAGGTCCCAAGCCTCCTCGTCCTCTGGCCTGAAGGTTAGCTCTCAGCCAAGCAGGTTAAGCCAAATTTTCACTAAACGCTCACTCCATAATCCTCCCAGGACACTTTATTCTTTGGTGTTGTTATTCCTAGTGAAATATCTTTATGTGGACTTTTTGGGCTTTGTAAACGTTTTAGTCTCAATTTTTGTCCACACATTTTTGGAATGATAGTTGGTTTAAAAATGATATAAAAACAACATCTCGCTTTTGTTTTCCAATTTATTATTTAGAGTATACATTAGAGTTTGTTTTCTTATATTATTATTTTTTCCTCCTCCTTTTTTGTCATATTGCAGACAGTACTATCCAGTTTATCCAGTACTAAACATTTTAACCACTAAAAAAAATGATTATTGTCATTTTTCATCTGCTTCAAAAAGCTTGACATACTGCATACAGTAGGAGGAGAACTGAAAACGTAAGGATTTGCATCACCTATTAAATTAAGGGGGACTTCAGACTGACCGGGTTGTACAAACCCATAGGAGACTTTAGTTTATTCTGGCAATGAAATGCACAATATCCATCCGTTGTCTTTATCCAACTACCTGTACTTCCAATTCACTGGAGACTATCTGGGAGCTACAGTAGGCAGGGTATGCAGGGCAGACACACTAACACTACACAGATTGCGGGACATCATAATTGTCAATTTTCTTTCTAGATGATTTTCTAAATTAGGGAAGATGAACTGTTTCTTGTCATCACAACACAGGAGATAATAGCAGATTTGGGGGTACCTGCACGCATCCCGATACCTTGTCTTTAATGCATCACTGATTTACTGTAAAAGTAATTCAACACCTGGTCAATTTAAACAAGTATGAGATGATCTGTCACAGTAATTATTACTACATATTTAAACATAATTCTCAAGTAGTCCTTTTTCCTGATTCATACACATTTTAACAATTCATCAATTCAAAAACATCCTTATGTATACAATACTTTCAGTTTTGTGTTATACTTAATGTGTGGATAAGTTCCTTTTATTTTCCATCCATCCATTATCTTAGCATTTCATCTAACTGAGGGTTACCAAGCAGCCAGAGCCTAACTTGGCATGCAATAGTGCAAAGCGGGGTAAACCCTGGATCACAGGACACACACAGATACAGAAACACACACAAAGGCCAATCTTCCCAGACTACCAGTATGTCTTGGGACTGTGGGAAGAAACTGGACCACCTGGAGGAAACCCACATGAACATGCTAGGTAGGTACAGTAGGTCCCTTTTCAAACCATCAAGGCCCAAGGGGGGATGGGGGGCAAGGGCCACCGTTTTTTTTTCTTGACCACCCGACACTGGAGGTGGAGGTGAGTGGTCAGCATCATGCTCCGGCCAGCCTATTATTACCCCCGGAAGGATTAACTCACGGTACTCATTTGGAATCAGCCAGATGGCTGATTGAACCTGGGAGCCATTTGGGAGGAATTAGAGCAAGCTACATTGCTTGACCCTACCTGGGTTTGAACTCGGGACCTTCCGGTCAGGAGCTAGATGCCCTTGCCTGTCTGTGCTACCACGGCTCCACACTAACATGAAGAGAACACAAAAACACAGAGATAGCAGCCCAGGTCTGGAACTGAACCCAAGGCCCAAGTGCTGAAAGGCAGGAATTCCTTTAAAGCACTTCACTGCACTTCGATGCAATGTGATGAAATTAAAAATACTTTATTCATCCCCAGAGGGGCTACTGCAGCAGCAAGTGATGCAACATACAACACATAACCATAAAAAATCAACATTGCTGAGAAAGAAGTATATACATAAATCAAAAAAGAAAAACATAAATAAAAGCATGGACCATAAAGTGATTGAAAGTAACAGTGTAGTGTGTAGTACTTAAGAAGGTATTACAGTACATGCACATTTATAGAGGGGGGCTGTGCCGGCCTAGATACACAATTTTCTATCCAAAACCCTTTTAACTAATTGAGCTGAACAGTGAAATACATTAGATATATTGAAATATATCTAAACAGAGACTATGGATCTTTATAATAAAATTATATATGTTTATTGAATATGATAGACAAAGCACTGAACAGTTAGTGTCCATGATCTGATGTCTGCAGGTCTACTTCTACTAACAACAGAGCATAGAACCTTTCAGAACTGAATTCAGTCTGGACCAAAAGGGGGCAGTACACTTCCACTCTATATCACAGATTAAAAGGTACAGAAAAGAATATTTCACTTGCTGCAGTAATAAAAAAACATGATAGCTGATACATTAACTGATGTGAATGATAACATTCACAATGATCCAGAACAAACACTCTAAGTTGAAAGTCTCTTTATTTATTCAATATATAATTAAAGATATTGTTTGTTCAGCAATATGACATTTTGTTTGTTCACATTTCCAAAATCAGACCTTTCTCTTTCTTACTGTAATTTTCTATTTTAATTTTAAAATAATTTTTAATTAATCATATAATGTTATTACCATAATTAATTTTCATTTTTGTTGATTTTGTTTTTTATTTGAAA
This sequence comes from Lepisosteus oculatus, assembly GCF_040954835.1. Classification (NCBI taxonomy): domain Eukaryota; kingdom Metazoa; phylum Chordata; class Actinopteri; order Semionotiformes; family Lepisosteidae; genus Lepisosteus; species Lepisosteus oculatus. Next base: position 41,470,770 of record NC_090696.1, on the reverse strand, counting down.
ATAAAATAATTATACAATGATAATGTACTGTAAATTTAAAAATGCATATTTAAGAGCATACTTTTAAAAAATCTCAAAAATGCTATAATTAATTATTGTCTTTAATTACATGATTATGTTATTCTGATTTGACTCATCTTAAGCATCCAATTACTCCAATCTTTGAGAAAACATTGTTCAAGTTCTGAAGTCTGGTACAGTGCTGAGTTGTGAATCTCTGTGCTTCTTCAGGAATAAACACCAGAGGGCACAATTATTCAGTTTCAAGAACTTTTATAAGAACCCAACTTGTTATGAATTCAGTGTAAAGACTCCAAACAACAATAATGCAAACTTTGCATAGAATGTGTTTTACAAGTTATTGGTATCTTTTTGTTTACACATTATTTGTATACAAGTACTGTTTCTTCCATTACTAAGGATCCGTTTGAACAAGCCTCGTGCTCAACTGATGGTGTTGCATATTGAAAGGTAAATTATGATCATAAATGATAAGTGATACATTCTTAAGGAGAAAATAAGTAATAGAACACACACAGAAATTTAATAATTACTGTATGTTTGATTGAAAATATTTTAGGATTTTTTTTTTCTTGTGGATGGCATTTTTTACTTTCAATAATGGGATTTCACAAAAGAATATATTGTGATCATGTGTTTTTTTTAACGCAAAACATTTAATATCTTTTCAAAAATACCGATGTATTTGGCATTTTAAACAGGTTTACTTTTTCCATCCTCATCTGTTTTCCTTTCTGGTGTCTGTTAATAATTCAAACTTCATAAATGAATAAAACATTAAAGCAGAAGGCCCATATGGGGGTGCCAAAGTCCCACAAAGTAAGATTAGTCAAGGAATACTGCTAAAATCTTCATGCATCTCACAGAAATCCTGCACCTCAATTAGGGTGAATAGGATCACAGGGGTAATTGGGAACACATTTCCAGGAAAATTATATTTCCCATTCATTTGCCTGGAGTTGTACTCCCATATGTTTGTATGCATGTTTAAGAATGTTTGAAGTCAGGAACAGAACTGTATAATGTATTTTTTTTGCTTAAACAACAATGCATATCTGTAACAATCTATCAACATATCTGTCTTTTATCTCTTTATTTTTCTTCATATTTCATCCGGGTTGATGGTAGCGTACCAGATCTCCTGGGACACATCTAAAAACAAAAAAATCACATTTAATCATGACACTTTTTAAACTCATGATCAAGATTTTTTCCAGTCACCATTGTATATGGAGAAAAAAAGAAGAAAGAGAACACAACGTTTCGGCCGTGGAGCCTTCTTCAGGTGTCAACCTGGTGTCACACCTGAAGAAGGCTCCACGGCCGAAACGTTGTGTTCTCTTTCTTCTTTTTTTCAGCATGGAATAAACCTATTACTTGTTCCTTTGCAGCCTACGCATGCTGACGCAGCTACCCACCTGAACTACAACCATTGTATATGGTTTGATAAAGACCATAGAAGCAACTTGGAGAGAAAGTTATGAATTTTCCATATGTAGTATACATTATTTTATTTGTTTTCACTTTGATGAAACATCAGTATTCTGTCATTTTATTTCTTGTAAATTCTGCAGATTATCACCTGCTTTAAATAAGTCATAGAGAATCTAGAATCTATAAATGTTCCTAATTCTTAAACATTTAACATTATGAAAACTGATTTTGCCCACATTTCGTATATTGTAGGTAATTTTCATACCTAAGATACATCCACTCAGTGCAGTTGAGCATATCCTGTTTTCTGTGGCTTTAAGCAGATAAAAAAGCACATGGCTTAACCCTCCTCCCCCAGTTTATTACAGGGATAACCCCCAGCAATGCCTGTCCCCACTTATATAACTGGGTGGACTGGAGCAACAGGTAAATTACCTCAATTAAAGTCAACCAGCAGTGTCTGCAGTAGGGACTTAAACTCACAACCCATTGTTAAGAAGTCAGATACTGTACATTACTTGGAACAAGTAATAGGTTTATTCCATGCTGAAAAAAAGAAGAGAGAAAACACAACGTTTCGGCCGTGGAGCCTTCTTCAGGTGTGAGAGAGACGGGCAGGTCTCTGTCACACCTGAAGAAGGCTCCACGGCCAAAACGTGTTTTCTCTCTTCTTTTTTTCCAGCATGGAATAAACCTACAGTATTACTTGTTTCTTTTGCAGCCTACGCATGCTGACGCAGCTACCCACCTGAACTACTACAGATACAGTACTTAACCACTATGCTATGCCACATCACTCCTGCATTCACCTTATCCAATCATTGTTGGTACAGTTGTGTCCTCTTGTATAATATTCAAAAATGGACCAGCCCAGTCCGATTACTGAGTACTTGCACAAAAGTATTGTATAGGCAAATATTAGAGGTCACATGTCACAGAGTCAATGTTTGTGTACTTCTGAAGTTTGGCAATTTCTCCAGCTGTTTGGCAGATGGACATATATCGTCTCATTGTACTACAGAATATTCTAGTACGATCTTTGTCTCAGCACATTAACCTAATTCCTATTCCTTATTCACGTCTTCCTCTTCCTCTCTTCCTTAATGTTTTTAATGCTGATTACCTTCCAAAGTGAAATGTGTGACCAGAAACTTATCACGTACTGGCCACTGGACCTGTATCTTGTTAATAGGTGGGAAACATTCCTTGATCTTTAATAATAAAATCATCTTCATCCAAGACTCTGGGATCTCATTCCCAGGAAAGCAAAAGAAGTGTTAAAGCTACAGTTTACAGTAACTTGCTCCTCCTCTAACAAGGCTACATATTTCAACTCATGTATCAAGTGATAAGGGATCCCTAGTTATGATTGACAAAACGTGTTTGTTTGATTTTCTGAGTTGAAAGCCATTCAGAAAGTCAAGTCACAGCAAGACATACATTTTCATATAAAAAAATGCTGTTGTGCCCTTGAGCAAGGAAATTCCCGCAAATTGCTTTCAGTAAACACCTTTTGTTTAATGGGTCTTCAGGTCATTGATGTACAGTAAAAATCAGGACATCATTGGAAATATCTTCTGGTAAAATAAAGGAAAAGTACTGGACATTATTGTGTCAATGAGTTGTTTATATCAAATTGCCGAATCACTCAGAACTTTACTTGTGGATCTTACCCTTATTTATTGGATGAGAAACTAATATCAAAATTACATGAATATGAATTTTTAAATGGAATATTTCCTTTCTTTACTCAGCAAAATAAGCATGAGATGAAAAACAAATGCACACGCAACTAAAATGCATATTTATGTATTGAAATTTCCAAGTGGCCTGGTTTAGGCCTTTAAATGTTATACTATTCTAAAGGCTATAAGTATTTTTTAGATTGAATAGAATGTTCTTCTTGCAAGAAAAGTTACTCTTTTGAATCACCCGCCCATCACCCAGTTACAGCATCTGTTATCATAATTAGTTCCATTGTCATTTTTCTGTAATTGAGTTGGCAATGATATTTGAACTGTGTGTCACTTGAACAACACAGTCTCTCCCTCAATCTCTTCTATCTGTAGAAGCATTTTACATATACAGTATGTCTTTGTTATAAGATTTCAGGTTCATTAATATCATATCTGCAGGCACAACTTAGCAGACATAGGAACACATTTCAGTTTTTTTCTGTCATAGCAAAAGCTTCAATGTAGTTTAACTGGTATCGGTAATCCTAAAAGCCACCGTTAAGTAATGAAAAATATAAAAGTTAAAGACATGTGGACATTTCAATAATAACTACATTGACATTAATAGAAAAGACATTTAAAACAAATATTTGGAGAAAAAAGGTTATTTTAATCCTTCACCTCAAAATTATTAAGAGTAAGTAATTTAAGAGTAAGTAAGAGTACGAAACTTAATATTATCTCTAAGAATACATTACCAAATAGAAATTATGGACTTCGGATGGAAAAATAAAGTAAGACAAGTGATAAATATGAGGATGCCATTTGACCATCTAACATGTAACAAGTATTTTGAAGACCTCATCAAACTTTATTAAAAGAAGTCAGAATATTAATTTAAAAAACATGGCCATGTTTTCCTTGTTCATGTTCCACGGATGATTCTGAAGAGGTCTAATGGTTTGATTCTGTATATGTTTAATGCTAAAATTAAATCTTCTCAACAGCTGGAGAATATCTGAGATTATCCCCAAAAGCAGGCGATTATGTTATGTTAAGTTATTGGAATTAACACAAACGTGACTGAACACAAATGATGGTGAAGAATGTAACATTAGTAGATACATTCTGTCCCAGGGAGACAGAAATAATAGAAGAGGGGAAAGCGTATCACTACATATCAAAAAGAATATTGAGGTTCAGGAAACTATGCTAGAAGAGTCAAGCATCTCCAAATCTATTTTGGGTCAAACTTTTAAAAAAACATTGCAAATTTTAAGTTTTAAATTTCTAATTTTAAGGCCACCAGTGCAATTAGAAACTTCTGTACAAAGGAAGTACTTTTTATGGGAGACTTCAACTTTCCCAGCACAGACTGGGAAGGACCTACAGTATAGGAATATCAGCAACAGAAACTGATGAGGTACACATGGTTGATGACAGCTGTTTTACACAGTTTGTCAGAGAACCTACAAGAGGCAATAATTGTATAGATCTTGTATTTTCAAACAAGAGAAATGAGATAACCACTAGGGAACTGTTTTCATAATATGGTGTGCTGTCAAGTATGTTTTGAATCAAAATCAATTAGGACAAATATAAGGGGAAAGAGTGCACTTTGTAAAATTACTGAAAATCAACAGAATCCACTTCAAGAAAAAGAGTACAATATATCACAGACATAGGTAAAAAAGGAGATCTGAAAGGCCAAAAGAGAAATTGAAAGGATTATTGCAATTACGGCTAAAATGCACAATAAAATATTTTTTCAGAATTACAACAACAAAATAATTATCGAGGATCAAATAAAATACGTTCACAAAGAAAGACAAATGGCTGATGAACTAAATGAGTATTTCACTCTTTTAGTATTTCACTCACTCACATACAGTACACACTAAAGAAAAAGTCAACAATATCCTCCAGGTATTGGAAGGACATATTTCTGTATTGGATAGTATCAATATAGAATACTGAAAAGACTTTTGGGTACTGGAATCACCCAAAACTAAGAAATACCCAAATAAAATTTGGTAAGGGCACAAATGCATCTTATCAATTATACACAAAGAAACAAGAGGTATTATTCAGAAGCCATTCACCCAACTCAAACACTCCATTAAGAAAGGGGTAGTACCTAGGTACAGGAGAATTTCTAAATTCTGTACATTGATAATATAATACCAGAAATTGGGACTGCAATTTAAGTGAATGTTCTACATTGAAGTCTGGATTAACTGAACTCTTTTAGCTCTGAAACATGAACAGTGAAACACGAAGCAGAAGACACAAATAGAAGTGCAGTTAAAACGTAGGTCAAGAGGCACTTCTTTCTTTCAGGAAGCAGCTGGATAAAATCCTTGGAGTTAACTACCAGTCAGGCTAGATGGACCAAATGGCCTCCTCGTTTTTGTCTTTATTTTCTTAGGTTAACTGGATATTGAAAAAAATAATAGTTAATTGTACAAATTAAGAGCTAATTTCTGCAATTATTTCTCTGAGAAGAACTTTCCTCAGGATTTCTGGACAGCAATCAATTTCAGCTCTACAAAATCTTTATTTACTGTAAATACGATAGCCACTGTACAGTATATGTGGGATACTTATGTGGATAATTTACACTCTCCTGACTTCAGATAAAACAGAAGCAGAGAATCTGTCAATGTAACTGAAATCTCCGATGGCCATCATAAGATAAAGAATATCAGTATGAACTTTCCCTCAGCAGATGAGGCTTGAAAATTGTAAAACATTTTGGTGGAATGAAAACAAAAGATTATAAACAGGTAGAACTGGAACTCTTAATTGAGCCCTTTGGAGGGTCAACATACAGTACAATGTTGACCATAGCCTCAATAGACATGATTAGAAAGCTTTATGGCATTACAAACTTGAATCATGGCTGTTTTGTATCATCTGTAGTTGTAAATGTAGCTATCATTCCATATTATTGCACACGTTTCTGGTCATGATTCGGTAAAACTGATGGGCATAGCATAATTTGCATATTATTTGTTTGTACAAAGTCCTGAAGGACAACTCTAGCCTTGTTTTTTTATATAATACCTTGCCAATGCATGACTGTAGAGTTTCAGCTATGCTCTGCACAACTACCAAATAATCTGCTATGATGACAAGTTAGGTTGCAGGCATTGTTATGATACCCGTCACACCCAGCCTGGCAGCATCTTACAGTCTGCGGTTGCCACAGGCGACCACAGCATTCTCATGAGTGCTCGCCCTCCAGCTGCTGTGCAAACAAGATTGGGCTGCTTGTCAGTCAGTCCGGCTGCCTATCAATCAGGCAGCCAATCTTCTAAGCAAGCCACCAATGAACTACAACATAAAGGCTTGATTCACAGCTTAATCAGTGCTCTGACATTGAGATACTGACTTCCACTCTGTTGAGCTCTGTCCCACTGCTCTCCTACTGAAACACCAAGCAGCCTTGAGCTGTCCATCAACCTACAAAGAACTTGAGCAGCCCTGCTCGTCTGCTTAAAACTCTGAAATAAATATCTCAAGACCCAGGCAGCCATGCTACTGTCAGCCCCGCCTTTTCGATCCTACGGACAGCCCAGGATTTACCTGAATAGCTGCAGCTGCTTTCCTTGGTTAACCTTTGGAAATCCTGAGTTTGGATTTCGGCCAGGTATTCCGCCTGCTGGTAATTGCAGCATAACAATATCTTTCCAGAATTTACACTGCTACCCTAACTTTCTTTCAGTTGAGATCTGGGAATACCCACTGTTCTGACAGGAAGGAACATTTGAATATTACAGTTTTTTAAACTCAGAATCCAGAATCCCTATTAGCCTACTAGCAATTGAAAACAACAAAAATAACTGCTGATGTTTCAACCTGAAAAGCTGGATTTGACTGAATCTTAGCCAAGTGAGACATGTCTTCATGTTTATTGGTGAAGCATCAAAAGTCAAATGCTGTATATGTACTGTAGATTCTTACAAGCAGGCTTTGACCACATAATGAGTTATCCTAAGGTTCACTCTTACAGACAACATTTGTATTCATTAGAGGCAACATACTGTACAGTACTGGTTGTGTGCCCTTTCTGGGATGTGTGTGACACAGAGCAAGCACATGTGATGTGCTTTGCCTTTCATGGGCATGTTTGTACTGTAGGAGCAGAAGTTTTTAGAAATAACCTTTGTCACTGCTTATGTCTCATGTTGAAGTGTCCTTGTGTTATTCTAGTCGTTTTGTATATCTAATCTGTAAAACCTTTAATATTGCCTAAATCTACCTATGAATGTAATGAATCAACATTTTTTACCACAATAATTTGCTTGTATATCAGAATCAATTACTATTGTTAATTTTCAAAATGATAGCATACTAATTGTACTAATCCAGACAAGCAAACATTAATTTAGGCTGCAAAGGAACAAGTAATAGGTTTATTCCATGCTGAAAAGAGAAGAAAGAAAACACAACGTTTCGACCGTGTAGCCTTCTTCAGGTGAGAGACATTTAGACTGATCTCAGAACTCAATTGAAAATTTGTGAGTTTTTTTTCAATCAGCTTTCAAAATTGTGACAAATGTAAATAATACTAAAACTTCTGGGGATCAATCAATTTCATGAATGTTGTACAAATCCAACTATTGCTTCAGTAATAGATCCCCAGATCAGATGCAGATTTCATATCCTAAGCAAAAAGGGAGTTGGTTCAGGTTCAAAGTTTTGCAGAAGCTGATGAGAATGTGTGCATAGCATCAAAATGAATGAGAGGTGCATTTGATGTAGAGTGAGCATCAGTGATCAGTGGGATTCCTAAGGAGACAGTGGGAAAGGGGATTGGGAAGAATAAATGATGAAACAATGTATATACTGTAGGCCAGAATGGCCTGTGTTAGAACAGGTGCGCAGAAGCAGAAGTGCAATTTGGGGATTTGACTTCCTACAAAACATTAAAGAAATATACAGTCATTTGGAGACGTGTCACGGACGTCCAAAGGGACTAACCGTGGGGAGCAGGAGAGCAGAAAAAGACCCATATGCGTAGCAGCGAGATGGGAAAAAGGCCCGGGCTCATTAGTGCAAAGAGTTCAGGAATGCCGTATAGAAACCTATGCCCTCAGGGAACGGACGTGGGGCGCCCTGGTGCTAGGGGGGTCTCAGGACATCCGAACATCAATGCTGAGCGAGGACAGAGTGCAAGACCCGGAAATATATAGCCCAAGGGAAAGAGAGGGACAGGAAGGACAGCAGACCGGAAACTAGGGACAGGACAGAAAAGGAGCGCCCTCTGGCTGCAGAGGGCGTGACAACATGCTTCACAGAATTTACAATAAATCATACTTCATGTTTGGGAATCTTTTCTTCTATAAACACTGGTTATATAAGTCTGTTTGGAACTTTTCTAATTAATTTACTCAATAAGGAGAAGTACGTTTCACACTGAAACAAAATGAAAATGAAAACACAATTTTTCGTTTTTCTCCTTTCATACCTCACGAAGGCTCAACAGGAAACTTTCTTATTTTTGTTTCCCTTCCTACTGGTCAGTATTGAATTAACCTCTGCTACCAGATAGGTTGTGGACTGCTATTAATTCTAGAATCTCACAAACACTTTGACTCAAAGCAGACTGATTGATTTGTACAGTATATCTATAATTCAATGACTCTTCAACTGAACAATAGTTCAAGAGTTAAAATCAATTACAATATATATTTTAATTTTTAGGTTAAAGTTGAAAGTATTTAAACCATCTTTCCATTCTGCTTAATTGTAACACTGTAATTAATGCATCAGAATTATATTATGAAGAGAAGCAGTTCATATTTGCTTCTCTGAGATATTGAGCTGAACTCTATGTAAAGGCATAACTTTATGGATATAGCATTAGCTTTGAATTGTGCTGACATGAACTGGGTCAAAATGCAAAGATGTTTGAACAGATTTTTTACATACAAGGGGTATAGTTTCATAACCTTTTGGCTCTATTTCTATGAAGTCTTCTTTACTCCTATTTGCATTCCATTCTACCAGGAAAAGAGTCCTCTTGCTGTGGCATCCATAGCATCAAAATAAGACTTTTCTAGCCAACACTGCAAGCCTGATAAGAGAACTAGAATTAAGGCATCGTCTGCCTTTTCTCAGCTATTCTCCCAAAAAAAAATTAAATGTCTCCTTTCATTCTTAATTTCAGTACAAGTCGTTAAGGACAGAGGATGTAATTCAAGACACACACATGCATAAGATGTGCCTTGTGATTGTACAGCACTTGGGCCATGACATACTACAATGCCATTTGTAGTTATTGTACATCAGATACATACGAATGAAACTTTTTCTTAAGTCCATGTTTTATTCATTTGTGGGGTTCATAGGATGAGAAAAGTTAATTTGATTAAACATTTTCAGTTAGCATGAAAAATATTTTCTTCAAATTACACTGTGTTATGTCTTTTAGTCATATGGGTAATGAAGGCCGGACTGTATTTCTTTCATAATTACTGTATGTATCTTTCAACATAAACTCGACGTGAACTTGTCAAATTCTAATGTTATGTAAACCGAAATAGACTTCCCTTTGTGTCTATATATTTATGGAAGTTAGTTTGCCTTCTGTGTTAATCTTCAGCTTGACATTGACCAAGTCACCCTGATTCATGAACCTGAAAAACCAGAAACATAAAGTGTCCCTCTGTTTTTGTATAACAATACAATCACTAGCATGGAAGAGAAACTTTATTGAGCACACTCTTAGAGGGGGAATTTGATTCCTTTTCACTTCTGAAATGTCTCAATAAGCAGAAATGTTCATCTTAATTATGGAAGTTTATAATTAGAAGGATTAAATCTACATACAGAAGTTATCCTGCACTAAGATAAGATTACGCTTCTAAAAAGAATAAAGTTGTAGTCATCAGTCCTTTACTGAGTTTCATTCCTTGAGTTTGTATGAGAATTTTGAATTCTGCGGAATAATAAAAGAGACAGCATGTTGGGACAGTAGTTAGCATTGCTGCCTCACATGCTACATAAAAAACTGAAAATATTGTTATGTTTAAAAATGTCGTAATCATACTCTAACAGATTATCATCTCATTCTGTATTGTATGTTGTTTAAATTGACCAGGTGTTGAATTACTTTTAAATCAGCTATGCATTAAAGACAAGGTACCCTACAATTGCGCAGGTACCCTAAAATCTGCAGTTATCTCCTGTGTTGTGATAACAAGACACAGTTAATCTTCCCTAATTTAGAAAACCTACAAAGCTGAGCATCTAGAAAACAAATTGACAATTATGATGTAAATATAAATTTACCACATTGTCTATACTTAATGAAATTTCCATTGATGGTTACTATGTTTTTAATTAGTTCATTAGTGTCTCATTAGACTCTTAGTGTCTTAATTTGTCATCTGCCATGTGTCATCTAAGATTGTAAAAGAGAGACTTTGTGCCCAGCTCGGGAAGAAGTGTCAACGTCTTGATAAAGGTTTAATTTTTACAGCTTTTTTAGGCCTTTAGCAGAAGTACTGAAGGCTTGAAAGATACATTTCTGGTTTGTCTCTATGCAGGACAGGGTGGGGGAGCACAGGCTTCAAAGATTGTTTTGCTATTGGCGAGGCACTATACAATCCACACTATGACAGATCTTTTCGCACTGTTGGGGGTACTTAAGATTATGACTAAACCACCATTGTCTGGACAAAAACTGATTCTTCCTGAACTAAAATGTGAAGCCTAAATCAGATGTCACCAAACAACTATACTGCATGCTGGGGAAGAGTAAGGTTCTACCAAAGAATGGTTGAAGCAGAAGAAATGTTGTGTCATGTTTTAGAACGGCTGAGTCAAAGTCCAGACCTTAATCCAATAGAAATGTTGTGGCAGGACCTGAAGCGGAGAGTTTACGCAAGCTGATGTGTGGGACTGATCAACAGTTGCCGTAAATTGCTGCTTAAGGGGGTCACACCAGTTACTGAAAGCATAGGTTCACATACTTTTCCCGACAAAGACACTTAATGTTGGATCATTTTGATCAATAAATGAATGAAAAAGTATTTCTTTTTGTGTGTTATTTTTTTTATTGGGTTCTCTTTATCTATTTTTATGACTTAGATGAAGATCTGTTCACATTTTAGGTCAAATTTATGCAGAAATTCAGAAAATTCTTAAGGGTTCACAAACTTTCTAGCACCACTGTATGGTTTGCTTGGAATCCCCAGACCACAATTTTAGAATCCCTTTTTGAATAACTATGTTCAGATCGTTATTTCTCAATCTTCTTTGTAAAAGGGTACTGGCAATTCCCATATGGTAAACACAGCAAAAGACAGTTGCTGTCCCCCCTGTTCTAGTTTATCCTTTTTCAGTTTGCAGCTTGCCTGCAACAGCAAGGTGATTAGTGAGCAAAATTACAGAGCCTCATAAAATATGCGCTGCTGTTTATCCTATTGTTACAGTGCCTTGCGAAAGTATTCGGCCCCCTTGAACTTTTCAACCTTTTGCCACATTTCAGGCTTCAAACATAAAGATATACATTTTTTATTTTATGTGAAGAATCACCAACAAGTGGGACACAATTGTGAAGTGGAACGAAATCTATTGGATTTTTGAAACTTTTTTAACTAATAAAAAAATGAAAAGTGGGGCGTGCAAAATTATTCGGCCCCTTTACTTTCAGTGCAGCAAACTCACTCCAGAAGTTCAGCGAGGATCTCTGAATGATCCAATGTTGTCCTAAATGACTGATGGTGATAAATAGAATCCACCTGTGTGTAATCAAGTCTGTATAATGCACCTGCTCTGTGATAGTCTCAAGGTTCTGTTGAAAGCGCAGAGAGCATCATGAAGACCAAGGAACACACCAGGCAGGTCCCTAATACTGTTGTGGAGAAGTTTAAAGCCGGATTTGGATACAAAAAGATTTCCCAAGCTTCAAACATCCCAAGGAGCACTGTGCAAGCGATCATCTTGAAATGGAAGGAGTATCAGACCACTGCAAATCTACCAAGACCTGGCCGTCCCTCTAAACTTTCAGCTCAGACAAGGAGAAGACTGATCAGAGATGCAGCCAAGAGGCCCATGATCACTCTGGATGAACTGCAGAGAACTACAGCTGAGGTGGGAGAGTCTGTCCATAGGACAACAATCAGTCTTACACTGCACAAATCTGGCCTTTATGGAAGAGTGGCAAGAAGAAAGCCATTTCTCAAAGATATCCATAAAAAGTCTCGTCTAAAGTTTGCCACAAGCCACCTGGGAGACACCCCAAACATGTGGAAGAAGGTGCTCTGGTCAGATGAAACCAAAATCGAACTTTTTGGCCACAATGCAAAACGATATGTTTGGCGTAAAAGCAACACAGCTCATCACCCTCAACACACCATCCCCACTGTCAAACATGGTGGTGGCAGCATCATGGTTTGGGCCTGCTTTTCTTCAGCAGGGACAGGGAAGATGGTTAAAATTGAGGGGAAGATGGATGCAGCCAAATACAGGACCATTCTGGATGAAAACCTGTTGGAGTCTGCAAAAGACCTGAAACTGGGAAGGAGATTTATCTTCCAACAAGACAATGATCCCAAACATACAGCAAAATCTACAAAGGAATGGTTCACAAATAAACGTATCCAGCAGTTTGAATGGCCAAGTCAAAGTCCAGACCTGAATCCAATCGAGAATCTGTGGAAAGAGCTGAAAACTGCTGTTCACAAACGCTCTCCATCCAACCTCACTGAGCTCGAGCTGTTTTGCAAGGAAGAATGGGCAAGAATTTCAGTCTCTCCATGTGCAAAACTGATAGAGACATACCCCAAGCGACTTGCAGCTGTAATCGCAGCAAAAGGTGGCTCTACAAAGTATTAACGCAAGGGGGCCGAATAATTTTGCACGCCCCACTTTTCATTTTTTTATTAGTTAAAAAAGTTTCAAAAATCCAATAGAATTCGTTCCACTTCACAATTGTGTCCCACTTGTTGGTGATTCTTCACATAAAATAAAAAATTTATATCTTTATGTTGAAGCCTGAAATGTGGCAAAAGGTTGAAAAGTTCAAGGGGGCCGAATACTTTCGCAAGGCACTGTATATTTAGCTTTGCCTGGAAGCCCAACTGGCTAGATTAACAGCTGTTTACAACTTCAAAAGGGAAGATTTTATAAAATAATACGTGATCTCCCAAAACATAGAATTTAAGAGGATCATGTTTTTGAATCTAGCAAATACACACAGTAACTAGATTTATTTAAAATCTGCTCCTGCTCTCCAGTAATTATACTTTTAACTGAACTTCCTGATTAATTGACACATTTAATGTGATTATTTATGTACTGTATTTCTTCCCCTTTTTTAGGAATTACTGTATGGGGGCAGCATAGTATAGTGGGTAAGACTTTAAACTCATAATTGAGTTTTATGAGTAATTGGTAAGTTTTGAGTTCACGTTCCCTCTGTAAATTAACTCCCGCTTGAGTTAAGAACCTACTATCTGTGGATAAAAAGTTCTTAATCTGAATAAGGGTATTATCTGTTCCACTAATTTTATTTAATAAGTGTGCTATTAAATGAATAGTTTACTGGTGTAATGGGTAGTTTGGAGATGCCTCCCCCAACTCAATGATCCACAATATTTATTTTAAGAGGAAATGCGATAGACAGGCTATGAAAAACCATTAGAAGCCATCTTTGAGGAGGTCTTTCACTTAAAGGTGCAAATATGTCATTTTAACATCTGTATAACAGTGACTAGCCTAGTGAGATGACATTCAGCTAGATACATCTATTATATTTTACAGAAGTACCAGAGAAAAGTGGAATTTATCCACTTCTAGTTTTGATGACTAAATATGAATCCACCTCACTAAAACTCAGATGCTGGATTTAATGGGAAGTGAGATAAGAGCTTGGAAAAAAGTCCCCATTAGTCAGAGATCACATGGGATTTTTCTTGTTCAATTTAAACTATACAAACATAGTTTATACTGAAACTGTACTAAGACTAATTATTAACAATACTTTTTTTAAATTAAGTAATAACAGAAATAATGTGATAACCTATGCCTTTATTTATTGAGAAAAAAATCTAGGTTTTATTTTAAAATCTATGTAGGTTGGAAAGTACGTCAGTCCCCTTTTCGGGCCATAAAGGCTCATGGGGGAGCTCACTTTCTCAACCATCCAACACTGGAAGTGGATTTGATGTGGTCAGCATCATGCTCTGGCTGGCCTATTACCCCCAGAAGGATTAACCCCCGGTACTCACTTGGAAAGCAGGCTGAGTGGACCTGGGAGCCGTCTGGAAGGAATTAGAGCAAGCTACATCGCCTGCCCCTACCTGGGATTGAACCCGGGACCTTCCAGTTAGGAGCTAGACGCCCTTGCCGTCTGAGCTACCATAGCTCCATTTTTGGAATGTATGATAAGGAAATAGAATTCAGTGTTCCCCAGAGTTCAATACTTGGCCCGTTGCTCTTCTATGCAGTAATCCTACCCCTGGGTAAATGTTTCAGTGATTGCAGCATTGACTTTTACTTTCTACACTGATACACAGATTTACAGTAATTTGTCATTAAGCCATCTGTTCAATTTGATGACTATCTTCTGGTTGTCAGTGTGCATTACAGACTGGATACAAGACAACTATAATGTTTACAAAAACGGTTAATTTTGTTCAGTTTTATGATTATGATTCAATTTACACAGAAAAATAAATTCAAATGTAACAGGTGGTAAGAATAAAATAATCTCAAATGAAAATGTACATATGCACACATGGAGAAAAAGGCAGAAAAGCAATTTCGTTAATATTTTACTTTCAGCAGCTGGCAGAATTAGTGGTTCTTTAAAAATTTAAAATCTATTATGATAAACTCCTTCTTTACACAAAGCTTCTTATTTTCATTATGTGAAGCTGCAGCATAATTGGAATCTGTGTTTGGAGGTACAGTATGTAGCATATTCCTATCAGTATGTCTCTTGATTGTTTTTATAAGCCTGACTCATTTGAATTCTGAGATTTTTAACTGATCTGCTGTTAATTGTGTTTCTGTGCCTGAATACTTTTTTGACGTATAGTGTGACACCTTCACCTCTTCCATATTGACCAACTTTTTGGAGTTCCACTTTACATAGCTACTAGTACCATCAATCTACATGGGCCGGCCATGCTGGTGAACGCAATTATATAAGGTTTCAAATAATTGCTTCCCTACAGTACACCATGTCTTCGGCTCTGTCTTGTGTTATTTTGCTTTGAATAGTGAGAACCTAACCACCGAAGTGGTTCTAATTTTCAGCTTGTCCACATTGTCTTTGAATCTATTACATAGGGAAAGTATGCAATTTATGTCAAAGACACAAAACAACAACTTTGTTTTCACCAGACTTTGATAGTAAGTAGCCTGTCGACTCTTTGGAGGTTAAGTTAAAATTCGTTTCTAGAATTAGGGTTTGCATGAGATTAAAAGACAGAATTAAGTAGAAATACAAAGCTAAGTGTCATGCTGGGGCTGACTGTGGAGGATTGGGATCCAATGCGATGCCATAGGAAGGGTAGGTGCAAGACGTTGGCATGGTCATAGTAAACAGGCAGGGGTGTGAATCCAGGAAGGTGTAGAAGAGGCGTTGTCGTAGAATCGGTAGGCAAAGGTGTAATTGAGGGGACAGGCAGTGGTCAGAGTCTGAGAAGGCGTTGAAGAGGCTTTGGAGTTGATTCAGAAGGCAGAGGCGTAATCGAGGAGACAGGCAGGGGTCAGGATCCAAGAGGGCATTCTAGAGGCGAAGGTATGAAATCGAGTGGCTAAGACATAGTCGGAAAAAGCAGGGTCAAGGTCCGGGAGAGAATCAGTTGTATGGCGAAGGAGTTGGTTGAAGAGAATCTCAATCGTGAGCACTGACTGGGGGACTAGAGAGGGTTTAAATAGAGGACGGATTGACGCGTGCATGTTTGGTACGGGGAGAGCTCGTGGGAATGCGGGAACGCTTGCCTGCGTGAGGGAGATTCGTGACACTAAAGTTATTGTTAAAATTAGAAAGTCAATGCCTGAATTTTAGAATGAACTTTGGGAGAGGATTATTGTTATCAGAATGAAGAATTTTGTCATTTTGAGTGGTGTTCAAAACTTAATGATGCAGCTATCTAGAATGCAAGTCAAAACCAATGTCAACATCAATGTCACGCCCCACCGTGAAGCTATGTGCTGTGTGCTTCTGTAGTGGCTGCTTGCTATGTCTCCCCGCTCCTGCCTGCCCTGCTCTGGTTACCAAGGGGATTAAATACTCTTAGAACACGAAAACACAAAGAATTCATTCTGTATTGGGTGCTGTGGGTTATTTTATTCCTGTCTGGTATTGTGTTTCACCATCACACTGCATTTTCCCTGCAGTGGATGTAGCACTTCTCCCCTTGGTGTGTGCACTGGCAGTGAGGTTTCCTGTCCCTGTTAATATTACAATTTGCCATTACAGTGTTGAGGTTTGTACTGCTCAAAACATTTAATATCATTTTTATAATCCCTTGGAAAATAGCGGTGTAAATAATTGCATCTACTGTAGATAGATGCAGTCTGCAAGAATGGTGATAATCGAAGGTGTATGGATATCTGTGGATATTACTTCTGTGGTGTCTCCAGGGGAATTAAATAAATGTAATAAGTACGAAAGTACTCACACCACAAACTCTTCTTTTATTTTTGTGAGGTTTCTTCCTTTTCTTTAGTTCGTCCGTCTTCCAAACCAGTCCGCAATCTGTTTTCTCTGTCCTTATTCAGTCCGTGTTCCAAAAGTTCGTAAGATCCAACAAATCCGCGCCGAGTCCAAATCACAAGCCGTATACCGTTATCCTTTATTTATTTTGAAAATCCGTTGTCCTTAAATCTTTATTCACTCCAACCAAAGTCCCCTGTCTTCTCCAAAACGCATTCACCTACTGGCTTCCGCGCCAGTTCACTGTTTCCGGGGCATATATATTTTGTTTCCTGATGAGACCCACCTGCGTCTCATTGTCTTTCAGACTGAGCCCTTTCCATCTGCGGGTCAGCTGGTTTCTCTTAGCGGCCATCTTGGTCAGGTCTAAGTCAAGTATAGTGAGCAGATCGTTCCTAAAATACCTGTCCTGGATGACCCTTCCTCTGGTCCTCTTACATACCCTCCCCCTGAGATCAGCCCCGTCCTCGGGCTGTCTGGAAAAGAAGCATCAACATTACCTTGTTTTCTTCCTGGTCTATAAACCGTTTGGAACTGAAACCTCTGGAGACTAAGGCCCCATCGCGTAATCCGATCATTTTTGTCCATGTTCCTTAACAACCAGGTTAGTGGCGCATGGTCAGTATACAAGATGAATCGTCTTCCCAATAAATAATATTTTAAATAATCCAGGGCCCATTTTATCGCATGACATTCATTTTCGATTGTGGAATAATGTTTCTCCACAGGGCTTAATTTACAGCTAATATACAAAATGGGGTGCTCCGATCCTTCAATTTCCTGCGACAGTATGGCTCCAATCCCAGTGTCGGATGCATCAGTTTGTACCATGAATGTTTTGTTAAAATTAGGTACCTGTAAGACCGGCTGCAATGACAAAGTCCTTTTTAGTTCTTGAAAGGCCCTCTCTTCCCTTTCTGTCCATTTTATTTTTTCAGGGCAACTCATCTTTGTTAAGTCGTGCAACGGGGCGGCAATGGAGGCAAATCCTGAAATGAATCGACGATAGTACCTTGCTAATCCCAAAAATGATCTTATTTGCTTCTTTGTTGAAGGTTTAGGCCAGTTTCTAATTAACTGTACCTTCTGTTCTTGTGGCATGATCATTCCCCTCCCAATCGTATAACTGAGATAATTGGCTTCCTGGGTCCCTAAACAACATTTTCTTGGATTAGCAGTTAATCCTGCTTTCCGCAAAACTCCAGTTACTGCTCCCAAGTGTAGTAGGTGTTGTTCCCAAGTCGTGCTATGAATTATGACGTCATCTAGGTAGGCAGCCGCAAAATCTCGATGAGGTCTGAGTTTGCGGTCCATTAATCGCTGAAACGTAGCAGGAGTGCCGTGTAAACCAAACGGAAGGACCCGATACTGGTATAGCCCCTCCGGGGTGGCAAACGCGGTTTTAGCTTTAGCTTCTTCAGCTAGGGGTACTTGCCAATATCCCTTCGTAAGGTCTAACGTACTGATATATTGGGCGTTACCTAATCACTCGATTAGCTCATGGGAGCACAATGGGAACAACAATGATTATTCTTTCCCTCATTTGTTCCACATGTTCAATGACAGTCTGTAATGGTGAAGGTTGATGCTCCCAGGACTCTTTGACCAGGTCTAATAATCCCTGTGGTCTCCAAGCGTATAATAACTCAAAAGGAGAGAACCCAGTCGAGGCCGGCGGTACTTCTCGGATAGCAAACATTAGATAAGGGAGCCATTTATCCCAATTTTTCCCATCCTTTTGCATGGCCTTCCTCAGCATGCTTTTCAGGGTTTTATTGAAGCGCTCCACTAGTCCGTCTGTTTGCGGGTGATAAACAGAGGTTCTGATTTGATGAATACCCAAAAGCTTACTTAGGTCTTGCATGACCTTTGACATAAAAGGAGTCCCTCGATTGGTTAAGATCTCCTTAGGGATTCCCACTCTAGAGAAAACGTGCACTAGCTCTCTAGCTATGTTTTTGTCCGTAGCTGCCCTCAGAGGAATGGCTTCGGGGTACCTCGTGGCATAGTCCACTATCACCAGTATATACTGATGTCCCTTTGTAGTTTTAATCAGGGGTCCCACTAAGTCCATACCAATCCGCTCAAAAGGAGTATCTATTATTGGGAGGGGAATCAGAGGGTTTTTATAATAAGGTTGTGGGGCAGTTTTCTGACAGGCTGGGCATTCTCGACAATATCTTTCGATGGCCTTGTATATTCCGGGCCAGAAAAATCGAGAGCCTTTCAGCCGTTTTCTTCACGCCCAGGTGTCCTCCCAAGAGGTGGCTATGGGCCAAGCTGAGGAGTTTCGACTGGTAGGCTCAGGGAATGAGAAGTTGCTCCACTTCTTCTTGTCCTCTCTTCTGGACCTGATAGAGGAGATTGTTTTTTACCATGAAGTAAGGGTAATTCAGGGGACTATTATTATTACATAACTCCCCCTCAATTTTTCTCCCCATGCATGTCCCCATGCATGTCTTAAATTCCCATCTTCCAACTGGGCCGTTCCGAACCTACCTTGATGTTCGGGTGGCTCCCAGTTTGGTAGATCCATATTTAAGAACTCATCTCCAAGTTCCGAGCCTTCTCCTGCTTGGTCCGCCTCTCCAGGGTAATCTGTGTTATCATCTGAATGTCCTGGACAGGGTAGTGGTTCTTGCCTAGCCAACTGGACAGTATTCTCGAACCATCTCCTTCTCTTGCCCTGCCCCCTGGTACAATGACCATCTGTGATTAATGAAGGCAGCCTCTCGCAAACTTGAGCGTAGGTGGCATCTTTCTGGCCTAAATGTACATTATCAGGCCTGGAGAGGTTACTTATCTGATTATAAGGTTACTACAGAGTCTGCTAGATCCACCTACTTCTCTCACATCATTGAAAATCACCAAAACAACCCCAGACATCTTTTCTCCACCATCAACAGACTGCTCAAGCCAAACTGCCCTACCACATTACCTGCCTCATCACAACTTTGCAACACATTCTTAGATTTCTTTAGTTCTAAGATTGACAACATCCGGCATCACATTCTCTCCACTACGGATATAATTTCCATACCTCCTCCCTCCTCATCCGACTTCTCTGGTTCCCGTCTCTCAAGCTCCTCTCTTCTTGTCTCAGCATCCCTAAACAAACTGGTTACACGCATGAAGCCCACCACATCTATTTTAGATCCCATTCCCACCACTTTATTCCAGTCCTGTTTCTCTTCTCTCTGTCCCATTGTCCTCAATATAATACATGAATCCTTGAGCTGTCACGGACGTCCAAAGGGACTAACCGTGGGGAGCAGGAGAGCAGAAAAAGACCCATATGCGTAGCGGCGAGATGGGAAAAAGGCCCGGGCTCATTAGTGCAAAGAGTTCAGGAATGCCGTATAGAAACCTATGCCCTCAGGGAGCGGACGTGGGGCGCCCTGGTGCTAGACGGGTCTCAGGACATCCGAACATCAATGCTGAGCGAGGACAGAGCGCAAGACCCGGAAATATATAGCCCAAGGGAAAGAGAGGGACAGGAAGGACAGCAGACCGGAAACTAGGGACAGGACAGAGAAGGAGCGCCCTCTGGCGTGACATGAGCACTGGCATTGTACCAACGGTCCTCAAAACTGCTGCTATTACTCCTGTGCCAAAGTAGCCTAACATGGCTCTCGACAATCTTAACAACTTTCGCCCCATCTCCAACTTACCCTTTCTCTCGAAAATTCTAGAACGTGCTGTCACACTTCAGTTACATAACCACCTCATGACAAACAACCTTTTTCGAACCCCTCCAATCTGGCTTCCGTCAACTTCACAGCACAGAAACCGCCCTAGTCAAAGTCACCAACAATCTCCTAATAGCTTTTGATTCTGGTTCTCTTTCTATATTCATCCTTCTTGATCTCAGGGCTGCCTTTGACACTGTTGACCATAACATCTTACTTTCTCGTCTTGAAACTGTGTTTGGAGTCTCTGACACTCCCCTAAAATGGTTTAAGTCTTACCTCACTGATCTCTGTCACTTTGTCTCCATCAATGGGTACAGGTCTGAAATTGGTTTTGTCAATTCTGGTGTCCGCCAGGGCTCAATACTGGGCCCCTTGCTCTTCAGCATTTACATGTTCCCACTTGGTCAGCTTTTAAGATCACATGACCTCAGCTTTCATTTTTACGCTGACGATACTTAAATATACATCCATACCAAACCCAACACTGATTTGGCTGTATCTATTCTATCTAATTGCATCTCTGACATAAAAATTTGGATGACTCAAAACTTCCTTCATCTTAACTGTGACAAGACTGAAGTCATGCTTATTGGTACCCCCCTTCAACTTCGTAAAGCCAGTCCTGTAACCCTGTCTGTAGATGGCTCTGTACTTGAGCTTCAATCAAAATTGAAAAACCTTGGGGTTATATTCAATTCTGGCTTAACATTCGACCCACATGTACAGCATACTGTCAAAACATCTTTTTTTCACCTTAGAAATATCGCAAGATTACGCCCTATGCTATCATTAACTGTGGCTGAAAAGCTGATCAACATATTTGTATTCTCTCGAATTGACTACTGCAATGCTCTACTCCCAGGGGTATCTAAATCTACTCTGAACAAGCTGCAGTATGTCCAAAATTCAGCAGCCAGAATCCTGACCAGGTCTAGTGCAAGTGTTCACGTTACTTCTATCCTGGAGTCCTTGCACTGGCTTCGGGTCAAATTCCGCGTAGACTTTAAAATCCTCATGCTCACCTATAAGGCTTTACATGGCTTGACACCTCAATACCTGTCTGAACTTTTATCGCCCTACTCCCCACCTCGCAACCTCCGCTCTTCAAATTCTGCCCTCCTTACTGTCCCCCAAGCCCGTCTACATTGTATAGGCGACAGGGCCTTCTCCTGCTATGCCCCCAAGCTCTGGAACTCTTTGCCCAAGGATATTAGAGAGTCACCTTCTCTAAACTCCTTCAAATCTAGACTCAAAACCTTCTTCTTCAGAAAAGCCTTTACTTAACTGGTTCCATTCTTCACCCCTCTGCTCTTCTTAATACCACCATCCACGGTCTCCTCTATTGTTATTGTTGTATTGTTGTAATTATAATTGTGTCCTATCTTGTGAAATCTTCTTAATTATTGTTGTAGTCTTCTTATTTATTGTTATTGTCATCCTGTAATGTGCTTTGAGAAGCCACCTTTAAAGGCGCTATATAAAATAAAGTTTATTATTATTATTATTCAAAATTTGAAGAAAGTGCGGACAGTCACGACCCAACACCACAGGGTAAGGCAATTGTTTAACCACCCCTACAGTCGGACTATACATTCCCATTTCTGTGGTAATGGAAACTTTCACAGATGGATATACCTTAGTTTCCCCATGAATGCACGTAATAGGTATCCCCACCGCTTGCCTGACCTTGGTTCCTTCAGGTAGGGCTGAAGAGGTCACCAGGGTCACCATACTTCCAGAGTCTAACAGGGCCTTGACAGGCTTTTCCCCTATCTTGATTTTAGCGATGTGGGGCACCTCACAGGACGGGACGCTCGCCATGAGGTAGTTGCATTTGGCATCCATTCCCTGAACTCTCAGGTTTCCTCCTCTCCTCTTCCTTAATCAAGGCTTCTGTGGCATGCTGTCGCTCCACTAAATCAACAGCCTGGTCTAAGGTCTGGGGATCCCCATCACTCACCTTTCTTTTGTGAACAGTGAACAGGCAGACTCCTCACAAAGTGGTCCAATACTACTCTTTCTACCACTTGCCCCGAGTTTAGTTTTTTTCTTCACCAGATGTACCAGGTCAAACATCTGAGATCTGGCAGGCTTGTACATTTGATACTTCCAGTTATGGAACCGGACAGCTCTTATCGCCATGGTTACCCCTAATCTTGCCAAAATCTCCTTTTTTAGAGTTTCATAGTTCTCCGCATCCTCTTCTTTTAAATCGGAATAAGCCTTCTGGGCCTCCCCAATTAAATAAGACGCTACTCTCCCTGCCCATTGTTCTCTGGGCCATGCATTCCTGGCAGCTGTTCTCTCAAAGGTGGTTAAATATGCTTCTACATCATCGAACTCCGACATCTTTTGAAGCCCAATTTCTTCCATTTTACGGGGTTCTCTCCCTGTTACCGAGGACCGTCTAATTTCTTCTCCTAATCTTTGCAATTCCCCTCTCACCAAATTCTGCTCTTCTATAATTCGTTGATTCATCTCCGTTTGAATCTTATTAGCCTCCTGCTGTGCCTGTATGGCTTCTTGTTGTGCCTTTAAAGCCTGGAACTGAGTTAGGGTGGCCTGGGACAATTGTTGTATCAGTTGTTCCATTGTTCTTAGTGAGAGTTCTTACCCAAACCGAGAGAAGCAAAGAAAAAAAAAAAAGTCAACTTTTTATTTCCACAAGTCTTAGTCACGATCGGCGGTTGCCCGGATCCTCCACCAATTGTGGTGTCTCCGGGGGAATAGATAAATGTAATAAGTACGAAAGTACTTACACCACAAGCTCTTCTTTTATTTTCGTGAGGTTTCTTCCTTTTCTTTTGTTTGTCTGTCATCCAAACCAGTCAACAATCTGTTTTCTCTGTCCTTATTCAGTCCGTGTTCCAAAAGTTCGTAAGATCCAACAAATCCGCGCCGAGTCCAAATCACAAGCCGTATACCGTTATCCTTTATTTATTCCGAAAATCCGTTGTCCTTAAATCTTTATTCACTCCAACCAAACTCCCCTATCTTCTCCAAAACGCATTCACCTACTGGCTTCCGCGCCGGTTCACTGTTTCCGGGGCATATATATTTTGTTTCCTGATGAGACCCACCTGCGTCTCGTTGTCTTTCAGACTGAGCCCTTTCCATCTGCGGGTCAGCTGGTTTCTCTTAGCGGCCATCTTGGTCAGGTCTAAGTCAAGTATAGTGAGCAGATCGTTCCTAAAATTCCTGTCCTGGATGACCCTTCCTCTGGTCCTCTTACATTTCATAGAATTCTTCAATGTGTGTGGGACATTGGGAAATGTAGTTTTTAACTAAGATATTCTAGTACCTGCATCCATCCATTCAGCTATTTTCTAACCAGTTTATTCAATACAGGGTCATAAGGGGAGCCAGAGTCTAACCTGGCAAATAAAAGGTGCAAGCCAGCATACAGCCTGGATAGGACACCAGTCCATCACAGGGCACACACAAACACAGACACACACTCACAGTAGGGCCAGTTTTCCCAGAAGACAATTAACCTACCAGTATGTCCCTGGGCTGTGGGAGGAAACTGGAGCACCAAGAGAAAAAGCCATGTAGCATGGAAACAACATACAGATTCCACTCAGATAACACCTCAGGTTCAGTTGAACCTGGGGACCCAGCACTGTGAGAAAGCAATGTTAACTATTGCACTACA
The DNA here is from genome assembly GCF_040954835.1 of Lepisosteus oculatus. Taxonomy (NCBI): domain Eukaryota; kingdom Metazoa; phylum Chordata; class Actinopteri; order Semionotiformes; family Lepisosteidae; genus Lepisosteus; species Lepisosteus oculatus. Next base: position 41,446,608 of record NC_090696.1, on the reverse strand, counting down.
ATACCAAAAAAGGATAATTATTTTAAATAGATCTAGGAGCTCATGTTTTACAAAAAGATAAAGAAAAAAACATTCCCTATATACTGTATATCACTAAGTAATATTGTAACAAAATACATATTTTCATATCCTCATACAAAACATTCCCAATGTTTTTAGCTTTTAATTGGATTAGTTCCACATACTGTACCACATACTGTATACAGTACCCACTGATGACCATTTACATGTACTGTATGCCATTTATAAAACTAGACATCGATAAAAGATTGAAACAGTATAAATATAAACAAGTGTTTTAATATAACACGGAATGTCTGTGTTGCAGAAATGTTTTTTAATGTCAATGGGTAAAATATCTTGCTATTGCAAGGATGATAAACGAAATACAACATTTTATATTGGTATTGGATATTTGTTCATCCTTTTTTGTGTATCTTATCATATTGAAAATCTATATGCACAAAATTAAATTGTGGCCACCATTGATGTATATTGCTTTTCCTCCCACATGTAATTAAAAATGGATTTATTTGAAGGGTATTCTCCTGCCAGACACAAATTGTAACAAAATATATGTGTAATTAAGTGTATTTACTGTATAATCTCTACCTCTTATATTCTGTTTCCAAGGTAGATGGACCTAAAGTATATACAGTACACTACATAATATATTTACACTTGGTTTAATGGCAATAAAACTAGTATGTTAAAGGATTCTGATGCTTCATCTGCAGTGTCCCTGGAGTGGAGTGAGCTCAATGTGGCAGAGATAATTTGTTTGCTTTGCAATTATTTTCCGTCAGTGGAGACAAATTGATTCATACAGCAAAACTGACTGTCACTGGGAGGCAGTTGGCGTCCTGAAGAGTAAGAGAGTCTGACAAGCTTGTGCAGTTTCTTTTACATAATGACACTTTACTAAAATGCATCTAGGTTAAAATTTGCTTTGATGGTGTGAAATGAAGAATCCAAGATAATTCAAGAATCCGGAAGATGTTTGCTCACATCACTGACAAGTCTCATTAGTAGTATAATGTCTGAAATCAGCCATTTTCTTGGGTGCATAGAAAGAGGAATAATATTTTATTGGATGAAAAGATCATTACTTTTGTAGTTTAAGGTAATTACATTTTTTTTCAAAAAAATCCCTAAAAAGAGGATAACTATATCCATCTATCACCAGAAAGTCACTGATCCTGGTGAGCTCTGAGGCAAAATGCAACCTTTCCTACAAGCACAGAGGAAAAATGGGAGCTGAGAAAACACAAAGCTCTCTCCATAGATAGGATGCCAGTCCATTCCAGGGTAACTGAGAATGAAAGGGTGTTGTACAGATTGTTTTGTATGTTAATTTTAGAGGTCAGTAAAGATTAAGAATAACTCGCAGGTTCTTTGGAAGTTTAGTGAAGGACAATTTACCTTCCCAGATTAATTAAAATAAGGTATGGAAAGGGAATTTGAATCAATGGAAAAAAAAAACATTCACATTGTGAGAAATTAGTGGATCATAATAGCGAGCAAACTAGAAACGTTTGGGCATCACTAAGAGACTGAGCATGCGCTGGTCCAAACCAAAAGCTCCAGATATTATTCAGTTCAAGAACACCTGACTGGACTAATATGAAAGGTAAACTGAACACAGTGCACAGTGATCAAAGTGCAAATCTGTGGACCTGTGGCATATTCTAGGTGTGAGAGAGAAAGTTATGTGGAAAGGTCACATGTTTCAAAGTTCAGAACAATCTTGCTTTAGATTGACCTGTCTGCCTCGGTGGGAGTAGTTCTCCCCAGCTACCCATCTGAGATGGGGTCCTAGGTCACCAATTACTTAGGGAGGCTGAGAAAGTTGTATAGAGCTGCTCTCAGCTGCCACGTTGAATTAGTGTCATGCTGCTTGCAGGTAGGCAATTGCTAGTAATGCTTCATTTCAGCTCACTGAGCCTGCATGGTTTATTCTTTTAACAGCAGGAATACGCAGTCTTCTGTCGTATCTCAAGCTCCGTCTACTTTGTTTAATTGTGAGCAAAAAATGGTTCTGATAGCTATACTGCTGCACGTTATTTGTTCCAGAAAAAAACACCTCCTGTGGTAATTAAAATAAAACACACACTTTTGTGAGGGTGTTTGCAGAGATTGTGTTTTTATAATATATATACTGTACACTAAGATACAGTAAAAATACAACACTGTATAAATATAGTTTGCTTTTTTCTTTTGGTGATATGCTTATTTTTCAGAACAGAAAATGTGAAATTGATAATGAATCCCTAAAATTATTTTTTTTTCTTGCCTTTTGTTCAGTGTCATTACATGAATGATTTTCTTTTTCCAAACTTAACGTACTTTGAGACCCAGCCACTGACTTGTCTTGCAGAGAAATGTGTAATTGAACTCAATGAAAACAAACTCAACAAAAGCCTCAATGTGTTGATTCGAAAAAGTTTTAACTTAGGTGTTATTAGGGATAATTTCTGAAATTAAGCAGTGGAGACTGATAGTTTTATCAGTAATTTTCTAAAAAAACAAGACTTATTTATGCTTTAAGCATAAAACTTAATACTGTATACAGTAACTAGTTTAATAAGTGATATTTTTGTTGTTGAGACGTTGCAGAGTTTGGGAATTTCCAATGAATAAAGTTTTTTTATGAAAATCACAAGGCCGATTCATTGTGTTCAGCCAAACTAACATAATTGCAAAAATAGCACTTGATTTTCTAATAATGGTTCGGTGTCATCTTCAATTCAGTCTGCTTGTTCAGTGGCAGCAATTACTGGACTGTACATGTGCAGACAACTACTTCAGCAGGCGATAATAAGCCACTTTCATTGTTACAGACCTTGAGCAAACTTGAGCAAATCTATGAAGCAAAAATAATGTGGCAGTTCATGCATGATTCCATACAAAAGTAAAGATCACTGTTGTCAAAAACTCTTCAACTATAACAAAGCAGGTCCAACTAGGTTAAGGTAATGCCTCTCTGAATATTACTTGACTAAGCACAAAAGAAAATGAAAGGAAGAAAAAAATATAGAATCACTCGTTTGTGAAAGTCACTTCCTTTCAAAACACAAGATTACATATGCTTTAACTACAAAAGCCATCAGGAAGGCTTACAAAAATTTCAGTGATTTTCTTTTAACATTTTTATTGTTTTATTTGATTTGCTATCTCGTACCATAACAAATAGAGGTCACACAACTGAAAAGACTACAATTTAGGCTTGACCCTGAAACTAATTTGACTTCTAAATGTTTTGAAAAGGATCATTTCAACAGCCAATGTTTGTTTGTACTTTGTTCTTTTTTTTATTGGTTTAAATGAGCTTTTTGTCATAGCTTAGGATCAAAGTGATCTCTTAAATGAAAGTGTTCATCCAGCAATGGCCATAATAGTGTATTGAAAACTGGGAATCCGGCAGATGTACGACAATCTTCGAGTGAAGGTATTTGAAACCGAACACTGCTTTGTGAACACATCAACTGAGAGAAAATACCTTTTCATATTGTGTTACACGTTTCCCATATAACAAAGTATACTATGTGCTTACTTCTAGCAGAAATAAAATTCCAAAAGTTTGTAAATCATTGGATGACACTGAGAATGTGGCTGAGGTTTAGAATGCAGAGTATAACTTTTTTGCAGGCCCAAAACACAAGCATTTCTGTAAGCACCAAAAATGTGGTAAAAAGACACCACAATGTCTAAAAAGTAGCAAACAAGTAGTTGTAGGTTTAAACACCCTTCATTTGCTCATATTGAGTTTACACAGCATCCTTCATGAATGCATCTGCCTTGTAAATGGAGAATTACATGTGTTTTCTTACAATAGTCACGCCCAAATTATTCTGATTATTCAGAATTGGGTGTGAAGAAGGAAAGTAAAATCAATGTCAACATGGGGACAATCAGAATTATTATTTAATGAAGAGATTAAGAGATAGAAAACAATAAAAAATATTTGATTAACCTTTGACATTTAAAGAAATCAAGGCTGACAAAGGGATACTTCTCCACATTCTCACAAAGCGTAAACAATTTTTGATGGCATGGCTGTGTTTTAGGACAGAAATGATATTGAGGAAAACAGTTATTTCAGTGTTTTATAAACATTTTTTTCTGATATATATGCCTATATACTGTACAGGGCATTGCCCCAAAGGGAATGTTACAGATGCAGCCATTCAAAGTGCGCGGTACAGACACGTACCGCAGGTAATTGGCTGCGGTGTCTCGTATCATGACGCATTATGACGCAGTGCATGATTGGTTGACCGACAGGGGCACTCGTGGTCCGTTGGTCTGTCGTAGAAAGACTTACTGTAAACGTCTTTACTGTGCCCGTTGTAGATATTGAATTTTACCACTGAAGGGAAATCTTAGTAGCTGAGCATAAAAAGAATAAGAGCATACTGTTACGCGTGTGAAGGCCATAAACGATATTAATTTTGGAACATAAACATACAGTATATAGCTGGTCTTGGTACTTTAAAGAAAAAAATACACACCAGTATTCCATTTCTCCCTAAACATTTTAAGCTTCAAAGTCTTTAACTAACGTGATACCGGAGTCAACAAGCATACTTTTAGAATTTGATTAAAAGGGAATATAATATGGAATCCCGTATCTAAAGAATTTAATAACGGTATGATTATATCCGTGTACTGCGACAGGGCTGTGTAGGGCTGTTTCACCTGCCTGTTCATGCAAGCTGCCTTGTAGCCTACTGGTCTAGGTGCATGACTACCAACTGGTAGGTTGTGTGTTTGAATCCAGCTGGTGCTGGGCTTTTCTTTTAACAAACATTTCTTCGAAAAAATAGAATAGTGATATTATGGACAATCAATTAACTTTTATATTTCAAAATATCGCAACATGATCGATATTTGCGATATTTTGAACATATCTTCCCTTCTGACAGCGGTTCCTGCTTCTATTGTGTGTGTGTGTGTGCAACAGAGTAAATTTTATAGAGAAATGGAGGCTGGACAGTATTCGTTACAATATAAACATTTATATTGATTTAAATCGTGTTCTGATTTAAATCGCAAACGCGTGTTTAATTATGTGTTTTTTAATCATAATCAGGCTAATGCATTTCTACATTTTCTGTATGAACCAGCTTAGAGGTTCATACAAAAAGACAGCTTGTGTTTAAATTGAGTGTAAGGTAATTTATGCTTCTAAAGTCATGGTCAACATTTATTATTGTACTGTGCTGTAAACTTTTTCTGTGCCCAGTCACATTATTTTATAGCGTTTTTATTGCGTTATTAAATCCGGTGGCGCTGTGTGTTAGTTTCCTGACTCCCATGTTACATGGTCTGTGATTGAATCCCATGGAACTATGACTTTATTTTTTAACAAACATTTCTTTGAAAAAATGAAACGTTTCCCTTGGTCAGAGATTAAATAAAACCTCACTCACACCAAACAAATTCATATTTCTGAATATCACAAAATACGTTCATTGTCTTCCAATCGAGTCGAGTTGACATTGGAAGCCTGCCACACCCGGACTGTTAAACCAACGCATTAGCACGTCAAAGCCCATTGAGGGTATTGAGCCAGTATTGGCTTTAGTATTCCCCCCCTCTCCCCTCAATTCAATTCAATTCAAGGTGTTTTATTTGCATGACAGATGGGTACAAGCAGTGTATTGTATGTATATTGTAACGCTTACGGCAGACAGGCACTGTGTAAGAGCCGGCACAGCAGAGCAGCGCACCGAGGGAGCGTCTGAGTTTATAACTTAGTTTTTAAAATTAGTCAAGCAATATGAAGCATCTCCTTTTACTTTGAAGTCCCTTAAATACATTGAGCACAGCTTTCTCACCACTTAAGATTGCTTTTGATACCATCCTTACACAAAGCAGAAGGGAGATCTTAGTGCCTGAGCATAAAAAGAATAAGAGCATACTGCAACGCGTGTGAAGTTCATAAACGATATTAATTTTGGAACTTAAACATACAGTATATGGCTGGTCTCGGTACTTTAAAGAAAACATACACACCAGTATTCCATTTCTCCCTAAACATTTTAAGCATCGAAGTCTTTAACTAACGCGATACCGGAGTCAACAAGCATACTTTTAGAATTTGATTAAAAGGGAATATAATATGGAATCGCGTATCTCAAGAAATTAATAACAATATAATTATATTCATGTTGCAAAAGAACTGCAACGGACATAAAAACTCCCTTGCTTTTAACAGAGCGTTCCATAATTTCTAACTACGAAAATGCCAGGTGAAAGGATTTGTAAACATATTTTGTTAAAGCAAGTCAGTTTTTTCCGCAACACATAAAAGACATTTTCCCAAGAAAGTTTAGCCTTTGTCACTAATGAAACCACTAAGTAAAGACATAAATATAGAAATCTTAAGATTTGTTTTATTTAATGTTGGTAGCAGGATGAACTGTCAGAGTGTATATTTTGTCGCAGAGTTGCTGCAAGATGTTAACAGTGAAAAAGGTATTTAGAAATGAGTTATTTCAAGATGAAAATTTTCAGAATAATTGCAAATCTAGCAGGATAGAGAAAGCACAGAAAACTGGCAGTTAGATTGATCAGATTAGTATGAAAAGTCATTTAGCAAAGGGAATGAGAAGAGTGACAAACTAGTATACTTTAGATCTTTTTTTCTGAACCAGGGAAAATCTGATCATGTTTCCCTACAACAATAATAAAAAAAACTTTATTTGATATATCACCATTAAAGGTGGCATCTCAAAGCAATACAGTACATGTAAAAACAGATAAAAGGACCACAGATTATAAAGTAAATGCATATAAGAAAGACAAGCAGTTAGAGGTGCTACCAAAATTAGAAAATGAAGCAGATACAGACACTAAGTCTTCTGAAAAGAAAGGTTCTGAGGTTAGATTTAAACTGGCCCTGGTGTGTGTGTGTTTGTGTCTGTCTGTCCTGTGATGGACTGGCGCTATGTCCAGGGTGTATTCTGCCTTGTGTCCGTCGCTTACTGGGATAGTCTCCAAATCCTCTGTACTGGATGAAGAGATTAGAAATGGAAGTAAAGGCACTGTGTGGATGGAACTATACACAGTGTTAGAAACCCACTATGAAATGGCAGCATCTCACTGAGAATAAAATATTTTATAGTGCTGGCTTAAGGAAACAGCCTTTCCACCTCTCTTGCACATCAGTATCCATACCTAATAATTTAAACAAATTGCCTCTAATTATAAACATCTTAATATGCTGGCTCTGTGGATCTGCATCAGATATGTTTTTCCAAGAAAGTTTAGCCTTTGTCACTAATGAAACCACTAAATAAAGACATAAATATAGAAATCTTAAGATTTGTTTTATTTAATGTTGGTAGCAGGATGAACTGTCAGAGTTTATATTTTGTCGCAGAGTTGCTGCAAGATGTTAACAGTGAAAAAGGTATTTAGAAATGAGTTATTTCAAGATGAAAAAGAAAACATACACGAAACATGGTTTCATTACGACCAGAATCGGTCTTGAGATATTTTTAACTTGATTTACAGTATTTGAGAGGTATGTCTTAACACCGATACTACAGTGCTTAAGTACTGCTCACTTATATGTTTCTAGGTTGATATTATGCATTTCATACGGTCAAATTACTTTTGAGCAACTAATAAGAAGCGCGAAACGGTATGCGTTTTAGTTTCGTTTTGTGCTGGGACCCGTGGATTGATTAGAGATATCAAATACATACAAGTCATTTTTTAAATGTTGTAGTTTGTCTTGAAAAAATGTTACGAGTACATCATCTATCAACAATTACACAGGTTCTGTTTCCATATTGCGGATTTTGGTTAGGTATTATCAAATCCAGTGGCGCTGTGTGTTAGTTTACTGAGTCCCATGTCACATGGTCTGTGATTGAAACCTGTGAAACCGGTTTAATTCGTCACAGCCAGCACTCTTCAGGTGTGAGGGTCTTCTGCTCAGAATGAAACGCTAAAATGTTTGTGTATGTTCTAATGGTATTGGGGGCAGGGTGTGTGGGAACAGGTTTGGTTGAAATTGCATTGGAGATCTATGTTCTTCACACCTGAAACATTTTCTCTGAAAGCATTTTCTTCGCAGTTTAACCGATCTTGTTACAGCATGTTACAGTTTACTATTATTAACCATATTAATTTTAAGTGCTTAATGTAAAATCTATAAATATATTTTCATTGTTCAAATATACATAAAGTCTGACTATCATATAATAAGTTAAATACAAAACTAAAGAAAAAATAGGGTTAAATATAATTCAAAATATTTTGCTAACAATGTTAACTGTTTATGAATAATAAAATGTATTAACTAAGGAGTAGGATGGCACAGTTGTTAGTATGTTTTTTGTTTTGTTTCTTTTTCATAAATACAACAGTAGTACCTGATGTCTCAGTGGCTTTCAAAATTAAATTATGCATGCAAACCTGTGAACTAGAAAGATAACTAAGATATCCATCCATTATATTCCATAATATCCATGAAATATATGGCGCTGAAATATGTGTGACGCAGTGGTGGCCTGACACGGTGAGGTGCCCTGGCAGCTGTATGATGCAGTGGTGGTCGGGTATGTAGAGGTGCACTGGCAGCTGTGTGTTGTGACGCAGTGGTGTGATGCATAAATATTTCTGATAAAGGTAGGTTGTGTACTTTTGTCCAACTGAGCAATCTTGCTTTCATAAAATATACCAACATTGTAATGACTGATGATTAACATGCTGTAATACACAGTTCAAAATTAAAGGCTCAAATGCTGTACATGAGAGGTTAAGCTCCCCCTGGCTGTTTTACAAGGCGACGCCGGATAGTTAGTCACGTGACACACGTGAACTGCGTGATACCCCGGTGGGCGTGTCGCGGTATGCCGCGAAATACCTCACCCATTTTGAATGGCTGCATCTGTACATGGAAAACGGGCGATCTCCCCAGACTGTCCGCCCGTTTCACTGTTACCTGGATACCTCTTTATTTAGAACTCACTAACACTGATTTTTAGTTTAGAAGGATTCAAGTAGGGTTTTAGATGAAAGGGAGCGACCTTAATCAAGCCCAAAACATAATTGAACCCATTCAGAGCCTACATTACATTTTAGCGTTTCATTCTGAGCAGAAGACCCTCACACCTGAAGAAGGGGGAGGTGTCTTTCGCTGGAAATCTCGCCTGCTTTTACTTTACAACCGGAGTGCTGGCTATGACGAATTAAACCGGTTTCACAGGTTTCAATCACAGACCATGTGACATGGGACTCAGTAAACTAACACACAGCGCCACTGGATTTGATAATACCTAACCAAAATCCGCAATATGGAAACAGAACCTGTGTAATTGTTGATAGGTGATGTACTCGTAACATTTTTTCAAGACGAACTACAACATTTAAAAAATGACTTGTATGTACTTGATATCTCTAATCAATCCACGGGTCCCAGCACAAAACGAAACTAAAACGCATACCGTTTCGCGCTTCTTATTAGTTGCTCAAAAGTAATTTGACCGTATGAAATGCATAATATCAACCTAGAAACATATACGTGAGCAGTACTTAAGCACTGTAGTATCGGTGTTAAGACATACCTCTCAAATACTGTAAATCAAGTTAAAAATATCTCAAGACCGATTCTGGTCATAATGAAACCATGTTTCGTGTTTTCTTTGAAGTACCGAGACCAGCCATATACTGTATGTTTTATGTTCCAAAATTAATATTGTTTATGGCCTTCACACGCGTTGCAGTATGCTCCTATTCTTTTTATGCTCAGCTACTAAGATTTCCCTTCAGTGGTAAAATTAGATATGAATATTCAATACTTAAACGGGCACAGTTAAGACATTAAATATACATATACATACTGTATACAGTACAGTTTTCATATGGTAATATGTTTATGTTCCTAAATCAATCTCTTTTATGAGCATGTGAAAGGCATGGTGAATCGATTCTCAAAAATTACTGTACTTTGCATGATTGGAAACAAATGCGTGATTGCGAAATGCTATGGTGTTACTTTTACAAAGACGGTCAATGAAAAAAGAATGTTGACCAGGGCAATACTTTGAGTTTACACTTACAGCTTGTCCAAGGTCATTCATTATTAATACTATTAGTAATATCTTTGTTAAAGACTGATGGCCACAGCTCAAACATGAGAGGTTGAGCGTTATTATCTCCACCTTGCGGAAATTCCGGATACTATTATTTTGCTTGTCGTATTATAGGAGAATTTACGGTAACTCGCGGTATTTACCGGTAGACTGCGTACAGCGTACCGCAAAATAATGCGGTATCGCCCGTGCATTTTGAATGCCTGCATCTGTATCTAAATTGGCCTACAAGCAACAGTTGTAAAGAAACTGCTTAATCTTTTCAAACTCTTGCAATAGGCATTGTATGCACAGGCATAGTAACAGATAGGGACAGAATTTATTAGATGTTTCTGACATGTTTCTCATTCAGGGCTCTATTCAACATAACATTTCCAAATACAGAATACCTGTCAAAAATGGACTTGACACCTTCTCGTTGTTTTGGCAAGGTTGCTTAGCCTTTCCAGGCTAATATTTCGATTCAATGAAGAACATTTTCTAATCATATTAGTTTAAGATTTTGGAAAGTCTTTGGACAAATTCCTAAACCCTAACCCTAACCTAGCGCAAACCCCCAGCTAGTTTTAGGGTTAGGATTCCCACAAAGCATAGACAATATTTGATGGCATAGCTTTGTTTTAGGACTGAAATGATTCTTAGGAAAACACTTATTTCAGTGTTTTCTAAACATTTTGTTTCTGACACATATGCCTATATACTGTACAGGATATTGCCCAAAAGGGAATGTTGTTTGAATTGGCCTACAAGTAACAATCGGAAAGAATCTGCTTAATCTTTTCAAACTCTTGCAATAGGCATAGTAACGAATAAGGCCACAATTTATGTGGAGTTACTGACTCTTACACCATTAAACCCTGAACACATACTCATTCAGGGTTCAATTCAACACAAAAATTCCAATAAAAGAATACTTGTCAGAAATTCAGTTAACCATTCTTGATACATTGCCTTTGTTTTGACGAGGGTCTTAGCCTTTTCAGACTAATATTTTATTTCAGTGAAGTAAATGTTCCAATCAAATGAGTGGAAGATTGTGTAAAATATTTTGACAAATACTCCAACTCTGACCCTAACCTAAGGCCAAACCCATAGCCAGGGTTAGGGTTAGAATTCCCACAAAGCGTAGACAATTTATGATGGCATGGCTGTGTTTTAAGACATAAATGATAATTAGGAAAACAGTTATTTCAGTGCTTTCTAAGTTGCACTAAAGGGGTATGTTGTCTAAATTGCCCTACTAGCAACAACTGGAAAGAAACTGCTTAATCTTTTCACACTCTTGCAATAGGTATTGTATGGACAGGCATAGCAACAAATAAGACCAAAATGTATTAGGTGTTTCTGACATTTAAGCCTGAACCCATACTCATGAGGACTCCATTTAACACAAAATTTCCCAAAACAGAATACTTGTCAAAAATTCAATTTACCATTCTTGGTGCATTTTCTTTGTTTGGTGAGGTTGCTTAGTCTTTTCAGACTAACTTTTTTGATTCACAGAAGTAAATTCTCCAATCAATTAAGTGGAAGGTTGTGGAATGTCTTTTGACAAAATCTTGAACCCTAACCTAATGTCAAATCTTAGCTAAGGTTAGGCTTAGGATTCCCACAAAATGTAGACAAAGTTTGATGGCGTGGCTGTGTTTTAGGACAGACGTGATATTTCGGGAAAAACTTATTTCAATGTTTTCTAAACATTTTTTCTGACATACAGTATATTCTATTTGACACAAAGTGCAACAGATAAATTGCATTGTGAAATAATATTACAAAACTAGCTCTATACTCTTCCAATGTAATGTTATAGACACAATGATTATAAGTATCATCTCCATAGAAACAGGATTCTAGGGGATAGTCAACATGGATTTAGAAAGGGTATGTCCTGTTTAAGCAATGGTTATATAACTGCCAGTAAGGATACAGACCACATGATATGGTGGATTTACACTAGATGTTCAAAAGGCTTTTGATAAAGTTCATAAAAGATTAATTCTTAGATTGCAGGCAGTAGGCATTCAAAGTACTCCATGGCTTTGGCTTGAGAACTAGTTAATGGATAGAGGAAAGAGAGTACAGATATGGGATGAATGCTCAAGTCAAAGTTTCTATATAGTGCATGTACTGTACGATTTGAGTACAGCAATTCATTTTTATTTAATGGGTGATCGAGCTACATCTATCATGATTTTACAATACTGCATCAACTAAATCACTTTATTTCCTAATTGAGATTCATAAGATCACTTTTAACACAACATAGCAAATTCAAAACAAAAACTTGGAGGAATATATGGTATATATATTGTTTTCAATGAGGTACAGTATACCTAATTTAATGTTTATTCTTGTAATTAACTTAAATTCACAACTAAACACGTTTATCACTGAATATACTGTATATAATATATATTACACATTCACTACAACATTCTTTCTCTATTTACACTGCAATTGAATGTTTGCTTTTCATCAGACTAGGTATTGTACATGGTTGTAGCTGTGAAGACCAAAGGTGGGTGAAAACAAATCTAGAAACAAACTCTAGAAAAAAGTAATATACAGCAGATGTGATGATTGGTTTAAGGGCATAGTGGTATTCCTTACATTTTAATTACATGGTTGGCAAGTCTTTCAAAGTGTGGAAATACCCACCTTGCAATTTAAGAATTAAAAGTCATTACAAAGTATTAAATGTTTAGTCATTTTAGTTGGGAAAACATGTTTCTAAATAATGAATGGGAAATGTAATACCACTGGAATCTGTGAGGACTGAGGGAGTGAAAATTATTTGGTTAATGATTAATTCAGTGCCAACAGGTTTAAGCCAAACACTAGAGAATTAAAGAGCTGGAAGCCGAATGTGCTACAGAAGAATTCTTCATCATCCTAAAGACATATTGTAATATGACAGGATTTTTTTTTAAATTACAGGTGTAAGAACCCTATGGAAGAATGTGTTTTTAAGGAACAGTTTCACAGATAGCCGACTTTCCCAGACTTTGGTTACAGCCAAGTACTTCACATAGTCTCAGAAAACCCACACTGAAAAATAGGGCATTATGTTCCATTCTTTCAAGAAGCATAAAGAAGGAACAGTCAGACAGAAGGGCTGCTAGGCCTTAGGCCATAGTGACTCCTGATCAGATTTCAGCAAAAGAAGCATCCAACATTGCAAAACTGGATTTGAAATAACATGTTTCAGTGTCTGCTATGCAAGACACTACTGCTTCAGGCTTACCTTGGTTATTTGGACTCATTACAGGCACCAATGATAAGAAAAGATAACAAGCACAGACATCTAATGAGAACAAAGTCATGTACTTAACAAATAAGTGTTGTACTGTACCTGTCTGTAATTTTAAAAGGCTCTGCCAACTAGTGAATTTCAGTATGCACTCTATATACACATCCCTTGATGTTTGCTGATATAGGAAATGGGAAACTCAAGCAGTAATAAGATCAGTGCCAACAGCTGCTGTCATCTTGCTCAGTTCACCCATTCAAGGAAGAGTTTCCCTTCAACAAAAACAAAAGGGTTAGTCACGTTTTGGTTCTTAATTTTAAACGTCAATTTATTTTTAAAAATGAAGTGGTTTTAATCCATTGGTTACACTTTTTTATTTTCAAAAGACTATATTTAGCATTTTTAACACATTCAAAATGTGACAACAGTGTGTATAATTTTCAAATTCTTCATTTTCAAGCTTTCAGTAAAATTAAAAAATACTATAGAATCTATAGAAATACGAAAACTCCTATAAAACCCTAAAAATACACAAAGCACTTTATTTATCTGTAAGCAAGATGTCTACTTGCAAAATGTGTGAAGTGGTGTATTTCATGCCACCAGTTATTACTTTGTCTCCATCAAGCATGATGTAATAATTGCACTTCACACTCGTTTAGCACTTCAAAGCAAACAAAGCCCATGTTTTAATTCAGAAGGAACCCACAATGCTTTACACAACAGTACTTCAACAGCACATCACTTCATGTTGAGTCTCACCTTAAAATGGCCTTTTCTCAGTTCTGGCTTTTCTGATGTTCTGGAGTTCATGTACCAGCAAAAGAACAGCACCAACCTGGGGGTTGCAAAACCACAGCTCAATACACTACAATACAGTTGCCTGACCAACTGGTGTAACTGAGGGCAGCAGTCGTCCCTCACAGCATTCTGTGGAAAATTGTTCAAACAAAGATCTTTATCTTCTCTGAGCATACTGCACTCTCACAGCATCAAAATGAATTCTAACATTTACGCAACTATTTTGTCTGCCTATATGACAGACAAAATTTTTACTATTGGTAAGAAACTTGGCCATTGCAATCAAGGAGTTTATTGGGAGAAGAAAGTAGAAATTTTTAGACTGGCCAAGTCCATTTCCTAATTTAAATCCAATAGCGCATGTACAGCATTTAAATTTTGAAGAAATGATTGAATCAGAACACTCCAGAAAATAAGACTTCAGAACGTTGGGTGAGTAAAATCAGTCACAGACTTCATGCATTTATTGACTCAGAGTTAAGAATCCAAACAAAGGTTTACAATTTCAGAAAAGCAGATGAAGAAGGAATGAGACAGCTTAAGATAAGTAAAAGGTAATAAGATTGATATGAAATTATTAGAAATTTAAGTAAATCTCTTTGATTTACTTTCCCAAGTGAAAGTAAATTAAGGGATAGAAAGCAGATAATGGAAAATGACAGCACTTTTTCAAGGGTTTTAAAAAAGAACACCATCTAGTTAAGGAAATGCGATATATTGCAAGCAATTAACTGAGTCGCATATGCATATCTTAACATTTAGCCCTTCCAAAAGCTTCTTTGTTAAATATTTAATTAGTGTTGCATATGCCTTTAAGCAATTAATGTCCACAAAGAGAAACAGAAATAAAAATAGACTCTACTGGAAGTGGCAACATCATATTTATAATGAAATTTTGGAAGTCAGTGGGGATCTAGCATAACTGTTCTAATGAATACAGATGCTGAAAGTAAAAACATAATTAGATTATCTGCTTCAGTGGAACATAATTTACATGCCATCTTCTAGAAAGCAACAACACAGAGACAATGCTAAATAAGTGCATTATCTCAGGCTTGTCAGGAATGAAAAGCCAAGAATAAGGAGGTAATATTGAGGTAATGTAAGAGCAAAAATAAAATTTAACCTACCTACTGTAGCTAGTTTTATGTTATCAATGTAGAATACTAGCAACATAACATAATATAGACACACAGGTTTTGAATTTGTATCCAAATATAAAGCACCGTTTCTGATATAAATCTTTGGTTACATTTCACACTTTAAACCAGTTGACACAGCTTAGCAGAAAAAGGTTAATTGCTCATAACAAATTTGTACCTCACAAGTTATGGCTGCAAATCCTTGATGTAGACACTGCTGTTTCTCTTATGAGTGAGATACTTGACCCCATTTGCTACAGTCCACCCAGTTGTATAAGTGGAGTCCAGCATTGTTGGGGATTAATCCATGTGATGTGTCCCATCCAGAGGGGGACTCTCTGGTCTGCTTGATGGCAGAGAAACCAGGACAAGCTTTGGTCTGATGAGCTGCTGTGGCTCTTGTATGGACTTTGCCCTTTTCACTGTCTGTACTCAGGATTCCTAAAAAGACATAAGAAAGGGTCAGGCTTGCAGGAGGGCATCATTTTATTAAAATACTATAACATGGAAAAATTGCCTTTTTCTTAAGATCAGAAATTCTAAATAATAAGACTAAATGCACAATATTTTTAAAAGAACACTTTTTCAAACAAATTGTTGCTACAACAGCTTGAGATCATTTAGGAGAGAAAGAATTACCGTATACAGTAAGTTTGGTTTATTTGTGATTTCTATCATTTACTTAATGGTGGCCTGATTAAGAACCATTCTGATTAGAAACCAATTAAATCATAATGTTATGATTGTTTGCAATAATATACAAAAAATCGTTTGTTCTGTTTTGCCAAATTTCATTTTTATCCTTTCACAAACATTACCCAGAAATAAAATCTTTTGAATTTCCTTTTCTATAAAGAAAAGGTAACCACATTGGTGTGCAAGAAACATGTTGTTCAATCTAAGGACTTGTTTTATTCCTTCAGTAAGCACTGTGAATACAACCAGATTGGAAACAAAATAACGTAGAGCAAGTTTCACATGTGTGTTTTGAACACTTTGTTTAAAGTGCTGGACAATAACCTTTAAGATCATGTTTTCAGTTCTGACTAAATAAGAAAACATTTCATATGTTATATACGTGGAATATATGTTATATAAATAACGCTTTGAAAATAAGAGCCCATATGCATATCAGAACTAATAAATTAATCGCATTAGTTATGCATAATTTGTCGCTTTAATCGAGTGCTTATTTAAATGTCTGCTTAAAATGTACTTTGTTGTCCATTTTGAAATCATAGATCTATTTATTTTTAATGAAGAAAAAACTAAAAAGAAATCATGTGCAACAGCACTGTGAATAACTTATTATTTAAATGTAAGAAATGTTAAATCTTAGAGAGCTGAGTGAGGACTTTAAAAGTCAATCAACTTTACTTATGCTTCTTTAGGTTTTTTGGCCGGCCATTTGAATGGTAGATATACCATGGCACACAGTATTCTTGAGACTGCTTTCATATTTTACATGTCCTACCTCTGTATAAATAAAGGTGAAAAAACATGGTTATGAATTTATAACAAATACTTTTCTAATGACACATAAAGACTGTATTACCGAATTATTACCAGTGAATCTAGGTAAGCTCCTCTCATCGCTCCCCTCATTTTTTCCTGTCTGTTAAGCTGTCATATTAGAGATACTTTCCATGCCATTAGAGTTAGCATTAACATCTGCATAAAGATATTTTATTACCTTCTATGAAATGAGAGGTGCAAAATACCCATTTGATGGCAAATAGAAAATGTCATATAAGCCTCTTTGATCAAAGATATATTCTGCCTATGAAAAATAAAACACTATTTGCTGTAATAGTATGCATGCATTCTGTGCATTTATTTAATGTTTGTTTTCCCCACACATGGGTGTGTACACAGGCTTCAAACACAATAGCATATCTTAAATAAAGGTTGGCACAGTAATAAAGGTAATTGTATACCATTACTTTAAAGCAGATATTCATTTACAATCAAAACAACAAATGGAACTGCTTCTTGTCTAGCTTCAAACTGTAAAAAGATTTCTTTCATTGTTAAATCAACATCAGCCAACTTACAAAGTATAAAATCTTAATAATGTTATTTGTTGTCTGACAATTAAAAATTTACATTTGATTACCTCATGAATCTTATAGATTTACCTATTTTTGAGTTTTCTTGGTTTTTGGAGGGGAAAGTTTGGACCAGTGAACTTGGACCAAAGTTGCATTGTCAACTCCAATTCAAAAGGAAGTCTCAATTTTTCTTTGATTACACCAAATCATTTCTCTCACAGTGTTCATTTTTATTCAGCATTCAGACTTCAGTTCCAGAAAAGAAATGCAAGCAGAGTTTAAATTAAAGCTATGTGTTTATTTTGAATGGTAGCCACAAGAACATTATAGCCTAAACTGTACATCTATCCATTTTCTAGCTGCTTCTTAAATTTAAGGTTGCAGGGGAGCAAGAGCCTAATCAGGCAAGCAACAGATCCAAGGCAGGGTACATACTGGGTGGGATACCAGTCAATCACAGGGCAGACAGACACAAACATGGCAGGGCAAATTTTTCCAGAAGCCAGTTAAACCCATGGAAATAAGGGGAGAACATTCTGTACTATTAAACAACTCCACATACGTACTGTATAGAGCTCCCCAGGTTTGGAATTGAACCCAAGCACTACAAGGTAGCAGTTCTGACGACTACACCACTAATGGCATTTAATAGAAGTGAGGCCAAATAAAGTGATCAAATTAGCAGCTGTATCAACATTTTAGTTACAATACTTCAATACATTTATGTAGCACTTTTAATCCAATGTAACTCAAATGAATTTTCATATAAGAGAAAACCCACTTCATCCACCTGAGTGACATATGGCAACCACTACACAGAATTTCAGGAATAGAAGTAAGAAATTGGAATTTGAATAATAATAACTTACACTTACAGTATATATTTCTGGACACTCCACTCAAAACGCATCACAGGGAAATATGGATAATTTCTTTTTTGAGCCATTTCAAGGTTGACTGTGAGGCTTTATTAGTAAAGGTTATTGCCTGACAGCAAGTGGTGCTTTTTGATCATCGGTTCAAGCCTGAGGCATGTTGCTAGCTAACTTCTGCTATGCATTTACAAGTCTGTATTGGGGCTCAAGTGGGTTAACACCTCTGATGGCAGGGTGGGACTAGTGGGCCAAGGCTCTCAGAGACAGAGTCACTTCAGACTCCTGAACGTTTGCTGCTGCATGGTGCTGGCTCCCAGTGAAAATAAAGTGGCAATTCTAAATTTATTTAAAAAAATATAAACAGTCAATTGTTACCCTATTTGGTAAAACCATAGCTCCATTATTTCATTATTAAGAGCACTTAAAGAAACTTTGGCTGGGTAGCTTGTTCTAGACTTCCAAAGTCTTTTTGTGTAAAAACTACCCCTGTTCTCAGTTTTAAATGCACATCAATGTAGTTTCCATGTACTTTGTGGATTTACCTGTTATACTGTAGTTATACACTGTAACCTTTGTAACACAAGCATACCTTCAAATGTTAGGAGGTAATTCAGCCCATATTCTGTAGGCCATATGGTATTTAGTCATTAATTGATCCACAGATCTCATCAGGCTGCTTTTTGAGAGATGCCAAGGCTTTATCTCAGCATCACAGCTGTGTAGCTTGTTCCAGACTCCCACAACCCTTTCAGAAAAAAGGGTATCAGTTTAAAATGCGCTTCTACATAGTTTTCAAATGTGCCCTTTAGTTTGTGTATCACCGCTGGTTCTGAAATCATCTGCAGGTTATTTCCCTACAGAAGTCATAGAAACTGGAGGGGTTTTCACTAAAGCTAACTGTAATTGTGTGTGACCAATAAGGAGCTTTCCTGTGTGGTCACTCATGGGTCCTTTACACATTAAATCATCCAAACATTCCAATGCTTTGTAGAAATCACCTCAACCCCATCCAACTCTTTTAGCTAGCAGAGGGATGATACACATTGTGATCTCTGGGCTGCTAGTGCACCCACAGTACCATCTGAAGCAAAACAATGTGTGTGCAATGAGGCTCTTCTAAGTGCAAAATGAATCACTGCTATTCTATATCCCATTTTCAATGGTCTGAGGACCACAGCAGCCACCTCTTAGTAATCACAGGTGTGACTGCTTGATGCTGGGCAGCTGCAGAGCCACACAACCCTCAAGCACATAATTTCTACAACACATACACTTGCAGGACACCTGTGGTGTCGATCTCCCAAGTGATGGCTTTTAGGTCAGGCATCTTGTTTGGTTTCATCACACATTTTATTGTTCTCTGGGCTTGATCTGTCATACTTTTTGGCATGCCTGGTCTGGGTTGCACTCTTGGCATTTCTGTAAAAGATTCCTCACTTTGGACTATGAGAGCTGAAAAGTCTGTGATCTTACTGACAC
Source organism: Lepisosteus oculatus (assembly GCF_040954835.1). Classification (NCBI taxonomy): domain Eukaryota; kingdom Metazoa; phylum Chordata; class Actinopteri; order Semionotiformes; family Lepisosteidae; genus Lepisosteus; species Lepisosteus oculatus. The sequence continues at coordinate 41,426,901 of NC_090696.1, read as the reverse complement.
TGGACATGCAATGTGGCAACCAATTATCATTCCACACTGAAACGCTGTCAACTTAGATCCACATACCAGCAGGAATTGTCTGACAGAGCAGATCACCACTTAATCCATTGAACTACCATGCACAAACTCTAAACAGCATATGACTTTTTCCATATGATCTGTGATACAGTCCATTAATAGAATATCTAGGTTTGGTAACATATTATCAATTATACTTGTATACTATATATAATTATATAGAGGTAATACATAATATATTACCAATACATATCTTGAAATGTTTACAGAATCAGTTTTAACTTGTGGACATAAGTGAATCTTCGGATCCACCCATAATGTCTTACAAGTGTCTAAAACAGCTGACGTTCATATTTCTGAATACAAACACATTTAAAAAGGAAATATATGGACCAGGGATTTCACGCTTAATTCATGTCTAAAAAATACTTAGAATAATTGTTTAACTCAGGTTGGAGCAAAAAAAAACAGAAGACACTGGGACATCCTGAAACTGAGTTTTAGACACCTGATATAGATCTACATACTGTTTTTCAGGACAGAACTCTCAAAGTGGTTTTCAATTTGTTGTTTTTACTATTCTATCCTTTTAGGCTTTCCAAAATGTACTGAAGTAAATTCAATTCAATTAGATGCTAGCCTCAGGCTAATGGTGTTCCACTCTCGTCCTGATCACAGCCTTTCTCATGTTCTTATATAACGCACAAATGTACCCCATCCATAATTTTGAATACGTGATCATAAATTTTTTAGCAACAGTAAAAGAAATGAAGCTGAAAATGAAATATCCAGTGTAAGATTTGTTTTTATTTATTTTTTACTTTGGCTTACGAGCATTGAAAAGCACAGTACTGGACATCCATATCTTAGATGTCATCTACAACCACATTTTTAAACAATGGCTTTTTCAATCAAAACTCAGTTTTTTTTGGCTATACATTGTTTTCAGATGCACACAAAATAAAAACAATTTTTATTAAAGCTATTTCTGCTCTAAGGGTCCAAGCCCATATAAATTTGAAAAAGTTAAAGCAAAACACCCCTCCAAAGTGGACATAGTATTAGCATTTTATTTCTGCTAGATTTCTTTTATATGAAAAACTTTACTTATAATAACTTAAAATAAGTTACAAACTGTTTAGTAATTTTTGGGTTAGTAATTAACCCAATTAACTCGTCCAGCCTTTTATTTCTAGAAACCAGCTTTATTGGCTTCAGCAACATGGCTTATTCCATTTTTCCACATTACATATATACAATACTCTAAAACAGCTATATGACACTAAGTAATGATTTAATTTGATTAAAAGTAGACTTAATTTCCAATAGAAAAAAACTCTCTTAAGGACAACACTGCAAGCTCATGGATGCCCAACAGCTTCCATGGATCACAAGTGCAGGTTGTGCGAGCCAGCTTACTAGCGTGGTGACGTCACCACCCTTCCCTGTGAATAGCAGGGACCTCAGCCGCCAGGTTGAGGGGAGATTTCCCTTTAGCTCAACTGTCGGGGTCCCTGTCGAGTGACACCGGAGGCCCAGGTTCAAGTCCCCAGCGGTGGGTGGCTGACCTGAGGTGGCAGCAGCAAGGGTGCATACCCATGTGAACCCGAGAGTGCTACAGTACAATACTTTGACATCAGTCACAACAAACCTGGCCAAATGGAGAACCTCAGTCACTGCTGGTTAGAGCCATGACTTAGGCTTGAATTAGAGAAAGCTGTAGGAAAGGACATGATCTACACTCAGAATAAGTACCTTCACTGGATAAGCCACTTGGAAGTCTCTAAAATTGCTTTGCAAGAGGAATGGCATGTATAGCTAAAAAGAGGCAAACCTGTGGCATAAAAGAAAGTGATGCATTTCCGTGTAAGAATGACATCTAAGAAGTATAATTTGTCTGAAAAACAAGAATATTTTAATTCAAATACATAACAGACTGTGGACAATGTCAATGCATGTCGAAGATCCTAAAGGGCTCAATCAGTTAAGCCACTTCAGAGCACAGGCAGATCTCTATGGCTCAGACATTAGGAGTTCAAGTCTGGGTCATGTCACTAGTTGAATGTGGCTGGGATTCCCCAAGTGGCAGCACATAATTAGCAGAGTGTTGCTAGAGGTAGGGATAGAATTAGTGAGAGAGGGCTCTGTTGTCTCTTAGCGAAACAGTAGATCCTGCATCTCTTTAGATGCCTGTGGGCCTGTAGTGAAATCAAACTGGGGCTCCATTTGGCACAAATGCTCCTGTGAGGCACTATGGAGCTTGCAGTGTGTCAAAAGACAAAGGGATGGCTAAGGGGGTGATTAGTTTGTCTTCCTATCCTAAGTTATCCAGTGTAGTGCAAGACTCATTATTGTGAACTCAGACAGCAATCGACAGTGCGCTAAAAATATTCTAAACTTTAAAAAAATAATCTAAAGGTTTTGAAAAATTATATCTACTACTTAGTAGATGTAAGTATCATCATTCAGTATTTTAAATTAGTGAACTCAATATTACTTCTTAACTATAATTTGCAAGGACATATGAATGTCCAGTGGGACAGGATAAGTACTACCGGCAAATTGCTTAGAATGTTATGTACTGTATCTAAATGAATTGGTGAATGCATCAACTACAACTAGATTAATAGCTGCAGCTTGATGTATTAAACATACAGCACGTCTGTTTTATACACTGAGTTTAATCCTGAAATGATATTGAGGAAAATGTACATTCTTTTAAAAGATGTAGATTCATTTCTGGAGCATAGCTTTTTTTAAAGTTTGTTTTTCAAGCTTAGTCTCTTGAGCAAGTTTGTTTTCATGCTTATTTAAGCATGATTTTTCTGCAACAATGTCTTATGTACAGTATGTGATCTGTGTCTGTGTGTTGGTCATATGGTAAAACATGTGACATCCTGAGTAGGAATTTACATTATGTTGAGCGATTGCTATGGGTTAAACTTACTGAATATTACCAGGTAGGTAGGAGAACTTCAATTCTGTAAAATTACAGTGACTCTTTAGGCTCACCAGGTGACCCCACTAATGTGTTCTTAGGGTTTGTTCTTTCTACTTGATACTTTATTGTTCTGGGTTTGGAAGCCCATCATTTTTCTGCACTATTGTCTTTCAGTCTAGTATAGGTATACTTCTAGGATCAAACTAAAGTCAGACAAAAGAGGGAAGATGCCCACATGTTTGGTGCACAGGGTGGCCTTTTCAGCATTCACCAATGTTTTAGATATACAATACTTTCTGCAGAAGTATCGTGATTCTATATGGTGCATCTCTTGCAGATGCTTTCATTTATATTGCATAAAGAAAAGGCTTTACCCTGATATTTTAGATACTGCTCTGCGTACATGATCAAATCGTGATTTCCTGAGTGTACTTAAACATAGTTAGTTTAATGAACCAGTCTTCCAAGCTCATATACCTACAATAAAATTACTTCTCATGATATGAAATACTGTATATAATTCTAATAAACTATTAAAATAGTACTAGCTGTTGCTTCATGATATGCAATGCCATAGTGTGAAGTTCACAAATGGCTCCATTTGGTTGTGTGTGTTTTGCCTCTGTACAATAAGAACATTTCATCGTCCCTAGACATTGAAAATATGTAGGCACATCTTCAGATGTATTCAGTTACATTCAAGCCTATGAATTTCACTATTTTGCTAAAGGGGTGAGTTTATAATACCATGGAATGTGTGTGCGTTAATGAACTTGCTCTGACCTCAGCTATCATTCCCTGTCTGCTCTGATGGTTTATACCACACAGAAAAAACTAACCAGCTGGATCATACATACTCTTTATTGTTGTAATCCAATAACAGTCAAGTGAAACATATCTTAATCCTGCTTAATGCAGATACAACAGTGCAGTGTGTAACAGTCAATCTGAAGGTAAAAAATATTGGATTTACTCCATGTTTGTGAAAACAAGGAGCTTGATTCTTCATTCTAATTATCTAGAGGTCTATAGTATGTACAGTACCAATATTCATAACCCCTAAGCCCTATTTTGCATTGACTTATTTTTCACTAACATTCAAAATGTTCCATTTTGAAGTTTTAGCAAATTATCTTCACATAATGAGAATACCATTTTGGTGTTTCATCATTAGATCTAAGAAATCACTTCTTTCTGGAAAAACATTGTATGATCAATTGAATTCAGTTCACATTTATGATTAATGAATCTAAGAAGAAAATAGATCTATTAAATTAAATTAAATTAACAAATTAAAGTTTAATTTTGTTTTATTTCATAACTACTATTATTTTTCTTAAGTATAGTCCCCTGCATAGCAAAAGGTTGTAAACATCAGTAATGTTTTTATTGTAAATTGCTAAATGCAAATAACTTAATATAAAAGTGAAGTAACATGCTTTAAAGCTGCTATTTAATATATATATTTTCATTAACAACAAAACTAGTTGAAATGCTATGGTAAGACTTACATATTATCTTTTATACAGAATCTAACTGAAAAATGTTTTGATTTATATATTTCATATAAAACAAAAGCATTATTTAACATAATTTGAATCCCTTCCGATCTTGTTATTCTTTGAATTACAAATGATTTACAGTATGCACATTTTTAAAGTGATTGTTTTAATGAAAATGTGAATGAAAACTTTCAACTTTCAACAAACTTTCAAAAACATCACAGAGGTTAATATTGTACAATGCTCAAGTGAGACTTCATTTATAATATTGTGTACTTGGTCATCACATTACAAAGCAGATATTGCTGCTCTGGATTCAAATCAGAAGAAGAGCAACTACAGTACATAAAATGTATGGTTTAAAGTTATGTCCTATGCTGAAAGCATACCTTTTAGTCTTGAACAGTGAAGACTATGAAAGTCAACCCAGCAAGTGAAACATGAACCACAGCAGTGAAACATGAACCACAGGAAACACAGGAAAGAGGAAACTGCATATATAAAACTGCAAAAGCAGAATGGGAGCTAAAATGAAGAAAACCTAAAATTGAATATCCACAGTATCTGTTAGATCACAATTAATGGAGTGTTACATGTAAGTAGCAAAAAATAATATAAAATGAGAAACACTGAGCTTTTATGAAAAAGGCTTTTACTGAATATCTTTAATACTGAAACAACATTTACATTTTCTAGAAGATGCAAGAAAGCAATTAAGAGGTTAATAGAACATTGGGATTTTGAAGTTAAAAACTAAGAAATTAAATCAAGGGGTGATGTGTTAAAATTCTACAATGCACTAGGAAGACTTCATTTAAAATATTGTGCACAATTTTGATCCCCAAAATGATAGTTATATTTGTCCAGAGAACATAAACCAGAAAACCTCATGAATGTAAAGATATATGCTAAAATTACAGGACATTCAAGAACATATGTTTTAGCTTTGAACATAGAAGATTGAAGTGACTTGTTTCAAGGGCTTAGAATCATTAAAGGCATTGAAAAAGCCACCTTAATGTACTTCTTCAGACAGTGAACAACAGTGAAATGTAAACCCAAAAGTGCAAGTGGAAATAAGGTAATAGTACATTCAAAACTGTGGACAGCAGGAGCTTCTTTACGCAAAGAGTTGAGAGAGTATGGAACAAGCTACCAGCCATGTTGTTGACACCAATATCCTCGATTCTTCAAAGGAAAAACTGGATAGGATTTTTGGCTCAATTAGTTACTATCAAAAGGGCCCAACTTTTATTTTAATAGTTTTTAATAGAAATTTTAATAGTGGCATTTTCTTTTAATCTATTGATTAATTAATCACAATCTCCCTAAATGGATGATTAACTAATTGATTAATTTACCCACTTAGTAACAGTAAATGTTCCATGCATGTACTATTTGGTCTTTGTTATATACTGCCTTTTCACATGCTGTAGCAAAATGTTCTGTATATTGCATGTCAGTTTCTGTTTTCCATGCTCCCATAAAGTTTATCAGACTAGAACTAAGTAACATTGTTTCAAATATGCTGAAGAATGTTCCAGTTTATCAAAATCCTAAATACATTTAAGGACTCTGTAAGTCCCTTTACATCCCAGGCATTATTTCACTACAATCACTGAATACTTTAGGCTGTTGTCATGTTGGAAGATGAATCCTCACTCAGTGGTCTTTGTTTTCTTTAGGGAATGGCATGATGGATCAAAATCTGCCTGTGTCTGTTGGCGGTTGAAGCACCATTGATGATTTGCAAAGGTCTGAAACCTCTGGCTTAGATCAAGCCTCACAGTTGTATTGATCTACAGTAACATCTTTACTTTAGCTGTTGTAAACTGGATATACTGTAAAACTTGAATTAGATTCAGTGCATCAGTAAACTACATTTTGTTCCAGGTTTGGTTATCTGACTGATTCCTATTTCTTCCAGTGGAACCACAGATGAACCAACCTGCTCATAGTCAGAGCTGAAAGTCTGAATCTGTGTTTGTGGGAATCTTTCCTGTGGGTTTTTATAGCGCAGATCTTCTTGACCAGACGTTTGGTTGGTCAATGTCTAATTTTGCACTTCTGCTTCCCTATGCATAAATGCTGCCTGTCTGAGCATGGTGCTTTCGCACATCTTGTGTAACATCCGTTCCTCCACTCCAACATCATTGCTGCATCATTTTCTTTCTGACACATACCTCATAAGTGAGCTGGAATGTGACAGTGAAGACCTTCAAGAAGCATTACCTGATTACCTGATCAGTCATTTACTCAGCCAGGCAAGTGAAAATCAAAGTATTAATCACACTAACCCCTTAAATTCATTGTCTCATTTTGTCATTACTGGAATTTGACCAATAACTACCAAGAGTTCTACTGGGTTGTCATCTAACATGTAGAGAATCCTGACATATGTCACATTATTACTGGACATTGTGGGTTTTTCTGCCTCAGCCAATTCTGTGGTCAACAGCACCATCATATGCCATTGTTAGATTGCATACATCTCCTTCTGAAACATTGAACAGAGCTGCAATTTGATGCATTATGTAGACTTCTGTAACTGAGACTTTGGTTCTAAATGCTTGCCATGTTATTTTCATTCCAGGATTCCATGTTCTATCACATCCCATATCAATTTATCATTCAGTATACATCCACCACACTATTTTGTGCTAATTATATAGTATCCTAATTATTTACATTGATTTAGAACTGTATGGACTCTCTCTCAATGTACTATAGAGCAAAAACTCTCTGGGAAGAGTTCACAGATATGACTTTTCACCAAAACCGCTAAAAAGTTGGCTTTATATTGATCTTTTTATGCCAGTCTATTTTTTTTGCAATAAATTATGCAGATTCACTAAATAAGACAAACATTCAATTGTAAGTAATTTCCAAACCCCTAAGCAGTGCTTAAGTCATTTATCATGAATAATTACATGACAAACAAATACATGTTTCAAGTACTGTATATTAAAATGAAAGTCACAAGCCATTTGTAGATATAGTGTAAATAAAAAAATAATCAATAGTAAATATAATCAATGATTCATCCACATAATTCTATGATATTTACTGAAAATGCGAATGGCCCAATTCATTTTAACACAAGCTGTTTTCAGCTTAGTTACTTACAGTATGTTGAGTGTTTGTTGAAAATGGCTTCTACAAAGTAATCAATTACAGTTAAAGGATTCTTGTGTAAAGGTTAACTTTTAAAATTATAAAGAATTTGAAAGACATTGCTTTTTAAACATTAATATATTACTTTGCATAGTAACTATATGTACTCTACACAGTTAAATACTGTATATCTAGAATTGTTAATGTTAAAGGGAAAACACTTACACAAGTAAGTTTAACTGCAATGCATTTACTTTTTTGAAGTAATTCTCAGCTTTCTCTTTTGAAAAACTGCTTGTTATTAACAGAGAGCTAAAAAATCATTTCAGATAATAAAAGGCATAGGAATATGTTTCACATCCCTTAATCATTATCAGCAATGACACCATTACTTGTTTATCCAGTACATTACTTCATATACAGTAACACTCTTTTGAGATTCTAAATTAAGGACAGAATAAACTATAAGCAGTGATTTAAATAAGTGTCTTGGTCTTAATGCAACTTATTAGGGTATATCTGAGATAAATTGCTTAAAACGTCAGCAACAAAAAATGCCCCGGGCTTTAGGCTGGAAACATCTACATTACATGCAGCTACTTTAGCTGTCATGCATCAGCATCAGGATGTTCTGCTGAAAGCTGTGATGCTTAACTTACGCTTTTTAATCACAGTGAGTTAACTGATTCTGACAAAACTACTGATTCTGGCCTGATCGTATAATAAGTGTTCTGACGTCTGCATATTTTGTGCAACAGACTGCTGAATAATCCAGTCTGCCATTTAAACAGATAGGAATAAAAATGTTCTTTGATTTCTTACCCAGCTACATGGGCAATTTAGATAATCGTTTATGTTTTTTTCCAGAAAGAAAAAAAAAGCAATTCACTGATCTTGTCACTTTGTGTCGGTTAATATTACCATGAAGAAAACCAGAAATCTGTGATGATTTTGCAATTTAAATCTTAAGAAAGCAATTATTTTTAAAGGGAATTCATGTCCTTTGTACATATAACTATGCACAAGTACTTAAACACAATATGGTTATGGATTATTTTTTGAAAATACATCAGATAAATGTAAATCCTTTATTTTATACTGTTATTCTTTGTTCAGGTCTTAAGAGATAATACTGAGTGTGCAAGTGGGAGAAAGCTATTTGGCCCATCTAATTCTTTTGTTTGCTATATCTTGGAAGAAGCTTGGGAAGTCAGCAGTTGATCAGAACAGGAATTGCTTGTTCCAGTCTTCTACAATTCTTTGTGTAAAATAGTGCCTCCTGTTCTCAGTTTTAGAAGTATTTGGACAGTGTTTAAAGTCATTAAATTAAATCAAATCTACGGCATGTGACTTATACAACTGAGGTAAACCAAGTACCTGATGGCAGTTGTTCATTTGCATTGTACCGTACTCCAGTGGCCACCCACCATCGAAACAGGTTTTAATTTAATCATCAAATGTTTAACAATAAATTAAACTATATCAAAGTTATAATTATTGACATACTGTAGTAGTTAAATTATATTTTTTCCACAGTGACTGCCTCTTTGTTTACAGTGTCTTTATGTATATCAAGGGAAATATAGCAACATTGTTGTGTCCTACAGCGAGGACTTTTTCAACTTTGTATCTTCTATTCTGGAGTAAGTCAATGCATGTGTAATTGAGACCTGAGTCATTCAATCACTCATATCCATTTCTATGCTGTGTACTTTGCCAGCGCTAATGAGCATTAGCTGCCTATGTTGTGTGAGAGATTGTTGAGGAGTTACCCATTTCAATCTTTATTTCATTTTAAAATATAAATAAATAGGAGACAAACTTGGATTAGTAAAGTAGCAATAGATTATTCTTCCATAACACCTTTTGCTGAGAAATGCATGAATTTTGCTTCTGCATGACTGGCCTAATGTCAGCTGGAGTGCCAGTTCTAAATTAAGCTTAAGTTCAGAACAGGAGAAAAAATGTTCTCCAGAGGGTGTGTACATTGTCTAAATGAATCATGCAGTCAGATTATCCTCTACCAAATGTGACACCGTGATGCTGTTAAGTAAATGGCATCATGATAATTGATATAAAAGCACTAAATACTTTAAGAAGTGAATTTGAAATGTAGCAGCTGAAGCTTGGTGGTTTTTTATTAACAGTTTCCAGACAATGTAATCTTTCTGGTTCGCAATTGATGGCATCAATGAAGCTGTTAGCTTCTGACATTGACTGGAAATAATAGCTGTAAAAGTATTTTGCAGTAATCTTACAGGCAGTATGAATTCATGCTGTCTCTTTTTATTCTCACTTTACTTCTAGTGTTCTTTTTACGTGCAAGGAGAACTCAGTCAGACCTCAAGCCAGCCACTAATATGAGCAGTGAACTTTGAAGTTCTCATGAATAACAGCTAAGAAACCCACAAGACTGGTCACATTTTATATGGAGTGAAGCCAAAAGAAGTGGATAGCTAATTCATTTTCCTGCAAACCAAAACATCTTAGATTATATTGAATACAATATACAGCTTCCTTATGTCTGTGGCTTTGTTTGTAGGCTGAATCAATAGTGACAGTTGGAAACAAAGAAACAAACATATTGGTATACACAATATAAATTATTGGTATACACTGTAATTGTAGTTGGTTTAATAAGAATGTACTGTATAATCACAGTTGTACCAGAAGTGGGTGGGGGATGGGACTCTTTATAAATTAAAATTTTATTGGTCTCTTTAAAAAGTGTTTATCTTTAAAATGTGTAATTATAAGCTATATGAGATCTGTAAGTCAAACCATTGGCAATCAATGATCAAAAATGAAAGAAGGGCAATACCCAAGAGTAAATGGAGCATAATAAGTCAACTATTATGACATACCAACGTAGTGCAAGAGCCAGTCATGTCATCCTATTATGTATTAGAGCAACTTTCCAAAAACTGATGTGTGCCTTAATGATTTTCGATGGTGTATTTTAAGCATATAATGACATATTTTATGTCATTATAATGAGTACAAAAAAAACTTTTGTATTCTCTTATTTTCTTGGAGCATTTCTATGTTCAAGAAGGAAATAACATGTAGGAGAATGGCTTAAACAAATACAGTTGAACACTGACTGGTCAAGCTACATTATGAGGAAGGTAAAACTAGTAAATGATCTTTTAACCAAGAAATTGTTAAAGACAAATATGATGTACAATGTTAATGCTCAGTGCAGTCTTTACAGGCTAACAAGTTAATTAAGCTGAAATCCTCTGCATATGACCTTTAAGCTAGTATTAGCAGTCTAAAGTGATCTGCTGTTAGGGTGCATTGAGCTAATTATGTGACAATAAATCTTATACAGTGTGAAGCAATTTTGATGCTCTTTAAAGATAGTGGAAGGTATTTATGATAACAGCTTTAAGCCTTTGAATAGCAGCCACAGCTAGGCTTAATGTGGCAGGAACTGTCAGACTGGATCAATACATGCTTCTCAGGGTTCCTTTGGTGCAGTAATCCAGGCCTCAGCAAGCAATGACCTCATGGGCTGCCTGAGCTCTTGTTTTTCTTGTTCATTTTTTTGAAAGAATAACTGCACTTATGGAAATGACAGGGCCGAGCAGAAGCTAATTACCTAAGAAAAACAGTGGATTAGTCGATGCGTCAAACTAGTTAACGTGTATTTGTGGCATTCAAGTCTTTTCTTTCTTTAGTCCTTTTTGTCTGACCTAGGAGTCTGGGCCACTTTTTTCAGGCAAAAATATTTGTTTCACCATTGTAAAATATTAACATAGATTAATTCCTAATATATATACTTATATTCCCTAAGGATAAATAACCATGGTTACAATTTTCTCTTATTGAAAGTAATAAAAGTAATAATAGTAATAAAAGTGCACATTAGGTCAAAAAAGCTGAAAAAGCTATTTCAAATGTCTGGGCAACTGTAAAGCTTACTCAGATCCTGTGGCCAAAATTTCTGACCTGGATTAATGCGCTGGCTTAATGCACTACACTTGTACCTTAGGGAAATACACTCGAATTATTTCAAGATTAAAGTGACCAAAAAAACATCTTAACTGTATATGATCACAAGTGAAATGTATTTCAATGCTCAGGCAGCATTTGAAACACATGTGTCAGCCCTTCACCAGCGGCTTGAACAATTTAACTTTTAGCACTCTCATTGTAAGTACGTTTCTAACGAAAAAAGCAAAGGATGGCATATGGGTGTTGAGGGGAAAAAAAGCAGATTTAAAGCTTCAGTTTAGGATTCTGTTTACCTGCTTTTCAAGACACATGTGGCATATCACACTAGCAAAAGGCACAACTGTACGTTTAAGTCAGTTGTCTATAGTTAGTTCAATATTTGTGTATGAAAACACACACGTTACATAACAGAGGCTGCACAGGAGGAAGCGGCCCCCTCATACACACATTTTCTCAGCATGTTGCAGCATGACCCCTGGCCATCTGGGAGTGGCTGACAGAGATAAATTACTTCCCAACAAGACAAACCTGGTCAAGTTGTTCTGCCTCAAAACACATAGAAGATATTTGGGCTGGGCACCTCTGTTAAATTTCCTGATGCTGTGCTGATATAATAAAGTATTTCATTTATGGTATGTTCATATAGCTGGAATGTGACCATCAACAAAAACAATTCAATTGCCCAGGTAACTCTAAAGCAGGGATGATGTTTACAGTGGAAACCCAAAATGATGGTTTTGTCAGTTGTCAATGGTTTTATGTTCCCTGTAAAACGTTTGTTTTCCATTCTTTATTTTTAATTTTGTTTACATAAAAAAATAAAAAGCATGAATTTCTGGATGTTGGCATGGTCTTAATCTTAATTTTATACAGTAATGTCTCTTTGACTTCTCTTTGACTTCTAGTGGAAATGTGCTTTCTGCCAATGGTCCTTATCTATTTTGTAGTGTCATACTGTACATACTGACCCTTAATAGTGTACAGTACATCCTCCTAATAGTATACACATCCAGATAACTAAGTACTGTACATACAATACACCAATACATAAAGTGACATGGCTGCCAGGCACTGATTGATGAGACATCAGACATTTGTGTTTTATGGTACAGTACTTTAAAAGAACACTACTGTATTGTGTTGACATTGCTTTTCTCTGATCAGCTCTCTCCTATTTGTTTTTCCTAAGATGTCAGTTTTAAGCTTTAGAATAAAGGCTTGGTTTCACAGAACCGTCAGCTAAAAATACACCAATTACATTTTTAAGATGATTTTTTTATCAGTATTGTCAGGATTTTCTCAGCTTAAAATTAGATACAGAACATATCTCCTGTGTTTTGCACAAGCACCCCAATTGCTTAGAAACAGTACAATAACCTTTTAAAAACACTTGCATGTTTTCTATCTTGATTAAGCTGGAAAAGGATGATCTTATTGAACTAGCTGAAGACATTACAGCAAGAACATAGAACATCACATATCTGGCAGAAAGACTGATGTTTGGTGGCTTGAAAGATTAATTGAAAATAGCAGGTCAGTGGAGTATCCAAGGAAGAATATGCCTGAATATGTATACCTCATCAATATATGGAAAACATTATGTGAATGCAGATACATAGAAGAAATTAGTTAAGAGTACTTGAAAAGAAAATTAGTTTGAAAAGATAAATGATACATCTGGAGACTTTGCATGTTAATACATCTGTTGTACAATAGTACATGTGAACATTGAACTTAAAAAGCATGGATTTAAACATTGCTCTGCTGGGTAACTGGTTCAAATTACAATGTGCGGTTTAATAAATTGAAAAAAGCATTGAGTTCTATGGGACAGTTTTTCAAGTAACTTGTATAATTTATGTGGGATACAGAACTTCCCAGATATGGCAAGCAATATTTATAATAGATTTATAATACATATGTTTCTAGTCACAATATTTACAAATGTATTGCAGTATGAAATATACAAAATGGATCGCTGTAAAATTAGTGTGTGAGGGATTCTGACATAGAATGATGGTATGTTGAATTTTCTTCTCCTTTCTGAAAGGCCGTGTTAATTGGGGATAAATAAATTAATTCAATATGGTGGAAGGAAATTACTCTAATACCTGAACTACAGGGTAATGACCTACAAATACAGCCTACAAGAACTCTTTTGACAAAGAGAGCTTTGGAAACATAACAGGCTCAGTGCCACTGAATGATTTTTAATGGAATCTTAGAAATAATTTAGATGGTTGACAAAACATGCAGTCCATTGTTTCATTTCAATGATCAGAGAGCAGGTTTGGAAGAATAACAGGCCAATCCAAGACAGGCCAAGAAAGACTAGTTTCACTTACAAAGAGAATGACAGACTATGTTTATGCTTGTTTTATTATTTAAGAGATGTAGAGGCAAGATAGTCAACTAAGCACAGTAAATAAGATGTTATTTTTAATTACATTAAAAATAAGGTTTCACATACCTTTAAACAAACAAGAAAAACAAACAAATACATTCAATTACCTAACAAACTATGATAGTTATACACAATGAACCACCAATTGGACAAAACCATGTCAAATTTTTGTATTAGACTGAGCACTTAAAAAAATAAATACAGGCATGACATACTTTATGTAGAAACCCTGTAGTAATTAATGGGGATCAAAATCCTTCTGAACTTCTACACACAGTCAGAATTATTCCTTCAGGAAATATTTTTCTGATAAAGTTTTCCACGGGGGATTCCTAAAGGAATTCTGTGGGATGTTTGGTGGGGTTTTGAACAATTTGATTTTCACCCCTGAATCATGTTATTTCCCAGGTGTGCTAATGGGTTGTGGTGTTGGGGGAGGAGGAAATATGAGTGGATTATCCAGACTAGCATATTCACAAGTTGATGAAAAATACACTCAGGTAGCTGCCAAGGGGAGGGATTTCTTTTCATTTTGGAGTGGTTAAACTACAGATCACATACTGTTCACCCATCAAGCCCCACACCCTTTCATTAGAACATTAGATCTGTCGTTACACCAACATCCTTGCAAGGTTTTTGAGTCAGGAATATAGCTTCTTTGCTAGAATTCAGTGCCAGCTTTAAGCACAGACCTCAGAGGCTGGCGAACTGCAGTACAATAAAGGCATTTACAGCAAATCCTTTCACAGTACAGGCAATATGTGTATGAGAAAGAAAATCTGATCCTTCCACTTGATTTAACAAATCCCAATTAGTTGTAATCTTGAACAGCCTTACCTAAAATAATTAGACAATCTGAGAATAGAGCTAATCAGGATTGGTGAAATCAGTCATGAAAGTGCTGAGTCTTTTTACCCTTCAGTATGTAACAATTACTATTACAAAACAGCTTTGGGGTGGAGAATGGAACTTTTTGTTTTCACCAACAAAATATTCATTATTCTTAGTACAAAAGAGAGGAGGTTTTACAACATGTAATGCCTTTATTTTAACAAATGGATAGAATTTTGTTTGGTATTTAGTGTTGCGCTTAAGAACAGGTCTTTAGCAGTGTAGTTATTAAAACAACCGTAGAAGCCCCAACCCTACACATTCCAAGAAAACAGTTATCATATCAGACATCTGTTACATGTGTGTTGGGGGTTGACAGCAGACAGGATAGAAAGATTGTTGAGTCAAGAAAGATTTAGAACACAACAGCCGAGTCTTCCATAAGTGCTCTGCAGTCAGTTATTGTGCAGTTTACACTAAAAAGCCTCACATTAAATATGTAAAATTAGCATTTTAAGTGGAGCACATTTCTATTTTATGCTCTAAGGTACTGAAGCTCATGCATGCATATAATATGCATTTGGTCATCCCCATGGTAACATGAACTGGATGAAAAGGTGTACTTAGTAAAAAGGGATCAGATTGTATTTATTTTTTATTTATTGGGTTTATTTCTGCACGTAAATCATACCAAATGCTGTAAATGTACAAGATTACCCAATTCCAGAGAACCAGATTGGTGGCAAATATCAATAGCACAGAATTTAGAATTTAAGTGCTTGGCATAGGTGCTAGTGATTAAGGCTATTTACAAAAAAACAAATTACTTTCTGGATTGCATTAGAAAAGGACTTTACATTTTCTACCAACAAGGTGAAAAATCACGTTTCCTTAAGGTTTTCAGTATGTGTTTCTTCGTGGGAGGGAAAATGGCCAATTTACTAACATCTGGGCAGCATGACACAGGCTTTGCTAGAAACAGAGGTGATGTTAAATATACAAGCTTCAACTAATGGGATAAAGAAAATGCAGAGTGTGATTCAAAATTCTTCTTTTTTTTACAGGGCAAGGCTTATGGCAATAAATAAATACTATGCACACTTGTTTTTAAAAATAATCAAAACACTGGTTACTTTATTTTATATATATATATGTATTTTTTTCCAACACTTACATCTAAAGTTCAGCCTGTGCAATAAGCAAGTACATGTTCTGAGAAAATAAAGTAAAAATTCAACAATGTTTTCAATTTTTAGCTTTAAAGAAGGAAATATTTTTTTTATTTGCTTGGGAGTGTTCTAATTTTAAACACCTCCATGTTAAAATAATGTTAGACTTTTTCATTTTTGTATTGAGTTAACATCACATCAAGGTATTCGTAAATGTGTCAGTACCATATTGCTTATGAGGCTCATACCCTTAGAAGGTCTGCTGTGGAAGGGAATTTTTTGAATACTGGAATCACTAAAAATAAACTGGGATAAGTATAGCAGATCATGATAACATGATAAGTTAATTTAAAATTATATGTCTAAATATTCTTGCTGTTAAATAAGGAACATGTATTTACTATATACTGTATTTAACATTTCTACACAATCTGTCTTTCCTATGTTTGCCGTGATACTGCCATGATTGTAGGTATTCTTTACTGTTTGTGCCTTTTGCTTTTCTGTTTTTGTTGTTGGAAATATAGTTCTCTCACCCAGGGATCAATTAGTTTAATTTAGTTTAATGTACTAAATTTAACTCAGTTAACTAAATTTAACAAAAGTCCATTAACCATTCAAGTCCTATTCCTTTGGCTCTAAAAATATGGTTTTATTCATGATATTTGGTTAATCCCAACCTAATGCTGTGTATGTTTAGCCACATGCACTACAACATGTGCCTGTGGGCATTCTATTATTTTCAGTATGAATCCACCAACGTTTTCACTATTTGGAAGTTTTTTTTTTAAATAACCACTGTTGAGACTGAAAAATTCCAGGCAATGCAATGATCATAATTAGACACACCTGAGTTGAATTAGATATTCCACAGAGATTATAGCTCCAGGTGAATCAAATTGAGCTTGTTTGAAAATGTGGAGTAGTGCCATGTGGCACAAATACTTCTCCAGCAACTGGACTGTTTTGTATTGTTTTAATGCAGCATTGGAAAGAGAAAATAACAAGTTCCATCGATAGCGCAGATCATCACAAAATATCAATAATGAGAAATATGGTCTCATCACACTTTAGCAATCTTAAATACAATACTAACAGCAACTATCCAATTCCAAGTCTCGAAAGTAAAGGCTTTATGTCATACATTATCTAGTTGAAAACAGTCAGCTGCATCACAAATGCCTTTTGAGGCTTTGTATGAATTGTACAGTGAAAAGAAATGTAAGGAAACAAAAAACAGGACAAATTCAGAAAGCATCCTTTATTTTCTCCTCAGCAAGTACTTTACGTAGTTACTGTAGGTTAAATATAGTAAATTCTGCATGTCAAGATGCTTTTACTTTTCATCACAGGCCCCTAACTTTTTGTTCAACATTAAATGTTGATCAAGGTGTTTTATATCTGGGAAAACAATGCAGGAACTTTTATTTTCTTCCATGTTGAGGTTCATTTTTGATTAAAAATGCTGACCACATGCTAATATTATTTTCAGTTTATTGAGATGTGAACATTACCTTCTATAACAGATTGTACTGTAATGTATTTATTTCTAGATCTTACTTTCTGAGGGGACTTGGGAGGGACTGCTAAGTCAAGCATCAGTTTAAATTAGTATTTGTTTTTACTGGGTTCGAAAATACTATATATGAATTAAATTCCCTCCTCCTGCACATCCGCAGGTTCCAAAACAAATCTGTATTTATTCTGTAGCAATATAGCCTCTTTTAGATACCACCTACTATATTTCATTCCTTCTTACACATTAATGTGAGAACAACCAGATAGACAGAATTTGATCTTAAACCTTTCTGAACAGGTGTATTTCAAAAACATTAAATGAATTCTGATGATGTGATTTGGACTGATTTGAACTTGAGTCAACGTGGAGCAGAACAGCAGAAGTTTTTTTTTTTTGGTGTTGTTTGTTTTAAATTTCTGTAGTCTGAAACCAATTATAATGAAATGGAAATGCTTTAGTTTGTTTTTGAATACATTAAAATGGCCAAGTTTAGTTTCTACATGAATTCTTCATTTCTTCCCCAAGAAAACATGTCAGGAAGTGTCCAAAACAGGTTCATTTCAGGGATCACAAGATCATAGAGTTGGATCCAAATGTACTTATACCAGTAGCATAAGGTAAATAGAAGTTGGTTTTGGCATGTTTTATTATGGCTCTCTTAAACAAAGTTCAAATTACTAAAGCCCCACAGTCTGGTCTCCAAGATTGATCAGAACAAGTTTCTCATACCTGATAGTTTATTCTTTCTTTCATTCCTTCTCTCTTTCTCTGTTGTTTTTGATCACCTGTGTTTTGTATGAAGGTCTCCAGTGTGTTGATTAGGACTCTAATAATCTACCAATGAGTTAGTTAACTAGAGTAATTCACCAGTAGATTCCCTTCAGATCTGTAAACACCTTTGCTTCTATTCATGTTTTTAGTCTCAGAGAACTGCAAATACAAGATTTTATGACCAAACAAGATTTCTAAGGAGCATTTCAGTACTTTGATTCAACCCTAATTAAGATGAAGTGGAAGTATATGAGAAATTGGTTTGCTTAATTGGCTCAAACTTGCCTGACTAACAGAGTGCCAACCTGTCTATGAGGACTTGCCTACTGAAAATCCCAAAAGAATAGAGGGAAGCTCTACAATGCAGGTAAAATTGCACTCAGTATCACAGACATAGGCTACCCAACCAAATGGTGTTATGCCTGAAATGTAGGTGTGTGAAACTAAAAGATGTTATAAATCTTCTTCAGAGAATGTTAGAAAATGTTTAACCCTCACAAAACAATGGAGGCAAGTGCAGTGTAGGAGTGAATGAATGGATTGACAAAGAACAGCAAACCAGGCTCTGTGAGGTTAAAAGCGACATTGAATGCTGGAACCATTGAACCCTGTGTCTTTTTTCCAAACTTTCTTTTTTCCACAAACAGTTGAAGTTTGTTAAATGGCAGCTAATTTTAGAAAATGATGCCAAAGAAGTGGAATTAGAGGATTTTAATTATGGTCAAAAGACTGCCATGTAGTGCTTTCTTATCCTACAGTCAAAAGATAATGAAACTGACTTTTTTACAACTCTAAAGGAGTTAAAAAGGACTGCAGCACTTTGTTACAAAAATAATAGTGATGGAACATGTTCTCTAAAAATTAAGATTTGCAAGCAAATCTTTAATGCTTAAGAACATAAAGTGATATTCTTTACATTCAAAAGATGCAGCAGTTGTACTTAACTTTACAAAGTTAAAAAAGTTCATTATCATAAAAACATAATTTAAAATAGTGCCTTTCAAATCAATTATACATAAAAGGAACATTAAACAAAAAAAATGCTCAGAGTAGTAGGTGCTCTCTTCCATTCACACAAATTAATTTTTATATAAGTTGTGTTGGGTTTGGCTGTGATTAATTGAAATTTACTATAAATAAATTCAGTGGTCATTTATCTATGGAAGATCATGTACTGTATGTGAATTTGGTTGTACAGAAAACAGCTCTTCCGGCAATCAGCACTCAGACAGGCACCTCAAGAAGGGTCTCCACTCATGCTTTTTTTCTGAACTCTCTTGCCACATTGATAAAACACATCACAAAAGTATCACATCTGTGATGCTAGCTGACCCACAATGTAAGATACACGTGGGAGTATGTGTCCATGCCAGGCATGTTTGCCCAAGCAGTTATTTTTGTTCATCTGTTATTGATAGAATGCCTGCACGAATGTTGGGTTAAATGTATTAGCAAGAAACACTGATGTTTTCATGACACATTATATTCCAAGAGATGTTTCAGAGAAACAAAACAAGGAGAGCTTTATTTCAAGAGCTGTGTGAGCTTCTGTGTCACTGCATTTGGACACCATCAGATTGCTAGCTGTTCTTTTAGGAAATTTCTGTCTTTTGTTTTATTGTATGACTATGTTGATACATCACCTTTAAATTGCTGCCCCTAGTACAAGGCACAAGATTTTCATTGTTAACTTTTATTTTTCCAGGAATATCTGTGTTGAACAGCATTGATCTGTTCAATGAAATTATGCAAAGGACAACTGAAGAACTCTTTTTCCCTTTCAGATATTCAACTTTAATAACTTAGTATTTTTCTTTTATGTTTTCTGAAATACCCCAAAAGCATCTAATAGAAATTATTTCACTTGAAATTCAAGCAATAACATTTTTAGCATAACATCCTCTCAGCTCCTCAGTTAGTTCACACTCAGGTAGCAACATGGGGTCACCCAAACGTATGGAGTAAAAACATTATAATGTCACTTGCTATCGGTATACTGTACCTCCCTTTACGCAAAGAAATTCTGCTGAGCTATTCCAGTGTTTAGAATTATTTTGTCTCCTGGTTATACTGTATATTCTCTGAAGTAAAACAAAATCCAGTGAAAAGGAAATTCTTGAACAAATTTCTCATGCAAACACAATTCATTGAAGTGTTTTTGTGTTGTGTTGTAGCATCTTCAGGCACCTAATCACTTAATTGGAAACAGGCTAGCAACAGAATCCAAATAGATAAACATTGGTTTACAAAATGACCAATATTTTTCATGCTTGCACTTTGCCAGACAACGTTACTCTCAGATATCTATTTTACAACATACTTTTGCTTCAGAAACATCATAAAGAAATATGATTATTTCAAATCTGATTTGCTTTATGCCAGGAAACCCCGTGATACACCCTGTACATTTCAAGAGGTTTTGTGAAAATTACAGATTATTGTTTATTAAACATGATCATTAAGGTATTTGAAGTAGCTTTCTAATTTTTAATAGTTCTCTCCAGTGATTTTTAAATGGCTTTGTTCAGTCAACTTTGATACAGTTTTGTTTACAGCTTTGTTGTACCAGACAGACTTGTCAGCCAATTTTCAACATTTGCATTTGGTGATTTTATATGTTTGTTTTTTACCTAAAAAAATTAGGAATCTAACCTAATTGAATTTGTCTCTTAAGAAATAACACATGAATTCCTTCTTTTCATGTATTTCCCTGTTGTTTGTGCAATATTTTAAAGTATGAGTTTCACCTGTTTATAATTGTGAAAATGAATCACTTTAAGAAAAATCTTTTGGAACATCTTGAGGCACACAGCTTTGCATCACTTCAGCCTCATTCTGCTTCTGGAGAGTGTACTGTTTAGGGTCAGACACAGTTCATAACATATTATTATATATACAGAATACAGTATGGTTATAGATATACTGCATGTGTTTAAATGCATAGATATGTGCCATTAGTCAAAATAACAGTGTCACTTGGAAACTGTTCCTCAAATAGGACTACAATCTAAATAACTATCATAAACTATAACCTGGAAGAAGCTATGACACATATTATGACATTTTAAATGTGTGTTTCTTCCCATTTAGAAAAAAAAACTGTGCTTGGATTTCACAAGGTCAAACTATGTTTAAATATGTCAGTTAAAACAAAATGTAACAGGTGATACTATATGTCTTTCTGTCAATTTCCCACATAGTTTTTACTCTATTTTTCAGCTTCACCTTTTAACCAAGAAGGTATAGGTGAAAGGTCTGCTTTTCGGGATGACAATGACCCAAAACATAGTCCTCGATCAAACCTTTATTACAAGAATAAAAAAGAAAAGCAACACTTTTGATACATCATGTGCAAAAACAAAACTGAACTTCTGTGGGATAAATATTGACAGAACTGTAAAGAAAGACTGCAAGAAGCATGAGCTGAGACAGGATTATGAGAAAATGGGCAATGAAAGCCAGCAGCTGGTGGTGCAGTGGTTAGCATTGCTACACCAATGTGTACTGTATATTGCATACAGCACAGCGCTGGGGCCCTGGGTTCAGTTCTGGATGTGGGTGCTGTCTGTGTGGAGTATGTTGTGTTTTCTCTGTGGTTGTGTGGGTATTCTGTGAGTGCCTGGGTTTCCTCTCACATTCCAAAGACATAGTGGTAGGTTAATTGGCTTCTGGGGTGAGTGTGTGCTGGAGTGTGTGTGTCTGTGTCTACTCTGTGATGGACTGGTGTCCTGTCCAGGGTGTACCCCGCTTTGTACACACTTCTTGTGGGGATAGCTCTGGTTCCCCCACAACCCTGATTTGAATAAACAGCTAGTAGAGGGGTGGATGGGTTGATGGATGGAACAACTTGGCTGTAAACCGCTGTCATTGTTAACAAAGCAGACATACCCAAGAGGAAAAAAAACATTAAAATGGAAGCAAAATATTAAATTTTGATGTTGTCTGTTGAGAAAGTCTGTGTATTATCATATAAATTAAAGAGTTTTGCTGGTGCTTTCCTTCTTTGTTCAATTTTAGTGAGATTGTCCAGAGTATTCCATAATTGTGGCAGTGTTGTGTTGTGGATCAAATTAATAAAAGTACATAAATACCACTAAAAAATGAAATGATTATTGGTGCTGCTGCACTACTATGGCTACAAATAATACTTTTGACAGCTTGGCCTATTCTCCTGTTAAAAGATATCCTCTACTGTTTCAAAGCATGTTTATGATTTGCTTAAGTGCATTCCAAAAGAAGACTGAAGAGTGTTAGTGATATTTAGGTCTTTGAAATTTTAATATTACACCACATGTTTCTGTTTTGCTGCATAGTCATTCAGACTAAAGCTGGGAACCTACTTCTTGAGTCATTATCCACCTATTCATTATCAGAATCGTTTAACATACAATCTGCCCTTTATCCACCTATAGGGTTCAAGTAGCCATAAGCTATATTGTAACACTTCCCCCTCTTTGAACATTTAATGAAGCAGCATCTGTTTCAATACAAGTTAAATATAGCAGTTGACTTTATTTTCTTTATCTCTGTCTAAAAGGTACCAAAATTCTAAAGGATAAAATTAAACATGTTTGTGCCCAAGGAAAGTACACTTGACACAAACCTTTCTTTTCCCTCTCTTTGCTCCATCAATCATAACTGATTACAAATTCATCACCTTGAATCAATTTGTGCTTAAGAGTTCAAAAGAAAGTGTTTATAGACATCCAGTTCCTTCTACACTAATTTATTTCATGTGGGTGTTATGGTATGATTACATGCTGGTAAGTGCAACATTTTCAGTTGCAGAGGATACTTTTATATGAGATGTATATAAGGGGTTTTTCTTTTTTCTCTTTGCTTATAACTAAAATAACTACCATACAACTACACTTACATTGTTCCTCAGTTTTAGCCTCTTATATTTATGGCATAACTCAGCACCCGGAAAATAAAGCAATATTTAAAAGATAGTGTTAAATGTATGTTTCTATTGTCATAGGATTTTTTTTAAATTCAGATTTAAAGTATTAGATTTTTCTATGGGTGTATACTCCAAGATGAAAATCCAAAACAAATGTTAAGCCTTTCAGTTACAAATGGAAACTTCTAACACTTTGAAAATGTTTAATCATTGTAGTTGCTCTGTCCATGGAGACATCTGCTTAGTAAATATTAATCTATACTCAATTGCTAATGACAAGTCAAAGGAATCCTTGAATTTACTGGTGCCAGAGCCTTGGGATAAACACTGGACCTTTAAAGCTCCTACCCATTCAGCAATTAGATCTAATTGTCACTGCAGGCAATAGTCTGTGGAAAAAAAAACCTCTTGCTGTTCTTGTGGAGGTTTTAGCAGTAACAGTCACGGTGGTCGTTCCCACAACCAACATCAGTGGAGAACACTCAGGAAGTAATTCCTGCAAGACAATAACAGAGAAAACGAGGAGCACTTACAGGGGTGCTCAGTGGTCAATTAGGCGACTTATATTCATTTGCAAGTTGACAAGAGTTGTTCAACAAAGGCAGGATTAGGGCTCAGCCAATAGAATCCTGCAGTACTTTCATTTCTAGAATTCCAGTGCTAATATTATATGCCTGACCACATTCCAGGCTTGAAAAGTTGAAGATGTATGATTTATTTAGTTGGTTAATCGAATCGCAATCCACAGTAAACTCTGTGACTAGTGGAAAATAGTATATCCATGCATAATGACTATTATTATTCTAAATATACAGTCTTTCATATTATATACTAAATATACATATTTTCATATTTGAAAAATTACATAATGATTGATAAATAAGGTAGTTGTTGTGGGGAAATGCTGCTGCCTCACCTTGCTGGGGTCTTGGGTTCAGTTGTGGATTACTTTTCTGGACAGACCCTATATGTGGAGTTTGCATGTTCTTCCCATGTTCACATGGGCTTACTTTAGATTTTCTCCCAACATGTGAGTCCCCTGGAGTGCACAGTGCATCTAGTATAAGATATGGGCTATTGCCACTCTTTTTAGATATAATTATTTTTTGTGGATGAGCACACTATTAATAAACAGGTCAATAGATCTATAAATAAGAAATATGGATAACATGGTGGCACATTGCTGCCTTGCAGCGCTTGGCCCTGGGTTCAATTCCAGAAAAGGGATGTGTGGGATATGTACAGTATATTCTCCCTATGTTAACGTGGGTCTTCCCACAGTCCAAAGACATACTGATAGGTTAAATGGCTTCTGGGAGTGTGTTTGTTTCTGTGTGTACCCTGTGATGGACTGGGGTCTTATCCAGGGAGTGTCCTGTCTTGTGCCTGTTGCTTGCCAGGGTATGCTCCAGCTCTACAACAGCCCTGTGTTGGATAAAGCAGTTAGAAAATAGATGGATGAATAACAAGTATTATTTCAGATATGCAGCTCACTGGTAACAATAAAGTCCAAAATAATGGCACAGTTTGTATTAAATGAAAATACATAGAATTGAATCACAATTACTATGCAGGATGCTTTCATATTTATTTTGGTTTTATTTATTTTTGTTCTGAACCAATGTTCTGAATTGTTTTGTCCTTTATTGTTTGTTTTCCCATTTGTGACTCATACAGTACATTCCCTTTTCAAATAATTAAGGATGAAAAATATATTTTGCCCATGGTCAAAACTAATAGTCACCCCGTGACTATTCTAAATTCACATCAATATAAGCACAACTGGAAACATTTTATTTATAAAAAAAAACATGTAATCTGATTTTTACCGGCCTTCATTATTGCTAAACCCATTGGATATATAATGTGCATTAATAAAACTATGGCTATGATATAATATGTATTTTTATATTCTGTTTTGTAAACTATATTTCTAGATAAAGATTTTTTTTCTCTTCCAGCCATAGTCACTCTTTAACATTTTGTATCTTGAGTTTTATTAAATGTGTTCAGCTCTACATTGGGTGCTTGTTAGGAAACTAAAATTAGTCTTGGTTTTTCAGAGAATCTGTCTCTGTTTTCAGTTGTTTTCCTCTTTTTGCTTCAACAGCTCTTATTTCAGTAGTTAACATTTTTCTGCATCAAATGTTTGTTGTCTGCACTTGTTTGTATTAAACATGGACTTTTCTTGGAATTTCCCCGAAAGAATAACTTTGCTTGTGAAGGGTATTTGGTGGCCCAATAATTTTATTCTGTCCTTCCTGGGAACTAAAATACTTTACCTTACACTCCTTTGCTGTGCTTTCACTGAAACGGGGAAAGTGGGTTATTGTTTTGTTAACCTACAATGAGGCAATTCAGTTACAACAGAAAGAACATTTTGATATTTGACACAATGATATTATCCAGTCTTCATTCATGCTCTGCCCTTTGGAAGGCAGTATGTAAGTTCTATAGGATTTGGTTGTCAACATAATTGCACCTTAAATAGTTAAATTCACCTAAATCACTGTAACAAGAAAGACTGGTAACGTTGTTTGCAATTGATCTGTTAAAACCCATAGGTCCCTCCCCGCACAGTCCAGCAGGCAAAAATATTGTCTGGGAGGTTACTGGTAATGTATGCACTAAATAAGAAAGTAACGAGAAAAGTCACAAACAACAGGGGACCATTTAATATTTGTTAGCTGGTTACAGGTTCATTTATTATATTAACTTGTATATAGATTATTACAGTATATTGTAAAATGAACACAGTATAATTCTGTATAAATAAGTGGTTTATACTGATACTTTCTAATTGAATGCCTTATATTTTAACTGCAGGTATCTACACTGAGAAACTGAATAACACAAGAATAGCATTAATCATGCAAACTTATAGGGTTCGCTCTTCATTTCCGTCTTGGATTGCTATCCGTGGCTAATTCTCACATTTAGGACACTTTTCCTGTCTAACCAGATAACCTAATAGTCATTTTTATACATCAATTTGTAAAATTGTCTATATATATATACAGAATATATACAGTATATGATGCTTGGGAAAGGTGTGAATTTCTGAAGACAAGAAAATGACCCACATAACAGCTTAATATAAGGTATGGGATATGTCTATGGTTGTAAGTTTTTTCAAACATCTGCAAAACAAGCATCTCAATCCCACAGTAGAAACCTAATATTCTCAGGGCATTTGCAGCATTGTTTTCAAAAGATGAAAAATTTAGTTTCAAAGTGTTGTCATGCAAAATCTTTCAGTTGCCAGTGAGAAGGATTTGTTTCAAAGACTTTGTAGAGGTTAATGAATGTGTCAATTTAAACTAATGTGATCTGTTGTAAGGCTCTGCTGTTCCAGAAAAAGCAATGTCTTGGAAGCCATATCTCATCGCCACAGGCAGTTGGGCACCACAGTTAAAATCAGTCACAGATTGGCATGAAGAAGAGCAGAGCTAGAACAATGGCACCAGAGGAAAAGGGGTCCTAATGAATTCCATTTGCAAGTCCACACCTAGAATGTCTAGACTTCACCTCCTGTGCTTTGATCAAACATTAAAATTGTAAATGTTACCAGTGACCTACAGGCAACTGGCCCCTGGCCATTGACTCTATTTCAAAGTGTTGATCCTCATCTGAAATCTATTGCAATCAAAAGGAGTTGAATCAAAATCCGGGCTATGTGATTTAATACAAGATATTCATTATCATGTGCTTTTGTCAGCAAGGAGGCTCTTTGTCAGTATGTGGCACAAAATAATGATTATAAAAGACGCCTGTAATGAACTGTGAAGGTGAAGGTAACAGATTTGCAGAAATATCTTTGTCATTCAGGGACCTTTTTATTACCGCACACTTGAGTAAATGTTTCGCATCCACACAATCAGATCAGATTTAGATTATCTTGTTTTCTTAAAAAAAGATCTCCTTACACAGGCCACAAATGTAGTTGCATGTAGTTGAATTATCTTTGGGCTTATTGTATTATTGTATTATTACTCTGTTTACAAAGATAAGTCTTTCAAATATCTATGAAAATAGATATTTGTTTTTTAATGTTGAACTAAATGGTCAGATGATTAGAAAACAGAAAACAGAAAAAGTGGTCTGTTAATCTATTCCCAAGTTGTTGAATATCTTATAAATATATTATTAAGACAATTATAATAGAATCTTAAATGCAGAGAGTTTGAACCAAGAAGTGCTTAATTCAATGACGAACCTCAGGAAATTAAATTACCAGCATATTCCTCTTGGTTCTCGGTTTTAGTTACATGATGCATCTTCCCAAATATTAGAATAATAGACTAATGCTGTGGTCATTTGAAAGGTTCTGAGTCTAGTAAAGAAAATAAATCATTGCAATTTGCATCCACATTCAGTTTACTAGCCTTCTGTAGGTAGGGCATAAAGAAATTAAAAAATTCAAACATGTGGCATCTTTGTCACATTAAGATTTGATAATACATCATGAACTATTAAGCAGCAACAGTCTTTGGTCTTATTTGGTATGTTGGGTTTAGAACTTATGTCTCTAGCATTTTGGTAGTTGGTAGCTCACTACAGATTAATGTATTATGTTAACTTATATAGATACGATAGAATTAATATAATTCTGTATAAATCAGAGATTTATACTGATTTTGTTTCTTTATGCTTTTAATCATATTTAAACTCTCCAATGACAGTCTGAATAACTCAAGAATAGCATTAATCATGGAAAATTCAGCAACAGTCTTTGGTGTTGTCTGCTATGTTGGGTTTCTAACTTGTGTCTCTAGTTTTCGTTCATACTGTTGTTATACATTCCTATTATTTATGTTGACACTCAAGCTGGAATGCCTACACAAATATATTGAAACCTGAGAAATGATTTCCTTTATATGTGTACTATTCTTGTGAAAAATATAAAATTTGTGGTAAATCCAAACCAATAAATGAAGAAAATGGCAATTATAGTAATTTAAGTCTTTCTGGCAGAACTTAATTTTTGCCAATTTTAATCTTATTGTTTTGAATAGTAATTTCAACTAATTTTCAAAACTGTCTCATGTCATTATTACTTCATTAGAGAGTTTTATATAATTTATGTTCTCAAAGAGTGCTGGTATTGAATAACAAAGATCAGGAAGAGTTGATAACACAAATATTGTCTTCATCCTTCATCACCTCGAATGAAAAATTCCAAGATAATTGTTTAAATGCCCTGCAAAGGTTTTAATGTGCTATACTAAAACCACTTGAATTACCCTCATTTTTCTGAAGCAGGGTAGTTTATACAGCAAAACATAAGATAGTTAACAGGAAAATTCAAATGTATATATTTCAAAGAAGGAATATCATTTTTATAAGCTCTGAGATAACTGTCACATTCTTGTTGAATAAAACCAAAAACTAATACATTGAACATTTAAAAATGTAATGTGTAAAAAATGCGAACCTGTGCAGTCAATCGTCACATCAATTAAAATTTAAATTATCAGTATGTTTTAAAAGAACCAGAAGACATTTTGTTTGTGGCAAACATGATATGGGATACTATTTATTCCCAAAGTAAATAAATGATTACATTGTCCAAACAATCAGAAGTCCACATGATAAAAGTTGTATTGTAGACTCTTTGGTATTTTTTTTAATTCAATTTTTATAATTAAACATTTTGATAGATTTAGTGATTGTCTTTAATTTTCATTCTTTCCCCCCCATCTTTATTCTGACAGACTAAAACAGGATTTAGAAAGAACAGAGTTTGTTTTAAAACTTGTTTGCTTACTATTTTCCTGTCTAATGGGTGCATTAGTTTCTTTGCAATAAAATGGTGTATGTGTGTTTGTACATACATATAGTATTTCACAATTGTTTAAAACATGGCTTAAAAGGTTGTACTTGTGTTAAACGCTTTTTGTGTTGGACATTTAATCTGTGCTTTTGTGGTTAAAGACTTGTATATATGGTCTGAGAAAAGCAGCAAATGCAAACAAATACCTTTATTGTTCACCAAATTTAATTACAGGTAGATAATAATCATGAAAATATTTCTTACATATTTCTAAGATGGAATAAAATGTGCCTGCAATTGTGATCTGAAAAGGAGCTGTCTCTGTGTTTGTTGAGACGAGACTAAAGAGGTATTGTGTGGTCTTATCTAAATCTGCCCCGTCTGTCATATTATCCTGTTAAAAACTGGGATGCAATTTCAACTTGAGGCCCGTCCAACAAAACCTCACTATCCTACATATAATATTACTGTCATTTTCAAACAACTCTCTTTGCATTTAGTGAAACTGAAGTATGTATTATTAAATTGCTGGAGGGGTTCTGGGGTAATAAATGTATATGTATAAAAGGGGAATGTATCAGGTTCGTGTTCTGCACAAAAAAACTTCTACAAACTATTCATACATATTGTCCTTTTACATTAACAAGAAGAAATGTCAGCCTTGGTATTAATAATTTCTCCAATGTTAAATCTATGAAACAAGTACAAAACTGCATCTATCTGTGTATACAGTATGTATTCTGTTAATATAATATTAAATTGCATGTCTACTAGAAAAAAGCACATCTGTAGTTACACTTTTCATAGAAATCCAACCTGACTAAGTTATGCAATGACTTGTTTTACGCTTTCTTACACAATAGGTCCTTGATATGTGATACAATGAGACACAACTGCTAGATGTAACTCAAAGCACTCTTTTAAGGATCTTGCATGTAAAGATCTTCACAAATAACAAAAGTCGACACAGTGCTACTTGATTTATTTCCTTGCAGCCAAAAATAAAGCCACTCAACAGGGAAATGATGCCTACACTTCAATATAAAAACAGGGAGAACATCTGATGTAGCTTTTTGACCTTTGCACCTGAACTCTCTTCATTTAGCAGCACAAAAATACACCATTGGTTCAATTGTAGTGCTGAACTAAACACAACCACTGCACACAATAGACTGGATAAAATCAAAGCTTGAAGGTCCCCTATTTAAATTATTCTATCCAGATATTTTACTCAAGTATTTATCTGAAATGTTCCCAAAGAAATTAAACAATGATAATGATAAATTTAACATTATCCTTAAAATCAATACCCTGTCATTCAAAATATAAAAATGTTTTGTAATGGAGAGACACAGTAATCAAATATGCTGGATATTCAATGACAATCCTCATATTAGCAGAGTCATCTTTGTCTACTCCCCTAGAGAGGGAACAATTCCATTTACTGAATATCTTCTATAGAATAGAGCACCAATGGGGGTTGAAGCACCTAAGAGTTTTTGAACACAGTTTATGGCCAATTGACATCTAGATATATACTGTAAAAAAGTTATTTTAGAGGATATCTTGTTAAAATATTGTAGGAGAAAAATGGAATGGAAATATACAGAGTACCGCAGTACATGTAAAATATGCAAGAAAGAATCTGGGTTATCTACAGTCATGGTGTCATCTTAATAAAAAACTATTGGGTACATAGGGAGTAGCAGGATATGGAATATACACATTGGGATTTCAAGATGAAAACTGCTCATGAAGTTCTCTTCTCTGCTGTCATAAGGTGGATAATGTACTGTATTAATATTTGTTTTTCATACGAATTCTACGTTTTAAATGTTATAAATCTAAAAATTCAAATATATTAATAGCACTTTGAGAAGCTAAGTCAGAAAACTATTAAAAGTATCTGCATTGCTCACAGACTAAATATAATATTTATTCAAACAAGTTGATGAATGTGCTTTACCGGTAATAAAAGAACAGGTACAGCCAAAACCCCAAAACAATAGAAGAGAAAAGTAGAACAAATCGTGTCCTAAAAATACAAAATGATTGATTCCTTCTCTATATGTTATATGTATGCTCTGTATTCATTTGATGAAAAAGTAATAAACACATTACACAGCTCAGTCTTGAAATGAAAAGACATTTTGGCATTTGTGATCAGTTAATGAAGTGTAAAATACCAATTAAGGAAGGAACAAAAAATGCATGATGCATATTTTATTTTGATGCACTGTTTAGATTTTGTGAACTTGTGATATCTTATGCTAAAAACAAGCACATAAATAAAGAAATAGAGTTTAATTCTCTCAGGCCATGTCAATATCAGTGCTGTACTCAGCTAACGAACAGAACTTAAGTAATGCAGTGAATTAAACATAATGGTTAAATGTAGGTCTTCTCAACATAGGGCACAGTCAAAAACACACAAATAATAAACTTTAGGAAAGATACTAGAATATATTTACATACTGTACATGTATACGTATCAATAGATTATACAGTATAACACTAGTCCATCATATTTCTCATCGCTGTTATTACATGACTTATGCTCAACGAAGAAACACTGTAACCTGAACATGTTCTTTGTACAAACTGATAGGATTCTGTAAATTGCCATGAATACAGTTGAGGAACAGGTATCAGGTTTATCCCATTCTGAAGAAGGCTCCACAGCCGAAATGTTGTGTTTCCTTTATTTTCTCTTCCGCATGGAATAAACCTGATACCTGTTTCTTTGCAGCCTACTGTACGCATGCTGACACAGCTACCTACAGTACTATGAATACAGTTGTTTGCTTAAAAATTATTAATATTAATATTAACAATATGGTCACAATAGATACATGATGTTCGTAAAGCCTTTTTCCTGTAAAACTTTATTTTCTAATTACCTAGATGAAAACATTATGAATGTTATCTCACATGGACCTGAAGTTTAATGTTTCTGGTTCTCTTAAATTGTTTAGTACAGCCTCCTTGCAAATGGGGCCAGGGTTTCAATGGTTTAACTGACTGCATAAACAATTAATACATAATTAATATTATGCATGTCTTAAATACAATTCAGATTTTTGCTTCCAGTTAATAAAACATATTTTATTCGACATTTCTACTTCACTTTGTGCATATTCTTAACAGCCTGCAGTTAATTGATCTTTACAGATAAGGCAGTCTTTGAAACAAGTTTTTAAAACTGCAGTAGCTCAGAGCACAATTTGCAAACAGCTGTCTCATCTTTTTCTTTTTCATTCTTATACTGTTTGGTGTTTTAGAAATTGGATTTACTTATTGAATTTTACACAAAGAACAAAGCAGATGTCCTGTTTCTTTTTATTTTTGTTTGGTGCTTTGCTTATTTTTTATTTTACATTTCACAATTGAAAAAAAACATTTCTCAGAAAAACCACAGTAGCATTTTGCTTTGGTCTTTTAAAATCTCTGACCTGCTCAAATAGCAAAATGATTATGCTTTTCAGCGGATGAATGCCAAATATATATATATTTATTTAAAACACTCAAACCATGTTGGCATTCAAACTAAACAGCAAGTCTTCATCTGACAGCACAAATCTAATTTAATTTCTGATTTTCAATAAAAGGGTCTAATATTATACTTTAAGTGCCAGAAATAATGAAAAAAACATAAAGCTGTCTTATTCTGGTAACTGTTCGAGTTACTGTACATACACCGAGGTAAAAACCTGCCGATACTATTTAATATACTGTATGTTACTTGTTTTAGATTTTGTGTTTTCTTGCTAATGAAGTTTGGCATTATACAAAAACTGTTTTGAAATAATGTGGTATCATGCTGTTAAAGAGCTTCGTTTTATTAATATAATTAATAATAATTAACTTTATTTTATATAGCGCCTTTAAAGGTGGCTTTTCAAAGCACTATACAGAATAACAACAACAATAATAAAAAAGAATACACAAGATAAAACACAATTACAATACACAGAGGAGACTGTGGATGGTGGTACTAAGTATAGTAGGAGCAGAGAAGTAAAGAATGGAACCAGTTAAGTAAATGCTCTTCTAAAGAAGAAGGTTTTGAGTCTTTTGAGTTTAGAGAAGGTGACTCTCTGATATCCTTGGGCAGATAGTTCCAGAGCTTGGGGCATGTATTTGAGTATCATCAGCACAGAAATGATAGCTGAGGCCATGTGATCTTTAAAGTTGACCAAGTGGAAGCATGTTAATGCGGAAGAGCAAGGGGCCCAGTATTGATCCCTGAGGAACACCGGGCTTAACAAGACCAATTTAAGACGTATACCCATTAAGAGAAACAAAGCGACAGTGATCATTGAGGTAAGACATGAACCATTTGAGAGCAGTGTCAGAAACTCCAAACACACTCTCAAAACGAAGTAAGATGTGATGGTCAACAGTTTCAAAAGCCACACTGAGATCAAGAAGGATGAGTATAGAAAGAGAACCAGAATCAGAAGCTATTAGTAGATTGTTAGTGACTTTGACCAGGGCAGTTTCTGTGCTTTGAAGTTGACAGAAGCCAGATTGGAGGGGTTCGAAAAGGTTATTTGCCATGGTGCCATGTAACTGAAATGTGACAGCACGTTCTAGAATTTTTGCAAGAAAGGGTAAGTTGGAGATGGGGCAAAAATTGTTTAGATTGTCGAGAACCATGTTAAGCTTTTTTGGCATGGGGTAATGACAGCAGTTTTGAGGACCGTTGGTAAAACACCATTACTCAAGGATTAATTTATAATATTGAGGACAATGGGACAGACAGAAGAGAAACAGGACCGAAATAAAGTGGTGGGAATGGGATCTAAAATATATGTGGTGGGTTTCATGTGTATAACTAGTTTATTGAGGGATGCAAAGTCAAGAAGAGAGAAGTTGGAGAGAAGGGAACCAGAAAAGTTGGATAAGGAGGGAGGAGGTATGGAAATGATATGTGTAGTGTAGAGAATGTGATGCTGGATGTTGTCGATCTTGGTGGTAAAGAAATCTAAGACTGTGTTGCAAAGTTGCGATGAGGAAGGTAATGTGGTGGGGCAATTTGGCTTTAGCAAACTGTTGATGGTCGAGAAAAGATGTCTGGGGCTGTTATGGTAATGTTTTCATGATGTAAGAGAAGTAAGTGAATCTATTGCTGTACAGTATGTAGTCATTTTGTTGTATTCAGATTACAATTAATAATCACACAAAAACAAAAAAACAATAAAGATGATTGGGAAATTATTAATTTTAATATGCCACAATTAACTTGGTACACACAGACGAAAGGAACACAGCCACAAATAGACTAATCTGAGATTTTTTTCTGCTTTTAGTTTTGTTCGTGACAAAATAAGTGCAAATGTAGATCAGTTTTTTTATAATATTTATTTAGAATTTTCCTTTCTTGTATGTTTTTGGGAACAAGCATCATTATCATTGTGTTGGTTATGATGCAAATAATCTTATTCTATTTTATTCATTTATTGAATTATTTTTTATTATTCAATTGTATTCATAGTGAAATAATTATTTTAAAATCATTGTGCATTACACATACTGTAGATTACATACATTTATTCAGACAAATCAATAAATGTGCTTTACCAGCAGTAAAAGAATCAAGTAAATAAAAACAAAAGAAAAGTAAATAAAAAGAACCGATAAGTAAAAATGCTATAGTACATTCATAGGTCATTTTTCCAAAAATCCAAGCTTTGTACAATAATAAATGCATGAAAGACGTAACAGTAACAAAAAGACTCAACAAATACAACCAAAACTAAAATGTTTCTATCATTAAAAGCTATAGTGGCCTTAAGTGTGGGCAATGAGTCTTGACTGTCCATTGTGTGAAGCCTGGTCTGAGTAAATAGGCCTGAACTGGCAGATCTCTGATTAAGATATTGTGATAGTGCCTAAAAAGCATCCAGGACTTACATCCAGGATGGAGTGCAGCTTTACAAGCCACAGAATATTGGAAAAACTGAAGATTTTAATAGATACCCCCATACAGTGGCCTATTCTTGATCAGATTCCCAAGCCCAGATACTTCAGCATACCACAGAAGTCCTTTATTCTTCTATTCTTTGTCACTTTTGTAAGCCTCTGTCCTACAGCTTACTCCTTCCTGCTCCTGATGTTATAAGTCAAGTCTGGTCCAATATCTAGCCAATGTCTTTTAATGTAGGCAGTGCAATACATGTACCGTAAATGTAAATGAATGGAAAACTCTGAACTGTAGTTAGTTTAATTTAAAGAAATTAAATTACATTTGCGTAAGATGATGCATCAGTTACAGTGTATAAACTATATGGTGAAGCAATAAGAAAGATGTCAAAATATTAGAATATAGTATACTGTATATTTAAAAGAATAAGCAATGTTATGTTAAAAAGGTAGCAGGACCACACTGAGTATTCTGTGTGCAAGTTATGTTATCATGATTCATATGAGATATTTCTTCTCTGTAACCGGTTCGACACAGACCAATAACCAGATACCAGAGATTCCCAGACATCAGACTGAAACAACTAAACCTTTTAAAAAGAGACAACTACAAGAGGACCTGCTTCAAGCACTTGAAATCCTCAAAGGCACTGACCCTATGGACCTCTTCTGAATCAACAGTTAAACCTGAACCAATGGTCACAAGTGGGAAACTATGTAGAAAGAAAATTGAGACATTGAAGGCATCTACAGTGCCTTGCGAAAGTATTCGGCCCCCTTGAACTTTTCAACCTTTTGCCACATTTCAGGCTTCAAACATAAAGATATAAATTTTTTATTTTATGTGAAGAATCACCAACAAGTGGGACACAATTGTGAAGTGGAACGAAATCTATTGGATTTTTGAAACTTTTTTAACTAATAAAAAAATGAAAAGTGGGGCATGCAAAATTATTCGGCCCCTTTACTTTCAGTGCAGCAAACTCACTCCAGAAGTTCAGCGAGGATCTCTGAATGATCCAATGTTGTCCTAAATGACTGATGGTGATAAATAGAATCCACCTGTGTGTAATCAAGTCTCTGTATAAATGCACCTGCTCTGTGATAGTCTCAAGGTTCTGTTGAAAGCGCAGAGAGCATCATGAAGACCAAGGAACACACCAGGCAGGTCCGTAATACTGTTGTGGAGAAGTTTAAAGCCGGATTTGGATACAAAAAGATTTCCCAAGCTTCAAACATCCCAAGGAGCACTGTGCAAGCGATCATCTTGAAATGGAAGGAGTATCAGACCACTGCAAATCTACCAAGACCTGGCCGTCCCTCTAAACTTTCAGCTCAGACAAGGAGAAGACTGATCAGAGATGCAGCCAAGAGGCCCATGATCACTCTGGATGAACTGCAGAGAACTACAGCTGAGGTGGGAGAGTCTGTCCATAGGACAACAATCAGTCTTACACTGCACAAATCTGGCCTTTATGGAAGAGTGGCAAGAAGAAAGCCATTTCTCAAAGATATCCATAAAAAGTCTCGTCTAAAGTTTGCCACAAGCCACCTGGGAGACACCCCAAACATGTGGAAGAAGGTGCTCTGGTCAGATGAAACCAAAATCGAACTTTTTGGCCACAATGCAAAATGATATGTTTGGCGTAAAAGCAACACAGCTCATCACCCTCAACACACCATACCCACTGTCAAACATGGTGGTGGCAGCATCATGGTTTGGGCCTGCTTTTCTTCAGCAGGGACAGGGAAGATGGTTAAAATTGAGGGGAAGATGGATGCAGCCAAATACAGGACCATTCTGGATGAAAACCTGTTGGAGTCTGCAAAAGACCTGAAACTGGGACGGAGATTTATCTTCCAACAAGACAATGATCCCAAACATACAGCAAAATCTACAAAGGAATGGTTCACAAATAAACGTATCCAGGTGTTTGAATGGCCAAGTCAAAGTCCAGACCTGAATCCAATCGAGAATCTGTGGAAAGAGCTGAAAACTGCTGTTCACAAACGCTCTCCATCCAACCTCACTGAGCTCGAGCTGTTTTGCAAGGAAGAATGGGCAAGAATTTCAGTCTCTCGATGTGCAAAACTGATAGAGACATACCCCAAGCGACTTGCAGCTGTAATCGCAGCAAAAGGTGGCTCTACAAAGTATTAACGCAAGGGGGCCGAATAATTTTGCACACCCCACTTTTCATTTTTTTATTAGTTAAAAAAGTTTCAAAAATCCAATAGATTTCGTTCCACTTCACAATTGTGTCCCACTTGTTGGTGATTCTTCACATAAAATAAAAAATTTATATCTTTATGTTTGAAGCCTGAAATGTGGCAAAAGGTTGAAAAGTTCAAGGGGGCCGAATACTTTCGCAAGGCACTGTATTAACACAAAGGATTGCCAAGTAATGGACCAACCCTTTCAGCCCTGTTTTTTAAACCAGCGCCTGGGTTTCATTCAAAAACCGTCTGTTTAGGATCCTTGGATCAATTACCAGACATCAACCAGCTATCAACAAAATGAGTTCGATAGACCAATGACCAAAATGACCTCTCCTCATTTATTATATGTTTCTCATGTTCTCAAGTTATTATAAAGCCCCATCATCCCACTGCTGGTCCTTCAGCTCACATGCTCTGTGTCACAGCAGCCACACATCCTCTTCCCCTGCACCACATTGTTACGCCATGGCCCCTGAGTACTCGTCATTCCACCTCGCATTCCAGCACGGTTCCGAATTAGCCCATTTACCCCAGCCTATTTAATGCTGCTTCACACTCTTCCTTGTGCACAGTATTAGGGTTTTTCCTGGCTACGACTTACTACTTGGTTTTTGGCTTCCTGACCCTGGTTTGTTCTCCGACTATGATTCCTGGTTTTGGTTTTG
Organism: Lepisosteus oculatus; assembly: GCF_040954835.1. Taxonomy (NCBI): domain Eukaryota; kingdom Metazoa; phylum Chordata; class Actinopteri; order Semionotiformes; family Lepisosteidae; genus Lepisosteus; species Lepisosteus oculatus. The sequence goes on along the minus strand of NC_090696.1, from coordinate 41,389,186 downwards.
GTACTTTGGTTCCCATTCTGGTTTCGACTCTCGGCTTCCTCAGCGTTTACAGCTCCGCCACTGGTTTCTGTTCTTTTGCACCAGCTTGTTTACCTACAGCTTTCCTACCTCAGATTGTTCTATCAACTACGCCTCTGGAGATCGGTCTGGTTTTCTGCATAGGGTCCTCACTACTATTTCCTAACACACATTGCCTAAAATTAGTCCCTGTGGTATGTCTGAATGCTTCTGGTATACTAATCAGTTATCTGTCCATTTTCCAGGTTTCCTAGGGCATTTGAAAATTAACTTTCTTACATGGGACTTCAACACTTTCTTGAAATCTAATTATGTTATGATTTATTTAAGGGGTATCAACTGTCCTTGTTGCTTTTGCAAAGAATTATAAAATATTAGTTAAAATGGCCTTTTGCCTTCTGCATCCATGTGACCTATCATTTTCGTCACTTGAACAAAGTTAAGATTTTGTTTTGAGATTCAGCTCCCAAGACTTGGAAATGTTGACATTTGCCAGGTGTTACTCATTGGATCGAGATCCTTACAGGCACTTCAAGTCACTTACAGTTGTTTTCATATCAGCAAAGTGTAACAATCTGCAGACGACATTTATTTAGCATACTGTCTATTTTTGATCTGTTATTAAATCTGTGTGGCACAGTGGTTAGCAGTGGGGCATATTCCTGAGCTGCTATCTGCATGGACTCAGGATCTCCCTGAGTTTGTGTGGGTTTCCTGCAGGTCATCTGGTTTCTCCCCTCCTTCCAAAGACATTCAGGTACAGTAGAATATTGGGTAAATTGGGTAAATATTGCCCTATTGTGTATGAGAGTGTGCATGTCTGTATTTTTGTGTGCACTCTGATGAACCAGCGCCCTGTCCATTGTGTATCCTACTATACCTTGCGCCTGTGGCTTTCAGGATAGACTCTGGCTCCGGCTTCCCTGCAACCCTTTATTGAATAAAACGGTTAGAAGATGGATGGATGTTATTCATTCTCAATTATCTCATAAATGATTTATTTCTGTTTTTCATTGCTTTTGCTACTCTGGAAGTGACATAAATTGCTTCTACAGCAATATGCTTTTCTTTTCTTGATATGCTTCTAGTTTTTACATTCTTTTTATGGCTATGAATTTTGGGGCCTTTTCTGAAGTATTTTCTTCTAATGATGTTTTAATTAATTTATTAATTCCCTCCATCACACTTGGGATTTGGGGGCTTATTAAAAAAACAATACAAATAATACCATATGCCACCCAAAACGGATATTGATTATAATTCAAAACTGCATAAGAAGAAGTAGTTTTTTGTGGGACATTTTAACTTCCCCCAGATCTGGGGACTGGGAAAGACCTGCAGGGATATCAGCAGCAGAAACTGCAATGTTTGAGGTGGTTAATGACCAGGTCCTTACTCAGTTTGTCATCTACAAGTAAATGCTTTTATAGATTCCTTGTCAAGCAATCAAGACAGAGTGAAGGCAAACAGAGATAATAATAATAATAATATTAATAATAATAATAATAATAATAATAATAATAATAATAATTGCTTACACTTATTTAGCGCTTTTCTGGACACTCCACTCAAAGCGCTTTACAGGTAATGGGGACTCCCCTCCACCACCACCAATGTGCAGCCCCACCTGGATGATGCGACAGCAGCCATAGTGCGCCAGAATGCTCACCACACATCAGCTATCAGTGGGGAGGAGAGCAGAGTAATGAAGCCAATTCATAGATGGGGATTATTAGGAGGCCATGATTGGTAAAGGCCAATGGGAAATGTGGCCAGGACACCGGGGTTACACCCCTAGTTTTCTCGAGAAACACCCTGGGATTTTTAATGACCACAGAGAGTCAGGACCTCTGTTTTACATGTCATCCAAAGGACGGCACCTGTTTACAGTATAGTGTCCCCGTCACTATACTGGGGCATTAGGACCCACATGAGCCCCCCTGCTGGCCCTACTAACACCTCTTCCAGCAGCAACCCTAGCTTTTCCCATCCAGGTACTAACCAGGCTCACACCTGCTTAGCTACAGTGGGCTGCCAGTTGTGAGTTGCAGAGTGATATGGCTGCTGGAGATGAGCAAACTGCGATCAGAATACTGTGCACTTAGAAGTATAGTTTGGAACTGTAAGGGAATAGTACAAAGCAAAAGTTTACAATTTAAATAAATTTGATTTTGTTGGAATGAGGCACAGTTTAACAAATACAAAATGGGATAGAATGGACATGAAATCAGTAGAAAATCGATGGCAGCAGTTCAGACAAATTCTACTTGAGTCATATGGATAGAAATGTATCCACAAAGTCAGTAAATCAAAAGCTTAAAAATAGTGTGCCAAATAGTTCAATAAATCAATTTAGAAATATATAAGGGATTGCTTTATAAAATAAAACAAGATCCAATTGAAGAAAAACAGGATCCAATTGAAGATTATGTTTAATGTGCAGGGTATTGCATGCCGGTAGAAAAAAACAAAACATATAAATACAAAATGGAAAACGCTTAGCCAGAAGAACTTATGAAAGAGACTTAAGTGTCTATGGTGACACATGATTTACGTTTTAGGCAATGTGGGGAAGCAATGAAAAAGACAAACAAAATCTTAGGACATAAAGTTAAGGGTAGAATTTTAATCAAAGTGAGCAATACCAAGTCTTTCATGCCATGATGATTATTCACATTTGTTCTTTATGGTACCATGTAACCTTTTTTTTCCTGAAAAAACAATAAACCAGTTCAACATAAAATTGTAAAATGCACTATTAAGACCTTAATTTGAATATTGTCTGCAGTTCTGGTAGCTATCTTATAGAAAAGCTATAGCTACACTGGAATCTACCAAGAGAAGAGAATCTGGATACATTCTAGAACTTAAGGCAATGTTGTGCACAGACAGGCTAAAGAAATTGATTCTTTTTAATCTTGAACATAGAAAACTATGAAGGGAGGTGTTAAAAGTATTCAGAATCCTCAAAGTCATTGACCAAGTCAGCCCAACTGATTTCTTCTGAATAAACAGTGAAACTGGAACCACGGTTAAAAAGCGATATTGTTGAGGCTGATACCCTGATTTATTTTCCAGGAAACAGCTAGAGTAATGTATTCACTCTTTCTAAAATGCATAAAAATGTGTTCACAGAATAATGATAAAAGTAGTAATTGTTTCTCATTTGGGATTCTAGATTTTAGGTTTAGTACATGGACATTATATATATATAAGTAATTGTTATTTCAGTAATTTTTATTTCATAACTGCTACCTAGTCTTAGGCATTTATGAAAATTATATTGGAAGTACACATTGCAGGGTAAAGTTCCCACAGCATAATATGGACAAATGGTATTTTCTCTTTCAGCGTTTTATCTCTGAACTATCAGCCCAAATTGCACCTTTGTCCAATAAATCTTGCATCAGAGAGGCAGGAGTAATTAGCCCTTTTAATAAGCAATAATTCATAGTTCACTTTACAGCCTGTCACTCTGAATGATGTTATTTGCCTGAATTTTTTGCTCTAGGCATAGAAGGCAGCCTCATTAAATGTGCATTAAATAAAAAACCCAGCCTTGTGTTCAGTTCCTTCAAATATAGTGCTCTTTAGTATTTAATGCATTCCCACAGACACTAATCGGCTAAAAGACTCCCTGTCCGCTTTTGATTAAAAAAAAGAAAGCTATATATTTAAATAATGAGTATTCCTAAGTACTCTGAAGTGAAAATCCTCAGTTCCTTAAAGCCAGTGACATAGGATTGTTCAATACTACAATACAAATGTTTTTCATTCCTATTTATTGCTTACTATTAACTATGTGATGATCTGCATTTAAACATTTCTATATAGATATGATGTAATATATTTTGGGGTGACATGGTGGTGCAGTAGTTAGCATTACTGCCTCACAGCCCTGGGGCCCTGGGTTCAGTTCCTGGGGTGCTACAGTATCTGTGTGGAGTTCCTTACTCCCCGTGTTCACATGGGTTTTCACCAGGTGGTCTGATTTCCTCCTGGAGTCCAAAAACATATCTGTACTGCTAAGATGAATTGGCTTCTGGGAACATTGGCTTCTGGTGTGAGTGTGTGCATGTTTGTGTCTGGTGTGTGCACTGCAATGAACTGGTGTCCCATCCAGAGTTTATCCTGCCTTGTGCCCATTGGTTGACAAGATAGGCTCCAGCTCCCCCACAATCTTGTAGTGGATAAAGTGGTTAAAAAACAAATGGATGGATAATATATTTATACACACATATAAACAAAGCCAAAAGACTGAACAGAATTTAGTTTCTGTGTGGGTTTTGACTATTAAATGAAAAAAACCCTGCCTAAGTTGTTACAGGCTAGATCACTTTTTTGATTCAAGTTGAATTTCTAGTTCCTTTTCAAAATCATTTCCCATTTTCTTTGAATAATTTCAATTTTTGGGCATATGCTTTATTGAGCAAACATTAATGGGACATGCCAAATAAAAGTATACCTAATCAAAAGCAGAAGCAAAAAAAAAAACAATTATAATATTAAAACTGTCAAATCGATTCCCATACAGTAACTGTTAAAACACATCATTGCAAGCTGCACAGTTTAAGACTGTCAGTTTGTTTTTATTTCTTAGTGTAGGATTTTTCTTCTCAAGAAGCTTTGAACAAGGAACAAGTGATGATGAAGCAGGTGTCATTAGGTTTTATGCAGAGAAGCTTAGCCAATGTAGTTGTTGTAAAGCTCTGGGGAAGGTCTTTTCTCTGGGAAGAAAAGACCCATTACTGAAATTGGAGCTAATTACCTGCTCCTTACCTTTTCTGGGTTTGTAAGAAGAGATGAAGATACAAAATGCAGTAGAAAATGTTGGGAGAGCTTTTGCTAATTGGCTAGTTGTTGCTCCACTGTCAAGAAGATGCAAGCTTGCAGTCAGTGAAGCTGAGCCTTTCATGACAAGTAAGAATTAGATTTTTTCACATGATCATTACCATTAGGCTGCACTTAGCCAAGAAAAGAAAATGAACATCAATTCAGTAGAAGCAAAGGGACATTTTCTGTGAAAATGTACAAACACAATTATCAGTGCAGATTAAAATGCAAAATGATCTTTGTTATAATATTCATTACGTGCTAAACGCTTATTTCAAATGACAGTATATTAGTATGATTAATTTACTGTCTTTCATGTGCTTATTCAGATATTTCAGTTCTGAAAATAGCTTTAATTAATGTACATTAATTGTAGTGCTTATGTTTGTTTTTTGAATTGCCAGAAATGCAAATATTATATGGACCAAAAATATTGTACTGTATATAATTGTTATCTTAAAAATAGTTGTCACATTCACAGCACAGACGTATTACTCAAACATTCCATGATCGGATACATACTACAATATAAACATAAATATTTATGTGTTTTGTTCTTTGGATTTCATTGTAAAGTGTTTAGACTTGTGTTAGTTTATGAAAGGTGCTATAAAGAAATAATTCTTCTTTCCTCTTCTTCCAGATGACAATATGTGGTTCAGTTATGCTACATACTTTAACTGTTATACAGTTTAGAAGCTTGTGATATCATTCTTTTGAGCAGGCTGGGTACTGTATGGACATTATTCAAATATAAACTCACAGACCCAATGCAAAACATCCACAAGTTTGTATGCCAAACATATCGGTATGATGGTGATCATGGAACTATCTCTATAACATATAAATAATTCATGCAAATAAGAAAATAAGTAGATATTGCTGTGATTAAGAAATTTACTTTTTTTAAGAAAGTAAAACAAGTCATCCTTAATTTTAAGATATTTTATGTTTTACTTCCCATGCAAAGTAACTGATGTTACTAAAATGTAAGTGTTATCATGTCATGTCATGTAGTTTTAGTGCCCCAGGGGAATAATCGGTTTGAAACCATATACTTTGAGAAAATCTGCTCAGACAATGACAGTCAATGTGACCATTATATTGTTCTAGAATATGTTTAAACATGCACACACGTTTTGTAAATAAATATCAGCCAACACTCTGGGGGAACTATGTACTGTACAAGATATGGAAATGATCTGCAAAATGTTTAATTTGAAAATGTTTATTAATCAATAGTTATGATACTGGAAATTCCAACTGCCTAAATAAGAAGCAAACAGTTAAAATGCACATCCTAAAAAGCTGCTGTCCTTTTCTTAGCATTGTATTATATGTATAAGACATTATGTAGGATACCCAACTCTAGAATATGTTCAATTTCTTTACTATTTCAGTAATGCAATGCAGCAAGTAAAAGTTGCCAGTACATGCAATTAATGAAGCTTAAAATATCTATATTTCCTTCTGTTAGTGCTGTCTACATAATGTTTGTTGCAAAGTGTAGTTGTAGTATGTTATCTGGCATAGACACTCATGCCGGCAGAGAAGTAAAACCTGCAGCCCAGAACTGTTCCAGTTAATGTGACGTGATTTGAGGAGAGCAGACAGGCGAAAGCAGTAAGCCCTAGAGTCATGTAAAATGCAAAAGAAATACTACTTTATTAAGACCTACTGATGGCAAGGGGTAACAGACATAGGAAACCAAACCATTAAAGTAATTTTCAATGATATTTTTCTGTTGTTCTGCTATAACTTCTACATACATAAATGGTGAGAGCTAATTAGTATCCAATCCCATAATTCCTATTCACTATTTGCTTTTAAAACACACTAAAGCCTTGAAAGATTTCCCTATGTAAGACAATTAATAATAAAAATAATCCAATTTTCTATACATTTTTCTAGGAAATCAAAGCACTGTACAATAGCACAAGTAATGCCCATAACAGAAGTGAAGAGAAGAAAATAAAAAAGAAACATTTTGCAATTGATCCTAACAGCAGTAAAACTGTAAAACAAAATCTTAGAGGAATGACAGGTCTGTAAGCAAAAATGAAATAATTGTCATCACTAATGGATCTGAGTGAGTTCCACAGATGTAGTGCTTTGCATGAGAAGCCTATATCACCACTTGTGGGAAACCTAGTCATCAACAAAGGGTCTCAGATCTCAGATCAAAAGTTGGACTATAGTCATCCACATTTATAAGATACATGTATGTTCACAGGCTTACACCTAGACCAATCAGTGCTTAATACATGAGCAGGAGAACCTTAAAGCTGATGTACAATACATTCAGTTACAAGCTGTAGACATCTGGACACACTACAACCTATTTTAGAACCTTACAGAATACATCAGTACATAAAGCACTACAATAGTCTAAACATGATCAAATAAAATCATGAATCACAATTCATGTATCACAATATATAAATAAAACAAGATTAATTAAGCAGTGACAGGCAGATAAAATAAAGAGACGCTTGTGACATTCCTACCATACTATGATAACACTGTGTAGAAAAATAAGAGCAAAGTTTCAACAGTACGAGGATTTGACTAATTATTCTAGATTATTCCTTCCCCAGTGCAGGTAACTCTATGCCAGTTTAGGGTGTAGAGCTTCCTGTTTCACCAAGCCAAGCTGAAGATCATCCTTCAAGCAGGTGGTCTAACAAGTTTGTCTGACGTGGGACAAGAAGCATAAAGATTTACTGTATTGAGGAGCTGGAGAAGAGCAATGTTTAGATATAAGTAGATAAAATGTGCGCACCCGTTGCTTTGTTGCTTTGTTTTGAGAAATGGGATCATTTTCTTCTCAGACTGTTCTTTCACAGATTATTTTAATCAGATAAACAGCAAATGAGTGAGGTGTACTGGCATTCCTAAAGAGGGTCATATTATGTTCTATATTACAGTTATTCTTCCACTACCATCATAACACATGCTATAGGTTTGCCTGTTTTAAGTGCATTATTATAAGCTTGAGAAATTTAGGTCCTAGTTTGTAGATTTGGAAACTAATGTTTTGGGGTTTTGTGTTTGATTTAACAATTTCCTAGCAGAGGTGTAGGTTGATATTTCTCTCAGCTAGTCAATATAATTCTTTGCTAATTAATTTTTAGATTTTATTTAAACTTGGAATTATATCGTTATGGGGAGATATATATTTTTACATATTTTTCTAAATGATCATCTGTGATCATCTGTTATTTGTGCTGTATATCCTTAACTGCAAAATGTTTAATTCTTGCTTATTAGTGATGTACAGTACTTTGTATTATATATGGTAATTCCAGCTCCCAGAGGCAAGGGCATCATTCAGTGCTTTATTTTTAAAATTAAGTTATATCCCAGAACATACATGGTTTAAATGAATGCATTAGAAGATCTAAATGTTTAATAACTGACCATTTTACTATTTGAGGGTGCACTTTGTTTATCTTGGATTATTTTGAGCCAGGGCCAGGCATTTGGTTAACCAAATCCTTCTTCAAACCAGCAGACTTACCAGGTTGTGGTTTACAGCTGAAAGATGATTGACTAGTGCAGTCATTTCTGCCCATGTCAGGAGTTGGCAGGAAAGCTTGTTCTCATTTACTGTATGCACTTCCAAGCTTTCCCAGGATTATGCCCACAAACTCAGGTTCATACAGTACCTCTGCCAAAAACTTGGGTCATTGCTCCAGTGTAATCCTGACCAAGTAAAAGTATTACTCTTTACTAATCTCTTTGGTTAAAATAATTTTTGACCTGACCATGGTCCTGATTGTCCTCAATGTAGAAGGTTGCAGGCCTGTTTGTCATGCAAACTTTCATTGCTTCTTTGGCAATTCATAGGCTGTGGCCTCTTGTTCTAAGGTGGTAAAATATTGCTCAATACCGCCATTATCCTGCAGATGGTAGGGTCAAGCCAACAATACGATGTTGGATGACAAGGGTCCAGGAGACCTGGAAAGCAATTTTGGACTTTTAAGGCACACCTTTCACAGTTATGATGTTTGTTAGAGCAAGTGTAGAAAATATAGAAATGGAAATATTAATTAGCACGGAAGATTTCAGTCTAGAAAGCAAAATGTTTTCCTTCTAACTTCCAACTCTACTTGGCACGTACTCTGCCTTTTAAAAGTTTCAGCTGAGATTTTCAGTATGAACTCTAAAATCATTTCCTATTAAGTAAATGACAGAAAAGCAAAACTACTAAACATTGTTTTTAAATAAAGTAAGTTTTGTTGTACCTTTTTGGATGAATTATTTTAAAAAGCTGTGGAGGAGTCAAAGCATAGCAAGTAATGGGAACAAGGCAGGATACACCCCAGACACGATGCTAGTCCATCACAGGAAGATGGAAATGTATGGGGAACATTGGTTGACTGGTGTCTCTTGATCAGGTATTTGTTGTTTAGTAATTAGGAACTCATAAAAGAGCTGTAAATAGCCTATCAACCTTGTCTTGCCTTGCCTTCAGTGCTTGGAGCCTGTAGTCAAACTGTAAAAGAAAAAAAAAACAAATATGCAATCAAAACCAGAAAAGAATTTTGAATACTAATATATACAATTTAAATTATAATGAAGATGAAAGAAACCATAGTTTATAATTATCAAACAAAAAGGAGTCACCCAAGAAACTCCTCTGCTGTTAAAGACAACAAAATTATATGGGGGTTGTCAAGGAAAACCATAAGAAAACTGTCAGTAAAATCACAAACAACTTCAAGATTACAGGGGTGAATGCACAAAATCCACAGTTCTACAAAAATGCTACAGCAAAACATGTACACCTATCATCAGCATGAAGAGCACAAAAGCCAGATTAGAATTTTCTCTGAAGTAAATAATGACCAACAGAGTTTTTCCACAAAGTATTATGGACAGAAGAGACCATGATAGGTTTTTACCACAATGATGTGAAGGTTAAGGTATGGAGAAAGAAAAGAACTGCTGATGATACAAAGAGCTGCACTCCACCTGTGAACCATGCCAGAGATCATGGCCTAGGCACCCACAGCCTCCTCTGAAGCACTTGTCTTTATTAATGATTTAACTAATTATGGTATCACAATGGATTCTAAATTTTTCAGAAATATTGTATCTACTTATATACAGTAGTTCACGAAACATCAACAAGTTGCTCTTTCTGTTACTGATTCGGTCAGAGAAACCTAAACCAAGTAGTGAACCCACTTGTGGGAGCCGACAGAGACGAGTCGTGATCCTAATACCGTAGCCGAAAGAGAGAATCCAAGGGAAGCCAGTGATCCAAACCGAGAGGGAGTAGCCAAAGCCAAACCGTAACCCAAAACCGTAGACAAAGGGGAGAGCCGAGAATCCAAGGGAAGCCAGTGATCCAAACCGAGAGGGAGTAGCCAAAGCCAAACCGTAACCCAAAACCGTAGATGAAGGGGAGAGCCGAGAATCCAAGGGAAGCCAGAGAACCAAACTAGAAGAAAGCAACCAAAGCCGGGCCGTAATCCAATAGACGTAGTAAAAGGGGAAAAACCAAAGTCGGAACCAGAACAGTACGAGGAGGTTGAAGGCGTAGCGCAACTAAGAAGCTCGAAAGGGAAACCAATACTGAGCGAGGAGGTAGGGAAAGACTAATGCTTAAATACCAGATGAGACGGAGGTGTGGTGGTGAACGCGTACCGTGATAGGTGGACTGATGAACTAAGGCTACGCCTTCTTCTGCCTCTTTCATTGCCGAGAGGCAGGGATCGTAACACTATCTTAGTCACTGAAGGTCCTGCAGAACGTGTCCCAGCAATGCCATGTCTTTCAAACTAGCTGGGGTTTCTTGTAAGCAATTTGGTCGTAATTATAGGCAACTAGGCCTGTCAGGCCTATTCATGACTCTAAGCTTCCTGGGATATTTTGCTCAATTAATGAATGAGCCCACACTGCCCTTGGTGTACCCCACTTACGCAGTTGTTTCCATTTTTATCCACTTCCTTTACCAAATTCTGAACTCAAAACAAAATTAGATTGTTATATTTATTTATATATAATTTATGGTGGCAGTGGAATAAGCAGATAACCAATATTAAAAAAAACAGTTACTCAAATAAAATAAAACACTGCTTAAATAAATTTTAAAATACAAAAATTCACAGAAATCCACTATATAAACTACTACAAAACTAATACTTACCAACTATAGTGAGTACCAGATTTCTAAAGCATAAACAAATTATTTTTGTCTTAATTCTCAAATTGATTCAAGCAATGTTGGTACTGCTTTTCTTACCACAAAAAAAATCTTCTTAACGCATATTTATGCAATTAAATGGAAATTAACAGTTCCTGCTGAAAATACATCAATATAAACAAGATTAACTTTATTTAGTATAATGTATATTTATAATTTAGAATATAAACCCTTTGTAGGGGGTTCAATGTCATATCAGTGCCAGGAGTCAAGTACCAAGTAATCAATGAAAAAAATCTATATTGAAATTAGGCCAGAAGAATTGTTTTTTTTAAGAAACTCTCTCATTATCTTTTGTTCTCTTCTTCCTCATTCTTTAAATTGTACCTATGTTAAGAAGTATATTGATCAGATTTTAGTTTGAATGATTTCCTTATGCTTTTGGAAAATTGTATTGGAGCTGTCAAGGAAATCTGTAAAACAACCGTCAGTGAAATGAGAAACAACCTTAAGATTGCAGTGAAAATCCACAGCTCTACGAATGCTACACCACAACATGTAAACCTATCATCGGCACCAAGAACAAAAGATTTGCTCTGAATTTCTGTACATAATGACCAGGAGAGTTTTACAGATTAAACTATGATATATTTTTTACCACACTGATGGGAAGAGCCCTGTTCACAAGGGCTCTTATATGCTTGTTATAAAAATACAACATTGAGTGCCATCACAAGAACAGGATATTGGATACATGGCATGTGAAATGATTCATTTAATGTCTTACAGTATATGACATGCATCATTTGGACATGTAATCATAAAATTGGAAATGGAGGTAAATTCAGCACTGAAGAGCAAGAAAGACAAAAATCATAAACTGAGGAGTAGAAAACGTTTTCCTCTTTCTTTGTACTGTAGTTCTCAGTGTGAAATTAAAATTAACTTTTTCCTTTGAAGCTCACCTGCTTCCTATTAGAAGTGGATTAAAACATACTGTACAGCTCACCCTAAGATTAGGAAAATCCAGCACTTGTACTAATCGATGTCCAGTATATGCAAATTTATAAACAACACTTGAGGATAAAGGATGAATATCTACTCCATGCTTAGTACTTTAAAAATATCTTTCCATATGTTTTACGTGTTTGAAGGAATTCCTGCTCTTGCTTTCCAGGCCCCTAGGCAATTGAAAGATGGTGGCAATCTAAGGAACAAAACGTTGTTGATTGAAATGCAAAATCATGTTAACTATATCCTAATTCATGTTATAAAGATTTAAAAGAAAGAGTTTACACAGCTCTGTTTAAATTATTGTAGGAGCCACAGCATGGTTCACATTCTGTGAAGAAGATATTTAAAATTGTGGTAAACAACACATGGAAAAAAGCATGTTTCTATGCCTATCTGCTTGTTGAATACTATTATGAAAGATTCTAACCAGTCTGTCCACATATTTCTATAGTTTCCATGAGTAAGTGGGGGTACACAAAATGAAAGATATGACAGTTCTCAGTGTCACACATATACTTTTTAAGGGTCTTTGTTCCTTTTTCCTCATAACAAGTTCTTTGTATCCCCCAGAGCCACCAGTACACCCACAGACCAGTACAAGTTATCCTACATAACTATAGGTTTTGACTCTCTATACCTGTCATGCCCGACATCTCTCCCTAGAGGGCGCTCCGCTGCTCCCATTATTGTCCTTGTGATTGTTATGCTCCCCAGGTGTACCCTCTTAGCTTTATTATTTAAAGACTAGCTCCTACAGTACTCGGTGCTCATCATTAGGGAAAGAATGTCTTGAGGCCCGCCTAGCACCAGGAAACCCTATGTCCATCTCCTGAGGGCATAGGCCTCATCCCCAACACCTCCCGCTTCCTGAGCACCCCCCTTTGGGGGATTTTAACCTTGTCGCGTCCCAGGATGGATTCTTCGTTGATGGACTATTGGACTGTGCCCTGACCTGCCTTTGGACCCATTTGGATTTGGATGCCGTTCGTTGTCTTCCCCGTTCACTGTCTCACAGATTGTCACTATTATTTTGCGCACTATCAAAGCCCTGTGTGTTCCCTTTTTACCACGCCTCCTGTTTTCTCCACTCTTACCGCATCGCATAGGGATTACTACAAAACCTGACACGGATCTCAGTCCATGTTCGTGACAATATCCATATAGACACTCAAATGAAGAACACAAATACTCACAATAGTAAACATATTACCCATAGTTTCCCCAATAACCCAACCCAAAAGTCCCCAAATAAAAAACAAAAGAGTCCTATAGCACCACTCTAATGAAACAGCTCTGTCCTGTTACCTCTGGTGCCTTTGTCTGCCATACCATGGTAAAAGAATAAACTCTGTCTAGTGCTTTGACGGCATACTCTTCAGTCCTGATCATCCCAAACAGTGTAGTCCAATATGGTCCCTCTACCCTGTTTCTGTGAGTCTAATACTTAAAAGGGGAAGATGCCAGAGCATTCTTCTTCTGATCTTTGTAGTGTGCACTTCTATTCTTTCAATTCAGGGTCATAGGGGAGCAACTAGTACAGTGAAGGGTACACCCTGGGTGGGAAGTCATTCGATTGCAGGGAAGGCAGTGTACTTCAGAATTCTGCTGCTCTCAAGTTGAGGTTGACTGAGGTTTATAAAGCCCCTTTCTGGCCAGAGCTCAGGCCTTGCAATGAAGGACGGGAGTGTCCTGGTAATGACGTGGGTATAGACAGAGCCAACAGCCAAACAGGCTAGACTGTATGCAGATTTCCAGGTGTAATGATGCATTGTCCATGCATGTGTCCAATGTGTGGTGTAACTAACAGGTGCCTATGCAAACCATCAGTTGTTTTTTTGCCAGCTATCATACTGCTTGTGGCAGGAAGCAGTGAGAATTTGATGAACAGAGGAGACCAAGAAGAAAGACACCAAACCTGACAACAACACTGGCCACTATATGAAAATTCAAACTCCATGTAATCAACTAAACCTGTTGACCAGCACTCATTTTTTTCACTGTGTGACAGAAGCATTACATTTCATTATGCAAAGACACATACAGTAGTATGCAAAACTTAGGGCACCCTGGTCAAATTGCAAGTTTCACTGAATCTCTTAGTGAAAAGAAGTTAACACAGCCTCTGAATGGTATAAACATTTCTGCACAGTTTAATGCACATTTATTATTTGTATGGACATTATTATTTTATTCATTTAATTATTTCAGGGAAAACACAGAGTTGAATAATTGTCTTTAATAGGCACTGTCAGTGAGTGATACAAAACAAATGTACTGACAAAACAAGCAATATCTCCAACAGGATAAAACAGACTTACCCTACTGGGAGTTGAGAGAATAAGTCCAGAGATCTACCTACAGTTTTTTAGAGAAATCATTCTTACACCTGTTTTTATATCCATTGAAATGTGTTTTTCACAATTCCTCTAGTTATTTACTATGTATAATAACTATGATATTATTATAATATATAATATAGTATATAGTATAATTTAGAATATACTATACTATGTAGTAAAAGATAGAATATAATAGATTCTTCCAGTTATTAACGGCTATCTACATGTTAAGATAATTAGCTGCATTTAAGAATACACACACTGTGCCAAAATATTTACATATATACACAAGCAATCTTCATAATTAATATGGAGTTTGTAAATGATATGTGTGTAAACACATCCATCCATTTTCTGATCGCTTCATGCAACTCAGGGTCATCCAGGGGAGTTGAAGCCTATCCGTCGCAGGGCACAGAAAGTCTCAAAAGCACACATTCACACCAGGGCAAAATTATGTATTTGGACTGTAAGGAAAAAAAAGAGAACACCCTGTGAAAACTCATGCAAACCATTTAAACTCCATACATATAGAACCCCAGGCCCAGGGGATCAGCACTGCAAAGAAGCAATACTAACCACTGTTCATCATCAATGGAACCAATACCTGACCTTGCATACTGTAGAACTAATCATTTTCAGATATACATGTTTAATTCTGCTCTCTGCAGATGCGCACACTTTAATCATTCAGCGTGCTGAAGATTTTAAGGCTAGGTCCTGACTACTTGGTTGCATTAGTAACTTATTATTCGACTTGTAAGGCCTCATTTAGAATATTGTTTACACTTTTGGTCACCACATTGTTAAAAAGTATTTTTATTGTTTAGAGAACTGCAACCAAATATTTTCCATGGTTAAAGGGAATATCCTACATTAACAGATTGAAGTAACGGAAACTTTAGTTCAGAATAGAGAAGATTAGAAGGGGACCAGACACAAGCTTTCACATTCCTTAAAGGTACTGACAAAGTGAACCCAGTGCTTTTTAGAATGAACAGTGAAACACAAACTGAAGGACACAGGTAGAAACTGCATGGAAGTGCACTTAAAGCCCAAAGGGTTGTTGGAGTATGGAACAAGCTACCAAGTTGATACCTTGATAATAATAGCTTACATTTATATAGCGCTTTTCTGGACACTCCACTCAAAGCGCTTTACAGGTAATGGGGACTCCCCTCCACCACCACCAATGTGCAGCATCCACCTGGATGATGCGACGGCAGCCATAGTGCGCCAGAACGCTCACCACACACCAGCTATCAGTGGGGAGGAGAGCAGAGTAATGAAGCCAAATAATTGATGGGGATTATTAGGAGGCCATGATTGGTAAGGGCCAATGGGAAATTTGGCCAGGACACTGGGGTTACACCCCTACTCTTTTCGAGAAGAACCCTGGGATTTTTAATGACCACAGAGAGTCAGGACCTCAGTTTTACATCTCATCCGAAGGGCGGCACCCGTTTACAGTATGGTGTCCCCATCACTACACTAGGGCATTAGGACCCACATGAGCCGCAGGGTTAGCACCCCCTGCTGGCCCCACTAACGCCTCTTCCAGTAGCAACCTTAGTTTTTCCCAGGAGGTCTCCCATCCAGGTACTGACCAGGCTCACACCTGCTTAGCTTCAGTGGGTTGCCAGTTGTGAGTTGCAAGGTGATATGGCTGCTGGCATTTCAGATTGATGTCTTTCAAGTAATGACTAGATGTTGTCACGGTCCACGGAAGACTTCCGGCTCCCTCTACCATATGTTAATAAAGTTTATGGTATATCCTGTAGGAGGGGGTAGCTCTCAGCTGTGGACTGTAGGTTTCCTGACAGTTAAATGAGGTGTTTCCACCCCCAGCTGCTGTGCAGTTTATTCTACGTGTGGTACTTGCTCGGTCAACATCCAAGCCCTAGAGGGCACTCTACTGCTTTCCTGTTCCTAGTTCAGTGTGATTATTCATGTCCTTCCGGTGTGCCTGGTTTCAGTTTCCTATTTAGTCCCTGTGTCTCCAGTGTTCCTCGCTCAGAAGTAGGGTGCTGATGTCGTGAGTCCGTCCTAGCACCAGGTCATTCCACGTCAGGGTCCTGAGGGCACAGGCCTCATCCCCAACATCGCCTGACCCCTGAGCCCAGAGGAAACCTCTGTGTTTGTCCCGTTTTTACCGCTATGCATAGGGTCTCTTCTGATCTTCTGTTCATTCCAAGGCTGGCCTTTCCGACGTCCTTGACAGATGTGATCTTTGGATCAATTAACTCCTAAAAACAAATGGGACAGATGGGCCGAATGGCCTCCTCTCGTTTCAAAATATTCATATATTTGTATTCTTGCTTTGATTAATCAGTGAGTGCTGCACATCAGTTTGGTTTGATTTGATCTGATTCCATTTCATTCCATTTGACTCAATTCAATTCATTTCAAACTTTATGTCCCCTGGGGGCAATTTGTTTTACGGTAGGGTCCAACACAACAACTCAACAAAAATGGACAATCATTATTAACACAAAAGAGAGAACAACAGTGTTACAGCAGATCAGAGAGTTATTTCTCATTGTCTGATTGTTTGGGAGCAAGATTGCAGAGAGAATGAAAGATTTCCTTACTCTATCACTGTAACACCTGGGGACGCATAGCTATCTCCCTGGTAGTAGTGTAAATTCACAGTGGAGAGGGTGTCCCACATACTCCATAATACTCTTGGCCTTCTTTAGAACCATAGAGGTGGTGCATTAACCAGATCCCTTCCTACAGATGCAGCCATTCAAAGAGCGCGGTACAGACACGTACCGGAGGTAATTGGCTACTGCTTGGTGCATTGTGATGCACGATGATGCGCGGTTCCACTATACATGATTGGTTGACCGACAGGGGCACTGTGGTCCGTTGGTCTGTCGTAGAAAGATTTACAGTAAACGTCTTTACTGTGCCCGTTTTAGTATTGAATATTTATATGGAATTTTACCACTGAAGGCAAATCTTAGTAGATGAGCATAAAAAGAATAGGAGCATACTGTAACGTGTGTGAAGGCCATAAACCGTATTAATTTTGGAACATAAACATACAGTATATGGCTGGTCTTGGTACTTTAAAGAAAAAATACACACCAGTATTCCATTTCTCCCTAAACATTTTAAGCATCGAACTCTTTAACTAACGAGATATCGGAGTCAACAAGCATACTTTTAGAATTTGATTAAAAGAGAATATAATATGGAATTGCGTATCTAAAGAAATTAATAACAATATAATTATATTCATGTACCGCATCACAAGAATAGTACACGCTGTCCATTGTCTGTTGATAATGTTTCTGTAGTGCTTTTTCAGCCCTCTGCATGCGACCTAGCTGGTGGTGCTGTGGGTTAGGTTCCTGACTCATGGTCTGTGATCGAATCCCACTGGAACCATGACTTTTTTTTTTAACAAACATTTCTTTGAAAAAATGAAACGTTTCCCTTGGTCAGAGATTAAATAAAACCAAACTCGCACCAAACAAATTTATATTTCTAAATATCACAATATGATCGAATTTAAGTCATTTTAATAACAATGAATAGTCACCTATGCGTTACAATATAAACATTTATATTGATTTAAATCGCGTTTTGATTTAAAACGTAAACGCGTGTTTAAATATATGTGTTTTTTGATTCACAATCAGACAAAGGCAACATAAATTGATATCTTTGTCTTCTAAGTATCTTAATGAACTTTCAGCATAACTTTCTCCCCGTTTAGATTTATTTTTCTTGGAACCTGGGGGTCAAACGTAGAAAGATTAGATTGTAATCGTTTTTATTTTTTAAATACATTTTATAAAAGTGTAATCTATGCTAAAACGTTGTACAGCACCTGCTATAAAGATACATATTGTAATACTTTCGGGTTCGGATAGGACAGACACGAAAACTCAGACTTGCGGAGTTAAAGCAAGTTAAAGCCTTGATTTTATATATCACCTTTAAAAGTGGAATCTCAAAGCAAAGTAAATACCCAACACCGATTGTACCCATCTGTCATGCTAATAAAGCACCTTGAATTGAATTGAATTGAATTGAGGGAGAGAGGGGGGAGGGCGAGCGAGAGAGCCAGGATAGACAAGCAAATAAGATACACTCCACAGGCATCCACAACAGCGACATATCATAAAACGTTTGCACATATAGTTAAGTTATTACTTGGTTTTCAAAGTGCAATGAAATACAATATTGTTGTTGTTGCTGTTATTGTTGTTTTTATCCTGTAAAGCGTTTTGAGAAGCCACCTTTAAAGGCGATATATAAAAGCGCTGATTCTTATGGAATGTGTTCCGCCGGGGATTAATTTTTTTTTTTTTATCGCGTATCTAAGGAAATCGCAATATAACTTTTTTCATGCACAGACAGTGGCATGTTACATTATTAATTTGGGTGTCTCCTCTTGCCAGAAAGCTCTAAATTGCATTTTGAGTGTGGTTTTTGACTTTTTCTAAATTGCAACCCATAAATAAGGCTGATTGCAAAAATGCACTTGGAATCTGTCCAAGCCCTACTCTGTCAGGCATTTTCTTTTATTGTAATGGACACAAAAACTCCCTTGCTTTTAACAGAGCGTTTCATAATTTCCAGCACCGAAAATTATTTAAACTGCGACACTTATCATTCAACCAGAGCTCGAAATATCACAAGGATCCCCAAGAGCACAGCAAAGACTGTATTAAAAGTATACTAGTGACAAACTAGTATACTTTAGTTCTTTTTTTCTGAACCAGGGAAAATCTGATCATGTTTCTCTATAACAATTATATATAAAAACATTATTTTACATATCACCTTTATGTGATATCACCTTAAGGACAGCACATACAAGGGTTAATTGCACAATGAACCGCGCCAAGAAATTTAAAATAGTCTCCTTTAGGTGTGAGGGTAGGAGTGGACCCCAGCAGGCATAATCAGCAAACTAGGAAAACAAAGAACAGGACAGGTGAGACGTGTATCCAGAAAGCGAGTGATCAGAAAAAGGAACAGCTGTTACGCCCAGGTTTTCGACCCAATTGTTTTAACTTGCTAATGCATCAGACACATTTCCTGGTGTATTGTGTTTTAAATAAAATAGGAGTGTCTTTCCCTGGTATTAGCTCATCGGTATGGTGTAAGTTTTATCTGTACCATACCATACAGTATATAGGTACAGAATTCAAGCTGCACCACTCTATCGCTTTGGTAAGGAGACGGACAATGGCCAAAATCACAAGACTCTCTCACACCAAATAATGAAGATGAAAAGAAACGGGAAGTCAACACGGGACATTGTACAGCATTTGGCTTCGTTGGACATCTTCATTTCTGAAAGCACAGTGAGACGACATTATAAAGGGGAGAGGAGGCAAAGAGAAACCGAGGACGTCTTTGGGTTGCAAAGTGATGTGCAGATTCAAGCACATGTTAATTATTTTCATGTGACACTGTCCTGTTCTTCTTAAAGAGATTCACACTTTGAAATAATTGTTTAGTTTATTGACTGAAGTATCTTTTTCCATAATTTTGTTTTTTTTAGAATGATTTGCAACAAGACTGATTCTAGAGCTCAAACAACGTTAACCACCACTGGACATCTGCTTAGATGAAAGCAAATGGAGCTCAGGAAATTGTTGTCTCTTTACCACCAACAAATAGTTATTTGTCTGTAAATTCAAAAGATGAACTTAAGTAATGAGGTAAAAGTAAAGATTGTATGGAACACTGCATTTTAAAGTATACCTCCGGCCACAGTCTATATTTAGTTTTGTAGCGCATTTACTGAGGAAAGAATTGTATTTCTTTTCAGTGCTAAAATGCTAACTGACCCAAAAGATAATGTTTACCAACCTAATGTTCTTTCATGCACTGTTTTTGTTCAGTGCAATATATTTTAGACTCAAAAGTTCAAAACTTCACTTATGATGCCTAAAGATACGAGGTAAACAACTCAGGAACTTTATAGTTTTTTTATTTAAAATATCTTAAGTTCAAAGACAGTGACGATATAATTGGCTCCTAAGTATGTCGTATTTAAGAAACTAATTCTGATACATTCTCATCTAATACATTGTAAATAACATTAATAACAGGAATAGTTCTTCACTGATTCTTCCTGATTTTGTGAAAGGTGCAAAGCAGGAACAGATTCAAGCCCACACTGGCTAAATCTCGTGTCAGAAAAGCAAATAAATTCAACTTTAGTGAAGTGTGGCACCCAACTCCATTGAACCTTATAGTTGATGTACTTCAGCCATTTTGTCCCAGTAGCTTAGCTACACAGCAAATCTGGTACAGAACTGAGACTTTGCTTCACCCATTGAACAAGAACTTTCGGTACACTTGATTGTGTATACCCGGAGTGGAATCTAGCCAGGACACATGGGTTTAATATGTCTAATCTTACCATGGGATCCTTGATGATATTAAGTGACAAGGCAAAATTAGAGACTGTATGGAACATAAAACATTAATGTCTGTCTCAGGCCAAAACCTGCATTTAGGTTCATAACACATTTTATTGGTAACATGACTGTATTTCTTCAAGTTATCAGTACCACAGTTTAATTCAGCATTTAATTTTCATTCATAGTGTCCCCAGTTGCTACACTGAAGAACTATTTATAAATTTCAGAAGGAAGAGTGTCACCCACATAACTATCAACACCAATCTGCTTTTCCTTAGCTGGACTCCCATTTCAATACCTACAGAACAAGGTCAAGCCATGCTTCTGGGACTTAAGAAGATCAAGCTACAAAGTGGTATTGCTACTGATGCAGACTTTGTCATAATGCAAGTATAACACTTTAATTTAACCATTATGTGAACGTTGCCATACCAAATGTTAACAGCAATGCAAAACAATATAATTATAAACAGCTGTACGATGTGTTAGTAACATATATTATCAGACTCAGTCATCTACAATATATTACTACCAAAGTTAAAAAGGGGAACTATTGATGCTAC
This sequence comes from Lepisosteus oculatus, assembly GCF_040954835.1. Classification (NCBI taxonomy): domain Eukaryota; kingdom Metazoa; phylum Chordata; class Actinopteri; order Semionotiformes; family Lepisosteidae; genus Lepisosteus; species Lepisosteus oculatus. The sequence continues at coordinate 41,367,870 of NC_090696.1, read as the reverse complement.
TGAATGCTGACCTTAACTTTCATAAAGACATTTGCAGTTTCATGCAATTTGCATTTATCTGGAAATACAAAAACATTGGCAACATCTTATGTTTAAATGTCTTTAAGAGATTGTCCCTGTCTCAACACACAACCAAAAATATCTGAAAATTAGTGAAGCATATAAAGCAACAGCAATTGCAGCAACCTGGAATAGCCCTCTAGAGCTACTGTACAACAAAGACTGTATGTGGCAGAAACATCACATATCATAATGAGTCATACTGTAAGTATTTTTTATATACCGAATTGTACATCATACATCAGAACATGATATCTGATATAAAGAGTATACATATATGAAAAAGCAATGTATTTACACAGAATTTATGCTTACATATTTCTTTCCCTGAATCTTGTCACCATTACTTTGGGATCAGCATTGTACTGTAGCAGAGATACCATACATCAAACAAGGCACTGCTGTGCCTATTGGAAGCAGCAATTTCTCATCCTGTTTTGGAGGCAGGCTGGAACTTGGAGCAATATACAGTATGTGACACAGCAAGAACATTCAAATTTCATTCAGAATTTAAAGCAGGACCCTAGAAATGTGAGGCAATACTACGCCAGTTCTAACCACTTATCTGTCCAATACAGGGTTAGCAGCCAAAAGGCAAAGGTGGGTACACCCTGAAGGGGGACACCAATCCATCACAGGGCACACACAGACACACTAATACCAGTCTTTCCCAGAAGCCAATTAGCCTATCAGTATATATTTGGACTGGGGGAGGAAACTACTGTACGGCACAAGGAGGAAATCCAAACAGACACAGGGAGAACATCCAAACTCCAAGCAGAGACAGCAGCAGGAACTGAACCCAGGGACCTACAGTAGCACTGCAATGCTGCAATGTCAACCACTGCACCACCTGCCACCCTAATATACTACCTGGCTGATTTAATGCTTAACTGATTAAATAAAGTGAAAAGAAAAACATGAATATTTTCAAATGAGAGAGGGGCCGTTCAGCCTGGTTGTCAGTTAGCAGTTGATTAATCTAAGGATCTCATTCAGCAGCTTCTTGAAAGATGCCAGGATACTGGCTTCAACAATATGGCTTAATCCATACTAACACAATCCTTAGGGTTACAATTGACTTCCTGTTCTCCATTTAAAATAATTTCCATATACTTTTTCTTATTTCCTCTGGTTTGTGTTTCACTGTCAATTCTGTAGGAATCCACAGGGTTGACTTTGAGGATTTTGAATACTTGTACTGTATTCTTCTCTATTCAAGACTAAATGTTTCAATTCCTTCAGCCTCTCAGTGTAAGACATTCCTTTAAGCCCTGGAATCCATCTGACTGCTCTTCTCTGGACTACAACAGCAATATCTCTTCTATAAAAAGATGTCAACAAAAACAATTCATTTAAATGTTTTTCATATTTAACCTTTTAAGCTCAGTGTTTTCCATTTTCCATTTATAAGTTTCCATTTTTGCTACTTGGATGCAATGCCACATACTTTTCTGCAACAAACATCATCTGCCAGGTGATTGCCCAGACTCTTTTCTAAACTCAGTAGTTTTCTAGGTGTAGAAACTTCAAACAGTTTTAAATAGATTATGTTCCTTGCATAAAACACAGGCTTTCTTTCTACTGTTTTGGTTGGATAAGTACAGTATACTTTGAAAAGTAGGGTTCACAAAAAGAAGTGGCAAAACGATCTGCATACAGGCATATTAATTTATCTTTCTGTCTCAGGGGTCCCTAACCTTGGGGACCCTTTCAGGTTTTCCACTTCCCACCGCTCCTGATCCACTTTCAGGCCTGGAAGAGGTGTCTCTGTCTCTTCCTAACACTGAATTGTGAAATACCCAGTATCGCACTGTGTTTTTCCAGAACCTCATGATACGTTCATGGTCCTTGAGAAGTTTCACCAGCCCAATGTGTTCTGTGACCTCATTGTCCAGCACAGTGCCTCCTTATGCTCACTCAACTCAATTTCCAACTGCTGTCACTTCTTCTTCACAATTCTGCTGCCACATGGTGCTGATGGTGGTGGTGACAAGCCCACAAGGGATGTCATCCTCTTGAGTGGCAGGGCTACATCAGTGGATATAAGGAAAAGGAAGAGGAAGGAACACAAAGCGCACTGACAAGGTGAAGGGAGAGACATGATCCTCTAAGCTCCTTTAAGTTTGGTATGCTATGGGAGCAACAGGGATAAGAGGGCCCATCCTGTCTGGTGGGCAAGCTGGTTTCTGGCGGACCAGAAGGGGTACTGTCCCAGGATGCATGGTTTTGCACTCCAGTGAGTCATGCAGAGTAGTACAGTACATGGACTATTTTGCCACCTCATTGGCAAAGTGGCCATTATAACGCACTGCAAGCACACTAAAACTATCCCAGACAATGTGCACTCCAGGGTGCCATCAAGTAGGATAGTAGGGTGGATAAGTGTGACACATGACAGGAAACAACTTGTGTGCAGATAGGTGCATAGTAGTGATTCTGAGCTGAAATCCTACCTCTAAGTAACCCTGGTCCCCTGTTTTCCTGGCTGGAGGAAGGTGTGGGCTTCAGCAGAAAGAGAAGCTGAGCAGATGTGTATGATGTAGAGTCTTCAGAACTGCACCCAGGGAATCTATATAGGTGGACTAGTCAGGATGGAAAGATCAGTAATTCCATTCACAGTGGAAGAAGGATGTCTATGGGAGCCCATTCTTGTGTTCACTTATGATTGTGCAGCTGAGTCTCACCAGGGACCAAGGTCAGTTGGCTTTCCTCTGGCCCCCTCTTCACAAGTTTATCTTGAAGTCTGGCATCATCATCAGAGACCCCGACATGAATATGAAAGAGAGCAGGAATTAGGTCTTGAAGAAAGTGTCAGTAATTGGGTTCTCCTGTACTCCTGCAGCAAAATAAGAGTAGCCTTTTTTCACTGAGGTAAAAAAATCTCAGAGGCAAATAGACCTGCTTTTTAAGATTGCTGGATTGGGAATATCACAGGCTAGTCATTGTTAGGAAAAGATGTGTGTTTTAAGGAGAAACACTGACTTCAGTGACGTGTGCATAAATTGAATAAATGAATGTTTTTAATAATCATTAATCAAACAATTTAATAAAAATGGTACTAACAAAGCAGACAGCAAATTCCAGAAGAAAAGCACTTTTCCTGAAGTGTTTCAACACATTAGGATAAAATTCCTATCCTTTTCAAACCCACCTCTTTTTAGACTCATGAACAAACGATTGTTTATAATCACACACAGGTGTGGCTCATTAACGGCTATTATCTTGCATTTCCAGATGCAATACACATGCTTAATAAAATGATATAGATTGAATAATAAAGCACTTTTAAACTACATTTTAGTAACACTATTTCTTCTTCATGCTAAACTGGAACTGACTTATATGTCGACCTAATTATTTCTTGATAGATACACTTCAAATGCCATTCTCCACAGGTGCTGTTCACTTGCCTTTACTCAATTCAATGCCACCTTAACAAAGAACAACAAAAGTCCCGTACATTAAATTAAAATTTGATGATTTTTAAGTTTTAGCTTTTGGTTTGCATGGTAACATGATGGTTAGTGTTAAGGGTCTCGGGTCCTGGGTTTCATTCTGGACAACGGTATCTACTGTGTAAAGTTTGTTCTCCTTGTGTTCACATGGGTTTTCTCAGGGTGCTCTAGTTTCCTCCCACCTTTCAAAGAAATGCCGACCAGGCTTGTTTGTGCCATTCATTTGAGTGCTTGTGTGTGTGTGTTTGTGCCCTGTGACGGCCTGGCACTCTGTTCAGCTTGTACTGTAGGTCTTTTCCTTATCTTATGCTTCCAGAATGATCTCTGGGTTGTCAGGACCCATACCAGGAATAAGTATTTTTCTCATAATGGACAGATATTTTAGTTCATATCCTACAAAATGCATTTTATTTCACTATGACCATAAATAGCACTCAAATAATACAATATTAAAGCTGACCAGAAAGAGCAAAATAAGGTTAAGAGTTATTCTGCAGGGACCTAAACATGATTTATTTTTTGTTGTTCTTGTAGCTAGCCTGGATATTTCTGATCTGATGAGCTATGAAAGCTGTCTCTGTGTTGAACCTAGCTGGAAATGACCTTTCCTATAGTATTTAATCTTTAACACAGTGGTGGGGGGTCTTGATTCTCTTCATTTTTTAATAGTACTCTCATAATGCATAGCCCTAAGGCTGAGATGTGCCGGATCTAATACCTAGCCTGTCTATCATAAAAGGGGTTATTTCCTTGGCAATGAAGAAGCTGTTTTATATAGTCTGCAAGTAACAGAGTCAAACCGAGGCATACAGTACATACAGCAGTTCATTATTGTGAATGATAATGTTTTACCAAACACATTACGATTTTCTTTAGTGTGCATAGAATTAATATATAAACCAAGAGCCATTTTTGTACACAAAATGACTGATTCATCACAAGTAGTAAAAATAACAGAGTTCTGATTGAACGCTTCTACCTTTCATCAAGGAATTTGGACTCAATCCTACTCTCAGATGCATCTGTGGAACTGTGTCTCTCTGTAGTACTGAATGTAGAAATTCAATGAAGCGTATGTAATTGGGTTTGAAGTGCACTGATGACATCAGAAGGATCCAGGCACTGTAGGTGTAGGCTAAGGGAATTTCCATCGCCACTAGAGATCTGATTTTCCCTCAAACCCCTTAACAGTACCATTTAGCTAGGCACTTCTCCTTGGTAAATAAATATTTTAACATTAAACCTATATTCATTATAAAACATATGTCCGCCTTATAAAGTATCTGTATATTTTTTTAAGAGAACAGTATTTTCTCTCCATCAGAACTATTGCAGGCTATTATGGAGCACTTTAAAACTCCTGGCTGTAAGCCAGTGACAAACCAAACCACGTGAGATAAAGTTGCTTCGGGTAAGGGAGGTAAATTTGATTGAATCTGACAGGGATAAGTGTAGAAGGTAATAAAATAGAAAAAAACCCTCTGAATCCATAATAAAGCCAGCTGAAGCACTTTACGAAGATCGGGGAATAAAAGCTGACACTATTAAATGTGTTAAAAGCATGTGACAAATAGAAACTAGCCCTATAACTGTAAAGTCACTTGAGTGGAAAAGTCAGCTGTAAAAATCAGCATATTAGAAATTTTGGAAAATCTTTAATTCTTTAAAGCTAAATGGGTAATGAAAAATTATTGAAGAATTCCATACAAAAAAAGTTGTTTATTTGTCATATGGTTACTCTCTTCCCCAAAATAAAGGAAATATCTTCATTCAAGACAGGGTACTTGTTTAATGTGTCATTGTGTTCATACATTCAGTATTTTGTTTTGTTTTGTACTCTGTATTCAGTTAAAAAGTGAGGGATGAACTGACACATACTAACAAATGATTGGCTGGTACAGATTTCAAACTGTTTTGAACATTCTGATAATACCACAGAAGCACATCAGAATGTAAAGAAACTGAGGAACTATTTTTATGATTCTGTAAGAAAACAGCCATCATTGCTGGGAGCCTCCATGCACAAAATCTGTATATCCAAAGATTTAGATCTACAGGACCTAGGAATGGCTCCCCAGAAGGAACAGAATAGGGATAACAGCTGGGATATCCTGTGACATGGCTAAGTCTTCTTTTCTCTATTTGTGCACAAATCTTTTTATGATTCCAAATGAAAAAGTACCACTGATGTCTTCACTGATTGCTGGGAATTGTAATGTTTCTTGATGACATTTGTAATTTTTTATTGCATGAGTGCTCTGTTGGGTTTTGCAAAATCAGTTCTTCCTTAATTTTAACATTCAAAACATTTCGAAATTACCACCTTAATACATCTCACACATTGAAGAAATCTGTAAGGCATTTTATAACATCTTGTTTGACTGGACTGGAAGATAACTCAGATTTCAAATATTTCAAATTCCTTACAATGTGTTTAAGATATTTTTGAAAAACAAAAAAACATTATCATTATTTAATGCTCATAATATTAGATTTTAAAGTTGTTAGAAATTATTTAGAGGTGCCTTCAGACATTTCAAGACATATTAAAATGCCTTCCATCCATCCGTCCATTTTCCAACCTCTTCTTCCAATTCAGGGTTGCAGGGGAGCCTATAGAGTCTATTTCAGCAACATGTGCAAGGCGGGGTCACCGTCTGACCATCACAAACACACATATGCACACACCCACATTGTACCAGTCTTTGGACTGTAAGAGGAAACCGGAGCACCTGTGACAACCCGCACAAACACGTGGAGCCACAGGTCCAGAATTGAACCCAGCGCTCCAGAGCTGCAAGTCAACATTGCTAACCACTGTACCACACTAAAACACCTTCCCTTTTCTTGTAAATTCCTAACATAACAAAAAAAACAACATTTCAGGCTATATCCTATTTATTTTCTGGTATTTCTTAATAATAATGTGTCTTATTATGACAACATCTTTATTTAAATATAAAATCTATATATAAAATGAATATAAAAATCTTTATTTTTATATAAAATTAATATTAAAGGAAATGTTGACATATTGAAATTGCTAGCTGTTTTAAATTGTTGTTTTTCACATGAATTGCAGTATTTAAAACAAAACCATAGCCTAACCCATTGATTCCTACAACTACAGTATATAAGGTATATACGTATGCTCTGGCATGATCATATTGGAACAAAAAAAAGACGTTTCCCAGAACATAAAAGCAGAACTAAGATTAGCACAGTTTCAGAATCTGAATAAAAATGATCAGCCACCAGCAAAAACTAAGATAAAACTAGCTCTACTTAATGTAGCTAAAACTTGCACCAACATAGGAATGATAACAAACATGATGCTGGTGCTGTGCAATATTAATAGATGTTGGTCTCTGATATGCTCTGGTGGTCTACTGTTGTAAAGGCTGACAGAATTACATTCACCTGAGTCAGAACAGACACGATTATAATTTTGGCACCGTGAGATTATACAGTAATGACCACATATGGGATGGTTTTCAGCAGTTGTTTATTTGTTGATTATGATGGACCGCTCTGTAAACTGTGGCATGACAAATTCAAAAAGCTGTCTTGCTACTGCACTTGTTCTTCCCCAAACTGCTTCACTGGAACTCATTGGTCACTGAAACCTGGACCTGGACAAATAGTCGCCTTAAAACATGATCAAGCTATATGATTTACGCATCTTGATAACAATCACAACTTTGGGTGCATCATTGTGAAGAAACATACGCTTGCGTCTTGGGCCAGGTCAAATTGCAAATAATTACAGTCAAATTTAAGATAATTAATAACATGCTACACATTACTGTGTGGTGAGTAAAGCCACAGGACCTGAAAAGGTTGTTTTAGGTTGTAATGACATTTTCCAAATTTATTGGCATAAATTATTATCAACAAAGGCTAACTCGTGATCTTAGATTATGGTCTTAAAAAGGTATTTCTTAATATCAACGTGGGATGTTAAAATTTAAGTACAATTTGATTCTCCAGCTTCGTGTAAAAGTAGGTTAAGATGCATTAATTTGAATGCCAAAGTTGGAAGGGCGACCAAATATGCTATTTGCATTTGTTTTATTACTTGTTAATTACATAGTAAGTGATGAGAACAAATGCTGTTCCTTTATAAAAACTTTAAATTCTTTCTTTGCTGTGAAACACTACAGTGTTTTACAGACCTTATGAAATGAACAAGGAATCTCATAATTACTATAATCACTTCACTCCTATTTCAATGCTTAACAGTTTTGCTTTAAGCTATAGTCATGGATTTCCGTATATAATGAGGCCCTGAATAATTGCTACAAAATACTCCCAATTATACAATGCATGCTCTTTGTCCAAATGCAAATTCTTTTTCTGTTCACTTAACAAGAACATAGCAGTATGCATTTGTTTTTTAAATATAAGACCTTTGCTGTTTGTGTTTTTTTAATTTACTTAAAACTATATTGTCATACTGTCTGATTGAATTGATACTTTTAGTTTTGTTTCTTAAAAATACAACTCTCTGTTTCATGATATGAACTGACATTATATGAAATGCATTTTATTATGATGATGTTCAATGCACAAGAAAGTAATGAAAAGATTGTCACATCACAGGTTGAGACCTTGATGGTAAATCACAAGTGGAACAGTCACTATGCTTACATTAGAAAATCACTGATGGGGTTCCATCAAGCTTTCCAGGTTCTATAAAGAACAAGCAACTGAAGAGAAATTGGAAGAAGCTGATAAACTCATCCAATAAAGTCAGTTAAAAAGACTTATCTGTTAATACAAGCAGCAGGATAAGGCAGGGCAAGTACACTTCATCTGTAATGTATACTTTATATGCATATGTTATATATTAGCCTGTATTATGTGGGTAGCTGTATCGCTACGGGGTTCACGTGGGCGCCCTCGCCTGCTGCCGCATCAGGTCGGCCCCCCACAGTCAGGGACTCGAACCAGGGCCTCCGGCGTCACTCAACAGGGATACAAAATATTCAAAATTATTGAAATTATCACTGGGCTCCGCCTCTCCTGTGGGCTAGCACTTAATCTAGAGCTACCATTTCAAAAATGGCAGTACCAACAAACATTCTTATACGTACAGAATACCATGCTCACACCCGAAGAAGGCTCCACAGTCAAAACGTGTTTCCTTTCTTCTCTTTCCAGCATGGAATAAATCTTTAACTTGTTTCTTATACTTATGTCAGATTTGTATTTATACTTATGTCAGATTGGATTATGAAAAACATAAAATCTGTACATGCCAAAAAATTATGAAATCAGAATTAAACACAATGACAGACATTTATGTTGTCATGATCATGTCAATCAAGAGTTTAAATTGTCTAGCTTAGTGGTTACAAAGCTTGCACGCCACACATTTTACTATCAACTGGTGCTTTGGTGGCTCCAGGCACTGTTAAGTAAAACCTTTTAATAGGTGACGTGTCATCAAGGCAACCTACTAAATAATTAAATCAGATTCCCTTGATATTCACCAACGAAGTTCAAATAAGATTCAAGAAAAACATTTTAAAAGGTGCGGGTACTTTGCAGATTCAGCACTTTGTGGTAAGATGGGATGTTGTTTATCAAGGGAATGTCGGCAGATGTACTTACTGAGAACAACTGTTCTTGAATGGCACATTATAAATACATATAGATAGATTTGTCTCTTTATAGTTTTGTTTCTATATGGCATTAAATGTAAGTGACATTTCATTTTATATTTAAACCAGAAATATCTGACAAGGCAAACAAATGTGTTTTTATTTCTAGCTTTACATGCCGTACAGACATAATTCTAAAAAGGGAAAATGCCCTGTGCCTGAAAAAGAAGGTTTTCAGACAGCATGCATTACCTGTTTTACATTTTGCGTGAAACCTGGACACAGAATAAGAAGGGATGCAGGAATTCTAGATTTCCCATGAGACGTGGGCTGATGTGAGCCGAGGACAAGACGTGACAGAAAAAGCGACTTAGGGACCAACAAGAGTTAATCACTAAAATGGGCCCGGACACATAGATGGGACTAATGGGCCATTGGGAAAAGAAGATGATTTTAATTTTAAAGTTAACATTTTAAACCCAAATTTAACGTGCAAATGGAACACGTCTTATATGTGAAAGACATCAATCATCAGCAAAACTACATAAAAATAGAATAGAAATAGAGAATAGAAATAAAAGTCAAAATACTTTCAGTAGGCAAGCATGCTTTTACATTGATCAGTACCTAATTTGTTTTTAAAGTATTAATATCCAGTATACTGAAATCTAAAAGGGAACATATAAAATATATATGCATGGTCTTTCTTTATTAAACCAGCATTCAAATACTGTATGTAAAATTAACTCTTTTCTTTGCTGCTCAATTAGAATTACAAATACTGTACAAATTTGGAAAAATTGAATATTATTAAAGAATCTATGCATTAGTCATATTCCATGTATCATTTTAATGTTATTTAAACTAGGTGAAAAAACAACTACAAACACAAAAAGCATCCTATACGTATACACTCTAAAATTTATTCACAAAAATGCAAGTGGTCAATAATGTTGAAAATAACTCTTACTTTGTGTATATATTCTTCACATTTACATTACACAAAATATATTAAAGTAGGTTGAACTACTTAATAAATAATTTTAAAAGAAATGTTTTTTACACTACTTTTAATTGAATAAATAATATTTTTTTCCAGGATGTGACAGACATTCTTCATCTTGTCGGAAAGAATCAACATGAATTTCTACAGATATTTCATATTATACATGAACTAGACACATGCATGAATGCACAATATACAGTAAGTATATCTAATATGAGGAAGGATTTAAATGTGTATTAAAGGAAATAATTTGTTAAAGTGAGTACAAATCAAAAAGTGAAAAGGAGTATAAATACCAAAGAAAAATAGTAAGAAACAAAGGTTATCATGTTTTAATGTGGACACAGATGCCTGTGGTACAGTGCTCAGCCTTCACATGATCTGGCCTTCTGTAAAAGACTTCATAATGCCTCAGAACAAACAGAATAGCTCTTTCAGATGTACTGTACTGTAGGCAAATACCTTTGAAATTGCCACATTGGACGTGTTCCAAGATTCAATAGTGTCACTGAGTTAAGAAAGTAGTTCAATTGATAGCTGCTATTATTGTTCAACTGAAATTACTGAGGTAATTCTCGTTTCTCACAATAGTCACTACAGAACCATTTATTTATTTCTCAACCCTGTTGACATAGGTTTGCAATATTTGTGTTGCTTCTTTTCTATTTCAACCTTACTTTTTTCACGTTTAACTGACTTTAGGGACTCTAATATCCCCAAAGGTGCAAGATATAAAATACAGTATATATGTGTACCAATAATGCAAGGTTATGGTGTTACTATAATTGGAAAAACAACTGTATCTATTTACTTTCTCATTTACCATACTCATATTATATTGCTACTTGGAAAACATAGTAAATTAAGTCATATATTGGTTGAACAAACAAACACAGCTTTGATTCTTTTGCACATACTGGATTTGTTACACACCAGTAGTTCCCACAGAAATAGCTGAAGTGTCACAAATTCAGTTCCACTTGATTTACAGTAAGGACCAATGGACTGGTAAATGGTTTTAGGATTCTATGTTGGAGCCCTATTTTATCATCTGTGTGTTGAAGATTTCCATTTTTTTAAATAAATAAGCCGCAAACAACAGGCCAAGAGCAAACACACAGAATTTAAAATGTATATAGAGAAGAACATTACTGTGTGTTTCAGTGACCCTGTTTCTATTGGTATGGACTTATTTGCTGAATTTGTATTCATTGTGCAGTCTATTGCTAATTAAGTAGCCATATTTATGAAAAACACATAGGACCATTTCAGATTATGTTCAAATTGTAACAAAAAAATTATATGTAGCTACATTATCTGCATTGTATTTCTTCCTTATTTTGATTAGCTTTTATGGACAATCATTCCATGTTTCTTTTAAAATGTTCAACATTAATCTTGCATATATGTGCATTAAAATATCCTTTATTACTGATTGTGTTTTTCTGCATTGTTTTCTTCTGAGCAAGAAACCATTAATTACATTTTTAATTATTTATTTTTTTAAATTATAGTAATCTATCATTTGATTAAGAAAATCAGATATAGCTACTGTATTTTGTGCCACTGGGAAACTGTATCTTGGTACTCCTATTTTATCCAATAGGAGTAAATTAATATTAAACACCCGCACAGCTAAAGTCTACAGCAAACTATTTGTTCTGTAGAAGGATAGTCAGTTGTACTCCCACCATGCAAGCATTTCTTGAAAATGAAAAAATAGCATTATGAGGCATTGATTGTACTTTGTCAGTCCAACATTTTGCAATGCTATTTACAGTTTGTTGTATATAATGGCTTTTTAACATAGAAACAAACGATGACATTTAATGTTTTTCTGGTGAGCTAACACCAGACCCCATTTCTGGGCATAGATGGTCACTATTATACCATGCTTCGCTACATTTCTATTGTGCATTTTTTTATTATTTCAACATAGGTCCATGGTACTACTATATTTTGTCAAGGACAGGAACTGAAATCAATGTCAGGTCTTGTAGTAGACCCTATGCGATGGGGTAAGAGCTGGAGAAAACAGGAGGTGTGGTAAAATCAAACACACAGGGGCTTAATAGTGCACAAAATAATAGTGACAATCCGTGAGACAGTGAACGGGGGAGACAAAGAACGGCATCCAAATCCAAATGGGTCCAAAGTCAGGTCAGGGCACAGTCCAAAGTCCGTCGTGGATTACTCAGACGCGACAAGGTTAAAATTCCTGGGAGGTGGGAACACATGGACATACAAAACATGGAGGTCCAAGGGTGACGGGGCGAGATCCTCCAGACCCCGGGCTCAGGAAGCGGGAGGTGTCAGGGATGAGGCCTATGCCCTTAGGAGATGGACATAGGGTTTCCTGGTGCCAGGCGGGCCTCGCGACATCCTTACCCTAATGATGAGCCCCGAGGACTGGAGGAGCTAGTCTTTAAATAATACACCTAAGAAGGTACACCTGGAGATCTTAATCACAAGGACAATAACGGGAGTAGTGGAGCTCCCTCTAGGGAGGGATGTCAGGCGTGACATATTTAAATTTATGGACATATTTATATTAGTATGTACATTATATTACATTATCACTGGAGAACTATCATTCTGTCACAGGGCCACACATACTGTACACAAGCAGTTTTAGAGAAACCAATTAAACTAGCCAACATGTCTTGCAAAAGAGTCAGGAAACCAAAGCAGCTGACAAAGTCTCACACAAAAACACTTATTAAAGGAGATAAATATTTCTAACTTTAAATACATTTAACATTCATAATTCATACAACCACCAAATTTAATAAAATAGCATGTAGAAACATTAAGACACAAGTCTCTAACAACAGGGATGGTTCATTTCAAGCTTGTATTGCAGGAGGTGAAGAAATCTTGAAGCAGTTTAGCTGACAAGACAGCTTATGACAAGTTAATGTGTTGGTACTCATTGAGTTTGTTCAATTCTTTCCTGAATAGGTAAACTGAAGTTAAGTATAACTGATCAGCTTCAATTATTTATAACAAATTTAGGGGTGATGAAGCAATGCTAATGTTCCTTAGATGATAATTGCTTGCAATTAACTTAAGCCCTTGTGGAAAATGAATACCAGAAATGTTGATCAACGTCTGCTCATCTTAATTGTATTGCGGCCAAGAAATATTTGATCTCAAATATAAGCTTTAAATGCATGTACTGTACAGTAGTACAATGATATGATGACATACATAGCATGTACCTGTAACATAGATAATTGTGTTTTTAAACAAAATATGGTATCTCTCCAGCAAACTGATTGGTCAGTGAGTTATAATGAATTTTAATACAGTTATATTAAATTTAAGGCAAATATTGGTAGGCTGATATGCAAAGTTTTTAACTATTATGTTTTAATAGTTCTATTATCTTCTATTAAAACTGTTAAGTTTTAAATAAATATAAACTATGGACATTAAAGTAAAGGGTGGATAACTATTCAACATCATTGGTTAACTTAGCTGTTATCATCAGTTTCATATCAGTCTGTAAAACCACTTAGACATGTACAGTATTAAAGACGTATTATGTCTGCGCAACCCTCCAGCCTTGATAAGTAGCCAAAGCAGGTAAGGAGGACAAGGCTCACTCTGGCACAGTGAGTTCTGTGCCACAGGGAGGCTTTGTGTCTCTACTGTGGGGAAAGGGGCATCAGCACGACCACTGTCTCAAACTGTCAGGAAACACCCCAGCTCAGTTAAGCACTGAGCAGGGCACCACTTGTCCTGAAAGCTTGCCAGTCTTACCTTACCAGTCACCCTCTAATGGAACTCACATACTGCTCAGGTGGAGGTGGAGCGGCCGTGAACTTTATAGATTCTCATCTAGCTTCACCTAGGAATTTCCATGGTCCCATGCCTGACCTCTCCCATGTTTCAGGCTTTGGACGGAAAGCCCATCCACCCAGGTACATCAAAAAGCAGACTTGCCCTTTGAGCCTCACTTTGGGTGTCCCCCAAAAGGAAGATGTGGTTTTCCTTTGTATTCCTTCACCTCTGTGTCCTCTGGTGCTGGGTTTGTACTGGTTAGAACTGCACAGCCCGGCTAGAGTGGACCAACCAAGAATTGGTACCCTGGGGGCCAGAGTGTCAAGAGAGATGTCGTTTCATTCCAAAATTCTTGCTGTTTCAGATGTTGTTTCAGACCATTTCATTTGCCCAGTATCTGGATTTTGCCAGTGTATTCAGCAAGGAGAAGGTAGAAACCCTATGGCCCTATGACTGTCCATTGAGCTCCTCCCAGGAACCTTAGTGCAGAAGGTGTGCCTGTTTCTTCTGTCACCTCTAGAGTCCAAGGCAGCGATAGAGTAGTACGTTTCTGAGAACCTCCAGAAAAGCTTCATTTGCTCTTCTACAGTATGTCACCTGCCAGTGTTGGGTTTTTCATAGTACTGTAAAAAGGCTCCCAGCAGGTCCCTTCAAAGAAATTGCCCCCCTGATTCATAGGACCTTACCAAGTCATCAAACATTTGAACGCTGCAACTTACCAGCTTACTCTTCCCTGCTGGCTCAGATGATGGATCTCATCAGCTTTCCGTATTTCTTTATTGAAACCTGCACTGAGCAGCAACCAACCAAACCTACTTCCCCTCTAGTTGAAGGGTCCCGAGATCCAAGGCCTCAACACATCCTGGGTTTCGATCGGTCCAGGGTCACCTACAATACCTGATCCATTGGAGTGACTGTGGTACCAAGGTTCCTGCCAGGGAGCTGCTTGCACCACACTGTCCAGTGGCCAGAGGTTACTGTAACACCTGTGCAAATGCTGCCTTGCCCCCCCATATCACCAGGGCTGACAGGTCTTCACACAGTCTGAATCTTCCACTGAGGATGTCCGTATTCGGTATGAGATCATCTGCCCCCCCACGCCACCCCCCACCACGCATTAACAAGGTACTAACTTATTAGTTAATAAGATAGGCATTTATCTGCTCCTGTGTTTAAGTCCTGACAATGCCCTTGCTCAGTACTCTGTCATTGGGATTTTCCCCCTGTTTCAGCCATGCTCTTGCTTGCTCTGCTGGTGTTCTCTCTCGATTTGCTTGCTTTTCACTGTGCTCATCTTGTACCGGCCTCTGCTAGTTTTCCAGACTGTGAAATCGACAATGATTTCTGGAACGTCCCTTCAGTGTCTGAACTGTGTTTTTTTGCCATCAGTGCCTGTCTCATCTCCATTCAGCACAGCTTTCAGTACCCTACAGGTTATACCATATCATTACAGAAGCATCTATGAAGGATAAAGAAAAGGATTAATATTTAGTAAGCCTTCAGCAAGCAGTCATATTAATAATTAACTCTTTAGACTGGATGACTTGCACTTTCTAATCCTTCAATATTGCAATATAAATGCAAGGAATTATTATTATTTTTGTATTGAAATAATACTAAAATATTCTATCAAGCTGATACGTATACTATATTTATGTACAAATGATTTCTTACTTCAATAAAACAGTTTAATCTTTATCAGTAAATGCAAATGTAATATGACACAGATAGGTGCCAAAAGAGTGTTTCAGGGCAAATCACCTGTAATTTAAAAATAGCATACAGTCAATCAAATCGATGTATAAAATGTTAATATAACTTTAACTGTTATTAAATATTTAATTTAAACCACTCCAAATGCCAGGAAAAACAGTGTATCACATTTAGCCAAAGGGATATTCTGATTGCATTTTCTGAACTTTGATATTTGAAAATTTGTTTTATGTCTTCATTTTTGCTTCATTTATTGTCATCTATATATTGTATTCAAGGTCATAAGCATTAATGAGTCAACTGAACATCGGTTGCTTAGATAGTCGTGGGAAATTGCAGAAGCAGAAAAGAGCTCAATGCCCTAAATCACATGATATTGCATGGTATTGCAACTCTTTTTTTTCAGCTCAAAATTCTTCATCTTAAATTATTTTAAAAAGGCAGAAGACTTTAATTACCAAACCCATCATCTTGCTCTATTTCCAAGTGACCATAGTCATGAGCAAAACAAAAAGCTTCCTTTGTCTCCAACAAATGAAAACATGAAAGATCCTCATACTGTGTTATGCAAGCCATAAATGGACACAAGGGAATCAAAGTACAGAATAAATCCTAATCCCCATAGCCAAAGAAACTAGGTTTGAATGCAGTCTATCTCTTGTATTTCTAAACAACAATTACTCATTTCACATTTGGATATAAAAATGAAGAAATAACTGGTGAATCATAATCACCATATTGAAATCAATGACAGTGAACACAGTACAGGTACAGTATAAGGGGTGGATATTCAGATTTCAAATAAAAAGGCATATATATCCCTAATAAGGATCAAGGTTTATTCCATGCTGAAAAGAGAAGAAAATAAACTTTTCAGCCATGGAGCTTTTTTCAGGTGTGAGAAAGAGAGGAAAGTCAGCAGCTGATACAGCATGGGAGAACAAAAGCTGGGAGTGGAGAGGAGGCGGGAGCAGGAGAGAAGCATAGTGGGCACTCAGGTGGTGGGAAGTCGAGAGAGGTGAAGAGAGGTGTGAAGTCAAAACCTGCAAATGAATAGAGAAGATTAGAAGGGAACTAGTCAGTCATTGGGAGAAGGGAAAGGTGTGAACCAAGTTTCAGGATAATTTTGGTTTTGGATGGCTTTCTCCAATTGGAGTTGAGAAACCCTTCTTTGAGAACGCAGACAGAGTTCAGTGTGATCATTGCCGTTAGACCTGAAATGAAATGAAAAACTATGGGCTTGGAGAAATCTTTGATCCTCACAGCCCTGACATGTTCTCTGAAGCAGTCTCCCAGTCTCCTTCCTGCTTCCCCATTGTAGATATCTGGGCATCATCTGCAAGAGATGCAGTAAATAAGGTTGCTGGAGGTACAAGATGTCATCTGAGTGATCCAGAATTGTCCTGAGGGGCCTTGAATGAGTGTGGTGGTGGCTGTGTACTTGCAGGTGATACAGCGAGCTCTGTTGCAAGGGAAAGTGCCTGGTGTGGATGGTTGTTGAGGGCGGTCAAGGGAGCTGTGAACAAGGAGGTTACGCAGATTAGGTGGTTGGCGATATGAGATGATAGGGCGATCAGAAAAGAGGGCCCCAATGGAGGGATCATCCTGTAGGATGGAAAAGTTGTCATTAATGGTCCTGGGGATAGAGAGTGTGTTGGGGTGGTAGGGAAGCACCAAAGGGATGCGGTTGTGAGGCCGGGAGGTCCTGGTTGAGTTGATGATCTGAGGGCTGTTTTTGGCTCAGGTGAGGGCCCTGTGCAATATACTACATATTGTAGAACAAATATGTAGAATATTGTTTTCTATTTGTCCCAATATTGATTGGCATCCTGTCCAGGATGTAACCCTCCTTTGTACTTGTTGCTTGCAGTAATAGGCTCTGGCTCCTAGAACATGAATAGATATGTGAATTAATTTTCTTCTGTTTAAATTGTGGATGTCAGGATTCACTTCACTTAGTAGCTCTTCTTGGCCAGGATTTATAAGTATACATGTACTGTACTGTAGTCAAGTTAGATATTGTCTCCTAGATCTTATTATCTTCACAGATTCAGTTAGAAAGGCAAACATTGTTTATATTATTATTGGTGTTGTCGTTGCTGTTGGGTAGCAGTATTAATTAATGATGATAATAGTTTCTACAACTCTTGAAAGATTGACTTTCACAAAATATTCCCCATTGATTGATGAATCATTTCATTTCAGATATTGAGCTGTCAGAAAGGATAAGTCTGATGAATTGCAACTGGTTGGTACTGCAGCAAAAATACTCAGAGCAAAGGTAGCCGATCATCTAGAAGGAAACAGCTTTCATTACAACCTCTTGTGGCAAGAACAGAGTATCAGGTTACTGTCATATAGCTAAAAGTCATGCAGTTAAATGGAAATCAAGAAATTGAAAACGTTTGTCAAAAATGTAATATTTTGTCACATAATGTACATGTTTTTGTTTACTGGTGATAGTCCACCTTTCACAGGTTATTTTATATTTTGAACATTAAATTTTGTTATATATAGTATTTTGCCATTTGGTTGTTGTATTTATGTTAATTGATTTTAAAAATAAAATAATGTTGTGCATTTGAATGTATATGCATACTGTTGTAAAAGCTAGCATAATATGATACAATTGCTGTTCTGACTATTGATTGGTCTAGTATTGATTGTGGTTATAAACCGTAGCCCACTTTCTTGTTACTTTGTGCATGGCTGTGAATTGATTATGGTTTAGCAGTTTAAATGGGTATTGGTGGTTTAACCTGATTGTTAGGTGAGGCAGGTAGGGTACAATTAATAAGCACTGCCCCACTTTTTTCTAAGGCCCTTTGTTTGCACACCTTCAAAGCAGCATTCCAGCAGCCATATGCCAAAAGCTTCTTTTTTGTACATGATAAGAATCTCTTTAGGTGATCAGAAATAAGGTGTGATTCTTTGAGCTAAGGAGTAAGACTTTTCAAGGAGTTGGGAGTGGGAGATTTTTGTGTTGTGGTTAAGGTGTCTGGTGACAGGAGATTGTGTATTTTTTTTTCTTTTTTGAGAGCCTGGCTGGTTCACTTTTATGCATATGAATCTGTAATGGCTGGTAACAATAGATACAACATTGTGATGATATTCATTTGGGATAGGCCTCAGTGGTAAAGGGGATTGTGCAGGGGCTTCCTTTGAAGAGTGCTTTTGTATTGTGCCTCACCTGCCCTGCTTGTTCCATTGAAACATTTTTTCTAGTTTCTGTTCACTTAACATTGTTTTTTTTTCTTTCATGTTGGTTCCCAGTTATGTTCTCCAATTTCTGAATGACAGCTTGGGATATCCACAGCGTTTCTGTAACTCAGTAGCTGGTATTCATTAACTCATGTTTACTGTCTTATCCAGTACTTTGTATTGCATCATTACTGACGTGAATTGAATGTTGTGATTGAGTCCTAATTTATATTAATTAATAATTTAACTAATCTCAGCCAACTCTGTTCCAACTGTTTAGGCTCTGACATATAAAAGCTTCTATTGTATGTATAAGCCTTTAACTCCAAAAATATATAAATATGTTTTCACAATCTAGTTAGATATTGTAAGTTCTCAAGAGCTAAGCAATGCTTGAGCTGGTCAGTCCTGGAATGGGAGAGGTGTTAAGAAACCGATTTCTGTTGTAAATAGTGTTTTTGGACCAGAAGCAATTTTTTTAACAAAGATTGTGTTGTGAGATGTAACAAAATACCTCCCTAAATCTTCTTTGCAAAGGCTTCTCCATTTCATATTAAACATTTTAGTTTCAAATATTTGTCCCCCAAGTAATTAAACTCTCCTTTCTACTACTCCAAATTCACTAACTGAATCATCAGAAAATATGGATTCTGCAACATTGATGTAGTAAACAGCAACTGCAAGATCCTCTTATAACCTCTTGGGTGCCATTTTGTCTACAATGTTCAGCATTTAGGTCACCCTTGAAATTTAATTTTACACCAGTGGGAACACTTTGTAAAAGCAAATTGGAGGTTAGAAATTGCTGAAAAATCTTTGAAATGCTGAAGAAGTGGATCTCACAGGTATTAGACATGTTGCTGTATTACATTATAATCCAAGATAATTGCTCAACTAGTTAAACCAGTTATACACAAGGCAATTTTAAATACAGAATAAAGCAATATGTAAGCATAAATAGTCATTTTAAAAATGCATTTTTTTAAATGGTTACTTTTGAAAGATAACCAGTTTCATCAATCAGGTTTTCCTACTACATCTAAATTAAGACAAATAAAACTGTGTCTTGCTGTTTGCTTGCTACTTTGCTTGTAGCCTGTCAACACAGAATTGCTTGGCTTCTGAGAGCTGGTTAGTCATCCTCCCAGTAATATTGCAAATAGTAGTTTTAATTGTGCTGATGCTAAGTCATTATTGCTCATGCTATAAGAAATCTTAATATCATTTAGTCTTATTGGCACAGTCTTTTGTAACCACAGTAGTAGTGAATGCCAACACTTACATACTGTACACAGTTCTGAAATCTCAGTTGTCTGACTTTAGCCTTTTTTACATGCAAAGTCTGTGAAGTTTTCCTCACTAAACACTTTATATTTAATATACGTATAAAGCTTTGTTTTCAAATTAGTTTCACACTCATGATTGTAGTATTATTTTTTTCTGTCCAATGTTCTTCATTGGTAAAATACCATGTTATTCAATTAAGCATTTCAAATGGTGTGTTGTTTTTATGTGTATTATTACTGTCTCTCCATCAAGTACAAATCCAGTATCGGCTAAACAGCTATGGTATTTGCTGCTAAACCAGGTTCCTTGTTCTGACATGCATTTTTTTTTAAAAAGCAGAATCAGTGGAGCGGGGGTGGGCTGTGATCATTCCAAGATTAATTTAAAACTACTACATGCTTTTGCTTCATTTCATTACCTGGCAGCCATTGGTTGTGGTTTTGGTCTATTCTATAGAGCCAACAGCTACAGTACAGTATATCACCCTGGCAGCCCACTGAAATGCAGCAGGTGTGAGCCTGGTCAGTACCTGGATGGGAAAAACTAAGGTTGCTGCTCAAAGAGGTATTAGTGGGGCCAGCAAGGAGCACTCACCCAGCTGTCTGTGTGGGTCCTAAAGACCCAGAATAGTGAAAGGGACACAATACTGTAAAAAGGTGCCGTCCTTACCTGTAAATCTGAGGTCCTGACTCTCTGTCATCATTAAACATCAGAAGGGGGGTCCCCGAAAAGGGTAGAGGTGTTACCCTGGCACCTTGGTCAAATTTCCCATTGGTCTTTACCAATCATGGCCTCGTAATAATCCTCATCTATGAATTGGTTTCATCACTGTGTTCTCCTCCCCACTGATAGCTGATGTGTGGTGAGCATTTTGGCGCAATTTGGCTGCTGTCGCATCATCCAGGTTGATGCTGCACATTGGTGGTGTTAGAAGGGAGTCCCCATTATCTGTAAAGGATTTTGACTGTAATGTCTAGAAAAGCACTATATAAGTGTAAGGAATTATTATTATTATTATTATTTTTCTCTTTTTTTGTCAGCCACTAACTTTATAGATGAATTTTCAGGCTTATTAACACTGTTCTGTTCACCCTACTTGTGTATGGTGTTTTTAGGGAACTTCAATATTTATATTGACTCCCAGTATGATGTTTTGATACTTTAGCATCTTATTTCCTTGATTAATTATAACGTTTAGTGCTTACAAGTGGCTTGGGCGTTACTTAACTGTAGTATTAATTATTGGTTTTTAATATTAATTTTCTTCATTTTACCATTTCATATGGTGTAGAAGTTTTATGTGAATCAAAAAGCACAGGTACAGTGTCTTCCTCTAGTACAAAGTACAGCATTATGTTTTGAAGTCTGAGAAAACAGACTCCTGTCAGGTTCACTGATACTATGTCAATGTGCTCAGTATGATTATCTTACTATACTGAGCAGTCACTCTCTATGAAAGTCAGAATGTGGGTGGAGGCACACTGACATCACTCAGTATTTATTATAATAGTACTTTTTTAAGTATTTGTTTTACACTTTTATAAATTTAAGCGACATCAATCTAGGTGTTACTATGTTTGCACAATTCGAGCACCATTTCTATACCTTAATACTGACAAGGCACACATGAAGGTATTGGGACCTTTGCACAATCTAACATGGGTGGCTTTAACATGACTTTAAATTGACTTTAGCATTGATGCTTTGGAGATTAGGTCAGCAGGCTAAAAATCTTGATCTTCTTCTCAAACCACGTATAATGTCAGAAAAAAATGTAAGCTGAGCTTTAATTTGTATTTTCTCTGGGGCCTATTTTATTTAAATGCTGCCTTCTGAAGATTAATCACAACAAAGTGAATTTAGCAAAAGATTAATTTACATGTTAATTTATTTTACTGGCAGGCAACGTTACCAATCTGTGTCTTCTCGAAGCATCTGCTTAGTTTGTGGCTAAATGATGACAAAATGAACAAAAGTATAAGCACATTTTAACCATGTTCTGATTTTAAGGAACATTATCACAATAGGACCTTTAAGTGAAAAAATCAAAGGAGTATTTTTTTTATAATGATCAAATAATGTAGGCTTTATTACATCTTTAATGACTAATTTGGTATTTGCATCACATACATAAGGGGCAGAGTGGCGGCTCTGTGGCGGCTCTGTGGTTAAGGATGTGTGACTGTGGTTGGAAGGTTGCCAATTCAAATCCTGCTGCGGGCAGAGGAATCCTACTCCATTGGGCTCCTGAGCAATGCCCTTCACCCCAACTGTGTCACGATATTAGTTCCCCCTCCTTAAGGGTGCTCCAGCCCTTTCACTAAGACTTTAACCTCTGCACCTGTTCCCTATTCCCAGCCCACCTTAAAAGCCAGGCGCTGACGCTCATCCGGGCTCTGCTCTGGTGCGAGTCCGGGACCTGGAAGCGCCTGGTCCCGTTAAGGTTTTAACCTCTGTTCCCGTTCCCGTTCCCGTTCCCTGTTCCCCGTTCCCCGTCCACCGTCCACCGGTTCTGACCCGGCCTTCGTGGTTTTTTATTCTCTGTTCTGATGGATCTCCTGGTTTTGGACTTACCCTTGCGTTTTGGATTTTCCCTAAGGACTACTCTCTTGGATTGTTCGCCTCGGCCACACCTCCCCCGTGCACCAGCGCACTTTGGACACGCCCCCCTGTCTTAAGCCCCGTTTTCCTGCATGACGTTTCCCCAGTGTTTCCCCACTCCGTCGGACTGTGTCGTCCGCATAGGGTCCGGAAAGAACTGTTCGTTACAAACTGCTCCTGGGGTGCTCTATAAATGGCTAAACCTGCACTCTGACCCCAAGTTACTCTCTCCTCGTCTGTGTGCCTGTGTGTCTCATGGAGAGCAAACTGGGGTCTATAAAAAGACAAATTCCTAATGTACAAAACTGTATATGGCTAATAAAGTGATCTTATCTTATACAGTACTTTTTGGCCAAAAACATAAGACATGACAGAGTAAGAATAAGCACAGGGCAGATTTCATTCCTACTGTACCATTGAGGAACACAAAAATAAAGTAATCTACTGTATTACGATTGGTTCCTTTACTAGATTTTAAGAAAACAAGTTAATTAAAAATTGCTAGGTTTTAAAACATTAGCATGACATACAGTATATTTTCAACTGACATTTTTAACCAATTTGGCTGAAAAGCATTTGCTGTGACAGGTGGAGAAAAGGTCATTTTAAATGGACACTACAGCTGATTGGCCTTTGAAAAAAAGCAGCTGAGACAGAACAGATGTGTGCATTAGGGAAACCACAGATGATCTGATGTCTTTCTTTGATGAATTGAGGTTCCTGTAAAGCTGGCCACTTGAGGTAGTGCTGTATGTAGCAGAGAAGCAGGAGTCATAGTTACATTATCAATATAGTGGCATACTCGCACTCATCTCATCCCCAAGATGTCACCCAATACACATTAAAATGAATCTCTAACAAGAAATGTTAAATTAACAAATATCAGACTTAAGCTTTAATTACACCTTTCCTGACTAGTCATAAACTGAGCATCCATTCTCTTTATTCAGTGTTCCTTTTAACAGAATCACTAAATAGATTAAGAACTTGTGAAAATGAGTTCTAAAATGTGTCCCTTTGGTAAACCATCACTTAATGTTCCCACTCCCATGAATACACATCATACTATTCAGTAAAAGTGATGACAATCTAAAGGTGGACTGATACATCTAAAGGATGGTATAATTCTTATTAATGAGATCGTAACAAGAAACAGTTGAAGCTATTTAGTGCAAAGCAGGCTGGAGTTCAACCGTAATTTCTGTAATTATGAGATATACACAAAACATAAAGAAAAAATACTGTTTTTAAGAATTATTAGCATTTATCTTGCCTGATACAAAGACAATTACATAAATTCCATTTCCTATATTCTCTATGCAAAGATAACTATAATAGGACAGTTTTTGTGTTGGTTTCATTTGTCTCATGTTTCAAATTTGTTTGTATATTTTTTTTCTTGTAGGAAAAGGAGACTGGTAAATTTGAAATATTAAATATCTAACAAAAATAGTTATATTGAAAAAAAAGTCAAAGGTAAAAATAATCTTGCATTACATTTAACTGGTCAGTTTCACATCAATATTAATTTTTTAGCATCTGCTACAATTAATTCTAATGCTTGTTAAAATTTGTTCCATGCAACATTTCAATCATATTTAAATTAAGAGTAAGGGACACTGATGCTCTTTTACAGGTTTTGCCCTACCTGTATTATGTAATTGATTAAGATGGTTCGAATAAATATCTACAGACACCTTACAATATGCTAATCTTCACAATTTTACTGACTTTAGGAAATATATTTGCATTCATGAAATATACACATTATTATTATTGAAGCCACTGTAAAATTTTCTAATTACTAGGATGTTAGATTCAAATATATGTAATATGCTATTTATAGACTACTTTGTACGCTTTCTGCAGTATTTAATAAATTACTGGACAAAGAGACAATTAATGTAATCTATCTTTTTAACTGTATGCCTGGAGTTAACATATCTCATTAACTAAACACAGATACAGTGATTAATTATATGAAACATACTTAGAGTACATTTTTATCATTGGATGAAAGCATTTTTTAATAACATTTTTTATTGGAAGCTTAAAAATAAAAAGTATTTTCAATTAATACACTATTTCTGTATAGTCCTTTTTCAGTGTGAAAAATCTTCCATTTCATATGTAAAATGTAAAAAGGTAAAATTTTAAGTTAATTGTTAGAGGACACAAAAATATCTACAGTATACAATTAATCACAATTGGAAAGCACTGGTAAAATACAGTGTACATTTTTAACTGATTTCCATTAAAATGTTTATAAACAACCTTTCAGTCTGGATAACCAGTTTGCATGAAAGATAAATCCACCATCCTTGAATCCTAAATACAGGATTTAACTCTGGAATTGGAGAGATTTGGTTCTCTCAATTAATAGTTTAGACCCATCTCATATTTCTTTATATTCCCAAAGAGTTTATATTATCCTAAAGGATGACTATTGTGAGAGTCAGCCAGCTAAATCGAAAATAAACAGCAGAAATAAAACCACATGTATTGTAGTTTGAATACAATGTCATACTTCAGTGTGTTTATTAATTAAAGAGCTCCTTTTCAGACCCCTCCTGTCTGCTCCACACATTGTCTTAATGTGCCGATAATGTTCTACTAAAAACAAATTATTGATCAAAAAGGGAGGGGAGAAGCGTTTCATCTTGTAGGGGAGCTGAAACACAGAAATCTATAAACCTAGAGACTCCTCACTACTAGGTGATATGTAATATTCACTGCGGTTTCACACTGTCCAGTCGATAGACTTCCATTAAGAATGGATAAGCTGTCAAAATGACCCGCTGCCCTCTTTGCTAAGCATCGGCATTGGCCTTTGCTGTCCGTATTAATATGAATTTTAGCCCCTAGGTCTGTCACCTTAATTCTGTGTCCATTAGTCTCACATTTCTATTTTCCTCAGCTTGTATTATTGATTTTTTTAAAGTATGTACAGTCATTCGAACACACGCTCAAGAAATTGTTCTCTAGGCAATGTGGAGATAAGTTTGGCTTTATGTCCACAGGGTGCTCCTTCCTTTTTTAAAGTAATGATTTTTATAACCCTGCCTTCTGTTGATAATGTTCTTTCACATTCTGTTTTCTCCTAATTACTATATACAGTAGGCATTCTAAACAGATGCATGTGATAATATGACAGCAGAAAGACAGCTCTGCTGGCTTTGAAAGACATTTATGAAACTGAAGGGATATGTCCAGATGAAGGAAGATAAATTGGCACCAAAAAGAAGCAGATTACATTGACTTCCTATATGGAGCTGTTTTCATTTGATGTGTTTTGTTAGTAGAGACATATTTTATTGAAAGGATGTGGGAAAAGATGGTTCAAATCACAACATAAACCAATATGTGCCGAGAAAGATCAGACTTCCAGTTGAAGTTTAATAAATTCTGCTTGTTTTGAACTAACTGAGCTCTTTTATTAGACTTTAGAAATTTTAAAATAATGCAATTGTTTGTCCACATATTCAGTTGCTAGTCTGTGTAGTTTAAAGTTGGATCATACTGACAATTGTTGACAATAATATATGGGTGTTATATATTAAATATTGCCATTGTGTTCTAAAAAAGTTTTGAATTTCTAGATACAGTACCCTTCATTGTATGTGGAATCTGGATAGGATTATGTCTGTTGTTGAAGTAAATGATATTGAATACTATAAATTTGCTTTAAATGAAAGGAAAGGTACAGTTATAAAAAATATTAAATCTAGTAATGCACAGGCAGTCTCAGGCGCAAAGTACACCAAAATGGGTCAATTCATTTTGGAGGGATATGTAAAATGTAAAATGTCTGGTTAGAATGACAAAAAATCTTGTGCTTTTCTAGTTGCTATCATTTGTGGGTTTTACATACTGCACTTTATTTTGCTCAGCAGTAGTTCTGCAAGCCTTTGCTATATAAAATACATCTGCATAGCATAAGACGTTTTGTTTAATAAAAATGCCTCTTTGTTTGGTACAAAGCATTATGTAAAGCAAAAGAGTGATCAGTTCATCGGCGTCCACACAAAAGGTGTGTTAAAGAAAGATGCTCTGTGACTGTTCAGTATCTTACATAAAGGAACTTGAAGAAACTAATGGACCACTTACTATGATACATACCTTGACACATACCCATAAGAAGAAATGTACTGTATACAGTATGTCTTGCAAAACAGGTCAGTTCCTTCCTGTGATGTTCCATTTTGTAAATGTACACTATTCACATGAGTAAAGTCAATACTTAGTGGAATTATCCGCAGCAGCAATTACAACCATAAGTATTCGTGGGTAAGTCTATACCAACTTTGCACACCAGTTTGGTGCAAGCATTCCACAGATTCTCTATATGATTCAAGGCAGGAATCTCCCTTTTTTGACTTTCCCTCAGTCACTCAAGGGCATTTCACTTTTTTATTCTTAAGCCACCTCAGTGTAGGTTTGGTCTTGTGTTTTTAATCATCCTGCTGAACGATTATTTTTTGTCCAAGGTTTAGGTCTGAAGCAAGTTTACATCCAAGATTAGCCAATGCCTTGCTCCATCTTTGCACCAATCCTTCTTGACAAGCTTCCCAGTCCCTGTTACTGAGATGCAGAACGATAATATAACGTTGCCACCACCATGCTTGACAGTTGGGATCTTGTTGAATGAGTGAGGCACTATGTTGGGTTTCCAGCAGATCAATCTCTTTGCATTTAAACCTAAAAACTACAATTTGATGCTTTGTAGAAAATCCTGTGTGAGATTTCAGATTTCAGAATGCTGTTTTGTAGAATGACCAGCTTGTTGAATATGGCCATTGTCTCTCGCTTTAATTTATTTTAAAGACGCTGATGGCCTCATATTGGCATGCCTAACCAGTTTCCTCCTTGCTGCTCAGTTTGGAGGCAGTGTCTGGGTGCCTTCCATTTCTTAATCATCAACTTCATCATATTCAAAGATATTTTAAGGGTCTTTGAAGTGTTTTTACAAAGACCTCCTGATCTTTATCTATACGTAATGAGAGTTTGTTAATGTTGTCTGTGACAGATTGCACTTATTCCTCACAAAGCAAAATGACCTGTGACTTTATTTATATGTCAGAGGCTCTCAATTTATCTCGTAATTTTTGCAGAGGGTCATTGTAATCCCTTAACCCCCTTTCAATTTTTTTTGAAACACTGTACATTACTTCAAACCACAGAAGTCTACTAAATTAATGGATCAATAAGCCATCTAAAATTCTTCTGGGATTATTGAAATACCCATTGTTCCTCTCTGGTTTCAGATCTTAACGAATAGAATGTTGTTTATGTTGTAATGTGCAGTGTCACAGAGTTCTTATTACGAGCTCCCTCCTCTTCCTAAAGCACACTTGGGAGATGTCAGTCTGTTGAAAAATTGATGAAAAAGTGTTTGAGGACTCTTCAGTTTTTTTCTCTTGCTAATGTTTTAGGAGGTCATTTAATGCCATGGCTGTTGTATACATTAAAAAGAAAAGAACAAACATTTTTGAAACTGCTTAATGTTCCAATGGTTTACTCAATTTTCAGAAAATTAAAACAATTTATCTTTGTATCCATTTTCTATTTGTTAATTGATGTAAAAACATTACTATATACATCATATTACCAAATAATTGGTCACAAACATTTGTCTGAAAAGCTGTCAAAACGTATGTGATCATGTCTTTCATTTTCATTCAATTGAACATGAAAAGAAATGCTCTGAACATTAATGTTAAGCTGTGTGAATAACTTCCTGAACTTAACAGAACTTACATTTCCTATAATAAAGAAGATCTCATTTATTTCCTTAATAATTCTAAGTAGGAAACAGTTAAAGTTAGTTAGTATGAAAGACAGAAAAATGAAATTATCCTGAAATTCAGCATATAAACTAAGGTTTATTCTGAGAATTTAGTAGTTGTGAATAAAATTGTTCCTTTGAAACAGCATAATATATAGCCTCATTATGCACTAGAAAGATCTCAATGTCCAAAACATTTTGAACAATTTTGTATTTTATAGAAAACAATCACCAAAAAATAGTGTTTCCATATAATCTACTTTAAAAAAACGCTAAGAACATTGTGTACAGTATATATACAGTACTGTATATCACACATGTATATTTCATATAAAACTGAAACACAAGAGCAAAGGCTGGCTAATCCACACAGAATAGAACATTTGTGAGCTTTGATAAAGTTCGGACAAATCCTTGACATGGTGTTAAGAGGGTGTTGTTGTCTTTTAAAGTGTATGGTTACGTTCAATAGATATTTCAGGAGTTCGGTCAGAACTCTAATTAATGCAGAGAAGAGGCCTTAATTAGAGTTTGAATGGAGGGTAACTCATCTGGTTGAGGAGAAGTGGGACAGTGTAGCAGGCAGGAGTAGTTGGACCCTATGCGTAGCAGTCTCCGGTGGAGTCGGGTCAGGTGTTGGACAGGAATCCGAGAGGATACCTAAACCAAAACGAGTGGCAAGGTCGAGGTCGAGTACGGTAGCAGGGTGTCAAAAACCAGTAAGGACAAAAACAAGAAAAGGGTTGTCTTCAGGAGAAGGCAGCCAAAGAGCAGTTCGGTGAGGAAACCTCAATAGTGACCGAGGTCCAAGAGGAGAGTGAGGGTTTCAATAAGAACGAGTGTGGTGTTAATTGGTGCGTGGGCATTTACGAAGAGTAGTGCTCGTGAGAATGCGGGAGCGCTTGCGTTGTTTGTGTGCGATCCATGACAGACAGAGCCCCACTTTTAGTGGAGAGTGGGCCAGAGAACTGCTGCAAAAGAGAAGACAGGGTGAAGGGAGGGGTGTAAAAATGAGTCCCACAAGCAAAGAAGCAAGAAGTATCATTTTCATATGTAGGCAATGGAAGAGATAAGGGTATGACCTTCTTCAGTAAGAAACTCCATATTGTATGTTACAAGCTCTGCTTTTGGACCACTTCTTGCCTTTTTTGATAAGTCCCATGTCTTCCTGTTGTAATGCAGCTGTGTATAGGTTTGGATAGAACATTTTACAAATTGCTGCTGTTCACTCTGTATGGGTTAGCTTTGCTAAACTAACCAGCTTTTCTAGTACAAACATCCTAGTTTAGAAAATTTGACCTGCATAAGCACATTTACATTGTTCAGTGCTCTGAACCCCATTAGTGAAATAACTGGCACTGAAAAGTGTATTACCATGATGTACACCACCGTGCAAAAACTCTTAAATCTGTTATGTTAAACCCATTAAATGTTATGAGTTTTCAAGGAATATATGAGTATCAACAAATACACTCAAAACCTCTACTAGTGTTTTCTATTACTATTTTTATTCTATTACTATAGCCTGGTGTGTTAATAATATAGCTCAGGTGATATGAATACAGTTTCTCTGAAACCAAGCCTGTCAGTTTGCATTCTTTAATTCACATTGATCAGAATCCTCAAAAAAACTGATCACAGCAAATCATGGTTAACTGCACGTGAGCAGTCAAAATGAAGTGTTGTAGAAGCAAATCCATCATTTTTACCTATCAAATTACTGGACTCATTGTCAGGTGTTCATTGTTATTAACATCATTGGTTCCTCTCTACATATCCATATAGATAAATGGTTATATGTATACAACAAAAGACAGCTTAATCACTATTAACTGTTAGGTCAAAACAACATAGCTAACATTTCAGCATATCACCAGATGGAATTTTGTTTCTGCATTAAGAAGGGAAAACAGCAGATCATTACATTATATATTTTTTTTCAAATGAACTATAATACTTATAATATATAATACTTTTAATCCTATGAAAAACTTTTTTATTCCCCAGTATCAGAGCATCATAGGTACTACATCTTGACAAATTAAGTCTTTGTAAGCCTTTGTATAGTCTAGCAAGTGTGAATTAACACCATAACGCAAGTACTCTAAAATGTATTTACTGTATCATGAATATTCCCTTATGAACTTTCAAGTTGACACTATAATAACATAAATGCTCTTTTCATATATTTTTTTGCTAGACCATACTCCTACAAATCCCTTTTCTAAACTTTCTGTGTTTCTGCATGTTTACATTTTGTATTGAAAAAAATCTGGATAAAAGAAAGGAAAAAAAAAGTAAATCTGTATATCATTAAATCCTACAGTTGTGGAAAACGTAATAAACTCATGAGAAGAGGCCATTTGACCAAAGCAGTTATTTTGTCGTTTAGCAGATCTAAGGATCTCATCCAGCAGCTCTTTGAAAGATGCCAGAGTACGAGCTTTGACAGCCTGTCAGAGTAGCTTGTTCCAGACTCTTACAACCCTTTGTGTAAAGACTTGCCTCCTGTTGTTTTAGATGCATTTGTAGATGGTCCTGCTTCACTGCTGATTCTGAAGTCCATAAAAATTTAAATATTTGTTCATATTTTAATTTTATTTTGTCTTTCATTGGAGTCACTTTAGTTTAAGAATTACATACTGTATAGATTAAATACAAATGCAAAATGTGGCTTCCTTCAAAACCAGATTGTTTCAAATTATTTTGCAATGCTGAAAACTACTCAGAATGAGTGCATGATTCGTGAGGTTTCCTCTTCTATTAAATACAGCAATTCTAATGAAATACATCCCTCTGCATTAGAACATAAATTTAATTCCTACTGAATTCTGAAGGTTTTTTCCCCAATACCTTTGATGATTCTGAATTATTGGAAAAGGTCACCTCATAATCTTCTGTGTTCATCTTAAATTAAGCTCTTGATTACCATATCAATGTACAGTAGGTTACTCCTTTAAACTTGAGAATCTGGTTTCTTTTGTCTGGACCACTAAAGGAAAATCTTTGGGGGGACCAATATTGTATATGATATTCTAAATGTGATATTTCTAGTGCACTATACAATTACAACATTTCCTTATTTAAACTGTACTTTTTAACTGCATTTGTATCATTCTATTTTCCTTTATTATTTTCTGCATACATTCTTTAGAATATAATAATATTGCAGCATACCATAGTCTTTTTTATAAATAACTTCTTCAAGCTCAGTGTTTAAAATCTATTGTTTCCACTGCTTACATGTAACAATCTGCATTATATTAAATTTTATCTGCCTGATAAACACTGAATTTTTAGGCATTTTCTTTTTTTTCCTCCTGATAAAGATTTTGTGTGAACAGTGTCTTTTACCATTACCATATAATATAAATATTATAATAAAATAAATGGGAAAAACATTTAAATATTTTAATTTAGAAATTCAGCTGTCAGTCCATAAAATTATTAAATGATGGCACTTCTTCATTTGGAAGCACAGAGGTAGTCCATAGATCAATACTACATCTCATTCAGGAGATTTATTTTAATCCACCATTTAATTTTTTTCTGA
Source organism: Lepisosteus oculatus (assembly GCF_040954835.1). NCBI lineage: Eukaryota > Metazoa > Chordata > Actinopteri > Semionotiformes > Lepisosteidae > Lepisosteus > Lepisosteus oculatus. Next base: position 41,335,814 of record NC_090696.1, on the reverse strand, counting down.
ACTTTCTAAATATATTGTGATTATGTGGTGAGAGATATTAAGACATATTTAACGCAAAGCATTTTTAACATAACCATTAGATTGACATTCTGTATTATTATGTATTGTTGTCAAAAACATTTGTAGTTCTCTTAGCAAAGTTAGAAAAAAGAGACAGAAACTTTTGATTCCCCACTTCTGCGGATTTTCTTTAGACCATTTTATTGAGACGATAGCTGTTTTGACAATTGAATTAATTAAGGTAAATCTGTCTGTTTATGGGTAAATATCTGAAAAAAGTTCTTTTGTTTTGAGTAGCTCATAGTCCAGTGCCTTCTGGGGCATTTAGATTTCTCATTAGTCAAAGAGCCTCTAGGCAGAGGTAACTAAATGCATGACCCTCACTTAAAAGGTCGACTTCACTAAAGTGTGGCTCGACTCATGCTTCACAGAGTCAATGTGTATGTGGAACATTTGTCTCAACATTTGTTGTGTCATCTGTCAAGTAGGAGAGTAGTTTCAGGATTTGTACGGCTTTCTTTTAAAAATGTCAGAAATTGTTGTTGTTGTTGCCGTTAGTCACATACTGTAGATGAAAAGAAAGCAGAAATTAAGGGATCACCCATTCTTGAATCATCTAAAAATATAACTTCTTGAGAGAAAATGCCAAAAGAGGTTGTTCGTATTCTTTTTACATAAAGTTTTCATGAATACATAAATGTTAATCAAAGCCAAATGTGCTCTAGACATTGTGTCATAAAACATTAGTGGTAACTCCTGCAACTGTCCATAAAGTAAGAACAGCATATTTATTACTGATTGCCTTTTTTTTTACTGTGTTCTCATGACCATCCTATAGATGTTCAATAGGTTAATGACAAATGATTTACTTTTCAAAATGTTTTTAAGTAATTTAGTATGAGTAGCACATTAAGTAACACAATGGTTAGCATTGCTGTCTTGCAGCAATGGGTTAAATTCCTGGGGTGCAATCTGTGTGGAGGAGTTTGTATGCTCTCCCTTCTCTTGCGTTCACACGGGTTTCCTCCAAGTGCTCTGGTTTCCTTCCACGGACCAAAGACATGATGGTAGGTTAACTGGTTTATGTAAAACTGGTTCTAGTGTGAGTGTGTCCTCAAGTCTGTATGTGCCCTGTGATGGACTGGGTGCTTCAAGCCAACATGACCCTCAATCAGATAAGCTGTTATTGAAAGTGATGTAATGATGGAATTTAGCTGTAACCTAAATCAGCACCAAGATGAGTTTCTGCTTATTAAGAAAGTATTTTAACTGAACTGCTTCCTCACTACACTGTACATGGCTTATATGTTTGCAGAGATTACATTTTTTTCTTTATCTATTGATTGTGAACTCCACTCCATAGAAAGTTGTACTTTTACTGTGATTTATCTCATCTTTCAAGGTGAAAAGTAAGACATTATTACCATCTTTTCATGCCTTTCTTGAAATCAAAGCTTGTACTCCTGTGATGCCTGCAGTATGGCAGTGCCTACAGTACAGCATCATATATTAACATGAAGCTTTAGTTGTTCAGGGAATGCACAAACAAGGGCTGTATTAAAAATGGAAGATATTTTTAAAAAGATGTTATCCTATTCTTCAAGTCATATAATATTCCACCCAATAACTCTTTAAAGCTGTTCTTAACATAACAAAGGCCCACACGACACAGTCCAACTGAACCTAAATGACCGAAATTAGAAGACTGGTAGGCTTTTAACTTAAACTCTGAAATACATTGCAGAAAACCTTACAGCACAAAGAAAACAGGTTTAACCAGCAAACCTATTCTCTGAGATATGATTAAGACTGTATTGACTGCTGTTACTGATGCATTGCTTCAGGTGTATAACAGAATGTCTCAGAGTAGGTACAGGTTTCATTAAGAGGTGGAGCCATATTTCTGTCAAAACTTGATTTACTGCAAAATAATAATCTATGTTGTGCTTTCATTTGAAAAAAAATGTTTCCTTATAAACCAAAGATTTGTTTAATTCTTCATGATTTTACAATATTTCACTACGATTGCGCAGGAAACTCCATAATTTTGACTCTCCTTATATTGGCAAACACTATACTTTTTATAAGATTACAGAAATAATACAATAATTCATTATAATTATTATTATTTTATAATTGTTGTGTTATTATTTTCAGTTTTTCCATTTATTCGATGTATCTTAGGTTTTCTTAAGATAAAATCTTATCGAATGTTGAATTATAAATTAATCAATGTTACAGTCTGTGTCTATAAGGAGAGAAGGAGTGGTGTACTTTAGACCAGGGATAACCTGAAAGTTTCCATTTTCCAGGTGAACATTTAATTACCTAATTGAAATTGTTACTGGCTTAATTGGAAACATTGAAGTCTTTCCTACTTCTTAGGAAACTCAAGATGAAAAAAGACTACTGGACTGCAGACTTTGGAATGGAATCGGGTTCCCATGCTCTAAACTCTAGACTGTGAAGCCAGAGCATTCAACTGAGAAACCTCTGCAGAAGTTCCCAGAAGGTGAAGTAGACCACTGATTAAGGTACAGGCTTTGCCACCTTGATCAAGAAACATCCAAACTCTGTCACTGCCACTGAATTTTTATAAGCTGGTTTTCTCAAACTGCTTAGCCTCTCTGAGACAAGGGCTTTACCGCAGCAGATGAGATTCCTGCAGCATCAGTTGCTGATGTATTGTCCACTCCGTAGTCTTGTGTAAAACAATCTTTGCTTTCCATAAAGACTTACAGAGTACACGATTCCATATAGGCACAAACTACATATTTTGAAATGGAGAGGTTTTTTTGGGGACAAAAGTTTAAAATTTCATTCCAAAACAGAAAGCCTGGAAACCAACACAGAGAGGAGATTGTGAGACTTTCATGTTAATGCGAAACCTACCACATGTCTCACCCCTGATATAACCCAATATAAAAGCTACTTCTACTTGTACATGCGTAGAAGCACAAAAACATTTTTCAACATATTGAAAATAATGGGAGAGATCCCTATTGGCCATGTATGCCTATGTACTACTGTATATAAGGACACCGTCTAATAGGATTTTTACTTTTTAATAATAAGTTAGGGTATGATATTCCCAGCCCAGATGGGAGATATTTGATTCAGCATGTTCTGTAGGTCAATCTGGATAAATTATTTTGCTAAATTACTTCGTCATCATCATTAGGGAGGATAGTTAGCGATAGACACCTGGATGCAAAAGCTATAATAAAAGGGCAAACATTTGTAGTGCTCTTTTGCTGAATGTGTGACTTTTTGTACTGTGTTATTTATGGTCTAAACAACCATTATTTCTTTAATGCATTTACTATAAATGTAATTAATATAAATGAAGAAAGTGAACAAGAAGCACAATTTGGGCAATGATTCTGCAGCATAAAAAGTCAATTCATACAGTAGTTTTCTTGAATGGTCAAAAACTATATATCTAACCACAGTAAATGATCAAGCTGGAAAAATATCAAAATGATTAAAAGCAGGAATGTATATATAATGTTAGAAGCTTTGTCAAGAAAAAAAGCATACACTTACCGTAATTTAAACCAAAAACAAATATAGTGCAATGTGTATTCTCAACATGTATAGTTAATTTTATTTCTTTTTCTGTAGGATTCTCCCCCAAGCATTACTTTTGTATACATCATTAAAAATTGGGAACTTGGCTTTCTATTCTGGCTCAATTAAACAGATGTAACTAATCTGGTATTACCTAACAACAGCCCAGCTACAGAATACTGATGCATTTCTGCCTTTATTTCAGACATATGTAGAGCGTGTTTCAGTCCTGGCATTCAGCAGAATAAGTACAACATCAGTGAGAGTCGAGAGAAAATGTGACTCAGATGAGGGGCACAAAGATTCACACATGTACTCATTTCACAAAAATGAAAAATGTAATATTATTTCTTAAACCAAGAAAAACAACACTTGTTTTTTATTCCTCACCTTCACAGTGTAACAGCTCACATGAAATTAACTCAAGACCATTTTCTTTTCAGTAGCCTCATGCTTACAATACAGGAAAGTTTGAGATTTTTTATTTCAGATGCACAAATACTGTAACATACTGGAAATGATAAAAATGTAAAAATCTCAAAATCATAATACCGAAACTGATTTAATTTTCTCTTTTGTAAAGGACTTTATGTTCTCGGGCACTCAGGTGAAACTGAATTTTAATTAAATTAAAATGAACTCCAGAGCCAAATCTTTTCTAACAACTGATTACTCCTTTAATTTGGATAACTCTGTATAATTTGGAGCATTAAAATTACTGAGCAATACTGAGCAACCTAATGATTTTCATCTGATTATACTTTGGTTCATTGGTACAGAATCTCTGTTTCATTTACACATGCAAGAATTAATATGTGTATTGACTTGCAAGTAACTACTATTGACAGAGTAGGTATTTAGAGGATATCATTACCTTGGAGAAACAACTGACCTAATTGATGCTAGGTGCTTTATCAGTCTTCCAGCTTCCTGATATAGTACACTGCCTCAGGATTTTTCCATTCCACAGTAAATGCAGTTCAAATTAATATTCAACACATTAATCACTAACAAAATTAGTCACTTAACAAATAGGCTTCCATTAGATATACAAGACAAGATAATGTATATGGTTTGGGGCATTTACAAAAGTGTTGAAGTGAAATGAAAGCAGCATGAAAGGTTCAAATGTTTAATCATTGATGAGGAAAGTAACAGAAGAGAATGTTACAGTAACTATAAAAGGAACACATTTTTCCACTCATATTTTGTGAAATGATTAAAAAAGAATAATGAATGTAATACAATTTTACAATCCATTGTAATATACAGAAACATAGTATTTACTTTCGGTACATATGCAGTTCAGGTAAATCAATAAAGTAATTAAAATCCTTTAAAGAGTTTAAAAAGTAAGGTAGTAAGACCTCTCACAGTTGGATAACAAGTTTAGTAAGTCTGTTTCAATACCGTAGGTATATCACTGTCACACCATAATGTACAGTATGTGCCCCTTGCAGCACTGGGGCCCTGGGTTAAATTCTCAAGCTGCTATCTGTATGGGGTTTGTATGTTCTGTCTGTGTTTGTGTGGGTTTCCTCTTGGTGCTCTGGTTTCCTCCCACATCCAAATACATACTGGTAGGTGAATTGGCTTCTGAGAAAACTGGCCCTGGTGTGAGTGTGTGCTTGTCTTTGTGGTAATGTCCAGTATCAGTTTAAAGATGGCAGGTCTTGTAGAAAAAGTGGTCAAGCACTAAGGATTACTGTCATTACTGTCCGCAGTTTGTTTCCAGAGTTTCATTCCAAAACAGCCTGATTTCTAGCAATTGGGCATCATCTTGCTGCATGTTGACCCTGTGCCAGCTGTGCCCATAAGTATTTCTGGTATTACAGGTGGGAAGTCCTAAACCTTCCACTTCAAATCTGTAACCTGTGGTCTGTCTTGATGTCAGTTTCTGTAGGCCTTTAAAGAATCAGACAGTAAAGTGCAGTACACACTTACTGTCTTGGATTTCCTCTGCAATGGTGTCATGATGATTAGAATGCCAGACTAGTTGGAGACTATGTGGAATAGAGATGTATGTCCTTATTACTGGTTGTAGTTGTGATAATAATTTTCACTTATATAGCACTTTCTGGACATTCACTTCAAGACACTTCTCAGATAATGGGCACTCTTCTCCACCACACCCAGAGTGCACCAGTACACTCACCACACGTCAGCTATCAGTGGGGAGGGGAACAGAGAAATGAAACCAATTCATAGATAGGGATTTGGCCAGAACACTGAAGCAACACCCCTACTCATTTCAAGAAATGCCCTGGGATTTTTAACGATGGAGAATTTTGAAGGATGGCGCCTTTCTTACAGTATAGTGTCCCCATCACTACACTTGGGCACTGGGAGCCAGACAGACTGCAGGGTGAGTGTCCCCTACTGGTCCCACTAACACCTCTTCCGGCAGCAACCTGCATTTTTCCCAGAAGGTCTCCCATCCAGGTGTCGCCAGGCTCAGACCTGCTGAGCTTCAGTGGGCTGTTGTTGCACAGTGATATAGCTGCTGGATGTACCTGTACCTGTGTATGAATAAACCACGTAAACTCTTGCTGTCTTAGTTTAGTGAATCATCCTCTTATTTGCTGAACATGTTCTCAACATAGTTTTAGACTTTTCCTGGGCAATCACTGTTAATGCACTTTAATACTGTTCTGGCGTCTTAGCTAATCACTGTGACATACCACTGAGATCAAATTACCTACCCGCGAGCATAGTTACCAAGTAGCGTCCAAAATTATTCTTCCCATCACAAGTCTAAACAGACGGCAAAGATTTTGTTAATTTAGCAGGGAATCACCCAGAGTTGTTCTGCATGTTTTATTCCCCCTGGAAAAGTACAAACGAAAACCGACACCCACAAAGAGGAATTAGTACTCCAAAGTGGTTACCTGTAATTGCTCATTTGATGAATTACCTACACTTTTCAAATATTTTATGCCTCACTTCAATATAATATTTTAAATACACACCTTTTGAAATAATATACTTGTGCTTTAAAAGTTCAGATACAACTGTTTCATGTATATAATTATTTTTCTGCCAAGAAACTTTCAGAGACGTGTCAGCTATATTTAAGGCAGCTGTCAATGTAAAGAAAACAAATCTAAAGTAATTTTTTTACAATATACTCCTAGCCTTACAGACAGATTCATCCATTTTAAGTTGAACTGTTAATTTCAAATCATAATTACATAAATGATAGATCCATTTTAAGCTGCTCTGGAGCAAATCTTGGATTGAGTACATAATGTAGTATACACAGAAAATGCATAATGTATGGTATTATACACTAGCTTTCTGACACAAAAGGGAACACTTAACAGAAAAAAACACTACAGTCCATCTGGATAAAACGTATAAAATCTCCTTCCTACGTTGTTAAAATGCATTTTTTAAATCAAAGCTCTGGCTTGGTATTGCCGGTGAACTTAAAAGATAAATTAATTTAGCCAGCCTGAGATTTTATTTTTGACAGGATCTCTCAAATTCGGTCTACCTAACACTAATTCCTGAATACTGTATTTCACTTTGAAATGAGCAGTATTCATGTTAGCACAAATATATATATATATATTTTGGATCTGAAAAAAAACTCTGTAGTACTAATGTTACACTAAAATAGTCTTAATACTGAAATAGAAAAAATGAGCTTTAAAACTTGATATCTACAGTTTTATGTTTCCTCACAATTGCAATTTCAGGTAATTCATTCACAGCTGATGAGAAAGAGAACCCAGTTCTAAGAAATGCCAAAATACAATTCAGTATTTTCATTTTTAAAAGTCATTAAAATATGATTCAAGAAAAACTAATATTACACATGAGGCGTTCTAAAAACGATTCCACTGGTAATTTACCAAAAGAGACGTATCAGCAAAATGTGAAACTAATACTTCATCCATACAATGTGAATACTGCTCTAAGCTTGATTTATCCTCATATTACATTTAAGTGCCTTGTAGAAACTATCAAGCTCATTGTTGCAGACAATGACCCCTGTCAGAGGACTGAGAAAGGTGAAAGAGGTCAAACAAATTGGAGGATCCAAAGCTTCACTGACCCACAGTGGCACTCCAATTACGCAGAAAGAGTTTAGTGTTCATTCTGTAGGCTACGCTTCATGACCCAGAATTAAGCAAAAGTAATATATGAATGCCGCACACAGAATATATGAATAAAAATTCTTAGTGCCACCATAACAAAATGGTGGACGTATCCCTTTTTTAACGTTATCTTTCTCCGATTGCACCGTGTTATTGAACAATTCCTCCGACTGTCACTCCGGTATACAGCGACAGTTTTCGATCCACAAAGCAATGAAGCCATAATACAGAGTGACAGGTGACTGGGGGAGGGGTGAGATTTTCTGCCATGGGTCTGGTTGATAAGCAGCTGTAGAAACACATATGAATGGAATTACATATCGACCATTTCAGGGGCAAATAAACACAGGATTTTGAAAACACAATGAAGGATTTTTTTTTCAGCTGAAGAAGAAACAACCAAAAAAATATTCTATCCATAATAACTCCACATCTATAACTGTATTTATTATCCCATTATTATACTGATGTGAAATTACAGGTATTTGCTGACAGAAAGGTGTAAGGCTGGTATGAACTTTCCATGTATCAAGATAGAGCACAGTGAAGAAGTCATTTTAAAGTGAGCATGATATGCCATTTTTCATAGATGATATGATGTTTTCAAAGCTGCTCTTCCCTCATCTTAGAAACAGGAACTTGGACAATGGGATTTAAAAAAAAGTTAACACAATCTACAACTTAAAAAAGATTTATAACTAGGGGCAGTTCTCCTTGTTGTTTGTCTGTCAAATAGGTATTAATGAAATACTGTAGTAATATCTTAAAGAAACATAGCGTAAATTAGACACTGATCCAGTTTTACAAAATGCCCATTTGGTATGCAATTTAATACCAAGGAATGTTTTATAGATCAAGAATGAAATGGTAGTTGAAATGCTATTTTGCTCTAAGCCATTACCCAATACATCCCCTGATCGCTTCCGAGTCCTGGACTGTTCTGCACTTGAAGAAGTACCCTGTTCAACAGTACAACAGGATCGGAACTCGACCTACTTCTCCACACATTACAGCCTAGCCTTTGGTATCATTCACTAAACCATGTACTGTCCTGTACCCTGTCACTGCTAATCAAACAATAATGTAGCGACATTGTACTGTGACCATCTAACGCCTTTGGATCTGTACTACTAGGTCAGTGTTATCACAGTGTTAGTTTATAGTTGTGTAACATTGCTTGGTCCAGAGAGGCCTGTCAGAGAAGGTGACACCCCCTTGCAACCTGAATTCTACTGTGCAGTAGAGCTGGAGCAAAGCAGAGCAAAGTAGAGCTCTTTGCTGTCTGTGAAGGCACATCTATGGCTCTGAATTCAAAGCAGCATGTGAGCAGCTGTGCTTGAATCCTTGCACGGACAGAGCTGTAACTGTCACTGCTTTCAGTTGTAAAAGAAGAACCTGGCCTGTTCATAGTAAAAAGAAATATTGTACATTTTACAAACATTGCAGTAACCATCAAAGTTAAATTCCAAATTAGGAACAATTTAGAAGTTTTTCCAGGGCACATCTTTGCTAATGTTAATCAAAGCAATTGATGGTGTAGAATCAGAAGAACATAGAAAGATTACAAACAAGATGATCCATTTAACTCTTTTTTATTGACAGTAACTGAGTTATACACGGACATCATTTTTCTGTTTCTTCGTGTATCTGTTTATTTCTAAAGAATCCAGGGTCAGAGCTTCTTTTAGTTCCCACTTGTCCTTTGGTTCGTGTTTTACTGTCATTACATCTGCAGATATGTATAATTCAAGTACAAATGGTGTATGAGTATAATTATAAGTAGTGTACTAAAGTTGGATGGCAGAAAAGGAGAAGTAATGAGATGATAAATGTTCTTATCAGACATTTTCTGTGTGTAACAGGGCCCATTTGGAACATAAGGAGGGAGGTAACCCTCTGGCATTTAAACAGCATTCCAGACCCTTTGCGTCACATGTCATGGTTGTTATAAATTCAGGAAAGCAACACCAACACAGGAGGCTCTTCTTTTTCAATTGCTTGATTTATCTACAAGGTTGTAAAAAACACAGAAGAGTAAAAAAAAGGGAAAAATTAAGAACATGAGAAAATAAAAATAATAAGTGAGAGGAGGCTATTCCAGACTTTTTTTTGTATTTAGTAGTTAATTGATCCATCTCATGCAACTGCCAAGAAACATTTATTGAAAGAAGCCAATGTAACAGCTTCAATAACATGTCTGGGAGCCTTGTTCCATCCTCCTACAACTCTCTGGGTAAAGACACACATGCTGTTCTTGGTTTTTAATGCACTTTTCCATAGTTAAATTAAAAAAATTAAAAAGATAAAGATATCTGTTGGGTTGACTTTGTCAGTGCCAGAGGATTTTGAAGATTTGTTTCAGGTCCTCTCATAGTTGAAGCTTAAAATTTTTCAGTTACTTCAGCCTGCGAGAGTAGGACATTCCCTTAAGCCAAATATTAAATCAATCTGAAATGATTCCAAAACAGCAATTTTCTATAATGTGCTAAAAAACATAGTACAAAATATTCTAAATTCTAGTTCTTACTACTGTGTTTTTTAACATAGCATCCCTTGATATAAATTGTGATTTTAACTGTATATCCTACAAATGCCCTCCTATTTCTTCTCCAGATTGTCTAGAACATGTAAATATATCTACATGAAACCTATGTATACTGTATGTATTTTATTTTTAGGTTTATCCTTACATTTTCATAAGTAGTTTCTCAGCATTTGTATTTATAATTTATGTTTTTCTACCTGCATGTAATACCCTGTACTCATCATTAAACATCATCAGGTGGGTAGCTGCGTCAGCATGCGTAGGCTGGAAAGGAATAAGTAATAGGTATTGTATATTCAATGCTGAAAAGAGAAGAAAGAAAACACAATGTTTCAGCCGTGGAGCCTTCTTCAGGTGTGAGAAAGAGAGACCAGTGACCTTACTGTCTTTCTCACACCTGAAGAAGACTCCACGGCCAAAATGTTGTGTTTTCTTTCTTCTCTTTTCAGCATGGAATAAACCTATTACTAGTTCCATTAAACATCATCTTCCAGGGGTTTGCAAAGTCTTGAATTGTATCTCTTTTTCTAAATCAGTGCTGTTTCCTAGGGATTTTATTTTCATATAGGTGATGCTGTTGGTCACCTCATCTGCCTGTTTCTATACCCTGGCATATAATAGGCATCAGACTTACTGGCATGTTATTACTTGATTCAGCTTTCTCACCATTTTTATGAATGGGTACTACATTGGTATTTCTCCAGTGTCTGGCTACTACCGCTATTTGTGACAAAAACTGCGAAGAGAAATATTGAAGTTCAGTGAAAAATCTTAAACAACTAAAGATCTTAATCAACTGGCCTCTATTTACATCTGACCTTCTATGTTCTACTTATGCCCATCTGAATGACTAATGTCTTTGTCTCCTGCAGGGTCATTTGTACGAAAACAGGACATCCTGTTTGTCTTGCTTTGAGGCTGTCCTTCCTATTCAGTCTGAGTCATCTCTGAACTCTCCAAAGGGAAAAATGGCAGCAGACAGCATGGTCTCTAGCCCCGCCACCATTGTGAGCAATCCGTTCCATCACAGACATCAGAATAAAGCACATTCACCTTAATGCAAGGGAGTAGGGTTGCCTGACAACACCTGTGACCCTTTACAGCTTTACAAAACTACTCCACAAGATTCAGTTTTCCTCTGAACCCCTTCTCATTCAGGCCCATGCTTATGCAGCTCCTGCAAAGGTTTTACTGTCTAGAGTGTGCGGGCTTTTGTAACAAAACATCCATGGCATCTAGTCTGGTAACATTATCTGCTAGCCAGGCAGGGTTAGATTTACCCCCTGAGGGCTGAGCACCCTTATTGTAAGAGATGGGAAAATGTAATGTCAAAAAGTTGTGCGCCAAGAAAAAATTGTAAACTCTCCAAAATAGAAATAAGCCACTCTATTTCTTTGTAATGCAGAACTAATCATCGTTTGTGTAGATACTATACCTCACTAAATAAATATCCAAAAAATCTGCATGTTCTGTATATGACTTTCTTGAGCAGTAACACTGTTAAACTACGTTATTACAAGACAAAGGTTTTGTATGCGAAAGAAACATTAGGAGAATAGAAGGGTATATACTATCAGATAAACACCATATTACAAAAGAACATAAAATGTGTTTCATGTCACACCATGACATTCTTTTTATATTTGCACCATGGTCTGATATCGGAAATTAAGGTATGACCACTTTTTCCTGAAGCTATACACTGCATGTTCTACTGAATTATTTATTTCATTTGCTTATCTCATTATCATTCAGAAACAATAAATAAGAAAGCTAACGTAATTATCTCCTCACACTTGCCACGCCCATGTCATGATGGGTCTTCTGGTTGAATGGATTTGACATTTGTGGATGTGCAAACAGGGCCCCAGAGTGTTAGCCTGTGAGCTGGAAACCTGGTGTGCAAAACTTCTGCTCCGTTGCTGTCACCCTTTCCAGCACATTTGCTACTATACACATTGCTACACTACACATTAGTACTCAGCATGCGTCGGCTGCAAAGGAACAAGTAATAGGTTTATTCCATGTTGAAAAAAAGAAGAAAGAAAACACAACGTTGCGGCCGAGGAGCCTTCTTCAGGTGTGGTAGCTGCGTCAGCATGCGTAGGCTCCACGGCCGAAACGTTGTGTTTTTTTTCTTCTTTTTTTCAGCATGGAATAAACCTATTACTTGTTCCTTTGCAGCCGATGCATGCTGAGTACTAATCTGAACTACTAATGACACACTGGTTTAATAGTAAGTAAATAGATTGGCTACCAAAGCTATTCTCAGCTGTTTAAAGTGGAATGAAATGAGAAAAAAAGACACTACTCAAGCAGTCCAGAGGACTGAGAGTACGTAAAGTTCCATGAAGGTGCTTTGTCTTCCACTGAGGACCATGTACATGCATGATTTACAGTGTTGCAGTTCTGTGTGTGTTCTGACTGGTTGGGCCGCAGTGGCCTCTTTTAGGAGCTGTTGTTATTGGCTACTGGGGAGTCTATGGAAGTGAACACATGGAAGCTGTTTATTCAGCAGCATGCTTATACCCATAAGAAGGTCGTTGATTCTTGCTGTTGCACTTTATTGTTATTAGTGACTTGTAATTAAATTCCTATTTGAGCTCATCTTCTGCCTCATCAAATGATTGCCTTGGCCTCTACTGTTCTTTTACAGTGTTTTATTTTTTCAGTATGTGCAGCACTAAGTAGTTTACTGTATATTACGTAATCAAAAGAAGACAAATGCGTGTGTTAACATAATAGTTGGGTGTTAATGAATAATAACAGCAAACGGAATCCCTAAAAAACTTTGATCATAATAGATGAAATTAGTAAAATTACTCTAAGTATAGAGACTTAAAATCTGTTTTTCACCAATAAAGAAGAAATGATTGGGGAAAATAATAAATCAATAGACTTTGGTTATGTCTAAAGGACTATAGAATGTGATCTCTCTCACATCTGTTTTACACCTGGGTTGCAATGGTATGATTCAAGGTAAAGTTAATAATAAAATACATAATAAATAGAAGCAACATACAAGTATAGTGAAAACCTCATTCCGAAGCACACAATAAGACCCTTTGTCTGGAGGTCAGTTACTGAGGTCCAGAGCTTTCAATGATGGAATGAGTTTGGATTGAGTAGGCTGGGGTTGGTATGGAGGGACAGCCTTTCATCATTTGTGTTAGTTGTTTTGAAGAATCACATGTTATATTTCCTATTCATTGGGATGAGTAATTTTATTTTTAGATTGAATACCCCTACAGTATCTCAAGATCTGAGACTCTCTAGGACCATGGTTGGAATTACTGTAGCTCAACACCAGCACATTCTTCCTACCGTCCAAATGGCATTTTAGTTCATGTGATTGGGTTTTAAGTCACAGCACCAAAAATGCAGTTAACGTTTGTATCTGTGTCTCACCAAACTCCATTTTTATTAGCCTAATGTTTTTCATTCATCAGCCTCAGGGACATAAGAAAAATGATGTTCTATTCTGTCAAAACAGTAAATACCCCCTTCTCCTCAGCAATAGTGGATTTGATCCAGGCAATGAAACTGATTGAGACAATAAGGTCCCAATGTCATTTTAATTTTCTCTCAAATTCTGCACCAGCACAATCCTATTGTATGAGGTTTTGTGAGTCTTACAAATCATTCAAAAACAGGCTGGACCAGAAGAGCAGTGGTTAACATCACTGCCTCGAAGCACTGGGTTCAGTTTTGGGCCTCGGGTGCAACTGGTATTGCATTCAGAAATTCACCTTGTGTTTGTGTTCTGGTTTGCTCTGACAGTCTAGAGACATTGTCGTAGGTTAATTGGCTTCAGTGGGTGTGTGTCTGTGTCTGTCTGTGTGTGCCCAGTGATGGACTTGTTGCTTGTTTCTGCGGCTCCACCACCCACTGAATTGGATGAAGGGGTTAGAAATTGGATGGATGTTAAAAAAATCTTCTTCTGCTTCTTCTTCTTAACAAGAATACATCATGCAATAGCAATTACAATTTTCTACTGACTAGGTGACATGGTACTCTATTTAACCCACTCTGTATACAGTACATGAAATACTGATAGCAATGATTTTTGTGTTTTTCTAGTATGTTTTCTGTAAACCTTTATATTCTGTTATTCTGTATCATATTTGTAGCAATAGATGTCTTGTACTGTGTTAAGGCACCTTGTTTTGGCATTCTTTGCGTTTCAGTGCATAACAAAATGGAAGGACTACATGTTCTGTGGATTGCCAGTAAAGTACAGATTGCTGTACGAGCCACAGGGCATTTTTAGATGTCAGGCTTAAAGAACATGACAGAATGTGCAGAAATGTGAGACATCACCAATGGCTGCTAAAGGGCACTTTAAGAGATGTAATCTTTTGCACCCAAACAAGCAATTAGAATTCAATCTCTGAGATCATTTCAAATGTATACGTGGATATAATATAATATAGATCTGTTGTAAACTAGAAAGTGGCTTAAAATCCAATCTTTACATAAATACACTACATAAAAATATATTATATACATTTTATTTATTTTGTTTTATTGTCTTAATTGGATAATTGTATAGTTTAGCCATTATATAATGATACAGTGTTTTTTATGGTGAAAGTTTTTTTTTGTTTTGAGAATGTATATTATTAGTTTTTTATAAAAGTGGGGGATTCTGTGTAGATAGCCCAAGGGAGCACTAAATAGTGAAGGCTATTTATTATTTATGTGACAGCTTAGGGTTTTAATTACCTCTGCATAAATAATAAGAAAATTCCAGACGAACAAGTGGTTAAATATATTAAGGGTATTCTCAAATTCATATGAAAACACAGTTAAAGTGTATTACTATTGTACTGTATATATTGCGTAAATACTCTGCATGTACTTTATGTTTCCTTTACTTAAAGATATAGAAATCCTATCATTCTTTTTTGGGTGGGGGGGTTTGAAACCAATTTGAATTCCAGTTGTTGAAATCTTAAAAATGACAAATAAACCTAATGAAGAGTATTTGTCAATTAAACCGGGCAGTACACATTTCATTCTTAGTAAGAAAGAAGACACCTCGTTATAGAAAGCAATGGATTAGATTGTCATACGGTTCTGATGTGAGGATGTGAACTGAAAAATATGTAGCTGTAGGAATGAATTGGAAACATGTGCTTGGTGGTGATATTGTTTGTCATACTTTACCAAAAGTGCCGCCAGCTCCTGAAGGCTGTGAGACGGCAAAGACTGTTAAATCAAAAAAGGCTTAAATGACTATAAGAAATCTGAAACGTTTCCTTAATAGTGTATCATGTCTTTTGTAGCTTCTAGTGACGTTAATCAATAAGCTTTATAAAAAGTCTATAATGTGTTTGAGTCATGGATATCCCTAAATGAGTGCAGATGGTGTGTCTTCAAGGTCCGTTCTTTGATCAGGTAAAGTTTGTAATAGATTTTTTTGGGGCTCTGACAAATCACAATCCAAAACAACTCACAACAAAATGGAATGAGCCAGAAGGTCATTTGAACCTTGTGGTTTGAGAGCAAAGTGCGCTGGGCGACAGAAGGTGGCCCAGTGTTTGCAAGCTTTGCACACAAGCAGAGTCAGGAAGTCTGCCGGCATGCCATTTCACCCACCATTAACAGCTCGAGAAAAGAGTGTTAGTGGGGTTAAAGGAAAAGATGAGGAAACTCAATATCGGAGCTGCAAAGAACCTGCCACCTCTAGTCTTATTTGTTCAGAGCAGCTGTCAAAACTTTTGAAACCAATCTATATACAGTGCATCAAGGAAAACGCAAATGCATTTCACCATCTGTGAATTGCTGTCCTCTTGGAATTGACAAAACTGCAGCAAATTAATGGCAGACAGTGTATGTGCATTTGTGCATCATTAATGTCCTAATTAACATCTCCTGTTATCCATCTCTCTGTATTTCTGTATCACTACTTCTAAATACAGTGTCCTTCAAAAATGAGATTATTTTTGCTATACAGTCATATAATAAGTATTTTGTGATCACATGAATGATAAACACTATACTGTACTGTACATATGTTTAAGTTTTGAATAATTCTTGGGATATATTTGGCCATATTAGTACAAAAATTGCTTTGTGCTAAACGCACAGATTTCAAGTCGGTTAATAGTGAGACACGTTCACTTTAAGTAAATTACAGAGTGTAAAAGTCATTATTTGTTAGCATTTCCCTTTGATTCAATAACAGCATGCAGTCTGCAAGCCACTGAGCTCACAGAACTCCTTCTGTAATGTTTTGAGTTCCTGTCTGTTCTTTGTGTGCTTTGACTTTATTTTGTTTCATATAAAATGCCTGCTTAACTGGATATGAGGGACAACAACATCCAAGAATTAAACGCTTTATGAATGTCTGGATTAGTTGGTAGGATAGGTCCGGCTGAACCTGCTTCACTACCAGCAGCCTTATGGCCATAGGAATAGAAGGTTCGGACCCCATTCAGAGAGAAGTGAACCAAGGGTTAGCTGCACAGGTGGATGTGGGGTGGAGGATGGGCGGTTGAAACAAATGTGAAAGGAGGTGTTTGTGTTCGATATACAGTAGACTCTTTTCCATGATGATCACTTAGCAATAGCTGTGTGAGATTAACTTGTCGTTGTTATCCCTCCTGAACTTCAGTGCATAATAAATCGAAACATGGACTTGGTTAATGATGACCGATGCCACCCAGGAGTTCATAAAGAAAAAAAGGTGGCAAACTGGCCAAGTCAATCTATCTCTTAAACCCGACTGAAT
The DNA here is from genome assembly GCF_040954835.1 of Lepisosteus oculatus. Taxonomy (NCBI): domain Eukaryota; kingdom Metazoa; phylum Chordata; class Actinopteri; order Semionotiformes; family Lepisosteidae; genus Lepisosteus; species Lepisosteus oculatus. The sequence goes on along the minus strand of NC_090696.1, from coordinate 41,318,860 downwards.
GTGCACGTATGACACCTGATGAAGCCTGAAATGAACAGCCAGAAGGTGTTAGGGGAGAGAATAAGACAATAAAATTGTGGACAAATAGAGAAGAGAGGAGTACTGTACACAATGATCAGCTACCGGGGAAGAGAAACAAAGGAGGTTGGGGTAGTACTCAATATTCAATGAGGAAAGAAAACGTGTGATAATAGCTAGTCTTTCCCCCTCTCCCTTACATTATCTATCAACAACAATGGGCAAATGTAATCATAGCTATTCCCAGCAACTACAAAATGATACAGCTCCAGCATTATATTTAGTTCTGATTTAACTCTTGGCTTTTTCTCTGTGTAAATAAAGCTTCCACAGCTCAAGTGTGTGTAATAAATCATAATTGACCGTGAGAAAAATACTGGTAAACATTCTTAAGATGAATGATCCTCTATTATGCATTATGAACTAGGCAATTAATGGGCAATCATGTGACATACAACTCTTAAAAGAAGAGCAATTTAGTCATGCACGGAAACTATCTAGTCATGCACAAGAACTGAATAGACTGGTTGTGTAATTTTAATGTTTCCAATCCATATTATAAATAATGAAAATAAATTCTAAAACAGTGCATGACCACCTTGGAAATCAAAACTATTGTTTTAATAGCATGCCAGACTGTGAAAGGTGTATTCATGATCAATAATGGTTGATGGCTGTAGGGGTACATGCATGTTCTAATCATCCCTATAAAATAATCTGGAGATAATTATGATCATTAGTCACCAGTTAATTATAAAACGCAGATTTGGCTCAAATGATAAATCTGAGACAGTGTCAAAAATTCTTGGGTGGAAATAGGCAATCAATTCATTTGTATAATGTATAAATATTAGAATTGTCAAGAAGAGAAAAAAGTTTAATTATGAATTAACTACTCTACAGCATATGTGAACTCACATAAACCTGTGCTTTCCCTAAACTTTAAGACTGTATTTCTTTTGATTCCAAGAACTTTGGAATATAAAACTCTCATGAACATCAACAGATCCTGGCATCTTCATCTTAACCAGCACTAGTGCAGGTGTTTGACATCTACCCCCCATTACTATTGCCAATTTATACCATTAAAGATAGTGTTTTGTGTCTGCACCTATGTGGCCTTAATATACTGTATCACATACTGATTGTTGAAAATGGCCTGAATCTTCAACTGAGGCAAAAGTTTGATAATGTTTCTTTGCATTTTCTTTATGTTTGCTTTGGCACAAATACTAAACTGGAACTATACAAAGAAGATTTGCATTGACCCAAGGATGGCGTGCAAATTTGTAAAAAGTTAATGTCTTTGGGATTATCTTCCAAGGAAACACTTTAACAAGCTTTGGTCATGTCTAGAACATATTCTTTATAGTACATATTCCCATAAGGAATATTATACATATGTATATATACATATTCCTACATAGTCCTTATAGTATCTTATAACTTACTCATAAACTAAAATGCTCCTGCACATGGTTAAATGCATAGTAAATGAACAGTTTACTGCTGGAATACTGATTTTAATCTTATTTAATACTTTGAAGATGTGGCACATAAAATATGCTAAAATATGCTTAGCATATAAAATATGCTAAGAGTGATCTCTGTTGTGGCAGCTGCTATTTATTGTTCAGAGCATTTACAGGTGCAAGATATGTATTTTTTTTTTAATCCCTGATATGTTATGACAATAACTTCACCTGAGTCAAAAAAGATAATGATGCAAAAAGCCACTCACAGTGAAATGTGTGGCACAAATGCCCCTTTAGCCTCAATGTCCCACTACAAAGACAGTGGCTGTATGTCCACCATACCATCTGCATTTTTCTTTCAGGTTTCCCAGTGTCAGCATGCCTCCCAGAAATCTAAGAAACTGTGGTAGCTGTCCCCATAGCAGTTTTTCTTTCTGCTTCCCTCTCTCTTTCTACTGTCTCCTGCTCCCTTCTCCCCCCTCTCCACTTCTCTCTCCATTTCTCGTCAAACGTCTGTCCACCACGGCTTCCTCATTCACCTCCATGCTGTCCCTAGCCAGGCCTAGGTGGGTACACTCCATTTACCCCTCTTTAGCTGGTGTCCAACTGATCAGTACTGATCAGTAAATTCTTCTCCCTCCCATTCCTCTAACTGCATGAGTAGTATTCTTTCCTTTTGGGAGCATTCAGCCTCTAATTAGTTCCTTTCTAGCTAAGTTCAAAAGGCAGCTGCTTTCTTCCATGTTTATGGGCCAGCAGCTCTTCTGGCCACCAGTGCCTTCCTGTGCCACCACAGAGCTTCAATCTTGAAACCAGCTAGTAGAACTAGTGTACCAGCTATCCAGTGGTTCTCTTCCCGCTTCCATTCAAGCTGGGCACGTCACCATGGCACAAACCTCATAACGACATTGTCGGAGGCTGGGTCGTACGACAATAGCTGAAAACCGGAAAAAAATAAACATATAACATTCTACTCGGCTGCATGCATCAGCAAGCAGTTCCTGTTCCACTTCGGCATCACCTACTTCCACACAGGTACATCTTTCCAGTTACAGCCCAAGTCGAAAAGCTGTGTCCAAAAAGTAATATACCTTGTTTCCTGGAGGGGGGCAACCACTGGGCCACAACCAGGCAGAGGTTTACTTTGTTCCACTGGGAATTTCCGTTTTCCTCTCCGCCACGCCCATATGGTCTTCTATTCCTACACCATGGACCACTCTATACTTCCACTATGCATTCCATAACATTTCGGAGCCTGCAGGACACCACACTGGTTCCCCACACTGACCACGTTAGCTGGCCCTGTTACTGCTGTTAGCCACTAGTACTGTCACCTGCAGCATACCTGCTTCTCAAGCACTGCATCCGAGCCCACTAGGAAAAGAAAGCCTGCATCACACAGATTCTTTTGTTTGTAGCACAAGAGCTAAGAGCTAAACTGCCTGGCTCTTATCCCAGGGTTTAGAACTCTGCACAGGTGTTTTCTGGGGATTGTTTTGGCTGGGCAGCCTCACCCTTATAGAGGTGAGCTATGCCAAATACACTCTACATATCTTGTCCCTCTCATACATTTATTAGGATCTTACCAAACTACTGATATTTGTGTTGCAGTGGAGATCCGCAAACTGTGGTTTATGTCCACAAATCTTGAACGAAACCAGCTCATGGCATCCAACATATTTTCCTTCCAGAAAGCCAATCAAGCTGCAAACCATACATTGCGTGCTCATATGGTATTGTGATTTTGTAGGAATTTTGTAACTTTGAAACTATTTGATTGATTTATATCAGTGCAAACAGGGATATTTTCCAGTCTAACATACTGAAATACAGAACCTATTCCACTATGACTAATGACTAAGTATGATCATGTTGGTAAGGTAACAATCACTGAAAAAATGTATTGTAATCAAATTTCCAATCTTGAAACAAATAAATACCCTCCATTTGTCTTTTTCTAGCATATTGTGCAATGTGTGGCGCATTATCTTTTTGAATTATACTGTTGGATGTCTTGGAACTAGAAAACAATAAGTATTAATGAGAGGTTTCAGAAGTTTGTTCAATTGTTCAATATGTTTTTGCAGGGGTTAGATTTCATTTGAACCTCAGATACAACCAATTTGCTACATCTGCAGATGACATATAACTTTATGGTATCTTATACCATAAAACATCCACTGCTAAATCTGACAGTTGGAGCAGTACAATCACAATGAAATGACTGAGTATATCTCCCCTTCATCACAATACTCATCAGAGTTCCATAAATCTTGGGGGGAAAAGAAAGAATTGATTAATACAAGGAATTATCTTATAATGGTCTTTGGAAAGATTTATTATGGCAATACTTTTCCTTGCCTGTTTTGTCTAAAGAAAACAACTTTGCTTAGAACTTTGTGTTAACCTCTTTTATAGATGATGTTTACACCATTAAGCTTTTGTCTTTATTTCTGGCTTTGCTTCCCTCAAAATCACTTTCATTATTCAAAGTGTTCAGGTCTTAATTAAACATAAATTGGCAGCCGTCTACATTTTATCAGAACCTATCATTAATTGGCTTAGTTGCCTTATTTACACTGTATATTTTTGTAAAACCAGAGAGAACTGTCATAAATATAGGAAGTATTTAGATAGGTTAGTTTAATATCTGAGCCACATGGCCTCATTGGATCAAAACCTAAAACTTGGTTTCTGTGTCATTAACCAGACAAGAGAGCATGTGGCTACCCCACCACTCCCCCTCATCCAAGATGGATGTCTGTCCATTGCTGGGATTACTGGCAGCAATACTGGTCCCAATACTTTTCACAAATTAGGATAAAGTACCTTGCTCAAGGTACAACAGCAGTGATTACAGTGGGACTTCTTGACAAAAATCTTTTAGTATTTGGCTTATTCAGGTAGGTATTAAATTTTCAGAGTAAGTTAAATGTTTTAAATTGCTCAATGGTAACCCAGGGTTTCACCTCAGTTTGCTTTCCTTCAAAGCCTTGAAAACCTAAACGTAGACTGGTCATTATAAACACCAAGACATGAGGGGAGACAATTCACTAACTTAAGTAGTTTTTAAGTCACTTGCAGATTTGTGCAACATTCAATTATGTTGGGGGGGGGGTTTCCAAGAAAATGTGAAATGATCATAGGTGACTTCTACGCTATACTGCCATTGAAAATACATATACTGTGGAAGATGTCTACCAAGAGACCCTTCCCCAGCTGGTTGAAGGGAGAAGGGAGAGAGAAAGAAAGATTTCCTTTTCTAATGGGGGATGGCATGAGAGAGAGGAAGAAACAGTGCCAGATTACGGGGCACTAAATAGATATAAAAATACAGGGTAATATTAATCAAAAGTAGCTAACTGCCACAGCCATTAGAAAGTGGTGTTATCATAGCTCTGTTTTTCTTGATTTAAAATAGGCCTTGGTTTACCTAAGCCAGGAGGTCAGAGCAGCTTTGCTCACAATATTATCAAAATGTTTTACATTTATTAGTTTTGGATTTGGTTCCACCCTCAGTGAGAAACGGGTTTAGTGAGTGTGTCTGTAAGATATTTCACAAATTTTCCACAGAAGGTAATATCGTTTTTCACTTTTGCAGAACGCAAGGATGGATACATATGGAAAATAAATACTGTATCTACCAGCACTCCAGGTTAGCTAACTTCACAAAGTACAGCTGAGCCATGCTGACAAAACAGTTTACACATTAACACTAAAACTGTGATTCTATTCAGCACTTTACACACATGTCCAAGTATTCATTTTAATTATTTAATTATAAATAAATGTGAAGAATGTGAGTATTTTTTTCAAAGCCATTTCTCAATATCAAATTCTTCATTCTTAATGACAAGCTGTAAAACAGTGATTTTACCAAGCAATAAGCATTAGTTTTGTATCGTTGTTATTTTTTTCTGATAAAATCACAGTATAAGTCACAATATTTACAAGATCTAATTTATTAAAATAGCAAATAAAAAATATAGGGTTAAAGAACCTGGTTTTGAGGGAATCACAAATAAACATATAAAAGTGCAGTATACACAGTATACAGTACTGTACATGATTATGAGCACACTGGCCACTGCTAAAACAAATATTGAATACTGTTGTGTTCAAAGGTTAATAGTAACCGAACAAGCTGAAGGCTATATTTAAAAATGATGAATAATTAAATAAATGAACTTTAATTTTGTATTAATTAGGAAAAATACCAAACCATCATCCCAGATGGTTAAATAAAGAATATTGGAAGTAATGTTTTTGTTTGAGGTTGAATAAATCTAGGTAAGAGACATTTTTGGTTCATCTTTTTCCTATAGTTAATTTAACAAGAACTCTAAAATGCCTTTTTGTATTTTGTTGCCAAGTAGTGTATTGCTACAAAGATGCATAATCATCAGCTTTATAAATGTGAAAACATCTTCCACTCACCCTCCCTCACAAAGAGTAATGTGGAACAGAACTGTCAAGCAGTACATTGGCTTAATCTTATTTGGCTTAATTTTATTTTTTATATCGTTTTTTTTTTCAACTATCCGTACAAAATGTGCATGCATGTATTTACAGTAGCTGCATAACCATGAACACAGTACCAAACGTGTTATTGTTCAAATATTTATAAATATACTGTATGACCATCTTACCAGTAGTCCCAAACAACGCTCGATATAGCCTTCATTCCAGTATCAGCTTGAACGTACAAAAGGCTTGAGAGGAGCAACGAAAAGCTTCTTTTCATTAAGTGGTTAGCGTAGAGACAAAACGTTTAATAATAAAAATGCGTTTCAAATGCCATTGTGGCCTTTTTGCTTTAAAAAAACGATTTTACTTTGAAACAGTTTTACATTAATGGATATAATGACATTGGATGATAACTGAAGGGAATAACTGCATTGTACTGTACATCTCTCCCATGTACAGTATTCTATCTAAGCTTCCCCTTTGGTACATGAAGTCACACTTAATGTACTATATGCCGTTAGTGGCTTCACTGAGAATGTTTGACATTCATTCACAACAACAAAACCCATAACTATAGTTATCACCATAATAACACGATATTTCAAAATATTATTCTGCCATCCACTTTCATTATATAGAGGCCGATTGAAACAGGCCTGTTTTGTGCTACTTCGCGGAAATCAAATATGAGAGGATACTGCAACTCTTTTAAATCATTTTAGTTAGAATATGGAAAATGTTTTCCTATACTATATAAGATGTACTGTACAGTGCCTTACCTTAACACTCAGTTTTTCTTCGAAGGAGAAATTCGTTTAATTTTACAGAAACATTGTTGTGTTTGATGTGCCATCGTGTTAAATTTAAAGCCTGTGGTACATCCACCTTTTTGATCGCTTTACCTCCGCATTCTTTGCTATTGGTTATTCATAATCCTCCACCATTGTTCAATGAAATAGTTGAAACGCATAAGACACGATTTTGCTACCTGTATGTTTCGACACGGTTATTAAAATACATTTCGAAACATATTTTTACTATCTTAATTTTCAATGTTATAAAACATTTCATGTATATATAATAATTTGACGTTTTTGCTGTGAAGCAATTATCTGCATGATAAACTGCGATGCTGTGTAAGAAATGTAGAATTTGATTGTTGTTCTGTACGTTTCTGTTAAGTTGCATTAGACAAAAACAACTGTTTTGCAGATCGGATTATATCGGATTTGTCAGGGTTAATTTGCTGTCATAAATGCTATGATAAATCACAAGCTCTGGCTTTGTGGAGAGAATTATCTCATAACCTAAAGGCACACCTGTAGTTTATACATATTTCGATAGTTCTCAATTGTCAGGCCTCACAATTGTTCTGGGAATACAAGATACATGCTCATGCCTGGTTGAGTAAATTTACAGGTGAGGTTGGATTCTGTCCTCGAATTGCTCAAGTCTCAACAGATGCAAACTGTAGACATAGAGCGTGGTCCACAATTATTTTTTCAGAAGGTTGTAAAGATGTATGCAAATCAAGTTAAAAAAATGAATTACTCGCATACTTCAGATGCATACTATACAGTTTTCACAGCGACTTATTGCGTTTAAACAGACATTTGCATTTTATTCCTTTGAGGAAAAATAACGTGGAATAACAGTGGAATCAGTGTTTAGAGCCATTTATGAATATAGACCAGATACATATGGAATAAAAAGATTCGCCTAATCAGCAATTCTCAAACTGGTGAAAATAAAACGGGGAAAATAAAACACTTTTTTATACACACTATCTTCTTAACTATTAAAGGGGGTATTTATCCCCCCCCCCCCCCCAAAAAAAAAAAAAAAGCTGTTATGTCGTGACAGCTTGGCAGAGAACAGTTTTATAACAAAGTAACAAATTTAACATTTCCTCTCAAATACATGTTCGTGCTTATTTCTCCGCTATGAAGAAATCAGCATGAAGTCAGCATTTTCTTCTCCTTCATGTCTAACCTAATGTCTTTTCTTTAGGATTTTATTTGGCCGCTGGGAAATTTTAATCTGCCTATAACCACGAACTACAGTATTCCTGCATGTGCAAATAATTTATGATTTCTTCCTCACAGGGGGATGCCGATGCCAGATAATAAAGATTACATTTTGATATCTGGTATTTAATTGAATATGTATAGGCATAAAGTTCAAAGTGGAGCTCAGATATTGTATATTTGATATCTAAGGATTTGGGTTTTGACATTCAAACTTGAACTTGGGAGTCACTTTCCTCAGATTTATTCAGCTGAATATCCAAACACCGCTACCTCGGTGTGGAGAAATTGGATGAAACTACAAAACGTAGCTAAGTTGGGGTTTTATTTGTAAAATTAATACATTTTAATTTGAAATGCGTTTACTTTCTCACTTCTAAACTGTCTTATTTCATCATTGTCTTCACAATTTAAGTCATGCAACAAATTGTGGTCTGAGATCCGGCGGTTTTTTACAATAATAAAGGTGAGGGATTTTAAATCTTTAAATGTTCTTAAATATGCAAAACATAAGCTTGAATATACATTTGGAAAATAAGCATTCCTGTATCCTTATAAACGCGAGTTACGAGCTTACATAATCACATTCTTATTTTTCTAAGCTTGTCTTAAAATACGTACTGTGTGGTTTAATCTTTGAATTAAATTGTTTTGAATCTGTTATATTGCAATAAAATATTTATTTCAGATCTTATTACCTCAATGAAGACACTTAAATACAAATCTGAGAATTTCACATTTGTTTTTATATGAAATGCCTTATTCCCTCTAGAGCTGCTGATGGATAAACCAGGGGAAAAAGAGGTATTAACCACTTCAAAATACACAATATTTGGAAGAAAAACACATGTCCTTAATAAAACTATTGAAGATGTATGAACGCCATTATTAGGTAAAATAATAAAGTGCACAATAAAATTATAATAATTACTGTACAGTTTTAAAATTAGATTATTTTAATAAGTCAAGACAAAGTGTAAATAGTGTTACCTGGCTGGGTATAGGAGGCAAGCAACAAAGGTCGGAAAATTAATATAATACACAATATAGTTTTAAAAGACATGCTCAAAAAAAGTTTATACATTCATTTTAAATATATAGCAAATAGTATTAATTTAAAAAGTAATCTTTATTAAAATTCAGTTTATATAAATGCATGCAAAGAGTTTTAAACTGATTGTCTTTGGCTGTGTTCAGTACTGTAAGAAATATTTAATAAATACGGATGTAAACAAATCGTAATTGCTGTTCAACTGACACCACATACTGGTTAAAAAAATCAGGAAAAACTATGAGTTATTAAAACTATGTAGACCAAATATTGTTCATCCAAACATCTGTACCCTAACTTACCGTTGTCTATATAAAAAGGTCATTTTCAAAGGTTTCAGGTGTAAATAAACAGTCACATACACTCACTTGTAAATCCAAAATATCAAAATTGTTTACGAATAAAAAAGAATTTAATATAGATATACTTGCATAACTTTTGTCGGGCATTTTTCCATATGTGTAACATTTACTTTTTAATAAAAATGAATTGAGAATCTGAATGTAATATAAACGAAAGATAAATGATAATAATAAAGCAGTTGACAACTGAAGCCATATTGGTGCGAAATTCAGTTCGTCTTCCACATGCAACTCAAAAGTCATACATCTCCATCGAAAAGACTGAAATATTTGCTTGCGTTTGAGAAACATAGATAAGAAGCGCTACTTCCAGGATACATGACAGGAAAAGGCATTGGTAACAGACATCTACCCAGTATATTGTTGTCTTTGTAGAGTGCTGGAAATTGTACAGTCTTTCCCGCATCAGCAAAATGGTCAGCAGAACTAGGGCCTTCAAGTTCTGTAGACAACTGTCTTTTCAATTTATTCCTGCGATTCTGAAACCAGATTTTAACTTGAGTTTCGGTGAGTTGTAAAGAATTCGCCAGACAAGCCCTTTCTGCGCTGCTCAGATATCGTTTCATGTCAAATGTAGATTCCAACTGAAAAATTTGTCTCTTCGAAAATATGGTGCGAGTCTTCTTTTTGGTCATCATTTTGCTTTTCTTGCTGCTTTTGTTATGTGGAGCCCCATCGTCGCAACTGTCTGTGCTTTCAGTCCTCGGACGTGACTCCCTGATGTTCAGAGCATCTTCTCTGCAGACAGTGAGGTTATGAGCAGTGGCGTTACAGACTGAGTCTATCTGCTCTGTGAAATTAAGTGGTAAAATATAATTCAGTACATTCATTTTATAACTGTTTTTCCAACTCCCTCACATACATTAATGTATTTTATGCATTCGAAAAACTAATTTAAATTAATTAAAAGTCGCCATGCAGTATAACAGTACCTAACTATGGATTTATATAAGAAATATCTACTTATATGTTGTTATAATAATAAAATAATAATAATAACCTGTTTCTTTGAGTGCATAGTCGACTTCATGTCTGTAATTCACTTCTTGGTCTTCGAATCGGCGATGTGAATCATTTTTGCTGTCCGTCGCTATCTGCACTTTGGGGCGAGAGACGTCTAGATCTTTGCTGTTTTGCTTGAGATTGAGAATATGGTCAATGGTGAATTTCAAAGAAGCGGTTCGGCATTGCACGTCTTCTTTGCTCATATTCCCAGACATTTACAACAGCAGCCTCTGCCTTTGGAATTATCGCCGTGTTTCCGGATAACTGTAGCGTCTTGATACTCCAAGCACCATTGCTCCAAGATTAGAGCTGCAGCACCAGATGGCTGGCAGTTATTCAATGAACCGGAAGAGCGTGGTTTTGCAGCTATCGATTGGCCGAATGGTAAACACAGTGTCATGGCCAATAACAGAAGAAGGCGGGAGCTAAAAGCTGGCGTGTTTTAACTGCTGGTGGAATGTGAGCTAATATCTTCGATATTTTTACTATACGGGTGAAGATCGAGTATAAAAAAGGGTATTATCCGGATATTTTAGCCATATAGACAGAAAAGATAGTATTGCATGTGAAGATTGGTTAAATCATTCGTCTCTTTGCCTATTTAAGTTTTAACAGTCTCAGTATCGGGTTTTCGAATTCAATCGGTGAAGTAATTTCTCAGTTCTCCACCTGATCTGCTGTCGCAGAATGTCTGCTGCGTGTCTCCATGGTTGAGCTCTGCATTTCAGTCATGGTCAAATTGGGTCCCTTTCTATATGTAAAGCGCTTTAGGATTTTTTGAAAGGATGAAAAAACAACATTGTTACCACTTCTGCTCCTCTTCGTAATACCAACATTACACGGTGATGGGTACCTAGAATATTAGCCTACAATAGAAAATACATTTCGCGTTTAAAATCGTTAACTGACTTTGTCATAGGTTAAAAGGTCAAGTAATCATATAGTTACAGTAGCGACACGAAATTATATTTTGTTTTACGTCTATTGTGCATAAATATGAAATTAGATACTTCTGTAATGTATTGATTAACTACCTATGAATTGAACCCCTAAAGTATAACATATCCTAAAAAGGGTAATGAAAGTTCAGTTCTGGTCACTACTAAACTACAGACATCTGCAGATGCAGTGGCCTTGGATGTATTAGTTATGATGATATTTGCATTGCAATGGCTTGTTATTGGTTATCATTTTCAACTGGCAGATATTACTAAGAACAATAACGAGTACGTATATTAGTAACACTTTATGAAAAATGACCAACGCAGCGCAGGTACATTCAATTTAAATAGTGTTGATAAAACTGAAGAAGCTGTTATTCATGCTATACTATTCTATAGTCACAAATTACTCATCACTGTTGTAACCGAATCTCTGAAGGTCAGATGTAACAATCTGTGATTCCTACGTTTTTCTATGTAGTCCTCCTTTCTTATTTGAAAATGACAACGAAGTCTATTCGTTTTGTAATTAACACCATCACCAGAAACTAACATGCATCTAGATAAAAAAATGTCATTATTAATACACGGAGAGAGATAAAACACCTCACCTTTGTCCACTGGAAAGATGGTAAAATGGGTGTAATAATACTACTAATAATTGTAAAAATGATTTTTATTTCATTGATTTAATCAATTTTTTTAAAATCTCTCTTATCACATTGTAGGACTACTTCTCAGTTCAAAAAACAAACAACTGTAGATGTAATTAGCTGACATGGAACTTTACTTTCAACTTAAAAATTCGTGAATATGCCGTAAAACTGCAATATACAGTAGCAGGTGCTTATATTACTAACCTGTACAAAGGAGACAGAAGAAACTAATTCGTTTTGGAATTTGAATATTACGTTTTGTATAGATATTTACATCTACACAGAGTCTCTTACATCTTACATACTTTCTCAAAACAGAAAATAATTCTAAAATAGTATGCTTTAACCACGACCCTAAGTAACTTTTATTATTATTTTTATTTATAGAGTAGCGTACTTTTCACCGATTATAAAAAAGTGACCTTTTAAGTTCTCTTAACTTGAATGTGCATATTCTTAAGGCTTCATTGGACATATTAGCTCTTTATAAACTATATATTTTAAAACCAAGATACATTTATATATTCCGAATTATTACTAATTACTATACTTAAACTACAATTGCTACTGACAGTTCTGCTACAATTTTACGAATGGGAAAGCCACGCGTTGTCAGGAACACAGGGTGATTTGAGGACTAAGGAGTGATTCAGTCACATACCCCAAAAACACAAAATATGACGCAGTCTTCTTTTGCAAATAACATTTGTATACATTTTGCCTGAAGTAAACACATAGCCTCTACAGTAATTCTCTTCCCAGTGTAAGCGATAACCCGCTTCGCCTTTAAAGGCGAATTAGTGTGTTGCGCAAATGAAAATATTGTTTTTGTCCAAGAGAAGGGTAACTCTAAGTGTTTATCAGCGTTAGAGATATAAACTAGTTCTAATTCTAAGTACAGAACATATCTAATGCTCATTTCTTTGATTTGAGTATTTCAGTATTCAGTGAATTGTAAAATTAGAACCCTTTTTAGGTATGATGTTCTAGTTGACTCTTAATTAAAATAATAGTTCTCACAATAAAGGAAACACCTGTATAATGAGGTAACAACACTTATTTCCACTCCCTTTTTAAATTCCGCGTGTTCAAATAATAGTCTCGAGACATGAACAGAAATAGAAGCAGCCTTTACATCGATTGATTTTCGTTTACATTATGGAGTATTCATTTATAACTGTATAACTGGACAGCCACATCTATCTATGGTGGTGAAGACCTAGTGCTTCGTTTACTGAAACCACTACCAAAATCTCGATCTTTTATCTGTTGTTATTCTAAGATGTAGAACTGTTTTAAATCAAAACTTCAACCTACTCCTGAAATGCAAATTGAAAGAGTAATCCTCGATGACTGTTTTTTTCCTTGCCAAAGGCTTCTTCCTTCTGCGTTGTGGTAACTAGTCATCATGTAATTTGTGATTGGAAGTGGGTCAAGAGTTTGATTTAATCTGGGCCTTCATCTATAATGTTCTACAGGAGGTATCACTTATGCTTTGAAACAGACGTCTAATAGATCTTATTAGCATTAAAGAGAGAGATTAACTAACGCATTAAAAATATATCATAAATCAAACGTGTTCAATAAAAATAGCAATTATAATGTACGGTGTTAAATGTGTGCTTAAAGCAAGCGTTGGATTTGAAAAGATCAAAGTAGAATGACGAGTAACAGGTATATACGTAAATCATCATATTTGATAAGTATTTTAACTTATTTATTGTTATGCCTTTGCACATGGATATCCAAATCACATTGTTCCCTCCAATTAATCCTGATCATTTTGAATTTCGAACTAAACCTGAGTATAGATACTGTAAGTAGCCTAGCTTGTTGGCTTAGAAGTTACTGTACAGCTACAGGCTGTAGTTTTAGTTTAAATAAGTTGTTGAACTATTGAAGGACCCTAAAAGGATAATCATAGGTATTCGATAACTTCCAATGTTTGGCTATAAATAGTGTAATTCACGTGCACATAACTTCAGATAGAAAAACATTGTGGTGTCTGTGTTTCAGATAACTGCCGTACGTCTAGAAAATTAGAAAATGCTAAAAACATTTAACCACCTGGAAGTTATCCTGTGAACCACTGTTCAGTATATTTGCTGTATAGTGTGCTTTTAAAATAAAGTATCGTGTGCTTAGATCCCGCTTTTAGTTTGAGAAACGTGAACTGAATTTGCAAAGTGGATGAGCTTCGGAGCCTGTTTCATATTACCTCTTTGGGTATTCATTATTTTCTAAAAGAATATCTTTTTGGTTTCCAGAACTTAGTATTTTATTCAATAGCGTTCAGTAGTGAACTAATTTTACCTCTTACCGTTTTATCTGAGAGGCTTTGTGCTGAAACAATACGGCCTTTAAAACTTAGTGAACAAGAAACCAGGAACAGAAATGATATAAGGGATATTAACACTTTACAGTGTTAGTGCTAAATCCGACGCTGGCATTAGAAACAAAAACACCCAATGGAAGGTGTTGAGAAATACTGCAGTGTATCGCGCAGAACATACTGTATGGCTTATCAGCAACTACAGCAGAGGCAAAGGATTTATTTTTTTTTGTGTTGAAATAAAATAAAAGACAGTACAATTATTTGTAAATTATTTATTTGTAGCTATTCAGTCGTGGATACGTGACAAAATTGGAAAACAAGAATTGAATAAAGTTTTTTTTTGTAAAATACTTTTAAAGAATCCCCTTCGTAAGGTAAAAGGCGTGGGCTGTGACCCCGTATTGATCAGAATATTACCCAGAATCTTGCCCATAGGTAAGATGTAATTAAAAAAAATTAACAACAACATATTGCTTAATTTATATATCCATGAGGATTAACAAGTTTTAAATTAATGTTATAATGTATTGATTTATACACCTTTTTCACTGTGAATGCAGCAAACAAACGCAATTTTCTGCATCACTATACAGTGAATTATTGCACGTCTCTGATTCAATAATAAATCCACCAGAAATATTTGAAGTGTAAATATTATGTATTCTTGTTATTACACAAAACCTGTCATTTGTGACCTTATAAAGGACATTGAAGAGGGGAAAGCTGTAACGGGGTAATTCACAGTACTCGAAAAGCCAACTAATGGTGGCGACACTTGAGGCACACTAAAACCCAAGGCAGGAGGAGTTGAGTTTTCGTGGTATAAAATTGGAACTCTGACAATCCTTTGAGCCGAATGAGAAAGGTTCGCTGCTTCCAAATCCGCCGCTAATTGTCTTTTCCATTTGTTCCTTCTGTTCTGGAACCAGATTTTCACTTGAGTCTCAGTCAGATGCAGCGACGCCGCCAGTCCCGCTCGCTCGGAGCTGCTCAAGTATCTTTTCATGTCAAAGGTAGATTCCAGCTGGAAAACTTGACTCCTACTGAAAACTGTACGAGTCTTCTTTTTTCGGGCAGATTTCTGTTCTGGGGTTTCTTGATCAGGCAATCCGTGGAAAGTATGTAGAGTATCATCCTCCTTTCCGTCTGCTGTGTTTTCCTCCTGCTTTCTCTCGTTCCCTTCAGTGGGCTCAGAAATCCCTGGAGAATCCCGGTCGCTAGCTGTTCCAGAGTAGCAAGCGTCATCTAAACTGTGATTCTCCTTTGGACCTGAAATGATAAATATGCCATTTATATATATATAAAAATATTCGTAGTGGAAAAGGAACCGCGACGCAACGCAAATGCCATTAACACATCTTTAAGGATAAAAAATAGTAATATAAAAGCGACCATTAAGACAGCCGTGTTGAAAATGTGCTGTCTCGAAAATAGTGATCATGTATTTTTTATTTAAAAAATAATTATACGCAACTCATATGGGCCTAAATAATAACCTAACTAAATGTGGCGTCGATTGGTTTAATACATATAATTTAATAACAGGAAAAGGAATAATTCTCTAAATGTAATCGTAATTCTAGAGTGTAAAATCTGATTTACAAGACAATGCTTAGTCCATTTTAACTGTATAACAATGTGTCCTAACCTTGATATGCTAGCATAAGCTTTTGAGTTTGGCATTTCCTCAAATCCACAGAACTATATTTTAAAAAGCATAAATACTGTAACCAGTTGAATATTTACTGTAGGTCCTTAATATAATTAGTAAAGCCTTCATTCCAATCGTGCTGAATTTGCAGTATTTACCAAGAGTTCACCCTTGCTGATTGTGAAGGTTTTAATAAACGAGGTATAGCCTAAAGGAAAAACTGAGCAGCACAGTCCAAAAAAGATTATTGTTTATTCCGTTTGGGAATATTTAAATACAAATGCAACGTGTAATGCAATAGCAACCTGCAGTATGTGCATTTGCGGCATGGTTATTAAACTGATGAAGAAACAATTAGGCTAAGCATTTGTACTCCAAACTGTACTGGATATAAAATATGTAGGCCTTATATTTCAAGAATACGCAGACTTGCACGTAAACATTTTGTCTTTTAACTCCATATTTCTGAAAACGTGAGGAAGAGGTGTGTGTGTTTTGGTGGTAGGGAGGAACATTGTGATCTGCTTGAGTCAAATCAATAGTATGCTTCTCTTTTTTACAGTAATATAGAAAACTTCAAATAAATAAAATAAATGAACAATTTACAAAATTATACTTACTCCCCAGTCTTTCGTGTGCTGCACAGTTCAGCGATGCTCTTCTGTACCATTCCAAAGGATAGATCCTCAGAGGACAGTTCTGCGTACTGAATCCAGCATTTGATACTTGACAACAGATTTGATTGCAATGGCTGACTGCGACTCCGCTGTGAAAAAACATCTCTTTACTGCAGTCGTCTATATTATCGTGAATTGTATCCCTCGTCTCTTCTTTTCTGTTGGATCCTAGCAAATTTTCAATAAAAAACGAGGAAACCCTCGCAGATGTTGAATTCTGGCTCTCCGCCGCTTTGTCAGGCATGATGTCCGCTTTAATTTCTAACTGGCCACAGTGTTGGTCTTCCCTTACTTCGGTAATGATCTTTTCACTTCAAATACAAAAAACGCATTCCCTTCTGTACGTCTCGCCGTCTTTGATTAACCATGTCAACTATTTCCTAGGATGAAACCCACTAAAATAACCACATAAAATTACAGGCGCCAGAAACTGGGAGACAGCGGCAATGCTGAAGTAAAAATGTCAAGCAAGTTAAACGCTTAACAAGCAAATAACATTCTGCGATTGGACGACCACAATAGCAAATGGGATTACTCAAGAAAATAAGGGAATTACTTGCAATGAGTTCACTACTCTGTTAGATAGTGTGCCTTGGGGGGCTAGAGAAACCCTGTCAGTCAGGGGCTTTATTTAGGTCAATTAGGGAACAAATCAAAATACAGATAGCGGTGTGTAAGGCTCAAATTCCACGTCAAGTGAAAGAAAGAGGTTTAGAAGAACATGATACAGTACCTCCTATTGGCTATTTGTGTCTTCGCATCCTGTTATTATTTCAGAAAGGAAAGCCGGAGCGAGGTAACCCAAAGATGCTAAAGACTACGTTTTTTTTTCTTTTCAGCGCTTTCAATTTTTAATAGTCAGTAAGAGGTTTTTTTAATGCAAGTAAGATACTTTAGACATTCATCAAGGCATTGTAAAACCATGCGTTGTATGCTATAGTAATTACATCCCGCAAATGTAGAGCTTTTGACTTTTTTACATTGTAGGTATAGATTGTAGGTCTAGATAGTATTTTTTGGAACTGAACTATAAACATGGGTTTTGGAGCAACAGCTCCAGGAAAAAAAAAAAGTTATATTTTCGTAATTCGGTGCATTTTATAAACTGTAGATAATCTTATCAAGATACTAGTTTAAGGGTAATATGCTAACTGAACCTCTGTATGTATGTAGAGATGTTGTGTGTTGCCTGTTTAATCATTGCTACACATTTTAATCCTGTGCAAAACAGTTATTGTGAAAGGCACGTGACCACGCCAGCCTTTTTCAATAGTTCCTTGTCTCACCAGACAATGAAAATTGACATAACAATCTTTACAAGCCAATTAAAAAACTTGCGAATAACAACTATCTTCATTTATTTCCCTTAGGTACTGTATATACAGTAGATCCAATCAATGGTCATCTAAAGATAGCCCATTTCGTCTTTTTGTCATCTAAAGGACGGTAAGTGTTAACGCACAATT
Source organism: Lepisosteus oculatus (assembly GCF_040954835.1). NCBI lineage: Eukaryota > Metazoa > Chordata > Actinopteri > Semionotiformes > Lepisosteidae > Lepisosteus > Lepisosteus oculatus. Next base: position 41,300,729 of record NC_090696.1, on the reverse strand, counting down.
TACTGCCATGTAACGCTCTCAGGTGAAACTGCCGAAGATTCACAGAATATCTCAAATAAAGGACATCCTATAACTGAGTGTCAAGTATCTGTAAAGAATTGTCTCTTCAATAATTAAAAGAACATATTTTATTCAAATAACTGTGAGATTTAACTTATCCAAATATCTACCCCGAGAGTTGGAAATTCAGACATATTTAAAGTCGTTCATTGATATTAAGAGTTTCAGACCAGAAACTTGAACGTCTAAGCGAATTGTAATAAGTTTTCGATTCAATTTTTACTCTCAAATTTCAAATTTTTCAATTTTTTCAAATTCGATTCAAATTTTACTCTCACTAAGATAAAGTACTAATAATGTAAATTTATTTTTAAAAAGTTTTATCAATATTGCAGAATTTCCGATAATTTTAATGTCTAATTGTTAGTTATGTTGTAAAGGACACACGCAAATCAATACATTTGCGAGCTTAATGATTTTGCTGTTAAATGACACCTTCGTTGCTTCATTGCTTGATAATGATGGTGATGATGATGAAGCACGTCTGTCATGGCTTTCCTTTTCAAGATACACAATAATGGCGTAGACATCTTAATGGGCCCTATTAATGTTAATCACTGTAGCCTAATACATAAAAAATCTCTTGCTGCGGACTAAATGAAATCAGAACCTTAGGTTAGTTGCCAACTGATTCCTTTTAATCACGAACCTTCAGAAAGTCTGAGGTCATTCTTTTTTCATCTTGAACAGTGTTATACGAACTTAAACGGGATTATATTACTTTGCGATTTTTGTCTTTGGCGAGTAGATTCTAAGGACTCTTGAAAAGCTTTAGAATATCTGAAGTTGGTACGATGCTCGTAAGAGTGACTTCCTGACCGACAAGGACTCTATATGAAATACTGGGCTTTGAGTGTGTCATTTTTCTAATTATATACTTCCCTGAAGCTGTACGTATCAGTTCTATATTAGTGATTGATAGATCCATATCTAACTCTCCTCAAGGCCTGAATTTTCTTTTGTTATGTCGGATCATGGTACAGTAATCTGACCCACATATCTCACGTATCTCACGTAACAATAGGCAATAACATGAGTATAGCAAGTAATGACACCTCTCAGACTTGGACAATTATGCCTATCCCACGTAAAAACTCAAAAGCGTTACCTTACCACACCTTAGGTGTTAAGCATGGTCTTTTATCTGTCAATAAAAATAACCTTCCTAGCATACCTGCCAAGATAGCATAAATGATGTTGGAATTATCGTCTCACAAGAGGGTGTGGTGTTCATGCACCAAGAGATGAGTACGGCAAGTTATTTTAATGTTGTTCGTATACTTTTACAGCTACAGATATACTCGCTGTAATACTGTATATTGAGTTTGATGCATCGCGAGTTTTCAAGAAACTTTTCCCTATTTTTGTCAATGGATTTAAGGCCCCAGTCAGCTCTTAAATAACCTATTTACTATCGTCAAGTATTATCCACGTCTTTGTGCAAATCTAAAATGAATGTGGAATTTAGCCTGTAGGTTTTCGACACACTTCTTTTCTGTTTACACCGGTGTTCGGTACACGGACCGCGTTTTTTTTTTCGTTGTCTTACAGATTTGACTATTTCACACCAATGTTGATCAATAAATGGCTTCATTAAACTACAGTCCCTTAGAATGTGATTGAATTAGAACGTAGAACGTATTTATATGATTTTGATATCAAGGAAGATCGTTTTCGAGTCGGAGTTACTTTGTGATCGCTATAACACAGTGGTGACTTTTTGTTATAAAACGAAATTATGCTTTCAGTGAATCATATTACTTTTAATTTTTATTTTTAACCGTGGACTGTAGTGTTTTTTTTAACATTTTTATTAGTAAAGTATTAATGGAGTACTGTATGTTCATAGCTATTTGACATTAAATGTTCACAAATGTTAAATTACAGTATGTCCAAGTATTTGAGGAAGGAAATTTTGGTGTCTGGAAACCTCCATGAACAGACTACTATGGAGTTACAGTAGGAATTACATGGAACTTCTTTGAGGTAGTACTTGTATGTGGTCATTCTTAAGATTGCATTTATTCATTTACATGAGTGTTTATTAAATGATTAACTTTGGTGTGGCAAATACATATTAAGAAAGTAATGACTAACTATAATTAATATCATCTATAATTATCAGTAACATGTAAAATCTGCACAATAAGCACACAAACAGATACAGACTTAAATTTACCATCTTTGGTGCATTATAGTAATTCCAATTATACAAGAAGCAGTATAAGTCATGACTCAGGAACATGGATATTTTTCATTTACTGTACATATATAGGAACAATTCTTAAAATTCTACCAGATTAGAAACAAGTATGAAGTAGGCGCATTCATGAAATGAGCAAAGCACTATACTATAGTTGTATTTCTGAGTCATATAAAATCAGACATCAGCATAAATCAAACTTGAAAATACCTTACACAGAGCCAACGTTCACATGTGATTAATCCTGCATATGTCTATAAGAGGACCAAAGGTGTGTTTTGATATTCTTTTTCCAAGACAGTCTACGGCATTGCAGAATAAAGAAAATGTTTAGGATCTAAAAATAGATATAATAATAACAATAATAATAATAATTCCTACTGTATATACAAAACCTTTTTTTCCTTTTGGATGGAAAGAACATATAAATACAAGTAATTATAATAATTGTTTGCATTTACTTATAAAAAGGAAACTTAGTTCATTCACAGGGTTTAGCATACAGTATGGGTACATGGGTGAGATATGGCAGCCATTATGTGCAAGTAGTGCCATTACACAATACATTAGATTGAGGTGTGAGAAATAATGGCTGCACAAAGTATTGTATGAAATTCATAGGAAGGTAGGGTATAATCAGTGTGGATTTAGATAAGTTAGGCGATGTACTGTAACTAACTTATTAGGGTTCCTAGAACAAGCAGCAGCAGTAATGGATTCAAGGAAAGCATACTGTATAGTACTACATAGTATAGATTTTAAGAAAGGGTTTTGATCAAGTTTTTCATAAAAGACTCATTCTCACAATCAAGGCAGGAGACAAAAAAAGAAAATTCAAGCAATTAAGTTGAGTTGTGGTTAATGGATAGAAACTGGTACAGACAGTACACATTTTTCCAACTGTGAAAATGTAATTAACGGAGTACTAAAGGGACCATGTGTGTTGGGACCATTCATCGATCCATTATAATTTACAATCTTATTTACAAGACTGTTTACAATTTTGATCACCATATTCAAAACAAAAAATTAACACTTCTCCAGAATCAGTTCATTAAAGACTGAAGAGCAGCTTAATACATTCCCTGGCTGAAATACATTTTCTACTGCTTCGGGCTTAAAGAACCAAACCTTTTTAGTTAAAAACAGAGATGACTAGACTACAAAGGGACCTGATTCAAGTACTGAAAATCCTCAAAAGCATTTACAAAGTAAACCCATTGGACTTCAGGGTCAGTAGTATAACTTGAACCAGAGGACACAAGTGAAAACTATGGGGAAGTCCTTTTAAAACTGAAAACAGAAGTCCCTTCTTGGCACAAAACATGTCCATCTCTAACAAGCTACTGAGCCATCTTTCAAGAAACCGCTAGATTAGATCTTTGGACCCTTGGCTACAAAGAACAGAACAAGATAGATACCTCTACTAAATAATTTTCTATTTTTAAAGACACTCACACATTCAAACTAGGGTCCATTTTCTCAGAAGCCAGTTAATCTTTCAGTATGTCTTTGGACTGTGGGAGGAAACGAGAGCACCTGGCAAAAACCCACACAAACACAGGTTGAACATACATACTCCATGCAGATAGTACCTCAGAAATTGAAGATGTTAGTGTCTGTGTCTTTGGTGTGTCCTCCAGTGTACTGGCACTCTGTCCTGGTGTATCATGCCATGCTCTCATTGTTTGCCAGAATTCCCCTGCATCCCTGTATTGGTTAAAGAATGGGTGGATGGATGTTCCCAATTTTGTGATGATGTACAAATTGAAGGATCTTGCCCATGTTATGTTCTATTTGCTTTCCCCTCTTGTCATCTCCACATGGTCAAGCAGATAACAGCTCTCTGGTGTCCTGATTTCCCAGGTACTATAAATGTGAAAGCACCCTACGGACTTGTGGACTGTTGTCCTATAAACCATGAACTGCATGCAGAGGCTGTATCGCCTCACAAACAAGTATAACTGGAATGTCAGGGTAGAGCTGCATGGATCTACCCAGGCATAACTCTGGGAATGCACGTCCTTCACTCTTCCAGAACGTCTGCAACATGTCATGCTCAAAGATGCACCTCCTGTTACTGTAGAATGCATGGGGCTAAAAACAGGGAAAATCATTTATGCAGAAGGATCTCTACCTTGTTGCACCCTCATAGCCTTCAGGTCTCTCGGGAAACTAATATATTTTGAACAGATTACAACACATTTGGATAAAATTAGGTAAGACATCTCTTCACACAGTGTAAATATTCTAATATTGATTTTTTTACCTCCAGGCAGCCCCATAGTTTTGCAAAACCTTCAGCAGCACTCCATTTTGGGCAACCTCTTCTCCAGAAATGACTAGTTGTGTGTTCATTTCTATATCAGCAGAGGTACTATGTCCTTGCCCTAAAATAACTGTTCTTCTGTTCCATTTATCACTTTCTGGATCTATGATTTCCAGATAGCTTTCATTAGATCCAATTTCATTATAATCCTTACACTTACATAGAGCTTTTCTGGACACTCCCCTCCACCACCTGCAATGTGCAGCCCCACCTGGATGATGTGATGGCAGCCATAGTGCACCAGTATACTGGGGCATTGGGGCATCCATAGACCACAGGGTGAGCATCCCCCTACTGGTCCCACCAACACCTCTTCCAGCCGCAACCTTAGCTTTCCCAGGAGGTCTCCCATCCAGGTGTGGCCTGGCTCACACCTACTGAGCTTCAGTGGATTGTCAGTTGTGGGTTGCAAAGTGACATAGTTGCTGACTTTCGCTATACTGTATATCAGTAACAGAGCACAAAATCTTCATATATTCATATAGTGATATATGACTATCACTATAATTTAATTTCTCTCTTCTCTCTCTAGAGGAAAAGGCTACAGTCTTTTTCCGGGCAGAAGCACTGACACAAAGGATCAGAACTGCTGTAAAGGCAGCCTATGTGATCTTTGAACTAACACTGTTGTTAACACTTTTGTTCATAATTAATTGAAAAACAAAAAAAAGGTCCACATTCCAGAAAGGGTTATCCTTACCTTAGTAAGTGGTGAGGACACAGTTCAATCTTTGGCAGAACAATATGCACCCAATGTCTCTTCTCTGAATCTTCTTCAATGCTTTTTCATCCCTTTTGTGAAGACCTGAGATGAACCGCTTTCGGTGCTCCAGAAAAATAACCAGTGCAACTACCTGGAACATTGTAAAGCTTTAGCATAGCCACTCTTGAGGTAGCCATAGGCTGTAACCTCTTTGTTATGCATTCAAGCCTTCTGTTTATTTCACTATACATTTTTACATTATGCACAATCATGGTATGTAGATTGCCTAGAATGCTGAGATCAATCAATTTCAGTCAAAGAGTTAGAACGTGGCACAAAGAAGCTTTCACATTTCACACAGGAAAATATTGCATTGATAGACAAAATATGAATGTATAAATAAAGTTAAAATAAAGAACAGGATTATGAGCATGTCATTACAGACACTTCATAAAAATTCTTGTAACAAATTGTAATATTGCCTTTTAATGTAGTTGCCATTCCTCTCTTGGTCATATGATGCATTTCCTTGCATGGTCAAATGATACCACCACAGACCTGAATAGTACATTAGTATTGCATGCTGCCACAGCTATTTTAAGTCTCAGAACAGCTGCCAAAAAAGCAGATTTCTGCTGTTGATGCACTCTGAAATGTCTTTGAGAAGAATCACATCAATTATAACCACTGATTGTGAAAGCTGTTTTTAAAAAGTAATCCATTACAATTACAAGTTACTTGTGTAAGAGAGTACTTTTTTAAAAAAAATACAAAGCTTCACCATCAACAGGGTATCCCCTGATTATATGCTCTCTTTCCCTCCATGTAGAGATATGCCCAAAACCCCCGGCAGGAGTCTTGACCTCCCGCACCCTCACCATCGCAGACTCAAGGGAAAAATGGGAAAAATGCAGAAACATTTAATAGTGGAATAGTGAAAACACGCATTAACATGGGGAACAACGTATAATCAAATGTGCTTTCATATCTTGAGGACTTCAGGATGTATCTGTTCAATATTTTAAAAGCCTCATGTGTCTTACATTTTTTAGAACAACAATTTGGACTGTTGCACATCTCTTTATTTGTTCATCTTAATTATTTAAATAATATCAATATACTTCCCCCTAATTATATCATAAGTGTCAGGGCCCAGTATAAATGGTGTGTCCAGGGTGTGTATGTGATCCTTTACAGTTACATTTTATTTGCATATAGAATTACTTTTACATCAAAGAGTAAATAGGTTAAAAACAAGGTTACGGGTCTCCTGCTGTTAATTAAGAGTTGGTCTTTGCTGTGCTGTGATAATTTACAGTGATGTGTATAGTAGTGTTGTATGTAGTATGTATAAAGTATGTCTTGTTACCATGTAAAATAATTTATAAACTCTGAAAAGCAATTTCTCTTCTTATTATTTAAAAACGTAAGTGGTAACAAAACACAGGATATAAGAACAGGGGGCCTGTTCATGGGACACAAATAATGCACTGTGGGATCACAAGAGGTATGCCCTGGTTGTAGGGCAAGAGGTTTCAGGATACCGTACTGTACCTCTGCTCTATAATAATGCAGGGAGAAGTATGTCCAGAAAGTTTTAAACAAAAAAGAAAATGATAAGTAATATAGTATAGTATATTTTAAGACTTTTAATCCATTGCATTGTTTTATTTATGTTTTGTTTCTATTTGTGAAAGAGATAAGAAAGGAACATCACTATGTTCAGTAGGACTAAAGGTAAAAAGTAAATTGCATGGAATACTGCACATTATTATCAAACAGTAGGCTCACATACTGCAATATATCAGGGGTCAACAACACCACTTTGACAGACTCCAGAAATGTTAAAAACATATGAAGAAGTTCAAATGCCAGGTGTGGTTAGGTTTTATGTGTTTTTTTTTACCATTATATATTTTTTAAATCATATACGCAGCTGAAGATACCATATAAAATTACTATTTTAATTTGGAGTTGCTACTCATCATTTCAAAATTATTAAAATAAATACTGGGATGTTTTTATTTGATCAATTAAACAATAATTCAGGGCAAATACAAACTTTCAAGCAAATAGAAAATCATTAAAGAGAATTGCACAAAAAAGAAGAGAAGAGCAACGAGTCCAAAATTCTACTTTATGTCATTTTGAATAAAAGAAAAACCAAGTTACATAGAGAGATCAGATGATGGTTAAGAGTTTGCATTAAAACTGTAATATTTTGTAGTTAAATGCATGTGAAATACACTATGGTAGAATTTGCTTTAAAATACTATGGGCATAGGGGTTATAACAGATAAGTTTGAGTTGTGAAATAATATTTTGGAAGTAGTATCAAGAAATTAACAATTTCTTTCTAGGTCTTTATGAGAATCATTAGCAAATCACATACTGTATTTACCTGTTCACAAGATGCTATAAATGACTTCTAATTAAATGTATTAAACTTACTGGGATAGTGAATTAAACTAATTCCTTATTTGAAAGTGTAAATCACAGATAAGTATATAAGATAGGAAGTTTTCCTAAAATCACATAATCATTTTTTGTACCGCTTTACAGAAAACAGGGATTTAATTTTGCTAAGGATATTATACATACGGTATATGCTTATTATTACAGATTACTCCTTGTCTAGATTGTCTGCTTAAGACCTAACATTAAATGATGTGCATATGATTGAGCCAACATTTTATAATCCACATTTAACAAGGTTACAGGTCTCCTGCTGTTAATTAAGAGTTGGTCTTTGCTAGGTTTAAGATTGAGTGTTAAAAGGCTTTGTTTCATTGTAGTTCACATTTTCCCTTTCTTTGGGATTGTCATTAAAATATAAATTAATGGGTCTTTAATATCTTCCCAATTTCAAAAATAAAACTTTAGCATTAGATTATCTGCCGTGTGACAGAATGTTTTTTTTTTCATTTCAAGGAGTCCATAAGCTTTCTGAAAAAGCTTTGCCTCTCAAGCTCAATTAATCAGCGTTAAATTATTTCTGCCTGCATAAAATATTTCAGTCCAACTAAAAAAAATCATAGAATGTGGTAACAGATTTGAAAGAAATCGCTTACATTTTGATTACGTTTCAGAGAAGATGATTCCTTGTTACATTTTTTCCAAATACACAAAATAGCCAATTATCTCCTGAACACATGAATATGCCTTTGACCATTTTCAAATACAACTGAAGAATCCCAAGTGAGTCTTATTCTTTGAGTGATTCTTTACTAAAACTTTCATTTGACTTTTTCAAAAGGTCATTTTTTATTAGTCTTAATTTATTGTAATTTCCTTACTATAATAGAAGACTTGATATTTAAAATATTCCCATTTTTCTATATTACCAACGCACTCGTCATTAATCTCTTAGATACATCTTTCATCATCGGAAAACTGCTAAATATTTAATCTTGTCGTTACATTTCCAGTATCTTTAAAGGTCGTTTGTTTTTATGCTATCTGCCAAAACACAAGGTAACTTATGATTGGATTAATTTATACGTGAAAGTTTAAACACCTTCAACAGAATACCAGGAGAAGCCAGACAGATAAATCGATCCGCGATTTTTATAATACCAAGTTCATTCTTTTGTATTGGAGTTAATGAAACATCAAGTATCAAGGATTCAAAATTTATCACACAGAGCATTTATGATATTTGAGGAGGAAATTTGACTGAAGAAACATAAATATTAAATATCCATAAATTACTAAATAAATGTTGTTTTAATAATTTAATTCTTGAAATCTGGCAACTAGGCGAGTATTTTTAAATTTTATTAATTATAACCGTTTGCATATAAAGTTAATAAAACAGTATGATATACAGTATCTTTATGTCTAAAATAACCTGTCTTCACGGGAAGATGTTGATTTCAAACCGTCTAAAATCTATTAAGCAGAATTGAAGGTCCAGCAAAATAATTTCAACCATTAAATTTGTCATCTTATTGTAACTTTCAAACATTTTGAGTCCGTCCAAGTATCACACAAATGAAAAATAACCCCTGCTTCAGTGTTTCTAACGGAGAGGAAAGCTGCTTTTTTTAGGACAAGCAACCTACAGTATTTACTGAGAGTGAACCGTTCAAAAATTGTTTGCGGCACATTGCCAAGTATTAGGTCCTAAAACTTTTAACAAAACTACATAACTCTCCAAGCGTGATGAAACATTTGGATATTTAAATGCATAACCGTGCATTCAGTTTTCAACATTTCTACCTCATTTGCTGTAAGCTTCATGTGATGTACTTTTTTACTTTGTAGCTTATTATATATTTGTACTAAAACAGGTATTTATCTGTTGCTTCCCTTTTCGATGTGTTCACTGCGAAATGGGGTGTTATTTAAATTCTGCGATAGTTTTGTAACTGCAGTGCCACCTAAAGGTCGATTTCTCCAATCTTTTCCTAAAGTTTCCAACTTAATTTACAGTATGTAGTTGACTGACGTATAGTATGTTCAAAGCAGTTTTGTGAACATTTAGTCTGAACTGCAACTTTGTAGGATCTGAGAAATCAATTTTTTGTCTGTTTCGGTACGTGTGGAGAAAGGAAAACAACGAATTTGTTTCAGATACTACCATATGTCCTTTCTTTTCTAAAACAAGGGTTTTTTTTTTCTTGTGGATACAATCATCCCCGCATAGCAGCCTTGGGTGAATTTAAAAATCTTCGATGTTGTAAATCTGTAGCTTTTTTCTGTTGAAATTGATCCTCTGTGAGAAAGTACGTTTCTCCCTCGGGGAGGTCGGAGGTGGGTAATTAGCATCTAGCTGAGATGGAGGTTTTCACAGTAAATACATCAAGTTTCCTGTTGTTACGAGATCTGCACTCATGTAGGCAGGGAGAGATCACAGAGTTTCTGGAGAAGAACACATTTGCTGCAAGAGTGGACTGTTTTTTTAAATTGGAGTGAGCAAGCTGTAAGGGAAAATGCTTATGAAATATAATTACTTTATTCTACCTTATACTGTATTATTAGTTCATTTGATAAAACAATGAATAAATGTGTGTAAAGGATTGTAGACAAAAAAGTCAACCTGATGAAATCAGCAAAAACATGCAGTATATGAAATATGACTTGATTTTGTTTAATTTGTATGAATGTTTCTAAAGAGTTCAGTTGAATTTTACTGATATTAGTGTTTACCATACCACAGTCACTGTTTTTTTTTTATTTAAAGGAAAGGAAGAGCAAATCTAAATGATCCAGGCCCAAGAGTTCTTATATTTGGCATAGACTATAATGTTTGTAAAATGTGTATACTACTACAGTTGTGCTTTAATTTCACTGTGCTCCAGAACATATTATTTGCCGATCAAGGAAAAATTACATTGATTGTTCCCCTACTGCAGTGCAGTTTGTCTTCTGCTACTGGAAGCTCTCTGTCCAAAACATGACTCTCCCTAATATCCAGCCTTATGCTATTGCCAAGCATTTTTAGTTGGTAGCTTACCTCTGTTACACTCCTGTAATGAATAGCACCATGCAAATCCCCTATGTGTTTGAGGATACGAATAATAACGCCAACTGACTGAGTGGTCTGTGGAGCTACCATATGTAAACATACAGTACAGTACGTGTCCTTTTGACCACAGTGTTCCCATTCTCCCCAGCTGACGTGCCCTTCTAATACCTCTGGAGACCTCACTGACCCTTTAAAAGTAAAGAAAACTTCCTCCAAGATCATAGGGTCTTCATGCAGTCAACATCTGCGGTTTTACACACCAGCCATCGAGGAGGTTGTTGAAATACCCTGTCCTCGCAATCTTCGCCTTTTCCAAACACGATCTGGCAAATACCGCTCTGGTGCTTTAGCCATGTGATTCTCTGAACATCTTTGGGCTCTGCAGCCTCTCACTTGGCAAACTGATAGATTCTTTTTCTTGCCCTCGTCATTGTCAGGTTCTTGTGGAGTTAATTCTGTAGATGCAGACCTGGGGAGAATTTGCCAACTCCAGAACACAGAAGGCACCCCTGGCTGGAATTGAGCATAAAACGCAGGAGCAATGAAGAATCTGAACTAATTGCCACTCTACCACTCTAGCATAGATCACTGGGCATAAATTGTTAATGATGATATCTATGTTCGGATGTGAGCGTAGGGGGGCAAGACTTTGTCTAGGTTAATACTGGGACAGAATGGTGGTGTGGGAATCTGTTTAGGCTAATATTTATATTATTATAAGTTAAAACTGGAATAACAACTGTCCCAAAGTTGTATTATGTTCATAACAGCAGAATTAGTTTTGAAAACTGGCCTTATAGGATGGCAAATAGCATGGTTGTGTTGTCCTCTGGGGTTTTTGTAGCATGAGGTGATTGGTTTTAGGGTTTCTTCATCTAATCTCCATGGCAGTGACTTCTACCTTTCAAATGTTTAACTGTTGTCATGTCCATGGATATATTAAGCCTATATAGCATTATGTTGTTTTTTTCATGTTGACATTTCATAAGTAACTGGCATCCACCCAGGATGTATCCTGCCTTGTGCACATTGCTTGCTGGGATAGGCTCGGGCTCCTCTGCGACCCTGTATAGGATAAAGCGGTTAGAAAATGGATGAATAGTTCAAAGTAATGAAGCTAAACTTTATTTTAGCTGTCTTTTTTAACTTTTGAAGTTAAATAATAGTATTTCTACATGTTCGGCTTGAACTGCCTCAGACCTTTAGGCTACATTACTCATTAATATAGGGAAAGAAAATGAAAAGATGACTAAACTATGGTGAAGATGACAAATTCTGAGACTACTAAGACTAAAACAATCAAACATAACAGCAGAGCATCTATTTCTTAATTTGTTGTGCATTCCATCTCAAAACGTCTTGTCTAATTTTCTGTCTCAGCTCAGGTAGTTCTTTATGCGCATTATGACATGTATTCTTCAACCAGACATTTTCTTACAAAAATAGTGTCCTCGAAATTGTTCAGACCTTTTTATCTGGATTCACTTTAGATGATGGCACATAATAAAGCATCTCTATTAACTTTGTTTTGACACTTATTTCAGTTATTATCATGCATTAATATTTGAAGATATAAAGTACAATGATGGTGTGTGGGTTGCTGAAAGCCCAGAAGACATTTTAAAAATGTTTACAACAATGGTTTGTTGATAGTTTCACTAACCACAAATGTGTAATATGTTTTAAATAAATTCTGGTGTTGTTGTGATGCAATTACAAATCTTAATGTATCGTTCCATATAAAAATTCCTCATATTTATTTTTGTGTTGTATTGCTAAGTAAAGGGCTTTTATTAGGAAGTAGCTAGTTAGGAATTATGGATATGCATATTAATTTGCTTTTGCCTAATCACAGCATTTAGGAGATGGAACCATATTATGACTTCTAATGCTGACCTTTGTGCATATCAAGTTGAAGTAAACTGTCACAGGCAGCTATTTCAAGCTTATTAGGGCTCATTAACAAGACATGCTGTAACAAACACTAACCACTGAAAAATATGTAAAAGTGTAAGTAAGTTTAAGTAGGTTTTGTCTCTTTAGAGCTACTAAGACAACAGCCAAATCACCATAAGGTAAGATACACATACAGTATATGTTCATATCACCTTATACAGTAAGTATTTGAGATATACAGTAATAAGGGATAAATTATTCTCCCTTATTGTACAGTATATAATAATTGTATATAATTTGGACTTTATATACACAACGTTATTGACACGATAAACGTATTCAAGACTTACTTCACAAGTGGATCTGATCCTTTTGTAAAAGGATAATGCAATGGATTGCTGGGGACCAAACTTTGTATTGTGTTGTTTATAAGTTGGATTCCTCTAACGCTGAAAAATTTAAACACACTATCCAAGACTTGTGTGTTACTTAAAATGTATATGACATATTGATTCTGATATACTGTATCACACATTTATATTGTTACAGCTAGGGTGGGGTATTGCTATGTTCAGCTACGTTTGCATTTCCCTGCTAGATTGCCCTAATCAGAAGGCTTAAAACAAAGGGTTGTGTCACACAGTATTTGCTTAGCTGTCCCTGGGAAAATAGGCATGCAGAGTAAATCTAGGGTAAATCACAGATGAACAAAAGGTGTTCCTAATGATTTTCTTTTATTATGTAATTTCTCGTTAAATCATTAGGACTTTATTAAGCAATAAATAGTCAACAGTGATTGGACATTTCAAGGGAGGTCCTTAGCCAGCCTCTATAGCAATAGGTATTAGCATAAATACAGAGAAAGAACAGAAGGAGAGAGGAGAGGCTGTGCTCCCACTGCCAGCGGGAAGAAATAGAGACAGACGTGCACTTCCTCCTGCACTGTGACACATATTCTGGGATTAGAGAAACATTCTTCCCTAAATTCAGTAACGTAATCCCAGAGTTTCCACACCTGCCAGAATCACAATGGGTCCCAATTTTACTGGGATAGGGGGGAGGGAACTCAGTTGAACTGGCATCCCAGTACTGTATGTGATCTCCTGTCTTAGCCTGAGGAACAGTGAGCCTGTCTCCCAATAATGCTCAATATGTTTACAGCATACAGTATGTAAATATTTTATGATATGTCTTTATTGTAAATGTCTGTAATATGTCTGTAGATTTTATTTTATATTTGTTTTTTTTGTTTAATGTTAATTTTATTTTCTTTTCTTTGGCAACACTGATTGTACTCAGCGGCCATGCCAATAAAGCATCTTGAATTGAAATAAATTGAGAGAGAGGAGAAGAAGAGAAGGAAAGAGGAAGAAGAAGAGCTCTTTTTTTTAATCAGACCATAACCAGATTCTGTCTACATAATCTGAACATTAGTATAACATTATTATAAGAGAACTTGCCGTCTTAAATATTTTAGGAAATTCTGATTTCCTATATTGTGGAATCTTCAAGCTAAAATGTTCTTCTATTAGCGATAATAATAATAATAATAATAATAATAATTGCTTACACTTATATAGCGCTTTTCTGGACACTCCACTCAAAGCGCTTTACAGGTAATGGGGACTCCCCTCCACCACCACCAATGCATGTTTAGAATGGGGAACTTGGTTCCCATTTATTTGTCGGCATCCATGATTTAGGATTGGATAAAATAATTTTTTATTAAGACAAAGGTTTTCTCTTTTTGGTCTTTTTAAGGTATTTCTGTTGTGTATTTGGAATACAGGGACAAAATCCTGATCTGTTATAGGTCTACAGGAATTAGTACTCTGGAACACATTGAATGTAACCCACTGATTTCTTACTTAAACTATTTAATACATTTGTATAATTGTGTTATGTGTTGTAAAGAAATAATTTGTTTGTCTTGTCACACTTAACCTAAAAGTAATGACTACTCTATCATCAGATCTACTGTATGTCTGAGAATGAAAGAGCACGCATTTTGCAAAAGGCAGTTTACACCCTGATGGGACACCGGCCCATCACAGGACAAACACAAAGACATGCACACACTCACACCAGGGCCACTTTTCCCACAAGCCAATTAACCTATCAGTATGTTTTTGGACTGTGGAAGGAAAACCAAAGCACCCAGAGGAAACCTACTAGGAGAACATACAAACTCCATACAGATAGCAAACCAGGTCTGGAATTGAACCTGTGACTCTAAGCACTGCAAGGCAGCAATGATAACTCTTTACCACCGTGCCTTCTTACACAGCATATAATGTTTAACAACATTAAAACGCAATATTTATGCCTTCTCTGTTTTGCTTAGAATACAGCACTACCAAATGCAAAGGAGTCATTTGTCTCAATGTTTCACAGCAGGCAATTAAACACTAACACTACTTGCTCTGTGACCTGTGTTCACCTTATCTTTACAGAGGTTAATTGGAAATCATCTTCAGGTTACACATTACAGCTGTTTTCCCTCATGAAAAAATGAAGTAAGACCTTTTGCTTTCAAACAGTCTGCCGATTCATTACTGAGCCTTATCAGTAAGTCTTGTCTTAGTAATTATATGAGTATAAAATCCAACCTTAAAGAAAAAAAACACTAATACTTTATTAACAAAATCATTATTTTTAAACTATACATTATATATGTCTCACCTAAGGATTAAAATACTTAAACTATTGTTTTTGTCTTGCCTTGGCTTTTAACAAAAGTAAAAATGTTTTATGTAGAATTAATTGTTGAAGACTATCATGTTAACAGGCTTTGCTGAAAGCAGCATTCTAACTTGTGCTTAGTACAAAGACACATATTACACTATTTCCAAGTGCACATTATTCATAAAGTTTAAGTGATCTTTGTCTGTACATAAAGCAATTATGATGAACTTGTTTTCAGCATTAATGATTTACTCCTTGTAATAACTTTGTTCTGTGCTCCATTAACTAGCATTAGCAGAGGTTAAGATTCCTAGACAGACTTTGCGACGCCACTGTATAGGATTTTTGTATTGAATAAAGTGAGCATTAATTGTCAGTCCCTAAAGCTCCTCCAGTCCTAAAATTGCCTTCTTGTTATAATAAGAAGCCAACAGTTGGCTTTAAGAAACTAGATATGCTTCACTCATTAACACACGTACTGTACAAAAACAGGTGAACCTTGATTGTTGTAGGTTACATGTTGTGCATCAAGGACATTTGATGGAAACTGTAAAGGAGACAAAAATATTTTTTACCTTCTGCTACCTTCTTTATACTCTACATTAAAATATGTAGACTTTCCATGTTCAATTAAAATAGTGTGATGTTTAAGTGATTAATCAAATCATGAGAGTGAATAATCAGATTATTAACTTTACCATAGAAATAAGGAATTCATGTTGAAGCTACCTGTAGTCAGTTGAAAGAGATACCGTATGGTAAGTTGAATCTAAAGTACTGAATGTGGTTAATATAACATAATTTAAACATACATTAGACTGATGGTTTTGCTACGCCAAACCATTCTGTTTTTTCAAAAAAAATATTTATTGTGACCCCGATTCCTGCAATTTGTGCTGTAATAGTGGACCTTCTGGTGACACCAGACAAATAATGTAAGAGGTAGATTTACTGGAGTCTGTTTTTTACTTGAACACAACTACTTGAACAAGTAGTTTTTTACTTGAACAAAAACTAAATATATATGCAGTATATTTAAATATATCCTGAAATGTCTTAAGTGTAAAACAGAAGGAGTTTTGAGAATGTATTCTCTCCTTAGCTGTCAAGAATCTCTTTTGGTAAGGTTGATGATTTTACTGATAAATGTATATCATTTATATAATTTTTTATGCCGGCACTGTGGTGCAGTGTTTGGCATTGCTGCCTCACCACACTGCACCCTAGATGATATACCAGACCTGTAATGCAATCTGTGTGGAGTTTGTATGTTTTCCTCATGTTTGCATGGGTTTCCTCCGGATACTTCAGTTTCCTTCCACAGTCCATAAACAGACTGGTAGGTCTGGTTTCTGGGAAAATGTGCCCTGTATGAGTGTGTGTGTTTGTGTCTGTGTGATCTGTGATGGACTGTCGTCCCAGCCAGGGTGTGACCTGCTTTTCCCCCATGGCTTGCTGGGATAGGCTCTGGCTTCCCTCCAACCCTAAAATTGATGAAGCAGTTAGAAAAGGGGTGGACGGATAGCTTTTATCATGCCCAATCCATTTAAATTATTTCAGAAAGAAGCTCAATTGAACAAAAATTATACAGCGTTATGAACAATGGTGTAGTACATGTATATCACTAATGTAAGAGAAAAATGTCCTCTAGAGCAGAAGGTTTTAGAACCTTGTGGTTTCTGAGCATTCTACTAGAGTGATTTGGTATATATCCCATCAGCCTGCTTCTGCTGTGATTTTGCGCAATCTTAGAGGATCATGGATTCGGTACTGGAAAGGTGGACTCTGCTTGCACACCATTCAGAATAAACTTTAAGTACAAACGTGAGTTCTGTGTTTGCCTATTATTGCTCTTTGTTGCTGTGTATGTCCTCCTGAGAGGTTTGTTTTTGCCAGGAAGAGGGATCTCTTTTAAATTGTCTGTGTTAAGTGATCCAGGCAGCTCAGTGAGGTGTCAGTTGGCTGGCAGGCTGCCTTAGACAGTTTTTGGGCAGCTGCCTGTAAATAAACAGCAATAATCCTTTCCACTGGTGCTTCTCTGACCACTAGATGGCACCTGTGCCACAACGAATTTGCTGTGGACTGATGCTGTTCTATAAATAGGTTAACATGTTAATTATGTGTAAACCATTTTGATGAACTGTATTTAAAATGTGATGTAGGAAACTGAAAAAATACCCTAATTATAACTTAGGTCAAATCTAACCCTCCATTTTCTAACCACTTCTACCAATTTAGGGCTACAGGGAAACAACATCTTATGCCAGCAGGCAACAGGCTCAAGGAAGAATACACTCTGAATGGGACACCAGTCCATTGCAGGGCACACAGACCAGGACCAATATTCTGAACATGGGAAGAACATACAAACTCCACACAGGTAGCATGCCAGGTCTGGGATCAAACCCAGGGCCCCTACAATGTGAGGCATCGATGCTAGCCACACCCCACTGTTCCACCCCACAGGGCGAATGTATGTTGAAAAATGGAACCCTTGTAAATACTTGTTTATGTGGGCTTCCTCTCACAGTCCAAAAACATAAAGTAGTGAAAATAGCACTACTGGGAGTATCTCAATGTTAGAGCACTGTTCCAGTGGTGTTTATGGGATTGAATAGAGAATAAACGATCGATTACCAGACAGATTAGAGATTGGTTGAGAGAGGGGTGCATGGTCAAGTGGCCTGACCATTCTCTGAGGGCCCCTGGCATGAATGTGATCACCTGTGGGAATGTTACAGTGTCCTGGGCCAACCAAGGACTGCAAGCTGCCACCTGCCTGGGCATGAAAGTTCCTCTGTGGAATTTACTGATCACCACCAAATAATGTAGTATATTTGTCACTATACAGGTACTTGTTGGTCTTTGTGTTTTTGCAGCAGTGTTAATTTGGTCAAATAATACCAATATTAAAAAAAATAGTCATAGGCCAGTTCTTAATTTTTTCCAGACAGGGGTCGAATTGGTAACACTTTGCTTTGCTGTCTCTCTAATGGGGAAATCGCCCATTTACAGTACCTGTAAATCCTATATATCTATAACCAGCTCACAGGGTTCATCTGTTTTGTCTTTCCCATTTCCAGCAAAGCTTAACTTCGAATGCTTACTAACTGACATGGATCAGTGATAGGCAGGAATTCAAGTCAGCTGACATCAAATGTATGTGAATTCAATTACGAGACTTTATTATGGCGAACAATAAATTGGATGCCAGCTGTAAATAATTCAATTTTAATTGATTGTTTTTGTCCCCATTTGTGGATCAAACAAGGAACCTCCTGCTTTAGAGGACATTTTTCTCTTACATTAGTGATATAAAGAAAACTCCCCAAATATTTTATTTAAAAATAACTGACCTATATACAGTAAGTACACCACTTATGTCATTATTGTCACTCTGAGTACCTACTAGGCTGCAAACTTGAGTCATGCAAGAAATGAATGGATTTTGTTCAGAATTATGCTGGCTATACACTGCTTAGTGCATTAAACTGAGTTTCATTTCAGTTTGGTCAAATAAACATTATGATGTTTTAGTTTTTAACTCAATCTTAATCCTGTGTATGTAATAATAATCTCAGGATAACAAACCAATATGAGAAGCAACCTTTCTGAAACCGTACTTAATACCACATAGTTCCTTCCAGGATTGATGTCTATCAGTTAAACATCCATTCCAATATAGAAAAAGTGTAAAGTGATGATCTGAGAGAGAATTAAAGAATGCTTAGTTCTGCTCATTCTACCCATACTTGGTTAGTTGTCTTTTGGGTCTGTATTTACATGGACAAAAATTGCAAAGAATATAGACTAAGGAAAGGGTCCAAAGAGGAATGAGAAAATATCTTTAAAAACTCTACATTCCAGTTGGAAGCATGACTAGTGACTTCCTAAGACAACCAGCAGAAACAGAATGAGGTACTCACTGAACCTTGAATTCAATGGATTAACTCCTACAAAGGTTTTGAAACCTTTGCCCTTTCTTATCTGGTAAAACAAGTATAGCTTTAGGAAGTTGTGTTTAGAGCTAATAATCCGGTTTGTTAGTTCTCAAACAGCACCCATCATAAGAATCTGGCTTGGAGCTTGGGGTTTTCGAGGGTACACAGTATGTGAACTCAGGTGCATTTGTGGAATGTGAGAGATATTATTTTCCCTGTAATGGATTGAATGTTTTGACTTTATCCAAGAATAATTGGACATGTTCTTTTCTGCTAGCAATGATTTCAAATTTGGAGTTACATTGCAAAAACATTTGAAATCAAGATGCTTTAGTTTGTGCTGACCCCTGTTGGTTGCTGATGAAGTACAGCATAAAGAGCAATGTGTTTTATTGTTGACACTGCGCATCCCAGTGTAGGGATTTGTGTCATTTCATGCTAAGCTTTATACTCAATGAATAAAATAACATCTTTGTCTTTTCAAAGGTGGTTATGCTGGAACACCGAACAACTAATACAGTAACTGCAAAATAAACGCAGAGATATAAATATATAGTATAGATGTTCCTCGGGGCCCACCCATTTACTTAATGTTTCCCATAATTAAATATTTAAATCACTTTTCTAGCTATGTATTGAACATCCCGAAGTGCTTTATGAGATACTAGAAACTAACAATAGGAGTAAGAAACTAATTGTCCCCTACTTTCCACAATCTAAGGCAAAACAACGTCTATATTGTTTATGTAGGCTATAGGACACACTGTACATCGTCTCATAGTGTCAGGAATGCAGGATTACAATTAGAAAATACTGATTAGATAGAAATTTCGTTTGACGGGAATTTACTGCACTGAAATGTACAGCTAAATACCTGCAATATGTTTGTAGGCTATCGTGTCCGACTAGAGTAAATTAGACACTATTGCATTCCATATTCATCTTGAGTATACTGTAGTTTTCAGTTTTATTTGGACATAGGCATACCGAATTTACATTAATTAGCTACGAATGCGACTCTTACTCAGAAGATGTAAGTTCAAAGTATGAAGAACCATGAAGCGTAAGAGACTAAGAAAAAGCTGTAATTCATAAATCCTACTACTTGGGAAGAATAATAATTAATATTTTCGATACAAGAAAGAATAATGACTACCCTAGCTGTTTTTTTTCTGTTACAAAAGGTTTGTTTCAAACATGATCAAAGTTCAGCGGTACAAAACAAAAGTTATTTCATTATGTAGCATCAGCGCAACTTTCGCCCGCGTGTTTATCTATTTGCTTGTTGTGCCCTTGTGGATAACTTTAAATCCACTTTCTCCTTTGTAGTAGATGTTTTATAGTGCTTTTTGTTTACCTGGAAACCCAAACTTGAATATTGACCATCTCGACTGATGTTTTCTTGTTCCCTTTTAATTCGTTTTTATTTTCACCTCCTTGCCCCCTGAATGCATATTGACCAGGCATCATTTTAAATATATTTTAGGTTGAAAGCTGTAACTTCCATCCATAAATATTAAGTGTATTTCATTGAAATATATTAAGTGTGCATCAACATTTTTGTCGTGTAAATGAATAATAACATAACTTTATTTTATCAGGCCAATACACATATATTTGAGGGGAAGTCCAATCAGAACATCTAGCCAAGAAAAACAAATGTTCGTTTATTTAACCCCTTTACGGCAGCTTAACCTCTGTCAGGGCGAACTCGTCAGTTGTAGACAATGGAGAAAAAAGAGTGACTTTTTAACTATCTCGATTCAGCCCACAAATGGCGTTCCTTACCACACTTCTGTACATTTGCGTGAAAATCGGGACTCACCCACAGTAGGTAAGTACTTGTTAAAATTACAAATCATTTGATTATTATAAAATTATATGTAGGATATTGTACAGTATGTACAGTGTAACACAGTAGAAGAATACTATTAGCATAGCATAATAATACACTGTACAAATCAGTGTTGTACAATGTTATATACTGTACCGTAAAAATCAACTTGAAGTTGGAAAGGCTAGTTCATTGATTCGTGGATGGGTACAGTATGTTGTGGAAATAAGCTACGTACACTTTATCTCTATTCGCTATGTGAGAATATTACAGTTTAGGTGATGATAATGGTATAATACTGCTTTTAAACAAGTAAAGGCGGCTCATCAGGCGTGAAGGCGGTTCTGTAGCTGAAACGTCGTGTTTCTTCTTTCTACTTTTTTCTGCGTTTCGACTTGTTTCTTTGCAGCAACCTCACACTGGATAGACTCTCCACTCTTAAGTTGTACTTTGGCTGCTGTAATAGACATTGTTAATGACTGGAATCTTCTGAATTATTCTGATTATTATCTTATTTTTTATGTTAAAAGATCAATTATATATTTAGAACACTGCTGCTCTGCTTTAGCTAAGCCAACGCTCCAATTTAAAACAGACCACTTAACCAAACATTGAAAACAAAATTAAGGAAAGCAATCTTTCTGATTTTCTAACTTTTTATGTGACCAATATAAATTGCGGTTTTCTAGACGTGACATTCCCTATGTGAATTCACGTTTAACACATGCTTAAATTGCTTATGTTCCTTAGCCTGTTTCCAAATCCTCAAAACGGACGAATGAAAAAGTTTTATTACTTCATTCTGTTTTAGTTAAGGGCTAACACTTGAAAGTCTAGACGAAATCAGCTGATTTTAGAGTATAGACAGAAACAGACACCCATTTCTGCCAGATTTAATCTTGTATACACAGTACTGTACAGTATATACTGTACTGCATGTTGTCCCTCAATGTAAAGAGTAGACCTAACCCAACTGTATCGACTGTATTACTGGAATACTAAAAATAAATGGTCTTATAGGAAATTAGATCAATGTAGACGATCGGAGTCAGTTCCAACACTTTTGCATTCTGCAGTACTTCAGCTGCATTCTTCTTTCCTTGGTAGTGCCATGAACTAAGGTCAAATGCGAATACATCACTTTTTGCAGGATCATTTCCAATCATTGATTATTAAAACCGCATTTGTTGTGTAATTGAACACATTCCAAATTAACACAATAAATGATGGCATTTAGGCTTATTTTATATCTATTTAATAAATTGTTCTTATAAATAATCATAATTAACATAATATTTTATCGTCATTATTAGATTTAAAAACTTAGACTTGTCCCTATTCATTGTTTACCCTATCTCTTAAAGCCAAAATGTAATCAGATTTATGAAATTGTCCGTGAAACCAGTTTTGTTTCTTTTTCTATTTGTAACGAATAATAGTTACATGTTACTTGACAATACTCCATGTAGTTTTAAAACAAATTGTTAATTGTAAATTGAATAGTAGGAAAAAATAGTCGTAAATAGTAATCGACTCTAAACTGTATATCGATGAGTACAGTTCTGATTCTCGAAGGGAACATGAATATCTCAGACTACTTGTGTACAAGCTATAATCCACTTTTGGTGCCAAACTGACGAATCACTTTTTTCTATATTTTCCCCGATTTTTTCATGTTTACTTTTGTGCAGGTAGGCCTTACCATAGTTAAAACGTCCGGCATCCTGGGGAAACAGACCTTTTTTAACACCAAGATGTGTTTAGATTATTATTGATTCACTTTTGTCTTGCATTATACTGTAAATTTAATGACAACCGTCCTTATAAATATAAACCAGCGACATGACCTACTGTACAATAAATCTAAATTTGAACAAGAGCCAGTGAAATTTAGATGTTTGTGACCTGAACTTTTACATGCAGGCTAATACATTTTACTTGTTAATTTCTACAATATTTCGACATTGGTGTCTGAAATACCTGGTGTGTGAAGTTCGACTGGGTTAGGAAGACACGTGGATCATTACCTCTAATACTCGGACTTTTTAAAAGCTAAATCGTACTAAGTAAAGGCCTAAAGGAGATTTTCTTAATGCAGATAATGCATCTCACAAATGTAAAAATTTGCTAACGTGCATATTTTATGCCAGATCCAAGGAGACGGGTTCCATTAGAAAAATACATCCCCCTTAATCGAACACTGAACTAATTAAGTAGTTTATATGCGGTATTACATTTCAATGTTCTACAGTATATTGAACATACAATACATGCACAGCAACGAGACTTGAAAAGCGGTCTCATTGTGTAAACATGCATGCAAATTATATAAAAATATTTAATGTATGTATAGGGATGTTGACGATTGATTTATCGTTTTCGTTTACTACTTAATACTTCATACTTTCAGAGCTTTTCTTTTAGCCTGTAAAATAGAATGTTTACTAGAATGTTTACCGCAACCAGTGAAAAGTTAATAATGCAGAAACCTGTGTGAGTTTGAGCACCTCTTCAGGAAAAAATATTTTTATGATCTTAGTCTTTCGTAGATAATTTATAAACTCTAATCTGTTTCCCTGTTTGCTTGTTTAAGTACAGAACCTGTAAAATAAAATACAGAGAAAATAAAAATGATCTCCAGCAGAAGGCAAAACAACGTTTTTACCCTAGGTATTAGGGATGAGATTTATAAGGATGATTTTCCCGAGGTAAAAAAAACGGTCTCTACATATTTTAATCCAATACAAACAACTATCTTCCAAACGCTCCATATGATTGAGTTCATCTTGCTGATGAAGTTATTTAAACTGACAATTAACCGGTTGTTGCAAAGAGAGCCACTCTAAGCCTGAGCTTCTATTGAATTTGGCAATCGCGTGAGAAAGCAGAGAGGACAGTCTAGGTGCACTGAAAAGGCAGATGACATGAAACTGCACTGCCCTCAAGGTTAAAGCAATTCGTGTTTGCGGGTTATTACACCAGGTCCATTTCTTTAAATAAATGATGCATTTTCCCTTAAAATGCATCGCTGAGTGCTTATTTCTCAAAGTGGGCGTTCAGCATACCGTCTTAAAGCGAAGAAGGTTGTGCCACTTTTTCTATTCATGTAAAATTATTTCAGGTCCTGTGATTTATAATGGAATTTGCTGTTATACCTTAATTTATGTTTTTATTCTTAAATTACTTTCTAGGTGTATGAGACACATAAACAGATTTTAATACGGGCGAAATAGGTTGATTTAATAAAATCGAACCACTTGGTAACTTTGATTATATTTAAACTTATTCGTTAGAACATTCTGCTTTCTAATGTTGTGAAACTGTCAGTGCTAAGAAATAAATGGAAACGGCAACTGACATCTGAAACAGAAGTATCATATGTACGTTTTGCTAAATTATATATATATTATATATATGGTTGTTAAATTATAAATAGTTTTGTCAAATAATATAACAAAATATAAATAACTTATAAAATGTCGTTTTTATATTGTTCTTCCAATCCAATTACGGGAACATACAATGTGCAAAAGCATTTTGTTTATCCAAGACGTGTAGCATCATGCGAAATCGCGTACTGTATCTGCATTTAAGTTAACTATGTGTAAGTAAACAAGGGAAAAATAGCCACATAAGAGGCATTTTTTATTCGTGAAAGCTATAATTATTACACCTTTTCATCAAGTTAATTGAAGAATAAATGAGCTTTCGTTATAGCCTATATTAGAAAATCTTGGCACATCGTAAACTTTGTAATAGTATGTAAATACAATATATAGAACAACAAGAAATGTGTAAGTTATTATCTAATAACACTTGACTTAAATATTGTGTAGTCAGTCGAACAAACTTTTGAAATTTTCAAGTAAAACAAAGTTTATTAACAGAATCTTGTGGAATTAATGTCCCACAGTACGCTAGAAAGGAAGTTGTGAATATAGCTACATATATAGCAACATTTTACATGAATTCTCCAGGAATGGGTAGAGTTCTCTGTAAAGGCGATTCGATATGAATCGATGTTATTTGCCTGGTGCTCAGCCATGAGGTCAGATACTTCTGTTTCAGATGTCAGTTGCCGTTTCCATTTATTTCTTCGATTCTGGAACCAAATCTTAACCTGTGTCTCAGTTAACTGTAGCGAAACAGCCAGAGCAGCTCTTTCCGAGTTGCTTAAATATCTTTTGATGTCAAACGTTGACTGCAGTTGGAAAATTTGATTTCTTGAGAAAATGGTCCTCGTTTTTTTCCTTTGATGGCAGACCTGGTTGCGGTTGCGTGCATTGGGTTGCCCCTCCGCGTTTGCGTCTTCTGAATATTTCCCACAAGCTATGTTTTCAGCGATAACTGTGAAGGGGGGGGGGAGATATGAGGTAAAGTAACTTAATTATATTAGAAATTATATGAGAATACAGAAAATTAAGCACGGACATTGGTGTCCATCGTGTGTTTGCAGAACATACAGTATGCACATGCATATGAAGGGGATCACAAAGAGCAGAATTAAAACATCAACAACAGGCCTAAATGATACAAGAAACTGAAGATCTAAAATAGCCATGTTTCAAGCAGGTGTGCAAGTGTAATTATCGTAAGAATGATAAAATTATTAAATAATTTTGCTTAGAATAAAATGAAACAGTTTGGAATTAGCGTTGTGATCTCTACATAACGGGACACATGAAACTACATTAACGCTGTTGTGTCTACAGCTAGCTTGATAAAATCTATAAAAAAATTAACACACCCGCTTTATTGTTTGAAAGTAACGATGCATATTAATACCCTTCGTAGGACAGAGAAGCATAACATTTAAAATGTGGTTGTCTTACCGGAATTATTTAACTTTACAGCATTGTCTTGTTGGGAGTGTTCCCTTTTATTTGAGAAGATTAACACCTTTCTATCGCTCGGATATTGTCGGCAGATAGCCTGGGAGTCTTCTAATAAAATGTCATTAATGAGAAAAGAAACAGAAGGCGAAGCAATAGAATCTGGCGACTTTTCAATGGTCGCAAACTTTTCACTGTAAGAACGACATGGGCGTTTTTGCTGGTTTATCTTTCATAATAAATGTAAAAACTCTTGATGCGAAAGGCTTGCAGGGAAGAAGTCGCGTGTCATTGATTAGCTGGCTATTTGTAAAATTATTTAGTATCATTTATTGGCTTATGCTGTAGCCTTGGGGCCTTTCTGTTTTGACTTGATGCAAGTGACCCTGAGATTTAGCATGTTCTTACTATATTATCGTGCAGAGGGGTTGGTTTATTTCTATTGCTATTTACAGAATCTATGAGTTACGTTATTTTGTCATTGCCTTACTTGACTACAACCATTTTAGTGGTCACATAGTCTGTTGCCATGGTAAATTGCTGTAGAAGCAATAATAATAAGAATAATGATGATGATGATGATGATAAGGGAAAATAAGTTATTCGATGTTTAAATAAGATATTTTTACAAGTGTTAAATGGAAATAAGAGATCATCCCAAAAATATTTAAAAGTAGGTATAATATTCTTTTTCACGTTGTTTCCAAGTCCTGAAATTAAGACCAATGTTAAAGTTGCTTTTTGAATGAAGTGCTAAAATAATTTACTAGAATGATGGGGGGAGGGTGTCTCGTAAAATGTTACACATTTCCTTAGAAATAACGTTCCTTCAGTTTCCTTCTCTTACATTATTAGTAATAACCGATAGGGGATTGGGGGTCCCGTTATTTTAACCTGATTGTTGATTTTGCCAGGACAATAGGGTGGATTCCTTGTTCTTGTAAAACAATAACATAGAAGCCTCGATCACAATTGTGTGGATTCAGGCTCTCATTGTAAAGCGCGCTTTACTTAATGGTCACACACATAATGGAACATTGATTACAGCACAGAGAAGAGCGCCACCTACTGATGTCTAAATTCGCTCCCAACAAATAAATACACTACGTAAAGGGACGTGATCGTTTGATATATCGTTTCCAGGAGCAAAACCAACCGAAATTCAAGCTTCAGTGTGGTGTATCCGCTTTCAATAATGCAATGTTTGATATTTTATCATTGTGACATTTTCAGAGAGAAAATCATCAACAATTTCCATCATTTATCTTCACACAACATTTGCTTGCAAACTAGAAACTAGAATGGCCTGCCTTTTCTTGACAGCGGCTTTTATACAGCACCGACAGTGTTCGCATCAACACGTACTTTAGTATTATAACGTTATCGCCTCAGAGAGATACATGGTTTTTAAATGTTCAGTACATACAGTCTCTACAAGAGGACGGTTTGGGGATCTTCTTCATTTGTAATCTTTCCACTGCAGGATGTACAGGAGGCAGAATACTTTAAACACACATGGCGCTTAAAAAAAGTGAAGTTACCTTGACTTGACAAGTAAGCAGAGTGGCTAGAGTAAAAAAAAAAACTATACCTTAACAGAAGACACACGCACAACGTGAAAAATATCTTCATGTTTCAAAGTTCTTTCAAAAAGTCTTGTAACGGACAATGTTTTGGTAGTGGTCCTTATCATCTGATCTCTGGTTCAATTGTTCATCCTGCATTTTGTCTTGATTACAAAAAAAAAACCTAAAATACAAAATATATGTCTTAAACGGAACTTTTGAATTAATGAATTAAAACGAATTATCGTCAATTATGTGAATGTGTTTTATTCAAATAATATACTGTAAAAGTGCAATCAGAAAGTAAAATATAGTATAAGACCTGTTTTAAACAAACATTTTATCTTTTCAAGCAAAAATACAATATTCAACTCTTTAAATTAACACTCAGAATTAATTATATAATCATTAGTAAAATTACAGATAAAACGATCCGTGGTTCGATTTACTAAAGGTGATTTTGGTGATATCCCAAAACATTTGTCTGGAAGCAACATACTGTACTGTGACGTAATATTCCTGGACTTTTTAATATTATTTTTATGATAATTATGACTCCCCTGCTTCTTCAGCATCTCACATGTATGAGAATATCAATATTAAATTCATATGAAATCTTTCCACCAAACGTTAAATGAAATCCCCTGAATTGATAATGACTTCTTTGAATGCACAATGCCTGTTGATTCTACCGTCCTGAAGTGTATAGCTGTATACTTTTGGACTGTAATCTGCAGTGTAAATGTTGTTCTTTTTATCAATATCAGGTGCAAGCATATGAATGTATTACATGTATTTTAAGTACGCTTAGGTTTTTATTTTGTTTCATTTCGTTGGGAATAGTATCCCACAGAAACCTTCAAACAATCTGTTCTTCCTTGCAACATATTTTTAAAACCAAGTCCCACTCTTACAGATTCTTCCTTACCAATCAAATGGAATTAAATCACAAGGTAATTAACCCACTCTTCTTTAAACGAAAGATTTTATGAGTGAAGTAAAGCACGATATACCTTCTAATTGCTACACTTGACTAAAGTAGATCTAATGTGATTAAAGTTACATGGCAACAGAGAGAAAGAGTAAGTTAACCAAAAGCGACATAAAAGATGAAAGAGTCCTGGTTTAGTAAGTGCCTTAAGGATAGCTGCCTGCCCTAGAGCCTCTTGTTTTTTTTTCTTTCTGTCACGCAATTTCACTGTCGCTCTCCTTGAATGCGATTGCTCCTTCCATAGTTCTGACCTGAATATTTCTACGACAAGGCAAAACTGAGTTTACTGTATATTGCTGCCGATAACATTTACTGCAACTGTAGCAGCAAAACCACCTCGTTTGAGATTCAAAGGCGTTTAAATACAGCTGATGTATTCATGATGAATGCAGATAGCACGTGTTCGTGTCTTACCTTTATGATCTCCCATACCTTTTTCAATGTAAGGAATTGTGTTTTCAATAAAATCGAATTAACATAGTATTTACTTTGAAATGATTTTCGCAAGTAGCACAAACCGATGTTGTATAAAATAGATAAACGACATGATGCAGTATAACGTTTGTTAAAGCGACAATTTTAATCAATATGTTTTAGCAGATAACGAAATTCCGTAAACTTCAAACAATGAAAAAATACTGTGGAATGTCCAATAATTGAATTAAAAAATATTTTTCAAACCTTTGACTTAAATATAATTATAATATACATATATATTTCTCTTTACAACAAAACATCCGATACTAAATTAGTAATAATAATAGTATCAGAATCAAAACATGAACTGTAGGGATGAGATTCGGTTTTATATTTTAATTACACGTTGAAATATTTAATTAAGCTAACTTTGACAGTCTAAAACAACCGTATTTGGTGGCAATGGCTTCAATAAAACCGCACGAGTGACTTTTTACTGTAAAGAAAACTAGCCAAAATCAATGTATTGATTTTCTTTAAATACAGAGAAGAGTGCGACAGCAGGAGGAACTGTAAATATTTTTTATTTTCTTTAGTTCCAAAATTAGTTGTACATAACAGTCAATAACAATAATTGTATAGAATGTCCTGAGTCTGTAGTGGATTCGGTCGTACTGTATGTCTGATGTACTGTAGATACTGTACATTAACAGTGAAGAGTACACTACTAGTTTTTGAGGTGTTGCTATTGTTGAGGGTTGACGGCGAAATTCTCTTTGTTATAATCCAATAGACGATAAAAGATACAAATAAAGATTAGGAATATATAATTGGGATAAATAGTCAACATCTTGAATAAATATAATTTAAGAGCAGACTCAAAACGACTAGACATTGCAAAAAAAGGCAATTTGTCAGGAAGTGATTTTCTTTAATGTAGCTTAAACACACTAGCTGGTGTGTTAGAAATCCAACAAATTGCATTATCCACATTTCCAATACTCGAATCCTGTTTTTTTATGTTACTGTCATCACGTAATTTACTTGTTGTTAAAAAGATCTCTCGGCAAAGTTCTGATCTTCGTCTGAACCCCCTGCCTGCACAGAAACTACCACTGTTTAAAAAGATGGCTACGGAGGCCATGGTTTACACGCTCGTATACAACATCAACAACAAAACAACAATAATAAATAAATAAATAAATAATCGCTTACACTTGTATAGCGCTTTTCTGGACACTAAAGCGCTTTACAGGTAATGGGGACCACCCTACACCTCCGTGCAGCATCTACCACAGTAGATGAAGTAATTGGCTTATTCCCTGCTGAAAAGAGAAAAAAGAAAACACGACGTTTCGGCTGTGCAGCCATGAGAATCACACAACGTCTGAGGACGTTGAGTTTTCTTTCTTTTCTTTTAAACAAAAGAATAAACCTGTTACTTGTTCATCTACAGTCTACGCATGCGGACGCAGCTAACTACTTGAACTACAGTAGATCAAGCCCCAGGAGGATTCGTTTTACACCTCTTCAGTCTTCAACAGAAAGGCACTTTAAGGAAGATACTGTAGAGTGTTTTTGCTTACATGTGGCATCCAGATAGTCAGGACTACTACTACTACTACTACTACTATTGCTACTATTATTAATATTACTATTATTATAATCCCTATTTTCCTGGGGTACACAAACATAAATCAGCATTTGGTCTCGAGTTAATGGTTAAATTAATCTTAATACTATCTATCTATTTGTAGTAGTAATCGATTGGTTGCTTCAGTTGCATTTTTTTGTAGATCTGGTTTTTGTAGTGCTTATTGGTTTTGAAAAGTGTTTTTTGAGGGTTTTTCACTCAGAAAGAGCACATCGTCTCTATTTTTAAATATGTTGTATTAAAAAAACGTAACATTTAATTTGTATTGAAACAGTGGCAGAAATCTGTGTAGGACGTATCTAAGAAAAACACATTTATGTCATTGCTTCTTGATTTCAAGGCCACAAATAATTATACTCTTTTACCATTTCCTTTTTTACTGTAGATTGTAAATATTACAAGATTTTGTAACACAGGAAGATTAAAATTATATTGAAATTTTTCTGGATATAATTGTGAATTTGGTTATATATAATTTTGTATTATTATATAATATTGTAACGCTTACGGCCGACAGGCACTGTGTAAGAGCCGGCGTACCAGAGCAGGTGACGTCACCGCCCTTCCCTGTGATAGCAGGACCACAGCTACTTGGCTGTGAAGAGATCTCTCTTTAGCTCACGGGGCTGGGTCGCTGCAGAGAGACGCGGGAGTCTCGGTTTCGAGCCTCAGTCAGGATGGGGCCGACCTAATGCGGCAAGGGCGCCCGCCTGAGCCCCCGTTGCGTTACAATATAATATTTTATAATATAAAATATCATTTCTAATACACTATATAATCATCTATACTGAATTCAGTAAATGTTTTTTCAGTTCCTTCAGTTGAAATTTGTTCTGCATATTGATCTTTTCTACAAAACCTGTCACTTGATGTCGTTTGACTTATTGTCGTTTAGGAAATCTTAATTATTATATTTAGTAATAAAAACATCTATTACCGCAAACATTACTACTAATCTTGAATCTCATTGCCCTCCTTACTACTGTTGAAGTGTACTTGACAATTGTGCCTCTGCTACGCAAGTCCATTTACTGAGTTTAGTGTGTGACGCAAACCAAAAGTGGTAAAGTTTCTAATTTTCTAAGATTTCTAAGGTTTCTAAGATTCTAATAGTTCTATTACAGCTTACTGTTCTACTGTTTTTGTAATTGTGTAGTGTTTGTCATTAAGCTGCAGATCAAGTCACCTAACTGCTCATTACTGAAACCCACATTCATTACACTAGGTTTTAGAAGTTGGTAAACGTCATTATTGTTGCAAAAGGTTGGTATTCTAAGTAAGGGCTTATGTCAGGTAATGTAAAGCTACAAAATTATTGTAAATTACTGTCCCATTCCTCTCACAAAGTGTCGTCAATCATGTCTAGGTCCTTTGAGTCCTGTGAGTTACATGTAATCCCAACTCATTGCATAACTTTTCAATGGAGATCATGTCTGTTGAGTAGAGCATCAACTGCATAAGTCACATTCTCATCTCACAAGAAAACCGTGCCTACATGAATATGATGACTCGCTGGATCTTGTCCCACTAGTGCAGATATGTAGTGACTAGATACTCCTACCCAGACTGTCACTATGATGATGTGTTGAACCTGGGGCAGCACGTTGGCACAGTGGTTAGCATTGCTGCCTCTCTGCACTGGGGCCCTGGGTGCAGTCCCGGACCTGAGGTAAAGTCTCTGTGGAGTTTGTATATTCTCCCTGTTTTCATGTGCACTTCCTTCTGGTGCTCCAGTTCCCTCTGACAGTCCAAAGACATAGTGGTTGGTTGATTGGCTGCTGGGAAAAGTGGTTCTGGTGTGAATGTGTGTGTGTCTTTGTGAGCCGTGAGCCCAGAGCCTAGCTGTTGAATGATATCCTGTCCAGCGGATATGCTGTTTTGTGCCTTTTGTTTTTAAAAATAGGCTCCAGCTCTCATGGCCCAGAACTGGATAAAGTGGTGTAGTCAATCAGGGTCTCCCAGTTCCCACTGTTGAATCACCTGTTAAATAGAAGCCAGAGCTCACAAGCAGGAACTACTGTACATGAGAGTGCATTTAAAACCATGAACTGGAAGCACTTCTTTACACAAAGTTTTGTAGGAGTATGGAACAATCTACTCAGCCATGGCCATATTCTGACGATACTTTGGATACTTTCAAGAAACAGCTATATAGGATCCTCAAAACCAATTAGCGACTATTTACCAAATGTATTAGATAAAAATGATCTCTTCACACAGGTATATGTTATCTTTCATTTGTTCTTATTATAGATTATAACTGATGGACCATGTTTGGCTGTCTTGCCAGGTTAAAAATTGTTAGCTTTGAGCATCTTAGTATGCTAGTTAGTCCAGTCTAGAATTTACCAATGACATACTGTAGAGGCATTTTTCTCTTTATTAGCAGGGCATATTGGTTCATTTCTGTATTTTATTGCATCATTTACACCAGGTTTTAAATTACATTTAAAATACACCTCACTGCCCGTGCCCCATCTACTAAATAATTATTAAGGCGATCGCTTGTGAAAATTGCATAGCATCCCTGAAACTGTATTTTCAACTATACAGAAGAGCACACACCACCACTCTCAGCTGTGGTCAGTGCACTCAGGCAGCGCATTCACATTACATAAAATAAAACTGTTGTTTTGTCCAAAGAAACTGAGATTATATTTCAGTTGCTCGCTGACATTTAACTTCTTTCAATTTGTGACACATTGGAGTGGGGTGTTATAGGTGAGAATATGTATAGGTCTAGAAAAACAGACAGAACCAGTATGTAACATAAAGATAAAGTGCTCTTTAATGAACAAGATAAGGGAAATATTTAAACTACAGAAAACAAATCAAAGGCAAAAGCCTCTCTTTGAGCATCTAGCTTAACTTCTTCACAGCCGTTTTGTAAAACACAACGGGGCAGCTAAGCTGCTTACTAGCAATAAATCATTAAAAATCATACATTCTCAAAAACACATAAACCTCCCTGTCCTCACTTCAGCTCTGTCAATCAGATGGTTCTTTCTTTTCCTCTCTCTGGTGCAGTTAGCATAACAGAGTATCTGCCTTCCATTACCTCCAGACAGCAGATGACCAATTCTGAAAGCCAGAGCTTTCTGGTTTTACACCAATTGGTCAGGTAACTGAGGATGGCAGGTCATTCCTCACAGTTTTCTGGAAATGTAGAAGGGTTTGCATAATTTGACAAAGGACTGTAAAACTCACTGTGATCACCAAAATACCAATCAGCATCCATTCATATTCTAAACATTTTTAGCTGGAGGCTATCCTGGCAGACAAATGGGAGAAAGACAGAGTTCACCCTGGACAGGAAGCCAGACCATCAGAGGGAAGACACACAGACCAGTATCTTTGGACTGCGGGAGAAATTCAGAGCACCCAGAAGAAATTCATGTGAACACGGGGAGCACATACAAATAGCTCCCCAGGTCTAGAATTGAACCCTGGGTCCCAGCGCTCTAAAGCAGCAATGCTAACCACTGTAGCACTGTGCTGCTCACTAGTCAACATATTTAAGAAACATATTCAGACACTACCGAGTTTTACCAATCATTTAATGGCATAAAACACGGAAAACTTGATTAACAGAGATTTTATCTTCCACAGCACATTAGAATAATAAAGTATATTTTAAGAAAGTGAATGTAGATTTTTGTCGTGCATTTCGATAGTTAGCATCAACATGTCGATGGAAGCATCAATATAAAGGACTACTGTTTTGTTTTACTGAAGTTAGCCCACATGACATGTAATAACGCAAGAATAAAAACTAATTATTCATGTCAATATCTTTCTCCAACTTTTACTCCAAGTTTTACTTTATAAAGCTGTTGTCTGTACCAAATGGAATATTAATATCTAAAGAAAAACTATTTGCACAATTCCCCAAAAAATCAATATAAACTTATTTTAATATTTCACTTACTTGATTCATATTTTTAATATAGTAATATATAAATGTATTTATTAACGTAGAAAAGTGTTAAACTGATCTTTCTTTCATGCTTTCATGCTTCTTTCTTGTTTTGCAAAAATGATATCATAATGACACAGTTAAGAGGTCATGAGCATATGAACAAAGAAAATAAATCTAATCTTTTTTTTTAACAATGCACAATGAGGAGCAACCCATGAACTGGCAGGTTTGATACTTTTGCATATGACTTACAATTCTGTGTCTTCTTTTAGTCCATTTTCTTCTGTATTCAGCACTAAAGAAATGAGAGAAGACAATTGTGTGGTGAAATTGTTTTCCATGAGGTTGACTTTCTCTTCACTCACAGCTAGCATGATGCTCATCTGTTTGGTGGAATTTGATGGAAGTGTGAGGTAAAACTTTCTCCCCAAACAATCACTGGTGAAGAAAGAAAGCAGAAGTTATATTACTGCAGTGAACCACAAAGCATTCATTAAGAAAAGAAAATAATATCTTAATGAGCAATGAAACAATTAAATGCTGAAATGCAATGAGCATTCATAGATTACAGGCCACTGACTGTGAAACACTTTTTTTCTAAATGGTGGTGAGAGTATTATTAGTTCTGTGAAATTATGATACTTGTAAAATAACACTAAGCCCTGGATCATTTGTCTTCCGTTGCTGCACAACAAATTAAAATGACCGTCAGGCTTAATGAGAAGTGTTGTTTGCAATGACCAGAAATTTTGTTCTTGATTTGTTTTAGCTGTGATTGGTTGTTTTTTAGCCTTTTCCTGTTAATTTTACAGAATGCAGTATTTTTAGTTAAATGCATCATAGCTGTTGTAAATGACTTACATTAATCTTTTGTGAAGACACTTTAACACTTTGCTACAGAATTAACATTTGTTAGCCAGAACCCCCTTTCAGTTGCATTTGACAGATAGACATTTTGTCTTTTAAAAAATTAACAGCTAATTTTTAAGGGTAGGCAACATAAATAATGCTCTACATTAATTAAACACTAATTAAAATAAACCTGTAAGTGTTTTAAGATTGTGTGAAGACACTCATACCGTTATGAGTCTGATGCTTTCATTTCAGTTAAGAATGACAGACTGTATACAGCAAACTTGTTTTAGAAGTAAGGTAAACACAATACAATTGCCAGAAATTTAAATAAAAGTGGCACAAGGTACAGATCTTTACAGGTGCAAGTTCATAACTTGGTTTTCATTTTGTAGTTTGCTCCGAAATAAAAATAAACACTAGCTTAAATGAAAATATGGTTTTGGGGCTACACGGGTTATAATCAAAGCCTATTATAATCACTTTTCTTGGCATGATCATGAGAACAGCTGTTCTTAGAAAACATTGTTGTTGTTGTTTTTTTTACTTTTTCAGTGCTGCCCCAATGCCTGGCAGGGGAAAGAAACATGAAGGTATACAATGATATAAAGAACATTTTATAGGAGCTTTGGTCATATACTGTATATCTTTGGTTCTTGTCATAAGCATGTTCATCAGAACCTCAGATGTCATATCTAAATCCTCTGTTTCCACACAGTTTAAATACACTCCAATAGCCTTTTTTCATGGTGTGTGATCCAAAACAAAAGTTCTGTGTTACTGTGAAGAAGTAACAATCATAACTAAACATGTCATTCAGAAAAGGACTGACTTACATAGGCATGGAAACTTAATAACTTTTTAATGTGTCTGCAACAACAATAATAACTTATAAAATAAGTATAATTCCTTCCTCTTGCACAGAGATTTTTACCTTTAAAGGAACCCAAAGTGATTTACACATAGGAGGTGGATCCACTTAATTATAAACTGAAATAGTTCCACAGATGGAACATCTGACAGCTCAGTCTGACAGCTCAGTCCTCTGTTGCCATACTGGGGTATTGGTTTGGAAATTCTTGTTCAGGGGAAAGAGCGCCATCTTGAGGTCTACCACCTATGCTTGTAGTAACATCTTAGTTTTCAATGGAAGGCTCCCAAGCCAGTACTGAGCAGATTTAGCCTGCAAGAGAAAACTGTGGTAGTACTTTTGTCAAATACTGTGTTAATCAAAGAGAGAATTACATGACTGATATTACTGACTGGTTTAAAATCAGTCCAGGCTTGTTTTCACACAAGATGTTTTTTTATATTCGATAAAAATAATAGTAGCCAAGCGTTTTGTGTATTTCTTAGTTACTGTACTTATAAATAGCTTTTAGAACTTATTTTCTGGCAAATTTACAGACACTGAGGTCTGACAGTCACCGATCAATAGAAAATTATAATCATAAGTTAATTAAGCATACATATGTGTAAATACATAAACTTCTCCTAATTCTGAAATATATTTTCAGTCTAATTTGTACACTTTGTACAGCAAATTGTCATGAAGAGAGTAGAAAGCCTTTGTAGATTTGTAATGCATATGAATTTAGACCACTGTGATTGAAAATCCTTTTAAATTGGTAAAATCGGCTACTGATATAAAAGTCTTCTTTGGCTTAATTTTTCACACCTTAAAAAGTAATGTGAAACTGAGAGAAAAAGAGGAACATAAGCATAAATGATGAAAATTTGGTGTGATTGAACTTTTTGCTAAAGGTTTATCAACAGGATTAATGAATTTTACTAAAAGCGCTATAGTGCTTTAGTCCCTGCGGTGTTTTCTTGTAGGAAAAACCTCCTTGAGTAGTGAAAACCATTTTCCAACAAGGTAATGATTCTTCACGTTTCCAGTAAATGTTAATTTGATTTTCATTCGTAAGTAGTTTTATGTCAATTTACTAAATATTATATCTAGTATATGTGGTAAACATACATTTGAAAATGATTTATTATTTTTTAATGTAAAAACAGGCAGATCACAAAGAACTCACAGTGTAACAAAAAATACATTTTTTTCCTTAAGGAAAGACTCAATAATTTGTTACAGCAGATTTACAGTTCCAATTTAACAAAAATTTAACAACTAATAAATTGAAAGTATTTCCAAAACATTTTAATAAAATGGAACTTACATTAGAACAATATACTGTACTCGTACTCATTAGTAAGTATACATAGCATATACATAAATCCATGTTTTAATCAGCTGGTCTAGTGCTGTGGAATAATATACTGTATATATCATGGCCTCCTAATAATCCCCATCTATGAATTGGCTTCATTACTCTGCTCTCCTCCCCACTGATAGCTGATGTGTGGTGAGCGTTCTGGCGCACTATGGCAGCCATCTCATCATCCAGGTGGATGCTACACATTGTTGGTGGTGGAGGGGAGTCCCCATTACCTGTAAAGCACTTTGAGTGGAGTGTCCAGATAAGCGCTATATAAGTGTAAGCAATTATTATTATTAATAATATTATTATATACTGTATACAGTATACAACTATTTGCATCTAAACAACATTTTCTGCTTTCAGCAAAGTAACGGTAAACCCCTAATTTTAAAATCACATTCCATTTATCTGTAATTGTCTTAATACATTGTTGATAATATGCATATATGGATTGTTTTGGAAAATAAACTCATAGGGGTATAGACACCTCGAGAGGATACCTGTTCATACTGTACATACTGAATGGAAAATATTATGAAGCTGTGAATTAAAGTGCTATTTTAACTGTGTTTTTAAAAACTAGGGTATAACCCTTCATATTTATCGTTAAGTAAATATTAACATGAACATGGAGCATAAGCCATATTTAAATTGCAGTTTTGAGAAAGATGAAGGATGAATTACTTTTTTTTTTCCTGTAGAGGGCGTCAGAGTATAACGGTTTGAAAAGCCACTAGGTCCAACACCCATTCGGTTTTCTGTCTGAAACTTATGAGGACACTTTTATTTTGTTAACAAAAAAAAGCTAACAAAAAAAATGAAAACCACAAAAATGTCCATCTGATGTTTTTCAATTCCATGCACCAGTTTATGGCATATGATTCAATATATTATTATTTAGAGACGGAATTGGATTTACAGTAGCTTCATTTTATGGTCACAGGGCAGTGGGTGAATGTTCTGATGGCGAAAGAATCAAGACAAAAGTTTCTTTATATTTCTCTATTGGAGTACTTAAAAAATGTGCTTAAAATCAAGAACCTAAAGAAACCAGTTTTAATGCAGCATCTTGCATATTCAGTATCAAAACTGCAAAAGTACAAAACTCTATTGCCTATTTCTGCCATAAATGCTTTGCACTGAGAAATACATAATACTACTAGCTAAGCAATCTTTCTGCCAGTGTTTTACTGTACATAGCACCATCCTGAAACAAAAAACATTTATTTTCTTCACTATTAAATAACAAGAAAATAAAAATGTGGCTCTCAAACTTAGCATTATGTCTTCATGATATGCATTAATTCATTACACAATTTTTTTTTGCCATCAAAGCCTTTCAATGTGTGGTAGATGGTGCTGTTGCTGTATTATTATAGAAAATGGAACTGGCTGATTTCTTAAATTATGTATGTGACTTTACAATGAGCTGTATGCCATTATGTAATATTCAAGGTGATAAAGCCAAGTCAATAAGTCATAAAAACATATATTTTAAAGAAGAACTAAATTTCAGAAGAGTGCTGGAGAAGGGAGAATACATGAAAATAAATATCTGACATTTTATGTCCACATTCTAATCAAGATTCAGGTTGAAAATCTTATAATCATGATTTACTTACTTAAATTGTGATTATATCAAAGAAATAACAGCACACTGTAACCATTTATGTATTGTCTTCAAGGATAAAGAAATGTATATCCAAGTCTTATGTATAACACATGAGCCTATGTATTATTTTGAATAATTGGCTGATGTGTAAAACTATTTTACTCACAACTTTTGTGACCTGGGGCACCAATACATTATTATAACATTTGTAATTTTATTACTGAGTAATAAAAGGAGGTACAGTATGTGAATCTCAACTTTAAACTAAGTATTGTTTAACCCAGGCTTCTTTCAGAAGATTGCTGGTTGGGACTGTCAGATCAATTACTTGAAACCAAACTAAAATGATGGATAGAATGGTTTCCTCTCATTTATAAACTTTCTGATATTCTTATATGTATTTTCTTATACAGGATACTGTATGTGCAAATTATGACTGAGGGTACAACTCGTGTTGTTATTTTGGTCATTGTCTAGATTCACTTCTGTTATCTGTGTTAGAAATGTTTTCTAACACACAGGACAAAGTGGGTTTGTCGTGAAAATTAGCTGTTAGCCTTTTGGAAAACTGAACCTCTTAATTCTTTCTAGCTGAATATGATTTCTTTCAAAGTTTGCAATACTGTTATAAATCATGTTCCTTTTGTGTGGCATTTGAGATAAACCATTTGAAGTTACTCTTAATGCAGTTTTTGTACTGTTAGGAATTGACCACCATGATAGCATTTACCATGTGTCTCTCTTGGGTTGTCCAGTATTAAGCATTAAACTATGTGTCCCACCCTCCCTAATTCACCATCTGCCATACTTACATCAATTTGAAACATAATATATGTTTTGGAATGTTAGTGCATGTCTTCTGTCTTTTTCCTACTTATACTGAGGACATTTTGTAATCTCTGAGATGCACTAAATAATTACTTTGAGACACACTGCTGAGAACAATTTTACAGCTATCAGTAAACTCTATCACTCTGATATACTGATATCACTCTGCAACTCACTACTGGCAACCCACTGAAGCTCAGCAGATGTGAGCCTGGTCAGTACCTGGATTGGAGACCTCCTGGGAAAAACTAAGATTGCTGCTGGAAGAG
Source organism: Lepisosteus oculatus (assembly GCF_040954835.1). Taxonomy (NCBI): domain Eukaryota; kingdom Metazoa; phylum Chordata; class Actinopteri; order Semionotiformes; family Lepisosteidae; genus Lepisosteus; species Lepisosteus oculatus. Next base: position 41,260,447 of record NC_090696.1, on the reverse strand, counting down.
GTGTTAGTGGGGCCAGCAGGGGGTGCTCACCATGCAGTCCATGTGGATCCTAATGCCCCAGTATAGTGAGAGGTACACTATACTGTAAACAGGTGCCGTCCTTCGGATGAGACATAAAACCGAGGTCCTGACTCTCTGTGGTCATTAAAAATCCCAGGGCGTCTCTTGAAAAGAGTAGGGGTGTAACCCTGGCGTCCTGGCCAAATTTCCCATTGGCCCTTACCAATCATGGCCTCCTAATAATCCCCATCTATGAATTGGCTTCATTACTCTCCTCTCCTCCCCACTGATGGCTGGTGTCTGGTGAGCATTCTGGCGCACTATGGCTGCCATTGCACCATCCAGGTGGGGCTGCACTTTGGTGGTGGTGGATGGGAGTCCCCATTACCTGTAAAGTGCTTTGAGTGAAGTGTCCAGAAAAGCGCTATATAAGTGTAAGCAATTATTATCAATTATTATTATTATTATTATTTAACTTTCCAAAGAAGTTGTAAGGATCAGTATGCTATCAGTCCTAAAATGTACACACAATCCCAGTGTTGGCTTGTAGGGTGAGACTAATAATACTCTAAAAAGATTTATGAATATACCTTCATTTAAACATATTTAATAACTAGAAACCACTTTACACTTGAGAAATCTGTACAATATATACATTGATTTTTAAGTCATTCATTTCTTACATCCCTTAATGGAAAAAGTGAATTCTTACATTCTGTACTTTAGAACATCTCCATGTATTTTAAGTAGCCTAATTGATGATTGGGATGCACTTTATTAGAAATATAAGCTGAAGAGGATCAAACTAAATGCTTTTAAAAAGGGAGGTTCAGAGAGTTAAAAACCACCCCATTTTTGTGGGAGCACTTAAAAAGATTTAACATTTTTAAGGCAAGTTTGATTTGCAACTACCGCCATTTATGGATGTTACACTTCTGGTATATGAAGTTAATCTCAACACTATATATTATAAATGCATAAGTGTGTTCACTTAATGATACCACTTGCTGTTTTGATACATAATAATCAGTATTTGCATAAATATAAACAATAAGGTCTATAATGCCTCCTGAAAATAGCTGATCAAGACTTTAAGACATTTTGTTCCAATTAATACATGAATCTAGCATTTAAAACTTTATAGAAAGATATAATATTTATCTAGTATTTTAAAGCCTACACACAGAGATAAACGTTTTAAAACAGCAATAGCCCCATTCCATGGGCTGACACTGCATATTCCTTTGGTCAAGTTATTGAAGGCACAATAAGCTTGAAAGCAAATGGGGTAGTGAACAGGAATGGAGAAAGACAATAGTCCCGGTTTACTCCACTGAGACAGGGGAAGGGTTGGCCACTTTCCTGTCTTCCAGCACTCTATCATGCCATCGTTCTGCGGTTAGATAGTGCATCATTCAGCTACATTTATTGTTCAAGCCCTACTTGTTCATTTCTGAGCCCCTTCCACTGGAAACTGCTGTTGTTTTGAAAATGTGTTAAATCTACTAAGAACGAATAAATGGCACACTCTGCATACAGTATTTTAAATTTTAACCAACGAAATAATGCCAAACTACACGGATAATTCAATTTTAAAGAACATGTCGATTATCAATTGGTATCACCTGAGATTATTTATTCGAAATGGGAAAGTATGCTTGTTGTGGTCTGTACAATAAATAATAACAAAAGAATAAGAATAACCCTGCCATTTTGTAAGCCAAAGAAAAAATAAAATCATTCAATTACAACATGTAGACAACTAATAATAAATATACTAAATAATAAATAAATATACTAAATAATATACTGTATATACAGTTTAATGTTGGAGACAGATCATTTCCAATACTACATAAATACAATCCTGTTTATGTTTCCTGTAATAAATCAACCCATCATTAGAAAGCAGTTCATTCCTAGTAAGGCTCATTGCAAACTTTAGCCCATCTCAGCATTATAGAGTGCAAATTGGATATACTCTGGGTGGGATGGCAATCCAATTTAATAGGAAGGCAAGGAAGGCAAACAAACACAGAGAGAAGATTTTGAGACACCAAAGAACATAGTCAGCTTGTACTTGAGGGGTGGGAGGAAGGCAGAAAATCCATTCGGACACAGTCGGAATCTGAAATAGTCAGAATCCAACACCTAACCAAGACCTAAGGAATATGAAGCAGCAGCATTAATTGTCAAGCCACCACCCTGCTGTCCTGTAGTTAGTGTCTTAAATAATTTAACAGGATGGACTAATAGGTCACTTCTATCATCAGCAGGAACTCTTGCAAATGTCAGAGCTTGAGTAAGGGAGCTGCTTGCTATTTGAAATCTTTGTACTGTATATTTAGAGCAACAAAAGAGAACACTGCTTTATAATGTATTGAATGGAATTAGTAAGTCTCTCTCAAATCCAAGCAACTGAAAGACAAGTAGTCAATCACTGCTTTGGGACTACTGTTTGAAATAACAATACATATTATTAGAACAATTCCATTTATCAGTACACACTGGAATTAACCTTATGGAGACCACAGTTTTATTACCCTTTTCAGTGATGAGCAGCTTATGGAAAGATGGTAATTTTATTGGCTTTAAATAACTGCTTACTGTATATGGACCTGCTATAATATGGTACAGCTTGCTAGTCAGATTTAATTATAATGTTACTAAAATAAACTGTGCTTCTCTAATATACAAACACACTTGTTCTTTAACTTGGTATGAAACTCTACTATATGTGTAATGTGTAGACCATTACATAATGATGCCCATTTTAAACCTGCTTGTATCGGCATACATTATGCAAAAACCAAAGCCCTCTTTGTTTTGGTTGAGATAATTAGGAAGGTAACAATCAATTGAATTTCAAGACAGACAGTAGAGGAATGAGACAGGCTGACAGACACCAGCTGGCTGATCCATCCATTCATTTTCTAACCGTTTCATCCAATACAGGGCAGCGGGAGGGCCAGTGCCAGGGCCTATTCTTTCCAGGAGCCAGTTAACCTACCAGTATGTCTTTGGACTGTGGGAGGAAATCGGAGCATACAGAGGAAATCCATGCAAACAAGGGGAGAACATGCAAATTCAAAGCAGATAGCACTCCAAGTCTGGAATGGAATCCAGGGCAAAAGTACGGCAAGAGAGCAATGATAACCACTGCACCAACACGCTGCCCCAGCTGGCTTAATTTCAAGGAAAATTGTGCCATTATCACAAAACAAATTAGGCCCAGCTGCTCTGGTCATCCTGGTTGTGAAGGCGTATGAGAAGCATATCATTTCCTATTTCTTCATATCTTATCCATGCATCTGCTTTACGGATCTTTGGAAGAGTGCTTTGACACCCAATAATTTATAAAATGTATCACTGCCTGCTGCCACAGAATCTATGAAAATAACAGAATATTCTTAGTTTTCACAGAAAGTAAAAAGTCTCCTATACATGTTGACTATTTGTCCTCTACTTTCTTGTATACGGGCAGTGAAATCTGTGGTTGTCACTCACATAATCAATCATATGTTCTCTCTTCCACATCTGCACTCTCACTCCTGCTTGTTGCCAGTTTTTAGTTAACCCAGTTGTGTCTTATTTCCACTCACATAGACAGCATTAAACAAAGCCCCTACATTCATCATTACAGTGACATTTCACTTTGCGCATTTGTTACATTAAAAAGAAGTTTCTTTGACATTCAGTATATTATTCTGCTTAACCAGAGATCTAAATGACTGAAGGAAAATCAACGATCGATGACTTTTTAAAAATTAGTCCCCAAAAGAAACTATTAATGGGCTCTAAACATACATTATCTGAAATACTTCTATCAACAACATGTTGGTTGTTTATTGCTTGATTCCTTATAGTCCTGTGAAAAATCTGTAAATCAGCAAATTATTATGGCTTAAAAATATAGAAACCATTTCACCTAGCTCTTTGCTTGACGGATGTGACATCAAGCAAATTTGTTTTTTGTCTGAAACTCTTAAAGTTTAGTTCACTTTTTTATAAACCAATTTAAGAAATTGTTACACTTGACTATTTTTAGCCTACAAATATTTGGAATTCATTTGTACTGCTGGGTTTACCTGTGCAATCTGAGTAAAGTATTTTGCGCAAACCTATAGCAGCGGCATTTCCATCTGTAATCCTTCGGTCCAGAGTCCTGAGCCCTTCCATAAGAGAGAAAAAAACAGCAATCTGGCTGCTGTGTCAGGGACACATGTTTTGATTAGAGAGGTATCCATGGCCAAAGAGGATCAGACAGTAGAGTTGGTAGTTGGAAAAGTTAATATTTGTAAGGGAAGATCTTGAGGTTAAGAGTCAAAAAGAAAAGTTTCTGTTGAAATGGGAAGGTAAAGATTGTGAGTTTGGCGACACTGAGTAAATTAAGTTGAATACTTTGGTGTCAAGAAAAGTTGAAGTGATATGAATTGAATCTCACAGCTACAATTTGCTCACAATGTCAATATAAATGCTGTGATATCAGGCACTGATCAAAGCATTAGGCTGAGGAGTATAACTACCTTGAAGTAATGGAGAGAATACAAAAGAGTTGCCACTACAAAAGTGTAGCAGCCCACTGATTTAGTAAAACAGAATATAAAAAGAAGTGGGAAGTTACAGAGTGAATTTGAAAGCTCTAGTGTTAGTTGTAAGTAGTTTTTGTGGTACCAAGTAAAAAGCAATAGAAAAGGAAGCAGATTGTGTACTATTCCTCAAGTTGGGACCAGCAGTTAAGAAATATCTCTAAGAATAACCCAATTATATATACAGTATATGTTAGAATTACAACACTTTGAAGGGGTCTGGGACAAGCTGTCCAGGTATGTTGTAAAATGAAGACCATAGCTTCCTTTAAAAAGCAACTAGATGAGATCTTCAGATGAATAACACACATTAAATGAGCCAAATGAGCTCATCTCACATCCTTTCCACTCTTCTTCATCTTGTTGTTACTAGGATGCATATAGTCTCTGATATTCAGAAACAGGTTTCACAGTAGATCTGTTTTACTGGCGTCTGGTTAATAACCATGTACCACAGTATTATTACTCCCATTTTCCAACAGTGGGCACAATTGTAATTACAGTGCTTCTTTTAGAAGCTTAGCATTTTTGGACCACAAAAATTGTACAGAAAGTGTTGTATGTCTCACTTCAACAATATATCAGTTATTGTTATTATCAGTAAAACAAGGTCCTTCTCACATGTAGTTATACACTGTGTTTGATGTCACTCCTTAATCTCTGTCACTAAAAAAAATGTTCTCGGCCAAGTAATTAATGTCCCCAGTTTCAAGGGCAGTTTATCATGAATCTTTCTCACCCTCAGCTCCAGTGATTTTTCAGGTTAGTGCACCAAACAGAATAGCTCAGGCACAAATGTTTCCTTGAAGTGAGCTTATCATAGAGTTACACCCACAGTCAACAAATCAGCCACTCCAGCAGTCCTTCAATGAAAAATATAAATCTGTTCAAATACAGCTCATAGCCTGCAGAGGAATCTAATTTAACCTCAGCAAGTTCATTTGCTTAAATCCAAAAATGTTAATTTAATCATCTATTTGGATTTTTGTTTCTTTGTTGAAATGCAGAAAAAGTGTTTTTCCCTGCCTAATTAAAACGAAAAGCTGATAGCACAATCATGTGGCTATCTCTGTGGCTAAGGCTCTGGGCCTGTGGCTGGAAGGTTGCTGGTTCATATCCTGCAGCTGGCAGAGGAATCCTACTCTGTTGGGCCCCTGAGCAAGGCCCTTAAACCCAACTGCTTCTGGGGTGCCATGTAAATGGCTGAGCCTGTGCTCTGACCCCAAGCTTCTCTTCCTGTCTGTGCATCTCATGGAGAGCAGCTGCAGGCTGACTTCCATCCTTTTTTTCTTTTGTTTTGTGCTGTAATAAATGATTAACATGCTAGGGCTATGAATATGATTGCTCAAAACTTAAGTAAACTGATAAAAAAATTAAGTATTCAGCTCCAAACATTCTCAATATTTCTAAACATTCAACATTTAAATCCATATGATCCACAATTGAATCCACAGTTCAGGACCAGGCAGAAAAGATAACACCACAGCATTCAGTTGCAATGCACCCATCAGCAGTTTTGAACAAAAAAAAACATCTAAATACTACATGCTTTGATCCAAACAAAGTGATTCTACAAAATCTGCTGCCTGATGTAGATCTATGTATATTGAAACATAATGTATCTTTAGTAATTTTATGCAAACACAAAAAAGACATCTTAATAAATATGATTAATCTCTCTCATCATCTTATTAGTAGGGAAGAATGCTACTGTCTGTTACTGAAAGGTCAAAGCAGTGATAAACCCTGTTTTGCGATCAGGGAGAAAGTGGAGACACAAGTCCAGTGTGCTCTAGTTGTTGCCTCATTTGGAATGTAAAAATATTATTTTGACAGGACAAAAAATAGGATGTATCTACAAGAGAGAGCTCTGCATTTAGACTGCTACGCTTCTATTTTTCCATGGCTGATGAGGGGAGTTTCACCTCCTGACAATTTATGAGATGAGTTGCATAAGCATTTCTTCAGAAAGATTGGTTACACTGTATTTCACTGCAGCCTGATCTGAAATGTTTTAAATTTCTGGCTGTGTTCGAGTCTGCCAAAGGTTATTGCAAGGAAGAGCAAAACTTCTCTCCCAGGGGAACTACAGACATGATCACCAGTATAGAACTGGTGAAAGCTGGTGAAAGTAAAGGAGGTTGATAAATGTTTTGAGGCCAGTTTTCTCCTATTATTTCACAAAAATAATAACGACGATTCAACTTTTTCTTGTTTAAGGTCAAGACACTATACATATCTGATTGATTTAATTGATTAATCTGGCCCATATGTTATTTTTGCTATTATTTATAGACTATATATACATAGATATGTTTCGTTTTTTATATAAATAATGAGAGAGAAGTAGCTGAGAAGCAAAATAATTTAGTTTCTTGCACACTCATGGAATCATTTCCAAAACTAAAGTCTGTGAATATGGCATTTAAAAAAGAACTAAACTCATAATAAAGTTATAATATCTGACCAGATTATATTGTATAGGTCTCAGAAATGTACATCAGCGATTTTCATTCCTCTTACATTAATTTGGTTCTTGTCCATTCATTTGTCCTTTGAACTGAAGCCATATATTTAACCTGTCAAACATAAATTTGATTTTCTTCCCTTTTCATGTTTTGCTTCCTTGCAAAAGCTTGTCATCTTTGACAACTGTCCTTATATTAAAAATGTTCAAAAAGTGTAATTGTGTGTATAAAACCTCAGAGTGTGTTCCCATTTTAGTATTAAAAACAACATATTCAAGGAACTGCACTGTATATAAATTAGAAGCTAGTGAACACTCCATATGTTTATTTTAGGTGGTAGTTGACTTGTATTTACTGGGATGCCTAACATGGAATGAATATGTTATTTGGTATTGCATATTAGAAATAATATATAAGAACTATTCTATATATATATGATAATGGCAGAAACAGAAAAGCATTAAAGCATGGCTATAGAATCAAAAGTCAAGTCCAATATGGGAAGTCAGGGTGGGCTGAGTGGGCAGTATGATTAAGCATGTTAAAACTAATTTAATGGTCAATGTTTGATAAAAGCAGAAACAAACAGGAAATGTCAAGATCAAACGGAGTAAAGGTCAACCGACACAGCCACGGGCTCTCCATATAGATGTCCTTTAGCAGGCAGTCTAAATTTGTAATCATTAAACATTTAACCTCGGAAAGGCCTGGAAGCAAAGGTCTTCCACAGAAAGTATTCAAAAGCAACCTCCTGCGGCAGTGATACTTTCTGAAGAGAGCCATTAATCATGTTAATGAGTACGAAAAGTGAAGTGATGCTGATAAAGAGGATAATTTTCAAGGGATAAACATTAGACCTGTATTCTTAACAAAAAGGTTAAATGTTTTCAAAAATACACTTCATAGAGCATAATACAGTACATTTTAGCGCTTCAAAGACTTAATATGAATATAAATACTGTACATTACTGAGGTTACAATCCAAAAAATACTGAATAATTTAAGTTTACACGTGTCCTATTATGTTTTTGAGCACATTTTTGTATATTATTTAAATTTTAAAAATAATCGTCTACTTTCTAAGTTTAACAATTAAGCTTTGGGAAGGCAAAATGCTCAAGACCTGTGTTTTCAGTTTTTTGTTGTGTCTGATGTTTTGACAAGCAGGCTCTGGTCATCTGGGGGCATTTAGCCGATGCTTGAAGAGGTCTTAATTTGAAGGAAGACTAATTGCAGCTAATTCCTATTAGCTGTTACATCAATACATGTAAACATGAAGGATTTGATTAATTCCCTATAAGGGCTAGGACTCAGAGTAAAAATACTAAAATAGAAACAAAGGTTCTGTTTTGTATTTAAGTTCTTTAATTTGTATTTAATTTAACTTTGTTGCTGCTGCTGTTCTGTGTTTATGTTTTGGTGTTTCCTTAAGGTCTTTGTATTAGGGCATACAGTACATGCAAGTAAGCATTTCATTCCACTTGTGCATATGACAGATAAACTGAACTATACAAATACCATCTGGACATCATTACACCTGTTCCAGGGTTTTTAATGCACAAAGGTCCCTGAGTTGTAATACCTCAGACAGGCATTTAAACAGCAGTAACATAGCACCTGCAGCTGGAAAATGGTATATTAATCCCAGAAATGTTTTAAAAGGTTCTTTTGTCACAATTGTTTCAACTGTTAAATCTGAACAAAACCAGCATTCTCACCACCTTGTCTCCCATGAAAAGAACCTGGAGGATGTCAGAGGAATAATTCTAGTATCAGTTACATCACGATATACTGTATGCTAATGTTTGAAAGAATAACTTGGAGCTCTGTTGATGTGAGGAAAATGTAAATCAGATCATGAACAGAACTGTATTAATAATGGCTAGCAACATATTATTTGTACCAAAGATAAATATTGCATTTGAAGTCATTGAAAGCAAAGTGAAATACATCAGCTAGTCTGGACAAAGGGAATAATCTGTTTTGAGTATATAAAAACTTTATGCAAGAAAACAAATTTCAATGCATTATTATTCATACCACTATGTTGTGTACATACCCAGTGAGATATAAAGATTTAATTCAGTTTTTTCTTTTGATTAATCCCCCCTAAATGGCTACATTTTTAAAGACATAATAAAGAAGCCTATATTTAACAAGATATACTGTAAGTCCCTGAAAAAGGCAAGAAATTAAGTTTACAAGACTACTTAACTTGCAATAGAAAGAATCATACTTTTGAGTTCAACTTTTGTATCAACTATAAAGACAAACATACTGCCCATGTGAAAACCAGACAGGTGGGAACTCTGCTGGTGAGCCTACAGAGTGGCTGTCCTTACTATTTATATTTCAAATGATTAATCAGGAGAATAATGACTAGCAGGCTCCATTAGGTGTACACTTGTGACAGAAAATAAGGGAGCACCTATACAGCTTCTGAAATTGCTTACAAGAAGGGAAAGCATAGAAGGGAAAGTCATATCACTGGTACATAACCTCAGTTACTTCCAGAAAACTACTATCCTTTGTAACAGAGTGTCCATGCTTCTCTCAATCAAAAGGCCAGACATGTTTCAGTGCCTATAATAACAGAGGTGAAAGTGAATCAGGCTAGCAGCTGATTACCCATTTCCTTCAAACTATAAACCTGATGTGCTACAGGATTGGCGTTAGTGAGTTACCATGACACCAAGTCAGAATGACATACAATACAATGATTTTATGGTATCTATAATTTCCTTCATAATTTGGAGGGCTGTTTTAAGGAGACAGTGAGAAAAATATTTTTTTTTCATTTAGTGAACTTCTGATGGCTGTCAACACAGTCAGAAATCTAGTTATGTTTACTAAAGTATAAGGCAGAAAAAAAAGTTAAGGTGCTTGTTTGAAACTTATTTATTTTCATTGTGCTTTCCAAATAATATCATTCTAATTATTTATTGGGCACTGACATCTTCCAGTTGATTTCAGTTTCCCAGTAAATTTCAATTTATTGAAAGAAGCATTGAGAGGGGTTTTAAGATAACGGTGTTATAAGGTGCACTGCAGAATGACACAGAACTTGTGTCGTTGTTTGGATGAAAAGAAATGGGCAGTACATCACAGAGGTTCATTAAAAGGTGAGAACTGTTCATCACCTGCACAATTCACAGGTTGAGTTTCAGAATTATAGTACTGATAAAACCAGCATGAGCATGAACTGGAAATAACCCACTACTGAATATTTTAATTTTTCCATTAAAAAAAAGAATGGACAAGCTGGTGATAACTTAATCAAAAATGTTTCATGAATACCCATACTCTGCTCATAGACATTTTGTTAACCAGGTTATATAATTTACATTACAAATTGTGGAAAAACTATACATAATTATGTAATTGATGTAGTTGATATCATGAAGTTACAAACAGTATACAGTATATCCTGCATGAAATGCTACTAAAACACCTTTCTCTGAAGGAAGTTAATAAATGCAGGTCAAATTCTATGTTGTACACCATTTGTTATCTCAGTCTTAATGTTTTCAAGCAAAAGGTAAAAACAAAACAGACATATTGCTGTTTTAATTATATGCTTACATTTTTATAACTATATATTAAGGGGACTTATTTTGCCATTCATAAGAATTACTTTGATATATTTTGATTTTAAAGCAATCACAAAGGACTAATTATTTAATTCACTGTTCTCATAAAAGTAATTTATATAAATTTGTAGGCTTTCCTTCTTGTCTCTTATTTTGCATTAGTAAGATAATAGCAGCACTTTGATAAAACATGAAAGCTTCACAAACAGCTTTCTTTTGTTTTCTCATGCCCACTTCTAATTGAACCATTTTATATTTTTATTAATATTAATTTTTTTGGCTAATGCTTTCTTCCAAAGCCACTTGCTTTGTTCTAATTCATACATTTGGACATTTTTCATAAGCACTCTGGTTGAAGCACCCTCTGGGATTTGAACACAACATTTTAGCTACAAAACTCCCTATACAGCCTAGTCCTAGACAGACTTCTGCACTACTGCTTAATGCTTTTTTTTAAATTAAAGGTATTAAATCTACTTCACAAATTACACAACATAATTATAATAGCAATAAGATGTTATTTGAATTTTATCGAATATAACTGCCAAATAACATTTAACGATAGCTCTTTACATTTCCATTGTAAAAGAGAGCAGACCCAGGGAGTCCCAGAATGTCCCTTTTAGACTTGAGTAGAAGATTTACAGCAATAGGAGCTAAATTATCTCACAAAGGAGGTACACATCCTCCACCCAAAAGGGACTCCAGATAGATTGGCTCCAACCTCCCAATTACACATTTACCTTGATTAAACATGAACCCTGCCATTTTAATCTCCTGGAGTGCTTTGGGCACATGTTCCACTTGACTGCTATAGCTTGGGCTGTAAATTATTACATCATCTAGATGGGCTGTAGTATATGTTGGATGTGGCTGTAGAAAATTATCCATCAGCATCTGGAATGGAATGTTGCAGCGGTTCAATTAACAGCACATTAACAAGTTAATATCAACCTAGAGAACAAGAAAAGACCATTTGTTCACAGCAGTCTTTTAGTGTTGAAAAGAAGCACGCAAAGCCAAGTCATTCCAGCACCATGTTCTCCTGACACAGGGGTTGTGCATCAACCTTATACACAGCAAGATCCATAAAGTTAATAGAGGGTTTGATTGGCCTATTGGGCTTTGGCACTGTGCTCAACAGACTCATCACTGTCATTCAGAATCTTCCCATCTCCAGCATTTTCTGAATTGTTCTTTGTTTACATGGGAACGTGCCCTGTTGCTGACAGCTTGGGGGAAGAAGTTGGGAGTAACACCACCACTCTGGGGAAAATGTTTGAAGTCAGGCTCCTGTATTGTACAGGTGTGCATTTCTTTCCTGAGCCTTAAGGAAAATTGACACAGAAATGCTCAGTCATTCCTGCAAGTGCTGGACGTGCTGTTCCTCAGACTTATCCCAGCCTCCCTTCATCTCATTGAAGACTTATACAGTGGACACTTGGGTTATCTTGCATATGAGAACAATACGGGCACAATTATTTTCTTCCTGTTTCGACTCTTTGTGCTCATGAGTTTACGAATAATGTTCTTCAGGGTCTGGTTGAAAACACTTTCTTTGGCTCTTCTGCAGAGCCCTGGTCGCCATTCGTCCTCCAGTTACATTTCACACCATACTAAAGAGAATCCTTATTATTATAGGGAGAACCACACCTGTTGCCTGTCAAGGCAGTAACAAGTGCCAGCTGTGAGTCTCCCAGATAAATAATAGCTGACACCCTGCCACACGATCATAATTAATGTAGTATGAATACAGGTAAACAAAGAACATAAAAAGGAGAGAAGAAGGGGAGATAAAAAGAGGAGGGAAAACAGGAGAAGAAGAAGAAGCAAAGAAGGAACATTGTCATCATCCATTATCCGACTCTTCCTCAAAGCTGTGCCGTGGGAGAGCTTTTTTTTCCAAGATTTGAAACCAGATTCAGTCAAGGTGCATCTGAATGCTGAAGAGTACCAGAATGTGAGCTTTATTATTGAGTAAAGCATGCTGTGTTAGGCCATAAACATTTCTCCTATTAGTGATCTATAGTTAAATTAGGTAAACTGGTTCTCTATCACTTGTGGATATCTGTGATGAGATTTAATCCTGAGAAGCATCCATTTTTATTAGGAGAGAGTTTTCCCCCTTTGACCTTCTACAAAGTGTTTTGTTGTGTATTAAGGAGGACTACACAACAACAGTGCAACTGTTGTATAGTTGTGTTATTTATCTTCTCAATGTTTGTGCCTAATTATTTCCCAATGAAATAAAGTGGAATAACATATTGGTACAATAATAACATATTTTTACATTTTAATAGTTACATTTAATTAGTTGTGATATATTATAATGGTACATTTTAATAAATTTCTAACAAAATTAAACACAGTGTACGCACAAACAAAATCAGAGTTAATTTGGCTCAGATAGAAAGATTTTTTTCTTTAACATTTTGGAATACACATTGTCATGCTTCCCACAGATCTGTGTTCTATATTCTGTTTCCTGTAAATGATACAGAAGAGGAGTCAACAAGGTAATCAGCTTAACTTCTACCAGCGCAAGTCTGAAGGCAAGGCTGGATGAACCAATTGGAGGTCTCATTTCACTTAATTAAGAAATTCACATCCTAACTCAGGTGTTCGTCTAGCTCCTGACTGGAAGGACTGGATCAATCCCAGGTAGGGGCAGGCGATGTAGCTTGCTCTAATTCCTTCCAGATGGCTCCCAGATCCAATCAGCCTGCTTTCCATGTGAGTACTGGGGGTTAATCCTTCTGGGGGTAATAGGCCGGCCAGAGTGTGTTGCTGACCACATCACCTCCACCTCCGGTGTCGGATGGTCAAGAAAAATGGTGGCTCTTGCCCCCCATTCCCCAATGGGCCTTTATGTCCTAAAATAAGACCTACCTGCCTACTCGGGTATAAATATGTGGAGAGCTGTGAAAGAAACACCATGCAAGATACTTTTCATCATCCCTGAAAAGACATTCTTCTCTGAAGGTGCTAAAACATTTTGGAGCTACAGAAAAGAGAGCCCAAAAGATTGGGAAAAAAATCACAAACTGATATGTAATGTATTAAAAGCCGTGGAAATTATCAAAAAATTCCTATTTGTGTGCATATTGTAAATTATACCATAACACAATACAGTTCATAATGTGGTCCCAATACTGATTTCATGCTGTACCTATTCATATAAAATGAACAGGTACTCTCAAGGACCTCCGGAGGATGAGTCTGTGTGTCTATTTTTTTAAAGTATTTCTAAGACTGTGAAAGATCCTTAACTTCAAATTTTATTTAAAGAAATTGTCAGGTGTAGACAACAAAGTAATAAATCTGTCACCACATGTCACAAGGGAATGTCAGAAGAATCTTCACTTGCACTGCTTACCTGACCGGTCATTTATTTAGCAGGTTATTTTTACTCTCCAGACTATTGATCTTAAATAAGGTCACTTTTTTTTAAAGATATCCTAATGCACAGCAGGCTCTATGCAGTGCCTGCTTACACTGAAGCTTCATTTTTCATTGGAAAACCTTGTTATATAAAGTAGTTTTTGTTATCCAGAAGATACATTTTGTTAGTACAAGTTATTGAAAATATAATGCTGTGCTTTCAGCTTTAATTGGAGGTTAGTTTGTTTTTGTCAATCAGCACACAATGAAATAGAAATATCTCTTATGATATTTCATATGAATTTCATTTAATACTCTATGGCAGGATAGTACATCCTTGCTCTGGAGAGCCCCAGTGCACAGCTTTTATAGGTCACCTTTAAATCATTAATTTCCAGTACAAGTGATATCAAGTGATAACAAAAATCACCAACACAAAGCTGCTCCGCATTCCCAACAATTGGATTTAACAATTTATTTAGAAGTTGTAAAGTCAGATGTTTAGTTTCATGATTCAAATTTCCAGTGGCAGCACTGTGCTGGTTTATTAGGAGTATCATCAGCTTCATGAAACTGGTAGATTGTCATCAGTTTTTAGCTTCCTTATTATATGCTCTTTAGACTAGATCTGGGTTCTGAATCCTGATTCCGGGGGAGCACATACTTGTCGTTTTTCATTCCAGCCAACCTTAATTACCCAAATGAAACCTAAATTAAACTAACAAGTTGCTTGATTGGAATATTTGTGAGTGGTTTTCCTCCTCAAAAGTTTATTTTACTTGTAAAACGGAATAGTTCAAAGGCAAATTCCATCAAATTCCATCAGTGTTAAAAAAACACTTCAAAGTCCTATTATTAGGTAAATTAAGAGTTCAGTTGTGTAATTGAGAGCTCAGTTGGAACAGTTGGTCCTCTAGGTCCAGGATTGGGAATCTCTGGTCTAGATCAGTGTGGCACAGTAGTTTTCATTGCTGGTTCAATTCCAGACCAGTGGTACTCTGTTTCCTCCCACAGTCCAAAGACATACTGGTAGGTTAGTTGGCTTCTGAGAAAATTGATCATATTAAAGCAGAGTGATATAATGACCCTGGTGTAAGCGTGTGTGTTTGTGTGTCTGCCCTGCGATGGACTGGTGTCCCATCCAGGATGTTCCTTGTCTTGTGCCTGTTGCTTCCCTGGACAGGCTCTTGGTCCCCTGGATGGATGGTCTACATCAGTGCCTTCAAACTTATTCCTGGCAGCACGGGTATCTGCTGGTTTTCCTTCCAACTCAGTTAATGTAGTGCGGGCCGGTCCAGGCTCCCGTGAAGCCTTGTTCAGGAGGACCCTATGCAGATGGTATAATCTGGAAGTGGAAAAGGACAATGGGGAGGAGACAACAAGGATCAGTGCAGGTTGACAAACAGGGGGGCGTGACAACAGTGAACTGGTGCTCTGGGGGGCATGGCCATGGCGAACAAGTCCAAGGAGTCCAGGGGGAAGTCTGGGGCGAAGTCCAAGGTCCAAATCCAGTTGATCCATCCGAGACAAAAACAAGACAGAGTTAAAAACCGGAACGGGATACGGTACAGGGACAGTAAATAAAAACGGGATGATGAAGCCAGACACTCCGAGCCCAGGATTCAGCTGGGTCAGGACGCCGATAGGAGGCCTGTGTCCTCAAGCTGTGGACGTAGGGCGACTTGATGGTAGGCGGTCCTCCTGGCGTCCGTCTTCCAATGCAGAGCCCAGAGTAGTGAGAGCACCCGGCTTAAATAAGGAGGGGCAGGATTGGAGACATTTACATGTAATCATCAAAAATGTGAAAGAGCCCTTAAGAGGACGGATTACGATTGTGACAGTTAATTTGTTCCTTTAAAGGATCCGCTTGATTGTTAAGATTTTTGTTCACCATTTTTCAAAAATGCCCTTCTTCAGATTATTTTAGCCTCCTCAGCATACTGAACTTTATGCAGTCTCTCCTTAGATTGTTAACTAAAAGTTTAGTCCCTTATCATTATTTAAACAACTCTTAACAGTATTATATTTAACATCAGAAAATATAATTTAATATTTTTACTTACTAACATCCAAAACTGATTTTATCACCCAGTGCAGAATACCTGTGAAGTTAACTATTCAGTTTATTGTAAGACTTAATGTAACACTGTTTAATGTAAGGCTGAAGAGAATGAAGCAGTTCCTGGATCTCAGCTTCAGCTCCAGGTTGTGGAGCTCTCTGGGGAGTTTAAATCGAGTTCTCCTTCAGCTCCAGCATTCCATTCCAAGGCCTTGGATCAGATGTAATTTAATGTAGATTGGTAATCTATGCAAAATCTATTGAAAATGAATGTGAAAGTGTTACTTGTGAGTCAGTTTAACCCATTAGTGTTGTAATGCATGTAATAAACACAAATGTCAAACAAAAATAATTCCAGATATTAAAGAAGAACAAATTAGGTGTGTTTAGATCTGCCATTCAGTTGATGACACATTAAGCAAGATTGAAAGCAATAAACTGGCTCCAGTCTTGCGAGATGTTAATATTGGAAAGGCACGACCCATTTAATGCCTACTTTTTTTATTTTTTAATTTACCTTTAATATTAGTACTTAAGGAGAATGAAGTTGGAAAGATTGGCTTCTCAGACCCTCGTGCCCATTGGGCCATTCACCTTATTGTCATGCTCGTAAACCCCTCCTCTTAAGGATGCACCAACCCTTCCTTGTTTTGTACTCATCTCCTGCACCTGCCTCCAGCTCCTGCCCCCCGTGCTATAAAAGCCAGCCGTTCTGCCAATCTGGGCTCAGCTTTGGAAGATGGACGGCCAGAAGCCTGCTTATCTGCGAGTCCAGGAGCAACTCGATGGAACAGGCTTCATCACGGCGTCCTGACCTTTTGAGTCTGGGATTAGGGAGCGTCTGGTCTCGTTACCCCCTTTTATTCCCCTTTTATTCCTCTGGCTCTTAACTGTGTTTGTCTGTCAGGATGGAATACCCGGTCTTGGACTTTTGCTACACTCATGGATTTGCCTCGGACTCCCTTGCACTGTTTGACTCGGCCACACCTCCCCCAAACACCAGCACACAATGGACATGCCCCCTGTATTCCTTCCAGCCCCTTTGCATGCCTTTTCACCCGTGTTTTCCTCACTCCTCCCCGGATTGATAGATGATAGATAGATACTTTATTGATCCCGTGAGGGAAATTGCAGTGCAACAGCAGCTTAACACACACAACACAGCCACAGTGTAACGAATTATATAATAATAGTACAGTACATACAATACAATACAAGAGTTACTCACAGTCCGGACACACAAAGAACAAACTAGAACAGAACAGTACACAGAAAAATCGTATCACACATATGAATATAAATATAGATGTAGATATAGATATGGATTTAAATATAGATATACATATAAATGTATTGCACAGGTCCCTGGCATATATTGCACAAAAAATGGTTGTAAACGGGAAAAAGAAAAAGAAAGAGAACAGATGTAGCGGTAGATGTGTAGATGCGTTCAGTCCAGAAACAGGTCACTGTTGATGTTGCCTCTGCCAAGACGCAAGGTGGATGCGTTGTACAGTCTTATGGCAGAAGGCAAGAATGACCTCCTGTAGCGCTCCCAGTCACACCGTGGATGAATCAGTCTATTGCTGAACGTGCTCTTCATTCCTGCAAGCCTGTCATAGAGAGGATGTGAGAAGTTGTCCATGATGGCCTCTAGTTTGGACATCATTCTCCTCTCAGCCACTACCTCCAAGGGGTCCAGGTCAGACCCAATGACAGAGCTCGCTCTCCTGATGAGCTTGTTCAGCCTGTTAGAATCCACTGCTCTAATCCCAGACCCCCAGCACACCACTGCGTAGAAGATGGCACTCGCTACCACCGACTGATAGAACATATGTAGCATCTTACTACACACATTGAAGGACCTGAGCCTCCTCAAGAAGTGAAGTCGGCTCTGTCCCTTCTTATAGATGGCCTGGATGTTCTTAGACCATTCCAGTCTATCGTCGATATGCACTCCCAGGTACTTGTATGAGTCCACCATCTCCATGCCACTCCCATGGATGTAGACAGGAGTAGGTTTGACCTTTTTCCTCCTGAAATCTACCACCAGTTCCTTTGTCTTTGTTACATTCAGTTCCAAGTGGTTCACCCCACACCACTCCACAAAGCTGCTGATCAGTCCTCTGTACTCCTCCTCCTGCTCACCCTTGATACATCCCACAATTGCAGAGTCATCTGAGAACTTTTGCAGGTGGCATGACTTTGAGTTGTACTTAAAGTCCGAAGTATAGAGGGTGAAGAGGAATGGAGAAAGAACTGTCCCTTGAGGTGCCCCTGTGTTACTCACTACCTGTTCAGATACACAGTTCTGAAGTCTCACAGACTGTGGTCTGCCTTTCAGGTAGTCAGTGATCCACGAGGATTGAGGATTGTGTTGTCTGCATAGGGTCCTGAAAGAACGCTTCATTACAGTTGGCTCAGCTGTAATAATACTGCACACAGTAAAAACAATAATACTGTCTGGAGTAGTGTTTCCTAGTTTTATTGACCTGTCTGGAGCTGGCAATTAAAGAGTTTAAAACAATAAATTCCATCTTCACATTCTTTTGAACCTATGCAAGCATTTTTGTACATTTTCTAGATCTATGCAACACAAAATGTATGATGTTTTTAATTTACAATATTTGAATGTTTGGTTCTGCACTGTAAAGGTTTTTGTTGTTTGGTTTGTTTGTTTGTAATCATGGTCAATAGTTTGGTTGTAATCGTTGTCTGTTATGATGCAGCACTGAATGTGAAACAGGCTGAGGAATCCAGTTGCTAGGTCTGGGTGAAAGCAAGTAAACAGGTGGAGCAGAGGATGTGCTGGAAGAGGCTGTGCTGTACATGTGTACAGTGGCTGTGCTGCATGCAGAATACAGGATGCTGGCTAGTGATCAGGTCCAGGCACAGAGTTGTGTTGTGTTTTAGGTGGACTGCTGAAATCAGCACATCAGACAAGTTTGTGCGAGCAGTACTCTGAGACTCACAGTGCATTAACTCAAACACAGAGTGCCAGCCAGAGGACAGGAGAGAGATTAAGTATCCGGCACTGACAAAGTAAGTGGTAGTACCTGCTAAGTGGGGGCAGGTGGCACAGACAGCCAACCTGTTCGTGTTCTCACGGCACCAGGAGGTGTTTACGTCTGTGTGCTAATTACCAAGGTAACTGGGGTTGTGAGCTCAAGCTCACCTGGGTGTTACATTGTCATGACAAGATAAACTGGTATGTTTATCTACATTTAGTTTATCAACTCTACATTTATTTTTTTTAAATGGAATTAATTCTACCCCCATTATTGGGATTATTACTTCCACTGGTTGAATCTTATTGTCTCATCACAAAACTATTTTCTTCATATAGAGATTATACAGACCTTGTCAGAGACATCACTCTTTCCATTATTAACTCTGTGCCCTGAAACACTAATACAGTATTCTGCAGGTTGCTCACGTATGACAGTGCTTAATGTCAAAGCCACTCTGAATACTTTTCAAAGTAGATGTCTGCCTGATGCCTGGTACCCAGAGTAAAGGCATTCTGAGCACAAAACAATAATAACAAACTAAAACACCTTTTCAGAATGAAATATGATATTAGATCAGTGTTTTGTTTCAAGACACACCTCTCATTTTTAGGTTCTAATTACTCATTTCTTATGATTTTAGGACAATTTTGCAATGAAAAGCTTATTTTCATACAAATATGTATTGTAATATTAGAATAAAGTCTATCTTAGAAACCATTACTCTATTGAACAGATGCATGAAAATAACGACACTAGTGTGAGTCACTCAGACATGCACATTATAGACCCTTTCTCATTGATTTTATTTGTTTTTAAACTTTGCACTGTGGAACTTGATAATGGTGAAAGCACTTATATTGCCAAATCAACCAAAGTAATAAAAAATATTTGAATGCATAAGTGTTTTTTCTTTTCTCTGTATTCAATCTGAATGGAGAGGTTTGTACTGTCACAGAAATATGTGGTGCAATTAGTAGTCTAACCTCAAATTCAAACTTCAACCTGATAACCTCTTTTTTCCTGTCTTTGTAACTAGGCTATATTTAACCATACATACCTTGGGAGAGATAGCTATTTCCTCACGCTGTGAGGAAGTGGATTCCTTAATATGCCTGCAACTCACAACTGGCAACCCACTGAAGCTCAGCAGGTGTGAGCCTGGTCAGTACCTGGATGGGAGACCTCCTGGGGAAAGCTAAGGTTGTTAATAGAGGTTGTTGGAAGAGGTGTTACTGGGGCCAGTAGAGGGCCCTCACATGAAGTCTATGTGGGTCCTAATGTCCCACTATAGTGACAGGGACACTATACTGTAAAAAGGCTCCGTCCTTCAGATGAGATGTAAAAGTGAGGTCCTGACTCTCTGGGGTCATTGAAAAGAGTAGGGGTGTTACCCCAGCACTCTGGCCAAATTTCCCATTGACCTTTACTAAACGTGGCCTCCTAATTATCCCCATCACTCTGTTCTCCTCCCCACTAATAACTGATGTGTAGTGAGCGTACTGGTTGACTTTGACTGAAGCCCCATCATCCAGGTGGGTGCTGCACATTAGTGAGGTTTGGGGGGGAGTCCTCATTACCTGTAAAGCTCTTTGAGTGGAGTGTCAAGAAATGTGTTAAATAAGTGTAAGGAATTATTATAAATATAATTTCTCCAATGGAGCAATCTCTTCTATATTCTCAAATTTGCTTCAGACCTGTCACTGCTCCTATGTGGGAGGAGTCACTTCCAGTCACTGCCTGGAAGCCTAACTAGCATTGATAAAATTATCATGTCAGACAGACACATCAATCACTCTCAAAACAATAAACTTCTGCCTCGGGCAAGCTAAGGCAGTGTTACTGCCAGACGTTGAGAAAATGGTTGTGGAACTCTGGTGTTCAGAAGCAAACGGTGGACACTTCACATAAGAAGTAAGTAAGTGGCTGCCCACAGTTCATTTGAAACATGAGAAAGAGCAGCTTTATACATGCACAAATGTATGTATAAAGTGAAATAAAATCATTTGCCTGTGACCCTCACAACCCCTGAGTAAAAATAACAAACTAAAATAAATATTCAAAATATTAAACTCACAAAACACCCACATTGGGGCAAACTAATGTTCACATGCCTTAGTGCATGCCAGAATGGAAAAATACACAGATATAAGACTGTTTCATACCATCCAATGCTGTCTCCTGGTTACTCTGACAAGGATGTAGTGGCCAATGCTCTGCCACCACAGCTCCCCTACCTGGCTTCTGCCACGTACCCTCTCCACCTGAATGTAACTAATTCTGACCAAACTGGGCTAAAAGAACCATTAATCATGAACTAAAATACTGTATACCCAGCACAATTATGGGAAACATCTAGAAACAGACTTCATCTTTTCATTATTGAGAGCTACTTCTAAACAATGCAAAACCTCCCAAGCTACTCATAGCCCCTATGTATTTTTTATAAGGGTTTCACAGGCTATTTATCTCTTGTAATTAAAGTTTTAGATATTATGGTAACAAACCTGGGGATGGTAAAAGTGTAAAATACGTATTCTATCACATCAAATAATAGGTCCTGACACCACCTTGACATGCAAGCAAATTACAAAAAGATAATAATTGCAACTCCTAAAGTCAGGGATTACCAAGTGCTTCCTTCATTCTACTAGCTAGAACAGAGTATTAGTCAAACTGAGACAATTTTTTATTAAGACTGGCTCTGTGGCTAAGGATCTGCGCCTGTGACTGGAAGGTTGCCGGTTCAAATCCCACAGCCGGCAGAGGAATCCTTTTCCGTTGGGCCCCTGAGCAAGGCCGTTAACCCCAACTGCTCTAGGTGTGCGGTAAATGGCTGACCCTGCGCTCTGAGCCCAAGCTTCTCTCCCTGTCTGTGTCTGTGTCTCAAAGAGAGCAAGCTGGGGTATGCAAAAAGATGAATTCCTAATGCAAGAAATTGTATAGGGCTAATAAAGCAACATTACATTATTATTACATTATAACAAGTGTACAACCCTCAATATTATACAACATACAACTATTACACTATGCACAGATATTTTAAAGTCAGTGTTTCATAGCCTTACCTTTCACAGATGAAGAAAAATCCACAATCCTGTCATTATAATCTGAATACAACAAAACGCCTTAATAGGCAACAGAGGGAGGATCTGCATCCTAAGAAACAAAATTGATTCCTCGCTGAAAAGCATTACAAAGTAGTTACTCTCTACTGTTTTCTACCCCACTTCTGTGTGGCTTAATAAAGTTGACCATGGCACCCTCAGCCTGAGTTGAAAAGCAGAGTGTCCATGATTTGTAAGTAATGTACCCCAATCTGACTGCCTGGAGGGGGTGACAGTAGGGCCATGACTCCCAGAGGTTTATTTACTCCCTCCAGGAGTTTTTGTTTTTTTCTCCTGCGGGGGCAGTTATTACTAAACAGTTTTGTTAACTGCTGTACATGTGTGTGGCATTACAAAGCCCACAGGAGACTACTGACTCTCCCAGCAGGTGGTTCCCAAATGTCAACCTGTCTCCCTATTCCAGTCACATCAGTTTGCTTGCAAAGCCAGCCACGCCAGTCTGAATTCCAACTCTGAGAAACAACTTGCTTGCTCAAGTCTCCATGATACAGTATATGTCACCTCCTCCTGCTGCACAGAGGCCATCTATCCCCCACTTTTCCATTCTATCTTTACCGACTGAAGGCTTAAGGGTTACACGCTAAATATTGCCACCCTCAATTACACTGTTTAAAAGCACCTCATCATCAATAATTCTTTGTTTCATGCCTTCATAATTTCCCTGGTATTAAATTCTTTCTCTAGGTCCAACTTTCTTCTGTGCAATGCAATTTTCACCCTTGAAATACTCATTCAAAGCAGGACAAAAATGTTTAGTTAGTGGCGAAGGTCATTGCTAATGACCTCAAATCTATGCCTATCATCCTTAGACCTCAGGCACCTCATAGTGTGCACCAGCTAGATAAATATTTCACAGTTCATCTTGTTTTTGACTGCTGAACCAGCCCGAAGCATTTTCAACACTTGCAGAATCTCTGCTGAATTTTCTTTCATTAATAAGGTCTCCTCCATGTTTCTCAAATGGCTTTCTCATCGTCAGTTCCCTCCCTACAGCTCTTTCAACCAAAACGGTGTTTGAATATCTCAGTTCTCTTTGCACTGAAAAATCAATTTGTCACAGACTTTTCTTTATTGTTGTTGTTTGAATGTTCATTTCTTGTTCATTGTTATATTAATAAAAAGTTGATCACAGAATAAAAAACAATTATCCCCCTGGTTCTCTAAAGATCATCCTCAATTCTAACCTTTTACATGTCATTGCCTAAAGCCAGGCTTGGCTGCCTTAAGACAATTTTGGGTGACTCGTTCAACACTTATTCAATACAAACTCAATACAAAATACCGCATTCATTTAAAAGTGTGTCTCTCATTGTCCTTTGTCCTTCTTGACCTTGCTTCCTACATAATTTATATATGTACCTATGATTTAACCTATCTGCCAACTACACAGTGATTTGAGGAGGTAAAAAATCATCTGAGGCTCTCTGGTCCCATGAATCTTGTCAGATTTCTTTCTAGCATTTTGTGAACTGTACCACATTGTTATCATAATTATTATTCTTTCTTTTTGGGAGACAAAGTCTGTCCTGATACTCTCAGTCATGTATCTGTAGTGTACATTAAATAGAGGCACTTTAAATCTCAGTGAATCATAATCCTTCTCTCTACAGTCTCACCTGAGTTTCTGTTAAGCAATTCTTAATGAACATATGCGGTTATTAAATTGAGTTTGTAGGCAAAGAACTGAGTTTCTAAAATTAATCTTAGAACTTCAAGACTTTCAATGCCAGCTCTTTACCATTTCAGAAGCTGTAGTCCAGTATCTGTTCCTCTTTATGTTGCATCTCTGTTTGAGAACATTTTTTCACATAACTGCACTCCAAATACTTCAAATTTATATCCACAAAGTGCTGTTTGAACATCCCTTTTCTTCTAGGAAGTACACCCGTCATCATAAATCATTGAGAGAGGGAGTGGTCGGTATAGACCAGTGGTTCTCAAACTGTGGTACGAGTACCAACAGTGGTACGTGGAGCGCCGCTAGCTGGTACACCATATGACCCTAGAACTTTGTTGTGAGCGCTGAAAAATCAGGATGGGTTTTCATATTTTCTATTTTAATACGTGTCGAATATGCAACCTACAGATGCAGCCATTCAAAATGCGCGGGCGATACCGCATTATTTTCCGGTGCGCTGTACGCAGTCTACCGCGAGTTACCGGTAAATACCGCTAGTTACCATAAATTCTCCTATAATACCGCAAGCAAAATAATAGTATCCGGAATTTCCGCAAGGTGGAGCTAATAAAGCTAGGGAAAGGGAAAAATATGAAGGGAAATCTTAGTATCTGAGCATAAAAAGAATAGGAGCATACTGTAATGCGTGTGAAGGCCATAAACGATATTAATTTTGGAACATAAACATACAGTATATGGCTGGTCTTGGTACTTTAAAGAAAAAAATACACACCAGTATTCAATTTTTCCCTAAACATTTTAAGCATCGAAGTCTTTAACTAAAGAGATACCGGAGTCAACAAGCATACTTTTAGAATTTGATTAAAAGGGAATATAATATGGAATCGCGTATCTAAAGAAATTAATAACTATATAATTATATTCATGTACTGCAACACAAGAATAGCACACACTGTACATTGTCTGTTGATAATGTTTCTGTAGTGCTTTTTCAGCACTCTGCATGTGACCTTGCTGGTGGTGTTGTCGGGTAGGTTCCTGACTCCCATGTCACACAGTCTGTGATTGAATCCTACTGGAACCATGACTTTTTTTCTTTGAAAAAATGAAACGTTTCCCTTGGTCAGAGATTAAATAAAACCTCACTCGCACCAAACAAATTTATATTTCTAAATATCACAACATGATCGAATTTAAGTCATTTTAATAACAATGAATAGTCACCTATGCATTACAAAATAAACATTTATATTGATTTGAATCGCGTTTTGATTTAAAATCATAAACGCGTTTAAATATATGTGTTTTTTGATTCACAATCAGACAAATCTAACATAAATTGATATCTTTGTCTTCTAAGTATCTTAATAAACTTTCAGCATAGCTTTCTCCCTGCTTAGATTTATTTTTCTTGGGATCTTGGGATCAAACGTGGAAAGATTAGATTGTAATAGTTTTTTTTTAAATACATTTTATAAAAGTGTAATCTATGCTAAAGAGTTGTACACCACATCTGGTTTTTTGATTCACAATCAGACAAATCTAACATAAATTGATATCTTTGTCTTCTAAGTATCTTAATAAACTTTCAGCATAGCTTTCTCCCTGCTTAGATTTATTTTTCTTGGGATCTTGGGATCAAACGTGGAAAGATTAGATTGTAATAGTTTTTTTTAAAATACATTTTATAAAAGTGTAATCTATGCTAAAAAGTTGTACACCACCTGCTATAAAGATACATATTGTAATACTTTCAGTTCGGATAGGACAGACACGAGAACTCAGACTTGCGGAGTTAAAGCAAGTTAAAGCCTTGATTTTATATATCACCTTTAAAAGTGGAATCTCAAAGCAAAGTAAATACCCAACACTGATTGTACCCATCTGTCATGCTAATAAATCACCTTGAATTGAATTGAATTGAGGGAGAGAGGGGGGAGGGCGAGCGAGAGAGCCAGGACAGACAGGCAAATAAGATACACTCCAAAGACATTCACAACAGCGACATATCATAAAACATTTGCACATATAGTTAAGTTATTACTTGGTTTTCAAAGTGCAATGAAATACAATATTGTTGTTGTTGCTGTTGTTGTTGTTTTTATCCTGTAAAGCGTTTTGAGAAGCCACCTTTAAAGGCGATATATAAAAGCGCTGATTCTTATGGAATGTGTTCCGCCGGGAATTTAAAAAAATAATTTTTTTATCGCGTATCTAAGGAAAATAGCAGTATAATTTTGTTCATGCACAAACAGTGGCATGTTACATTATTAATTTGGGTGTCTCCTCTTGCCAGAGAGCTCTAAATTGCATTTTGAGTGCGGTTTTTGACTTTTTCTAAATTGTAACCCATAAATAAAGCTGATACAGTTTAGACTTACTGTATTTTAAACTGTATTACAGCAGCACATTGGACAATGCAACGTAAATTGCAAAAATGCACTTGGAATCTGTCCAAGCCCTACTTTGTCAGGCATTTTCTTTTACTGCAACAGACATAAAAACTCCTTAAGGTGATATCACATAAAGGTGATATGTAAAATAATGTTTTTTATTATTGTTGTAGAGAAACGTGATTGTGATATAGATTGTGATATCTATATTGTGATATAGATATCACCTTAAGGACAGCACATACAAAGGTTAATTGCACAATGGACCGCGCAAAGAAATTTAAAATAGTCTTCTTTAGATGTGAGGGCAGGAGTGGATCGCAGAAGGCATAATCGGCAAATTAGGAAAACAAAGAACAGGACATGCGAGACGTTTATCCAGAGAGCGAGTGATCAGAAAAAGGAACAGCTGTTACGCCCAGGTTTTACACTCTCTCTCTGCTGAATGAATAAAAGCATTTTATTAAAAAGCGTTTGCGTCTGTCTGGGTATTTACTTTGTAATCTGTGGTTTACATCTACTGTATTGTTTTGAGATGCCACTTTTAAAGGTGATATGTAAAATAACGTTTTTTATTATTGTTATAGAGAAACATGATCAGATTTTCCCTGGTTCAGAAAAAAGACGATTAAAATCTGTAATCTTTCCACTTGTATGTCATCGGAAAATACAAGAAGTTTCTGCTTTGTGTAAGGATGGTATCAAAAAGTAATCTAAGTGGTGAGAAAGCTGTGCTCCCCAAAGCGCTTTACAGGATAAAAAGAATAATAGCAATAGTGGCTGGGCAAACGTTTTTTTTAAAGAAATACAAAATGAGATATAATGATGCGTTCCGGCTAGACATTAACGAGTACAACCCCCCCTCTCTGCCGGAGTGCTGGCTGTGACGAATTAAACCAGTTTCACAGGTATTAGAAGTAGAAGGGGGCGAGATTTCCAGCTTAATTTTCGTGTTAAATAATTTTTTTTAATTAAAATTAATTCTATACAGCAATCGCATATTTACCGTTTCATAAAACTTTCATGCTTAAAATGTTTAGGGAGAAATGGAAGACTGATAATGGAATGGAATGGAATGAATGATAAGTGTCGCAGTTTAAATAATTTTCGTAGTTAGAAATGATGAAACGCTCTGTTAAAAGCAAGGGAGTTTTTATGTCTGTTACAGTAAAAGAAAATGCCTGACAAAGTAGGGCTTGGACAGATTCCAAGTGCATTTTTGCAATTTACGTTACATTGTCCATTGTGCTGCTGTAATACAGTTTGAAATAAGTCTAAACTGTATCAGCTTTATTTATGGGTTGCACTTTAGAAAAAGTCAAAAACCGCATTCAAAATTCAATTTAGAGCTTTCTGGCAAGAGGAGACACCTAAATTAATAATGTAACATGCCACTGTTTGTGCATGAACAAAGTTATACTGCTATTTTCCTTAGATACGCGATTAAAAAAAATAAATTTTTTGAATCCCCGGCGGAACACATTCCATAAGAATCAGCGCTTTTATATATCGCTTTTAAACACATATATTTAAACGCGTTTATGATTTTAAATCAAAACGCGATTCAAATCAATATAAATGTTTATTTTGTAACGCATAGGTGACTATTCATTGTTATTAAAATGACTTAAATTCGATCATGTTGTGATATTTAGAAATATAAATTTGTTTGGTGCGAGTGAGGTTTTATTTAATCTCTGACCAAGGGAAACGTTTCATTTTTTCAAAGAAAAAAAGTCATGGTTCTAGTGGGAGTCAATCACAAACCATGTGACTTTTGAGTCAGGAACCTAACCCACAGCACCACCAGCAAGGTCACATGCAGAGGGCTGAAAAAGCACTACAGAAACATTATCAACAGACAATGTACAGCGTGTACTATTCTTGTGTTGCGGTACATGAATATAATTATATCATTATTAATTTCTTTAGATACGCAATTCCATATAATATTCCCTTTTAATCAAATTCTAAAAGTATGCTTGTTGACTTCGGTATCTCTTTAGTTAAAGACTTCGATGCTTAAAATGTTTAGGGAAAAATGGAATACTGGTGTGTATTTTTTCTTTAAAGTACCAAGACCAGCCATATACTGTATGTTTATGTTCCAAAATTAATATCGTTTATGGCCTTCACACACATTACAGTATGCTCCTATTCGTTTTATGCTCAGCTACTAAGATTTCCCTTCAGTGATGAAATTCCATATGAATATTCAATATTACAACGGGCACAGTAAAGACGTTTACTGTAAATCTTTCTACGACAGATCAACGGATCACGAGTGCCCCTGTCGGTCAACCAATCACGTACCGCGGTACCGCGCGTCATTGTGTGTCACAATGTGCGACGCCGTAGCCAATTACCTCTGGTACGTGTCTGTACCGCGCACTTTGAATGGCTGCATCTGTACATACTACGATACAGTGCGCGCTAATGTACTATGTGATTCTATGCCACTCTATAGGAATGCGTGCTACTGTACATACACAAGTGACCAATTGTATTTAAATCAAAAGCTATCTCCAGCAAATAGGGAGGTAGGAGAATGTGCGTGATTTTGGAACAATGCCAATGTTGTAAACACGGGAATGCATAGAAATAAGTGCTACGAATGCTGGTAATCTTGTGAGCACAAGAAAGTGTGATAGATAACAGAAAAATATTTAAGAACTGTTCTAAGTTAATTTGAGAAAAACACACAGATCGTCTCTGTGTTTCGCTCCCATGCGCATGAAATAAAAACTTTAAATAAATACGGAAATAAAAACGGAAACGCGGAAAAATGCAAGCTTGGGGATTGCTAAAGCAGGTAAGCCCCACACTATTATGTGTGGAGAAAAAGCTCAACCTGCTGCTCCCCGGAAAGACACGGTCACTTATAAAATTATTGATATGGCAAATGATACTAAAAGTACGCTGATAGAGTGCGTTAAGATGGGCAGATGTTTTTCACTACAATTAGATGAGTCTGTAGTCGATTTGGCCAATTTGCTCATTTACGTTAGATACGAGTTTGGGGGTACGTCCCATGAGGACTTTCTGTTCTGTAAGCCGCTACCAACAGGAACTACAGGAGAGCACATATTTCAGGTTCTGAATGAATTTATCGAAGAGAATGGCATCGACTGGATAAAATGTGTCGGAGTTTGTACAGATGGTGCTAGAACAATGACAAGCCGACTTAGTGGTGTAGTTGCACGAGTTAGAGAGGTTGCTCCAGAAATTAATGGACGCATTGCAAAATTCACCGTGAGACCTTTGCCGTCAAGAAAATGCCTGACGATTTAAAATGTTAGACTCTGTTGTGAATTGTATCAAGGCTAGAAAAATTAAATCACAACTGCTTTGCTCGACTAAATAGGCTCACCCCTCTCACTGAAATGGTGCTTTTTTGTTATATTTATTTGTTGTTGTTACTGTTTTTGTTCTGTAAAACCGTTTGAGAAGCCACCTTTAACGATGCTATATCAAATAAAGTTTATTATTATTATATTTATTATATGTATGTGTGAGTGTGTGTGCACGCGCGCTCTTGTTGGTCATTGAGAATTTCTGGGGTTCCTATGAGATGATGACTTGTAGGTGGTACTTGGATGCTTTGGTTGGATTAGGGGTGGTATTTGGTACAAAAAGTTTGAGAACCACCGGTATAGACTATAAAGCTTCCCCATCACCGTTACTGCCTACAGCCATAGATGGCCGTGTACTTGTTTTCAAGTTAATATTTGGGTCCCTTCCAGAGAAATAAATGATAAATGTGTGCTACTATATGGATGTATACTCTTGCCCCTCAATCTTGAATGTAATCCTGGCAGAGGGATAGTAGTGGATGTCCCTGTGTATAGACAGTAATCCTATCTTCCTGCTCTTATCCAATGCCTCAATCAGAACCAGTCATTGTTAGATGAGTGTACGATAGCAAACCAAATGTAGGAAAGCTAGGACTTTACACCCCAGAATATTTACTGGTATTTTGTGCTTTTGTACTGAACTGTGGGAAGGTTTTCAGACTGCTGGAATCCCCCCCTGATCTCGAGGGATATTCCCTACGGAAGAAGTCCAGCTGTCTATAACACTTATACCCTTAACTACCCAGCTTGCTATGGAAGGTCCTGTTTGAGAGGCAATAGAAACAAAGCCAGTTTAAAGGAGGACAAATGGAGCAAGAAAGAATCAGCAGATAGAGGAAAGTATGAAAGGGATCTTGAGAACCCTGCAATAAACACCTGTGGTGTTACCAGGTTCACTTTCCTTTCTGTGCTGTTAGATTCCCTGAGCAACCATTGCTGACAGGAGTTGCTGGGTAAAGGCAAAAAGTTAACATATCACTCTGCAACTCACAACTGGCAGCCCACTGAAGCTCAGTGGGTGTGAGCCTGGTCAGTACCTGGATGGGAGACCTCCTGGGAAAAACTAAGGTTGCTGCTGGAAGAGGTGTTAGTGGGGCCAGCAGGAGGCGCTCACCCTGCGGTCCACGTGGGTCCTAATGCCCCAGTATAGTGACGGGGACACTACTGTAAACAGATGCCGTCCTTCGGATGAGATGTAAAACCAAGGTCCTGACTCTCTGTGGTCATTAAAAATCCCAGGGCGTTTCTCGAAAAGAGTAGGGGTGTAACCCCGGTGTCCTGGCCAAATTTCCCATTGGCCCTTACCAAGCATGGCCTCCTAATAATCCCCATCTATGAAGTAGCTTCATTACACTGCTTTCCTCCCCACAGATAGCTGATGTGTGGTGAGTGTTCTAGCGCACTATGGGTACCGTCGCATCATCCAGGTGGATGCTGCACATTGGTGGTGGTGGAGGGGAGTCCCCATTACCTGTAAAGTGCTTGGAGAGGAGTGTCCAGAAAAGTGCTTTATAAGTGTAAGCAATTATTAATTATTAATTAATATTAATTAAAGAGAAGGTCATATAATATCTTACTATGACTAGCTTCAGTCAGCCCCACCCTCCCCTTGAATATCGTTCAGATGACATTGTAATTCGCCATCTGACTGGTCAGCATACTGTCTCACCTGGGACCAAGGTGATTAACCTCAATGCCCACTCATCCTCCTGTCAAGCACAGGCAGTTGCTTTCCTTTTAAACAGATTAACTAAAGATCATCTTCCGGGGTCATTTTATTTTATTATTTATTATTCAATTAAGTACAGTTGTATCCTATTTACCTTAATGAGCCAATGCTCACCTGCCCCAGCCTAAAAAAGGCTTGATTGTATTGCCATTGGTCATGAAAAAGCCACTACTATTCCAGTAAACCCTATTTATGAATCCATTATTCACACAATGAGACAGTAACAGCCCTTAACTCCAGAGCAATACAGACTATGGTCTTAATTAATAATCCCAAGTAGTTCTGAGGCTTCCCAAAATCTACATTATAAACTGATCAATAGTAACATTTATATGACAGGCTCCAACATTTTCTGAAATAATATTTCAGAAGTGACTTTAGCTGTGTTGTGTATTACAAACTTTATGTTCCAAATATTTATTAAAACAAAATTGTTTACATCAGTAAAATAATATAAATACTTTTATATGTGGGATTGACCCACACTGTTTCCAAAGTAAAGTGATAAAAAATATCATTATTGCTGTGGAGACCAAATAATGATATTATTTTCTGGTTTGCAAGACTCATAACAGCTGTCTCTCCACCCCCAACTACAGATGCTCTTAGCTGTTGTTTAATTATTCAGTTCTGGTTTGTTCTACACAACTGTGTGGGTGAAAGGAATTATATTATCTCAACAAAAAAGAAAACAATGTGGTTACAAACACTTACTGTAGCATTTTTATCATGAAGAAAAAACTTAATGTACAGTATATTTCACGGATGTGTGTTAATTTATTTTAGCCATTGCACTTTTTCACTTAGAAACTTTTTTTTTGCCTGACATGGTCTATGCTTTCACTTTTACTTGCTTGGATGCTAAAATTATTTTGCAAAACATGTTTGTAATTTTTCAAAAGATGCTCTGTACACATATAGAAAAAATAAAAAATGGAAGCAACTTATAAAAACAGAAGCATTAAGGGCGGAAACTGTATCATCGATTAACAATGTGGATTACTAACTTAATTTTAGTTTTCCAGTGCATAGGTTTGTAGATGTTTGGAAAAATGGTATCCAGCCAAAACCTTTAAAAAATTAAATAGATCTTTACTTGAATTAGCTAATAAAACCGAGCTGAACTAGACAACTGTGTGTAATCCTTATAGATAGATACTTTATTGATCCCGTGAGGGAAATTGCAGTGCAACAGCAGCTTAACACAGACAACACAGCCACAGTGTAACGAATTATATAATAATAGTACAATACATACAATACAATACAAGAGTTACTCACAGTCCGGACACACAAAGAACAAACTAGAACAGAACAGTACACAGAAAAATCGTATCACACATATGAATATAAATATAGATGTAGATAAAGATATGGATTTAAATATAGATATACATATAAATGTATTGCACAGGTCCCTGGCATATATTGCACAAAAAATGGTTGTAAACGGGAAAAAGAAAAAGAAAGAGAACAGATGTAGCAGTAGATGTGTAGTTGGTTCAGTCCAGAAACAGGTCACTGTCGATGTTGCCTCTGCCCAGACGCAAGGTGGATGCGTTGTACAGTCTTATGGCAGAAGGCAAGAATGACCTCCTGTAGTGCTCCCTGTCGCACCGTGGATGAATCAGTCTATTGCTGAACGTGCTCTTCGTTTCTGCAAGCCTGTCATAAAGGGGATGGGAGATGTTGTCCATGATGGCCTCTAGTTTGGACATCATTCTGTTCTCAGCCACTACCTCCAAGGGGTCCAGGTCAGACCCAATGACAGAGCTTGCTCTCCTGATGAGCTTGTTCAGCCTTTTAGAATCCACTGCTTTAATCCCAGAGCCCCAGCACACCACTGCATAGAAAATGGCACTCGCCACCACTGACTGATAGAACATATGTAGCATCTTACTACACACATTGGAGGACCTGAGCCTTCTCAAGAAGTAGTTATATTCTGGACCGTGAGCAACTCTTCTTAGTGCACTTCTCACTGACTGTACTGATTGTATTGTATTGTTGTATTATTGTGTCATTTCGATACACTGTGCTGTGTTGACTGTGCTAAGCTGCTGTTGCGCTGCAATTTCCCTCAGGGGATCAATAAAGTATCTTGTTGCAGACTGATTGTTTTCTTCTCTCCCTTAAACATAAACAAAAGCTGATCACAAACCATCTCACAAGCATGATGGCAGACAATATGAAGCAAAATTTTAAATGAAAGAGAACTATATTTACCCTAGATCTTTGGAAGCTGATGAAAAATGTATAATCTATTTTGATACATGATCAGCAGTACTTTCTAACTGGAGCAGAGTTGGGCATGTCACAGTAGTACTGGCCAGTGGCCATGCCTCCACTCTGCTTGATTGCCGTAGAGACACCTTATGCAGAACACTTGCCTTTAGTGAAAATTCCCATGGCAGCAGGTGATCTGAGAGGATTTAAACCCCTTGCTGTCTCCCCACGGCAATCCAGCATTGATATAACTCATCATCACTGCATTCCTGAGCCACCTCATAGCATCCCAGCAGAGCTCTTCCTGTTCCTAGTTTCCCATTCTCTTGGGCTCCATTTGGGAGCTATCCCTGTGGCTGTGCTGTCCAGAGGATTCAGGTTGCTGAGAGCTCAGCAACCTTCGGACCCGGCCCCGGCAGATGTCTCTTTTGGCCTGGACCAGATGGTGTCTGTCTGATTCCTGGTGCTTTTCCAGAGATTATCTTCCAGGAGACTGAGCTGACAGCACATGTCTAGCCTGCTCTGAGGAGAAGACCCCCCTGAGGCTGGCTCCTGGTGCCCTCTGGTGGGACCACCCCGATTGGGAGTTTCCTGCTTGATCAGAGGTCAGACCCCTCTGCCCTGTGATGCCCCTTAGATAAAGCATAGCTCTGGCCTTTGATGGCTCTTCCCGATCCTGCACCAGCCTTCCTTGAACACCCCCTTCCTGCGTTCTAGTCCTTCATTCCTGCATCCCAAGTGATTTCAGGTGTCTGCTAACCCACGTCACCCTCTTTTCCACGAAGCCCACTAGCAGGAATCCTGCCCAAATCTGATGAGTCAGACTTCCCTGCACTCTTGCTTCCTGACTCCGGACGTGTACTTCTATGGACAGTTTCATCTCAGGCTGGGTTGATGCCAGCCTGTCCTGTGCCCAAAGTGATGTGAGCTAGCCACTCCCCCTGGAATTTTAGCACCCTAGCTCTTGGGTCTTTTACAACCAGTACTGGCCCCCAGGAAATGGTGTATTCATGTGGGATTCCTCCAGGTACTCCGGTTTCCTCCCACAGCCCAAAGACATAATGTATACCCAAAGACATAATGTATACTGGATACTGGTAGGTTAGTTGGCTTCCCGGTGTTTTGTGTGTGTGTTTGTGTCTACGTGTGCCCTGTGATGGGCTGATGTCTCATTCAGGGCGTATCCTGCCTTGCAACCTTTGGTTGCCAGGATAGGCTCTTGCTCCCCCGTGAGCCTGTATTGGAAAAAGCAGTTTAAAAATTGATGGATGAATGTTCACAGTTTGTTTCTATGTAAGAGTTCTATATATTTTATGCCTTAAGAAGAAAACTGATGGGAAAACGCATGTCAGAGAACAAAGAACCTGGCTTAATATGTGATGACACATCAAGAATCAGTTTTACAGATTCTGTATGCAGAAACACTTTCACGTTTCTAAAAAGCAGCAAGTGGAGGAGACTTATACTGACTGAACTCCATAATCACTTAGAAATAGACTGGGCTCAGACAGATCATTTCTTGATTTTGGGATACTTTTTCCTTATTTTAAGATGCATTCATAAATATTTATTTTTGTGTTACTAGATAGACTAATCTATCATTCTTATAATGTATTTGTTATAATAATGTATTTGGCTGATTTATATTCATGAAAAGTGAAGTTTTTGCATTGCAGTGTGAATGGTAATTGTGAAAATAGTAGAAAGTCCTGAGCTCTACCATAATAAATTAAGGGACCTCACACATGGTAGAATTGTCCATGTTTCTTATAATGTCACACTCTTAGCATAAATATCAGCTTCTTTTACAAGTGTCAAAACCAAGAGACTCAAGCCTATAGTTTCTGTTCGTCAAGCCTAACTTTATTGTATGCATACAAGGAATAATACATTTGAGGCTTATTGTTATATTTTTCAAAGGCTCTACACAGCTTATATACACTTTTCTCTACACCCTTCCTGTCTTTGAAGTAGCTTTCTCAAGAAACTCCAGGACTCAGAAAGCACTTAAAAATCAGGGAGTTTAGTATAAACATTCCTTCCCCATCAGGGAGTTTAGTACAGAAGGGAGAAGTATCTGTCCTACAGCAAGGTAAGAGTTCGCAGCTCCTATCGCTATATGGGTACATAGTAACATACAGATTCTGCTAGCAGACTCCGTAGCAGACAAAAAAGGGATAATGAGAAATTACATGATTCACAAGACACCAGCTACTAAGTGTTTGTATCAATGTTGTTTTGTGCCTAGTGTGGAGTTCAAGATTTCTGTGAAGGAATGTGTTCTATGATTCCTTTGGTAAGGTGTGCTACTATATTTAGGACTTGTATCTTTACTTTGAAACTGAAATTTCTTGATTTGTAATCCACTGGTTCAGCCTTCTGCCAATTCTGTTCTTTGATCTTGTATACAAAAGTCATGCTTCTATGTACTGTATGAGTATTGTTATGACTATGAAATTATACTTTTGATGTTCTCATTGCTTTGCATCTGTACAGTCAGTGAAGTATAATTTTGATCAATGAAAATTGGTTTGTTGGTTTACTCTGATCATAAATTCCCTTCCCCTGATATATAAACATTAATTTATAGTATATTTCATCAAGTATATTTTTCCCTTAACAAAAAATGAAGAATGCAATGTCATAACAGCTGCAGAATAACACAAACAATAAGAACTCCAATTGAATCCAGTTATAAGAAATTAATACTTCTACACACTGTAACTGACATCAATATCTTGGCTATCCAGTACCATGGCTCCATCTTAACTACAGAAATAAGGCTATAGAAGTTGTACTGTAGATACTGTAGCAGGCATGGCATCTTTCCAGGATTTCTGGCACAAGCATTTCATTGTGTATCTGTGTCCTGCCACCTCATATACAGTACACAAGGAAAGAACAACTTACTTACTTGCAATACGTTAGATTGCACACCAGTCAAAATAATCGGTTCTTATAGAATGGAAATGGAAAATGAGATAACTCAAGTCAAGAAAGATGAAGTTCCTAGAACACACAAGGAAGAAACACTATGTTAGACAACAGTTACTGTTAGTTACTCAGTTCTCTGTCTGACCAAAACAAGCCCAACGCCAGCAAAGAAGAACTTGGATCGTGATCGAAATAGTGATCAGAAAACACTATTGCACTGACGGGGCTCAGTTTACAACAGTTCATAAGAACTGCAGAGCCCCTGCATGTCTGGCTTACCCTCATAAAGAAAAAAAAACTAAAAAACAACAGTATATTGGACTATATTCACTCGATCACTGTAAAAGAAATATACTTTCTGAATGAAAACTACCATTTTCCTGCTGCAATAATAAATGAGTCCAACCAATGTTACATTTTACAGAACACCTTATAGCCTTTTAATGCTCTATTTTCCAATAGAAATACACTATAGTGAAACTTTATCATACCTCAGTTTCAGAAAATCATCACCTGGAATATCATTAAATCTTTTCATTTTAAAATGTCTGATGTTTCACCATGCATTGTACTGACAACCCATCTTTTCAATCTTCCTTTAATCTGGATTTTTCCTCATTTCCATTCAAGTTAATACTAATGGCTGTCTTTTCAGGTTCTCATCTGAAATAAAATTAATAAGGTTAAACTGAGTAAATGTACTGTACTTGTGAATGGGGCTAAAATAAATGCATTTATCTTCTTTGTCCTACTAGTCTCTTAAAAAACGGATTCTAATTTAGCTTTTATTCTTGCAGAGAAAGAAAGAACTCCATTAATTTAAGTCCATTAATGATTAATATTATGCGCATCACTTCAATGAGCTCCATTTGTGGTGGACGGTTTTTGATTCCATAAATAGTTCTAGGTAGCAGGACCAAAAAAAGCTGATGTTAAAAGCAGATGTGGACCAAACCTAGATTGGGCTCTGAAATTTAAACATGGACACATAATGTAGAGTAATGTAATGTGTAATGAAAAACACTTTAGTTTAACTTACTAAAAGTAAAAAAAAAAAACATCTAAAAAATACAAAAAGTGAGCATTGTTCAATGTTCAGGAATTAAACTGGGAAAAAAAAATCTGTGCATGTTTGTTAGTTCCTCAGACTTAGTGCAACATTTCTCATTCTGTGGTTGGTATGAGAATGTGATGAATTCAGATTTGAATTTGTAAGAATGTTTACAGAATATATAGGCTTTTATTAAAGCAAGTATAGACAG
Source organism: Lepisosteus oculatus (assembly GCF_040954835.1). Classification (NCBI taxonomy): domain Eukaryota; kingdom Metazoa; phylum Chordata; class Actinopteri; order Semionotiformes; family Lepisosteidae; genus Lepisosteus; species Lepisosteus oculatus. The sequence goes on along the minus strand of NC_090696.1, from coordinate 41,222,688 downwards.
AAAGGAATTTCAGCCATCCATCCATTTTCTAATCTCTTTACCCAATACAGGGTGACATGGCAGTCAGAGCCTAACCTGGCAAGCAAGGTGGGATACACCATGCATGGGATGCCAGTCCATCACAAGGCACACAAAGACGTAGACCCATATACACTCACACCAGGGCCAGTTTTCTCAGAAGCCAATTAATCGAACAGTTTTTGGACTGTGGGTGGAAACTAGAGCACCTGAACAAAACCCATGTGAACACGAGAAGAACATACAAGCTCCATACAGATAGCAACACTTTAATTGAACCCAGTGCCCCAGCACTGAGGCAGCATTGCTAACCACTGCACCACAGTGCATTTATTTATTACACAATTAGGAATTAATTAATAAAATATTTCTTAAGTTGACCGCAAGAGAAACACCTTAAGCACCTTAAGCACATTAATTTCACAGACCCAATATAAAACTACAGTTTACTAAGAACTGTTAGAAGTTTTAAACTAAGAACAAGAATATTCCGTTTTATCTTGCATAAGCAGAACACCAGATTAAGGAATTATGTTATTAGTATTAACATAAATACAATACATAATACTTTATTTATAAAAACCAACGTTGGTAATAGTGTAAACCTATAGTTTTGGTATGGTGACATAAAATGCTCTCAGAAAAAAATATTAAATGTATTGCCCTCTATCTCTGATCTTGAAATAAATGCAATGCTTATGTTGCTTTAGCAACCACTGCAGCTTGTATTCCTTTGTTTTAATTTTTTCATAGATCCAGTATAAAGCTAGAGCTGCAAGCATTTTTGACAGCTTCCAAAAAGTACTATATTTCTGAAGTACTGCATAAAAGCAATTTGGCAGTAACATTATTAAGGAATGCATATTAATTTCAATGAAAAAAATGTTGAAGAAATTGTTGTGTCTTTAGTAGTGACTTCAGACTTTTTTATGTTTCTTTTTAAATTTGCTTTTACCTTGGAATTGAAATTATTTGTAAAATTGTTAGTAACTAACACATATCTTCTCATGGCCCTTATAAACATAACTGCTGTTCTTATCACACTGGTTTCCTGTCAGTTTTGCATGATAAAGCTTAGTTTTCTTACACTTGACGGATGTTATTACCCACTTCCTGAAAAAAAAATAAAGTCTGGGGGAAAATAAGAACATAGTCGTAACCTGTAACACAACTAACGATACTCACAATAGCCACCGTTTACTTAAAGCTCTGAAATAAAGCCATTGAAACAGGAAGGGTGAAGACACAAAATAAATTAAAAAAAGACAAACTATGCAATCTCCCACTTTCTCACAACAGAAACCAAACTAAAAAAAAACAAACACATCTTACCCTATTGAAACTAGTGCTTTAACATTTAGAACAAATATTCAGTTAAAAACAACACACCACAACTGTTATACTTACAGCAAACATAAAACATTTCAAAACCAACTAATGAATAATAATTGGCAACATGGGTCAAGTCGGCTCGGGTCTCTCAAGGTCTCTTCTCAACGAGGTTGACTCTCTAAAATTGGATCCAGCCAATCAAATAAAGGCACATGGTATCGGCCAACCTATCCAATCCATCCAATCTCTGCTGAATTCTCAGCAGCCTGGACAGACACCATAGAAGTAGGGAACAGAAAGGAAAAAAAAACATGCCCACCCTCATGCCAACAGGCGTAACATCAGACTTCCTAGCTCAGATAGACTCTATTTTAGACCAATTTATCTCCCACAACCTGGGATCAAAGGCACTTTCTCACCCCATCTTGAACAAGCAGCTCTTCAACCCTTATCTTCCATGAAGAACAACTATCTCCCTGCACCTGCCATTAAAACTACTCTTTTCTTCCACTTATTCTGATGTTGTTAACCCTCCCTTAAATTCCAGAACAACTGTGCCAGCCTTGTCTCCCATTTTCTCCCTCTCCCTCTTCCCCTCTCTTTTCCACAACCACTTGCTCTGCTCACTCCTTCTTTCTCCACCTTTCTGGTTGATTATCCAGTCCACCTCAAGTACAGCCCCTGCCTACAGTATCTTCATTTTTTTGTCTCTCCTCTTTCCCCATTCTTCATTCCATGGTCCCATTAGGAGGCCCCACAGGCACTGATGAACACTTCACCTCGAAGGTGTAACAAGTCTGCACTATTACCTCTCTTGATCCCCTGTCTTCTTGGATCCTGAGTCAGAACATAATGTAGGTCCTGTTCTTGAAGGACATATCAATAGCCATCTTTTATAGTGACTACCTTCTGTCTCTTGAGGATCTCCAGCTTTACTAACACTGTTCCATTTTTAGCCTTGGGATGAGGATTTCATGTTCTCCTGTGTGGAATACTGCTTTTGATTGTCAGACTAAAGTAAAATAATCTTTGTTTATGTAATCTTTTTTCATGTTATCTCAACATGCCTTCTACAGTGCCTGTTCTACTTAACTCCTTTTCTATAGGCAAAGGATTTTATATTGTTGTGACTTAGGGGAAGCTGAGTTTCATCTGAGGTTAGCAACATGTGGACTTCCCAGCTTGATTACCATACTCAGAAGATCTGGTTTATGTTTGGTGAGATTCCTGTAACTGTCCTTGGGCCAGGGGACAAGTAAAGAGGGAAGAAAATACAGCAGCTTGAAGTATTTACTCAGATTCATTAATTTCCCCATGAATCATAAAGACCAACATATTAAAGAATAAATATTCAATGTATACTGGGCTATTCCTAGTGAGATCTTTAAACCAGCCTCCAAAGGAATAAACTATAGTGTTAATACAGAAATAGGAGGGAAAGAGAAGGAAAGAACTTTGTCATAACTATCATCCATCTCCCTCTGCTCTTTCTAATTGTGCTTGGAAACTGATTCTGTTCAACTAATCTGAAAAGAATATTGAACTATGAACATTATTTGAAGAGAGTTTGCTCTGATCTTTATTTAAGAGACTCTGAATTCAGAATCAAGACAGAGAAGGTGACATTAAGGTACAAAACAGGATGAGCAGGTTTAAATACCAGCTGGTATTTTCCTTTCTATTACAGAAAATATGATTATACGTATGTACATAGGTGATTCAGACCATGCTACCCTGGTCTGCTACACACCCTCTGGCTGTAACAGTATATATACTGTATACAAAGAAATAGTACTTATAACTGCAACCATTTTATAAAGTTATCAGAACATATTTTTAGCAGATTCACTGACATTTTATTAAATTGATAAAATAAAGGTAAATCCATGGTGCTGATTATTACTTGCCATCCACAAGTCAAAACATTGGAAGCAGTACAACCTACACATTTATGATACATCATTTTGTACCATAATCTGCCACTGTACAGTGGGGCTGAAGTCAGGTGAGTAGGGCATACACACCAGAATGATCATATTCTCATATTACATGTAAATGTGTTACTTGATCAGCCTGAGGATGTGCACAGTCCTGCTGGAATGTTGTCAGGTCAGGCTGAGCCCACATTAAGACTAGGAAATGAGGTCCCAAGAATTGATCAATGTAGCATCATGGTGTAAGGTGGCCATCAATCACTACATGTAGATCTTTGGTGACTAGGCATGCCTGCCCAGAGCCGAGAACATCACACTTGGATCTCCACATCAAATGGTCTGTTGTACACAATAATTAGCATATTGTTCTACACTCATGTGTTATACTCATTAGTATATGTCCATCGGGGAGATCAACACAAAATCTTGGTTCATTGCTAAAAAAGAAGTAGAGGCGTTGGCTCAGCCATTGAGTGAGTCTGCCTGAGATGATTCTCTCATAAATTGTTTATGTGACAAGTGGAGCATTCTAGATTTGACATTCAACATGCAACAAAGTCACTAGAGCGCCTCACAATCTGTCATGGATGAGCAATTAATCCAAATGACTCCAAAAATATGAAGGTCTTCACTAAAGTCTGGGAGGGAGGATGACAGCCACACCACTTTCTTCTAGCTGTTTAAAATCATAATAATTCAAAACGTCCTTTCTTGCAGGTATGTACAGTATATCAAACCCCTCTCACATATGGTCTCATGCCTCCCTCCTCCATCCCATCTTGACATAGTGGTGGATCATTCCTCACTCTGCATAGGGGTCCTATGTTACACCACGCCCTTGGAGGACTCGTCATTCCACCTCACATTCCAAAACAGTTACCAATTAGCCCATTTACCCCAGCCTATTTAATGCTGCTTCACACTCTCTCCTGTGCTCAGTATTAGGGTTTTTCCTGGCTAGAGCTACTCTGATTCTCGTTAATACTTACGACTTGTTTTTTGGCTTCCTGACCCTGGTTTGTTCTCTGACTACATCTCCTGGTTTTGGTTTTGGAACTTTGGTTCCTGTTCTGGTTTTGACTCTCGGCTTCCTCAAGGGTTATGGCTCCGCTTCTGGTTTTTGTACTTCTACACCAGTTTGTTTGACTTCGGCTTTCGGACCTCGGATTGTTCTATCGACTACGCCTCTGGAGATCATCCTGGTTTTCTGCATAGGGTCCTCACTACTATTTCCTAACATCCTAGGCTCTTCATCCTATGCAGGCAATCCCTTTATATGTAACCATTCACTTAACATCCTCAGCACTCCTACATCTTTGGTGTCATTACCACTCCTCATAAATTCTATTTTTTCTTTGTTGATCAGTATATTTCCCTTCAACACCTGCAAATAGAAGATTGTTCTATGGTGCAGAGGGTTTTTTTTGGATGTTATCAGATGTTCCAGTTCCCTTATTACATGGCATCAACAGCAGCCAAAAGTCTTTATACCACCAAATCCTTTCTGTTGCAAGGCACTGAACCTACTATATACTGTACATTTTGTTTATTGTCCGAAAGGCACAGGTAAGATTAGAACACACTTTTACTGTATGTTCACATGGAAAAAATATTTTTTCCAAGTGAACATAAAAGCATGTTCACATGGAGATGCTGATTTTTTCTCCCATTTCATTTATTACTTTTATCCCAAATTATGATATGTACTGTAAAAGCATAACATGTATATCTGAGTGAAAACTCTCTTCTATAATACAAATAAATCATTGACTTTTCCTGGCAAATGTGTTTAAGTTTCTTTTTTCATTGCTCATGGATATTCTTTAAGCAAAGTGAGCATGTGCTTACCATACTAGTGGCTCTGCAACATTTGATATTTTTTTCTGGTACAGACAAGTCGATAGGGTTGAAAGGTCAGTAGGTTCATAACTATGTATCTTCATAATGATGAGTAGGGAAAGGCATCACTGTGTTTCTGTGAGACATGCGGTAGGTAATCTGTATTTGCTCTTTAAAAGACAGGGCTAGATGAGCTTTGCTCAGAAAAAGCTAAACACAGAGGACACAGAAATCGATCAGGACTTGATGCTAATGCACAATTATAGAGGAGCAATGTAAGAAGCAATAGGTTTTATTTCAGTAAATTGTAATGAGCAGAAGGGGAATTATTTGATTTAGCAAGCTCACACACTGACATAAATGACACTTTAAGCGATTTATGTACTTTTATCATTATGTATAATGTATAGCTTAAGTGTGACAGATCACCTTGTGCTATTTGTATCATTTCTGTTTTTCTGTCTTTATATAGAGAAAACATTCATACTGGCTTTGGACTGTAATTGCATAACAGGATTTCAGAAGTTGTGTCATTAAATCTTTGCTTGCATACAGTACATTGTTGTTGCATTGTAAGTGCTCATTATAGAATTTTTGCTTTTACTTTGGGTATAAAATATGTTTTTTTTTCACGTACCGAGCACATATATTTTAAAAGACTGTAGATTTAGTGTAACACATGGTAACAGGTAACAGTAGAGACAGGACTGGACAATTGATGGTGCAAATGATAGTTTTCTCAAGGTTTTCGTTTTGAAGTTCATAAATCCCCTTGGGGAATGCAGGTTTAAATTAAATGATTTAATGGCTGTTTTTATTTGTCATTCACCTACTGTAGATACATATGGCTGATAGTTCCTCTGTGAAAACACAGTGACATGTATTATGGTTTTTAATCATCATTCACTCATGCAGCAATTAGACTTGAACATGTTGACTCCCAGATGTTACAAACTAATGAGAGGTGTTTGTTAACGCTTCAGAAATACAGTGTGTGTTTTAGTAAACAGAAACCATTACAATTATGATTTATGAACATCTAGCAGTAAATCATATACCAGATGGAGCAAAAAGCAGTTAGTACTGTATGTGGCCTTCATTTTAAGCCTAACAGACCCTGTATTATTGTTCCGAAACAGAAACACAGACTAATGTTGCATACAGTACAGACTATAGTTTTTCTGGGTGAACGTTGTTTTCTGTTGGTATTTGTGGTCCCAAATAAATTGAAAAGAAGGAATTTAGTTAAAGATGGCTTGCATAGATCCAGTATTGTTCCCATTCTGACTATTGCTTTGTCCAGGATTAGTGTCATGGATGTCGAAGGGGACGAACCATGGAATGGCAGGAGAGCGGAAAAAGACCCTATGTGTAGCGGCGAGACGGGGGTTAGCCAAGGCTCAACAGTTCAGGAAATGCCGTATAGAAACCAATGTCCTCAGCGCACGGACAAGAGTGACCTGGTGCTAGGCGGGTCTCAGGACATCCGAACCTCAATGCTGAGCGAGAAGCAGAGCAGAAACAGGAAGTGAATAGGCTACACAACAAGACACAACAGAAAGACATGAATAATCACAGGGAACTAGGAACAGGATAGAACTAGAGCATCCTCTAGGTGTACTGGGTGTGACAATAAGTTTCAGAACATACACAAAGAAACTCTTTACTTACAGTATATAGAACATCTTTACTTGCTTAAATAGAAACAAGTAAAGGGGTGAAGTGGATCTGCGCCTGTGGCTGGAAGGTTGCCGGTTCAAATTCTGCAGCTGGCAGAGGAATCCTACTCTGTTGGGCCCCTAAGCAAGACCCTTAACCCCAGCTGTTCCAGGGGTGCCATATAAATGGCTGACCCTGTGCTCTGACTCCAAGCTTCTCTGTGCCTGTGTGTGTCTCATGGAGAGCTAGTGTATGTGAAAAGACAAATTCCTAGTGCAAGAAATTGTATGTGGCCAATAAAGTGATCTTATCTCTTATAGAAGCAAGTTTTACGAACATTTTATTTTCTATTTTTCAGTTCAGTCCAACAATAAAAAGTAACCAATCTCTACCCCTTCTGTACTCCCCTTCATGTTTTAAAATAGTGTAACTTCTGTTTTCCAGCAAATTAAATTCAAAAGTGGTAGTGGAGGCTGATGAAGAAGAGAAGAGTCTCCTTGTAGCAAGACATATCTATCCTATATGTGCCTTTATATCTGTATATAGCTATGAAATGATTTGTGTCACATTGCAAATAATTATTTGTCATGCAAATAGTTATAAAGTTTGCAGCCTGGTTATTACTTTATTAGCAAACAATGTCAGAAAAAGAAAGCAAATACATGTCATATAAGGCTTGGTATTCTCTTTTAATAAGGGTGTATACCAGTGACTTCTATTACTTTGCATGCATAGCAAACTACTGTAGTATCAAGACCTGATTTTAATAATTGGATTGATATTTCTTATTTATAAAAAATCTTAATTTGTATTTTATGGCATATTTAAGTTTTCAGAAGACGTTTGATAAAGTTCCGCATTATAAAGGTCGTTAAGTTGTAAGTGTTGAAAGTAATGTGTCTATTTAAATTGAGGGCTGCTCAATGGATATAGAACTGAAAGCACAGATAGTGAGGTGAATTCACAGAGGTGAATGCTCAAATTGGGGTGATGCCATTAGAGGAATGCTACTAGATATTGGGACCGAGATGATTTATATTCTGGTCTAGTTACTGAACTAAACAAGCTTGCAAATCATATCAAAACGGAAGGAAGAGCAAACACCATCCAAGCAACAGAAGAAATTCAAAAAGATAATGCAGTCAAAAGGCTGCACTAAGCCTATAGCTAGCTGCATGCAGTTGGAAGAAAGATACTGTATAAGATGATATACACTTTGCTTGATGAAGCTACATAAAAAAAGTATTTGTGCTGATAATTTACATTTTCTTGACAAGGGTTTGGTGGTCTCATGGAAGGGGAAAGCCATGAATTAGCATATGTACTAATATTTATAGAATATGTACCATTTATACTGTATTTACAGAGCTGCATACCATTGTTACTTTAACATCAATAATAGACCAACTACCTTTTAATCTAATCATAGCTGAGGCAGTGTGTACTGTCAAAGAAAATAGTTTTTTCTTTTTTCTCAGAATAATTAGCAAATGTCTTTGATATATTTTATCCTATTGTTGTGCCATGCACAGGTTTTAGGCAGCATAAATCTTACTCATACAGTACATACAGTCATCACACACAACTATAAATACAATTTCATCTTTAATGCCTCCATGATTTAGCAGACACAGGTAAGTCCCCAATTCTGGATATGACTGTATCATCCAAACAATTGAGAAGAGTCTCTTTTTATATGCTGTCTAGATTATTTTTCCAGGCATTGCAATATATTGTGCGGTTTTTGTAATGTACCTTTCCTACAAGAGTTAAAAAAAGGCCCTTCTTTGCTCAGCAACACAAATAAAAAAACTGAGCATTTTACTATTAAAACAAAATGGTACCTTGCCCTAGTCACTTACATTAATAAATTTATAAATATTAGTCTGAATTATAGTTCTCCTGACAGAGCGGTCAAGTATAATTTTTTTTTTGCTTTATCAACTTGGGTTCTTTGCAGCTTATTAGACTTTCATTGCTCATGCCACTCAAAATCTTTTTGCATTCCACTCACGTCACACATGCCAAAAGTGGCCGACACATGCTCTGGACAAGGTGAAGAAGCAATAAAAACTGCAAACAGAAGGTTAGGATACATAGTTATAACAGACTTGAAATCAAGGGATGTTATATTAAATAGCACAATATGCTAGTGCAAGCCATCAGCATTTTCCATGGGGAAATTCCTTTTTTCCCCTTGCAGAGCTTCCACCAGTGGCAGCTGGTGAACCATGGAGGTAGAGGTGGCAGAATTACAACAGAGCCAAAAGAGTGGAATTAGTGCATTGAAGCAGAGCCTTAACCCATCTGAGAAGTACTTTTATAACATTCATAGTTTATTCCCTCTGGCAAATGCTTTGTCCTCTAAAAAAATCCATAAACAATTCTGTTTTTTTTTTCCTGTGTCTTTTAAAAAGTCATTTTTAACACACTTAAGCGGCTGCCATAATCTAAGCCCCTTAATCGGTGGAAAAAACCTGTTTGCTGGCATGTACTATATAACTACAGAAATGTCACATCGTGTCACACAACAGTTCAGAAGGTAGACTCACTGGTTTGGGAGGAAGCTGTAAACATCTGAAGTGTCCCTCTCCTTGTATCCATCTTTTTCTGAAGTGTTATTCTTTCACCCTGTCTTTTTTTTCTTGTACTGCAGAGATGTCTACTTCACTAAACTTTGCTTTCCTATTACTGTCACTGAAATGATCAAGGCTTCATAGGGCTTACATTGCTTGACAGTTCTTCACAGGTGTAGACAAGGCTTGACAGGACTTCACAGGGCTGTACCGACTTGAAGCATGCTTGTCTGCGATCTACTATTTTTATCTATCCATCTATGTCTTCTGTCTCCCTCTCATTTGTTGCTTAGAATCGACTGCAATAGATTAAAATTAGAATCTGAATTATTTGAATATAGTACACAGTAAAATGTAAATTATATTAACATAAAATATTTGATTAAATATGAAATAATGTGTTAATTTGAAAGCAACATTTTAAGCAACATTAAACATAATCTACATAAATAAAAATTAATATGCAGCAAATGTTTGTGAAAATCATACTGAATCACCCCCACCACCATCTCATGCCAGCAATATTCAGAAGTCCTGATGTATTCCTTTTAATGATAGAAGTCTTCCCCAACTTTATCCATACCTTCTCTCTGAAATGCAATGTTCCAAAGCTCAGGTAACATTCACTTTTATATCTTCTGATCCTACAGCCACGAAAGCACACTTCTCTTGACAAGATAAGAAGTCTCTTTCAGTGTCATGAGAATTATGTATAAAGTCTATGGAAAGATGTCCGACTAGAGGAAGCAGGAAGGCTTTAATTCCTTGTCTTAAAAAATATTGTAACAGATATCCTCCTAACTATTTTAGCATTAATCAATTTGACTTAGTGATTACTTTAATGTACTTTGATTCGTTATACTTTGGGTTTTTTATTTGTTTCATATCTTTAGATCCCCTAAGAAACCACTGGTGATGCAGCCAGGGATGAATACTGTATAACCTTCTGCTTTCTGACGTTATGCTCTCGTCAGTGGATCGAAATCAAATGCTTCAGTGGGGTCTCTCACATAGTTTCTGAGATGCTGACTGTAACCTTGACGGAAGGCTTAACATGAGTCCCCCAACCTCCACCTCTAGTGCCACAGGCTGAACCAACAGGAGGAAATTATTTTGGTGCTTATCCCCCTCTCCAGCTGAAGTACTACCTCATTTATTCTACTTGATCTTGAACTTGAACTTTATTGCCATATGTAACTGGTACTGGTACAATGGAATTCTTACTTACAGAAAGTCTCTCGATTGTAAAACAAGTGTAAAAAAACAAAACAAAGTGCAAACAGTGCATCAAGACAATATACAAACAAACAGTTGACAATGTGCAAGTAAACATGTAGACAGTTTGAATGTAAACAATACAGACATGTAAACAATGACTGGAGATGTGCAATAGATAAGAAATCATAAAGAGGTAGATGGTGATGGTGTAGGTGTGGTCCGAGGGGGATGGCTAAATGTGTTTGCCAATCTCACTGCTTGTGGATAGAAGCTATTGAAGAATCTAGTGATAAGTGTCCATATGCTCTTATATCTCTTGCCTGAGGGCAGTGGGGTGAAGAGCTCATGCCCGGGGTGGTGACTGTCCTCTGTGATGGCCAGAATTCTACCACGGCAGCGGTCCTCATAGAGCTGTTTAATCTCGGTGAGACTGCAGCCGATGATCTTCTGGGCCATATTGACCATTCTCTGCAGTGGCTTTCTTTCTCGCGAAGAGGTGTTGCCATACCACGCGGTGATCCTGTTGGTGAGGATGCTCTCGATGGTGCAGCGGTAGATGTTCACCAACACATGTATTGGCATTCCCCATCGCTTGAGGCACCTCAAGAAATAAAGGCGCTGCTGAGCCTTCTTCATGATAGAGTCAGTGTTCACAGTCCAGGTTAGATCTTTAGAGATGTGAATTCCCAAAAACCTAAAGCTGGTGACTGTTTCCACTTCTGTTCCATCAATACTGAGTGGGCTGTGAGTGTGTGGCCTGTGTCTCCGAAAGTCCACTATTAGCTCTTTAGTTTTCTTTATGTTCAAGTCCAGGTTATTGCTATGACACCACCTAAGCAGCTGTACGACTTCATCCCTGTAAGTGGACTCGTCATCATCACTGATCAGTCCTATTATAGTGGTGTCATCTGCAAACTTAATAATGCGGTTGTTGCTGTGTCTTGCTGTGCAGTCGTGAGTGAACAGGGAGTACAACCTTGGACTCAGACAGCAGCCTTGTGGGGTTCCAGTGCTCAGGGTGAGTGGTGTTGATGTTTTATTGCCTGTCCGCACCACCTGTGGTCTCTCGATAAGAAAGTCCAGCAGCCAGTTGCAGACAGAGTTGCACAGACCTAATCCCCTGAGCTTTGTCACCAGTTGACTGGGTATGATGGAATTGAATGCTGAACTGTAGTCCACAAACAGCATTCTCACATACGAGTTCTTAGTGTCCAGGTGTTCCAAGGCTGTATGCAGAGCCAGGGAGACAGCATCATCCACTGATCTGTTGTTCTGGTAGGTGAACTGCAAGGGGTCCAGGGACTCTGTGATGGAAGAGTTGATGTATGACAATACCAGCTTCTCCAGGCATTTCATCACCACAGATGTTAATGCTACTGGGCGGTAATCATTCAGGCATGTCACTTTTGCCTTTTTGGGGGTTGGAACAATAGTGTTTTTTTTAAAGCAGGTGGGGACCATGGACTCTGACAGGGAGGAGTTAAAGATGTCCGTAAACACTGTGGTCAGCTGGGCTGCACATGTCCTCTGGACACGAGGTGGTATCCCATCAGGCCCTGCAGCCTTACTGATTTTCACCCTGCTCAGAGTCTTCTGTACGTCCTGCTCTGAGAGTTTCAGAACAAACTCGCCCTGCACACTTGGGGTCTTCTCAGCATTGCCCGTGTTCAGAGCATCAAAGCGGGCATAGAAATGGTTTAGCTCGTCAGGCAGGGATGCGTTGTTCGTGTCAACCTCCTGGCTGCAGCCCTTGTAGCCTGTGATTGACTGTAATCCCTGCCACGGCCTCCGGGTGTCAGCACACTGCATTTCAAGCTGCACTCTGTAGCTCCGTTTGGCGCGTTTTATGGCTTCCTCTAATGCATACCGTGATTTCTTGTACAGCTCTTTGTCCCCCGATTTGAACGCAGTGGATCTATCTTTTATTTTATTGCGAATGTTGTTGTTGAACAATGGTATCTGATTGGGAAATTACCTAATTTTCATTTCTGGTACACAAATGTCGGTGCAGTATTTAATATAGCTGGTGACCGCGTCCATATACTCATTTAAATCTGTGTCGGGAGCTCTGAATGCGTCCCAGTCTGTACTATCAAAGCAGTCTTTTAACCTGCTTTCCGCCTCCTCAGACCAACAACGCACTGACCTGTTTACAATGGGGGAGGTCTTCAGCTTCTGTTTGTACTCAGGAAGCAACAGGAGAGTGATGTGTTCCGACTTACCGAAACTCGGTTTGGGAAGCTCTTTGTATGCTCCTTTTTATTGTTGTGTAGCAGTGGTTCAAAATATTGCCTCCTCTTGTCAGTACAGTGACATGCTAAATGTATTTTTGCAGTACTTTCCTCAGATTGCAGTGGTTGAAGTCCCCAACTACAATTGAGAGGGCTTCTGGGTGGGAGTTTTCGTGTTTGTTGATAATGTTGTGGAGTTCGCTGTGTGCTGCTTCCACGCAGGCTCCTCTTCTGGCATTACAGGGATGAATCACTATCTTCAGCACAGATGCTATGCGTCCAACAGGTCCCATGCAGTCTGACTCAAGTACTATGAAATCTGCAGATTCTTTCTGTTCTTCTTGCCGAGATGCTGAGCAGCCTACTGACTCTCTTACAGCCTTGGCCTCGTTTTTGCTCTTAGGTCAGAAAGCTGGACTGTTTGCCAGCTTAAGCCTCTGGTTTAGAAACTGTGCAGTGTACCGGTTTGGTGTTACAAACCCAGCTCCTACCCAGGAGTAGAGCTCGTTTAGAAAGTTAACCAATCACCTCACCTGTTTAGCACCACACCTCCAACTTTTTCAGATTTTAGGAACTCTTCACTCACTGCTCAGTATTGGGTCTCCCGTCTCAGAGCTACCTGTGTGTTTATTACTTGGTACTTAATTTTTCTGGCCTCAGACTCACCTTTTCCTGACTTCCTTGTGGATTTCGGCTCTTGGTTTCGGCGATTGTGTTTCTCTCCCACTTTGATACTTGAACCCATTGACTCGGATTGGTGACTACGACTCGTGGTAGTCTCTCTCACGGTTTCTGTTGATCTATTTTGGTACTTCGCCCAGGATGCCCTTTATTCTCATCACACGTGCTCTCTACAGAACGTGTCAAATTAGCTCACTATGTCAAATTAGCAGACCTATCACACAGTCCTGGATATGCTCATATCTTCTGCCTCCCTCTGGGTACCACTTGGATCCTGAGAATCTCCTTGTCATTGCCTCTGCCAGTGATTCCTGGTTCTCATCTGCACCTCTTAGTCACATCTTCCACTGAGTCTGACAGCTAAAGCTGAGGCTAAGATGCTCCATCTTTCTTACCCTTTCACACATATAGTACAATAGTATTTAAAATTGTTCACGAGGGCTCAGAAGTATCATTCTGAGAGGTATACAGTATTTAAAGAAGGTATACCTGAAATCTCAATGGATTTCATTTGGTCTGTAGTCTGATTCTTCCCAGGACCAAGATTCCAAGGTCACTGTTTGTAATCCAAAGAAAAATCCACCAATGACTGATCTGGAGGTTTGGACCCAGTACTATTGTGCCTTTTCTGATACCAACTCAGGTAATCATCAGCTGTTATGTGGCACCTTAATAGGTATTACCAACACATCTCTCTGAAGCTGAGCTGGCCTTCTGACATTTTCAACCAAGTGACTGCAAGCAGTCTGAGTCAGGATTTAAACTTTTCTCCAAAACACCAGTCTGAGAGAGTGAGTCAGTAAAGTATAAAATTCTGCCCAAAATATTGTTTCTGAAAGAGAAGAACAGATACCCAGTTATTTTCACCAGATCAATGAAATTTGAAAGTTTGACTCTTTTTATTGACATCCTGAATATGCAAACATATTTAACACCAATTTATAGCCGGGACAAACCAAGTTCTCCCAACTGTCTACCATGTTGCTGGACCGAAGACAACAACTTTTCACAGAGTGTTTTAAGTACTACTTTTAAAGACAGGCATCATGTGCAATGCTGCTTCCTTGCAGGGCTGACCCCAATGCTAGGCAAATAACTCTCTGTCTCTTCTCTCTGCATTGGGACATACCCTACACAGAGAAAGCAGCTTCCAAGTCAGGCCATGGACCAATTCAGCCAGCTCCGTCTTCTCAGCAGGAAGTTTAACCACATCAAGGACATTTGGCTGACTGATCTTTGAGTATAAAACTATTTTTATTTTCACATTTTAATTCTTGAGAGTTGAACTAATAACACTTTTGATGTTAACTTCACGATAGTAAATGTATATTTACTTGTATCTGAGAATGTGAATGTGATGTAAGTATATGAGACTGATAAAACCTACAAGGTAGACAATTATACATGATAACAGATGTATTTTAACTCTGAAGTTATTAACTTTATCCTTGTAATCCCTGAGTTTGTTTCACAGGCATATTCTAATACTGTATGTTTGTTGTTATGCAGGTGTTGGTGCTATATTTATGGAATTAGGTAGACCCTGGATGAAGGGTGATGGGTTACCATAGTAGCCACAGCTATACTGGCTGCTGGAGGATGAGACACAACTGTGAAGGCTCTTAAAAACATACTGAACACTCCCCGACGGGATGAGAAGGGCAAAGCTCCAGAAGGGGAGGAACTTCCACCGGCAGTCCCAGAGGGGATTGCACCCGAGCGTAAGGCCATAGTTTTTCTTCTATTTAATTTCTTTTTGCCTGTCCCATCATGTATCTCTGCTGGGGCAGACTGACCTTTTTCACACATCAAGTTTTTATTTTGTTTTGGCTTTGTACTCTTTGCTCTTTCAGATTGGACCCTATTAAATAGGGTAAATCCAGTCTGGTGACTGCTGTGCTGAGCGGTTCTTTTTCCCAGGCTGGACCCTGTTAAATAGGGAAAGCCCAGCCTGGATGTGTCAGTGCCCAGTGGTGCTTTTTTTCTTTTTTCTTTTTGTTCTTGTTTTTGCCTTTTTTGTGTTATTTTCAGTTCTCGCTAACCTCACACCAGCACCTCTGTCCCTGGCATGGACTAAATACCTGTCTCTGTCCTCTGTCCCTGGCATGGACTAAATACCAGTGTCTGCCACGGCCCCTCCCACTCCCACAATGTTACATATCAATAAAATGAATATTGCATATTTAAAATCCGTACTGTATGTGAGGCTGTAAGTTACAGTGTTTGATTGATCCCTAAAAGTAGCCAGATACACTCACAATCTGTTGTTAGAATTTCTGATTGTTACAGTAAATTTAAACCAATGCAACCCTTAATTCACTACTGTAAAGAAAACAAAATCATCAAAAAGGACAATGTAAGAGAGAATAGAGACATTTCTTAAAAATCGATGCCCATTAAAGTTAGTTGGAATAAGGCTTATTCAAATGATGTACAGAAAGACATTATGAAACCCTATGCTAATCAGTTTGTGCCTGTTTTTATAAATATTTTAATCTATCCCTTAATGGTACAGTACTGCTTTCAGATGGCTACTATAATACTAATACCTAAGAAATCCATTGTGAACTGTCTCAATGACTACAGACTGGTAAAAGCCTTGACAGGGTTTTGTTTAACATGTGCTTGAACCTATGCCAGTTTGCCTATAGAGCAAAGAATGGATGACAGTCTCTATGGGGCTACATGATATACTGTATTTCAACATCTAAAATCACCCAGCATGTATGTCCAGATTATTTTTTATTGATTACACTTCTGCTTTTATCACAATCATCCTTTTCAAGCTTTTTCGATAAACTACTGTAGTAGAGATGGGCTTTCACCAGATTGTGTATTATTTCCTACTGGATTTTCTTTTTGATAGTAAGCAGGTGGTGAAACTAAAGGACACCATCTCTACGCCTGTTACCCTAAGCACAGGTGCTCCTCAATGTTGTGTCTCATTACCTTTCCTTTATTCATTGTATATAATTCACTCAGACTCACTTTTGCTGATGATGCTACTCCTGTAAGGGTCAGCACAAATAACAATGAGTCTGTATACAGGAAGTAGTAGCTAAATTAGTTGAATGATGTAGCCTAAATAACCTGGAACGTAATACTAATGAAACAAAATAACATGTGGTAGACTTTAAGCAAGGCAAGGGAGTATTCTCACCTTTATACAATGATCAGGTTGCAGAGGTGGTGGGGAATTTTTAATTTCTGGGTACCACCATCTCTAATACTTTATGATAGGTGGTCAATACATCTACTATGGTTTGGAAAGCTCACCAAAGCCTGTTCTTTCTGAGACAATTAAAGAAGTTTGAAGTGTTGCTGAGAGGGTTGTGACTCTTTCCATCACTGCATGGTATGGTAACACTTCTGCCCAAGACAAGAAGCAGCTAGAGAGGTGCAACAGGGAGGCCAGAGGCCAGTATGGGACTGTAGAAGGAGGTTGAACTGCCATAGTTCAGACACATTCCTCACATTCTCATTAAGAATCACTCAGGAAGTGGGCACACCTTGGGACACCAGTTCTCTATAAGAGCACTCACTGAGGAGACAGAGGTTGTCCAACCAGACCCTCACAGTCACTTTGGACAGAAATTGCATGATCTTAGAGTAAAATTCTTTGAGGGTGGGGGGGAAGCAAAGTCAAGACTTATTTAGTAGCAGCCTCAATCGTTGTTGTGCCAGCCCACCGGTAAGAAAGAAGATGAATGAGAGGAAACTGTGCTAAATGGGATCAAATGGGTGAGGCATTTCCATTGTTACTAATTTCTTAAGTGTAGATAAATCGGCAAAACAAAAAAATACACTATATGCATAATGAAAATACACAATGAGGGATAGAGTAGATGGAGGTACTGAATATAATAAGAACAAAGGGGTATATAACACAACCGGTTAAGTAAATGCCCTTCTGACGTTTGACATGTGAGTCAAATGTCAAGTCTGAATCAAATAATACCCAAAAAGTTTTCAATTTTGTTTAAAACTCAAGTACAGTACCACCCACAGATAATGTTACTAACAATCCTGCACTGGCTTTAAATAGTTGATGGGGGGAGTGCTGAGAAGCATTACTTTAGTCTTGTTGCAGTTTTTAATGAAGGAATTCTTGATTCATCCATGTTTTTATGTCAGAGATGCAATTAGAGTGGAGACAGTCACTTCAGTGTCAGGTTTTACATGGAAGTCGATTTGAGTATCATCAGCATAGAATGATCATTTAGGCCATGTGATCTTAATAGCTAGCCAAGTGGGAACATGTAAGTTCTGAATAGCAGGGGGCCTAGTATTGAGCCCTGAGGAACACCATACTTAAGTCCAACTTCAGAACTGAAACCATCAAGAGAGACAATGTTATTGTGATCAGAAAGGTACAACTTGAATCATTTAATGCAGTGTCGGAAACTGCAAACCCAATCTCAAGATGAGACAGAAAAATATTATAGTTAATAGGGCCAAAAGCAACAGTGAAATTAAGGTGAGTGAGATTAAGAATGATAAGAGAAAGAGAAGCAGAAACAGAAGCCAGAACATCATTAGTGACTTTAACCAGGGGAGTTTTCTGTATGTTCTGTGTAGATGTCTGAAGCCAGACTGGAGGGGTTCGAAAAGGTTATTTGCAATGAAATGGTTATTTAAATGAATTGTTACAGGACATTTCAATTTGTTAAGAGGGTAATTAGAATATAGGAAGATAATTATTTAGGTTGTCCAGCTGCATTTGTTTTTGTTGTTTTTGGAACAGGGGTAACTGCAGTTGTTTTTAAAGGCTGCTGGTACCATACCAGTGCTCAGGGACTCATTTATTATGTTTAGGACAACAGATAGAGAACAGAGAATGGCGAAATATGACTGAAATAAAGTAATTTGAATGGGATCTAATGGTGGATTTCATGTACAACACCTATTTACTAAGGCATAGGCATGTAGTGTCAAGTAGAGAGAAGACAGAGAGAAAGAAACCAGCAAAACATGGTGTATGCATTATCTCTCCTTTCACTGAAGTCCAAAGGTTGAGAGTTACAGCTCTTTGGGCTGTTAGCACATTTTTCTAAAGTTCTGTCGGTTACCAAGGCAGTTAATAGAAAATTATATGCAGTATTCTGTAACACTCTCCTTATCAAGAAACACTCTACATTTCTCTGAGTTGTGATAGGTAATCTCTATAAATAACAAATTTCCTATCTCTGTGTGAACACCTGAATAAAGCTGTTTTCAATAATGCTGTATTTTGAAAGATGCAGTTCTTAAATAAGTAACAAAATTATTTTTACATTGCAAAAATTATTTTCATATCAAATAACTTTAAAACGTTATTCATTTGAAACATATTCAATAAGTCACAAACCTGAAGAAGGCTCTAACTGTTTTTTTTTTCATTCCATTTTTCTGAGTGGAAATAACCTTAGCTTCCTTCACAGCTGGCATGCTAATAGAGAACCACACTCGACAGATCTAAAAATGGGTTAAAACGGTTTTGGTCATATTTTAGGGGATGCAAGTACATTAATTGCATTACACATTATTTATAATCATGAATTGGTAAGGAGCTTGCAGTATATGAAAGGGAAACCTTAAAACCAAACCAAAACCAAACCTTTTTTCTCTTTAACCACTCTATCATACAAATAAAAGAAAACACACAAACTTCCACAACATGACAATTTTCTCTTTTTTTTGCAAACTAAACAGTTCTATACACATATAATCCCGGTGTGGCTCTGTTACTGATTTTTATTTATTTAAGGAATTTAAAAATTGAATTGCAGTTCCTAATCTGAAGTGTTACCAATATTGTCAATTATCTTGGGAAATATACCATTTAATGAATTTAGAACAGCAAAGTTGATAGAGATTTGTATGTCCAGGTATGGTTTTTCCCAGGTTTTCCAATTGCTTTTGTTCCAGTTCACAATCACCTTGATATAATCATGTAAGGCAAAGTGTACTAATTGTCTAGGAAATCATTTGTTAAAAACTTGGTTTTCCTTGCTCTTCCTTGCATACTTCCTTATTGAAGTAAATGACAAATCATATGAAGAGGAGAAGGAAGGAGGTATGCTTTAATGTCCTACAGAATAATTTCCTAAAGCTTGAAGTACTGTACTATGCAACAGATTGCTAAAATCTTTCAAGTAAAGGTTGAAAGCCAAAGATCTTGAAAATGTATGAGTAAGCCTCGTTGATGAACATGCAGATGGGAGATTTTTAAGGAGTAACACGCTTAGTCAACAGTGAGAATAAGATCACAGATGGGAGCTCATAAAAGGGCAGCCAACTGTTTAACTGCCTGTAAATTTGTTGAGGTTACGAAATGACTCAGGGAGGTGAACGCTTACATAATCAATATATTTTAGCTTTGGATTTTTTCTTTGCAGTCTTTTTTTACATTTAGTTTTTCACCCATAAAAGTATTTACTTGGATCATGCAAAGTTTGATTGAAGATATTCACTAAAAGCATATGTCATTTGTAGTTTAACAAAATGGGACACAGATAGAAGTGTTGTAATGCCTTCCACATGGCAAAATTAATTTTAATGAGAAGGCGGTGTAATCCTTGCCTTGAATCTCATTCACTTTAGAGACTGTTATTATAAAAGGTCCATACTACTAATGTGCAAGTCAGTTAATTTTGAAAGTCATATTCAAAGAGAGAAGGCTGAAATTTCTACAGTACATTTTAATGGAATAAATCCCATATGGAATGTTACTACCATTAGCACCAACACAAACAATCTTGTCCAACATACAGAATTGACAAACTATTGGTTGTGTATACAGTGTAACAAACAGTTCTTTCAGACCCTATGCAGACGACACGATCCAGGGAAAAGTGAAGAAACATGGGGAAAAGATCATGCAGGATACGGGGATGAAAACAGGGGGCATGTCCTTGGTGCGCTGGTGTTCGAGGGAGGTGTGGCTGAGGCAAACAATCCGGGAGAAAATCCAAAGGGGAATCCAAACGAAAGCAAAAGTCCAAAATCGGGCAGTCCAGCCGAGAACAGACAGGTTAAAAACAGGAACCGGCGGGGGGAACGGAAACAGGAACAGAAACTTAAAAACATGACGGAGCCAGGCAAATACAGGTCCTGGGCTTGCACGATATGGGAATCAAATGCAAAGCCCTGAATAAAGTGAGCTCCTGGCTTTTAAGGAGAACTGAAAGGGGGTTAGAACAGGGAGCAGGTGCGGACGATGAGTGGAAAACAAGGAAGGGCTGGAGCGTCCTTAAGAGGAGGGGTCTACGAACGTGATATACAGTATAAGTAGATCCCCAGCGCCTTTACAATGATTTATGCTGTCTCTGTAATGACCACTGTGAAAATTCCACACTTGCTCACTTTCATTTACAATGTAGAGCAGAAGATACAGTAAGTAATGGTACACTTTCAAGTAAGGTCACTCAGCAGTGACATGCTTGATTGTGGTTGTCAGGATAGAAACATATACACAGTTATATACATAACACACAGTTATAAACATATAAACAGTATACATTTGTAAATATTTCACAACCTATAAGTATTCATTCTGGGGAACAAATATAGCTTTTTCCACTGGGTATGTTATAAATTTGACTTTTAAAGTTTGAAATGTTTTTGCAAAAGGCATTGCATGTTTTTATAGCAAAATGAGCATTGTAGGTTTCAAATTTATTCCCGGTTTTACTTTATCCAAATTGTAAAATCCTCCTCATATGTCACTTTATTTTTCCCAACATTCCCAACTATTTTTCCAAGGTAAGCTTGGTAGAAATGATGCTGGTTTCAATAACTGAGCCTGGCATGATGTGTGTGAAATTGCAAAAGGAAATGGGGTCCAGTCAAGGGATAAACATGGAATGTGTTTCTTATTACAGAGGAGAAGCATATGATTCATCCATGAAAGAAGATGAGATGAGAGAAAGAAACAAAGAGACAAAGAGATGAGACAAAGAATAAGTAATGATACCATAAGATATTGCATTCCCCACTAACTAATGATATTTTGTTCAATAATGTGAATTGCATGGAACCCATACCCTATAAATGACATTAAATTCATTTGTTTGTTTTAGAATGCATTGTTGCTTTGTCAGCAGGACTGTCTATTCAATTGAACATGAAAACAAGGCTTTAGTGCCTAATGTTAATTTAACAGAGTGACAGAACGACAATAAAGAAAGTGCAAACCAGAATGCTTTCAGATTCTGCTTCTAACAATTGGCTCCATCATAAAATGTAATTGTAATCATAGTAGTCAACATGAATGATTTGACTAAAGCATATTAGTGAACAATGTCTTATATAATTGCTTGTTTTTCTCTTACCCAGTTGGTTAATGCTTCACTTTTGCCCCATATTCTTTGGGGCACAGTGGTCATCATTGGTGGCCTGCCAGGCTTGTTCCCTGGGTTTAGTTCCAGAAATGGGGTGCTATCTATGTGAAATTTGTATGTTCACATGGTTTCTTCCTGGTGCTCTGCTACACATCAGATATTTATATATATAAAACATATTGGTATCTTAACTGGCTTCTGGCAAAACTGCCCTAGGCATGAGTGTGTGCATACAGTATCTCCCCTATGTAGCGGCGAGACTTAATAATAAGGCAGAATTAAGTGTTTCTGAGCTTCCCAAATGAGGCCCCATTTCTCTGTTCATCTCTGTGGTGCAGCCACAGAGAGACCATTAGTGCAGGGTGATTTAAGGTCCTAGGACAGCTCCCAAAGGGGGATGCACTTAGCTAAGCCTGGCTATCATGATCAATGGTCATCCATTGGCGCCTATCTGTCTAGGGAGTGCCAGTTGGAGATCTGGACTGCATTACTAAGTGTCAGGACTAAGTGACTCATATCTCACCTTGATCAACCAATCAGGGACTGGTAGGGCCGAGTAACCCACGTGGGACTCTGATGCCCATGGAACTTTCAGCCAATCAACGAGCTGAAGTTCCTCCAGGTAAAAACAGGCAACACAGAGATTCAGATTCAACAAGATTCAGTAAGATTCTGGAGAGGATTCTGTGGACTGTTCTAAAGGGAATTCAAAGGAGAATTCCAGGGCAGGACGGCCCAGGAGCAGAGGGCTCCCAAGGGCAGGACATTCTCGCAGCGCGCCTCCTGACCATCCTGAGACTCAGCCCGGACAACCACGGAACGGCCAGTGTGTCCGAGTGCCAGAACTTTCCTTTGTTCTAAGAGTCTAGAGTGGAGGTTGCCAGAGAGTAACCAGCAGCAGGCCTCGTGAACAGGTCGGAACTGTGGACAGCTGAATTACTATTCAGAACTAGCTCTTCATCAGGAACGAATCGGTCCTCTTCCTGACTTGCTGGGACCCACAGTCATCTTTTCTCCTGTGCACAAACTTTGCTAGTTAAAGCCAACAGTGAGTAACAGCAGCGCACCGTCGCAAGCCGCACAGCACAGCCTGGCACCGAGTCAGAGAGCGCGGATTGGACAGCAACAAGCCTGCAACTTGATCATTCAGATCTCCTGCGGGTTTCTTTGTGCCCGCAGGAGATCTGAATCCCCAAAGATTGGATGAGTATTCAACTTCAATGCATTACAGCTTGAGAATTCAATTGTTATCCCAACTAGTTGATATCAATTTAATTCCTAAGAGTTATGTACTTGTTTTGAGTATCTGATGTAGAAGTTATAACCAAGTGCATTTACGAAACGGTCTTAATGAATGATATACTGAACGTATGTCCTCTTGATATATGTAACTCTTTGTAACTGACCGAATATACCTTTTGTATTCTGATAACCCTCTCGATAAGATCTGTTAGGTTTATATGCATATTCCATGTATTAATAAATGTATCCTCGTGTATTAGTACCTGTGTGTGCGTGTTGTTTGAGTTATGTCGCATGGTTGGACTCTAAAGCCATCAAAAGAATCAACTTTGTGATTTACTGCTACAATTAATAATTGTCTCAGTAAATGCCCAAACCCTACAGAACTGGTGCCTTCAGAGAGCCACTATGATTACATATTTGGCGTCCCTGATCCGGTTTTCTTACACCTATGATGGACCAATATCCCGTCCAGGGTGTACCCTGGCTTGCTGAGATAGCCTCTAACTCCCTCGTGACCTTGATTAAGAAAAGGCAGTTACAGAATGGATGGATGGAATTATAAACCTGGTGTGGCAGGTTACCCCATGAGAGGACTGGAATGACCAAGAGGCTGCCAGTACAGAAAACTCCACCATCCAGATGATCACATGCATCACCTTTGATAATGGGCCTTATCTGGTACACTAGTGGATGTTGATTTAAGTGGAATCAACATTTTCACATGGAATTTTCTTGTTAAAGGGTGCATCACAAATAAAGCTTAAGGTCTATGAAAAGGATTTTATAGTAGTGCTTTGGGAACTTCTAGCTAGAAGGCTTTCAGATTGAGAATTTTCCTAGATTTTTTTAATTAAGCAATTTATTAAGCAACGTAAAATCTGGGCATTTGATCCCCACCTGTGAAGAAGCAGAGTTTTCATGTGAGGAGATTCCAAAGACAGGGATCCTTCATATTAGTTATATTTGTTCAGTTCTGTGAATCGTACTGATTATTGAATCTCATGCAGGTGTGGATGCCTTTAGGTACAGTATTTAAGAAATATAAGATTAGGGCTGAAGAATAATGTCTTTGTTTATACTTTCCTATATACTGTACAGTATATTTTATAGTGGTTTGGGATAACAGAAAATAAATTGGGTAACACAAGCTGCTGCAAAAATGTCACTTGTATCCTGAGGATCTAATAAATTACTTACTTCAGAATTCAATTTACAAAGCCTGAGACCTCAAGGCAGTACTAGCCAATAACAAACCCCAGCTACAAAGAAATAAATTAATTCCATTTTAAAATTCTGTCCCCAGCACACTTTTAATATTATGGTTATGTTACGGTACATAATGTTCAACATAAATGGAAAAAAAGACATTAAAACCAATAAAATGGTTTGCATGAAGGTAGTTTTTAAAAGATTGTAGGCTTAGTCATTTTATAACCAAACAAGAATGGAACAGTACACTATGTTTAAGGTAAACAAGTTAAAGGATTTATGTGTTCTGATTGCCAGACCCCATCACTGTTGTTAAGAGTAATTATACTTCAAAACCTATATGACATACGTTAAGTTTTTTGTTGCTGTTATTTTTTCTGGACTTTCAGAGGTCTCTTTGATGTATTCTAGTAAAGCAAGTGCTTCAGTTATCATATGAAGACTTATAGTATGCCAGACCTAGACAAGAAAAATGTACATACAGTACAGTAGCTGCCAAAGAGCATGGCAACTTAAAAAAACATCTAAAACACATTCTGATGCAATATGGAGTTGTTAAACAGAAGTTCTGGAGGAGGTCAAAAGCTGCTCTCTTAAGCATAAATATCTTCAACACACTTTGCAGACATGTTTTCTCTCATCCATATCTCTACTCCATCTTCTTCTTTGCAGTGTCTCCCCAGCTCATTCCTCACAGGCCTTGTCAGGGAGGTCTTGTCAGTCTCGACCTTATGCCTGTCAGACTGCCATTTCCTCAGCCAGTTGATTCATGCCAAATTTTAATACTTCATATATATTTCGGTATCTCATTTAATTCTCACATTTACTAGAGTCTGACTGAACAACTAAAATGACTTTGAAGCAGTATTGTCTATATCATTAAATGGCAATAATAAATAAGAATTTTACTATTCTAGTGTAAGCATCACATGTTCTGAGGTAGGGGAAGGTGGCTTTGTGAGAGTCTCCATCTTGGATCAAAACCCAGGCCCTGTGGTGTGGCCCTGATTCAAGTTTGCTACCTGTTAATTGAAATAAAACCTGCAATATGAGGCACAGCTGGTCTGAATGAGTCACTGGAACTCAGAGTGAGTATAATTCCACATGAAGGCAAGGAGCTGTTGGGACAGAATTTACACTTCTCTGGGCTTCCTCTGAGGTACATACAGGCCTAAAAAGAGGCTTATAAGTACCTAGGGGGAAAGGGGTTTCAGTCTGTGAGTAGGCTTCATCCTTGAAGAAAATGAGAGTTCCAGAGGGGAGTTCCCATTCATAACGGACTGGGTCACAGAAGACATATATTCTTAAAAAAAACATTTGAAAGATTCTTGAAAACTTTAAATAATAGAATTAAGTTACTAAAGGCCCAAACTAACTGTTAGTGAATAGCCAAAAATGCCTCCTCATCTAAAAGAATGAGGTTTTCTGTTACTTTGCTTCTAAGTTCCCGTTTATCTTACTTGGTGTTCCACGATAAAGGAGACATTTCTCATTGAATGACACCTGAAGAAGGCTCCACGGCCGAAACGTTGTGTTCTCTTTCTTCTTTTTTTCAGCATGGAATAAACCTATTACTTGTTCCTTTGCATTCCTCATTGAATACAAAGTTAAGACTTCACTTTAATATATGCCCTCTTGTAATAATTTTAATGAATGTCAAGACGAAACTCAATCCATCAAAGAAAAATTGGGAATGATCATTTGGAGGGTGCCGAAACCTGAAAAGGTCACTTTGTTGACTGGCGCTGAGTAGTAACTGTATTACCACATAGAAAAGGAGGGCACAAAATCCAACAATATAACTTTTTCGACTTTTTTCTTCTGAAAAAGAAGACTTTATTCATAATGACAAGCATGAATTTTACTGTGGTTGAAATGTATTAGCATTGAAAGAGTCCTTGTCCCTCGACTGAATATTAATTAAAGCCAAGCAAACTATCTTATTTGCATGCACAAGAGCCCAGCAGAACCTTAATTCTGGATTTACTGATAAGGGGAATCTATGCTTTAACCTATTTATTGGCTTACAGGATATTGATATGCATTTGAAGAGAGGATATAACATCACTGGTGTTGTACCTCATTTAGTCCTGCAAAACTATTTTGTAATAGTACGTACAGTTTTCTCTCAATCAGAAGGCAGATGCAAGCTTAAAAAAAATTATGGAGATGAAAGAAACATATGGAATTCTGAGAAACGCCAGCGGATGCTGGAGTGTATACTGCTGGTTTTTATTAATAGGGCGCCTGAAAGCTTGTTGGGGAATCTTAAATTAAATGAGTTATTGTGGGTGGATGGAAGGAAGGAGATGAAATTTAAGGATCATGTAATCATAATTATCCTTCACAAAGTAGTATCTGGTCAGAATATTGCAAGGATTGTCAGCATTTCACATCACTGAGTACTGACTACAATCAACAGTTACTGGAAAAATAGGAAACCCCCTCAAAGAAAATAGTGACTGCATGTTCAAAAAATGATTATTGTTTTCCTAAACAGCAATGGTTTCAAATTCCCATAAACTGCTCCACATTAAAGCAAGCAGCATAGAGATGTCAATAAAAGGCTGACATGACAGATTTGCATCTCAAAAATTCTACAGTATGAGGATACAATGGGAAGCAGACAGAAAAGGTAGTAAGCCTTATGGAAGTAAACCATAAAACTCAAGTGTCAAAAGGGGAACCAAGTGGTGTGGGTAGGCAATGTTCCATTTTTTTAGACAAAAGAAGAAACAGAACTTGAGAATACACCCATCTATTTTCTAACCACTTCCTGCAATATAGCATCATAGTGGAGCCAGAACCTATTCTGTCAAACAATGGGAACAAGGCATGAATGCACCCTGGACCAGACACCAGTCCATCGCAGGGCAGGCACAAACACAGACCCTCACACACTCACACCAGGGCTAGTTTTCCCAGAAGCCAATTAACCTACCAGTATGTCTTTGGATTGTGGATGAAACCACAGTCCAAACCGCTGCCAACACAGGGAGAACATTTGTTCTCAATACAATACAATTACAGCAAATTCCTTCCAGCAAATCGTGCAGATGGTGACATGAAAGGTTGAACTTTTCAGTACAGACATTGACGTAATTATAGAATATACATGTAAACGATACTGTTACATTATTCATAACTATACAATAAGCTCAAAAATTCACTCTTAACTCACAGACAGAATACATTGAAATGACTTACAACCAGAAAGAAAAATAACTGGTTTTGAAACTGATAAGCTGATTTTTCCTGTACCCTTATCTTAATCTTAGTGGAATGGGATTTGTTCACCAAGAAAGCAAACAAAGAGAGCATCCAGCATATACAGCATGAATTTGAATAGACAGGACCAATGTGAAAATGAGATATACTGCTGAAACTATCTATCTGCAACCGTAGTTCTATAAGATCTGTGGAGCTTGCTGTAAATTCCAGGAGAAAAATCCATCTGGTGTCCTTTTAATCAAGTTAAGAACTATACATTTTTTCGCAATCATCTTAATGAGTCCTGCTATTGATTGGAGTTATAGACTTTTGTTTAGCCCATCAGTAATATTATGTATGATGTTTAAATTGTTTTGCTCATAATTTTAATGTTGATATTGTCTCTTCTAGAAGCTAGGGTAAAAAGGACACTGTGCCTTCGGTTCTTTCAGAGCTGCTTTAGGTTTATGAATTCCAAGTTGAAAAGTATTTATTGAAAATGTCTGCTGGATCACTGGAAGGCTGAAGCAAGTTGTAAGTCACAGACGGATCTAACAGTTATCTTGCCAAAAACATCTGAAACAACTTAATTGAATTCAGCCTCCCTTAACTGATACTGTATTTTTTCTGCTGCTCTCTGTTTAAAAAGACAAGTAAACAAAATCTATATTACATCGACTGAGTGGATATTTGAATAAAGGTCTGGGGTATCCTATCCAGTCTTGAAGTTAAAACCCTAGGTAGCCAAGCCTCTGTAGAAATAAATGATTTCACAAATGATATTAAATTCAATATCCATCTTTGGCAAACTACCCATGGTCATACTGGTCATTTCAAAAGAAGGCATCAGTCTTCTTTGCTCAAACAGTTTTAAACCCTTTTATTGATATTTTATTACATACTCAGAAACATTATCAATAAGGATTTCAAAAAAAAATTTAATGAAAACACATTTAAATATATAAATAATATCAGTGTCCATACTTATAGACCATATAATTTAGAACAGTGATAATGACCTAAGTTGCATTAATATACTAGTATCTTGTGAAATTATTAACACTGAATGTACAGTATTCACCTTTAATAGGTGAATGCATCATGATCAGTCACTTGTTTTATTTAACAGTGTTTAAATTGTCACAACTCTGGCTTTGCTTACTGTCATTTTCTTTTCCTCTAAAATGTTATCTTTTGTGCAGTATAAATAGTCTAGTTACTGTACCTTTAGGCATTTGCATGCAAGTCTCTAATTTTCCTGGGAAACTCCTACTTTTTCCTAAATGCAGTGCAAATGAGGTAAAGGGGAGGAAAATAAAGTGGAAATGTCTCAGGAGAGATACAGTGACAACAATAGATTTTTGAACCCCCTATGTTGGTCTGTTTTCACCTATATTTTAGACCTAAAACATAAACAGATTTTGATGAAAGTCTCAATAAAAGATTATGATAACCTCTTAAAAGTATGACATAAGATATATTTACATCATTTAATTAACAAAATGACCCAACAGTAAATATCCTTGTGTGAATAAGTAAGTAAATATTGTATGTAAACCCTTTGATTCAGTATCTGGGGGAATCTGCTTGACAAGCAATTACTTCAACTAGACATTTTCTGTAACTGTTTATCTGTCTCTCACATTGTTTATTTAAGAACTGTGGCACATTGTTCATTTCAGACTGCTCCCTTCAGTTCCAGCCATTACATTTCAGTGGGGTTTATGCTCAGGCTTTGACTTGTCCAATTCAAAATGTGACATTTCCTTTTCAGCAAGTATTTTCTACTTCTTTCCACAGTATATTTAGGATTATTAGCTTGTTGCATAACTCACTTTACTCTCAGCTTCAGCTGACAAAAGGATGGCCTAACAATCTCTTTCAAACTGTATTCATACAATGCCAAATTCCGGCAGTCCTGAGCAAGCCATCCGGGTCCTGAGGCAGAAAACCGTGATACTCCCACCACCATGTTTGAATGAGGTTCTTCTGTTTGAAACCATTGTTTGTTTTTTGCCAAACAAAACCTTTCTCATTGTGGTTAAAATTTCAACTGTTGACGCATCTGTCCAGAAAAGTCTCCACTTTTAATATCCCTTGATTTTAATTTTACAATTTTAATTATGTAGCCTGTTTATATACACAGCATATATTCCGTTTGCCTTCCCCACCCCGTCTACAAAATGTAAAAAACATGTCCACGTAAATACATCTCTCAATATGTAGCTTCTTCAAGCACAATATGTACCATATTATATATTTAATTTATGGTTTTGCTACTAGTATGCAACCAAATAGACTTGTCTATATTAAATATCCATTGTTTAATCACTTCTTCCATTTCAGGATTGCAGGGTAAATGGAGCATATCTCGGTAAACAATGGATGCAAGGCAGGGTACACCATGGACGAGATGCCAGTGTATTGCTTCATCGACACACACACTCACATCTCGGCCTAATTTTCCCAAAGGCCAGTTAACCCACACAAACCCAAGAAGAACATGCAAACACACAGGTAGCACCCCAGGTCCAGAATTAAACTGAGGGCCCCGGGGCTGATAGGCAGCAATGCTAGCCACTGCACCACCATGCCAACCACATTATTAGTTAACTTAATTTCTGTATTTTTTCAACAATACAGAGTTTAAACTATTTTTGTGCAACTGTCATTTATTTATAAAACATGAAGAAATGTTAAGCATTGTTTTGTAAAATCCTATTGAGACAATTAGGCATAATGTAGGAAATATTACCAATAATTTTGGAAAATACTTGTTAATGGTGGAGGTGAAGTGGTGAGTTATTCCAGGACCTGCAT
Organism: Lepisosteus oculatus; assembly: GCF_040954835.1. Lineage (NCBI taxonomy): Eukaryota > Metazoa > Chordata > Actinopteri > Semionotiformes > Lepisosteidae > Lepisosteus > Lepisosteus oculatus. The sequence continues at coordinate 41,192,395 of NC_090696.1, read as the reverse complement.
TAGTGATACCCCAAATGTGCCACATAAAAAGAGACTTGCATGATCAATATTTGAAGGGTGCATCAAAGTGTACAGTATATGTGAAAGACTGACACAGCAAAAAATTAAATATGAGCTGAGTCAATAAAGATATTTTATTTCCTTGAAATTGAGTTTTTAGCAGACCATAAATCTGAACTTAAACCTAATCAAAAATTTTAAATAGCACACATAAACAAGAGTTGACACATTAACAGTATGTGTTTATGACACATGATTAGATTCAAGATGGTGGCCGTCAGACTTGCCGCAGTGCAAACTTTGTTTTACACTTTTGTCTTTGTTGCTTGTCAGCAAGATCTCATGCATGCATGCATAAATATGATAGTCTGGAATTACTATCCATTAGAGAAGCATTAAAATGAATTGGATTAAACTTTTTCTCTCTCTCTGAAGAATTATTAACAATATTCATCACCTGTTGAATATAAATGGTAGCCAGCAAGATGGAGTGTTATCGTGGTTTCGGAAACATCTGTACTGGTCTCCTTTGTACTGATGCTATCGAATATCCACTCTGTGAAGAATAAAATAGACTAACTTCTGCTCCTTATACACACCAATCTGAATTACAATGAATTTTCTGCACCATGTCTAGATGAAACTCGGTTGGACAGATCAGTTCCAGAATCATCCGTCTTCCCGCTGGGTTTTAAAGTGCACAGAGCAGACAGATCAGATAATTTATCCTGTAACTCTAAGGGTGAAGTATTTGTTTTGTGATAAGGCAAATGCTGGTGAATTAGCTCTTCAATATTACATCAATTTTCTTCCCCAGTCTTGCACACCCTTATATTTACCTTGAAAGTTTATGTCAATTGTGATAGTTGGTGTCTACATTCCACCACAAACAAAGGTAAAGGAGCTATACCTGTATGTGAACTAGCACAACATCATACAGTATCTCTACTGTGGAATGGTTTAACACAGACTTCACAATTATAGTGCTGAGTCATTTTAACCATGCTTACTTGTCACTGGAACTGCTGCATTACAAACAACAAATCAACTGCCCTACTAGAGCTGACAGAATACTAGATCACTGCTACTGCCCATTAGGCTCTGTTTATCTTGCCTATTCTAAAGCACCTTTGGGTAAATCAGGTCATGCAATACTTTTGCTGATTCTGATGTACAAGCAAAAATGTAAAAATATCAATTCCAAAACTAAGATCAGTCAAGGTGTGCTCTTCAGATACTTTTAATGTTTTGAATGTACAAATTAGGACATACAGTAAGTAACTGCTGGTGCTTGCCTGGATGAACATACTGACACTGTTACATCTTATATAAGCTTCTGCAAAACGATATGCAATCCTACAAAAAACTGTTAATATATTTGCCAGTAAGAAGCCATGGTTTTCAAAAGAATTATAAGATGTAACAATTCAAGATCAGTCTGGAAAAAATAATTCAGGAAATGACCAACTATAAAATCCTGACACCTTACTGGATGATGACTGCATCCTCCCAGATAAATGTAATCAGTTTTAAGCTGGATTTGAACATCAACTTTGCCATTGGCTTCTGGACTTTCGAACATGTCACCATCAAACTGTGAGGTGAATGACAGGACATGAGTCTTGCCCTCTGACTCTTAGTCAAGGCTGCGCCCTATTTCAGTTGGTCTTTTTCCCTTTGTACAAACAACTTCACATTTTGGGTTGACTTGGTTACAAATTGTAAATATGCAGATGATACTACTATTGGTGGCCCTATCTCTGATAATGATGAGGCTCCATACTAACAGGAAATTGACTGGGGTGCAAAACAGTGTTCTGATAATGACCTTCAACTCAATGCATCAAAAACTAAGGAAATCATTGTTGATCTTACACGGATTCAGAACATAAACACACATCACATAGTTAAGAAGATGCAGCAGAGGATGTACTTTCCCAGGCAACTTAAGAATCACAGAGTGAATTAGCTACTTATTTGTCAGTTGTGCACAGCCATAATTCAAAGTATTTTGACAGCTTTCATTGACAGTTTGGTATGGGAATTTGGATAACAATACAAAAGGAAAACTGGAAAGTCCAAAGCCTCAAAAATAATAGGCTATGAAGTCCCTCCCATTTTATCCCTTTACACAAGCCATAACAATCATGCTTATAAGATTATTTCAGATCCTTCTTATCCTGCGCAAAATCTTTCTTAGCTCCTTCCTTCGGGAAAACACTTTAGCTCAATCCTTTCAAGATCTGTCTGCTTCAACCTTAACTTCTTTCCCACTGCCATGCAAACACTGAACTCTCCCCCTTCGGCTATTTAGCATCCATGAACATCTCTTATAATTTTGTTTGGTTAATGTTTACGTATGCATGTGATTGTGATTGTGTTTTGCTTGTCTTTTCATTTCAGTTTGTATTCTTTCTTAATATTGTATATGCTGTATGTCTGCCCCATCAGTGTTCTCTTGCTGTACTAAAAGCAAATTCCACCAACTATTGTTGTGTGGTAACAAATAAGTTCTAATTCTAATAAGCAATATTATTCTTCTGAAAATTAGCTTTTATATTTTGGTATATAATATTTTATAGCTCTAGCTGTAATTAAAGCCTGCATTACCATGAGAATAGTCCTTTGTGCACCCCTGTAGATTTACACTACAATGGAGTAATACTGTCAATGAAAATCAAGAATATTTCATGAATGACAATCATGCTACACAACTTCATGTTTGTATTAAGAATAAACATTTGCAAAACCTTTTATTTGTTGTAACTGTTCAAATGTTTGCACATCAGTGCTTAGCTCAATTGGTTCCATGGGTACAGTAAACAAGTGACTCTCAGCAGACATTTGCTGAACACATCCATTTAAAAATGAATTGTAATATGTTTTTATGTAGATTGAAAATAGGGTGAAACTTTATAAAGCAACATATCAATCAGAAAATATCTAAATAGTTTAAAACAATGTTATTATTAAAGACATTTAGAGTAAACATTTAAAAAATATCCAAATGTTCTTTTTGCAACACCAGTGTACTGTGCATGGCCAATGTTGGCCATGTAGTTATATGACAGATAATGCTGGCCAATTGTCATATGACAGATAACAATTAACACATCTCTTGTATACAGTATGTCTTAACTTTTGCATTTTTTCACCAACACAAAACTTAATCTCTGTGCTGGTTTGGTAAAATGATTGACATAAATCTTGAGGCTCATAAATAATTATATAATTAATATATGTAAGTTAACCAAGTGGCCACTCATCAAAGGCACAAAGAAATTAGAGTCACAAGGCTCTAGCTCTTTCAAGAGTCTTACCTTTCTAGGTAACCATATACAGTATAAACAACTTTATTATCTGCATATAATTAATTTAGCAGGAACACTTTCAAATTGGGAGAATGTGACATTATTACACATGACTCTGAGTAGGAGAGAAATCAGTGTGGGTTTGGGGGCTATGGATGAGAAAGATAGCAGTTTGTATTTAATGCCAGTGTCAGTGTTTTCATAAACAGATATACTGTAGGCACACATATCACAGGTTGAAAACTACTGCTGTGCACACAAACATACAGCACTCTGCCTACATGACAGCATTTTAATTGGAAAACCAACACTCAGTGAGTGACTCAGTACTGACACCTGCATTTTTATTCACTGAAGCTGTCAGTCCTGTCAGACCTTGACATACATTGACTTCAAAATTCTTTCAATGTCATTGCGATTTACACTTTCAATGTTATTGCTTTATGCATTCATATCTCAGTTTGATTCATTCTGTTCTGTGTAACACTTATTCATCTCTTGTTTTCAAACAGAACATAACTGAATAAATAAGAACATAGCAAAGGTTAAAAATGAGCAGATACAATTCAACCCACCTTATTTGTTTTGAGGCCAGTAGATCAATGATCCAAGAATCTTATGCAGTCCAGAAGTGACAGTAAAGTTTTTGATAACAGTAGTTTGTTTATCTCACTTGGTTCCACACTCAGAAACACAGGTAGGAGATACCCTCAACTTCCCCACAAGGTTTGGAAGTAATTACAGTATAAAATCAAAAATAATAATATATAGTTCTTATTTAGAATAATGTTGTATTTTGATCCACACAATAAAAAATCATTGCTGTTTAGAAATTAGTCAAAAAGGAAGGACCAGAAACCTTCCAAGACTTAACGGAAAGTTCTGCAAGAATGGGCTAAAGGAACTAAATATTTTTGGCCTTAATGCGAGAAGACATTGAGGAGATCTGATTCAAGTATTCAAAACTGACAAAGTCAATGCAATGGAATCCACATTGAAACATGAACCAGAGGGTTCAGATAGAAGCAGAGGGAAAATAGAACTGAGAGCAAGAGGCACTTCTTTATACAAATGTCCATGTTTGTCTGGATAAAGCAACCCAGTCATATTGTTGAAGCTGAAGAAATGTTTGTTTCAAGAAAAACCTGGGTAGACTGCTCAAATCAATTAAGTGCCTAAACCACAGGAACTAATGGGCCTAATGGCTTCCACTGCTCTTTTGCTAACTTTTTGTTCCTGTTAATATCATTTAAATTAATATCAGAGTATCTTTTTCAATTGTAAACTTTCTAGTTTCAGAAAAATGTTACTGCAACAATTAATAATTACAGATAAAGGACTGGAAAATGTTTTGATCACTTCTGTGAATAAATGTTCACTATTTCATACGTCTATCTTGTTATTGTATTTTCTGCCTCCAGCCTATTGTGTTTTGAAGAAACTATAACCAAACATGTTATTACTGGAGGCAATGTTTCCCAGGATGTAATAGTAGTGAAGATACTGTATACTGAGAGGTGTTAAAAAGCAACAAATTCTTTTGGTTCCAAACCACTTTTTTTTTCTTAATGCCTCTTAGGCATAACCTGGTGTTAAATGGAATTCTGTACTTCCCATCCTTCATAGGAAGTGGGGAGAATAAGAAAACTTCACAAAGGAGATCTTCAAATTCAGAATCAAACCCATGACCCAGAAGCCGTGAGGCAGCTAGACTAACCACCCAACCACCTCCAAATACTCACTGACTTTTTATTTTGTTCTAATTCTGAACAGTGTTCTACAAAGCACTGTCTATCCACCCATTTTCTCTTTATCTAAATCAGGGTTACAGAGGAGCTGGAACTCACCCCTTCAAGCTATGTGTTCAAGACAGATAGATAGATAGATCCGTCGATCGATCCCGTGAGGGAAATTGCAGTGTAACAGAAGCTTAGCACAGTCAACATAGCACAGTGTGACGAAATGATACAATAATACAACAATACAATACAATCAGTACAGTCAGTGAGAAGTGCACTACAAATAGTCTCTCACAGTCCACAAACTGAAACAGTACACAAAAAGTTGTATTACACAATATAAATATAAATATAATGCACAAGTCCCTGGCATATATTGCACAAAAAAACAGTTGTAGACTGGAAAAGCCAGATGTAAGCAGAGAGTTTACTGTTTAGTCCAAAAACAGGTCAATGTCAATGTCGCCCCTGCCCAAACACAAAGTGGGTGAGTTTTACAGTCTTATGGCAGAAGGCAAGAATGACCTCCTGTAGCGCTCCCTGTTGCACCATGGTTGGATCAGCCTATTGCTGAACATGCTCATCATTCTCACAAGCATGTCATAGAGGGGATGGGAGATGTTCTCCATGATGACCTCTAGTTTGGACACCATTCTCCTCTCAGCCACTGCCTCCAGGGTGTCCAGGTCAGACCCAATGACAGAGCTTGCTCTTCTGATGAGCATGTTCAGCCTGTTAGCATCCTCTGCTCTAATCCCAGAGCCCCAGCCTACCACCGTGTAGCAAATGGCCCTCACCACAACAGACTGATAGAACATATGTGTCACGATCGCTACTCCTCTTAAGGGCGCTCCAGCCCTTCCTTGTTTAGCGCCATTACCTGCACCTGCTTCTTATTTCTGTTCTCCCTTAAAAGCCAGACACTGACATCATTCGATGTTCCTCATTGAATCCCATTTCATGAGAGCCCGGGTCCTGCAGCGTCTGGCTCCGTTATGATTTTAACTTTCTGTTCCTGATTCCCCCTGCCGGTTCCGACCCGGATCCTGTTCCTTATCCCCCTGGATGGATCGCCTGGCCATGGACTTTTGCCTCTGTTTTTGATTACCCGTTTGGATTTGCTATATGGATTGTTCGCCCCAGACTCACTTCCCCTGGACACCTGCACTCTTTGGACACGCTCCCTGTCTCCAGACCCTCTCCTGCATGACCTTTCCCCCAGTGTATCTTCACAATTCCAGATCGTGTCGTCTGCATAGGGCCTGGAAAGAACTATTTTATGACAATATGTAGCATCTTACTACACACATTGAAGGACCTGAGCCTCCTCAAGAAGTAAAGTCGGCTCTGACCCTCCTTGTAGATTGCCTCGATGTTCTTAGACCATTCCAGTCTATGCAGGGACTGTTTTTAAGGGCAATATGTAAGAATTATTTCTTATTGTGCTGTTGATTCAGAACCAGGCAGGAATAATTTTCATGTTCCAACTATATGAGCACATTCTGTATATGACGACATTGCCTTTGGCTGAAAAAAGCCAAAAAAGAGAAAAAAATGCCATAATAAAATAAATAGCCATTTATGACCACTCATACCCAGAAATAAGAAGCCATAATAAGAAAATAGATTTGTCATAATCTACTCCTGTACTGCTCAAGCACAGTCTTATTAGAATTTCGTAGCCTGAAATCTCCACCTAGAGACTCCAGGCAGTCGGGCTGCATGTGTACAGGGCTAAACCAATGATTTCCAGTCACAGGCAGAGTAATTGGCAGATTATGTCCAGGTAGTCTAAAGATGATTGTTGCATTACTGCCATGCACTTATGAAATTGCTTTATCTCTGCAACAGGAGCAGTGTTCTCAATAAGTTTTTGTGCCAAGTACTTATATGATGAAGGACATTGAAGGTTTTACACGTGTATTGAATTCATTCTGTTTCCAGCACAGAGTAATACATTTTCCACCAGATGGCTCTTACTTCACATAGATAAAAAGCCTCCTCCTTCATGATAAAGGTTACTGATACTTAATTTTTAATGTCCTGAAAAATAAAAGAGCTAAAATACTTAAATTAATGCCCACAAGAGTGAAAAGGAAACTGTCCCACAAGAACTAATTTAAAGAATGTCCAGAGGCACTATGATCATTTCATAAATTAGTCATTCAAAGTTGATTTCCTTAATTCAGAAAGATTATGTTAAGTACATATTGGACACTTTTTTAGCATTTTAATCTTAAATAACATACATATAGACTAACACTCTGTGAAGAAATGAAAAGCTTTAAACTTTCAATTAACCCTTTTACTGCTATACTATTATTGTATATTTATTACCAAAAGTGGAATTGTTACATTGGTAGCTTCTATTCTCTCACAAGTTGACATTCCCTAGTCATTGCTACTATGACACTGTAACATGACAATCCAGCATTTTAGGTGGCCTGTCTTTGCTTTACTTTACTTTATAGATGCCCACCAGGATACACCCTCAAACGCAATTCATCACACCCCTTCTTAGATCACTGACTCTCTTTCGGCCTGGGAGTATCCGCATACAACCCACCTTGATCTGTGGTGCCCGGCTTTCTCTATCTTTTCGAATACTCTTTTTAATTCTATAGTCACAGACTTTTTCTGCAACAACTAGTTCTTTAATTCTTCAATCAGTCACGTTCATACTGACTGTGGTCCCAGCTTTCTATTGTTCTTCTCTTCGCTTACTATTAAAACTCTTCCATATTCTCTCTCTTTTCTGACTCTCCCAGCTGATCCTGTTTGGCCAGAGATGCTTCACACACCCTGGCATCAGTGACACAGCAACAGACAGTTTACCGTGTCTTTCTCTCTATTTCTCTCTCATTCTCTCTTATAGAAACTGTTAACCTGCAGTTCTGGATCAGTGAGCTGCGTTGAATAACAAATGACTGACTGGGTCCAGCTTAATATTTTCATAAGTAACGTCTCCATTATATAAAAACACTCCATGTTACACTACTTTTTATGAAATAAAAATAGTTTGTTTTACAGCTACAGTATGTGTATATTGGTACACTAAACATTGATTCTTGCAGAAATGGAACAATGAGTGCTTTGAATCTTGTACATAAGATGTCTGAAGAATTTAAGAACTGTCACTAATTGGAACTAAATAGTTTGACTATCAGACTCTATTTGCTAGTTTTCTTACTACTTCATTTGCATTAAATCTCCACAATGTTGACAACACAGAACTGCAATTAAGACATCAAACAGACATCATAATATTAGTTTGTATGTCAGAGCAAAAGTACACATCTGCAGTTTGACAGATGATACAGACGCTTTTGCATATTTATTGGAAAATATGCAAATATTCATTGAACTGTTCCAGAAGCAGGTTTTGCAAAATCCACAGGCGTATTAAGATATAAGATTATTTAGGCTCGGATGTAATTAAAAAATGTGTTATGAATTAATAAAGGAAACCATATAGTTGCTGCCATTAGTTTGTGTTACCTTAAAAGAAAGCTCTCAACCAACCCCTAAAGCTGAATTAACTCACTGTTCACATGAAGATGTGAGATACCTTTTATAGTGTTTGTTAAAATGTCTCAATATAATATCTACTAAATCTTCTTAAAGTAAATAATTGATCATTGTCTAATAAAATGACAAGATAACAAAATTTGATATACAGTACATACAGTACAATTAAATCTCTCAGACATTTACAGCTACAATTAAATCAAATAATGAACTAAATAATGCAGGAAATTTGCACTTCGCATTGCAACAGCTGCTCTTTGTTCTATCTCCTGCAAGACACTTGTAACAAAATAGGTTTAAAATGAAGATTAACACATAAAATAAAAATTAAAGTAAAATCCATATAAAGACTATTAACTGTGAATTAAAACTACAGAACAGCCTTATGCAACATATTTCCACATGGACGGAAACTTTACTGGTTTAAAAAAACTGACTCAATTGCTACAAGAAAGATCTGTTGACATGAAAAAGTTTTGCTACCATGGTACATATCATAGTTAAAAAAAAAATAAATCTTACCTTTGTCTAAACAACTCCAAGTAAATGATTCATAATTTGGGAGGTTGGTTTAGATTGGGGTTTTAACAGCTATCTCCTTTTTCTCTTTTCTCTTAGATTCTAGATTCTTTATACCCTTAATGCTTCTTCTCTTCACTGCCTTTGCATTTTCTACCCAGCTTTAGGTCGTCTGTAGTTTGGGACCATTATAAATTGCTCAGCTAATGAGATAATGCTTTTATCCCCTACCATTCGATCAAATCTGACCCCAGTGAACTCTTAGACTTGAAAGGATCAAATTAGATTCTGATAAACAAGTTTTTTTTTGTTGTAACATGATAACCTAACACTAACAGTGTAATTTCTTTACATGAGGGTTTTTAGAAATAATTTTCTTCCTGGGCCATAAGAATATTGAATATTTGTATACACTGACCAAACTGATCTAAAATTGTCCACAAATATTTGACAGTCGGACATCAATATCAGGATCAAAATACATGCTCCAACTAAAAAAAGTCATTTTTAGCTATGCCTGACAATATTGTATCAGGACAATTCCTGATTCACATCACTAGGGCCTCTATATTCTTTACAATTGTGTTAGCCAGAGATGGTCATAATGAGGATTACAATGATAAAAAAAAAAACTTTTTAATTACTTCATGTAATCCAGGGCTGCAAAAGAGCCAGGTGTTAGTGTGCATTCCAGCAAGCAATGAGACGGAGGCAACATACACCTAGACAGGAGACTGTCCTGTGACAGGGAACACACACAGATACCCAGACCAGGCCAAGTTTCTCAGAAGTCATTTAACCAACCAATATGTTTTTGGAAAGTGGGAGGAAATTGGGTTTCCCAGAGTAAACCCACAGAAACCCATGGAGAACATACAAACCCCACACAGAGAGCAACCAAGTATTAGGATCGAATTGTTCTGAACATTCAAACAGATCAAACAGATCCAATGTTTCCTGGGTTTCGCCAACTTTTACAGGCTTTTTATGCACAATTTTAGTTCTGCCCTGGCGCTCATCACAGCCCTCACCCGCAAAGGACCTAACCATTGTAAATGTAACCCCGAAGGTAATCGGACCTATTTTACATTTGAAACATCTATTTAGCTCTGCCCCGCTACTCTCGCTCTCCCAGCGAGAAGAACATTCTACACCCCTGCGCCTTCTTCTCAAAGAAGCTCTCTCCAGCCCAGGTCAACTACGACGACTGTGAACTCCTCGTGATCAAGATGGCTCTCGAACAGTGGAGACATTGGCTGGAGGGGACCCAGCATCCCTTTGTCATTCTCACCGAACACAAAAACTTATCATACATCTAATCAGCCAAACGGCTCATGTCCGATTTAATTTTGTCATCTCATACACAGCCAGTTCCAAGAATATGAAGGCAGATGCCCTTTCTCAGCTCTATAACCCCCCTGACCTGGACAAAACTCCCAAACCGATAATTCCCTCAAATAGAATCCTTGCAGCAATCCAATGTTCCATTGAGCAAGGTAAGAAGTGCCTTCTCCATCAACTCATCACCAACTCACCACTTACTTAAACCCACACCTTACTTTTTCTTGTGCTCGGTATTGATTTCTCCTTACAGAGATCCTACCCCGGCTTTGTATTCTCAACTCCTGCGGCTAGATCGTTCGGATTTTGGACTGTGGATACCACTTTGACCTCGACTTTGTCTTACGCTTTGGATTTATCAACTCCTGGGGCCAGAGCTTTCGGATTTTGGACTTTGGATATCACTTTGACCTCGACTTTGTCTTACACTTTGGATTGTTTATTCTCGTACCAAATTCAGCTCCGCATAGGATCCTTTTTACTTACCTGGTGTGCCATTACACACTGTACAGGTCTCTAAGAGAGTCCGATGACTTACGAGTCCGAGAACAGCAAGGCAGCAGAGTGGTCAGTAGTTTCAGGCTAGGTCAAATCCAGGTAGAGAAAGCAGCGAGGCAAACAAATCCAAAAGGGGCGAGACAAAAAGGGGTAGTGGAAAAGTCCAAAACTACAATGGTCTTTGTTTCGGTGCTCAGAGGTTTAAGGAGAATGCAAGCTCAGGAGACAGATACAGTATATTCCTAATACCGAGCAAGGACTAGGAGTGAATAGAAGGTTTAAATAGTGAAGGAAAAGGAGATTAAATCATGAGGATCAACTGATGCCAGCTACAGTATGCTCGTAACACCAAGGCTTGGAATTGAACCCAGGACCCCAGCTATGCAAGGCAGCAAATGCTAACCACTGTTCCACTGTACTGCCTGCTTAAAAATCTTTCAATAAATACTTCAAGAAATGAAGTGCTTTCTCTTTTATTAATCATCTCCTGGGTGACCTGGATCCTGATTTAGCTCTTCACTAAACTGGTGTTGCCTATAGTGTTGTACCATTAGAATGTAGATTAGAACTACACAACATCTGAGCCTTGCAATCTACACCTTTGCCCTGCTTTCTTATAACTAGCTATATTGATTGCTGAAGTCATATCCTATGCATTGGTTATAAACTGTCATAGTAGATGTTCAAAAAAGTCACAAAATAAGAAATCCAGAACTAAATCACGACTGAGCTCTTTGTATAACACATGCAAGAGCATTTTAAATTCTGTGCTTTATAGTACATTTAATTTCCACTCATTTTCATGCCACTTTGTACAAGCAAAGCTTTCCCAATTGCAAACATCCATAAGTGATGCAAAGTGTTCTGTTAGTTAATCGTAGAGGATTTGATCTTTATGTTTTAATACTTGATCTGTTTGATCTGCCGGCCAGCTGAGTCACTTTTGCTATTGGATTTGATTTTCACATGGGAGGTAAACACAGCACAATTACTTCTAATAATAATAATGTTTCTTTATTAGCCCTATACAATTTCTTGCATTAGGAATGCATCTTTTTGCATACCCCAGCTTTTTCTCCATGGAGACACAGATACAGAGACAGGAAGAGAAGCTTGGGGTTAGAGCGCAGGGTCTGCCATTGTACGGTGCCCCTGGAGCAGTTAGGATTAAGGGCCTTGCTCAGGGGCCCAACGGAGTAGGATTCCTCTGCTGACTGCAGGATTTGAACTGGCAACCTTCCAGTCACAGGCGCAGATCCTTAACCACAGAGCCACCGCTCCGCCCCCCTATGACAATTGACTGGATTCTGGAATTGTTTTGTTTCTTGGACACCTAGAAACAAAATAATTACAAAAACAAAAGACAAAAACGATATATGTTAAATGAAAAATGTAAGTCTATTTCAAGATTTTTTTTACTGAAGAAATACTGTACCAACAAAATGTAGCACATTATGAACATTTTAATATATTTTTGCATTGTCTTACACCCATAGTACTTTAAAATTCAAGACAAATCTCTTGTGGTTTACAGACTCAGCAGCATTATTATATGTGAAGTATCACGGGGTTTAGAAAGACAGATCTTGGTTTTAAATCATAGGCAAGTGAATTTCAATTTAGGTTTACAAAAGCAAAATGAAGCATTAACCTGACCTTTTTCAAGTACTCAATTTTAGCCTCCTTTCACCTTGAAAAGCTGAAAAATGCGAAGGAAGCTTTACTTTAATTGACCCAGCAATTCTAGGAGCTTCATCAACCCAGAAGGTGGAGGCCATTAACATTAGCAGTTTCCCACCTACTGTGTGTAGAATGCCAGTGCAATGAGTTTTCAACTGTGTGGGAGATCCAGTTACATTTTCAGAAGACTAAGCAGCAGGGCTATAGGCACAAGGTTGCTACAATAGATGTGAAAAGTATTTAAATGCTTTGTACATTTCCTCGAAAATTGCAAATGGAAATGTTAAATTTAACATCCCTATAAGCATTATCCCAGTGCTAAATATGATTTTGTGTGAATTAATGTGCAGTATTGTATACTGTATTGCTTTTGGATTTGACTTGATTTAACAAAAAAGTGTTAAATATTTTACATTTGAAAATTATAGTGGAGTTGAAAAGTTAAATTCCATATAACAACAAAACAGATGTGGCTATGCTGAAGTATATGAAATCTTTGTCATGACAGCTGTTATTGTCTAACATCCACTTTTGTAGACAGTAGAAATTTCTGATGATTCTGTTTCATGGCTGATATAAAATATTAAATGCTAGATAAAGATGTTAAGTTCAGTTTCTATGCATCCATCCATTTTCTAAATCCTTCATCAAGTTCAGAGACACAGGGGAGCTGGGGCCTATCCCAGCAAGCAGTGGGCACAAGGCAGAATACTTCCTGGACAGGACTACCGTTCATCACACAGACACAGACATACACACTCACACACGGGCCAGTTTTCCCAGAAGCCAATTAACCCTAACAGTACAGTATGTATTTGGAATTTGGAAGGAAACCAGAGCACCTAGAGGAAACTCATACAAACACTGGAGGAATATACAAACTCATCACAGACAGCATCCCAGGAATCAAACCCAGGGCTCCAGCGCTGCAAGGTAGCAATGTTAAACATTGTCACCATGCCACCCCCTTACTCCCCGGTTTTTATCTATTTCTTTTTTTATATATATTTCTCGACTGACTCTAGCTCTAAACCCATTTGCCAATGGGTTGAGATGACTTCATGAAAACATGAAGAAATTTGAATGATGAGGGCGATTCAGTCTGTCAGTGCTGAATGTCTTTCCTGTACACTAAGTGAGTCCAAGCAACTTCAAGTTCAAGGCTTTCAAGTATCGTTCATCCATACCACATTTTGATGTCTTTAATGAATGAAATGTAAAAAATGTGAGTAATGTCAATTTCCTTGTCAATAAACTTTGTTCACAAAGAGGTTACTTAAATGAAAAAAAAACTCAATTCACTTTTCATTCAATTTAACTCCTCCTAAACCCTCCTACACTCCAGTTTTCTGTCCTGTTTCTGAAGAATAAGTGCAAGCTGCTGCACTGAATTTATCTGATAAACATAGTGGGAGGATTAAAGGAAGATTGTGTTACTTGATAGAACAGGAAATGCAAAAAAAAGGACATTTCAGACATTTTTTCAAAAAACTGTTCATTCAGAATTAATGTATAATAAATACATACTTCTTTCTGTTTACTGTCAATTTCTCCCATCAGTACTTGACATACTCTTGTCATTTAACTTTTCAGGGCCCTGCAAATTAAGGATTGTTAACTCAATCAACAATAAGATTATACCCTGGGGGTACAAGAATGTTAGACAACACTGCTTTGGCAAATAACTCATTATTCTTTTAAGGACCCTTTTTATTCAATTAAGTTGGCCCAAACCTACTTTGAAAAGGATTTCTGATAAAAAATCCAGGTCACAGTAACTATGCACTTTGTTTTTCTAAAAGTATAGTCCCCTCCGGCCCTCTGACCTCAGTCCTATAAAGAAAACAACACAATAAAGGTAAAAACAGTGGCTGTATAAAAGTGTCATATGCAAAGCCTGTAAATATGGGCGTATTTTAAGAATGGTATCACAAAATTACCTGGTCTACAAAAACTACATGTCCATTCCCATCAGCCATGTGTACAAGTTTTGAAGTCATTATTTTGCTAAATCCTGTACTGTACAGAAAGGTAAAGGTAGCAAATTATTTTCCACACTATAAGTAACTTGGGTTCAATGCAATAAGTTATTCTAGATCATACTGTATATTTTGTTTTGTTTTTTACAGTACATGTTTTGTTTCTGCAATAGTAGAAGACTAATCTCACTAAAATAGTTCCCAACAGATCGAATTAAACCTTGAATTGCCTCCTTTTGTGTGATGTAAAGGTATTTTCATGGCCAAAGGACAGCAACAAAAGACCATTTTTAAGCAAAGAGAAAAATAAATCAAATAAACACTGCACTTCAAGTTCTTTTTCATGTGTGTATGCTCAGTAACAAAATACAATTTTACAACCATCTAAAAGCCTGTTCAGTATCACTTATTCTTTCAAAATCACTTTTCAAGTGTAATTCAAAAACAGGTGAGGTTTTATTAAAGAGCCAGGGTAATTGATTAAACATACAAGGGATTCACTTACACAGAAGGCTGCTAACATCCTCAATTCACCCTTACTTGACAAGATTTTATAGGACCCACTTGTCCCAGACAAGATGTGCATGAGGTCCGAGTGAAATCAACAGTTCACAGAGATTTTATTTTTATTTTATTTTATTTTTTCTTTCATTTTGAATAAAGAACAAAACCAAGTGTCTAATTAATTGGAAATAACTGTAATCAAATGCTTAAAATAAGACACAATAATATTCTCTTGTCCATTAACAAAAGTGCAGTTCTTAACATAATTTCTTTTCACTTTCTAATAACAAGGAATTAAATGCCTTTGTTTTTTTTCTTTCTGTTCCCCCCTTTATGTAACCCATTACTTTTGCAAACATCCATATTTTAAAGTGCGTTTTTAAAAATCTCCTTAAAGTATAAAACCCACAAAAAATGCATCCAAGACAGCCTTTAAACAGGACCATGCAGAAAGCTTGAGATTTTAAGATTACCCAGTACTTCACTGCTTTCAGTGTCCAGGTTTACACTCCTATTCTAAGAGAGTCTCCTGACTCCCTGT
This sequence comes from Lepisosteus oculatus, assembly GCF_040954835.1. Classification (NCBI taxonomy): domain Eukaryota; kingdom Metazoa; phylum Chordata; class Actinopteri; order Semionotiformes; family Lepisosteidae; genus Lepisosteus; species Lepisosteus oculatus. The sequence goes on along the minus strand of NC_090696.1, from coordinate 41,176,755 downwards.
GCTTTTTTTAATAACTGTGTTGACATCTCCACCATCATCTACAGTATAAAATACTTTGTCTTTGATGTTAAGAATGGTCTTGAGTTGCATACTATACTGTACATGCCCATTAAATGCCATTATCTGTTAGTTTGTCTAGTAATCAGAATATGTAAGTCACTTGTATTAATCAACATCCATGTAAGCTATAAATTGTGGCAACTGAATGCCAGAAGTAAGCTATTCTTCTCTCTTCTACCTATTTACATCTCTGACTTTAGCCATTTAAGTTGTCATAGTCTGGGCCAGTGGGAGAACATGACTGCCATGATTTAGATCTGTAGATATGTCCATGAAGTGCTAAGATCAGGAGTGAGACACTTTTGCAAGGGTTCAAAGTGGGGTTTTACAATGACTGTTGCAATATTAATTACAGGGGATCTGTAATGCAAGAACTGAAATAAAATGCAACCCCTGTGTGACATTAAAGTAAGTAAATGAAAACCATAACCTTTTCTTTTACTCATATTGAATACTGAATGTTGTGTAGTGGCACAATATTATTATTATTATTATTATTATTATTATTATTATGATTATTATTATTATTATTATTATTATTATTATTATTATTATTATTATTATTATTATTAAATACAGTGCATTTCCAATAATCTTTCTGTTTCCTCCACAAAGCAGTTTGGGCCTCTGTTTAAAGCATAGGAATGCAACCTAAAGGGTCCCACAGATGATAAGAAACATATTTCAGGTCCGTTACACAGACAAGAACAAGCTGTATTCATTATGAAACACCCTAATGATATACAGTATGGCCTGGATCCCTTTAGTCTGCTTTCCCCTTTTCACCCAAGACAATGGGTCTAAGGTCACTCTCCATCACCCAAAGAATGGTCAATCAATGACGGACGTGCAGGATGGATACCAAGTCTACTGTATATCTGATAAGATCCTAACTAATCCTTAACTATGATTTTCTCCTTTATAAAGGTAATGCACAACTAATCTCATTGGTTAACTCGCTGGCTCATCTCTCCTCGCTTAGTAACAGAATTCTACCCAAGATATGCTTTCTACGACAGAAGAAATCTTGTGTTTCACAAACCAATTGTTAATTTTCCAAGCAGATGACTGTGATGGCTGACGTTCAGCACAACGCTAACCTCCTTGTAGAGTTGTCCTCATTCTCAAGAGTTAATCTATTACTCCAAACAGGTTTGATAGTTTAGTTCATGATAGTAAATGCATATTTACGTATTTATCTGTGAGAATTTAAATGTGATTAAACTACTGTATATGACACTGATATAACCTAGGAGGTAGACAATGGCACTGTAGATATCTGGCACTGGCCTGGGGCCATTGACCTGGTCTCTTTATCTGGCTCTTTTTAGAATTTTAGAATGGACACCTGCTATTGTACATGACAGAAATAATTATAATAATAATTGTGTACACTTACAGTATATAGCGCTTTTCTGGACACTCCACTCAAAGCGCTTTAAAGGTAATGGGGACTCCCCTCCACCACCACCAATGTGCAGCATCCACCATCATAGTGCACCAAAACACTCACCACACATTAGCTATTAGTGGGGAGGAGAGGAGAGTTATGAAGCCAATTCATAGATGGGGATTATTAGGAGGCCATGATTGGTAAGGGCCAATGGGAAATTTGGCCAGGACGCCGGGGTTACACCCCTACTCTTTTCGAGAAACGCTCTGGGATTTTTAATGACCACAGAGAGTCAGGACCTCGGTTTTACATCTCATCCGAAGTATGGCGCCTGTTTGCAGTATAGAGTCCCCGTCACTATACTGGGGCATTAGGACCCACATGGACCACAGGGTGAGTGCCCTCTGCTGGTCCCACAAACACAGCTTTCAGCAGCAACCTTAGTTTTTCCCAGGAGTCTCCCATCCAGGTACTGACCAGGCTCACACCTGCTTAACTTCAGTGGGCTGCCAGTTGTGAGTTGCAGAGTAATATGGCTGCTGGCTGAATAGGTGAAAGATGGGACAACATCATGAAGAATAGACACTGGGCCATAAGTAAAATGTCGACTCTTAAACTCATGGAGCCTCACACCTGAAGAAGGCTCCACGGCCAAAACGTTGTGTTTTCTTTCTTCTTTTTTTCAGCATGGAATAAACCTATTACTTGTTCCTGTGAATTGTTATGTCTGATCAATTCTTAACATAGCTCTTAACTAGCTCTCTCACAATTTACTGATCTAATTTCTAAATGTTATAATAAAAGCCCTCACACTGCTACAGATGTAACTGTAGGGTGACTTCTTCCAGGCACCTAGGAGTAGCCAACTTCTAAATGGCAGTATTAAAGAAAGTGTTACTTTGGAATAAGATAGCTAATTGTAACATACTGTATTTAACATATACAGTACCAATATCCACGCTGTTACGAGCGCAGCTGGCCCTAATTAACTCATATTACCCAATTACCATACCACACCCCTTCCCTTACTACTTAAACCCTCTGCTCACCTTATTCACTGCTTGGGTTTAGGAATCTTTCTGCCCCCTGAGCTCTTGTTACTGACAACCTTTGACATCTTGTGCTCTTGGACCTTGCCTATCAGACCCCTTTCCAGCTTGTACCTTTCGACCATTCGTTCATCTCGCCCTTCTTGGCTTAATTTGCCTAGTTCTCCTCTCTGGACTCAACTATGCCTGGACCTATCGACTACTTCCCTGCCTCGCCCTTCTCTGACTTGTTCACCTCAGAGACCTGCACAGGGTTCGTTATCCTCGCAGTAACACACACTATCAGTCTCTGCAATATTCCTAGTACTCCAGTTGCACTTTAAAAATACATTGGATGAAATATTGAACCACTGGATCCAGAAAGAATGTTTTCTTTACAGATCTACCTCTGTCCTGCAATTAAGCTATTTAGCTATGTAAATATTACCCATAACTGCCTTTGATGTATACTAAGGTTATGGTAATAGCAATTATAGTTATTACTGTAATTACCTACTATAGTGTTTAATAATGACTGTTTTACTGTGTTTTGTGAAAGATATTAACAGCATGCTATTGTTGGTACAGTTTTGTAGGTACCACAGTAGTTGCATTAAATCTAATAGTTTATGGTTGTTACAACTAAAAAGGATAGTCATTCTGACTGTAACTGACAGTCAAATCATGTTATTCTGACCTCATATTTAAATACCCAGGTGCCTGGGTGAAACTTTTGTTCTTATTTAGCCTGTGCAATCCTGTTTTATAAGTAATAAACTATTTTTCAACAGTCATTATCTTGCCAGAATGTACATCAATTACCATGATAACAATATGCAGATTAATCCAACCATTACAGCATTTTGTTTGCATTCAGTCTTACCATGTAGGTTATTAAATCTAATTTGAATTTGTTTACCTATTCAACTATAATTTCTTTAAATGGATTCACCTCCACTTTATTGTATGACATTAATAATGAGGGTATTATATTTTTGCATTGTATCAGCAGTGCCATATGTTTTTAGGATAATGATGTTGAAAACAATTCTGCAAAATCATTTATATTCACACTGACGAAATAGGGGCTGTGTATTTGTTTGGTAAGACAGAAATGTATCTGTTCAAGACAGATATTTACAGAATTTTTTTTCAATGAGAGTTAAAGTTTGACATTTTTTATCAGCTTTAGAAAAGTATGAGATTTCCATTGTTGATAATTATTCCATTATAATAAAACCATAATCTTGACCTATTTTGTGTTATGCACTCTGTATTAAAAACATACAGTATTAATAGGTAACATTAACATTTCAATACGTGAGGTGAGTTAATCAAATGATGGCTTTGATTACTAATACAATATTCACAGCATATGCTTTTGCACATTTAATATAGGAATAAAGAAAATGTCAAAAGTGGTCCCTGAGTAAACAAGAAAACACTCCAATAAGTTCAAATATGAATCATTTTGATGTACCATCCAACAAATACATTGCATGTGAGTGAAAAACAGATATGGCCTAAATCATAAAAAAAACATGTGGTTTCTTGACTCATTAGCTAATATAACTGTTAACAATTACACATCTAATGTTAAGAATATAGTAGTAACTAAGAAATGCTCAATTGCTTTGAAGCAGAACCCATGTAAACGAAAAATATACATAAGAAACTTGAATCAATAAGGCTCTAGACTACACTTTTTTATATTAGATAGTACCATTCACTTTTCTTAAACATACTGTAATAACCATTGTTGCTATTCTTATTAATAACATGCATAATGAGGATAAAATGAAAACATATCCCAAAAAAGAAAATATTCAAAACACGTATGGTATTTTGTGCAAATTGGTGTCTTGGGGGGGAGGAAGGCAAATATAGTTCAAACCAACTGTTTTATGGAGTTTTTCAAAACACTGTTGAAGTATTTAATGTACTTTAGATGCCATCTGTTCAAGCTGTAGAATGAGGGACAAAGTGGAAAAGACCTGGAATGTTCTCTGGACACTCCCAAAATGAATGTATAAACTGTCCAGAAGCTTTCATTTGTTTGAAAGAAATGTGTGTTCATGACTGGACAAAATTATTATACAGTATCCTTCTATGGTACTATATCTCAATTGACATAGTATTGAACTACTGGTTCAGCACCTACAGTATATAAATTAATGCACTTTTTTCTAAATAATTGGCTAACCTTCATGATCAAGGATGATTGTTCTCCATGAGCCCCAAAACTGAGAAGGTTTTGGGAGATTATCTGTTTGTGTACTATGCTACTGTATCTGGTGAGCTCCCATGCTTCCTTATTCCAATGCCATTTAATTTCAAAGGACTTGTCTCCTTAAAACATACAGAATTCTTCCTCCATCTTTTTCAGCCAAGGGCAATAATCTCCCAAGGTTTTATACTGATGTTATATTTCTTTATGCTTGCTTCCACTGTATCTTTGATGGTGGGTGGTCATAGCTTTAATGCATATTGGAACATCCGTCTTTTCACTTGGTACATAAAATCTCTCACAAATGGTGTTTGTGATATAATACCAATTCTTTAAAGTGTTCTGTATGTTCATGTTTCCATCCCATATTGTAAGAGGTGGAGCGGTGGCACTGTGGCTAAGGATCTGCACCTATGGCTGGAAGGTTGCCAATTCAAATCCTGCGGCCAGCAGAGGAATCCTACTCTGTTGGGCCCTGAGCAAGGCCCTTAACCCCAACTGCTCCAGGGATGCTGTATAAAATAACTGACCCCAAGCTTCTCTCTCCCCTTTTATGTGCCTGTGTGTCTCATGGAGAGCAAGCCGGGGCATGCGAAAAGACAAATTCCTTATGCAAGAATATGTATATGGCTAATAAAGTGATCTAATCTTAAGTACTATACACTATCAAACTTAACTCCCAAGATATGGAAAGTGCTCTACATTCTTTAATCATTCATTATAAAACAATATTGATGGTGCTGCATTTGGGGTTTGCTGATAGAGAACGATGATTTTGTTGGCCATGTTAAGTCTAAGTCCCATCTTTCCACCTGGCTCAATAAATGAATTCGTAGCAGAATGAATGACAGATTGTATAAAAAGTCTCACTCAACATTTCTTATAATGTTATACTGTAATCATAACAGCATTACACAGAGCAGTCACATATAGTATGTCATAAATAATTAAATGAATTCCGGGAAGTAATAGGGGGCACATTCATTCACACCTTTTTCCTTCAAGAAAATTCAACAAAAGCAAATCTAATGTAAAGATTCTGTTTCTTGGAAGTGTAATAGAACTTTGAAGGCCTCCTATTTCCATGTAGCAGGAAAGAAGAATCTACTAAAAACAGACTTTTCATAAATAACATGTGTAATGCACTTTAAATGTGCAACAGAGAATTTTGTTGCAATTAATAAAAAACAGAAATACAATTATATAAACAGAGAAACAATTTATAAACATAGAAAAAATTGAACATTTTAGTCTGAATGAAAAGTGAAACTTCTGACACAACTCCAACACAGCACAGCAAGTAAACATAAGGCTCAAATGATGCTGAGGGTGGCAGCATCATCTTATGGTGCTGCTTCTCAGCAGCATGGACTGAGATGCTTGGCAATACTGAAGGGGAAATGGATGGTTGAACCTAGAAGAAAGTCCGAATGTAAAAAGTCAGAAAAAAGAATGTAAAAATGGGTTGAAAATTCACATTTCAGCAATAACTCAAAGCACACTGGAGTGGAGTGGTCTGGCTAATAGAGATTGAATGTCACGGAGTGGCCTAGTCAAAATCCTGACTTGAATCCAATAGAAATATTCTGGCAAGACTTGAAATTGCAGTCCATCAGAGATCCTCAAATAACTCTACAGAAATCAAACACTTTTGCCAGGAAGAATAGAATAGAGCCAAATTACACAACTTCACTTTGCAAAGCTAGTGGAGACCTATCCAAAAAGACTGACAGTATTGCTGCCAAAGGTGCTTCCACCTACACTTAATAATACATTTCAGCTTCTATACAGTACCCCCTTTGCATATTTTGTTCATCTCTACCATCCTCTTTGTTTAAACATGTTCAGTTTAACCACTATGGTTTTGAATTTAAAAAATATTTTTAAACACTATGTATAGTTTTTGTAATTCAACACAGTGTGAGTTACTGGTAGGGTAGGGGGTGAATACATTTGCAAAACAATGCTCAATACGTCACAACATGACACAATGACTTTGTCCCCTTCGTTCACTTGTATAATTTGTAGAAAATTGATGAAGATTCCAACATTAATAAGATTTTATATAGATACATTTTGTACAACTACTATATTTTTTACATGTTCAACTAGTAGCAAAAGGGTGAAGCGATCCTCCATTACATACACTTCCCGATATGTGATCTGCGTTAGAACGTTTAGAAAGAATATTTATCACTGAAAATTATTGTACTCTTGTCTATAAATTAATGAAATATTCGAAATTAGCTACAAGGGAAAATATAACGAAATATTTTCCAATATTTTACTGCAAGTTTCTGCAAGATCCCAGAAGCCCTAATCCAAACATTCAGTTTTTGAATGTCACACAGTATTTCTGCCTACTCAATCTACTGTATGTAATATTTCACATGTTTATGTTGGCTGTACTTCCCTTGTGCTCTTAGTGCTCAACCACTAACACTACACAAGGAGTAAAGACAATGCGCAGGGCATTGATCTCAAAATCTGTTGATTTGTGTTTAGTTCTTCTTCTGGTTTTTACTTGGGGGGGGGGGGGAGATGAAGATTCTCCAAGTCCTGAGAAGACTATGGCCAACTAAACTAAACACTGTCCTTGGCAGATCTTAGTCAGCTGTGCCCCACCTCTTAGTGGTCACAGTCAGCTAGTGATTGCGAGAGGGAAAGGAGAAGAGAAGAGTCATTGGTTCATAAGGAACAGCAGTGGAGCCAACACAACAGCTTTTATGTTGAGCATAAATTCCCATCTACTCATCCATCTGAAGCCACATGCCTGCCTGCAGGAGTGGCAATCTATAGTTAGACCAGTCCAGGTGTATCGGAGCTAGTTTGGGCATGGTGACATCATCGCCTCAGGCTGAGGGAGGTCTCCTTTAGCTCACTCGGCTGGTTCCCAGCCTGAACCCGGGTTCGCGCCCAGGTGTTGCGGGATGAACCAGCGGGGTGGAGCGGCGAGGGCACGAGCCCGCGCAGAACCACAACATTCACACAGGCATACAGTGATTGTCTACGTGATATATAATAGATATGATGGTTAATTATTTTGCTGTGATATTGATTTGTCTTTTGAGGCAGACATTTACAATATTGTGTGTTAGAGTGTTATAGTGTAAGAGCCTTAGCGTAATACATCAATACATCATTTTTGTCTGTCATACTAAAAAATCATGTATCAAGTTGATTGCCAGCTTCAGCCAGCTCTCGCACTGTGGATGAAGATGAAGTTCTTTTCCTGTGGAGTCACTGACAAAAACAAAACAATAAATATACAAAACAAGAAACCAGTCATCCAACCATCCATTTCCTCACAGGATAGGAGACTATCCTGGCAAGCAACAGTCGCAAGGCAGGATACACCCTGGATGAGACATAATTTCATTGCAGGGCAGACACACATACAAATACACACACACTAACTCCAGAACCAATTTTTCCAGAAACCAATTAATCTGCCAGTATGTCTTCGGACTGTGGCAGGAACCTGGAGCACCCTGAGGAAACCCACGCAAACATGGGGAGAACATACAGACTCCATGCAGATATCACTCCAGGTCAAGAGCTAAATCCAGGGCCCCACCACTGAGAAGAAACAAAGCTAACCACTCTGCTGCCTTGTCACTTATAAACAGTTCACTTTGTTTCAATTATTGCTGGGTCCTTTTTCAGCATGAAATTCACCTCTACTTGATCCTTCTTTTTCTCTTTTTCATATTACTATTAATAATATATGTCCAGATCCACTGTTTTCGTGTAGTCTTTGCAGTATTTATCTGCTTTATTATAAATTCTTCATGTTCGGCTATACAGGGAATTACTGTAGATTCTGCAGAGAAACCTCTGTTATTTATCAAAAGTATATATCATGTGTAATCTTTATCACACATCAAATTGAAATTGGTTCCAAGCCTAAAACCGATGGGTTATCGTTGTGGGATCACTGTCATATGACAAATATGGATTCAGTGTGCAAAGTCTGATAAGGAAAGGGAATCCATTATGTTTTATAAATAAAACTTGATAATGAATTGGATCCAGTGTACAATGGCTGAAATTTAAATGATTAATAAAAATGTTTAGCTAACAAAAACACATACAGTATCTTATAATTTAATGTGCATATAAATACTACAATAAGTCCTGGCTTTCACTCCTACCATAAGAAAAGAGTCAGTAATCAGTAAGTAGTAAACAGATTTTCCAGCTTATACCATATACCGTAAGTACGATGTATAATTATTTCATTTTCATAGTGCAGTATTGTTTCATATTGAAATAAAACATGAAATATCCATATTTTTTTAAAATAACTAACATTTCTTCATGCTCATATTATAATTATTTTGGATAGTAATTTTTTAAACCCTATTATCCAAACTATTACAGTATGTTGAATTATCCTGATGGAATAATCTCATTAGTTACTGTAGGCATACTGTAAATATCTAAATATCTGAAAGATTTATAGTAGTTTGATTACATTGTTAAGCTTGGTACTTTTGAGCAATCTACAGTATATGAACACGTAAATGCCTCAACAACTCACTAAAGCCTGGCTCAATTGGATTTGGCAATAAAAGGCAATAAAATACACTTACTTTCTTAACAATGTGTGCTTTCTGTGGTCAATCAGCTGTGTCAGTCTGAGTTAGTGTCTGAAAATGACTCAAGTATTATTCTGTGTGTGTGTGATTTTTTTTTCTGGATCTATCCCTAATTATTTTATATATTCAGTATATATTTGGTTACTGAGGTGAATCTTTCTGAAATACGGCAAAATGTTCTAAACATCACCTTGTCATGAAAATCATGCTACAGTATGCCAATGCTGAGATTAAAAAACACAACGCAGGGAAACTGATTTATCCAATACACAGTCATGGGGGAACCAGAGCCTTTCCCGGCAATCAATGGGCACAGGGCAGGATACAATCAGGACAGGATGCCAGTGTGCCACAGGGAACACACAGACACAAACACACACACTCACATCAGGGCTAGTTTTTCCAGAAGCCAATTAACCTAGCAGTATGTATCTGGGCTGTGTAAGTATATCTCATACATCATTTTATATAACTATTTTTAGATATATAGTTGATATATGATAGGAACAAACAAAGGCTTATTCCATTTGGAAAAGAGAAGAAAAGTATCACACCTGAAGAAGGCTCCACAGCTGAAACATTGTTTCTTTTCTTCTCCTTTCAGCATGGAATAAACCTTTACTTGCTCCTTTGTAGCCTACGCATGCAGACACAGCCACGTACTGTACTTGTACTACTAGTGAATGATACTTGACTTTGATATTTTTCTTTACAATCTAAAGAGTTGTGCAAGTATAAACAAAACAAACTAAAATCAGACATACAGTACAGTATACCGATCCATTTTCTAACCACTTCTCCTAATTCAGAGGTGCATCCGAGACAGAGCCTTTCTCACCATGCAACCGGGTACAGGGCACAAACAGTCACAAACACAGATACACACACATTCACACCAGGGTTAATTTTGCCAGAAGCCAGTTTACCTATCAGTATGTCTTTAGACCTTGGGAGAAAATCAGAGTCCCTTTGTGCTATAAAACCACATAATATCTGAATTACCATGGTTAAAATAAACCTACAGTACATGATTTTGATCACCATGTAAGGATAGAAAGTTATTTAGATCTTTAACAGTAGGATCACTCTGTTATAACAAATTACAGGCTTTGTTTGATGGGAAATTTAATGAACATACCTAAAACACCTCACCCTTAAAATGGCCACCATTAGAAATAATATTTTGGCAACAATAACCTTCCAATGAATTGTCTCCTGTGTTAACAGAATCTTTACATTGCTGTACTCAGCAATTATTGAGGACTCAGCAGGATACTATGGAGATTAATTTTCTTTGCTTCATATTACATCCCCTCACTTGCCCAAACATGACGCTTAGTATTTATATTTCTGGCGCTTTTCAGCATTAAACTTAGTAGACATCTAACCTCTATTTAAATAGAATTAACATTAACATAGTTTCAGGCCTCAGGAAAGAGCTTATTTCCAAACATCTTGTGAATTATGGGTACTTTTTTTAATTTATGTTGAACATTGAGTCATTTTAAGTATTGTGTACATTATAAAAATGCCAGACAACTAAGTTTTCATGTCATTCAGTGAAGATAGACTAAACAGCCATCTCATTTTACCACTTCACATTTAAAATTTAACATTATTTCATTTACTTCAACATCTATTGTATGACACCCCCACCCCAACTCTCCTCTCTCCTTTAAATATTTCCTTCCTCATTGAAATATGTCTCAGGTATGTCGGTATTTTGACTTAACAGAAACAATCACTATTGGACTGTGTCTCATTCTTAATTCTAGACATTCCATGTCCTCCAGTAGCTTTCGTCTTTGATTATCATACTCATCAAAAGGCACAACCAAATTTAATACAGCTCACCTACAATATATCCACAGGTAACACAATGTCTGTCTTGTACAATAGGTCATTACTGAATATTCCTTTCCAGACCACCCACAGAAACACATCGAAAACAGTCAAAGTAGATCAGAGCACCAGCAGTAGCAGTAACACAGAATGCTACAGATTGTCTATTAAGGATAAAACAAATAGTGAAGTATATGCAGCATATAGTGAAATTACAAGTACCAGAGTCTCCTCTATACAAATTTGCAACTATACAGTACACTTACTGCACAGTATGTAGTGGAATCCAAATTAAAATAATTGTAAAAAGCAAATGAAAGGTATTATTTAAATACAGTAAGCTCACAGAAATGTTTTTTGTAATTCACAGATTATATTGCATACAGTATGTCACAGAGGGTTAACTATAGAGTTTTGCAGTTTGGAGTGGCTTTTCTAATGAGCCACAGAATGAAGCTTCTAACTCGCTGGCAGTGATCAATAATAAAAATCATCCATCCACAAGTTCCTATTATTTTATATCAGAAATCTATAATAGCTGCAACAATGTCCATTTAGGCAAACATTAATCACAATTTTCTGCTTGTTTTCCTTTGCATTTATACCACTTTATTGAAAGTGCTATTCAAAGGACCTGTCCAGAAGGACAAATAACATCAGCAGAACAAAACATATCTACTAGAAACTGGTAGAAAGATAGAGTGCTTGATCTTTTTTATGTTTTTTCCAAGAGTGCAGTGTTTATGATATGACATTGTATCATTTCTGTAGGAAAAATGTCAGAATAAAAGTCAGTATTTACACATTACTATCTGATATAATTGCAAAACCAGAAACACTTTGTTGTCTTGAATGCTTTAAGAAGATTTCAGTAATTTATTAATGATTTTAAGGCTTATACTCATAACCCAATACCAATATTTATTCTAGTTCTCTTTGTTAAAGGATCACAACACAGAAAGCACAATTTATGTACCACAAACCTAGTCTTTGCACATCTTGTCCACGTTGTGTCAGTTACCATGTAATTTACCATGTCCTCAGGTCTTTAACCCCTTTTAATATCGCCATATAAATTGGATTTGACCTTCTTGATTCTTTACAACATCAATAAAGTCTCCTGAAGGTTAATTGTGTTTCACATCAGCAAGTATGTAGATCCATTCACTTATTTACAGTAGATACACCCTTTAGCACTGAGGTTAATTCAACTGCCATTTTGTTTCTTTCACAGTTCAATGATTGCAATTTTGTAGAAAAAGACAAAAACTACATAGTATTCTAAGTGAGATTTGTCTCTTACAAATACCCTTCCATTCTTGCAAGCAAAACCCATTTAAAATATTAGCTTTTTTATTTTTTGCTTTGGACGTACAGTAGAAGAGCCTAAATATAAATGATTTTCAAAAATGTTTTTTGTTTGTCAATAATATTTATAGATATTGTATCTTTTCACTATCAAAATTTCCCTCTACAAAAAATACTCAGAAATATAACAAATTAGAAGAAGAACATATCTAAACAAGACTGTCATAAAACACAGACATTAGAAGTTTTTGACACACTGATGATTATGATATGATTTATTAAAGGTTATATTTAAATTAAATATTCTCCTTCATCACCTTGCACCTTTTTCATTTCCATTGCCTACTCTTTTCACGGTTGCCTGTCAAAGAAGACGTTTCTAATGATTATGTTCTTCACTTTCACAAAACCCATACCAATTACCACAGAATGGAATAGCATTTCAGTTAAAAGGAGGCAGCAGCTTTCTTCAGAAAAATAATACTTGGAGCTACCCAAGGTGGTTTCTCATCTCCTTTTTTAATGATCAATGTGATCAGTTGATGCGCGCAGTTTTCCTCTGCTCATACGTGATTTAGGTTTGGGTTCATATCAGTGCTTATTACAGTATGATCACACCAACACACCATGACAAAATAGACCTTCATAAAATACCATTAAATTATTCTTGAAAACACGTCAATCTTTTTAACAGACTAAGGTCACTAAATTAATTATTTACAGTATATGGTATTTTAATTGGAATTACAGAGTGATCTACTGTATGTAAAATGATTTCTAATATACAGTATAATCTGAATAGGTAAAAAAACATTGTAAATGGTGCCTTTAACAGACATGTTGACACATTCTTGAACACCATTAAACCATTTAAGTTGCTAAAGCAATGAAACAATGAAACAATGCCCAACATTTCAAGGTGGAAGAAGGCAATGCTGCTATTATAGAATGTCCGCTACCTGACACTGTCATGCATAAACTCCAGCCTTTACTTTGGTGGGTCATACTTCACTCTTTATATACTCCATCTCCCATTTTCCTGAAGAAGAATAGAGATGTATTTATGTAGAGCTATTATTCTAAACATCCTTTCATGTTTTTTAACCACTCCATCCAACACAGACGCACACACATTTGCACCAAAGACAATTTTCCCAGAAATCAGTTAGCTTACCAGTTTGTCTTTGGACTGTGGGAAGATACCATAGCTGCTGGAGGAAACCCATGCATATACAGTATGGAGAGAACATCTAAACTCCACACAGATACCATGCCAGGTCCAGAACTGAACCTATAGCCCCGGCACTACAAGGCAGCAATGTTAACCACTGCACCACTGTGCAGCCCTGATACTAACTACTTGTATGAAAATGAAAACCTTTGACTGCAATGCATAGTGTAACCTCAAAAACAATGAAACACCTATATACAGTACAAGTTTTTAACATCTGATGCTTTAATCTTTGTAATGAGATTATAATTGTATTTAAAAAGCTTCTCCTTAGTAGGTACATTTGAATCATCTGACTCACAGTAAATGAATGCTGTAACCATAACACTGTATGGCACCCTTTAGCTAACAAACGCTTTTAAATGTACCACTATGAATCTGTACATTCACAAACCCTGAACTCAATTAAAAAAACATCCTGAAAGCTAAATCAAAACATTTATCAGTCAATCAATAACATTAACGACTGAAGAAATGTCTGTAACTGTAAAACCCATCCAGCTGATAATTGCCAATAAAACATTTGATGAAACAAAAACAGCATTACATTCCAGAGAGATGTTAATTGTGTGCGGTTTTAAAGTTTCTGCTTTAGATCAAATCATGATGCACTGTAAAAGTGACTGCAGCTAGCTGTAAAGTGTAAACTGAAATTTATACAGAATGAGACATTTGTTGCTAATAATACATATTTAGCCATACACAATGTATTTTGCAAAATCATGTAGTGGTAAGTAGCGTAGCCTAAAGTATTTTTAGAGATTATTGTCATCAGTTGTACAAGAAACATCATAACCTCAACATACTGTATACCACTGGGATATGTTGCATACATGAAAACATGAAAACGTGAAAGAGTTTGCTAAACATACTGTAGCAAAGGTGATAACTGGGGTCAAGAACTTCAATTATCGCCCCCTCCCCCAAATGGAAGTCAAGGTCAATGTTCTACTGGAATGGATGTACCATTAAATATCTTTAATTATTTTGGAGTGTACATTCATGTAGTAAAGGCCTGATAATCCCTTGGACATCCTGTCTGAACCTTTCTCAGTACACACATTCTAAAGAGATATCCAGTGGAAAAACAGAAACAAAAATACAGATGCATTTTATTGTCTTTCCTCAAAAGACAATTTCTCAAGATGTGGCTCACCTAGAATGTCAATGTCGTTTTTCTGTGTCTTCTATAAAATGTCTTCTATCTTGGATAAAAATCTGAAAGTGATTCAACAAATATAAAAAAATGGGAGTACCTGGACTGCTTTTTGTCAGCCTTCCAAAAAATGTAAAAATAATAAAATAATTAAATTAACAATTATTTACTATTTTACTGCTGTATTTAATTACTGCCAGTCCTATAGAGGATAGTAAGCATAAGAAACAGGTTTAGTAAAATAAAAAAAACGATGCATGCATGTTATAGGGAGGAACGTTTAAGTCTCTGAATGGTCAGCTGTTTTAACCTATTAGATAAACTTTTTTATTGCTGGTCAATTTGAATGCATAGGGAGCTTCAGCTGAAAATATTTGTTGCAATGTGTATTGTTTCTATAAACGTTTTTCAAGGTAAAGGAAAACATTTATTGTCGCAAAAATGTGCTTTTATGCTAGCATTTTGCCGGAGAACTGATAAATTATTTATATAATTCTCTAAATTGAATACGAGATAAATATTCCTGTGAGAATATTCCTGTGGTTTATTTGCTTTATGCTGATGTATCTAGTTAGGAAAAACAGTTCTGAAAAGCTTAGGTTGTCTTGTGTTCTGAGATATATAGTCAGTGGTGTTGTGTTTTGATTTTTCTGGTAAAAAGACATACTGTATCACCCGTTGTGCAGTTGCTGTTTAAAGTGCTGTTGTCAGCATTACACTATTAATTTATTATTAAATATTTTCACTGCTATGAAAACAAACTTAGAAGTCATGTTTAGAAGATATTGGAGATTGTTTGCATTTGCCATATTTTGAGAAATTATTAAAAGATTGTTGTTTTTGGTAATGAAAAGTGTAGCGTCAAAAGTAAATCTACATGCGTAGGCGGATATGCCTAACAGGGGGTCTAATGTAACCTACATACCAATATTTTTAAAAACCATATCTAGTTTCTTGTGTCTAATTATTTTACTTCTATGTCCATGACTTACGAATTGTATCGTAGTTGAACAGGAGTGTGAGTCTGGAGTTTCCTTATGCTTAGTTGTCTTTACTTTCCTTTTTCCTGGGGTTCAATTGGATTGTTGAATTGTTTGCCACACCTCTCCCTATTTAAGTAGAGTTTTCCTGCACTTTATTGTGTTTTAATAGGACGCATTTTATAATTATTAATAGATGGGGGTGGGCAGTATTGATGTAATTTTCTGAGCAACGATATTTACATACATTGCTTTAAAAAAATGAGCCAATGTCCTTATAACATACCCTTGCTCTCAGTGGTTTGTAAGAAAAAAAAATATTGATTTGAAAGGACAGGAGAAAGCTAAGAATCCAAGCTTGTTTGAGGAGAGGAGCTTGGATACACTAGCTCCTGGTACAAAATACAAATTGCATTGATTTACATTGTATTTATGGACAAAATCACCGTGCATGCAAACTAAATAAAAGTTGAGGCTTTCTTTATTACATACAGTACATTTAGAACTTGTCGCTGCTGATTGGGTAGTTTATTATTATTAGAAAAAGCATTAAGCAGTAATTATTTGTAATAGTAACCATCATGTTATTGACTCTGAAAATAATAGAAAAATCTATTTATACCATGTTCTCATTTATCTTTCCCTTCACTGCCAGCATCTCTTCTGGCACAATGGAACTCAATTGTATTGCACTCTGTTGCTTACTGTTTTTCCTTGATGGGGTTACTATTGCTCCTGATGGATGGGGTAGGGTGCAGCACAATTCTGTTGCATGGGATTTGCTGTGTTAGAATCATCCAATGTAGCCTGGCCTTAAGGGTGGCCTCATGTTGCATGATAGTGCAACAGATTTTAACACAATTTATCTCGTAGCAGACTGTTACCAAATTGTAATTACAGTTAACAGCATCTCTCTCCATGCTATAGCATGTAAACTGAAATGCCAAATTACTCTGATTACTTGCAATTGATGTACAGTATGACTCATATTCTAATGGGAATATCCAAAAACAAGGGCAATGAAAGGAAAAAGTTGTTTATCCCCTTAGACAGGGTGGACCTAAAAAAGACATATTTCACTAAACTGATCGATATGACCATCCTAAACATTTTAAAAGCTGTTGAAGGATTTTAAATATTTACTTATTAACCTAGAAACCAGAAACAAGATCAGCTGGTACAGTATATACCATTAAAATCCTGTGGGGAATGAACTTCTTTGGCTTTTGAAGGAATTCGTTTACAATAACACAGTTTAATAACACATATTTGGATTTTAGAAAACTATCTTGTAGGAATGTAATAATGAAGCTCAAACAACATGATTCAAAATCTGAACTAATGGCTTCATGGAGCCCAGTGTATATTTGAAAGCATAAGGAATAAAACATACTCAAAGAAACTGAAAGTGAGTAGTAGCAGAATTAGTTCGACCTGGACAAATTGATAAAAATTCCTTTTTATCACAGTAGTTTATTCTGTTCAATAAGTGAGGTCATTTCCAGAATTGTACACTTCAGATGTGTTACAGGGCTTTGAAGTAACTCATTCTAATTATTATCATCTAGTCCCTGTATTATACTTCACTTATCAACTGCAAATTTACAAAGATCAATATTTGTTTTGGAGGCATAAAAAGAGCCCCTTATGTTTGTCTTCCTCTGTCTCTGCTGTGCATAAGCGGGGATCTAGGAAGCTAAGTCAGTGTGACTTAAAATGACATAATACAATTTTATTATGAAATACTATGGCTCTCAGTGCAGTGAAAAGAGAGAGAGCTCCAACAAACAGTAGTCTTTTGTGTGTGCTTGTGTTGGAAGAAAGAGTGATTCTGTCATGATGTTGTTCTCTAGTTTGTTCAGAATATTACACAAGTATACTGAAATCCTTTTTCAAAATCTCCACTAAAAGAAATTAAATGTTATTCTAAAAATTGCTAGATAAAAGGTCTTTTAAACGTACTGTAATATCAACCACAATACAGCTTATTAACATGAAAAAAATGGATGGCAATCAGCATTGCCTAAAAATGAAAATGCTTCCATAAAGTAGTTTTAAATATTTATTCAATGGCACTTTCAATCAAAATAGTAAAACCGCAATAAGCTTCAATAAATAAATAACATCTTTGTATAGTAAAACAGTTAAATCTCAGCCTTTTGTTACATTTCTGCACTAGAGACCTGTAATCTCCTGAGATCACTGAACAGGCTTTACCCTTTGCAAAATTACACATACATTTATTTGGCTATTTTTTTTTTCACAATGGCCTTTTAAACAGCTGATGTTATAAGCCATGACCAGTCTAGTAATAATGTAAAACCAGGCTTCTAATACTACAGAACAAAAGCTCCTTACATGAATATGCTTAGAACTACTGTGAGCAAAGACAAATGTGCATTGCATAAAATCTGAAATATAAAGGCTCCCTTAGGCATTTAGCATTACCTTCAGAAATTCATTTGTATAAGAGATTGTTTCATTTAATAGCAAATCATTTCTGTTTGTTTGATTTAAAGTAAGGACAGCAGGGTTAACCATTCACATTGATGTACAGTATTTAAAAAATATAAAATCTGATTTGTTTAAACATCTTTCTTAATATGTAGATTGTCAAGGCCAAAAATAATCAGAATTTACTGTGATATTTTTAAGCAGCATACACAGTTGACAGATGGCAGGAGTTTTTAAACAGTTTAAAATGATTTTTTCCATTTCTTGCAAAGAATCTTTTGGAAAGCTCTTCGAAAATCTTGGTTGAAGATAGTATAAATTACAGGGTTTAGAGAGCTGTTGCAATACCCAATCCAAAAGAAAAATTTAAATAATGTCTCATTAATCTCACAGGACTCCCTGCAAACCCCATACAAGCTGTAACTAAAGAAGAATGGGAACCAACAGACCACAAAAACACCCATGACAACCGCAAGAACAAATGTGAATCTCTTTTCTCTGGCTTGTGAAATTTTCTTTCTAGATGCTGTGCTTCTTCTTTTTCGCCTGGAGGAGAACAATTCTATAGATTTGTTGCTAGATCTCGACATGCGGCTGGAGTGTTTGGACAACGAACTGTTTTTCCTGCTACTCCTCCTCTCTTTCTTGGAGACAGAGTCTGGACCTTTTCTCCCTTTGCCATCTGATGTGCTGCTTTCCTCCAGGTCTATATCATCTTCTTCCCGTGTTTTTTGTTCATTGGGCATTGCTGGGCAGTGCCCGTTTTCCTTCTCACCGTTTGCTTTTAAAGAGGTGCCTCTGCTTAGTCCATTCTCAGTTTGAGAAGATCCATCTGTCCCGTGTTTTTTTTCCGACATATTTCTCGTTCGGGTTTTGGCCACTTGATATATTCTAATGTACACTAATATCATTATAATACAAGGGGCAAAAAAAGATCCTATGCAAGAGGAGAGAATGTACCACGTCTCATCGTTAAGCACACACTGCGGATGATTGTCTTTCTCCGTATTTCTGTCCATAGAAATTAGCGGTGGGAAAGATATCACAGCAGAGATGAGCCAAACAACTACTATAATACATTTCACCCTTTTGGGAGTCCTTTTGAGGTTGTATTCTACGGCTTGTGTTACTGACCAGTATCTGTCTAAACTGATAGCGCACAGGTGGACTATCGACGAAGTGCAAAACAAGACATCTAAGGCCAAATAAACGTCGCACCAAGCTCTCCCGAAAAACCAGTATCCCATAAGTTCATTTGCCAGAGAAAACGGCATGACAAGGGTGGCAACCAGGATGTCTGCACTGGCTAAAGACACCAAGAAAAGGTTCTGTGGCGCTCTTAGTGCTCTGCTTGTTAATATAGCAATTACCACCAAGACGTTCCCTACAATAGTAAATACAATGAGAAAGCTTACAAGCGCTGCAAGACCCGCCACAGCTGCCAGGGAATACTGACTCTCCATGGATGAGAAATTTGTTGAGACTACATGAGACACGTTGATCCCGCTGGAATTGAATAAATCCATCTTGTTTCAACTTTTTTCTGTCTTTCTTCCCCTTTCAACCAAAATTGTGTGATTCTTTTATTCGGGAAACATCATTGTAACACTCCGTTTCGAATACGCCTTGCAATTTGTCATTGCAGGTAATCACTGGCTTTCATATAGTTCCAGTACGTTCTTTCTTTTTTTAATTTCTGCTTATTATTGGGAAATTACATTTTTGAGGAGTATCTCTCTTTTCTCCATCAGAGAGATCTAACTTAATTCATATAAAAAGAAACATAACCTTCGGTAAATGCATCCTCTTTAATGTTTGTTTCATTCAGTTGGTTGATCAGGCTTCTTTAAATCCACATTTTCTCCAGTGTTTTCTCTATTTCAGCAGATAGATCTTGCTTCCACCGCTACCCTCAAGCTGTGCATCCTTCTCCACAGAGTCCTGCCAGCTTTGCATTATCCACGTGCTGTTCACATTAAAACTAACAACTGGATGGTGCCCCGCCCCCGAGATAGAAACAGGACTCTCAAGAAAACAGCAGGATTGCCTTTTGCGTGTGTAAATCTAAGAGCGTTATTAGACAAAATATTTCACTAGTATGTTAATCACCAGATTAATTTATTTAAGAGTTTTGTGGGGGATAAACGTTCTGTACATTAGTTTACCGATGGGTTCAGGTAATAGCATAGTATAAAGCGAGCTTTATTAACAAAATAATAGATACAGGATACATATGGTCTAAATAAAAAAAAACAGCGAATTTATTAAGGGTAAATCTCCGGTTTGGCAATTTAGTGAATTTCGCTCTCGTGTACAAAGATTGCTTGTGGCTTTAGGTCGATATTCAGTTTGTACACTTGAGGTCACTCTTGCAACACTGGAGTATAAACCGGTATGTAGCGCGATGCGGGTGTGATTATGAACCATTTTCTATTAGAACGTAGATCAAAACACTCACAGGGAAATAAATCATATGGTTTATAAAGGATTAGTTTTTACAAGACATAGTTGTCACCATGTAGTTAATCCCTTAGTCAACACCAATTAGGTGGATATTACACTTTATGCATTTGAATTACACTAGAAGATAAAAGCACATTTTACTGTAGCATTATTTATTAGTGACCAATCAATATACTTAATTAGGGTTTGCAAGCAATTAAACCTTCATAATATATTAGGTTATCTTTCAAACGTAATATTTGAAATCAATGAATGTATCTTGTTTTGAATTTAAGCATTGGAATCTTAATTCAATTTGTGAAAAGAGTTGTATAACCAATCAGCTTCATATTTTTTGTTAATGGTGTTGCTGGTTGTTTGTTTCCTTGCTTCCTAGTATTGACTGCAAAATTGGATAGTTCGCTTAAACTCAGACTCGTCCTTGAAACTTTGATAACTTGACACCTCCAGATAAAACTACAGTACAGAAGTGAAATCGCCCGTGGTTAAGAAGAGCACAAAACAACATGTATAGTGAAGAACGCTGCAGTGAAATTAAATTTGGGTTAGATGCTCACAATAGAGGATAAAGAAATGCAAACAGATAATCTTACCTTTTTTTCTGTAATTTCTTAAATCATATCTCATAAGTGTCTCATTGAAGTTCTGGTCCTTTACAGAGTTTATCTGAAAGGGAAAGTAGTGTTAACACCTCTGCAGTTCTGGAACTTGCTACAAAGAGCTTTGTTATCCATTTTGTTGCAGAACTGGTTTTAAATACTCAAGCCATGTTATGTATTACTGTTCCTACAGGTGAAATGGACCACAATTCTGAATGTCATACGTTTTCATCTATTGATTTATGAGACCAGTTTTATCCTGATGCTTTCAGTCCTCAACTAGTATTTATCCACATACAGTACAGTATATTGTGTACAGGTACAGTATACAGTATGCATGTTTAAATGGGAATGATGTACAGTATCAGAATGCATCAGAAAATACAATTCTTCTCCTCTTACTCATAGTAAGCATCTTTTTTGATGATTTTTTTAGATTGGCAGAACAGCTGTACCGTGCTTCAAGTCCTCAAGTGCATGGCTTTCCAATATAGACCACATTCTGTGTGAAGATTGCATGTTTTTTCAACGCCCACAAGAGTTGTCTCTCAGTATATCAGTTTACAGCCATCTCCTAAAGAGATGACATCTAGGCTAGTTGGCTTCACAAGATTGTCCCTATTTGTTTGCCTTGTGAGGGACTGGCATCTTTTCCAGACTGCTGGCCAGATTTAGCCTTATGTTTCTGGGGTAGGCTCTGGTTTTCAGCAAAACTTGCCAGGAAAAAAACAGTTTTCAGATAATCAATGAATGGAATGTTAAACTATGGAGAGGTCCTGGAGTATGCAGTGACATCATATTTTCTGAACTGCAGTTTGGTATAGCTTACAGTATATTTGATTTTTGCTATGCACCACATTTCCCCTTCTAACACAACAGCAAAAGTGCCATAGTGTCCCAGTCAAATATTGGTTTCAAGTCATCCCGACCTCTGCACATTCTCTTTGTTACTCTTTGTTACTTATACTAAAATCACCCAATAGTTTTGAAAATCATTATGCAGCATCGGGGCATGTTATTGATATCTTCTGCTGTAAAACCCTGCACGCAATATTCATGTTTATTTTTTCTTTTTCATCTCTTGCTAGTGCCCTATTATCTCCAAAGCAATTTATTTAAACTTTTACAGTTTTCTTTTATTGATGCAACACTGAAAAAAAGCCTTCCATTATTGTTTTGCCTCTACAGCAATATTCATTTCTCTCCCTCTCAGCAAGTCTAATATCTCTGTTCAGCTGTGCCTGTAGCTCAGTATGCTCTTTCTCTACTTTGGACCTTATATAGTCTGTAGAGCATTCTTCTCCTTATCATATTATTCTTAATTTCTCAATTAAACCACTTGGGCCATATTTTCCATTATTTGGATTTTGTTTGTGATTAATTTGTTTGTAATTCCTTTTCCTACTCAAATCTTATCTGTACTGTATGTTCATTATTTGTAAGTTCTCTCTCATTCCTTCATATTCTGTGTTTTTTAAAACTACAGACCCTGATTTAAGAATCAATGGAAATATAAAATGTATGCATACATTTTTTTACTTTTATTATCACAATCCTCCTCCAGTTCTGTTACATCTGTACCCTTGTTTTCCAAAGAACAATAGTCAATAAAATTGTCTGGTATATTTTGTGTTACGAAACTGGTACATATATCTGGAAGGTGGTATATTTTGGGTTAAGACACTATTGTCATTTTAATCATATCGATTTCATCTTATATATTCCCCATCGCAATATCTCCATTTATATGTAGAAATAACACCTCAACTTTTCTACCTACTGTATTGTTGTTGCATTGCATAGTAAACAACTTGTGCCCACGTCCGTAGACTCGTTGCCCTTGGTTCCTTACTGTATATTAAATTCCTCTCAAGTACTACAGTATATGCATATGTTTCACATACTGTATGATGCCACTCTGCTCTGATTCAAATGCATCCTGTCACATTAATACAGGTACCTCTATTTTCCAGAACAACCTCCATAAAATGAAAACATCTTAGCTATTTGTTAAAGTTCCATATTTCACCTCTAGAATTCACCATAGGACTTTCAGCTTACGTTTAGGTTTAAGCAAAGCCCTTAAATTTGTTATGCAGAATTGTCAAACTACAGTACATTTTCTTTCTTAATTAATTCAGTTGGACAATGACAACTGCATGCACTCAGATTCCAATTAAGAGCCTGTCCATCCGCTCACATAGGTCTAACACTTAATGTTGGGCATGTGGGCAACAAACAGTACTGTATGTGTGTATAATGCCATTCGTACATTCAACACTGTCTACACTTTGAATAATTAAGTCCCTCACTGTCACAGCCTCCCTTTTACTGGGTATAGTAGGCTCCTAGGTGCCTTGGCAATCCTGAGACCTCCCATTTTTTCCAGGCTGTCAGAGCCTAGATCTGTCTCCAGTAAGGTCTCGAAGGAGTCCAACACGGATATTTTTGGAGATGCAACACCTGTAAGATGTGCACACCATTCCTCATAGGTTTGATCTAAATTTACCAGCTATCTCTCCTTCTCTGGACTGAAAAGCTCCCCATAGCTCTGCCGCTTGTAGATTGCACAAAAAGTCCCTAGGGAGATCTGACTAATTCAACCAATTCTGTGTGGTGCAGCAGAAATTAAAAATCTGAATTTTAAGATATGGACTTTTGTCATCTATTTAGCCAAATGTTTACATTCTCACTCACTTTTATTATTTTTGGAAAAGAAACTAGTATTTCAAAAAATTCTAGTACTCCTACTGTGTTGGAATTTATTTTCTAAATAGAAATTGAAGTTATGAATCCAACATCCAGTACAACTGGGCTCCATGTGAGGAAATAGAAATAGGGCCTTTATCAAACTCAAAGCAAAGAGAGCCCAAGAGGAACATATGGCACAGAAATGGAAAACAATTAAGTTTTCAAACCCTTAAGGTCTTTTTAGTTCACCTCACCAGTCAAGCAAAAGGACTACAGATTGCAGCAAACTAGGAAGAAACACTGAAGAAACATATGACAGATTGTTTAACCTTTACAGGAGAAACAAAGTTTTTTCAACTTTTTTATAATATACTATTAGTTTTCAGAAATTATTAAAAAATGAGAATGTTAGGAATTCAGTGTACTGTATTTCAGGATGGTTGCTGCTTAATGAGCTCACTGACTACAAGTCCCATATTTTGAGTTTATTTCAGCCTGGAGTTTTCTTTCATTTCTTTTTCTTTTGCTTGCCCCCTGTTTAGCATGACCTTCAGAAAAAAAGAAGGCTGTTTCACCTCACGCAGCACAAGAAGGATAGTGTCTCAGTCAGTCTTCAATTCAGCTAACACTCAAGTCTTCCTCGGCCTGGTGTTGACATGCTCTCCAAGGCTTAGGATGGGCTTGACAGGGCCTTACAAGAATTATGGCTTAGCTTCTTGTCTGAAGGGTTTGGAGAAAGGTACTGCTCAGGTAAATACAATTAAGGTAAATCAGAGCACAGACAAGTAAAGAGATATGCCATTTTACCCGGCTCATCGGGAAAGTAGTCCAGGATGAATTGAGTGATCTTAAAGACAGGATCTGCTACAACAATGTTTGATCGGATGGCATTCCTGGAGGAGGTTAGGTAGACAACTTCTATGGATACAGGCAACAGAAGTTTCTTCACTGAATTTCCAGTTTCTCTTTGTCAGCTGTCATTGTAAAATACGTTTGTAAATAATAATAACTTTGAAAGACTTTAGATCAAGAGACAAGATGGTGGACGCGGACTAGTTGTACTAGAGTCTGCTTATAACTCAACCATCATCGGCCTAATCTTGAGGATTGCGAGGTGGGGAATAGGACGATAGGCACTTCAGACAGGAACTTGCCTTGTAGGAAGCGTCAGGATTTTGAAATCAACACAAAACCTGAGAGGAAGCCAGTGTAAGGACTCCAGGATAGGAGCAATGTGATTACTTGCATTAAACCTGTTCAGGATTCTGCCTGCTGAATTGAGGACATTGTGTAGGACATTACAGTAGTCAGTACGAGAAAAAACAACAGTGTTGGCCAGCTTTTCAGCAACATTTAGAGACAACATAAGATGTAATCTGGTGATATTTCTGAGATGGAAGAATAATGTTTTGACTATATGTTGGACATGTGGGTCAAACGTCAAGCCTGGATCATATACAGTATCACTCCAAAGATCTTCAATTTTGATTGAAACTCAAATACAGAACCATCCACAGATAGGGTTACAAAATGGGTTTTACATAGTTGATGGGAATGCCAAGAAGCATGACTTCAGTCTTGTCGCAGTTAATAGCTGACCAAGTGAGAACACGTACAGTAAATGCTGAAAAGTAGGGGGCCAGTATTGAGCCCTGAGGAACACCAGACTTAACAAGTCCAATTTCAGAGCTAAAGTCACCAAGTCACAAAGTCACAAAGTGACAGCAATCAGTGAGGTAAGACTTTGACCATTTAAGAACATTTTCTAGATGAGAAAGTAAGATATCATCGTTAACAGTGTCTAAAACAGCACTGAGGTGAAAAAGAATAAGGATAGAAACAGAATCAGAAGCCAGAAGAAGATCGTTATGTTGATTTTTATATAATGACATCACAGCTGGATTTAGAAAAACCTGAACCTGAATCCTCTCGTTAACGTTGCTATGGTACAGAGATCACTATTGTGCAAGGTGATTCGTAGACTCCATGAATACAGGCTAATGGTTATTGTCTTGCTATCTATGTGGGCTATTATGTGGGCTATTATCAATGCATGGCTGCCAAGAACAAAGCTTTGCTGATTTAAGAGTGAATTTCTTCTGTGAGGGAAAAGACAATCATGCCGTGATTTATCCTGAAGTGCTCTGAGTTTCACATGGAGGAGAAAAGCTCTGTTTTGAGTTACCGTGGATGACCAAAGTTCTTTTTCTAAAACCTTTTAAACCAACAACCCAGAAAATCAGTGGGGAAGTATCTTTAAGTAAGCTCTGTACAGTGTTTTGTGGATGTTTTATGATTTTGTTAGTTGTTTTTTATTCTTTAGTAGCAAACTACTGATTGGTTCAGATGCAGCTGACAACACTATGTGCTTACCATCAAACTCACAATCAAGTACTGAAGAAAAGAGAAAAAGGGATGATGAATTGAGTATCATCAGCATAGAAATTATCATTCAGACCACGTGATTTTAACATCTGATCAAGTGGGAACATGTACTATAAATACTGAATAAGAGAGGGTCCTGAACACTAGACTAAATAAGCCCAACTGCAGAACTAAAACCCCCCAGAGAAACAAAGTGTTAGTGATCAGTAAGCTTCACTAACACTTTGTTTCTCTGTTGAACCAGAACGATTTAAGAGCAATATCTGAAACTCCAAACAGTCTCAAGACAGGAGAGTAAAATGTTGTGATTAACAGTTTAAAAAGCAACATTAGCGTTTAAGAGAATTAGGATAAATAGAGAACCGGAGTCAGTTGCCATAAGAAGATCATCAGAAACTTTAACAAGGGTGCTCTGTATCTAAAACCAGATTGGAAGGGTTTAAAAAAAATTGAGTACTTTCCATAGGGTATCATATATTTAAACTAGTTAGATTTAAGTGCAATAGAACTAGGTTTCCATTTATTTCCGTGGCTTCCAACCTGCTCAAATTGAATGATTGTTATATTTTGTTACCTTCATGTTTGGATCTTATGCATCTAATTACACTCATTGATGATCCAACTTCTTTATTTATCTGATTCTGGCTTGTGAGGATATTTTATTTTTTTTCCTTGTTGATGGATTCATGTTAAATGACTTATGTATTGTGTTACATCTTTTACCTGCCTGCAAAGCAAATATCCCATCTGGGACAATAAAATAAGTGTGAATTTAAATTGAAGCAGGACAAAGTCTCTAGACTTGCTAATAAATCCTTCTCATGGCCTCTTCTCCCACACATTATAAAATGCGGGGATCACTGGTTTTGTTTTGTTGTTACTCTCAGTTTACTATTCTTGGTAATGTGGCTGAAGAGAAAAAGGAGAGAAGCATTTTTGAAGTATATTGACTAGAAAATTGCCTTTGTTCCATTTGTTCCCCAACCACATTTTACACAGAATTCTTTAACTCTTACTATGTTGCTGTCAGATCTTTCTAAATGACTCATATGAACATAAAACAGATAAGAACAATCATCAAGCTCATTCTACTGTAGATAGGTTGTGTGGATTACAACAAAGCTCAGAAATGTGACAATCTGTGCTCTCCAGAGGTTTATGTTTAGCTCAGCTTGACACCTGGTAATTTTTACCCTTCTGCTTTACCTTCTGCTCTCTCTTGTGCTATTTCCAGACATACATCTTTTGTTAGAATTGATTTTAGTTTCATATCAAAATCTGTATTCTTGGATCTGTACAATATTAATAGTTTCCCACTAAAGCAAAATCTACACTGCTTCTGATACATGTCTGTTCCTCTCTCTCAGAATTTTGAAGCAGCTGGTAATGTACTGTATGCTACTGTAGTTCAGTCTCTGATGTGCATTGTTTTCTTTTTACTGTGGAATAACATGAGACACTCAAATCCTTCATCATTTCTTTGTTGCCAAAACTTTGGTATGGACACCTACAAAAATGTCTAATGGAATTAAATATTCAGTAACTACACAACAGATGGTACAGTTTAATGAATGAAATTTTTGTGTTTTTTTCCATTATGTTACTGTCATGTACAGTAGTTTATAAAATACCAATGCTGTGACAGATGGCAGATTAAAATGCCATTCCAGATCCAACATTTTTATATTTGTGTGGAGTCCTGCTATAAAGGATTTCTGTTTTTTTTTACAGGAAAGTTGTTTAGCTTTTTAAGTGGAGCGTTGGCTCTGTGGCTAAGGATCTGCACCTGTGGCTAGAAGGTTGCTGGTTTAAATCCTGCAGCTGGCAGTGAAGTCCCGCTGTACTGGGCTCCTGCGCAAGGCCCTTAACCCAATTTTCTCCAGGGATGCTGTACAATGGCTGACCTTGTGCTCTGACCCCAAGCTTCTCTCCCTATTTGTGTGTCTCATTGAGAGCAAGCTGGGGTATGTGAAATAGATGAATTCCTAATGCAAGAAATTGTATATGGCTAATAAAGTGATCTCTTATACCTCAGCAATAAGTTCACATTCTTTGTCACTGAAATGATTCTTAGAGTGGGTGGGTGGAACATGATTTGGGGATGGTATAATGTGAAAAGATAGACAGTGCCTTCAAAATGTATTCACCCCCCCGCAAATATTATTGTGTTAGAATCAGAATTTTTAGTGCAGTGAAATGTATTATTTCCATTTATTCACACAACTAATGCAACAATTTAAAGTGGAAATATAATTTTTGTTGTGTAAACAAAATAATAAAAAAATGAAATTTGAAAAACAGGGATACTATATATTTAGAGAAATATTCATTCCCCTGAGTCAATACTTTGTAGAAGCACTTTTTATAGCAATTTCAGACTTTACTTTCCTTGGGTATGTTTGTACAGTATCAGCTCTGTACATCTCTGTTTGAGTTTTTCACTCATTATGCCTTACAGATTTGCTCAAGCTTTGTCAGGTTGTATGTCAATGAACAGCTGTCTTTGTCCTTCCAGAGGTTCTAATGGGACCTAGGTTCCTTTGGCTGGGGCACTCAAGGATTTGCTTTCTTGTTCAGAAAAATTTCCCAATGTCTGTAAGCTTGGGGTCATTGACCTGTTGGAAGGAAAATCTTCATCCCATTGTAAGCGATTTTGCTAACGGAAGTGCATTTTTTTCCAGGATTAGCATGTACAGTATTTGGTTCAATTAATTGTTCCCTCTATCCTGGGAAGTGCCTCAGTCCCTGGCAGTGTAAAGCATTCCCAAATGATGTTGGTATTACCACCACACTTCATGATAGAGACAGTGTAACATGAACTGTGCTTGATTTGTGTCAGGCCAAAGAGGTCTGTGTTCTAGGAAAAGGCTGGGTAGTTCTGTATCTTTTCCATTTCCTAATGATGGACTGACTGTGCTCCTTTCACACCCTACTTTCAACTTTCAACAGCCTAAATTTGTTTTTTATCCTCCCCAAACCTGTCTTCTCACAATTCGATCATAGAGGTAGATTGTCTGTTCTGACATGCAATGTCAACAGACAATCTTATATACACATCTGTATTTCCTGTGAAATCCTGTCAACCAATTGAACAAATCACAGGTCGACTCTACTTTGGATTGCTACATCATGTGGAGTATATATAGTACTTAAAAAATCAAGGCATTTCAGTGTTTTCTTTTAAATTATGTATTTATTTCCACATTTCCAGACCTTTTGCTAGTAGATCACTGTATGTCAGTGGCAAAAATGTCAACATACATTTATTTCTATTTGAGTTTGGAACATTAATTGCGAAAAAATTCAAAGAACATATATTCTAAAGACACAGTAAGTGCTATATCCCTCGTGTCTTGAAATCATTATGAATGGCAAATATTCTTGATAAACAAGTGTTTGAACTGTACTGTGTACTGTTTCCCTTTTTACCCTCATCCACAGCTGATTTCCTGTCAGTTATCAGAAATTAAATACACTGACTGACTAAAGGAAATGATACGCCTGGAACAAAAGAAGTCTTGAACAAAAAAGACTACATACCAGAAAACTCAAAATCCTCAAAGACATTGGCAAATTCAGGTCTATTGACACAAATATTCTATATTGCTGGGTATGCTGCATTTTTGTCCAATTTATTTTCCTTTTCTGGCTCCTCGTGCTGTCCTAGTGCAAAACACACAACAATATTCAGAAATGAGTGACATAATATTTGACTAGATGCCTGTCAATTACCACACAGCCAGTTGTGAAGCTCGAGGTGAGTGGAGGCACAGATCCACCTGGGACAGGAAGGAAAGAAAAGAGAAATGAAGGAAAAACAAAACGCTATGACACCTGGAAATCTGCATGCGGACAGGCATGTTTGACCCTGCATCCTCCCCATGCTCACTCAGATATAGTCTTTCATTCAAGTCCTGGAGGTCTGGCCAGAAAGAGGGTATAAAATCACCAGTCAGTGGCACAGTGACTCCAGCACATTCTTCTCCTCAACACTGTTTTTTTGCACATAGTCAGGGTAGGAGAGGTAAATGAATCTTACTGTTTGGACTGTTGGGACTGAAGATGATGCTAGAGACAATGGAAATATTGTGATATGTTATTTTTCTTTTCATTTGGTATTTTAGAAGGAAGCTTGCCTGGTTGGCTGGACTGAGCCGAATACTGTAAGTACTCATGGGAAGTACAGAGGG
The DNA here is from genome assembly GCF_040954835.1 of Lepisosteus oculatus. Classification (NCBI taxonomy): domain Eukaryota; kingdom Metazoa; phylum Chordata; class Actinopteri; order Semionotiformes; family Lepisosteidae; genus Lepisosteus; species Lepisosteus oculatus. The sequence goes on along the minus strand of NC_090696.1, from coordinate 41,146,147 downwards.
CAGCAGCAGCAAGGATTCTCAATTATCTTTTTCAGGGTTTTTGTTGTGTATATACATAGCCAGTTCAGGAAAGTGGTGCATGAACCATACAATATGTAACATGTAGTATTTAATCTAACTGTGTTGTTCTTGTCTTTTGGTAGACTTTTTAATATTAATACATCTTCTTTAGATACAAATGAGCCTACCCAGGCCCAGGACAGAGTAAAAATTAATTTTCATTACTCAAGACAGAGTAAATACTATACGGAAAATATTCAAAGGGAATTTAGTGCCTGGTTATCTATGGAAAGGAATATTACTCTTTTTCCTTGTAAAGCAGAAGACATGCTCATGGAGTCTCTCCTGAGGCCCACTCCTGATGTCCTCTGATAGTAGCATTCTCTTGCCTGAGGCACCAGTGGGCTTATAAACCCCAAAGGTTGTGATCCAAGTCCACCAGTCAAAACATGACGGCAGTGACATGATGTATCAGGCATGTGTAAGTTAACGTGTACTCATACATATCAGGTGCTGACGACTCATGCAATGGACTGAAATGCATGAGTGACAAAAGTATAGGAAAACGGACAAGACAATCCAACAATTCCAAAAACACAGTTAAATGAATAAGAAATACACAGTAACTTAATAACAGAAAAATTAAGGAAAAGATAGATACTTTATTGATCCCATGAGGGAAATTGCAGTGCAAGAGCAGCTTAGCACAGTCAACACAGCACAGTGTAACGAAATAATACAACAATACAATACATACAATACAAAAAACAAGGATAGATTAAGAAAAAAATATGATATTTTCGATAAGCTCTTACATTAGAAACATAAATTCAATGTATCTTATATAAAATATAAATGAAAAATAGAAAAAAATGGAAAAGAAAAATAGTAATATAATACATAATAATACTAGGTACAGTGATGAGCATTGTTACCTCACAGTACTGGGGCCCTGGGTTCAATTCCAGACCTGGCGTGCTAACTGCATGGAGATTGTATTTTCTCCCCGTGTTCACATAAGGTTTCTCCCACAGTCCAAAGATATATTGGTAGTTTCATTGGCTTCTGCGAAACCTGCCCCTGGTGTGATTGTGTACATGTCTGTGTCTGTGTGTGCCCTGCAATACACTGGCTATTGCAGGTCAGGACAAGTATCCTGCACCTGCTCCTTGCCAGGGTAGGTTCTGGCTCCCTTGAAAACCCGTACAGTTTGTAATATTGGTAATATAATATTGTTATCATTATGTAATCAAATATATAATTTAACATGTTAATTACTCTAATAGTAATGTAATACTGTTTATATTTTTGACAGCAGTTAGTAAAATTAGCAGTTACTTGTATTAGGAATTCAACATATTTATGAATTGTGAGCAAAAATATGTGCATACTATTTCAAATCTTGGTTCTCTGCAGCTCCTGAATTCTCTGAAGCAATGTTTACTGACCTCATTAAAGGGTATACACAAATAAACAACTGTTGAATGAAAAGTTTTCCTGTGCACCTCAGCATAGATAAAAGGCAAAAAACAAACAAAAATAAACAAGGTTTTACATTTATTTTACTGTACCACCAGTGATAATGCTGTGTTTTATTTTCACTATAAAGCAGCATTTTCTAGTGTATCTCATAAAATATTAATCTTCATATCCAAATTTTAGCACAAAACATCTACCTAGTTTCATAGTCTTAGTAGACATTAATCTTGTGCACAGCAAGTATACTTTAATGCTATCTCAGACATGTGTCTGAACCCATTTGGGAGAAACTGTCTGAGAAACATTAAGGAAAAAAATGAGCACACTGCTGATAAGAACCAAGGTTCCAAAGAAAAGAGCTATTATTGCCTTTTTATTACTAGAGATTAAAAACATAATAAAAGTCACATAAGGGTCTGAGTTGAGATTTCTGTCAAATTTTTAATTTAATGCTGGCTTCTGTTTGAAAAAGCAAAGTTTTGTTATTCAATAGCAATAAGTTAATTCATTTAATTGTATTTTTAATTTTTAGTATAGAATCATCCACTTAAATAAAAATCCAACATAAATCCTTACATAAACAGTAACTGAATTTCATACAGTATGTTGTTGAAAGAAATTCAATTTCAGAGTCATTTTGATTAACTTAACTGCCATTTTAAACAGAATGAAGTCATTCACTGCAGAAGAATACAGTCAATATATTATCACTTTCAAGTTTAGTATTTTAGCCATTGTAAATGTCAGCACTTGACAATTAACAGACTTACAGAGAAAACACCTGCCCCTTGGATTTTGACTAACTATAATCAGTCACAAGGCAATCAGTAAAGATAGAAATTCCATTTTAGGAGATTGGCTGTCAGCAGATTTTAAATCTCACAGGACATGGCGGCCTACTAAAAGATGTTTGAGTCAGGAGCTGCAAAGCATTTGGGCTACAAAGAAACAAGTTCATTCTATTAATAAAATATATATTATGCTATTGTTAGCCATAGATCCTGATTTCGATAGTATTTTTAACCCAAGGTACTAAAAACAGCAATTTACTGCAACTTGAAAAAACTATTTTATTTATTTTGTCACAAATCTTTATCTTTTACTTAGATGTCATAATATTTATATATTGTTTCAGCTAGGTGTAGGTGAAAAGGAAGTGTCTCTATGTGTTTAGATAAACTTGTAACACCTGGCTTTGTAAACATTTTACCAGCTTCAAAGCAGAGGAGATGTTGGCTGAGATGATGAGGATCCTCCCGATTAAAAACAAATGCAAAGTTTACCTTGGTTTACCTGCTGTAGTTAATTAAGTTGTGGGTAAATGATTGTCAGTGAGAAGTCCAGCAATACACCACACAGGATCACATTAAGTCCACAGAGCAGGGGAAGAGAAGAGAAAGGCAGAGAAAAAGAGAAAAGGAAAAGGACAAAGGTAAGGCCACAGGTGAGGAATCGGGAGGAGTTGGAACATGGAGCTTGTGCCAGGCAAGAGCCCCTACTGCATGATCATCCAAATGCCAATTGGAGCTCCAGTAAGTATTTGAACTTTGCTAGAGAGAGGTGGATTGGTGGTCATCAGTTACTGCCTTTACTGCCAGGGAGGCCTGTCATTCGCCAAGGTTTTCCTTCAGACTGTGCATAGAGGGGACTGAACAATTGTTACTTGACTTACCACAGACGGTAAGGATGCCAACCGGTAACTCAGCTTCTGCTCATGCGGAAAGCAGGGTGTAATGAGTCTTGCCCAGTCTCAGTCACATTCATCCAGCCATCTTCCTAGCAATTCACACCAACCTTAGCCACCCTTAAGTTTCCAAGCAGAACAGAAATAAATCTGAGACGCTGATTCTTTGTTTTTACTGTGGTAGGAGGCTGATAATTGTTTCCTAGGAAAAAAGCTAACCTATTTTTGTTGCATTTTGTTTCAGGATAATAACAATGATCTTGTTTCCCCAGTAAAATTAATGGAACACTGCTGCATGTCTTAATAGATACAGCCAGCAGTCAGACTTTAATCAGTCTTTTGTGGCTGATAAAACTTTTAATGGGGAGCTAAGTATTTGCTGTAACCATGGAAATGAGAAGAACTATTCCTGTCTGGATGACATATTAACAATGTTAAACCAGTGGTATTTAATGACTGTAGGAACAGTGCATATGATGTAATAGTAGGAACTGGATCGGCAATTATAAAATTCCTGCTTACATCTGTTTTCATGTGTCCTGTCAATGTTGCTGTGACACGACTTTACACAAGGGCAATTCAGATACAGGTGTGAGATTGCTAACCTCCTTTTGAGAATGAGGTTGAACTGGAAGAACAGAAACATATTGTTAAACCATGTAAATCTAAGAAGCTCTGCCAGCACTCATCTGACTTTGCTTGAAACACAGTATGCTTGCTTCCCATTTATTGAAGTACAAGAAGTTATATTTGCTCAATATTTTCATTAGGAAAAAGCAACAAGGAAAGTGGCGGTAAACTTTCTCATAAAAATAGTAGATGTTGTTTAGAAGCAGTAAAGATGGTCACTGCTTTACTGCTGAACAGCTCCTGGTGCCTCAATCTGAGTGGGAGAATTAGTTTCACTTGGGATATTCAATCCCTTTATCAGAACATTCATGGCAAGTAAAACACTTTGACATATAGCTACTAAGTTTTTTCTCCTAAAAAGTGCAAGGATGCCGTTAAGTACTGTAAGTCATGTACCACATGTCTACAGTGTATTTACTTCTCCTCACAAGGCTTCAAATAATGTTCTCCTTATTACACTGCCCACTGCTCCATTTGCACATAATAATAATAATAATAATAATAATAATAAACTTTATTTTATATAGCACCTTTAAAGGTGGCTTCTCAAAGCGCTTTACAGAATGACAACAACACTAAATAAAAAGAATACACAAGATAAAACACAATTACAATATATAGAAGAGACCGTGGATGGTGGTACTAAGAAAAGCAGAGGGGTGAGAAATGGAACCAGTTAAGTAAAAGCTTTTCTAAAGAAGAGGGTTTTGAGTCTGGATTTGAAGGAGTATAGAGAAGGTGACTCTCTCATATCCTTGGGGAGAGAGTTCCAGAGCTTGGGGGCATAACAGAAGAAGGCCCTGACACCCATACAATGTAGACGGGCTTGGGGGACAGTAAGGAGAGCAGAATAAGAAGAGCAAAGGTTGTGAGGTGGGGAGTAGGGCAATAATGGTTCAGACAGGTACTGAGGTGCCAAGCCATGTAGAACCTTATAGGTGAGCATGAGGAATTTAAAGTCTACACGGAATTTGAGCGGAAGCCAGTGCAAGGACTCCAGGATAGGAGTAATGTGATCATTTGCACTAGACCTGGTCAGGATTCTGGTTGCTGAGTTTTGGACATACTGCAGTTTGTTCAAAGCAGATTTAGATACCCCAGCGAGTAGAGCATTACAGTAGTCAATTCGAGAGAACACAAATGTGTTTTCAGCCACAGTTAGTGATAGCATATGGCGTAGTTTAGCAATATTTCTGAGGTGAAAAAAAGATGTTTTGACAGTATGCTGCACATGTGGGTCAAATGTTAAGCCAGAATCAAATATAACCCCGAGGTTTTTCAATTTAGATTGAAGCTCAAGTAGCTAGGATATCAATATACAGTAGTAGATCTCAAGAACAGGGACCCTACCAATTCATTTCCGAAGATGGCACTGACTTAATATCCATTCTGCTCCAAAAATATAGATAACTGGGCTTGAGGTTCTGTGCTCCAGGCCCTACCATGTGCAGACAGATGACTTGATTGAGTGGTTCAATGAAACCCTTAACCTGAAGCTGAAGAAATGTGTGCTGACAAAAAGGCAAGGATTGGGACATCTTAACTACTTTTCACTAACAAGAAAGCACTTTAAGCTTTGACTTGATTTTCAATCTTTGAACTGTTGTATGGAAGGATGCTGAGAGGTTCACTGGGTGTGCTATGGGAGACCTATAAAGAGCCTAAGAAGCCAGTGAAAGCTTTAATCAATGACTATATCTTACAGATGCGAGATTGTCCAGGGTGCTACTCAGTGGTAATGGCTTTGCAAAATTTAAGGGAACTTCACTGCACCACAAATGCATGGTATGACTGGCATGACAAGACCTGAGAACAACAACCTGAGTTAAAAATGGGTTTTTATGGCTAGTGGGCAGGCTCCTTATGAAGTTATGAGGAAGATGGGTCTAACCAACCCACTACACAAGATATGAAGGAGACAGGAGAAGCATTTTTTTTTCATATAAACCTGCTCAGATCCTATGAGGAGGCTGAACCAGTCAAACTGTCACTTTTTGGTGCATCACACCCTAGAGCATAAAAAAACAGGAGAAAGACTTTCCATGTAACAACAGACCTTCCTTTCCAGATTTCAAACACCTGATAGGTTCCCAGAAAAATGAGCTGGCTGACCTGTTAGAATAATTCAGAGCTCTCCTTTTAGAGAATAGCCATGGCTTACCTCTGTCATTAAACATCACATCCATCTGGAAGATCCTCACCTCAGATTCCATAAAGGATGATGGATACTTCAAAACAGGAAATCAATACAATTTAAAACCTTACTATGTGGCTGAGCCACCTAAGAGTCTATGGAGTCTTAGTCGGTCATCCATTCACCAAAAAAGAAAGGGAAGGTGAGACTCTGTGTGGATTTCTGAATACCACGGGAATACCAAGCGAAAAGAGAATACCATCATTAATTTGTTACCAACATACTGTTATTGCTCACAAAACTCAACAGAGGGACAGAAATGTCTTTGCACCGATGGTTATGAACACGCTTTCTGACAGCTTCAATAATGCATCCCTGGTGACCCCATCCTCAAAAGCCCAGACTGCATCAGACCATTCAAAGTTCTGACTGATGCATCTGGAGTGGGACCGGCAGGAACAAACCATGCTTTGTACTGCCAAGTTACTGCCAAGAGAGTCTCACAATTAGACAACACGGTAGAGCCTAACCATCAAATGTGCCCTAGAGACCCTCTGGTTCTACAGTACATGCTGGGAAGAGCCTTCCTTTCATGGGGATCATGAGGTGTGACAGAGGGCTCTGTCACCTGTCTCGGGCATAAAGGCATGCATTATCTATTTTTCCCCAGTATTCAGTTAAGCTAGGTTTCATCCATTCATACACACTGCATACATTAACTGTATTTCATTTTTCACCTGAAGAAGGCTCCACAGCTGAAACTGTGTGTTTCTTTTCCTTTCACTTTGCAATAAACCTTTACCAGTAACAGTCTATGCATATGTAGCGGAGCTAGTGTGGTGACGTCAGTGCCCTCACTGCGCGTAGCAGGGTCCTCAGCTGCCTGGGCTGAGGGAGGTATCCTTTAGCTCACGCGGTTGGTGCCCTGTTGCGTTACGCCGGAGACCTGGGTTTGCGCCCCAGGTGTGGGGGCCGGAACGGGTGGCGGAGGACATAACCTCGCTCGGAACCGTGACTATCACACATACTGACACAGCTACCTACTCAAACATCTTAAAATGTTTAACTTCTCAACCATCAACCTTAAACCAATTCAGCATTTCCCAGATATTGATTAATCTCCCAGCATGTTGTTGAACTGGGGGAGGAAACCAGAACATTCAGAGGAATCCCACATAAACACAGGAAAAACATACAAAGTCCACACTGATACAGTCGCGCCCTAGGTCTGGAATTGAACTAGGGCCCTAGCACTGAAAGGCAGAACTGCTAACACCTGCAGCACCTTGCCATCCTAAATCTTCTCAATTTAGAGGAGGAAAGAATAAACAAACATGCATGTTTTAAACTTAATCATCCAAGGTTGTTATCTGAATAAAACTGGAAAAATATCCAGACATTGAATTGAACCACATTCTAGGTTTCATATTCATTTTCATTCATTTCATTTTAGCTTTCATATTCATATTCATTTAATTTCAAATTCAATTTAATTTACAGTAAAATGAACTCAATACCCCAAAGGTATAGTGTTTATTAATTGGATCTGTCAATAAGTATATAAAATTCTTTATTACTGCATTCCATATTTTACAAGGAGTGATTCCCATAAGATTTTTTGTTTTCTGTCAGATGATTATCTTTGACTGTTTCACAATTAACTGCAATGGTATTGCTGTTCAGTACAACAACAATAATTTCAATGAGTGGAAGTCAAGTAATATCTCAGACCACCAAAATAAATTGAAAATGAATAACTATTAATTAAGAAACACATAACATCTTGTCAGTCACATTAATGTAATAATTGTGACTTGTTTGTTTGTGCACATTATAAATGTTAACACTAATGCTCACAAAGTGCATAACATTTGCATTTCCAGTTTTAACCTCTATTTCTGCAATTACAAAAGCACGAGACCCTGTTTAATTAGCTAACTTAATCAGACACTTCATGTGATTATCCACCTTTTATCTAACTACTTCATCCATTACAGGTTTGTGGGGGAGCCAAGGCCTATCCCAGCAAGCCTGGAGAAGGGTTTCTGGAACTTCACTGTTTCGCCACTGTGGCATAAAAAGGCACACAAGGTTACCAACCGGAGCTGGTTCTGGAGATTGGTGCTGCTGCACCCTCCTCTGTGACATTTGGGCTTGGTAACTGGGGTCCAATGGAGTACAGTACCGTTGGTGGTTTGGAAAGTGTGTCCTTCAGAATTCGTGTTTGTATAATTTGCCATGGGTGACACACATGTCTCACAAACGACATCACATTTACACGCACACCTACTTAAACAGACGCTCACACCGCAACTAATCTTCCTATCGCCTTTCACTGCTGTCACTACTTTAACCCTCCTCTTTTCCCTTAACATTGCTCACTAATTCGGATTCTCCCTGGAGTTCCCTAGTGCGTGTACCCTCCTTCAAAAGCTTGTTCTCTTCCTTACTTCCTGATTCTTGCTAGATTCTGCCTTTGCGTTTTTGGATTGGTTGCCTCTCTGTATTGTCTCTACCCGGTCTTGACTGTCGCCTGCCCTTTGGGTTTCGGATATTAAGACTTGCTTCTTTTTTTGGTAGCCTTTTTTGCGTGGACTTCCTACTACTGCTCGGGGAATAAGCCTACTTGAGCCCTGCACAGGGTCCTTATTTTCAGCATTCATAATTGCTAACACTGGGTATTGGGTATACAGTGTTTAATGTTAACTAAAAAGGGTACTTAAACAATACTGTGTAGTATTGAGAGGAAATCGGTATTCAAGTTCATGTAGGAAGTTGACTCCGGTTGAGGCAATGCACTGGTGGGGAGAAATTCAATTTGTTCTCGGCGTAGCTATTACTTCTGAAATTAGAATATTCAAGTGTGTTGACAAAAATCCAACCGTATTGACTCCGGTGATCAAGAGGAACCACGGAGGGTTAGCTATTCACAGCTGGTGATTGGTTGTGATGTAATTAGATGGTGTGGGTTTCCATGCCCTGCAAGGTCCTAATCTTTTGGAAGATTGACGATGACTTGCAAGTTAGGTTCATTGTCTAGATTTGCTTATATCTTTCTGTAGACATCAAGGCGTCCTGGGAAGACATTTGTCCTGAGGAGTCCTGCTCTGCATTTGTCTTGCTATGCCAGTATGTGTTGGTTATCAAGAAGGCTCATCACCTTGCATTCTAGAACACTAAAATCTACACTAAAACAGGATTATTCTATAGCCAAGGCCACAGAAAGAGGCCTCATTAAAAATCCAACTCATCACTATACCCTTGCTTGTAAATATTCTACATAAAATATAAATTATTTATTCTAAATCAATTTATTTTTCCTAGTGTTAAACAGAACATCTGTATCCAGGGTATTGGTTAATTAAGCTCCATAAGGTACTGTATGCCATTTATTATAGAGTACACAGATGCTAGGAGCAGGCACTCTCTGCACCACACATATGCTCATTTCTAGTGCGTTCTAAGCTAAAGAGTCCAGATCTAAAAAGGAAGGCGGCCACTCTCCTTGTTGGCAGTGTAACAATCATACAGTGACACAAGTCAAAGATCACAGACAACTAATACAGGACAATAATAATTACCATACTGTCAATCATTATCTTAGCAGGTCGCCTGGTCCAAACCAGTGCAGTCCTCCCCCTGGCAGGGGAGGACTGCATTCATTGCATTTAGTACCCAGTGTTCCTAAGTTATATGAGTCTCATAAGATAAGATCACTTTATTGCCATATACAATTTCTTGCATTAGGCATTTGTCTTTTCACATACTGTACCCCAGCTTGCTCTCCATGAGACACAGACACACAGACAGAGAAGCTTGGGGTCAGAGCACAGGGTCAGTCATTGTACGGAGCCCCTGGAGCAGATTGGGTTAAGGGCCTTGCTCAGGGGCCCAACAGAGAAGGATTCCTCTGCCAGCCATGGTATTTGAGCTGGCAGCCTTCCAGCCACAGGCACAGATCCTTAGCAACTGTGCCACCACTCCGCCCACTGGCTCCACAAAATCACCAAATGTCATCCAATTATAACTACAGGTACTGTACTTGTTATGAACAAATGCAATGAAAAATACAAAAGAAGACATCAAAATGTCTAGCAGGTGCAACATGATCTGATTTTATCATCTACATATGCAGTACAGCTACTGTATATAGGAAATCATCTCTGGAGGCCACATACTGTACAATATTGCTCAACCAAACAAAACATAATTTAATCATATGTATTCAAAATGTCATTAAAACAGTGGAATATGTTAGACAAATACTACTGCCACGTTACAGCATTTAAATGCATGGCTGAGTGAAATTGCTACAAGATTTAATTTTGCATTAAATGACAGGCAGTCTAGAGACATGATTTTTTGGGGGAAACCACACATTGAAGACCAGAAATACTATTCTTAAGCATAAGCACCAAGGGGGGAATGTTAGACCATCCACTGCCCTCCACTTGAATGATAATAAATCCATTGTTCCTTATACTGTATACTGCTCCTCACTGTTGATAGGAATTGACAGCCACACTACTGGGGTGGATGCCCAGCCTGTTTCTGGAACTTAAGGTAATACAATATCCCTCCTAGTCTTACTGTATCTGATAGAGAGATACACTGACACTACATTTTTCAAGATATATATTTCTGTGAAAGCACAATTTACTGGCTATTCGTCTCAAGTTCCCAGAAGACCTTGGGACTTACAGAAAAACACACATGCAGAATAAGAATGTAAGCATTCAAATGAAAAATAAAAACCCTCTTAATAATCAGTCTGACGTAAGACGTGGTCAAGACGTGTATATAATTAGGAATATTAATGCAATCATTTAAAATTAAGTAGTATGCACAAATTATACATTATATATTGTAAAACAGATATATAGCAATACCAATTTCAGTTGTTGCCTAGATGACTCTGTGTTAAAGGAAAATGTTCTTGAGTTATTCTCTTCTTTGGTATATGTAGTCCAGAAACAGAAGGAGCACAGTCTTAGATCTGCTGAGTTGAGGTTCAGGGAACCTTTTCAGACATCTGCCATTCATCTACTAGCACATCTTCAGCCATTTAAAAAAAGAGACATTGACTGAGAAATGTATCTCAACATTTTAGCTGCTCAATATTTCACCTTTAACTGTAGGATAATCACTTCTCATGTAACACTACTGTATATCATCGATGGCATTAACATCGTCTGCATTAATTTTAGCGCCACATCCATCACTATATGTTATACTAAAACAAATGTCATGACCTCTTATGTACACATGATGTAATTTGCGCACTACCCTATAAAACATCATGCATAACACCTTGTGTAGCAGTTATGAAGGTATTATGCAGCAACATTCAAATACATGTAAAGTAGGCTGGGCAAACAATTTTTAATTTTTTTTTAAAAGAAATAAAAAATGAGATATAATGATGTGTTCCTGCTTAACTTAGACATTGCACGACTTTAAAACCTATAAAAATAGGTTTCGAGAGTTAAAAACCACTTTTAATGCGCGAAAAATGGGTGATTTTTCTTCCTCGTGATCAGCTCAGAATCTCTGTGTACGCTGTAAGGTTTTTACTTCTTAATTAAACGTTTAAAATACACAAATTTCATAAAGTGTTTTACAGTAGTTACAGCTGCTACAGCAGCCATAGTTATCTTTCATTCATGTCATCATACTGTACTGTATTATATACGTGGTCTCTTCAGATGATCTCATATATCATATACTGTATAAATATAAATTAAGTTCTATAAGTTAATCAACAACTTATCAGCTGAGTGTGTCTGGTGCTTAATGTACAAAAATAAAAAATGCTCAATAAAAATATGAAATAAATATATTTTGCATGTTTCATAGTCCAGTCTGGTTTCTAAATATTCTAAATATGGAGCTGATTAATATTTCCACATTTCCTAACTCAGCATAAAGCAACATCAAACAGTGAGGTAATTCAGATTACCTTCATTCTTGGGAGCAAAAGCAGGCACATGTAAGCATCACCTGGAAGAGACAAAGAGGTCTTTGTGAATTGCACATACTGTACAGTACATACTTACTGTATTTACAGCTGGTTAAATTTCCTAAGAGAAATCAAATAACAATATTATCAGATCAAGCTGTTAAACAATGTGGCATAGTAATAAAATTAACACACAAATACCATTAATAAATTGAAAAGATATTATAAGAATCACCCTTCTGCACTACAATGACTGGTTATTGCTAGAACTACAGTATAAATATATGTAATTCTTAAAATTGATTATTTTTAATAAAATACAGCACTGTATCAAAAACATAATTTCTCAGTCTTGATTGAATACACATATTAAAATACACGGGTGTGTACACAGTAAGTCTAACGGGAATCCATATACTGTAAATTGACTTAATGTGAAGCAATAAACAAATTACTGGGACCTCCAAAGAAAACGACAAAAAAAAAACACAATTTGTATCTGCTGTACAATGTGACAAATTAATGTTTCCACACTCAATTCCCATGGCTTGTTTGTTACTCAAATTATATTTCTTATGAAATGAACAGAGATGGGTGACATAATGGTGTGGTGGTGCAGTAGTTACACTGTAGCTTTGCTGCTTTGCAGTACTGGGACCCTAGGTCCAATCCTGAACCTGGGGCACTATCTGCATGGAGTTTGTATGTTCACCCTGCATTTCTACGGGTCTTCTGGTTTCTTCCCACATTCCATTAGCTTATTAATAGTTTAATAGGCCCAGGTGTGAATGTGTGCATGTTTGTATCTGTCTGTCCTGCAAAGGACTAGTGTCCCATCCAGGGTATACCCTGCCTTGCACCTGTTGCATGCAGGGATTGTTATGGGTTCGGTAATAGGGACTGAACCAGTAAGTGAACCCACTTGCAGGAGCGAACAAAGCCAAGTCGTAATCCGAAAGCAAACCATATTCGTAGGAACGAGCCGAGAGTCCGGGGGAAGCTAGATATCCGAAAGGGAACGAGTACCGAAGCCGAAGCGTGTTCCGAAGTCGTAGTCCGTAGAGCAATCCGAGAATCCAGAGGTAGCCAGTGATCCAAAATAGAGCGAAAGTACCAATCCAAGCCGAGATCCGAAAAGCCGAAGTCAAAAGGGAAAAACCGCAAACCGAAATCCAAGACAAACACAGAGTAGATGAAGCGCAACCAGGAAGCTCGAAAGGGAAAACCAATACTGAGCAACGAGGTAGGGAAGGACAGGTGTTTAAGTAGGATGAGACGGGGGTGTGGTGGTGAATGGGAGAACTAATAGGTGCACTGATGGATAGGGGCTACGCCTACTTCTGCCTCCTCCGTTGCCGGGAGGCAGGGATGGTAACAGGGATAGGATCTGGCTCCCTGTGACCTTGAATTAAAAGAAGTGGTTAGAAAATGAATGGATGAATTAACATATGGCCTTTTAAAATTCACAGGTAAAGCTCTCTCATATTTTCCTAATAATGTCATCTTTACCTGATGTAGCGGCAATGCTTGTTAATAAGACAGAATTAAGTGTTGCTGTGCTTTCCCAAATGAGGCCTCATCTCTCCCTTCATCTCTGTGGTGCAGCCACAGAGAAACTATTCATGCAGGCTGATTTAAAGATGTTTTCTTTTGATAAGGGACAGCTCCCAAAGGGACATGCACTTAGGTAAGCCTGGCTATCATGATCAATGGTCATCCATTGGTGCCTATCTGTCTAGGGAGTGCCAGATGGACATCTGGACTGCATTCCTAGGTGTCAGGAGTAAATGATTCATATCTCACCTTGATCAACCAATCAGGGACTGGTAGGGCCGAGTAACCCATGTGGGACTCTGATGCCCATGGAACTTTCAGCCAATCAATGAGCTGAAGTTCCTCCAGGTAAAAACAGGCAACACAGAGAGCCTGTAGTGGGGACTATTCTGTGGACTTTTCTAAAAGGGAATTCAAAGGAGAATTCCAGGGCAGGACGGCCCAGGAGCAGAAGGCTCCCAAGGGCAGGACATTCTCGCAGCGCGCCTCCTGACCATCCTGAGACTCAGCCCGGACAACCAGGAACGGCCAGTGTGTCCGAGTGCCAGAACTTTCCTTTGTTCTAAGAGTCTAGAGCGGAAGTTGCCAGAAGTAACCAGAGGATCCACCCAAGGTTAGCACCAGCAGCAGGCCTCGTGAACAGGTCAGAACTGTGGACAGCTGAGTCACTATTCAGATCTAGCTCTTCATCAGGAACGAACCGGTTCTCTTCCTGACTTGCTGGGACCCACAGTCATCTTTTCTCCTGTGCGCAAACTTTGCTAGTTAAAGCCAACACTAACTAGCCGGTTAGTGAGCACCAGCAGCGCACCGTCGCAAGCCGTACAGCACAGCCTGGCACCGAGCCAGAGAGCGCGGATTGGACAGCAACAGCCTGCAACTGTTTCTTTGAGTCCGCAGGCGATCTGAATCCCCAGAGATTGGATGAGTATTCAACTTCAATGCATTACAGCTCGAGAATTCAATTGTTATCCCAACCAGTTGATATCAATTTAATTCCTAAGAGTTATGTACTTGTTTTGACTATCTAATGTAGAAGTTATAACCAAGTTCATTTACGAAACGGTCTAAATGAATGATATACTGAACGTATGTCCTCTTGATATATGTAACTCTTTGTAACTGACTGAATATATACCTTTTGTATTCTGATAACCTTCTCGATAAGATCTGTTTGGTTTATATTCATATTCTATGTATTAATAAATGTATCCTTGTGTATTAGTTCCTGTATGTGTGTGTGCGTTGTTTGAGTTATATCGCATGGTTGGATTCTAAAGCCATCAAAAGAATCATTTTGTGATTTACTGCTACAATTAATAATTGTCCCAGTAAATGCCCAAACCCTACAGAACTGGTGCCTTCAGAGAGCACACTACACTGAGAACCTATACAGTACATGAAGAAAAAATGAGGCGAGGATAATATTTAAAATAACTGTGTGCAGGACATTTTTTTGTCTTTCTCGTGCTGTCTACCACCGAAGTCCATAAAACACAGTCTACATGTATAGTTTCATAACAGACATGCTAAGTTACGTGGGCTTCAGTGGGATATCAATTAAATCTGTATGACAAGAAAAGCTTGGAACATTCATATAAACTGTTCTTTTGAGGCATTTATTCCTGGATGTATTTTTAGATGCATGTATTTTTTGATGCAAGACAAGTCCAGACTCTAAATGGTTGCCCATTTTTTCCCCAACATTAAAAACTTAAATTATAAACTTAGCTATGTTATTTGTGAATTTCACCATTTTTATGTAATCATCTTTAAGCACAGAAATGTCAAAGGAAGCTCACAGATGTGTTTTTTTAATGTAACGCTGTAAGCATACTGTAAATTGTAATGCACTAGTACATCTTTGACCAGTGCTGGTCCTGGGGCCTGCCAGATAAGCATAACTTTGTTGATGATGCTTTTGATTTCAAAAGCTAAAGAATGTTTGTTTTTTTTTTTCATGGAGGCAGGTCAATTGTTTAATGAGAAAGAGAAAAAAATGAAAAAATGAAACATGAACATAAAACAACCTGTCAGACTGCAGCTCTCTTCAAGACCAGGAATGACTGCCCCTCCATTATTACAAGATCAAATTCAATCTGCTAAGGAAATCAATTACAAGAAAATTACAAAGTATTTGAATATCCATAAAGTAGTTCACAAAGTGCTAGTTTAACCTTTTCACATTGTTTTTTGACATATCACTTGTTGTCTACCTTACCACATGTTTTGAGTTTTCCTTTTCTTGTTTCCTTTTACAGTTTTTACTGTACAAATATTTACAGTGCTTAGAAACTATGGTAGATGACCTCATTATTTTGATTGTGGAAGATATCACATTGATAAACCATTATGAATTCAAGTCTTACGGTTCACATCCATCCTTAAGCAATCTTCTGAGGAGCTTTTTTTTTGTATATTTAGAATGCCCAATTAGTCTTGACAGAGTATGGCAAAATACACATAATGAGGTGTGAAACATAGGAAATTCAGTTTTGTTTTACTTAGGTGGCATTGCAGCCTTGAACATGTTGTTTTCATATCCAGCAGAAAATGTGCAAGTTCGTCTAATGCAGGAAAAAAAAATGTTTGCTTCTTCTAATGGCACAATTCTAGACTCTGTATAGGAACTTGAAAACATAAGATAAATTATAAGCAAGAGGACATCTAGCCTGTTTTGTAGTTAGAACTTTATTGTGACAAGGATCTCATCCGGGCATTTCTTGAAGAATGTCAAAGTATCAGCTTCAAACACACGTCTTTGTAGCTTGTTCTGTAAGTTCATGTGACTTAAAGCCAACGTGGTACATTACTGAGTCAACACCATCCTTCCTGTTATGTGAGGTGGTGGCAGCATCATGTCATATTCCTGCTTCTCATCAACAGAAATTGGGACTGATGGGATCAAGACTGTTCAGGACTGATGGGAACAAAGTACTGGCAAGGCTTCGAGGAAAAACCTGCTTTAGACTTAAACATGAGACAAAAATCACCTTTCAGTCAGACAATGATCAAAAGCATAGGGTCAGGGGCACACTGAAGTGGCATACTGTAAGAATAAGAAAGATAATGTCCTTGTTTTGCCCTGTCAAAGTCATGACCTGAATCCCACTTAGAATCTGTGGAAAGACGTGAAAATACTGTCTATAAGTGATTCCAAGCATGAAAGAATGAGAAAAACTTATACTAAGTTGTTGTGAAAGTTGGTAGAGTCTTTTCAGTACAGTACAGAGAAGTGACTTGTAGGTCTAGTGTAATTGTTGATTCTTCCACCAAATAGTGAGTTGATGGGTCTGAATATGCAATGAACATATTTCAGTTTTTCTCTTTAGCTTTTACTGACATTTACTGTAACTTATCTAACCCTTAAAAGTCTTCTGTTTAAACATTAAGGTTTTGAAGAAAATCTGAAGTTTAAAAAATTTGAATCACCATTCATCAAGGCAATGCAATCTCACCCCTTTTCATTATATTAATCAAGATCTTAATTATTCTAGCGCTCATTGTATTTTCCTCCCAAAAAGCAAATAGTTGTTGTAACTTACTGTAGGTTCAATGTACTTCCCTTTTTGATAATTAAAAGTTAATATATTGTTTTAAAAGTTTTAATTGTTTAGAACAGATTACTGTACATTTTCCTTCTAGCAAGCACTTCAGCAATGGTACTAAATAATCTTTATTGCCTTCTGCTGTACAACATTGCTGCCATGGTCTCTCTCTTCAGACTTATGTACTGCACTATATAATTTTATAGGCTTTTATTGAGTGTATATGAATACCCTCTGCTAAAATACATAGAATATAATAAATATTGATGTATAATAATATAAATTAGTGTCATTTGTAGTGGTTTATCTTCATTAGATGTAATATGTCTGAGAGGCAGTGAAATCAATACCAGAATTTAGGAAGGAACAATTCAATAGATACAAACTTTATGTGAAATGCAACACAACACTTTCAAAAGCAAAACATTATCATTAATTTAGCATATAATAAAGTTTAATTTCTGTGATGTCTGGTAATTTAAGTACATTGTAAGCACTCAATGCTGAAATGTGATTTGTATGTCTGCAAGACCTAAATTAATTTCAGAAAGTACAGTACGCTATGAGAACATGACTGTGTTATATTAAACATCATCTGTTAAATCATAGAAAGATTACCAAATCCGGATGTGAATATACAGTATGTAAATTTTTCACAATATATAATGAACATTAGTTTGAGTCTTTGATAAATGTAAATGATGTTTACAACCGCTTGTTGCCAGGCAACAACAGACCACATAAATACTTTTCTGAAAGACAATGAGATCTTGTTCAAATGTATTAACATAAAGTTAAAAGATGACTTACTGAATGATGCTTGTTTATGATTCATAAAGAGGTGTTGTTTGTTACAGCTGTATTCACCTCTTTGTTGAGTATGTGTAGTATATAGTATAAATATATACAGTACATATTGATTTTTTTTCTCTGAATGTTTAAGAAAGGATTTCAACACTTCACTAAAAACTATAGTCTATAGTTTTCAAATCTTGAAGGACATACTGTTTTTATTCATTACTTTATTATTAAATAATAAATTATTATTATAATAGGAATTCAATTTTCTTTGCATTCCTTAAGAAAGGAATGATTGGCATCATGGAATATGGAAAAAATAAACTCAGATATTTTCAGTTATATTTATTATTTTTCCATGTCAAGTGTCTCTACAGTATGTTTACTGAAGTGATCAAGGAATATCAAAATGTCTCTGAAAAATACTCTTCTTAATTGTTGGATGATTCAATTACAAATGAATTTGTATAATTACAAAAAAATGAAGATTAGTTACAAATAATGAAAAGAAAAACATCTGCAGTAAAATATTACACTGTATTATTACTCTGATTTACACTGTACATTAATAAGTACATATTGATTTAGAAAATAAAACATGCTTAAAGTTAGGGACCTTCAGGAGTCAAGCTGGACAGGGAAAGGATGTATTTTATTTTCTTAATATATTGGTTGTTTATACTGTGGCTACACTGTGTGGCTGTATCGCATGTGAGCCCATCTTTGAGTGTTTATTTTTAAAATGTCCAGTGTTTTGTAATTCACAAAAACTGTGGGTCTCACCTTATGCTGTTGTAGTCACTTCATTCTATGGAATCAGATTTATTTCTCTATTATCTGTGAGGATCACAGCATCCTAACTCTAATTCACTAAGATTAACACTCAAGATTTAAGTGTACTGAAAGGATTATGGAGTGATTAGTCACATTTTTGTCTTGGCTGAGGGCTGACCTCCTGGCCACAGGACAAGGAGACCAGGACCCCCATGCAGAGTGAGGAGTGCTACAAAAGTGTAGAAGAGTGGAGGTGGGAATCACAAAGACGTACAGTATGTAAGGGACAAATGGGGATCACATACAGTATGTATAGTGTTAAAGGAGAGAAAATGACATTAGGAATGATTGCGAAATTCTGACAGCTGAGTCTGATTGAACGCAGTTGTTGTCATTCCTCCTGAACGTTCATTATAAACTCCATGAGTCAATGTTCAAGGTTCCCAGTTTTTTTTCCAGTTTTCCAGTTTATACAGTTCTGGATAAAGGTACCAGAGAGAGACTCTGACCTGGGCTGGTCGAGATAGAGGGGTGATTCACTACAGTTGCTGCAAGAGCATTAATAAGAACAGTGGAAACCACATTCTTCTTGACAACTGCAGAGCCATCATCAGGACATGTGTCCCCTCCTCTTGTATTCTTATGAGGCAGTTTGGAAGGTGGGCAGCTGGGGGAAGGGGAAAGTAGAGTCTTTGGCCACAGGTGTTCTAGCATGTCAATGTCAGGAGAGCCTCATGGTCTTTGCTGGCAAGTCACTGTGTGCAATGTCCTGATGGCTCAGAGATGAAGAGGTTCACCTCTCTTCACCCAAAGTACTTTCAGATCTGATGTCAGGAACCATGTGTGTCACACTGGATTGGTATACTTTAAAATTAAAGTAAGGAACCTACAACACAGCCTGTCCTTGAACTGAGATAAAGCCCACTGGAGAGTAAGCCCTTATTTTCTTAAAGAGCACTGCTCAAGTCATCTTGCACCTCTTAGCCAACCCAGCATCTGTACTTCCCTACTGTCCTGGCTTGGGTGCATGACCACTATATTAATAAGAGTTTATTGTTTTTTTTTTTCCTGATGCTAAGCAATACTCCTCAGTGCTCAGTAAGATAATACACTTCAAACTGCTTAAAACAGTTTTGCTATAAATGGCTCCAACATAAAGGTGCACTTGCAGATCTATGCATTAGCACAGCGCTCAGTCCTTGAATTGTAAAGCCAGTTTATGTGGTTCCTAAATGTCTGAATAGATACTTCAATAGAAATAGATACTATTCTCTGCGTATTTCATTTGTACAAGTATACTGACATTGCATTCTCCAGTTTTCAGATATTTTAGAACTGCAAACATTGATTCAACCCTATTCATTTACCTCTTCTATGTGCATGTCTATCACCAATATCAGATTTTCTATACAAAAAATGGTTTGAAGATTTTTTTTTAGGAAAGCTTTGAATCCTAAAAAGCAGTGCTTTGTATTAGCCTGCTTTGTAGTACCTAAACCATGGGAAGTACCAAGTATATGGGAAATACATTATATTTGACTGTAATGTCATGTCATTAACATAATTGATAAACAGTATAGTATTTAGTGAAATAATAGGTAGTCTTGTTAGTAGCCAAAAGACAAAAAGAGAGCATGAGTGAACCTTTTCACTGCTGTTAAAGCAAAGCTTTTAGTTACCAGAAATATTTCTGGCAATAAATGAAATTACACTCATCATCCATGTTGTTGATAAAGGTAATACTGGGTTGGGTGGGAAGCAGAGCACCGGAAATTTCTGACATTGCAGGTAATTAACACAATAAGCACATGTAGTGATACTGTATGATGTGTTGGAAAAAATACAATAACCCTGTCGCAACATATGTGAGAAATACCTCACATACGGAACAAACAGAGGCGAATTCCACGCTGAAAAGTATAAAAGACACAAGAAAAAACACTATTCAGCTTCAGCTGTGTGTGCAGTAAGTGCCACAACTAACTTGTGTGTTCCTTCTTTTGCTTTACTCTTCAGAAAGGAATCAACCCCTACTTGTTCCTTTTCAGCACTGACACTGCGCCAGTGACTCTCACCGATAAAGGTTCCTACCCTGACTTTACATGTGTCTTCTAAAAACATGAGGAACAATGTTTTGTGGAATGTGAATGTCAGTCACAGATCACTTCACATTTCCAACCAATGTCATGGCAATAAATGTTTTAACAATGAATTAAAAATAATGGATGTAATTACCTAAAGTATTTTTACATCATCGATTATGTATCACATCTACTAAAATATCATTCTGTCAATTTCTGTCAATCATTGTTACCAATTCAGTTCTGTAACATAATATTTTGTTTTTAAGTCTAATAAAATAATTTAGGAAAACATCAAAACTTCAGGTGGGTACTCTCTCACCCTAGCGTCAATCCCACATCAGCAGGGTCCACTTGTCAACACATTTGTGTCGTCTCCATTTGGTGGTTTGAACCAAATCTTTGAGCTGACGTTGCCATTAAATGCGACCGAGAATACTCCAACCGCCATCGGAGTGGGTGAGGGGGGAGGGGAACAAAGTAATGTAGCCAATTCATAGAGGGGGATTATTAGGGGGCATAGGAATTTTGGCCAGGACACCGGGGTTACACCCCTACTCTTTTTGAGAAACACCGTGGGATTTTTAATGACCACAGAGAATCAGGACCTCGGTTTTACATCTCATCCGACAGACGGCTCTTGTTTACAGTATAGTGTCCCCATCACTATACTAGGGCATTAGGACCCACATGGATCGCAGGGTGAGCGTCCCCTGCTGGCCACACTAACACCTCTTCCAGCAGCAACCTTCACTTTTCCCAGGAGTTCTCTCATCCAGGTACTGACCAGGCTCACACCTGCTTAGCTTCAGTGGGCCGCCAATTGTAAGTTGCAGTTGACATGGCTGCTGGCTACAGAACTTCAGGAGGGTAATAAAGATGGGAATTTAAAAACCATCTGTAAAATGATTTATTTTACTAAAAATGAACAAATAATAAATTACTGATAATTGTAAACTGAATGAATAAGGTTCTGTCAGATACACAGCTTGTACTAACAATAACAGCTGAAAAAATCAGTATAAAAATTACATCAATTAGATTTTGTCTGTTGGAATGTTGTTCTTCTGTAGATTTGTGTTGATGGCTTTGAATTCAGAATAACATGATATGGTAAGAAAAAGGCATATTGTGAATCATTTCCTGTTCCATTACACTGTGCCAGTCACTATAAGTGACTCCAAGTAAGGGACCTTAAATGACATTTGTTGATTCCAAGTCTATCCATCCATCCATTTTCTAACTGCTTTATCCAATTCAAGGTCGCAGGGGATGCAGGGACCATCCCAGTAAACAATGGGCGCAAGGTGGAATATACCTGGATGGAATACCAGTCCATCACAGGACACACAAAGACAAACAAAGACACAAACACACTTACACCAGGACCAATTTACCAACCAGCATGTCTTTGGACTATTGGAGGAAAGTGGAGCACCTGTCAGACACCCATGAGAACATGGGGAAAAGATACCAACTCCACACAGACAGCATGCCACGATAGGTACTGAACTCAGCATTGCCATCATGCTGCCCATTGACAATATTGTCTCTAAGTAAAAGAATGAAATGTTTTAAAGAATATTTTAATAGTAATTCTAAACAAAATTGAAACATCACCTCAAATGTCTACTTCTGTTGGATGTCTTATTGAACTTATGTCAGAGAACAATCTATGGGTGTTTAATATTCAGTTAATTTGATTAATTAATTGTAGTGTTAATTTCTGGATATCAGCTTGATGACTGTAAACATGTTGGAAAACACGCAATTTTCAGTCACTGTGTAACATTCATTTATGGTGTGTCACAATGAAATTAAGGTTATTTACAGAATTAAGTCAGAAGATGGGTTAGGGAATTCATATCACTGTATTTTGCCATGGGATTTTTTTTAATCCTCTTATTCATAAACAATTGAAAATACTCCTAGAATAATTTCCTGAACAGCAAATGGAAAATGAGGGAAGCTGGTAACTTGAGAATTTTACAGGTAATTAAGTTCAGTAGTTTCTGTGCCACTATATTAGAAAGCTAGTAAATGAAATTTACCTTCAACACTTACAATGTGCCATGCTATAATAAGAACTGGGTAGGAAATTAGTTTTTAATGAAGTAGACTATAACCCCTAATGTTACCTGTTTCTCATCTAATAAGTCCTACAGGAAGTCATATATTTTAAAGTAGACTAATCTAGTCAAGCACTCTTATATTCAATTATGTAACTAACTAAAACAGTTAGTTTACTCTTTCTTAAACAAATGCAGTATGCAGCAAATATGAAAAAGATATACTCTTTGTTTTTTGTACTTAGTATTTTTTGTACATCTGATACTTCTGGGTCGTGTATAGGAGGAACAATTATGTTCATTAGAAGAATGAAGAGAATTCCTAACATGTATCCAAACCTTTACTTTAAATGACATTTATGTTGTGGTATGAAAGTAAACATTGTATGTATAAATCAAAGAATTACAGATTGGTCCAGGATAATTCTATACTGTCTGTTAGTGGTCTCTCGGTCTCTACTGTAGTGTGAGCAAAGATAAATGTCCGAAATTACCTTGTTTATTTTATGGAAAAGATTGTAAAATTCCTGTAATATTTACCAAACCTGGATGGTAATGGCTGGTCAAGTTGATCTGATTGCTACTGTAAATGTGTCTTTCTTGTGCAGTGTTTTGGGAATGGTTGATCCACTAGGAAAATGCCACTCTAAACAATTATGAAAAAAATACAGGCAAATATAAGGATTGGATATGTTTTCAAACGGTAGTCATAGCCCACAATAGACAAATGGTTTTAAACTATGGTCAATAGTAATTTTCTTTTTTAATCGGTTAATAAGCAGAATCCTTGCAGTGGACTGATGTCCCATCCAGGGTGTATCCTGCCTTGGATAGGCTCCAACTCCCCTGTAACCCCCGTGATATACTGTTATATCACCGGGGATAGTGTGATATCCCTGCAATTGAATATAGTGGTAAGAAAATGGATGGATTGTGTATTATTGCCACTATATGCCTCTTCTTGCAATGTTTTGTGCCCGTGTTGTAATTAAACAGAGCCTACATTGATCACTGCTAATTAAGATAGCAAGTATATAGAAAAATAAGGTTTTTGATTCACCTGACGGTATCTAGGATCCACATCATAAAGAGTATTAAAAGGAAATAAAATAATTAAATATTTTATGGAAGAGCATTTGCAAGCTGTACTGGACAATACAATAAAATATCAATTGAAAACGATTGTATTGATAGTTCTACACACCCAGCTACAGAAAAAAAAAAATCTATTTTCATCCAGTACATGGCACACACTATGCAGGATACTGCCAAGCTGTGATTAAATATTGTATCTGTACTGCAATCTCCTGTAACTACATTTATAATTATGGAAATTATGGTTTGCTACTAATGTTACTTAGTGTGAAGACTAAAGCGGCTTCCTTTTTATGAAACACAGAGTAAGAGTTAATCAGACATCTCAAAACCCAGTGAAAGATCCCAAACCTATTCATTAATCATAGGACAAAGGCTCCACAGCAGAAACGTTGTGTTTCTTTTCTTCTCTTTTCAGAATGGAATCATTTACTTGTTCCTGTTCATTACTAATATTACTCAAGTTTAATCTCAAGGTATTTTAAAGTAATATGCAGTATAAAGGCAGGCTGAAGAAACATATATTTCAGCTTCATTTTCTTCATCCAAGTAATTAATAATATATGAGCTACTGTACCTCATGATATTGAGAATTGTGTGATCTTCTGTATTTTTCCCTTTCTGCAAGTGAACTCCAAAATGGTGTGCAGGACATACTGCCTTAGACTAGTTACTGTTTCTATCTGTGCACCAGGCTTCTGCCTCTTCTTTCAAACTTTGGTTCTGAATTTGACAAATGATACAATGACGTAAAGATTAATATCTTTTGAAATACATTAATCGTTATTTACAAAATAAATCAGTTAAATATGCTAACTGCTCTTGTTGGTCAAATATAACACCATTGATCAAATGTAACATTGTGGCCATTGTACAAAAGCCAAAGCTTTATTTTAGGTTATCCTCAAAAATCACAGGTTGAGAAAAATAAGAATTCACCAATGTTCTTTTGGTCACACTTAAAAAGGATGATGAAAGAAGACAGTAGAGCTTTGCACTAAATACATGTAATGCAATCAAATGTATGAGCTGTGCTGCTGGGATTTGCAGTAGGACTCGAGCACTAAAGGTATTCAGATAATGAAAGATTGCCTTGACAATCTTATTTAGACAAGGAAAAAGGAAAATCAAGATTAATATTCTTGTTCCACAGTGTATTTAAATGCTGCTTTGAAAGGTGAAACCCAGTCATTTTCTAGCTTCTTTATCCAATACAGGATTGCAGGGAAACCAATGCCTAACCCAAAAAAGCAAAGGGCACAAGACAGGTTATACCCTACAGTATATGGGACACCCTTCCAGCACTGGAAAGGTTCAATTAGATTGTTTTATTTTTCTTTTCTTTCCTCTAAAACACCATAAACCTAGCTAGTTCATTTGCCCATTGCTTTACACTTAAATTGTGTGGAATGAAAAAAAAAAACAAGTGCAGTGGCATTAGAATCAAATTACTTCCTATCCAACAGTTACGTTAGCCATACCAAAACCAGCCCCTGGTAGACAGTCCAGAATCAGTGCAGAAACCATGCAGACAGACAAACAAAACCAAGCTACGTCTCTTTATTCTATTAGAGTTCTGCTATTAAAAGTATTTAAATTAAAAATGTACAGTATTTCACTCATGCTCAGCTTCTGGTTTTGCCCAAGTTTACCCAACAAATACCTTTTTTACAAAACTATCTGTGCATTTGCATGTATGTATAGTTGTACACCCCTCTGTCTAAAATATGGATCCCAATGAAATAAAATTAAATACTAAGAATCTATAAATATTTAATTCCATTCCGTTAATAATATCTCCATCTGTGTACCCTGTGGACTGCTTCAGCAAGCTGCATTTATATTTTCATTTGATGTTTGCTTCATCATTTAACCTGTAACCCTTTTTTTTCCTCCATAGTAAATTAAAAGAATAGTAAAGGTATGTGAAGCTGCTTAGAAAATTAATGACCCTTTAGTAATTGAAACATTAACTAGGATGCTCTTTAACAGCTAATAACAAATTGCAATGCTCAGCATTTCATCACTATATCTTGCAAAATCTATGTGTAAAAGATAAAACTCTCCAGGAAGCTAACAATAAAACAAACACTTCGGGTGCGCACACATTGGTTTTGGATACAGTGGAAATCTTTTCAACTCATGTTGATGGTTAAGGGTCTCCAGATTACTCAAACTGAGACTTTATATTTGAGATTTACAATAGAAGAGAAAATGCTTGATAAAATACAAAAATACTTAACCAATAAAAAGATTTAACAGGACAGACGTTTGCTGTCTTTTTCTCCTGCACAAATTTCTTTTTCTATCTAAAAATATTATATACCTTTGGGATCCACTGAAGCCTTTGATAGTTTGAATCAAAGGATCCTTGGGAGAAAAAAGGAGATGATCTCCTTGTATGAATGTACAGTATGTATGAATATACTTTACAGTACTTCAATACTTCAATACAGATTGCTGTAGTTTGTACATTAGCAACTGCACATTATTAATATTTTATCTTATTATCAGATGTTGCTTGAATATCTATTAAATCAATCAGACCACATACTTCAAAAGAATACTGTACTGTATACTGTATGTCCCAATGTTTTATTTTCAAACTAATGTGACCTATTGTCTCTCCTTTAAATTGAAAAAAAAAATGCACTGGCTCTTCACCCACACAATTAAGACATTTAAAGTTTACTATTGTCTTCAGAAGAATATCATTCTCATAATCAAATTAAATAGAATAAAACTACTTAAGCATCCTTAATCAAGCGGAGTTTCCAGGCTTTAGCAATTATCCTGGATGAATTACTGCATACAATTTAAACTAGAATTGGTGCAAGATTCTTTTATTGTGCATTTTACATACTGTAATTTTCAAACATATGAGAGATAATATCCATGTTTCTGTTCTGAACCTCATTAAAATGTGAATCATCTTCTTGGCACTGATCCATGTCCTCAATTTGCCATTCGATTGTTCAAAATTATTATAAATAAATCTAATTACTTTGTTTCATGAATAGAATATATTATGTCCAACTTTCAATTTTTTAAGGCAGAGATTTCTGTTGTGGAAAGGGATCAATCCTCTACTTGAAAGACATTACACTCCTAGCCTGAACAGCAGAAAGATTAAATCAGAAAAAGGCAAAAGCCTAGAGGGAGGTGTAAAAGGTTTGATTAATGAGAATGGGAATGGAAAAACAAGTGCTGTTTCTTGGTGCTTTCATACATATGTGAGTTGTTTGAAAAGTCCTGTGCCTAATACTGAAGACAAGGTAACACAGAATTTCCACTGCAGGTACTTGTAATCCACTAAGTATAATGAAATTACTAGTCATAATACTTCATGTTGTTTTGATACTTATTCATAGTTTTTCTTTTGCAGGTACACCATTATGAAAGCTGTGAATGAAATACGAGAAAATCAAACACTGCTCTCTTCATTTTTACGCTCAAGAGAAAACACCATCAAAGGCAATTTATTAGCGCACTGGACTCTTTCCTTAACATCAAAAACCTGCTGCAAAAATGATTGATATTTTTCTCCTGCACTCTTTCAGTCAGGAGCACACATTGAAAGTTTTTTACAGTTGCATCTCTTTGACTTTGACCCTTTGAGTTACCCTGCCTGTAACTGCCCTGGTGCCTCACTTTCTTCACCTGACACAAAGCCAGAGTAGAGGGTAAAATGAGCAGATGAACTGTAGCTGAAGTCTTAGGAGGTTAATTCAAATGCCCATTGAAATGATTGACTAATTCATTATCTAATGGAAAAGAAATTAGACACTAGAAATTATTTCTGGTATGAGAATATTAGAGAAATTTACTAATGGCATCAATGGGTTGCACTGTCTTCTTTTCTGAAATTTGAATTTTGTACAATTTTGTTTTATATTAGTTTTTATTTATGTACAGATGCAGCCATTCAAAGTGAGCGGTACAGACACATACCGCAGGTAAGATGACACGGGGTACCGCGGTGCGTGATTGGTTGACCAACAGGGGCACTTGTGGTCCGTTGGTCTGTCGTAGAAAGACTTACTGTAAACGTCTTTACTGTGCCCGTTGTAGATATTGAATTTTACCACTGAAGGGAAATCTTAGTAGCTGAGCATAAAAAGAATAGGAGCATACTGTAACGCGTGTGAAGGCCATAAACGATATTAATTTTGGAACATAAACATACAGTATATAGCTGGTCTTGGTACTTTAAAGAAAAAAATACACACCAGTATTCCATTTCTCCCTAAACATTTTAAGCTTCGAAGTCTTTAACTAATGTGATACCGGAGTCAACAAGCATACTTTTAGAATTTGATTAAAAGGGAATATAATATGGAATCGCGTATCTAAAGAATTTAATAACGGCATGATTATATCCGTGTACTGCGACAGGGCTGTGTAGGGCTGTTTCGCCTGCCTGTTCATGCAAGCTGTCTTGTAGCCTACTGGTCTAGGTGTGTGACTACCAACTGGCAGGTTGTGTTTTCGAATCCAGCTGGTGCTGGACTTTTTTTCTTTTAACAAACATTTCTTCGAAAAAATAGGTAAGCGATATTATGGACAATCAATTGACTTTTATATTTCAAAATATCGCAACATGATCGATATTTGCGATATTTTGAACATATCTTCCCTTCTGACAGCGGTTCCTGCTTCTAGTGTGTGTGTGTGCAACAGAGTACATTTTTATAGAGAAATGGAGGCTGGACAGTATGCGTTACAATATAAACATTTATATTGATTTAAATCGTGTTCTGATTTAAATCGCAAACGCGTGTTTAATTATGTGTTTTTTAATCATAATCAGGCTAATGCATTTCTACATTTTCTGTATGAACCAGCTTAGAGGTTCATACAGAAAGACAGCTTGTGTTTAAAGGTAATTTATGCTTCTAAAGTCATGGTCAGCATTTATTGTACTGTGCTGTAAACTTTTTCTGTGCCTAGTCACATTATTTTATAGCGTTTTTATTGTGTTATTAAATCCGGTGGCGCTGTGTGTTAGTTTCCTGACTCCCATTATTTAAACTGCGACACTGATCATTCATCTCTAAATAAACTTTATTTTATATAGCGTTTTAAGCGAATAGGTAATTAGATTGCTCATAAACCTAATCGCTTTTTCTACAAACACAGCGTGATTGCTCTCTGAAAATGCTTTTCCTTAAAGCGATTCTATTGAGGGAGTAGCCCAGCTACCACTTAACACTGTACTTCCTACTTTGAATACCTGTGAGACCGGTTTAATTCGTCACAGCCAGCACTCCGGGAGTTCATATTGCTTGACTAATTTTAAAAACTAAGTTATAAATGCAAACGCTCCCTCGGTGCGCTGCTCTGGTACGCTGGGTCTTACACAGTGCCTGTTGGCAGTAAGCGTTACAATATACATACCCAACACTGCTTGTACCCATCTGTCATGCAAATAAAACACCTTGAATTGAATTGAATTGAGGGGGAGAGGGGGGTAGTGGGACAGATACAGTATACTGTAGACAGACTCAAGGCAAATAAGGTACTTATGGGTACGCAGGCATTCACGACAGCAACATACAAAACGTTTGCATGTACTGTATAGTTAAGTTATTACTTGGTTTTCAAAGTGCAACGAAATACAATATTGTTGTTGCTGCTGTTCTGGTTGTTTTTATCCCGTAAAGCGTTTTGAGAAGCCACCTCTAAAGGCGATATATACTGTAAATAAATATAAGTTGATAAATACAAGTGTCTTTTAATACACTCTTTGCTGTGCTCTTGAGGATCCTTGTGATATTTTAAGCTCTAGTTGAATGATAGGTGTCGCATTTTAAATCATTTTCGTAGTTAGAAATTATGAAACGCCCTGTTAAAAGCAAGGAAGTTTTTATGCCGGTTGAAGTAAAACAAAATGCCTGACAAAGTATGGCTTGGACAGATTCCAAGTGCTTGTACAAATGTGCTAAAGAAATTATACTTTGAGTATATAGCTTGTCCAAAGTCATCCATTATTAATACTATTAGTAATATCTTCAGTAAAGGCTTTGATGCATAAATATTTCTGATAAAGGTAGGTTGTGTACTTTTGTCCAACTGAGCAATCTTGCTTTCATAAAATATACCAAAATTTTAATGACTGATGATAAACATGCTGTAATACACAGTTCAAAATTAAAGGCTCAAATGCTGTAAATGAGAGGTTAAGCTCCCCCTGGAGGTTTTACAAGGCGACGCCGGATAGTTTCCGGCAGAGCGTCAAATGATATGTGACACCACGTGATACCGCGTGACACCGCGACACGCCCACCGGGGTATGCCGCGAAATACCTCACCGATTTTGAATGGCTGCATCTGTAGTGCACAAAACAAGGATTTTCAGAAAGTACTGTATCATCTCTATTTATCTTATTACAAATTCTTTAGTGATGTTTTGAGCGTGTGTCAGAAGTACTTAACAAGTTAAAGCTGTGATAATAATTGCTTCATCTCCTTGTTCTGACTTTCGTATAATTTATAACCTGACACTGTAGACCTCATAAAATACTGCATAAAGCTGAAGTACTGTTATTCTGTGTAATTCCTGTACAAAAAGCCATTACATGAATAAATAAATGGCATTTTGATTCAAGGTGAACAAAACTCAAACTAAATTAAATTAAGTGTTTTTATGTTTTTACAACAATTTACAGGCAATGTGGTGGCATGAAGCTTCCAGGGAAATATACAAAGAAAGTTCTGTCTGAGCCAAGTTTATCTTGCAATTCATCAGAAAACTACTTACAGGTTCAAGAATAGAACTAGAACACAATGGAACTTTCAACTTTTGTTTTTCATTTTTATATTCAGCCAAAATAGACACACAATATCAAAAATCACTTATCTACCATAATGTTCTTCCTGACAGCTTTGGAAGCTGTTAAATAAAGAAATAATCCAGCTACAGTCATGTTATATTACTCATTACAATTGGGTTTTCAATATCAGTCTTAAATTATCAACAATAACAGAGCCAAGTATAAACTAATGATAAAGTTAATATTCATGTTTTGACAGTTGTCAGAATGATATTAGTAAAAGCTGCCCAAAGCCCTTCACACAGCTGAATAGATTCTATCATAAGTCATTGATCTACAGTATGTAGCTTTCCTGGGTTGGGACATCTGCTAAGAAATAAATATACAAGTAACGATTGGTATTGCAGTTCTTTTACTACCAATTTACATTTTAAGATAAGTTAACTTTATTAGCCATATACAATTTCGTGCATTAGCAATTTGTCTTTTTTCGCAAACCCCAGCTTGCTCTCCATGAGACACACAGACAGGGAGAGAAGCTTGGGGTCAGAGCACAGGGTCAGCCATTGTACAGTGCCCCTTTAGCAGTTGGGGTTAAGGGCCTTGCTCAGGGGCCCAACAGAGTAGGATTCCTCTGTCAGCCACAGGAGTTGAACCAGCAACTTTCCAGCCACAGGCACAAATCCTTAGCCACAGTGCCACTGCTCCACTCAGACCATTTTCACCAATGTGAGGAAAACAAATAGAAGTCTATCATGAAATATTCACAAATAGTCCTGGAAATAAAACATAGCCAGGTGACACCTCTAATTGTTTATACAGTACTGTGGAGGATACATCCATGCTGAAAAGTAGAAAAGAAAGACAAGGTTTTTCATTCTTGAATCTTCTTCAGGTTTTCCTCATTTTGTTTCTACTTCACTGTAGAAAAGCTGAACATTTCCACCTCTGCTTGTTCCTTCTCAGTCTGCATGCTGCAGCCCTCCATTCAAACAATCTCCTGAAACACATCTGCCAGTTGTCAAATGATACAAATGTTACTGCCTGACTGTTTTAGGACAGCTGGCATGAGCTGAAATCACTCACCAGTGATTGCTCTAGATCCCATTATACCAGTTGTGCCTCTTGAGTAGGTAATCTGGAGTAACTGTCTTTTTCAAACCATTATTCCCCTCCAACAGTGCGCTCAAATGTAGAGATGCTGCACAGTACATCCTTTAATAGTATCATTTGGTCCCTGCCCTGGAAGAAGTCAGCATGCCTGGACCCCTGTTATTGGTCATTTTCTTTAACTATGACATTAAAGCTTTCTCCACATGTTGATTCTGCTTCTGTATCACCTTCCTGGCTAACCTCTGATTCAACACAAAGTGTATACAGTACAGTATATCTGAAACCATGATATTCTGTGGTAACCCACACAATTGTGTGTTACAATCTTTTTGAATTCTTGTTAAATAAAGTAAAGCAAGAACAATTTAAGATTAAAAGGACAGTCACTTCTTACTGGACCTTCTTACTCATACTTCTTGCAAGTCTAAAACCTATATTTGGATTTTGGTATAGTCCCAGCTCTACTGGTCACCTCCTACTGCATGTCCTGTTCTGTTTCTAAACCACTGACTGATGTCCTGTTGTTGCCAAACAAGAAGTTTCTGATTTTGATTGTGTTTTAATTTCTGTTCTATCGCAATTAACCCTGAGTAGGTGGGGCGATCTTTGTAGCTAGAGTGCCATTCAAAAGTTTTCAGACCTTTGCACACTTTTCAAATTTTCATAACTCAAACTGCTACACACATTCAAAGACAATAAAGAAATTAGCAAATTATTTGAAAAAAAAATGGAAAACTATTGTTTACAGATACTATATATTCCAATCTTTTGTTGGGGCAAAACTAATTTAATGTAGGTGCCTCAATGTAATGAGATTCACAATTAGTTCTGTTTTATAGTAATTATAGTGGTTCACATGATTTCATAATATGTCAACCTGCCCTCGGTTAGGTAGTGCATTTGAAGCAAAGATTCAACCTTGCAAACCAAGAAAGTGGGCTTGCAACAAAGTGATGTTGTAAACATGGAGAAAAATGTTTTGTAGCTAGATAAGAGAAAATGCCATCTTTTTGGACTAAATACACAAAATGCGAAATCCAATGCAAAATACTGTACAGAACATACTTTATTTTTTTATTTATGAGGTAATAGATTGAGAACTAGTAATTAACATCATTGCATTTTCATTATAATCCTACATAGTAGAGGGATACCTTGCTATTAAATGTCTTTCTGTTCTGGAATTTACATTAGGGAAAAAACTTTCCTGTTAATTCAAATGGTGGAGCTCTTCCTCACTTCCCTACCTGATCTGCTATGTAACAGTAGTAAGACTGCTGCCAGATAATGGCTTCCATGCATCACCCAAATGAGTGTTGCACTTCAGTGGTGGATGAAATTGTTCTCCTCCTATATGAAAAGCACTTTAAGATCCGTTGGGATGAAAAGTACCATGTACATGCAAAAAATAATGATTAATAATTAATTTACATATAACACTTAGAAATATTAGTTTTTAATAGATGGATGCAATTTTACTAATTTGCTGCAGCAGAACATTTCTATAATTAAAATAAATTTACTCTCCTGCATCAATATTTTCAGGTCAATGCTTCAACTGCTTCCTTCTCCTATGTACTGTACAGCACTAAATGGAACCCAGTGATGTATATATTTGTGGGGAAGACGCCACGTATCAAACCCCCATATTTTGAACTGTGAGAATTCCTGGATTTGACAATTCCTACCAAATGTTATTTTTTGTCATTCGTATTGCAGCCTTTCACAGTCTGGTCTGAGCTGAGGCTTCTGTTTTTATTTTTATTTTATTTTACATTGCCAGTTCTTATTGCAATATACTGCCAGTTTGCAATAGCCAGTTGTGTTTCCTTCCCATCTCAGCACACAGCTACAAATCCCATTACAGCACCCAGGGGTAAAAGAAAAGGTGTAGGCTGAATCCTCTGACTCTTAGCCATTGTTCTTTTAACATATCAGAGGCACTGCTGCCCCAAATGGGAGGTTCAACACCAACTGAAGGGAGGTACAGTATATCTTTCACTGACTGTGCCACATTCCTGCAAGCACTGGCATTTAATGCCATCATGTTCTCAGGAGCGCTTAACCTATTATCTGCCAACACTAGGAGATTTCCAGTCACGAGCCAGGCCTGAACCTGTGATCATAGAGTTCAACCTGGGTGAGTGTCTTTATCAGTTCAGCCACCTGGAGGACAAAGACAACACAGTGACATGCCTTTCAAGTTCAAATGTATTTTCAAATTTCCCTTTACCAATGTAAAATACAATTTGTCAGTTGTTATATCAAATTCAAACAGTTGTGGTATTGGGTACTGTATATCGTATTGGCTTGGACTTGTTGTTCAAAACCCTACCCTTTTACCTGGTGGTCAAGGAAACCTTTCTCTTTTCCCCTGTGGTCTGATTTTGGAACTCAGACTGGCAGATGTCGTAAAAAAACAACTAATTATTACATTCCAGAATCCCCAAACACACTACAATTTACCAATTATCTATTTTTTATCTGCATCTTTGGTCTACCATGTGTTCTTCTAGGACACCCTTGGGGCACAAGTCTTCTGTTTCATCCCATACACAAAATGTTACTGACATACAGAACAGACCACTGGGACTCCTCACTTTATGCTCATCTATTGGGGTCTTTGGAACAGGTATGTACATACAGTATCTTCTGTAGATCTAGGGATTTCTTGCAATACTGTTAGAGATACAGTAATATGAAACTATTTCATTAAAAATTATTTAATCCATCCCCTAAATGCTACGATGTGATATGGATTTTTTGACTTTTTTGTTAGAAAGGGAGTGCAGCCTCCACTGGACAGCAGGGACACAGGAGGAAGGAGAGACACCAGTTGGGGAAAGTTCTGGGGATGGAGGGTATGAGAAGAAATGGGATTTCATATCACCCTGCAACTCACAGCTAGCAACCCACTCAAGCTAAACCGGTATGAGCCTGGTTGGTACCTGGATGGGAGAAACTTAGGTTGCTGCTGGAAGAGGTATTAGAGGTGCCAGTAGGGGGTGCTCACCCTGCATCCTGTGTGGGTCCTAATGCCCCAGTATAGTAACAGGGACACTATTAAAAGGCACTGTCCTTGGGATGAGATGTAAAACTGAAGTCTAGATTAAAAATCCCAGTGCTTTTTTGGAAAAGAGTAGGGGTGTTACCCCGGCATCCTGGCCATATTTCTCATTGACCTTTACTAAACATGGCCTCCAAATAATCCTCATTTATGAATTGGCTTCATTTCTCTTTTCTCCTCCCCACTGATAGCTGGTGTGTGGTGATCGTACTGGTGCACTATAGCTGCCATTCTATCATCCAGGTAGTGTTGCGCATTGGTGGTGGTGGAAGGGAGTCTCCATTACCTGTAAATGCTTTAAGTGTCCAGTGTAAGGAATTATTATTATTATTATTATTATTATTATTATTATTATTATTATTATTATTATTATTATTATTATTATTAATTTGTTACTTTATAGTACTGTGATGGCTACTGAGCTACTTACTATATAAGGGTATAGTTCTGTTGTTCTGCACAGGTTCATTCTCTGAATGTGTATCAGCATGGGTGAAAGAGGATATGGTTCCTGTGACATACTGTTAGTTTGGGAGAGCCATTTGAGGAGTAAATGCTTGTAAATTGGTCCTCTCAGTTATGATCCCTCTTGAAATAAAGTTATAATGCACTATAGTTAATCAGATCTCTGTCCCAAACACAGTTTGTCTGTTTTTTTTTTACAAAAAGTAACATTTTTTTGATATTGTACAGCTGTTCTGATGTGTTGTGGGCTTTCAATTTTTGAAAATATAATTCTGCATTTTTCTGACTTGATGAGGAAATCTCTCCACTAAATATTGTATCATAAGTTTTGAGTGCAGATTTATAAACCAATATTCAGATGACATTCAGATGAATAAAAAATGCCTCCTGCATATGTAATAAATGTCCTTTAAGAGGTTTGGAGACCCGTCAGGTGCTCCTCATGAGTAACACACAGTACATTTGTTATCTTATTGTCTATATAATCTCATACAAGGAGTCATTTTTGGATAGATGTAGGTGTGTGTGGGCTGTTGTCAAGGAAACCAAACAAGAATTGGGGATACATTAGTGCATTGTAAAAATCAATCATATTATTCAGGAACTCTGAAACTAAAAATATAAATGAGAAACTTCAAATGTACATGAATTGGTAAAGTATCCTGCATGGTTCTAAAAATACAGTTGTGATGGGGCACACACTTGTTTGTTGCGGGCTTAGGTGAAAGGAAAAGTCAGCAAGTCAAAAAACACAAAGTGTTGCCAGTTTGTGTACAAACACAGTTCACTATAAACATAAAACCAAAGCCTTCTTCTACAGGGTTTCTACCCACAATGATTATAAAATCAAACAGATAAACAAAATAGCCAAGGGTATGAATACTTACAGTATACAATTATGACATTTCCATTTTTCTTTTATGTTTATTATTTGTTTACTTCCTTTTATTTCTTTGTTTGAATGTACAGGTATGCATTATGCATTACTATTAATTACTACAAATATTAACTGTTACTTCAAAGTGTAGTGACTTCCAGCTTTAAAGTAACAAAATTGAAAACCTGTTCATGGTCTGAATACTTTTGCAAAGGCACTGTATATTAAATATGTGGCAATACCTTGCGTTTCAGATGAATGAGCAGCATAGTCTAATGATAACTTAGCTGAAAGGAGCTGCAGAAAGTACTGTGTATTTATGCTCTGTGTATTCATGCACAAGATATATACACAATTTTGAAAATACTTCTTCATGGCCTCCTTTGTAATTATCTCAGTAACATGGCAGGGGCAGTTCACTGTTCTATCTGAATGAGTCTGAAAATAAGTGCTTAATACAGAGCATATCTTTCTTCCATTAAAATTCAGAACTTCCTTTCTCAGGCTGAAGCTTCACAACACCTTTAGAAGGAGAGTTCTTTCCCATCTGGAAATTTCATTATGTTGGGCTGGCTTGCAAATCAGCTTTTTAATGCAGAATTCACTTCGACTCGATGTTCTACCACATCAGCTTTTACTCTTGATCGCACTTCCAAAACCTCATTTTAAACTCTTGATTGTGCCATTCTTTTTTCTGCAAACTATTATTTTTGTTCTTTCTTTTGTTCCTTGCACTGATTTATGGAATGCCGAATGCCAGGGGGTAAAAAAAAACGCACTATGGTATCTCGCAATTGCGACTTTATATCTCAGAATCCCAACTTTATATCTCGCAATTGTGACTTTATATCTCGCAATTCTGACTTAAAAATTCAGAATTCCGACTTTATATCTCAGAATTGCAACTTAAAAACTCTGAATTCCGACTTAGAAACTCAGAATTGCATAACGTGTTTTTTTTACTCCCTGGCGGAAACGGGCTTCCATACCATACTGGTTCAGTATGATATTAGTTTGATTTACTTACTGTACATGACCATTTGGAGTAGTCTAGGTGATTTCTGAAACCCTAAAGGCTTTAACCTTTATGACTTCTCCATTATATGGAGACTCACAGGGAAAACATTGGACTTCAATTTTTGTCAACATTATATTCTGAAAGCTGTACATTTAATCTACAGTACATTAATGATAGTTCTACCCCCACCCCAGCACCACAGCACTAAAATCAAACTAGTGTCTCTTCCACAAAAGAGATGCTTTTGCACAGCTTACTGTGAAGATGTTGTTCTTATTAAAAAAAAAGTGATGCTCAGGGGATTAAGGGAGGATTTTTGCTGCCTTTTTGTTGTTTTGATTTTCTTTTTTTTGGTTATTAAAATAATTAAATCATTAGTAAAGATTAGTTACAAAGGTGAGAGGATTTCTAAATTGAATTTGTAGCTCCTACTCTGAAGTGTGCTTAGTATGATACAAATTAGTGTAATACAAATTGCACATGAATCAAAAACAACAATACAAATATAATATGTTTTTAATTGAAAATCAAGAAAATTAAATTCAGATTTGTGTATTTCTGCTTTTATAAAAATAAATATCATTTTTTACATTTGTCCTACTGCATTTTAATCAGCATTACTGTTTTGTTCATATGAGATTTGTATCTCAATAATTCTGAGCTGTTTTTTGTACAATTCATAATGTAAGTTAAGAGCTACAGAGCTGAGAAAATATTTTGTGCACCCTCAGGGTTGATCTGTGTTCTCCTATTTGTTATACCTAAAATATAACATTTTCATGAGAGTCTAAATAAAAGATGGAAGTCCATTAGCATTGAACAGATGCACAGATCAGGTGCCTTTTCTAGGGATATTGTTCCTCCAACCATCTCCACTCCACTATGTCATCGTCAGACAGTATGTTGGTCAGTGTACATGCCCGAGTGTACTTTAAAATAATGTTCAGGTGAGAGTCCTTCTTTGAAGGTCACCAGGCTGTGAGATTGGCTTGGACATGTCCGAGAGTCAGTTAAAGTGAGGCAATTCTACTCCCGGGGAGCTACCGTAGGATGTAGGGCTCACTGCACAAAGCAGCTCAGGGAGGTTTAGTGTTAAAGGACAAATAAAGGAGACAGAATACCCCACAGATTTGAATCTCACTTCCAGCATCTCAGGCACCTGAAAGGAGTTTCAACCACTCTTTAAAAAATGTATGAAGTGCTTTGTACTCCAAAACCAGACCTGGTACAGTATGTTGGAGAGAGATTGGGGAATCCATTTGCACTCAAACACACACCCTCAGTAAAGAACGCTCTCAGGACAACAGAAATATTTTTTTCAGTTTTATTTGTTAACACCTGTTACAGAGACAAAATTTCAATATTGTAGAAAGAAGGGAGTAAACCACTCTTTCTTTAAATTTCTATGTAGATACAATGTATTGTAACGCAACAGGGGCTCAGGCGGGTGCCCTTGCCGGATTAGGTCGGCCCCCCACCGTCGGGGGCTCGAACCCGGGACTCCCGCGTCACTCTGCAGGGACCCAGGTGAGCCAAAGAGAGATCTCAGTACAGCCCAGTAGCTGTTGTCCTGATATCACAGGGAAGGGCGGTGACATCACCTGCTCTGGTATGCTGGCTCTTACACAGTGCCTGTCGGCCATAAGCGTTACACTCTCCCCCGCTTAAATCCATGTCCCCAGCAAAGGGCTACCCCAACCCACTCTGACACCAATGTAACACAACAGGGGCTCAGGCAGGCACCTTTGCCACATTAGGTTGGCCCCCCACCGTTGGGGGCTTGAACCCAGGACTCCTGTGTCACTCAGCAGGGACCCAGCCCGGTGAGCCAAAGAGAGATCCCTGAATCGCTGAGTGACTGAGTGGGAGGATTGGGGGGAGAAGATTCACTTCATGTCAGATGACTGTACTGTATATGCTTGATTAATTATTCAGACAATAAAGCATTTTTTAAAATATTTTTTTTCATTTTCTGGTGCTGAATGCACATACGGTAGTTGAAGTTTAGAATGCATAAGTTGCACAACAGAGCAGGTGTAATCATGAGGTACAGGATCATCATTAATATTTTTCATCAGTTTACTTATTTCCCGCTCAATGTCTGGCATAATATTATATTATAAATAATATACTATGTATTTATTCAGATGACGTAAAAGACTGTTCCCAAAAGTATGGCCAGAGAGCCGAGGCCTGACATTAATTTTTGAATAGTTGTTACGCAAACCTATTTGTTTCGTTTTTTTTTTTCATTTTTAGACAATGCAAAGCATTTCTTGTGTATCTTCTGTTGTGTAGCATCAGATTATTAGATGTTTAAAATCCGAAATGAAATCGATTCACCTTTATCACTGAGGACATCGAAAGATGGCTGGCAACAAGAACTTATTTACTTAAAAGAAAAGGTATGCCAGGTGTTTACACAAAAGATTGAGAGTGATGTCTTTAAATGTTTTTTTGCACCCCACTCCTGGTTTTGCTTCATTCAGGCCTATGCCACACAAATACTGTACATTCACCATTCACACAGGTCCCTGCAGTGCGCACACTCTCATGACTAAGGTTAAAGATGAAAAAAAAATATTTTTATTCTGTATAATTAAAAGGACATGCAAAGTTGGAGGCCTACTTTATTATAAGATCGTTAGATGTGAAACAGCGAAAGAAAGTAGTGTGTATAAAATCACATCAGCAGTGAAATGTAAATGCTTTGAGATGTCTGGTGCCAAAAAACGATAATTGCAAAGTCAGAGAACATGGGAGATCTGTGCTTCTTACAGTCTTTAAAAAGTAAAAACACATGAAAGCTGTGTTTACAAAGCGCTTTATGTTAAAAATTAAAGAAACCGTTTAGATGCAGTGGTTTTTAAAGGGTTGAAATCAAATAGTTTTATATATGACTTTAAAGGGAAATACAATTTAAAAATACAATTTAAACAAAGTTGATTCCTTCAAGGCCTTATTATAGATGTAGGAATATTATTTCAGTGTTATACTATGGCACTGTTAAGGGTCTGAAATAGGAGTTATTATTTTATTTTCCTTTGGTATGTAATTTAGATTTCAGCAACCGTTAGGGAAAATATTTGCCATTTTAAAAAAGGAGCTTTTCTAAGTCATACAAAAGACAGCAATGACCACAGGTAGTTTTTTAAAGATAAGCTCCACTGTGGGAACGCAGTCTAGTAAGATGAATTACCTTCCTTTTCTACGAATACAGTGTTTATGTTAAAAAAATTCATAAACCCCTCTTTAAGAAGACTATGCTTTCACAGTATAATTAAGATAGAAATTATTTTTTGCATACATTTCAAAACAATAGTTCCATGCATATAACAAATCCATTAAGTCAAATATCCAAGGACACCTTCTGTAGTCAACTATCTTCTTTTAACACATCAATAATATTTGAAAACCTCCTGGTAAATTGGATGTCCATGGTTATTTAACACCTTAATCATACAGATGTGTTGTGCTACCTGGCTCTGTTATTTTACATGCCAAACAGAGCAGCAGGTTTATTAAATCTAAATGATCCTCCCCACTCCCAACAGTGAGGCATATTTCACTTAGAAGGGTTATCAAAGATTTCTAATTATCTTTGTGTTGCATTAATAAGGCAGGTTGGGCTTCACTGTAAATGCAGAGGAATGTGGCTAAGATGCCCCTCTGATAAGATGCATCATAAAGCTGATCCTATGCTGTACAATGCAATGAAATATAGTGCAGATGGGCTCCAGTGAGTCTGTAGTCTGTTTCTCCTGAAGAGCACGGGCCCAAGGTCACTGTCCATCTCCCAAAGAAAGATTCATCAATGAGGGACCCACAGGGTGGGTACCAAGACATTACCTGATAACACACTCAATCAATCACCAGTTGTGATGTCAAACCTTAAAAGCTACAGTAGCACCCAATTCATTTTTTTTGTTGTTGACTAACTCACTGGTTCCTCTTCTTCTCCATCTAAATTGCCAATCTGACTTATACATATTAACTTGTATCAGAGCATATGAATATGAAGCAATCATATGAAACAGATAAAACCAAAAGGGTAGACGATAACACATTACAGTCATTTCATTTTAACTCTGAAGTTATCAGCTCTTCCCCATATAATCTATGAGCGAACGACCAACCTTTTGTCACGACCACCAGCCAGCAGAGATCAACACGTAAGCGAGCTAATCAGCACCAGCAGTGGATTACTACTAACCCCCCCCTTTTGCCTTCCTGGAATTCTGCCTACTCCTTTTGCCTTCGGACTTCGGATCTCGTCTCGCCCCTTGGATTGTTTGCTATCTTTGCCTGTTTTGGATTTGACCCTGTAGCCCTCTTTTCGACCACGATTCTGTCTCACATTTTGGATTGTTCGCCACCAGTGCCTTTACCGGATCTCGACCTACCTTCGCCTTCGGACTACGATTCAGCTCCTGGATTTGCTCGGTACGCTTACTTACCTCCCTGCGACTCCTGCATCTGCATCGTATCCTTTTCACCTCTACAGAGCAGCGTTACACCTTTTGAATCACAACATTTTGCTTCACAGATATTCTTTTACATTTGTTACTTTGTTATGTATGTTTTGGTATTGTATATTGTATATTTAGAAGCCATATGTGAGACTATGAATTACTAAGTTTGATTGTCAAAGTATTTTGACACCGTCTCTATACACATTAGAACAAAATAAACCAATTGTTGAACACTGGATACTATTGCACATGCACTAAATTGGCCTACCATTGCCATTCAATGTCTGGGACCAATGTTCTGTGGTATTTCTTTTCAATTTCACCCAGATTTATGCACTGAATAGGTGTACTGCTCAGAGATCTTAGGGGTATTGTTAAATATGGGGGGTTATGAAAATGCAAAATTCAATAACTAACCAAGAGGTTTAGTCAAAAGTAAAATAATTAATCATTTGTTCTCTGGCACAAATTTGGTGCAAAGAGTAATAATCTAGGCACACTTGATTAAACAAATGTTTATTAACAATGACAATACAAACACTACACTACACAAAACACAAACATACAACGCAGAAGTGTCTGTATTTACAAGTTCACAGACAAGGTGTTGCAGAGGCCTAATGTCCTATTCACCCAGAAAACCCCAGACTGCTACTAAGTATTCAATTCTTAAATAATGCCAACAGGGGCCAAAATAAGAGATAAGCTGTCTTTAAAATAAAAAAAATGCAATACAAGTTTTAGTTGAATCTCTCTCTCTGCAAATCCTGATGCCATAATATAAATAGGAGCCTATCTCCCTATTCAAAAATGCACCCCCAAGCAGAAAAGGTCATCTTTAAACAAGTTATCTCTTACTCAGGAAACCCAAGTTCCCTAAAACCACAGAATAGCAAGCTCTCTCTAGCAAGGTTCAAATTCTTAGCTCAATTCGGGTTTTCTTTGGATGATTATGAAGTAGGGACTTCCGTCTGCTTCTTCCAATTCATTATCATGTGGGAACTAAATTAGGGACGGACATTGACTTGGAAAATCCACAAATCCATAATTTCATCTTCTTGTACAACCATGCTGTTGTAGATCTTCTTGTATATTTAGGTCAGTGTCACTTTGGGCTAACCAACAGCTGATAAAAAGACCTGACAGTCTTCTTCAGAACTTGTTGGTACAATTTGCTGAATTCATGATTCCATCAGTGGTGGCAAGGTGTCTGGATTCTGAGACAACAAACAGATGCATGGGTTCTACTGTCTGCTTCCACCTTCTACTGATATGTAGTCAGACTAATTGTTTCTAAACAATGAGTTTGTGTATCAGTTCTGTGATGGACTAGCATCCTTTCAAGGTTGTAATTCTGCTTTGTATCCAATGCATCCAAGACAGGCTTTGGGTTGCAAAGTAGGACAGTTACCAGTAGGAAACAGCTTCCTGATAACGCTGATAAGGATGTTCAAATGTCCAGTAACCTATTGATGTGACTTTTTTTTAATTTTTAATTTTTACACTGAAAATTACTCACTTTACCACAGTTCATGGAGGAGGCAATTAATATTGTCTTTGACCCTATGATTGTAAGCTACTGCAACTGCAATGTTCAAAGAAAAAGAGGAAAAATCAGGTTTGCCCCTGATTTTGTATTTCAGCAAGAGCTCTGTATCAGATATAACTACAGTATAACATGCTTGTTTGGGTTTTTTTTTATTTTCACTAGATATCTAAGTAAAAATGATCAATAAAACACCACTGTCATATACTATTAAATACTATAATAGGAAGGTATTAACATTGACAAAGAAACCTACTGTATATATTGTTTTCAAATAAAAAATTGAGTAGTGTCTTTATATTGATAAGAATCCATAAAACAAATGCAAAGTACTTTACTGGCATTTAAAAACCCAGATTATTGACAGGAAAAGTTATTCTTTATCTTTTCTGGTACAAAGCACTTATTAGAAGTATTAGCATAAAAGTAGCAGTGTGTGGGTAGCATCTGTTGCTGAGAGCAAAGAGCTACACTTATAATGTCATTTGTAACTAAATTAATTGTTATACTTAATGATACTCAATGCAAGTTTTCTTTTCTTAAGTTTTACAGTAATTCACTTTGCTGCACATTTTTGTGTTTTAACTTACTTTTACATACAGAATGTACAGTATCATTTCACAAATTCCATCAAACAACATTTTGGACGCACCCTGAATATCAAATGGAAGCCATTATGTTTCAGCAGCCCAACTACACAAAAGATCAGATGGTGAGTTGAGAAATTACTTCATCAATTGAATAAAAGTGGAAGTTCAGATCAGACAGACTGTGCAAATAAAACATACTTGGATTAACACCTGTACTTTTACTGTATGAGCAGTGGTACAGGGTTCTATAAAGACCAAATAGTTACCTTAATTTAATGCCAGGGCCATCATTAGCCAACCTAAGACCCAGGCCCACAGAACTGAAAATGGAGCCCCACACCCCTTTGAAAAATACCATGCTACAATATTAACTCTGAAGGCCATTCCTAGAGAAAGTACTCCATCTCATCTCTAGTTTAAAAGTTTCAGTGCTGGAGAAAACTCTATTGTTTAGTAGCATTATTAAAATGAAATAACAAGTTACATCCTGGATGACAAGAGAGGTATCTCACACAAGAAAGTGATTGTTGCACCAAGGCCTTGAAAATGTTCAATTTAACTCTCTGCATTCATTCCTAATATGATAAATGCAAAGAATGTTCACTGTTCTACAATAAGATGCAGTGAAGAATGTTGTTTAAGGTTGCTTTCCAACCATTGTGGTTTCTCCACTTAAATTAATCCTTTTGTATCCACCCTGCAGGTTCCTCATTGCTTGATCATCCTTTGGATGATAGACAATGAACTCTGACTCATTTCCTTGACTATCACTGAGAAGAACCACGTGCATATACTGTATACCACTACAGAGTTTCAGAATTAACACAGACTTGGGATATTCTGCTTATTAGAGGGGTCTATTCCTATGCTTTAGTAGTTCAGGTGGGTAGCTGTGTCAGCATGCGTAGGCTGCAATGAAACAAGTAAAGATTTATTTCATGTTGAAAAGAGAAGAAAAGAAAGACCTGAAGAAGGCTCCACAGCTGAAACTTTGTATTTCTTTTCAGCATGGAATAAACCTTTACTTGTTCCTTTGATTCCTACGGTTTA
Source organism: Lepisosteus oculatus (assembly GCF_040954835.1). Lineage (NCBI taxonomy): Eukaryota > Metazoa > Chordata > Actinopteri > Semionotiformes > Lepisosteidae > Lepisosteus > Lepisosteus oculatus. The sequence goes on along the minus strand of NC_090696.1, from coordinate 41,101,371 downwards.
TCGCAGTGGCCCATCACAGAAGAGCACATTTTATCACAGAAGGATTATAAGAAATCTTCCGTCTTTAATCATTCTTAAGTTTGAAGTGTAATAATAATCTTTGCTGTTATAATACAAAGGAAACATTAAATAAAGGTTAGGAAGAAACACTCCGTATCATTTGAAAATTGAATAGCTATTCATATAGAAATGTCTCATGGACTGTGAATATATTTTCTAATTTAAATTTCGCTCTCGGAGTCAGTGCACAGGTGTTAGTTTTGTCTACTTTTTTTTTTGCTTTTGTGAGCTTTACCAAACACTGGCTAACTGTCTGTAATGAAACATTTTTCAGGTTTAATAGAAGTATAAAAAATAGGGAGCCCTAAAAATGTAGGCAACTGTCCTATTTGCCCTCCCATAATAGCATCCCTTGTTATATCTCATTTAAATGGAGAAAAGCTGGGGTATGCGAAAAGACGGATTCCTAATGCAAGAAATTGTATAGGGCTAATAAAGAAACATTATATAAAGGGTGCCACCTCCTACAGTTACCATACTGGGGGAACTGTTAGAGAATCCTGATTCAGAGGGAACACTGCCTGTTCCAGTTCTTGTGCCAAAGTTGAGAAGAGCAATAGCACCAAGTTCAGATAATGCTTCAGCTTAGACTCAGACATTAGAACTGCACCTCTTTTTGTCAGTTAATATTTGTTCTTGGGTATGTCTAACATTGATGCCTCGTAGGTTCATTCTTGAGTCCATAACTGTGTGTAGTAATGCTTCAAATTTAAAGTTTCAACCTGGACATTTGTGTAGGACAACAAAGCAGAGCAGAACCCATACAAAGTTATTGCTCTTCTCGACTTTGGCACAAGTTGATTACATCAAAACCACAACATCTAGGACTTCAGCTTAGACTCCGACCCTAGAACTGCAGCAGCCCTGGTTTCCATGGAAGGTTTCCATTAGCAGGTATAGACTTGCTTAGCTTCTTATGAAATAAAGCTAGAAGATAGAAATAAGAGTTTGTGTCGGACTGGTAATAGTTTTCAAAAACAATTCCTTTCTGAATAGTATCAGACAAATTCTATGATTTATGACCTAGTGAGAGGTACTTTAGTCCTATTTTAGTATTGGCATGCAAGGCAGAGTAAGCAAAAACATTTGTCTATGAGCATGAAAAGGAACCCCCAATGGAAAACTATAAATGTCCTGTCTAATGTAGACTCTAAATCTAATCTCATGATAAAGCAGACTCTCAGAGGATGTACTGTAGGTAAATCTAAATCTACAGTCAGTTACTAAATCAATGAAGGAGAGTAGAGCCCTATATTATTTCTTTAATTAAGAGCTGATGCAAATATTGCTAGAGAGAGATAATTACATTTAAAATCGTAGATAAATGACATTAAATACTATAGTTTGGATAATGAGAAGATTATGCCTAGTTGTGGTGCGAGAAGACAAAGATTAAGAAGAATAAAAATAATAGGAAAATATTATGTAAAGAAGCAGTAACACAAGGAGTAGCACATACTGGTGCTCTCTACACAAATGTCCAGGTTGAAATTTAATTTTAAATTTGAAGCATTACTACACACAGTTATGGACTCAAGAATAAACCAACAAGGCATCAATGTTAGACTTACGCAAGAACAAATATTAAAACACAAAGAGTTCAGTTCTAGGGTCTGAGTCAAAGCTGAATTCCCAGTTGTTGTGGTTCTGATGTAATCAACTTGAGCCAAGGTCGAGAAGAGCAATGACTTTGCATGGGTCCTGCTCTGGTTTGTTGTTTGAACAAGGAATAAAAGTTGCAAAACAGATCATTTTTGTCTAAGAGAACCTCATTTGTTTAATGACACCCCATTTTGGTTCTGCACTGAATGCAACAGGGGATACATCAATTCCACGCAGGAGCAGTGAATTTAGGAGAAGCAATCTCCTTCTATAACAAGGATATAGTGTGAAGCAAACCCTGATCATGAGGGCCACTGCAAAGACCTGGGAGGGATGGTCAAGCATGAGACTGACCAGTTGAGGCTCTTAGAAGCCAACAGCCACTGAGTTTGTTGTCAATCCTTTATTAAAGGAAGGTTCATGAAGAAGCAGTCCCATGAAGCAGGAGTTGATGCTGATGCTGAAGGGAAAAAAAACTCCAGAAATTTCTTTCTGAGGTGCATTAAGTGCTGTATTGATGCAGCACAGTGTATGAAAAACAAAAAAGAAACATTGGAATAGCTAAGAAAAACATTCTTTTTTATATATAGTGGCATCAGGTTAGTAGGTTATTCACTCTCCTGAGCTTTCATTCTTAAAGATATTGGAAAGATGCCCAGTTGAAAGAAATGAAAACTTTGAAACACTATGCATAAAATCTGTACACCTATCCTGCAGATTAAGATGAAACTCCACACCTACTCATCATCCAAAGAGCATATGCTGGATTTTTTTTCATCAAGGAGCTGACATTGCAGAATGTAAAAATATTAGCTAATCAAAAAAAATCTAACTTTTCCCCAGGCTTCAAGGTTTATAAATCATTTCAGAACTGATTTACAAGATTAGTTCTCCTTTGCATAGTTTTCAAAATATTTATTTATTAACATATTCTTTCAGTCTGATTTTGTAATGAAAAACATCTTTCTCATGCTGCAAGAGAAACCCCCATATCAACAGAGTACATGAAAATGAACAAGAACAACAGCCATGCATATGGATCACTCATTTCCTCTCCCACGTTTTCTCATCTTATTATTACAATTTGTATTTTGATGGAGCCTGTCTTTCCATGAGATAATAACATGTAGAATTTAAATGCTGATAAGTGTTACCAGTACCAGCATGGCTAAAGTAGTACCACTTATTATGCTGCTGCATGCAAACTGAAATATCTATCTCATTTGCAGTGAAATAGGTGATGGCATTGTAGCTGATGAAGGAACGGTTACAGATGAGAGAAGGCCAAGCAGAGGCCATGGAACATTCAAAAGCATAAGGTTGTGACATTTTAGGTGGTTAAAATATGTATTTGTTGTATTAGTTTTAGATGTACTGTATAGTCTTTTACATTTTGTGAGCTACAGTTCCTGAAAAAACTAGAAAAATTACCTCAGGCTGATGAAAGTAATGACACTTAGAATGGAAGTGCCCAAATACTGTTATTTTAGACATCTTTTCAATTTCTGACAATTTCCAATAATCTTTTACATCTATTTCCAGTACTTCACATCTTCTCATAAAAGCAGCATTTAGGATAAGTCTTTTGTTTTTCCAATACTTGATCTTAAAAGTTTCCACACTAAAATGTGGCATTTTATTTAAGGCATGTCATTTTATTTTGATGTTTGCCTTGCAAGTACTTTTTTTATCAAAACAAACATATCCCTGATAAAGTATACTACTGTATATAACAGGAGCAAGTATGAAGAGTTCTAACACCATTTACACTGCACTTCATTCTTTTATAAGGCTCAATTTAGGCACTTTAATTTTCTGCTATTGACAAACCAAGACTGAAATGCTCAATACATACAGTATTTTATTGGTTAAGAAAGGTTGGTTGTTCCAGGCATGATAAAAAAACAATTTCTCTGTTTCTCAATTTCTTCTATCTTTCAATGTGATAAACCAAAGTACTGTAGGTCTTCTGTGTTTGTATTCTTTTCTAGGAAGGTCTACAAAAATTCTTTAGCAGTTCTTATTTTCCAAATGAGTCATTATACAAGAAGTGAACGGGCTTATATTGAACTACAGTTAGATGTCATTGCTTTTTCTGCATTTATTTTAACATTACAGGAGATTAGCAGAGACATGCACCAGCCCTTTCAGGGTCCTAATATTATATTTATATACTGTAGTAAAGCAAAACAAGTAAATAAAAATAAGATCATTCAAATTTCTAAGATCCAAAACTACACATTATTTAAATATTTTAAATAAGAACAGCACAAAAAATGTTTTTGGAACATCAACATATATTCATGTCACTTAACTTTTGCTCTCAAACACTGGAGGCAGAAATGTCTAAACGGACTTTGAATTTCACTTACTGTATATACAGTATACTGTATACACTCTATTTAAAGTATATTTAGCAAAAAGCAGAATTCAAAGTCTATTTACACCAGGCTCTGTCCTGGAGGCTAGTATCTGCAGGTGTATTTACATTACAACTCAGTTCTTCATTACCAAAATAAGCTTGAAATTTGTTTAATTGGATCAAATTCACCACTGCTACCATTGGCATTGAAGTGACATAGAAAATCTATAGACACACTGCTCATCCAAGACTGAAGCACCCCAGCCACAACTCATACTGTAGAGACTGTATGCTTTTAAAAGTCATCACAACCAATAAAAATACATCTTTTGATGATTTTTGTTTCAGTACGAAAACTGCCACGCACCGAGGTCCTTAATCCAGAGGATTAGATGAGGAAAAAAACAGAATGAAAAGCACAAATAAAAAATATAGAATTCTCAGTTAATTCTGAGGTCGGTTACACCTGACAAATGAAGCTGCAAATAGAACAGGCTATAAATGTATCCTGACTCTTCAGCTTTACTTGCTGAGAAAGATCAATGGAGCAAAAAATACATAAAAAATCAAAGAAGCCGAGAGAGCAATTTGATGGCAGTCTTGCAGTATGTGGAAAGATAATTATAATGCAAACATTTCACACGTGAAGTAAAAATGTGTTTTTTTAAATGCACAATATCTCAAAGTTTTGAGAAACTTTGCAGTCACCATTATATACAGTATAAGGCTATTAATAAAGTTATCATTATAATTTGTCTTTCATTTTTGTTGTGCATGAACACTTATGTCATTCTTCAATTAAATAGGATATTGTTTGGCTTTTACATTTATATATATTTATAAAAAGTAATTAAAATAAACAATTTTAAAAAACTATGTGACATACATTATTTATAAAACAGCACAATATTGATGTACTGCACTTCCCACGTACTGTGCCATGAGTAATTCTGGTGAATGTACTATTATTAATATGAATCATGTTTGTTGTAAATTAATTACACTTAATGTCAATGCCGTAGGTTGTACTGCAAGAAATAAAGTTCAGGAACAAAATGGGGTGGAGGATTCTAATCTATAGATTAACTTAATTCACAATATAAACAGCGAAATTATATTCTTCACTGTCTTGAATGATATTAAACCACCACAGAAAGAACATCAGTAAATGTGACTTTTTCTCATAGAAACTCATTACAATTATTGGGACTAGACTGCATTTTTACATTAATACATTTTCGGTATCACTTCAGAATAAAGGCACCTATTAATAACTTCTACTAGAACAATTTAGCAATCGAAATCGAAAATTGAGGGAACAATTGAATTTAGCCTTGTTCCCTCAGTTTTTTTCTCACATCTAATGTCTGAATAAAACTGTATGTAAAAAGTGAACCATAAACTTTGTCAATACAACAGTTCTAATTTCAAGTTATAAACAGTCGTTTTTTCTGATCCCAAAAAACAGGATTTGTGGAAGCTTGTGAAAGGTTTATTTTGTAGTAAACTAATAGAATAAAGTCCCAAAAAACACAGGAATATTTAATTCATTATTGCACTCAGAGAGACAAGAAGACGTGTGATCAGCAGGTTTCAGTTGACTCTTGTGTACCTTGGTGCCCTAGATAAAGTCTTCCTGAGCACAAAATGTACACAGATAAAGTGCAAAAAGTCTGCATTCTGATGAACAGCACATTCATAGAATACAAAGAAACTAAAGAAGGTATCAGATTCTGGACCATTTCTTTCCTTGTGTCTGTGTAATATACTGTATTGCTATGAATCCTTCAGCATTGATCTCAAAGCTTTCAAATACAACTTTCGCTTGCCATCTACTGTATTCCAAACAATGGAATAAAGGTTAATAGTTAACATACTGTATGAAATTATAAAGGTCATGATATTATAAAAGGTAAAAAAAAAATCAGTAAATTACTACCAGGGAATGAAAGCAGCAGGCAATCATAATGGTTTAAATAGGTTAATTTATTGAAAAAAAAATCAAAATATATGATAGAAATTTGAAGCTGAATATAAAACTATGTGACGAAAAGGTTTTAGGCTTGATTATGTTTTGTTAAATTTGTAAGATTATATTAACCACTTTAAACAAAATGATTCATTATCAGTCATTTGCTAGTTGTTGCCTCTGTTCCAGTGCCCAATCAGCCTATTCATCACACGGTTGCAATTATGTTACATCAGTGTGCCATTCAGAGCAAAAAAACTCTAATCATGTGAAGAGGTTTCATTAACTGAGCAGATGATCATGCCTCAAGACATCCAAATCATCCAAATAAACTGGAAAACACTTGTATTGATCAACAATTTAAGTTCTAAAATGTGTTTCTGAATAGAATACAAAAGCCATTTTATTTAAAAAGTTAGATTAAGAAAGTTTGTTTTCATATGTTGCCAAAAAAGTAAAAATGTAACAAATTAATTTTCTTAGTCTGAAAGCATTATCCAAAAGGGGGTAGAAAAATGTACTATTGCTGACGAAGATTTATTCAGTTCAGTTAAACTTTATTTGTTATTATACTTACACGGGTACATAGTATAGTGAAAAGTGTTTCTCATTAGTCTCTCAGGTGCAGTATGTAAATAGAACAGAAGACAAGACAAAATCAGTAACACAATAACAATAACAGTGTAATAAAAATAACAGTGTAATCAAAAACTGTGCAAATACACAAACAAGTATACAAGTATACAACAGGACATAAACAGTGCAAAAGTAATTTGGGGAACAGTGCAAAAATAGTATGGTGATTAATAAATATTACAACTAGTATAGTTTTGAGTACAATTTCGGCTTACATTCATTTGTCGTGTATGTAGTGATGTTGGAGTACAGTCATTGTGGGTACAGGAAGAAGCGAGGAGAGATCGTAGTATGATGGGAGGGAGTGGGGGCGTCACCAGCTTGACGGCTCTGGGGAAGAAGCTATTTTGGAGACTAGTAGTGTGCGACTGGAGCGTTCGGATGGTAGGGGGACAAACAAGTTATGACTGGGGTGAGTGGGGTCAGACATAAGTTTGGTGGCTTTTTTCAAACTTCTGGTGTTGTAGATTTCCTGGCTGGATGGTTAGGCACTGCTGATGATGTGTTGGGCAATTTTGACCACACGCTGCAGTGACTAATGGTCGGATATGGTGCAGTTGCCATACCAGACTGTGATGCGGCTGGTCAGTATGCTCTCCACCGTACATCTGTAGAAGTTGGTGAGGATCTATGGATGCAGGCGTATTTTCTTCAGCCTTCTCAGGAAGTACAGCCACTGTTGTGCCTTCTTGATGAGACTGGAGGTCTTGAGTGCCCATGTAAGGTCCTTAGAGATGTGAACACCTAGGAATGTTAAGTTATTTACCATCTCCACCGCAGACCCTTCAATGTAGATGGGGGAGTGGACTTTTCCTGAAGTCAGCGATCAGCTCTTTGGTTTTGCTGATGTTGAGACATAGGTTGTTGGTTCGGCACCAGTCTGCAAGTTGTTTCATCTCCTCCCTGTAGGCAGTCTCATCATTTTATTGTTTCAAAGTTAAATTTCTTGGAAAAGTCTTCTGATATGTGTCAGATCATTAAAAACAATACATTTAATATTTCGCTATTCGTAGTCTGAGCATGTATTAACAACTTTAGGTAGGTTTACATTAAGGCGATAAATTATACTTTGCTGAATCGACCCCAGAGCTGGATTAGTAGAGGATAGTAGCAAGCAGGCAAAAATGAAAATCTAAGAACGATTTTTACGAGTGCTATACATTTCTAGCACAATTTATTAGATCCTTTAACTGAAAAACACTTTAAATGCATTTTTTGGGGGTTTGAGGTACTAATCATTTATTTCAAGAGTTTATTAAACATTTCTTTTTTACTTTTGCTGATTTCCTGCATTAGAATGTCGTCCCCAAGGAACACATCTGTCATCTCTGACTTGTTGAGTGTTGAAGATCTGGTTGCACTCGGACTGGAACCCTGGTGGGCAGACATTGTTTAAAGGGGAATTTGCTGCCTCCATTGTCTACAGGCTCTCTTTTCTTAGTGGTCTGTCTCTTCGAAGGGCTTTAGGTCTATCTCGTGATTTTGCTTGGTGGTGTTCTCCAGGGGTGAGGCTTGAGGCAGTGCACAGCAGTCCTTGGCTGGCCCCTTGGTTTGACTGTGTTGCAATGCTGTCCCCTGTCGAGAACTCTGGCCAAGCTGAAGACTTTACCAGTGGGGGTACTGCAGGTGGCCTGCTAGTCTGGCTCTAGGAGGGCTCTGGACACTAACTGTGACAAGAATAGATGGTGAGGCTCAGATCAGTTAGCTCTTCCTAAATGACAGTAACTAATTAAATCCTGATCTCGAAAGTCTCCCAGGGGCCTTGCCCTATGTAACACCCCACAGCAGGCAGCACTCACTCAGTTTCCCTGCTTCATGGCTTATTTTGCTAGGCCTCTGTACAAGCCCTGGTATTTCCTGTCTACATGGACAGCATGTTGCAATAATGTACGTTTTGGACACTACATTAATATACTGTTTATACTGTGGTACTTTCAATCTTTATATACTATACCTACAGTATGCACATTTTGCACATATTTTATTGTTTAACAGTAACTATTAACATATTTTGCACACACCGAACTCTTTTCATTTTTATTTTGTACTGCTGTACTTATTTTAATTTTTAGTCTATTCTGATGTCTGTTTTTGCTTGTCTTGGGCTGGGCTGCTGTAACACCTCATTTTCCCTGCGGCATCAATAAAGTCTTATCTATCTGAATGGTGGGCACTTTGCACAGAACAGACTCAGGCATATACATTTGTTTACCTGAGAAAAATTGCAAAGTTGATAAATAAGTGAAAGCCATTTGGCACTTCTGTCTCATTTGCTAGCTAGCAGATCATTATTCTGAAAATCAGCATCCAGCTATTTCTTAAAAGAAGCAATGGAATCAGATTCAATAACATGGCCAGGCAGCTTGTTCCAGGCTCCATTATGTACTGTAAAAAAGTGCCTCCTGTTCACATTTGGAAAAGTTTTTCCTCTTAGGTTCCATTTGTGTTTTCTGGTTCTGTTTCACGTATTTAAACCCTTGGAGAATTTTTTATCTTTGAAACAGATAAAGTCCTCAAAGTACATTCCCTTTAAGTCTGCTTTCCTCTGGAGTGATTCCAGACCAGCAGTATTTCTTATATTGTAGGTACCAGAATTACACATAGAGCAATTAGTAATGCATTGTTCTCTTTTTAAATTACATCCCTTAAATTTAAATTTCACACTTTTATTAATATACTGTATCTAAAGGTTCTGTTCTGTTTTTTTAATGGCCTTTTTAAGTAGTTTTCCACATTCCTCAATTTTTATAATATGCTTTATACTGTGATTTAGTGCAACCTGAAGACATATAATGAAGACATATAATGATCTTATGTTAGCTACTGTCACACAATGGGCTGAGGAAGGCCAAAGTAGGTCCATTTTATAACAGAATAGCTCTGCCGCAAAAACACTCAAGTAAAATAAATGCAGTTTATTTACAGTGCTCCCAGTCCCCCCACACCAGAAAACAAAACCCCAAAAAGAAACAAAACTAATTCTTCAAATGAAGATAAATCCTCCTTATTGCTTTCTCTCTGTTTTCAGTCACACTACCTGATATAGCAACCACCAACAACCTTTTAGGCTAAGGAGCCAGCTTAAATAGCTTGTAAGCCCCTCCCCCTCTGGAACAAACCATTTTTCCAGTTCAATGCATGGTTTTTCCCATCTCCTTCTCCTTAAATAAGCCTTGAGATGTGGGGTTAGGTTTGACCTTCTGAGGCTATCATAGGCTGATCTACCCTGGATGTATCAACACCAAACAAACAGTGAATATCATCCATTTTGAGAGCGCTCTCCATTCACACCACAGTACTCACTCATACCTGTGTTAAAGTATGTGTTTTATGTATGTGAATGTATATGAAATTAAGTAATAGCAGTTACTAGTCAAGCCCTGAGTGTGAACCCTCAGGAACTTATCTAGCAACTGCTCAATGGAAGGTGTATGAATATGTACTTCCCATGCTATCTGTACCTTGTGGCAGGCTCCTCTGTCACAGCTACTAACTACAACACAGTCTAAATAGGCAGTTTTACTATGTTAAATCTTATCATGGAGGAAAGTGTTTGCAGATGTTCTTATTGTTAAATAAGTATTAGGTACTCTGCATAATCATTATAACTGATAACTAGCAGCACAGATCAGTGGTGCTGTGGTAGCTACTGTAATATGGTGAGGTGTGATAATTTAATTGGAACCAATGTACATCATAAAACCTTACATTTGATCTCATTAACCTTTAACATGTAGTTGTTTTAGCTGATAGGGGGCAGTTTTTGGGAAGTATCAAGGCCATTTAAAGGGAAACAGCTGCACTGTTGACTCCCAAAAGTTGTAAAAAAGCTTCCAAGGTTTCCTTGTGTTCTAAATTTTTTGTTTGAATTATTGGCAATCTTAAAAATCTAACAGATAACAGTGATAACAGAGGTGTTATCATTATTTGTAACTGTGGGCCACAAAAGCAGAGGAGTGTGAGATTCTAGAAGATGCAGGAATGGGATTAGGTAGGACATAACATAAAAAAATACTCGCAAACTCTACCAAGGCAACATACAGTAATAGGTACCAATTACTGGATACAGAGCTGGCTGCTAATTGCACAAATGAAAATGGAACAGTTGATAAGAACCAGTTCCCACTCTGTTGGGGAATTAATTTATAACAGGCATTAAACAATGTCGTATGTAACAAAGACATGTCCTGTATAGTTTCATGACAGCCTGGTTTTGAGGAATCAGTGACATTAGCAAAATTAGACCTGAGGCTGTACAACATTTAAAAAGTTAGATCTGAGGTAAAACCACAGTTTTCTCTGCTGAAATACAACCAGCACTACATGCTAGGTCAGGCAGATATTTAAGAAGATGTAAACAGTGCAATGGGCTTCATCTATCCACATACACAACGGTCTCTTGTCATCAGAAATGTTTCACACCGCTTGCACCATATAAGCATACTGTATATGCAGAACATTTGAGAATTATTTCAACAAGGGACATGTGTGACAGGGAGCTCTATCAAAGAGATATCAGAATTCTTAGATTGCAGCATCAGCAGTATTAACCACGTTTAAGTGTAATCTTGTCACAATATGAGACCTGAATAAACAGGTTGCTGCTGTTTGTGGACCAGTGGATGACACTTTTCCTTCTGGATCAGAACTCCCAATCGAATGCTAAAGTATGGTGGCCGGGTTCATTGTGCTTTAGCAGGTGCTTTCTTTTAGTTGAAACATTGTCAGTGTTAATAAAAAGTAGGAGTGATGTTCTAGTGTCCTGAGTAATAACTACACTACACTAAACAAATCTAGCAATTTTCTAACAATTTTGTTCGATTTAGGGTTGCGGGGAAGCCAGAGCCTATCCAGAGATGTCTATAGAACTTGATTGTAATCCTCCTCTGGCAAATTCACTTGATTGGACATGATTTAGAATGGCACACACCTGTCTTTATAAGTCTTTACAGTTCACAGTGCATTGCAGAGTAAAATTAAAGTAAAAGCCATTAAATCCAAAGGAACTCTCCATAGACCTCCGAGATAGGATTGTATCAATCTGGAAAAGGGTATAAAAAGAATTGGCAACACATTGAAGATTCCCAGGTGCACAGTGACCTCCATCATTGTCAAATTGATGAAGTATGGAACCACCAAGACTCTTCCTAGAGTTGGCTGTCCGGCCAGATTAGGTATTTAGGTCAAGAATGTGACCAAGAACCCAATGGACACACTAACAGAGCATCAGAGTTCCAGGGAAAAGATGGAAGAACCTGCCGGAAGGACAACCATCTCTGCAGCACTCCATCAATCAGGTCTCTATAGTAGAGTGGCTAGACAGAAGCCACTCCTGAGTAAAAGGCATATGACAGCCTGCCAAGAGTTTGCCAAATGGCACCTAAAGGACTCTGAGATTCTCTGGTCTGATGAAACAAAAACTGAATGTCATGTCTGGCAAAAACCAGGTAACGCTCTTCCCTACGGTGAATCATGCTAGTGGCAGCATCATGATGTGGGGATACTTCTCGGTGGCAGGGACCGGGAAAGGTCCTTGAAAAAAAACCTGCTCTAGAGCGCACACAACCTTGGACTAGGGTCCTTGAGTGGCCCAGCCAAAGCCTGGACTTGAACCCCATACAAAATCTGTGGAGAAATCTGAAGATTGCAGTTCATAAATGCTCCCCATCCAATCTGACAGAATTTGAGAGAATCTGCAGAGAAGATTGTGATAAACTGCCCAAATCCAGGTGTGCAAAGCTAGTAGAGGCATACCCAAGAAGATATGCAGCAGTAATCGCTGCTAAAAGTGGTCCTACAAACTTCTGAATAAAGGGACTGAATACTTATGTAAATGTGGGATTTCAGTTTTTAATTTTTAATTTTAATTTGCAAAAACTCCTAAAACGTGTTTTCACATTGTCATTATGGGGTATTATGTGTCAATTGATGGTAAAAAAAGAATCAATTAATCCATTTTGAAATAAGTCTACAACAAAATTTGGAAGAAGTGGAGGGGTCTGAATACTTTCTGAAGACACTGTATATATAGAAATTTATATACGAATGATAGTGAAGTGGTTAACTTTGCTGCTTAGCAATGCTGTTGTCATAAGTTCAATTCCAGACAAGTTTTTGTGTGTGTTTACTTTAGGTGGTTGGGTTTCCTCCCACAGTCCAAAGACATACTGGTAGGTTAATTGGTTTCTTGGAAAACTGATTTGAGTGTGTGCATGTCTCTGTTTCTGTCTGTGTGTACCCAGTGAAGGACAGGCATCTCATTCAGAGAGTATACTGCCTGCTGTGATAGGCTCCAGCTCCACTGCGATCCTGTCCTGTACTGGACAAAGCTGTTTAGAAAATGAATAGGCAAATTTATATATTTTATATAAATATACTGTATAAAGTATTGAATATTAAATGTCCAAATAGGGTTCATTCAATTTGTTGATGGCCTGTTTTTGAATGTGTTCTTTCTTTGCACTAATATATTATTTGAGATGTGAGAAGTGGATCAAACAGTTTTTATTAAATATCTTGGTGAATGTTGAAGGGCACAGTGGATAAGTGGTTAAAGTTAATATATAAAGTATTTAAATGCGTTAAGTGTTTTCAGTCCCACATACATCAAGTATTCTTGTTCCCGCTGGTGGTGTTGACAAATAAATAGAAAGCATTTCCTGTGTATAGTACAGTGAGGTCATAGATAAACCTGAATGACCTAGATTTCAAGGAAGCTCAATGGTAAAGATGGTGTACCATGGAACACAATAAACTTACGATGGAAATGCACTTAATTTACACTTAATAAACTTATGTTTTACTTGCATTGATAATCATCCTGTTGGGCCTTGCTTTTACCAACATCCAAAGGCACAAGAGTTAGGTCTTGTAGTGTGTGCATTAATACCATGTAGGCTCCACCGTAGCACATGTCATTTAGCATTTGATTGTGTCTTTGCAGAAACTGCCATTCCTTCAACTGTGATTTCAGTTTTGAGTTTATACTGTATATCAATTTAAAGCTTTGTTGAGAACTAGCTGTATAGAAAACAGATTACATGCCATTCTATAGAATGATTACCAGGGTTCAGGAAAAAAAATATGTCATAGAACCTATTTGATGCTCCACAGAAGTTTTGACATGGAACAGGTTTCCAACACCTTGGTCTGTTCTGCATGTTTTATCCAGATTATGTTGTGTTTTGAAAGCAGGTTTACTTGACACTGTGAAATGCCCTTGACAAAGAGCTCCACTGGTTCCCACCAACTTTTCTACTACTCACAGTAATTCTACAGACCAGCTGAATATGCTGTTACCGGGCTTCACAACAGGAAAAGAAAACAAAAGATGTTAGGATAAATTTGGAAGTTCTCATATCTAGTATCTTTGCCAACACTTAAATATATATTTGCATTTAACTGCATCTTCAGCGATGAGGCACTGCCCTCTGGGGGAAAAGGTGTCCTTTCGTTTGAAAGAGATTTAGAGGAGTTTCTCTACCTCTGGTAATTTTTTCATGTGGTGGTGTGAAAAATAATAAAAATAATCGGGAATGTAAGAAAAACAAGAACAATACACAGATAATCCATTCAGAACAGAGTGAAGAGTGAAAGTTAGAACATCAGACATCAGGGTGAAACCCATGCACTAATACTTGAAAATTGTAATCTCTTCTGCCAGCTCCTTAAAAACCACTAATGCTTACTGGTAGGTTTTGAATTAGAAAATGTTGGTACTACACACACATCAGTTCAAGCTTATTAATTTCACATGAAAGTTTGAATTATCCCTTAAACACGCTTGAGTGCATGTCCTAATTCGTAATTTAATTATTGTGACTATAAAGTTCTCTCTACATGAGTTCAACAATATGAGAACATGCATTATATATGCATAATTATTTTAAACTTCCTAATACATTGTCACATAATTATGATCGTTTTTATTTGTATTCAGAAGACTAGAATAATTATAAGAATTAAGCATTTCATGAATCAAACCAGATTTTGAGATGACAGAAATAGCTGTGCTACACTTTCTCAGTCCCCAGTTTTATACACCAAATTCTACTGGCATGCTACTTTGCAGTGCTTATCAATTTTAGAGAGAAGGCATCAATAAGCTTCTTTTGATTCATGTAACACAGCACTTCTGCAAGAAGAAGAAGGCTTCTTGTGTAGCTTTGAGCACAGTTACTAGCAAATTTCTCAAAAACGTGACCAGTGTACTGCCATGTGCTTTAGATACTCCATTACACCTAGTACTTTTTTAAAACTTGAAAAATCCAAGTATATTAAATTACTGGACAGTGCTATAAAATGCAGAGCAGGAACTGCACTGTGTTTATGGAAATGTATAATAGAGATTGTGCAAATGTCTAAAACCCTATACTACATTACATTTTGATTGTACTGTATGTGCAATAATATGGGTCTTACATATTAAAAACCTGCACAGAATGATTTACTGTAAGAAATTAGACCAATTCAATGTGAATTAACATCAAAGATGAAAATCATATGAACATATAAGCTTCTATTAATTCAATGGAGTTCTGTAACAAATCACTGTTTCTAGATTCTCACTTACAACTGCAACATGCATTAACTTTATTTAGATTAATTTCATATTTACTGAACAGGCAAGGAAATAGCTACAGTATGACTGGTATATTATCTTTCTTTATTTTTATTTTTGCAAGTACAGTAAGAGCTAAGCAGGATATTTTTTTCAGTATTTGCAATCTATGTAACATTAAACATTTAAAGGGAAATAAAAAAAGACACTGCTTTTAAAATGTCATAAAATAAAAATTCTGCATACCAAATCACCCCAGCTTGCAAGAAGCTAATGATGGAAACTACAATGAATGAAACTTTTCAATGCCAAGTAACTTGGAAAGGTGTATTTTTCCAGAAAGTATCTATCGGTGTACTGTCAGAAACAATGTATGGAATGACATTTATCCACACTGCAGCTAAGGCAAGGATTTAATTTGCGAGGAAACAGTTTTTAGATGCAAAGGCACACGAGAGTGGAAATTTGCTTTCCTCTACAATGCGTTTCTGCAGTTACCAAGGCAACCCTTGCGAAAATATATTTTATATACTGAATTTTGCCACATGTGTTATCCTCATAAACTGTACATTACACAAAATTAACATTTTACTTTTTTACCTGATAAAGATTTAAAAGTTGGTTAAATAAACCTATCTTAATAATTTTGCATACTGGATAATATACTGTATTGGATATTATAATAAAGAAAAAGAAAATGACAGGATACAAACTAGCTGTTTGGTCCATTTTTCTGTTTTTAGCCATTATGATAAATGGAGCTTGGGGCATTTGGATAGAACCTCTATCCTTTTAATTCTTAAAATTTAGGAATTCCATCTATTCTTTTTAACTGTTTTATCCAAAACAGGATCAGGGAGAGCCAGAGCCTCTTCCAGAAAGCAATAGGCACAAGGCAGGATACACCCAAGACAGGATACTTGTCCGTCACTGGGCTCACATAGACACAAACACACACAGGTGGGAGAGGTTTCCCAGAACCCGATTAACTTACCAGTGTGTTTTTGGACTGGGGTGGGGGTGAACAGAGCACCTAGAGAAAACCCACACAAACAATTTTACACAGATAGCACCCCATGTCTGGCTGACCCTGTGCTCTGACCCCAAGCTTCTCTCCCTGTCTGTGTGTCTTATGGAGGGCAAGTCGGGGTATGCGAAAAGACAAATTCCTAATAGAAGGAATTGTATATGGCCAATAAAGTGATCTTATCTATCTGCAAAGAGTAGTTCACACCAATGTGCTGCCAAACACATGGAATTAATTATGAATATTTAAGGACGTAACGTTTTGTCCTATAATACCACAGG
Organism: Lepisosteus oculatus; assembly: GCF_040954835.1. Classification (NCBI taxonomy): domain Eukaryota; kingdom Metazoa; phylum Chordata; class Actinopteri; order Semionotiformes; family Lepisosteidae; genus Lepisosteus; species Lepisosteus oculatus. The sequence continues at coordinate 41,084,874 of NC_090696.1, read as the reverse complement.
AATACCACCACAGGGACGGTTTCTATTGAACAGTATTTTCTACTCTCTTCAGGGAGTTCAGTTACTGTAAAGCAGGTAGTAAGGTAAGACCATAAAGGTGATAAATGTGTTGGCAGTTTTTTGCAAGGTAATGTGCAAGTGTTGCCATGATGAATTATAGAATAAATGAGAAATGAAAAGGCTCCTAAGAGAGCAATTAGAAAAAAAAAATCTTCCTTCAACAGAGCTACTAGATATAGTCATGGAAAGAATAAACCTTTAATAGCCCATACAGTAGATTACTGGCAAAGAGAGATACTGTAGAGGAATATGAAGTGAATAAAATTAAAGAATGCTTTAAGGGGGCAGGTTTTTTTAAGTATTCCACATGAAACACTGTTTCACTTTTCTATAAGGACATTTTTCTATGCATAGACACACTTCTCAGGTTTGTGTTGTCAGATTTGAACATCTCACACATCATAGAATGTTTTCAGTGTGTTCTAAGAAATAAAATAAAGGAAATGTGTTCCTTAATAGAGCTTCTGGTGCACAACACAATAAATACATCTCTTTATGTTTTATTACTGACACAAGCAAAACAAAATAATATCAATATATAATATATAGTATCAAAGGGGGATGGAAAATGTTTTAAAGAAGACCAATAATATTCTTATTATATACTTTTACTACAAATGCTCAAGATATAATAGAGTATTATAATAGAGTATACTGTATAATAGAGTATTATAATATTTTCCTCATAAGGTTCACCAGGCAATTCAACTTCGTCATCAAATGGGACTTGAAGCATGGATATTAGTACAAAAAAAACTCATTCTACTGCATGAAGAGTAAAGTTGGTAGATTGTTTTTTTTTTTTCAAAATAACATGACCAGTCAAGCAGTTAAAAACTTAGCTGTACCTATAGGTTTTTTAATCTTGAGAAGTAAACCCCTTTAGTTTAAAACAAAATGAAGAAATCAGTTCAGTTTGTCACATGTACAAGTAAAATGAAATGGTTATTTACATGGATGCTCTGATAAAAAGACATTAAGGAATCACCAAAACCTGAAAATAGAACAGCAGCAACAGCAAGTTAAATCATATAAAACTTTAGAAAGCAAGTCAGAAAAGCAGCATGAGAAGAGGAAAAACATTAGTGTGATTAGTAATGAACTGTAAATGAGTTTAGTCAGTGGTAGGGGTAAAGTTCAGTAATCTGATGGCTTGCGGGAAGAAACTGTCTCTGAATCTGGAGGTTTGTGCCTTTATGCTATAACGCTTATCAGAGGGAAGGGGGGAGAAAAGTGAGAAACCAGGATGATTGTAGTCCTTAGCAATATTTCCAGCCTTCCTGAGACGGCAAGTTGTAAAAATGTCCACAATAGAGGGAAGCTATATTCTAGTAATGGACCCGACTGACCTGAGTACCATCTGTAAGGCCTTTTGGTCAGACAACGAGCTGCTGCCAAACTACATGTGAGGACACTCTCAGTAGCACACCTGTAAAATGTAGTAAGAACAGTTGATGGGCCAAAGTTTTTAAACTGGCTGAGGAAGTAAAGGTGCTGTTGGGCTTTCTTTGTAGCTCCAGTTACATAATGGGACCACATAAAATCATCAGTTATGAAGGTACCCAGGAACCTGAAGCTCTATGGTTTTGCTACAGTAATGTTGAGGGAGAGATTATCAAGACACCAGTCCACCAGGTTCCTGACCTCATCCCTGTAGGCTGTCTCATCATTACTGGTGATTCGGTCAATGATGGTAGTGTCATCAGAATGATGGAGGTGTGTCTGGCCACAATCATGGGTGAACAAGGAAAACGGCAGGGGACTAAGCACACAGCCCTAAGGGGCACCTACAGTACTGTATATTGAAGGTCAGCGTGGAAGAAAGCTTTCCATTGACCCTCACAGTCTGTGGTCTGCCAGTAAGGAAATCCAGAATCCAGCTGCATAGAGAGGTGCTAATAATCAGGTCATTAAGGTTGCCGACTATTCTGGAATGAACTATAGGCGGATCAATTAAGACCAATCTGCAATAAGTTAAAGATTAAGCATAGTATTCCTTCAGCAAGCTATAAAGATGGAGCATGAATGCAGAGGAAAACAAAGAACCCTTTTCCTAAATGCCACAACAAAAATACTGTATATGCATCTTCTGAAATACCATCAAAACTCTATATGAGTAGAATACAAGGAAATCATATTAATAAATACATTTCTTTTGAAAACTGAAAGATTGAACATGTACAGTACAGTATTTACCATTCATCAATAACAGATGTAGCAAGACATACTGTATTTCATGGAAATTGAGACCAGAAACCCTCAGAAAAGAGAAAACTCATATACAGTGATAATGGAGAACCTTTTAACAGGAAATTATAAAAAAAACAGAATTCCGCTACCAACTCATTGTTGTTGGAGGAACTACAAAATTGCCTAGCTTTAATTCACAATAATGTTAAAAGCAGTTAACAAGCAATTGTTTTCATCCCAGTTAATAAAATTCCATTTCCAGATAATACCAGTTAATCTGTAAGTATAAGAAATGATTCCAATTGAAGTGACTATTCATTACCATTTGCAATTTGTGACTTACATAAAAAGCCATTAAAAAGTATTCACCTCCTGCACGTTTTTACATTTTGGAGCTGTCTGCGCTTCTATGATATTTTTTTTAAAATGACACTATGACATCTATTTTAAACTGAAAAGGCTCAAAATTGATAGCATGAAAATTAATGTGGATTCAGCTGCCTTTGCAACAATAACCCTAAATCAGTTCAAATACAAAAGTAAAGTTAGAACAGTCACAAAAATTGTGTAATGGTAACTGTCATTGTTAAATCAAGTGGTTTAATGTGACTTCACAGTAAGTTTCCTCAGACAGATACTGAATTTTAAGTCATAACTCAGACAGTGATAAGACAAATCAATCATGGCCAAGGAGTTTTCCAAACAAATCAAAGAAGTGGAAGAGAGGCACAGATAAAGAAAAGGTTATTTGTGCCTTATGTACAGTAACAGCAAATCCCAATATTAAGAACTGGTATTAACAACACCCTGACACTTCCTAAATCAGCCTGCCCTTCCAAAACTGGTTAGCAATGCCACTCTGATGCTCACTTTCAAAGACTGAATTGAACTATTTAAAACGTTCTGTGTCTGACAGGGGAGAAATTGTTCAGACATCAAATATTCTAGTCCCTACACAAAACTGGGCTGTAGGGGTGAATTGCACGAAAGAAACCCTTTCCTGAAAAACTCTCATCTTAAATCTCAAATGAGATTGAGCACACACCTGTCCCCTGTTCCTGTAACCAAGCAGCACCTCCATTTTGAGGATTGGTGTTCTTCTGCCACCATCTCTGTGCAGACAAACACACGTCTAAAACTTCTACGACATGGTCTGGAAAAAACCTCTATTACCTCTATTACCCTACCTCCTGTAGCATCACACACTCTATTAAAACTTTATTAATATGTTTAGTTTAAAAAGTGTTTAGAAATCTTATTTCAACCCTAATCTAAGTGTAACCACTTTGATAATAATCTGATTCTGCGGTTGATCTAATGGTGTTATTGAACAGAAGTTCTGGTGCAGGTCAAATGCTAATATCATACTTCTATTTCCCTGTTAAAGGGGAACTGCAATGCTATTTTTATATACTGTACCAGGGACAGAACCAGGGATAGTGCATTCCAAACCACAAGAAAAATAAAATGTGCACAGTGATTTGCAAAACTTTGTAAAACATTGGAAAAGTTTCCATTTATATTACAAAATAGACTCATTGCTTCACAATTTGTGGGAACTCTCGTTCTCGCCTGTGGTGAGACCAGGGATTTGTATTTATTATATGTTTTTTTTTTGTTACTGAGATTTAATGACCGGTCTGAAAAATTGGGACTGCAGTTCCTCCAGGCTGAACACAGAGCTGCATGTATCCTTTTAGCACAGCTCCCACCCACCACTCCATCTTCACTGTTGTCGCATTTTCTCCCTGGCTCATACCTCTTAATAGAGGGAAATGTGACAGAGCTGCTTTTCAATCCACACTTTAATTTCCTCAGCCAGGCAAAGTAAAGACAAACTATTAAGCAGGCTATCTCTTTATGTTAATTGGCTCATTCCAACATTATAGAACTCGACTAAACATCAGAATCATATTAGGAAAAATAACCTAATCCCGACCATAACCCAACCCACGCTGTACCCCTAGGTGGAAGGTTATTTGCAAGAGTCGTTTGTCCTATAATTTATAAATGTATTAACAACATTTTGTTCTATTTCAAAAGTCTAATTTTTCAAATACTTCAAAAAGTCTGATTGAAATGCAGTATATTTGTATAATTTAATTATATATACCTGAATTATATAGATTCAAATGGCATTAAGAGTTTTCCATAAAAGATTCAGAAAATTGATATGGACAATTGGTTGTCCAAACAGTATCAAATACAGTATATGGAAACTTTCCATTTGCCTAATAAAAAGCTGTATTCTTTCATGCAAATAATAATAAAGTGTGCTTTGGATGTCTGCCCAATTTTCCTTTGACTGTGTGTTTTCATTTAGAATTAATTCATTTTAATTTTTATATTTGATGTCTTCCTCCACATTTTTTTTGGCTCTGTTTAGATGTCAGAATTGTAAAAGGCATATTTTTACTAAGCAGCAGAGAAATGAGCAGAAAATATAATTGCATCTTGTGCTATTATTTTTTAATGTACACAGAATAATGTAAAAGAACCAGGCTCCAAACCTTCTATTACATTTCTTATTGGTCTATTCTCATCGTACCCTAACACCAAATCCCAACAGCATCTGATTGTACATAAATGATATGTACATTGTACATAAATTTACTAAGCGAGTGCTAAATACAAGTATTTCCAGTACCTTTATATGGAAATGTTTAAAAAAATCATATAAAGATCAGAAAACGTAAAAGAATGTAGGAAGAACATAGAACATAAATACAATGAATATTTTTTCAAGTCAAAACTGAGTTCTGCAGATTTATTACAGTACAGTATATTTAGCTGTACAACTGCTCTAACATCATGCAGAGCATCCAAATAATGGACATCTGCTGTATTCAAAAATAATCTTGTTTCAAGTCTATTGTGCATCGCCTTGTTTCAACATATACAGGTTTCCAAAAGAACCAGAGTCCAAAGCTTCTATTATATTTCTATTGGTCTCTTCACATCAAACCCTAACAAGGGTCTCACGTCTCAAGTTATAGGAGACTAAAGTTATGATTTACTCAAATCTGTAACAGATAAATGAGCTTCCATACTGGTTTTAGCAGAAGTCCAAGGTTCTCATCATTAAAAGTAGTAACAATCTAAGATTGTTTCTGTCTGACAATTTATCAATCTCAGAGATTACTCATAGACAGAAAATATTAACTGAAGCAATACATTGGTGTATTGTGTCATTGCTAAAAGAGTTTGGACACCTCAACACACATTACCCTACATTTGAATATGTAGATTTCAACTTTAGAAAACCTATGGAAAAACAAGCCATTATATTTGCATGATTGATCCTCACACCTACCAGCCATGTTTGTTTCAGAACTACAACTCTAAATCAGTGTTTTCATAATAAATCAATTGAAATGTTCTTATAATAAGAAACAAGTCTTTCTGTTCCTTTTGTTTTATTTAGCAGGGAAAATCAAATAAAAAAGGAAAATGCAATTTTCCTGAGCAAAAAAGCCCCTCCTATGGCAGAAGGGACTGTTATTGTTACTGCATATACTTTGTTAGATCATACAAAACACTTTAAATAATAATAATTGCTTACACTTACAGTATATACACTTACACGTATATAGCACCTTTCTGGACACTCCACTCAAAGCGCTTTACAGGCCCAGGGATTTTTAATGACCACAGAGAGTCAGGACCTCGGTTTTACATCTCATTCTAAGGACAGCACCTTTCTACAGTATAGTGTCCTTGTCACTGTACTGGGGCATTAGGACCCATATAGACTGCAGGGTGAGTGCCCAATACTGACCCCACTAACACCTCTTCCAGTAACAACCTTAGTTTTCCCCAGGAGGTCTCCCATCCAGGTACTGACCAGGCTCATACCTGCTGAGCTTCAGTGGGCTGTCAGTTGTGAGTTGCAGGGTGATATGGCTGCTGGCAATAAGCATGGAAATCAATAAAATAGCATAGAAATGACAAAAAGGCAAAGGGAAAGTACCATAGCACAGTAACTCATCAGGGTTCTGTAGAATTAAATGGATTTAGAGCACTTACATCCATCCTGGATTGTAGTAATCAAAGGGATTACCACTGGGAATTCGGATCCTCACTTACACAGCTGGCTGGAATGGAGCCACTAGGGTAAAGTACCTCAGTCAGGGGTACAACAGCAGTATAAGTAATGGAAATTTGAAAGCATAACCTGTCCAGAGGCCCAAGAGTCTTCCTCAAACATCTGCTTTTGCTATCCTCATCCAACCTGCATCTGCAAACTAATTTAATCTTGTCATCAAACAGACTCCCTATACCACCATCCTTGTCATCCATCTTGCTGTTCATCATGTTTTCAGCCCATTGCTATTTTGATCTTGTCACTCTTTAGCTATCACTAATACTTACCAAAACGTAAGGCAATGAGTGTTCATATACAGTACATTGTCTCTAGAACCCTTACTGTATATTAATCTATCAATTACTACTCTCCAGAGCTCTCACATGTTGTAAATAAACCCAGGCATTTTGTATTTTTTTAATAATTTTGAAATTATTTTAAAACAATGTAATATACAGTGAGCATTTTCCAGTAAATAACAAATTCTCAAAAATATTCCCCACGTTGATGTCAGCTTTGGCTATACAGGACTGGATATAGTTTTGTCTGATGGAAAGTGTGCCTGAGACTACATTTTAGATACTGGTTATAGTTACATACTGTATATGCTATGCTGTCATAAACCCCAGGGGGAAAGAATAACAAGAATCCACTTACCAGTTCTATTCGGAAAATCACTAATAACAGCTGTGTGCATATTTTTTTGTCAGGTCTTCTTTTCACTTAAAACTGACTACACTTACTGCAGTGAATATCACACATTTCTCAATGGAAAGCATTTCTTATAATTGTATTTAATGTTGGGGAAAATACAAAGCCCACCCAGGGGTCAAGCAAACACAAAAACAGAAACTCACTGTATGTTTTTTAAGCAGATGATGAATTACTGTTGGCACAAGTAAAACATCTTCACCAAACAGACAACACCATTTTAAAGCTCAGTCTATATAACAAAAGCAGCAAAGGATGAGAAATCAAAATCAGAAAGGTGAGATTTGTCTAGCTGGAAATGTATCCCCAGAATAGTAAGACAGACTGATCATGCATGAGTGTCACATGAAATTGCCTGCATTACCATGGTGGTTAGTCTGCCAAATCAGTCAGCAACCAAACTGTCTAGTCCAGAAACATCTCATTTAGAAATGGCTGCACCTGGCTTACCACAAAGGCACTATTTATTTATGACTAATGAATGTGTTTAACATGGCTGCTGTTATCCAGCTGTATTTGACAGGTTCTGTCATACAACCATTTTGAATGTTCAGCAGTTGGAGATTTTACAAAACTGCCAGTAGATATTTGATCACAAAGCTTGTGCCTGAAGTTTCACTTAAATGTAGATAGAAACACAACAGTGACTAGTACAAAACCGTTGCTCAGAACTCTGCTGTGCTGTATAGATAAATAGAGGAACATTTGCACAACCTTCACTTTCTTCACGGTATCTTTCTGTTATTCATGACTATCCTTTTGCTGTCAGACTCCTGCTGTGACAGCATGTTTGAAATGCTCCTGAAGGATCCATCTTTGCTGTTTGCTACCCTAATGAAAGCAGCATTTTTAGCCATTTTTGTACAAACCACCATAGAAACATTCCCACAAAAGATTAACAAATTATATTAATTGATTATGCAACAAAGTCTTATAGGATCTAGTTTTTACATCCTTTTTACTGTAGATCATTTTTCTAATGGACATTTCCTCCTATATTTTGCCACAGAACTCTGTACAGTAACTCTTTCATTGTCACTGTTGACCTCACAGAGGCACCCCTAACATGTTTCTTTCTGGCCCAACTGCTCAGTTTGGAGGGATGACCTAAGCAGTGTCTTAATGTCCTCTACTTCTTAATGCTAAACGTCACCATGATGAGCAACATATTGAGACTCTTTAATTTTTTTCATACAGTTATAATGTTCTCTGCCCTTACAGTATGTGGCTTTATAGTTGTTGTGGAAAGCATAGAGAAGGTGTAAAAGGTGTTCTGTGATTTGTGGCTTAAACTGTGGGTCATTGTAGCAGTTGGATAGAAATCTAGAAGAGTGCTTGCTAAGGGTATCTGTATAGGTTAATGTAACCAAGATAGGCCTCAGATTACCAATGGTTGAGTTGATGATTGAGATAGTCAGGAATGAATTGATGAGCTGCTGAGGAATCATCTTAAATCCAGAAAAAACAGTCAGACTTGTAAATCCAGACTTCTTGCAGATTATAGAGAAAGCAATTACTAGACAGTATGAGACTTTTCATCAGTGAAAAATGGATCAGTAGGAGATGCTGCTTGAGCGATACAAAGCTGAAAATTATTAAGTAGAAGTTCTTAAGAGCTGATGCAGGTAGGCTTAAAGTGGTCATTACCAGATCTTAAGTTTTGCCTTACAATAGAAGAGGAAGAGAACCAAAAGCCAATTTAAATTAGAGAAAAGATGGAAGGATGGAAAACTTTTTAGGTAGTCCAGTAGGAAGCGAGGGTGAGAGGTGCAACTCTGGATAAAATAGTATTTTTTTAAAAAAGTGGAACTAATAGCAAGAAATAATAATAATAAACTTTATTTTACATAGTGCCTTTAAAGGTGGCTTCTCAAAGTACTTTACATAATGACAACAACAAAAAAATACACAAGATATACACAATGAAAATAAACAATGAGAGGAGACAGTAGATGGGGGCACTGAATACGGTAGGGGTACAGTATATAACAGAACCAGTTCAGTAAAGGCCTTTCTAAAGAAGAAGGTTCTGAGTCTAGATTTGAAAGAGCTTAGGTAAGGTGACTCTCTGATATCCTTAGGGATAGAGTTCCAGAGCTTTGGGGCATACCAGGAGGAGGACCAATCACCTATAGATTGTAGACAGGCTTGGGGGACAGATAGGAGACCAGAATTAGATGAACAAAGGTTACAAGGTGGGGAGTAGGTTGATAATGGCTCCGACGGGTACGTACGTGATGTCAAGCCATACAGAGCCTTATAGGAGAGCATGAGGATTTTTAAGGCAACACGAAATCTGACATGAAGCCAGTGCAAGGACTGCAGGATAGGAGTATTGTGATCACTTGCACTATGCAGTTCAGGATTCATAGTGGGGTTTGTTCAATGTGGATTTAGAAACCCCAGCGGGTACAGAGTTACAGTAGTCAATTCTGAAGAAGACAAACGTGTTGATCAGCTTTTCCGCAACAGTTACTGGTAACTTAGGACATAGACTGGTGATGTTTTTTAGGTGAAAAAATTATGTTTTGACAATATGTTGCACATGTGAGTCGAATGTCAAGCCTGAATCAAATATCACCCCCAAGTTTTTCAATTTAGACTAAAGCTCAAGTACAGAACCATCCACAGATGCACAGTCACAGTTTAGATTAAGGAAACTTTGAGTCGTTCATGTTTTTATGTCAGAGGTGCAATTAGAGAGTATAGAGACAGACACATCGGTATCAGGTTTGGTATGGATGTAGATTTGAGTATTGTTGGCATAGACATGATAATTAAGGTCATGCAATCTAAATAGTTGACCAAGTGGAAACATGTAAATGATGAAAAGTAGGAGGCCCAGTATCAAGCCCTGAGGAATTCAGAGAAATATACAATTGAATAAGGAGGAAGTGGACAGAGATCCTGGCTGGCATCCAGGACTAAGTTCTTGCACTATATAAATATGCACTACACTTAGCCTAATTCAGAATTAATATGGTATATTGCTATAGATCAAAAGACTATACGGTGTAAATTCCATGTTAAAAAGTAGCTACAATGTTCTACAGAAAGGAAACCCCAATTTGTTTTGAGTTTCAGGCAGGAACTCATTCATCCATCTGCTAATGTAGTAATGTACTGTATTTAGCAAGCAAAAAAGCACTGCCTTCAAAATCAAGATGTCAGGATATTTGAGACACACTTTTTGAATCATTTATGCCTGAATGATCTAGATCATGGTCCTCTGTAGGTTGTTTATGATTTGGAAAATTAATTCAAAACGAGACAAAATGTACAAAAATGGAAGTTATTAACTGAGGGCACAACAATGACAAATCAACCTTGTACAGCTGTTCCTAATCACAAATCTTATGGAAATTAGATATATAAATAACATAAACACCTCCCTTCATTTCTTCTCAAACATCCTTCCTCTACCCCAACTCCACCTTGTAGCAACCCCTTGGTTCACTCCTCTTTGAATGGGGTTCAAACCTCCTCATCCTATGGGCAGAAGGCTTCCCGTACTATACTGTACCACCAAATAAATCCAAACATTCACAAAGCATCTAATTCCTGGATGTTGTTGTCCCTAGAAAGCTAACAGTTAGATGATGAAGTATTACTCTATTGTAGTGTTCACTCATTCTGTTTTCAATATTTTTTATATTCTACCAAGATTGTGACTCTTAATTCTGTGACACATACTGTATATTCCTGAAACATCCATTTTAATCAAAGATAAGTGGATAAAAGAGTTGGTAAAAGATTGTTTCCCATCACATTGTATCTACAGTACTTAAATGTCAGGAATGCAGAATACATTGAATTCTAAAATTTGAAAATAAGAATAAAATGAAAAGACAATAAAGTTAAACAATATTCTTTACATCTCAAATAAAGCACATAGACAGTCCTACAGAGACCTTCAGATGACAATTGGTGCTTAAGATTCATTGGTGAGATAAACAATGGCAAATAATAACTCTAACCAGAAAATAGCTACAGTATTTGGTGGACAGTGTTAATGTTAGAAAATCAATTGGTAGAATAAGAGGGTCCTTATGCGGAACTGTGAATCCCGCAGAATGTTCAATAGAACAGGCACAATCCAAAACACCTAATTCAGGGGCTTGGTCAATTAGGGAGGCAATGAGTGCGGTAACCAGGGAAATCCAAAAGACAATCCAAAGACAAAATCCAAAAGGTGTGATCAAAAGGCAGGAGCGAAGATTTGCTCCTGGTACCGGGAGATCAAAAGGCTTAGAAACATGCACAAGAGAATTCTACAGGATTCTTCTCATTCGGAGCCACCCCGGAAAGGAGGGAGGTACTGTCCCGATTTTAGTCCCTCCCCGTTAAGGGCGCTCCAGCTTGTTCACTTTTTAGTTGATTTTGTGCACCTGCTCCCTGTTCCAGCCCACCTTTAAAACCCAGATGCCCACTCTGTTCTGGGCTCTGCATTGGAACACGGACGCCCGGAGGCTTGCCTATCACCAAGTCGCCCTACGTCCGCGGCTTGGGTGGCATTCACTTCCTAGGTGTCCTGAACCAGCCGATTCCGAGCCCGGGACCTGGAGCGCATGGTTCCATTCCCCCTTTCTCCCCCCGACCCTTCACTGTCTCCCCCCGTGTGTGTTCACTCCCTTCTGGATTGTGTTGTCTGCATAGGGTCCTGAAAGACGCTTCGTAACAGTAAATGCTTTACAGAACATAGAAAAGAAATGTTCAGGTACTGTAATTTAAAGGAAAGTATCCATTCAATATTTTGAACAAGTATTCACAAACCAAAGACAAATATACACAGTTAACAAAGATAAAAGAATGTCCATAAAATTGATGGTTTTCACAAATACAATCAGGCTTTGAAATTACGAAAAGGTGAAGGCTAGCAGTCTCTCAGTCTCCAGTATTGATAGTATAAAGAGATGTAGACAACATTCTAAAACAATCTGACACAGACGATGAAAAGAAAATTGGGTATTTGTAAAGAAATCAGGTGCAATGGTCTTGGGAAAAAAAAAGCTATTGAAAAGATTTTGAACTCGTGTAGAAAAAAGCACTATAAATTGCTAAAACATAGACAAGATCTTTTAAAGTGTGAAAATGATAGATTATATTGATAAAACAACCTAATTCGAATCTAGACAGCTTGTACTAAAGTTTTGTAATGCGTGGAATTAAGTGGACAACTGTGTATTTTGAACAATTAAGTTTCCTTTATTAAAATAAAGCAGTAGCAAATATAAAACAAGAACAGAAGAGAACAGTGTTATTTATTATTTTAATCTCAACATATTATACCTGTTCTTCAAAAACATAAAAAAGACAAAGTAAAAGGATTTAGCTCTTTAAACAATACTGAAGGTCAAGTCTTTGTTGTCTTCCAATGCAAGTTTTTCCTAGGTTTTCCAAACTTTTTTTTTCCAATTTTGTGCAAAATCTGTTTAACAATAGGATGTCTTTTAGACCATTGTTCTGGATTAATTTTGAACACAGACATATTTACTGTATGTGTAAGATTTCATGTTAAAATATCACATAGTAGGCTTTGTTACTCAATTCACCAAATCCTCCCAAAATACTAGAAAAGAAAGACTGTCCACCACATTTTAGGTATTTACATGAGCTTCTTATTGCATGTGAATCCACAAGCTCCAACACAAATGCAAATGATGGACAGCGCTGTTAACAGTATGTCCACAATCATAAAATGGTGTTCACCATCACAAAATCACTAGCAATCTCTAAATGCCTGACATATTATATGTATGTGCAAGTAGCTTGTCCAAATTTGTCTTTGATAGAATTTAAATTGAGAGAGTTCATCTTAAAACTAGTAGAAAAATATCAAATTTAACTTTCAAAAAGATATTGCAGACCTCGGAATACTTCAAAGAATAGTGACAAGATTAGTTCTTTGATGAAAATGAATGTGATATATCGACATGGTAAGGATTGACTATTTCAAGATTATTTATTCAAGTTTTCAACATGCGCAAATGTTTTTCTGAATTCAATGCAAAACATTTATCCAAACTCAGCAAAAAGTCAACAACATGTATTTCAGACTGAATATAGGAAGTACTGTATTTTCTCACATGAAGGGACTTGTGAGCCTAAATCTCAGAGTTGTTAAAGTTGAGTTTCTGGAATCATACTAAAAGCACATTGATGAGATTTTTTGATTGAGTAGCAACAAGAAATCAAACAAAGTGGTCTAGATGTCCTCTACGCTCTATATACTCTCCTCAAGTAAAATGGCTTCCCCACTTACACTTGACAAATAAGCTGATAAAAACTGGATTTTAACACTCTATATGATTGCTCATTATTTTTGTTGTGCCCTTGTTTTTCAAACAATGTCTTGACCTCTTGCACAAACAATTTGAGTAAATTCACCCACAAATTGATATTCTAATCTAACTAGATATAAATAAAGGAATTGAATAATTAAGAGATGATACTAGCAGGTTTCAAAATCATAACGATGCCATCTAAACTTTTGACAGCTATAATTTCACTTGCTCTAAACTTATTTTACAGCACACCACTGACCTCTGATGCATTTTGCTCTTACCTGTACCTTTCCTGGTCAGTTCCAAACACTTAAATGAGTCATCAAGCGAAGTAAAGAAGAGAACCACAGCAGCAAAGAGTTAATCTGGAATTAATTTCTTCTACAAACCCCTATCAATGTCACACTGCATTTATGCAGCATGCAGATAGAATTTAGTTCACAGTTGGAAACTAATTACAGTCAAACTGCCAAAAAATTGCATATTAAGATTTGGTACTGTGAGACCCATGATCCATTAATGCATTGCTTCATTGTTCAAATGCTCTGCTTTTCATAATTATTATAATTTGGGAACTTAATTAAACTGATTTATAATGTTTCACTGTCAGATATTATTAATGATCTATGAGGACTGATATTCTGATGAGGAATTTGTAGTCAGACGGGGAATGGATTGCTTACCTAATCTTTTCATTCTCATTTTCTTTTTGGCAAGCTAGGAAGGCACTTGCGCCTTGATAAGAAGTGGAGAAGAACTAAACGCTTAAGGAAATGCGGTCAGGTTAAATGAGATATTAAATCCTGAATGTCTCTTGACTGTGTCAGCTGTTTGAAATGAAAGGAGGGGTGTTTTAATCAATTTTAGCTCTGGACTCGTGATTGCACAGAACACAACATCAGAAGGTAGTAGTCTCTGCTGCAGTCTTCACACCATTTTCGAATTACAGTATGCCTTTCACTACAGTTATATGATTGAATATGTCCCCTGTATTAAGGAGCTATTATACTTTATGCAGTTGGTCTCTAAAATACATACACCAAAAGCCAAAAGGTGAAGGGCTATGTAAATAATGAGGTGCAAATATTTTTTTTTCACAGAACTATGTGTGATCAACAGTTACAGCAGTTAAACATGTATGCACTCTAAGCTAGTCTGCATACTCTTTCATAATTAATAGTCTTTAATAATTCATCATTTTTATGCAGATTAAGCCATTAACTTACAGTAGATATTTCTGTAATCTCAGTGAAAGATGTGATTCTGATTTACAGTCTTGATGTTATTTCTCAAGCAGATTTTAGGTGGCCCTATTTCAGACCAGTATGCTCTTCTGCATACTGCATGGAAAGTAAAGAAAATAAGTCCATCAATAAATGTCTACTGTAAAATTATATGGAGCTCTTAGCTGAAATTCTGGAGGCATGACGGCTTACTTTATAAGTAACAACTTATAACTTATAGGTCATAACTCGTCATTTTCCGAAAGCTTTATATACCATAAGTAAACTCTTACATTCTTCTTATCCCTTCTCTAGCCCATCTCCACCTGTGCAGCTGCCTTTTGGTTTTCTCATAACCCTGCAGGTGGTACCAGCCTTCTCATCCTATGGACAGGGGACTGGCCTTCAGTCAAGCAGGTTAAGCTAAATCTCATTATACCAACATATAGTTTGCTATCATATACATCCTCAAACACATCTAATATTTTGGTGTCAATATTCCTCATGAAAATATACTTACCAATCCTTGATCTTCCATGGAAATGTTTTTGTTATTTTATTTATCATATTACAGGGTTAATCAAAATGTTGTCGTCAAGTATAAATGCCAATTATTTGACTAATTTGTTTGTTTTCTCCTCCACAGATGGCGCTGCAGTCACACAGTATCCACAATGGCGTTGCCTGTGGAGAAATTATTTTGTCCTCTCTGTTTAGAATATATCTTAAAAACAAATGTATGACATACGTATTTACTCCAGTTGGTTACTAATCAACATCCAGTCTAGATGAACTGGGCATCTGTTTGATTCTTTTGAAGTTTAATTATGACCAAATGCTAAATATAATAAACATAATAAAATATTTACTTCCGTGTTTCCTTATCTTGTTTATAATTTCTGCTCAGTACCAATCTGTGTATTTTTTATGTTGTAATCTATTTGTTTTCTTTTACATTTAAGTTGCATAAAACTTCAAGAATAAATATTACTTACAGCTTAAAAAGTAATAGTAACAAACTATCAAAGCAATCTAATTTAAAACCTGCCTTTATTACTACCACTGCACATAAAATCTGGCAAAAAAAAGTTTGGTTTGAATCCATAACATATGCGAAGGTGAATACAGAGGAATTCTGCGACTATACATGCATACAGAATAAAATGGAATTGTTATGGAATGGACAAATTATTACATTAATTTTCTGTATTTTGTGGTATATTATAGTAGATGATTTTCTGAGATTAAAAATGAAAAGATAAAGCTTTCCTATTTCGTAAACATTTTATTTATTTTACAGTTTTCAAAATACAGGAAACACACAGACATACAAACCTTGCCCTTCTGTGATGCTCACATGAGTTTCCTATCAAAGTATCTTCGACATTATGTCTGACAGAAATGCAGTTAAGAACTGAGGATTCTGTATAAACACCTGCATTCCACATCTCCTGATGGAGCCCTGCGGTGTGAGCTAGTGTTTCCATGGCAGCTGGGCATACCTCTACTCACCTGTCAAGTCAGTGTCGGTTGCCATGGAAATGCAATCAGACAGGAGATCTTTACCACCTGGAGTTATTTGTGACCACACTCTCTTCAGATGGTTCAGGTTACTCAAGGTCTGTTTTGACTATGCTCTGCACTCTGGTAAAGAGTGTAGCTTGAAGACTCTTAAGTGCTCTATTTCCTATTTCCTGTGTTGGCTGCCTCATGCTTCTTTTAGATTCTTAACCTTGTCTTGTTCTCTACTACATATTGGTTTTGCCTAGCAGGCTTTGGATTCCCAGAGTGCTTTACTACCAGTGTCCACTCAGTATTCGAACTTTGCCTTGTCTCTGACTGTGATTGTGTTTGCTGGCTGTTAACCTTGCTTGGTGGTTCCCTTGATTGCTGTACACTATGCTGCCTGTTCATGTCAGCTGCTCAATCTCTATCTCTGTCTTCTTCTTCCCCTGATCTTGGATTTATCTCTCATACAATGGACCAGTGCATAATTCCATCTCAAGCGGCAGACTGTTATGCCACGCCCCTGGAGGACTCGTCGTTCCACCTCGCATTCCAGTACTGTTCCTAATTTCTGACCGCCCCATCATCTCATATCTCCGATCACCTAATCTGCGCAACCTTCTTGTTCACAGCTCCCTTGACCGCCCTCAGCAACCATCCACACCAGGCACTTTCCCTTGCAACAGAGCTCGCTGTATCACCTGCAAGTACACATCCAACACCCCACTCATTCAAGGCCCCTCAGGACAATCCTGGATCACCCAGATGGCATCTGTACCTCTAGCAACCTTATTTACTGTATCTCTTGCAGTAAATGCCCAGCCATCTACATTGGAGAAACAGGAAGGAGAACACCACTTCAGAGAACACGTCAGGGCTGTGAAGATTAAAGATCTCTCCAAGCCCATTGTTTCTCATTTCACCTCTGACGGCCACGACCACTCTAATCTCTCCGCCTGTGTTCTCAAAAGACAGTTTTCCGAACTCATCAGAAAGACTACCGAAACCAAAATGATCCTGCAGCTAGGATCACACCTTGCCCCTTCTCTTAACGACAGACTAATCTTCTTATAAATTTTCTCCATTCATTGGAAGTTTCATTTCATACCTCTCTACACCTATTCTGACTTCACACCTCTTGATTGGCCTCTCTTTCTGTCCCCTGGTCCTGCCTCTCACTCCTCCTCCCAGCCTTTGTTCTCCCACTACATTACCTTTGCCTACTGTCTTGTCTCTCTCACACCTGAAGAAGGCTCCACGGCCGAAACGTTGTGTTTTCTTTCTTCTTTTTTTTCAGCATGGAATAAACCTATTACTTCTTCCTCTGTTCTTAATTAGTCAATTAACTATTGAGTTTATCCTGGCTAGAGCTACTCATTCTAAACCTCTGTGAGTCTCTATTTGGATATTGACTTCCTAACCCTGGTTTGTCTCCCAACTACGTCTCCTGGTTCGGTCTTGGCTTTCTACCGTTTGTTCTGGTTTTGACTCTCGGCTTCCTCACAGTTTATGTCTCCACTTCTATGTTGGTACTTCTGCCCAGCTCGACTACCTACGGTTTATGGGCCTTGGCTTGCTCACTCGACAACATCTCTGGATATCGTTCAGGATTCTTCATAGGGTCCACACTACTTATCCGTAATACAGACATTGTAAGTGTATACTCAAACTAAGATGGGCTAGGTTAAAATGATGCCAGAGGAGGAAATGTGGGGATTTCCAACCAAGTGTCAACATCTTTTTAGCTGAGGTGATGCCAACCTGCCACATTCATTTCAGCTTCTGTGAAAGTCCAAGTCTGAAGTCATCATTTAGCAAGTTCAACAGGTGACAACAAGGAATACTCTTGTTCAGAAAAGTGAACATACAAGAATAAATCTGCCTCGAATATGTTGTCTCATCTTCCTGAAACAGATGTAAAAGTATTTATAGTATAAAGGGTCATATGCACTTTGAAAAAAATATTAAAAAACAATGGCAGTGATATTTTTGGATACCAGAAGATTGTCAACCGTTATCAACAACTGGAAAAGCACTATAAACACAACACAATGCTGGAAACATATGTAATTAAAATGGATCAACCTGACCCCTGGTTCATGCCAGGCATTTATACAGTAAGTTGACTCACACCCGTGCCTGTTGACAATCTACAATGTCATTGCATTAGCCAGTGGCCTAAGTGCCTAAGCAATCACAGATATTCAGGATGTAAGGTTATCTGCAATAAATGTGACTCCAAATGTTGAAACTAGAGAAAGGTTCAAACAAAGCAAATAAAAATGAGTCACAATTTTCTCATGTGCATTGAATTCAGGTCCTCATCTACCTATCGACAGCCATGCGATTTCATTGCTTGTCCAAATTTAAATATTATTGCTAATTAAAGAAATAGTGACATGTTGGAATAGCAAAAAGTGAAGAACTAAAAAAAAAGACATCCTTAGGCAAACATGTTATTTATACCCAAATTACTTTCTAATGTTTGACACCAATGAAATTGTTAATTAGGGGGATTCAGATTTTAGGATTGTTTAAGGGATTTGATGTGCAGCCACCTCCCCCTCCATACAAATTTAGACATCACTGATTATAGTTTATTCCAGCCCCCACTAGGAGGAGGAAGGAGAATCATTGAGCTATAAAAATGAACACATAACGTCAGTGCTGTCTGCAGTAGTGAAGGTCTTACCTGACTCCAAACAGCAAGACAAAAAACACCTGAAGAAGATGTGAAGATCAAGATATTTACCTTTGTTCACACAGAGCAAGGCTTCTTTTAAGTCAAACAAATCCAGACAGCCCCCAGAGTGGAAAATACATGCAGAATGAGTGGTAACTGAAGGCAATCAAGGAATTATTCCTTATTATTGATGTCAATCAAATAAAATCATATGAAAGATCCATACTGTATAAATCAGTATAAAAGTAATGAAAATCCTTATTAATTAACTTTGTGTCTGAGATTATGTCCCTGTATCCACAATAGTAGGCATATTTTAAAAACTTTGATTATTACACAGTTTCAAGACTAAAATACGCCTAGGCATACTGAATTTAAAATAATTATTCTGTCTAGCTACAGTAAAAGGATAAGAAACTTTGCATGCAACCCGAGAACAAAATGAAGGTCTTTCTTTGAAAGAAGAGAAATCACTTTCAAAGTAGACCTATCTATGCTCAAGCAGCGCTAGTTTATGTTCAGAGTCTTTTATTTTGCGTAATCAAATCCTGTTCAAGATTGTTGGCAAACAACATGGTAGCACTACTAAAAAAATCATCTGCTGTTTAGAAAACAGGGACCATCTACTGCACCACAATTTAAGTGTTACAGTGCAGCACTGACCTGGGGAATGCAGTGGCTGTGAGACAGGCTGAGGAAACCAATCACAAGGTCTGGGTGAAAGCAACCAGACAGGTGGGGAGGATGATGCACTGAGCAGCCAAGCAGAGCAGAGGATGTGCTGTACACACTGAGAACGGTTGTGCAGCATGCTGAATACAGGAGGAGGCTCAGGCTCATGGTCAGATCCAGGCACAGAGTTGGGTCCACAGGGTTGGGCTGTTTCAGGTGGAATGCTGAATCAACTTTGACAGCCGAGATCATGTAAGAAGCACTCTAATACTCTTAGGGCAATAACCCTATGGCAGAACACCAGACAGAGGTCAGGCTTAATGGGTGGATCTGTGGCTAAGGATCCACACCTGTGGCTGGAAAGTTGCCGGTTCGTATTCTGTGGCCAGCAGAGGAATCCTACTCTGTTGGGCCCCTGAACAAGGCCCTTTACCCCAACTGCTTCAGGGGTGTCGTATAAATGGCTGACCCTGCGCTCTGACCCCAAGCTTCTCTCCCTGTCTGTGTGTCTCATGGAGAGCAAGTTGGGGTTAAGGGCCTTGTTCAAAAGACAAATTCCTAATAGAAGAAATTGTATACTGTATGGCCAATAAAGTCATCTTATTTTACTTATCTTAAATATCAGGTGCTAATAAAGTAATTACTGTACCTGGGGGGCAGGTGACACAGACAGCCTTCCTGATCATGTTCTCACAGCACTGGGAGGTGTTTCAGTCCATGTGCAAATGTGGCTGTTTGTCATGGCGTTACATTCACCATGAAGAAATTCACCAAGACTGGTCTGGAAACAACAGCATGACAGCCACAACAATTCATTCTGTAGCAGAGTTATGTTGAAATGCCAACATGTGGCTTTTGTCGGTAGTGTCAGAAAATAATGGCAGATAACTGATGGTCTGAGACAGTTATTTAAAGAATATTAAAATCCCTCAATCGATAGATCTTCAGTCCTCACTTGAGATAAGGTAGATTGGAATAATAAAATAAAATCAGTTCTAGAGAAAGATTTATGCCTGGAGGAAAATTATTTGGCAGAAGGTAACTTGCCAAATGTCAAGTGGAGTGAGTTAAGTTTAGGACTGAAGAGGAGGCAGCATTTTGTGACTACATGCAGCCTATTGACCTGTCAAGAGCAATATTAACAACCGTGCAGATGGGGCATAAACTGATCAAAGAGAATTGAGTATAGTTAACTAAGGGTTACAGTGTAGCAGGATTTATGAACCTGGTGTCATAATGTGTGTGAAAGAGAAAGTAACTACATTACTTGTTTTAGTAAATTTAGAGACATTTTACTGTCCCAGATGATCCCAGATTTTCTTTCTGTGCACACAAAAACACTTTTTATTCAAATTTAGACAATTGACCCAACATTTCAGGATTATGAATCAAAATTAATCATAAGTCCTGTGCTTTGTGTTACATACAGTAATACTAATATCAGTTCAATAAGGTTACATAACTATTCTAAAAAGTACAGAATACTGTAAGCACAGTGTTAGTATTCTAAACTAATTCATTATCAAATACTGCAAGCTGAAAATGAATATTTAATATATATGATCACAAATAATATATGTATAAAAAACAGCTTATTTAATATAATTAAATGTATTTATCATTTATAATAATTAAAATGTATTATCAAATTATTAGTATGAGATATACAGGAGTGTATATTATATTAAACCCAATATAATATAAACCCAACTTCCACTATATACAGTACATCAAGTTGTCTTGGAAAGTTTTTCCTGAACATACCCAGTGCAATAATAAATACAGTAGGTCATAAATCTGTAAGAGGTATTAAAATGCTGGACACATGACACACTTCAAGACATTTAGATTGTAAAAGCACTGTTTATGTGGATCCCATCTAATCGAATTGAATGTAATTTAATAAGCTTAAAGAATGTTTTTAATGTTAGAATTTAAGAAAACCCCTCACAATGTCCAGCTACAACCTCTAAGTAATTCACTTGCTACCATCCTACTTAAAAAATTACCACTTGAAGGAAAATCATGGCAAGCATAAAATATTGATATTTTTCTTCCCAGTCTGCAATTATTATCATAGCCTTAATTAGTGTTTTTCTTTAGGAATAATTATTGTACATGTTTATTTAACAAGGGATTTGCTCCACTTCAGAGAACAGAAACATGGTTGCATTAACTACAAAACACTTAAGACATTTATTTCCTTATTTCAAACATAATTTCAATGACCTGGAGTGCAGCCACTCAAATGCATTTTGTAAATAAGCATTTCAATTACCATAGAGTTACTGCCATGAAACTCTCATAGAATTTTTAATTGATAACTCTTTCAGGTTGGTATTGGATAACAGTCTATTGAATAATATGGATGTATTATTTATGGCAACTACCTGTATTTTGAAGTGCATCCAAGTTACATTTTTATTCAAACAACTTTGCTGTGGTTAAACTTGGCTGTTTAACCTTACAGTTTAAGCCTATATTTTATTGCAGGTCCAGATTTCCATGTTTAAACACATTCTTTGAAGTTACTGATGTCATGGCCATCCCTCAGTGAAGCTGCAGGTTGTATGCAGCTGTACTGGCTGCGGGCCACGCCTCCTCCCTCCTGCGTGCCCTATACCAGTTGCTGAAGAGATAATATACTCATAGCACCTGGAGGCAATGAGAAATCGGTCTGCTGAGAAATCATTGGTTATTTAAGTTCTGTTTAGTTTCTCCTTAACAATCCGGCATTAAGTTGTTCAGTTCTTGCCCTATCCTGTCTTGCACTTACAGACCACCAGCCAGCCTTTTCCCAGCAGAGTTCTCACTGCCTTTCTCCCATTCCCAGTCTATCTATCTGTTTTCAGTCCACTCCTGTTTCCTTCCCTATCTGGACCTAACATATCCTGACCTGACCGTACTCCGTCTGGGGAACCTGTCTTTTGCTGTGCTGTCCTCTACCACTCTAGTTTGTTCTGTGCCACAGGCATCCAGCACTTTGACTGTTAGCAGCACCCTGTGGGGCTGTGGCTGTGGTGCAGCGGCTGCCTGCTGTCAGTGTGCACACTTCTGTTCCCCTGGCAGCCACGTCCCACTGGAATTGGCCCACAGTGGCCGTGAGGTGCACCTGGTTCCCTGCTGCCTTTGTTGCACTGCATTTTAAGAGCAAGTCTTTCCTCCTTAGAGTACATTTTATGAATAGGGAGATAGACTCCCATTTATTTTGTGGCATCCAGTTTTTCAGAGAGAGCGATTTAACTGCAGATTGTATTCCATTTTTTTTAGAAGGCAGCTTACAGTATGTCCTACTTGGCCACTGTAGGCATTTCTAAGAGTCTGGGGTTTTCTGGGTGATAAGGATGTTAGGTGTCTTACACACCTTGTCTGTACATACTGTAAATATAGTAACTTGTGTGTTGTATGTTTTGTTGTACCTATTATAGTGTTTATATTGCCATTGTTAATAAATATTTGTTTAATCAAGTGTGCCTAAAGTGTGCCTTATTATCTGTTCACCAAAGCTGTGCCAGAAAACAAAGAATTCACATGCTTCTAATGATGCCAACCACTTGGGTGATTCTGAAGAAATCACTTAAAAATTTGGGGTTTTGAATCTTTACTTTACTTTTTCACTACACCGCTTGGTCAATTCTTGATATTCACCATCTTCATAACCCCCATTTGTAACATAATTATTCTAGAATATGAATTCATTTTCAGTCGATTACAGCTCCATATTCATTGGGCTTGTGGAACAAGTTGTTTTCTCTCTTAATGTGTCTCTCTCACTGTTAATACAGAAGTGCACTTTAAGTTCCTATGTTTAGCTTCAAAGGCTATTTCCTGTAAGGAATGGAGTAAAAATTCAAAATGAACAAGTCAACTTAAAAATGATATTTTAACATGTAAAATGAATCATGTCATTTTACAAATTACAGACAAAATGAAACCAAGATGGAGGTTTTGAGAAGAAAGCAATTAATCTTATGGTTTCACAATTTCCATTTGTGTGATTTTTTTCTGCTTCTAAGAGATCACACATGTCTGTTTTCTTCTCAAGGTTCATTCATTTTAGTTATTTCTAAATTGGATTAACCTATTAAACAGTCATAAGAAGTATGTCATTCTGACGTGCTCACTGAAGTTAGTTTGCACTTAAATTTAAGAAAATGTGCCTCCTGTTATGATAATTAACAGTAAGCACGAGTATGTTCGGTAATGACATGAGTCCAGTTTATTCTGTTTTTGGAGCCAGATTTAATGGTAAGCGATTTTTTTTACCTCACACCTCTGTGCATTCATTTTTTATATGAAATACTTGTACCATAGTTTGATAGATTCTACAAATTTTTCCAAAATAGTATGTTAGCAAATGTTTGTTTTTTTAATTGCACTCAGAATAATACATGGAAAGCTGCAAATTAATCTTAATTACACTTCAGGGAATGAGATCTTAAGACATAAAACAAAGAACTGCTGATGTTACCTCAGAGAATGGGATATTTATTTTTAGCTCTTCACAAAGGCAAGATAACAATGAAAATGAAAAGGTACCCCAAACACTAAGATGACAATAGGGTAGTGAATATATTTACAGTGGTGTTTCAAAAGGTGTTTCAAAATGGGCAAAAAAAAAAATTCAAAACTGCTAATAGTTTAACGTCTTGTTTGGTTACTTGGTTTTTACAAGTACATGTTAACTTGAGCCCACCCATGAAGCCATAAGATACCTTAAAAATTGTGTACACACCCAAAGTGAAGGCCAGCTCACATGGAAACAACATACAACTGGCAATTCATGCAATAAAACTTAAGTTACCAAGATTTTTCTTATCACAACAACAATATACTGTTGTTATTGTAAAGCAAGGGAATTTCATAGCTTTATTTTATATGAACGGTTAAACGTAACTTAAAAACATACATTGCTGGTTTAACTGGGAGATGAAAGTTTGATATGACTCTACAGAGTCTTGTCAGTAAAGTAACCCTAAGCATCACCATCAAGCTATTGTAGTCCCCTGTGTGACTAGATCACTGTGTGTTCTAAGAAAAAGTACAGGTGAGAAGTAGACAGCTATGCCACAAAGAGGAACTTAATACGTATGAACATCTGAAAATGGTACTATATAATTAAGGAATTTGATGTACTGTATCTGCTGTGATGCCTCCAGGGGCAGGATCCACAAAGGGCGGTACATCCCCCTTAAAGTACCGCCCCATTTAGATACATTTGTAATGGTCATTATAAATATGGTTGACTAAAGCTAAAGTAATGGACGCTGTCGGTCATGAGTAAGTTAGGGAGCGGATGTGTACTCTCCTATCCAGCTTATACAAGCTGACTACTAAACCAGCAGACGGAGAGTTGTAGAGAGTTGTACAGTGTCAGAGAAAGTGAAGGCCAAGAGGGCAAGAGGCAGACAGGCTAGGTGCAAGGGGAGTCTTTGGCAGCTGCCAGTTGTGAAGCCAGTATGAGGGAAGCTGTTAGATGAGATGAACTGGGAGAGTCGCTGCTGCTATGAGAGACAAGCCTCTGGTATGTGTGTAAGCTGATCCTGACTGAAGACTCTGTGTAACTAATGACCATTGTTATTGAAGAGTGTCTATTATTTCTGTTGTGTGTGTAAACAGGATAGCTGTCAAGTACCAGCACTTAGGGAAATTACATAAGTTTAGTCAAGAGCTCAAAAAGGAGCTCACACTTTTCATTCAGTTCGTTTGCCTCCTGATGGTTTGTACACTCAGAGTCTGAATAAAGAGCACAATTTAGACATTATGGCTTGTGTTGCTGTGTGTCTCTCGATCAGGAACCCTCCTAACTTTGTGCCTGGTGAGGACTATGCCCACCTGCAACGGCATCACACCATTACAACTTACTGTAAGTCCCAGTACAGAATCTGTATCAGAATGGACAGCCACTCATAGATCATTTTATTCACACAGTATGGAAGGGTGTTGCTGTCAAGTGCAAAAAATATGGCTACAAAGTGTCAAAGTGACCTATATTTAATTAATTCTATTAATGTTTCTAGAGCAAAAAGATTACCTTTATCCTCAGAAGGGTGACCAACTATCTTATACACTATTAAAAGTGATACTTGACCTTCGTTGTTCTATTTCAGGTGTGACAATTTGATTTGTGGCTTTGTTTCTAATGATCACACAATAATGTGTGCATCATAGAGACCTTGGTGAATGTCACCCCAAATTGGCAGACAGGATTTACACATAGAAAGCTTGACAAGCACCAGACAGTAAAGTGTCTAATAGCATAAATGTGACAGGAGAAGGAGGTAACAATAAAGAAATCCTCATGGGAGAAATAAACTCTGAAATTGATCATTTTAGAACAGAAGGAAAATCCAGATGTTGATGAAATTATCAAATGAAAATGATAAAGTTAGTGTGAACTTTATGGAACAAACTGAATTTTTTTATTAGACTTATCTTAACATTGTGTTGTTGCTCCAAACAAAGTACACGTGTGAATGTATACCTAAGAATTAAATTAATAGGGAGCTTTGAAACGATTACAAAACACACACATTACACAAATTACGTTGCATTATTGTCACTAGAATGAGGGTTGAACTCATGTCATCCATCCATTTTCTAACATTTTACAGGTTTCCAGCAAGCAACAAGCACAAGGCAGGTTACATCCTGGATTGGATACCAGTCCATCACAGGGCAAATAAAAACATATCTTCACACCACGGCCATTTTTTCCTAGAAGCCAATTAACCTACTAAAATGTCTTTAGACAGTGGGAGGAACCTGGAACACCCAGAAGAAACTCATGCTAACATGAAGAAAAGAGTACAGTGTACAAAGTCCACACCGATAGCACCCCAGGAATTGAACCCAGGGCCTCAGTGTCACAGAGCAGTATTGCTAACCAATTCACCACTGTTCCACCCAGGTTCACATCATGTATTGGCATTTGCTTACTTTAATAAGAAAGAGATTTTTCAAATTAGCTTCAAAACAGCAGAATGGAGTAATAGAAACCACGAAAGCCCAGACTGTGGATGTACTCAATTCTAACTCGACAGCACTCTTTGTTGCAGCAAAGCCTTATCTGACCTTGATTTTCACCATCAATTTAGGAAAAGAAAACTTTTTTTGTTTATACAAACAACTATATGCTGCAAGTGTATTTTCTAAAATTGCTGGTGCAACAAAACCAGGGGGTTCAGTTCAGTGCATGAGGAGGTTGACCATGGGCAGCTTTGGCTATTATGAGACAAGTATGCGTTCCTGTAAGCCACATAGGGCTTCTCAGGGTTGTGTGTGCTGGTTACAGCTCAGTTACTGCACATTATGTACAGATTCCTACGGGTGATGAAAGGGTTCATTTGGTAGCCAGGTTATAGTGCACTTATTGAAACAGAGAGGACTCACTATATAGGGAACACTTGTGAATGCAAAGCAGTTAAGTGCTGCAGCGGACATTTGCTCCACTGTAATTTGGGTTTTCAATCTAAAATAAAAATATATTTATGTCTGGACTTTGAGTTGGCTATAGGCTTTGGGAAATCCAGAATACATCATGACTTTCATACACAGATTAGTTCATTTTATATTTTTATTCATGAATCTAGCCTTCTTCCCCTAAATAGCTTATTTCTTCATAATCAAATCTAAAAGCTGTGTGATTGCTTTAACCTTTAATCAATGGCTAGAAAGGCTTGGCATTTGCCCTGAGATAAAGCAAGATATATGTTTTCTCAGACAAAGAGGAGACAGGAAATAGAGGCTATTTTCATGTCAACAAAATTATAGAGAGATAAAATATATACAAATCTAGTAATAAAACCTGGGTTTAAGGGACAATATTCAGAAATCAAATGATCAAAGAAAATATAAAATCAGATATGGACAATATAAAAAATATTTTATCACATATGTGCTTAATATACACAAAATAAACTTTATTCTGAAAAATCACTTTCTTGCCATCACCAAAAGTGACAAATATTTTGGAAAATCTTGGTAATATTGTTCATCATCCTAATTTATCGTGAAGACAGTGACGGAAGCTGTGTTAATTACAATGCAAGACCTGGGTAATTACAATAATTACGAGACCTGGGTATTTCTGCAAGGATCTCTGTCTTGGACGTTATGAAGTGACCAGCTGGATTAATTTATATGATAAGCCAACCAAAACACCCATAATTATTTTCTATAAATCCATAATCAAGGTTTTCAGAATAAATTTGGTATCTTTGTCTTTGTTTATGATTTTCTCTTAGAATGTTCTGTTAGATTAGTGTTTTATGAGACAATGGCTCTGAATCCCTACCTAATCTGCTATTTGAATTTTGTTTTTGTCACGGGAGCCGGTTCTGACTCCCATGAAGTGTGTTGTGTGTCGGGAGAATGAAGTCAGGGAAGGCACAGCGAGGTAAGGTCGGGATGACAGACAGGGGGCGGTGACTGAGGGGGGGGGGGGCAAAGGGAACGAGTCCAAAGGAAGTCCAAAGGGGTAATAAAGCGCATGCCAAAATCTAGAAACCAGGAGATCAATCGGAGACACAGACAGTTAAAAACAGGAACAGGGAGCTGGGACCAGGAACACAAAAAGTTAAAAGCATAATGGAGCAAGGTGCTCTGAGCCCCGGACACAGAGGTCCGGACACCGAGATGAAGCCTGTGCCCTCGGCCATTCCTGTGCCCGGTGGTAGGCGGGCTTCCGGGTGTCTGTCTTCCATAGCTGAGCCCGGAACTGCGGAGACTCCGGGCTTAAATAATGGAAAGGGAATGAAACACAGCTGACACTAATAAAACTAAGAATAATACAGAAAAGGTAGGAGCGCCCTTTAGAGGAGGGATGACGACCATGGCAGTATTCAATTAATTGAGTTGGTCCCAATCTGTATTACTGTCATTAAACTCTGTCATAGAGAAACCAGTTCTGATTCCACCTCTGCCACTGATCGGACATTTTAATTACAATACCATGGTGTTGAGATTCACATTTCATCACAGTAAGTATTTTTTAATAACATTTGTAAGTAGGTAATTCTCCTCAAACTCATGTCTCCATAATAATAATAAATGCATTTCCGATCTTTATTTATTTTTAGTCCCATGATTTTTCCTTAGGCTATTTGGATAAATTGCATTGCAGAGTGACAATGTATATTACATTTTCCACTATCCATCCACTCTGAACAATCTACAGGACATCAGACTTTGCCACATTTTCCTTTTTATTTTTACATTATTGCTCTGTGTCCATTATCTATTTTGTTGAACCCTGACACTATCTTGTATCAAACATTTAAAGAAAATCTGGTGTCTCCATATAGAGAAGACTTCAAAATCAAATGTATAATGTGGTTATTCTCTTAGATGTTGTAGAAGTGTTTTGGCCCCCTAATTACACAATTAAATAAGGCCATACATACAGTATGTCTTCATTCTGCAACGTGAGGCTGTGATGTCCTTAATGAAGTTATCCTTACACCCAGTGCTTAATCTGTATAATGTCAGGGGTAACATCAAAGGATTGGTCTCTTGTATTTATGTCCTTCTATAACAAGCTTTCATATAAACACCCAGCAGCACTTAATAAAAGGGACTTGAAAATGTAGGTAAGGCAATATTCTGGGAAAATATCTGGAAGTATGCAAACTCTGCCTTCAAAAATTCTAACCATCAAAATGACCATATATATTCACTGAACAGAGTGTATTTGAGCCCTTGTTGATGGTATCTTATGAAATCAGTTATATAATTAAAAATACAAAATCTAAAGATGTGAAGAATCACCATATCGTCACATCCTCAAATGTTAAGGTATGAACAAACTCAATTGATAGAGGAAATGTTTGCTTTGATTTTATTGTTAATTTTTCTCATCAGAATATCCCTTCTTGTTAGCTATCACACATTTTCCATAGTTTAGTAATCCATTGTCATCACCTCTTTCCTAGTCATCTTCCACAGCATATTTTGTTATTGGTTATATCATTCTTCTTCACTTACCTGTCAAATTCATCTCATAAGCTTTCAAAAGGTTCCACATCAAGTAACTTTGATAGATGTGGCTTTCTATCTGTCGAGTCTGGACATAGAGAATTTGGAGCATAGTTATAATAGCATTTTGAAAGCAATGTTGTCGCTCTTTAATCACTCCTACACACTCAACCAGGACATTTACTCATTTTTCATCCGTTTCTGAATCTTCACAAATTGTTTGCCCTCCCTTATGAGGAGCTTAACTACAGATCTCTATGCAAACCCACTTTCCATTCACACTGCCATTTTGTCCTCTATTATGTTACACATGCTGCTGTAGGTCACATCTGACATAAATCAGCTGAATATTTTTCAGCAGTCATATAAAGATACTTTCTAAACGCCTCTTGATTTTTTTTAGTGACATGCAATTGCTATGAGAAGGTTCATGATGTATAGTAGATTTTCCATAAACTAAGCATTCAGCCCTTTTGAGGTTATATGTTGTATTAAAACCCCTTGCATACTGTACATTGTGTTCAGAACATTTTAGGACCAATTTGAACTTCTGGAAATTCTGAGGACACTGGCATAATTCTAGATAGCTTAAAATTTTGCTTTACTGTATTATATAATAATGAACAACTTGATTTAGTGAACTCGTCTTGCCAAAATTACATACTTTTAATTTTATGAAATAGTGTAAGGTGTACACATTTTGTCACCAGAAACTTGATCTATTTAAGAAATACTCCTTGATTTTATCCCTGTAAGCACTGGCTGCCAGAGATTTGAAATACAGTTGCTGAATGTTTCATCGCCTGCTCTTATCTAGGAATCTGTGGTGTACTCCTGTCTATTTATATGTTTATTTGAAGTCAAGGGCTTCATTCCTCGGTTTTTGAGCCTTGAAATCTCTGGAATTCAACAGCTTTGCAGAAAAACGTATCTTGAACATAATGCAGGCTCTGTTCAAAAGCTTACAGTTTCTGATTGTGTATTAAGCACTCTGGATAGACCAATTTCCCACAATTTAAAAGATGTTATTCGTGTTACCATGCTCTTTTTTATTCTGAACTATAAAGTGGATGAATAGAGATTTTTTTCAAACATATCAAAGCATAGCAAAGAACTATCTTAATATGTTATCTTAATGCTCTTTAAATTGTTTTCATCAAAGGCAACCAAGCTTAATTCTGAAACTATAAAATTCATAACTGTGTTTCCCTGAGCTATCAAGTTTGTTTGTTTTTTTCAAAAATAGCTTGGTAAGTAACAAGGCTGTTTTTCAAGGCTGAAAAAACCTTTGAATACATTGGAATAATCTGATTTTCACTCTCCACAGTAAGTTCAGCAAAAATCTACTGGCATTGTAATTTATTGGTTTAAGCTAATGTTGGCATGTAATTACAAATGTACGTATTTTTAAAAGTATTTTAAAACTGTGAATGCTGAAACTGAACACTTCTATGAATCAAATAAGTTAAATGTCAGCAAAGAATAATTAAAAACTAAAATATATAAATTGCATGAGTGTTCATCCTTCAGGGTCAATATTTGGCGGAATATCCTTTGGCAGCAATTACAGCTGCAAGTCTTTGTACACTGGAGGTGGTGCCATTTTCAACTATTATTCTTTACAACTTCTTACAGAAGTAAGATAAGTAATTAATTTTTATAACCATTAGGTTCAGCTTTAACTAATGGTGTGGCCTGATCAACATATTTTGAAACCTTCACAAAACCTTCTCAAGAAATGGTTTAGCAATTTATAGATTCGCAGAGGGCCATAAACTGTGGGCAATTACACAATCTGCATAATATCTGCCTAAACATTTAACTCCTAATTCTATAGGTATTATTCTATAGTAAAAGCAGAATGGCAATATGTGAAAGCTAGGTTTTCTCCATAAATAATTAAACTTTGAGTTAAATTAACTGAAAACAGAGATTTTTTAAACTTATGTAAGGTTTTTTAAATCACTACATACTGTACACAGGAACTTTCTTGGAAGCCATCCAAATTGCAGTTTTCTAGTCTTTTATGATTCACAATTCTTTTGATCACTTCTCTTTTTTAGTAGTGAATTTCTGCATTTGTGTCATTTGTGCTAAAAGACACATAAAAATCAGAGAATAACTAACCAGACCACTTTTACTTCAAAACAACTGGGAGAAACAATCATATCTAAACACCATTTAAATGTTGCGCAATTACAAACCATATACCATAACAAACCATAAACCATAAACCTTGATGTGTGAAGTCCTAGTGATTGTTTCAACTGCAAATTATGCCAGCAGTAACACAAAATAGCAAAGGGAGAGAAACGTTTTGAATTATGATAATACGTTTTCCCAGCCACACCTTGTTGTATGCCATCAAGTGAATATTCAGTCACACGATAAACAAGTTATACAAAGTCCAATTTTTATTATGCAATAATCAATAGTTTTATTCCCCATAAAACAAAAGTGTGAAAAGGGAAATTGACAGTTTTTGTTCTATGTCCAAAAAACAGAAATAAAGTTTTACAGTGCTAGCCATAACAAAATAAAACAAATCAGTGGATGCAATAAAGCTTCATTTCTGTATTTCCTTTCTCAGAAATATTGTTATACAAAAACTAAACAAAACCTGACAATAAATAAATAGCTGTGCTAACGGAGTATAGACCTGGACACAGTTTTCTGTTTATATTTATTACCCTTTTTGCAGTTTGGACAGCCCGATGGATGAAAATGTGTTTTTGTGAAGTAAAGGCCTGGCATCACCTGAGAGTGTGCAATGGAGCTCCTTGTCCCAAGCCTCATTTCATAAATGGTTTCCTGTTCAAACTGGTCATTAAATACAACATGAGGCCAAGGTGGAAATGCTCTTGGGAAATTAAAGTGTTTGTAAAAAAACTACAGACTCCAAAGTTATTATGTAACCAGAAAGTAGAAAATATTGTTATTTTGGTATTTTTGCTTTAGGCTATCGAGACAGTAACAATTCTGCATGTATTTCTGGCCTCTGAATGACACTCAGTTTTTGTGAACAATTCTGTCCAGAGTTAACTTGTACTGAATGCTTACTTGTAATTTCTTGTATACTCACACCTTGCTTATATGTGGTGTTTGTTTGAGATGTAAAAAACTGAGCATGAACAAGTTACCTTTGTAGAAGTCTGAGTGATAAAGCTGACATCATGTTTTTCTTTCAAACACTGTGTGGAAACAAAAAAGCAAACAATGTCAGGATATATAGTTAAAATTACTGGATTTAAAATAAAAGGTGATACAGTATGTTAAAATTAGGCAATGTATTAGTAAGCCTTTATTTAAACTCCTGTGTATACTGTACTTCTGGTCACCACATTACAAAAGAAAATGTTTTTGTTCTGGAAACAACCAAGAATAGTTATTAGATACTGTACTTTCCCAGAGATAAATGAATGTAGTAAACTTGACAAACATAAAGCTAAAAGAACTGAACTGTTTTAGTGTTGAACAGAGAAGGTCTGTTTCTTGTATTCAAATTCCTCAAAAGACATTGACAAAATCAACCCAATGATTGCTTCAGAATCAGCAATGAATGTGAGGCAGAGGACACAAATGTAAATTTTAAAACTATGAACAGGAAGCAATTTTTATCCAAAGGCTTGTGGGAATCTGTATTAAACTATCTTGCCACCATCTTGTTAGTCAAAGTTGACACACTGGAAGAGCTCCTGAAGATCCCTTAGCTACTAGCCACAAGTAGAGCTACAGTAGATAGTCAAAAGGGCCTTCTCTTGTTTGTCATTCTTATTTTCTAATGTTGAGCAGATTTTTATGGAGGTTGTTATCAGCATGAGACAAGTAAGGCTTCAACAAAACTAATCATTTTTGAATGTGTTTTCCTTTAAAAAAATCAACAACATAAAACTTTCATCTTTATCAATTATTCAGGCAGAAGATGAATAATTCTACTATGCCATTTGCAACACATGCATGAACTGCTAAGTACAGTATATTCTAATTTAAAATTTACTGACCTAAGAATACATTACAGCTTGTCTTAAGGCATTGCTAGGGAAACCTGATTATACAGAATGAGAAAACAAAATTGGTCGTTAAAATGTTGTGTATTAGTTATTTGGAAAACTCTCTCTTTTCAATCTTATTGCTGCCTCGATTATTCAGCAATGATATATCCCACCAGTAACTAGATAAAGAACACTGAGACTATCCGCAAATTGAATGAAAAAATGTTAAATTGATTTCAAATTACAAAGAGAACTTATGCAGAATGAATAAATGTGTGGAAATGGAAAACTTTCATCTTCTTGCTACTTTGCAATCTTCTTGAGCCTCAATTGGCTTTTCATTGAATATAAAATAATAGAACATTCATGATGGCTTATCTATAGGTTGCCATATACAGTATCAGAGAACTAAGACGGGTTGTTTTTCTTTTTCATTAAGAGTGTTTAGTTCACTGAAATTATTGTCTTTTCCATAATTTATGTACTGCATGAATGAGCCCAATCGGCAATTCCATCCCACTTACTCTATTATAACTTTGCTTCTTATGTTTGTCAGATGTACTTTGAAAGGGGAATAAGCTGATTAGTTGTGTTATCTGTTGAGGTTTGAATAGAGAACTGTATCATTACGTGAGCTGCAAAGGAACGATTCCACTCTGGAAAATAGAAAGCAGTCATCATTAAGCTGTGGACCCCCTTCAGACAACAGGTACAGTAGAAATGTGGCACTGAACAGGAATGTGGAGCACAAAGTGAGTAAGGTGGACAAAAGAAACAGCAATCTGCAAAGCTGAGAAGAAGGATCCAAAGAAATGGAAATCTGGGAGATTCTATCTTTGCCAACGTATTCCACAGCAAAGTGAAACCAGTAAAGTCAAAGTCCTTAACACAGTTTTTAAAAAGAGAGACATTTTCAGAGTTTTCTCACAATCACTGTCTATGAACATACCACAGTGACCATGTGATTTAATTACATGGTGCAACACATTGTGTGCAATTTTGTGTACACTATTGTGTGCAGAAGGTAGAGCACTAACCAATTTTGTGACAGTCATATATAAATGACTATATAATATACTATTATAATATATATACAACAGTATAATATTAAATGCACCAAAGATAGAGTCACAGTGGTAAATTATATTGCATGTGATTAGTATTTATCTGGACCTAATAAATAAACAAGATTTGGAGCACTTACACGTACAATGTAAAACATGAAACAATTCATTATTAAGTAAAGATCATCTCTGAGCATTAACTTGAAAAAAACAGTTTGGTGAAAACAGATATTGAAATTAAGAGCGAGCCAGAGAGAACAAGCGATTTTTTTAAACCATGACTGCTTAATGGGACTCTTCCAAAAACATTTTGGTGTAATTGTTTCAGCACTGGCACAGTGCTACAGTACATAGTTGTGGTTTGACACAATTGGAATATGTTATTGCAAAGTAATAAAGAGGCTTTTCCATAATTATGATCAACATATCTGCACCTGAAACTGTAAGATATAAACAAGAAGATGGAGGGTTCCAGTCTATCAATAACTGCAAAGCTGGTCAGGCCACATAGTCACAGACTGTGCTATGTGTTTTGTGATTTGTGTTCAAGAGATCTTCCACTTGAACACAGAATGTGCTGTAGGCACTCAGACTAATGAGAAACTAAGTCTTCCCTAATGCACTGCATTAACAAAATATATTGCTTGTAGAGAGAAAATCATGTCTCATTTTTCATAATCAATACCACAAACCAAGAGTGATTGTACATTGCATAAACTCAGCAACTGAGCAGTTTTCCATATACTGAACTATCCTTTATAATCCCCAAATAATTGCTGTTTAACAATGGATTTTTGGATGATGAAAACCTTTGAGACATTTTACATGGTTCACACTACATTAAACCTTTACCTTATGATTCTGTAATGTTGTTAACAGTATGTTTTAAAATATATGTATTTAAATCTGTAATCATTCAATAAGCAACGATATATATAATTTCCATTATTATTATGATTCACTACCAGTATAGAAATGATTACGATTTTTTGAATAACCTTAGAAATTACTTGAACGGTGGTGCTGTGGTTAGCATTGCTGTCTTGCTGTGCCTGAGGCCTGGGGTGCTATCTGCATAGAGTTGTACAGTTGTTGTATGTTCTCCCCATGTTTGACTGGGTTTCTTCTTGGTGTTCCGGTTACCTCACGTAGTCCAAAGGCATATTGGTACGTTATATGTCTGGGAAAATATTGGTGGGAAAATTGGCCCTGGTGTGAGTGTGTGTTTGTGTCTGCATGTGTCTTGTGATGGACTGGCATCCCATCCAGTGTGTAACCAGCCTTGTACCCGTTGCTTGCCGGGATAGACTCTGGCTCCCCTGCAAGCATGAATTGGATGAAGTGTTTAGGAAATGGATGGATGAGTGGATTTTATTCTACTTTTTTTCAGTAGTTTTTGAAAAACTGACATAAAAGAACTGCATTGAACATGTCACAGGTAACCACAGTGCAGCCACTGATCTTCCCTGGATCAATGCAATATGAATTTGTTGTATCATGGTACTTTTTTTCAATGAGAGATATTCTGTCAGTTTCTTTTGATATTTAAAAAAGGGTGTGCAAATATATGTGCATTTATTTAATTAGCAGATACTTTCTTTATCCAGATTTTAAGAAACACATGAATTTTACGTTAGTTAAGTGAAAATCATGTACTGTGCATACAACTACTGTAGTTAAAATAAGGTTAGGGTAATCTAGAAGTGCCATGCAAACACTGTACCAGGAAAAAATAAATAAGATTTCAAGGTTCAAATTGCTTATCTTGAATCTGGTCTCCAAGACAAGGTCCTGTCACTTGGCATGTTTCTTCCTCCATTCTTTCTCTCTCTGTTTTACTCTCTTGTATGTCTCTCTCTCTCCTGTGTCTTCTATATCCTGTCTTTCTAGATGTTGAATATTTCATATTTATTATGATTAACCAGAGTAATTCTCCAGAAGATCCCCTTAATCATTTGTGTTTACAGGCCTGTTTACATCTCCATTTAAAACTTTATGACAGCAGTATCAATATATTATCCTTTTGCTACCTGCATACAGTTTAATACTCTGCACTTACTGTACATTAATCGTCATCTGCCAGCCTTTGTATCTAGTTTTAAATTTGATCAAAATCTATTGATCAAAACACTACAGATCTTCTTATTGTACCATCTGAAAACCTGACTAGATTACTAACTACACCAGAATCTAGATTATTGATTTTAATGAATTAGGAAGAATAGTGGTTCTAGTACAGATCCTTGTGGTACTCCATTTATAACATATTACATTACCATATCACTCTGCAACTCACAACTGGAAACCTACTGAAGCTAAGCAGGTGTGAGCCTCGTCAGTAACTGGATGGGAGACCTCCTGGGAAAAACTAAGGTTGCTGCTGGAAGATATGTTAGTGGGGCCAGCAGGGGGCGCTCACCCTGCGGTTTATGTGAGTCCTAATGCCCCAGTATAGTGACGGGGACGCTATACTTTAAACAGGCGCCATCCTTCGGATGAGACGTAAAACTAAGGTCCTGACTCTCTGGTCATTAAACATCCCAGGGCGTTTCTCGAAAAGAGTAGGGGTGTAACCCCTGGCCAAATTTCCCATTGGCCCTTACCAATTATGGCCTCCTAATAACTCTCATCTACGAATTAGCTTCATTACTCTGCTCTCCTCCCCACTGATAGCTGATGTGTGGTGAGCGTTTTGGCGCACTATGGCTGCCGTCGCATCATCCAGGTGGATGCTGCAAATTGGAGGTAGTGGAGGGGAGTCCCCATTACCTGTAAAGCGCTTTGAGTGGATTGTCCAGAAAAGTGCTATATAAGTGTAAGTTATTATTATTATTATTATTATTATTATTATTATTATTATTATTATTATTATTATTATTATTGATGTCTTTTGAATCAATTAACCAGAGCTCACAAGCAGTAACTGTGGAAAAGTGCATTTAAAAATAACAACACAGTCACTTATTTATGCAAAGGTTTGTGGGAGTATAGAACACAGCTAACCATGTTACTGAAGCCCATGTCCTGGCCTCCTTCAAGATACAGTACACCTGAATGAGAGCCTTGGAATAATATACTATCAACTACCAAACAGTCTAGAAGGGCCAAATTGCATCTGCTCATTTTCAACAGTTCCTATGTTTTTCTTCCAAAATCTCCACATCACTATAAACCCTGTTCTATTCCCAGAACATTTTGCCTCTGATATGTTCTTTCAACTTTTGTTGTGAGGGACATAGGGAGAATCCAACCTTTCCTTACCAAGTAAACACAAGTTCTAGTCCAAGTTCTGGTACCATCCCACCTAGACTACTGTAATTTTCTACCAGCCTGCCTCCCAGCTAAAACTGTGTACTCCAACATCATTCTGCAGCTTGCTTTGTTTTTTTTCCTCTTTGTACTCTGCTCCTAGCTATCTTTTGTTTCTTATCTGTCCCCATTCCCCTTTCATAATATTTCTACTCCTCCTCATCTACCAGACTTTCTGTTCTCTCCATGGTCCTACTTCCAGAGAATTTTCATTTTCCACCTTCATTCAGTGGTGGAATGTACTGTATTACTCACATAATGGCTCAGTCCCCAACCACCATTCACCACCTAATAAAAACTGTTTAGACATTAATCATGATCTCTCACCTCTTAATTACATTCTTCAACTTGTCCTTGACTCTCAAGTGGGTGGTGTAATTTGATTATTGTTCCTATTCACTGTAGAATATAGAACACATTCCATCAGACAGTCTTCACTGGTGCTTGCTTAACTGTCTGCTGTTTAAGAGAGCTTACCATTCTTTATTTTAGGAAATTCTGGTTTCCTTTTTGTGGAATCCGCAGGCTACAAACATTCTCTCCTGGTTGGGAATACTTTCTTAGAATAGGGAAATAGATTTCCATTAACATTTGGTTATCCGGGTTTTGGAAAGGGAGATTGACCCCTGGATCATATACTGTTTATTTAGGATGCTGATTCTTTCTATAGTTGTCCTGTTAAGGCATTAGATAGGATTACAGATTACAATGTTATCCCAGAGTAAGGTTTTTGGGGATTTTAAAAACGTAGGCCTTTTAGACACCTTGTTTTGTAAATAGTGGATCTTTTAACGTTGTAATATTGTATGCCTTTTGGTTTGCGTTATTGTGCTTGTTAGGAAATACCTGTTTGTTCACTTGCAGGTTTGTATGTAGTTCTAGCTTGTACTGATTGTACTGATTAGTCTTTCACCAGAGCTGAGCCAGAGAACAAAGAGGTCACGTGTCAGAACTCACATGCCTCAAATTATACCTA
This sequence comes from Lepisosteus oculatus, assembly GCF_040954835.1. Lineage (NCBI taxonomy): Eukaryota > Metazoa > Chordata > Actinopteri > Semionotiformes > Lepisosteidae > Lepisosteus > Lepisosteus oculatus. The sequence goes on along the minus strand of NC_090696.1, from coordinate 41,046,145 downwards.
CAGCCTTATTATATTTCTGACATTTGTTTTTTTATTTTATTTTTTATGTAGTTCAAGTAGGTAGCTGATCCATCGGTACACTTTTTTTCCAACCGCCCAATCATTTCTTATCGCCGACCACCCAATCTATTGTGCGTAGACATCTTGTTCACAGCTCCCTCGACCGCACTCAACAATCATCCCCACCAGGCACCTTCCCCTGCAACAGAACTCACTGCATCACCTGCAAATACATATCCAACAACACCCTCAATCAGGGCCCCTCAGGTCTATTCCGGATCACCAAGATGACATCCTGTATCTCCAGCAACATCATTTTCTTGTAAAAAATTCCCAGCTATCTATATTGGGGAAACTGGAAGGAGACTAGGAGACCTCTTCAGAGAACACGTTAGGGCTGTGAAGATTAAAGATTTCTCCAAGCCCATAGTTTCTCATTTCACCTCAGACGACCATGATCACACTGATCTCTCTGTCTCTATTCTCAAAGAAGGGATTCTCAACTCCCACAGCAGAAAGACAATAGAAATGAAGCTCATCCTGAAACTAGGTTCAAACCTTCCCCCTTCTCTCAATGACTTTTTTTTCGTGTAATCTTCACTGTTTTCATGCAGGTTTTGATTTCACACCTTTCTTCACCCCTCTCTACTTAGCACTTCCTGATGTGGCCTCTCTGCCTCTCCCCTCTCCCTCCTCCTGCATTTTTCCAGCTTTTGTTCTGTGCTTTCCCAAATGAGGCCTCATCTCTCTCTTCATCTCTGTGGTGCAGCCACAGAGAAGCTATTCATACAGGCTGATTTAAAGATGTTTTCTTTTGATAAGAGACAGCTCCCAAAGGGGGATGCACTTAGCTAAGCCTGGCTATCATGATCAATGGTCATCCATTGGTGCCTATCTGTCTAGGGAGTGCCAGATGGACATCTGGACTGCATTCCTAAGTGTCAGGAGTAAGTGACTCATATCTCACCTTGATCAACCAATCAGGGACTGGTAGGGCCGAGTAACCCACGTGGGACTCTGATGCCCATGGAACTTTCAGCCAATGAATGAGCTGAAGTTCCTCCAGGTAAAAACAGGCAACACAGAGGGCCTGGGAGAATTCTGTGGACTTTTCTAAAGGGAATTCAAAGGAGAATTCCAGGGCAGGATGGCCCAGGAGCAGAAGGCTCCCAAGGGCAGGACATTCTCGCAGCGCGCCTCCTGACCATCCTGAGACTCAGCCCGGACAACCACGGAACGGCCAGTGTGTCCGAGTGCCAGAACTTTCCTTTGTTCTAAGAGTCAAGAGCAGAGGTTGCCAGAGAGTAACCAGAGGATTCACCCAAGGTTAGCACCAGCAGCAGGCCTCGTGAACAGGTCAGAACTGTGGACAGCTGAATCACTAACTAGCTCTTCATCAGGAACGAACCGGTCCTCTTCCTGACTTGCTGGGACCCACAGTCATCTTTTCTCCTGTGCACAAACTTTGCTAGTTAAAGCCAACACTAACTAATTGGTCAGTGAGCATCTGCAGGGCACCGTCGCAAACCGCACAGCACAGCCTGGCACCTAGCCAGACAGCGCGGATTGGACAGCAGCAAGCCTGCAACTGTTTCTTTGTGCCCGCAGGAGATCTTAATCCCCAAAGATTGGATGAGTACTCAACTTCAATGCATTACTGCTTGAGAATTCAATTGTTATCCCAACCAGTTGATATCAATTTAATTCCTAAGAGTTATGTACTTGTTTTGACTATCTAATATAGAAGTTATAACCAAGTTCATTTACGAAACGGTCTTAATGAATGATATACTGAACGTATGTCCTCTTGATATATGTAACTCTTTGTAACTGACTGAATATATATTTTTTGTATTCTGATAACCCTCTCGATAAGATCTGTTAGATCTTAGATCTGTTAGACATATTTTATGTATTAATAAATGTATCCTCGTGTATTAGTACCTGTGTGTGTGTTGTTTGAGTTATATCGCATGGTTGGATTCTAAGGCCATCAAAAGAATCAATGTTGTGATTTACTGCTACAATTAATAATTGTCCCAGTAAATGCCCAAACCCTACAGAACTGGTGCCTTCAGAGAGCACACTACATACTGTAGGGAAAGAAATAGTAAAGAATGTTCTTATGAAAAAGATTTTGATGTTTAAATTAACACATCTCTGATTCTTGACAATGCAGAAAAGCAAAATTGCAAAAAACATTTTCAAATTCAATTAAATTAACCTTTTCACGGTTCTGGTCTATGGCTAGGAGTGCTAGCAAATTAAAGGCTGACATCAAGTGACACTTGGAATTTCCTATCAGTTGTTCAAAGTCTTTGTTGAATCCAGCTGTAATTATTTGTTGAAACTTTTACCGGAATATTTTTTATCACTAAAATAATGTTGAATTATAATTATCTGCATCAGGGTAAACAGCCCTGACTGAACTTAGACAAACATAAAACATAAGTTGTCCCTTTGCAAAATTTCCTAAATTAATTTCTAACATATTTGTATTTTTCTTTTTTTTTTCTTATGAAGGGTTATAAGAGTCATACCACATCACACATATCACATTCTTACAGGGTTTGTCATACAGTACTTTATTCATACTTTAGATTCTTTGAAACAGTTACAGTACCTGTGTTTGACTGGGCTCAGAAAGAGAAAACTGGATCGTTTGTATTCAAACTTGCTCATGCGCAAGGGTTTCACAAAGTCTGTTATTTTCTGATAATTTTATGTCTTTTTCAAATAAATTCTATATGGGGGCAGAATTCAAACTCTTTATTGATTAACTGCAAAGTACAAAAAGCAGCGTACTGAGAATGATCCCATTAGTACGCAAGTCCATATTAAATTCGATCCTCAACAACACTTTGACAGTTCTTATTAGTGATACTTGTAACAAAAGTAACAAAAAAAAGTTTACCATTAGCAAATTAATTACCAATTAAGAAATAATGTTTGATTCCAATAACCATTTTCTCTGTACTAATACAGCTTAAAGAAGACTTAAAAGAGAATCTGACCTTTTGATTAATTAATTGAATTAACTTTGATTTGCTTAACTTGTGCAATTAAAATCCTTGGTTTTTAAAAAAAGTCCTTAAATACTGGTTCTAGCTTCATTGCTCCCCATGAAACAAACAACCCTGTTTTTAAATCTTTGCTTTTGAAGTTCAGCAGTTTATTGAGCTCCCTTACAGCAACACTTAGAAGATACTTGCTCAGAAATTCCTTTCCATATCAGCTGCTTTGTAAATGAAAAAAAAAAGCTTTCATCAGACAAAATCTGTAGTTCAATCCTATATCTTTGGGAACAGTTTAGGCATACAAAATCAGTATTTTTACTAAATCAGTATTCTTGAAGTGTCAGGGCTGGATTTCTTGACATGCAAGCAAAAGATGCTTTATGTTTGTCAGTGTATTTTCTTCAAAGTATCATTCTATCTTAGTTTGATTTCAGTATTTTTCCATGCGTGAAAAAAATAATTATCAATGTTGTACTCTTTTCCTATGTTAAATTTTTTTACTGTATGTTAACTATATGTTATATATGTTACTATAACTATATGTTAACTTTCTTATTGTTTCAAATTACTTTCATGAGCTCTGTTCCATGTACAGTAGGTGAAGTGGCTCCATTTCCCAGTATAAAGTGTTTTGAGAACTTTAGGAATGAAAACGAAAGGAATACAGTGATTGGAGATTTAGGTTGCTATAGGCAAAATGTCTCTCATTATTTTGCTTCATTGGCCTTCAATTAACCTACTGTACCTACAGTATATGTCTTAGACTGTGGAAATAATCCACACCGTGACCCTATATTGAACAGGTGGTTATAGAAAGTGATGTGATGATGATTTTTGAAATGTCTTTTGCAGCCATATCAAACAGCATGCCCCAGAACCCGAATCAGCCTGGTGTGAACTATTGTACACAGTAGTATGTCCAAGGTTCCTGCACAGTTGATCTCAAAGATCAAGATTTTACCTCTCTGCTCTACTGATGACCTGAATTTCTATATTGCAGCATATTCTGCCTAATTAAAACTTCACTCCTTCAGTTACTGGGAACTACATGCTCAGTTTGCAGCAATCTAACGTCACTCTCTGCAGAAGCGAAACTTACCCTTTTCTTGCAAAAATGTAATCTTTATTGTACTGTAACTTTTCTCTCAACTGTTGTGATTTACTATTTAGTTTTGGTCTTATACTGTACATTCTTCTCATGTAATCACTTAGTTTTCTCCACTATAGTCTTCAGACTGTAGACAGTCTAAAACATCTAAATGTCTAAATTCTGACTAAAATCTGTCTTATCTGTCTAAAAGTCTGTTTTAGTTTAAAAAAATCTAAAACAGTTGGTTTTCTAAATTGCGACCTTGCTTAACTTTTTCTTTTACATTTGTAAGTGTTGGGTATTTTTTTAACTTGATGTTTATACAGAGGTTTTCATTGGTTTTGTTGACTTATTCAGTAAAGATTTAAATGAAACATTGGGTTTATTTTCTCACTCTCCTATGTTACACGTGAGTTCTGGGTTCAGAATGCAAATTTAGATTTGTAAACATACTGTAATGTTTCGTATGGCAAGATGCATTTAAAAGTAATGTTGTAGCACCCCTCACAAATATTGAAGGACAGTGTTATTGATTGTATGCTGCTATAATATTTGGACTCTGGAGCATAATGTTTAATTAACACTTGAGTTGTCACAAAGGAAGTGTACAGTAGATATGGGTAGGTACTTTGAATCCCATCTGTTAGTGGCACAACAGCAGCTAAATAGCAATACAATTTAGTTATTGTTTTTGGGGTGAAATTACAATCTGTCTTCCAATATCTGTGTTCAAAGTCTAAATCTTTTAGTGTACACATTATCTCATCATTATCCATCTAAAATGTCACCACAAATCCAGATTACAGAGGATTGAGATATGAGTGAGTTTCCCAAAATAATTATGTTCATCTCTTTTAAGCAAAAAGAAAGCAGTCAAGGTCACCTGACATGAAAGTCCAACATATCACAAAAATCTCTGTCTTTTATCTTAGTAATGGTTACATTCTGCTCATTCATTGTCTGCTGTGGAGAAGCTTGTACATTATTTTTTTCACCCAGACTTGACTACCACAATGCCCTACTTTTTGAGTTATCACAAAATAACTATCAAAACCAAGTTTAAAAGTCGGAGTCTAGAACTCTGACAAATTCTTGTTTTTGTGAACATACAATCCCTGTCTTGAAATCCCTGCCCTCGCTTCTTGTGGAATTTCACATACACTTCAAAATATTCTTGATTTGTTTTTGGAAGTCCAAGAAGGGAACCCTTGTACTTATGTAATATCTTTGTTGGAATTTAGTCAATTTTCAAATGTCTGATTCTTTTCTTTACTTTTACATTTCCCTTTATTTTATTGAGTTATTTCAATACATGTTTTGTTGTAATAAATTGGGAGGTGTGCTAAAATTATAAATTAAATACAGTGTAATTGAGGTACAAAACAGATCTTGACACCAACTGAGCTAACAAACAAAATTATAAAAGGTGATAACATTTTACCTTGAGTTAGAAATCATTTAGAGCTTGGCCATGTGGTTTCTTTGTTCCTATCACAGTTTAATGGCATCATAATAAACAACTTAACTGAAAAAAAATATTTACAATAACTACAATCTAAATGTAAAATATAAGGCACAGATACTACTGTTTATAGGCTATTTACAAAAACTGCAAGCCCCTGAGTCCATGCCTTCTATAATCCAAATCTAGTCTTTCTTTTCCCATCTAAATTGACCCATCCTTAGTGCAAACTCCGGACAAAGCGGTTCAGGGAGGTAATGCAATAACAAAATGCTCTCCACAGAACAGTCTGCTCACTAGAACTAATGATAAATTTAGAGAACTACTTCTCTATAGCTGATAATACATCCCAGCCTCTGTCTGGTGGGTACTAAAAAGAACACAATATTCCTTCAGATATAAATATAAATATAAACACAGCCCAAGCCCTACAAAAGGGAAACTAATTTAATGTGCTATTTATAGGTTACGTTCAACCATATTTATGAAATACTAAGCTGGTCTTTCTAAATAGATCATTCTCCAAATTTGGTTAAGTTGTCTGTACATCTTTAACAAAGGTTTCTACCTAATTTTATCTCACACCACAAAGAAAAAGGTTTAGTATATGTGGGTGGAGAATATCAACTCATATTTTCTGTAGTCCACTAAAAACTGACATTACAGGCCATCCCATGTTCCTTAACAACAGACATCCAATTGGCAGATAGTTGTGGAGCACACTAAACAACCCACAACCTGACTTGGGGACTCAACAACATGCATCCTTCTCTAGACCTACTGTAGCCACTCACCCATAACTTCTGAACTGTGCTCTCATAGTCTGACCCTGACCTACAGTATATTGGCTAAATGGTTATCTGTGTTAAGATAACTAGTATGACCCCAATACCTAACAATACGGTGTTCTGAGATTTTTTCCAAAATCACAATTTTCCTAAGTCTAGCTTTAGTTCTACACTTAACCCTATTAGGCCAGATATAAAAATAAACCTAATGCTAGTCTCAACCTTTGGTCTTCACTTAGGGTTTGTCAGTAAACCTCAAGATATAGGAATTCCAATTATTTTTTGCTTTGCCCTTCACTTTTTTCTTTGTTTGAACTGGGCACACGGTAAACATTTAAAAATGTGTTTTATATCAAGAAATATATTTTGTTTTCCAAAAAAGATTCATTTTAAATACAAGCAATGTATTCTTTAGCTGATCCTTCACCAGGATTGACAGGTCACTATGAAATGGCACAAAATCCTTATTATTTACTTGGCAACTGACACTAAAGATTCTCAAGCAAGTGGTGTTATGTTCTGTACATTTCCAAAATGCAAGGATTCATCAAAACACACAAGACATACTGTAATGAATGTTTACCAAAAGAAAAACTCTTCTTTTTAAGACCTAAACTAGTTTAATTCAGATTTTTCAGATATCCTTACTCCACCTCATCTCATATTATTCTTCAGATGGAAAATTCTGGCATTTGTTTAAACTACACATTTATATTTTTGAAAAATTAAAGGCAGAAATTGTTTTACACCCACATTGCTCTAGCATTTCAATCTGCAAAGTAAAGTAGGATCCTGATAATGCTATTATTAAAAAATGCAAATTTGCTTGTGAATTTAAAATTGGAAATTTGCTAGTTTATTATTCTAGAAAAATGGTTTTGTTTTTCAAGAAGGCTATAAAGCACAATAGTACATAAAGTAAATAATGCAATATACTGTATGCTCACTCTGTCATGCTCGCCCCAGCTGGAGCACTGCAGAGCAAGCTGGCATTACCATGACATATGGCCACACCCCTTCTCACCTGTCACTGTGTTGGTTGCCATAGACACATAATGAAACAGGAAGAATGTTACACCTAAAGCTACACCTGCCTTGTTAGGAATAGACTACTTAAGGTCTGTTCTGACAGTGCTCTGGGCTCTGTTATAAAATTTGCTGAGTCACTGCCTAGTCTCTAGCTTTGCATTGCCTGATTGTGTTTCTCTTAGACTCTTGACCCTGCTACGTTCCAACACTGCCAATGGATTTTCCTCAAGCTTTGTTCCCAGTCTGTGTCTCTCTCTGGACCCCTGATCCTGCTATGTGCCGACCTCACCTTTGGATTCCCCTGCACTCTGCTTCTCACTACAGACTTAGTTTGTTTCTAGACCTTGGCTTTGGGTTTCCTCAGTGCCCTTGGTCTACTCAGTTTCTACCTTTGCTTTGTTCCTGCCTGCAGCTCCACGCTGTGTTTGCCTATACCACACTTGTCTGTGCTTCATTTCCTGTGCTAGTCTGTTCTCTGTTAGGTTTTAACAGTTTTCAAGCTGACACATTCTTCTTTCTGCTGGGCAATCAAATAGATGTCTGTTGTGGAAAGGTTTTAAACTTGCTGAGTAAAGCAGAAAACTGCAGTGTCCAATTTAGCATAACATTTTTGGCACCAAAAGAAATGTTTTCAGGTGTAAAAGATGAATGATCTAAAAAACACTATGTTGCACTGGAGAACTCAGTTATTTATAACTGTTGACTTCTTCTTCCTGTCTGTATATTGGGGTAGAAAATGAAAGTTCAATGAGTATGGACCTGTGAGCAAAGCTGGTGATCTTTTTCAGTTTGGATCTCTGGGTTCTGTTCTCTAGTTCTGCCAAGAGGTCTTAGAATCCCTGTATTTCTCTTTTGCAGCTCTCCATAGTGCTCCACACTCTGTTTTTCTGCAGCTTGATCAATATCAATCTATGGTTTAGACTAGCCCTGACTAGGCTGCTACTCAGTAAATACATAATAATGATACCATCATGATATAGGTTGTATCAAATTATTTTTAAAGGAACTCCTCAACTGAATAAAAGGCAAATTTACATATCAGCCTGCTGCACTGTATATCGTCAACCAACTTGTTATGCAAGTTATGCCCTGATTTAGCCTCTTCAGATTTTCTTAGGATATGTAGCCTAATTTTCTTGTAAGGCCTCATAATAGACATTGCACCCTTTTAAATGGGATCACAGATTTAGTTACCTCAAATTAAAACAATTACTGTCATATGTATGAGGAATGATCTACTCTACTGGGTTCTTAAAATATCTAATAGTATAAAGTGTTGGTGTGCACATTTTCTTTGGGTAAGCTATCACGATTGTAAACCCCTCCTCTTAAGGACGCTCCAGCCCTTCTTCGTTTTCCTGATCTCCTGCACCTGCCTCCAGTTACTGCCCACGTCCTATAAGAGCCAGACGTTCCTGACAATCTGGGCTCAGCTTGGAAGATGGACGCCCGGAAGCCTGCCTACCAGCGAATCCAAGAGGTCCTAGAAGAGCTTAGGATTTGGTGCAACTTTTGGGACTTTAGGGAGCCTAAGTGTGCAATACTTAAGAGTGCAATACTCAGTTTTCATTTTTACAAGTTGTACTGCAATTGCTTTCAGTGCTCCAGGTCACCTGTTCTGAAGCCTAGACTCTCATTCTTTAATTGAATGACTCACAGTTTGCAAACTCTCTTAGTTTAAATATAAATGACAAACCACGCCCACTTCCCCCCAATATACTATCCTTCCCGGTGCCCCTGCTGTTGGTACATTGATTGCAGGCACTTACTGCAGAACAACTTATATAAGAGGCCCCTGATGCTCAGACTATGTACTGTATCAATATGAAGCACGCAGTCAGTCTAAACTTAGCAAGACAATTACAATTAAATACACATTTATAATCTTTTAAACAAATAAGATTTATGATCTCAGAAAGACTGCAGTGTTTCAAAAGAAAAGGTACAGTATTTGTGAAAATGTTAATAGCTTCCTGTGTAATTGAAATAACACATAAATGCATATTGTCTGGTACCCCGAAGCTGAAATCGTTGTCACAGTGCTTGCAATTATTTAATTCTTCATTTCCATAACTGAGCAGTGAAAACAATGATTTTGGAAAGCTGGTTCTTCAAGTTGCACAGCTAACAGCTGTCTCCTTTTTTAATTATCCTAATAATTTACCAAATGTGAATGATTTAATTGGCCTACATTTTTAGATGTTTCTCCACACTAAGCTTCTAATACACTTTATGCATTACCACTCACACTAATGAGACTTTAAAGTAAAAATAAATCATTAGGAAAAGAAATTAATGGATTCTACATTATGGTTTCAAACCATGATGATCATGCAAGATTGATGCAATGAGAGATGGTGAATTAATAACGAAGACATGTTTTTATTACAAAATCCAAATCTTAGCATAACATGATTTATGTGTTTATGCAAAACTAGGAATAGTAGATAAATGAGTAATGCTGAATTCTGATATACCCGTAGGTGGTGTGCCATAACAGTGTTCTTTTAACTTTCAATACAGTATTGTAGGTGGGTACCAGAAAAACAGACAATAGCAGCTGTAAGGGTAAAATAATAATTAATAATAATTTCTTACATTTATATATCACTTTTCTGGACACTGCACTCAAAGAGCTCTACAGGTAATGGGGACTCCCCTCCACCACCACCTACAGTATGTGCTGCACCCACCTAAATGATACGACGGCAGCCATAGTGCACCAGAACAGTCAACGCACACCAGCTATATGTAGGGAGGAGAGCAGAGTGAAAACAGTCCTCTTTATTTATAGGGTATAGTTTTGGCATACAAACCAAAACCACAAAATAAAACCTAAGATCCACTTTGAGTTTCTAATTATACTTCTCTAGAAACAACCTGGCAGCTCAGCTGCTTACTGGCTTCACAAACCCTCTTTCTGAGACTCTCTTAAAACAGAACTTTACTGAGACTGACATTCACTGCAGTGGATCTGCTCTCAGCCGCCAGAGGGCAGAAATAAACTGACCTAGAAAACTCAGCTTTCTTATTTTTTTTAAATCGTCACCTGACCAATTGTCTTCTTCCACTTGGTCAGGTGACTCAGGGCAGGCAAATCAATTCCCACTTTTGGAAAATTTAGTGCGGACATGAGCGGACAATATTTTTAGGGAAGCCATGCAGTCGGAAGATATGCAGTACGAACAATTCTGCTAGTTCTCGAGCAGTAGGTAAAGATGGCAGGGGAATAAAATGAGCAGATTTGAAGAAGCGGTCTACCACTACCATAATAGTCGTGTGTCCATGGCTAGGTGGAAGGTCAGTAATAAAATCAGCTGAGAGGTGGGTCCAGGGATGGTCAGGGATGGGTAAGGGTTGAAGAAGGCGTGCCCTCATCCGGGAAGACTTCATTTGAGAACAGATAGAGCAGGCCTGGACATACTCCTTGACATCCTTGGCCATAGTTGGCCACCAGAAGTCTCTGGAGATAAAATCCAAGGTACGCTGGAATCCAGGGTGTCCAGCGAAACAGGAGTCATGTCCCCATTGTAAAACTGCAGATCTGACTGGATTAGAGACAAATAATTTGTCCTGAGGGCACTGAGGAGGTACCCTCTGTCCTACCAAGGCTCGTCGAACAATTACCTCAATGTCCCATCTTACAGCTGCCAGGAACTTACCAGACGGGATGATGGGTTCTGGAATCAATTCGGCCTCAGGAGGGTCGTGGATCCGTGAGAGAGCATCTGCTTTGATGTTCTTAGAACCTGGAATGGAGGTGATAAAGAAATTAAACCTGGTAAAAAAAGGGGCCACCTAGCCTGGCGAGGACAAAGACGTTTGGCCGATTGCAGATACTCCAGGTTTTTGTGATCAGTGTAAATCAAAAATGGGTGACGAGCACCCTCTAGCCAGTGCCTCCATTCCTCCAATGCCAGCTTAATGGCCAAGAGCTCACGGTTACCAACGTCATAATTCATCTGTGCAGGGGATAACTTCTTAGAGAAGAAGGCACAGGGGTGAAGAATCTGTTTTTCTCCATGACTTTGAGAGAGAACAGCACCCACACCATGGCCAGAAGCATCCACTTCGACCACAAAAGGCAAAGTAGGATCAAGGTGTTTTAGGATGGGGCTGTTGTGAATAGGTGTTTCAGGCGCTGAAATGCTTCTTCTGCTTGAGGGGTCCATTTGCCTTGTCTTGATCCTTTACGAGTTAAAGAGGTTATTGGAGTGACCACCGAGCTGAAGTTTCGAATAAACTTCCTGTAAAAGTTAGCAAAGTCGAGAAATCGTTGTATGTGTTTGAGATTCTTAGGTGTGGGCCAATCAGTAATCGCAGAGACTTTCCACCCCCTCCGGAGAGATGACATAACCTAAAAAATGAATCTTCGAAGCATGGAAGGTGCGCTTCTCCAGTTTGACATAAAGTTTATTCTTAATGAGCCGGGAGAGTACTTCTCTGACATGGAGAACATGATCCTGGAAGGAATTGGAAAAAATTAGAATGTCATCTAAATAAACCAAGACAAATCTTTATAGGAGATAACGAAAAATGTCATTAAGAAAAGACTGAAACACTGCTGGGACATTAACCAAACCAAAAGGCATGACCAAATATTCATAATGTCCATGGGTTGTCATGAATGCCGTCTTCCACTCATCCCCTTCCCGAATGCGGATTAGATTATAGGCCCCTCGTATATCCAGTTTGGTGAAGATCTTGCCCCCATGCACAGACTCACGTGCTGCTGGAGGCAAAGGGTACTGTTGTAACAGAAGAAATAAGGTTCTTGATCCCGAGATGAAGTAAAACAGATGAGTTTATTGCATGCAAGGAACAATAAAGCCGAAGTCTTGTTTCCCGCAAGAAACAACAAAACCGAAGTATTGTTCAACGTACTGTTACAAACTTTTGGGTTATATACAGTTTTCTTCTCCGTTTCTGACGTCACTCGGTCTGATGGTAAAGAGGGGGGTTCATGGTATTTGGCCAGTTTACGATGTTCTGGGCAAATGGTCAGTTTAACATTACACCCAGGGGGGTTCCTAGCTTGCATCTGCAATCCTTATCAGTTAACCCCCTTTCCTGCCATAAACCCCAGCTTGCGACTTAGAAGTCTAAGCCCCCTACAGAAAGGATTAAATTCAAACCCCCGTCTTCACATCTTTCTTCATTCCCCCCTTATAAAATATGGCATACGTCAGTGTAGCCTATTTTTATACATACAATGTCAGGGCAGATCTTTCCTTTCTTGGAGAACAGGTATGTATTGCCATGTCATTGTACGTTCCACGGTTATAGCAAGATGTGATACATGTTTTTGTGAATGTGATGATTACAATTATACATATAAACAATACTACTCCTACAGATAAACACTATAAAAAGGTTCCACCCCAGGCCCCAAACACAGACTTTACCCAAGACCCAATTCCCCAATTTTCAGTATAATAGTCCTGATATTTCTGTCCCTCATTGTAAATGTGTTGGGCCAGATCTGAGATGTGCTCAGAATTATCAGGAATATATGTGCAGCATTCAGTGCCAATTACTGCACAAGTTCCTCCTTGGGGCGCCAGTACAATAATCTAAAGCTAGTCGGTTCTGCATGGCCACTGTTCTGAGGGCTACCATCTCATCATTAACAGCCTTCAGACTAGATGAGGTAGAATTTGCTAATTCTTCTAAAGTCGAGGCCATTTGAATTAACTCTCGACTCAGAAAGTTCATGCCGGCTTGTGGAAATATTATACCTAAATAATATTCCCAATCAGCCAATTTTCTTTGTGGTCTGTGGTTAGGTCCGAAGGGGCTGTGGATTTGAACACGGATATGAGGAACCACATATCCTAAATAACATGAGCCAGACCACTGGGCTGGCAACCATGGGTAGGCTCGTTTTCCACAAATGAAATATGTTCCGTTTGGCGCTCCCCATGCCTCTGAAAATAAGAAACTTATACCGAATTGTGGGGTGTGCCGATCCCATCCTGGAATTTGGAAGGTAGAGGTGGATATATTTGCAGCGATGGTAAGGTTGCAACGACTCCATCCAACCAAGTGCAGACCATTAGTGTGCTGAAAACATATGTTTCCCTCACGTTCCTTATTTAGAGTCAGGTATGGTGGTGTATGGCTTCTGTTATATTTAGGAGCGTAAGAGCCTGTGAAACTCGTGGGCTCTAAGCCTCGCTCCTGTAGATATTGTAATGTTGTGCAGGTTAAAGTCGTGTTATGGCAACCCCCATAGTTTGTCATATTAAAATCTCCTAAATTATCCCTCCAAATGATCATGCCTATGACTTCCTCGAGACGCCAAGGAATGGCCCCCATAGGAAGTCCTCCCTGTACATATTTGGGTAATGGGGCACACACCCAGCAGGCACTTTGGTTGGTTTTCTTAGCTGTCAGATAGGAGAGGCCTAAAAAGGAATTAATTCCATGTTCTCCTTTGTGGGAGAGATGATCATTAATTCCTGCGGAACATAGTCCTACAGCAACAATTATTGTTATAAACAGAAATGATTTCATTCTGAGTCTGTAAATGGGGATGAGGCTCGTCGGCAGTGTGGCGCGTGGATCCAGCGATCTTTTCCTTCCACTCGAACCGCAGACTCGGTTGTCAACAGGATCTGGTAGGGTCCGTCCCACCTGGGCTGGAGAACCTGTGAAGGAAATTTCCTGATCCACACCCACTCTCCTGGGATGAGGTTGTGCCCTCCTTCAGGTGGTGGTCCCCACGCCTCCAGGACCTGCTCGCGGGCTCCTTGGGTGGCCTCTGTCAGCAACTTGCAATAATACAAAGGAATGGTTGATCCATCTGAGGAAACCCCAGTCTCAGCACCTGTAAGAGAACTTGTTTCAAATTATTACAGGTGGCTTTTGCTGCGGGAACCAAGGCAATCTTGTCCTTGTACTGCACTCCCCCCTTAAGCAGATCTGTTAAGAGTTGTGCTCACCCTGTAAAAAACATTGCACCCAGGCCCTGTTAAAATTTCACAATGCTAGACACAAAAGGGCCTTATCATAACTGCTTCTATTAGACACTCTAAAGCTGAAGCAACTCAGACTTGTGGGTTTCCTTGTCAGGGGAAGCACTCAGAATACCATCAACATACTGAGTGATCACAGCCAGTTGAAGCCACGTGATACCCTGTTCTGCATAGTCATTCTTTGTAATGCATAATATTCCAACCCAATAGATCTGGGATAAAACCACCCATTAAAATCTGGTACTCAGCAAGTAAAACTTGCTGTCCCAATACTCCTGTGGCCTCCTGCCATCTTCCCATATACATTGCTCTATAGTACACTGTTGAACAGAGGAGTGAAACAAGCAGGACAGTAGTGCTCCAGTATCCCCTAACAGAGAAACCAACACTCCATTAACAGTACATTTTTATCCACTGGACTGGGACAGACTTAGGGAGGCTACAAGGGATTTACAGGATCTAATCGTTAGGTAAACAGATTTTCTCACAAGACGTTATTCTCCCCAGTCTCGATTCTAAACCTACAGCGTTTCAGCATGTCTGGTTTCGAGACATTCGAATAAAACCAAATTGTTTCCATTATTGCAACTAATTGTATAAAAAATACAAAAACTGTTTAACTACTTTTACGTCCACCTGTACTGTACTTATACGTTTCAGACGCTCTTATATTTTCCAATCTCCTTAAGTCGATTTTCGTCAAGTCTCTTTAGTTACGTCTCTAGCCAGTCCCGCTGGCTAAACACACTCACACCGTCATTTAGTAGACCAAAACTCACAGTTACACACATACATGCCGGCACACAAATTCATAAAACACACATACACATCGAGAATATATTTTTCTCTTCGTAATACAATGTGCTGTATTCTTGTTTTACTTCTACATGAATCCTTTTAATTCCTGAAGCGCACTCCAGGTTCGCTGCATTTCTAATTTCGGGTGCGGTACTTTAGCCCACCGGTCAATATCTTACGGTTTTGGATTTGATCGTATGGGGGAAATCAGGGAAGGTAGGTGCGATTGCAGACCCCCTCGACGGGGTGCGAGACAGTGTTAGAGTGGCGCTGTCATCAACGGCGCCAGCCCCTGCTACATCAAGTCCTTTCCCACTTCGAGTGAGAGTACAGATCTGCGGGCGCCCTCCCTCTAACAGGGGAGACCCTGATCCGTCTTTATCACACTCATACCAAGTGTTATCCCAATCAGACCCCCCTTCTCCATATGGCCACTGAGGGAATTGATCCCAATTATTTTCGTTTCCTGCCTGTTTGTTCCCCTGTGGGAGAGCAGGATATAACTTAGTCGCTGGCTGCAGCACATTAACCAGTGCAGCGTGACTAGGAGTTAATTCCTTCTTTAGTTTCTCATTCTCCTGTACTGCCTCTTCTAGCTTTTTTTTTCCTATACTCTTTCGTAGCGAGTAAAGTATATTTTCTTCCGGGTTTTTATTTTCCCCGTAAACACACTTTTAAGTCACATCCCAATTTCTTTCTTTTTCGTCATGTATCTGCCACTACTGGTGCCGGCCGTGCACCAGGGTGGGAGCTACATGCTTGTGCTTTTGCCAATCAATACTCATATATGCTTTCTTTACAGGCGTCTTCGCCCCAAATTCCCTCTGACAAACTCAGCTTTTTCCATATTTTTCTCCTTCTTTTCCGTCAACTTACACTTTTCCGATATTTAAACGGACCCTTCCACCACTTTCTCAAACCATCAGTTAGCGCACATGTTCGGTCTCTTTAAGATTTACTTTTGTCGTGTGTGAGGTAACAGCTCATTCAGTAGGGGGATGTTTTCACTTGGAAAAACCTGTGCATTCCTGCACTCATTCAGCTAAGGGCGTCTGTTACCTCCAGATCTAAATGCCTCTCCGAGACTTTAGAGAGGACTTACACCGCACTGTTCACAGGTAAGAAACGAGACCTCGAAAACCCCCTTTCTTGATCAGTAATTCACCATCCCCAGAACGCCAGCATCGCTGCTTTTGCCCCGGGGTGGACTTACGCACTGAGCTCAATCAGGGCGATTCTCGGGTCTCAACGTCCTTTAAATCCTGCTACTTAATGCTTTGCTCTTTTATTATGAGGTGTGTTTATGTTAGTGTCGTGCGTGTGTATATGTATTTCACAAACAAGTAAAACACCAAAAACATACATACATATATCTCTTCTACTCCTGTTTCCTTTAAAACAAAAAAAACCACGCCACACCAGAAACCACGCCACTCCAATCTGTGCACGATCAAGGCGTAGCTAATCTCAGGACCCCGGGCGTAATTAAAGCCCACACCAATCCTGGATTATACGTGCATTTAATGCACCACTCAGCTCCAGAACCCCGGGCGCAATTAAGGCCCACACCGATCCCGAGCCACAGAACTCCGGGTGCAATTAAGACCCAAACCAGTTCTGACCTTCAGAACTCCGGGTGCAATTAAGACCCACACCAGTCCTGAACTACGTGCATTTAATGCACCACTTGCTCTAGAACCCCGGGCGCAATTAAGGCCCACACCGATTCTGAGCCTCAGAACTCCGGGTGCAATTAAGACCCAAACCAGTTCTGACCTTCAGAACTCCGGGTGCAATTAAGACCCACACCAGTCCTGAACTTCACGGTAAGGGTCCAAAACCCGTTCAAAACTCCACGCGCAATTAAGGCATACACCAGCTTCGAACGCCTGTACACAATACCGCGGAACCCCTGCCAGACCAAATTCTGGGCTTACAGCAACCAACCCATTACATACACCGGTGCCTTCCCCGGGGCCAGAGGAATTCAGAAACTCACGTTTACTCCGTCATCTCGGGCGATTCTCGCAGGGAGCAGAGATTTCCCAATCGGTCAGAGAGAGTCGGGACTTTTAAATAAAAGAGGAGTCCTTACCTCTTAGTTATGTGCGCGCTGACCGTCTCTCCTGCCGATGGGAAGTTCTGCGCCTTCTGGAGCATCCTGCCGACTACGCCAAATTTGTTGTAACAGAAGAAATAAGGTTCTTGATCCCGAGATGAAGTAAAACAGATGAGTTTATTGCATGCAAGGAACAATAAAGCCGAAGTCTTGTTTCCCGCAAGAAACAACAAAACCGAAGTATTGTTCAACGTACTGTTACAAACTTTTGGGTTATATACAGTTTTCTTCTCCGTTTCTGACGTCACTCGGTCTGATGGTAAAGAGGGGGGTTCATGGTATTTGGCCAGTTTACGATGTTCTGGGCAAATGGTCAGTTTAACATTACACCCAGGGGGGTTCCTAGCTTACATCTGCAATCCTTATCAGTTAACCCCCTTTCCTGCCATAAACCCCAGCTTGCGACTTAGAAGTCTAAACCCCCTACAGAAAGGATTAAATTCAAACCCCCGTCTTCACATCTTTCTTCAGTACCGATTCTTGATTGTGATCTCGTTGAGGCCACGATAGTTGATGCGGGAACCTAGCCCACCATCCTTCTTTTCCACAAAAAAAAAACTGGCACAGGCTGGTGAAGTGGATGGACGTATAAGTCCAGCCTTCAGAGAATCTTGTATGTAAACTTTCAGGGCCTCAGATTCAGAATTGGAGAGCGGAAAAATACGACCTTTAGGAGGGATAGTACCTGGCAAAAGGTCAATGGCACAATCATATGGTCGATGAGGTGGGAGGGCCAAGGCCTCCTGCTCATTAAATGCTTCCTGTAGATCAGAATATTGAGGGGGTATGGTAGGAACCCCGGAAGGGGACATCGCCGTGAGTGCAATTCTTACAGGTAGACGACAGCAATTTCTAATACATCTGGGTCCCCAAGCTAAAATTTCTTTACAGGACCAAGAAATATTAGGGTCATGCTGTTGTAGCCAAGGATAGTCTAGTACAAGGGGTGTTGTGTTGGGGTCTCAAGGAGATAAAACCAGATGTCTTCCACATGGGTGGCACCAATCTGCAAGCTTATAATTTCAGTTTGCCATCTAATAAGTCCTGGAGATACGGGGGAACCATCAATAGATTGAAGACGAAGAGGTGTAGTCACCAGGGTCAAGGGTAAGTTCCAAGTTCAAGCGATGGAGGCGTCTATACAGTTTCCTGCCGCCCCTGAGTCAATAAAAGCAAGAGGAGGTTTCCTTTCATTACCCCAGAATAGTGTAGATAGAATAAAAAATCCTGAGGAAAACTGAGGGGAATGAGTTATCTCACTCACCTTAGGATCTTGAGAAGGTGGGCGGCGCCTCAAGGATGAGTATGAAGCAGGGCAGGCAGCTTTAAAGTGTCCTAATTTCCCACAGTACATGCAGCGACGCTCTCGTTGGCGTCTCTCTTGTTCTTCAGGGGTTAACCGGGAGCAGGCTATTTCCATAGGTTGTTCAGAATCTAAAGATCTGATAGGTGATGGCCGAGGAGCCTCTAGTATTGGGGTTCGAGATCTTTCAGCACTCCTTTGACGAATTCTGAGTTCTAATTCCAACACCTGGGAAATTACTTCCTCCAAGGTTCAGCCCAACTGCGGCATATTTACCAGGTGATCCTTTATTTCTTCACTAAGTCCTTGACGGAAAAGAAAGTGAGTGAACCCACTTGCAGGAGCTGACAAAGCCTAGCCGTGATCCAAAGAAAGCCGTAGTCGAAGGAGAGTCAAGGGGAAGCCAGCGATCCAAAAGGGAACGAGTTACTGAAGCCAAAGCGTGATCTGAAATCGTAGACAATAGAGAAATCCGATAGTCCAGGGGTAGCCAGAGATCCAAAACAGAGCGTGAGTAACGAAGCCAAGCCGTGATCCGAAAAGCCGTAGTCAAAAGGGGAAAAACCGTAAACCGAAAGCCAAGAAGAACACAAGGTAGAAGAAGGAGTAGCGCAACCAGGAAGCTCGAAAGGAAAACCAATACTGAGCGAGGAGGTAGGAGAAGACAGGTGTTTAGGTATAGGATGAGACGGGGGTGTGGTGGTGAATAAGAAAACTGATAGGTAAACTGATGAAGTAAGGCTACGCCTTCTTCTGCCTCTTCCATTGCCGGGAGGCAGGGATCGTAACACACATGTCTTTAATCAGGATATTTAGCATGTTAAATTGATAAGCTAAGATTTTATTGTCCCCTGAGGGAATTTTTTATGGACACCCAGCACTCCTGTACATTTAAATAGAACGCAAACAAAGAAAAGAAGAAAAGAAAAAACATTGCACGTGTACAGTACAACACATAACAAGATGTAAAATTTATAACACATCACAAAACATATTGCACTCAAGTGGGTTGTAAGAGTCAGAATTGTGTTTATCCTTGACATTTGCATGGACAGCTTTAATTGATAGTGGAACAAAGGAATGTTTCTATCTGTTTGACTTACATTTGGGAACCCTAAAATGTTTGCCAGAAGGAAGAAGTTGATATTCAGAGTTGAGGATGTGGGAAGGATCTGATATAATTTTTTCTGCCTGTTTGATTATGGATTTTTCAAAGATTGTCTGCAAGGAGGGATGCTGTTTCACTCCCATGACCTTCAAAGCTGTCTGGATGAAGCTGGTAATTTGCGATTTAAAATAATAATAATAATAATAATAATAATAATAATAATAATAATAATAATAATAATAATAATAATAATTGCTTACACTTATATAGCGCTTTTCTGGACACTCCAAAACTCAAAGCACTTTACAGGTAATGGGAAACTCCCCTCCACCATCATCAACGTGCAGCATCCACCTGGATGATGTGACGGCCATACAGTATTGCACCAGAACGCTCACCACACATCAGCCATCAGTGGGGAGGAGAGCAGAGTAATGAAACCAATTCATAGATTGGGATTATTAGGAGGCCATGATTGGTAAGGGCCAATGGGACATTTGGCCAGGACACCGGGGTTACACCCCTACTCTTTTCGAGAAACGCCCTGGGATTTTTAATTACCACTGAGAGTCAGGACCTCGGTTTTACGTCTCATCCGAAGGAAGGCGCCTTTTTACAGTATAGTGTCCCCATCACTATACTGGGGCATTAGGACCCACATGTACCGCAGGGTGAGTGCCGCTGAACTTTGGAGCAAACACTGGATCACTATACTGGAATTAATACAGTGCCAAGTTTATTGGGAAAGGTGGATGGAATGGAATTGACAGAGAAAATAAAGAATACAAATATGAATAGACATTTGGCCTATCTAGCTTGTTTGGCTACTAGTATCCAATTGATCTGAGGATCACAGCAAGGGTGGAATACAAGGTTGGACAAGTACAGAATTAAAAGCAGTGTTAATCATTACTGTAAAAACTTATCAGATATCAGACTTACATCTACAATCAGTCAAACTCAAGGACCACTTACTAATGTTACAAGAAAACAAAAAAAAGCAAGGAAAAGGCTAGAAACTAACACTAAAACAATCATTGTTGTTAGTTCTAATTGTCTACAGCTGATTATTAAGAGATGAACACTTGCCCTTAGGAAACTTTACATCTGGATTTATACTTAAAGGGTATATTCAGAGAGTGGACATTTTAATGTTTCTTTATTAGCCCTATACAATTTCTTGTATTAGGAATTTGTCTTTTCACATACCCCAGCTTTTCTCCATAGAGACACAGACAGGGAGAGAAGCTTGGGGTCAGAGCACAGGGTCTGCCATTGTACAGCACTCCTGGAGCAGTTGGGGTTAAGGGCCTTGCTCAGGGGCCCAACAGAGTAGGATTCCTCTGCCAGCTGTGGGATTTGAACCAGCAACCTTCCAGTCACAGGCACAGAGCCTTAGCCACAGAGCCACCTCTCCACCATGATTGCTCCATTAAATTAAATAATGAAACATAAGAGAATGAAAAGTATTTGGTGATGAAAACAATTGATTATTTAGTTGTAAGGAAACTGTACTCACCACTATTCTCTAAAGCCTAATTTTTGATACTCATTTGTTTTGTGGGGATTTCATTCTCTACAGGAGAACTGCCTAGAAAAATTAAGGCTCTCAATTTCTTTCTTAATTTCTTCTAGCTGGAAGTAGAGAGGTAATCACCTTGCTTTTTCCCCATTTCTAATACTATGTCTGGATTTAATAATTTCACCTAGATTAGCTCAGGGGAGGGTAGAGTAAAATAAACAAAAGCAAATGTTATATCAGAATCCATATATCCAGAAATATATAAAAAAATCTCCTTATAATAGGGGGATGGCATGGTGGTGCACTAATTAGCATTGCTACCTCCCTCTGTTGGGGTCCTGGTTGCTCTCTGTGTTGAGTTTCACAAGGGTTTCCTCCCACAGTCCAAACACATATTAGTAAGTAAATTGGTGTCTGTGAAAACTGGCCCTGGTGTGAGTATGTATCTTTCCATGTTTGTACCATGCTTGGGTGGGTGAGAGCTTGCAGCCTTCGGTTTTCCCAGGAACCTGCAACATTCCCATGAGTGACCACATTCTTCCCGGGCTATCAGAACATGTCTGGGCCAATTATCTGTGTCCCGTTCACCCCAATTAATGAGTAATGTTCTAATCTTTGCCTTAGTATAACCATGTTACACCACTGGAACGGTGCTCTGACATTGTTATTCCCGGTAAGTAAGAGAAGTGCTATTGCAGTTCTGATCTGCAAGACTCTTCCTGCCTGAAATCTGAAACCTGAAAAAACCCAATCCATCCCAGGCCCAAAAGCACCAGCTACCCGATCAGTACCAGCCTAGTGGGGTCTTCCCCTTTTGCCACCCGATGTCACTGCAGTGCAGTCTCTCTGCCTGCCCTTGCCCTGAAAACTATGTTCACCTTCCACATAGTCCTCATCCCATCCTTCTTTAGCCTTCACACTCTCCATTTATCCTCAGAGTTGTATACTCGTGCATGAATGACAAATAAAAGACTGCATGTTTTAAAAAAACTTGACTAAGGACTTGATGTTTATATCAGTTGTCTCATATCAATCTGTTAAACTACATGTCTCCATTCCTTGCCCTTGCAAGAGTGCCAAAGTCCTATTGGAAAATGCTTTTAAATCCATAGTACCCACAAAGGCTAAGAACGTTGACAGAGTTCTTTTCCCTCGAGGCTTGACAGAAAAGTTCTGATTTGCATCTACCGAGTTGCATTACTGTAACTGTCAGTAATGATCTAAAAAGTTTTGCCCGTAAGTGACAAGAAGCTATTGACTATGTTATATTTGTATTTGTTTCCACACTTTTCAAAGTGTTTCATGCTGAATATTTATACTGTACATCTATATATTACGCTTTCATGTATAAACATTCTGCATGAAACACTTTGAAACGTTCAAAAGTGTTAGTCTATCATTTCAGCTAAAGAAAAATGAAACATTTGAATTTCTAATAATCTTTTATGAAATGCCTTTTAATGATGAGTTACTTAAATTTGCTGTAGTGTACATAAAAACAAAAACACGACTGGAGATAAAAAGCAATCTGAATAATGTTGTCTTAAGCAAGACATGACTTAAAAACATTCCAAGATTTCTTGATTATTTTGTTTATCACACATAGACCATAGTCTGGTTTTGGAGACATATTTGAATCCAGCAAATTTGAATCAATGAACCAGACTTTGTGTTTAGGTAGATAATTGAAAACAATTTGTAGCTTAATTTGAAGCCAAGGTAGAAGTTACAGAATAGGAGTTATATGAAAAAGAAATAAAAACTATCCAAGATCAATAATGCTAAGTTTGCACTGGAAGAAACATGACATTGGAGTGAAATCAATCCATAAGAATAGCCTTTATTAGCTAGAACCTTGTTTTTTCTGCTCTATTCATGTGAAATTTCCTTTCGAGGAGCCAAAATGTTCATCATTTATCTAAAACTCTAGTAAAAGACTTATAATTACACAGACAACCAATGACATTGTAGCATGTCAGTATATTATTATATTATGTAACACTAAAGCTATTAACCTATAACATATAAAATGTACTGTACAGCCTCTTTCTCCAAGCTTTTATAGCCTCTGTTTCTACAATTATTTCCATCCTGTAACTGTTGCAATAGGTTGGAGTAATAACAGCTCAACCAGATATATTATAGTGCAGCCACAGTGTAGCTCTTCCCCTTACTGTTTTAAACAAAAGTGAAAAAACAAAACAAAAACTTTTTCAAACAAGAACTTCTCGGAAAGGTCCACAGTTTTGTCTGACACCTTGCACAAAAACTGTTCTACCTTCAGGCTTCTTTAACTCAGTTGTTCAGTTTTCACTCTCCCTCTGTCTCTCTCTGACAGCTGTCAGTCGATGTGAGACCGCTTCACAAAGCTACCTCTTCAGGGTAATTCGTCTTAAAGGTTCAGCAGGTCTCAGTCCCTATGTCTTTTTCATGGTCTGGGTGCTCCCCTATGAAGGCATAGTTCGTAGTTTCTCTGGCCTTTCCTACAGTATATTCCTTTCTGTGTTCCTTATTATTATCTCTAAGGCATTTAACAAAGTTCTTTACTTTTCCTCTCCATGTATCCTTCTGAAAAAATATTTATTTTGGTTTCAACTGTGAAATTATATTCTCTTTCTCTTGATCCTTATATTATAGTTTTTCGCCTGACACGTTGCCTCATGACATCAGTTATCATGTCATCAGCAGCTAATGGATTAAAAATAAAATGTGCCTTTCATTGTTTTTTCAGAAATATTCCCCTGCACCACTACCTTCTACTGTAGGTCCCATTGAAGAACACAGTTACAGTAGCTATTGCCAAAGGACCTGAGTGGTAATTTATCTCACAGTAAGTAATAATTAATGTTAAAGTTTAACTTCAGTTAACTTCACTTGAGTTTAATCTTGTACTGTACTGTATTTAAGACTTCCTACTTTACACTGCAAAGTGGAATCTCTGACTAGAATATTTTAAAATATTAAAAATATTCAGTATTTTGCATCTTCTAACTTCATACATTAAATAGTTGATTATTGGCCTTCAGTATGCAATAACTAAATGATACATAAAGATATTTTGCTAGGGAGTTGGAGCCTATCCCAGTAAGGGACAGATGCAAGGCAGAAGGTACTCTGCACGGGACAACAGACAGTTATGTTCTTTGAGTCTAAATCATTTCACAGACAAATCTATGCAAGGATTAAAATGTTTATAGTAAATAATAATAATTAAACCCTTTCCATTTGATGTCAAACTGCAGTGAGGAACTGAGATTTAGTGTAATATTAGTACTTGGTTTGCTCTTTTTTTATTTTCATATTAGTGCCTCCTAAGTAGAGACTAAATATTGATTTTAAAAGAATTGCAGTGATATTTCCTTCCAAGATATCAGGACCTAAATTCTTAGATCAGCCACTTTTCAGCATAAAATCTTCTCACAATAGATAGAAGAGTAAATGTCAGACCATGACAGGATGCATTCCAGTATCATGCGGGTTAATCGTTCAGATAAACTGAGAGGAAGTAAAGCATTCAGGTCAAAAAGATGTGCATCTGTGTAAGAGGAATTTGATATAGCACAAAACACTTCAACTTGAAACTAATTGCACAGCATTTGCTACCTCGATTATATAGCAGGGAGTAGGGTTATGCTGAAACATACTGTACAGCTTTAAATCTCTCTAACAAGATCTTAGGATACCAGGCCTTAATTGTTACTTTCATGCCTTGTAGTTATCTACTGTATCTACAGTAGTTATCAGCCTTAATAATACCTGATAAATGTGGCCGTGACTGTGCCAGCATCCATTAAACACTGAAAGTAAAACAATTCTCCAAAGTGATCCAAAGAAACTACTTTTTCTCAAGCAACCAGGTTAAATGTTGATTTATCTAAAATAAAACTTAATTTGCACTGCAATTTAAGGCCTTTGTGTATGAAGATTCATATTAAGATTGCATGAGTGCTCTGTAGTGGTCCTTCCTTAGATGAAGTAGATGAAGCTCTTCTATCCTTCAGGCTCAGCTGCTTGAATATTCAATCTTGGAGATGTTTTCCAGCTGCTCTTCTGTCACAGATGCTGCCACAATTCTTGAACCTCTTTAACAGTAGAGCAAGAGTGGTATGGTCAAAATCAAAGCAATAGTTCAATTTCTGTCAATCGCATAATTTCTACATGGTTCAACCACAAAAGTAGCAAATGCAGATAAGCAACAACTGATTATTCAAATTGTAGAAATACATGGTCATTAAATGTTAACAATATATGATTTTTATATTTTATTAGCTATTTTATATTACATTAATGATGTTATCATCTGTGCGTATAATGGAAATTGCCCATGATTGGCATCTTAATATTTATCCTTGTGTGACAAACCCCTCCTTTATGTTGGCTTCAAAGATCTAATGATATAAAAAACTCAAAATTTGTTGCAGACATTTTACAGGTCTTTACAACAATCAATCTCCATTCCTTGTCTCCTCCAAATAATATTCTATCAGTGGTTATAAATGATAATAGTGCAAGTTAAAAAATAATTCTGAGCTGTTCAGCAACCATTTTCTTTATCATATTCCTTAAATACATTTTTAGAAGAGAGCCTTCTAAATATGTTGCTGTCAAAAACGCACAAGCTTGTATTTCGTGACCAAAAGATCTGATTTTAAACTATCTTGGAGATACTAATGTTCTGGTTAATGCTTTGTCTGTCATGTTTTTAAGTAGCCTGTCATTCTCATGGTGATTTAAATACATACTACTTTAAAGTAATACCACTTTTAGAGTAAATTAAAACTCTTGAGAGTTTTGTTTTAGCAAATTAAAAAAGGCAGAGTAATTATCACTTGGACTCATTAATTAAAGAGCCAATAAATTAATTTATATTCCATAATCAATTCTGATCAATGATTAATACTTCTTACTTTCATTTAAAAAAAATGTAAGAATATCTTCTGAAAAGTTGTTAGAATAAAATGCAATGTTATAGTGGTTTCATTGCTCAAATGAAAAACACTATTATTATTGGTATAGATAAATCATATTTAACTGCTTGCTGAGATGGCAGGCAGAACAGCTTGTTCACAACTAGCATTACCTTCTGTATGCGTTCTGTTCCCTCAATTTTCAGTTTATGCCTTATCTCCCCAGGAGAACATATTGCATATTGTAGATGAAGATGAAGATGGAGAACATATTGCATATTGTAGATGAAGCTCTTCTATCCTTCAGGCTCAGCTGCTTGAATATTCAATCTTGGAGATGTTTTCCAGCTGCTCTTCTGTCACAGATGCTGCCACAATTCTTGAACCTCTTTAACAGTAGAGCAAGAGTGGTATGGTCAAAATCAAAGCAATAGTTCAATTTCTGTCAATCGCATAATTTCTACATGGTTCAACCACAAAAGTAGCAAATGCAGATAAGCAACAACTGATTATCAGAAGAGTATGATGTAACACTTTTCTCCCTTTCTTTTGTACTGTCTGGGCACTATAATATTTTATTATACAGTTTTATTAATTATTTGTATTATTTATTTGCTTAGGTCACGACAAGATTAGAAATATAAAGACATGGTCCATTATATAACATTATAAATCTAAACATGTTAACAAATAGTCCATCACCAAGCAAAATGTCTGATCAAGCTAAAGGACAGAGTGACCACATAACATGCACGGTGAAGCAGGGTACCCCATGAGCATCAACAGGAAGTAAGGAGTAGAAATGCAGTACAAAGTATGTGAGTAGTGACACCATTTCCAGAGAGAATGGTCACGAGTGAAGAGTCGATAGAATGAGACATACTGTATATGAAAATAGGTGCATAACAGTGTATTGAAAGAGACTGCTGAGGTTCCTGATACAATAAGGTCAGCCAGGTAAGAGCTTTAATCTTGAAAGAGCTACGAGCTGTACCAGGGGTGGATCATGGTATCAGTTTTTATTACAGTACATAACTGGTTAAGTTTCTCTAACACATATTTGCCAAATGTACCTCTTCAGAGGACGTTAACTCTCAGGCTAAAAAAGGGTCTACTGTGTTTACTTTTTGTTTTCTATATAATGGTGAAACTATATGTTTTTCTTTGGAATTGAACAATTAAAAAATATATCATTGTGGCTTTTCTGCAAATGTACCATACTGTATGTGTATGGTACATGTGAGCTTACTATGATTTAATGCTGCAAATTTACAAAAACGTTGAACTGCATATTAAATATTTGGTAATTTCATTTAAATGTCATAATGTGCCATTATGGTTAAGTAGAATAATCAAGTATTATATAAATAGTTCCTGAGCCAGAACTGCATTATAGGTTCATTTATTTTTCAAGATGAAACGGTGAGCTGGAATCTTAAAGCATTTAGATTCTTGGAAATGATACTAACTCTTTAAAACTCATTACTGCAGAATGCACTTTTGTCCTTTTGTTAAAAAAATGTATCTGTGCTTAGTTAAATTGGGTTAAATCAATGATCTGTGCTACACTTTCCACAACATTGACTTCTTATTATCTAGTGCTTCAATTAAATCTTTTTCTGGCATCTAACAACTAACTCAATGCTGAATTACTGTACTATGATTGCGAATTTTTTCATGTGATTCTCAGGCTTCTGTTGCGCTGTTTTTTATCTTGGCTGTTCTTGGAAAATGCACACAGAAGATCCTACATGACAAAAATGGTGAATGCAATCACCACTGCAAGGTGAATACCAATTTTGATACATTACAGTATATAATGCTGTAAATTGAAAACCATAAACATATAGTATTATTCTCATTCCGCACATACTGTACTATGTACAATATGAAGGTTTAGGATCAATAATGCTGTTTTGTCCATTAAATTGTCCTCAGTTCTATATTCATGGTTGCTGCGGTACTCAGAAATATAATGAAATAATTATGTTTATTATAAGGATTGCCAAAAAGGACTGTTGACATTTTTAAAAGATGTACCCTCTCTGGTAAATTTCTTTTAAATGAATCAGAATCATGAGAGATAAGTCAGAGGCAGAAGAACAGTTCTAATGTCTCTATTGATAATTCAATGAATGGCTTAACCGGCACATTTCACATATTTGTTTTTTGTTTTTGTTTTGTAGGAATAAGCCGTACCTCTTTTTTATAGACCCTTAAATAAGAGGACAGCATGAGGAAAAAGCAGATGCAGGACATGTTGGTCCATTTTCCTGTCACTGACTTAATTCCTTTCGGTGTGCTTTGAATTAATCACTCCTCACTCCCCATTACAGGCAAAGCACAGGTTCCTAGAACATTCATAACAAATGGAATCCATTTATAAATATTTTAAACAAATACATTTTCCCTTTACAAAAGGTTACTGTGCATGCCTTCTTTATCAGAAAAAGGGGCTCCCCCCCCATCTTGAAAACTAAAGACTTGGCTATAAAAATTCCAGCACTTTCCAGGCAACTTTTAAATGAAAAAAGTTTTTTTTAAGTGTTTTAGCCACCTTTAGGTTATGTTTTTGGAGTTAGCCCACAATAAAACAGAAAACTGTTACGGTGAAATGGTAAATACGGTTTCAGTCCCTCATACTGCTATTGTTTTTTTTACCATTTAATTTAACTGTGACTCATCAACATAGTAGAAGAGCAATGATGAATGTTAACATCCAATCTATTTAAACTTTGAGTTGTATTCCTGTGCCTTAGCTCTCTTTTACTCAGTAAGTACCGAATGGATATCTGAAATTATTTTTAACAGTGTTTTAATATTCTGCATAAGTTAGGACAAATTAAAGAAATACCCTTATACAGTAAATACACTTCCCAAATAAATACACTTAATTGATCATAGTTGAACATACCACTTCATATACAGTATACTGTGTGCATAAATTGGGGTCTATTTGCAATGAAACACACAATCTACTTACAGTATTTCTAGATATCACTAATAAATATCAATCAATGATGTACATCACAAAGTAGTGTGTTACAGTAGCTGCACTCATAGGTTGGTTACTATCACCAAATGCATACAAAATCCTCTTTAAGTGATATAAGTGACAATTCATATTGTACTGCAATCAGAAGCAGACATAATCAAAAATGCTGCAAGATATTGTTATTAAAGTTTCAATATAATTTGTGTCTTAGTTACTGAGGCATCAAGTGAGACACTTGCAGTACATTCACAAGGAATGTACTTCATTTATTGTTGTTATAGTAATGCAGATTTGTCGTAGCATATGTTGCCTAACTTTCTCCGATTACCGTCTCTAATGTTGTTTAACAATGAACTAAGCATAATTTTAGGAAACTGTTTCTCTGCTCTCTGAGTTTAATTCCATAGGCACTGTAGCTAAATGAGTAGTGAACATCACCTCTGGCAGTATTTGATCTGTGGTTTGTTGCAAATCCAATTATATGTGTTCTTTTTGATTCTCTTATTATGTTTCTGCTTGGAACATTGTTTGCCAAGCATATCTTGCTGAATAAACACAGCTTTCTAAAAAGACTTCTCAAAGCTTCTTACAGGAACATGTAACACTAATTAGCTTCCCTTGTACACATCTTGGCAATCTGATTGTTGTTATCTCTTTTACAGGAAGATTTTTAATGAAATAGTTCTAAGTTGTACTCTAAGAAGAAACATCTACTGAGATCATTGCAGAATGATTTCGAATGAAAATTAAATAGAAGGATAATGCACACAGAAGATCATACAGTATGCGACAAAACTGGTGAATGTGAAAAAAGACCAAATTACCATAATGACCTCAGCCATGAAATGTATACAGTAGATGTTAGGAGTGAATATGCCTTCTGCAACAGAAGAAATGTTTTGCAACCAATTGTTATTTTTGCCTGATCAACTTAATTAAGATACTGTAGCTAGCCTATTTTTCGTTGACATTTTACATATCCAACATATTCAGTAAAAAGCTTTAGCCGGGGAAAAACAATTTTCTCCCACAGCACACAGCCCAATTTAAAGACTGAAGTTTAGCACAACAGTAACATCCTTTGAATGCTGTCCTTAGCAAGGATAGGCAAAGCTCTCTTCTCTCTTTACCATTACACAGCAAAGAGCAAGCAGCCTAATCTGGATCACGGACAACCCAGCCAGCTAAATTTTCAGGAGTATAAGTATAAATCGTTTTTATTCACATTATAATTCTTTAAAGTTGAACTACTATTCCAAACATGTTTTAGTGCTTAGTTCACAATTGCAAATACTTATTTACTTGTATGTGCAAATATAAATATGATTTAACTATATGAGTCTGATAAAACCTATAAACTAGACCATAATGCATCATAGTTAATAAATTTTCATTCTGGTGTTATCAACTCGTATAATTATTATCCCTGAGTGAATGGATAACTATTTGTATTACAGCAGATCAATGCATGTTTTCTGTTTTATCAATAAATTGTATATTGTGTATCTAGAATATACAGTATGTGTGATACTGTAAATTATTACTTTTATTTCATTCCTAACAGTTGACAAAGCACTTCAAATTGTTACAGTAAATTAAAAACCATCACATTGTTACATTATCTATATGGTGTTTGACTTCTCTATTCTTTAGATTCACTTACTTCATATCTCAGGATCTGACACAGTAAAATATTTCTTTGAAGGCTGTGACTATAGAAATGTACTACGTAAAGGTAATTCAAAGCATCAAGGCATAATGTCAGTTTTGATTCTTTTTACATTACAAAGCAGCAGCAGTAAACATCTCTAAAATATAAAATATCAGTAAGAAAGCCAGTTAGTCTTTATGAATTGTCTTGTATTGTATGATCCATACTGGCTTGATCTCAGAAGTGAAAAAGTAAAAAAGAGTGCTTGCCTAATCAAGGAGAATCCTCTTAAATTCTGTTATTGAAGTCTCATTTCACCTCTTTTCAAGCTTGGGAGTGCAGTCTGCAAACCATGTAAACTCATCCAGATCTTTGACGAGATCTTGCTCACACAGGTGGGATACTATATATTCCAAAACAAAACTATTGCAGGTCACATAAATTTGGAATGCCCAGATACTAAACCCTAGTTTGTATTTTTATTACTTTAACGTGTACTGTAATTCTGATTGTCATGAAGTTCATAAAACAATTAAAAGGTAGAGTAAAATTAAAGGGAGTGTAAAACTTTGGTTAATTTTTGGAACATTCAGTTTTTACAACAGGTTTGTTTTGTTTTGGATTCAGATAATCAATCTACAGTATGTTACTAGCACATTTCAGTTTGGCCCTGAAGTCATCTGAATCCAAGATGCCTGCTTTAAACAGTAGCTGTCAGTGCACCTTATCTGTATTAGAAGCTCAATTTAATTACATTTTTCACTATTTATAACCTTTCAATAGTGAGTATTTATTTTTAATGCTAGCATTTACTCTTCATTAAAAGACACAGAAATATTCGAAAAAAATGCCTTTTGGGTCTGATTTAATTGAAATTTTATGCTGTTCAAATGTCTCTTAATAATTCAGCATGCCTTCTGAGATTTTGTGTTGTGTAATTCACTGTACAGTAAATAATACAGGAGAGATACAGGAAAAACCTTGAACGAAGTCAGGAAGACATAATTTGCTCTATCAGAAAGTAATTTACAAATGTCACAGATATTGCATTTTCTTTATGCCCTGGAACAAATATACATATTGGATTTAAATATTTATTACACTGTTATCTATATTCAGAAATGCAGAAATATTTAGAAAAATGATGATACACTAGGGTGGTACAGTGACACAGTATTTAGCATCGCTGCCTTGCAAGCTGGGGTTCCATTTCTAGGGTGCATGATTATATGTTCTCCCAGTGTTCATATGGGTTTCCTCCGGATGCTCCAGTTTGCAAAGACAGTGCAAAGACATATCGGTAGGTTAATTGGCTTCTGGTGTGTGTGTATTTGTGCTTGTGTGTGCCCTGCAGTAGACTGGTGTACCATCCAGGGTGTATCCTGCCTTTAGGTCATTGCTTACTGGGATAGGCTTCGACTTCATTCCCCTACAACCCTATATTGGATAAAGTGTTTAGAGAATGGATGTATGTTAGAATATCCATCCAGCCATTTTGTTACTGCTTTCGACAATAGTGCAGTCAATAATATAGAGGTCTTTTAAACATCAGCCAGATTGATTAGTGATCGACAACAATGCAGATTTGTCTGCTGACATCATCCATTATAAATCTACCTGGAGCCTACAGGATGTCACAGGCACAGTATTTATTTTCACAGTTTACTTCCTTTACACCCCTTTTCCAGAATCTACATATATCCCCACTAATTACATTTGCTGCTTCCTCTATTATCAGAAGACAATGAAGCTGTGGGTCAGTGTTTCATGCTTCATGTACAGTACACATGAATATTATCAATAGAGTATGTTTACAGTTATTCCAAACAAGCATTAACTTAAGAGGACTATTGCAAGTACAACCTACAGATATCAAATATCTTGTGTCCACATTTTCCAAATCCTTTTTTATTAATTCAGTTTCAGAAGGGTAAAAAAAGTAGCGCTGAGCTTGTCATTATGAGTCACTCTTTCCAGCAAATATCTTGCACTTAGACAAGCAATGTACTATTTAAAATTATTGCCAGAGTTTGGGCTATGTTTTCTAGGGCTCAATAAAAGCATGTCATTATAATACATATGTAGTATTTAGATAAAGGAATAACACAATTTGCAGTTCATATTACATAACATTCAAAAATCAATTTGAAAAGTGACAAAGTACAAATACACAGTACAATGTGATAGCTAATAGACGTAAGAAAACTTAAGATATCAGAAATATAAAGAACATATTTAACTGAAGAAGTAATCAGAATATGTTATTAAACATATACTGTACAAAATACAGAATGTTTTGATACACACTTACATATGTTGTAACAGAAAGAATAAGGTTCTGGATACCGAGATGAAGTTAAACAGATGAGTTTATTGCATGCAAGGAACAATAAAGCCAAAGTCTTGTTTCCCGCAAGAAACAACAAAACCGAAGTATTGTTCCAAGTGCCAGTACAAACTTGAGGTTTATATAGTCCTTCTTTGCTGCTCTGATTCGTCATTCGTTATTATGGTAAAGGGGGGAGGTCATGTGTTTGACCAGTTTACAGCTTTTTGGCCAAATGGTCAGGGATTAGTCTCCAGGGGGTTCCCTAGCTCCCCTAGCTCTCATCTGGAATCCTTATCAGCTAACCCCCTTCCTGCCATAAACTCCAGCCTAAGAAATCTAATCTTCATGCAGAAAGGACTTAAAATTAACACCGTCTTCACATCTTACTTCACATATAACCATCGCAATTTGCATTTCTGTATTTTTTTTTATTTCATCTTTCCCAAACATTTTCACCTGAACTGAAGGTCCGTTCAGTTCAAGAACTGATTAAGGGTTTGCAGAAGATCCATTTAAAACAAATATACTGTACCTGCATCTATTTGGCTATTATTTATGCTCATAATAATTATTTGGTCTAAGCACAGAAGTGAGCAAAACTAAAGAAATATTGCAAACTGTATGCAAAACACATTATCACAGAATATAAAAAAGTGCATCTTATCATCTCTTACGAATACTCTCTGGCACAGCTAGCTCAGCAAATATCAGGGTACATTGTGGAACACATCTGATTCCTCTGCTGCATGTAGTAAGGAAAGAAATTCCAAGTTTACTATTACTGTACTAAAACTATAGAAGTTTTACAAAATGTTTGATTGAATACTTATACTAGTGCATTACACGATTTTAACTTTCCTGGATTAAATTCTATATGTGTTTATGTATCCAAGTATTTGGCTTATTTTTTTACTATATCCCCACACTGTCTAGAGATTCAAATAATGTGTCAACATAAACATCTAAGTCTTTTTAATAAGTAACTTATTTGACATCCTGGACAGAACACCAGTCCATTGCAGGCCACATACACAGACACATACACTCACACCAGTTCTAATTTTCACAGAAGCCAATTAACCTACAGTATAGTGGTACTATAGTTTTGGACTGGAGAAAA
Source organism: Lepisosteus oculatus (assembly GCF_040954835.1). Lineage (NCBI taxonomy): Eukaryota > Metazoa > Chordata > Actinopteri > Semionotiformes > Lepisosteidae > Lepisosteus > Lepisosteus oculatus. The sequence continues at coordinate 41,011,930 of NC_090696.1, read as the reverse complement.
TCCACACAAACATGGGGAAAACATACAAATTCTACGCAGATAGCACCCCAGGTCTAGAACTGAGCCACGGGCCCCAGCACTGTAAGGCATCAATGTTAATCATTCCAAGATCCACCCTATTTTAAATATACTGATTGAAAACAGAAATACAACATCTCCTCCTCCACACTCTGGCCCTCCCGTCTATGTGGAACAGGCTGAAGAGTCCATCGCAGCCTCTGTCTGGATCAAGCCAGTCCGGTGTGACGTCCAGGAGGTGTGAGCAGAGCGCCTCTGACAGGTCGCCTTGCTCTAAGGCCAGCAGCATGGAGCCTCACTCTCCTGTCACTGATGCGGGCATTGTGTCTGCCGGCAGTTTCAGCAGCAGTACAGGTGGCAGATCTGAAACTGTCTCTCAGATAGACCAGTCTGATGTGTTGGTCCTGCTCTAGTGTGGTCACTTGAGGACAAGTGGATCTTGAGCGGTCATCTGTCCTGCCGTTCTGCAAAAACCTTCTCTGCAGTCGGGACACAGTAGAGTGACTTACTCCATAGTGTCTGGCAATGCTGGCACATTACATGCCTGGCAGCAGCATGCCAATGGTCCTCTCCCTTGCTTCTGGTGACATTCGAGGCATTATGGAATTCACAGAAAACTGGCTTAGTGTGACCTTTTTCTTGCAGTGACCTAAACTTTGAATTAAAGCCTTTTTAAAGGTGACCTGATCAGGTATTGTTCCACCTGGACCTCATTGGTAAAAGTGCACCTACTGTAAGGAGCTTTCGTGTGATTGGCAAGTTGCAATAACTCACTGCACAAGCTGTATTGCTGGTCAGAGGGCTTTAAGCAAATTGACAAACTTTTTGTGAAAGTATTCTCATTCCAGAAAATGTTGTGTTTCTTTTTTCCATCAGTATATATATTTTTTCAAATATATAGGTCATATATAGGTCTTTAAAGAACCAGAATGGGATATTGAACTACATCTCCCAGAAAACTATTAAGTTATCAGTGTTAACTGTGTCCACAAGATTTTATGAGGATATACATACAGTGTGACTTGTACAGTATGTATTTCATACATACAAGGGTAAGGCAAACAGAAGAACTGTTTCTGTTTGAAATTGCTAGTCCTGGAAAATGTAAGACAGGAACATTTGGGGATAAAATTAAATTTTAATCAGAGAGCTATGTCAGTGTATGAGCTGTAAGGAATAAGGTTAAGTCCACAATGAAAGCAAAAATAAAGAAGAAAAATAGGAAGTGTGAGACACCTGAAGAAGGTTTAATGACCAACAGTAAGTGTTGTGTTTTTATCTTCTTTCTTTTTATTTCCAGTATCAAATTAACCTTGCCATGCTCCTATAGATACTGTAGATTTCTAAAAGAGAAAGAATTAGAGCAATGTCTGCTACAAAATAGCATAGCCACCAGATACTTAGACAAAACTCATTAAGTTAACTAGATTACCATTTAACTAAGACTCCAGTGAGTAGGGTTTTGTTTTGTCTCTTGTAAAGATTGTTCTTTCTAAACACTGTTTTCTTGATGTACTTCATTACTAAGAAATAAGATACTGAATCATTAGCACTTTTTTAGAAAATTTGCCTTCTTTATGGTTCTTATAGTACTTATCTTGTTAGACTAGATGATGGAGATCAAGATGCTGGTGTAGGGAAAACCGGTTCAGGGACGCCAAATATGTAATCATAGTGGCTCTCTGAAGGCACCAGTTCTGTAGGGTTTGGGCATTTACTGAGACAATTATTAATTGTAGCAGTAAATCACAAAGTTGATTCTTTTGATGGCTTTAGAATCCAACCATGCGATATAACTCAAACAACGCACACACACAGGTACTAATACACGAGGATACATTTATTAATACATAGAATATGCCTTAAACCTAACAGATCTTATCGAGAGGGTTATCAGAATACAAAAGGTATATATTCGGTCAGTTACAAAGAGTTACATATATCAAGAGGACATACGTTCAGTATATCATTCATTAAGACCGTTTCGTAAAGTGAACTTGGTTACAACTTCTACATTAGATACTCAAACAAGTACATAACTCTTAGGAATTAAATTGATATCAACTGGTTGGGATAACAATTGAATTCTCGAGCTGTAATGCATTGAAGTTGAATACTTATCCAATCTCTGGGGATTCAGATCTCCTGCGGGCACAAAGAAACAGTTGCAGGCTGTTGCTGTCCAATCCGCGCTCTCTGGCTCGGTGCCAGGCTGTGCTGTGCGGCTTGCGACGGTGCGCTGCTGATGCTCACTGACCGGCTAGTTAGTGTTGGCTTTAACTAGCAAAGTTTGTGCACAGGAGAAAAGATGACTGTGGGTCCCAGCAAGTCAGGAAGAGGACCGGTTCGTTCCTGATGAAGAGCTAGTTCTGAATAGTGATTCAGCTGTCCACAGTTCCGACCTGTTCACGAGGCCTGCTGCTGGTTACTCTCTGGCAACCTCCACTCTAGACTCTTAGAACAAAGGAAAGTTCTGGCACTCGGACACACTGGCCGTTCCGTGGTTGTCCGGGCTGAGTCTCAGGATGGTCAGGAGGCGCGCTGCGAGAATGTCCTGCCCTTGGGATTCTCCTTTGAATTCCCTTTAGAATTGTTGAATCTGAATCTGAATCTGAATCTGAATCTCTATCTGAATCTCTCAGGCTCTCTGTGTTGCCTGTTTTTACCTGGAGGAACTTCAGCTCATTGATTGGCTGAAAGTTCCATGGGCATCAGAGTCCCACGTGGGTTACTCGGCCCTACCAGTCCCTGATTGGTTGATCAAGGTGAGATATGAGTCACTTAGTCCTGACACTTAGTAATGCAGTCCAGATGTCCAACTGGCACTCCCTAGACAGATAGGCGCCAATGGATGACCATTGATCATGATAGCCAGGCTTAGCTAAGTGCATCCCCCTTTGGGAGCTGTCCTTATCAAAAGAAAACATCTTGCATGAATAGTTTCTCTGTGGCTGCACCACAGAGATGAACAGAGAAATGGGGCCTCATTTGGGAAGCTCAGAAACACTTAATTCTGCCTTATTATTAAGCCTCGCCGCTACACTGGGAAAACAGAACTCCTCCTGACCTTGAATAACAAAATAGGCTCATGCATGCAGTATACTAGCTAGATACTCTGGAACAGCTACAGAACATGAAGTTTACAATGGAGGAGAGGCTACCCAATCAATCTCTGTTTTTAGTGGTAACTTCTTGATTTGTTTTTTACTAGATCACTACTTCCCCATCTAAGTAATCCTGAAAGACACAGCAGTGTGAGGAGTTAGATATACAGTACAGTGCATTCCCTAAGCGGCTTATTTCAGACAACTATTACTTATATTGCTTATAGTGCTATTGTAATGGGAGCCAGTCCGGACTCCTGTGAAGTGCATAGTTTAGGACCATGTGCAGACGGTATAATCCGGAAGTGACTGGAGTAGGACACCGGGGGAAAGACAGCAAGATCAGGACAGGATGACAGAAGGGGGCTATGACGGCTGTGATCTGGTGTTCAGGGGGCTTGGCGCAGGTGAACGAGTCCAAAACAGTCCAAATAGGGAAACCAGGGCACAGTGCAATATCAAAAACTGGGAGGTCCATCCAAGACGAAGACAAGAATAAAACGGGGACATGGAATCAGGAACAAGGAAGTAAAAAATAGAGTGACGAGGGCAGGCGCTCTGAGCCCCCAACTCAGCTGGTCATGATGCCATTCGATAACCTATGCCCTCAAGTTGCGTACGTGGGGCGACTTGATGCTAGGCGGGCCTCCAGGCATCCGTCTTCCAATGCAGAGGGGCAGGTGAACGTGATAATGAAACTAAAATGCAAAAGGGCCATAGCACCCTCTAGAGGAGGGATGATGATCATGACAGCTATGAATAATGTTACCTTCTTGATTTATAATTGCAAAGTTAAATTTTAAACTAAGCACAGCCTAGCAAACCAATTCATATCTTATTGTCAATCTATAAAAAACTATTGAAAAGACAAAGATGAAAAGTAATGATGGTCTAAGTAGAAAAAAGATGGTATTATGTTAACTAAAGAATTGATCTTTCTGGTGATATTTGTTATTCAGAAGTTCTGAATGTTTTAAGGCCCCTACTCTCCTTCACTTCCTGGCCTTTTAAAAATCCCCATCTGACTTAACTTGTAATTAATTTAGCATTAAATTTTTCATTTAAAATAATCTTTGCTTTGATCTCCCAGAATTCCTAAATGTAATGCATTTCCCTTCTTCATATAACAGTTCATTAGCTAGGGAGTGATTTCTGCATTTGCCAGGTTATTGTTCCATATGGTGCACACACTCCTACTGTATGCTGTTGCTCACTTATTGTTGTTGTTGCCTTCTTCTCAGAGTAATTGCTTTTATTCCCTGTGGTTGCCAATGAAATTACTTGTGGATTCTTTCTACTAAGTCTAAATGACATTGCTGTTCATTATCTATTTTAGTGACAGCTACTTTGCAAAGTCTATTGTAAACTAATTTGAAGTTGGAACTGTACTTAGAATAATTGAGTCTCATCTTTGTATTTAGAAAAAATAATACAGTGGGTTAAAGGTGCTCTTTTTCTTGTTACATCAGAAATAAATATTCTGAAAATGCAATAGTTCAGGTGGGTAGCTGCGTCACCATGCATAGGCTGTAATAGGTTTATTCCATGCTGAAAAGAGAAGAAAGAAAACACAATACACAATAACTGTGGAGCCTTTTACTGGTGTGAAAACGACAGGACAGTAAGCAAAGATAATGTAGCGTAGGAGAACTGCAGCTAGGATCACATCTTTCCCCTTCTCTCAATGACAGACTAATTTTCTTCTAAATTCTCTATTCATTGTAGGTTTCATTTCACACCTCTCTTCACCTATCCTGACTTCACACTATCTGATTGACCACTCTGTCTGTCCCCTGCTCCCACCCCTCGCTCCTCCTCTCTCCCAGCTTGTGTTCTCCTTCTCCATTACCTTTGCTTACTGCCCTGTCTTCTCGCACCTGAAGAAGGCTCCACAGCAGAAACGTTGTGTTTTCCTTCCTCTCTTTTCAGCATGGAATAAACCTATTACTTGTTCCTTCTGAAAATTCAGTCCTTCTTTACTTGTAACACAATTATTTACCTCCCACATTCTCATTACACCCTTAATTGTGCTATGAAAAGTAGTTTTTTTTAACTTTGCCCATTAACTGATTGTTGATTATTGTTTGCTTCATATACAATTGTATCTAAAAAAAATTAAATTGGCAAATATAAACCTTTTTTCATGTTTAAGAAAATACTGGATCTTACTAAACATAGGGATTATGGTAAGAAATCATAACTGTGATAATTATATCGGGAATTCACAAACTTATTTCCTGCTATCCCCCCCTTATGGCTACTGTATATGACTATATGATAGTCACTATATGATAGTGTAACGAACAGTTCTTTCCGGACCCTATAAGGACAACACAATCCGAAGAAGTGGGGAAACACTAGGGAAATGTCATGCAGGAATACAGGGCTGAAAACAGGGGGGCGTGTCCAAGGTGCGCTGGTGCACGGGGGAGGTGTGGCCGAGGCAAACAATCCAAAAGAATAATCCTTAGAGGGTATCCAAAACACAAGGGTAAGTCCTAAAACCAGGAGATCCATCAAAACACGGAATTAAAACCAGAAACCGGGTCAGAACCGGCGGACAGGGAACATGAACGGGAACAGAGATTAAAACTTTAACGGGACCAGGAGCTTCCAGGTCCTGGACTCGCACGGTACGGAAACCAGATGCAGAGCCCGGATGAGCGTCAGCGCCTGGCTTTTAAGGTGGGCTGGAAATAGGAATAGGAAGTCTTAAGTGAAAGAGCTGGAGCACCCTTAAGGAGGGGGGACTATAATCGTGACAGATAGTCACAGTTCAATCATATGCTTTTCATATAGAGTATCTTGCAAAACATTTTACCGCATTCCAATGATGTCCTGTTTTGTTCAATTAAAAAATGTATACAGTATGTATTTTTAAAGTGTGTATTTTTATTGAAAATTGAATGCTTACACAGAACATGATTTTTAGTGAAAGAAGTTAAATGTCTGTAAAACCTGCTAAGGCAACTCAAAAATGTTGATTGCATAAGTAGTGGATACATCTGTTCCAGCTTTGTACACTGGGTTGTATTTTCATCGATTCCCCTTCCCAATCTTGCTCAAACTCTGTCAATTTGATTGGGGCTCATCAGCAATGTTCTAATCCTGCCACAGATGTTCTGTGGGATTCAAGTCGGCCTTTGACTAGGTCACTTGAGGACAAGCTCTTTCTTCTTGTTAATCCACTTCAGTGTAGCTAAGGCCTTGTGATTTGGTTCAATATCCTGCTGACAGGTGAATTTTCATGGACGTTCCACATCCTTGGCAGAATGAAACAGGATTTGCTCTATGATTCGTCTGTACTTTACTTCCTCCATTTTCCCCTTAATCTTGACAAGTTTCTGAATCCCTGCTGATGAGAAGCCGCCCTATGATGTAAAGGTGCCTCGATGCTTGACATTAGGATTAATTTTAACTGGGTGGTGTGTTCTGTTTAGTTTGTGACAGATTTAAAACACTTTGCATGTAGACTAATACTGTACATTTCTTACACTTGACCATAAAACCTGTTGCCAGATTTGCAGTATTATTTAAATTATTTGTATTATTTGTTGTCCTTTTTTTTAGTAATATCTTCCTCTTGCCACTTTGCCATTCAGAGTGCATAATTGCTTTATAGAGAGTTATGAACATTTTTTCCCATTTCAGCCACTAAACCCTCTCACTCATTTCTTCTTTTCAACCATTTCTTTCGTGCCTGGATCCTCAGTTTTGAGGGACAGCCTGTTCTACTGTATTTCTACACCTTCCCTTTCTTAATGATCAGCTTCACTGTGCTCAAAGGGATAGTCAGCGGTTTTTTAATTTTTTATATCCTCCTCTTGATCTTTGCTTTTATACTGTACCTGAGTTGTTCTTTTAAGCTCCTTGGCCCTTACAGTTGAATATTTGCTTGAAACACACAACCTGACTGAGGGACCTTAGCTCTGTATTTGTTCTGAAAGCATGTGAGCTTCTATTTTTATTCAAAGATTTATGTGAGCAATAGAAGAGGATCTGAGTACTTATGCTATTAGCAAATATTTTAGTTTTTGTTGTTTCTTTTCTGCTGACATTTAACTTCTTTTACCCACAAATACTGTATGTTCAGTTTGAGAATTCAGGTTTTTAATAAAAATATTCCTCTTCAGATGGCTGTCATAAAACAAGTTGTACAGTACGTGCGAGGATATACAGGCCTCCTCTAGAAAAGACCTCTGCTACCTGTTTGAGGGTCCCGTTCACATCAATCAAAAGAAACTGTCACGCCCTCTGCAGCCAGAGGGCGCTCCTTCTCTGTCCTGTCCCTAGTTGCCGGTCTGCTGTCCTTCCTGTCCCTCTCTTTCCCTTGGGCTATATATTTCCGGGTCTTGCACTCTGTCCTGGCTCAGCATTGATGTTCGGATGTCCTGAGACCCGCCTAGCACCAGGGCGCCCCACGTCCGCTCCCTGAGGGCATAGGTTTCTATACGGCATTCCTGAACTCTTTGCACTAATGAGCCCGGGCCCTTTTCCCGTCTCGCCGCTACGCATATGGGTCTTTTTCTGCCCTCCTGCTCCCCACGGTTAGTCCCTTTGGACGTCCGTGACAGAAACAAGTTGGAATGGCACCCAATGGTACCACCATTGAGTGAAAGGTCCGAGACCTCAAGACCCCTTGATGACATAAAGCCACCTGAATACATTTGTTCCAGAGCACTGCAAGGCAGTAAAAGAGTGAGAGGAACACTGCTCTGAATTCCAAAATAATGGTGTGTTAATCTCAACCCATACCAGAGGAATTGGTGATCACTTGTCTCCACAACAACTTTCTCAGAGGAACCCCAAGGAAGACATTAGGTGCTTTCCAGTTCACAGAATTCCATGGGTCCAACCTGGGTCAAGTTACAACACTTTAGCACTTTAAATTTGTGAACTTTTTAAGACTACAGTCAAGTATATAATGGTCAAGGTAAGGTAATGCATCATTAAGAGCACTGAAGATGTTCTGTCATACTATCAGCCACTGTGCTGAGTACAAAACAGGCGATAGAGTTTGCTTGACTTGCTAGAGCCACACTCATTGCATTAAAGAAGACTTTAGCAATTTCTGGGGTTCACCTACTGTAGAACCATATTGGAACTGTATAAATCATTTTTTCTGTTTTAAAATAATTATTAACATCTCTTGATAAATCTTCACACCTGCAAAAATGCATTTTCTTCCCTGCCTCATTGGTGCACAGGTGCAATATAGTGTATAAAAATGCATTATTTCACTTAATTACTAGAAAACATAACACTTGATTAGAATAGGCTTATCTATGAGAGTGTGGCTTCCATCAGAGCTGAAGATAATAATGTTTAGGGGATTTGCACCTACAGTATATCACTAAAGGTTTTGATCTTTCAAACAACCTTTCTACTGTGGCTCCCTGCTGGGCAGTTTCTCGAATATGAGCAGAACAAAAGATCCGGAATTGCAATTGAACTGATTTTGTATTAGAATCAAAGACATTCATGACAGAAAGAAGCATCTTCAAATTGGATCTTCAAATCTGTGATTTCATCAGTTGGAATCTTGAAATTCTAAATAAATTCAGTGGCCTTTGATTGGCCAAGATTGAGACTGTCCTTGACAATGTCTTTTAACTCACCCGTCCAATCAGCAATTTTGATGACTTTTTTTTTTCTCTTTTATGGGATTTTGTGTTGCTTGCATGTGAACTCTGATCTCTATTTTGCTTTCAGTGCTGACTCCTGACTGACTTTTTTTCTTTAGGGAATTGTTTTGCCTCACTTTCTGAGTTTTCAGCTTGTCTCATATCTTAAAAAACATTTAAAGAATGTTTTGGATAGTAGACATTTTATGGGTATGTCTTTGATTTTAGAATTCAATTGCACTCTTGTCATCTGTCATGGACTTAATTTATGACCTGGTGACAACAGGGATGTTCAAAACCATTCCTGGTGTTCAGAACAACATATGATTGAGAAGTGCAACCTGCTGTCACGACCACCAGGCAGTCAAGACCAACTCGTAAGCGAGCTAATCAGCCCCAGCAGTGGGTGATTATTAACAAACGCCGCCGCACGAGTTAAACCACCTGCTCACACTCCACCGTGCCGTGTGCAGTGCTATTTATTCCATCTTCACCTGCTTCCCGCTGCTCGGTATTGAGTCTACCCCTTGAGAGCTCTACCTGGCGGTTTTTCCCCGTACCTTGTTTATTCTGGTTTTTGGACTCCCCTTCTGCCTTTTCAACTTTGCACCTCGCCTCTTGCCCCGGACTGTTTGCTACCGGAGATCTCCCTGGATTACGATTTGCCTTTCGCCTTTTGACCACGACCTCGCCTCTCGTTTTGGTTTGTTCGCCTGCCTCATCTATTACCCGTGCCTGTGTCTGCACAGGATCCTTGTATCTTCCCACCAGGGATTCCTAACACCTGCCTGCTTATGTCTATCATAATCCAAGCATACAAACTTATTATTATTTAACAGAGCACTTTCAACAATGTGACCTAAGAAGTTTTGCAATTCATCATACATTATGATACAGGATTATCATACATTGTGCAAAGTTTTAGTATTGTAGGATTTAATTTTTAATATGAGGATTGAAATGATAATGATCATACAGCTGTGAGCACTGCCCAGAATCACAAGGATAAATGGAGAAAGTGCAGACTGGTTCCTTTGACTATCTGCCTATCTGACACACAGTCAGGTCAAGTCTCATTGGAGCAGAACACAAGCCTTCAGAAGACCAGGAAACGTTAAGGATTACTGTTTTTCTTGGTCATGATTAATCATTGCTCAAACCTCAAACTGTACATTATAATATCAGACTCATTAGCCCAGCCTGCACTAAGAATTAACATCTTAACTAGAAGAGATGTTCAGGTGCTTACTAAAACATTTGACATTTGTTCATTTTTCTTTGTGGAATTCTGAGAACTAAAAATCGATCCAAAAATTGATCAGTCCACAGTTTCTTAATGCCAACCTTATGAAGAAGATGATATTTATTGACGACAAGAACAACGTCTTTCTTTCTTGTGTCTAACTTTATTTTCTTTTGTTGAATAATGCTTCCAAACTTTTTTACATCATTTGTTTCTTATAAAGGATTGCAGAAATGAAGACATAAAAATGTGCATTTTCTTCTGCCCATAGACTGAACTGTGAGCTAAAATAAACTATATTAAATAAATCTTTTTTTACCAAAAAGAAATTGTTTTGTCCAATATGTAAGCCTCAAAATAATCCAGTTATACATGTAAAAATCCATATCTCTGCATTTTGAGACAAACACTTCAATAGCCTGTAACCTTGGAGCATGCATTAATGGACACCTGAGAGCTTATTGCTTCTTGTAATGGCTGGGTTAGCATCCTAAGGATTGCATCATTCCATTATGGCAATAGTGTGTATAATGACCCTATAAAATTGACATACTTTACTCCCATTCTTCAACCTTTTTTGCTCTTTTTTATGATATTATACAGACACCACAGAGGCTGTTTTGCAATCTGGTCCCTTAATGTCCACAGTATTATTAGCACCTGATTGCAGTGAAATAACACATTACCTTCATTTTAAGAGATTCCTAGGCCGATTTCATTTAACATGTTCTCGGGTAAAATATTTAAGTTTAAAACTTGGAAATTCCAGCATAATATTCACAGGGTTGCTTAATAGCCCTTCATGTGAATCAAAATAAAGTCTACTGATTTCAAACACAGTGGAGTATGTTCCTTCATGTTTTGTGAAAATCTGGTAGCTTTAATATTTTATGTTTTTCATATACAGTAGAAGTACTACTATTTTAATGTTGTAAGTGCTTTATTAATCCATATTCAGAAAACATACATGTTTTCTGGTCTTTTTAGAAAAGAACAGATACCAACCTACCCAAAACACTAAAATTACAATATTAAAGTGGTGTGTGCTGTACAGCTACCAGTATTACTGAGATACCAAACAGGGGGCACGTTAGAACAAAACAGGTATAAAATTAAAATGAATCATGGATTAAAAAAGGAATGGAGCACTGGGACAAAGGAGTGAGGAAGTGAAATAAGGAAGTGTTACAAGTGTAGCGGTGAGGCTTATTAATAAGGCAGAATTAAGTGTTTCTGAGCTTTCCCAAATTAGGCCTCATTTCTCTGTTCATCTCTGTGGTGCAGCCACAGAGAAAGAATTCATGCAAGCTGATTTAAGATGTTTTCTTGTGATAAGAAACCAGCTCCCAAAGGGGGATGCACTTAGCTAAGCCTGGCTATCATGATCAATGGTCATCCATTGGCGCCTATCTGTCTAGGGAGTGCGAGTTGGACATCTGGACTGCATTACTAAGTGTCAGGAGTAAGTGACTCATATCTCACCTTGATCAACCAATCAGGGACTGGTAGGGCTGAGTAACCCACGTGGGACTCTGATGCCCATGGAACTTTCAGCCAATCAATGAGCTGAAGTTTCTCCAGGTAAAAACAGGCAACACAGAGAGCCTGATAGTTTCAGATTCAGATTCAGATTCAGATTCAGATTCAACAAGATTCAGTAAGATTCTAAAGGGAATTCAAAGGAGAATTCCAGGTCAGGACAGCCCAGGAGCAGAAGGCTCCCAAGGGCAGGACATTCTCGCAGCGCGCCTCCTGACCATCCTGAGACTCAGCCCGGACAACCACGGAACGGCCAGTGTGTCCGAGTGCCAGAACTTTCCTTTGTTCTAAGAGTCTAGAGTGGAGGTTGCCAGAGAGTAACCAGCAGCAGGCCTCGTGAACAGGTCGGAACTGTGGACAGCTGAATTACTATTCAGAACTAGCTCTTCATCAGGAACGAACCGGTCCTCTTCCTGACTTGCTGGGACCCACAGTCATCTTTTCTCCTGTGCACAAACTTTGCTAGTTAAAGCCAACACTAACTAGCCGGTCAGTGAGCATCAGCAGCGCACCGTCGCAAGCCGCACAGCACAGCCTGGCACCGAGCCAGAGAGCGCGGATTGGACAGCAACAGCCTGCAACTGTTCCTTTGTGCCCGCAGGAGATCTGAATCCCCAGAAATTGGATGAGTATTCAACTTCAATGCATTACAGCTCGAGAATTCAATTGTTATCCCAACCAGTTGATATCAATTTAATTCCTAAGAGTTATGTACTTGTTTCGAGTATCTAATGTAGAAGTTGTAACCAAGTTCATTTATGAAATGGTCTTAATGAATGATATACTGAACGTATGTCCTCTTGATATGTGTAACTCTTTGTAACTGATTGAATATATATCTTTTGTATTCTGAAAACCCTCTCGATAAGATCTGTTAGATTTACATGCATATTTTATGTATTAATAAATGTATCCTCGTGTATTAGTACCTGTGTGTGCGCGTTGTTTGAGTTATGTCGCATGGTTGGATTCTAAAGCCATCAAAAGAATCAACTTTGTGATTTACTGCTACAATTAATAATTGTCTCAGTAAATGCCCAAACCCTACAGAACTGGTGCCTTCAGAGAGCCACTATGATTACATATTTGGCGTCCCTGAACCAGCATAATCTACATTATTTGGCGTCCCTGGGTGGGCATGGCAAGACTGAAATGAGTCAACCAAGCGGAATAATTCAATATAAAACGCCGCGGGTTTCATACACGACAATACAGTGTGCTGAAAGCCGAAAGGAAAAAAGTTCCCCTTGCTCTTTAAGCAGTGCTTGATTGTTTTGTGATCTTTTGCGATCTACCGGGTTGATTGCATACTTGATCTTGTGGTTTTCTGTGGTAAAACTGTGATTTCGTACTTAAAAGTAATACTCTTTAAGTTTAACGATGGTTGCTAAAAGGTCTGAATTCGAGTAGCTATTAAGCACTCTCTCTAGCAGCGACAGGTCTGACCAAGATCTCTTCCATATCTCCGTCAGCGGAGAAGCTAGGATAAATCTCCATTCTCTGAGAGAGCTAGCGAAGGACATAGAGAGATTTGACCCCGCAGTGTCAGAGAATAATATCGAGAGTTATATTCAAGACCTCAGGTATAACCTGCAGTACCTGCCAAACGCCACAGAACAGGAGAAAGTGTTTCTGGTTAGAAAAACTACCAGCAGAGCTGTACATGAGTGGATGGCTAGGCAGATGAAAGAAGTCTGTAATGACTTTGAGCAGCTATGTCAAGCACTTATCGAAGAATACAGTGCGTTTATTGACCCGACTGCCGCGACAGTCGCCGCACTTAACATTAAGCACGAGAGAGCAGAGTCCCCTCGCGAATATTACGAGAGACTTAGACGAACTTATTTTGCAGGGCGAAATGATGAGGGTTGCGAAGAGAACACACATTTCAAGGGTTTATTCATTGCGAATCTCCACCCGTCAGTCAGAAAGATGATCTTAATGCATACAGATGCACAGACCATGAAAATGACTGATATCAAGAGATTCGTGCAGAAAGCCTGGGAGTATGATGTCCAAAGTCACTCTGAGCAAAAAGTTGCTAAAGCGACTGCATTCGCCGTCAGAGCCAGCAGGGTTAATTCCCTCCTGCTCGAAGGAGCACAGGCTCCTGAGCTGGCTAAGCCCCGTTCCAAAGCACTCACACAGGACCGCACCCAGCGTCCTAAGTGCCATGAGAACACCGGGGGAGGGAAAGGGCTAGATAAGGCTGAACAAAAGGATTCAGTAGCCGCCCGCCTGGCCAGGCTTGAACAAGCTATATTAGGACAGGGACAACCGCTCCCCAAGGCTGCCGGAAGCGTGAATGAGCTGACATCTCCAATGGAGGAGGCGGAGACCCGCCCCCTCTCCCTCCCTCAGTCTATCTGATTGAGCGGAAGAGTTCCTGCCTGGATAAGGTCAGCCACTCCCAAGCGAGTGCTGACTCCACCCCTGAAGTCAAAGAGCAGGCAGTAAACCGCAGAGGAAAAGCAAGAAGCTTTTACCTCAAGGCTGCCATGGGAGATGTCTTACCCAGTGAGACACTGATTGACACTGAGGTTGAAAGGTGTTTGATGTCACACGGCAAGCTCAAACGGGTAGAAAAAGAAAAGGGCATGCGACTCAGAGAGGAACCTTTGGTGGATCACCAGAAAGGCAAAGTGTGGAAAAAGGTCAAGGCTCCTAAGCCTTCTGTACAGAAGGAAAGGGGGGCCAAGAGGCAGACTGTGCTCACACAGTGCCCACCGAACACAGAAGCCTATGTGAAGATTCCTTCTGTTCCCTCTGGACAAGAAATAAAAATATTTCCTTGTTCCCCAGATATACAGGGAAGTCGTGTCCCGGCTGAGGTCACAACAGCCTCCCTGCCACAGGAGCGGTGCTCCGAGCAGCCGCCTGATCCACCAGGTAAAGCACACCCCTTCTACATCCCTAAAGAGGAGCAGATCTCCCCATCTGGCGATGAGAAGGAGCTTTCCCTGTGCACCCTGGCACCCAAGAGGGTTCAGGAACACCACCCCGCAGTGGTGGAGGGATCCAGATGGCAGGAGAGCAGGTTGGTGATGTAGCCCTCACCCTTAGCCCTGAGAGGTCCTCTATTAGTGAGGATCTGCTTGAGCAGCTGTCGCAGGGCCACCGCCAGGTGCCCCTAGTGCAACATTCACAGGTTAGACAGGAGGTCCAGCTGGACGCTGAGACTACTGCGCTGTGGACACACCTGATCCCAGATGCCGATTCCCTCTGCTGTGACCCAGGGAACCTGCAGTCAGGTAACATTATTTCTCACAACTACCAGGTAGTGAGTGAGACTGACCTGATTGTTCCTGCCTCAACAGCAGGGTTGCCAACACACCCAGTCCCCCAGAAGGGACAGGGAATGAAAGCCGAGACGGTTTTCTTACAGCCACCAGCTCAGTCTGTCAGTCTGAGTCTGACCAACAGTGGTTCACCCAGACTGGAGCTGGATGGTCAAGCCACCCGCCTGCCAGTGCAGGACATCGCAAAGAGGGGTGTCAGAACCCCAGCCTGCACTGACATGGGCCTGGTGAGTGATAGTAAGTTCAAAGACAGTGAACTAGCTATCTCACTGCTGGGGCAGCTCCCTGAACCCCTAGCGAGGGAAAGGGGGAGCGAGCAGGTGTCCTACACCCACGCCCAGCGAACGATTGTAAACATGCCGATAGAGGGAGTCCTCAATCAGGAAGTGTGCAGGGTGGACCTGAACAGTGAGAATGGGATAACAATCCCAGATCATTCAGGTGCTCCAGATGACCACTCAGCCGAGGGTCAGGCATGCTCCACTGCTGCACCGCCCCCTGCAGGGTTCTTAGAGCACAGGCATGGACAAATCGAAAAAGCAGATGCCCTGGAAACGGAGGAGCAGCATCAGCAGCTGCGTCAGATCTCCCCAGATTTCCAGGAGGTTGGTGCCCAAGATGCCACATGGCATACTGAGAAAGACACCATGTACACGCTGCGCCAGCTTAGAAAGGCAACAGTCACTCAGAAGGAGATGATTGGGATCAGCCACCCGAAAAGACTTTTGGGAGGACTGATTGCTGCCGCCACTGTTGCACGTTTGCTTTTTCTGGTAGGTTTGTGTGCTACTGGCACTCTCACCCTGACTGCCCCAAGAAGGCAGGTGTCAGAGATGCCAGAGGGTAGTGACAGACTGTATCAACAGCAGCAAAAGTTGGAAAGCTTAGGGAAAACCCTACAGGCAACTTCCTATGCAACAGGGTTAAATCTTATTCCCCAAACAGTGGACATGATTGTTGGTGTTATACAGTGGGTTTATGCTTGTGTGCAACAGGCCAGAATGTTGACACAAGACCTGTTAAGGGAGTTTAGTGCCACTGTAGCCAGTCTAACCAAGGCACAAATCCCAACCCACTTGATTCCACTCTTCTCAGTAGAGCAGTATGTGACATTAACCCCATCGCTCATAGCTCACCCAGAAGGCAATCCAAGATTGAATTCGGTTCCAAATCTTGAGATGGGTATGGCTACCAAAGCTATCCATTGGCTGTGTCTAAACGATTCACCAATGAAGGGTGTAAAGCTACTAATGAGCAGAGGGAGCTTAATGAACCCCATGAAGAGCAGGTGGGAAGTAAATGGCTGGTCAGCACACCACATTTAACTGACACTATGACTTGTGACGGGCATGATACAGCTACCACAATGCAGCTACCTAACCAATAGTTTTCCTGTAAGTTCCCGAGGAGGCCATAGTACAGCATGGTAACTTAACACTGTATGGTCTGGAACCAGACAACATAAGCCCAAACTTGAGGTCGTGGATACCTTCAGGTGCCACACTATTGAATTGGATAGAAATCCAAGAAACAGTAAGCCCTGAAGAGGTACAGGTAGTTAGTTTGCTTTAATGGAACAAACCTCCAAATCACCCTAGCAGATACCCAACACAGGTGTTGTGGTTCATCAGGGGGCTGGGAACAGGAACTGTTGTTATTGTAACACTACTGGCAGGAAGCTGGATCATGACTGACAGTGTACTCTGAATGATGTACTCTCACATCAAGATGTACTCTGGGTAGCATGAATGAGTCAAAGGCAGCATGCCAAAAGAAAGGAAGTTACTTCTTCCCAAATATCTACTACAGAGGTATCAGATATTGACAGTGAGCTTCCTGATGTGTAATTCCTAGACTTAGATAATGTCTCCTACCGTGTTTATACATACTCCAGATGTTATTCATCCTGTTTGTTCCCAATGCTGGTTCCGGTATGAATTCTCGAGGAGTAATGTAGACATTTAAGATTAATGTTCTAATGACAAGGGACATCACTTAACTCTGTTTTGTTTTGAAGGCAACAACGCCTCAGGACCTCGTGACCTTCAAAAAGGGGGGATATGTAGCGGTGAGGCTTATTAATAAGGCAGAATTAAGTGTTTCTGAGCTTTCCCAAATTAGGCCCCATTTCTCTGTTCATCTCTGTGGTGCAGCCACAGAGAAAGAATTCATGCAAGCTGATTTAAGATGTTTTCTTGTGATAAGAAACCAGCTCCCAAAGGGGAATGCACTTAGCTAAGCCTGGCTATCATGATCAATGGTCATCCATTGGCGCCTATCTGTCTAGGGAGTGCGAGTTGGACATCTGGACTGCATTACTAAGTGTCAGGAGTAAGTGACTCATATCTCACCTTGATCAACCAATCAGGGACTGGTAGGGCCGAGTAACCCACGTGGGACTCTGATGCCCATGGAACTTTCAGCCAATCAATGAGCTGAAGTTTCTCCAGGTAAAAACAGGCAACACAGAGAGCCTGATAGTTTCAGATTCAGATTCAGATTCAGATTCAGATTCAACAAGATTCAGTAAGATTCTAAAGGGAATTCAAAGGAGAATTCCAGGTCAGGACAGCCCAGGAGCAGAAGGCTCCCAAGGGCAGGACATTCTCGCAGCGCGCCTCCTGACCATCCTGAGACTCAGCCCGGACAACCACGGAACGGCCAGTGTGTCCGAGTGCCAGAACTTTCCTTTGTTCTAAGAGTCTAGAGTGGAGGTTGCCAGAGAGTAACCAGCAGCAGGCCTCGTGAACAGGTCGGAACTGTGGACAGCTGAATTACTATTCAGAACTAGCTCTTCATCAGGAACGAACCGGTCCTCTTCCTGACTTGCTGGGACCCACAGTCATCTTTTCTCCTGTGCACAAACTTTGCTAGTTAAAGCCAACACTAACTAGCCGGACAGTGAGCATCAGCAGCGCACCGTCGCAAGCCGCACAGCACAGCCTGGCACCGAGCCAGAGAGCGCGGATTGGACAGCAACAGCCTGCAACTGTTCCTTTGTGCCCGCAGGAGATCTGAATCCCCAGAAATTGGATGAGTATTCAACTTCAATGCATTACAGCTCGAGAATTCAATTGTTATCCCAACCAGTTGATATCAATTTAATTCCTAAGAGTTATGTACTTGTTTCGAGTATCTAATGTAGAAGTTATAACCAAGTTCATTTATGAAATGGTCTTAATGAATGATATACTGAACGTATGTCCTCTTGATATGTGTAACTCTTTGTAACTGATTGAATATATATCTTTTGTATTCTGAAAACCCTCTCGATAAGATCTGTTAGATTTACATGCATATTTTATGTATTAATAAATGAATCCTCGTGTATTAGTACCTGTGTGTGCGCGTTGTTTGAGTTATGTCGCATGGTTGGATTCTAAAGCCATCAAAAGAATCAACTTTGTGATTTACTGCTACAATTAATAATTGTCTCAGTAAATGCCCAAACCCTACAGAACTGGTGCCTTCAGAGAGCCACTATGATTACATATTTGGCGTCCCTGAACCGGCATAATCTACACAAGGATATTTGCTTTTGATCACTTTTTTGCTGGACATATTAAATTGTCCAAACAATGCTACAGCATATATAAAAAACATTTTCCCCTGTCCAACTCCAGCCCACATCATCCCTAGTAGTATATTCCCAGAGCATTTCCGATCAGGAGCCACAAAATAAAATCAGTTACAACAGAAGCCCTTTGCAACAAGGTCTTGATTGCACCAACAACAGCACTCCAGCACTCCAAGCCCTACACTGGCACCATGGGTTCAGTGACATCCCATACAAATGATATGAAGATACCAAGGTCAGTATCCAATGATACCAAGGGAGGGAGGGTACTGGCCCATCTCAAGGTAATCTTTTTATGAACAGTCAGGTTGCTTAACCAAATTAATTTTTGTCAAAGGAAGAAGCCAAGATTTGAGTCATCATCTTACAAGAGTACTAACCGAGAATAGGGAAAACCCCTATTAGAATGAAAAAAGACACCAGTTTCCAGAACTTAACCATTGCTAGAAATTCCCAAAATACATAGATGGTAAATTTGTTTACTGTATAACACTAATGCTATACAGTATTTGGCTGAGAGATTTTATATAGTTTGCTATATGTTTTGTGAGGTTTTAAGTAATCAGCTGAAAAATCCAGTGTAATGGACAATGTCAAATTAGAACAATTTCAAGTACATTATTGATTTACATAAAACGTATTGACCTTCTCAATAGAAAATGCAAAAAAATATATTTTACATGGCTTTTACTATGTGTATTTCAAAATAAATAAACTGCTAACAGTCTCAACTGTATACAGTACTACAATCTTACACAAGTGCAGTTATCTATCACTGTCTGTTTCCATTCAGCTGTCTAGTCAAGCTACACAAGCACTCTTGTTTTTAAACTTCCATATTATTATGAAATATTATGAAGAAACTGAGGTCAAGAGACAGATGTGATTGGAGCATCTGTTTCAAAAGCTATCCATTTTTCTTTCTTATGAAAGTAGTTAAGTTTAATTTTGCAGAGTATTTACGATTGTGCTAAAAAATAAACACCTACAGCCTGTTACCTTTGATGGTGAAGTGAAATAGGTCCTTTTCTTCATCACTACATTGTACACCACCAAAACAGCTTAATTTATTCACTTTACTAGCTCATTGTTTTTCTGTAGGGAGTCACACCAATTTAGTTTACTGCCTGTTTGTATTTATTTCTTGCACTATTTTCTCTTGGAGTTTTCAAACCTACTAATAAAAAACAACAATAGCAATCTTGATGTTCTAGTACCACTTCTAGATTTTTTCTCATGTCAGCAAAGGTTTGGAACATGTGACTCTACTGTTCTCAAGCAAATCGAGATATTTAGTATGTAAATTGAAACATATCAGGTAGCTTAGTTTTGTGTGGAAGGAATGACAGTACATTTTCAGCAGACTTCTCTTAAATTATTTTGGCTTTGCATGTCATTTGAATATGCCTTTAACTGACACTGAACAAAAACCATTACCTTCTATTACTCTATTACTGTAAGTGACCTGCAAATCATTGTTTTGAATCTTCCAGCATCTACTAACAAACCTAATCACACTATCAACATTCAAACATTAGTTTCATGTACTTTATTTATTTTCCTATTTAATTTAAGTTCTCTTTTCAGTGTCCCTCTGTCAGGTGGTATTTAGTACTGATATATATTTTAATAGTATTTGAGACTGTTAACATCAGAAAAATACAGAGGTCTCATTTCAGATTTCCTCATAATCTGCCTTGGATAAAATGTCATGAATATAAATTGCGGGATACAGGTCAATGAGTTAATGTACTTCTCTTCAAACAACATTAACACTCCTAACAGTATCACCAACAGTTACACTGACTGCCACAAGACATGTTTTTGGAACCTAACAGAAGGGAAAAGTGATCCTAGACCTATTTTACTTACAATTCAATGTCTCTCAAATCTGGTTACAAGCACCACTCTTGAAAAGACTAGAGATCAATGCAATTCCACTCTGTTACTGATAACATCTGAAGTCAGGTTGTATCTGACTCAACTTTGAAGCACACTTTTATGTACATTCAAGTTTATTGCATGCCACTTTGCAGAAAGTTATGCAGTCTCTCCTATGCACATACTGTACAGCATCTGAAATGATCATTAAAATTAAACCCACCACACATTCCATGGATCCTGTTTCTACTTGTACTATTTCCACTGGCCCCCCCTGTAACGGAACAGTTCTTTCCAGACCCTATGCGGACAACACAATCCGGGGTGGAGTGGGGAAACACTAGGAAGAAGTCATGCAGGATTCGGGAATGAATACGGGGGGGGGCGTGTCCTTGGTGTGCTGGTGTTCGGGGGAGGTGTGCCCGAGGCAAACAATCTGGTAGGAAATCCAAAGGGGAAACCAAACAAAAGCAAAAGTCCAAAACTGGGCGGTCCATCCAAGACTGACGATTAAAATCGGGAACCGGATCGGAACTGGTGGGAGACCGGAACAGGAACAGAGAATAAAACCATAACGGGACCAGGTGCTTCCAGGTCCCAGACTCGCACGATACGGAGATCAAATGCAAAGCCATGATTAAAGTGAGTGCCTGGCTTTTAAGGAGAACTGAAAGGGGGTTAGAACAGGGAGCAGGTGCGGGCGATGAGTGGAAAACAAGGAAGGGCTGGAGCATCCTTAAGAGGAGGGGTCTACGAACATGACACCCACTATCTGAAATGATCCCAATTACTTGAAAGATCAAAAATACCAAGCACAAAACAAAATCCACAAAAAAGAAAAACTCTTACTGCAACAGCAGGAGAAAAACACAAAGAGCACCACATAGTCCAGTCTTCCTCAGTCTCTGCAATGGCCATGCTGTCTCAACAAAGAAGATGTGACTTCTCTTCTGTTAATCACAGAAACACCCACTGTTCTCAAAGAGCAATCTGCAACTCTTCTCCGTGTTCTCCATTATCTCACTAGCACTTTCCTTTATCCTTTGTTCTAAATGTTACATTTTACCGCAGTCTTGCACAAGGGGCCTCCTTTGTCCTGGCTGTCTATAACAAAAAAATGTGTGGGGAAGAGACCCTTTCTTCTTGCACAGTTGGAGGTTTTTTATATATGTTTTTTAGGCCAGCAAATGCCACTTTCTGGAAGTTTGTAATATGAGTTAGGTCTCCAGAATTTCAATATGGGGACGGAATGCCCAGGTGATCTTGGAAGAAAGTTATGGTGAGTCAGCATCTGGACTGTACCAAAATTGCCAAGTGTTGTCTTTCTCTCATTTTTTTGTTATCTTTCTGTTCCGTATTTCAGGTCTGAACCCCACTCAGTGCAGTACCCCCACACACCTCTGTTCAACACCTCTGACTGTTTGGTAATTTGATAGGCATCTAGGAGAACAGAATGTGTCTGTTACGACACACCCCCAGAGGACTCGGCATTGCACCTTGCTTTCCAACACAGTCCCCAATTAGCCAATTTATCCCAGCTTATTAAATGTTGCTTCACAGTCTCCCCTGTGCTCAGTATTAGGGTTCTTCCTGGCTAGAGCTACTCTTATTCTTGCGATTACTTTCTACTTGTTTTTTTGGCTTCCTGATCCTGGTTTGTTTTTTGACCACGTCTCCTGGTGTTTTGGTTTTGGTACTTTGATTCTTGCTTTGGTTTCGACTCTCTGCTTCCTCATGGCTTACGGCATCACTTCTGGTTTTGTACTTTTGCACCGGCTTGTCTACCCTTGGCTTTCAGACCTCGGATTGTTCTGTTGACTACGCTTCTGGAAATCACCCTGGTTTTCTGCATAGGGTCCTCACTACTAACTTGTAACAGTCTCTCAATCCACGAAGAAAGCTGCTCACTGCACTGATTACACCATGGCAGAACAAAATACCTAAAAGGGGAGAGAATAACACACAAAACAAAAAACCCACCCACCCAGTGGAAGCACCTACCATTATGTACACAACTCATGTAAACACAGCCCCCCTGCTGCTCACTGACTAACATGAAAGAAAAATGTTAGGCCTGGGTCAAGAATAGCCCTGAAACTTTTCATTTTAGAACAAACCTGAGTTACCATCCATCCATTTTCTAACCGTTTCCTCCAGTTTAGGGTTACAGGGGAGCTGGAGCCTTTCCAAGCAGGCAAAAGCCCATTGGAATCCAGACCATCACAGGGTACACACAGACACAGATACAAACACTCACACCTGGGCTACTTTTGCCAGACACTAATTAACCTACAGTACCAGTATGAATTTAGACTGTGGGATTAAACCAGTTGAGTGCCAGAGTATCCAGTAAAAACCCACACAAACATACAAGCTCCACGCAAAGAGCACCCCAGGTCTGGAACTGAACCCAGTGCCCCAGCCTGCAATGCGGTAATGCTAATCACTGAAGCACAGTGCCACCTTGCTGCCCGAACTGTTTGAATAATATGATTTTTGTGATTTATACACAAGAACCAGTGACTTCACCAGCCTTATCACTGTTCTGTTGCAAAAGTTTTTTTGCATTCAAGGTTTAACATCCGTTGGATAGTTTGCAAGCACAGGGAGCCTGAAGCAAAAATGGTTTTAAAGTAAACCTGACAATTGTTGAATAAGTGCTGTCTCTAAAAGTATCTCAAACATGTTTGACATTCTGAATACCTCTACATTTTCCCTTGTCAAGTTATTTATTCTTTATGCATGGACACAAGTCTTTGGTGTTTTGTTTAACACTATATGACTTGATAGATTTGTATTTCAGTAGTCCAGTTAGATCCTAACGAATGTGATTGAGGGACAAAATGTACTGTATAGAGAGTATTGATTATCTGCAAGAATGGCAACCTCACCATGAGAATAGGTTGCACAAACCCCCTCACTATTGAGATGGAGAGTCGCTGCAAAGGTGTAGCTGGGGTGGTGGGAGGTGTACAAGACAGGGGTACACAAAGGGAAATCCTTGGTGAGAGATACGTGAGCAGAAATGTGTGAGATTAGGATCTAATCTTCCGCCCCAACGTCTATTATAAACTCCATTTTGCAGTACACATAGAAACCCTTTAACGTAACAGTGCATATTAGTTACCCTACTGTATACCTGTTACTGTATACTTGACTTCTTGTGATCAGTTTTCAAGGTTTTAATCACTGTGAATTAAAATTGGAAAAAATGAAAAGCTTGGTTTCTTCTCAACTACTCTATAATATATGAATCACAAATTTGTTATAGTAGCAGATTACACTAGCAATGTGTACAATGTTGATGCTTATGACATTTATATTTAAACCCCTGTATATGTTTAGGATGTTGAAGTCAGTGGTAAAGCACAAGGACATGAGAGGAGAACAGCTCAGTATCAGACCAGAAACCATGCATAGAGACAAATTACATTCTCTCAAGGTCAATAAGACTTAAACCAGACCATAGCTGTACCAGAAATACTAGTGAGAGTAGGACTAAGACAGAGAGAGATCCTGTCTCTGAATCCATTAAAATATCATTAACAACCTCGACAAGGGCTATTTAATTATTATAAATGCTGTAAATCAGCCTATACCCTGAGTGAAGGTTCTTTTCCCTCATTTTGGAATACCACATGGAGACGTTAAACTGAGAGGAAACAAAATTCCTAGGTGGAGCGTACAGCAGCATTGCACTACTAATAATTACATATCTATTTTCATTTCACCAACTGATCAGGAATGTGATCAATAAGCAAACAGAAAGGAATTCCATGGATGTCTCATAAGGAAAAATGCAAAAACAAACACAGAAAAATAGGAAAACAAAATAAACATATACTGATGGAAAAAAGAAACGCAACACCTCCTCCTCCACACTCTGGCCCTCCCATCTGCGTAGAACAGGCTGAAGAGTGACTCATCTGTGAAGAGGACCTGATGCCACTGCTGACGAGTCCATCGCAGCCTCTGTCTGGCCCAAGGGCGACGGGATCTTGGACGGTCATCTGTCCTGCTAGAACCTTCTCTGCAGTCGGGACATAGTGGAGAGGCTTACTCCATAGTGTCTGGCAATGCTGGCACATTACATGCCTGCCAGCAGGATGCCAATGGCCCTCTCCTTTGCTTCTGTGACATTCGAGGCATTATGGAATTCACAGAAAACTGGCTTTTTCTTGCAGTGACCTAAGCTTTGAATTAAGGCCTTTTAAAGGTGGCCTGATCAGGCATTGTTCCACCTGGACCTCGTTGGGTAAAAGTGCACCTAAAGGGTTTTCGTGTGATTGGCAAGTTGCAAAACCTCACTGCACAAGCTGTATTGCTGGTCAGAGGGCTTAAAACAAATTGTTAACTTTTTGTGCAAGTACATAAGCTTTAACTATGGTAGGAACAAGTAATAGGTTTATTCCATACTGCAAAGAGAAGAAAGAAAACCCAACATTTCGACTTTGGAGCCTTGACACCCGAAGAAGGCTCCACAGCCAAAACGTTGTGTTTTCTTTCTTCTCTTTTCAACATGCAATAAACCTGTTATGTGTTCTTTTGCAGCCTACGCATGCTGACGCCGCTACCCACCTGAACTACTATAACTATAGTATTCTCATTCCAGAAAATGTTGCGTTTCTTTTTTCCATCA
This sequence comes from Lepisosteus oculatus, assembly GCF_040954835.1. Taxonomy (NCBI): domain Eukaryota; kingdom Metazoa; phylum Chordata; class Actinopteri; order Semionotiformes; family Lepisosteidae; genus Lepisosteus; species Lepisosteus oculatus. The sequence continues at coordinate 40,987,006 of NC_090696.1, read as the reverse complement.
GTATACAGTATAATATATATACAATACATATATCTACAGTAATATATATACAGTAAAATATATATACAGTACATACTGTAGCTAATACATTCAAATACAAAGTGTGCATTAAAATAAACAGCATTCTATCTAAGCAAGTGTGTTTAAAAAAAATAAAGTGTACGATCCTGGGTATTGATTTATGCTAATGTGGTGTCATTTTGATTAATTTATCATTCAGGACTGACTTTGATACACTTGAATGAATCTGACTGTTTCTAAGCATTAAATCCCCTCATTAGTGAGAGAGTTGATAGGACACAGGGAATGAGGTGACTTAACCTGTTGAATGATACACCTGGAGAAAATTAACTGCAAAGAACACAGAAAGGAACAAATATCAAAAGAACTTCAAGAGCCCCATTTAACAAGAGAGCAATGTACAAGACATGTTGGAGCCAAGACTGAGTCCCTTCAGGTGGTTTTGCCTACAGCGTATTCAAGTGATGAGGGTTTGTGTAGACCACACAAATAAATGGCAGTGAGAATGGCCCAGAACAATATGTGTCTACAGCAGGCCAGTCGATACCAGCTTCAGGTGTGATGGCCTGAGCTGCAGCGTCAAGTCACTCAAGAACACTAGTTGTAGTGATTAATGGCCACCTCACTTTACGGTGCTACATTAATCAAGTGCTAGGACCTCACTTACTGCCCTTCTTGGGAGCTTATCCTAATGTAATTCTAGCAGGGCAATGCATTTAACAATGTCCTCATGTAACAAATGGTGCTTTTGCAAGATAAGAATGTGACAGTTACGCATTGGGGTTCCCTACTCACCAGATTTCAACCTAATTAAACATCTGTCACTTAAGCGAGGATGCAATATGGCACCCAGGGGTCAAAGACCAGTGCAAGGGCATATGCTTGTCCAATCTCTACATCAGAAAAGGAACAGAATACGAGTCACTGACACAGCCACACTGTCCTACTAGCCTGTGACTTTCACAGTAGAACCCCTGTTGATCGACCCTGTTCATGGCCAGTGTTAATCAATGTAATTTACCTAAATCATGTCTGTTCAATAAAATGTCAGGGCACCTGATACCAAAACAGTCATTTTCCTGGCAATACCTTCATGGATTTGTTGAAGTAGTACTTGATGCTACTTTTAATGCTCAGTATATTTCACAGTATCTCCCTGCACTGACCTGAAACTAGTAACAACAGTTATTGAGAGACATCTTAATGGAATAAAATCTGTGACTCTCTTCAGAAGGACTGCCTGCTGGCTATAGAGGAAGTGAGCCCATTACTAAGAAAGACAGTACATGGGATTTCCTTAAATTGTTGTTATGGATTACACTGTGTATGAATGCACATTTATTTTTATTTTGCACAGGATGTGATTAGTATCTGACTGGGGGCTGTCCCTGTTTTTATGGTAAGTGATTTTCTAATGTTATAATGTTTGTCTTATCTTTCTAGTTTTTTTCTTTAATAGCATATCAAATGTTTCCCTTTAGTATTTTGTATCAAACATCAGTAAATTTCTCCTCAATATTTGTGAATATATACTGTGCGCTATATGTGTCTAAGGATAAACAGTTTTGTATTTACGGATAATCAGACATTGTACAGTAGAAGATAATACAATACTGAGATAAAATCCTAGGCTGTCTTAGATGTCTCTGCATGGTTACGTTTTATGACTATACCAAATTTTTGTGCAAGCTAATGCTACCTAATTCTCTGTATTTGTATTTAAATTAAACTCTTTCAAAGTTAAATAGTAAAGTAGTAGAAGATGTTACCACTTCACCATAATGACACTAATGGCATGGTCAGAAGAAGGCTGGCCTGGGATATTTAGCTAGGCAAGCCTATGCAAACCCAGAGGGGAATTTAGTCAGCACATGGGGGTAACTCTCTAATACGCTGCGGGGCAGCGATTAGCAAGGGATGGACCCTATGCGGGCAGGATGTAACAAAACACTGAAGCAACAGGGAAATCCAAGGTCATGGTCAAAGAATAGCAAAAGAGTCAAGAGGTCAAAATGCTAGGAGAAACTTAGGAAACGATTTCCAGACGAATTCCAAAAATCATGGTCAAAAGGGTAACCAAATGTCCAAAAACCAAAATGGATTCCAGAGAAGGTATTGCAGTAGAAGATCTGGAGCTCCCAAAGTCTGAACCAATACTGAGCAATGAATAAACAGGGAACAAGGCTTAAATAGTCCGGAGGGGAGGCGTGGTGATGAGTTGATAGGTGTGGTTAACCTACGCCTCCCCAGAGTGGACGAAGTACTAGCTCTTAGATGGGGTGTCTTCTGGTGGCAGGATGTTGGAACTGCAACACCCTTCTAGTCTTATGAACAGTTTTATTGGGTCTCTAATGACCAGGTAGTCAGGACCTTGATTTAAGGACTAATCTGAAGGTTGGCACCTTGTGCAGCACAATATACAGTATGTACTGTAGTAAGAATACTGGGGCACTGGACTGAGAATCCTGTGAAGAATACTGGTGCCACCAATAGGTCAAACAACACCATTTATAACAGCAACCTTTTTTTTCTTAGAATTTGCCATGTTAACACTAAGCAGGTTCTCTGTTGATTAGCTGGTTGTCACCAATGTTGTGGATGCCAGTAGAAATAGAATGCAGGTTGGAATTTTAGAATTGTAACTCTTTATGGAACCTTCAGAAAAATGAAATAGAAGGGATATTCTAATCCAGAACAGTTTTTCCAATATCAAAACAGGAAAATTGAACTATCTGAAGAAGGAAAGACACCAGGGATTATTAATGGATTAATCATAGAGGACAAAAAGACATTAGCAAATGCACTTTAATCTTCTATGTATGAATATTTCATTAAATAGTCCACTAAAGAAAAATCAAGAAAAATCAATATGGTTTGACTCTCAGTTTTGACTAGCATGACTGAAAATAAAGCATTCAGGCTAAGAATGCTTTCAGGCAGAACTGAAAATTAAGATGATCTATTTTGCAGTACTATCACAGGAGGTAGTCAGCAGAGGAAGACTGGAAGATTGTTGGATATCTTTCAAGTAAAGGATGTAAGTGGTTACATACTGTAGCATCAAGCACTGTATTCAGTATGTATGCATAGAAATATTCTTATGGGTATTGATAAAAATACCAGGAGAAGTTTAAATTCAGTTACCAAGTGACCCACAAACACTAATTACTTGTGTCCTCAGACATGCTCCATCATAAAATGTTGTGGCTAAATAAATTCAAAATTATGCCAACATGTCTGTGGCTGAAGAACTACCAAGGCAGAATCCCACTAGATTGCTTATATTGTCCTGCCAGCACCGGCTGTTTCAAAAGCTGTTTAAATTGAGGTGCTAGCAGAGACAAGGGAATGCCAGAAAAGAAAATGGCCTGGTTTCCAGTAATTATCATGACAGCTTCAGTGAGCTGGACTTTGCCCATCCTTATGCATTTTCTCAGAGGCACTACATTTCTATATTCTTTTGACAAATAGTAAATAGAACAAGACTATATAGCATAAGCACTAGAAATTACAGCATAAAAAAAAGAAAGAAAACAGCATGCACATTTTTCTTAGTAAAGAAGTGAGGGTTCGAGTGTCAAGTCAAGCTCAACAATAAAGGCATCTCATGACTTACAATAGCCCACAACAGCATAGTTGAAACAATTATACAAACCTGTTTTGCTGGAGAGCTGTAAATGTTCAGTTGTAAAAGTTAATTTTATTGTATGTACAAAGGTGACTTCTACATCTAGAGGGCGCTCCTTCTCTGTCCTGTTCCTAGTTTCCCTGTGCTTTACTTGTTCTTCTGGTCTGTCTTTGTCCGGGGCTATATATTTCCGGGTCTCCCTATCCTCCTCGCTCGGCATTGAGATCAGTTGTCAAGAGGCTTGCCTCACTAGGTAGCCCCACGTCTTCTACCTAAGGGCTTATGTCTTATTCCCGACTCAACCCGATACCTTGAGCCTGGAGCGAACCCCCGTGTTTGCTCCATTCCTGCCGCATCGCTGGTCACTGTCTACGGCTAGCCTCTGGCTTCTGTGACATTTTCCCCATGTGAAAAGGTAAACTAATCAAGCACAAATGGTTTATTTGGTCTACAAAATTTCTATATTAAAAATTCTGCTACTCAAGCACATTATAAGGTCAAGTTTAATACTTTATTGCTATAAATATACAACATACAGCCAATAACAAACAATGTCCACCTAACACATCTTCACATACCATCTTAAACACACGCCAATAATGAGCCGTACACAAATTTCAAAATCAAAGTACAGAGTTCATGCTTCTCACAGCTTCTGGACCTAGTAGTCCTTACCTTTGTAGGAAAACCGGCTCAGGGACGCCAAATATGTAATCATAGTGGCTCTCTGAAGGCACCAGTTCTGTAGGGTTTGGGCATTTACTGAGACAATTATTAATTGTAGCAGTAAATCACAAAGTTGATTCTTTTGATGGCTTTAGAATCCAACCATGCGACATAACTCAAACAACGCGCACACACAGGTACTAATACACGAGGATACATTTATTAATACATAGAATATGCATATAAACCTAACAGATCTTATTGAGAGGGTTATCAGAATACAAAAGATATATATTCAGTCAGTTACAAAGAGTTACACATATCAAGAGGACATACGTTCAGTATATCATTCATTAAGACCGTTTCGTAAAGTGAACTTGGTTACAACTTCTACATTAGATACTCAAAACAAGTACATAACTCTTAGGAATTAAATTGATATCAACTGGTTGGGATAACCATTGAATTCTCGAGCTGTAATGCATTGAAGTTGAATACTCATCCAATTTCTGGGGATTCAGATCTCCTGCGGGCACAAAGAAACAGTTGCAGGCTGTTGCTGTCCAATCCGCGCTCTCTGGTTCCGTGCCAGGCTGTGCTGTGCGGCTTGCGACGGTGCGCTGCAGATGCTCACTGACCCGCTAGTTAGTGTTGGCTTTAACTAGAAACGTTTGTGCACAGGAGAAAAGATGACTGTGGGTCCCAGCAAGTCAGGAAGAAGACCAGTTCGTTCCTGATGAAGAGCTAGTTCTGAATAGTGATTCAGCTGTCCACAGTTCCGACCTGTTCACGAGGCCTGCTGCTGGTGCTAACCTCGGGTAGATCCTCTGGTTATTCTCTGGCAACCTCCGCCCTAGACTCTTAGAACAAAGGAAAGTTCTGGCACTCGGAAACACTGGCCGTTCCGTGGTTGTCCGGGCTGAGTCTCAGGATGGTCAGGAGGCGCACTGCGAGAATGTCCTGCCCTTGGGAGCCTTCTGCTCCTGGGCCGTCCTGCCCTGGAATTCTCCTTTAAATTCCCTTTAGAATAGTCCACAGAATCCTCTCCAGAATCTTACTGAATCTCCCTGAATCTTACTGAATCTCCCTGTGTTGCCTGTTTTTACCTGGAGGAACTTCAGCTCATTGATTGGCTGAAAGTTCCATGGGCATCAGAGTCCCACGTGGGTTACTCGGCCCTACCAGTCCCTGATTGGTTGATCAAGGTGAGATATGAGTCACTTACTCCTGACACTTAGGAATGCAGTCCAGATGTCCATCTTGCACTCCCTAGACAGATAGGCGCCAATGGATGACCATTGATCATGATAGCCAGGCCTAGCTAAGTGCATCCCCCTATGGGAGCTGTCCTAGGACCTTAAATCACCCTGCATGAATATTCTCTCTGTGGCTGCTCCACAGAGATGAACAGAGAAATGGGGCCTAATTTGGGAAAGATCAGAAACACTTAATTCTGCCTTATTAATAAGCGTCGCCGCTACACCTTCATTGATCTGAACTGACTTTGGGTAGGGTGGATAGGGTTGGGAGTGATCTTTAAAGCTTTGTGTTTTAGTAGAGAGAGGTACAATGAGTCCACAGAGACATCCTTCATTGTAAAGACAATATAGTGTACACTACTCTCTCTAGCTGCTTCTTGTCCTGGGCAGAAGTGACATCATACCACACAGTGATGGAAGAGGTCAAATCACTCTTAATAACAGATCTTTAAGTGCCTTACAAAGTGCCCCCCTAAATATTTGGCCTGATAGAAAATGAAATTAGAGTAACATAATTAATAGAAGTTTTGAAGAGTGAAAAAAAAACATCTGACTGAAATAAAAAGAATCATTCACAAGCCACCTGACGGAGCAATTTGCATTGTGTGCCCATACAAATAAAATTCATCAAAAGAAACATGCTGTTCTTCTTGAAACCACTACAGCAAGCATTCTATTATATTTAAATAAAATTACGAGTGTGATTTAGCCAAGACTTCAGACTCAACACCTTCAGTCTCACAAACATATCCTCAGACATTTTTTTACTGAACTACATATGTATTTGCGGGTGACTCCTTTGATTTAAATTGCTAAAAAAATGTTGCTGCGCAGAATCTGTACTGTCTACTACTAACAGTGGTTAAGTATTCACCCCCTTTGACTTTTTCACATTTTATTGTGTTACAGTATAGAATCATAATGTTGTTATTTGGGATTTTTGCCATTCATCGACACAAAACACTCTATAATACCAAACTGAAAAAAATTCTACTGATCCTCCTAAATGAATTATAAATATAAAACAGAAAATAACAGATTGCATATGTATTCACCCCTTTTACTATGACACACCTAAATAGGCTCTGGTGCATCCAAATATCTTTAGAAGTTACAAAATGTATTGAATGGAGTTCACCTGTCTGCAGATAGGTTGTTACAACATAATTACAACATAAATATACATAACCTCTCTCAGTTGATTAGTACAGCTCCCAACAAAAACTACATCATGAGGACAATGTAAATCTGGGATCGTGTTACTGAAAACGGACCAATCAGGAGAAGGGTATAAGAAAATTTCCAAGGCGTTACACATCCCCAAAGCACAGTAAAGTCCATTATAAAGAAATGTAGAATACATGGCAGACTAGTCAGGGAAGCCACCAAGAGGCCTGTGGCAATTTGAAAGAGATTATAGTATTTCAAGGATAAGATGGGAGAACCTGTGCATTTAACATGTAGGGGTTTTGTGCATTTACTGGGACAATTATTAATTGTAGCAGTAAGTCACAAAATGATTCTTTGATGGCTATTAGAAAACTGACCTTGCAGAATAACTCACCAAAGTTCACACACGAATACTAATACACAACAATACATTTATTAATATTAAAAAATGTGCATATAAACATAACAGATCTTATAGTGAGGGCTAGCAGAATGCAAAACGTATATATTCAATCACAAAGAGTTACAAACCAAGAGAGATATACATTCAGTATACCATTCATTTATACCGTTTCGTTAATGAGCCTTGATTACAATGTCTACACTACATACTCAAAAGCAAGTACGTCACTCATAGGAATTAAATTGAGATAAACTGGGGTTGAGGTAACAATTGAATTCTTGAGCTGTAATGCAGAATGTTGAATACTCATCCAGTCTCTGCGGACACAAGGGAACAGCTCTTGCTGCGTCCAATTGGCATCCTCTGGCCCGATGCCAGGCAGTCTTTGGGCGGCTGGAGGTGTGGGCGAAGGAGGGAGAGATTCCTGCTGCGAAGCAAGGGAGCAGCAAACTTAATTCCTGTATTATTAATATGCCTTGGCAGCAACAAACAACAATTGCCTGGATTTTTCACAAATGTGGGCTTCATGGGAGATTGACAAAAATCTCGACAACACTTTGCCAGAATGCATGTGGGAGACTCTGAGACGAAGTTAAAGAAGATTCTATTGTCTGATGAGACCAGAATTGACCTTTTTAGCCTCAGCAGTAAAGGTTATGTTTGGCGCAAGCATAACATTGAACAAAATCCTGAGAATACCATCCCTACTGTGGAGCTTGGTGGTGGCAGTCTCAAGCTATCTGGAAGCTCTGTGTCACGGACGTCCAAAGGGACTAACCGTGGGGAGCAGGAGAGCAGAAAAAGACCCATATGCGTAGCGGCGAGACGGGAAAAAGGCCCGGGCTCATAGTGCAAAGAGTTCAGGAATGCCGAATAGAAACCTATGGCCTCAGGGAGCGGACGTGGGGCGCCCTGGTGCTAGGCAGGTCTCAGGACATCTGAACATCAATGCTGAGACAGGACAGAGTGCAAGACCCGGAAATATATAGCCCAAGGGAAAGAGAGGGACAGGAAGGACAGCAGACCGGAAACTAGGGACAGGACAGAGAAGGAGCGCCCTCTGGCTGCAGAGGGCGTGACACTCTGCTGAATCAGGGGCTGGAAGATTTGTGAAGATAAAAGAAAAAATGGATGCAGCAAAGTACAGATAATTCCTGAAGCTGCAGTATACAGGAGACATGGGACATGGGAGAAGATTAATCTTCCAGTAGGACAATGACCCAAAACGTACAGCAAAAGTCACATTGGAGTGGTTTAAATAGAAAAAAGCCAATGTTCTGGAGTGGCCCAGTCAAGCCCCAGTCCTCAATCCAATCCAGAATCTATGGCAGGGGTTGAAAATTGCTCTTCACCAACTTTTCCCATCCACCTTGAAGGAGCTGGAACAATAACAGTATTCAAAAAATAGTTTTTTAATACTCCAGAACTGTGTACATCATTAAATAAAGAGAAATATTCATAATTACTCATAATCAGGCAATTATGAATGCCATGAACATTCATTGCTAAGTATTCATCTGTCTTATGACCGTTGTTAAATGTATCTAAGGCACTGATGCAGTCCTATAGGAAGCATAATAATGATCTCTAAAGCAGCAGTGAAAAATGATTTTATGATAAAACCAAGAAGCCATGGGGAAAATGATTTGAAATGTTAGAGTATGAAATGCTTCAGAATCCTTGCCTTGTCCATTTTAGGCATTCTTTAAATATTTATAAACTGAAACATATCACAAGGCAATCAGATAAAATGCATTCTCAATATTTGTCAAGGATTCTCCCCTGGGCGCTTGTTCTGATTTAACTCACCATGAGCTCCTGCAATACTGCAACTACAACATGGCCACTCATGGCAGTCCGATCCCATTATTCCTTCTATCAGTTGATCAATAATGTACAGTAATTTGACTAATCATACCGTTTGAGGCAGAAAAGTGATGTGGACAGTGCAATTTCTGTTCTCTGTTGTTCGCACAGTGGAAAGTGTGTTAAACGATTATTTATTGATTTCTCTGTAGGTATTTGCATCAGTCTTTCAAGAAGCGAGGAGTCCCGTATTTCACGTTGCACACAAAGTCCTGATATGACCTTTTTAGTACCATACAATCCCATATAGGACAGCATGGTAGTGCGGCAATAAGCCCAGCAGGTGTTGGGTCTTGGGATTGATTCTGGCTTAAGGCTCCTCCTTCCTGTGCCTTCCTGTGACTTGCACGTGTTTCCCCTGGTTTCTCCAGTTTCTCTAACTTCCTCCTGTAGCAGCGAGGCTTATTAATTATTATTAAGTGTTGCTGTGCTTTCCCAAATGAGGCCCCATCTCTCTCTTCATGTGGACATTTAAGATTAATGTTCTAATGGCAAGGGACATCACTTAACTCTGTTTTGTTTTGAAGGCAACAATGCCTCAGGACCTCGTGACCTTCAAAAAGGGGGGATATGTAGCGGTGAGGTTTATTAATAAGACAGAATTAAGTGTTGCTGTGCTTTCCCAAATGAGGCCTCATCTCTCTGTTGTGGTGCAGCCACAGAGAAGCTATTCATGCAGGCTGATTTAAAGATGTTTTCTTTTGATAAGGGACAGCTCCCAAAGGGGGATGCACTTACTGTAGCTAAGCCTGGCTATCATGATCAATGGTCATCCATTGGCGCCTATCTGTCTAGGGAGTGCCAGATGGATATCTGGACTGCATTCCTAAGTGTCAGGAGTAAGTGACTCATATCTCACCTTGATCAACCAATCAGGGACTGGTAGGGCCGAGTAACCCACGTGAGTCTCTGATGCCCATGAAACTTTTAGCCAATGAATGAGCTGAAGTTCCTCCAGGTAAAAACCCGCAGGCCAGAACAGTTCCCAAGGGCAGGACATTCTCGCAGCGCGCCTCCTGACCATCCTGAGACTCAGCCCGGACAACCATGTAACGGCCAGTGTGTCCAAGTGCCAGAACTTTCCTTTGTTCTAAGAGTCGAGATCGGAGGTTGCCACGAGTAACCAAGGGATCCACCCGAGGTTAGCATCAGCAGCAAGCCTCGTGAACAGGTCGGAACTGTGGACAGCTGAATCACTATTTAGAACTAGCGCTTCAACGAACTGGTCCTCTTCCTGACCTGCTGGGACCCACAGTCATCTTTTCTCCTGTGCACAAACTTCACTAGTTTCAGCCAACACTAACTAGCCGGTCTTCAGAGAGCATCAGCAGCGCACCGTCGCAAGCCGCACAGCACAGCCTGGCACAGAGCCAGAGAACGCGGATTGGACAGCAACAAGCCTGCAGCTGTTTCTTTGCTTGTGTCTGCAGGAGATCTGAATCCCCAGAGATTGGATGAGTATTCATCTTCACTGCATTACTGCTCGAGAATTCAATTGTTATCCCAACCAGTTGATATCAATTTAATTCCTAAGAGTTATGTACTTGTTTTGAGTATCTAGTGTAGAAGTTGTGACCAAGTTCATTTACGAAACGGTCTAAATGAATGATATACCGAACATATGTCCTCTTGATATGTGTAACTCTTCGTGATTGAATGAATATATATCTTTTGTATTCTGATAACCCTCACGATAAGATCTGTTAGGTTTACATGCATATTTTATGTATTAATAAATGTATTCTTGTGTATCAGTACCTGTGTGTGTGCATTGTTTGAGTTATACCGCGTGGTTGGATTCTAAGGCCATTAAAAGAATCAATTTTGTGACTTACTGCTACAATTAATAATTGTCCCAGTAAATGCACAAACCCCTACAGTGGGTGCCTCATGAGAGCACACTACACTCCCGAACCTGCTGGATAGGTACTGTAAATCCTGTACAAGGATCTTCCTTTACATTTCTGGAAGAGGATCCACATTGCTGCAACCCTTACCATAATTAAACACCTTTGTGATAATGGGTAGAGGAGTACTAAAACCATACAAACATGGAGAGAGCAAGCAATCTCGACACATAAAGCATCCCAGTAAACATACAGGCCCACAGGCTAGTGCATTGAGGCTTCTGTAATAACCAGCATGTCACCCCCTATGTACTATACTTTCCACAGAGTGTTAAAAACAAGATGTGACCTTACTTAAAATTGTGAGCTTCTCTTGGTGCTGCAAATGGCACACAGCGTGTAGGCTGATAGTCTGGCTGATAGTCTTCATTTTTCTTTTTTGCTTTTCTGTCCCTCTGTTTCATCAAAATTGAATAATCAGAAACCAGCTCATGCTCTATTATTTGATTCCTTTTTTACTTTGTAACTTCGAGTTACTGCAACTCTCAAATATTCTAATGACATCATGAAATGGATGAGTTATTATGTGTGCACATCAGGTTTGGCAAGACTTAATGACCCAAAGAAATTTGCTGGCATCATTCACTAAAAGTGTGGTGATCGGAATGACTTTATGTGCCTGCAGCTTCCATTAGGCCATTAACGTTGTACTTACTGTTCCCCCCATTATCTTCACTACAGTCCTTTGGAGATCAAGCTTTCAGCTGCTTTGTGGGTTGAAAGACAATCAGAACTATTGACTGTTTTCAAGATGATACATCATTTTGTTTTATGTATTTTTCACTCCTATATGAGCCAATAACCAGCAAAAGTTTTCAGTGCTCTTTTAATTGCATTAAAGCCAGCATACACAGACCTGTTTTATGCAATGAAAGACCATGTGTATTTGGATGGTACTGTAGTTCATAAGAAGACACATTATAAAGAAAAATTAATGGCTTAATATCAGTTGAATTAATAACAGCATCCTATCCACACTCCACTGAGCTCCATAAATACAGGATATTGAGAAATCATACTGTGGAATGGAAACATAACAGTGAGTGCATGTCTATCCAAAGAAACAGATGTTTTAAGAAACTCTGCAATGTACAGCTATTTGACAAATTAATTTTGTGAACACTTTTTGAACAAATTGCGATTACAAAATGATATGGTTTCCTTCTGGCTTCCAAGGATTCATTAATTCAAAATAGAATATAAAAGACGGCCCAGAGCAGAAGCATGAACCGGTATCTAATCGAAAATTACCATCTTTGCAAAAGAAGCAACCTGAGAGCATCGTGAATTGTGTAATTGCATCATTAGACCAAAATCTTACAATGTAAGAGCCTTGTATTTGAATAAAAGAGTACTGTGAAATCACACAGAAATCACCCTTCCAGATTTAATATACCAGATCTCTAATTAAAGAGTTAGCTACATCTCCGGATTTAATGGATGTGCTGTGTATTAAAAATACATTTTATTTTCAAAAGGCCTTTTTAAGCTTGTACTTTATAAATTAATAAATGATTAAACATTCAATTCTATTCCAATTTAGATGTTTTATCATTTAAACCTTTATACTTTAATCTTTATTTACACAGCCTTTCCTTGTAGGAAAAGGGAGAAAAAAAATTATATGATGCTCTTGACCACAAGGAATACAAATCTCTCTGTGTAAGAGTTCCTGTACTCTATAGCAATCTAGATTTTATGTTTATAAAATGATGCATCTGACACGAAAATATATTTTTGCATATGAAAATAAATCCCAAATAACAGGCAGTATCTCTCTTGACTTTAGCAGGAAATCAAACCACATAAAAAAACTAACATGGCTACAGGGAGAATATCCATGCATCCATTTTCTAATCATTTTATCTGATACGGGGTAGTGAGGGAACCAGAGGCTATCTCAGCAACAGACGGGTGTAAGGCAGGATGCACCCTGGACATTATGCAGTCCACACACTCACACCAGGGCAATTTTCCCAGAAGCCAATTAACCTAGCAGTTTGTCTTTGGACTGTGGGAGGAAACCAGAGCACCCGGAGGAAACTCCCAGCGATCACAGGCAGAACATATTGTATTACCTCGGCACCTCAGGTCCGGAACTGAACCCAGTGTCCCAGCACTGCAAGGCAGCAATGCCAACAAATGTGCCTCCATGCCACTCAGAGACAGCATGCAAATTGCCCTCCCCATGTTACTATGCTGCCGTAATACCGAATACAAAATTAAAAAAGAATAAAATTGGGTCAATTGCAGGTGTGAAAAAATGTATTTTTTCTTTCCATTGTATGCTGTTGATGTGTATAATGTACATGAAAAGCTCCACAAATAAAAATAAAATTTCAAATGCAGAAAAACATTAATCTTGTGCTGGAACGTGTTGAGTCTTGACTTTTTTTTATTGTTTGAGGTAAGGACATTGCAGTAGGGGATAAAAACAATTCTGCTTATGTCATTTGACATTTTTGACAAAATCTGTTTCTGACATCATTAGTCAATATTGTATTTATTTTTTTCAAGTTTACATGTTAATGTACATCTTGTTCATGCAATTTTATTGACACATCTGGGGAACAGAGACTGAAATAAATTCTTAATTCTTAAATAAATTCATAGTTCATACAATCTATGCTGATTGATAGGATTAGACCCTCAAACTCAAGCAAAATATAGGCTTTAGACTGCATCCATACTAGTGTTACTTACTAGTAGTAAGGACATCTTTTCCTTGTAGGTCCAGTGTAAATCTACCCTTAAACAGCAGGTCACAAACTGAGGTGGACTGATACAGTGTATCAATACTGATACTGGTATTGAAAGAGACATCTAAACATTTGATAGATTTATATCTACAGTACATAAATTGCTACACCATAATATACAGTATCTAAAGTGTATATAATTTCAGTTCTGTAAAAAGTTGAATAGTTTCAGAAAACAATTCAGAAAGCTTCTCCCAAAGAAGTTCATAAAGGAAATTGATCAAGTTGCACTGTGGTTTTATTTTTACTCAAATGGTATAATGGTGCTGCACTTACCTACATTTCCATTTCAGTTTCCCTCTTTCAGCCTTGTGTAGTCATAGCATTTAAGCTTAAATATATGAATACCATAGCAAATAAAACCTGAATATAAACAACAAAACTTCACCGCTGGTAATTAAGTTCCACAAATCCCAATGACAGTAATTAAAGTCAGTAAAGTAAGATTAATTGTTTTTGTTCTTTTATGATATGTGGGGTGGAATTAAGTATCCTGCCACTGGGAAGAATTAATAGAAGCTGAATGCCAATCTGGGGCAAAGCAAGGTCTTTTAATTCGTTTTTTATATCCAACACAAGCCCAGCTTTACCATAAAGACTTGTTAAAGGAAAATGGCGATCGTCCTCTCTGGTTACATGAACATTATCAAGGTCCTCAGGCCAGTCAAATTTGATACACTACTGAGCACTTTAATCGTTTTAAATGGTCTCATAGAGCACTCTCTAAAACTAATGAAAATGAATGACGAAAGGCCAGACTATAAAGACTATCTCGATTTGAATGGTGGTGTTCCTGCTCTCCTGGTAGACTATGGCAGCTGAATTAATTTAACTGGAATACACCTCATACTTCGGCTCAAATGAGAGACCAGCTTCATGCTATCTTAATAATACTGTAAGCAGTTCACAGTGAGAAGATGTTGTATTGCTTATCATAAGTTACAACTAAAGTCTGTAATCAATTATGTAATAAAACAGGCAGTTAAAGGGGAACTGCTGCACTATTTTTATATTTTGGGATTAGAAAAAATTGGTATTCATGAGTGCATCTCAAACCACAATGAAACTAAAGTGTACATAGTAACATGTAAAACCTCCAATTTACATCACAAAATAGACAGAATTTCCAGGTATACTTAGCATCATATTCTGCGATTCAGAGCAAGGCAACAGAACTTCTGGTGACGTAAAGCAGTCCTATTACATTATAATCTCTTTCAATCTGTTACGTCCCAGTGTGTGTTCCATGTGTGTTTTGTTGCTATGTTACCCACTTTCTGACCTTGATTGTTTTTCCTCCCCCATTGGTTCATCATTATATCATTGTTTCCCTGTGAAGTCATCATCAATCAGAGTGGAGCTTATTTAGTTTATAAGTTGGAGGTTTTCTAAATGAAGGGGCCTTTTGTTTGACTTCGGTCCCACTCGGCTCAACTTCGGTTTTGCTTCCGCTTCGCTTTTGGTTTTTGCTTCAGCTTCGCTTCGTTCATGTGTGTTTTCATATAGCTACGGTTTTGTTGTTTTCTTGGTTTGTGTTCATCTCTTTGTTCTTTCGTTTGTTTGTTTGTGTTTATCCTTGTTTTGCCATTACCCTGTCCAAACGTTATGTATCAACCTCTGTGTTCTTTTGTACACTGTTACTTATGTCTACTCTCGTTTATATTCGTAGTTCACACGTATATTCGTGTGTATTTATGTGAACTTTTGTGTATAGTGTTAGTTTAGGTTGTTGGGTACATTCTATATACTTAGTTGATTTTTGTATTAGTAACACTAGTTTAGGACGGGTGAGTGCCTTTTGTCTTGTATGGTTTTGGGTAGTCAGTGAAGGTTAGCTAGTTCGTTTGAAGACGCAGAAGACCGAATGTTTTGGGTTTCTTTTTTAGTTAGGTCAGCTTTTCCTCACTTTCTTAGCCAGTTCCATTTTGTTTGTTTTCTTTTCTTTGGCACCGCTCTAGTTCTCTACCCCTGTGTGTTATTGTGTCTTATTACGTACCAGACACTTATTCTCCTTAAAATAATCACTTTTGCACCAACTCTTGTTGACACACTTCCTAGTCCCTCACCAGAACCCACCTGCATCCACAAATTATCCTAAATTTTGCACCCCTTTACCCCTAGACACTCGGGGTCGTAACACAATCCAATAAAAATATTGCTCTCGAATTTGAGATCGTTTTGGCTGATGAATGCAAATTACTTGTTAGCTCTGCATGCAAGTCACATTGGAACATTTCTGCAGTGTAATGTCTGCTGCACAACCTGTACTTATTTGCTTGTACTGTACATCACATTACATTAGTCATTACAGTGACTGGTGAGCAGGAAGGGCCACCTCATGCAACAATTCTCAACAGCTCTTGACATGGTGACTATACCATCAATTCATTTGTTACCAAGAATTAAAAACTTGTCTGAGAAATTGGGAATGCACTTTATATTCAAAATGTCCATTATACAGGGATCCATGACTTAATTTTAGAGGGAGTTTGTTCCCTTGCAGTAGCTTTCTGCATAACCTGAACTGTGTCAGCAGAGGAAAAAAATAATTTAGATATGCAGGGTAACAATGTTCAGGTGGAATGACGCTTTTATTATTAATTCATAATAATTCTTGATGTCATTTCATAAAAGTCATATGCATGAGCTGTGTATGTGCAGGCTCTGCTCAAATTTCTTCCTACCTTCTTTATCACGGCTGTCTCCAAGAAATTTTCTTCTCCAGCTTGCTGCTCGATGATGATCTTTTTGGACTCAAGCAAGAGTTAGACTCTCCACAAGCAGGGCATTTCTTTTAAGTATCCAAAGCAATGTTCTTCTGAATATTATAAATTCCCCTTTCTCCTTCGTCTTCTTGATGGTTTCCTTTCAATCAATTATTCCAGTGCTACCTATCCACCATGAGAACCTTGTCCACAGTTATTGAATTTCTTGGAATTATTCTCAGTTCTGAAGATTTGTCTACTTCCTTTCCTTTTGTCTTTCTTGGTCAGCTCAACTTCACTTTGTGAATTTTTTCACAAGGCCAAGCATTCATTTCGTATCTCTCAGATCTCACCTCATCAGTTTCCTGTGTTCATCACCACATAACCATCATTTCAAATTGCAAAGCAGAACTTTGGTTATGGAGCATAATTTTGAAAAAAGTAATAGGCTTCCCTTCATTTTTATGAAGAGTTTCATCACCTCTTGAAGATTTCCAGTTTTACTGGCTTAGCACTTTCTGTTGAAATTATTGGTTCTCAGCACCCTGGCACTTTGAGTTTTCCTCCTTCCCGCTTTCTGAATATTCTTCCACTTTATTGGAATTGTACCTAATTGTCTTGGCTACTGTACTCTGCAGCTACAATCGGAAACAGAAATCCATTCTCATTCATTCAGACAACCTCTGAGTCATCCATACCAACAATAAAGGAAAATTGTTCTCCAAGCTCAGCACAAAATTCCTCTGTCATTTCAAATGCCTCACTATTACTAATCCATTTCTAATTCTCACAGCTCACATCCAAGGCTACGTCAATGGTATCTCTACCAGTGGTAGTATACTTACCTAATTTTATGCAGAAAAATGATCTGGCCTCTCACTTTCAATAGGCTCGTCCTCCTCAACAGCACATCAGCACTCAGCAGTAAAAGTCATTTGCAACTACTATATTAAACTACTTGGTTGCTGGTCATCGGAGGCATACAGTACCTTACCATGCACAACCACTGCATCAGCTTTCAATTTACCTTTTCAAAAGAGTCCAACAAATCAAGCCATTCATTCCAATGCATTATTGTCCTCCTCCTTCTGCATTGGTGGTTTGGGGTCCCTTTGTTTGTTTTGGGGATCCTAGTCTTCTCATCCTATGACCAGGTGACTGACCCTTAGCCAAGCAAGTTAAGCTAAATCTCACTATAAATAAGCACTCAAACATCTTCAGACATATTTAAATATTGGATGTCATTTTTCCTTTTGAACTAGATTTAAATGTCTGTTTAGGGCTGTAATCATGGTTACAATGCAAGCCACTGAGAAGTGCAATCACTGGCAATTTAACACGGCACCTCCTCCCTAAAAACAAAGCAGGTCACAGCTGTTGGAAACTGCACTGGTGCAATTACTATGGTTTTCTGATGCACAGCACTTCTCTCTGTGGGATTTTAGTGCAGGTTGCATCACAGACTCTGAAAATGGATCTGTTTGCTTAAGTTAATGCTGTTTGCTCCACTGTGGGGATCATCCAGTCTCTCCTTCAGCAGGCGGAACTGATGGCTACAGCTGCTCTTTATCTGTTGGCAACAAAAGCAGATACTGTAGGTTGATTCTTCTGCAGGACATGCAGCACCAGAAAGGAGACTGAATCAGGAAATTTAATCAAAGGAAATTTCCCCATTGATATTCCATCTGACCAGACTGGAGAAGAGTAGCTTCCAATCTAATTTGTGAATTGTTAGAATAGCAGAGAGTGCTGAGAGAGGTTATCATATTTACTATACTTTATTATCTCAACTGTAAATATAATTAATGCAATTCCCAGACAGAAACTGCTTTGAAAAACACTTTGGTGTGGGATGTTTATACAGGAACTGTTTTAGGAGAGTTAGGGTAACACACACATTCAATGTAGCTGTAAGGTATGAGCCAAGTGCAGATTAATTAAAATAAGCAGCAGCACAGTGGCTCGTTCAGTTCCAGACCTCGGGTGCTATCTGTGTGGAGTTTGTGGGGGTTTCCTCCAGGTGTTCTGGTTTCCTCCCACAGTCCAAAGACATACTTGCAGGTTAATTGGCTTCTGGAAAATTGACCCTGGTGTGAGTGTATGCATGTCTGTGTTCATGTCTCTGTATGCCATGCAATGGACTGGTGTCCCATCCAAGGTGTATCCTGTCTTGCACCCTTTGCTTGGTGGGATAGGCTGCAGCTCCCCGGTGACCCTGAATTGGAAAAAGTGGTAAGAAAAAGGATGGATGAATGGAAATGAAAACCACCACCAAAACAACAAAACAAAGGCCCAGTTCTTCTCTGAGCTCTTGACTGACATCTTCAGTCCCTAACTGAAGAAGTAAGATAAGCTACCTACTAGTCTTACAAACTAGGACTCTTCACAAAACTGTTCCAAAATCTCAAAACCTCACAGTTGAGTTCCACTAATTCAGTCACTCTGTGGTTTCCTTCCCGCACCCCTTCTCATGCAGCTTGCATAGGAGGATGTGCCCTCTGTCCTAAGATGACAGATAATGACTGACCTTTTGAGTCTTAGTTTCATGACTTTTCCCGGCAGCAACTCATTCCCCAGAGCATTCTAGAAAATGCGGTCCAGATAGGAATCTCCATTTTCCCTGTCACAGGGAGAAATTCAGACTTTTGTACCATAGTAAATATTTCTTTACAGACTATATTTCTGTGGACTTAAAAAACGGCTTTTTGTGGACACAAGCAATCCCCAAACAACGTGAGAGAGCTTGAGCAAATCTGCCAAGAAGTATGGGCAATAATTTTTCCAAGCTGGTGGACATTACCTACATAGCTTTTGCCAGGCTCCTAAAACTTGTAAGAAGTTCCCCCTGATCTCAGTTTGTAAATGCACATCCATGTACTGTAGTTTAATCTTGTGCCCTCTGGTTCCTGTTTTACTGTTAATTTTGAGGAATTCCACTGGGTTGACATTGTTAGTGTCTTTGACAATTTTGATTACTTGTATCAGATTCCCTCGTTTGTTCAAGACTAAAAAAATTAATTTCCTTCAATCAGTGTAGCCCATTCCCATAAGCATCAAAATCTATTTGGTTGCTCTTCTCTGGACTGACATCAGGACACATATCTTTTCTATAACTTGGTGACCAAAATTGTATGACATATTCTAAATGAAGACTTTCTTGTGTGTTCTACAATTTAAATGTAACATAAATTGAGTTAAAATTACTATTACTGTAACTATATACAGTAGTCTAGTATTTTGTTTTCCTTTTTAATTGTGTCCCCACATTGTCTAGAAAATGCAAATGTTGTATTAACATAGTTTACAAACCCACATACTTCCTCAGTAGTCTCTTCGTACTCAACATTTCCAATTGTATTTACTATCAGTTTCTTTTTTCCTTTCCAATTTATTATTTTACCTGTGCATACAATACATTGTACTATTTTCCTTTAACAGGATCCTTTTGTTTTTTAATCATTTCATAAATTGCTCTGTTTGCCCTTATTTTTCCTGTGTTTTAGAACTACCCTGGGATATTTGTTTTAGCTTTTAAGTTAATCAATTTTGTGATAATCTTGTTTTGTGCTTCAAGCATAATCTGTTACATTCTTGCCATTCATTTTGTACTGATTTCAGATCTATCCTATATCATTTTAATACCTGTACCATTAAACTCTGTTTCATTCCCTCAATGTCTGCTTTATTGAAATTGTAAGTTTTTGCTTTGTACTCACCCTTTGCTGTTTCAAACTATACTTCAAAGCCTAATATATTATGATAACAGTTTCCTAATTATTACTCTGTTCACCTCAGTCTGTCTTGATTGTTTGAAAAGAAAATGAAAAGGCATTTACGCTTGAAGGTGCTCTGCCATTGTGGGTGAAAAAAAGTCATTAAGCATGTCTACAGTACCATTTTCCATTAATGTCTCCCCTAACAACTATGTCCTCTTTTGGACATCCTTACTTTTATGATGCTGTGATTAATTATAAGAACTTCTGCTTTTGTTAGTCTATAGTACACTCCTAACACTATTTTTACATTAACTACATACACCAATATTAACTATTTAATCTCATCTAACTTGTTACTGATACTCCTAACATTTAGGTATAAACAGTTAATGACCTACTGTAAGTATTCATTTTGTTTTTCTCTTTTTTTTCCTTGGTCTTTGCTTACAAAGTAGGTGTTTCTGGAGTTTTTTTGTGGATTCTTGAGACAGATGACTGTGGCCAACTCATTTAGGTGTGATATGTCACATCCATATACAGTAGATGTCCTTTGCTATGGGAAGGTTTTCAGTAGTTCAGAAGCTGAAAACTTTTGCATACAGTACCATGTCCTCATCTACAGGAAGCACTAGCAAATTGGCATTTATAGTTGTTCATCATTGCCTGCTGCTACTGAGAAAATGACAAATTTTAATCCTGTTTTTAATGTTTGGAATTGTTTGCCAAGTTGTTAAATTTCTTCTAAATGGAAAGTGTGTTATTTATTCCTATATCATTTGTGCCCACAATGCAGAGCAACAACTGAGTCCTCACCTACCCTGACTAAGAGCCTGTCAACTCTGTGATGACACCAATGGCTTTAGCTCCAGGGAAACAACAAACTGTTGTCATCTCATGGTTTCTGGTGTAAATTTTAATTTGTGGTGTTCCCAAGAATGGAGTGTCCAACAACTACCACTTCTTTTTTTTCCACTTCTTTTTGATTTTTAGTCAAGATGTGTGATTGATTTTTGTAGCCAACAATGGACTTGTCCTGGCCTTGAGCAAGGGTAACTCCATCGTTTGTGTCTCCACCCCTTTAAACTTGTAAATGGCAGTCCTAGGAAATTGGTCCTGACTTTCTGTTACAGGTTCTGTGAAGCACTCAGGGTGTAACTGATATGTACCTACACATACTGTAGTTTGAAAGTGTTCTGTCACAGAATACTTCTTGGTGTGTAGCTAATATGTTTTTTAACCTGGACTGCTCCTCAATGATGATTTCCAAGTTACTACCAATCTTCAAGAACAGCACCTTGTTTTCATGGTCTAACTGTGGCAAGATTTTTTTTTAATGTGGCTGAAGAGAGACTGAGATACTCTTGAACCACATTTGATTTTGTCTACATTTTTCTTCTGGAAAGACATACGACTGGAATCCATTTACACCATCAAAAAGCACAAAAAAGTACAGAACAACATCAGGACAAATCTCATCTCATCTTTCTCATCTTCAAAAATTGATCAATTTATGTCTTTTATCACTTTCTTGTATAAGTTCCCCTCATTTTTTGGTTTATATCCATCCAGCCGTTTTCTAAACTCTTTATCCAGTACAGGGTTGCTGGAGACAAGCAACAGGCACAAAGGAGGATACAACTTGTATGGGATGCCAGTACATCACAGGGCACACACAGACTTAAACACAGACTGCACACAATCCCACCAGGACCACTTTTCACAGAAGCCAGTTAACCTACCAGTATGTCTTTGGTGAACATGCAAACTCTTCACAGGTAGTATCCCGAGAATTGAACCCAGGGCCCTAGTGTTGCAAGTAAGCAATTATGCTGCATCCAGTGTGCCATCATGCTGCCCCTTGTTTTTTATTTGTTGTTGCCGTAATGTCTTCACAGACTTTTTGACACCCTGTTAGCAAATCTTTAAAACAACCAAATCCTAATCCTCACCATAGCCTGAACAATACCTCAAAACCCATGGTTGAGGAGTATGTAATAGAAGCGTGTTATAATTTCTATTACAGTTTATATCAACACTAATAACATGTAAATATATTGTTTATAGGCAGTTAGACATAAATTGAAGCGTGGCTAAATATCATGTATAATATACTTGAAACAGATGTGACACAATCTGACATCCATATTAAGTTCTATCCGTATCATAAATTGCTCCAAGCAATCTGTAACCTTTCACAGAAGACTGTGTTACCCTTTGAATCCCACTAAACAATAGTCTGCTCTTAAGTCAGGCGTAAACAGCATACCACATAAGAAAACAAAAAACGCTGGCAGCAAAAGGTAAAGGCTGTGCATTTCATTTTCTCATAGTTACAGATATCGGTTAACAAAAATGGTTTCTCCAGCCTCTATCATAATATTTTCACATTTAAAACATTATTATTGTGTAAGAGATGTCAGCCACAACTTTGTTCAATTATGTAGTGACACATTGATACCAGGAAAAATGTCCTTTACCTGTTCCACATACATTCAAGTAAAAAGTGTTTTTTTTTCAGGGCAGCTGCATGCTGTGTCTAATGCATTATAGTGTCTGATGGTCTCATCCTTTTGAGGCATAGATATGACCTACAGCATAAATGAGTGTTTTTTTTAATAAATATCTGTTACCTTAGCATGAATATATATATTCAAAGAAAAACTTGAATAAAATACACATTGTTAGCTATACAGTCTGGATCTCTGAGCATCTTCCAAAATCTCTTTACAAGCAGATAATGATAACTAACCTACTGTATGTATAAATTATGTACGAATGCCTTTAGTAAAACAATTATTTTATCTTTTCACGAGAAGACAGAATGGCTTCATTTAAAGGTACAAGGACATGAAAGCTGGAAGGAGTGGTTATAGGTGAGGTGATATTCAAACTGTCCACAAAGTGACAAAAGTGGGTGTTGGGCAGCAGTCTGGGGCTGTCTACTTTAATTATGTGTGCATTTAATGGCCAGTGTTTTTGTCAGGGTACAGTGTGTTTTCTTGTGTATGTTTGTGTTTGTTTTCTTTCTTTAATCAAGTTCTTTAGGCCTCTCAGGATCAAACAGCAAGACAAGTGACAACATAAGCTGAACAACGCTGCTGGCCCCAATGCCCATCAATTACTACATTCGATTTTGTGGGGCTACTGAACAAGCTGAACCAGACCTGAAACAGAACAACAGGGAGGAAGCACTGTCACGATTGTAATTCCTCCTCTTAAGGGAGCTCCGGCTCTTTCACATTTTACTCGATCATGTGCACCTGCCTCCAATCCAGACCCTCCTTATTTTTTAAAATCAAAATATACTTTATTTCCATCACTACATCACAAAAAAGGAAACATTCTCACAAGTTAGTAAACTTGGGATACAATAAAAACTTTCTGAATGGCAGTGATTGTCCATTATCAATCTGTGCAAGTGGATGACGGGGCCGGATTTGTGCACTTAAAGAGTCTGTCAGAGAACCTATAGGTAGAATAGGAGGATCCTTGTGCGAGACCGGAATCCCACAGAATGCAGAGTAGCAGAGGGACGATCCAAAAGACGAGATCCAAAGGTTAGGTCGATAAGGGAGGCAAAGGGTCCGGTAACGAGAGGTATCCAAAAACAATCCAAAAGGCAAAGTCCAGAAGGCAAGGTCGATAAGGGAGGCAAAGGGTCCAGTAACAAGAGATATCCAAAACAATCCAAAAGTCAGAATCCAGAAGGCGAGGTCACAAGGCGGAAGCAGAAGGTTAGTAACAGGAGATCAGTCAAAAGGCTGGGAAATGGGCACTGGAGAATACTGCAAGAGGCTTCTCAATAGTGAGCGTGGGAAGGTGTGTGAGGGGACTTTAAATACTGAAAGGAAAGGGGTGTGATTGGATAATTGGTTAGGGAGTGAGAATTTAAGGAATCTGGTGCATGTGAGAATGTGGTGAGTTCAATCGGGGATGAGATTGTGAACCAGTCGTTCTGGGAGTGCAACGTCGTTTGCGAGGGAGAGTGTGGGGTGTGACAGGGATAGAACGGCATTTCCAAGGTAGAGTGTGGGGCATGACAGTGTCCCTCCAAGCCCTACCTCTTGCTTTTGTCCATTAGTCTCTGTACAGGGCCCAAAGTTCTTAACAGCACTCCCTTGCCTGGAGAAGCCCCATTTGGCGATGTCGTGCTTCATCCTCCTTCTGAGGTCCGCCAGGCTCCCTCGCTCCCCACTCTGCGTTGTGCCGGGTGAGAATGTTCCTCGCGCTCCACAGGCCCTGTTTTGTAAGGGACAGCAGCAGCCACAGTAGGAACTGCGTCCTCTTGTCCAATCCAGTTGGTGCCAGCCCCAGCAGAATGTACTGGTAACTAAGCACCGATCTCGCTCGAAGGAGTTGCATAATGTTGTCCTTTCTGCCCCACACTGCTTTGGCGAAGGGGCAGCTCCAGCCCCTCCTTATAAGCCAGACGCTCACTCTATTCCGGGCTCTGCATTGGAAGACAGACGCCCTGAGGCCCGCCTACCACCAAGTGGCTTACGCCCGCGGCTTGAGGGCATAGGCCTCCTATCGGCATCCCGACCCAGCTGAGTCTGGGGATCAGAGTGCTGGTCCCTTTATCCCCATTTTGATTCCCTCTCCCTGCACCGGATTCCGTTCTGGTTTTTAACTTTGTCTTGTTATTGTCTCATCTGGATTTCCCGGTTTTTGGACTCTTAGACTTCGCCCCAGATTTCCCCCCTGGACTCCCTCGGACTTGTGCGCCTAGACCATGCCCCCCCAAGCACCAGTGCACCGTCATCATGCCCCCCTGTTCATCAACCTGCCCAGTTCCTCACCGTCTCCTCCCCATGTCTGTTGCACTCTCTTCCGGATTCTATCGCCAGCATAGGGTCCTGATTAACGCTTCGTAACAAACACAGAGGACAAAGAAGGAAAGGACAATGCACCGACACCTAGTCAACTGCACATAATCAGTTCCTTAATCAGCCCCCACTCATTAGGTCTGACTACCCTAACCCTCCACTCCTCCTTCCCCACCAAGATCACCACAACACTTCAGCCCCTCATTCAAGCACTGGAGTTCAGGGAATAGAGAGTAAGGAGACATAATGGAACATAGTGCTTAGGATTGATGGAACACAAGAGGCAGTTGAAGAACTACGCAGAATTTTGTTCTTTCTCCAGTGTGGAGGAAGGAGGCACACCAAGATAACAGACAGCTGATTTGGGTGAGTGGTGCTCTCATTTTTTTTTTGGGGGGGGGGAGTCTATGCTGGTAAGTGGGGACTGTGAACTGTAACTGTTGTATGTGTGTCCACAGTGGATACTTTTTCTGTGTTCTTTTTATGAGGTAGTTAGTGACAACTGATTGTAGTTACAGTTACAGTATGTAGCCTAACTGCTTTGTGCAGGTCATTGGGTGGACTGGTGCTTCTAGGAGTAACAACAAACCTGTAGAGGGAAGAAGGGCAATAGCACCTATAAATTTGCTTAGTAGTGTAACTGACTACAAGACCTGGATGAAAATTCCACCCTGTTCTATATTGCATTAGTTTCCTTAAAATAATATTGTTTATATGATCAAACTTCAGATCTTTTGTTCTGACAGGCTCTTAATGATTAAAAAAGGTTGACAGTTTTTGCAACATCCAGTCATTAGAATTCATGAAGACAGGTAGAGAACTAGAGAGAGACCTTTTGGCCATTTTTCTCATTCGGTTTCCAGCAGCTTATTGATTTTTCAATCTTGTTAAATCTTTTCTGCAAAAAAGAATGAACCAACAGCTGTATCCGGTGATAAAATATTCCTTTTTGAAGAGGCAGATGAAACTTCATATTTGTAACTCCCTGCTCCAAACCACTGCTGGTTGTAGACACTGCTGTTTAATCCTCTCTCTGTCTGACTCTGCTTTTACAGCCAGCTGCTTCGCATGCTAATTTATCTGAGTGAAATGCATTTCCTCTGCTTTCCTTTTTTTTTACAAGATGTGGTTTTGTCTGTCAAAATTATATTTTTTATACAATTATTTGGGTTCTCTATCACACAGCAGGTGAGGCTTCTCCGAAGTGAAACAAAACCTTAACTCTGATTCGAAAGGGAGAATCATGATGCATGCTACAGTAGGTGAGCTATTCTTCTGAGCACAAAATATGTTTTGCTTTAGCATTATCAGACACATAATGAGGTTCTTTTTATCTTTCTTGCTATTCTACATTCATTTTTTTGTGTGTGTGTTTAGTCTAATGCAACTATCCCTATAACAAATAATGGCATAAACAGCCATTAACAACCATAAACAGGGGGCACATAAAAAATATGTTGTTCCCACTTCCATTCTTTCATTACCAGATTGAAGCAGCCCTGCAGTGTGACTGAATTTCTAAGTCAAAAGGTGAATGTTGTCATGGAAAGATCTATGGAAAGAAGAGCTGGCTTGCTACAATCCCTTTATAAATGATCATCAGTCTGGGCCTGCAACGCCATATATAAAAAAAAAAACCTGCAGCCTTTCAGTGCTTGGTTGATGTAGTAGTAGGAGTGATTTGAATGGCTTCCTCTACCTTTGAATGGGAAGTTTCTGTATTCAGTTTTTTTATATAAAAATATACTTTAAAATATAAAAATATACAAATACAAAAAATAAAATAAAATATTTTTTTCACCTTAAAGGAAAATTAGGACCTAAAATGTAAATCCAAAACCAATAATACAGAACATCTAATATTTACATTTTTAGATCAAGGAAAACATTAAGCTGCATTATCTTAATTCTTATTCCATAGATCAGAAAGAAGATAAATTAATTGCTGAGGTTTCCAAATCCTCAATAGCAATGGAGACAGCTTATTCATAATATACAGTACCAAGAGATATCATTCATTATGACTCATAAATTCGGTGTATTTAACTTTTGCACCTTATCAATATGATAAAACAATTGTTTGAATTATGTTTCATTTTTCAATTAAATAAATTCAATATTTACCACAAAAATAAAACGAATAGTGTCAGTCTTTGCAAAGAATGGCTGATTTTTAATTGATAGTAATGTTTGGTTTTTGTGTTCTAACCAGAAGAATGGGGGAATGCTGACTCCTGCTTTGTCAGCAACAGAAATAGGCTGCTTTAATTTTTTTGTGGAACAAAAGTAATACATAAATTCATAATTGCTTCCTAGATAAGGTATCTGGGATTTGCTTTTTGTATATATAACGTTCAGACCAGTTCTAATTAAAGAGAAAGGCCTTTTCTCATTAACACTTTAATATAGGTTTAAATACCATTAAGCACAATGACAATTTTTTAGTTAATTTTATTTTCTCTACACCCGGCCAGGGTTGTATGTTTTTGTCTTTTGCTTTTTCCCAAGTGATAGCTTCAGAACATTCAGATTTATGTAGTAGAAAATATACAGTAATAGCCTATAACAGCCTTAGGTTCAGTTCCTGAGGTGCTATTTGCACATGTTCTCCCTTTGTTCACATGGGTTTCCTTCCACAGTACAAAGACATACCAGTAGGTTACTTGGCTTCTGGGAAAACCGGCCCTGGTGTAAATGTGTTTGTGTCTGTGTGAGCAATGTGATGGACTGTTGTCCCTTCCAGGGTGTATCCTGCCTTGTGCCCAAAGCTTGCAGTATTATGACCCTGAATTGGATAAAGTGGTTAGAAAATGTCACTGGCCGATTGGTTACATTATCCAGGTGTAATTGCTGTCTCACTCATTAGAAAGCTTTGGATTGCCGGATAAAAGCACAATGAGTGATAGAATTCTTCACTTCGGTGAGTAGAAAGGAGGAGAACCCGACATTTATAACCTTCCAGGTTCTGGGAATGCCATTATGGAAGCCTTTGAGCAAACAGAGCACATTGGCACAGGCTCACAGATTGAATTAATGTCATTCTAAGGAATCCACATTTATAGTTTATAGACATGCGCTCTGAATGCCAACACATGCACAAAGTGGGCAGCTTTGACATCTGCAGTAATCTGTTGCTATGTTACTAGCTTATGTTATGCAATTGCTGGTATCCACTGGTACAATATAAAACCTACTTACCAGTTCAAGCTGAGCTTCTTTCAGCTACCAAGAAAAAATGTAATTTGGTACATCAAGTACTGTAGCATTAATAGTTTTTTTTTACCTCAGTGTTAAAGAATAATGCCAATGTCCTTTAGCAGAAAAGAGTGAAAGCCAAATACTCCCAGTACCACACTACTACTGTACCGATATGAACTCCAATGCACATGCTTGGAAAAAACTTTGAAATATTGAAAACATTCTGCTCCTAATGACAAAATAATTGTCAACCTTATTTTTTTGCGACCATTGAACCAGAAATGAAAATGCTCATAGTTAAAAAGGTTAAACGAATTCTCCAAAATAAAACAAAAAAATATTTACAAATCAGACCCATTACAGCAGTCACATACACTATAAGCAATATAAGCAATAGGAAGATATTACTTTTCTATAGGTTTGCCAACATACATAAAAAAATTATCACAAAATTTAATGCTTCATGTTACCTGCAGACACTGACATCTGTTCAATTTCCCCTTATTATTAAAAAATCTTGGTCACATTAATCAGTTTTAATATTTTATACACACTAAAAAGAATGTTAGGAATTCTGCAACGACATTATCAGTACGTTACCTGACCCTGCTTCCAGTCATCATTTTACATAAAATTAAGTAACAGCACAAATTCTGATTTGAAATGCAAGGGTGCCACTTATGCAGATTAGTATTTATTCTTTCACTATGAGAACATTCATTCAACAGTCATTTTGAAGGCAGCATTTCCTCCCCTTATCTCAGGCTTTTGTCTTTGGCAGAGACACAAGCCACCATCACCAGCTACGGTACACATTGAAGTGATGGAATCCATCCAAAAGCCCCATTAATAATTTATTCTTGTCTGCCAACAAGGCATCAGTCAGCATGACTTCTAGAATATGCTTAGACACAAACCGAATATGTTGCTCCAATAAAGGCTTTCCAGGCCTCTTGTCATAAAAACAGATGAGCCTTCAATTAAGGTTTGAACATGAAACTGCTCTTGAAAATTAATTGGAAAGTAGGTTTTAGGAGGCTGTTTTCCTTTTTCTATGGAAAACATCAGTACTCATTTATATCTTTCCAAATTAAAAATGCAGAGTATTCCATAAAATACAAGGTATCAATACGATTGATAAGCTATTGATTTTATTGTTGTTGTTTTTTTAAAACATAGTGTTACATTATTTTATGTATTGTTCTAGGGCATTATTCTACATTTCAGTATAAAACCTGCCTTCCTGGAAAAATTGCAATAACTTCAAATCTGCTAAAAGTTATGTGTTTGAAATTTAGTGTTGCTGATAAAATGCCATTCAGACAGCTACAAAAAGTTTTATTTTTATCGTTGTCTGTATTATACAGAATATCATCTCAGAAGTTAGTCATGGGCGGACCTGGTCACTGTAGGGATGGGAGACCAGGAAAAACTGGATGCTACTATAAATGGTGTTAGTGGACCAGTAGGTGTCACTCTTCTCCATAAACCAGAATTTCCTCAACAATATAATCCCAATTATGGTAACTGCTCTAGGAATTTCTATCCTTTAGATGAGACAGTAAACTAGGATTCTGATTATCTGGCCATTTATGGTCCCATGGCACTGCTCAGAAGACTTTGGGTTAACCCTAACCCTAACCCTAGTGTCCAAGTTAAATTCCATTTGCACAATCAGTCCTCACTAAAAGTCCTCATTAATTCAATTGTTCAAGCAGTTTCTAGCTTTTCTACCTGATCTGCTGTGTAGTAGAACTGCTGGTGCATAATAGCAGCCACTCATTACTTCACGGGTGGTTGAAATGGGTTCACTCCAATATGCATCCATTGAAATGAAAAACACTATATACGTTAAATTCTATTGTTAGTATTAGTATTATAGTATTGACACAAATGTTCACTGTTTACTGTAAATGTCAATTTACAACATACTGGTTTTCCAGTATTTGTCAACTTTATCTTCATTTGATTTCAGATTTCATTGAGTTCAGCTCAATTTTGTTTCACAATATAAGCACCATTATTTTGTTTATACAGTGTTTAAAGTTGTTAGTATTTACTGAGAAAGGGAATAAATGGCAAATAGACCAGACAAACAATATTAAGTAATTTTAACATAATGTGATTAATCAATCTTGTTCATGGGAGTTGGGGGACACTTTGACTTTCAAGTTCTTGTTTTCAATCAGTTTTTTTTTTCATCCACTGTGGAAAAAACATCCTGTCAAGTCGTTCCAGTTTGTTTGCTTAAGTATTGTAGGCAAAGGAACCAATAAAATGGGCGACAAGCATTTACTGTATGTTCTATGGATGAGGAAGCCTTGGTATTCTCCCAAAGGCATTGTAATAGTAGGGTTTTGTTCAAATCTTTCTTTTATTTGTTTTTCCTTGAAATAAATAATAGATTGTAAATAAAGAAAAGCTATATATACAAAATGTTTTTCATGGTTTGTTTTGCACTTTATTTCATGGGCTTTATAGAATGGTAGAAGTGGAGAGAGATTTAAAAGAGAACAGCAATCTTCATTAAACCGTATTAAGGCACTTCTTTTCTATAAAGCCTCTTGGGTATGCCAGTTAATGTTGGTTCTGTGAAAATTAGCGCTTGTTATTGAATTGAATGAAAGATTGACAATAGCAGCAGGAAAGGGCTATAACATAAAGGTCATGAGACAGAGAATACGGAGTGTTTCTGTTGTTGTTTTTGTTTTTAAATGTTTTACACCCCTCTAGGCTTTAAACAACGTTCAGCAAATCATTTGCCTGGATCAGTAGATCACTTACTTTAAGGAAGAAGTACACCATTTACATACTGTAACTTTTATAAGTGAACAAAAGATGTTTAGTTATGTCTTAACCTTAAACAGATACTGTACCTACCTGTACCTACTCTTGGGAAATAAAGGTTAATGTAAATGTTGCATAAACATTAAGATGAAACACATCTAATAACTATAGGTAAGAAGATGTCTGGCTCTTAGTAAAACCTGCACTATGTTTTACAGTGCTCTGAAATGTCAGAATTTAGTAAGTCCCCACAAGCTAAAGGCAGGCAGTCATATGAAAGGGTTAAATGACAGAACGAGTGCTGCATTTGTACTCAATCTGTAACTAGTGAATGTTTCTTACAATTTCTTCCTAGTGGGGTCTGCATTCACCTATGTTTTCTGGGTGTCCCTGTCCTTTATTCTTCCTCTCTTCCTTGGTAATGGCACCTTCCCCTGTTGGCTAAGAGTGCCTGTGTTATGAGATAAAGCACTCAAGTTGCAAAGGCACCTAAATCAAAGATGCACCTTATGTCTGGAAGGTTTTCTGAATACCCTGTAGATAACATTACCCTCACTGGTACTCATTTGAATACCTTAGTGTATTCATGAGAGAAAAATGAGGTCTATAATAGTAATAATTGCTTACACTTATATAGCGCTTTTCTGGACACTCCACTCAAAGCACTTTACAGGCAATGGGGACTCCCCTCCACCACCACCAATGTGCAGCATCCACCTGGATGATGCGACAGCAGCCATAGTGCACCAGAACGCTCACCACACATCAGCTGTCAGTGGGGAGGAGAGCAGAGTAATGAAGCCAATTCATAGATGGGGATTACTAGGAGGCCATGATTGATGAGGGCCAATGGGAAATTCTGGCCAGGATGTCGGGGTTACACCCCTACTCTTTATGAGAAACACCCTGGGATTTTTAATGACCACAGAGAGTCAGGACCTCGGTTTTACGTCTCATCCGAAGGACGGCGCCTGCTTACAGTATAGTGTCCCCGTCACTATACTGGGGCATTAGGACCCACATAGACCGCAGGGTGAGCACCCCTGTTGGCCCCACTTACACCACTTCCAATAGCAACCTTAGTTTTTTCCCAGGAGGTCTCTCATCCAGGTACTGACCAGGCTCACATCTGCTAAGCTTCAGTGGGCTGACAGTTGTTAGTTGCAGGGTGACATGGCTGCTGGCGTATCTATGTTCTAACTGTATCTATGATCACATCTTATGCTTTCAGATTCATTCTTTCCTGATTTGTGAATATATAAAGTAGTGTTTCATTGTGCACCACAGTACTTTGGCTAAGACACTTATCATCAGAACATCTTTTGAAAGAAACTCAAAATGAGGAAGTTGTTTTCAAACATGTAATGACTGATCAGTGAGTCCTCCTTTCTCCTTTCTGGAAAAGCTGTACAATCATTCCTTTCATTCGTATCTCATTAATTCCATAGTGTGTATGTTGGATTCACTGAATAGATAAATGCTTCCTCTTACTGTCACTCAAGAATAAACATTTTGTATGGAATATTGTCTCTATATTTGTCCATACATAATATTTAATTAAAACATAACACACATAAGTCATGAAAAGAACTGAAAATACATTTTTAAATTTCAAATCAAGAACTGTATCTTTACATCTCGGCTTACAACAACAACTACACTCAAACAGTGAGAATAGTTATAACCAAACAATTTTCAATTTAGGTGAAATAAAGACAGAGCAAGTTCTTTCCTCCATCCAATTTCTAACCTGTTCTTACAGTTCTGGGTCGCAGGGGAGCCAGAGTCTATTCTGGCAAGCAACAGGCATAAGGCAGAAAACACCCTGGAGGTGATGTCAGTCCATTGGAGGGTACACTCAGACACAAACACAAACATGCACACCAGGAGCAATTTTCCCTGAAGCCAAGTAATCTGCCAGTATGTTTTTCGATCATGTGAAGAAAGTAGAGCAACCAGAGGAAATGGACACAGACCCGGGAAGAACACACAAACTCCAGGCAGATAGCACACCAGGTGCAGAATGTATCCCAGGGTCTCAAAGTTGCAAGGCATCAATCTAACCACTGCACCACCACACACCACCATGGAGCAACTCTTGGTTTATAAATATATGGGTTTTTGGTTGTATAACATTTTAACCTTCAAAACTCATATATTAATAAATATGTCAGTTTAGACTTGGTTCCATGAACCAGAACAAGTTTTTTTTTTCCTCCAGGCCAGGGATAGTCAACTTTGGCACACGAATTTCATGTCTTTGCAAGTCTTTGCTTTAATCCTTAATTATCACGGTGATCTGCAAAATGCGGGTTAATGAATTAAGGATCAATTTTACAATAGACATACTGTACTGCAGTGGTCAAAGCCCTGCAAAGGCATTGAATCCAGATGCCAAGTCGAACTACTCATGTTCTTGGCTAAAGTTAGGCAGCTACAGTTCTCATTTGCTTCATTTCATCCATCCATCTATTTTCTAACTGCTTACCCCTGGTGGGGTCGTGGTGGTAACAGGCTGAGCAGGGCCGACCAGACTTCCCTTTCCCATCCACAGTCTCCAACTCCTCCTGGGGGATTCCCAAGCGCCTCCTGGCCAGCTGAGAGAGATGGTCCCTCCAGCGTGTCCTAGTCTGTCCCGGGGTCTCTTCCCAGCAGGTTGTACCTTTTACACCTGCATCAGGAGGTGCCCAGGGGGTATCCTCACAAGATGCCTGTTATTGAACTCATTAATTGGATAAGAAGTCAATCGTCTGTATCTTAACGAGATGTTATTTGAAAAGCACTTCTAAAACCTATATGAATATTGCACTTGAGGAATGCTGCCTATACTGTTATGGTATCAGCCTCCCGCAACCAGAGACAAGCCTCCAACTCTGTCAATCTGAGAAAGCACCATAGACCTTAGGGCTAATCACCCAATCAGTTTTCCTGTTTACCACCACACCTCCCAGGTTCAGGATACTTTAGGGCTACTCACAGTAACCTCACTGCTCAGGGTTTCCCTGGTGAGCTTCACTTTCTGCATTCCCTGAGGACTTAAGCTGTGTGAGATATTCATTCTTGAACACAGCTTCTCCCCAGACCATAGTTTTCGGATTACAGTTTTCGTGTAAGTATGCCTGGTTACTCTGCTGAATAAGACTTACTGTCATTATTACTTCTACCTTCTGATCCACGGGCTCCTAAATCATCCCCATCATATCATATACCTTCTCTAGTCATACAGTAACTGAAATGTCCATATTCCCTTCTTGAACTATAGTATTTATCTAACAGCCTATAAAGTTTCTTGCCTTGTCCTTGTTCATTGTTGTGATTTTTATTCTTTACTTGATCAACCATCTATTTATTTTGGGAAAAAAAAAATATTTTCTTAATACAGTTTTCTGTAACTTCCTGCAGTTTCAACTGTGACTAGTAACTACTAGGTTTCAAGTCATTTCTGTTTAAATTTGACTGATAATCACTAAAACAATCCGCAAACTAAGCTGAAACTGTTCAACTTTGTATCTGAGTATGTGTTCAATTGAAGGATTAAATCTTTTCTGGATGATACCACATCTTGTTATATTACATCCTATCATATTGTTTTTTTTAATTTATTGTCTGTTATCTTGTAACTGTCTTAGAAAAAATGAAGCTGTAGTGTTTTTGCTTGGTGGAAGTCCAAGCACAAAAAGAAAAATGGAGCAGGCAGTGAAATTAGAAAACTGAGATTGGAGAGAAAAAAGGGTTCTCTGAAAATAATAGGAAGCCTCCCAGCCAGAAAATGGTAGCCAGATGGGAAGCAGAAAAAATGAAAAACTGCAGGAGAAGCAGGCAAAAGGTCTGACAGAAAATGAGGAAGTTGTAACACTGCTCAGAGAGAAACTAGAAATAGTAATCGGAGGAAAACAAGATAAAGCATGATTACTCAAACTGGACCTCAATGAAGCAGCACTCATGCAATGCAATGAACTGTCTAATATAGACAGCTAGAATGAGAACACAATTGGGAGCCTTACTGGTAAAATGACAGCCTGATTCACTGGTGTCTTGACCTAGTTTGCACTGAATCTCTGGATGACTGAGTCCTCGTTTGAAGACAGGGTGAATAGGCAGCCTCTAGGAGGCAAAGTTCCTAGGAGGAGATATACAGCGTAATGGTATTGTTACAAATGTGGATTTACGAAAATGGTGAAAATCAGGAACTGGCCAAGCGGTTTAGTAAATAAGCAAAATAAATATACATAACCCCCAACTTGTAAGTGATTTCTCCAGAACATACCTGAGTGGTGGGTGTAACTAGAGGCACCTGAATTATTTGTTCTCTGACACAGCTTTGGTGAAAAGAGCAATAATCCAGGCACACTTGATTAAAAAATGTTTGTCAACAATGACAAGACAAACACTATGCTACACACAACATACAACACACAAGTTACTATATTTACTATATTGCAAGTATGTACAAACAAGGCATTTCAGAAGCCTAATTTTAAAGATAAGCTGGCTTCTTAATGAAAGCAATAAACCCACAATTAAATCTCTCTCTGCAAACCCGGATGCCTCAAAATAAATGACAAAATCTTCCTATTCTAAAAATGCACTCACAAGCAGGAAAGGCATCTCTACCTGAGGTATCTTAACCCAGGAAACCCAGGTTCCATAAAAACCGAATAGCACGCTCTCTCTAGTAAGGTTCAGGTACTTAGCTCCAATCAGATTTTGTCTGGATGATCAAGAAGTAGGGGCTCGTGTCTGGTGCAAGCTTCAAGTTCCGACTCCATTCTTGAGGTCTGGCCTTCTTTTTCTCCTCTCTCTCTTCTCTTGTCTTTTGTCCTCCCTTTTCTGTGATCTTATATGATGTGTTTCTGGACTGCTCAGTGTCAATCATTTGCCCACAATTGAATCAACTAGGTAAACCAAGGTAAAACTTCCTTTTTTTATCAGGGGACCCTTGCATCTCAGCAAACATCCCCTCTGCTCTGAAGCTTGAAATCTTTATACTGCTACAGGAGGTGTTGCTAACTAAACTCTAAACTCTTTGAGACATTTCCTGGTCTCATATGGCTGTAACAGTATTTTCGGTACAGTAGAAGGTAGTGCCATCTGTTTATAGAAGACATCAACATAATCCTGCAATTCCAGTGGAAGGCCTGTGAGATCTGGAGTTAGGGATCCAACCAAAGAATGAAATGGGAGGCATGATTTCTGACTGTTGGATCTCCATGTTGTTAACTGCCTTGCAGTCCAATCCAGACTGTGGTTGTGCTTCTCTATTCATGGGAAGCCAAGAATTAACTGATTAACAGGTACACATTAACTCGATGGACTCTTGGTATAAAACTCCTACAGTCAGAGTCAAAGGGTTTGGTCTTGAGATTCACCATCCCCGACTTTAGTGAGGAACCATCAATAGACTGGATTGGCAGGGGAGGCGAGTAGGGTACAAGAGGAATCTCTAGTCTTTGAGCAGTCAATAAAATCTCCCATCGCACCAGAGTCTATTAAGGCATCTTCCTTCCAGTGTCCTGATCCCTACTCAAGGAGTGCTGGAAGCATCAGTAGGGGGTAATTAGGAGGAGATTTAATTGCTCGACTCAGCAAACACTCATCTTCATCTCGTCAGCAGAGAGGCGTTTCCTGGTCGTTTTGGACCGTTCCTCAGTTTATGGCCACAGTAAGCACATAGACCCTCTCTGCCATATATGCACAGAGAATCGGGCTGTCTCCAGAGTTTCAGCAGTCAATAAGCAGATAATGTAAGCCACCTTCAAGTCTTCTTTTGGAAAATGGGGCAGCTCCATAGAAAACGCTATTTCACACTGTGTCAGAAATCTGTCACAGATTTCCAAGTCACCCAAAAAGGTAGGGAAGGGGGGAGAACTTGAGGCTCAGCTACAGGAGTAGCTTCTACAGGAGGCAAAGTAGAAGGTGCCAGGACCACCAACGGGATCGGAGTAGGCTGGAGAGAGGGCGAGGAATTTAAGGCTGTGATAATCCTCATCATTTCTCTCACTTGAAGTCCTATTTCTAATAATATGTTAATCAGTTTATCAGTTCTTTCTTCCTGCTGAATAAGTGCATTTTCAAGACACTTTATTACTCCTGCCATTTATCTGAAATCTTCTGGAGCTCCTTCTGTTGGCTTCTGTTGACTCCATCATTCTGTTATGCTGCAGGTGTCTTATAAGAAAATGAAGATGCAGCACCCTAGACACCCTAGACTGACCGGTTAGAGATTTTGTACGAATGCTGAGGTTGCCCCTGGAAACCACAGGATGCGGATTGATCCCAGATATTGCCCCTTTTTTTTCTTTCATTGTTTTCTGCGCACCATTTGTGTAAGTCTCATAGCCAGGTCAATTAAAAAATAGGACTTCCATCTGATGTATCTGATTAAGTAAAAAAAAAATATTTTTTAATAACATGACAGGTTCCACTAACTCCCCCACCTTTCGTAACATTCATCTTGTGACATGCTCCATAATGATGCAGCAATGTCTAGCACTGATTGGAGGGGGGCTATACAGTACATGTATTTCTGATGTCATCACAAGCCCACAGGATTCTGGGAAGTCACAGAAACCTCTATATCACTGACAGAGGAGAGGCTGAATAGCTTATCCCTAAAATACCCCACAGGGCAAGGCTGAAATTGTGTATTGCCACTTGGGGGAAACCCAGTCACAGGTGGCAAATCTCTTTCTCATTGGATTAGAGGTGTTAGCTGTTGCGCCGAATAGGATCATCAGACAACAGAACATCAGACAATGTTCTGAGAGGTGGGAATTTTGAATAAAGTGGGTAATTTTCAGCAGCCAGAGGTAATGCCCAGCAGTAATTAAGATAAAAGGCAGTTAAGAGCCAGTTAAATATTAGAGGTCTAGTTGGGTCAAAATTCTACAGTCACATGGACTCGCTATAATATCCCAGGTGATCTATCCCTCCACTGGGTAAATATCTCTTTTAATTTAAAATTTCTCAGTTTAAGTTTGGTTTCCCACTGCCTTTGTGTTGCCTGATTGTCGGTATTGATTTCTTGTAAATGATGCAGATTAGGCAATGCAGGTCTTCTTGATATCTTGTTTTTTTAAGGCATTCAGACAGAATAACAACTCATTATGATATACAATGAATATTTAAGATAACCTTTTTCTGAATAAAAGATTATAATCTGAATCCTAAATATTTTTAGGAAGCAAAATCAAACAGAGATCATTTAAAGATGCTCTCTTTTAGTTAAAGCTTTTATCTGATATCACATATTCTAATATATAAAATATATACTGATATTTTTTTATGGAGTAAACTCTGAAATAGTGGCCATCGCCTGAAACTAGAATTTTTCTTGCACTCTGTGTTTTCCTTAACTACAAAATATCTAGACATCTTAAAAATTAGTATACCAAAACTATATAATATCACTGTGGGCCTGGCACTGATATAATCACAGAGAATGATTATAAAATATTTAAAGAAAACTGCAGGATGAACAGTTGTCCATATGGATGAACATTCCTCTGTCAATTGTAATTACAAACACAAGAGCTGGCACTCCAAAAAAGACATCATTATTGTTCAGATTATTCATACTAACGTTTGCAGCTAATGGATAAAATGTAGAAATAAGAAATTACTATTCAGAAAAAATTGACTGCTACAAAGGCACTGAACACTTCAAGAGCTGTTTTGATTTCACACTAATTATTAATCTAACATAGTCCAAGTTTTTAATTAACATCTCATTTATGGAAAACTGACAAAGGTTGATTGATGTGTATCCAAACTTACATGATAAATTAACTACTATTAATGTCATGGTTTGAAAAATATGGAAAAGCAAATGTTAACCAGGGAACCTGAAGATTCCTGAGGAATTCATGCATTATGAAACAATCGAAAGTCAGGTAAGTTGTTTTTTGTTGTAGTGGTAATCCTTATCTTTTTGTGAATCAATACTTTCAGATGATTGCATTTTGGATGTAGACTTATAAATGAACTAGTAGGTTATTACTTTTCTCTGAAGTAATTCACCTTTAAAGAGATCATATTCAGGACCTTGTACTGTACTGTATTTTAGAATTTAACAGGTTATGTGTTCATATTAATTTTATGACTGTGCTTACTGCACTGACTTAGTTTCCTCTTACACTGTGATTGTACAATTTGATTTTATTTTAATTGTCTCAAATAAAGGTGTTTGCTAAATAAAATAAAAACATAATAAAATATAGTTTAAATATAACATGCATTGAATATTTGTCATACTACATTATTCAGGCTGTAGACTTCAATAGGAAAAAGTGGGTTGGAGTAAGTTACAATGTATATACAGTATTATCAAATCAAATCAAAGTTTATTTATCAAATGCACAACAATACAGCATGCAACAGTAGTTGCTGGCAATGAAATGTCTTTTCTGCGAGCTCACAAAAATCACAGAAATCACAGAAATCACAAAAACACAAAAAATCACAAAAATCACAAAATTGAGGTTATGAAACTAAGGTTGCATAATAATAGATGTAATAGAAATGGAATAAAACTCAATATGAGTAGAGCTGCTGTGTGTCCATGGTGTATGCAATATATACAAGTAGTGCGGTTATGCTGAATACAGTGAAAACTGTGCGTCCATGTAGCCTTTACAGGTGATTTGCTAAAGGAGCTGCAGGTTGGCTATTTAGAAGTCTTATTGCCTGGAGGTAGAAGCTGTTCCGTAGTCTGTTGGACTTAGACCGAATGCTTTGGTACCGTTTACCAGACGGTAGGAGGGGAAACAGTTTGTGACTGGGATGACTGGGGTCCTTGAAAATGGACCTGGCCTTCTTCAGACAGCTAGCTGAGTAGATATCCTGGATGTTTGGTAGCTCACAGCCAGTGATGAGCTGCGCTGACTTCACCACCCTCTGCAGTACTTTGCGATCCCGTGCGGAGCAGTTCCCATACCAGGCAGTGATGCAAACAGTCAGGATGCTCTAAATAGTGCACCTGTAGAAGTTGGCCTGGATATGTGATGGCATGCCAAACCTCCTTAGCCTACGGAGAAAGAATAGGTGCTGCCGTGCTGTTTTGACCACTGTGTTGGTGTGGTGTGTCCAGGTTAAGTCCTCTGAGATGTTAACTCAGCATGAAACTGATGACCCTCTCCACTGCAGTCCCACTGATGTAGATAGGTGTGTGATCTCCTCCCTGGTGTTTTTCATTACTGTTTCTTTTGACAGAATCACAAGTGTGTGAAGAGATTATTGAGCCCAATCCTCAAGGTTTTAGGAATCCAGGAAAATAGGCCCTAATTGGATTCACAAGACAAAGGATGCCAACAATAATGGCTATTCTATCTATGTTGTCATATTAATAGGCACTAAAGATAAGAACCAATTGAAGTTTTTGAAGTAAAGGCAATTAGAACTGTACTGGAGGTATTATTTGATAATAAAAAAAACTGTGCTGCTGCATTTTTATAAAAAAGAATACGGTTGGGAGTAGGAGTGTATAAGTATCCTTTGGATGACACGTAAAACCAGATCCTGAATCCCTGTGGTCATTAAAAATCCTTGGGCATTTCTCAGAAAGAGTAGGGGTGTCCTGGGCAAATTTCCCCCAGGCTATTACCAACAATGACTTCCAAGTAATCCCCATCTATGAATTTGTTTCATTCCTCAGTTTTCTTCCCCTCTTATAGCTGGTGTGTGGTGAGCGTACTGTGCAAACTTTGGCTGCCGTTGCAACATCCAGGTGGGAGCTTCACATGGGCAGTGGCAGAGAAGATCCCATTATCTTTAAAGAGCTTTAAGTGTATTGTTCAGAAATGCACTATATTATTATTATTATTATTGTTATATTCAAACATATAATAAACTAAAATAGGCTTTGTATAATACAGTATATAATGACTATATCAGAAGAAAATTTGGTATGTACTGTATTGTGTACTGTTGGTCAAAGACATACAAGCAGTACATTTGAAATAAAATTGAAAATAAGAGAGAAATAAAATGTATTTACAAGTTTTTTAGCCATTAATCAGCAAGTGTTGTTTATATATATAGAATTTTCCTCGGCTTAAGCTTATACAGACTTTGTACAGGCACATCTTGGATTTTTTAATTAAAATTTTAAAAAATGAAGGATAAGACTATTTTGTATTACTTTTTTAAGGATATCCTACAGGTAGCAACAAAAATGGTTTGCTATTCTATGGCCCCTTGGTTATTGCCTTATTTACAGCTTTTACACAGATTCCAAATGAAGGCAAAGTATATCTAGGCATGCTTTACTGAGCATAAGTAAATAAATAACAAATTGATCAAATGTTTTTCTATATGTTAATTTTTTCACACTGTAAAATTATTTTTTAAAAAGACTGCAAATGTAATACTGTGCTGCTTTGGGGTCATCTGGTTACATTTCTGAGCATTTGGAAGATTAAACTATAAAAGCTTTTGAAGGTTAGCTTGATGGCTTGATGGGTATATAAAGGAAACTGCATACAGAAGAAATCCACTCAATGTCCTGGCCTCCACAGGATGAGTAATGGGTATAAAAATATTTCATTAGATGTTGAACATTCCAGTTTTGACCGCAGTATCCATCAACAAGTTCAAGACTAGCTACAGTTGCTACCCTACCAAAAAGATGATGTACGGAAGTTTTACCCAAATTAGTGGGCTGAAAATTGGGTTGGGAGGTTAACTCAGACCCAAGGGACACAATTGTGAATCTCCAAACAACTCTGAAATAATAATGGTGTGATTCCAAGGACAATGTTTCTAAGGTTACCATCGGAGGTTGAATCTGGAAAAAGAAAAGAGATGGACTTGCCACATACTGTAGCAACTAATTTACTGGCAGGTCACGTGGAACCAAATTACGCAGTTGGAAGAAATCCACATTAATATTTTGGGGGCAGTGACAGTCTCAGCAACTGGATTTATACAGAGCAGTAAAACATATTCTGAATGAGAATGTCACCTCTTTTGGTAAGTATGGAGGTGGTTCTGGTTTACTTTAGGTCTTTTTGCATTCTCTGGTCCAGGTAAATATAGAGACAGAGGGATTCCAAGTTATATCAGGATATTTGATCCAGAAACCTTGTTCTTTCTGCTACAAAGTTCAAACTTGGTCACAAATTGAATTTACAGTAAATTCCCAGCCCAAAGTGTTCTACTTTATCTTCTGACAAGTTGTTGCGATAGCATAAACTCAACATTAGGTGATTAGCCATTCCACTCTCCAGATCTCAATGCACCTGTCGTATGAACTGAACAAGAAACATATAGAATTGCATGCCATATAATCTGAAGAAACTAGAGATGTTTTCTTGAAGGACTTGTCAAATATCTTTACTGAGAAGTGCCTGAACTTCCAGAAAAATATCTGAAAAATCATCCCATATTTTTAAAAGGATGTATTTTGCACATATGTCTTGTTGCGCTAGCCAGTAGTTAGTCTTAGAATTTTTCAATTTCTTCTAAAACCATTGCTTAAATCATTCAAATGTACAAATTCAGCCGCACAGATAGTGTAATTTATTAACAGAAAAAAATAATATATTTTCATCGGGAAAAATGTACCTAATAAAAACTAAAAGTAATGGGAAAGGTAAAACTCTATCATCATTCACCTTAAAAACTTCAAAGAGTACAAGAGAAAAAACTCAAATGTGTTGATATATGGTGGTGCAGGAGTGAATTTAATCAAATTCTCTTAATATCTATCAATAGTACAGCACTCTTTCTGAAAGTGAACTATATTGATATAATGATATTCTGAAACTGTGATTGAGAGAAGCTAGACTGGAGGCATGTAAAAACAAACATAACCTTTACTGATAATTTAGTGTGTTTATATTCTGAAATAATGTTTTGTGTGTAGTGTAATGTGAAAATCTGAAAGCAGCGTTTTATCAGCATATATATAATTACCTCAGATCCTGCCTTTTGCTTTTTATTACATACAGTAGTATTCACCACTCCTATGGAGAAACGCCAGAGCATCACTTAATAATGAAATACATAATACGTGAGATTCAGATGCAAGACTATTGTTCCATAAAACCAACTGCATTTCACATATATGATGCTAAGGGTGTTAAGGACTACTGTGGATATTGTATCCTTCAGTTTTGATTTTGAGTATTAGCACATTTTTCCAAGAGAGAATATACGACTAGGAATAGTACTGCCCTCCCGTGGTAGACATATAATACTACAAGGAAGCATTTCACTACTTGGCATTTTTCTCATTTAATGAGGAAATGAAGTTGCTTGTCTTGTTAAAAACTCACTTCTCATTAAAATACTGATTGCAATAGTCTCAGTATTCATTATAGTTAGTCTGTATTAAGAGGGCAACCTAATCTCTTACATTGGTGGACTGATGAGCCTGACTTGACCAGACAAGTGAATCATCCCACTTCCCTCACTGAATAAACTTTCAACTGATTGAACATACTGTACTGTAGCTGTACTTTTCCCTATCATCCTAATCCTAAATCATTTAAAAATTACTAAGGATACTCAGAGTGTATTGAGGTTTCACAGGGTTGATTCAGGAATGAATGGAAGAGACAGCAAATAGAATGATCATATTGTATTATCATATTTTTAGAAAAAATGTTTTATTAGTGGAAATCCTTTGTTTACCAAAAATTAAATGGTTTAGCCTTACCTAAAAAACAGTAATTATGAGACAATATCATTTTAGGACAATTAAAAAAATATTTCTGCCAATTAATGTAATTAAGTCAAATAACACATTTAGAACGTCTGGACGTTTAGGAACCAGGTTAGATGAAAAAAAATGAAGTAATTAACTGAATATGATTTTCAGTCATTTATTTTCCTTCAGACGTAAAGGACTTCAATAGCTACAGACAAGGGCTGTAAACTTGTTCACCACAGTGGAGGATTCTGGGATCTGCTTGGTTTCCAGGGTCCTTGGTAAACCGGTAAATCTGCAGCAGCTTTCTCCCAGTACTCCATGGGCTTCTGTTGAGAGGTACTTTTATAACGAGGATTGTCTGCTAGCATGTCCTCTAGAAACTCATCCTCTGCTACTGGCAAAAATATGCAGGGGAAGGGGCCTGATTTCCCCTCCCTTCCCCAAATACTCTTCAGTACTCTTTCATCCCATTCAAGTGCAGTGTTGGACTTCTGCCGTTTTGATTTAGGAGTAAGTGTTTTGCATCTTTTCCTCTGAGTTTTCTTTGCAGGTGCTCTCTTATAGCTTGGCTAAAATAGAAAAAAAAAGAAAATCCAATAAGTCATAAATTGTTTCTCTACAGTTCACCAAATTCACTACGTTCATTCTGTTATGAGTCAGGTTTTTTTCTGTATTCAGAAAATATAATATTAAATTATTAAAGGTACATTTTTGGTATGGGTCGCTTTATGTGACTTTTCATATTTTCAACATTATGAAGAAATAAATGCTTGAATTTTTACCAGGGCCCGTGGAAAACTGGGTCATACCCCTGTACGTGCGAATCAAAAACC
This sequence comes from Lepisosteus oculatus, assembly GCF_040954835.1. NCBI lineage: Eukaryota > Metazoa > Chordata > Actinopteri > Semionotiformes > Lepisosteidae > Lepisosteus > Lepisosteus oculatus. The sequence continues at coordinate 40,942,610 of NC_090696.1, read as the reverse complement.
TTTAAACCCTAAGTTTTTACAGTACTATAGATCATGTCGGCATATCATAGTATACATGTAGTAGTCTATAAGTGCTTGATAAATAAAATTTGAACTTCTGTATAGTAAATGTTTTTTCAAAAATCAAACTAAGTCAACTGGGTTGTCTTTTAAGTTAAAGTCACCTTATGGTAATATTCTAAAATCAGCAGTTAAAATTAAATCCTGGTTGAACATAAAAATAATTGCAATTTTATTACAGTGGATTTACTTAACTACCATTTTCCCTTCTCTTACATCACTATGTGACTTTGTGAAGATATGAATTAAGTAATATTGAACACAGCAGGCAATATCAGCTGTGTGCATGCAATGTCTATTTAATGAAAGTGATAAAAGTCAAAAACACGGGGCAGGACCAAGAATGGAAAAGTCCATTTTTAAATCTCACTTCATTCTCAATTTTTATTCTCAATTCGATTTCTGTCGATCTGCATTTAGAGTCTTTCAGCTTTTTGTTTTAATTTAGGAGTGTGAAAAGCAATTTATTTATTAAATATTCAGAGGAATATGCAGTGTATAGTCTCTACATATTGTGCTATAAAATTACAGTGGACTGGATGTGTAGCAGGAAGAATCGATCAAGACTAGACAAATAGCCCTCTAAACTTTTTAGAAGGAGAAAAGATTAAGCAAACATGCAGACCCTGTGGAAGATGGGAAGTCAAAAGAGTTTTGCATGAGCAATAAATATACAAAGGAGACATGAATATGAGCAGAAACCTTGAGGAGATCTTCACCCAGGAGTGGTTTGAAAAGGATTAAAGGTAATAGCAATTCAATAAATGTATCATACTACTATTGACTCAGATGCTAAATTGTAGTTCAACTGTAATTTCAGTTCTAATGGAGTGGTGACTTGTTTTTCTTCAGGTGGTAGCTGAGTTGAGGCTGAATAGGAAGAAAGGACATATAATGTACAAAACTCTTGTAGGGAATTAGACATTCCTGTTCATGATGACAGAGAGAAACATTAAAGTGCTTTATCATGGGAAACCTGGAGTATGTGGGCAGTATCAAAGTGTCATACAGTATTTTAAAAATTACAGGAAATGACAAGAACTTTCCAATTTAAAATGCAGAAGCTCATTTTTAACTTAATAGTCTTTCAATAAATAGTTATTTTTCTTATGTCTCCTCTACACGTTAACTGGAAATCATCTTCAGTCTCTATGAACACTGAACACTAAAATAGCAATGTTGCAATATTACCACTGTCTTACCATTGTTCTTGGAGAGAACATAGGTTCCATGTTGCTTTTCCTCATTTAAAAGAAAATTAGTGCAGAAAGCACAAATGTATTCAAGCTATGAAGAAAAAAGAATAGCCCTGTCCCTTGTGAATTATGAGGTTTATCTTGGATACAATATTTTTCCTTGACTTATTTTATTCAAGTTATTCAATGACTACATCTTTATAAATATTTATAATCTGACTTGTTTGCTTTACACAAAGATTTTGAAAAACTACTTGACCTGATTGTTCAAAAAGAAAGGGCATGCAGTGTGGAGCAATTAAACTTGTTAGTTAGGAGTAATAGCTGACTCAACAGAGGAGAATTTTGTGGTTGAATAATTGGGTCAAGCAAATCAAGGTCCTTCCCAGAGTGTATAATTTGCTAAATAAAATAACACAAAACCAGGAACCCTAATTACTGAAAGACACATTCATGGCTTCAAACAGAAAGTTAACTGCATGGAAATGTAAAGAACTTCATATACCGTAAATGTTTTGTTTACAGTCTTCTTCATTATGAGACTTATGGATTTTATATATAAGTGCTTACATGAGAGTGGGTCACAGTCTTGGACAGTCCACTGATTCTTGTCCACCAGTCCACTGACTCTTGTCAGTTATTGGTTTCAAGAACGAACAGTGATGTTTCTTGCCATTTTGCATCACCTAAAGCCACAGATTCTAATTCCTGGACTTGAATTTTCAATTCTTTGTATTCATGAGAGTTTCAACTGAATACTACGAGTTCTGTTCAATTTAACTGTAAGAGCTTTTATTAAATACATTTAAACAGCTATGCATTTTATTGACTTCTTATCAAGTCCCCAAAACATAACAAGCCACCCAAACAATGTAAAAAACAGTTGGTGATTATATGTTGAATGCTACTTCCCAATATTAAAGAATAAATAAAAAATGGTATCTATTATAAACTATGAAGTTGTTCAATGGGTATGTGATTTTACTTTATTACAAATGAACATTGGAAGGTTGATGTTAACTCTAACTAGAAAATGTTTTCTTAATTCTCGGTAGAGATCAGCAAACAATTTAATGGATGGTTTTAATATAAAAAATCCCTAAGCCCCTTGAGATTTGAGCCTATACAGTATACAATCAATACAACAAAATAACTGAGCCTTAAACTGTCTACTTTCTGCAGTCAGCAGTCCTTAGATATGAATGCAGGCTACTGTGATTTATACAGTATATACAAATGTTAAAGAGGGGAGCTACATCATGGTGAAAGCTGCAAAGGCACAAATGTTGAAGATAAAATGAAAGAAAAAGAAAAACAAGGTTTCAGCTATGCAGTTTTTTAGGGTGTGTCAGACATGACGAATATGAGTCATAACTTTTTTTTATTAGGCAAGATGTGATACTCCGATCCCTACTATCATCCAAATAAGTCAAATGGGTCCAAAGACATCCTTTCCTATGCTTATAGGCTAGAACGACCTGTCTTTGATTTTCTGTGCCACAGGCTACTTCACCTGCCTGAAGCCATGGCATTTAACCAAAAGATGGTAACTAAGTGGTTAATCATTATGTTATGGGGGTTTCTTAGACTAAAATCAATATCTGTTTTATATCGTTCAGGTGGGTAGCTGCATCTGCATGCGTAGGCTGCAAAGGAACAAGTAACAGGTTTATTCCATGCTGAAAAGAGAAGAAAACACAATGTTTCGGCTGTGGAGCCTTACACCCAAGGAAGGCTCCACAGCCAAAATGTTGTGTTTTCTTTCTTCTCTTTTCACCATGGAATAAACCTATTATGTGTTTTATATGTTCACTGTACTATCCAATGTGAAAAAGTAAATGATATAGACAACAAATAAAATCACTTCCAAATTTGAATGTATTCAGCCATCCCTTTTCTAATGGCTTCTTCCAGTTTAGGGCTGCGTGGAAGCTAGAGCCTATCCCAGCAAGCAACAGGCACAAATCAGAACAGAACACCCTGAACAGAACACCAATCCATCCCAGGACACACAAGGACCAGGGCACACAAGGACACACAAGGACCACAAACACTGGGAGAACATGCCAACCATGGTACCACAGGGCCACCTGCATAAATTCTTACTGTATCATACTGTAAATACTGTGTTCTACAGTTTGTGAACACAGAAACAGCATTTCAAACTATCCATTGTAAAAGTCACAAACCATTCAAATATTCATAGCCTGTTCCACTGTCAGCTTTGAGGGCCTTGTCAGCACGTTTAGAAAATGAAATTGCTTCATTCATAGCCTTATATATTATACTATATATATATAGTAGTTCATCTTTAAAGGACATTTAGCAGTATTTGATTACAAGATACACATAAACATCCCAAAAGCCCTTTTCCCATATGGAGTACATCTACAGTAACAATCTACAGTACAACACATGTGGAACATGATAAAATGTCATACATATTGAACGTGGCAATGAAAGGAGAATATTCTGAACTACGTCATAAAACTGACATCAGTCCCACAATTTGACTGTTCAGATAAGTACACACAAGTATAGTTTGTTGCTGGTCTAGTCAATCTCGAACTTTGACTTTACATTGAGGTTATAGATCTTGGAAAACTTTATTATACTCTAAAATGTAAAAAAAAAAATCTGCGTATACCTCGTGCATAAGATAGGCAACTAAAGACCACCCAAATTGTACACTGTGGACTAGACTGCCCTAATAATTAATGCAATACAGACCAAAGATGTTTGCGCTGCAAAGCTACCTGCAGCTGCGCGCCGTCTCTCTCGCAGTTCAGTTCTACGGAGAATCCGCTTTCCCACTTTGTATCCATCTGGTGGCATAGGTCTGGATTTTCTGTCTTCATCAGTTTTTGTTTCCAAACTGTTGACGATAAAATATTTCGCCGATTTTTTCTCCATTTGAAATGTTGCTTAAATCCCCAGATACCTAGGACACTTGGTTAATAATTCTGTATCAAAATGCCAAGGGGAAAAACACTTTCAAATAAAAATATAAGTATGGAATTTTTAAACATATTCTTGTTGCCATAACTTGACACAAATGTAATTGACAAGATTCTGTAACTATGGAAACTAAAATACCATTTATTGTATTCGCCTTTTTTAATTAGCGTGGCCATTGTGCTAAAATGTAGTCAACGGGTGTAAACCTGAGGTATTAATAAAACATTAACATACTTAACAGATTCAGATGACGAATGTTAATCATCTTAAATTAAGACACGATTAAATAAGACTACTTATAATAGTAACGTTTTATTTAAAAACTACAACGGTTAACACGTAAGCAGAAGTAACAACAAAAATCGCCTTATAAAAGTCAGAACAATTATTAGAAAAAATAGAATTAAGAAAACGTATTCATTACAATATTAAGTTAAAAGATTAGATCTTTAATAAATATTACAAAAATCGATAGTAGGTTTCAATGATCTCGGGGGCTTTGAGTTCCTCACATAAAAAGACAGTTGACGTTTTTAACTAAACTTGCATGCGCCATTCAGTTATTGGTAGAGAAAATTATTTTAAATACAATTATTTTTATTTTAGCATCTGTGTCTCGGTGGTTGTCATTGTGATTTATATTTTCAAAAATCAGAAAAACGTGCTTTTTCTACGTCACTAAAACGTAACAGTACTATTGCGTTTTCATCTTGTTGAGCGTGGATGCTCCCCATTTGCTCCAAGCATTTTGCTACCCCTGTTACCAGGAAACAATAGATGGTAGAGCATTATAGGAAATGTAGTATAAACACTGCATCAGTCAGTATGTTTAAACGATGTGCTCTGGCTAAAATGAACTGCATATCCCATAATGCCACAGGATTCCGCTCCCTTTAAACTCAGGGCAGCATTAGTGAAACAACCAAGTGAATCTGAGATACTTGTAAGGTGCTAATCTTACAATTGTATTAAAATTGCATTTTCCGTTGTTATTTTTTAAGAAAATGAATATGTCAAGTGTGACTTTTATGTTAATCTCCTATTTGTGGATTGGCGTTTTGGGAAGTAAATATTCCAGAGACATGAATGAGCCAAAACCTACTGATAGTAAAAACACTCCGGAGTTCAGAATCGCCAAAATAAACCAGGTTTGGGAGAAAGCACTGCGGGTAAGTTTTACAGGATGCCGTGTGCAGACAGTGAGGTTTAACTAATTCTATGTGATTGTTTTCTATAATGTGTTTGCATTGGTATGTCTGGTGTCTGTACAACTGAATACAGTCTTCTGTTTCCCAGATGGTATTGAAAAAATTGTATTGTTAATAAATGCAATATATGTCGTATAAACTTTGGATGCTTTCAATTCTTAATAACTACATTAAAAAATGTCGGATGTTCTGTGCAGAAGTTTCACGCTATACATGGAGAAATAAGCACGTGTTTTATGGCACATATACTTGATTAAAAAAACACTGGACTGTGTATGTTTAGACTGTATGCATTGCTTTATGTACCTTAAGTATTATGAGTGTACAAAAGCACATGGCAAATACGTTGTGGAATTATCACCTTATTCATCAAAATTGTTGTTATTTTAAATTGCCGGGAGAAAGATGTCTGAATGGCTTTTTTTGTGAGGGACTTCATTAATTTCTTCAAGCTTTATTGTATAAATAAACAGCCTGACAAACTTTTACGACCAAGAAGTCATTGAAACAGTGTTGCAGCGAGATAAGGGAGAAGATGGTTTGAATACCTTGTTTGAAAGAGATATTGCAGTGGGGATGAAAGACACAGAGGCGTCTCCCAGACAGAAGTGGGAATTTGCAGTGGAGGGAGTGGGAGACCATAATATACTTTCAAGTAAGAGGTTTATTCCATGCTGGATTAAAAAAGAAGAAAGAAAACACAACGTTTCGGCTGTGGAGCCTTCTTCGGGTGTGAGCAACCTTTTTTTACATGGAATAAACCTATTACTTGTTCCTTTGCAGCCTACGCATGCTGACGCAGCTACCCACCTGAACTACTGCATAATAAGCTTTGCTTTCATTGCTATCCTTTGGGTAAAACATATAACCGCTAATAGAACAGATCACACCATTCAGTAAAATAATTTAGAATGGGTCGATGATGGTTTCCTGGGTCCCTTAATTTACTCCCAATAAAACAGAAAACAGATGCAGCTCAAATTGTTTCACATGTGCAGTTTGAAATAGTTTGTTCAAAGTATTTTGGTGTCTTCGTTTTTTTTCATTGCTTTAAAATTTTCTAAATTTAACACTTTTACATAAAAGAAAGGGACTGTTTCAGAAAATGTGCAAAAGAGCATTTGAAGAATCACCTTTTCCAAAAGTGTTATAGCTTAAATTACCTGGGTAAGACTGAATCCTTTGTTCAAGTCTGTTGTAAAAGTTTTCGCAGTAATCGTTAACAAGGGGAAGTGAATATTAACTCACACAAGTGAGTGCTGTTAAAATTAAATGAACATTGTTCTCCAGGAGACTTCCTTTAAAAAAAAATAGGAAGGCATGAACACAAATGCTTCTTCTTTTTCAAGCTATACACAGGTTTTTCAGGACTTGCCGATAGTAACTGATAGATTTTGGTTCCTGTTGCAACAAAGAGATTTATGTTGAGGAAAATCAAGACATTGGTTTGTTCTGAAAAGCACTATGTACTCTTGTGTGTCGTGGCAGAGCTCAAGTACACATTGTATGCTTTAGGTGCATCATAGAATGTGTGGGACCATATTAATAAAATAAGACTTCTGAATCCCAGTTGATCTAGCCAAATCAAAGTTGCACTTTCCAGGATGTGCCTGGGTTTTTTGTACTTTAATTTTTTAGCTGACAATATCCAATATTGTATTTAGGAAATGGGAATCCACTAATGACATTCGTAATCACACGGTGAATGTAGCCTTATATTAAAAGGCTGAGCAATTCCTAAAGTTGGTGATTGGAACACTAAACTTCCAGAGTTTCAGAATGGCAATTTGAGGTTCTTGTGTTAGCAAGGCCTTTATGTTTTAAGATGCTTAAGTGGGAAGCTATGTCAGCATGTGCTGGCTGCAGAGGAACAAGTAAAGGATAATAACAGGAAGAACGCAATGTTTTAGCTGTTCAGCCTTCAGGTCACGCCTGCTGAAGCCATTAACAGGCTGTTTTTCAGCATGGAATTAACCTTTACTCATTCCTATACGTAGTGACGTTTGCCAAATAAATACAAACAGTATGGAGAGCTGCAGGATTTATAGTATATAAAGTAGTGTAAAATGCTCAAAATTATAACCATTAAGCTGCATACGTTCTACGTAGGGTGTACAAAAGAAAGATACTTCTTGGTGGTAATCATTCCATTTTTGGCCACACCGCAGTAGCACTTCTAAAACAATTTTAAAACGTGTCCGCATGGAGGTTTTTATTTACAAAGGTTTTCGATGCGTGCACAAAAAGTGTTTAGTGAAACAGGAGGGACACTAGAAAAAAAGTGTTGCTTGCAGTTACATACTGAAAGGTTGGGAGATTCAGGATACACTCATCCACCATCATTTGACTCCAGCAGTGCTACCAGCGGACAGGAAATATGTGATCGACCTTGTAATAGGATTGTATGGTTTGAGGGTATAGTCTGATGGAATAATTCTGCATACCAGCAACTCTGAGTAGCAACTGGATTTCATACAAGATCCATGAATCCTGTTTGTGTCACTCATTTACCTGTCCTACAATAAGCATGAAATCGACGTTGAGGTCTTATTGAAAGAAGATAGTGGTATTGGAGGTGATAGTGGAGGTTTTGCTACCAGCCTTAAAGGTTGACAATCCATCTGTTTTCTAATCTCTGCATCCAATACAGAGTAATGAGGGAGGTTAAGCCTATCCTGACAAGCAAAGGGTGCAAGATGGAGGATGGGACACAAGCACGCATACACTCGCAATAGGACCAGTTTTCCCAGAAGTCAATTAACCCACCAGTATGGCTTTGGACTGTGGGAGGAAATCGGAGCACCTGGTGAAAACCCACACAAGGGGGAACACACAAAATCCACATAGTTAGCACCCAGGTCCGAGCTACAATGCAGCAGTACTACCACTGCACCACTGTGCCACCCAGCATGCATGTTATAGATGATAATTTCTTGAACACTATCTTCTCCACAGATTACTGCATCGCAAACACCATACTCTATCAGGAGGTAAAGCATACCAAAGTTAATGAACTCTCTTAGTCCAGGTTCTCAATCCTGGTCCTGGAGGACCCCTGTGTCTGCTGGTTTTTCTTCCAACTGGAATTCAACAGTTCATGCCTGTAACTGATCTGCTTTCTGGTTTACACTTTTTTCTGCACTCAGCATCTGGTTTCAAAAACACCTTTAAGTGCACTATTTTCAACAATGACAGCATACAGTCTCTCCTCAGCTTGCTAATTAAGAATGTGCTCTGTTATTTCTGCCTAAAGAGCTCTAAGTAGGTGATCGATTGGTGGTCAACAGACAAAGGAGTGAACGACACCGTTTCAGGGACTCCCACAGTGATAGTTTGTGTGTTTTTTCCTCTGGTTATTTTTCAGCTAGCACACCTGCATGAGTACAGTCCTGAACCTTTAATTATTACAGGATTCCTGTCGATCACAAGTCTTTCAGATGTTTAAATGCTTTCAGCATTCTATTTTTCTTTGCTGAAAAGTCTCACATACAAAAAGTTCTTAAATAGAGAATGAATTAACATTATTTAGTCTCTGACTAAGAAGGCTGGAGCAAAAACTAGCAGGCACAAGGGTAACCCAGGGCTAGAATTAAGAAGCACCACCTTAATCTTTCAACAAAGGTCACTCAGCCTTTCTGATTCAATTTCAGATCAGTGCCATGCTATGGCCTATTGTACTAATGAATTATAAACGAGTCTAGCACCTCTAGGACGAATGGGGAATAAACACCAGTGATTGCCCTAAAACGATTTCTATACTGGTTATATGGAGGAACATTCCTGTGGTCTGTCCACACTAACGACAACAACTTCAGCCATTGATCTCTTATATCTCCATTGTATTAACCCAATTGTTTCTTCTTTTTTTTTCCTGGATCAGATGCAGCTACCTCCTGTGAAGCAGTCAGAGCTGCACAGTGACCTTAAGATTCAGGAGAAGGAAGAGCTGCAGTGGAAGAAACTAAAGGCAGAGGGACTCGATAAGGATGGTGAAAAAGAAGCAAAGCTGAGGCGCAATTTCAACAGTGAGTTTCAGAATTCATGGTCTTGCAGATTTAGTGTTGTCTTAAAATTTCCTATGATTACTCATTCTTTGAGCACTGTACAAATAAACATGATCAAGAAGAAGGTTAATCCTATGCTTTATTGAAGCCAGAGACAAGAAGTCCAGTTCCTATAGGCCACTGTTCAGCGTTTCATTCCAGCTCTGCAGTGAAAGATCCATCTCCTTGAATGGAGAATTTCAACAGCTTATGGTGCAGCAGACATCCAGGGCTCTGCTGGTTTAGTCAAATACAAAGGGTGTCTCCTGTTTGGAGCTCACCCTTATCAAGCATTATTCTTTGGAACGGACAAGTTGTAGGCCTAAAATTCTTTTTTTGCCCATGTTTACTTGAGTTTTTGTTTTGCAGTAATTCTTGCCACATATGGCCTCGATGGCAAAAAGGACACAAGGCCTATAGAAACCAATTATCTAAAAGACCATGAAAGTAAAGATTCTGGTACATTTGATGATCCCCGATTGGAGAAACTGTGGAACAAGGTGAGGAAGATGTCTAATGTTCTCTCATTAATCCTTGCATGACAATACACATTATCTATGTAAGGGCACAGTGTGTAGGAGTGAGTGCCAAAACTTGGAGCAAATATACAAAGATTCACAGTAAATACTTGCTCTGAGTGATGTAAATGTATCTTGGCCTCAGCCAGCTGAATTCAGCAATGGCCTGAGGATGTGATATAAACTGAAATGAGCTGTGCTTTACCATTATTGATCTGGTATGTAAGAGCTGGCAAGTATACTTTTAAGTGCAGTGGGAGCAGTATGTGGGTCATGTGAATCTGAGGATTCGCTTCAATAAGCGCCTTAAGTTGTCATACTGTAAATCAAACCATTCTATTCAGTTATATGCCAGAGTTCAGCTACAGGAGACAAATGATTTGAGAATTTTTAAAAATGCTAAATGTTAACCTTCATCTTGAATGAAATACTTTTTTTTGGTCTGTGCAAAATGAAGGTATGCGAACATACAGTGATGCCTTATGTCGACAAGTTTTAATTTTAATAATTGCTTTCACTTATATAGCACTTTTCTGGACACTCCACTCAAAGCGTTTTACAGGTAATGGGGATCCCCTCCACCACCACCAATGTGCAGCATCCACCTGGACGTGCAGCCATAGTGCGCCAGAACGCTCACCACACATCAGCTATCTGTGGGGATGAGAGCAGAGTAATGAAGCTAATTCATAGATGGGAATTATTAGGAGGCCATGATTGGTAAGGGCCAATGGGAAATTTGGCCAGGACGCCAGGGTTACACCCCTACTCTTTTTGAGAAACGCCCTGGGATTTTTAATGACCACAGAGAGTCAGGACCTCGGTTTTCCGTCTCATCCGAAGGACGGCGCCTGTTTACAGTATAGTGTCCCCGTCAGTATACTGGGACATTAGGACCCACACGGACTGCAGGGTGAGCGCCCCTTGCTGGCCCCACTTACACCTCTTTCAGCAGCAACCTTAGTTTTTCCCAGGAGATCTCCCATCCAGGTACTGAACAGGCTCACACCTACTGATCTTCAGTGGGTTGCCAGTGGTGAGTTGCAGAGTGATATGGCTGCTGCAGTATTTAAGCTTTATATCAGTAGCTTGTTGGGCAAATATTCTTTAAAATGTAGCAAACATTGAACAGTTATGTTGATGTGTAGCATTGTTTCTGGTGCACAGGTAGTCAAGTTGTTGTAAAGATAAAGTGAGTTGATTAGAGTTTCTATTAATTATAATTAATTAGATATAATTTTCATTAATGGAAAACATACAACCTTATCCTTAAGTAATATACACTGCCTGACATTGGCATGATTGAAAACCACCTGTAAGAGAAACTAAGAAACCAGTTTCTAATTCTTGTTCATGTTCCAGGAAGAAACAACCTTTGCATCAGCAGAATGACTGTAGTTTGCTGTTTTAAAATGATCAGTATGGTCAAAGGTTGTTAAAGGCTAACATTAAAGGCTGAGAAATTAACTTCTACAGATCAGAGGACATCTGAGGTGGTTGGAAAGAGTGGTGGACTGTTTAGTTGATCTGATGATCTCATCTAGCATTTTCCTGAATGAAGCCATGGTATCAACCTCCTCACAGTTTAATTGCATTTCCTATAAAGAAAGCAGGGTATTATACTTAAAAACATACATAATTCCTTGACTGTTTAATAAAAACGGGATGGACAGTATATGATTAATCCATATTAGTGCATACTATGCTTGTGTAGTCATTTTAGTGACTGTCACTTTAATATGATCTTTTAAAATCAATGTTAATTATGGAAATAAAAGTTGTGCGAAGATTGTCTAACCTTTTTTTATCTCCAGTATTTCAATTTAAGTTTATGTGTCAATTATGGAGATAATGCCTTTGACTTCACCATCAATTAAAAAGAAAGTAACATGGTTCATGAATTAGCTGTGTTTGGCACAATGTTTTTTCCCCATTTTGAGTAGCCAGACAGTAAAGGAACCAGTGTATTTTATTTTCACAGGCAAAAACTTCAGGCAAATTCTCAGAGGAGGAACTTAAGAATCTTCAAAGGGAATTTCAGCACCACCAAGAAAAAATCCAAGAATACAACATTGTAATGGATGCTGTCAGCAGAACCGAAGGTGCCAGTTTTCTAAAAACAACTCATAAGAGTTTTTCACATCATTAAAGTGTTGTTTTATTTTTTTTATATGTAGAATGCTTTTCTGTCAAGTAATTATGTTGATACTTTTTCCCTGTTTCTTCCCAATTTTGTGATCAACAGAGACTGGTAATTCTTGTAATCTCAAGTCCCTGACTTAAAGTTAATGCATAGACAAAAGAAGATCCAGCACAAAATGCAACAAAAGTAACCATGTTACTGGATATGCATGTAGCATGTGCATAATCAGAGTATATACAGAGTAGCAGAGTATATTTTCGCTATAGTTAACACTAGGGTACAGATATATACTTTAGCAAAAGGCAATTCTGTTATTTTAGTAGAAATATTCACTCACATTTAGAATGCCAGATTTTTAAAGACATTCAATGGCAAATTATCCTATATCAAACAGAAGCTGGCAAACTGGTGCTCCTAATCAAATTAAGTAATCCTGAAGCTTTCATTAAATTGTTGTAAGATACAGGTCAGCTGTGTAAGTGCAAATATTAATTTTTAATATTGTTTCAGAGATCCACAAGAATGTGATTAGCCCTGTGGAAGCAGATGTCAAAACTCATGCTCTTCACGAGAAGCATGCAGATCTTAAGGAGAAGATGAGGAACCTCAACCAAGGTTTTGAACGCCTGCGCAAGATTAGTCACCAAGGTTTTAATGAAGACAGTGGTAAGTCATTTCCCTTACATGTGATCATTCTGTGAGTATTTAAAACGCCACTTAGCTTTATCATGTAAACATGATTCTGTGGTCTTCTGATCCTTTATAGAATCATAAATGAAAATATAAAAAATACATTTAATCACAAACACTTTGTAGAACCCCCTCATGCACACACATGCAAACTTAGATAATATCAACTGAATTCTGGTTTAAGTCTTAAGCTGTCAGAGTCAGACTTTTTTCATTTATTGTTGGTAAATGTTTTTTTTTTAATATATGTATACTTGCAGAATTTAAAGAACCAAGAGTCATTGAGCTTTGGGACATGGCCAAAAGAGCAAACTTCACAGAAGATGAGCTTGACACACTTAAAGTATGTTTATTCCTACATTGCATAAAATCTCCATCTTTATGTTTTTACGTTTGGATAAGATATTTTTGCTGCTGTTGGTATTAAACGTGTATTTTTAAATAGATATTTATCCAGGAATTCAGTATCATTATTTAGTATCTTTTCACCTTCTATTTAGTTACCTCATTGGCTGAATATTGACTTATTTGGACATGGTTTTGGAGCAGTAGGGGTTTTTTAAAAGAATTAAAATTGCTGTACTGCAGCTCTTGAAAATGTTATGCACCACTAATCTAAACAATCCTGTTAAAAGCAGTGATTGAGAACTAAAAACACTTGATTACTAATGTACTGTTATTAAAATGTGTACCTTCAGACACATCAGCACGGTAATGTGCTGATATACTTTTTGTACATCTTGTACACTTTGCAGGCAATCCTTAAATCATAGTGCAAGTGTACTTACCAGTGTTGGGAATGTCTTGTACTCTACATGATTTTTTTTGTGTATGCTGAAGCTATAATGTCTAGTTATAGAGGAATTGTAGCTGAGTTCTCATTTGAAATAAACTTTGGTCTATATGTGCTAGGAGGAGCTGAGCCATTTTCAGACAAAGGTTGAGAAGCACCAGCATTATCAAGAGCAGCTGGAGTTGTCACATCAGAAACTGAAGCATGTGGAGGCACTGGGAGACAAGGAGCACATACAGAGGAATAAAGACAAATACGACGTGTTATCTGAAAAAACACGAGAAATAGGCTATAAGGTATGTTGTTTCTATCCTTTTCAACACTAAGTCAATTTATTAATCTGTTTGGTACCATTTCTATTTTGAAATAGAATGGTTAAATTACTGTTTTTTTCCTTTGCTTCCTTTCTTTCTTATGAAGACGTTTAAGTTGAATATCTGTGGCATTTCCTGAAATATGCATGTGAAATGAGTTTTAGTTCAGTTTGTGCTATGACTGTCACTCATGATGTGTACATTTGTTTCAGATGAAGAAGCACCTGCAGGACTTGACAAGCAAGATTACACGGACTGGACTCCGGCACAATGAACTCTGAGCATTACAATGTGATGATTTTAATCTTTCTGACTTTAAATCAGTGCAAATGCTTTCAGTCTCTACACGATCAACTGTAAAGAGTTTTAAAGGGTCTAACAATATTTATTCCAATTTATTTTGTGCTAAACATGATTTATCATTTTATTATTTCAAACCTGACATGATTTTTGGTCTAAACACCATGTGTAGCAGTATGAATCTTTTTGATCGATGATGACTTTGTATAAATTTAATACAGTGAAGCTGGTACTTCTCCAAAATTGTCTGTAGAATCATTGTGACGCTTGCTGAACTGCTACTAAAGCTGTTTGATTCTCATTAATTTGTATCTATTCATAATATATGTGCCTTTGCTTTCTTTCCCTGGGTGCAGCACTGCAACACTGAGGAGGATTAATTTTAATGATTAATTTCAGTTTGATAAGACTTGAAAGCCTTGTATGATCTGTGGAAAGTGTTGAGTAAGTGGTGCAGTACTCTCTGCAGGCCATTGTGAGCCTGAAATGCTTGTCTGAATGTTCTGTTGCAAATCATTTTATTATTGATTTAACTGTCAATGTTTAAACCAAGAGAAATGCACAAGAACAAAGGAAATGTGGAGAGCAGCAAATACTACTAGTACAAACCTATTGAGAATAAATGCTCTGCACTCAAGCTGAAAAAGGCCTGTTGGTGTTTCTCAGCTGGTGATGTTAGTAGCCCACAGCCTTGTCAGGAGTTATTTATATTAATGATAGGGTCTGATGGACCTTTTCCCTCACAGGTAGGGTTGTTTGTCAGCATTGATGCGAGCACATTGTTTGAACACCCACCACTTCCATTTTCATTAACCTGAAGGAAAGGTTTCTTATGTAGCTGGAATGTTTGGTCTTGATAGATTTGAAAAATCTGATCGATTTCATAGAACCTGACAGATTGGTATTGTCAGACAGCTTTAAGTGCCTTGGGGCAACCTTGTTGTGAAAGGCACTATATTAAAATGAATTGAATTGAAAAAACAAAACACATGAATAACGATAAACATGTAAGGAAAGCCAGCTTTATAGTGTGTACCCCAGCTTAAATATCACTTCCTTTCTTTTGGATTCCGAGTACAACGATACAAATGTGTAGAAGTCAACTGGGTTTGAGTTTAGGGTCTGGATCTACACCAGGGTAGGGCCATCGTCTAGGTTTTCTTTTGAAGGCAAAGGCAGCTGAAGAGGTGTGACCAGTGGTTTAATTGATCCAATTCCATCAGCTGCTTTTAAGAGCATATACTGTATGCAAACAAGAATCATTTCAGCTCCTTAATTTGACGTGGAATGCTGCAGTCATAAAGGTTGAGCTGCACTAGGTGCGCTGTTTGACGTGTGTTTTTGTGTGTCGAATGTCCGGCTGCTTCTCCTGTAACGTGCCCATTGCAGTCAGTGCTGCAGTCTGCACCCACACAACACAACAGAGCACGAGGCACCATATCCTGCTCCATTTTCTTACACTTCACGTCCAGTTGTTTGCGTATATGTTTAAGTAGAGTGTATAAATAGAAATTGGTTATATAATACAGAGTAGATCATTTTTATTCATGATATTATGACATTTCCATGTCCTGATTTTCTACACCATAAATTATAGGATGCTTACAAGGTTGCTGTTGAGCCCAATTGCTACTGGAGTCCCTGAGCAGTCAGTCAAAACCCTGGCACTGAAGTGCTTGACTGGTCCATGGGGTCACAGACTAGGTAAATGATTGGTTGACCAACTCCATCTTGGAGCCTATTTCAAGTGAAATGTTTGATTGAAAAATAATTGTAATGATGAAAAGCATAGTCTACTGTTTAAGTGGAGACATTCAGCACAGCATTTCTTAATAAAATATCCCCCAAAAAAGATATGGTTTGGAATGCCATTTCATGTACCAATGGTCTGTGGCACAAATATTGTTTAATAAACTGTGGCATTAATATAATGGAATTAAAATCTAGTTTAATTAAACACTACAGTGCATATCTGTTGAATTTTGTTTGATTATACAGTTGCAATGATATCTGTCTTTTATGGTTGACAACAAAGAAAGAAATAACAAGAAGTTGTGGAGCTTGTTATTTCTGCAATAAGCAGTAGAACAGAACACACTCTGAAGATGCGAGCAGTGTAGGTTATCAGCTATGTAAAATGAATCTACACATACAATGTAGTATAGACATGGCTTGTATTGAAAGATTATCAGGAATACCTAATCCTCACGATGGAAAGCCACCAACAGACCTCTTGGGGTCACCCTTAATTTGCGACAAATGAAAACCGGAAAATGCGAGAGTTGGTAGTTATATAATAATGCTGAAAGATTTACAGTGTTATTTCTAAAAAATAAAAAAGTTGAGGGCACAGCTTCTCAGTTGTAATCAGTATAAAAGTCATTCTGGATTTGTAGCTGAGCATTTACTTGAAATCTTGATTCACTTAAATGTTAGAGTTCCCAGCTCTGAAACCTAAAGAAATTGTTTCCTATAAACAAACCCATCTGCTTTGATATCTACAACATTTACTTTTGGAGACAAAAAAACATTAAAATCAAATTACCCATCTCAATTTTCAATGAACATTAAAGGGCAGCAGAATCCCATGACTGAGGAAGATAATTAAGAAACATCAATTTAGAGTAATACTTGATTTCCACACCTGAGGTATTTGACAGTGTAAGAGCACTTATTGGAAAAAGAGAGAATCTCTACGCTAAGCCTTTTGTAGTCGTTATGGTCTAATTGCATTCAGCAGCTTAAGACAAATATCCAGTATTTCCCTTGTGCTCTGTGGAAATAGTTACCTGCATTCACTTACAAATAGCATACAATATTCTGATATCCCAAATCAGCAGTGAATAATCTTTTTTTTTAAAAAAAAGGGAGCTAGATAATGGCAGGTTAGAACTAAAGGGGAACATTCACTGCCATGCCCTGTACTGTAAGCGGTCCTTTGAGGGATTTAGAAACGTTCAATTTGAAGTCTCTTCCGAAAAGACTGCATCCCAGTATAATCTCAAGCCGGCGGAATGAAGGAGACGAACACACCAGGGTGATTCGGAAGAGACAAAAAGAAGTAAGCAGATGGCAGCTCTTCTGCAGCTACCCTGTAAAGTAAGAACTGAGCCCTGAAAGCAATTTTCCCCCCCTTCCCCATCTTGCTCACTTGTAAACTAATTACTAAAAACTAAAAGCTTACAGTGCCTTGCAAATGTATTGAAACCCTCCCATTGGTGTCTTATTTTGTGCATAAACAGCTATATATTTTATTGACTTTCTATCAAATCTTCACAACATAACACACCATCTGAACAATGGGAAGTACCTGGTGATGATTTGACTTCTGGTTGCCAAGATTGAAGCATAAGTAATTATATCCATGGGGAATCACTATGGGTCCATGTCCCCCCCCGTATTATACAACATTTCTATCAAAATGGGAAGTAAGATGTTAACTCATGCCAGAAATGCTTTTTTAATTTTCTGCAAAAAGCGGCAAGCGCTATAACAGGACTTTAACACATTCTTCAACCTCTCAAGTCTTCCGTTGATTTATTTTCTGTCCCTAGGTATGAATGCAGGCTACTCTGATTTTAACATAATGTTAACAGTGACATAAAAATATTCCAACCCTACCTATGGCATCCTATTTTGTAAAACTTTATATTTTTATTGAAATCCTGTGAAGTGAAGCTAAATAAGGATAAGATAAATTACAGTACAGGACATTTTAGCAAAAACTAAAATCGATGTTTTCGTTTTTGTTTTGTGAACTCTTCAGACTTGTGAATTAAATATTTGGTGAGCACCTTTTGCCAACTAATTTGGTGTACATTTTTTACCATTTGCCTTGGCAGGTTAGCTCAAGCCATCTTATTATTCAGTATCTCTGGAGAGTGTCTTTGACTTTATATTTTACTGCCCAATGTGAAAGGTGATTTTTGTTTTGTCCAAGTTATAGGTGTTTTCTTCTGGAATTTAACTTTGCCAGTACTTTGCTCCATCTGTTTCCATCAGTCTTGACAAGCTTCCCAGTCCCTACTGATGAGAAGCAGATTTATAACATAATGCTGCCACCTTCATGTTTGACAGTAGGAATGAATGAATAAATGATTTGCTGGGTGCGTTGCTGGGTTTGCATTAGATATAACTCTTTGCATTAAGATCAGAAAATTCCAATATTGTCTTGTCTGACCACAAAATCTTTTGCCACATGTTTGCAGTATTACTTAAAAGTTTAATTGCAAATACCTTTTGATGTACAGTATAGGCTAAGTTTCGCAATCTCACATACAGGCCAGTTTTGTGAAGTGACTGGGATATTGTTGACCGAAGCACATTTTCTCCCATCTCAGCCAACTCTCTGAACTCTGTAATTCTTTCCAAGTCACCATTGACCTCCCAGTTGCATCCCTAACCAGGTGTCTTACACTTGTTAATGATTGACTTCACCACACTCAAAGATATGTTAAGTTTCTTTGAAATGTATGATACTGTTTTATTGGTCTGTGCCTTTCACCGACTTTGTCCCCGAGTTCTTTTGGAAGCTCCTTAGTCTTCGTGGTTGAATCTTTCCTTGAAATTCACTACATGACTAACGACTTACTGAGACAGATGACCTTGGAACCACTATTATGTAGAGGCCACTCTAAATTTTGTGGCATGTTGATAAGTTACAAAAATCCCAGGTCTTCAGCCATGCTTTAGAGATGTAGCATTACTGTATAGAACCTGCAGGATTAAGGCTCTTCGGAAACAGCTACATTTTGTAAATAATGCAAAATTGCAACATCCTCCATTACTTAATTTTCAATTTATTAGAAATAGAAAGATCAGAACTAATACATTGAAAAATACTGCTTACAATGGTTTGCGATTTACATCAAATTTGTACATATAGAATGTCAGGCTTTGCAAGTCAGCTATAGAGCAGTGTATTTACAGGCTCTTTAAGAAGCAATGGTCTGAGCAGAGGTTGAAATGTAGGTTTTTCTAGTTGTATATAGTTTCTTGACACAACCTGGAAAAATCTTCTAGAAGTGTGTTATCTTACAACTAGAACAACTGCTACACCTGACTGTGGGTAGTGTACCCTGATGCTCACAATCTTTTCTTCCAAAGTTTTCTTGAAGTAAAGCATTCACACAGTTTTTCTGCATACACCACAAAATGAACCTGATTTGCTGAAACACCTGGACAGCTGAGCCCTTTCACTTTTTGTTGCCACATTAATATTAAATGGCTCTCCGTCTTTAATAAGGGGACAATGTGCCAATGGTACAGTTGATCGAAGCTAATTGCATCATGCGAAATTATGATACATTCACGTTGTATGCACGTTTTGGGATATGGTTTTAACATGTCAGAAGACGTCTTTAAACATTTCCACACAAACTGAACATTTTAGGCAACGAGATAAGGAAAGAAAAATTCTAAATTTCAGTTGATGTCAGATTTACTCTAAAAGTAAATCTGCCTGGGATAATTAAAACAATTTCTACTACAATAGTTCCAGGAGACCAAGGCAGAGTTTTATTTTCAGAAGATTTGTTTGGTAACACTTTACTTAAAGGTGGCTAAACAACACTGTCAGAACTCCTTCATAAACACTACAAAGCATAAAAGCCTTAAAGCTGGGGTGGGAAACGTCCGGCCTGCGTAACCTGGCGATAATTCGATAACGATAATTATCGCAATATAATTTTCCTCTATATAATTTTAAAAAAAGTTTGATAAATGTTCATGCTTTACGCGTGCGTGTTGCAGATCGGGCAGCTAACAGATTTGTTTAATGTTTCTGCTGTTGGGCAAGTGATGTGTTCTTAAAATGAAGAGTTGTTTAATTCACTAATTAACTGTCTGGTTTCTTCAACTTTCACCCAGGAGAAAAAAAACCTGCCTTTAAACTTGAAAGAAATAATGATTTGACATTTATCGTGATAATTACCGATATCAACTGATATGAAATTTTTTATCGTGATAATGTTTTTGGCCATATCGCCCAGCCCTACGCAGGTGGGACTTGAAATTCAATAAATCTAGGAGCTTTTTCATAGCAACATAAATTTATATTAAGTGAATCATAATAATAACGTTTATTTTGAGGGACAAGCAAGGAACGTCCATTATGGGATAGACAGGACACATACGAGTACACGACGGGACAGACACGCATGCTTCTCGCCGGCTGCCCGCGGCCCGTCTGCCTGTATTGCGGTGATTCAGAGGACAGTCAGTGCCAGGCAGGCTGGGAGTGTACACGTTGCGAAAGTGTTAACACACTGTGTTTTACGAACTGCGGGATGAAGTCAAGCAGTTCATGGAGGTGAAGGGAAAACCTGTCACCAAAGAGAGGCAGTTCCAGGCATCACATTAGGGGTGAGTTAATTAAATGTTTGACCAAATATAGCAGGCTAATTTTTAAATTGATAATTTTGTATGGCCCGCAAATTATGTTATAAATATCCAAATGGCCCTTAGCAGAAAAAAGGTTCCCCATCCCTGCCTTAAAGGAATACAATTTCACATAAACATGCCAGGACCTCAGTTACTGACCTACAACTCATTCTTGAGTCCTTGTCAGCACTCAAGAATGCAGTGGTCTCTTCTGTGATGTTCACCTTACTTTTCTCCCTACATGGAGTTCTGCTTTGCTTTCAGCTCTCAGTGCATCTCAGTAGGAACAGTTACAAATAGTTGCATGCTTGTACAAAGTAATTTGCACAAAGAGCTGGATAGACTATATGTTGTTATATAGAGTAGTTCAGTGTTTTTTAACTTCATTGAAATTAAGTGTTACCTATTTATTATACAGTACATTATGTAATGTATTGCAGCAGAAACTGGCCCAAAAACGTCCATGTTTAGCTATAATAATAACTGTAAAAACCTATCACCATTTAGTAATTTTACATCAAACAAAATTGAGGAACAGCCATCAGAAGCTAGGGTTGTAGAATGACCTTGTATCCATCTACAAATTATTACAACATCCATCATAAAACCTTTAATAAAGTAATGTGTTACTATTGGAGTATTACTGTTGTATAATTATTAGACAAAATATTTCAAGGATCCATTAATAAATGACTCCAACTGGCACTACAATTAAAATACACAAACAGGTTAGTGGAAGTGTCCTTTTAGAGTAAGACTGATATTTAGAGGTATTTATTTAAAAATTAAAGATGAAGTGTGATAGTCACTAGAAACTGCCTTTTCTGCCTTGTCAAATGGATTTTTTCCAGCCTATGAATACAAACTTTCATCTCTATTGTAAGGCATATAAATGTTATTACAAATTGAATCACAAAACTTGATATAAAAATAACATATACAGAGAATACTAGTCTAAAAGCACAAAATTGTTACTTCCACACAAATGTTTGTACACCCTCTTACCCTTATAGTTATATAAAATTATTTTGTGAAGTTCTAGAGAAAATAATTTTGAGAAAACAAGGGTTTAAAAGAGATGACAGACTATGTCCAACAGGTTAAATATCAGAGGTACTTATAGTGACATAATGTCAGATAATGAGACATCTGACACTGCAGAGGTCATAGAAGTAGAATCCAGAATGAACATAATGGTTTCAGTGAATTCAAAAGGTAAGAAGCACTGAAAATATAGAGGGGACTAATTCTGACGAAGACCTTGCCTGTGCAAATAGAATAATGGGAAAAAATGACTATGAAAGCATCACTGTCCAGACTGAAAACTTATCAGAACAGTCTTGCTCTGTTCAGATGTATTCCACTTAATTTAGTAGTAACGTCCCTTAAAGGTATATAGTAGATGATTTATGTCTACATAAGTTTTAACAATAAAACTGTACTATGCTTCAGTAATCTTTGCTTTAAAAAAATGCACAACAATATCTGGAGCCATTTTTTTTTTCTGTAGAGCCTTTATAAGACTATTGAAGGCAATATTCCCCTACATCAGGCAAAATCCTGGAAATGTATGGATCGTGAATGTATGTTCCACAATCAGGTCACTGTAACGCACCCTTCTTTTTCTGTTCAAGTTCTTGCAGACGTTCCTCTCTGAACTGAGCATGCTGGGTCCCCACTTTGTGGGCTGTCTCTGTGGCAGTGATATCAATCTGGGCGTACTTGGTAGAGCCCCCTCCTGCAGAACAAAAACATAATCCATGAATGTTACTTTGCATCTGTAACATTACAACAGCTCATAAATTCAATGAGAATTACTTTTTATCGCCTCAGAAACTGGCACATTCCAAAATGCTCAAGTGCGCTGCAGAATTCGGTTAAGTAAACCAAAGGGATTATGGGTTTAATTGCTAACTTATGCTAATTGTTAAGAAACTAGACCACTCTACTTTATTTTGGATTTAATTTTTAATGGGGGGGATTATTAAAATCACTTCTATTGTGTTTCTTAATTTTACCTATTTCCTTGCCCTGCCTGCCACAAATTGTATGCAGTGCTATATGAGTTCGTAAAATAGAAATCATGGAAACATCAAGCCTTTGATGCAAAGCAATACTTCAGCATGTTAAAACACAAGTTTCACAATCAAACATGATAACTGATGAATAAAGCTGATGGCACCAAGACATTTCACAACTTAACTTTCACAATCAGAATTTTGCAACACGATAAATGTAAATTCACTTTTGTTTCCCATGTATTTTCATACAGTGGCTATTAAAAGCATACCTTTGGACATTTCTTACATTATGTTGTGTTACAATATGGAAAAAAATGCATTTAACTGGAGGTTTGTACTGTAACGCTCTCGCCTGGTGGTGAGGAGGAAGCGCCCCTAGGCACTCATAGTACCGCTGGGCATGCTGGGAGTTGTAGCCGGGGAGAGTCTGAGGGTCAGCACGGTGACCAGCGGCTGACCCTACCTATGTAAATAATGTCCTAGTAGTTATAGTGCCCCATGTAGTCTTATAAGTGTATACCGTGTTGTTAAGTAATTACCACCCTAAAGATGTGTACATGTTCTGTCAGTCTCCTCATGTGCGTGTATATCCTGTGTTTGGTTTTGTGGTTGTTAATGAATAAAGCTATCGCTTGGTTTGTTGATTGCGTCTCCACTGGTCCTTTGTTCTGAGAAGAACCTGTAAATGCTACATTGGTGTCAGAAGCAGGCAGGATGGACAAATCATGGCAGACATTAGCCGATTCTGTCAAGCCCCGGCTGACTCTAAAAGAGACGGAACCCATCGGCAGCGCACATAGGGAGCAACTCCGGGGTGCGACAGGTGGCCACAGCCCTTACCAGGGCTACTAGTAGTGGTCCCACCGGTAGAATTGGGGAGACTGGCAGCTACTCCTGGTCAGCGGGTGCCCCAGAGAGAGGATACCCTCTCTGCCGGAGCCGACCAGCGAATCCCACACTCATCGGCGCGGGGGCAACCCGGTCGCTACGACGGGGAAGCGCCTTGGGGAACCTACGAGGCGCAGTTCCACCTCACGGCCCGGACGAATGGCTGGAGCTGGGCTGAGATGGCCGGCCACCTGACGGCAGCGCTGGAAGGAGCGGCCTGCCAGGTGCTCCTGGACGTCCCGGAGGAGGACAGAGGCGAATATGCGGCACTGGCAGCAGGTCTCCAGCTGCGCTTTGGTGTGGAGGAGGCGCCGGACCTGATGCGGGAGAGGCTGGCCCTGCGGCGGCGCCGACCAGGAGAGCGACTGGGCCCGGTTGCCGCTGATGTCATGTTCCTCACCCGCCGAGGATACCCAACTTTTCCCCGGGAGGCGTAGCGGGAGATGGCTCTCCAGGCCTTTCTCAAGGCCCTCTCACCCGAGGAGCTGCGGCGCCACGTGCAGCTGGTCGCAACAGTGCGCCCTGCTGGCTGACCGAGGCGGCGACGGAGGAATCCAGCGAGGGGGTAGAGGAGCCAACCCATGCAGCGACCCCCGCGGAACAGTCCCGCATGCTGATTTGCGACCGCTGCGGGAAGAGGGGACACCGAGCCCGGTTCTGCCGGCACCCGAACCCCGCACTCCTCGGCGTCGGGAAACGGGAACGGGGCGGCACAGCGTGGGGATGGCCGCCCTTGAACACCTCAACCCCCGCTCCAGAGAGTGCTGTGAAGACCGGTGCCCCTCACACCATCGTGGAGCGAGTCGGCTGTAGTCAGGGCCTGTACCTCCACTGCCAAATTGAGAATGAACCCTGCCTGGCCCTACTCGATACCGGTTCATCTGTAACCCTACTCCGGCCAGGCATCCTCCCCGACACCGAGGGCACAAACCCCGCCGGATGGGAGGCCTCCAGCCTGCGGCTAAGGACCATGACGGGACAGCTCGCTGCAGTCCGGGGGAAACAGGTGCTTGCCTTCCATCTAGGTGCAGCGACAGTGTGCCACCCCTGCTACCTCGCACCCATCCAGGAGGACTGCATTCTGGGGCTGGACCTATTGCAGCGAGTGGGGGCCAGTTTGGACTTGGGCCGGCAGGAGTTGGTGTGGCAGGGGGAGCGACATCACCCGGTGGAGGGTAGGCCTGGCGAAGGCCGAGGGACACAGGCTTGCCGGAGCCGGTGGAAAAAGAGGCAGTGGCAGCGGTGGCAGTCGCCGGGGCAGACTGGGCCTGCGAGCCGGGGAGCGAGCGTGACGGATCCTGCCCCCGAGACGGCCGGGGGACCAGACAAGGTGGCGGCGGCAGGGGCCGAGCGTTGCGTGGAAGCGAGGCGCGCCGTTGAGGACCTCTAGCAGCAGAGCTGCGAGGGCCTGATCAGGACCAGCGGCAGCGGCTCCAGGAGCTATTCGCCCAGAACAAGGACCTCTTTGCGGCGAGAGATGAGGACTGCACCCGCACTGCCCTGGTCCAACATGAAATCAACACTGGCGACACTCGGCCCATCCGCATCCGACCGGGACACATGGTTCACGCCAAGCGGACCGCCGGCGAGGAAGAGATCTGGGAGATGGCCGCAGCGGGGGTGACTGAGCCCTCCGTGAGCCTGTGGTCGGCACCAGCTGTACTGGTAAAAAAAAAAAGACAGCTCGTGGAGGTTCTGCGTCAACCACCACAAGCTGAACGAGGTCACCCAGAAAGATTCCTACCCCCTGCTGAGGATAGGTGACGCCCTGGACTACATCACCAGGTCGACCTGGTTCAGCTCCCTGGACCTCCGCTGCGGCTACGGCAGGTACAGCTCGATCCCGATGCTCGCCCGAAGATGGCCTTTTCCATCGGCCAGGGCCTCTGGCAGTTTACTGTCATGCCTTTTGGCCTGTGCAATGCCCCGGCGACGTTCGAGAGGCTGAAGGAGAGGGTGCTGGCATTGGTCCTGCGGAGCGATGGGTGGTTGGAGCAGTTTAATCGGACGCTCGCCACCCAGCTGGCCACCCTGGTGTCCTGGCACCAACAGGACTGGAACCGCAACCTCCTCCTTGCGCTCTGGGGGTATCAGACCGCGGTCCAGGAATCCACCGGGTGCATCCCGGCCACGCTCATGCTGGGCTGGGAAATGCAAACCCCGGTGGACCTGGTCATCGCCCCGCCGCCCAGAGACGGGTCGGCACCGCCGGCTGGACCAGACTACGAGTGGGACCTGCAGCAGCGGATGCGGCGGGTGCACAGCTTTGCACGGACCCACCTGACTCCAGGAGCTACTCGCCCAGAACCTGTGTTTCACATTATTTCAGGACGAATACAGCTACCTCTGGGAAAACCCACAGTGACTAGTACAGCTCCCAACAAAAACTATATCATAAAGGCAACAAATCCAGGATAGGGTTATTGAAAAGCACCAACCAGGGAAACGGTAGAAAAAGATTCCAAGGCATTGAATATTCCCAGAAGAACATATGTAATCCATTAAAAAGAAATTGAGAAAATACTGCATAATTGTGAATCTGGACAGAACATTCCAAACTGAAGCTCTAGGCGAGAAGAGCTCTAGTCAGGGAGGCCATCAGGAGGCCTGTGGCAACTCTAAAGGAATTACAGTCTTCCATGGCAAAGATGGGAGAAACTGTGCGTATGACAACAATTACCCACGTGCTGCACAAACATGGGCTTTCTGGGAGAGTGGCAGAACAAAATCCACTGTTTAAAACAACTCACATCAAATCTCAATTACAGAAGGCCAGAAGGCAATTAACCTTTCTGGTGCAAGCATAACACCACATATCATCCTGAGAACACCATCCATACTGTGAAGTATGGTTGTGCCTGTAACATGCTACAGAGATGCTACGCTGCATTAGGGCCTGGGACACTTGTGAAGATAGAAAGAAAAATGAATGCAGAAAAGTGCAGAGAAATCCTGAAGGAAAACCCTTTGCAATCTGGAAGGGACTTGAGACTTGGGAGAATATTCATTTTCCAGCAGGACAATGACCCAAAACATACAGCCAAAGCTATATGTTTTGGGTTATTGTCAAAGCAACAAAGAAGTAGCTTAAAAACAATAAAAGTCAGTGTTCTGAATTGTGCCAGTCAAAGCCCGGACCTCAATGTAATTGAGAACATTGTTGTTCACCAACAATCCCCATCCAACTTAAGGATGCTAAGCAATTTCACAAAGAACAATGAGCAAGAACTGCACAGCTGATAGAGACTTATCCAAGAAGACTCAATTTTGGCTGTAATTTCTGCCAAGAATTCCTGTACCAAATACTGACTCAAGGGAGAGGAGTGCTTATGTAAACAAGTAAATTATAATAATAATTTATGATGATCTGTATAATTTTGTTCACACTTTAACATTATAAAGTGTTTTGTGTTAATCACAAAACATAGCAATTAAATATATTATTACTGTAACACAAAAAAAGGTGAAGGTCTAAGTTGGGTGTATTCTTTTGATAGCCACTGTAATTGCAGATTTCTGTTCTGTTTTTTAGAATATGTGGAAAAGGATATAATACTTTCAAAACCCACCTACTGTATTTAGAGTCTATGATTACATTTGGAGACTTATCATTATGGGCATCATTGAGTCGCAGTGGTTAGCATTACTAACCTCACAGCCTCACAGTAATGGGGCCCTCCATTCAATTCTGGACCTGGGGTGCTATCTATGTGGAGTTTTACAGTAAGTAGCACTGAACCCAGGCCTCCAGCACTGCAAGGCAGCCATGCTAAACACTGCATCGCCATCCAGCCCTGTTGAATGGCATTAGCATCAAATTTGCTCATGTTTGAGAAATATGACTTTACATTTTTTTTTAATTAGAAGTAACACACAACTGGAAAATAAATGTGGAAACCAAAAAATATGCAAAATGAAAATAACTACAATACAATCCATCTCGATTGCAAAAATGAAATGCATCATATGGTTGTCATGCAAGCCATGAGAGAAATGTGCCACACCCATACACAGACTAGAGTATTGTAGTATAGTGAAAGCTATGAGTCCCGAGAAGGAAATATCATTAAATGGACACAGAAATCAAAGTAGCTAGTGAAGGCTACTGTAAATGACATGATGCATCCAGACTCCCTGATCCAGCAGGAGTTAGACAGCCAAAATTGACCCAAAGCTAATATTGTCTTGATAAAGTGCTAACAACCTACAGTGCTATATCTCCAACTATAGCTAAAGCTACATCTGGAAAAGAAACATACAATGTAGCACAGAGCGGATATGAACACATATCATTGGACAAGGAATTCATCTTAGGAAAAATGCAATGATCCCATGCAGCTGGACAATACAGTGAAATGATGTTGTCGCAATACAAACATTAGTCCCTATGGTATATGGTTATACACAAACACTGAGAAAGTCATTGATTAACTATGACAAGTGCTACAGGCGTATTAGAATACAAGTGTATTGGAATACAACATAAATAATTGATAATAGGAATAATAATAATAATTCTGCAGTAATAAAAACAGAAGTACAGTCATGCATTTCAGCCAATTATTTTTCATGCCTCATCACTCTAATGTGCAAGGATGAAGCAGTACTTCATACAGTACAAAATACCATTATAACTGCTTCTTCCAATTCATGGTTGTAGGTGAGCCAGAGCCCATCCTGGCAAATACAAAAACATATTGTCAGGCTTGCCCCCATTGCAAAGCTGAGGAGCAAGCCAGTGTTTGCCAGGGTAGGCAGCCACCCATCCATCACTCACTCAGTGCTGCCTGCCATGGAAACGCATGCCGACAGGAAATCTGCATCACCTGCAGGCAATTTTCATACGCCTGTATTAGGTGGTATAGAATATTAAGGAATGCTCTGACTCTGCTCAGGGATCTGTTAAGGAGTACTATCTCCGAGTCCCTCGATTCCTTGTTCCCATTTCTCTAGTTTTGCCTTGCTAGGATCCTTGACCTCTGCTGTGTTTTCCCTGTATTTACTTGGCTGTGGACTCGCTTCCACAACATTGTCTCCTGGATGTGCCTTTTGCCGAGAAATGTGTTTTATTTAGTTTCCTGGATTTGATTCTTTCTTTGCACCGACCACTACCCTTGGATTGTGCTTTGGACTTTGGTTGTTTGGACCAACCATGGACCCAAACTGCACTCCCTACCTGCTACACTACCATCCCTGCCTATGTGCATACAGTAGCTCTACTATGTCACCAAGTTAAACATGCTTCTACCTGCATCACCACATGATGTGTGCTCAGCTTTCTTAGCTCATAGCCTGCAGATCATCTCCTATTGTGCGTGCTTCCCACTTAGCCTAGTCTGTGTTCGTGCACAGCACTCCTCAGCTTTCCCCTGACTGCATGCGGTTGTGCAGTTTCCAGGTTTTTTTCGGCTGGCTCACCCAGCACATGGGTTCATCTTACAGAGATCTCGAAGATCCGCTGCTTGTTCCACCGAGCAGCAGAATATTACACGTCTGCTACAATTTGTTTTTAAACCACCTTCGTCATGCAATATTCATTCACCTCAAAATAATGCAGCATCAGAAAAGAGCAAAGCGGCATACAATGTCAAAATCAGAGAAATCAAAATCTGTTATTTCAAGTAAATATATATTCTTCCTATGTCTATGGAGATGCATTGTGTTACCTCTAACTCCAGAGCCAGGTTCCTGAAGCTCTAATTCCATATAATGAAGCTGCTTCTTCGACGTCGGACTGACAGGAATATTAACATAGGTCACCCCTTCACCACGAAGCTTTTCCGGCACTTGTACGTCCGTTGAGATGGCTGACATGCCCCCTAGCAATGCATAATTAATCAAGGCTAAAACACCGGTAGACACTTTAAAGATTTCCATAACCACCACAACTGGGGTAGAATTGGAAAGCACTCTTATACAGTAAAGCAGACAGTACCCAGTGTCGCTAAAGTAGCTGAAGCTCTGAAACTTAAGACTTTCTTAAAAAATGTTAATAATAACTAACGCAGAAAGAATACCCATGACCTAAAGATTCATATGTAAGCTTAAAAGATGTCTCCAAAATAAAGGCGTATTATGCTGTTTTTTCTGGCATAAAGACATTTGCCCCCCATTAGTTATGACAGTTGCAAATGTTCTCTAGAAGTGCATCTGTCTATTGCTGGTCGCACAGTCAAAGTAGTCTCCCAGACAATACTTATGCTTGTCATTACTTGTTCTTTTCATTCACTTGTCACATGACTTCAACTAGGCTGAAGCCAAGGATTTGTTGATGCTTGCTTCAGTTTCAAAACCTTTAACTTTTAACCATAAGAATGGTTACAAACGACATTTTCCTTCTATAGCTAATTGAACCAAGGATATCGTTCAGCAGTTTAAAGAAAGATGCCAGGGTATCAGCCTCAACAGTATGCTAGGCTTGTTCCATACTCCCACAATCTTTGTTTAAAGAAGTCCCTCCTGGTCTTTTTTTAAATACAGTATGTGATTTTGTTTTTAGTTTTTACCAATGTCATCTGTGCATAATTCACTGTTCGTTCTGAAGAAACCCAACAAATTGACTGTGTCCGTGTTTCTGTGGACTTTGAATACTTGATCCATCCTCATTTTCTTTCTCATTAAAGAAAACGAGGGTTTATTTTGGCTATGCATTTGAGATCATTAACTTCTGGTTGCTTTCCTGGGTATAATATATGGCTCTGAAGGAAATAAAATGTCATGCTTTTGCTTTTGCTATATCAGCAGTTTGTGAACTAGAAGTGTAACCTCAGACATCCAAGTTCCAAGGCACATGTGGTTGGATATTTATTTTCAAATATGTGCCATAGGAAATTGCCAGGTAAACCTAAATTACGTAATTAAAAAGAAAATAAACATTTTAAAACTGAATACTGATTTCACTTGTCCCGTGACCTTATCCTCAATGATCTTCTGTATAAAATGTTTGGCATAGCAGTAAAATCGATTCTGTCCAGCACAACTATGCTTTGGAAGTGATTACAAATGAGTAGACAACAACGCACAGTGCACAGTGTGTCAAAATACCAGCTGCAGGTGCAGCTGTCATAGCTAACAGAGGGAACGTTTCTGTGAGAAACATGTTTGAGATAAAAGGACTCTATAAAGTCCTCTGTTGAGATTTCCATTAAGAAATAGAGGAACAGCATACTGTATAAGTAAATGTACTCTTTTCTGAAAGGTAGGTAAAAAATACAATGTTTTCAACTTCATATTCAACAATACTACATACAAACTAACAATATTCACCAGACGTGACTTCACATCTTTTTGGCATTTCAATGGTGGAGGTCATCAGCTCATAGCTGCCTTTTGAATCTACAAAAAAAAAGAAACCAACACAAAATCTTTCTCCGTTAGCAATCATTTTTAGTCTCTAGATATTAAAAAATTCACTTGAGGAAACACCTCTGATGCTATGAAAGCCATATCACATAATTGCTGGCTAAAAAGATAAGATAAAAAGAAATGTAATACCTGCAAACACTGCAGTGTGAGTAAAAGATTGTGCTAAACTGTCTTCCTGCACCTATGATCAAATTAGTGCTCAGTCTCTGTTTCACTGTGCAAATTACCCTGAAATGTATGCAAAAGAAGATTAACGTGTGGGAAAGGGCACACAAAAAAAAGAGATGTTAGCATTTTGCCCAGTGCTTGGGCAAGCGCCAACCCTCCAACTTATTTACACCCTTCTTACATCATGCAAGAACCAAGAACAAAGTAAAATCAAGTTTGTCTCAGAATAGCTGCAGTTATACATTATGTACTAGCCAGCAGCCATATCAACCTGCAACTCACAACTGGCAACCCACTGAAGCTCAGCAGGTATGAGGCTGGTCAGTACCTGGATGGGAGACCTTGTTGGAAAAACTAAGGTTTCTGCTGGAAGAGGTGTTAGTGGGGCCAGCAGGGAGTGCTCACCCTGCGGTCTGTGTGGGTCCTAATGCCCCAGTATAGTGACAGGAACACTATACTGTAAAAAGGCCCTGTCCTTCGGATGAGACATACAGTAAAACCAAGGTCCTGACTCTCTGTGGTCATTAAAGATTCCAGGGCATTTCTCGAGAAGAGTAGGGGTGTAACCCTGGCGTCCTGGCCAAATTTCCCATTGGCCCTTACCAATCATGGCCTCCTAATAATTCCCATCTATGAATTGGCTTCATTACTCTGCTCTCCTCCCCACTGATAGCTGATGTGTGGTGACCGTTCTGGCGCACTATGGCTGCCGTCGCATCATCCAGGTGGATGCTGCACATTGGTAGTGGTGGAGGGGAGTCCCCATTACCCGTAAAGCACTTTGAGTTGAGTGTCCAGAAAAGCGCTATATAAGTGTAAGCAATTATTATTATTACAATTGTACAATAACATATATTGGACATATTTGAAATGCTTTTTTAGTAAGCAACCACAAGACACAGGACTAAAATTTCCATGTAACATACAGTATAGAAATGTGGATGATGTTTTGCCAGCTTTGCTTTAATTAATCACTAAGGATCCTGTCATCTTTTCCTGGTCTCCGTCATGGACCTTCTGGCAAAAGCAGCAATACTGACCCTCTCCACAACACTCCTAGTAAGAGCAATAGCTAACACTCTCCGCTACAATCCTGTTAAGAGCAACAACACTAACCCTCTCTGCTACACTCCTGATAACACCAACAACACTGACTTAATCTTAACCTTCTACAGGAGATCTAATCAAAGAACATTATTACCACAAGACCAATTTAATCTCAACTGTAGGTTAACATTTATTCAACATTTATTACAGTTTCGAGACCATGTCATAAAAAATAAATAAAATGAGATTATGAGAATTAGAATTAGATATAACAGTAAGTTTATATCCTTTACAATTCTACATATTTGTACTATTTTTTTAATCATTTATGGCAAGGACAGATTCACTTGATTTGTAACTAACATTACTACATTAAGATGTAGAAGTTCACCTTACAGCCACTATGGAGACTGCTATATGGTGATTTGTATTTTTGTGGTCTTCACTCTGAAACCACTAGAAATGGAAAAAGGCTCAGCAGGTCTGTCCTTTTGCAGTCTCTAAATAAACTAAAAATCCCCTCAGAAGCTGAAGACGAGCAATATGAAAGCACTGTAGCAGTCTTCCCTTTTTATTGTCTCAGCATGTACTCAGGGTTTATGACCTTTATTCTTAAACAAGCGTGTGATAGTCAGAGGAGTGAGAGTGAGCACAGCACAGCCTAAGGCCCCATGTGGGAAAGATCCTAAAATGTCTACCTCCCTCCTTTTTATAGAGGAACAAGGAGAAAGAAGGTGAACACGTGAGGAGAGGAAGAAAAAGTCAAGGCAGTTCAACACAGGAGGGCCGAATGTTACAGTATTATGCAGCACAAAGATATCATCTGCTTTCTCTGTTTCTCTGAAGCATTTTTTCCACATTGGTGTGGATTTCATTTATTAAAATGTAAAAAGCAATGTACACTA
Source organism: Lepisosteus oculatus (assembly GCF_040954835.1). Classification (NCBI taxonomy): domain Eukaryota; kingdom Metazoa; phylum Chordata; class Actinopteri; order Semionotiformes; family Lepisosteidae; genus Lepisosteus; species Lepisosteus oculatus. Next base: position 40,909,612 of record NC_090696.1, on the reverse strand, counting down.
GGACCATTAGACAGTACCTAGTAATCTTGCATCTTACTTGAAAGAACCTTTTAAGTCTAATGGTTAATTATGTTTTTTTTAAGAAATTGGTTAAGTTTAATTGGCTACTTATTTGCAGAACAGGGCCACAGTCAATGGCTACGGTGTTTTCTCATTCTGGTGTCTTTCATGCATCATATTGCCCACCGTATTTTGCGAACCATTCTGAATATTAAAGCAATTAGCCCTCGTACTGCAGCAGTTACAATTATTAAATTGAATACAAAAATTCTCTTCACAATCCAGAACAGCTTTAACTGATGGCTGATAGAAAAACATGTTATTGTAATACCTGAGAAAATGACAATACATACAGCTTAGGTAAACTGAAAAAGTGGAGAAAAGCAAATCAGATTTCTGAGTTAAAGACTGAAGTGAAGCTTTTTAAAATTCTGAGTGTAGAATGCTGGCATTATAGCCTTTTCTCTACTTCAGACTCAGGAAAGAGAGCAGTTCAAATGATATTCAGAAAGCACCCTGAAGACAGAAGGAACACTTTCCTACAGTGGTCAGTGTATGGAACAAAATACAAAGTTATGCTGAGGTTGCTGATTCACTGGAATCTGTCATAAATTGACCTGAAGGGTTTTTTTTATCAATAGGAAAATAATAAATAGAGAATCATGAAGCAGTAGGATAATAAATTGTATTATGCTCCCAAAACCCAAGCAATATAGATATTTTTCTTATGTTCACCAACTGCTACAGAGCTTTACAGCTGACTGAGGCAGGGCCATAATCAAACTCCCCTCTCCAATAATGAGACAAGTGCACACAGGGAAAATCCACAAACAGCTAATCATTATTAACAGATTGTTCTCTTACCAGAGAGTGAACTTTGTTCTCTATGCATCTGTAATGTGCCAGAAGTGCCTAGTGAAGATGTAGCACCTACGAATTAAACATAAATTAAAGTGATTCTCTGTATATATACTGTACACACATTACAATGTTTTGGGGAAAATTGTCTTTATTTTATTTTAATTTATTTTTTTAATTTTTAATTTGTATTTATTTTATTTTAAGTCAAAAAACACTCAAATAAAACAAACAAATGTAAAAAATAAATATAATTCAGCAGTATTCTTGTCACTATCAGATTATCAAAATGTAATCTTGTTAATTTTTAATATAAAAGTTCATATCCATTTTGGGGACATTCCCCACAGCATCTCTCTATTATACACTGACGATGATATAATTTGTAAGAATGCTTTTACAAGACAATTCTTGTGAGTATGGTGACTGCTTAGGGAGCTCTCTCATTTCAACCACTTAACACAATGGGAGTATTTCAAAAATTAAACATCAAACAATAATAATGATCACTTGAAAGTATCTCCACATATGCAGAATGAACAATTCTGTGTACACATCCTGAAATAATTCTTACAAATTTACAACAGAAGTATCCTCCCTACAAATGCCTCAACAAGAAAATAAGAGCCCAGGTTAAATGTATTCAGTGGTGCTTTTCTCTTAAGTTAATTTAACCACAGCCTTTCAAGATAATCCATTAATGCTCACCTATAATTCACCTTTGCAAAGAGTTTGAATGATAATAGTCTCACAAGACAGTACAAAGTAACCACATTTCATGGCTATTACTGTGTACAGACATACTATAAAATCACTGATAATTGTAATCATGTACATTTAAAGAAAACAATACATTGCTGTGAAGATAATGGTTTTCCGCAGATGGTTTTACTTTATCATGAGTACTTCGTGTTAGGAATGCTGAATGCTCAGTGAAAGAGCCTATGGAATGAGCTACTCCTAATGAGTAATTAGAATTCAGTGGGAGAGACATGTTACAGTACATGAGGGAAAGGAGTTGGTGTGATCGGTCACACCTATTGTGAGGCTTATAAGAGCAGCTGGGAGGAAAAGCTAGCAGTCCGTATCTAGTCTCCACCCTAAAAGGAGAGAAAAATGAGCACTGCAGTGTGGATAGGGCTCAAGGTTTTGGACTGAATTGGCTTACAGGCCTGTGAGAGTGTGTAGGATACTCAGGAAAATGCATCTTACAGTAGGTCTACGCCGAGGGCTGTCACAAGTGCTGGACAGACAACTGTAGGGCAGTTTGTTTGGCGGGCTCAATAGGGTTGTAATGTGCTGCAGAGGATCAGAGCTGACAGCAGGTGTTAGTGCTGGTCAGTGTAGCGTAGCTGCAGGCTCTCCCCTTATTGATAAGTGGGAATTTAGATAATACAGGTAGAGTCTCCAGTACTCGCTAGCTTTGACATCAGCAGACTGAGGATCAGTCATGGATGGCAATTAAAGAAAAAAAAAACAAAACTGGCTGCTGCTGTGTCAGGGGTGCAATTTTATCTTTAAAACTTGCCTGTAAAAGGCAGACGGCGGTATTGTGGCACAATGGTGGCTAGTTACAAAAAAAATCAAAGTCCAGAATAAATTCAGCAGTACAATAAATAACACAACTTTATTTGTGAGTTTTCAAAAAGACTCAAAATACTGGCCTATGTACAATACTGTACATATACTTTTTCCAAGTAAATTTTCTTGGGTAACATACTGTACATTTTCCTGTGTATTGTTTTACCAATTAATATATAAGTGAGGGATGCAACTGTCCTATGGAAAGTCTCATGGTGCATTTTTACAAATGAGTTGACATTAGCTTTATTACTTATCTGATCAATGTACAGTACCAGTCAAATGTTTGAGTACACCTGCTTGAAACCAGGTTTTTCATGATAATCTGTGCTTTAAACTGTATAAACTTGTCTATAAACACTTCATATTTAATTACATGTTATGTGTACTTATAATCTTAAGTGATCTGCATTTAAAATGTTAATTTTTCATTTTCAATAAAATGAACACCCAAAGCAAGCAGATTTCAGTCTGAAGCCCAGGTTAGTTAAAAGTCAGAAATATGTATAACATGGTGTTAGAACACTAAAAGAAGTTTAAAATTGTCTTTGTTAGATGCTCTCACAGTTAACTAGCATGTTACCTCATTTACCTTTTGTCACCAATTACTGGTAAACAGGTGAGGGCCCATGATTACTATAAATATAGGGAGCATGGGCAAAGGTTTGTAATTCCTGAATGAACATGGTAAATGTTACTCGGCAAGCAAGGAAAAAACACAGCCTATAATTACTTTATGAAAGGTCAGTCTTTAAGACGAATTGCAAGAAGTTTGCAAGTGTCTGTAACTGCTGTGGCCAAGACTATCTAACGATATGAAGAAACTGACACTCGTGAGGATCAAAAAGGACGGAAAAGGTCAGGCAGGCCAAAGGTGACCTCAGAATCAGAGAATACGTTCATTAGAGTCATAAGTCTGTGAAACTGGTGACTTACTGCCCCTCAACTGTTCAGAGGAGGTTGCGTGAAGCTGAATATTTAGAAATAATCAGATGTTGAGGACCGAGACAAATAATTATACAGATGTTTTAAAATAAGAAATACATTTTAAATGTATCTTTTGCTGACTTAAGTATTTACTGTAAATCCAAAGTTCTGAAGACAAATGTTGGAAGTATTGTGTTTCTTCATCTAATGTAATGATATATACAGTAACACTATTTCAGTGTAAACTACACTCAGCAGCACATCTTGGATGAAAATCACCCATCCAAGACATCCGTAATAGCCAGTACTCCCATGGTACTCTTCAAAAGAGTAGGGCTGTTAACCCTGGTGTCCTGGCATTATAGGGTCTTGAATAATCTGGCCTCCCTAAATTTACCCCCTAATTCATCTGAAATAACTTCTCCCTTCTCCAATGATTTGCTGGCTCGTGAGGTCGGTGGCACAGAATGGCTGCCACACATCACACAGGTGGATGATCCTGCATTTTATTGGTATATGAAATGGATCCCTTCCTAAATGTGAAGTGCTTTGGGATCTCTTGATCAACAATAAAGATTATTATTGTTACAACTACTACCTTCTGTCTCATGGAAAATCTTCTGGTGTCCATAACTGGCCATCAACTCATATCTGCTGCTTTCATCCCACTGAAATAAATCAGTGATAATAATTACACACAAATTATACAGTTGTACAAATTAAAAGTAAGCACACACCTAAACTGGAAAACGTTCAAAATAACTGTAAATATTTAGTACGGTCTCCATGCTGATTGATTGTCCAAGTCATGGCAGCAACAAAATGTAGTTTCAAGGGACTGATCTGACCATTCTGGGAAGATTTTTAATATTTTTGAATTTAGCACAGAATTTGCTAATGTGTGAGGGTGTTAGTGGAAAATCTCTTACGTAAATGACCTCTTGACTGCATTATATGTCAGGTGCTTAAAAGCTGCCATCACATACTGTATGTAATGCAGGCTTGCTGTGTGGTAATGCTGTAATTCTTGACAGTAAAGCAGGAATCTATCCCTAGTCCTATTAACAATCCCTACAGGTTTTTGCTTTTAACAATTCTGATTAATACTGAAAGGTGACAAAAAAACAAGAAATTAAACTTTCAAACTTAACTTAAATTAAACTTGACTTTCAAAGTCAAGTCATTTTGCAAAGGCACGTGTTTACTCTCAGAAGCCACATGGCTGAAGAGAGCCAGCAGATCCCTGTGCTGCCCCTACCCTACCTCTGCTGGCTTTTCCGTTCCTCGTCCTTCCATGATCTCATATGCCAGATCGGTTTTGCGCTTCTCATCTTTTTTCTTTGGTTTCTTGTCTGAAGAAGGAAATTAAAATACATTTAATTAATTGTGTTTTTTTAAGCATTTTATTAAAGCACATTTACCCTCTCATTCAGGTGATGTAAAGAAAAAAGAATCTGTATCACAAGACTGCTGATCTAGCTGATATTGAAGATCTTATAGCTGATATCTGATACAGAACGCGAACCGGGTCAAAGGACATGCACCAGGAAATAAATGAAAGAAAAGGACGTTTATCCTGCCTGAAACTGAAAAATGAAGAGTAGAAAAGCTATTTAGCATCACTGACAGACAGCTTTGTGTCAAAAACAACAGCTTAAACTCTTCTTTTGTTTGAAATTCTGTTGTTAAAGGGGAACTGCAAAGCCATTTTTTTATATTTCAGGGTTTAACGAATCAGCGATGATGAGTGCATTTCAAAACAGAATGAAACTACCAAGTACACGGTAATGTGCACAACCTACAATTTACCGTACATCACGAAAGAAAAAAAGTTTCAATGTATGCGTAGTGCCATACAGTTGTCAGTCTGCAATTCAGAACTAGGCAAGACAATTTTCTGTCACATGAAAGTGGTCCTATTACACTGTAAACACGCTTTACACCAAGCAAATTTTGCTGATAGATTTTCAATATTTTCATGAAACACATAAAAGGTGACGTTTTTTTAGATACTTTATCTAAATATTGCAAAAAAGGGGTAATCTGCCAACCAACTTAAATACACTCATAATCATTTTCAAGTTTTCCAAAAAAGCTCTGTCATTTAAATTGGTGAATATTTCATGGTAATTCGTACCTAAAAGAAATCTAGTAGGACTTAGCTCCATAGCACCATAGCTCATGCCGTCGCTAGAACAGCTGATTTGAAGTGCGACTGAATTGAAATGGTTTTGCTGACAAATACTACTTATTAATTCAGCATGTTAGAACATTTCTGGGGCAAAATGTCCACTGCATGATCTGTACCTATTCACACTAAAACGGGGACCAACACCAGTGTCCTAGTTTATTACCATTTTCTTGGCTAGCTGAATAATCCTTGGAAAAGAAAAAAGTTTGCCTTTCTGATGATCTGATCCTCTGTTTTGCGTGAAACCACTATGTTCTGAACAGCTAAATGCTCGACAGTGAGCCATAATATAAAATATACGCATTTAAAAAAAACAAAAAGGATTCACGTTGCTGGAAGATGTTTTTCTCATGCATTTACAGTGACTAGTGAGCAGGAAGGGCCGCTTTCAAGTCACAATTCACGCCAACTCTTGCTCTCATCCTTTGCGAGACCAGCAGTTTCTCATCTGCCCATGCCAACATGGCAACCATACAGCACTTTCACAAAACACACGATTTTGCACTTAACTCAATATTTGGAAAAATTTGAAATAACATCAATTCATTTATTTTGTTACAAAGATTCAATAACCAGTCTGAGAAACTGGGGCTGCAGTTCCCCTTTAAAAGCAATAGTAATGTTATTCAGAAATTAGAAGTGAAACAAACAAAACGGCTGCAGTATCCTTTCCTAGGAGAGCACTTATCACCTTGAAAACTGTATAGACGCTCAATCAATTAAAAACACAGATTCAAAGGGAGAGAAGTATAGACAAAAAAAGAAGAAATAAGGAGGACACAAAACAGCATAGAACTTTTATTAATGTCAGTGACAAGAAGAGGGAAAAACACATGTATTCAGAAGAAACAGAAAGGTTGGCAGATGTGGCTTTCCAGTGCCAGAAGAAGAAGGGTGCTAGGGCTTGGTCAGTTGCTATTAACAGCTTACCTTCTGATGACTCTTCACCGGTGGAAATCTCCTGACTTTGGTCATCAACCCCAAGGGGCTGAAAGTGAAAACTCGACAACATTTCTTGGGAATGCTCTTGTTGTTTGACATTCTTATTTTCCACGGAATTGCTTCTTGGTGAAATGCCAGGTGGATGCTGCAATCTTGCATTATATTTGCTCAAGATGTCTGACAAGGATCCACTTTCAGGAGTACTAGTTAAGCCATCGGTCTTTCTGTCAGACTGGTTGTTTTCAATTTCCTCAAACTCATTTTTTCCTAGTGATTTCTTGTTCTCTGAACACATCCAGAGAATTGAGGCTCCTTTTGTAATGTCTGCACTGACCAAAGACCCATTTCTCAAGGCTGGAGCCATTGGTTCATACAGGTTATGCACCCTTAAATTTTCACTGCAGTTACTAATTTTCCAATAGCTGCTGTGCACTCCTGTGAAGAGATTTGAACTGATGTCCTTGTGATGGAATTTTATCTCGGTTGCACCTTTTTCACTGCCTTTCTGAAGACATTTCCTATCTAAATTCCCACTTGCACGATTCTTCACCGCATCAGTGGTAGGAACACTTCTAGCATCCCAGATTGCTTCATAATCATCATCATCACCAGCATTCCTAAGTCCACATTCGTCATCTATATTCTTCTTGCTGGTTTTCTCACTGTTTGTGGGCTTACTACATTCTAAAAAACAGCAGAAGGTTTTTGCAGAGCTCTTTTCTGAAATGGCAGGATTAGATCCTGCTTTGAGAAATTGTATTACATGCAACATCATAAATGTTTCATAACATCATGAAAGTTATTGTGATACTATTTAAAGACACAGCGCAAATATTGCATAACATATTGTTCATAACATACATATGAAAAAGTGCAGCTTTATAACATTGTGGGCTTAAAGAATAAACCTAATAGAGATTTTAATGCTCAGTTAAGAATTATAAGGTAAATAAATACATACTGTATGTTAACAAATAAATCAATAAAAAGTTACCCTTGTACTATTTTCCAAAAATAGTTTGTATTTATCACTTGACTTGCTGAAAATAAATCTTTAATTACTATTTATAGTACTACCATATACCATAATTATCTATAAAATGTCAGTTTCATCTTCCTGAAGGTAAGTTGTTATTTTCACACTATACTGTAGGTCAACTGTGTTTAATAATATGCTTGTATGATCTGATTAAATACACTGCGATACTTGGACAGACATAGTTTACTAGGTAAATGACGTAAAAAACATGCTATACCAGATGCAACAGCAAAAACATTATTCATAAAAAATGAATATAACAAGATTTGTAAATATGACCAATAATTGCTGAAGCTATTAAATACACAATAACAAGAACAACATACATGTGTTTTGAATTATCATGTACCATAAGGATTTTGAAACATTTCTGTAATAAGCTACCATCTCTCATAATTAGACCTTACTCAAAACACCTTGCTATGTATGGAATAAAACATTGTGACCTTTTGTCATAAGGGCAGTAACTGAGCTACGTTACTTTAGGTACCCAACATGATTTTCTATCACACAATGTTCCAATTTGTAAAGAAAACCAATCACGGTGTTACAGAAATACATGAAACAATTGACCAAGAATTAAATCATGATTCAAAATGTAAGGCACGTGCCTACCGGTGACAAATTTGATCTTGATAATGCACCTAATTCTTGTGACAAATACTAGCACAGCTTAGATGTTCAAAGGTATTTTTTACTTGTTGCAATAGTTCAATTCCTCAACTATCTGTAGTCCTTGTCATTTTTTGCAAAAATATATTACAGTTCCAAAACTGATAATTAACCTTTTAAAAAGACTCAATGCAGTAATGCAGTAGAGCACTGGATCTCAGTCCTGGTCCTGGATAACCCTTGTCTGATCAGTTGTTTTGCTCCTGCAAAGTAATCTTTATCACAGGGTTATTTATTTTTAATTCAGCTCTTAAAAAGATGAATGAGATTTGTAAGTGATATGCACTCAGTGCTAATTGGGGAGTTTCAGCACTATCTTCATTCAGCTGTGCCAGCTGAAATATTACCATTTGGACTTTAGCAGAAGGAAAAAATCTGACTCACTGTATGGTAGGAGTCAGTATCATTGCCACCTGTGTCTGTTCATCATCAAGTGATTACTCTTTAAGACCTGTTTGGTACTGTAGGAAGTAGGGAGCAAAATCTCAATGAGCAAGTTGAAGGGGACTGCATAAAGTTTTGTGTTATGTAGTGTCTGGGAAAAATGTTCTTAATGGGGGTATTTCTGAAACCAAAGAGTGCAGAAAACCAACCAGAAAGAACAGTCACAGGAACCAATAAGCACTGTTCACTAAGGACTGAGATGGCCCAAAGACCTTTAGACACAGGGACTCCAGGACCAGGAATATGAACCACTGCAGTAGAGAATAATGGCAAAGAAACCACTCTGTGTGGATTTTTACTATACAATTATCAAAGTCACCTGTTCTTGACACTTGGGAACATTATGTTAATCAATTGTCATATGCACGAAACATCCGAAGGAAAATAGTAACAGAAGCACACTGAGGGGTGTTAATACATTTGTGACTTCTCTGAGTATTAAACTTCATATATACTCACCGTATACTCTGGTCTGTGCTCGGCTTTTTAAAATTAAAGTCGAGACAGTTTAGACATGGCAGAATAATGAATCTTGACATTAAAAATCACATACCTGGTATAGCTGGCATGGATAAGACTCCTGAATGTGAGAGTGTTGTTCCCTTTACAAGAGACAAAACAGAATGTTATTATGACTTAGATTTTTCACACCATTACTATGAAATCAATATCTTTCACACTGTTGAGTCCTGCGAAGAAGAATGGTATTTGCAGTATGAAATTGTATGACATCAACATTAAGATCAACAATACCCAGAAAATGAATGCAGATATCTGAAAGCAACATCTTAATATTCTGCTTTAGATATAGTTGGGAATTTGCACCAGCTAAAGCTGCTCAAAGTTCACAAATGATGTTGCTGTTTAACACCATCGTGGGAAGACAAAGCACCACTATATGCAGTACATGTATTAATATACTAACGAAACGAGCTAAGCACATCAAGTGCTATTTCTCAGTCCTAAACTATTCAGTAGTCAAAAGAGCATCATTCAAATTTTTATGTTATACAGGAAATATTAATATTCAGCTGCTGCTTTTATATCTCAAGACATTATTAGCAAGACTATCAACATTCTGACCTTCAATGATGAAAGTTTTTTTTTAACTTTTATTTTGGTTTCCTTGAATAATTCATTAAAAGCATGAAGGAAAAAAGCAATTAAAATCAAAAAGTAATCTTGACATTTTTTCTGAAAATTGCAACTTAGAAATGTCAGATCTTCCTGGCAATTGCTTAAACAATTAACTTGCTGCCTGTAATTGCTAATTGTTTTGTGGATCAATCATGTAAGGCAAGGCTACCCAGTCCTTTTAAGTTATTTATGAAGTTTTGTAGGTAAATGAAAACCCCAGTGACAGCAAAGCTGAAAAAAAAACTCAAAAACATCTGAAGTATGTTCTTTCTGTTCCAAGCCTGTGGGGGAATAAATACTTTCAGCCAGAAAAGAAAGAAATTGAAACACTACTTGACTGTTAAAACCTTTCTTGAATAGGTGTTGGGAATAGATCTTAATAAATACTAATCACCACTACAATTTAAATATACAATTCTGCTTGCATTATAAGTTTAAGAAATAAGTATCTAAGCCTGATGTTGCAGAGCCTTAATTCTTCAGGTTATACAAGTATCTAGAGTCAGCAGCTAAAGATCGTGTTCGTTTTCTCCATCAATTGGTTTGATTATGTAACTAAGAGCCTAGATCAAATGAAAGCCAAAACGCTCATAAACATGTCCAGAATCATTGCCTGAAACCTCAGATTTCAGGGAATTAAATTGTGTACGCTGTAAATGAAGACCCACCTGCGGTGTGTAGTACCAGATTAGAGAGTGGCTACAGCAATTTCATTTTTTTTGAGTGCAGACCACATTTATCAACTCTGTGCCACCGCTCATGAGTAATACAGCAGAGAAAGAATAATTGCGTTGGCGGGATAAAAAGGGAAACTGATAGTGCTTGAAGATTATAGGTCATCTTTTCCATTTTTAAGTATCGTTACTTTATAAAGTTTTAAAATGTAAAAAAAAAACAGCATTTCACTGTGAGTAATTTTATAACCAATGAATCAGTTTTTTTAACTAAAAGGATCTGTAACACAACATACTGTACTGTAAGATCAAGACATGACCATGAACTTTCAAATTCTTGCAAGCTGTATTGATGAACTATGATTGTGGTCTGATGACTCCAGATGCATTGTAAAATCAATATTCTACCTTTCCAGGGAAGTCATTGGTCAGGTGAAAATGCTAGCAAAGTGCAAAGCACGACTACCAGCGATCTGAATTGTTTTCACTATATACATATACAGTGCCTTGCGAAAGTATTCGGCCCCCTTGAACTTTTCAACCTTTTGCCACATTTCAGGCTTCAAACATAAAGATATAAATTTTTTATTTTATGTGAAGAATCACCAACAAGTGGGACACAATTGTGAAGTGGAACGAAATCTATTGGATTTTTGAAACTTTTTTAACTAATAAAAAAATGAAAAGTGGGGCGTGCAAAATTATTCGGCCCCCTTGCGTTAATACTTTGTAGAGCCACCTTTTGCTGCGATTACAGCTGCAAGTCGCTTGGGGTATGTCTCTATCAGTTTTGCACATCGAGAGACTGAAATTCTTGCCCATTCTTCCTTGCAAAACAGCTCGAGCTCAGTGAGGTTGGATGGAGAGCGTTTGTGAACAGCAGTTTTCAGCTCTTTCCACAGATTCTCGATTGGATTCAGGTCTGGACTTTGACTTGGCCATTCAAACACCTGGATACGTTTATTTGTGAACCATTCCTTTGTAGATTTTGCTGTATGTTTGGGATCATTGTCTTGTTGGAAGATAAATCTCCGTCCCAGTTTCAGGTCTTTTGCAGACTCCAACAGGTTTTCATCCAGAATGGTCCTGTATTTGGCTGCATCCATCTTCCCCTCAATTTTAACCATCTTCCCTGTCCCTGCTGAAGAAAAGCAGGCCCAAACCATGATGCTGCCACCACCATGTTTGACAGTGGGGATGGTGTGTTGAGGGTGATGAGCTGTGTTGCTTTTACGCCAAACATATTGTTTTGCATTGTGGCCAAAAAGTTCGATTTTGGTTTCATCTGACCAGAGCACCTTCTTCCACATGTTTGGGGTGTCTCCCAGGTGGCTTGTGGCAAACTTTAGACGAGACTTTTTATGGATATCTTTGAGAAATGGCTTTCTTCTTGCCACTCTTCCATAAAGGCCAGATTTGTGCAGTGTAAGACTGATTGTTGTCCTATGGACAGACTCTCCCACCTCAGCTGTAGTTCTCTGCAGTTCATCCAGAGTGATCATGGGCCTCTTGGCTGCATCTCTGATCAGTCTTCTCCTTATCTGAGCTGAAAGTTTAGAGGGACGGCCAGGTCTTGGTAGATTTGCAGTGGTCTGATACTCCTTCCATTTCAAGATGATCGCTTGCACAGTGCTCCTTGGGATGTTTGAAGCTTGGGAAATCTTTTTGTATCCAAATCCGGCTTTAAACTTCTCCACAACAGTATTACGGACCTGCCTGGTGTGTTCCTTGGTCTTCATGATGCTCTCTGCGCTTTCAACAGAACCTTGAGACTATCACAGAGCAGGTGCATTTATACAGAGACTTGATTACACACAGGTGGATTCTATTTATCACCATCAGTCATTTAGGACAACATTGGATCATTCAGAGATCCTCGCTGAACTTCTGGAGTGAGTTTGCTGCACTGAAAGTAAAGGGGCCGAATAATTTTGCACGCCCCACTTTTCATTTTTTTATTAGTTAAAAAAGTTTCAAAAATCCAATAGATTTCGTTCCACTTCAGAATTGTGTCCCACTTGTTGGTGATTCTTCAGATAAAATAAAAAATTTATATCTTTATGTTTGAAGCCTGAAATGTGGCAAAAGGTTGAAAAGTTCAAGGGGGCCGAATACTTTCGCAAGGCACTGTACCTGACCTTTGTATAAGGGTTACAAAAATAAATTCATGATACATACTGTAGTATTTTGTCTAGTGGTACAACTTTGCATCACAAACAAGGTGTAAAAAGGTAAAAAGGCAACTTTGCATCACAAACAAGGTGTACCTTTTCTTTCTTGTATTTTTCTTCTGTGTGTCTTGTTTTAAATGTCTCTTATTCCAGGCTGCTATCATTGTTATGGTTTACAGATATCCATACAAGCATAATGATTCTTTTTTCATTGAGTTGCCAATATACTATCTGTGCTGTGTTTTAGATTTAATAAGATTCTTATCCTGGGTGATTTTAATATCCACACTGATTCACAGATTCCTATTTAGCTGAGGATTTTCTAACTTTGTTGGAATGCTTTGGTTTCAGAGAGCTTGTTCTCAATCTAGCAAAAAAAGGTCACATCTTGGACTCGGTCACTGTAAATGACTAATTTGTTTCACACATATCTTAAACTAAGGGTTTTTGATCACTTGGCTGTTCTCTTTCATCTGGTCTCACACTCTTTAACTTTACAATCTGTAAATGTTCTCAACTGATCCAGCTGACCAGAATATGTTTGCTGATTCTGCTCTCCCTTCACTGTCTTGCTTTCCTATCTCTGATAATGTGGTTGACAAGGTACAAATGTTTAATTGGTCTCTTTTAACTTCTTTTGATACCTTGGGTCCTCTTAAAACTCGATTGGCACACTGACCACTTGTGTTTAATGAAGACCGTCTCCCAAAAACTAGAACATACTGTAAGTGGTGTCTTTCTGGCTTAAATGTACATCAACAGTCTTGGAGCAGAGCATGACTGAATACAAAGATCCAATGGCGTCTGCTACTGTAGATCCAGTTACTTAATAATAATAATTGATAATTGCTTACACTTATATAGCACTTTTCTGGGCACTCCACTCACTCAGGTAATGAGGATCCCCTCCATCACCACCCATGTGCAGCCCCACCTGGATGATGCAACGACAGCCATAGTGCGCCAGAACGCTCACCACACATTAGCTATCAGTGGGGAGGGGAGCAGAGTAATGAAGCCAATTCATAGATGGGGATTATTAGGAGGCCATGATTGGTAAAGGCCAATGGGAAATTTGGCTTTCTACCATATTGTTGAGAATAACTGAAACAATCCTAAAAACCTTCTCTGCACCTCAATCAACTGCTAAAATCTAACTGCCTCATCCCATCTTTGCAACAGTTTTTTTACAACCAAGATCGACAATATCCATCATCACATTCATACTAAACTCATTGTATGCCTGTTTTTGCTCATCCTTTTCTTTCTTGTTCCTCTCACCTTGACACTGTATGCCTTAGTACAGTAAATCAGCGTTGCGTATGAAGCCCACCACCTGTCTACTAGATTACATTCCTCCCATTTTGTTTCAGTTTCCTGAACATTTTTCGTCCTATAGCTAACTTGTCTTTTTTGCAAAGATTTTATAATGTTACAATTTAAGAATCACCTCCTCATTGCAAATAACCACTTCAAACCCTTCCAGTCTGGTTTTAGAAAATTACAGAGCATAGGAGCCGCCCTTGTTAAAGTTACTAATGATCTTCTTTTAGAAGATGATTCCAGTTTTCTACATGTCCCAATTCTCCTTGACCTATGTCCTGCTTTTGACAATATTAATCATGACATTTGATACTCCCATCCTGAGACTGTGTCTGGAGTTCCTGACATCACTATTAAATGGTTCAAATCTTCGCTTCCTGATTACTGACACTTGGGTTCTCCTGGGGGTTTTAGTTCTGCAATTGGGTTTGTTTAGTGTGGTTTTCCCCGAGGCTTGATACTGGGCCTACTGCTATTTAGTATTAACATGTTCCCACTCAGTCAGAATGATCATTTCTATTCCAATGATACTCAAATCTATGTCCATACTAACCCTGACACTGAAGTAGCTGTTTCTGCACTATACTGCATCATTAATATAAAAACATGAATGATTCAAAATTTCCTTCACTTAAACTGCAGCAATACTGAGGTCTTGCTACTCAGCACCTTCCGTTACCTATGTAAAGACAATGCTGGAACCCTATCTGTGAAAGGCAATCAGCTTGAATTTTAATCAAAACTGAATAATTTAGGGGTGATATACAATCCTGGTGTGACCTTTGACTCTCATGTGCACAATATTGAAAAAAGGGACAAGTACTAGGTTTATTCCATGCTGAAAAAAAGAAGAAAGAAAACACAACGATTCGGCCATGGAACCTTCTTTAGGTGTGACCTCACGTTGCGTTTTCTTTCTTCTTTTTTTCAGCATGGAATAAACCTATTACTTGTTCCTTTGCAGCCTACGCATGGTGACGCATCTACCCACCTGAACTACATATTGAAAAAAGGGTCACTTACTTCTCAGAAATATTGCCAGACTACATCCTATGTTGCCGTTGACTATAGCAGAAAAGCTGTTCAACACATTTGTCTTTTCAAGAATTGATTACTGCAATGACCTACTTGCTGGGGTAGCTCTTTTCACACTGAACAAACTCCAATATGTTCACAATTCGTCAGCCTGAATCCTGGCCAAGTCGTGTACAAGTGATCACATTCCACCCGTCTTGGAATGCTCGCACTGGCTTCCTACCAAGTTTCGAGTCGACTGCAAAAACCTCATGCTCACTTATAATGTACTACATGCCCTTCCACCTCAGTGCCTATCTGACTAATTACTGTACCTTCCTACTCCCCACCACAAGCTTCGTTTATCTGGCTCTGGACTCCTGTTTGACCCACAAGAATGTTTACCTTATATAAGCGACAGGGTCTTCTCTTGCTACTCCTTAAATCTCTGGAATCTATCCCTAAGGATATTAGAGAGTCACCTCCCCCAAGTGCATTAAAATCTAGACTCAAAACCTTTCTTTTCAGAAAGGCTTTTATTTAATGCCTGTATCTGCTCCATTTTTTTCAAATAACCTTGTATCTTCTGCTGCACCTTTTTCTGCTTGTTGCTTATATACTTTTCCTGTAATTTGCTATCATTATTATTTTTCTTACACCTACTTTAAACCAATTTGAGATGCAAACTTTAAAGGTGATGTATAAAATAAAGGCTATTAAATTTTTATTGTTATTATTAATAATAATAATAATAGCAACAACAACAACAACAACAGCCAAATGTGTCATACCATTTTAAGGAGATATATTGTTAAGGCTGTGCATATTCGCAAAATGAAGGAAATCTTTTCACGTCTCCATTTCCTTGCACACAGCCAATATGTATATTTAAAGGGTAGATGTATAAAGGAACACTCTACCCAGCTATCTTTCAAGAAATTACTGGATGAGATCCTCAGAACACTCAGCTACAGTACCAACAGGCGAGATGTGCCGTATGGCCTCTCCTTGACTGTATTTTGTCTTATGTTTCTATATGATGTTTTTATATAACAAATATGTATGCTACTGAGCCCCGAGAGATGCTTCAATACTAAGAATATAGAATATATAATTACCGCAATCATTAGAGAAAGCACACATTTAAACAAAATTCCTTTTTGACAAATTGGATTTCTGCACACAAAAAAGCATATACAGTATACTTTAAGCAGTTTATTACTGACTTCAAAATATGTAGTGCCATGCCACGGGCCTAAGATGTGAAAACAATGTTTACTCCAGTTTTATAAATATAAGAAAATCGACATTTTCTATAGCAGATATACCAGCATTGTTTTGCTTTCCATTCAATTTGCAGTTGATTGAATCATATACTGTACATCAGATCCACTTTCCATATTCGTATGAAATAAAATGCCATGTCTTTTTATTACTCTTTTAATAAAAAGTCCTAATCAAAAGTGGCCCACCATATATCTATTGGGAGAACAGAAAACAAGACAAAAAAAAACAACATAAAAGACATAAAATAAACATTTCATGATGTTACAGCATAGTGTAGTTACAGACCTATAGAAGCACACCATGACTTTTAGCAAAATTATAGAGCACGGTAGGAGCACATACTATGTCTATCTACAGTACATAAGATGTGTTACTTTTACCAAAAGATCAAAGAAAATTGTTGTTGTTTTGGAATGGAACAGGGTTAGGCAGATGGAAAATGCTTTTCTAGTGTTCTCCTTTTTACTCGACAGAGTTTTGAAAAAATAGTCCAGAGAGCACAAAGTGTAAACAAAACCTTGATTATTGCATATTGACAGGTATATAACAAAATTAAGGAATGTTGTTTACATCCTCAATGATAATCATGAAGTTTTAATGGGAGACTAAAGTCTGTCTCTGAAATATTTTTTTTAATTTTCGATCCAACATTATTTTATGGGTGTTTTTAAGTTTTATATGTTCCTCCTAATACTTCTCTACTTCGCATTTATAACAGAACAAGACGATCAAAAGGTTAGTTACTGAAATCCATTTTATACAAATTTCATAATTTTAACCAACTAGAAAAAGCCAAGTATAGAAAACAACTGAAAAACGTGACACACACTTGACAGACTATTGGGACAATGTTGAAAAGCATAAGTGGCACACCATGCAAAATCTTTTGCTTTAAAAGATAGGGGCCGTTATTGTTATCAGCTGGGAAATTTATACCATTTTGTGCATTAGAAAATGTTTATATTCATAAACTTGTTCTTCTTAAAAAATCAGAGTATCAGATAATTTAATAATCTCCTGTTTAAACACTAGAGAAATTATAATATCGACTTTTTTTTTTAATCAAAGACATGCCTGAACCTCAGAATCCTAAACATTTCATATGAATGAAATAAATGTCGCCAATAGCTAGAATCAAATGCAAAACATTACACAGCCTCTCAGGTTTTAACTCAAGATTTACGCTTTTCTCCTGCAACAGCAGGAAATCACTTACTTTCTAAAGCACACACAAAAAAATGTATCCTTTTCTCCCTTAACCTTACTATTACTTTTGCTCTTTCTGAAGTCTGTGGAACTCGCCCCCATTTTCTCTTCGGAATTTTTCTGAGAAGCTCAGCAGCAATTGATTCTTTTAATGATAGCATGCTCGCAGTTAAAATTGGCGCGAGAACTATAGGTCACAAGAAACAAAGCAATACTGAACCACCTGTCAAACGAAAGACGTTTCGTGCTTTTTATCAATTTTGCTTGATTAAGTTTCCTTTATCACATATTTATCACTCAACATTTATTCCCTCATTATTATTCATAAAAACATATTTTTCATGCTTCATAAGATAAACGCAGGGAACATGTAAAAGCCAAAGACTAATTTCAGTTCTGCCATCCAAATAACAGCCTAAAAAATGTGGGACTCCAATTCACATTATATCATCCTCCAGGTTTTAAAAGTATAGTGTCACGGACGTCCAAAGGGACTAACCGTGGGGAGCAGGAGAGCGGAAAAAGACCCATATGCGTAGTGGCGAGACGGGAAAAAGGCCCGGGCTCATTAGTGCAAAGAGTTCAGGAATGCCGTATAGAAACCTATGCCTCAGGGAGCGGACGTGGGGCGCCCTGGTGCTAGGCGGGTCTCATTACATCCGAACGTCAATGCTGAGCGAGGACAGAGTGCAAGACCCAGAAATATATAGCCCAAGGGAAAGAGAGGAACCGGAAGGACAACAGGCAGGAAACTAGGGACAGGACAGAGAAGGAGCGCCCTCTGCAGAAAGAGGGTGTGACATATAGGGAGATCTAAGGCACAAATGTAGGAGAAGCATGGGAAGGACAATATTCACAAAACTGCACTGATTTGAAGTGAAGGCTTTGGCTATAATAATCTCTAAAACCCAACGTCTGTAAATTTGACATAGAACTTAAAAATGACAAAAAGAGAAATGGCTCATTTGAACAAATAGAAATCTATTATAAATCCAATGAGCGAGCAGTCCAGTTACAAAAGAAACCCCCTGATAAGCACACAATGGCTAATTATCACATTTATCTCAGTACATGAACTGAAATACAAGCGTGAATTGCAGCTATCCAAAAGGCATGCAAAAAAAAAGAAATGACAATCACAACTTTAAGTGGTTTGACAGTGAAATGTATTCACACTTTGTCTAGTTTTACTGTAAAACTATTCACAAACACCTACGGTAACATTTATTACAAAGAAAAGATTGCAGATGGTCAGCCAATAGACATGTAATGTATGCCAAGATGTGAAAAACAACACATTATAGAGGAAGATAGCATCTTTTTCCCCATTTATGTCATTTAAAAGCACATCATCTAAATGAAAAAAAATCTTAAAGGGGAACTGCAATCCTATTTTTATATTTCACAGTTAGGAAGAATCAGAATCAATGAGTGCAATTCAAACCACAATAAAAGTAAAACGTAAATTAGATGTTTTACAAGTTATCATGTACATCACAAAATAGACAAAATTGTCTAGCATTCCCAGCACCATATTTTGGGATTCAGAACAAGGCAACAAAACTTCCAGTGATGTGAAGCAGCCTTATTACACTGTAAAGAAGAAGATGTGAATACATCTCTTTTAATCCAATACAAATATTGCTCTAAATGTCAAGACTGTTCTGTTGGCAAATACTACTTACTTGTTAACTCTGCATGCAGATCATGCTGAAAACTTTTCTGCAGTGAAATATCTGCTGCACATGTACTTTTTTTCCCTAGTATATCAAATTACAATAGTGATAACAGTGACTAGTGAGCAGGAAAGGCCACTTCACGTCGTAATTCATGGGAACTTTCACTCTCGCCAGTGGTGAGACCAGGGGTTTGCGGCAACATAGCGACTTAGAGTACTTACACAAAGTTCACAATTTTGAGCTTCATTAGAAATTTGTACATTTGTTCTCTACCGTCAATTAATTCATTCTGTTACTGAGATTTAGTCAATGCTCTGAGAAATAGGGACTGCAGCTGTAGAGCACTAACACTGGAGCTCAAGTGACTGGTATATTAGGATGGTAACCTGGTACTCACACTGCCCGTCACACCTTCTTGCTCATTTACAGTATGTCACCATACTTTTTTATTTAAGTAGAGTTGAGTTGGTGAACAATCAGAAACCAATTGATTGACCAATATTGGACTTTCTGGTTCATGACTACTGTTTCTGTCCTGAAACATACTGTAAGCGGGCTAAATTCACCTAAGAAACATGCTAATAGTCTGAATTTGTTATGAAGGAAAACATGTTTATAGATTTGCTGATAATTATCCAGTTTATGCCCCTTTAAATATTATATTATTCTAGTTGCTTCTATGTTGTCATTAATAACATTGTAGTGTGGGGTTAATTAAGCAACGGGGACACATTCATGTGTAAAAATATTTACATGAATTCCCTCAACTATTTAAAGACATGAGCCGAGGAACTCAAGTGAAGGTTTGAGCTGCTGCATGTTGAGTCCAGAGGAGTGCTGTTCTATGTAAGGCCTCTGTGTGGGGTGCAACACCCTGTCATAGTGGGGGAGAATGCCCAGTTCCTCCACCAGTTCCTTTCATCTCCCCTCTGGAACAGACAGCAACATCCAGTTGCATTGTGAGCCACCGGGTGTCCTTCCTGACACGGGTCTGGTGGGGCAATGACGACTGCTAGGATATAACCGAGAGATTGAAGGAGATTCTGCTCTAGGACTCTAAAACATTCACTATCTGATCTGGGTGTAATTAATATATGGCATGTATTTAACCCCTTATATGAAAAAAAGGTTGTCTTTTAGTTGAAAATACATTTTGGAGAGCTTTTGTTGTACAAAATCTTCAGATACAACCCATGTCGCGATCAGATTATAAAGCCAAACCAACACCTGATTTGTACTTAATGATATTTTGTGGAAATTACCAGACTTGGAAAATATTTCTTATTACTATAAAGGTATTGCTTAAATATTAAATACAAATTTCTTTGCTATAATGGTAGTTTCCATTTATTCATTTTGAGACTCCATAGCAATTAATGTTCTGCAGATAGATTGGCACACAGATACTGCTCTCAGATCCCTTATACAGTGGTGTGAAAGATCATCAAACAAATTGAAATATTAGACAAAGATAACATATTCCAAAAAAAATATTTTGGATTTGTTTTTTTTTCCCTTCATAATAAAAACCTTCATTTAAAAACTGCATTTTGTGTTTACTTGTGTTATCTTTGTCTAATATTTCAATTTGTTTGATGATCTGAAACATTTCAGTGTGACAAACATGCAAAAAAATAAGAAATCAGGAAGGGGGCAAACACTTTTTCATACCACTGTAAACTCAGCTTTTGTTGTTTTTTCTTTTTGTTTTAAATTATACTCCAGACAAATTTGATTTGGAACATTATACAAGGTTTCTTCAATCCCCTCGTCTTTCTCATGAAGAGACAGCTACATGCTGGGTATCTATATCCCCGTCTGTGCTGAAGAAGGTCCTTCAGGATATGGCAGGATTACCAGGCATTGTTGACAACCCTCTTGAATTTTATATGATTATTTGGCTCCCATACAGTATATCCCCTTCTGCTCCTCTCCTTATGAAAAGCAGTTTAGGAAGGCTCTTTTCAGAGTGATGTTAATACTGCCATTATCACTATTTGTTTTATTCACTAAGATCCAACACTTTGGTCAGATATTGCCCTCTCTGTTTGATTAACACTGAAAGCTAAGGTACTGTACCATTTCACTGGCTGGAAAACTATTATACAACCAAATAAGCACACCATAACCAAACAGACTTTATTGAAGGGCAACTTGTGGCTGATAACATTCTAAAGACACTATCTCCACATGTCCCTCTTTTACTGGCTGCTGAAACCAGCTTTTGGCCAGCTCTAGTGGAAATACTGTACCTACAGTGCGGTCTAAGTCATATGGGTTTAGGATAAGGTTTCATTGGTATGGTTAAAATTTTATCTACTATCCCTTCAGCAATGGTGTTAACAACTGTTTGCCATCTCTAGGGGCACTTGTTTGGGATGTTGACTGTCACCTGAATTGTTTTTCTTGTCTTTGGGATCACCAGCTCAAGCTGTCCATCAGATGACTACTTCTACCCCTGTTTATTTTAACAAATACTCAGCACAGTCATTCAATGCTGACTGTATACAGTTTTGCAATTTGTAGTCAATGTCTTCAAATTCCTATATCACATACTATTTTTGATTTGTTTTAGCAGGGTATAAAATTAATTGAAGTCTGTTTATTACTCCCTTAAAATTTGCAATGAAGGCAACTGGCCCACCTTTGTATGTGCTGCCAGTAAAAGGTAACTTTAGTTAACTCAACATTGGAATTTCATCCTTTTTACCTGCTATCAATGTAAACAATTTCATATTTTAAAAAGATGACACAGATGGACATTTCTTATTTCTCTTCAAGCTCAAGTCTCTAAAATTAATAATGAATGTGCTTCTTTGCTTAATTTTCTTCAGTTCTACAATTTCTCTTTCTCCTCATTGAGGTTATTACATAAAAACAAATTGAAGTGAACTGATGTGTATTCTATTCTGCACTCTACAGGCTGAAGGATTTGGGAGGGCTCACTGGTTCAATGCTGACACTTATCATTGTCTGCATGTGAAGAAGGTCTGGACTTCAGGTACACTAAAGATGTCATTTATTTGTAAATAACTCCACTCAGCAGTGAGTGCCACTAAAATTAAAGCCGCAGGAAAAACACAAATAAAACAACATTCTATTAGCTTTGCACCCAATGTAGTTATTCTCAAGTAGTGTCATATGTACTGCCTAATGAAATGGGATTCACCGTTTCTTCAAACTGAAAACTGGCATGTTTTTTTTAAGAAGGGAAATTATGTTGACAATTGTTCAATCTCATCAGTGTATGACTCCTTGAATGTCATCATCAACAGTTTGATTTCTTAACTGATGAAAGAACAAAAATATGAAACTTGAAAAAGAAATGGGCTTTTTTGCATGAATGCATCATTAAGTTAACATTGAAAATGCAACATTCAGTAACGAGAAACTGGCTGTTTTTTCCTCAAAATGCGTATTCCAAAAACTCACACAAAAGAACATCTGGTGCCTTTAAACAGAAAATTATTTTAAAAGTCTGGTTCAAACTCAATTCACATTTCATTTGCGTGAACATTTTTCTCTCTCAAATCAATGAATAAAGAAAGGATTGCGTAGATCGTAAGCAAGAAAAGGCAAGGTTACAGTACCTTCAATCCTCCACAGATAGGGCAAGCAGCAAACAGAGCTCTTGACACCCCTGGGTGAGGGCTGCATATTTCACACGGGTCTGTGGAGACACCAGCAGATGGCACCACCTCACTGCTCCTGGGTACCCGCACCTGTTCAGGGTGCTGTACAGCTGACCACCTCGGTATAAGATCCACATACGTCTCATCTGAGTCTCTGGAGCTTTCATGACTGGAAGATGTTGCAAGCCTCCTGTCAGAGCTCAGTTCAGGAGTAGCTCCTTTTGTGTCTGTGATGCTGGTAAGCAGGGAAAGAGCAGCTTCGTCCTTTGGTAGTGAAGTATCTGGGCTCTTGCTCTGGGCTTCCCGGCTGGCAGCTGCCTGTAATAAACTCCGAGGCGTGTCGTAGAGATGCCTAAGTGAGCTGGGAACTTGATACTCGGAGCCCAGAACCCTCTGTGTTTCACCGTGCTGGCAGGTGCACCAGCTCTGATCGGATGCAAGGTTCAGCGGCAGGCTAAGCAGGGATCCAAACTCGTCTCCGTGGCAGATGTCCAGGCTGCCCGTGTAGGAAGAGAAGCTCCCAGAGTATGAGGAGTGACTCCCGGTGGCAATTCCACTGTCAGAGGAGCTCTGGCGGCCGATTTCCTGCAGCTTCCGGGACCGAGGGGGCTTCGGAGGAGGTCTTGTCCCGCGCATGGCCTCCACATGCAGCTTCTCCTCCCCGTGAAGCACGGTCTTCGCCGCGGGCAGGCTGTGGGGCTCCAGGGGGGCACTGCTGATGGACGGCTCGGGCCAGATTGCCAGCCTGCTGCCGATGCTGGTATCCGAGTGGCTGGTGTCTGAAGAAGAGCTAGACAGACTTCTGTCGTCTCCTAGCGTCCCCGAGGTGCTGTAACTTGAAGAGGACGCTATCAACAAAATGCAAGAAAAACTCAGATGACTAACACAAACATCTTTTTATTATATGTTCTTCTTTTATCTTTAATTTCCTATTGAAACAAATTTCCTTTTCATCTACAAACATTCAAATTCCTGAGATTGAGACGGCCCGATCGGTCAGTCTTTTCCAGTCTTTTCGTTCAAAGCTCAATTTCTTTATGGAAGCAGTCTGTGAACTTATCAAACCATTAGAACTGTTTTCATGTCTTCTTAGCGTTCATAAGGATTAATACATTTCACTGCCTTACAGTAATTTGACCTCAGTTTTTCTTCACTTAACCTTTTTAATACTCTTTAACAAGAGTTAGTCTATAATGCAGACTAACATAAGACCATGAAAAATTAGGAATCAGTGGACCAATTTCCGGTTTATTCAACCACTGCAGGTTTTGTCATCAATTCCTTTAAACAGTGGAAACTAACCAGCAAAACAGTTTTGGATTATGTATCATTTAGCATACATTTGATTTTTTTACTTAAGATAAAATCAATTTATTGGCCATATACAATTTCTTGTATTAGGAATTTGTCTTTTCACATACCCCAACTTGCTCTCCACAAAACATACAGAGAGGGAGAAAAGCTTGGGGTCAGAGCACAGGGCACAGCCATTTATACGGCGCCCCTGGAGCAGCTGGGGTTAAGGGCCTTGCTCAGGGGCCCAACAGAGTAGGATTCCTCTGCTGGCCACAGGATACAAACCAGCAACCTTCAAGCCACAGGCTCAGATCCTTAGTCACAGAGCCACTGCACCGCCCCCTTAAAATACTTGACTATTTCATTTTTATGCTGCATTTTTTCTGCTCAGCGTTCAACTTGTAGAAACGTGTCACAATCATAACATTCATAGATTTCTAGACTTCCTGAAAGCCAGCTGTGCCATTCTGTTCAGTTTCCCACCTGTACTGCTCTGCCGACTGGAGTGGGACAGGAGACTGAGGCGTTTCTCCAGCTCGAGAGCTTCATGGCTAACCCTGTCTTCCATGTAGGCTGGATTAGCATTGGGGTCTGCGAAAGAAAAAGACACGCAATGGCTCTGTGTTAGAGTTCAGTTAAAACTGAACTAAGCTGAAAAACAAGAATAGTGTTGCTAAGAGGTAAATCTGTTGTAAGTTCCAATTTGGTTTGCCCTGTACAAAAATATAATAATCAAAATTAATGCAAACTGACTATGCGGGCAAGCTGCCCACATGAATTTATAAAACGGGCAGTTTTGCCCCCCGTGGTAGCACTCTGATATATTGCCCCGTTTACAGAAGCCTGTCTATAAATTGTGTTATTCTGCAGTGTGTTGTATATTTTTATTTGTTTCCCAACAGCAAACAGATAATATTCATCATTAACTTGTGATAGGCACAACAGAAAATGCCAAGGAGAGGAATGAAGACATTACTTTTATCTATCATAATTCATATACAGTACATCCACCGAGTTTGACACATGCAGGCTTTGATGAATCAGTGGTACAGTTCAAAGTTAAACTACCCTTTTTAAAGACCAATTGACTCAAGGATGACTTTGGTAAGTCATATACTGTACATCCCTTTCTGAATACATTTTTTAATTCAATTTATTGCTAAAAAAGAGCATGAACCTTCACATATAATCATTAAAACATATTCTATTCTACAAAAACACACACAAAGCCAAAGAAGGATGCCAAAAATGATGCCAGGAAGAAATTTATTTTTTGGTTTTCCCACTTTGGAACATATTAAATGTCCTATTCTCAGACGCAAACTGAGTAATTACCTTGTCTTGCAAATGTTTTACAGCAAATCATAAGGAAGTCATCTTAGAAACAAACAGCAGTTAATGCTCTTTTTTTATAAAGGTTTTACCACCTAGAAGACTTTATAAAAGGCTGCTTTTATAAAACCTACATTAGGTAGTAAGCAACATGAAAGCATACTGATAAACTAAACTACTTGGCCTTGTAGTACAGTGCTGTTCTCAACAGATGTAATTTGTGTACACAGTGCCATTTTGGGAAAACATGAAGATAGTATTTTGCCATTTTATTTATTTGAACATACAGAAACTCTTAAAAACTACATTCACCTTTACTTGCTTTCTAGCCTAACCATAATGCATTCCAACATTTTCCATGTTTCACTACAAAAGAAACATTTCTAAATACTATAAACAATACCTTCAATTACTTTAATTGTACAACCTATTATTGAAACATTTACCACTGTATTTCCTAAGAATTGCTATAACACAGTATTAAGACGAGGATAAACCACAGGCACAATGCCAAATGTAAGATCAGTGGGGTTTATTAGAATCCCCCCTATGAAATTACACAAACCTTTTGGAGTGATTAGCAGTGTCCTCTGCTACACAGTGTAAAATGCAACTTTGAGCCCAGCTACTTCCAAGCTAAGTTCTAGGCTGTTTGCTCTGTCTTACAGTTTAATAATAGGCAATGACCTAAACATCGGATTAGTGTGACATGTGCAACCAAAAGCAATAGTAAATGCTGATAGCAGCCAAGAAATACCTTTTTCTTCTGTTGTCATCAATAAGACTTTTTAAAATGGAAAATTTTAAGGTCAAAATATCTGTTTGACAAATGTCATTATCAGTCTCAAGAGTTTGTGCCGTGGTTACTGTAAATGACTGTTGTACTGCAAGAATGGACAGAAAACTAACTGAAGTAATTAATGTTGGAGCCGAACAAGATTAGATTCATTTAAAAAAAGGCTCTCCAGAGATTTAAAATGCAACCCCATCTGAAAATTTAGACAAGTGCCTTTTTATGACTTACCCTGGAAAATGGCAGACATTTTTGAAACTTTTTAAAATAACAACTTTATATTTGGGCACGACTGAATTTTTGGATTTATTTACCATATCTTGTTTCTTTCAGAACTTCTTAATTTCCCCCAAGACTACACACTTCATGTTGATAAAACATTCACAAATCTAAATTGCTCTGTTGTGTAACAGTACTGCATAG
Organism: Lepisosteus oculatus; assembly: GCF_040954835.1. Classification (NCBI taxonomy): domain Eukaryota; kingdom Metazoa; phylum Chordata; class Actinopteri; order Semionotiformes; family Lepisosteidae; genus Lepisosteus; species Lepisosteus oculatus. The sequence goes on along the minus strand of NC_090696.1, from coordinate 40,882,991 downwards.
TGATGCTACCAAGCTGTTCATTTACCTACTTTAAATAAGCCATGCAGTGTCTTCAGTGTCAGGTTTGCGGTTCATCTTGGATTTACGACTTCCAGGATCTGGTTTCACATATTGGCAGAAGCAAGTCAGGGTACCTTTGTTTAATTCAGGTACATTTATTTTTCACTGTTAGCGTTACTATAAAAAATATGCAAAAGTCTCAAGGGAGTGTTTGATGAATGCATCTATCCGATGCTCCCTTTCACAGCTTTGGATAATGTTCCCAACAACACAGACAATCTTGGTCACTATGCATAAAGTCACGTCAAGCATCGCTCTCGTTGCTAATTATAGCTCATTTACAACCACAAATGTCTCAGTTTAAAAAGGCTGGAGTACAAGATGGTTTAGGAGCGACGTACATCATGAAATGCTTGGACACTCAAGACATACCCAAGCGCTCAACAGCACTTCCAGCTCCTTTTCCATCAGAAAGGGAGTGCATGACCTGTGGCTCCTACACTAAATACCGTTTATAAATCTCCCCTTTAACTTACATTATGATGACAGGTTTGGGGTAAAAGGAAATACGGAAATCAGTTTGAGAGCTAGTCATCTTTAACCTTTCAGTTAGTGTGCTTATGTCATTTCTGCAGTGCCAAAAGACAAAACAGACATGTGAGGAACAAGATTTTGGGGAAAAGGAGCACCTCTGCACTGTGAGTGATAATTTAAAGTATACAAGACATTAACCACATTTACATAATTTGCTGGTTTTCTAAAAAATTGTTTTTAAAAAGACATACCCTTAAATAGTACAACCGGGATTACATTTTGCTGGTGCAGAAACTGTAACCATTGCTAATGAACTCCCCCTTTTCCTGACCTTTGTTTAAAATAATTTAGTAGATTTGATGGGGGTTTTTTCTGAAAAATGTATAAAAATATTAAAACATATGCATATTCACCAAAGGTAAATGAATGGCATGAAGTGAATTATATTAATTTGTATCTCGTTTTATCAAACAAATCATAGCACCACAGTCACATTCAGTGAAATGCTCAAAGAGGACTACTGCCAATATTTAATTTACTAATAATAAACTCTTCCAATGGTTACTTTAGTGTGCACAAAAGGTACTATGTGCCATAATTATTATGAATATTACAGTACATTTGTATACTGTGACTTACTGAACCTTATTGTTAAATGAATGCCATATCCCATTCATCAGTGATATTAAGCTTTAAAATCATAAATTGAGGAATTTAACCTTGAGATATAAACAGTCCTGATTCACGGTTAAAAACAATGGATATCTCCTTGGATACATAACATTTGATTACATGCTTAGAACGTTCTTCACTAAAGAAGTTCTTGTTGCCTGCGTGCAGACAGCCTTATATTCTGCACGTGAATGGTTAACAGTACAGTACATTTCAAGGGCACGCTACCATTAGCATTACTATATGTAGTCATTTTCACTGTCTCGGTAAGCCATGTAATGTCATGTGAGGGTTCTTGGAAATGCCAATTAAGCAACAACACTCAGATGTAAGGGGCATCCTAAGCCAGAGATCTGCCTGCAGAATTAAAGCCTGTTAAGCACCTCTGCACATGAGTCACATTTCCTTTTGAAAGACAAGGTTAACTGCATGACATGTAAGGATATCACTGCATTTAGTTTTTAGCTGTGTGCTACAGTAAATGATGCGCTTTAACAAAAGCAATTATTGACATTGCTTGTTTTTGTCAGTTAGGGTATTTAGTTAATTCAACACTTTTTTCTGAACACAATCAGCATGGTTTGCTCTCCTCTGGAAAGAGTGGTGTACCAACAGAACTTGGTTTAATAAACCAAGCCTTGAAGAAGTCAGATTGTTGTGTAGATGGAAGAATTGTTTCCACTGGAACATGCACCTGTGTGCAGGCAGTGGACTCATTCCACATTTAGCAAAATTAGAAACGACATTTAATTCCAATCTTATATACTGTACTGTATATATATATAAACATGATATACTGTATATTGGCCCAACTTCTGATTAAAATAGATGAGAAACTATCTTCTGCTTAAAAAGGAATGACAACTACAGTACGGCATCATTGTCCCTGTCAATGATGTCTTTCATCTTGGCAAAGATTCTTCAATGGACTTTCTTTATCCTCCTCTTTCCTTCCATCCATTTGCTATCTGTTTACAGAGATAGAGCGGCTCGATTCAACTTGCTCACAGGTGTGAGAATAGCCTGCCCAGAAGGGCATGTCATAGATAAAGCGGTCCTGTCACCTCCAGGTTCTTGTGAATGAGCTTGGCGCAAGACTGATGAATGGAAAACTGCATTAATTTAACAGATAAATATTCGGAGTGACGGCCCAGAATGAAAACCACTTGACACTTCTCCCCCTGTCCTTGTGTATGCAAGCTGTAACTCTAATAAGAGCAGCAAGTGCTAGACATGGCAACTTTCTGCTCCTTGCCGACACCCTAGACTTCCTATATTAACCTGGCAGGGCTGGCCGCAGTCCAAAGGGGCCTCTGCTCGGGGATATGCCTCGAACGACGCAGTCGAAGAGAAAGCTGATCTGCTCCCCTTCGGCGCAGGACAGAAAGAAAACACCAGCCCCTGCAAGAAAAACAGAAACACAGAATCACATTTTGTCATGTGCAGGAGAAACACCTTCAGAATCACCCCGTTTCTTAGGAGCAGGAGCCCCACATGGAAGAGATATGTCCAGAAGAAACACTACAAAATCTACACACAAAGTCATGCCATGAAGTCAATTTTGGATACTTTCTCTCTTTAACTGGATATCTTATGGCAGTGATACATTTGATGTGTACCTAATAAACAACTACGCATGAGGTGTAAATCAACAACAGGACAATCCTCAATATTCCATAAAGCAAACTTTGTATTTATTTTACCTATTATTTAAAAACCCAGACATCCATTTAACCACTTCTCATGACGGAATTGGAAGAAAAAGCTCGAAAAAAGGATGAATTGATTATTCAAATAAAACCTCATTAAAATGCAACAAAGACCTAACAATACTCTAAAAGTGCAGAGTGTAGAAACTCGTACAACCAACTAAAGAATGTATTGATAAACCAAGAACTCACATGGGAGGGGAGAAGAAAGGATGTTTATGAAACTGTGCTGTAATGAACACTTTGGCATGAGAAACATGTCTAACAATATTTACACCCCTCACAGTGTGACCTTCCTCACCCACCTTCACTTTTTATGAATTGTTTTGTGCCTCAACAGCCAACACTAATAACTTTACATCTGCCATTTTAGGGGGTTTTAAGCCTAAAAAATATTAAAAGCTGGAAATATGTTAATGTACAGTATGTCTATTCTGCCTGCTATGTGCATTTGATTTCCAGTCACCTTTTGCTCAGGCATAACTGAAAACTGCGGAACATTGGAAAGAAATACAAAAATCTTATAGTAAATCTAATAGCAAGCAGCTGTTTATCTACAGAATGTTTAAATATTAGAAGTCTATCATTTTCAAGTTATGAGATAAATGTTTGTAACTGTCACATTAAAACAGATATTAAAACCAATTCTCACTGGATACTGTTTTTATCTGTGGTATGACAACGCCCCAAAATCAAAGCGTAACGAACTATTGTGGAGTGAATATTTGGCTTAACCCGCTTAGCTGAGGGCCGACCTCCTGGCGATAGGACGAGGAGGCCAGGACCCCCCCGCAAGGTAACCAAGGGGCAGCTGCAGAGGTGGAGTTGGGGTGGAGGTGGGATGCAAAAGTCACATGCGAGGGAGAGAGATATCACATTTGGTATTTATAGTGTTCGGTGTAGGAAGGACGAAGGGAGTGATTGCTAATCACTGACGGCTGGGGATGATTGAGTGTGGTTGTTGTCATCCCTCCTGAATTTTAGTTAAATAAACTCCATTAATCAAAACCCATCCTTCCACAACAAAGTTAATTTTGATCTTTGTTTCACAAAGCTGCCAGTTCCAGGTATACTTCTCAGTAGTTTCCTTTAAGGACATTACAGTGCTGTTACATTAATGCATGCTTTCCTTATTTTGATTAGACATTCAAAATGCATAACAAAGCTGAAAATAGACAAATTCTAATACCACAAAGTATGAGACACTTCAGCCTTAACACTGTATTGACTTTTATATTATCTATAGTTAGGAAGTGCCTAAAGATGAAAACTGAACTACATGTAGTCTTTGTAGGCATTTATTACACTTGCTCATTAATGATCTTAGCTTTGTTACTAACGCCAAGCTCAAATCAATTACCTCTCAGCTAGAATCCCATTACTTTAGTGTGATGATTATATAGCACTGAGATAAATGGAAGGAACTGTTTTAATGTTTTGCCGGTACAGTATAAGGTGGATGGTATATACAAAGAAAAGCTTATTTCAAATGTTTGCCTGTAGTTAAACCCTAGAATTCACAAGCAAAATGGCAATACAATTCATGAAACCTATATATTCTGAGAGTTAAATATTTTTCCACACACTTCAACTTCAACTTCAAATCCTGCACTTCAACAAGCAGGTATATACGATTTTCTGAATTAAAAGCATTGACTATTTGGAAAATTGGAAAAACTATCTTCATGTACAGGGGATGCACAAACTCAGCCAGTCTGTATGGTTTTAAAAACCCATAAGAAAAGCCACAACAAATGTGACAAACAGTATTTAAATTAAGTGATAATCACTCTTGATCTTGGAGAGTTTAATACTGCTTTCTAAAACATCTAGTCATTAGTGTCTGCAGAAAAAGATCAGTTTTACACTGTATTTAGATAAACTGCAAAAACAGTAACATTCAGGTCTCAATGGAAAGAATTTAATTCTATTTTGTGCAAGCACTGTACTAGGAAGGTTCACCTTTTTTTCAACTCACATTGTGACACATACTGTACATATATAAATAACACTCAGCATAAAGGAAGTACAGTCATTCATATCACACTTGGGAAAATAAATTTGTTGTGTAAAGGATCTTACACAATACTTAAACTCCAGCTTCCTGAAATGTGGTACCAGCTGTAATGGGAAACTCCTTTGTTTAAATCACTGCTGATCAATGCTAATGGTACCACTAGGTGGCAGATGTACAGCTGTGAACTTTCATTTAGCAATGTACAGATGTAGAGGCCTGTCTACTGGGATAGTAATCAGGGTGAACAGTGCTTAAAGTCACCTTACAAGTGCATGTTTAAGTATAGGAATATTTACCGTATAGGAATACAAAAATCTGCCAAACATATAACACCGATACGTTTCTGGCAAAATACATTCAGATTATAATCGGACAATTTTCCCCCTATACAAAATCAATAAGGCAAAATATTGGCCTGAGCTGGTTATGATTAGCAGTGCATCAATGTACCCTGAACTCACACACTGCTCTTCAAATCAGCAGTTCCCAGCCTGAGTCCAGGGGGACCCCTCTGTCTGTTGGTTTCTGTTCCATCTGAGCTGTTAATCTCTGCGGCTAAACGGCTAAACCTTTTCCATTAGGGAACATGATAGGAAGCAGCTTTAACAAGATACACTATAGCAATAGTAAATTCAAGAAGAGGGTGACTACAGAGAACTACAGTATAGAGAGCAGAAAAGATGTACAGTCAACGGAGACATCCTCCAAAACCAAACAGACAAACAGTAGTGTATGTCCTGTTGCCCGGCAGAACAGTCTCTCATGGGCGGCATCATACCACTTCACTCTAAACATCAAGAGCATAATAAAACTGCCCTTCTGGAACATATGTCATGCCCACATCTTTGACACGCTGGACTATACTTGGTCAACACCACAAATATATGAATGCAGAGACCAAGAACCTAAATTCCAACTTTTAAAGCCTTAATGTGCTATATAGCATATTCATACCTTTTCATTAGTCCCCTTTGCTGCCTTTAGGATTATCAACCTTTTCTACTCAAAAATGAAGCAAAGAATTTCCTTAGATGAATTCAGTCAGGCTGAAACAAAGTTTAACCAGTGTAGCCATAGTATTTAAAATTAAGCAATTTCAGTGATAGGGTATACTAATATGATTTCAGCCTGAACAGACAGTTTATTAATTTATGAGTGGTATTCATATTTTTAAAGTATGTTGACTGCAAGAGATATTGTTATTCTTTCTAAACATGATCAGAATGTACTTTACGTATTTATAGAATATATTTTTGAATTATGTAATGCAATCCTTATGGTCAAACGGTTATTTCAGTATATCTGTATTCCTCCTTAACCACATGTGGGCTTAAGAGTTATGTTTTGGGTGTTGTGTGGCACTATATTTATCACAGTATAAAACAGAAAATGATGACCACCAGATAAAGGTCTCAGAAGCTGGTGTGGTAGAAACTGCTAACAAACCTTTAGCTACAGTACATTTATACCTACAGTCTGTAGATCTTTAAACATATAATTTTTTTTCTTCAGTTCATACTTTATTCACTTTTTATTAAACAGTTAAAGAATAAATTCCTTACAACTGCTTGTCATATAAACAGAAATAACCAAACATGCTGTGAAATCTAGAAGAATAAGCTGCTTTGCAAAAATAGCCAAGAAGTAACTACTGTATATTTTAAATGTCTGCTATGCTGAATTACAGTAAGTACTCAACTCTTTTCCATTCAATTCAAATGACGTTTTCAATACACCCTAATGGGTGACAAATACAAATTGAAATAAATACAGTAGACAAACTAATATTCTTGACCTGTTGGGTTATTTTTTCAAGTATTGCAACAAAAAATAAAGACTGCTGCAGCTATCACCAATGCCTAAGACAATGTAACAATTTTTAGAACAGTTTTGCATTTAAGCTTCATCAGAGATAACAAATAAGTTGGTTTTTTTTTGCTCAAGCACATATGGATCTCCATTATAACCACAACCTCATTTGCACTCTGTAAGAAGTTATAAGATGATTTCACATGTGACCTTTAGGAAAAGTCAGAGGTCATGTGCAAGGTTTCCTGCTAGAAAACTATTTATGTGAATGAGCCTACAACACTCTACTATAGATATGTAGCAATGTGATGCAAATGTAAGCATATTAAGCATACTTAATATTTGATTGAACGATGACATTTTATTGTAGCAACTTTTAGAAGTATCTTCTGAGGAAATGTGTCAAATTTCACACCAATCATTCAAGCACGCTCAGATCTAACAATAAATCTAATATGGTTGCCTAACCATGTGACCAACCCAACTTTCTGAATAAGTCTAAAATTTAACCAAGGTGCAGATCTACACCTTCAATTGCTTTAAAGAACACAAATATTTGAAAAATGAGAGAAACTCCTAAATATGGAAGCTGCATCATGTGACTTATCTGTTTCATTTACACATCTTAGGGCTCTGTTGCTCTTTCTCTCTGGAACTGTCTTCCCACTTGTGTCCTTAATATTTCTACCCTTTTGATCATGTCCCAGTTAAAATCCCACCTTTTTTCATTGCTTTCTTCTCACAATTAAAATCGAGCTCTGATGAAAGAGTCAGCTAATGGATTGTGGGTTAGGCTATGGACTTGTACAGCTGACATCAAACGTTGCATACACCTCTCTATGGAAATATTTTGTACTGTCTACAATTCTTGTTATTTACATTTTACATTTGCTCTGCTTTACTCAGTTTGAATGCACGCTGTCATGCAATTTGAAATATTGTTTATTATATTTGAATTATTTTTCACAATGCTTTGTGAAGCACCACACTAGATGGGTCAAATGACATTCACTCATTTGTAATCATTCTCATATTCTTGTGTGGTTGTTTCTCAGGTTTCAAGAAGGTTGCTCTTGACATATGTTACATAAAATAAACGTTAGTGCTTTTGGTAAATGATGTGTGGATGTATTAGGTATTGTGTTCAAACATATTAGAGGTAAAAAAATATTTACAGCATTAACCATAAACACTGTGTACCAGAATACAGTAGAACACAATTACACTCCTAACTTCTTTCGGAGTTAGTATGTAATGTTCTTTTTCCCATATTTTAAAAAGCAGACTATGACTAATATCAAGTAGGCAGCAAAGAAATGGCAGTAAATAATACAAATGTAGGCAATACTCAAAAAAAGTAATCATTCAGCTTCTAGAAATAGCCAAAGAACACAGCTATTAAATAGAGAAATGTAATTACTGTAGAAGACATTTAAAGAAAATTATTACTTAATGCCATGTCATTTCTCACAAACAATACTTTAAAAAATTATGTTTGCAAAACAATGCAGTTGTCATATTTGTTTTGACCTTTTTCTTTGTTTTCATTTAAAAAGCTTTGTCAAAATACAGGAAGAAAATGCTGAAACATCATGAGATAAATATCGTTTTTTAAACCAGCACAAAAATAGATCCAGATAAATAACATCTACCATACTGTATACTGTATACAGTAACACTGAATAGAGAAATACATACTGTGGCACCTGCATTGGCACCTTTAAACCTCAAGTTTCAGTCCAATATTTTTAGATACCTCGTAATACAAATTTACTGTCTTTTTCTCAAAATGAGGGAAAATGGTACTTCTCCTCAAATGTGATGATAACACCATGACAACAACAAACATTTAAAGGGGAACTAAAATGTTATTTTTATATTTTGGGGTTATAAAGAACCAGCATTGATGAGTGCATTTCAAGCCACAATGAAAGTAAAATGTGCACAGTAACATGTAAAGCTTATATTGCTTCTACAAAGTTCAGCATTTTGTGTTTAATTTGGAATTTGTAAGATTTCGCAAGATCTCAATTCATTTATTTTGTTGAAGAAATTGGGACTACAGTTCCCCTTTAAGAGAACATGAAGATAAAAATCACCTTCACCTGGGCTGTAAGTGGTGATTATGGATGAGAACAGCAACAAGAGTGTCCTTCTGATGAGATATCAATTTGATATTTGATAAATATATTACTATATATATTAACTTTAGATGGGCTAATCTAAAATTTTTCCACAATTCAACCAATGCACTGCACCAGATTCTCACATCTCCCCCTGATCTGATGTGTAGTGGGCTCTTGTCCATAATGGCATTTTGATATCCTTCAGGATGGCTTTAACTTTATCTTCAACTTTAAGAAGAAACATCAAAGAAACAGTTTTGAGAAAATGGCTTTGTTGGCTCTCTTCACTATTTTAAACCAGTAACACTGAAACGTTCCTTCGGTGGAAACATCATTCAGATAGAAACAGATACCAACTATAAAATTTCAAGATAAACAGAGATGCAAACAGTGCTTTTTCCCTCAGCAGATCCATTAGCATTGCCCTATGACATCTAAAAGAATGAAAAATCTTCCGTGTGTGAAAAACGAATCGTATCATCAACAGTCTGCAATGTTATGGTTTTTAATGCATGCTTTTCTAAGCAACCAAACAAGGCCACTTTTTTCAACTTCTAATATTAAAAATAGAACAAAATATATGCAAGATTAAATCATTTCACTCTCTCTATGAGATTCTGCACTACAAACATTTTTTCAATGATTTCTTTTTGTAAGAGGCATTTTATTTTTGCATGCACTAACAACTTACTGTATCTAGGGTAAGTGGTAAAAGTGGTTAAAAGAAGTTCACAAAGACCCTCAGAGCTACAGTATTAGCTAGTTCTAAACTTAATGCTTCCATTTCCATTATAAAACTACTTACAATAGCCACACCGTGTTCCCCCTTCAAAGACAAAGCCATTGGGGACAGCTCCATATCTTCTGAGGTCTGACAGTTTCCACTGTCCAATGATTGCTGGTGGGATATCCCTCACAATTACCAGAAGGTCATTACATAAATGGAGGGTAGCAGGTCCAGTCTCTAGTTTGGTACCAGGTAGTACTGCTACATTAAATCTGTGGACTAGATAAAAAGGAAAAAATACTTAAACATAATGAAACATGATACCAATTTTCATTCTAGTAAATACATCGTGATCAATAATAATGTGTAATAACAGTATATTGAGGTTATAAAAATGAACACTCTTTGAAACTGAGCCAGTTATGATGTTATCATTTATTACAATCTGATGCTTTTTTACTGAAAACATGAATAGCAGGTCTGTATATCTATGTTGGCATGAAAGTCAAAAACGGGGATGAAAAGGCACAGCATTTTAACTGGTCAATGTCTCAGTACAAATGTTCTGGCATATTAAGTTATGACCAAACAGAATAAGACTTAAACTGTACAATCCAGCTAGATAAATATAGGTTGGCAGATCTATGCTGTACTATATGTAGATTAGATCACAGATATAATCACAAGAAAAACCCATTCAGGAACATTCTGTTATGTAATAATATGAAAACAAAAGTTCACTGCTGTTTGTGGCATGAAAGATAGACAGAAACCTTGTCAGCAGATGTAACCATTTTGACCATGGCACTCATTACTGCTAAACTTGAAAAAAACTGTCTTATGCAGAATGATGAATACTGTCAGTTCCAAAGATTGATTGTGTTAATAATAAAACCTTTGCCTGTGACTGCCAGCAGGAGCTTGTCATCACACAGTTTGCGGATGATATATAGATTACAATCACCTTTATGAAAAGGTCTGGTAGAGAATAATAAGGAATTATTTGGTGCTGTAAAAAGCGGGTAATATTTCCTCATTTTCGCATATCCACATGTCCCCCAGAGATTGGCTTTGTGATTTACTTTGGGATAAAACATTCTACACAAAAGTAAGCAAATTCAATTTATTTTTTTCCATTTCTGTGGACAAGACTAAGCAGCACAGCAGAGAATGGCAACTAACGCAAAAAAATGGAAAAGGTGTGAATTGTGCACTTGCAATCAATGTCATCTGTCAGTTAAGAGAAGAATATAGCCACTTTAAATAAGCTTTACAAACCCAGTGCTTCAAGAAACGGGAAAACTAAGGGCCCAATGGAGCAATAACAATGACATACCAAATAATTTTCATTGCTTTAAAAAGCTATTGCTGTTTTGAGCAGCTCAGGTTTCTCGAGCCTTAAAGCACCTGACCTTTGACCTGCAGTTGAGCCACTCTGTCAGAGAAGCAGTTAGCAATCAATAGGCCACTAAAGGTTACCTTCCCCAAGGCTGTAGCGAATCCGTATATCCCAGGCATACATGGTATCCCTGCTTTCAAAGCCCAGCATCACAGTCTCTGACAAGCAGATGATAGCGAGTGTATAGCTGACCCCCTCATAGGAAAGCCCAGGTTCAAGGCCACAGATGTCTTCTAGTGTGATACTGTGCCTTTCCTTGTGGCCTTTGGTTTTGTCCGACTTGTCTTTGTACACTAGCATTAACAGACAATCTGAAAAGAAGAGCAAAAGTGACACTACAAAGTTGATGTTCTGTCATTCCTGTAATTCAGAAAGCTGGTAACACCTAGTGTCTCCTTTGCTATAGAGAGTTTTAAAACTAATACAGGATAACATCACATCGTACTGTACATATCCAACTATTCTCCACATCAGCATATATACAGTTTATATAAACTGTAAAAATTATAATATAGATTGAGTACCAAGGCTGTTGGGAAAAAAAACGTTAACATAATGAAATCTTATACCAATTTTCTTTCAAGTAATGGCAAACTGATAAATCATGTTGTGCAATAACTGTATATTGAAGTAATAAAAATGAACACGCTTTGAAAATGAAGCAGTTATGATGATGTTATCATTGACTATAATTTGATGCTATCTTCCACCGATAAACATGAACTGTAGGTTTGTGCAATGTCTATGTTGGCAAGCCAAGCTTCACACCAAGTCAAAAAGGGAGGTGAAAAGGCCCAGCATTTGAATTGGTCATTGTCTCAGAACAAAGTTCTTGCATATGAAATTAGGACCAAATAGCACTGGAATTAAACTTTAAAATCCAGCTTGATAAATATAATTGAAATGGTCCTATCTAAGATTCTTCATTGTTTGTACAATACGAGTATGTGGTACCTGAAAATGACTTGGTAGGAAATCTCTAAAGCCATTGCATATAACTAAATCTTGGTAAAGGATTTTTTATTTTAGAAATCACTCAATCTTATCTGTCAATTAGCCTGTCTTTGCTTGAAATGGGTATATGCATTGAATACACTGAACTGACATAATTCCCTTCATTTAATGGACACAAACCACAATCTCTGCATCAGCTGACAAAATACTCCCTTATTCTTTCACACACATACACCTGTGAACCCCAACAGCTGTGAAAACAGGCACTTCAAAGAGCTTAGCGATCCCAGGGTACAGCTGAAGCTTAACTCATTACAACAACAGAGAAGACAGCCAGGAAGAGATACCGAGGGAGGATACTTCTAAAGTTTTACTAAGAAGCTATGAGTCCCAAACAAATGTTATGCTATGAGTTCCAAACACTGTCATAAAACACTTACTTCATAATGTCAGAATAAGTAATTTTCAATGTCCCAATTCAAACTTTTTACCTTACTTTTACTTTATACCTTTATTGCTGGCTACACAAAATGCGATTACTGTATATACAGTATTTGCAAAATACTTTCCCATCCCCACCAAAAAACAAAAAAAATCAAACAGCATCAGAACTGCCAAAATACAGACTGCTTTTTAATTACATGACATGCTTTCTAGCAATCAAGTTAGAAACAGAACGGGCCCAAGAATTAGAATAATGTACATCAGACAGAATAAAATTGAATAGAATACAAATGTGTGCAAACATGCCAATTTTTGTTTTGTTCTTTTCATGTATAAATTGAATTAACTACACATTGCATTTGTACAATTTCTGAATTACATTCTTATGTCAGCTGTCAGATCTTCCATTATCGACTGATGTTGAGTTAATATATTTCTGTAAGACGCTTGTCGAAAAACTCGGGACTTGACATTTTAGGATATAACTAGCATGCTCTTGTTTAAAAGCAGAATCACAAAAATACATTATGCAGAAGACAATGGAAGAAAATGCATTAGACAGAAGACAGAAAAAAATCTGAAAACTGCAAGTTTTTAAAATTCAAGGACCAATTTAAAACTACCATAATTAAACTATAATGTTATTTGCTCATAATGTCTCAGTATTTATGCGACAAAAGCTCTTACTCTATCATTAAATGGTAATTGATAAACATGGTTTGTAAAAATCAGGCAGACTACAATTTTAAACTATTATTTAAAAAAAAACCTCAGAAGAAACAGCGAAGAACTATAAAATACTAAAACGATCTTTTTGTTAAATCATTTTTAACGTTTAGAATCTTTGAAATTTTGAAAACTGTATAGTAGAATTATTTTCCTGATGACGTTTAAATTGCATTCCAACAACTTATTTTAACAATACTCTTCGAAAAATGTTGCAACGACAACAATATCTCTTTAAATGCAACAGAGGGGCGTTTTAGTCGAGGTAAAACTTCTGAATGAGCAGGATGAAATTTAAGCAGCCGAGGATGCATTAGCAAGTTTGGAACATGTTCAAAACATGGGCTTACGCTTCCATTTCATATCTATATGTTTTATTTAACATAAATGATCAGTATCTAAAACTAACTTAGCAATCGTTTACCCTATGCTATCATAAAAACAAAACAGACTGGAATCCATCGCACGTGTTCTGGTAAAAGTCAAAAGGATTTGAGACCTTTCGAACTGTGACACCGTATAAAGTATTTTTGAATGAAAAATAAATATCGCGCAGGTCAACTTAGGGGAAAACAACCCGAATTATAAAACGTCTTGAAACTGACCACATCAAACTTTCTGGCTTACTCTTTTCACCAAAGCCAAGCTATTTCTATCGTGTTCGTATTATTGCTGCAACCACCGTGTCAAATATAGAACAGTTAGCGACATACCTGCTACAGGGGAGGGCTTTCTGAGAGCAACCCACCTACTCTTCCACTGCAAGGCAAAGGAAAACAAGTTAAATGTATGAGAAACCAACTTTATCATTCCACAGTAGCATGTCTACTACGAAAGTAAAAAAGGGCAAATAAAAAAAGTTTTGTAACCTTTTTTCCATCTCTGTATTTGACTTGTCCCTCCACGACAACCGAATCCGTCATCTTCAGTCATGATTCCAAACAGCTGCGCTCTCGGCTCTGTCCTGTTCCTGACTGCGGGGTCACTTTCAAAATAGCTTTATTAGCTTTCAGCACTTAGTGGCACAGAGGTATGACTTCCACCCAGACATACTCTTGAACGTTTCTTTCTCTACCACCCAAGCAACAAAGTTTGGACAACTGTCACAGTTTCTCAGGGTAATTGTTTGGGTTTTTTTTACTCTCGACTGAATTACATTAGCAGATATGTCTTAACGTCATATTAAACAGGTTAATTAATTCACTTGCAATATTTCACAGCTATGTTTTATTTCTTTATATAATAAAACAACAATAAGAAATTAAACTGCTTATATGGATTCCAAATGTACAGTATGCTGGCTGTGGACTTGCTCCCAAAAGAAGGGTGTATAATGTATTACACCATTTGGAAAGGCATCCAGTATGACAACAAATATGATCCAAAGCAGACCAGCACTAAAAAAGATTATTTAACTCTGTTTATTTCTAATTAAATAATTTCTGAAACAAGAGCCACTCTTGTTTTGACAGGTAACAGTTTCAGAAAACTTGTTGGGAATTATGTGAATTCTTCAGCACCTTTATTTTACATTGTAGAGTATACCGTATGTTTTTGGTGGTAAATCGAAGATAACCCAGATAATCATGGTACTTGCATGGTATTTAAAATGAGCTATTAACTACCAAAGGGGCTCAATACACTTTTAATTCCAGTACATGAAAGTATTAAATATTTAAAACACATTAAAGTTTCTGCTTAAGACTTTTGCATTGGTAGAGGTCAGTTTGAATACAAGAAGGGCAATATTTGAAACTTTTATTAACTGCTAACCATTGATATGAGTACTCCATTCTATCCATTGCTGGGAAGAGGTTTCCCTGCTCTCTACAGATCTGGGTCTTCAGCCCACTTCAACATTAATGTTTTTAATCTCATTTTGCCATCTCTCATGAAGCCTCCCTCTTAGTCTTACCTTGTCATGGGGACCCATTACAGAATTTCTTCGGTTTAATGTTGATTTATCCCTCTTGCTATAATATACAGTACATTTCCCTGTCATTTTAGATTCTTACAAAACTGTGTCACTGCACTGTGTTACAGTATTGCTTCCTTACCTACTAATTTTTGCTTTGTCTAGGATTCCTATTTACTATGCCTATAGTTCCTGGATGATTCTTTTCTTTAGAACTTCTTCTTTTTTTTTCTTATGAACTTATCTTCCATACATTCAACACACATATAAGAAAAAACCTACAGCACTTCCCAAACTCATGTTGTTGTCCTTTTTGAAGCGTATAGGTTGAACCTTAGGTTGATGTTTTAATGTAAGCCAAAGAAAATTAAATCCATAGAGCTAGCACCATCAGAATCCAGAGGTACATTTTGATAACAATCTAATACTTGTGCACTTCAATTGCTTCAGTAAGTAACAAGAAAAAAAATATTTAATCACAATTTTCTTTAATTTCTTTAATCCCCAAATTAAACATATTAAGAAAACACTTTTTGTCAGATACCAAGAACTAAAGATAGCAGATTCTTAATTCTTGTCAACCTTGTAACCTAATTTAACCTAGGTTTGTGATTGTCTTATCATAAGATGCTAATAAATAAATGCAGTTTACATCTGCTCACCATTACATTAAACTGTTCACAAAAAGAAATAAACAAGAAATGTTGTGATCATGCGGTATATTTTATTATTGAATTTGTGCAATTAAAATGTATGAATCAAAAGTAATTATAGACAGATTTTCAAAACATTTTCTAATGACCCATATAGAACATTTCATCAATATAAAGTTATTACAAGAAAGTACTTCTGACAGTTAATTAATAAATCATTTATGAAGAACATTTGTAATAGTACAAAAAAACATACTGCATAAAGGTATAATAGTAAATATTTTGAATTTCAATTAATCTGTTTTCAAATCATACAGTTGCTTTATTGTACTAAAATGCCACTAGATGACACTGATTTTAAAGCATAATCCTCAAATTAGGACTCCAATATTGATCAAATAAATCTTTTTAAATGCAAAATATGTTCATATGCATAACATTTTACTTCTCCAGTAAATACCATTCCATAACTAATTTCCTGGGCATTCATTTCTGCATTGACTATATGAACAACAGTGGGAAAGCAGACATTTAAGCAGACACAATACGAAACTCCCTTAGATGTAAATTAGGACCGAGCGCCAGGCCTTATAACACTGTTGATCCAGTCCACGTAATTGGAAACCTTAGTGTAGACTCCAGGCTTGTTCGTTCTACCACAGCCATCTCCCCAGCTGATAATGCCATACAGGTAAAAGACGTCATTCTTTACACACGCCAATGGCCCCCCAGAGTCACCCTGTGTAGATAAACAGACATTTTTACCCTACAGGCATCAGCTGTGTGCAACACCTGGAAACTTTATCATTGTTGTCTAAATTCTACATTGAACAAACAACATTTAAACATCTTAAACTACCCCCCCACCCCCAGGGATGAGTAAAGTATTTGGATTTAAATTGAAAGTCTAGAACATTTTAACTTCATTCTACAAAAAAACAAGCTAGTTTCACTTGTTTTTTTTCTTTAAGTGCTGATGAAACAGTAGTGTTCTTCGAAAACTAACATCTGAGAAATACATGACCCAATTTGGGCAACAGCTCAGTGGCACAACACACAGTGTGTACAAGTGGCACAAGTAAGAGGCAGAGCTAGGCAACACTCTGAGGTGATTTTGACAATATCATCTATAGGTGTTCTATTGGTTTTTTAGCTACAGTATAGGCCTTTGGTAATAAGCAATTATGAGAGCTCAGTATGCATCTACAGTGCCTAGTAGTTTGTTTTCTAACCCATTCTAACTATTCTAACGCCAATTTTTCCACATTTCGAACCCATCTAAACTTGCAATTATCCATCCATTTTCTATCCACTTTATCCAATACAGAGTTGGGGGAGCCATAGTCTATCCAAGTAAAGAACAGGCATAAGGCAGGATTCACCCTGGAACTGGATTCCTGTCCATCGTAGGACACACACAGACAGACGCACTCTCACCAGCTCCAATTTTTGCAGAAACCAATTAACCTACCGTAAAAGTATGTAAAATTTTAAATTGTGGGAAGAAAATGGAGCACTGAGAAAAGCCATGCGAACATGGGGAGAACACACAAACTCCACACAGACAGCACCCCAGGAATTGAACCAGGAACCCAGTGCTCTAGGCAGCCATGCAGCCATAGAAAATATTATGGTTCCTACACAAAACTGGCCTGAAAGGGTGATATTCAAGGACGAAGTAGTTATTGAAAGAAATGCATCTTAAATCTCAAGTGATATATACTGTGAACATGGACGAGGGTCTTGTGACAAAATGGACCTTTTTGGTCTAAATGCAAAGCATTTCACCTGCAAAGAGCTGATACAGCACATCGACTGGTCATATTCATTTGAATATGGAAATCTCTCAATAAATCAGTTGTAATACATTAAAGAAGCCTTTTTTTGCTGCATAAAATGGGCTAAAGATATATTCTCCTATTTATATGCACTATCAGTGTATAATACATTCATCAGTTGTTTGTAGACTGAAACTTTAAGAAGAGCACAAATAACAAAATTGATTATAAACCCTTTAGTCACTTTGATACCTATTTTCTAATGTTCTTACCTGACAAGCATCTACACACTGCAAGCTTCCAGCACAAACCATATTCTCAGTGACATCTGTCCCATATACATCAGGCCTACTACACTGTTCATGGGGGATAATATTAACCATAGCTTCTTGTAGATGAGTTGCATAGTTGTCTGCCTCTAAACAATGAGATAAAGCATATATTCCAAAATGTTAACATTGAAATCACAAGATTCTTTTTAGAAAATGTTAAGATTATACAGTACATCCGGTATCCGGTGACTTCATGTCGTTTTTGTTCATGTATGGTACAAAACATTGTTAATTTCTGATTGTTTTTTAATTTAAGATTTCCATCTTAAAATCCACACTTTGTTTTAAATGATCATGTTTTCATTTTCTTCCCACATTAAACAACGATAAGTTCCTACATTTAAAAAATCAATTTTATATACAGTCCATTATCTAAAAGGGACAACAATTTAGGTTGGAAAAAAGGAAGCACGAAAATATTCAACAGCTTCGAAGTGGCTCAACCATTTGGCCATCTATGGTGAGTTTGAATCTGGGCCCCGTCACTGGCAGGTTCTGACCTGCTTCAATCTAGGCACATGAAGGTCTACTACACTGTTCATGGGGTTTAATATTAACCATAGCTTCCTGTAGATGAGTTGCATAGCTGTCTGCCTCTAAACAATTAGATAAAGCATTTATTCCGAAATGTTAAATGTTCAGTACTGACAAGAAGTACAATTGTTTGTGTGTTATTAGGTTAAGCAGATTGTGTTTGTCTATTATTGTGATTTAGTTGAAGATCAGACCACATTTTTATGAGTAATTAATGCAGAAATCCAGGCCATTCCAGAGGGTTCACAAACTTTTTATTGCAACTGTACTTCTGCACTACACTGCACAGTTTATGAGACCTTCAAAAGATGAATGACTCCATAGTGGACAAGTCAGGGCTGGCTGTCTGTACTTCCTGATTCATCCCACAAAATGCTGCAGCTACAATTTTAGATCTTTGTGATTACAAGTGAAGCCAATTTAAAATGTTTATTTTCCTACAAGTAACAACCCCCTCATCAGATTGAAAATTGTACTGTAAACATAAGTGATATGAGTTTCAGCGGATTTCAGGAGTTAAACAAGGCCGGGGTCCTGGGCATCAGAAACCTCTACGTCAAGCAGTTGTTGAAAGTGGTTCTGGTGGACCAGTAGGTGGCTACTTGGGAGGACCACAATTTCCAAATCAGTTTCCCATCAAATGCAAATAAAAAAACAGGGATAGGGAGAGGAAACAGGATCCTTCAAGAGAGTCATTTAACTGAGGACCACTGGGCCATTAAAGATCCATCATAAACTCCATCTGGCCACCCCCTTAATTCAAATGGGGAAATACTTTTTCAGAATGATCAAACCAGCCTACAAGTACTCGGGGATGAAAAGCGCTATGTAATTGTAAGGAATTATTATACTTTTTATTTTATATTTTATTACATTCTAAATGCAATACGTTGTTAGAATGTTTGTGCCTTTGGAATGAAATCTTAGGTCTCCTGTTCTGAAACCAGTAATAAAAAATATTTACAAGGCTACTGGAATTTATGATAACAACCCTAAGGAATGTGTGCATAGAAAAAGATTGCTTCACGTTTTTCACATACTGTACTTACTCTCATACATGTGTCCCCAGCCAGAAATATGGCAACAGTGATAGTCAGGGAGGGAAAAATTATTTTCTGGCAGGCAGATAGGCCGCACAAATTGAGTCCGTTGGGTGCACCTGTTGTTTACTTTCTTTAGTTTAACAAGAACTGCAAATAAAAAAAAAGTTTTAGTCACAAATGACGAGTACATTTACAGTTGATTCTTCTCTTATAAGAATATGAAGCAAATCAACTGAAGCATACAACGAAGTACTGTAGTTCAAGTTGGTAGCTGCGTCAGCATGCGTAGGCTGCATAGGAACAAGTAATAGGTTTATTCCATGCTGAAAAGAGAAGAAAAGAAACACAATGTTTCGGCTGTGGAGTCTTCTTCGAGTATGAAAAAGGCTCCACAGCCAAAACATTGTTTACTTTTTTTTAGCATGGAATAAACCTTTACTTGTTCCTTCAGAAGCATACTGTATGATACCTGCAGTAAACTATTGCATGTCCACAATACATTATATGCACTGAATCCAGGAGTAAGCAATGTGATTACAAACATGCCAATCAAGCAATCCTGCTCAAAAGTGCCTGATACTGAACATCTTAGGTCCTCTTTATATTAATTCCATCTTTATATTATTTCCTCATCCTCTAGCAAGAGTTGATGGATTTCGCTTTATGCCTTTAAAGAGCTCTACGCATATGATCAGTAAATTATACTGCAACAATACAGACATGTACTGTATGTTCTTCTAACTTGTTAACATAATGCATGTATCTTTATTAGTTGCTGGGAATAAAAATCCAAAAGTGTGATAACACATACGCTGTAAGAAATGTGTGCTTGTGATTTTGCATGTGCCAAAAACGCATGAGCTTGCTAATTGTAATCACTCTGAGAGTACAACTTAGTGAAATAATGAATAATGCCAGGGAGCAACACAATCTGAGAATGTATGGTATTCTGTATTGTGAAGTCTCAAAGGCATTTAGTGTTCACTGATCCAGCATTACTGGATACAAAAAGTAATCCAAAAAATTGACAAAAAGCATCTATGATAGACTGAGATCCGATCAACAGTTGAATAACCCAGAAGCAACCATGAGAAGTATTGCTTCTGCATAGCAATTTCAACACCTATAGCTTATATTATTAATCTGAACAATTAATGTTATTAATCTCAACATTTATACCCAGTTTGACATTACACAACTCAAGAGTGGCTGGACTCATATGCAGATGCCCCTTCAACAGTAACATCTAAACTCAGCATTACTGGGATGTACAGCTGCAGTCTGCATCAGTATGAATGAAAGTCTCTTTGATACTGGCAATAGGGATGCTTTCTGATAAATCCCTGTTCCATGTCTCTGGCAATGTAATAATCAATAATTAGAGGCCCTCTGGGTTAGTAGCTGTAACTCTGCTTCCTGGTCCAGAATTTCGAACAATTGTCCTAAAAATGTCCTAAACATTGTCCTAAAAAATGTCCTAAAATAGTGCCATTTGGTAGACATTTGTTTGAAGATGTCATTTAACCAACATAGAGACCAAAAAGGCATACATTTTGTTTTGCTTAACAGACACAGACACACAGTATTCCATGGGTTAGACATTCATTTTCAAAACACGCTTTTTACAAAACAAACATGTTCAAACAGAGCTGTGGAACTCTATTTTTAACTCTGGATTGACATAGTGTAAGAATAGTTTACAAAAAAGAATAACAAAAATCAAAATAATGGTACTGTATAATCATATTTTTGTGTGCGCATTCCTGAAAAGACATCCCTAAAACATAATACTACTGATACTAAATACTTAAGCTAATCGCAGTGCACAGCTATTAAAATAAATAATATACTGTATACTTTACATTGATATTTAAATTGTTTTATGGCGATCTGTGTAACATAGTATTTTGGACATGACATAACATTGTAAGAAATGAATCTTAAGAAGTTCTACAAGGTGAACTGCATAAGGCAATAAAACACATGGTGTAAAAACAAGGAAATGTTTAGACTCAGTGCACTTTGTAGGGTAAGAACTATCACTTACACATTTACAGTATAAAGTTCTGAGGGTACAGTAGCCTTTTGTCTGACATGTGGAAAGCAGCTGTCAAGCCGGCAGATTTTCTAAAATTCCTGATTGCTGATGCTGTACTGCAGAAGGCCTGTCTCCATGGCATTCGTTCATCTCAACAAGCCCTCATTGTCTTCATTGAGTATACAGACTGCAAAGAGTCTCACAACAGGAGCAAAGGGAGTTGTTTCAAATGTAACACTCCCAATACCAAGGGTAATATTCCTCTTCTGTTATTCCTTTTTTTCCAATTGAATGTTTTGTACCAATACAATTCAAAGCGTGCTTAATGGCTATCGTAGAAATGGAGTATCAGGAAATAACGTACTGTATTCCAATTCTTTTGTCTCTGTGGACAGTTTTGCCAAGATGTCCATGCTTTGAACAAGGCACTGAGAAGCTTTTTACATTTTTTATTCACTGCAGCAGCAGCAACTAGGCTGCCATGGCTGTTCATTATGGTATGTAATGGAAAGAAACTACAGTACACGTTTCTCTTGTATCTGGAATTGGTTTACAGTGTGTTGCACAATGTGTCATGGCAGTGGACTGTCTCATAGGGATATTCAGGATTCCTTCATCAAAGTCTAGGTTCAAAATAACTTGCTGTCGAGACCTTGCAAGGGCCTCTGGTTTTAGAGATGATTAAACCTGGAGAAACACAGCAGCTAAACTGGTGGCTAAAGTCTCTTCACACCAGACACTTCAACACTCCAATTTCCAAGGCAAAGCAACAGCAATCAAGCACAAAGGTAAAGGAAAGCAAAAGGCTGCTTGCTTTCATTCAGCTGTTGAAAGATAGACATGTGGTGAACAGCTAAATCAAAGAATTAAATGACTGCTCTGAAAGGTGAAACTCAAGCCAAATAAGGTAACACGTGTCACTTCCTTTGGGAAAAACGGTATTAGTGCAGTTACTGAACAATACATGGAAAACTAAGTGATTTCCTGTCATTTAGCACACAAATTGTGGCTGTATTTCTCAAAGGCGACTGTGCTACAATAATAGACATCATTAGAATTCACTGTATTTTGTGTCTATCCCCTCATTCAACACCCTTCTGTCCTTGAACAATAGGTTTATTTAATGCTGAAAAGAGAAGAAAACGCAACATTTTGGCTGTGGAGCCTTCTTCGGGTGTGAGAAAGACAGCAAAGATTATATAGCATAGGAGAACAAAAGCTGTGAGAGGGGAGGAGGCGGGAGCAGCGGAGAGGCAGAGAGGCCACTCAGGTGGTGCAGGAGAGGTGAAGAGAGCTACTCATCAATGAGTTGGTATTGGTGACAGAAGGTATTACTTGTTCCTTTGCAGCCTAGGCGTGCTGACACAGCCACCCACCTGAACTACTTCACCTATTGTCCTCACCCATGCTTCTGTAAAAGGCTAACAGCATTAACTTTCCAGCAATTCCAATTTTGTAGAGTATACAAAGAAAAATATCTGGCGATCCTAAATTTGAATAGTACATATATCACTATAGAGCATTAGAATCAATGAATATATTAATTTTATTAATATAAAATGTACAGGAAATGTACACGTGGAATAACCTGCAAAGGCTAACTGTACAGACACAATGGTTTACATCCAAATATGAATGGCAGCATTCGGCTTTTGCAAGGACTTAGGAGAGAAATTCAAAACTATTTAAACTATAAGGAAAAGGTGAAGAAACTACAGAAAATCTGTAGTGGAGATGCAGTACATATGAAGGAGTAAGAGATGATCAAGAGCTTATATCAAAATGCCTGTTAAAAACAAAATGCAAAAAAACAGAAGCTACTCTATTAACATGTTTTCACATGTTAATAGAGTAGCTTCTGTTTTTTTGCATTTTGTGACTGGAATCACAGAAAAATGGCTAACATAACATTTCTGAAGCTGATAACCAGATGAATTTCAATAAATGCCAGAATGAGACTGTCTGGCCAATTATTTACAGCCAAATGGTGTAGAAGCCAAATGGAATTCTCTCACTGTCCGTTTTGTATTCTTATGGTTCAATCAATACACAGCATTTCTGTTTACAGGCGATCTCTTGTGGCTTTGATTTGACAACACTCATTGGACAACTCATTTAACAACTGTCCACCAAGAGGAGCGTGGTGATTTTGCTGGTCACTTGTTGTTTGTGTAACGCCCCAATTAGCTCCAGCACCACCACATTTATTTAATCAATTACCAATGCGCATTAAACACGTGCAGGAGGCTCATTGGGGCCATCACAAACGAGATCAGGCATTGAGTCACTAGCCCTGTCAGTCCCTCAGTCCCTCAGTCCCTCAGTCCCTCAGTCCCACTAATCATCATCACCTCAGACCTCAGTCTCTGCTCTGCCTGCTTCAGCTGCACAGCTACTGCTTCAACCGTTTTCTCAGTCTCAGTTCTGCTGTCCTCATCAGCGCTGTCATTATTAGATAACTCTCCGATTGCAGCATATCTCTGGCTCTTTTTTTCACCGAGCACAATCAACACTTTGTTGGGCCCAGTGTGACAGTTTGTTAGTGGAATTTGGGATACTGATGGGAGAAAAACTAATGTAAGTGCTCTAATGTTATTAAGCTGGTTTATATGGGACTGTAAAGCAAATCAAGAATGTTTAACAAGCAGATGCAGAGGAAAAAGCAAGAGTTAGCTCAATGCCAGTTCAACAGCAAATCATATAACACACTGACCAGAACACCAAAGAACAGGTTGTGCTGGACTTTTTTGAAGAACAGTTAATTTTTCAAACCAAATCATGGCCTTGTTTATAGCGCCTTCAAAAATAATTGTATAAGTTTCAGTTTTATGTTTTAACCATTAAAAATATATTTGGGTGAAGCATTTATGTAAAATAGTATTGTGGACAAATGGTCTTGAAGAATATTTCTTAGTGAATCTTATCTTGCAGAGCAAACCACAGCCCTAACCTTCCACATATTACCCTCTTAAAAGATACCAAGAGGTATCAATCAATCAAGGTCAATTTCTCATAGGATTTCCATATCATTATAATAGTTTCACCTTATTTTGTTATATTCTTCTCTGATTATAACTGGTCTTCACTGTACTTTA
Source organism: Lepisosteus oculatus (assembly GCF_040954835.1). Lineage (NCBI taxonomy): Eukaryota > Metazoa > Chordata > Actinopteri > Semionotiformes > Lepisosteidae > Lepisosteus > Lepisosteus oculatus. The sequence continues at coordinate 40,858,486 of NC_090696.1, read as the reverse complement.
CTGCAATACAGTAAGTTAAAGGAATATTATAATTATACCTACCATGGTGAACCTACTATATCAAGGTTATTTTTGCACATTTAGTTTGTTTTCACTTTTACTATAGATTTTGATGGTTTTAACTTCCTTTCACTGCTCTTTACTATCACTTTCTAACAACATTGTCCTATAAATATTTATCAAACAAGAAAAAATATATTAAATTATACAATACATTCTGAATTTATCATAACTATCTTTTCAGTCTGCCTAGAGCAGAGCGGTCAGATACATACATTCCTAGGGTTTAAGAATTGCTTTGCTTCAGTGGGCTAAAAAATATATATTTTTAGTCTTGAATACAGAAGACTACATGCATCTGAAGTTCTGAAAGGCACTGAGTAAGTCAACCCTGTGGATCTTTACAGCCTCAACAAGGAAAAACGATCCACAGGGCAGACATTAAAACTAAATGGAAGTGAATTTAGAACTAAGAATGGGAAGCACTTCTTTATGCATAGGATTATGGTATTGGGACACCACCATAATAGAACCTGATTTCTTCTTCAAGAAATGTCTGAGTTCCCCAGATCAATTAGATACTAACAACTAAATGAGCTGATAGCTGGATAGGACAATAGTCTCCTTTCATTTGTAATCCTATAACCATAACTCCTTACAGACACCTCACGAGGATCAGCAAAAGTCTTTTGATGTTGCCCTTGCTTTGAACCTACAGTTTCTAACCTCACAAGTTTCAAAATTTCATGTACCCTTTGTTCTTTCACCTATGCAATCCTAAACCTAACCACTCAGACTTGTTTTTGTTTTTGTTAATAACTCACTTTCAATCTACTCCAAATCCAAACCTAGGTCTCAAGGCAGAACTTTCTCAATACAAAAATAATATGATGGAAAAATTCCTTAATACAAAACAATAAAATAATGTTCTTGGTGGAAGATTATGAGATTATTATAAGTGGAAAACCATTCATCCATCCGTTTTCTAAGCCACTTAATCCAATACTGGGTTGCAGGGGAGATGGAGCCTATCCTGGCAAGCAACAGGTGCCAGGCAGGATACACCTGGAGGCAGTTCATCACAGGGCACACACCAGGGCTAATTTTCCCAGAAGCCAAATAAACCACCAGTATGTTTTTGAATTGTGGGAAGGTAGGAAGGTTAGGTCCCCTTTTCGGGCCATAAAGGCCCATGGGGGAATGGGGGGCAAGGGACACCATTTTACCTTGACCATCCGACACTGGAGGTAATGTGGTCAGCATCGCGCTCTGGCTGGCCTATTACCCCCAGAAGGATTACCCTAGGTACTCATTTGGAAAGCAGGCTGAGTGGACCTGGCAGCTGTCTGGAAGGAATTAGAGCAAGCTAGATCGCCTGACCCTACCCAGGATTAAACCCGGGACCTTCCAGTCACGGCTCCGAATTGTGGGAAGAAGGCCACACAAATACAGGGAAAACAGGTAGTTTAACTCCACATGGATAGCAGCCCAGGAATAGAACCCAGGTCCCTTGGCAGCAATGCTAACCACTGTGCCTCTCCCAGACAAAAATCAATGAAACACAAGGTTTATTCCATGTTGAAAAGAGAAAAAAGGAAACAACGTTTTCTGCTGTGGAGCCTGACACACCGAAGAAGGCTCCACAGCCGAAAACGTTGTTTCCTTTTTTCTATTTTCAGCATGGACTAAACTTTTACTTGTTCCTTTGCAGCCTAAGCATGCTGACACAGATACCTACTAGAAACATCAATGAATACCAATTCTTGACGACATCTGTTTTTGCACAGATTTGACATTGTTTGATACTATATAAGATTGACAATGTAAGGACTGCTAGTATCTACAATACTACTTACCAATGTCATGAAGAGTTGGATTATACACTGAAAAGCGGTCAGGAAAGATATATTTCTCAATTTTGTAGGACTTGGCATTTAGTCCTGTGTCATTGAAGAAATGCTGGCCCAGGACAACGCGAACTGTGGAGACCAGGGGGCTAAGATGGATACATTCAAGGTGTTACTGCAATGGATAAAGTGTTCCCACTTTGTGTACAAGAGAAAGGGAGCTCAATTTTATTTTCTTACCACAACTTGAGTTTTCTGAAATTCAATCTAGCTTAATATCTTTGAAAATGCACTTTTACCCTGATATTTTAATTCAACAGAGACAATGTTTTTTCTACGGGGCTGGGTACAGGACAGAACTAATGAAACAATATCATGTTTCTCATAATGGTGCATCCAGGTTTATCAAACACTGTCAGACCACGATGACTCAAAAGCTACATACAAATTCACAAAGACACTTTTGCTCAATATGGCTGCATTATCACAAATAAGTGTTAGGTCCTTCACAAGCCTACGTTTTGTGTTAAAACTTATACTGGTTTCAGTAGCAATACCCAGAATTTTTGCTGCAAGTTAACATCTGGTACATGTTTGCAATCTTTCTCTTTTTACGCCGTCAAGACAAGAGAATTCTGAGGTACCCAAACATTACACATCTTACCCTTAATTCACATTTTTACGAATAACTGCATGCAACAAAAACTTAAACCAGGAGATATGAAGACAAAGGGTACAAATTCTACAAAACACGGTTAATAAATCCATTCATATATATCCAGATAATCATCATTGTTTCTACTGTTCTTGCTCTTTTCCTATCTCTGGATGGTCTTGAGGAAAAGTATATTGCATACATTTTCGCATGTGGGCCAGACAGTAGGTTATTGTTAAGGTTTTCAATTTAAGATTGAATAAATTGAAATGGGGGAAATGGAAAAACAACAACTGAATTGCTTAATTTAAAGAAAAAACACGCAATTAACAGCATGCACGGAAAACAGGTCTACCTGTGAGCGAAGCAATGGGCAGCAGAGACCACCCAACAAGGCATTACCAGGCTGCCTGCACAGAAATTATTTCCTATGTATAGGGCTGCCATCCAGGGGTAAGAGCCAGGCAAGGCAGAGTGCCCTCCTAAGATCCGCCCCCTCGGGACCCTCTTCCTGTGTCTCTTTCCGCAAACAGGGCTGTGATCCTTTGCTTGTGTTTGACTTGGTCCGTCACTGCTATGTGGAATCCTTGCACTAAACTCTGTAACACAAAGACATCCGGTCACACAGTCTCAGTGATATGCATGCCAAGATAAGAGAATACGTTAGATTCAGTATGTGATCTTCTAAGGCTTTATTTGGGATGAACTGCTAGTCGTACACATGCACAACGAGATGCTTCTTTACTTGAGGGTGTGCAATTGAAAAAGCAGGAGAAAGCTGAAGGTCACCAGACACTCACAAGTTATTCTTGAATCAATCTAAGACCTGTAAACTAGACACTCTTTGAGTTCAAATTCTGAATCCTTTCTCACGTATGTTCATATACATTTATCCCTACTTAAAAGCACAATAACCAAAGGTCAGATACTGAGGCACAACAGGGGCATTAAGCCAGGGAGAATGTCTTCACGAATCAGCATGAATAAAGGGATTCTGCAGAAAAAGAATTACAGTACATCAAATCATAAAACAACAAGAGTCATTACTCATTTTGGTTGGTACTGTATGTTGGCATATACTGTACATGTTCATAGGGCACTTATAATTATAGAATGAGTGATTTTCAATAAACTGAAAGCACTATACAATAAAAAATTATTAATAAAACTAAGAATGAGAACAAATTTCACATTAAAAGCTTTATTAAAAAGATAAGTATCTAAGCAAGTTTTAAAAATGTTGAAACTCTAATGGATCTGGGCAATGAGATACAGAATAGCACCTCAGAAGGCTCTGTGGCCCATTGTGTGGAGCCAGATCTAAAAGTTCGAGCTGTACTATTGTACTCATGCATTAAGACCTTAAAATAATCTGGACCTAGTCCATTCATTGCTTTAAACATTAATAAAATAATTTTAAAGCAGGCTATGTTTCCCAGTGAGCCAGTACAATTTACATAGTATGTGTTGATGCAGAGTACGTTTAGTTAGTGCATAGCTAAAGCTGATTATTTTCTTTATTTTATATTCCCCTTATAACAGAGGAGGATGGGAAAAGATGCAATTTAATAGTCGGTGAAGATCAACAATAAAATGCACTGACGACTACCACTGTAATGGATAATAACAGTGTGATTGATAGGTTTAATAAAAAACTTGGTTCAGTCACCAGTGCAGAAGACATACTGTCACCTGTCTGCTCAGCAAATAGTAGATGTTGAACTGAAATGGTTTGAGCTGCAGCCTGGAGCTGAAGTAAATCTAACAGAAACCAATATGGATTACAGAGCCTTGTACTCTAGTACAGTATGTTTATTTTAACTTTATTTTAACACTCTTTTATGAATACAGGCTAGTGTACTTGTTCCTTTTATTTATTATTGCCTAGACTTTTTACAAATCTTATACAGTACATAAAAAATAGTATTGCATACCCCCCTGGTGCAGCACAATGGGTCATGGAGCTCATTTAATTTATGCCTAATCTGTACAGATTAAATTTACCTCACTAAAGCATTTCTCAAAGTGGAACTGGATTGAAAGGAAAAGAAAGCTTGCCTGAGAAATTTACTGAGAATTTACATTTCCTCAGCTTGTCAAATGTTTCATACTCACATCTCAAACAGCCCTGGAGAAAGCATTTTTCTCAGACAGAGAAGGAGACATTCCTCCATAATATCCTCCAGATTATGCATACCAAAAACAGCTAAAACAATGAGGATTTTTGCTGATGTTTCATTTTCCATTTTTATTCCAAAATTAATATGACAATATTGTTGCAATTCTTAAATGGGAAATACCTGGGATACTGGAGCAAGTTCAACAAGATTGGTTAGTTATTGGTTGGTCAGTACAGCTGTGATCTTTGAAATTCAGTGTCTTAAATACTAATACTATTTAAATACCATACAAATACTCACGGATATGTCCCACACATTGGGAAATATCACAGTAATCCCAGGAGATCTCAGCGCCCTTCAACACATAGCACCAGGGCTTCTCATCTCGATCTGGGTTTCTGGAGAAAAAAAAATAACCACCAATTTAAGCATGAAACCTTTCTATGTATCTAATTCCCAGAGAGCCGAATTGTGTACAAATAGATACTGTAGGATACCTCTTAGCTGCTATAATTAAGAAAATGTAACACAAATACATTTTGGGAGTTGGTAGTACAAACTATAATTTCTACATGTGTACGCAGTCCTCATTTTAGCTATGGTTATGGAAAAACAATATCATCCCATCTAACAGGACTTTCTAAAATACTGCGCCTACAAAATTTCACAATCACAATTTTGTGAATTGATGCTTGAGAAAAGATCTGGAAATCATAGCTCAACAGCAAGAACAAGAGCTGAGCCTGATCCTGACCCTTCTTACCCAGTGAAAAGGATGGCTCTCACCTGCAGAAATTGTGATCACCCAGACCCACCAGGGCTGCGTCCTCCACGTTCCCTAGATGGACCTCATTGTGCAGCAGGTCTGAGCTCCAGGGCAGACAGGTGGCCCCTGAGATAGTCTTCTGGGCTGTGCCTCTGTACTCTGTACCATTGTCAGAGTAGCACCTGACATCAGGAGCTTTTGTAACAAGGGAAAGATTTAATGTCAGATGTCAGATGGGTGGGTAAAAGCTATTTTGTTAAAGCCTGCTTCATTTGTAAAATCCTATAATTGGTTGCGCCACACCCCTCCACCCCAATTTGCCTATTTTTGTTATGCTCCTTGTTTATTTTTTTAGATCTGTGGGATAATGGTCCATTCAAGATCCAGAATTGTACTCTTCTCCCTGTTTGTCACTAATGAAGCTGAATGAGTCCGAGTCCGAATTCGAATTGAGCAGTCAACGGAAGAGCAAAGGACACTTGTGAAAGCAGATATGAACCTCAGAATACACAGGATACATGGAGATCATTTTTTTCAGAGTCAAGCCCCAAGTGTTTATTTGCAGGCTTTTCCAGTATGCAAGAAGACAACTCCTCTTGAAGGAAAGCAAGCAATCTGGTCTTATTCACTCAGCTGAAGGATATGCGTTCCTGTGTTTAGACATTGATTACAGAGAAAATTCACCTTTCCTGCCACAAGACCAGCAAAAGGAGTGCTATTGTCAGCTACCATACAGATAAAATCTATATTTTATTTCGTTATGCTGAATCTACAGTTCACACGTGCAGTACGATCAGCACTATTGTATCAGGTTTTTCCAATTTCTGCATTCACTTGTTTTTTAAATGTACTAATTAACATTTTCACTCTGCAGAGGCTATTGTATGAAGCGACTTTATCTTTGTTTCAGCAAAATGAAATCAGTCCAAAGCATGATGTTATTCTCAATAGTTTTAGTTCCGACATTTATATGATTTGGGGAAGTATTTGAGTTGCAATCTCTTTGCCCTGATGAAGCAGCTACACCCAGGACACATACTGTACATCGCTGTCTGTCTGAAAGGACATAGTTAAGGACATGGTAAAAAGCAAATCTCTTCTGAATTCAATCTGAGCTTTTGGCACCAATTATTGTGCTCTTCTGCTTGGAACAACACATACACAGATAGAAAAAGGTTCATTTCAAGACAAAAAAAACACCTCCAATTTAGAAAATAGAGTTTAATCTAATCTTTAATCTACAAAGATGTTAAGATCCTGCCACTCCTGCTGGAGGTTAATATGGTCAAGTTAATATGCCTAGGGTTATCACTTAGAAAGGTAATTAATATTCATAAGGAAAAATATAAGTAGTTCAGAAAGTATATAGATCTAATATACCTATAACCTGTTATGCCCCAACGAGCTCCAGCACTGCTGCATTAGTTCCACCAACTGCCAATACGCATTCCGCACATGCTGGAGAATTAATGGGCCGTCCTCAATGAGATCAGGCCGGGCCTATCAGGCCAATTAGGGAACTTCGCACAGTATCTAAGCCCTGAGGAATCATTCCTCAGGACTCAGACACTGAGTTGCTAACTCTGCTTTGAGTGTCGTCAGTCGTCAGTCGTCAGTCGTCAGTCGTCAGTCGTCAGTCGTCAGTCGTCAGTCGTCAGTCGTCAGTCGTCAGTCGTCAGTCGTCAGTCGTCAGTCGTCAGTCGTCCAGAGCCTGTCGTCCAGAGCCTGTCGTAACATAATCTTGATCCATTGATTGAGAGCCGGGAAATAATGGCTCATGATCTAAATCATGTGCAATAGCCATGTCTATAAGAATAGTAATTTTTGAAGTGAGATTTCTCTCCACAATATTTTTATTTCCAGAAGAAAACAATCCATAAACAACCTACGTTGCTGGCTTTTGGTGCCTTGTAAAACAATGTACTGTAAGTACAGGGCATTTTCACATCAAGTTCCTCAATTTGAAATGATACAGCTGTGGACATTGTTTCCTCCTGCTCTGTTCTTTCATACAGTGCAGAAAAGGCTTTTGAGCAGTGTAAGTCTGTTCTAATACATTTATGATTCAGATCAGGTTTTATTAATGTGATTGAACTTATTAATATGATTGAATGGTATTAATGGGCAGCAGGTGTGCTTCCTATTATCCTAGTTTGCTATTTCTTGTGGTACTTGTCTGGGATGTTCTACTGTCACCTCAACTGTTGGCCTTATCTTTGTAACCATATGCTCAAACTGTTAATTGACCATTTCTGTTAGTATTGCATTTCACTCAATGCTGGTGATTATATTATACATAAATTAGGTATTTCTCAATCCAATCAATGGTACAAAAAATGTGTACTGTACCTTGGCTGTGCTGCTAGTTAAACAAATTTACTCTTCCTTTACATGTAACTAAATTAAACAATACATTTGAACAGGCTGGTGCAGACTTGTGATAGACTCTGTACCCCAGTTTTCTTAAAGCGTATCCATATATATAGAGAGACTACATACAAAAATTTCTAATTACAGTATCTGATTCATACAATGTGTAATGGCAAGGAACTAGGAATTAAACCCTCTATCCTGCACAGCAAAAGAGGAGCTTAATTCTCCTATAGCTGGATTATTTTACACATCTTAGCTTGATTTCCTTATTTAGTAGGTTTAACCAAATGGATAGTGTTTTGCTGTATTTATGTAGCCGTCTTGTATTTGCATATTTGGACCATGAAACAAGTAAACATTGAAGACCGGGACGAATACTATACCACAAGACAACAGACAACACAGATGAGACATCATCCATCATTACCATTATCACACCAAGATTGTGTTATGAGACAGTCCCTTATTCTGATCAAACTAAAGCCAAATGATGTAATGGCAATCCAGTTTGTGCCCTTGAAAGAGAACCATACCCCTCAGCGTTATTATTTATGGGATTTAATGTCTTTAATTTATTTTTATATTTTTATAAAAATATTTAAAAAAAATATTTTTATATTTGTAAATTGTGATTTTTTTTATTGTGGAATCTGCTGTTACATTTCTCATATTTTAGAGGTTCCTTGTTTAGAATGTGGGGAAAAATGGTTCCCATTCTTTGTATCTATATAAGGAAAGTAATTCAGCTGGAAGAATATGATCTGTTTTATTATAGAGATGGGCTCTTACAGAGCTATTAATGTCTCATAGTGTAAATGTTGAACAGTATGTTGTGTAACATAGTTTTGTCATTTATCGTCTGGTCTAAACACTTGACACTTGGTCATTACACTATTATCAAGCTGTAGCAGAGAATAAGGAAATCATGTACTGTGTAATGATTAGTAATCCTTGATTTTGGGAACTGGAATTATTAATTTTACAATTAGCTTGTATAGCAAGTTGCTATCAGGACCTGCTTTGCTTATTTGATTTTTATTTTTTCATTAATTTGATAACCTCCTTTATAATATACACTGCACTTCTGGTAACCACCGAGGTTATTTCCTGACCTTATTTTGTAACAATACAGATAGACAAGTAATTTTCAGTCAAACACATGTAGTTAGAAAAACAGCAGAAAATAAAGTCTTCACATTTAAAAGAAATGTCTTTCCAAATACTCACTAATGCTGCAGTATGGCCCACTATGGCCAGTTCTGCAGGCGCAAACTGCCTCTCCTGTCGACACAATCAACCTGCATGTCCCATCATTCTTGCATGGATTAGTGGTACAGGCTAAGAATTCAGAAACACCAAATTAAAATGGTATTGTTAAAGGAAACAGAACTAATTAAAAAAAATAAAATAAAAAAATAAATACAAAATCAGGTTGATATCAAACTTTTCTTCCCCAAAAAACTTGGACCTGCTGTTTGAAGATCTTGTTCCAAATTATACACATTTAAGTTTTAAAATAGGTTTATGCACAGTTCGCTGAAGCATTTCATTGCTGTTTTCAAAGCTGTGTGTAACCGTGAGGTATCTCTATTCTGACTAAAACTCTCAATGCCTTTATTCGATTATTTAGTTCTTTTAAAACAGAACAATGCGTGCAATAACAAAGTAGAGGACCTGAAAGACTGCACATCAGAGGGAAAGGAACACTTGAAAAGAGAAACATCAAGAATGCGAAGGTGACAAACTGCAGCCTTAAGCAAAAGATCCTGCCTTGAGAAGTTGCAGATGGCACTGGAACAAGAACTGGGAAGTTTAACATTTGACATGTAATCTTTACAGGAATGTTGAGCTTCAAGCCCATTTTTGTGCTGAAGGATTACAGCAAAAATATGGAAACAATTTAGCCATTGGTCTCCTAATTGGCTTTCCCCTCAGAACATACTGTACTGTAAAATTGTCAGTGCTGAGTTGGGCACTGTGATGCTAACTCCACATGTAACAAAAGAGTTCTTTCCGGACCCTATGCGGGCGACACAATCCGGGAATGAGTGGGGAAAACACGGGGAAAAAAGCATGCAGGATACGGGGATGAAAACAGGGGGGGCATGTCCATGAAGTGCTGGTGGTTGGGGGAGGTGTGGCCGAGGCAAACAATCCAGGGACAAGTTCAAAGAGAAATCCAAAAGTCCAAAGCGAGGCGGTCCATCCTAGACAGACGATTAAAAACGGGAACCGGGTCAGAACCAGCACGGGAACGGGAAATAAAACCTTAATGGAACCAGGCGCTTCCAGGTCCCAGACTCGCCTGGTACAGAAACCAGAGCAGAGCCTGGAACAGATGAGCGCTGGGCTTTTAAGGAAAACTGAAAAGGGGGTTGGAACAGGGAGCAGGTGCAGTGGGTGAGTAGAAAACAAGGAAGGGCTTGAGCGTCCTTAAAAGGAGGGGTTTACAAACATGACACCACAGATACAGCAGCAACTGTCATTATATAATTCATACCTGTGTATCGAACACGTTGGCACTCGATTAAGCCGTTGGTGCATGAACATTGTTCTACATTGCGCTTGTGGATTCTTCCCCAGGATTCGCCAACATCATAGTACCTGAGGTGCTCGTGTTCATAACATCTTCCTAATTGAAAAACGCAATTAAATAACCACAAATCAAAGTTCCTCCATCTACGGCACACTTACCTTTCACTGGCTCTGGTGAAACTAATTAAATTATAAACAAAAGCAAAACTTATTTCCATAAAAAATAGTCATGCAAGCTTCAGAACATACTGTAATAAAACAATATTATCACAATAAACAAATAATTCAAATCACACCAAAGTATCCCCAGTCATCCTCAACCCAACTAAATATCTGTTCTATATGATTACATCTAAAAGCAACAAAAAAAAATTCCTTTTGGAAAATCTAGAGTTCAACAGAGAAAAAGGAAAAATTCAATCAACTCAAAGTTTAAATACGTTATTTTTATTTTAAGGTGCTTAAATGTCATAAATACAAGTCACAACAGCTGAAAATAGTAAATAAATCAAGTCACTGATAATGCTACTCCTTATAACTCTGGCTTGAATTGCCTTTTCTCCTTTTTGCCTGTTTGACGTTCTGTTAAACACTAACTTATGAGAAATATTTGATTACTGAGATACGCAGAAAGTTGGGTCACAAAGAGTATCCAAGGAAAATCTATCAAAACATCAGTAAATTTAGTGCTTATACTTCAAAGCCAGTAGTTTAACGAATTAAATGCAAGAAACAGAAGCTATCTCATTAGCATTCTCCCTATTATGAAGTGATCTGAATTCCAAAATATGGCTATCAGAAAATTATACGTAAGAAGATAACATTAATACAGAGCATTCTGGAGAGACAAGCAAGATGGAAGAGGTCAATTTGTAAATCACAATGTTCCAAACCATGTGAGTGGGAGAGAGCAGATATGTAAGGGACAACTGAGATACTGGAGCACTTAGATGTGACAAGTTCATGACACATCACTGTAACACACGTTCAATCCGTTTCAATCCAGATCCCAAAGTCAGGTAGTAAATTTCAAGCAAATATCTCTCTGAGCATGGTGATATTGACACTGATGGTGACGCCGATCACCAAGAAGTGGAAGGTACACACACACACTGCCTAGATCAGGCTGTCACTGCAAATTGAGCAGCCGGGCAAAAAGGAAATTGGCAAGGGATGTCGACATGAAGACAACAATAACTTTGGAAGAGTTACTAAATTCAGTGTCTAAGATGGAAGAAAATGTCCATGAATCACTCATCAAAGGGGAGTTCTATGGAATGAAATATATCATCTCAAATCCAGCAAGGAGTCGAAGCACCTTAGTGATATTATAAATACATGGCAAAAGGCTTATTGAAAAATGGGAACATAAATGGAGCAAATCCTACAGGAAAACCTGCTGCAGACCTAAAACTGGGACAAAAATTCAGCTTTCAGCAGAATAGGCCAAAGTACAAAGCCAGAGCTACACTGGAGGCTTAATAATCGAATGAGAATATGTAAGAAAGTGGATGTCCTTGAGAGGCTCAAACTCTTGACTTGAATCCAATTGAAAATCTGTGGATAAACATGAAAAATGATATCCATATGTGAACCTCAAGAAGCTTGAGAGAGCTTGAGTAAATCTACCAAGATCCATGGGTAAAAAGTACACTAAGCCAGTGTTCAAAGTTGGTGAACTTACCCAAAAACAACGGCAGCCAAAAGTACTTCCACTAAATACTGAGTTTGTGGGTCTGAATACAAAGATAACATAGTTTTTTTTTCAGTTTCACAGACATTTACTGAAATTTATCTGGAGAAGTCTTCAGTTTGATCATTCAGGTTTTGAATAAAATATTCAGTAAAAAAATGTGCAGGCAAAAATGTGTAATTTCACAAAATCGAACATGAGAGTCTTCTCTTTAACTGGATCCAGTTCATTTTGCTTTCTTTCTTCTTGAATTTTTTAATTGATTTTGTAAGCCGCTTGGGCCTGTGCTTTCTAGTCTTTGACCTATTTACTTACTGTTACTTACTATTTACTTCCTTTTTTTTTTGGATGCAGAGTTTAGAGTAGGAGGTGTACGTAACAAAAATTAAGTCATACTTCAAAGAATTATGATTGCAAGCTTTTAAGCAACAACATGAGAAAAATGGGCACGGATCTCAATACTTGACCAAGGCACCGTACGTGGCAATCATGAGTAAAAAGAAGTATTAAATAGACGAAGAGAGAGAAAAAAATATTGGAATGATAGCTAAAAAAAGATAACAGTTTTTTGCAGTAATATAACAGCAAACAAACAGTAAAGGATCAAGAAAAGTGTCTCAGAGCTAATGGGAAACGTCAGGATGACGAAATCCAAATAGCTAATATAGGAGGAACATTTCACTGAGTTGTTTGCCAAGAAAGAAATTGGTATAATATGCTTCTGGCTGAGCACAGACAATGGCTTTTTAATTAGTATTAGCATAGAAGAGGTCGAAGTGTTACAGGTATTAGAAGAACTGAAGAAAAGCAAATTTCCAGCACCTGACCTATTTTATCCATTTTATATTAAGTATAGGAGACATCATTCATAATCTATTACCAAAACTCTTCCAGCAATCATACAAGATGGGAGTAACACACTTTGACTTGGAAATTGCTAATGTAGCACCCATCCATAAAAAGGGCAACAAAATAAAGTAACTGTAGAAAACAAAATATTTCTTGTAAGTATATGGAAACAATCATTTGAATTGGAGGGTCATCTGTAAATCTACAGTCATCTATAGGTCACTCAACACTAATTTCCAAAAAGATATGTCTTGCTTAACTTGTCAGAGGCCTTCGAGCAAGTAGTAATGGTTAACAATTTTTAGAAAACTGAGAGTAGACGTAATGGTCAATTCTCATTTTGGAATGACATACTTAATGGTATAGCACAGGAATCTGTTTTACAACCACTGCTCATCCTAATTTAAATAAATAATCTAGATTCCGATATGCCTAGGAAACTAGTCAAGGTCTCAGATGATACTAAACTATAGGACTCGCAATGTAAATTTAGAAGACTTGAAAGATTTAGGGAGGCAAGATTTGTTCAAGCCAGAGTGGAATTTAACCAGCGAATAACATTCTTACTCTTACAAATAGTGTCTAGCGTTTTATACTGACCAAGTAATCAGGATCTCAGTTTAACTTCCATGCAAAGTATGGCATACTGTACAAGACACTCAGATATACTAACTTGGGCATTAGCCTGAAAATCCTGATTCAAAGGGAAGAGCACCACCTACTGCTCAACCTACATTAAGTGCAGCTACAGGCTGTTTTACCTTGGGAGTTTTCTCCTCCCAGTCCTGATCAAGCTTAATCTTTCTTAGCTGATGAGATCTGAAAAAATCAGGCATGAAAGCAATAACGCTGCTATCAATCAGATCAGTTTGAGTTCTCTTATCATCCAATGATTGACGTATGACAACTCACAATTGCTCTAAATTCCAGACAAGTGGTATAAACAGGGCCTTTTTCACAAAGTTCTAGACTTATTGTTTTGCTTGCTAATCACTGAAGCATTTCTTCTGGGTACTTTAGCATGTAGATCTTCAAATATAGTGAAGTGTTGATGTGGCCTTTATAAAGGCAAATAATAATGCAATAAACATTAATGGAGATTAATGTTTGTTTTCTACCAGAAATTTAGTATGTACTGAAGCATTAAACAAATCTGTAAAACCAACTTACTGTATCTCAGCAGAATGTTATAACTTAAAGAGATTTTATATTCTGTATGAAGAAATTGCAAAATAATGACTCACCCAGTGTGCACAGTTTCCCTGAATAGGCTTCTGTGCAGGTACAGTGGAAGGATTTTAAATGTGGGACACTGGTGCATATTCCATCATTTTGACATGGATTATCCTTGCAAAAATCTGTGATATTCAAATAAGTAGACTAATGTCACAATGCATGGTAACCGACCACTTACATAGAGGAAGTAAGAGTGAGGTAAAATTGCAATTGGAAATATTTCTTTACACCATCCAAATCTAGAGAACTGCCCAATGTCAACAAATTGGTCTTGTGACTATGTCCCTCAAGCAAACAAAAGAAAGAAGACTATTACTCACCTTCCATTCAACATGCACTTTCAAAATACCCAACAGTACAATTACAGTAGGTATTAAAAAGAGGTCTACATTCACTGATACCACTGCAAACTCACAAGCACTAGGAAATAGTCACAGGTAGTACTAGCATTACTGCAACAGCGACGACTACTGCTACTGTGACTACACTGTACAAATACTACGACAGTATGAATCGTACTACTACTAATAAAACTGCACTATTTTGTATTTAAGTGCTTTATCTAGAAATCAAAAATGTAGTGACATATTTGTAGTAAAACTATAAAATATATGCTTTGGTGAAAAGCTAGGTCTTCAAGCAAGTCGTCAGTCGAAGAAACTCTACTGGATGTGGGCAATAGGTTGTACAGACATGATGCTAAACACATAAAGGCTCTATTGCTCATCATGTAGAGCCTAGACTTCGGCAGGGTGAGAAGCCCAGGATCAACACATCATAGTGATCTTAAGAGCTGGACTACACTCATGCCATAAATCCTTAATTATCTGGAGCTCAGCCACTTTGTGCCTTATGTACTGTTAGCTATAAACTTTAATCAGCAAGGTGTACAGATATTTTGGCTGATGCAAGCCTACTATTAACAATTCAACAATTGTATGTCAACTTTCCTGTTGTATTTTTTTTCCATCAAAACACATGCCCATGCAATATGTTTGAAAAGTACATTTCTTATCACACAGATATTACAAATCAACTTAGTTTCTTTCATAGGATATAATACTTGTTACCTTCAGTGTCTAAACTCCTTGTTGCACAATATCCCCAAAGCTGGTCCCGGTCAAAATTATGTGTAATAGAACACCTATGAAAGACAAACATTCATCAGGATTCCCAGTGAAAACTTCAGAAGTGAAACACCTAATAAGCATGCATGCGCGCTTTGAATATGCTAAAATTAATCAATAGAACACATATTTCTATTAACCAATTTGTCGGGGTAAATGAGTTAAATGAATATAGATTACAGTGTTCCAATGGTGTACAGTTGAGCACCATCAGTCAGCTGCATGATTCTGCCTGGATGGAGCTGTCACTATTAAAATGAAGAGCTTGGCACGCACGCAGAATACAGAGTTAGTGGTGGGCTGTAGAAGTGGTAGCAATACGTGCTCATAAGTCAAAAGACTTTGAAACTGTATCCGACAACCAATCCCAGAGAAATCCCCATATCATGAAACTCCTGTAATAAAAAAATCATCAGCTTCCACAGAGATTTCGGAACTCTGGAATTATGGCAATCTCTCACACACAATAACAGAATTTAATCATCTGAGTGATTAGTATTAAAACGGAATGCTGGGCCCATGGCAGTAAGTTTTATTTTTTGCTCCATTTGTCATTAACAATTGTATTTATCATCTGTTTAATCCAAGAGGTGCAGTGGTTGGCATTACTGCCTCACAGCACTGGTGCCCTGGATTCAGTTCCAGACCTGGAGTGCTGTCTGCGTGGAGTTTGAATGTCCTCCTCGTGTTACTCTGGGAGCTGTAGTTTCCTCCCACAGTCCAAAGACATACTGCTGGGTTAAATGGCTTCTGGGAAAATGAGCCTTGATGCGAGTGTGTGGTCTTTGTGTATGGCCTGTGATGGACTGGTGTCCCATCCAGGATGTATCCTGCTTTGCACCCGTTGCTTGCTGGGATAGGCTCTAGCTTCCCCACGATCCTAAATTGGTTTAAGAATTTAGAAACTGCATGGATCAACAGATGTGTTTAAACAAAGATACATGTGACCAAAAAAATAAAAATAGGTGATTTTTCTTTTTTTTAAATCACAATCAAAATCCATCTAATGAATGCATGAATGCAGGTAGCATTAAACACACCTCAAGGATTCATGAATGCAGGTAGCATTAAACACACCTCAAGAATTCATGAATGCAGGTAGCATTAAACACATCTCATGAATTCATTAATGCAGGTAGCAGTGGGACCACAACGGGAAAATCTGAATCCTGGGTAGGACACAGCTATTATGCCCCTGAGCAAGGTACACAGTAGGTCAATGACATTTCTCCAGTGAAATGTCCAGCTGTGTAATTGGGTTCAAAGGTCTTGTACTGTAGCAATCTTTTCTCCAGAACGTGGTGAGGAAGTGGAAAAAGAAGCACCCAGAGACAGGTTACAGGGTCTCTCGGGCCTGGGGAAGATTCAAGTGCCTTGATTCAAGTCCAGGACAGAGATGAACCATAGCATCGGCTAAAGCCTCATGAGGCGTACACCCAAAACCTCCACCTCTGGCGTTCATGAGAAAGAAGCTAGTCCCATTGATAGGGTGGATACAGTATCGACATTGTTCCTTCAATTCCCTCAGCCCGGAGGAAAATATGAATATTCTGGAGGTGATCAAGCTGAGAGTGGCCTGGGACCAGGAAATGGCAGACGAACAGACAGGGCCTCGGCAGAAGGGCAGATTACTGGGGCGTTACTCCTCCTCTCTGGAAGCCCCATGGGTGTCACCAGTTGCAGCAGTTGTTGGGACAGGGGGTTGTGCCCTGTTCTCAGAAGGGAAGTCAGGGCATTGTAAATGTGGGCTTTCCTCTGGTAAAGGTGTTTCCCTCCACCCCTAAATGGGGGACAATTCAGTCCCAATTAAAGATGACCAGTCAGTCCCCCGGTGGCAGGCATTTAAGTTAGATGGTCTCACCCCACCTCTCCACAACTGTGTACAGTCCAAACTGCCAGCAAAGGTAAAAGCTGTTTCCATGCACTTTTAGATCTGCCCAGCATATTCAGGGCCATCAGCTGTGTTGCAGGTGACACAGCAAAAACAAGGGCAGTAAAAAAAATCTCAATATTTGCCAAAAACATTCGCCAGTTCGTGAGGTGTCCAGTAGGAGATGAAATCCAGGACACCTACTTGGACAGCTTCATTTCACAGATCTATTTCACCCGGCCTGCTTGGTTAACAACAAGTTAACGTGTTTATGTGGAAGTGCATCGTTTGTGATGTTTTAGTTATTCAGTTTCTGTCGGGAAAGCGTTCGTTGTGGGTTGTGTGCTCACTGAGAATAATGCCTGTGAGTTGTTGTACTGCAAAATAAAAGAAACGCTAAATACCCCCCCCCCCAAAAAAAAAAAACAAAACACCATGGTCACCTACGTGATCACAGTCTCAGTACACGCAGAAAAGGATAGCAAAATAAATTAGAAGCACATCACACAAATAGGTGGAGCAGGAGAGTGAGTTGGTTGAGTGGGTGGAAGTGAATGCACTTAAGTCACCTCCTTATCTCTTACTTCTGCACTCTAATGAACTTCATTACAGTAAACTAGTGCTGCATTTATAACAGAGACATAAAACAAGATGTAACCAGTATAGAGAATTAACTCTACTAAATGAAAAAACCCTAATACATGGTTAGCTATATCATAGCACTGATCCCCCACATCTTACCATAGCTTTTCAGTGTTTTTATTAGACAGGCAGCTGTGGTAAAGACTCCCTCCATGACGAAATGGAAATTTGCATTCTTTACCATCTTCAGTGAGCACTAGAAGAAATGAATGATTTTCATTTTAGAACAGTCTTCCGCAGATACAAAGGCTCTGTAAGCTTGTTTGAGAACATGCATAAACAGGTTTCTCTGATAGTCTTGATTAAAAGCTCGTACTCAAGATCTAAAATGAAATCTAAAGGGTTACACTGAAATAAACTAAAACATATTAATAGAAACAATTAATCATAACATATATTTTAAAGTGCAAAGGTTTGCATGTACCATGTTCATGAATGGAAGCAAAATGCTTTAACAATGACTGTAATATATCATGTTTGTGGATCAACTGAATATTTTAATCAGATGGGGTGGCACTGTCGCTAAGGATCTAGGTTTTTGGTTCAAATACCATGGCTGGCAGAGGAATCCTACTCCGCTGGGCCCCTGAGCAAGGCCCTTAACCCCAGCCGTTCAAGGGGCACTGTTTAAATGCCTGACCCTGCGCTGTGACCCCAAGCTTCTCTCTCCCCTGCTGTGTGTGTCATGGAGAGCAAGTTGGAGTATGCAAGAAGACAAATTCCTAATGCAAGAAATTGTATTTGGCTAATAAAGTGATCTTATCTTATATTTAGATTAATTTTGGTTAGATGAATTCAAAATGCTACAAACTATTAAGCTAGTCATATTAATGTTGTTAATTTTGCTATTTATTTGCAGTTCTGCTGCCTTTGGTCTATTTTGGGTTTTGTGTGTTATATTGGTGAATATGATACTTGTGTCTGTTTATGCAGTCCATTTAATGACACAAATTAAAACAATATAAATAATGATTAACATATCAGCAATTACTAGTGAAGTATAGAACATTCCTGGTAATTAGGGACAAAAATGGCCATTCATTATGGGGTTTCAAGTTATAATTGAGGCCTGCTGTTTTGGGGAAAAAATGAACACACCTACCAAAGATCTCTTCTGCTGACTGCACACTGCACTGCTTGTTAGGTGTTCTGAACATTAACTAAAGTATTTTTTCATTTTTCCTAATTCAAAAAGGTTACAACATAGAAACATTTCTTATAAAGAGCAGCTTTCTTAAATTAATTAATTTAAAGGATTTTAATATTTCATAAACGGTGGCAGCCAGCTAAACTACTCTTTTAACGAATCTGTTCATTTATATATCTAGTAATTGGATTATCAATTTCCTAATTAGTGAAAATAAAGTAGTTTAATGGTTTTTGCTTATTACTTTGTCTGAAATCTGGGTCTCTTTCCAAAATACATTGGTTTAATCTCTGCAATAAACAGAGACAACCATTGAAGTACATTTTTCAAAACAATCCTGGTTCTAGTCATGAAGACAGAGCAATTATAATTGCTTTTTTAATTACAGTATTTTTTTTCAGTAAAGTAAGTTTGGTTTCCAAAGTTTGAAACTTCAGAATACAGTACACATCTACTTGATAAAATTAGCCAACTGTAAAATTAGCTAATTTCGGAATGAAAATCACATTTATCCGGCAATTATTAATTTCCACAGGTTTACTGTGCAATAACATTATAACATCACAAAATACAAGAGAATGTGGAAATTACTGATTTTATGAAGTGATAAAGAACACTAAGTACACTGTATACTGTAAGTGTACAGCTTCAAAGCAAGGTTACTGTTTCTATGCTGACAGTAATATCAATGGTTATTAAAGCCATGTGAAAATGTGAGTTAACAACAAACATTATGTCATCATTTCTCAAGAACTGATAGCTTCAGACAAATAATCAGTACAGTGCCTGTATAAGCAGCAATGATGTATTTTCTAAATATCACACAATTAAAGAGGAGGTATATGTACCTCACAGGTCACACACACAGTTTCCAGGTCAGTATGTTGTTTTAAATTAAAAACTTAATGGAAAACAGATATGTCTGATCCTGCACTTAGGCCTGCTACTTTTAACTTGTTCCTATTAAATTCTTTTGTTTGAGGGAGTCAGTTTTCATATACTGCTCACCTCTCCATGACTTTTAAACCACATTTACAAGGCAGAATTTGTTGTGCAATTGTATTTAAGCAAGAAGTCTTTTGCAATAGTTTCTGAAAGAGAAATGAGATCATACTGTACCAAAGAATACTGGCCAACAAACAATGCTTTGGATACTGATTGCATAACAATAATGAAAATTACACAGCAAGACTCCGAAATCATAAACACTGTCATATTGCTATTATTAAATGTTTCAAAAGCAATACTTGATAAATAAGACTGTCTGCACTGCCAAAGTTTCTTGTCATTAATGAATTTAAGTACTAAAAAAACACCTTACAGTTCTATTTAAATAATACTTAATCATCTTTTTATGTGTATTTTGCATATAACGTACAGTAGTGTGACAGAAGTCTCAACAGAATCTAACGTGATATAAAGACTATTATGACAATATGCTGTAACTCATTTATTACACTTTTTAAAACTGTCCTACTGGTGATTTTGCAGGTAAATGTATGCATAATCAACTCCTTACCTCTTTGATACCTCTGCCTTTGGCTGTGCACATTCCTAGAAATCACGATGTCATGACCAGGAAGGACAGCGCGCTGAAAGACACTGACAGATCAGTAATACCGATACCTCCGAACTGCAGCAACAACAGAACAGAATCTGTAATAGCCATTTTTCCCTTAATCAACATTGTATCTCTCATTTAACATATATTCAGGGAACATTTTGACATGCTCACAAATAAAGGTGTTCGTCGCTGGAAATTCTTCGTATGCAATCCTACTAGCAATCTTTCATCAACATTCTTCAGTCTCGTAAACCTGTTTACTCTCGGATGATAACCAGGGTCAACTCTTAACAGAGGTGCCCCGCTAGCATTTTACTTTTCAGTTGAACTGTAAAACGTAAATTCGGAAAAAATGTACTAGGCACTTTTATTTTTGCTGCATGATAAAAACAACAGCTGCCTGTAGTTTAAATCTGTGACGATGAACAAGAACTTACCGTCCTAATGCTGAACACACTGGGAGGAAGGATGAGAAGTAGTAGAAAGAGCATATTCTTGTATTGTTGTCGTTTTTTCTTATTCCACTAAATTTAATGTGTAACGTATGTTTGCGTGAAGCGCAGGTTATCGCTGTTGTAGCAAAACTTGGATCTAACTTTAAATATTTCCAGAAGTGGTTGGAATTATTTTTGGCTTGCCGAACGAAAAGCTGTTAAAAAAATAAAACAGAATTCAGCACATGGCCTGGAGTTCCAAAGGATCAAGTGGTGGGAAAGAAATCTTAATGGCTGAAGAAATGACTTGGTCGGGACTAGTTAATGATAACCTACAAACAGCAGTATGGTGAGGCACCAGAAGGAGATTATTTTCTACTGTTTAGGCGTCTGCCATTTAGTATCAGTATTTTGAGTTAAAACACTGTTTAACAGACAGTCAAACATTATAAGTTTAATATAAATTTAACTTTTTTTGGCTCAGTTTTATTACGCAATGATTGCTATTCTATCTGCATATCTAGTCGTGAAAAAAGACAGAATGTTGAACAGTGAGAAACCATTTGTAATCCTAGATCTTTAAATTTGTTTGTTTCACTGCAAGGAAAAACACATACCTGTACCTTTTTTTTACCGTAAAATATTTATGGTCTGAAAAAGAGGACTACTCTTTAATAATAAACTTTGAACACTTTGGGATTTTTCAATCTAATATAAGTGATGAAGAAGGAGAAACATACAGATGTTCACCTAATTACTTTCAGGTATTCCAGAACAATAAGCATCCAGGTGGATGCTGCACATTGGTGGTGATGGAGGGGAGTCCCCATTACCTGTAAAGTGCTTTGAGTGGAGTGTCCAGAAAAGCGCTATATAAGTGTAAGCAATTATATTATTATTATTATTATTATTATTATTATTATTATTATTATTATGTGTATATTTTTCTAATTAGAGTGTATGATGTACTTTTTTGCAAGAACACATCAGTTTTCATTTTATAGTAATACTTTAGAAATATATGGTTATATTTAGAAGCAAGCTTTTGTTATTTTTTCTTATTTTTAAACAAATTCACCTCTTCCACCATTTTGGTCAAATTACTTACTGTTTGTAATTGTAAAATTACATAAAATAAGATTCAAGCTGGGAAAAAAAAACATTTCAGCAAAACACATTATGTTTTGTTTTTCTTAAGACACCTATATGGATAAACCTGATAATAGGAGCTTGAAGAATGTTTTCAACAAGATAGTAAGGTTAGATAACCACTAAGCAGATTAGAGTACAGGGGGTCCCATAATATTTGTGTTTTGCACTTATATTGTTGATGAATTGAGGAACTTAATGTAAATAAATTCCCTGCACTCATTTACATTATATTGTTTCTCTAGGCACCAAAAACAGTTTGCTCAAATTGCAAGGTGGGTCAGGGCTTATCTAAAAAATGTTGTGAAGAGCAAAATCTAACATATGTCCCATAATTCAGTTTTGAGTTCTTACCACCATCTAGTTTGTCACTGATCCAACCAGTGGATCAAGGTGTGATGGCTGTCTCGAAATATATGCAAAAATATGCAAAACGTTAAATTAACAATAATTATAATATTGAAAACATGGAGCTTGCCTTTCATTAGAAGCTACTTATGAAAAAGACGCAGGTGTTGATTTTATTTTCCTGCTCTAAACAATGTTGGGGAAGCAATAGAAAACAGAAGTGTTTATTTAAATTATGTGATCTTTTGTTAAAATTGTACATAGCTTAAAGACCCCAACTAAAATATTGTGTACAGTTGGTCTCCATGTTCCTGTACTGAGATGCTAAGAACTGGCTTTGTTTTGTCTTGAACAGGGAAGACTACAAGGGGAATTTATTCAACTATTCAAAATCCCAAAACAAATTTCCCCCTGGCCCTTACCAATCATGGCCTCCTAATAATCCCCATCTATGAATTGGCTTCATTACTCTGCTCTCCTCCCCACTGATAGCTGGTGTGTGGTGAGCGTTCTGGCGCATTATGGCTGCCATCTTATCATCCAGGTGGGGCTGCACATTGGTGGTGGTTGAGGGGAGCCCCTATTACCTGTAAAGCATTTTGACTGGAGTGTCCAGAAAAGTGCTATATAAGTGTAAGTAATTATTATTATATTATATCCACTGATCACTTAGATACAACAAACTAGATGGGCTGAATGCGTTCCTCTTGCTTGTAACCTGTTCTTTTTTTCACTTTCAGTCTCAGCTGAGAGGAGAACCACTGATTTTAAAGCCTGTTCTAAATCAAAACAAAATGAAAAAATGATAAAAAAACACTTTGTTTTCTTACATTTAATTAGTTTAATATAGAACATTAAATGTATCATTTGACATCTTATCCTAGCATCTGTTTTTATTAGTGGTAATATGTGCAGTACAGTATCATACACAAAAATGCAGAGGAACTCCATGATACAGAGAAAGCCTAAAGCCAAAAACAGCACAGACAGTAACAACTGGTAATACTGTATGGCATTTTGATATTAAATACAGAACATCTAAGATTTGAACTGCAAATGTAGTTTATACACTGTAAAAGTTTCTGAATCGATGTGAAAAGTGTACTATTTCTATTTCTCCCATAAAATAAAAAAGCTTGATCTCCATTTCATGTTTTGTGTGTTTAGAGCAGTAATGTAAACTATCGCAATTAAATAATGGTGTATCCTCCTAAATGCATTGGAAGCTGTGAAGGGAGTAAAATGGCTTTCTAGAGATGTTGCATGGGATGTTTTCTATTTTCTATCTAATTAGGACAACTCAGGTTTACTTCTATAACTCTACTAAGCACTAGAGAGGTTCACTAATGTCACTGCAAGCTCTACGTTGCCAGCAGGCCCCAGGAGTCACAAGGGTGACTGCCCAGACCACCCACAACCTCTACCACTTACTGTAGCTGGTTGTACTCGACAGCTTGGGAGTCCTGACCACAGCTCTCTGAACACATAGCACAGAATGGAAATGGCAATGTTTGGCCTCCAGGGCTGAACCTACACTCTTAAACTTTACTCGCTAACTCATTCAGGAGTGACTAAGACTGTGTTTTTTTTCCATAAAATGGTGACAAGATTTTCACAAGATTTCTGGATTGATAACATCCAAACTAGGCCAAGTTCAAAGGACAGTCATAATTATCCATACAGTAATTTTTGTACATTAATCTTTTTTTCAGAATACTATTGTTGTATTTTATTTCTTATAAGGGCCATGTCATTTACCTTTTACCCATTTTATTTTATGTATTGAAGGTATTTACAGTATGTACAGATTTGGATAAAGCCAGTGCAGTCTCCCTGAGGGTAAGTCGTTCCAGATTTCCCAGGATCAACCCTCTTTTTAGGTGTTCAAGAATAATAAACAAGTTCAGTATAAGCCAATATCCCATTCTGTTTTAAATCTCTTGACAGATATGATAAATGTCTGATAATTAAAGAAAGACTACAGTATTATATTTAAGCATTAGCATCTGTTTTCCCGTAAAACACTATTTCTCTGATTTGTTTTGTGCTTTTTAGAATGTGCGCAAGTTGTTTAATGAGTTGGCACCTGGCAGAACAGCTAGCACATGTTTGGTGCAGAATCAGTGAAAGAAGAGATTACCACCATTAATGCTCAGCTCTTATTTTCAGTGCATGTCTTTGCCATGCTTTTGCTCACAGGGGTTCTCTAATACAAACCTCTAAAACCATACCCCAGATATTTCAACATTGCACAATGATATCATCTTAACGATTTCGTAAAGCAATTTTTAATAACAACTGAAAACAATAATGAAATTGTTCAGCATTATTTATATGTTCTAATTGATACCTATGCATACTTTATATTTTGCAGCATATGTAAAATGAAATATACAGTTATTGTAATGATTTTTAACAATGCACAGAAATCTTTGCATCTTAAAAGCTTATTTGCTTAGTACTGATAGGTGTACAGGTAAGTGCTACATCTTGAAATAATGTTGCTTGTTCATCAACAAACACTTGCTAATTCTGTGAAATTTAACAGAGGGTCCTGATATCTCTCTACAAGCAGACAGTGATGTACACCGTATTCTACATCCACATACTTTGAAAATGTTCCTCAGACAGCAATATTTGACAACACTATACCGGGGACTAATAGCACTTTACTGTGTACTGTGTATATTGTACTGTGTACAATGTTTTCAATTTTTCAAGAAAAAAAATAATTTAGTTTTACAATATTAGTGCATTTATTACATTTCATCAGCAAACTCTTAGAAAAGCAATAGTTACAGTAGTTCCTACACTATTCTTTTGAACATGTACAGACAGCACATTTTAAGGGAATAGCAGATATACGTGGTATTTATATAACACTTGTAAAGACCACTAGACAATAGCTTTGATTCAAAATAAAACTGATACTGCTATCACCTGCAGTTGGCATTTGGAAAATGTGTAATGGAAAGCCTAAGAGTTTGTTGATTGCTGTGCAGTTCAAAATAACAGGTTTTACATCACAACTATTCCATTCTTATGTCCTCCAACACTGTTTAATCCTAAAATATGCTTAGGGTAATGCATTGAGATATTGAAAGTTTATTTTCTAAACAGTCACTTGCTGGCTTGCTGATTTAGTTGTAATCTGAAACTCCATCAGTGTGACTTATGGTCCTATGACAGTTAATGCAAAAATATGGAATGCGATGTAATGGAATATATAATTAGCTACATATGTCTAAATATTGCAATATATATAGACTGAACAAGGTATTGTTTGGGACTACTGTCAGCTGATATATCTTAATGCTTATCCTTGTTCTGTTTAGCACAAAGCTCATAGAGAGTTTAATCTTTGTAATACTGTTTGACAATGTATTGCTGTTGTTGGGCCTGAAATATCGCTCATTAAAAATACAGGTTTAAACACGAGCCCTGTGCTGAAAAACTAGTTGTGCTGCACTGCATTCTAAAGACCCGACCTAAAGACAGCCTCGTAAACATCTCTTCTTGTGTATAACGCACTCAGCTAAAATATGGGTACACCTGCTTCCTACTACTTATACTGTACAGTATTTTAAGATTAATTGAAAATTAAAGAAATCTCTTATCTAAAGGTTTAAATATTACATTAATGTTTTATTATGGTAAATGCCAAATGGATTAATGCATCTTTGAAAGATGCATATCATAGATTAATTTCACAAATAAATTTTCCCTACTTGCCCCATACAGTACATTCATTCATATATTTTAACATTGACTAAAATACTACACCTTGGCCTTTACTAATGCAAGTGAGAACAAAAAACAAAAATAAAACAAAGAAGTTTCCTAAATATAGTCAATGTTACATAAAAAATGTTTGACATCCAGTATAATCAGAATTATTTAATACTAATCATCAAGCTATTTACACATATTAATTATTTCTGATGTTCATGCCTTAGATACTGGGAAGCCCAGCATCTACTGCAGATGACCACCAGACGTAAACTAAGCAGCCATAAACAAGCATTTGTTTCCCAAGTATGGTATTTAGACAAAGGTGGCCTTGTACTGGTTTTCAGCAGCTTTGTTCTTATCAGTCTTCACCGTTATCAGAGAAGGAAGGTCAGATGTTTTGTACACACCAGTCCTCATTCTGCCTTGACAGGACCTCAGTTCAGAAACATATCCCTCGAAGCTGAGGTTCAGCTCCTTGTCCTCGCCGGTTGTTGGCGAGGCGTCCTCGAGCCTCACGCCATCCACATCAATAATTCTGTTCACTGGCAGAGGAGACGCCACAGGTCCTTGGTCTGCCGATGGACCCACAGCAGGCGATCCCTTGTGGCAGTTCCCTGGAGTCTGCAAACTCTCCCTTTCTCCCTTCACTCTGCCTGAAAAAGAAAAAGATTCAGACCCTGTTAATTACCTACACAAAACATGCCGGAGTGCTGTGGCAGCTGCATCACCCACACAGTAAGAGAAAGGCAATCCTAAGAACCGTTTAAAGAATGGCAAGAAGAAAAGATGAGATTGAAGATTAATTCACTGGTTTAATCAAGAAGACAAGATGGTTTATCAGCAGTAATTATAGCTCTATGGGCAAGATGACAAGCCTGAAATAGAACCTGATAACCTGGAATCTCAGCTGGAGCCCACTTGGCAGCTCCTGATTTTCTTGCTATTGAAAAATCTTTTTTATAGCTAAAGGCAAATTTCTATGTTTTTTTTTTCAAAGCATCACATGTACTGCACACACTTAAAACTGTCTGGATGAATGAACTAAAGAGTGGTCTGAGATTACGAAGGCTGCAATATAGAAATCCTGAGTGCTACGAGTCCCAAGAAGGAGGAAAATAGCATCAGCAAATTATGATCAAGAAGGTTCACAGTTCTTCCATTTTGAAGAGTAGTGGAAAACTCTTAACATAAATGGTTGAAAAAAATCAATCACAAAGGCAGCCTGTTCAGGGTTCTGATTGTTCCAAAATCTCAGAAACCCTCACATGACATTTAGATGGGTAATTGGATCGTTTATCATGTAATCTGAAAATAAAATACAGCAGTTCCAAGGCTTTACACCTATGAGAAACCTTATATTGGTGAATGGCTGTATGAGATGTTATGAGTCAGATATTTTACCAATTCCCTGCTATGTTGGAGGGGCTAATTACAAAATGAAGTGAAGGGTAAGCAATATCTTCATATATATTGATTCTTCTTTTATCCTGTTTACAGGAAAATGAGTTGAACACACTTCACTAGTAATACACTACTATTACTGCATTTGTACCTCCTACCACTAGTTGAGGTGGCATTAAATTAAGTCACAATTCAACCTGATCCATAATAGTGTAAAATTAAAGTATTACTGACCTAAAATATCCTTAAATCCATTCATACATTTAAATAAGTATCTAGGTTGTTCTTTGGCTTTCTCTTAACAAACATTTTATTATCAATGCTTTTTTTCCCAAGTTAAAAAGCACAATGAAATAGCAAAATGAAAATGAAATAATAATGAAAAGTACTAATTGTAACATAAAGCAGAATGGGCTGTTGAGGCTGCGAAATGGCTGTTGCCATGTGAAATTTACACAGTGTGACACAAGATTTTTCAAATATATTAAGGTGTGGATTTTGCTTATTATTTGCTATCCACTTCATAGCTCTTGGATGGAGATGGATTCAGACAGATGGCTGTGAATCAGGACTGAGTAGATTTGACATGCAATTACTGTACAACAGCATTTACAAAATGACATCATGGGAAAAAAAAGGACCTAATGAAGTAAATCTCTGTAGAACCGTCTTTTATATCAAGTCACGAGCATACAATGCCATCTGCTGGCTTTCTCTTACAAAAAGATTGCCTAACCCTATCTGTGAACAACACAGTCTTATTTCATTAACCTGCACATACTCTAGAAAGCTTTAGATTTAGATAGTAGACAAGATATTTAGTTAGATGTAATTTCATGGAAAATCAACCAATTGTCAACAAGAAAATCAATTTATTAAATGTCACTTGATATTACTATTACCACATGCTTTTGACCAGCAGCAAAGCTGCTTGAAACAAATTGTATTAACTTCAAAGGTTAAGGTTAATACCAAAGGTTCAGCCAAGAGGAGAATCTTCTTTACACACAGATAAAAGGTATGGAAGAAGCTCTAATGCTGTGCCTGATGGGGTCCTTGCATTGAAAGGATTACAGATTTTTTCACAGTACAATCTTACATTTTAAAAACACTTTTCACTATGTAGCATTACCTTGATGTAGCCAAAATTGAAGTTGAGGGAAGCAGTTTGCAAGACTAAAATAAAAGTCCTGTTTTTCAACATAAAAGGCTCTCCCAAATAACACAAAATGTTCTTTTCAACTCCCCCATTTATTATTTAATTACTGTTCAACTAAGTGTGACATTATCACTTCCACAGACCTTGAATGTTACACTGTTAAGTTCTGCCCCTGTTTATGCAGCACATTTATACTGTACAGAAAACATTTTTCAAAGGTATCGTACAACAGGAGTTTAGTTTCATTTTGACTCTTTGAGAAAACATGATAACTAGCAGGTCTAGCCTTGTATAATTCTTACTAGTTATTATATTACTCATGGTTTGAAACCCTCTTAATTTACAATGACACAACTGTTGTACTATGACAGAAAAACATACCATGGAAAGAGTCTTTGATCCTGTGATGACCAACAGTGAAATCATTAGCTCAAAGCCCTATAACTGGCAGACAAGATTATTTCACTGTCTACCCAAGTTTAATCCTCTACCATAACAACAAGGCCTTCACTTCATAACTGATTGCTATTTATACCCAGTGTCTCCCCTTGTCTGTCACTAAACGTGGACAAGATATGTATATGTGTTATTTGTCATGGAGTACAAAACAATATGTTGGGACCCAGTGCAAGCACAGAGGATGTAGCAGAAAGAAACACATCCAGAAAAGAGGATCTGCAGTATTTTAACTTCAAAATTGCAAAATCTGAATTTTGTAAGCTTTTCATTCATGAAGACTCAACCAACTAAAAATGGAAGTGTAGGACCTTTGTTCTAAACAACTAATGGCAGATTGGATGCCCACTTCAGTGAAAACTGGTAGACTAAACATATCCATAAATAATAATCCCTCACAGGAATTGTTTTACAATGTTCCCTAAGTCTAGGTATGTCTTCCAACTTGTTTTATAATAACATTTACAATGTGACTTACAGTAAATTAACAGTTTGTATGACTGTTTGCCTGGAATATTAAAAAGCCTTGATGACCTTGTTCTTGTATGTTTTGCTCATGTTTCAGGCTGCATTGAAGCTCCACACATTTCACTTTAATTGTAACTGGTTTGACAGGACACATATGTACAGTATCTACATACTAAATCTAAATATTTAATAATGTATGGTAAGTTTATCTAGACATGCTAAATTGAAAACATTTCAAATTCAAAAACATTAGTTTTACTGAAACACAGAACAGAATCTGCCAGGGCAAGATGGCAGTAAAGAGTACAGCATATGAGGTTAATAACACAGTGGATGGAGTACAGTGTACAGAAGAGAATGATTTGCCTGGTCAAATTTTTCAGCTTTGATAGGATTTTAAGCTAAATAGCTAAATAAGGTTTAAGGAACAAACCACTTTTAGGTTGTTAGGAAGCACTGGGAAGCAGAATGAACTGTTCTCTATAGAACTGTCATGTTTGTTTTTTTAATATTAAGATTTGTTTTTACCACAAAGCCCTCCTTAACACTACATGAAGTTAAATATAAGATTCTACATTTATGCTATACATTTTGAAAATAAAATGCCAAGCATTATCTGAAAGGGAACTGGAAGAAAATAAAATTAACCCTACCCTTTGATTAGCTCTATTTTTTACATGACGTGTTAGCTAATACAATATTTCTTCCATGGTGCACCTCAGGAAGCAGCAAAAAATGTATACCCAGATATCCCAGACATCCTGGAAGTGTTGAATGTTGAGCTTTAGACCCATAGATCTGCCACACTTTAATTTTTCACCATCTTCCCTGGCAGAATAAATGCAAACACAGATCACGATGAAAATGTTGCTGCTGCCCTCTAGTGATCCTGATGTTCTGCACGTGCTGTTAGAAACATTGAAGACTGGGGCTCTCTCACCTCGTGCATTTCATGGACAGAATCATTCAGAAGAACTAATCGGCTATTTTTTTTTTAATCATATCACACTTTTAGAAGCTAATAATAATTTAGTTTATAAAAGCAAGTGTTCCTGACACAATCATTTGACAACTAAACATTGATAAAATCAAAGAACAAATTACTGATACCATGGACTAAAGAAAATCAGCAAAAATCATCTCTATGTATCCCTACCAAAATCCATATTGTGCACTGATATGCAAAAGTCTAAAACTTCTTAGATACCATCAGCAGTTTCAATATGTTACGAGCTCCAGTTTAGCAGTCTCCACTACTGCTTTAAACTTTCCTAACAATATTTGACTTGTACAGTTTTAGTTTGAGAAGAAATCAAGCTTTTGGTTGAGCAATCTACAACTCGCATTGATCGTAAACAACAAAAAAGAATTTGAAATATTGTTATCGCTAATTCATCATACAGTATTTACCAATCAATTATTCAAAAGGTGTTCCTCTTCATAAAAAACATCTGTTTTTATCTGCTATGTAGACTGTACATCCATAATCCTAGAAGGCGATGTATCGTGTCAGCTCTAATAGGATTAAGTTAAACAAAATGGCTAGAATTGCCTTTTTGCATAATGAAAGCAAACTGAATGAAGAGTAAAACAACACAAAAGCCTTTTATATAGCACTGTTTATATCCTTGAAATTATTCTGATTTTTAAAGATGTTGTTCTTGTGCTGCAAAACTTTTATACTTTTACTATATATAAACCACAGACAATGAATGTCCTTGATTTGTATTTCTGCATGGTGTAGCACAAGGTGTGAACAATAATAGGAACCTTTGTAATCTGATTTTCAAAAAATGTTTACCAGCATTTTAACTGATATTTTTTACAATTACTGCTTCCCTTACCTGCAGATGGCAAAGTAATAAAGAAGCTTGAGAAGCAATTTGCAAGCTTAATAGATAAAGCTCTGTCAGTTAAATAAAGGCTATTCCCTCTATTCCCTTTATCGTTTTAAGAGAAACTAGAAGATAATAGAAAGATTTGTGATTACAGTAGATAAATAGTTGTTTGTACTGATTACTAATGTAAATAGAAAGGTTTTGGCTCCAGGGTTTTGAGTATAGTGGGTCAAAAACTCAAAGCTATCGATTTTCACAAGAGGATTGTAATTTTTGTGTAACATTACTTAAATATCATCCAAAACTGCCCTCAACATAAAAGTTAAAATTGTGAATATATGCATAGAGCACATGTATGCACAGCCAGCTCCATAAGTAAAGAAAACATTTAGTAACTGTAGCAGTAACTGTAATGCATAAATATCTTCATATTTCAGAGGCTGTTAGAGGTGAAAGAAGTTGTTAATACTAGGTATGTAGCTCCTATGTGACCAGGTTGAATAGCTTTCAAATGCCAGCCTGCTTCAGAGATTTACAGAACTGTGCGAGTCTGTCTTACAGGGTGGCCACATCAATGGTGTATGGAAACGCTAATCACAACTGTCCATCACACCCCTACCTTATTTCCTTTATAGGCCGAAGTTCTCACAGCCGGAGCTGAATCGGATTTTTTTTTCCTTACAGACTTCGGAATTTTTTCAATATATTCATTCCTATCCTACCATAATTAATTAAATTACAGTGAGGATAAAACAGATATTCATAAATGATACTACCACGGCAACTTTGTAGTGCACCCTTATTTGTATTTTGACTGTAGAATGTTTTAGAAAATTACACAAATCGATTTAAAAAGAGTAAGAAAACCAGTACCATTTTTAAGTACATGCAGAAAAAAAGTTACTAGAAACAAAGACAAATTCCAAATGCAAGAAATTGTATATGGCTAATAAAGTGATCTTATCTTAATTCCCCGTTTGACACCCTGACATTAGATGATTATATATCCCCCTAGATCATTAATTCCCCATTTGGTGGAACATCTTCACTGTGAGTTCAGTATTACTGCTGGATATTTCTGTGCTTTGCTCATGTTCTACTAAGGTTATCTGCTACCAACAAAGGTTGTTAACAGATCTGCATAGCTAACAGGAATTATCACAAATTCAGCAATAACCAGCAATTCAGTGGTTCCAGACAGTTCTTCTGGACCGTCTTTCTCTTGCCATCCATGAAGTCCTTGTAGTTAAAGACTTTGCCTATCTCCTGATAAAGACTTTTATTGTATAGGCACAATTTCTCAAACAATTGTGTATTGATTAAACTTTATTTAGCTACAACTGGAAATGTTTGTCATATGAAGTTTTCAATCAACCAATTTGATTGTTATAAAGCTAGGCTTGGCAGTATTTCCCCATTTGCTAATTTTACTTTCAGTATATGCACAGACTCAATCAAATAAGTTGTCATTTCCACTATATTGGGTATGCAGACTTTACAAATTGGATTGTTCTGCAAGACAGGAAAAACACAGTTGCAGACGTGAATGCTTGAATTTGCAGCATTCTGTTAAAGTGTCTCTTTTCTGTTTCAGGTCACTGTGCTTAAAGTACACAACAAATAATCTGTAGTCAAATGTCAACAAGAAACAATGATGCACGAATCATGTGATAAATTACTGTATGTTTGGAAACAGCGTCTTTGTAATTCAACGACTTCAAGATAAGGCATTCAGAAAAACTTGCATGCTTGTTAAATATTTGGGGATCTTAACTCAATGTACAGTATCTTAAGGGAAAGCTTTAAAAGGTGTGATATCTGAACTCAAAGCTAGAAAACCTATGAAATACTATTTATGTAACCACATAGTATTTTCCCATCTCTTATTTTGGGTTATAATGATCAACTTTGGCCATAAAAAAACTTCAACCTATTTTTCACATTTTAATGAATTAAATTAATTCAGAGAACTGCAGGAAGGCTTAACTTGAGCATTAATAATTAATAAATAAAAATATCTGTTCATTAATATACTCTGAACTTTCATAACCAAAATGGAAAATATTAAAGATTATCACTGCAAGCTGAAATATGTGCCACAAAATACCCTGTGTAACTCCTGCTTTTAATGCACATTAGAATATCATAAGATATCACAGAGGCAGCAGCCCAAACCATATTTTGGAAGAAATTCCAACATGACTGAGATGATATCCAGGTCAGCATTTGCAGGACAGTGGCCAGTATTTGTTCGGTAGCCAAGTGTGCTCCATAGGCACAATGTCTTTTCATTTCATTTCAAAAGACCTTGATGAAATAAATTAATTGGGGGCACACCCAAGGTTTATGGCCGAAAATGTACTGTTAAGAAAAAAAGAAGCATTGTTTTCAGCATATCAGCTGCCATCCACTACAAAATGCTGCTAACCATTCATACTTGATGCATACTGTACTTGATTAGTTGGAGTCAGTCATGGTTTCCTGCTTTTTCAACATAAGCCTCAGACTTAATCTAAAGGGGACAGTCTATCTTTGATAACAAAGACCACTTTATATCTGAACCCGACAAGCACAACATAAACTTTTCAAATGAACTAAATGTGATTTCATATTTCAAAAATACAATCAATATCACCCACTCCGCATTCATATGAATATGATCCAACAGTGAACCTTATGATAAAAAATTAAGAAGACCTAACAGTTTTGAAGAAAAATCAGTTTTAAGTCTATACATAGCTATCAGTATCATTCATCTATAGATTTTGTTAGAAATCATAGAAGTGATTAAATCTGTAATAGCAATGACAATGTTCCCAATATTTACTGAAGAAAGAACACTGTAAAAAATCAGTACAATACACTACTAATGTCATCTGAGATGCAGAAAAAACTACAAGGTCAGTGAGAAAATAGTATATATCTCAAACAAGAGCACCTATGTTAATGTTAAGATCAGGGACAAACTGATAATGCGATCAAGTCTGACATTACATCTGTCACAGTATTAGAGTGAAGAGATAGATGAGAAACATGAAATGACAAGGAAGTAAATTTAAAATCACATTTATAAGACAAACTTGTGATTTCATTTCTAACATTTATTAATTCTAATTAAACACAGATACAGAATTAATCAGCATAAATATCAGACAAGAATGAGCAGGAAAATGGATAGCAATTCAACAATGAAATCATTCTTATAAATCTGTACATATATACATAATTGGCACATTTCAGCTAGCACGACATTATCAAGGTTATGTTAATTGATATTTTCTAGTCAAAATATATTACCAAATAACATAAAATGTCATTTTAGAACCATCAGTTTTTAAGAAAGTACATAAGATCACATCAAGCATATCTGAAGCTAAAGTGAATTTGAAATGTGAGCCCAATTTAAATAAATTGTGGTACAGTGTTGAATTGCAGCTTTTGGAAGACAGGACAGAGGAAAATATATTATTTTCATTTAAAGGACAAATTACAAGAATGTAAAACAATATGGACAATTTTAAGGAGAACCGAGATCATTTCAACATCACTCAGTTTTAGAAAGGTATGTGAAATCGAGAGAAATGAAAGCCTTCACATAGTGTGTCCAGCTTTGATCAATGTTCTGTGTGCAATTTGTAAACACATGGAGAAACGTATTCAATTATTTACAGCCCATGCAAAATCTTTCAACCATCACATTCTCCACTGAATATGATGAGTTGTATATATATGACGGCTTGCAGAAACACAAGTTAAAGCTGTATGCTGTGAGTTTCCTAAATTGTTTAAATCGCCCTGCTCAGGGTCATAAAAAGGTCTTGGGTGAATACTTTTGACAAAAGTAAACAAAAAATAGCCTCAATCTGCAGCCTACTGTCTGAAACAGGTGCTACATCTAAATATAAGCTAAGATGAACTAGAGAAAGATGGGATGTCTGGTAGTCTTTAGCACCACTGGTATTGTATTTACCACACTTAAAAAATAATTAAAAGTAATTCAAACTTAAAATGCATGACATGCACATCAATGACTAAATGCTTTAGCTCAATTCAACATCTTGAAACCAATAACAATTGACAAAAAATGACAATTATTTTCAATATAAAGTGCATTTGAGGAACCACAACTATAATAATACAATGAAATATTGCAAATCCAAAAGTCAAAATTGAAATGCTTTTTGATATTACCTGATATTTATATCAAGAATCTGAAGCAGGATATAATATTCTTGCTCCAGACTACTCCTTTTGAATGTATCGTCTTTCCAACCATAGAAGGTTGAGATAATTTTCAGTGTCAGTAAATAATACTTTACATTATAGGAAAAGAGACTTAGAATACAAGGCTATCTCAATGGAATACATACTGAGACACTGAGAAAAAATGTGTCAATTAAAGAAAGTATTGTACAGGGAATTTGGAAATTTTACATTTTCCTGATATTAGAAATTTGTGAAGAGCTTCAGGTATTCTTGAAAAAAGAATCATTTATCAGCGAATATCAGTGAATCCCAGTATTCCAGTATCTGATGTAATCTTGTGAATCAGCAAATTACCATGGGTCTCTTCTTAATACAACAAATGATATTGCTCAGAGAACAGAAGTTTGTAATTGGCACACATGAAGTTACAACAGCAATATTAAAAGACTTTCTCACTCTGCACCAGAAAATCACCAGGGACATGTTGCATGGTTATTTAACATATCTAGTGGGTTATATGTTAAATAAGGTTGTATAGATATGACTGTGTTATCAGAGTACCCAGAAGGTAGGATTAGAGTTTTAGTAAGAATTCCAATGTTTTTTTTTTTAGTAATACTGCTGGTTTAACACACTAAAGGAGGGGTGTTTAATCCAGCAAATATTAAAGATGTTGTTAATGATCGACACTATTGGTTCAGTTATGCCAATAATTTGCAGAAACTGGTCGTTAAAAGCCGAGCTAACGTGAACAACTGTAGTGGCATTCCAAGATCACACAAAATCCTAGCAGTAAAGCATTGCAATGTACAGGATTTGTGTGTCATCACTGTGATTTGATTGAGCCTGCATGTTACATAGGAAATATGAACAGACTCTGCCTGTTTACACAAAACAAAGTAAATGACAAAAACTAAAAGTCCCAATGCTGACCTCAAAACTCCCTTTAACACCACACCCTCCTTCCCCTGACATGTCTGGACTTGCAACATTTTACTGTATATTTTTGCTCTGGTTTTTGAGTCACAGCAATCCAAGGCAATGCACTCGTCACAAACATAGATATCACACTCCTGAAATACCTGAGCTTGAATGGATGAGAACATAGGTTTCCTCGCTCTTGTCACATGGAGCTGGTGGGGCGAAGCTGGGGTCGGCCCGGCTGCTTAGACGAGACGGCGGTAATGGAGAGGGTGGCAAAAGAGTACTGTTTGGACTGGTGATATCTCCCTCTCCAACTAAGGTCAAGTCCGCTATGTTCTCATCATCGACTGTCTGTATTGTGTCGGTTTTCCAGTCCGAGGCTCTCGTCTCCCACTGAGGGCCCCCTGTGTCTGGAGCGTGGAGAATGGGAGAAAGTGGGGAGCTGAAAGGGGCGTTTTCTTTCTTTTCGGGTTTGTGGCCATTGGGCGGCATCAAAGCTTGTCGGTGTTGCCCCGATGAAGACTTAGCGGGACCTGAATATTCACCGCAGTTGAAAGTGGAATCCACCGATCGGTTATTCTGGGCCGTGCGTGAAGAGCTGTCAGTGGCTTCCGTGCCCCCAGGTTCCCTCGCATTCCCGTGGCCTGTTTTGTGGGACGCTGGGGTGGAGCATGCAGGCTCTGGAGCGAGGCGGAGAAAATCGGGCAGCACTAAGTCTTTCTTATTCAGCAGACCTCGCTGGTCGTTCGCTCTGTTGCTTTGGGCTTTGGATATGAGTTCGAAGAATTCTGTAGGAAAGACACACAAATCTTTTTTTTTCCCAGAAATGAACTCCCCCCCCCCACCACGTTTGTTTCTCTCAAGGAGTGCGCATGCAAAAGTGATTATTTTGTTAAACACGAGACAGCCACAGACAGCAGTAGAGAACTACTCTCCAAAACATATTAGTATGGTTAAAG
The DNA here is from genome assembly GCF_040954835.1 of Lepisosteus oculatus. Taxonomy (NCBI): domain Eukaryota; kingdom Metazoa; phylum Chordata; class Actinopteri; order Semionotiformes; family Lepisosteidae; genus Lepisosteus; species Lepisosteus oculatus. Next base: position 40,820,988 of record NC_090696.1, on the reverse strand, counting down.
GAGTTTTTAAGCAGACAGATTTACCACAGAAAGGGAAAGGGATAGACAGATAGAATGCAAAGCTTTTTCATCTAAACTCTAATAAATGAAGCTGTTGCATACAATAACGTTTTAAAGGCAGGTTTACCTTCAGCTTCATCTATATTAATCTTTTTCTGTTTTCTCTTTCCCAGTTTATCAACTGATTCTTCTTTTCTCAACTGCCGTGCCTCCCTGGAAGCCTTTCCAGTTTCCACTCTGGCTTTCACAGAAGAGGATTTTCCTGAGGGTTTTTCATCTCCCTAGATTACAACAATGAGAATGCACCAATTAAGGGGTGGGGGTCCCGACACTGGTTTAGGGAGGTCTGTCAGCACGAGCCCCTGACTTGATCCCACTGTGAGTAGAGGTCTATAAAAAGCATGAGAGACGGTGCAAGAGGACTGAAAAGAGCCACTAAGAAGTACCCCCAAAAGATTCTTCGCCAGATATTTTAGTAACTTTCTCCGATAATCCCAAGACCCTGTCAAAAACAAAACATCTTTTCCTAAATAAACCCTTGATGGTTAGAGCAGGTAAAGCTGTAATGTGCCAAGAGGCTAAACTACTGCAATCCGTTTTTAAAACTAGTAATCGGAGAGGTAGGGGTTAAATCAGCTGCAGAAAGCTATGCAAGCCCGTTTTAAGATTTTCCGCAACGCCAATCATATATCACCACAAAAGAAAGCACACAGATGCGCAAATCCAGCACAGTATGTATAAAAGCAGCAGAATAATTTTCTTTAGAGTAAGTAAAAGAAGATACATTCTTGTTTTCAGTTGTAAATGAACAGTGTACCCCCAGATGCATATATTTTAAAAAAATCTTACTGTTGTTGAATGACTTCTGGTAGTTAAAGGTGGGGCATGAGATTGTTTTACAGGAACACTTTTTGATTTGTCTGTTGGAAAAACAAAATGAAACTGATTAAGGTCACTGTCATTATTACCATACATTCCAGTAAAAAAATAACTATAACTAGGACAGATGAGATGAAAAGTAATATATACTAATTTCATGAAAGAGGGAAATCTACACAGGGTGACCTAAAAAAAGACTAAAAACCAATAACTGCCATGTCACAGCTTCAAAGCTATAGAATAACCTAGTCAAAGCTTTGAAGTCTCAGGGCTACTGTAAAATATAAACACTACCTAAAACTGGTCTGTGATACTGTGACTAAAAGCTTCTTTGGACACAGTTTGACTGCTGTGCTTTTTAGAATACCATTTCGTCTTTGATATCTGTGGTGCTAAAATGTAAAATGTACAACATCACCTGTCATTTTGAGATTCCTCCCACACACAAGCTTATTTAAAATAGCTAGCAGTTCCTTACAGAACACCATATCACACATCTACAGTATGAAGGTTAAAAAATTGAAAGCTCTGTTTTTAAGATATTTAAAAACCTAAAAACGTTTGAGTTCCCTTTTCTCGTAAGGCAAAGAGGGTGACTTAATAGCATGAGGAACAAAATAAAAAAACAACTGATGTACAAAATGTCGATATTCTCGTCTTCTCCATGAAATTTCAGTATTCTGATCTGAAGGATCAGCTAGTTCTTATAATGTCAAATTTAATCTTGTAATAAACACTGACCGAAGGAGCATCAGTAGCATTGCGGAATTCATCATGACGATGGATCAGTAAATGACATTAGAAGAATTAAAAAGTAAGACTTAGTTGAGGGTTTAAAGTTTCTTTGAGCTTCAGCTTCAGTCAAACAGACAAAAGATTGACAAGCATAGTTTTCAGGTACTGCCATTTACCTTTACCAGTAGCATGATCTGCTACATCCAGGACTACTCTCAGTCCATCAAGACTTGATATAGGAACACCAAGGTCCAAAGGTTCCTTCTCTCCACTCTGCACAAACACAACGAAATGTTAGGGATGACTGAGACTAACTTAAACGTCTAACAACAAAATATTTGTTCCCCTGAATGATTAATGTACGTGCCCGTAAGTCTACGTGGTCAAACACACTGATTTAAAATCCATTAATTTACTTTCTAACTCCTTCATCCAATTCTGGGTTCGCAGGAGATCCGGAGCTTATCCCAGCAATCAACAGGCGCAAGGTAGTACACACCCTGGTAGTACACAAACACACTCACACCAGTGCTAGTTTCAACAGAAGCCAATTACCTGCGAGTATGTCTTTGGACTATAGGAGGAAACCAGAGCACACGGAGATAAGCCATGCAAACATGTGGAGAACATACAAACTCCACACAGATAGCACCCCAGGTCTAGAATTGAACCCAGGGTCCCAGTTCTGCAAGGGAGCAGTGCTAACTACTGCGCCACTGTACCACCCTACTTATTAAACACTATTTGCATTATTTTTAATTAATGCAAAAAATAATTTTGCTAATAATTTCCCTTTATTAAGGATATGCTTATTTTAGGTATGAAATGTGTACAAAGTAAAATGTGTGTACTTTATTCTACATGAATACAGATTAAACTGAACAATCCATCTAAATCTTGGTTTCAATCTCAAGCAGATAATGTAGTAAACACAAGTTCAAACTTGATATATTCCTTGTGTGAATGAAGATTAATTGACAAAATCTATCTTTCAAAACCCACAAAATCCAACAAAAAAGAACAAGAACCTTTCAGGAAACACTGTGGAATCTCAGATATTGAAGACAAAACAGATTTCCAAATTATTTACAAAGTTAAAAACGTGGGAAGCACAGCAGGCAATCCTGGGATCAAGCACAAGCATATTTTAAGTGCAATGTCATTGTTAATAACTACCTTCTTTCAGCTGCTTTTGACAGTCAAGCCAGTATGAGTCACACATAGCTGCACACAATTTTTCATTCTATAAAAATCAGAGTGTTTCAGTAAAACACGGCACTGTCATAAGCAATGGAGAGCAATACTCGCCAAAAGAAGTACAATTCACTTGTTTTTTGGAGGGGATTTCAGAAAAAAGTGGACAGTTTTGAATAGTTTATACAACAAATCAAACGACTGCTTACAATTCTGGCCACCAAGTCGCTTAAATGTAAGCCATACTTCGCTACTACAGGACGCAAAACCTCTGTGACTGGTTTTGTTGGTTTGGCTTTCAATCCAACAGATCTGTTGATAGGTACAAGATCCAATCTGAAAAAAAAAATCAAATAAAAAACTGTAATCAAAAACAACTTTTCATATGTAATATTTCTGCAAAATTGATGGCTATACAGTTCATATACCAATCGATACAAATATGGAAACAATTTCGCAACATATAACCAGACTTCTAGTAACCAAATATGATTCCTGTTACCCATCTCCGTTATCTATATTCTCTTAGCTCCACCTAAAGTATGATCCAAAGAACATCCAATCAAAACCACTGACAACTGGGAAATATTCCAAATATTTATGAGGGAAAAAATGTGGTAGAGAGATAAAAGCTACAATTCTCAGTAACCAAGAATATTTAACCATTTTTTAACAATAAGCTAAGACACATTAAAAGACCTTTAAAAATAATCATTACAATTACCTGAACAAAGTGCGTTTTTCTAGTCTTAAATCTCGTGAACTCAGGGTCATGCAGTCTTGGTCCAGTACAAGAGGCTTGAAGTACATAAAAATTAGGACGAAATTAAAAACCTTAAAATGATATGTGCTTGCAAAAAAGTTATATTCAAGTTATCAGACAGCAGAATTCGTTAGGGAATGGTTACATATCTCGCTGAAAAATGCTGATAATTCTATACTGTATTTTTATAATAACACAGAGCAAATTCATACTTGTCATAAAGAATTAACTGAATTCCAGAAAACAAGAGGGCCCCCTGTATTCACACATCTTAAGTATTACTTTAAATTTCAGCAAAAAAACTATACTTAAATAACATTCTACTCTTTGGAAGTGCAATGGAAACCTCTTGAGGTTTTTTTTAGAAGTCTTCTAAGATTTCCTGTTTGCACTTTGTATAAGAGGATGTATCCACGGCTTTAAGTAGTGGAAACATCATCATGGTTAAGATTAGAGAGAGCTGACAAATGGCAACTGACCTCCAGAATTGGGGATGGCTATAAAGCTATCATTAAAATGCTGAATCCATCACTTTCTACTGTAGTGTCCATTATTAAGTCAGTGAAACAACTGGTTAGAGAGGCAACTACATATCCAAAGGCAACAGTGAGCAATCTCCAATACAAACCAGCACCTTCAGGATACATATTATGGGAACTACCACTCAAAGTCACCTACATGAATGTGGCATTCATATCTGGGTTTCAAGCCTTTTCTGATGGCAAAACCACAAAAAGAGGTAACTCAAACTTGCCAAACATAATTTGAATGACAACAGATCAATGGTCTTATGGGCTCATGAAATGTAAATCATTGTCAGCCCTTTCCATCAATTCATTTTCTAGCCACTTTATCTAGGGTCACGGGGCAACATCAGCCTTATATTTGGCATAAAATCACTGAAGCTCATGTTGAGAAAAGACTCATGCCCATTGTGAAATGTTTTATACCAGAGCCTCATAGCACATTAGCTGAAATGTTTTGTTGGTGGGGTCTCTGCAATTGGAGGTTTGACAAAATACTAACTACAGGGTTGTGAATAAACATGACAGTTTTCTGCACTTTAATTCTAACAAATATGACTTTGCTCGGTGTAATGCTATTACTGTGTAACATTTTTTTATGAAAGAAACATTGTCCAATCTGTAAATCTTTGTTTAATTTGATGCTTACTGTTCCTGGAACTGTGTGCTAAAAACGCTTTGTATGGTCAACAACCTCCTATCTTACTTATAAGTGCTCATTAGTCATTAGTGATTTACTTTGTAAACGCACAAAACTATTCTGTGTTGAGTTCATAAATAGCGAATAAATGACCTTGGCTACAGCAGTGCCTTGAAATGTTTAATTAAAAAAAAATGTTGTTTAATAATGTGCAAGAACAAAAATAGTGTTCAGCATTCAATTCTATGATTTTTTTTGCAAATAATGTAAACTTTGAACTACAAATGGTTCGGAAGACCCTGAATAATTCAATGGTTTCTACTTGGTTGCTTCACTGTGATATTAAGCAGATTATGTCTGAAAATAATTAAGGTTGTCTAATAATTTATTTTCAATAATTAAGACCTTTGGTTAAAACTATTACAATATTGGAAACATAAAAATAGCTTAAATGATTACTTGTTCACTTCAGAAGGTTGAATGTGTCCCAGTGTATAGTCCCCAAGGACACAATATTATTTTCCTTAAAAAGGGGGATGGGTTTCTAAAACATTTGTTAATCACATTATGGTCAATTCATTAAAAAAAACACAAAGAAAGACACGAAAAAAAGTCAGGCTGTACCTTTTCACCTCCAACCAAAAAGAGGTCCACAGCAGCTAAGTTAATGCAGAGCTTCTCACAGAGCCCCAGAAGCAGCTCCCTGATGGAGATTCCCGGGCGGATAGGGACAGCACAAGACGAGCCATCTGGGAGATTAATATTGCACTGCTTGAGAGACCTCTCCTTCTCAGAGACCGACACAGAGGCATCATTCTGCAGAGAATTTAATTAGAAATAATCAATTTGCAGTTCAAACCAAAAATGTACATTATAGAAGATTTTGAATTTTTATTTGAAAACATTCATAAATTCATACACACATACACCTAAAATACACAATTTCACAATTACACAATTGTTGTGTGCAGCTTGTCTAGGGAGACTGTCTTACTTCTGTGTTTTTCAAGAAGGTATCTCTACTTAGTTACGAATTTCTGCTTTCCAGAAGAGATTATCTTAAGAAAACTTCAAAAACAGAGTGGCCACAAACACTGCAGTAGCTGTCTGTTCCTCTCTTTTAGACAATATGTGGAAAATCCTATCTGAACGTGTCTGCTTTCTTTCCTAAGAATTCTGTATTAAAAGAATTGCTAAAACTGCTTAATTATTACACGAGCTATCAAAATTTAAAAAGATTATGTTAATTTAAAGATGTGTTCATATTCATTCTTATTTTTAACAATGGACATTAAGAGCAAGAAACAATTCTCAGGGTGTGAAAACTAAATTAGTAAATTAATAAATAATTTCATTTAACAAATTGCGTTACATACTTCTAACATGTACCAATTATCTGATAAAATGCTTGAAAAGAAATGGAAGTGAAAAATAAATAAACCAAAGGTGCATAATACCATTTGAAAGAACACAATGTAAAATTAAATCAGTGTCCTTTTTTGCAGGAATATACCAATTATGGCAAAGCAACTATTCACACAGTGCACAGGCACACAAGTTCAGCTAGGACATTTTCACACATTTCATACACTTTTAAAGCATTTATTCAGTATACAATTTAGACATGCCTAATAAAAAGAAGGGCTCCTTCTTAAATAATTCTGTCATTTGTCATGTCTGCATATGTTCAGTACCACGTACTTCTGCCACAGAACACAATGCTGCTGTTCTGTAACACCTTGTTGAGGGAGCTAGCCTCAGTCTTGTGTACATGAATCCTGAAATCCTGAATACTCTCAGTAGCTGTTTCTTTGCTGTTTGCTCAACATCATCAACAAAAACTAAGCTTGGACCGGATATAATTCTATAACTTCTCTCTATGAAATAACATACAACTGTCTGCAATAGTCATACCACCATCGATCTCCCGCATAAATCTCGTGATCTGCTACAGGCTGAGGGCCCCAGGAAAAACTGACAGGAGAGTCCAGACGGAATCTGGCATAATCAAATGATGAGGACTGACATCCAGTGACAGCCCGATCCCTAGCCTATCATGAATGGCCCTGTTTTTTTCTGATGGTGTCTATGGAGTTTAATAAACTGTGCGACTTGCATGCTGACAAAGTGCTACTACTGTACCAGTCACAGTCAGGAACTTACTTGTAACAAATCAGAATTTAATTAGACTTTAATAAAAGTTCGGCACATATACTATGTCAGGACTTTGTCTGATTTAATGACGATACTGATGGTAATCCGTTTTGTATTTAATTTTTATATTATATCATCACATATAGAAATCTCCGCTTAAACACATGATATACTCACCTCATTCTTTGCCATGGAACTGGAGGTGCCCAGATCCAGGCTAGCACCGGAGGACAAAGACCCTTGTGATTCCCGTCTCCCATTACTGCCCGAGAAATCTGTCAAATTACAAAGAGTGGCATGAGTAAATAAAAGGACAGACTGGATGAAAGACTTCCTGCTGCCATCACATTCTGCATATATAGAAAGCTTGATTCAGAACTGAATGGTTGAAAAAATGCTGCAACCCAATTCTTTTGCAGGACAACACTGTCAGACCAAACACAATCAACTGCACGCTTATTCAATGGTATCATCTGAAAAACAGCCCCTGCCTGACAAGCAGTTTTTCCACTTACCATTATTGATTTCACCAATCTCTCTCTTTTTAGGTCCCTTTCCAAAACTCCTGTTCCGGGACCAGGAAAAGAATATTCCTCTTTTTTTATCAGCATGTTCTTCTTTGTAGTCTTCATTTAATGATCTCCCAGACTTAGGTTTCTTTCCTTCCTGTGAAAAGAGAGATTTTTTTTAAATAAAAAAAACACCTATTAAAACTATAAAATACACCACATTTTGTTTACAAGAGAGACTTTCTATTCCCTATTTTAAATCTCTTTTGAAAATCAATATGCTCTATCAAAATCTTATTCTATTATCTAGTATAAAGTCTCTTCTGTAAATGTTTATTTCCTTACATGTCTAGGGGTCTTCAAAAAAAGCATACAAAAATGCTAATAACTAGGAAACATTATTTATAGCTTCGAGTAAACTATTACTCATGACTGATGGCATCTCTTCACATTTTGACATGAATGCTTAGCATTCCAAAGTTTCAAACAGCCCCCTATTCAGTGCAAGTGCTGAGTGTTCCTGATATCACACCTTAAATACTAGCAATACAAATGCCTTTCTATTGCCTCTTTCTATTGCACACTGCATTCCATTTAAAACAAACACTAGATAACTTCAGAAGTCTAATTTAAAGTTTTATAATCACCTACTTAACTGCCTGGCAAAGCAGTTTCACATAAAACTACCATTAACGTTTAATTCCTTTCTTGAGTCTAATGAATCACTGAAGATTCATTCAAATCAAAGCATTGATGTACATAAAAAATATGAAGAGATTATGATCACCTTGCAAAAATTTAATTCTAATTGAAAGCGAGGACTGAATGAACAATTAATGAAAGGGAGTCACTGCAGGGAAGTTAACTAATTAAAAAAGAAAACTTGAGTCAATAAGAATATTTCAAAGGATTTTTAAAATAGATTGTTCTTTCTTGTAAAATAATTAACCAAAGCTCTTTGCAAGGTTTTGTTGAACGGTTGAGTATTAAAGTTAACTTTTCAGTTATGATTGTTGACTCAACTGGATCATTATGGTAAAGTGTTTTGAGATCTTAATTGTGATCAAATCTAATAATATAATACAATAAGGTGCTGTTACATTGCTTTAACAGTAAGAACCCTGTTAATCAGTTAATGCTTTTGTTCTTGAATACGATCTTCTCAATATTTTCTGTTCCCGTGGTACTTTTAAGAAAAGTAATAAGTCAGGGGTAAATACTCAAGCATTTACAAGTTTATCAGCACAGTCAACAAAACAAAAAACAGGATAAGTTTCCTAGTTCAAAGATTTCACTTAGATGAACTGCTTACTATTCTGCCTTTTGATCTAATTTAATTGTTTCACCCTGGTCATTAAATTTTGTTTTATAAACTGAACATCTGGAAACATTTTGGAACTGCTACAGAATTCATGTCCTTCCTTGTTTGCTTTTGCTGTAAGATCAAGTGACCTGGGTTCTCAAGTGTATCGCAATCATAAAAGGCACACATGTAGCGCTGAGAAAACGAGCATTAGAATCGCTGTTTTGCGGTGCAAGGGCCTTGGGTTCAGTTCCGGACCTCAGGTGCTATAAGTGTGGAACTCTCCCTGTGTTCACGTGGGTTTCCTCTGGGTGCTCCGGTTTCCTCCCACAGTCCTAACGCATACTGGTTGGTTAATTGGCTTCTGGTGAAAACTGGCCCCGTTGTGAGTGCGTGACTGGGCTTGTCTGCTCAGCAATTGACTGACGTCTCATTCTGGGCGTACCCCACCTTACGCCCTTCGCGGTTAGAAGATGGATGGATGGATGGATGGATGAATACTCCATGACAGTCAGTTACAAGATACAGTATATGAGCTGTCAGCTAGCTAAGCCTGAATACAGGCAGTCGGGAAACCCCACAGCAATCAAAGAGTAAGAGGAAGAAGATCACTTTATTAGCCATATACAATTTAGTGCATTAGGAATTTGTCTTTTCGCATACCCCAGCTTGCTCTCCATGAGATACACAGACAGGGAGAGAAGCTTGGGGTCAGAGAGCAGGGTCAGCCATTTATACGGCAGCCCTGAAGCAGCTGGGGTTAAGGGCCTTGCTCAGGGACCCAACGGAGTAGGATTCCTCTGCTGGCAGCGGGTAAGTGGTGTCTGGTACCTGTTTTGGGGTAGAGGAGTTGGGCCGGTCCGAGCCAACGCTACGCTTAGAAGCCGGGCTGCCCGGCACCTGGCAGGGGTCTGGCAGGGGTCGGCCTTCCACTTCCGCCAGCATGCACTCCTGGTACAATGAGGACTTGAGGAACCTGGTATAGCTATCGAACTTCATCAGGTTGAAGATCTGAAACAGAGGTTTGAAAAAGATATTACAAATCCACTAACCTTCTTTGCTGACCACTAGTTAATTTATTTCATACAGATCACATCAAGCCATTCTTATTAACAGTTTCCAGGTTTTATTGAACATTGAACATTGTTTCCAATTACTGTTATTGGGCTTCAGATAGGTGAGACAATACTTAAGTCTGAGACTTCACAGTTTCTGGTGTTCGTTTAAAAGCAAGGAGCAGTGATTCTTAGCTTATCATTCCGTAAAATTACTGTTTTGTCTGTAACAGTGTACATCCTAGCATTACACTAACATTTCACATACTTTAAACTGAGCTTCTACACTCTCCAGAATATGGTTACTGCAGAATGGCCTATTATTTTATATGGCACAGATCATTTAACAGAATAGTTCCTTTTAAATTTTTACAATTTAGTATTACCAACCTGAAGCTGCTGTTCCTTAAACATATCTGGACGTGGTGCGTTTAGGATGTCATCAGCCAGCTGGGCCTGGCTATCAATATTAACTGGGGTTGTGGCCTTGCTGGATAAGAAACTGTTATAGATCTCCCTGGCTCTCTGTGAAAGCTTAGGACAGAAAAATACAATTAGGGCTATCAATCTGTCTTAAATCTGAAATGCATGCTTGAACATCTAATTTATCAAAAAATGTCATTTTAAAAGCCTTATCTACAGTGCCCTCCAAAAGCATTATGGCAGCAAAGTCAAAACTGTTCTTTCTGCTTTCAAATCAAGCAATCTGGTCACGAACCTAATAGGAATGACAAGTACAGTACAATATAATAAATGTTTTGGTTCTAAGTCATTCCATTAATACATTTAATACAAAAATAAACTTCAACCTAGTGATTTCAAGTGACCAAAAGGCAGTAAGTGGATGAATTCTATGACCCACTGTCTGGTCAGGGTTTGTGAATTTGTTCTTACGCATGCAAAAGGCATTCTCAATTTTATTTAAATCTTGTCCAGACTTAGATTTGTCACTTGATGAACTCCTTGGCAGCATTGGACATTAATATTGAGTCATTCTTATGCTGCATGGTGAAACACCATCCAATAAGCACAGCGTTTTCTTTAAAATCTTAGTCTTCTACAAACTGTGGATTGCATTCACCTCTGCACACTGGAGGTCGTTATTAAATTTAAGGGTGGTTTTAGGGTTTCCCTTGACAACCCTTATAATTTTTCGATCATCAACCGCAGATGTTTATTTTGGCCGATTGGTAACCTGTAGTCTCTTCCTACATCAGTAGATTCTCTGATTTTTGATTTTGGAAGATCCAAATTTTGTGCCAAGGTTCTGATTGTGTTTTTCTTCTCTTGCATATTCCAAATGGTCCTTTCTCTTTGTCAAAAAAGTATTTTATTTCCATTTTGGCTTTCAGCTACACACAGTAACTCATTTTTGAGTGAAAGTACCGAAAGTACTTCTAACAGGACTTCTGTTTTCATGAGAAATTATTATTTTAATTAGGGGTGCATAGTGAAAATCACAATTTAGACTTTCCTGTCCCATAACTGTGGAGGGTACAATAGTTGAGTTATTAGAATAACAGAAGAACAGAAAAATATAAGCACAGCTTTGGATATTTCTCCAAAAGACCTTTTTTTATACTGAAAGCTGCAACATCTTCATTAGCTAAAATGGTTCCATACAATAATAAGCCATAAAGCAATAAACTCTGTTAATATTTCTTCATCTTTATTTAGTGCTCTTACCTGCTTTTTGTCATTTTCTGGAACATGGCTGAAAAATTCACAGGCCTGCCAGAATAAAATATTTTCTTCACTAAATTCCTTCTTAAGAAATTCCTGAAGAAACAAAATACAAAACATTATTTGATTAAACATACAGTATTAACATAGGTTATTCAAACAAAATAAAACAGACTTTAATCTTTTGTCCAGTTCATTCCGATTAAATATTTGGTTGTAAACTAGCGACAGCTGATATTTTAGAACTCTGTGGGGAAAAAAAAAAAAGATACAAAAAAGATCTCACATGCTCTACAGTGGCTTTCACGCAAAGAGAAATCGAATGGGCATACCGAGAAATACCTGACACCAACACGGTCCTGCAGAAGTCGTTCGAAACAGACAGCCCAGCTCGCCACACGCCTCTCGGTGTGTCTCCGGTGGCTCTGGACACTCGGAAGACTTGCATTGCTGTTCAGGCTGTTTTCACTGCCACACCCCTTCAAGTCTACACTGTTCAACTCTGTAGAATGACATGGGGAAAAAAAGTTCCATGTCAAAAACAGTAAAAACACAGGATTTTTTCGAATTCACAAAGAAAAGAAGATCTGAGTAGGTAGATATGATGACTTCTTCAAAACTGTCAGTGATTGGAATTTTACTCATCTTCTACAAAACCGAAAAAAATAACAGTGGCATGGTAAAGCAAAACAATCAACATCTGTCAATTTAAACGGCATGAGAACCAGGAAGAAGACTGGACTGGCCGATTGTTTTGGGAAACATCAAAGCAGAGAGGATCAGAGATGTCTCCAAGACTTTAGGTTCCCCTTTACCTGTCCCAGCCATTATTACACTGGCCATTCAGTCTTTCGTTTTGATGGCATTCAAAGAGTCCTGCTCTAGAAAGACTTTACAAAGCCACAAATATCCTTAAATCCGTGTCTCCCTGTCCCACAGCTCTCAATGATTGACCAATTCCTTTAAAAAATCTCTCAGATTGTTAAAGAATTTCTGACTTCCTCTGGAATTCTCCCACATTTCCATATCCATGAATCCCCATTCTCACCTCCCTCCATACATCAGAACAGATGACAGATGACACATGTGATAAGGCCAATCAACCCGGCTCATTTCCTAGTTAGTAACTAATTGATTCAAGTGTTTCATTCACCCAATTCGAAAAACAAGCCAGTTTGTTCCATACTCCACTTCTCCCACAGCTTTGGGTAAGGAGGCGCCATTTGTTCTCGGCTTTGAGTCCGGACCTGTGTTGGTTCGTGTTTCAGTATTCATTCTGGGTTTAATTTGGAAATGGATTGAATACTTTTATCATGTTCCTTTGTAATCTTCTGTTCAAGACTGAAAAAGTTAAAATTCCTTCCACCTGTCAGTGCAGGATATTCAATTAAACCCCAGAATATACTTGTTCTTCTCTGGACTCATTCCAGACCAGCAATATGTCTCCATGATATTTCTCTGATAATCCAGAGTGCAAGCCTTTGCGAATGTTGGTGTTGTCACTTCTTCCCTGTCTTGGAGCCCTTTGAGTTCATTTAGTTCTTTCTCCAGTGTATTCACATTTTCATTCAGGATTTAGAGTTTCTGGCTGTTACAGCCGATGTAATCTGAGTGTTGGGTGTTCCTCTAGGGTGCTCTAAATGCTGAGCAAGTTCCAGAACATTTGTTTTAACACCACTGTTTTTAAGTATCAAATGTTAAGCTTACTTTGATGCAGAGAACTGTATCTTTAGAGATGAGAAACAGCTGTGCTATTTCTCTACAGCTCGTAAATGTTATCGCCTTTACTGCCAATAATTAACACCTTTTCCAGCTCCTCCCATAAGACTGACTTGCAAAGTAGTCTAACAGTCATCAATTAGCTGAACAAATTAAAATTACTTTTGTGTAAAGGTAAACAAAGACAAATTGCTGACTACTAACCACTGTTTAGGAAACAAATTCTTACCCAAGTACATACTGGGCTTTGTTCTCCCTCCCCTAGATTTTCCAAGTATTTTCACAATGTCTTCCTTTTGTTCTCCTTATTCTTATAATTCTGATCTATTCCTTATTCCCCCATATAACTAAAGAGGCTCCACAGTTCTGAAACATTGCTTATTTTCCTGCATTTTACTTTGCACCATGTTATTAGCCTACTTTATTCGTTACTATTTTAGCATTCTTTTTCCCAATACGTAAAAGTTTCAGTTTTAAATTTAATGTGGGAAAAAAATCAATATACCATGCTGTACAAGCACACTAAAGAACAAGAACAGGGTAAAGTGTTTAAAAATGTTATTAAGGGGGCAATTTATATATTTGCAGCACTGGAAATACATGCTGTAGGGGATTTTAACTTGTCAAGATTCCTCCTGTGGGCATGATTAAGCCTACCTTCATGTTTCACCCAGTGGTATACAGTATGTAAGATTCTGATGGTGTTTGTGAAACTGGTATTTTAATTAACAGTATAAGATGCTAAGGAAAAAACAAAACTTTCCAAAAAGATGTCAGGTTATAGTACTTCTCTACATGGAAGGAGAAAAACCATACTTCAAGAAAAGCTAAAGTAATTTAACTTATTTTAGGTCATGGTTTCAATACAGTAGGTAGTGTAACTGTTTTAACCATTTCTGGTCCTTTAACTTTTGTTTTTTCTCCTCAGCAAACATTTCTCAGTAGCTGCAGTTTGCCCATAGCAGTAACACTGATTAGTTACAACTTTGATTTCTATGCTCTTTTAATATGACATTTCCTTCTCCCCCTATTCAAAACTTTTTATATTTACATTACTCACTTTTCCTCCATTTTGTTAATGATTTCAAATTGGATATACATACAGTATGGATATTTGCACATACATAATTAACATTTTTAAGTACAAAACATAAGATTTCTCCTTTTATAATTTACCACTGGCTTTCAACCCAACACACTGCTGTGCCACCATTTTGTCTCGGGGTATAAGAAATGTCACTGATAAGAATGTCAAGAGGTTATTAAGACCATCTTGCTACCCATCTTGTATGAAAACTGAAGGCAATTATACTTGCACATGTTCTGTAAAAATGGGACAGGACCAATACTTCTCTATGACAGGACCAATGCATTGTGACAGGATAATGTTGTGTCGCTGTCAAGTGGAGGACAGACACAGCTCTCAATGATGTCATATTCTGATAAGCATCCATCCAGCAGCTGGATAGGCTGTTGATTGGAATGCAGTGTATCTGCAGCCCGTTGTGAACTCACTGTTGGTTTACAGACAGAACGTGGAAACACTCAGGCCTGCAGGCTGCAAAATCCAATAGAACCCCAGACAGAAACCATTACTGAAAAATACTGCTTCATCTAACTTTCATAATTGTATAGTGACATGCTAATTTTTAACAGAAAAACCATCTACCTGTAACTTTTTTTCATTACAGAGACCTAGCAGAAACAAGGAATTGTATTGGAGCCTCTTGCAAAACTGTTTTTAACATTAGGAAGCTGTTACTCTTACCGGTATAAGGTAGGACAGTAACAAAGTATACAATCTGACATTCAAAAACAACAGAACTGGTTAATGCTGTTCAATCTCAGCACGTTTATTCCTATTACAGTAAACCTTCGGTTTAATGGGGGGAAGGGAAGTCCCTTATTGCAGGAAGTCCTTTAAATCACAAATGATGTTTATTCAGCTGAAAAACACTATTAAAAGAGATAAATATATACATATATAATAGTTCAGGTGGGTAGCTGCGTCAGCATGCGTAGGCTGCAAAGGAACAAGTAATAGGTTTATTCCATGCTGAAAAAAAGAAGAAAGAGAACACAACGTTTCGGCCGTGGAGCCTTCTTCAGGAGCCTTCTTCAGGTGTGTGAAGAAGGCTCCTGAAGAAGGCTCCACGGCCGAAACGTTGTGTTCTCTTTCTTCTTTTTTTCAGCATGGAATAAACCTATTACTTGTTCCTTTACATATATAATATATACTAACTGGATCTCTTGACTTCATTTTTTGCAATTGTGATAAACACAGTCAATGAAAATTGTTCCTGTACCTTCACATCATAAATATACAAACTTTTTACTTTTTAATTCGTGTCACTAATACTATATCACATTTGCTAAACATTAGGAAACACACACACCCATCCATTTATTTTCTAATCGCATAACCAGTACATGGTTGCAGGGGAGCCAGAGCCTATCCCAGCAAGCAGTGGGCGCAAGGCAGGATACACCCTGGACAGGACGTCAATCCCATCAGAGGGCACACAGACACAAACACACACCAGAGCCAATTTGCCAAAAAGCCAATGATCATACCATTATGGCTTTGGACTGTGGGAGTAAAACTGAAGCACACAGAGAAAACCCAGGTGAACATGGGGAGAACAAATAAATTCTACACCACCCCAGGACTTGAAGAATTGAACCCAGGGCCCCAGCGTTGAAACCTTACTTTACCTTAAACATACAGAGTAAAAAACACGGCATCATTTTTAGATAGAAAAAATTCAGGCTACCATATGGTTCAACAGCTATAAAGGTGTTTGCTTAGACTAGAGAGGCAAGTTTGCAGTTGGCTTACAAATACAAATACAAGTGTTTGGTTGTATTACCTATGAACTTGTGAGTGTTGTCATTGAGACATGATAAAACCTGCCTCCTCAAACTGTAATTATACCTCTATCAGGTCTATAAGTCATGCATGTAGAAGCAAGCTCTAATATCCCATAAGGTTTACACTTGCAGAGAGAAGAATATCCATCCATGAAATACCATGTTCATTTCACTGTCACAGAATACCATGCAGGCTTTATGGTCATTCAATACTGTATGCAGGAAAATATCTTCAATTCAAGGTGCCGAATTGAAAAAACCTAAAACGCTTTTAGAACATTGTAGGATACAAGTAAAGCAAGATATTTTTTAAATATGGTTCTATACAAGAATGTGCAATAAAAAACATAATTTGTTAACTCAAAGCAACTATTTGCAGTCTTTGAATTTTATACACAATTTTTCTACTGTAATTTTAATTAGTAATACCAATAAAGCATATATAGTAGCATATATAGCACATATAGACCTTATATATACTGACATTACATACATAGTCTTCAATGCAGTATGAAATGATCATATCAGTGAAAAGGATAAGTGACACTAATACACACACAGGTATAATCTACTCTGCTTCTCCTCACAAACATCTAGTATAATCTTTAACAATTTCCTTCATGAAGGTCCATGAATTGGCTAGTGAAGAAAATAATAACAGAATACCCTTTACATCATTCGGCACTGCTGCGAAGATATTAGCTTACCAGGATATAGCTGGTAGGACCCTGTGTGGTGCCACTTCACCAAATACCTCAAACCACTGACAGGAAACCATCCTCCAGAATCCATAACATTCTCATCAGAAAATTCCCATAACAGGAGGGGGAAAGCTCCCCTTGAAGGCATATGGCATTCTGCTGCTTATTGTTCAGTCCAAAGACACTGTAGTTTAGGCTATTCTTTATGCAGCTGCGCTCCTGCAACAGTCACGCAGCTTAAACACATTGATTGTCAGTCCTCTGGCCTCCAGCAGGAAAACAGATAGGGTGACCAACACAAAGCTCTTAAGAGCTGCAGATAAAATATTTAGTTGAGAGAGCGGTGGGAACTATAGACTCCTGTTGGCCACGGATCTTGCAATATTAATGCGATGCTGAAATAAACACTAACAGACCTACTTAGAATAAAATGATGTAAAAACCGTTTAATAAGCAACCCTTTACTTACAATAAAAAGTAAAATGCAATCTAGTTACATTTCTATTTTGGTGCTATATGGAATAATTGAAAAGACTTCCAGTAACGACTGCTCAAAAGATACACAGTTATGCTGAAACTATTAAAACATGCAATGGTACTCAGCTAAACTCGATTCGGAGAGGCTGGAATGCCAGTAGAAAATGTCAGAGCACATCCCCCTGTTGAGTCCCTCCACCTCCTTGGTATGAAGATAAACTGTACCAATGTGTGTGGTAAGAAATGTGTGCTTGTAGGTTTGCTCATCCTAAGATAATTCTTGCACAAAAAAAGGCACACTGGAGATGGGAGATTTGTTGTTCCCATTTTGGCATAAATCTGGAATCGCCGGGTATTTTTTACTTTACACCCCCTTAGTGGTTTAAGTTACTCAGCATTACGGTTACAACCCCTGTACAGCACAGGGAGAATGATGACCTGTGCATGCAAACCGCCAGAGCCGTTTGTTTTTTTCCAGTCTGTGAAATTTACAGTGCTTGACAGGCTCTGTTCCCTCTAATATATGTACGCACTGAGCAAACTAGAGTGTCACATGACACAACCATCAATGCAAAGTGAGCGACGTGAAGGTAAATGTGTTAAAGTAACTTGAGCATGTCCGAAACATCACTGGAAAGTTTGATTCACTTGTAACCTACTTTTTTTTTCTTCCACAGCACAATATACCCGGGAAGTAGCTGTTTAAATTCAATGCATGCAGAAATATGCAGTCCCTACTATTTTTGGACTTGTAGAACAACATATTTTCACATCTATAGCCCACTACAGCAGATTTAGACCAAAAGACACAGCACCACTGGAATCTATTTTCAGAGACATAATCACTGAAATGAAGCGTAATCAGTTCTGACATTAAACGGAAAATAAAAGATATAATGCCAAATTGGCAGTTTTTCTTCTTCCACATGGAAAGATATGAAGCTTGAGAAATTAGTTTGTATTTTGTGAAAATCTACAAGACCAATGATATATATGTATAGTATAAAATCAAATTTGGATTTTTTTTAAAAAACAAACATCTCACCAAAGTTAAAGCAAAATAAACTGTAAAATCTAGAACTAAGAAAATAAAAAAACAGCAACATGACAATATTTAAATTATTTCTGAATGCATCAAATCTATTATATCAGATAAAACTTCAACAGTGGAGTGCCTATTGTGGTATGAAGCCTCCTGAGTGCTAGGCCAGTTTAGGTTTGAATCAACAGAAGCTGACATTAACAGCAAAGGAATGACAAAAGGTCTAGCGAATGTTAAGTGCAAACTGTTAGTATGGGTGGTTGAAGGAAGATTACCCAATCACTATCCCAGACGAGGAGGCGGCAGTAAACACTGGCCCTGCTGTGGTTTGCCAAGAGTTACCACTCCTGGACAGATGGGGTGTGGGGGAGTGTGGTGGGAGGGTGCTATACGCTGCCTTCGTTCTAAGGTACTTCATGTCTTCAGAGGAATTTTTAACATCACTGATATTTTTACTGCAATTCTGAAGCAATCAGGTTCTACTTATATTCTAACATGACGCAGTTATGTGGGCAAAGCGTACTAGCCCCTGAAGAACATAACCTTATGCTCACCTCACTGCCCCACATTATGCAGTACTCAATAAGCACTTTCGGTGTAGAAAAAAATCAATTCATGGTAGTAATTTTTTTTTACGACTGCCTTTACATCTTTTTTTTTTCCACAAAAATGTATTTAGAGCAATGCTTCACATTCTGCATCTTATTTTTGGAACCACATTAATGGGTAATTTCAGGCATACACTAAATTATGGAATTGACAAGAGTTTATTATCTAGGTCAATATGTGCACAGATATAAACATAAAATGATGTATATAATCTATGGCAAAACTATGGTTACATTATTTTTCTTTACATGACTGAGACTAAGCTGAAGCGGCCCATTACTGCACTTTCCTACAAAGGCTGTCATTTCCACCCGCACTTGTGAGACAGATTGAAACCCACTTTAATGTCGCATTGGAGGAACGTCTATGGTAAGCATGAACACACACTGTGCTTGCTTGTGTTACACCAAGGGCAGCAGGAGGCGCTGATCTCACAGGGGCTGAAACCGGGAGAAGAAGCCTGCTTACTGCTGGTGAACATCCTAAAGGCCAGGCCCTAGATTCTGACATAATTAGGCTCAACTTTAAAACCCCAGTGCCATCCAACTGAAACAGTGTCGATTCCAGCTTACAAAACTGTTTCTGAACTCTACAAAAACTCCTATTTTTACACTAAACGATATCTTGTGCATAACAGCTCATCATGAAACAACTGGAAATTTAGTTTGTCCTGAAGTATTTTAAGCTCTAATACCACTGTCTCATTATTTTGTCATTTCCATTCTGCTTAATTAAGATTTTCCATATATTTAGTTTTATGTGTTGTGTTGTTTCAAGGGTTATGGAGACCAGGAGCATTCAGTGGAAGAATAGGGAGCAAGGCTCATGCTATAACCTTGGTATCTAAAGATTACGTACGCAAACATTCTTATCCATCGCTATTTATTTTAGGTTATATTAATACTCAAGATGCCAAAAGAACTGATATTCCAATAAGAGAAATGAGAAAAAAAATGTTGCCACCTTTTACATATTTAGAGTTTACATTGTTTAGAATGAAATGTCTTCTACTGGTATTACAACTTAACACAGAAAGATTCCAACATGATCTGCATGTAGAGTTAACTACTAAGTAAGGCTTAGGCAAAACCTAAGTTGAAACAGAATCAAATCAAATTTCAATTTGATTCTATTTGAGATGTATTCGGAAGCCTGCTTGTTTACAATGTAATCAGACCGCATCACATTATCAGAAATTCTGTTGCCTTGTTCTAAATCGCAAAATATGGTGTTGCGTGTACCAGGGAATCGAGCCTACTTTGCGATGTAAAACTTGAGATTTTACAAGTTACTATGTACATTTCATTTTTAGTGTGGTTTGAAATGCGCTCATCAATGCTGATTCTTTCTAACCCCGAAATATACAAACAGCTCTGCGTTTCCCCTTTAATCCAAAAAAGGCATCTTTTCACCTCATCCAATGTAAGAATATCAGGGCATTGCTACACAGCGAGTAATGATTCATCAACCTTTTCATCTCCAGGATGTATACTGGTACATAATGAAAACTCACATCAAGCTTTACCCCCTGAGCTTATATTTGAGTATTTTATTCCTTTTCAAAAATGTACAGTTATATTTTTTTTATTTTAGAAATCATTCTCTCCTAGTATGCCCAAAGACATGTCTCCTAAAAAATAAGTCAGTAAAGTCAGGAGAAGCTAATAATGGTGATAATGATAATAATAATAACAACAAACATTATGAAGCCAAACATACACATTATGAAATTGGATTCAATAAATGTATTTAAAACTAATGAGAGAAAAAATAATTAAAATAATTAGAGGGCCATAAAGTTGTAAGTATCCTATCTCACATCTAACAAAACGGTTTTCTGCCCAGAAAGTGGTCCTGAAAAAATACGTGAAAGGAATGTCCTACACAGTACACTGCTGGGGTCCAACTTCACCCAGCCCCCTCCTATTATGGTTTCTCCACTAGTTTCATTCTTGTTTGCCAAGACCACACAAGCAGACACACTACATGCAGAGGATGCAGGTTGTAAAAACAGCAGCTTGTACTTCACTTGACAGAGTGGTGTTTGGTTTTTTCAAGTGTCTATGTAAAATATGCGTTACCAGAACAGAGTTTTTAACATAGGAGCTATGACAATTTCTATGAAAGAATGCTACACTTAATTCTTTTTATATGGTTTGAACCTAATTGATATTACCATTTTACAATATTTAAAATGATGTAAATGTTGTGATTACAATGAATGAGTTTAAAAATGTATTTTTCAACTTGTATGGTCCAAGCTACAGTACCATTTAAAAGAAGCATTTTACCCTTAGGTTTAAAACCCAAACAAGTTCAAACGGGGATGAAGTCTTGTTGTGTCAAAAACACGTATGAACAAGAAAACCAGTTGGAGAACATTGTCCTTGGTGTTTTATTCTGAACTCCTCAGTCAGGATGGCATCTCTGTACAGTCACAAACACCCTACTATCTTTACATGGTTTACATCTTTACACTGATATTACTGTGGAATGTGAATATGAGCATGATCTACACATTAAAGATCTTCTTAGAACCAGCAATTGTCAGTAATGCCAAGCACCACCTTAAATGTTTCAGATATTATAGTTGTAAAAGGAAGAAAGTTTTAGAAAATGTTTTTCTTCCTTTATTGTATTATTTTATGTATTTTCTCATCTCTAAAATAAAAAATGAAGCAGGAGATTAAAGAACATAGGTAATAAAAGTGTTTCCGTGATGTCAAGATATAAGTAATGAATTATACTTCTAAACTGTATTTATAATAATAAATACTATACTTGAAAACTTAAGTTATTTTACCAAACAGCTTTTACCATACTGCAGGTCCAGAAAAGCATATCCACATTTCCACTGCATAAGTAATACTATATCTTCTGAATTAAAGCAATTTAAGTTGTAATGAAAAGATACAAGGGTAAACAGGCTTTTTTGTCATTTTACATTAAAGAACACTTTCTTTTTAATATATAGGATAAGGGTACACGAGTAAAGCATCTGGATATTTTAAGTTAAAGGTTTGGTAACCCATAGTAGAAAGGAGCTTGATTACCAATTTTGTGGAGTGGTGTCATCTTAACCATCTCCAGCTTAACACCAGCAAGACCAAAGAAATGATCTTTGACTTTCGAAGGAATAAGTCTCTGCTGAACCCTGTTTCCATCCAGGGTGAGAACATAGAGGGCGTACATTCCTACAAGTATTTAGGGGTACACCTGGATGATAAGCTGGAGTGGTCTGGTAACACTGACGCCCTGTACAAGAGAGGTCAGAGCCAACTCTATTTTCTTAGGAGACTCAGGTCCTTTGGTGTGTGTGGAACACTGCTACACATTTTTTATGAATCAGTGGTGGCGGCGGCCATCTTCTACGCTGTTGTGTGCTGGGGCAGAAGCATCATGACAAAAGATGCAAATAGGCTCAATAAACTTATCAAGAAGGCTGGCACTGTGCTGGGGATGAGCCTTGACCCCATGGAGGTGGTGGCTGAGAGGAGAATGCTGACCAAGCTCACAGCCATCATGAACAACACCTCTCATCCGCTTCATGGGACTGTTACTGGGCAGCGGAGCACATTTAGCAATAGACTGCTCCAGCTACAGTGTTCAAGGGAACGTTTCCGCAGGTCTTTCCTCCCGGCGGCTGTCAGGGTGTATAACGCTGCCCTCGGCTAGGACTGTTAGCCCTTCATTTGCTCCCCTATGGACAGCATGTTTACTCCATTGTACTTTTTGGACAATCAATCTGTATAAACCTATGCACATTTTGCACATATTTTATTGTTTCTACAGTGATTATGATCAGCACATTTTGCACACACTTATGTATGTATTTATTTTTATTTATTTTGTTGTCTTTTGTTTTATATGTATTCTGATGTCTGTTTTGCTTGTCTTGGGCTGGACTGCTGTAACACATCAATTTCTCTACGGGATTAATAAAGTATTATCTATCTATCTTATAATCAAAACAGAAATACAGTTACAGGTGCCCCATTCCAACTTAAAAAAATCTCTGCAGTATATAAATGTGTATAGTTGTTAAGCACGCCCCCAAAAAAACTTTTTGTAAAGAGTTTTACAATTGCTTGACCCACAGCTCAATTGCTGGCTAAAGTAGTTGACCCTCCATAATTTAACTTGGGTATGAGCTCTGATTAAAGAAAGCCAAGCAAACACTGAAGGTCACTTTAGGCTACAGGTATTTGCCCTGCTTTAAGAAACAGATTTAATAAATAGACAACTTGAAGACAAGAAAATAAATGAGTAAAAAAAATTCTTCTAACATTATTTTTTTTACTATTTCAACAGAACAATGAATTTTGCAACAAAGATCTACTGACTCTTCCAGTAATTTAAAAACATTTGTATGTCTTTAAACCAGCTCTCCAGTGTTGCAAGTCTCTAAAATCCAAAGTTTAAAAATGCAGAACCATCTTTTCTTGGGGAGATTTACCTGTTTCCTGGAGCAGAATATTATTGCTTATTTATTATTAAAATAAAACAGGAAAATTTTAGGTTTCTACAACAATTATGAATAATCTTACAGGGGACATATACAGTAAAGGACTTCCTTCTAGTCATTTGCCAACATCAAGCATTTTTGAAGTGATAAGGAAAAAGGGGTATGGTCCTGTAAAATACCAAGTCTACTGCATATCACAAAAAAACAACATTCTGAATTAACAGTTATCTTCAGCCCTATTCAGCAAGACAGAATTATCAAAAGCAATCTTTCATGCATTTTATTTCTTTCCAGCTAGAGGCCACAACAGCTGGTTTTGTATGTTGTCAAGTGGTGCCACACATTGTGGCTTTCTATCTAATGATCACCAGGCCTGAAAGACCTTTCTGTGCACTGAAATTTAGATGGAAAATTCTGAAATATTTTTTTTAATCAAGCCAAGTCAGTCAATTTCTGTGAGTAAGTTGCATTGCTTTCAGTTCCAAAGTAGCAAAGACAAAGCAAGGTTTACTCACCCCCGTCAGAGACAGCTGCAGACTGCAAAAGAACACAAAGAGACATGAGTGAGCAGCACCCTTCGTGACACCACATAAGACAAAGCCTTAATTAGCCAGCAGCCCCTAAGACATATCCAGGGATGCTGATTACTGGTGGCAGCTTGCTAAACAACTTTCTTTTTTAGAAAAGAAGGCATGACTAAGACCAAGTGATTAGATGAGGCTGCAAACATTTCTTTTCACACAGCTGTTACCAGCACACTGCTAAACTCCACCCATTTCCAGCAGTGCCCCAAGGAGCTCACACACCAGACTTGTCAGGTAAACAAACACTCTTAATGGACAATGCAAATCACTGACAAATGGCAACATGGCAGGCATGTGTGTCTGGGGAAGTAATACAATTATAGATTCTTATCACATAATGAATCATTAGGATTTGGTGAGGGCGATTGTGAGGGAAAAACCACTTCTCCATTTACAACACAGTAGAAGTCTTCGGCTATGTGCACTTCCTCCAGGATTTCTTCCCATGGAATTCCAGGTTTTATGCAAATCATGTTAATCATTGATATACTTCAGGCTTTTCTTTCTCCAAGTGATCTTTCAAGAAGGTTGATATTATTTCTAACAAGAATATTCATTTATTCAGAGGCAGGTCAGTACTAGATGGGACACTTCCAGGGAAAAACAGGCTACTGCCGTAAGTACTGGTGGACCAGTAGGTGGTGCTATTCCCTCTGGATTGGATTTTCCAAAACCATGACCCAGTATGGTAACTAGTGAAACTGCATAGTTTCTTCAATTCCCATGGCTCTGTTCTAAGGATGTAATGGTGTCAAACCTGGTGTCATAACTAAAGTCCACTCTGGAATTCAACAATCTGACCTTCCTGATGTGCCGTGTAGTAGGACTTCAGGAGCATAATAGATGTTATGTGTCACCAGGCTGACAGATGGCCCCACTTCTATCAATTTAAAGAGCTTTGATATGAGAAACACCATAAAAACTCAGTTATTATCAATTGGTATCTTTAAAAAGCATTCTACCTCTCACTGGGGCAGTTGATTTTAAGCTCCCTCCAAATGCAAATCAAGACACTAACAGAATATTTGAATGTAACCTAGTGACAAATGTTTCAGGCAACTTAAAGAAGACAATGCTATTATTATGTAAGACTAGCGTGACCCCAGTTGTCTTCACTATATCACATGAAATGACAATGCTGCAATCTGTAGTTTAAAAGTTTCTGGAACAGCCCCTGAATTTAAACCTTTATCATTCACAGCCAGCTTAAAAGAACTTCTTCATTTTACTCTGAAACAGGGTTTGGGGAAATTAGATTTGAGTTACTGAAAATGTACTGTGAAACCAAACAAGGAAATTGGAAACTGCTAAACTAGAAATCAAGCTAAGGCAGATTTTAGAAGTAATGCTCTCCTTTAAGAAGAGCTCAATAAGTGACAGACCTGTCTGTGCACTGAACAAATTGCAAAGTCATGGTACAGTATATAACAAACTCCTAGGATCCTGCAACATACAGCTTGATGAGGTTCTGAAATCAATAAGTGTCTGTACATCAGACAACCAAGATAGGCAGAATAAATTCCTTTTTAACTTTTCTTCTGTTCTTTTTGCTTGTTCTTCTTTTCAATAGTTTGCTAAAATGCAAAAGTTCACCTTATAAAGTGTGTCATTAGTCTTGAAATGAGGGTGAAGCAATAGCTCAAACAGTTCTCAAGATCTGTTGGTTCTATTTTTCCCAGATTGTTAGCCTCTAGTTGGCTTGTCTCACAGTGATCCATAATGAATACTAGTGGTAGCTGGTGACCTCAAAGAGGGAGGCAAAATGACAAAGAAGCGATGTAAATGCAAAGCAATTATAACATTGACACTGTATTATCTCATGCAAATGTCTTGTCCTACAAAAATTTAAAAAAGGCTTTTAAAAACAATTTTCAACAGCTGCCAAAATGTTAGGCCCCTAATCAGTGGAAAAAAGCTATTTGATGGCATGCATAACAACAGAAATGTCACACAGCACTTCAGAAGACTGATGGTACAATAGATTCACTGGTTGGGGATCTGATCTCTCTCTTTCCATACATCGCCCTGTCTTTTTTCCCCATGTAGAGATGTCCGTTTCACTGGTCTTTGCTTACAGCCTACTGGAATGAACAGTGTATCACACAGTGATAGTGCTTAACAGGTACAGACAAGGCTTGTCAGGGATTTGCAGACTTGATGTGTGGTTATCTTTTGCCAAACCTTCACATCTACCCTTCATTCCTCTCTTCTGTCTCTCTCTTCCTTCTTATAATCTATTGAAATAAACAGAATGAAGTCAATTAAAATGTATAACAACCCAGTTTTATAATTAGAAACACTCAATGAAGATATGTAACTGTATTCCCTCCTCTACCAATTTTTATTTATCCATCTATTTATGTATCACATACTGTTGTTGTGATTTTGTGTTTTGTACTTCTGTGAGAGAAGCCAAAGACAAATTTCCACAGCAGTGGACAATATATGTATAGTTAATATCATTGGGCTTCCCTCTTTCTCATGTTCTCTACTTAACCACAATGGAAAAAAAGAAAGATATACAGGTACGTATACACATTTTCACTATATTGTAAAGTTCGTCACATTCAAGTTTGAACTTTCGAGTTCAAAGTATAAATTCCAGTACAAATTGTATCAGCAGAATTAAGAATTAAATCTATTTTGCATGGTCCTGTTTTTCCTCAAGAATGTATCATGTTTGGCTACCTTCATCAGTGCTCCTCCAACACGTCTGTGTTCAATGAGATTTTGCCCTGGTAATTGTTTTACTTAAGCTTTTTAGAGTTTGCATACCAATCACTGCAGACCCAGTTTAAGTTTTTAAACTCACTGAAGCCATGATTTGTCCATATCTATAATGATGTGTTTGCAGTAAATGA
The DNA here is from genome assembly GCF_040954835.1 of Lepisosteus oculatus. NCBI lineage: Eukaryota > Metazoa > Chordata > Actinopteri > Semionotiformes > Lepisosteidae > Lepisosteus > Lepisosteus oculatus. The sequence goes on along the minus strand of NC_090696.1, from coordinate 40,794,220 downwards.
GGCCAACAATGAAGTTCTGCTCCCAATCTCAATGCACTCTCTCATAACAGCAGCAATCAAAAGTAAAATCCTCCTCACCTTCTACGTTGGTTGTGATAGCATAAAAATCTATCTTATTAAACATTGGGTTTTGCCATTCAGCACTGCCGTCCAATTTCACTATTAATATTTTTTCACATTGTAAGTATATTTAATTTAATGGAATACATTCATATATTTAAATTATTATGATGATGATGAATATGATGATGCTGATGATTTAGCAACCTTTCTGGTTTAGTACAAGCTGGAAGAATGGTGTGACAAAATGCAGTGGGCATTCAAAAACATAGTAAAAGTACAGAACAATATAGACTCCTACGATAAGCTTTGTATTGACTTTTTCTTATTTGTATGTGAAGTACAGTTTAACTCCTGTAAATGCATGATTCTAATTCTTAAGGTGTTTAGTTTCCTAGAATAATTAAACTACTACACATTCTGCAGCACTGCATGGAAAGCTTCTTAAGAAGTTAATTTACCCCAGGACCAAAAATACTAATGACTCATAAAAACTACAGGAGTATTTCAACAATAACAAAAAATTAAAGACAAATATAAATGACATTTTTTACAATAATAGATTGCTTTTTCAAAGTTTTCAATGTAGCACAAATGCAGACCTCATTCTTCAGGAAGCACTTCACTGAAGACACATACTGTACACACATCCAGGCACACAAACGATCCCAAAGACTACAAATATCATCCAGCTGTTTGTAGACTTTGCACAATAAAATACAATGTAAAAACAGTTACTCCTAGTTAGCTAACTCTCAGGGTCAAAAAAGTACTTTTTCTCAACATATCATATCATGACAATCAAGAAGCAGTTATTTCAAAATCATCACCCCAGGCAACCCCATATTTTAGGGCTGAGTCGAACACCAGCAATCTGATTACAATTCCCAAATTCACTTAGAAAAAGATAAAACTGCGGGAACCAAAGATTGTAACAGTTTGCCATTTAAGCACCAAATTCAAACATATCAGCATGACTAAAACTCTTTACAGAAACAACCAGCAAGATGAATGAGAGTGGCTCTCTCACGACTATCACTGCATAAGATTGAAATCAGCCCTCGGAAAGGCCTGAGATGGGTCAGCTCACAAAAAACATGCCTCCGCAGCCTAAACAATGAACAAAATGACTCCTGCAGGCCTGGAAAGCAGCCCAGACACAGAACATGCCCAGCTCCAGAGGGTTTACAGGCTTGTTCCAGGCATGAGAGGCCCACTACTGACTGTAAATCCTCCCATCCTAGAGCTGTACTGTATTTTATTACTGTTATTTTAGTCTCTGTATACTGCGTGGAGTTTGTGTGTTCTCCATGTGTTCACGTGGGCTTCCTCTGGGTGCTCTTCTTTCCTCCCACAGTCCAAAAACAAACTGGTAGGATAACTGGCTTTTGGGTAAGGTAGGAGTGTGTGTGTGGTTTTGTCTGTGTGAGCCCTGTGATGGGGTCTATCTGTGTCCGTTGGTTGCTGGGAAAGGCTCTACTCCCCCTCGACCCATTCCTGGATAAAGCCGTTGAAAAATGATTGGATTGACAATCTCTATGTACAGTATACAGCATGTATAACAATGACATGATGCATACTTGACAGATTTTTAATTTTCACTTTCACTAGGATGCTTGATTTCATTGGGTTATTGCTTGCTCACACCTGTGACGAGCACAAATCACTTTGCAGTGCAGGCACAGGGCACCGGGATCGAGAAGTAAAGCCCACCTTTTAGATATGATTCACAGAACTGACGTTTATTTGTGCAAGCTGCAGTTTTCAAATTTACCAATGGGTTTTTCCAGATTTTTCCGAGAACGGTCTGTTGACCATTCCCGGGGCCCGTGGGATTGAGAACCAAGACCACAGGTTTCAAAACCAGATTCTCTTTCTGTAATTTTTTAATCAAAGCAGAAAACAAAGAAACTGAACAGCTGTGAGTTCAATGTCACCTCAGACAAAAGCCATTGTAATTAAACTGTGGTTTACAATACAAAGCAAGATATGAGTAAAATGCCTGCATTTTGTCACTTTTATACACAGTGCAAAAAGTGTGTACAGTGGTACGTACTCCTAATAATCCCCATCTATGAATTGGCTTCATTACTCTGCTCTCCTCCCCACTGATAGCGGCACTATGGCTGCCGTCGCATCATCCAGGTGGACGATGCAGATTGGTGGTGGTGATGGAGGGGAGTCCCCATTACCTGTAAAGCGCTTTGAGTGGAGTGTCCAGAAAAGTGCTATATAAGTCTAAGCAATTATTATTATTATTATTATAAAGAACTGAATGTAATAAATAAGAAACTGCTTTCTAATATTACTCTGCATTGTATTCCTTTTAGAAGTGTTGATGATTCAGTCACTTCAAAAACGTTTGAATATCTTTCCAACTTCAGTGTATCTTCTTTATGGAGGCTATCCAAAAAGTTGTCTTGGCAAAGATGACCTCCAAGCATTATATATTAAATGGGATAACATAGAAACTATTCAATTACACAAATCCGTATATCAACTGAGCTGAAACTTATTTTATTTCTTACTGTTACAGAGTTGATCTTACAAAGGAACTTCAGCAAGCAGTTCCCATCCACCACATCGGAACCACTACACAGCCCTAATGAGTCTAGAAACTCATTTTTTAATAATAAGGTGGAGGTAGATTATTTGAGTCTTAATAATCACTTCAGGGTAATATTCTGTCCTGTTGTCGAACTGGAGTTCTGTTCTGTTTACAATGAGGGTCCCATCAGTCTTTGAGGAGGTCTCCTTTAACAGGAGGGGCAATGCTGTTCTTCCAAAAACCCTTCACACTGGGTCTTGGGTACGGATGAAAAGTTAGGAATTCCACCTTCTAACATCTCTTTTGCTTCCACCTCCGGTGGGTCAAATGAAGTGATTGTCAAGTTCAGAATACCAGCAACTGGGGTTGATGGATATCTTCTGCATGAACTTCTTTTTTTATCTACTTCAAGCAGATTTGGGTAGACAAATCAAATGCAACAATTGCATGTATCTTGAGAATGAGAATGTATCTTAATTAATTTGTCCCCCCAAATTTCTGCATTTCCAACAACATGACACCCTCACATTGTTAATAAAAGTGAACCACTTTCTGATTTGCACAAGACGAAAACTAACATCACCAATGTGACATTCTCCGAGACAGGTTTTGTTGCTACAAGCCTTGTGCTGGTCTTGCTTGCCTTCCACTGCTTTCTTCCAAATTTGTCTTGCAATCTCCTGCTTTAGGAATAAGCCCATAGGTGTTAATACAGTAACAGAATGAGCGGTGCTTCAATTCAGGACACTTGCTAAGCAGTGTTCTACTACATCTATGATTAAGGATGTGCTTCAGAACCTGCACATTGCACTTTACCACACCACTTGTGGCAGGGGTGTGCGGTAGGGTAAGAGTGTGCTTAATACCATTGCCTCTGGTGAAGTGTTGAAATTCTGATGAAATTGTAAGCTACTATCTGACACCAATTCCCCTGGCCCTCCTCAGGCTGAGAACAACATCCTCATAATCTTGATCGTGATGGCTGCAGTAACTTGAGCAAAACATATCACTTTAATCCACTTGGAATGCCTATCATTCAGCACACAAGGCACAGGCTCTGAAAAACTGATCTTGGGTAGAAAGAAATAAGTTGCACTGGACTAAAACCCACCAGTGTCCAAATAAATCTGAAACATCCTTTTAACGTGGCAATTTCTAGTGGAACGCAGTTAATTTCCCCATTAACTGTATTTTAGCGAACAACATTTATCGTCTTTTCCTGGTACATGCATTATTTTCACCACTATCAGAAAAAAAACATCTTGCCAATACCTAATATGAATCCTGCATGGCTGAAGCCCACACTTCGCATTTCAAAACAGAGGACACTGCATTAACAGAGCACAGTAGCAAAGATAACTCTGAAAAGAGGGAACATGACTGCAACAAAAATCCATGATCAGAAAGGGGGAGGACCATCTGTGTTTCTCCGGTCCATGTGATACATCGTGTTGTACATCTGTGTGACAGAATGTGAAACCAGCTAACAGGACGAGACCATGACAAAAGGACACAGTAAACTTAACAAGACATCTTTACTTAGAACTCAACTGTATCGGACATATTAACACAACAAAACAGAATGGAATTGTCTGTGCGGCAGCACCATCGCCATCTACCACTCAAATGAAATGTCCCTGTAGTTATAATTTGCAAGTACTTAGTTAAAATAGTCACTGTTTTCTTTCTTAAAACCAGTCTCAGTAACTTAACTGTGATGAAATCATACAAGTAAACCACTTTCTCATTTGCACCAGACGAAAAATAAACTTAGGTGGTTTTTCTACCTCCAACAATTTTCTAAAAGGACCTCACTCCATTTTGCAGGACTTACAATAAAGTATCAGACGCTGGTGTCCTCTATCTTTTCAATACTGCACAATAAAAATGTCACTTCTCAATCTGCAGTCATGATTCGTGATTCCAGATAATGATTCTGACCACTCGAAAGTCTTTTAAACTGTACAGTTTCACTTTGTTCTAAAACAGGAAGGCTTATACAGGTGATTCTCAAATCTCGGTCCAGAGAGACCCATTCCTCTGCTGGTTTTCTTTCCAGCTAGGAGCTTAATCATTGGTGCTAATTAGCTCTAGTAATTAATTTCCTTGCTTCCTTGCTTGCTAAACTTATCTACACTCAGGTTTTGTTTTCTAAAATACCCCAATTATTTAGATAAAAATCCACCACAATAAATTTTATGCAGTCTCTCCACAAAATCCCAATTAATTTGCACCCTAACTGTTTACTGAATAGAGCTTAACAGGTGACCATCTTATGATGAACAGATTCAGGTGGAAATGACACTGTTTCAGACAACTGCTACACTGAGTCACTGCTTTTCTTCTGCTTAAATCCAATTAGTCACAAATGAGATCACACATCTGAGTGAGGGCAGTTCTGAAACTCACTAATTATTCCAGAAAAGATACCAATTATGAATCCCATTCAACTTTTTAAATGCAGAAAGAAAATTAAAAAACAGGCATTAAACAAAGTTTAATCCAATTAATTTGTGATGAACAACTTGGTCAGAGCTAAAACCAGACAACCACCAGGACTAGACCTGAGAACCACTGGTTTAGATCTTCCACATGGTTTTGTCAATATGGGCAAATAAGTTGTAACATTCAAGCATTAGAAAACTACTTTCAGTTAGATCTACAATCATGGGACACTTACATTATTTAATAGGTGACACATGCTTTATCTATGCTCTCTATCTATTATCTGTTTTCTCTAAATACTGCTGATCTAGAATAGAATTCATTCTAAGTAGAAGTTGAGACTTCTAAGTAGGCAGTATTGTTATGTCAACACTTTCAGCAAATGAGGGTGGAATATTACACCACTCTAATACTAATTTATTTGACAGAACTAGGGATAAACTCTCAGTACCCCATTATGGTACCCTGCCAGTAAACTCCGGAAGTTCCCAGATCATGGAAAAACACTTTTGCTTATGATTTGCTTATTCAATGGAGCCAGAATCTTTATTTACCCCCAAATAAATGTGTATCTGAGGAAACCTGACTGGAAGCTCAACCTGCCAGCAAGTATTCATAGTCAAATAGCTAATTCTAAACACAACAAACTACTGTAAATATAAGTGTAAATTATAAGTGTCCTTTCACCCGAGCCTGATTTACAACCTATTCTGTCCCTATTAGATGCTGAGAATGTGTTCATAGCCTATGTTTTCTCTAGTACTACATTGCAAAGTGGATCTTCGAAGCACATTATCAAAACGCTTCACTATGTTCAAAACTCAGCTGATAGAATCAGACCTAAGCCCACGTCAATACCGGTCCTGTTCTAGCCTCCTTGCTTTATCTCTCAGTGTTGTACAGGGCTGACTTCAAAATCCTTCTCCTAACAATCAGGCACCTTCCTACCACATGGTGAGCTACTCTGCTCCATCTTGAAAGCTCTGCATTCTAATTTCTGGTTTGTTGTGTGTCCCTATGACAAGATGCTATTCACTGGGCGACAGGGCTTTGTAGATAAATGCGCTTAAACTCTCTGCCTGAGACTGAACAAGTCTTTTCATCTCAATCTTCAAAAAGTATTTAAAAACACATTTGCAGTTTCAGTGATGACAGCTTGTGCATCACACTTATTTTTAGCAACTTCATAGTGGCATCAAGTTCAACCAGTATCAGTGGTATAACAACAATCACCAGGCCAAAGTTGAATGTACTCAACATTAGGAATGGGGCACAGCTACACTAAGGTTGGAATAGGGTGACAGTACAGAGCACTTCTCTTGAACAGAAAATACTACAAGTAACCAGGATTCAAATGCATTAACAATGTCAAACCGGTAGACCCCTTCTTAATCGAAGGTGAAATACAAACAAGAGGACACAAATGAAAACTACAGAAATACATTTAAAACCAAGAACAGGAGGCACTCCTTTCACAACCAGGAGAAATATGGAACAAATTGCATGGCTGTGTTCTGTCAAAAAAACAGACAGAATGGGATCCTCTAATTAATTAGCTAGTTGCAGCCAAAATACCTGGATGGGTCAAGTCCCATTTGCTACCTTTGTAATGAAATTATGTCACAAAAAAATGTTGTTAAAGAAACATGAAATAAAAAGATTTACAGAAACAGGAAATAAAAAAAAAACCTTAATGGCTCCAACACTACTAATATTTCACCCCCTCTCTGGAATCTGTAAGACTCAACATGCTTAAAAACCTCCCAAAGGCACCCTAATACAATTTCCTGGATACCGACAGTTTATGTTAGTACATAAAGAACATGTAGTGCAGTAAGTACCTTCAGTTGATGAATAGCTTAGTGTAAGTGTAATGCGGTCACTACCAGAACCCACCAGGGCTCAACTATGTTGATGGTTTTTTGAGATGAACAAGACACCTAACAAAATACCATGTTAGGAATGCTGCTGGAGCCTGATCTGATCATAGAAAATAACCAAAGCTGGGTCTGGGATAGGAAACCTCTAAAGAAAGCCAGGTTGCTGCTGCTGGTGGTATTGGTGGACCTATCTGAAGATGCTGCTTCCTCTCCGTACTAGAATTTCCATATAAACTTCCCAGCACAGTGACTGTGACTGTGGCTGTTGTGCTGTAGGAGGTGCTGTCCTTCAGGAATGGTGAAGTAATTTCTCACTTCTCCACCTGATCAGCTGTGCAGTGGAGCTGCTGTCACAGAATGGCTGCTGCATGTCTGAATTTCAGTGGCAGACTTACTTACAAGTGCTTTGAGATCCTTTAAAGGACAACTGCAGTCCCCATTCCTTAGACTGGTTATTAAATCTCCTTAACAAAATAAATGTATGGACAAATTTAGAATTCACCACAAAATCACAAACTTTTATGGAAGTACTGTAAGTGGCAATGTTGTTGCAAACCCCTGGCTGTAAGAGTTTGTGCGAAAAGTGGCCCTTCCTGTTCACTAGTGACTGTAACGACCTACGTAATGCAACATTCAAGCGAACAGTACAGGTTTTGCAGCTGACATTTGGTCGCAGAAATGTTTCAACATTGTCTGCATGTAGAATTAACAAGCAAGTAGTATTTGTCGTCAAAATCGTCTCGAAATCGAGAGCAATATTTCTATTTGATTAAAAGACATGTAATCACAAGCCTGCTTGTTTACAATGTAATAGGACCGCTTCACGTCACTGGAAATCCTGAATCGTAAAAAATATGGGACTGGGCATACCTGGTAATTTTGTCCATTTAGTGATATAAATTGGAGGTTTTACAAGTTAGTGTATTTTTTATTTTTATTTTTAAAATCCACTCATCAGTGCTGATTCTTTGTAACTCCAAAATATAAAAACAGCGTTGCAGTTCCCCTTTAAGATGAAAAGCACTAGATAAATGCAAGGAATTATACTTCCAATTCAATCAATGAAACAGTGCTGACAGGCCTTTATTGCTGCTAAAGAATGCAACACTAATTTCTGCAAACTATGCCAGTATTTCTGAAATGATTCTCAGCAAACAAGAAGCTATTGGTCAACATTTATACAAACATGCTTAATTTAATTTTAGCAATTATAGTCATGCATAACACATTAGTGCAGTTAAAAACAAAGGAGAACATCATGTTCTGTTATAACTGTTATATGAACTGAATTTACACAAGTAGCCCACAGATGTGTTTTCTGGTTAGGTTACTGACTGTAGTACATGTTTTCGTGCAAAATTCGTGCAACTCCAGACATGTGACATTCAGATAACAAGTATCGTTTATCAGCATCTTTATTTCTAACCCATGATTATAATGTCTCACAAAAATAACACAATGTAAGTTTGATACAGTGACAAAATAGAAAGTGTAAGATACAAGGACAAAACGATAAATGAAAGATACTCAGGATGACTATACAAAACAAAAGTGACACAAGTTAAGATATTCTATATCCATAGTTCAAAACGTATTTATACAGGGCAAGGGCTATTTGGAAATACATAAGCAGTGTTCAGCTCCAGTCAATTTGTTTCGTGTCACAACAAAGTACTTTAAGCCTATGATGGTTCTGGATAAAGACTGATAAAAGGTAGACACATTCATATTGCAAAACAACTACTGTATTCTCCAACACTGAAGACCTTTTACAGAACATCTGAGGAGATATAGAAGTTTTTCCATTTGGAGAATATTTAGTTACACTTGAAAATAAAATGCCACTAATAAAGTATCATGCTGTAACTGTTAAGATCTAACAATTAATTAACCCAGATTTCTGCAGCTCTGCAGGTGTTTTGCTAAAATGTTCTTGGTAGTGAACAATACAAGTGTGTTTCATGACAACAGTAATGTGTTGTCTTCTACTTCAAATTTTAAGCACAGGGCTAAATTACCAATGTTCAAATAATTCTGTTTACCATATAACACACATTTTTTAATGTTAATGTGTTTCTCTCCCAAAATCAACCAGTTTCAGAGATCAGTTCTATTTTCTACTGGCCAGCACACCTGTTCTGGTCTCTTTCTATTCAACAACCAAACCTCTCTGTCCTTGTTAAACAACAGAGCCAAAAAACTACACACAGCCTCTTGTGTGTATACAGTATGTGTTTATATATACTCTGCCCCCCCCAAAGATTTTGAGACAAAACTTATTTTTGCTTGAGAGTAAAAGCAAAAAAGCACTGGTCGTTTGAATTATGATGATGAAATGTAGTGTTTTCTTTTGGGCAATCCCATTCAAACATTTGATCATATGTCCCAGATCTTGGGACACATCCATCTACTTTCTAACTGCTTACTCCTGGTGAGGTAACAAGCTGAAATACCCGATATGATTTTCCTCGATATAATTTTAACAAAAGTTCGATAAATGTTCAATATATATGTTTATGCTTTGCGCATGCGCACAAAATACTGTGCGAGTGCACGTGCGTGTTGCAGACCGGGCAGCTAACATGGTGTTGTTTACCCACACGGTGGTGGCTGACAGGATTATAGTTAGAGTGGAGAAATGAGCGACACTGAAGCAAATGTAGTGCTGCCAACGACGAGCTAAAAGAGTTGTTTAATTTACCAATTAACTGTCTGGTTTCTTCAACTTTCACTCAGGAGAAAAAATCTGCCTTTAAACTTGAAAGAAATAATGATTTGACATTTATCGTGATAATTATCGAGATCGACTGATATGAAAATTTTTATCGTGATAATGTATTTGGCCATATCGCCCAGCCCTACGTGGAGGACATCCTCCCTAGATGTCTGAACAACTCAGCTGGCTCTTCTTGACCCAGTTTCTGTACTCCAAAGTTCTCCCTGATTACAGAGCTTCTCACCCTGTCAGAGACACTAAGCCCAGAGGCCCTGTGGAAAAAACGAATTTCTATGACTTGTACCTGCAACCTCATTTTTTCTGTGACTACCAAAGGACAGGATAGGGACGTAGTTCGATCTCTCTCTTTGAGCCAATAACATATAAAATGTAACCCACTGAGCTCACCAAGCAACTTGTGTAGTTACTGTACCTGACATGCTTTGCTGCAGATACTGTGAGTTCTTGGCTATTCTTAGGGAGTTCCCACTTTCATTGTCCTAATGTTTGTAAAAAAAAGCATGCTCAGATGGATTTAAATCTGAAGATTGACTTGGCTGGTCTTAGAATTTTCACTTTTTGTTCTCCTGATAAATGTCTGTGATCTTAGGAATTAATTCTCCTGCTGCCATGATCAGTTACATTATCAAGAAAGCAAAGCAAGTCAGTTCCAGAAGCAGCCGAGCATGATCAGGTACTAACATGACCTCCACCATGATTCAGAAATTACCAGGAAGTTCACGGATGAGTTAGGAGAGCTCTGAAAAAAAGAATATGTACAAATTACACCAAGAGAAAACTTTTTTTACATCAAAAGTGATGAGAAGGTCAAAGAAAGCAAGTGATGAGAAAGCGTGAAGAAAGAAAGGAATGGTAGCTACTCCAAAGACAACCACTACATCTGCAAAGCATGGTGGTGGAATTACCACCTCTGGTAAAGGCCACCTCTGGAACAGGCTCACTCCATCTAATATGATCACATATATGCATGAAAGTACTCACAAATAAAAACATTTTTGTCTTTGCTGTCCCAATACTTTGGATGACACTGTATATGCCACATGAGTGGCGCAGGGTTTCACTACAGCAAACCATCTCTGGGGCGTTTCCACCCTCAGAATAGCTGAGAAAATGATAGGTGACGCAAAGCTGCACACTGTGTGTGAGCCATGCTGTCGTCTACATTTACACATATACATACAAGTGGCTGCCCTTAAAAAAAGGCAAGAGAATCATTAAAATGGTTTGAAATTCCTCTCTTGTCAACAACTGGTATTCTGATATTCAAGTTTATTAACTTCTACAATAAATCATTCATAGTTTTTAATTTATTTACTGTCTTGTTTTGTAATGTACTTGTATCTTATTTTAATTGTTGTATTCCAAATTTGATGGCATATACCCATCCACAATATATACATTTTGCACTGTGTAATTTTTTCAGTGGTTGGAATGGGTAATTATTTATTGTACTTACTGGATCGACTCAATGCAGCATCTGCAAATGATTAAGATTTTGCTTACAACAGGGAGAATGAGGACCAGGAGATGTGCTCCTCCACACACTCAGCTGTCAGAGCCAGTCCTTGTGTGACAGGCAGCAAGCCGGCCGTAAGGGAGAGTTAGTGACATCACTACAGGTTGCTGGCATCTATACATCCATAATCCCTGCCAACACTGAACACTGGTCGACAACGAAGGCCTAAGCCACTCTGACGATATCCCAGCCACAGAGCGCTAGTGGGTTCGCACGGAGATGTCTAACCTAACTCCTACAGAGCATTGATGCTATTACTTCTCAGTCCACTACAGGGCTATGTTTAAAGCTAAAATCACTCACCCAATATTAAATACAGAGTTTCTAATTAAAAACTAATCAACTCTATTTTTATCTTAAAAATAAAGAAGCATCAAAACCTTCTACCACAGTAAGCAGCACATTATTTTCTTTGTTACGGAGAACAACACTATCTTCATTTGCATTAGCACTAACTTTGGAATGGAAACAAATATCACATTTTTATTTTTTCCAGTTCTACATATTCATATATGAAGAGTATTCAAAGCAAACGTAATAGCTCCAAAGCAAGAGCAATGGATATTTACCATAAGAAACGTCCATTTTTGTACATTTTTGTCACAGACAGTAAATAAAGCATAAACATTTTTATGAATTCCCTATGTTAACACACAGTATCTGGAACTCTCTAGTTGCAAAAACTTAAACATCTTCATTATGTACACATAAGTATATCTTATTCTATACATTTAATCGTATTTTTTACCTGTTTACTTGCACAATCAGGAGGTGTAACTGTTTGCATACTTGTAATCATACAAGTTATACCGGTATAATAAATTACACAGATCCTACATCATGTGCTACACATGATAGACTTACTATATGAACCTGTACAGCTGAAAAAATAAAAGTGTGATATCAACCACTCCCACATAAACCATTTCAAATTTTATGAAGATGATGACATGAAAAAGGCTTTCTGTAACTGTTTTTTGTTTCTGAAACTTCCGATTCACCACCGTTTCAAAAAGAAATGAAAAAGCTTTCTATTACACAAGACAAAATCTCTTGACCTCTTAATACCCAAAAGTTCCGAAAGCTCTGTGACTTGATTGTAAATTTCAGGGAAAAGCAAAAACAGATGAAACTGAGAAAAAAAAGGGACCTGTGAATGAAGGCCTTTCTTGAACAGAAACGTTTAAATTCAAATAGACTGGGAGTCCTCTAACTTAATCACTACTCAGGGATTTGTTCCAGCTTGAAAACAACACGATATCTGAGGACAAGAAGCCCAACAGATAATAGTGAACAAAGCTGAGCAGAGATGAACAAAGAACTGAAAAGACAACTTGGCAATTGACAACCTGCTTGTTTTTAACAGGACATTATTGAAACCCAGGAAGACCAGGCTAGGAAACCATTCTGGCAGAGAAAAACATCCTCTTTAAAGCACCAAAAAAGAGCAGAATAAACCATGAAATAATAGACTTTCTTGCTATGCAAACAGGTATGAAAATCCTTAAATACTGGACATATACTACAAAGGGAGTCCTATTTCTAGATGTACACAGATTCTGAAAATACTTGTGGCATATTTTTACAGTATCATGAAGCATGTCTTTTTCAAAGTACAACTCGCTAATACAATGATCTGGCTCAGTGCTTCTTTCTGAATATAAAGCAGTTCATGTGAGCTATTTCTTTAACTAGTGAAAAATAACAGAAAATAAAATTTCACTAAATCATAATGCAACTACTACTTAATTGACTCAAACGTCACACATTCTTCCATCTGTATATTTTTCCGGAATGCTAAAATGACATTTCCAAAATCTAACCCAAAACCTCAAAATGTTTTACAGCAGTGGAAACAAATCAGCAAAAAACAAGAAATTAATTTTAAAAAGTCTTAGTTATTACTGTTGAACTATAAATAAATAAGCATTACTTACTGTATTATGGTACCATATTGCTGCTTTCTTAAAAGAAAGTCTTTTTTTGAGGCTCATTTTCCTTCGCTCAAAGGAAGTTTTTTCTAGTTACATACCTGATCAACCTACACCTTATACTGAGCTGTAATTGTACGCAACAGCCATGCCTGTACAAGTCAGACTCAAACTTGACAAGGCACTGACTAGGAAGTTCCATTCTACTCTCAGGCAGTTCCCATAGCAACAGACCACTGCAGGAAACGGTTGATTTGTGAGGGATTTAGATGAAGTCACATTTATCTACCCAAATATCAAACCAGATTGATTTATTTTCCCTTTTGTGTTCACTGATTTTATATGTGAATGTTTATTTTCAACTAAACTCAAAAGGCTGGACCTTTCACAATCAATCTGAACATTTTATGTAAACTATGTTAGAGAACTCAGTAAAAAAAAACACTTTCAAAATGTCATATGGGCTTTAGGAATTTTAGAGCTTTTTCTTTTTATGCCTGCCTCTTTTTCCAAACTAGTTCCATTTGTCTATACTGGCCTGGATTCAACTAAAATAAATCAAGTATTTTTTCCTTCCATAAATTCTACAGCAATGATTTACTGTAAACCTAAACATCCAAACCATAACCTAAAAAAGGTGGTCATTATGACTAGTAAGTTGTTGGTTTTAAAGACATTTTTGTTTCCAAAAATATCCCCACACTGTAAAAAGACAAAATTCTACAGCAAATGACAAACAGTTATCTTTTCAGGAACTATTGTCATGTGAAGCTGATGAAAGACAGTTTACCCACAGAAAAATACAGTACATATTTTAATAACAGTACACTGTATGCCAAGTAAAGGCCCAATTGAAATGAGAAGTGTTTTACTCAATTCATATGGTTCAGTGAAAAGTCTCAGTCTTCCTTACTGCAATTTCCTGTCTAAAAATATTAAACATTCTTAACACATGGCACTTCTTTCAGTCTCCTTGCTCCTGTTTTGGCAATAATGAAAGCTACTGTTGGGTTATTTTAAACCTTATATTTTTCTTCAGTTTGTATGATTCCTTCCATGTTTTTCTACTTCATTTGCCTGCTTTGTTATTCTAGAACTGTTTTTCTAACTGCTATTTCTCCACATTATCTTAACGATACTTGCACTATCTCATAAACATCCTTTCTGTCTGACATTTCTCTCACAATGTCTTTGATAACAAGCTCTGTCTGAGTACAGCTATCTCCATGATGCTATTATTACCAGTCAAAATAACTGTCAAACTCCAAACACTAAGAAAAATTAATACTGAGCTTCAAGTGGGAGTTATGCTTTATTGTTTTACATGTTGTATGGTGCATGAATTACCAGGATGATTATTTTCGATTCAGTTTTTAGCTTTGCATTAGAAATCGTAAAGAAAAAGATTTAGTCTTTTGCCTTTGAAAACTGTAAGCTCACTATAATTCTCTTTCCTAATAACTTTGAGATGTTTGGTATGCTTATTTTGTATAATTCAGCAACTATCATTTACATTTCTACTTCTATGACTACTTTATCCATCCATCTAACTTCTAACTGCTTTATCCAATACAGGGCCGCAGGGTTGCTGAAGTCTATACCAGCAAGCAATTGAGGCAAGGCAGGATTCACCCTGGATGGGCTGCCAGTCCACTGCAGGGCCCACACAGACATAAACATAATCCCACTAGGGCCAATATTACAGAAGCCAAGAGAAAACCTGGGAAGAACATACAAACTCCACACAGATAGCACACCAGGTCCGGAATGTGAGCCCAGGGCCCCAGAGCTGTGAGGCAGCAATGCTCACCACTGTGCCACCCACAGCTACTTCAGTCTTTCATTATTTAGTTAATTCCAGATTCTTGGTACTGTATATCATTGTTACTTATGCACCTCTGTCCATAAATACTGTTTTATCAGGCAGAAAAGGACAAGCAGCACAGGTGTTTGCAGAAAAAAAAATTAAACTGAACATTAATGTGAAATTTGGTTTACCACTAACGTGCAGCATATTAACTGGAAAACCGAAATTCATTATTTACTTCTGCAGCAAGTTATACACCAACATGCTTGGTGAAAAAAAAGTATTTGTAACACTAACACGATAGATATCATCTACTGCTTGTCCTGCTGTGTTTCTGAAAACAGATCTTAAAATCATCAATTCCATTTACTCATCACCTATCCATGTGCTGTATCCCAGACAGCAATGAAGCCTGAGGCGAGACAGAATAAACCACATACCTACAGGCAGGAGTCTCTTAATCCTTCCCTGTCCAAAAACATGATGATATTTAGATTTCGAGCCGACATTTTCTTGTGAATCAATTCACTGCTCCCTTTCTAGTGTTTTAATATTTTCTGCAGTACATTAAGCAGACTTGTCATGGAATGTCATGTCATGTCATTTGTCAAACTGCTTCTTGTTATGGAATATTAAATAAAATATATATTGTCACAAAAGCTTGCTTAATGAAATATAGTTTCTCAGCAATCCCAAGCATCATCACATAACATCACTCTCAATGTCCACTTATCCAATTCACAGTCATATACTGTGGTTGTCTTCATTTTAATTTTAGGTTTTAATTAGTCCTGGGCGCAAGTCAGGATACACCCTGGACAGGATGCCAGTCCATCGCAGGGCACACACAAACACAAATTCACACCAGCGCCAGTTTACAGAAGCCAGTTAACCCCTCGGCATTACTGCTTTTAAACTTGAGCCTCTTTTATTCCAGTAAAATAGACTAAGCATTTTTCATAAGCAAGCAGTTTTCAATTTATTCAGGACACAATGGGGTAAGCAGAAGAGACCACAGTCTATGTTTTTATTATTTAAACAAGAGGGAAATTCTAGATGATAAATTTTAGCTTTGCAACACATGGTATTTAGATGTTTCTATTGTAGCATTTAGATTCAAGAGAAAACAGATTTAAAAAAACACAGAAAAAGACACAAGAACAAATGAAATGCTGACTCTTTTTTAATGTTATGTGGATACCCAGTAAGTATATAATCCACTCACCAATCTGGCCTCCTGTGTCATAGTCATTGTGACCACTAGGTCACACTGCTTCCTCAAACTATCACAAAGCCACAACCACTAGCAAAGAAATTGTTTGTCAAATTCTCATTTCTGTTTTGTTTTCATTTTCACAAATTGGGACTTTCTTTGTTTTCATGCAAAATTCCCCCCCAAAAAATAATACTTTCCTGTAATACCTTCAGCCACCCCCTTCCAGACATGAAGCTATAAATAACCTGTCTCTGAACATGACACCTCCAATACTGCACTCCAACGGAAGGATAAACAAATCTCCTGAAAACGTTTGCATGTTATTCTAATCCCTTCAGACTAGGTTGCAAAACAATTTATGCTGCAAAAAAATCTATAACTCTGAAAACAATATTCGATAAAGTTCATCCGTGAAGTGCTTATGAGTATATATGATGTTCCCCTGAGAATATTTGAGAATTTAGATCTTGTGTACAGCCAAGATAATACTTGATTTTTCTCTCCAAAGTGGATTCTAAGATGTTGCTTTTTTGAGCTTATGTTGAGACAAAGGAACAAGACATACAGAACAAGGCAAGTGTTTCATTAAAGACAAGCAAATTCAAACCAACATAACTGCTGGTACTTATTTCCCATCAACAACTCCATCTGTACCATAGAGTACCTTTCAAGCTCCAAGTAAATACAATACAAAGAATCTTTCCTGTTGCTAACTGTTAGGCTGTTCTGTGTGAAATTGAGGTTGGTGTTATCAGTGATATATAGATTAAACTGTGATAACCTGATTTATTGTTATAATAGTAAAAAACATTTAAAAAAAACTTGACACCACCAAGCTTTCTGATGAATCCTAGTTACAGTCATTAAGCCAGAGAATTCTTGTCTTGTGACTTCTAGTCTAGGACTGGATGGGTGTCAATGGACGTACAGTGACATCGTGGCCAGTCTGTTCATTTATTTGCCTTTGAAGGAACACCAGCAATCTTGGGGAAATACACTAGTTGCCATTTGGTCAGTGTTGAGTTTTTGAGGGAAGCTAACTGAGAAAGGGAAAATCCACTTAAGAACAGTATTCAAAAACAGAAGTGTGCTTGAGCCAGCACAATCTATTGTTTTGTTAAGTTTCTGTTTTCAATCTAAACTTGATAACGTGAGAAGTCGGGCTGTATGCTGTGATTCCAATTCCCAGAAGTATTTATGGACTTCGCAGGATGTCACGGAGTCTCTCCTCTGATGCTATCTGAAATGGTCCCTAAAATGAACCCTCCACATATTCCGTGGATCTTTTTGCTGCTGCCTTGCTACGTATATATTTTGCAATTCTCAATCCCAATGTCACGCGTATCATCAAAGTATCTGTAATCTGGAATTGTTCTCTCCTAGGCCTTAAACCTGCAGTTATGTTAAAAAAGCAGAACTTCAAAAGGCTCCGGAAAATATATCAGTAATTATCAGTAGATACCTAACTTACTACTCCTGGAAAAGATTCCAGAATGGGACACAGTTGTTCATTTATAAGCTCACTTATCCGTAAATAAGCTATAAGAGCCATCATACATCATCAGCTGTATGATTTAGGTTCTGATCAATGTACAGAATTTAAACTCTTCAAATTAGTTACTGATTATTGCTGCTTTTTACCCATTTGTGTCCTGTTGGTTCTCAGTGCTGTCTTCCATACTGCTGATCATACCACCTGACAGAATTAGAGACAGCACAAAAAAGTATTGGAGCCGTTTCATCAGGGTTCTTATTTAACTTCTAAAAAACAATCTGTGATCCCTGCATACAATTCAAAATATTGCTGATCACCTTTAAGGCCTTGAACAATGTGGGCAATGACTACATCACTGAACAGTTAACTCCCAATATACATACTGGTGATTTGCGCCCTTTGGACTCTTGGCTTTCTTACAGGTCCAAAAACAAGGCTATGAACTGTGGGAAAACATACTGTCTGTTCTGGTGCTCCCTGGCTGGAATGAATTCCCATTCCATGTTAGACACTGCCAATAAGTTAAACACTTTCCAATACTGTTTTACAGCTTCCATTCTCACTCTGGATTTTAATTCTGTTTAATTTAAAGTATGTCTGTCTTTTTTCTTCAAGTCTTGGACAAATCTTCTGTTAGGCACTGCTTTAGTCACTGTGGGGCTCGTAACTGCATCAGATGATGAATAATTCTGACAGGTGGGCATGTCAGATGAGTGGACTGTGAACATGGATCACGATGGAGTAGATTAACATCTGGCAATTCCAGAGAGGGGAAAACTATTCCTTGAACAGTAACAATTACTCAATTCTAAATAGATAAATTCCTACATCCAAGCTGTGTAATAAAGTCTCACTGTTCATTTACACATTTACAGAGCAGCACTTTACTGGAAATGTTAAAAGTATACATTTCTATCCTTTATGTATGGAATACAACAAGAAAGATCTTAAAATGGGTCACACCTAAAGCAGACCATGCAGCCAAAACCTGGTGTTTCTATTTTTTCAGTTCCTTAGTCTAGAAAATTAAATGTTCTCTCACAATGTAGGTCTAAAGAGAAAATCAGTATGACCTGGAATTCTTTTTAAAATTACTTTGACCACTTTCATGATTACCATTTACTCTCACTTAGGAATAATAAAAGGGCAGATGCCCTCCTCCAATAACCAATTACAACTCTTTATTCTTCATTTATCCATTCGTTATGCAATCATTAATAAGTTGGCGAAGCCCTTTCTTTTACACAAAATAACGTTTTTTGCTTCCTTTTCTCTTTCTTTGAAGTACAATATGTACCTTTTCATATTCGCATAAATACATGTCCATTATTATACTGGGAACTGTCTTTGTTTTTTTGTTCTGTAGGAAAATGTTAAAAATAAACAGTAAGAAAATTGATTTCATTAACAAGCAAAGCTGTTTCTCATCTGCACTTCACAGGTTGCTGTAATAATTGTCCATCAGCTGGTCACCAAGGTGGCACAGTAGTTAGCATTGGTGCTCTTACAGTGCTGGGGCCCTGGGTTCAATTCTAGACCCGGGGTGCTATCTGCGGGGAGTTTGTATGTTCTCCTGATGTTCACATGGGTTTCTCAGAGTGTTCGGATTTCCTCCTACAGTTCAAAGACATACTGGTAGGATAACTGGCTTCAAGGAAAATAGGTCCTTGTGTGAGTGTGTGTGTTTGTGTCTGTGGGTGCCTTGTTATGGACTGGCGTTCTGACCAGGGTGTACCCAGGCCTGCACCAGTTGCTTGCCATTATGGGCTCCGGCTGAACTGGACAAAACATTAGCGTTAGAAAATGAAAAGATGGATGCACAGCAAGCATCTGGCAACAAGCAGTTCGTTTGGACATTTTCATTCACATCACTTTAATAACAGGGAACAAGTAATAGGTTTTTTCCACGCTGAAAAGAGACGAAAGAAAACACAACAGGTGTGAAGAAGGCTCCGCGGCCGAAACATTGTGTTTTCTTTCTTCTCCTTTCAGCGTGGAATAAACCTATCACTTGTTCCTTTGCGGCCTACACATGCTGACGCAGCTACCCACCTGGACTACTTTAATGACAATACAATTAACAGACAGAGAAGTGGGATTCCTGCATGGACCATGATGACCTGACTGCCATTTGATGTGACAAATTCAGTCTACTACTGTCTTGGGAACTGCTCAGCCATTTAAGATGAAACTTTCATCAACACCTAAACCTGCTTCAAACTTGCATCTGACAGGTTTTTACATCCACCCTGTGTCATCAGCTATTTGAGAAAACACAGTCTAAACCTGGGAACTGTTATTCTAGAGGCAAGACAATTGCAGTACAGTGAAATATGGTTTCTGTATAAACTAAGATGGCTGCCTAACTGCTCTTTTGTTGATATAATGTCTGTAACGAAAATGTGCCATATTGTTTTCCTACAAGAAACTGGAAGCCTAAAATAGATTTTTCCCCCCAACGTTGGCACAATAATGTTGTGTATCTCAAAAACAGATACACACACAATACTGTACAGCTGGGGAATTAAAAAAAACTGAATATCACTGAAGCAGACAGATGCTTCATATAATTAGTCTCATTGTTAAATATTGTTAATGAGCTTTCCCAATATTATAAAGGTTCCATATAAATAATCTTTTCGAATGAAGGTTAATACCAACTGACGAGTGCACATAATATTTAATATTTGTTTCATAGTCTCCACATAGTCGTGAGTTTTTAAAATGATTCCATTTAACACAGCTGTGTAAAACAGAATATACATGTAAAAATGCAGAAAAGAGAAAACTAAAAACAGACACATCTATACATAGGAGAATTATCCTAACAGGCCTGATATACAGTACAAATTTACAAGTGTATTAATGTTAAATTTAGATTTAATATATGTAGCACAGTGGTATTACAGTTCTGTGGCTTAACTAGCAGATAAATTTCCTTAAAGCATTCCAGAATTATGGAAACCATATGTCTAGTCAGACAGGGAAACTGAAAAATACTTGGCCCACATGTAATCCGTAGAACATATGGAATAAAGACACTTTTCCACAGATCCTCCATTTTGAGAATGAGATTCCTTTCTGGAGGGGTATCTTCACTTGGTATCTAGACAGACAACGAACTATGACCCAAATTATTATTTGAGGCCAAACAACTTCCTTTGAGCCCAGCTTTAAGAAAACAAAAGGGTGGGGTGCCTCTGATAAGAACAGCAAAAGCAGAGACATTGAGGAACCAAATGTTAACAACACAAACTGTTCTGTTTCTAACCAGTGACAGTCATCTCCTTGAATAACAATCTTTATATAAAAATATAAAACAACTGAGACACTTACTGTATGTGCCTGACGCATCTTTATGATAGACATACTGTACATTCTATCTAAAACAGTTATGTAATGCATTTTGTTTTATTCCTTTTTTGCACTAGCTTTCATGTTTTAATACTGTAAAGACAACTGCTAATTGTAAACCCTTTCTGTAAGGCACCCAGGCACACTTAAGGTTACTGATAGCTTACTGACACTTTTTCTAGTCCAGTGATCCATCTTGCACGAACAAGAAGTAAAAACTTGACTTGATTTCCAGGGACAAAATAATGAAGCAAATATTTGCATCGGAAATGTGGACATTAGTGTGCACATGCAAATTATTAATTGATAGTTAAATATGTACTTAAAATATTTTTTTCTATTTCATCACTGTCTGCATTAGTTTTGTAAGAACTATTGTTCCCAACTATTTGCATAGGATCAACATTTTTTTTCATGTTTCATATAAAATATTTGTTTCATATAAAATATTAGTCATCACAATTACATTTAAAATAATATGAATATGATCATATTAAGACCTTTCAAAGGGACTAGTTTAAGCACTGATCTGTATAATCACAGTGCACCAAGCTCCAGACAATTTTATAAAAAACATTTTTGGAAAGGGAAATAGCCCCTCAGTTACACTTTAATGACATCTTATTTCTCTAAAAGCAAAGGCTTTTAATTTGTAACACAAAAACTAATTTGAAATTTGTCAATGCAAGAACTATTTTGTTTTTTGATTACTAGAGTAAATGCAATTTACTTATTACTTATTGCAGAATTTACAGAAATACTGAAATTATATAAATTATGTAATACTAGTACACCGATGACCTATTATTAAGTTCACATGCATTGATATATGCATAGTGTACATTCATAGTATACATATAGATACAGGCTTAAAGGACTGGCTGTTTTAAATTCCCTTATACTTGACAGTTCAGTGTAACAAAACATTTTCTTTACATGTAAATAGAAAATACAAAACTAAAATTTCAGCAGCTTGCAAGCAAGGTGTAAGCGCTTTGAGTGGAGTGTCCAGAAAAGCGCTATATAAGTGTAAGCAATTATTATTATTATTATTATTATTATTGTCATTATGAAATATTATGATAAAGCAATGTAACAGTAAAGGTGTTAGTTTACCCTATGCATGAGACCTTAAAATTGCTGTTAGCCTAACATTTTAGGCTAAGAATTAATTAGCCTTAATTTTATGCAATGTATTTATTTGTACCAGACTCTGAATGGAAGAATCTAAATGACCATGTTCAGACAGTCTGTATGTTTAAATTATTCTGAAGTATTTGCTTTGCAATCACCTTTAGACACCAAAGCACTGGAGGAACAGCAGCAATGAGAAGCTTTCAGACTTATTCTAAACAGAAAGAAAAGTCCATAGATGCCACTAATAGATCTGTTTACTGGCTCAGAGTAGTGAAAATCCTCTAAGTAGAAAACAAAAGATTGCAGGGAGGAGACTGATCAAAAGATAGCAGCTTGTTCAGGCCTGCAGTTCCAGGCTGTGGAAAAAGACAGGTTTGCTCTGGTATCTATCCTCTCACAACAAAATTCCAGTTGGATGATTGATCAAATCCTACATTTTATTAGAGGCTGAAAATAAGTTGCTGTGATAACTTATAACCATAAATTATTGACACGTTTAAAAGAAATGTTTGGACAGGTCACAAGCGAATAAAGAATCATTTTCTGTGGCTGTCCTGCACTCTTGAGTTCGTGAGCATCAACCACCAAACCATAACTGGCACTGTGCCCTAGCAACAGGTGTTGCTAAGGGCAATAGATATTACTGCTAAATAAAATATCAAAATAATATACATTTGAAAAAGAGAAAGCAAAATATATTTCAAAAGGAAAAAACATACTTCAGCATGATTGGCATTCAGTCAAATATTTTATAGTCTCTTTAATCCTTGTGGGTAAGTTCTTTGAACAACCCAAGACCAGAGTTTTATTAACTAAAAACTTGCTAATTTATGTTTATTTTTATGTAAAACAATTGTATCAGTGGATTGTAAGAGATCTATGCCTCTGCCTTTTAACAGTCAATACATGACAGCTCTGTTTCTGTGACACAACACACAAAGTAGGTTTCTTACACATCCATATTTCTCCTCAAATAACAGTCACCCAAAAGGCTTCACTTGCATTCTACTGAATGATCAAATGATCAAATGACCTCCTGGAATGCAGATAATAATATACTTCCCATTGAAACAATCAGGATGTCAAATAGGCAGGTAGGCAGTAATCCTGGATTTGAAAGCAAGCACAATAGTGCTTGATGGCATACTTTAAAAGAGTAATATTATCCTTTTCTATGTTTAAAAGAAAAGAGCCTCAAGACAGAACTGAATGAAATAAGAAACCGGTCAAGTCTCGGTTAAGCAGAATTTACCAGTACAAGTGACACAGATCAGAAACTCAAAGGCTTTGGACAATATAATACTGGCAGAAGCAGAAAGAAAAAAAAAACTACTGAAATATGACTAAATTTCACACGTCTAATAGTTACACTTAATTACCTGTGTCTGAAATACACCTTTCAAATTTCAACACCTCTGAGCACACAGAGCACAATAATACAAAAAATGTAACGTTTGCATATTATGGTCTTGAGGTTAATGGGAGTAATGTTAACAAAAGCAATAAACAAATAAAATGCAGCCTAAATACAGCCTAAACAATAGGTTTGTATTTTTGCTTCTGAAATAAACATGTCAGAGCTTTCCAAAATATCATAATGTTCCTTGATCTGTAGATTGTTAGCTCTTGCCTAAAGACACGTTTGTGCTATGAACTGTCCACCCACATTCAGAATATCACAGTGGATTCCTCATGAAAAAACAGCAACCAATCTGCATCCTCTCCTAGACTACCCTCTGGTGTTTACTAGCAGTAAATCTGTCATTTGCACATTGTAGTGTTTTCATTTCCTATATACCCTCAATAAAATATTGCTTTAGTTCACCTCCACTTAAGATTTTAAAAATTTTAAAAGAAAAATTAAATGTCCCACATGTAGATTAAATAGAATAATTATTTAAAGTAGTCAAATAAATAATTACAATACAGTGAGTGTTCATATGAACAACTGCAGGGCATAACTGCAAAATCTATCACTGTATTTCCGAATATGAAGTTGGCAATTAAAAGACGCCTTAAAGTTAGCGTCTCAAATATGTCTATTCTAATTCAGATTTTATATTTAATGCTTATCATGTGTAAATGCGGAGTGTAAAGCTCCAGCTTTTAAAATGAAGTCATATTTCTCAGTAAGAAAAACAAAATGTCATTAATCTAAAGAAGTAATCACTTTTGAGACAATTTAGAAAATGTCTTTAGAAACCATTCTGTAGATCACTGCCTAATGAGTGTTTACACCATGGAAACACGGTGTGAATGTGGATTTAATCAGTTAACTCGTAGGTGACACACAAGCTGCCAGATAAACAAGTTTATTTCAAGAATTCTCTCCTCTGCACAAGTACATATCCATGCCTTAAAAAATATAAGGAACCCTGAAAGAGCAGCTTTACTCTTCTACAAACTGAATACAAGTCATTCAACATAATGTTATGGAAAACAACAGTATAATCTCAAACATTACTAATTAAACTAACACTTCCGAGACCATCATTGTGATGTAAAACACAATCCACGTTACCACAAACCACAAATAAGAAAACAAAGTAGAGGTGGTATAGTATATTCTTTCTGCCTTCCCTGGGATCATCTGCCTTCCTGCTATGACAAAAGGCAAAAAAAAAAGAACAACAGAAATCTGAAGTGAACACTTACTCCATCAGAGTTGACACTTAAAGTTTGCTCCATGTATTGCTGTGTCTTTCCTCAGTCCCGTGCTGTATGGCTCTTTCTGGCAAACATATCCATTCGAAAGCACAGCGATCTGGTGTGCAAATTGCTGGGGATTTGCAGGAGGGCTGGAGAAGCCGGCTGCTGCTACAGTAGGTGTTCAAGCCGCACCACTCTGTCGTGCTCCCCCTCCCTTCATGACTCTCTCCGCCCACAGAGAAACCGATTGCTATGCCCTAGGCTCCCGAAACATAGCTGCAGTGACACGCTCACTGATGAAGAGTGCAGGAGCCTCTGATTCATACAGGGGAGGAAACATACATCACTAGGGATAAAGGGAGCTCTCAGTAAGTGAAAACATCAACATTTCAAACAATATTTTAAAATAGGAGACATACTGATTAGGTCCTACAGTGCAAGTACTTTATTTATGATTTGTGATCCCTCAGTTTCCAGTACCAATAGTAGCTCTCGTCATTATCTTCTGCAGTTTATAATGACAACTCCCTATGAATTCATTTGCTTAGCATTCCTGACGTAAAGAGCTGAGTGTTAGCCGAGACAAGTCTTGAATGACGACATCATTTAAGGAGGTGGCTCTGACAACAGTCTGGGTCTCTGTACAGATCTGAGGCACTGCATTCTTAAACGTGCCTGAACGCAGGGTTTCCTTCAAGAAACATGCTTTCTCAATTTAGCAACCTGTGGAAAGGCAGACGCGTGGAGATGCTGGAAAGAAATCAAAAGGAAGTGTCTTGTTCCAGTACTTAAAGTGACAGCTTCATATGACTCAAAGCCATACTTGGAGTGTGACTGGAGCCCAGGTCTTAGAAAATGACAGTGTTTGACTGAATCGAATTCAGCAGCCATGTTTCTAAAGGTACAGATACACCACAACACAACTGCGGCAGAACACTCAATCAGCCATCGGCTGGAGTTTCCCCCCGACCAAGCTTTTTCTGTGTTTACAGTGTGCGAGGTTTACAAATGATCACACAACAGAAATAGCACTGCGCAGGAATAAACACAATACACTCTAGTCATAGAGATATAAAAACAGTTAGGCATTCTTTTTGAAAACATATTCTACTAAATTACATTCCTTTGCAGAGACCTAAAGACCACCAAATACAGAAATATGCATTGCCAATTTAAAAACATCCAACATTATTCAGTTACTCAAAACCATAAACAGTATATTTGTATGTTGTATATTCTGCAAACTGGTTAAAAATTGGCCTGTTCATTTTTGTATATTGTACTACATTTTATCTGTAGTATACTATATGCTAATCATTTTTCACTACATATAAATGTACATGTTGAATTGATCATTTAGCTGTTGTGCCTCCCTGATTTCTGGTCTCTTCACTAATTCAGCCTTTGCAAAAATAAACAACAACACATTTTCACATTAAAGACAAAATAAACATTTTAAGAAAAGGTAAAAAAATGGAAACATTTTCACAACAAGATTAACAAAGATTATTATTCCCAATAGTTATAAACTCAAAATAATTTATCGTTATGTTCTTAAATATGGATTAACTATAAGCAAAGAACAAAGACTACAAATAGGAGATCATTCAGACCACTTTACCAAATTGATTGCTAGACAGTTAATGATTCAATATTTTTTAACAAACGGTTTCTGAAAGGCTCCCAGGGAGCGATCTTCAACAGCATGGTCTGGAAGTTTCTTTCAGACCTCTGTGTTAAGAAGTGCCTCCTACTGTATATCAGTCCCAAATTTTACAAAACATAACTTGTGCCTTTTTATAGGGTCATTCTAGTGTTGTTCATCTTGAGTGAAGCCCCTAAGTAATCTTCTCTTTTCCAGCCTAAAAAAAACAATAATCCCCTTAAAAAGCCTGGGTCAGGACCCGAATTAGCCTGATTGCTCTCCTTTGTGCTGCCTCCAAAGCCTGGAGCATGGTGACCAAAACTGAGCACAATATTCTAAGTGAGGTTCACTTGAATTGTTTCCAAGTGAAACAATTCAAGCTAATGTATTGTTTAATGACCTCTCAGTCTGCTTTCTACGTAATGGCATATCAAAAACTAGAGATGTCTTAGCACACAGAAGAAATGGTACCCAACTTCATTTGTGTTTAATTACTAAACATGGTTTTGCACTTTCCATATGTAGATGGAATAACATAATTATCATTGCTTACTATAATAATCTTTTGTCTTTCCTTTTTTCACAATGCGTACAGCTCCACAGAAATTTGATTAAATACTCATTTCCTTTTTAAAAAAATAGAATAGAATAGAATTCTTCTGAGGATAACCATGTAATACTTTACATGGCATTACATGACAAAACAAAAAAATTAGTTAGTTTGAAGTCCCCCTTTAACTGTTCTTTTTTGTCTACAGTGTTTCAAGATCTAACCAACCTTAAACATTAACATGCAACCTTGAAGTTTCCTTAAACTAATGGCAGGCTTCCCTAAATTAATTATGCCATAAATTCATGAAATATGTACACTTGTATAAACATGAATATGGTATCATGTGCACTCAGTACCTATTTGTTCAAAAATGCTCTGACTAGTCTTAGACCTCTGTGTGTACAGTAATCACACATATCTTAAGTAAAATGTAAAAGTGTTCTTGTTTGGGTGGGAATAAGTTTTACTGATAGTACAGTATCTACAATCATACATCTACTTTATCCAAATATCATGCCAGAATTATTTTATAACCAAATGAATATAAATGTTCATAAGCTTTCTAACAATGCCTATTTTAATAAGAAAAACAAAAGCGAATAACACCTGCCTCCATCCTGACAAAATAAAAATAAATTATTTATTGCAATTTTTCACACTTTATCTGACCTAAAACTAATCATTGTACACAGAACACATGAAGGTTTGCCTTCTGTAGGGTAATGAGGTACATTTTACTCCTTAATCTCTAGGACAACATAAAATTTACATATAGAGAAAGATACTTGTCAAATTAATCAACAGTGGAACAACGACTTAGGGAAACAAGTAGAAATTAAGAACAATTAATTGTCCATTAAGGACTGAAACCACAAGCCATGTGGCTGAAGCAGATTCCATGTGACTCACCAGAAAACAATTGGAGGAGATACTTGGATCAGAAAGCTATAACAGTGATAACACCAAGACTAGCAAAATTTGTTCATCATCTCCATCACAATTTTGTGATGCATTTCAACATAAGATCTTGAAAGTCATTTTGAAGTTAAACAACAGAACGCATTCATTCATTATGCACCTTCAGATTCAATTTGAGACAAGACTTTATACAGGAGAAAAAAAACCAAATGCCTTGGGCAAAATGGGGACTGGTCAGATTTTGACTGTCTTCATTAGTGTTTGTAAAATAATACACGTTCAGCTCCAATATGTACTAAATACATTCTAACTTTAGGCACTTCAGTAATGATACAGTATCACCTCCTTTGCCTTTGTGTTCCACCTTCAGTCCAATTGAATGCAGGCAATTATGTAACTTTTCCACTGCTTTGAATTAATGACAAGTTAAATGATTGTTTTACAATTGCTTAAATGTACACTGAACCTTTCCATTAGACTGAACTCACTCCTCCTGTTACTGTTTCTCACTGTATAATTATAGTGAATCCTTTAAAATCAAGTCCTTTCTTCATATTGTCTGTCATGTTCCTTTGCCAACAGACAATACTATACTGTATCTGCACACTTGAAGCAAACCAGCTTCCCATAACAACCCTATATATACCGTAAAATAAATATTAAAGGTCAGAACACCAGACCATGTAGTACTCCACAAATAAGTCAAGCTGAAAGTGAAATACAGCCATTTATGGTGATTCAGTGATCCACGTTGCCAATTTTCCAGTTTCTCAAACCGCTCTTATCCCATGACTCCATACCTTAGACATTCACCTCGGACACAGAATCAGGATTTGCATGTGTGCAGTGTCATTCTCAATGCCTCTACTGCCCTGCACACAGAGCATGGGGAACAAAGGAATACTGCCATGTGGAAAAAAATGAACACAAACTTATTTTAACATTTCTGGAGCAGTCATGCTTGTGCCTCGTGGAGACAACAATCCTATTTTTTTTCTCCTTTTCTCAGTAGAAAGAGTTTTACCAGGCAACGTTCCTGCCATTTTTCAGAGTAACAAACTTTTTACCGATGAACAAATTTGTACACTGGCTTCAAGGATACACGTGTCCGGCGTGTGAAAAGTTTACTTAAAGAATCCACCTCCTAGAGAACAATGCATCAGTCAATATCAATGAAAGTCAAGAAAAGATGGCATTAAAAATGACAGTGTATGATAACCAGCAGGTGTCCAAATACCGAACTACTAGACCTAGTACAGCTGGACTACACCTGTCAGCAGCAGACTAGATTTCAAATTCCTCCAACCTCAGTGCACCTGCTGCAAACATCTTTTCACTGTACAACTGCAGTTTTTAAACTAAAATAATACTTCCTGAAATGAAAGCTAACCAGTCCTGAAATGAGACCCGAAACATCTGTAAAAAGCCGCTACACACAATGAATCAATTAGACAGAAATGATCAAATCCATAAGTCACTGATATGAAAAGTAGAGTTGGCAATTTCAGATACTGTTTGTGATTAATTTTTCTTTTTTCAACATTTAATTTAATTTCTTAAAACATCAGATATTTCAATAAATAAGATTTTGAATGAAGACATCTATAAGCAGCAGTCAATATGCAAGATACAGAAGTAAGTAAATACAAAAGTAAAAATAAATAAGATAAGAGATAAGATCACTTTATTGGCCATATACAAATACATCAGAACCAAAAACGTAAAGCAGCATTATAATCTTAATAACTCTTGTAAACACATTATTTTGTAATATACAAAATATTTCAAATTAATATAAATTAGAGCAGAGACATACACTTGGGTATGTTGTTTCCAGATGGTGATAAAATATATGCAGTATAATAATGTGTTAATCTTGGAATTATTTCACAATCAGTAGGAGCAGAACAACAAGAAGAAAACAATTTAAACATTTTTTTTTCATTTATACAGTTAAGTCCTGCTTTAACAGACTTCAGTATTACTGAAACCAGAAACTTTCCAAAAACTTTGGAAACCAGGTAAAGGGGAGTATTGTCCACATAAGCAAAACTGCTCTTTGTCTCTTTATGTGCACAATTCATTATCTTCCATCTGTATGTAATTACCTTGACACGTATCATATTTGTGATATCTTGCTCTAAAAAGTGTAAAGATGTGAAAGGGGGGTGGGAAGAGAAAAAGAGAAAATGTATGTGTGATTGAGAAATCAGAGTCAGCTGAAAAATTACAATCTGGAGTGTCCGTGGCTTGCATGTACAGTACAATAATATGGTCAGAAGGAGCACTTAAAAATGTTTCTGAAATAACCACATGTAAGACTTTGATGCTTAAAATGTTTAGGGAGAAATGGAATACTGGTGTGTATTTTTTCTTGAAACTACCAATACCTGCAATATACAGATTATGTTTATGTTCCTAAATTAATATCGTTTATGAGCATGTGAAAGGCATGGTGAATCAGAGATTCTCAAGACTTACTTTGTATGATTGGAAACGAATGCGTGATCGGATCAACGAAATGCTGTGGTGTTACTTTTTGTCAATGAAAAAATAAAGTATTTTAGTTTACAAAGACAATTACAAAGAATGTTGACCAGGGTAATACTGAGTTTACAGCTTGTCCAAGGTCATTTATTATTAATACTATTAGTAATATCTTCCGTAAAGACTTTGACACATAAAATATTTCTGCATAATTAAAATATTTATGATAAAGGTTGTAGGTTGTGTACTTTTTGTCCAACTGAGCAATATTGCTTTCATAAAATATACCAACTTTTTAATGTATGATGATTAACATGCTGTAATACACAGTTTAAATTTAAAAGCCTTAAGAGTATACAACTTAAATTCTTAATTGAATAAAGATTGTCCCTTAGCAGTGATCGGGATTCGAAACCAGCATTTTCTGGTGACAGCTCAAATGCCGTACATGAGAGGTTAAGCTTTATTAGCTCCACCTGGCAGTTTTACAAGATGGTTCTGGATACTATTAACATAATCTAATTTACACACGGTATATTGCGTTATGATGCGTTATGATACGACAAGCCCACTGCGTTGTACCGCGGCTCGTTTTGAATCGCTGCATCTGTACGTAGAATATGATGTCAAAAAGCAAAGTTTCTGATATTCACAAGATAATAATTAATAATGATTGCTTACAGTCATGTATGGCTTTTCTGGACACTCCACTCAAAGCGCTTTGCAGGTAATGGGGACTCCCCTCCTACACCACCAATGTGCAGCCCCACCTGGATGATGCGACGGCAGCCATAGTCTGCCAGTACGCTCACCACACACCAGCTATCAGTGTGGAGGAGAATAGAGTGATGAAGTCAATTCATAGATGGGGATTATTAGGAGGCCGTGATTAGTAAAGGCCAATGGGAAATTTGGCCAGGACACCGGGGTTACACCCCTACTCTTTTCGAGAAATGACCACAGAGAGTCAGGACCTCAGTTTTACATCTCATCCGAAGGACGGTGCTTTTTTACAGTATAGTGTCCCCGTCACTATACTGGGGCATTAGGCGCCACTCGTACTGCAGGGTTAACCCCCCCCGGCTGACCCCACTAACACCACTTCCGGCAGCAACCTTAGTTTTTCCCAGGAGGTCTCTCATCCAGGTACTGACCACGCTCACACCTGCTGAGCTTAGTGGGCTGCCAGTTGTGAATGGCAGGGTGATATGGCTGCTGGCCAGGATAGGGGACAAGTTGCTGCAGTTTAAACTGAAATATTATGTTGAAGCCACAACTAAAAAAATCAAGCGCTAGTGCAAGAAAACATGAAAGTGGGTCATGATGAAACATCACTCGATGAAGCTGTTTTAAAGTGGTACAGTAGGTACAGCAGCACTCTTGTGATGTAAACATACTCTCTCTGGCAGTACAGATTTAGCTACACATAAAGAGGTCTTTGCAAAATGTCAGTCTTCAGCATTCATTTTCTTTCACTCTCTACCATGCAAGAGGGTCTCAATGAAGTGGAATGCAAACACCCAGTGTAGATATATTTGTTCAAATTCTGTTTCTATTCCTCACCAACCAGGGTAGGCAGAATGTAAGGATGGGCAGAATAAGTTTGTTTTTGACAGAAGGACTTGCTGCTTCCAAAGAGAAGCCTGGTTTCCCCTCTTTTGATTTTTGTGACATTTATTTATTTATATGTTTTCTGAAATACAATACAAATACAAATAACTTAACTAAAAGGATTAAAAAATAATGTTCATCAGAAAATTAAAGCCAATAGTTAAGATGCTCACAAAATAAGCAAAAAATAAAATCTATAAAATGTGTTAGGCACTCGAGCTGTCTGATAATGAAGGGCCATTTTTTTAGTACAATGATGACATACTCGAGCTTCGGAGCAAATATAGAGAATAAAAGATTACTCATTGGAGAATAAAGAATAGTTGAAAAGTAGGACTGAACTGCACAACAGCTCCATCAAATAACACATTGATGCTAGTTCATAAGCTCTCAATGGACACCTATATGTAAGATGGTATTCTGTCTCATCACTTTAGTATCAAATTGCCGCTTCAGTGCTAAACTAACCAGACAGCCAAAAACGTGCAGCCAGTATAGTGGAGATACAGAGCCAGCAGCGAAGAGAACATATATGTGCACACACATAAGATGAAACGTTGATTAACAAATACTTGTTGTCATGATGACGATTTACCAAATGCACAGATTAAGGTACCAGAAACCTTTTTTGTTCGATGCTTGTACTTTGTTTGTGGAAAACAAAATATCTGTGGAAGGCTGCAATTAGCTGGTGTTTGGTGAAATCCTAAGCTAGTGCTAATGAGGGAGCCGTCAGTGCATCTCTCATCAGTGCTCATTAACATGACAAGTAAATAAAAGCCCCCACAAAACCACAAAGCACGCTTTGTTAGCAGACACAGCCCAAAGTGCCATTTGGAACAAGTAAGAAAAGGTAAAAACTGTGTCAAGAAATATTTCTACAATAGTAAGATTGCAAATCAAACAGTTGCTAAAATTGCATTGCCTGTCAATGATTGTTAACACACTTCGACAGTGTGGTTAAGTTCAAACAAAAATCATATGACCATGTCATGTTATAAACATCCCTGTAATAGAATGTGAATGAATATGCTAAAGGTGGCATCTTGAGGAATCTCTAAATTGTGTACTCAGATTTTTTTTAATCAGTTCTTGCATTTGAATCTTTCTTATTTTACTACACACTTTGGTAATTGATACTGATGACCAATGTGTTAGGATACCATTAGATTTTACCTACAAAAGGTTCAAATTTAATAATCGAATTCCTTTCCTGAGTTTCAGACTGATCATTTCATTTTGGGTATTGTTTCGCCTCACTTTGCAAAATAACATGGAGGTCAGTTGTGTTCTTTCAATAACAGGTTTCAGTCTGAAGATAGTGGGGGCCTACTAAGTTATTGTAATTTTTTCCAATCTCTTTTTTGAATCATTGGGTTTATACTAAAGAATACAAAGGTACATGAGCATAAGTGCAGCTTCCCTGACAGACTGTGGTGACACTGTCTCCGTGTTTGGACTGCTGTTATCATAAACCTTCCCTTTGCTAAAAACAAAAAGTACCATTGTAAAAACACAAGCTGGTTTTACACGCATCTTTTTTACTGCTCTGAAGGTTTCAACATTTGGGAACACCTTCAACGTCACCCAAACATTGGCAAACGTTTTAATTATCCTGTGTTTATTTTTCAGCTAGATTAAGGAAATGTTTCATTTGATTGTATCAAATAGCAAAACGTTTATATATTTTTTTACAAACGCCTTGAATTTGTTTTCATAGTTTGGACAAATCTAAAGTTGCTTATTTCTAAGTTACGTTTGCTATAAAATGCAACATAAATCTACATGATATAACATATGCACGGTAATAATCACAAAGGCAGCTTTAACATTTTAAACAGCACATTTGAAAACGCATGAATCAGCACTGCACTATTCTATTTCTATTCAGTTACCCCCTCACTAGTTCCTCTACTTCTTATCTTCTACATTAAAATGTCTGCTGGGGACAGCAGCAGCAAATGTTCAGCACTTTGGAGAACACCAACCAATAGATTTATGTTTCAGTTTCAAATTGCAATTCCTAACAGATGGGAAAATGCCAGATTTGTTATTTAATACATCCTCGTTTTCTAGAGTTAGAACTTTGTGCAATTAACTTCTTTGAGAACAAAACGCTTCAAATTTACAAGCAAGACCAATCAATTTGAGCATATCTGTTCATGTTTTGTAGCACATTTGTTTTCACATATTCAGGAGTGAAGCAGGTACTGTACGGCTTTGTTTGATTTTATGGACATAACATACAGTTTTTGCTTACAGCTTATGGTCGTTGCTAATGTAGAGAACCATACTAACCTTTGTTGTCGTGCCAGATGTTTCCAGCTGAATCAAAAATTGATGTGGGGATTTCATATGTATTTTGCAATAACTTAGATTTTTAACTGATCTTTCTTGTGCGTAACTCCATAGCACCAGCCACACAAGATGTCACCATCTAGCCTGCATCATGTAATTAATTGTAGCAGCAAATAAAACGTATTAAAAAAGGACAAACAGTATTCCAGCCACGGAAAATTCTGTCTGCCCAACCATTTTTAAGATCACAAGACACAGAAGGATTAGCAGAGACCTCTTGATGATCTCTTTAAAAAAACTCTCTCTTGAAAAGTTTTAATTCTGGACAGGCAATGTGCACAGACATATGGCTTATTTTACATTACATAAAACTACTAACTATATTTTATGTATAACCAACTCCATGTTGAATACAAGGTCTTATTTTTCACAAAAAAAATACCACAAACATTAAAACACTGAAAATTAAAGAAGGCATCCTAAAGCATAAGGCAACATGTCATTTTAAAAGGCTAAAAAGAGCAGACCATGGTTTTCATTATCCCATCTGTTTGCCAAAAGTGATCAAAGCAGCAAAATGTTGCTTATTTCTTGTAGAATGTATAAAGCCTCAAGAGGAAAATATTATGCTTATCATTCCCATCTGACAGTACGTTATCGAACACAGCAACACTGAATCACTTGACAACTTATCTTCTGAAATCAATGTAGTCAAAATTGAAAGTGTGAGACAATCCATAAGAAATTAATGCCTTCAGTGACATAAAATCTTCACAACTGCAGTTCATTTTATTTGCATTAGGTCACGTGATGGGTAAAAAAACAAATTGCATGTTATTCATTTTTCCAAAAATGTTAAACATAAAAACTTTGGTTGGCAAGATTTAACTGAACCCTCACAATTACGTGTATAATTCATGACCCTGTTATCATTTAAATACTTTTAGTATTAATGTTTAAATATTCATGCTGTTACCATTCATTTTCAAAATATCAGGCCGAGCAAGCTGAAAGAATAATAGCTGCATTCTGTACTGTCAAAACAAAAATCAGCAGTAAAGCTAAAATACAAAAAATGTTGAAAGGGTATGTAAAATATTTGGAAAACAGCCATATCCAGTAATTTAGCAATATTTACAACAATACTACCATTGTGTTGACTTTTTAGACACTAAGATAAACAGTACACAATGCTGTGATTTACATTCATTTTTAAATATCCACAAAGCACTGGAAATTAAACCTACCTCAAGATCATCCAAAGATCGCGCAAGACTGAATCGTTTTGATCTTCCAAACGATCTTCTTCCAGATGATCTCTGTGGCATTTGTGGAAATCCCATTGAGATCCCTCGAAACTTGGAGTTCTGTTAACGTCAGAGAAAAGCACTTTAACATTGTAAAACAGGTACTGTACTGCTGTATACTATGTTTTACATTTGTGCCAGAAGACAGTAGGTATATATCATTAGTGAAAATTTACTGAACAAAATCTGGAGAAAGAAGTCCTTGAAGAGGGGAGGATGATAAAGAATAATACGTATACATGTATAAAAAGAAACTTTCATCTGCAACAAATTCAAAAATATGTTAAAAAAGTACTTTTTTGGATCAGGTTGCAACAGATCTTTTGATGGTAGCTGAGCATGGAGAATGTGCTCACATTAAGCCCCATGCTTTTAATAATTGTAGATTTTTAAAGGACCAATACCGTTGCATTTAAACATTTTTAACCCTGAATCAGCTTGTGACTTCCTTAACTTTGATGTGCCTTACGAATGAGTAAGAGGAAAGAAACGTCAACTTGTTCATTTCCACTTTGGCTGATCTGCTCTCATCGCCTTCTTACCAATGACCCAACATGGAAATGAATGAGACTGGATGAACCTTCAACCTAAAGCTTTCCTGACTACTAATTAATTGAAGTAGTTCAGGTGGGTAGCTGCGTCAGCAGGCGTAGGCTGCAAAGGAACAAGTAACAGGTTCATTCCATGCTGAAAAGAGAAGAAAGAAAACAACGTTTCGGCCGTGGAACCTTCTTCAGGTGTGAGTCTAATTACTAATTAGTTGTCTCACTATGAGACCAAGTTTTCCCCTTAAACTCCAACCGAATGTCAATCCAGAGTGGACACACTGCTAAAACAGCCCTGTTCTCCCACATCCTCAGAACAAGCTATGTATAGCATTTATCAACCCCCTCCGGGGTTGCTGCTGGAAGCCGCCCCCCTTCTGGGGATTTGAGCTTTTCACTCCCCCAGAGTTTCACTACGAGACCCAGTTTCTCACTGTCCTCCTGATTCTCTTCTGAGTCGACTATCAAGAGACTCCCTGCGAGACACTCTTACTCGCTGCCACACCTGACAACGAGACTCTGACTCTCATAAGTTGACCAGGACTGTTCACTCACTAATCTATATATAGGGAATCCTGGTTTCACACCGCTGACACCAATCCCTTCAAATCCTCCTGTGCGTATTTGATTCCATTCTCGCCGTGTATCTGGGGTGTCTTGATGCCGCCCCCTGGAGACTTATCCTCATTTCGAAACTCCAGCTGCGGCCGCTCAGCTGCGCAGGCTTGTTGAACAGACATGACATATTTAAATTCGTTATGCTGATTACTATCAACAGGGGTGATCGACTGGGGCCCTCCTGGGAAAGTCACAGACCAGGGGTATATAGTCGATATCAAAAGTATTCACCCCTCCCCCCCATATTGTGTTACACTGTGGAATCAAAATGTATTTAATTGGGATGTGTTGACGTTGCTTTACTCAAAAGCCTTTATAACGTCAAAGTGAAAACAAAATTCTACAGATCCTCCTAAATTAATTATAAACATGCACTGTACATGGCAGAAGGCTTTATGCTCAAAGGAGACAAAACAAACTTTTTGATCTAAATGCAAAGCACTAAGTCAAACTAGTAGAGGCCCTTTGGCCTATCTGCCCATTTGAAAATTATTAGCTTGTTGATCAAAATGTATCATACATGTCTTTAATGAAGCCAGAGTATGACTGGGTAGCCTGTTCTACAGTTCCATGACCCCTTGGGTAAAGAAACGTCCTATTTTCAGTTTTAAATGCACACAAAGGTGGTATTAACGGGGCAAGTTTACTCATATAACAAAAACAGGTCCTGTATGTGTGTCACTTGTGTGTGTCAGGACTCGCAAGTTAAGTGCTAATTTAACAAGGGATGGGTACACACCACATCACAGGCTCTGTGTGTGTCCATTAGTGTTGTTGCACGTTTCAAGATACAGTATAAACCCATGTTGCTTATTCCCTAGGAAGCTACTTCCACATATGTGATCCTCTAGTTTAATTCTAATAACATTTTTAAAGATTATTTATTAGTCTAGTTTAGTTCCAGTTATTTAGTTTTCTTAACAATATGAGGTGACCCAACTCAATGATATTTCTAATTTTAGAATAATTCCTTCAAGTGCAGCAAACATCTCACTAAGTGAATGAAATTCTAAGTGAATACAAGCACCTGGTATGAACCAACCAGGTCATTCTTAATCTTTGGTAATTTACACCCACATTTTTTTTTGTGCAAACAGTGTTGTTTAGGTGATTTGATAAAACAATGCCAAATAATTGGATGAATGGGTAAAAGGACCACTCACAAATTGCCAGATGCAGTATATGATCTTTTCAAGTAAGCCAATTTTCACAAAAATGGCCACCTAATCTAAAACAAAGCATCGCGAAGGGTGTTGACAGGATGCGATTTCTGCCCAGTCCTCTGAATGTCAAAGTGAAGTCTTTTCTGAATCAGTTCTGAATAATGAGTCAGAACACTCATTATCATGCTTAAGACAATCATCACTGTATGTGACAACAAGACACACGTCCTCTGTTATATTATATTAAAAAAAGATATTAAGGAATTTCTATTTAATGTTTCAGGAAAATGTTTAATCCACATACCACATCTATCATTCTGTTTTTTTTTCCTTCTTCCCAGTTACTCAGCAGATCTGCTCTTTTTAGAAACATCTAATTATACCAAATAAAAACAGACTGTAACTGTAAATGCTACACAGCATTCATGCATGACTTGCAAGTGTGTTGAAAAGGTATGTAAAAGTATCTTTAGTTTTCTTTCCTGAACACATTTTCAAAGCTTCAATTTCAATGTTCATTTCCCTTTCAACTTCCCCTTAATCTTGCCATCTTACTCCTACGTCAGAAGAGGATAATAAACCTATTTTGCCAGTAGCCCTACTATTAAAATGATGGGTGAAGCTTTATGTGCCAGGGCTGGAATATAAAAGAATTACCAGTAATTACCATGGTATCATATGGGTAGTACCCTGTAATTTTCCTTGTTTCCTGCACAAAATTGTCTTCTTTCAGAACAGATGCAGTCTAAAAGAGATTTGATTCCCATCTTGCACACGTGAATTTTTTTTTCCCAGTAAACAAAGAGACAAAAATACAAATAAATAAGGAGGCCACATGTTTTCTTGACCAGTTAACAATTATTTTTGCAGTTCAGAACAAAAGAATTGTGTTCATTTGTCAACAAAGAGGACTGTTCAGTATTACTGCTGGAACTATGTTTCAGTTCTATCAAAAAGCCCCTTAAATGTCCTTAAAGCTCCGAGACACATTCATCTGGTTTAATTTTTAATGTGTCCATTAAGCCAATTTGTGTCTATCAGGTAATTTCCTTGCAGTATTTTAGTAAAATATCAGCTCTGGATATTTACATCTCTGGAGTGATATTCTGTGACAGAACAGATTTTTTTTTTCTACTGTTTAACAGCCAAGATCTTGTTCTAACTTGCAATTCAGTATTTTCTCCTGAAGAAGCTAAAAAGGACTCTAGCCTTTTTTTATGCACAGATCACCTTGTAGGTCAAACTTTTAATATATCCATATTCTTAAAGTTCTGTCAATCCCTTTTCTAACTGCTCCATGCAATTCAGGGTCATGGGGGAGCCAGAGCCTATCCCATCAAGCACCTGGTGCAAGGCAGGGTACACACAGACACACACAAACTCACGTGAGGGCCAGCTTTCCCAAAAACCAATTTACCTACCAGTATGTCTTTGGACTTTGGGAGGAAAACTTGAACACCAAGAGGAAACCCACACGAACACAGAGAGAACACATAAACTCCATGCAGACAGCACCCCAGATCCAGATTTGAGCCCAGGGCTCCAGCACTGTTAGACAGTTAGACAGCATAACCACGTTACCTACATTCTTAAAATTAATAATAAAAAAATCCAAAGTGGAGGACAGAATTTTCATTGATAAGGCAAAGGCCAAGCACTTCTGCCGGTTTTATGTTTTGCTCAACTGTTCGGGTCTAAAGAAAACAATTTCTCTTACAGAGCTAGATTCAAATCAAGGTCACTAAATTGGAGTTTTAGAAATCTGCCCATTTATTTACGCTTATGAGCCAGGAGACACCTCCACAATTCTCAGGCACTGTTGCCCTGTCAGTCAGTGAAATACAAGACACAGCAAACGCCTATGCAGAACCCGTAAAGATTATAACAGAATATCAAATGATAGGTTTTTCTTGCATCTGCCTGTTTTTTAATTTCCTGTCAATTTTCTCAGTACATACAGTATATTTTGAGTAAAAATTCTATAGAAGTTATTGTATGCTTGTACTTCTATTGCAAAACTTTATTATTCCAGAAAGCTTTCTCTTCTCTAGCCAAACTTCTTTATATTAAACTTAATTAATACTGTGTTTATTAAAACTTTATGAAGAATAAAAATGTTATGGTCTCATTAGAGTGAACATAATAACATGGAAAGCATGTTTTTCAAAATGCAAAACCAATTTGTATAAAGAATGTTTTGGGATACAAATTTAACATCAATGAAAAGACAATTTAATATTGGAGAAAACCACTGTTTGGAAGAAAGGTCAAATTCACAATTTTAATGATGTATTTTTTTTTCTACAAACTCAACAGCAGTGGAAGTGTAGTTTTTTTTATAAATTAAATTAAGACTTTGAAACTAATAACTTCCTTATGCATGCGAACCCAACCTTCAGTTAGGCAAATGATTCAGCTGCCTACTTAAAAAATGAAGCTTTCTTCCTACACCAACATAATCAGATGCACTTTTGTGTTGCTTAGATACTGTGCAACTTCTTTTATCACAGGCATCTTGTGTATTCTGGCTTGCTTGTGCACTTCAATAGGGCAACCTTGTTGCCTGACAGCTTCAATACAGCACAACTACTTATCTGTTCTGCCAACTGCAGCACCCTGTGAAAAAAGCTCACTTCTTCTTAGTTTCAGAGTTAATATGAAAGCAAGTGGTGGCAACCATCTAACTATGTATTTCATGCCTATAAATATTGTCAGGCAATTGACTTTTAAATTAAGCATGACCCTTAATGCTAATTTATTCCAATCTATTGCAAACCCCATTTCAAAGAAGACAAACTGGATTTTAATCTTAGTCGTATCACTAATTTAAAACCAAAGAAATTTTATTTTATTTGCAAATCAGCATTAGCTGAGGGCCACTTCTATATTTGTTTCCTAGAACTATGCTATGAATACTAAGAATATAAGCTGTAAGATGCTGATTCACAAAATTAAAAAAAGGTTTTCATAGTCTGAAATAAACACTGTAGAATTTAATCCATTGCTGACAAAGTACCAAGTACTGCATAAATGTCTCAGTATGATTATTATTCCACAACTAAAATATATGGTGTGGTATGCTGTTCATAGAACATAACTTTTTTTGAAAATACCGCACCACAAAGTACATGCCTGGGCATGATTAGTAGCGAGGAGCTGAGGAGCTGACATACAGAAAATGAATGGTCTTAAAATTGTCTTGGTTTTTAAGCACAAAATATACTGTTTCATAACACTACAGAAAATCAAAACTGGAACTGGAAAATATTAAATTAACTTTTTAATTTAGTGCCAATGGAAACTGAAAACTGAAGATTATTTTTTTAAAGCAATTCTGAATTATAAAACTAATCACCTAGTTATGTATTTCAACTGGAGGCCTGCAATTCCAAGTGTAATTATTAAAAGGCTCAAAGTAAAATTTACTGGTTGTGGGGAAGGAAAATCTTTAGTACCCTTAATGTAAGAAAACAGAGACACCTAGTGGTTTTTCTGAACAACACCAAAACACCTGACCTTGCAAAAAAATTGTTTTCACACGAAGTACCAGAACAATTGTTTTGTTGTGATACTGACAAGCTTATAGTGTGTATTTGTGGAAGCTGTACAGTATACAAAGAAACATTTCAGGTTGTGCTGCTTTTCCTAATTAAAACAATATTTACAAATTTGAATGCTGTTAAGCCTTTTTATTTAGTGTACTTGTAGCATAATGGAAACATAAAGCAAACATTTGTACTTGTTACAAAGATTGCCAGATTAATAAACTCCAAAATTCCAAACAATTACACAGACATTTATCATTAAAAAATCATCAATTTCTTTTCAGTATATTTACAGTTTCACTAGTCAGTGGTACCTCTATTTTTAATAATAATAATAATAATTATTATTATTATTATTATTATTGCTTACACGTATATAGCGCTTTTTCTGGACACTCCACTCAAAGCGCTTTACAGGTAATGGGGACTCCCCTCCACCACCACCAATGTGCAGCATCCACCTGGATGATGCGACGGCAGCCATAGTGTGCCAGAACGCTCACCACACATCAGCGATCAGTGGGGAGGAGAGCAGAGGAATTAAACCAATTTATAGAGGGGGATTGTTAGAAGGCCATGATTGATAAAGGCCGATGGGGAAATTTGGCAAGGATGCCGGGGTACACACCTACTCTTTTCGAGAAACACCCTGGGATTTTTAATGACCAAAGAGAATCAGGACCTCAGTTCCGAAGGAAGGCGCCTGTTTACAGTATAGTGTCCCCGTCACTACACTGGGGCATTAGGACCCACATGAGCCGCAGGGTGAGCGCCCCCTGCTGGCCCCACTAACACCTCTTCCAGCAGCAACCTTAGTTTTTCCCAGGAGGTCTTCCATCCAGGTACTGACCAGGCTCATGCCTGCTTAGCTTCAGTGGGTTGCCAGTTGTGAGTTGCAGGGTGATATGGCTGCTGGCCATATCTCTGTATTTCTTTCACAAACTCTACAGTACATACCTGCCTTTCCAAATGCCTGGTTCAATGCTCTTGCTAGGGCGTTTTTCCCTAAGCCACTCTCAAAAATAATATTTATTTCCTTTATTCTGGAACCTACTTCTCACAAATGTCAAAACACACTGACATTTGCCGACTGTGGTGGCCCCTCTCTCAAATACTACTCTCCCATCAAAGCCGTCTTATAAAAGTTTAAATTTGTGTCTTATAAAAGTTTAAATGCATGTCTGAAACCTTATCATGTTGGAACAGAGACTTCAAACTCTAGCTGACATCTGCAGATTCTCCTCTAGAAAAGCTCTGTACTTTTCTCCATAAATGTTGCCTTCTGTTAGTACTAGGCCACTGAATATGCA
This sequence comes from Lepisosteus oculatus, assembly GCF_040954835.1. Classification (NCBI taxonomy): domain Eukaryota; kingdom Metazoa; phylum Chordata; class Actinopteri; order Semionotiformes; family Lepisosteidae; genus Lepisosteus; species Lepisosteus oculatus. The sequence goes on along the minus strand of NC_090696.1, from coordinate 40,751,445 downwards.
AATAAGTTGTTTTGATGAAAAGGACTAATATATTTTAGCATATTTTTAAAATCCATCTCATAAGAATAAACATGAGCTGCAGAATTGCACTGAAATACTGTATAGACCCTGTGAAACACGATTTTTATCGTTTCACTTCAGTAAATCCTGTAAAATTAAAAGCACTGTGTTCTTACTGCCTGCATGACTCCAATTTCCACCTCCTGCTGCGAATAAATTGCACACATTCTCAACCGCTGAATAACAATGTTTGCATCTTTCAGGCATTACAATAGTTGCACTAAGGCAAACCAACAGAAAGAGTAGCAAAAAATGTTTCTGAAAATGCAGTTTTAAGGTTTGCTGGCCACTAAATGAATAAACAGCACTTACGGTTCAGATTCCAAACATCACAAAGAAAACAGTTTGTTTCTCAATTATTCTCCAAATGGCAAGCAGATGCTTAGGAAAAAAAGACAACTAAATAATAACAGACAGAAAAATAATAATATACAGGGAAAATAATATATACAGTGCCTCCCAGAAGTATTCACCCCTTTCCAATGATGTCCCACTTTCTTGAATTACAAAAGATGTATACATATTTCTTTTAAGTTAATCTTTTTAATCATAACTGGAATGCCCAAACCAAATGCTTTTGTGGGTGAAAATCAGTAAATGTCAACGAAAACTACAAATAAAAAAAAAAACAAAATAACTCCCTTTCCTATGGAAATTCGTAAGTTGTTCAGGTACAGATAATTGCTTTGACAAATCACATAATTACTGTAGCTGAATGGCCTCTGTATGCAATAATACTGATTCACATGATCTCAGAATCCACATATCTCTGCTAGGTCCTTCAATCAGGCAGGGAATTGCAAACAAAGCTTCAAAGACCACAGAGCTTTAAAATCATAAAATTTGTTTATGTTGTTAAAGTTGTGGAAAGGCATTGATCACAAATTGAATACAAATTTCAAACACTGAATACTCCTGTGAACACAGCAAATTCAATTCACGGAGAAGTAGAAGACTCATCAAAACACCCGTACACTGCATAGGTCAGGCTGTCCCTCCAAACTGAACAGCTTGGAAAGGAGTAAACTGACACTGCCACTGTGAGGTCAATAGCAACTTACAGAGTTACAGAGTTCAGCTGAGAAGGGAGAAAATGCTCATGAGTCAACAATATCCCAGCCACTACACAAAGCGTGTCTATATGGAAAGAAGTATTTGAGAGATCCTGCAAACACATGACAAATGATTTTGTTGTCCAACATGTCATAATTGCAGACTTTTTGGTCTAAATGCAACATGTTAATTCTGGAACAAATAAAACACAGTGCATCACACTGTCAACACTATCCCTGCTGTCAAGCACAGTGAAAGCAATATTAAGCAATGTTATGAGTCTGCTTCTAATCAGCAGGACCGGGAAGTTTGTCATAGTAAGTGCACAACAGACAGAGCAAAGTATAGGCAAAACCTGCTCCGGTCAACTGAAGACCTAAACCTGGAATAAAAACTCACCTTTCAGCAGGACAATGAACCAAGGCACATGGCCAAAGATGCACTGGAGTGTCTTCAAGAAAATGAAGATCTTTGAATGGCCCAGTCAATGTCCTAATTTGAAGACCATAGAAAATTTTCCCCAAGGCTTCAAAATTTATGCCAATCAATCAATCCCAACCAAGTTGACAGGTCTTGAGAACGTTTGCGAAGAAGACCGGACAAAAACTGCATCAAGTCAGTAGGCGAAGTTGGCCACTACTTATGCAATCAACACATTTTAGTTTTGGATTTGTTTTTACAGTTTTTGCTGACATTTCACTTCTTTTATCCATGTGTTCAAATTAATCTTTTATGTTTATCTTAGAGAAAACTTTGTAGACCTACTGTATGTATCATGTATTAATTACCAAAAAGGGACGACACTGGAAGGAGGTGAAGACGTGCAGGGCACAGTAATAATTATATTACACAGTAATTATTTCAGTAATGACATCAGATGATTAAAAAGCCCATAACTCATAAGATAATCCAAATATCATATACATTACAGACAAAAACCCATGTTTAACAGCATCAAATGGCTTCTAAGCATTTTGCTTTGGGAACAGAGGCTCACATGGTAAAAAAAAATCAAATAAAACATGTTATTTAAAAATGTGTAAGGAAAAACGTTTTTTTAAATGTTCTGGTCAGTTATCCATTTAAAATATTTCTCTGGATGGTCTGGAAAAAATCTAAGTGAAATCTTACAAAAATATGGGATAAAAAAACATGAATTTTCTGCAATAGTACTAAGCTGATCTTAAGAGCAGAATAAATGAGTTCACTGGTGCTGAGTAACAATATTTAAAATCATAATGCGTTATGCCTTTATGCGAGTATAAAAGACTCTTTTACAGATATACTGTCATCTGTCAGGCACCTGCAGGAGTGGGATATCTGTTAGCCGTTCCTTTCCTACCTGACACACACCTACATTGTTTCAAGAACAGAACCGCAGTGTGAAAACAAGTCTGCTTTGGGAGAAACAGGTGTGCCCGGGAAAAGTAAGGGATATGGCTGAAATGAGAAAGGATGAAAAGAAATAACTTATAGAACACACAAGGGGAGAATCTGTTCAGAAGAACATAATAACCTGGTTTAATCTTTTGTTTCATTATATGTTTTAGGTTATTATACTAAAACCTAATGGACTTAAAGTAACATCCCCACAGCCATATGTTGTACAGTCACCCACTGTGGTTCAGTTAAATGCACCAAGTCAGAATCAGACATCAACTGGCTGCCAAACACAGGATCAAGAAGCTGCGGTGCCCTCCAGTAAGCCACTGAGTGTATGCTTCTAAAAAACAATTTTCAGTGTAAAAATTTCAGTGCAAATTTTGCACAGCAGAAAGACCCCATAGATCTTTCAGGAAGTTTCCCCTTCCGCTCATTTCACATCCATTTAATTATAACAATAATTCTTTGCTTGTACAGTATATGGCATTTTTCAGTTTACGGTTTCCACCCAGATGCAGGAGGCACCGGGAGCATCACGAGCCAAGGGGATAGGTAGAGAAGTGAAAAAATATTTCACCAACTGAATTAAGGCAGTGCTTTTAGGGAGGCCTAAGACTGTGCAAGACCAAAGTGGAATTCAGCCTGAGCACAAAGGTTAACTCCCATACTCTTACAAACTGGGATCTTTACTGAAGAGGTCACAAACGTGGTTTTAATATCTCATTCAAAGATTTCTCTGGCCACCATACTGGAGAACTGGTCTGAAATTATTCTGAAGGGCGAGTGTCACTTACTGGCCAACCAGCTAGAGATGCAATCTGATTTTCCTTAATCCCGTAACCAGGTCCAGCCTTGCTTAGTTTCTGATCGGATAAAATCCAATACATACTTACTGTATGGAAAGTACAGTACCTCACAACGGTTTTAAACTATGATTTATTTTTCATTTGAATTATTTTCAAAGAAATGCCATGTTTCCTACTTAGCTGTACAGAAAAAAAAAATGTGAAGGCTTTGATCTACTTTTGGCAGTGCTATGTTCGTCAAGGCAAACTACTATTTAACATTCAGTGAATGTGCCAATCTATGAGCAGCTGTTCTGGATTTAAAAGAGAAAATGCTGAGTGCTGTTCTTCACGATTCAAAAAGGTTTACAGCACTGAGTCAAGCAGAATCATTTTTTCATATTTAATCAGAACAAACTACAAGCATTTAAAGGAATAGTTTCAGCTGCAGTACACTCTTGTGACCCAAGGTGAACTATAAGAGCACCATCTATGCAACAAGACAGAATAGCCTGTCATTTTTATAACCATTTTCAAATAATGCAAAAGTATAAAGAGTGCTTGGCACTCAAATGTAATCCAAGGGACTTTACCTACAACATTTAATGCGATACAGGTCTTGAATTAGAAGCTGCAGCAACAGAGTCATGTAGCTGCAGCAACAGAGTCATTTTGCATCATATTGTTACAGCTATAGGTGTGACTATGGAAGTTTCTAATAATCTATGGATGTAGCTTGGCAGTGTAAACATTTCCAGCTTCAAAACATAGGGGATTTATGCCAAGATGTAGGGGGTCCAAATTCAGTGATCAAAGCAATCGTAAAGTTTACCTTGGTTTACCTTCATTACATTCTGGTTTCTGCATTTGCAGAGAGATTTAACTGCAGGGAGAAATCTATTTAGTTTAGAAGGCAGCTCATCTCTTATTGCGGCCTTAGCAGCCATTATTTATGAGTGAGAATGCTTGGTAACAGTTTGGAGTTTTCTGGGTAGTTAGGATGTTAGGCCTCTGAAAAGCATTGACTGTAAATTTGTACACACTGTAGTGTAACCTGTATGATGTATCTTTAGTGTGTGTTGCAATTTTTGTATAAATATTTGTTCAACCAAGTGTGCCTGAATAATGGCTCTATTTACCAGATTTGTGCCAAAGAAAAAAATAATTCACATTACTTTAACTATACTAACCGCTCAAGTATATTCTTGGCAAAATCCTTACGAGTTGGGGTTATGTTTATTATTTGGGGTTTATTATTATGGAGGTTATGGAGGGGTGTGAAACCGGAGTCCTGGGCTTATAATAATCCTCATGTTTGAATTAGCTTCATCACTCTGTTCTCCTCTCCTCTGATAGCTGATGTGTTGAGCATACTGGCGCACTTTGGCTGCCGTCACATCATCCAGGCAGGTGCTACACCTGTAAGAAATTACTATTATTATATACAGGTAGTGGACAAAAAGGGTTAAATAAGGGACACCAGGCATATTGAACGCAAGGACCTCCACATAGGTGTGGTGCATGCTTTAATTAAGTGAATAATTTCCTGCATATGTAGGATCATGCACAAAAAATGCTGGACGATTATGACAAGCATAGGTGCCAGGAGACATCAGGGGTGATTGTTGAAGCACATTTGGCAGGAGCTTCAGTCACTGAGACAGCTCAGCTTGCTGATGTTTCATGAGTAACAGTGATGTCAGCCTGGAAATCCTAAGACATCATCAGCAATGGGTGAGCAGAAGCACATACTCCAAGATTAACTGGAAGTGCTAGGTAAAACAGGTGAAAAACTGCAGGGCTATCAACCAGTCAGTTTAACCTAAACTGGTCCACTGAGAACTCCAGGGATAAGGGTACTATAGCCGGGTTGTAGTGGTTCAACGGCACATTTATGACTCCAAGGGTACAATGAGCTCAGGCACAACATTAAAAAGAGAAAAAGAAATATGAATTGAACAGATGAATAATCCTTTATCATGTTCTCAAGAAGAGACAAGTGCCCCTGGCACAAACCTTAGGAATTGTACAAGCTTAAAGGCTTGATTCCAGCAATAAAGGTTTCTGATGGTTCTTATTTTTAAATGTAATAAAACATTGCATTCCTTAAACTGTGCTTAACACTGAGCATCAAAGCAGACTACTAAGTCTAATAGGTTTTAGATATAAAAAGTATCACTATATTTATGCATGCATGCTGTTAGAATAGTAGTATACTGTATATAAAATGCTATATACACTGTACCATTTAATATAAAGTACTGTATATGGATTATGGATATTGATCAGAATAATGCCTAAAACACATAATATTTAATTAGCTGATCCTGAATGGCTGTAACATAAGCACTAAATAACCTCATTAGCGAGTTAATTGGGCACAGGTGATGGGGCTTGAATGTCAATCATGGTGAAAAGAAAAACACAGAAAAGAAACTATGTCCAAGTTAGCAAGAGAACAAACCCTTTGTGCTACTGGTATGCTGGAGGCCAGACTGCTGGTAGAACGCCTGCAGTAGACCAATGTCCTCTTTCTAGATGGCAGCCTTACAGTATATTACACTACAGTGATCAAGACCTTGAACTTGTTCCTTCCTCAGCAGGAGAAAGCCATCCCCATGCTGCTCGTATAACAGTGGCTATCCTGTTAGATAAAAACGTGCTCAGTATGTCATGGACGACCTGAGTCTCACTGAACATTTGTGGGATGAAATGGGAGGACGTGTAGAATCTAGGGTTCAGAGACCAGTGAAGAGATGCATACTTGTCCAGGCACTATGACAGAAATAGGAACAAGACAGTATCTGTAACTTGATGCAAAGTGTATCCTGCCGATATACTGTTTATATTCCATAAGCTGCCATACACACTGCTAGCCTGTGAATTTCATAGCAGACACCCTGTTGTCGAGAAATGTTAATCAGCAAAACTAATTTACCTACAGTATGTCGCATCTGGTTCATGTTAGCAGACCTGCTTGAAATCATGATAATAGATAATAGTTTACAGATAATAACCTTCTGAATGTGTTAAAATCTTAACTGATGCATCATTTGATACCTGTAAACATTTTAAGCATATACTTTAAGCAACATCTACAGTACCTACACTCCCTGAAGTACACATTTCTCATTTTTGTTTCCACTGGTAGCACACTGCAGACAAATAACCCTGATCTTTCGTCAGCTGTCTTTCATTTCTTTAAATTGTGATGATCCGTGGAATTTCTTTTTTTGGGAACAAAAACATGTATAAGAAACAACAATTCACACTTGAGAGTGAAACGTTGCCATATTCATTATATTTTGGCTAACTTTCCAGTATGGTATATATTCTGTCAGCTTACTGACAGAATTGTCTCAGAAAGATTAATAACTTTGTGGGTGATGATTTGATCATCTTCATTTGAGAGTAAACAACTGGCAAAATTGGTCCTGATGTAAATGTGTGCCCTATTATGGACTGGCATCCAATCCAGGGTGCATCCTGCCTTTCCAAGATGCTCCGATAGGTTTCTGGGAGGCTCTGGCTCCTCCGCTACCCTGAAGTGGATGAAGTGGTAAGAAAATGGATGGATGGATGGATGGATGGATAGACTAGCGAATGGATATGTCCACACTAATTCAAGCTTTGTTGCACAACACATACCTGGAGAGAATACATTTCAAAACTATATGTTTCACTAAAAAAAAGTCCTTAAAAAGTTTTCAATGATTGCATGTTGACACTGTCTACAGTATTAACATTTACAGAAAAAAATAAACTACAAATCCCTAATAGCAAAAATCCCTATTAACAAAAAAAAAAGTCTCATCACTCTCCTAAAGAAGCACTTCTGTGACTTCTGTGAATATTTTCCAGACATGCGAAACAGTCATCAGAAAAGGAATCGTAATCTCTTCTGGTTCTGAAACAGCCACAAATATGAATCCCAAATTCCCAGGCGGAATTTGTTATTCTTTGAAGTCCAGAAGGTTTAAAGGTAATGCATTCTCTTTTCTCATTGTTGGTTTTTATCCTAGTTTTGTCCATCCACATTCTACATCTTAGATGACAGAAATGTTATTTACAGAATGGTCATTTCCATTCACAGTAATCATAGACTCTGGACAGATCGCCTGTCATTCCCTGTATAGTACACCACTGGTTCCCAACCTGTAGACCACAGACCCCTGACGGTCCTTTCAAAAAGTGAACTGTGATGTAAAAACAGTTTTAAGGCTGACACGGTCATCACTCTTACCTAATATTTTATCTTTGGCCAGTGTTGTTTCACTGACTTCATCTAATAATTCATTATTCAACATGCATACGTGTATGTTCATGCACATGCCCCGCTACACTTGACAGACATTTTATTTTTAGAAAAATGTGACAATAAGGATGTCAGGTTCGCACAATACTATTGATTATGGAGCAAAGATTATGTAATATTGCATTGCATTTTCATATGTAATGCTGTGTAGAAACAACAACTAGTAGCATAAAGATGTAAGCAAAATATTGGGAAGGTGGAAAAGGGATCTGTACATTTAAAAAGGTTAGGAAAGGTTGTTTACTTTACAGATCCTTAATTGGGGAAAACACTTTTCCATTTTCATCTTCTGCAGCTCTCTGTACTACACATAAGTAGTCCTTTTATCAACCAGCCCCTCCCAAGATCAACTGGGTGCAAGTCATTTTACTTTGCTGATGCTAACGCAGAGTGAAACTGCCCAACCGTATATCCAAGAGCATACAACTGAAAGCTTTTCTATCTAACACATGCACTTAACTATGCCTTGTCCATTGTTTTTACAGATTCCTTTCTTCCTGTGCTGCAATGGTATCAGCCTTTTAGCCAAGAAATGAAAATGTCATCACTGGAAACGAACATTTGCTTTGACTGACTTATCTGGTTAAATAAAGGATTATCATGGTGTTATTAGGCACAATTAATGTTTTGTTTTCATTTACATTGTTATAAGATGCATGTTAGTCCTGGTGCATCTGTATTCCTTCCATCCATTTTCTGAAACCACTTTATCTTTATAGAGTTACAGTAAGTGAAGCCTCAGCCTAAGCAGAAGTCACAGGCCAGACTACATTGTGGATGGGATACCAGTCAATGCCAAGGCAGACACACACACATTCACTGGGATAAGTGAGAGGTGGCAAATAACCTGTACAGGATGTCTTTGGACTGTGAAAAAAAATCAGACTTCTAAAGTTTTCAGCTTTATGCGTGTTCAGAGAGGAACAAATGTTGTTTGTGTGATGGATTAGGCTGCAGATGTATAATTTACCTTGAGCTTGTTCTAGTCATGTGAATTCAAGTTTTGGTTTCTTCCAATCCAAAATAAGTTGTAACCGCTTGTATGTTCTAGCTCATACTTTCAAAACACTCTTTTGAAAAGAAAACTACTTCATTCCTTCTGGTTCATGAGGCGAGATCCTAAAATAGGACTGCTAATGTCATTTTGAAAAATGAAAGAAAACCTGTGAGCCATCTTTTGACTAGCTAGTGGAAGTGACATTTTTGAAAATCTTGAGGTCTTAGTTTGCTTTATTTTTACTGTACAAGTGAATGTAGCACAAATAAAGCTGCACTAAAATGAGGTTCCGATTACGTTTTTTGGCTGCAAGTCCCAGTAGAAATCCACCCATTTCCAGATTGCTGCCACCCACCCAAATCACATTTCTTTTGCTGGCAGAATCATACCCTAAAATCACTAAGTAACAAAACCCAGGTGGTAGAAAACATGCTAAACCTGAAACGTCTCAGCTCAATCCAAAAATCTAAGCAACCCTTTACATACTTATTTGGAATAAATAAAAGCGTTCAATTAGTCTTACCTTTTTTTCTGCCTCTTTGTTTCTTTTCCCACTCTGCTGATCTCCAAACACTTTCTCGGGACCAAACAACTTTTTGGTCCATTCATCCTTCTGAGTTGCTAGTCGAGAAGGCTGCCCTATTTCCCCTGCTACCCTATATCTGTCAGCTGGGATTTTGCTCATTGGAGGAGGAAGAGTGCTGCAGTTAGCACTTGACCAGCCGTCTGTGGATTCAGCATAGGACTCTTGGTCGCTGGTACTGCCATGTTGCCAATCTCGCAAAACGTGAACAGGAAGCCAGCGCTGACTTCCGGCATGGGCAGCTGCTCCTGCGCCTGTTTTTTTGCCATGAGAGTAATGAGGCCTGGATGGCTGGACAGGGACTTCGATCCTTGCAGAAGGACCTAAATGTCGCCCAGGAATTTGAGAAGATTCAGGATGGGAAAGCTCAACATGATACTTTCCATCCTGTTCATAGCGATAGCCATTCCAACTTGACGCAGCCTGGTTTGAATTCCGGGTCGGAGGATTTTCCCACAGACCGTTGGGGATATGCCTACTTGGGTTGCTTCCCAAGTCAACTAAGAGAACCCTATTGCTTTTCTCTTCGGGAAGGAAATTTCCAATCCCACTGTCACTGTTGCTGCTGGTGCTGTTATTCTGCTGGGCATCAATATCTCCATCAAGAAAGGCTCGGGCCCGCATTCCTTCAATTGACTCCCCCATGTCACGGTAGAGAACAGAGACAAACTGCAAGAGAGGCTGTGATGTTGGGGGGAATTCCAAGCAGCCATTTATGTCAGGATCTGGAGTACATTCAAAGTTAAACCGTCTTGCAATGCCTTGATGAACCTTATGATGACAGAGCTCCGGGTCCACAATAAAGACATGACAGGAGGTCCTCAATCCACTCTCTTCCTCTTTAGTCAAGCTATGATCATCAGTAACTTGCATGGTGACCAATCCAAAGAACCTCCTGTCATCAGGACACACAGCACTAAAAGCTAATTTCTCAGCTGGGTATGTAGCAATTATGGAACCTTTGTCATTACAAAGCTGAATGCTGTCATGCATTATTTTCATCATTACCAGAGAGTGAATCTTCTGTTCAGCCCTGAGGCGTCTCATACATCCACGTATAGCCTGCAGACTGTCACTTTCGAGGTTGGCACTTGTGGAAGCCAGTTCAATAGAGCCTAGGTATCCAACAATCATTCCAACATTGAGAATGCTAGCATCTAACGCAAAATCATCTTGATTTTCAAATACATCTACAAATACTGTATCATCATTCAGTACTTTTGCCATTTCTTCTTCTGAAAGCAGGTCTGGGTTGCTTTTTGCACTGCCATGCCTGCTTCTGTAAGTGAAGTCCGGTTCAGACAATGGCCTTGGCTTCACTGCAGGCTTCTCAGAGCTGCTGGATGAATGGCTGGAGTTCTCAAAAATCATGTTGAAAATCCCTCCAGACTGCATCTCTGCCACAACTCTCTCAGCTCTGTTGATGCCCAAGGTTTTAGAGTCAATCTTTGGCTTTATCCAGTTTTTGGTTTCATGGAAACCAAGTTCTTCATCACTTGAGCAGGAGTCCACATGGTTGTTACCTTCTGCTATTACCAAATGCAAAACTCCAGAACACCTTCCAATTAGTTTTACCACATCTTCATGTGATGCTTTAGACACATTAATGTCATTGACACTCAGGATCTGATCTCCTGCTCTCAACCCAACATAGTCCGCTGGGCTTCCTTTCAGAATGCAGCTCAAAATACAAGGGGCTTGTCCTGACAGGGTGAATCCATACCCTGCTCTTCCTCTGGCTACTTCCACACTTCTGACCCGGCCTGACGAGTGCAAGTTCAGCCGACGTTTTGCACCTTCTCCCTGCTTAAACATTTTTCTTGCTACTAGGGACTTTCAACGTGTAGCCAGGGGAACTAAATGGAACACTATGTTAACCGCTACAGAACTGTCGCCTCAACATCTTTCTACCATTCATTCTGACTTTTCAGAAGACCTGAAAAACAAGAAAGAAAACAAATTTTATGGCTACTTTTCTACTACAAAACTTACAACCACAAAAGAATTAACTAAAGGGAAAAAAGGTCAGATAATCTAAATACTATACTTAAACATTTATTAGAAATATTTTTGTTATACAGTGTAGCTCTTCCCTTGACATATGCTCCTCTTAATATAACAGGATGTACATTTGAACAGTAATCAAACACTGCCTAGCAAACGTATTGCATAAGTAGTAATAATAATACAATAATTAATAAGTAAGCTTATTACCCCAACAACCTTTTGGGTTGAAAAAGTGCCTCCTGTTCTTGGATTTAAATACATATGGTTTCCACATAATGAGCCCTTTGGTTTGTGTTTCAACTTTGTCAGTGCCTTTGAGGAGTCTAAATATGTGTATCAGGTCTCTTAGTCTTCTATGTTCAGTACTAAAAAGGTTCAGTTCTTTCAACCTGTTAAGTGTAGGATTTTCCTTTAAGTTCTGGAATGCATGTGGTCACTCATCTCTGGACTGATTCCAGAGCAGCAGTATCTTCTGTATAAGGTTGTAACCAAAACTGTACACAATACACCAGTAATTTAGAATATTATATAACTGAATCATAGCACCATTCAATTAAAATTCTACGCTTTTAACTATATATCCTAGCATTTTGTTTGCCATTATTACTTCTCCACTTTGTCTAGAAAATGTAAATGATGTTCTGACAGAAAAACTAAATAGTCTATTCCAGCTCAGCGTTTCATATTTTGTATTTGTTATTGTTACCTTCATGAAACACCCTGTACTTGATTACCGTAAACTGTCATCTCCATGGGTTTTATCCAGTCTTGAAATTCATCTAAAGTATTTTGAATTTCACCTGTTGCTTCTACATTGTTTCTAATCTTCCTATTTTGGTATAAGCAGCAGACTTGACCAGTTTACCAAGTACTGTATAACAGAATCTAGATCACTGACTGAAATTATGAAGTTAGATGGCCCCAGGACTGACCCCTGTGGTACCTCACTTATTTACTGCTTGTAATTCAAGAATTCATCCTTCATGAGTAAATGTATTAAAAACTTTCTGAAAATCTACATATGCTATAATCATCCATTGCTGGGGCTGCTTGTTCAAAGAATTTTAACAAGTCAGTTAAGTGAGATCTATATTGTCTAAACCATGCAGAATATATACTTAGATATTGTTTCAAAATAGGCGATCCTCTAATTTTGTTTTAGCAATTGTTTCCATTATCTTATATGTAACAGATATATGGTCTATGATTATGTGGTTCAATGTAGTGACCTTTGTACTACATTTCTGATTCTCCACACCATGGCTACTACATCAATTGCTACATCTTTGAAGCAGTTTTATAATTCAATCATTTTATTGTTACAATACAGCACATTAATATAAGTTACCATCAGGTAAGTTTAATATTACAATTATTACAGCAAAAATAATTAATGTCATTTCAACCCAGTATGTATTGTATTGAAATGCTCCATGTTCTATAAGTTTACAGAAGTACTGTATTTCGATTTCACTGGATTGCAGACAAGAAAAAGGTTTTAAGAAAAATTAACAATACCTGTCACTAAATATCAAAATATTCATATTACCACAGGTAACATTGTATTTTCTAAATCCATTCATAAACTAACCGATTAATATGCATTATTTAGTTGTTCTTTAGGTCTGTAAATGCATTACACTAAGTATAAGCGAAATAACAGCTATTTTAACGCCATCTTGTGTTTTGTTATCAGCAAATAAGGATCAAAGATTACATTGGAGTTGGCGTACACCACGAAAATGTTACTCTCCAATGAGGAAGTGCTTTCATTTCAAATTTTAGCGCTAAAAATGTCACCTTTAGACAGGTAGCCTACAGTACAGGTGTGTGCATTTCAACACACAGCTCTCATTAAAACGCTCTTAGTTTGTATACTACATGAATAATTAAAACTAAAAACTACATAAAATAAACCGCTGAAAACAGCCCAAGAAAATCGGTCATTAGCGATCAATACTCCATACGTTACTACAAAAACAAATCCTTGAATGCAAAAGAAGTGCATGAGAACTTTTAAAATATTTTTTCACTGGCTAGATATTAAAAACGGGACTGCTTCATAACCGAGTGCTTTACTGTCCCGAGAATAACGAAGAAGATTCAAGCATGAGAAAATTCCTTTGTTGACCATTCCAAACAATCATTCAGGAACCAGGACAGTAAAACTTCTAGAATGCTATTATTCTGCATGTTACAATACTGAAGCACCAACAATCTTACCTCATTATAATCACACACTCATCTAGATTCACTCATATAAAAGCATCTCGTATCTGAATTGCTTTTATAAACTTTGGATAACTTTTTTCTCCCTTTTCTGTTTCCCCGCAGCAACAATCATTATCCCAGGAAAATTCACCCAACCCTGCTGAGCCACACTGACCCGCCCCGGCTATTCCATTGCACGAACACGGTAGCGAAACCCCCAGTTCCTATGACAACGCTGTTGTCCGCTTGGCCTCGGAGCCCTTCTACTCGCTGATGCGACTATCAGTCATTCTGTACGCGTTCAAATTACTGTTGCCGTCTTGTAGTAAGAGGGACTGAAAGTGTAACACGAACAATAACAGTGCAAGGTGTGCAAGAATGAAGGCTGGTTTTAAATACTGTACCAAGTTACTGTTTCACAAGATTCGGCATACGTTTTGCAAAATAGTTTTTTACATATAGTCTTTTTCTCAAAATGTGAATGTCCTACACAAGAAGGTATGACGAAATGAAATCAGAAATAATATTTATAAACTGCATTACTAAACGTACTCTACGTATGTGTAATCAAACCTGTCCCCCCTTATGCGAAACCAAACTTTTTCCTCATAGAAAAACGATTATATGCGAACTAGTGTACCGTTATATTGCACAGGCATCACACGCTGAGCTGATTACAAATTCATTTATTACAAGGATGCAATGAACTCTGGTTATTCAATGCATTAATATCGTCCGCTGGACATACAGTATTGTTATATACACTTCGAAAACGGGTGTACAGTAACTCCCCATTCTCGGAGGTAAAAACCGCACGTCAGCAATAGTGAAATCATACTACAATGTCAGATTAAAAAAGCATTTTCTGAATTATTTTACTTTTGCAGAGCTTCACCATGATGTAATACAGACACGTCTCACGAGTCCGGTCCCCGTCTCTCGCCCCAGCAGCCCTGGAGAGTCAACAAGCGGACACCCGGCAACCGGAGTCGAGCGCCCCCGCGGCTCTCGGCGGCGTGTCGCTGTGTGATTCTGTGTGGACTCGCGAAACAGAAAAGCTTCCAGAATAAGTGTTGACGGTATTGATGAACAATATGTAAACCATCGTACATTTCCTCCTTTCATCACTTAGAAACCAGTTAATTTACACGTCGTGTCTGCCCAGCTTCAGATCATTAGGTTCTAAGGCTTTATCGAATTTCATAGCTAGAATATAAAAGGGAGTTTTAAACCAGAATATAAAGTTACCTGGATTTATTACATTATTACCCTGACTGTGAGATCATAGATCACTGCCTTTTCATAGGCAGTAAGCTTTTTTCCAACACGTTAAGAGTCATAGTTACGTCTGGTCTAAGATTAAAATAATGGTACATTTAAATAACTCGGTAAGGCACTTCAGTGCAAAGTTGTCTTCTCAGAAACACAAAATGGTTAGAAAAGAGCAGTCTTCCAATGAAGAAGAAGAGGTTTGTAAGTTTGCACTAAACTGATTACAGTACAGTGTATTATGTTTTCATACATGCTTTCATACAACAACAAAATAGTTTTGGTGATTTAATTATTCATCAAAGACATTTAGAATGTTTTTACTAATTGTGTAATTCATTATTATCATTACATTACTGTCCCTGTGTTAAAAAGCAGAACTTTGGCAAATGTTCCAAAACAGACTGTTGGCATTCAGGTACAGTACAAACTCATTTTAAAGAATAGGTTAGAGATTGTTTCTGGTATTACTGGGACTGCTTTGTTTCTCTTTAAATTTTAACTGACAGCAAACAGTTTGTTCAAATCAATCATTATTTCTTCTCAACACATTTGGTTAAACTTTTATCTGCTTTGTCACACTGCTTATAAAAGATGGACATAAAACTTTTCAAATCTCAAGTCTGACAATAACCAACTGCAGATTGTCTCTTTTTATCAGCTCTGCTGATGTGTATTAGTTTGACTGTCGACGATCCTGGAATGTGTCCAACTACTCATCTCATTTTGGAAGTTTTTCTTCTTGTCATTTTACACATCATTGTTCATATCCATTCAGCATTTCCTGATGCAGAAAATATAATGTATTCTGCTCTCTAGCATTGATTATGCTCGGATCTTGACTAAAACTACAAATGCATGTGTATGTACATTATGGCCTGTTTTAACCTCCCTGCGCTAGCTATCTGTGAACTTCAGAATACAATTCCAAATACTGCTCTTCAGCTTTGATGGCTTGAGCAGCTTCGCTTCTGTCTACATAAGTTAACTATTAACTTCCCTGTATGGCACATCTACTGTTTGTCTCTTTTGTGCCACCTGGACTCTGGCTTTGGACACTGGAAGACATGGATTTCCATTCTGTTTCTCTAGGACTGTCAAATTATCTCTCAGTCCAATCCCAAATCAGATCTTGCATATTAGCATTTTCAAATCCTGCCTTAGAACGCACTTTTATATCCAAGTTTTCAATTCTGTTTAACTCACTGTTTAATTCTGTAAATGGATAGTATTGTTCCGTTGTAAAGCCCCTCTAAAGGGTCCAGCATGAAATACACTGCTTGTAATTATTATCAATGTCCTTTCTCGTGTACAGTGCACGTATGTTTTACAAGTCACTGCTGCATCTCTGCAGAGTAGAATACATAGAGAGTGCAGGTTCTCCCCATGTTAACTTGGTTTATCGCCAGCAGCTGCAGTTTCCTACCACAGTCCAAAGACAAACTTGTAGGTTAATTGACTTTGAGGAAAATTGGCCCTGGTGTGAGTGTGTGTGTTTCTGTGTCTGTGCCTGGTGCCTGTATATCTACCCTGCGATGGACTGGCATCCCATCCAGTGTACCCCGCCTTGCACCCATTGCTTGATGGGATAAGCTCCAACCATACATTGGAGTAAGAGGTTAGAAAATGTTACAAAATCTCCTTGGAACACTTCTCTGTGGGAAGAGCTGATAGCCAAATGCAAGAATTAAATAAAGGGGGCATTTGGATGATACTCCTTTCGAACAAAGAAACTGCTGGGCAAGACCTAGCACTGGGTTGAGTCTTACTATCGTTTGGGACACTGAGTACAGCCAGTTGCCTGCTAAAATGCCACACAAGGATGTTGTAATGGAGTTACAGACAGTGATACGTTGATATAATTGTGTAAACCATGATTGTTCCATTTCTCCTTATCAGAATCTTGTTCTCTAGAAATATCAAGACCAGCGCACTGCTGTCAGACATTACAGTATGTCTCTGTAACGATGGACAGGTCTGGACCCTATGCAGATGGTATAATCCGGAAGTAAGTGGAAAAAGGACAAGAGGGGGGAGACGAGGATCAGGAGGGGTAGACAGACAGGGGGGTGTGACGATGGTGAACTGGTGCTCGGGGAGCGTGACCAAGGTGAACAAGTCCAAGGAGTCCAGGGGGGAAATCCGGGGCGAAGTCCAAAAGTCCAAACATGGTGATCCAGCAGAGACAAACAAGACGAGGTTAAAAAGCGGAACAGGATCCGGTACAGGGACGGGAAATAATCAATGCAGTGCCCAGAGTAGCAAAAGTAGTGGCTTAATTAAAGAGGGGCAGGATTGGAGGGAGGTGCATGAAATCATAAAAAATGTGAAAGAGCAGGAGCACCCTTAAGAGGAGGGAATACAATCGTGACAATCCCTATGCCTAGTTCAGATCTTGATCAAAGTTAGAGTTGGTTCTAAGCAGACAAGGCTCCAGAGTGGCCAGTAAGTAGGGACTAGGTATGTCAAGCAGTGCTAAACTGCATCAACAACATGGTACTGTACAGTATATGCCTTTATTGGCAATCCGTCTCCCCATGGGTTAATTGGCATTAAAATTAAAACTGCATAGTTGTTCAAATAAGTATTGTGTTTATTCTAGAAGTGAATGTATCTATATGCAGATATAATTATATATGTCAACTCCACTTTTTACTGAAATATTTACTGAGACTGGAAGAACTCCAATAACTATGTTTTTTTAACATCAAAAGGAAAATACAACAAACGATGTGTTAATTCTTTTTAAAATTCTTTCCTAAAAACTCCCTCCCTCTTCTTGCCTATCATGTTTCTACATATTGTCACACCAACTCTAGTTCTGTTGAGAGCAGTTGGGGCCTAATCATCCTTCCATCCATTTTCTGACTGATTCTGACTGCTGGGTCAACAGGAAGTCAGAGCCTGACCCTGCAAGCAACAGGCGCAAGGCAGGGTACACCCTGGATGTGACACCAGTTAATTGCAGGGGAGACAAACAAGCACAGATACACACCATGATCAATTAACCTACCAGTATGTCTTTACATATGCCGGTAAAAAAAACGGATAACCTGGAGGAAACCAACATAAACATGAGGAGAACATACAAACGCTACCCAGAAAGCACCCCAGGTCTAGAATTGAACCCAGGGCACCAGCACTGCAACTCAGCAGCTCTAACCACTGTACAAACATGACTGATAATATTTAGGATATATATGCTGCTGGAGATTGTTACTACTCACATAACAACAATAAAAAGTGATATGGTGTCAAACTTGGTGCCAGAGTTTCTAGAGCATGCACAACTCTACCTGTTGAGAAAGGAACTCTTACGGGAAAACACATCAAAACACACCTGGATTGCATTTTTGTGTTGGCAGACCAATCAAATCTTGTATAAAACAATGATTTCTACAAATTGTTTCCTTAACTTTCCTTATTAGTGCATAAACAGAAGATAATGAATGTATAAATATACAGAACATAGCTGCCCTACAAAGGCTTTTGAGAGAGTGGAGTGACACCTGAAGAATATGTACAGTACTATAGATGGTGACAAGCTAACAAACAAGATCTGAGCATTTTTGAAAATTATGTTTGAAGAGAAACAGTTAAAAAGTCTTGGAGCTAGTACAAATTCAGTCATGGTAGCAGATGTGCATATACAGTACGATAGTTGAGACAACCGGTGACATTGTTAGACATTGAGACAAGAGTTGAAAGACCAACCTGAATTCAGGTCTGTGCTCTGCAAAAAAAATACAGAAGTCAACCAGAATTTGTAACTCAAATTGTCTAAAATCAAACAACACTGTCCTATTAATCATTTTATGGTCTTAAAGATATGCTGTGAGGAATGATGCTGCAATTTCATTAAATGTTGTTTCCAGAAAGTGGTGTTTTTATATATAAACTTCTTAGATAGTGGTATAAAATAAAACAGAATAGGAGGCAGTACTTTACTTTATGTTGTGGGAGTATGGAACAAGCTAGCCAGCCATGTGGCTGAAACAGCTACTTTGGTTTCCTTCAAGAAACAGCTTAATAAGATCCTGGGATCAATAAACTACTAATGGGTCAGAAAGGCATCTCTCATTTTTTACTATTTAGCATTCTTAAAAATGTCTTTTTCACCTGTTGCCTTTGTTTCCCACAATGTATTTAATTTGTTATATATTAAAAACATGTAGAAACACCTCAATCATTTCTAAATAAAAATTAACTCTGTTTTTTTTATTGAGATAGTCAGTTAGATCTCACATCACAAGAGAATTTCTAGTATGCCAGAACTGTGGGTTCTTTCACCAGTCATAAGCTTGCTGTTGTGCCAAATCCGACAGCTAGGTGGGATGACTCCTAGCAGTTAAGAAAGCTCCACAGGGATTAGAAGTCTCCGTGCTGTGTGTTTTTCCAGCATTAGTCTTTCACCCCAGCATGGGGCCAGTTCTGTGTTGCCGCAGGGGAGATCATCTTCTCCAGCAAGTTCATCATTCGCTCCTGGAGCTGCAGGCTCTGCACCTGGAGGAAGTTCTGCTGGTGCATGACTCTGCGCACCTCCCTGCACGTCTCCTCCACCGCACGACTCATCTTCCTCTGCTCCCCCAGCATGGCTTCCATCAGCTTCAGCTTCTTCTTCTTCAGCGTGGACCTCAGCACTTTCTTTCTCTTCAGAGGTACTGGTTCAGATCTGAAAGGAAGGATTTGTTTTTTTATTTACTTGAATTATTCTAACTGGTGTCCCTAAATCATAACCATATTGCTGAAGTGTGGGCACTGCGGCGAACTGGCAGCTCTTCAAGGATGCTTCTAGAATGTGCTCCAGGATTCCAGGATGCTGCAACACTTAGCAGCAATAAAGAGCTTCCTAATAGTGGATT
This sequence comes from Lepisosteus oculatus, assembly GCF_040954835.1. Taxonomy (NCBI): domain Eukaryota; kingdom Metazoa; phylum Chordata; class Actinopteri; order Semionotiformes; family Lepisosteidae; genus Lepisosteus; species Lepisosteus oculatus. Next base: position 40,731,920 of record NC_090696.1, on the reverse strand, counting down.
GATGGCGTTGTACTAAAGCAATAATTTAAATGATTCTCTGTTATGGAGCTGAACTTTCTTCATGGAGTGTATGTCAGGACAAAAATGAAACATTCATAGACATTTTTGTTTATGGCCACTGAAATTTTTTTTCTGGTACAAGAAAGATAACTATTTTTTTCTGGTACAAGGCTACTGAGTGCGCAGCATTGGCCTTTTTTTAAGAGAGGACTGTTTTATTTTATTTTTTGTTTCAAAATGTTGACACTGGACACTGGACCATTTTCTTGCCATTCTTGTATACTTTGCACTTTTTGTATCAAAGGTAATACCCATTTTCAACTTAGTTGAACAGGAATGACTCTTTTTTATGAGAGGGGAGATAATAAGTGTAGCTTAGGCAGAAAAAAACACTATGACATGCAATAATTATAACTCAAACAAAACAAAACTACACTTTGAACTGTAGTCAAGCCACCACAATGCCAACACCTAAAAATGTGTAGTCAAAATAATAGGTAAAATACAGTAAATATTTGTGTCTTCTGGATAGGTTATTTTCTACAGGAAGCTGTCCAAATCTGTGGTTAAAGAAATCAAAATAAAATAAAGGAGTATCTGCTATAATTGTTGATAATAAAAGAGTAAAAGTCAGTCTTGTGTTTTAATAGCTAATGACGGGTTTGATCATTTTTGTAAGTGTAAAGGGTCAAGATATAGTCTTGACCTTGAAGGTTAAATACAGCACATCCATTCATCAATATTCTAATGGTTACTAGTAACTAGTTAGCACAGTGTGCAGTGTGCAGACTGGAGACTGGCTTTGCAGTCCTGGGGCCCTGGGTTCAATTCCAGACCTTGTGTGCTCTCTGTGTGGAGTTTGTGTGTTATATACTTATTTTCTTGTGGGTTTTTTCTAGGTGTTTTGGTTTCCTCCCTATGTCCAAAGAAATACTGGTAGTGTAACTGACTCTTGTGTGTGTTTGTGCTTGTGTCTGTGTGACTGGCAATGGCAATAGTGTTTCCTGGCTTGTGCCCTTTACTTGCTGGGATAGGCTCCGGCTCCCCCATGACCATAAATCAGATGAAGTGGTTAGAGCCACTTACCACCATGCCACCATTCTTCCTTGTTTAATTCCACTTAATTCCAATTGGATTTAAGCTTTACAAACTGAATAATACATCCTGTATAAATCATTCTTATAAAGGTTGACGCGTCAAATTAAATAACCTGCTGCCTTAAGCAAAAAAAAAAACATTGACAAAGATATTGAAATTGCACACAGAATTATTTTTTTTTCCCCTGAAATATGACCTCCTTACCTGGACTCTAGAGACTTAAAACTGATGGAACTGTCCGAGGCCTCTGCTTCTTCATTCCTCTCTCTTTCCTCGGAAGAGCCGTTGTATTCCGGCAGGAAAGCCGAAGGAGAGTGTGTGGGAAGGGAGGGGGAGGCCTCAGTTTGAGAAGTCGAAGGCCCTGACTGCAAAACATCGTATTTGTGCAAGCCGCTGGATTCTGGCGCTTTTGAAAGTATTTTGTCAATGGACTTGTAGTAGGGCCATTCAGGTGCTGTTGTGTTTCCATTGCTTGTGCATTTTAGCTTCCTGGCAAAGAGCAGGGTATTATATTTAATATTCTGTACAACACTCACATTCAATGGAGGCAGAAAGCATATATTGCACATAGACTATTAGATAATGCAAGGACACAGACCTTAGTGAGGCACATCTATTCTATAATGAAGAACTTTCCAATATCAAGAATTCTGGACAAAAAATCTTCTCAGCCACTAATAACGCACATGCACATGTAAAAACAACAGGTCTGATTTTTTAAAGACATTTTACTTCAGGTACTTTGTGAAGCTGTACTAGACTATAAAGTTGCTCACAGTTGGAAAGCTCTGTATAATCTTGGGAATAGGAGCATACTGACCCCATGGAGCCATATGAATATACTATATACTGTACAGTAGGACACAGGAGGTGACAAATGTAAGGACTTCTGTAAGCACAATTCCAATAGAATAAAATGCAAAACTTTACAAGTGAGGTGGCTGTTTGCCTCTTGGGATAAGAACACGGTAATATACTACTGAATGCCCAGAGTATGTACAGCTGTGCCTGAAAAGAAGGAAAGTTATTTTGGACACAATGGCTTACAGCAACAATCCATAGGATGATACGCTCTATGGACCTTTTTTTCCAAATAAGGTAAATTCCTTTTTAATACAAAACATTTATTCCTATTCTTCCTCAGATACAAGATATAAATATAGCATTTCTAAGCATCCAAATAATTTCAAAGACCAGCGTATAGAGATGCATACATTGGCACACACAAATATCTTAAGTATAGCAGTGTTCTCAATACAGGACTTGTCATTTCCCTATTGTACTGTAAAAGAAAACTTGTTAAAGTGACTGACAGGCTGAAATGCATACATGTTTTTTTTTTAATTCAGTTGGGAATTCAAGGCTTCATATACTACTTATACAGTATATTTAATATATATATATATTTCTGAGGCTATAGGCCTGAATAGATTGATTTTTACAAACTGTTGTAAGATTGCCCAGAGGAATAAAAAGCTAACAAAGCAGTATTGCTAACGGTTGAACAAATCACTCAGGAAAAATATAAGGGTAAAGAAAGACATTTCTAACATGATTGAAAAGCAAAAGGATCCAGTTAAAGAAAATGAGTATGACTAATATCAAGCACAGGTAAAAAAAAAGAAATGATAAAGACCAAGAGAGAATTTGAAAGGAATGTTGCTATGGAGCCTAAAATAAATTATAATTCAGTACTACAATTGGAAAAGAACAGCTAAGGGTGAAGTAAAATACATTTAGGACAATAATGGGAAATGTCAAAACAATGAAAGGAAATTGACTGATATATTAGTTTTTTTTTTCTAAATGTTTTTCACTAAGGAAGAACTCAACACCATGCTTCAGGAAGCAGAAGGTCAATGTGCTGTATTAAACAGAATTCACACAGAAGTGGCAGAAATACTGCATTTCAAGAACGAGAGGCACTAAAGATTAATAAACCCCTAGGGCCTGATGGCATCTAACCAATTGTACTCAAGGAAACAAGAGGTGTTATTCTTAAACACTGACACAACTCTTACAGCAATCGCTCAAGACAGGGGTGGAAAAGAATGGAGATTGCCAGTGTAGTGCCTATCCAAAGAATTGTGATGACTAAATTGGCCCAAGTACTTACAGACCAATATGTCTGACGTCTGTTACAGGTACTGTAAGTCTATGGAAACAATTATGAGAACTAAATGATATGGAAATCTGATTTCCAGAGCAGATTTTGCCTAACCGACCAGTTAGAGTGCTTTGAACAAGCAACAATAGTAAGGGTTACTACACAACATATCATACATTCTCTGTATTTAGATTTTCAGAAGCCTTTTAATAAAATTCCTTTTAGAAGATCAATTCTCAAATTGCAAATTCAAATTCAATTAAATTTCAAGACTGGGCAAACATCCAAACCAGGCAAGTACAGGGTTTATGTGCAGGTATCAAAAACATAAAATTAAATAAAGAATGAAAAATAGTGAGATAAAGAAATGTACATATGAAAAATGCTATTTTAGGATATAGACTGTATATATAGTCAAAATCACCAAATTGAAATCATGGAATATTACATTGAAATTGTATAATGGACAAGTACAGTAAGACCTCATTTAGAAAACTGAGTCACCACTTCATAGAAGAGATATTATTGCTCTAGAATCAGACCAGAGAAGAGCAGGTCCATACATTCCAGGGTTTAAGGATCCTTCACTGCCAGAAACTGAACCTTTTAAATCTTGAATGAGAGAATATTGTTTGAGTACTCGATACAAGTGTTTGAAGTCCTCAAGGGCATTGACAGTCAACCCAGAGGATTTTTTCAGATTGAACAGTAAAATACGGGAGGACACATGTAAGCGCACTTAAAACTGAAAGAAAGAATGTTTCTAAGGCCATGTTCAATCACATGAGTGTTCAAAAGGCTTATGTTCAGTGAACATACAGCAACTTTATTTAAATTATTTATAGGCGACTAAGTAATTAAAATGGCGTAAGGACTGAGGTTCCGCAACGACTTGGACTAGATGAGCCGAGGATGTCTGTCTCCAGGTAAGATTGTCATGCCTGTTGAAACTAAGCAGTCAGTGAGAGAATTCAGAGGCGGCCGTCAGACCTTGCCCAGTGGTTACAGATGCTGAGCAGTTAGGAAAATGAACCACAGACATAGTATGTTTGCTAACCTGAGCTATATTTCCTCTCTGTGTTGTGTAGCAGTGAACTGTGGATATACAGCATCTTGTGAACGAACTGAAACTTTTCTTTAACAATTTAAGAATAATTTGATAACTTTCCCAGGTTAGACTTGCAGTTTAGAGAATTGTATGTTTGGTACTCCCAGACAAGAGTACTATAGAGGAGAGAAATGTTTAAACTGAACATAACAAAGATTACAAATGAGAGGAAACTGTCTGGACCTTCCAGCTTGTTTGCATGTCAGTTGTTCATTTATCTTTTCTGAAAAGACGTCAGGGATTCAGCATTGATAGAATGGCTAGTTAGCTTGTTCCAGACACCCACAACACTTTGCGTAAAAAAGTGCCTCCCGTTTTCAGTTTGAAACACACTTCCCTGACTTTTCCACTTGCACACTCTGGTTTGCTTCTCATTCTCTGTTCCTTTAGGTTTCTCAAAGGTCACTTTGACTGAGACGGCAGGTTTGGGCATGGGTCATGTCCCCCATATCAGCCAAAGGGGACTGGTTTTCCACAGTCAAAACTGACAGAGGACCAAGAACATGGGGTGGTCACTAGATGTCCACGGTCTTCTTGGCTTGCAGAAATACAGTGACTCCTTGACCTGTTTAACATCTGTAGTATGGCAGAGTTTGCAGTGTGATATAAGAACAGGAGGGCATATTGGAAGACTGTAAGACCCCATTCTCCCAGAGAAGACTTCATTAAAGTCTGCTAAGTCAGCTAAGACTTGATTGATTGCTACAATGTACAGTACGCTTTAAATTGGGCAGGTATATAATTAGATAGTTTGTGATTGTGATGTAAAAAAAATGACAATCTTGAGAAAAGATTTCATTAAGTTCCCCTTTCAGGACAGTATATGCCTATTCATAATGAAATTGTATTTATCTAGGAGGTGCAGATTCATATATTGAAAGAAGTATCTTGTCAAAACTCCCAGGTTGTGAAAATGTTTTAACCTTAAAGATCACCTTAATATTTCAGAAAATATTAAGCATACAATGAGTTAACTAAACTTTTTGTGATAACATCCAAGTCTTGCATGTATATTCACTTATCAACCTACAGAATATGAAGCATAGTCATAACAGCATCTTCAGATACTAAGCATCTTTGTATACTAAGCACTTCACAACATGCAAGAGATATAAATGTTTATACTTGCCTGTACTGAAATGTCATGTTTGTAATTTTCATCTTAATTTCTTCTCTGTGACGATGTTCACCAGTAAGTTCAAAAAATCTTTTAGCCATCTTTTCATATATTTTAGCATTCCTTTTAGCTTTTTTCAGTTCTGTGACATATTCTTCCCACACATACACCAAACCCTTCATTTCAGCTTCTGTCCAGTTTCTGGCCCTTCTGTGTTTTTCATTTTGAGGTGAAGCTATGTAATTGTAGTTCTCCTCTGCAGCCATTTTAAAAGAAAACAAAATCTTTTATGTAGGTTTGGTGAACAAAAAAGAAAGAAAAGAAATCCTTTCTGTTCAAAGACCTGCACGCACTATAAGCTTGTTGGCCTTTCAGTTAAGAGGGGCTGTATGACAACAGCAGCTCAGCCTTTCCCAGAGATTACAGTTAAGAGGCCTGGAAATGGGGCCTAGGTCTGTGAATCAGGGATCCGGTTAAAAGCTTTTAAGTGGGGAAGTTCGTCACTGTGATGTCAAGTTGCCTTGGTAACCGTCTACCAGCTCCCTTCAGCACTGTAACAAAAAGCTTTTAGCTGAAAGCCAATAAAGTAGGCCAGAGTTGACAGGAAATCAAGATTAAAGCTATTAACTGGAGAACAGAGAGCTGTGTATGTTGTTCCCTTGGCAACATGCATTTATCCAGGGAATTCATCCAACACCTAATGACATTTAAAAGCTTTTAAGTAAGGTAGTGGGGGGGTAGGGGATTCAAAGGAAATCAGGGTAATTGCATACTGAGAAATGTGAATTAATTCTCTGTACATAAAGCTACACTCGTTTTAAAAGGTTAAAAATGTACATATATGGCACTGTATTAAATCAATCTAAGACAGATTTTAACAGAAACAAAAAAGCAGCATTAAAAGGCAAAAACTGCCAAAATACAAGAGCTGTGAGAAGCGCTCAAAGTTAGGAGAGGATTCGACAACTGGGTTTAATCGACAGATGGAGTGTGCAGCAGAGTAAGTAAAAGGGATTTAAAATCACTTGAAAAAAATGGCACAATTACACCCAAATTAGAAATGGTCCGATTTTTTGTTTATACTTCACCTTTCATTATTGTGTTCTAATACAATCTTAAGAAACCGCAGTATATTTTGCTAGTGATATATTAGGCTAGTGATTATGAGCAATCCTGTAAGCATCAAAAGATGCATTAAGACGACTCAAACTATGAAGATGTACATACAGCTTAAACTAGTGTCTCACAATCCTAAAAATGCTAGTAGTTGTATTAAAAGTTTCAAGAAGAAATTGCTGTGTGTGTACAATACTAATCTCAGTCTGACAAAATCAAAAATGATCTGAAGATCTTACACACGTTATAAGGCAACCCTTTACACCCACCTCTCCTCACACTACTTGAAACTGATACTTTTATATCAGTTTAAATTTAATAAATAGGTTCTGCCTAATCTGATTTTCAGAGCTGACAGCTGCTGTCTATAGAACCCAGGAGAGCTAACTTGGCAGTGACTAAGCCCAGGAGTCTGCAGAGAGGATGCCTTACAGATCCAATGTACAAATGTTCATTTTACAATTTGATTTTCATCTTCCCCTGCGAGATAATTTTATACTCTTTTTCAGTGATGGTATTTTTGTTTGATTCCAAACTTCAGATAAATTGGTTCTGGAATGTCATTTACTGTACAAAATGCATGAGAATCATCACACTCTCGGGGACATCACATTCTCTTACTTTCACATCCCCAGTTATTTCCAAATACTCATCCACAGTGGTGGTATTTTCATGTTGATATCTTGCAACACTGCACGGTCCCTCTTTGTGAAGTGACATTCCACAGGGCCAACACTTTGACCAAGTTTGGGCTCTCCACCAGCACTCACAATGCATGAGTGAATGAATCCCTATAATGCCATGTACTGTATCTACTACACTGCACACATTTCGAAAGCAGGATTAATACCTGCAATGCCTGGTTAACAAAAAGACCTCCTGAGCGGCCTTCATCACAGAACCCACTTGATTCTGTTTCAGACACTTGTGGCAGAGCTATGGAAGAGCTTGAAGTCTTTTGCTAAAGGGACAATACAAGCTCCAACACCCTCGACTGCACGACTGAAGGAACTGTGAAAGCCCACTTGGTATTTAGTGATTTGAAATCCACGCAGCAAAAACATTCCAAAGATCGTCTTCAACGAAACCTGCAGTGGAAGACAGAACTAATGAGATGATTCAGCCAGCACTGTGTAGTCATTACTTACCATAATCTCATCAGTTAAGGACATTTGTTTCAGCTGTTGTACAGTCGTTTTTTGCCAGGGCGATTTCACCCAGTTGTGCAAACTCAGTGACCACAGCCAAGAAACATCACTGCAGGGGAGGAAGAACAGCTTGGAGTTTTCCTCAGGAACACAGCGTAAACAGACACTGTGACAGACCATCTCTTGTCATAGGAGATTTTTAATACATCTGAAGTCGCAATCATTTAACGTAACTTTTATACAAGGCGTCCTCCAAAAGCAGCACACACACACAAACACACGAGTCACACGCGTTTGACTAATCCTTCTTGGATCCATGAACGTCCATTACCAAAAACACAGTTTTTTAGCCTATGAATCAACTCATGACTCTCGCAATAAATTCAGCAATGTTTTCCAAGTAGCTTTACAGTGAATATCTTTTTTTTTAAGAAACATTAACAAACTTCAATTGCCTTGGTGTGAAATTATGAAAAGAAGCGTTTGTTCAAGGTAGCTCCTCATGTTATAATAATGCAACGTATTTCCATATCGTAGATGTAGAAATGTCTCGATATAACAGACTGATAGAACAAAGTAGCTCTATATTACCAAGAAGTGAATGTGAACTTTTATTACATTTTCTTAAGATGTGATCAATGATTTAATCTTCAAATAGCTGGAGGTTACCTCTAACTTTCACAGTGAAAAGACAGACTCAAGGAATGCAATAGTAACAGATACAGTATCTTAGATAATACCTTAATTATTCATATAAGGGGGATTTGAACTTCTTGCAGGAGTATAGATCTGAAACTTCCAATAGACTATACAGTAGGATTTCCCCCTCATACTGCTATCCCATGGGATTCTTGGCTTCTTGTGGCAGGGGAGGGAAGGAGTTATCACTCTGGAGAGATTTACAGGTATGGGAGCAGGGAAAAGAAAAAAATTGAATTACCTTGCTCTTCTATTACCCCCCAACTAGCATAAAATTACAAAAAAAAAAACAGATTCCACAAGGTCGTCTGTAGACCAATTGTTTAGAAAATGAGCTGTTCCGTTCCGGTTCAATTAAAAAACATAGAAGGACTAAACGTGAATCAATTCTGACATTTTAATAATTCAAGAACTGTTAGTACATTTTATAGTGTCGTGCAGCTGAGAATTCTCAGTGAAAATGCCCCAAATTTACAATTGTCGAAAAAAGGAGACGTTTTAAAACTATTTTAAGTCCAGCAACTTAATCTTTATAAACACAACACAACCAAATTATACATTTATTGCAGTGTGAATCCTAACACATTCCAGTACAGGCTCCAGACTTTTCTCATGACAGCTTTATACAGAAAAAAAAGTCTGGAATGATGGGGCAGCCAGCTGTGTGATGTGGGAAAACTCCAGAGCAACTGTTCTGACACCCGAGTAACATCTTCATGTGGGACTTTGTTTTGCTGCTTGATAATTAGAGAGAAGATATCAGCACACACACAAACTACAACCCAATCTTGCCAAATCCCAGAAACTTACCAGAAACCCCCAGAAAGAGTGCATAGTGGAAACGCATCTTTCCCACCTACAAAGTTTGATCAAAGACTCTTCATTTTACGTGAAACCTATTTGCATAACCATGAAACGACTGAAAAAACAAAACTACAGCACTAGATAGGGAGTCAGGAATTCCGAAGTTGTTTATTTACAGTTCAGAACAGGGAAATGTTCTTTGTCAAAACAATCAAATGTTGAACTGAAGAACTTGAATGTATCCCCTACTGTTGGGCATCTAAACGCAAAAAACCAGGGCATGTACATGGGCATGTACTGGGAAAGAGATGATAAAGATGATGAAAATAAAACTATGATGTTATGTGGTACAATCCATCATTAAACTGCAATTACCCTCCAGACCAGCCATGTTTTTCTTTTCAACCACAGCAATCCGAAGGTCATTTTTATATTTGGCTTCTTGTTTGATTCCATGGTATCAAGGACTAAACCCTTTTCACCTCAACAAGATCAATGTTATTTTTTCCTTCAACAAAATATTTCACTTCAGCAAAAATGGCGTTTTCATACTTCGGTCATGAGTGAGATTTGTAGAGAATGCTTCCTGATCTGCGTGTACAATGTAGTTGTTCAAAAGCCAAGCCAATGATCAGTTTACTGTGCAAATACAGCATATTACTACAAAAAAAAGTAAATTTTACTGGAGTGACCTATGTTACTGAATATTTTTCACGTATTTTTATGATCGTTTAAAATTTTGATTATGCTTTTGTCTAATTTGATCCATTTGCCTTTGTTGTAATTTCAATAAATACAGACATAATGCAATATTGATAATGCTACTGCTATGTTTGAACATTACAATGCAGTTATTTTTAACTAAGTAAATTGGATTTAAAGCTTTTAAACACTCGTATGAAGATTTTGCAAAGAATGAAGCTGAATGTATTAAAAGGAAATACTGTTCTGAGCATACCATGGATAATGTACCAACTACGATTTGTCAAAGCTTTTTATACAGTAAATAAGTTCCCTTTGGATAGCGTTTCTCCTCAATAATGTCCTCTTCAGTAGTAAATCTCTCTTACAAAGCCTTTCCTACATATAAAATTAGTGTTTTACAGTAATTCAAAAGCGGGGTTAATATTATATAGCATGCTTCTTTTTCTAATAGGTATCCTATATATATATATTCTTTAACTATTATACCTATTTACATTAAAGTAATCCATTCTCTGATTAAAACTACCCTTTCACCAAATTAGGACTGAACATAAAGACTTGTGTTCTTTCAATATAAGGCAAGCTACATTGTTTTAGTACCTAAATACAGCAGAACTCTGATCAGCATATGAAAATATTAGTATAATCAATGTCCTTTCAAAACACAATGTTTATGCATATATAATGATTAACTGGAACATATTTTGGTAAACAGTACAATAATAACAACAGGCACAGTTTGTGACAAAGTGGTCAGATCTTTGTTAAAACAAATGTTTACTGTATATGTTCACAAACCAAGAGAAGTAATCATGTTCCAGTTTGGGTTTTTTTACATTTTCCTGATCATTAGATTCTAATGATCTTCAGATGCCCAGAAAAACTATCATCTCTTTCATGTTTCACCTGCTTTAAGTGATGTCACTGCAGGTATAGTGAAACTGGGTGTGGATGAAGACCAGCCCTAGAAAGGTTAAACAGGTGAGTCGGTGGCATAATTGTGTCACGGTGTATCACTGTGAGCAGTCATGACATGAAGTTACGGGACTTGTGTTCAGCACAACGTGCATTACATGACTGCCACAGATAAAGAAAGACACGCATGAGCTCATGCTTGATCGAGTTCTCCTATACCCAGTTAGTCCGGAAGAACGCTGCACGTAAAAAGAAAACAAAACACACAACACACACATATCACCGACTCCTTTCATTCATCGTGTGCAAACAGAAAGATGGAAAGACATTCAAAAACAGTGGCCTGAAGTGGTTTTGTGTCAAATCGTTTTCTGAAACACAGATCCATGCACCACAGGTTTTACAATTGTACAGACTTTACATGATATAGAAATGTTTTCATTAAAAGACACTTCCAGTTGGTATTATCACATCTTTTACATCCTGAGAATAAAAAAAGAAAAAAATACACCATTGAAAGTGTTTAATTCCCCCCCCACACAGACACTATATACACCATGTTGTTGCAAAGTGGGAAAGAGATTATTACAACATGCTAAAATTGGGTTGATTACCTTCTTTTCAGCATAGACCTCCCTTACAATCTCACCCTCTTCTAAAACAAAAGCAGTGTACTATGGCTATGTATATACGGTATGACTTTGAAAGGAACATTAATCCCCACTCTTGTATTTTTCTCCGTTTTGAAGGCGAGATATATTAAAAACAACAAATCTATCTATGGCGATAACTAAGCAGGTTTCTAATCTTTCTCAGTAGGGCACCTTGACATTAAGCAATCTGGTTTATGCTCTGTACCAAATCACACCCCAAAAATTGAAGAACTGCATTTTTTTTTAAGTACTGTATATGACGTTTTTTGTTTTTGCCCTACAAGGCCTTCAAAGAGATTATTCGGATTTTATGTTTTCAATCATTGAAGTGCGGGAAGAACTCTTAGACACAGAATAGTACTCGGTCTGTTTTCCAAGCACAGAATGGCTTGGGAGCTGGAAGTACAAGGAGAACCATACTGTACATGACCAGTGCCAGATTTCTGAACCTCTAACAGGCAATCCTTTCTGGAGATGAGGCTGGTGGTAGTGGGGTTTTGACAGGGCTATTCAGCCAGGGACTTCCAAGTCTTATCTTACAAGAAAGGCTCAGGGATTCCCTTTCTCTGAGCCAGGAGTGAGTTCTGTGCTCAGAAAGGGGTGGCCTGGTGGACATTCTGTAGACAGGTGAGCAGTCGGTGATAGGGGCTGCCCGGGCAGGCCACAATCTCGAAGACAGACTGGAAAGCCCGCCGGTCCAGCTCCTCATCAATCTGGTGCCTGTAGAAGTCCATGGCCACTAGGCAGAACAGGTTGACATCCACAAGCTCCGACTTCCCCATTCTGCTGATTATGTGAGGAAGGCTAAAACACGTGGATTAAGGAAAGGGTGTGACGATGAAGAAGTTAAAACAAAAGCCATAATCTACCCATTTAAGCAACAAAATGCAGAAGGAGTATGTTAGATCCATTCTGTAGCCAGGAATTAGGATGCAAAACCATGATGATGAAAAAAAAATTAAATCCAAACATCATCATCATCATAATATCCTTACACTTATAGAGCGCTTTTCTGGACAATCCACTCTAAAGGACTTTATAGGGACTTCCTTCCACCACCAATATGCAGCCCAACCTGGATGATGCAACAGCAGCCAAAGGGTGCCAGACCTCAGCTACACTTCAGCTATCAGAGGGGAGGAGAGCAGAGTGATGAAACCAATTCATAGATGGGGATTATTAGAAGGCCATGATGGGTAAAGGCCAATGGGGAATTTGGTCAGGACACTGGGGTTAATACCCTTAATGTTTTCAAGAAACACACTCAGGGCCTCTGTTTTACATCTCATCTGTAGAATGGCACCTTTTTTACAGTGTTTTTTATAGTGTCCCCGTCACTATACTGGGGCATTAGGACCCTCACAGACCACAGAGTGGTCTCTAATAGCTCTTTAGCAGCAACCTTAGTTTTTTCTCAGGTGTTCTCCCATCCAGGTACTGACCACACCTGGTACACACCTGCTGAGCTTCAGTGGGTTGTCAGTTGTGCGTTGTAGGGTGTTATAGCTGTTAGCTATATAGTAAATATACATCTACATGGTGGAGTAGATGCATGTTTGATGTATATTTTATGGTGGTGGAGGGGATCCCCATTACCTGTAAAGCGCTTTGAGTGGAGTGTCCAGAAAAGTGCTATTTAAGTTTAAGCAATTATTAAATTATTATTATTATATTGTGATGTCCACACGAACATTCAATTTGATATGTCTGAATATTCTTTTTAAATATTTAAATATTTTTTGCCAAAAAATCAGTCTACTGAACATTTGTCAATATTATTCATTACTGACTTATAAATAAATACAAGTAAAGTACAATTTCAAAGTACAAAGTAAATTAAAAACACCTCTTATCATTTACTTTTAGTTACTGCAGTATATAGTATATATTATGCTAAGTAAAAATATCCTGCAGAAGCCAAATATGGCAGTGGGACATTCAATTGGAATCCTGTATTACAAATTTCCTATATTAATAATAAAATATTCACAGGAAGTTACTGTAGATCATGTAATGTTACTAGTTGAAAAAGAACAAATGACTGAACAGTAAGAGTGATATGAAAAGTTACATTAGCAAGAGGAAAAATGGCTTTTAAAATCAAAATAAAATAGAGCAAGACATTGAATAAAAATGGTATTTTACAGACAGAAAACGGAAGAATAGAGGTACTGTATCTAAATTTGAAACAAAGAGTGGAGATATTTGGTAAGAAAGAAGAATAAGTAGTTTGAAAAGGAAACAACGTCAGCACCTTTTTAAATGATTCCAAAACTGATTGATTAAAGCAAAATTTCTAAGGTATTTTAGCAACATATGTTTTAATTAAAGCTTTAAAGGATACAGGGCTGAAATCCACTGGCTAGTCGAAGCGCTGACGAAGAAACAGGAAAGACTCCACATCGCCATGGCTACTGGTGTCCTTTGAGTGAAGTTGGAAAGAGACAGGAGAACCCAATCTCGAACCATCGATGACTGGCCCGTAGCGTGCAATGTCTGGAATACCTGGTAAATGGAAGGAAACAGGACTGTAATGTCAAAAAAAGACTTAATAAATATAACTTTACAGTGTTAAAAATTCAATTCCACTAAAATCTGATTGAATGTTCCTCATTTTATTGGTTCTCTCTCTTTTACTTGGAAGACTCACTAACAAATGCAGACTGCAGAACCTTCCAGAATGCCCCATAAAACCTGTGTTACATACAAATTGTTGGCGGCAATAAAATAATGAAACTGCAGCCCTGATAGTTTAATTTTAAATTTTACTTTTCTACTGAAGTAGGTGTTCCCAAGTACCAGGAGGATGTCAGTCTGTGAGTGCTTCCACAAAGACTGACATGAGGGAGGCTTAGACATGATGAAGGACTTTACTTTTCATTTAAGCTTCACTCTGTTTTTTCTTCTGCACTCCAGACTGGTGCAAAAGTACCAAGGACAGAAGGCTGCATTCAGGCTGACCTTGTAAACAACAGTCGCCATGAACTGTGGGTAAGGCTGCTGATTGGACAGGAACTCCCCAATGACTTTGTTCATCACATCCTGAGGAGGGAAGAAGTCATCCAGGAACTGAGGGAGGATTCTTGCCACCACTCTGGCTTCGAAAGGGAAGCCTTTTCTGATTCTGGAGAAGAAAGATCAGTATTGAGCAAAAGGCAACAAGGCTGAGGACTGGTTCCAATCTAACAATACTGCTACCTTTGTTAACATGTTTAAAAGATCTCACAAAAAAGTACAACATATCAAAGTTGCCTGATCCATTCATTCTTCATTAAAATACAATGCACACTAAAGAGGGATTATCCAACTCCTGAAAAATGAAGAACAAGAGAAGGCTGCACACTAAACCCTCTGAAAAACAACTAAGAAGGGCACTTCTTCTGCCACAATCCCCCCCTCCCCCGACTGCCTGCAGAAGACCCAAATCAAGAGCACATAATCACAACCTGTTCTCTCTATCCATTATTTCTGCATCAAACTAAAGGCAATGTTTAAATCGAAAAGCCACCAGATCCAGCTTCTAACCCTTGAGATAACCATCAAACAATGGCAACGACTATAACAATGAGATTTCACCGTGGACCAAATTAAATAAAATGCAAACCAAACCTCTAAAATATGTGAAAACGATTACAAACATGTGATGAAAATGTAACTTCTGACAATTTTTCTTTTATTCAAGATCCGGCAAAGAAGTCCAGCACCAGAACCATGGCGTACCTGTCGAAGAGAACCGAGACGCGCTCCATGGCCACAATCACAGACTCGCTGTCGGGGGCTGTGGGATCAGAGTCCGCTGCCCGTCCCGGACTGCACTTCTCCTTTCCTGTCCAGAACACACGGCCGTTTAACAAGGCACTGAGGAAATCAACGATCCTTATCTGGGGATGAAGAACTAATAATCGTGTAAAGGTAAACCCAAATTGTTCTCTTAAAATATAATGTTGAGAAGAACCATTATATGCCACTTGTAATACATTTTGAGCATCTCTGGTCCATCTTTTGATTTCAATCAACACTAAAATGTAATTATTAAACACTCTAAAATCTCTTTTTAGTTCTTCAAAAGCTTTCTTATGTGTGAAAATGACTGCCTTTGATTCAAACTGCAAAGTGCAGAAAAAGCTCGTTCCTCTTAGTGGATTAAGCTCTGGAATAATGGCAGAAATGAAATGCATCAATGATGTGAATCAATAATGCATGGCCCCTTAATGTTGAGGACTGCAGTTTGAACGTCTTTGCAGACGCATAACAACGAAAACAGGCTTCTTGTGGACATCGCCACAAGCTGTAACCCTGTTGGAAAGGGCCATGCTGTGTTACCAGTTCCTGTGTTAAGCTGGCATCATACTACATGACTCGACACGACTCCTAATCAGAGAGCATGTCAAATTTAATGACTGCAGTTGCTGAGTCTCACTGCCTTTTCTGTCCTAGAGGGTGCCAAATTATATGACTAGGAATCGCAGTGGGTGACTAATTACAGGATTCCTTCACGACTTTTCATCACGGTTCCAAATCATGTATTGCGGCGCGAAAGTACCGCAAGGTCGCCTCATTTTGGCAGCCGTTCAACTTGGAGCACACTGGAATAAGAGGAGGAGCACCGCACGAAAGTAAACAAACAACTTGGAGAACAAGCACATAAACATCTTGAAAAATGTCACACAGGCACTGTTTTCCACAAATAAACATCTTCAAAAATATAATTCTTCTTTATAAATATAGAAACAAATGTACAAAAATAAAACAGTTGAAAATATAAAACGTCTTTAAAACAAATACCGTAAACAAATTAGTATTGCGCTATAACGTGTAATATACTGTGCACATTATCTCACAAGTACACATTCGGCTCACTGCCCACCCTTACGACTTGCGACTCGCTATGAGAAAATCAAACCAGAGAGTTGTAGGGGCTAGGACTGAGTCGCTGGGGGTGTCACACTACACAACTGACAGTAACGGGTGCGCGCTGCGACTTGTGAGTTTCTTACGATTCTGTAAATGAAGGCTACGACTGAAAATCCTAGGGAAAGTCGTGTTGTGTGACGCCGGCATTACCTGTGTACATGCAGGTGAGCATGAGCCCCAGAGCAGCCATGGCCCGGTGAGGGCTGGGCATGTTGACCCGGTCCACACTGAGCTTCACTAGTGCCTCCCCATCCAGCCGGGACAGCTGCTCTGACAGCAGGAGGCGCTCCAGACCCCGCAGGACACAGTGGTAAATCACAGACGGAGTGGCCTCCTCGCTTCCAGAGACCATCACGCCACACATCTGCAACAGCACCCAGCTAAGTGTCAGACATGTGAGACACAACATTTCATGGCTGCTCCTCGTAGGAAAGAGCTTCAAGCTTACTAATGGCCGGGACTATTTCAGAGTGCTTTTCATTTGCGTCCTTTCCTCCCAGAAGTGAAAGGCAATGCTTAAAATGTTAACACACGTGGTAGCGCCATGAATAAAATATGCCTCTAAATCTTCTTGAGGCTTTCCAAAGAACCATGAGTCATAATTCCTAATGTCAAAGAAGGCAAAGGCAGAAAAAAACATAGAAGGATAATGTTGTCTTTTTCTGATTTTGTAGAATAAGATATAAGGATGTAACGAAAGGCCTGTGTATTTTCCTATGCTTTTAAAGAACAAAATATCTTTAATTCAGAAATGATTGAGGTGCAAACACAACATGTAAAATGAATCCCTATCAGCTTCTTTTGATTTTCATAGGCAGGGCTGTTTAAAACATGAATTCAGAAAAGGGTTTTCTAGAAATGCCAGAATGAATGAGTAAAACAACTCTAAGTTTTATGTCAGTGAACTAGTTTTTTCTGTAATTATTCTGAATTGCTTTAGGTGATGCTGTTCTCAGAGACTTGACGGATTACACAAGATTGCATTGAGGATATGGGTTTGTATAGCAGAGGCTACAGTACATTTGTCCCACAGCCCCCTTTTTTCTAAACATCTCCCAATAACACGCTGCAGACACCATGCAATATCTATCCAAACAAAGGCCAAAAAAATGCTGCCACACCTGGATAATGCCAGCTGTGAATTCTGGGCCCACGTCCAGTGGATAGTTCTCAATCATGTAGAAGGCTGCCGCGCACATCACCAGCACATGCTGCTGATTGTGAAGGTGGACACAGCTGTAATCGGAACAAGGAGACAAAAGCCTGTGACATCACTGAAAAACAATTAGAACATTTATGGGAAAAAAAATTACATAAAATGGTATGAGGAGTACTGCTATCTGTATCAAATTTCAAAGGACACCAGTTGTCAAAATATTCAGTAATGGGTTTAGGCTGAGGAAACTCTTTAACAAGCTGACCTCTAAAATTGTCATTAGCGGCCTAATAACACAGGCTGCATGAATTTGTGTCAAATTATCCCCATGAGAACGCTGTGTGGGAAAAAAGGCAAACACCTCTTCTACAAAGCACAAAAATCTAAAATTATACATATCCTGCCAAGCAGTGAAACTGGTGGTAGGATGATAAAGCCTACAGAATATCACTTCTTCCACTGGCATATAAAAAAAGCAAACGATACTGCACTTATATTGTATTTGGGGTAATAAAAGACATATACTGTACAAAAATTTAAGGGAACATTTTTTGGAAAGTCTGCCACCATTCAATAGTATCTGCACAGCTGGTTAGCCTGAAGATCCTGTTCAAAATTAAGCAGAGGAAAATCTTCCCTGTACATATCAATGAAAATAATCACAATATCTGCCGAAAACAAAGAAAGCTAGATGATCATTTTCTGTTCCTTTTTAAACAAATCGGAACTGTCAAATATTTTTTTTTATTTTTTCCCAATTGGAAAGAAGCAAGTGCTAGCCACTTTTTCAGTGCTCCTGCCCCCCTACCAGCACAGGGGTGGTGGGGGATGAGGAGTATACACCTATTCTTCTCAAAGCTGCATGATCAGACCCTTTTGCTACTTTTCAAAATTCAAGTCCGGCCCTTGGAAAAGTAAAGTGACTCCCGCCGTAACTGTGAGCTTACAGGAGCAGGCAAGTCTAACTAACTAGAGCCCATCCAATTCTGGTAGCATCCACTAAATTTGTATGATGACTCCTGGGAAACCCCAGTCCCCGTCAGTTAGTGACCAAGACCAAACTGAAAACCAACAGGGTCCGGGCCGGCTGTCACTACAAACAAGCACATTTGCTGCAGGGGCCACTTGAGATACTTCTGTTGTCTTTTGGGTGCTTGCAAGTGTGTACGGATACGGAGCGAATCTCACTGTGCGATTCCCCGCAGGTTGGAGAGGAGGTACTCGCTGATGATGGGGATGAGCTGCTTGGCGGTGTCGTCCAGCAGGTCACACTCGAGCACGTACAGGATGCCGTGCAGCCCCCCGATGCGGGTGGGCATGTGCGTGCTGCGCAGGGTGGTCTCCAGCAGTCGGCTCACAGGCTCCGCTATCGCCTTGTCCTAACAGGGGGTAAACACAACTGAGATTCTGCGTGTGGTCCACATTCTACAGAGCCTGTTCTTTTTGTTTTTTCTGCGTTTGGCAAAATCCATTGTACATCTTGTCATCATCACAATGTCACAACGCTGATGAGAGACTGCTGCCTGATCATAGCATCATGCCAACCCAATCACAAGAAAATCCATTATAACATGATCTCAGCTGTCCCATATTAAACACTTTCATATATGGTAGTGCTTTCAATAATTACAATAATCCTGAAATAGAAATAATTTCCAAGGTATTTTTAGCACTGGTGTGCAAAACCAAAAATGTAATGCCTTAGTTTTTGTGTCCAGAGTGCATCAGAAGGTTGTGCACATGAACGGAAATCCCATTACTTTGAGATCGTCTGGTAAAGAAGTCTAACCAGAATGGTTGGTACTGCAAAAGGTAGGTAGGTCCCTTTTCAGGCCATAAAGGCCCATGGGGGAATGGGGTCAAGGGACACCAGTTTTCTCAACCATCCAACACTGGAGGTGGAGGTGATGTGGTCAGCATCATGCTCCGGACGGCCTATTACCCCCAGAAGGATTAACCCCTGGTACTCACTTGGAAAGTAGGCCGAGTCGACCTGGGAGCCGTCTGGAAGGAATTAGAGCAAGCTACATCGCCTGCCCCTACCTGGGATTGAACCCGGGACCTTCCAGTTAGGAGCTAGACGCCCTTGCCGTCTGAGCTACCACGGCTCCCTTGATATTGCAATAGTCAGGGGAAAATATAATTTAGTCTCATGGTGTTGATTAGGGTCAGAGTCCCGCTCAGGTGCGACAAGTCCGGTTACCATGCCCAGAACGGCTGCTGCCTTGCAGATGGCAGGGACCAGGTACTGGTTGAGGATCTCGTCCTCGGCAGGGTGGACCTTCTGGAGCTCCGTCAGCGTGCTGAACATCATCTCGAACTGATTCCTCTCCGTGAACAAGTCTGACACCGCTAAAAGCTGAGGATGAGTTGGGGGGGGGACACAAATCAATAACATTTACTCAACAGAGTGGAAAAACCCTAATGTCTTCGCCAGGCCAGCGCGCTCATTTGAAATGTGAAACTTACTGAGCGAACCACTTCACTAATCAGGATCACAGGCGTCTTCTTGTTGCTGGGGCTGCTGGGTAGAACCCACTGACTGTAGAGCTCCAGTAAGAACTGTGAGCAGGAGTGGATGTCAACACCAGCACGATGTTTCCTGCCATGACAATTAATGCCAAAATACTTTCAAGAAGTTCATTTTGAGAGTACTGACATTGGCTGCTGTGGCATTTCTCAGTTGACGCAGTTATACCTCATTATAATGCCAGCCTCACTTAGCAGTTTAAATGCCTGTCTATACCAAATTGCTTTTCTAAATTTTCTGAAATTCTCTGCCATTGCACCTCAGTAAAAACAATGCTTATTAAGAAAACAATGTTTCGGGCGTAGGGCCTCCTTCAGGAGCCTTTGACACCTGAAGAAGGCTCCACGGCCGAAACGTTGCGTTTTCTTTCTTCACTTTCCAGCATGGAATAAACCTATTACTTGTTCCTTATCAAGTGATAACCTATATAAACAGAACATGAGCAACAGGCTGGCAGGACGATTTAGACATGTTACAGAACTATTTATACTAACCCTTCAAATGAAAAACAGGTTGAGAGTGACATCAAAACATTTATTTTGCTTAACCTAAATGCCAGTGTTTGTTTTCTACATAGAAGCCAGAATCAGTAGTAACATGTTCTGCCTTTATAATCCAAACTACCACAGGAAGGTATTGTACGGCACGATTTTCCATTGTAAACAGCTTAACCCTGCGCAGACAGACAGGCTGGGAGCTCTGCCCATTAGGAGAGAACTGACCTGGAGTTGATGGGGGAAGTGGGAGGCGACACTGGGGCCGGAGCATCATTCTCATCCTCCTCATCCTCGTCCCACTCTTCCTCTCTCAGGGGGGTGATGTTGTTTCCCAGCCACATGGAGTGTATGGACACCTGCAACAACAGCGTGGCTTTACAGAGAGCCAGCCATTACGCCCACAAAGTAACGGGCCTTTCTGACCCCCCCCCTCAGTCCCTTATCTGCTAACTTCCTTCACGGGACCTTTCTCCAGTTGCTCTTCCGCCACAGGGACGCCACTTCCACCATTTTAATGTTCAAGTTTGGTTACTTCTGTTACCGTCACATTGAGGCCCAAAATGGGAAATTAAGTCTTGTGACCCCACTCTCCAGGTATGTCCTCTTTTCCTCAACCTCAGTAGGCTTTTGGGCCAAAAAGCAGAACCAAAAAGGATGTCTGACTTGCTGAGCCAGGGGAAGAACGCCTTTAGGTTTTGAAATGTAAAAATATAAACGGCAGAGGAAATGTCCCATTTTTAATGGACTACCTGCGCACACTCAAGCAAGACTCATGAGTGGCTTGCAGGCTTTTTCATCCATTCTAGTGACGCATAAAAGCTTGATCATGCTGCGAAGCCATAATGTGATGAGATGTGTTCTGTATGAGCTCATGCAACTTGATCACTTTTCAGCTAATGGTAGTTTGAGTGCATTTTGTCAGCAACACAAAAAAACTATTTTTGACTACTTATTAAAAAGCACAATCTTAAAATACAACTCTGACCAGACACAGAACAAAACAAGCCTTTTTCCCCCCAAGAGAAAAAAAAGCTTGTGGTGTTCTGGAATTTCCAATGAAAAACATAATTAACCCCAATTATGGATAAGGACTTGACAACGGACCTGAATTCTTAGCCTAACTTTCACATCCCAGTCTTTTCCCTTCCACTAGCAGGGACAAATAAAGCATTCTGACCTACAAGTGTCAGAATTAGCCAGATGTAGCCTTCAGTGATACAGTCCAGAATCAGACTTGAAGGATTATTCTTCTAGCAGCTTAGTAGTGCCAGGATATGAATTAATAATCTTCACTTCATAAATTCTTACCTATGGTTATATTAATTCCACAAAACTTCTATAAACTCTCCAAGACAGCGCTCAAAATAACGCCTCAGCCCCGTGCAAAACCTTTTCAGCAGATCCTATCATTTATGAAGGCTCTCTTACTACATGAGGGCAAATAAATCTCATCTTAGCCCCCATCTGTCAGAACTCTCTGCACAAATTCTCCTCAAACGGCACCACCTGCCAAGCAGTTCAGATCTCAGTACATAAATCAGATTGATTCAGAAGGAAATCCGGCTGAGCTGTGAACAGGATATTTCAAATATTTCATTCCATAGACCATGGCAAACGACAATGTTCTCACTATCTCGGTATGATGTACTGCAAGAAAGTCAAACCTGATGTAAAATGGGGAGATTTCACTGGACAATCTGACTAGCAGTGTAATAGCTCTTAAATTTCCATTGAAATCAAATACTCCTTTAGAAATTACTGCCAGTATTCATTTATATTTTTGATGCCAAATTTAAGAAAGTAGAGAACACAGCCCAGATATTAATCTTATAAATAAGATATTATTATAAGATATACCTGTTTATGAAATTGTTTGAATTTCACCCATGGGGTAATTAAAACAAAATTTTACATGATAAATTTGTTGGCATGCATGTGTAACCAGGTGATAGGGTCAGGAATAGCGCCTCACGCAGGCGGTTAGTTAGATTCTCGCTACCAGCTTGCTGTACTTCCAACTTGCAAATATCTCTGAACACCCGCCCATAGTTTTTCTAGTTCTTTCGGTAAGACCTATAAACCTGAAGTAATACGATTTTTTAAAGGTCTACAGTTTTATGTTTAATGCTGTTACTGCTCCGTTGTTTAAGTTTCAAGTGTTTCTATTTGTTTTAAAGGTATACAAAGTGTATTCGGGGTTGCAGGTTGTCAGAGACTAATACTGGACTTCGGTAGCTACTGTAACTGTGTTAAGTCGCAAGGTGAAAAGTGTATTGTGAGTTAAGTGTATTGTGATGTAATGTTAGAAATCATTATGTTCCGTTGTGTTTAAATGTGTTGTAGTAAAAGTTTTACAATAACAAAAGTTTTGTACAATAACATGTACAAGATGGGTAGAGAAAACCTCGCTACCAGTTTGCTGTACTCCTGACTTATAAAAATCTCTAGAAAAACTCCCATGTTTTTTCTACTTTTCATAGAAAATAAGATTTTAAAAAGGAATTATGTGTGAGTTCCTTCTGTGTGCGCCAATGACGCTCAACCATGAAGCTGCCAGAACTACATCGCCCCAGCCAGGCAGAATGGGGACTTTGACGTGGAAGCCATGGGGAAGTTGCTCAGTGCGTTTATGAGAGTTGTAGTTCCCAAGCCAACACTACTGTATAGTACGTCGACGAGCACGTTTTAATACCAGGCTCCCCTTAAGACAGGGTCACACATGCATAGAAGAACTGACTTTCACATCTGAAACTGACTCATTGGGCTACAGTACAAAGAACTTACCAGTTTATTTCACATACACTTTCCAAATAACTGAAATGCTTCAAGAATCTGAAACGCTATGTGAGCTGCTAAGCAGATATACCACACCACAAGCTTTTTTTTCTCTTACTGTGTGTGTAACTTAGCTTAATTTGAATGGTAATGGAAGATATTATCCTATCCAGAGCACATGGCCTGCTTAAGTAGATTGCATTATAGTTCTTACCTGTCCCAGTTTATAATCCATGTTGCCCATTTCTCTCTCTGTGTTTATCTGCAGGAGGAGCTTCTCATGGCTTATCAAGGTACCTCAAATACAGAATAAACTCCACATTAGAATTAATCAACAGCAGCAAAGGAATTCAGGTCTTAAATTAGCAAGACCACAATGGAATAGTTAACTTGTGCTCATATTTCAAATGTACATCCAAAAGCTTACCTCTATATCTAATTAAAATATTGGCATTCCTAAGCATACAAAAAAAGAGTAGTTTATAACACAAGGGATAAATACAGGGCTAACAACTTTTAAATCAACATGTGCTATGAAAGAAAATACAGGGATTAGACAGGTAAAACAGTGCCCCCACCAAACTGGAAGTCTGTTCCTATGAAGAACTAGCAGCCATGTTTATGGCACATTACATCCTTAATGTAGCTACCGACTGTGAAAAGCTTAAATTATGAATTACACGACCAATCATGCTCAGCATAAGAAGAAATGGACAGATTTTTAAGAAAAGAACATAATTTTTTTAATACATTTTTACTAAAAAGGTGCTGTCCCCCTCAATTTTGGAAATGACGGTTCACTGTTGATTTCAGCTCTTCTTGTACACTTGCTTGTAAAAGAAGTGATCATAACAAACCACCAAAACCTGCGGAGGACACCCACAGTTAAATACATACCCACCGCCATCAGCTCTCTGGAACCTCCAACATTAAAAACACAGGGAGCAACAGCAAAACCAACAATTTAATCAACAATCTTTGAACTACTGGGCTGAAATTGTAAAAAATAAAAAAGCACCCAACTTCAAATAAAAATGAATTCACAATGATGACATCTGTATCCCTAGGTAACTCAGTCAATTTAAATGACTTTTTTGGGAAGTCACCAGCAAAATAAAAGAACTGCCAATGAACACAATGAGTGTTTCTCTCTAACACTTTACTGGTCCTACATCGTGAGGTTCCTGTAGTACCTGAGACTGCTGAAGAGAGGGATGGGACCGGATCCCAAGCCTGGTAGGGGAAATGTGTGGCGATGTTGTCTCTCTTCGATGTCATTGCCTGGATCTCCTGTTCCAGAATCCCTCGAATAACACTCAGCTTTCTGCCAAACCTCAAAATAAGAGAAAAAAAAAGATTTTCTTACAAGCTCTGGCCCTGTTGTGCCACATACTGTACATCATCTACTGATCTCCTTGCAGACGTTTTTTTATATTTAAACATTTCAGAATTTATAGACCCAGACAGATTCCTTGTTCATTAAATGTTCTGCTTCCATTCTATTTGACCCTGAGACAAAAAAAAAATGACAATGAGACGGGCAATATTAATTCCTGTCATTGTCTTTCCACAATACCGGTGATCTGGAACCAATCCTTAAATTAAAATGATCACCAAAAAAATAGGAGGTCTGCATGACTGCAGAGGTCTAATTATAAACTACAGACTCCAAACTTTACCTCAGCACCCGCTCCATACCAGTTTCAATGACACAGGGTGCTATCATACCGTTGCCACTGTTCTTCCCAGTGTTTTAAAAACCACAGGGATTCTTCAATCTCAACAGTGGAGCCCCCACTCCCCTCTAGAATTTGACAAAACTTTTGTACAAAAAAGTTAAAAATTCTTTACAACTGAAACTAGTTTCTGAATATGGATTGTTAGGAAAGGGGTTTAAATGTCTAGTAAAAATAAAAGTCTTCTAATGTTTACCATGCATGTTTAGAAGAATGTACCGCTGTTTTAATTGAGTAGTATTTATATGAATAGTTAAATAAAGGCTTGTGTTGCTGCCAGGTTTTGGTTGTTGATCACAATGCTAAGGATTTTTTGAAAAAACATAAGGATCTAAGGATCCCTACAGATCTAAGAAAAAATTAGTTCCTTTTGCACTGCTTTAGAGTTCCAGATTATATTATTGCAATACTCTGTTGAACTGTATTTTCCAGTCACTGTTCAAAATGCTACAGCTGGAATGCTTGCTCATCCAAATCACTTCAAATGCATTGTCCCCAGGCTTAAATGTATTCACTGAACCCTGGAGAAGCAGAAGATTTACTTTGAGACCTAACTGCTGCTTGAGCTGATCTTCTGACCTGGCAATTCCTTGGAATGAAAGATTCTGCCACTCTTGGTAGCTCTTCAAAGTTGCTTCAGACAGGGCTGATATGCTCAAATCCAATGCTTTCCTTGTGTTTGCAACAGAATTCCCACAATCATGTGAAGCACCAGCACAAGTAAACCTTTTAAATCTCATTTGAAAATGTCACTGACTGATTATAGGCGCTTACCCTGCAGTCTGTGTGGGTCCTAATGCCCCAGTATAGTGACGGGGACACTGTACTGTAAAAAGGTGCCATCCTTCAGTATGAGACATAAAACTTCGGGATGAGGTCCTGACTCTGTGGTCATGAAAAATCCCAGGGCGTTTCTCAAAAAGAGTTGGGCTGTAACCACTGCATCCCGGCCAAGTTTTCCATTGGCTTTTACCAATCATGGCCTCTTAATTTATTCCCATCTATTGTATAAACTGGCTTCATCACTCTATTCTCCTCCCCACTGATAGCTGATGTGTGGTGAGCGTTCTGGCACACTATGGCTGCCGTTGCATCATCCAGGTGGGTGCTGCACATTGGTGGTGGTGGAGGGGAGTCCCCATTACCTGTAAAGCGCTTTGAGTGGAGTGTCCAGAAAAAGCGCTATATAAGTGTAAGAAATTATTATTACATATAGGACACCGTATTCTATTATCTCATTGTAAACTGCCTTCTCTGAAAGAAGACGCTGCATTTCTTCAGATATTCAGGGGCACTCGCGAATGAAGACGTGCTGTGCTAGTCGAAGCCTGCTTACCGAGTTTCCAGTGCTTTCAGGGTCTTGTTGCGAGGCTGCTGCTCCAGGCAGCTGACGGCGGGGTTACCAGCCACAGGGATTGTCATGGCGCTCAGCACCAAGGACGTAATGGCTTGCACAGCAAGAACATTGATCTGGGTCCTCTCCAGGTCCTCCTGCAACGGCCAAGCATTCACTGTGAGGTCTCGCTCTGCGGCATGTCTACAGCGCTGCCACACAGTTAGCATCAGAAGAGCCAGCGACGCACACAGGTTGTCAATACTCCTGCATTCAAAGGGTGGGGTACTCCCCACTTAGCTGCGTGGCTTGCCTTACTCTGTTAACTTGTTGAAACAAGGACATTGAACGATAACAAGGCTTTGGGTGGTTCACTGAAAAGAGGAGGGATGGTGGCACATAGAGGAATGAGTATTGTAGTCCAGCATCACTGTGTGGTCTTTACCTCCTGCTGATTCTCTGCCTCATGGTCCATTGCTATAGGCTGGGTGACCAGCACCCCCAGGAGAGTGGCCCAGGTCTCCTCAAACTGCGTGCGGCTGCTCCAGCCTGAGGGAAACACACAGAGGCTCCAGGGTTATATCGAACTGCCCCCCAGGTCAGTTCAGCCCACCTCAGTGCTACACCCCACTATTTCACAACTACTGACTTGTAAAGTTATCTCAACTTCCGAAGATAACTAATAAAGATGCTTTGGTTTGAGCACATCAGGTCGAACCTATCAAGAATATTAATAAAATATGAAGTTAAAAATATATATATATATCAGTAATTTCACATTTCCAAGAAGGGTTTAAATACTTTTGCAGGGCATTGTATTAATAGCATTTAAAATGGACAAGTATTAAGAACCACGTATTTAATAATCCTATTCATTCATTCCAAACTGTTGTTGTATTTTTTCCAATATATAAATTTATAAAAAAAAAGAAATACACATAATAGAATATGTTCTGAATAACACACACTACGGAACATTAAACAAACAGTAAATTAAACACCAGAAATCTTACTCCTTATTAAAATGTAACTGTCGTGATAATGAATTGAAATTCAAAACTGAATGATTGAATTAGTCTTTTCTCAGTGGGTTTTCTCTTCTCGACTTTCATCAAACTGCACAGTTCCTGAGAGTCCTACAGATATACAGGTGTGTTCTCCTTTAAGAAAGGCTTAAGTAAAGAACGGCAGTGGGTGCTTTATCACGAATGCCCTACCCAAGACATTGATGCGATACAGGAACTCCTTGAAGATGTCCTTCTCCTGCAGAAACTCCACTGGGATCTCAGGCAATGCAGTGCCAAACTCTCCGCCAGGTTTTGGGGACCAGCCCAATTTCCAAACCTACAATACGTAACAAAGCCTCATGATTATTAAAGGCAGAATGTTGGTCATGATAGCTTCATATTGGATGTTAGTGCTTCTAAGAAAATAGCATGAACACATAAATCTGGTAACCTACATTGCTTTTCAACACAGGGCACACAGAAACCACATGGAAGCTTCCCTATTTCAGGGTATATGTCATGGCTCACAGTAAAAGGAAACACAAACTGTAGTAGTCATGAAAAATCTTAGTGCTAATTTATTAACACTCAGAAAACAGTATCTGAGAACTTTTGCTCAGAAATTGGTTTCAATCATACCCATTTCTTGAAAGCAAATGCATTTTTTTCCTTTTGCAATAAAATGAGAAATGTGTTCGGAAGATTATAAGCAAAGGACCTGTGTTTTGAAACAAACTAGGAATATATATCACAATGTCTGGCAGGAAGAGCTGCAGCACTTGAAATAGATGTTTTTATGAACGAAACATTAAAACCTACAAAACTGAAGATGGATTATATTTTGCAAAACGAAAACTCAAGACAGTAACCTTTGCTAGCTGCATATGTATACAGGATTAATATGTTTTGCATCTTAAAGACTTCACATGGACCTATTTGTTTTGGCAGTTGCACTCGAAGATTATTTCTTTTTATCAGGAAAATGGAAATAAAGAAAAGATTTCCAGCGTATCAGAAATCTTCACTACCATTAACATGTAGTTGATTCAAAACACCTAATACAACATTTCTACCACTGGATTTCATTTCCGTTCATTAATGACTCTGAGTGGTACTTTATTGGAGAATGTTTACTTTAAATTAAGGCCTGAGTCACTCCGGGGTATTCCATTAAGACCAATGGGAGAAATAACACTTATCTAAATGTATTTTATGTATTTATCCTATACAGTTATGTTCATAAGCTTGATCTACCCCTTTATTATGCATAAATTTAAAGCCTCAATATACAGCTACAATAAATAGGTTTTCTTTATTATGATATAAACTATAAGTTTGTACTTTGGATCTCAGGACAAAGGCTATTGAAGATTATACACGGACCATGTACATGGATTTATGTAAAGACCGTGGCTCAAGCTCAGGTAAGAGCTTTATTTGATCTGGGAATCCGATGATAAAAAGGGCCAGAAGAGCTTTCATTCACAAGTGGACAAGTATGAACTGAAGATTTCATCATATGGCCCCTTTCAAATACCTTACCAGCGGTGGCACTCGAGTGTAGCTGTTGACCAGCGGAAGTCTTGCCAGACTAATGATTATATTGCAGAGTGTAGGGGTCAGAAATGCAGGGATTCTGTTGTTCCTGTAATGCCCCAATGCCAGGACGCTCCGAAGACCCTCCACCAGCTCTGCCATGATTTCACAAGCGGTTTTAAAAGAATCCAGTCCTTTAAATACATAAGAAGGAACAATTATTCTTAATCAATCTACGTGAGAGTGATTTTATATGCAGAAGATATGATATTGAGTCAATGGTGCCATCTAGTTACCAACCACCCAAATGCCTCAATTCAAGGAGAAAAAAGGAGGTGGAAAGATTTTAAAAGGCTCATTTCCTTTTCAAGAGAAATTAAACAACTGAAAGGCTTAAAACACGGAAAGGCACTGGGGCTGCTGCCCTATGTTAAATGCACATTTGAGCGCTCATCCACCTAAATTTATTAGAATTATATCCACTCAGATGCAAAATACTTGGAAAAAATAGAAATAAGGATGAAGTTTTTGGCCCGGCTTCCCTTCTTTCATTGACAAGCAAAAGAAAAACTTGTACGCTATTTTACGAATATTTTTCAAGACCAT
Organism: Lepisosteus oculatus; assembly: GCF_040954835.1. Taxonomy (NCBI): domain Eukaryota; kingdom Metazoa; phylum Chordata; class Actinopteri; order Semionotiformes; family Lepisosteidae; genus Lepisosteus; species Lepisosteus oculatus. The sequence goes on along the minus strand of NC_090696.1, from coordinate 40,702,360 downwards.
GCCCCTTTAGTTCTGTTATGGGTCTAATGGGTCAGAATACGAGTCCTTTCCAGTGCACTGGGCGTATCTGATACCAGCAGACGTCCGCTCACTCTCTTGAGAAGAGGCATCCACCTCATCCCCTGGCCCACTCTTATCCCGGATCGTCTTTTTCCTCTCCGGCTGCAGGAATCGTTCCCCAGGCTGCACTGCCACTGAAAGGACACACACTCATCTACCAACCATATACAGCAAACAATTTAACAAAATTGTGACAGGCCGCTTAAAACTATGCCCAAAAAGCCAAACAGCAAACATGAGGCGCAAACATGTAGATGGGAGTCTCACTGTCTTTCAGCTGTGAGACCATGCTTTTATTACAGGTGTGTCTCCTTTAAAGCGTCACTGCCAATGCTTTAAGGAACGGTAAAAGTGCAGGCTGGAACATTTTGTAACCTTTATTTATTCTAATGACTTCATTGTTCACGCTGCTCTTCTATGATGATTTTTTTATCTCAGAAGCACGAATATATAGAAAAATACAAAAAATATTGCAGAACGAATTGGTAATTATCCATGTAATTACTGCCTTTGGATCCCTGATGTTGTCATCACAAGAAAAAAAAATGTCAGCTGAAAATGTTATAACTGTTAGGAATACTACTACTAATCGACCATTTTGTTTTATGTGGGTATGAACATACTGTACTTTGAATTGTTTGTTAATCTGGACCAAGACACACTTAATACATGTCTCTGATGAAGTTCGTTCTTTTCTGAAATTGCAGGCATCCTTAAAATGCACAGTGAAGTGCAAAACGTTTGTAACTAACATTTATGTAAGCGTGCTTGTTGTGCAACTAACAGTAATACCCTTAACTAACCTGCTTCAAGAAGGAGTTTAATGCAATTTATGATAGAACAGGCTTGGCTAGCATAGCTAAGCGAAGCCAGCAAGTTCCAAATTACAGTCTGCTGTAAGGCGAGACAGCAGCAATCCAGTACTGTCTGGAGATCAATGCTCAGTGGAACCTCGTCATTTATCAGGTGCCATGCAACAGTCTGTGGAGGAAGATAAAAATAGGAAAAGAAATAAATCAGTGCAAAAGGTTTCACTCACTCCCCTCTACTAAAAAATTACAGACAGAATTTTTAACAAGATGAAAGGAATAAAGCAACAAGCTCATCTGTACATCCAAGTTCACTTAAGTGGCACAATCAACATACAGTACCTTCATGCATGTCCAGGGCTGCAAAACATCTTTTGATATTAGGTTTACAGAACGGGGCCTGAAGAGTACGTTGGAACAGAGTTTAATATGTTAGTACAGTACAGATGCAGCCATTCAAAACAAGTGGGGTATGCTGCAGTATAACACGGTGGGCGTGTCGCAGTATACCGCATCATACCGTATGCAAATTAGATTATGTTAATAGTATCCGGAATCACCTTGTAAAACTGCCAGGTGGAGCTAATAAAGGTTAACCTCTCCTGTACAGCATTTGAGCTGTCACCAGAAAACGTTGGTTTTGAATCCCGATCACTGCTGAGGGACAATCTTTATTCAATTAAGAATTTAAGTTGTATACTCTTTAGACTTTTAAATTTAAACAGTGTATTACAGCACGTTAATCATTAAACATTAAAAAGGCGGTATATTTTATAAAAGCAAGATTGTTCTGTTGGACAAAAGTACACAACCTACCACCTTTATCATAAATATTTTAATTATGGAGTAATATTTTATTCATCACAGTCTTTACCGAAGATATTACTAATAGTATTAATAATGAATGACCTTGGACAAGCTGTAAGCTCAAACTATTACCCTGGTCCACATTCTTTGTAACCGTCGTTGTAAACGAAAAGAGTTTATTTTTTCATTGACAAAAAGTAACACCACAGCATTTAGTTGATCCGATCACGCATTCGTTTCCAATCATACAAAGTAATTCTTGAGAATCTCCGATTCACCATGCCTTTCACATGCTCATAAACTATATTAATTTAGGAACATAAACATATTACTCTATGTAAACTGTACTGTATATTGCTGGTCTTGGTAGTTTAAAGAAAAAATACACACCAGTATTCCATTTCTCCCTAAACATTTTAAGCATCAAAGTCTTACATGTTGTTATTTGGGAAACGTTTTTACGTGCTCCTTCTGACCATATTAGGATTATATACTTTGTGAAAAGTGATAGTCTTTTAACCTTTTCTGTGAATTCGCTTGTTATCTAACAAATGCGTACTTTTAGAATTTGATTAACAGGGAATATAATATGGAATTGCGTATCTTAAATTAATAACAGTATAATTATATTCATGTACTGTCTGGCGGAATAAACTGAAGAGGTTAGTTAATGCGATATGGAATTATTAAGAATTATCACCTCTTTTTACACTTGAGAACAAATGAGAACATTCCACTCAGTGGGCGGTGCATTGTTATCTCAATCACCTGCCAATTCGTTTTACACCACTGGGCGACAGGAGAATGTGACTGTACTGTATCTGTACAGAATGTGTGTTTCAATCAATACAGTAATTGATTAAAATCGCAATCGCGTGTTTAATTAAATTCCTTTTTTGATTCACAACCTGAAAATGAAAACCACGTTAAAGTCACCTTGAATTAAAATAAAACGATTTTGGCACGGCTGTAGCATTTTCACGAAACCTTCTAGAGTTGTGAGAACACTTGCTTTTGTGTATAAAGTACATTGTGAATGTTTTCACAGCCTTCACTTTGTCGTTTTTATGCCATTTTTTTTACCACGCACGAATATCCCTATGTCCGTATCTTCGCAAGAGAATCAGTGCGAATTTTAATACTAATTAAATGACCGCGGGCACTTTCCACCCCCTTTACATTCTCAAGAGTAGAACAGACTAACCTTCTAATGAAAGACGGTCCACCCCCCCCCACGGACAGGAAAAGTGCCCACAGGCACTTAAACTTAATATGGTCAGTAACAGTAAACAGTAACATGGTCAGAAGGAGCACGTACAAACATTTCCAAAATAACCACATGTAAGACTCTGATGCTTAAAATGTTTAGGGAGAAAGTGGAATACTGGTGTGTATTTTTTCTTTAAACTACCAAGACCAGCCATATACAGTCTGTAACGTAGGGATTTCTATATGTCTTTATTTAGTGGTTACATTAGTAACAAAGGCTAAACTTTTAGCTTCAGTAACGCGTACGCCGTATGGCATACATGTTTGTTTTGGGTTTTGCTTGTTCACATATCTCCCCTTTTTATTAAACGACATGGTTGAAAACTGTTCCAGAGCCACTGTTGTTTCATCAGTGAAAAGTACATCATGAAATGCCTCTCCCTGTTCAATCCACTGGAAAAAAGAAAAGGAGGATAAAGCGTCTGATGGTCATAAATGATATTAATTTAGGAACAGCATCAGAGATATGTTTTTAACTGCACTGCATCGGAGAGAATATCATAGTGTGTTTTTTTTTTTACTCCCTGGCGGAAACTGGCTTCCATAAGAATCAGTATGGCTCAGAGATTAAATAAAACTTCACTCGCACCAAACAAATGTATATTTCTAAATATCACAACATGATCGAATTTAAGTCATTTTAATAACAATGAATAGTCACCTATGCGTTACAATATAAACATTTATACTGATTTAAATCACGTTTAAATCGCCTTTATTTAAAACCCATAAATAAAGCTGATACTGTTTAGACTTTTAATTATTTAAAACTGTATTACAGCAGCACAATGCACAATGCAACATAAATCGCTATCTTTGTCTTCTGTGTAATAATGTTCACCTCTCTGTCCAGCAAATTTACAATAGTAATAATAATGAACTTTATTGTATATGGCGCCTTTAAAGGTGGCTCCTCAAAGCGCTTAACAGGTTAAAAAGAATAACAACAATACAGCTAGGCTGGGCAAACGATTTTTTTTTTAAGAAATACAAAATGAGATATAATGATGTGTTCCGGCTTAGACATTAACGAAGAGCATAACACGTGGGCGGCGTAGCGGTCGGCTCTGGCTTTCCCATCTACTGTATACACTGCAAGTACAACCCCCCTCTCTGCGGGAGTGCTGGCTGTGACGAATTAAACTGGTTTCATAGGTATTTTCAAAGTAGAAGGGGGCGAGATTTCCAGCGAAAGACAACTTCCCTCCTCAAAAACCCAGTAAGTACAGTACTTACTAGTTAAGAATGCTAGGCTCCTCAATGAAATCGCTTTAACATGCTAATGCGTTGGTGTAACAGTCCGGGCGTGGCAAGCTTCTAATGTCAACTCGACTACGGCGAAAGGAACCCTTTCATTGGACGACAACGAACATATTCTAGCCCTAAATGAATTAATAGCAAACATGGTTTACATAAAAGACATTTTTCCAAGAAAGTTTAGCCTTTGTCACTAATTAAACCACTAAATAAAGACATAAATATAGAAATCTTAAGATTTTTAAAATACATGACTTTGCTAAATTTTATTTAAAAATAAAAACGATTCCAAATGCCAGCGGAGAGAGAGAACAGGGGAGGGATGTTGGTTTTGCATATGGAAATGAGGTCTATTTGGAAATGTGGAGTTACATGTTCTGGCTGTTTGTGAATTATCGTTGTTGAGTATGGAGTGTTGAGGTATTGATTTGTGTAATGCTTTATGTTGAAAACTGAGGTAGATTTTGTTTATAATAAAGAGGATAAACTGGGATGGGAGGAGGGTTTGGTTTTGCATAGGGGCGGGATTATGATAATTGGAGGAATTTGAGAGAGTTTAATGGTTTGATATATTTGATGTTGTATTGTGGTTGTTATCTAAGTTTTTGGTTTGTATTATGTTTATATGGTTGTTTTTGTTGGTTGGTCGTTATTATGGTTATTAATAATACGATCTATAGTTGAAATCTGAGCCTAAATAAAAAGAAAAAGCATTTTCAGAGAGCAATTACGCTGTTTATGTAGAATAAGTGATTAGGTTTATAAGCAATCTAATAACTTATTCGTTTAAAACGCTATATAAAATGAAGTTTATTATTAATTTGCTGGACAGAGTGGTGAACATTATTATGAATAAGACAAAAATAACGATCCTGATCAGTTTAGAAATCTGTGTACGCTGTAAGGTTTTTACTTCTTAAACTTTTAAAATACACGTTTTGAATAGAAAGAAATCCTCTTCCTGGTACAGTATGTATAGCAAACCAGCACGTCTTTTTTCTCTAATCAGAGGGGTGTCAGATGGTGTCAGCCAATCACCATTCTGAAGCCCTACCATATTCTCTGGTATAGGGAGACCCCAGAATTCTGTCCGATAGTTTATATAGATAGATGATAGATACTTGTATTGATCCCCGTGAGGGAAATAAAGTAAATCATTTTCATTTTAGGAATTATTAAATGCTCGGTTAAAAGTAAAGGAGATTGTCTGTTATAGTGGACATAAAAACAAGAGTTCGCTGGCATTATATCCTAGAAGACACAGACCGGCGCCAGACCGGGAGAATGCCCGCAGGTTAAAAGAAAATGCCTGATGAACAAGGGATTGGACAGTTTCCAAGTGCTTGTACAATCGATGGAAATGTTCAAATTAATGTGCAAAAGAAATAAACAAAATAATCATATATTTCTTTATCATATTGGCTAGCTAATGTCCTCTCTTTGCTAGTTAGTGGCTGTGTTTCTGCGTTGAGTAGCAACGGGTGACTGTTCTCAGGCGGAAGATGTAAACAGCTTAATTTTCGTGTTAAATAATTTTTTTAAATTAAAATTCATTCTATACAGCAATCGCATATTTGAGTACCGTTTCATAAAACTTTCATGCTTAAAATGTTTAGGGAGAAATGGAAGACTGGTGTGTATTTTTTCTTTAAACTACCAAGACCAGCCATACACAGTACGGTTTACGTACATACAGTAATGTTTATGTTCCTAAATTAATATCGTTTATGACCTTCAGATGTGTTATGCTCCTCTTCTTTTTATGCTCAGCTACTAAAATTTCCCTTTAGTGGTAAAATTCCATATAAATATTCAAAACTAAGCAGATTAAAATGTGCACAGTAAAGAGATTAAATGATTAAATCTTTTCACTACCAACCAATGCACCACGAGTGCCCCTGTCGGTCATTTTGGCCAGCCTGCGGTGGCTTGTGGGTAGTTTACCGTACCACGGGTTTGTACCGTGCATTTTGAATGGCTGCATCTGTATATAGGTTAACCAGGTTTTTTTTTTTATCTCAGCTGCATCACTAGGGGAAGAAAAATCTGGCCTCATGAATATATAATTGAAGTCGGTTACCATCAAGTACAGCCTGGGGAGGCAGGCTGGGAGACAGAAAATTAACTCATAAAACCATGTATACATTGGTAGTGGGGAGGTCTTAAGTAGTATACAAAAGCATTTCAATACATTACCACACATTTTCATTTCAGATTATAGAAAACTGATCTGCATGCTTCTCTGTGGACCACTTTCCTGAAACTCAGCCGAGATGATAAAATCAACTGCCCTTCATTGGAAGATCCTGGTTTCCCTAACGCAGGATCCATTTGTATGTGAACATTTCTGCAGCAAACGTGCTTCACTGCAAAGTGAAGCCCTAAGATTTAACAATGTCAAATCTCGGTAATCATTCTCTTCTCTCTCATCCCACACGCGTGTGCCGAGCTGAGCCTCACCTCCAGTGCCATCACTACAAAGTTGGTGATGTCGGCCTCCTTTTCGCTGGGGATGAGAAGAACCGTTGGAAACTTTGAAAGCGACAGCAGGTACTGACTCAAGGCTCTGCACAGACTCACTACAGTCTGGTAGAAAACTCTCTCGCCTGCAAAAAGAAAAACAGCAGCAGTTTAAAAGCAAGCCTTAGTGTTATAAAACGGGGCCTGCAGGCAAAGAAATTCCTGTAGTATGAAAGGGAAGAAAAAGGTTTTGTGCTGGAAAAAGAAACTGTACAATAAACAGTACAGTAGTGAATGTAGGAGCAAAATCTTGTCTCTTGTCATGCAGTTTGGTAAAAAAAAAGTACCACCTTGTACAAAATACTAACTACATCAGCCCTCAGATGCCTTTCTGATTCCGATGGCGGGATTTCTCACTCACTGTAGACGTCGCTCAGCTTGTTCCAGTAAGCCGAGTCACCAGGGGCCGAAGAGGCAGCGAAGACCTGATGGTGGCTGGGCAGGAGCTGGACGGTGCTGGACAGGTGGTCGAGAGTGACCTGCAGAGCCGAGTCAAACAGGACGCTGCCCTGCTCCTTGCTCATCTTTTGGGCACCCAGACTGAGACAAGGGTCCAGGAGGTTTAAATTGAACTCCTTTTTGGGGCCCGAAGAAAAATACAACAAAGCAAAAGAAGGGGGAAAAGAAAGGATATTCACATTTCGTGTCCTAGAAAAAAATGTAATTTAGGCTAGATTTTTTTTGTCGAAAGTTCAACTATTTAATGTAATGGGCATGTTGCAATGTGTAAGGAGTTTCACTAAAACTGATCTTAAAAAAAATATATTTGCCCGTACATGTGTGCTTATTCTGAAATTCAAAATCCAGTAAGACAAATAAGATGGGGTGTTTTCATGTGTGTCCCAAACATAACTTAATTATTAATCTAACTTGACTAGGCCTACTCTTTCTTTCCATGGTAAGCATTTCCTGTTTGAAAGTTGTCAGTATAAGCGGGGCATGCTTAGCTTCCAAGAGATACTTCTTGTGATGAACTTTTTACCTTGGAAGTCATGATGGAGGAGAGGTCAGGCTGCGGAAGCTTGGTTAGCAGCTCTGTGGACTCCAGGAGAGCAGCGTCTGTGCGGAGGCAGCACTGAGACCTGACCAGTGCCACATACCACTCCTGCAACACAGAGCTCTACCATCAGCACTGCTTGCAAAAACTCCCGCTTTCAAAATGCCTGTCAAACGTAGACTGAAAACACATTAGAACTGCAAGCTCAAATTCAAGATAAATGTTGAAAATGAACATTAAATGAACTAAGAAGGATCATTACAGCATCATGTTATGCTGTAGAAGTTTCTTGAATGCTAAGAGAACTTTTAAAACTACACAGATTTCAGTTTTTTTATTACACATATACAGTAGAAATCAATTTTCTAAAAGCTGAAAGGCACAAGGTTGGTTCCAGACAAAGCAACAAATTCTACCCTTAAACAAGCTGGCTCAAGGGATCTGGACACTCAATTAAAATTCTCATTAGGATATACTGGATGGTAAACGAGGCTTTACTGCAGCAATCGTGTTAGTTTTACACCAACACTCTTCAATTGCTTCCACAAAAACAATTGAAACTGCTATCAAAATCGCAAACTAGCACCAAGAGGCCATTTTATACCAAATACTCCACTAACTAAACACCTATTAGAATGTGGCTTATAAATAAATAAAGCCTTCACCATTTACCTAATTATGTAGCTAATTATCACTTGTCATGTCCATTTACAAATAACAGGGGTCTAATGGCTGCTGTTTGCAGATCAGATGTTAAACAGTGCCGTCAAAGACTGGCCTGCCACTGTAACACACCTAAGCATGACAATATCCACAATAACCTAAATTTACAGTTTCTAATGGTTGATGGCAAAGTATGTGAAGGTGCACCTATCTAATACACTTTCCCAATTTAATTAGCTAAGCCTACGTTTTCTCCTTAGCGTAAGCAAATGCTCAAATGTTGCCAGTATGGGCAGGGTGTGCTTTGAGAAACATCTTGTGATAGACTGCAACTCAGTGTTTCTTTGGTGTTTTCTCCTAAAACCAGACAAGCAGTGGTGAAATGTGATCTGGTCAGATGAATCATCCTTCAGCTTGTTCCTGACCAACAGACAAGTGCATGTGTCTTACCATACCATAGACCTCTGGTAATGGGTTCTGGTAATGGTCTTGGGCATATTCTCCTAGCATGGTTTGGGTGCATTCATTCCCATGTAAGACGTAATCCCTACTTAATCACTACTTCATGGTACCAAGCGATCATCGTCGCATATGTTGTGTTCCAGGAGAAGTGTCTTCCAGGATGACTATGCCCCCATGCACAGAGCACTTAAGGTCACTTTGATGGTTTGATGAACTTTATATAGCTGTTATCCATATTCACAGGTCATGGTCTTCTCAGTGACCAGATCTGAACACAATTGAGCAATCATGGGATATTCTGGAATGACATCTGAAACAGCATATTCCACCTTCATCATCAAACATACAGTATGTTGACTGTCTTTCTTGTGGAACAATGGTGCTGTTTGCCTCATGCACAGTTCCTTATCTTAACAGAGGGATATAGGCTGTCCTGGCATCATGTCAAACTGACTTAACACTGGTGCTGCTGGTTTCTTCTCCACTATCCACAGCTACAGGTACCTATCCTAGATTCTTTTAGATCAACCTAATCTGAGGACTATCACTGGGTTGATGGGCATCCCCTGACACATAACTGTGTTAGCAGTTGACTGTTGGATTTTGTAAATGTTTGTTCCTTGGGATTGCACAAGATTGATTAGATATGGATTTGCCACAGAAGCTAGAGTTTAGTACTGGGGTGGATCTTGAATGACCTACATGCAAGATTAACACCTATAAACCAGAGTCCCTTTGCTCATGCAAACTCACTAGTTGTAATTTGTAATTCTTTATTATGCAGATTCTGCTGCACTTTGTCTCTTTGTACTCATGGAGTGCAGTAAGCTGACAAGGGCTTTAACATATCCCAAATTCTCTTTGACCATGACCAAACAGATGAATCCATTAGCACGACATTTGCTGCATTTCTAAAGTGTTTTCTGGTATATATAAGTCACAGGGCTGTATGTTTTCAAGCACCCTTGTGGAAAATATAAAACAACATGAGTGCTAAACTTTCCAAGTTAATAAGAATCAATGTCAGGTTTTTCGCTGAAATTAGTCTGTAGTTTTTTCACAATGCAATAGGTGGCACCAATGTACAGATTTTCTGTAACATGTAAAGTTATGGATACAATTTTTAGAACTAAACTAGAGAATCTCCTATCGTATATGGAAATAATATCCTAGACAACTGTCACAGAAAAGGTATGTCTTGCTTGACCATTCTCTTAAGACGGTAGTAGTTCAGGTGGGTAGCTGCGTCAGCATGCGTAGGCTGCAAAGGAACAAGTAATAGGTTTATTCCATGCTGAAAAAAAGAAGAAAGAGAACACAACGTTTCGGCCGTGGAGCCTTCTTCAGGTGTCTGGTGACACCTGAAGAAGGCTCCATGGCCGAAACGTTGTGTTCTCTTTCTTCTTTTTTTCAGCATGGAATAAACCTATTACTTGTTCCATTCTCTTAAGAGTTTTCAGACAAGCAATAACAATAATTGCTGCACACAGAACATATGATTTGATATATTTAGACTTCCAAAAACATTAAAATTTAAAAATTTAAATCCCAAAACACAGGATGTTATGTTAAAAATGTTTAATGCACTACTAGGGCTTCATTGTGAATACATGTGCAGAAATTTTGGTCACCATGTTCCAAAAAAAGATTGCTGCTCTGGATCGGAGATGATAAAATTCCAGGACTTCACAAAAATGTCCCGTACTGATTCAGGGGACCCGATCCAACTATTCAAAATCCCCAAGGGCATTATCAGAGTGAACCTGTGCAGCAGCAGGCTCCTTCAGAATCAACTAAACCATGAACCAGAGCACACCGGTGGAACCTACATGGAAGGAAACTGAAAGCTGGGAACAGGGGGCTCTTCTTTACCCGATGTGTTGCAGAAATATGGAACAAACTACCCAGTCCTGTTGGTGAAGCCAATGGGATGGCTTTCTTCAAGTAAAGGCTGGATGAAATTTATTGGATCACTAAGCTTCTAGCAACCAAACAGGTTAGAAGACCCTCTTGTCCTTTTTAAATCATTCTTGTCTTTAAGAAACAGACAGAATCATCAAAATACATCAACCTTAGAGCAAGTGACTAACTCGGAAAAATGTCAAGGAATTTGTACTTCTACTGTCATCCTGGACAAGAACTCAAAAACGCTACAACCCATAGTCTAATGGTCTCTTCGATCAAGAGTTAAACAGTACAGGCTCTTACCTTGTCTGCAGTCACATTCTCAGGGGCAGGGGGCAGATCTCCATCCAGAGGGTGGGAGGTGATTGGAGGAGAAGGACTTGCTGTCTCCTCGGCAACCGTAGCTCGGAACCTGTCCAGCAGGGAGTACAGCCGCTGGTGTCTGAGGAAAAACACCACGTCAGTCACAGGGGATAACTATGGCAGGCACTCATCAGTCACTCAAGAAATCACAAACCTTAGACTTTATAAAGTATATTGTTTAGGGCTGTAAATTCATTGAAAAAGAAAGCCTACCTCTGCGCTAAGCTGCTGCTCTGCAGATATTCTTGAATTCTGTCCAGTTCTTCAAGTGGTAGCTGGGCAATGCTGTTCTATAACACAAACAGAAGACAGTAGGCAAACTAAGTCCTTCCTACAGGGTAAAACTACTGTACATAAGCATAAGGATTTATATTCTTTTATTATGATTTGCAACACAGATATTCCACCAAATTGACAAGTTAAATGTGTCAGAACCTGAATTTCTATAGTGTGGCAGGGAATTCCCAGGTTATTTGAGTTCATACTGACACCTTCATTTTAAGAGAGGGCAAGAGAAAGACACGGACAGGACAAGAAAATATTCTACAAGATCAGCAGAAGATTCGTTTTTAATTACTAGTAGGTTTCCACTTAAAAGCAACAATCCAGAGATTTTGAAACATCAGGTAAAATGGTAAATCTGGTTACACAGCAACAGAAGGTAAAAAACTTCAATCTTTCTTTCCAGCAGGTGTAACAGGTCTGAAACACCAAACAGTGCATTCCAGACCAAAGGTGACGAAACGGGGAAAAAAAAAAAGAAAGACAATTATACCACAAAAATCCACTAAGATACTTTTCGTAGCACAGCCTCAGATTCCTCACTTTTACCTGTAATGTTTCTGCGAGAAGCATCTCTATCCGACGGCAAGCGAGTGTGTCCACCATGCGTGCCAGGACACGGAAAGGCGTGTTGATGAGCTTGTCCACATACAGCATGAGCACAGCTCCTGACTGGCTGAGGTGAATCCCTTCCAGGCACTGCAGGGTCTTCTTCAACATGGTTGGCTGCACAGGAGAGAGAAACTACTGTAATACTGCAGTGCAACTCTGAAACCTGTGAATATGTAGCAGCAGTAAATAGTGATGGAGAAAAACAATGCACATTGTGAAAATACCACGTTATTACAAATGAATGGGGTTAATCGGTTTTTAATGACAGTATAAAGTTCATACAAAATAAAGCAATGGATTGACTGCACCTATCACTTTGTTGTTGCACTTTAGATTGCACTTATCCAAAGAGATCTAACTTTTGTCATTTCATGGAAATCACACGGCATTATATGTCAAATCGCCCTCTATCGTAGTGAACTCATGTAACACCTACCTAATCATGAAGAACCAGGCAGGTAATTAATAATAATTAATAATTGCTTACACTTATATAGCGCTTTTCTGGACACTCCACTCAAAGCGCTTTACAGGTAATGGGGACTCCCCTCCACCACCACCAATGTGCAGCATCCACCTGGATGATGCGATGGCAGCCATAGCGTGCTAGAACGCTCGCCACACATCAGATATCAGTATGGAGGAGAGCAGAGTAATGAAGCCAATTCATAGAGGGGGATTATTAGGAGGCCATGATTGGTAAAGGCCAATTGGAAATTTGGCCAGGACACCGGGGTTACACCCCTACTCTTTTCGAGAAGCGCCCTGGGATTTTTAATGACCACAGAGAGTCAGGACCTTGGTGTTATGTCGCATCCGAAGGACAGCGCCTGTTTACAGTATAGTGTCTCCGTCACTATACTGGGGCATTAGGACCCAAATGGACTGCAGGGTGAGCGCCCCCTGCTGGCCCCACTAACACCTCTTCCATCAGCAGGAAGGTCTCCCAGGAGGTCTCCCATCCTTGTACTTACCAGGCTCACACCTGCTGAGCTTCAGTGGGTTGCCAGTTGTGAGTTGCTGGGTGATATGGCTGCTGGCCATATCATATGGTAAGATTTAAATTGCTAGACAGCTAGCTAATCCAAACAAAGCCCACATTTAAAAGCTTTTTTTTTCTCCCAAAATAAAAATGAAACGTTTCCTTAAAATGTCATAGGCAGGGGTACTCTACTCACTGTGTTCCTGACAGAGAAAGAATTCAAAATCAGACCTCTGACAAATGACCTTACTAAACAACCACTAAACAGATTTGCTCAAAAATCAAGCAAATATACAGGTGTTTACCTTCACCAGTGTGCATCTTTGCTTGAATGTGGTAATCTGCACTCTCTGAGGTGGAATCAAGGAAACTCCAACCCAGTGCTGAAACACTTAATATTATATAACCAGATATCAAAACCAGAACAGAGACACTGCTATGGCGATGGGCTCTTACTGTCGAAAGGTTTTCACAACGGGACTGGATGGCCTGTATGAAGAGACCACTGGCAGCTGAATTCCTGTGAATGGCACTGATGAAATCCTGCACTGGAGGCTCATGGGACAGATTAATCAGGTCCTTTACGTGATTCACAATCAGCCATGTGAGGTGCTCTGAGTCATGAAGGTTCTGGCACTAGGAAGGAGAAGATTTAAAACAAGACAAAGACGGAAGAAAAAAATACTGTCAGACTTTAAAGGGAGAGAAATAGGGGGCTAATGTTGTTAACACTTTTCAGTCTAGTTTCTCAATTTTTATATTCCAGTCTACATTTAAGCCTTTAAATGTTAAAGCATTTTGGAATTTCTGCATTTAGCTGTTTCGATTTCAGCCATCACTGACGTTTCAGAAAAACAGCCGAAGGTTATAAAAGTGAACTGCAGAAGCAGGCAATCTCTTTTACATCCCCAGTTACACATCACAAATGAGTACCTACTGTTTAAAGCTCACACCCGAAGTCAAATTAGACCCTAGTTAGACCCTGAAGAGGCCTCAGAAACTACAATTTAGTGCTTTTAACATTCCAAATTTTAAAGCAGATGTTCCAATAACTTGTTTACTCTATTGTAATTAAATATCACAAGATAAAAAGTGACTTCTGAATTTTCTCATATGAAGAGCGAATGGGGTTGGAGTGAACTTACAACATAATCACAGAACAGAATCAGTGCTCCTCTCCTGACAATCTCCCTGCTGCACATGGCCAGCCTGGACTCTGGTCGGGCCTCTTCATCGTCTCCAGATATGTGGGGGCTCAGGAGCTTTGTGCTGGAGAGGCTGTGCCTCCTGAAAAAACAAAATGCATCTTACTGCTCAACAAATTCTTCTTCATAATGTTACTGTGCAGTGTGCCTATTTCCAAACAGTGTGTTAAAGTTCCCGAATGCCTTAAAACGGATGAAAAAACACTCTGAAGATCTAAAACACATTTGTCTTTAAGTTGGCAAACTTGCTTTGAGAAAAAGCAGAACATTCAGTTCCTGAGAAATTAGTTTACAACAATGTGTAAGTTTGAATCTATTGCAGAAATATCACTAAAAATGATGCTAAGAAGTTTAAAAGCATGTTTTCAGCATTACTCAGATTCGGGAAAACACAGAATAGTAAGTTACTGAAACATGAGCTGCACTACTTTGCTTATAAGCACGGAGTAACTGGTTAGCACAACTGTCAATGAAAAGGGACTTAAAGGGGAACTGCAATTCTATTTTTATATTTCGGGTTTAGAAAGAATCAGAACATCACGACTATATACAGTAGTACTTTCAAAAAGTTCATGATTTTGTGCCTAATTTGGAATTTGTAAAATTTTGCGATACCGTCAATTTATTCATTTTGCTACCGAGATGTATTAACCAATCTGAGAATCTGGGACTGCAGCTCCCCTTTAAAAGCTGATAAACACACTTCATGGAAAAACTGAATAGTCAGTTCCTGACATGTACAGTATTACAAGCACGATGCCTACAAAGCAATCTGTAACTGCATTGCAGAAATATCACTAGAACTGCACTAAGACAGTCTAAACCAGTTCATTAATGAACCCCGTATTCATGCAGTGTCCTGCATACCTGAGGCTCTGACCTACCTGGGAGTCTGGTGCACCTCTGACCACCAGGTGTAGTTGGTGTAGTTGATAATGAGCAGGATCTGGCACCAGAGCAGCACCAGGGAGGGGTGTGTGGTGATGAGAGACTGCACCATGCTGCTCACATTCTCCAGGGTGTAGAAGCTGCCCTCACAGCCATCGCCCTTCAACAGCTTGGTGGCAGCTGCAGTAATTCTTCGGAACATACCTGGGATGACAGTCAATAGTCAACAATCCTATTTTACACAAAGAGCATTCCGTATGAGCAAGCTTACCTTAAATAACATTTCTATCAGTTATTCCTTCCATTCTCTGTCCACGGGCCAAGCAGAAACAAGTTTCAAGATATAAGCTACCCCCATAAGACGAACAAGAAAAAGCCCCAAGTTCTGAAAAGATTCAGGACCCAAAGCTCATCATTTACTATTTGTTCATATTCTATTATGACAATTTTCATTTATTCAGTAAAACAGTAAAGTTCTCTATTCGTGAAGATGAGGTACCTGAAGTCTGTGTGAGTGTGGGACTTAATACATTATGGGGTAAATGACATGGTGCGGAAGCTTGTAAACTAAGCAATCCTGTACTAATATTTGTGTTGTAATTCTTAATTACTTCAAAAACATTATTTATTGGTAATAAGCATTTTTTATGAAAATGAATACCGTAAATTTAAAGCATTGTTTTCCCCTATAATTTGAGTTATTGCATGTTCATACAAATTAGATCAGTTATAATATTACATTTTACCCTGTATTTGTTTTTTTAATTCTTAATAGAGTGGATTTTCTTTACTGTTTTACATCTTGTTATTATAATGCAGCATTACTGTACTGTGATAAAGTGTATAACAGTATAGTAATAGCTGTCCAGAAAGTAAATAAAAGTGTACAGCATTGCACATACTCTAAAACTGGAGTAATAAAATTGATATGTTTGAAGACCACCTAGGATTTTGTATAAGTTAACATGTATTTGACAGCACACACCCACAAACAGTACAGGGCATTTCTCTCATAACAGGTCTACACACAACTTACACCTCTTGCTTTCCTGATGGAAACCGAATAACTAAAGCATAACCCATGATGCACTTCTACATTTACATGTTAGCTCGTTGGTTACCAAGCTATGCCTTTACTACAGAGACAGCAGGAAGTGGGTGCCCCCATTTACTCTCCTATTTCGCAGCTTGCGAATGAGGCAAACATGGTCACCAATCAATTCGAGAGAATCAGTGAAATTGGAAATGTAAAAGAAATCACTATAAATACGGCAAGAAACAGTCATGTTTATTGTCAGTTGCTCAGAGTTACAAAGCTGAAAAAATAATCTGGGTATTCTGGACTCAAGACTGGAATCTAACTTATGTCTCTGTGCCTGAGGACTCTTACCTGATTTGAAGATATGAATGAGGCACATCAGCAGTGTGCCAAGCTGTTGACAGTAGAAGGTGTGCTGCTGCTCACTCATGTCCACTTTAACTTGTTTACTGGAGATCTCTTCCAACAGGATTCCAACCAGCTGCAGAAGAAACCTTTAAAAACAGCAACATCGTGAGGGAATAAAACACCAGTTCCTGGATTTGTCATGAAGTACAAACTACGTCTTACTTTTATTTTCACCAGCTTGAGATTTAATAATCCGCCTCCAACAGACTCAATGCTAGGTTTATAAGAAATAAACATTATTTTCCCATTAAAGTTTATGTAACATTCCTTGTTGTGTGGTTAATACATAATACATCTTGAGAAGGGTATTCTTTGATGTCATTTCAAGGAATCTGTCATCTAAGATTCCTCAGATTTGCATTGAGGACCCCATGCTCCGAATGCACGAAATAGCACTGCTCATCCCTATTCCTGGAGCTCTACAACACAGTGGCATTATAGCAACAATTTCTAAAACATTTTAGTTTTGACTACTGAAACAGGTGATTTGTTCAGCTAATGTGTTTAGAGATTACAGGAAATGATAAGAAGATTGCAGTTCCCAAAGACCACGGGAGGGTATTTCTGACTTAATGGAACTAATTATCTTATTAAATTGATTAAAACTCACAAATAACCCCCGTTTTTACTACCAGTGACTTAAAGGTTAG
Organism: Lepisosteus oculatus; assembly: GCF_040954835.1. Classification (NCBI taxonomy): domain Eukaryota; kingdom Metazoa; phylum Chordata; class Actinopteri; order Semionotiformes; family Lepisosteidae; genus Lepisosteus; species Lepisosteus oculatus. The sequence goes on along the minus strand of NC_090696.1, from coordinate 40,685,182 downwards.
CAATACTGTAAAGCCTTAAGGACTGTGATACTGCCAGACTTGGAGACCCTTTGCTTATACCATAACAAGTGTTCCTCATATAATGCACTCAATTACTTAACTAAGAACCTAATGTTAGCGCTGATGTAATGAATACATTATAAACATAGCACTGAATATGTAATATCTTTCTCATTTTTTTCTACATTTTGTTATTTCTGTTTGTAACTGTGATCAAATAGGTTACATCCTCTCTCTTCATCCACCCGTAAGCAATTAACAGCAAGCTGTTCTCCGCAAGCTGCAGCAGTTGACAGCAGACCTTGCAAACGTTTCCTCTGGAGGGTATTTATTCTGAGCTTCTCCCGTGTGACCCGCTGAAGGAGGCGTGTGCGAGCTGTAGTCTTGGAGCTTGTCGATGGTGGGGCAGGAGAGGAGGTAAGGAGACAGCGAGAGCTCCTGAACGCGAGACAGCACAATATCCTCTGTGGACTGGGAGATGAGGACTCGCAGGACAGCCAGAATACCCGATACCCACAGCTGCACCGTCCCCACAGAGGACTACAGGAAAAACAAAAAAGAATACAAACAGGTTTGCACTGTAACTTAAAGCCCTTTTAAACTTAAACTTTTTCTTCTTAGTAGAGCCAGCAGCATTTATAGCCAGCAGCCATATCACCCTGCAACTCACCACTGGCAGCCCACTGAAGCTCAGCAGGTGTGAGCCTGGTTAGTACCTGGATGAGAGACCTCCTGGGAAAAACTAAGGTTGCTGCTGGAAGAGGTGTTAGTGGGGCAAGCAGGGAGCGCTCACCCTGCGGTCTGTGTGGGTCCTAATACCCAAGTATAGTGACGGGGACACTACACCGTAAACAGGCGCCATCCTTCGGATGAGACGTAAAACTGAGGTTTTACTTTCTGTGGTCATTAAAAATACCAGGGCGTTTCTCGAAAAGAGTAGGGGTGTCACCCCAGTGTCCTAGCCAAATTTCCCATTGGCCCTTACCAATCATGGCCTCCTAATAATCCCCCTCTATGAATTGGCTTCATCACTCTGCTCTCCTCCCTAACGATAGCTGGCATGTGGTGAGCTTTCTGGCGCACTATGGCTGCCGTCACATCATCCAGGTGGGGCTACACATTGGTGGTGGTGGAGGAGAGTCCCCATTACCTATAAAGCGCTTTGAGTGAAGTGTCCAGAAAAGCTTTATATAAGTGTAAGCAATTATTATTATTATTAATTTAGGTTTTGTGAAAGATGAGTCCATGATTTTTTAAAGATTGCTTCCGATATTTAGCTCAGATAATTTGTAGTGTTATTATTAGGCTTAGGTAGTGCAAATAGCAGGGACCTGTGTATCCTAATATTCAACACTGGAGGAGTGGGAGCCAGATGAATATTATAATTATACGTTTTATGAAAGAGGTCCATAAAACAACAGGGTGTCAAACCCCGCACAATGCTAAAAAAAAACATCTCTCTGCTACACTTCCGCATTTTCTCCCGTGCGTGGTCACGGGGATCGGATGCTAGCTGAAAGAAAAGCAAAACTGTCTATTCCAAGAAGGGTGGGCAAAACAAAAACAATGGGCAATTCTATATAAAACATGGATATTTCCAATGCAAACTTGATTTACAGAAGCATACCATCAAACAAATAAAAACGTCTCTTCCCCCCTAATTTCATTGACAAGGTCCTCATTATTATAGGGAAGGTGGCAGTAAGGCCATTCTTAGTTCAAGTCCAACACTTTACTACATTAACAACTAGTTGTATGGAAGTTGGATTGGTGAGTTCATACAATTAAAGACAATAAAAACATGCAACATAAAACCTTTAATAGACGGTATCCAACCACCCTAAACACACACCATTAATAAAATAAACAACAGTGAGATAAATAAAAGTGGGATCTGATGGAGCAATGAGCCGTGCGAGTTATCAAAAGTTAAAGTGCAGAGTTTATGCACTTTACAGGGAAGGTGCTGTTACAAATCCTGGCAGTCCTGGTCTTGATAGACTTAAACTGACTATCAGAGGGGACAAAAGTAAACACAGGTTGGGTACTGCCTCTGGAAAACGCATGTACTGTGATACATACTGCGGTATACCACAAACTATTTGATTTCATGATTAGTAAAGCATATTGAGTTGCGTACAAAATAAAGTAATGAAAATTATGTTGTTTCGTTTTTTTATTGGAACCGAAAAACTAGAAATAACACTGAACAGTGCAACAGAACAATTTAACAACATACAGATTTTTGTCAATCATTTAATGATTAAATCTTTTTCACAAGATATTGGAGGTTAATTTTGCTTAGCAAGATAATGTAAAATTCAAAATATGACAGGTGCTTGTAAGTTGTAACATTTTTCTTTACAACGAGTAAAGTTGACATTCACAACCTTATGAAACAAATTTAGCATGTTTGATTTCCCTTGGCTATTTAATCTAAAACTTCAAGATTAAATAGCCAAGTCTAGTGAGGAAGCCAAGTCTAGTGTTTCAGTCTAGTGAGGAAGTGCGAGCCCACAGAGGAATGATGGCATCCTACAGTTTTGGAGGGGACATACACTGCTCTCTTTAGCTTACCACACAGTTAAGGACAAGGTCAAAACGCTCTCAATGACAGATCTGTAGATAATAGTCATTGCTTCCTGTAAAACTCAAAACGTCTCTAACTATCGCAGGAAGAATAACCTCTGGTGGCGACCTTTCTTCACCTTAATGGATGTGTTGACCTCCCATTTTAGAGTGTTGGAACTTAGAATTCTCCACCACTTCTACATTAAGAATTGTGGTGAGAATGCTCCTTTTCTTTTTCTAAGTCCACCACAAACTCTTTTGTTTTGCTGACATTTAAAAGTTGTTTAGGCTGCATCACTCAAAAAAAAAACTCACCATGGTGCTAGGCGTGACAAACATGCTCCTGAGAAGCATGTCAACAGGCCGCAGTGATGAAGGAGCCACAGTCTCAAACAGGGTGTTCAAAACCCCCAGTGCCTCATGGGAATCCAGGTGCATCTGCAAACAACATAAATTAACATCAAGTCTTGAATTCACACTGTAAGCATCCAACGCTTTCCTGAAGGAAACCAAAGAACTAAAGCATAACCCATGATGCATTGCTACATAAACATCTGAAAGCTTTGTTAACCAAGCTGTGCCTTTACTACAGAGAACGATGCAGGTCAGGTGAAGGAGATCCACGAGATGAACATGTATAAGTGAACTGTATAAGTGGGTGTCCACATTTATGCCCATAAATATGCAAATTAGGTTCACAAACGAGAAAAAAGTAGTCACTAAAAATTGTGTGCAACAGATGAAATAATGAATGTAGAACTTGCGGAAATTGAGGTTTTACTGTACTCAGTTTTGATATAACGGAAAAAATACTGACCATAATTACTATACATCTGAAAATGAAGAGAACGTGTACCTGCTGCTTTGCGATCATGGGCAGGATGATATCTGCTATCTGCCGTGACAGTCTCTTCCACTTGTCTTCATTCTCTTTGTGACACTGCTGCAACACTAAGATGAACATCTCCAGCACCTGAAAAATGAGGACAACATTCAGTGTGCACTGAGCCAAGTAAAAAGAGTAAAGCTGAACCTCCAATGCATTTTTAAAAAAATCTTTGCAAAAAAATGGTATAACTTTTCTTCCAACAGTATTCTGGTGGCCTGTAATGTGTATTCTGAGGCTGGAAATGTCATAATATTGAACTGTCACTAGGAAAAAAGGAAATAAAAGAGATATTCCACATCCTAAAAGAACAAAATTCCATATTCTAAAAGAATAAGGACAGAAATTATGGTGCCATATCAAACATTTACCTGATGGTATTGTATAAGTCTAAGCAGCATGGAGACCACCACCTCCTTTTGGGTCTCCAGCTCTTTGCCTGCGTCGGCTTTGTTGGACCCTCTCAACACAAACAGGTCGTGGACAATAGGCTGCAGAGCTGGAATCGCTGAGAGAAAAAAGCACACTTCATCACAATCTGACATGGACTCCTACACCTTATGGAATCGAGCAATCTGTCAATCACTTTACAAAACATATAACGTCTATACAGTCACACCCCTGTATATGCTGGTGAGGCATTCTTGAAAAGTGAGCCATGTTAACAAATCAGCTTTCCACACGAGGATTAGTGTAAATACTGTGCATACAGTCACATAAGAAGGATTTTGATACACGTATTCTTTTCTTTGAAAGTTGTGTACTAATGAAATTTGCATTTCAGATCAAAACATTAATATCAGACAAAACCACAGAATGTCAGCATTTGTGTCAGTCTATAAGTTTGCATGTATGTTTAATGATAATATAACAGTGCCATTTCAGAAGAGCATAGGTAGGGGAGCAAATGGCTGACAGGTGTTTTAATTGCTCATATGCTGCGTTAGTTGTGAAAACAAGAGATCTGTGAATGTATAGCCTTGGTTCCAGCCTTTGGAGATTACTTTTTTAGTCTGCCTCTTGAGTAAGAAGCCATAAACTAAGGTGAAGACTAGAGAGTTGTCAATGACAGAAGGCACATTACCTAATAACTTGATCGTTGGAGCGATTAATTTGCAAAGCATTGGGCAATAGAAACTGATTCTCAGTATAAGTATAGCAGCGAAATATTTCTGAATCAAATCAAAAGATAAAGAATTGACTTAAAGTGTACACAGGGTGTGGTATACATGTCTTGGAAGATTTTATATCGATTGGTGTGCAAAAAAGGAGTAAAGTAAACAGAGCATGGAAACCAGTTAGATCCTGGTGGCAATGAAAGAGGAATTATCAAAACGGCAGGAAGACAAAATTATGACAAAGACCGAGAAGAACCATGACAAACCTGAACCCCTTACTTTTACGCGAACCCCACCCCAGAGGAAGAAAACACAGCTCTTTGCCTGCACTACACCTGAAATCGTTCTGACAGCCTACACGCAGACACGGTCGGATTGTTTTCTTCCCCAGTACCCCCTGATCCGTGCCAAGAGCAAAACGTACCGTGTGTGACCGCCTTCCTCCCGCTGGCCATGATGCCATCGCACAGCTGGATGATTTTGGGGATGCCGATGATCTGCTTGGAGTGGTATCGCTCGTAGGACAGCAGCACCAGGAAAAAGAAGATATTGGGAACAATGGCTTCTGAATCCCTGTGGAGTAAGTAGCATACCATTACAGAGACCAGTGCTTGGGTGAATTTCATTCCTCCTCCTGATTTTTGACTGAACCAGTTCTGAATTTTGCAACACCGGAACTAAAATGGGCATCTTGTCATCGTGGTTTAACCTGTTGTTATCTATTTCATAGGTAACAAGATACATTACAGTTACTAACTTTATATTGATAAGGTGTGAATTTGTAATTTTCTGTTATCAATAAGTGCAAAACATACAACTTACCTAAACTGTCCCACTTCAATGTATTCAAACTGCTTCAGAACAAATCCAATAAAAACCTACAGAAGACAACATTTGAACATTTATATTTTGAACAGACTGCTTTAACCACTTCCAGTACTTGCTGGGCTATTTGCTTTTCCAATATTTGCCAGGTGGAAAGACTGGGGATTTACAGATTCATCATTTTTTTAAATTTCTCCTTCCTTGCAGTTAATTACAGTGCCTACAGAAAGTCTACCGACCCTTTCCAAAGTAACACATTTTGTGGCCTAACAGCCAGAAATAAAAACCCATAAAATCATAATTTATTTACCTTTATTTATATGTTGTAACAGACAACATTCAAGTGAAAAACAAATGTCTAGTTATTAGACTAAAGTTATTACAAAAGGCATACAAACACCTGAATTAGCACTTGGCAGAAGCACCTTTTGCTTCAATCAAAGGGGAACTGCAATACTAATTTCATAGGTTAGAAAGAATCGGCACTGATTAGTGCATTTTAAAGTGCAAATATGAGATTCAGAACTTCTGGTGACATTAGGCAGTCTTTTTAAACTGTAAAGAGGCAGGCTTGTGAATATATCTTTGAATCCAACAGAAATATTGGTCTTGACTTTGAGTCAGTTTTGTCGACAAATTCTGCTTCTTAAATCTGCATGGAGATCATGTTGGAACAATTCTTTGGTGAAATACCTGCTGTAAAACCTGTACTTATTCACTTGTTCATCACATTACATAAGTCATTACAGTGACTAGTGAGCAAGAAGGGCAGCTTCACGTCACAATTCCTGTGAATTCTATCTCTCACCCGTAGCAAGACCAGTGGTGTGCGACAAACTGGAGACCATACAGTACTTTCACAAAGTTCCCGATTTTGTGCTTAATTCAAATTTCTAAACTTCTGTGATATCATTTATTAATTTGTTACAGAGATTTAATAACCAGTCTGAAAAATTTGGACTGCAGTTCCCCTTTGACATTCATAATTGTGTTAGGCTACAAAATGTGTTACTTTGGAAAGGGCCTATAGACAGTCTTGGCCCTACATATTTATAGACCCCAACACAAACTGTAAGAAACTACACACAAAGTAGAACATTCAGAACATATACTTAAGGAAAATATATAATCATCATGATGTCTTAATTAAATATGAATATGAACTGCGGAAACGTTCCCTTGAACACCGTAGCTGGAGCAGTCTGTTGCTAAAAGTGCTCTGCTGCCTAATAACCCATGTAGCGGATGAGAGGCGTTGTTCATGATGACTATAAGGCTATAATTTCATCTATAAGGATCCCGAAGCTTTCCATTACTGAAGTGAAGTGCATTAAAGACCAGGAGCCCCACTACACAGCGGACAAGCCCATGACACGAGACATTCCGCAAGACAAAATCAATAGGACGTACTTTAATGTAGCCCACACTGAACTTCATTTTCACTGAAAAAGGAACCGGTAACAAATTAGTCAGGACCTTGATTTAATGTCTCAGCCAAAGGATGGCATTTCCTACACAACAGTGTCCTCTATCAACATAATGGAACAACTGTTAGGACATTCTTGACCAGAGGCAAGACCACCACTTGCTTAATCCAGAAAACTGTGTTTTTGAAAGGTCTCAGTTTCATTTAGCTACTGAAACCTGATGAAACTGGGCTGTAAGGTGCTATGTCAGACAAGGAGAACAGGAATTTGGGCCTCTGTAAACGGGGACCCACAGTAAAGAAAACACTAAACTCCAGGTAAACATAAATAACATAGCTCTCTAAATAAGCATAATCCCAACTGGGTAGAGGTGATCCAACAGGCAGTAACAACATGATCGACAGGAGATGAAGGCTGCAGCTACAATGAGATTTTCCCCTGGAGATCTGGTCAAATGATTCCAGTAGGTATCGGATCTCACCTGATCGGAGTCCAGAAGGCAGTAGTTGACTCTGAGCTGCACAAGCTGAGCCAGCAGGTCCAACACCTGTCTCTGGAGGGACACGGAGGTGGTGGTGGTGTACTGCTTGAGTGCTTTGATGACCAAGGGCTCAAACAAGCGGATGTGGTTATGGATGGCATTCTAAGAAAAGAGGTTAAGAGGACAAAAATGGATCACGAGCCAACTGTACATCATGGTCCAGGGGTCAAAAAAACAAACTAAATAACAAGCAAAGCCTTTGAAGAGCTGAATAGACTCTGTTCAGACTCATAACTCATAAGGGGTGACATTTCCTTGTGCCACAAGGTCTAATAAGAATTTTAATGAATCAAGAAAACATAATACATCATAAAAGATTAGAGTATATAGAGTCTTTTCATAAAAGTTTAATGTATGAAGCCAATACGATTGGAAACATTGGAGCCACCACATATTATAAGCATGTGATTTCAACAGTATTTTTGACAGCTCTTTTTGACCAAGTGTGTTTACCAACATACAATGCATCAATTGTGAACCATTCTGTGCCATAAAGTAAACTTTGTTAATCATAGGAAGTGGTATTTTTATCTCCTGCACACAAGCAATCAGATACTGAATTCTTCTATTCTGTGAAGATAGAATATTCATCAGATTCACTATTATGTGGAGATGGTGCTGTTCTTCAACTTGTTTTCCGCACAGCAAAGTAAAAAGAAAAAAGAAGACACTAACATCTTCGGGCAATATTCTTTGTTCACAAAGGCTGCCCTTTTCTTCTTTTTACTTTTCAGTTCGGAATCAACTTCTTAACTATTTCTCTGCTCCCCAGTTGAATCTCCTCATCCCTCCATTTCCTAACCGCTTTGTCCAGTACTGGATCACAGGGCAGTCAGAGCACGTCCCGGCGAGCAATGGGCACAAGGCAGGATTCACCCTGGACAAGATGCCAGCCCACTGCTGGGCATCCAGAGACATGCACACACTCACACCAGGGCCAATTTTCCCAGAAGCCAATTATCCTGCCGGTACAGTATGTTTTCTGGGAGTGGGAGGAAACAGACACTAACACAAGTACAAGCTCTGCTCAGACAGCACCCAGTAATTGAACCCAAGGCCACTATGCCTTGTGCCACCCATGTGAACTTCTTCAGGTTTAAAAATATACAGTATAGGAAACAGTACAGCAAAGCTTTTATTTGTGGGGTCAACCATTTTCCTGCTTTTTTCCTTTAATGGTGTTGTCTATTAACTTCATGGTGTCTTATACTACAATGTAATTCCTACTTTCAAACACAATATTCTGCTTCAAAATCAATATGACAAACACTGGCCTGCCACTGTTAAACCCTGGAATAACATAAACCTTTAAAAATGAATGTAACTCATACCGATAACCCAGGAAAGTATGCCAGAAAATGTCATGTGAGCGTGCTTTACCTTATCTGCTCGATGCTTCGTTACATTAGTGATGCTTGATCTCAGCTGTATGGATACTTTCTGCATCACATCAAACCACCTACGGTTAAGCAGCAGACAAACACATAAGAGAAAACATGCATACCTATTTCATAAGATTGAAGCAAAAGAAATGTTCTCAATAATGTCCTGTTTTGGAGGCTTGATGTCCATACTCAAACCTCTAAAACTAGCAACTAGTGTTTCTAATGAAGCACTGGCTTAGTGTAATTGTATAATTAAATCAATTAAGGTAAACTCATGCACTGCATAATTGCTGGACCTGCCTATAAGAGGGCTATTTACTGAAGCACATTCCCCAGAACGCTGTGGGGAATGAGTTGCCACACTCAGGCACCTTACTAATTCTGAGAAGATGACTGGTCATGTGATACATTAAAACCAGGAAACCGAGGCTTTCTAATTTGGTCTTTGTCTGCTGTCTTTGCCGATCCTGAGCAAATGGCACGAGGAAAGAAAACAGACCAACCGAACAACTAACCGAGCTAGCAAATGGCTTTGTGGACATGTACTGTAATTAATTAAATCTTCAAAGAAAGATGTTTTTAGCTGCCTGATTACTAATAAAGGGCAGAATCTGGCTAGACTTTAATATAATAAAAGAGCACTTTTCTCTTTCCCTTACGGCTGCTTTGTCTCTCAGTTTTACCCTAACCAGCCTATCAATGCCACTGCTTAGGACACCTTCGACCAGGATCTGAGACACTACCACTCAACAGCCCAGGAAGAATAACAATTAAGAAAGCTCCACCTTTGTTCTACCACGGCTGTATTTTGCCATTTTAATTTTGGCTGAATGTGTGAGATGATACAATCTCATGAATCTGTACTTATGAGGAGAGCTTTGTTCACAACATAACGACATACTCTTCTAAAAAAACAGCAACAGGGAGATTAATACACTGAATCTTTTGAGCTGAAAAAAAGGCATTTACTTCTAGAGTTTTGTTCATTTGTACATTTTGAAGCTAAGTGGGAGAAAGAAGGCCACAGAGTTTTCTCGATGCATCTCGAGGGCCAGACTCAGCGAAGCCTCACCCCGAAGTGTCCTGCTCCTGCTCGGCCTGCACCATGTTGCGCAGGCTGGCGTCGGCCAGGGCCTGTGTGAAGTGAGTGTAGGGAGCCATGAAGCAGTAGTGGTAGAGCCCAGGCCGCAGGCTGGAGGAGCCCAGCCGAAGGGCCTTCCCCTGAGACTTGCAGGGGTTAGAGGAGGAGCCGTCGTACTGAGACGCGAGATTGGTCCCAAACAGGGTCTTCAGCAGCTGGAATTAAACCATAATAATAGTTAAAAATAATTCCTTATACTTGTATATCACTTTTCTGGACACTCCACTCAAAGCGCCTTACAGGTAATGGGGACTCCTCTCCATCACCACCAATGTGCAGCCCCACCTGGATGATGCGACAGCAGCCATAGTGCACCAGAATGCTCACCACACATCAGCTATCAGTGGGGAGGAGAACAAAGTTATGAAGCCAGTTCATAGATGGGGATTAATTAAGTGGCCGTGATTGGTAAAGGCCAATGAGAAATTTGGCCAGGACATCAGGGTAAAACCCCTACTCTTTTCGAGAAATGCCCTGGGATTGTTAAAGACCACATCGGTTTTATATCTCATCCGAAAGATGGGGCCGTTTTACAATATAGTGTCCCCATTCCTATACTGGGGCATTAGGACCCACATAGACCGCAGGGTGAGCGCCCCCTGCTGGCCCCACTAACACCTCTTCCTGCAACAACCTTAGTTTTACCCAGGAGGTCTCCCATGCAGGTACTGACCAGGCTCACACCTGCTGACCTTCAATGATTTACCACTTGTGAGCTGTAGGGTGATATGTCTTCTGAGTGATTACCTATAAAAGGGCATTTACATTTATATTTTCTGCCCAATTTAATATTTGTCCTCTACTGGCAACTTTTTGCTTTGGTTTGTGTTTTGATCTATTTTGGTCAAATTCAAATCTCTTCTAAATGCCACTAAGCTCTAACGGAGGCATTAATGGCAAAAAATGGCCGCTTTACCTTTGAAGATTGCACTGGATGTATAATTTCTGTACTGCATTGTTGATGGAAGGCCAGTAGAGGAGTGCAGATATTAACTGAGGCTCTGATCTCACTCACCTGCTGGACACACACAGTGGCCATTGTGGGTTCTCTGCTGAAGCATGACTTCAGATAACCCAGGATCTCTTCAACACACTGAAAACATTAAATCACACAATAAACTGCATGGGCCAACTTCATACAACGGAATTTGTCTCTTTAATGTGTCCTGCATGAAAAACTGCGATATATTAACTTACAGCAGCATTCCATTAATGTTTTCTCCTTCCTTAACTACTCAAACACAATAAAAAAGCATTCAAATACAGAGTGATGGCTGGAGTAATCTGCACCTTGCCTGGATCTGAAACTCTAGGCCCAGAGAATTTAAATTCAGCAAGTCTTATAGATCACCCTACATCATTTGTTTCCATTTGGCAACACTTGAACAATTTTTCTGATTGATCAATTAAGCAAACAATGTGCTCTGCAAACGTAAAGAGGGCTAGCTTTCAGTCCAAATAACATCTAGATTACTTCATTATTTACTTAATTACTTAGAACTTCACCCGCAACTGTTTACAAATTTCAGAATTATTGTAAGTATTTGGAAATTGATGATTTATCGATTGCCTATAAAACCTCTGGGACTGGATGTCTCCAGGAGAAGGGTTAGAGACACCTGGTCTAATAAGCACACACAATAGCAGGGGAAATAGGAATGTCAAGAGTGTAGAAATTAAATGTAAGGTACTGTATCATGCAAGAACACGTGCTAACAACAAAGCAGCACAAGGTTTTTAGTCTTCTTTACACTGTAGCAACCTCTACAGACCAAGCAATGCTGATAAATATGAAGCATAAAGGGATTTCAATTTACTGACAAGGCAAGAAGGACCACTGAGAGAAAATGGAAACTCGGACATGGATTATTTGACAGTTATTACACTGTACAGGGACTACGGCTTGAATTTGTTTTGTTTTTTTAAAAAGGCTGACGAAAAACCAAATACAACAGGTGCACTTGACATTTTTACTATGATATATCACAGACTACTCCATTGGCCTCTTACATCTATTGTTCTTAACCTGGAATACCATTAATCCTTTACTTTTCTTAGCAACGTTCGCAGACAAAGAATATTGCTTCCTGTTTATAATGCCAAATAATCTATTGTTAATGACTTCTGTGAAATCAGCTTGGCTGCATCACTAAACACCTGAAACACATATGAAACACATTAAAATATTACAGGAAATCTCCTATTGTAAATGAAGCACTCACCTTTCCGATGTCCTGGAGGGTGGCAAGCTCTAGCAACTGGGACAGCACATCAAGAGCAGCCCGCAGGAACCCTCCAAACTTTTCACTGGTGTTCTGAAGGTCAAGTGTCACCTGGGTAATTCATCAACACATGGAGGGACGTTACTAACCAATGACTAATGTCGGGCTCCACAGCTTCATTCCTCAGATGCCATTAACGTTTAAACTGAACTTCCATTTGTGCTTAACTGGACTAGTTGAACACTTTTCAGAGGTTAAATAAAAATAACTACCCTAAACTCCTGCAGGATCATGGCAGTCAAGCATGCGATTTGAGCATCGCTGAGGGTGTTGGGCCAGCAGTCCAGCCTGTATGGCATAGAGTCTGCCGGGGTCTAGAACTCTGCAGGAGGGAAGCAGGACCACCCTTCCGCATGAAAGTCAATCGACTCATGCCAGGATGATGGAGGTGGAAAATGTCATCTAAGTAGTCATTCCAGGGGTCACTGTGTTATGTGTGTGTCAAATGTGTTAAGATCTGGTAACTGAACATGAGTGTTATGCTCATTAAAGTATTGTGCGACCACACGTGCTCTGAAAGACACCCATCTCTGCAGAAAATAATTGCTGGTGCTGAAACCCTGTCCTGCATTTTTAAACACATCCCTAGATGCTCGGATACTTGTTAAGGGAATGGACAAGCCACACCTGTGTTGATGTCCTTGTATTCGATATACTGTACTTCGTGTCCCTCATTTACCCATTTCATTTCTCTTGTCCAATACCCCTACACATAATTACAAAACCATACAAAACCTTATAGTTGGCATGTGTAGCCTTCAGAACATCGTAGAGTTTGAGGTATGGAGGGAGATGGTAGAAGTTGCCTAGCGTAGATGACTTGTTTATAGAGTTGGTCCCAGTGGTGTCAGCTGGTCTGGCAGCTTAGGAACACAAGAGAAAGCCAAGGGTTCAAGTCACATGAGTCAGGGAGGTAAATCCACCTACAAAGCCAATCTTAATCTTACATGACGAATTTATGAAAGCAGGTGGTTTATTACCTTTCCTATGAACAACTATTCCTACTTTAAAAAGTACAGTTAAGAGTCTACAGTTATTCAAAGCCTTTACCACAATGACAGTGCAAACTCTCCAGCTCCACAGTCTTGAGAATCTTATCTCTTGGTCCCAGAAGTCAGTGAGGGAAAGCGTGTTTCAGTTGAAAGGTATGACACCACAGAAAACATTGAAGGTTCTAGTCTGGCTCTGTTTTGCCTATCAGGCTTCTCAGTTCGCGTCTATTTAGATTCAGCAACTCAATAACGTATACGAAGAGAACTTAATGCCGGCGTACACATGTATATTATAACTGATCAGTACATAAACCCAGAAAATTATTTATAACAATGAGAAAGCACAAAAATACTTTGAAGTATCTTGGCTGAAGTTTTTACTTTTCAAAATCTGAAGTGTCGTGCCAAGATTCATCCACCAGGTGGCACATTTTGCTTTCAAAATGACTTCTTAACTTGTGGATTGTCCAAATTTAGAAATACAATAAATTAGCCTTTCACCTTTGTCCAATTTTGACCACAACTTCCAATATAATTCGCCATAAAAGTTTTGCACAAATAGAGAATACAGACATTTCACCATGTCTGCACAAGCATGGAAGATGAATCCAGGCCAGGGCCCAGGTGGTTCACTGTTACCTGGATTGCTCTCACTACTCTTTTTCGGGCTCATGGGGGCAGCAGCCTGCTCTGCTGGCTCCTTCTCCTTGCCTTTCCTTCTTATTGGGCTCAGCGAAGGCGTGTTGGCAAGAGAGGGCAGGGTGGCCTAGGAAAATTGAACAATAAATGCAATTAAACAGGGTAAACCTTTTTTTGCTGAAGGCATGAGAATTAACTGACGATATGGGATCAACTGTCTCGCTAAAACGCCATTGAAGAAAAAAAATATATAACAGGCTTCTAGAAATGTCCTCTGCAAGTGAAAAGGAAAGAAACCGGGGCTCCAGCTGGAGAAAGTATACCTTCACAGCAGGCCCGGGGGCCACGTCGTCGATGACATGCGCGCAGATATTGATGATTTTCAGCAGGTGAGAGAAGAGCTGCTCCACCATGGTGACTACAGTCCGGTCCCCCAGCGCGGGCCAGGGCTCCTCCTGTTTCGTCCCCCCGGCGCTGGTCTCGTCCTCCGTGCTCCAGGGGCTCTTAAGGCACTTAGGGGCAGTGGCTGTCAAGACAGGGCTTTCGGACTCACACTCACGAAGACTTTTAGACACTTTCATTGAGCACATATTAAAGGCCAGTCTAACCCAGATTTTCAAACTTCATTGGGGCTCATTAAAAGGACCGGGATTTCACTCTTTTTGTACATACAGTGCCCTCCAGATTTATTCAGCTTCCCAATGAAAAAGGAATAAAAAACATCATATAATGCAACGATTTAGATATTGGACAATGTGTTTGTTAAAACTGTGGACGTGTTATACAGGACCAAGACACATAATCCAATCTGTAACTCATTCTAGATCATACATAACTTTTTTTTCCTATTTCATCAGGGGTCGAAATAAATCTGTAGGACTCTGTAATGAGACAATATCTCACAAGTTTGACCTCAGTGTTCCATCGTAAAAGAAATTCAGGTTATGGAAAAATCAATATTCAACGGGACTGTTTAAATGTACTCAAGTCGTACCTGCAATTAAGTTCCCAGCGAGGATGAGTGTGTCCTGGTGTGCTGAGAGGTCCAGGGGGAACCAGGCCGAGGACAAGAGGGACAGCACCATGTTGGCCATGCCCACAGTGCAGTTCTTTTTCGCATCCTCACTGTTCGAATGGGACAGGCTGCAAACAGCACCACACATCACTACCCTGCGGCCGGCTGCTCTAGCAAATTTTCCAGCAAATCACTATGACAACTTGAGCAGACAAAAAGCAGATTAGGTCAAAGAAGCAGAGATTTTTAAAAAGTGCGCTTAGCTGATGAACTTCAAGTGAAATCTAAAGCCGCAGATTAGTGAGAAATGCGTGTAATACAACATGCATACTGTAGAAAATAAGCTGTAGGTTCGTCAAGAAATTGGCAAACTAAATACATCAAACAAGCCAGAAAACAACCTTATTTGTTGACACCCTTGTTTCTTTTACATTTTCTTCTGGGTTAATATTAGCTTCAAGCCTGGGCAAGTGACATTAGCATTAACTGTGAAAGCGCTGGTGCATTCTTCCATACCTGAAGGAGCGCCCCCTGTTCTTATAGAGGCTGGAGCGAAACGGCTGGCTGGCGGAGGAGCTGACGTACCCACAGTGCCAGCCCGTGCTCCAGGTGCACACTGGGAATGCTGAAGACAGGAGGCACAGGGCCTCACAGCAGCCAAACTGGAAAACACAAACCCACGTCACAAACTTTGTCCACATACAGCTGCTCAGGATTATTTTCCCACCAAAAATTCTTAATGATTTTGAAAACTCCAGCAGCGTGTTTTTCATGTCTCAGCTCACAGCTATGAGCCCTGCTACCACATATGTGCAAGAACAAGGAAGTGTGGGCAGACTCCTGCGCTGGAGGCTCAATGACAATTGGAGGAGAGGCAGGTCCCTCATCGACAGAAGTCCGAACCATGGCCAACTATTCCTACCCTTCTTCCTTCTTGGGGAATGTCGGTCACAGTCCGCTAGTAACGTAACGTAACCCAGGCTCGAACCCACGACGCCTGGATCATATAGCTCGACCTACATTTGAGTGAGCTCCTTTACTTGGTGACCCACTTGGGAGACACTTCATTTCTCAAATCTGTTATCAAATTTTCTCTGCCTTTTTAACACCAGAAACAGAATTCCTCACAACCCCTATATTGAGACCATTCAACAAGGTACTTTTCCCGTGCAAAAACCTTGCAATTTTGAAGAAAATATTAAACAAGAGTTTTCACATATTAAAAGACAGCTAAAAACAGCCTTAAAAAAGCCCATAAACACTTCATCTTCTATAGAAACACTGCACCACCCTGTTGGCTCTGATACACACATACGAACCTTTGACTGCTTGTACATTCACTAAGACTAATGAAAATGAGCCTTTTTTAGCAGTGCTGTAGAATGCGAAACGGGTGTCCATCTGGCTGCACACTGCTGAACAACTCACTGTGAGAGCTCTTGAAGTGGACGAAGCAAGTGCGTGGGACACAGCAGTGACAACTCGGGAGAGGTTGTTCTCTGTAGTGATGTCAGATGCATTCTGGGAAATCCTGTAGCCTCTGTAGGTCCTGCAGGTTGAAGAAAAACATGGCAGGGGCACGTTAAAAACACTTGACTTGAATCTTGGCAAGACGTTCAGAGCGGGACTTTTGTTTTCCACACAGACCTATTTTTAAATTAATGAAGCCAATCATGAAACAAAGATTATCTAAACAATTTATAGTCTATCCTAAGCTCTGTTGATTACTGGCGATGAATCCAACCACAGAAACTGTACACTGCAAATCAAACCAACAACCAGCGCATGTCTGGGAGTTTATACTTTGAGACCACAAGCCAGGGAGCTTTTTTCACGCTGCCTTTGTACCTTTAGACATAAGAATAAAGCAAAGCCTTCACTTTTCAAAAGACCATTGATCGGTCTTAACAAGACAAACAAATCTGATAAGATTTTTGACATTTTCAGGTCATCGACAGTAGCTTAGTTATTTCATTTTCTAAAGGCACATTATGTGTCAATATCATTCTCAAAAAAGCTAATCAAGATGGTTGCATAATTAATATTTATGGGTGAACATATCAATACATCAATCCGTCTTCTCACCGCTTTATCCAATTCAGGTTCACAAGGCAACCAGAGGCTATCCCAGCAGGCAATGGGCACAAAGCAGTATACACCCTGGATGCGAAACCAGTCCATCACAGGGCAGACACAGACATGCAGACTCACCCCTGAGCTAAATTTCCCAGCAGCCAATTAACCTACCAGTATGTTTTTGGGAGGAAACCAAAGCACCCAGGGGAAACTCACGCAAACACAGGGAGACCACACAAACTCCACACAGACAGAACCGCAGGTCCAGAACTGAACCAGGACCCCAGCGCTGCAGGGCAGCAACGCTAACCACTGCCCAAAAGTATGATGACTTTAAATGATGTTTACAGAGTTTCAATACATTGGGAGCCTGTGAAGAAAGACTTTGGAATCACAAAAACAAAAAATGGATTTAACAGAAGAGTCTATATTCTAAACCAAGAACTGAATACATTAAAAACAAAAACCACAAAGAATACTGAAAGTATGTATCAAGATAAATGTCAAAGATTATTTAACTGCACCAAAAACAGGGTACAACTTATTAAATGGCTATCCGTTTAAATAGCTCAGTTCTTCTAATGTTGCTTTGTATTTCTCTTTTTATACACATCCAATTTACTGTTTAGGATCCAATGTTTAGGATCACAGCAAAGAATCCTGTACTAAATAGGGAGAGAAAGGACATTTGAGCCTCCCATTGGGGCATTTATCTTTTGACATGCAGCGTATTCTACTGTCTGTTACAGGAAGACTGGTGCTCACTAGAGGAAAAGAGCATCTCTCACCGATATCACTAGCCTGCCTGTGGCACATGGGAAGTTACACGAGACGCTGTTTCACCGAGACCTAAACGAGTCGGTTAGCCACAATCCCCAGCTCCAACTTTCCTCACACCCCTGGTCATTCGTGACGCGACTACTGACACGCGATATGAAATCAGATTTAAGGCCAACCTCACATCTCATCTTTGAAATCAGTGAAGCAGCACCAGCCATCTAATAATTCAATATCCAACTCCCAAATGCTCACACACACGCACATGCTATACTTAAAATTGTTAAGGTAAAGAGTAGGAGTTTCAGTTAAGTGTGTACACTACAATTGTTCATAAAGTGCAGACTATTTAAGAATTTTATATGTAACAACTATTCACACTGGAGCGTTCCTGGAGAGACGCAGTCACCTGGTGATGGTGCTGACTGTGAAGTGGGAGGGAGGCTGGGTCTCATGCATGAGAAGCTGCAAGTAGACGCTGCTTTGGTCTCTGGCTATAGCCACCACTGGATCCGCCTGACCTTGGTCGCAGTCGTAGAACAATCTGGAGACGACCCTGAAGCACAAGAGAAATCTGGTTTCATACTTTTTTCCCCCCCTCAGCCCTATGGCTTGTAGTAACCAAAAATAAAATGAAACTATTAGAAAGAATGGAGAAGAGAAAGTATCATTTGCTCTGTTACCAGGCAACGCATTGTAAAAATCCAATCATTATTTTACCAGAGAGCCACTTATTTCACTGAGCCCATCCTGGAAGCTGCAAGGCTGGACCGAGAGCACCGGCTGGCCATTACAGAGCTGTAGAACAGGCAATCAGACCTGAACAGCTCCCCAATCATACATCAGCACTTTATGATGACTACTGCCAATGCAAGTGGACTATAAACCCTCCAATGCACTAGTCAGTTTTTGTTAATACTGTATTAGATTTCTTTTTATTATTCATTTTTATTTTTCATTTATTCTTATGCTTATGCTTACATAGGTACTCTGGTTATATCTTATGGTTTTCTATTATGCTGTGCCTGATGTTTTTGTGTTACTGTTCTTACTGTGAGCACATTGGGGCAAAATCCTAATAACTAAGTTGGTATGGCAATAAATACTGAATCTTGAATCGGCAAGTCTTTGCGAGGTGGAATGTCTTTTTTTATCAGAGCCCCTGGCCAAACCTCACATGGACAAAGTGGTAACATGCGACCTCCACACAGACACAACCAAAGCCAGCACACTTGTGCTCTGAGGCAGCAACACTAACTGCCACACCCCCATTACACAAAAACTAAACATAAGAACACCAGATAAATGACAAAGAAAAGGAAGTTATTTGGCTTATCAAGCTCATTTGGCTTCTAGTAGCTACGTGAATGTGAGGATCTCATCCAGCTGGTTCTTGAAAGAAGCCTGGGTATTAGCTTCCACATACCGTAGCTGGGTAGCTTGTTCCAGATTCCCATAACCCTCTGACACAGTTTACTTTACGACGTCCAAAGAAGACTGGCTCTTCACATTTATATGAGGTGTAAAGAATATGAGATTAAAAAATATGTTCCTTCCCTGTATACAAATTATTTTCAAAACCAGAAGAGGTTTCTTCAAACAGTAACAAGGAAATGGAAAAGTCAAAACAAATATTTTAACTTCAACAAACACATACAGTATGTATGTGCGTCAGACAAGTAAACGTGACTCTTATTTGAAAAGGGGCAGCCTTAGTTTTGCAGGCAAATAAGGAACTTGAAAAAAGTCACAACCCCCATGGTTTCCCAGCATCCTCCAGGCTCCGTACCTGCACACTGTCATAGCAGCAACATGGCGCACTCTGGGATCTTCATCCCCCAGCAACTGAATGATGACATCATTAAGCACACGGTCCTGGAGTTTCAGTAACTTCAAATGAGAAAAATAAAAAGAGAAAACATTAGAGAATGTTCGAAGACAGAATTGTACATTTGAGGACTGTGAACAGGTATATTTAGATTGCACTGAAGTCCAACTTTTGTTCATTTGTGGATCACCTTAAAATGTTCCTCTTACCCATTGCAGGAATGAAATGCATAATAAATTAGAAATTGCATGCCCTTAAGCCCTTCGGTCAACAAAGAAACATAGCTATTAAGTATGCATCAATCAGAGAAAAACCTAAAAGATGTGTGTGATAAACAGTCCCTTCTGGATAAGAAAAGTATCTCCTATTTCTTTGAAAACACTTTTTTGTGTTTTTATGTAACTTGCCTTTATTAAGTGAAGACTGAATTACATTTCCAGACTCCACTGGACTGAACAAGTTCATATTATGATTCTTAACAACACACCACTGTCTGTGTGCTGTGGAAGTTAATTATAATCTTAACCTCATATGATGAAACAATTGCAGCACAGATAGCAGTGAGACATTAGACTCAGACTGACCCCAGTGTAGTGGTGATCTCCTCTGTGTAAGGTCTCAGTTCTTCTTTCAAGGAAACTTATTAACCTGGAAACGGAGATAATAAGAGGTCTTTTAGAACTCCATCGTTTAATTTTACAAAAGATAAGAGCAATATGAATTTGGAAAAAAATAATACTCGAGCTCCATCATAATTTCTTATGTATTCGAACATGTTTTTTTGGACTGATTTTTTATTCACTGGATGACAATGAAGGAAATAAACTGTGTGTGTCACCGTATTTGGAAGATGTTACAAAAGAACAGACAAAAATAATTTGAATTCCTTTAAGTATACACATTCCTTATGGTTCTGGCAAAAGACACCAACTCATAATAAACCAATTGCATAATTATTCGTCATAAAATTATTAATTGTGTGTATCTGGGGAAGGTCTGAACCCATTTTAAAGTCTTGCCTTAGAAAGCAGACTGGGACGTTTATTACCTAAAATCGATCTCGGACAGTGTTTCAAGTAGCTCAGTCCTGACCAGCCAGTAGGAGCTGTCCTTCAGGGCCAAGAGGTCAACGACAAGCTGGAGGCCGAGTTCGCTGATGGTGCTGCTGCACAGAGCCATGATGCAGTGCTAGAAAGCAGGGCACACAATCACACAGATACAAAAGTCCTTTGGCTGTTGTGTACCTTAACACTTATGGATAGATGATTTCCCATTATGCCTTCTGGCATGCAGGGTGCAGCAACATCCTGTTGCTGTTTCTGTAAGATTTTTTTTTTTCGAGACAAGGTTGTTAGCCTTGTGTCTAACCTCAACATGGAGGACCTGGCGCCCGACGTGGGACACGAACCCACTACCCTGAGATTATGAGTCTCATGCTCTACCAACAGTGCTAGTCGGGGTCTATTAACACTTATGGGTCAATGTAATAATTATCTCTTAAATTTTTACAGCATGTTCCATCCCATTCCAAAGTGCAATGGACATAGATGAAGATCCACTTCACCCACCTTTGGAGTGTAGTAGCATACATAGGGACTGGACTTGTGTTTATTGTCTTGGCACTCTTACCCTCACAGCAGTGCAGGCTAGTTTGCAGGTGACTGAAGACTCATCTCTGAGGGTCTTCTGAAGCAAAGGCACACAGTTTACCAGAGATATGGGGTTTCCTGAAACCCAAAACAGATATTGTTCATAAGACACATGCAATATGCTTTTGTGATATTAACATAACTACTATACTATAAGAAGGAAAATAAAACATGAAATGTTGTGCTTGACTCAATCTAAGATTTCTGATCCCAACATCTTACTTGACATTAATGTATTGTTTTATTGTTTGCAATATCTACTGAGCATTTACTGTACCTGACTGCCAGTAAACATCACCTGCAAAAACGGCAAATAGCACCCAGAACACTTATTTTGGAAAAAAAAGTGTTAGAAGTTGCTTATAAACCAGTTAAAATGAAGAAAAAATTATGACCTTACTGTAAATAAATGACTATTTGACCCTGCTCCAAAAATGGAGGAACAAAGAAATGCATTAAATCAAATGGTTCCCATAAAAATACTGAACTAGTCACATTTTTAATACAATAAAAAGAAACATTTGAACAATGGGAAGATATGATATGAAAACGGTATATGTGCCTTGCATTTTGTACTCTAGAAAAGTAATATTACATTTTACAAATCATTAAGTAATCAAAAGCCTTATACCAGTACACTCAACTCTCCTGTCAACTACCCCACATCAATCATAAAACAAAATTCAGTTTTTGCCATCAAAACAAAGAGACAAACTATACATAATTCACGTTTAAAGTATCTGCTTAATGACGGCTATTGTATAGCAAGCTCAGAGAAAATTAGATGAAGTGTCACCTCACATGGTTTCACTAAGAAATTCTATTTTACTGCTATCCCACTTACTGCAATATACGCCCCTGGGTGGGACACTGCTGTTATTCCCTTGACCAATGGGCACCACTCAAATTCCATCAGTCCATTTTCTAAGTGCTTCATCCAATTCAGGGATGCAGGGGAGCCATAGCCTATCCCAGCAAGCAACAGGTGCAAGGTGGGATACACCTTGGATGCTCTGCCAGTCCAGTGCAGAGCACATGCAGACCGGGACAGTTTTTCCAGAAGCCAATTAAGCAACTAGTAGGCCTTCGAACTGTAGGAGAAGACCAGAGTACTAGGAGGAAACCCACGTGAACACAGCAAGATCATACAAACTCCACACAGATACCTCCGCAGGTCCGGAACTGCATCACCGTTCTGCCCTTCACTCAAATGTCTGACTGCCCGTAAATTGTAAAATGGTAGAAGGCCCAACTATATAAACGGATATAGATGGAAATCATGTTGGATAAAAGATTCAGCCAACTTTGAAATCTTCTTTTTAGTTCCTAATCTCTGATTGCATATTGGGCATGTACTGTATGTAACGAGTTCTTTCAATGTAGTCTTCATTAATGACCTACATTTTTTAAGCTTGTTCATTATACATTTTTCTGGTGAAAAAGGAGGGTCTTACCTGTGGTGCTCATGACCCTGGCCAACCAGGGTTCGATGTTAAAGCGTGTCTTGTTGAGAATGGAGTAGATTATTGTACCACACAGTATAGCAGTGGCTCCTCGTATCTGGGGGTCCCCATGATCAGTATAATTCAAAATGTCAGATATATACTGTTGCTCTATAAATGAAAAAAGGAGGATAATCAGAGGGAAAGAATTTGAAGCATGAATGTAAAACATTGCAACACACTTATAAAGCCCCATCTTTCCCCAGTGGATTGTCAGTACCAGTACAAAGTGTCTAATACACTGGGAATAACTTTTTCAGCTGCTGAAGCAAAAATAAACATGCCGAATTAAATTGTTTCAACCAGTCCACTGGCACTGCCATAACCACCTTAAACGTTTGAAAGTGCTTCAAATATAATTTGATTAGCTGATTTTAAACCGCAGGAGTTAGGGTAGCCATCTCTTAAAGGGCTAAGGAATTCTCTATCCAATATTATAGCAGGTGTCAGCCTTTTTTTTAAACGGCATTGTGAAAGATCTGCATTATTTTGAAGGTTATTCCAATGTGTATTCTAGATTTAAAAAATCAGTCCCTTTCTTATCCATCCCATGTTCATTGATGTATACCATGAGGTGGAGTGAGATCATGCATTAGGGTGAAGGTGAAGGCAGAATTACCCTCTTGCAGGACCCCCTCCAGGGGCTGTCTGTACAGCCTGTTGAAGAAGGCCTCTGGGAGGAGGGCAGTGGCTGCCCCCACGCAGCTCACCGCCAGGGCCTTCACACTCACCCGCACCTCCCTGTCTGGGACAAGGCCTAGTGGGCAAATTCAAAAGGCTCTTCAAAACCATTTCATTTTTAAAGTACTTTCAAATGACAAAAATAGACAGATGTGGAAATGCTTTGGGCGGCAGTCCATTAAAACTCACCACAGATTCAGCAAAGCCCTGAATTATAGTCTAAAATATTAATCAGCCTTTGTGATAATCATTGTCTATGTAGCAAGTTGTTGTACCGGGCTGTTTTTACATTAGAACAACTGATTGACTAGTAAAAACAGCACACTTTGTTTTGACCAAGACTGCTGCCTCAGACACCTTCCCTTCCACGTTCCAGACTCGGACAGACCTACTTCAATGCTGCAATTCTTAGAGCAAAATGGAGTTCTACTCAGAAAACATCAGATTGAAATGGGGAACCCAAAGATTACGGACAATTTGGCGAGTAAAAAAACAAATTGTACAGAAGATCTGATCTTGTTTTTAATGCCAAAATATGTTTACCGCAATGCTCATGATTTTTATCGACCCACCGCAGGGGAGCACCTGACTCTTACCGTTCTTCTCTCCAGTCAACAGAAACAATGCTGAGAGGTGTCGCACACAGTGGACAAGCGGCGCAGCCTTTGGGTCAGTGTAGTGGCCAATGTCCCCCCTGATTCTGGAGGGCTGAGTAAAAAAAATGTGAGAGTGAGCTGGGATATGGCATGTGCACATCTTCACGCTATTACTATTTTCTCAGCAATACAACCAAACATCCTATTTATTAAAAACTGTCAAGACCCCCTCAAGTCCGCAGAAGAATCTAACAGCATTCAATGTATATGTAGGTTTGTCGAATGCATGAGGTGCTCCATATTGTGAAGGTACAATGCTACAATATCTATTTAAAGCACACTAGATAAAGGAAACTGAAGTGGAAAGCATCAGCATTTATAAATATGTATACTTTTATACAAACATATACATTGTTAAAAAATACTAACAAGTATTAATATTTAGCACGTATTCAAGTTTAAACATAGCTTTATTGATTCTATATACATTACATACAGTATACTGTACATTCTGTTTTCAGATTCAGTGGAAGTCATTTGAACTAAGAGTGGGCAAGCCCTAATGTAATTAGTCACCTTGTTTTCAGGTTCTGCATTCTCCACCACTTCGTCCTTTGGTATAAATCTATCTACACTGCTGTCAGATGGCTGCCGGCTGTGGCCCATATTTTCCATCAAGTGTGGTTTGCTCAAGGCTATAAGCAGGAAGTACATAGGAATCATGAGTCTACAGGCCAACGTAACAGTGGCCCAATGACTTGGCTGCAGTAAGATAATAGGAAAAAAATACAGTTTTGGCTACAGCTCAGCAAATTAACAGGCAACAGCAGATTGCTTTTAAAATAACTTTTCTTAGTTGGCACGGTTTTAAAATGTGTAAAAACAACAGCAGCAAATTCTAAAAGAAACAATGAGAACTTCAGATTACAAGCAAAAGTAAATGCATGGTGCCTTCCCAGGGCAAGTTCGTTTGGTTCCCAGAAGATCCCACTGCTGGTATCTTGCTCGTTACAGTGTTGCAATTCCACTCTTTCTTCGATTTTAACACAGTTCAAAGACAGTTCACTTAAGTACATAAGAACACAGGAAAGGTTACAAACATTCTGCCTATCTAGCCTGTTTGAAGCTATTTACTCACTGACCCAAGGATTTAATTGAGCCATTTCTTGAAAGAAGCCAACAACAGTGGCTTCAATCATATGGGTAGCTGGTTCCATACTCCCACAATCCTTTGGGTAAAGGAGTAGGCCCTGTTCACAGTTGTAAATGCACTTCAGGCGTTACCCATTGAGTCCCCTGCTTTGCACTTCACTGTTTATTTGGAAGAAGTCTTTTTGACTTTGTCAATGCCTTTGAGGACTTTAGGCGAGACGAAAAATGCATTACAGGACAAACAGTTGGATAAAAATAGACTGATCTAAAAGGGAATTGTGCTCATTGTCATAACGTTGCCTGAGCTTAGACGTGCCGCAAAATGGCCTACCTATAGTGGCATCGGTGAGGGCCTGCAAAGGCTCTTCCAGGGGATTGCCACTGCCCTCCTCTTCCTCGTCCTGGAGTGTGCCTATCTGCATCCCTGAGTACTGGCTTTCAGTACCATCCAGGACCTGAAATACACAGCACGTGGGATGTCAAAAACTGCTGGCAATTTAGTTAAGGACCCATTTAAGACAAGCTTGAAACCTCTTTTTGTTCATTCGATTTGGCATCAGATGGTTTACTTGTTGGAATTCATAAGTACTCGGATCTGAGGAAACAATGAAATCCTTAATTTGGATAAAATCTATCAAAATAGTTCGTGTGTGTTATTTTTTCTTTCTTTTTAAGGGCCATCGCTGACTGGCTGAAAGATCATAAGCAGGTTTCACATGGGCTCACTTGAATGCAGTTCCATCTTTCTCAAGAGATAATAAGCCAGTGAATGCAAAACTGATATTTGCTTACCTACAGTACAGTATTTATTAAGAAGAAGGGAAAATCACATGGCTATTGAAAACTGTACCACACCACATGATGCGGGAAAGCACAGGCCCCTAATCTGTTTTGTATGTGAACAGCTCAATAATGTGTAGAATACAAAAAGGACAATGACCAGAAAATATTAAAGATTACAGAAATAGATGGAAACAAATGTCCTCCTATTGTGCAATTCTCCTACTGTACACGTTTACAACAAACCAAATAAAATCTTCAGTAGATAATGCAGGAAACCAACAGGGGTATTGGCTCCATTAAGTGGAACACATGCAGTCTCTATGTGGAGCGGTTATAGGTCTTGCGAAATGAAAGCGCAGTGCAAAGTTATGGTAAAAAAAATGATCAGCTGCTTTAAGGCCTTGTACACACACACACTGAAGCAACCTCGACAGTTTCCAAACTGCACCTGCTGTGGACGTTGGCACACACAGACTTTTTACTACTGAAGTGAGTGCATGCTTCGTTTAAACCAACAACTGAATTTGGAGGACTTTCCAATGCCAATCACGAGGTGTGTGGTGGCAGAATGGAAGCCGTGTTTTTGTTTTTGTGGGACATGACAAATTGGAAATCACCAGACAGCCTAGGATGTATAGCTATGCTCTCTTTTGCAAAGCCAATGGAGATGTTTCACCTGCACTGCACTGCTAAGCGCAGTGGTATAGATCTGCTCTATCACGCGGGAAGTGCCAAACAATGGTTTTGCCTTCTAACTGGATGTTTGGCTAGGAGTGACTTTCGCGATATCCTAATGACTTGTAAGGACAGAAATGTCCATTACACAATAACTAGTGCAGCTGTATTACACATCAAATAAATGCAGTCAAAACTTGTCCCAGTTGGGATTAACTAGCACAGCTGTCGCTGCCCTTTGAAAACAAACTGCGTGTATAGAAATTGTATTAAGGATAACAGGTGAACTCACAATCATATTTAGGCTGTGTGTGTACGAGGACTGGTCTTTCACAGCATCTGTCAGCAAAGCTGGAGTCCATCAAAACCATAACTACAAAACCGCTTTATTTCATGCATAAGGGACGAACACTGAATGTTTTATAGGTCACTAGGCTTACAATGTTTTTCCATCTGCGCACTAATTCTCTAAAAATCACAAGAGAATTCTCTGGATGCCACCTAAAGAAGAGATCAACTTAATTTTGTCAATCAAGAAATAGTTTGACTGAGGATATCACTATCAGCCTGGTAGACTGTGAATAAACATTACTTTTAAACATATCAAATGATTTACTATTTTCACTGATGCAAGTATACAGTGTATGTATAACCCTACACAAAAATAAAGCAGATATTCAAAACCCTGGTTCAGAAGCATACACCAGATTTTTGACAATCCAACACACAACAAATTAACTGAATGTGACCTAGAATCCAGTGTCTTGCTCTACTTTTGTCATGGATTTATGGAAAGAAAAAAAACTAACTCAATTGGTGATCACCATTTCTTCCAATACACCTGATAACACACTATTAAGATTTATACATATTTGACTTATGCAGATTCCATTCACACCAGTACTGCTATGTGAGCAACAAAGACATACTCATATGAAACAGAGACTGGATTCGAGGAAAAAGGCTACTGAAGGCCAGATTGGCTTCAGAGCTTTATTCTTTAAAAAAAAATGACTCGCGTGGGAGCTACTAGAAAAAAGCAGCAGCAGGAAAACAAAAATGACCACGAAATGGGGGTCAGCAGTCATGAGGCAGCTCGGAGTTGCGGAGGGCGGGGAGTATGGCAGGCATTCAGTTGTGGGGCCCTCCTTCCTCAAACTGCTGACCTTGTCACTGCCATTACCGAAGGAGCGGGAGGCAGTGGAGTAGGAGGAAGAGGAGGAGGTGAACATTTCGAAGTCCGGGCCCTCACAGGAGGAGCTGTGGGAGACGTCGGCCCCCTCCGTGGAAGTCGGGGAGCCCCCCTCCGACGGCTGCCGCACACTTACGAGCTCGGAGCAGTCTGACGGGGTGACGGCGGAGTCAGGCCCCTCGGTGGTGGTCTGGGAGCTGTCGCTGGCCGGCGAGGACGCCTGGGGGTCGGCGTCGGCGCCGCCGCTGCTGCTGATCTGGCTGGAGCCGCGGCTCAGCGCGTCCTCTTCCTCGGCGGTCTGCCCGGCGGCCGGGCCGCTTGGGGGGTCCGCGGCGCCGCTCAGCTCCACGGAGTCGGCCGCCTGCAGGTTGTGCTGTGAGGAGCGGGGCTGCTCCGTGATGATGTCATGACCCCCCCCAGCCGAGCCCAGAGTGGACATCCCGGAGGAAGACTGCACCTCACTGGTGCCATCGCTGGTCACAGAAGCTGGAGGGGGGGGGAATAATTCCGCAGACGTTTAAACCCTTCGAAATAAGCTCTTTCTGAAGATGGCGACTGAAATATAAACCTCTGTATTCATGATGGTTTGGTACCGTAAGGTTTTTGCAAATGGACGACTGGCAAATATGGAACTTAATATTTTATGGGGGAAAACATTATGGTTCCACAGCTTGGAAAACAAGCTTTGACGCTGTACAATTTTTCATAAAACTGCAAAACTATTTCTGAAAGTGTTAGTAATTCATGGTAGCAATTATTTACAATGAAAATTAGCACCAGAAACCTAACAAAGCATTGTTCTCTCTCTATAATTCAAGTTATGAAGTGTGCAAACAGATTTAATCAGTTATGATATTATAGCTTTCTCAGTGTAAGAGTTTAATCTTCGCAAGGCATATTTTCTTTATTTTTTTATTATCAAGAGTACTCAGTCCCATCTCTCGCAAACAACTCTCCTCCTCCTAAGATTTCTTTAATTCTCTTCCTTTTATTTTTTCTCTTATCCCTTTCTGTGAGACACATGAGAACTGTGACTGTGATAACTTAAGAGGACCATAGTATTTTTTTGTTATTTAACGTTTCTTTTATCTCACAACGGTCACATGTCACTGCCACAGGCATTACTCTGAAAACAGGTCTCATAACAGGCGCATCTAACACTTTTTCCGACAGAAGCTGAATAACTACAGCATAACCAGAGATGGAATGCAACATAAATGTTAATTCTTTGTTAACCAAACACTTTGAATTTAATTATGGTCTGTAAATATGGAAAAAAGTGGTCACTAAAAAATTTGCACAAATAGGTGAGATCACAAATATTGAACTTGGGAATATTGAAGTTTTACTGTATTACACTTGTATAGAACTTTAATTTACATTATCACAAAGTGTTGGACAGATGGAAGCCAATGTATCAGCCTCTTCTTAATGCTTTGGTTTATATCAATGCTGTCTACTTAAATGAGGGATCCACTTGTATGTTTTTTTGCACTTGTTATGCATTGAGCAGTTATCCGCTAAAATGTACAGGGTGTCCATAAAATCTTGCCTCCTACTTCCTCTGTAACTGCGTTCCGTGTCCCTAAAAGCACCATTTGTGTGACCCATGTACCGTGTCAACTTCACAAAAACTAGATGATACCACAGAAATGTTCTTCTCAGAGGAGAAGAACGTGATAAACACCATGCCTAAACATTTCTGTTATGGCATAGATATTGGAAAATCATACTCTAAGATAATTTAAAAAACAGGCCTTCAATCTGGGTAAGTAAACTGTATTTAGAACACTCACCAAAACCATTTATAAATTTGAAGTGGTTTCTTCTAATACATTTATTAAAAATACTATTATCTCAATCAAGCTTGGAAATCCAATTTAGACTGCACATGTGGAGTACATATACGCGGTGCCACATCTTTTGCTGATAATTGCACTTGGACACATGTGCTGATGTTCAACATCGAGGCTGCACCCCAGCCACACTCAGTACCTGTAAAGGTTCCAGTGCTGACCTCTGACCTGGTCTCCGTGTCATCCTCGAGCCCTTCTTCTTCTCCTGAGAGCAGCTTGCCTGCCAAATGGGAACACCATTGATCTGAGGACACCAAACCCTCCAACATCCAGCGATCTCCAGTTACTCGATACACTGGCACATACTGTACTGTAAAAATGTATTCGGCCCTGACTTTACCAATGAAACCCACAACCCTCTATAATGTCACAGTCATTAGTTCGCTTTCTTGCATGTTTTTGCTCAGAAAAAAATAGTCTTCATTTCTATGGATAGTCTCAGGAATTGAGAAAATATCTTCTCCTGACAGATGGTGAGAAGCAAACATGTAGTAAATCTGTTTCAGCAAAAAAAAAGTTTACTATTGCTTTCCGAGAAAAGAAAAAACAGACTCATAAGATACTCCCATAACTGGCGACTCATCATTGGACGGACTACTTACAGTACTACTGAAAACTACCGGTACTATGCAGATTCACAACGCCTGACGCTACTAGGAGACACAGCTAAAAATAATCACCTTTTTGTTTTCTGAGCAGAAGTGGACTGCTTGACGACCCTCCGGCTGCAGGTGACAGGAAAGAAAAGATAAAGAAACCAGAAACAGCCCAAATAGAGGGGAGTGGAGCCCAGTTTAGAAATGGAAGGGTTGCTAATGATAAGAAGCTCTCACCAAAGAGCAAAGCCTCCACTTGTGTGGTCCAACAACTGTGATGTGCAAGAAAGCAAAAGAACAAGCAAAGGTTGATTCTACGCTGAAAGGCAATGAGAAGAAACACAACATTTAGACTGGACCATCTAAACAAGGACCAGCAGTCAAAATGTTGTGTTTCTTTTTTCTACTTTTAAGTGTGGAATTAATGTTTACTTGTTCTTTTAGTTTTCTACATATCCCTACTAGAAAACTAAAAGAAACTGGTTAATACCTTATTTAAGCCTGAACACTTTAGGATTAATAAAAATAATTCCTTACACTTACGTAGCACTTTTCGGAACACTCCACTCAAAGCGCTTTAGAGGTAATGAGGACTCCCCTCCACCACCACCAATGTGCAGCATCCACCTAGATGATGCGAGGGCAGCCAAAGTGCGCCAGTACGCTCACCACACACCAGCTATCGGTTATGATCAGGAGGAGTGATGAAGCTAGTTCATAGATGAGGATTATTAGGAGGCCACGTTTAGTAAAGGTCAATGGGAAATTTGGCCAGGATGCCAGGGTAACACCCCTACTCTTTTTGAAAAAGGAAACTGGTATTTTTAATGACCACAAACAGTCAGGACCTCGGTTTTACACCTCATTTGAAGGACGGCACCTTTATACAGTATAGTGTCCCCTCACTACATTGGGGCATTAGAATCCACACAGATCGTATGGTGAGCACCCCCTACTGGTCCCACTAACACCTCTTCCAGCAGCAACCTTAGCTTTCCCAGGAGGTCTCACATCCAGGTACTGACCAGGCTCATACCTGCTGAGCTTTAGTGGGCTGCCAGTTGTGAGTTGCAGGGTTACATGGCTGCTGGCAATTAAATGAAAGGATGAATGAAAGCAGAAGCATTTATTATAAACCAGTTTCGTTCAGGTTTCCTCATATCCCACACACGAGATGTGGACCCACACCCGTGGAGAGCACTTCCTGCCCTGTCTTGTACCGCCCTTAAACAAACGGCGAGCGGCGGGAATTTACCAATGAGCTCCAGGATGCTGCTGCTCCGCCCTCGGTTCTCAGCCTCCTCGCGGGAGATGCTGACCCGCGGGATGCTGCCGGCCGTGATGAGGGCGTGCAGCAGGTCCTGCGGCGGCGTGCGGAAGGCCTGCTGCAGCAGCTCGAGGGCCGCCGTCACCACGTTGTGGTCGCGGTGCTGCGTGTAGTGAAGCGTCAGCTCGTACACCTGCACGGCAGCACATTCACTTTGTAGCAGAGATATTTCACCATAACAACCTGGCACTGAGGAGCAGCTTGATGCTTGGACTAAAAAAAGACCCCTGCAAAGACACCTCTTCCTCCGGTGAGCGGCACACTACTGATTGCACAGCATCCGTCCTATATTACCACAGTGCGGTGGCTCTGTGGCTAAGGATCTGCGCCTGTGGCTGGAAGGTTGCCAGTTCATATCCCCCGGCCAGCAGAGGAATCCTACTCCGTTGGGCCCCTGAGCAAGGCCCTTAACCCCAGCTGCTCCAGGGGCGCTGTACAATGGCTGACCCTACGCTCTGACCCCAAGCTTCTCTCCCTGTCTGAGTGTCTCATGGAGAGCAAGTTGTGGAATGCGAAAAGACAAATTCCTAATACAAGAAATTGTATATGGCTAATAAAGTGATCTTATCTTATCTCTTATCATATTACATTTGATATATTATACTCCATATACTGAACACACAGGTCCTGGCTTGTACATTCAAGTCATGGCACAGAGAAAAATACTGTTAATATCTGCTTTCTTTTTACTTTGTCCATAGCTCATATGATCATCTTTATGAGACAAACATACATTTTCATCAAAACAACTCGTGTTATTGAGAAGTGCTTTGGATTTCAAATGGACACGTGTGTATCCATACTGTATATACACAGCATTTCCTATTTGATAGTTGCCCTTAACAGAAGCTTGGATATCAAGGCCCTGAGGGAACAGCGTAACAGTTAACCCTTCCAGCAACAGTCTGACTTTTGCTCTAAGGTTGCCCTTGTGCTGCCTCTTGCTAAAGAACACAATGCCCACAATCTCCAGCCTGAAATGACTGCTGACCTCAGGGAAAGCATTGATTAATGCAGCCAAAAAGGATTTGACATGATAAACATGATTAACACTTCACGATGAAGTTTACTTGATGGCACATTTCACTGTACCCATCCTTAGATTTCCGTTATTGGATATCTAGTAACCCTTTTCAAGTACGGATTTAAGTCTATGTCACATTTTACTAAAAGAGATAGACAGTATAAAAAGGAAAAATTACGCTAAGTATTGTTTTTGTTCTCAGAGTATTTAGCTACTTCCCATTCTTTTTTTCTAATAGCCTGTGACCAATTAAATATCAGCAGTGGGTGCAAATACACTTGCGGTGCTTAAGGAATTCTATGGAAAATCAGATCCCAATTTGTGAAAAATTATAATACATCAGGCCTAGTGGTTTTCAGGAAATTGGGCACAACGTCTTTAAAACAAGGCATTTAAATAAAACACTATAGATTTTTTATGTTGCCTCTGCTATCCAAGTAGCGGCTGGTTAAGTCTTTACCTGGATTAGCTGCTCCGGTGTGGGGGAGATCTCGGCCTCTTTTCGCGTGACCCCAAAACTGCCCTTCAAACTGGTGTCCTTGACCTGCTGCTGCAATAAGGGCATCAGGTATCTCAGGGCAAGCAGCACCCCCAAGATCAGCGGGGCAGGGTGCTCATCGTCCACAGGAAGCAGCAGACCTTAACAAGAGAGGAACACAGCTTAACACCGCTTCACTGCTTTGGGGTCACAGTGTTGCTATACCGTACTTTTCAGATGCATCCAAACCAGAAAAGCAAGAGGCTGTCAGCTGAATAAAATAATGGAGGTGGGTAGGGAGGGGGGACATGTTCACTTCTGTATTATAAAAAGCTCCACAATATCTTGCTGTCTGTTAATAATACAACATTGATTAGTGATAACTCTTCAAATTAATTATAAGGCAACATTATTTCATGCTAATACAATAATCACAATATTTAAAAATTCAACAGCTGGCTCTGGTCTGAGGCACTACGCAATGCCTGTATATACACAGAAATAAACGTATGCTCATTCGTTTGTTCCAGCCAGCTTCTTGAAACGGCAAATACGAATATTCTCTCAACTTGCAGGCAGTAACGCGAGAGCCAAGCACAACAAGTATTTCCCTTGCAAAGTGTTTCGCTCGGAAAAAATAACTTTCTGCTTCATTCCAGAAATATAGAACATTTTTGTAAAATATTTTTTAAAGCTTTATTTTAATCAGAAATCTGAATGCAAACATACTGTATACTGTATATATACATACATAAGAAAAAATGCAAGACCCAAACGAGTGCAAAGAAAGAGGTCTAGAAAGAGGATATGTTCTTTGACGGGAAAGGGAAAAGGAAGGCAAAGACACGAACACTTTAAAGAACGCAGAAAACACACACAGAAGGGCATTCAAAGATGTCAGATTTTATATCAAATGTTAAATTTAAGATCACACAATTGAGTTTCCTTATTAAACAGATGAACTGCTTACAGATGAGTATGGATAAAAGAAGCAAATCCACACTCGAGACGCAGCACGAGCCTGTCGCCCTACCTAGAAGCACATTGAGAAGCCAGGTGTAGAAATACTGGGTCCTGCGAGAGTGCTGGCAGATGGCGACGGCCGAGCTAGCTGCCGTGCGCCTGATGGTCGGAGAGCTGGACTTGAGGTTTCCGATAAACGCTTTCAGCAGGACCTAAAGTGACGCAGAATGACAAAAATCCAAATAACTTTTTGGTGAAAATGAAATATCAAAGGTATGACCACACCTGTCCTCCGGGTTTTGCGACGCCTGGTACATGACACCTGACACTAAGGGACACCTGTGGCTTGACCCACCTTGTAACTTCCACTTGTTGGATCCGAGCCTGGTCAGCACTGGGATGGGAAAAAAACCGGGCTGTAAGTGAGGCTGGCAGCCCAGTAGGTGGTGCTCTTCCCTTGGAGCAGAATTTCAAAACCAATATACTGGAGAGACTAGGGACACCACGAAGCAGGAAGTGTGGTACTTCAGAGGAGACGTTAAATTGAGGTCCTGACAGTTATTAAAGATTGGTCATTACAAATTTCACGGCACTATTTGAAAGAGTAGGACTGTGAACCCCAGTGTCCTGTTGAAATTTCATTCTGAATTGGACCAATTTGGTCTATTAAAGTCACTGGTGAAGCAATTTCTAATGGGCCTGCTCTGCTATGCAGAACCAAAGCAGTGCTGCACTGCAGTAGTGGGTGAACTGAGGCCATACATAGTTACATACTGTAAGAAACCACTTGAACAAACCCAAAGGGATGAAAAGTGGTATATGAATACAATTCATTTAAATGAATTATGCACTCATTGTATGATTGCAACAGGTACAGGCACGAAACCTTGAATTTGTGGCACCGCTATCTTAAACTTGAATTTAAGGAGAAAAAAAAGCATGTGGGGAAAAACTTTTTTTTTTAGTCAAGTGTAATACTGGCCATTGGCAAATCAGCTTTATAAAATGAACACGTTACTACCACTGTCATGTTGAAGTTTTTCTGTTATGGAGGTTAGTTGCTTAAGGTGTTTACTTTCTGTTAAAATGTATGAAACAAAGTTTAAAGTCCAAGTGTTTTTTTTTTTGCAAAACCTCACAGAAAGCTAATATTTTGAGTTTTCTACTATCTACTATTTTAACCACGCTTGACCATATTTATAAATATTTACTTTGTTAATGTTATCACCCGCAATACTAAACAGTACAAATGTCTAATCACAAAATAAAAAATAAACATCTCTAAGTTATGTCTTTCTTCCAAATGTTTTTGGTGTTATTTAAATAAAGAAATCAAGTTAATTTTGCACAACAGTTAGCATTTTATATATTCAGCCC
Source organism: Lepisosteus oculatus (assembly GCF_040954835.1). Lineage (NCBI taxonomy): Eukaryota > Metazoa > Chordata > Actinopteri > Semionotiformes > Lepisosteidae > Lepisosteus > Lepisosteus oculatus. The sequence goes on along the minus strand of NC_090696.1, from coordinate 40,649,828 downwards.
TTTGAGCTTTTTCTAGTTAAATCAATGTGCTGTGGTAAGATAAATTGTACAATTTAGTGAACGACATAAGGACATCGTAATCTTCTAGTGCAGACACCAGGAATCTTCTGGTCCCCTCACACACCAGGTAAAGATAAAGATGAAGAAAAGGTCCGTACAAGAATGCAATTAATGTGAGAGAAAAGAGAGTAGTCTTATTTTTCTTTTTTGCTCTCTCTAGGAAACATCAAGTTGTATTTTTACTCATTCACGTATTCTAAGTGTATCTAAATATTTAAAAAAGTACCACAGCAGGGCTCACTTCCTGAGGGCCTAGTGTCTTTTGTTTTTTTCTTTTAACCTATGTAGATAATTAAATAATTTTCCTATTTATTTTCTGAAGCATACTGTATACAGGTCTTCTACAGCTGATTATCTAAAACATTAACCATTGAAAAAAAAAAACATTAGCAAAATATTTATGTAACCATCAGGCGTGATTATCCTGATTAGCCTTTAGCAGCCAGATACTTTGGTGTTCATTAAAATGTATAGTTACAGTACGTATGAGAAAAAACCTGACAAGTCCTGCGTTTGCATAGTTCATTAAAAAATTAGATCCACTATGTAACCTTGGGTTCAGATTGGGAAAAAAACCAGGCTCTATGGGAGAGGAGTCTGTCATCCCTGTACTACAGTAACAGAGCCCTTAATCCAAGCCAGCCAACAAGACACCTACTGTACTTTCACATCTGGCTTCTTACCAACTCCTCATCATGAGACAATGCTGTTCCACATTTCCTGAATAAATCCGTTTACACCAGTCAGATTACAGTCACATTTGTCATAAAATCAATAGTAGATACTGAAGTCTCGTGAAGCTGGAAGGTTCTCTTTCTTGGAGATATATTTCCCTTGAAACATGACTTACCTTACAACTTCCTCAATTTAAAAAAAGCCACATCAGAGATAATTAAATTGTACAGCATCACATGCTGTGCTTACCATATGACAAATCTCTGCCAAAATTAAAGAAGCAAGGGAAAGCAGAACTCTCTCGCACTGTAGCTCAGTTTTACAGAAAAGCAAGTACAGCTATTTCTTTCAACAGCACCCTTTTATATACCCAACAGCCATATCACTCTGCAACTCACAACTGGCAACCCACTGAAGCTCAGCAGGTGTGTCCCTGGTCAGTACCTGGATGAGAGACCTCCTGGGAAAAACTAAGGTTGCTTCTGGAAGAAGTGTTAGTGGGGCCAGCAAGGGGTGCTCACCCCTGTGGTCCATGTGGGTCCTAATGCCCCAGTATAGTGACGGGGACACTATACCGTAAACAGGCGCCGTCCTTTGGATGAGACGTAAAACCGAGGTTCTGACTCTCTGTGGTCATTAGAAATAATTAGAAAAGAGATATATAAGATATATAAGTGTAAGGAATAATTATTATTATTATTATATTGTATGTTGCCCTGTGTCTCTTAATGTTATTCTTACAAAACTAAATAGATTTAAACAGCAAGATACTGAGGAAACATTTTCCCAGTTGTTTAAATGACTGGCTGTGTAGTGGGCAGCAAAACTGGAGGAACCACCTTACAAGTGAAAATCTCAGCCCAGGTGAAAACATGTGGTCCTTTTATAGCATAATACTCAAAATCTTGACATTAAAAATAGAAGTGCAAATTCTTATAACCAATCTCTACCAAGACGTATAGTGTAGATGGTCATATAAAAAAAACATATTTGAACAGTACTTTTAATTATTTCTTACATAGGGGAACAACAGGAATTTGTGCCTGTGATGTAAGGCTGAATAATGGTTGTTCATATGTAAAATGGTTTTGTTTTGTTCTCTAAAATAAAAAAATAAAAAAATATTTCTTACACTTATATTGCGCTTTTCTGGAAACTCCACTCAAAGTGCTTTACAGGTAATGGTAAATGCCAATGGAAAATTTGGCCAGGACCCCTGCTCTTTTCAAGAAACGCCCTGGGATTTTTAATTACTACAAAAGAGAAAGGACCTCGGTTTTATGTCTCATCCGAAGGACGGTGCATTTTTACAGTATAGCATCCCAGTCACTATACTGGGGCATTAGGACCCACAAAGACTGCAGGGCGAGTGCCCCCTGCTGGCCCCTCAAACACCTCTTTCAGCAGCATCCCTAGCTTTCCCAGGAGGTCTCCATTCCAGGCACTGGCCAGGCTCACACCTGCTTAGTTTCAGTGTACTACTGGTTTTGAGTTGCAGGGGGATATCGCTGTTGGCTAGTCAAGTCCTTCTTCTCCCAGAAGCACCCCATACCTTGATCTCTCCATCGTTGGCGAAGTGGCCCAGTGCTGCCATGATCTTCGGAATGGCTGCTGCCAGCGTCTCCTGGACAGTCTCCTCTGGGCGCTTGCTGATCCGCGTCAGGCAGGGGAGAAGATTGACCAGATACGGCCTGGCGATAAAAATCCAAACAGCCTTCCTAAACATCAGTCATTCACGGTTTGTCTGACAATCTACACAACCGGTACAGAAAAAAACTGAGCATGAACAACGTTTCAAGTTGCTACAACAGTGCTAAAGAACATAATACACTGTTACATCTCAATAACAAACAGAAAACAGTCAAAACATCAAAGGAACACATTAGAAGAAAAGTACTGAATAGGGTATGGAAAATAAAAAAAGTACAGGTCCAAATACTTAAGAAAATATTATTATGAATTATGTTTTAGATTTAAAAGTATAAAGCCTTTTAATATATATGTCACTACACAGATTCTATGTTTTTCTGACAAATGTTTCCACATTACATTCAACTCCAATTAATTGAATGCCCTTATACAATCAAAACCTTCTAGAAAGAGCCATGCTGCTTGTAACAGATGGTGTAGTTTAATGGTGTAGCCAATCCAATTCAACTAAATTGTAAAAAGTTACTACTCACAATAGACAGTGTATTCACTGTGTATGAATCTTAAAACCATCTTTCGCAAATACATGAAGGAGGCAAATAAAACCAATCATTACTTTTTAATAGATGGTTTTTACTTTTATTAATATCTGAAAAGTTGTCTTAGGAGAATGTTTTTTTTTTTTTCAGATTTCACACAGGCCAAAAAATTAAGCTTCCGTCGGCATAGTCATTCGGTCTTACCTGCATTTTTGTGGACGCACGAGATGCGACAGTTCAGCAAACCTCCAAAGTGCAGCTCTGAGGCTCCGCGAAGCTCCATTCTGCAGATAAAGGAGCAGTCTGATGGGACTTACTGCACAGCCATGAGGGGTTCATGATCAGTCAGTGTCCACATTGCTGACAGCTGCCATAAAAAACTGAGCCACTTAAGAGGCTATGAAGCCCCACAGCACCATACAAATAATCATTCTTATTTCTGGGTCAACCATATCCCAGTCTGTCCACAAAGGGAGTTTGTACGGATCTAATAATTTATATCTCCAATCTCACATGAGATTTCCAACAATGCACCAGGTGACACTACAAACATGTGACAAAGGGTTTTTGGTCAAACTAGATAAAACTTGATTTTTTTTTGTCTAAAAGCACAGCATTACTACTAAGGTTAACCCTACATATGTAGGCCATAACTGAATACCAACCCCACTGTCAAGTATTTAGGTGAAGCATTATGTTATAGTTCTGCTTCTTATCAGCAGGAACTGGGAAGCTTTGCAAGACTTGCTGGCAAATCAGAGATAAAAACCTGCTTCCGATCTGAAACTGGTCCCAAGGCTGGACTGGACCAAGTCAAAGTCCTGACTTAAGTGAAACTGAAAAATCTGTCAAAGACAATCTGCTTCTATCAACCTGAGAGAGCTTGAGCACATCTGCCAAATGGGATGAAATGATGAAGAGAAGAGAGGAAGAGGACACTGTAAAGTGGGGAGTCCAAAAAGACCTCCAGCTCTAACTGCTGCCGAACGCGTTTACACCAAGGTCACAGGTCTGAAAATGTAGGCAATCAACCTATTTCATTTTTTACCCTTGAGGTTTTGCGAACATCTCATTAGCAGCTCATCCCTTAAACGTCTTCAGAGTGAGCATTTGGTTTTGCATAAAATTTAAAGTTTAAAAAATGTGCATGCATCAATTTGCAATTCCCACACAATGGATGGGTCATTCGAAGAGTATGAATATTTTTTCAGCACAATGTGTACAAATCTACCAAAATACAAAACCTGCACCCATAGCTCATTAACAGTTCAAACGTTTATTAACAAACAAAAATCTGTACGATAGTAATAGTTTCAAGAACAAAATGGTACTGGGTGTGTTTAAAAATGAATGGGTCATTTTGTGTGAAACCAACCAGTTTCTGCATTATAATCTCAAATTGTCCTGCACTTCATCAGACATGTATGTCCTGTGGAAGATGGATTTGAGTCAAAAGTTCACAGATGTCTAAAACATTTTTCTGAGACTGAGATTTTTCATGCATGTATGCTCTCAGGCTTCCATGAAGACCTTCTTACAGTGTCTTGCAGAAGTATTCACCCACCTTGGACTTTCTCACATTTTATTGTGTTACAGCATGGAACCATGATGTATTTAACTGAGACTTTTTGCCACTCATCAACATAAAGTACTCTATAATGTCAAACTGAAAAACAAATTCCAGACATTTTACTAAATTATTTTTAAAATAAAAAACAGAAAACAATTGAATGCGTAAGTATTCACCCCCTTGCTTTGACACATCTAAATTACCTCTTAAGTAGCCAACTCTGTTCTCCAAGTCACAGAATTACTTGACTGGAGTCCACCTATGTCCAGTTGAGGTGTTTTACATGATTTCAGAATAAATACACCTGTGTCTGGGAGCTTTCCCACTTAGTGCATTTCCAAGGAACATTCCAAGCAGATCTGGGACAAGGCCTACGGCAACTCTAAAAGAGTTACAGTCCTCCAATACAGAGATGGGAGAAACTGTGCATGGGACAACAACAGCAGGCACACTTCATAAATCTAGAGTGTATGGAAGTGTGGCAGGAAGAAAGCCTTTGTTGGAAAAAATCCACATCACATTTCAGCTGGAGTTTTCCCAAACACATGTGAGAGTCTTAACATTTTGGAGGAAGATTCTATATAGAAGATTCTATGAGACCAAAATTTAACTTTATGTTTGGCGCAAACCTACTGTAACACAGCACATCACACTGAGAACACCATCCCTACAGTGAAGCATGGTGGTGGCAGCATCATGCTTTGGGGATGCTTCTCTGCGGCAGGCACTGGAAAACTCATATAGATCAAAGGAAAAATGGATGGAGCTAAGTACAGAAGAATCCTAGAGGAAAACTTGCTGCAATGCTGCAATTGGACTTGGAAGACGATTCATCTTCCAACAGGACAATGACCTGAAACACACAACAAAAGCCACACTGGAGTGGCTTTAAACCAAAAAGGTTAATGTACTGGAGTGGCCCAGTCAAAGCACAGACCTCGATGAGCATCTGTGGAATGACTTAAAAAGTGCTGTTCACAAACGGTCCCCATCCAACTGATGGATATTGAGCAATGTTAGCCAAGAAGAATGGGCACCAATTCCAGTTACAAGATGTGCAACACTGGTAGAGAGATACCCAGGCTCACAGCTGTAATTGTTGCCAAAGGTAGTCCTACCAAGTATTATCTCTTGGGGGTGAATACGTATGCATTCGGTTTTCTGTTTTTTATTTTTAATTAATTTAGTAAAATGTCTGGAATTTGTTTTTCAGTTTGACATTATAGAGTACTTTGTGTTGATGAGTGGGAAAAAGTCTCAGTCAGATAATTCATGGTTCCATGCTGTAACACAATAAAATGTGAGAAAGTCCAAGGGGGGTGAATACTTTTGCAAGGCACTGTACTTGACTTGTAATGCTTAACTGGGAGTGGCATATTGACAATGGAGCCTGACCTACTACAAGCCGTGGTCAAAATTCAACACTCAATCATTTTGAAGACAATTTAAAAGTGAGATAATATCTAATGAAAAAAACATCACGAGAAAATGGGCTAGATGTTATGATTCGCACTTCATAATGAACACATCACAGATATGTTTGCCCACTTTTAAGACGATTACACATCAAGTACAAAGAACAATGTCAACTCAAGCCTTAATACTGTCAAAAAAACATTCAGGAAATACAAAATGGTTGGAGTATCTAATTTCACTGTAAGCAGAATGTTGGTTCAAAAAAAGTGGATTCTACTGTATCTATAAATTAAGATCAGCGAAATTCTCATCTGATACAAAAGAAGCAGTACTAACCTGGTATTAATATAACAAAATGAGCAGAATGATGTCAGGGAAAAAAAAAATCAATAAATATAGAAACATCTCCCTGGAAATGACATGATCTTTTCAAAGTTTCCCGAAAATAATTTGTGCCTGCTGGAGCAAAGGACAACCATTCACTTTGAATGTTCACACATGAAAGTCTTCACTGAAGCAACAACTGATGTAAAAAGTGCATTCTAGCTGCTATGGTTTAACATCTGACATGATGTGTGCAAAGATAAGTTCTCCACCCTGAAATATGGACCTTCATATGACTGAACCTAAACAAGTCCAGTGCACTCACCTTTTTAATCTCTTTGTACAACTCCAGCTGCAGGCGGGGAAGATTGGAATCCATTAGTGCCTGACATAAAACAAAGAGGCAGTGCATTATGGCAATGAATGTTTATTCACTCTTGCCAACAAAAAAGTTTCAATTAATAAGTCTTCCAGTTTTACTTCAAGACAAAGTGGACCAAAATATACTGTACAACACCAAGACTTAACACACGACCCTTAACTCCAGTTAAAGCAGATAGGTCTGATTTGTTTGAGCCTTTTGTATGTTGCCAAAGCACCAGGATTTATATGATGCTCAAAGGACAGTATAAATATTAATGATCATATTGTGTACAAGATCAGACTCTGACAACTCAACAAAGACATGTACAACTGTTTCACAATCATTTGAACCGAACTGAACTGGCTGAAGATACCATCTGATTCAGAAATGCAACACGCTAAGATGTGGGATGTTTCCTACAACCACCTCACCTTCTACAGAGCAAGCACCAATTAAACAAGAGTTTCTAGAACATAAAGCACTCCTTTTGGCTTCAATAGCCTTTACAGTGTGCAAAGAGGAACTGGTACAGTCTGAGCAGAAAGATTTTTAAGCCTCTGTACCTGTGTAGAGGCTATGGCTTGGAAATGAAAACTCATCTCGCTATGCATAATTAAAAAATAAACACCACCACATGGAAAACAGGCTAAGAATGAAGAAACAAATGCAATTCAAAATGGCGGTCTCACCTTAATGATTTTGTTGAGGCATTCGTCAGCTACCATCCTTACGTCAGATTCCCCATCGTCACTGCAGAGCAGGAACATCTCCATGGCGATTCCTAGGAGCTTCTGAAACTCAGGGGAGTTTCTGGTCCCAGAACCACAAACAGCAAAAGAGAGGTTGGCACTCCACACACAGTTAAGGCATTAGATAACACAATGACGGTCCTCTGGATGTAGGAATTAATCCCGCCAATCCTAGCTATTCACTACAGCAGCAACCGAGATTCCACAGAATTCCACAGCCAGAAAGGTGATCTTCTACACACATGCAGATATATACAACAGAAAAATGTATTTTACAGAGCCTGATTAAACATCAAGTATTTGACTACCAGAGCACTGATCTGACTGTTGAATACATGAGTTTGGCGGCATACAAACACATATTCGAAACGGCCATCATACCTCAGAGACTGTGCAACAATGTTTTCGCATATTGTCAGACAATGGGCCACTCTGTCCTTTTTGGTGGTCGCTGCATCTTTCTTCCTACAAATAAGAAGAAAAACAGTAGCAGTTTGTTAATCCATGTCATAACTTTAATTCAGGAATATATTCCAAACACAGTAACACTGTGTAAGGAAATGAGATGCATGCTGTATGAAAATGGAAAACCATGCAGTCATCATTTCAATGATTTTAATTTAACAGAAACATTACAATAAGAAAGTTACAATATTAAACTGTAAGGGGGCCAACAGCTGTCTTAAATTCTGGCTTTGATTTATGCTGGCATACTTTAGGGTGCAGGGTGATAGGTTGCAGCAGCCAGCTGCCATATCACCCAGCAACTCACAACTGGCAACCCACTGAAGCTAAGCAGGTGTGAGCCTGGTCAGTACGAGGATGGGAGACCTCCTGGGAAAAACTAAGGTTGCTGTTGGAAGAGGTGTTAGTGGGGCCAGCAGGGGGCGCTCACCCTGCAGCTCATGTGGGTCCTAATGCCCCAGTATAGTGATGGGGACACTATACTGTAAACAGGCGCCATCCTTCGGATGAGACGTAAAACTGAGGTTCTGACTCTTTGTGGTCATTAAAAATCCCAGGGCGTTTCTCGAAAAGAGAAGGGGTGTACACCGGCGGTCCCCCTCTATGAATTCATTACTCTCCTCCCCACTGATATCTGGTGTGTGGCGAGCGTTCTGGCGCACTATGGCTGCCATCGCATCATCCAGGTGGGGCTGCACATTGGTGGTGGTGGAGGGGAGTTCCCATTACCTGGAAAGCGCTTTGAGTGGAGTGTCCAGAAAAAGCGCTATATAAGTGTAAGCAATTATTATTTATTATTATTATTATTTAGCGCCATGACATGTTGTTGACAACTGCAGAAACATCACTGTAACAGCCTTGCTGGGTTCAAGAAAAAATGGATGCAATAATATATTTGTGTTTAGATCATTTGTGCTATGTACAGTATTACTGTTTGCTACACATTAATTTTTTTGGTTATTATTATTTTTAGGTAAATAATAGTTTTGTAGTTTTTTTGTAGTTAAGCTGTAGTTTTAAATATCTTAGCCAGCTAAGTTATTACTGTATAATAGATAAAATATTGGGAGGTTTTTCCTTTAAAACAGAAGCACATTTGGTGTAGACTGAGGTCAACTTAACTGCTCAATGTCTCTTTGAACTGACGTTTTTTTCTGTCCCCAAACCCCTAATTTGTTAATGTTTCAGCGGGATGTTGATGATCATGACAAGATCCCGTGGTGCTAGGATTACAATGGCACAAATCCATGAAAATTCCAGGATCTTCTTCTCCTGACCCAAACCCAATAAAACATCTTCAGTACCAACTCTCCAATACCATCAGCTGGGGAAAACTGTGGGCTGGCAGCAGTGAATTTAGAAATGGCTAAATCCCCCCTTTCCTCCAGCAATTAAACCAGAGCTCTTAAATGCTTACTGGCTACAATTTAAGAAGGACCTTTATCAAAAGCCCTCTGAATAGGTAAGTACTATAAACCTATCATATATTATGTCATATCCCATCAAGCCTTCTTAACTCAAATTGTAAGACTTTGTTCTGGGCTCTGCCTGTATAGTTTCAAAATATGCTTAACAGCATACCATATTCTGATCACAGGCCATGAACAGTTCTCTAACCCGTTTCCCTTACTCTATCTTGATCATTTTTTACGCGGTGGTATGCTGTGGCTCTGGGATAAGATCAGTGGATTCTAACAGGCTGAACAAGCTCATCAGGAGAGCAAGCTATGTCACTGGGTCTGGCCTGCCCTGCAGGTAGTGGCTGAGAGGAAAATGGTGTCCAAACTAGAGGCCATCATGGACAACGTCTCCCATCCCCTCTATGGCATGCTTGTGGAAACGAAGAGCACGTTCATCAATAGACTGATCGAACCACGGTGCGACAGGGAGCGCTACAGGAGGTCATTCTTGCCTTCTGCCATAAGACTGTACAATGCATCCCCTTTGTGTATGGGCAGGGGCAACATTGACAGTGACCTGTTTCTGTACCGAACAGTAAACTGATACGTCTGTTCTTTTTCTTTTTCCCCATTTACAACCATTTTTGTGCAATAGATGCCAGGGACTTGTACAATACATTTAAATTTATATTGTGCAATACGACTTATTTTTTGTGTACTGTTCTGTTTTGTTCTTTGCGTGTTCTGGACTGTGAGTAACTCTTCTTAGTGCTCTTCTCACTGTATTGACTGTATTGTACGTATTGTATTATTATTATTGTATCATTCGTTACACTGTTGCTGTGTTAAGCTGCTGTTGCACTGCAATTTCCCTCACGGGATCAATAAAGTATCTATGTATGTATGTAAACATTTTTAATATTAGAACACAAAGGCAAAGTATAATTTTTGCCTTAACATATAATACCATCATAATTCTAACACTTGAGGGTCTGACTGATGTAAGTCTAGTTTTCAAGAACCCTTGATTCATCTAGAATAGGTTCCTGTGCTCACATGCCTTTTCTGATTAATGATATAAGCCCTCTACCCCTTCCTTCTTTCCAGTCTCTCTGGAAAACTACAGTACAGTGTGTATCCACTAATACTGCAGTTTTCACCAATGTCCCCTATTTAGCCATATGTAATTTACAAGTTTCATTTACAACATAATCACATTCCTGTGAAGTAGCTTTGATTTTTTGTGTTTCCTTCCTTTGTGAATCCTCCTTGTATTCAGGTAAACAGAAGCAAAAAATATTTGTGAACCTTCAATATAGTTGTGGGATATTACGATTTCTTACCATGATACTCTTATTTATTCCAAATTCTCTTAACTAAAAGGTCTTATATTTACCGAGTCAATGTTTTTGAGGAGGAATGGTTTACACTCTAGAAAAAAATAATTAAGAATCAGTGTAAGTGAAATCAATGAACCCCTAATTCACTTAGCACAATTAAGGGAGTAGTTGGAGGAAGGTATTTAAATAATTGAGTAACAATTAAACATAGACTGAGTCTGAGCACCCCTGACCTACATAATGGTCAGATGTTTTTGCGAGACAGGTATGCACCACATAGGTTAGTGGAAAGAGGTCATGCCACGATCAAAAGAGATTATAGAGGACCGCAGAAAAAGAGTAGTTGATGCTCTGCAGTCTGGAGAGGGTCCAGACATTTGGGGTTACATCCATTCATCTATTGTGAGACTGCAAATGAGAAATATTAAGAACCACGCTGGCTCTATCCAGAAGCGACAGTCAAGCGAAGGCCTACCCAAGTAAGTTTAAAATTCAGTCTTAATTGTTTAAAAGGGAAGCACAATGCTATTTTTATATCTAAAGGTTAGAAAGAAGTAGCATTGATGAGTGCATTTCAAACCACAATGAAAGTAAAATGTACACAGTAATGTGTAAAACCTCTAATTTACTTCTCAAAAATAGACTAAATTTCCAGATCTGCGCAGCTCCATATTCTGAGATTCAGAGTGAGGCAACGTAATTTCCGGTGATGTGCTGCAACTATTACGTTGTAAAGAAGCAGGCTTGTAAATACATCTCATTTAATCCAATACAAATATTGCTTTCGACTTTGAAACTGTCTTGCCTAAAAATACAATGCAGAAAATGTGGTTATTAAATCAGTTAAAAACAAATCGGGACTGCAGTTGCCCATTGAGCTTATAAATATGACCAAAGATCATTAATCAAAAAAGTGGTACTAATTGTTACTTCAAGCTAAACTCATTCTCTGATAAAACATTAAGCTAGTCCTTTTAGAACACAAATACTTAACACCAGCAAACCACTCTGAGAGAATTATTTTCTTTGCTTTTCTGAGGATAAAGAATAGGGCAAAGTATGCCACAACTCAGAATAAACTGGCGGCACAAGTAAAAAGGAGGAACTGGGCAGAGAGATGAGAAGACAGGGCTGACACAGCTCTTTCTACAGACGACAAAACCACACCTGTTCAGGTAATCTGAACTCTAGAAGCAAATGGTACTTTAAGACAGGGATTTGTTGTCTTTTATTGTTGGAAAACACTCCTTCCCAATTGTGGAATCCACTGGCTAAAAGACTTGTCTCATGTGTTAGCAATGCACTACTTTGGAATAAAGAAATAGGTTCTCATTCATTTAATATCCTTTAAAGAGAATTAATTAGTCCTTGTTTAGGCCTAATTAAAAAGACTAATAAACAAGAGAATCCCTTGTTTAACAGGCATGCAGATTCCCCCTGCTGATTTAAGGTGTTTTGGGTCTCAATAATAGGGAAAGAATTCTATACATATTCAATACAGAGCTCTGGGACTCACAGATTTGTACAGTAAATACCTGCATATAGAATGAAACTTTTTTGTTGTACAAGTTTGTCTTATTGTGTATAAACATTTGTATTGCTTAGGCTTGCCACCTATTTATTACTATACTATCAAACTGTGCTGGAGAAGTAAAGAACAAAGATGTAACACTGGATACTACATAACTATACAGAGTGAAATTATTATTAATCTTTATAATTTGCGCATACTACACAGCAAGATGGTGTCAGGACTTGATTCCCTTCTTACTGAACAAATCCTTTTTGTACATTTTCACCACCCCCTTAATCAGTATTTTTTAATGAATTTGCAAGTATCCCGGACAACTGAAAACACTGCATGGAGATCTAAAGCATGCAAGCATACAGTAAAACGTTACTTGACAGGGTGCCTGATGGTGCTAACCTGAAAGAAGCCGTGTTGCAGGTGACAGGGACATCACTGCCATTTAACTGGGACAGATGTACCGACAGTTGCTTTTCACTTCCCATTAACCCACAAATGAGAAGAAATATTTGTGGAGAATTCGATTCCAAACAACAGATCACTACATAACGCTAGTCAAAACAAAACCATCTGGAGTGAAGTACACAGAAAACAATTTTCACATATCTCAGGTCAACATGGGGAAAAAATAAATACATTTCCCATACCCCAACTAGGACTGTTTAAAGATTAAATAATTAGATTAAATAGCACAAATTATTGAGATAGTAACGAAAAATGACACTTTTTTTGTACGTAAAAGTCAATAAAACATAACAAAGAATGAAAAAATAATTTAGCTTAACTTACCTTTCTATTACAATTACTAAAATACCATCTAAGATGGATTTGTGAAAACAAGTTAATGTAATGGCCTTTTCTTGCACTTGACTTCCTGATCTTTATGAGGCTTAAAGCTCATAGCACACAAGAAGAAAAGAATAAGTAAAACATCCGTGATTGGTCCCTTAAGATTATGCTGTATTACAGCACTTCAGTTTTAACAAACTGATTTAGAAAATGAGTTTGAAACTAATATTTCTTGCTTTACAGTTTCCTGCAAATAAAATAATTTTACTGCTGGTCAAAGGCCTTGTCAGAAAAGACTAAATTCATGTAGTACTGTACATCTAGATTTTAAAGCACAGAATTAGAAATTTTGGCTTTGAAAGTATGACTCGCATTCTTGCCACAATTCCAAAAACTGTGGAATTTCAACACTGGATGTGCGCAGGATACATCAGCGGAAATGTATGTGTCCTCAATGGAATTCAACCAAATGAGCTGCTTCGATGGATAACGTCTGTATTTGAGCTCAGATAATTATTCTACAATATGTGCCAACCTGTAAAATACTGACACACATTGAGGTGCCTTTCTTTTGGTGCTTGTTAAAAGACAGTACAGTTCTGGACCTTGAATATCGTCCTGTACCTTAAATTAAAATTAGTGGGCTGCATTACGTTCAGTGAAATGAAAACGAAAAAAGTATACAGTAATATGGCATTTCAGTGTGCAAAACAGTTGTTTCCTATTGTTGCTGTTGTCTGAAATTAAAAAAATAATAGCATTGTCTCAGCCTTTTACTAACTACTACCACCTGGCGACATCAATAACTCTTTATTACTATGAACTTGATACATTTTCGCTACCTCAGAACTTAAGGACTGACTCCAGAAAAAACACTACTCTTGCCAGGAACACCCAGATAATTATTTTTACTTTACACTTAAAGTATTTGCCTCTGTTCACTATATGAGAAGGGTACATCCTCTTATAGAATGTCATCTCATTCACTCATGACGTATCCCAGCACTCACTGGTCTGAATGACTCTGTATCACAACTGCATCTGCAGAGCCCATGGCAGACTGCTGGCACACACAGTCATGTCTGACACTCTTTTTACACTTCCAAATGTTTGTCATCCACGCACTCCACAAAAGGAAAGATGGTAAATTTGCACTTGCACGCCGCATCCTACAAAAAACCTTGAAAAAAAAACAATGACAAAATAGAAAAAAAAACTAACACTATTTGAGAAAGACACCGGCAAAAATACGTATAATAATAACAATTGCTTACAATTACTGTATATAGCGCTTTCCTGGACACTCCACTCAAAGCGCTTTCCAGGTAATGGGGACTCCCCTCCACCACCCCCAATGTGCAGCCTCACCTGGATGATGTGACGGCAGCCATAGTGCGCCAGAACGCTCACCACACACCAGCTATCAGTGGGGAGGAGAGCAAAGTATTGAAGCCAATTCATAGATGGGGATTATTAGGAGGCCATGACTGGTAAAGGCCAATGGGAAATTTGGCCAGGACACCGGGATAGCCCCTACTCTTTTCAAGAAACACCCTGGAATTTTTAATGACCACAGAGAGTCAGGACATCCGTCTCATCCGAAAGGACACCGCCTTTTTACAGAACAGTTTCCAGGTCACTATACTGGGGCATTAGGACCCACATAGACTGCAGGGTGAGTGCCCCCTGCTGGTCCCACTAACACGTCTTCCAGCAGCAACCTTAGCTTTTCCCAGGAGGTCTCCCATCAAGGTACTGACAAGGTTCACACCTGCTGAGTTTCAGTGGGTTGTCAGCTGTGAGTTGCAGGGTGATATGGCTGCTGGCTAAGCTATAGTATAAGCTATATTCTTGAAGCTTTCTTTGGCTCTGTAGGATCACAGGTTTGTGACTAGTTGGTCACAACCACACCGAATCAAAATTTCCATGTCCATCTTATTCACAGCTCCAGAAATATTGAAACAATGTTTGATTCCTTAGTAACAGGAGAAATCATTTTGATGCAGACCACAAGAAAGTAAAACAAAACTGAAGCAGATAAATCATAGTTTTGCTTTCATAAAAAAGTGATCTAATTATAGAGAGCAAACATGAGAGAGAAATGCCTGAAGTGTAGGTTTTCTTGAACATTTTAGCTGCCCTGGTAGCAATTGAATTACCCACCTGCACAGAGGGACTTGTGCGCAGTGCCTAGAGAGATTATTGGCTGTGTGTTAAACCATGTATATTCTACCTGTGTATCTCCTCTATGATACAATGCTGCTGCAAATAAATATACAAGTGTTTTTTTTTACATGGAGGGCTTTATTTTAAAGTTGATTTCTTCCCTCCATATCTGTCTTGCCATCTTGGATTTTGTTTTTCAGTTAACTAATTCTCAGAATAAGAGAATGATATTTGGAAGACCACAATAAAAGCTGACATCACACAAGTAAAATCCTGCACACCCTGTTCACATCCTCTGCTCTAGGACGACTGCCTCATCATCCAAACTGTAGCCACCAGCATCAATTCACTTTAAGGGAAAGAAGGAGCCTGACAGTTCTAGGCTGGTGAATAACAGGGTAAACTGATATGTGCAATCATGCTGAGTTCAGGGAACAACCAAATAAAACCAGTCCACAGGGTGCAGATTACCAATCAAACACAAACACATTGCCCCACAAAACTGACCGAGCTTGAGAAAGCATTTTGAGACAAACTGAAACTCCAAAACAGTTAAGTACATGAAGTACACAAGTAGGTTTATATATACTGTCCAAAACAGATGTTACAGTGCACAACCTCCCTCAGAAGCAGAAACATTGTAACAGATACATAAACATATATTTGAACAGGTGGGTTTCTTTCGCACAGTTACATTCAGATATTTAAAGGATTTAAAGCTAACTGGCAATCGACTTCTCTGCAAAAAAAAGGTGAACTGTCAGTTAACAGGATTCTTCAAATTTTTAAAACACAACTGCTTACAGTAGCCTTCACTCAGAAATAATCCCCTTAATCACCAGGAGTGTCCCAATACTGCAAAGGTTAGTTTTGGGACAACAGAAAAACAATATACAGACAAACAAAACAGGTGCACTGCACCCTGTACTCCATTATAAAGATCTCACTGCACAGCTCAGGCAGATCAATATTAACTTCGGGGAATTTTTATAAGGTATTTTCCCATCAGTCTTGACCCACTTCTCAGTCCCTGCTGATGAGAAGCACAACTATAACATGATGCTGCCACCTCCATATGTAACGCTTTTGTCTAAACGCATATAGACAAAAAACAAACATTTGATCACAAAATCCCTTTGCCACACGTTTGCAGTGTCATTTAGGTGCTTTGAGATTTACGGTGTGTTCTTTCGGTTCCACACAAGCCTCCTCTGTGGACTGACCAAGATATAGTTGACTCCTGGACATTTCCTCCCATCTCGACCACAGAGCTCAGCAACTCTGAAAAGGTTACTGTTGGCCTCGTGGTTAACTCTGTTCTTCCTTGTTCCTCCGACTGGAAGGAACAGTGTCTGGGGGCCTTCCACCTCACCAGGCTCAGAGATATTAGGGTATCTGAAATGTTTTCATTTATTTTATATTACTGTATGTATTTTAATTTTTCATCTGTTCTGATGTCTGTTTTTGCTTGTCTTGGGATGGGCTGCTGTAACACTTCCTTTTCCCTTTGGGATCAATAAAGTCTTATCTATCTCACTACCTGATCGAGGGGCCTTACCGAGTTATATTTATTCATATCATACCATTAGACAATGGCCACTCAACTAATTGTTTGTCTCATTAAAGTAATTTTGTGCACCTAGATTAACTGAGATTTGCCACGGCAATGGTTTTGAATGTTTATGCAGTCATTACTATTCCTGTTTTTCTTTCATATTATCCATTAACTCTTTCTTCTTCTTTGCTTTGAAGGCGGGGCGTGGGTTGTATATTAAACAAATATTAATTGCTACTAAAGTCACTGCAAGCTTTAAAGCAAGAAAATGTGAAAACTGTGCAAGGGTCTCAATACTTTTGGAAGGCACTGGAATAGCCTCTATAAAACAACATACTTAGGTATCTGAAAAAAGGAACAGCCTATAAATTATATTAGCTGTTTTCTACATACTAAAAGGTAACAACACAGAGTTTTACCTGTACAGTATATGCTTTGTGGCACTGAGTATCACAAAGCAAAACGCAACTCAAAGAAATTACTAGCAAACTGAGCTCTGTGATCTATGTACTGAATTGTCAGTCACTATCTTTAAGAACTCGATTGTATAATGTCACAAAGCATTCCACATCCCATGCATTCCTTCAATATACTATTCAACGACTAAGTTGAAGTTGTGTGAATACTTTGCACCTTCACAAAAAGCCTTGCATTGCTACACTACTGTAGTAGTGGATTGTTGCACTGTATATGTACAACACTACATTCTTAGTTATCTAGGGGTCAGTAGCAACCTGTTCAATGAGAATGACATCTCCGAGATGGATGATTACACAGATTTAATAAAGTAGTCACAAGACCTTTCATTGTTTAGTGTTTCCAGTACGGTGAAGAAGGATAACATATTCCAATCCCGTGAAATCACAGACTACTGATGCAACATCTATATTGTTAAAGTTAAATTCCGGACATGGAGTGTTATCTGTGTGGGTGGCACAATGGCAGAGTGGTTAGCATTGCTGCCTCGCAGTACTGGGGCCCTGGGTTCAAAACTGGGGGTCTATCTGCACAGAGTTCATATGTTCTCCCCTGGTTCATCTGGGTTTCCTCTGGGTACTCATGTTTCCAACCACAGTAGGTTAATTGGCATCTGGGAAAATTGGCCCTGGTGTGAGTGTCAGTATGTCTGCATGTCTGTCCTGTGATGGACTGGCATCCTGTCCAGAATATACCCCACCTTGTGCACCTTGCTGAGATAGGCTCCAGCTCCCCCTCAACCCTGAATTGGATGAAGCAGTTAGAAAATGGAGGAATGAGAATTAATTTTATGTAGGTTACATGTGTAAGAGCTAGGGGTGAGTGGTAGAGTTGTTTTGCACCGTGTACAATCACTTATTTAAGAGATTTTATCTATACAGGACATCATTGATACAGCAGAGTTTCTGAGGCTGAGACACTCGTAACTGGTTTCAAAAGTGATATAGACCTGGCAGAGCATGCTACAGGTAAACTTAAAAACTGTAACTGTATCATGTCTTGCACCGATGTTACAGAAACAGTAGCTTTCATACACTGCACAAACCAAAATAGGACCGTATAGTGCTGCATATACAACATGAGCGGAATTTAAAAACTATGGAAATATTCACTGACAGAATGTATTTTTAAGAAGTATTGCACAGCAGATAATGTTTTCAAAGTGCCATCTATCCTAAATCTTGAATTAACAGACGTTTTTTTTATCTTTTAACTATTATGACTAACATATATCAATACAACTGTGTCATTGCAATACTGTGTTTTGAAATTCGCAGCTCCTGTACCTGTTTGTGCTTATCACCGACACCTACGCCACACCACAAACTGCCCGACTTTCATTATCTAGCCACCCCTGCCCCGAAAACTACATACTGTATATAAAAAAAATCGATTTTCAAACAGATCTTTGTACAAGAAAACTCTAAGTTAACTTGATTCCCTGGGATCTGCACCAGGAGCAACCAGAGGTACGACTGCGTTCGCTGTTTACGATGTAGTAGGGAGTTTGGCTAATCTTTCCGTGTATTTACAAACCAACAACGAAAGAGCTTTCCAAGGCAGATGAGTTTGTGTGCATTTATTATTGATGCACCTACAGCGATCGGGTACGCAACCGCCGCAAACACCACCCGTAGGGACAACTCCAAGTAATTTACGATGACTTGATCTCGACTGTTCAATCACTGCTACGCTGCCCACCAACCCAGGGCACCGCCATTCAGTGCCCGGTCTCGTCACCTCGCTTGCTCTGTACTTACTGTTTCTGAACTAGCTCTTCGGCCGATGGTGGTCCCTGTTGTTGCTGGAATGACTTGAGAGACTCGAAGGCCTTCATCAGTTTCTCCATGGTGGCCATTTTAACAGGAATAATATTTACAAATAACACAAACAGCGGGGCAACGCAAAGACGTTAAGGAAGGGAACGGCCTACGCGCTTCATGCGTGTTAAATCCAGCCACGGGTTTGGGCTCCGCGACACCCCACCTGTCACGGGGATTTCGTTACGGTTTTTAAAAATCTATCATTTAAATGAATGGGACTTAGTTGCTGTTATATCCAATTTTGTTAGCCATCTTTGATGCATCCCATCAGCCTCCCTCCTAGCAAGGAAGTATATTCCCTGACAGCTTGAGGGGGAGCCGCGCTGTGAGTGGCTGATCGGGAGCCGCTTGTGTTTGATTGAGAGGACGGGAGAGCAATAACACGACCGGGGCTGTCTTCATCTCGGCAAGAGGGCGGCGTGGGTTTACTTACCAAAGCGGCTCAGAGGCTGAATGTACCACGAAGTTTTCTTGCTGGGAGGCTGCCTTCTGATTGGTCACCGTATTATTTTTATTGAACAGCAAAATAAATCCCTCTTTTTACCCAAAAAAACATGACCTTAAGGCCACAGGTTTCTGATCTGATGTTGATGGTAATTAGTTTGAAGATTGGTAATCAGTAAAGTGTGGAGATGAGCTTCCTGTCCTGTCAAGAGAAATTTCTCTTTTGTCCTATCATACAAATGTTGTGGTACGTGTACTGAAAACCACAAAAGCAGAGCTTCGACTCTCGTGTGTAGTACTCTGGATCCATGATCTGGATATTTCGATGAATTTGTGATAGTGGTGGCTAGCTAGTGAAATAATGGCATGTTGCATCACATATCTGGGATGTCCCTGTGGACGGTAAAGTAAGTAGCAGGGACTTTCAAATGCATTTGGGGGAAAACGGCACAATACAGCAAATGTCAGTGGTCAGTTGATATATCAATTAATATGTTTAATAGGAACATTTTTTATACAGGGTAGTGCTGTGGTTAGCATTGCCTCCTCACAGCTCTGGGGCCCTGGGTTCAATTCCAGACCTGGGGTGCTATCTGTGTGGAGTTTATATGTTCTCCCCATGTTCATGCAGGTTTTCTCTGGGTGCTCCCATAATTCCAAAGACATTCTATTAGATCAATTGGATTTTGGGAAAACTGGTCCTAAGTGTAGGGGTGTTTGTGTCTGCCCTGCAATGGACTGGTATCCCATCCAGGGTGAATCATGCCTCACACCTTTTGCTTGGTGGGACAGGCTCTGGCTCCCCTGTGACCCTGAATTGGGTAAAGCAGTTACAAAATGGATGGAAAACCACAGGAAGGGTCTAACTACTTGTGCAAGGCACTGTACACTTCTTTTCAAATTACCTAGCAGATCTGGTAAAAAAATGTATCTGTATGATTATCTGTTCAGGGAAATCATATTTATTAGCCAGGGCTTTGAATAGCATCCCGTACTCCAGTGGTTTGGTATAATTTTCCAAATGCATGCTTCAGGTTTTTTTAAAAAAAACCTGTTTGATTGCAGTATTTGTAGGTGACATTCTTTCCACAGAGGGAACGTCCTTTAAGTCTTTTTACACACCTAAAGAGCCTGCAGCCAAGAAAAGAACCCAGACCTCGTCTATTCCTACCCCTGTTGGATGGGACTCAAAAATAAGACAGTAATATAGTCCAGGTGAACTTTAACACAACAAGCCTTTATTATTAACAAATGCATTTATTTACATTTATGAAAACATAATATGCTATAGAACGATTGACGAGCATTTACACTCAGTCCTTCCAACACAGATTTCAGTTCTTTGCTAGGGGTGCAAATGTGTATAGCGCACAGCCCCCTATGGTCTTGACATTATAAAATGATCCAACACATTTTAAATTGATAATGTATTCAAATTTGAATGCTTAGACAGAAAAGTTCTAATGGTAAATTATGTTGCAGTAAATAACAGATTTTTTTTTGCATTAGCATTATAGTATTAAAGCAGTATTCTTTTATCTAGGTCATAAACAGCATGAGTGGTTTGTGATGAAAGGTCCACAATTGCCTGGTGAAGAGAATCATATGGTGGTATGTGGGTAACCTCAGTTCAAGGATGCATGAATTCAATATTTGGTAGAAACTATTGGCAGCAATTACAGCTATTCTTGGCTACCTTTTGACAGCAAGTACAACTGCAGTTCTTTTTGGGTTAGCCCCCACCAACTGTGCTTACTGACATTCTGAACTGGCCACTCAATTCCATTAACGTTCTTATTCCTAAGACTTTGGCCCTGCATTCTGGGTCATTCTCCTGCTGAAAGGCTAATGTTCCTCCCAGTTTTAGGTCTTTATGAGATTGAAACAGGTTTTCTTCTGTTTTGGTCCATTCATTTTCCATTAGTCTTCTCAGTTCCTTATGAGAAGCAGGCCCATAACATAATACTGTCACCACCATGCTTGACGCAGGGAATGGTGTTGACTGTGTATTGCAGTTGGGTTTGCATTATATGCACTGCTTTGCAATTGTCCTGTATATTTGTAGTGTCCCTTAGGTGCATTGTTGGAAATCCCATGTGAGATTGGAGATGTAAATTAAAAGATCCATACAAAGCCCCTTTGTGGACTGGCTGGGATATTGTTGACCCATGGACATTTTCTCTGATCTAAGCTCTTTCAAAATCACTGTTGGCCTCACTCTGGAATCCATAACTATTTTTTTCCTTTTCCAGTTTGGAGGTACAGCCTGATCTAGGCAGTGTCTGGGTGCCTCCTACTTCTTAATGATCAACTTCACGATCCTCAAAGAGATATTAAGGGTCTTTGATATGTTTTTATACCTATCTCCCAATCTTTTACTTTACACACATTTATTCCTGAGTTCTTTAGAAAAATACTCGGTTTTATGATCCATTCACTACCTGACCAAGGAACCTTACAGAGACAGGTCTATTATTTGAAAATCATGTGAACTGCTTTTATTACATACACACTGAGACTACTAAACTAATTCTGTGTCTTGTTAAGGTAATTAACTTAGGTTTGCCACAGCTAGTGTTGGGATATTTCTGCAATCATAACTTTACCATTTTTCTTTCATTTATCTGTTTTTTTCCTTTTTTTGCTTTAGTGTTTGGAGCAGATTGTATAAGAGACAAGAATTTCTACTTGAAAGTGTCATGATTGTAAGCTTTAAATCCAACTGTGTAAACTGAGCAAGGGTCTGAATACATTTGCAAGGCACAAGGTCTATCATTGTATAATGGCAGCCAAGCCGAATGTATAGAAGGGGTGAGAGGCAACCCTTTCCCCTCTTTAAATATGTAATATTTATAAGTAATTTTAACAAGAGATGTTTCCGTTTTCAGCACTGTCAAAAATATATATTTTACTAGCCCTTTCACCAGTACATGACACCAGGATAGTTCATACTTTTTTAAAACCACCAAAGACAATTCACACACTACCTTATTTTTCTCAGCTAAATCTGAAATTCAGCTGTTTATTTTTGGGCAGCTTTAATCACTTTATGGCCCTGCGATGGACTGCCTTCCCATCCAGGGTGTGTCCTCCCTTGTGTCTGTTGCTCACCAGTAGACTCTGGCTCCACCATGACCCTCAGTTGTTAGAAACGTGTTAGAAAATGGATGGATTAATCTCTTTATGCTCACTTAGGGAGAGCTGCCTATATATATATTGATAAAACACCTTGTAAAAAATAAGAATCTTTACTTGTTGCTGGATCCAAACATTTTTTTTTTTCCTTTTGTGTTGTAATAGTGTTTTTTAGAGATTTTTTTTTTTGGTTAAAAGAATTGTACATTACATTTACAGGAGAAAAGATCATTTTTGTAAAGCTAATGATAAAAGCTGGACTCACAAAAAGGGTTAGCAGTGTGCCTATGAGGTGATTTCATTTTTACCACAAAACTGCATCTTCCTTCAGCTTTGTCATACAGTGAATTGGTCATGTTTGTGATATTCCCACTCTGCTGCACAGCAAGATACACATTTTACTCCACAAAACAGAATAACTAATGTACAATTTCGAAACTAGAAATTATTTTTTTCTAAACTGATGGTTATGTAACCATCATGGGTTACAAGCCATCCCTTGTGTGAAACGTTAAATTCAAGAACAGTTCTCCAAGTAGTCAATCATGTTAATTACTGGGAAGCAAAATGAGCAAATTTAAAGCTTGAGTCTATCATAGCATTACAGCAAATAAAATTCAATTGGCTGAAGCACCCACTGAAATAGCTTTGTTTAAATAAAGCACAGGGAAGCTATTTTGTACAAACGGCAGTGTTTTATTTCATAATTACAAATGTCAGATATGGTACAACAACCAGTGATAGAACTTGTACAAGAAATACACTTACTGCAGTGGTTGAAAGACAAGACTGTACAACTACAAAATCGGTCACCTTGCATTAATAAAGGCGGCATCCAATATTTCTGATATGTTGGCACTGTAATATAATTTACAAACAAGAAACCTGAAGATTACTACCGATACATGCTTGATTAGTAAAACATTTTAAAACAGGCATTAAAATGCACTTTGTGCAGACATTCAAACTGTTAAAAGTATTTCCTTACCAGCAAAATTCTGGGAAACTGAA
Organism: Lepisosteus oculatus; assembly: GCF_040954835.1. Classification (NCBI taxonomy): domain Eukaryota; kingdom Metazoa; phylum Chordata; class Actinopteri; order Semionotiformes; family Lepisosteidae; genus Lepisosteus; species Lepisosteus oculatus. Next base: position 40,626,348 of record NC_090696.1, on the reverse strand, counting down.
TACGGTTAGATTAGTCCCTCTGATAAAGGTTTTTTTTTTAGAAAAAAGGTTTGATAATTGGTACATGGTTAAAGGCCAAAGTCTGTCTTAAATGTCCCATTTAAAATAGTGGAATGAGCCATCACAGACTCTCCTTCAATTCTTGGTTTGACGTTATTGGTAACATCTGCAACACTTCTATTTTGATGCCCTGTTACAAAAGCCCACAATGCAACAAAACTATCATTTGATTCCTGCTGTTCTTTGGGGGAGCCCAAACGTTTCTACATAACCCTTACTTTGACACTGGGTTTCTCAATGATTAAGAATGGATGCTTTTAGCAGCTTACCACAGTACATTTTCTTTGTCTGGAGTCTGACCATACTTTTTCTTGCCTTGTCTTCCCAGTCTGTCTAGAATGCTTTGCATTCTGTACCTATGCTTTACCAATTGTTCTTTATAAATCACCACACTTTACTCCTCTTTTACTATGGTATGCCACAATAAGGACTGAGAAGGGAGAAGCATAGAACTGCATGAAAAAGTGCAAAACAGTTTTATGACACTTTGATTGACTATGAAGGAAACACAAGAAGTAACCAAAAGCTACTTCTGATCGTAAAACAATTGCAAATTAGGATTACGACATCACAAAAAGGGTGTTCACATGACAGTTGTCCGTGAGACTGGGTGTTGATAAGAAAGTACTGTGCCCCAGTTCAACTTTGGGCTCCCCCATAAAGGAGAACATTCAAGAATTACCATACAATGCTCTTTTTAAAAACACAGTTACTCACAATGTTGGACAAGTCTTAAATCCGTAAAGCTCTAAGGAACAAGTGTGTTAAAGTAAAGTTTCAATTCTTGTTTTCTTCTGTATTCTAACATTACTGACCAACATATAGTGTAGTAGTCTTAATTATCACAGAAAATATGTTGAAACCTTTTTTACCATTCTATTTTCTTTCAGTACTGTTCAGGACACTAGATTTTCTGCTCTATAATAATTTTTAGGAAAGCAAAATAATACCAAAAATGCTACAGAAATACAGTTATATGGGCAAAGAAATGTTACTATTTTTAATGTGCCCCTTGCTTTTTGTCTATGAACCTGTTGGTCAGAATGTTCATCATATTGAGGATATTGTTACAAATAAGCTATGTCCAGCCTTGGAGTCTGGGCTCCATGAACACAAACTGCAAGTTCAATTTTAAGAAACAATAAAATAAAAAAAATACTGAAACCAGGAACAATATTGCCCCCCATAAAAATAAACACAAATTCAGTTCCAGTATCGCCAACTACTACCCACAACCACAGAATCAATAGTTTTATATTCAATAAATTTCCAAATCACTGCTGTAAGAGGAGTAAAGGGGAAGGATTTGGAAAATTCATTGGTGATAACAAGTACAATTAACTTGTTCCAAATTAAATTGTAGTAATAGCCCATAATGTCTTGCAAACTTAACACTGAAATAAATGAATCAATAAGGCTTTATTTTGTCACTCCAGTGAATAAGTAAATATAATAAGGTTGTGGTTTCTTGTACAGCTAGTCCAGTATCAACATAATGCATGAAAAAAAGAGACAGCTACTAAATGCGTGCAAACATGGCTTCTATCATGTAAAGAAAGATTGTCACCAATTTTCACAGCATTAAAATGATTAACAAACGATATCTGTTGGCTAAAGGAGTAAGCTAAAAGGTGTCTGTAGCTGATTTATGGAAAACTGAATTCCATCATTTGGTCCGTTCAGCAAAAAAACACACACTTAAGCCAAGTAATGTTCTAATGCAAGAACTTCAGTCACACTTTCAACACTGTCATTCATTTTGAAGAAACTTTTATGACACTGAAAAGTGCCAGTAAAAGTTAATTCTTCAAACGGAAATGTCATGTTTGAAAAATGCACGGCAGAAACACACACACACACACAGAATACTTGTTGGTGGAGGCAAAATGCTTCTGGACAATAAAAAGAACTGATCGTATAATAATATACTGTTATATACCGAATCCTGACCACAAGCCTTTCAATCAAAACTGCAAGCCCTGCAAACTTTTTGTTTGAAATTCCTCTGCCCCCCCATGGAGGATTAATTAGTTTTACATAGGCAGAAGTCCAGATTTAAAAAAATAGAGAAAAAAGAACTCTTCAACTGAAGAAACAACACAAAATATTAAGGATGTAAAGCAGTTTATGACATTGAAAAAGAGGATTTATTGGACTCTCTTGTACTAAGAAATAAAGATTTCAACAAAGGCATTCTTCCTTTAATGCAGGCAACAGCCCAAAAGCCACCCGAGTGATACACGCTGTTTACAAGCCTAGTTGGGTTCTTAAAGAAAGGAAGCTGCATTTGTAAGATTGGTTATATATATATATTTTACAGACACATTAAGGAAATACAAATTTACTACAAAATTATAGCCAGACATATGTAATGAAGAGGTAACACCCAGTTCCATTTTCAAATGGAATCACGTTGGGGCCTCCTGAGTGGCTCAATATTTAAGCCTCTTGCCAGGAGCAGCCCCACGGCATGGAGCCTGGGTCATGTCACTAGCAGTCAGTGACTGAGATTCCCCAGGCGATGTTGCACAACCGAAAGAGTACCAGCGAGGGGAGGCTGTGAGTTTTTTGGGAAAAGGACATTCTTGAGTCTCGACCAACAAAGCGACCCAAGAGGCCTATTGGATGACTGTGGTGAGGGACACGTCTCTCCTCAAGTCAGTGCTCACCTTCCAGTAAGGGGGCTGTGTTGTCTGTGGCTTCTTAAAAAAATTATCCTCATAGCCCTTTTCTGTCTAGTCAAAATAAGAGTAATTTAAATATCCTGTGTTTTAAAAGCAGAGCAGATGTCGATTATAGTATGGTTTACTGTAAAACAGGTGGTAGTAAGATCATTATCAGCTTTTAATTAATAACAATTGCTTACAATTATATAGTGCTTTTCTGGACACTCCACTCAAAGCGCTTTACAGGTAATGGGGACTCTCCTCCACCACCACCAATGTGCAGCATCAACCTAGATGATGGGACGGCAGCCATAGTGTGTCAGTATGCTCACCACACACCAGCTATCAATGGGGAGGAGAGCAGAGTAATAAAGCCAATTTATAGATGGGGATTATTTTAAGGCCATGATTGGTAAGGGCCAATGGGAAATTTGGCCAGGACGCCAGGGTTACACCCCTACTCTTTTCAAAAAACGCCCTGGGATTCTTTTGCTTCCAGAATGTATTTTAGTTTGAAATTTAACATGCAAATGAACTGTAAGGACCTTTCTTTTTGATATCATTGAGAATGCACTCTCACAAACAAAAGAACATTAATAATGCCACGTTCCTTCTAGGCCAGTGCAAGACAGGACAGCAGCAATGGTGGATAGCTTGGGTTGCAAAGGAGTGACACGCCTTTGAAACCTCTGACCTATTACTGAAGACCTACATTTTTTTAATTCTATATTGTTGATATACACTCATGAAGAAATACAGACTGCATTAAAAACCCATGAGGAAGCTGCATAATTTTCACCTCCTTCAGCCTTCACATGACTTGGCCTAGTTTATAAAAAAGAAAATGAAGAATGGATGAAGACACTCATTCATTTTCTATGACAAGTATTTATAGAGTGTTGTGAAAACTCAGATTACTTCAAGGTCAGTCCCCCTTTATTTTATATTCTTTAAGGCACGGGTACACCAAGGTAACTCATTGACAGTGACATGGAGATTGCTAGGCACCATGAAATCCCTAAAGTTTTCCCAGTCTCCAGGCAAGAGTTTGGAATGTTATTCATTGGCTTGAGACCACTGCATACATATAGTATATGATAGCCTATTTATATAATTTGTAGAGTTAGGAAGATGTACTGTAGTCTTCTGTTGTCTATGTCATTCAGACACATACATGACAAGCATGAATCTCCCTAGAATATTTCTATCATGCAAGTCTCTCAATGGTAGAAAAAATGTACAAGACCTAATAACTATCTTACTAAAACAGCAAATGTTGACAAATGGCCTAGTAGGTCCAGGATAATGTTTGAGTCATTGTTACAGATTTTAATAATGGGTATGGGCCAAGAATGGAATGTTTCCATATTGTAACAGTAGGTTACTTCAACTAACTGGTAAGGTGTGCTTCTTTGGAAAAGGAAAAAAGGTGTACAGTTCAATTGACGATATAAGCCTTTACCATGCCAAAGCTGAAGCAACTGCAGTACAAAATCTTTTTTAAGCAGCTGGGCTATTTTAAATCACAAAAGACGGACCATTCTGACACAGCTTTAAAAAGCATAAGGTACCCTCATCCACTTTCTCAAGCCATAAAATGACAATTGTGTTTTTATACGTACCTTACAGATTTCTTACATAGGATGAAATACCTTTTCAGAAAGAGGTTCTACAGCTCAAGAAAAAAAAAAGATGTGCTAATACTATAAGTTGGCCAAAAAAAAGAATAAAACATTAGACATGGAACCCTATGCTATATTAAAAATAAAAGGTAACACTAGTACAGATACCAATAACTGTGCTTCTTTAAAAAAATCTTTAAATACATATTTTCATATTCATTCAAAGAAAAAATATGTATGCATTCAAGTGGTACTTATATGGCTTTTTGTACAATACAACCTTTAGTGAAAATATACATCTAGACATAATTCAAGTACAAATGTACAAAATTTTTAAACTCATACATTTTTCTTTCATTATAATACACTTTTAATACAATTCATAAATACAGTAAAACATTCATTTTGTTAAGATTGCGATGTTTTGGCTGTCAGAGTGGTTTAAATTCTGTACGGCTCCTCTTCGTCATCGCTGTAGCCACTCTTAAAACAAACCTAAGCAAAGGAAAACAAATTATTCCAAACACTCTAGAAAAGCAGACGCAGGCTGAAAATAATTCCAAACTAAGACTAAACCTAATCGCATATTACCAACTTGAAGGTTGTCTTCTATTTGTTACTACGCATTAGAGATAATCAACTACTGATTTTGAAATCGGGGCAAATGTTTTCATAAAAATCAAGCCTTTAATGTTTTAGGCCATAACTGTACCTTAGCATTGTAATGTATCGTAAACATCAAACCTTTTTAAGACCTAAAGTATGTTTATTTAAAGTTTAAGTCAGGCTTGGTGTTCAGAACACTAGTTTTTAGGCCCTTTATAGACTAAGAGAATATGGAATCATTACACTGGTCTTACTGTAGCATTTCCATGGACTTGAACAACACATGAACGTTGTCAAGAACAACACTCAATCGCTTTTGTTTCATTTTTTTTGGCCAACAGAAACAGGTCTGAGCAGGTCTGTTGAAAGGTTAAGTGGGGCTTAAAGAAGCTTATCTACACATTCTGCTGCCTTTGCAAAATGAGATTCTTTGTGTGATGGTAGAGTCAGGAAAATGGGAGCGAAGAAGTGTATATAGAGTATACTGTACATGTGTATAAAACACCCATCTTTCTCTTTGGTTAACTCACAGATGTTAAACAGTGAACTAGGTTTTCTGAATTTGGGTAAAATAGTGGGACAAATGATTCAGGAAATGACACCACCGTACTGTTGTAATTAACAAAACACATTTTCTGATCAGTGGAATATGACGATTTATTATTTTTCACAATCAATGTTTGCCATACTATTCAAGCTCATGCCAAATTTCTACTTGGCCGTAATTGTGAAATAAACAGGAGCTCCTCATCCAATATATACAGCTACTACCATGGTTTAAATTTGGGAAAATTGGAGAGGAAATCTCTGTGCAGCAAACACTGTTTTATCAAAACACTAAACACAGAAAAGTGGTGTCAAGTGCTAAGACCAAAATCTCTAAAAATATAATTGGCGCAGGAGCCATTCAGATGAATAACACAAAACAGACAGCATTGGAGCGAATGTTGTTGCCCCTTTGGATATTTGGCAGGGAGAGACTCTAGGGCTGGGATTACATTAACTTTGGGTGGAAGTACACGTTGCCTGGTAACAAGGGACATGAACTGGCGGGCTAAAGGCAGTGAGCAGTACGGCATTCACACCAGAATTCCCCGACAGCCAAAGAGAAACACTTTGTCTGAATTGGGAAACACTGCATTTTCCACAAAGTTAATCAGATTGTTTCAGGAGTGGTTCTCACACTGGTGTGTTTTCAAGTACCAGTAACCTCACACTGCAATATTGCCCATTTGCCGTTTTGTACTATGTCTTAGCAAAAGCCATGCATAAAAACTTTATGTTTTGTTTGACTATGCCTGCCTTTGGCTTAAGGTATAAGATAAGGAACAAAATATTCTTTTCTATGGTGTAATTCATTTTAGAGAGACTTTGACTTTAAATATTGTACTAGTGGAATAACTTTCTTTCCCAAATAGTATTTACAAAACGTGGTATGTAGCTAATAGAGAGAGTCTAATACCAAAAAAAATTGGTAAACTTTTTGTAAACCTGAAGTTTTAAAACTAACAAACAAACTAATAATAACTCTACCCACTCTAAACCACTCCTCAGGTGGATATTCTTACCTCTTAGAAGTCATGTAGTTCTACAACACAGGATTTCATATAGGCCACTGAAATTAACAGGAGAAGACGCTTGCCATCCCTCTAAGCACCGGCAGTATTATTGATTACTGACAGTGTTACAGCTCAAGATGTCCTGGCTTACCTCTCTACTGAAGAGTCTGTAAAAGAAACCTCTCTTTGGCGGCGGATTCGGCCTATTTACATCTAAATCCGGACACAGTGTCCCATCTGCCTCATACACGTTAATTTCTTTGAAGCATTCCATCTCGATCATCTGGAATGGAAAACACCCAACTGAATGAAAAAGATGCAAAGACGGATCCGCTCCCTTCTAAAAGGATTTCAAAACAATGGGTTATCTGTGGCTTTCGGAAACTGCGACATTCCAGGTACATGCATTTTGTATTTACCTTTGTCTCAGCTACAACATATCATAAGAGCAGAAACTAATGTATTTTTCCTTAACAAAGAGTATGTTTCCACTGCTGAATGATTTTCTTTTGATCCGAGACTTGAGTGACTGTACTGGCAAGTTTGATATTCCACCATCCAAATCCGGCCTCTTTACTCTAACTTGCAAGATTTCTACACTGCTAGAAATCATTTTCTCATAACCCTGTATTTCCATGTAACATTCCAATTTGCTCTGGTCGACTTAGTTCCCATCTTGTGTAATGCCTCCAAATTAGCAGAAAAAAGGATTCTGTAACAGCGATGCTCTATGGGAGATTAAATTGGGTAGAGCATTAAGACTGAAAACACAAGTCACATCTTCACCCAAAGGGCTGTGGGAGTATGGAACAAGCTACTCAGCCATGTTAAAGCTGACAGCCAGGCTTGTTTCAAATCACAGCTGACACTGTGATTAGACCCATAACCTTTGTCTAATAGTACAGCTGTTAACACAAGGGGCATGTTTTGTATTTGCCTTTAAGCCGTATTACCTCATTCTGCCAGGGGATGGAGACGCTGCCTGTAACAAACTTGTGATAGAAATCATCATCTGTAGGATCCAGATTAACTCCTTTAACTGTGGAGAACTGTTCAATATCCAGGACATCTTTGCAATAGACTGCTCGAGGCTGTGGGAAGGAAAGGACAAAATAAAATCAGCAAGCAGGTTTCAATGGCCATTCGTTGTGAATCACAGATGTGCTGTATCCCAATGGCTATAGCTGGCAGGTCAAAGAGCCAACATTCTAATCCCTTCAATAAGAAGCTGCTTTTAGCCAGAGCTACTCCACCCAGTCAGAGGGAAGAGAGAGCCATCTGCTGGCTGGTTGTGCAGACTACAGGACAAACTATGCCACGACTTTGACATGATTTTAAATCCCAAAGATAATGTAGCTCCTGTACAACTAAAGCTTCACAAGTACAAGCACAAGAGCAGTCACTTATACAAGACAGTGCTCCACACAAGCCTTCAGGAAGACAAACATTAAATTTCTTAGTTTAGTCACAGATGGTTGTTATAATAATTTGCTTAAGGGTAAACAGATCAGTCATACTGTATTTCCACTGGCAATTCTAGATGGACTGTAATGAAAAGTCAAAAGCAAAAAAATGAATTTACAAAGCTGTGCACTGACTTCTCTGGATCAATCTAGTGTGTTCCTAATGTGCCAAACCCCCACCTCCCACCTCCCGAAAAAAAAAAAAAAAACATTTCTCTACTCACGTCAGGAATAAAAGGAGGATCCAACATGTTGGCTTCTAGTCGCTTGAAGTTGATGTTTTTAAATATGCGATGCTGCTTCACTTCTGCCCCTCCTCCTCCCTGACAACCCAGTCTTTCTTTGGGGTCTTTAGCAAGCAGCTGTGAAAATGGAAAAGTTTAGATTGGACATTATAAAACTCTCAGTTCAGAAGTCACGAGTTTCTGCTCAATAGGCCTTTAATTTAGATCCTTCGGCCTTCAGCTTGGTAGAACAACAGGATTTAAACTGCAAAGGGCCTAAATACACAGGAGACCTGATGACATCCTTTGCCATTTTTTGTGTACACTATGTTAGATTTCAAAAATGTGAATATGTTTTTTTTCCTACTCTGGATTGAACATTCATCCACCCTGGGGTGGATATTTCTTGAATTACAGTGCTTTGCAAAAGTATTCAGAGCATTGTACAGATTTCACATTCTGTTGTTTTTAAGCTTACATTCATAACACTTTGAAGTAGCAATTTATATTGGCTACATATGCAAGCTACACCACACATTCAAAGCAAAAAAAGTACATATTTTAAAATTCACAAAAATATTAATCAGACACCACTGAAAGGGTCTGGATACTTTTGCGAGGCACTAAATTTTGGATTGTTGCAATCTACTTGCATTCATCTATACTTAAATGTATAACAGTGGTCTTTCATAAAAATGGTATTAAGAGCATGGAAAAGGTCAAAATAGTTTTCATGATGTTACATCACCTGCTTGTTTGATCTCTTCTGTATTTGTTGTTACACAACACCTTACATAAAGAGAAGTTGTAACAAAGAGCCTGTACTGAGATATGATTTAAAATATTGTGGCTACCTGCTGACCTTACTATTTTTTTCTTTGTGCAATGATCCTAATAAAGATCTGGCAAATAGAAATCTCAAGATCAGTTTCAATGGGTAGAACGTTTCACTGATGTTAAATAGAGCAATTTCATTATCTAACCGCTTCGTCCAAATCAGGGTTGCGGGGGAAGCTGGATCGTATCCCAGCAAGCAACGGGTGCAAGGCAGGGTATCTCCTGGACCAGCCGCCAGTCCATCACAAGGCAAACATGCACAAACTCACGTCAGGACCAGTTTTCCCAGAAGCCAATTAACCTACCAGCATGTCTTTGGAATATGTGTGGAAACTGGAGATGAATATGGGGAGGACATACAAACTCCACACAGATAGCACCCTGGGTCCAGAATTGACCCCAGGGCCCTAGCATGGCCAGGCAACAATGCTAACTACTGACTGTGCCACAGTGCCACCCTTGACATTTAACTAAAATGTGAAAAAACAAGCTGATCTGTGATTCTACCCAAAGTGCATCAGTGCAATCATCTATACTTCAGAGGGCCTGGCCCTAGTAAGGGGTTACTTACTGGAGTTTCTGGAATTAAACTGCACCCACTGCCATTACTGGCACACTGGCATTTCTTATACAATGTAAGGAAAAAAGTGATTAAGGAGAGGGCACTCAGGGAGCTACTGGCATCCCCACGCTAAGCTATGGTCCCAGTAAACTTCAGAGCTAAAGAAAGGCCTGCAGTGCTGCACAGGGACCAGAAGGAAGGAGGCTAGCTGAGGCCAAGCTGTAGCAAGTCACATGTGCCAACAGTGAGGTAGTGTATCACGCACTGTGGCAACGTGGGTAAAACTCTGCTACGCCATGCCAGCACGGACGTGTGCCCTCACCGCTCTGCAGATGTCCTTGGCCTCCTCGGAGAACTTCTCCGAATACTCCTCTGGGTCCTCGCGCACCCGCCGGTCCACCTCCTCCCGCTTGACCCGCTCCTTGCGCCGGCGGAACGGAGACTGGCCCTGGATCATCTCGAAAATCAGGCAGCCCAGCCCCCACCAGTCCGGACTGAACGTGTAGCTCTCATTCTGGATCACCTCGGGAGCTGACGGGCAGGAAAAAAAGTTTGGGGGGCATTCCGTGAAAACGGACCCCACAACGGAGGGAACTCTTTAAGACTCGCGGAACGATTAAATTACAAAGGAGGGGTCTGAGGCTCTAGGGAATGTTACTATTTCGCAGATACTGAAGTTTGTGTTTTCACAAACACAGATATCATCTCCTTTGCCATGTCCCCACACTCAATCCACAGACAAGAATGGCCAGCTGCTGCCCGGTGATGTCTCATGATCCTCAGTGCACACCAGCACATTCCAGACGGATTGCTTGTGGCCACTAGGTGGCAGTGTACTATACAATGAAATCCTTTAGGAACAATACCCCAATTTAAAGCTAAACTACAGACAAGGTAAAGTGGGTGTATTCTGTACATTTGGACTGTGACATCAGTTCATTGCCTTTTTCAGTTCCTGAAAAGAAAGTTCAAAGCCAAATGTGTATTTGCATGTTGTGTTCAAGTCAGCTATACCTATGTATACTTTTGTGTGTCCTAATACTAATACTATAATTAACACTCCATGTGGACAGTTACTTGTTGTATGGGCTATATAAACAACACAACACAGACCAGATACCAGCATGTGGAGCATGAAAATATTTAACCCGAAGAGTACTTCTTTGTGTTATTGGGCAGTGGTTAATATTAACATGTGTGCCCAGTGAACTTATTCCAGAGGTGCTGGACTGGATTTGGACCTGGCAAACAGCAGGCCTGAGCACAGCCTACACCTATACTCTGGAATGACACTGGAGTAACACCTGCCACCTCAAGACAAAAACTGTGTTCTGTTGAAAGCTTCAGAGATTATATTGATGTTGTTAAAGTTGAAACAATGGATCAAACACACACCTGAAGTTTTTATCTGTAAAAAGCTAATCTCAATGCAGTGAGTTTATCATCAATCCCGAGATGTCAGTTCCTTAATTTGGCATCGGTTGCTATCTACTGTACATCATGATGTTAACCCAAACCTCAGTGGGCCTTTCTTCTCTGGTCTCTAACCCATACCATACTCCACAAACAGGGCAGAATGGCACCAGAGTCACTACTGACAGGGCAGAGTGCTGATATGGGGTGTCCAGCTTCTTTTCTCGTGAGCAGCAGGGCTCATATCCCAAGAAGAGCCAGTTATAAAGAAGCCAAATAAACCCATTTTTGGCAGGTGGGAGGAAACGAGAATACTCAGAGAAAACCTTGTGCAAGCAAAAGTTGTGGTTGTGGTTTCCAGACTGAAATGCTGCCTAGGCCCAGAATCAAACAGGAAGCTATGAGGCAGCAGCCAGCACCACCTGCCAACCTTTCTCCATTTTACACACCCTTTATTAACACCGACTGGAACACAGAACCAGGATTTATCTGAATTGAGCACCCTTGTCCAGTATCTTTGGGGTTGTCCTTGATATGGAAAAGGCCGGAAAACACTGATTAACAGTGAGGACATTTCCGGGTGCATACACTGTGTACCAACAGGTCTGAGTCACCTGACGTAATCAGACTCATGGGTGTTCTGGAATCATCCAGCGTATTTGTGAAGGTGAAATCAATGTTTAACTAGTCTCTGCTGAGTTGTTCAATCAAGTCTAGGCTACCCCCAGGCTTTTCCAGTAAGCAGACCATGCTGTTGTTGTCTGGTGATGGTCACTGGGTAGATTACTTGCGAATTTCATTTATCCACACTCCCAGCACTCCCAGAACTCGTTCGTGCCTGGTACGCATTCACACAGTGTCCCTCCTTGTACAGATTCAAAGGCACATTTACTTCTTTTGGCATTCCAAACTTGGATGGTAACGAGCAAAAATCAGATCTCTCTAAAAGCGCTAATATTTTCTAAACAGTGGCGGCTCTGGTGGTTCAGTGTTTGAGGTGCATGTAAGGTGCTTATTCTTACCATGCTGTACAGGGGTATAAGCGTAAACATATAACTTTAGACCTAAGACCTAATAGAACCAAAATATGATTAACAGTCACAGATCTTCAAATGAATATTTTACTTACCCATATAACCTACAGTCCCCACCCTCCCTCGTATCGTTTCTCCTTCTGGGATTTGGACGGCTAAACCCAGGTCTGAAATACGGATATGTCCTATGGAAAAAAACGGGGACTGAGAATTAAGCCTTCACTGGAAAACAGTTTACAGTTAACTAAAAAAAGAACAGAAAAACTATCACATCAGGACTTACTGTACAGCTGAATACATTTAAAGCAATCCTACAAAATGTAGTGAATCAGACACTTCAAACGAAATTAAGTTATTTCAAGTGATTATGTAAAGGCCTGTGGGATCTGATATTTAAATTCCAGTCAATTTTCTTTACATACAGTATATACAGTACACACTCAAAGTATGAGCTTGTAAGATAATATCTCTTCTTAGATCAGGACGGCTACACTTCAGCTGCATTTTATCTTTACATTTCCTGCTTTTCTGTTCTTTAAACTCTTTTAAGTGTGCCAAATCTTTTTTTCAGGAGTTCTGGCATTAGTAAGTTCTGCTACAGCTTTATTTTTTGGGTAACCATCATTATGTGTGAACAATGCTGTTGCATTTCAGTACAATATTTAGCACCAAGATCTGAAGAAGTGGAAATGCATAAACTACAACTTAAAGTGAAACTGTATATCCCTCTATCCATCCATTTTCGAACTTCTTTTCCAGTTCAGGGTCACAGGGGAGCAGGAGTTTATCCCAGCAAGCAATGGGAGCAAGGCTGGAGAGCACCAGTCCATCACAGGACACACACAGACACAAACACACACTCACACCTACAGTAGGCTTGGTTTTCACAGAAGCCAATTAACGTATCAGTATGTATTTTTTTTCCCACTGTGGAAGGAAACTGGAAGACCCGGAGGAAAGAAATTGTATATAAAACAAAAAACTGAAATTGCTCCAAAAACCACGTAAAAGTTTTCTTTCAGCTTCTAGCTTACAACTGTCCTAGGCATATTTTTAAATAATTTGCAGTGACTTACCACGATCATCTAAAAGAATATTTTCCGGCTTCAAATCCCTGTAGAGATGAAAATGTAAGTACTCAGGTTAAAAATAATACAATCTGGCCAATGACTGCAAAGCCTAAAGCCATTCCTGAACAAAGCCAAATTAAACTAAGACCGATACTGTGTTTAAACAGCTGAAATAAAAAGTTTTATTAAAATTAACAATGGCATTTCAGACTTATTTTCTGTTTTTTCATGTTATTTGAAGTTATTTGGCAGGGCTTTTTTCATAACCTTCTGCACATTGGGTAAATACTTCCCATGTCATGATTTATTTTAAATTTGCATATCCAAATAAGAAAGTTCATTGTTTTTTTTCCTGAAACTAAATTTTGAAAAAAATGTTCCTTGACAATTTTTCACCTGAATTTATATTTACTAAGATCTTCACTTTTTATTTAGTGCAAAAACTGAAAACTGTCCTGGAAGAAGTATCATTCAAGAATGTTGCAGTACATTTTAATGTAATAAGAATAAACCACACCTTTACAGTTATCACATTCATTGTTTTATAGCCTGCATACCTGATTTGAGACACTCATCTTAGACTCAAGACATCCACTCCAATTCTTTTAAATCAGAAAAAGTGAAGAAAAGCGTGTTTTGTGCACAAAGCCTTTCATTTCCTATCTAAAGTACTCCAGCTCATCAAAAAGCAAATCAATTTAATGACTGTAAAGTGACTGTACAGTGCCAGTATTAACAAGGTTATCCACTGGGTGTGCTGTTGAGCCACATGATATCATTCAGTTCATGACAGAAAATAAGATTAGGTAGGTAGTTCTAATGTTTGGCTAAACAAAGTGTACTGAGTTTCTTATTGTTCATTTTTCAATTGAAGAAGACTGAGATTAAAGCGTAATTTGTTTAAAAATCAACTTTGTTTTGGTCTCTAGGCTTTGAGGGAAGTGACCCAAACAGCCCATCTTCAGAACATCTGAAGAGAAATTCATTTTAAATGTTCATTTTAAAATTGAAACAAAGCACCAAAACAAAAAAAAAACAACAACAAAATAACTCCGGATTCGGAGTATATTTTGATTCATGGGTGATATCAGGGGTGGCCACAGAACCTTTCATTCAGAACAATTTTACCACTGCTTCATCAAGATATTGAGCAGTTTAGAATTTGCAAGCCAGAAAAAGTTTTGATTGATAACAAATGGCAAACAGAAAAATGGCAAACGATTCACGTGATTTTTTATTACAGCTGTCATTTTTTTCTTTCCCCTTTATTATTAAAGAAGTTAGCAGTTAGCTACTGTATAACACAAAGCCTAAAATCTCATATATTCAAATATGTTCTACTGAACTAATACAAATAATATTCTAATAATATAAATATTGTACTAATGTATCTATACATTCATACAGCAAACTAGATAAGACTTATTACATTATCTTTCATTGCAGTTCAGCTTTTATGAGCTGTAAGTTCTTGAACAGCAGAAGAACATTTTTGCATTCAGGCCAAGTTAAAACAATATTAATGGCTTTCCTTCTAAGCTTTATTAGCACAGACACAGAAAAAAAATACTAAAACACATTACTTTTTGTGAGAAAGAAACAGTCTTCAATTCACTCTGATGAGAATTTTCCAAAATCGTCAAAATTCACAACCACTCAAGGTGAACTTTACGTGAGCAAATGATCATATGAAATACAGTAATCCCCTGCTATACGTGAATTTACCTTATGCGGTTTTGAGTATCAGCACAGAATTAGTTGTATATCGTTTCGCCTTGCACGAATCTGAACTTTGGAGTATTTGCAAGGTCGAGAATCAGCCCTGAGCTGCGATGTGTGCTGGTGTGAGATTTATTTTCTCAAGAGGAGGAGAGAGCAGCCACAAGGTTTGATCTTTCTTTCTCAGTCAGCCATCTTTGCGGGTGGACATGCAATTTATTAACGCAATTTCTATTAATATGGCTCTTTTGCGTATGAGAAAGGGTGAAGAGTCCAGTGTTGCTAAGTGATCTATTGATGAGTTTATAAGAAAAAAAATGTATTTTGATAAATGCATGTGCAAGTGATCACATTATTTCTGTCTTCTCTTGCTACTGTATACCCCAAAGCTCTAGAATTCTATGCCCAAGAATATCAAAGAATCACCTGTCACTTTCCCTGGTTGCTTTCAAATCCAGACACAAAAGATTCTTCTTCGGAAAGTCTTTTTTTTTTAAAATTGATGACTGTGTTTGCCCTTTTGCATTTTCTACTGCATTCTAAACCTTTATTTTTAATTGTACTTAATTCTGTTACCTCTTCTGCTAGTTTGTTTTCTTAACATAAAGTGTTTTATGAAGCTACTTTTAAAGGGACTATATAAAATGAAGATTATTATTACTATTAAGTTACATGAAGGACTAGGTAACAGATTTGTTGTTAGTTTATTTTAAATTAATCCAGAAATCATACAATAAAGAAAAGTGAGGAAGGTAATAGAAAGCACAAAAGAAGTTGTTCTTTTGGAGCAACAATATCACTCATACATGCCAAGTGTCCTGATCTACAGTACATGGGTGCCATCACAGCAATAAATACAAGGATTACGTCAGGAACTGTATAACTAAGAATTTCCTAAATATATTGTGTTCTTCTTTACTCTGATGTTACGATTTTACTTTCTGATAGGTGAAGATAATGTTTGAGAGATTTTAACATTTTGAGTCATGACTTCAGTTGCCCTAACCCTATTTCCCCATTAGGTCTTAAATTTACCAGCTGCAAGGGATGACTGTTGAAGCTAATGCATCACCTTACAATAATGAAATTTGTTTTAATTGGAAAATGTGTTCCTTATCCTCAGCATCATGTATTCCTCACTACACAGCCATAAAGCTGAAAGGCCACTTTTTGCACTGCAGCGTGAACATTTATTAGGATCAATCATTACAAAATCAGCTAAATAGTGTTTCTAAAACATTTGCCCAGCAGTGTACTGTCTGTATGCACACATACACCAACATCCATATGTAGCTTGACAAGAAGCAGAAGACTGACCACTGCAATCGCTGAGAAAAGAGGGCTCCATACCTGTACACTATCCGTTCTCGGTGAAGGTCCTCCAGCCCACAGCAGATCTCAGCCGCATAGAAGATGGCCCTCTGTTCGTCAAAGCCCGAGTTTCCCATGTTGTAAATATGGAATTTCAAGTCTCCACCATTCATTATCGTTAATACTAAACAAAGGGCATCCTTGGTCTCATAGGCGTAGGCTAAACTAACCTGAGGAAACGAGAGGGGGAAAACACAATTGAAGTATTGGAAGTCTTTTCCGTCTATTCACGTCAGCAGTAATATTCCTCTGCTATTTGCTTACTAAACAGAACTATAAGATAACTAAGGGGCGATACTGTCAACGTGGGAATAACACTCATCTAAAGAAGTCAAAGTTGAGAGCAACTTGTGAAAGGCTCCGACTCCGACATTAAAACAGTGTTTCCTTGCACACCTCTGGAATTTGAAAGATACGTGCTTTTTAATAGTGTGCTGTCTGATCTTTAAGCTAGAGTTCAAAAGCTTTAAAGGCTGACTGCGCTTTGAAGGACTTTTGTTTATGTCAGGTTCGCTGTTAAATTCAGCACCTCTGCACCGTACACTGCTGTGCTTTTGCTAATCTACTGTGTTTCTCACAGGCACTTGCCATAGTTCCTGTGGTTAGCAGCGAGTGTGGGGCTCTGTGCACTCAGTCTGATTAGAACTCCGGAGGAGAGATAAGTCAAACCTAACTGCACAGGACTGAGGAGTTGCACACAGGGATGGATCTCCCAGGGGTTTTATTCATGTTCCTTTTCTTCCATTGTTGCCCTTTTCTGGGAATTTATCTTGTTTCAATTCACTTTTAATGTGATTTCATTTTTCCAGTGGCTCAAACTGGTGTGATTTTAACTTATTTAATTATGAAGTACTTAAAGGCCATATTAAGCACAAAAATGCAACATCATTTAATGTCCAGACTGTTTCTCCAGGTAAACTGTCTCTGTCAATTCACATTCCTATAATGGTAGCACATGTGTTTTTTTCTTCCAGAGCCTTGTTT
This sequence comes from Lepisosteus oculatus, assembly GCF_040954835.1. NCBI lineage: Eukaryota > Metazoa > Chordata > Actinopteri > Semionotiformes > Lepisosteidae > Lepisosteus > Lepisosteus oculatus. The sequence goes on along the minus strand of NC_090696.1, from coordinate 40,609,158 downwards.
AAATGTTCGAATAATGAACTTCAGCTCCATATGACTTCAAATTACCTTCTATAGGAAGAAGGCTGTGTTGTGAACAATAATCAACTAAGATTAACTAAAATGCAGTTTGCTTAGAGGTAGATTTATAAGACAGCAGAATTTAAGTACTGGCACCTCTTGCCCAAATTCAACCACAATCTTCACTATACCTTGTTAAATGAGTCAGATTTTAATAACTTTTGAAAGAATATTATCGATCAGTCAGCATAATTTAATAAGCGATATTTGAGAGGGATCCATACTGCTGCAATTTTAAGTTTGCTTGGAAGGGTCTGTAATTGTACAAGAATGCACACATGTTGCTTCAAGTAAGCATGATTATGGGAGTCTGTGTAAATTATTATTTCCAACTAGCTTTGTAAATATTAGACGAAACATACAGTACAGAACGTAGATCTACTTTTTTGTAACCAATTGTTTTTTTCAGCACAGTTTCAGGCTGTGTACTGTTGATTCTTTGGTTAATTTAAAATTGGTGGTTTGTAAAAGGCTATAAAAATTAGAATGGCTAAGAGGAAAACTACTACTCTTATTACATTAATGTTTTAATGCAGGATGTGTGGGTTAAAAAAATGACCGTCCACAACTAGAGCTTATACATCCAATAGCTAGCTTTTATCTTTTGTCATGAGCTTTTGTCATTATGATTTTATCCCTTTACTAATAATCCACTTCTGCATCCTAATTAAGAGCCATCTACTAATTTCAAATTCTACTTTTTAGTTTTCTATCTCCGTTTCTTTAATTAACGAAAGAGATTAAAATGAATCTTGCTATTAGCCAGCAGTGCCAACTTTAAGCTGGAAAGGAAATAAGACAGAAATGCCCGTTAGGATCAGCACCAGCCCGTTAGTTCAAGATTTCTTTTACTTGTGAACTGCGGTGCAATTGCTTTCACACTCAGGGACATCAAAGAGGAGTCTCTCCAGAGTCCCCTTAATCAAGCCGAGGTCACCTTTTCAAGTAAAGCCTGGTTTGCTTATTCTGTGCACGCTCTGATCCAAAACAAACATTTCTGACATTTCACACCTGCCAAACTGATCCATATCTAGGTGCCAACTGAACTCTGATCCAAGTAATCCTCTCCATATGAACTATGCGGCATAAAAGCCTTCTTCAGTGTCTGTGTCTGTAAATGTGTAATATTATAGGCTTGTTTCACTTTCCTTATATAGTCTATACAGCTACTGCTTCATACAGAGTTACCAGCTTCATGCTTGTGTCTAGAAAATGCTGTCAGGGAAGGCAGTTGGTCTGCCCCAAAGTGAACTCGACTGGTACTGTGGCCATTCAATGTCTCATTCTTATTGCACAGGCCAGCAGCCACCTGATGAAGAGCTTCTAGATAAAGTGCATAAGGCTGACTCGGCTGTCTCTCTTGAGCTGAACTCTATTTGGTATACCACAGATCGCAAAATATTTCAGACCTGCCCGGGACCTTATTGTTCTTTCCTTGTTTCTTGATTTTTCTATTAAGCCACATATGCTTCTTTAAATTTGCCCTTCAAGTATTAAGTCTATTTTGTGGTTTATGTTAGTTAAAAGCAACAAATAATTACAAGTTCGCTCCTTTTACATTGGGTTAATAAAAACCAATGTCTCTAACGGAGAGTAAAAATGTCTTTGAAATTTCCCAACTGGGCTTTATCTGGAAGAGATAAAGGTTTTTCTTGCGCCATCCAAATTAAACAGCCTTACAAATCTGGAGTGCTACTTTCTGTTTAGCTTCAGAGAAAGCAACAATAAATGGGTCCTAATACTATCTCAAAATATCTTACTTAAAAAAAGACATCAAACTAAACAGACTCCAAAAAAGGAGCTTCAAAAATAATTATGTTTAGATTCTCATACCGAATTTATCTTACACAGTAGAAAAACATTCCAGATAATATCTTTGTTTTCTGCGGACTATTACATAAAATACTTTTAAAGGTCAATAGACTGGAGTACTACTTGGCCAGTCTGCCAAACTACAGTGTACAGTATATGCTATGACATTCTAAGGAATCCAGTCTGCTTTCAGCAAAATGGAGGTACACTCCTGCATACATTTTCTAAGGATAAAAGAGTGCTGTGAATTAATGCACATAAGACCCAGAGGTTGCAGTCATGAAAATGCCCACAATATCATCACAGCAGAGAGTAATGATTGTCTTCACCACTCATCCCAGTGAAAAAATCTGTAAACTGACTTTTTTTTAAGTTAACAAGCAGGGCGTAATGGATCATTTCTGGTAGAAGAAGAATAAAACAACTGTACAATGGCAGCTGACTCCCAGTGAAAAGCAGAAGGTTGACCAATGAAAATGAAAGGGACTGTAGTTGGAAAAGAAAATAACAATAGCAAGAGAGATCCAAACAATTATCTATGCCCATACAAGCCCAGTTATCCAAATCATGGACGTGCAAAGCAATGATGTGTGTCCCTAACTCTTTCAGAGCCTAAAACAGGATTCGTTAAATTCAAGGGTATTTCTTGTGGGCAACAGAAGCGGCATTCTTTGGAGGGACCTTACTTTCCATACACGTTTTTAATGCTATGATTACTCATTAGAATTCCTCACTTGATAGGAATGTAAGAAATGAGGTAATTTTGCAAAGAATGGGAGTCAGGACAGTGAAAAGCTTCCTTTCCCTCATTTGCATTTGCCTATAACTGCAGTAGGTTCTGTATTGAGAAATGAGAGATGCGGGATGGATGTGTACAAAGACACTGTTTAATCTTGTGGCACATACTGTTCTGGACCAGACTGCCGTGTTCACTACAATGAGCCCGGTGGAGTCTGTTCTGGGAGATTTTGCTGAAGGGGATGGATAACAATTGAGGAATAAATGAGGTAGGACCAGCCAAATTGCCCATGTTTTGGGATCTTTTTAACTTGAATGGGTTCCGATTATAAAGCAAAAAAGCATTTCCAAAATATAAAGAAAACGTCAACAGTACAGTACATGTCTGAGTTAAGGCTATTTTCTGAAACTGCTGAAAACCTATGCCAGTCATCACTGAGAAAGATTTTGTGTTTAATTTTTTAACCTCCCACCCCTACTCAACTGACAGAAATTCAAATGTGGGAAATGTAGTATTGCTTTCTGAAGTGTTGCTAAGGAGTGCCAAGGATCACAGCCTTACAGCAACATTGTTTTCCGACCTCCTGGTGAGCATATTTTATACATATCATCTGATAAGATTTTATAACAGAACATTAACAGACTGATTTCTTTTTCTCACCATAATCTCTGGGGCTTATTTTCTTAGCAAAAAAAACCAAACACATATAACACGACCAAGTGGATGTTAACAACTGATGCGCAAAGAAATGTTAACACAGTCACATTGCTTCAGAAAATCTTCAAAATGTGATGTTATTTTTTTTTTCACATTTGGAAACGGTGATACTTTTTTTCTTTTACTCACTCAACTTGGAATGGGCATATCTTGATTAATTTAGCTTGCCATTACACATCCTGTACCAGCCCAAGGGGATAATGGCTGTGAAGGCACTCCATCAAAATGTCAATCTTTACACTATATACAGGACAGTACTGATGGAGAAACAAAATGTCCCCAACAGCCAACACTACAAGCTCACATTCATATACAGTGCCTTTGAAAGTATTCACTCCCATTCCACTGAAGTCCCATTGGGCTGAATCACAAAAAAATGTATAGGATTCTAAAGGTAAAATTAGTTTAAAATAATAATAGAATATAAAAGAGAAAAATCAAAAAGTAAAATATATTATTTGCACAAGTCTTTAACCCCTTTGCCAAGGTTAATTTGCAAAAATTACTTTTAACAAGTCTCAGTTACTTGACTGACCTCTCTGTACAATAGTAGTTCACATGATGTCGGGCTACATACAACTATCAAGCAAAGATTCAATCATGAAGACCAAGGAGTTTTATACAATCCACGTATTTTAGTTCTGGATTTTTCTTTCCTATTTTTGATGACATTCAGATTCTTTCACTCATGAAAATATTCAGTTTGAGCATCCAGGTTTTGAGAAAAAGCATTAATTTTAATAAAATGTCTTCATCTGCAGTTTAACAACATGGGACACATGGAATGGTGAATACTTTTGTAAGGCATTACAACCCCAGGAGTGTGCAGCAGCACAACAATCTTAATAACCTGTCCAGCTCAAGCATAGCCAAATTCAGCAAAGCTCAGTCAATTTTGTACTGTTGTCATTAGACACGAGTCATAGCTGTCAAACAACAAAAGCTCAAACTAGAACAGAGAATCAGCCCATCAGTCAATTTCTGTTCTAACTGAAGAATTAATCTACCCAAATTGTTGCATCATAGGACTGTGTGGGCTTAATTTGTAAGACAGACATACCCAAAGGATGTTCAAAAGACTGAAAGTGAGCCAAAAGATAGGAACATTTGACAGGGATGAGAAAAGTATCCGTTTTAATTTAAAAAGAAATAAGAATGTATGAGACAGACGAAAGCTAAATAATGACAGTGATAACTCGTCTTTAAAATGTTTTCTTGTAAAAAATTTAGAATACCTTGTAATGGCAATCAATGTAGGCCAGTCAATTTTTATCTAAAGCATGGAGAAAGAGAAGGACACCACACATTCCTCCAAAACATGTGCCTTTGTCAAACCATCCACTCTCACACCGTGATTAAAACTCACATTAAGCTGGGTGCCAGCTGGAAGACAAGACATAAATAACCCTTATTGCCAGTATAACACACTATCAGGGGAACAGTAAGAGGGGTCCCATCTGATTTCAGCCCTCATAACCATAGTGGCACCAGGCCAATTGTGTGCCACCTCTCCCCACAATAGCAGAGCCTGGATCTAACCACAACCTCCATTCGTAACTCAGGACAAAATCTTTTACCTTCTGAGATTTTCCAAAACCATGATGGGCTATCACTTTTTAAAATTCAAGACTGAAATTTTCACAATGACCTCAAACTCCCAGTCTGCGAATGTTCAAAGCTTTAAACACGGAGACACACTGCCACACATTAACGTGGTTGAGAACTACTAATTGACGTGCTGGAGGAAAACTATCTCTTCCTGAGGATTAACATATTGCTAATCGCTGGAGGTGAGACAAAGCCTAAATAATGGTCTCACCAAAGATGGGCATGAATTCTCCTGGCCTTAAATTAGCAATTTACAGCACCTTTAGCTACAAAACTCAACAACAATCCTGGTTTGCAGTACTTGACTTCTTTGGCTAATGCTATTTGGTCGGGGTTGCTAGGATACACAGCTGTTGCAATGCATGAAGTACCATATTGAGAGGAATGGCTTATACCAGTAGCTGCACGTATACTGTAGCTTTTGACTGTTTACAAGCTGAACTGTTAAATTCCTGTGGAAAAAACGTACTTAACATTCATAAATTTAAAAATTAGTATCATGGTGTCAAGGTGTTTAAAAATAAAAAAATGGAAGTAATATTAGTGATTTAACATATTTTGAAAAGCATGTAACCATGTAATGCACATACTGTATATGCATGAACTATAAGCATTTAGATTATGGTTCACACATATATTTGCATTATATTGTTTATTTAGAAGCAATAACTAAACTAAAATAAATAATTTTCTGTTAAGAACTATTTATCAAATTACATACATGCATACCAAAATGATTAAATTACTTAAATTAAAACATGCTTCAAATAATGACTAGCCTTTCAATTGATGAAAACAGTCTATTCTTAGATTTGTTCTGTGAACACATGATACATCTATGGTAGTCGGGTTTCTTGTAAAAAAAACAAGGTATCTCAAAGAACACTTGCAGGTGTGTACATGACACTTCTGAAATAAAGTGTTTAAAGTTTCATTTTTCACAAAATGGTACCTTTCTTTTATTGTTACAAAATGCATGATACAATGTTACTACTTTTAAAATAATATTACAAAAACGCCCATTACATAAAACCCCAATACCTAGTTTATGCACATTTTGGACTGATTACTTTTCCTATACCGGTACTCCAGTTATCTTTCTTATTTTCTATATAATTTCAAAATTAATGCCCTGATTTTGCCAGTTCTCAACATGATTTTCAGACCAAAACGTACAACATTACATTCCACATATCCGGAAAAGTGTGAAATAAAAAAGGAAGTACTTACTACAAATCTACTGTTCACTTTTTCTAAAATGCGTTTTTCGTTTAATGCCATTGCTTCACCTTTTCTCTTCTTTACTCTTTTCTTTTCCAGCTTTTTACAGGCGTACATTTTACCAGTGGCTCGGACTTGGCAAGCACAAACCTGGAAAACAGGGAAAAGAGATGAACAAACACCTCATTGCAAGAGGTAAGACACTGTAATCACAATGACGAAAGGAATGTAGGAGAAAGTGTCATAATACGAACTGCTCTAACACCAATCCTACGGAAGCTTATTAGCGCCGCGGAGTGAAAAAAAACTTGTTTATACGAGAAAATTATTCGTTTAAATACAATAGTTAATTTGTGAACAATGTTGCCTACTATATAAATTATTTGTATTGCAGTGTACTGTATATCCAATAATATTGTCCCGTGCAAAGTAGCATTGACTTTTAACAGTAGAATATCGTCACACTACTCTTTTTGAAAAAAAAAATAATAAAGGAGAACGTGTTCTGTTTTTTGTATACATGAAGTAACACACCGTGTCAGTAAACAAGTTTTTTTTCTTGTTTGTGGCGATCATAAACTTCCGTACAATCCATTTTTTAAATGTAGATTTTTTCCTACGAACATAGACGCAAAATAAATTGTCAGCTGATTAATGCTATAAATTGCTCTAATACAACACTTTTGTAAGTCCAGTAACATTTACAACTTAAATGCTTAAATAAAATGCACCAATTAGGAGGAGGCATGCAAAACATTCGTTCGAAATGTAATATAATATTTGTGTTTAGAGAAACCGCTAGACACCTTACTCACCTCTCCAAATCCACCCTTTCCCAGGACTCTGTAATGTCTGAAGGTATTTTTGGTTACAGGTTGCCTGTTTGAAAATACATATGAGGAACATAACTATTGTGAATAACAGTTCCCACTGAGTGAAATAAGCAAAAATCAAAGACAAAGTTGTGACATTACACACACATTTTATATGTAGAGGTGAATTATTTTTTTCATCCCCAAATTCCCTTGCTTGGGTCTGTTGCTTTTAGGCAAATCATATTTCAAAACTGTGTCAGAAAATGTTTGCTATGGCACACATGAGTGTCAGAAACTCCTGGCTTCTAATCAAAAGAAGACCAATGCAGATGTCTAAGTATGTTGTGATTTGGAAATGTCCAGAGTTCTAAAGGACAGGACTCATAAGCATATTTCCACTGTGGTCTGAGGGCAGGTTTCTGGAAGTGAAAGACTTTAACTGAACTAACCCAAAGTACATCTAGTGTGTTTTTTTTTTAACTGTGTTAGCCACTGGCTTTGGAATCTTTAGCCTGTAAAAAAGCTAAATGTATGTTAGGACAAAACTGTTTCAAGTACAAATGAAGAAAGAAAAAAGTAACATTAAAATAACATATAGATGCATAAATCTTATTTTAAGCAGACAAACCAAAATAAAAAGTTATTTAAAAAAATGTATTTACATGGAACTATAAAGTGAGAATTAATTTAATTTATATCTTTAAAGCATTTGAAATGGCTTGAATCGCCTTATAAAAATATTTATGACTGTATTTAAAAACAGCCCTGTTTGGAGTGAAACCATGGTTTCCACAAAGTTAACAATCCCACAGTTATGGAATATTTTCATGATCTACAGATCAAAAGTAGTTGGTAGAATATACTAAATAATACAGAGCCAAATCTGAGAGTTCAATTAATTTGAACAAATACTGATTTACACAATTTACAGATCTTCCTCCATTGCCGTACTGCTACTTTCTGCTTTAGACTTCAACAGAAACACAGTCAGAAGTAAACTGAAGAAAAAGCCTCCACAATTAAAATAAACCGACATGACAAGACAACTGTTCCATGGACCTGGTACTGGCTGCAATGTAAAGAAAATGCTCATTGAGTATAACCTGAATAAAGCTTAGAGGATTCTTCTAGGACTGATCAGAAGAAATGTATGATTTAAATTCAGGCAGGGGTGCACAAAAACATCCTTAATGTAGAAAGTTACTGTATATCTAGACTGACTTGGATGTAATTTGCTGCATCACAGTTGTTTCTTGCCACATGTTCAAAGGTGTATTATTGCGATATTTCACTCTTTAAGTACTTACCTCTCCAACCACTTCCATTGTACGAAACGTGAAAAATACATGCTATCTTGAAATTGAGAAAAGGGGGCTCCACTGAGATATTCGTGAACAATTCTGGAAAAACAAAGCAACACAAACAAGAAAGTTAAATAAATAAATTCAAATGAAGTGCAGCGCAGACTATAAGATGTCACACTTACACTATAGTTACAAATAGAGCGTTATTAAACTACAGGAATATCGGGAATAAGCCGAGCGTATCAACCAATAATTAAAATAAAATAAGCATAACCCTCAACTTGTAAAGATTTTGCCAAGAATATACCCCAGTGGTTGGTATAATTAGAGGCACCTGAATTCTCTGGCACAGCTTTGGTGAAAAGAGTAATAATTCAGACACACAAATATCTATTAACAATGATAGTACACAGAGCAAACTACAAACAACATAAACATAAAACTCACAAGTTACACTACAGTATGTGCAAATTTACTAACAAGGCATCCCAGAGGCCTATGTCATGGCCTCCCATAAAAACCCCAGACTGCTACCGAGTATTTAACTCTAATGTAAGGTGTACAGAGGCCAAAAGAAGAGAAAGCTGCCTTCTAAACTAAACAGAATATGATGTAGGGTTAAATCTCTATATATAAATCCAGATGCTACAAAGTGAATGGGAGACCTATCTCCCTATTCTAAAAATCTATCCGTGAACCAGGAGAGTCTGTTTTTAACAGAGGGATTCTCTAAACAGGAAATCAGAGTTTCCAGAAACTCAGAACAGAATGGCAAGCCCTCTTAATAAGGTTCAAATACATGAATCTTGTCATTCTGGATGTGTCCTCAAGTGTTTCTCTCTCTCTTGTCATCCCCCTCCTTGTTTCTCTGTACCTGGGTCTTTTATGCTGTGTTCCTAGATTGTTGACAACAGTCTTAATCATTTATCAAGAATTTAATTCTTCCTGGCCAAATTTTCCATTTGTCTTTACCAGTCTTGGCCTCCCAATAATCCCCATCTATGAAGTGGCTTCATCACTCTGCTCTCCTCCCCACTGACAGCTGATGTGTGGTGAGCGTTCTGGCGCACTATAGTTGCCGTCACATCATCCAGGTGGATGCTGCACATTGGTGGTGGTGAAGGGGAGTCCCTATTACCTATAAAGCACTTTGAGGGGATGTCCAGAAAAGTGCTATATAAGTATAAGGAATTATTATTATTATTATTATTATTATTATTAGTATTATTATTATTATTAATTAACTAAGATAAACAAAGGTAGACTTTACTATTGCTCAGATCACTGAATTGCACACCCCAACATCCCAGCAAACACCTCCTTGCTTTGAAGGTGTTACCCATTGTTATCTAGATTCTTAAGGAAATTCAATGGTCACAATACCTGCAACACCATAATGGTTTAAATTTCAGGAAGGCAAGAGAAATCTTATGTAATCTTAGGAAACCACTATTTCCTATAGACGAACGACAGCACACTAGTGCAAAGATAATGAGGTATAGCAAGTAAGGTGGCATAGCAGAAGATGTAAATCAAAATTAAAAATGATTGCTGTATAAAGTAAGTTTTACCCTGAATGTGGGATAGCAAATTTCTGTAAGATGCAAATTCAGAATCACAGTAGTTCTGACATCACAAGCCTGAAAAAACACTGTCTGATGAAAACTGCCAGTCTGAGAATGCAAAAGATTGCAAAAACCACAATCACACAGGAAACCGGAGTGTGTGTTGTAAAAGGGCACATCATTAAAAATGCAATATTCACAAGTGCTTTTAAAAATCAGGCTATAATAAAGTTTTGCAAAGTCTTTGATTAGAGAACTATTGAATCCATTACTTTAAAGATCCATTCAACAATTCATAAAGGAAGTGCATGTATGCACACCCACAAAAGAACAAGCCACCATTTTTTGTCTCAAACATTGTTTAATTCATCCTGTCCTGTCTCTTTGTTGCAAACGTTACAGAAACCAGCTCATCTAAAAAAAAGGCAGAGAAGCTGTAAATAACTAGATATTTTTTTCACATAATGTAAGGAAATTAAAAACTCGAAATGTCTGAATAATGAGCCTGATGCTGACAATCTGGTGACATCCTAAAGAAGAAACAGTGGTGTTAAAGAGCTAATTTAAAAAATAAATGAATTCCTCTATCAAAGTTACTGTATATCAGTTTGTTGGGGTTTACCACCTTTTTAAACAAGTTTTCTCTCAGTGGTTAACAAGAGAAAGATGTTAACTGTAAAGATCTTTGTATTTTATACTTTTTTGTTCAGATAGTGCACAGGAAGAAAGTACAAACTCCAATGTACAAACTCTACACATATCTCTTAATCTGTATCAAGCAGTACCAAACCTGAATTTACTAGTCTTTTATTTGACATTTTATGCCTATGCTACGAATATAGCTTTTTAAATGGTCAGAAAAGGATTTGTCTTTGGCCTTCAACAGGTACTTTAACAGATATCTAATTCTGAGGGAGTCGAAAACATTGTATAATCACTGTGTTGCATTTTTTGCAAACTAGTAAAAGCTTCATGAAAAACAAGTACAGCTTTGGTTAAAAATACATTGAAAACTGGGAGCTCTTGAGGTTAGTATTTTGCTTTTGAACTACGTTTAAAAAAAAATTAAACAATCTCCCTTCTGGTAGCTCTAAAACCTGTCAGAACCACAGAAGGGATTTGATTGCAAATATGACGCAAACAGCAAATAGGAAACAGCCAGTCTCCTCACCACTAGGGTGGAATCGGCAGAGCTTGTATCCTGCACTGCCAGGGAAGCAATTAGAAGATAACTTGAAAATGCTGGTTCTTACTTGGAGGCACTACAGTACAGAGATGTCAGGAACATTTATTCCTCTTCCGTTCTCTGTTTCAGATGCTAATCTTGAGACCTCTGACAGAGCTATCAGAGGGCGTGCCCAGCTGCATGAGCTATCCGATGCTAGGATACACAGGAAGGGATAAGCCACTCCACCTCTCTACTTACCAACAAGACATTTCCTCACCCCTCACAACATCCAGGAGAACAGACTTGTAAATGTACCCTCACACCAGTGTCAGATGTTGGAGACAGCTGACTGCTTCATATTTTTTGGACAGTATGTTTGCATAATAGCACGTGAATATCATCCTTTATAGGAATGCTTTGTCCCAAACAGGTCTCGTAATGATTTTAAAACCCAGGTTTGTATATCTACTATACTATTAACTACGCCATTTATTTGAGAAGTTATCCATTTCACACCTCACACTAACATCATGCCACAACAGCAGGCAGAAAAGAGAATTATCAGATTCTTTGTGAAATGCAAACCTGCCGACCACACTTCTGAGTGAAGATCCAAATTATGTTCACTTAGTTCTTCAGAAGCTTCAGGCTAATTGAATTAAAATATTTAAGTTGCACATACACTCACAGCTTCATTAGCAAATGTAAGCTAAATCAATCATGGAATGCTGCAATCTGGATTCATTTGAAGACACTGAATTGTGCAAACTGTACTTTTACCTAAATGGTCTGGGATTCCTCCAATGCAGTTCGAGAATATTCTCGTCTGGAATGGTATATTTAAAAACAGAGAAGGTATTTCTTTAAAGCTGAGAGGCTAATGCACAAATGGCAACGTATTTTGGAGTACATCACACATACTGTATATGCTGGCAGACGTACACTACATTGGTCACATTTCAACATTCAAAATAATAAGAAATATGTAAAGAGCAGCATAAATGTACTATTCACATAATTCTGAAATGACCCCAATACAGCAAAGAAAAAATAAGCATAGGTTTTCCATCCATTTTCCAACCATTTGATCTGACACAGGGTCATGTGGGAGCCACAGCATACCCTGGCATGCAACGGGCACAAGATAGCACACACCCTGGACTGGATGCCAGTGCATCGCAGGGCAGACACACAAAGTAAGACATACCCACACTCACACCATGGCCAATTTTCCCCAGTGTCAACCCAGGACCCCAGAGCAGCAATGTAAACCACTGCACAACCATACCTTGCAACAAGGGTAACGCTAGGTATTAATGAATTAAATTAAATGTATTTTTGCATTGGCAAACTCATTGACCTGCTCTGTCAATTCAAAACTGTATACTTAGTATGATCCTAATGCAATTAAAATGTTTTTGTAAATATATTGATAATTAAGCAGAAACTGTAACAGTATAAATATGTGATTGTAAATAAGTAACAGCATCCCTACATGGTGCCTTAAAACACGTATCTCATAATTCAAATGCCTAAAAAAGAAAAAAAATGCCTTTCCACAGGAAAATACACACAATGGTTTACCATTTCAATACAATCATTAGTGACAGATGCCAGAGCTGAGTAGTTACAAATACATTTCAAATAGTTTTTGTATAACTGCTAAGAAAGCCTCTCTTTAAAACATTCATTTTGATTTAATCTGAGAAATGACAGGGCAAAAGCAGAGTGCTTGTGCTTTGGAAAAAATTGTCTAAAGAGGTTTATGAGGTTTTTTTGCAACATACAGTACAAATGTACATAACCAAAGTAAGGGGGTGATATATCCTAGTACTTTGATTTCATGCTAATGCTGCGAACTAGGTTTATACTGTATGTTTATTTATCCTGTAAAAGCACGTGGAAGCCTGTTTATTCTGCAGGGTTTTTAAAAGTATTAAAAGCACAAATGAGCTACATCTGTCTGTTCACAAATAAGAGCAGATAAACAGTGACTGCTGTAAACTTTGTGGATGTGATGCTAAGCAACCTACTGTTTACAGTAGTGAAAAAAAACCAAAAGGAATCACCTTCTCCATTCATTTCAGTTCTTCATTTGAGGGGATAAGAAGGCCCATTTCGTGTTTAGGTAAAGTTAACATTAACAAAATATTTCAGAATATCCTTGTTTCACAATACTTGACCTTTTGCAGCCACGCCTTTTGGTAAGCGGAATTCCAGAATCTCCAATAGAATGTAAAAGCACTGTGTAGTAAATAAAGGCATTTTTTTTTTAAGTACAACAGCGAGCACATGAGAAATGTTACAGGCTCTTTGTGCAATCGAACAGATTCAAGGTACGACAGTGAAGAGTGAGGGCATTCTTTAACAGAAGCCCCCTCCCCCACACTGCTCAGAAGCAACACACACGCATTGTTGGGTTGAGGGAACATCGCAAAACCTTCAGGCTGTGGGGTCAGCCAGCTCCCAGAGAACATTGGCAAAAGGCTGGAGAAACATTATGTAAGTATTATGAAGAGATGGGAGCACAAGAAGAAATAAATAGTCATACAATATGTCTTTTGTTCTAAAAAAGGTCAAGACATTGACTTAGTTTCATCCCAGCTGGAACTGGTCCCCAATGTAATTTTGGCTATTGACCATAACTTTTGCTAAAACCCCTTTATTTTCTTTAAATCACAGGGATTGTTTAAGAAGCTATAATACAGGTACACACTGCATGTCATCTGCTCTAGTTGTAAGTAAAATGCTACTGTAACCCCTGTGGCTTTCATTCATACAGCTTCCATCCAGGTTTACCACAAGTATATTGAAGCCATGCTTAAAATTGGAGCATCTACTTCCCTATCATATCATGAAAAGGCAATTACTTGGGTATTTGTCACTTACATTTTACAAGGATTTAGTGTGGTGCCCATGCACACGAAAAGGGTGTTGGGAGTACTTTATGGGGCAAAACAAAAGCACTTACAATACAGTCAAATCTAAATAATATAAATCAGAAATAAAGATAGCGATTAAAACACAAACACATAGAAAAAGGAAAAGGGGCAGACACTTACTAAACAGAAATGTCTTTAGATTTGCCCCAAAATGCTTGTAGCAATAAGAAAGTACTAAAAGATATGTCTCAGCAGAGCAATAAAGCCATGCTTTAGTGCATAAGGTGTAATGAGAGAGAGAGTGAGTATTGGGAGGATTTGGTAGGTAGGGCTTTAAAAGTTAAGGTTAAAATTCTGAACCAATCCTTCCAAGAGATTCTCTTCAGAGCACCCGTCATCAATTTATTAAAATCGTTGAGAATACTACAGATTCATTGATATCCAGTTTTAAGTTTTGAAACAACATGCACTTGTTGACTAATTGATTCACATTATTTCAATAGCCTAAGACCGAATCAGATTTCAGTCATTTGCATTGACTTTTATACTAGTGCCAAAAATATTTACATCTATTGCAGTTCAGGGGTTGCAAAGCATAACAGTGTTAAAAATAATAATACAACAAAACATCTCATTTTAAACCTGAAAATATGTTGCTTTCAATGATGAAATGCATCTTGATTTTCATTTCATTTCAAACTCATTGCACACTTTGCAAAAACTTTAAGTACTTTAAGAATGAATTCAAAGCATAGCCGCATTTATGTGTGCAGTTGATTGCTTTGTGGTATTTTAGCATTGACAGTATTCAGAAGGATCAGGATTATCAGAAGTGTTTCACTCTGCTTCCTTCCATGCTGAAGTCTAGATGGGAGAGTGAAAGCCTTTTCAACCTGGCTTTTCTCCCCCAGCTCTCAATCAGCCCAGGGGCTTGGTCAGTTGCACCCTTATCCAGTCCTATCTTGTCTTCTACCTCATGTGAAATCCCGCCAATTACTCAATCAGTCCAGGTGTGTCTCATTTCACCTGGCTTTTCTCCTCAAAAGGAAACCACCTCACTGTCCTGTGAAGCAGACGTGTGAAGAGAGGCAACTGGGTCGCTACGAGCAATATCAGAATGTAGCTTTAGGTTCAACTGCACACGGTGTGCAAGATCTTCAGACGTCTTCACTTCCCACTCCACCCCACAGAGCAAAGGAAGACAAGAGTTCGTAGAGCTATAGGGTCACTGCAGAGATGTAGCTCACAGACATAGCAAGAGGAGAAGCACTGTGAACACGATATCACTGAGGACACTGGACAGGACACGGAGACTAAGCAGCCGAGACTCTATTGCAGTGGTTCTCAAACTGTGGTACGCGTACCGGCAGTGGTACGTGGAGTGCCGCCAAGTGGTACGCCAAATGACCCTGGAACTGTGTCGTGTGCGCTGAAAAATCGGGACGGGTTTTCAGATTTTGCATTTTAATACGTGTCGAATACGCAACCTACGTACTACTATACAGTGCGCGCTAATAGTTCAGTGGACACAAGAGATACTCTGTAATTCTATACCACTCTATAGGAATGCGTGCTACGGATGCAAATGACCAATTGTATTTATAAAAAAGCTACTGTATCTCCAGCAAACAGGGTGAAAGGAGAATGTGCGTGATTTTGGAACAATGTGTACGTTGTAAACACAGGAATGCATAGAAATACGTGCTACGAACGCAGGTAATCTTGTGAGCACACGAAAGCGTGATAACAGAAAAATATTTAAGAACTGTTCTAATTTGAGAAAAATACACCGAGTGTCCCTGTTTTTCGCTCCCATGAGCATTAAATAAAAACTTTAAATAAATACAGAAATAAAAACGGAAACGCGTAAAAATGCAAGCTTGCGTATTGCGAAAGCAAGTAAGCTACACTATTTTTGAAGAACCTTATTTACCCTTGGCAAAAGAGCTGACACGTATTATGTGTAGAGAAAAAGCTGCTAAACAGCTCAACCTGCTGCCCCCCTCCCCCTGAAAGATACAGTCATTCATAGAATTATTGAAATGAAGGATTATATCAAAAGTACACTGATAGAGCGCGTTAAGATGAGCAGATGTTTTTCACTGCAATTAGATGAGTCTGTAGTCGATTTGGCCAATTTGCTCGTTTACGTTAGATACGAGTTTGAGGGCATGTCCCATGAAGACTTTTTTGTTCTGTAAACCGCTACCAACAGGAACTACAGGAGAGCACATATTTCAGCTTCTGAATGAATTTATCGAAGAGAATGGCCTCGACTGGATAAAATGCGTCGGAGTTTGTACAGACGGTGCTAGAGCAATGACAAGCCGACATAACGTTGTAGTTGCACGAATTAGATTGGTTGCTCCAGAAATTAATGTACGCATTACAACATCCACCGCGAGATCTTTGCCGTCAAGAAAATGCCTGACGATTTAATATCTGTTAGACTCCGTTGTGAATTGTATCAAGGCTCAAAAAATTAATTCACATCTGCTTTGCTCAACTAAACAGGCTCACCCCTCTCACTGAAATGGTGCTTTTTTATTGTTGTTAATGTTTTTTTTCTGTAAAACACTTTGAGAAGCCACCTTTAAAGGCGCTATATCAAATTAAGTTTATTATTATAATATTTATTATATGTATGTGTGAGTGTGTGCACGCGCGCTCATGTTGGTCATTGAGAATTTTTGGGGTTCCTATGAGAAGATGACTTGTAGGTGGTACTTGGATGCTTTGGTTGGATTAGGGGTGGTACTTGGTCCAAAAAGTTTGAGAACCACTGCTCTATTGTATTGCCATAGACACGGTTCATAGGCAGAAGGTTGTACAGTTTGGTTAGAGCAACAGCAAACTCTTTGGTGCATTTGCAGTGTTGGACCTGGAGGGACAGACTTTTCGGGATGTCTCAAAAGTGACACCTATCTTGGACTCGACCAGCATCAAAATTGTTGAAACTAAGTACAGTGTTGCACACTCATCCATACACAAATGAGGATAAACCAAGAAAATGGACCATCAGAAGACTTGGGAAAACATTCCAAAAGTGGCATGAGGCAACACCGGGTGTTCTGACCTCTCTGAAACATGGTTTAAATTTTGGCGCCTCAACTATAATGTGTAAGATCTCATTTTCCATCCATCACTTCTCTAACCACTTTCATCCACTTCAGGGTTTGCAGGTGAGCCAGAGACTATCCCAGCAAGCAATAGGCATAAGGTGGAGAAGGCCTTGGATGGGAAGCCAGTCCACTGCAGGGTGCACATTGACACACTCACACCAGAGTCAATTCTGCAAGAAGCCACTGAACCTACCATTATGTCTTTGGACTTTGGGAGGAAACCAGAGCACCTGGAGGAAACCCACATGAACACAGGGAGAACACACTGTGCAGGCCAGACTCTCACACACAACCGGCACAGCACACACCATACATGCAAAGCCCATTTGATACAGCTTGCCTTTGAGAGAGACTTTCTGGAATGAAGAACATTCTGGAATGAGTGGAAGGATAATCTGCTGAGAAGATTTAATTCAGATGTAAAACCCCACCTTCGGCTGTACTGAAGCAGTTAGGACGAGTTACGTTTTTTTATATTCTTCTGCTTCTTTGTACCCACTGTGGTGCAACATCTGCTGGTGGAAATGTGCCACAAATCTCAGTAATGTGTCCTGTTGCACATACTTTCACAGCATGAGCTGATATTTAAGACACGGAGAGTGTTTGTTTTTCATCTAAGGCATTGGAGATTTTGTAGTTGCTGTAAAGGGGCTCATTTATTAGGCATTATATGATCCCACAGTAAGACATATGTGTAGCTAAACCCATTTATCGTTGCTAAAAAACTGATATGTCCGTCATGAACAACAGTCTTCCCCATGAATCAAATGCTGGCTCGATATATAGGTTCTATCACCAGGCCTGTGTAGCATCGATGGCAAGAGATGTTTACTTTGGCTGGAAGATTATGAAGTTACAGACTATTTATGAGAGAGACTTTAATTCCTGGAGTCCTGAAGTAGGAAGTAAAAATACATGTTAATTTCCTCAATTACGTTTTCAATAAAAGCATTTAAAATGAGTGTCTCTCCAAAAACAGACAGCATACCAATGCTATCCAACACAGTAAAGGGCATAAGAAGACTGGACAAAAATAACAAGCCATCCAGCTTATCATCCCCTAAACCATGTTAACACCAGAATTAAAACTTACATTTCTGCACTCCTGATCTTACTATGGCTGTTTCTACTGTAGCTATTTGCTGTTTAAACAGGGTCTGATGTTTAAAACATTTGACTATGTCACTGAAATGATTTACATTTCACACTGTTTACGCTGATGTACTGTTGCGATAGGTATATTTTTTCAGGATGTTTGCATGTGTTTGTAGTCAGGACCAGATGTCAATAGTGGAACTTTTCTTAAGGCTGTTAAACAGTGCTTTCCCAGCATTTCACTTTACATATTCAATTGTAACTCGCCTACAAGTACATAATATTTGCATTCCACCCATTAGCTCTCACATGAAACAACAAAATATACCTTCTATTTTAATAATAATTTATGCTACATTTTATCGGCCATAAGAGAAATACTAATTTGTGAAATCATGACAGTGAAACCATATTATAATATGTTCATTGCAGAATACCTCTTTATACACCATTTACCTAGTTTTCTTTGAGAAATGTTTTGGAATAAGATGTCATGAAAATTTGTTTTGTAATAGGCTCTCAAGCAGTTTCTTCTGAGCTTAACCTGCACAACGACAAAAACACTAAAAACTAAAAATGCACTTGGTGGCAGTGACATTTGCTAAGAGCATTTTATGCTACTGGCATAGAAAATGAAAAGAGGCCTTGAGTAATTACAGTTCAGTACCTGAAATGATTTATTGTAGTCATTAAAGTAGGTTCTGGCTTACTGGGATACCCATATTCATCCTCCTCAAGGAACTTTTAGGATTTCTCAAGAAAACCTCCACCGTAATTGCTGTGGAGCTTCACTGACATACAATAAGTCTACTTAGCAAAATTAACTCAGCCACCATAAGGACTGTTTCACCTCAGTACATACAATGAATAATTGTTCAGGGTTTGCTAAACAGACTAGTGAAAGCAAACTGTTGAGAAACTCAACATGTTGAAATGGAAAAAACAAAACTGACACAATATAAATTACAGTCAGCTCACAAGAAGAATGGGATATTGGGTTTCAAAACAGAGCTTGAAGTGACAGCTGAACAGAAGAACTGTGGGACAAGAAAGGAGCATGCAATGAGGGCTATATTTGCATCACTGTGTTTGCTTTGCATGTGAAATTAAAACAGCTCAGGGCTGCCAAGATGTGGTCAGGGTATCACTTGCATTTTCCCCAATGATCATTTCAGTGCAAACGTATGCAGAGCATGTCCAATGTACACAAACGAGTGAGGACGAATGGATTCAATTCATTGCAGAGACAATGTCCAAGCAAATCTGAAACACAAAGAGCAAGTTGAATCCAATGATACACAACCACACAAGAGAATCTTACAGGCAGTCAGGCAAACCTGACAAGTCCCTGAGCTACCTGCCAGTCTGTAGGGCACAGCAAAATGCAACACAGATGTGACAAGTGTAAGAGCTCATAAAGGTCCAGGTCAGCACAAATCACGAGAAACTGCCAGCACACAGCAACGCTGAAAGCTCAAGAAGTATATACTCCAGTATCTATGATATTCAGGCCTACACTATTCCATGAGCTACTGTATACAATGTCTGTTGTCGTGGAATCGGTAAACAAAAGAGAGACTACTGATATGTCTTGGGGAAAAAAAAAGAAAACTGGCCCATGTTTATGTAAGGAAAAACAAATGCCAAGATTAGTTGTAACACTAAGTACAGGCCTTTGTTAAATAATTTATGAATGCTTATATAATCCAGACAAAAAAAAACCCTGGAATAGCCGATCAACACAGTGTGTACCAGAACTAAGAAGGAATACCGTACACTGCAAATTTATTGTGAGAACAGTGCTCCTTTGCTAATTTTGCTGAAAACCGTTTGAAGAAGGTGGTTTTAGATTTCAGACTTGGGGATATTGTTGTGCGAGTGGGAGGGGAAAAGAAAGTTCAAAGCCAAGGTCAAACAGAGTGCACTGTGGGAGCCTCAGGTGCATTCACCCCTCGGCTGGCTTTTGACCTTTGCCTACATTCCTTCCCTCCTGCAATGCTTGACTGCCCTCATTGCCGTCATACCATCTGTCCTTCTGACCTCACAGATGTGCAAAAATAGATGCTCGTAGACGGCGAGTACAGAAAACAGCTCTACCAAGTAGGCTTGGTGCCTAAGATGAAACAGAGCATGTCAAGAGATGCCGTCTCACATGTTATATCTAAAAAAAATGAAGATGCATGCACCAGCAGGAAAGAGGCTTACAGTCTGCAAACCCACACTGAACACAGCCTTCACAGGGTGATCTAGCTCTGCATGGTGCGCAATGGAGGTTCCTAAAACAATAATTTCTGAGTATTCCTGAAAAAAAGCTCATTAACAACAACTATTGTGCAGGGCAGTAATGGATCTTCTATATTCTACAAGAAACAGCCCTTTTGTTATACAAAATTTCAAGGCGACATTTGAAGCCTGTTTAGTCCTCTGTTACAAAAAAGCTTTAGCATACCATTTTTGTTTCATAGTGAAACACCAAAACGGGAACACACACATGCACAAACAGTGCAGTATTTGCACCAGCTTTTTGAGGAAATTAAATTCAAGAGGCACAAAACCAATAGCGAAATGTCAACAGGTGAAGCAGGAATTACACCAACACTGGTTCTGGCATCATCTGTGTTGTCTGCATCAGCATTTCATTATCAATCCCATATGCAAATGCAGTAACCCCAGTCGTCGAGCTCAGCCTAAGGCCCTTAACTCCTCATTGACAAAGTGAGGAAGTCAGCTTTTCATGAACACTTCCCAGCTCCCTTCCTTAACAACAAAACAGTGATATTTTTGTTTTTAGATTCAGTGTATGTCAAAAGGCACTAGCTAGTTTAGTGTTTACAATGGAAAAACAGATTAACTGAAAACAACACAAATACTGCACATTGTATACTATCACTGTGGCGTTAAAGATGTGAAAAGAACTGCTGTCTAGCCTTTGGTGTTATTTGTTTACTCTTCTTTAAACAGCACAGCTTTGACTAATTAAACATACCAATATTTACATTACTGTAGTCAAGTTGGCCAGCAGCCATATCACCCTGTGACTCACAACTGGCAACCCACTGAAGCTAAGCAGGTGTGAGCCTTGTCAGTACCTGGATGGGAGACCTCCTGGGAAAAACTAAGGTTGCTGCTGAATGAGGTGTTTGAGGGGTCAGTAGGGGGTGCTCACCCTACGGTCTGTGTGGGTCCTAATAACCCAGCATAGTGACAGGGACACTATACTGTAAAAAGGCGCCGTCCTTCGGATGAGACGTAAAACTGAGGTCCTGACTCTTTGTGGTCATTAAAAACCCCAGGGCATTTCTTGAAAATAGTAGGAGTTTTACCCCAGTGTCTTGGCCAAGTTTCCCATTGGCCTTTACCAATCATCCATTAATAATCCCCATCTGTGGATTGACTTAATCACTCTGTTCTCCTCCCCACTGATAGCTGATGTGTAGTGAGCGTTCTGGCGCACTGTGGCTGCCATGGCATCATGCAGGCGGGGCCGGGACTGCACATTGGTAGTGGTGGTGGAGCCACCGCATTACCTGTAAAGCGCTTTGAGTGAAGTGTCCAGAAAAGCCCTATATAATCGCAAGGTATTATTATTATTGTTATTTCAGGGATCCTTAAAAAGAAACTGTTGCTGTTGTTGCTGTCTGTGTAAGTTTGTGTAGAATTAAAAAAACACTGTTGATATCCTACTGTTAAACCATACTGTATTATTGTACTGGCTGATGTAATAAAATAAAGATCTTTAGCATTTTGATACTACAGGATTCCTTAGTACTAAGGTTCGAGGTAGACTGCCCATTTCTGTTTATCAGATGTAGAGAAAAAATGAAAGTATTTTTAGTCCCAGTGATAAATTTAGCAGCATTTACAACCTTCCAAACTCCTGAATGCAGAGGCACTGTCTAGCTGAGACAGTTTCAGTAATGAAACAGAAATGTAATAGAGCACTGGACCATCAGCTTGCTGATTACAACACAATGTCACCTTCCAAGTAGCTTTGATACCTTCATAAAATCAGTCTAACGCACTTCTGTGGAAGCAGAGCAATTCTGAAGTGAAGTTACAAATTGAGGACTAAATGTGTCACACTCTTTGGCCTGTCAGGAACATACAGCACAGTGTGTCCAATGCCTGTTGGAATCAGTGTTATGTGGACTATAGGCAGAAGATTGTGAGGTGATATGGATTGTAATGAATGCCAGTGGGGATCAAATTAGCAGGGTGCTCCTTCTGTAGCTACACAGCAATTACTGGATGCCAGCAGGACTCTACTCTGTTTTCTGTCTCTTTCATAGCACTAAAACGGATGCACCAGTTTCAGTTCACAGAGTGAAAAAAACCAGCTGGCCAAGATGTCTTCTGTTCTAAAAGGTTAACACCCGAAAGCACTTGTTAGACATGAAATTAAGATTTGCTTTTGCAAATGAGGAAATAAATGGGAGCAAAATATGTAAATGTATTAAAATATAATAAATGTTTTGTTTTTTAAGATTTGAACAGGACAAGAATATCTGAAAGGACAGGGAACCAACAAATACAGTATGTGAAGAAATACACACTAATAGTAGAACTATGTTTCACAGAAAGCTGAGGAAATAGAAAGTACAGAACTATTGAATTAATGAAATCTAACAACTGGGAATGTGGGGAAGAAATAATATTTTATCCATAAGTATGCATTCTTATAATGGTGGCTGCTAAGAACTACAGTATGATTTGCACTATACAGCACACTATGTAAGATATGAATGATCTTTTTTGTAGTTCTGCAATTGGGCTTTGCATAAAGGAGTCACCTATGTAGGTAACTCTGGACTGCCATAAAATATATTTGAACTTTTGTTCATCAGTTTATTTTCCCCTAAATTGTAACGCCAAGACTCAGCTCTGCTACCCTAACAACCGAGACTGCAGGCATAGGAAGACATTTCTTGGTTCAGGCCTGGACTTTTTTTTCTGGACCTAGCATGCTGTATGCTGCATGCATATTCTTATGCTGTCTGCAACAGCTTGCAAAAGGGAGTTACACTACAGAATGTCTGCAATGCACTAGTGTTAATGAAAGTACACTGTTCTCCCAAGGCAGGTGAACCCACATATGCAATGGTGACGAAAAAGGAAATAGCAAGTCTAAACTTGGGACGTGTATAAAGCGTCAGTGGCGGCTCTGTAGCTCTGAATGCAGCCAAAGCCGTGTCACACTTCCTGCACTACAGTACTGACACAGCTGAAAACATGCACGTCTGCACCCAAGGATACCGTTATCTCAACAGAAGTGAGGGCATTGTGTATGTGTCGGGTGATGGGGGGGTTGGGGGGGATTTCTAAGGGAAATTTTCCAGAAAAGTGAGCGTTTCAGACAGGGATCTTATTCAGTTTCTCTATAGCCTCATGATCCAACCTTTACAATGCATTCTTACAGACAAGCAAAGAACTTTTAAATTGTATCCTGAGCTCACACATGACTTCGACCAATCCATTAGTATCTAACCCATTATTTTTGTCCTACCTCAGAGAGAAGAGCAAACCTTGACACCTTTACCACAACTGGTTGACATAGAGGCCTAGAACTCGACAGCAAAAGCGCAACCTACCTAGTGCACTCTTTAAAGAGTTCTTTACAGGGACTCTGGTCCAGTTTCTCACGGCAATCTCGTACAACTTCCTGAGGTATTTCTGGTAAATGGGCTGCTGACTAAAAATACAGGAAAGAAAGAAAAAAAATAAGCTTGGTTCTCATTTATACTACAGATAACCCTTGAGTGCTGAAAGTACATCAGGGCTGACAAAAATACGGCCTGAACTTTTAATCTCTGACAGCCTGGGTATGAATCATTTCTCATGTTTCCAAAATCAGTTCAGTAACCATGTCATTTCTCATTATATTATCAGCAGTTTATTAAAACACCGCAGACTGACCAGCTTGAGGAAGCATTTTTTTTAAATCCAGAGATTTATGTTAGGGCGTTTGGAAAAAACTAAATGATGTCACAGGTCTGTCACAACCTTGTGCATCAAATTGTGTAGCGGCATTATTGAATTACTCATTTTTACATGATAGAGTCTATAGATAAACACACATAAATCATAGAATTTCATTAGTCTCGAGAAATGTACTCAAGTCAAATTAATCGTTTAATAAATGTGTCCTGGGACAATTCCATGAAGGACAAACGTCAGCATTTCTGTGAATTTAATCAAGTTTATCCTCAATATCTTATCAATTCACAGTTAACTGGTAGCATGTTGCAGGGCTAAGCTTTCTTCTGTTGCTTTACCGTGTAAAACAAAAGCGAAATAGTTCCCCAGAACCATCTTTGGTATTGTGATCGTCTGGGGTTTGCATACCAAAAAAGCAAAGCAATAGCGGTGCTTCAGTACCCATGCTTTCAGGTTAAGAAGGTTTATCAAAAATATTTGGAGAGTAAGAGCAAAGTCGTATTTACCCCATTATTAAAGTACGTGTCTAAAATATTCAACCCACAGTCTCTCCGCTTCTCATCTGGTGTCACTTCATACCCCACCTGTTGAAGACAGAAATCTCATGTTAACATCATTCTGAAAATAATCACAGCCCTGTGTTAATGGATTAATAGTGAGGTACAGTACATGCTCAACAGCCAGATCTTATACAACATACTATGTGGTACTCCCATGGTCTCATTGTTTAAGAAAGGCAGCTGAGAAATTATTTTTATATTTCCATAAAATTTTAAGAAATGCGTCAATATTTGACACAGGCACTGATTCTGTACTGTCAAAGCAGTCACTAGGTAGGAAAATAACTCTTGGAGCAGTGTGAATTTAAAAAACAGGTAAGATTCCTATTTTGAGGCAGTTCATAGGGGAAAATGAAAAATAGGATACAACCAGAATAGAGAAACCAAGAAGCAGTTTTTTTACATTGACAGATAAAGGGTTTCTCTGGAATTTTGATCTTACTAATAACAATAAACTAGGCTGATTAATGACCCAGGTCAAAAGCGGAACGTTATCAAAACATTTGTGATTAAATTTATGGCAAAATTACAAAACACAATCCCAGACACAGCAAAAGCAAGGAGGACTGTGGGAATATGATACAATTCACCACAAGACAATGCGGGCGCAGAACACTGAATGCTCTTACTCCATTGGCTTTTGGAGTGAATAAATCTCAGATCATTAAGTTTTATCATAGATGAGGTGAATACTGAAAGACCATCAGCATGTCCTTTCATTGAAGAGCCCTTGATGACGGTACATTAAAATATAGCCACATTTAGCAAAACAACTGCATGCCAGTTTTAACTGCTGTTTGAACTGTAATATTCCAAATAAACTGTCAAAAATAAGTAATATAAAATGAGCTTTCCTCTTTATGTGTGATAATATAAACTGTGTGCAACAAGACACAGCTTGTTTATTCTTTAGATCAGCTACATCTTTTGGTAAATCGGTTTCCTCACAGAACAATTAAAATAATCAGTTACAGAAAAACATACAAAAAATCTAATTTTCACCACACAGGTTTCTTTAGTTTTGTGTTTTTTATGACTGAGTTTTTTAGTTTTCAAACTATTACTAACAACACTTATAAAAGCTGACCAACGCTGTACAGCTTGAATGTGCTGAATAAAATATGCCTACGCTCCATGCCTTTCTGTGGCATGGTTCATGATGAAAGTCCAGGCCTGTGGCCCCAGGAGAGATTTATATTCAAGACATGCCAGGCCATACACAGCACCAGCCATCTACCAAGCTATTAACACAGCTATGTGATACAGGAAACATTTCAGTGAGGTCAAAGGAAAAACACTTACCACAGCGTCTAAGAACTCAATGCACCGTTTCAACTCTGGCCTGGTATCACAGAACTGTCGAAAGAGAAGTCTTCCAATCGGCTGCTTTTCACAAAGGCTGGAATAATCCCTCTCTGGAGATCGAAAGCAAAAGATAAAAACTAAGAACGAGAAATCATTAAATCTTGCAAAAACATATCACCTTCCAAAAACCTTGTAAAAACATAGCATCCAATCACATGAAAAAAGCATTCTTTATTTCTTTGTTGTCATTATACTGTAGTTCTCTTCTGGGAAAAATACGTTTTTAAGCTCTTTTAACTAGTTATTTTAAATTCAACTTATGAATGGGAGAGAGATTGCTTTCAAAACATGTAATTATTCATTTATTTTGCAAAAGAAGATTGATTAAGTATCAAAATCTACACTGGGTGTTTCCTTCAAACACGCCCCGAACATTAAATGAAAGCAAATTGAAAAACAGCATTTGACGCTGGTTTCTTCATCCATATTTGATATGGATTTCTTTTTCACTGTTTAAAGGAGGTTATTAGAAAAGTGGATTCTCACTTTTCTAAACTGTTATACTTCTGCAGGTTTCCTCATAGACAGTTTACGAATATTTAACACTCTGAACCACTCTTCCCCAAGCTAATAATCTCCCAACATTACTGAAATGTGCCATGTTTTTCTGGTTTGTCCATTAACCTTACAAGTACTTCATGTGTTACACATTCACTGGTTGTAATCAACGGTATTCTGAATTTTTACAATGGGCAATAAAATGTTCATCAAAAAATGTAACATTTTGTTGTGAAATGTTAGATTTTTAAACAGCAAAAGTTCTGCAATATCTTTTCGTTTAATTTCCTCCCCTCTTTATTATGCTAGACGCACTCTATCACTAATTCGTTAAGACTCATTTGTTCTTACTTCAAATCTAAATCAAGAGACTTGAATTATGGATGAACGTAATTGTATTACAGCAGGAAAACAAAGATGCTCTTCAAACCAGAACTAGTGAGAGAAACACTGATGTCATTGTAGCTAAACCAGTTCGAGAAGAATAGCTGTTTTAAACTGTTATGGTATAATAGCAGAAGTTTGTTTTTCCTAACACGCTTGAGAGCCTTGGAATTTCAGTCCAGCTTGGGTGACGTATGAAATGAGTTTCAATCAACAATCCCCAAACAGATGTGAGGCCTCACCTCAAGAGTCATGAAGCTGTCTTCATGCAGAAGGCAGATTTGAGCATAGGCAAATGTCTTCACTTTACATAGAAAAAATTTCATTCAAGTGCTATATAGTGTAACCACAATGCATGCTTGCACTACTAAAGCCTTCTGTACGCAAACCATTCAAATCATAAAATGCAAGTACTACAGTAGTTTAAATGTCTAGGGGAGAACTAGGAGACTTGGTGTTATGTCTTAATTTCCTGCCATCGCAGAAGTACAATTGATTAAATGGTGTTAAAAGAGATACTACATACCGCTGCATCTAGGGAAATATAATGCAGGTATGAAATACAGCTTGACAGAAGTTTCAGGCTTAACGATTTCAGCATTTTGCAAAGCAAAGGAAAATGAAAAGAAATGAAAACACAAAAGATGACAATAAGAAACTCAAACATAACAACTGCCACAGTTGACTCAGAGGGGACATTATCAGTAAAAGATATAAGGAATTTCTACCTGCCAAACAACCGTCAAATTGCTCCTATATTTAAATAAGCGTGTCCCATTGATTGTTCCTTATCAAGTTGCTTTCTAAGCTACATGGGTAAAGTTCATGACACAGAATGATATTACACGGATTACAATGTACATTCTGAACAGTGCTTACAGGTACAGAAAATTTAAGTTCTGCTGAATATATCACAAGTCTACATATATATTTTTACATTTCTGACCCAAACAAGCACAGACACATCTGGGTACACGAACTCACAAACCTTGACACTTGACCTTGGAATTATGCCTCAGAGTGTTCTACTGCATTAAGTAACGGCTTCTCAGTTTTGCAATATGCACAAGTGAGTCATATCGCGTCCAAATGTGCAGCAGGTTTATTTTGGGAAATTGTTGTGGCCCCTGCATTAAAGCCAGCAAAGCTCGAGTTGTGGTTTTCACATGCGCTCTCACAGTACTTGTGTTTGAATCCACCCAGTTTCATGAGTTCAAACTTATTATTCCCGGATGAGACGTGCTATAAAAGAACAGTGCAACCGGCTAACATGCAAGTAAAACTGTCAGATGGGCATTGTGAAATATCGTAAAATTAAATTGGTGCAGCACAGCAGTGAGGAAGGATCATCTGTGCTGAACTGGTCTCCCTCATCCCCTTTAGGAGTAAAGCACAATTATAAAGGGTTTCCAATTATATATTATATAGGGTGTCCCATTTATATTTGGCGCATTCATATTTACATGTGTCATATCAGAACAGAGTTATATTTATGACTAATTTTATTGATCTTTTACAGGTAAGTCATCGAAGATTTGAAAGCTGGATGTACCAACACAAATTAAACTTGTTGAACACTTCCTTTAGGATCGGTGGTGTAATGCATCAATTGTACATCATTTACAAATAAAAAGTCTAAATTATAAAAAAGAAGACTTGTAAAAATGCATTTAGAGCAGTGTAAAACAAGACTCCCATGTTTGTACTTCAATGTAATTTAATACATTGGTGGCTTTCTTTCACAGCCTTTGTTTTATTGCACAAATAAATGTCGCCCAGCTATAAAAGGGATTCCCCAGAATAAAAATAACACCAGCTGTGAACAAAGTTCAAAATCCCAGAAGAGAAGTGTGATGTATGACAGACTGTACGTTTAGCATAAACACACCAGATAACACCAGCTATACTGCTCACAAGGTATTCAGATGCGGTTCACTCATCCACCATTCATGCTGTCCCCCAAAGCTATGCTTCTGAATCAGAGGAACTGGCATGTGTATAGGCATCCTTTTGATCTGCAAAGCTCACTCCATGTAGCTACAGGTGCACAGGGGGTTAAAAACATTCAATGCCAGAATCTACTACAGAGGTACTCTGTCCCAGAGTATCACCAGTTGTCACGTAATAGCAATAAAATAACACGACTAAGTGACCCAGATATTTAAAACAGTAATCAATACTATTGGTGGGATTCTAGAAGTCTCCTGATCTCCCTAACAGCAGGCAGATAGTACTGCTATTTTGCACCAAATAGTTATACTGTGGACTTGGTGGCCTCGTTCGCTGTGCTGTTAGTTTATCCGTCATTTTCAACCTCTGAGCTTTGGTCTGAAGGTAGAATATTTAGGCTTTTCCATAAGACAAAATCAGTCAACAGAACTGATAGAGTTTGACACAGAAACATGAAAATGTACACAAATACTGTTATCATTTATAACATTAGCAAAATGATAATTATGTTTTGAAACAAATCTGTATGTGTATTTCAAAAACAAGACATACAAGCCTCCCCCCACCCCACCCCGTGATGCCCACTTCGTGTAAATGTGTAAATGGCTTCTAGAACTTTGCCACTCATTACTAACAATCATGTTGTGCCTTTGTGAAACCTGTGTATGCCACAGCTTCTCAAGCAGGGGAAAAAGTGATTAGGGAAATCTGTGCAGCGCAAGACCACTTTAGCATGTAACCAATAAACTGCACACCTGGGCGACCCCAAGAGAGTTCCTAAAAACAATACTCTTTTTAGAAATTTGAGCTTGCCGGTTTATTTAATTGTTTGTTTAGATCAAAAAGAGTTTTTTCACCTTTTAACTATCTGAAAAAAAGAGTGAAATTATTGTAATGAATTATTTTCTAAAGTGTTACGTAATACTCATGAATTAAGAAACTATACATAATACATTTAAAATATATTTGTATTATGTTCCCTTAATCAACATTATTTCATCAGGGATAGCCACCTACCATAAGAGCCGACAGTTTGTTATCTTTTTATTTCTTGACAGTATTGCTTGATCCTTACAGGAGTTTGATTTAGCAATAATTGAAACCCATGAAACAACTATAAATATAGTGTTATATTAAAAATAAGCAATACAGACATATAAATAAGACACACAAGCACAAAACACACTGGGCACAAACACATCAGTATTATGTAGCTTATTGAATCAAGTGGGCCTTAAAGCAAACAGTAAATAAAAGGCAAATATTTATAGCATAACCAAAAATCTACTACGGGAAAAATGTCACTATTTTCGGTATTCCCATTAATGTTGTAGAGCAAGTGTGTACTTTCCTTGTCCTGGTGAAATGCTATGTCTACATAATACAGCTCAGTACTTACCTGCCCAAATTCCACTAATTATTGACTTAATTGAACCAGTTTAGCAACTCGTACAGTTCCTAGAAGTGTTGAATACTTGAAAAGACCTATAAAATATTCTCCATAAGCACAGTGATGACAATAACAATATGATTTTACTTTAAATAAGAGACTGTTCATAACTACACATCACACCACCCACCTACAATTTTTCCTCACACAAAAGATTAGAAGTATTGTCTTTTCCTGGTATGTGCGCTAATAGAAAACCTAAAAATTATACTTGTACTAGTGCTAACACTAGTATTGATCCCCTGACCACCACATCTAAAAGTTGTGTAAATCAACAAAAACGTAAGCAAAGAACAGATTTATCCCAGGGGTAATAAATCAAAGACTAGAAAACTGTGACCAAAATGGCTCAGTAACTCATTTAAGAATAAGATAAGGAGAAATAAGGTACTTTATAAAATGTATAAAAAGAACAGGATTAAGATGAAACCAAGTTCATTATAAACGGTATAAAAAGAACAAGACCAAGATAATTACAAAACAGAAATACAGTAGAAAGGAATATTGCAATGGAGGCAAAAACAAAATATTTTTTTACAGTATTACACAGCAAAAGAATATTAAAAGACAAGGTAAAGTGCCTCGGAGATAAAATGGGTAATGTGTAGATCAATACATGGAAAGGACTGTGTATTAAATCAATATCACTTGACGTTTACCAAGAATGAACATACAACATGCATTGGGCTGAGCAAACACAAAGCCCTATTTTAAACATTATTAGCACAGAAGTCCATACAGATACTAAAAGCATTTCAGAAACTAATCTCAGGGCTCTAATGCTATTCCACCAATTGTACATAATAGAAACAAGAAATACTACTCAGACACCATTAACAAAGCTCTTCTAATATTCACTCAAGACACGGGTAATGCCCACTGCATAGAAAATTACTAATGTAACAGGTTTGCAAATAGGCTGATAAAACTGATCCCAGTCATTATAGACCAATACGTCTAAGGTTATATATGGTTATATATAAGATTATAGAAACATTAATTAGAGTTGTAGAACCACAGATATGGAAATAAGATTCTTGGAGATAGTGAACATAGATGAGACAAGATAAAGTTTCTCTCAAATTGCAGGTAGAAAGCACTCAATGTATTGGGAATGTTAGAATTCAGACCTGGGTAAAAGAAAACGGAGCGTAAATAAAAGGAGTGAATACTATAACTAGGGTTTACAGATGATGCCAAACTAGGCTGGATTAGCAAACACTGAATTTGATGTAGACAAATATGGAGTATCACATGCAACTAGCAAACACAAACTACATGTACAAAATGAGACACAATAAGTTTGAAGATGCTAGCAATGGTCTAAAAATGCTGAGATAGATCTAAAAATGTTCAGGTGTTTAAACTGACACATAATTTACATCTTTTAGAAAATATGGGAAAGCAGATATGTTAGAATAAAAAGTTTAAAACTTAGCATTTGACTTAAGTCATGTTAAATTTGTTCACTAGTTGTACAAGTAAAACCTCATTTACATTAGTGCGCTCAGTTCTGATCACCACATTACACTTTACACTTTAGAGATACATTCCTTGGCTAAGGAAATGTCCTTCAGTGAGATGAAGGGAAGGGACCTCATTCAAGTATTCAAAATCATCAAAGGCACTTACAAAGTCAACTCAGTGAACCTGTACAGTATCAACAAAGAAGCATGATTTGGAGGACAAAAGTGCAACCAAAAACAAGAAGCACTTCTTATACACAGAGGGCTGTGGGAGTGTGGAACAAGCTACCCAGCCATGTTGTCAAAGCTGACAGATGACCAGGGTTCTTCCAAGAAATTTCTGGATGAATTAAGGTCATCCAGATCTTAAATGGTGGTAAAAAATGGCTTAAAAATGACAGTGAAGGCTGTGAAAACAGTCACAATGCACTCCCGCAGAGAGAGAGAAAGAGAGAGAGAGGACACAGGGGTGCGAAAAAACGCGCAGCGCCAGGCGAATGCACAACTTTAATGTATGGCTTTCGGGCTCACGTGGATTTGCGCCCTACACCCTGCGGTACCGCTGTGTACATACAGTACGAACATGTTGTGATATCTAGAAATATAAAAAATGTCAATATAATGCCAATAATATTTGCTATTTTAGTTCTTCAAAGAAATGTTTATTTGTTAAAAGAAAACTCATGGTGACAGCTAGATTTGAGCACCCGACCTCTGGGTTATAAGTCAGTCACTTAAACCATCACGCCACCGATGCAGTCATGTGATAAGCACTGAAACAGCAATACATATATCAATGGAAAGTCTTATACTGCTGTTTGTGCAACAGTACATGAATATAGTTATATCGCTATTAATTTATTTAGACCAACGAATCCATATTATTCCCTATAAATTGAATTCTAAAAGTATGCTTTTGTTTACTCTGATAATGAGCATATTCACAGAAAAGGTTAAAATTATCAATTTTCACAAAGTATATAAACGTACAGTAATATGGTCAGAAGGAGCACGTAAAAATGTTTCCGAAATAACCACATGCAGGACTTTGATGCTTTTTCTTTAAACTACCAAGACCAACAATATACAGTACAGCTTACATAATATGTTTATGTTCCTAAATTAATATCGTTTATGAGCATGTGAAAGGCATGGTGAATCGGAGATTCTCAAGACTTACTTTGTATGATTGGAAACGAATGTGTGATCGGATCAACGAAATGCTGTGGTGTTACTTTTTGTCAATGAAAAAATAAAGTATTTTCGTTTACAAAGACGATTACAAAGAACGTGGACCAGGGTAATACTTTGAGTTTACAGCTTGTCCAAGGTAATTCATTATTAATACTATTAGTTATATCTTCGGTAAAGACTTTGATGCATAAAATATTTCTGCATAATTAAAATATTTATGATAAAGGTGGTAGGTTGTCTACTTTTGTCCAGCTGAGCAATCTTGCTTTAATAAAATATACAAACTTTTTAATGTATAATGATTAACATGCTGTAATGCACAGTTTAAATTTAAAAGTCTAAAGAGTATACAACTTAAATTCTTAATTGAATAAAGATTGTCCCTCAACAGTGATCGAGATTCGAAACCGGGTGTTTTCTGGTGACAGCCCAAATGCTGTACATGAGGGGTTAAGCTTTATTAGCTCCACCTGGAGGTTTTAACGAGGTGATTACGGATACTATTAACATAATCAAATTTGTATACGGTAAAGCTCGGTATGACGCGAAATGATACGTTTTGATGCGACACGCCCACCACGTTGTACCGCAGCGTATCCCGTATGGCCTGATTTTTAGAGGAAGTTGAGTTAAAAGTTTAGAGGTTCCAAACTTTCTTTACCCCAAAGTACATAAAATAACCATCTTTAAATTAATACTAAAACTCACAAATAAGGGACTGATATCTAGTGTCCACCTGTAACAGAGCATGTAGAATCAAGCCATCAGTTTGAAAGGATATTGTATCCCATGGCTTTAGCTTTGCTGTAACAATATGTGGAGTACAGTGAATTAGTTTGACCCAAGATGTCTATTAGTACCACTCTTTTGATGATCTCTATCATTTTGCGTCATGTTTACCTGCCTCAAGGCCTGTTTGACAGCTGTGTAAACACTGAGACAATACCCATTGTTTTCAATAAGGTAATCCTGCTGGGAAATGCAAACATCTAGCTAGCACCACTAGCCACAACAATATCATACTCATTCATTGTCAACTGGTTTGCAGTGCATAATTAATTTACTCATTAAGTTCATAAGAATTTACATATACTGCACCATATATCTTGATATGCTATAGAATACATGTTGTTGGGATAACTTAACTCTCTATGGGAGCTTCAAGTTTGTAATGTAAAATATGCAATTTGACCACATTTACAACCTAATGGATGAACGAAATGAGTGAATAAAATGAGCTCCATGTCAGTTGCTTAATTTGTAGAGTGGGTAAGGTTTTAACCATTATAGAATACATCTATTATATGCAAAACATTGTACAGATGTCAAACCTTGAAGACAGCTGGCATTCAATTATAATAATACAGGGATGGTGTGAGCCTTGGTAAACATACAATCTGTTTATGTGTTAATTATAATGCTAATTTATTGCATGTTATTGGCAGTCAAAAAGCAGCTGTAAAAACGAGGTTCTGACTCTCCGTGGTCATTCAAAAATCCCAAGACGTTTCTCAAAAAGAGGAGGGGTGTGTCCTGGCCATATTTCCCCCTCACATTTACCTGTAATGGCCTTACTAATAATCAACATCAATTAACTAGATTTATCACCCAGGTAGGGGCTACACATTGGTGATGGTGGAGGGGAGTCCCCAATACTTGTGAAGGGCTATGAGTGGAGTGTCCAGAAAGCGACAGAAAAGCGCTATAAAAGCATAACAATTTTTTTATGCATCAGCCCAAGGACGACACCCTTTTTACAGTATAGTGTCCCCATCATTAGTACCCACATAAACAGCAGAGTGAGTGGCCCCTCCAGACCCCACTAAAACCTCTTGCAGAAGCAACCTTAACTTTCTCAGGAGGTCTCCCATCCAGGTAGTGGCCAGGCTCACACCTGCTGAGACTCAGTGGGTTGCCAGTTGGGTATGTCAGCAGGGTGATATATTTGCTGGCAAGTATTTTGTATTTTCTATCCACTTACTGTATTTGTTAAGAATGCACAAGAAAATATTGGTTTCACCGACAGACATGAATGTTCCCACAGAGGGTTATATGAACACAAAAAGTTTGTGTAATAGGGGAAAATAAAAGAGTAAAGGCTGAGTTCAAATTCAAGGACTAAACCTGTTGCACTTGCAGATGATAGAAGAACAGAAAGGGTGCTTGCAATATAAAAAAAAATCTAAACTGCTATCCAGGACTGAGTAATCATTATAATAATAATAATAATAATAATAATAATAATAATAATAATAATAATAATAATAATAATAATGCTTACATGAACTTCATATAGCACTTTTCTGGATAGCAGTTAAATAACAGTGGTGAATCTATCTTGTTAAGGCATTCTAAGAGTGCCATACAGACTTTGTGTCTCTGTGTTTGACTTGACCCATCGTAATACTGGCACAGGAAGGTTTTCTGCATCATGACTGCTGCACCATCTCCAGCTTCCCATCCACAGGGAGAGGAGAATGTCCTTGATAATGAACGACAAGCGGCTGTGCGTCACCAGGCTCAGGATGCGCTACATTCCTGATTTAGAGTGTGGCTTTACAGAAAATCCCTGCAAATCTCAACTTTCCACTTTCCAAATAGCAGCATATATTCATTTAAAATTTGAATCCTGCACACCAGTGAGCCTGCTGAACTTAAAGGCACAGGCTGGCAATGGAACATGGAAGTAGCAGCCCATCTCGAGATACGTGCAGGGCAAAGTGTGTTTTTAATCTTCTCTCAGCCTGCCCTACCACTGTGGTACCCCACCGCAAATTTAAAGCATTTGTTGAGTTTGTGTTCATTCATGATTGCCCTAATACATAACATTAGCTAGCAGAGTGATAAAATCTTATCAAAAAATGAAACCAAATAACAGTAATACCACAAGTTTCATAATGTCTCTTCTTCACCTTAAAAAGATTGCTTATTTTGTCTAATGAAGATTTCTGAATGCAAAGCAGAGACACTTTAAGTATCCATTTCAGTTAGTTTGGAACCCATTTCGTCATTTAATTTCCAATTGTAACAACAAGCAAACCCATGTGCCTCTTTATGTGGTGGGGCTCCATGATGTTACTGTCTATGCACAGCTCATTTAAGAAAACCAAACGTTTGGAATTAAAGACAGGGTGGAACACTGAGCCAACATTTTTTAAAAATATTTTCCACTACCTTGATGAAATATGGCACCGACTATGTCACTACAAGTTTGAAATATGACTCGGTCTTTTTTTTCAGAATGCAGGTATGCTTTGGTGCAGCACAGGGCTCATATTATCCTGGAAGTTTTCCTCCTGGGATATTCTCTCCAGGCTTCATACAGAAGATTCCAAAAACTCTGCACGTCTGGCAGAGTTTTTCTCTCAGAAAGATTGTGTGCGCACACACACACAAATTGATGCTAAGTTCCAGGTTTTTATGGGGGCCATGCAGGACAAAATGGATATTTTCTCATTATTCTCTTTTTTTTGGCATTATGCAGATTATCGTTTGGGAGGAAACCAAAAGGCAAGTCAGTCAACTGGCATAATGTTGAAACACTGTGGTGGGATAATGTTCCTGCTTGAACACATGAATACATTGAACAATACAATATTTTAGATTTTTGTAAAACACAGGCCTATTTGTTTACAATATTTGACTAGATTTCAGGCAAAACATTTGGGCATCCACTGTCGAAACGAAACAATTTGTGACAGCTTTTTTGTTTTACAATCTTTTCTGCTGGTCATAATTTTATCCAGATCAAGCATAAAAAAGTTATATGTGCTCAGATCAGAATATTCCAAAAGCTTTCAGTGGGAAATGCAGCATGCACAAAGCGTTTCATGCATTTTAAATACACCTCAAATCCTTAGGTGACTCCACGAACATCTTCTCAGTCACTTTTGGAGACTGGCCCTCAAATCTACCTCAGGACATAAACCAGTCCGGTGGTCCCAATAGAATCTAAAAGAATACAGATTGGTAATGATGGGCAATTATAGAGACAAGCCCAGGAAGTGAGAATCCTGACTCTTCATGTTAGACCCTGCTCACACACGCTTCTTAAATAAGTAAACCAACTCTGGTATTGCCCCTAGAGTGTCTTACCACGTGTGAACAGTGTTCAGGGGGCCGCTTCTGTTCCCTGGCCAACCTACATGGGCAATTTCCAGAAATTCCCTCCAGTTATCTAATATGAACACAGGTGTGTCGCTCTGGGCAAAGTTTTGTGCTTCATATAACATCATCATAAAGATAGAATTGTTTAAAAATGTGCAGTCATGAAATGCTCATACTATGAGTATGTAGGAAAACAACAGTAATAATAAAAAAGTTTTATTAGAAAATAATATGAATAGAGCACCAGAGAACATCCCTTTTTAAAATACTATATTCCATATCTATATCTATGTATGTTTGTATACTGTTTCAAGACCTGCATTTTTTCCCATTGTGGCTTGTTAGAGATATATTCAAAGAGTGGCCAAGAACCTTTTACAATTACCATACAATATAGGTTTGTTCCTTATCGGTTTTCAGAAACATTTACATTTTCCATTGAGTCACTGAAATACTGAAATGTGTCAGCAATGAAAGGTGAACAAATGATCTCTTATTGAAATAAAAAATAGATAAAAATCTTAGAATAGAATTTTTCTTTCTATAAAAACCTTTAGAACTATACTCTTGTTTAACTATCTTACAATGACTTAATGAGGTAAGCACCTTTTAGTTCAATCCCAGGCAATTATTACAGTCCCAGCTATGCTCAGTGGTATCTTCCAGAGTATAAGAATTTTACTTTTTGATAATAACAGCTACTCAGGACTTAAGTGCGAGAACAGGAGCTAGCTTTCAACTATTTGTTATTCTGTGAGCGTACTCTGCAGGATAGACCCATTTGAATGATTGCCTTTTTTTTCAAGGGGTCTTTAATAGGCAGGCAGAGATGGCTCTTATATACTGTACAAACATGTGCTGAACAATCATGTGTTCTGTGGAGGGACCTTTACGATAGTTCAAGCCTCACTTCAGTTGTCAATAGTTAAATGTACCATATAAACACATGCCTCACTTATGTGTTTAAAAGGCATATTTTTAATTTAGTTAACTACCTCAGCTCATGAAATGGACCATGATAATAACAACTATACTGTAGACTAACGCTTCATATTACTGCATGAAAATAAAATAAAATGCATTAAACAGAACTATTACAATTGTTTGACCATCAGTTGGTTTCACATCAGGGCACTGTGTACTCTACCACTGAACAGTAAGAAACACCTTTTTTATAATTAATAATAATCCCTTATACTTATACAGTGCTTTTCTGGACATTTCACTCAAAGTGCTTTACAGGTAATGGGGACTCCCATCCACCACCAATGTGCAGCCCCACCTGGATGATGCGACGGCAGTCAAAGTCCACCAGTACGCTCACCACACATCAGCTATCAGAACAGTGCGATGAAGCCAGTTTATAGATGGGGGTTATCAGGTGGCCATGATTGGGAATGGCCAATGGGAAATTTGCCCAGCACGCCGGGATAACACCCCCACTCTTCTCGAGAAATGCCCTGGGATTTTTAATGACGCAGAAAGTCAGGACCTTGGTTTTATGTCTCATCCAAAGGACAGTGTCATGAAAAGGCATGAAACCAGCTCCTCAAAGTTTCTCAAAGTTGTTTGAGATTTAAACTCTTTCATGCATTTTCAGCAGGCAACGTACAGTAGTTGACAGCAGGCTCGTTGATTATTTCAGCTGCGGTGTTCCAGGCTACGGAAAAAGACTAGGCAAACGATGAAACCAAAGTGTTGCAGCAGAAGGGAATACAGTGCTTAGCCTTTTAAAAAGACATTTCTTTAATGAACCATTTATTTTGAAATGCTGTATTTATATGATTTTTTTTTTAAGGAAACCACTTCCCTTATTCTGACAATGATTAAATTAAATATTGATCTCTGTATTAGAGGACAATGCCTGACTTCTACTTTTTTCATCACAAAAACACAGTGTGGGGAATGCAAGGCAAACAAGTAAAATAAACTTTATTGTCTCCCGGGGGAAATATTTTATGGACACGCATTGCTTCTGATCATCTGCATCCACCATAATCATCACATCAGACATTACATATGTATATCTGATTTAAAAAAAATGCATGGCTTTGAAACACACAGTTTGTCACAGCAAATATTCGTATCTATTTGATCTACTTTTGGGAACACCAAAACGTTTACCAGAATGAAGAAGTTGATATTCAGAATTAAGGAGATTAAAATGATCCAATTTTTTTCCATCTGACTAATCATGTATTGTTAAAAAATGTGTGTAAGGAGGAGTGCTGATTCACTCCCATAACCTTCATTGCTGTCTGGAAAAGAAGGGTGATTTTTTCTCTTAATTGGACCAATACGTTACCAAACCACACTGTTATACCATATCTAATAATGTTCTGCATTACAGCCTGGAGCATTATTTCCTGTCCAACTTCAGTCACTCTTAATCTTTATAAAAATACAGATGCTGCTGAACTTTGGAACAAACACTCTCAACCTGAGTAGTCCAGCTCAGGTTCCTGTCTATGTATATTGTATATTAGTAAATTGGGGCGGAGTGGTGGCTCTGTGGCTAAGGATCTGTGCTTATAGCTGGAAGGTTGCCGGTTCAAATACTGTGGCTGGCAGAGGAATCCTACTCTGTTGGGCCCCTGAGCAAGGCCCTTAACCCCAACTGCTCCAGGGGTGCTGTACAATGGCTGACCCTGCACTCTGACCCCAGGCTTCTCTCTCCCTATCTGTGTGCCTGTGTGTTTCATGGAGAGCAAGCTGGGGTATGTGAAAAGACAAATTCCTAATGCAAGAAATTGTAAAGGGCTAATAAAGTGATCTTATCTTAAATACTTACAGCATGTGAATTAACCAGGTTAAAATGTTCATTGTGAATCACTACATACGAATGGTCACCAACAGCTTTGGGATTAACCACCATTTCTGTAGTTTTCTTTTCACTTTCATAAGCAGGTTTTGTTTGTCGCGCCAATGTACAAACTTATGAATTTCTCACATATGCATAGACAAACTGCTTTCTCTATACATTAAGCCAGGCACAGCTGTATCATCTGAGAATTTATCAATATAGATGCCTTGACTATTGACTATTGTACATTCATTTGCATATAGTGTGAATAGAATTGGAATAGAACTCACACAACCCTCAGGAGCACCTTAACTAATAAATAGGTGCTCTCAAACATATAAAAAGCTATGGAAAAGAAATATCTAGTCTGCATCACACAGCATTCTAAAACTAATTTTAGGTTTAGTTAAATTAAATGCAACTGGGGCTTTGAATTTTAGTCTTAACACTTAATTGCTGGGATTCTGTTGTCTTAAGGAGTTACAGATGTTCCTTGTTTTCATCCTACAGTATCTGACTGAACTCACTGCTCTGAAGTTTGGGTACTGGGTATCATTTTGTCACATATTAAATTATTTTCAATTTTAAATTTGTGACCGAATAAACACCATCAGGGATTAATATTACACAGAATAAGAATTTGTGCGGGTGAAAGTGGTTAGCATTGCTTCCTCGCAGACGTGGGGCTCTGGTTCAATTCTGGACCTGGGATGCTATCTGCATGGAGTTTGCATGTTCTACCTGTGTCCTACATTAAACATAACCTGGATTTTATCCAGTCATGAACTGTATCTAAATTTTATATAATTGTTTTTTTAATCTGATTTACTTTACCTCCAGTATTTGCCAATCCTTCTAATTTAGTGTCACTGGAACACACTGGAAGATTTCAACAGTTAGTTATACAAGAACCTACATTAGATCATTGATATACATGCAGAAGAACAGTGGTATCTAGTACAGATCCCTGTTGCACTTCATTAATCATATCACCCCAATTTGAGCATTTAGCTTTTATCTATACTCTGTTATTATTTTAATTAATTCCCCATCTAAACATGTTTCCCTGAATTCCTACAAACTGTAGTTTGAGAAGAAATCTTTTATAAGCAGCTTTTTTTTTAATAAAGGGTACATTCCTTGACTTAAAAAATGTTAAACTCTGACAGGCTGAAAGAACTAAATCTTGTTAAACACAGAAGATCAAAAGAAAAGAAGAAATGTATTTTTTATTACAACTAGGGGCACGTTTTTCACCGTAAAGTTCATTATGAAAGACGGTTTGCACAGACCACATTCCCCCATCCTACTACAAGGGCTAATGGTGTGACTAGCCCCATCAGCAATTCCCAATAGGGTGCAAAATATGAGCACTTCTATCACATTTATCTAAAAAAACACAGTGAAGTAAAACATTACGACAGAAAAAGATAATAATGGGATGTCCAATATCACTAAGCATACCCAGACAAGGTACAAAAACACCTTTGAAGTAAAAAAAAAATAATTGAAATAACAAAAACGCCTAAATAACTGAAGGGTTCACTGAAGAACAAATTTTATTGGGTTTACTTATTTTTCTGAGTGTTGTGTATCAGTTTTTTTGGGGCAACTTTGGTTTTCACTACTAATTTAAAAAAATCTAAATTCTAATAACCTGATTTACAGTTGGGGCTTTGATTTTTTAAAATGAAAAATAAACCAGGTTTATCAGGCCGCTGAGATCTTAAAGCACTGTACTGCTGTCTCTTTTTTGTGTCGGGACATAAAAAATGGAGGAAGGCAGACATCTGAGTGACTCACAGTGAGTTGTCTTTTTGCGTAGGCTTGAGTGACCCTTAAATGTTTTTTTTAGCACCTACCTATTGTTCGCCTCAATTCCTCGCAAAGACTGATATGCGGCAGCTTCAACATCTCCTTCCACTTTTTACTTCGGCCATTCCTCTTCCCACCACCACCTGCAAGGGAAGATGAAAAGCTCAGTCAAAGCGAAACCAATTTCAGAAGAGAAGTCATTAACCACTTATAAGAAATAGCAAGTCAACAGGCTCAAAGGTTAAAGATGCTCATCTAAGCCTTAACCTGAGCTCTGTGATGCAGACACTGGGTTTGAGGCTGTATCATATATGATATGATATATGATATATCATGTAGAAAGCTGCGTCAGCTTCCATGCAAAGGAACAAGTAAAGGTTTATGCCATGCTGAAAAGAAAAGAACATGTTTTGGATGTGGAGCCTTCTTCAGGTGTGATACTTTTCTTCTCTTTTTGGCATGGAATAAACCCTTACTTGTTCCCATCATATATCATATATATGATGTATATAACATATAATGTTTGATATATGAGATATATATTATGATAAGGAACAAGTAATAGGTTTATTCCATGCTGAAAAAAAGAAGAAAGAGAACACAACGTTTCGGCCGTGGAGCCTATGATATATGACATATATGTCATATATCATAGACTGTGCCATATCATTAGCAGATTGAGACGGGGATCCCTCTGTGTGGTTGGACACTACCAAGGCTAGAGTTGAATTAGCCCCCCAAAGGACTCTCGGCAACTGGCAAAACAGCACACACTGCAACAGCCATGGCAACCTGTGTTCTCAGTGCAGCCCTCTTGTACAGGACTGCATAACCTGTCACATTTTAAAATAAATATGTCTCAAAGAGGTGTGGCTCAAAGGAGGAGTCAGTCTAGGCTTCTTCATTGTCTCGGTGTGCACTGTAGTTGCAGGGCTCATAGCTGAGACATGAATATATACAACTGGTAAATAACTGGCTATTCAATTTTTGTTAAATCCAGAATGTGTGCTTGGGCCAGCCAATCCTTTCCTGGCATGAATAAATATGTGAAGAATGATGAATTTACAAAGCCAGAAAATTGCCATGCATGAAAGGAAGTATGAAAACCATTTGAACTTTTAAGAGTTTGATAAATCTATACAAATTCTAAATTTACTTCCACTTATTCATCATTAAATTGAGAGTACAGCTAATTCTATTTTCCCAGTCAGTGAAAACAGCTGTATGGTTTTAGCTATCACTTCTAGGGGTCACACAGCGGCACTAAGTAAAATACATGTAATGGAAAGTTGTAAAGATAACATGGGAGGGTTCATAAGAGACATTACATTATGTTCCTTCCTAATAAACTGATGTTTGTTTAAGAAATGTGAGAACCGTTTTGAAAATCCCATATGGAAGAAAAAAAAGAAATTATGGTTTAATCAAAGTGATTCTATCAAATTTACCACATCTTAATGTTGTGCCTGAATTACCTTTTGGTGCATTAGACTTTTCTTGAAATTGTGATTTTGCACCATACTGAAAAATTATATTTAGGCTTATAGAGAAGTCTGGTCTCATTCCTAAAGAAACTGTCAAGAAAATAGCTCTTTCAATAAGGTAATTCCAGAATCATACCGCTGTCCAAAGCTCCTTCATTCAGACCATTACAAGCTTATTCTCTTTCTGGGAAGAGGAATTCAAAATTAAAGTGTATAAATTACATTAGTGGAAGAACCAAATATATTTGGCAATACATTTTATCTTTTCTAATTTGCCCACATCCTAAGAGGAGAATTTGACGTTACTGTAGAAAATTAACTCTCCGCGTTCTAACTCAAGCCCAGATTTACTCAAATATGCTCGGCTTTACTGTAAGAAAGAGACTATGATATTCCATATAAACAACACTAAAATACAACGTTTCAAAATATATTTTTTTAATTTCTTCATCTAAAAAATTCAACTTCAAGAAAGAAAGAAGATAATTGTAACTTCAATTACTTTTAGAGCAGGTCAGGTATAGTATAACAGGATTCTCCCTCTTCATGCGTGTTAATCAAAATGGAAAATTTCTCTTATAAAGTGTCCCAAAGTCATTATCTCTGAGCGGCATTTTTCTTTTAACTTTTTTACTTGCACTTTTTAAAGGGGGGCATAAGGGTGTATCGAAGTTTTGGGGACCAAGCTCAAGCAGCCAAAAGTCTAAGTTACAGTTGCTTAATCTTTGATAGGCATTTCCTGATGACGATGATACCCATGTAAAAAAGTTATAAATACATACAACAAACATTTCATACGAATCATTTAAACTGGTATGACAATAGTGGCCTTTATTACAATGTGTAATATTCATGTCCCACTCTTCTTCCTAAGAAGTAGAGAAGCTAGATAAACGTTTGGTCATTTGAACACACTATCTCCGAATCTCAAACACTGAAAGGCCCTTTTTATAGGAAATGCAAGCAATTCAAGCGTAAAAAATAAGCAGGAGGAGAGTACATTCCATCATATGACTTGATCATATCATTGCTGATTTTTTTCTTTGGTCAAGCCGAATTATGGCAGCAGCTTTCCTGTCTTCTAGCCTGATTACATCAGACCACAGCCGCTAACCAAGACTAGGTCCAGTCGGAGACCTCAGATCCGGTCAGTACTGA
Organism: Lepisosteus oculatus; assembly: GCF_040954835.1. Lineage (NCBI taxonomy): Eukaryota > Metazoa > Chordata > Actinopteri > Semionotiformes > Lepisosteidae > Lepisosteus > Lepisosteus oculatus. Next base: position 40,564,885 of record NC_090696.1, on the reverse strand, counting down.
GATGGGACACACCTCCAAGGAAAACCAGCTTGCTGCGGTGAGCGATAATGCACCTTTAGGGGGCTCTCTTCTGCCTCGACCTGGACTTTTATACCCCGTACAGTGACTGGAGACACCAGTGCCATCCTTCATATGGGTATGAAACCAAGGATATGGTGACTTGACATGGTCGTAAATTGATAAATGGAGTGGTTTATAATTTCATAAATGTGCATATTTGCACAATACACATTCATACGTGTTGTGGTTCTTTACACTGTTCATAAACACGGTGTTAACCATGCGGTTTCCAGGACAAATATGCAGAAGTTTCACTTCTGTTTCACTTCTCCACCTGATCTGTTGTGGTGGGAAGATCAGCGCATATGGGCTATTGTACATGATCCATGTGGGAGCTGCACTTCACTGAAGGATGAAGTGTTTCCCCTTCCTCTGTAAGCAAAACACTATAGGTTCCTTTGGGATGAAAAGTGCCGCATAAATGCAAGGAATTATTACTATTATCTCCATGGAGAGTTCTAAAAAACACCCTTGGGCACACATTCATTAAGTGTCAGGTCAAAAGCAGTTGACAGGCGTTTCTGTGAAATGCATCAAAATGTGACAATTATCATAATTATTATCATTTACAGTACAAGAAATGGTTTTATCCGTAATTGAAAGTATAAGCAGTATATTACAGCATAAGCACCGTCCTTTATTCTAATTTACAGCACACTTCTTCTCCTCTTATTACAAAAACTACAGGCTGCCTGCTGAGCAGGAAAGAATTTCAGCGAGTGATCGTGTTAAATCCTGACTCATGACGAACTCCAATGCCTGGAAAATTTTTGTGCCGGGACAAGCAGCGAGGATACAGGTTTTCAGAAGTTCCTGACTAGAGGAAGGCACACGGGAGGATAACAGACAACAAGAACCGCTCGACATAAGATGAAACGTCTGCTTCACATAACATTCTGGTTGTCTCGCTCACATAGAACATATCGGGAACACTTGGCAAAGGGCGAGAAAAACACAATTTGGCTCCCTGCTCTGAAAATGTCATTCTGTGAATGAAACAATGTAAATTAAGCAGCTAATCATGTGCAGCGGATATCAACATCCGCTCCTTGAACCGGAACGCCATTCTTGTAAAGACTGTGACAGAGAGGGAATGTGTTCTCGCCAGGATCCCCTAAGTGTTTCTGCCTTAATTCAGTTATTACAATCCAAACCGTTACACGGGGAGACTGCCAAGGGCAGCCAAAATGGGGAGAGCAAAAACGCTGGCCTCCATTGTGAAGCAACATACGGACCATTGGCAAGAACAAAAAACTAAGAAAGGCCTTGCTTACAACTCTTCGAAACCAAAATACCCATGCGATCTCAAACTCAGCTGACATTGTAAAATTTGTTCTAATATAATTAAAGGTAATGTTGTGTGACTTGTGATTTATAGCTCTTACACATTTTTATACAGCCCTCATTTCAAAAGGAAGTGCATACACAAATGGTTTCTTGCCTTCTGCTTATTCTCTAAGCTGGTATTTAAATAGGAGTTGGATGCATTTTTATGTTAGAATTCCAGCTTGGGCAATATATCAAGTAAATTGTTGCTGCTTTTGTTGCTTAATTTTTAAAGCAGTTTAAATTTAAAATGTTTGCCCAATAGATTGTACAAAAAATGCTGTAAACTGGTCAGCGCTATACAATACATTTAACATCACCCTTACAGGTTTTCCCCCAGTTGGTCACTGAATAGCACATAATATTGTTTCCAGTAAAATAAAATTTGGCTAAGATGAGGTTTTTTAGTGTTTTTTAGGTAAACTTTTCAGTTCCAGGCCTTTGCAGCTTTCCCTTGGGAATCGCTCTGCCTTTAAGGAATTTTGTTTATCCATACTTTAAATACAGGCTTGGGCCAACAGGAAATATTACAAAATCATCAATTTTAAATGACATAACCCACTAAACAGTCAAGGAGACAATAACCTTAGCTCTGTGTGAATTTCTCAACAATGAGGAACCCTGAGACAGAAAACAGTTCCTAACATTTAAATTAATTCACCTTTCTGTATGATGTCCCACAGATTTAAAACCTTCCACCCTGTCTTCAAATTTCTGTTTTGCTAGCTTTTTATCGTGTTTTTTATATTTCTCTGAAATTCTAAAACATGAAATACCTTTTTCTGCCCTGTTTCGTTGTTTCACACAATCCCACATTTCTACCACCTTAAAGGTGATTTAACACTGGTATTTCACATTAGTAAAATACCAACGTTACTTTTTTTAGGAACTTTCTGCAATTTCCCTCACAGGATAAATAAAGTATCGATCTAAAACATTGGCACCTAAAGACAGTTACTGTCAGAGTGCTGTAATACACTATATAAAAAAGCGATTAATAAAAAGATAAGAAAACATCCCTTTTCATCTACCTTACAAGCAAAGGACTTTGTCTCTTGTAAACAAGATAAAGAACTTATTTGTCACAGAAATACTCCCTCATCCTCATACGATTCCCAAACAGAAGCAAGACACTTTAACAAAAGGCTGGTAAAAAAAATAAGCTAAAAAACAGACACTTGGTTACCAAAGTGACAGAGGAGTATAACAACCCAGGTCAGGACGCCCTGCTTGTATTTTTTCCTCATTGTTCGCACTGCAGTCAAGCTCCCTGTTCAAATCACTTCCCCCATCCTAGGCAAAAAGACATTTATTCCAAAACCTTACTTCATTTGAAATAACACAAACTCATACATGGTCTGGGTATCGCTCAAGGTCATGATTTTACTATGGATTATGTTAAATGAATATCTCAATGCAATGCTTTAAACCTTTTAATTAAATACAGAAGCAAAATGATTGTATTCAGTAAAGCTGCACTGTACTGTGAAAACCCACCTTCACCATTCTGGCAAATATTTCAGCGAGTCTTTATAACTTTCCAACACTGCGACAATGTCCACAACCTAATTTTTTTTTCTTACATGAAACAACATACAGACAGATTGAACCAAGTTCTTAACCTGCTACCTGCAGGTCTGTAAGTGGGAGAGTGTGCTATTTGTGATTTCTGTTGCGATGTGTACAGTATTGGCATTTTTGTTCCCGAAATGACCTACAATGCCCACAAGCCAAATCAAAAGACGATATGTAACAAACACCACCTTCACATCAGTTTGAAGATCAGCCTACACCACTCTTATTTATTTGAATAATAAATGAACTATTAATAACACAGAAGCAGATATTATAACACATTTGTCATTGTTTCATACTTGTTTTGTAATATTGAGAATAATAATGCAGGTCTGGTTTTACTTTTTGAAAACATGCAAACATTTCTGAAAGTCTTCATAAGTTCCGTGGGTTCCAATGTCAAGCTAATGTTAATGTGTTTAAATACAGTAACAACAAAATCTGTGACGCTCACGTTTTAAGTTTATGTTACTCTTCACAGGTTAATTCCTTTTGTTTAAGGCAAACATTAACATCAACTAAATTCTCTCTCAGTCTGACGTTTGGAAAGCCTTCCCATTTAAAAAGAAGTGTTGATAATTGTTTACAATTTGAATAATAACATTTCAGATGCCTCAAATCCCATAATTCTGTTACTGTGACATATGCATCTGGAAATATTTATTTTTCAAGTCTTAAGGCATCAATCTTTACTGTGTTATTCGCTTTAAAGGATGACAAATTGGTAAGCACATATATTTTCGACAGTTATATTAAAATACAGACATTAACATAAATGTTTTGTTTTACTACAGTATTTTGTGTACTGAAAAATACACGTCCAAAATGGAGAAAGCCGGTTAATTCCCATCAACATCATAAAAGATAAAGTAAGATATTGGCTGGGTTATTTACAACTTGAACTGCAGCAGATACATCCAAGATCAACTAATTCTCAACTGTTTTAACATTTACATAGAACAAATCTACAATAAGTTTTGAAGCCTCTTGTGCTGCACATTTAATTTCCCCACATTTAGAAACCCTCCTGATGTTACACTGGTCACAGCCACCCCACGTTATAAAATCAGGGTGATCTCCCAAATGCAGGTTTAAATGTGCCTGTGCTTGCAATATCATAACACCCTAGGAATCCCTGTTGAAACACCTACAGAAATCAGACAAATAAAAGTTTAATTCATTATCTTTAGTGTGGTACCTCATTTTATTCCTTTGAACTTTCAAGTACTATAAATCTCACTGGGAAAATAGTTTAGCTTGTCTGTAAGCCATCCACACAAAGTGGGCTCGGCATCAACTTTTGAAAATTCTGTTTGAATTTCACCCTCTGCCTCTCTGTCCACTGCACCTTGCTTGATTTTTACTAAAGAAGTATTGCTGTCTACCGTGCCTCATGTACTGTGGATCTGTTGATCTGGAACGCTCAAGACAGACTGCATTATGGGAGAAGTAGAAGCCACGACCTTACCACTTCATAGCTGATTTCGCACTATAGCAGGGCAGTGCTGCAGCTTGCCAATGGCACACAAGACGTGAAATAATTACAGCTAACTTCGATTAGTTAACACCATGAAGCAACCAGGCGAGTCAAATGCCCTTCAGAAGCAGTTAAAGATAGTCCACAAAGTGAGAGATGCACAGTCTCACTAGAGCAATGAAACCTGTGCAATGTAGTTTAAAACAGTAGTTACTAAAAACTGCTCTTTAGATATTACTGTCTGACTGGCTACACCTTAACACGCACCACTCTTTTAATTAAACATCCCTTTTACAAGAGAACGTCAGGAAAGCATGTAAGCCAAGAACATTACAACAGCTGTTCCTGTGATTAACCTGAAAAACTAGGTCATTCAGACTTAGTCCTACATGATGAATCACCTAAGGTGAGACTTCAAAATAAGCATTTCTAACACCATACCAATTTGTTGTGACCTCCAATTAATTCTCTTTACAGTAGTATCAAGATTGCATTAAGACAGGACACAATTGCAAACTACAATATGGTGCAGTAGGATTTGACTTTGGTCAGTGTTTGTTTCTTTTTACACTATATCACATTTCTTTTTAAAGTAAATTTTCTAGGAGATTATGTTCCCATATAAGTTAGTTACACAAGCACTAAAGTTTTATTGAGCGTTTGGATGTCTCTCTATCTATCAATATAAATCCAGACTATTAGTACTTTAGGAGCATCTTAGGTATCACATCAAAACTGAATTTCTCTGGATGTTATAATGTGATGGGAAAAAAATCATATTCAATCCAAAAAATAAAACAGAAATAGATATGCATTGCACTCAACACACAAAAGAAAGTAAAATACAAATACAGTACTTATTAGAAATAACTAGCAACCAGATTTACAAGAAGGGTAAAACGAACTATAATTGGGTGACAATGACTATGAACACTGACATGCTCAATTTAGTTATGTTTAATAAGCAATCTCATTTGCTCTAATTACTGAATGCATACATCATTTTTATAGAATTTCATAAGAAGTTTTGGTTAAGTTGTAAACATTTCCCATGGACAAAAAAATTGTATTAGTATTAGTGGTCTCTGTGATGCATCTTAATACATCTGTCCCTCTGTATCTTAAATTTCATAGTCTGTCTAGGTGCTAGGGCAAGTATTTCTCACAAATGCTGACATGCTCTAATATTAACAAATGCTTATCTGTTGTGTATCTGTGGTGGAGACAGTGTATTTGTACCATTGAACACTTTTAATATAGACTATAATATAGTGTGTACATTTCAAATATAGATTATCGGGATTTGGGCTGTGATCTTCAGCTGCTCTGAAGCACTTTTTACCTCATATTCACACCACCCAACATGTATTTTGTCAGCCCTTTTGAAAACAGATACTGAACATTCATAAATTCCTCTACACATTATTGGAAGATTCTCTTAAAGTTCATATTGGTGTCAAACAATGAATATGAACCCCAGCATCACTTCTACCTACACACAAAAATAATCTCCAAATCTTAATACATAAGAGCTTATTTCGGGTTCAGTAAAATGGTCAGAGCACTGCACAAATCACTACTGAAGTCTATGGTCAGAGCACTGAACAAATCACTACTGAAGTCGATGGTCAGAGCACTGCACAAATCACTACTGAAGTCTGACGCCAAGTGAAATACATCAGCATATAAAAGGAATGGGAGAAATGTACTGTGATATTTCTTTGGTGACCAAAAAAAACTCATACAGCATTAAAATGCTGCTGCGAGTGAACTGCTGTAAAATCACATCAGGAAATGATTTAAACGAATCACTTACCCAATGTTATAATATGCGTAAACTCAAAAATATATAAACCCGTTCTTAATGGGACTCTGTCCTGAGTGCAGTATGACCTACTAAGAGAATAGCAGGAGCCAACAATAGCCCAGACTACTGGGATCAAATGTTCATTTATAACACATACATCGGGTCAGCAGTAGACTCTGCCACAATTAAACTTGTTTGATCTGTTTTGTAGCCGGAAGAGATAATGTTCTCTCACATCCATTTGGGGATTTTAAGCTCTGGACAGATCTGCTAACACAAGTAGCTCTGGTAGATCATATTACAATCAGCAATATTTCATACACTTTTCACTTTGGCCCAAGGTGAGGGATCAGTTCTTTGCTAAACGTTTATCAAACCCGTGTCCAAATATAGTAGTGGGATGTACAGTGGTGTGAAAAAGTGTTTGCCCCCTTCCTAATTTCTTATTTTTTTGCATGTTTGTCACACAAAAATGTTTCAGATCATCAAACAAATTGAAATATTAGACAAAGATAACACAAGTAAACACAAAATGCAGTTTTGAAATGAAGGTTTTTATTATTAAGGGAAAAAAAATTCCAAACCTACATGGCCCTGTGTGAAAAAGTGATTGCCCCCTAAACTTAATAACTGGTTGGGCCACCCTTAGCAGCAACAACTGCAATCAAGCATTTGTGATAACTGGCAATGAGTCTTTTACAGCGCTGTGGAGGAATTTTGGCCCACTCATCTTTGCAGAATTGTTGTAATTCAGCCACATTGGAGGGTTTTAGAGCCTTAACCACTTTTTTAAGGTCATGCCACAACATCTCAATAAGATTCAGGTCAGGACTTTGGCTAGGCCACTCCAAAGTCTTCATTTTGTTTTTCTTAAGCCATTCAGAGGTGGACTTGCTGGTGTGTTTTGGATCATTGTCCTGCTGCAGAACCCAAGTGCGCTTCAGTTTGAGGTCACGAACAGATGGCCGGACATTCTCCTTCAGGATTTTTTGGTAGACAGCAGAATTCATGGTTCCATTTACCACAGCAAGTCTTCCAGGTCCTGAAGCAGCAAAACAGCCCCAGACCATCATACTACCACCACCATATTTTACTGTTGGTATGATGTTCCTTTTCTGAAATGCTGTGTTACTTTTACGCCAGATGTAATGGGAGACACACCTTCCAAAAAGTTCAACTTTTGTCTCGTCAGTCCACAGGGTATTTTCCCAAAAGTCTTGGGGATCATCAAGATGTTTTCTGGCAAAACTGAGACGAGCCTTTATGTTCTTTTTGCTCAGCAGTGGTTTTCGTCTTGGAACTCTGCCATGCAGGCCATTTTGCCCAGTTTCTTTCTTATGGTGGAGTCATGAACCTTAACTGAGGCAAGTGAAGCCTGCAGTTCTTTGGATGTTGTCGAGGGGTTTTTTGTGACCTCTTGGATGAGTCGTCGCTGCGTTCTTGGGGTAATTTTGGTCGGCCGGCCACTCCTGGGAAGGTTCACCACTGTTCCATGTTTTCGCCATTTGTGGATAATGGCTCTCACTGTGGTTCGCTGGAGACCCAAAGCTTTAGAAATGGCTTTATAACCTTTTCCAGACTGATAAATCTCAATTACTCTGTTTCTCATTTGTTCCTGAATTTCTTTGGATCGCAGCATGATGTCTAGCTTTTGAGGATCTTTTGGTCTACTTCACTTTGTCAAGCAGGTCCTATTTAAGTGATTTCTTTATTGAGAACAGGTGTGGCAGTAATCAGGCCTGGGTGTGGCTAGAGAAATTGAACTCAGATTTCCAAAGATGTGATAAACCACAGCTGATTTATGTTTTTACAGGGGGGGAGGGCAATCACTTTTTCACACAGGGCCATGTAGGTTTGTAATTTTTTTTCCCTTAATAATAAACACCTTCATTTAAAAACTGCATTTTGAGTCAACTTGTGTTATCTTTGTCTAATATTTCAATTTGTTTGATGATCTGAAACCTTTCAGTGTGACAAACATGCAAAAACATAAGAAATCAGGAAGGGGTCAAACATGTTTTTCACACCACTGTATTTATATGAGACACTGGATGCCAGGCTGTGATGAGATGGCAGGATATCGGACAGGAAAGCAGGATGACAAGAATTCTGCATTCTGAGACAAAAGAAAAGCTCACATAGACTAATCTAATTAGATTAATCAAAATTCATGGTACAGTCGTGTTTGTGTATGCACCCTGTTCTATTTGCTGAAATTTCACTGAATACCCTACAGATATGCCCACTGTTTTAGTGTCCGATAGCATACATTATTCATTGGGGACAGAAAATTAAATGATTAAAAATGAATATGAATGAAGATTTCATATTTTTAAAACAATTTTACAGGTTTATTCCATGAAAACATGAGGAACACCTGGAAATCAAACATCAATTTTTGGCGTCCATTTCTGTACTGAACGAGGATACTTGTATGTGTCAGATAACCTAATGTATGCAGCTCTGCTTTCACCCTGCCTGGCCCAGAACGTACAGTACACAATGCCGCTCCATAGACAGGGGTGTGCTCTGCTACTCTAAAAGTCGTGGGAGGACTCGACACTGGTACCAGGGACTAGTGCAGCTCTACTCTGTTCCTGCCATAATTCAGTCATGAAGTGCCACTCTCTAGACAGCAGTGAATTCTAGAGCGGAAAAAGATCAGGTCTTCTACTGCAGCAGAACTCTACACTGTCTGCATGTTACTGGGATGACATCACTTCCACAACATGCTCAGTGTACTGAAGCCTGTTCAATTAACTAGACTGTTACAGCAAGCTCAATAAGTGGACAAAATGCCATAGTATTATGTAATACAATCAAAGAGCTCATTTGCCAGCAGCCATATCACCCTGCAACTCACAACTGGCAACCCACTGAAGCTAAGCAGGTGTGAGCCTGGTCAGTACCTGGATGGGGGACCTCCAAGGAAAAACTAAGGTTGCTGCTGGAAGAGGTGTTAGTGGGGCCAGCAGGGGGCGCTCACCCTATGGTCCATGTGGGTCCTTATGCCCCAGTATAGCGACGGGGACACTATACTGTAAACAGGCGCTGTCCTTTGTATGAGATGTAAAACTGAGGTCCTGACTCTCTGTGGTCATTAAAAATCCCAGGGTGCTTCTCGAAAAGTGTAGGGGTGTAACCCTGGTGTCCTGGCCAAATTTCCAACTGGCCTTTACCAATCATGGCCTCCTAATAAGCTCCCTCTATGAATTGGCTTAATTACTCTGCTCTCCTCCCCACTGATAGCTGATGTGTGGTGAGCGTTCTGGCGCACTATGGCTGCTGTCGCATCATCCAGGTGGATGCTGCACATTGGTGGTGGTGGAGGGGAGTCCCCATTACCTGTAAAGCGCTTTGAGTGGAGTGTCCAGAAGAGTGCTATATAAGTGTAAGCAATTATTATTATTATAAAAAGTCATCGCTACAGAAAACATAAACATATAAAAGCTAATGAAAGTTTTATAGTGCCTTCTACTTATATTAGGTGATGCCAATCTTTTGTGGCACTGGAAGACTTTCACTAGCATTAAGACAAACTGGCAAGAGATGTTTCAAATCTTGCACTGACTACTGTGTAAAATAAAGCTTAAATAAAAACCTTATCATAAAACTCACTTCTAGGTGAAAAGTGGCAGTGAAGAAAAGAATATTTAGAGGAGACATGCAACTGCAATTTAAAGGTTAATGTGGATAGTGAATTTTTGCCCCCCTATCTTCAATGTCATATCCAGGTTGAAGATTATTGGAACAGAAACTGCTGAACAACTTGTTTCTTTACCAGACATCATTATCAGACAGGTTTATCAAGGTATCAAGATTACTTTTGGGTGGGGGGGATTGGCTGGTTATGGTCATTTCTGTGTTTATATATGACAGACTTATATATTTTGTTTTTAATCAGGAAACTGTATGAGCCGAGTCTTCCAGACACTCATCCTAAACACCTTCCTCTCTTAAAAGGAAACCTAAAACCCAAGTTTGGCAAGGGAACACAACATCACAAGGTTTTTTCCTTTTTAATGTTTTGCAAAAAATGACCTAATTGAAAATCCAGGAGATAAATAGTTCAAAGTTGCATAGACTGTGCAAACTACAGAAATGTGGTTATCGTGAAGTATACCACTCTTAGTCCTCATTGTTAAGAAGTGATTTTGCACATTCTCTAACATGGTCTCTTTTGATATGTGTTGTTTCTCCTGGCAATGGGTCAAAACATAGCCACCACGGTTTAATAAACGTCAGGAAAACACCAATCAAACTTTCTTTACAATAAGAAGACAAGGATCACTTTCAAACCCATTTCTTACGCACAGAACATTTATTTACTCAGGCAATGTCCAGTTCCAGTATGTAATGGGCCCATTTCCTGCCTATGCCAATTAAATCCACAAAATTGTTTAATTGGACTTGAAAGAATGAGATCGAAGCCATCCGAGCAGCAGGAACAAGTGGAATTGGCTGACATATGGAAGTAACCAAAGGAAGATTAGAGAAGAAGAATGAGATACAATGAACCAAGGAAACAAGGAAGGCATTACTGAATTAAATTAAAGTGAGCACATCTAGGGAGAAGAAATGTTCCACTGAAATATGTATATTAGCATAAACAATTTGCAAAATACAAGTTTTAACAAGTTAAATGACACCATTCAACAAGTTCCTCAACATTCAGTGCCTCTTCACTGCCAGTAGTTTCTGTAAACAGACAAACACAACCGCCCCCAAAAGGAGAACTGAAATGACAGACCTTCTTTGTTCACAGGTTTCAGGCCGTGAGAACTGTGTGGTGTTGAAGGGAATCCTGCACTCCACGTTTCACCCTTGCTCTTCTGCTTATTAAGCTGTATGGTAACCATGTTCAGAAGCAGGCACTGTGCTAGAATGATTCGCATAAATCGTCAGCAGGATTTACAAACAAAAGGTCTTTTGGGCAGATCTCTACCAACTTTGCACAATGGTGCGATTTGTGCCGATTCGACTGGCCAGATTTGCTCAAAGTCTCTCACCTTGCTTGGAATAGTTTTCAAGTGTTTCCACAGATTCTCAATAGTAACCAAGTCAAGACTGAACAGACCACTCAATTACAGTGCCTTGCAAAAGTATTCGGCCCCCTTGAACTTTTCAACCTTTTGCCACATTTCAGGCTTCAAACATAAAGATATAAATTTTTTATTTTATGTGAAGAATCACCAACAAGTGGGACACAATTGTGAAGTGGAACGAAATCTATTGGATTTTTGAAACTTTTTTAACTAATAAAAAAATGAAAAGTGGGGCGTGCAAAATTATTCGGCCCCCTTGCGTTAATACTTTGTAGAGCCACCTTTTGCTGCGATTACAGCTGCAAGTCGCTTGGGGTATGTCTCTATCAGTTTTGCACATCGAGAGACTGAAATTCTTGCCCATTCTTCCTTGCAAAACAGCTCGAGCTCAGTGAGGTTGGATGGAGAGCGTTTGTGAACAGCAGTTTTCAGCTCTTTCCACAGATTCTCGATTGGATTCAGGTCTGGACTTTGACTTGGCCATTCAAACACCTGGATACGTTTATTTGTGAACCATTCCTTTGCAGATTTTGCTGTATGTTTGGGATCATTGTCTTGTTGGAAGATAAACCTCCGTCCCAGTTTCAGGTCTTTTGCAGACTCCAACAGGTTTTCATCCAGAATGGTCCTGTATTTGGCTGCATCCATCTTCCCCTCAATTTTAACCATCTTCCCTGTCCCTGCTGAAGAAAAGCAGGCCCAAACCATGATGCTGCCACCACCATGTTTGACAGTGGGGATGGTGTGTTGAGGGTGATGAGCTGTGTTGCTTTTACGCCAAACATATCGTTTTGCATTGTGGCCAAAAAGTTCGATTTTGGTTTCATCTGACCAGAGCACCTTCTTCCACATGTTTGGGGTGTCTCCCAGGTGGCTTGTGGCAAACTTTAGACGAGACTTTTTATGGATATCTTTGAGAAATGGCTTTCTTCTTGCCACTCTTCCATAAAGGCCAGATTTGTGCAGTGTAAGACTGATTGTTGTCCTATGGACAGAATCTCCCACCTCAGCTGTAGTTCTCTGCAGTTCATCCAGAGTGATCATGGGCCTCTTGGCTGCATCTCTGATCAGTCTTCTCCTTGTCTGAGCTGAAAGTTTAGAGGGACGGCCAGGTCTTGGTAGATTTGCAGTGGTCTGATACTCCTTCCATTTCAAGATGATCGCTTGCACAGTGCTCCTTGGGATGTTTGAAGCTTGGGAAATCTTTTTGTATCCAAATCCGGCTTTAAACTTCTCCACAACAGTATTACGGACCTGCCTGGTGTGTTCCTTGGTCTTCATGATGCTCTCTGCGCTTTCAACAGAACCTTGAGACTATCACAGAGCAGGTGCATTTATACAGAGACTTGATTACACACAGGTGGATTCTATTTATCACCATCAGTCATTTAGGACAACATTGGATCATTCAGAGATCCTCGCTGAACTTCTGGAGTGAGTTTGCTGCACTGAAAGTAAAGGGGCCGAATAATTTTGCACACCCCACTTTTCATTTTTTTATTAGTTAAAAAAGTTTCAAAAATCCAATAGATTTCGTTCCACTTCACAATTGTGTCCCACTTGTTGGTGATTCTTCACATAAAATAAAAAATTTATATCTTTATGTTTGAAGCCTGAAATGTGGCAAAAGGTTGAAAAATTCAAGGGGGCCGAATACTTTCGCAAGGCACTGTACATTCACTATCTTAATATGAAGGCACACGTACGTAGTTTTGGCCCTGCATGCTGGGTCATTCTCCTGCTGGAAGGTTAATGTTCTTCCCTGTTTTAGGTCTTTAGCAAACTGAAGCAGGTTTGCTTCTACTTTGGTCCATTCATTGCCCCCTCTATATTGACAGGCTTCTCAGTCCTCGATGATGAGAAGCAGCCGCATAATGTAATGCTGCCACCTCCACACTTGACATTAAGGATAGTGTTGAGCAGGTGATGTGTTGTTTGCATGAAGAATTTGAGTTTATTTTAACCCCAATAACAGCCTCCTTCTTGTTACTCTGCCATACAGGCCAGCTTTGATGCTTGGGCATTTTCTCCCACCTCAGCCTCTGAACTCAGGCTCAAAGGCCATCCCTCACCCAGTTTCCACATTGTCCGGGTGCCATGTTTGGAGACACAGCCCGATCTAGGATGTAGATCAGGCAGTACGACACACATTCTACTTCTTAATGATCGGTTTCACCTCGTTCAAAGGGATATTTAGTGTTTTCTGTTTTTTTATACCATTCTCTTCATCCTATGCTTTTATAAAATATCATCTTTAAGTTGTTTTAAAAATGTATTAATCCTCATCGCTGATTTAATTACTTATTTCAAAACTAGCAATTGTATGCACCAAAATGAATTAAGGTTGGTCAGAGCAACCCTAAAACCCTAAAACCTAAAACAGTTTGAGTACCTGTGTTCCATTTTTCTGGCACATGATCAATTTATTCTTTCTGCTGCTTTTGTATTTGAATGTGTGGGGTATGCTGTGTATGCAACATATGTTAATTGCTACTTCAAAGTTTCTTGACAGAAAGCTTTAAAGCAACAAAATGTGAAAACTGGACAAGAGTCTTGCAAGGCACTGTATATTGTGTAAAGTTCTGAACCGCAAACTGTTAAGTAACATTTGTTTTTTAGCATTCAAAACCTCTTCACACTCCTGCCTTGTATAGGAGAAGAAGGATACCATGTTTATTTAAAAGCAAGGGCTTCCACATTGGTGTGGCTGATGCTCTAAATAACATCCCAGCATGCTTAGGTTGATGAATAAAAATGCTGGAGAGGCCTCAAACAACTAACCTATCACTCCTGGCTACACAAATTGTCATCGCCATTTGTACTAAGCCAAATGCAGAACATTTACGTCCATCTTCAATATTTGCCACAGAATTAACTTCAATGCAGGGTTGTTCGGCTAGTGTAAAAGATCTGAATAACCCCCAAAATGCTGGGACTTCAACTTGCAATTTGCATCCAACCTATGTGAACTTTTTTGAAACTGGCATAAATGGTATGTGTAGGGTAAAGGTTCCCCTTCGAAGAGTGGTCCAAAATGAGCCCTGGTTTCCGTTACACTCATACAAGGAAACAGCTCTCGTCTTGCTCGACAGTATCAGCAGGTTGATCCTCCTTGAGCTGCCCGGTAACTGTGTCTGTGGCTGACCAAGCCTCCAGCGGCACTGAGCACGAACAGTTAGTGTAGGTGTGGCAGGTGAAATCAGGATGTCTTTTGAACCCCCAGGCTGGTTCCAAGAGCTAGCACCAAATCATGTCAATACAGACTGAAAATAAAAACACAAGAGAACTTCCAAATGAATGGAGTTCACTTGGTCTGTGGTAGTTTCATGGTCAAAATGGTTCAGCTAAGTGACTAGGGTTTTAATTCCTAAACCAATCAAAAGATCTAATGTCCCCAGTTGATGACTCACCTAATGTATGGCCCAGTGTCAAAAAGGGGTTAGTAATTACTTTTACTCTGGAATTTAACCCTGCAGGAGCAACCTGCTTCTTCTTGTCACATCCAACCTTTTCTGAACTGAATGATTTCAATAGGATCAGATGCTGCACTCATTCATATAGCAATTTGTCTTGTAATATGTTTTCTTTAAGCTATAAATGCAAAATGGCATGCAAAAGGGTTTGAAGTGCGTTCCATTTCAGTTACTGGGAAAGTGTTCCAAATCTGTATATCACAGAAGATAAGTTTAATGAGATGCCATATTTTCAGTGCCTTTCTTCGACAGAAATATCCGTTTTCTGTTGAGATTTCAGGGATAAGTAGTGCTTTTCTTCACTCTTTTAGAAGTAATAAATCTTACAATTGGCTTATTATTATAAATGGGGCTGTAAATTCTAGAGATTGAAATAGAGGCCACATGTCAGGGAGTGAAATACAAACTTGCAGAGGAGCAGAATAGTTCAGTGCAGAAACATATTGTAAATATGTCTGAGACCTTTACTACCTGCTAACACACCTACCATTGCAAACCTGTTACTGCGGTGGCACAAAACAGCCATAGGCCATTATCAACAGTGGTAAGCGAGTTGGGGAAACTACAAGTAACATAAGCAAACATAAAGCAGCTCTCATTTGTATGAGAATCAATTCTCAACTCTGGAACTTTCTGGAATCTTCAACAACCCGTGACAATGAAAGTTGATGGGTGGGACCGTGTTTCAGTATAACAGATTTTAATTAGATATTTTATGCTGGTCCAACAAAACCCACTGGTTTAGCTTTCAAATTTATTACTGCAATGTACACCTAATGCTGAAGAATCAGTGCACTTAGGAAAGGTTATTGCGTTTATAACTTACTTTACGCATGTACATGAAGAATGAGGTTAGGAGGCGTGCAACCAGGTGTTTGCTGACTTGAGTCCTAGCTAGGGCTGGTTTTGGTCAGTATATGAAATGGTACATTGACTTGAGATTTCCTGCTAGTGGGGATGGAAGGTATCGCCACAGGCAGAATTACATGTGCTGTTTTTAAGTAGGTCCACTCTTTACCTATCCAAAACAAGCACATAAAACATAAAAACAAAACTCCTAAAGAGCTCTTTCATACAATGGAATATCATAAGCCACGTTCATAAATGACTGAAGTACAGTAACAAATTCTGGATAAGCAACCAGAACTATCATTAGCAATTCTCACAGAGTAGGGTTCAGAAAATATGGTGTTCAGTTTTTATATCTCATATTTGATAAAATACTGCACACGAAATACATCTCCAAATATCCTCATGACAATAGGCACGAAATACAATGCATTCTGTTTTTAAACTGAAAGGTGAACCTAATGAAACAAAAAGAATAATAGCTCCAGACAATGACAATCCTGACTTTGAAGAAACAATTGTGAATCAGAAGCAAACAAGACCATCTTTCATTAACTTTAATTATTTCTCTCAGTTCAGAAAGCAAGTACTGCTCTTCCAAAATACCTTAAGGTATGTATAAGACAATACATACTGAACACCTGAACACTGTGAATACCTTTTCACACAGGTTCCTGCTGTCCCTTACACGTAAGCTCTATGCTTACGTGAAGCTTCTATGCAAATTCGAGTGAGGTCTGTAAGCTCTTTCTGCGTACATTACTTGCCAGGGAACAGGAAAAGGGTGTTGAATTGCAGATTCTCAAAAAAGAGACATTTGTAATGTATTTTTGCAACTGCCAAGTTATAAGTTCTTCCGGGAAAGGAGTGAAAATGTTTTCTATTACCTATATTAATTTTAGTCTTGGGTTCGAAGACTATTATGTTCCGAAGGGGACACAAACATAAAACTGAAAAGAGCAAGAAAAAGACATCAAGAAAACTGGAAAGTCAAATACACACTGATGGAGCGTAAACAAAGTTAGCTACAATCTAAGGATCAAAAGTACAACACAAAAGAACAAAAAATTTCCAGAGTTCCCATCCTCAACTTTCAATTAACTCGAACAATGAGTTCTACTATTGAAACAAATATTTCCATTGCTGGAAGATAAATTTAGCCAAAGAAGTGTTCTAGGAACTACAGGGAAAGAGAAAAAGGATGCACAGAATCCACAACACAACTATTTTAGCTGTTGGTTACAAGCAACCTTTTCTTTTTCGAGGTTATGAAAGGCATCAAAATGAGGTTAGAGGGGGAGCAACATCACAGGGCGAACAATCAGAAGGAAGGAAACTTCTAATTTAACTATGCCCTAAAATGAGGTTTACTCATCAGTGTGATGAAGGCAAGACGTCACTAAACGTTTAACAGCTGCATCAGATCACTGATTGGAACAGTGCCACTGATACGAGAGAGAAAATGGCAGGAGCTTAACATTTCCTAAAGGGCTGCAGTTTAAAACAATATCTAACCAAATAAATCACCTCAGCAATATTACTGATCATTTAGAGGGCTTGGTTCCTTCCTTCCGAGGATTGTTACCTTGCTGTAATAGAGGGGCATGTGTGTTCCAGTGAACTCCAGAGCTATGTCATCCGGAGCCACGGGCTCCTGGCAGGATCTCCCGTGTTTAACAGGTATGAGGCCAAACTCCAAACGAAAACCAGTCCATGCCAAGGATCCAGGGAACATCACCAGGAGCAGGGTAAGGGCTAGCCAGGAGCCAGGCTGGAATACCCTAGTCACCCTGCCAGGAGGGTGAAGGTGAGAGTTGTGTTCAGAGTTCCAGTGTGGCAGTAAGAGGGAAGGATCACTGTGTTTTGGTAAAGAAGCTGAAAAAGACAGAACCTGAACGAGGGCACCGACTAGATAAGAGATCACTTTTTTGGTCATATACAATTTCTTGCATTAGGAATTTGTCTTTACGCATACCCCAGCTTGCTCTCCATGAGACACACAGACAAGGAGAGAAGCTTGGGGTCAGAGCGCAGGGTCAGCCATTCATACGACACCCCTGTCGTATATTTGAACCAGCAACCTTCCAGCCACAGGTGCAGATCCTTAGCCAGAGAGCCACCCATGTCAGATAGATGTCGGTCTTGCCACCACACTTTTAGCAATGGTGGGTGGCCTCTTCCCTACTCCCGTTTGAGAGGGTTCTGTTGTACTAGTGGATGAGAAGGTCACTTTGGTGAGATTTCAGGCCTCTGTTGTTTATGTTTGCGTCCCTGAAGGAAGTTTCAAACCCTCACCCTTGCTTGAGAGACCATAACAACTGTTTGGATATAAGATTGCTTATGAGAATAATTGGAACAAGAGCACCTTGGTAAAGGTCAAATATTGCCATCTAATGAACAGGATACCAACCTCTGAGTGTCACTGGAGGCCCAAAAAATCAGTGTCGACCACCTGGGAGTGTCTGATGAATGATAATGAGCAAAAAGATTTCAATACCGTCCTCCAGAAGAACTGCTCTTGTATTCCTAGTGAACTATATTGTATTACTGTATGACAATAGCACAAAATGACTTCACACTACAAAATGATATTACTGAAACTTTACTGCTGGGGATAAATGAGCTAATACGATATAACTTCCTCTTAAAGAGCTAATGCATTTGCAGTAAATTAATTTAGGAAAAAACAGGGAATTAAAAAATAAAAGACAGATGAACTGAATGTGAATTTCAGAGTGTAGGGCAGACTGTGGCATGTGGTAAAAAAAACAGATTAATTTTCATAAACCAACTATTCACAACCCCAGCATTAGAATAATTGTGATTTTACATTTCACATTGTTAGAATTTAACCCCAATTGTTACAATCATGCTCAGAGTGGTCAAGGAGCAGGCATGGTCCAATAACAGCATATTTTAAGTCATATTTATCTTTGACTATTAAAACTTTCGCACGGGTCCTTACACAGTTCTACTCAATGAAGGAGAACAAAGCTAAATTCTAGGAGGGCAAGAGCTCACAAGACTCAAACAAGAGCTTGTTATTTTTTTACAGAAGGCACACAATTAGTAAAAATTAAATAGCATGACATGGAATATTAGTTAGAGATTCAAATGTCTCAGGTCTCATGAAAATAATAATTTATATTTGTACAATCCTAAGGCCAAATGGTAAATTGTGAGATGGCTCAAGACAGCCACCATCTTGGCTCAAAATGCCACCCAGCAGAGGGTCCCTGAGCCAAGATGGCTACCTTCATTGGCTGAACCAGAAGAATAAAGCACAGCTGGTCTGAATGAATAGTTGGCACTCAGGCGGAGTTCCAACGGGGGAAGGGAAATGGTGGGATGGAGCTTTTTTGTGTAATTGGCGACCCCTCTGGGCTATTTGCGAGGTTTATGAGACTGGCTAGAGAGAAGAGGGCTACAAGGAGAGCTGTAGACAAGAGTTCTGTTTAGTGATTGATTGGGCCGGCTTACAGGCCTGTGGGAGGAATGAATCTTTGAGAAAATATAGCTAAGGTCTGTACTGAGGTCTGTCGCAGGTGCTGAACAGGCAGTCATTTGGTAGTTTGTTTGCCAGATTCAAAAAAGAAAAAGTGCGCTGCAGAGGAACAGAGTTTGCCTGCTGAACCAGAGACGGCTGGACGTGTTGGGTGGGATCCGGAGGAGCTGGGCATCACTTGACAACATAGCAGCTTTCTTCCCAGAGTTGAGTGAGAAAAGAGTCTAGCAGACTCTGGTTGAGTCCTGAATACTCCTTGTGCTTTAATATCAGAAGACAAGTCAGGTGTCGGAGTGTGTGAGATACAAGAACAAACTGGCGGCTGCTGAGTCAGGGACACAGGTTTTGGTTAGAAGAAGGTGGTTGTTAGGTTATTAGTAAAGATCTAGTGCTTGATGAAGCGTACAAGAGAAGAGTTGTGTTCAAGTGTTTATTGATGTGCAGGTTGAGAATTGGGCGATGAGTTAGATGAGGTAAATAATCCAGTGATTGGTGCTGTTGAAGTGAGTGGTGATTAGTGAAGAACAGACTTTGACTGGGAGTCATGGAGTGAAGATGAAAGCTCTAGTGCCCGGTGATTAATGAAGAGTTCAGCTGAAGGGTGTCACAGAGCTCTAGTACCTGGTTATAATCAAAGAGTTAAATTAAAAGGTATAATAAACTGGGTGTAATGGATCAACCAGAAAAGCAGGAGTGCCTGCTGATTAAGTAAGACAGAATGAAGAATAGGAGAAGCAGGACATCATGGAGCAAAATACAAATGCTCAAGTAACTGGCGATAAGTGAAAAGTTACCTGGTATCTTGATGAAGTATACAAGATACCAGGTGAAATAATGCGAATATGATAGCACTTGTGAACCAACTGAAAAGTAACTAGGGGGAAAGATGGGACCAGTGATCCTGGAGAATCCTAGTGAGAATTATATAGGATTCAGCTGATATATTTTATAGAAAATTCAGTCACATTTTGCAGTTAAATCTTCACACACTAATTTCAGGAGCTTGTTCTGCAGAAAGTGTTTGGCTATGTAAATTGCACTGAATACACATCGCTATTCTGATGTAATAAATTCCCCTTTAACACGTATGGTTAATACACAATAATTCTGCCTATCTTACCACCAAAATACTAATAAGAGGTTCAGTTTTCTGCTTTTTTTACTAGTGAGGTTTTCATACATTGAAAAGCACACAGCACCAGATCAGTTACAACTTGACTGCGTGGTCAACAGCTTTTCAGAACTTTATGTATCTGCTTCTGAAAGAGAGGTGCAAAGGGTTAAATCCTAAACTCCTGAGTTTATGACCTGGCCGCCACGGATACGTTCTTTGTTAATAATAGTCCCACGTATATCAGTAGATTACCCTTTTTATCTATATTTGTATTCAGTCTATTTTATATGGGTTTTCACAATCCATTGCACTGGTTGTCTTTTAATGGGTGGGGAGAATCTCACCAAATAAGGAAAGAGAGCCCCTTTGTATTTCCAGTGCGGTGCTGTGGTTCTCAGCAATTTTTCATAACCACTTTCCTGAGGATATGATGCTGTAGGCGCCTGATATGAATAGCTTTTGAAGCTAGGAAGTGGTTTAAAGGTTACTCCCTAGTGTTGGACAGAAGTGTATCAGCCCTGTGACATTGTAAACACAGTAGCAGCTGAAACCCCAGTGAGAGAAAGCACACTGGCAAGACAAGGTACCAACTGATAGGCAGTATGAGTGGCTGACTATATGAACAGACTGGATCATATACAGTAAGTGCATCTCATCCAACCATAAAAGCATCAATAGGTAAATTACCTCTGGTCCTCGTCTCATTAGTTAAAGGGCAGATACAACATCATATTATAAGGGAAAAGTAAGAAACCCATATCGCTTCCAGGACGCAAAACGGCACGCTCCTTATGTTGTCAGCTTCCAGCAAGGGGAAAAGATGGCTGAGATTCAATCTGAGCTACTTCAAAATATTGCAGGCAAAACAGGCATATTGACACCCGGAAAAAAAAAAATTAAATAATAAGAAACATGCATTTCATATAAAAAACATTTAATACAGAGCTCCAGAAAGATAAATGTCACAAGCAAAGAAACCGAGACATTTGTAATTATTTATAATTACAAGATAAAGAAGAAGGATCCACATTTACCAGTTCATTCATCAGTCTGTCAAGTGAGCAAACAGAACCAGTTATTGGAAGAACTGCCTGATCAAGCTCCTGGATACAATGGCACCAAAAGGGGGATATTGGAGGAACGGCTTCATGTTCTGTCACGATCTCCACGCTTTCACAACCTTCTACAAACCTCGCCGACCTTCAGCCATCAAAACAGATCAAGTTTGAAAGCACAATGGCAAAGCAAGAAAAACACAACAGGACAATGGCAAAGAGAATTGTGGCTCCTGAATTGTGCAGCTGCCACACAGGGAGGAACGTGAAACAAGTTGCCCAGTGCAAACCATAGGTTGGTTGCCCCAAATCCAAGATGTTCATGCAGAAAACTTTAAAAGATGATGGCACCAGAAGAAGTCTCAAGAGTAATGGACAGTTAATACACCTAGAACCCTGGAAATGAGCAGTAATTTTAAAAACTAGCCTAACCAACTATAATCCCTAGATTATACAGTTATTTATAAAGCCGAATATTTCAACATAAAGGTTAGATTCTTTTTTTTAAGGTTAACGTTGAAAGCTGATTCAAAAGATTATTTGGACTGATCCTTGTAAATCCTTTTCTCTAATTCAAGATTCCTAATATTTTACAAGAGATATGTACCACAGTAAGAATGGGTTAAAACAAAGCAGCCAGCAAAATGTAAAAGATCTTATGAAATGGACCTACTTTAATGATATAGCAAGCAGTTGTGTCTGCCGTATTATTATTGAACTCCTGCAAATTAAGCTTTTTTTAAAGTCATTTGAAAAATATTTCAGTATGGGTTGTTCACCTATAGCACAACATAACAAGAAGATAAGAAACTGTACTGTAACAATACTGTAACTGGCAGTAGTTTACACTCTGAGTTCTCAAATATCTTTGTGTGTTGTTTTTCCTTATTTCCACACATTTTTACTGGGTTTTCTAGCTTCTGAGAACCAAAAGAATAACTATACTGTAGCATGGCAGAGATCACCATCTTCACAAATATTTGGACAACCTTTGTCTTCTCTTTGTACAGCTCTGTTCTACAACACATAATCTACAATAGCTCTAAATTGCATTGCATGTAAGGCAATTTCCTATAAGGTAGTTAATTTTCTTTCCATCATTTTTTCCTCTTTTAATTAGCACTTATACAAATGCTGAGTTGAAGAGTTCAGATTTTCACGTCCAAACAAAGTTTAAACTTTGACAACAGGGTCATAGATTTGTTTTGTTTCTGGCTAACAAAATTATTGTCATGTTGATGAGGAAAATTCAGTGTCAAAGGTGAACAAACCACCAAAAGCTCTGAAACCTGGGTTCCATTATTCTTAATATGACAATTTCTTAACGTTATGGTTTCCTCAGGATTACACATGACAAATTGTTTCCAATGGACTTGATCTCAACCTGCGTACAACAGCTCACAGGGGAGCACTTGATTCTGAAAAATACGACACTAATGACCAGAGAAAGAAACAAATGTCACTATCATGTTTCTTTATGTATACCAAATTACTTTGTTTTTCCATTCCTATTTAATAAAACATGAAGACTTCAGACATAATGTAGTTTGCAGATGAATCCATATTTGTACAAGGCCTACAGAGATCTAGCTCATCTACAGACATGCCATGTGGTCTGGTTTCACAAGCATGTCGAGATTTTCAGTGGTGTCTCTGAACTGTTTTAGCGCCAGCCATTTTTTTACCAGAAGTCTCTGACCCAGCATGAAGAGCAAGAGAACAAGAGAAAGCAGTACTGCAAACACTCCCACTTGGGTGTAAGCACACAGCAGTTAGAGATATTATATCCATATATTAAATATCCATTTTTCCATCCATCCATTTTCAAACTGCTTTATCCAATACAGGGTCGCAGGGGAGCTGGAGCCTATCCTGGCATGCAATTGGCTCAAGGCAGAATAGACCCTGGACATGATGCCGGTCCATCGTAGGGAAGACACGCACGTAAGCACAGACACATACACACAGCAAGGCCAATTCTCCCAGAAGCCAATTTACCTACCAATATGTCTGTGGACTGTGGGTGGAAACCAGAGTACACAGATGAATCCCAACTGAATATGGGGAAAACATGCAAACTCCACGCATATAGCTGTCTTGAAACTGAACCCAGGGCCCCTGTCCTGCGAGGCAGCAAAGCTAACCACTGCACCACCATGTTGCCATATCCATATTTAATGTATAGATAATGAGATTGAGGTAGGGGAGAGCCAAACAAGATAATGAGATTGAGGTGGGGGGAGAGCCAAACAAATCATAATAAGAAGAAGAACTGCATACACCTAAATAGCGCTTTTCTGGACAATCCACTCAAATCATCACACTGTTCAGCTCGAGGCAAAACTTTCTCATACACCGCAGGTGCTGCAGTTTGCCATTACCTATACCATCAGTGCAACACGCCACACACCCTGCATTTTACATTCCAAATGGCATTTCGCAATTGGACAGAACATCTAGACAAAAGCCACTGTTTTCAGACCCACTTCCTGTGGTTACAGCACTACATGTGATATCAAATCTGCATCATATGATGAAAACCCCCAGCAAACAAGAAGATGTAATGCAGATCACATGCTTAGAGAGGACCCAATTTAAAGCATCCGAAAAGAACTATGGTGTTCACACAGTGCTTGAAATTCTTTTTTTTTTTTATTAGACAAGGCGGTACTGTTTATCTTAAATTTCCAAGTACTAAAGGCCAGTATGAGCGTTTAAACTGTTATGCGATGATTCATGTTTGATATATAACGGTGATAGAACCATCTGCATTATAATACAGTACGACTTTCACATGAAAATAGGAATTGATTTGCAGTCTAAGGGGCCACAAGAAAAAACAATACTAAGTGTTCACCAGTCTAACAGGAGTAACATAGGAACTGTGAACTTCCTCCTAAGACACAGTTTGTTTTAACAGGACCAGAAAAAAAACAATGAACATGACTGACAGACAGCACCCAGCAGTCTGTGGCAAACAAACCAAGATAAAGCCACATTCCCTGAATGGCAGTGGATGGCAGACAGCTGACAACCTGAAAACAACCCACAATCACTAAAATAGCTCAGAGGTCAAAAATTGAAAGCAAAAAAAAAAGGGGAAAAAATGAAAACTGTTAAAAAGCAGCAAAGGATTTTTCAATACTATGCAAATCTTTCACTTAGCCACTCAAACACTTGTCTGGTCAGTACATTTGTTTTTAATTATATAACAATAATGGTATAGTCTGGGTACATTTCATTAACAGATAGTTGTGTTTTCAGTCACTCTTTAAATTCTAAATCACAGTACATGGCAAATTCACAGCATTTTCACAGCAAGTTAAAAGACATCTGACAAGCAACAAATGTGGTAACTCTCTGGGAACTACCTACTGTGTTTTTCCACAAATCACAGAGAAATTCTGCTTCTGTATGATATCCTGATAATAATGTTAGTGAAGTAACCCATGCACAATACACAACATAATGTAAAGATGCATAATGATTGCAGTCAGTGTGTAAACACCTACAGCGTGTATTGTGCGAGCACAATGAGCAGTACTTAAGCCATGTTTTACTCAGGTTAAAGGGATTGTTACCACATTATTTGCAGTGAAATCTTTTCAAACAAAAACTATTCATTTTTTATTGGCAATCTCTTTTTAATCTACTCTTTGAAGATTGAAAGTGCTTATTACGATTTCTAATACTACTATATATCACATGTGGCAAACCAAAGGAAATTATTTCAGGCATGAAACTTTTGTAATGCACTTGTGACTAAAAAATGCAGACTGAATCCAAAAAGGTAGCATGCCAAACTCATGCACTACCATAAGAAATACTGTATAATGAATGTATGAAGAAAGAATTTATGGATATCTTTGTAGTAACTAATTTTTCAGGGTGTCCGTTGAATTTAGTACGAAACTAAATATCTTACTTTTATCACATTTAAACACATACCCAAATCTATTACTTACTAGACTTATTACTTACTGGGTTCTGATATAAGAGAACAAAATGCTGCCCGTTTAGAAAAATATACGAAATTCTACAATGAGTTCATGATTTTATATAAATCATTCTAAGCATGAACACAATTTCTCACAATGTCAACAAACAACTGTGATGCATTAGAAAACAAATAGCTCGTCTATGTTCATACAAGGGTCTAACTATAGTCATGTCAGACTGTAATGGCCTCTGCTTTTGTGTTTGGTTTGAGGGAGAGTCAACAGATTTTCTAAATACAAGTAACTTGGGGCTCTTAAATAAATGGCTTACCATATGAGATGTGTTTTTATTACAACTAATTTCATTCCTTCACAATCAACAGCCAAAATACTCTGAAAAAATATTTACAAAAAATATTTTGACCTCTGAGAACTGTTCAGCTTTGACCTTTGATGGTGACTTTGACTTTAACAGTGTATTATAAACTAACACAAACAGAATCTAGCAGTTCCTAGTAAAGATAATATATATTTATAACACAAGGCCATCCGAGAAATACCTGTTTTGGAGTGAAATGGTTAAATGTAGGAAACAACAGGAAGTATTCCTTTATTTAAATGTTTAGGGATCCTGTAAATGACATGCAAATTTATAGAAGGAAAGCTAAACAAAAGATCTCACACCTGCGGGACAAGCTAACTGCACAGAGGACAGCACATACACAACGGAATTCCTAAGAAACACGACACTGATTCCCGCTACGCTTCTGTCCCACAGAAAAAATACCAATTTGTCAACAGTCGGACTCTGTAGTCAGACCGGAGTGCAGGATCAAGACATGAAGCGACAGAGAAAGGAAAAAGAAGGTTCAGTTTGATAAGTTCAACCACCGACAACTGTTATCTAAACCGCCACAGCCGTTCACAGCAGGATGGGACTAAAGCCTTTTCCACATGTGTGGAGAAGAAGGGAGCTGATCCAGACGGCGAGTAAGTTACAACCCTGATAACTGTAGGCAGGCAGAGAAGATTCTGGGTGGAAAACGCAACTTCTAATTTACAACACTGTCCAAATGAAAACAGTACAACCTCGCAAACAAAATCAAACAGCTGAATTATGGGACCGGCATAAAGAATGGAAGAACAGGGACAATTATGAACTTTGCCTTGCTTAGAGCTAGCATGGTAACTAGCATTTACTCACTTTGTCACCCTTAACATCTCGGCTTACACTGATGACCCTTATACTGTACCTACCGGGTAACAGTTGAAAGAATTTGGTCTATCTTCAACTGTCCTTAAAAGACATTTTACAGGTGTGCTATTGAGAGTGTGCTCACGTGTGGTATTACAGTGTGGTTCGGCAGCAGCTTGTTGTCTGACTGGAAGGTATTACAGGAGGTGATCAGATCAGTCCAGTCCTTCATTGGAGTACAGCTCCCCTCTATTGTACACATTTTGACAACTCGCTGTCTCAGGAAGGCTGGAAGTATCGCTAAGGACACCAGTCATCCTGGTTTCTCATTTTTCGCCCCCCTTCCCTCTGGTAAGCGTTACAGTAGCATAAAGGCACAAACTTCCAGATTCAGAGACAGTTTCTTCCCACAAACTGTCAGATTACTGAACTCTACTCCTACTAACACTGATGGGGTTTACTACTAATAATTAATAATTAATAATTGCTTACACTTATATAGCGCTTTTCTGGACACTCCACTCAAAGCGCTTTGAGGTAATGGGGACTCCCCTCCACCACCACCAATGTGCAGCATCCACCTGGATGATGCGACGGCAGCCACAGTGCGCCAGAACGCTCACCACACATCAGATATCAGTGGGGAGGAGAGCAGAGTAATGTAGACAATTCATAGATGGGGATTATTAGGAGGCCATGATTGGTAAGGGCCAATGGGAAATTTGGCCAGGATGTCGGGGTTACACCCCTACTCTTTTCGAGAAGCGCCCTGGGATTTTTAATGACCACAGAGAGTCAGGACCTCAGTTTTATGTCTCATCCGAAGGACGGTATTTCTAAGATGTATGTTATTTAACTTGTTGTTGTTTCTGCTGCTGTTCTGTGTTTATGTTTTTGGTGTTTCCTTAATGTCTTTGTATTCTTTGCATCGGAGCAAATACAAATACGCATTTCATTGCACTTGTGCATATGACACTCAACTGAACTGATAAAGAGGGAGTGCAGGCAGGCCTCTCTGACTTTCCTGCTAATGGAGTTATACATTTGACCTCACTGATGGCACTGGGAGCCAGCAGGTGACCAGAGATCCCAAGTGCCATTGATTTGTTGGGATCCAATAGGAGCCAACTAATCTCCAGCCCACTGTCTAGTGATGCTGAGCCAAATGTGAAATGTAATCTCCGTCACAGTCTGGCCTGACCTAGGTTTGAACTGGCCAAGTCAGGATCACTGAGTTCATCCAGCGCTCAGTGCATGTTCCTTCACCTGTTTGGCCACCCACTTGCCCCCTAATCTTCCATTTTAATGCTTCTTATAATAATAATAATAATTGCTTACACTTATAATAATAATAATAATAATAATTGCTTACACTTATATAGTGCTTTTCTGGACACTCCACTCAAAGCGCTTTACAGGTAATGGGGACTCCCCTCCACCACAAGTAGATGTTACTGAGCAGCAATCATCTGTCCGTTTGGGGCACTTTTCACTCTAAATTCATGCTTCGTACAATTATACTGGCAGAACTGATTTTGTTATGTCAAAATGATTATTGACTATAACAACGTAGCAGAATAAACTGGGAACACACGTTCACCACCTCCTGAAGATGAAATGTTCATACAGCATTGAAGACAGCTTCCTAAACCAGTGGCTGTCAACTAGTTCTGAAGGACCCTTGTGTCCTGCTAGCTTTTGCTCTAGCTGAGGCCCTAATCACAGGCAAGTTAATGTCTATTTTCCATTTGAAGAATATTTCTGAATTTGCCTTCAGGTCTTAAAAGGTTTGTCTGGACTGGTAATTGGTATCAAGTGTTTTAAGAGTTACAGAAATGACTTCATTCAGGTGAGTGAGATAAAAGGTACCCAAATAGTTCACTGCAACAGGAAAACAAATATTATTTCATACATTGCCACTCCATCTTATATCTCTTCATCATCAATTGATCAATTGTAAATAAGGGGAAGCAGGCTGAGGTGGGATTGCATAATGCAGAAATAGGGAAACAGAAGTCTAACCAAGCAAGAAGATGACAGCACCAGCTATGAGCAGCGTGGTTACAATGAAAGCCAGAAGATGCAGCGCCCCACAGGACTAAGGTTGGGAACCACTGCCCTGTACTGCAGAAACCCCTTTTTAAAAACAACCCTTCCCATAATACTAGGCTCTGAAGACAATCTCTTGATTTTTCACTTTTCTGGGAAATTTAAAGCAGCTAATCACTAGAAACTTGACTTGAAAAATTGACTTTCAAGCAATCAGTGTACATTCTTATCTTGCTTTTTGTTCTTTTCATGGTTAATGCTTTTTGTGTGCATAATCACAACATTTACTATATGTTGTGTTATCCAAACTAAATATCTCAAAACCACATTCACATTCTTTTCAGATTACTCTTCCTTGTGAGCATCAATTTTGGATACATGGCTATTTCTAAGATACTACAGTCAAATCTTACTGGTGGAAGCCGCGTTGAACTGTTACTTGTTGAACTTTTTCACATTGACACCTTTGCTCTTCCCTCACCTAACAGAAAAGAGCTGCTGACTGACCACAGAGTTTCACATGGTTCTCTTGATTCACAATATTTGGGGTCTGAAATTAACTATTTGCAGCCTTTCTGCTTCTCCCATCAAAAAAGGTAAAACATGCACCCATTCATTTTGTACCCACATTAGCAAATACAGGGTAGAGGAGGAGCCTATCCCAGCAATCGAAAGGTGCAAGGCAGGAAACTCTCTGGACAGGATACCAGTCCTTTGCCAATTAACCTATCAGTACGTCTTCAGATTGTGGGAGGAAACCAGAGCACACAGAGGTAACCTATGCGAACACGGAGAGCACATACAAACACCAAGCATTTGTACGTGCTTATAATTTAGCACAAGTAAATAAATGACAAGAAAACAAGTATATAGAGCAAAATCATTTCAAGGCACAGTTGTCTTTTTTCGACATTTATTATCAACAGAGTAATCCCGAGTAATAAATAAAAGTTAGTAATAGTACTTTAAAAATTTCTTCCACATGTTAACAAAAAAAAATTGGATTCAAGCTTGGACAGGAGATGACAGAATGTTAGTAATTCTTTTACTAATCTAAATCTAATCTAAAAAATATGGGGAAGTTTTTAAAACAGCAATTTTCTGAATCGTAAAACAACAAGGTCACATTGAATTCTGTTTTTTCAAAAACAGGAAATGATTGCTTGCCTCATGCACTGTAACGTTTGTACATCACAGGTTCTTTTAAATTGGCTGTGTTACAAATGCTGTGCACTACCCCTGTAATTTCACAATAAAGCACGTTGTTCACAGATAAATATTAAATGATAAAAATGTGTGCACTTTTTTCATTAATATTTAATTGTTTGACTGTGAGCTTTTAAAAAAAAGTTCAACAACCTATATTTGTGTCCATTTATAAAACTGGAGATTTTATTGAAGCAATCTAAGTGTGGAGCCTTACTCAAAGATATATATGAAATATAGTTCACAGTACACCAATAGTGTCCCACCTGAGATCAAAATCCACAATCTTCCAGCTACAAGTCCGGAGACTCAACCAACACTCCACACTGCTGAAGTGGTTTCAGGAATGGTTTTGTAACCTCTTCCAGTCTGTTAGGCACCAATGACTCTTTCCTGGGGTTTTCAGGAATTATTTTGACTGGTACATGACGTGCTTCTAGATTCAGTGTGGTAAGAACTTCACTATGACGATAAGAGCTGAAGACTGTGAGTTTTTATATAAAGCAGGGCTGGCCCAAATCGATTTTTGGATCCTCGATTGCTGGATGACTTTAAGAAATAAATTAAACAAGCACCAAACTGTGGTATTATTTGTTCACTCCCTTAATACACTGCTAGGATCCACATGATGCTTTGATAACATTCAGTGGTGAAAATATGCAGAAATTCAAAAATCTGAAGAAAAGGAGAATACGTTTTCACAGAATTGTACTATCCTATCATGGTAGGTGTGCTCTGGAAGAATTGGAACCTTTGAAAGAATTGGAACTTCTGATATAATATTAAATGACTGATCAACCTGCTTTTCAGTCTGAAACTTCAAGATGTCAACTAAACCAAACGCACAACTCTACAACAATTAGCACTTAAGTAATTCAAAGTACAGATATTTCCACACTAACACGATAGGGGCATTCTAGAAAAATTCCCTATAAGGTGAAAGGTTGTTAGTCGGACACAAATTTCCCACAAGAAATAAAGCAAATAGGGCAGATGTTTGAAATTGACTCATTATTATGACTGCTTTATTAAGACTAGATAGTGGTTAGTGCCTTCAGTTTTTATCCTTTATTCACATGTTATGCTTGCATGTCATTTACAGGGCAAAGATATACAACAGAGGTCAGTTCAAGAAGTGTGGGTATGTGCGCTGTGAGAGAAATTGGCTAACACAGTAGAAAGAGAAAATGCCCAAGTTCTGACTGTCGGAAATCTACAGCAGTGCTAGAAATCATTTAAATGCGTTCAAAATGCTGCTTAGTCCTAACCAGACCATATCACGTGTTTGCTCTCTGTACTAACAGCACCTATGTTTCTCTAAGCTTATCATTTTTTTAGTTCTCTTACCTGACTACTGATGGTTTCCCAGGCTGTGCAGGTGAGTTGCATCAACCTTTCAAGAACATACCACTGGGCAAAAGCCATGTTAAGCTAGGAGAACCACTTAGGCATTGGCCCCATTTCTAAAATCATTTTGAACCCCAACAAGCATTGATCAAACTTTGTTAGTCTAGGAATAACTGTTCTGGGCAATGATTAAATGTACTCCAATTTCAAGGTACAATTACATACGTAACTACAAGGTATTGTTCAATGGATGGTCTCACCACCATTATTTCAATTAGGTTTAAGAAGCAAAGATTGAAGTTTAGAGACTTAGAGGTGGGTTTTGGTCTTTGATAATATATAAATATATTATCATATATATAATATAGATAATATATAAACTTAAATCAATCAAAAAAGGTTTTAAACATTAAAGCTCTTCTCGATGATTAATTTAAATATGCCAGGTAAATCTATGAATCCGATGAATTTATAGCCTCAGACGGAACTTGGACAAGGTGTCAAATTGTTTAATAAGAGTTATAGTTCTCCTTAGAAAGTTCCATTAAAGTTATTTTTACTGTTGACAAATTATTATTATTAATTCTGGTATTTGTTCTTATCGTGAAATATTGAGGTGGATTTGTGTTGGCGATACTGTAGATTTAGCATTAGGTCAACCAACAACGACAAATTAAGCTGATAAAGTTTGGAACTATTGTACATCCAACCTACAACTAAAACACCTTTATTTAGGTCATTTCAATAGTAATAATAATAATTAGAGTTAACAGTTAATGCCTATTCTAACCCTACTTCTAACTCAATTCAGAGATACACTACACTCAAAATACACTTGTTCCAACTTGAAAAGAATATCAAAGATGCAATTACTCTGTAACTTATTTGCTGACATGTAGCTGTATGAAACTATGCTCACAACTTTTGCATTCTAGATTTTGATAACATGCACATCTCAATGTCATTCTATCAGACCCCACTGTTATTTATCTAACTTATCTATTTAATTACTTTTTGTGTTTTGTTTGCAGAATTGGTTCTCACACTGAATTGCATTCTCATTCAATAACCTATTTTACCAACAAGTTAGTGGAGTCACCATGGGCACCAGAATGGGACCCAGCTATGCCAATATTTTTGTCGGCTGGGTAGAAGAACTCTTCTTCATTTCCTACACTGGCTATGTCCCAGACCTCTACAAGCGATACATTGATGACTGCGTCGGTGCTGACACATGCTCTAACGACCAGCTTGAACACTTTCTGCATCACTTCACCAACTTCCACCTGTCCCTCAAACATACAGTTAACATATCTTTCACTACTCTTCCGTTTCTAGACATCAATTTTTCCATTAACTACCCCGACTCTCTACTTTGGTCTATTATAAACCCACTGATTCACACAACTATCTCCTGTATAGCTCACTTCACCAGTTCATTTGGCTACTAAGACTCTGCAGAAACGACATCGATTTCCAGAACCAAGCCCTCAAAATGTACTCTTTTATCTACTCTAGTACTTTATCAACAGAGGATACCCTAGCAGTGTTATTGACAGGACCCTTGCCCGAGCCAAAAACACCCCTTGGACCATCAACCCGAGCAGGAACTCCCGCCCTAACAACCACATTCCTTTGGTGATTCCCCACTACCCCAACACACTTTCTATCGACAACTTTTAACGACAACTATTCAATCCTAAAGGTAGAGCTGGGCGATAATTCGATAACGATAATTATTGCGATATAATTTCCCTCAATATAATTTTAACAAAAGTTTGATAAATGCTTAATATATATGTTTATGCTTTGCGCATGATATGCGCATGCGCACAAAATACTACACGAGTGCGCGTGTGTGTTGCAGACCGAGCAACAGATTTGTTAAATGTTTCTTCTGTTTGGCAAGTGTTTGTTGTGTTCTTAAAATAAAGAGTTGTTTAATTTACCAATTAACTGTCTGGTTTCTTCAACTTTCACTCAGGAGAAAAAAATCTGCCTTTAAACTTGAAAGAAATAATGATTTGACATTTATTATCGACTGATATTAATTTTTTTTTCGTGATAATGTTTTTGGCCATATCGCCCAGCCCTACCTACAGGGTGATCCCTCCACTGGGGCCCTCTTTTCTGACCACCCCATCATCTCATATTGCGGACCACCTAATCTGCGTTACCTTCTTGTTCACAGCTCCCGTGACCGCCCTCAGCAACCATCCACACCAGGCACTTTCCCTTGCAACAGAACTTGCTCTACCACATGCAAGTAATTATCTAACACCACACTCATTCAAGGCCCCTCAGGACAATTCCGGATCACTCAGATGACATCTTGTACCCCCAGCAACCTTATTTACTGTATTTCTTGCAGTAAATGCCCAGCCATCTAGGGGAAACAGGAAGGAGACTCAAGAGACCGTTTCAGAGAACATGTTAGGGCTGTGAAGATTAAAGATTTCTCCGAGCCTTTTGTTTCTCATTTCACCTCTAATGGCCATGATCACACTAATCTCTCTGTCTGTGTTCTCAAAGCTGGTTTTCCTAACTCCCACATCAGAAAGACTACTGAAACTAAAATTATCCTGCAACTAGGATCACACCTTTCCCCTTCTCTCAGCGACAGACTAATTTTCTTCTAAATTCTCTTTATTCATTGTAGGTTTCATTTCACACCTCTATTCACCTATCCTGTCTTCACACTACCTGATTGACCACTCTGTCTGTCCCCTGCTCCCACCCCTTACTCCTCCTCTCTCCCAGCTTTTGTTCTCCTTCTCCATTACCTTTGCTTACTGCCCTGTCTTTCTCACACCTGAAGAAGGCTCCGCGGCCGAAACGTTATGTTTTCTTTCCTCTCTTTTCAGCATGGAATAAACCTATTACTTGTTCATTTGTATTGTATGTATTGAATTGTATTAACTCCACTTGTGCTAACTTGGCAATACAGGCAGAGCAAACCCCCAAACAGAAACAGACTAAGCATGGCTTGAGGAACAGAGTTAAATTCACCTTGACCAATATTGAAAGCCCAGGCCTCCAAGCAGTCAAACAGAAACACTGCATCAAAGGAACTAAAGTACAGGAATCTTTATATTTAATAGTAAATCCACAATAATACAGAACAAGTTGTACTATAAAATTATCTGAACCCCCATTTATGCAGAATTGAACCCAGGGCCCAGAGCTGCAAGGCATTAATACTAACCACTGCACCACTATGCCGTCCCGTTGGGATCTAGTGAACATGCAATGGTTACTAATTGCATTTGAAGTGAGGTACAATATGTCATTGTAAAATAAACTCTGAAAATGCTGAACACTACATAATCGGTATTAGCATCTAGATGTGCCAACAGACAGGGAGCAAACAAATGTTTCACAACCTTTTAAAAAATGCAACTCAGCAATCGAAAGATAATTGAAAAGTATATGACTGTCAAGATTAATTAAGAAAGGAGAGATGGTAGTTTTAAGGTCACCAGAAACACTTCCAGATGTCAGGAATACATTCATAACACATAAACGGACAAGAGCCATAAAAAAAATGCGTCTTCAGAATGACTAAAGAAAGTAGAGCAATTTCACAGACGCAAGCAAGTAAAACAATGCAAATACTAAAAGAAACTTGAGAATGAATTTTGTGAAAATGGTTAGTGAAGACTTGGGACACTTGTAGAATCTGCAGTGTGAATTAAAATACTGAATTAGAATTAAACATTCCAAATTACATTGTTCTCTTCGGTTTCAGCAAAGTTTGCTTCTGTATGTGTCATGATACATCATCTGCATGCAAAATAAACAGAAATTATAATACTATATTAGGAGTTCCTTTGATCTGATGGTGAAAAAAGTCCAAAGGATTTGGACTTCCAAGGGGATTGGAATTGTTGGCTTCTCCTCATGCAAAGATATTGTGCTAATTCCTCGGCGTGTCCTTCTAGAATTGCTTCATAAACACAAAACAACATTTCATGACACTTTTAAAATAAGTAATGTGAATGATAAAGTCTAGTTTTGTGTCAGATCACAGTTAGAGTGCATTCCATTCAGATATATTTCTTCACTATTTTATTTTCAAATCATTTACAAACGACTTTTCAATTCTTGTGCTACATTAGACTAAACTATATAACAGTTACTAACATGTAAATGCAAATAATTATTCATTTCTGCAGCCCTGATGTACCATTGAGTACCATACTGTACATTATGAAATGTAAGACAGAGCATCATCACACAGAGGATGTTCAGAAATCTGTTGGGCACAGCACTCTGTTATATTAACACACTGAGAAAGCACTCCGCCCAAGACTTATCTCGGAGTGGTAAACATTTCAACTGTAGAATAACCACTTCCCCTCAACATCTTCATCGCTGTCTCTTGCAGATGTAAACACACCCAATCATAAGTAATATGAAAACTTGCCTTACAGAAGAAAAAAAGTTTATTATGATTGGTCTCGAGAAATCTGTTAACTACGTTCATGGGACTACATTCTTTTCTCAGTGAATTCCAATCAAAACATCAAATTATTTCAAATTGCCAAATTTCAAAACACAAAATGCTTTTGAGGAAGGACAATCCAGTATAAACACAGCACTGCATAATCAAAAAAACTTTACCTTGAATAAAAGACTAAAGTAAGTCACATTCTTTAATCGCAGACTGTATTTATATTAGAACACAATGCGGTGACTTTCTGCTCCATCTCAAATTCTTTCACACATGTGTTTCTCCTGTAATTCTCTGTAATGTACACAATAAATGTTTAAAAAGAGACACTGCTGTCAATCATGTGCCTGTGTACAAAGAGTAAATTTACTCTCTGTGCTGATGGTCAGGTTTGGGCACAACATTCTAGTCTTATTTGGCAAAGTTGTGGAAACACACATGAACCCCAAAGAGCTCATCTATTGTATCCTCAGGATCAGATCCCAGGAAAACAACCCCAGTAAACCCACTTCCTAGGGCTTTCTCAGGAACCAGGGTTGTATCCCAACATCACAGAGTGCAAAGCTCATTCCTTCTTTCCAAAAGGCAAAAGGAATAGCCAAAAAAAATCTACTTCGGTCATACTCTGACAGTACTATGGACCATGGCTTTATTAACAGATGTTTTCAATCAACTTGTGCATCTATTGAGCTGGTCAGGACTACAGCTAAATGTTTAGGGATCGAATGCACAATTAGATTAGATGTTGTTTTGTTGTATTTTCCCGACAAAAACAAGCATTACTAAACATATGCACATGCCGGAAATTTACATTACTAGTAATTTACTATTCATAACAAATATCTCAGGCAGAAGGGTCAGTGTGCCAAACTTTACTTTTCGAGGAATCAACTGATTTACTTATCTAATTCAAGCAACAAAAAACGTACTACCACCTGTAGCATCTCTCAATGGTTTGTCTTACACTTGTCAAATAAAGGGACGGACTACAGTTTCTATTCATTTTCCTACTGCTCACATGAAGGCTAGCAGATGTTTTGAGTACAACAAAAAGTATCCTCCCATTCAACTGCACTATTGCTATGTGATGGCTCTGAGGACCTAAAACTAAGTAGCTACAGGGGATCTGAGTAAGCTGTTTCGGTATAGGTTAAGTGCGATTACTTTTTAAATTTTGTTCAACACATAACAAGGAAAGGCACTGCACACTGATCACAGAAAATAAACAAAAACTATTCGTATTTCTATTCTAAAAACAAATAATTGAAAATCATCCGCTAAATTTGTGTTCACACCAATTAACATTCTGCAGTGAAACGTCCCAAGTCTACCCGGAAAATAAAATCAATGAATTCAGTGTTTCGTGTTTCATTTCACTCTGCTCTTCACGTATTGGTATACAAATATTGATTTATTTAAAAGTGTGCATAGTCCACGCCAAAACCTACAAAAAATTAACCTTTGCAAAAATAATTAACAACTGAACCGTATAGTATTTAGGACTTACTAACTCCCAGTTGTAACACGTAATGATCTCGGTACATCCACGATATGACTAGAACTAAAACATATTTGCTCACTTTTTGTTTATCTTTTCTTAATACACACTGTACTATTGCTGTTTATAAAATACTTAGTCAAACTCTCCAGCCAGTCCGCTACTTTAGAAAAGCACGATCTCTAAAATAAACTTGTCTTCACTCAAGAAAACTTCTCTATGTCTCAGGACTGTTGCTATCTTGTAGAGGTCACTAAAAGGAACGTAGATAACTAAATGAATTCGTCTTCTTTCAAAATGCTGAAAAATAACTGAAACGAGTGAGACTTCTTTTATCAGACAGTCCCCAATATTCGTCTTCTTTTCCCCCTACTCATATGGAAATTGACATTAATGTCAGAATTAAATACAAGGCTGGGTTATACTTTCTAGAGTATTTAACATCAATAAATAGATATGAATTTTAACCAATGTACTTTCTAAATTTGAAAATCTATTAGTAAAAGATTAATTACTTTTTTAATGTAAATATCTAAAAAATATTTTTTAAAGAACCCTTAAGTTGCAGTTCTTCAAACCGTTTTCTCCTGACGTCAAAAACTGGAATAACACTCAGAAGAAAATATTTCGTGACCAATTCATGACTGCTAATTAATTCCCATTACAAAATGTAACATAAAAATATTCCAACATATACTTTAAACGAGCGCCCCCCACCTCAAATCACCCTATAGTGCTAGATTACATGTAACCATTGAGAGCTGTGCGCCCTTAAAATGTAACAAAGCATCAGTATTCAACAGTTTTGGCATTTATGGATCTATTTAATGGACTGTATATAGATATTGTGTGTGTGAGAGAGTACGCATTAGTATAAATGTATATCCTTTTTTTTCTATATGTTAGAGGACGAGAAGCCTGGGGCTACAGTTGGGCTTCGTTCCCAGGTAAAGATCACGTAGCTGGGGTATAGGCAATTTCGCCTCCCTTAATCTTTAAAAGGCCTTGGTGCAAACCTTAAACTGCCACCTCAAAAAAACACAGGTCAAGTCTGCAAGTTCTTTTCAAATGGCAGAGCCATAAAATACTAGCTGTTCTGCGTCAAATAATGACATGTTGTGCTTTAACATTTGAAAAAGAGCATGTCAGCTTAGGATATCGGCAAAACCTCTGAAATGCAATAGAAAATGTCATTTTCACTATTTTGGCATTAACAATGGATATTTTGCGCTTTCGTATTAAACATATCAGTATCGAATTTTAGATACGAGATTCGCT
Organism: Lepisosteus oculatus; assembly: GCF_040954835.1. Lineage (NCBI taxonomy): Eukaryota > Metazoa > Chordata > Actinopteri > Semionotiformes > Lepisosteidae > Lepisosteus > Lepisosteus oculatus. The sequence continues at coordinate 40,526,635 of NC_090696.1, read as the reverse complement.
CTGAATGCAATAATATCAAGCTATGAAACATCTTGCGCTGTATTATGATCCCATGTTACAACACAGATAAAACGCGATTTATCGATGAATTCTGTTTAATGTACGGTACCTCTATCGCAATACCAATATCGATCTTAGATTTGTGCAATCATGCATTTCATTCAAGAATAAAAAATAAAAAGGAAACAAATCAAACTGTATTTGCTCCGTTTAGGGATCGGCAGGTATTTACATTAGGAAAAATACGAACGAAAAGCACTGCGTAGAACATATACAAACCACGAACAACACAGACAAGCCTTTGTTATGGTTATGGCTTTTTTCACCCCCTATTTTTTTCCGAGTGTTGCTTACCTTCCCTGGCTTTCAGTAGCACAGTGTTGGCCACGATATTTTCAATCTCCATTGTCAGTATTAGGATCCCATGCAGACTTGATACATCTCACTTAGTAAAAAAGATGAAGATGGCAGTGCCGATGATGAGTATGACGATCAACGTAAACTGTGATTTGGCACATATCAGGTTAATTGTACCTCTCCATTGCTTGATGTTGAACCCCCCCACCTTAAGCACTGCTTGAACATTAACTCCCCTTTTTAGCATTCAATGCCTTGCCTTCCTTCCTGCTTTGCTCACTCCCTCACCCGTACAGGCAAGCCAGGAGTGGGAGGGCTTATTCTACAACCACAGAATAACCTACAGCCCTACAATACTGTACAGCAACCGTATCTACACCGCAAACATTACGCTTCACAGAACGTGCTCTAAAGCAACTTGTATCTTAATTAAATCCGGAATTAACGGACGATAAGTAAAGCCAATAGAATTATTTTAAAGTTGCCATTTGTTTAAATGTATGATCCATATTTCCAACGTCTCTATTAGCACAATCTTAAATCGTTTTCTTTGATGAAGTGAAAACGCTGTATTGGTTTTCATCATTTTAATGCAATTGGTTTGTTTGCGTTCTGTAATGGTGTGTCCTATACGTTACCAAATGAGTCACATGGCGTAAATTATTTGATGTATGTGGACACCTTTATAAAAGAGCTTTACAATATTTCTTATTAAAAATCTTAGGAATTCTATATAGTGTAATCATTCTTAATAATCGACACCGAACTCACCACAGCTTCTTCAGTCTGCATAATACATTGTATGTGGCATTGTGTGTAAGACAGTGCCCCTTACTGATCTTTAATCTGTTTCCTTTTTATTTTATATTCGGGCCTTTCTGTTTCTGCTCTGAGCTGTCTGAAAAAAACAACAACTCTGGAGATCGTTTTTATCATTCTTTTTAGAATATCGTATGAAAATATTATTTCCCTGGGGTCTGTTTTTTTTTTAGTCTAGAGGTTTTCATTTTATATCTTCTATTTAGTGTGGTGCACTCTCTCCAGATGGGTCAGTTTGGGTCATATATTTGTGATGCAGAATCTATAGTCACAAACACTGGCCTGTTTGCATACTTTGATTGTTTCTCTTAAATTGCCCCAAGGGATTGATATTATGCATGACATACAAGGTTTGTTTCAGTTGTTTTCAAAACACACTTCTATTCGAATGCAGATTAATTGATATTCTTCTTGCCGTTATGCAGTATTGTGGGCTTGTTTGCATTACATTTTAATCATTTTATCTCTGCCAGTTCTGTTTTCATTCTAGGCAAAATAATTTATATTACATTATAATTATAATAATAATAATTGCTTACACTTATATAGCACTTTTCTGGACACTCCACTCAAAGCACTTTACAGGTAATGGGGACTCCCCCACCACCACCAATGTGCAGCCCCACTTGGATGATGCGACGGCAGCCATAGTGCGCCAGAACGCTCACCACACATCAGCTATCAGTGGGGAGGAGAGCAGAAGCCAATTCATAGATGGGGATTATTAGGAGGCCATGATTGGTAAGGGCCAATGGGAAATTTGGCCAGGACGCCGGGGTTACACCCCTACTCTTTTCGAGAAACGCCCTGGGATTTTTATTGACCACAGAGAGTCAGGACCTCAGTTTTACATCTCATCTGAAGGAAGGCGCCTGTTGACAGTGTAGTGTCCCCATCACTACAATGGGGCATTAGGAAACACATGGACTGCAGGGTGAGCTCTCCCTGCTTGCCCCACTAACACCTCTTCCAGCAGCAACCTTAGTTTTTCCCAGGAGGTCTCACATCCAGGTACTGACCAGACTCTCACCTGCTTAGCTTCAGTGAGTTGCCAGCTGTGAGTTGCAGCATGATATGACATTATATTATATTACACTTGAAATAGGCTCCACAGCTGAAATGTTGCATTTCTTTTCTTCTCTTTGTAGCATGCAATATACCTTTACTTTTGCAGCACATTTAAAGGACTCCAGCATGCTTTCTTCAATGGTAAGGGATACGCTTGTCAGAGAAAGTTATATGGTGACACCAAACATGCTGAATGGACTCCAGAAAAGATGAGAAGGATTATAATAGACATGTCAAGCTTGTCTTCATCTAGTTCAGGTGGGTATCCCTGTCTGTGTTCTCAAAGCTGGTTTTCCTAACTCCCACATCAGAAGGACTACAGAAACTAAAATTATCACACCTTTCCCCTTCTCTTAATGACAGACTAATTTACTTCTAAATTCTCTCTATTCATTGTAGGTTTCATTTCACACCTCTCTTCACCTATCCTGACTTTACACTACCTGATTGACCACTCTGTGTGTCCCCTGCTCCCACCCCTCGCTCCTCCTCTCTCCCAGCTTTTGTTCTCCTTCTCCATTACCTTTGCTTACTGCCCTGTCTTTCTCACATCTGAAGAAGGCTCCATGGCTGAAATGTTGTGTTTTCTTTCTTCTCTTTTCAGCATGGAATAAACCTATTACTTGTCTTCATCTATCCTAGGATAAGGGAGGGGTGGCAGAAGGCTGTTCCAGTTTTTCACAGGTAGTAATCACTGAGACTTGAGGGGCAGTCCTAAAGACAGTTTAACATGTTTAATATGATGTTATCCAGTTGGCCCAAATATATGGTACATTTTCCAAAGCAAAACAAAGATGAAGGCTGGTTAAATGGGCAGCAGGGTGGTTTAGGGGTTAGCATTGGTGCCTCACAGAGTTGGGGCCCTGGGTTAAATTCCAGACTTGGGATGCCATCTGCTTGGGGTTTGTAAGTTCTCCCTTATTCGTGTGGATTTCGTGCCGGGTGCTTTCGTTCCACAATCCAAAGACAAACTGGTAGGATAACTGGCTTCTGGAAAAATTGGCCTAGAACGAGTCTGTGCGTGTTATGGCACAGCAGCCAAGATCAAAGCTAGACCCTAAGCGGTGAGCGATATTACCTGAAGCACAGGTTTCGTGAGAGTCAGATGTACTTAACCAATACGCAGTATCTGAAGTCATAGTCTTAGTTAGCAGAGGTCGGTAAGCCAGAGGTTCAGCATTAGCTGCTTAACCAATAGCTCAGCATTGGTGGTTCAGTGGTAGAATTCTTGCCTGCCACGCGGGAGGCCCGGGTTCGATTCCTGGCCAATGCAAAACAATTTCCTGGCGCTGTGGCTTGTCCTGTAGGGCACTGGGCTGTGGGAGATGAGAGGCTTGGTTCAAATCCCCGAGTCTCCGCACATCCCAAAGCATTTTTCTTTAGAAGGGCAGAGCAGTGGCTCTGTGGCTAAGGATCTGTGCCTGTGACTGGAAGGTTGCCCGTTCAAATCCCGTGGCCAGCAGGGGAATCCTACTCCACTGGGCCCCTGAGCAAGGCCCTTAACCCCAACTGCTCCAGGGGCGCCGTACAATGGCAGACCCTGTGCTCTGACCCCATGCTTCTCTCCCTGCATGTGTGTCTGTGTCTCCTTGGAGAAAAAGCTGGGGTATGCGAAAAGACGAATTCCTAATGCAAGAAATTGTATAGGGCTAATAAAGAAACATGACTATGACATGACTAGGTTCAGGAAACAGACAGCACACAAGTAGCAAGAACACACGAAGGTTAGGAGCTCCAGTGGGATACCCAACACTTAGCACGAAGATGGTGGGAAGAAGCCCTCAAGTACTCTGGCATGGTGGTGACCGATTGGATGATTCAGTAACAAGTCAGCGTTTGCAGGAATTAGTGGAGGCTTGTGTCTGATTATGCATGGCCATGACAGTGCGTGTCTGTGTATACCTTCAATGGACTGGCGTCCCATCCGGGGTGTATCCTGCCTTGCACCTACCGACTGCTGTGATAGGCCCCAGCTTCCCTGCAAGCCTGTATTAGAAAAACATGCTTAGAAAATGGATAGATGCTTGGTGAAATTAAGAAAATTGCTTTCCTGTCTCTATGTTAAATGAACACATACAGCATAGTGCCAATGAAAATGTTAATCGACTGTGCCCTCTTGTTTTGCGACTGACCTAAGTTCTGTGTTACTCAGTGTCGGACTTATTAGCCGAATATAAAAGCCACCAGTACTGTATCTTGATGAGCACATTTCATTCATTCATGAGATACTATCAACAGGTGAATGGTTTCATCTTGCTTGTGATAAACATTATGGTGACTACATAGGAGGAGAAACCATCTGTATTGAGTCTCCTACACGCACCTTGTGGTTAGTGAGGTTGGGGAAGTTGGGGGATGGGGGCCACGTTATACCTTCCACCATATTGTACCCCTTTATGTTAGACTGCTGGTTACAGCTGGTGTCAGTTTTTGTACTGAGATTCTATGTTTTAAGAGCCTTCACCCTCTAAAAAAAGTGCTGTGTATTCTTCCTACAAAATACTTTTAGAACGAGGCCTATTGGTAGAAACGTAGAAGTTCTAATTCAATAAGCTTATAATATGTCTAAAACAATCATTTCCACCAGCCCTTCTTTTGGCAATTGAGTGCAAACCAAGGGATCTATGGATATACTTAAAAGGGCTTACGTTCAGGTTATCAGCTGTGTTCTAAATTTGTGTTTAAGTCTTCATGGTGAGATCCCCAAATGTATTTTCACACATTGCAGACATATCCTCTGACCATTTGTCTCCCTTTAATGGCACACATGGCTGTGAACAATCCCCTGGTTCATGGTAAAAAACTGAAGGCTTATAAAATGGGACTAGGGTCTCTGTGAACCTGCTCTGTGGAGCCTGTCAAGAATGCAAAATGTGTTTCTCCTGAATACTGGTAACAGGTCCCTTGCACATGATTGTGTGGTTGATTCTTCAATATCCATAAGTCCTATTTCCTTCTGGAAACAGATCATATGGATGCTGTTACAGACGTCTGACATGGAGGAATGGGAAAAAGTACACTTATCAGAAGACTGGCGTGTAATGTGAGCTGTGTGATTAAGACAGAGCTCTTTAAGTGGCTCTTTCTTTTGTTTGAATTTCATAATTTGGAGGATAAGATCTCGACCTTAAGTGGTGAATTTACCTGTGTGCGATTTGCTAACAGTGCATCCTGCTATGTACAATGAAGAATACACTGCATTAATTTTGAGTTATGAACAGAAGCACTACTGCAGATTGACACTTCATTTAAAGTGACTGCAATATCTACTCTCTTCAATAACTTCAAAAGTTTCAATAGCCCTTGTATTGTTTATCTGGTGTGTACGCACACTTGAGATACAGGTACAGTACACAGAAGAACAATAATAGAAGATGATTGCACAGCTATGACATGTTATAAATAAGTTGAAGTTATAAATGGCTGATTCGTGGATTGACCTAAACCGATGGGAATTCAAACCAGCCTTTAAAGTATGTTCAATATATCTCCATCTTCATAACATTCTAAAGCAGTCCAATAGCAACACACTCCAATTCCACAATACTTTCTGAAGCATGATTCTTCACATCATTGTATTATTATTTAAAAGCCTTACTTGATCTTTCAGGTGTCCCACAGAGAAAAATCCACACCAATTAAGTCCTCCTGCATAGACTGCTGGAATACTCTACTTTGAGAGAAATCATGTCAAATCATTCATACAGAACAACTAAACAAATGTTTCTTTTCGCAGTAACAACATAATTCATACTCTTACTGTATATAGATCTTTTGCAGTGAAAGGCTTTTCATTTAGATTGTATAGTAGCATACTGAATAACAAGGATTGTATTAATTCACAATAACAACATTTATATACTTTGACATTCCCTTTTCAGCCTCATGAAGATAAATTTGTGCTCCTAAGTTTAGAAACAGCAAGCGTTTTGAATGAATAGAATTGTTCAAATGAGTGACGAATTACTGTGTATTGTATAACCTTATCATCTGGCAAACCACATCCATTGTGATTTGAAACAGCAAGGCAAATTCAATTTTTTTGTTTCGAAATACATGAAAAGATCATTGGTTTTCATAACACCACAGCGTTTTTGTGACAATTCTTTTCTCATAAATTATCCACTTTTTTCTTTTGAATTATAGTTTAAGATTGTTAATAATTTGCTGATTATAAGTATTATTTTGTATATCATCAATCACAGTTTTGAGTGATACAAAATGTTGTTTGCAAACTGTTTTCATATTTCTGTTAGTGAAGGGCCTTAAAAAGTGTTATTAGAACAACATGTATATAAATTCCAGTCTCAAACTCAGGGTTTACATTTATGGACTTGATATTTAGACTATGTGCGTAAACCCTCCTAGCAAAAGATGTTTTTTTTTTTTTGGGGGGGGGGGGGAATGAGAAATGAGGAATTAAATATCTAAATGTTTTAAATATACTGTAGAGTGCAGTTTGAATTTACTCGAAAATAGTTGAGGTATATAATACTGCCACCTAGTGTGAATGAGTAAGAAATACAGTAATCTGAACTAGGCATTTTTAATACACATACTGAACTTAAAAAATAATATTATTCTAATGTTGCAAATAAGAGCTATCCAATTCACAATTTAGAGCCATGGAGAGCATACAAAATAATGATTTTCCAAGCCAAAGCCTAGCATGGTGACCGGACAGGAGTGCTGTAGGAAGCTTTAGATGAAGCTTGTTACTGAGATGTTTAAAAGTGTTAGAGTGTAAGTATTGCAGTATCTTGACTGAATTCTATATTAATCAAGCAGTGCAGCAATTTCCCATTTCTGTGTCTAACCTGCAGTGTACTGAGGCTGCTAGGTGGAGCTAGCGGTGGTAGATGAAATGGATTCTCTCATATACTGTATGTGAAAATACTTTGGGATCTTGGAGATGAAAGGTGGCATAAAAATACAATTAAAATTATTATTATTAATTTACGGCAGCTTGGTGGTTAAAATTGTTGCGTCAGCACCGGGGCCCTGGGTTCGGTTCCAGACTTGGGCAGCTATCTGCTTAGAGTTTGTATCTTTGTATCTCCTCATGATCACATTTCCTCTGAGTACTGCTGTTTCTTCCCACAGTCTAAAGACATATCGGTAGGTTAATTGGTCCTGGTTTGAGTGATATGTGTCTGTATTTGTCTCTGTATGTGCCCTGTGATGGACTGGCGTCACATCAAGGGTGTATCCTGCCTTTTGCACATTGCTTATCAGGATAAGCTTGTTCTGCTCCACGACCAGAAGAAGCGGTTTGAAAATGGATAATATTAATTTGGACTTTTAATTCTTTGACGTTTGACAGATCCAAGGCACCTAATCGTGGTGCACATAATTGAAAGGTATGTATAATTACAAAGCATTATGAGAGAGACATCTTTCAATGCATTTTAATTAATCTGTTTGGTGTTTCCGCCACTGACATTGTCAGGCAATCATTGCTTTTTTTTTACTTTTACAATTGGTTCATTTGAACAAAGTTTTTATGTTGTGCAAATTATGTGTATTGTAAAAAATCGAAACCATGTTCAGTATATGCATGATATTAAAATGTAAATTGTATACTGTATTTTGAAAACGTATTCTCAATATTCTGTATTACTACAGTATGATTGCTCAGCAGCTGTGTGGCAGCTTTTAAAATGGACTGTTCTCTGTAAATCATACTTTCTTCAATCAGATACCGAAAATATTCATGAGCAGAATTCAAAGGGAAAGACAAACAAATTCACCACTTAAGGTTCTTAAGGTTGAGATCTTATCTTCCAAATTATGACATTCAAACAAAAATATGATTAGATAGCAACTTAAAAGGCCTGAACTAATCACACAGCTCACATTTCACACTAGTCTTCTGATTAGAGTCCTTTATCCCATTCCTCCAGGTCAACTGTTTGTAACAGCATCAGTTACAAAGATTTGAATAGGACTGTATGTATAACTGTATGTACAGCTGCTCATTTCAGTCTCCTGAAACAGTACCTCCTGCTCAAGAACCTCTCAAGAATATCACACCCTGCCACAAGAAGAAGACAGAACGCTGTTGCTGTCACCCTTACTTTGGCTGCAATGTGGAACTGAGAGGCTGGCTCCCATCACCCCTTTCTGGTGCCATTAGAAAACAGGACTTATGGATATTGACAGCATGGACTGCCTCTCAGCTTGGAGGTAAAAAAATGCAAGTGTTACTCTGAATCAGGCAGGCAGAATGTGGGAACCGTGCAGTTTAATAATAATTCCTTACACTTATATAGCACTATTCTGGACACACCACTCAAAGCGCTTCACAGGTTACGGGGTCTCCCCTCCACCACCACTATCAGTGGAGAGGAGAACAGAGTGATGAAACCAGTTCATAGACGGAGATTATTAGGAGGCCATGATTGGTAAGGGCCAATGGGAAATTTGGCCAGGACACTGCAGTTACACCCCTATTCTTTTTCAAGAAACACCCATGGATTTTTAATGACCACAGAGAGTCAGGACCTCGGTTTTACGTCTTATCCGAAGGATGGTGTCTTTTTACAGTATAGTGTCCCTGTCACTATACTGGGGCATTAGCACCCACACAGTCCATAGGGTGAGCGCCCCCCTACTGGCCCCACTAACACCTCTTCCAGCAGCAAAATTAGTTTTTCCCAGGAGGTCTCTCATCCAGGTACTGACCAGGGACACACCTGCTGAGCATCAGTGGGTTGTTAGTTTAAATCAAACCAAGAAGAATTATGCTGTCAGGTCACCTAGGGCGATTTGTTTTATTCTAAGTGCTGCTAGTCACCAGATGTCTATTTCTGCTCTATCTTGCTCCAGCTGGGTCTTAAGGAGTCATGAGAATTCGCCTCTGCACAAGTTACTGTAAGTTACACATCTACACTCACAAACGATGACAGCCATTGCTGTCATCAGTTGAAGTTTATATGGCTGTTACATGAGCAGCGAGTGGATGTGTGTTGTGCTGCTGGAATGTTGTCTTGTAAAGGTGAGCCTGTAATACGGGCACCAAGTATGGCTCCAGCACTTCATCCCCACTTTATTAAGTCCCTCAGGACATCATCACTGTAGCACCATGCAGTCAGGTTGCAATCAATCAGAGCATTGGAGTTCTGAATTGAACAGGCGCCCCTATTCAGGCCATCAGACTTGGCCTTTCCCATTGATCGTGACTCGTAGTCTCCCAGGTCATAGTCTGTTGTTGACTGACTGCATTTAGCTTTAGGGTCTGGGCAGGTTAGTAATTACTTTCGCTCTGCCTCAAAGCTCTGGAACTGTATCCCTAAGGGTATCAGAGAGCCACCTACCCTGAGCACTTTCAAACCTAAATTCAAGACCATCTTTTTTAGAAGAGCCTTTATATAACTCTGAGTGCCCCTTTGCTTTCCTACTGTATTCTATACCTCCATCTACTATCTCCTTCCAGTGCTTATTTTTTTCTTTAAAGTGCTTTAGAAGACACTTCTAAAGGTGAAGTCTAAAAATAAAGGTGTTTTATTATTATTATTATTTTTAAAAATACCCCAGATGGAGAGAAGCATAATCCAGCCTCCAACACATCAGTGGCATGAAGACATTTGCCTTTTGATAAATGTGACATATTGACACGTTTCTGCATTTTTTGTTTATTATCACCAAACTTTACATTCAGCTCTATGCCTGTGGCTGATCAGCTCTTTTCCTGTTGAGGTAATTTAATGTTTAATGACGAAACACAGTAATTCAGCCATTTGAACGTCTGTCACAAATGATCAATTAACCAAAATAAAGCTAAAAACATAATTAATATACAAAACCTGCATAGTTCTTTTGTTATAAAAATGTACATGTCTAAATAGAGTAGTACATTTCTTTTGATGGTATATTTTGCTATATTGTATATTTTGGAAAAGCCAGTACTGTCACAGAGTTGTTGTACTTCTGTTTGTTTCACACAGGCAAAGTAAAAAATAAGGGGGAAAATCTGATTTGAGCTTGATCTTATAGTATCAATAAATTAAAATATTTTTAATTCAGTACATGCTTTTTAAAATAATACATTATTATAATACAAAATAATACATTAATAGTGTTTACATGTAATTTGTTTTGTTGTTACATTTTCTGGACTCCTTGATGTTTCAAGACTATTTGCTGCAATTTTTAATTCAGAAAATTCTTCACGAAATGCTGCAATTACTGATGGTCCACCAACAGTCGATATCAAACATTAGAAGCACGTTCTGCTTCCACAGGATGAAACACCAAAGCCTGAATTCTAAAATGCAAACAACTAACAGTGTTTCCTACAACAGATGGTACAAAAGAGCACAGTATGCTTCATCAGTAAACCATTTACCACAGCAACACTCCAGATGGATCAAGTGGCTTCCCAGCATTACAAATTCACAAACCAAGATGTTGCTTGCTAATTACTAGGCAGAGGGTGAGACTGACTTGAAATAGCTCTTCTCAGCTTCTGGAGTACTGCACTGATTTCAGTGCTGAAACAAGATGGCAATCTGCTGAAAGTAATATAAGGATAAGTGAACCATCCGAATGACACAAGTGGAAATATTATCAAGACAAATCTCGAACTTCAGAGACAGTGTATTTAGAACTGAAAACAAGAGGGAATTCTGTAATCAAACATTTTGTGGGTGTGTTGAACAAGCAATCCAGCCATACTGTTGGAACTGATTCGCTGGCCTGAGTCGGATTCCAAGACTGAAGATGTGGGCGACATCTTCAGTTGACCGACATCTAAGGTTGCTTTAGCATCAGTAAGTATCCTGATGCCCTGGTTAAAGGCAGTAAGTGAGCTGCACGTGGTGAGAGCACTAATGGATTCTGCCAAATCTGGGTTGGGTGGAAAGTGTGATCTTGAGTGTGCTTTGTCTTGGGTGCTTATTGGACCGTAAGGGTCTACACAGAACTTTTTGGTCAGGACGTTTTGTGTGCAGGTCACGTTGGCGGTATGCTTTGGCTTTGATGAGGCTGGGAGATATGTCAGATCAGATCAGATCAGATCACTTCATTAGCCATATACAATTTCTTGCTGTCACGATATTAGTTCCCCCTCCTTAAGGGTGCTCCAGCCCTTTCACGTGAGACTTTATTCTGTGCACCTGTTCCCCATTCACAGCCCACCTTAAATGCCAAGCCCTGACGCTCATCCGGGCTCTGCATCTGATTTCCATATTGTGCAAGTCCGGGACCTGGAAGCGCCTGGTCCCGTTAAGGTTTTAACCTCTGTTCCCGTTCCTGTTCCCCATCCACCGGTTCCGACCCGGTCTTCGTGGTTTTTAATTCTTTGGTCTGATGGATCTCCTGGTTTTGGACTTACTCATGTGTTTTTGGATACTCTAAGGATTACTCTTTGGGATTGTTCCCCTCGGCCACGCCTCCCCCGTGCACCAGCGCACCTTGGACACGCCCCCCCGTCTTCTGCCTCGTTTTCCTGCATGACGTTTCCCCAGTGTTTCCCCAATCCGTCGGACTGTGTCGTCCGCATAGGGTCCGGAAAGAACTGTTCGTTACACTTGCATTAGGAATTTGCCTTTTCGCATACCCCAGCTTGCTCTTCATGAGACATAGACAGAGAGAGAAACCTGGGGTCAGAGTGCAGGGTTAGCCATTGTACAGCGCCCCTGGAGCACTTGGGGTTAAGGGCCTTGCTCAGGGGCCCAGCGGAGTAGGATTCCTCTGCTGGCCACTGGATTTGAACCGGCAGCCTTCCAGCCACAGGCGCAGATCCTTAGCCACCGAGCCACAGAGCCACCGCTCTGCCTGTCATCAGCGTGCTTTGGCTGCTGAGGAACAAGTAAATGTTAATTTCCTGCAGAAAAAGTAGAAAGAACAAACACATTAAGTTGGCAGTTTGAACCCTATTCAGCTCTGAGTGAAAGTAAGTGAGTGGGTGAGAGTAAGGTGGCAGGAATATAAAGTAAAGGAGAACAAAGAACACAGAAGATAAGAATGGGCACAGGTGCAGACTCTAATGGCAGGTGCACCAAAGAGTTGTACAGAGTTCCTAAACACCTCTGTGCATCCTGGTGTTGTGGTCTGAGCCCCACGCAGTGGTACAGTAGCACTGGTGGCCCACTGGAATTGTGCTGAGTGTACATCACTTGAGATCCAGTGAGCAGCTCAACCCAGTGGACTAATAGGAAGGGATTTCACATTTTAGGAAGAAGACAGGCTGGGTGGGGTGAGCCAGCTCTCCCACGGATCACTGCAGATAATAAGTGGTCAGGGCCTTATAGGTTTAAGAAGGGTCAGATGTTGCTGAGGGGACAGGAGATCATTAGGAAAAGTGAGTGCTTTCAGCTGGTATCATCCTTACAGACTGTGCCTGCAACTGTAAGTGTCAGCAGGACTGTCCAAGGAGGTATGACTAATGTTGTTGGGGGTAAAGACACAGCACCCATCCACCCCTGAATTCCAACTCGAATATAGGATTCTGAGGATAGGATAGGTCTGGGCCTGTGAGTACTCCAGTCCATCAGTCAGACCAGGAGAGCAGAGATGAGCAATGCACTGCTGAGGAGGGGAATGGTGAGTAGTGCTGACAGTTGGGGGTGTATTGGTCAGGGGCAAAGGCCAACAACCCCAGGAGCACTGTGGGAGAAGCAACAGGCTGAGACTCAGAGGCCAGTGTAGGAAGATAATGGTGAGTGTCAGTGACTGCAATGGTTGTGGTCATCAGTCCCCTTAATGACAAAGACCTCAACGAGTACTGCTGAGTTTTGCTTTGGACTTTTCGGAATTGGAAAGGACATCGGCCTGCGCCGGTCCAGAGGGCATGTTTTGGTTTCAGGTGCAGGTTCTGATGGAAAGTCTTTCTGGGAGTAAGGAGTCTGGTTTCTGCATCAGGACTGAGAGGTTATGAAGTTGGTAAAAAAAACAAACATTTAAGATAAGATCACTTTATTGGCCATATACAATTTCTTGCATTAGGAATTATCTTTTCACATTCCCCAGCTTGCTCTCCATGAGACACGCAGACAGGGAGAGAGAAGCCTGGAGTCAGAGAGCAGGGTCAGCCATTTACAGTGCCTTGCAAAAGTATTCGGCCCCCTTGAACTTTTCAACCTTTTGCCACATTTCAGGCTTCAAACATAAAGATATAAATTTTTTATTTTATGTGAAGAATCACCAACAAGTGGGACACAATTGTGAAGTGGAACGAAATCTATTGGATTTTTGAAACTTTTTTAACTAATAAAAAAATGAAAAGTGGGGCGTGCAAAATTATTCGGCCCCTTTACTTTCAGTGCAGCAAACTCACTCCAGAAGTTCAGCGAGGATCTCTGAATGATCCAATGTTGTCCTAAATGACTGATGGTGATAAATAGAATCCACCTGTGTGTAATCAAGTCTCTGTATAAATGCACCTGCTCTGTGATAGTCTCAAGGTTCTGTTGAAAGTGCAGAGAGCATCATGTAGACCAAGGAACACACCAGGCAGGTCCGTAATACTGTTGTGGAGAAGTTTAAAGCCGGATTTGGATACAAAAAGATTTCCCAAGCTTCAAACATCCCAAGGAGCACTGTGCAAGCGATCATCTTGAAATGGAAGGAGTATCAGACCACTGCAAATCTACCAAGACCTGGCCGTCCCTCTAAACTTTCAGCTCAGACAAGGAGAAGACTGATCAGAGATGCAGCCAAGAGGCCCATGATCACTCTGGATGAACTGCAGAGAACTACAGCTGAGGTGGGAGAGTCTGTCCATAGGACAACAATCAGTCTTACACTGCACAAATCTGGCCTTTATGGAAGAGTGGCAAGAAGAAAGCCATTTCTCAAAGATATCCATAAAAAGTCTCGTCTAAAGTTTGCCACAAGCCACCTGGGAGACACCCCAAACATGTGGAAGAAGGTGCTCTGGTCAGATGAAACCAAAATCGAACTTTTTGGCCACAATGCAAAACGATATGTTTGGCATAAAAGCAACACAGCTCAACACACCATCCCCACTGTCAAACATGGTGGTGGCAGCATCATGGTTTGGGCCTGCTTTTCTTCAGCAGGGACAGGGAAGATGGTTAAAATTGAGGGGAAGATGGATGCAGCCAAATACAGGACCATTCTGGATGAAAACCTGTTGGAGTCTGCAAAAGACCTGAAACTGGGACGGAGATTTATCTTCCAACAAGACAATGATCCCAAACATACAGCAAAATCTACAAAGGAATGGTTCACAAATAAACGTATCCAGGTGTTTGAATGGCCAAGTCAAAGTCCAGACCTGAATCCAATCGAGAATCTGTGGAAAGAGCTGAAAACTGCTGTTCACAAACGCTCTCCATCCAACCTCACTGAGCTTGAGCTGTTTTGCAAGGAAGAATGGGCAAGAATTTCAGTCTCTCGATGTGCAAAACTGATAGAGACATACCCCAAGCGACTTGCAGCTGTAATCGCAGCAAAAGGTGGCTCTACAAAGTATTAACGCAAGGGGGCCGAATAATTTTGCACGCCCCACTTTTCATTTTTTTTATTAGTTAAAAAAGTTTCAAAAATCTAATAGATTTCGTTCCACTTCACAATTGTGTCCCACTTGTTGGTGATTCTTCACATAAAATAAAAAAATTATATCTTTATGTTTGAAGCCTGAAATGTGGCAAAAGGTTGAAAAGTTCAAGGGGGCCGAATACTTTCGCAAGGCACTGTATATGGCGCTCATGGAGCAGATTGGGTTAAGGGCCTTGCTCAGGGTCCAACGGAGTAGGATTCCTCTGTTGGCCGCAGGATTTGAATCGGCAACCTTCCAGCCACAGGGGCGGATCCTTAACGACAGTGCCACCGCCCTGCCCCCACTTAAACACATTTAAAGTGCTTGTGTGTATACTGTTTATATGACACATCTCAACATCTGTTACTACCATGTAAATACGTTCTATTTGCCTATAAGGGGAAAAAAAGAAATTTTGCTCTTTGTGGATTGCACTACCTTTTTTCTAAAATGTTTACAGGACTTGTACATGAAAATAATATTATGTACATAGGAAAACTGCTTTCTATCTTTAATGGGTTCTGTAAGCTGCTTAGAAGAGTAGGGTAGCCAGAATTGGCTGCAGTTCTGATAAGGGCAGTCTAACCGGTCCATAGCACCAAAAACACAAGCCGGTTGGTTTTCTAGTAAACAGCTCCCTTTGTTACACCTGTTCTGGTGAGGTGCTGCACCATGCTGTCAGTGCACAGAGCTTAGGACAGGGCTTGGTATGCAGCACCCTTGAGGTGGAGGGGAATATGAGTAGAGGGACCCCTGGTGGTCTGGTTGAGCAAGAGTGAATGAGGGGCTCTCCTGTGCAAGGGAAGGGCACTCACATACAATACATAAGGCTCCCACATTTGAGAAGTCTGGAGTAACTTCGATTTTTTTTCCCCAAAATAAAAGGGGGGAACGGACTGTACTCACAAGTACTCACTCATCAAGTTGCCCTCTCTCCAGCACCGGACTTCCTGTCAGTCAACTCACTCACAACTTCTTCTTCCATTTCATTTTGTCCCCTTGCCCCAGAATTGTATGGGTATTTCAGATTCAGTCAGTAATGTGCTCCACGTCCTGAAGCATATGTATCAAATGTATTTCTCTATACAGTAATAATCAAGGTTCATGTCTATAGAATAAAACAGATCACTGAATTCTGTTCTTAAGTAAGCAAACATGTTCAGACTGACAGTAAGACAGTCTACTGACAATAAATCCCCCCAAGATGGCGCACAGGACAGCTACTTGTATTTGGGTTCTCGTCACCTCTTGCACACACAGGACAAGGGCAGAAGTACTCCAAGGACCGAATGACGTTTGCCCTCCGGGGTAACACACACTAACAGGGCGACGGACCAGCATAGGGGCTAATGAGTGATGCTATCTCACTCATAGCTTGCAGTAAAAGTACTCACAAAAGCGATTAGTCCCGGAGCACCAGGTCCAGTGGATTTGATGTTTTCTAGCAGTGAGCTCGTAGACGCTTTTACTAGAATAATGACGTGCGTTTGTGTACGTTTTGGCCCAACACACAGGAACAAGGTTTGAGTCCGTCAACGCTCTCACATGTTATTTTTATTTTTATTTAAATTACATATGTAAAATATAAACAGGAAGAAACGCAGCTGTGTGATATGTAGAATTAGGTCAAAGATGACTTTTCAATGTACTTTGTAGTTAATCATTCTTAGTCAAATCATTATTTTAATGAAATAATACGAGTACAACTAGTCAAATTCTTAGAATAAAAACACTTTACTGGAACATATGATAAAATATTTAATACATAGTAGCTTTTGTATTTAAATTTTATTTTATAAATACAGTATCTGTATTATTATTATTAGTATTATAAAACATTAATACAAACAAGTACTGTATTTATTAAATATAGTAGTTTGAAATATTGTTTGTAAATACAATGGCAATTCCAGCTTTGAACTGGAAAAGGCGTAGTGATTAAAGTTACGTTTTTGAGTTATGAACTGAAAACTGAAAAACTGGATTTTCAGCCTAATCTACTTGTAAACACTAACATCCACGTATCAAAGAAGCAGACTTAATTTTGCGAACATGCAAGTGAAGAAAACAGTTTCGTAATAACGAAGAAGTGTAGTTACCCCTTTAAACTAAGAGAGGGCGGTAAAGTATTAAAATGCGGTCTTTGCATTAAACCCCCTCAACACCACACACCTTGCTTAAGAGTCAGGTAGACGTTTTTCTGATAGCTGGTCGCATACCGGTATTTCCAGATCGACTGATACTCGCTCCCCAGTTCCTGTCGAAGACTAAACTGAACACTGAGGTAGAGTTCAGAAAGTCACTAGAAAGAGGTGGTGTTGTGAATGACTCTTCACCAGGTAACAAGACCTGCATGTTTCTGTTTCTTGTTTAATTCTATTAAACTCGGAAGAAGATAAGCTGATATATTTTTATATCATTATATATATTTTTGACATATTTTTATATCATTGCTACAGCACTGAAAGCGTGCCGTAGGCAAAGAGGAATCGTTAATTGAAGCTGTTTGAGATGAAATGAGGTGCAAGCATGGTAGTCTTCTGTTTATCGTGATGCTGGCGAGTTTGCTATCTTTCTCCTGGTACACCAACAACATCAGGGGAACCGGTAAGGAGTTTTAATATTATACTCTTATCATTTATCGTCGTTTGAAAGATTAAAAAAGATATTTTGTTGTTAAGTACCCTGCAACGACTTCAGATGGGGCTGAATAAAATACGAAACGAGCTAAAACAGGAAATGAGGAATTATATTGTTCACATTTAACTATGTTTTGACATAATAGCAGTTCTGTTCCGTTGATACTGTATGTTTGTCTTTATTGTATTGTTAAAAACACAGTTCCCCATCAGAAGTCAGAAGATGCACACTTCTACAATAAGACAGTCTGTTTCTGTTCGGCAAAGTTTTGCAGCAAAAAAGGGGGGATTTAGGTCCCCCGAACGTCTTGTCTGTGTAGTCTGACAGGTAAAAGTGTTCCTGATGAAATTTCACTGTCGGTAGTTTCGTTTAAGAAGAGAGCTGCAGGAAAACGCAACTGCAAATTTAACTTCTCTCCCCTATACATTAATTTGGACTATTGGGGTGTTAGTTTTCCGAGGGTTTTGCCCCAGTAATTAAAATCGACTCCAAAATATTACTCAGGTTAAACCAACTCGTGCTTAAGCCTCTGACCCTGCTGAACCGAGGCGAACCTGTGTCGCAGGTGCTACCGAGTTTGCAATGACACCAAAGCGAAACCTACAGCATCGAACAACCACGGCGAGTGAAGGGTATTTATTGAGTTCAGTCCAAGGCCAGCAAATGAATTTTCATCAGGAATACCTTTCCCTGCCAGGCTATAGTAAAAACAGGTCCGAGGATTTAACTGAACATGCTGTGGCAAACGTAATTTGACGTTTGCCACAGCAAACAGACGTAACCGCGTGTAATATCGGATTATGCTGATAGAGATATTTGAAAGAATAGTGTATACTACAGGAGAGAAGAACAATAAAATAGAGAATAGAAGAGAAGAGAATTTCAAGTAATGCTGGTCCCGTTTCGTTAAGCCTGCACTCAAGTTTAGTGCTTTCTGTTCTGTTTAATTTGCATACAAATTGACAAGTGCCGGTTAACCCTTAAGTTCTGGTTAACCTTTGATTCCTTTTTAAATACTGAAAGGCACCAAAATGTTGGAAAAATGATTCCAGTTAAAACGATCATTTTTATGGACTTAATATCAAATAGTTTTTGGTTTTCCCACTACTTACGAACTATTTTCAATGTACTTTTTAGAAATCCATTCTTATTACGTTGCATTTATTTCGTGGTATAGACCCTTTGGAGCCATGAGTTAACATGAAGTGAGATGTATTTTTCGACGAGTGGGAAGTCTCTTTTTGGTTTAGTACGGAGATGTCTGAATTCAGACGGGGTTAGGTGTACAATGACTTTTCCAACGTTAAATATGGTATTTGATCTGTATATTGAACGTCAATAGTTCTGTTAAAAGGTCACTAAAGTTTTATTGACCTAACAACCCCTTTTGACAGGGAGCCGGTCAGTATGCTCTCTTGTGAATTATAACTTAAATAAAGTCATGACTTGCATAACTTGTGTACTGTATGTCTAAGTACTTGATAACTGTACAGACTACGAGTCTCTTAGCACTTTTCCTAAATGTCTTTCAAGAAATTCATGAAGAATTATTTTCAATGTACATTTAACTTAGATCATTTTGACATGTGTTTTCAGCGTTTACATTTAAAGTTATATTCAGGACCCTTTTTCTTATTATATAATTTAATAACGTTTGCCCTGTCAAGACCTAACTCAGTTAGCTTTCATTAAAATAATGTGAATATCCTAATTATACTGTATATTCTGATATTGTGCTTCTCTTTTTAATTCTTTATCTGCATTGGGTGAAGAAATATTTGTAATTTGTTTAACCTGCATGCAACACGCTGCATGTTTCTCTGTCATCTGCTTGGTGTTTTTTCCAATCCTGCATGTTGCTTTGTCTTTGCTTTTTAGATTTCCTTTTCTCCTACAGTTTGCTGATTTAATTTTAATAGCACAGGAAAACATGACTACTGTTCTAAGTATACCAGATTATAAATAATTAATGCAAATTAGGAATTAATCCTAGTACAGATCCCTGTGGTACACCACTCATTACACCACCCTCTTGAGTTTTCATCCCTTATCTGTACTCTCTGCTTTCTATCCATTAATCAGTTCTTAATCTAAACACATGGAATAACATTGAATGCCAACTGCTTGCAATTTAAGAAGTGAAGAAGCCTTTTGAAAATATCAATATACCTGATATACTCAATATGTCATGTACTCTGCGTTCATTAGTGCAGTTGCATGTAGAAAGAACACAGACACCTGCCTTTTCTAAATCTACAGTATTTTGCCAAAACCCTTGAATTCTTTTGCAACACAGATTATTCTTTAGGTCCTTATTACTCTTTCTATAGCCTTAAATGTGACAGAATTAAGACATATTGGTGTGTTTCTTGTTCACATGATTTAATTTCTGTTACCCCTTTTATGGATGGGGCCTGCATTAGCAATATTCCAGTCAGTGGATATTGTCTCAAGAAACGAGTGAAGGGTTTTGCTAATGGCTTTCTTAATGTATCAATTACAACTGGTAAGTACAATTGGTAGAATGCCATCGAGCCCTGGAGACTTGTTTAACCTCACAAGTGTTTCTAGTACCTGTAAAAGTTTGCTGATCCTATTTAAAAGAAACTCTTCTCTCTGCCCGAAGCACATTGTCAGTGTCTGCCTAATAACTCTGCCATTCTCCTGCCACATCAGCGTTTCCCATTATTAGCTCCAAGATGCTTCATCTTTTGCTTTTGACGGAGCTTTTTACAATTTTTTTCCAACCACGATAGCAGTATTCATTGTTAATGTCTCACTTGATTCATCTGATGTCCTTTTCTGCCTGTACAGGTTGGGCCTTAGGAGGTATTTGGTGTTGTGGTTTGACTCCATGTCTAACCACATGCACTCCACAGAGTAATGGTTGGACGAAGTGTAAAGCATCATGATTCTGAGCACGATCAATATGGAAGAGGTTAATAATAATGTTGTAATAATGCTATCAGATACTGATAATGAGATTTGCCATCTGACTGTGCTCAGACATTGTTTTGATTGATGAAAGTGTTTAGTGTTACTGTGTATGTTATTGTATTATTGGATTACAGCAAGATTACGCTCTATTTTGTTTATATGCAGTATTTGTATTAAGTCGCATTGTGTGTTACCACAATCTATCTCATTCTTTCAACAAATGATACATGATGAAAATCATGTTTGTTAAAAGTTTAGTTCTGATTACTCGTGTGATTGAATCTAAGGGTCATATCACAAAATTAACTGAAAACCTCTGATTTAATTCTTAAATCTTCTCATGGTCATCTTTAAGCATTTACCTAATGCCTATGAAATGGTGGCCCTCAGATTTAGTTTTTTAGATTGTTTATATGATACCCCAAAATACTTTTATTCTCTAGTGAAGATTATAATCATTTATGTCTAGGTTATGCCACGTGCATCCACATAAGTAGTATACAATAACATCATTAAATCGTAAACTAAAAATCACATTGTTAGCAAATGCTTTCGGAAAATGAAAACAAAGTAATGGGATTCAGGTCAATTTAGATGAAGTGTCATCCAAGGATGACCTAAAAATACTTTCTAAGGTGTTGAGCTGTACATCATGGCTCAATTTTTATATAAATGAAGATTCAAAATTTAATAAATGAATTGGACTTTTTGCACTCTTTCTAATAATTTCCATGTTTCCCTCTTTCTCTCCAATTTCCCTTGTGAACTCATCAGTCCTGCTATGGTATAGATTTGCTGAATGTTTTTTTCTGATAGCTTAATTTGTGTACTGGCACCACAATTACAATTTTCTCAAGTTATTTCTGTACTGCTTTATCAGTTTTTAAGTGCTTTGGCCATGAAACAGTCATAGGGGTAATTTTGTCTTGCTCATCATTTTTAGACAGAGACCCGTTACATTGACGGAGCTTAATTGTATATCCCAGTTCATACCCAAGTCTGAGCCATACGCATCAGACTGGTTTTTATGTGGTAGCTAACTCAAAAAAGGAATAATGAAAGCCCTTTTGGCTGGAAAGCCTTTTTCAAATGTAATTTATGAAATGTATACAGAGGGCAAAGCATGCACATTTTGAACCTTGCCACCTTTTTAATTGCATTGCAAAACAAAAGCAATCATGTTTGACAAAGATAAATTAGCATTAGCCATATTGATAATGGTTATAGAAAATGGCTGGAATAATTTCACCCAGTGAAATATTCAGCTTAAATGTTTGGAGTTTTTGCTTTATCCCTTTTACTTGATTTGGCCAGCATATTATAAATTTATATTGCAATACAGAACTTCTAAATTTTAGGCAAAACCTTTTTGGCCTACTGTATTGCTTTGCTTCAAATGCAGTTATTTTACGGGAGTATAACAGTAGTAGGGGCTATGTCATTTTCCTGCCAGGATTTATCTCTTTTTTGTTTTTTCAAACTACATACAGTATAATGTAGCCTTTCTGGGAAAGGTAAACTTTATCTGCTGTATTTCTGTAGTAAATGCTGATGATCTCTTTTACTGGTTACCAGGGTTACATAAAGATCAATTAATTGTTCCTGAGAACTAGAGTGTAGCGTGAAATTCCATTCTGGAGGGTTGGACATTTTTTTTAGGAGTTGTCATGGAAATCAACTGATGGAGACTACTTACACAGGAAGAGTAAGGCTTGGTTAGTCTGCAAGTGACATATTATTAAAGAAGCATTGCAAGAAGAGTTTCTCAGAGTGCACTTTGTAGTGGCCACAAATATTGAAACAATTGTTCTCAGTATTTTCTAGAGAGATTCACATTACTAAATTAATGAAAATGAATTGAAAAATTAATTCTTTTTTGGACACCATTATTATTAATTAACTGTTATTGTCCTATTTACATACTTTAAATTTGGGTTAACTTTGATAGCAAAGGTGATGACTTCATTAAAGTCTCTAGTCTGATCCTATCAAAAACTTCAGATACATTTAGGAGTTAGATGAGATTGTTAGTAATGTTTATGGTGAGTCTTAGCAACATTGAAAGTGGGGTACGTTTCATTTTGACTGTGTTGTGTTGGGGACAAATTAAAAATACTTGAGATTTGGTTGCCTTGCATTTTTGTCTATAATTCAAAAGTTTACATTAATCTGCTGTATATGAAGGAGAGCATTATCAACCATCAAAAGAAAGTCGGGACCTGTGGACCTTGTTTCTCAGTTGAGTAGCACTAAAGTACAGCACTATAGGACTAAGGTCCTATCTGTAACCCAAGATGTAAGATTAGAGTCTGATAAGTTTTCAGTGGGTACGTTCTCAGTTGCTTCCTGGAATTGTTCAGTGGTGTAAGAAAGGGAATCATATACTGTAGTTAGAGAAGAGTCTGTGCCTCCATAGGTCTCTAAAGACAAGCTGAAATTACACTAAAAGCATTTTGATGCTGCCGACATAATCTAACACATCACAGCTGGTACAGCAAAAATATAAAAACACTGGTATAAAAGTAAAAGTTATAACTTTATATGTTTTGTATTTAATATACAGTATACACAAAACACAATATAATTTTGATGCTGCGACATCCATTTTTCTTTTTGACTTCCACCTTTTGAATTCAAATGTCAAAATGAATTTTCTGCATTTTAGTGATTTGCAGTCTGTCTTCAGTGTTTTACAATTTCCAATTCCTAGACTGATATGATGTTACATTTTAAAGGAAAAGCAAGAGCAATGTATTCAGTACATATAGCATAAATATACTGGAATACTTCACACAATGTTACTGCTTGTGTTGAGACTATTGGGGAAGCTAAAAACATTGCCTTAATACAGTTTATATTGCTCTACACTGTATAATCACTGTATACACTGTAGACTGCTATAACGTGTGATTCTATTTAATTTATAGAGATTTTGTTAATGAATAACAAATAGAACATTGATGTTACTGTTTTATTAACTTATCAACTGCTACAATGAGTTTGGGGGAAAAAGTCAATAAAATAAAAGAATAAAAGTACTTTGGCAATATTTCATTAGTGTTTTGTTGGTTTTAACTTGCAAAAGACACCCATATGTGACAAACAGGCTAAGCTCTCTTCACCTAAACTGACTATAATGTATATGATATTTTCTCTAAGATTTTCACAAAAGTATAATCTTGTTTCTCAAACTAAATACTGTATCTTTCCAAGTGGAAGACAAAAAACTACCAAGACTGCCAAGTTCACATTGTATCTAATTCAGTTTAGCTTGGTAAATGAATAAGTGTCTTATCAGTGATTATCTTATGATATTAAGTTACGCTGTTGTTAGTGCTGAGTGGTTCACTAAGACTTTATGTGATCTAGTTCTGTTCATGAATCTTTGAATTGATTGAATCAAATGAATCAATTCAATAAAAAGAATCAGACAGTTGGGCTCTGCTTCATATCATCTAGACCCAAACATATTCATTTTCTATAGTTTCTATGATGTGAAATATCCAGACCCAATAAATTGTTTTTGATTTAGAAATAAGAACGTACTATATAGTTCTGCTGTAAGGTTTAGTGTTCTATACTGGAGTTACCCATTTTACTCGGGTAACCTCCTAACATTATCATTAGGAAGTAACAGTGGTAACCTCCTAATGCATTATGTTACATTTAAAAAAAGAACACTTTTTCTTGTTTTATTACCCGTTAAAAGTTATGTTCGTAGTTGGCTATATGACAAGAACTTAATGTGCATACTGGACACGGCAAGCAAAGATTAAGTATCTGAAAGACAAAGGGCTTTATACAAGCTAGTGGGAAAATCCGAATTCTGCAGCTTTGCCAATCTTAAAAGATGCAAAGCAAAATACAACACTTTGTATAAAATTGTTGCGATAAAAGCACTTAAAATAGTGTGGGTATCCAGTTTCAGTGAAAAATCTTTAGTGGTGACTGAGAAGGTATTGTAGGAAATTTAAGTTTTATATTGAATAGAAAGAGGTTGTTGACAATCAGGAGAAAGTAGACACTTAATATAACATTATTTTGTGAGTTGATTTAGTTTGAGTTATTGTCAGGGATTTAGTCAATTCAGTTGTACAATTGGAATGTAATAGGAATGTCAGAAAAAGTGAATAGCTTGAATTATGTATTAATATTTATTTCAGCATTGTTTTTAACAAGTGGCTGCTTACACAGAAGAAAACTGTCTGAAACAAAAGCATTAATCTGTGGGTGTTTTCTTGTTCAGATACTGGAGAGGTGTATGTACATCCACACCTTATAGCTCTGTACCAGAGACTACAGTCCACCGAGGAGAAGAGTATGAAGCTGTCTCATGAGCTGAAGCAGGTGCTGGATCACCTCAAATTCCTTGTGCAAGAGCAGAAAAATGCTTCCAGTAGCAATCAAGGTGAGCATTTGTTTCATCTCCTGTTCCACGATTCTGATACTACCAAACAAGTTCCATTTTTTTATTTTCTGGTGTGTGGCCAGGATTAATTTAATAATAATGCTTTTTACGCTTGCATAAAGAATCCCACACATATTTTAAGATTAAAAATTTAAACAAGAATATGTTGACGTGAGTTTGTCATAGTTGTCCCTCAAACAGTGTGTAAGCACCATTCTAGAGCCTTCAACCAAGCTTGGTTAGGTTGTTATAAACCCTACTACTGCACATGTTTATCATATTCAAACCACATTCATTGTGTTTGACGCAAATGATAACATTGGAAACAACCCATAGGATTGTTTCATACTCATATTTGATTTAAGTTATTGGTACGTGCTCTATTTGTAAACAAACTGGTCATGTTTACTTAACTTAATGATAAGAATACATGAATGATATCGTATGTGTAGTAGTTTGGAGCAAGGATCTCATCCAGCGATTTTTTTGAAAGAACTCAATGTATTGGCTTCAACAGTATGGCTGAGTAGCTAACCTTATTTTTTCAGTGCAAGTTTTATTTAGGTCTTGCAGATTTCAAGTCTTATACCACAGAGAAATACAAATTGTAAGTGGAACCTAAATTGGAAAGACCTCAGGGCCTGCCTTTGCCTTACCTTTTCTCGTGATTCTGAAATTCAAATGTATTCCTGGTTTCTTAAAAAGAGGTGTGATTTAGTGTTCTTTCTGTTTTCATCATTGAGGTTTTTGTAAATTCCCCTGTCTTTAACTTTTTTCGTCCATTTCACAAGGATATAAAATTTATTTTCCTTGCGTTGCAGATGTGTTCAAGCAAAAACAACACAGCATCACATCCATGTCTTTCCAGTCAAATGCCTACATTTACCTACCTCACCTGAAGGACAATGAAAACAGCTTGTTGCCGAATGTCATGCTGGGGCACGGGAGGACAGGCGGTGAGAAGCATTTTTCAAGCAGCCCTTGTTTCTTTAAAATAACAAATATGCACCCACCTCCGAAAAGCAGTGGGAAAAGGTGTGGTTTCACACCTTCCATTTAAGATGTAGTATATTGTTTTTCTATCAGGCTGTGCAGAGGAAAGCAAAAATGGATGTCTTCACTGAATGTACGACCTACAAGCAAATGTTAGGCCTGATTTTCTTTTGGCACTCAACATGAGAGATATTCCCTTGAGAGTAGCTTTTATATTACTTTATTTTTAGACTTATCTTGTACTGGTCCAGTGCTTTTAAAGTTGTTTACATATTAAACGTGACTTGTAGCAAAGATCTTATCAGGAATATAGGTTGGGGAGCTGTGTTAGCATACAAGTTGCAAAGGAAAAAAGATAGAGGTTAATTGCTTGCTAAAAAGGAAAAAAGTACAATAGAAGTTTGAGCTCCCTATTATATAATGTAGAGTATGTGTTTCTTTCTTTTACTTTTCAACATGGGACTGATTCCTGTTTGTGTTTGTATCTTATGTTATGTCTTCCTGTTGATTCTTACCTGGCTCTGTGTTGTCTTTCCTGCCATTCGAGGCAAGAGGGGAAAAACACCAAGCACTGTATTGTCTGACATCATGGAAACACTTGCTCTTTGAGAATATTTTTATCTATAACAAAACCAACAAGCCAAACTGATTAAGCTTCCTATTATCTCTGTTAAGCTAAACTGTTTTATTAATATTATTTTTTTAAATACTGGTGGAGTTCAGTTTTTTAGTGGCTTTATTGTTACAGCAGATTTCCGTTGCATTCTTTATCAAATGATTTTGACGAAAAAATCCCACTGTCAAAGCTAGGTTACCTGTAGACGTTTGAATTTATAGTTCCCCGGATTCTCTGATTTTCTTATGCAAATTTATAGGTAAATTGGCTCTTCAACCTAGGTTTGGCGTGACCAACTCAAAACTTTGTGAATGTGCATTTTTTTTAAGGACAGATTTGAAGCAGAATTTCACATTGCAAGCTTGAATTGTTTTTGAGCTATTTCATTTCTGAGCAAAAAAAAAAAGAGATTAAAGTGTATTTTTGTATCACAATCTTTCTCCAGTGGAAAAGAGTGTTTGACAAATACAATGTAGTATGGGCAAATAAATGCAAATGGTCATGCCAAAACGAGGTTGGTTTTCCACAGAAGGACCACTAACAAGGCAAACTATGCTAAGCAATACAACCTGTATACCAACCTTACCAGATTTTAGCAGCCAAGCATGGCTGTACTTGGTCTGTTTGTGGATAGGAGATATACTGTATGTAAAATGTCCGGGTGCTGCTGGAATTTATTACAGTGGTGAAACAACCTCAGTCCATTTTTATTCTCTTCTCTGTATTGGGATGTAAATCCATTTATCACTCCATGATTGATTAGTTCTGGTTTAAGTGCCACTTAATCAAATTGTTGTATAGTTAATATTGTTTTTTATTACATTGACCTTTAATATGGTTTAATAGAAGAGCTCCCTAAAACATTATTTTTAGTGTATGAAAGTGATAAAGTCCTAGGCATGCATTGCCTTACAGTGTGTGCATTATATTGCTTGCCAAATTATTATAGGCAAGCTAGTAAAGAAAAGTGATAAGGGTAGATAATGGAAGGTTGTGCAGCGGTTCTGGTAGAGATGATAGAATAAAAGACAATATTCTTAAATATTAAAAAATATTGAAGATATAAACTATTCTGTATGTACATATATTCAAATATTGTCTTAAACAGAGCAAATCACCAGAATCTTGTTCATGATATTTTCTTGCTAATCTTGTTTTCTATATAACAGCCTTTTGTATTATGGATCCTGTTTTGTTTCAGTTAATCTGAATGGAAAACCACAACACTAATAAAAGAAAAACTGCAGTATATGTCTTTATGCACATTCAGTTTGTTCAATGTATTAAAACTAATGATTCTATGTAAAAAAAACAAGGTTGAATATAATGGTACTTAATAAACATCAAGGTTAAACTGAGTAATAAACAAGGGCAATAAAGGATAATCTGATTTCTGTCTAGTTCTTTGCTGGTGTGTTTTCCCAAAGTAGGCAAGTGCCACCAGCAATGGAGGAATTATTGTGAAATCTGTCTTTGCTGCAAGTACTCTTGAGGTGGTCATTTTAACTATCGTAATGACATAATCATTAGAATTGTTTCTACCTACGAGCGACACAGTTTTGAAAGGATGCACACTGCTTACGAGATGCATATAATCCACAATCAGTATGTGTGGTTAGCACTTACCATGTCAACCATTTTTTTTTGCATGCTGTGGTTGGTTTGAGTCTTGTGAGCTGACTAGCATTCTTCACATCACAAACAGTAGAAGTATTCATTTCAACCCCACCACCCCAGGATATTTTTTAACAGTGCCAGTTTTCAAGAAAGACTGGTTTAACTGGGAGATCGATATCAAAACTGTTCACTCTGTTCATTGTAAACTTGAGTACAGCTGTGTTGAGAAAGTGTTACAAAAACGTCCAACAGCAGCACTTGTGGAAGGCAGCTTTTCTACCAGCTCTGAAAACCTCTCGATGAAAATGGTATAAATTCTAACAAACACAGTGCCTAGCTAGAGAAGGTCTATGCACCCTTTCCAAACTAACCCATTTTGTGGCCTAACAGCCTGAAATCAAGACACATTAAACCAGAATTTCTTTGTTTACATATTGTAATGTACAACCTCCAATGAAAAACAAATGCCCATAGATTATGAAAAGTATTTGCAATATATATATATTCTGTATACATGTTTTAAAATAGTGCTGAATATGTTCTGCCTGTTTCAAAGTGCTTTTTTTTCTATTTTCTGTGTTCCAGTCCCCCTTGTGCTTGGCATTCCTACTGTGAAGCGAGAGAAGCAGAGCTACCTCCTGAACACTCTGAGCTCACTTTTATCTGAGCTGTCTGTAGAGGAGAAGAGTGACTGTGTAATAATTGTCTTCATTGCTGAGGTCAGTTACCCTGGAAATTCAGTTCAACACAGATTATTGATTATAATGGAAATAATGCTCTCTGCTCCAATGTCCTTATCAAATGTGTGCTCACAGGAGTGCCAGTTGCGCATATTATCGCTGAAAGGGAGGAGTTATCTTAGATTCTGGGAAAACTTTTCCACAAGTGCTTTATACTGTATTCTCAGATTGTTTTGAACCTTAAGAATTAACAGGAGCTTGATAGGTCAGGGCATTTGCAAATTATTTGAGTGATTTCTGACAGAATGTTTGGAAGAGTTTATCAATAGATTTTATAGAAAAGGGGATTAAACTTCTCAGAGGTTTTCTCCATTTTGTGTGATTTATAGTCGTAAGATCATAAAAAAGGTTACAAACGAGAGGAGGCCATTTAGCCCAACTAGACAAATAGTAGTTAGTAATTAATTGACCTGAGGATCTCATCCAGCCCTTTCTTGAAGAAATCAAGGTATGGGCTCCATCAAATTACAATAGCTGAGTAGGTTGATCCCCACGATCTATACTCCCACAACCCAAATCATTTAAATGATTTTCTAAGTAATGCTTTTTGAAATTGTAATTATGTCGGGGCACTATATATGTACATTAATGTATACACTAAATGTTACATTTAAAAAAAAATAAACTGCAGTTAAATGAACTCAACTGAATGAAATTAAAAGAAGGAAAGGGAATAAACATGAACAAAGGAATTGAATTTCAAATGAAAAGAGACAAAGGAACTATAACTCAAAGATAATCAGTTATTGTTTATTCATTGCTTTGGGTAGTCAGAGATGGGATAAGCCTACTGGTCAGGATTTAGAGAACAATGGAAAATAAGAACACTCACTGATAGCACAGTTCCAGAGAGCCCTGTCCATACCAAAGTACACCTGTTCAGTGGGGAAATTAGTAATCTTCCATTATCTGTTACGCCAGTTGCATCTTACTTGCAATGTCTGTTGCAGTATGTCAGATTACGTCATATGAAAAAACATGGACAAACTCAAAGATAGTGGCAACTAGTCCACATCATCACTGAACAGTAGTAATACAGTACATAAGTGCTTGTCTCTGTGTTCTGATGGCCTGTTGAGCTCTAACTGAGGCTGAAGGCAAACGTACATTGGATGACTACTACTGGGAAAACCAGTTTTTGCATTCCCATGTCTGCTGATCACTGTTGATGGATTTGTTAAGGAACTGTAAACCATCAAACCTACCTATGATGAGTTAGTTCTTGGTTCTGCCTGACCTTGAGGCTATTTGGTGGAATTTGCGTCAACAAAAATCAACTGAAAACAACACATTGGGTTGGGTGTGTGATCTGCAGAACGCTTTATAGGCTCCGATTACAGGCTATACTTTGATACCCAAAGTTGTCAGAACCAAGAAAGCAAAGTGAGAGCATCAGACAGAGCTCACCATGACTGGATAAAACAATGTCACAACCAGATGTCTCCTCAGACGAAAGCTGCCCACTGCCAGAGAGTGTGTGGTTCTGAAGTGTTATAAGGGCTATGCAGATAAAACATTTTTATTTCTATCCCTCTGTGGGCCATCTGCATGTTTTTGCAAAGGCTTAATCACCTTTATCCCCTTAGTGAAGGTTATTTGAAATATATGACCTTTACAGACACGTAAAGCCGTTCCTTTGTCTCTTTTCATTTCGAAATTCCTTTTTTGACTTACAAGGCATTGCTCCCAGAGCACAGGATCAGGTTTTACACACACGTAAGAGAGGTCTCAAACTGATATGTAGGAGCTGTGTTTGAGACCTTTTGTACATATTCCTCCAGAGACAATAGAAAACAAACAGCCTATAGTCCTGTAGATCACTGGCTGTCATAGGTTCATCCAGCACAGCTTTACCCAAAGGACAGCAAATAATTGCCTTGGCAAGTTGGCAAAGGGTGTCAATGTTTCCACACCTTAGGCCTATAGTATCCCCTTTCTATCACCTTGTTCCACATTCTGTCACTGTATCCTGTGTCATTTTTTTTAAATCTATTTTGTTGTGAAGTGGAAACCACTATTGTCATTTCTAGAAATCACAACCTTAGTGGTTTTTCAGTTTTTTTAATGACCTAAATACATTTGTCTGCAGCTGTGGGTTGCTCCCAGGAAGGCTCAAGACAATTTTTCAGAGTTGGGTTGTGTTTTTTCTTTATTCACTATATACTGTATGAGAAGTCGGCACAGGTACCCTGGTCTTTTTTCACCTGTGAATTCACTATATTTATATACATAAATGAGAAAAATACATACTTACACATAATTTAAAATGTAACGTAAAGTTTACACAGAAAAAAATAATGCAGATAAGCAACACTCCTTTAATTGAAACTGTGTGGAGTTTTTCGTTTTAAATTCTTCGTTATTTAATCAGTATCCCATAGATCATATTAGTAGGCTAATGTTTTCTACTGAATGACTAGTTGGGGCAGATCTCATGAGGAATTGCAAATAAAACTCGTTTAACATTAATAATACTTGTCTGCAAACAGACATTATTTTGGTGAGATAATTAATTTCAATGTTTCTGTACAAGGCTATTGTATATTATTTTGATAAAAATCAACCACTTAATATTTGTGATTTATTTGTTTTTATTATGCACACAGACCCTGGTACCAAAGTATGTTTCATGGTGGTATCTGGTTTCAGTTTTCCTACTAATTATAGTCTCTGGTGTGTGTGTAATATTTAACCACACCCATGATTGTTAGGCACCCACTGAATTACATTAGAAAAGGATAAAATGAAGTAACCCCCTGTCTCATTAGTAGTGTTTATATCTGTATCTACACTCACAATTTAGCTGTAAATAAGTTATGACAGTTGAAGGCTCTGCTGCATCATAGTGATATCTTAGAAAGTAATATATTACACTGGTAGCAATTTCACTTTTATTATAGAAGTAAAACACTGCAATATTGTTTCTTTAATAAACAACGTACTGAGATCAGAATAAAATATACAGTAAATCCAATATAAACAATGAGAAATTGATTACATTGAAGCATAAAGGATAATATTTACCTGCCATTATATAGGAACTTGAATACCTTTCTCTTTCATGAGTGAAATGTACTGTGTCCGTAACATTTTACACAGTGCATTTATTGTGCCTAATTCATGTCTCATGTCGTGTTGAATCGTGGTGCTAGATGTTAGATGCATTTCCAAGGAGAAACATGAGGATCACAGCTCTGGTTTCATTACTCCAGCGCTGATGGCGGGTGTTGGGCCAGCTTCATAATGACAGCTGGATGCTGACATTAATACACAGTGTGGCGTCATGCAGAAGTGTGACAGTGCCTGTATGGAAACACTGTTTGGCTTAGTGCTGGTGCCACTCTGGCTTTTGTTTGTCATTTTTATCATAAATTACAGCTGTAAATGGGAATTCTTTTTAAAATTGAAAATGTGCTACAGCAAACTGTGTAGTAATAGGATAAGATAGCTCATGAGCAGATGGTTATGTGGAACATTATTTTACTAGATAAAAAATAGAATCAAAATGATTGTGTCATCCAATATCTTTCAGTTTATTTTGATAGTGCTATTTGGTTAAGGGGCAGATTGTTCATGTTCTCATATTCTCATTTCACACTCCTAAGTGGTAAATTTAATATCTTACATTGGCATTTAGAAATTACAAAATGTAAATGGTTTGTTTCAAAACCCTTAAAATAGTAGAAGATTAACTGAGATAGAATAATTAGGATAGATAATACTTATTCTTAATTTGCTTTCCCTACACCATTTAATTTTTGGTTTCTTTCAGGTTGATGAACAATATGTTAACAGTGTAGCAGAGAGTATAAAGAAAAAGTGAGTGATTTTTTTTTAAAGGTATCAATTAACAGCTACTTAACTGCCAGTAAAATGAAACTCCAGAATCACTGTTTTTATGCTATGATTTTAACAGCTTTGTGCACTGTGCTTTTAGTCTGAGAATTTAGGATTTCCTCTTGTATTCCTAATACCCAGTTTAACATTACAAACATTCAAAGATGTGGAGAGACAAAACATCCTTGTAAAGGGTTATATGAAATGCTTTCACATGCAGGACAAAAAACTTAAGAGGAGGTGTTTTAACAGTAACAGAATTAATTATTTATTGTGTTATCTGGAATAATTAAAAATATTGCATACCTGTAAATTGCTTATTAGCTGTCAACTTTTGTCTTATATCGTAGCTGTAAATTCTCATACTGTACACTCCTTCAGAAACAGTGGTACTTCTGCAGCCCAACCTCCAAGGTGTGGTCTTTAGAATCTCAGTGTTTTCTCATTTTCTATCCATCTGAGCTGTCCATCAACTAATGGTGCCTTTCAAAGCATCACTAGTTTGCTTAATTCAGCCTTTTCAATTAGCAGTCCCTAACAGAAAGTTGCAGATTTCAAGTTAAAAATGCAACTCTTACTGTTTAAAAGTTGACGGCAATGAAAAAGGCTGGCATACACATGATCACTTCAAATAAGAAGTAAATTAATTAACGGACAACATGACAAGAGCAAAAACTAGAAGATGCAGAGATTATAGTGATTGGTGGGAAGGTGTGGTTTACAGGATATTCTAGAAATGTCTGTAGTAAAGTTTTCTCACAGTTATCCTAACTGTTGTTGATGCAGTTTTCCCAATGACGTGGAATCTGGTCTTCTGGAGGTTGTTTCCCCTTCTCCTTATTTTTACCCAAATTTCACTAACCTGAAAGAAACATTTGGGGACACAAAAGAACGTGTTAAGTGAGTATTACAACGGCATTGAGGAGATCCTGTTTTCACTTTCATTCATGTTAATTTACCTGGTTTTTGACTGACTCAGCAGTATTTCAATGAGTTAAATTAATTTAGGGACAGCAGGTCTCTAGCATATTTGCACAGGGCGTTCAATTGGTCTTATCTTGAACTTTGAATAGCAAACTGAAAATGTAGGCTTCCCAAGAAATTAAACAAGTTTAATTGATAGTGATAAGAATTAGAATGCTGTGCAAACCTTGTTAAGAGGAAATGTGTGCTTGGAATAAAGTACTGCACTGTACATTCCACTGTTACTAAGTGTTTTCCTTTGCTGGTCAAATTACAGTAACATAATGAAATGGTTTCTAGGATAAAATCCTTTAGTTTATTAAGAAATCTACTTAAGAGGCATCTTTTCTCAACAAACATTACTCTGTATTTCATATAGTTATTCTCAAAGGGTGAATACTCCTTTCTATGACTCTTACCACAAAATAAATTAATATGACAATTTTAAGGTACTGTATAAAGTTAAAATATCTGCATCTCCTGACTGGAATATTCACTTGTTCAAAGTTTTCAATGTGAATCAGTTCCAGAAAGTACCCTATATGGAGAGCAAGTTGGGATATGCAAAAAGGCAAATTCCCAATACAAGTAATTGTATATGGCCAATAAAGTGATCTTATCTCTTATCTGTTCTTCCATCTTAGGTGGCGAACAAAACAAAATCTGGATTACAGTTTCCTGATGCTCTATGCGCAGGACAAAGGATCTTTATATATACAGGTAAGGACAAGACTTGTAGGGACTTGACTAAATACAAACTTTTCACCATTATGATGTGATGATCTTGTGTTCAGGGGGAACCCACTGTAGAAAGTATTCAAATAAGAAACACATTTAATTTCCTGGCATTATACTCATTTTATCATGTGGATAAACCACATGTAAATCTGTCTTCTCCCTTTCAATCACATCTTTTGTGAGATGCTGAAAGGAGGCTCACGGACAATGATGCCTGTCTTGTTCACGGTGCTTGAGCATTATACAGTCTACTGAGACAAACTGGAAGAGGCTTATAGCAGTCTGGAAAGGAGATAACAGTCTGCAATGGAACTTTAAAAGGGAGCAATCCAATCCACTGCAAAGGACCTCAGTTTATTGCCTGCTTCTATTATCATTTACCAATAGTCCATGCTAATTACGTGACTGATTACGTGGCTAAAAGCATCCTCAGAGAGGCTCAGTTACCACATCTGCGGGTACAGCAGCCTTCATTACAAAACCTGAGGGACCAGGGGAGAAGCTCAGAATATGACAGCAGCTTTTAGTCTTCTCATTCAAAATTCATGTTGAAGACTGAGGGCTCTCTGAAAACCATATCTGTTTCACCCATTGTATCAGTGTTAAATTCAAACAGCTAACAAATTAGTCCAGATTGTAAGCGGTCTTAATATGTTTGTAGTCTATTTTACCAGTGACAGTGTTATTTTTGGTGATACTCCTAAACTTTTTTTTTCAAATTAATTGCACAAATAGCTGTAAGCATTTGGAATAAGACAATAAAGGACACATTAGGAGTATGCCACAATTATCAGTTAAGGAGCAATTCAAGTACATTACCGGAATTGAGTTTAGTATTTGGTTTACAAATTGGTTGTATAGTATATTAATGATGTGAAATAAAGATGATTGCATGGGGTTTTCTTAAAACTGCAGTAACTTCTGTTTTTCAGTTAGAAGATGATATAGTCGCAAAACCAGGCTATTCAGAAATCATGCAGACATTTGCTAATCAACAAAGAAACAATGAGTGGTTGATTTTAGAATTTTCACAACTTGGGTTTATTGGTAAGTATTCTGTTCCTTTAGTCAGACACACAGTATTATCCACTGTATTCTTAAAAGATCATATCCAACCAAAATCAGTTAATTTGATAAACAACCTACAATGCATCAAACCGGATGAATAGTAATGAAATAATAACAAACCTGAAATTGCACCATACTTCTAGAATATTGGTGAATAATATTTTATCATGCTATGTACTGTAAAAGTTTAGTTCTACCCGGTGAACATGACTGCTCAGTATTAAGCCATGACACTGACTTCTGTTCAGGTCAACATTATCCCACGAGCATGACACATACACCCAAAAAGCAGAAATTCTGGATAAAGGTCACCTTTACTGGTGGAACAAAGTTTCTGAGCCCATGTGAAAGCAGAGTGTGTGATCAGTCTGATTTGATTGCTGTGACACGCAGATTCTGACGAGAGCAGGAATACGCAATAAAAGTTTTGGAAACTCTGGCTAATTCCCAGCCATGTGGGCTTCAGTACTTATTAAAAGGGTTGGCAGGCTGATGTCCAGAGATGCTATCGGGACTGTTTTTGAGACTGCTTGGTTTGACTCCCTCTATGTCACTGGAAATGAAAAGCAGAACACATTTGCAAAACTATACTAGACAAGTATTTCCATCTGGGCTAGAAGTTCACATTTTATTTTAGTGCAACTCATTTACAAAGGAATATTAAAGTCTTCTCTTTTCTTGTAGGTAAAATGTTCAGAACATCAGACCTTCCTCTAATAGTGGAATTTATTTTGATGTTTCACAAAGACAAACCTATTGATTGGTTGCTGGATCACATCTTGTGGGTAAAGGCCTGTAATCCAGAAAAGGATGCAGTAAGTACACCATCCTTTCTTCACAGAACCCAGCCTGAAATCGGTAGTACTTTGTGGGGCAAATAAAAAAGACAGTGAAATTGAGATGAGTCTAATATGAAATAAGGGTAACAACTTACTTCCTTGTATTTCATCCGTTTCCTCTAGACTTGGAGAAAGAAATTGTAACAATAATAAATAAATAATGTTTTTTCCATCCTAATCACAGCACACTATAACCCTCAGTATTATAATATCAACAATATTAGTGGAACCCTCAGTTCCACTGATATTGCAAAAAACAGCAACCCATACAAATTCAGTGAACCCATACAAGATGAATTCAAGGGACAGGTTTTCTTATAAAATGTTCAGTTAATCACCTGAGGCTGATGAGCTCAACTAATTCTACAAGCCTCTTATCTTTTGTTAGAGAAATCTGCCCCCCCAAAAAAGACAGGTTTTCTTATGAAATGTTCAGTAAATCACCTGAGGCTCATGAGCTCAACTAGTTCTACCAGCCTCTCATCTTTTGTTGGAAAAATCTCCCAAAAATGTTACATATTGTGGCAAGGTGGCATCATAAAGAGGTCTGCAGCTCTGCTTAAAACCACATGAGTGCATCTTTTACATTGATTTCCATATGAAAAGTCTGTTAGGGAAATACAGGTAACTGCCTATACAAAGTAAATGAAGGATGCAAAGTAGTTTGAAAATGGGTGCTTCCATACAGGTGTGGTTCCTGAGTTAATTAAGCGATCTATAACCCATCAATAAAAATGCAGGGCAGAGCCACATTATTTTGGTTACCATGGCTATAAGAAAAGATCTCAGTCACTTTGAAAGAGGAGTGATTGTTGGGGCATGTTTGGCAGGAGCTTCAGTGATGAAGACTACTGTGCTTGCTAATGTTTCATGTGGAACTGTCACTAAGGTGATGTTGGCATGGATGTCTGAAAGGAAAGACATTTGCCCCTAGACATCAACTGGGGGCAACTGTGGACGAAAGGTCATACTCTTTGACTGTGAAGTCTGCATTGGTTGGAGAATCAAGCCAAAACAGAACAGAAGAGGAGCTCTGAATCAGTTGATTGCAAATGTCAGTCTAAGACATGGGCAGGCAATTTCATGAAGTGCAGTTCATTGAGTACTTCACAGAGAGGGATACTATGGTCAGATTGCAGTGCGTAAACCCCTTATTACACCTAAAAATGCAGTTTTGCGAGTACAAAGAGGTACAAAGAACACAAGCAGTGGTCTACTGAGTGCTGGGAAAAGTCCTTGTTAGATAAGTCATCCTGCATCCTGTTCTCAGTAAGTGGATGAGTACATGTGAGAGTATATGTTGGTGTGTACTGTGGCAGTTTGCTGTACCTTATATGGAAATCCTGATTTCATTCAGGCCTTCCTCCTTCCACTTTGAGTAATTAGGAGGTTCCCAGAGAGGGAGGCCTCAATTTGCACCCATACTCAGATGAAGCAGGAATGAAGCCTCAGACCAACTGCTTCCATGTCAGTGGTGCCAGGACAGCAGAGTCAGAATAGGGCTCTGTCAGGCTAGGACTTTGCTGTTTGGAGGAAAAGAAACTGAGAGAACCAGTAAAAGCTCTAACTTAGGCGTTCTAGTTAGTCAGAGAAACCTCCACCAGGCAGAGATTGCAGTTTTGCCAGCAAGTGGAGGGGATTGCTTGAGAAAATGAGAAGAAAACAGTGGAAGTAGCAGCTGGGCGTGAAACTGCCACTGTGCAGGTGAACCCATACTGGCAATGCTGGTGATGCCTCACCAGGCAGGAAAGCGAAGAATGCTTCATCGAACTAAACATTTTTCTGTGAGGACAACTAACAGGATTCCTTAAGCGGGGTGTATTGGAACAAGAGCAGTAATGGCAGAGGGAATTGGTATTGAGGTCATTTGAGAGCAGGGACTTGCTGAAGAACATGATATTTCTGTCAATGTACAGCTATCAGCGGCGAGCTCTAAATGTGAAGCTGACTGAGTGGGAGGCAGCCAAAAAGGTGGATACATGAGACTTACTGTGATGGAGACTGCAAATACAGTCTGGCCTGTAGCATTAATAGCTCACATACAAGATGCAAGGTTCCTGCAAGGAGATCCATAATCCTGGACAGCCTTAGAGGTCCAGTCCCACACTAGGACATCGGCAATGCACAGAGTGTGACAGGAGGTTGGCTAGCTGGTTCTGGCAGAGAAGTGACTCAAAGCCAATAGTAGGCTATGGTCTCCCACAATAACAGGACCCCAGGACCATGGATGAAATGCACATCTACAGATAATCTAAAATGCTGTAGTCGGGTTTCCATGAGTTGCAGGCTGTAAGTGAAGATGGGAAAAGGAAGGGGTGAGAAGTAAGACCTTGCTAGTATTTAATAACTAAACCACATGTGACTCTGGGGCTGTTTTCCACAACTGATGCATGACAGACTTGTGTAGTGCAGTTTAGGGTTGATGGACTGTCTGAAGTTGGACCTGATAACATGGGGTACTTCACAAACAACCACTAAAAGGAAAATGTCATAGCTGTGGGAATGAAAGTTATACATGTTCATTTCTCAACTGGTGTGCCTTCAGATATTAATGGGTGCACTGTAATAAATTACATCTTATTTATATTATTATTATTATTATTATTATTATTATTGCTAATTAGTGTAGTGGGGCTGCTGGAAAAATGGCTGCTGTGCACCACACAGGGAGGTGGTGTACTTCACTGGTGAAGTGGATCCCCTGCTATGTGTAAAGGGTTTTGGAATCCTCTTAGATGAAGAGTACTATATAAAATGTAATTAATGAATGTGAACCACTGAAGAGTTAATACATTATTATTTCCCCCAACAGCTACACTGCAATAGGCAGAAAGATAGCTTGAGAATTCGGTACAAACCGTCATTGTTTCAGCATGTTGGACTTCATTCTTCACTACGTGGAAAAATTCAGAACTTGAAGGTGAGTTAAAGAATAAATTAATATTTTAGCTTTTAGTTTTAAAATATATGTATCATTCACATTCATTTTCAGCCATATTTCCTTGAAGAAGCATCTATCTTATTGTTTCAGTATGAAATATCCATTATTTTGAATGACTACCAATTTTACTTTTTTTAAAATCTCCTATAAAATGAACTTTTTTTTTTCAGAAAAATATAATAGAATTAGAGATTTGCTACAGTGTGTCCTAACAACTTTCCAATTGATTTCCCTAAATCCTCTTGGCCAGCAACCAGCAAAGTCTCCACAGGATAAGCACTTCAGATAATGCAACATTAATTGTGTGCAGGAAAGAGGGCGTTATTTACAGGCAGTTCTTCTTCTACTGTTTTTTCCCCTTTAATTAGTCTTATTAATTGTATTGCGCTGTTGATGCATTACAAGCTCTTTTCATGCTTTGCACAATTTCAACATGAAAAACCTGATGTCTTTTTTTCATTAATTCATGTGAGTCAACCAACTGGAATGTGGGGAAGAACATGACTGTGGGAAAGTTAAATAAAACTCCTGAGCTAATCGTACATGTACAAGTCATAGCTTTATTTTCTTAACATTACCACTTTTTTTTGGCAGGTTCTTCTGTTTTCATCTAAGGTGGAAAAATGTGATTACACATGGTATCTCTAGGGTGGCACGGTAGCACAGTGGTTAGCATTGCTGCATCTCAATACTGGGGCCCTGGGTTCAATTATGGACCTGGGATACTATCTGCGTGGAGTTTGTATATTCCTTGTGTTCACCTTGGTTTTCGTCAGGTGCTCCAGTTTCCTCACACAGTCAAAAGACATGCTGGTAGGTTAATAGACTTCTAGATAAAATTGGCCCTGGCTTGAGTGTGTGCGCCCTGTGATGGACTGGCGTTCTGTCCAGGGTGTATCCTGCCTGGAGCCCATTACATGCTGGGATAGGCTCTGGCTCCCCCATGACCCCGAATTGGAAGAAGCAGTTAGAAAATGGATGGTTGATACCTCTATTGCATGAAGGACAATGTTATAAAAGCAACTGCAATTTTTCACACTTGATAATGTAATGGAGTTCCTTGTTTCCATTTTTAAAGAAATATTAGACTGCCATTATACCTCTTTCTTATGACAGCCCGGTGCTCAATTTTAAGGTATCTCACTGATGTGGAGTAAACTTCCAACTCAGCCATGAGTAACATGGTTTTGATTAATTGAAATTCCTTGTTCTAGGGATGTATTGACCCACTCTCATGGTCCCCAGGAGACTAAAATATATAATTAAGGAAACACTTTGATCAGGAGGCACTACACATCTGTCATTATGATTGAATAAAATAGCATCAATGCCCAAAACGTGCATTTCGCTACTTGCCACTCAGTGTGGTTGGTAATCTCTGAAAACACTTCAGAGGACATCGTGTATTTGCTTTAACTCAGAAACACTAATTGTGGAGAAGCCAACAGACAGGAACCGTAATAAATTATGAAACGCATAACACTTATTTTTTT
Organism: Lepisosteus oculatus; assembly: GCF_040954835.1. NCBI lineage: Eukaryota > Metazoa > Chordata > Actinopteri > Semionotiformes > Lepisosteidae > Lepisosteus > Lepisosteus oculatus. The sequence continues at coordinate 40,486,056 of NC_090696.1, read as the reverse complement.
GCAAGTAAATATTACTCTGTGTTTCTGAGATTCAAATGGAGTCTTTATAATCCTCTAGTGTCCTATTATAGTAGCATTAAATGTCAGAGCAGCCAAGATTTTGAAGTAAACACATTTTGTGAAATGGGACCATTTGTGCATAACATTAAAAATTAACAGGCTTTTATACTTGTGATAAACAAGAGGGTATATAAAAATGTGGGTATTTCTTTCCTTGTCCTTTTAGTGGGGCATAAATAGAACTGGATAAAATTCATGGTGGAAAAAGGACACTAAAGAGAAAGCAGAAGTATTTGTAAAAATTATGAGTGTGTCACATTTATTTTTCATGTTGGCACGTCTCCAATGTCAACACTATACTTAATCCATTTTGCTGCCATCTTGAATCATTTTCTGTTTGGTAGAATATCTGCATACATCTACATCTTCAGTCTGCTTAGAATGCAGCCTGTATTAGTCTGATTTTTGAATACTAAAAATATGTAAGTGAACAAGCTTTTATTGATGATTCAGATACTTTAATGGTTCTTAATACGAAGCTTACTGATATCTGACTACTAAATCAAAGGATTCTCAAAGTCAGGTAGTCTGTGCTATCTTGAAGAGAAACTGAACAGTCATGGGACGAAACACGGACGCAGTAGTTAGATTAGCTGCCTCACGGCTCTGGGGCCCTGGGTTCCATTTCAGACATGAGGTACAATCTGCATAGAGTTTGTATGTTCTCCCAATATTTGTGTGGATGCTCTAGTTTCCCCCCACAGTCCAAAGGCATACGCATAGTATAATTGGCTTTTGGGGAAATTAGCTCTAGGTACAAGAACAGCATGTGCTTGTCTGTGGATATACTGTATGTCTGCATCTGTCTGCCCTGCAGTGGACCTGTCTTCTGTCCAGGTTGTATCCTGGCTTGCGTCCATTGCTTGTCGGAACAGGCTTTGGGTCCTCCGAAAACACCTGAATTGGATGGATGGATTTCTAGTTTACCATGATTAGAACTCTGTCCTTCATGTCATATTCACAATGCAGAACTATAGCAATGCAATAGCAATTGTTTTTAGGAAGTGTAAAACTTAGGTTCTCTAAATCAGTTTTTTAGTGTTGTAGGACATTCTGGGTGTTACACCACCATTGTTTGGTGTTCCTTCACAGAACTAATGATTTGTTTTAATGGAACAAAATGCTATAAAATTATCGGTTCTTATGAAATGTGTGCTTTGTCACTGCTCTAATAATTGTATTAAAAACAAAGGTTACTACAGCAGCTTACTCCAGAACCGGGGTTTCCTGCATGAAACTTAATATTTTTTGCTCGATTCTTCGGTGTTTGCACATATCCCAAAGTGAACAATTTCAAAATTGTAATATTGGTAAAAATGTTAGAACAAATCAGTGTACAGCCTGCATGAATAAAAGTTACGTTTGGGTAGTCTCCATGAGAGTAGCTTCACTATCCTTTGAAGTAACTTATATTCAGCTCTTGGAGACTTTGCTAGTTTTATTGTCATTGCAGTTCATGTTTTCAATTTTTCCCGTGTCTTCCAAAACTACAGGATAAGGATTTTGGAAAGCATACCTTGTTCATTGGACACCCCAACCCACCAGCAAACATTAACACCAGTTTGTCAGCCTATCAGAGCCACACTCTAGTCAGAGCGTACCAAGGAGTGGACTTCTTCTGGGGTCTGACGCCTGTTTCCGGTGACTACATCAAAATCGAGTTCCATCAGCCTTTAACATTGAAGGGGTAAGACCAGCGGGTAAACTAATTTTAGCAACAGTCTCTTACCAGTTACCTTTTAATTTTGCCGCTGTTTGAACCAGCAGTAAGTACCAAAACAGTTATTTTCTGGTATGAGAGGAATGGCGTGTTTGTCAGCTGAATGAGATTTTGAGATTGATTTAACTAAGAGCAGTCAAATAAGCATGAGAGGCTGTTATTCGTTGTTCTTACGTAAAGTAACTTCTTCCATAGCGTAAATAGCAGACACCCTATTTTTTAAAATAATCTAACACATTCTTGAGAACACCTATGAATAACTTGCAAAAACATCCGTCACAACTACTGTCATATCTCTGATACATTAAAATATTAATAAGCTTTATTTTATATAGCACTTTTAAACATGGCTTCTGAAAGATACTTTTTTCACAGTTAAAAAAGTCCAAAATGAGAGGAGAGAGCAGAATTACCCAATTACACAATAACAGTATGGGTTTGGTATACAGTAGGAAAGCAAAGGGCAGGTATAGAACCTTTTATATAGCACCTTTAAAGGTGGCTTCTCAAAGCGCTTTACAGGATGCCAATAACAATAAATAAGAAGAATACACAAGTTAAGACACAATTACAATTACAACAATAACAATAGAGGAGACCGTGGAAGGTGGTACTAAGAAGAGCAGAGGGGTGAAGAATGGAACCAGTTAAGTAAAGGCTTTTCTGAATAAGAAGGTTTTGAGTCTGGATTTGAAGGAGTTTAGAGAAGGTGACTCTCTAATATCCTTGGACAAAGAGTTCCAGAGCTTGGGGGCATAACAGGAAAAGGCCCTGTCCCCCATACAATGTAGACGGGCTTGGGGGACAGTAAGGAGGGCAGAATTTGAAGAGCGGAGGTTGCGAGGTGGGGAGTAGGGCGATAATAGTTCAGACAGGAACATTTTGTTCTTCTCCTTGCGAGTGACTTTTTTTACTGCAGGAATTTGAACCAGATATCAATGTCATCAATGACCCTTGTATTGCAGTGTCCAGGGATGATTCCCTTTACTACTTTGTTTTTTTTTAGTTGTATTATTTCAGTTTTAAAAGCTGTAATTATATTTACAACTATGAAAATCTACCCGCTGCACTATAACAGAATTTGACACTGATTATTGCAGTCATTATGAATATAATTTATTCTGCAAACTTTATTGCAAGTACAATTTCCATGTAATTTATAACTTTTGGAGTGTTTTTGTTTCCCAAGAATCTGTTAGAGATATGAAGTTTTCATTATAAAACAAAGAGAGATGATAATCGATTGAACTACAGCTTTTGAATTTTTAGAGTTTTACTGTGAGTAAGTGGACATATATTATCTGTTATTACAAAGTTAAATGTGCATACATCTGAGAACAGAGTTGTTCTGTTCTATCCTCAGAGGCTTCTTGGGCCTATTTAGAGAGTACAATGTATTTTGTACAGTATATTTGATATGCAGTTATATACCCCTGTATAATCTTGGGTGGTTCATAACCTTGCTATTATTAAATATCAAATAGAAATATGTATTCTATGTCATGCTTTTACTTGACGTTGTTGCTCAGTACACACTAGACTTTGACAGTAGACTTCGGTCAGTTCTTACCTCACTCTGCTTCTGGTGTTTATATAGTACAAAGGACATGCATGTGGAAGCTAATGTAAAATTAATTTGCAACACCCGAAGAAGGCTCCACAGCCAAAATGTTGTCATTTCTTTCTTTGTTCTTTTTTCAGCATGGAATAAACCTATTACTTGTTCCTTAATTTGTAACTGTTAAACCATGATAGGTGAAGTTGAAATATTTAACTTCACAAGAATGTGGTTTGCCTTTTCTATGTATCTATCCTCCACAATGCTTTTCTATCTTTAAGAAACAAGTGGTCCAGCACAAGTGTTTGAAGCCCTGAGTTCGACACATCAGTGTTAAATCTGTTGTGTTGATATTTTAGCATTTAGGAGTTAAACTGTCTCATATTGCAAGTGTTCATGGAGCCTTTGTGTGAAACAGTGTCTTTTATAAGGTAGCTTCCCTTTTTTCCCTTTGGTTCATATTTCATTTCTTGTACTGAAGATGTGTATTGGATTGACTTTTCAATGCCTTTTGAAATTTTTGAGTAGATGCATCAGGTCCCTTCATAGTCTTCTCCATTGAAGGCTTGAAAGGTACTCTTCTTTTATCCTGTCAGTGCAATATTCTTTTAAGCCTGGAAATGTATTTTGTCATTCTTCTCTTGACTGATTCCAGAGCAAAAATTTTTTGTGCAGACTAAATTGCATGGCAATCTGCAAATTAAGTCTTACTTGTACACATTTAACATCAAGTTAATTGATTTAAATAATAATTTGATATACTCATTTTCTGTTAACATTTCGTTTGCTTCCACATTGTCTAGAAATATGTAAGTGATGTGTCAACAAGAATGCTTTTATCTTTTCAGAGACCCTGAAGCTCATTGTTTCATATTTCATATGTATAGTTTGTTTGTGCTGGTTTTGCAGATAACATTCTTCATATGTGTACATCAATCATCACCTGGGTTTGGCCAGTCTTTTCTTCTACAATGTTTGTGCTACAGATAATTTTGTTTCCTGCTAACTTACATTTTTCTCTGAGAATCAAGCTGCTTGATACAAATCAAGAAGAGCAACTGTTCTACTGTAATTCAAATACTCCAGTTATTAAGTCACCCTAATTTGGGCATTCACACCTTATCTTATCTCCGAAGAGCTGTAAGAATTTTGTAATCATTGGGTTTTACCCTTGTCCTGAGCAATGTCTAAGAGTTAACAGCCTTTGAATAACGTATCTTGTTTCCTTAAGTACAGTTGTGTGCAAAAGTGTAGGCTCAATTCCAAGGTTGAATACTCTAAACCCTTATAAACTCTCAGATTGAGATTGTTGTTCTGCCTACTTTCAAGTACCATGGGGTCCTCTAAGCAGCTGTCTGAGGACTTGAGATAAAGATAATTCACTCTTACAAAGCAGGGGAAGGCTGAAAAGGTCTCTAAATGCTTCCAGCTTGTGATTTCCACAGTCAGAACCATTAAAATAGAAGCTAAGGGGAACTGTTAAAGTCAAGTCAAGATCTGGAAGACCCAGAAATATATCAGATAGAACTGCTCAAAAACTCATCAGATCTGTGAAGCAGAACCTCCAGGTCACTGCAAAAGATCTGTAGGAAAGTCTATTTGACATTAGATTCATTTTCCAGAGGTCCAAAGTACAGCACTGCTAACACAAAAATGATCTGCATGGGAGAGTTGTCAGAAGGAAATCTTCCTACTACTTCATCACAACAGTCAATGTCTAAAGTATGCAAAACAAAACCTCGATGAGCCAGAAACATTTTGAAACAATGTGCTGTGGACTGATGAAACAAAAATATAATATTTTGGCTAAAACCACAGAAGATCCATTTGGAGAAAAGTGGGTGAAGTAGTTGAAGAAAAGAACACCTTGCTAACCCTTAAGCATGGGCGTGGGTCTGTTATGCTTTGGAGTTGAGTGGCAACCAGTAGTGCCGGAAATATTGTACAGGTGGAAGGAAGAATGGATTCAACTAAATATCAACAAATTGTAGGAGCTAATGTCCCAGAGTGAGTGGAGAAATTGAAGCTGAAAAGTGGTTGGATATTATAGCAAGACAAAGATCCAAAAGATACCTCAAAATCAACCATGAAGGCCGTGAAGCACTTACAGGAATTAAAGATTAAGGTTTTAGAATTTCCCTTCACATTCCCCAGTCTTGGATATTATTGAAATTCTGTTATGAGGTCTGAAATATGCAGTGCATGCAACTGTACAAATATTCCTGAGTTAGAAGCGTTCTGCAAGGAAGAATAAAAAGCAAGACTAGAAAGACTCTTAGCTGGCTGCAGGAAACTTTTGCTGTGATACAGTATCTGCAAATTACCAAGTACTGACTGACAGGATGCCCAGACTTTTGTACAAGCCACATTCATTTTTTAATTATTTTAAATATATCTTCAAAACTTTAAATACTAATTGTGTATTAGTTTGCAGACATATGTCAGGTTTAAGTGTATACCCCCACAGACATTGTGTCAAGTTCTTTTCACTTAGAGATTCACTGAAACATATGATTTGATCAGGGGTGCCAAAACTTGTATAATACAACCAGGCCCTGGAAATTTGTTTATTTTTAGTGTATCTAAACCAGCATTAATTATACCTCTTCCAGTGTTCACACATTTTTTAACCCATGTCTTTCTGCAGTATATAATGTTAATTTCTTATATTCATTTAATACAATAAATTAGCCATTTGCCTCACATCAGCTAAAGGTTTCCTATTTTGATCACTGATAGACTTCTTCCTTCACTGTTCTACCAGTGTGGTAATATAGCAAAAAATAATAATTTTGTCATTTAACTGACATGACAATGTTTTTTTCTTTATTGCCCTTTTTAACATTTTTTTTATTGTCCCACAATTTTACTCCAATTCTTTTAAGTGCGTTCTGTTCTTTATTAAATTATTAATCATTCTCATTCTAGCTTCCTTTCTCATTATATTTTTTCTAATTGATCTATTTAACTGTTTACTACTTTTCAAGCCTTTAAATATTTAAGTTAGGATGCATCAAGTCTGCGGTTCAAACGTAATATTTTTAACTGATGCCATAATTGCATACTGATTGATAGCTACTCTATCCGATTTAGCTCTAATTTCCTAAAATTGTAAACTTTTGTTTTTGATTTTACCTGTACTGTTTCAAAAATACTTAAAAACAAACAATAATAAGATCAGAGATCTGTAATGTGTTCCTCCTCTCTTTTTTCCTTGCTGTATCTTGGTTGTTTGAATAAACTAAATATATACACATTGCTTCTACTAGTTCTTTAGATAAACTGACTTATTAGCTATATTTAGCATTTATGTTTTCCGCTGCTGACATTACTGTTGGTTTTTCCCCAGTTTTTTTTTAAATGATATTTCTCCCATGATAACCAGTCTCTTCCTTTACGCATGTATCCCATAATAAAGCAGTCTATTCGAGCTTCATTATAGCCTGGGGAAAATTGGTTTATTATTGTATAAATATTACATAAAAGCACATTATAATTGATATCTGTATTTGGAGGGCTGTAGTATACATATACTGTACACCATGGGGATTCTAAGACCTTTGATCAATCTAAATTGTTCATGTGCTGTGTACCAATTTTTGACTTATGTTGGCACATCAACGCCTCTTCCTTTACTCCTTTCTCTTCAAAATGCTGTGGATCCATTATTGCTATAATCATCACCATTACTCCCAAAATACATCACAATTGTGTGCTAATGCGATAGCTACTGTTTCTTTTGTTGGCCTACTGTTACTCCTGAGGTATTAGTGTTACCTTGCCCTTTGACATTATATTTCCCCTGTGTTCTCTTTTTTATTACCCTACTTTCTATGCATGTCCATTGAGGTTTTTCTTTGCATTTTATCCTCTAGCTGAGTGTGCTTTTTTTGTATATAACTAATTTCTGGGTTTATGCTATGTTTCTCTCATGAATTTTTCTGTAAGCAAAAATGAACCAGTCAGCTTGAGTCTCTTGGAGCATCACTAAGGACAGTTCTGCCTCCTTAAACGTCTTCAATCACTTTTGTACACTAGACCAGTGACGTCCCATTGACACCCTTTTGGTTCTTGATGAACGTCATAACACGTTTGTGACCAAACACAATTTTCAATGCAAAACACTAACTGGAGCATCACTGTCCTCGATTGAGTATGAAGTCAGTTATACCTGCAATTCTTCTCTCATGATGTAAATGTCAGCAAATCCGCCATGGATATTTCCCTTTATACTGTATATTAAAAAGCTGTGCGTCTTCTGATAAACCATGTTTTATCGTAGGATTTGGATGCACCATTCCATCTACCTAATTCTTTTCATGTCATGTCAGCATAGATTTACAGTAATATGGAAGTGTATTATAACTTGTGTGTTTGCAGAGGATAGCTGTGCATTTTTCTTAAAGTAAGACAGCCTGCATTGATTTGAATCCAGTTTGGTCTGAGGTTTCAGTTTAATATTCTAAAATTTGTTAGTAACCTAACCATTTTTTTTAACAAGAAGAGACCAGTGCACATAATTCCTAACCAGTGTAGTTATTTATATTGATATTCACTGTACTGCAATATTCTTAATACCCAATAACAATTAATTAAAGCATTTAAAGATATGCTATATTTCTTAACATGGGGGTTCTGCATTAGACCTAGTGTTCACAATGCAAACGATGGCCAATAATGTCTGTACTCTTGCATACAGTTCAAATCCATGCATTTTATCGCTGCAGGTACCGCTTTAAAAGTGGAAACATAGAGACCAATGGAGACAAGTTTTACAACACAACGGTGGAAGTGCTACCAGCTGATGTGAGTAAATTCCAGGTTATGAAACACTGGTATTATTTTCATCTGATCAGTGTTTTTTGCTGCCAGTATAGATGTTTTTCAAACAACTCTGTACATATTCTCTTGGTTAAATATTTAGCAGGTTTAACATAAAGTTGAATTTATAAATTAAAACTATTTACTAGGCGGTTTCATTTTAGGAAAGGGGATATTTCCCTAGAGCTGCCTGGTACTGAGGGAATTTATAGTACTGTATAGCTTTGGGTAACTGTAACCTTACAATTCTTTAAGAAATATTTGGGGGGCCCCAGTTAGTATTATTACAAATGGGGACTACGAAAATAGAGAATATCAGAAAATGACTGAGCAGGTTAATCAGTAATTAAAATAAATAATCCTAACCTCCAAATTGTAAAGATACACCAAGAATATACAGTACCCTATATGTTGGTATAATTGGAGGCACCTGAGTTCTTTGTTCTCTGGCATGGCTTTGGAGAAAAATGTAGTAAGTCAGGCATGCTGGGTTAAACAATTATTTATGAATAATGATAATACAAACTCTAAACGCACAACGACGACGACAACAACATACAAGTTACCCTATTTACAAACTTACAAACCAGGTGTCTTGAGATCTATGTCCTGATCAACCTGAACAACCCCTGACTTCTACCAAGTTTTCAAACCCTATATAACGCCCCTATAAAAGGCCAACAGGTGAGATAAAGCTGCGTTCTAAACTGAATATGACTTATACTTATATCTCTCTGTAAATCGGGATGCTACAAAATTAACAGGAACCCCGTCTCCCTATTCTAAAAAATGCATCCACTTGATTTACCAAGGAATTCTCTATATAGGAGATCGGAGTTTCATAAAAACAACAGAATGGCAAGCTCTCTTAACAAGGTTCAAAAACTTAACTCGAGTCTAACTCGAGTCAGAACAAGCGGCTTTTGCCTTCTGCCTTCTGCCTTCTCTTCTCTTCTCTCTCCCTCTGTGTTACTCTGTGCTATTTTATGCTGTGTTCCTGAGCTGTTGATGACACTTGATCATTTACCCGGAACTTAATTAACCAAAGTAAACCAGGGGATTCCTTTGATCAGTGTATCTTGGACCTAATACAACTCCGTAAACACTCCAGTTTCTTTCTTACTTTGAAGCTTCCAGAGAACTGTAAATGTTGATAATAGCCACGTTTTATTGTCTCTAGATTTTTAAGATATTTGAGAAGTCACTTCTAGCATTGTAGCATAGTATGTAACAGTATCACTAAATGTTTCAGCAATGTTAGTAAATAAAGAATGGATTTTCATTTGTTGTGTAATTAAAAATGAGGAACGTTCATTCTTCTCATTAGTTTTTTCAGTTCATTAGTTAATAAAGTAAACCTTATGTTTCTTTGTTTTGTTGAGTCTGTATATTTGGATGGCAAAATGTTTCTGAGACCTATGATGTCTATGAAACCCCATAGGAGTATGGCTTTTTATGGTTTTGTTTAACCATTGGTACTTTTATTACCTATGCATAAATTTGTTTAGAATTTGCCTGAGCAAACCAGAGAATCACGCATTTCTAAAAACTGCATTTTACTTTTTAAATTTGTCTCTCACTATTTGTATTTTACAAATTTCTTTAGTCGTGGATAATGTTTTCATGAGACATGAGAATGAGGGCCTCCTGTTGTCCTGACCTAAACTTTACATTTTGTAGGGGAGTTGAATAAGACCCTGTCATTTTAACAGTTAAATTCCTATTGTTTTTGTTTACAGGCTTCAGTTGGGTACAAAATGCAAAAAGGAGAGATGTCTAAATATGAACAAACCAAAGATGGCTTTTTTAGGATAGGTAATTCCTTTGTGTTTTACACATGACACCTGCATGGAAAATACTGTATGAGGCCATACATCAAAGTAGGTCAAAGGCATAATGCAATACATTGAAAAAGAAAAGCATAAAGCAGAACACAGAACACATAACAACTGAATAAATTAGTTGCTCAATTAGTAATTTAATTACAGGTATTCATGTATTTTGTACAAATTCAGATTTTGGGTGACCTGTAAGACTAATTGAATTGGCACTATGCAAGACCAGGTTTACGGATGCTATTTTAAAGAAGTAACACTTTAAAGTGTCCTATAATTACTTATTGATTTTCACGATGAAGTTCTTCAGTAACTTTAATGAATACATTTTAAAATAATCAATGGCTTCAATTAATTTATTTTCTGAAAAGTTATCAGATTACAGCCTGCTCAAATTTATAGTTTTAGAATTGGCCATGTAAAGGCTTTATTCAGTAGGTGCTTCTATTCAATTCTGTACTTCAAACAGCCTGTTATATAACGTGGCTTCCCCACTATAGAAACCTCTAGTTCACTTTTCTTCCTTATTCATCTGTCTTCTTTCTCTTTTTTATGTTAACAGGTGCCTTTGTGAATGGAATAGCTGAAGGAGAGATTGACCCTGAATTTAACAAAATTTCTGCCATTCGGTTGTTCATCCATAGTGACTCAGATGTCTGGGTACTTCTCAGTGAGGTAAGGGTGTTTACTGTACAAGATGTAAAAAAATGTTCAAAACCCACGTTGGGTCTTCGAGCCAGAAGATGCAGGACAAAATATTCTGAGATAAGTGTACTAATTTAAACCATTGCAATGTTCAGTGGATAAAGTACAGTATATCTTTTTTTAAAAATGTGAGTCTGCTGTGGAGTAATTTTCTGTTATGTATTCTCCTGAGTGTAAAAGCACGTTCTATGTTTGAGTTTGAACTATACCAAGATTATATTGGGATTATATTATCCCAGATAAACAGGGGTAGAGACAAGATGTATGGTAATCAAGAGACATGTATTGGAATTTTCAAGAAAATGGCTGCAGGAATAATTAAAAGCCCAGAGGCTGTGATTACACTGGGCCTGCGCTGGGTAGCTATCTCTAGTAGTGCTTTTAATATACTGTACCATTGTCGGTTTATTACTGGAAGTATTGTCTACAAATTCTTGCCAAGAAGGTAGACAGGTTTTTACACATGGTTGTCCATGATTTAAGTGAAAAATGAATGCAATAATTTCTCAATATCAGTTGCTTATACAACTTTAGCTGCAATATTGCAAGATGAGAAACATTTTCAAATTTTTGTGCTGGATAATTTTGCTCCCGCCAGTTATTACTGACTAATTCTGCCCAGTGTCATTTTCTTCTTGAAACCAGGAAGAGCTTGGAAAGCAGAAGGGAGGTCCATAAGATTTCCTTTTTTATAATAACGTGTTGACAAATGACTTGTGCATATTCAGATATTTCTTTGCAATGATGGTAATTAGGTATCACACAATTCATTGGTATAGTTCTGGAAACTATTTGGTTGAGTGAATTAAGTGACTTGACCTGTGTTTATTTGACAGATATGTATTAAAGTTTAACAATGAAAGGTGTGTGAACTGCTGGGGAACAAGCTAAGGATTCTTTAACGGTACCAGAATTCTGGAGCACCAGCAGCTGGTTTAAGGGCAACACCTAGTGGACGAAACGGGCAAAAGAGACTTCCATCTGCAGCTACATCGGCAAGAGAAGCTTGGTGTCTAAATGGGGAACAGCCACTGTTTCAACTTCACAAAAGCAGTGTTTAAAGGAAATTAAAAGTAACTACCTAGATATGACACATTTTTTATTGTGTTGTGTCCATTTAATTCCCATTATTTCTAAAGCCTACTAAACCATTGTCATTCAATAGATCTAATGTTATGCCCATAAAAATAAATCGATTTAAAGGGCTGAATATTTTTTTCCTTAAGACCATTAGCAACAGGGAAAATATTTTTTTTACAGTCAAAAATAGGGTAGAGAGAGCTCTGATATTTGCTGTAGGGATTATTTATTCTTGATATTATTAATGCAAATATTTGCAAGTATAGATTTATTTCTTTGTTCTGCAATCTTATTTTCAAGATAGTTGAACTGAAGATACAGGTGCCTCATTCACCTTCAAGTTAAACGTGATTTGAATCAATTTTTCAATTTTGAATCCAATTTGAAGCAAATGATTTTGTGATTTTCTTTTCAAGCAAGGTGTGAGGTAGTGAGATATGGCTTTGAGATGTTAATGGAGAAAAACCTATAGAATGAGGCACACCTGATCTGACTGAGTAGCTTGTATTCAAAGGAAGTATAACTCCTTTCCCATGTGAGGGTAAGAAGTTCTAATTAATGCAATCGGATCAGGTGAACTTCACGGTACAGTTTTTTTTATTAACATGAGAGTTTAGTCTTAGGTCAATAAGAGGAATGGATGCACATCCACATTTCCCTAAAAAAGCAACATACTGTACACACCACGGAAATAAAAACAGAAACATGTCAATGATGTGACATATACATTCTGGATAAAGATTTAGTTTACCAAACTTTAAAAGAAGAGCAAAAGGATGTGTTTTGTCTGACCTTCAGACTGGTTCTTGTTACTTTTTACAATAAAGACAAAGTTTAAAAAGAATGTATTGTCTGGTTTGTCTTTCCGGGTCCCATAGGTTAAAGTCTCATGGCTTTGTATGTTTTAGGTACCAGAGGCTAAATATGTTTTTCATTCTGTAATATTTAGTGTCATTGCATCCTCCTTTATACTGTACCTTAAACTTCTTAGTCAAACATTAGTTTCTTAGAGATAGATATCTACATACAGTGACAATCAAAAGTATTCACCCACCTTTTTCACATTTTATTGTGTTACTAAATGCAGTCATTATGTCTCTATTTAACTGGAGTTTTGTGCCAATCAATGGCAAAAAATATAATATCAAAGTGACAAGTGAAAAGGGAGGTGAATACTTTTGATAGCCACTGTAAATGCAATTATTAATTACAAAAGCAAAAGCAACAACACTCATTATAATTAAGCATTTAAAACAACTTCAGTAACTCTTAAAATGACTCTGAATTGTTTATTTAAATGAATCATTTGAATACTGAAAACAATATGAAAATTCATTTAAAGACTTTGCTTTACGCTTTGGTGCTCTGATGCTTCTGGCTTAAGTTTGTCTTAGCACGCTGATCATCTTCTGGACACTATAAGATTCCAGTGAACAGCAACATCATAATCACTTACCTGATGTTTACAATTCCTACCACCCAATATACTGTATACAATACAGTGCCTTGCAAAAGTATTCCGACCATTCCTGTGGTCTCCCATTTTGTGAAATTAAAAACAAAAAGATGAAAATGCATTATTTTCTTATTTTTTAGCTTATTTTATATAAAACCTGATCAAACACAAAACATCTGACAAAAGACAGAAAAAAATAAAGAGAAAAAAACTGGAATAGGTTGTTGGCATTTGTAGCTGGACCAGTGAACTCAAAAGATTGTGGAAGCACCCTTGACTGCAATTACAGCCACAAGTCTCTATACCATCTTTACACACTCGCTTGGTGCAATTTGTGCCCAATCTTCTAGGCAGATTTGCTCTCTCAGGTTGCTTGATGATCACTTTGCGATGGACGTTTTCGGGTCTTTCCACAGATTCTCAGTAGAATTCTAGTCAGAACTTTGACTGGACCACTCGATGACATCCACTTTCTTTGTCAATTACTCCACTGAATATTTTGGGTCATTCTCTTACTTAAAAGTGAATTTCCAACCCAGTCCAGTTTTACTCAAGCAGAATTTCCTATACCTTATACTGTAATAGTAATTATTATTCCATCCACTTATGTAGCGCTTTACAGGTAATGAGGACTCCCCTCCATCACCACCAATGTGCAGCATCCACTTGGATGATGTGACAGCAGCCATAGTCTGCCAGTACGCTCACCACACACCAGCTATCAGTGGGGAGGAGAACAGAGTGATGAAGCCAGTTCATATATGAGGATTATTAGGAGGGCATGATAGGTAAGGGCCAATGGGCAATTTGGCCCAGATGTTGGGGTGACACCCCTACTCTTTTCAAGAAATGCCCCTGGATTTTTAATGACCACAGAGAATCAGGACCTCAGTTTTACATCTCATCACTATACTGGGACATTAGGTCCCACACAGGCTGCAGGGTGAGCACCCTCTACTGGCCCCAATAACCTCTTCCAGCAGCTACCTTAGCTTTTCCCAGGAGGTCTCCCATTCAGGAAGCAGCCAGGCTCACGCCTGCTGAGCTTCAGTGGGTTGTCAGGTATGAGTTGCAGGGTGATATGGCTGCCGACTATTCTGTACATCGCTCCATCCATGTCCAGTCTGGACAAGCTCTTGCAGCTGCCCTATAACTGCTAGCCCCATGCTTAACAGAAGAGATTGTATTGAGTGTGTGGTGTGCTGTGTTGTTTGCAGTAGACCTAAAATTTTGCATTTAGACCAGAATGTTCCCGTTTTGTTTTAATTTACCAAATTTGGACGTCTGCAGCATCACCACAACTGCTTATGCTTTTCCGTAAATCCCATGCAGGTTAGGTGATTTTTCACCACCATCAATAACAGCTTCCTTATTGCCAGCTTTGCCTCGTGTACATTTTCTCCCATATTTGATCACTGTACTCCGCAGCTCTTTCAAAGTCACCAATGGCCTCACAGTAGCATCTCTAAACAGTTTTTTCTTGTTCAGTTTGAGGAACAGCCTGATCTAGGCAATGTCTTTGTAATGTGAGGCGCCTTCCACTTCTTAATGATCAGCTTCACCATGGTCAAAAAGAATATTTGTGTCTCTGATTTTTTATAACCTTCCATTGGTCTGTACATTTCTACAACTTTTACTACTCTACAACAAGCTATTTGGTCCTCATTGTTGTATCTTTGATTGAAATTCATTACCTGACTGAAGAACCTTGTGTATTTATTCTGAAATCATGAGAGCCACTATTATTACAGAGAGTGAGGCCACTCAGCTAACTGTGTGGCTCATTAAGGCAACTTGCGTACCTAAATTAAATTAGACTGGCCAAAGGAAAGGGTTTGAATACTTTTGCAATCATGACTTTTTCCATTTTCTTCCATTTTAATTATTTCCTTTTGTTTTTGCTTTGAATGTGGGAAATAGGTTGTGAATATGAATTGCTACTTCGAAGTGTCATGATCATACACATTAAAGCAACAAAATGTGAACACTGCAAGGGCCTGAATACTTTTGCAAGTCACTATATAAGGCACATTATCTTCTGTGCTGAATTTATATTTTCACCTTCCCTCATGAATCCTTTCAGACAGCTACGTCCTAATAGCAATTCTTCATATACTATTATAGATGTGTTGTACTGTAACTAGGGATGAACCAAAATTTCATAATAATCTGAACTGAACCAGTTAAGACCCATTTACACTGCTGAGCCTTTCGCTGGAACCTCAGTAGAGTGGAGCCGTGTCCTCTATCTGAGGTCTGAGTCAAGAACGGAGTCTACTTCTTCCTCTCCCCTTTGAATTGTCCCTCAGTGTTGCTCTTCCAACCAGAAATAGATTCTTATTGTCATTTAACAAAGGTAATGCTAAGAGTATTTGACATGAAGCGCTGCGCCTATGAAAAAATACAGTATATGTTAATGTCTTTGACCTACGATTTGTAATGTAAAAACCTTCTTATATATTGGGCTGAACAAGATATGGAGTAAGAAAAAGACCGTTTGACCCTTTATTAATGGCTACTACAGATCTTAAACAGATTCTCCACTTTGGTTAATGGTTTCCATACACAGATTATTCTCAGTCTTGTGGCACCAATTTGTGACGTAACGTGCTCAGGCTGGCACAGCGCATGCGCCTTGCTTCCTCCCCGGGCAGCGAGCTGGAGAGGCGGGATTACAGAAATAGAGGGATTCGGGCTTTCTGGCGAGCACAGGGAAAAAAAAGAGTTTGTTTTGTTGTAAGAGGGGTAAGTATGTCTGAAATTTAATTCTCCTAAGTCCCTCCCACTGAAATTTCTGAATTAGCTTTTAAAGACACAGTCTTCATATTTTATGTGTGAGTAGCCTGGTTTGACTACACCACATATTTTGAATTGTGGCAGCCTAGCAGTTAATGTAATGTATGAAACCCGGTGCACAGGAGAGTTTGCTGGTTTTGTAGTTTTTCAGGGGTTTCCCTTTTTAACTTGACTAAAGCGCGAATTCAAAGACATGTGCGGCAGTTCTTTCTAGCAACAGATATCATAAGAGGAGAGGTACAGGTGTAAAAGATCTCATTCAAATAGCAAATGAGCGACCAAGAAGACAAATACTGAGTCACACTTAAAGTTTTCATTTATTCTAGCCGAAAATATTGTCTGGGTAGGTATGTGCAAATTAAAGATGTATCACTGTAATTGAGAGCCCATCATCGGGCTGGCTAATCCGTTATTCGTCCTCGGTCCCTAGGCGCATGCGCGCTCCCTTCCACGTAGACGCCTCCTTCTTTTGAGCCGCACACTTACTAGGGATCTTATGATATGCAGTCCGGAGAAACTGCCTCTAGAGCAAAAAAAAAAAAAAACCCGAAGTTCGGAGAAGTTTCTGGTTACCCGATTTCGCCCACCTCAACCCAGAGCGTCACCAGTTTTGAGTTATGTCTGCGCCGCCGCTTCTGCCTCTGGTGCTGAAGCCCGGAGAGCGCCGGGCCGCTCTGAGCATGCGCGCTGTCACTGGCGTCGAGAAACCGGGAGAAGTGGGAGATCTTATTCGGAGCGGATCAAGCTGGAGAGGATCACCGGTCCCTCTCCCTCCGCCGAACCGTTCCCAGGTGCGCTGCGAAGACAGAAGAGACCGGTCTGTGGAGGAGGAGGGGGGTGGCCGCTGTGCGAGTGTTTGACGCCGCTGAGGTTTGTAGCTGCTCGGTTCATTTTGCCTGCAGCACACACACACCTGCTCGCCGAGCCTGGCGTATTCATGTGGCGCTTGCCAGGACCAAATAAGGGGCAGTTCCATCACGATGCACCGCTAAAGGTATCCAATGAGCTAACCGATCCCGTTTAAATGGCCAGGGGATTAGGTATATACTGTTAACAATAACACAATACTCGTGTTGCAAAGATGCAGGTTGCTGTTAGACGGTGAAATTGCTGTTCTGCGAGCACTGCAAAGGAGTCCTCACGATCGTCCTAGAAAAGATGAGACTCGAGATGTCATTGTTTGTGAGAGGCAGTGCTTTACTCGGCGTGGCTGCAGAGAATGCGCAATGTTTATACTAGAATGTTCTCTCAAAGGGAGGCCTCCGTCTGTTGTGGTGCAGTTAGTTTGCTGTAGTGTCAATATTCCCCTATAGCAATCCCGCTGGAGTCCAGTGGTGCTTCGATCTGAGCTTTGTTGACGTCGGTGCATAAGGATACGAATCGGTCTTTTTGTGCTGACTAATTGTATAGCAGAGTTTCCGGCCCTTCGCTCTTATATCGCCTAACTCCGGCGTCTTGACACGACGAATGTGTGCAGGACATTTTTTGAAATGTATGTATCCTCTTCCTTTTAGGTGGTGATGTACAGTATGTGGGGAGGGAGTATTTGAACAAAGAGACTGTCTTTACACTGTACATACCGACTTTATTACCATGTAGCATGTATAACCATTCTTGTACTGTAATGACTGTACATGGTTAGAAAGGGATGAATCATGCGGTTACTTTGGAGTCTGTAAAGTGTCTTGTTAATAATAGAACAAAATAATCAATTTTTTTAAGGTTCAGACTTGTATCGACAGAGAACTGACAAAGGAATCGACAAAAGACCATTTTTTTGTAAGCCCTGAAACCATAATGTGATTAATTGAAGAATCCGCATAGAATTAGATTTGGAATATTATGTTGTGTTTAGTCACGACCCTCCAGTTGGATAATTGATCAGTGGGGCTAGGTTGAACAGGATGTGGATTTCCTAGACAGATCACTTTACTCTTTATCATGCTTATTAAGAGTGCAAGGCTGCATGGTTTACAATACTGTGATGAGATGTATTTTAATGAGATTGTTTCACTGACCTTTCCTTGCCAAGATAGGGGCACACTAAGGTTGTTGCTCTTTGCACAACAACAACAATAATAATAATAATAATAATACTAATAATAATAATAATTGCTTACACTTATATAGCGCTTTTTCTGGACACTCCACTCAAAGCGCTTTACAGGTAATGGGGACTCCCATCCACCACCACCAATGTGCAGCATCTACCTGGATGATCCACCTGGATGACAATGTCACATATACAGTACAGATGGAACTTGATTTATTTAATTTGCGTAATGATGATGATTTTTCTTTTGTTTTGTAAATATTCAGTAATCTCCAATAATTTAAGTTTTGTTAAAAATGTTTCCATTTGTACTGATTGTTAATGTAAATATAGCTAAAATCATTTTTAAATCACCCAATCACTCCCCAGTCTTTTACTATTTCTGTGTGTTGCTTATTTGCCTTTTACTGTACATTGTGAAACACCGACAGTGTTTATTACTTTTCATAAATGTAGTAAGTTCCTAGTTACATACCATGCTTTATTTATTGCTCCTGGTACTTCTTCTTGAGAAGTTTTGACTGCCACTGATTCACTGCTCTGACTGCAGTGTCACAGCGCTGAATCTACCGACCTTTTCTGAGTGGTTTTACAGGCAGCAGATCACATACAGTAATTTCCCTTTATATATGATCAGTGGTATTTGTCGTCCTTCATTTTCCATTGGTGTACAGAATTGTCGTTAGCATGTTGTTTGTCTCATGGAAGGAACATCACATTGATGGCATAAACTAAAACGTTCAATTTTCACTAATAAATATATTAACCTATGCAGTCCCCAGACCTCTTTATTGGAGTGTTTTAATCAATTATTGGCTTTAAAAATATTCTAGTCCCATGAGTCATCCTGTTGTTTATTAAGGGTTATCTATCAAGCTTTAATGATATGAAGTGTGTTCAAATGTTTTTTGTGAATTGCTGAATTGGTTAAACTGTCAATATTCACAAGTTGTGTTTTTTTTTTTTCAATCACAATGTTTGTTTCAGTGTATTTGATGTTTTAATCCTGATCCTGATGTCTCAGAACATCATTCATTTTTTATGCTGGAGTGTTGTGTGTGGTGTCGGTGACTGTTTCTGATTCCTTTGTGTGTGTGTTCAGACAGTGAGGATGAAGCTCCGGTGGGGATGGACATGTCTGCTGCTGCTATCCCTGGCCACTGCTGCCTGGACACATGAGGAGGATCAGGACAGCACAGGAGATGCTCAGGTGGAAGACTCTGACGATGCAGATTCAGAGACTGAGGATCCCACTGCTAACACCAATGTCTCATTCCAGGTCTGCCAGTACCATACTTGCCCATATTCAAATGGGGATCTTTTCTAAAAAAAAATAGTGCGGCAACTTTTTTTTTCCAGTATGCCTGGACTTATTTGTAAAGCTATGTTGTGTGCCATAGATGATTAAACAGCAGAGGATTAAAACAGAAATATTTTTAAATGGTTAATGGTACCACAGTAGTGGCTTTCCCTCAAAATACTGGAAGTTTAACATTCGTATTACATTGTAGACGGATGTTTATAATTAGCCACATAAAGAATAATTTGCCTCTTATTACATTGCTATATATAAAACAAGCTGTATGCTTACTACTTAAACCTTGATTATTATGTCATACAGCATGTTTGCCTTTGTGAAAAGAACTAGGAAGTACAGTAATGAAACTCTAAGGTACATAGACAAAAAAATGGTAACACTGTATAAATCATTTATATTAACAGCCCTTCAGACAGGTATAGTCAATCTCCGGATCATCATAACAACATCAATAGAAATGTAATGTAAAGACTAAATAAAATGTTGTTAACATTTAAAAATAATTTCTAAGGCAACTAACCGTCACAGCCCCATTTCAGATTGATACTTCAGTGTCATGCCAAATTCAGTTCAAGCACAAAATAAGTCCCTATTATGAACACGTATAGAACATTATCTGAATTCATTGTCTGCCTTCATAATTTTTAGACACAAGCTTTTACTCTTGCTATTCAAAGCATTAAACCCAGTGTAACTCGATTCATATACTAAAAAGTTTAAAACTGCCAAGCTTCTATAAAACATAACTATCATATTTTCCTTTGGAAACTATAAAACATTGATGTTTTTAAATCCATTTAATTTTGATTTGTATCCGCTAACCTT
This sequence comes from Lepisosteus oculatus, assembly GCF_040954835.1. Classification (NCBI taxonomy): domain Eukaryota; kingdom Metazoa; phylum Chordata; class Actinopteri; order Semionotiformes; family Lepisosteidae; genus Lepisosteus; species Lepisosteus oculatus. Next base: position 40,465,829 of record NC_090696.1, on the reverse strand, counting down.
GTTAATGCAAATAACTTAAAATAATTTTGCCACGATAATCATAATTTCATAATAAATCATAATTTCTGTGAAATCGTAGTTTAATTGAAATTTCCTAATATGTGGAATGTGTTTTTAACAGCGGTTTTTCATTTGTTGTTTTTCCTTGAATGCAACCTTTTGTGATATTTGCAGGTAACATACAAGACTCCTGTCCCTACAAAAGAGGCATATTTCACAGAAACATTTGATGAAGGCTTGTTAGCTGGGTATGTTTTGTTGCACACAAGAAACTCGAATTATGTCAATTATAAATGTACATTGTTGTGAGCAGTATTTATTTACTGTCTTCTTAACTCTCTAGGTGGGTGCAGTCCAAAACCACAAAAGACGGTGCAGATGATGACATTTCAAAATATGATGGTCAGCAGTGGTTTGACACTTTTATTTTATGGAGAGTTTTGAGCTAAATATTAATCTATGCCATTGTTAGTTTTGTTGGTATTTGAATTCCTACAATAACGTTTAAAATTATTCTCCCCAAATGAAAGTTTTAAGTTATTAAAACCATTCATTTGAAACGGATAAAAAGTTATTTTTGCTTTTATTTGAGAAATACAGTATATATGCAAGATATAGGTTTTGCAGTGCTTTGATACGATCGTTGTTAATCTTTTTATAGCTGTGTCTTTACAGGTGATGGTATCAGATTGTACCTCTCATTTGTTCTAAATAATACTATAACTTAAAATAATAAAACTGGTAAAGAGACGATTCCTGTTCGCTAATGTGAGTTGAGTCTGCATATTATTCTGGCTTTTCTCTACTGTAGGCTGATTAACCAAACAGATGTTGGAACAGAGATGGTCCAGATACCTTGTGCTTCATAGACATTTTTAATGTGAGGTGAAAAGTAGTATCTGGTATCTCCTTTATCAGACTTGTCGCTGTGACCTCTTCCTTCCTCTCCTTTCAGGAAAGTGGGAAGTGGAGCCACTGAAGGAGAATGCCGTGCCTGGAGACAAGGGTCTCGTCCTGAAATCCAGAGCCAAGCACCATGCCATTGGAGCCATGCTGAAGAAGCCATTCGTCTTTGATCAGAAACCCCTAGTGGTTCAGTAAGTTTCTGAGGAAACAGAAATTTGTTCGCATCGCAGAAAATAATTTAGAGAATGACGGCAACTACTGTGAGTAAAATGTTGCTGTTTCCTAATGAATGTACGTCAGCTTTGAGAGCAGCAACAATTAAAAGCCATTATAAGTGTCTTTAAAAGAGAAAAAACAGAAGGACAATTTTGCTTTCTTGAGACACTTCTTTCCATCTCAGCCAAACAAATCCTCTATAAAAAATAAGAGATTGTTATAGTCTTCAAACAGTACAGCTGTAACACCACTGCAAAAAAAATGTTCACATGTTTTTAGCCACTCATGAACAGTCTTGTTCTTAGTGGCTTTGTTTGTGGAATTCATTTTATTCCACATTTCCAAAAATGAGTTTTTACAACACTTTCTCAAAACATTTGAGGCTTCAATTTTTAAGCTACAGATTTTAATATAAAAAATCCAATATTGTATTTCAAATTATATAGTATATTTGCAGTACATTCCTGTCACAATATTAACAGCTGTTGCAGTCCTCCATGCTTTTTCATTAACAGTGTATATCGGTTAACATTTGTTGGGTGAACTCTTTTATAGAGTTGCACAAGAAAAACAGTGTTTGAAGCTTATTTTTTGTTTCAGGTATGAGGTGAATTTCCAAGATGGAATTGACTGTGGTGGGGCTTACATGAAACTTCTGTCTGCAAGTGATGATTTAGATTTGGTGCGTAAAGAAAAGCTGTTGCAATTAATACCGTAATATTAAGGTTGTATTTTTTAAACATCTCTCTGTATCAGTCGCTAGTTTCCTGTTTTAAAAAAATAACTTTTTTATGTTTTTCAGGAAAGGTTTAATGACCAAACTTTGTATACGATCATGTTTGGCCCTGACAAGTGTGGTGAAGACTACAAATTGCACTTTATCTTCAAACACAAGAATCCCAGGAATGGAGACTATGAAGAGAAGCATGCAAAACGGCCTGATGTGGATCTGAAGAAATTCTACACTGATAAAAAACCCCATCTGTATACATTGGGTACTACAGAATCTACCAATCTCTGTAGCTGATTGGCATATGCTCTTATGCAGCTCAATATGTTGTTGTACCTGTCATGTTTTTTCTGAGAATGGTTAAATATTGGATGTAATTCTGACATTGTTCCATTTATGAAAAAAAAATGGGTTTGGTTGTGTCTTCATCAGTGTTGACCCCGGACAACACCTTTGAAATCTTCATTGACCAAACAAGTGTGAGTAAGGGGAACCTCCTGACAGACATGGCCCCTCCTATAAACCCCCCTAAAGAGATTGATGACCCCAATGATGTCAAACCCGAGGAATGGGATGAGAGACCCAAGATCCCTGACCCAGACGCTGTCAAGCCTGATGACTGGTGAGTGAGTACAGCTGTCTGGCCTTATTTCCCTCACATTCCATTGACATCAGAGCCAATGCCAGTTGTATACAACAAAAGTATTTACAGTTGTATGCAAACAACTGCAGATCACGTTTGTGCAAGCAACGCTGCACTGTGGACTGGTGCACCACTACTCCCGTGCTAGCTAAACCTTCCTGCAGGTCCTTTGCAGTGATATGGGGGTTTTGCTTTGCATTCCTGATCAGTCTACAAGCAGTTCTATCGAAGATTTTTCTTGGTCTTCCAGATCTTGTCTTGACTTCAACAGTTTCCCTTAACTTCCGTTTCTTAATGACATTTTGGACAGTAGAAATTGCAAGCAGGAAGCTTTTAGATATCTTTTTATAGCCTTCCCCTGCTTTGTAAGAGTCAATTATCTTTATTATCTGATCTTCACTCAGCTGGTAGAGGAGCACAACACCCTGAGAGGTTCGAAGAGTCAGAGAATTTATGAAGCTCTGGAATTGTCATCACCTGACTTAGATTAAGGCCTAACAAGTCAATTAAGTTCTGAGACCTTACCAAAAAAATAACACTAGTGGGTCAACTGGACTTTTGCACATGCAACATTTACTGTTTTATTTTTTCAATCTGTTAAATTCAGCAAATAAATAGTAACTGTGCAATAACATTTGCAGAAACATGCCAAGTTTAAGTGTGTTCGCTGCAGAGGTTGTTAACTTCTTTTCACGTAGAAAATCAACAAAACATGTAATTTGGCCAGGGGTGCCCGAACTTGCGCATGCAACTATAGATTATTTAGTTAAGAAACATTGTCTTTATGTGTGTTATAATGGGTTTCGTGTAGTGTACTTTATGGCTTTTGACCAGGATACTTCATCACTTGAGATTACTACGCATTTTACAGTGCACTAGCTTTAAGAAAAAATGCCAATTAAAATATGTCTCCTGTTTCATTAATAAGAGTATAACTGATGTTGTGTACTCTAGGGCAAAATATAGAATTAACAAGTGGTGGTTATTACTCTCTCTCTCACTAGTTTATTTCCAGTAAAGTAGTATCACTAAACACATCTCCTTTACAAAAAAAGATGGATCCTTTGTCATCATTCCTGATTTTTGTCTGGTCAGGGAAAGTGACATTTAAGTATGTAAATTACCTAATTCAAATCAATAAAAGTGATTTGATTTTTGGAAATATGGTAGAGAAAGGATACTTTTTTCATGTAAATACACTGCTTCCTGAAGTAAAGCAGTAACTTCTTTAATTTAACAAGAATGAGCAATATATTTGCAGTCTTTAGAAATATGCTATAGCTGAGCTGTACTATGAGATGGTTTTATCAGAGTGAAAATAAATATATTCATAGTGTTTTACATTATTGTGTATTACATAACAAACGAGTTGGATTCTCAGATCTTACCTGTTATTCTTCTGAGGCCATTGAGAAGCACGTTACGTTCCAGTTGAGTCTTTATACAGAAGTGTCAGATCAGTGTTTTATTTTTTGCAGGGATGAAGATGCTCCAGCTAAGATAGAAGATCCTGAAGCAACAAAACCAGAAGGCTGGCTTGATGATGAGCCAGAGTACATTTCAGACCCCACTGCTGAGAAGCCCGAGGACTGGTAAACTATCGCTACACTTATCCATATTTTGTGTATTTTTTTTGTTGGTTTTGTCTGTGTCAGAATTGTACTGTACTGTAGCTCTCGCATGGTACAAAAAAGGGTCACAAAAGTGACTCTTTTCATTACCCATACCCTTCCAGGCCATCTGGGTAATTGGATATCTGACAGAAAAGGACACACCTGATCTATCTTTAACAGCCACTGTGCGGTAGCACGTATCCGTTGGATTCCCTGACATTTCTGTGGTGTTAAAGAAGGACGAAGGCAGGTGCTCTGTGTTTGATGGCGATGTGCTTGTCCCAGGGATGAGGAGATGGACGGGGAGTGGGAGGCTCCTCAGATTCCCAACCCGGCGTGTGAAGCAAGCCCAGGCTGTGGGGTGTGGAAGCCTCCCATGATCAATAACCCAAACTACAAAGGAAAGTGGAAGGCTTCCCTCATCGAAAACCCCAGTTACCAGGTTTGTTCTGTCTGGCCTGCAGTGTGGAGGAGTGGTTAGAGCTCTGGACCCCAATGTCCCTGGTGGGACACAGCCGCTGTAGTTTTGAGCACGGTACCTCAGCCAGCTGGATAAATGGGCACCACAGTTGTGTATGTAAGAAATTAGTGATTGTAGTCTCCGTAAGACGCTTTGAATAACAGGGTCGTCCAGATATTAAAATAAATCATAGGGTCTTGTTCAGTAGGGTTAGATTTTTTTTTATTTTCTTCTGCTCTCTGAAGAATAAGGCAGATTGCTGGATTGATACAAAACAATAAAAATGAACGTGGATGCACATTTTTTTATAGAATATTCCTAATTTAGTTGTGATGTCACTCACTAATGAAAAAAACACTATGTTAAAATTATGTGTTTGGAAAAACATTACTGTGTAAGGTGCTTTAGCCCCAAATACTCTACATTCATTCATCTTGTAATGAGCATTTTTGAAGCATTTGAAGGAGCAGATCCTGTGAATCTCCAAATATGTTTTTCCATAAAAACGAAGATTAGAAATCATAAATGCATAGGTAGAGAGAGGAGCTGTGGTAGAGTGCGGTATAATTTTGAGGTCTTCATATCTTTTGCAAACAGAAGAATGAAGAAATGTTATTATCTTAAATTAATATCCAAATAGAAGCATAGTGTTCATCCCAGTAAAAATTAAAACTCTGTTATTTATATAGTTCTACAGTAGCTACAGAAAGACTCATTAAACAAGCTTTATTAAGAGAGATCTCTGCAGTCAGCTACAATAGATGTTGCATGGAAATACTTTCTCTCCTCCTAATTCACATAGAAGCTGCTCTTTTTGCTTGCCAGAATTACATTTAAAAATGCTGTCCCTCAGATATCTTGTGTCTGAGTTTAAAACCTAGGTCTTCTTACCCCCCAGTCAATGAGTGGAAGGTAAATGTGATATGTGATTGGTGCTGTATAAATGGCTGACCCTGTGCTCTGACCCCAAGCTTCTCTCTCCCCATCTGTGTGCCTCATGGAGAGTTAGCTTGGGTATGCGAAAAAACAAATTCCAAAGCAAGAAATTGTATATGGCTAATAAAGTGATCTTATCTTATCTCTTATATTCTGAACGGGGCATGTTTTTGTGCTCCATTGAGAATTATTGCATGCGGCATTGAAGTGATCTATGACTGTATGTTGTTCAGGTCTTGCATCCTTTCCCCTGTTGTTTCCCATAACCTTTAATTCAGTACTTCATATTCTGACTGTCAGAATGTCAATTGTATTTCCTAGGGGATCTGGAGTCCCAGAAAAATCCCCAATCCAGATTATTTTGAAGACCTCCATCCTTTCAGAATGACCCCTTTCAGTGCGGTTGGCTTAGAGCTGTGGTCCATGACCTCGGAAATCTACTTCGACAACTTCATCATCTGTTCGGACAAAGAAGTGGCAGATCGCTGGGCCTCTGACGGCTGGGGAGTGAAAAAGTTGATGGCCAGTGCCAATGAGGTAAAGCACTTTCTTGTCTCTCATACTTTCCTCTGTTTTGACTGTGTGTCTTTAATTGCTGGTTCCCGTTTGTACACTTCTCTGTCCTTGTAGTGGACTGTGCCATAAAACTAATTCCCCCCAAAAGGGATAATAAAGCTAGACTGAATTAAATAAACAGAAGTCTTTTCGGACTTACAGATGGTAAGATTCAGTCATGAGGATGTTATTTGGTTCCTTTTTAGGGAAATGTAACTTATTGGAATCCATTAAGCTCTGTTGATGAATCTTATAACCTTGCCACTGCTGTTTGTTTTGTCAGCCAGGAGTGTTCAGCCAGTTGATGGCTGCTGCAGAGGAGCGTCCTTGGCTCTGGGTAGTGTACATCCTGACGGTGGCCCTGCCAGTGGGACTAGTGGTGCTCTTCTCCTGGCCCAGGGTAAGCTATCAGCCAACAAATACATTTAAAGCTTACTAGGATGAGAACACAGTCAGGTTCTCTTGTTGTTACTATACTCTGAAAACATGACCAAACTGTCATTCATATTTAACGTAATGTTAGTGTGTGAGGCACAGTACCACAATCAGCAGAATTTTAGACAAGGATGGTAAGTTTGAACCTATGGTTCCCCAAACTGAGCCATTTTGTAAACATTTTCTAAGCAAGGCCATGGCTGGAGCAGCTGTAAATGCTGAGGTCACAGTTCCAGGTATTAAGAATTGACTGATGTTTGTAATCAATGCTTTTGTTTCTGTTTTCAGTGCTGTAGAAAGGGGTTAATCAGACCCCACTGCTGGGTTTGATTTCTAAATTAAATCAATTAGGGAGGTGTGTTAGATGAGGATGATTACGTCCGTCTAAAGACATAATTTTCCTTTCTCTAAATATGCTGTAGAAGGATTAATTAAAAAAATACTTTTTGTACATGTAGAACAGGGGAATGCGAAATGTGTGGAAAATGTGCTTTAGGGTCTAGCATCAGTTAATCCAGATGAATGTCCACTGGAGTGCCAATATATCTCTTTTGTCATTTTTAGGTTATATTCAAAAGGAATACCCATTACATTACAATAATTAGTATTTAATAGTTTTAGACATTAGAATCTGCAGCAGTAAACCTATATCTTGCATGCACTGGCCAGTTCAGTTTATCTATAAGAGTAGGCTTGGTGAGCAGGCATTTGACAGTGCTGTCATCTGCGTGGTGTTTGGTTTGTATATTTAAGAAATCTGATGAAGCCGCCAGCTACAAGAAGACCGATGATATTCAGCATGATGTGCTGGAGGATGAAGAAGAGGAAAAGGAGGAGGAGCAGGAGAGAGAGGAGGAAGCTGACACAGAGACAAGGGCAGACACTGGTAAAGCAGGTCAGTTCAATATTCATAGCAGAGAAACTCATCTTACTTTTACTTTCATCTGCAGTCTACCCTGACCATGAAGAGCCACAGTCCTATAGGTTTTATGGGTTACCATTAAAGCTCCAATCTGTAAAATCTTCAAACAATATTGTTTTGACCATTTAAGCAGGTGATTTATTCAACTGAGTAGTTTAAAAGATCACAGCCTAATATTGTCAAGTGGATTTATTTTATGTAGCAAACATTTTTTTATTTTTAAAAATGTGACTTAGAAGAAAAAGGTATACCATTCAGTTTAGCAAGTGAGAAAAGTGTTTCTGTAACACAAAGTTTAATGTAATAAGTGTCTAAAAATTAATGGAGGAATAAGAAAGAAATATTTCAGGAATTCAAAGCTGCATTGCAATGTATCAAATTAAGAATTCATATTAAAAAAAACAGCTCTCCAAAGATGAGACTGTAGACAGTTCAACACCAACATTATAAGAAAATCATACAAAAATTTGTAATGTTGTATATGATGGTTCTTTCAGTATCACAACTCTGGAACTCCAGGTGTTTTTGATTAATTTTGTGCTGCCTGCAAAAAGCACATCACTTTTTTTCTTACTTGTATCCACTTCAGTTGGATTTTAGATAACATACCATTCTTTCCTTTGTTCATTATTGCTCAGCATAAATGAAGACTTCTTTTGCCTTGAATATTTTTTTCAAATAAGCTATATTTTAAGGCCTTGTGGGTGACATTATACAATATTTTTTTTTTTCAACCAACCCAGCATTGAATCAGCAGTTTGAAAACAATTTGTTTAGTACACCATTATGAAAACCGCAACACTGCAGGAAGAATGAAGGCTGTAAAACTTTACTCTGAAAGCCAATGTTGATCTGCTCCAGAAAGACCTGCGGGACAAAGCTTATGATTTGGATGAGTGACACGTTCATCTCACACACGGGGTACTCACAGTTTTGCTGTTGTGAGGCACAGGATACTCGTTGCACCCTAGTCTTAGCCTGTTGTATGGCTAAGGGAATCCCAAAAGCAAATGACCCCGGAGGTCAAACTGTCAGTTTTTAAGATTGGAAGTGGCATGTGACCATGTGACTCCATGTGCACTGGAACACTTTCACATGGGATGGGATTTTAAAACTCAGCAAAGACCCAATGCTGAATGTACACATTTTAAATTTAAGGGCAGTTTTAAACTCTCATCTTTGGGCAGGTTGGAGGAGTCTACCTAAACTCCCATCTGAGACCATGGGTTCCTTAGCTGTGTGCTGAGATAAAATTATCACAATTGACTATCCCAAACTGTGTGGGTATATAATAAGATATAATGGGAGATTAAAAAACAGTGTTGACCTGTCTTGGAGTACCCAGCCGTAAAGGAAATCATATGGCCTGGTTTTCAAATAAGTTGACATTTGACCTGTGTTTGATTATCCAGTGATTGTTGTTGAAAACGCGTAAATGTAGTACTCTTAGAAGAAATTGTATAAGTACATAAACCTTAGCAGAGTATCTGTGTTTTGCTTAATCTGTTATTATTGTTAAAAAACACTTACTACGTGATTCCCTTATATTTAGTGTATTGTTTATAAGAATCTGCCTGTGAAGGGTTAAAGGTTCACTTCAAGTTAAAGAAATTTCTAGTAAATGTCTGAGCTGACTAGTGTTTGTCTTGCTTTTGTTTTTGAGATATAAGGGATTATTTAAGGCGGAAGTAAAGTCAATCAGCCCCCTACAACTATGTAGGAGAACAAAACTTGGTAATTCATGTGTTCAGATTACGTGAATTCACACTACACTCAGTTAACAGCATAATGGATATTTGTGAGCAAAAAGAACTAGTCTGGTTTTTTTTTTCTTTGTTGCTTTCAAGTACAGTCTGTGAATTTATTTTAAAAGTAGTTAGCTCAGCTATTTACTAGCCTTGAGACAGCAGTGTGATGAATGCTTTGCAGATGTTCTTGCAGTTAGATCAACACAAGAATTAGTGCTGTCAGATCCCAAGTAGATGAACTATAAATTTTGCCTGTTTAATTCTAAGTACAGTTTGTAAATTCTGTATGATTGAAGAAAGAGTATGATTAATTTACCTACTTTCTCCTAGAGTGGCAACTGTACTTGAGTCACGTACTGTATATCTCTGTCTACACTAAAGCAGACAGTTCAGGCCAAAAATTCGGACAATCATCTCACATTAATGGCATTTCTCCTGAATTTCATCTGACTTTCTGGCCCCAGTTAGATGTTCTTCTGCTTGAAATAATGCATACAGCCGTTGAGAAACTTTTAGAAGGGATGTTAATACTGCAGTTAAATCTCTTTTACTGAAAATAAGACAAAGATTTACTATCTGTGAGCTATCATCCTGCATCCTGTTCTGATGCCAAGCTTTATGTTAAGGTGCTACTGGCTAGAGGCCTGTATGATCAAATGAGTAGACTGTGATCAGTGATTAGGGAGGTTTTCTTAAAATGCATCTTCCAACTCCTCAACATTATACATGCAGCTACAGACGTTGCCATATATTTCAGAAGAATACCTAGGGTTGATCTTCCCAACTTTCCATCTCTAGGAGCAATCCAGTGTTTATCACTGGTTTCCCTTGCACCAAAACCTAGATAAATGTCAACAATGAACTTGCAACATGATACTTTGTTCATGTGTTCATATTTCGTCTTATGTGACTTTTCAAAGATTTCACAGAACACCTGTTCATACAGTATATGAAGGCACACCATTTGAAAAAAGCTGGTCTAATCACACCTGTTATTTGCCTTGTTTTTGTAAACAGAAGTCTGCTATTTCAATCTGTATTTCTGTCAGTAGTATTCACCACTGTCCATCACTTTATGGTGAAATTTATATTGGTGCATGTACTCCTTTCACCAGGATATAATTTATATTTTTATATAAATGGGTAAATACGGGTAAATGCAGACTTAAACAGGTGGATATGTTTTCCCAATTCTCTTCAATCTTTACTCAATCTTTAGAAATTCAAGTAAATTTTAAGTTCTTTAGAAAGGGAAGTGACAGTGTGTTAAATTCTCCGTGCTATTACATAATGATTTTTTAAATTTCAGTGTTGTTTTATCTTTACATGATACTACTATATCTGGACACCCACTTTTTGATATTTTTGAAAATTTAGTGTAATGTTCCCCTTAGATGCTGTAGTTTACATTTTGGACAAATTATGAAGTACTTAAATATAACTTTGTACAAATATTCATGAAATATCTTAAGACATGGCACGCTCATTTTCCATAATCATAAACTCCTTATAGGTAAATCCCCCCCTTTTGCATTCTGATTCAGAATCTGTAATCTCAATACAAGCTTCATGGCTCTTCTTTATTTTTTTACTTACAGCTCTAATCTGCAGTGCATGTCTATGTACCTTTGCGAGTGAGGTTATCTACATACATAATGTTTAGTATAATCTTTTGGAATTTATGGGCGAATTAGGATTGGTGTCCCATATTTATTTTTTCTTGAAAATACTTTTTGTTCTGTTTCTGACAAACCAGTTCACAAATTGCACACTATGACTTTAATAGTAGTTTTTACTTCTTTGATATGCTTAGGTGCCTTAGTTAACTAACCCTCAATAATCATTTTTCACTTAAAAATGTGCATACGTATCAAGTCTGTATTAGATATTTCTAAATCTGGTGATATAAATTAAGCATGTATCTATATATTGTAGTTAAATGCTGCTTTCTGTTAAATACTGTATATCTATGATTGTCCCAGAAGAGGAGGAGGAGGAGGAGGAGGAAAAGAGGAGTGATCATGAGAGTGGAGCTGCTGGAGACAGTCAGGATGAAGAGGAAGAAGACAGCAACAAATCTAACGAGACTGCATCAGATGATGAGGTAAGCCATCTGGACATTGCGTTACTGGTTTATCAACTGCATCCACTGGTGAGGTTGTAAGTAGGAATGGCTACAAAGAGCATTGTGGTACTAGAAAACTCTTCATTAATTTACCTTTTGTGTACATTTTCCATCTTGAATTTTCCATCTTGAATCTAATCTATTTACTTAACTATATGGACAAAAATATTTCAAAAGGTTTTTGAATACATAACATTCTTTTTTAATTATCAAAGATATCTGACAGTGGTATTTATTTGGACATGGAGGGCTGTTGGACAGAAGTCTACTTTCTTTGTTTTTCAGATGAAGGATGCCGATGAGAGCATAGGAGATGGACCAAAGCAAACAGCACGCAAGAGACGAGTACGAAAGGATTGAACTAAACCTTAAAGCAATTAAGGATTGTTCCTTTTCTTCTCTCCCCGCAGTGCATGCACAACAGCATGCAGGCTCCCCAGCTGCTGGCTGATACGATCCATTAGATCTTCTCCTGAACCACTTGTGTTCCCTATTAATTCTTCCCACCTCTGTCCTAACTTTGAGTCTTCACTTAAAGATGTTGCTTTTTTAAGGTATTGTTGCAATGTTCATATTGAAAAAATATTAAGATGAAAAAAGAAAACGTTTTAACAACAAATACCCATTAAGGTGTATTTTGCAGCAACATAATATTCAACAATATGTACAATTAAAATAGAGCAGTTTTATACAGTGTACATAGTAAAAAACAAAAGAGATTAGAGCTATAAAAGCAGTTGAGCTGATTAAATTGTACGTCTAGATTGAAAAGTTTGCTAAATGAGTTGCAAAGAAAATAATAGCAGTTCAGAATTTAAGTTAACTAGTGTCTAGTTCTGTACTGAAAATAAAATGCACTGGAAGTATCTTAATATATTATTTTTATGTAACTTATTTTTGTTTTTGCAAGACAAATGATTCCATTTTACTGCATTTATGAAGTTTTAAGCAGTTATCACTTTGATTTTTGTGAACAAAGTTGAAAGCTTTGCAAAAGCACACTGTTCTTAAAATCTCTCTTAATTCTAGAGTTAGAAAAATATATTCAGAAAGTTTCTGAACCTTCAAATGGTGGACTGACTACATTTTCCGAGTTTTAATGTTCTTGCCATACTATAGCAGATCCCTGTTGAAAGATGTTTGCAAAATTTACATTGCTCTTGAAAATAAATATTTAATACAAGTTATGGTCTAATTGCTTTTTGTGATTGAAATAGTTCCTCAAACCAGAATTCTTCAAATCCAGGTCTTGAGGGACAGAGGATCCTCTGGTTTTTGTGAGATCCTAATTAACTGAAATAATTGAAATATTAACTTAAATGAGTATTATTAGAAAATAAGATAGTATGTACTTGTTACTTGAAATGGTTTCATAGGGTTACAGATACATATCTATAAAAACTGCAAAACTGCGTGAACCTTGAAGATCAGATTTGGAACTTAATAAACTAAATTTGAATAACTTTCTTGACTAACGTTTTTGTACTCAGAGTATCGAACTCTAATAACATGTAAGAGTTATTGGATACATTTTTTTGATAACTTATTATATATCATATACATGGATTATCATGCTTCATCTTATTAGCAATTTTACATTCCACAAATTAGCATTAATGACAAACCTGAATAAAAATGACCACAACAGAATCCTGATTTGTAAGCTTAAGTTTTTTAAAAAGTTGAATTCCTTATTTGTGTAAATATTTAGCCCTTACACTGATAAGCAATTTATTGATGACAATGGGCAAAATCATATAGTATATTCATCTGACTACAGCTCTTTACAATGCATTACTGTTACATCTCTAAGGGACCAGATTATTTAAATTTGCAGAGTACAAAAAATCTCTTTGAAAAATAAAGAGCATAATTCATTGTACAGTATATGCTTCAAAGATGTACTGTACTAAGAGACCTTAGGCTTTATTTTATATTTCTAAATGTTTAAGTGGTGAGTTCTGAAAGTTTAGTTGGATCTAAAACCACAGCATAAGTACTCTGCTAAATATTCTGTAAATGAGATTAGTTACTTGTTTCAACATCGAGTCAGTGCTCACTTAACCATTTTAACCAAAAACATTTTATATTTTACAATTTGGGAAAGTCAAACATTTAAACTAATAATTTGTAGACATGTTCTGGAATCCATCTATCCATAATTTTAAAATCTATTCTAATGACACCTACACACTATAATATGGTTATTTTAACTATATAATAATAATAATAATAATAATAATAATATAGTTCTTCTGTTATCAATGAGTGTATTCCAAGAAAACCCAAAATCTTCAACTTGGATCAAAGGTCAACACTCAGGGATTGTGGCTGTTGAGCCAGATCACTGATATCCGTGTTTCTGTCCATTCATTGAAGATCCTTCAAATAAGGTAAGTAAATCAAGTAAGGTGAAGGTAATAATACGTACTCAAGTAAGGACAATTACCAATTGCAATAAAATAATGTTGCCCGTTCACGTTAAATGCCATACTATCACCAAGGCTGCAATTCAAGTTAGCCAACACAAATGAATTGACTGAATATTAAGAGCCTTCAAAATGTATTTGCTGTGCATATTCAGAATAATATCCTTACACCACATTAAACAATTGCCGCTCCTTATTTTTCCCTCCTGGCAGCTCCCCCGTGTAAAAGATTTAGAACTTAGTACAAGAGAAGATAAAGACCTCAGGCACAAGGTTTATGAGGAAGCCATTGACACCAAGCCTGCTCAAGCAATTCATTTCAAATCTCTTCAAGTGCTTTTAAGCTTTCTTTGTACTCAGCTAGAATTCCTCATTCCCTCCTTATTTATTTCATAAAAAAGAAACAGAATTTGTGAAAAATGGGCTCCCATTTTAGTGCATGAAATGATGAAGTAGATCTAAAAAGCACTAACCATGCTTTCTTGAAATGTTCTGCCTCTGTCCGGTCAAAAATCTAATCCAATCTTTGCCTCGGCCTCTGTCCAGTCAAAAGGAGGTGGTCACACAGCAACGATGTGCAAAGTGCTTGTGCTGCCACAAATCAAAACTGTTTCCACTCTTTTTTTTTTATAAATTGTTCTTAGGGCTTGTCAAAAATCTTAGGTTTACTGTCCATTTGCAAACATATTATATTAATTGAAGAATTACAGCTTTATTTTTTTTATTATAAAATAAAGCAGGAAAGCCTGAAGTCACTTTAGCTGGTCCAGAGTTCTTTAACTTGTATTATGAATGTATTAAATTTGCAGGGACATGGAATATCTCTTAATTGGAATGAGAATATTTTGATGGCACATTTTACAAAAACACACAGAAAATGAATTATATGTTCCTGAATATAAGCAAACAGCAGAAATGACATTTTTTAAAGAACATTCAGGATATTCTGTTAATTTTTGTAATACTGTATCACTGAGATTATGTTCAATGAAAATGTGAATTTACAGGGTGCATATAAAAATAATAGCCTTGTTCAGCCATTGGTGTTGTGATGGCCTGCCGAGCTATAAAACCGTGATGCATAATCAAACCAAAGGGAATGGTGTTAGTGTTGGGCATCATATGCTGTGGGATTATCATTGGTGAACACTGAAGTTATACCCAGGTGAATGAAGCTGTAACACAGGCATCTACTGTTGTGTATAAGAAAGTGTTCTCTGTACCAACCTACTGTATATCGCTCCCAATATCAAGGTTTCACAATATGGCTATTGGAAAGTGGCCAACTGACTGCATAAGGAGACCTTATGTTTCAGGATTATTTTTTAACATACCTTGAAAATAGAAAAACCTAATTGAACTGTGTTTTAAAATATTTTAAGGAACTGAAGTCCCTGTCAAGGTGTTTAAACAGTGAAATGTTTAAGATTAAAAAATGAACTGCTTCCTCTAAACATGACAAAAGCTAACCTACTGATTGAAGGGTACTATGGTGCCATTGCTGTATCTCGTCACTTAAAAGTCAAATGTCTGAGAGCCATCAAATGTTGTCCAGAAACACTAGACACTGCAACTTCAATTGTTTTTCTTTCCAATCCCTAATGTACAAATCTGCATAAATATGAACAAACAAAAACACCTACATTCAATATGATATTTTAATAAACAGCTGTACATCAATTTAGGGATGTTTTCATGTAAATTATTTTTCAGACTATAGAATTAATCATCTGCTAGACATAAACACTAAAAGAATTACTCTGGAAGTAATGTTTTGAGAAAATTTGTTCTTATGACAAAAGCAGACTTGAATGATTAAGATTAACCTTGTCGGTGTCTGAAGTTTAGAGATTATGAATTTTGGAAACCATATACTTCTTCAGATTTCTTACTTTCAAACATTTAACTAAAAAAAACTCCAGGATCAGATTTGTGAAGACAAGTGTGCATCATATTGTCTTGATATGAAATTATTTAACTGTTGCATTCAGCCAATGCTAGTAAAGTATTACCTTGAATTGTCCATTTGTAATACTTACATATCAAATTATTATTATGAATGAAGCAAATGACTACTTTTTATTATGGATCCCAGAAACTTCTCTCTTTAAGACACTTCCAGATACCAGTGAGAAAGAATACCACCATACGGACTCATGCAAAAGCAAAAACATCTTTATTAAAACAAAAGTCTCAAAAGCCAACACAGTATTAAAATGTACACAATCTACACACAAAGTCAGTAATATCTCGGGGTGTGTAGGCAAGTTACATGTCCGCAGGAAAAAATAAAAAAATAATAAAACTACTTTCAATGCAAATAAATTATGACATTCTCTCTAAAAGTTCTGAAAACTCCAGGTTAATTCTCTTCATCAAGGAAACACCCCACAGGACTTGTTTCCTCGTAAATACACACTTACGCGGACACCTGATCGTTGGCCACGGTTTTAAAGGGCTCTAATAACAGGAGACTTGGATCCACTTTTACATTAAATAGCATCTGGCACCACATTTTATTTGACTGTGCCCTGAATGTTTTCAAATCCAAACACAAATCAATGTTCCTAACAATTTTTAATGATCAATATTTCTTCCGCCTTTAAGTGCAGTGCCAAGCCATTATTCCTCCTTAGCCTTCCTGCCCACTTAACCACAACATCATCTGAAACTACACTGGCACCACATCAACAGCGGCCTACCATGTCTGCACTGGTGGCAAATTTCATCAGTCTGTGGGCTTCTCCTGATTCTTTGTAAACTAGCTCTACAGAACATGATGATCATCTTCAGAATAAATTCTGAGTACCAAGTCTAGTTTGGCCTTCGGTTAAAAAAAAACTCTGTGCCAATTCATCTTTGAATAACAGTAACATTAGCGAAACTGATGACTGAAATAACTGGGAAACTCCAACCCTCTATTGACATTTTCCCTAGAAACTCCACCGATCTGAAATGGAACAGACTGTTTTATAATGTCAGAGAGCAGTCAGCTGTGTCCCTTGTGTGTTAAAAGCATTGTTTAACACTGCATTTTATTCCCCAGGTACAGTAATTAAAGCAGTCAGATCAGTAAAAAGAACACATTTTTCATTTTTGTTGTAATACTAATTTGCCCATACACCTATGTGCAAAAGAAAGTGTATCCGTTTAATCCTCATTAAACTCATATTAGAATAATAACGCTGAGTGTTTACAACTTCACTGGTAATGACCTCAGTACATAATGCGAGTGGCCTTATTCTCATTGTGCTGACACTCACAATAGTTTAAATCAATACAAAGCACTTTCATCTTAAACAGATACTGCTGAAAGTAAGTAGATGGAACCAGTGTATTCAGGCATACACATAGTATACACTGTTTCTGTACAGCCCTCTTTGTGCTTACCTATTTATACAGAAAAGATATAATCTGGTGTATATGTTACATCACACCAGACTTGTCAAGAGATTGGTAAGGACTCACCGAGAACTGTAAAAGCCAAATAATCTGAACTATTTCTCTAAACCAGTCTTGTATAGCCCTGTACTCGCCTTCCCAGTCAAAGTCATGCAGGTTTATTATTTAAATTCCTCAAGTTCACACAGATTTGCACACTATTCAAATTCCCTAGTGTGTCTGTTTTGTCCTGCATGTGGCAAACCGCTCAAAACAGTCCTTTCCATTTGACAAACTGGCACAGACAGGAAAATACCACAGATGTTGAAGTCAACTTCTGTCCCTGCAAACTTCACTAAAAGAGTCAAGGACGCCACACGAAACATCGTTCGTAGAAGGCGATTCTCTGGGAAGTCCCCAACCCATGCAGAAGGCTGAGCACGACGAGTCCGCGGCTTTACGCCAAACCGGAACAGATTACATAAAAAATGTTAAATTAATACAAACAAAAACCTATAAACAGAGCTTAATGTGCATTTTAATGACTACACAGATGTAAACATGATCGGTGGTGGTCAGGGAGATGGGAAAGGGGAGGCAGCCCCTTACTTTCGTTTGCTCTTTGTGTCAGTCGTCTGGAAGACGCTGGACGCCGACATGAGGTTCTCAATGTACTGTCCCAGCACCTGGTTTTCCGACTTCAGCTTGAGGTTCTCTTCTTTCACCGCATCGACTCGTGCCGAGAGGTCTTGAGAACGGGAAGGGGAGAGGGGGAAACGGCTTCTTTCAAGGCCTGTTCTAAAAGTACAACTTGTACACCAAGCAAGGCAGACGAAAACAAACCACTTTCTGGAGAAAAGCGCTGACTGGGCAATGCGTACTTTAATTGTCCCTCAGCACTGTACTAGGATTTCCGCATTCACTCCAGGGCATATTCCATGACTTTCCTATTATATGTCAGCAAGCGTCGGTGACAATATAGTCTTGATATGGCCCTTAGCCATTAGCAGTCAACTAATCCTCAAGTCTCTTTTGCTCTGTTCTATGAATTGTTTAAGTAATTTTACACTGTAATTAGTACCAGATATGATATAGGCTGTCCAAGCATATAGTAACCCCACTCCACAACTTCCTTTTCCATTGTTTTTCTACATTTTGCATGGCTTTTCTAACTCTGAAAACGAAATGGGTAACTGTTCTGTGAACTGTTCTGTTCTGTGAACCCAGATGTGTGTTGACCCTATTGACTTAAGAACGTGACCTGTTGGTCTATGGTTAGTACATGAAAGTGGTATTACATTTTCTGATAAGCCATAGCCATCAAATGGCTCTCTTACACAACAGTGGAGCTGACTTTATTCAGAATTACAACTACAGCTTTAGGGCCATAGAGGTGATCCAATGAAAATCAGAATTACACTGTAATTATATCTAGCACACTCTTATATCCATCATATCTATTAGATATATAATATCCCCTATAGTCATTACAGTTCAACTATGCATCTTGCTGTATTTTTCCACAATTTAATAAGAATGTCATTCTTGAAAATCAGTAAATGTTTGCCAATTATGACTGCAATTTCATTTCAACTTAAGGTGTAGCTGAGCAAAACATGTGTAGGTATTTTAATTAACAGTGCTCGTGTAACTACAGTTTTGATCATAATTAACTGTAGGACTGCAGTAGATAGTAATCTAAAGTCCCACTGTTTTAACAGTGGGACTTTTAACACTGGACATTCAATAAGGTGATGGGTGGAAATCCATTCTGTCCTACTGTAGGGGATTATGATGATAAGACCTGACATTGAGAGGAATGGAGATCTCCTCTCACCTTCCAAAGTGTGCTGCAGCTCCAGGACCTGGTTAATGAGTCTCGTCTTCTCCTCCAGCTCCACCTGATTCTCAGTGTCTCCTGTGCCACAAACACACACGCACTGGGGTCATCCACAACTACATAGAAGGCTGGGAGCAAAATCATCAGTTGAATCTGAGATTCATTCTGCTGCTTCACGCTGACAGGAAGACCCTCTGTCTTAAGATAAGAACATTAAAGCTAAAGGGATATGCTTTTGATTGATCTCTATGCTCAGAAATAAAAACAACAACAACAACAACAATAAATGTACTACAATGAAGACTAGCAACAGTAAAGCAGGATCTGATGCAATAGTAAGAAGGGTAATACAATTTTATTAAAATAGGTTGCAAGCTAAGAATTACAAAGTTGCAGAGAGCTGCCTCATTTTTATTAAGAGTAGATAAAAACTTGAACTGCCCTCTTAATTTAAACAATAACACGCACATGTGGACACTCCAATGTTTTCAGTGCAGCACTGTCTGCTACGAAGTCAGCTCTACAGAGAGAGTTTGAGTTTGCCCTCACCATCTATGTCGGAGTTCATGGTGAAATACTCGTCTTCTTCTTTAGAATACAGGGCTGCAGATCTACTGTCCACTGCAGAAAAGAGCACAGACAGAAAGGAAAGATTTAAAGAATATTCCCAATAGCTAGGCTAGAACAGATATGCATATATTAATGAAAGAAATTCAGACACTTTCACACAGATATACGTCTACACAGGAATTAGGTAACTCAAAACTTAGCGCCGTCCCACATGTGTTCAGATTCGTACTCTTTGCTTAACAGATCTGCTTACTCGTTGTGAAAGTTTCAACCCGAACATTTTTAAATCTATTTTCCTCCAAACACCACAGCAGAAGCGACTGCACTTAAGGAAAAACACCTTGGTGTACTGTACATACCTAATACTAAACATTTTTCACGGGGCTTGCTAACACATGGATATACCACCCCAGTATTCCCGTAACACGTGAGCATCCGTAGGTTTGTTAGAAATCAGGAAAAATTATCTTTCCATTAATTTTGCCGCTATGAAACTGTATAAAGATGCAATTTACAAGGTTATCAAGGGTCCAACGTCACCGTTTCTTCATGGTCAAAAAGTAACTCGCTTAACAGTGTTGCTATTACATTATCCAATGGCCAATAACAAAATCCTAATCTAAAGATTTCAAGTAAGAAGAGGATTGGCCACACTTTAGAAAAGGACACATCACAACAGCTGTCAGCCCAGCGTTTCCAATCATAATCCAACATTTTACAGAATAGGAAAAGGCGGCGTCCGCGCGTTTAAAAGGATCATCTCCACAGACGATACGCTGGTATCTACTGTATAAAACGACCAACCCTCAAACCGAATAAAACCAAACACAAAATACGCGGAAGACGAACCGTCGACACGACAGTCGTTTGGATGCTCGATGAGCTGAAATCGGGGTACCGCCAGCGCTGCGGGCGCTATGGGCTCAGCCCGGTTTGTAGCAGCGGCGCAGGAGACACGGACCCAGCCCTGATCTCAGGCAATCCGGGGCACAGGGAAAGCTGCCAAGGCCTGGCCCATGTCGACAGACTTACTACATTTCTTAAAGGAAAATGTTGGCCGTGGATCGATCACCGTTACAATCGAACACGCAGGACAACCTCTCCCTCCCCCCCGGATGTCATACTGTATTAACACTGGCCGACCGAAATGGTCAAGACTCCGTCGCTCCTGCAACTGTCAAGACTGCGTTTTACCTGTTTTCCTCAATCGTTTCGTCCCTGAATGGCTTTCGAATTACTTAAATCTACCGTAATATAAATCGTACATTTAAAGCATTCAGAGTTATTCAAATCAGTGTGCACATAAAAAAAAAAACAACCGAGGCCTGTACGCCCTGATCTCTTGAAAAAAGGAACTGGTTATACGCAGCTAAACAGCGTTTTAAAACGTGAAACCCCAAACCTTCACATTAAAAGTGGGCAGATTCTGTGATGTTTTCAGGAGTCACTTACCTTTCAGGAGCGAAGAAATAATTTAACCTCTAGGCGGAGCGTTTATAATGAAACCTTAACAAGCCTGTCACTGCGGTCTCCCCGTGAATGATCAACAAACCCTCACTGGGCGCTGCGGCGCACTTACAAGGCAGTCCGGCAGGGGGCGCCACGACACGAAGCGGAGAGCTGGGAACGACTATATAACCGCAGTGCCCAAACAATGACGACAGCTGTTACTGTACAATGCACAGTAAAAACACTACATGAAAAAAGTGTAACCTATTGATCCACAGTGCAGTAATGCCCTAGCATTATAATATATATTATATGTTTTTGAATGAGAATAGGAGTAATTGAACAAAAAAAGTACAGAATTTGGCCACAGTAAGTAAAATATTAAGTTGCACGTGAAGAAAAGACTGCATAAAAAGCAAATAATAATAATTGTTGTTATTTCGAAGTATTCTAGTAACAATATAGCCCGTTGGGAATGCACTTTGCTCTTTGTAAGAATGAAATAAAATATATTTATAAAATAAAGTGACACTAAAACCCCATCGTTTAGTTATTTGAGTTAAATGTTTATAGATAAAGTTTTATTTATTGAGATTATATATTATATTCTAATACATCAGGACTCTCCATTCTAGCCTTAAATTCTCTGGGATTTAAGACTGCCAGTTAGGTCTTTTGAGTGCTCTGAATCGAGAACCGGTGTCTCCCTATGGTTTTGGATGGAGCTCCGCTTTGCGGTCCTGCAGAGACCAGCCACAGTAAGAAAAGCTCCCCATCGATACTGCTTCTGTACTCTAACTCCTCACATTGGCCTAACTGCTCTTCAGACCACGCTGCTCCCAGACTGAAAAACTGTGTCTCAAAAGCCATTGCTTTCTTTATCTTGTTTCTACGGTGGCTAATTCATCTAACAGAGCCGTAACTCTTCTTAATTTCAACATTTCATCTCTCTGTACATGTTGCTGTATCTATACCTGCATGTTGAGGCACATTACAGTTCACATAGGCTGTCAGCATGCCGCCCACATCAGGCATGGCTCTGAAGAAAAGCTGGCAGGGTATGTTTTCATCTGCTCTCGCTTTAGACAGTTCCCACTGAACGGCAGTCACATTAGCCTCAGTTCTGATGCAAAATCTGGAGTCCAGAGTGACTTGATTATTATTATCGCGTTTTTTATAAATTGTTGTGTTCAGGAATTGTTTCACTACCAAGTTTTGAAAACAAACATTTTCTCAGGTTAATATAAGCAGATTTTTCATTACAGTATCATTATAATGAACATGTTAAAAGTGGAAACTGAGTGTGTTGTTCACTCAGTACGAATGTGAATTAAATGAATTCCCTGAAATCGGTATCTTCCAAACTTTAATTCTCAACTACATTGTAGTCTTTTATTCTTCATACCCTCACATTCACACTGTAGTGACCTGACTCAGATAATCAAGATAATACAAAAAAAAAACCACAACAACGAATTCTTGTTTTCCAGAGCAGGTTCAAATGTATTTCAAAAGTTGTGATGTGTTGTTCTATCTCGGCGACCTGATTAGGACACTTTCTGAGCACGTCTGCTTGTTTTTCGCTGAGCTGGCTCTTTGGAACACACAGGAATATTAGTGTATTACTCCATGGGCTACCTGACTCAGGGGGTAGCTTATGTTTCCCATGTTGTTTCAATTATCAGTTGCTGTCAGATTGAATTGTCCCTGACTTCGCCCCACCTAAAGTTTGTTTGATTCAGCATCATCCCACATGTCAGGCAATTTATTGTCAATGTTAGACATCAGAAGGGATGAAAGGCTTCACGTTTCCAGACTGTTTTCTGCCTTCTCTCCAGGCTTGCCAGGAAAGGGAGATTTAGGGAAATTGTAAAGCATAATGTTATTAAGTGTCAGGGCTGAGCCAAATCCATTTGTTTTCAGGTATCTCTCAAAACATGGACATGATGTTGTTTTAGCCCATTGAAATGATAAATAATTGGAGTTCTGAAGAGGTAACTTGAGACCATTTCTAATTTGGCCTCATTTCCGAATGAAAACGTCTAAATGCAACCTGAATGTAGTCTGCTGACTCACAATGTGTTACACAGACATATTGTTAATTTAATTCTCTGTTTCCCAAAAACATAATTGGTTTCATTTTTAATACCTTAATGTTTCTAACTTGTCAAATCCTTCTCAGTGTGAGATGGTATTGGGATTTAAACAGATGTGCGACAGCTTGCAGATATTCATAAGCTTTTCTAATGTGAATGTGAGCAGCCTAAAGTAGCTTCTCAGTTTACTAAGAACATAAGAAAGGTTTATCTGCAAGAGGAGGCCAATTGGGCTGAAGTGTTGTCCTACACCGAGAGGCTAACAGAGCTGAACCTTGAACACATCAATCTGTAATCTTATGACAGGTTTGTGGGATGTCTTTGATTTATTGGAGCTGCTCTAACACTTGAATTCATCAATCTTTTATGAGAGGCAAAGGCTCAGAATGTGCTTATTCCAAAACTAGTTATTACTCGTTCTAATGTTGATCGTTTCCTCAATAAATGCAAATGTGTCTTTTATTTTGCCGTTTTATTCCTCTTAAATTCAATCCAGTTGGCTCCTGCTGGTTGATAAGTCATTAAAAAAAAACACCCTAACATTACAACAAAGCAAAGGCTTGTGTTGTATTGGCACGGAGGTATATTACTAAAAATATCGGTGCAACTTCCTGGGCTCCTGCAGATTTGCAGTGATGTCAATGAAGGCCGCTTCACTCCTCCAGTTGATGGTGACCTTCCTGTCAGGTGCTGTGGAGCTAGAGATGAATGTGTCCCTGAGTGGGCAGGTCACAAGAGCTTTTAAGCCCCAGCTCTCTCTCCTTCTGCACTGCATGAGCAGTTGCTGTTAGCCAGTATGTCAAGAGACAGTTGGTGATTGCAAAGGGGGTAGGTATATATATAAAAAAGTCAGTGCATGTTTTCACTTTCCACATCTCATTGCGAATTGTACTTATCATAGGGGAGTAATGTTGCCACTAACGTAAGGAACTGGGTCTCAGAGGAATCTAGTTGGCATCTGGCTTTATGACCCAATTCAATCGATTCTAAAAAGACTGTGGTGCTTCATGGGAGCTAAAGACAATGTGGAACAAGAAGCACCATTCTCATCTATGACGGCAGAAAGGATATTCTACACCTCGCAGAACGTGAGACCAGCTCCCCTGATGTTCAACATCATTAGAGATCTGTGTTGTGTATTAGAACCTATGATCACTGGGAAAAAAAACCTACAGGAAGCACATATGTTACATATACAAGGTTAGCAATACAGTATGGTGGGGATGTCACACGCAGACCTGTCTTACAATTGCTATGAATAATTCTGAATTGGACAGATGCTTGCTTTTCATATGCATGTTCCCCTGGCAAAACATATTTCAGTACCAGTTGGTTGCACTAGATTAACTACTGTAGAAAGATCAGTGAACAGATATGACAGTGCTGTTCTGCTACTTTGAGAAACCCATATGCTGTTTATGGGGAGAGCAGACTGCAGTAATAACTGACCTTTACCCCATGGAAATATTTTCCTCTCTTGATCAGCATTCCTCCACATTCCTCACTCACTTCATTGAGAGTGCTTTGCTCTAAGCTTTAATACTGATAGTCGGACTGGACAGACCATCTTTCCCAGGAAATTAAATATTGAAATCTTTTGTTTGCCCCACCCATCTATAAAATCCATTTGTAAGCTAAATATTTGTATTTGTTATATTTAATACAGTAGGTGGCCTACAAGGGAGCTGTGGTGGCTCTGATGGCATGGGTGTCTAGCTCCTAACCAGAAGGTTCAAGGTTCAATCCCAGGTAAGGTCAAGTAATGTAGCTTGCTCTAATTCCTTCCAGATGGCTCCCAGGTCCACTTGGCCTGCTTTCCAAATGAGTACCAGGGGTTAATCCTTCTGGAGGTAATAGGGGGCCAGAGCATGATGCTGACCACATCACCTCCACTTCCAGTGTTGCATGGTCAAGAAATATGGTGGCCTTTGCCCCCCATTCCCCATGGGCCTTGATGGCCTTGAAAAGGGACTGACCTTCCCTACCTACCTTCAAGCACAACTCCCTGGCTTCAAACCAAACATGGTGATGTTAAACTATTAGTGCCAGGTTTGTGACTCTTAATTTGAAAGGGTTTTCAGAGCTGAACTCGTAAAGCCCTTCAAAAATCAATAGGGCCACAAGCTTCCTTGTCAGTTCATTCATTCATAAGCCAAATTGCATTTTGTGTTTGTGTTGCTTGTTAGTTAGGCTACATGTTGCTGGATGGCCAGGAGAAGCAAAACTGAAACTGAAACCCGTTAATCTTTTTCAGACAAATCTCAAAAGTGGATTCCTGGTGCAAAGCAGGTAGCTGGTGGCAGTTTTCTTTCAGCTATTGAAATGTCCCAGCTGGAGTTCTGAGTACACGGCACCATGTTTTTTTTACAGAGGGCTTAAAGGGGTTTCATGTGGCTAGTTTCCTCATGAAAAAAAAATTAATGAAATTGATACTGTGAGACAAAAGAAATGAAGACTTATGACATGCAAAGATGTACAGTAACTCTTATCCTCACAAGGCATGGTTTTTAAATAATAACAGCAATTACTGATAAAAAAATATTTGTTTCATTGGTTTTTGAGTCACTTGAAAAGTAATTCTGAACTCATTATTTAACTCTAAGTGTGGAGATTAAGGTAAGAATGATCTAGTTATTTAGAATGGGGTCAATGTGGAACTGGATACTGCTAGAAATATTAGGATACTGGCTAAATTTATTTTTCCTTTTTTATTGTGTAGTTTTCTTTTTTCTCATAGTGGAATATAATAAATAACCATTGTGTCCAGCCTAATAGAGCACCAAACAAAGAGATCTTGTTTATTGTTTATAGTGGGAAAATTCAGTAGCATTTTTGTTGCCCTCTGGTGCTTTTTTATGGTAATTAAAATGTTTATTCGGCTTGTGTTTATAATGCACTGATGTTCCAAACAAAGTAACAACTGTGAATGTGTTCTTAGGTATTAGATTTATGGGAAGAAGTTAAAAAGACCACCCACACCCTAGGGCATTTTAGGTTTTGCCATCCACTGAGAGCACAAGGATTAAAGGATGGGGCAACAATTTAGCAAGAGGGGCGATCGTTATGGTTTTCTTCTGTTCTTTTAATTCTTTTAAATGCCCACTTAAGATCACCAAACAGCCAAATAAAAGTGGAAAAGGGAAACATCTCCTTCCATTTAAACGATTTTGTACATTTATTCCTGTTAAAACTGTTGTTCCCAAGCCGGTGTGTATGTGCATCAAGTGTCTATTCCTAGATTTGTAGGCAGAGGGAGACAGAGCACATAATGTTTTATTCTAAGCAATTTTTTTTACACAACCTCGAGAGACATTTATATTTTATTTAATATTTTAATTTTCTCCTTTTTACCCCAGCAGGGGCTAAAGTTATATCAATCGTTGCTATTGGTATTTCTCCATACCTTCACATTTCTTCATTCCTGCTCAATATGTTTGAATGGGCTGTTATACTCAAAGCCCATTTCAGCTTCAGGAGACAGACTGAGGAATTTTGCACTCCACACAGCAGATGTGTGATGCTGAAAATGATGAGGGGAAGATGAGTGTGCAGGTACTTCGAACATATTTTAGGAACCTCTGGATCCTGTGGTACATTTGATACATACCCAGGAAGAGGAAATCAGGCACTTAAATGTCAGAATAACTAGATTATTGCAACCAGTCACCCCACTCTCCTGTCTGACCTGCATTGTGCACACACACGCCCTACCCCTGAGACACTACAAGAGCCAGTGCTGTGTGCTCCTTACATTCATATCGCAGAGCTATAAATTTTGCCTGACAGGAAATATAAGTGGGTATAATTCCTATCTTTGAATACTAATGCAGCCTTCTTATGAACCTTTGTTCTCTCTTTGCTTTTGATCTCACACAGCCTTCCTCTGACTGGCACAGCCCATTCCAGATACATGTACTTTAGGTATTTAGATTTTTGCAATCAGAATAAAAATATTCAAATGGTCGAGAGATATATATATATGTAGATCTATACATCTAAATTGAACCGCCCTTTGAATAGAATACTTTAATTTAGTTGTATTTCTTTAAAGAATGAAATAGGAATTATAGAATTAGAATTGCAGGAGAGGAGACAACCTCCTTTTTGCATGAAGAGCAGGGTTCTATCAGTTAAATGGAGAACACAGCAAATGTAAAGCAATGTAGCCCTTTTCTAATCCACTTGTGAGAGAATATGGAAAATATTCTTTCATGACTTTTTCCACTGAATGTGCTTCCTGATCCTTACACAATACCAGTAATAAATATTGATATTACATTTTTCTTAATCTGGAGATTGTGTAACCCTTTTCCTGCGCCAGAAGGCATGAAGATTGTCAGTATGTGCCCATAGTAAAGTAACAATTTACCTTAAAATGGCACTCACAATATTACACTTTCTATCTAATATGTCATGTCATTTACCAAACTGCTTTAGACCATACGGTGTCAGAGGAAGCCGGAGCCTACCCGGCAAGCAACGAGCACAAGGCAGGGTACACCCTGGACTGGGCGCCAGTCCATCACAGGGCAAGTGCAAGCCAATCACACATGGGGACAATTTGGAAGTAAAGGCTGACTTGGGAAATTTGGCCTGGACATTGGAATAAGTCCCTACTCTTATCGGGAAATGCCCATGGATCTTTAATGACCACTGAGAGTCAGGACCTCAGTTTAATGTCTCATCTAAAAGATGGAGCCAACTACAGTATAGTTTCCCCGACACTATACCAGGGCATTAGGATCCACACAGACCGCAGGGTGGGCACCCCCCACTGGTCCCACTAACACCACTTCCAGCAGCAGCTATAAGCAGCAGCCTCCCAAGAGGTCTCATCCAGGCTCAACCCTGCTTAGCTTCAGTGGGTAGCTAGTTGAGAGCTGCAGGGTGATATGGCAGCTAGTGCTCTAACTCATATGGCTGTTTTTAATATTATTTTCCGTAAGCTCCCATTCTTCAGTTTTCAATAACCTTCAGTGTAATTGAGGTTAGCTGGAGCCTAACTTGACTGACTATGAGCACAAGATAGTGTACATTCTTGGCAGGATACCAGTCTAGATATAAGAGCGACAATTAGGAGACACCAGTTAACCCAATAAAAACCCAAAGAAAACCATTGCAAACTCCATTTAAAAGGTGCCATTGGCCAGAATCAAACCTAGAGACAGCAACTGACTGACCTCCACCACCCACTGTGGAAAAGAAAACACTCACCACTTTGTCTCAGCAAAATGACAAACGGAATTTCAACAACCATTATTAGAGCCAAAGCATGGCACTCTCTTCTTTACAGAAGGATTGTACAGATGCCTCTTAATATAAACTTGTATCATTAAGGGTTTTGTTTCTAGTTCCCGTACAAACCTACAGTGCACCAATTGCTGGCTTATAACAAATGCATTAATAAAAACTTTTAGATGTTTTGAACTTTTGAAGTGTTGTCTGCTGGAAAGGTTAGGAACATTCCAATATGTAGGGTCTGTAACCACACGTCTCCTGGGTGATGGCAGCCAAGAAACTTAGAGAAGATGAGTTGGGTACAGTCAAGGTAGCTGGTGGTACAGCCTTATATAAACACATGAAATTAGAGCTAATCATGTCAAAGAAAAGAAAAAACAAATTTGATTGTATAATGTATTCGAAATAAAAGCATTTAATTGTGGGCAGTAGAAGTATACTGAGCAACCCGCTGAATCAAGACTACCTTAATTATAGTGGGAGAAAACTGTTTCTAATACATAATCTACATGTATTAACCTCCCACCTCTTCGTATCTGGGACTGTCTCATTAATTTTTATTGTCTGTGATCCACTGCACAGCGTGACTCATTCTGTGGTCCCCACTATTTCACACAAAAAAGCTGTCCGACTGCCTTGTCTCATTAACTGTGGCTGGCGAGGGCTCAACTGCATTTGTGTGGAATGAGCATGTTTCGTTTCATATGTCGTTTATTTGATCAAATCAGTTCCAGCTAATTCTTGAACAAGTGTCTGACGGAGTTGCCAGTGTGCTCTTAGTATACCTTATTAAAAGTGTTTCTGAAGCCTACATACCTTATTGTTCAAATAAAAGCCTTTTTGTCTCGTGCAGTTTCTTTTTTCCATTCGTTACTTTATAGCCAGCAGCAATATCATCCTGCGGCTTACAACTAGCAGCCCACTGAAGCTAAGCAGGTGTGAGCCTGGCCAATACCTGGATAGGAGACCTCCTGGGACAAGCTAAGGTTGCTGCTGGAAGAGGTGTTAGTGGGGCCACTAGGGAGCGCTCATCCCTGTGGTTGATGTGGGTGCTAATGAGGGGGGCACTATGTTATAAAAAGGTGCCATCCTTTGGATGAGGATGTAAAACCAGGGTCTGTGGTCATTAAAAATCCCAGGGTGTTTCTTGAAAGGAGAAGGGGTGTTACCCCTGTGTCCTGGCCAAATTTCACCATGGTCTTTACCAATCATGGCCTCTTAATATTCCCCATCACTCTGTTCTCCTCCCCACTGAGTGCACTGGTGCACTTTGGCTGTCGCTGCATTATCCAGATGGGGTGCACATTGGTGGTAGGAGTACAGGGGAGTCCCTGTAAAGTGCTTTAACTGAAGTACCAGAAAATAATAACTTCCAGAAGCCTTATCATACCTTTCCTTAATGCTGATTCTTAGTGTCAAGAATCACATCACTCACATCTAGTCTCACATCAGAAGGCAATCTATCCCAGCCTTGGTAAACAAGTACATCATAAGTAAAATTTTAAATGTGAGAATCATAAAGAAGTCTGACCAAATCACACAGAATAAAACACAAGTTCTGTGCGTTGTTTGAGTTGGTCAGTAACTGTAGGTGTTTCAGTGTGGGTTAGCGCTAATAAATGTGATCAATATGAGCAGTCATTTGAAGTGAGTAGTGGTGTTCCTTCAGGACTTATGAATTTGCAACCTTTATTTTTATGTTTTACCACCGAATGAAAAGCTTTTCTCTTAATTAAGTAATGCTAGGCTGGATTAATGATCGTAGGATCTCTTAAGAGTCGTTTGTATTCTGTTTTATAATAGTATTTTATAATATTAATAACACTTCAGGAGTTACAAGTTTCATATTTACGTTCTTTACAACCTGTAATAGATTAATACAGTTTTAATAATAATAATAATAATAATAATAATAATAATAATAATAATAATAATGTTGCCTAACTCAACTGCTGGCTCCCTGTACAGATATCTTTAAATGATTACCTTGTTAATAGCTGCAAAATGGTTAAATTGATACAGTTAGAGGAATTAGTTTAAAAACCTAATGAAAAGCTTGTGCTTGAATGTAACCCTAGGAACCCCGTAACCCACAAGCTCCGGATCTGAAAAACACTAGCATATGGTAAGCACAGAAGTCTCGTGCTGGAGTTCAGCCTAACTGAAGTGCATCTATCTATCTTTTATCGCAAAGCCCCATGTTCCTGGTAAAGCTCATGGCAGCCCAGAGCCTAACTTAGAAGCGCAGGGCTCTGGGTAGTACTAAGCCATGGATGGGACATCAGCCCGTTGGAGTGAACACACACACACAGGGAAAAATATATAGAGACACCAAGTCTCCTAGTCGTCATGTGTTTGGACAGAAGGAGGAATCCAGATCACCAGAAGTAAATCTTCAAGGCTATTGTCTCGTCATACATCAACAGGTTTCTGACAAGCAGGTTTGTAAATCCCATTCGGTATGGGCCCCATGATGCATTCATGTCAGGTCCCTCCACAAACAGTAAGTGACCAATACCAGATACACCCGTCGTTATCACAGACAAAGGCCAGCAAAAGGCAGTGCGTGGAGTGACAGACTCACAAAGATGCTGCACACAGACCACAGGAATGGAACTCTCGTCAATCTGGAGAGCAACAGCCACATCAGTGATATGATTTGCATTTGGTTTGACATGAATTTGACTTAAGTACCTCCCCAACTTATCTAAAAAAGCACTGTGCTGGGCTACGATTTGGAGGTACAGTGAACTGCTTTGTGTCAATAATCAATTTGAAGCAGAAATCGGTACCCTGTGCTAATACAGTATATTTGAAACCACTTACTGTATTCACTTGTTTCACATATTAGAGCCCAGTGACACTGAGCTGTGGTGTTATGATTTGCTGCAGTCCCTACATCAGATACCGTAAGAATAGAAGAAAGGTTGCAGAGAAAAAGAGGGCATTCAGCCTGTCTATCTCTTTTGCTTATGACATTGCTTCATCATTATCTAAACCCGTGCATCTCATATGTGTGCTGACATCACCTCTGTGCAAACAACGTCTCAGCAGCACACCTTCTGTTTTCCCATTACCAATGTGTCGTAAATACTTTGTTTTTTCACACTTGTGAAATAATAAAGAACAGAATTCTATCATTTTTGCAAGCATATCACAACTGATCCAAGGACAATCGCGGATCTAGCGGTTTCTTGAAAGAAACAAGAGTATCAGTTTCCACACTTTGACTGGGTAGCTTCTTTAATGCTCCCACAATCTTATGAGTGACGAAGTGCTTCCTGTTCTCAGTTTTTATGGCCTTTTCATGTGGTTTCCACTTGTGCCCTCTAGTTTTTGTTTCACTATTTGCTCTGAATTAACCCTATCAGCATCTTTTTATCATTTAATAACAGAAGGGCTCATCTGGGTTAGAAGCCCTGATCATGGCAGAATCCATCTCTCTGCTACTTTTGTTTGGTCAGATCTGGGTCGCTCCCAGGTGCTTCCTGTCAGCAGATAGTGCTGTAAGGTGGATGGGCGCATTCTGAATATATAAACCGCTTTGTGTTGTACTGTACCTACCAGAAACGTGTGCTCTGTCTCTGTCACTGTCACTGGCCTGACATGGAATTGCTTCTTCATGATCTAAACCTGTGCGCACACAATGTCCCAACAGCTCACAATCTTCTTTTTGCTGTGGATGCTTCGCAAATACTTTGTTATTTCACACTTGGCAAATAATAAAGAATATAAAAAAGCAACATGAATTCTAACATTTTTGCAAGGATATCACAATTCATAATACACTACTAAAACATGTTAATCAAGAGGCATTGCGTAATTTACAAACCTGGTTAAAAGCACATCTTGCATTCCTTTAATGTTTGGTGTAGTTTTACCCACACAAACAGTCCAAAAAATTAGCCTGTCCTTCTGAAAAGGCCCACTTTCACTGATGTTCAAGCTTTTATTTGGCATTTTTAGCACACCGCTTAATCTGTATTCTAACAATACATGTGGATGAGCCTTTTGCACGGGGCACTTACACAGAGCAATTATATTCCTAGTAAGTGACACACTGAAGTGAAGACTTTCAAAACCTAATGATGAATTCAAACTCTCAAGCAAATCAGGATGAAATTTGCTCATTTCCCTGCAAAGAGCATTATGCATTTTCAGTCATTTTCTGCTTTCCAGAGAGTGAGAGAAACAGAAGCTTCTGATGATCTCTGGAGGTAATGATCTGGTAAAATTGGTTGCCATTAGTAAAGAAAGATCCAGTGTCAGTGTTCACTTTGTACTTCCATCTGCAGTACAAGAATCAGGTTTGAATATCACTGCACATAAAGTAACAGTACAACTTGAAACCTTCATTGTTATAAAAGGATGCAGAAAAACCCTGTATGCTTGTACTCAAGGCACTTTTTTCTGTCAGTCTGATTTTCAGTGCTGGTTTATACTGAGCTAGAAATGTAGCACTTTAATTTCAGCCTGCCATAACATCGGTACATAATGCATGCTTAAAGGACTGTAAGTAAGGTGCTTCTAAACAAGAAGCCGATTTTCTGTTTGACAAAAGTTCCAACTTAGAGACTGGATTGTCTCTAATTTTCAGAATTGACAAGAATACCAGATAAGAGAAGTTTAAGGAATGTGTTTATTATGGCTTGTGCTCTAGCTATTGCTTTTTTTAATTTGCTAGTCTGTGCGGAGTCATAACTAATCCATTTGGTCTGTACGTCAAAGCAGGTGCCTTTTTGGAAGCTCTGGAATAGAGTCTGGGCAACCCAAAGAAATAGAACTGTTGGGCACAGCCTGAAAAATCACTAAAGGAAACAATTACATTTGGGCCATTTGCCTAGAATTTGTAGTCAGCCTGAAAACACATTTGTTTCACAAGCTAACCAGGGTTTACATAAAACTGAAATGGTCAGAAGTTCCTGACTTTTTCCCCAAGCAAATTTTTGCTGCAATCTCCACCTAATTACATCCATCCAAACTCTTAATCTTCCATACCTAGAATGTAACTGGCTTTTTTTAAAACGTTATTCCACTTACAGTATATTACCTATTTATCCATCTTCTCTAAAAATAATGAAACCTAGGATGGATCGAATTCAACCACATCCTGTCGTTTCAAATTACAATTCAAATTTGCCCAAGGGAAACATTTGTTACTATTTTTAAAAATACCATTACATCAGGTTGGCCCTCAAAATAACAGTATATAGGCCGTTAGTATTTTATTAGTATTGTCAGCTTAGATCTACACTGAATTCCCCATGCTTGGTGCTGTTCAAAAATTACCATGGCTAAAATTGATCATTACAAAGGAAAATAATGGAAGTGACTGTATTTGTATAAGTAAACCTCAGTCATTTCGGAAATGAAGCTGACTGTCAGTGTGATTTGTTTGGTAGACGTAGTGACTGTTGATTTGGGAAAAAGCCTCTATAACCGCAGCAGCTGAAGAGCACTCTTTCTGCAAGCTATAACAGACATTAAGAAGTATTTTAAAATCCTAGTTTTTCTTTTTCTTGTGTTTGTAGATGCCTTATGTTTGTATGTCAACACCTCAGCCCCTTTTTTCTCTTTTGGAGACAGAGGCAGGTCTTTGACAAAAAATACCAATGAGTATCTGTGTGCCCAGCTCCTAACTATCAAATGGGCTTGATGGACCACATGGGACTCTCTCATTTGTAACCCTTGTTATGTTCTTATAATTCACACTGGAATACCTTGGATAGAATGATGGAATTTGGGAAGCGGATTGGGGCAGCGGCAGCTGTTTTGCGGGCACTGTACCGGTCTTTGGTGGTGAAGCAGGAGCTGAGTTTGAAGACAAAGCTCTCGGTTTAACGGTCGATCTATGTCCCTGTCCTCACCTATGGTCATGAGCGTAAAGAATGACCGAAAGAACGAGATCGTGGATACAATTGGCAGGAATGAGGTTTCTCCACAGGGCCGCTGGGCTGGCACTCTGTGACAGGGTGAGGAGCTTGGCAATCCGGGAGAGCCTCGGAGCAGAGCCGCTGCTCCTCCAGATAAAAAAGGAGCCAATTGAGGCGGTTTGGGCATCTCATTAGGATGCCCCCCCAGTCGGCTTCCTCTGGAGCTGTTCCGGGTACATCCCACTGGGCGGAGACCCCGTGGCAGACCCAGGAAACGCTGGAGGGACTATATCTCTTGACTGGCTTGGGAGCACCTGTGGATCTCCCAGGAGGAGCTGGAATCCGTTGCTGGAGACAGGCAAATCTGGGCTGATCTACGCGACCCTCACCTGGAAAAGCGGAGTGAAAAATGGATGGGTGGATGGATGGAATTTGGGGAATTAATGTTCTTTCATTGTGAAAAGTGCACCACAACTTTCAGCTTTGCACCTCTGACAGGATGGCAGAGGAGAGAGAACGCCACAGGACAGAATGAGCATCGATTAAAGCAAAGGGGGAAGGCTCCAGCAGATGTTGGGAAATCACACTTTCAGTTCATTTGATGTTTGCAGACCATGTAGGGCTGTTTAGTGGTTTTCCTCTCAGTCTGGCACTCAATGTGTTTCAGAATGATAGAAAAATACTACAGAACTCCCATGTCTTGAAGTGGGGAAAAACAAAATTTTACCCCTAAGGTGTGTAAATACATATACATTATATATGCAACTGGCTCTGTCTTAAGTACAGTATTGGAAATAGCCATGGAAACTTAGGAAAAGTGATATATAAGGCATATTAAGCATTATAAATTGATAGTTTTTGTGTAAAAACGAAATTCCATAGTACAGTACAAATTATATACTGTATTATATTATACTGACATACTATAATGTTATTATTTATCATTATCAGGCAACTGATTAGAAAGTGCCTCACATTATTGGATAATTTTCAGTATATATATGTTACAGTTTTACCATAACATGTTATATTATGTGTATGTCAGTTTTTGAAATCTTTCTGACAAGTTCTAGAGGAACTCTTTAAAGTAGCAGGAGGCAATATTATATGTTCATTATTCTGAAGCTTTTGACCTTTTGGAGTGAGCACATTTAAAAAAAACAAGTTTGTCAGCACGGTGACCCTCGCAAGGAAAAGTAGATTGAAAATGTAAGGATGGAAGTATTACAAACTTTTGAGAATTAACCCTGTAAAGCCTGGTTTTGGTAGAGCAGGTCTCTGGTGTCTTGTGTTAAACCGAATAAGGACCATTAAGTCTCTGTGGTCTTTAACTTAAGTAGAGAAATAATGAGAAGCAATTCATCGGAAGCACTGCTTGGTTTGTGGCGTGCTGAATAAGTATACATTATTCTTTTCTAACATGGTCATGGTGGCGCAAAAAATAATTCAGGCTCCATTTTCAAAGTTCCCCTTTTCAACAAGAATATCTACAAGGCTCTTCTTGTGGAATATAAAACTGCTAAATTGCTAGGTCAAGACTGCAAAACAGTTTTGTAAACTGAGAAATGTAAGGAAGGAACGGTTACAATAAGTTAATTATTAAAAGACGTTTAGAGCAATGTCGAGTGATAAGGCCTGTATACCACACAAACACCCTTAAACTTTTCATTTGCTGAACAGACTAGAGGTCAAATTTACCTGAGTCATCAGCCAAAGAGATGTTGGTGAAAGTACTGTCTTCTTCATCGGGCTCTCCCTCCATTTTTATATTCCTTTGGCAAAAATAGGTGAAGCTGAATTTCTTTCACCTCTGAGCAAAGCAGTGGCCCCACCCTCTGGTGTCTTGGCTCATGTTAGATCATTTCCACTAAATTATTCAGACCTTTCAAGCTGTAGTGACCTGTTCTACCTGATCAGCGGCTCAGCTGACACTCTGTTGTCAAGGAGACAAAGAAACATTGCTGTTTCACCAGCATCGGAACTGCTGGAGATCAAAGTTTAACAGTTTTCCAGATAAAGTGAATCCACACTAAGATGCAATAAATGATCATTTCTACCTGTTGGACTCCTTATAAAGAATAAACTTGGGATTTTCCATGTTATTTTTTGAAAGGATGAAAAACAGGACATTAAATTTATCCCACCATCTTTGACTTTATGTTTATAACTCCTGAACTGAACCTGAGTTATATATTCAAAGAGCAATGGTAATAGTGTGTAAACACCGATCGTGGTATTTCACCACTTATTCGCATGGGTCAGCAGAATTTGTATTTCTTTATTGATTTATTACATTTACAGGTGTCAACAGTGTTATCACTTACCATGAAATCCCAGAAGTTTCTGAAGTTATGATTTACACAGAAGAATAGTGAAGTCTACATAAAACGTGAATAAACAATGCTGTAAGGTTTTGCATACTGGAGGCAGGTTAGCTCTGCTGAAAAGGTTATAAAAGCTCCTGAACAAGGTGCTACACTGGTAAGGAGAAGTATTTTAAACTTATTTCTGGGGCAGATTGGATGTCTGAGTCAGAAGTAAGTTTAAATATTTGTCCATATGGACAACTGGTTCATAAGCTCAATGGTTCTTCTTAGTTAATTACAGTAATGAGAAGAGTACTTATTTGGTTTTGTTTTTTTTTAGTTTTGCTTGAAAGATTTTGCAAGTTATACACCCAGGCCTGATCTTGTAGGGTGCACATGTTCTATGAGCTGGGATCTGTGCAAGATGACAAACTGGTAAATTCTTTAAGGCAATAAAGAAAGACACTGTTTCTCACCTCTTGGCACCCAGCTCCTGCGAGAAAGACTGCTGGCATCATCCTTTAATACCACATCCTGGAGGATGTACAAAATGGGTCAGCGTCCTGATCCATGTCTGTTTAAGGACTCCATTCATTACCTGAATTTTTTTGTGTTAAAAACCCAGCATGGCCCATGTGCTAGCCTTTTTGGCCTAATTCATCCCACGACCCCACTGGAACTTCTAGCTTTCCTGTTCAAAGATGAACACTTGTGAAACTGATTTTTTTCAATTAGTAATTATGATTTTATGTGCTTTGAAGCTGCAGATAGGTGGTGATACATCTACTGCTGAGATTGAAAACATTGAAAATATTTTCACCTTTGCTTCATATGAGATCTAAAATCCTGTTGAATCCTAATTCAAACCCATAAACAGACACTTAAACTTACAGCTCAACCCTTCTTAAATAGATAAGCAAGCTAAACCCAAATTCTAAACCAGGTTTTGGGAAACATACTGTACATCTACAGGTTTTGGTCTCTTATTTATAGTCTTACAAAGCTATAAAGAGCAGGTGAACCATGGTTGATATGAACAGAATCTATT
Source organism: Lepisosteus oculatus (assembly GCF_040954835.1). Classification (NCBI taxonomy): domain Eukaryota; kingdom Metazoa; phylum Chordata; class Actinopteri; order Semionotiformes; family Lepisosteidae; genus Lepisosteus; species Lepisosteus oculatus. Next base: position 40,428,310 of record NC_090696.1, on the reverse strand, counting down.
AAGACTTACAGTACAATAAGGCACAGGACACGCATCTTGCACACTTGGTTACCTGCATCTTAATAATCCAACTGAAATTATCGTAAAACCAAATGTTAATTTTTAAGACGTTTGTCTCAGGTTACTCTTCTCTAATACTTAAAAAAAGGCTATAATAATAATTCTTTACACTTAAATAGCGCCTTTCTGGACACTCCACTCAAAGCACTTTACATGTAATGGGGACTCCCCTCCACCACCACCACCAATGTGCAGCATCCCCCTGGATGATGCAACTACAGCCAAAGTGCACCAGTACACTAACCACACACCAGCTATCAGTGGGGAGGAGAATAGAGTGATGAAGCCAATTCATAGATGGGAGTTTCAGGAGGCCATGACTAGTTAAGGTCCATGGGAAATTTGGTTAGGATGCCTGGGTAATACTACTATTCTTTTAGAAAAACACCCTGGGATTTTTAATGACCACAGATAGTCAGGACGTCAATTTTACATAAAAAACGGCACCTTTTTACATTATCGCATCCCCATCACTATACTTGGGCATCAGGACTCACACAGACCACAGGATGAGCCCCCCCTACTGGTCCCACCAACACCTCTTCCAGCAGCAACCTTAGCTTTCCCAGGAGGTCTCCCATCCAGGTACTGACCAGGCTTACACCTATTGAGCGTCAGTAGGTTGTTATTTGTGAGTTGCAGGGTGATATGGCTGCTGGCTATGGGATGTTTACTCGAAATAATTTTGAAAAAATACTGTTCTTGAAAATGGAAAATATCCATTAGTTACAATAATTATATAAAACACATATTATATGAAAATTAAAAGTTATTTTTCTATACAAATAATAAACCCTATTAATCCTCACCTGAGTACTGATTTCCACCAAAGTTCCCAATGTAGTTTAGTAATAATTCTGATTATAATAATAATAAACTTTATTTTATATAGTGCCTTTAAAGATGGCTTCTCAAAGTTCTTTACAGAATGACAACAACAAAAACAAACATGAAATACGCACAATGAAAATACACAGTTAGAGGAGACAGTATATGGGGGTACTGAATACGATAGGAGCAGAGGGCTAAAGAACAGAACCAATTAAGTAAAGGCTCTTCTAGAGAAGAAGATATTGAGTCTGGATTTGAAGGAGTTTAAAGAAGGTGACTTACACATAGAGTGAAGACAGGCTTGAGGGAGAGATAGGAGGACGATATCAGCTCAGACAGGTACTGAGGTGACAAGCCATGTTTTATAGGTGAGCATGAGAATTTTGAAGTTGACACAAAACTTGACAGGAAGCCAGTGCAAGGACTCCAGGATAGGAGTAATGTGATCACTTGCACTAGACCTAGTCAGGATCCTAAGCTGCCGAATTTTGGACAGTTCTTCAATAACCCTAACATGACATAGGGAGTCTGACTGAAAAGTGCTTTCACATTGCTTTTTAGATAACAGAAACAGCTGGAGACTGATTTAAACTGATTTAATCAGATTAAACTAATTAAGTGATTTAATTAATTCATATAAAAACTAGAAAAAGCTGTGGGAAATCATGGTAAAACAAAGCAAACATGGAGGAAAATTAGAAACTGTGAACTGCAAATTTATGAAAGAAACAGTATTTCTTCCTTCATGGTTGAAGAGTGACAATTCAAATTTGAAAATGTATGCTAACAAATGCTAAATGCATTGGACAGACATTCATTACACATGTACCCTTTCTCAATGGAAAAGAATGAGTACGTAATTGTCATTCTGTATCTTATATCGTGAGTAAGGTTAAATCTGAATATGTAGCATTTTGGTTTAAGAGCTTCCATGTGGTGTTCTCTATATCAAGTTACAGTAATGGATAAGGAATTGTGCTAAAATGTACCCATTAATTATTTGTAACTGAAGGACACTGATGAAAAAGCCCACCAATCTTCAATACTACAGTACCAACATAAAATGCATAAGGGATGTGGTTTTTTTCAGTGTGTTGTGGGTACAATTTAGAGGATCTCAGTCTTTCAGTATGTACTGTAGCTTAGTGGTAAAAATGATCTGCTGAAAATGTGTTTGGCAAATCAAAAATGGCGCTTTTACTGAACAATTCAGAGTTGTCAATTGTAGTCAAAAGTTGCCTGCCTAGTCAACAATGCTTGACTGCACTCCACCAGGCAGATGAATCTCACTGCATTGCCTTGAAGTTGCAGTCTGTTCAGTGAGATGTGATTGTTTTGTTAACCTGCTTTAAGAGAGCTGCAGGCCTCCTCAGTACAAAGACACTGTCAAATTTCTCATTCTCATGCTGCACGTGGTTGCCTGGGTTGATGGTTTATTTTAATAAGGACATTGCTATTCACAAGTGGAAGTTTGTGCCCAGCATGGTTAGCATTAGTTGATCAGTTACTTCTATAATTCAGCATTTAATATAGAAGCTAGTTTTAATTATATGTGATCCATGCCTACTTGTCTGGTGCTCCCTCTCATTAGTGGAACTCCTGTCAGTCAGACCTACCTGAGCTACCTGGAATTAAGTATTTTTTGTTAAATCAGCTTTAATAGGTTTTCATAAGAATGAGGGTGAAGGAATTCAAGCACAGCACAGGAAGAAGCATTTACCTCTCCAGTCATGTCTCTTTCGAAACTACAATAAAACAGTTTGAATGAAGTGAGAGTAGTATTGGAAGTACTAATCCAGGTTATAGTGGGCCAATTTAACATGTTTTGGCAGGCTGTCTTAAGGTGGGGCTGCAATTATAGCCCCCCTACCACTAGAGGTCACTATAAAGATTCTAATTCTAAAAATGATTGTGTTTATTACTTGATAATTAGTAATTAGTAGGTTTGGGAATTTCAGATTCGCACATGAGTGCAATTAGGCATTGTTTGGTATTTCAAGGGTGTGCACAGTGGGAGTGCTAAGGTTTGTTTTAGGGAGATGGTAAGTGCTCTAAAAAAAAAAGCCTATCGTAAAGCCTCTTGGACTTTGTTTGGGCCTTCTGTATATAGACCCTTGGAATCACTTTGGATGAAGGTGAAAGTAGGGTTGCCAGAACCCCATTTCCTGACCATGCAACACTCCTAACAGGGCTTCTCGGTAACTCAGGTCCTTCATAGACTACACCCTGGTGATTCTGATCCTACTTTAATTATTGCTCAGGTCTCCTGTGAGGATGGGGGGAGGTTGAGATTGTAATGTCTCATTGGGTTTTGTTGGTGGCTAGAAACTGCAGCACCATGGGACTTCCAATCAACTTGGTCTCCGTGCCATTGGATGAAGTTGCATTTTACCGAGATGCTGTATGTGTAGAATCTGGTGTGTTACGTTTTCGCCATAATAAACAAAGTAATGAACGCTGTCTTCCATCCAAAGTGTATTGTCCAAGTTCTTTCACAACAGCATATGTCTAGATTATAATGTGGCTGTTACTGGAGTGTTGCCAAGCACTTGGGTTGAGGCAGAAGTCCATTTCGGCAACCGTAACTGAGCAGCCCTTTGTACAATCTGCTGTGTTTACCTATTTTAGTGAGGAGGCTGGAAAATGTGCTGTAAACAGTCTCTCACCCTCATGCAGGAGGGTTAACTTTTCCGTGTTGGAAACAACAAAATGGTCAATCAAAATTTGAAACCTGGAACATTGGGATCCATGTCTTGACACCACAGGACAAAAATAATACTCCACAAAAATAGGACATTGACACCACCACACTGTCTCAAACTAAATGAGCTGGAGAAGGGAAAGTCAAGGAATATAAAGGTGGCTATACTTTCTACTGGAAAGGAAAATCCTAGGGTGAATGTCGAATTCGGAGAGATGGATTTATAGGAATAAATTATCAACCACTATCATAACTTGCCTGTTGGAATCAATTAATGCTACTGTATCTCATGATACTTTCTCAGTTTAGCTGGGATGCCAAAGTGATTTTAACATAGTCTCTACTCCACATTCCAATGACAAAATCAAAGAAGATTGATAACAAGCTCAACCAAGTCCTTTGAGTATTCCTGAATAATGGCACCAGTCTCTGGAATGAAAACCACTATGAAGGAAGGAGTTGTAAATGTCAACTCAAACGGCATTGTTTGCCTTATCAGGTGCACAGAGCTGAGGTTTATCACCAACATTACGTAAGGGTGAAAAACGGGTTAAAAACAATCCACAGTGAAAACCCTGTCACAATTTAATGTCATTGTCCCATTCAAGAATGGGGCCAAATCCAGCTATGGGAAATTACAGAGGAATTTATCCGATGTCCATTACAGGTCATTATGAATTTTTCAACCTGTCAATTATAAGAAAACGTCAGCTTCTTCTTGATAACAGGCATGCAGTAAATCTCAGGAATGTAGCCATTATAGAGACTTCTGATGACTGGACAGGAGATCGGTATGGGTGTGCCTTCATCCTGACTGCTGGGGCTTGTATAAATGTCATGTTTTTTAAAATTTATTTTTGCTTTCATCCTTTAGAAATAAAGCAAACATAAGTTGACTGGATAGCTGGTTGAGTATATTGTGCTTTTTCACTAAGTCTTAAACCCACAAGAAGTCTTCATATGAAAGTACTGTAGTTCTGTTACCTGAATACCATTTTCTATTTTTAATTTATTTTAGCATTCTGAAGACTTGAGTACATGACTTTAAAGGTACATAAAGGACATAGCTGTATCTGTTGTTTCTAGGTGTTTAGTTTTATGTTTGCAAGTCATGAGCAGCTACTGACAATGAACACAGGCTACTTAATTTCATCTGTGTTAATAATATCCTACTTTGAGTTTTCACAAAGTCTTAACCTCAAAATTAATTTGGAAAAGTTTTTATACACATTGTGTTCTACAAACACAATACAGAGGATGGCAGATACTGAGGAAAGAGTTAATGGAGATAATACAGGAACATGAAGTGAAATTGAATGTGATGGCTTCTCAGATTTGTCTGAATTGCGGGGGATGTTGTCTAAAAGAGACTGCCTGAAATCTCTGTATTATCTTTTCCAAATGTCAATCAAATGAACACGAAGTGATAAAATAAAGAATATAATACATTTTGTGCTCTGACTTTTATTCCCACCTTTCTTCCAAGACAAAGAATAGCAAGTGCACAAAAATCGGAAATGCGGATGTGTGAGCTGAAGGCTGGAATCTTCACTCTTATTGCTTCAAGGATGTTTAGGTTCGGCTTCGGGGTTTTGTATTTCAAAAGAGCCATGAAACGGCCAATAATTTCTATACAATAAAATATGCATACATCTCAAATATTCTCTTTCACAATTATCCATTTCCACAAAGAGCCGTTCCTGAGTTTGTAGTTTGGGTGTGGGGATTAAAAACCAAAGAATTTCATAGCTGCAGTAGAAATGGGTCGAGTTGTCACAGTAAAATATGGACAAAATACTGAAAGACCTGGCAGAAATGCTGAACGCCAATTACAATTTTTTGAAGATGCTCATCTGAAAAACCAAACAAATTGCTTAAATTGAAAGGGCTAATATTTTGTTAAAATGTTGTTTAAGGAAAAATGATGGATTTATTTTATAATATGGTCACATCGTTTAAGTTATTTATCATTAGGCTTTCCTGTGGGAATTCTTGATTACAAATTCCCATGAATACAATGCAAAACTGGCTGCTATCAACAGATTATCTTCTGATTTTGAATAGAGCACTTGAGGAGCAGGTGCTTTTGTGTTTCGAAGATTTTTTTGCATTAAGTAAAGAATTTTTAATATATAAAAGAATATGTAAGAATTGCTTAAATATCCAGCCCCACAATAGGACTTTGCTGAATGCCATTAATGAAGAAGCATAGATCCCCAAATATCTGTTTTAAATCATTTCAGTGCCAAAGAATTCAATAAGCAAGTCTGTAATAAATAAACCATAACTTCAGGCCAAAATGCTAGCTTATATACAGCTGATATCCAAGGGCATCATTTATTTGAAAGTGTCACTTTGGATGCATAAAAACATTTTTACAGACAAAAAAAAAATGGTGGCGCTCTTTTATGCTGACTCCCGAACCAAAGGTAATGTGTGTAAAGATCAGTCCGAATTAAGATGCAAAAAAATTAGTTTCCACTTCAGCAGGAGTGTAAGCTCAATAGTTTTGATTTTAGGCAATTAAGCCATGCAAAGACCACTTTTGCTCATGGACTCTGGTCATCACATGACAATAAAGGTATTACTGCTGTGGAGTCAGTGCAACAAAGAACAAACAGAATACAGAATATAATGACAGAGAAAAGAGTTGAACCTTTTTTTGGTGCTAAACCGAGAAGACTATGAGGGCCCTTGATTCAAATATTCAACATCCTCGAAGGCTGTGAGAAAGTCAATCCTCTTATGTCTTCAGAATTAACACCGAAACGCAAAACCACGTGGACATGTGTGGAAAACTATGTAGAGCTGCATTTAATGGTAAGAAGGAAGAGGCAAAGGTCTGTGGGAGCATGACAAAAGCTACTTGGCCATGATGTGCAAGCTTACACGCTGGCTTCTTTTAAAAAATGGCAGGATTCGATCTTCTGTTCATTCAGGTACTAGCATCTAAATTAGTTAGATGGGTCAGATGGCCTCCTTTCAACTGTAACCTTTCTTCAAATCTTATGCACAGCTTTTGGCCGGTTTTTGTCTCGTGTTTATAAAAAAAGAGCACCCTGGCTGAGAAAAGTGAGAGAAGGCAACCGTATTAAAATGAAAACATTTTCTCGTTTGACACTTTCCCCAAGCTCTGCTGAGTGTTTAGTGGTTAGTATATGAGAAATAATGCCAGCCCAAAGTGAGAAGTGTTTCCAGATGTTTATTGAATATTGAGGATGAGGAGGCTGGGTCCCCCTAACAGAGTGAAGAGTAAACCAAGATACAGCTGGGCCGGAGGAGAGGTACTTGAGTGAAAAAGAGAGGCTTGAGTACAATATAAAAAATTCAAGGAATGACGTTGGGGTTCATAATGATTTAGAGCAGCTGGGGTAAAAGCGAGTTGATTGTTGTCATCCCTCCCAACCTTCAGTTAAGAACTTCCATTTAAATATTTCTGGACTATTGCTAAAGTACGTGAGTCTGCATTTAATTAAAAGAATCAATAAGATTAGATGGAAAAACATAAGGGGTCTGTTTTTTCTTACTAATTCTCAAAAGATTAACAGGCAAAGAATTAAAATAAATGTTTTAACTTTACAGAATTCCTTCAACTAGTAATTTTTACTATGAATATTGTGCATCTGGTTTGTAATGCACAGCATAGGGTGTCACAGGGTGACAGAGGTGGGATTAAGACAGTGGCTTGGTGTTGTTTACTTGTATATAATGGCCAGTGTTTTGTTTGGTACGGTGTTTATTTTTCTCTGTTGTGTCCACTTCCCTCTCATTTCAAGGTTGCTCTGCTGCCCTGTGCAAACACCAATCTTCACAGAACTGACAACTGACGTCAGTCAGAATGGACAGACGGTTTGACTAGTCGCCTGTCAATTACCATAGTCTGAGGTGACGTGGGGTGTGTAGCGCGACATGGAGCAGAGGGATAGAGCAAAAGCAAAGGAGAAAGGAAATAAGGACAAAAGAAAAAACATTTTGTTCATTCAAGTCCTGGAGTTCTAGTAAGAAAATGGATGTAAAAGCCCCAACCAGCAGAGATACAAAGTATCCCACTCTCTTCCTCCCTTGCCCTGTTTCCATTAGCAGTATAAATGGAGGCCGTTTTGGTGTTCTTCAGAGAAACTGGAAGTGGTGCCATTTGGAAGACTTTTTTTTCATTTTTGTGTTGGTGGAACAGGGAAGGGAGAGAGAGGCTGGGTGGTGTGCATAGAGGGGTTCTTGAGAACTTATTTTCTCTCGTTATTTAGGATTACATTGTTAAGTTGTAGGTTCCTTGTGGATATCCTTTTTGTTCCTTTTTTGAAGCTGATAGATACGCTTTTTGTAATTATAGGAATAAAGTCACAGTTTTTAATCTGCCCTTCTGTCTTGTGGATTCTGGATCCCTAGAATTGTGGGAAAATGTATCCAGGCACCAGTATAATACCTTGGTGGCGTGGCTAGCCAGAGTTCTTCCAAATTGTCACTATTGTGACAAGAGTATAGGGGCATTTTCTGCCATAAAGATATTTTTGGACAGATTACCATCCATCCATTTCCTAACCTGTTCACCCAATTTAGGGTCAAGGGGAGCTGGAGCTTATCATGGCAAGCAATGGGAGCAAGGCGGGGTAAACCCTGGTTGAGACGCCATCCTGGCAAGTCCTGAACAGAAGTAATTTTCCATGCTGGAATCCCTGTTTCAGCGAATGCACCAATAGTATCGTATCTAAACATCCATACCATCACAACCCAAGAGCAGGAGGCAGATCGAACACCATGGCGACACTGGCTACACCCGTAGATCCCCACACTAAAGCACTCAAACAGCTGGAATACCAAAAGAGGAAGTTGGATTTAAATAGGGATAAAGTATACAATGTTGCTCTGAGAATGCAAGTGCGTATGAAATAAAAAAACACTTAAATACTGTTCTCTAGAAAGCAAGTCAAGACAGAGCAGCCGTGTCTACACTGCAGTGCTGTGCATAGAAAAACACTGAAAAATGTCATTTTCTGACATGTCAAAATACATTTTAAAGAAAACCAAATTATTGTTTGGTAAAACACTTTTTATACCTCCTTTTGATCATTTAGGGATTTTATTACTAAGTAGTTTAACTACAGTATATGAGCAGTTTATTATATATGGAATTTGTCTTCTGAGTTATAGCCAGCAGTCTCTTTTATTCTAGGTCATTTCTTCTTCTTCGCTGGGCAAACGGCCCTGATCCAAAATACCTTGCAATTCGAGGAACACGTGCGCAGATAGAGTAAGGTAAAATAATTTTAAAAGGAGGCCAAGAGAGTGTCACTGCAGTCTAGGCAGGACTGTACCAAAGCCAGTATTGGTGCTGCAACGAAAGGGGCAGATTCTGTGGATGTTGCTCAGAAAGTGAGGGGAGGCATTTGCCAGAGAAAAAATGTGTTTTGGCAATAAGAGAAGGAGGGGTCAAGAATGACAGTGAGTCTTTTGGCAGTGGAAGAGGTAGGATAAAAGATGGAGAGATCCAAACAGGGGAGAGAAAGGGTAGAAAAGAAGGCTACCCTGAGTTACATGAAGACGAAGACATTTGAGATTTGTGTTTATAGTGATGGAAATGTATCCAGGAGAAGATAACTGGAAGTCAGACATCGAAACGTGTCTGTGAGGAGATCAGTGGAGGCAAAAAGAGGGGACGATTTGAAGATTATCAGCATAAAAATTATCTGAAAGACTGTGGGAAGAGAAGAAGGGACCCGACCAGGAGGTACTGTAGACATTTGAGGCCTCAGGACTGAGTCTTGGGGAGATTAATTGAAAAGAACGTGAGGAGCAGAACCGGGCTTGAACAGTGTCAGAAAATTCCCAGGTCACCAAGAGCTGACAGTAGAACAGAGTGACCCATAGTGTCAAAGGTATCAGAGAGATCAAGCAGGATTAAGACAGGTAAGCACAGGCTGAGTAAAGAGAATCAATAACCGATAGAGCAGTTTCTGATGATGCCGAAAGCTAGACTGTATATGGCCAAGCAGCAAGAGTGTTATGAAAAAGAAGATAACTGGTAGTGAAGATAATGGGCCCTATGTGGTGGTTTTGGAAACGCGGAGTAAAAGTTTCCAAACCAATGCCGATGGTAATTAAAGAAAGCGCGGTCAAACAGGTTCAGAGCGGTGTTTTAAGAAGCCTGTTTGCAGATCCAGAATTCGTAATCCAAAAGGGAAATGCCGAGGTCCGTTAACCAGAAAAGGCACTAATCCGAGTTGTCTGCCGAAGTTCCAAAGATGAGATCCAAATATTGTAGTCAAAAGTTAAGCCGTTGTCATCAAACCAGGAAAGCCACACAAAGAAAACAAAAGGACAGATGTAGTTGAGCCCACCAGGAAAGATCCAATACTAAGTGTGGAATGAGCTGTGAACTAGGCTAAAACAGTCTGGAGAGTGGAGGTGTGTCGGTAAGGGAGAGATCCAATTGGTTATCTTGTTAAAGGTAAATTAGACCTTCCCCTGTAGGCTGGGGTAGACGCTCATGGGCAGGGTACCCTCTGTTGTAACTCGTATCTCGTAACTCAGAGAGCTGGCGGGGAACTGTCCACTGGAGCGTTTTAGGGTTGAATGAGAAGAAAGGAGATAGGGAACAGCTCTGAAGGGATGAGAGGTCAACCATGCTTTTATTTTAAAGGGCTGGATAATGTTAAGGAGAGAAGAAAGTGCTGCTTGATTTAAAAAAAATAACATCTTAATTCTTCCCTGAAATGACAAATGAATAATTAAATTAAATATAGCACAGGAGGGCAACACAATTTCTTCGAGCTCATAAATAGTTCCAGTCATTTGCTCAGAAAGGTGCTATACAAAGTATAGTTAACTCACAGTAATCTGTATTCACCTGTGAATCTGCTGTATATACTATGATTCAACAAGGGGCAAGGTTGTTGACTGGGCCTAGGGAGGGGAAAGGTTTTGCAAACTGTAGTTCAAGGCATGTCCACCAGGGGGTCCACAACTTCATTCTCCAGAAAACCATGAGGTTGGAATGGTCAACTGATTCAACCAGTTTTAATGAAGTACTTTTGTGGAATGTTTAAAGGGTGCTTCATGTATATAAAGATGGCTTAATAGACCCCCAGTAGACCAAGAGTTATGCTCGATTTATTTTGATTGGGGAAAAAAAATAATTTTGAATGTATAAAAGAAACTTTTGCAGACAAAATAGCTTGAAGAAAAGGAATGAGTTTGTTGAGTGGAATTTATTAATTTAGTCAGCCACCTGACATCCAGACAGGGCTCATTAAACTGAGATTCCAGTGGGAGTTAGGCCTTATTTCTTTTAAACCTCAGTTTTTGTAAAACCCCAAGCATAAACATTTTTGGAAAATTCCCCTTCCTTTTAGTTTCTGCGTACTAACACAGAATATAAGTATTTCATTATTGCAATTTAATGATGAATTAAGATCTAAAAATACACCAGTAACGTCTTATCTGTGAATCTTTTAACAAAGGCTGTGGAATTACCTCCGATTTCAATTTTCCATGGATTAGCTCTCTGTCACAACTGTCATTTAATTATTGTTTTGATTAGCCACAATAGGTATATATTAACTGTAAATGCATTAAAGTATTTGAAATAACTATGTAAACAGCAAAAAGTGATATGATATAAATTACAAATAATAAATGATATATCATGATTCGCCTGGCAACTAATCAAAAAATGTCAAATCTAGGCTTATAAAACCTAGGCAGAGTGTAAAAATGTTCACAATGTTGTGAAGTTTTCTTTTTTTCATTAAGTATTTTTGCTTGCCTCTTTGCCTTCATGTCTGAGATAGAACAGCTAATATGTGTATTTGTATTTTGCAGGTGTGATTCTTTTAATGCAGTGTTTACTGCTGTTTCTAAACACGTTCCTAACAAGCTGTATCATGTACAGAGGGAAGCTGCTCAGATCTTAACTAAAATCTAAAGTGCACGAGCATAAACCCTTGAGGATTTCAGAATACAGCTCAAAATACTGCTGTTCATCTGGAAGGGACTTGAATGATTTGGCTCCTGACTATATCAGTGAGCTGTTACCTCCTAATACACACTGCACTCTTTGACTTCGAACATCCCTGTTGCTCTAAGGCTGTAGAATGATCTCCTCTCCCATGGTATGCTTGTATTGCAATCCAGCCAGCATTGTCGAATCTTACTTAAAACTCACTCTTATATACTAGCTTTTAATTCTCTTTAAATTACTGTATTCATTTGTCTATACATGTCTGTTGTTGATTTTGCCTTATTGTAAAGTGACTTTGGATTATGTTTTGTGAGTGGTGCTACATAAAATAATAGTATATCGAAAGGGATGGTAATGAAAACAATTTCTAGCAACGGATTGGCTCAGAGGCGACAGGGCACTTGATTACAGAAGAGGATGAGGAAGAAAATGCAAGAAAAGTTTTCTGCAGATTTAGAGCTCTGCTTTAGCTATGCAGGCCTTGAGGTGGATTGATACTTTCTAATGGGTTTCCTGATAACAATTGATACATGTCAGTACAATTATATTAGCAATATTTCAGTTTTACACACAGTTATTGTGATATGTAATTTGCGTTAGGTACCCAGTGTTCAATGTTTTCTTATTGATTGTTTCCATAATTATTTCCAAGGCTGTACAGACACAGACGAACATACACATATCACACACAGGTGACCAGGTCTCCCACATGGGCTGGATCTGGTGTAGTCCATTACTTTGCAGACCTCTATATGGTCTTCAGTCACAAAAAACAAAAACAGAAATGAAATTTTTTGTTTATTTTTCCAGTCTGCGACACATTTCTCACCTATTATGCTGGCCCAGGGCCAGCCATCAGCAGCCTCGAATTTTGTTGTTTTTCTCCCCAAACATTCACACTTGAGATTTAGGGCTGCCTGGAGCGCTTATAGCTGTGGATGGTTTTGTACTGCTTGGGTTTCTATGATACGAAGGAGCAGTCGGTGAAACACACACACCGCCAGATTCACAGAAAAACATCCAGGCAATCTGGCACAAAGCAACAGGACAGCTTTTCATTCATTTGCAATACAAGCAGGTTCCAACACCATTATTCTTGGTAAACTCAGATTAACCTACAGTGGCAACCAAACGTCGACTTTTTCAATCTGTGTTTACATTATGAAATCAACAATCCATCCATCCATTCTCTAACTCTTCATGGTCTTGGGGGAGCCGGAACCTATCCTAACAAGCAACAGGTGCAAGGGAGGATATAGGATGCCAGCCCATCACAGTCCAAACACACACACACACACATACACACACACACACTCACACCAGGCAGGGCTAATTTTCCCAGAAACCAATTAACCTACCAGTAAGATATATGGAGGAAACCCACGAGAACACATGGAGAACATACAAACCTTCTCCAGGTAGCACCCCAAGTATCTGATAGCTTTGCTGCCCACAATTTGGAATCATAATGTGTTTAGCAGCCATATCACTCTGCAACTCACAACTGATAACCCACTGAAGCTAAGCAGGTGAGAGCCGGGTCAGTACCTGGATGGGAGACCTCCTGGGAAAAACTAAAGCTGCTGCTGGAAGAGGTGTTAGTGGGGCCAGCAGGGGGCGCTCACCCCTGCGGTCCATGTGGGTCCTAATGCCCCAGTATAGTGACGGGGACACTATACTGTAAACAAGCGCCGTCCTTAGGATGAGACATAAAACCGTGGGCCTGACTCCCTGTGGTCGTTAAAAATCCCAGAGCGTTTCTTGAAAAGAGTAGGGGTGTAACCATGGTGTCCTGGCCAAATTTCCCATTGTCCCTTGCCAATCATGGCCTCCTAATAATCCCCATCTATGAATTGGCTTCATTACTCTGCTCTCCTCCCCACTGATAGCTGATGTGTGGTGAGTGTTCTGGCGTTGCATCATCCAGGTGGGGGCTGCACATTGGTGGTGGGGGAGGGGAGTCCCCATTACCTGTAAAGCGCTTTGAGTGGAGTGTCCAGAAAAGCACTATATAAGTGTAAGCAATTATTATTTAATGGGGATATTTTGCTATTTACTGACAAAGCATTTTATACTGTCACAGTAAAAACAACGTTCTATAAATCCTTCTAAATTAATTCAAAGTATAAACCAAAATAACTGAATGGCATAAGTATTCAGCCTGCTTGAGTCCATATTTGGTTGCCAATTCACCTACCAGTATGTTTCTGGAGTATGGGAGGAAAGCTGTGCACCTGGTGAAAACCCACATGAATGCAGGGAGAACATGCAGACTCCACACAGATAGCACCCCATGCCCGGAATTAAAACCCTGAACCCCAGCACTGCAGGGCAACAATGCTTGCCACTGCTCCACTGTGCCACCCTCACAGAAACTCAAAACCAAGGAAATAATCTAACATTATGGATACACACTGTTCCAGACAGACAGAATAGAAAGTGTGTGGGAGGTGTACTACTGTAATATATGGAAAAAGGGTATTCAGGCTTAGGAACTAAAACTTCAGGAATCAAGAGTCTCTGAAATTATATGAGTCAGACTTGTTAAAAGTATTCTAAAGGTACAGTGCAAGGCATATGCTGTAGACAAAATGCAGATGTTGACTATTAAACACTATAAAAGGAAATTGAGAATGTAATGTGCAAAAAAAGTAGTTTTTATGGGAGACTTCAATTTGTCCCACATTGACAGAGAAAATTGTATAGGAAGATCAGCAGCAGAAACAGACATGGTAGACATCGTTTTAAGATTGCTTTCTTACCCAGTTTGTTGCCTTAGAGGAACTGTGAATATAATGTGGTGTGTTTTTACGTATAGTTTAAAACTTCAAGTGGAATCCACAGCAAACACAATTTCAGGAAGAAATATAAAGTACGATAGAATGGATAAGATAGATATGAAATCAGTGGAAAATGCATGTCAACAGTTTAAATAGATTTTGATGAAGCCCAAATCAAATTACCAAGAGTGAGTAAATTATAGCAAAAACTATAAAGGCCTATCTTAAATCATAACATATGAAATATTATTGGTTATAATATAAAAATCTATAGGAGAAAAGGTAAATAAAGTTCTTTGGTACTTTCAGTATTGAATAACAGAAGAACCATTAAGGATGAAGTAAAATACATCCAGGTCAATAATGAAAAACTTAACAACGAACTCAGGAATTGGCTGATGTATCCAACAAGTATTTCACTCAGGTACTCGCTAAGAAAGTGGTTAATAAAGTGCCTCCAACAGAAGAAGGGAAAAGTTCTTTATTAGATGTTATTTGTTAGAAAAGTGGTTACTTGAAACTCTGAAGTTTGAAAAATCCCTATGGTCCCATGAAGACTGACCACTAATTATAATTGTACCGAGGGAAACAAGAGATGTGATTCAGAATCCATAGTTGTAACTCTTCCAACATCCGCTGTAGACGTGGGTAGTACCCAGGGACAGGAGAATGACTAATGTAGTGCCCATCCACAGAAATGGTGACCAAAGGTATGATGTCTATTAAATGTAGGTGGCTAGAGAACCAAGAGCTTGAGATGGTGCAGTATTACAACATAGTCACAGGGTAGCCACACCCTCTATTGTTTCATCACAAAAAAACTTTTTTTTTCACAGAGCTGTTTTTTCTTCAGTCTCATTTGTCTCAGAGACTTAGTCAGTGTCTCTCCCCGTGTCTCTCTCACAGTCTGGGGCTCTCCAACACAGCCCCGTTGCGTGGTGTCTCTGACCTTTCCAGATACCTTACTCACCTGCTGAACTGAGCACATGTTTCTACAAAGAGGATTGCAGCTGTCAGATATCACCACCGTAACTACCAACAGCTGCATCCTCACAGATGGTAATTAGCTGACTGCCTGTCACAGTAAGGTTATGTAAAAAATATTCTAACTAAATTAGAGGAAAGCACTGACATGGAAATCACATATTATTGCATAGGCAACATGTTAGATTTCTTTGAACCAATAAAACAGTAAAAAATACACACAGTACACACAGAGCATATGATACAGTATACAGTATATAGATTATTGGATTTTAATAGAGATCCTCATAAAAGATTAATTTATAAATTAATGGCAGCAGGCATTAAAGGAAATGTGCTTAGACTGAAAATTGGTTAATGAACAGAAAGCAAAGAGCACAGATAAATGGTAAAAGGTCAATTATGGTGATGTAAGTAGTGAGGTACCACAAGGATTTGTATTAGGACCACAACTATTCCTCACATACATCATCCATCCTTTTTTTAGTGGCTTTATCCAATACGGGGTCACTGGAGAGCCAAAGCCTATCCTGGCAGGATACAAACTGGATGCGACAACAGTCCATCACAGGACACAATTAACAATTTTTCCAGAAACCAAATAACCTACTTGTAGGTCTTTGGATTATGGAAAAACACCAGAGCACCTGGAGGGAACCAACATAATTACATGGAGAACATACAAACCCCAAACAGACAGCGTCTTAGGTCTGGAATTGAACCTGTGGCCCGAATGCAGCTTTTCTAACCACTGCACCACTGTGCCACCCTTAACATACGCATATTATCTCTATTCAGTGTAGTTAGTAAACTTGTCAGTTTTACAGGTAATACCAAATTAGGAGTACTGTACAAGCGACCGGATTAGATAAAGTTAGACTAAGGATTTAGATAAAGTGGGATAGTGTGGGAAACGCCTAGCAGATGACGTTTCATGTGAAAAGAAGCAAAAATATAAACTATAAATACACAACGTAAATTACAGAGAGAAAGGAGGCTACTGAAAAGAAGCATTTAGGTGTTTATGTTGACACCTCATGTTTTAGACACTGCCGTTAAACAAAAGGAGAAACAAAATGTTAAGGTATTGTATGTAGTTAAAGGGTAGAGGTTGAATCAAAGGATGCCATGTTAAAATTGTGTAACATACTAGAAAGTCCCCTTTTTGAATATTGTGTTCAATTTTGGTCAGTATGATATAGAAGAGATATTGTTGCTCTGAAATCAACAACCTGATACATTCCAGAGCCTGTGGCAATGTCCTACACTGACAGGCTGAAGGAACTGAACTCAAGTATTCAAAATTATGAAGAAGGAATGACACAAAAGAAACCTACATGGAAAAGTATTTGAAAACAAGGGGACACTTTATACAAAGTATTGTGAGAGTATGGAACAGCTTTGTTATTGAAACAGATACCCTGGTTTCTCTCAGGATACGGCTGGATGAGACCCTTGGTTTAATCAACTAGTAATGTCCTCAAGGGCCCGACGGGCCGAGCAGTCTCTTCTCTTTTGTAACTGTTCTTAAATTCTTGAGGAGATCCCACTTGAAACTGTAAATGCAACAGTGGGTTCTGAAGGCAACAAGATATACTGTATATTTAAACATAGAAAACTGCCAGCAGTCCTTAAGATCTTACATTTCTCCTTTTGTCTAGTCAGTTACCTGTCGTGACCAGCCCTTTTTGAAGTATACATTACTTCATCATTCTAGTCCAATCTACAGTAGCTGCCTGAACGGCAAACACATCAGACATAGCTAGAGCTGGCAGAGCACTTTCAGAAGACTAAGGTGAAAGGCAGGCGAGGCCCAAGTAAGAAATATCAATAAGATCTAACAAAGCATTTCTCTGAACGCTTCCTGATGAGATTAATAGCTGACTGTCAAACTATGAAGTGCTCTTAGAAGCCATGTGACTGCTTGATGTTTCCTGTCCTGCAGCTGTTCAGAGGATAAGGATATAAATCACACCTAACTAGATTAAATCACATATACTTCAGTAAATGTGATCAAATCAAATCACTACAACTTTGATTCGGACTAATTGTGGTCCCATTAGAAATACACATTCCATACACGTACAGTATGACATGACAATCCATAAATCTCATCATCCATCTATTTGAACCCTAAACCTCCCCCACCCAAAAACACACAACCTTAAAAAAAAACATAATACTCCATGCTAATGATGTAGCATTATAAAAAACTTTACGACTGAATTTTATTAAAATCATTATCAAATGTGATAAGTTACAAAAACACATTTGGATGGAAAAAAAGCAGAAGCAATCAATCCTTATACAGCCTTATAAGAAAAGTGACTAAAAGCTGAAAGCAAAAAATGCTGTCTGTGTCTTCGGGAACTTCAGAATTATAGCTTTTGTCTGGAAAGAAGCAAATTACAAATTAAACTGATCATATAAGAAGTGAGTAAAGCCAAAGTCTATCTTCCATTTTTATGTATTTATTCTTTAAGCCTTTTCTTCAAACTGTCCTGTTTGTATCCCATTACTTCTTATATATTATTTATATTTAATATTCTACATATTAAAGTAGACTTTGCTGTAGTCCTTTGTCTACTTTGGTAGACAAACTAAACAGGTTAGAATACTGAACATGCCGTACTGTATGTGTGTTCTCTATGAAACACTAATAGAAAGACACTTGCAAAACTAACTGATTGACACTCTCAATTTCCATAAAAAGAACATATGTTTCTGACAATTTTTAAACCACAACCCACTTTTTAAACCACATCAGAGTTTGCAATCTATTATCCTGCCTGGGTAGTTATATTACTTTATATTCTCAATGTGTGGACCACAAATGATCAGATAATCTCAATGTGTGCACCACAAATGATGAGATCTTTACCTTTATGTCCTACAATCAGGAGGCCCTTGACCTTCTGTATATTTAAATTAACTCATGTATGTACATGGGTTGTATTATATTTGACTAACAATGCTTTGTTGGAATAAATAAAAGTTTATTATTAAATTAAAATATGCTCTTGTTTAGTGTGTTTTCACACCCCCTTTCCGCTAAAGATATGTCATATTATTCATGCAAAATAGCTACAGGGGTTTTAGATAAACTACTCTCTTTGTAGCTGTGTTCTCACATGGTGGGTAGGGATTTGGACTGCACATGAATTAAGGTAATGATAGAGATTTTCATTCCAGCCTCCCACAAAATTAATAACAATGTGACAGAGCACATATTTCTTTTTTTTCTGACCTGCAATACTTATCATCTTATCCCGGGAAAATCTCTTACTTGTATCATTCCCCTGTTTAATTCAGGAGGTATTTCAACACCAAATACATCACAGAAGTCTGTTTTGTACTCTGACTGCATTCTAATGAATTATGATAGACACATACAATGCCTTGCAAAGGCATTTAGACCCTTTTTATGCTGTCCCATTCTGTGAAATTATTTATTCACAATTTAGTTTATTTAAAACCTGAAGGCTCAAACTGAAGATTTTTAGGGGTAAGGGAAAATATGGTAAATAAACTAAAGAGAAAAACGTTTATGAGTCACATAAACACAACAATTTTCTGAGCTAGGGTTGTCATTTTCATATACAAGGGTTAATGAACTCCACTTTGGTGGCACTGAGTGAAATAAAGGGAAAGCTTATTAGTTCAGGAGTATTTTTAGGCCTTGTCTCCCTGTGGTCTGATGCCATATGACTATGTGTAAGTGCCTGTCCAGCTGTCCTGCGTGCTGAACCAACACCTGCACTGTTGCTGGCTACTCTCCAACACGAGCCACTTGAGCAGGGGTCCTATTCCTATAGACACCCAAGGTCTGGCTTGGCTCCAGTCCCCTGCAGTAAGCACTAAAAGATGAATGAATCTCAGAGGCCAGTTTAACCTTCAGTATGCCTCTACCAACTTCCTGCCTGACCAGGATATATTATCCAAGGCCAGGCTCGATTATTTTGGAAGATTTGGTTTCCATTGTAACCATATCGGAGCTCCAGTGTAACCATGGTTACAAACTTTAAAACACAAAAGCTCCAAACAGCAGTGGAGATTGAGGCGGTTTACCCTTCTCTACAGTGATGTGAGGTGCAAAATGGGTAAGAAAGAATTGGATTAAAAAAAAAATTCTGTGTCAGTTTCGACAAGATGGTTAACCGCTGTGCTTGTATATTGACCTAACTGAAAGGGATAGCATGCTCTGAAAGTTCAAGTTGTGTGAAAATGGAGCTGTGTAAAAGAAATTTAACACATACCTAACAGTTTTTGCACTCTCTTTTTTCTTTCCATTTAAAAGTGACGCTGTTTGCAAAGACAGCCTAGGCCTCCCCTCAGTGAAAAAAGTAAACGGACATATACTGCACCGTAAGCATACTTGGCCATTTGGTAGGCAGCTAGATAGTTAGTAACAAATTGATCCAAAGTTTTCTATAAAAAAGAAGACAGTGTATCTTCAGCAACATGTCTGGTTAGCTTGCTTCAGACTCCCATGAGTCAGTCTTGAACAGTACTTCCCGTTCTTGGTTTCAAATGTGCTGCCATATAGTTCCCTCTTGTGTCCACTGGTTCGTATTTTATCGCTGACTCTGAAGAATCATTAGGTTGACCTTGTCAAAGCCTTTGAGGATTGTGAATAAAAACATGAAAATGTACAAAAATGTCCATAAAGTGTTTTTACAATATCCTACAGCTTATTTATTATTTATATTTCCATACATTATTTACCAGCTTATTTTTCTTTTTTGGTATTTAGCCCTAGACAGCCATTGTTTTCCCACGTGGTGTAGAATTCTTGTAATTATTGCCTCTGCTGTTCAAATCCCTTAACTCTGAAGCACCTTCAGCACTAGGGACATGAGCTCCTAGCTGGACAGCTACAAACCAAAATTTGTATATTTGTAAAGTTAATAAATATATTCCTTGGTAAAAAGGAAGGATATTTTTAAAGAACACATGCCAAAAATATGCAAGTGAATGTAATAAAAAATATTAAATTTTACAGTGATTTTTAGGGTGTCATTCTGCCTGGTAGAGAGGTTTACTGAAGGCCTCATTAGAGTTCTTATGCCACTGGGTGTCTTACGCTCCTGGTAGGGTTACCAATGGGGGCAAGGTCAAAAGTGAAGCCTGAGACAAACTACAACAAAACACCGCACTAAGACAGCATGGGCAGCTGGACAGAGCAGGATGAACTCTGGGAAGATGACTGGGAAGGCAGCTGAAAGTTGCGAGGGAAGAGAAACACCCTCCTCTTGGTCTTCCATGCTAGACAAAGTTTTCTCTTCCACCAAGACTTGTGTGGCTCCTAGGGTGTAATGGCTCCTCCACATTAAAACTCCTCATGTGCAGGCTACTGGCCCCGCCCACAAAAGCCATTTGGCGAGTGGTGATAGGAGCCACTAGGAGTCCCTAGTTACGTACCAGTATGCAGGTGGTGAGTGCAACATTGTCATCCTGGGCCCATCTAGATTGGGTTACAGTGAAGCATTTTTAATTGCATTGAGCAGAACTGTGCATTAGGAGCCTCTCTGCTGAGTCTTTAAGGGGAATGGTCTAAGAGAAGGTGTCTTATACATGGGTACATCCACCTTCTCCATTTTCCTGTCCACTATCACCAGACAAAACCTAATGCCAGAAATAAAGTAACATTGGAACAAGTAATAGGTTTATTCAATGCTGAAAAAAAGAAGAAAGAAAACTGCAATGAAGCATACAAAAGCATAGGACCCTAACCCTGAAGATCAGTAAACATGGTTTCTTCACCATCCTACTCCCGATCATCAGAACCAAAAAGGAAGACATATTACGCTGGGCCCACCACTCCACAGTGGGGTGTGTCGACGCCCAGCCTTGCTGTTCTCCAGCAGGGTGTGTCACAGTTCAGCAGCAGGCATTCATGCCTTCACTCTGCCTTGATAGCTGTGGAAACAGTTGATACAGAGCACCTGGCTTTAGTAAGAGCTTTCACTGTAGCAGTGAAACCCAGTGGCTCTAATTGTATTTAAACCCCACTCAACCTCTCCTCGGCGATCTAAAATCATCGTCTTCTCTTCACTCATGAGACATGCTTCCTAGCGGAGACCTTCCTGTTCCTGGTTTCCAGTTTCCTCGGGTTCCATCTGGAGGCTTTTAACCATGGCTGTGCTGCTCAGAAGATTCCAGTGGATGAGGTCCGGATTAAGACAACTGGTGCTTGGAAAGATGGCACCTGAGAAATTGGTTCTGTCCTCCTCCAGGCACTTCCCCAGAGGATGGTCGGCCAGGATGCTTCATCGACATCGCACACCTGGCCTGTTCTTTAGAGGAGGCCCCCTTAAGGACCCGTCTCCTCTTGCCATCTGGCCGGACTGCTCCTGTTCGGTGTTCCTTGCCTGCCCTGGGAGGTCAGCTCTGGACCTTTGTGGCTCATCCCTTTCCTCACCGGCCTTCCCTGCACTACAGCCCACCTGCCTGCACCCAGGGCGACTCCAGCGTGCTGTCTGCCTTCTCCCTGGGGCCTCCTTTTCCTGGGAGCCTGGCTGCAGGAATTCGCTCCTGGACAGACACCCTGATGGCCCCTGCACCAGTTTCTGGTCTGTGGACTGTAGTGGACAGTTCACCCTCAGTCTGGTACAGAGCTGTGCCGGCCCGATCTTCCCCCTCTTCCTGAGGTGCAGTGAGCCGGCCACTCCCCCTAGTCTGTAACACCTTCGGCATCACCCCATTACCTAGGGGGGAGGTGCTGGCCATGAAACTACATTGACAGAGAGGAATCAAAATTGTGGAATAACTTGCATGTCTCACTGAAGACAAACATAATAATAGTTGATATTCAACCCAGAATCCGCTGCACCAGCCTTGTCTTTGATAAACCTTCTACTTTGCTGGGTGTTCAACAACACTGGTATCAGAATACACACTTCTCTTGTAGTTTATAGAGCAGTGGTAATCCCAGTGGTCCTCAGGTATGCACAAACATATTTACATTCTATCTGAAAATAAAACACTCATGTAAGGAAGGCCTTAACTGCAGCAATGAATTATAGTTATTAATAATACTTGGATCTCCGTCCAATCACAGCAAAATGTCTTCAAATGTCTCAATCATCTTAATGACTTTGAATATCTGTTACTTGTTTATAGTTCAGGCATAACTGTGCTTTCAAATGGTAGTCCAGCAGATGATATTAACAACCATGTTAATCCACTCTAATTAAGCAGATTGAATTAACAGTGCATACTGTAAATCATGAGATGGTAATCCAAAAATGCCATATTCATATTCATGAATATGAATATTCATATAACATATTCACAAATATTTTTTTTAATCAACAGAAAACCAAGTTCTGATGAATTCTGTGAGCAAATGTCAATTACATGACCATCTTTGGTGTACCTCACTCCCAAGAGCACCTAGTGTGTTTTAAATTAAGAATTTCCTTGAAATTCGGTTAGATTAGTCGTATACTTAAAATGCACATAGAAAAACCCAAAGACTTAACAAGGATTTTTTTAATTAACAAAGGTATAGTATTTACCACTTTTACAACGATCACAGATATTAAATACATCCATCATCATTTCAAATGAGCATAGCTCATTTTCTTAATTCTATAGTAATAAAAACACAAGTGTATTTTTAACTGTGATAACATACCTCACACAAGGTACTTTAAGAGTGTCTGTAGCTAAGACTTGAATTCACAATATTGCTTCAAGTTCTTACGTGCCTCTTAATTTGAGAAACTATGCAGAAAAAGCAGACTGTGGAGGAGAGACACTTTTGCATATACATTAAGTAAAAAAATGGAAAACAGCTGATATTAGGAAGGATCGCTTGGTAAACTGCTGATTAAAACCTACTACAACTGGAGGTTCCTCTCTTCCTTGTAGAGAAAATGTCAAAGCATCTCTTCTCTATTTTTTGCATGGTGGCTTTTAGATTGTGAAGCAAACAGATGTCAGATTTGGCAGTGGCTTTCTCAAAGTGAGTTGCAGAGCAAAGAGAGACCATAAAATTGTATTGCCCCATCTGCTTCTGAGTTTCAGAGAAACAAGAGGCACAAACCCTTGAAACGGTATTAATCCCTTGATTGTCAAAGAATCCCAGGAACAGGAATGAGCTGAATAATATAGCTTTCAATCAGATGGCTCTTTATAAAAGTCATAACTCTCTGTTTATGAGCTTTCAACAGGTGTTCACAGCCAATAGATATCTGCTTTAGAGATGGTTTTGAATCAGAAAATGAGTCTAGTCAAGGGAGACAGTTTGTTTTGGTGCGTTTCACACATTTGAATTCCTGATTTGTTCAGCCTTGTTTATTTAATAGTAATTCAGGGCTCTATCTTTGATAAAGAGCAGTAGGAATGTCGCTGTTTATTGTGGTGTGTTAAATGCAGGGGCTCTCAGGTGCTGTCTGTGACACTGATCCTCATATGACCCTCTCAGCATGAAAATCTCCTGTACAGTATGTTTCTGCTTGGAAAAGATTCTTATATCTTTTGCATTTTTCTCCTAACTTATTTCCTTCTTGTTGCATTTCTCTTCCATGATTTCTCAGTTGTTTCACCGTCTTTCATTGTTCATCTCCACGCTAAATGTAACACTATGTTCGGAAGCTCAATGTGGAAGCAGTGGACACCTCGAAGAATGAAATATACTGGTTGGACAGAGCACAGATTGCTCAGACATTTTTCTTTCCTTGAATAAGTAGCGTTACCATGGAAAACAAGAGTCAGACAGAAAACAATGGTAAATAAAAAAAGAATAAATTAATTCAGAATTAAATAATAGATGGTACACAACAATCTGAAATAGAATTTCTTGTTAAATAAGAGTCACAGCAAAGGGTGTATGATGCTTAGACATGACGCAGGAGAAAACAAGTATGATAAAATGAGAGTGTTGTTGTCTAGTCTGAAAAATATGTCAACTATCCATCAGTGCTGTCCTGGCAGTTAGAAATATTAAAAAAAACCTTCAACCGGTGTATTACAAAATTAATTTAAACATAAACACATTAGAGTGACATGGTTGTGCAGTGGTTAGCATTGCTGTCCTGCTGGCCTGGGGTCCTGTGTTCAATTCGAGACCTTGGGTGTTATCTGTGTGGAGGTTAAATTGGACCGAATTGAAAGTCGGTGTGTGCGTCTGTAGCTGTAGTTTCCCTGTGATGTGACTAGAGTCTCATCCAGGGTGTATTGTGTATTGCACTAACCATGATAGACTCTGGCTCCACCAAAGCCTTGTATTGCATAGAGCAGTTAGAAAATGGATGGATGGATAGATAAACAGATTATTTATAATTACATCATTCCACACTCAAGTAGGACATTACAGCGCTGTATGTTTTAGTTTTCAGTGTAATACCAACAAAAGAACCAAAGTAAATCCTGACTCATTAATGGATGCGACACTGAACCAAAATGTAAATCTTGGGATTTAGATAATAGTCTAAGTTAGTGTCAAATGAAGTATGAAATTCCCACTGGGCTTTGAGTATTCATGGAAATATTCACTTTCACACACTACTCTGCCCGATAGGAGATGGTGATTTACATAGAAGACAAGCTGAGTGCATATAAAAAAGTATTGTGGTGAAAAACACTGCACTGTTTGGATTCAGAAGAATTACAGAGGCAGTATAATAGTTCAATATAAACTGCACCAGTTCAAGCTACAGTACTTGAGCACGCTAGCAAACATTTGGAACAGTCACGGTAATGCCGGTTTTGTACACATGCACCAGTCCAGGAGAGAAAGGCTGGGGGAGGTGAGAGTATTTATAAACCTCCCGGTTCCTGATGACAAAGATGACGTGGGGACCCATCCTGGCTGACGTGTTACTGTTGGCTCCCGCAGGCATTGGTGTCCAGAATAGGCATTTCCCTTACCCACGATCCCCATGCCACCTTGACCCATTAGCCCCCATAATACTGCAGGCCTTGGCTCGCTGTATTAATATGAAAACAGAGGTGAATGCAGGACATGCTAGAGTAAAAGGACAACAAAAAACTTTCATAGACATACAAAATTCAAAAAAAGTCAGCCAAAAACTATTTTTCTCATATTTTTAGGATTAGAATTACTAAACATGACTAAATAATCACACTGAAAATGTTGTTTACTCTCTGTCTTCAGCATGGAATAAACCTACCATTCGTTCCTTTGCAGACTACGCATGCTGCTGCAGCATCAAATCATAATTGCAATTTATATTGAGATATTATTTAGATTCATTACTACAATGCAAATTGTGAATTTTGTACTCAATACGAACGCTTAATTAAAACGTATTGCTGCACGCAACAACCTTCAGAAATAATTGTCCTGCTGTTTTTACTGGACTG
The DNA here is from genome assembly GCF_040954835.1 of Lepisosteus oculatus. Classification (NCBI taxonomy): domain Eukaryota; kingdom Metazoa; phylum Chordata; class Actinopteri; order Semionotiformes; family Lepisosteidae; genus Lepisosteus; species Lepisosteus oculatus. The sequence continues at coordinate 40,402,665 of NC_090696.1, read as the reverse complement.
TGGTGTGAGGTTTATCAGAAGTACCACATGCTATTAGAGTTTTTCATTTACAGTAGGGCCTGCAGGATGTATCTTTTCCAGTTCCTGAAATACAGTTTTGGATTTGCCAGTATGTTTATGACAGGAATCGGTCATTGTAAAATATATCTGTGTCCCTGCCGTTTATACCTGTAATCAGAAAACATGACCCTTTTGATCACAATGTTTAATTTAACAAAGGTTAATATCCCTGTTTCTCTGAATTTACCCATTTCAAGCTCTCGGTCTCTTTTGAGCAGTTTCGAAAAAGACAAATGTTCTTCTGTATTCAAAATTAATTGGGCTGTGAGGTGGGGCCATTTCTGCTGTTGCTTCTCACTGGTATCCCAGCTCAAAGGGAGATTAAATAAAAGAATTGGTCAGTAATAAAAAGTAAAAGCTAAGAGAGTTACAGAGAATGCTGGGTTTTCCTAAATGTGGTTATAACTTTAAAGGTACTGTATGTTAGTAGTGGAGCACAAGAGGCCATTTATCTTGTGGAAAGACAAGGTCATTTTTATTTATTGATTAATGTATCTTCTTTTTAATTAGGCACATACCCCAGAGGTGTGCTACCAAATGCTCTGTAAACAACCAGCAGTTTAACAGGCAGATCAGAAATACGTCGCAGTATCTGAGACATGAATAATACACTTTTGGATTAATTAACTGGAACAACTTAATCCTTGTACAAAATAAGCACTGCAGGATTCCAAAGACCCTTCCAATTTCACCTTAATTGCTGCTGTAACTCTAGCTTGGGCAAAGCACTGACCCTTGTGAACCAGACGTTTTTTAAGCAATAATGAGGCGTTTGTTGTGCAGAAGATGCTCTTAATTGGTTTATATATTGATGTTCGCGAAGTATAATAGCCTAACATCGGGGCTAGGGTTAACACAAAGAGTGTTGTAATAAATACTTTCTGAAAAAGTTCATAAGTGCTCTCAGCCAACAGGTCATGCAAAGCAGCAGAACAGAGGTTACCCCTATGCAGATGCATGATGTCTGATAGTGTGTAAGGAACAAGTTGAAGTCCACAAGAATGCAAGAGGGTCGCACAAAACTGAGAAGCCCATTCAAGCCCTTTTTTGCCTACTTGTTTTTCTCATCTTTCCAGGAACTTAATTTGGCTGTTTCACTGTTCCCATGAACACTCACAAAACTTTGTTTCCAATCCAAAATAAATGTTTTTATAATTACTGCTGGTCCTCATGTCCTTGTTTCTTCACTCACCTAAAGTAGTACATTGTGTACACTTAATCAGGACATTGAAAGTGAATAGTAACACAGCTCCCTTAAATCTATAACATTCATTTTAGACCAACTATTCTAGTGGCATTTCTCTGTATTCATTTCAGGGCAATGTAACATTTACATTTATGAGGAGCCTGTAAAGTACTGAAGGATCACATAAAGGCTTATTCCATGCTGAAAGGAAAAGAAAAGGGACACGAAATTTCAACTGTGGAGCCTCAGCTTCTGGTGACACCCAAAGAAGGCTCCATAGCCGAAATGTTGTGTTTCTTTTCTTTTTCATTTCAGCATGGAATAAACCTTTACCTGTTCCTTTGTAGCCTTCGCATGTTGCCGCTGCTACTTACTTGAAGTACTTAAGGATGTCAGTCTTCTTGGATTTGCTTTGCTGCTTCTACGGCAGGGCTGCACAACTCCAGTCCAGGGCTGCAGATGTTACAGTTCCATTTCAACTGAACCTTTTGAGTCTTGAACAGGGACGACTAAGAGGGGACCTGAAACAAGTATTCAAAATCCTCAAAGACATTGACAAAGTCAGCCCCAACGACTTTGTCAAAATAAAGAGTGAAACCTGAACCACAGGACACAATGGAAAGTATGTGAAAGTGCTTTAAAAACAAAACAGAACGGGAGGCACTTTGTTACCCAAAGGGTTGTGAGTGTACAAGTGTTACCAACCACCTGTGGTTGAAGTCGATACCTTGGCCACATTCGAGAAAAATGGGCAAGATGGGCAGAATGGCCTCTACCTTGTTAAATTTTATGTTCCCGACCTACAAAAAGGTGATCTTTTCTTCTGAAACAATAAGTTCAGTTAAGCATTTAAGTTCAAATGTGGAATGGAACCCACACCTGTGGACTGAAGTATCTGCTGGTCTACCATGTTTGCAAACCCCAAGCCTATACCCACAGATTTAAACCTATTAATGTATTTTGCTACATTGTGTAAGCTTCCTGTATTCTGCCATTTTCACCTGATTTAAAATTCACAGGACATTCCTTACCAAAGAAAAAGCCAGGCAGTGCTGTTGCCCTTTACACAAAACTCTCTGGGAAGCTGGTGCTTTCTCAGTCTGAGGTCATCATTAACTGGTCTGAGAGCAAATCAAATGGAATTCTCGAGAATTAAAATGGTGGCATTAATAATAGTCCAATAAAAAAAATAATGAATCTATTTTTGTTGTGATGTTCTGAGGTGCACAGTAGTGCCAAAACACACAACTAGCTGGTTTGCCACCTGCAGACTTGCTCTTTGTCCCCTAGTGAGCTCTTGGCAGTGCTATATTTCAGTGAGGTTTCTCTAACAAAATGAGATGAAAGTTTACAAACAGGAGGTGGCCATTTGGCCAATTCGCCTGTTTGGTCGTTAGTAGTTAATTGATGAAAGGATCTCATCCTGCCATTTCTTGAAAAAGGCCAGGCTATCAGCATCAACAACATGGCTGAGTGGCTTGTTCCATACTCCTCCTACCCTTTGGGTAAAGACGTACCTCCCATTCTTGGTTTTATCAGCATTTCCACACAATTCCCACATGTGCCACCTGGCTTGTGTTTCACAGTACATTCTCTAGAAATCTGCTGGGTTTGTGATTAGTAGTACTGCCTTACTTGCAATAAATTACTGAGACAGACCTATGTGTAAAGCGTTCTTGTTTTCACAAGCTGTAAGATGTTTGAAAATGCCTGCGTGCCACTGCTCCTGAAGAAGGTGTACAAGAATCCCTGGCTTCGGGTTGTCTGTTCCCTTTCCCAGCTCCACTGTCATGTTCAAGGCAATGCGTGTAATGCTTTTGAATTGGGAACTTGGCATTCAAGTCATGTTGAAAAGAAAAGGTGCTAGCTGGGAGACACTGCTGTCCACGGTCACTACTCTAACCCACAGGAGGAGGCAGATCTGTGAATGCCTTTCTCCTGTCTGTGTCATCTTCCATCGCTGTGAATGATGAAAGGCCATGACCTGCATGTTACTGGGGTGTCAGCAAGTATTGGAGTCCGATCCTTGTGATCAGGGCTGTTACTTCCCACTGGGATCCAAGCTGCCAAAGTATCAGGGCAAGGGCATCAACACACACACTGTGCTTTTCTTTGGGATGTGATTTTTTACAAGCAGGGTAAGCAGGTCTAGAGTAGCAAAGTCCTTATGACAGACTTTCCCTAGTATACAGAATATGAAGATTACATAATGAAATCTGTAATGTAAGAACATTTTGTTGCTTGTCTGAAGAAACATACATTTCTTCTGTTAGAGAGAAAGGTGTCAGTCTTTGTCATGCTTTCTAACATAAGTGGAATAATGAAATTAACTAGATAAATTAAAAATTCCCAGATACACAGTTTGTGAAAACCACAAAGTAGACTTTATAGATTTAAAAAATCTTAGCCCTAAATCTAGATTGCCATTTACCAGACTGTATAATTTCAGTTTGTCTGGTTTTGATCTAAAGTGCTGCATTTGTCCTTAGAATCATTTGACTTGTGTATAATTCTGAAATTGGCATCATTTAAGAGCTGGCACTTTCCTTTGCTGTACTGCGGTTTGTACCAAAACTGTGAAATTGGGGGATATTTAGCTTTCTCCGTTTTTAGCTTGCAACATATTTATGCATAGCTCTTATGCACCATCTAGAAAATGCTCTTAAGCATTGACAGCAGGCTATTTTATTTATTTTCATGTTTAGTACAATGTTAAAGGCACACTAGCAGGTAATGAAGGCTGAAATGATTAAATGAATGATAGATCCAGTCAGTTTAATCCTTCATTGTGATATACAAGTATGCTTATGATATTTAGCAATATCAATATCATACAGAGAGATATTCAGTCATCTCACTTTCAAGTCAATAAAATATTGTCTTTCTAGGAGCAACTTTGAATGTATGAAGTAGCCTATGTACATTTTAAAATTTATACTTAAAACAAAATTAAAGGGTTCCCCAATGGAAATAATGACTATTTTAAAACCTCAAAATGACATTTAGAAAAAGAAAAAAATATATTTTATGAATTATTCGTGGTATACAGATAGTGTAACAAGAAATGAAATACAACTGTACAAAGATCAGTATTATGAGAATTGACTTTAATATGTAAACCTCCAATCATACTTAAGTGCTTGGTACTCTGCTCATAGCACGGTTATATACAGTGTGGTTGATTCAATTTTATACAAAAAAGGTGCTTAGTCATATTTTGTTGTAAAGTTTAAAATAATATAAAATGAAATGTTATTCTTGTCTGTACTTTGTGTTTATTATTCATACCTGCAAACAATGTTCAAGAACAGAAGACAGTTTGAAAACTAAAGGAACCCAGCCAGTTTGTTTAATTAATCCAAAGATCTCATCCAACTGCTGTCTCAAATTCACAGCTGGGTGGGTTGTTTCACACTCCCACAACCCTTTGTGCACAGAAATACCTGCAGCTGTCAGTTTGAAATTTGCTGTCCTGTAGTTTCTATTTTTGCCCTCTGCCTTGGGGTTCACTATTGATTCAGACAAAGTCAATTTAATTAAGTTTCGTATCGCTTCTTAAGGTTTTGAGTACTTGATTTAAGTCCCCTAGTAGTCTTCTGTTCAAGACTAAAACAGTTCAATTACTTTAGTCTGTCAGTGTAGGATATTCCACTGAGCCTGGGGAATGTACTGTATCTTAATTTAAAATAATTTTAGAGTATCAATATTTTCTTGTTACATGGTGATCAAGATTGTATACAGAATTTCAATTTTTAGACTTAAAAGTGCTTTATAAGTTTTTAACTTAACATCCTTTTATGTTTTTTTATAAATTGTTATGACTTTTAACTAAATATCATAACAATTTAACAAGTTTATTGCTTCACAAGAGTGTCTGGAAGAGGTAAATGAAGTCAACATAAACACCCAAGTTTATTTCATAAATAAGTAATTCAAACTTAATGTTGCTCATCCTCTATTTAGAAGTTTATTTGACTCTGCATTTGTCTACAGTAATATTATCTGTCAGGTTTTTGCCCAGATTCAGGTTATACCAGATTTTCCCTTTGCAGCTTTGTCAATGTGCTATTTTGGACTCATCTGTGAACTTGACTAGTTTACCAGCAATGCCCACATCTAGATAACTGATATAACAACAGCATCACCTTGTTAGCCATATACAATTTCTTGCTCTCCATGAGACACAGACACATAGACAGGGAGAGAAGCTTGGGGTGAGAGCACAGGGTCAGCCATTGTACAGCACCTCTGGAGCACTTGGGGTTAAGGGCCTTGTTCTGGCCCAATGGAGTAGGATTCCTCTGCCAGCTGCGGGATTTGAACCAGAAACCTTCCAGCCACAGGCGCAGATCCTTAGCCACAGAGCCACCACTCCATACAATATCCCCTTGGAAAAGCAGTGGTTCTAATACAGTTCCATGTGGTTCTCCATTATTACATTACCCTAATCATTAAATGTACTCTGTTTTCTATCCATTGACCAGTTTGTCATCCAAAAGTACATTTTTCCTTGAGTGCCCACTACCTGCAATTTGAGAATTTTACATTTTCTAAGAGGAGCTTTAGCAAAAGCCTTCCAAAAAATTGAGTTGTAACATATTCCACCCATTACTGCTGATACTTGCTCAAAGACATCTAACAGGTTAGTTAAGTAACATCTTCCTTTTTGAAATCCATGCTGTCCAACACAATCCTATTACAATATAGATGATTCACTTTTTTAGTTCTAATTACAATATTATATGCAGAAGAAGGAAAGCTTTTTAGGATGGATGGGCACTATATTAACAATTTTCTACTCAACAGGTGTTACTTGAGTAACGGCTGGAAATGTTTTGCTAATGATCTATGAATAATATTTTGTGTTTATTTGAGGAGAATTGGCAGAATACCATCAAATCCTAGAGGTTTTTAAGTGCTTCTAGTGTGTGCATCTTCCATGGTATTTAATATAGAACTTCGTCTTCTCTCAAACCACAGTAAATGTCAGGCTTTGTCGTTGGTCAGTACCTGAATGAAATATTAATTTAATACCAAAAATGGTCAAATAATACCAATTTTTGTTTCTATGACACTTCTCCATTTTCTGTTGTTTACCTTAATTGTTTGTTTTAGCCTCCATCTCAATGTTTTTCTCTTCTTTTCTTGGTCTTTCTGATATCATTGTTTACTTATGTTTGAAGTTCATTATACTCCTTTTTCCCTAACAGGATCCTGTAGTATTTTAATCATTTTTAGGAGGGTTCTTTCTCTGCATATTTTTCTTAATTAACTTATCAAACTGCCTCGCCTGCTGCTTTCCAGCCTTTGATTTGCTTACTCCTGGTATGATTCTATTTGGTGTTCAAGCAGAATATCTTTAAGCTGTTATCATCCATGACCTACTGATTCCATATCTATCCTATACCATTCTACTTCTCCTAAACTCTGTCTTAAACCTTCAAATTCTGTTCAAAGCCAGATATATTCACAGTTGTCTAACAGTTCTCTTACCCCTGTTTTCCTCAGTCTGTCTTCATGACCTGAAAACACTGACTAAATACGGGCATTTCCTTCAGTTCAGTACATGTTCTTAACCATGTCTGCCACTTTGTTTTAAGCTACTTGGATTAAACAAGATGTCACTGATGGTAATAAACACTTTTTGCTTTACACATACTGAACATCCTTGCTGTCATTAAATGGCTTCTTTTTAATTAACATGTCAAGTAATATGTCACAATCCATGGTGTATGCCTAACACTACACTCTACAAATGTTTACATTTCACCTAGCTTATGCTCCTGTGCCTGAATTCTCTTTTTAATGTATAGTTCTATGCTCCTGTCTTTCCTATCTGTTCTGTCTCTCTTTTCCTATCGCTCCTGAATGATGTGGATTAACTAAAGTTGCGTTTTTACCATCACTCTCCATTAACCACTCTCCATTAATTGATTTGAGTTATATCGTAATCACTTGCTAATGCGGTAGCATTTTATTTTGTTCTACTACTGTGATTACCCGGGCCTTTGAAGTTTTGTTTTTCCCATGTTGTTTGAGTCTTCCATAGTCTCCACGGTTTTTCTCTCATGTATTTTTGGTGGCAGCTGCAACTTACTGAACAGCAGGATCTGTGATGGTGAGAGCTGCTGTCCTGAGCTCGCTGGTTTCCAAGTTAAGCAGACTTGCATGGCCATGTGACATTAGATGACACGTCTGCATCCTGTCTTCATTAACAAACTGCAAACAGCTCCCTTCTGTCAGCTATTCCAGTTTAGTGCTTTCCCAATTAGATATGCGTATCACTAGAATTTAGTATTTGCACGTTCCACCATCTCATGGTATTCTCTCAGTTCCTACAGCTCCTTCCCCTGTCCACCATTTGTTTTCTATGTCCACCTGGATATCCTAGTAGCTTTCAGCGATGGAGTCTACCCAGTCTGTGGGACCCCAAGTACTGCTTGGTTAACCACAGCTATTGTGCATTGTCAAAATGTGATAAGCAAATTCTAAAGTATAGAGCTAGAAATATGTCTAGTCACTACCTTAGTTGTTCACTGGGGGTTAAGGCCCAGAAATCTGTAAACCTGCTTTGTGACAATGTCTATAGTAAAAAGTGCTATCCACACAAAACTGAATTGAGATTAAATGACTTTAAACGTGAAAGATAATTTAAAAGAGAAATAATCCGATGAAAAGCAGCAATGAGAATGCCATGAGTGTGTGTGTGTGTGGGGGGGGGGGGCGGAAATAACACAAACTGCCTACCTATGTGCACCCATGCACTGCATATTAATCAAACGTGCAGCCTCTGGAAAGGAGTCCATTTGCCAAGGGAGGAGAGGGCTAACTGCTGCAAACAGGAGAAAATATGCAGATGGTTCTGAAACCTATGACGATCATAACTCTTATTGACACTTCACAGGCATGATCCTGGGGAGGCTTCAGTGTCTTAGAGCATGCTGACTCAGTCAATAAATTTATTTTTGATCCGCAATGAGTCCAAAGTGATGCAGTTTTATGGGGCGGGGGCATAAATCAAGCACTTCTGTATGTGGCACAAAATGATGAAGGGCTACAAATGAAATAAGTTGAAATGAAAGTTTTATGAAGGTGTGTGTGAAATTCCCATTTAAAAAAAATATGTATGCAAATCCATTCATTCATGTACTTTGAAAAGTATGGGTAGGTAGGTAAATGCAATTCAATTCAATTCAAGATGCTTAATTGGCATGACCAATCAGTAAAATCAGTGTTGCCGAAGCCATTCAAAGGACAGAGCATTTTATGTGGAACTTGATGGAACAGGGTAATAATAAAAGAGATCCCGCTGGATTAAATACTGGGTGCACATTCAGGGAGATACAGCATATAATCATATAATAATCATCATCATCATCAGGGTAGAAACTTAATATAGTAAACTTAAAAATTTACAAGAGACCTCACACCTGAAGAAGGCTCCACGGCCGAAACGTTTTCTTTCTTCTCTTTTAAACATGGAATAAACCTATTACTTGTTCCTTTGCAGCCTACACACGTTGACCCAGATACCCACCTGAACTAGTGTAAAAACATATTTAAAAGAGTATAAAGTGCTCACATACTTTAGGTGCAGGACCTGGAAAAGAAAATATTCTCCCCATACCAAGTCCCCCAGTTTTTCTCTGTGAGTCTTAAACACACTCTGCATTGCTTTAGCACTTTATTGGTGTGGAATGGTTTTAGACTCTAAATTAAATGTCCTCCACCTTAGACCCCAAACTCAGCTGTACAGTTCACTTTCAGCTCTATAAGATGCTGTAGACCTTTACTACATTTCAGAAAAAGTTTCAACCCCACCCTCCCACCCCTCAAAAAAAATGTCCACCACATCACTTCTAACAAAGAAAATGCAAAGTGTTACAAAGATAATAGAAGAAGCTGTTTTGACAGATCAAGCAGTGGTTGGGCACAGTGCATATGCCTTTCACAGGAGTTCCTTTCACTGAAGTAACAGGAGAACAGTGAAAACTGATTCCCAACCTCCCCCTCAGCAATCAGTGGACCATTTAGTAATCAATCATAATGTCATGACAGGTAAGTGGGTGTATTTCTTTAATACTTTAGTTCATGTAAGAAGTCAGTGTCTACATTTGCTCTGTATTCCTCGTGAAAACAATCAGCCTTTTCTTTTAGTGACCTAAAATACAAAGTGTTTTGGATGCCTTTACAGCAATAGGAAATGCTTGAGCTAAAACTAGTCCGTGCCTTCCCTCTACATGTATTTTACTTTCACTGAAGACAAACCCTTTGGGCTACATAATCATTCACCCACGTTTCCCTCATTTGTCTCATGACGTCAGGAAAATTAAGGGGAAAGGGGGTGTTGATATTCAAATTAGCCATACTAATTGTTTTAACAAATGATCGACCACGTTTTCTGTGAAGTCCTAAATGAAGTAGCTTCTGCACATTGAGGAGAAAACATGAGGAGAGTTGAGAACCTCCTCTGACAAGTCCATCTGGTGTGACCAAACATCATTTTACACTGAATGGCAGAATGTCAAGGAAGCCACATTAAAGAAGGGACCACTTGGCCCAGTGAGTTTATTTGGTTCTATTTCTCTTCAATCCCAAGGCCAGTACTGGTTGTATTGGGAACAAGCCTCCTAAGTATGAAATCCATTCTGGAAAGGGATAGTTTAGTGTAACCAATTGAATTTCATTCACAATATAATGTCTTTGGGAGTCAGGCTGAAATGAGAGTCCCCTGGGAAAAAACTGCAAGCAAGGAAGAATGGAAAATCCATAGTCATATGTCCAAAGCTGGAATCAAAACCAGGACTCAGAAAATATGAGACAGCAGTGCTACTACACTACTCCAGTAGTAGTTTGAAAATTGTTTCCCAATGATTGAAATCTCATGTTTAGGTGTCGTTGTTGGGCCAACGAAATAATAGGAATCAGCTTCTACAATGATGAAACCTGTGTGCTCTCTTTCTCTTTTGTTCAAGTACTGCACCTAAAAACAAACAGCTCATTACAAATAAATTGGTTTAATGTACCATCCAGACGGTTCTTGTGATTTCCAGACTGTTTGTGCTGTATCTGAAACGTGTTTCACATGAAACTGGAGGGGACAAGAGAGGGTTCGAGTCTGACATCACAAAATCCTTGAATTTGGGGAAAAAAATCAATTCAGCAGAACGTGTGGTAGCTTTTCAGAAGACATGATGAGCAACAATAAATTGAAAGCAAGATAGTTACACCCAGCTGTTATAATCTGCATTAGATGTCACAGAAACACCTCTTAGTCTGCCTCTGAGTCTCTCCTCTCTCCATCATCAGACCAGTGATAGTGCACATGCTAGATGTCCACATGTAACAACACTGGCACAGAATGGATGGAGCACGCACCAGTTTAATAATCTTTTCGGAATCATCGATACTAATGCTGACAAAGATACTGTCTTTGTGATTTTGTGACCCCCTAGTCACGAAACCTTAATCACCGAATCTGAAGGCTTGAATGACTAAAGTGCATGAGCAGGTTCATGATAACATTGTTCATTGTTGATTTAGTTATTTTACTGTACGTCTTTCAACTCAACAGCACAGCACTGTGCCACGTGACGCTGTGACTCTCTCGGGGTAGAATATTTTGTGTAATTTGCTCATAATCTTAGTGCAGTTGTCATTTGTTTTGAAGAAAGCTCTTGTTCCCCTTTTCAGCTATGCGGATCACTGATCACTGCCTATTGCTTCCAGATTGCATGGAGTGTTGTGTCCTTCCCAGAGGGAGATTCTTAGGTTAGAAAGTAGTTAATAGATGTTCAGTTCAATATGCTCACACTGTGAAGTTTAAGTTATGAAAATTCTATTATGAAATTACATTTTTCATTGAGACTGGAGATGTCTTTAACTATGATGGGGGAGATGGAGGTTGACAATGACTGTCCTTTGGGAAGGCGTTTTTTAAAACCAGTGGACAGCTTTAGATTAAAAGGCTCTACATAAAAAAACATTCAGGTTACTGGATTTAATATTACATAAAGCTATAGAAATTCAGACAACAGAAAATATATAAATAATGTTATTTCTTTTGGCTTTAATCCAAAGCAATCTAGAAAGGTTGCTATAAATTGAATACATCGCTCTGTATGTACAATCCTTGAAACAATTTATATAATAAAAATGCAGTGCATTACAATATATCTCCAGTGCACCATAAGACACAATGTAGATTCACAATAATCATTTTAATCTTCTTGAAAAGTATCATTTTTCCCAAAGAAACACAAAGCCTGAATCATTTCTGAAATAAATTAATTATATGAAATTTTAATTACCCAAGAGAACATCCTAATATCTGAAAATAATCTTATGTCCAGAACTGCTGAAATATAACTTTTAGATGATAATATAAAACACATTTCCTTGAATAGAAATATAAGCTGATATATACAGATTTGTTTCATGGTCTAAGAGTTTAAAACATATGATTTATTTCAGTGATTCACTACGTTAGAAAGTAAAAATGTTACTCAACATTCCTGAACTCTTATGTAGCTATTACTCTAGTCCTGAATGGAACGCAATTCATCAGAAACTATTCTGTTAGCAAACCTTCCTGGGTCTGTTACTTCAGACCCTGACACCTTGCACATCTTTCCTGTCCATGTCTGATGTCATCAGATATGCAGTACAGGCTTTGTAACCATGCCATCTTACCTCGTGGAGAATATAGTTGCTTACAGTACATACAGTATATTGTACATGTATGGTCTGGTGGTTAGCACTGTCACCTTATGACTCTTGAGTCATGGGTTCAATCCTGAACTAGGAGAGCTTCTGTGTGATGTTTGTCGGGGATATTGGGGATTTTGTTGCTCTGGAGACATGCTGTGTGGGTTAATTGGTGCTTCTTGATTGTGTTTGTGGGAGTTAGCGTGGTGTACTGGACAGGGTGTAGTATAACCTTACATCATATGGTTCCAGGAGAGGTTCTAGGTTGATATGACCCTTGAGATTAAAGCCCTCTGATACTGATGAATAAATGGCCCTGTGTTCAGTATACCAGCTGTCATATAAGGTCATGACCACCTTAAATTATAATTAGTTAAAAGAATAGTTTAAAATATTTATAAATAATAATTATTTATTATGGACTGCTGCCCTGTCCAGGGTGTACCCTGCCTTGCGCTTGTTGCTTGCTGGGTAGGCTCCGGCTTCCTGCGACACCGTATGGTATGAAGCGGTTTGGCAAATTACATGACAATAATAATTTATCTTATAACTTATAACAATATTATTTTTTCTTATTATTTAATGTTTTCCTTCACAAAAAATAGATTTTGTAAGACCACGGTCTGTTTTAAAATCCACATAAATTATTTGTATTTAATTGTATTCTGTATTGACAGACAATATTTCATTCCTGTACTCGGGTTTCAATTGAATCTGATCTGCATTGTAATATAGTTACCACTCCTCTGTGCAAGCCCCCTCTGTTATTTTATGTTCAGTATGCTTCTTCAGCAAAGAGGATCAAAACGAGGTTTAAAAGGCTCCACAAGCATACATACCAAAGACATTACTATGTACCACTTGGCGGAGATATCAGGTGATGAAACTGTTCACTGCTGAAAATATTAGGAATCTGGACTTGTTGACAAAGTGGGTCCTTATGAGGAAGAGCTCGAACAGCTTGTTCCACAAGGTTTTGAAATCTTATCCCAGGTTATTTGTGAAAACAGGTGTGCCTTTAGCTAAGGCTGCGACGAGGAAAATGGTGTGTGAGACTGAATGACAGATGTTATTGGTTTTGTTGGTTTTCAGTTGGATTGATATCTGATGATTGATCTACCCAAAGAAGGAGAAACCTGTCTCATGCCTCTCAAATCAACCAAGTAACAGCAGCCATTGAGGTGCTCTTATTTTGACTGGGAGATCCTAATATTTTGACTCGTGACCAACAACCGAATAATAAACTTTGGAATAGATAGTAGAAGAGCTATAGAGATGGTCAAAATGGACCTGCTCTTTCTTCACTGGGTGAAGTACCTTGGCTGAAGCTGTGGCTAGATTTATGTGTCACTCCAGCAACGAATAATAAATCAGAGAAAATAAAAATAAGGGACACCAAATCCAGAAGATTAGGTTTTGGCAGATTTATCTTTCCTAGTTTTCCAGAATCTTTGATCCATTTAAGATGTTTACATCATCTGTAATGGAACTCAAACTCATTGATATAATTTTTGTAGGGAATTATTTGAACATTTTAGGAAACAACTTTATTTTCAAAAAGTTTATGTCACTATTTCTTCAGCTAAAGCCCTGAGTAGGCGTGAAACTTAAAAGACATTATTGTGAAAGAACAGATAATGCTACTGACCACGGCAAATACTTGCAGTTTATTTTGTGAACACAAAATTAGTCTTTTCTTCATATTGTAACATAAGTGTTTAATGTATTAGTAAAACATCTGACTGTACAAAATTCAACATTTGAAAACAATTTACACACATCAGTTTCTGCCCTCTTTCATAACGCGATTTCTAAATTTGGCTCTAATGTTGGAAAAAATAAAAACATGGAATAGATGTTGTCTCCCAACCACTAATAGAAAATAAAAAAAACAGCTGATCGCTCACATTTAAACATATAGCCATTCAACATAAAAACTCCCTTTTATGGGAATCCACGTAGAATTGTTTGCAAACTTCAGTGGTAACAGAGAGTGTAACTGCCTTACAAATAATATATTTTTTTAAAATATATTTTTTCGTAGCTGTGTTCTTATATGCTGAAGCCCTCTGCCAGTATTGTAAGGTGTAGTTTTAGCCTGTGTTTAGAGAACGGTGTTTATGCTCACTGTACAGCGTAATTAGCAAGAAAATATCACAGTCCCCACTTGTATAGTGGGTGAGCAGCAGATGGCTCACTTTTCTTGCCGTTACAGTCAAGCAAAGGCTGTCTGCCATTGGGTATAATGAAAGCCGATCCCCGGAGAGCTCCGGTGCTGCTGTCGGGACTCCCGATACATAGACTCGGACTCGAGTTTAGATGAAATGGGTCTGTTAGCGAATGCACCAGCTTCTCTAAACCCCTCCTTAGTGGTTGCTATTATTATTAAACCATTTGTGAAGCTTACTGGTCCAGATAAGTGAGAGCGCTACGTACTCTTATTCAGTACCATAGGTGTCATTCGAACGATTTTATTTTATCTTTAGCTTCTCCACCTGAGCTGCTGTGCAGTGGGTCTGCTGGCGCATAATGGCTGCTGTACGTCTCCCAGGTGGGCGCTGCGCTTAAGTGGGTCCCTATCCTATGTAAACCGCTTTGGCATCTTTCGTGATGTAAAAAGACAGATGCAAGTTATATTTATTACAGTGAATAAAATACTGACGTGGCGTATTAAATGTACTCGGCAACACAGTATGTACTGTAGTATTAAATTGTTTAAATATATAATAGAAATTTAGCTGTTTGAAGGTGTTAGTTTATGCTTTTCAACAAAATCAAATTACTCAGAAGAACGTGTACGAAGTCCTGCGCGCAACGACAACAAAAACAACGATGTTGAAATTAGTTGGATTAAATCTTATGCTCTTGAACAAACTCATGTTGAGGCAACAAGAGAATTAAGTTTTACTAGAAACCGCAGCGTTTTTGCTTGTTGTCCAGCGTGGGGGTGCGAGGGCAACTTCTCAAAGCCGTGGAAACACGTTTCAGCTTTCGTGTAGTCCATTCCAAACTACTCCGGGTTTTTTACTTGATTTTAAAGGTGAAAATTTAAGTTTGCGGTCTTGGCATGCGTCCGTTCCCTGGTGTTTAAAGGCGGCTCGTTCCGTCTTTATTATTCCTTCTGTGTTCTGCTCTTTTGTTATCTACTTGGTTGTGATTCCCATATATTACTCCAATGCACTTTTGTCCTAACCTGTTGACAAACTAAACGGTGTTTTTAGATTAAGGTTATTTTTTACACATTACTGCTGTATTTGGGTTATCGATTAAGTTATGCATTTAATTTAATTTGAAGGTATCCCCCTTCGTTTAACTTATCATATGTACCACAAGAAATATGATTCTTCTAAAAATGATAAACATATAACACGTTTATTTTTAAATGCAATGCATCTGTATATTTCATAGTAAGGGTTTTATATTTAATAGCAAAGAAGCAGGTACTATTGCATGTAACTTTTGACCAGTTATATTTTTGTCCTAAAAAAAAGCTGGAAAAGTCATGTAAAACAAAAATAATGGATTATCTGTGGGATCTTAAAATAAAAAAACTTTTTTTTAAAATACGATGGTATATGAATCGAATGAGTGTGTTTCGATTAAAGGTTTTTAAAAAACGATAACAATTATTTTTCTCTCAATTAAATTCTCTTTCTCTCTTAATGCCTAAATTATGCTCCACATAGAAAGCTCTTTCATTGAAAAAAATAAATAATATTGGGTTATTTTACTGCATTACTTTTAGCGAGTCCAACTCACGTTGTTCCTGACCAGGTTTTTACACTTAATTAGAGGGTCAAACATTTTGGATAAAATAGCGGTTCCTAAGGAAGCAAATAAGATGTTTGAGGATTTTAACGCTCTTGGAGATTAATTCGAATGGAGAACTCGGCAAGGGCAAGGATCACGCTAAACAGAAAAGTCTACGTCTTAATTTTTTATTAATGAAGCTCTTAAAATGTAAGTACCAGCTGTGATTGATGTTAAAAATAGTAGCAATGGCACACAGATCCTTAAATAAAAGTGATTGTTAACTCTTGGTAGGCCAGTTCTAAAAGGTTACTGAACGGAATCTGGCACTCCCCCCTACCACAGTTTGTATTTGGTGGAACTGTCACTGTGACACTTAACACTTCTACTGGACCTGCAATATATGCATGTATGCTTGAAGAGATGCACTCCCTCCTTTGGCAGTGTCAAGGATGCTTGTGGGAAGACATCTGAGGACTATGGACCTGCACAGGGGCCAGGAATTGATTCATCCTTGTGGGCATGGACTATTTTAACAAGTGGCCTGAGGCGTTTGCTCTCCTGGATCACAATGTAGGACATGCTGTTGTAGGGGAAAATGTCCCTTTTGGGGATCCCAGAAGAAGCTCACAGCGACCAAGCCTGGAACTTTGAGTCCCTTGTTATTCAGAAGCTAAGCTCCAGCCCAGATGAGAAGATCTGCTGCACACCAAGAAGCTCATGGAGTGGATTCACCAGATCCTCATGACCCTGCCTCCAATGGAGGACATGCTATTGTAGGTGAAAAGCTCGTGGAGTGGATTCACATGATCCTCATTACCCTGCCTGCCAATCTCATGTCCAGGCATCAGTGGCACAGGGACTGTGAGCTACCTCCAGTGCTGCTGGCCTACCAGAGTGGATGGAGTGCAGTACTAACAGATCTGGTGCTCAGGAAAGATAGCAGGTTCTAAGTACCACCTGGTGGTGTTACAGCAGCACCTAGAAGGTGCTTGTTACGATTTCAATAAATAGGTAAATGGATACTATGCGGTAGCTAGGTACCCTGAATCTATAGAGTTATCCAAGCTCACAGTCAAAAGAAAAGTAAAGGAGGTCAAAATCTGGTAGTGAGATCTATTGTACATTACCTTAGGGGAGTTCCAGAAGTCAAGGTTGCTAGCTAGTCTGTAAGTTCGGTTACCCAGTAGATCAAGAGACGGAATGCCAATACAAGATCCAAGAGTCGTGGTCTAGGTCACAGCGGTTGTCAGGTATCCTAGAATCCGTACACCGAACGAGAGTTGAACACAAAACACGGAAATGCAGCCCACCGGGAAAAACCCAATACTGAGCACTGCTGTGCCTGCAGACTTTCCCTAAGTATCCTAAGAGTGGAGGTGTGGTGGTGAACGGGAATGGAGATTGGATAATTATCGCTGGAGTCTAGGCCTTTTAGGATAGGTTGAGGTCTGATTGCAGGAGGCTGATACCGTGACAATGCTTGTCTCGTTGTCCTAGGAGCTGCTCACAACCATTGGTTCGAGGCAGAATTGGTATCAGAACATGCAATCTAGGGGTCACGGCAGAGATACTGGAAGGTCGCTTTGCCGTGTGAGCACTGTCAGGCGTCCTTTGAGAAGATAAAGTCACTTCCTCTATCGGAAAGAGCCCTGACTTTAGGTTTCCACCGCAAAGCAGTCCTCCCTTTCAGGGCACACCCTCTGAGGGGTTCTATAAAGGAGGGGTACCCTGTGTGTTTAGTGTGGTCCTTGCTTGAGTGATTTGTATCACTGCTGTGAAAACACGTTTCTTGTGTCTTCCAGTCTGGTAAAGAACTGTACACTAAGCTAAGCTTTGCATTAGCTCTTTTTTGTTTCTTTTACAACCTGTTCCTTTAACACACTAAAGCATCCAGTTTGATCACAATATTATTTCTGCTGCCTGTTCAGAATTTGTCACTCAAATACTTGGAAGGAACATCATTTCCTGGAAAAATACAACCAAAGACCAAAGACAACCAACTTCAACTGTAACTAACATATTGACCTTCTAATGAAATGTGTCCTCAACACTGGATATGTGTAAGCTTTATTTTTCAAAACAACATGACTTAGCAAAAAGAAAACAATAATTTTCTACTTTAATTAATGTACTGAGCCCTAATGTGGTTATGATGTCACCTGATATTCACTGTTGTAGGAGGAGTCCCCACCCAATAGAAGAATTGTAAATCTTACAGTTGTGGTTACAGGACATGTTAAACGTTCCTGACATTATACCATCGGATAAGCCAACTGACATGAGCTTATCATCATTATATAAGTCTTTTGTGATTATTTAAAAAACAATTACACTATACTCTCTGTTTCATATAACATTTTTTCACCCTTTGTCTCTAGTCTGTGCTGCATCTTGAGGACTCAGTGGTTACATGATATCAGAATATTCTCCTATTAGGTAACTTAAGTATTAGATCATTCAAATTTAAGTAGATGAACATCTGTTGTGTTGAGCCCTGGCATGTCATCGGTCTGTGCTGAGAAGACATGCATTCAAAACGGATTGAAAATGGAAAAATAGAAAATAGAAAATAGAAAAATAGGTCCCTAGAACTATGCGACAGAAGAGATTGAAAAGAAATCAACCCTTTTCCTACTTTATTTCATATTAATGTTGTGCCAGCTGAAGAATTTGTGACAGACGCCGTTTCATTACACTTATAGCAGCTGTTATGCTTGAATTTTTTTAGTGTTATGTGAATTTTGAATAACATAGTTTTAAGTTTTTGATATGTTGTTGGTGGACCAGTGTCCTGTCCAAGATGTATCTTGCCTTATGCCCTCACAAGTACTGGACAGAACTGGATATTGAAAATGGATAGATTAATGATTACCTTTTTTGTTTTAACTGTTTTTTTATCACCCTTTTCCTTTAATCTTCCAACCTGTAGCCACTAGACTACATGATGTTTCCGAATCATATCAAGCTTGTCTGGGGAAAACATCAGGCCTATAATGTACTGTAGATGTAATACATTTCACCATCACGTATGACAGATCTTTGACTTCACATCACAGAAATGATGCTGATGCACTATTATTTATTGCCACTTGAGTAACTAAAGTAAACTAAAATTGATTAATTATTAATTTTTTGACCAATTATAATGATATTGAGAAAACCCTGAAAATGTGTTCTTGTTAATTTGAAAAATAAATCGAGTGAAGTGCTAAACTGAACTTTGTTCTAGAAGATGATGTAACTCATTTCCAAAACTATAATACATGAAAGCTCAGTCACAAAATAGTGCAAAATTATAGTAGAAAATAAACACAAGTATTAAATTAATTTTTCATTAATCCTTTTTAAATAAACAGAAATACATCTTCAGACATTTTTTCTTCTTAAGCTTTATAATACACTGTTAGCTCTCAACAAGAAATATATTTGGAATCACCCATTTTGGGGGATTATAATAGGATATTGATATAAACATTTTTTTACCCAGGAATGTTATAGTTCTCATAATATCTAATTGTGTGTGTACATACATATACAAGGAGCGATATGAAATTGGCGTTTCATTTTAATACTGGATTACCAAGACCTTTAGCATTGCAAATTAAGTGTCACACAATTAATCCATTAGTCAGGTGCCTCTGAAAAAGATCAGCATTGACTGAAATGACAGAAATGACAGGGTTAAAAGAGAAAATGACAATGGGCATTAAATAGGACACATATGTGGTGCTGCATTAACTAAAATACAAGAAGATTCTATGACCCATCTTTTGAAAAATGCTTGAAAGACCGAAACACATCTTATGATTTGTTCAAATGAAGTTCAATATTCCTACCCCGAACAGAACCAAAAGGAACACTGCTATTAAAGAAAACAGCTTTCCAAATTTGTGTTTGCAGTTTTTTCAATCAAAACTAACATGTTGTCTTGCTTGTAAATCTAAGTGCATGGAAAAATATTTTGAATGAACAATTCATTATTTTAAGTTTTATTAAATTAGAAATAGTATTACATAATACATAAGGTTGTCTGGCTTGTGTAGCAGTGATGTACTGTAGTATATCAGCAACTCTTGCTCTGCTTAACCTCTGATTAAGCAGTATACTCTGCATCATTCCTAACAATTTTGATTCAATTTTCATTTCCTTTGAAGAAAATATGAGCTGTATTAAGTATCCCAGTGTATCTTTTTTTCTTTTTTTGTTCTTATACCACATTCCATTACTTTCGATACTCCTTTATGATAAGTCTACTCAATCTACTAATTTACTCCACGGTTAGCGAGAAAGTTTGGTTAGAAACAGTGTCTGAAAAGTCAAAGAGTATAGACCTCTCAAAGAATTGTTAAAAGAAAATTAAATATATTTAAGCAAACAAATGCAGAATGATAAAGGATGCAATGTAAAGGTTACCAAAACCAATTAAAGGTAGGAAAATGGATTTTAAGCCTTAGAGATTACACCTTTTACACCAGGTATCTGATAAGACAAGAAATCAGTGAGCTTTGATAGAAAGGACTCTTTTCCAAGTCATACACCAACATTTCTAGTTGAAACATGAATACAAATTGTCAGAATCGATTTCTCAAGTATTATCATTAGCTAGTACACTAAGTACCTAGTATAGCCAAGGTAGCTGTACTGCATGAACCTCTATCATTTCAATTTGAGCATTGCAGTGTTATTTGGAGTTTCATAAATTTTGGTTCTACTTCTTTGCTCCTTTGTAATTACTCCAATGAGCAAAGAAATTCTATCTCAGGTCAAATAAAAACAAGTCCTGGATTAATCCTTCATTTGATCCCTTTTATGGAAAGCATTCTGCCACTGTTGTTATAATGCATATACTCTATGGCGATTATGTTGGTTATTTGGTTTACTGGATTAGGTTCCTGTCAACAAATTTTGTAGGTACGGTATTGTCAATGCTGCCTCTTGAAAAAGGGAAATAGCTTAATTGAAGAATGTTTGACTATTTCTTACAAATGTTTTGTCAAGGATAATCCATGAGCATGTGAAGGCTGGGATTGCTTTTTAATTTGATCTTCTTTTGAGAAATAACATGTAGCACCTGCCACAAATTGTCTAAAATTTTCAGCTCTCAATCCGTTTTGGAAGAGGGTTTAACGAGACATTTTTGAGGAAGAAAAAAGCAGCAAAACAAGCATTGTCAGGATTACCCATAATGCTTGGAAGCCTTGGATTGGCTGCCACAAACGCTTCTTTGTGGATTCCTTCAAAGCATGCAAAGAATTTTTGTAGAGAAATTTGTGGCCCTCAGGGTTGGGAAGTCTCAGGGTGACTGTCGTCTGTCTTCTGGTTGACTCTTAACCCTCACGATTTCCTTTCCATAAGGAAAAGGAAATTGAAAGAGGAGAGCAGTCTCACGCTGTTTTAGAGGGTGTACAAGTCTTTAGTGCAGTTCCCCTGGGGATGCGTAAGGATTCAGTAACGAGACAAATTGAAACACACATGGCTGTACATTTAATAACTTATGTATTTAGTCAAAAAACATGACATGTACCAGAACTAAGCTCCAATCAATGATTGTGTTTAAAACCATCATTTAAAATGAGCTGATATCTGCCTTTTTCAGTGTTAGTGCATTCAGGATTTGCTAGATATATAGAGAAAAACGTGAAGACCTTTATGCAAATTATATTAGGATTTGGTGACTTAATCATAATTTGGTATTCTCAAGGAGCTGGAGGTATTCACAATGTAAAGCACGAGTCCATTGATGCCTAATGACATTTGCATATTTTAAAAGAAAATATGGACAAGTGTAATGAGCAGACCAAATGCATCTAATTAAATGCTTATTAGCATGATTATCACGCCATTCTCCGAAATCTATTGTGCCTCTACTTTTTCTTGTTAATTTACACCTTTTAAAAAAAGATTCTGCTTACTGGTTACCTGTATAAGGGATGTGACATGTAGATGATGTGGAAAACTGGAAAAGATGTGAAGGCCTCAGATCAACAGCAGCAGAAAACTTAGTTATATCATTTTATTTTCTTTTGCTAGTGGCTAGATTTGAGGCCTACCTCTTCCTCCTAGTGTGTGCCCTATGTTGGACATCTTTCTTTTTTTTTTTCGACATAAGAATGTTTTTTTCACTCAGCCTTGAAAGCTTTTTCTTATAGTTTGTGTATCGGTAATTTCTTGTTATCCTGTACAAGTCTAAGAAATTAGAGTTGACCACTAACTGAACACATCACTTTCATCTTGACATTCAATATCATTGAAGTTGTTTTAAGTTGGACCTTTTATAACTTCACTGCTTGAGGCTATTTCTACAAGTTACATACTTTAGCAAAAGAGATGTGCTTCTGTAAATGGGGACAAAGAAGCTCCTAAAACCACTTGCAATTATCACGATTTAGAGAAAACACAAACAGTAACTCTAATAATAAACTCTTCTCAACATGCAAACACCAGTGCTTGTTTATCTTGTTTCTTGCTTGGTCCTACCAAATTTGCCCATGACTGCTGCTATTGCTCCTGTAAAATTTGATCTTTGTATTTGGATGTTTATTCATTTCTATTATTGATACATTTCTCTCTGCAGTTGCTGAACTAATGATGTTGCATTTTATTTTAGGTATAAACTTTGACCATTGTGTTAGGTATGGTGTCCTTGATTTCATGGTGTGTGTTTCCCATTGTATGGAGAATTTTTCCTTTTTGTTTTGTGTTATTTTATATTGCCACTATTTTGTTGTCAACACTCAATGACCAGAAATATGAACTTAACTGTAAATATGATTTTTCTAGTTTCGAATTTGCCTTCATCAGGAATTGTAGACAATTTTATTTTATTTTTATACTAGCCTGGCATATGTAATGTTTTATTGGTGTGACCTGCATTGTTCTCCTTTAATCCTGGATGCTTTCTAATATTCTGCATGTGCTCGTGTTCTCTCCTGTGCATCACAAGACAGAACTGATTTGCCTGCTGCACTTTGGAGACAGGTCCCATTCAGGATGTTTCCTACCTTACACATGTTGCTTGCCGAGTTATACTCTGGCTCCCTCCGAACCTCATATCGGATATAGTGGTTAGAAAATGGTGGAAAGCTAGATTCTGGACACAGACCAGGGTCATGTTTTGCTCAAAATTGCTCGTTTTATTATTGGACACCGTAGACAAATAGTCAGGCTGGTTGAGTGGATAATTCCACTTCATTATCTGTGCTGGTAATGTGAATACCATTCTTTAGTAGTTAGCCGCCTAGCCTAGAATCTTTGCTTGTAAAAGTGACACCACTTAGTTTTAGAAATTGTACCTTACCTGTACCAGGCTGGAATTGACTACATGTGTCTAATTATAGCAATGATTCTGCTCTATGTTGTGTTAATAATGTTGAATCAATAGTATGCATAATTTCAACGAACAGCATGATTCTTTGGCTTAGTCGTAAGCAGTTATGTCTGGTTCCTCATAAATCTGAAATGCTGAAAATATCAATCAACATGCACCACATATTCCAGATTGCACTGCTTCTCGGTAAAACATTTCAAACAAGCCATAGATATACATTAAATTAGACACTTTCTTTACCCTGGATGTAAAATGTTAAAAATTACTACTGGCTATCTTTTGTCTGCAGGCCACAAATTGTGAACATAATGTTGGTAACATTAAGGGAACATCTCCACTTAATAAAAATTAGTACTTTTTGATTCACTCCTGCTGAAGCCAAACCATGTTTCCATTGTAACATTATATTACATTATTGTTTGCCTGCAGTGCTGTGTTGATTTATAGCCCTCGTAGACTGAATTTCACAGATTCACGTTAAGGTGCATTTTAAATACATACTTTTTGGAAAACAGGTTTATGTCACACATGCACTTTGAGTGCACAGCATGATTTGGTTTTCCCTGTTCCAGCTCTGATCAACACAGAAATGTTTTTTATTGAGCACCTCCAGACATGCAGATATACCCAGCACCACACAAAGCCTGAGCCTATGGATTACAATGCAGCAAGCCTTTATCCTTTTGTCCAGGATATATTTCCCCTGATTATTAAATATAGAGTTTATTAAAACATGCATTATTTAAATTATGTAAGTGTTCATTCAGATATTCTAACAATGTTGACATCCTAAACCATGAAAAATGAAGGACTGAGGAAAAATGTGCTTAGTTTCACTGCATGCATTGGTGTTAAATTAAAATTAAAATCCAATTAACCTCTGCTTAATCAGATGCACCCTTTATTCAAATGTAAAGATAATACATTTATTGCTCAACAAAGGTAAACCACAAGATACTGCCAACAGAAAAGTTTGATTATGTTTTGTTTTTTCTCTTCCAGGATTTTCTTTTACATCTGTGGCAGTTTTGTCATTGGCTTAAACTATTTTCTAGCTGCCATTAAGCTAAAACTGATTCAATCAATTCTGCATTGTCATTGTGATGTCAATGGTTTTCTGTGTTCTGCGTCATCTCCCTGTAAAGACTAGACCCAGCTCATATAAAGTAATGCCTGCCTGAGACAAATTACACAAATAAGTCCTATAAGAGAAATTAAGTCTACACACACATATACAGTGCCTTGCGAAAGTATTCGGCCCCCTTGAACTTTTCAACCTTTTGCCACATTTCAGGCTTCAAACATAAAGATATAAATTTTTTATTTTATGTGAAGAATCACCAACAAGTGGGACACAATTGTGAAATGGAACGAAATCTATTGGATTTTTGAAACTTTTTTAACTAATAAAAAAAATGAAAAGTGGGGCGTGCAAAATTATTCGGCCCCCTTGCGTTAATACTTTGTAGAGCCACCTTTTGCTGCGATTACAGCTGCAAGTCGCTTGGGGTATGTCTCTATCAGTTTTGCACATCGAGAGACTGAAATTCTTGCCCATTCTTCCTTGCAAAACAGCTCGAGCTCAGTGAGGTTGGATGGAGAGCGTTTGTGAACAGCAGTTTTCAGCTCTTTCCACAGATTCTCGATTGGATTCAGGTCTGGACTTTGACTTGGCCATTCAAACACCTGGATACGTTTATTTGTGAACCATTCCTTTGTAGATTTTGCTGTATGTTTGGGATCATTGTCTTGTTGGAAGATAAATCTCCGTCCCAGTTTCAGGTCTTTTGCAGACTCCAACAGGTTTTCATCCAGAATGGTCCTGTATTTGGCTGCATCCATCTTCCCCTCAATTTTAACCATCTTCCCTGTCCCTGCTGAAGAAAAGCAGGCCCAAACCATGATGCTGCCACCACCATGTTTGACAGTGGGGATGGTGTGTTGAGGGTGATGAGCTGTGTTGCTTTTACGCCAAACATATCGTTTTGCATTGTGGCCAAAAAGTTCGATTTTGGTTTCATCTGACCAGAGCACCTTCTTCCACATGTTTGGGGTGTCTCCCAGGTGGCTTGTGGCAAACTTTAGACGAGACTTTTTATGGATATCTTTGAGAAATGGCTTTCTTCTTGCCACTCTTCCATAAAGGCCAGATTTGTGCAGTTTAAGACTGATTGTTGTCCTATGGACAGACTCTCCCACCTCAGCTGTAGTTCTCTGCAGTTCATCCAGAGTGATCATGGGCCTCTTGGCTGCATCTCTGATCAGTCTTCTCCTTGTCTGAGCTGAAAGTTTAGAGGGACAGCCAGGTCTTGGTAGATTTGCAGTGGTCTGATACTCCTTCCATTTCAAGATGATCGCTTGCACAGTGCTCCTTGGGATGTTTGAAGCTTGGGAAATCTTTTTGTATCCAAATCCGGCTTTAAACTTCTCCACAACAGTATTACGGACCTGCCTGGTGTGTTCCTTGGTCTTCATGATGCTCTCTGCGCTTTCAACAGAACCTTGAGACTATCACAGAGCATGTGCATTTATACAGAGACTTGATTACACACAGGTGGATTGTATTTATCACCATCAGTCATTTAGGACAACATTGGATCATTCAGAGATCCTCGCTGAACTTCTGGAGTGAGTTTGCTGCACTGAAAGTAAAGGGGCCGAATAATTTTGCACGCCCCACTTTTCATTTTTTTATTAGTTAAAAAAGTTTCAAAAATCCAATAGATTTCGTTCCACTTCACAATTGTGTCCCACTTGTTGGTGATTCTTCACATAAAATAAAAAAATTATATCTTTATGTTTGAAGCCTGAAATGTGGCAAAAGGTTGAAAAGTTCAAGGGGGCCGAATACTTTCGCAAGGCACTGTATTTAAGATGGCATTTTTTGCCCACCTCATAAACCGTGCAAAATAAGATGCAAAATGGGTAGTAAGAACTATTTTGTGTGTATATATATAATATATATATATAAATAATTGCAGAAATATATCTTTCCAGCAAGGCTTTAATGCAAAACATTATGCAAAACATTATGTCCTGCAAGATGTTTTCACAACCTTTTATGGTCTACCTCGATAAAAGTTTAAATAATCAAAGACAAAATAACATAAGTATATTACTTTAAATAATCCTTTTTTCCCCAAGTCTAGAATGATTTGTGATCAATAAGCTTTTATAATGAATTGATAAAGAGTGAGATCATCTGTTGTAAAAGTACAAGAATAAAGGTCAAATTAAGTATTAATACTTAGGATACCAAATAACAGACAAGAAATCTGACAAGTTAAAAGTGAGAGTTTGTAGCTTTTAGATCTTCAGTGACATGGTTCAGAAAAACTTGAATACCACGGTGCCAGCTATCAGTTTGTCCCACAGCTTGTTTATGTGAAAACAAGCCAGCGATCCAAATTCTGCTCTCCATGGTTGCCTCAGACTGCCTCACTCTTACAAGGAATCTGTTTTCTGCACAGGATTTTGCCAACATGTCTGTCCTTTATTCTTTTGTGTTCCAGCTATTGTGACATTAAAAGGGAATCGTTCACATGTCACCTTCTCATTAGCTTTGTATCTTTCAAAGCAAGAACACAAATTGGTCTAAGAAAATGGACGCCTACGTAGACGGACTAGTACAAAGCCGATTTCCGAGGAAGACGTACAAATTCACAGGGAATAATGACAGCCATTTGGAAATGTGCTATGAATGTTTATTTGAAAATTTCAGGCATACAGAGTTCTGGCTGAACCCACTTGGCTGAGGACCAACCACCTGACCGCCGAATGAAGAAGTTCGATCTCCCAGTGTGAAATAACCATGAGAGTGCTGCAGACATGGAGATGGGGCGGAAGAGGGGTGCAAAATAAGAAATGAATTTGGTTAAGAGAGTGGTTCACTGTTTTTTCTAGCATTTTGGGAAGTGACATCACGGAGAATTATAAGTAGCAGACACAACAAGGAGCAGCAGAGGTGGTGAGAAATCGTTGTCATTCCTCTCAAACAAAAAATGAACTATGAACTTTTTCTCTATGAACTTTTTTTCCAAAGCAGGAATCAATAAAGGGCAGCATGGCGGTGTTGCTGTCTCATGGCGCTAGGACCTTGGGTTCAATTCCTGCAATGCTGTCTGTGTGGAGCTTACATGTTATCTCCCATGTTTGCATAGATTTCTTCCAGGTGCTCTGATTTCCTTCAAAAGTCCAGAGACATACTGGTAGGTTAGTTAGCTTTTGGGAAAAGTGGCCCTGGTGTGAGTGTGTGAGCGTTTGTGTCTTTATCTGTGTGGCAGCCCTGCAATGGACTAGCGTCCCATCCAGGGTGTACCCTGCCTTGAGCCTGTTGCTTGCCAGGATAGATGTATGGAATCAATAAAGAGAGAAAAAGAAGAGGATTACAATAAAAAGATGACTGTGCCTACTGTCAAACCCGGGGCATCTTCTGCCTGCTTTTCTCTAGCTCTTCAGCCTATGGAAAACCAACCTGCAGCACATAAAAAACATTTCTGAAACGGAAAAGGATCAGAGTAGCGTTCACAATCACCTGATCTGTATCCTTCTGAAATGTTGGTGTCTGTCTGGAAGCTGACTTGGATTTTTTTTTACGTTGATCTTTTAAAAAGTTTTAACATAGAAAAAAACTGGGAACCTTTGTCTCGATCTTTGCCTGTAGGAGGAAAAGGCATTCAGATTTGTGGCGAGTTGTCAGAAAACCCCTATTTGCCAACAATCAGGACTGTTAAAATAGTGTCAATGTCTTGACAATGAAAATAAAGGTCAAAGCTGTTACAGTTACCTTGGATGAACTCTGAAAGATGCTAGAGGCTTTTTGCGTGAAGACGACAGTATAATAAAAAAAACGCAATGTATAAAATTACAGTTGTGGAAGATAAGGATCTTAGTTACTGTTTTTCTTAAAAGATAGGTTTTAACAAATTCGAATAACTTCCTCCTATTTGCATTTTTAGAATTAATGAAGTGTTTGTGAAATATTGTCTCAAAGATGCATCATTTTATAGAAGAAAGGCAAATTCTGATGGCTCACAGTAAATCTGCTGTGTTCAGTCTTTATTGAATACAATTCTATTTTATTTAAGAGTTTAAATAGCAACCACTTATTGTAAAAGAAGCAGAAGTAGGCAATATTTGAATAATTATAGAAGATTATCCAAGCACACAGAAAATATTGAAATATTCCATCCATAGCAATATTCAATTTCAGCAAATTATTACAGAATTGGCTTATAGGATTTCACAGGAAAATCATTTATGTTTAAATCACAACTTTTTTGTAAGGGAAATGTTCTGTGGTAATAGCAAATGGATGTCAAAATCAAAACATGGGAAGTTGCAATTTTATGCACAGGAGATAATGTTTTTCTCACTAGTGCACTTCATCGTGCTTCATGTTTTTGCTTTTTCTTCAATGCCATGCACCTATAACGCTGAGCGTGGTAAACAAGAGATTGCAAAATTGAAAATGACATGCCAGGGGGGGGAAAAAAGTTATTCTGTTTTATTTTTGAAGGAAGTAGTAAATATTGAGAAATGTGCCCACCTGTAAGATCGATCACAATCTAATGGCTTTTTTCAATCTTTAAGTGTTTCTAAGATGCAACATTCCAGGATTTCTGATTGTAGGATTGCACATAGGGCAAGGTGTTTCAGCACTGCGGGGTCTTCATGGGGAAACAACAGCATTCATCAGGCAACAATGATAACCATACTGTCGCTGTGCGATAAAAGTTCTAATGGGTTGAAATGCGTTGCTCTTTCTATGCATTTCTTTCTATGTATTTTCTGTCTTTAAAAGTGTGTCATTTCTTTCAATTGTGTCATTCATTTGGAACCAGTGCAGCCTGAGAGATATAAAGCAAATTGGACTAGAACACTCATGTACTGTACATCACCTTCTGGACTGAGATACTACTCCTTTTCATCTTGTGTTGAATCTGACGGAAAAAAACGTCCGTCAAAGGATTTGAAGCGTTTATGTGCTAGAAGCACTTTGTGATTAAAGAAGCATTTTGGACTGTCAGCCATTAAGCAGGTTTGCCTCTTTCCCTTTTTTTGTCTCTGCTGCCGTGCCTCTAAGCAGGGTTTGTGCAGGTCTGTCCACACTGAAGGGAAGAGCAAACCTTGCTCTAATAAGTGTACAAATTCTTCGTGGAAAAAAAGGAAACTCTTAACATGGACGTTCCTTCCACTTGCTCCACGCGTTGCAGATGCAATGACTAGAACTGGCTTTTTGTGTGTGGGACCATTTCATTTTAATTTTAATAATGTTGTGGGTCAATGCTAAATGACTCATTTGATCAAGTTCACCAGTAAAGGTAAACAAAATATTTATAGTTTCAAGGACAAAGACATAGCTCTATATACAGGATGGAGCAAGAGTAAGTGACAGAAAATTCAAAGCATGTTGTTTTAAGTCTTGGCACCTGCTTTGAGTCCTTTAAGAGTCTTTTCAGCTGTAGAGTGCCTCTCTTAATATAATGGAATCATAGTGTTGATGCATTGCCACCTTTTCTTAAATACCTCCTTAATTAATTCATTTCATTCAGCTCATCCTCGGAATATAAAGTCAGCAACTCCCCTACCAGCCTTACAGTTTAAGTGTGGCTGGCAGGTAGTTTTGTGAGAACATGAAAAGAATTTTAATATTCTGGGGAATACGTACTCTGCTAGGCATGGCGGCAGCGCTCTCCAGATAGTCAATATATTAGCCCCATTGATTCTGCTTTTAACACCATTCTAATACATCTGCCAGCACATTAAATATTTAAAAGAAGTCTCACGCAATATCAGAGCAACCTGCCAGTAATCGCAGTGACCCTGAAGTCTGAATTTAAGTACAGGAGGGCCTAGATTGGCCATGTTATTTGAGCATACACTGTATGCTTTTCTCTTCCTGCTGTTTCTCCAATTATTTTATAAGACTGTGTTTATAAATTTTTCTAGGCAGGGCTTACAATTTACACATAAATTCCAGTAAATGAGATTAATAAGTAACTGCGGGTTTTCTACAATAATTCTACCTGGCAATCGCATTGAAGGAGCAGCATTTTAAATATTTGTTTTTATTGCGAAGTTGAAGTCGGACTTTCCATCTGTCAGTGCACATGAATAATTCACAGCAAGGACAGGCACATACAGCATTAAAATATATCCTCCTCCCAGATCTAAATGATCTTTTTAAGGATTTTGGAGTAAAATTAAAAGTTAACAAACCAGGGAAAGCATTAATCACTCAGAATGTTTATCATCCACCCTTTTTCTAAACCACTTCTTCCGAATCAGGGTTGTGAGAGAGCTGGAGCCTGTTCACCTGGCAAACAAAGTTTATCATTTAGAATTCAGATATATTATATAACATCAATCCACTTGAACTAAAA
Source organism: Lepisosteus oculatus (assembly GCF_040954835.1). Taxonomy (NCBI): domain Eukaryota; kingdom Metazoa; phylum Chordata; class Actinopteri; order Semionotiformes; family Lepisosteidae; genus Lepisosteus; species Lepisosteus oculatus. The sequence goes on along the minus strand of NC_090696.1, from coordinate 40,372,247 downwards.
ATCCTTGGAAACCATTACTTGTCCTGTTTCACTGATGGCATGAATTTGCCACACATGCTATTAGTTTTGCAAAGGAAAATAGAACATAGTAACCAGTAATAAAATTAGACCTTTTGAGTCAGACATATTCACGAAATAAATGGAATCATGGATCAGCAGACGTATGGCAGCATTGTCCTGTGCTGTCTACAAAGAAGCTGTAGACAGGATTTTTAGATTCCAATTAGATAATGATCCTAAAACATTTTTGTGAGTGTTGAAAGTCCTTTATTGTTTTTTAATTTATTTAAGTTTGCAAGAATAATAACTTCTGAAGAACATACTCTATGTGCTCAAAATGTATGTAATTTGGGTGATATTCACAAAAAATGTGTCCGGTTATTTTATTTTTTCTGCACAGTTTATTACTTCTTTCAAGATTTTGAAAAACTCCCTAGAGTCACTCCTTACTTCTTATTCACTGATATGGAAGAAATGTGCTTTTTTGAAAACTGTTCTAATGAGGCCTTGAATTGCATTTTAGAGTCTAAGGCAAAGACACACACAAACAAAACCCCCAGCATCTCTTAACCAAAGATGTCCACAGGTGATTATCACCCATAGTTGGCTGCATCAAAGGCCACTGAGATTTGAGTAGATCAACCCTTGCCCTTCACGTCATTCCACTTTTCTTGGGAGAAAGCAGCACTGGATTCAGTGCTCATCTCCGAATGGAAGAAGACCAAGAGCAGAGATCACTTCAGAGCAAATTAAGTAGCAGCTAAGACCTCCAGCTGTTGTGGTTTTCCTGGGACTTATCTTTCAGGGAAACATTGAAAAACCGACCTGCACCTTCCAGGGAAAAAAAATCTGATTCCTGTCTGATTACATAAATAAAAAAATGCAATATTTGTACAAACATGCTGTTAATTCACTGTTGAAAGTATTAATAGTTACATTTTACCAAAGTACCAGAAGCCATATCACCCTACAGCTCTCAACTGGCAACCCACTGAAGCTAAGCAGGGTTGAGCCTGGTCAGTACCTACTGTAGATGAGAGACCTCCTATACTGTAGATGGCTCTGTCTTTTAGATGCGACATTAAACTGAGGTCCTGACTCTCAGTGGTCACTAAAGATCCTTGGGCATTTCTCGATAAGAATGGGGAGTTATCCCCATGTCCAGGCCAAATTTCCCACCTCATCCTGTACCTCCAAATTGTCCCCATGTGTGATTGGCTTGCACTTGCCCTGTAATGGGCTGGTGCCCTGTCCAGGGTGTACCCTGCCTTGCGCTTGTTGCTTGCCGGGTAGGCTCCGGCTTCCTGCGACACCGTATGGTCTAAAGCGGTTTTGCAAATGACATGACATTTTACCTAATGAATATTGATTTGCATGACATCCTCTTGCATGGGTAACTAAACAACAAATTATTTGGCAAATGTGATAATGACTTATAGCCATTAAAATTTAAAATTCCCTGTTTAAGGGATGGAAAGCACAGTGGTTAGTGGTTACCCTGTTGTGAGTGTGCATGTTTGTGTCTCTGTGTGTCCTTAGGTGGACTAGCATCCAGTCCAGGTTGTATCCTGACCTGTTGCTTGACTGGCAAGACAGAAAGGCAAGGCAGTAAGAAAATGGATGGATGAATATTTCATTAAGGCAATTAAGGCAAAACTATTCTAAATGAGCCATCTTTTGATGTCTTCAGGAAAACATTCCCTGTGGCACCATATACAGCATACCACTAGTGTCTTTATGAAGTTAAGTAATTTACAGTAGCTTTACTATTTTGATTTAAACATTTTCTTCCTTTTCTTTTTAATAATTATATGGGGATTCACAACTACATTTTGTACTGGAACCTAACTTCCTAACCAAACTTGCTGTTTGCCATATACAGTAGGTCCTTTCAGAACAGCTGCAGCAGGCAGAGTCCAACTGTCAAACTTAAGAGCAGTCAGTGAGTGCTTTAGGAATACAGATTGTGTAAGTCCCATTGTTTATTTCCATTAATTAACCAAATCAATTTAGATGCTGTACAAAGAATTTGTTAATGAGCATTATAGAGCTTAAAAGTTTCAAATGCATCACCCGGGCCTGCAGACTTGGCTGACGAAGCAAAACAAAATAAGCAAAGTGTCTCCACATTTACAAAAGAGGAAGGGAAATAAAAACGGTTCTTGTTGCTATGAATTGACTGCTTACGAAAGAGGATAGAGTGACCTGCCCTGCATCCTGTAATGCTGAAGGACCAAGGAAGAAATCCTCAGGACTCTTCGTATCTCCTGACACTTTTGCAAGGGAAAGAATTGCAGTATGTAAATTGGAAAGAGCCTATCATACAGTTCAACACCATCTAATCTACAAAATCATGGACTGTGATTAAAAACTGATTACTGAAATGTTTTGGTAATGAGCTGATGAGAGCCAGCTATCTTGTGGAAGAGCGAAAGTGACAAATGTCTTGGCCCTCTAGTTCGTAAACGATTGCTCAGAAGATATAATAATTGGGCCCACAATTTCTATATTTCTTATTTGCAGTGGATTCTTCCCATGAAAGAAAAGAAAAATGTCTGCAGGCTTCATGTTAAAAGTTGCTATATGAAACTTATTCTATCTGATGCCTGCAACATGTATTTATTATATTGTAAAGGATTTCTTGAATAAAATACCATACCTGAATTGCATTTCTACATTTTGTGCTGGTAATCCAAACAGAACCTTATTTTTTTGGCCATTATTTGCTGAAAAGGACTGAATACAGCAGGTGATTCACTCTGCTCAATCAGTTCCACGATACCTGCAAGATTTCCAAGGGTGAGTTGTCAGCTGACTTAGAAATGATCATTACAAAATAATTTTAAATATCCTTTTTTATCTTTGGAAAGTGTTTCAGAACTGGAAGATGAGCTTGTGCACAAAAAGGCAGAACTGAAGATTTTTATTACTGATGTGTATGTTGAGGAGCTTACGTTCAAGGAGAAGATTCCAAAAATGAAGGAGGATTGATTGTTTTTTGGCTCACAAGAAAATGAAGAAAAAAAATGTGAAAACCTTTGTCAAAAGATATGTGAGGTAAAAGAGTTTTATGAATCAAAACGTTTGTACCTTTAAAATTGTTCTAACTTTCCTCTGAATAAAAAATGATAAAAATGAAACCAAAAGGACTTTGACAAGCACAGTTTCTTAGTCTTGAAATGAAAAGTGGGTACATATTTTAGAAGCTGAGCAAAGAGCAACTCTCTAATTTTTTTCTATTAGTCTCAGTTTTACAGAGTGCGCCAGGATCAAATGCATTTGTTGAAAAGAGTTTTTCATTAATAGGAACTAAATTGTATGATCAATTAGATTGATCTAGTATTGAGATATGTAGAGGTAATCTATAAGTTTGAATAAACGTTTTTCATGTTACAAAGGTATCTTAATGAGCTCGTCCTTGCTCGGCACTGAACTACCTGTGGTGATTACAGGTAAGTAAAAACAGGTAGTCTGGTGTATCATTAGGGTCACCTTTTTTAAACATCTAACAGTTCAATCTAAACTATGGCATCAAACACAATGACGTGATAAACAGTATATTAAGGAATTAAGTTGGGGGTGTCACAAAGCGTTTTTCAGGACTCTATGCAGACAGCAAAATCCAGAGGGGAGTGAGACAAACACTGGGAAAAAGACTAGGATAGGGGCTGGAAGAAGAACAGGGAGGCGTGTCCAAGGTGCGCTGGTGCTCGGTGTGTGTGGGGGGTGGTTTGTGTTCCAAGGCAAACAAGTCCAAAGGGGGTCCGTTTGGAATGTAAATGTCCCGATCCGGATGGTCCATCCTTGATGAAGACAAGACAAAGTTAAAAGCCGGAGCGGGATCCGGCGAAGGGTCAGGGGGATAAAAAGGGGTAAGGGGGCCAGGCGCTCCCAGCCCTGGACCCAGATGGTCAGGACGCTGTTGCCAAACCTATGCCGTCGAGCCTCTCCTGGACTCGCTGGACAGCGGACTTCCGGGCATCCATCTTCTAAAGCTGAGTCCAGATTGGTAGGAGCATCAGGCTTTTATAGAAAAGGGGCTGGAACCTGGAGACAGGTGCAGGAAATCAAAGGTAAACAAGAAAGGGGTGGAGCATCCTTAAGAGGAGGGGCTTACGATCGTAACAGGGGAAAATTGGGGTAATCTGGCCAAACTTTTAAAATGTTTCTAAACTTAAAAAACAATTACACACCGGAATGTTTTTAAATAGAGTTCCTATAAGAAGCAATAAATCATGTTCAAATACTAAAATTATGTTGTATCTGTCCTTTTTTCTAAATGTCACCCATAATCTTATCTCATCCTTCTCTTCATTGCTTCTCAATTGCCTCTCTCTCAAGGTGTTTTATTTCATTAATAGTAAGGGATACATATGATCTTTTTATATTACTGTTTCTAGTATTTGGGGAAAGGTATTTGTAATAGTAATCCCTTACAGTAACAAGTCACCTCTGTAATGTATTACTTTTTGAAGCTGTCCAGAAGCTGGGGGAAATAAATCCCTTTAAAAACGATTCTGTCATAGTGGTCTATGTAGTATGTGTATGGTTATTATGGAAATCAAAATATGAATAAATTAATGAATACCTGACTTCTAAAAGCAATTTTCCCCACCTTCATATTAATTTAAAAAAGGTAACTTCTTACACCAGTAACTGTAATAGAATACTTTCAAAAGTAACTTCCCCCAAAACTGACTACTTCTCAATAAAAGGGTTCACTGAAAAAAGTTCAGATCTATCTGCCTTCCAATGAACTTGAAAATACAACAGTGACCATACCTTTTTTCACAAGAACACAGATTATAACTGTTTGCTTCCACTTTGTTGTGGATTTCAATTTGTCTGTATCAAGCGGATAACATTTTACTTTATCCTGGGAATTTGAAAAGGTGGCAGCATGATGGCACAGCGATCAGCATTACTGCCTTTGAGCACTGGGAACCTGGGTTCAATCTGAGACATGAGGTGCTATCTGAGTGGAGTTTGTATGTTCTCATGACATACTGGTAAGTTAAGTAGCGCTAGGTGTGCACGTCTGTCTGTGTCCTGCAATGGACTGGCGTGGCATCAGATGTTCCCCGCCTTGCAACTGTGCCTTGCCAGGAGAGACTGAAGTTCCCCCACGACCCCGAGTTGGATGAAACAGGTAGAAAATGGATGGACAGAATTTGGAAAGGATACAGAAAAGATCATAGGAGCTGGAGGAGAGACACCCCTCATACAATTCTCTGATATGCGAGTAGGGCAAAGACACCTCAAATGCTGTATGCTATCAGCGTTCAACAAATGTCTGCATTCAAACCAGTCACTTACTCACCATTACTCAACACCCAAACAATTTTTGACAACTAACATTTTCGGGCCTTATGTTAACCTACCATATAAAATTTTTTAATTTACTTATAAATAACTGGCCGTAAAATAAGCGATAACTTGGTAATAGTTCAATCTATAAATGTAGTTTTAATTGATTTTTTTAAATATAGATTTGTGTCTACTCAATTTACCTTCCCCGTTTCATCCGACTTTGCGAAGTAACAAGGAGATAATGCACTAAATAGTACTGTTGTGGTGACTCATTCAATGTGAGAGAATGTTTTATCATGTTTACTCACTGAAGTACTTATTCCTAAACATACTTTTTCTAAGCTTTACACTAGTTTATACAATACACAACAGAACAGAATAGGGACTCTAAACAGTTGCTGGTAATTTGTGGTTTAATACAGGATACATTCAAATTCATGAAGGCATCTAGGTCAGTCAAGTTACAGCTTTTGCAAACCGCCAAACGCCTAGTCTTTTTTTTGTCAAAGGTAATAAAAGACAAAAGGAAACAAACCAGGCAGAAAGGACTAGGCAAGGCTGGAATGGCTGTCCCTCACTGCTCTAAAGGGTGTGGGGGTTGTGTTGCTAACATTCCTGTCATTCCTTTAGCCTTAAGATGGCTGGACTGGGTAGCAACACCAATTAAAGTGGTTTCCACATTTCACTCCACGGGCCATCCAGAGAATAGGTTCAGACCTCAGTCATTTTCACAATAACATTTTTAATATTACCCCTACTTTTATCTTACTCGGTTAAGGGCTCGGCCCTTTTCTGTGTGACACCAGCTGTATTTCTTCCTTAAGAAAGTCAGTAAAAACTGCATCTCAAAATGCTGTTTTTATATCTTCACATTTTGGTTTTTGGAGTTTTGGCAGCAGAAAAGATCATCTTAATGAACAGTGACCTCAACCTTACTGGGTCATTATTTCCCAAGTTGCTGGTCAGATCCTTATAATGTCACATTGGAATTCATAAAACATAAAGAAAGGTTTTAAGAGCAGGCTTTAAGACACCCTAAATATATAAGCACTATTAGTAGGTTTATTTAATAGTTAACCTAGAGTCTACCTCACATTCCTTCAGGAATGCTGTCCCAGTTTTCAGAAGCCTTTGGCAGTGTATGGGTGTGTATTCCATTCACCACAAGAATTGTAACTGAACCATATTCAAACCACAGCAAAATCATATCTAATCATATTTCTGCATCATGTGATCATGGTAAGTTACCTAAAAAAGATCTGTAACTTAAGTCTAAAACTCAACATAAGAATATAAGATAACAAATTGCCAGTTTTACTCATTTACTGTTGCTGCTTATAGTATATTACACCGAGGCCTTTCTTGAGTGGTCTTGAATTTCTTTGTGACTCCTTGCGGAAAACCCAAATTGGCAGTTTGTTCCACTGACATGAACCATATATCAAAGATAACCAAAGCATTTAACACCCCATGTACCATCTAAATACAAAAAAGGAATTTCAGATCTAACTCTGTATACCTGCTATTTGGTCACATACAGATTTTCTATAAAATAAATGCAATGCAAGCACCATTTTAATGTTAGTGTCCATCCATCTTCTAACTGCTTTAGTGTGTAAGTGTTATTTCTCACGAAGCATTCAGAGGGCATTTATTTTGTTGGTCACAGCCAGACCTTTTCCATTCATTTCTTACCCCACTTATCTAAGACAGCTTAACTCTTCCTTCCACATTAGGACCCAGAGGCCAAGTGAGTCAGCAGCCGACACTGCTAAAAACATATCCATCCATTCAAAAAACTATGCTCCCCACACTGACATATTAGGCACATCTAAAATCTGTATTTTATTCTGCAAGGTATTTTTGGACTATGCAAACTGAAAATGAAAATTTGCCACAGCGCAACTTGTCCACGTAAAAAAAACACTGGTGAGAAATATCCTCCCACCTGATGGAACCACAATTGAAGGCCATTAATTTAGTGCTGCTCTCTGGAGAATTGACAATCACTCTGTGTAAGTGTTGGTACTCTTTCTTCTTCTTTATGTACAGTGCTTTAGAATTCCTAATAATTCCTTACACTTATATAGACTATAGTGCATTTCTGGAAACTTCAATCAAAGCGCTTTACAGGTAATGGGGACTCCCCTCCAACACCACCAATGTGCAGCATCCACCTGGCACCAGAACGCTCACCATACATCACCTATAAGTGGGGAGGAGGACAGAGTCATGAATCAAGTGGAAAAAAGGCCAGGTGGAAATTTGGCCAGGGTAACACCCCTACTCTTTGAGAAACATTCTGGGTTTTTTTATGTCCACTGAGAGTCAGGACCTTGACTTAACATCTCATCTGAAGGATAGTGCCTTTTGTACTATGTATTCAACTTTGTACTCAACTATGGTTGCTGCTGGAAGAGGTGTTAGTGAGGCCAGCAGGGGGTGCTCACCCTGCGGTCCATGTGGGTCCTAATGCCCCAGTATAGTGATGGGGACACTATACTGTAAACAGGCGCCGTCCTTCGGATGAGACATAAAACCGAGGTCCTGACTCTCTGTGGTCATGAAAAATCCCAGGGCGTTTCTCGAAAAAAGTAGGGGTGTAACCCCGGCGTCCTGGCCTCCTAATAATCCCCATCTATGAATTGGCTACATTACTCTGCTCTCTTTCCCACTGATATCTGATGTGTGGTGAGCGTTCTGGCGCACTATGGCTGCCGTCGCATCATCCAGGTGGATGCTGCACATTTGTGGTGGTGGAGGGGAGACCCCATTACTTGTAAAGTGCTTTGAGTGGAGTGTCCAGAAAAGTGCTATATAAGTATAAGCAATTATTATTATTATTATTATTATTATTATTGTTATTATTATTATTATTATTATTATTATTATTATTATTATTATTATTATTATTATTATTATTATTGTTATTATTTTGTACAGTTCAGTGTCCCTGTCACTTCACTGGGGCATTATGATCCACACAGACTGTAAGGTGAGTGCCCCCTTACTGGCCCCCCTTCGTATTTCCCAGGAGCTCTCCATCCAGGTACTGACCAGGCTCACAGCTGCTGAGTTTCAGTAGGCTGCCAGTTGTGAGTTACAGGGTGAAATAGATGTTGGCAGTGCTTGGTCTCTAGGTTTGCCATAATTTCCTTTGACAAAATCAATAACTTGTGTGCAGAACTTGCCATGCGTTGTAAAAATATCATCTACAACTGATCTGGGATCCAAGTTAGACCTGACTTTTTTTACAGCTCCTTCTTTTAGTCCAATTTGTTCGGGTTACAGCTTTGCGATGACAGTAAAATGATTAAAGAGTATAATGGCTATGAACAACAATATTCACCTTCTGAAGGAAACAACAGTTTAGATTTTCCTACATGTCTTAAATAAGGAATAATTATTAATGAAAACATAATCACTGAAATGAATTCTGTACAAATGCTACCACAGGAAAATGTAATCCAGAGACACATATCATATCAATACTATTGTTTGACTATACTGGCAGCAGTGTTTGGAATTCTTTGGCTTTTCACGGTACACTGGGTCATTAGGAGAAATAAGTACAGCTTTAATAGTCATAGGAAAACAATCTCACTGAGTACTTCCAACTGTGTTGATACCATTTGCCTTCTGTATTTCAGTTATTTTTATATGATGTGATGTCATGCCTTTGTTTTCTGTTTTGCCAGAGGAAAACTTTAACCACATCTTGACTCTTTCAGTAAAAACTCTATCCTTTTCTATCAGTAGTACCTACTCCACTGGTGACATCCCTTTTCTGGCGTGCTCAAGTGCTGAGGTTGTGGACCAAGGGTTATAACAGTGCTTTGAGAGGGATTAGAAAATTGACTGCAAGCGAACCATTGTGATTGCAGTATACCCAAAAGCAAAAAATGTGACTTTACTTGCTGTCCAACCCACATGGTCATCTGAGCAATCCCATCTGTTCTAGCAGGACAAGAAAATCTTTGGAAAAGGTCAGGATGATGAACGGGTTCAATGAAACTTTATGAGATGAACAGAATTACAATGGAGAGAATTTCTATTGCATTGTTGCATACTTTCTAAAGCAGGAATATTTTAGACTATGATGTCAGTGTAGATGTAATATGCAGGCTGCATCTCAGAAAGTACTTGGCTCTGTAATACGTTATATACTGTATTGTTATACATGTAATGCATGTAATGTAAGACATTATTTACTGTATCAGTTCTACAGTTAACTCTCATTGTTAAAATTACCTTTGTGATTTATGCCAGTAAGTTGTATTGTAACTTTAAAACAATAATATTTGGTTAATTTTATCCTGTAAGTCTTTAGTTTAGCTGTCTCTCTGTCCATCTGTCTTTCTATATAACTAGAAATAAACATGCTACATGTCTTCTTCAGTAAAAATAAATCACATAGTTCTACTTCTGCTATTCTGGCCATGTATTGAAACGCACAAGATGTGCAGTTTTGTATTCTTTCTGGACAAACAAATTGCAAAGCAATGTCAGAATCTAAGGACAAACTGAGTAAGATCCACTAAAGTGGCTCTTATTTAAGTCTAATTACATTTATTAAGCAATATTATGTACTTTACACTAAAAATATTGCAATGTAGCAGTGCGAGATGATGAGTCGAGGTAACTTTGTAGCTTTAAACAAAAAAGTATTTATTTAACTGTTTAAAAATATAAAATAAAGAATTTACTTGCTGATTTGTTGAGATCTCCTTTCTAAAAAATACATCTCATTTTGTATAACACAATTTCATTATTTCATTTGGTATTAAGAACAATAGCAACCCAATCCAGGGAAGGTTTCTTTATGACTTTATAGTTATAAGCTTTAAAATTTAAATCTGAACATGTTAGGCAACCAAAATAAACTCACTGTTTAAAAGCAAGGGTCCTTTCACAGTTTATGTGGTGCCGCACTGCTTGTTTTTAACATCTTGCAATGACCCGCTGAAATCACCATTACCTCTTTCATCACTGTCACTTGCAGTGCTGTGATCATGTAGAATGTTGCTGGGAGCACAAAGGTAGAATCCATCCAGAAGTATATCCACAACTGCAAATTCTTTCACAACTGCACCTGATTTCAGAGTTGTCTCTGTGGTCATGTTGTATTATAAACAGTGACAGAAACCTTCAAATGTGATTATTTTTTCTGTTGCTTTCATCTATGTATTTGTATGTGACAGGAAAAGCAGTACCTGCTTGGGTTGTGCAGTTCCAAGCTTTAGAACATATTTATTTACAGCGTGTCTACTCTGAAGAAAGCGTGATGCAAACTAGTGTCCAATTTAAAGTTTAATTTCCTTACCTACGGTGTTGCTAGAAAGTTTGTGAACCCTCTAGAATGTTCTGAATTTCTGCATAAATGTGACCTAAAATGTGATCAAATCTTCATCTAAGTCATAAAAATAGATTAAGAAAACCAAATAAAACAAATAACACACAAAAGGATATACTTTTTCATTCATTTATTGATCAAAATAATCCAACAATAAATGTCTTTGTCAGAAAGAGTATGTGAACCTATGCTTTCAGTAACTGGTGTGACCCCCTTGAGCAGCAATGAGTTCAACCAAACATTTACAGTAACTGTTGATCAGTCCCGCACATTGGCTTGGAGGAATTTTGGTCCATTCCTTCTTACAGAACTGCTTCAACTCAGTGATGTTGGTGGGTTTTCTTCCATGAACTCCCCACTTCAGGTCCTGCCACAACATTTCTATTGGATTAAGGTCTGGACTTTGACTTGGCTATTCCAAAATGCAACATTTCTTCTGTTTCAGCCATTCTTTGGGAGACTGACTTGTGTGTTTAGTGTCATTGTCTTGCTGCAAGACCCACCTTCTGTTGAGCTTCAGTTCACGGACAGATACCCTGACATTCTCCTGTAGAATTTGCTAGTACAATCCAGAATTCTTAGTTCAGTCAATGATGGCAAGGCTTCCTGGTCCAGTGGCAGCAAAACAGGCCCATACATGATACTGCCACCACTGTCTTTCACGGCTGGGATGAGGTTCTTATGTTGGAATGCACTGTTTGGTTTTCACCAAACATTTCTCACTGAAGCCAAAAAGTTCTATTTTCGACTCATCCATCCACAGAACATTCTTCCAGTAGTCTTCTGGCTCATCCAGGTGGTCTTTAGCAAACTTTAAATTGGCAGCAATGTTCTTCTTGGAGAGTAGTGACTTCCTCCTTGCTATCCTCCCATGCACACTATTCTTGTTCGGTGTTTGCCTGATGATGTACTCATGAACACTGACATTAGCCAGTGCAAGAGAGGCCTGCAGATCTTTAGATGTTACCCTGGGGTTCTTTGTGATCTCCCGGATTATTATACGCCTTGCTCTTGGAGTAATTCCTGGGTAGAGTAACAATGGCGTTGAAATTTCTCTATTTGTCACTATCTGCCTGATAGTGTATTGGTGAAGCCCAAAGTCTTTAGAAATCATTTTGTAACCTTTTCCAGCCTGATGACAACTCTTTTTCTGAGGTCCTCAGAAATCTCCTTTGATTGAGGCGTGGCATGCGTTCACAAACCTGTGTGTTGAAGACCAGACTTTGGTAGTGAAGACTCGGGGTTATGGTTTTTAAATAGGGCCGGACCACCCAAACTCACACCTGATTGTCATCCCATTGATAGGCACTCCTGACTAACCCCTTAACTGAACTGATAATCCTAGAGGTTCACATACTTTTTCCATCACAGACATTTAATGTTGGATTATTTTGATCAATAAATGAATGATAAAGTATATCCTTTTGTGTGTTATTTGTTTTATTGGGTTCTCTTTATCTATTTTTATGACTTAGATGAAGACCTGCTCACATTTTAGGTCAAATTTATGCAGAAATTCAGAATTCTAAAGGGTTCACAAACTTTCTAGCACCACTGTAGCTGTAAATCATGGCATGTTTAAGCAATGTGGCTGGCAGAGGAGAGCAGGGAAACCCAGGTCACTGCAGTGTAGCTTCCTGCACAGGCTGAAAGGAAGCCTGACTCGGTATGGAGTAATTGAAATAGCTGCTCCTTCTCATACGCTGAACAGACGGCTCATAGACAATTTAAGTCACCCGCTCACATGAGTTTTTTTTTTTGTCATGTATGTTTCCTTCTATGTAGAGGGTCCTTAGTTACCAATGCTTATTGTTTGTAATAATTGTAAGGACAAGTATTAAAGACAGAATGAATGGTGTTAAAATGTAAAAATACTGTGTTGAATGTCTTTTAACATTTTGGTACATAATATGCACAACACAATATAATCCACCTAAATAAGTGATTCATGGGTGAACATTGCGAACACGGCAGAAAGACTTTTCAGTATACAATGTCAGTAAACGTGGATCTTCTCTGATTCTTTGACAAGATTAACTGATGTTTGCCAATGGATTTAACCATCTAACTGGCGAATTGTGAAATAATGTTGTGTGACGAGCAGCATACTCTAATCAATGAGAAAATACGAGAGAGAGCCTTTACTACCTACTATATGGAGTATTGTGAATTTATATTTGCAGTGCTCTCTCATAATAAAAGGTTCTATTATAGAGAATTTGATTTTAATGTAGGAAACAAAGTAGTCTAGAAATGCATTGATTTGTACTGCCGTATATAACTGTTATTATGAATGCCTGTTTGTTTGAATTAAACAGACAAATTAAACCCTTGTTATTATTTCAAGTGCACCATTGTTTTGATGGTATACTTACAGTATGAAGTGGCTTAGGGAAAACTTCATGATATAATATTTTAACTCGAAGACTATCAGCATTTGCAGTAGCATTTGTGTTTGTACACAAATAAAAGAAAATGATCAATATTGTGTGCAAAATATTTATCACATATAATACAAACAAAACGTAATGCAAAGACTAGGTGACAGTTGAAACAAAATAAAGTGTTTCCAACTAAAAATAAACAGCCTAATATTTGAAATTCTAGTAACTTCACAGAAGTTCTGTACTCCAGAGAGTAACTACTGTTAGAACGTCCTTAACGCGACATAAAGTCTCTCGGTTGTCGTAACTAAATCGGAATCTGTGGGAAAGGAAGAGAATGTGCAGTCTTTACAGTACAGAGAAGAAAGAAAACGCACTTACACAGACCCACAAGACGCACTCTAAGGGTACCGTGTTCATTTGATCAAACGCAATGTTTTCAGCAATTCCGTAGAAATCAATGAAGTATCACCGCTGATTAAACCGTGCACCTAACCATCTGATAGAAAAAAAACAGATCTAAAAAAGTGTATTTCCTCTATCAGCTTATAAGACCGTGAGTGTATTAACTTATACTGATATATTTTCTTAAAGGTATCATAGTACGAGTATGTGCGGTTTTAAGAAGTCCAGATCCCACAATTGGAATCTGGTCCGTGTTTTGCGTGCCACTTTGGGCTGCTCACAGCCTCTAGCTGCTTTTTACTCAGCTCTTGTCCTGATATCACTCCGCTGGCATGGAGGAGGAGGATAGCACTTGATTATTGTGATGGTGGCAGCAGCTGCGAGCAACCAGCAGATCGGCGTTTCTAGGATTTCGTTCGTTTTTTCCGCTAAAGGGCAGGATTTTTTAAAAATCGCTTTGTACCTGGGGATTTTACAGATAATCTAATGAGATGCAAGTTCGCAAAACTACTCTGGAGCCTCAGCGCTGCAAGCAGCAAAACTTTTTCTTAAAGGAAAACACAATAAAGAAGCGAGCTGGCAACATTGGCTGTTGTGTGTGATGATCTCTCGTAACATCCGGATCTTCTATGGAGTTGAATTAAACACAGTCTGCTTAAACTGGCAGTGGGATTGAGTAAGGGACAGACTGCTGAGCGCGGTCAAACTCGCTCTGATGTTATTGTCTGTTTGCAGTTCCGAGTACAGTATTGTTTTAGATAGTGTTGCATGACTGAATTACAGATTTTCCCGAAGGGGGAAGAAAACCACCGCTTGTTTTCTAGTCTTTTGATTTTTCCCTCCCTACTCATATCCTCCCTGGAAACATTTTAAACACAAGAGGCAAGAGAAAGTTATTCCAAAATACTGTGCACAGACTATAGGATGGGGGATTTTGCAACCCCCACTGCTGCTAACGGCAGTAGCATTTGCATCAACAACAATAACATAAACAGCGGCATCAACACTAGTAATAACAGTAACAATGTGGGCATTCCTAAGCACAGCACAGTGGTGGAGAGATTGAGGCAGAGGATCGAAGGCTGTCGGAGGCACCATGTAAACTGTGAAAACAGGTATCAGCAAGCCCATGCGGAACAGCTGGAGATTGAACGCAGGGAGACGGTCAGCCTATATCAGAGAAGCCTGGAGCAGAGGGCTAAGAAATCCGCTAATAATAAACAGCAAAACAAACAGCAAGACCCAGAGTCGGCAACCACCCCAGAACACAGAAATAACACACTGATAGCGGTAAGAAACATGAGAGCCCCCTTCTCCCCAAGTACCACTTTCCGTATTTGTTTGAAAATACTTTTTGTTAAACAGTTCTAGATAAAAAGAAATCTTATCGTCCCGTTTATAGAAGAAGGTAACTGCTCAGCGAAGCAGTCTCTTTGGAGTTTCTGTGCTAGTATTTGTTAAATGGACACATGCTCAAAACTTTGGTCCTGAACCTCGTATCGCTGGTAATTAAGGAATCGTAAATCAAAAAGAAACTTTGGCGCAGTCCTTTTGAGGGCAATGTTGCTTTGCTTTTAAAAGTGATTGAGGAAAGCTCAAGATGTGGGCAGAGTTGCTGTTGACAGTACGATATGGTGTGTAATTATAAAAAATTCAACGACCAACCGGTTGCTTTTCTGTGTTCCGAAGGGAACGATGTGTGCATGTCTTTACAGTGAGGCCAATTATGATTTTATAACGTATAGTGTTTCCTTTTATTGTGTTATCTAAACTTGTTTTATCTTCCGTTTTTATTCTGGAACTATACTAAGTCTAGAGACGTTTCTAAACACTGTACTCTGTTGTTTTTAATGCATTTAGCAGTCAAAATGATATTTGTTTGTGCCTCCTAAAATTACTTCTTCATTGCCTGTGTTTAGTGTATAACCCCCGGTGCAGCACGATTCACAGGCAGAAGTCACTACTGTCTTTGCAAAGCAGCTGGTCTTCGGTTTTACTTTTTTCATTTGTCACCTACGTTCTGTAGGTGGTTTCGTCAGTAAAAATGTTTGAAGACTGTACATCCCGTTTGAAAACAATTGGCCTATATATATTGAGATGCTGTCTTCAGTGTTGTTCACTCAGAACTGCTTTTTGGAGTTGTTTCTGTAGCTTAAGTAATGCTGTATGTTTCCCCCTTTTTTAAAAGGTTAGAAAAATCATGCTCTTTTCTGTCGAAACCGGAAGCCACGCTCATCGCCAGCGAAGCCTTAAAGCACAAAACAATTTAGAAATGCGGTGATAACTCTTTCTGGGTAGCCGGTCTCTCTTTATTGGTGGACTTGGAATGTATAGACCCGACTTCTGATCTCATGCTTTAGCATGTGAAATCAGGATTATTTGATCCATAGGTTTGACGAAGTAAAGAACACTCGCTATTATTGCACGGTCGTTCGTTACCCTCCCTCGCTTTAAAATTGTTAAGGCAGCTGATGTTTGACCCTTAAATTGCAGCTCCACGGATTGTTTTCATTAATCTTTTGTATCAGGAACTTACTGCTTTGGCAAATGTAACCTGTTATTAATGGCGATAGTCCGACTTAGGAAGCCAGATAAATTGAATCAAAGGTATAATTCATGTGAGAGAATCGTGAACACAATGCAGTATCGTTATACTGGGTCGCCCGAATACACGGCGGCTACGCTATTGTGGTTTTTAACACACACACACACAATGCGAATTCTTTGCATTAAAAAGTCACTCACAAATAGGAAACCTAACACTGGAAGGAAAGATTGCAGCCCCCATTCATTTGCAACGAATGCTGTGTAGCACCGAGAGGCAATTCCGCCTGTTGGATTAGGCTGTTTAAATTGCTTTCATCCGACTGGCGTGAGCTAGGCTAAAATCCTGGGAACGGTCATTTGTTAAGAGAACTTGTATGTAACAACGTGTTGGTGTAAAGGTAACGTAAAATAATAGACTATTTTTTTATTGTAGCTGACAAGTTGAAGCCTTACTGTAGTTCATGAACACTTTAGTGTCAAAGATATCCATTCTGCTGGAGCTGCTGACTTTTGTTTCTTAAAATACTTTAATAAGTACGTTTTGGAAGATTCCAAATTAAAATAATGATCGGTAAATGGTGTTTAGCTAATACTCGGGGCAGTGTTGCTTTAAGAGCTATTTAAACTTGAGAGACAGTAGTGATTGTAATAGAAAGAGACCTCCCACTGGGTAGTGTGGACATTACACTGAACCGCCCATTAGCTGGTTGGCAACAAACACTTAGATTTGGAGGGATTACTACTTAAAGACACAGCGGCCTTTTTGACTGTAGACGGCAGACATAACGCAGCGTTTACAGTTAAACACAGCCGGGCGAGACCGGATTGTGCTCTGGGGTCGATGTGTTACGTACCCCTTTTCTGTCAAAATCTTCCAGAGGGTCAGTGATGTGCAATGTCTGATAAATCCATGAGAAAACGGTTGGATTTTTTTTTTGTAGATTATGAAACCACAGTGCTCATTTAAACAGGTATTTGGAAGTAGAGTAACGGTTCTGGGTTTTCACCGCACCACGTAATAAAATGTAGGGACCCGGTAATAAATCCTGTGGCAACAGGATCTGTTCGCATTGATTTAACATAATTACCCCGACCTTTTCGCGTTTTTATAGGTTAATGTGCCCCACCAGTCCAACACTATTCGCGTCTTTTTGCAGTTGAAATGATTGGGGAACAGAATATTGCATTAAATAACTACGGTTCATTATTCGTTACACTGATATCTTATGTAGCAACATATATTGACTGTTTTGCAGTACTTCGCACGAAACGTAACGATCATTTTAATTTTAAATATCGCGGTATTGCCGGTATTATATTTTTTATCTTTGGATTTCAATTCGATTTTTATTCTTGATTTCGAAAGAGGTACTCGAGGGTTGTGCTTTATCTTCTGTGTTTGTAAGAGATTGTTTTGCATGCACAGCAGCGGCGTGACTGTAAAACTTGTACATTTGCAATACTTTTTTAATCTATATATGAAGGATTGCTATGAAATCAGGGGTTCACTAAATTAAAGGCCCAGATCTTATACATGTGTTCTGATGGTTTTAATATACAGACATATTTTAAATGTGATACTTTCAACAATTTATCACAAAATATATTCAAAACTGATACCATTATGGACGCGATGATTAACTCTAGTGCTGTAGTAGATTAAAAGCTAAATCTGAAAGCAGTCTTCCGTTCTACAGAGCACTACACAAGTGATTTGGAACCAAATGGTTTAATCACTAGTAAGAGACCACAGAGCACCTCGTGCGTTTAGTCATTCAGCAGACAGAAGTTAATGACTGGTTCAGGTAAAAAAACATTTTTTAGTGAAATTTACCAGATTATAATAATGCTTTCAAAAACTAAACATTGATTTTGTTTTGGTGATTTACTCAATTTGCAAATAGCTTCGCATCTGAAGTGTGTCTGGCTCTTTCTCTGAGCCTGTCCAAGGACAGAGGTCAGTCTGCACTTTCTGAACGCTGCATATTGGTCCAGTCTTGAGCTCCATGCTCTTTTCTGGAGCTGCTGTTGGGCTATCCTGCTTGTCTTGCTTAATAGTCTCACACTCTCAGCAAGCAAGAGAGCATCCTATTACCTGGAGTCATTTTCTTAGCATGGTGTATTGTTATACACTGATTTTTTTGAGTAGGTGGTATAAGCTGCACCACAGAAAACACTTACACTGCTGTGTATATTATGTACGAACCATCTGCACTTATTGTAATGCTGTGAGTATGATGCTTTCTTTTGATTAAAGGAAAATGTCTTTCTAATTTTAGATTATATAGGGAGGAAAATGGTTAAAAAAATGGCCTGACGAGCGATTTCATTTTTTTCTAAAAAGTTTCAAACTTAGAAGTGCATAACACTATGACAAACACAATGGGAGATGTATTTGGACCTGGTGCCTCTAGATTAGAGGAGCTGCAGACAGGAATTCTGGGCCAAAGTGTCAAGAGAAAGTTACTCTTTGTAGGGCAGTTCCTTTCATTCTAACTGGGAGACATGAATGTAGATCTGGTAAATGCCAAGAGGTTTGCTTTTATTGTCTTTATTTTTACTGTATAACTCGGACTGTATCCTAACAGGCAATACTGGAGATGAACACATTCACGTCTCAATTGATTTGCACTGAAATTGAAATAATGATAAAAACAGTGAAAGCAGCACGTATTTGTAAAGTAAACGCAAGAACCTGGAATCCAGACATTTCACGACTACCTATGCGTTTTGCCCAGAAACCTCATTCCGCACTGTCCTCATTGGATACAACAGCTTGAAAGTTGACATTCACCTCTGACTGACTCTTAAGCGTCCAGCTTGTGTCTTTCAACATGTCTGACTCAAGAGAGAAGCTCTGACTGCCACACTGCTTTTACTATGGCTCCAGGAAGCCTCTGGTAGGTCTGACAGCAGTTGAAAATTGGTGGATGGACTGCGACTGAAAGCTAAGCACTCGTGGTTTTATAACTTTGTTTAGAATTAATGCAGTGAATCGTGCAAAGACAGAACACTTGGTGTCACATTGTTACCGTTGTCTGGGATGCGTGCCCAGTTACTAAAATTAACTTGCTTGCTGGCATTCACATACTGGCAAGTGACGTCATGCAAGTGAACAGTATGGCTCGTGCGTGCAGCTGTTTTTCTGTTTGAATTGTGTATGGAATTTATCCAAGACTGTTGTCTTTTTCTTTAAAAAATGTAAGGTTGACGTGCTAAGTTTTAAGAATGCCCAAGAATGCTCATCTGTACAATCTGGAGACTGTTCTGTTCTAAAAACTTGCTCTTTTAAACTTTTAAGGAGATTTGTATCATGCAATAGCCTACTGTAAGTGTTACCTGCGATTTTGTAAAATTGTTATGTACTGTGGTAACTAGCACTTTTTGAATCTGTATTCAGTGCTGGTTAATTGAATACTATCAATGCGTTCTCATGCCGTTACCTGCTATTTATCAATTACGTATGTGTTTTCTTCATTTTGTCTTTAGATAGGATGCAGCAAAAAGGTTCTCAAGGAATTTGATTGAAAAACAAGGTTGACATATTTGAGCTTTGGAATTCCTGTCTGGGATAAGTGTACAGTTTAGGATTTACTCAGAAATAATTGATTTTCTTCAAAGCCCACAATCCAAATGTATTGTTTAAGGGCGTCAGCGGAGGTGGTGTAGTTGTTAGGGCTCTGGACTCCCGAATGGGGCTCTCTGTGTGGGATGATGGTGTCCGCTTGGATAAGGTCCATCCCCCAGATTACTCTAGTAAAGTTCTGCTATATAAATGGGTCCTAAGATTATTGTCAATGAGAATTTGTTCTCAGCTGGCAGCTAGGTTAAATGAAGAACTCAATAAAATGTTGTCATAAAAGCTAAGCTGCAAATTCTGTTAATAAATACTTCATACCTCCTTCAAGCATATGTGGAATATGATTGGATCTGTAAGAGTGAGACTGCTTCCTTAGCAGTGATAGAAAATGAAAGAAACAGCTTGTCTTAGCACCTCAATGTGGTGCAGTAGAATTCACATATTCAGTTACATTTCTCTTAAAGAAAGGAACTTCAGAAACTAGAGAAAGGGGTTGACATTCCAGAACTTTCTGCTTTGGAATCGTTTGTATTGTGACCTCCCCCATGCTGCCACTGCTTCTTCTTAAACTGAGCTTTTAAGGTGGAGTGTGTGGCCTCACAAATAAAAGTGAAACCTAGATGAATACAGAGCTGTGCAGGCTAGCCTTTAGAGCAGCAGGAAAGCCCATTTGGTGTGGTGTTAAAGGCCCTGGACTGTAATTGAGGTTTATAGTGTCTGGAATCAGCTTGACTGTTACTGCCTTCAGCAGCGGCTTGTGGTGAATAAATGCTGGTAAAAAGTGCCCTTTTGGTTTTACTTATTTTCCAGCTGCAAAAGACATACATCTTTTAAGCGCTAACGCAGTAGAGAAATCTGACCAGACCTGGGATGCTCCCTGTTGCACTTCCTAACAGTCCCAACGTGCTCCCAAATTGTTTTAAGTGAGCCTTATTTATTCAGGTTTAAAAATGAAGGAATGACATCCACACAGGGGAACAGATCACCATATACTTTTGTCTTAGAATGGAGGTTCTCAACCTTATCAGACTGCAGGAAATTCTTTTAAATAAATCACTATTGATTTCACTTCAAACATACATTCAAAGTGGGGTGTGGATTCCAGTCATTATATACCCCCTGGTTAAGACTGGTGAGTTTATATCCCTTGACCTAGACTGAAAATCTCCCAAGGAGTCTCCAAACTCCCTGCCCCAGAACATTTGAAGGTTTTTATTACTGAAGTCTAATAAATGCCCATAAAAATTTGAATAGCACTTTTTAGACTGTAGGTTAAATGCTGGAAACAGCAAATAATAAATTGAGAAATGTGGATTGAGTAATCTTTTGTTCTTTTTTTTTACTTCCGTTACTAAAATCCTTTTAATCAGGAAACTGTAACTATCTCCTCTTCAAACACAGAGAACTCATCCGCTACAAGTTTTGATTTATGTTACATATTAAATACAAGTCAGCCAGCAATACACTTCTGAACCTGCAGCATGCAACGCTCGCAACGGTTCCTTAGGAGGTATTCAGGTAGCATGAAGTATGTTTTACCAGGAAACTCCCTTGATTCAGATGTAACCTTTTAATATAAAAACTAACAAAAGGAACATTGGTCATAGCTGCAGGTCTTCTAAAGGCTGTCCTTTTTATTTATATTCTTGTCTGATTGCCAATTATGATTGAATACCCAAAGGAATAACATTTACACCAAATTCATAAAGAGTTTGAGTGTTAACAAATTCTTACAGTTGTGAGAAAGACTGGGGGGAAAAGAAGACTTAAGACATTTTTGATTGTGTTACTTCATAAATCTGGTAGCTGGCAGAAAGAAAAGAAGTTGAAAATGTTTTTTTTTTGTCCTCCTTAGCTGCTAATGAATCCTATTCATTTCCTGCACAGCAGCTAATTAATACTTTTTATTGCTGCTCACAAAAGGGTCAGGGGCAGGACTTGGTATTTTCTCTTCACTTGAAGCCGTTCCTCAAGTGAGACGTCAACAATGTGGATTAGTCTGTCATTTCTAATAAGTAATCTGCTAACACAAAATTACGGGCTGCCAGTGATACTCAACTGCAATGGGGGCCGGTAGCTAACAAGGTGAAGCAACATCAGACCCACTATTATCACTCGACGCGCCAGGCTGGCCCTGTTAAAACCGGTGATTGTAAACGTGAAAAAAGCAACTTGTAGATATTAATGAAACGGTCACCTTCACCACCTTGCGGCTACTGTTATACTCGAAAGGTGACTTTAATTCAAAGCCACCGTGCCTTGTGTGTTTCACAACAAACATGCACACAAAGAAAGGAGGCCAATCTATGATTCACCAGACAGTTGCCTTTCATTAAAAACTGTAGAACATTTCCTCAACATTTTTGTATATCGGTAGTACATACAGCTGATATGGAAACAGTTTACACAGCTTGTGAACCAATGTGTTCATGAAACTGTGGATGGGAGGGAACATGAGTTTGTCCGGCCACCAAATCGAAGTTGCCAAAAAAATATCGAGTGTCTGCTGGTAAACAGACTCTACACTTAATTGCTGAATTTCTTGAACAACCAAACATGGACAAGACTACCATTGAAGAAAATGAGAGCCACATTGATATCATTATTATTATCATCATCATAGCTTGATCCTCTAACTACTGTCTTGATATTAATTTGTCTGGTCACTCTTCATCTGGTCAGTGCCTTTATTCCCTCACAAGAAATTCTAAACTACCTCTAGTGACACATTCAATGGCACCTGGCTAATAGTGCTTAATGTAAGAAACACAATAAAAAAAGTTCAGAGCCTGCCATTATGTGGCATTCCTCGTAAAATGAAGAAGATCATCCAGATCTTTTTCAGCCCAAGTGCCGACAGTACAGTTTGAACTGGTAGCCCTCTGTGAAACCACTTATCCATAAAACCTCTCATCGGATTTCTGCACAGGTTTATTACATTGGAAGGCACATGTCTGATTCCTTCCAGATTCCAGTGGAATTCTTAATTTATAGATGTGTATTGTGTTTTATAGACGTGTGCTTATTATGTATACTTTTGCTGTCATCCATTTCAAAAATATAATTCCTTACCTTCTGCAAATGTCAAATGGCTCTATTGAGCTCTATGGAGCAGTCATTACTGAGGTAAACATCCACATGTGATACAATGCAATTCCTCTCTGGGTTTTCCATGCTAGCTCTGGGCCTACATCTTTCTAAGAGGCTCAGCCTCAGGAATTACTGGAATTACACACATCTTTCACTCCCCTGAACAAATTAAACCAAAAAAAGTGTCTTACAGCTGTTCACTTAAAACTCTCCTTATGGGTTTCTTACATTTTATGGGTATTTCCCTCCAGTAATTCAAATATTGTGAAATATTTAATGTTGCCCATATAGGTTTTTTGGGCCTGTTGAATTTTCTGGAGTTTGGCATGCAGTTTTAACACTTTTTTTGGATTCTAAACATCTTTCGGCCTGTGGCCATGTCTTTCCGCGTTTTCTCGAAGCTGTTGACCTGGCGCATGAAATCAATTCAGCTAATGCATGCAATGCAAAATATGTCCCTAAGTGACAGTGCAAACACGTGACAGGCTAGTGTATCTAGCTTCTAGAATGCTGTTGCAGACGGAGTTATTTGCATATTTCTCAATCACTTAATATTAAGCTTCAGCATGTAAAATCTAAACAAATGTCTGAGGGTTTTCAAAACAGATGAGGGAGTGGAGTCTAAGTACAAGCAAGAAGACTGGAAGTGCAGAGAGATGGGGGAGCACTGTTGCTAATTCATCTTCATTCCGTCATCTGAATTACTAATATCTTCAGACCTCGAGTTGCAATGTAACTTGATTTACTAGGTACCACTTATTGAATGCCTAAACTCTTTCCACTTGCGCAGCTTTTGAAAAAGGAGAGCACTGTGGGTTGCCAAGATGCTTAAAAGATAACTCTGCATTTCACAACAGCAGGCGTGATGGTTTCAGCAGTGGTTTCCCATTTAATTGGCTGGAGAGGAATGAAGTTTAGGGGAATTATAAGAAAGCAGATTTGCAAATAAATATTTTATGGGGGTCCTACAGAGCTCTGTTAAATAATTTCGTAGGGTTAAAGTAGCTAAAATGGAAGATGTTTATTTTTGCATGCATGATGGTTTTGCAGAATTGGATTTTTGGATTTCTCTGCATACGCTGCGTGATCACCACCTGTTGTTTCAACAGCACGTCCTTAATAAAATGCCACGCTATGCCACATGTGCTGAAGGAATTAAACTAAAACATTTTGCATTGTTGTGTAATAAAATTAAGGGGCAGTGGCAACCTTGTTTAAAGGGATATTGAAAGGTTTTGTGTTGGAGAGCTGATGAGTTGCGAGTGAAAACAGCATTCATCAATTAACAATTACATTTAATAGCGAAAAAGACATTGCATTTAGGCCTTGAAAAACAAACAGCAGCATTGACTAATGCACCATGAATTCGTTTTGAAAGAATGACACAACCTGTTTATGCAGCTTGATATGTAATCATGTGTTCTCCGGGCTTCCTTGAGGTTTGTTGGTTTATCCATGTCACTGATCTCTCGCAGGGCTACACCTGAAGGCTAGATCATCAGCGTGGGTCAGCTTGTAGCGTCTAGGCCAATGACAAGGCTGGAAAAGAGTTTGGAAGATGCATGTTAAACCCAAAGGCTCCTATGTTACTGCCGTTGTTCCTCTTTCACCAAGTCTGGCTCATTTAGCACCAACGGGGACCGTAGGCCTATTCATTCCATCTCAAAAGAACATTTTTTATTTACCTAACTGTAGTGGCTGGTTTACCACAGCACCTTGAAAGTGTCCGTCATTTACTACACAGTTTTCATCAACATTGTTACTGTAGATGCAGTTATGAATCTTATCACAGGAAGTGCAGGGAAGTCAGAACAGTGCTTTTCATCCTGCGACATGGCAGCTAAAGTCACGTCATTTGGTTCTGATATTCCAAAATCTGAGGAACAGGATCTTTCCTCCATGTTGGACAGAATAGTACTTCCCTTGGTGTTGTATAAGTTTCCCCCTGACTGTAATGTGATGGTTCAGCCTGTTCAGTAAAGCACTATTATTTAAATTTGTCATGTCTGCGTGCTTATAAAAGAATAATAATAATAAACTTTATTTTATATAGCGCCTTTAAAGGTGGCTTCTCAAAGCGCTTTACAGGATGACAATAACAATAAATAAGAAGACTACAACAATAAATAAGAAAATTTCACAAGACAGGACACAATTATAATTACAACAATAGAACAATAACAATAGAGGAGACCGTGGAAGATGGTATTAAGAAGAGCAGAGGGGTGAAGAATGGAACCAGTTAAGTAAAGGCTTTTCTGAAAAGGAGGGTTTTGAGTCTGGATTTGAAGGCGTTTAGAGAAGGTGACTCTCTAATATCCTTGGGCAAAGTGTTCCAGAGCTTGGGGGCATAGCAGGAGAAGGCCCTGTCGCCCATACAATGTAGACGGGCTTGGGGGACAGTAAGGGGGGCAGAATTTGAAGAGCGGAGGTTGCGAGGTGGGGAGTAGGGCGATAGAAGTTCAGACAGGTATTGAGGTGCCAAGCCATGTAAAGCCTTGTAGATGAGCATGAGGATTTTAAAGTCTACGCGGAATTTGACCGGAAGCCAGTGCAAGGACTCCAGGATAGGAGTAATGTGAACACTTGCACTAGACCTGGTCAGGATTCTGGCTGCAGAATTTTGGACATACTGCAGCTTGTTCAGAGTAGATTTAGATACCCCAGGGAGTAGAGCATTGCAGTAGTCAATTCAAGAGAATACAAATATGTTGATCAGCTTTTCAGCCACAGTTAATGATAGCATAGGGCGTAGTCTTGCGATATTTTTAAGGTGAAAAAAAGATGTTTTGACAGTATGCTGTACATGTTGGTCGAATGTTAAGCCAGAATCGAATATAACCCCAAGGTTTTTCAATTTTGATTGGAGCTCAAGTACAGAGCCATCTACAGACAGGGTTACAGGACTGGCTTTACGAAGTTGATGGGGGGTACCAATAAGCATGACTTCAGTTTTGTCACAGTTAAGATGAAGGAAGTTTTGAGTCATCCAAATTTTTATGTCAGAGATGCAATTAGATAGAATAGAGACAGGCACATCAGTGTCGGGTTTGGTATGGATGTATATTTGAGTATCGTCAGCGTAAAAATGAAAGCTGAGGCCATGTGATCTTAAAAGCTGACCAAGTGGGAACATGTAAATGCTGAAGAGCAAGGGGCCCAGTATTGAGCCCTGAGGGACACCAGACTTGACAAGACCAATTTCAGACCTGTACCCATTGAGAGAGACAAAGTGACAGCGATCAGTGAGGTAAGACTTAAACCATTTGAGGGCAGTGTCAGAGACTCCAAACACAGTCTCGAGACGAGAAAGCAAGATGTTATGGTCAACAGTGTCAAAGGCAGCACTGAGATCGAGAAGGATGAGTATGGAAAGAGAACCAGAATCAGAAGCTATTAGGAGATCGTTGGTGACTTTGACTAGGGCGGTTTCTGTGCTGTGAAGTTGACGGAAGCCAGATTGGAGGGGCTCGAAAAGGTTGTTTGTCATGAGGTGGTTATGTAACTGAAGTGTGACAGCACGTTCTAGAATTTTAGAGAGAAAGGGTAAGTTGGAGATGGGGTGAAAGTTGTTAAGATTGTCGAGAGCCATGTTAGGCTTTTTTGGCACTGGGGTAATAGCAGCAGTTTTGAGGACCGTTGGTACAATGCCGGTGCTCAAGGATTCATGTATTATATTGAGGACAATGGGACAGAGAGAAGAGAAACTGGACTGGAATAAAGTGGTGGGAATGGGATCTAAAATAGATGTGGTGGGTTTCATGCGCGTAACTAGTTTGTTTAGGGATGCTGAGTCAAGAAGAGAGAAGCTGGAGAGACGGGAACCAGAGAAGTTGGATGAGGAGGGAGGAGGTGTGGAAATTATATCCGTAGTGGAGAGAATAAAGTTTGAGCCTTTAAATAGAAATTTAGTGAATCTAAAATGTCTTCTCTTTTCATCCGTATTATAAAAGGCCTTCTTGAGAATCACTGCTGTTTTGTAATGTCATGTCCATACAGTATATACACCTGTGTATTCTTCCTTATTTCAATATGAAAGCAGCTTCCCAAACAGTACAACTTTCAAAAGTGAAATACTGCACATTAAAAAAGTACTTTCAAGAATCAGCTGCACTGAATTAATGCACGTTGTAAGAAGTAAGGCCAAGTGTAATGGATATCTAGTGAGCCATGAACCCAGAGTGCACATTATGTGGAAGAGCATTTAAAACAGAGAACAGCAGCCACATCTGTATACAAAGGGTTGTGGGAGTATGGAACAAACTGCCCAGGCATGTAGTTGAAACCAATACCTTAGCTTCTTTTAGGAAATAGCTGAATGAGATCCTGAAGTGATTGAATTAATTTGCCTAGCTACCAAATGGTCAC
Organism: Lepisosteus oculatus; assembly: GCF_040954835.1. Classification (NCBI taxonomy): domain Eukaryota; kingdom Metazoa; phylum Chordata; class Actinopteri; order Semionotiformes; family Lepisosteidae; genus Lepisosteus; species Lepisosteus oculatus. The sequence continues at coordinate 40,345,210 of NC_090696.1, read as the reverse complement.
ATGTTTTTATGTAAGGTACAAAGGTATGTGAGGTCCATCTTTTTTTCTTTTATCAGGCACTAACTGATGTATGCCATGTATTCTCTCTTGTAAAGCTTACTGTTATTATTTTATTTTACCTTTAAATTGATGTTTATAGGTTTCTTTGGGGAAATAATGTACAGAAATGTACATGGTAAAATAATTTAAAATATTGCTGTCACAGAAAGTCTGTGTCTCTTGAAGTTGGTAGGCTTTGTGATGTGAGGTTGCCCTGTCCACCCCCCAACAAACAAGTTTTTTTTTTTAAATATTCCTTAGACTTTTAAAAGGACTCATTTGCTGGATTCCTGGTATTGTGTATATTTGGCATCAGTAAAAGGCACACAACATAAGCTGAAGAAGCATTGAAAGCTGTAGGAGGGCACTAGGAAGATAGCCCAGGCCACTGGTCTGATTATTCATGTTATGGAATCCCAGTAACCTCAGATCTGGTTTGTACACACAATCAGTATGTCTTGCCTGCTTGCCAGCCACACAGGGAATGCATTAAGAGCGTGTTCACAGACATACCTTGGCCAAGACCATGCTGAAAATGCCACATCACTGCTGTATGGTCAGTGTACTCGGGAGACATATGCCGTTTCGGATTTTCACTGTAAAACTGTGTCCTTTCCTCTCCCTTTCTGTAGTCTAAGGTTTTGTTTTTCACTGACACTAAATGTTTGAGGATGTTTCCTCAATAGCGCCTCTTGAAAAGAGTCAAGGAAGAGAGAAATGGATAATACTGTATGGTGAATTCTGTCTTTGTCTGCTAGAGGTGGTTTGGTCTTGTTAAAAGATGCTGATGGCCAGTGCAGAGGACTCAGCAGGGCTCTTCAAATAGAAAAATCTAAACAGACTGGGAAGCCACATGTGGGACATAGCAGTTTGGCCAAGGTCCTCCTTGTTGTGTAGAGGGAGAAGGTGAAATAACAACGTTTGTTTATGTGCTCTTTTTAATGGTGCAGCCTAAAAATGTTGTTGATGTATAAAAGCGTTTATTGTACCCCATGTGTAGACATACATTATAAAAATATTATTTGGAATTAGTGCTAGGAAAGAACAAGCAAAACTTGGAGCATCTTTAGACTGGAGGGTGTGCAGTCTCGCACAGTTTGTCCCCAAGGCTTTTCTCAGATTTGCTTTGTGGGGAAGTATTTTGCTTTTGGGAATATTTAATGTCCAGTTTTTAGAGAGGAATTTTGTGAGTTATAGAAAGCAAAAATCTCAGTTGTTGTTTCTCCGGCAGAATTGAAAATACTACAAAAATCGGTTGCCCCTTTTTTGTTAGCAACTCCGAATGTTTTTCATCCTGGTGCTCCAGTTTCCTACTGCAGTGCAAAGACATACATGGTAGGATAACTGGCTTCTAGGAAAATTATCCCTGGTCTGAATGTATGTGTCTGTGTGTCTGCCCTCAGATGGACTGGTGTCCCATCCCACCTTTGGGTGCCCTTTGCTTGCCGAGACAGGCTCCAGCTCTGGTGATGAGTGCATGTCGTTGTTTGGGTCTATGGGCGCAGTGATGCACTGGCGTCCCATCCAATGTGTTTCCTGCCTTGTGCCTGTTGTTCTGGTTCCCCGCGACCCTGTACTGGATAAAGTGGTTAGAAAAATGGATTGGTGGAATATACATAGAAGAATCTCATCCTCATGTTAAACACAAACATTGTTAGAATTAAAGGTAAATTCATTTGAATCTTTTACACTGTTTGGCTCAAATTGTAGTCCCAAATTTTCCCTCCGTTTATTGTGAGCTTTCTAAGTTCATATAGCTTTGGTTTGCATTTTGTTTTAAAGGAGATAAGTCCAACAAACAATATCTTCAAGTAGATAGCTGCGTCAGCATGCGCAGGCTGCAACATTTTATCTATTCTGAAAAGAGAGGGAAAGAAACACAATGTTTGGGCTGTGGGGGCCGAAATGTTGTGTTTCTTTTCCTCTCTTTTCAGCACGGGATAAACCTTAACTTGTTCACAAACACTATCTGTCTAAATAAAAACACTGTCTTTGTTTTGCCTTTTCTCCATGCAAAAATGATCTGGTAAAACTGCAGTTTATTATCGTCCACATTTGAGACAAAGTCGACGAGTGAAGTTAAGCTACATGCATCGATTGAAGATGGGAAAAACTGGATTTTATTGTTTAGCAATATTTTATAATTTTTCGATAATAACCCTCAATAATGTTAGCATTAGGTTAGATGGTTAGGGTACTCACTGGAATAGCTTGATTGACAAACTGGGTTTTCAGCCAAACCACGTTTTTCAGGCCATGCAAATTCACCTGTGAATTCTGCATGGCCTTTGTTTGAAAAACTCTGAAATGGTGAAGGTAGCATTAGATAATATCCTTCTGACCAAACTACATTTCGCATTGAATGTGCTGTGTGAATATGTTCCTCAGATATTAACTTAATGGTACTTAATGGTTCTGATTCTTTTTCTGGGAGAAAAGAAAGACTGCCTGGCCTTATCCTGAGCTTCTGTTTTGACTTAATGTGAAAATCATTTTGGCCTGTTCTTCTGCAGTTTCATGTAGGTAGCCTAACAGCTATTGACATCTCATGTCTTAAAAAAAAGTTTAGTTTTCCCGCAGGTTTTGTCCTAGATACTGTTAGCAACCAGTGAAGAACAGATTTTAATTGTCCCTGGTGCTGCGGAGTGCTTTGTCGTAATCCAAACAAAAACGTCATGCTGAGAAAAGTGCAGCTGTACCTGAAGACCAGATTCTCTTGCTTCTGCAGACAGCTGCGTGGCAGAGTTCCCCAGCTGTGCCTGGGTCTCTGGCAAGCACGCACGCTTGAGAGCCTGAACGCTCGGAAGACAACTTCTGAAAATTTTATGGCAGGGGTGGCGGCATCTGTTGTTCCGTCAGTCCTCGGAATGGAGCGAAACGAGCAAATGTTTAAAAATAGATGAGCCAGTCATGAAAGGGCACACGCTTTTTCCCACCACCACACAAGGGGGGAGCAAGTCCAGGCCGCAGCCGTGTGAACTGGCGTGGTGTTTGCCCTGCAGACGGGCAGAGGCCCCGACAAATCCCATCATCCCCACGGTCATGAGTCACCAGCCGAGCAAAGCTCTGAATGGGGACAGGAAGAGCCGTCTACACCTCGGGAGCACAGCCTGCGAAGGGCCCTTCTAACCTGTAGATTGTAACCTTGGATTTGGTGCTCGGTAAACTAGACCAGCACGTTTCTTCACAACGACGATAAAAACATACTAATCAGTTTCAGGTACATGTCATTGACTGTGAGTTGATCTGTCGTTGGTGTAATATTTTTTTGGCCAATGGAGAATTTTTTTTAATCCATTTACTAGTTGATCAGAGAGGATGTGAGTGTGTGTGAACTATACAAGTGGTTTATTGAGACCTCATATTTTTAAAACAAGAGTTGTATGCTAGTTTTCAGTAAAATACAGTTTTGAATTGAATTTGATTGAATTGGCATGATACAGATCACATTTGTACCATCAACCTTCAATTTAGATAAAGCTGACAAAGGCTATCAATGTTAATGGTATACATTTGTCATTAAGTGCATAATTATTCTTTACATTTTTCTTACATACTCATTTGCTCATTGTGGTTAATTTGCTGCATTATTTTTTCATGCAATTGAAGTGCAGAGTCAAGGCATTGGATGTTTGATACTTAATTCTAATTTAAGAAAATGCAGACCTACAAGGGTAAATTCAAACAAAAATATAACACTTAAACATTTCTTAAAAGGTAATGTTCAATACCAAAGAGATTTGTTTGTCCACTATGTACAGTATATCCACTGACAGGAAATTTAAAGGGCCTCTGAATTTCCTCTTGCTGTCTGTAGTGGAAATCCCACTTGCAGCCTAGCTTTTTGTATTCCACTGATCCTATTCCCTGCTCCAGCATTTCTGCTTACAGATTTCCTGTCAGACAAGTGGTTATCTTTAGTGCACTGCAGGTTTTTCAATGGCAGCTGGATTGTTTTCACAATCTTAATTGACTTGTCTAGGACTTTGTTTTACCCGTCCATACGGTTTTTGACACACCTTTCAGTCTAGATTTACTGACTTGGGCACAGTGACATGTCAGCAAGTGTATGGTCCTAAACCCAGCCTTTTGGCTGCAGTATTTTGGGTGTTCATTTAGGTGATCTTAAGAGCCTCATTTTCAAAACCTTTTGCCACTAGAGAGCAAGTCAAATCCAGCTCAAGTAAGGATAACTCTCAGTCCCCTGAGTGACTATAACAAAAACCCAGCACACTTCAGTGCTTTGTAACAGTCTCAGGCACGCAAGAAGATGCATGACTCAGGATTGACAGTGAAACTCGAACCTGTCACATTGTTCTTAATCTGTCTTCATCATTAGGCAAATTGCTTATCATGTTCACCTGAGTACATTATATTGAACATGAGAGAGCAAACAGTTACGTATTAATCTTAGAATCCTTCAGAATGAATTAGAGTTGGGCTAATATGGTCTCTGCTGTAGAATGCAACCCAAAAAAAAAACAATTTTTCCCCAGTCCTGGTACTGAAATACCCCTGTGTCATCTTGTTTTCATTCCATCTGAGTTCTTTCTGAATTAAGATTATTGAACCTTTAATTCAAGCATCTGTGGTTTTTTCTCTGTCCTCTAGGTGTTAGGTTTCAGAATTCCCTTCATTTAGGGTCATTGTTTTAATGGCCTGGTGGGGTTGAATGAGTTTGTAAGTCAGAGAGAATGATTATTATGTTACAGCAGTTTTTGATGCAGTCATTTTCACCTGTTTCTGTAAATCTTTTATTGATAAGCAATTAGGATTTGTTTAGAAATCTATGGGGAGACAAACATTTTAAAACAAGGTGAAACAGAAATTTGCTTGTTCCTTTCCTTGCATATAATACACAAAAAGAAAAACTGTTTCTGAAACTAAGACCTAAGTGCAGATAAACTAGTTCAATTCAAACAGTACCTTAAATTAAGAGTTTAATAATTAAGAACTCTTAATTAAGAGCTGGAACCAAAACCAAAGGATACAGGGAAACGCCAGAAAAAACAAATCTAGGAAATACTATTTTACAGTATGTATGGAGCAGAGTTAGATTTCTGAATGTATCCAGAGTACGTCTTGTCAGCAGCGCATATGAAATAAAGTCAAAACTGCAAACGACAGCCGAAGGATCAAGGTAATGCAAAAAGAGACATTTTGATCTTGACTAAGCAAATGCATTACTGTGTAATCTTAAACTTCATTTGGAAATGTTTCTGAAAAGACTGTCAAAAGGCAAGAATGTCCCCTTGTTCTTCCTTTTCTTGATCGTTTCAGTAACATGTACATTTTCTCTTTGTCTGATACACAGTAGATGCTGGACACTTTATCCATCGTGATCTGTCAATCAAATGACCTTCAGGGCTTTTTCTTGTTCCATTAAACAGACAGAAACTGGACGGATGGAGTCCTTGTCTTTGGCTTGTTCACGTGGGGACAGTTGCTCCGCATCGTTACGTTTCTGGCCATTCTCTGATCATGGAAATGAGCATAAGCGCCTTATTAGCTTTCCTGTGCAATGATGTGGCTGCTCAGCTATTCCTGGTTGCCGTGGCTTCAGTCCACACCTAGCATTGAGCATATGCCATGAAATTTTTATGAATGTTCCCTGCATTGTATTGCTCAGCCGCATCAATAGCTATTAGCTACTCGAGCAAAATAAATGTGTTTCAGTAAGTGAGCAGCAGAATGGGCCAACGAAAACCTCATTATTTGATAGTATTGCACATAATAAGAAAATAACAGGGTGGAGTTGGGGGATGGGCATCTAAATGTGTTATTACAGGCACTTACAGTCCTGTTGTAAGTAAAGCACAGTTTGAAGTTACTGAATGAGGCTTGAGAATTGTGGTTCTTCTGGGAAGGGAAGTGAAAGCTGGTCTGTGATGTGTATCACACTAAAAAGAGGTCAGAAAGACAGATATTTCTACAGTAACTATATCAAGAAAAGACGTTTTCTGACATTCAAGGACGGTTTTGTCCGTTTTTTGTCCAAATATACTGGAACCTGTGTCGAGAATATGTTGTGAGGTTGCAGTAAAACTAGATTTTTTTCCATCACATCTACTTTCAGAAAGAGAAGAGAGATAGGATTGATTGAATTATTTTGATGAAAACTGGCAACAGTCACGGAGGCACGCGCGGTGGGGGGGGGTTATTATAGAGGGTACAGGGAAGATCAGAAGATCTCTACTCGTCTGTCTGGGTGGTATCTATCCATCCATTTTCTGGCGGCTTCATCCGAATCAGTGCTGCGGGGGAGTTGGAGCCTGTTCCAGTAAGTCAAGGGAGCAAGGCGGTGTAAGCCTGGTTGGTACGCCAGTCAATCACAGGGCAGACGCACACATTCACATCAGGGATCATTTTCCTAGAAGCCAGTTAACCTCCCAGTATGTCTGGTCTGTTGGAAGAAACTGGAGCACCTGGAGGACACCCACATAAACCCAAGAAGAACATGCAAACTCCACACAGACAGCACCCCAGATCCGGAATTGAACCCAGGGCTCCAGCATTGTGAGGCAGCAAATGTTAACCGTGATATGAATGACAACAAAAAAGGTTAACATTGGTATATATGACTATTCCGGTACTGTGAATCACACAAAATGGGAATAGTTTTAAAACAGATCTTATTCTCTTCCACTCAGACGGATTTAAAACTGTGTTTGATTTTGGATGGGGAATGTCTCAATCTCGGTGCAATATTTATATTGTCATGAATTCTATGAGACCTGTCATTTAGTTTAAATACACGCTTATATCCTCAAGCAGCAATGTTCAGTTTTGTGGCATTTAAGCAACGTCACATTTCCAGCACAGAAGCATTTGTTACAGATCTTTTTAAAACGGAAATACCTCCAAAAAGCCCCACTTCTGTGGCGCAGCCTGAGCCGGTAAGAATGGCTTTTTAAGTAGTAGAGCAAACTGGCTGATTGAAAGTGATTGATGCGTCTGACATCATTATGAATGATACAGGACCTTGCAGAGCATATTGATGTTGCTGCAGGGTTCGAGTTGGTTCAAGCTCCCACAATTGGATTCACAGCAGAGTTTGGAAAAGAGAATTATTTTTCACTCTGGGAACAAGGCAGACAAGTGGACTTGTCCCCCACATTTGTTCTGCAAGGAAAAGTGCTGACAAACACTGTATTCGTGACCTTGGAAGAGCCTTCTTGCGTGGATGCCTTTCAAATTTGAAATAAGTAGCTGTGCTGGTTCTCTCGGAATTAAAGGGGCTTGTGCTTTAGCTGTATTTGGGGGGGAAACAAATTAAACTGAAAAGGAAAGGGGGCATGGGTGCTGTTAAAATATTGTAACACTTTGTGAGTTTTTTTGCCTCATGACATCATTCTCAAAAGTTATAATATGCTCCTTGTTATTGAAATTTGTAGCCATTACTATATTTACAGAGTCTTGCCTATTTACATACAAAATGATAAAAGGATGTGTATCTTAAATGTAAAATGTGTACGTCAAGCAAGATGAGATTTAAAAAGGATCTGTGGACAAAAAATGAAATTGTTATCATAAAATGAACTTAACAACGAGGAAGTACTACAACCTTATGTATCCGTTTATATTTAAAATTATACATTCAGTTTCATTTTGGTAGATTATAGTTTTGGCAGTTTGTTGTTCCTTTTATGGAGCAGGATACCAAAACCTTAAGAAGCAGCATCCACTTCATCTGTTTATATTATTTTTGACTGGATATAAAATACAGCCAAAATGTACTGTTGCATATGGCCAAAAGCTAGCAATTTAATATAAACAATCTAGAAGGGATGTTTTGAAAGGCAAATATTATTTTTTCCTGTACCACATTAATATAAAGTAGATTGTTTTTTAGTCATAACTTTATATAAAAAAACATTACTATGTGAAATGCAGTCATTCTGGCTGATTTTGAACTTTCAAGCTAAGTGTTGCCAGCTATGAGCTTTATTTTTCCCATCTAAGTAATAGTAGAATTATCCCATCTTACTCATAGTAGAATGCACATTTGCCTATGTCTTCCGTAAATCTTTTATTAATGATGATTGGAGTGTATCCATTGGCTAAGCTTTTTTATGTGGCTGTGCAGGACATGTCTGTATGTGGTATGCAGAATTAATGCATGCAGAATAGGGAAGTGCTTTAGTATGAAACATGAAATGCTTCCTGCCTGTATTTAGGAAGAAAACTCATTTGCAGATTTCCTTGCATGTTCTTACAAGTGCCCAGAGAAAAAACTGAAGATTACAGATCTGTCAGAAAGCTACCCAGCACATCAAGGCAAAAAGGTCCAGTCAAGTGTAGAAGGCAGAATGCAGGAACTGTAATGGCTGCATTTTAAAAATGAGCGACTTGTATCTGAAGCACAACTGCAGTGCCATATCTTACGGCAAGTGAGATAGTGCTCGAACCCAGATTGGAGCAGGATGGCTTTGGGCACAGGTTGGGTTGATTTGACAAGGTCCCGACAACAGGTCAGTCACTCAGCTGAGAAGCTAGAATCTCTTTTCTCCGCAAGCTCTGTGCTCCGGGCTTTTAAACACAGTTCACCTGAGCTGAGGATGCCCCACAATACTGTTCGCATAATTCCTTGACCTTAGTGTTTGGTAAAGAAGTGGGATTATCTGGTATTAGACAGTCCTTACTGTCTCACCTGCTATAACCCCTCAACACACACATGCTTACATATATGTTCACTCCAGACCCCAGTTCAACATTGGAGTTCATTTTCATTAACGAAAACAAAGGATGTACAGAGGTCGGGTGAGGCTCGGACTGGATTGAGTCCTGTGATGTAGACTAGATGTAGAGTGCTTAAGATTAATTACAGACGTTTCAGGTTAGGAGGTTATGGGTGCCAGTTTGGTATCAGAGTAGACACTTCAAAAAGCTACTGTTGACAACAGACATTTCTTTAAGGAATTAAGTGTGGATGGTAGATGATTACAAAGGAGAAACTGAGATGTTTTACCAGTTATTAATAGCTCCAAAAAACGAGGGGTGGGATGTTGTGATCAGCAATATTTTTGTTCCTTTGTGGGTGAATAAAGCTATTTCTGTTTCCTGTTAATTGATTTATCTACTGATTTGGAAGAGAATGCCTGCTTGAGAAAATATGGTTTAAGTAAGACACAGTTTTATGAAAGTTTGGCTATGTAAGTATAGTTATTACAAGTTCTTCTTGGGAAATGAAAAAATAAAGTAGTTGAGCCTGTTTAAAACCGATTATTAAGAAACAGAGACTAAAGCAGCACTACATTGCCTCTGTGTGAACTAAAATACAAATCTCTAGACTGTTGTTGAGGAGATTTGAAGCATACATTTGTTTATGTATAAAACATTCAAAAAGCAACTATTGTTGCTATACCGTGTGAGGTTCAGGAGTTCTTTTTTTTTCAGAAGTAAACTTCTATGTGCTGTATTTCTAAAGACAGGTAATATGTAATGGCATATTATCTGTTCTGTGTGCAGTTAATATGTTCTCGCTGTGTTTGTGTGGGTTTCCTCTGGGTGCTCCAGTTTCTTCTCACAGTCCAAAGACATACTGTTAGGTTGATTGTCTTCTGGGAAGATTGGCCCTGGTGTGAGTGAATGTTTGTGTCTGCCCTGTAATAGACTTGTGCCCCATCCTGGATGTACGTCACCCTCCACCCCTTGATTGCTGGGCTAGGCTCAGTCTCAATGTGTTGGATTAAGTGGCTAGAAAATGGATGGATGGGTATTATATGTTTTTAGAGTGAAAACGTTTCAACCTTTTGTAAGAGAAAACGTGTAATTTTCAGACCCTCGTGCATAGGCTATATCTAAAATGTGTACTACAGACAACATATTTTCATGTATTTCAGAATGCTTAGGCCCTTGAGGTTAGGTTTCTGACTTTCTTGTTGGAAAAGGCTATTCCAGAAGTAGACTGACAAGTATTATGAACAAGGAAGTGACTGACATTACTTGAAGACAGCATGCTAAACAGTGTAAAAATTCACATTTACTGTTTGACAGAAGAATAAACTAAAACCTTGCTTTTCTTTTCCACTAAAAAAGCACAAATGCTATTACCTGGAGTCCAAGGAACTTATGATAGACATTCTGTTTGCATTTCTGTGTGGAGGCCAGGATGTTTACAAAAATTAGTGTCCAAGCCCATAAACTTTATATTATTTCTTTCTCTAAGATTCGAAATACCCTTGTTTTTCACCCTTTCTTTATGCTGAGTTATCTTTTAGCCTTGTGTCGTTAAGAGGCTTAGTATAATTGTCAGGCAAGATTTGTCTTTCACTTACTACAGTATTGTTACTGTACATCTCCAATAAAGGTTTTCAGGGCTCACATGTAAATAAATATTAAGTTATGCTTCCTTTAAAACAATATTTTTTCTTATGCTTCTTGGGAACTCATTCAGCTGTGATATGGTGAAATGAAAAATGTAAGAGACTGTGTGAATACTCATGCCTATAATTCCAAGGGAGTCTGTAGAGGTATAGAAATAATAACGATGTGTATTTTATGTACTGTAGCATCTCTCATGTAAGGCATCTCAATGGTGCTTTACAGTAAAAAACTGTAAAGAAGAAATGAGACATCAAAAATAGTCAAGTTGTAAAAAAGTCTAAAAGTGTCTTCCAGAATGCCAGGCTTATTCTTTTCAAATCACATTGCTTTTAATGAAGGAAACCATTGAGAGAACTATGCTTTGAGAGGAAATGTAGACCACACTTCATCCATATTGAGCTTTCTGAAATTATTAACAGATAAGAAGCCTTTGAAGGAGGATGAGGAAAAATTGGTAAAATTAAACAGCAACCGTATTAAAAAAAATCTGTCTTTTTGTTCTTTGTTTATCCTCCATCAAAAAAAACAAAAAAAAATTGAGAGAGAGGTCAAAACCTTTGAATATCTTCAAAGCACGCACCAGGTACAGTAGAAATCTCTTGGGTTTTCTAATATCCAAAATATTTTCACACTTAGGCAGGGGGTGTTAGTTTTTGTGGTTAAATAATTCCAGCCAAATATTAATCAGTGCTCACACCAGCTAGATTACAAACAATTTATAAACATTAAATAATAGAATTCTCCCACTGGTAGGAGAATACTGAACATGGTCACATGACGTCTTGAAATTTCTTTGAACAATTTGATGTTTGGGAAGTAATGAAACATTAATTTTGCTCTAAACACTATATACAAACTACCATCTACAGACAGTATAGCTGGAAAGAATTCCAGAGCCCCAAATGCAGCAAGAGTCTTTAGCTGGGAAAGCAAGATCATTTTTATAAAATTAATTATCCTCCAACAGTTGCTAAATACGAGATAGCCTTTGGTCCCTATACAAATTCATCCCAGTATGAACAAGAATGAGACCAGCTGGATTTAAAACGAACATTACCTTTTTCTACAAATATAAAGAATTCAGCTCATCTACCTAAATTTAAACTGTGTCCATTCAAATCCTGTTTTATCAGTGAGGAGACCCAGAGGGGAAGATTATAATTCCTGGACCCTCTCACACCAATATCAGACCACACATCTTCTTTTATGTTTTTCATTTTACTTTGTGGCTAACTTTTTATAAGAACAGGGTTGTTAGCATTAACTTGGCTGCTCACATCCAGAATATTATATTCTCAAACTAGGGGCTGATTACTGGGATAGATAACCTCCACTCCCCATACTATGCAGGCACCGGCAACCTTTTACCTCCCTCAGTGTAGCAATTTGGTTTATACCAGCACTGAAAAGGAAAATGAAAACGACTACTCAACATTTCCATAGTGAAAGTAACTTGTCATTAATATAACTTGTAAGCTAGTAAACCAGGGATATAAAGTACAGACTTACCCTAATAACATGCTAATGCAGCTAACATGTTGTTAGTTTATTCACTGTACCTTCCATTAAGTACTTCATAAATTACATTAAGTCATTTCTTCTCTTTAGTTTAATTCATTTCAGTAAGGATTGGGTCTGCAGCGCAGCATCTATCAAGGATAGAATAGCCTACAGCAGATATTGCTTAAACTTTCCATTTAGGGTGCGAGACACTGTGAAGAAAGCAATACTGTTGTCTCTTTTGAGAAGTTAAAAGTGAAAACTGAAACCAGATACAGGGTCCATAAGAGTGTGGGCCTGTTACCGTCATTAATATTTTAGCACCAGAGTCTCTTATGAGGAGAGCAGGTTAGTTGTGCTACCTTGAGCCCTGTCCTCTGAAATAACATTCCCAAGAAACAGACAGACTGGCATGTGTTGGCAGTAGATTAACCCCCTGTATCATCACCAGAGCTCTCTATTTTCATGAATTCACTTCTTGTTGAGGGACTGCTAGTAGCTTTGGGCTGCTGTTTGCCATAGCAGTAGATAGATCATGTATTACTGTGTCTATACTATTTTGTTTTAGGTCCCAAAGGAAAAGAGGTTAGGAAAAGGATTTGGTGATGGTCCTACATATTGTGAGCAGTAGTAGCTGATCCTATTCTTTGTTGAGGCAGACCATTATTTATACTACCTGCACTATTGGAAATTTTGTTTAGGCTACTGTAAAACAAACACGCTTAAGCCAATCAGTAAATATACTGGAAACTGAATATAAATGGACAAAACAGCCCTGATTGGCAATTATGAAATTGACAAAACACTGCACCTAAGAGCAAGCAAATAGTAAATACAGTACTTCTGGGAAAAATAAGAAACTCTCCTAGCAGTGTACCATCCCCTGATCATAGCCATGCAGGGAGAATGCTAATGCCTGCATCTTCTTTTGCAAATAAAATGATCTTATTTAAAAAATGAACCCTTACAATATTAAAGGGGTTTTATATTCTTGGGTTTTCTCAGATGCTTTTTATGAGGTGACGTCAAGCTGAAAAGCATTATACATTTTGCACATGTGTGTGAGAAAAATGAAAATAATGCTGCCCTACTGTATATTCCAGGAAACTGGTCACAAAGCAATTTGTGTTGTCCAGTGAGAACTATGGTTTGGTTCTTTCATGGCTGGAGAACAATGTGTCCTTTCTTTAGGGCAACACTGAGATGTAACTAAACTCACATCTATATTTAGATGCTCTGAAGATTGTTCGAGCTGGTGGGACTTGTTCTGGACATATCCTAATCACTTTAACTTTCATTTAACTTCTTCACACTTCTAATACATTCACTGTGAGTGTGTATTGCGCCACATTATTTTTCTTCAGCATGTAGGTTTAGGAGAAGCACTGCCAAATATGTGCCTTACATTTTTAGAATACGTTGTCCAGTTCTGGTGTGTAATTTTAGGGAAGCAAGCTCTGCATATCTGTGGTAAAAGAGGAGTACACAAATCTTGTGTTCCTGTTAAGATGACTAACTTTGTTCTATTAAAAAAATAAAACACTTGGCTTTACTTTAGTTTTCATAGCAGTGTTTGTGTGCTATTGATTGAAATACTCTGCAGAGTCATGTGGAAAAATGCAGGTTTACTAGCAAGCTGTCAGCATTACCTTTGCTTTTTGTGGGAAAAACTTTCATCTTGTTTTTGTTCAGCCTTGTAACAACAAAGCTAGAGTTCCTTAACTGCCTTTGTGTCATTCCTGTTCTCTGTTACAGTGTTTCTCTACTGAATGCGATGTAAAGAAGGGTTTTACAACGAGCTAAAGAATGTAATTACTCTTTTCCACTCAGCCTGGTGGTCTTGGACGGATAAGCTGCACTGTAACGTGTGACCAGGACCTGGGATCATGGATTGTCTTGCACTGTTGTCATGGTGACAGTGATGCAGACAGCCTGTAACAGCCTGCTTGTCAGATCCTATACATCAAGCTGATGCTAAGTGAAAAGATTTAAAAGGGACAGTGTGAAAACGGTAGATTGGGTCCATTTCATAGCGAAGATGTCGGGCATATTATGTAATGCAGTTCTTTTTAAATGGGGAAAGCTCTGTATTAGGCTAAATGGTGGTTGTGATAAGCAAAAGAAAAAGACAACATTTTGGCTTTGGTGAGCTACATCTTAGTGCTGACTGTAGTTCAAAGAATTACCAGCTATTATTTTTCTGCATGGAAAAATCTTTTGTGTTCTATGTTCCACATTATAAGTTAGTGTTGTGCTGTCATTGTGGGTTTTTTTTTCAGTATTTCACGGATTGTTACCAATATAAGAATGGATTTTCAATTAATTAACAAAGTGACAGTAATTCAGACTGTAGGAATGGAAAGTATGTAGTGCTAGGTAAAAGCTTGAGAAGTAATATGCACATAAAGTGCATACCAAAGGGGCAAAAGTTGCTTTTGTACATATATGCGGTTCATGTCAAACAGCTGGTCTAAAGTAAAGAGCTAAGTTCAGGCCAACAGTCTCCATTGGTTCTGAAATGTTTTCAGATGAGTCCTCAAAGGCGTGAAAGTACAGTACTGGCTCCAAACCTGATGTATGGATTTCTAATTTGAGAACTCATAGTACTTGCAGCTTTGTAAAAATAATTTTACCGGTCCTGCAATTTTCATGACAAGATTGAATCTGCACCGATGTGGTTTCAGGGTAAGTTCTGAAATCTGAGAGTGCTTTCAAACTGTAGCCTGTTCTCTTGGGAGAGGTGAGGAGGGGTGCATGGAGCTCTTTGGAGACACAGCATTGGTGATGGGCCACAGTACATCATTTGATAAGAGAGCAGTGGAAAAAAACAAGATTTGTGGTCTTTAAGGAAGTCCTGTGATTTTGTAAGGGAATCTAAAAATAGGGTAATAATCTGAAAAGGATCTATAAATAGACGAGCTCTTTGATTTAGTCGTGTGGATTCATAAGAACATGATCTGTGCAAAGTGTCCCAGGGAAGTATGGATTCATCATGTGGGACAGACTGAACAGCTTCTCCACCTTTCCAGGAGCAATGGTCACTTTGATGCCCTGGCTGAACATGACAGAATCTGGAATTTGATAGCGTGCATTTTGCTTGTAATTAAGACTACAGGCACACTGGAGAGTTTTTTAAAGGACTGTATTTACAGGCATGTTTCGACTACTGAAGTAAAAGGCATTTAATGGAAAAAGCTGCAAAGTGTAAAAAACAAAACATTTAACCCATATAAGCTAGGTGTGTTTTATGCAGTGACTGTATTGTTTAGGATATTGTGCACATTCTCAATTTATTTCTTAAATATGTGAAATTGTATTTTTATACAATTTTACACAGTTTTGTATGTTTTAATTTACAATGGGTTGTGCAAATTTGTTTCTTTTCGCCTTGTTCATTTTGTGCTACAACATCAATAAGCAAGAGGTCACAGAGACAGTTAATTAATAGTACTCAGGCTTTGTATGTATAGCTTAATAATATATTAGCTCATTTCACAAGAAGGAGTTTTTTTTATCTTGAGTAAAACCAGAGTAGAGATCATGCTGGAAATAATAAGAGTGAAAGTTGAAAATCTTCCCTGCAGTTCACCTCAGAGTCCGTCTGTTCATGTTATTTAGTTTGCAACACATTTTCTGCAGGTTTAAGCTGAAAATGAAGTTGGACTGCCTGTTACCTTTAGGAATGGTGAACCTGATGTGTTTGTTAGACTGGCACATCATTTTCATTATGAGATGACCTGATTCTCATTACAAATCATGTTCCCCCCCTTTTTTTAGGAACAACAAATTGTGCTTTATAAATTGTGGCTGTGTAGTCCATTAAGAGCTTGTTATCTTACCTTACTAGTCTGATCATTAATAGTGCTATAAAACAAAGTACAGAGATTTTAAAAAAAATGTAATTTCATCACGGTGACAGTGAAAGCCTGTGTAAATTACCATTCCATGCTGTTAATAACACCAGCCTTACTGCTTAAGACTGCCCTTCTTCTTATGATACATCTTTCTGTTTGTATATGCATATGTATTATGAGAATCAACAGTTTTAAGTATAGCTTTTGTTGTTCCATTGTTCCACTTTTTAATTTGGCTTCCATCTATCCTGAGCAAATGGCTCGCTGTAAATGATACAGGTTTTGTGTGACTCAAGAGGGATTCTAGGTTAACTTCTGTACTTCCTCACAAGTTGTTCATGGGCAGAACACAGCTGAAGAGAAGACCGACTTTGTCTTCAGCACCCGTGCTTGTGCAATATTATCTATGGAAAAAAGATCTACAAGCCTACATCTAACAGTGGCAAAGGATTTTATTTTTCCCAGAGGACAGAATCTTATTGTTAGATGTCCTGTGTTGCGTTTGTAAGTGGAGTTGTATGTGTATGAAAGAGGCAGAATTTAAGTTCTTTGTAAATACATTGATACAGCCCCCTGCTATTTCCAACGGTCTTGCAGATGTCCTCAAACACTTTACTGCAGTACTTTCAATATGGATGGCTGACAAGTAACAGAAAAGGCTGAATTTTTTCCCTGTTAGGAAGTACACTGCACACTTGGTAAGCCTGCAGGGGATGTGACTTAACAACTGGTCTGTTTCTCGTAGTTCTAATTCTTTTTAAGGTTCAATATTAATCTTGTCTGGTATTTTATATGGTATTTTTTATGTCAAATATTTTGGTGGGTATTTTCTTCCATTCTGTGACTATCCATCCATCCATTTTCTAATCACTAAATCCAATACAAGGTTGCAGGGGACCCAGAGCCTATCCCAGCCACAAATGAGCACAAGGCAGGACCAGTCCATCACAGGAAAGACAAATCCAGATATACACATTCATACCAGGCCCAATTTCCCCAGAAGCCAATTAGGCTATCAGTAGATTTTTGGACTGTGTGAGGAAACAGGAGCACCTGATGAAAACCCATAACAAATATGGGTAGAATATACAAACTCCATACAGACAGCACCCCTGGTCCAGTATTGAACCCAGGGCCCCAGAGCTGTGGGCAGCAAGGCTAACCACTGTGCCACTGTGCCAATCTGTGGGACTAATATTGCATAATGATTTTTGAGTATCATGCAGTGGAATTCTTCAATATTCCACATACTGAAGGGAACCAGTGAAATCACTTGAGCTCTGTAGTTCGCAATTTGCTTGTGTGAGTCTGTCATAAGTTAACCCGAACCGAGCCCCCTGAGCAATAATGCACAAGTGCCATCACTCCAGCAGCTGTGTTTGAATCGGCCAGAGTGCTCTTGGCTTAACATGCAGCACTGACCCCTGTAGCTGTCTGCTGTTCAGTGAGTTTGGCTTTTTATCAGTGACAACTTCTTCACTCCATCGTTTGATGGTAAGGTGGCTCTGGCTGCTGTGGGGCTCACAGCTTGGGAGAACGGTCAGATTGGCGGAGCTAGGAAAACGTCAGCAGAAAGTCCTTATCTCTCCTGTGATGGTGGAAGTAACACAGAAGCATGAGCTTAGGGCTCTGGACTCCCAACAAGAGGGCCATTTGTTCAAATCTTGGGCGAAGACGTTGGCATTTTGCTGTTGACCCTCGAGCCATGTACTTTACTGAAATTGCCGTATAAATGGTTGCTCTCCGGGCTGTCATGCTAAATCAGAATTTAGTTTTAATCGACTTCTGCTTTAATCTGGTTAAGCAAAGAATTAAATAAAAAAAAAACCTCTACTTGTTTAACAATTGAAAGATTCATATGGTGACAGGATGTGGGGGTATAAAATGAAAATTCTGAAACACTTAAAATATTTCTTTTCTTCTTCATAACACAGCTATAGCTGGATGTATAGATGGGTGACAAGCTTCTTCTGGCCTTGAAACTTTAAACAGCATGACATGGAAGCTATTTTGAGGATAGAAAAGTCGAGATGTCCTCATCAAGATTTGCCAATTTCATAGGCTGAAGGATGGAATGGTTAACAAAAAGTTTATACAGAACTGGAAATGGTATTCCAAAAATAATGATAATAATAATTGCAATGGGGAGCTCCCCTCCACCACCACCAATGTGCAGCCCCACCTGGATGATGCGACACCAGCCATAGTGCGCCAGAACGCTCACCACACATCAGCTATCAGTGGGGAGGAGAGCAGAGTAATGAAGCCAATTCATAGATGGGGATTATTAGGAATCCATGATTGGTAAAATACAATGGGAAATTTGGCCAGGACACTTGGTAACACCCCTACTCTTTTTCGTGAAACGCCCTAGGATTTTTAATGACCTCAGAAAGTCAGGACCTCCACTGGCTTCTACCAGCAGTATTAATTAGAAAAAATAGAGACTAATTGATATACAGTAGATACATCTTACAGAACTACCACAAAACACAACAAAAGTCTGTTTTTTTTTTTCAAATAAATTTCTGTCCTGTGTCCAAAGATAAGCTGAATGGATCTATACAGTTTCTTTATTTTCAGCAACAGTAATGTGACAGGTCTGCATTTATATAACTTCTCTTGAAAGTCCAGAAGCATGAGTAGAAATATTTCAGTGTGCACTTTTTATTTTGCTTAGCAAATCCCCATATATGAGGTGACTTACAACATATAGAAAAGTTTCATTACCAGGAAATGAATCACTTCATCCACATTTAGAACTGACCTAGTTGTATTATTTACACTATTGTTCTTTAGAAGCAAGCTTTTAACACATGCGTATATTACTATATAGGAACAAGTAATAGGTTTATTCCATGCTGAAAAAAAGAAGAAAGAGAATACAACGTTTCGGCCGTGGAGCCTTCTTCAGGTGTGAGACCTGTGACAGGTCTGCATTTATATAACTTCTCTTGAAAGTCCAGAAGCATGAGTAGAAATATTTCAGTGTGCACTTCAGTGTGATCTACCCACCTGAACTATTACTATATAGTCCACCACTGTACAGTTGCATAATGTTAATGTTATTTGCATGTGTTTTGTGCGTTAGTTATGTGAAATCTTCACTAATCTGTCACACACTTGACGGTGGGACTAACTGGAATAAACAGCAATGCTTTTTGCACGTAACCCTGATTTTTTCCCTGCTGTTTTCTTCTCCAATACGGATTTGATTTGTGTGATCCGGAAGCCCTTAGGAGACCAGCTGAGGGCTGCCGTGATCTAGAAGGAGTTCTCGAGCGCAGGCTTATTAATGTGTGCAAAACATCTTTCCCCATCGCAGCGGCTATTACTCTTCCTTTAAAAACAAACACCAGCGAACCTCCTTGATACCTTCCCCGATCCGCTGATGTGTTGCAGTGTGTCCTGCGCCTCTCTGCTGCTCTGTTAGCGGCTGCTGAAGCTTTCATTGTTTGGCAGACTAGCCCTGTCTGTTTAGAAGGACTTGACTCGAAGCCCTCGGTAGATTTTTCAAATCAATTACGTTTTCCTCGCGTCTTTCTGTGTGAGTGGATTTCTATTTCTTTTCTTTTTTTTTGCCTGATGCCATCCTTGTGCCTGACTAATGCGTAACTTTACAGCTGATCTATAAATAAATCTTTTTTTTTAAACAATTCTGATTCATGATTATTTTAATCATCTGATTTGCCCGAGGCAACCACATAGCAGGAAATGTCTGGCACTGGAAAGACCTTGTACTAAACACCTAGGTATTTTTTTCATCATTTAATTGCGAATATTTAGTTGTCTGACTGTGTCTCATATATATGTGCTGACCTGTAAAAATAGCTTTAGTACTTATGGAATACAGATGAATATGGTGAGGCTGCAGTTACATCCTGAATGGTATCTTCTATGAATCAGATGGAATATATAAATGAAAGTGACTTACTGTAAACTTGGAGCTATGACCTTACTCCTTATTTCTGATATGATCTACATTTTGTTTTTGTCATAAATTAATTTGAATACGTAAAGAATGTTAATCTGTCATGCATTGTTTCAGTATTTTTCCTATGTGCTATGGTTGTCACAAATGTAGTATAAATGGCTGCAAGAATTCATTGTATATCTATTTTAAGGGCTGGAGATCTCATAGTTCAGGCTAATTCATTAACTTGTATGCTTATACTGCTTTCCAGGTAGATTTTAGGAGAAGCCCGTGTTGTGCAAAGCCTGTGCTATTTCAAAATAAACAAAAAAAAACACAATGGAAATAATAGGATTTCCTGTAGTATTTCAGGTAATGAACTCAAGTTTGTGTTCCATTTTGTGCTTGGTGTTTTGTCACTATTATTTGACCTCCATTTCAAAGGTGGCGTGTTTTGATGTGAGAGCTCTGGACAGTGACAGCATCTTCTCATTATACATTGGAGGACTCTGATCCTTCAGAGCAACTGCTCATTTAGAATCACTATCAAGTGATTCTCAATCTACCTTTTGTCTTGCAATATGAGATTATAATTTTTGTGGAAGAGGCCTGTTTTCTACTGCCCTATGAAAGGTGGACTGTGTATCCTAGCACAGCCATCTAATCTAGTACAGCACGTTTTTTTTAACAGTCACATCTTTACATTTTCTCTGTGTCAAAATGAGTGACTGGTACATCATTTGCCATGGAAACAAAGATGAACCTTGAATAGTCAAAAAGAACCTGAAGGGAAAATGGATGAACCTTGAGCTCTGCTATTGTTAAAGGCAGAGTGACGGAAAAAGGCTTTTCGGGCCTCACTGTAAACAGCAACAGCAGCGATGACTGCTGCTGACTCATTTAACCCTTACTCTCCTGGGAGTGAATCGAAGCCTCAGCCTCTGAAATGAGCAGCTTTGCAAGACTTATGTAACTGAGAGAGATGTGTGGCTGACTCAGTGTCTGGCAGAAGAATTTGTATGGAGCTGGATCTGTGAGAACAGATTCAGTTATGGCGATGTGGTGAATCTCTTTGGGGTAAAGGTATGGTATGGTGGTGACATGCAGTTTTGTTGTGCCTGTCTTGTTTCCACGTTTTTTCCTTCTTTTCCAAAGTAATTTGTCTACGTAACTTCTAATTTCTGCAAAATCATTTTCTCACTTTCAGCATTTTCATCCAGTGCATAAACATCTTCCCACTTCATGCCCCCAGATTCGCAGCTTACAAAGTGTGAACAAGAAGGCGACCATGATTTTGTACAGTAGTGTTATGTACAGTACGTGACAACGTAGCGCACAAGAGTGGCGCTCTTAAGCCTGTATTCCCAAAGTGCATGTGTGGATATGGATCGAAGGGGAGTATTCTAAATTTGTGACGTGTCCATCCCAAGTGCTGGAATCCTTTTGGTGTATCAAAGTCATATTTCTAGAGGAAAACATCTGCCTTAAGGGATGTAGAGCTGGCTAGTTCACCTTACTTAGCTTGTGAGACTTTCTTTAGTGTGAAAAGGAAACCGTCAGTTTTGATTACGGTGCTCTTTCTGTTGGTTATCGACTTAAAAAAGTCTTGTGGTTACTTTTTGTTTTCAACACTTTATTGTGTATGATATTGCTTTTTTGATGTGTGGTCAGCTGTACAATGCTGCATGAGTTCTAAATAGTATGAAACAACACTGTTACTGAGAGGTTTCAGTAAAACACTTTCACATTCAAGGACTGTTCTGTTTGCATGAGACGCTGAGTGACTGATTAGGGCTTAAGCCAATTCCAGATGACCTAAGGGCTGACAAGGAATAGCTAGCAGGTTTCTCTGATTATTTTTATTATTGATTATTGTCCATTTAAACAAAAACGTATAGTTGTTAGTAACCATGTGCTTTAGAAGCTATATGCTGAGCAGTCATATCTCAAAACCTGTTTTTCCACATCTGGTAATATATATTGGGATCTGTAAAGAAACTGTTTGCTGCTGAATTTAAGAAGTGTCATAGCCAGATCACATTGTAAGTAGAGTCTTATGTCTTTAGCGTGTACAGTAAATAGATGGCTTTGCTGTTTTTGTTTGCTTTAACACTGACGCTGAATTACTACAAGAAAACTCACTGACATGTCAAGTAAAGTGCAATGTCTTCCTTGTCTAGGATTCTTCTAGTAACTTACATTATTACATGAAAACAATAAACATTCCTTCCAGAAATTCCAGAGCACAGTTATTGAAATAATGTGCACTCACGCTGCCCTTTTTGGTTTAGAAAAATAATTATTTCCTGCTTTTGTTTTGTTTTGACAGTTTATGCTGTCAAAACCCTACAACTAAAGTCTTGATAGACTATTCAGAGAAATCAAATAGTTACTAGCTTAGTAACTTAATATGTAGTTTTCTATATATTTGTTAACTCTTTCTTCTTATATTTGTGGATGTGCAACATACTACAGATTAAAACTGAATTAAACAATTATTTTGTTTAAGGGGTGAAAATAACTGATTTGGAAGAGATTGGGTTTATGCAATGACGTTTATTAACTTATATTATTTAGCTTATGCAGTCAAATTAAAATTATCCATCCATCTAAGTGCTTAGTCCAGCACAGGGTTATGATAAATTGCAGCCTAGCTGCCTGTCCAGAGTGCCCATTCACACACACAAACAAGGGGACAGTCTAGACACACACAGTTTCCCTGCACAGCATGGCTTTGGAATTTTGGCGGAAAAAGGATCTCTTGGCAAAAGCTTACATGAACATGCAAACTCCACACAGAAATTGTCCCTATATGGAATAGCACCCCAGGATCCCAAAGCTGTGAGGCACTAATATTAACAGACACCCCACCGTCCTTTCCAAATTCAGGGCAAAAATGAGTCTGCGTTTTATTAAAATTAATAAATAGATTCTTAAAACTGGACTGTAGCTGACAAATTCCCATTCTTTCCTGTTAGGTGACTCAGTTTCATTTTTTCCCTCTCAAAGCACTGATGAGTCAGGGCACATTCTTGCAGCTGCTCTTCAGTTTTAAACGTTAATAAGCGAGGCCAAAGATTTTCTGCTGCCCCCCCAGAAACTGCAATATGAATGTTGTTTCACGCATCTCTGCTGTAGATGAAAATAACATGTCAGAATGGCAGTAGAAAATTCCTTTCTTTCAATTCAGCAGTTCTTAGAAGGGTCTGCATTTTCCCTCTGAAGCAGTAGAACTGGAATCTCTGCTCTAAATGGGCATAGAGGCCTGTAAACACAAATGCTGAGTTTTATAGCTTATGACATTTTTTTTCATTTCTGTAGCACCATTACATCAGGTTACTTGTCCAGAGCACACATATGAATGAAAACTGTCTTAGTTTTACTATGCTATTCAGTGCAATGAATTTAACAATAATAATAATAATTCCTTACACTTATATAGCTCTTTTCTGAACACTCAACTCAAAGTGCTTTACATGTAATGTGGACTCCCCACCATCACCAATGTGTAGCACCGAACTGGATGCGACAGCAGCCAAAGTGTGCTAGTATGCTTGCCACACATCGGCTATCAGTGGGGATAAGAACAGAGTGATAATAATAATAATAATAATAATAATAATAATTAATAATTGCTTACACTTATATAGAGCTTTTCTGGACACTCCACTCAAAGCGCTTTAGAGGTAATGGGGACTACCACCAATGTGTAGCATCCACCTGGATGATGCGACGGCAGCCATAGTGCTCCAGAACGCTCACCACACATCAGCTAGTGTTGAAGGCATATCAGAGATGGGGATTATTAGGAGGCCATGATTGGTAGAGGCCAATGGGAAATTTGGCCAGGACACCAGGGTAACACCCCTACTTGTTTCAAGAAACGCGCTTGGATTTTTAATGACCACAGAGAGTCAGGACATTGGTTTTACACCTCATCCGAAGGATAGTGTCATTTTTTACAGTATAGTGTCCCCATTACTATGCTGAGGCATTAGGACCCACACAGAGTGCAGGATGACCACCTCCTACTGTTCCCACTAGCACCTCTTCCAGCAGAAACCTTAGTTTTTCCCAGGAGGTCTCCCATCCAGGTACTGAGCAGGCTCACACCTGCTGAGCTTCAGTGGGTTGTCAGTTGTGAGTTAAATGAGTTTTGCTTGGTAGGGTGTTGACACTGCAGTGTTACTCGGGTTAAAGATCTTTAATTTAACTGCTAGGATGGTGTTGGAAACCAGAATAAACAGCCGAGCAGTAACGTTGGGACTCTTTCACCTGTGACAATCCACATAGCCCTGTGTGGAGCACAATTGTGTGGGGAAAAGGCACTGTAGCATCCCAGCTGCATTGCCCAGGGGAAGCTTTTATAAGAACAAATATTAAAGGAGGAAGTGTGCGCATGTGTTTATGATTCGTCCTCCCCAAAGAATGACCGAAGAGTAGCATAACACTGGAAACTGGGAAGAGTACAATTTCAGTTTTGCAGTTGGCAAACTTTAATATATATATTTTGCTTTTTTCTTCCCTTGACAGCTCTTAACTGCAGAGCACACAGGTGGGGACATAATAAACTCAAATTGTTGTTCCTGTTTTCTGATTTTGGGAGATTAGGTCAGGCCTTTAACAGCATTGGAAAGGGCATCCATGACATTGCTTCTAAATATCTGTTATAACAATGTAACTGCTGAAATAATGGACAGAGTAGGGTTGTACGCTTGAAAGTGACAAAAATATGTTTAGCACAGAATTATACAGTATTTGTCACAGAAAACAGTAGATGAAAGACATTATTAATGGTGGCTCATCTCATCTCTATATCTACCAATGTTGGTTGGGTACGAATATACAAGTACTCCCAATATTTGTTATTCGTATTGAATATGAAATAACATTAAATCAACTTGGGCACAGTGGTTAGCATTCTGGCCTGTTAGCGCTGAGGCCCTGGGTTCAATTCTTGTTCATACTGTCTGCATGGAGTTTGTCTCGTGAGTTTTCTCTGTGATATTCCAGTTTCCTCCAATAGTCCAAAGACACGTGCTTGATTAGGCTGGTAACTTAATTGGCTTTTCCGTGTTTGTGTCTGTGTTATCTTTGTGAAAGATTGGCATCCCATCCAGGGTGTATTCTGCCTTGCTCTTGTTGTTTGTCACCTTAGACTCCAACTCACCTGCAATGCTCTATTGGATAATATGGTAAGAAGTTAGATGGATAGCCCGTTGTTCATGCAGTAATGACGTACCAGAATTAAAATGGTTTTGCTACATTTTTTGATGCCACGGCAGTTTTATTTTATGGTACACTGTTAAAACAACGAGTAAAATGTCTTACTAGATGCAGTTGTTTGAAACTAAATCCTTCAACACATACAACACAAATATATTGGGTTCAGGCAATCCACATTAAACTAAGTTCTACCAAGACAACACAGCAGAAATTACACACCTCATAGTGAGCGCAAAACATGGTTTCTTGAAAGAGTGCATCATTCTGCATGTATCCATGATGCAGAATAAAAGATACATTAACAGAGGCCATATATCACACAGCCAATCTGCAGATGGGCAAGGTGTAAGGTTTGTAAGGCTTAAACCAATCAAACTTCACTGATAAAATGAAAAGCAAAGTCCAACAGTACAAAACCCCTGGCTGTGATTTGGAGGCTGTAAAAGTTGCACAAACCGTTTTGTACTCTCTTTTTTTGCCAGCAGTTCCTGTTTTATATCTGGTTATGACCACAAGATGTTAGGCAACAGGTGTTCACTTGGAGGGGAAGAGGTGGGAAGATTAGTCTTCCAACACTGGTGCTGGCTGAACAGTTTGTGTTTTCACAAGTACAAGTCTAGTATGAGAAAGACTAAATTTTTCACTAGGTGCTGGTGTTTTTATGTTTAACTGAAATAACTGAGTGGGCCATTCATGGCTCATGTTAAAAAGGGTAAACCAATGTCCTTCAGACTAGTCTCCACATCTTTTCCTGCATAACTCATCATGTATATCATCATATAGTCACTGTCACAAATTCTGACAGCTCATTGATAAATCTCAACATAAAACTGTTCTTTACATTCACAGGTTTACCAAGCTCATGGGTTTGTGGAACTAAACCAGTTCTAAAAAAAACTTGGAAGAGGGGCTCAGGGAGGCTCAACCAGTAAAGACGCTTGTCTGAGCGCAGGCTGAGCTCTTTGATCCTGACATTGGGGGTCTGGGCTTGAGTCATGTCACAACACAATTGGCTGAAGAGGTTTTGGATTAGCCATCACGACTCTCTCAGCTCTCAGTGAGCTGATCGGTGCGGTAGCTCCCGCAATAGTCTGTGTAGCCTGTGATGTGCTGAAAGATTACTGTCTCAAAGATGGGCAGGCTGGCGGAGCCTGTTTACATCTTCTCATTCTCCCCTGTGTGCAGTTACAGGGTTACAGGGTGCCAAGACGTAACACACACACACACACGACGGGCTATTCCAAACAGCCAGGTTTCAAGGCAGATAACTGACAGCTCTAAAAATAAAGTTGTAAAAATAGTTCTAACACTACCTACAGAGCACTGATAACTCACCCAAAAAAATCTTTATCCAACATCAATTGACTAGGCTAAATAAGACAAAAGCATGCAAGCTGGAAAGTACATGCCAATTCCTTAGTCTTTGTTTTGGATTTAACACTTTTAATACACCAGTTCATTTCTTTCTTTCACATTTTCAGTCTTTTTTCTCACTTTTTCTTTGTTTGTAGTAAGTACTCAAGCATGAATACATGTAGCTATGCCATCCATCATCATCATGAAGCTGTTCAGCCCTGGTGAGGGTCATGGTCGTGGTCACCTGAAGCATAGGCTGCACAGCAGAACCACACCCTGCATATGACTCCGGTCCATCACAGGGTACACATAGACATGAACCTAGCCAGGATGGCCTTAGGAAGTGGCAGGAAACCCAAGCAGACTCCACTCAGAAGGTGCATTAGGCTGAAGTCAAACCCAGGAATCCAGCTGAGTGGCACTAATCCATTGTGTTGCCCCCATAAATTTTTACACTTGGGAAAAATCTTGATTTCAATCAGGTGCAGACTAACTTGTAGACAGAAATGCAAGATGGTGATGATGAAATATATCCTGACAGGAGGAGAAAAAAAAATCCCCTTCGTTCAGTCATTTAAGTATGCCAGCAGTCTACCGACTGACCCAAAATCTTGCTTTTGTTTTGACAAATCCTTGACAGGGAAAAAAAAAAAACACTCTTGAACCTTAAGATGAAACATGGTTAAAATACTGTAAAAAAAGTTAAAACCTTTGCGAATACAAAGACCAGATCATCCGAGCAAGGAAGGAAAAGGTACCTGAAAAGTCTGTCATTGCGTTACGTTGGCTTGATTAAATTTGCACTAATTAGTATCACCCACTGTTGAACTGGAAGATAACAAAACAATGATGAAAGAAATAACAGCCAAGGTAGAGAACACAAAATAGTTCCAGGAAGCCTGAACTAAGCATATTAATTATTCAGAAATTCTAATGAAGACTGGAGACTGGTAGAATATTGTGATCTTTTATTGTTTAATGATTTCTAATTTAAATACTTTTTTTTTTTAAAAGCCAGAGTAGCGGGAGATATTAAACAAAAGGTTGTTTTGATATATTCCAGACAGAGGTATGTGTATTTTAGAATGAGTTTTAATTCACTTTAAATGGTTTTTAAATCTTTGTTTTCCTCTACTTTCTGCACAGTGCATAGCCAGTAATTTCGTGAAGGTCATTTTTTTTTTAAATCCTGAAAACAGTCTGCGATTGGGAGCAATCAGACCAGACAATTGCGATATGAAAAAAGAAGTCCAGGAAGGAAGTCCCTAAAATGATGTGCGTTTTTTTCCTTCTCTTTCTGTTCGCGTGGTGTCTTTGTCTTCTATTGGCTGCATATTGAGATGCAAA
This sequence comes from Lepisosteus oculatus, assembly GCF_040954835.1. NCBI lineage: Eukaryota > Metazoa > Chordata > Actinopteri > Semionotiformes > Lepisosteidae > Lepisosteus > Lepisosteus oculatus. The sequence goes on along the minus strand of NC_090696.1, from coordinate 40,317,649 downwards.
TGACAGCTGTAATTGGGTGAGAGATAACTTGCGATCGGAGTGCAGGCAGAGCAGTGGGGAGTTAAGTGGCTAAGTGACAATTATAGCATCGCATTGTTCAGCATCAAGAGGGATATCAGGCCTTCTCTCTTGTAAGGAGGCCGCGATGCTTTAGGGTTCTCAAGAGCAGTGACGCTTGGAGTCTCCTGTAAAAATATGCTCAGTGATTTACATGTAAGGGCATTTATCCCTGGACCTATTATGGCTCCTGGAGTTTTCAACTCTGAATTCCTGTGGCAGAAAGGATGCAAATGTGGATCGGTGATTAGATCCATTGAGCTCTTAAAATTCTTAAAGAAATGTGGGTTTTTTGAAGGGGATAAAACTCGCCTCCAGTTTGTATGTAAACGTCAAAGCATTCTGAGGAAATGAATGCAGCCTTGCTGCAGCTAGGACCACAAATTGGCCACTACTGTGGGAGCAGTGTGGAGCAGTGATCAGGGCTCTGGACTCCCAACCGTAGGACTGTGGGGCCCAGATCCCAGACGGGCTGTCCGTCCCTGTTACGCCACTTCAGTTCGAATGCTCCTGTAACTGCCCTGGCTGTCAAAATGAGCTCTCTTCAGGTAGTCATTGTCTTATTTAAACAGTCTGGTTAAATAATGGATTAATTAAAAGCCTTCAAATGGCCCGATCTGGTTACCCTATAAAAAAGCCGCTTTTTAAGCTGTAATGGTGTTGGTTCAGCTTGGTTAAGCTTCAGAGGGTTAAATCCAATGGCCTCCTCTAGCAGCATGTCACAGTTTCTGTTGGGTATGAATGGACTGAAACTCATCCTGTAGGACTACACCAGCGCAAGTCTGGATTTGGTATCTTTACATCTGTCCCATTTGCAGGTGCTCTTAGTTTCTCATCTCTTTCAACCCACTTTTCCTTTTCTTCTCGTTTTGTCTCCCTGCTACACCACCTACAACCGCACACAACAAAGCTGTGCATGCATTTGAGACGTCGCACAGCTTTTGGACATCATACGGCTTGCGTTTCGGTTTTAGCAGCGGCGGCTATACTGCATGTGGCTCAGCTGCAGAGAAAAGAGAAGTGAATTTCTTTGATTGTTAGTAAATGTAAGGGTGAATGCTGGAGGGGTCATGGTCTAGGAGTGGGGACTCCTGATGCAGTAGATTAGAGCCTCTTTATATAATATGTTCACAGAGCTTAACCACAACATACGGTAAGAGGATTCATTGTTCATCTTATAAAGACCGAGGTCCCATACAGAGTGCTTACTACAGAGACATCTGACAGCAACTTATCATGCTTACGTAACAGCCTGACTGAAGAGTATTCTGTCATTTTTCCTCTCTCTTTATTGCTGGGACCTGTGCTCTCTAACACTGGATGGTATTTTTAGATCGTTTGCAGCTGATAAAACTGGTCATCTTTTCATGGAAAAAATCATTCACAGTTCGTGAGGTTTAATAAGCTTTTGTGTAAGATGTCAGTATGTGTTCTGAGATATTTAACAACTTTTTTAAGGCATTTGCCTGATGATGAGAAGGCTCAAAAGGGGTTTTTCATCATCCTTATTATTAGAACTTATAAGTCCTAATTAAAATATTTAAAAAGAACAGGGTTCCGCTCAGTGAATTACTCTTTGTTGTTTTAAAATGTTTAAGCAGCTGCAGTTAAGCGCAATTGTGGTATTTCTAATCATTTTTGATATACTAATTGAAACATGGAGTTTGGTCTGCAGCTGTATAATAGAAAATAACTCCTCTACCCATCATGCGAAGTGGATAGGCATTGTTTTTAATGTGTAATGAATCTTATGCCTTAGAGGAAGTATTTCAAAGCTCTTCTGTTAGTGTTTCTATGCCATGCCTTAAAACATGTCCCTATCAAAAGCTGTGTTTTAGCTGAATACAGTATTAACATGCCAACTGCTTACTTTTGTCACTGCAGTGCTAGCATTTGGCTAGCTTATCTAAAATCTCCAAGACAGGATCAGACTGAACACAGGGATTATTTCATAGGTATTGAATAATATAAAGAATGACTTCACAAACTGTCTGTTTGCCTCGTTGTATGTCTAAAGATAAGACTGGATATATGTGTGAGAGACTGAGGTCATCATTTTGATTTTGTTCTAAGTAGGTTAAAGTGCTGGCTTTGCTCAAAGGATAATGCTCAAAGGTGGAGCTTGTATTGTCATTTTACAAGGATGAGTAAAAACATACTTAAAAGATAAAAAATATCACATAGAGCTGTTAGTTTTTTTTGCTGTTGCTTTTTTGGAAAGAGTTGATTTACGCTTGTGGATATTTTGGGCCCGGCTTAATCTGTGCGTGTTGTAATAGAGGGTGTTAGGATGGATTGTGCTAAAGCTATGACTTGAGAGTTTATTTGGGAGTTTGTATTATTTTTATAGCGGGGTAATTGAGTTATTGGACTTGAAATGGTCTCCAGCTCCAATGAGGTTTGGGGATGCTCGTTGCCATAGCGACTGGACCTCCCATTCTGTGTCTTATTTAATTCGTGACACCCCTGAGGGAGCAAGCCTGCAGCACACCTTGAGTACTGCCTGGTTAGGGACAGTTAGTGGCAGACAGGGTGAAGGTTATGGTTCAGCTATTGAACCATTTTATAGATCTTTAAACAGCCTGGAGGAACAGGAAATAACAGTGACAGCTGCATTGACCTCATCCAGGGTTTGTTTCCACACGGAGAGAATGCGAAGCACAGGCTTCCTTCAGCTCCATTCTATTTAGAAACTGCTGGCTGAGGAATGAGAAGACAAAACCGAAAAGAAACACGTGTGGCAAGATGAGCCCTATCCAGCCATTCTCTCCCTTCAGAATATTACATGAGTTTAGTTCATTAAAATGGCCACTTTCTGAGTGTGAGAGGGCTTTAATTTTCAGAAGTGTGCAAAAACAGGAGAGTCAGGGATGTTCAGTAAAATCTCAGCTGAAAATGAAAGGGGAATCATTTTAGAATGTTATTACGATGTAAAAGTCAAGTCATGCATTGATCATTATTTTGTGTATTATCTTTAAAACATCATTACATACGTTACAGTATTTCCTAAGTAGTAGAAGTGAAATCATTAATTTCACTTGATCATACTTTCCTAATATATTTGACTTTTTTTTCATCTACCGACTAGAAGATCTTTGCTAGATAGGCTTTGAGCAATTCCATTCATTATGTAAGACCCACAAAAAACAATAAAGCCATGTCCCATTGAGAATGAGCCTCAGAACCAGATGATGAAGCCATTGTTTGGGATTCCTTGTGGTAGACACTCTCCTGACGCAATCTTTTGAAGTTTGAAGGATATTGTAGTTTTTATTGAGCCATCTTCTCATTCTCTTCTCATTTCTTGCTGCTTCCAGAGATTGCCAACCCGTCTGACAGTGGCCTCCTCCTCCCTATGTGGAGATCATGAAAGAGGCGAAAGAGTATCACACACGTATTACTGTGTGCAATATACGCAAACTCCTTTCTTCCAATGGAGAGCATTCTTACAAAGGCAGTGTAAAAGTCTTTCATGATCTTTCAATGGACACCTTAGAGCCTCAGATATTTTTTGTATTTTGTTTTTTGACACTTAGAACTTGGAGGAGTCCATTATCTTCCCTATATAGTCTTTTTGGCAGCTGTAGAAATTTGTTCACCCGAGGCAGTCACAGTCAGGTTTTCTGTGACCTTTTCAACTGGCTGTGCTGACAGTGAAAGTTGTTTTACTTAGCTCATTTCCTAACGTCCTCCTAACCTCCGTGGAGGCGAGCAGGCAAGGAAACATCCTGTCCACTTGCTGCTTCGTAGGCAAAAAGAATAGAGGCATTTTACATTCGCGGAGCGCTGGGGAGTTACACAGGTTTATCTGAGCCGACTTAGCTTGTTTGCATGCGCTTGAAGGGGCGTCGTGTAAAAGCCAGCAGGAATAGCCCCGTCATGGCATACTGAGGCTCTCAGTACTACATGCTGACAGCCTCCTTCAGCTCTGGCCTCAGTGTGTGCGTGACGGCCCAGCGGCTCTGCGTGTGCTTGAAGTTAACGACCCCGCGCTCACACTTTCAGCCGATCTGCTGCTCAGGAGCCTGTGTGCGGTTGCAAGATGTGCTGCTGTCATTGGGCCAATCAGAGCTGCCGACTGCTCTTCTCCAGGAAGGGTGTCTGGGGGCGGGGGCAGGGGCGGGAGGGGAGGGTGGTGGTGGAAGCTTTGTGTGTGTGGGAGGGCAGAGGGGTGACAGAGCACTCAGCACTGTGTTTAGGTGGCGTCCACAAACAAGTCCAGCCTCTTTCATCCTTCCCCTTTGATGTTGTCATATAGCCAGTTGCAGTGAAAACTTTGGGAGCAGACGAATGAACAAATGTGCCCAGCAGATTGCTCAAGTGCCTTTTTTTTCCCCTCTCTTCAAACACTCTCCTGCATATGGCTTCTTCCAGGACCGCTGCAGGAAATGTTGACACCGTTGACTGGATGGCTTTGCCTCAAGATGCCTTTTCTTTTCTTTTTTGCATCTGCTTGCTCATCCTTGCTGAGCTCTTCGTGACGGAAAATTGCTGGGCTTTCGGCAGCGTTCCTGCTTTCCTAAAGTGGCAACGCACTGCTTCTCATCAAAAGGGAAAACATAATTAAACAGTGTTGTTAGCACATTCTCTGGGTCAGTTCAAAAGCCCAGCTTTGATAGACTGCTCCTCTGTACTTTCCACCTCTGCATTGCTTTGCAATAAGAGAAGGAAGTGTGCCCACCCCCACACTCTGTTAGTGTGCTAGTTGCTCTGTTCTGTTTGGAATACACCAGCAACAAATCTGAATATGTGGGTGCTATATGGGTTTGCACCTTTGGTTTGTGGGCCACAATTATTCACCAAATAAATATTCAGACTTGTGTTCCAGTTTAAGAGAAAAAATAACAGATTAATCAGTTGAAACATGCCATGTTTATTGCCATAGATCCTTCAGATCTGTGCCTTAAAAGCGTTCAGACAGTATTATGTTACATTGTTCAGAAACAAAATACTGCGCAGAAGCTGTTTACTTGACCAAACAATCCTGTAAGACAGAAAGTACTTGCTATTTACCCAGGCCCTTGGTTAAACATAGTCAGCTTTGACTCAGTCATTGATCCTGGAAGAATCCATTTGCATGCAAATGTAGAGTGATTCCAGGCAGAAGAAAAGTACAGAGCGTGGATATGCTGTCAAGACAGCTAGAAGCAAGAGGATGGGTGTGTTTGGGAGGGTGTATTGAGATAAGGTTTAGGACAACAGTGTTAAACTGACTGCTTCACAAAATTGTGGAGGAAGGGCAGACTTTGTTTTGTGGACAGTGTTACAGCTGAGTTTGCATGCAGTGTGTTTTATTTGCATTTTAGTTAACGAGCTTGTCTCAGGAATTAATCATGTCTAATGACAAGGGCTGAAAATGACTAGGTGGTGATAAACATTTCCCTTTTAAATGTCTTACCTTGATTAAATACAAAAAGGAAGTAGTTCAGGTTGGTAGCTGTGTCAGGAGCGGAGGCTGCAAAGGAACAAGTAATAGGTTTATTCCATGCTGGAAAGAGAAGAAAGAAAACAGAACATTTTGGGCGTGGAGCCTTCTTCAGGTGTATCTATATAGATACAGTCAGTATAGAGGTAAAATACATGTGAAGGTATTTTCATCGTGGGAAGTGAAAGAACAATACTGTAAACTTTCTGGGAAACTTTCTGAAGGAATAGAAAATTGTTTGCTTAGGATGAGTTAAGGTTGTATATAACTGCTGGGGGGAATGCATTATTATCACCAGTCATTGCCCGTGAATTACAAAACTATCCTAAATTGTTTTTTGTCTGAATTGAGGGTGGACATGAAAGTTTTAACCCCCAGAAACAGTGAAAGCAGTGCTCTGGGAGACCAAGGCTGCTGCAGCTACTTTCAGACCATGGTGAGAATATTCAAGTAACTTTATCAAAAAGTTTGTTGCTTTTGGAAGTGTCATGCTGTCACCTAAGCTTTTGAATCTAGTGGACACTAAACTGAAGGAAATTAACAAACAATGAAAGTGTTACGGAGACATCAGCCCCACCGTGTGTTGAAAGTTGGGTGTCAGAATTTCTTAGTGCGAGAAAGAGTCTTGACGTTGACTCCAGGTTTCGAGATAAATACTCAAGGCTGTGCAAACCATGCTTTATGGGGAAATTGCTGGATTACCAGCTGACCCTTAGCTCATTATTGTGGGATTGTTAGGGACCATCTTGCTAGATGAGTGTGTGCACCAGTTTTGGGGAATCTAAAGATGGAGCATAATTTAACCAAGATGCTCCATCAGTAGCATCAAACTGGAATGTTTTGGAAAGATTATGTATCGCCCTGTAAATATGCATTGTTAGGTCACACCGTAAGAAAAAAAAATGTATTTTTAAGACCTATCAAAAATAAAGTCTGAGGAATTCTATCTACTTGGAGTTTCTAATTATTTCTCCTGTTTTTGGAAGTACCAGAGCCATTGTGTCTGTCTAGCTGCAGAGGAGATTGTTATTAGCATGACGTCTCTGTTATCCAGGGTGGCCCGCTGGTGAGAAAACTGAAACAACAGTGTTGCTTTGTGACAGACGAAATACAGGATCTGCAGTAGACACTGAATGAGCAGAAATGTAAAGGAATCTCACAGTTACCAGGTGTTTTGTAATTTAAGGAGGGCAGAGGTAGTAGTTTTGTTTACGTGGTGATAAGAGAGTGAAGGGGGAAACTGAGTCGTTCTCACATCATAACTGGAAGAATGGCCATTACACTATTGACACTCAGAGGGAATCAGTGAAAGCTGTTCAAATGGTTAAGAGTGATGTTACTGGTCTACTATATTGTTTAAATGAAAAGCAATAAATCCGTTTTTTATTATTCAATTTGGAAAAATTTAAAAAATGAATAAAGAAATGACATATTTTCTGTATGTTAGTGTTGTGGTGTGACCATGCTAATTGCACGTGTTGCACGTTTGGTGTAGACACACGAGACAGCAGTCACACTCTAAGCCTGCTCACATGGGAATTGGGTGTGGTGTGAGTTACGTTTTCAACGACAAAAAAAAAACAAAGAATGTCTGAGAGCAGTTAAGCAACAGATCTGTGTTTCCCTGTGCCATCAGTTACTGCCAAGACAAGGGGACTGTGCACTTCAAAGCAATCTCAAATTAAACAGCCATCATGTTTAATAATGTTGTGCTTGCGCTAGTGATGTGTATATGTGGGCAGATTTTTTATGTGTGTATTTTTTATGTATGTAGGTGTATCAGGGGATAGAAATAGTTGACAAACACTAGTGTAGAGGAACAAGTAATAGGTTTATTCCATGCTGAAAAAAAGAAGAAAGAGAACACAACGTTTCGGCCGTGGAGCCTTCTTCTTCCACGGCCGAAACGTTGTGTTCTCTTTCTTCTTTTTTTCAGCATGGAATAAACCTATTACTTGTTCCTTTGCAGCCTACGCATGCTGACGCAGCTACCCACCTGAACTAGTGTAGAGGGTTGTGGTAGGCTGGGGCCTACTCCAGCAGGCACAATCGTGCAAGATGGGACTACCTTCTAGACAGGCTTCACATTCACATGAGCACTATTTGGAGACACCTTTTCACCTAATCAGCATGACTTTAGAAGAAGGGAGAAAACAGGAGCATGCAGACAGAAAACACACATGAACACGCAGGGATCATGCAAACTCCACTTGGATGGTGTCCACCTAGACTGTACTTGAACTCAGAAACCAACAGCTGTGAGGCAGTAGTGCTAACTGCCTATTACAATGCTGCTAAATGTGAGCAAGTTTATTTCATAGTTAATTTGGACTCCAACAAGCAGTGTGAACTCAAATGGCATTTTTGCACTTAGGCCTTTTTAAGCCTGCAATTATCGATACAGAGTAATGGCATGGTTAAGACAAAGTATGTTACTGACATCGAAAGTTGCAGTTTATGGTGTATTGTGGTGTTATTCTAGTTTTTTCTCCTTTCTCATTGGAAATCTGTCATTTACTCAAAGGGTTTGAAAGATACCTGATTAAAACCATGCTTTGATGGAGTGAGAGAGACGAAGCATAGCGGGGACAAATCACAGCAGGGAGCAGATACCCCCACAGATTTGTAGGCAAATGCCTCATGGATTTGAAGTTTATCCTGCTGATAGGTGGGACCTCCAGGGTAGGCCTGGGAGCAGACATTTAAATGTTAGGATCAGAAGCCGTAACTCCCAAAATGAGGAATGGAGGTGTAGAATTAAAAAAAAAATGTTGAAAACTCTAGGGGTCCTCGAATAGACAGGAATTAAAATCATGCCCCGGGTGTTACTTATATTGTATTTTTCCACTTGTCGAAACACTAAGAGCAGCCTTTCACTCCTTAAAAGAGGTACAGATACAAGATTTTTTCCTGTAGTTACTGCAAAGTTTAAAGATGATAGGAACAAAGCCTTAAATAATTTTCTTTTTAGAATTTAGTGGCAAACATGTAGCGAAAGGCACTGTGGTCAGATGAAACACAATTGGAACTTTTTGGTGTAATTGAAAAGCATTGCCTCTAATGATACAACCCAGTGCATCACTCAGTCGGTACCATCGCTACAATCAAGCATAGTGGTAGCAGCATCATGTTATGTGGATGATTCCCATGAACAGGGACTGGAAAGACTGATAGAAGGCAAAATGGATAGAGCAAAGACCAGACAAATACTAGAGGAAAACCTGTTTCAAATAGCAAAAGTCTTAAAACTCAGATAAAAAAAATCTCCTTTCAGTTAGACGGTGATCCATAGCACAAGGCCAGAGCTACAATACACTGGATTACTTAAGAATATTTACTGTTTCAGAAAACTTGACCGAATCTCCTGAGAAGAATGGGCATAAAGTGCACCAATCCAGTTCGCAAAGCTGGTAGAAATTGTAACCAAAAAGACTTTCTGCTATAATTGTTTCCACCAAGTATTAAACTCATGGGCCTGAATATTTATGCAATCAACATATTTCAGTTTTTTGTCTAAGGATTTTGCTGACATTCACTGTAACCTACCCTTACAAGTCTTCGGTTTATGAATTCAGGTTTTAAATAAACAGTCACCAAAACAAACAAAAAAACACCAAAGGAAAGGTCTGAATACTTTACCAAGCCACTGTAGTTTTCAGACAAGAACTTTGCAATTTACTTAGACTGCAACATCACCAGGTCACACGCACACAATGAGCACATAAGTATGGTCTGACATAGCATTACAGCAGTGGTGACAGAATAGGACACACTATCCTGAAGCATAATGGAAAATTCTTCATACCATAGTCCTAATATTTGTAAAGGGCAGGGCTTGTAATATTTTTACAAAACATTAAAGGTTTTAACAATAGAAATTGCTTGCATAGGAAGTTTTATTCACTATTGTTAATACAGGCTTGTTTTACACAGCTACTTGTAACAACGTTGTTCACTTTTAATTACATTGACAGTGTTTGATAAATCAGAAAGTCAGTTGGAAGTTTCCACATTGTTTGCAAAAACCATAGAATTGTTACCAGTGCTACTGTGTTACTGCTAGTACATTTCACAGTGAAGAGTGAAAGGCTTCTATTTTCCTCATTTGGCTGACTGGCTGCGTTTCTTTCTCGAGGTCAGTAGAGCATTGGGCTCTGAGAGGAAATCTTTGTGGATCTCCCCCATAATTAGGGGGGGGAGGAGTGGGACAGACTTTGCCTTCATTTCCCAGCACAGTGAAGGCAAGAGCAGTTTCCTGGCACTGTCACATGTCTTGCATATCAGGAGTTATTTTTTGGTTAGGAATGCGTGGATTTCGATCTCATAATGAATGTAATTAGCCACACCCTGAAATATGACTTTTCCTTGTGTCCAAAAGCTTAAGTTGAGCTGATCAAGTTCTGTGAGAACCATGTGTGTGACTTACGGCATTCTGTTGTCACAGATACCATTTGTACTTTGCCAGTATTGTAACATTCACGTATAATTATTATTTGTTTAGCAGATGGCCTGATACAATTACATGATCCCATTGTCCCTAGTTAAGGCCTTCCTGGGATCTGGATACCTTTTGATTAAATAATTAAAAGAAAAAAAGTCAGCCTACATGAAGGGTGACTAATAGCTACAGCCGTCAGTATTGCTGACTATTCTTTACTTCTATTTTCAGGCATAAACACCTTTTGCATTAATGAAATCTCTGGGAATGGCATTTCCTTTACTGCACCTGATCTTTCTATATAGAAGCTAGAGACCCAAGCCTTTTTTATAGATCACAACCTTTGAAGTAGACGGCAGTACAATACTTTTACAATTTTCAAGTATTTTTACTTCTATGACATTCACAGGAAATATGTGAAATCGTTGCCTTAATTTCGTAACAACCTTGAGTGAATGATCTTTTTGTAGTTGCCTTCGTGATCACCTTTAGGAAGTGCTGTGAATGGAGATAAAGATGAGAATTGCAGTAATTTATTTTTCTGGCAGAGTCAACAAAGGAGAAGATGCTTAAAACTCAGTTTGATTTTTTGTATTTGCCTGCCTTATGTTATAGCAAGAAAAGGCTTTTATTCCCTTGTGCTTCTGTGAGCTCGGTTACTTAACCTGAACCATTACCTGGAGACCAGCTGCTTTCGAGATTGAGGCGACGATACGCGAGTGAAGTTGTTCGGGTTGACGAGTCTTGACTTGGGAGTCTTGGTGAGGTCTGCGCTGGCTGTGGCTGCCTGACCCCTTGGGAGAAAAAGCTTCATTTGAAGATGATTGTTTGCAGCGAATTGGTGTCATTAGATAAAGAGTCCCAACCGCCTCCTTCTGGGGTCTAGCTGTAGCATAGACACCAGCTAGCTGTGTGTGTTGCTGGGTTTTTATCTATTCCATGCGTTGATGAAGTCGAACAGTACTAAATTTGAAATGATGGCATTTTAGGTAAAAACTGGTATGCAGCTTGCCATAGTTTATTTATTCTTTTGACTCTTTGTAAAATTTGTGAACACCGACTTACTTACAGTAAGTACATACCACTTACTTAAGTGCTTGCAGTTCTACACTTCAGAATAACCAATGTTATGAGGAGAAATGTGTAATAAAAAGGCAATTTTGTACATGTGAAGGTGTATCTTTTGACAGTCTGTCAGTGTAAGTGGTTTGAGACAGAAGGACTCATTGTTGAAGAAGTACTACAGTGACAACCTAAAGGGTTGAAAGAAGGTTACCACTGGAAGTCTTGAGAAATGTCCAGCCTGTTTTTTGGTGATATTGTAACACCTTAAAAATCTTGTAAAAGGAAAAAGGCAGAACTTGGAAAAAAACATATGAACTGAAAAACTGGAGATGGAACTATCGACAGGGCAAAACACTGCCTTTATATCTAGTGCTTTGAGTGTTGAAAGCTGAAATTTGTGCTGCCTACTAAAGCTGAGTCATGTTATTGAGAGGGTGCTTGATGATGGAAATGGGGTTTATGGTTCTTCCAAGCCTAGTTTGTCTTAACAGCCGTAGTTTGGGACACATTCACTTTACATAAACTGTCAGTACTATTTTAAGAGTGTAAAAGTCAGAAATTGGTTACTTATCCCTTTGAGGCAACACCTCCATGAAGTCTGTGACCTGCTGAGCTCACCAAGCTCTTTGTGTGATCTTTTATGATGCTGTGTTTCAGCCTATTTGAATTCTTGTCTGGTCTTGGGCTGTTTTGGCTTGTTTCTGAAGTGTTTTTTTTTTTCAGCATGAAAAAATCTAAATATTGACTTGGCCACTCTAGAATTCCACTTGTTTTTTTTCCTGAAAAGCCAAAGGTTTGGCAAAGCAATATGACTTTGACACTCTGAAGTGTACTTAAAGTGAATGTGTTCCAGAGTTACGGCTACTTGATATCACTGCGTTAAACATGAAGTATCTTCTCGGAGTAATATGATGAAATGTATGTATGGAAAAAAACCCAAAGTAAAATGTACACCACATTTTGTCATTCATATTAATACAAATTGCTTGACTGCAAAACAAACACAATAGCTTTGGAGGGTACTGTATACCATCAGAGTATACACACCAGTACTCTGAAGTGGAGAATGCAGCAAACAGCTAAACATTTCTCAAATGCATGCATTTCCAACCACATTGATATCAGTCACACATCAGAATTGTTTTGTTTTTGGAAAAAAAACACAATATTGTATAGCTTGCATATAGGCATTTTCAGAATATTTTCTAAACGTATAAATTAATAACTCTTTTAACGGTTTCCACTGAACTTTGAGTGAAACATTGCAGTGTACTAGTATCTTTAGTACAGAATTCAAAGAGCAGGGGATGATAGGTCCAAATACGTGCCAGTGGATTCAATCTACATCTGTTCGTTGGAAGTATCACGTATGATCCTGATAATAAGCAAATGGCTGCCCCTTACCCTGTCCTTTTCATAGGCTGCTGTAACAAGAGAGAGCTTTACCCTCAGAGACCAGCAGCTCATTTGCAGCTGCTTAATAGCACAGATCTGTCAAAAGCTGTACGTGAAGCTGGCTCGGTGACTCTATTTGGAAACAAAACTGTCGAACAATTTCAGGGGTTGTCAGAGTGCTGTTTTCACTTGCTGCTGGGTGACAACTGTCCCCATTAAAGGAAACAGGGTTAAATAGCATCTGATAGCTGAGAGACAGGGCCCAGGTGATGGCAGTGTTTGGTATGGAGTGCCTAGACTAGCATCACTTTTTCAGAAATTTCCACACAAAAAAGTACAAAATAAGAAGGTGGTGGTGGAAAACTTTAGGAACCTTGGCAATATCTTCATTAGGTTATATAGTGATGGCAATGAAAGCTTTAGTAAACTACTACTGGAAGAAAGGGTAATTTATACAGTGATTTCTATCTAGCTTACACCCTTTGATCTATCCCAGCTTGCCAGTCTCTCCCAAAGTGCTTCACAAACAAGAGGGGACCCACATCAAGCATTGAAGCACAGCATCCAGCTGGGTGACGTGTGGCAGCCTTTCTGCTCCGGCAGCCCCACTACACAGCAGATCAGGTGGAGCAGTGAGAAACCGCTTTTCAAATGTAATTAAGGGTGCATTTTTAGGTAGGCCAGATCATTCAAACCCAGAGTGGAATTTAGCTGGTGTTAGCTGGTGTTTACACCCCTACTCATGATTACAAACACAATGGTACTTTTTTGGTATTTAATATGTCACCATAGCAGTTTAATACTGTGCGTTACACTCCATATTAATCCTCATAACTTCCATTCCATTTATTCAGTTCAGAGTTGGTGGGGGGGTTGGAGCCTATCCTGGCAAGGAATAGACTCAAGGCAGGATTCACCCTATTTGCGATGCCAGTCCATCCAGGGCACACGCAGACACACACACCAGGGCCATTTTTCCCAGAAACCGATTAATCTAACCAGTATGTCTTTGGTCTGTGGGAGGAAACCCACATGAACACAGAGAGAACATACAAACTCCATGCAGACAGCACCCCAGGTCCAGCAATGAGCACACAGCCCGAGCTGTGAGGCAGCTGTGCTAGCCACCGCACTCCCGAGGCACCTATCCTCACAACGTGGCAAACTAAATAGGTTTTAGAGAGCCCTCCAGGAAGTTGCCGAGAAACCATGGCTAACCGGAATGGGACACAAGAGTATTAACTTAAGCTCTGAGAATAAAAATTGGAATAATATGTTCTTGAATATCTAAGAAAGTTTAGATATTCAGTTTAGAACAGTTGGTTCACAGCTTTAAGTCTGTAAGTGCTTTCTACAAGACTTAAATGTGACAATTTTCTTCAGAAAGCAACATGTACAGTTCTGTACTCCATTTTAAAAGCTTCAGACCGAATTCCTTACAAACAGGAATAATTATGAAGGTATTCACATATGTGTGCACTGTTCACATGGAACATTTGAAAAATGTGACGAGCCGTACCGCAACACTTTAGAAACACAACGTGTATTTTCACTTCAAATTAATAATTATTCTGATTGGCTGAAGTATAATATTACAAGAAGCTATGAAATGCCTATGAAAAATACCAAAATAACCTTTCACACGTTTGGCTACTTCCTGAGTACGAAATGACAAAATATGACAAACTATCTAGGAGGTGATTTATATTTGTAAGTTTGCTCACAAAAACGTGATATTTTTTATATTTTGATCTCACAGGTCACTGGTTAGCCTATGGCTGCTTGAAATCACTGGGCTGAATATAATGTGTGTTTTTGTTCTAATACTACCAAATGTATGCATGGAATTACCCAAAAATAAATAAATACATATTGCCTATTATGAATCAAAAATAACAGTTTTGACTTTGCCATCCCAATACTTTTTAAGGCCACTGTCTTCTCCTTAATCATGATAAAAATGGCTGAACACAGAGCATCAGAGGTGAACTGAATTATAGGTGCATGTAAATGCAGCAGAAAAGAAGAAACCGATTTTCTGAAGCGTTCCAGAAGTGTTCTGAAAAGATAGATTATAAAGTTAAATTTAAAAGCTGTACAAACTAATCACTTCTTACTTTATTGTTTGCAATCAAAGTGCTTGTTATCCACTGACACACATACCCCCCTGCCCAGATTCACACCCCCTTCTCCTTCTGAACTTCATTTACCTCCTGCTGGACTTTCCTGGTCTAGTTCTCATGTTTGTGCTCTATTTCATTTAGAGGGCTGTTTTTAGCGCAGGGTGTCAGGGAGCCTTGAGGAGTCAAATTTCTGGGTGGGAGGAGACAAGACAGAGACAGTTTCGTGTTCAATTGAATTGGTAAAGCATGTCGCCGAGACTTCTACAGTAGGTTTGGGGTTTCAGAGGGGAGGCCCGCACTTCTGCTGCTGTCTATGAATGAGAAGGGGGGGGATCCCCCCATCCACACAGATATTCACCCATGAGAGGGTAACTTTGGCACTGGTTAGCGTGACCTTTGTCCGACAGCTGTAAAGCAAGAAAAGGCCAGCAGTCTCTTTTCTCTCTCTCTCTCTCCCTGCCTCCTCCTCACAGCGTCTCATCCAACCACAGGAATGCATCTCAAGGAACGCCTGGCTAAGCAAACTGGATGGAACAAGTTCAGGGCAGTGCTGTGGCTTGCTGTGACGCCGACCATTTGTGTTGTGCTGCTGCTGCTCACATTGAAGCGGGATTCTGTGCTGTGAGCAGCAGCAGCAAAAGCAGGCACCTCTTGCCATGGCGTGACAAAGGATTCATTTGAATAATATAAAGCTGTGGAAAGGCAGGATGGGGGGTTGGGAAGGGGAGCAATTTAAATACATACAGTATGCAATCTGGCCTTTTCTTTTTCTTTTGTGTTGGTCGTAGAGGTGGTAAATTTGCGCCTCTTTGTTCCCGTGCTGTCAGGGGTATGTGATTTAGCTCGACTCGAGCAGCAGGGCCACTCTGAAAAGTAAGCTGGCCCCTCAGAGATTTAACCTTTTTCCCTCTGGCTGTACCTATGGCTTTTGACGTATGTTCCTTGTAACTGCTGACGCCAGTTGACAGGCCATTCAACTGACCCCCCTCAAAGGAGCAGGCGGTGATACTTCTGAGCTGCCCATCAGAACTGCCGGGTTTTTAATAGGCTAATGCTCCAGCTAAGATGGCAGCAGCAGTCCCCTGTTCGGTGACGTGGGTGATGTGGTACTCGAGGCTGATGCTAAATGCCAAGCCTGCTGTTTCTCGCTTTCGGGAGAGAAAATATTCTTTCCCGGGCTACAAAAGAAGGCAGCGTCACGGGATTTTTACTGCCGCTGAAATGTTCACTTGTCTCGTAATACAACATATTATCTTCATTACTTCGACACTTGTAATATAGTGTGACAAACAGTCTTACATCACCAATACAAGAGAGCATTAATCTAAAAAAAATCACAAAACACCACAGTGATGCTGATGTGTTCTTTTTCTGTGTGCGGATGATTGAGAATGCACTCCAGTTATGCAATTACACTTCAAAAGTTCATGCTGTTGTTGATAATGGAGTTAGTAGGAGGTTCTTGAACAGTGACTTTACTTTTTCCAGATTCTTGCTTAACCTTACTGATTTTAGCTTTAGTCCTTTAAGGCTAAGCTCACTTTAGCATCTTTCTGTTGGCTCAAAACAACTGTTTTGCCTGGTTTGGTATGGCAAATCCCTTCATAACTTGAACCCCAGTACAGTATTCTTTAAGCTGTCTAACCCCGATGACCATGTTACCAAACTGTTTACCCTGTTTTCAACATGAGCTGCAAATTATTAATGTCACTGTCCCCGGAGCATCTTGCTTGTTCTATGAACAAAGTATGACTGAACTAAATAACTATGTGACTGAACAAAATAAGTTCTGAAAATTGGTATCATTGTTTTTGAAGTATGTTTAAGCATGTACATGAAACTGATGTTCCATGCTGCAAACGTCTGCCTTGACTAGCTTTATTGCAGATCAGACATTCTTCTAATTGCATGAAGTAATATTTCAATCTCCTCTTTCAAGCTAATTGCTTGAATTGATGTATATTTCAATCTCCTCTTTCAAGCAACAGAATTCCCCCCTGAGTTTCCTCCTGGTAGATGCCGTTTTTTTTCCTTTGCAGCCTTAAATAAAAGCGTAAGTGGTTCAATTTGAAGCTGGGAAAAGTTAGTTTCCCAGTAGAGCAGATTGCTGAAGGAGGAAACAGAAATATTTTTCCACATACTCTTGATTTTTTGTTTTTCATCAGAAATCTCCTTTTCTCTTGCATTCAATCCGGGATTCATTTCTTTTTGTAGCTGCGTGAGTGTTTTGTCATGGGGAACTGTTTTAAGCTACATTAGTGTTTCCTGAACCCCGATTGTAGTGCATAACCTGTGATAACTTTATTGACTTTCCTAGGAAAAAAAATCAATTACAATGAAAAATCTCAGATTGAAATGTTATAGAAATTGGATGCATGGCATTATTCAGCTTTCAGACTTCAATCTCTGATGGTTGAAGGGATAATGCAATCTTTATGTAAGATATAAAAATACTTTTCAAACTTAAAATTGTGTGCTTTTGAATTTCTACTTGATATTTACATTCTTGAGTATGTAGGCCATTTGTAATGATAGTGACATTCTAGTTGTTAAGGTAACTTTTAACAATGTTTTACTGCTGGCTCTCTGTCAAATAGTTGACATTTTAGGTGTAAACTCCATTGTTTAATGTCAAGTTTTTTCATTTACAGACAAAACGAATGTACCGTGCGGCATCTTTAAAAACCTTAATTAATTACTGCCTTACAGTTTGACCCTCTATCTTGGCTCCACTCCTGTTGGTTATGGAGGTTAACCCTGAGTGAATGTAATTAATTGTAAGAATTAATTATATTTATATAGTGCTTTGGATATAGGGAGGAACCCACTTCATCAACCACTGGCTACAACAGCCACCTGGGAGACGCACAGCAGCCATTGTGCTCCGGCAGCCCCACTGCACAGCAGCTCAGGTGAAGAAGTGAGAAACCCAATGAAATGAAGGGGGGAGGGTTTAGGGGGTCCAAAATGTGCAAACCCAGAGGAGAATTTACCAGGAGACACAAAGGATTAAAATCCCCACTCTTATGAACAGTAAGAATGAATGACCATGTCAGCGCCATCCAAAACATGACGCCTCCTACTGCACATTGTCCCCTGTCAACATAGAGCGAAGGAGTGGCACTGTTGCTAAGGATCTTCGCCTGTTGCTGGAAGGTTGCCAGTTCGAATCCTGTGGCCGGCAGAGGAATCCTACTCTGTTTGGCCCCTGAGTGAGGCCCTTAACCCCAGGTGCTCCAGGGGTGCCGTATAAATGGCTGACCCTGCGCTCTGACCCCAAGCTTCTCTCTCCCTGTTTGTGTGCCTGTGTGTCTCATGGAGAGTAAGTTGGGGTATGTGAAACGACAAATTCGTAATGCAAGAATTTGTATATGGCTAATAAAGTGATCTGACTGGGTTATTGATTTTTGGAAATTCTGGTCTGGACAGGGACGAATTAGTTAGTATTGCTGCCGCAGTACCGGGGCCCCGGATTCAATTCCTGGTGTGCTGTCTGCATGGAGTTTGTGTGTTCTGCCTGCGTTCATGTGGGTTTTTTCTGGGTGCTCTGCTTTCCTCCAAAGACAAAGACATGCTGGTAGGTTAATAGGTTTCTGTGAAAATTGTTCCTAGTGTGATTGTGTGTGTGTGTTTGTGTCTGTGTCTGTGTGTGCCCTGGTATGGCCTGGTATCCCATCCAGGGTGTATCCTTTCTTGCACCCATTGCTTGCTGGGATAGGCTCTGGCTCCCCCATGACCCCGTATTGGATAAAGCAGTTTGAAGATGGATGAATGGTACAGTGGGTAGAGTGACACCTACAGGTACACTAACACTATTTCTTTCTCAGAAGCCTGCCCTTCCCAGGCAGAATCAGGCTTGTTTGGCTTCTGAGACCTGGCATATAGCTGATGTACCACAGCAGCACAACTGTTACAGTGCAGTGGCATACTTTGTTTGTTCCATGTGGAAGAGATTTCTCTGCCCTGAATTGTGTTCAGTCCATTACATCAGTGGTTCCAAACCCTCCTCCCAGGAGATTCCTCTCTTCTGCTATTTGTTTTTTCTTTCAGCTGACGTCTTAATCATAGGCTAAGTCATGTCATTTTTTTTATTTGAATTATATATGTTTTTAAAATCTGCCTTCACCTCTTGAAACACTGGCTGGGACTATCAAGTGGACTCAAACCTGTGCCAGTTTTAGAGTTGCAAAACTCCTGTTCTTCAGGTGTGCTGGCTGTCATGTAACCCATTGGACTTCAGAGCAATGAAAACCAAAAGACTCACCCTAGGAATTTTTTATACATTCCCACCTGTGTCTGTACAGTATAAATTGGTTGCCTACAATGAGCTTTTAAGTCAGAAAATAACTTAATTGGCAAGGCTAAGGATGACTCTGTATGAAATGAACAAAATGCTTGACTTCAGCTCATTTTGAAACCAGAAACTGAGTACAGAAACAGGTAGACAAAGTCTAAACAAGCCAGTGGATCAATTCATGGCATCAATTAATACCAGTGATTGAGCTCGGATGGATTTAAAACCAGCAGACACAGGAGTCCTCCAGCACCATGGCTGAGAACTACAACTTTATGTGAAGCTGCACCAGAATTTACCTTCCTGACATTTTCGAGTCAGATAGAGATTTTCACGTACAGCTGTTGGTTGGCTTAAATAGGTGAATTGGCCTGGTGGGAGCACTGTCCTTTTTCATTGTAACAGAGAGCTGGCGTACCACAGAGAATGGACTGGGCTAAATCAATCGTTTGTGTCAGAGGAGCCTAAACCTTTAGGTTGTTTTCCTTCTTTTCTTTTCTTCACAAATGCTGTCAAATTGTAAGTCGCAAACAAAAAAAGCCAGCAAAGTGAGAAAAACACTGACTATCGGGCAAAAAAACAGAATAACTAAGACCGTCATTGAATTGTTGGTTTTGATCAATATTTACCTTCCCTCTTGTCCTATATTATGGGAGAGTAAGTTTCTGCTTTCTTCTTACCATCCTATGTGCCACAATTCTTAATAATCCTGGTTTGTAATCTTGTGTGCCCTGTTATTGTCAATTAGAGCATGATTCTGCTGACTGTTTTCATGTGCAAAACCAGCACAATCACAGGATCGTGGTAGATGTTGCTGATGTTATTGAGAGACTTCTGTAATCATTTATTATCCATTTTAGTGGAATAGTTTTAAGTATGTTACCTAATGGTAAAAATGTGGTAATCAAACCCCCATTTGAACCCGTAGCATTCTGGTTTTGCTGCCGGAACAGTGCACTACTCTGCTCTCCTGCCTAGGTACATTCGTCTGTGGAAGACGACAAGTGTGCACTGTGTCTTTAAGAGGTCCCCTGTGGGTCAAGATTCTTCAGCGGCTGGCCATCATCTCATTGGCTGAGGAAACGGGCTGTTGGATGTGTTCTGTTCGGGGGGCTGCCAGCCTCGTTGTGACAAATAAGATCAGAGCTGTGGAGTAGCTGGACTGGCTGATCTCTCTGCTGGCTTAATTTAAGGCAATGGTGCTCGTTGTGCTGCGGCTGTGATTGTTGCAGTCCTTAAGAGAATGTGATGTGCCGTTTATGTATTATGCATCGGAATTATGTTTTAACTGTGTTCGTAATTATAATCTTGAGCCTTGTAGCAGCCGCCTGCGCTGACAGGCAGCCGCTGTGCATGAGATGATACGTCTCAAAGGGCCTGCTCAGTATCCCCGCACTTAATAAATAAAGACGTTCTCAAACCATTCGCCGTTTGGCTGTGGAAGTCCTGTAATAATCTTGTGAACTTAACTCTATGCAGGAGTGTTGGAGAGAAAAGCAATAAACCCACTTAATACAACGCCTCCTGAATATTAAATGGTTGACTTGGGAGATGTACTTTGTTAAATTCTGTTGATTTACAATACAACTGGCATATCGTGTTACTCTTCTTACATTAGTGTTATAACATAAACTGTTATCACAAATTGCCATGTGCTGCACAAACATTACGTGGGGCGACTCATTTCAGATTTCTGTGGTTTTCAGCCAATTACAAATATATAGTATGATTTGCTCTGTTAAAAAGCAAGTTCTTAGTGAACCTTGATAGGAGGACAGGCTATCAGCAATTTATGTTTGATTTTTGAATCAACAAAAGTACAGTAAAGCTGTATTCCTGCTTATTTTAGCACCAGAGGATCTAATAAATGTCTGCTGATAAGTTCTACTTCTTGCTATGTTTATGTAGGATTTGATGTTTAATATATACAGCTATTTTTCAACATGGTCAATACCTTCAAACTGTTATCAGAATGATTTTCTCTACATCAACCCTATCCTTCACCAGCCTGCAGCCACAGCTTCGACTGTAACTTAACACCCTATCCCTGACCCTTGTTCAGTTCATGTTTGGTCAAACTACCAGTTTTGTTGCCTTTTAAATATTTATGGCAACCATGCTAGTTTTTCTCCAAATACATTTTTCTTTATTTTTTTTTGTTTTTCTCTCCTTTACAGTGTGCCGCTAGCACTTCATTACAAGAAACATCTTCACTGTTTTTTTTTTTACACGAACACCTTGATGAATGGAGCATGTAAAATGACAGTGAATGGATAATAGGGACAGGACTCACCTCAAAGCGTGATTCACCCATTTAGTACATCTGCTCAGACTTCAACCCACTCTAACTGTCTGATGTGCTTTCAAGCACGAATTAAGTGTAATCAGTCAGCGAAAACCTCGGTATACGCTACAGTTAAATGCATATGAATTAATCGAATGCTTGTTACAATAGCAGGTAACCTCTGCAGCTCTTTTTTTAAATAACATGATGTCTTCAATTCTGCCTTATATGTTGTAATTAAGAGTGTTATAAATACCTTGTTTTATAGAAACAGTAGAAAATATGACTGGGCCTGAGTAACAAAACACAAGATTTTCCATGTACAAGAAGAAGAATTTCTTGATAAAGAGTGGCAGGACACTTGGAGTCGTCTTCTTCTTCAGCAGGAGAGTTTTCTAGTCCCCCATACCCTCCCCCCTGTCCCTTACGCTCAGAAGAGAGTTGCCAGAAAACAGGGGAATTGTGGGAATACGTCTGGGTGCGCATTGCCTTTAAATCTTTGGTTTCTTCTAGACAAAGGCTGCTTCTGGTTCCATTTTGTGACACATGAGGCCTGAGGTAGGAGTATTGCTGGTGCTCTCCTACAAGCTCAGCGGTCCGCCGTGTCGAGTTACTAAGATAATGTGGACAGGCTCCAGGCTGCTTCAGGGTCACTCTTTGTTGCCAGAGCCTTTTAAGGAAGCGGATATTAAAAGCAGTGTCGTCGCGGGCAAAATAGCAGAGTGCACTTAGCACTTGCAGTTAAAGATGCGGCATCCCCTCTCTTCACAATAGCTTTTCAATGGCTGGCCTTCTGAAACTGTGAGCAGGATATTTATTAAGATGTATGAACTGAAATCTAATCCTTTAATATTCAGTCTCAGTTTACCCCCAACGGCCCTTGATATGAACATGCAATTCTTTCTTTCTACAATTTGTGGTCTGTGGTGGATATTCTGCCATTTTTTTATTTTTTCTGGTTACCTCTCATTCCCTCTCTCCCCGCTGTTTTTTTATTTGTACTTCACTGTTATTAGATGTTTTTCTTGCTCTCTGCCTCTGTGTTTGCTTTTGTGGAAATTTCCTGATAATTAATGAGAACACTCTGCCGTATATTGTGAAAACAGCTGCCTTGATATTCCATAAGATAATCACTTTTGCTGAACACAGATCTGCTGAAATTCTCTCTTAAAAGAAGCTTGTTTTTTTTCCCATTCAGGGAAGCACACATCAGAAGAGACTGATATGCACCCCTACATTAATCAGTCATCGTATTGCTGGCTTAAAACCTCAATCAGAAGAGAACATTTTAGTTCTGGTTTGCAATACAGCAAAGAGCAGAACTGAGCAATCTCCCCAACCTTCCATTAACAGATGTGTTAGTATGAAACTATTTATATGTTAATGTTGTCATTTGCCAGCATAATGTATTTGCTGAGTTTGAGAAGGCCTGAATTTGTCTTGGGAGTGGAAATGATGAAAAATGGATCTTGGTCCACCTCAATGCGATCATATTGGTTTTGAGTAGGTGGAGGTAGGGAGGGCGATTTTATATCCCGACTTTGCATTATGAAACTGAGTATATATTTGTTTTTATTTTATGTACAACACTGGGTCCATGAATCTTATACTTATGAGGCCATATAGTACGTCAAGTTGGAAAAAACCTGAACACTTTTGTGCGGCGAAGGTCATTTCCTGTGAACATGAGCAACATTCCTGTCCAAGTGCTCTTGAGAATGTTTGTGTTTTCTTGAATAAAACTCTTATGAGGGCAGAAAAGTGCCATTACATTTCTTCTGTATTATTTACTCTTATCTGAGGAAAGGGAAGTAACTTGTGAGGGGTCATGCCAGTGTTGCAACTTTTTTATACTGTTGCAGCTGCCGGAAGTACACAACGTACGCTTTAAACCAGACAGATTTAGTGTCTTGTTGTCTCTTATTCTATTGTGGGTTATACTGTATACTACTACACTTGTGGCACACAATTGTTGACCTACACAAATTAAAACGTGATCTCTCTTGGAGCAGTAGTTCGACAACTGGATCTAAATTTCTAAATGTCAAGTAATCAATTTCAATAAATTATTTAACACTAAGCAGGTAACCCCAAAAATGCATAGAACCGAACCATAAGTAAAGGGGAAATATATTCAAATGGACCCACTTGAGTATCAGTTACAAAAAAATACTTTTGAAAGCAAAAGTGGTCTGTTGTGAACTTGGGCATTCTCATTGTGTCCCAGCTGTCATCTGTTTAAGGTGTCTGGGGACTGAAATTGTTGCATCCTCCTGGGCTTGGTGACCAGTCTCGATGTGAGGATCGCTGGACCCTTTGTGATTTCTCATGAAGATCATGAGGTGCAGCCGAAGACGTGCTGCTGAAGGAGGTTTTCATCATTGCATCTACACTGTCAATTTAAGAAAAGCGTAAAATGATTTCGCTTGTGGTACAACAGTGATGAGACAGTTTCCTAGCATGATTATTTGTATTTCTCAAACAGTTAGGAAGCTCAGATCCAGTCAAGTATACAATTCTGTGTTTTATTGGAAAACCAGTTGTGCTCCAGGGTGAACAACTGTCCCGCTTAAAATAGGCCATTCAGTCTTTTGTGGGTCCACACCTGAATCATTGTTCGAGGTGCTGATTCCCTCCAGAAATCTTCCCCCTAGTTGCTAGGGACACTTAATGCTGTAAATTCTAAATTCTGCTCAGATTTATTTTTTTTCTTGTTAGATGTCTATACTGCTGCTGAATTCTTTATCCACTGGCTGAATTTGAATGATCTTGCTTGGTGCGGTGGCATTAACAATATATTTTGGAGTATGGTTAGATTAAAAAAATGGAATACAAAAAACATCCCTTAAATGCTAAACTTCAGATATCTTTTTAATTCGGAAGTGTCTTATTTTTTACTTACCCTGAGAACCTTTTGGCAGTTGTTAAACATTGCCTCACTTTTTGTAACATCAAGGTCCAAAGTTGTTCAAAAATTATCTAAAAATACGTTGTTAAAACACTTTAGAATTCTTGTTTTTCCAGCTTTTTTGCCATAAGGCTGCTGTCAGTGTGCTAGGGTACAATGCAGCAGACATAAACAAGAAAGAGAACAGGGCCCACAGACGCATTGTGCTAATCATACCTTAGAGCAGTGCATATATTAACATATGTCACTGAAATCAGTCAGCAGAAAGCCTGAATGCAGTCTGTCACTTTAGTGATTCACTGTTTTGTTCAACCACTTGCAACTAGTTGCACAGTCATTGTGAGTGATTTGAATGTAGAGAAAACAATTTTATGGTCACGCAGGTGCACACCAGTCTTTGTCCTTGTTATGAAAACTGTATCTCAGGGCAACTTGTGAGTGCCGACGACAGTGAGAAAACTGCAGGCAGTTATAAAGCTTTAAAGTAGAAATCTCTCGTTCAGAAACGTGGAGTCATGATGAACCCAGAAAAGAGGCCAAATAAAGCTTTCATGCTAAGACTTGTTCATAAAGGAAGCCACAGAAGACAAAATAGGGTTACATGCAGGATGAGGTAATGGAGGCCTCTGGTTTCATGACAAAAACCCCATCCCCATCTTGTTGCTGTCCACCACAGGGATTTCAGGAATGTGTGATTCATGACATACTCCTACCTTTTCTCTGTTTACTTGTTTGTTTACACACACTGTTTCATACTCTGCTTGTATGGCATCATCCACCCCCTCCAAAGCAATCTGTCCAGCAGTCATCAGAGCTCCTCTCCCATCCTGCTGGAGGCAGGTAGATACTGAAGGACAGGTGCAGAAGGGTAATTATAAGGAAATGGTCTTGTTGTCTGTCGGACTCAGGCGGTCAGTGATCAGTCACTCACTCCCCCATAACAACTGTCACTGCAGTGGAAATGGCAGTCTTTCACAACTGACTGACAGCAGCAGCACCATCTTCCTGTTTTTTTTTATGTGTTTCTGTAGAGTCATCTCAAATAATTGCAGGTTTCTATATGAGAATTTACCTTATACTTAAGGAAACCCAACAGTCTCATTTCCATTGCAGACAGACACCAAGGCAGTACTGTGCATATTGTTCACTAATATGTTGCCTTCACTGTATCTTCACTTGTCAGTTTTTATATATATACTCTGAGAAACAAAGCCTCAGCAGATGTCATAGTTGTTCTTCTTAAATGTGTTTTTCTCCTATGTATCTATGTGTATTGTGAGGGCGTGTTTAAAATGTTCCTAGGCTAGTGATACCAGATATATTTAAATTAAAAATATATCGTCCGATGTCACAACATTGTGATAACACTTTAAGTAAAGAGGTTGCTCCTTTCTGATCGCATGCCGTCAAAAACAATCGCTTTTGCATTTTGAAGGAATCCGTTGTTAGTTTTGATTTTAAAAACAAGTGAACCTAATTTGAAGTGTTTATTGAAACATCATCTTTGTGAAGGTGTTTACAGAGCATATCTTAGAAATTAAAATCATTACATTCGACATCTCTAGCACTTCCGAATAAAAATAAAATTTAACTTGAAGTGAGTGTTACTGGAGTAGATTACAGTGAACATTGCACAGAGTGTGGCAGGGAAGAAAAACATGCAAATTGGGATGTTTCAAACAGAAGACTACTTGATGCTGATAATGGTAACTTCTGACTATGGAGTGGGGTACACAATACATAAAAGTCAAGTGAGGGTACTCAGAATAAGTCAAACTATTTTTTTTTCATGACGGAAAAGCAGAAAGTTGTCAATCATTTTTTTTAAAATGTTGCAGTTCCATTTGCTCTCTGTTTTATACACCGCACCATACTGAAATGCCACCCCCAGCTGAAATCAGTGGGTGTTTTTCATATTGCTTGGTTGCTGAAACCTCGGTATAGCGCAGGGAGAAACTTTTATCTGGGTTTCTATGACTAGTTTTCCATGCCAGCCTTGTGCCATTTGGAGGAAAGTGGAGTCAAACCCAACCTGGAGGCGCTCTGTCAGTAGTGTGCTGGGTAATCCCAGTCAACAACCTTTACTGGAGAAGCCTCGTTGATTGCTCATTCACCACTGTTAGTCGAAGACAGGGCGACATGGATTGTAGCAATAGGAGTTCTGCCTAGAAGGTAATTTTCCATCCAATTTTCAAGTAGTACCATGGTCGGTGGGAGCCGCAGTTTATCCCAGCAAGCAATGGGCACAAGGCAGGGTACACCCTGGACAGGATGAAAGGGCAGACACACACACTCTCACACCAGAGCCGATTTTCCCAAATGCCAGTTAACCTACCAGTATGTCTTTGGACTATGGGAGGAAACCCAGGAATTGAACTCTAAACTCTGCGAGGCAGCAGTGTGCCACAGACCTCAAAATAAGTTCAAACCAGAAATGTTTGCCAGAAGGCATTACAACTGGTCATTGAAATAGTCTCCCAGAGTATTGTTGTCAAGTGCATCTGAAATTGAAAATTGTGGATGTAGACGTGAGTTGCTAATCAAGGATAATATTACATGGATATTTCAGCATCTTAAAATATGATTTGAAAATTGCATCACTCTGGTAGTTTTCAGATTATTTATTTTTTGTTCTGGTTTGTAGACGTGCTGCACATGAAGTGCCACAGCTGTTAAATAAGCAAATACTTAATAAACATTTCCTCACTGTTATTTAAAGGAACCTTCCTCTGTCCTTTAAGAGTTGTCCCATTAAAAAAAAATGCAAATAGCTTTTATCACATGAAAATCTGGATTTTGTCTTTATGTCTCGGCATGCGGCAGGAGTCTATGTCCTCACACGGGGCGAATGAGGAAGTACTGACACTTTCCCTGCCCTCCCATGCAGAGAGCCATTCAGCTTACAGGAAGAGAGTAATACCAGGGTCCTTGAGAACTGACGCATACAGAATAGTTTTAGGTCCTGTGTATTTGTCAGCCAAAACCTGTATGAATTTTTAAAAAACAATATTAAAATGAAATGGCATAAAGTGAGGAAATCCAATCATTTTGGCAGCCAGTCAATTTCTTGGCCTAACCTTGTGAAGATTTGGTGACCGTGTTTATTTTCAAAGTGCAAGTATCACAACAATATGAAAAACGATCCACCAACACAAAAGGTTAGTTTCAGGATTACGTCATCAGGATGTACGTAAAACACATTAAAAGATAAGATAAGATCACATTATTGACCATGTACAATTTCTTGCATACCCCAGCTTGCTCTCCATCAGACACAGACAGGGAGAGAAAGAGAGTTTCTAAGAACTGTCACATTGCCAAATCATTTTCCAGGTGGCAGTCTTTACAAAAAAAATCATATTAACCCACTGCACAAAATGCTAAAAAGCACTCTGGTATTCATTTCATTGGTCAAAAGTTTATGTTTTCTGTGTTTAGCAACAGTTTGTTGTGTTTAGTTGGTCCTTTAAGTTAAATGTACAATATTCTTCATGTTATCATATTATTAAAAGGTCCTATTAACAAAAGCTAGACTGTATTGAAAGCATTACAGGATTCTAGATTCTTGAATAAATGACGTTATTGTGTTCTATTCTGAATATATATTTATTAATTGAAGCCATTGCCCACACTGATTCATTAAAACATTAACAGCTAACCTTCAACCTCTCACACTTGAAGCCTGTGCGCTGGCAGTGCATTTGAAGTCTTCTTCCTGTGTCAGTCCAGACTTGCTGTCACACAGTGATCTCACATGCTGGTGCCCTCTGCCTCTATGTGTGCAGAGAGCACATCCACTATTTGCAAGCTAATTGGCTGCAAATGACATTTTTCCACTCTGCGCTGCTCTCTTAAGACAGCACTCTGCAGCTTGACGGTAGAATAAACAAACCAACTTTATTACCACAGTGATGACTATGATTTAGGTAGATTATAGAGCACTGCTCCCTGAAAAAATAACTCATTCATTCAGCAGAGCAATTGATCAATATTAGCACATCTGGGTAATTATAGTGTATGTTGGTACTGTATATTGTTCTAATTCTTCATTGATTTTTTTCCCCGTTTCTTTTCTCTGTATATTCTGCATTTACTTGGGCTGAAGCTTTGAAGCAAGGAGCACTTACTGTGTTCTCATACTGCAGTGCATCAGATTTAACAGCAAAAGTTTTAGTTATTAAAGACCCAGTGTAGCAAAGGGGGGTTAAAGTTGAGTTAATTGATGAGGTTTATTTAGTTTTACTTTTGTAGGGTTTGTTGATTCAAAATTCAAAATACTGTACCATGGGGATTACAGTTTCTAAGAACTGTCACGTTGCCAAATCATTTTCCAGGTAGCACTTTTTACAAAAGAAATCATATTAACCCACTGCACGAAATACTAAAAAGCACTCTGGTATTCATTTCATTGGTCAAAAGTTTACATTTTCTCTGTTCAGCAAGTTTTCTAGTTTTTTTTAGGTTGGTCCTTTAAGTTAAATGTACAATATTCTTTATCTTATCTTGGAACTATTTGGATAATACAAAGAAAAATGAATTTTGATGTTTTTCTTTCCAAAATAGTAAATTTGAGGGGGGTCAATTTGTTGCTGGCTATGGTTTTTGTGTTGCTATGATGGATATTATCATCGAGTTTGTTTGACGACTAGAAGCTTGAGTAAATTAAAGCACCAAGGCAAGGAGGTAGAAATCGAGTGTCTCTTCTGAGGTTCTTCTCGCCAACTGCAGTCACTGTGCTCTGTTGCAGGTTTTGTCTTGAAGGAAAGCAAAATGGTTTTACAAAGCGTGGATTACAACCTTTACAATTTTCAGTAATTCTTAGGCAGGGGGCTTGTCTTCTTTATTTGGAGAATAGTCCAAATAAAGCCCAAATCACGTCAGAATCTGTTGCTGTAGCTGGTTACTGACTTAAAATACGGGAATAATAACAGCAGCAGAAAGCTGATGTTTCACAGATCTCGTTAATGCTTAACCTTGAACAAACAGCAACACAGTTTGTGTCGGTGCCCATTACATGTCCTAGTTTGATTACTGTAAAAGGTATAGCAGCTTTCAAAGGTCAGCCTAATGGCTGTGGAGAGGTTTGCTGAAGAGATGATGATTTAGCCTTAGAAATTAACAAGCTGCTGGGGTGCAGCAACTGGCACCTCAGGAACAGAACATTGGGTGCATTCTGTCCATGAAACCAAGCGCCTGTTCCAATTAAAGCACTTTTAGCAAATTATTTTATAACTGTGCACATATTGCTCCTTTTTTTCAGAAACGCCGACAGTCTAAATAGGATAATCTTACAGTAAGCCATAAAATGAAATAAAAAAAAGCTGTCCAATTACTGTGGCACAGCTCTGCACATTCTGCTCGTTACTGAATGGTTGGCTGATTTCACATTAAGTGAGAAGCACTGTTGTGCGCATCAGGTCATAAAAGGTAAGGGACTGGAGGTCTTGATGGATTAGCCTTTAGATTCGAAGCCCTTCTCTCCAGATTGCAGCTTGGGGCAGTGCAGTAAGCAAACAGTGTTTCAGTCCAGTGGCTACTGAGGGAGGCAGTTTTGTGAAATGAGTTCTGTTGGTCTGTGTGATTCAGGTACGCCCAGAGCAGAGAGATACAGAAAACAGACAGTAAGAGCTATACAGCTCTGAGGACCTTGTTCTGCTGCTGTGTCAAAACCCCTTTTAAGTACAAAATGAACATGTGGGCGAATTGCTTGTCTGCAGTAGTGGCGTGTTTACAACGCACAAAGCTATAAACACTACTCAACTCATCTGTTTAGGTTTTCAACAAGATGCGACCTGTAACATTCCCTAGGAATTAAACAGTTTTATAATCACAGTCTTTCTGGACTAGGGTTTCATCCCGAGGTTGTGCCTACTCCTTCCAGTTGCTGAGATATGCTCTCAAATGTAAATACGGTATATTTTTACGATGTTAATAGAGAGAAGTGGCTCGTCGCTCTTCTTGTAGCATCATCCTGGTCCAGGCGTGCCACATGGGGGAGTGTGTAAAAACTATTAAAACTGAGAATGTCATGTTATTTACCCAACCGGTTTATACCATACGGTGTCGCGGGAAGCCGGATCCTACCCGGCAAGCAACGAGCACAAGGCAGGGTACACCCTGGACGGCCAGTCCATTACAGGGGAAGTGCAAGCCAATCACACAGGGGGACAATTTGGAGACCACGGCAAAGGCCGAGGGGAGAATTTTGGCCCGGACACCAGGATACTCTTATCAAGAAATGCCCGGGGACCTTTAATGACCACTAAGAATCAGGACCTCGGTTTAACATCTCATCCGAAAGACAGAACCCACTACAGTATAGTGTCTCTGCCACTATACCGGGGCATTAGGACCCACACAGACCGCAGGGTGGGCGCCCCCCACTGGTCCCACTAACACCACTTCCAGCAGCACCCGTAGCTTCCCAGGAGGTCTTCCATCCAGGTACTGACCAGGCTCAACCCTGCTAAGCTCCAGTGGGTTGCCAGTTTAGAGCTGCAGGATGAAATGGCTGCTGGCTAAAACTGAGAATCTGGAGCAAATTTCTGGGGGCTTAAAAATGCAATTATTGAAGGGGGAATAGTTATGATTTTTGTTGTGTCGATCCTAATCCACTCTTGAGGGGACCAACCTAAGTTATAAGGTAATGCATTTCTTTAATCCTCAGGGCTGTTTTCTGTCCTGGCAGCTTTATAAAACTTTGTCTGCCTTATTGAACTAACCATTGAGCAGCATATAAAATGTAGTCATGGAAGCCAATTCATAGGGTAAAGAGCTGGTATGACAGCAATACTGTCAAATTGTAAACTTATCTCTTCAGGTCTTCAGGAAGCTAAGCAAGGCTGGGATGGGAGACCTCCAAGGAAAACCAGGTTTCTGCTGCAAGTGGGGTTGTTGGTGGACCAGTAGGTGGTGCTCTTCACACTGGGGCAGAATTTCCATAACAATAGTTTTTCTCATCAGGGTGACTGAGGATACGGTGCTGTAGGGCATTCGTCCTTCAGATGAGACATCAAACTACTTGGTCATTAAAAATCCCATGGCACTGTTTTGAAGAGTAATGGTGTAGCCATGCCAGTGCTTGCACAGGCGTGAGCCCCATGACAACCAGTGACTTGTAGGTTTCTCAGCTTCCTGAATTTGTTAGCAGGGTACTTCCTGACCTGGGGCTGGTTTAAAGATCCCAGAGTGTTGATCAGAGGAGTAAGGGTGTTTAGCCCGGTGTCCTGGTTGTTCCTTTATTGGAGAAAAGAACTATCTAAATGCAATATAATAATGTTATAATTATTCTTTAAAATTATGTTCTTTAAAGGTTTTACAAAAAACTCTTACCGGGTGCGGAGTAAAATGATGATACTGTTAAGGACATCAGCCTATGGTTTTAACAGACTTAAGAACTTTTTTGGCTTTTACAACGTCTTTGTGCAGGCTAACCTTCTCTAGAAGAACAAAGTTCCTTTAAGCATATTTGTCAGTTCTATTATTGATTGCTTTGCAGCAGTGTTGGTATGATTTTAAAGGTTTAAAGGTTAAAGATATTTAAACACTTTAAGTGTGTTTGTGAATTCCATAAAGAATCGGAAAAATGGGTTTGCATATTTGACGGGTAAACAAAGCTGGCATTCTTCTTTTTCTTGGGGAGACAGTTTATGTTAGTTACTCTTTTTTTTAGTTTTTATCGCCTTGCTTTTTTTAGAGAGTCGATCATCTGACAGGAAATGTGCCTCTGGCCTCTTGGGAGATTAGGTTCCTTGTCCCAGTGCTGTCTCTTCTTCAGTTGTTCCCATCCAAAATAAGACTGCTTTTCTTAACGCTTTTGTTTTTAAAGAAACTTCCACAGTATACAGTTTGCTCTTTATTTTATTAGAAAGAGTGATTTACACACTCTTCCCATTTTAAGTGGTGATATTCACCAATATTGTATAAAATATAAAATATATTTTTTTTTAAAAACAGTCATGTTTTTTTTCCAGTATGTTTTTAAGTTGTGGCTTTTGATTACAAAGTCCTTGTGTCCTGTAAGAGAATCATCAACACATCTAATTTCCTTTGATTATTGGGCACAGTATTTTTGAAAAATTATGGGTACCTTTTTAAAAATGTTTGGCAACTCGAAAAAAAAACAAACTGCTTCTAAACTAAGAAACAATAAAACAGTTTTTCTTTTAAAGAGAATAACAAAACTGCAGTATAACAAGGTAGTGGAAGCATAAGAAATTGATGAGAAAAGATACATTTGTTCAGCCAAAAACCCTGAAGGATTACCTGTAAAACGAAGGTTACAAAAAGGAGGCGGCCACTTTGTAAATGACATAAACAGAGAGGGACAGAGACAGCAAGAGGAAGAGAGAGTGACAGAAAGAGATTGCTGTTCTACAAGCTAGTTAAAGCTTCTAGCAGTACGAGGCCTGAGGAGAGAGTGGGGGAGAGTGTTTAAACAACTGAAGCTGTTGCAGGGCTGGCTTTGCTTTACTGCAGCCTGTGCTCGTGTACAGTACTATGTGCTTGTCTTTTAGACTCGCAGAAGCTCAGCCACACACTGCCTCGCTGAGCACTACAGCTACAGCCCAGATATAAAGGTGGTGAATTCTGATTCACTCCGGTGGCGGCGGCTGCAGCAAGCAGACAATAGAGGCTAAATGATTGGCAATTCATCATTAGTGGTTCCCACCTCTTTAGCAGTGGCTGTTACCGTGACGCCCACCTGGTTGAGAGCGAGCAGCAGGCAGGTCCCTGTGCTCTGAAGGGGAGACACGTGAGCGTCACTGTGGGTTTGTCTCTGGCGGAGATCTAAAAAAAAAAAACCCTGTCAATTAGAGGAAACAAGGGCACGCGTAGAGCCCGCGACCTGGTTAAATCCAAAGCTTTTTCCCCCAGTGTTTCAGGATGAGGAGGAGTTAAATAACTTGAAACGAAGTGTGTGTGTGGGGGGTGGGGGGGTGGATAAGGAGGCTGGAGATTCCTGTCATTCCTTAATCAGGTAGTCTGGAGATACTGTAGAAGACCGTGTGCACTACATATCTCCAAATGAACGGCATTTATTCTGTGAACTCCCCGTAAATAATACCATTTTCAATTTTAAGAGGTCCCACTTTCCAGGAGGGGTGGAGGATGGGCCTTTTAAAAATTATCTTACAGTGGAGCTGTAGGTAGCATTTTGGCAGCTGTTTTTTTTTTGGACAGAACAGTTACCTTCCACCAGACCTTCAATTTCTGCTCTCTTGGACGGGGCAGTGCAGTTTGAAACAGAAAATGAAATGTGGTGAGAGAGCCGGGGGAGAGTGAAACCGAATGGGGCCCTTTTTATTTCAAATTTGTTGAATTCTCAGTTGTCCCATTGGCAGATGAACGTAATCCCTGAGGCTGAGTGCACACACAAGCCTGGAAGGTCCTGTACGCTCTTGCTCGTTTTCCAGCTTGCTTTGATGGGGTTATTGACTGAGCGAGCAGCCTAATGAAACTTACTCATTTCTGTGGGTATCAAACCAGAAAATGTAGTCTAGGATGAATGCAAGCAGAAGTCAAAAGCTATCAAGTTGCCTTTTCTGCTTGTGCTGTTTCCTGACTTAAAGGATGGCGAAAATCCAGTGGAAGTAGAACTCCATATGGGTCTTAAAAAGACAATATTATTAAGGGGACTGTAGCAAATGTTCCCATTTTTGGTTTCATTGTTAGAGTTACGGAGACATTTTACTTCAAAACCCTCATGGTTGTAAATGTACTTCTTGCAGATTTTTTGTAACTGGAACTTTGTGCCACAACTCATGGAATTCAGGTGTACAATTTCAAATAATGCTTAAAAAAAGAAGTGTCTGGGTCCAGGTTGGTAAATGTTCCTGAAAATGACGGTTTTCTTGTGGCAGAAGGGAAGAAGTTAGATCAAAGCGAATTCTCATTTGGAGTGCATTTGGGAGCGTGACCAGTAGTCCTTTGGGGTGAATATACTGTACCTGAACTGGATTATTTCAGAATGCAACTCAAACCAAACCAGAAATGTTGCTTCAGGTTTGTCAGCTTCTCCTTTTCTATGCCTCCAACCCTCCTGCTGCTCCTGTTAGGTTGTGGGCAGCGAGGGTGTGGTAGGCTTTGAAAAGGGAGGTTAGCAGGTTACACAGACACTGAAAGGAGGAAGACCTCAGTAACGCTGTCCTCTTTAGGGCAGCAAATCGTTAGTCATTGAGCTGCACAGCCAGCTTCTTCCTCTGCCCATTCAGCCAGCTATTACTCACTAGTGAGAAGTCACAAAGGCCTGTCATTACTGGAATCAATCACTAAGGTGCCTGCAGAGATGCACTGCAGTCTCTCATTTACTCAGCTAAAGAGTTTGAGACAGCTGTTTAAGGCTGACTCGGCTTCTACCACTAGCTCTGTAGCAGAGGCGATAGCAACACTCCTGTCACTGGAGTCTTAAGCCATCTCAGTTGGTTTGTAGACTTTTACACACACACACAGTTTACATTGGAGCAATTTCAACAGCGAGGCAGCTGAGTTTTTTGATATGTCGTTGATGGTTTTACAGTCTCGGATGTCACAGGCTCCTTTTTTAGCACGTTCAGGGTGACTGTGTCGTTGGCGTGCTTGTCAGCAAGCATTGTAGACTGATATAAGTACACTACATTGGGTTCGGTTGCTGTTTGTCTGCCTGTCACTTTGGCGAAAATGCATTTCCCTTTAACTCAAGACGTGTGATTTAATTAAGCCTTGTGATGAGTCTTTCACTGCACACGATTTTTTTACAATTTGCATTTTACAATGTTTTATTATATATACACCCAGTTTATGATTGCTAGTTGTTTTTAAACCCTGCTTATGGCTTCAGTTGTGCTATATGGGGGGGATGAATACTTGAACATGTGATTCTCTTGTCACACTTGCATATCAGGGTCACTAATTGTCTGACAGACTGAAGTCTCACAGCACCTTACAGGACAGTTAACACTGATTGAATGAGTGTTGTGTCTCTCTTTGACATCACTACAAAACTGCAGATGCTTACCACATTGCAGAAGATCCTGCTAAACGTAAAGCTGAGAAGACGCTGGCTTATTAATGTCTTCTATACCCTGTATGTACTCTGTCTCTTTATACATAACTGCTTAGGGCATTCTGGTCACATTCAACTGTTGACAGGGAGCCCAGGTTAGCCCAGGTTCGAACAGTCCATGTCTGTGCCTTTACTGGCTGAGCTGCTCAGAAGACCCCACTCGTAGGCCTCTGATATCAAACCATTTCCTACTCTTCTGAAAACAAGTTGCGAGAGATATTTATAAAAGGTCATAAATGTCCTGCTTCAGAGAGTAAGCAAAAAATGGCCACAGCTTCTCACTTCCCTACCGAACCGAGACTTTAGTTTCTGAAGGATTTTGTTTTTTCTCTGCAGACCAGTTTTCACATTTTGCGTCTGACTGGTACAATTGCTCAGCCATCACAGTTGGTCATCCCCGAATGTTAAGGTTTTTAAGTCACGTTCTTCATTTCAAACGCTCAGTATCTTCAGAAACGAAATGTGTATCTCTGGCAAATGCATTGAATATGAAAACAACAAAGGTGATGGATCAATATACGTCGCTCAACCGGGAAAAGGAGAGACTTTTCTGAAATATAACCTGTTCAAATCAGACACTTGGTGGTTTAAAGTCTTCTGGCAAAGCTTTCATTTCTAATTTGTAAATGCCTGTGTGCTATTTTGAAGTAAGGCAGAGGTTGATCTTTTTCTGTCGCTGTGTCATGCAGTGTTTTCTAAATCTTAAACTGTTAATTGCCGGAGATTATCTTACATCATCTATATAATTGATACAAGTATACCACAAGAAGGAAGTTGATTTGATCATTTAATGATATAGATTAGTTTGTAAGTAACCTGCTGTTCTGTGGGGGCAGCATGATGACGTGCTGGCTACCACTACTGCGTGGAGTTTGCATGTTCCACTTGTATTTCTTTGTAATTTGATGGGCAATCAGACCTATCAGAGGCATAGTAGCTAGAATGAACTGGTCGTTCTAAATTGTTTCATCCTCTGTTGTCCAACAATGGGCTGGGTTCCATTCAGAATGAGAGCCATCCCGCTCTCTCATGAGAACAGTAGAATGGTTACAAATGAGGAATGTGGCCCATCTGTCCCATGCGGTAGTCTCAATTGATCCAAGGATCTCATCCAGCTGAACGGTGAAAGCCACCAGGGTTTGTCTTCATCAACATGGCGGCGTAGTTTGTTCTGTACTCCCATGATCCTTTGAGTAACCCTTGTGCCCTGTACTGCTGGGCTAGTTTCTGACTTGCTGTAGTCTTCACCAGGATAAGCAGCTTTCTGAGGAGAGTTGGATGGTACACGTGCTATTCACAGAAACCCACACTCTTTAATTTTTAGGAATGAGCCAAATGGTAACACATTTCAGCTGGAGGTTCTTTTAAGCCTTCTTTAGGACTGAAAGATAGAATTCTGGTTCCTGGGTAAATGTTTTGAATCAGGGCTGTGTGAAATGTGAATGTGTGTGAGAAGGAAATGCGGAGAAAATTAATTAAATCAACATGCTGAAGGGAAAAATGCAGATCAGGCTTGCTTCAGCGCACGAAAACATTTTTCCCCCTTATGTTACAGATCTGGAGTGCTAATGGCAAGTTTTTCCATCGAAATCATGTGGTTTCAGGAAAGTTAATTTTGTGTTTTCTTAACTTTATTTTTTTAAAGACTGATTTCATTTTTAAAACCTTTGATAACACTCTTTTTGTCTGTTATGGTGGTACAATGACAACCATAAATTCATAGAGGCCTTACACATATGTATTTTATAAACTTTCATTTGAATGATTCTCTCATAAATTAAGGTATTACTTCCAGCTTTTTTCAATTAACTACAATGTAGAAGCAATAAAAGTGACATTGTACAGAAAATGAAAGAATAACAGTTCAGTATTTACAGATACTGTCCAAAATACATAATCCAGGGGCTTGAAACCAAATGTTTGGTGTCCACAGAGTGTTGCCATTTGTAATACAGTAGATACAGAACGCTGTCCAATGTTATACTTGATATTGTTTACTATGTAATATAATTACATGACACCTGAAGAAGGCTCCATGGCCGAAACATTACGTTTTCTTTCTTCTTTTTTTCAGCATGGAATAAACCTATGACTTGTTCCTTTGCAGCCTAGTATGCTGACACAGCTACCCACCTGAACTATGTAATATAATGGTTGATTGCCTCTTACATTACACTTTGGTTACATGAAATCAAAGCAGGATATCTTGACCATAGTACCAAACGTGAAAGACACAGTCTGTCTGTCAGATATAGTTTCTCCCTTTCCTATCTTTTTAACAAAAAACGTTTTACAGAGGTCAAAGTCCACATCACCTCTGACTCTAATATCAGTGACTCTCAGTATTTACTAATGTGTTTATTTTTACCCTGTTGAATGATCTTTTAAATTCATAATCCGACATCTGCCTTGTGAAAGATTCTCAAGAGTAGCAAAAACTAAAGTTTACCTCTCCTAATCGCTTATACTCCCATTTACCTGTGCAAATGTTATACATTGCACAATGAGATTAAAAAATATCATTAGTGGTCCTGTACTTTTCCTCACAGTCAGAATCATGTTATGAGTTGCACTGCACTGATTTTGCAGTTACTGATAGCAGTGGTATAGTTCCTATTTGGCACCTTGTTGTAGGAGCACACAATACAAGTCTGAAATCTGGCACCACAGCATCACTTTCTGGCTGATTTGCTAGAGCACTCTAGCAGGTGTATTATATCTTCACAACCAAGGCCAACATTTTTGTCGATAAATATCATCCTTAAAAAGTCCTGTTCATGTAGAGGGGCCTTTTTCAGGGGTTTGCGGTTGTACAGTTTGTCATGTGGTTAGACTCTCCAGCATCTAAGCCTGAACGGGAGCTAAACTAGTTTGAAGCAACCTTTTACATCCTAATTTTACTTTTCTGCCCTTTAAGTATGCATAAATCTGAAGAGGAACATTTTTCGGAACAACCTGGGAGTCTGTTTTATACAAATGTTTCAGATTAAACTGAAAGTCAGCATGCAGCTGTTGCTCCAGGTGATATAAGCGTTACTCCTGCTTTGAATTCACTTAAAGATCACTCTTCCAGACAGAAAAGCTCCAACATTAAACATTTTATTAAATTAATCCCTTTGCATATTGCATAAGTGTAAAGTATATTCTCATTCAATAGTAAGACTTGTAAGTCTTCCAAGTAATTCTCATGATATGAAGTTAGATCTTCTTAATTTTTTCGAGAAGAATCAAAACATACTTAGTGCCAGAAAACATGAACATTTAAAAATGTACTTGTTCACATCTGTCACCTTTATTGCATGTTGTAATATGAATAGATCCACCCATCCACTTTATCCAATACAGGGTCACAGGAGAACCTATCCTAGCAAGCAACAGACACAAGGCAGGATACACCCTGGACAGGACGCCTGTCTGTCGCAGGGCACATACAGACACAAGCACACTCACACCAGGGCCAGTTTTCCCACAAGCCAGTTCACCTAGCAGTGTGTCTTTGGATTGTGGGAGGAAACTAGAGCCCCCAGAGGAAACTCACACGAACATGGGGGGAACATACGAACTCCACACAGACAGCACCCTAGGTCCAGAGTTGATCCCAGGGCAACCGGTGCCATGAGGCAGCAATGCTGACCACTGCACTGTTGTGCTGCTCCATTTGTAATAATTTTGTCTAACATTTATGTGACAACACTGTGAAGATGTCAAGAAAGGATGCGATTTTGTTTTACTTTTCTCCCCTGATTGGAACCATAAAATGTTAAACAGTGAATGAGACTTTCTTACAAGCATGGGAACTAATGAGTACTGTACAAACTTTTCTATGAAACATACTATGAACACAGCCACAGCCAAATGTCGGTTATCCCATCCTATCTATACTGAGGGTGCTTAGCATCATTTTGAGGAGTGATGACAAAAATGTCGCTGACAACATGGCAAGGCTGCAGGGCTCACTGTTACATGACAGCTCGTGAATACCCTGGCCAGCTGGTGCCCACTCTGGACACGCTAGGCTAGTTATACACCCCCTCTTAGAGAGACGTCTGTTTGTTGCAGTTGTCAAATGACACAGTCAAGACTCGTGATGTCCTGACCAGGGGGGGTCAGACAAGCCAGGGGGATCAACCTCCACTGAGGAGAAACATTATTCGTCGGCAGCCACCTTCCGTGTTCTTCCAGGAAAAGCTAGGGAAATCTCTGCAATTCCCTGCCCCCAAAACCTAATCAAGCTCCTTCTCCTTTTCCGAGAGAGTTATTTCCCTGCAAAAAAAAATCATTAGATTTTTTACCGTGAGGGGATGATGTAGCAGACCTTG
Source organism: Lepisosteus oculatus (assembly GCF_040954835.1). NCBI lineage: Eukaryota > Metazoa > Chordata > Actinopteri > Semionotiformes > Lepisosteidae > Lepisosteus > Lepisosteus oculatus. The sequence goes on along the minus strand of NC_090696.1, from coordinate 40,278,297 downwards.
CTGACCGAGATGTATGAAGACAAGAATGTGATTTGTGGGCAGGATTGTTTGCCTCCCCCACCTCTTTCCTGCAGTATAGAGGGTGTCTCGGGAGGAAAATACAGAGTGACACACGGAGCACTGCACAGGAAACCCACATAGTCGTGAAGATGAGCTACTTTGGCTCCAAATATATTCATACCCCTGTGTACAATGTCACTGGAAGTTGGTTTTGGCAAAAACAAAAGGCAAATGTCCATTCAGTATGTGTTGCATACAAATGAATGCCTGAAAGAATGGAAGATTGTATTCCATGTGTCCATGCTTGTTGAGTAAGTGCACCAGAGCCTCAGCCGGCAGACACAGGGCAAAAGGCTGGACTACACTGTTAGTTCATCACAGAGCATGTCCACTCATATGGGGGGCAACGTGGAGAAGGGAATTACTTTAGTATTGTATTGTACAGAAATAATCATATTTTTCTAAATCCACAATGTTCATGTTTGTTCACGCCCTCTATATTTGTCAATACAAAGTGGTGCGAATATAATCCTCGAAAGTTTTTTTAATTAAAAAGTAGTTGTAGGATCACAAAGCTTTAAAAAAAGTTAGAGAAAGTTCTGGGCGTCATCTTGTTTTCTAGTGGAAAATTAAGGATGAACACAGTGGCAAAACACTCAGAACCATATCAGCCTGGCTAAGGTCGGGGAACTGTCTAAATTTTTAAGGCAAAGGGTTAAAAAACTCCAAAGGGCATTCCAGGTTTGTGGTGTCCATCGCCATAACGTTCAGCGGTAATGGGATGGTTGCTACACCATCATGAAAAGGAAATGTTTTACCCAGTTCTGCAGTTCTACTGCGTTTGAGAGTTGTAGCTCACACCTAATGGCAGACATTTTTATAAGAATACCATTTGAGGTTGACCTCATAAATGTAGTGTCTGTACCAGACTTGGTCGAGTCAACTAACCACAATAACCTGAACTGGTCAGTCCCTCAGTAACTTTTATCACCTCTCAGCCCTCAGCTCCATAGTTCTGTCCCTCTTTACTAATGTTCTTAAATCTCAAACTGACACTATGATCAGCTTACTGCACTTATTCACTGTAAGCGTGGAATACATACCATCAGACTTTTCTTTTTACTGCTGTGTATCCAGACTACTCTGTATACTGCTCTAGTTCTTGATATTTCATTTTCTCTTGCTCAGTACATGCATTGAAAATCCGGCTTGTGCTAGCCTTGATGTCATTTTATTCATTTATTCTTCTTGTACTTACATGATTGTTCCTTGTGCTTGCCTAATGTAAGTGTCATATATATTCTGTAGTAACTCATCCTGAATAAGGATGTCTGCACAGCAAATAAAACAAAATACATTAATTCCACAAATAGCAACTAAATGACTGCCAAGTAAAATGGAACCAAATGACTTAGTTGAATGAAACACAAATTAAGCTGACTTACACAGTAGAGTAAGGAATGCAGAGAAAAAGAACGTCATCTCTTCTCTAAAGGTTTGAGGTGGGTCTTTTTTGCTTCAGGGCTGTTTTACTTCCTCTGTCCTGGCGCTCTTGTTAGGATTGGGGGATGGATGGATTTCAAAGTATGTCAGGGTACTTTATCCAAAGATATGGTACCTCTGCTAAGAATCTTAAGCTTGGTCACAAATGTGTTTTCCTGAATGATAACGACCACCTTCATAGCACATCTTGAAACCTATTGCCAAATAGTTAAGCGAGCTTAAAATCAATATTCATGATTGAGAATTTCTGTCTCCAGACTCAAATCGAATAAATCATTTGTGATATGAACCAAAGATGTCAATTCACAAGCACAAGCTGTTTAATTTTGAATATATTTTAATTGGACATATAAGCATTTGTTTTGGACATTTTTATCTTATTTTTGAAGCTAATGGCTCTACCTTTTCCATAATTTCATTATGCAACAAATACTATGTGTACGCTTTACTTTTTTTTCTAAAACCAGGTTTCAGTTATTTTGAATTATGATTGCTGCATTAGAAAAAAAAGTCTGGAATCAGTCCAAAGAAGGACAACTGATATATTATGATAGGGTTTAAAAGAATGCCCTCACTGACAAAGTAAAAGTTAAACTTTTTTGTCTCGAAGATAGTGCAAAAAAGCCAGTGAGAACGTTAACTTCTTCATAATCAGCAGAATCAGTGGTGGAACACAAACCAGACCAAGTACAAGTAAAAACTACATGGAATTGCATATAAAACTGAGAACAGGATTTACTTATTTAGTTAGAGTTGTGGAAGTCATGAAAAAGGTACCCAGCCACGTTTTGTCGCCAATACTTCAGTTTCTTTCAGGAAGCAGCTGGGTGAGAATCCTCAGATTTATTACCATCTAGTAACCAGATGGGTTGAATGAGCTGAATGGCCTTTTCTCTTTTGTACACTTCTCATGCTCTTCATTTGTGAATGAGATGCAAACTATATATAAAAAGGTTTCACAGCAAAATGGTGACTTTTTGTCTTCAGTTAACTAAGTTGGACCAAATCTTCTTAATCTTAAATGAATGCATCTTAAATGAAAAACAGTCAATTATCTTACATAATCAGAACCTGTTTCCCTGAAGAAATGTGTTTTCCATTGTCTCTTGTGAAAAAACTATTCTGTACAGTGTTTTAGTACAAGAGGTCCACTTGCCTAGGGTATTACACAATTGCTGTGTTTTTCTTCTTGTTCTGTTACCTCATGAGAGCTATTAATTGTAATGCATGATCACTAGAAGCCCTTCTGCTTAATAGGTTGTAAATGATAAGTACTCAAATTCTTTAGATTTAGTTCCACTTCAATTTTATTCTGTTAATAGTGTAATTGCACTTCTAATTAATAACTTACCTTTACAGTTGATAGCAATTAAACACAGTGTATGTGTCCTGGAAAAGTCTGTCTTTTTTAACGGTGTAAACCTGAGAACCTACATAAGGGGACAAGACATAATCACCATGAAATTCTTGGATTACAATCTCACCACTGACACCAGAGTGACATCAAGTCCATTAGCTGAAAAATGATGGTGCCTTCTCAGGCCTACCCAGAGGAGAAGCCTTCTTCAGATCCACATTTATTGCTGAGTTTAGCAAAACAACATTCATCTGGGAACGAACAAAAGCAGCACTATATCCCCCTATGAAAGGAAAGAAAATACCTGGAAACTTCAAAAACACCTCAGTCTTAAGTTTGAAATCAGGTGGTTTGGGCAGATTTTAAAGGTGGGGAAAAACTATTGTAAATTGTGCTGAAACATGATTTGTTTTAAAGGAAGAATATTAAGGCACAGATATTGGCCATGCGCATCTGAATTAATTTATTTATGAACGTAGGGTTTGTTTGGAATCCATCGCACTAGCGTGCTATTGATAAAGACATTGAATGATGTATCAGGGCCAAATACTTTGGAATTCCAGTGTTTTTATAAATTTCACAGCCTTTCTTAATTGTATGTATAGACGACTTTTATGTAGGTTATTTTTTTGAATGTACAGTGTCCATAAATTCATCTCCTTTTCCCCCCTCCTTTTCAACAGCATGGCTGACAGACTCATTTTACAGAAAATGGATAACACACCAGTTCTGCTATATATTATCCTTGTTGGCTTGATAGTATATTTAAATCCACACAGGGGGTTAATAGTAGATTGTTTTTTTGCTTGCTTTAGATTCTCGTATTGCATGCTGTAAGTGGTATACGTACTGTATAAAGGAATCTGCCATTTGCAAAGAGTATTTGAAGCAAGAGTGATGTACTTTGCATTATTTTAATTCAGTTCTCACTAGGCTACATCTCTCAGCCCTCTTAGAAGGGGAATCAATGTTATAATAAGGTTTTTATGGTCTTTTAGCCTTGAGAAGTGGAAGAGAAAAAGTTCATTGACAAGCAGATGTTTTGACATTCCAGAGTTGTTACTTGTTATGCATGTATGGAGCTTCAAGGTATTTGTTTTACAAATGTGACATTTACATCACAAAGGGGAGGATCTTGGTTTCTGTCAATGGGGGGCTGTGCTGTGTTTTCAATAATTACTGTGTTGTTCACTGAAAGAAAACTAAAAAAACCTTCTTTCAAGCAAAACCCATGAAGAGAATGAAACCAAAACTGTGGAAGTGTTATTTAAGTCCAGATGTGTCTGAAACCTCTTTGAAAGCAGTTCTATTACAGAAAAATGTTTTACGTGTGTTTACAAAGATTATTGCAACTATTAAAACTGGAAAAAGTTTAAACATCGGCTTATCAGTCATTACCCATCACTCATTTGTCCAAATAAAAGCAATAAGCAGGGCAGTGTCTTTAATTGATGTACTCACATTTTGGTTATTTTCCCATTTTTTATGTTGAGAGAGAGTCTCAACTAAATAAGAAACTTTATTCATTTTGCCATATTTCATCAGCTATCTTAGATATCTTTCCTTCATTTCATTCTCCGGGACGGTGCGGTGGCTCTGTGGCTAAGGATCTGTGCCTGTGGCTGGAATTTTGCCAGTTTTTATCCTGCGGCCGGCAGAGGAATCCTACTCCGTTGGGCCCCTGAGCAAGGCCCTTAACCCCAACTGCTCCAGGGATGCTGTATCAAATGGCTGACCCTAAGCTTCTCTCCCCGTCTGTGTGTCTCATGGAGAGCACGTTGGGGTATGCGAAAAGACAAATTCCTAATACAAGAAATAGTAAACGGCCAATAAAGTGATCTTATCTTATCTCACTTACAAATATTTCTCCAGATGTCTCTCCAACATCTTTTGCTAATGAACAGCACTTAGGTTCAGAGGTGTCACTTCCTCTCTAACACACCACCCTGTCAATGAGGTAAGTCACTGAAGAGCAGAAGCGAAGCATCTAAACCCAAGTTTAATTAGATGTATCTGTTTTACATATTTGGAAATTGATAGAAATTGTTTATAACAGAATGCTGTACATTTGTGTGTACAGCAAACGTATAGACCCTAAATGAGAGTTTAGTCTAACACCTGAAGAAGGCTCCATGGCCGAAACGTTGCGTTTTCTTTCTTCTTTTTTTCAGCATGGAATAAACCTATTACTTGTTCCTAAACGAGTTATACTATTCTGTCCTTTTTGTTAAGAAATAAAGCTATTAAATCTTGATCAACTTTAAGAAATCTTTCAAGAGAGAGAACATCAGTCTCTGACGTTTTATCGAAGGCATAACATTTCCAGTCTGTGCTATAGCAGTGGTTGAAGCCTTCCCCTGTGCATAACCTGTTAAATGTCTTGAGACCGATTATCCAGAGTTGAGGGGATTCAAATGACTTTAAATACCCCCCCCCCCCGACACGAAGTGATTATGATTTAATTTATCCTCTCATGACACTAAAATAGCCTTGATCCACTCAGGGTTATTAATTTCTCCTTGTCTCCCTCTTGGCCAAGGCTTGCCAATGTGACACAGAAGAAACAATGGTCTTCGGATTAATACTCAGTGCCCACACTTGGTAAGCGAAGCCTTAGGCTTGAAGTACCAGCCTCTTCAGGACCACCTAAGGTCCAGTCACACCAGTCCCTGCAAATACTTGTTTATCCTGTCATTTACTTGATATTTAAGTTGCCACTGTGAGAGCTTGCACAATTAAATTATTTCCCCCTGGAAATCAGTCTTATTAATCATACCCACTGCTGGTGATATAATTCTGTGAATAACAAGCTTGTTCCATATCTAGGCCTTTAATTATGCTGAAACTGTTTTTTACTAATAAAGCCCACTAACAGCCTGTATGTGTGGTTTAAAGCCATGGTGAATAATTTCGTTCTAAAATGCTCCATTATTCTGGTGTCTTTATTGCAGTATCTTAATCACATTACCTTGCTGAATTTGTGATGTGAAGTGATGGCAGAAGCAGAGCTGGAGGTTAATGCATTTCATATCTGAAAGCACAAAAATGTAGGTTTGTTGTTCATGTAGGTTTGTTATAAGAAGGTGTTTTTTTGTAAAGGAAGTGTCGCCTCTGCTGAGGCATCTATGACAAGATGATGTCTCTCTTTCTCTTGACCAGTGCACATCACATGCTTTGGTTAGTTTGGCATCTGATGAAAGACTTGGAGGATCTAGCAAAAAGTGTGGCTACCAGCAGTATGTTGTTTGTCTTCTCCTTGCTGAGAGATTGAATGCTACAATTCAGAGTTTCAGTGCCAGAGCAGGAAAAGCCTGTGCCGCTATGGCTGGGTATTTACTGTCGTGTTTGTCCTGTTCCTGTGAGGACAGTGTATCACTGGAGAAAATGTGTCATCGAGCAGAGATCCGCTGTCACCCTGCACATGCCCAGAGCCAGGGCTGTAAATCTGCCGTGGCAAATGAAGGCAGGAGAAACAGAAGATCCCCCAGGGAAGCCTGCTGAATCACTGGAGTTGTTTTAATTCAGATAGGAGAGTCAAATATATATATTTATGAGCCGGTCTAAGGTGCTAGCCAGACTACTGCCGTTTAACCTACTGCAAAAGGCAGCCTTGCATAAACCCGCATTGCTCTGGTTTAACACAATCACCAAGACAAATGAACATGCAGAGATAGTGTGGGAGAGCAGTGGTTCACAAGCCAGATCTTTTCTGCTGTCACTACCATTTTTATGCCAACTCAATCATTCATGTTAAAACAGGTTTCTCCAACCCTGGTGCTGGACAGCCACTACCCAGTGAGTCTTACAGGTTTACCTGTTTTAAAGATAAGCAACACCTGTAAGCTACTGATGAATCGAGCAAGTAAACTGTTCAATTAAGAAGCCGCAGGGGCTGGAGGGCTGAAGAGCACTTAAATTTTAGTCCCAAATGATCTGTGATTTACTTAATTTAACAAATAACCTGTTTAACTGTTTAAAATTGAATTGTTCCATATATATAGAAAATGGTGATTTCATGGCAGCCTACAAATTTGCTAGGTAGGGATCTTAAGGAGCATGGTTGGAGATCCCTGTGTTACACTGCTGTTTTTTGAATACATACCTGTAGCATGCCTATTTCTTAGATGTGAAACAAATTCTACAATGCCAACTCATTCTGTGTAAAGGAATTCACATATATATATATATGTACTCAGGAACTCATTAGACTAAAGAACAGAACAAGCTTAGAAATCAGCCAAACAGTGAGCATATGATACCACAATATACATGGTTGGTTATTCATATATGCAAAATATATGTAGGCCGACTCATAATGTGGATGACAAATGTGATTTCCTACTTTAAGAAATTAGGAAGCGAACCGTTGTTTATCTGTATTATAAACATGTAATAATAGCAGTGTGCAAAGCCAACTTCACACCAGGTTTAAAACTATTTATTAATCCTTTATTAATAAATATCAGAACTCTGTACTTGAAGCATCATGGTGAAAACGTTTACCTGATTTTGAACCGGCCATACAGACACAAGTGATAACTCTCAGGTTGCCCTGGTTGAAGCAGTACACACTGCAGTCCTCAGTCTGAGATAGCTTCTTGCTTTCCTTGCCGTTTAAATGCGTGGTGCTGAACTCAACGCGGAGCACCTCACACAGAAAGAATCCCGAGTTGCTCCATCAGACAGCGACAAGCTGTTAAATCTACCACATAGCTGTAGGAAACAGACCTCAGCTACGCATGTGTTGCTTGTCTTCACAAAGAAAATATTCAGAATACCTTCCTGTCAGCCGTGCTAAGCTATGAATTCTTCGATTGCTTTTCTGACAACTAAAGCAGGAGAGAACACTTGTGTGTCTCAGCTTGTTTGCCCTCTCTTTTTTTAATATTCTCTCATTAGTGCATACTTACGCGGTCAATAATATTCAAATGATCTGTAGCCCAAGGGGTTGTGTTGAGACCAATTAGCTTTGCTGTATGGCTGAAGTCCCGTGGAAATTCCCAGGATGTTTTCCGGCAGCTGATAACAAAGAAAATCTCTCTCTCATTAGTTTAATTACGTTTATTGCTTACTTGGAGAGTTAGCAGCTAGTGTGTTGCCGAGAGAAGGGCGTGCAAAGTGGCTCGTCTAAAGTGCTGCCCGTTGGGACATGAATGGCCTTCATGTCAGCGGGGATGGGCTTGGGTGAGGCAGGAAAAAAAAACGAGGAGACTCTTGTTGTGTTTGCATGCTTTCTAATAATGAGGGGCTGTAAGTTAGGCAGCAGGGGCCTCTTACTCTGTGATGACACTGAGAGAGTAGCTGAATGTGCTCTTGTGTGGCAGGCTATTGATCCTTGCTTTTGAGGACATCTGTAGTGCACCATAATACCAGCACAGGGAGAGGTGTGTGTTATTTTTTTGTTGCCTTCATATGCAAGCGACCTGATAATGGCCAGTGAAGCAATAGATACAACCAGTTGGCAGTACTTTTTTTATTTTTGCAATGTGGTCAGCAAGACAAAGGTAAAGCATGGCTTCTGTGGTCTCTTCTCACGTGACTGCCCCTGTGTTACAGGGGCACTGATCTGATCCAAGATTTGCGCAGCCCCTTTGTTGTCTATACTGAGAGCTGTTCCAGCCTGTGTTCTGGCGGGAGCAGAGGAACATGCTATTAGAATTCTATTGCACTGAAGCAGAGGCCAGTGGGACATTGCTAATGCTGTACTCAGGTGCCATTAGGGGTGTTCTGGTCTGGAATATGCTTTGTTGCCATGGTAGCCTGTTTCCTACTCAAAAAAAATGTCAGTGTTTTTTGATGCCACAGAAGCATCACTAGATTTGTCTCTCTCTGGGTGCACTTGATGTGCTCTGCCGTCAGGTCCTGGCTCTGCCACGCGATCAATTTGATTGGCTGAGCAGATCCCTGCCAGCAGCCGCTTCCTGTTGAAGCTGTTGTGAAGGCAGACTGACATCACATTCTCAGTGAGCCTCACTGCTCCTCCTCGTGTTCCAGCTCATCTTGCTAGGAGCACGAGACTCCGGAGAAGCCACACGCACGCACACGCAGGCACGCAGACTGGCTGTCTGAAATAGTCACAGGGCAGTTTCCCAGCAGTTCAGATAGAATCAGACTGTACAGTATCCAGTGCTAATGACATAAAGAACTTACATAGCCCCCCCTCCTTTTTCCTCATCAATATGACTTTCACAAAGAGATGTTGTTTTCTTATTCTGCATTTTGACCTGAGTTAAGATTGTCTAGATTGAAGGGGAAAGGAGACATTCCGTTTTTCCAGGATTGTTTTTTTTTGTATCAATTTGCCATTTGGGTATGAAGAAGCCACCACAGATTGCAGGGAATTCTTGCTTATGAAAGGCACTTAACATTTTCACTGTATTTTATAGAAGATTTAAAAAAAATCCCCATCAAAACTATGTGCTTCAGCAATGACTTGCCAAGACACCACGTTCCCTTTTGTTTTTCCTGAAACATTGTTGGGAGCATTTTGGAACAGTACTTGGAAATGGATAAACACCTGCCAAAGAAAGTTTCCGTTCTTCTAAGTTATATTCCAGGGAGAAAGAGTGAGAGAAACAGAGATGTCATCCCGCATTGCTTTCGTACGGTGTCTGTTGGAGTAATATGGACCTTACCTTTGAAGACTCCTGAACCAGCTAAACTCCAGCCATCTGGCTGAAAAGCTAGGATTCCCCCAGTGAGCAGAAGAAGCAGCCAGTGCCAAAACTGAAGAAGCCATTGTGTTAACCAAGATGCTTAAATTGCCTCTCTTTGTAGTGATAACCTATCGCACGTCCCCTTGCTCAGAGGGGAAAATCCAAACGCCACCTGTTCCACTTGTACCTTCTGGCTAAAGCTGATAGATAATGGAAATTCATGAGAGGCCTGAGTATGTTTTCTGCATTCTAGTCAAACAGAGCTAAAAATCACCTGGTATTGATTTGAGGAATTCTCAAATCTCAAATATATTTTTCCTCAATAATTGGTGTAATAAAAAAGGTATGGCCTTTATTAAAGATTTTTTTTGTGTATTTAAAACACGCTCTCTAGAATTGTGTTTTCTACACAGGATGATATTTTGCTCTTGTGAATTACTGAAGGCTCTACTTGTGCCTTATAGTGAGCCGTGCCTCCATTGTTTGGCGGTGATAGAGGCTTCCATTCAACCGTTATTCAGCAGTGACGTGTGCAGAAGAAAACCAGTCGTCAGGCATGACTAATTCTAATTAATTGCGTAAGCTTGGACATCCATAAGCCTGAGGTGTTTCTAAACAACACCAAACAATGTTGTGCACTTGTGAGTTGACAAACTAAATGGTATGAAAAATGTTTTTTTTTTCTCAAACTTTGTTTTTTCTCTTTTACTTGTTTGTCCCCAGTAAGTTCTGTGCGTACGATGTATACATATTTAGATACTTGATTGCATTTTGGCCCTTGGGTTTAATGCACCGAGTAGAACAGCTTTTACCATTCTGGCTGCCTTCATTGTAAATTTCTGAAGAAAACGTACCCTGCTGCTTTCATCTGGAGTGAGTAGGCACTGTACAGCATTAGCTGTACAGGGAATTCTTGCACTGAAGGCAATAAAGAATGGAACTGAGTGGTTTATGGATTTATTTTGAATGACTTGCTAAGATGATTTTATGGATTTTGTTCCTTTACCTGGAGGTGGAAGTGCAAGTTTGACATCTCTTCTTTCAGCCCTAGTATCACCTTGGAGACTGATCTCCTCAAATCTTAAATTTTAGAAATGCCAAGCTGGGGCGGTTAGTGCATACCCTCAAAAAGCATGGATTGCTGTCAAACCAAGGTAGCTGTTTTCCCACATGACAAGACAACGTGTGCCAGAGAAATGAAATTTGGCTAACTATGGCAATGGTCCCCCCTAAAAAGCCTCTAACTCGACCCTCTTTTTCAGAGCAACATTTAAACCATTTCTGAGTTGATTTCCTGGAAAAGGTTAGTCTGCCCTTTCATGTCCACTCCTTTTTGGAACGAAACCTGTCAAGTTTAGAAAGTGATTTTGTTGATCCTGAATGGCTCCTGCTGTTCCCTAATCCTTTTCAAGCTAACATTGTCTTCATTGTTAAGTATCGGTCAGAACATAATCACGTCACTGACCTAAGCATTTTTGTACAGCCTGTAATGCCTGTTTGGTTTATTTTGGTATTTGCCCAATACAATATTTATTGTCGGCCCCACATTATTTTATTGAAAACACAAAAACAAAATGTAACAAAAGCCACAGGTCAATAAAGATAGTCACCACTGCATTGTAAGATGTTGGCAATTTTTAACACCTGCACTCCTGTGAATTTCTGCATGTTTTGGACCAAAGTGCACTTAAGGTTGCCACAGAAGCCATTTCATTTCCCTTTTGCCTGAGTCATGCTCAATGTTTAGGAAGAATAATCAAAAAGTAGAGCTGCCTGAAACAATGTCTCGATTATTTTCCTAACCTTTTCCAGGAAAGGATTAGAATGTCCCTGACTCAAATAATTTAAATTTTGTGTTGATTTGACCAGGACTATGTGAGAAGCAATGAAAATGCCTTTCGCCTGGCTCATAGTGGAAAGTAATTCTTCTCAAAACCAATTTTGAGTAGTTTTATGGGCTGTAGATCTAACTAGTTGCAGTAGCTGAGTCTTGAGTATTTTCTTCAGCTCTGCACAGTCCTGAAATACTCACCTGCACTGTTAACCAAATCCTTCAGTTGGATTGGCAGTAGACTGGCACCATATACCATCTGTTGCTTTTCACCCTGCAACAAAACAAAAGTCTTGTTTTTGTTTGGCTGATTTAAAGCCCCAGCTTTTGATTGTTGCCATTTTTGGACAAAAGATGTGTTTCCTTTTGGATCTTTTGTAACTTAATAATAGGTCTTGTTGCATTATTCCGGTTTATTCAGAAGAGCTGTGTTTGATTTGACAGGTTTTCTGTGGGTTTTAATGTTTTGGTAAAGGACACAGTTTTTACAGTATTCGCCCAGTGAGGATGTCACCTGCACCTAGTCTGGAGAATGAAAATGTTATACAGTACATTTGACAACTTTAAAGTTCAGCTTCACCGCAAATCTTATTACAGTTAACTCTGTGTTTTGGAATATTTTTTCATATATTTGCCATAGAACTTTGTTACTATTATTAATCTAATGGCAAATAATAATACGATACCCCATATTGATTCTGAATACTGTAATATAAATCTTCCATTCTGCAAGTTGGGCTTGAGAATGTTATGCAGACACTATGTGACCCTTGAATACGAACAATAGCTATAGGGGCTGTGTGACTTTGTGATTTTCAGGTCAGATTAAAAGACATTTGTTTGCTGTTTGCACTTTCCAAGGGTTATGTTGATATCTGGGGCATAATCTAGATATAGTGCTTCAGTTCTGTTTGCTTTTGCAAGTGGCGCAAGTCTGTTTTAGTTGAGCATGGTACCTGCGGTTTACTGTATATTACCTGCTGATTCCAGGAGTGATGTTGCACATTGACTCTATATTTTAGATGGTGTTAGGCCAGAAGATCCTTCAAACCTCTCACACCAGGCTATACAGATCCCCTCTCTTTGTGCACCGACACCTCTGCTAACCTATGATCAGTTTTCCAGTAGGAGGCTGCTTTGGGAGATGTCCAGACACTGAAGGAGAATTAATTGTTGTGCCAGAGAGCTGTCTCCCACTGTTTTACTGCTATTGACTGGCTGCAGCAAGCCTTGTGAGGCTTGGGAGAGACGACTGAGTTGATTTACGAAAAGACGGCACTGCGCAATCTGCAGTCTCTCTCTCTCTTTCCATCTCGTGCCTTTTTTTTCTCTCTCTCTCTCATTCTTCAATTTGGGGTGCAGAGCCAAGAACAAAAAAAAATAGATCTTGTTAAAAAAATGAACCAGGAAAATCCAAGTGCGAGACTTTGCTAGTCGAATCTCCCCGCAAAACCGTTGGGCAGACAGGAAAAAGCTACAGTAGCTTATTCTAACCGCTCTTCCTTCCATAACATTGTCCTTTGCACAGAGAAGCTGACGGAGGTTGTTAGATTTTAATCGGTCAAATTATTTACATTTCATGCAAAATCTTTTTTTTTTCTCTCAAGCCCTTCACATAGGGGAAGAAATGTAAGGCTGCTTGTGTTTGCTGTTATAGTCTGAGGGGTAAAAAGACCAGGGGGTGGTGGGTTTTGTTTGTGAAGTATTTCTGTGACGCATACAGATCCTTTATTTTACATCTGTAGACATTAAAATACAATTTTGGCGTTTTCAAAAACGAAGCAAAAATAAAAGTGGCAGCCCCCTGCTGTGTTTAACGAATGAGAATTTAGGGTTGGGATGTGTTTAGCTTCACACGCAAAGCTGCTTCTGTCTACGAGTCTGCAGTGTGGCTCCTAAGGAAGCCCCTTGGAGGTGGTGTTGTCGTGAGCTCAAGGCAGATAGGAGCTTTGGCTCAGCCAGAAGCTCAACGAGGACGAGGCTAGCTCTCGCTCTCTTGTGTTTTCTTCTCTGGAAAGGCCTGGCTGGCTTGCGAGCCTGCCACGGCAGTGTTTGTTTGTTCGTGGAAAGCCTCTCCAGCCTCTTTTTGCCCTGTCAGCAGCTCTGAAATTGCTGATGGTAAACATAGAGCGCACATACAAATATGAAAACAAACCACCAAGTAAAACGGAGCCCAGCGCGCTGGGTAAACAGCTAGAGCTGCCGCACGCCAGGTTGCGTTTTGTGACATCTGAACTCCTGTAGGGTGGAGGCAGCCTGGAACGTGTCGTCTTCTGTGGAGACCCTGGCTTGTGACACCCGTGGAAGATCCCAGCGTCGCCAGTACAACACAGCTGTAACACTAAGCAAATGGCCCACTGTGTTTGCTCTGCAGCTAGCAATTAATTTCTCTTTTCCAGTCAAGAGCCTTCCATCAGCCCTGCATTATTTATTTATCAACATTATTATGTATTCAGAAATATTGCTGCAAGGAAAGAAGTGAGTGCCATGCAAATTCTCACTGAGCATTTCTAGCAAAATTGTAAAAGGGAACCTTGGACAAGGATTTTGTAATTCACGTGCAGTTCAGCACTGAAAAAGAGTGTGCTGTTGTCGGGTTAAAGGTAGCACTTGCTTTTTTTATGCTCTTATATCCCAGTGGAGGAAACGTCTTGTCTAAATGCGTGATTCCATTCCAATTCATTTAGAGACTTAAAGGGAATTTTTCGAAAAAGTCGGTTTATTGTAGTGACTATAGCAATTACGTCTTTAGCAGCCAAGGATTTACAGAGCAGAATTCCTTGATCAGCAGATTTTCTTAAGTCTTTGAAAACAAGTTACGGAGCAAATTCTGTTGAAAACAATATATCCACGCAAGGCTGACCACAACACCACTATGTTCCAGGTAGTGCATATTGCGGGATGCATTTTCAAATCATCAGCTTGTTTAGAAAATGTTATCATCAAGATTTGCATTTGCACAACCTCGGCGGCATTTTGAACGCAACATGTGCGCAAAATGCGATATATCATAAAATTGGCACTTGAAATGTTGTTGTTACTCCTTATGAAGGAGGAAGGTTAATCGTTTTATTAAGGCAGCTGTAGCCAGCTGGATAGTGTCCGATTGAATCCAGTCAGGTTGCCTGTGACCCTTGGGATTGATACAGAAATCGCCATGCTGCCAGCAGCTTTCTGTGTACTCTGACCCCTTATTTTTTGCAGGAGTTACATGTTGTTCCTAAAGTGCTTCACCGAGACAATGGGTGCCTTATCCAGGTGCAGTCAGCATTTCAGTTTGTAAACATAGTAAACCTGAAAAACAACACCTAGTTGTCTACACCTTTCTGTGCTGTCATCTCCAGGACTGGGTGGCTCCTCATGCTCAAACATCACCTTTGTGGCTACAGATGTGGCTGGCTTTACACACCATTATATAATCTTCCTTTTAAACCAATGTTTAGAGTTTAGTTTTCAAGACTGTTTCTGTATCCATTTGTCTTTTCAAACCGACCCTTTCCAGCAGCACATAGACTGAAAAATGGTAATACTTAATACTTACATCCCTGTGAATTCCTACACAGAAAAATGTCAAATAGTAACACATATAACACATATAACTGAACAATCAAACATTCATTGATGTAAATAAGATTAGCAGGGGTTCTTAATGATAAAATCCGTATAAGGATTCAAAATTCGAAAATGGTTGAGAAATAGCGATTTGCTAAGTAACACTGTTATTTCATTTGAAACCTCCCACACAAACATTTAATCTTCTAAACAGTAGTGTTTTTGAACTCTGTCCTTTTGATTTGAAACAAGTTACAGGTTATCAGTGTATCTGGGTACAGTGATGTAGAATTATGTAATCAACATAAAATTAATTTTATATACTTTATTTACAAAGCGTCACAATAATAGCATTTTTTATCAGGTGCACTGACATTTTTTGAGCAGACATGACATAAGTAATTTGGTTATGCTGATTAACATTTGTTATCAACTGGGTTGTTGAGCAGGGGGTCTACTTTGAAAGGCACAGGTACGTCAAGGGTGTAGCCTTGCTACAAACCAGGTTGCAGATGCCCTCTTGACTCATTAGGGCCTGGGCAAGCAATTGCTCTCCTCTGAGGCCTAGCCACCACATTTTCTTTCCTGCTTATTCCAGTCTTGTTCATTGGGGCTCAGGTCTGGACACTGGAGATGATGCAAGTGGAACAGCTGTCACTTTCTCATCCCAGACGGAGGACGTTCTTACACAAGGAGCGTGTGTTGCTCTGCTGGAATGTTCTCACTTCAGGATGAGCCTTCTGGAGGGCTGGGCTTGTATATAGTATAGTACTGTGCAGTCATATTGCTCTGCAGGTGGAGACCTTCCACTATACTTGGATCTAGATTTCCCCATCAGGTCTTGGTATGCCTTCCTGGTCTGCCTTAACATTGAAGGGATTGAAGGGTTGTATTTGACTGTAACACATGGCTGGATTCGAAATCGCTGACCTCAGATGGTGAGCAGTACTCTGCTGATCTTCAGTTCTGTCCCCAACATGCTTGGTGTCATGAAAGTGCTTTTCTCAGTGATAAGCAGGGCACTGTTGCTCCTTTCTATGTTTTTCTTTTGGGATTTTCACCAGAATATTCAACAGGTTAAATTTGCTTCATCACCCATGCCCAATTAACTTTCTCACTAACGAAGTGTTGTAACGCTTATGCAATAGGCAGAGTCACTCAAGGGTATTGTGGTCAGTCACGGACGATCAGTTAATTAAAATGATGTCAAAAACATTTAATCAATATCTCCTTACACTTTTCTAAAATCCTACATGTCAAATAGAGTGAAGAGTTTCTTTTTCGAATTCCCACATCACGTTGATGATGAACAAGATGTAAGCATGTGAGATGTCCTTAAATGGTTTGGCATTGTAAAGCATAAAACACCTCTTGAAATTACATGTCAGATGTAACTTGAAGGAAACAGGCAGATTATGTGAATAAAATATGAAAAATTAGCCAGCCAGGTATATTGTCTAGATCTCCCATTAAATCCTCTGGTGAAGGGAAGCATGGTTGCACTTGTGTGTGCTGATGTGCATAAATTAGTTCTTGATGGAAAGACTTTGGTTTGTTTATTTTCGGCACATCAAAATAAGACAGTATAAACTGGCTGTCAAGCAGGGTTTTGTTAATTGTGCATAATAATTGCACTTTTATAAGACATTTTTGGGAAATAGGATCTTTGCAGTGCCAGAGAGCAAGGGCTTTCTAGAAGAGGACAAGCTCTGGAGCAGTCTTTCTGTCTGGACTAATTCCAATTCTTATACATTTACCACTTGTGCTTTTGTGAACTCAGTCTCTCTTCATGCCTTTAGAGTCTTATCAGCTTCAGGTACTTCCTGGTCCTTCAAACACAATCTTAGCAGAGCAGCATTCCATGAGAAAGAAGTGGAGGAAAGTTACCCTATTAACTGAATTCCTCTATAAGGAACCTGGCTTTGTGCTTTTGAGGCCAGTTTGTCAGTCAGGATCATTAACTTAGACCCCTTTCTTATCTTGCTGAATGTGATTGAGATCTTCCTCTGGTAAACTGGCCTCGCCAGATAAACATAATTGAAACAATGCCGGAGCAACCTGAATGAGCTCTTAGTAATATATTGTGTAATGTTAACATTTCTTAATTTAAATTCTGTCCATTTGACTATATATCCTAACATTCACCACAATACATGGTAGATTTAAATGATGTCAGCATAAACACTCAAGACTTTCTCATAGATAGTTCTTTCAAGCGTAGTACTTCCCATCTTATATCTATAGTTTATGGTTTTGCTACCTGCAGGTAACACACTGCATTTGTCTACATTAAAGGTAATCGGCCAGGTGTTTTCCCCATCTTGTATTAATTTTGCCTAAATCTTTTCGATTTGTCGACTCGTGGTTGAGAATGATTTTTTTATAAGTATCTGCGACATTGAATTTTGTTCTTAATTCTGCCTTGAGTACTCGATTCGAACGATTATTTTACAGTTTAATGGTTTTCAGTCACGTTGGATTAAAAACACCCATGCATCATGGTGGGCTTTTAACCTGTAAATGGATGAGGGGGACTGAATGCAAGAATCGATAAGTGAATTTAATGCCTTTCTTTTAGAGTGTTGCAAAAGTTACTGTGTAGTTGATGTAATAATAATGAAGCTAATATGTATACTGCAATGATGACTGCAAACTGTCAACTCAAGAGGAAGAGAAGTGCTTTAATAAGTTATTTTTTGTGGCGATCTTGACTAGCTTTGATACACTGTAAAAACACACTGCTTTTCTAAAATGCGTGGGGAGAGCACTGGTAACTCCAGATGAGTTCTAATTAGAAAAGTATCTCCAACATTCAGCTGAAACTATCACTCTTCCTTGCAACTTAAACTGAAGGTGTTTCTTTGTTCGTCCCAGTCTTTTTCGTTTCTTTTTTCTGCGGGTGATGGATCTGTGATCGGAAAAGCACCTTGTGTTTGTCAGTTTCTCGTTTTCTTCCTCCTTAGCATTCTCTCATTATGTGTCAGAGGTTCCTCGCTGATGAGCTTGGTACACGGCCCTGTTGTAAGTTCTTGAAGTGATAAAATGTGTCGTTAACAGGACTTACAAAAACACTTTTGCTTGCAATACCCTTCGACTGGAGGGGAAAACAAAATCATTGTATGTCACAAGCATTTGAGGGCAAGATTCTGCTGTTCATAATGGTGGTCTACAGTGCGTGTTTTTACTTACTCTTCCACTCCTCCTTCATTCTGTACCACATACAGCTGCTTCTTCTAGCCCAGAACTTCCTGTGGTCAGGAGAAAGCAAGACCAGCACTTCCCATATCCTACACAAATATAGGAGTTGAGCATTGGGTTACCAGTGCCACATTGCTGGACTGTCTGCAGAAGCTGTGTGCAATGCCTGGGTGTGCTCTGCACCCTAATATAGCAATTCTGCACGATCCGGAAGAGCCTTGACTCAGTCTGTCTGTATGTGTAAGGCAGAGTTAAGCCTAGCTATTGAAGCACAGGCATGAGAATATCACTTTGCAATAATTTGACTGCGACATGGTCTCTGATTTGAGCTCCAATTCATAGGACAGACCGTGTAAAAGAGAAGAGGAAGTGGAACTCTTTTTTCACATAACTTCGAAGGAGTTAGGCCAAGGGGCATCGTATTAAAAACAGTGGAGCTGTGCAAAACTCACGAATGGCCACATTTATACACTCGGATGAGCTGTTTACATTATTAAGTGGAAGCTTCTTAACCATAAATAGAAAAAAATGCCACAGTTCTGCCTGAACCATGTTTAAAGTTAGGGCTGAAAATGTACAATTTGAGATTTTCTGGCATTAGAGTTTGTTTGTTTCACCTCTGGTTCCACCCGGGGCTCCTAGTCTCAGAGAAGATGGTGAAGCAGATAGCCTGGGGTCTGTGCCACCTTTTCTTTCCCCTAAGAGTTGACCTGCCTGCTTCAACAAGAGTAATTAAAGCTCCCCTTGCAATGAAAGGTCAGAGCAGCACCTGTTATTTAGACAAAAAAGCAGAATTTTGGCTTCTGTTGGAGTTTGTAAAGGGAGAGCTGGCCTCGTTGCTGAGGCTGTGTGGAGGACACAGAGACGGCCTCAATTCTGAGGCTGTGTGTGTGGAGGAGACAGAGACGGCCTCATTGTGGAGACTGTGTGGAGGAGAGAGAGACGGCCTCACAGCTGAGGCTGTGTGGAGGAGAGAGAGACGGCCTCGTTGTTGAGGCTGTGTGGAGGAGAGAAAGACGGCCTCGTTGTTGAGGCTGTGTGGAGGAGAGAGAGACGGCCTCGTTGTTGAGGCTGTGTGGAGGAGAGAGAGACGGCCTCGTTGTTGAGGCTGTGTGGAGGAGAGAGAGACGGCCTCGTTGTTGAGGCTGTGTGGAGGAGAGAGAGACGGCCTCGTTGTTGAGGCTGTGTGGAGGAGAGGAGAAGAAACATGTGAAGCTGTCTGTGCTCTCGCTCTGCACTGTGACAACATGGGGGAGATTAAACCACCGCAGAGAGAGGGACCTGGGCCTTGGCAGCAGGGTCAGCCGTTACCCACAGAGGTAATGAGAAAGGATCACTGCTCATTTTTCATCCCAGCCCTCCACCTGGCAGATCACCAGGAACAGGCAGATAGCGAGAGGAACAGCACAGGCTCCTATGACTGCAGCAGACAGCAGCAACGCTATGGGGAGTGATGGGAAATAATCGCAAATCTCTGTATATTATATTCTCGCTCAATTAGCATTGTGCACAAATTTGTTTTTTGACAATCTCACAGTTATGTTCTTCCATTCCTTGGAAGATTCACTTTTACTGCTGGACCTCAGTACCTCATTTATGAGTTTTCTGAACTCCCTCTTGACCACTGTGAATCACAGTTATGCTGTTGAACATTCATTAAGGTGTTTAAACAGAGCACCCATTGGGTTGCAGTAGTTCAGATCTCAGCCTAGATTAGAGGTAGATTCACGTTATGCTTTGGAAAAGTGCTTGGCCCTAGAATACGACTGAATGTACTGATGTGAATTTATTGTTAGGCTTAGTGATTAGCCAGTAGCCCTTCAGAATACAAGGCGGTTCACATACATGTAGAAGGTTCTTAGACAGTGGAGGCTCCAATAGCAGTTGCAAACACAGTGTACAGTCGTTTACTTGAGACTTTTAAAGGGACTTAAAGAACAGAATAGGGGTAATAAATGTCGAATTAACACATGTAGAGAACAATGGCCACATGCTGTCGCAATTACGTTGTGACTTTTAATAAGATGTAGCCTATGTGTACTTAATAAATACTGTACTCCGTGGTTGAAATATGTTAGCTACACTGCTTTTAGCAAATCAGCTAGCATTCAGGCTCCTTTTAATTCTCTTGTTAATAAGAAGTAAATTAAATAAAAGATCTTTGGTGAGTAGTGCAGTGCTCTCTGCAGTAAGCACTATTTATTCCTCCTCCTCTTTATTCAGTTAATAGAAGCTCTTCGGTGTCAGGCGGCTCTGTGTCAGGGGAGGTGTATGCAGTGAATGATCAGCTCTCTGTGTGAGAGCTTGCTTCTTTGCATCCGAGTTTTTAGACGAAGGAAATTTTGTCCAGCCTTGCAATCAGCCAGAAACTCATATTACAACCCAGAGCTGGAAAACCCTCATTAGATTGTTGTGTAGGAATACAGAAAGATAAAAGTAAATTAATATTAATGTGGTCTTGTAACCAACCTCTCAGCGTCTGTTTGCATAATTTTTGTGCAAGGCAAGGAGAGACGCACTGAACTCCGTCTGTTTGTTGACAATAAAGGAAAATGGTATCATAAACATCTTATCATGGTTAGGAAGATGTGCAAAATTTGAAAGTACAGGAATTTAAAGAGCAGTTATTTTTAAAGCATTGTAGCTATACCGTACTGTTAATGCAACTACTTTAAATGCCAAGTCCAAAATGTAGAGCACACATCTGTTTGTAAAATGTTGCTTTTATGCAGGGCTGATGAAGACAGCCTTGCAGGAAATCTGATGTATCTGAGTGATGCTGGGCCTGGTCAGTATTGAGAATACCCATCCATCCATTTTCTAACCGCTTCATCCAGTTCAGGGTCGCTGGGGAGTCGAGCAGTGTGCACAAGGTGGGGGACACCCTGGACGGGACGCTAGTAGTATTGGGAATTATTTTAAGAAAATCAGGTTGTTGCTTTAAAGGGTGCTGGTGGGCCATTAGCTGACACAATTCCTTCTACCTCAGACCTTTTGCCCCAGTGTGGTGACAATGCACAGGTACTGTGGAAGTGCACTAAATTATTGTACCACAGGTGCAGAAATACTGCAAGATAACTTGAACAATTCGGCTGTTTTCGGGGATGCTTGTTTTAATGTGACAGGGGTGTATGCAAATTTTAAATCTCTGCTGGAGAATGTGCTCTTTTTTTTTCTCCTTTCACTGAAGAGTGGAGTTGCTGAAAGATGAAAGCATAACTACTGTAAGCTAACTTGCTTGATCATTTGTGTGCGAGCTCCACCAGTGTTCCTTATAGCCTAACTGTGAAAAGGCTGTAAATGTGTCATTTTTCCTACTTTAAACAAACAGTTTTTCAACGCAGCCGAATTACTTTTGGGTGCACAGGTTTGTAGAAGCGCATCTTTGTGTGATATGACACAGAGGCAGATAAGAAGCCTGAGAGGGAGCTGTTGTTTAAAAAAGGCAAGTCTGTCATTAAAGTGACACAGCCAGACTTTCTACTTGTGTGAATTCAGCTTATGAAACGATGGGCCTTGCATTTGTCTGGTCTGTTGCTACCGTTTTATATGTAGATAAAAACCCAGAGATTAAAAAGCTATTACAAATGCCATCCTGCGACTCCTTTTTGCTGAATTTGGAGGCAACATATTGTACCACCGTGCCTCGGAGGTTGGGACTTCTGTTTTGTCTCTTCTCAGGGTTTATCACTTGAGCCCCCACCAGCCAGGGGAGTGGGGTATCAGCTGGACCCATGGGGGAGGTGGGCTTTGTGGGCTGTCTGTCACTGCAGCCCAAACAACAATGCAAATCAATCCCAGCCGGCCCCCAGCGCCCTCAGCCATATCTGCGCCTTGTGCCCTCCACGTGAGCCTGAGCCAAGTCAGATTTCCCTTGTAGTCTTTCCGTCAGATATTTTTTTTTCGTCTCTACTTTTTTTTCTCCCCTCTCTCCTTTCCGAGGGCTTAGGCAGCACACATGGGACTGTGTAGTAATTGCCTTCCCGCTCTGAACTGCTGATACCTTTATTGGATTGGCATAGGGTTTCTGGGACTGTGTTTAACATGCAGTCAGCCACTGCAGTGCAAACAGAGCTTGTGTTTAAACAACCGCCCATTAAGGCAGCAGCTGGGGAAAGCCAAGCCTCTCAGAAAGGGAGGACGCAGAGGTGGGGGGGTGGTGGTGGGGGAGGGAGGCCGGTTGTTTAGCAGGGTTGAGGAAGAGGTGGCATCATTCAATAAGCGGAAGCTCATGCTTCACAGCCGCCCACCTCTCCCGGTTCCCCTTCACATCCTCTCCTCTCCCCACTTCCCCAGGTTTCTCCGCAGTCAAGAGATCACCAGAGACCACTTCTCCCCCCCCCCCCCCCCCCCCCCCCTCCCCTCCCCTCCAGCAGCAGGGAAGAGCTGCGCAGCCCAGACACGTGCGAAGCTCATTAATATCTCATTACATTAGTACTACAAGTGGTCTCACTAATACTGCAGCCATGTATTCCCACCAGGCTGACATTAACACTTCCTGCGCTTAACACATGGTGGGGAAGTTGTGGAGCGATGGGGGGTGTTATTTTTCCTCTTTCCGGCCTGAGGCGGCCCAGGAAAGCGAGGGGCGAGAGCTTCAGAGGGCAGCGGGCCGAGGCGTGGCACTGCTGGCGCAGAAGAGCCTGGCGCCCAGAGAGAAGGTGTCTCTTTTAAAAGAGCGCGGTGAGGCGCCACCAGGTCTCGGCAAGGCTGGCGTTTCAAGTGGCCTGCTTTGTGTTCTCCGAGGCGGCCATTAGACAGCACGTCATTGGGAGGGGCGCTAATACTTGTGAACGTATGCGCTTGAAATGTGCTTGTGAGCTGGATTAGCGGTTAGTGCTGACATAATATGGGTCCTTCACACTGATAGTATTCCATGTTCAATGCCTTCATTGGCAAATATTATACAATACAATCCAGTACCTGTTTAGGTATGATTTTGTTTCACTTTTCAGAGTTTTGCGCTTAATTCATGGAGTATTCTTACTTTACTGTCCCAAATGGGGAATGTGCTTTGCAGGCAGGTAATGACATAAGACATTACACAATACATTTAACACGACATTAACCATTAACAAATCAGAGACGTGTGATGGGAAAGAAAATAAATATAAATAAAGTAAAATATACAGTCCGTTGTCCAAATTGAGCAGGTTATAATAGCTATGGGAATGAAAGATGACTCAGTTCTATTGCCCGTGAATCTAGACACTCTAGATCATCATATTTACTGTGCACGGGGTGGTCATGACAGTCAAAGAATATATCGGCCTTCTGCAATGTTTGTTTGACATAGACGTCTATAAGCTGTAGTTATTGTGCACCAATAATTCAGTATATTCAATGTACAGTATGTGTTTATAAGTATAAAATCAATTTTGTTTTTTCTAGAAACTGTATAAAAAAACAATTGTTTGGGGGATTGTTTAATATGGTGTTAACCAAGATACCTTCTGATGGTCTTTAAGTAAAATTATCTTTGATATATAAATGTTTTGTTGGCTGTCTTTCTGATAAAAATCTTCTTGACTCAGTGAACGTTTTAGCTCCTAAATGAATGTTCATTGGTTGTCATTGTAGATAATTTAGAGTATCTGTCTCGGAGAAAAATTCTAGCTCTGTCATTTTTTAGATTTTGGATGAGCCATCTGGTACTTTCAGGGCATCATTAAATGTCATAGGGGATGTAATTGCAGCAACAAGCAAAACTCTTCATTCTAGAGCTATATCTGTGGAAGGAAATGCAATTTCTTCCTGCTGCTCTCAGACCTAAATGTATTACAGCTGAAACCTGTTTTGGGATGTCTTTAACTACCTGTGGGAGCATTACAGTACTCCACATTCCCTTGTGCAAAGCAAACTCAGTCTCAGGAGTCGGCTTTTATGGAACACAATAGAATAAATAAATTCCCCTAATTGACTGAAACTGGATTTATTCCGTATGACAAACTAATTTGACTTACTCTTTCTAATCTCCAGAAATCAGAATCTTTCATACACTGCTTCAAATTTGATCTGCACATTTTGCTTTCCTAAGAACCAGTTGTCGTCCTCTGTTGTCAGATTCTGCAAGAAATTAAGACTTTGGATAGAAGCGTTTTTATCCATGTTCTATAGTTTTCTAGGGTCCATATCATCTGCATTCAATGCAGGTATGGGATATCCTCATAGGAATTATCCCAGCTGACTACCTTGCAAGTTGCCTAAAAAAAAGGTATCAGACAAATTAAATAAATTAGTGCACACACATATATGTGTGGAACTACATTGTAATGTACATCTAAGATCTAGCCAAAACATGCTGTAAACATTATGACCATCAAGCTCCCTAACCTCGTTTGGGGAAGTGATTTCTTGTGGATCACTCCAATTAAAGCGTGCTGGTGTCTTTCAATTCTTCAATTCTCAAGTAACAAAGTAGACTGAGGAACTCCCTTCTTATGTTTTTAATTTCCTTCCGTTAGGAGAAAGGCAAAAATGGGGGCTACACACACAGATAATATAGACACCACTTAACTCAGTCAGCTTGCCTTTCAAAGGTGGGAGGAAACGAGAAAAAATCCATGTAAACTCCACAGATATGGCACTGTGCCTCTCCAGGTTCTTATTTTTCTGCTTTTATTTGTTTCATGTTCTTCCTATCTGATTCTTTATTGCTCTTTTGGGCTTTTATTCATGTCTCAATCTCACTGAACGAGGTAGAAAGTTTGGTGGGTGGGGTTGACACCATACGATGTTCAGTTTAAACAAGGAGTTGATGCACTGCGTGATTGGGAATTAGGAAACTTAATATGAAGTCATTAGTTATTTACACTTTCCAGTTTCTATGAACACAATGGATGTAATGTAAGCTTTCCTTTGCAGTAACTCCGCACAGAAGAAATATGTTATCAAATGAACAGTGCCTTTAACCTTCTATCTACAACACCATATCCATTGGCGTTTGGTATTCTATCCACTTTAATTAATTCAAAGTTTGACAAAATAGTTAATTTAACAGTTCCCAAATAGGCTGGAATTGTCCAATAAAGTACAGGGAAACTCGATCATTAGCAGCACTCCTTACATATCGGATCTAAATCCATTTGAGCTTTATATAGAGACACCTTATTCTTATATGCACCTTAGTCTGCATTGCCTAAATATTACATATAATAAATCCAACAGGCAGCATATTGAAGCATCTGCTTAACACTCAATGTATACTGTTGAGATAATCAGGTCTGTTTCGATTCAAGTCTAGCCGGAAAATCTGACTGATGTGTGAAAATGCAAAGTTTCTTTTTTTTGTTGCAAAATTGAGGGGAGTCTGTGCCAATAAAGACCAGCACAGTTTCAAAAGCTAGATGTGTGTAAGCACTTTATGTCTTTAATGCAAATTTAATGCAGGTATTATATTAATACATGAATATCAGAGCCTACAGTGTGAGTGTGTGCATTTTGCAACTAGGAATGCGTATTTGAGCACAGCAAGTTGGAAGCAAGTTGTTTGATTCTGTAGTTTTTATGAATGGCTGTTCCCCAGAAATACTAGAAAAGACTTCCTGACCTTGAAAGGGTTATAATGCTGTAGTGTATGGCTCCAAGGCCGGGAAGAATGTAGGGATGGAGCAATTGTGGAGTCCTTTAGAGAATTAGCTGCTGGTGGAATTCAGCCAGGCCAGAATGTTGACATACAACATTAGCTTGAGGGAATCTGTGGCTGAATCCTGAGCTCCTTGTGTTCGTAGGCAGAAAACACGGACAGGAAGAAGTGAGAAGACCGGCCTCCCAGCCTCAGAGAACAATTTGTTATGCAGAGGGGCAGTCGTTTCTGCAGGCCGTAAAGGCTCAAGATAGAGCAGGCAAAATTCTTCTACGCAAAAATGAGAAAGCAAAGTGAAAATGTTCAATATGCTTGTCCCATGGTTCTGTCTCATGCATTTTCCCTTTAGCTGCAAGCCTTAACTTTCCAAATGAGTGCAGTTTGTCAAGATAACATGTTACAACACAGAAAATCTCTCTTTAACTGTCATTTAATGCTCAGGTGGTTAATTTTAAAAGTGCAAACCCTAGAGATGATTACCTGTTTATGGATGGCAAACTCGGGATTTGGATAATGAACAGAAGACACGAAGGAGAGGGAAATTTTTCAGATGCTGTTGCTTATTTATTTTTCAGTTGTGGGGGACAGGTCTGATACTGTCTGAGCTTCCTTTTCGATCACAGCCACTTTTTTTGCCTCAGTTGCCCTAAATGGTGTGGCCTCTGGGGAGTTCTCTTTGTCTGTGCTGTTTATTCTGCTGTGTTAAAAAGCCAAGAGCTGTCTCCAGTTCTGCACAGGAGTTCAATTTAATTTGGATTCGCTTCTGACACATGCTTAGTACACATGATGTGCTGTGAGAGGGGCCCAAGCTCTTGTGATCTCTAGTCTCCTGTGTGGTGTACCAGGGATCTTTTTTTAAATATTTTTGACACAAATTATTATTATAACTGTGATGCTGACCAAATGGTTAATTTGTATTTTGATGGCAGAACAGTATAATAAAGAGAAATATAGAATGCCAACAATGTATGTAGAGGCTCAAGCAGAGAAATGTATCATGTGCGGACTGTACAGGAAAAAGGAGAGGTTAATGCAATGCTGAAAAGTTGGAAGAAGGATGAAACACAAGGTTTTCAGCTGACGAGTCTTCTCAATGAATGTATAGCACATCAATGGCATAGCCAGAAAACGGATCCCTGTTGTGGGTTGAGGCTGATATTTACCCTCATTGTTTGCCGTGTACCTTGTGAGAATAATATCTTCAATTATGTAGTTTCTACTGTAATATTGTGACTGTATTTGGCTCCATAAAAGGCTCAAGCCCATGGCAGCAGAAACAGGGCCCCTCAAAGTTATAAACAAGTCTTCCTTGAAAGCATTTGTTACAAAACAAACAAAATAATGAAAGGAATTTCAAGCATAATGAAAAATGTAGTCACCAGACAATATTTTTCTCTAAGTTAACCACAAAGTCATTCTAAGTATACATAGTGGCAGAAAATGAGTGGGTTTTAGAGCTGGTGGGTCCCTAGATGGTTGGTTATCTGATTAGCCATGAATGGAGAGCACAGTAATGTGTCTGAGTTTTCAGGACTGTCAACCAGTCAATTGCTATCTCTGGGAGTCTCACCCTCTACTGTACCTCAGCTGCCTCTAATCATGGGCATAGCAGCAGCTGCCCACAGGCTCCAATGAAGGCTGGTGGAAAAAGGCCTTTTCTGGTGGAAATTGGCTCTTTGAGACTGAGAGGTCGAGTGCTTTTGTTCAGCCACATACGCTCAACCCATCTGTACTTCCTCTCATCAGAAAATCAGGGGCTGTAGTTACTGAACCTTGTGGAATTATGTGCTCTTGTTCCTCTCAGCATCAAGTTGTTCTGAGAGAAATACAGGCTGATTCACATTTTTACTCTTCACCTGAACAAATGAGCTGTACTTTATGAGGACCGTGGGGCGAAGTCTTGAGCTTTTGTGGAACAAGACAGGACTGACTGTTCATCTACAGGTTTATGAACAATCTCAGCAGGCCTGTTGGGAGGCCCTGAAGGCAGCGAGATCCTTCTCCTCTTCCAGTCTTATGGAGAGGAGGGTCACAACAATCCTACAGTGCTTCTACCTGCATCATTAAAATGCACCAGTTAATAAGTGCGCCCTTAATCCCTTTACTGAAAAATATAAGCCATTCATGCATTTTCAGTAAAAGACGTAATATTAATAACCAGTCACTGATATCTGTACCTCACTTGCTTACATAGCTTTGAGTTTCTCTCAGATCTCTGCTGTTGCTTATTTGAGATGTTAAATAAAGTGAGACCTATTATCTGTGTACCTGAATCCTATCCATATACTAACCTGTTCATAGCTGGGTTTTCTCTTTTTTGCATTTGTTACCTCTTCAGTGGCTATCTGAAGTTCCTGTTTCTTGTTCTTGTAGGATTAAACCCTGTTGCTGTCATACCCGTGTTAAAAAATCTTGACCTGGAACCCCAGATACTCGGCAGCTAGTGTCCTATTTCCAATTTTTCTTTTCTCACACAGAAATTCATGAGCAGACTTTAGCTGCTCAATTGAAATCTCACCTTGTGTCTAAGGAGCTCTTTGAACCTTTTCCGTTAGGGTTTATACAAATACTGAACTGGTGATTGTTAAATTATTTTATGATTTGTTGATGGTTTCTATGTCAGGGAAATTATTTACTCTCTGAATTTTTCAAACTGTCAATCCTGGTATCACACTAGCAGCCATAGTGTGCCCGTACACTCACCACACACCTGCTGTCAGTGGGGAGAAGAACAGAGTGATGAAGCTAGTTCATAGATGGGGATTATTTAGGAGGCCATGAATGGTAAAGGCCAATGGGAAATTTGGTTAGGACGGCGGGGTTACACCCCTTTAAAGTTGTAAAGTTGGATTTTTTTTAAACCTGATGTTGTACCAATTGCACAGGGCGTTCCACAGCGATCAGTGCTGGGGAATGTGTTATGCAATACTTATATTTTGCCTCTTGGACAGATTATTGTTTCACTCTTATGATGACAAAACTCAAATTCACTTGAAGACCAAATCAGACATCACAACTTCAGTTTCTGCACTTTACAGGTGTCTGTCTGATATTTAGATAAACTATGGCAATACTGAGGATATGCTAATAGGCTTTTAGTATCAGCTCTGCAATGTCTGTGACCTTTGTGTTGTGTTGTTGATGATGCTAAAATGATGCTTAAATCAAACCAGTGATGCAAGTTTACTTGGTGTTACTTTACGTGCTGTGTTGAACTGCATGTTACTAACATCAAAATGGTATCTTTCCTAAACTTGTGTAACTGGATTAAGATCGTTGTGCTTGTCTGATGCCTCGATTTAAATCTGGATTGGACTGCTTACTAGGGTTTTTTCTAAGGTAAATAGGCTGCAGTATTTGCAGAGAAAGCAGCAACTTTCATCTTTTGTAAATCACACTGGCTCCCTGTAAAATTCAGAGTGGACGTTTAGGTTATCCTGGCTACATATGAGGAACTGCACAGTCTTGCTCTTAACCTAGGATCTGCTGATTCAGGCATCCTTTTTCTGAATATCAGGCTCCACGAAACAGGCAACAGATCCTTCATATATGCAACACCATGCCCATTAGAGTCTCTGACTGTCGACTTTTCTCAAACCCACTTTGTCATGTCTTTTTTCACTGTAGATTGTAATGTATAACTTAGTTTTGTTCTTCGTTTTGCTACCAGTCCTGTTACTTCAACTGTGTCTAAGTCTAGAGTGCTGTTTTACATAATTTCTTAAAAAGCACTCATAAACAAAATTGTGCTCTTATTAAACATAATTTGATCAAGCTTTGCGTAATGTCCAAATTAAACCCTGAAATACCAGTGGTGTGTCTGTAATGTAGAAAGTTACGAGAAACCAAATAGATGCATGTTAAAGTATTAGCTAGAATAACCTTTGAGAAAAGAGGCCTTCATGGCTGAGACTGTTGGATAAAGTTTCCATTTAAGAGTATTAGAATTAGAAAAGTGTGCAGTTCTCAATTCAATGGCTGTTAAAGTCATTGTAATATCAAATGACTGTCAAAACTGTTGAGGTAATCTGGCAATTTCTCTTACATTCTTTCTTCTACATTGCATGCACACCAAAGTGAGTGGTTTCAATTAGTCTAAACCAGATTAGGCCCAAACTGCAGAGTGCTTCAGGAATCCTTGAGTTGGTTTTCACTAGTTCACAGGATAAACCGTCAAGATTAGATATGACTCTTTGTCCTTTGTTCGCTCGAACTGTTTGTTTCAAGTGATATAAAGTCATTTAATCTTTCATTAATAATGGGAATTTAGTAAACAGAAGACATTTTTTATCCAAAGCACAGCAAGTGTTTTCTTATGTATAAGTGTAGTGATTGAAGCGGTAACAGATGACAAGAAACTGGTTCTGGACTGACTTAGGACTCCTGAGAGTTCCAGGTAACACGTTATGTTTCAGCTGCCTCTGAATGACCCTTCATGGTGCTGCTACCCTCCATCATTGAAAAGAGGTGAAGGTTAAGATGATTTTCATGAATCCCTGGCTGAGAACATACTCTTTTTCCCGGCAGGCTGCTGAGTCGAGTGACATGTGGGAGCAGAGAGGGCACTAGTCGCACGTGGCTCCACAAAGTTCCAGTGGGCCAGACTGATTTTTTTAACCGAAGAAATACTTTGAAATAGTACATTGTCTGCCACAATGATATGTTTATGTACTGTCATTTAATTTCTTTGTGCAAAACGTTAGATAACCTTTATAAAGAAATTGAATCCATGGAGCACTGTCAAAAACAGAAACCAGAAATCAAACTGTTATTGTCGGAAACAGTAGGGATCAGATCCTTAAGTTACAGCTAACTGGAATGGCCAAAATAGTGTCATTGTGGACAGTAGCATCTACATTTTAAAAACGTTCAAGCAAATTATGTGTGACGCATGCAGTATTTCACTTTATTTTAAAAAATCCCACTATGCAAAATCATGAAACAGATTCATTGTAATCCCAAGAAAATTCTTAATGCACAATAGGTTTTCCTCAACTTCTTTGTTTCCCTGTTATTGAGAATCTTTTTAGATCTGTTTATTTCAGTACTCTCTGGAAAATTCAATATCTTAGCGCTGTTAATTTGCCGTGGAATAAAGCATATAAATATTCATAGGTTTAGAACAGCAAATGTAACCATTTCTGTAAATCAGCTTTGGAGATTGCAGAGATTTTTTCAACCGAATTTCTTTTGAGCGCCCGTCATTTAAAGGAAAAGAAAAAAAAAGCCTTATAATAATTTCAACATTACTGGTCATTTCCTGTGCAATACAGGCATAGCTGTCCACAGCAATCAGTGTGGAAGGTGGGGGATGGGCTGTGTGGAACAGTGGATCAGGAGGTTGCTATAACAACAGCACCTTGGTGGTTCTCTTTCCCCTGACAAATGAATTGCTGCTGTTGGTGGGATGTGGAGCAAAAGCATCTACTTTAGCCAGATGAAAGCTTTGCCGACTATCTGAAGGGCTCTTCTCTTTCTCTGCTGTTGATAGAGACGGCAAATTAGACAGTCTACGCCTGTGAGCCGCAGACTGGTTAACCGATGGGGGGAAAAGCAAACAGTACTGATTTTTAATGCTTGACAGTGCAGAGTCAAAACCCTTTTAGATACAGAGATTGTGGGGGGGTTCTCCAAAATGTGTCTGCTTGTTTCATTCTGTCTTGCCAAATAAATGTGCCTTTGAAGAAAAATAAACTTATTTAAATGTTGCAGCACTGGGCCAAGCTTTGAAGCTTTGTGAATACTGTGTGCCAGTAATGTCTGGCTCCAGCAGAAACAACTAAGTGGCTTGGTGTTCTAAATGGACACGAGTTTGGCGTTTACTTGTCTCAAAGTTGAGTATTGGGTGGTTAATGTGGGACTGAAACATTGTCGAAGGACATGTTATTTATTTTAATTTCGGGTGTTTTTATTGACCCATACTGGTATCTTGGGATTGTAGAAATTAATGAGATTGAACCCATTACAAAATTAAACACCTACAATGAGAGGTTGCACTAATGCATCTTTTGTAAACTTGTTTTTGATGTCCTCCATTAAAATCCAGTAAAACTGGTCCTTCTCTTACTGTGAACTGCTATTGGTGATTTCTGTACTTGATATTATCACTAGATGAATTGTGGCTTTGGCTACTTATTTGCGTGTTTCAGTTGTTCTGAGTTATTCACAATACCTTTCTAAATAAGCACTTTTTATATTTAGGATATAAGATTATGCCATATTACATCCATACATTGTCAGAAGTTCATATTCACGAAGAATCTTGGAACCACTGGACACAAAGCAGGTCTCATGGATGAGATGGTAGTCCATTAAAGAACGCACTTACACAGGGACACATTAGAGAGCATAATACCAGATTTCACATGAAAAGTGAGAGGAGACAGAAGCAGGTTTTATTCATATAATTTTAAATTGCCCTTTTAAGCTAAACCACTCAAAACCCTGACTGGAATCTGGAGTCTGGTTTTGTCCCTTTTGGGTTTCTCCTAGAGAATGACAACACGAATAATTCCTTTTATAGGATAAATACTGTTAACATTGACAACTACTGCCTTTAATATCGTTAACGTGAAGCCATTGCCAGCTATATAAAGAACAGTGGAATGGTTTAAAAAGAAGAAGTTGCATGTTATTGTTCTGATATTGTTATTGTTCTGACAGTTTCGCACTGTTCTGCACAGTAAACATTTTGTTTTATACATGAATCAGTTGCTTACTCGTGGAAAGAGGGGTGAAGGCACAGAAAGGCAAATGCAAGTGTCAAGCATATGTTTATTTTGGATTTTCCCTTGGCAGAGATCCCTAAAAACACATTTTTTGCCCTGTGAGACAATCAGGTGTTATAGTCAAAAGGTAATAAAAAAAGATGCAGTGCAGATTTTTTAATGGGTATTCCTGTAATTAACAGTTACCCTCTTAATGTGAACACCTGGAGTGTAATTATCACAGGGAAACACATATTAAAGCACTAAGTAGGAAGCGGTAGCTTATTTAAAACAGAAGCTTTTGTTTTAGCTGACCGGCAAGTCGCTTGTCAAATCTCTATAAAATGGTTTCCTTCAGAGCCCAAAGTTCCTGTTTGCGATGCCAAATAGAGGAGCTATTGTGAAGCCGCTGGATATTTTCATCTTTCTTCTCGGAGAACTAGTGCTGAGCCAGTGTTACAGGATAATGTCCTCCTGGTGAGCGAGCGTCACGCAGGCCAGCACAGCTGGCAGTGCAGAGCCCCCTTCCTGATCTGAGCACTAACCTGTCTAAGAGTTGTGAAAAGAGGAGCAGTGGATCCGTGGCGAAGGAAGTGACACCCTGTTTAAAGACATGAGCTCATTCACCTCTTGAATTATCTGCAGCCTCTTGAGGGGTGAGCAAGGGAAGTCCCCCTTACATGAATTTAACAATGAAGAATGTAATAGGGTACTCAGTGAGGGACGCCCCTGTATCTCATAAAGAGCAGGACTCGGAGCTCCCCAATCCAGATGTTCTTTCAGATCTCTTTGGTTGTCTCAGTTCCTGGCCCTAATCTAAACCATACAGTACATGATACTATGAAGTCAGACTGAGCGAGACTAAGCGCCACCATTTCTCATTGGTTATGTTTTGACTGTAAGTCATGACTACAATATCAGCAAAATGAGCTGTATTATTATTATTATTATTATTATTATTATTATTATTATTAATGTTTGTCTTAATTGAGTATAAGCTCCTATTTTGAAAAACTAACAAAGTTGAATTACTCACTAACATAGAGGTTGTCAGCTTGCTTTCTACAGTATGTTTCCCAGTTTCAGAAATACATGTTAATGTGTACAGAACAGCCTTCTGTTTATTTTGATTGGCCTTTTTTCATTTTTAGTTGTCTGTATTGTATTGTGGTTTGTATTGATGAAACTCAAATCTTGGTTCCATCAGCCTACATGGCATCGGTAGAGCTCTTTGCCTTATTTAAGATAAAAGATAAGATAAGATCACTTTATTGGCCATATACAATTTCTTGCATTAGGAATTTGTCTTTTTTTGCATACCCCAACTTGCTCTCCATGAGACACTCAGAGAGGGAGGGAGCTTTTGTCAGAGCAAAGGGTCAGCCATTTATACAGCACCCCTGGAGCTGTTGGGGTTAAGGGCCTTGTTCAGGGGCCCAACAGAGTAGGATTCCTCTGCCCGCCGCGGGATATGAACCGACAATCTTCCAGCCACAGGCGCAGATCCTTAGCCACAGAGCCACCGCACCACCCATTTGTGAATAAAAGTGTTGAGTTAGTGTTGAAAGGTTGAGTTTTTTGTCACCGTCTTAAGACAAAAAGGACAAAAACTGCCAGGTTTGCTTCAGCTAATTTGATGCGTGAAGACTAGCCAGGAGAGTGCTCCCAGAGCAATGTACGTCTAGTTCTGTTCCAGAGATTGCCGTTAAATTCTTCATTCCATCGCCAGCCAGGTGTGGCTCATCTCATCTTTAATACCCTATTGCAACTCCACAGTCAACAATTCTGTATGGTGCCTTCCTGATTTGTGACAGTGAATGTAGCCTGTATTTAATTACTGAAATGAATTAAGCAAGAGACAGTAGTGTAATAAGTGCTTGCTGAAGTGTGAACAATGAAAGTTCGTCAACTGTCATTTTTTCAGCACAGATTCCTTCCGCTGTTTTTCTCTTTTTCTGGAAGTAATTATTAAGTGCTAACAGGCAGTAGTTATCGCACTGTTTTTACCTGTGTTTTGTTCTCCTGAAACTAAGACAAAAGACAGTTAATGTGTATCAATCTTTCTTAGGGAAAAAGGAGAGATTTCATACAATATTGTCTGGTATGGGGAGACCTTAGTGATGTTATATGCTTCTTTGAATTATTGTGTAATTGCACTAAAGTGAGTGGATATTAAGCCCTAGAAATAAAATAGTTTACAATGGTGTACAATAGTGAATTGTAAAAGTTAGTGTTTAGACAGCATTTTGTACATCCAGCATGCCACCACTGTGTTTGAATATTTAAGCAAATGTCTTGGGAATAACATTTGTTGAATAAAGTTCTTAAACCTTCAAAATGTTTATTTGTGTATCAAAATGAGAGATCGCTAATTGGTATTGATGCTCACGCTTCTGATCCCTCTGAAATTTCTCTCATTTTTCAGAAAGTATTTTGAGATTCCTGCAGTGAAGAAGCGAGTGCACGCTCATTGTTAGATTCCAGTCCTCCTACGTTCTTCCTGAATAATTAAATATAGTTCTGTGCATCTATTGTATGTTTAATTCAATTTTTTTTCCTTCCCTCTTTCAGCTGCAAGAAACTGTGAAAAGGAAACTGGACAGTGCACGGTCTCCTCTGAACGGTGAACAGAACGGTATTTGCGATGGGAATTTTTCGCCAAATGCAAAAAGGCTGAGAAAGGAAGGGCCTGTGGGAGGCCTGGACTCATTGGCTGGTTTGCCCAATAACATCCCCCCTGTGCCCTCTGTATCCCCACTCCACCAAATTGATATCAAACCAACGCTGCCCCTGGCAAACAACACCAGCAGTGGCAACAGCCACGTACCCAGCCGGCCGGATGACATGGGCAAAAATGGTGGTTTGCCAGAGATCAAGCTGCCAGTAAATGGCACCTTGGACCTGGATGATAGCTTCGGTTTCCTTCCGAATAAGGATATGAAACAGGAGCCCTTGGATGATACCACCGGGATTGAGTCCTCAGACACCTCACTCTCGAACCAGAACAAGCTCTTCTCGGACATTAACCTCAATGACCAGGAGTGGCAGGAGCTCATTGACGAGCTGGCCAACACTGTGCCTGAAGACGACATGCACGACTTGTTCAATGAAGATTTTGAAGACAAAAAAGAGGCTGAGTTCACTAGGCCAACTACCCAAACGCCCCTCCCCCAGGACCCCCCTCCCCAAAACAGCCAGATGCCTATGGGTTCCCCACAGGTACGGCCTTCCTCTTCAGGCCCTCAGTTCAACACTGCATCCAACAGCACCCCTCCCCAGCAACCCCTTCAGCAGCCTCCTTCTGTCGGCATGGCGGCAGGCTCACCAGCAAATTGTGTGGCCCAGTCACCACAGACTCCCAACCAGGCTCAGACTCAGCAACCCAGGCCGGGGAATGGATTCCTGATGACCCCAGGTCCTGGAGTAGGGCAAGGGCTTGCTCCTGGTCCATCAGCAACTGCAGGCCAAGGGGGAAGTATCACAGTCCCAGTCCCTTCGTCTACTCCTGACTTATCTCCAGCAGAACAGCTGAAGCAAATGGCTGTCCAGCAGCAGCAAAGGGCAAAACTACAAAAACATCAGCAGCAGCAGCAACAAACACAAGCACCCAACTGGTCACCTGCTGGTGCTCCCACAAGCCCATATGGAGGGCCATTCAACCCTGACAAACCAAATAGCCCCATGATGT
The DNA here is from genome assembly GCF_040954835.1 of Lepisosteus oculatus. Taxonomy (NCBI): domain Eukaryota; kingdom Metazoa; phylum Chordata; class Actinopteri; order Semionotiformes; family Lepisosteidae; genus Lepisosteus; species Lepisosteus oculatus. The sequence goes on along the minus strand of NC_090696.1, from coordinate 40,242,220 downwards.
ATTCACAAGCTTTTAACTCCCAAAATCCTATGGTGCCTCCAATGGCAAGCAACCCTCAGAAGGCCACGATGAATAACTACCTCCCTCAAAACCATATGAACATGATCAGCCAACAGCCAAACAGCATGGGCCAAAACACTATGGGCAAGCAGCAAGCCAGCATGCTCTCATACAGTAACACTAAGCCCCTGACTCATTTCAGTGCTGTGGAGCACATGAGTCAGAGGATGACCCCCCCTATGGCCAACCCTAATAAGAATCCCATGATGCCATACATGCAGCATCAGCCAGCACAGCAGCCACCGCAGCAGCAGCAGGTGACGCCACAAGCCCAGGCGCAGATATCTGCTCAGGGCTCTCACCTGAGCGAAGAACAGAAACGCATGCTTCTCTTAAAACAGAAACTGAATCAGAGTATGCCTTACAGTGCGTTGCAACCTCACAGTCAGGTAAGTGGTGGTGCAATTGTTTGTTTAACAGAAATGCTTTCTTGGGTTCTTGGAAGTCTGCGGTCAAGTATGAAATGTTTTGCCCTTCTAATTTGAAAACCCCATGTAAACAAATTCAGTTTATAAAAGGCGCAAACATATTTTCTTCTATGCGACAAAAAACAGACCCCTATTTATTTTTAGGCTGGTGGTTCCTGTGATATGAACTGCTGAATTCTTCTTTTGTTATTTTCAGGCAGCTTGTTTGTTTTTAACGTGGGATTGCAAAACATTAAGGAACAAGGCTGAAGATGTCTAGAGGGCTATGAGATTAAATGTGAACATTTACTATATGGCAGAGAAGTGTGTTCTCTTCTTTGGTCCCAAGTTTGTAGTCTTATCTTGTAGTTCTGTGGTGCTGCTGAATTATGAGAGGTCATCTCATTTGTCTGCCTTTCTGTGCCTGATAAACATAGGTTTATTTGTAGATCTGGTACTTTTGGGTTTTTTTTAGATTTTGAATTTATGCTACAAACAATATCGCATAATAAAACATTAACCTTTTAGAGGGGTTTCCTTGCTTTGCTTATTCTAACCTGTTTAAGTTTTCAAAATGGGAATACTAACAAATCTAAATGGTTTCATCATCTCTTAAAAGTTGCAAGAAAACTTACAAATTGAACGGTTTTCAGAAAATGCAGGCATAGGATTACAGTCTAAAAAGACGCATCTCTCCTACTGTGACTAAATTATGTGATTTGAGGCAGCTTAATGTTTCACAATTAATCTGCACATGCATACATGCAATAAACAGCCAGTTAATCAACAGTTATCACTTAAAAAAATAAGAAGATCCCCCACCGCTGGTCAGAACGAGAAAGCAACGAGCAGGTGTCGGAATTGGCTTAAACAAAGCAATTCATTTTAAGAGGTGAATTTTCGTTAATGGTGTTTTGTTGCACAGCAGATATATAAAGGCTGAGAAGTACCATGTCTGCTTATACATGACTGCCCAGGGTACCGCTAAGAGCATGTGAGGCTGAGGCCTGGCTCCTACACTGGGGAGTTCTGGGCTCACTGTGTGTTCTAATTCACCCACGCGTGTCAGGCATGGCCACTTCATTCTAAGGTACCTCTGTTGAGGTTTCTGCAAGGCTTAGCACCTCGTTATGTAAATCGGTGCCATTGTTAAGTTATCCTGCCTGTTCCATCCTGTTCTCACACCGGCTACGATTTGGAAATGTATCATGCCACATCTTGCCAATCAATATAGTAGTTTAGACACCAAAACAGTCAGATGTCTGAATCCGAACAGGATCCTTTCAAACGTTCAGTGAATTCACCACAGAGAACACAGAGAATATAATTACAGCACCTATTAAGGATTATATTTTATTTGAACAGCTTTCACTCCAGTAAGGTCTCACTGTGACATTTTAAAGCTCGATTTCAGTTGCTAAAGTCATGTTTTTAGAGACATTTCATAAATATTGTATAATCAGAATCTTTAATTGAAACAACATGTAACAACAAGGTTTTCTGGTATTTTCTTTAAAATATTAAATTACTGACATATCAGTTAAAAAAGCACAATGGGTGTTTATTTATCTTATATGAACATAATGTAGCATTGTAAATAAAATGTGCATTTTGTCCTTAAATGTAAATGGAAGAGTTCAATGGTGAATTGTTTGTTTCAATACTGTCTAGGCTTACGTTGTTTTGACATGGTCTATACATGGCCTTGTGTGTTATATTTGTAGTATAATTTTGCTTGTTGAAGCCTGACAATGACTAATACAAATGGGGAAATATGGACTATACCTCATTGATCTGTAATTCATTTTGATATAAACACCAAATATTGTCCGTCTAGAGCTGTTTCAAAAGAAGGTTTTCTGCCCGAAAATAAGAATGATTATTTAGAAGAAGCAGTCTGAAAACTTCAGTATTTTGTATCATGAAATTTCATCAGCAATTTCTTTGACGGCTATTTCTTGCACGGGCAGTGCTCAATTCTCTGTTTTTTCTTGAAGTACTAATTGCGATCTGCTGGTAAAACTGTAGAGAAGTAGACTGGAAACACCAATAATATTCTTCTTCCCTGTGCCCTTGCCTCTCATGAAGGGTTGCTAAACTTCATCATGGTCTGTTTTTGCTGAAATAGTAAATTTCAGATGTATATAGCAATAACACAATTCCGTTTTCGCAGATTAGTAATAGGAGCAGAATTCACGAGGCAGAAAAAAAGCTAAGTGCCTGAAAAGGCCACTATAACCAGTAAAAAAAATAAAATTAAAATAGTACATGGACCTTTGAAGTAGTTAATTAGTGTAAACGTGTTTGAGAATGGCATGGTTAGGCCAATAAAATGAACTGCTTCAGTTCTCCTGTGTAAAAGATGAAACAAACCGTCTTTAAGAAGCCAAATTGAATAGAGCTGAATTAGTGTTCTTTTTCCTCTTAGTGCTGATACAGAATCGAGTTACATGAGTGCAAAGAATAGTCTGTGGCGGGGAAAAAAAGCAGCTTTGACCTCTTCCATTGGGCCTGTAACCCCTTGCCCAGGGCAGGCACTCCTTTCCTTCTCTTACTGCCTCCATACGATTTCTTCAGCAGCGCAGAACCGAACATGAAAAACAAAGACGGCAAAGCAGGAGTTCATTAAAATGGATGCTTGCTAAAGCAGAGAGGAATCCACACTGCCATGTGTCAAGAATGGGTCGGTGGGAGCTTTGATTCATTCCCTCTTTTCTGCTGCCGTTAGAGGAAAATTCAAATAGGGAAGCCCAGGCTTCCAAAGGCCGCACTTCTCTGTGCCTTCTGTAATTAAAATGCAATGGATCCGTTCTGCCACGATCCCAATGCTAAGGCTTTGTGTGCCGTTTGCAACATATTGTTCAGCAGGAGCTCAACCCGATCTTCCCTGTATTTAGGTACCACACGTTATTTTGGTGTCTGCAGTTCTAAAATTATAAAAATCACAGGAAGAAGAATGCATACGGTTTGCTGTTCATGAGGAATGGCAAAATGTTTAGTTGTGTCATATTCTTGTTTCATTGTATCATCCAATTAATACAGAGACCCAGTGCGTTCTTTGTATGATGTATGATTAGGAAATGTGAAGTGACCCAGACTACATACACACTGAGACGTATTGATTATTGAAAAGGCTTTGGCGTGGCGGAGGGATCATTAGCATTATTTATGTGCTTTGTGTTTTTTAACAGACGTGAACCTGAATTGTTTCCGCCCCTCCCCCTCCAATCCAGTCATTAAGTTTGAGTGTTTGCTTTTTCATTAAGAAACAATTAATTTTTTTAACTTGTTTGTCAGGATGGAATTGTTATTTTATTCTGGTAATATACATCAAGTCGTCCACTGATTTATTCTGGCGGGCAATATCATAATTTACCTATGTTTAAACTAACAGATTATATGCTGGTACAAATCAGAATGGGAAAAGCTGACTCGAAAAGAGATAAGAATTGGATATGAATAAAATAAATTCATTACTGTGGTCTCCTTTGAGTAGTAGGTACAGTAAGTGAATAATATTGTCTGTATCATATTATGTTACAAAGCAAAAAGCAAGTACATAAATCCAATGTGTAGGCCTGGATGTGAAGTTTAGTTTTTATTACTTGGAATCTTTAATTCCTCTTTTCTTTTTTGAAACCCTTTGTTGCTGTCCATTGGCAGTTCCTACTGTGCAAACACATAAGCCTCTTCAGAAACATAAGTCATATCAAGGTCGATCGATTTGTCGAAACATCTCAAAAGCTCAGAGCGAACTCAGCTGTCTGTGGTACCACCTGGCCCTTCCCAGGATTCAGAGTCCTCAAGGCTGATTGGGTTGTAGTCAGTCCTGGTTTTTCTGCATGTGGGTCTCTCAGGTGGGTCGTCGAGTGGCACAAGGTGAATTTCTCTCAGTTTTTGACTTGCACTTTTGTTTCTTGAGGGGGGATAATTCCTGCTTTCTCCACTGATCAGGATTTTGTAGGTTTCAGCACCTCTGATCATTGCTCAGTTGTTGTAAATGCCGACCCCACTAGTTTTGTTTACATCCTGTTCACATCTATGAGAGCGTGAGCAGCGCCACCTCTGACCAGTCAAAACCGCCTGACCTCCCCTGCGTGGTCTTTTTAAAGCAGTGTCAGTCACAGAGGCAGATAACCACAGTCGGCGTTCGAACAGAAGACAGACGTTAAGCCCCCCTCCCCCCCCCCCTCGCTTTCCTCCCTCCCTAAGCCCCCAATATTGCTCTCACTGGCTGAGCAGGAAGCTGTGCCAGGGCTCACCCGCACGTGTCGAGTCTTGAGATGAGCTTGGCGGCACACTCTCAGATTCTGCGGAGAGTCTCAGAGGAGGCGGCGGCGGAGCGGAGGGTGAAGTTAAGGGAAGAGGAGAGGGGTGGGGGGAGGGGGGGGATTGCTAGTTAAAGCACAGGGACTGTATTCCTTCCTGTAGAGGCTGACACTCGACCAGCAGCGGGTTCTTAGCTGCTCATCCTCCTGGCGGTGACAAGTAAACAAAGAGGGCAGGCGGCTCTCTGTTTGCGAGGGGCTGAAGGCTGCTAAGTGAGTGATCATTAGGGAGAGCAGGGGTCTCGCTGTTCATCACAGTGATGTGGAGAAAGGGTAGGGGCGTGCTTTTTCCATTGTCCCTTTGTCTCGGGACTGATTATTTTGGTGGCTTCATGAGCTTCTAAGCCCTAGACTAGCACTATCACCGTGACCTGGAGAGTGTTTAAAACAAGGGGCAGAAAGCTTAGAGAATCCACAACACGTTAAAATACTGTACTAGATGAATCTCATAAACATAACACATTATGTTAAATCACTGCAATTTTAATATTACTGCTTGCTCTTCCAGAGAAGATGCACCTCTTTACTGTAGTATTTTTCCATGCTTAATCTTGCTTTTAGTGTGTTTGATCTTGGCATTAAAACCAGTTTTTAAACACAGAACTGCAAGGGTAAGTATCAAATCAGTTCACTACCATGAAATCTCTGATTGACGAATAAAAAAATACATAATCATTCGGATAGTTTCTACTTTCAATGTCATGTCTTACAGATAGGTTTACGTACCATGATTTTTAATTGCTACATGTATTAGCAACCTTAAGAAATACAAAAATTGGGAATTTTTTTCCCAAGAAGTTTCCCTGCAGTACAGAATTTTAAATATACGTTTTCTTTTTCATCAGTCTGGTTGTATAATTGCTGATTGAATGTAATTAATGATAATTAATTAATTTGACACTATTATCCAACCAAAATAACAATGTCCATAGCCGGAATAACGTGGAGTAGGCAGCAACATTATAAGATGGATGTTTCCCTTTAAGAAAACCTGTCTAAATATGCTGTTCTAATTTGGTCCTATAGACCTCCGGCCGGTGTGATACTAATTCATTTTATTTATATAATTTTAGCACCGTGGAGGATGTGCCAGCCGAGAGTGGACTTAAGCCACAACTTGGCATCAGAGTACATCAGGGAGACAGGACAATAGACACACAGTTTGCGTAATCTTTGTCTTTTTTCAAGAATGAGGATTTACCATAATTATTAATATACCTTTGTTATCAATCTTTTTCAATGACTGCATGTATCTTTTCAAGCAGAAGAGGACCTAAGGTAGATAGGACCAAAATGCCAAAATAAAATTCAGGAGGAATGTCATCAGTACCAGGCAGCTTACCCTTAGTCACGTCCTGAAGCACCTCCTTCAGCTCAAACAGGGATGTAGGCACCTGCAGTACTGCTACTAGTTTAGATAAATGAAGAGATAGCAGAAACCTCAAACCCCAAACATATTAAATTCCCAAAATGTATACTTTAAAATTAAAAAGCTGAATGTGGAGCTGATCCGCAATGGGTCTAGCAGTAATGCCTGCTGGGATGAAGTAATGGGAGGAATATCTGCAGAGCATTCATTGCTCCAGTCATAAAACTAGTCAATGGCTGGTATGACTACCTTTAAATAACAATACTGCTTGGATTCACACCAACAGCACAATGTCTCTCTAGAATGTTCTCTAAAGAAACTAACTTGGGTTCCAATTCAGTAAATTTACAAAGAAGTAAAATTTGACTTACGATGTTATAATGCTTAGACCAAGACTAATAAACCCTACAGTGTAAACTGAAAAGTATGTTTTCTCTCAGTAATTTCCTCTCTTTTGAAAATGCATGTAATTTTGGGTAGTTCCTGGGCTAACTATCCAAGTTAAAAAACAACGCAAAATGAGGCCAAAAAACATTTGTCTCTGTACAGAAGAAACCTGAACAAAAACACACTAAATTTGCAATGGCTTTGGAAAGACTGTTTTCCATAAATTCACTGTGCGAATGTTGTTGTGACAGTTCTCCAACTCAGTCACTCTGCTTTCTTTATTCACTAACTTCAGAGTATGGCCTTTAGAATAATCTTTTCTGTTCCTTTTGGTCACCTGCGTTTAAGTTCTGGTTTAAGACCAATTACTTGATAGTTGACATCTGAGTAATTTTAGACATGTTATTATATAAATCCGTGAGCTCACATCCTCCAGCTCAGTTTTAAAAACCAGTGCCTGCTTCTCCAATAACTGCATCTGAAGGTTGGCCATTCTAGCTATTGCTGTAGCGACAGGCTCTTTCTCTATCATCTTAATTGGAGGAATTTCCTTTTCCCCCCATCTTTTTGCATGGCACCCTACCACAAAGACACCAAGGAAAGACAAGGGGACAACAATAACGACCAGTGGGCAGCAGAAGCTCTAACCCTGAGTTAACATACTTTTACACTGGTAATATGATCGCAGAAAACCAATCCTCACACAGCTACAGTTTTTATTGGCTGCTGGGGTCAAGTGTGATGAAAGCTTTCTGTCTTTTAGGTGCAGTGTTCTCTAGTTTGTCAATTTGTTCAGGATTCTCTGAGTGTGGCATCAATTTTTCTTGCAGATAATAGTGACCCAACTCAGACAGCTAGAACATCACAAATATATAAAAAGAGTGTCAGGATACCACACTCAGTTACCTCTGCTTAGCGTTGTTAGGTAACTCAGTTTCAACCCTGCTTTGGAATCCTAATAAACATGTTTCTTGAATGTACAAGAAATAAGCTTTTGTCTTGTCTGGGATCACTAAACATGGCTACCCAATGTCAGGCAGACTGCAGCCTTGCAAATTAAACAACAGTACCACCATTATTTTGCCATTGCAGGTATATGTACTGTGTGTGCATCTTGATAAACAGGTGTTCTTTCAGAATTGCAGGTTTCACTGAACATGCCTACGAAAGGTCAAGCATACTACAGCATTGCAAATCAAACAGTAGTACCACCATTAATTTGCCATTGCAGGTACAGTTCATGTACTGTGTATGCTTCTTAATAAACAGGTGTTCTTTCAGAACTGGAAGTTACCTAACTCTATATTACCAGATCAAGAAAAATAAATGGATTAGTGTAAGTACATGAATGTTAACTGTAAAGAAAGCACAATCTCCACCTTATGACAAAATAAGGCAGCTTGAATCATAGAACAAAAGGAGAGGAGGCTGCATCTAATAAAACAGAAGCTGGCAGTTTGTCTTTGAGTAATTAAATCCAGGAGCTGCATCTTTACTCACATTGTGTCAAAAAGGCTGATGCTGATGTGCATACAAAGCGCACACGCTGAGCAGGGAGTCATACGTAAAGATTGTACAGTATAGACTTTGGCTAAACCTGTGCGACATGGTCTGTTTAGTATGCAGGGATCCGCCAGTAGGGCTGCACAACAGAATAAGAATGATTAGTCCCACATTTACTTGGTGCTCTGCTGGCGCACATACCTCACGGTATCAAAACTTTGGCCGCCTCAGCTGCTCTCGGTTGCCATGGATACCATGGCCCACGGTACCTTGCTGCCTGAATCGATGACAGCTCCAAGACGAGGAATGGGAGGGGGGAGGTTGTCTGACTTGGGGAGGTGTACTTAGGAAGATGTTGAGAGTGCATTGCAGTTTCATGTTGGATTTTCGAAGGGAAATTCTTCTTTCAGCTGCACAGTAGAATGTTTTCAACAGTCTCTGGCTGCTGCTGCTTTTCAATGCTGTTGTCTCAAAATATTGTGAAGTATTAAGGGTGGCAGCTTTGTCTGAGGTGACTGCTTGTAAACAATTATATTGTTTCAATTAAACAATGGAAATTATTTAAGAATGGGTCAATAGTTTGATTTAGGTCATTTAAATTTTCCTCTGAAAAACACTGTTTGCTTATGAACATATGAAGGGTATGAGCTGATATTGTAAGTACTAATGGAACTTTAATTGGATTTGTCTTAAGAATAAATACATATTCTTTTAGGAACTGAACATACTGTTATGTTTCAAACTTGTGTTTCAGTAGTAAACATTACTGGAAAAGTAGTAAAATCATAATGGAAAAACATAAATAAGTAAAGATGATATTGCCAGGAGTTGGAAGTTGCACCCAATAACAGGGTTTCAGTTGATGGTGATAGTGCCTTGAGTTTCTCTGCGATTTCTTTAACATGGATGCATAGATAAAATGTGTAGAATGTACTGTTTCCCTCTTGGAAGTTAGATTTACTTCTGCGTCTCCCAGTTATTAATGTCTTGTCTCCTGTTGTCTCACACGTGCTGAACAATTCGGTATTGTTGCTGCCTTTCTCCTGGAACTCTGAAGCAAGGGTATGCTGCACTTGTCTGTCATATTTCCTCACCTTCACCCTTGACAAAGTCTGTAATCGTTTTACTAGGAAAAAGACAATACCATTATCACTGAGGACAGGAACTGCAAATATAGATTTGGAAAAAAATTGTTAGCAAAGTAAGTGCAGAGGCAGTCTAATATTGTAAGTTCCATTTGTTTATGTCTGTAATAGTTGAATATATTTATTAAGGCTGGAGTCTTTTCATTGCTGCATTGTGGTTCAGTTAAGGATATTCCAGTTATCCTCCCAGCTTATTCTGGAAGTGTATTTTGATCTATATGGCTCCCGACACAAGAACCCTCCCAATCTGTGTGTGTATTTTCTATCTGTGCAATCTGATGCTGTCCCACACCTCAGCATAAAATCGCAAAACAGAGGGTTACTCTCACAGAAATAATTGTGACCGTTATAAAGAGGGATTTTCCATTCATTTGTCACCTTGTGGTCTCTAACCCAGACACATAGTGGGAATGCTGTAAGTCACACTGCTGTGGCATTTGTGGAATTAAGTCACTTTTAACCTCTTGACCCCAGTCTTTCTTGATCACCCTGGATTTATCTAGCTACTTACTAAGCAACAATAAAATGTGATTCCTTGAAGCAGATTTCAAGGAGGCTGAACTGGTTTTAACAGTTAAGAAACAGGTTTTATTTCACCAAAAGACACCAAAAAACCTTTTGAAGGAAAATAAATTTGAAACCCGGATTAAGAAATGCCTAGAAGGATGAGCCAACTAGGTTAGAAATAGAACAAGTGTATTTTGGTACATCATTATAGTACGAGGCTGAAAGATGTAGGAATAGGAGAACATTCTGTTACTATCCAGCGTTCGGCACAATATGGAAACAGGCAGCTTGCTGCGTGTTGCTCTATGTAAGAAGGAACTCATTTGAGATTTTGGAAGTGCTTTCAGAGGTTCAGAAAGCAAGTTCATTCCAGAGTAAGGCTGGTGTTCTAAAGGAACAGCAACATTTGTTCAAGACACTTGGAGCAATTTCGGCTTGTGACAGCCAACACACAAGGGAGCCTTTCCCAGATTAGCATAGAAATTTGCTTCCCAGACCTGCAGCTTTGCTAATCAGCTTTGCACCAGTTCATTTACATCGTTGTTTAGCATAATCACAGCATCTGTAAATGAATTCTGTGATGTGGTTTGCTGGCTGGTTTGTTTGTGGTCACATAGGTGGGGTTTGTAACATATGGGCTATTAAAACAGTTCAGCCAGTGCTACACCATATCTGCGATCAAGAGTATCGAACTATTCTGTCTTGAGAATGTATTTTTACATTCGAATGTATGGAGTATATTTGAAAACAGATACTTATGGCTAGCTGTTTTGAAAGTCAGACAGGTTTTTATATTATTAACATACCACCCAAAAATTAACTTAGATGTAAATAAGGACTGTGCCAGGCTATCCAGTATGTTGATTTCCTTCAGGTTTTCCGACCTCTCTTTGTGGTCCTATCATATTATACTTACTTTATATTGTACCTTTAACAGAGTGTGTCTGATTTTCATATATCTGGTCTTTTTTTATTTTGACATAGAGCACAAGTCAACACATCTTCAACTCAGCTGAACCAACACCAAACGCCTTTTCTCAAGAACCTGTGCTTTTCCAGTTGTAAACACAAAATGGATTACATCTTTCTTTAGGATTGGTAAACAGGGGGCTCTGTTAACTTGATTAGTCATAAAGAACTAGAGATCCTAAACAATATTCCTACTGCTCCTGTTGCTACTGTTACTATGTTTAACATAAGACAAATACTTCTAAATCTTGCTGAAAGACATTTGTAGTTTTTCCAGCTTTTGTAGTTCATGCAAAAAAGCAGAAAGGGACTTTAGAGGTCCTCATGCTTCCTTCTGTAATATTACTCGGGTCCTTCATTATTTTCCTTTCTACCATCCTTTTCAAAGATTTGGAGCTTATGGAGCTAATGTTGAGTCTTAATTAAAATGTCAGAAAGAAATCTGTTAAGACTATTTGGATTTTTCCCCATTTTGGTTTGAGTGAGCCTTTTTTGTGATGATTCAGCCTAGGAAAAAAAGTAGACATCAGTTTCACGTGTTCAGACAGTGATTGTGACAGTTTTAATCACAACGATTGCTTAGCTTTCACCAAGGTCCTCAATTTGATTATTTTTTGAATTGGTTTAAAACACAGGGGTATCTTATGAGACCTGTTGTGTAACCATGTTTTTATCACTCTTGGGTTACACAATTTTGTTTTAACTGCACTGCAAAACACAAAAGTTCCTTGCTAATAATAGACTTTGCTGTTTTAAAGGTGGTATTATGGTGGTTATTTGCAGCTTTTAAAGCTGGTAGAACCAGCAGAAAATAAACATTGAGAATGAAGGACCGTAGGTAAAACACAGGACTCTGATGCCTTTGTTATATATATTGTTTTGGACTGCTTTTGGATCATTATTTCTGATTAATGTTTTATTCTGTTAAATTGGATATCCTCTGATGTCTGGTAAAAAAGCCGCCTGTTACTGTTTCTCTGATGTTCAGGAAACCAACAGAATTGTTTAAAATAAGACTAGTTTCCAAATATTTCATGACATGATCACTGCAGTCTGGGAAGAGCAGAGAGGGAAAGCTAAGAGGCTTTGAGGATTAAGAGCAGAATTTTACTTTTTGTACCTAGAATCTCCTACTTTGGAGCAATTTGCCTTGAACACTGAAACATGTTTAATCCCTGCTTAAAAGTGCCTAATCCTCATACTGGTACCTGATATTGGAAAAAGCCACTGTGGAATGTAATTTATACAGGAACTGGTGAGTGTCCATTGATACCTTGGAGATGTACAATCGATTAATTCTTTCAGAAATTATTTCTGAAAATCCGTGATTAGTTTGAAATTGTTTATTCCCCTGTGTGTTTGTAGTGCAGTCTGTTGTTATGTTGCTCGTCTTGCACAGTCTGTTTGTGATCAACATTGACTTGTTTGAATAGATGGCAATGCCTTCCACTGGAATTTCAAAACAAGTCACAAACGGACATGCTGTTTTATCATGAAACAGATTTCGAATGACAGAGTAATGAGCATGAATCATAAAACTTTTAATATGAACACTAACCACTTCAGTTTCATACTAGTTCTGATGTCCCTTGCCATTTGTGTGTTGTACCGCATTTTGGAGTGCAGTTTGTGATGATGAAGAAAAATGTTCAAATCGCAGGTAAAGTGTTTTCAAGTTGCCTGTGCTGAGGTACTGTATGTGTTTCCCAAATGACACCACTTTTGCATTGCTTAAATGCAAAAATGCAAAAAATGAAAATGCAAAATGCTAAAATGCAAAAAACAACAGATTCTCCCTCTCGCTATACTGTTCAGGATCCCACTTGGCAAGGCAGTACACCTTAGTATAAGCAAATTGAATTCCAAATCAAAGCTTTGGATATTTTTAATATTTTGGAATCATGAAAAATTGAGTTCCAGGATGTTGCGCAGCAAACAAACTTCTCAGGGTGTTATCCAGTGAGGAAAGGGGGTTTATTTAAAAAGTTATAATACTGTGTTCGGTAGCCCTTTAAGGACATAATGCCCTGTGCCGGTGAGCCACGTTTGAAAGCTGCACTCCATGTCCCTGTAGTGTAGTTGGGGTAGTGTTGTCTGGGGTCGCGGTCCTGGTGTTTGGTGATTTTAAAAGAGTGTTGATGAATGCCCCATGGACACTGTTGTGGCTGATGAAGGAGTCTTGGCCTCAGAGAAGCTTGTGGAAGCTTTGTGGAAGATGTCGCCCAACAGGCATAACAAAGGCTGTCAACAAGAACAGGGTTGAGAAGGAAGACCACTGTGGTAATTGGACTATTTCATGACTGAACTCTAGAAACAATGGGAATTTGTTATAATCATCACCACAGTCACCATAAAAATGGGTTTGAGGATGATTTTACAAGCCTCAAGTGAGCAGCACTGGCATCATGAAGCACTGCTTTCCTAGTTTCCTTAAGTATCATGAAATCAAAACCATAAAAATTGGAATGTTATTCATAGGGCTGCCAGGGACCTATGTGACACCTAGTTATTTAGTTCTCTGTGTTAGTCACACAATAATTTACTCTTCACATATCCCATGCAAATTTTCTCACTGCATTTTCAAGGCAAATGGTGAATGTCCATCTGAACAGCCAACTGCCAGTGTCTTTGTTCTGACAGAAGGAAGGGCTGCGTCTTTCTGGCTTTATCTTTTCTTTAAGTTGAATGTAGTTGACCTTGAGAGATTACCCTTGTTTTGTGTGAAGTAGGTGACTAGAAGGTTTTTGTGCAACCACATAAAATTGCAGTTATTTCTATGGTACAATTTAAGCATATCTGATATACAGTAGAGTACTACAGTTACTGCAGTACTACAGAAATACTTAAATGTGTTCCTTATAATGGTTTATCACCGGTGTTGCCCTGTCTGAGGCAATGCAACAGTAAGTTAGTTACCTATGAAAAGCAGAACAGGATTCTTGATCATAGCACAAGCTGTCTTTCAGTCTGTGAAAGCTTTGTGTAATACAGTACGGTGACTTTCAAAATCAAATGATTTTTGCATTGAATAAAACGCAATAGGCAAAATGTAACTGATGATTTAATTGGATGTGTTAATAAATTGCTACAACCACAAAGGGTTTTTAAATCATTTGATTTGAAGCACTGGAATGAGCCATTGACAGTGAGCAATAGGTCTGAAGTGTGTTTAAAAAGGGCCATCACAAGACAGGTGACAACCCAAAGCAGAAGGGATGGGTTTTAAAAATGAATATGTTGTAACAGAGGTATCAATATTTTCACATCGAAGGTAGCTTTAAGAGCTACGCTGCTTCGGAAACATGTATTAAGTTCAGATTGTTATTTCAAGTAAGTAAATGATTCTTAGATGTACACAATTGTCACTTGTGTTACTTTAATTTACATCCCTCACATGGTAATTGTAAAGTGTCCACAATTCAACATCTTTGTGTTCTTAGAGCCAACTTTGTTTACATTCCTCAACCTGCCAAGTCTGCACCTGTTCTGAAAAAGATTTCTCATTGTGGCATCATAATTATACTGATTTTTATTCTGTCTTGCTTTTGGAAAGCAGCTTGGATTTGAACATTCTTCAAAATGTTGCTTTTGTCTGCCAATAACTCTTTTGTGTTTTATAAGCACATTGCTACTGCTGAAAGTGAATTCCCAATATAATGCAGTACAGAAAAAGCACTGAAATGAAGTGTTTATTATGATTTGTAGCTAGTCCAAGATAACACTGAAAAGTCTTCTCCACTACCCTTGCCAAAGGATTTGCAATTCTGGGTGGTGTTTAAATGAAAATATTAAAACAAAGCATTAGTTGGACCAGCATTTGTATGGCTTAATTTAAAGTTAAACTCCTTGTGGGATGTGTTAAAGAGTTCCAGTATTTCCCATTAAATCTGGATTCCTAAAGAGAGTACTAATCTGAGAGCTGTTTGACAGGTGCAAATGTAAAGAGGGACAAGGAGCCATTGATCTCTACATAGCAACAAACTAGCACAAAAACTCTCCAACTAATGCCATGAATCAAGCAAGCATATCCGTTTTCCAAAGGCTTCTCTTTATTAATACCTTCTGACAAATCGATAATTAGAAAGGTCTTTCCCAATAAGCCTCTCTGTCTGTATGAGCAGGCTGGTCTCACAGCAATCTTGCTGTACTGAAACGCTGTTGTCACCACACATGCAGCCCCCCAAAGTTGAAGGCAGCAGTCGATTTCCTCAAGTGCTTCTGAGGTAATCTAAGACCAGAAGTCCCCAGAAATCATTTTTCCTGGGGCTCGGAAGGAGATGGGAGGAGGAGCTGGGCTGGGCCCAGTACCCATTGAATCGGAACCTCTTCATTTTAAGAGGCAGACCGGGCCTTGATCGCTGCACGAATGGGCTAATTAACAGCTGTGCGTCCTGCGCAGAAATGTGCAGCTGATCCTACGCAGCCTTAAGCTTTTAATCTGGACACTTACGTTGAAGTTCACAGTCCAGTTTAAAGCAAACAGATTTCATCTATCAGTGCAGATTTCAAGTCTACCAAACCATGTTTGTTCAGGATTAGAAAGAATTTAGGGGATTTTAGAGGGAAGTGCGAAGCACCTGAAATGAGATTCATGATGCAGGGGGATGCACTGTAGGGCTAAGTATATAAGGAAAAGGGGTTAAAAGGATCACATTCCTCCTGGGACTTTGTGCCAATCAGCTATTAACATTCTGATATACTGACCCTAAACACAGAACCTAGCCTTGTCAGACTGAACCGTTTTCACTACAGAATCACCCCAGTTTTAATGAAGCAAACATACGAGCTGTCATATGCATGCGTTTATTTTCTGCTCCCTTTAGTGATTCTGGGCGGAGTTACCTCTCATTCCAGGCTGTTCATTATTATTTTCAAAAAATGTGTGCTGTGGTATTGCACATTCCTACAAACATAGCAGAAAATGGAATCTTAAATGTTTTAACAGTTCAAGTTTAGAGTACATTAAATGAGGAAAGCTTAGGTGAAGTTACTTAATGAAAAAGTCATTTTAGCTCAGTAACACGATGTGTGATGTATTGGATAACCGGTTGGGGCTGTTTGATTCTCTAATTCCCCAGTTTGTCCCTCTTTGTTGCAGATGCACTGGGAATGGTGCTGGTGCCTCAGCAGGGTAAAGAAGGTCATCTTACAGTTGAAAAGTCATTCTTAGGCAGGGTTTTCAACTCTTCATCAATATTTTCTGTTGTGTTTACTGTAGGTGGTGTTTAGAACAGGCTTTGAAGCTCAGGCTAATAGCTCGCATACCATTTCAAGGAAACGTGAAGACATAAGCGTAGGTGCAGCTGGGCACCTACAGCTGTGTAACCTCCTTCAGCAGGTGCTGTGGAAATGGTCAAGCTCTCCACACATTGGTTGTGAACTCTCTACGTTGTGAGCATCATATTGAATGGGAATGCCAAGAATAGTCTTTGAGGGCTGTAATCCAGCAGGCTCGCTACACATCTTTAAATCTTATTTAATTAAGTAATTAAATTCAGTGATTGATTTCAGTCATTAACCACAAACTCTTAACTGGACCATTTTATCACTTGTCCTCAGATCTTAAGACGTCACAAATTATGTATTGTAGAACTCAAAGACTGCTCTAGGACACCCCTGTTATTGTACAACAGTTAATGGCAGGATAGCAGCAGTGCAAGTGTAAGAATTCGCTGCAATACATAGACAGATGAAAGATAGATAATGGAGGCAGGATGATTTAAGAGGTAGAATCACTGCTCCTTCTTCTCACCGATTTAAACCCCCTGCTGGAATTGCAGTGCTGAGTTGCGCTGTGCTAAGACAGTTTCCCTTGAATGTGTTGAGCCTTCCCTCAGGCTTCCTGCATTTTCCTTTGTAGATTTAAAAGAAAAATGAAGGCAAATAAAGTTAAAACCAAAGACCTAATTGATACCTCAGATACGCGTTTCTGTTTCTCCCATTGTACCATTCGGGTGGACCTGGCAAAGACGTTTGTTGCCTAGTGATGTTAGAACAAGTCATTCAAAAGCTGCATATCACTGTTTTCAGTTTCAAGTAGAATTCAAAAACCCCTCAAATTAGCAGTTAAGCAGTTTAATTCAGGGAGTCATTTATAAGTACTTAATTCCCAGCAGTTAGATAATCTAATTAAAGCTGCTAGTACTAGGCTTCTTAATTTCCAATTTGTCAAATTAACAGGTGTGTTTTGTCATTAAAAGTAGTAGGGAAAAACAAATATTGAAACATTTTATGAAGCCTAAGCCTTTGGAAAAGCAGCCATGCTTTTAGTGCTGTTTGTATTGTGTGGCGGTTGTAGTGAAAGTTTTGAGCTCATTTTGAATGTCACAATGGGCTATTTTCTCCAAAACTTTTCATCAAACAACATTTTTCTATGTAGATTTCTTTATACAGCAGACCCTCGTTTCAACAGACTAGCAGGGGGGACAGGGTGTCCATTATTGCCAGATGTTCGTTAAATCACAGATGACATCTTTTCAACTCCAAAACAGCCTATTATATGAGAAGTATATATGTATACGTATTATATGTATGTTTTCATGATCTTCTGACTTATGTTTTAGCAATTACAGTGACCACAGCCAATAAAATTGTTCCAGTGCTTTCATATGTTTTAAATATACTGTTTCAAATTAACTATATCATACAAAATATCCATCATAAACAACGGATCTACCACCACAGCGCACCACTGATATTCCTGAATTTGAAATGTATGTACTGTAGTATTTATTTTTACCTTGTTTTGTTATATATGTACTTCCCCATTCCCTGTTATTGCTGGGAAAGTCCAATATTAATGATTTTACACACTTTTCCCTTTAGCAGATTTTATCCGTTAAATCCTAAGTCGGTAAGAGAAGTGTAGTTTTTGTCATGCCACCCTATAACCAACAGAGGAGGGATAGGGCTCAAGCACATCAATTCCATCCTTTTCCACTGACGCAAGTCATGTACTTCTTTATTTCATTGTGAGCTCCACAGTACCTACAGGAGAGTTAACATCAAGCAGAGGAGTGGTGACTTACTGTCAGTTACTGACAGTCCTGCAGGCTTACTGGGTTTGAGGTGCACTAAAGCCATGGAGACACATCAGTCTACCGTCCTGAAGAGCACATTTACTAACTGAGCCAGTCACAAGCCTCAGAATTAAGGAAATATGTGTACTGTATGTGAAGAAACGTTGCACAGTAACAAGCTATTCTGTGTTATGTCTTATTTGGGCCATTGTTTAGCTGGGAAATGAATGTGGTTTCAGAGTGTCAGTGTAGTTAAAAAACTATTTTAGAGATCATATATGACGTTACAACAGATGTCATGTTGTTCACATTATTGCTCCATTTTTTTCTTTCTTTTTCAATACCATTGTCTAAGTTTGTGACGATAAATACACTTATCTGGCCGTACAGTCTGCACAGTGAGTTTGTTTGAAAACGCTTTAAAAAGGCCATAAGTGGGCTACCAGTAAAATTGATAATATGTGTGCCACTATTCTTAGCATATTTATCACTGTAATGGACAGCTCGTCTGAAACCCAGCTTCCTATCGCTGGCAGCAGGCAGTACCTATCAGTTAGCCCATTGTCTTAGTGTGCAGTTGATAAGAATGTGTTGTTCAACAATTTGGATGCTCATTTTTATCTGCATAGAGCACTGTGTTTGCATATACCATGGCAACCTTTTTTGGCTGCTAACCTGTGTTCATAAACTGGTGGATTTAGCCAGAGCCAATGTCAGAAAAACCACCTTGGCTTTTAAAGGGAAAGCAAGAAACAGCTCTCCTGCTAAGTGAAGAAAAAAAGATATGATAGACAATATTTGTCATTGTTAGCTTGCCTTGTTTAAAAGGTTGTGTTTTATCACTGCGGCTTTTGCTAGCAATCTGTATGCCCAGTGATTTCAGTACATTTTCTCAATCTGTAAATTGTTAAAGATAAAATCAATGATGCTGGGCCGGCCTCTCTCTTCAGTTTTCATAAGGCAGCAGTATGGAGAAGTAAGGAGGACTCTGGCCCAGAGTATGTTGGGCTCAGATCTCAAATGCAGTGCTGCTGTTATATCCTTTACCTACCTGCAAATGCATGCCCAGCTGTTAAAATGGGTCTCTAGGTCATCATTGTGAGAATGATTGATTCACCTGGTAAAATAAAGGAAAAACATAATTGAGTAGAGGCACATTTTTACCTTTCACAAGGTTTTTTATCCTCTTGCGCCATATCTCCTCCTTTATTTTGAGGAAATGTCTGAAAAGTGATACTTTTATAGCCCTAGAACGGCACTTTGGGATTGTTGAATAAAATAAAATGCGTTTCTGCCCCATGTTGGGGGGAAAAAAAATCTTTAAGGAAGAAATGGCCATTTGCCAGTAAGCAAATAGCTGTAAGCCATTGAGTTCAATATCAGCTTTGGAAAGTCATATTTAGGAGATTGGACTGAGTTTTCATTTTATGGTTTTAGAAATGAAGGTATGGACTCCTAATCACACCTGCTCCACCGTGTACTTGTGCCAAGATATAGCTTTCTCTGCTGTTAGTAAATTTTATATCATTATTACCTACGCTTACTGATTTTTTTTCTTTTTCACACTTAAGAAATTACTCAAGTGAGCCAGCCAAGTATAATTTACTTTTCACACTAGCTTTGAATATGGTATCAAATGCGCCTCTGAGCTGCAGTTGCGAATGTCGCTCTTCACACTGATGTGTGCACAGTGAAATTAAATCACGTCTGGTATCTACACGCCTGCCTGGATCATGTGGCACTCATGTCTAATGCAGTCATCAATGTCTAGCCAAGCAATTCTGACGAATTAGAACTTCTTTGGCTTGAAAGGCTTTTTTTTCTTAACGAGTCAAACGTTGCACGTGGAATTTTCATGAGCAGGAGAGTTGTGTGGTGAAAAGGAACAACTCGCCAGAGTGCATCCGTAGTGCTACCCCATGTAAATGGATGAGAAATGTTTTGTTCACTCTCCTTGGCATTAGATGTTTGTAGTTTTGCCACCTTTTCTGCCCTTTTTTTTAGAGAGAGCGCCCCCTATTTGGGTATAGAAAAACCCATATAGAAATGGTGTCACGAACTGCACGCAAACACACAAACGCTCCCACATTCTCACGAGCACATTTCACTTTAAATGTCCACCAATTAACGCTGCACGCTTTCCTGTTTTCACCCTCGCTCTCCTCTTGGCCCTTGCTCACTATTGAGGTTTCTTTGCTGAGCTACTATACTTGGATTAATATCCTTGGAAGACTTGGATTTCACGCTTCTGTCCTCACTGGCTTTGACTACTAGCAACTGTACCCGACCACGACTTTGCCTCTCGTTTAGGAATTGTTTGATACAGAACCTTAATAACATCCTGACCAGACGCCACCGGAGACAGCTATGCACAGGGTCCTATCTCCTCCGGCTGCAACTCCTGACAAATGGTTAATGATACAATGCACAGTGAGGATATTAGGTAACTAAAAAGGGTGGCGTAAGAAAGTCTGCTTATATAAAAGTAGCCCTTTGCTTAACAGGGAGAAGCTAGGTGTCTTTTGTTAATGAGATGGTTGTGTCGGCTACAGCTGAAAACCAGGCAATGCCCAGGCCATTGAGAGAGCCTGTGTTTCTTCACACTTAATCCGTTCCATTAATAGCCAGCGTCAAGGCTGTACAAAGAACACTCTCTTGCGTCACACCCAGCCTTTCTTAGGCTTCCTCCCATGGAGAGAGGCTCTAAAGCCCAAGTGGCTTTTCATCTTCAGCTCCAGCAGTGTTTGATCCCAGCACCCTGCCCAAACATCGCACGTCTGGTAGGACCAGGGAGCCACCCATGGGAGAGAGGAAGTGTCTGCAGCAGCTGGCCCTGTTTGCAGTCTTTCCTTTTTTCTCTCTCTCATTCTGGCTGGCCTTGTGCTGAAACGCCTTTTGCTCATCTACATTCTGCATTTAAGGTGGTCCAGAAATCTCGGCGCCTCAGAATTCACGCATATCTGGGTTGGTGGTAAATAACAATAATGTTTTTTAATCAGCTTCCTCACAGTGCAGAGGATACAGTTTCTGTTAGGATGACAGAATGCTGCCTTGAGTCTTTCAGTGTCACTGCAACAGTTTGGACTGCAGACATTTTTAAAACACTATGAATGTGCTTATTGAAAGTTTTCTCAGTCTCTTGTAATATTCGGGTAGTAATGTATATAAAGTGTATTTGGAGATTTCAAAGTGACTTCCAGTACTTGCTGCTGTCCCCCTCATTCTAATATGAGAAAAACTATTTTCAGCTGTTACGCATACTGTACTATAGTGGAGCCGTGGTAGCTCAGACGGCAAGGGCGTCTAGCTCCTAACTGGAAGGTCCCGGGTTCAATCCCAGGTAGGGGCAGGCGATGTAGCTAACTCTAATTCCTTCGAGACGGCTCCCAGGTCCCCTCAGCCTGCTTTCCGAGTGAGTACCAGGGGTTAATCCTTCTGGGGGTAATAGGCGGTCCGGAGTATGATGCTGGCCACATCACCTCCACTTCCAGTGTTGGATGGTTGAGAAAAATGGTGACCCTTGCCCCCTATTCCCCATTCTCCATGGGCCTTTATGGCCTGAAAAGAGACCTACCTACAGTACCTACCTACACATACTATAGTAGTCCTTTTTTCAACTTTCCTCAAGAAAGGCTAGTTATATACAGTGCAAAAGTATTCCAATCCTTGTACTATTTTCTTATTTGTTGCTTGCAAGTTGCAAGTAAGTTGCAAGTAATATTTGAAATACACACAACCTATGCCATACTTTCAAAGCAAAAATGATCTTGGAGACTTCAGTTCTAAAACCGGGACAGAAATTCACCTTTCAGCAGGACAGTGACCCAGAGCTACACTGGGGTGAGTTAAGAATTAGGAAATGGATGTACTGTATCTGAGTGACCCAGTCAAAGGACTGACTCGAATTCTGTTGAGAATATGTGGGAAAACCTGAAGACTGCTGTCCATAAGCAATCTGCATGCATATCTACCAAGAAGACTTGGCAGAAATTGCACCAAGTCGGTATCCAATGTTGGTAGCAACTTACCCTGAGAGACTTGCGGCTATAATTCCTTCAAAACGTGCTTCCACTAACTATTGAGTTCACTGACTTCACTGACTACTTAAGCTGTCAACTTATTTTAGTTTTTCCACTTTAGTTTTCGCTGACCCTTAGCAGTCTTCTGTTTGAACATTCAGGTTGTGAATAAATTATTATGTTGAAAAAGAAGTGCAGGCATCATTTTGTAACTTCAGAAAACAGGGCCACCACAGGAAGGGTCTGAATTCTTAGGTTTTCTTAGGTTTTCTTTTATTAGAAAGAAACTCCTGGTTCTAATATTCTTGTGTCTTTTCTAACATGGTGGCCTGTTGAAATGTAGACAGTGTTGTTAATGTTTTTATATAACCAATGTGATGTTTTGGAACCCTTCAGCAGTTCAGTGTAAGAGTTTAATTCCTCTGCAGGGAGTGTTCAGACTCTTCCTGTGGTTGGGCGTGTGGTTGCTGACAAGCAGAGGAGGGAGAAGCTGGCATCCTGAGGCACTGCTGGCACTGAGAAACCACAGATGTCCCCAGACTTCTGCTCTGCCCGCCCGGCAAGGCTGCCTCCTTTTAAGTCACTTGACAACCTTTAGAGATCATCTGTGGGCATTGTGCTGCACGAGGAGATTGTGCTTCAGAAATGAAAAGCTGGAACCAGCTGATAAGCCGCTCAAAGAGATCCTTTCTAAAGGGTGAAGATTGTCGAGTTAAAGAATGAAGTACAAGTGTCTCGCTGCGCTGGGTTCTGTGAGTGCAAGGCTGAGGCTCCACAGCAAATAGCAGGTCACCTCAGCAGGCTTGTAAAGCTGGAGTGTTTCAAACATGATACACCTCAGCCAGCCCGTAGGGAGCACGAGGGCGAGAGGAACAGCCTCTTTTCCTCTGCTTCTTTGTGTCCATGTCAGGGAATTTGCTGCGCATGTAAAGATTGCTTTCATTGCAACATCTGTGCCACACCACACTAGTTCCAGAAGTGATTTTACTACAGATTTACTGTCACCAATGCTCTGGAGTTGTTCTTTTTATGTGATCAATTAGCTGACTCTGTACATTTTTTCCAACCACTACAGAAACCATTGTTCTGTCACTCCAGAAGCAGTATATTATAGACTCACCCTGCTAAATATACACTCCACAAACTTTTAGCAGCTCAAGCTTTTGGTTTAATCTCATTGCAATCTCATTTGATACGCACAGAGTTTATTTACCTTTCATTATCTCTCCACTATGTGTACTTGGCATAACGGGTTTCATTTGGGTGTTGCTAAAGCGTGGATGGATGATTTATGATGATGATTTTTTACTTCGTACTTCACTTATTTTTGAAAGAATTACCTCAAAAGGTTATTTTTTAATAGAGATATCACATTAGGAGGTTATTTGTCTGTCTAATATTAACGCTTTTTTTCTCACTTCGGGCCTGGTCAGTACTGGGATGGCAGAGACCTTAGGAAATCCAAGCTGCCACTGTAAGTGGTTTTGAGGAAGACCAGTAGGTGGTGCTCTCCCTTTTGAACCACGACATCCAAACCAGCGCTCCAACGTGCTGTGCGATTGTTACAACCCCAAGTGTCTAGGGGTAAAGGGGTGTATCATTAAGGATAATTCTTTTGGAGGCAGGTGGGTTTTGGTGAGGGACTAGGAAGTGTGATAACAAGGGTAAGGAACTAGAGTGGTGCCTAAAGAAAAGAAAATAACAAACAAAATGGAGCTGGCTAGGAAAGTGAGGGAAAGCTAATCTGACTACAAAAGAAAACCCGAAACACACGGTCTTCGGCGTCTTCAACACCCTAGCTTACCTCCACTGACTACCCAAAACCAAGACAAACGGCACTCACCCGTACAAAACTAGTGTACTAATACAAAATCAACTAAGTGTGTAGAATGTACCCAACAACCTAAACTTACCTTATACACAAAAGTTCACACAAAATCACAAGTGAACTAGGAATACAAATAAGGGAAAACAAGAGTAATCAACAGGAACAGGGTACAAAAGAACAAAAAAGTGTAACATATAACAAGTTAGGACAAGGTAAAGACAAAACAAGGATAAACACACAAACAAACAAAAGTACAAAGAAACTAACAGAAAACCAACAAAACAACAAAGCTGAAGCAATAACCAAAAGCGAAGCAATAACCAAAACCAAGCGGGACCGAAGTCAAACGAAAGGCCTTGTGCTTCAGAAAACCTCCATGTTATATCCTGAATAAGATGGACTCTGATTGGCTGAGAAGCTGATTGATGGTGACGTCATACTGAAACAGTGGTATAATGGTGGGCCAATGGGGGAGGGAGAACAATCAAGGGTCAGCAGTGTGGAACATAACAAAAACACACAGACCACACACTAGGATGTAACAGCGATAGGTGGTGCCATCCATCAGATTAGAGCTTAAACTGAGGTCTTGACTAGTTGGTCATTAAAGATTAAAGATCCCTTGGCACTGTTTGTAAGAGTAGTGGTGTTAAGTAGGGGTGTCCTGGCTAAATTCCACCCCGGGCTTGAACAGTCTCCCCCTTAATTCAATTTGTAAAAAAACAAAATCACTTTTCCACTTGATCTGCTGTGCTGTGCTGTGCTGCAGCTGGAGCATAATGGCTGCTGTGTGTCACCAAGGTGCTGCACTTCAGTGGCGGATGAAGTGGCTCCCACCTGTATACTGTGTGTGATGTGTTTTGGGATCCTTTATGATGAAGAACCCTATACAAATAGAAGCAATTATGGCTGTACAAGCTTTCCTGTTAGCTGACATTTCTGTCATTGTCTTTGTTGTTAATACAGCCCTTTTATTAATTTTAATATATGTTTTTCAAGGCATAGCTTTCTCCTACAATAAAAAATGCTGCTTGTGTTTGAAAGTTGGAAACTGGAGTTTTCACGTTAGGAGTATTCATTCAGGAATGAGAGGAGTTTTTTTTTTTTCCTGGTAGAGAATCATGTCTGGAAATGCAAAAATCTTTTTCAGTGGACAGTGGAACTGGTTCTGGTTGGTTTTTCCCTGTGATATCAACCTCTATTTATAAACAAGTAAAAATAAAAAAAGCACAAAATAGGAAATGAAAGGAAAAGCCATTCAGAGGATATGCAATGAGTTCTCCATTGCTGTTGAAAAGAAGCATAAACAAGAATCCCCCTCTGTTCATTTTATGACATTATTAACAATGAACTACCTTAAACCGTCCTCAACCAGAATGCGCTACTCTGCATAAAAAAAGGCAATTCAAGTTGATATTTAATGAACTGTTGACAAACATTCATCCAAAAAGTTGTGTATAAAACAAGAACAAATTCTTAATCTATTTTTACACGAACATTGTAAAGGGAAAAGGAAACAGCGTTTAGTCTTGTTGAAAAGAAAAAGATTTTGCACCGAAGCAAAAAAGCTTAGAATGTTGTACTGTTTTCTTTTGACTCTTCTTTTTTTGCTAACCACACTATCCAACAATTTGAATGTTATGTCAGAGTTTCCACCTTCTTTTTTTCTCGTCCTTCTGACAAGCTGTGCCACGCTTTAACTTCGCTTCCCTTCTCTGCAAGGCTGCTTCAGAAAATGACACGCTGTCTGGTAGATGTGCCCTGTAAATATGCATTAGCCAGGCTCGGCATCGTACAGGATCTGGAAATGGAAGGCAGTTAATTCACGGCAAATGGCAAATATTGCTAAAGGAGCACATCTGCAGCCATGTGCAAGTACCCATTAATTAGGTCTAACAAATTCTCCTCCCTCCTTCCTTCAAGAGAGATCATTTACTCACTGCATATTCAAGTGCAGATTTAAAAGACAGTTGGAGGAAAAGGTTGCCAACCGTGCACAGATCTCTGTCCATTTGAAATTGCACTGGAGAGCAGTTAATTAATGGATCCCAAGGTAAAGGGTTCTTCTCTGACAATGCTGGCTTCAAAGCCGGCCTTCACAAGCGTGGAGCTGACATTCCTCAGACTCAGTGTGGTGCCTGTGAAAGAGAACCTGTGGGACGCCAGGGGCAGGGTTGTGTTTAGCACACGAGGAGCCGTGCTGCAGTTTCCAGTTTCACATTTCACAAGTTGCCATTGGAGCAGTTATTGTGCTAAATAAGATGGGAAAGAAAGCTGGAACTGACCTTCTGGGGCTTGTGGATTAGTGAGGCGCTGTTTTGTTCTAGTTTAGGAAGTTTAAGATTCAGAGAAGGACCCTATAGCTGCCTAATATAGACAGTGTCCTGGATTGTGGCAAGAAAACAGTTGTACAGGGAACCTTGCATTCACACTTACGTTTAAGAGTCTTAAACTGTTAAAACCAGTAATGTTCACTTTCCTTAATGGAGTGTGGAAAGACATGCTATCACACAGGAATTGTATACAAGGAAACCTCTCGTTTCATTGAGATTGAGGCTTTTTTAAATTAGCATTTATTTGTTATTTTTACGTTTAAAATATATTATTCCAATTATTGTTGTAAACAAACTTACTTATTGCTATTAGGGTATTTGGTTGCCTGTAAATCATGAGCTAATTTTGAGGTACCACATCTGGGGGGTGTTTGGTCAAGAGAAGGTACAAGTTTTTTAACAGTCTAAGCATTACTAAAGTAATCACTGAAATTGTTTAACTGATCATTGTGAAAAGGTTACTGCAGGTCTGGCAATTCATGGTTACACAAAAAGATAAATGAGAAGGAAGTGTCTTGATGCTTAACAGGAGATCAACACCAAATGAAAGCTCCTCATTTCCTGTATCTGGAACATCTCCATGGGCTGTAATGAAATACAGAACACCTGTTCAGAATGGTTCTGACCTGAACTGATCAAGGTTTGCACTAACTGCTATACGGTTACAAAAGGCTGCCACTGTCTCTTCTTTCTACAAATGGTTGCCTATACAAGGAGTGTGACAAGGTTACTCATATGTTAGGGATCCTCAGCCTGTGACCTTGTCAGGACTCGTCACTGCAGTGCTTTTATACAACCAGTATAACTTATAAATTGACCTCCCTAATTATTAATTAGACAGTGATTGCTCAGGCAAAGAAGATGATAGGAATGTGTCCACAATTTGTGTACCCCGATCTAGTGTTATTGAAGGCAGGAACGTTAAAATCATTTTTTGAAGCAAAATATTCTAAATGATAAACAGTATATATATGTTTAATATGCTTCGACTCCCCTGGGACCCTGAATTGGAAGGAGTGGTTAGAAAATGGATGTATATTTCTGTATTATATGTATATTTTATATTAACAGTATATAAATGAACTTAACTGTACTAGAGCAATGCTGGAAACATTCTGGTTTTAGTATTATGTTTCTAATCAATGGTTGATACAAGCTTTAACAATAATGTGTGGAAAAAAGTTATGTGCTTTGACTTAAGTTTTTACAGCTTTTTTTAATTTGTACAGTTAAGCCTTTTAGCAATTTAGTTTTTATTATTTATTGTAAAGAATCAACAAGAGCAGAGCTTGTGATATGCTTTGCTCTCCCTTATGATAAAACCGTTGCAAAAGATATCTGAAATGTAGAGTAGGACACTGCATAAGCTGTCATATTTAAAATACTGTATTTATTTGTAACCATTTTTAAGGTTAACACAAAGCTGTCTACTGCCAAGTTCAAATTGAGTAATTTGCATAACAGACATGCCAAACTCTCAGACAGGGAATAATAAAAAATAAAAAATAGTATTGATACTAATGGTAATGATAGTAATAATGGTAATTATTTCACAATATTAAAATTCTAGATGTAATTATATTACTGAATTATTTCCCCATTCAATTTGAGATTTCCAGTTAAACAATGAATTATTACTGTTATATAGAGTAATAGTACTGAACAAATTATTAATAATTACATTTTTCATTTTCACTCAAAATTATAGTTTAATAATCATAGGTCAGACCACAGAGAAGTATTATCTTCTCTGTGCATTTCATTAAATGCAAAAATATTTTGAAATTCTTGTTTTTATAATTAATTTGGCATTGGTTACCCTTGTTCTTTACAATTGTGTAATTTAAACCAGGATTTAATATAGAAAATAACTTTTTGTTTACACTGTGCAGCTCAACTCCTGAGTAGTTGATGATTGTTTTCTTCTTGTTATTGTTATTATTACCTTAGCAGATTCTGTAATTAAGGGCACCTTGAAATATTGAAAAGTTAAACTAAGTGTGGGTATAAGGACAATTATGCTGAAGTACAGTGAGGCAGAAATAAAAGATAGTAGGCCTTGTACAAACTAAAAATGCAAATGCTACTCAAATAAAATGAAATAATAACATTTAAAACAGTGTGAAGAGAAGTAAAATGCCCTGCTGGGATGTATTCCATGTTATGGCAAATAAGTGCAGCTTGCAAGTTGTATGACCAGTTTGACAATGAAATGCAGTCCCATGTCAGAGTCACTGTTGATAGCTGAGCTAAACAGATAGTCCTGAGTAGGTGCCTGAAGGAGTCGGGGACTGAACAGTCAAGATTTCTGTGGGTAGCTCAGTCCACCACTGAGAAGTGAGGCAATAGTATGAATAGGCTTAGGGAGTGGGAGAGCAGAAATTGGGAACCAGTGTACTATGGCACACAGACACACAGACTTATTCAGGCAACGTTGAGTACTAGTGTTCTGAAGAGGAGCACCCAGAATTTGAAAGAAGTCTTTGGGTTGGAGTCTGGAGCTACCATTGGCATTTACCATTACCTTATAGGATTTTATATTATGTTGTATTCAACTTGCTTTAGTCTGCTTTTATTTGTAAACTTAGTTAAGCAATAACGAGGGATTTACCAATAAATTAAAAAGCATTCGTTGAAGTCATGAACGGGTGTTTTTGGGAGCATTTTATGTATTGTACATATCTTACCCACTATTCAAGATTTAGAGAAGCTTTAGCCTAAATATGGGTATCTGCTAAGCAAATAAAAATGTCATCTTTAATATACAGTTAATACCAAAATAAAATGTTGTTTTGAATAGACATCAATAAGTGCAGACATTCAGCCAATCCCATGATACCACTTTTCCCCAATAAGTGCAGTGTCTAATCACACTAGGAAATTGTTTTGCTTTAGAGGATGTCAAACTTCAAAGCTATAGAACACGGAGAACATCATTTCTGTCTCAATTTGCAACACAGTTATTTAGAATTGAATTTTAAATCCAGAACTCATTCCAAAGCATGTGTGTTCTTTTCCCTCATCAGCTCTGTTGTTACTACTAACTTATTTAAAGTTTTTATCCAAAGCATCTTACCTTAGCCATTTATTCAGCTGTATGTTTCATGAAACATGCTCAGAGATGCAACAGCATTGTCTTATCTAGGATATGAACCCACCACCTTCCAACCACAAGTCCAGAAGCCTGACCACTGCTTCACTATCATGAAATATAGAGCTGGCTGTACATGACGTATTCAGAAGCCGCATTGCTACCGTCCCAGTGTGAATTCCCCTGTGCCTGGATTCTGTGGGTTTGATACAGTTATAGTGGTACAACACTGATAACATCCCCAGTGGGAGCCCATGTTGCTTTGCTGTTCCACATCAACACAGATAGGAAATCTGTTTTCTCTGGGCTTTAGAGAAGAATCTTGCAAGAAGGCGCCATTGCATTTTGTTCAGAATGACCTTTGTTTCCTTAAACATAAATTTAGATTCAATGTGTCACTAAACAAATAATTTAACACTGTGTTCCGCAAAGGTTACAGTATTGTAATTTTACAGATGTAATATATGAGTTTTATATTGTAGTATATGTTTTGAAGAGGAAAGACCTCACAGATGGTTCTTTATAATTGTTCAGCCTTTCACATTCAACAGATTGGTGAAGTTCCATTTGGGTCAGAAGAGGAAAAATGTTTGTTTCAGGGCAGTACCCAGTGAGCTAAAATCTGTGGTACTACACTGTTTTCAACACAATTAAGCCAATTATACATCTTAATTCAGAAAAAGCCCCTTGACTGTAATAGTGGATCAGCTCTGAGGTTTACAGGCCCATCCATAGCAGAGACTTTCATTGTTCTGTCTGACATTATAACCTATTATAGTCGTTTAAAATGCAGCAACAGCTCCACATTGGTTTTTAAAAGACTTATAGTATGCTGTGGTTCATAAACTCAGTAGGATTTCTCTACCAACCTAGTGGTGAAGGGTGATCAGTTCATAATAGAAAACAGCTTTCTTCAATCAAGAGGTTTGAGTGGAGAGCTGCATCAGTGTGCGTTGGCTGTAAATGTACAAGTTAAGGTTAATCCCACACTGAAAAGGAGAAACACATTCCAGCTGTTGAGGCATCTTCGGGTGCGAAACATTGTTGGCCAAAACATTGTGTTTCTTTTTTCTGCTTTCCAGTGTGGAATTAGCCTTTATTTAGTCTTTAATCAATATGTCTTTGAAAACAGCAAATTTCTCTGAAACGTGTCATATTTTCCTTGGCTTTCCTTTTGTTTTTGTAAAAAGCCGGATAGCTTGGTAAAAATACATCCACAGTAAGGTAGGGAAAGAACTTTAATTGATCATTGTGCACAGAGATCTCCCATATCTACAATGGACATCTGAGGTTAGAGCACACCCACCGCTGTATCTCACATTGCTGAACTTGTCTGGAAATACTAAAACATACACTGCTTCACCTAGCCTTAGGAAAATATTAAGCTTTGCCTTCTGTATTTTACTGTAGTTATGCAGACTGGCTTTAACAGGAATTGATCTTTAGGAATCTGAAAAGAAAATAGTGTTGATAAAACTAATCCAGAGCAGTCTTCTAGGTCAGAAGAAGAAGAGTATTTATTTGAGAAACTTAAAAACATACCCCCAGGGTTGAATTTGTTTTCACTAATGGAGGTTTATTCGGTTGTAATATTCAATTTAAAGTCTAGGTTTTACATGCTTGAAATACTGTTCAGCACATTCTGTTGATTGTATTTGTACTTTACATAGAGTATATACTGCTATCTCTGTGGTTTCAACTTTGGACAGGGGAAGAGTATTTACGAAGACATGGCCAGCCAGGCCAGAGGAGATGCTTGTTTCTTCAGTAGAGCCCTCTCATATATTCAAAAAACATAAACAAGAGACAGAATAAAGGCACCTCAGGGGTTACAGAACTCTCTGCGGATTTTTGGAACAGCAAGCTATTAGCCATTACTGAAAATGGCCTTGTTGTTTGTATTCTTGAAATAATGGCCACCCTAATTACTATCTTTCTGGTGTCTTAATTTACACACCTCAGATGATGGAGTCACCATTAATGCCCATTACCAGTGAGGAGCCTTAATAATACACCCAGGGCGTACACAGCAGATTAAGGGTTACACCTCAGGGTAGACACTATCTTTTCATGGTACTTATGGAATTATGATGCAAAATCCATGTTTTGTTATAGCATATAATCTAAAATATTATAATTACGCTGACTGTTGGACATCAGGTTAGATAGCAATTGAAAGGATGTGTTTGCTGTCTAAACAACAGAGCATGTTGTAACCCTTTAATTCACATCATAGTACAGTACCTCTGGCAAACAGATTATCTAAAGCAGTGTAACAGTGATGTCTTCACTGGCTTCTCATTACACATTTAATTTTATTCACATTTTGGACAATAAAAAATCAAAACCAGAACATTTTCGCGAAAGGGGAACAAAAGTCTGTTTTTAGTGGTGTTTTTGGTGTGAGGAATTAAAGGTTCACAGTCCTGCTCACGGTATTCTTTGTGCCTGACTATGTTTATGCTCTCATTTGAATGGCTGAACTATTTTTTTTTTCAGAGACTGAGACAACTTCGAGAATCATTGTGGTTGTGCAAAATGGGCGCATGAAAAGGCAGCTTAAATCTTTAGATTTGTATAGTAACATTAAGTGTATAAATTTGTGTAAACTTATATAACTCGCTCAGTGCCTTTTCTAGAGTTTCATTTTCTTTAACTTTCAGACAGTAGCAGGCACCGATGCATAGCTCAGCTGTAATTGAGGGATAATTCAGGAATGAGGTTTGGTGAACAGCTGACCCTCCCTTCACCCACTGCTGCCTAGCTTGGTAATCCTTGCACAGCTCTCCACTGCCTCTACTCAGGCTGAGGAGTTACAGTTTTCATTTTCTCTCTCATTTTATTCTTTATTTTTCATTTGTTCTTTCTGTGGAAGACACAGTAAATGTACTTTATGTCTTAAAACAATTTCTGTGATCTGTCTCCTGGCCTTGACCAGTATGGCGTTGACTAGAGCCTGATTTGTAGTTTTAATGTTTTGAAAGGCCGTAAATTATTTTCAGTTCAGTAGGGACCAGCAGTGTCTGTGAAAACATCTCTTGTGTGAGACCTCACATACCTCTATCATGTTTACTTTTTTCTCCACTTTCATTAGCCTTACCTATGTTCCATTTTTGTTGGTAATTTAAGAACAATAAACTGCATAGAATGTGAAATATTTAACAGTGAACAGAACAATACAAAATATCCCCATGAACAATCAAGACTTCACAGCCTCCCTCAATGTTATGTAGTTGGCTTTGTGAAAACTATCACAATTTATGGTCTAAACCAGAACAATACAGAAGTGATTTAATAAAAAAAATCCCTTCAAGCATTTTCATATAGGGACGAATTTAAAATAATGGCTAAGTGTTACGCAGGATTGCACACTTTCTGAAACCAGTTCTGTTTGTCTTTGGTTTGACATAATTTAATGTTATTAAAATCATATGCTCTGACCATTGCCTTTTCCACATAGTGAATTCATACATGGAAGATATTCTGACCCTCTTAAAATGCAATGAGAAGATAAGATACACCAAGCTAGCATCCAGAACTACCAGATTTGTTTCATTGCGCTCAGCTGTTGCAATTAAATCGTGCTTGAAAGTATTAATAAGGTGTTTACTCTGAACTTCATTTACTGCAGCATAATATTAAGTAACTGAAAAAGCAACAATAATCTGAATGCACTGAAGTGTGGTTTTTTTCTTTAAAACAGCATGAAATTTTAATATGCCAATACACACTGTTGAAGGACTGAAATATAATTTTTGTTATTGAGTACAATATTCAAATTGTTTAGCTGCCCAAGCTGCAAAGAATTGTTGAAATTCTAACAGTCTTGTTTCTGCAAGTGCATACAGGAGGGCATCTGCTTCGGGTTTTCTGAAATCAGCTGTCAAGGCAAGGACATTTCTGTCCTTCCAGCTAAAACAGCCTTTGGGTTTCAACAGCAAGGAAAGTGGTATTTTCTGATACTGAGGAATGCTCATATTTCTAAACTGGAATAACAGTTTGAAAGAGAGTTTAAACCTGCCAGTTACATATACGGATTCCCAGTCAAAGCACATGTCTTGGATTTGGCATGAATAGTTCATTGCTATAGTGTTTCTGGCATTTCCAATAATGAGCAGATACATTTGTTCAAAGTATGAGCAATATTGCCTTTGGTATAACAAAATGTAGTTATACAGTTTCATAACAACATTCACTCTGTGTTGGATATTGAGTTCGATTAAGAATGCCCAAATGAGTAAATTAAGAAAATGTATTGTAAGAGGACAGAAGGTCCAGACAAAACCACAATCCATAGAAAACAGTGGAGAATGACTTGCCATCCTCTGTTTCATGACCAAGTAATGGAAGATGGTTGTTTGCTTGACAGTTAAAAACCATGAAAGCAGAGGCTTTCAGTAGTTGGTCAGTATCTGATGTCTAAGTGAAGATATACCAAGATGCCAGGACCTCTGTTACCTACTTTACCAGAGGGAAGATAGAAGCAAGTGGAAGGTTTGGACTTTTTGGAATTTGGAGTGATAGAGTCTTGTTTTGATGCCAGCAAGCAGCTTGGCAGCCTGGCTGTATTTATACAGAGGAGATTACAAGAAGAAGTTTAGTTAAAGCTCGAGAGAGCTTGAGTTTTGTTTGCATATTATTGTTTTTTCCTTCACTGTGAATAAAGCGCCATTTTTTACCTTATGGCTGTGTATCTGTGTTTGTTGCTTGAGACCTACTTATTTTAAGAGACATGCTACCATACCTTGTCAGAATACAAACAGCCATTTAGAAATATGTTCTTTTAATTAAGATAAGAACAAAGGATGTGAGTACAGCATGGCTGAAAAATGCTTTCAGCATTACTGAAGCAAGCCTGTCTTTGAGAGGTGTTGCCCAGAGAATGAGAGGCACTGTGAGGAACTAGCAGCATCTTAGATGATACAGTATCATCATACCTGCCCAGAACCAGAGTGTTCGAAAGTAGCAACCATGACAAATGGCCATGGTACAGCACAAGAAGTTCCCAGAAGCAATATCCTTTACTTCATCAGACTCTTCTGGGTGCCAAAGAACATCTGAAGAGATGGCAGAGAGCATGGTGGAGGTTTTATTCACAGATTAATACCATTTTACCCTTGACAGACTTCACAAAAACGCAACATGCGTGGAGATGTCATGAGGTGTATTATGCTAACTGTTGCATCGCTCAAGGCAACCTGTGGGGCAGTTCAAATGTCGATGATGTTGGGAGGAATTTAATTTAAC
The DNA here is from genome assembly GCF_040954835.1 of Lepisosteus oculatus. Lineage (NCBI taxonomy): Eukaryota > Metazoa > Chordata > Actinopteri > Semionotiformes > Lepisosteidae > Lepisosteus > Lepisosteus oculatus. The sequence goes on along the minus strand of NC_090696.1, from coordinate 40,208,008 downwards.
ACATGAAAGCTTTTGGTGCAGTTTGAGGGGGAATTCACTGCTCAGTTATACATTGTCCCAGACCTTGGAATGAGTTTTCCCATTCCTGCAAGCTAATACAGATGTGTTAATTTGTTAGCAGGGTATTTCAAGGCCACATAATGACAGGATTATGATGGCAGAACTTCAGGAAAGTAATGTTAATGTATGGCTGTGGCAGGTTTGTTCTCCTGATTTGAATTCATTGACCATCTGTAGTCCTACAAACAAGAAACATCTACGACTGGGAAACCTTGGCCAGCTGGCTGCCGCTGTGCAAGAGGAGTGACAGAACATATCACAGCAGTCTTCCAGAGGCTGGTTTAGTCTGTGCTTCACACCGTCCGGATTGTGCTGCAGCTTAGAGAGAAACAGACTTGGTAATGTTTTCATTCTAACAATGAGTCACGTTTCATACTGAAAAGATATCATTATTCTTTTAACTGTTTTTGTTCACATTTTCTTTGATCTTTTCATCTTTTTTTCTTTTTTTTTTGCTTGAAACCGTTAGTTTCTTTTCTGCATCAGGATATACACGTTCTATAATATATGTATAAAGAATTATCTTTTGTGACACATAGTTTCAAGCCTAAAACCAGGAAAAAGTCCAGCAGTCCCTTTGCGGATTCTGCTCTCCACAGAGTTGCCAGTTAATCACAGCGAGTGGATCAGGTTACAAGTTAGCCTCGGGTGTCCGCATACCTACCTTGTAAAATTGTTCACACTTCAGAGCTCTGAGGGACATAGATCTTATACTTTATTGAAACCCTCAGCATTTTCACCGGGACCTTCAAATTTCCTTTTATTTAAGCTTGAAATGTAAAGTGTCCGTGAAGACGCATACCTAGAAACAAGAAAGCTCACACTGACCTATTGTATCAGGACTCTATGTACAGTACACACTCATTAATTACTGTACCAGCAAACCACTATGAACCCGTGGACATGGATTCAACTCTGTAAAGGCTTTGAGCTCGTTAATATTTTTATAGAACACACAGAATTGTTGTAATGTGATAGAGGGAGAAAGAACACCTCTCAAAACCACCCTGACAGCTTTTTTTGCTGTAATACGTTCCAGAGTTCTTCCTGATGACCACTGCCTCGGTAGATACGAAGTGGTGCTTTAAATGTTTAAGTAGAAAAATTAAATTATAACTCCTTTATCAGAAGGTACAAGGAGACTACAGAGGAATAGAAATGGCCCTGTAACGTGTCAGTACATTATATGAAACGACCAACTTGTTGAGGAAGGTCAAATCTTTTCATGAATTCTGTCAACTTTCTTCTCATAGTACTGTTATGTTAGTGAGATTATTGTCATGCTACCTGCTGCAGTGTATTTTAGCAAAGTTATCAGGAAGCCACGATTGATCATTTTGCAACCGCATTTTTTCATGCTTATTCTTGTATATCTATGAGAAGTTATAATTGCCACCATTCAAATAGGAAGGAGAACCAAAGCACATCAATCCATTTTCTAACTGCTTTATCCAGCACAGGGTCATGGGGAATTGGAGCCTATCTCAGCAAGCAACATGCACAAGGCAGGATGCACAGAATGCCTGTCCATCACAGGGCACAGACACACTCCCAGAAGGGCCAGTTTTATGCTACCAGCATGCCTTTGGATTGTCCATGCACATATAGTGGCACCACAGGAATTGAACCCATGACCCTAATGCTGCAAGGCAGCCATACTAATCACTGCACCACCATACTGCCAGATGAATATTCCTCATGTGACTTTCCCTACCCTAGATACTGCAGTGTCCACCAATGGCTGAAATAATGGCTTTGTCACAATACCTCTCTTAGGAAAAGACCTTTGGCATCTTCTTGCTACTGAGGAGAAGAAATTGCTAATAAACCATCACTGTTTGTTTGAACTTGTTGTTTGTGGCCAGTCTGAATTTAAAGATGAAGAAAACTTTTACAGAACTCAGATCAGAGAAGGCAGACAAACAGGCATCTATTACTAGTGTTCAGTCACTAACTAATTGTATGTTTCTTAATATCATACTTGGGCGAAAATAACATGGTTACTTTACTGTACAGCAATTTTGTTTTATTTAATTTCAGTAACAAATTACAGGGCTTTCACAGTACTGGAGATTGTGTCTGTTTTCCATTTATGCCATTCTGGGGCTTTACTTTTAATTATTAATCATTTTAAAGACACTGAAAAATATAATAGCTCTTTCCAAACCCTTGAAAGTAAATATGTTCTAACTCAGTTTATATCATGCCCAAATATAATAATATTTGAGATGTGGCTTTTTAATGTGTTGTCCTTCCAAGCTTCCAAACTTGTTTTAAGGTGCAGCATGTCTTCTGCTCGTCGCTTCCTAACCCATTGTACTGTATGTCGTGAAACAGGCCACCAGCTTAATCTGACATATGTTTTTGTTAGAAATGCAATGGAAATGTTTAATTTTCATTCAGCTGCAGAAACATAAACACTGAACACTTGTTTTTGAAAAAAAAACTTTTTGGTCAGCAGAATTTTCCATTTGCCTGAATGACTTTTGTCATATGCACCTGTGAAAAATCTGTCTATGTGTGATGGTGTGCATTTTTGGTTTTATTTAGCTGTAAAAACCTTACATTGTCTATTTAATGATGTCTTTTTGCCACAGCCGAGTTTTTATACCGAAATTAGCCTTTTTCTCACAGCTTATTTTTTTATATTGTATGTATACAGTCAATTTTACAGTATTTTGTTTTTGTAAGAGCAAGATAAGATTTAGTAGAAACAATTGCTTTTGCATTGATTTTTTTGTTAAATGTTTGAGGGTTTTGTATAAATTTGTAGGAAGTTAATATATTTTTCATTACAGCTGGGCAATCCAAAAAGGAGAAGCTGAAATAAGTATTTTTTCAAAGATTATAGTAATTATAACAACAGAATTGAGTTTTTTTCAAATAAAAGGTATTCTGGGTTTTGCCATCCAGATTGGTTTGGTTTGTAATTCTCGCCAGCATGCAGAGCACAAGTACACAAACCCAAAGAAACGTTGCAATCTGTTTTGAAATAAGACGACGAAGCTCTTCACAAGGGAAGACTGTGAGCCAAGATCAGCAACATGGGGTGGGGCTTTTAGATTCTCAAGGAGAACCAGCCTTCCTGAAGGAAGGTTCCTGATTGGAAGTGAACATCAACAATGCACAAAAAGTGGTCGTTTTTGTTTTATACTAAGCTCATGACCAAGCGGTGAGCAGGTGTAATCTCTTTGTCACCATCTGTGTTATAAACAATGGTATTTTCAAGGTTTTATAACTCAGCAGCAAAGATGTAAAGATCGTGGATGTAATTGGTAGTCTTCTCTGAAATGCTACCAGTACTCCAAGCACAAATAGGAGAGGTCAGAAAATCCAACAAGGCAAAAATACCGGTTTAGGAAAGATAGGTGTAGGTTTCTGTGACACTGGAGTTTATTTTTATCCAAAAGGCGGGATCAGTGCAAACCAGATAATCAACCTCTGACCCAGATGTCAGATGTCTTTTCCATTGGGAAAAACACATGCCCAGTTGTAGAGAAATGCATTACCTTTACATGGCGTGGAGAGGTTTTTCTAGAAGAATAAAATGTATTGACATAAAGCAGTCATCTTTATATTAAACCTGCTAAGAACCTATTTGGGCGTCAGTGACGTGGAGCTCAGTGCTACAGCCACATAGCTGTCTTAGCTTGGGTACTTTTTGTGCAGAATTCACATGTACTCGCTATGTTTGCGATGGTTTCCTTCCAGCTCCTAAAAGATGTGCAAAAGATGTTCGATTGGCTCTGATAAATCTTATGCTGGGATTTATCCCCATAAATGAAGCAGGCTGGTCCCAGCCATTCTTTTTATTGACTAATCATTGAACCATGAGCTGAGAGACTTTTGATGGCTTTCCACCCAACATCTAGTATTCATTGAGCATGGGACTCCAAAGGCAAAACAATTTGTTCAATGCAAAGCAAAACCTGAGAGAAATCCAGATTTTTAAATGAAAAGCAAAGCTTTAGAAATAGCAGGTTCAAATGGTTCTTTCAGACAAAAGCATAAAATATCATCGTGAGAAACTTCTGAGTGCTAGAAGTACCACTGTATGATTGTATTGACTACACAGAAACCTGGCCACATTTATCAACTGGCAATGAGCACAACATAGGGTGGTGTCAGCTATTCAGGAAAGACAAATACAAAAGTGGTGACTTAAAATAAGTGACTTTCCAAGCCAAAGATGTATCAGTTAACCTGGTAGAAATCTAAATGTTTAAAACAGGTAAAGTGCTATAGACCCAAATCCTGGGACAACTACAATAACTTCTAAAAAACCTGTGCATAATGCAGTCCTTTAATGATGGGAGATGCTAATGATCCAAACAGAAAGAGGAGCAGCCATAATTCCGACAGGGAACTATGGGATTAAGAGTTGCTGGATATCGTACCTCAAATGGCTGGATGTTTGTTTTTCACGTGATTCCAACACTCTCAGACACCTATGGATTCTTCTCTAGGCAGTGTATTCTCATGAGAAAACATGATTAGATTGTAGATATTGTAGCTGCCCATATATCAAGAATAAGCACTAATATTATAAATAAAATGTTAACTTAATATTTTTAGATGAAGTTTTATCATAGACGCATATATAATTATAATTCCGTTGATGAACGGAAGTACAGTATATACAGCATTATCTGGCAAATAACCAATTTAGGTGTCATAATGGCTTCATTGTGTTTATTACTAAGATTCTTGGAGAAGCAGTCTAAGGTGTTGGTCTATATTTTAGAACAGGGTGTAGGCATTGATAAAGGTTGCACTTCTTGAGTACTGCATTCAGTTCTTAGCAGATGTTTTAGTGAATGTATCAACAAGAGCAGTTGGTTGAAAGGCATGAATGAAAGATTAAATGAGCTAAATATTTTTAGCCTTAGTAGGAAATGGCTCAAGGATGATTAATTGAGATCTTCAGAATCTTGAAAGAATATTCAAGGCTCGTTGTCACAGTAATGTCAATTGTAGTTCATTCAGCAAAACAAACAGAGACAAACATAGAAGTTCATAGAAACTGCTGCAAGGAAACACTTTCTGACAGAAAATGAGAGTATTAGTCTTAAGAAGTTTATCATGTCACTGAATCCAGATTGCTTTGATTTAATTATTTTTCAGTAACTGAAGAAAAATGGAAAGGAGAAAGATAATCAGCTTCCCTTGCATTAAAGAATAATTACTGAAGAAGGAATTGATGGCTCGCGATGATTTTTGTCCACCTTTCTTCTGCCTGATCATTTTACTGCATTTTGCTCTTCAGCAGCCCAAATCTACTCTTTTCCTCGACCTCCTTAATTTGAATTGGGACCTGGTGGATATCATTGTTTGGTGCTCAACGCAGATGCAGTGGAAACGTTTAATTGTCACGTGCAGTCCTCCCTGCTTTTCGATTGAACATGGTGGGATTTTAAGGTTCACTGGAGAATAAATGATTGTCATTTCACAGACGGGCCAGGATGTAATTAGCCACAATGCATTGAAGTAATGGAACAGATGTCTCTTTGTAAACTGAGTTTGCCACTGCACACACTGTGTGTGACCTGCTGCCTGCTCCAGGCTACTTACTGCCTTTTCTGCCTCTCTCTTACCCTCTCTTGTTCACTGCGCTACTCTCTCTCTCTACTAAAGGGTTTTCTTATGTAGTTCAGGCAGCAGAGCCCATCCTCCCTCTTTTATAAAGCTGCTCTTTGCAAACCCAACTGATATCAGCAGGGCGATAATGCTCCGTCAGGCTGTGATAATCTGGCAGGAAGGACTGCAGCAGTTACTTTGTGATTTTTTTTTTCATGCTTGCGTTCTCTTTTTTTAATCCCGTGAATTAGTGTTGCCTCTGGGCTCATAATATGCTAACATGCTCTGATGGAAAAAAGATTCTGCAGCGCAGAGGACCGGTGCTACACTTTGTCAAATGTGTGTGTGTGTGGGGGGGGGGGGGGGGGGGCTTTTATTTTGAAAAGACAACGTCTGGACACCAGCAGCCTAAATACTGTACGAGATCGGAAAATGCTCAGAGGGAGCAAGCTATTCTTCTCCTTTCACTAAATGAGCATCCAGTGCTGCTTGATATAATCTGTGTAGGGAGATACATTAAAAGAGCTGGTTAAACTCAGCTGCCTTTGACATTCTAGTGAAAGAGCTGCAGCCGAACAGGCTGTTTTTTGTGCCAGGCCATTGTCACTTCTTAAAGAGTCTTTTCACCAGAGAAGTGGGTGAGCAAGCTTGAGTTTCGTCGTGCTTTCCAGTATCTTCAGGATACTTAAGATGTCTTTAGGGCGCATTATGTAGTTGTTAACCTTTTAATAAGTTGGAGCATTATGTTATTGTTGTCTTATCAGTTGTACAGAGCACAGGTAGGAAGGCCTGCCCAGCCTGTCCTGATCTTAATTCCAACCTCATCCTCAATTATTAAGAGGAGCTAATTAATCTTCTGACCATGTTCCATGGCATTTAATCATTTAATTATGCCTGTAGTGAGAGATCCTTAGGAAGCAATGTTCTCTAACCATGGGCTAGTACATGCATTGGTTTCTGAATTTGACTTGGGCTCAGCAAAAAAGTCTTATCTAGGGAACCATTTGCTCTTTATGAAATGAAAGAAATAAAATATTAACTTTCTAGGATTAAGTCGTTTACCTGATGGTAATACAGTATGTATAAACCCAATTATTCTTTATTTTAATGTTAGTTTCATTTTAGGAAAGAAGTTGTGTGTTTTAGATGCCATAAGAAGGAAGTCCAGGTTTCAAGTCCTACAGTGGTTTGATAATTCCTGCTGGACAAATGGAACATGAATAGATTCAGTTTGGCAATGTGTGCAGTTTGCAGAAAACAGATTAAATAGTCATGATAACGATCGGCTGCCCTCTGCTTTCATATCTTTCATTGGTGCAACATTATACAAATCCTGAGCTCAGATTGAAACTGGAAAATGATGGCCACCATTACAGTCCGAGCCCATGTGCAGCTTTTGAACCAGACAGCAGATATTGATAGGTGGGAAGTTAAACTCAATGGCTCACAATAAGTGGTTTTCTAGCTTTGAATGGTTTATGAAAGAGTTGGTTTAGTTTTAAGCACATAATTCTTGCGTGTGTATGTGTGGCGTGTTGGGGCTGATGCTTCTTACATTTTAACACTCATCACAGTTGCCTATTGGTAATTTCAATTTTTAAATGCCCTGGCAAAGCTTGAGTTTCAAATTTGGAATACAGAACAGTAGTCTTCATTTTAAATTTCTATTGCCTTGTTTTTAGATTTTGAGGATCCTTGTGAATTTCTTTGAAATAAGCCACTATAATATTTTAAGGCAGCTCCATTTTTTTGCATTGTTCCACACAAAATGCTTTGGTGTTACTGTAAGTTATAAAACTGGCTTCATGTAAGGCAGAGGCCACCTTTTTTATGCACAGGCTACATTTCTGAAGTAGAGAACTTTTATTGTGCATGTTTAATCCGCAATAATTTCCCAACTAAAAACATGAAAGGGAGAGAGGTATTTAGTTAAGAGGTATGGAACATTTTTGAGTTAGCATTTACCAATCTAAAAATGAACTCTATTACTGCCTGTCTTCATGTATGGATCGTTCCTGATTTTTTTTTTGCTTTCCTTTTTGCTTTTTAAAATTCAGAATATGATGATGTTCTATTTTGTCGTAATACAAATCTTTCTGTTAAGCTTCATTTATAGCTTTCCAAGTCCATTGTGTTCCTAACACAGCAGATCCTTGACCGTAGACTCTAACCGAGGACTGAAAGAAATAGTCTTATGAAAATAATGAGCTCTCTGCTTGGAGTGCAAAGAATCTATCTGTCACAGAAAAACACATCTTAAATCTGCATCGCAGTTTACAATAGAGGCATCAAAAAGGAAAGAGCAGAATGGCCAGTGCGATGCAAAGGCTTTAGCATGCCGAACTTAAAAGTATGCGACGTGGTGAGATAAGAAACAAATTAGGTACTTTCCAGTTTAATAAAAGGTTTTCATCACAAGATGCAGTAGATAGTATACAGTAGTGATTGTCGAAGACCATGTCTACAATTCCAAAACTGATGTGTTTATTTCTTATATATATATAAATAATAGTTTGTTCTTGTCGTGAAATGTAAAAGCTGTCAGGGAAGGAGCAGAGGAGCAGCCATGAAGGGTTAAGGCTTGATGGGTAGTTACTGCAGGATAGAAAGTGGTTTGCTTGATGAATCTGTCGTAACATTGTAGAAGCCGGTGGTCTGGCTAGTGATGTGACCCCTTGGAAGTACATTCCAAGTAGGCAGATTTCATTTAGCTGCAGGAAGGAAGAGTATTGGCTTTGGGAATGTCGCATTGCTCTAAATATAGAGCCTTATTTCCGTTCCGTTTAAAAAAAAAAAAACAAGACAGAAATAGCTGGGACCGTTTCTTCAGACACACCTGGGAATTCAAAACCAAATGTTTAATGTTTTCCAAGAGTGGTTGGTGTTTGTCGGCTGTACGTACTGAGCTATCAGTTAGTCAGAGTGATCACACTAGGAAAAAAAAATAGAACGCTTGTTTGGGAAATTGTTTTAATGAATAAAAATTAGGATATGCAACAGTTCCTGCAATTTTTTTTCAGCAATCAAATAATTAGCTGTTACTTAATGATAGTAATTTCAGGTAAGTTTCTGAAGATTTTTTTAGTGTAGCTTCAACCTACATCATCAGCCTAATGAAATCCTTTTGAGCATTTTCTTATATTAACCATTTCAAAAGGGCCATGATCCCAGAGTCTGTCATTAAATCAGATTGATATGAACATGGAATCATATATATAATAGATGAATAGTGTACTTAGTTCTAGTTAGTTGTTTAAATAGACTAAAGTGCCATTGCCCTGAATTCTGAATCAACTCTGAATAAACTTAATTATTAAAACATTAAGAAAGACTTTTAATTTTAGCTGGTGGTCAAGAGGGACCCAGCTATGACATTCACTGGGGGGGCAGTCTGTTTCCAGATTACACCCTGATGTATACATATCGAAGGCAAAATTACAGAATTAAAATATATAACAACAGTTTGTCTGGTGCTTCTGATGCATGTAGCTTTTATACCGATTCATACAGCTGGGAATTTTACTAAAGCAATTTGAGCTGTGATGATTATCTGTATTCATAATCATTTTTTTTTTCTGTGCTTCAAGTCCACTGACAGACATTGTTTAAGTTTTTGAAATAAAGCAAAGTTTTTCATCTTGAGACCTGAAAGTATATTTGAGAGGAGGATTTTTTCCAGTAACAACAGTTTCAGTTGTAAGAAGATATTTGTAGTGTAAAATATCCTCCTAATCAAATTGCTTCTTTTGATAAGGAATAAAAAGTCTTAATAGCTAACTGCCACTGAGTTTCATCATGAAGTAATGCAAAATCAAAACACAAAACACTCAACCTCATTGAAAAACTGAATTAAATGTTTGCAAGCCTTCCTTTTGTACTAACTTGGAAGTTTTTCATTTGTTTAGTCAAAGGTTAACTTTGTTTTTGATACACAATGCTTCTTTTATTCAATGTCTTACAAATGCCTTCTGATTCAATGAGTGTATTGAATATTTCTCAGATGAATTATTCATTTGCTGCTTTGCGTTTCTCGTAGTGCATGCATAAATTTGAATGACCATATGTGATGACGGTAGCTAATGAAAGCACAGAACTCCGTTCTTTAGTAAATTATATATAAAATAAGCCTAATTGAGGAACCATTCAGCACCGTTGTGTAAAGAAATGCCTCTAAATACCTGTTCTTTTTAATTCAGCGTCTCAAATAAAAAAACATACAGCAGGCCTACAGATGTTTTTGTGAATCGAGTGTAGTAGAAGCACAGAACCGTTTTCTACCTTTCCTGCCTTTTAGAAGAATAAGGCAGAACAAGAAGAGGTTAAAGGTGACAGCCCTCCACAATGTGCTGTAGTGGTTACTGAAGCTGTACACAAACAGCAGCCTGTACTGGCCCTCCACTGAGCCCAGTGGGAAGGAAGTTGCTCTTTTGCTCGTGGTGTCAGTGGTGAATTTTTGTATCCGGTATGCTTCTACCTCCCCATGGCACTCACTTCCTGTAGTGGTTGTGAAGCCCTTCACCTCAGGGAGGCCTGTGCTCTGCACAGTCTGTTTACATTGTGCCTTTGCAAGGCAGCCAGACTCCCCTCCTGCTTCAGCAAATAAAGACCAGTTTCAGCCAATGCCTTTGTGCCCTGCCGGGACTTTGCTGCATAAAATGTCTGGGAAGTGGTAGTACGCAGTCAGGCCGCACTGTCACTGAGTCTCTAAAAAGCCCTCAGCTGGGTGGTCTCATCTGTGGCGATGATAAATTCATTTAAATCTGCAATGCAGCATCTAATCAGGCTTGATGGCAACTGCACAGGCCGGAGATAGGGATTCGATATATAGACATTACTTTAAGAGATAGATTTTTGTGAAATGCCTTCTGGAGGGTATTAGGGAGAGGTAATTTAATTTATTACAATTATTTTCTGAGCAGCAAATTGACTGGTGTAATGAAATAATATCTTAGACTACGTGTGCCGAGACCGGTTACTGGCTAGAAATGGTTATTAATGTCTTAATTACACTGTAAGTATTGTCAGTCATAGATTTCTTTATGGTTTGGGACACATGATGTGGTTGAACAGCCCAATGTCATCTGGCTGTAACTAAACTGCAGTATCATTCATTGCAACCCCCACTTGCCTCTGCCAGAGCAAAAATGAGCAAGATGATGATAAAAATAACCATAACAAAGGACTAGAGCTCAATTTAACCAGATTGAGTCTTAATGCAATTCTTTATGGCTCCTTTGTTTTTCTTTCTTAATCTGCAAATTTATTATCTGTCAGGTGTGGATATTATCTGTTCCTGTTTGGCTCCTTCTGTTGAATTTGAGATGATCAGAGCCTACAGCTCCTTATTCCCTCCTGTGTTTATACATTGTTCTTAATTTTATAAGATCAAACACTGGTTAAACACAAACATCATTTTTCCTTTCCTTTGACTGTTAATGGACTTGTAACTTTTCCATGTCCCAGGACAATTCACTTCCACAGAAGGTCGTGTGTGTTAGTGTTGTACAGGAAGTTAACTGAGAAGATTATTATTTTCATTTGCTGTGCTGACGCTCTGTGTCCTGTGTTATCAGTATGTAGTGCTGTGAGTAAAGCTTTGGGTTTCTTTTTGTAAATGAAATTAAGAACAAAATAGTCATGCTGGAATTCACTGAGTAAAAGAAAGACATTTTGATGTGGGTGCACCCAGGAAAAGGGAAGGAAAAAAAATTGCTACTCATATTTTTTTAGCTCGTACAGATTTTTGATAAGAACTGTATATTTTTCTTTGCTGCTTCATGGTCCTTCTGAGCTGCATGCTGTATTCACGTTTAAAGCCAAGAAAAGCATCAGAAACAGCATGAATGATAGAGAAACAATACATGCAAATTCTTGTAAGGGACATTTCGTATGACTTTTATTCCTTCAATAACTGATATGCTTATGTCAAATGTTTGGAGACTCAGGAATGAACAGGCCAAGCAGCACAGTGGCATACATATGTGTCAAAGCTTTGTACAGCTGTTGTACTTTAACTGCACTCAACCATCATAAGGGACTCATTCATTATACTCCTTAATCGAAATGAATATTTTTTATGTGACTGCATAAAGTTTCCCAAAAATTACAATATTTTCTAATTTGTCTCCTTTTACAAAACTGCTGAACAATTTACAAAGATAAGCTGGTTTGGTAAAAAAAGATCAAACATAGTGTTATGACACTGACAGATGTCATACAGATGTTGTTACCTCTGCGCCATGATGAGAAAAAAACATTTAAGGTATTTTTTGTGTGTGTAACTACTCTTTTAATGTAACTATCTAGTTATGCTATATTATACATTTCAGACTAAGGGCATGTATAATTTTCCTGGATGGTGCTGATCCTTATGGATTAAGTTATCTTTCCTTCTGATTTTAGCAGGCAGATGGATCGTTTAAGTGCAAACTAATCTATCTGGATACATGCCTGAAATCATCCCCCTCCCACCACCACCACCACCAAACCAAAGTCATGATACTGTAAAAAAACCTTTTAGTAAAGAAAAGAAAAAGCCTTTGAAGGGACCTGAAGCCTTTTCATGTTAATGCTCACTCTCGACAGGTCAGAATTCCTTACCTTTACCCCCACACCATGCCTCGGCTTTAGTAGCGAGGCCCTTATTATTTAAACAGCTTGTGCTTTTCCTCATGGGTGAAAAATGATCACGGTAAATCAATTACAACTGCAGGCCTGGTGAACTGCAGACGGCTTCAATTCAACATTAATACCAAGACCCTCATTAAGAAATGGCTTTACAGTGTTTTGGCAGATCACAATACCACATTACCCCATATTTCCCTTGTAACTTCAAAATGTGAGGAATGAAGTTACTTCACTGCCAGTGTGCATAATGTATCGGCCAATTCTGAATTCAATCGTTTCAGTCATGAAGGCCGATGGTACCTGTGGAAACTACCTTTTGCCTGAAACAGCCGAACAACCCTTCATCAGTCGTGGAATGAAATTTGTAGAACTGAATGAAATGTATTTGATAATACAATTCCCTGACTATGGTTTTCATTTCTTTGAGAATTTATCCTTTTCAAAAATAGACCCCAACATCTATAATGTTCTGTGCAGCCTGGAACTGAGGATCCGCTGTAGACTTGTCTGGACTACGTGTGCCAAAGCCTGAGTTGAATTGTTAATTTAATTTAATCATTCAATAAAAGCCATTCCTCAGCTTTATTGCATGTATTCTGTGCTGATCCTTATCTGAATGAAATATAAATAAAAAATATTAAGAAATGGGTCAGAAGAAAGGAGAATTATCCTTGTGTGTAAAGGTTTCCCTCAACAAAAAGTCCAGCTGGTCCTGCCAGTGCAAGAATAGCAAATTCCTAAAAGTAACAAAGGGGAACTTTATTGTTTTCAACAATATAGGAATGAAAACTATGGAGGACAACAATCCCCTGATCAAGGAGGGTGCATTAATGATGAACCAAGCAGTATTGTAACTCAAACAATTATTTATGTCATGCCTCCAGGGAGTAGAGCTTAATGTGCTGCGCATGGCACACATAAAAATTATTTGTGTTTTAATAATTTGAGAATGTCAATTTCTCAATGTATACATTCCACACTCCTCTTGATCCCACAGTCCACGGGTATATAACCCTTCAAGATATGTACAGACATTGTGAAGTTGTATCACGCCACATGTATAAATATGCTTTTCTTCTCCTGCTTAAATCTGTGCATTGAACTCGCAGAGATGCACTGCTTTTTGACAGATTTGGCTCTTTAATTAACAGAGTGCTTTGTACCCCCATTGCGTGGTCTCTTGCAGTCTTGTGATAAATGCTTTTCCAGCGGAGGTTCATTAATGCAGCCCCAAGGTTGCCCTGATGAGCACGCACTAAACCGTGTTGTATATTCGCCCTCGCCGTTTAAACGCTTGAATCCCAAAGATATTAAGGGACTTAACCTGTCTCTTTCGCTTCTGCCTCTCGTACTCATGCTTGGATCTGTTGTTGGTTTTGCAGTGAGACACTGCTAAGGCTTTATAATCTTTTCAGTTCATTTAATATTTGCCAATGTCGAATTCAAGTGCATGGTTTTACTCGAGTGATTATGGTGAGGGTGTCAGAAAATGAGCTTTTATTATTTATTTGTTAATGGAGTGTGTCAGCATTCTTTCTGCTCAGCTGCAAGTTGTGAAATCAATTATTACATGGGCTTATCTGACCTCTGAGTGACCTTTAAGCACAGTAGTTAGCCCACAGACAGATAAGCCCTCTGTTCCTCTTTATTATGGCCCATTTATGGTAGTGTGGGCCTCATTAAACAAAACCCTTGAAACAAAGAGTAGTAATATTAGCAGAAATAAGTCTAGAAATTAACATTTTATCTGTTAAGTCTTCAATAGAAGAATAAAATAAATAATAAAAACAGTACTTTTCACATAAAAAACATGATTGGACTGACATGCTGACTGAACCTTTTAAAAAGGGGTGTTGCTCTGCCACTGGTGGGGTGATTCTCTCTTCTCTCTGTCAGAGGGTTTATAAGCGAATTTCCAGGCTCTGGATTTTTTCTGCCACGACTGTATGTGCAGGCAGCCTTTCAATAACTCAATACATTCCAGTTCATAAATTGTTCATTTTGTGTGCACACTGTCAAAAAAAGCAAAAGTAATTAGAAAATCATAACATAATTAGTTTCCTGCTTGCCTTTTAATTCCCTGTAGTATCACTGCCACTAATAGCCATCAACAATCACTGTTCATTACTCTCACAAATAGTTGTTTAAATTATGTTTTTCAGTTTGAAACCCGCATTGCAATTTCACAAGATGTTTCTTCCTTACATTGAGATGGTTTCTTCTTTGCCTTACCTTCACTTGACTCACACAATCACCTTCATTATAAGGGCTTGATTACTATGACTTGGAAGTATTTGTTTTCATCATGAAGATACACCCAGTTTCATGAAGTGCTGTGTTGTAGACAGTTACACTGATCGAGAGCTTCTGGACACTCCACTCAAAGCGCTTTACAGGTAATGGGGACTCCCCCTCCACCACCACCAATGTGCAGCATCCACCTGAAAAAGCTAAATTCCTGCCTTTTTGGTGTTAAGGCCTCATTCATAAAAGAACAGTAACATGTATGGCATGACCACATGGGATCTTTAATGATCAAGCCGTCCATTTAACATTTTATTGAAAGATGACATCACCTGCAGCCTAATGTTTAGGGTTACCATCGAGAAGCATTGAGATGCAGAGGCTGGTCCAGAGGAAAGAGTACCACCTACTGGTTCACTGAAACAACTTCCAGCAAGTACCTGTAGGGTTCTCCCATCACAGTCTTGACCATGGCCAGCCTTACTTTGTGTCTGATATCCAGTGAGATCTGGCTACATGCTGGTAAACGATCTGTCAAGTACACATTTGCCGCATGTTAATTATCCATACTGGCACGGTGGCGCAGCGGTTAGCATTGTTGCCTCACAGGGCTGCGGTCCTGGGTTCAATTCCTGGGGTACTATCTGTGTGGAGTTTGCATGTTCTTCTCATGTTCACATGGATGTCCTTCGGGTGCTACGATTTCTTCCCACAGTCCAAAGACATACTCATAGGTTAATTTGGTCTGGGACAATTGTCCTTGGCATGAATATGTGCGTGTCTGTGTGCCCTGCAATGGACTGACGTCCCATCCTGGGTGTATCCTGTCTTGCACCTATTGCTTGCTGGGAGAGGCTCCTGCTCCCCCCCGACCCTGAATTGGAAGAAGTGATAAGAAAATGGACGGATGGATTTTGCTACTCCCTCATTAATCTTCCCTCTCCGGAGTACCTCTGCTACAATGCTGATCTCAACATAGTTGGGATATGTTTCAGATGAAGAAGAAGAATTATTCTTATCATGATTTTTACCCACAGTGTCCCTTTCCACTATAAGGTGATCATAATAGAAATTGACTGTCTTTCAGCGAGTGATGCCCTTAGTGTGGGATATCTGTTTCGCAGGATAAGAGCAGCTAGCAGATCCTACAGTTCCTCCTCTGTGTCAATTTGTTCTTCATAAATCTGATCTATTATGCACCTTTAAGATTTTTTACATAACCAGTTTTCAAGGGAAGATAGCATTTCTCTCAGTTTTTACCATTTCTTAATGATTTCCTATCAGCTTGCTGAACATGAATAAAGCTGTTTCCAGACTAGTCCTGCCTACTTGTTCCCTAGAAATATGAAAATGCACCAAGTTTTCATTTTATCCATTTTCTCCTGAGAAGGATGTGGGAGAGTGTATAAACTATTTTTGAAGAGTGTAACACAACCTTCTTGTTAAGATGATTTACTGTACGTAACTGTTTTGTAATTCATTAATTGAGATACTACTGATGTATTTGTAAGTGTTTTTTTCTTCAGCAAAAAAGCCCATACTTTGGGCGAAAAAACCTCTCTGGCTGGAGCACAAAGATCTGTTTTTAAATGTAAAATAGCCATTCAGAATAAATGAGGAGGCCTGCGTTATCTGATTAAATGCTTGTCTCAGGGGCTAGCTGGGGTTGTTTAATCTTGAGTGGGCTGATAAAATTCCAGCAGAGTTCAGGGGAGAAAGAGTAAGGTCCCTGTAAGGTCCCCTTGACTGGCCGCATACATCAAGCATAGTAATTGCTCGCAGAAAAAATAAAAGGGCTACTAACAGTATTTGTGTAAAATAGCTATCAGTATACACACAGAAAAACTACACAAGTACTGTAGACCCACAACCAGGCGGAAAAAACAACCTTAAATTCTTTAACATGAGGCAAGATGTTGGGAGTGCATGTAGTGAAGAGTATGGGTTTTAATTAAAGTAAAAATTAATTTACATTAAGGAATGTTGTGTTGCACACAGAAGAATGTCGAAAGAACTTATTCAAGCCTTATCTCTCTAATTCTAGAATAGAGAAGACTACTAGGGAACATGTAAACCACACTCCTTATTTGATTACTAACAGTTGGTATAAGGATTTCTCATTTTTGTAAGGCAGATTCAGACACTCAACTGAGTAGTTTGCCTCAGTCATCCATGGATTTTTTATACAGAAGACCAAACATGGTCATGGGTGTTGTACTGTTAGTGAATCCTTAACAGGTTGGACAAATATGATAGCCCCCACGGAATCAGGAGTGAAACAGAAACTGCAGGACTCTTCTGGAATCTACATGGAACCCCTATGAAACCGAGACAGGGAGGCATTTCTTTACACAAAGTGGTTGTGAGAGTCTAGAACAAGTTGGCCAGCCATGCTGTCAAAGCCGATACCCTTTCAAGAAATGCCTGAGTGATGCTCAGCTCAGTTTGTTACTGAAAATAAAACAAAGGGCTTTCCTCTTGAGGGAAAACCACTGTGGTGACGTCTGTTTAGTGGGTAGGGCACAGTATTCCAATTAGCAGCAGTCATCCCTTTTGTTGCCCTGTGATCTTACTCACATTCTGCCATCGTGCTGCTAATGAGACCATTTCACTGGGACTCTTATACCAATGAGCCTGGTGCAACCAGGCTTTTATTGTCATGTTGTCACTTTAAACCATTTTTTTATATATGGGCCTTCCTTGCATTTTTTCCAGCTTGACTTGCACACGTTTTGGATTTTTTTTTCCATATTTTATTTGAAAAAAAAAACACTTCATTTAAGTGAGCCTACATTTTCTGCACTGCTTTAATGGTGCCAGTTTAGCTGATGACTTTGCAATTGGCCTTAGGTCCCGTTCTTTTCCTTATTTACAGTTACAAAGTCTCTGAGAAAAAGCTCCCAGCAGACAGAAAAAGTTGCTTCAGTTGCAAATATGTTGCTGTTATTTTCTTTATTCTTCCAGAAGACCAAAGAAGAACTGACACAGCTGACCAAGTTATCTTTTAATTACCAAAAATAATTGGTGATGCTTGGCAGAAAGAAGGCCAAGGGATTTGGGTACTTTGCCTTGTTGTTGTCAGTGCTGCTTATTTAACCACATCCTTGATCAATAACAAAAACGATGTGACTTGATTATTTCTGATTACTTCGTGGTCCTCGTGTCATGGTCCACAATTAAGTCATGAGCTAATTATCTTTACAGTAGGTTGGTGTTGTTCAGTCTTTGTTACATGAATTAATTGCTACTCTTTGGATTGTTTTAATCCCTTATGTTTCCGTTTACATTATTTTAGACTGTGGCCTGCACATTCGTTTTCAGCATAGGTGTGAAGTTTGCTAAACGATTCTCAAATATTGCGTGGGTTTCCTCTGAGTGCTCCGGTTTCCTCCCATGGTCCAAAGGCATAATGGGAGGCTAATTGGCTTCTGGGAAAAGTGGTCCTGATGTGAGTGTGTGAGTTTGTGTCTGTGTGTGCCCTGCACTGAATTGGCGTCCTGTTCAGGGTGTATCTCGCCTTGTGTCTGTGGCTTGCAGAGAAAGGCTCCAGCTCCCTCACTATCCAGAATGGTATGAAGCAGTTAGGTAATAGATGGATAAGATAAGATAAGATCACTTTATTAGCCCTATACAATTTTTTGCATTAGGAATTTGTCTTTTTCGCATACCCCAGCTTGCTCTCCATGAGACACAGACAGGGAGAGAGAAGCCTGGGGTATGCGAGAAAGACAAATCAGCGCAGGGTCTGCCATTGTACAGCGTCCTTGGAGCAGCTGGGGTTAAGGGCCTTGCTCAGGAGCCCAACGGAGTAGGATTCCACTGCTGCCCACCAGATTTGAACCGGCAACCTTCCAGCCACAGGCGCAGATCCTTAGCCACAGATCCACCACTCCGCCCCCTAATGGGTTGGAGTATCAAAGATGCTTTCATTAAACCAAAACAATAAAGGACATTTAAAAAAAGTACTGCATGTCAGTGATAGTCAAAGCTTCCTTTGGTCATGATAACATAGCAGTTTATTAATATGCAGATATTTGTTGGAGGTGCAACAGTTTTCATATCTGTCACAGGTTAATTTGCTTTACATGCAGGCCAAGTTTAAGTGTTGTCCTCTGTGCCTCTTCCTAGAGGGCATGTTTCTCTTCTAAGTGGAAAACATCATCACTACGTCCCTCATAGCACCTGGCTCCCCCCTTCCTCGTCCTGGGAGGAGACAAGACAAATGCAGTGAACTCGGAAGTCCATGAGTTCTTGTTTATTGGTGAAGACTTGTATACATCAATCCCATTTGTGGCAAAAAATCTCACTATCAGAGGAGGACCAAGCCGAGAGACCGGTAGGCCTACTAGTTAAAGTCAACACAAAGTCACCAGAAAGAAACACAAACTGAACAAATGGAAGCGTGTTACTTTGATTGAAGAACATTAGCACAAGTAGGAACTATCACAAGATAAATATGCAACCTACATGCACCTGGCCTCCTGCAAAGCCTCTGTTTTACACATGCTACATAATCGAAATGTTTTCTGACAACACTGCAGAGGCTCTCTCATCATGGTGTCAGCTTTCAGGACCACGAGGCTTTTAAGAGGACTAGTGAAACTTGTTTGCTCATCTTCAGTGGAGGAAATGACATTACCTTCTGTTACGTATGCCTTGTTACGTAAGCTCAGATAAACAATCGTCCAGACACAAATAGATTTCACTGTGAAGTATGTACACAGTTTTTTGCCGGGTGTGAAAAGGGGCATAGTAAGACACATTAGAATGCACATATTCTGTCTAAAGGTTGTAACCATATAATTATGTAATGTCAGACTGACCTGGACAGATGAAACACAGAATATTGTTTTGTGAATAAAAATACACCATACATACTCTTCTTTAGTATTTTAAAACAATAGCTTGACCAAAGACTTGATATAGGCCTTGCCTTATTTGTGATGCTGTGTTGCTGTTATCATTTTTAGTCAGATTCTGAAAGAGCAAAATAGTTGCTACTTGCAATGTTATGATTGACAAGAGAACAGCTCTCTATTTCAAAGAGTAATAGTAGTTTGGAAGAAACGGAGGTAAAGACAAAGTTAAAACATAATCATTATTCTATTTACTTATGAAATGCATAATAACCTTGTAATTAAGCCAGTGTTTTCTGTTGAATGGGTGCAGAAACAATTCAGTGATTTTTATATCGGGGTGCAGAGAAGGTTTAATAAGTCACCTCAGTTGTCAGTTTATAAAAACTGGACTGAGGTACGTTTCTGATCAATTTAGCATGTTGATTAGCTCATTGAAGTCAGGAGTGGTTAGTTCTGGTATTGGAAGGCTTTGGGGTTATGTTTCTGTTCCAAAGGATCCATAAATTACTAAATTAAACAAATGATCTGCTTAAGTGATAATCTTCTTACAAATTGACAATTAAGGGAAATCTATACAATCGAATACTGTAGGGCTTTCTAGGACCACGACACGTCACCCTTGGTAAAGTCACTGTTCTCCTAAGTTTGCAAAGGTCCAAGGTCTAGATCTAATTTTAATGAAATTACTGTATATCTTCACATTGTCTGTAAACGCTGTAATCAATTATATAGTTTGTGTAATTATCTCTTTCATGTTGTGTATTTGGTCTTTCTCACATTATAGCCGCAAATCAATACTGATTGACCTCCACATTTCAGGAGAGATCTAAGCTGTTGTTGGAATCTTTTTTTTGCCACGCAAACGTAAAGTGTTTTATGAAGCTTTCTGGAAGATTTTAAATTTCTTTAGATGGCAGCGCTTCTCAAAAAGACTTCTGAGGCTTCGACCTGTAAAGGTGTTCATTGGGAGAGCGTGTTGAACTCTGTGGTCCAAACATCACAAGCTTGAGTCTGGGTCATGTCGCTAGGCAACTGTGACCAGGATATCCTGGGCAGCATTCGGATGGGGTAGGGCTGAGGGGTCAGAGATCTCCCTGCCTTCAGGAAAACAGAGATAACCATGAATTGACAGCCACCTGTGAGCTGGCAGCAACATCAGCGCGAGACATTCCGTTCTTGCAGTCTGCATTAGCTCTCCTCTCATGCACTGTGGAGCTGATAGCGTATCAGATGATGAGGGAGGCTGCAGGTGGGCATGTTTAGGAGTTTGTCTATATCTTTCTTTCTTTTCTGAGGTAGAACTAGAGCCTTTGCCTGGGAGCCCAGTCTTAAAAACAATAATAGGTATATTATAATAGGTAATTGGTGACCTAATTCAGTTGGAGGGCATTTTCAGTAGGATTAAAAGGAGCTTGTGTTTGTTTCTAGATACTTGTTTGTATACTGAAGCATCAACTTCTTGCACCTTGGGCGACGCCTTCACCTTCTGCAAAACAGTCTACTATTTACACATCTTCCTAGTGTTCTGCAGATTACACCTCTGTCCTGCGGAAATTGTGCTTCAATCTGATTATTTTATACACACTAGGATGTGCACATTTCTGGTTTCTTCTGTTTCTTCTGGAACAGAGTCCGGGTCAACACTCTAGACTTGGTTACTGTTCTTTTTGAATTTGCAAATAAAATTAATTACGTACATGGACTTTCACCTTAGCTTTTGTAAATTAACTGTGCATTTTTTTCTGAATGATCAGAGTATTTCTTTTGATCTAAACTGCAAGTTTTCAGCATCCATTCTTCTCAGGGTTGCTAAAGTACATCTCCAAGTGAAAATCCGAACATTTCAATTGAATGATTCAGATAAAGCATTTCATTTTATTGTGGTGTTCCCATTTTCCCGTTTAATTATAGTTAATTTAAAGTGTATTTAAATTTGTTCTATAACAAGAAATATTTGAAGAGCAAGATTATGGAAATGAAGAAAATCTCTAATAGTGTTTTGTTTTTGTTACAATAATTTAGATTGTCCCTTTTTAATGATTTTTATCAAATGCGTTTAAATGTTAAATGCTTGGTTTCCTAGTACCATATTTGGGCTTATTATTGTGACATTCATTTTCAGCATTAGCTTTTATTATCCTCACTAATGAATTTTACAAACTCAAACTTGCACATTGAAACATTTTCCATGTATAATGAATTACACAGCAGAGATTGGGAGCTGCTGGCTATTCCTACACAATTTGTTATCCCAGTAAAATGGGTCACAATTCTCAACAGTCAAGCTACAGTTTGCAATCTGTTCTGCTGAATTGTCAACTGAGGATGGGCAACAGATAATTTGTTTTGTTAATGATCTGTGAGAGTCATCCATATCGAGGTAGAATTGTAGATGGGAAAAAAAAAACATTTTCTTACAGAAGCTTGTAACTACTGGGCTTGCATTCTTGCTTGGGCAGCAAATAAGCCAAACAACAAAGTCCCGTTCTTTACACTGAATGCTTGTCGAGTCCCAAGCACACTCTCAGGTCCTGTTAGTAAGTGCTGGAATGATAAATCCTAGATGGTACACAAGGGCTCTATTGTGACAAAGGAGTGGAAGGCTTGTTCATCTTGTGACTCTTGAGGACTTTCTGGAATGCAGCTTTGGATGCAGATTAAATGCTTTGGGAACTGGATATTGGTGGTGTGTTGTATAGAATGTCCTATATATTCATGATTACTTTTGTAGTTTTTTTTTTCTTTCAACGGAAGGCCATTGACTTAGGTTTGCCTTTGATTTAAAGGTGGTCAAGAAAATTCTGATAACACAATGGATTTTTTCCGTCTGTTTCACAGTTACAAAGAGTAGGTAGTTTTATCTATTTTTTTTTCTCTTCACATTTTTGTGTTGAAGATTAGCAGGAAAACAGCGAAACTGTTAGCAAAGAAACATCCTGATAGACCATTTTCACTGAATCGTCTGTCCATTTTTAGATGTGTTATTGAAACTTTGATTTCTTAAATACTGTATGTTACTTTTTCGTTCAAAACCGTTTCCTCAAAAGCCTTCAAAAATATTTTCGTACTCTTAGTTTTGTAAGCAAAAGGTACACCTTGGTGCTACAGATGTAGTAACCAGAAATGCCCTTGCGTGATTTCACTGCATTGCATCTCTCTTGGGATTTTATATAATGCTATTTCCTACTGTGACAGAATGGTTGCTTCAGCCATCTCAGACCGTTCCTCGCTGGAATTCTACAGCACTTAAAAACACTAGTGGAACTCGCAAGTAAATGATGGGCATGTTATTCTGTACTGAGAGGATGTGGTTGCTCTCACCAGAAAGGTTTTTAAAATCCCTAGACCAAATGATATGATTGGGATTGCCTGTATGCCACATGATTCCAACAGCTTCTTGAATGCTACTGCACACATCTTCCTTTTCATGTTCCATTTCCTTCAGCATTTAGTTAGTCCTGATGGGGAACTCCTTGGAACTCGAACAGATTAGAGATCAACTGCGCCTCCGTGTCTCATAAGCCAAAGTAAACAGTCAGTTCTGTGGTGAGACAGGGGGCCAGGCATGCTTGTGCACAAAAGTGCCTTCCTGCCGTGCATTCCACATTAAGCGAAGCTCTGTCGTCTTGGTAACCGAAGTTTTGCATCAAAACAGTAAGTGCCAGAAGGATCAGCACAGACCTGTGGCAATTAAAGTTGAGGCAAAAAGGCAACATCAGAAAACAGACAAGCAGAACCAGGGTTTACATTGTATGTGTCCTGCAGAATCAGAAATGAGAAATGCATCATTTCAAAAACAAAATTCTGTTCTCCAGCAAATGGACTGTTGTATGTATTGTTCCCACTGTGCAGAAAAGAACTATTCAGTGTTATCTGTTAAATCAACAATTTTCATTTGGTTTACTTTAAACCCTGATGCCTTGCTAGTTTATTAAAACCCCCCTAAGTCCATTCTCTATACTTGAAGACCAGTGAATGGTATGTAAGTTGAACTGATGATCTCAGTTTTCAGTTTCAGCACAAGGTCTCATTTGACTGGTATGTTCAGCATAAAGGAAACATACGGTCGGATATTGATATTGTCTCAACAACCATTCTAGAAGAAAAACATTTAAGGCATTAGAAAATATTTCAGGGAGTTTTATGGAAAAAAAAATAAAATTTATCATGTACTGAAAAATTCCTAAGTTAAACTGGTAGTACATTCTTGAACAATAGTTGATAACAGAGCCCCCACACTTTGTGACAAACAGCTGATTCCCCAGAGCTGTAGAAGATCAGTTACGTAGACCTATTGGAGTCTCATATACTGTATAAGGGCCTCACGTAACCTATGGAAAAGATTACAGAAAGTGTCAGAAAGAAATAACTTATTTACTAAATAACGTTCTTATAAAATAAAAAAATCCCTACTGTACTGTGTTTCTGGGAATTGGTTTATATGGTTGTCATGGTGTGAGAGTGGCTGAAAGTGTGCATTTGTTCTAGAGAACCAATGAGAGAGAAGGCGAAAACACCGAATGCATTGAGTTTAATGTTTTCTGGTGCTTTTTTTTAAAAAAATGTGTAGAGTTCAAACATTAGGACTGTAATGTGAACATTTTGTTAAATGGGTTTTCTATTTTCTATTTTTAAAGCCGCTATTAGCTGTGGTGTGATGCTGATACCGTATATCCATGATTTCATACAAAGAAGCCATTTATGTAACATAATTATACATTTCGGGAAAGGATGCATTATCGGCCCGTTTTGCCTTTTTCCTTTTTTTATTTCTTATCCAGTTTTAATCAAATGGATTAACACTTTAAAGCCCTGTTTTGCTTTGTAACAGACCTATTTCCTCTTTGACAATATATAAAAAAAATTAAACTGCCATTTCCCTCCAGTGTTCATTGAAATACTGAAATACCAGGATTGATATCTGAAGCACTTTGCTGGTGAAGTATTCTTTAAGTGTCAACAGCACTAGCTGATGTGCTGTGATGTTGCCACCTGTTATCATCTTTTCTCACTCCGCTGATAGTGGCAAAGACATGCTGGGAATGATCACAATTGTTGCTCCTGTTGTCTAATTCCAATTACAACTACAAATGAGTTTTAAATTAAAGACAAATATTTTTGCCTCGTTGGTAGTGTCTTTTGTAATCCCACTCTTGAATAAATTGAGTGGGGTTTCAGCTGGAGGTTTTATCTGATTCTGACTTCTTTCTGTGCTGGATATTTCTGGTTGTTAGGAGACTCTGACCTCTGTCCTTTGCTTAACGGAAATGTTGGCTTGAAAGACCCATCCGTAAAGGGGTGCTGGTGCTGTAAATAAAAAATTTCAGGGCTCCTCAGTGACTCACTTCCGTACAGCAGCACTCAGTGGAGTCATATGACTGGGCTGTTGTTTGTCACACATGAGCTACTGATTTTTCCTGTGACTCACAGGGGACCCTGCTGTGCCTTCAGCATTCATATGTGCTCTGGATTGCCATCTTTAAGAGGTGGCTGATGAGTCCAGGTTCAAAGATTGGAGGGCCTGAAATCTGTACTTCGTGGCAGCCTGCGACTTTTATTTTCATTAATGCAACTGGAAGGTGGTCTTACCCGTGCTCAGTGCTTTCTTTTAAAAATGTGAAGTGAATGCTAAACTGAGTTTATTAAATCTGGGCAGAAAGAGATTGTTTATTATTTTTAACATTAGCTGGAAGGATGAATAGGGGCTTTTTGAAACACTTAGGAAATGAAAACATAGCTACAGATAAGTGTAGATTCCCCTTAGGAATGCAAATATTATAAATCATTCAATTTGTAAAGACATAAATACATAAATATTTCTATATAAATAGCACCAGGACCATCCTTATTCATGTATAATTGTCAATCAGTGGGAGAGCTAGGGTGTCTGACTCACGTGGTTTCCAACAAAATGTCCCTAAATTCTCCATATGAAGTAAAAGCTACACTGCCTGTAAAACCTGTAATCATTACTCTGCACTAATTACACTACTGTAATTATTTTTAAGTGATATTCTACTGTGAGAATAAAGCTTTTGAACCTCAGTGCTTGTCTGTTTCACTGCTAGTGTACCAGAACAGTTCTCCAAACGCTTGTAGTGTAAACTCTTTCAAACGATTACAGTACAGTATATGTATTTTTCATATATTTCACATATTAGTGGGAAAAGATCAAATACGAACATGTTAGACAATTGGTTCTCAAACTGTGGTACGCGGCGTGCCGCCAGGTGGTACGCCAAATGACCCTGAAACTGTGTTGTGTGCGCTGAAAAATCGGGACGGGTTTTCATATTTTGTATTTTAATACGTGTCGAATACCCAGCCTACGTACTACGATACAGTGCGCGCTAATACTTCAGTGGACACAAGAGATAATCTGTAATTCTATACCACTCTATAGGAATGCATGCTACGGACGCAAGTGACCAATTGTATTTAAAAAAGGCTACTGTATCTCCAGCAAATAGGGAGAAAGGAGAATGTGCGTGATTTTGGAACAATGCCAAAGTTGCAAACACAGAAATGCATAGAAATGTGTGCTACGAACGCTGGTAATCTTGTGAGCACAGGAAAGCGTGAGAAATAACAGAAAAATATTTAAGAACTGTTCTAAGTTAATTTGAGAAAATTCACCGAGCGTCTCTGTGTTTCTCTCCCATGCGCATGAAATAAATACTTAAAATAAACACTGAAATAAAAACGGAAACATGGAAAAATGCAAGTTTGCAGATTGCTAAAGCAGGTAAGCCCCACACTATTATGTGTGGAGAAAAAGCTGCTGAACAGCTCGACCTGCTGCCCCCCCCGAAAGACACAGCCATTCATAGAATTATTGAAATGAAGGATTATATCAAAAGTACGCTGATAGCGCGCGTTAAGATGAGCAGATGTTTTTCACTGCAGTTAGATGAGTCTGTAGTCGATTTGGCCAATTTGCTCGTTTACGTTAGATACGAGTTTGAGGGTACGTCCCGTGAGGACTTTCTGTTCTGTAAGCCGCTACCAACAGGAACTACAGGAGAGCACATATTTCAGCTTCTGAATGAATTTATCGGAGAGAATGGCATCGACTGGATAAAATGTGTCGGAGTTTGTACAGACGGTGGTAGAGCAATGAAAAGCCGACACAGGGGTGTAGTTGCACGAATTAGAGAGGTTGCTCCAGAAATTAATGGTTTCATTGCAACATCCACGAATGTCATCCATGGTGACTTGTAGGTGGTACTTGAATGCTTTGGTTGGGTTAGGGGTGGTACTTGGTCCACAAAGTTTGAGAACCACTGTGTTAGACAGTTCATGTTTATATAGGCCAAGTGCAATTGTACTTTCCACATTTAGTTTTAAGAAATATTGTTTGATATCTCTAATTTTACTGCTGCCAATTGTACTAAGTTTTCACCTAAAATAAAACCTACTGCCTGCATCTTGAACCCTGTTCCTTAACCCCTCCTCATATCTAGCTTCTTTGCTCTTTGTCCATTTGTTGACTCTCCTCATCAGTTATTTCCCTAAAATTTGTATCTTTGGGCTTAAAGTCAGCTGCCCCATCACACCTGTAATTAAAAAACTATTATTATTATTATTATTATTATTATTATTATTATTATTATTTAACAACTAGTTTACTATTTCTAATTTTTCTTTTTGGGAAACTCTGGAAAGAAAGGTGGTATTTCAATTACAATCTCGTCTTGCGCCTAAGGAGCTCTTTGAAACTTTGTAATCAGGCTTTAGACAGAGACACAGGACTGAAGCTGCCCTAGTTAAGGCACTTAATGATTTGCTAATGGCTTCTGACTGTGGGTCACTTTATATTCTGGACTGAAGTGTAGGTCGTGATGCTGTCAATTTACAGCATCCTACAGGAACGCGTTTTTCTATGAGTAGAATATTATCTTGTGATCATTGGTACACCCGTGCATTGGATTGGCTTGTATTTGGCTAACAGGAGCCTGTTAATAAATCCTATCTGTTTTGAATCTGACGATGTTCCGCTCATTCAGGGCGTTGCACAGTTTTCAGTGCTCGGACCCGTTTTACATTTTGCTGCTTTATAATAATAATAATAATAATAATAATAATAATAATAATAATTGCTTACACTTATATAGCACTTTTCTGTACACTCCACTCAAATCACTTTACAGGTAATGGGGACTCCCCTCCACCCCCACCAATGTGCAGCATCCTCCTGGATGATGCGACGGCAGCCATAGTGCGCCAGAACACTCACCACACATTGTCAGATTGCTCTCCGTCATGGACTGCTATGATAAGTACTCTCTGGTTCTACATGCAGACCAGATCAGAGCCTAGTGCTGCAATTTCTGCAAGATGTGGCTGCAACAAAGCTGTCGTCAGATAAGCTGTGGCAAGACTGAGGATAGACTCACAGGCCCCCACACGTTGGTGACATTGTTGTCACCAGACAGTTGATGGTGTTGTTGTGACAGTGCAGAATTTAAACCCTTGCTGTATATTAGAAATTGTAGTGTTAGTTTTGTCACAGATACCTCATTTGAAGCTTATAGTAAGAATATCACATGGGTGTTTTTTTTCCGTTGCTCAGTTACCTTTTTTGCTGTGTTTGTTGTTCATGCCTGTATTTCATCAAGACTGGGCCACTGTAACAACATGGTTACTGGGCTAACATACTACTACTACTACTAACGTACTAACTAGGATGCAGAATCTCCAGCATTTGGCAGCTTGTGTGCTAATTAGAACTACACTGCATCAGCAAATAATGCTTGTCCTGTATAAAGTGACTCCCTCTAAAGCTTAGAGTGTATTTTAAGGTTTTTCTGCTACCATTTAAGGCATGAAATGATCGAGGTCCAAGTTGTTTTAATTAGTATTTGAATCTGAGATCTGCTTCAGGTTTTCTTCCTTTACTGAGTTATAGCTAGGCTCCTCACAGGGAGTGATCGGGTTCTCCTGTGTAGCAGCGTGTGAGGAACTTACAGCCCAGATCCATTAGAGACTGTGCGACTGCTGACACTTTTAAAACATGCTTAAAGACCCATCTTCTCTCTAAAGTGTATATCGTTTTTCTCTTGGTTTCACTAAGTTCACATGCCATGCTCTTTTTTCTCCTTCTTTGTACTTTTTTTCTGCTGCATGTAATATGATAAGTTTTTGTAGTGTGTATAAAATTATTATTATTATTTTTATTATTGAAATAGGTGCTACTTTGTTTTTTGGTTTGATAACACAGGGGCTTTCTTGTGGAAAATTACAATTGAGATCAATAGAGTGTGAAGTACACCAGAAAGGGTTTAATACACTGTTTTTTATACCAGATGGAGCAGTGAGAAAACTGAGTCCCAGAAAAGAAAAAAATATTTCAGAGCTAAAAGATTGAAATAATAACAAATTCACAGGATGTACCAGCGACTTCTTCTGCACCAATAACGTAAGAACAGGTGCAAATGAGACAAGGCCCTGTGGGTCATCTAGCCATCTAGCCCATTTGATAGTTAGTAGCTCTTAGAATGGTTAACATTTCGTAAAAAGAATAGCTGTACATGAGCAGCCACATCTGCTTTAGAATTTTTGAGAATTGTCCGTGTGTTGGTGGGCTCTCAGCTCCAGCAGTACGCAGTCGATCAATGGATCACATCCAGCGCATTTCAGTGCCTTTGATATATGAAGTTTTGAAGTAAGTTCTTCTAGCCTGTTTTGGGGTTTTCATGCGTTTGTAAAACCTTGATTGTGGAGCCTGGCCACAGAAAGCATTGCACGACATGGGTCTATTCTCAGGAAGACGTGGCAGTACGGATGTTTCTAGTACCAGTCTTGTTACTTCGTATATGGACTTGTATTTACTGTGCAAAGCATGTGAAAACCCTTACCAAGAGTGATGCCTTTTAGACATGTTTAGAACACTGCTTTCCATTAAATACTCATCATGTTACTTTAAGCTGAAACACTTGACTAAGAGGGACTAAGAGGAGCTGTGCTTTTGTGCTCTCAGCTGTGTCTGTGTGTATGGCGGGCACTGGAGGAGGCAGCTCTGCAGTGGAGGAGCTGCTTTGTTCAGATCACCACTGCTGAGCCTGTCTCTCCTGCCGCCTAATTGAAATGTATAGAGATATGCGGAGACAGAATGGCTCTTTAGCTCAGAACGCAGGCAAGGCAAAGCATCGCTTTTCCTTTCTATTAGCCTGCATGTCATTGTAATGATCTACCTGCTGATGACCCAAATGGATCCAATCTGCTTGCCTGGCAGAACTGTTATTCAAGAATAAACAGTCAAGGAGGATACCTTACCCTTTTGCCTAATCTATGTTCTTTCTTTCTTTATCCTTAATACACAAAGATTATCTCTGATAAAAAGACACTCATATTCAGTAACCCGCATTTTCCCATCTAGGTTAAAAACACTAATTTGGTGTCAGTTTGGTGTTAAGCCTGAAGAAAAAAAAAATAGTTTTAAGAAAACGAGTGAAAAGTCAAGTTTCATTTTTTTTCTAATCGAGCCTCTAGCTTTCTCTGAAAATGTCAGTGGTCATGATGAAACCAGAAGCGTGTAACCCATAATTATCTATGGCCTAATGATCATAATGTTTGGATTTTACTCTACCAAACCTCTTCTTCAAAGCCAGTCGCCTTGGCATTTCTTTAGAAAATGATTGGGTTATAGCCATCTCCACATATGCTGAATATGCTATCCCTATAGCTATGCTATATTTATAATTAAGACCAGGGAAATGAACCTGAAAACCATTGAGAGATGGTGGCATGGTGTATTGCACTGCTGCCTCACAGCTCCAGCATCCAGATTTAAATTCTGGCCTTGAAAATCTTTCTGGTGGAGTTTGTGTGTCCCTTATATATTTGTATGTTGTTTTTTTTCCAGGTTATGTATCACCTCCCAAAAAACATGCAGGTTAGATTTGATTGGCTCCTCCATATTGCTGCTTTCTCAAAGGCTCCACAAGAGACTCGTGTTCCTTACAGAAGGAGAGACCCATGTGCTCTCGGTCCTGCATTGCACACCAAACTTGCAAGATGGGTGCTAGTTTCCCAAAACCTGATCAGCAGCTTTCTGATAATGGAGTTTTGAATGGTTTTGTGAGAAATTGCTGTGTAGGCAAAAAGACTCCATATGGAAACTATAACACGACTGTATGGAGTGTATGCACTTTACATATACATTACATTTTTTCCTATACTAACATTCACACAAGAATAAAAAAAAACATAAGCTCTCCTCTATGTGCCCTTTAACGATTTAATCATGTGCTGCAAAACCTCAAGTGTTACACAACGATTAATCTGATAATGAATGACTTGAGTTCAGAAGAGAGTTTGCAGAGCTGCCACATGGAGCTCTTGGGTAAGGCACTTGTGGGTGATGTGCACTGCGTTTTTATAAACGTTATGGAGGGCAGTCTTTTCATTTAGCCCTTATTTGGTGAAAGAGAAACCCATACACCGGCGAATTCTGTCCAAAAGTTTGCTCTTAAATTTTAAGCCCTATGCACCAAATTCCTGCGCTACCAAGCATCTCTGATTACAACTTGTGTACAGTACCAAGCAGGGTTTTACATTCTCCTGAGGCACACCTTTTAATAGTACTGTCTTATAGATACAAGTGTCTGAGGGCGCACACTTTCAGCCACCTTGCTCCCCCACTTTGGAACTCACTCCCTGCTAATCTGAGAAGTGTAAACTCTTTTACAGTTTTTAAATCCAGACGGAAGACTTATCTGTTTAGTCAGGATTTTAATTAGTGTTGAAATTTCCTCATTTTCACACATTTGTACCTCTAATTTTATTTCTTTATTTGTGTTCATTGTTATTTTGATTTTTTTTTACCCCGTGAAGTGCCCCATATACTGTCAGTATACAGTATATAATGGCACTGAAATAACCCCTTATAACCCTATATGCTTCTTGGTTTTACACATTTTGTGAAAGATACCATCAAGATGCTGTGCTTAAATTGCTTCACTCTGTTTTTATCAGTCAGATACAACTACTGTACATAACAGCAATTCCAGTAGAAATGCATACAGTGCTTTGCTTATACTGTATTCAGACTCTTGCACAGTTTTGACATTTTGTTGCTTGAAAGCTTGCAGTCATGAAAGAAAAATGGAAAAGTCATTACAAGATACATTTGATACATTTAATGAGCCAAACAATGAATTGGGTGCAATGATAGTGGTTCACATTATTTAAGAATTTTTCACCTGTCTCTGTATGGTTCCTTGGTCAGGTAGTGAATTTCAAGGATCCATTAAACCGAGGATGTTTCTAAACAACTCAGAAATAAATGTGTGTAAAGGAACAGATTAAGAGGCAGGTAAAAAAAACATCAAAAAGACCCTTAATATCTCTTTGAGAATCGTGAAGTTGATCATTACGAAGCAGGAGGCACCCAGACACTGCTTAGATCAGGCTGTTCCTCCAAACTGAGCAAGTGGGCAAGGAAAAAACTGGTTAGGGATGCCAGAATGAGGCCAAGAGCAACTTCGAAAGAGTTACAGAGTTCAGTGGCTGAGATGGTTGAAAATATCTATAGGTCAGCAATTTAAAATCTCACATGTGCTTTGAAATAAAGCACTTGTTACCGTAAACACATAGCAAAAGGCTTTGTGGTCAGAAAAGACAAAAATGGAACCTTTTGGTCTACTTTCAAGGCTTTACAGTATGTCTGACTCAAACCCAGCACAGTTCATCACTCAATCAACAACATCCCTACTATCAAGCATGGTGATGCCAGTATTATGTTATAGTTCTGCTTTTCAACAGTAAGGACTGGGAAGTCTGTCAAGATTGATGGTAATGTAAATGGAGCAAAGTACTGTGAAATTGTACAGGAAAATCTGCTTCTGACCTAAAACTAGGACAGAAATTCACCTTTCAAGAAGACAATGATTCAAAGTGAGAGGGCAAAGCTGCTAAAGAATTGCACTTGCTTAAGAATTAGAAAGTAAGTGTTTTTGTGTGAATAGAGTCCTGTTGATAATCTTTAGGAACGCTTGAAACCTGGTGTCCATACATGATCCCCAAAAGTGAAAAAACACCAAGTGTGCAACTTTGGTGTAGCCTTACCTAGAAATACTTTCAGCCAAATTATAATTGGTGCCAATTATTCATGGGTCTGCAGACTTGTGTAAAACATCTTAAAGTTTCTACTTTTTAGTTTATGCATTTACTGCAAGTTATGTTAACCTTAGAAGTCTCTAGTTCGAACATCCACATCTTGAAAGAAATATTTGAGGTTAAAAAATGTGCATCGTTTTGTAATTTCACAGAATGGGACACCGTATGATGGGTCTGAATACTTTGGGAAGGCAAGTTAAGTACATGCATCAAATACAGACCTCATCATTCTCTTGTTTCTTTTAATCATATAGAAATTAATATTTTATTATTACAGAATTTTCAAAAACACTGTTTTAGCTTTAGCTTTATAGCATTGTTATAGTAGCATAGAATGAATAATTTAAAGAAAGAATGAGGTGTATGTAGTAAGTATTAAGAAGTACTTTTGAGGTGATATTGCTACAAAACTACAACATTCCTTGTAACCTTTACATTTATAAAATACAATAAAAAGGTCTTCATTATGATATCTTTCTGAATGCTTGAATGATGTAAATTTCCCAATTTTAAAGTTTATTTTTTCATGGAATTTAGTTGGACTACATGCCTCTTCACATGCACTAATATACAGATCTTATTTTAAATGTGTAAATGCTGGGCTGCTTCTGTTAAATGAGCTGCAGGAGCAACACTCTCCAGAGGAGCTATCTGCAACCCCCATCGCTTTTCTGCTTTTCTCCTGCCTCTCTCCTTCTCTTGCTCTCTCTGCAGTGTTGTTTTACAGCTCGTCATAAATTTCCCACTGCCTGATTGTATGGCTGCTCTTCTTTGCACTGCAGGGCCAGACAATCAAGCCAGAGCAACTTTCCCTGGTGGGGGAAAAAAACCCACAGCTGTGAGGTTGGTTACTGCCGATATTTTAAAAGCCCAGAGCCACCCCTGGAGCTCCTCAGCGCAGGACTCTGGTTTTATGAACATGGCTTGGGCCGTTTGCTGTCAAAAAGCAATCAAAAGATTTTAAGCGGATGAGATTTTGATGTGTGGAAAGTGACAGTTTGGCTGGTATCAAAAGTTTTATTTTTTAGAGGACTTGGAAGTCTCCCATTTTGAACGATATATTCTGCAACAGTCTTGTGTGTCTCCCAACATTCAGTTATATATTGTTCATGATGTTTTCTGATGAGAGATGCCCGTTGTTTCATTTCATAAATTTCACACTTTCTACACACAGGGTCTTATCTGTTATTCCGTTGTACTAGGGTAGCCTACACATGCTTATTGAAAGCTTTAAGTTTTGCATGTTTTTGTTTAAATGAATAAATAAATGAAGTGACTGGAATAACCTATAAATATAAACACCATGTTGGAAGAGTGACTTTGTACAGAAGCAGATGGTTAATTACCCAGTACTTTGCATTTGGTATTTATGGCAGGTATGTGGATTGGTATGAGAATTTCATCTGACAAATATGTTTAATCCTATATACTGTACTGTTTATTTATTCTTTTTGCCTTGTTTTTGAAAATATTGACAGTATGCTTTTGTATTTCTCAGCTTGTGCTGTAGAACATGCACTCACTAATGTTAAGATAAATGAATCACAAATAGGAATAATTCAATGTATTCATACACCGCTTTTAAAATAGCTTTGCATGAAAAAGGGCATGCTTTTCATCCACCATTGGAGTGCAGCTGAGCGTCACGCAGGAGCAATTCTGCAATAGTAGCACCAGGTGGGAAACTGAGAACTTGCTTCACTAGTTGAATTAAGATGAGCCACATTGTGGAGCACCAGAGTGGAACTTAGCCAGGAAACCGGGGTTAACAGTGCTATAGGATCTATAATGACCAAGTAGCCAGGATTTTGATTTAGCATGTCACCCAACGGGTGGCACTTACTACAGCGCAGTGTCCTAGCCCACCATACCGGGACATTGATCTGGAAATTCTGGTCTAGAGGAAAGTGCGCCACCTACTGGTCCACCAACACAACACCAACAGCAGCAGCAACATGTATTTTCTTTTGAGGTCTTCCATTCCAGTATTGACCTGGTCTATCCTTGCCAAGCTGCTGCAATCTGTCTAGAAGGTGGCAATGCTGCTGTCAAAAAATATGAAAATGTGGATTTTGCTTCTTCATTTGTACAGAGGTACCAGAAAGCCTTCCTTTGAGTCTGCACACATCAAAAGATTTTACCAAGATGGACATGTATGATTTTTCTGAATGAGTTTACTTCTCCTAGCTTCCAAATTAAGACCTTTGGTTTGTTGCTGTGGCCTTCCCAGACAGAGGGCTATGTGCCTTATCTGTGTATTATGATGCTGATTTAGTAGTTTTTAGCCCAATCGCCTCAAGGGCTGCAGTGTTCACTCTTATTCAGAGCAAGTGAAATGCCTCTGTCCTTCAAGGTGGCAAACTCATTGACATATTGTTTTCTTATGTGGTGAATGATCTCATCACCCATGCTTCCACCCTCCTCTTCTCCATTTAAATTCCACAAAAGAACTATGTGCCTGCACACTGAGATGAGCTTGGCTGCATTCTCAATTCGGTGCCGACAAAAAAAAACAGGAAAGAAAATGTAGCCCAATAGGATCATAGCTAGATGGGAGTGAGGGGGAGACGTGCAGAGGAATCCCTGTTTGAGACTCTGGCGTGAAGTCCATGGCAACCAGGGGCCCTGCTGAGACACACGCAGGGTGGGAGAGAGGCAAGCCAGAGGTTTAACCCCTCTGTCAGTGCAAGAGGCGGCCTCTGACAGAGGGAAAGTGGCCTCCCTCCCAGGTTTTGTAACAGCTCTGGCCTTCAGAAAAGATGTTACTGTGTTCTTATTTCTTCTCTGTGTTTTTTGGGCTGGAATCCATGTGGTGAGCCTCGCAATGCAATAGTTATTTTTCTGACTCCCTGACATAATTGCTCATTTTTTATTTCCTAAAAAGCCTCTGTAAAATGTAGCCAAGAAATAAGTAAGAGGAAGCATTCAGTTCTGTTTTGTTTTTGTTTTTTGTCCTGAAACATCGTAGATGTGGGTATTTTATGTTTGTCTTTGTTTTCAGTCAGTATTTTAAGAAAACATAGCATGAAATTAATATAAGTGCAGTTAAAGCACAATATAGCAGCATAGATAATTGTGTATTTCTTCTGTGTTTTAAAAATAAGGTACCAGATTCTATCACCAGAAGGTAATTATTTGAAATCCAGTCCGAA
Organism: Lepisosteus oculatus; assembly: GCF_040954835.1. NCBI lineage: Eukaryota > Metazoa > Chordata > Actinopteri > Semionotiformes > Lepisosteidae > Lepisosteus > Lepisosteus oculatus. The sequence continues at coordinate 40,172,370 of NC_090696.1, read as the reverse complement.
TGTCTTTATAGATTTTTGGTTATTCTGGTGTTACTCCCATTCTTCCTGTCTGGGTCCATTTTAATGCGAAGAAGCATCAGGATCTTCAGGAAAAAAATAATGGATCAAGAATATGCCAATTGGAACTTAGCCACCACTTCAGTTTTGCATGTTTTAGCATAGCGTGTTAATGCGGTTTACCTGTTTGAGCTCTTGCCAGTAAAAAAAAATAATTGACCAAATAATCCATTTAAGGAGTAAGGATTATCTGAGTATTACTAAAGTAGATTTCAGGAACAAAAAAAAAACTCAGTATCTTCATATAACTAAATTTACAAAACGTCCTTTATAAGGCATCTTAAACTGATGTAATATCGGATAGCAAAAGACTCACACATTTAAGTACTTACAGTATTTACAGTATTCAGGTATAAAACATTAAACAGATTAACAGGTATAAGTAATGCAAATGTGATTATATGCAGACTAAAAGCCACTGCACAGTGAATTCTGTCTGTCATCAATCATCCTAAAAGCTGTGTGTTAAGTTCATTGCTCATTAGATGTGTTAAAATCATATCTGAATATTCAGAATGGTTGAATTCTTGAGTACCTCCAGCAGAAAGATTATTTATCTCATGCCCAAAGTATAAAACTAAATTGTAGTGAGTTTAACTAAAAAAAGAGTATTATTGCTGACTGAATTGTTCAGACTTTATATGTTCAGACTGAAAGATTCATTGTGTTTTTTTAGGATATGTATACAGGTAAATCAGTTTGTGGCCCTGGATTCGATTCCCCTAGCATAGGGTGCTGTCTATGTGGTGTTTCCACATACTCCCCATGTTCATGTGGGTTTCCTCCCACATTCCAAAAACTGTGGTTAAAAAGATTAACGGGATTCTGGGAAATTGGCCCTGGAGTGTGAGCCCTGGGATGGACTGGCATCCCGTCCAGGTGTATCCTGCCTGGTGCCCATTGCTTGCCTGGCTCCAGTTCCCTTGCAACCCTCTATTGGAAAAAGCAGTTAGGAAAGTCAGGTAAAACAGTTTGTACAGTTATTACATATCGCTGTGCCATATGTGCACATACCTGCCATTGCCATCTATATGATTTTTTGTTCAAGAGTACAGTTGCTTAATTTTTAAACTTTAAACATGTTTTTTCTTCCAAGTAGGATTGGGAAATGTAACGGCATAATTGTAATAAAAAAAGAAGATGACGGACATTGTTATGGTCTTTTTCTGTCTGTGGCAAATCAGATTACTGTTATTCTATAGATTTGCCAGTTTTTAGAACAGAATATTTTAGCATTTCGCCATGTTATTTTGTAAGACTAGAATATTTTATCAGTATTTTTTAATTGTATTGTACTTTACAGTAACAAAAGATGAATATCTTCTCATAAAAATCGTGTCCTCCTCTACTGAGGGCAGGTGTTGGCATTTTTTGTTGTTCTCTTCAGTGTCGTTGTAATGTGTGTTTGATTTTGTCACGTATTTTCTTAAATTCAGCTGCAGACAATGTGAGCCATTCCAAACTAAAGTTTGTGCAGTAAACAACATGGGATTTCAAGACTCCACCTGTCCTTCCCAAGTGATTAACATTTGTCCGCGCAATTGTTTTATAGCTGCCACATCAGAGGAATTGGAACTAATTTCACTTCCAAATGTAATAGTTTGTCATCTGAAAATTATGGACATATACTGTACTGTAGCAACAGTTAAAAAGCAAGCTGAAAACCCTGTTGCTTTTCTATGAGTTTGCTAAGCAATTTTCTAAGCAAATAACTGGGTTTCTGTCCAAGCACTGCATTTAAAATCCAACCCTCAAGTGTACAAGGTGTACAGCAGCAATGTGCGTTAAATTAATTGTTATGTAACAGTTTTCAGACTAAAATTGGATGAGGTCAGATCCCGTCTGCAGTGACATTAACAGGCTATTGAAGTATATGAATAAAGTAGGTTAATTTGTAGTATAGGAACAAACAGAGGTTAATTACACTTTTTTTACTTTTCTGCACAGAATTAACTTCAGCGACTTTCTTCGCATCCCACATGCTGACACAGCTCCACGTATTCAGCACCCGATCAAAGCTACTGTATTTAGGTTACATCTGTGAACTTGTGGTCAGATTTGTCAAAGTACCCTAATGGTAAAGCTACATTTTGTCCTACTGCTGAGGACTACTGTAGCTCTTTTTAAAGTATTTTAAAATATCACCTGACATCAACAAAATTATGTTGATTTTTCCACAATTTGGATCTGTTCCTATGTTAATTGTCCTATTTGCCTTGGCAGAGATTTAAAAAAAATCATTTGAAGAATTTTATTTAAAAAATCTGTTTTGTAAAAAAAGCAATATTTAGATTGCTGTGGCCAGATTTACATAAGAAAAAGTCAATAATAATTCCTTTTACTGTACTTTGCATTCCAAAGGATCCCAAAGAGCTTTTTACATATAGGAGGTGACCCACTTCGACCCACTTGGATGAAGTGTGGCAGCCATTATGCACCAGCAACCCCACCACACAGCAAAACAGGCAGAGAAGTGAGAAAGTGCGTCACAAATTTAATTAGGGGGAATGTTTAAATAGGCCAGACTGTGCAAGCCCAGACTGGAACTTAGTCGGGACACCAGGGTAATGTGCATGTTGGTCATTTACATTTACTGGTTGTACACAAGATGTTTAATATACACCATTCATTGTGTAATATTCTTCCCACTTTTTTTGTAAATTGTTTGACTTCAAGTATGTCAAGTAATAAGCATTTAAAGAAATTTCCATCTGTTCTGGAAAAGGACTTCAAATTTCAGGGTCATTAGAATGAAATCTGTAATAGAAATCACACAGTACATAAGAATACAAGAGCTGAAATAAACGAAATTACAGGAAATATACCTAGAACATGGTTCTGACATGAGCCTAAGATATTAGGGCTTTAAATGTTGTAATAGGTGCAAATTTAAGCAGCTGTTGATTCAAATATTTTTCTAATACTCATTTCCATTTTTATTTTATTACACCAGCCAGAAACTAAAAACAGCAAAAACTTGCATAAGTAATGTATTAATTCTGTTGGCCAGTGATACCTATTTATGTCAAAGGCCCTGCTCTTTGAGAGTGAATGAGCATCAGATGAAGGGTTGTTCACCAGCTGTTTTAGAAAGAGCAAGTCATGAAACTTTCTCTATTTGAATTTAATTCAAAACCAAGCTGTTGAGCATTGTGAATGTTCTGGTATTGGTTTTTGAATATACACTGTTAGTACTTGCCAAGTTTGTTTGCATTCAATTTAGGATGATAACAGTTCACAGAACTTTGTTTATTCTGTTTGATGAAGGTTCATTTCTAAATAATAGTGTTGTGTTTCATAATCCCATAGATTATTCTAAACTCGTCAGAGGTGTTGATTGTGTTCTTCACGTCTACAAAAGAGACGTTGTTGTTCCTAATGTAAAAGCCAGTATTACCATCTGGTCAAACTTTCATATGTACAACCTCAAGCACTAGGTGATTTTTTCATGATGATGCGTCTTTATTTGTTCTTATTATTTGTTCTCCACCAAAAGAATATGGGCATGCTTTTCCTCATCATTGTTTGCTTGAAGCTAAACAGTGCTACCGTAATGATGAGAATTTGACCATTCTCGATTGAAAAATGCAGAAGGACTCTGATTTTGGATTTAGAGACTGTTGCAAAGCCTCAGCCACTACCTTACAGACGTGCTTGCTTGGTTTTTCATGTCCCTAGCTTTGGATTGCCTCTTTTTATGCAAGTCAGGGGCAGAACCAGTGTTCATGCAGTCAACCTTATTAGAAAAGATGCTGGGAGCAAGGCACTTGGATTAGCAAAGCAATTTGTGCCAGGAATTTGGATATTGTTAATCAATTAAATTGATAAGCCAATCCATTTACATTTCAGTGTCGGTCTAATTATTGCCTGTGCTGCTGATTTCATTCCACCCTCCTCCCATTCATTCTACTCTCCTTTCAGCTTCTGAAGAAGCTTTTCTCTCTCTTTTGAAGTGGTCAAGGAATTCCTGGCTTCAATGAGTGTCATCAAGAGTTTGTGGAGCTCTGTCTGAGCTGAGGAGAGGCCCCAGGCAGAGTCTACATCCTTTTAACCTAATTGGGAGTTTATGTAAGTCTCCCTGACCAATACACTGGAGCTAGCAATAACGTACCAATTCCTTGTAAATTCTTTTGGTGCTTTATGTTGACATTTCGTGTGTACTTGAAATTTTTTTTATGAAAATGGTAATACTGATTCTTAAAACTGTATAAAGGGCTGTGCTGTGTTTCCAGCAAAACTTAAATCGGTCACATTCTGTAAATTCGAGACCTACCACACAGAAACGTTATTGATTGTTTTGTGTTGGTTATATTGGATTTCGGTATGGGGGTGATCATGAATGAAGTGAGAATGTTTGGTTTTACTAACATTCCATCTTCCCTAATGCACATTGGTGTTTGAGCAAGTAAATATGTGTTGCTTTTTGTTTAAAATAAATGAAGACACTTCACTCTCAAAATAACCCGCCCTTCCAAATACTAAATACAGTATTAAAAATGAATTCCTATTTTTTGTCCTTCTCATTATTATGATATTGAAATCTGCTCCTCAGCGCTGCACATCCTACCTACACTATTTTATTTGATAAATTAGTGTTATTAGTTAGGTATTATACAATCTGATACACATTTTTATTACATCACAAGATATAACCCAGGGCTTTATTTATGCTCATTTTGTGTTTCAGTCAGAGACGTAAGATGTTTTGTCCTGTATAGGTTAAGAAGATGGTACTAGCAGAGGTGACCGTGACTTCCAGTGAGTGTCATGTTATACCCAGAGATTAATACTTAATAACTGCAATGCTATACGGTATTGGAAAGGCACACAGTGTTGTTTATAAGCAGGGCAGGAATTTAGAGTAGCAGGGAAAAACAGTGTTAAGAATATAGAGCCGTGTTTTTTCGGTATTACGGTCGTGCGGAATGCATTCTTTGGGTAAGCCAATCTTCCATTTCTTTTTCGTAGTCTAGCTGCAGCTCTTTATTCAGCACAGATCATGAGAAATAAGGGGGCAAGGCTTGTCACTCTTTTGGTGCATGTTTCCGTTGGCATGTTAAGTGCAAGGGCACAGAAGGAAGCCTGTGAAGCAGCCCAAGAGATAGATAGCCCTTGCAGAGTGTTGTACACAAAACTGTCGGCAAGAAGGGGGCTGCCACACATCAAGGCTCTTCACACACTTCAGAGTTTAAACACCTACATCTCGCCTGTCATTTCGTTTTCCGGTTTTGAAGCAAAATGAAAAACTGCGTTTAGATTTGAGTTTCATTTGATCTAATTGTAGGACAGTTTGCAGCATACGGAATGTATAATTCAAGGTGCTGTGTTGTATCTATTTTTAATTACTGCACAGTTGCCATCTAACAATTTGTGATTATTGTTTATTTATGTGCACTCAAAATGATCATTATCATATTGCTTATTGTAATAAACCAGTGTCATCCTGGTATGAAAAATGTTTGTGTCATAATAGGCTCTTTGTACTGTTGAACCAAACTGAGACATTGGAGAAAAGTTTGCAGAACATTCTGCAGTACGTTAGGTCTTGTGAGGGGAGAAAAAGTGGAGCTTCTCAAGAGTTTTTATTTTGTTTGCAGTGGCAGATGTGCAAGAAGTTGATTTTTGTTTGTTTTGTACTAACCTCATAAAGTAAACTCCCAGCACATACTCTAAACTTTCAAATGTACTGTAATAACAAATTTTCTTGGAGGAACTTGGGATATGAAATACACAGAAGTATCTCAATGGAACAATGGTCTGGTAATATTGATGAGTCGCAGACTTGAAGCTGTCATTACAGGTTCTACCAACTTTACACTAGTTTGAGGGATAGGTCACAAAAACCATTTTATTTTAATGCAGTTTATCAAAAATGCACAATAACACCTAGACACAAAAGCTAAAGTTCTACACTTTTGCCTCATATTCACTTTCTGATCTGTAATATACATTTCATTAGCACACAGAAAACATGACACATTTCACTTCAGTGTTCCAGAACATACACTTTAAACTGTACGTGTACTTTTGGTACACTACCATCATTTATTTCTCTTGTAATGGTCACATGCGTCAAAAGTGTGGCTTGTCTTTTTGTCATTGAAAGATTTGCAAACCTGCTTTGTGTTTTGTTAAGCACTTTTCTTAAAAATAATCAGCACCTTGTTTGAAACAGGCCTTTGTCCTGGCTCGAGGGTTTTCACTATAGGTATTTAACACCTGAGCTCTAATGTTTGTTCTGTTCAATTGCCTGAAGCCTCTTCCCGTTTCAGTTTACATGCAGTTGGTTCAGTATAGACTCTTTTGATGCACCTTAATTAAAGCAAACATGTGTCTTTCCTTCAAAATTGTAAACGCTGAAGTGGTCGGTGTAGATGTTTTATCTGTGAGTTTTCATTTTTCTGCCAACAACTGGGACAAGAAGTGTCATGCTGAATGCAGCTTTCAGTGAAAGAGTGTGCAGAGAGAAATGCAGGTACTGTAGAATAACTTCCAGTTAATGTTTGTGTGATTTACAGCGTGCAGCCTTGTTCTTTGGCAACAGATTAAAGGAAGGCACCGCTATAAAACAGGCAGAAAAGATGAGAGGAGGATTCCATTTACAGGACTGTATTTAAAGGCGTATCAGAGGCAGCAGAAGCCCACTGTAGTATCACATTATCTATTAATGCTAAGCCTGGTGTTTGTTAAATGCATCATGGGCAAAATGGCAAAATGTTATGCTGTGAAATGCCTCTCCCTATTGTGGTTTTGCTGGTTGTCATGATTCCTCAGATGCGGGCAGGCAGATCAGGGATTGGAGGTGGTACTGCGGGGGGGGAGTGGGGGCATGATCCACAAGCAGAAGATATATGGCAGCGACGAGAACTCATTTTGAGTAAAGTGGGCCTCCGTTCCCCCGGGACTCCCTTGGTTGTCTCAGGCTGCTGTGTGTGATGTCCATCATGCTGTATGAACACCATCTGTTCAGTATTACGCTCTCAGTTGCCAGGCTACCTGCTCTACGCCGTCACACTTCACTGCCTAGGCTCAGCCTTAGACACATTATCCAAGAGGAAGAGAGAAAAATATATTACATTGGTCATGATTAAGCCATCTTCTGGGAAAAGGCCAGCATGAACTGCGACAGAACAGAGCAACGTCGCCACCTTCTGGGATACTCATTCCATCACAGGGATCTGCTGAACTAATTTATACTGACTGTATATTAGATTCACAACCTTTCCCTCTGTTAGCAGCACAAAAGGGATCCCAAATTAGCTTTTTTCCTTTTGAAGGTGCTTGATTTCTATAGTTTTTCCCAGTACTAGTACCACGAAATCCTAATGCACTTCTGATCCTAGAAAATATAATATTAGTGTTAGAGGAAAATTTTGAAGCAGTTAGAAGTTTGTATCTGTAGGACTAATTGCTGGTTTTCCGCTGGACAGATAATATTTTTGGGAAAAGAGTGCTGTGCAATGCCCTCCAAGTGAAGAAGATGAAGTTTGCAACAGCTAAGGAGTATTCTCCCACATTCCTCACTGGCAAGTCTCAAGTGGTAGGGAAAAGAGGAAGAAAAGCAGAGGGTTTATCAGGATAATTCTTTTTCCTCGGATGAACTAGCAGAGAGGCTCTGCGGAGAGGAAAAAACTGAAGATTTGATCATAACGTAGGAAGGAGTGGATCCTAGGGAGCTAGCAGCCAAAGGAGGTTACAAGGGACAGAAGCTGAATAAGGTCGCTGTAAATTTTAAATTTAACACAATCTGTTTTTGACATACTGAGAGAAGGATTTTCTGTATTTTTGTCAATTTCAGCTTTGGATGTTTTAATCTTTTTGTAATGGTTTAATAAAACTGTAGCAGTGAAGTACTATTGTATGGTATAGTAATATATATATATAGTTTTTATATTTTGTATATTACTTTTTTAATCTGTACATTTTTGTAACCACACACCACCTGACTTATCTTTGACTAAAGCAACAGCTTTGTGTGACCAAAGCTGAAATAAAAATTGACTTTCAAAGATCTTATTGTAATTCTGAAACATATTTACAATTTTCTGGGGGGGCTACCTGTTCCTAAGGTCTTGTTGTCGATCTTGTAATTAAAATAGAGTACTGTATGAAAAACGATGTTGTATATGTGTTTGTGTGAACAAAACTTCACATTCCTCAGTGCACAGTACCCCGGGGAGCTAGCCTTGTGGAAATATGGTTTTGTGTTCAGTGACAGCTGGTAACAGTTACATTATTTCGTTGGAGTTTTTTTCTGACCCTTCATACCCTGGCTGTCCAATTCAGAGATTATCATTAGAACTTCATGCCTTATGTTATCAGAAGATGTCAGTAATAGGGGAAATGTTTTAAGCTAGCACTGCCTGCAGACTTTGGCTCTGAATGAGATGAGCTGCCTTTATTATTCAGATTGCAGACATTAGGATAAATAAGTTAAGGGATGTTGGGGTGGGTAAGTAAATAAAATTTTTATGAAAACAAAACAGCACACTAGGATGAAAATAACACTGCATTCTCCTATGGCTTAAAGCATTAAGTGTAATAACACCTTAGAGATTTTGTCTGCCACACAGCATACCACATAAAAATTTTATGCTGGAGTAAGTTTCTGGCGCTCTGTTGGTCTTTCTGAAACCTGTAAAATCACTTTGTTAGGCCAAGGGTGCAAATACTGGTGGTGTTGTCACGGTGACAGTGGTGTACCATTCAGAGAGTACATTAAATTCCATGCCCTTAGCTTTGTAAAACAATGGTATACTGTAAATCAGTTTCACTATATTTTTCCTTCTCTGTGTGAAAAGCATTACAGTGAACAGTGGGAACCTACAGTACAGTAGGTATGCCGATGGACCGCCGCTCTTTCCTACTGAGATACTACTGTATGTGGGGTGTTCTGTTTTATGCTCCAATTGAAATTTAAAGTAAACTGTCCACCTGCACTGAGTTATGAGCATAGGAGACCTGTGTAGTCCAGTGACAGTCCAGTGTTTAGAGTGGATAGACCAGGATGGAGCCATTTACAGCGTATCTTTCCAGGTTGGAAATTGTCTAAATGTCTCATACAGCTCAGTAGGATGACATAGGTGAAGTTTCGATATGACAATTTTCTTCTTTGACGAGATCCAGTATTCACAGAACAATAAACAGGGCACAAACAGTTGTTTAAAGTTGTTTTGCGTAGTAGGTTGACAACATGTGGAATAATGTGACAGGACGAGTACAAACCCTGCTGCACAAGCCACGGTGGTTGAGTTCTGGAATGTGTGTGTGCTGATAATTAAGGCAGCTTAGACACAAACAGCTCTTGCAGTATGTGCTGACTCGTAGAAGATTCGCAAAGTGAAGTGAGTATTCGCTTTAAGTTGTTGTTATATTGTTACTGTTTCAAATGCTGAATCTAGTTTTCTGAGATCTTCTGGAACTTCTGAGTTGACATGTTCAGTGTCATTGTATCATCTGTTTGATTTGCAATGTGTTTTTAACAGGTGTCTTTGTTCTACTTTAGCAGCAAGTTATCTTAAAAAATCCCAACCCTTATTTACCTGAAGCTGATAGAAAAGCTCTCAGTTTTTGTCATGTAAACATGGTAGGATTTGTAGCTCAGTAGCCATTAAGCCTTTAAATACATTAAGACAGAATTTATTTTCAGTTCAGGCTGGATGTATGTGGGATCATGTATAAAGGCAGTTTGCATGATTTGTAGACACAGTGCTTTTGTTAATTTTAGTTAAGTGTGATTTAAATTGTAGTATTTGGAAAGCCAATCATATCCACTTGTGAAATATAAAAAATTAACTTTAAAATAACTTCCACTCTCATGATTCTCAGGGGTGTGAACTGTAAGATGTAAGTCTTGTAAGCAGAGATTTTAAAGACTTTGCTTACCAGGGTGTCAGACTGTCAATATCAGGTTATCTTTCATGTCAGGTAGAAGAGAGCCTTTTGTTTGACTACAAAAAAGTAATCCATTTATGGAGTGGTGGTATATTGGGATTCGAACGTGCACTGGCTTTCTGCATGGAGCAAGAGACCAGTCACATAAAACAGCAGACACTGTGTAATGTCTCCCGGCTGATAGGAAGCATATTATATTTCCACAGCATTGAAACTCACACAAAGACAAATTATTTACAGTTCTTAACCTGCAGGGGTCAGGATTACTCTCATTGTGTTTCTACAAGGAATTAAGGAAATTCTACTCAGGGATCCTACAAACCATTGAAGACATTGAGTGGGAATTGGACAGAGGCCATCAGATTCCAAAGCAGAAGAAGTGTTTGTGTACCTTAAGGAGTCAGGGTTTCTTCAGCCAAGAGTAAGATATGCCACTCAAGAGCTAATGGTGAACAGAGTGAGCTAGCTGGGACTTTAATCAGGTGGAAGAGCATCCCCTTTTTCTGCATTCAGCTCTTGCTGGGAGTCTGCTCACAATGCCCACAAAGACCGTTAAGATTACGATTTTTGTTTTTATTTAACTGGCAACCTAATCCAGGGCAATTTACTTAAAAAGCACTTATAGTTTGTACAATAAAGTATCTTTTACATGATGAGCTAATTTGGTTTAAGGTTTTATTTGAAATCGCGTGGCACATCATAAATGAGAAATCATTGTACAGTGTAACTGACGAAACAAGTAATTCAGTGGATGAAGAGCAAGGCAAGGGGAAGTAAAATGAATAAGTGGCTCTGGCAGTGAAAGGACTCGCTCAGAGCACAGGTGGGCCCAGCCATCGCCAGTTCAAGCGTGGGTGTTGTCACCAGCTGACTGTGACCAGCACTGTTTGTCAAAGCACTGCCAGTGACGGGTGGGCATTAGTCAGCCATGATCTGCTATTCTTGATGTCTGGATAAAAAATGCTCTCCCATGACTGCCCTGCTGGAAGTGAAAGATGCATACAGTATCTGGTGATTCACGTTCTTCCTCTGCAGTACTGTGGTCTTAAACAATTGACAGTTCCAGTTTGGGTGGACCCGCAATTCAATAAAACGTGAAGCGGGCAGTTTCAGAGTTTTTAATTATTGTGTCTGTGTGGTTTCTAAATACAAGGTATTCAATTTATTGAAAAGTAGGTTTACTAAAAAACCTGAGTATTAATAAGCTGCCTTCGCAAATCTGACTGAGATTGTGTTTTGTTGCCTGAATGAGCTTGGCTTAACCAGAGGTTAACTTTCCATCCTGGTTAAGGGACATGAAAGGGATCACTCTGTGTTTTACTGTCTTGAACATTGAGTTGTTCAGTTCTTGTGCACACTTGTGAGTAGCGGTATCAATGATATCCTAATTCTTCTCATCTTGACTTTGGCAGGAGCAGAATGTGGTTGGCATCTCCCGGCAGGCAGGTGCTGTACAGCCGACACTACCAGGCCCAGGCAGTGTGGCGCCTGTGCCGAGCACCAATCCAGGGGCACCTGGTTACCTAGGCAACCAGCAGCAGGCAGCCATGATGAAGCAAATGATGATAGAGCAGCAAAAGCAGCAGATTCTGAGGGAACAAAGGCAACAGCAGCAGCAGCAGATGCTGGCAGAACAGGTAAAGTGTACTTCTCAGAGGCATGCCAAGAGTTGGTACTTTAGGAACCTGAAAGGATTTGTTGAATCAACACATTTAAAATCTACTTTACTGCTCCTAATAACTGTCCAGAGTTATTTTTCTGTTAACAATCCATCCTCCCCCTGCCCTCATCCCGTTACTCCCTCTGGCTCACTTTCCTGTTATAAATTACTCTTCTTTGCTCATTCCACAAATCTCACAAGCAGATATCTGCTGCACCCTCTGTTGTTTACATGGATTTTGCCCTTTCTTAATAAGAGTCGATATAACAAGCTGAACTACATTAAACACCAGCAGATGCATCTGCCATGAACAACATAACATTGCATTGCTCGTCCATATCCCATGAGGGCACCCCACCGCCAGTGAAATCCATTGCCCTCACAACATAATTATTTAATTAAACCAATTAGTAGATATGTTTTCTTACACAGGGAAACAATACATTTGGTTAACATTTTAATTAGATAACCGGCATGAAGGAGAAGGCTCTTTCTTAGAATGTCATGATGTGCATTTTTAGTCGCAAGGACAAGCAGTAACTATAGATATTGTTGTTTTTCGGGGGAGGGAGGATGCTCCTGAGCTTGAATTCTTGTCATTGCTCTGAACTGTCTGAAAGAGCAACTGCTGGCAATATGCAGCAAAGTTTAGTTAAAAATCACAGAAATACCTCTAGAGCCACAAGAGAACCTCATACCTTAAATGAAAGAGCTTTTCCACTTCAAGACAGTGAGTTTTAAATGTTTTCTTCAGATGCTGTGTCTGAAGGGAAGCTGGTAAACCATGGAAATGCAATTTCATAGGTATTTTTAAGTGTATTAAGATTTCAGCTGTTTTTTTCCTGGAATCTCATCTGTGTTTTCTTTTCCGGTGACTGCTAGTGCCAACGAAGCTGTAAAAATCACACACATATTTGATGATTCAGGCATTCTAACCTTTCGTTGCGGGTGGTATATATTTCTCTTTCAGTTACAACAGCAGCACCTACCCCGACAACTTCCACAGCAGCAGAGAGGCCCCTACCCTGTCCAGCAGTTTAACCAGTTTCAAGGTATGTCCTTGTTGCACTTTACTTTTATCTAGAACTGATACGTAAAAATAAAGATATATTGCAAATGGCATTATAAATGACAGAAATAAAGCTGTGAATCACTAATCAGTAATCATTTCTAACTTATATACACCACTACAGAAGAAAGATCGAGTCGCTATTAAAATTATTTAGAAGCCAAAATTATGGGTGAACAGGGAGTGCCTGTAGTAGATATGTGGCTCATTGAGCTTTATTTTAGTCAACAACAAACCTAGGAGCAACCGAGTACCTGAAGTAGTTGTTAGGATATAATGAACAAATTGATGCTACACGTTTTCTTGCTAATATAGGGACAGTATAAATGCAAAGCTTGTGCAAAGATTGAGATCTAGAGAGCAAAAATCCTAATGTCAGGTCAAGCTTTTCCCTTTACCATCTTCAGTTTCGTATCTTAATAATGTACTTTAATGTCAGATATGACACTAGCTGTTTTGCTACTTGAAATCGCTAGGAAGCTGTAACATTACAGGTTATTTTAGTTAAGCACTTTTATTGACAGGTTTGAAAAAAAACATCATTAACAAACTTAAAAAGAATTTCATAGTAAACTGTACCTTTCAATTGTACTATAGTGCTTTTTGTGCAGTGTGGACAACAGCAGCTATTACCAGTACTGTATTAATCTTGAATTTGAACAACTTCTTGCAACTCAGGATGGCGATGTTAGGTTTTCTTAGGGTGAGCGTTCATTAGGCTTTTTGCTGACCTGGCGCTGCCAGGTTTTCAGGTCTGAAAGTCATCAAATCTTCAAAATGTCCCTTTTTTACTTTGCAGAGGCTCTGTTTCATAACTGAATGCCACAGTACAGTTGAGCATCGAAACAAAAATGTTCATATATGGTATATAAAAAAATAACAATCTTTATAGTGTTAAAGAATTTAATTACTAAGTATTTAATATAGTATTACAGTATATTTAGGAGACTTGCAGTTATTGATTGTGTTGTCATAATTTGCTAGTTTATACTGTTGTGGATGTCATTTTGCTTGTGTTTTAGCATTTACCACATCGTAACTTGTGGCCTCGCTTTCCATTTCAACAGCCATTTATAATTTTTGTACATGAGTGCAATAATGCTAGTGGATACTGCCATTTTTTTCATTGAGCAGTTCAACAGTTCCTAGTGTGGCAGAGTGTGTTGAGTAAGCATTGATTCACTCACTGTCATCGTTGAAACTCAGAATGATCTGAGTATGCGCCCTTCTCACAAGATTTCACTTTGTGGGGGCTGCTTTTCGCTTCCCATTTTGGAAACGTAAACACATCTAAAAATCTTTGATTCCTCAATTAGTCAATTCTGAAATCAATCCGTTCCATTCTTACATACAGGCTTTCAATCCATTCAAGCATTCTCTAGGCACTTTACATAAAGATGGCTGAATTTTTTATGACTATTATGCATATTGCTAAATTTATCTCTAGTCATTTGTGTCATAAAATTGCTGGCAATTCTGCGTTCAGCTCGCTAGATCAAGCAACAGATTTGCTAAGTTTGCAATTCAGCACCAGCTTCATCGAAGAGCGGAGCCTGCGTCCGATGTTACATGCTTTGCAGAGCCTGGACGGCTTTGTTAGAGGAACCGCAGAGCAGGCAGAGAGTTTAAACAAATTTTAATTGCAGACGAAATGCATGTGATCAAAGTTCTGTTCATGTTCCACAAGTTTCAGAATTTATAGCCTCGTTAGAAACTGTTATTGCTGTAGAGAAATAATCCAGCCATATGTTTGAGCTGTCAGCCCAGTTGTCGGTGATGCCTATATAAAGTGCAAGTCATAAAATCATCTTTGAAGAAAGTTTCTATCACACGAGAGAAGAAAGAAAAATAATAGCAGAGAACATTGCATCGTTTTCTGCATATATCACTGATAGGGGTAATAATAAGAACAAAGTGGATGTTCAGTTTGCATTGTTATTTATAGTGCAGTATCTATGGAACTATCTAGATTTTCTTCCTTTAAGAAATCTAATTACAGCTCAAATCAGGATAACTACTTCATGGAATCTTCTGTGCCATTTCCAACAAAATGCTCAAAGACCCCCTTACATAGGACAGCTCCATACAAGCTATATTATATGTGCATGTCCAATAAAGTAAGTCTGTCTAAATTCATGCCTGTGTTTTATTGTTGATCTTTTTCACAGTCTGTAATTGCTGTGTTTAATTTGTAATTCTTTGTCATTTGTAATGACAGCAAAGGCTATTCACACCCCCACCTAGGAGCAGTAGCACATAGAGTAAGGATCATATGGGATGGCCGACACACCTCTTTGTCAAACAACACTCCTTTATTGATTTGTAGTCATGATCGCTCCAGCACAGTAGCACCTGAGCAACTGTCTGGCTGTGCACCTGTCAAAGCTCACAGCTGTGTGTGTTCTGCTGGCATATGTGCATATAGAGCCCCGCAGACAGCACACTTGCGCTGGTGTGCGCAGACCTAGGAATGTGTGTGCCTCGTGTCAGGGCATCTTTTCTTACACCCTTTTTTACACAGGAATGTTGTGAAAAACGTGGCAGCTCTGCAGTCTGGGGCAAGGGAAAAAAAAAGTCTCGTTTTAGATCTTTGGATGATAAGAACAGATTGCACTTTCGACATAACCTGAAAAACTGTCACTTAATTTCTGACAAAACCTATTACTTGGGGCTCCCGGTTGTATTTTTTTAAGGGGAGACCAACTGCTCCTTAACATCCCCCCAGACGAGGCCCCGGCTTTAAAAGCACAGCTGAAATCTCCCGTCCAGATTCTTGTCTGTCCTCATGGTCATCTTCTCATTGATTTACTGAGTTGCAGAGTGAAGAGCTATGAAAGAAAATGACAAGATAAAAGAAGTTAAATATTACTATAAGTTGATTCCTCCAGAAATGCTATAACACGTAATAGAGAGGATTTTTACACTGATTTACAGTATGGGTTTTCACAGATAGACTCTTATTCAGTGCTACTCAATTTCATTTGACTGAACTTTTTTTTTTTGCCATGCTTGAGTTTTACCAGGATTTTCAGGGGTATCAAAATTAATTTTAGCAGTACATACTTTGAGTTAAGTAAGGAGCTTTGTGAAGAGGGCTTATAATCATGGTAATTACATTGACGTTATAAGTTATCATAATCAGCAACATCTGTTATCAGGGACATTTCCTTCTGCCTACTCAGTAGCTCTCCATATCAGTTTAATTGTGTTTAAAGGAAATGCAAGTTAGAGCCACTATGGAATACTGTCACATGTCTTGAATTAAAAAAAAATGTTAATCGTAATTTAATCTTGATTAAATTGAGACCCCAGTCATCTTGTTTATTACCTATAGTTGAAAAGGGTGCTTAAATGTATTGTGATAGTCTCTGCCCTTTAATCTTCAAACATATAAGATGCATTTTTCCTACTGGCTTCAATGTAATTGCTGTAGTGTGCATGGGATCTTGGTCAAGTACCTTCTGACGACATGTACTTTGTCATTGAATAGCTTCTTAGATATAGAATATAGAATCAGCTGCACAAATATTTTGCAACTCATTTCAGTCTTATGGTTTCGCTGCCATCAAGAACATGTGTATCTTGGAGTACTCGGCACTTTCAGTTATGCTGTACTCTGCCATTTGTAATGGAATTTGGAATTATGAACACCAAAACAGTCAAATAACATTAATTATATGAAAATAAATTCTAGGAATACTGGGATTTCAGGGAGAAAACCCATATGAGTCAGTGCATTTTCCACATACTGAGAAACAATGGTATATTACAGACATTGTATTACTTTGTATTGTAACATTTGTATTACCTCTGGCTAACGATGAAAATACAGGGAATTTATGAAAAGTAATATTAACATTTTGTTTTTTCAAGCTTGAGTGGGCTGCATTAAGTTCAGCCTGTCATGGTCACGCTAGTTTAATGCACTGCTGCTACATGTTAACCCTAATGACTTCAGAACTGCAACTGTTCTACAGTCCTAACAGCCTGTGCAATACCCTCTTATTTAATTCACAGCAAATCACTGGAATCTTTGACATTCCAAATTATTGGTAGTTCAGCTGGGGAACGTGCCAGTGTTTTCTCCTCCCCTCCTCACTTCGGTCTATTGATTATCTTGTCAAGTTTCCATGGAAACCATCTTAACATTAACCCCTGGGGAAACAGCTTTTGTTCACACCATCAACACTTAAATCATATTGGCGCTGCCCGTACTGATTACGAAAGGTAATTTGTAACCTACCGATAGTATGACTGCACTCCTTACAAGAACTGACATGTCCATCTGAAATCTATCACTTTTAGACTTCACTTGTTGCCATGGAAACCTGTCCCAGATTTTAAGTTTTCCATTGAGCTGATTCAGAATATTGAAAAATGGAGCTCTCATCAGCTAACGAAAAAGCAATTGCACTGTTGTCATTGATTTGTCTTCTTAGAAAAAGACACATAGATGTACTGCGCTAAGCATGTTGCAGATATTCAGTGTAAGTTTTTAGTATCACAATACAAGAATATCAATTTTATGCTTTCAAATGCAGCCTTCACAAAACAAGGAATTCCTTTACCCCACATTGAATCAAATTAATGGAATATCGGTTTATGGGCAAGTGTAATTAGCAGTTGTGTACAAAAATGAAGGGGAATTGTTAATTATAGGGGCTCAGGGAGATTGAGGGGATGTAAATTTACAGATTCTGATAATGTATGTGGATTCCTGTGGGAGTGGTGTGTATTCACTATGGGTTGATGTCTTTTATGTAATGTTATATTTATTTTTAGTGTAATGTTCATATATACTGTTAGTATGTTTTTGTAAGTGTCTGAAAAATCCGACAATAGTGCCATATTGTATAAATAAGAAAGTAGGTCATGTTCATAATTATCCTAAAGAAGCAATTTTAATAAATAAGATTACCATTGATTTTTAATTTTATTTTGAAAATGTTATTAGTGGAGCTGTTTTGTGTTTCTTTAGGTATTTTCATACACAGGCGAACATATCTACAGTAATTCATTCTCTTTTGTAGGCATTAGCACTTTCCTCACATGGTATGAGACAGGCCGTCCTTAGCTTATAATTGAACCCATGCAGTGTAATAGAGAGAGACGGCCCACAATATATTAAATCTCTTTCTTTGGTGTTAAAAGAAAAGCACGCCTCTAGGGAGCTACACAGTATGTTTTTCTTCCTATTTAGATTAATTAAAAAACTTCTTCAGGGACTCACATTTGACACAAGATTTTCTTCCCATTAAATTTTAACACTTTTTATGCAAAACTTTTCTATGTTTTTATAGTATTGCTGTAAGAGTATTGGTGTATATAATTTGGTTATTTAACTGAGACACAACTGGAACATTATTTTTTTCTCAGTAGTCCAATACAAAGGAGTTACTATAGATGTTTAACCAGCTTACCCTGTATACAGTAGTTGCACAATACAGTCTGGGCAGCATTAGACCATGCACATCCAGCAGTGAGTCCTTATCATGTGCTCACCGTGTATTGCTGCACGTCTTTCTGTTGGTATGCTCCCTCGTTGGTCTCTGTCTTATATCATGAACGCTGACATGAAGGCATGGATCAAAGGCAGCGTCAATCACAGTGTCAGGGGAGTTCTGTTGGCTGTAGAAAGCTGGCAGCTAACATCCAGTAGTATGTCTAAGAATTAATATCCTGCTGAGAAAATGAAAAGCTTTAAGAGACCTACTACAAAACAGAACTCACCAGCACTTAAAAGTCCAAGTGGGAGTGGTTATCTTAGGCTACACAGTTAAAAAGATCACATATTGCTACAAATCATTGGCACCTTTGCTTATTTTAGAGGTACTGTAATGTTACTTACTACTTAGGAATTTTCTATAAGAATAAGGCAGATAAGGTTACAGAATTGCTTGTTTTGTGTAAAGCAGGAATTAGATTTTTTCAAATACACGGTCATTATTTTTGTTGGAAATCAACCCCATTTTGAATTCACCAGTTGTGCGGTTTCCACGTCTCGGCTCATAACTTTGAACCCTGCCACCGCACACGGGAGAAAATGAGGAAGTATAGTCAGACTCCCCTGATTGGCCCACCTTGGAGCCACCCATCTTTTTACACATGAAAGGCAACACAAGCAATTCTGGAGGTTCCCGAGCAGCTCCGTGACTCCTGGCCAGCTAATCCCACATGCTTCTTTTCATGGCTGCTGATTGTGAACTTTATCGTGGGGAATCCTGGTCAGAGTCCCTTGTCAACACGACCGAGGGATCATAGATGGATCGAAGAACTTGCTCTCAGGGGTGCCTCTTTCTTACACATTTTAAAATACTACTGAACATTTCTTTTTAAGTTATTGTCGCTTTATGGAAGAACCTTTATGCTAAAACAATCAGAAGAAGTGAACTTTTTAATTATATGAAACAAAGCAGGAGTGCCCACTTTGTATCTCTGTATTAGATCAGTCAGGCACATCCTGGTTGTGGTTCTAGCTGAAAAAGACTTGAACGATTAAAATACATTTACAGAAATAGCCCAATTAACTGGACATGAGTATGGACAAAGAGTAAAATATATGTTGTTTTTTGTATGTGCTTGTGTTGCAGGACCGACACAGGAAATGGCAGCGAGAAACCAGGCTCTTCAGAATATCCGGAATGCCCGATTGCTTCAGCAGCAGCAAAGTCAGGGCATGCTCCAGATGGCATCTGTCCAAAACTCTGGTTCAATGCCGGCAACAGTGGCGCAGTCTGAGATGAACATGGCATATAGCAACGCACCGAGCAGCCAGCAGGGCATATACAGTATGAATCCTGCAATGAACCAAATGTTGCAGCACCCAAACCAAAGCAGCATGAATATGTCCCACAACCCTTCACAGGGCCAGAGACAACCCAGTGCTGGACAAGGGGTTGGCATGGTCGGGGGTTATGGACAAACCATGCTGATAAACTCCGCCATGTCCCATCAGCAAATGAAAGGACCACCTGTTGGGCAGGCCATGCCCAAGGCCCAAGCACAGAGACTCCAGGGGATGATGGGAAGTGCTGCCCAGGGGGCCCAGGGCTGGCAGCAACAACAGCCAGGCCTACAGGCCATAGCTGCACGGACTAGTGGGGAAATGGTGGCCTTCAACAATAACTCCGCTTATGCCATGCAGCCTGGCCAACCGCGGATGACCAAACAACACTTTCCTCAAGGAATGAACCAGCCTATTGTGGATCCCAGAGCCATGAACCCTGCAATGAGTGGGCAGATGATGCCTCACATGTCTGGGCAACCAAGGACCAACCAGCCACGGCCCATGGTCATGGCTGGAATGACCCAGGGTGTTCCCAATATGACTCCTTTTAGCCAAGGCCCTGGGCAGCAGATGGCAGCTGGTGGTGGCTCTTACGTACAGGGCGGTCAGCCACCAGGCTACCAGCGGACATCGAGTCAGGACTTGTCTTACAGTTATACCAGCCAGTCAGCAGGAGGAGGATCTTTTAATTTACCAGATGGAGCAGACCTGGACTCTACAGATGGCTGGATGGACGAGTTCTTTCCTAGTCAATAGCAAAAAAAAAAGGCCCCAACTTTACATGGACTGTAAGTGAACATTAGTTGAGGAAAAAGAAAGAGGACAATTAAACCTTTTTTGGAAAGCATTAATGAGCTGATAAAGGCCTCATTTTTTGCATCACCTGTTTGGGCTGACAGATTATTTTTAAAAAAGTATCACGGCTTTTGTGAACTGGGTCGGTTTGGTAGTCACTCCAAAACTGTGCAGTTCTATGGGAGTGTGTTTTATTTTTTTAATTTTTAGAAATTACATACTTTCCCCCTTTTTTTAAGAAAAAGATTATTTACCCTTCTGACTTCTTAGCTCAGTATCTTAAGTGTGTGCAGATTTGGTTATTTCTGTCAATGGATTTAAGACTTTTGTATGTTTAGAAAATAAATTCCACAATAATATTGCAAAATCTCCACATTACACATGAGAGTGGGTGTAAGGAACATGAAGAGGTTAAAAAAAGAAAAAAAGAAAAAAATGCTAAATTTATTTTTAGATTTAGGGGTTTAATTTCTTACCAATTTGCAGTCTCTTCTGTTACAATTTTTTTGTGCCACTTAACAATTCCTTGCAGGAATCCTAACAAGATTTTGGTTTGGAGTGGTGTCAAAATGTAAAATCTTTCAAATAAGAATTTGACCAAAAGATAAGATATTAACCAGATTTGCTGTGCTGTGCAGTAGTTCATAGCCAATAATATTCATTGTAAATGGTATGAGTTGTGGAAAACATCCCTATGACCTATTTATTATGTATTCTAACCAAAATTTTATCTTTGAAAGGCTTGCATTTCCTCTGTATTTGTCTGTTTTTATACTGTGAAAAACAACAACAAAGCAATCATATTTCTTTGTCTAGTGTCCGAGCCAACGCAGTAGGTGTGGGCTGTTGCTGGGCAACCAGTGTGAGAGGCATCTACTGGGCTGAGTTTCTACATCATACTGTGAGAGAACTGGCAGCTACCAATAGTTCTGTTTGGATGGAAAGAAATGTTAAATGTCAGCTAAGGTGATTACATTACAAAGCTTTATCTGCTAGAAATGAAGAACAAAACAGAGTAAAATGAATGTACTGTCCACCTTAAGTGAATTTTCTCATGATTGATAGTAAATAAATTATCCTGAACCCTGAAATACCCAATGCCGATTGTATAAAAATAACTTTTTAAAGATACAACACTACTTATTAAGTCACATCAGTGTCTTATTTAGATTGGATGCAAAAAAAGTTCTAAAACTCAATGACTTTGCAATGTAACATTGAACTAGAAACACTTCAACTATCTATTAATTTAAACTGCTGTTTTTGCTCCAAATTCAGTTTTCACTTTTGTAAAACTCTCAAACTATAATTGAGTTAAGTTTGACAATGTTCTTAGTTATTCTACAATTCATAGTAGATCCATGCCATAAGGTAATGACTAGGTGAATTACTTTTACAATTATTATACATTTTATTTGATTAATGCGGAATTACATAAGTACATTTTAACTTTAATAATTGGAGGTGGTCGTGCTGTAATGGGGGACCCAGTCAGTACTTCTACAATGTGAATGGTATAATTTGTGCTACTCTTTTTCACAGAGAAGTCAAGAACTGAAACACAGTTTTTCAGATCCATGTTACAATGCAGAGCATTATTTCCAGGGTCTGCTGGAACACTGTTAGATACAACAAAGCCTTTGCTGTCCATGCTGTACAGTAGCACAGGGTATACATTTTTATTACTTTAGCAATATTAAAATAAAAGTGCAAGACTGGTCATTTTAAAATAGTCTTGGAGGCAAACTTGAATAGAGTAAAATAGTCACAAAAACTACATTTAAAGGAATACATTTCATAGTGCCATAGATAAATGTGTATTACTCATTACAGACAGCACAACATAGTGTTAAAATAATGCTGTTGAGGTTAATTTTTATAACACTTCATATTGTATTAGAAAAACATCTACACTGTGATCAATCTGATATGGTAAAGGGTGCAATTCTTTAGTGTTAGTCATAGGGTGGAAAGCAACACCGAAAAAGCCAATAAACATGGAGTAAAAATGGAGGTTACTCTCTTTGTGTGAGTCAGCAATCTGTGCTACTGAGAAATCATGGGGAGACAGTACATAATTTACTATTTTAATATTATTTTCCTTTCTTCGTTAAATGAGGTTGGTTTCAAAATTAAATATTTTATGGTTCAATGAAGTCCTGTAGTCTTGAACACATTTTGCAATATGCATAGAAATCAATTATAAATAAAGATTGACTATTTTGTAGAACTTCTGTCTACTCTAATTACTGCTACAAGCCTTCAAGGCATGCTGTCCATAAGAGGGCACATGGCTGTTATATTTCTAAATCTGCCTTCGAAGGTTTGTTTCCTGTCACTTCAGCATCACATTGGTTATTGCGCAAACTGGTGTTAAATAAAGGCATCATATAACAGCCTTTTTTTAAATATTAAGGGATTATTTTGGTAGGTATTTCTCAAGTTCAGGCTGGGTTTATAATTATATAAATAATTCTAATTATATCATTATGTAAACCTGGGCTGGTAATATTATTTTTCTGTGACCAAAGCACCATTTCATGAAGCTTAGCTGTTCAGTTTTGTATAAGCTGACCTTGGATGTACTAAAGCCATTTTCGTCTTTCATAATACTGATGGCCACCCTGCTTTCTTTAGTCTTCCTCTAACTGTTTGGTCTGATTGTGCAGTTTCTGGTGCTTCCTGAAGTTGACTAGATCTGGTGTGTCCAATCCCAGCCCTGGAGTGCCTATGTGTCTGCAGGTTTTAATACGTTTCTTTAACGCACCAGCACCTGAAGTTGTTCAATTAAGCCAGTCATACACTGGTTGAGGTTGTAAACTGGAATTAAATGAAAACCAGCTCAATCAGATACACTGGCCGTCCAGACACCGGGACTGGATACAACTGAATTAGATTGCCTTGAGCTTTTGAATGTAACCCTTTAGGAATATAGGATTTGCTTATCAGGACAGCCTGGAATTTAAAACCAGGAGTATTCCATCTGCTATGGATTCACATCCGAGAATACGACTGAATATAACTCATGAAGGTTTATCTCTGAACTCCTTCTTGTTTTCTTCATAAGCAGTATCATTTTAACTAAAATTATCAGCATTAAAAATATAGCTTTTCCTTACATGGATGATATGTGCTAAAGCACATTAGTATAAGGAGAGAGGGCACCTATTACTTCTGATCAGTGTTATAGTGTACCAGTCCATTTCTCGGTGACCAACTTAAAAGTACAGTCAAAAGAAACAGTTCTGAAAGCTTTGGTGAGTTAATTACTTTAGCTTTTCTTTGATAGGGAGGTCATTTATCAAGAAGACTAAGGCTATTTAATGAGAGATTGGAAGTGAAAAGACTTCTACTGTGGAAATATAGGTTAAATAAAACAAATGCCACCATCATACCAAAGAGAAACACAGTAGGTCTGGTTGTCGTCATGTGTTCCAAAGCCCAGATCAAGACTCTTTTTTCCCTCATGAAGATTATAAAAAAAATCACATTTCAAGTTATGGTCCCATAGTACCACTGTTCTCATTTATGAGAGTGTAAAATAGTAGGTTATCTTTCACTATTTTTTATGGGAACATAGTTTTAAAATGAGAAAAGGTGGCAGTGGGAAAGTACTTAAATCAAGTTCTTGTCTTGACTGAACCAATACTAGCAGTGTTTGTTTTTTTCAGTTAAAAAACACTGAAGAGAAAATGGCTTTCCTAACACAGATATTCTTCACTGGGTAGGGATGCTGGGGTAACAAGGGGGCAATTCAGGGTGAATTGGGCCTACTGTATCTTCAGTCTTGTTTTCATGTAAAATTTACAGCCATGTTTCCTGTTTTTTTATTGTATCTGGTCTGCTTCTGTCTCCCACAGCAGACTGCCAGTTTCGATTGTGAAGCATCTCTGTCATCATTTGTTATTGGTCGAGGGATGTTTCTGTTGCTGTAAGTGTGTAGGGTGGCAAAACTGCATATTTAAAAACTGCAGATGAAATGCAAGCCTACCAAAAAAAATAAAACTTCAGTATCTGATGGCGTTGCAGGCAACTGGCGTACAGCTCAGTCCTTGAACAACAGGTTGTGTTGTCCTTGAAAGCTTCCTCCAAATATTGTGTATCCGGGACCAAGTAAAGTAGAAATTGTTTTTCATGTTTTTTTTTGTTGTTCTTGTTTTGTTTTCCTTTTTTGTACTCTGGTGCTGACGTACATGTGATGTTGATGAAAAAAAAATTAAAAAGATAATGGTTCTTTGTAAATATGTTTTTACAAGTTGGAATACATCAGATAATACTGGTTCTACTATCTGTAAAGAAATTACTGTTTGTTTAAAATAGAGAAGTATTTTTATTTCATTTTTCCACTTTTAAATTCATCAGAGCTATGCCATTGCACTTCAGACAATGTCTTACTACTAATTTGTACTGTAAACCTCTTCTAATTTTTATTTTGGAGTTGTTTTTCTAGTTTGAGATTTTACTCTGTACCTTAAGCAGTGCTTATTTCTTTTTATCTTGTACAGAATTCGGAAATGTTAATGCAAGAGGATTACAGAAACGTCTTTTTTTTCCAGAAAATAATAAAAAGGAGAGAATGTTATCTCTGTGATCATATTAAATGAACTCTTAACACAATCTTGCAGTCTTTTTTCCAAAAAGTTTCATTTATCTGTCATAGCTATTCTTGTATGTCATCTATACCACATCCATTCTGTACTTCATCTGTTACCTGCTGTTTTGTAAAAAAAAAAGTATATATGAAATTTTCATAAAAGCAGAAATACTGAATTTTGTGATGCCGTGTGTTTTCCACAACTTTCTTTTGTTTGTTTTTTTGCTTGGCTTACTTACTGAAGTAATTTTTACTGCATATCATAGCTGAGGCTTATTGAAGTTGATTTCATATTGCATCTTATTTTAATATGAGGTTAGGGTTAAAAATGCAATCACAGTAGGTGGCTGTTATCTGACTACTGCCCTTAAGTAAGGTAAGTAGACTTTACTAAGGGATTGGATTAGGTCAGGGGAGGTTGTGTGCCTTAAAAAAGGTGCTTAAGGGGCTTCCTGTCTGGCTCGAGTGGTGCTTGCCTGAGTGCAGGTTGTGCTATACGAACACGGGTTTGGGTCAGGATCATTTCTCTAACCTGACTGTGACAAGGATTCCTTATGCAACAGCGCTGAGCATCAACGAGAGTGGGGTTAGTCAGCCAGGGCTTTCTTGGCTGTCTGTGACACCCCAGCCCCTGTGGCCTCACAGGTTTACAGGTTTGTGGAGCTGTTGGTGAGGGACACGCCTCTCCAGTACAAGACTGTATCGTATGGGATGTTTTAGAAGACAAGTGGCTTGAAGTTGAGCAGGTCAGAGTCTGCTTAGACTTCATTCTTCTCAATGTGTGGTTGAACAGTTCAACCACAATTCCAGATCAGGTGAGTATAACACAAATCTTTTTTTTAAAAAAGGGCTTAATATAGGAATAGAACTCATGCCTGTATGTGTTCTCCCCCCCCCCCCCCCCCCAGTTCATGGCTGGACACCTCAAACAATTAGCTATTCCAAATCAGGTGCCAAATCAGGTGTTTATTTAAAACTCAATGTACAACAATTTTGAGTATTCAGTAACTGTGTTTAATGCACAGAGATGAAATTCAGTGTTAGTCTGAAGACCTCTTACTGTTAGAAGGCAACACTTTTGATTGTGGAACGTTTGCATTCTCGCTACATTCCAGTTACTTAAACATTATGGCTTATTGGGGTTAATACAAGCATATGATTAGAGCTGCCATTGTGTAAAAACTTTAGATATTATTTGATAACTTATTGTATTGGTGTGGCAGAGTAATGTAAGTGACAACAGGCACTGAGAAGGCTGCTTCCTTATTTGAACTTTATTCACCAAGTCCGCATCCTTTATTCACCATCTAAGCAGCACAGTAAATATAACTTTTTTTTCTATTTGAAAAGTCGTGTTGGAAATGCTTGCTTGCTAACAATGTCAGAAGAATTTACTCCAGAATTTTATGCTTGCGTTTCTTGTCTTTGTGTGGACAGGTACTGTACATACAATTCTATGGAGGGTATCTTTATAGCCCCCTGCTAAATGTTATCATGGCTCCATTATTGAGGCCAATACAGAAAACATTCCTTTAAATTTGGTCAAATATATACTTATTAAGAAACTAAGACTAATTTAGTTGTAGACAGCAAGATCAGGAGAGCAAGGTGGCATATTTACTCACAGCCGATAAATACTGGGTCCTTATTGGACCTGTAGAGCCTTCTAGCTGGAGTATGCATGTTCTTCCTGGGTCCACATGAGTTTTTTTGCAGGTGCTCTAATGTTTTTCCATAGTCCAAAGACATACTTTTCAAATCTGTGAAAATTATAATTAGTTGATTTGTATTGTCCCCCTGCCCTACAAAGAACTGAGATATTATCTGGGGTGTATTCCTGCCTTGCACCCTGTGCCTGCTTAGTTAGGCTCTGAACTTCCATGTTCCTGTAGGGAGGGTGTATAGATGGTTCCCAAAACCATATTTGTTTCAGGTGTGTCTGGAAGACACTGAAGCACAGAGATGGTACTGTATATGATTTGATTGATCTGATTCATTTTTCACATGACAATTGCCCTCAAAAGCTTTTTTTAGAACTAAGTATTAGGGTTATTTGTGTTACTGGATGTTCTGTACCGCCAAGTAAATATTTCTGTGGACTCCAGAATATCTGTCAGCTACAAGAACAGTTAACATAAATGTTAGTCATTGAAAGAATAATTACAATGATTTGCTGTTTTTTTTTGTTTCGCACATATTCTCTATGTGATTTTCTTCCTCTCTGCTCAGATGTTGTGCTCAGTCCATTCCAGAGCGCAGACTGAGAATCAACTTCTCCGAGAGGAATGAATGGAAGACGACAAGGAAGTGAAGAGAATCACGCGGCACTAGTCGGCTTTGAAAATAAAATATAGGTACTTAAAGCCTACTTATCATAACACACAGTCAGATATTTATGAATGTTCTAAAGCTGTTAAGTTGCTACTGCGTGATGAAATAAAGTCCATTCCAATCAAGCAATGCAGGGAAATATAAATGAAGTTCAATCAACATAAAAAATGAGGGCAATGCTCTTCAGTCATGTGCCGCCCTTGAGACAAAGACAACGACATCACCCTCATCTTGAATTGTATATCAGCACTGTATGTTTAACATCGCAAGGAGCACATTGTAAGATTGCTCATATAGGAGAACTAAATCACACTACCTAAGGATGTACTGTAGAGGTTCAAAGCCAAAACAATGAATATAAGATGCAAGATTCAATAATTTTAATAACAAAAGTGTGATGGTAACACAGCTGTCTGTAATCCTCTGAAATAGGATGGTGTCTATTTTAAACAGGCTGAATTCCTTCAATACTCTTCTGTTGTTTCTCCTCAGGGTTTATATAAATATGGTAGTTCAGCTGTCTTCTTGCTTTTCAGACATAGACAATGAAGAAAAAGAATTGGTCTGTTACATTTTCCTAAAGTCCTCGCAGAAAAAAAAGTGTTTTTAATGTCTTTGTGTGGAGGACAGAGGGTGGCTGTAGTGATCATGAATCTCACTGTTATTTCTGAAGAGGTAAATGAAGAAACTGACTTGGTAAAAGCAAGTATTTTTGTACAAGGAAGCAAAATGTGGACCGACAGTTGCTACAAACAATAAATGTTAAAGTGCTGAGATGGATGCTAAAGATAAAAGCTAGATGTCAAAGTGCTGCCTCTACTCAAAACAAGGCATTCCTTGATGATACAAGATTTTATTTGATTTTTCAAGAAATATGTTAGAAAGATAAGAGCTTGAAAATGGCACTCTCTATTACACATACTCATCATGTGCGTGGCAGACTAAATCAGTTAGCAGACTTCCAGTACTCATGAATAAAGAGAACAAGGCACACGAGACCATGCACTCTGGTTATAGAGACAGTCACTCAGTGCTGTAAAATTCCAGTGTGATTGTATTGAAAAGGACCATCCAGTGGATATTATGAAACACAAAGCAAATTCATTATATTTGGACATGGCATACACCTGTCTAATCTCGACCTTACTTAGGATACTGCTTCTGGCCTTTCAAGCTAATTTCTCTTTGAAAGTTGTTTCCTTCATTTCTCATATTTCCGCTATGTAGTCACTTAAGACAAAGTTATTTGTACATTAGCATAGATTAGGCAGACATTTTACAGGTACTAGAAGATCTTAAGATAAACAAATCTGAGATGGTATTCCACAATTGTACTTAAGGTAAGAAAATCTGCTTGTCGTAGATCATAGATCATAGATACAAGTTGTCCAGTTTTCACAGGGGCAGTAATGATTGATTGACAAATTGCAGAAATATAAATATGTGTATGGCAGTTAGCTGCCTATCTGTTGCTCTATTACCAAGCTGTACAGGAGAATAAAGAAATCACATGTTGTAATACGCCCAGTATTCCCTGACTATGGGAAGTGAAGTTATCATTGAGCTTTATAATTTGCTTACTGTACATAAGCAAGCTGTTCTTGGGACCTAATACTGGATATTGATTTGAAAACTTCTTAATTTGTCATTTTTTCACTCCCCCCAGCCCCAGTTGGTAACAGCATTGGTGTACATTTATTTTCTAGAGTAGACCGTGTGCTGAAGCTCCAAAAAGGCCAACAGTCTTCCAGCTGCCTGCAGTTACAGTAAGTTTGCAACTAGAGGCTTACTGGAAGGGTGACCTCAAAGACTAACTTGTTTCACCTGATAATTTTTTAAAATAAAAATAAAAGATTATTTTCTGTCAGTTAATTAACTGGGCTTATGTATATAACAGTGTGTTTGGGTCACAGAGGGGAAAAAAAAGGTACAGAAAAGAAGGATAAAGGAGACTGGGTTTATTGGGTCAGACCCTAATGAAATCCTGTTTACATCAGAGAACCAACACAGTGGGCTTGTCACAGACACGTAATTAAAAGCTAGAATTTAAATCAAGGGATGTTAGGTTCAAATTGTGCAATACACTAGTAACACCTAAGTGGTAGAGAGATAGGTATTAGAGAGAGAATTTAGAGAAGAGCATCGCCATTCCTCAGCTTAAAGGAGGTTCCTACTCTGACAGGCTAAAAGAACTACTAAACCGTTTTAGCCTTGATCAGAGAAGACGATGGAGGGAGCTAAATCAAGTTCAGAATCCTCGGTTATTTACAATGGTGACCTAAAAGATGTCTTCAAAATAACTGTGAAACATGAACCATGAAAGAAAACAAATAGTTTTAGAACAAGCTACCAGACCCTGGTCAAAGCTGATACAATTGCATCTTTCAAAACAAAGGGGCGCTCCGTGGATCCGTTAGCTACTAAAAACCCAAAGAGCTAGATGGGCCAACCAGCCTCCTCTTATTCGAAGAGTTCCTTATTTTCTTACTTGCTTACCTTTTACTATGCTCTGCTCATGTAATGTAATTTGCCAAACCGCCTTATAGCATACAGTGTCACGGGGAGCCGGAGCCTACCTGGCAAGCAACGAGCACAAGGCAGGGTTCACCCTGGAAGGCCAGTCCATTACAGGACAAGTGCAAGCCAATCACACAGGGCGACAATTTGGAGGTAAAGGCTGAGGGGGGAAATTTGGCCTGGACACCAGGATAACTCCCTATTCTTATCGAGAAATACCCACTGATCTTTAATGACCACTGAGAGTCAGGACCTCGGTTTAACATCTCATCCAAAAGACGGTGCCTTTTTACAGTATAGTGTCCCCGTCACTATACTGGGGTATTAGGACCCATAAAGGTGGGTGCCCCCTACTGCTCCCACTAACACCACTTCCAGCAGCAACCATAGTCTCCCATCCAGGTACTGACCAGGCTCAACCCTGCCTAGCTTCAGTGGGTAGCCAGTTGAGAGCTGCAGGGTGATATGGCTGCTGGCCACTGCTCTGCTCATGCCTTCAGTAATTGGAAATTTCATTTTTTTTCAAGAAGGTGAATCTGAAGAATAAACAACAGAAGTAAGGGATCCCATGGAGACCTGCCACCACCATTATTTATTGTACTTTAAGTTCACAGACACCAGTCCTATGCAGAGGTAACCCTTTCCCTGCAAGCCTTAGTAACTGGAAAAAACATCCAACTCTCATAATGTTAAGGTAGCTTAATCCCACTTCCCAGGAGCTCCTCATAATGTTATTTTTCTGATATAAGAATTCCCTGCATACAGAGCAGTATAATTAGAGTATATAGTGCTCTTCATTCCAAAGAATCTCCAAATACTTACTGTTTAGGAGGGGGTCCATTTTATTCACCACTAGTGTGGCACCCAAAAGGGTGACTTATAGCAACCATCATGCACCGGCTGCCCCACTGCTCAGCTCTTTAGGGGGAAATTCAAAGGGAAAGTCAGGACAGCCAGATTTTACAAGCCCAGAGAAAGTGTAACCAGGACACTGTCAACACTTACATTTATTACATTTAGGGACCATATAATAATAATAATAATAATAATAATAATAATAATAATAATAATAATAATAATTGCTTACACTTATATTCTGGACACTCCACTCAAAGCGCTTTACAGTTAATGGGGACTCCCCTCCACCACCACCAATGTGCAGCATCCACCCGGATGATATAGTTAGGCCTTTCTTTTCTGGGTCAGTAGGAAAGAACAGTCTTCTTGGGCGCTTTACTTAGGAATTTTTTTCTGAAATTCCTGCAAGTGGGAGATTCCCACTACTGCTTCACCAACAACCTAGTTTTCTTTGGAGAAATGCTATCCATCACTGACCATTGACCGTTGCCTCACACAAATTCTGAGATCTGATGTGTTCTAGCTCCAGTGTGGCTAAGCTGCTGCCCTGGTACTGTATAGTCATAATGACAGGCAAGAAAGGCTAGAAAGTAGTGGGATCCATTTAGCCCAGCATGTTAATCCAAAGACTATGGGCTGCTGCATATTGAAGTTTCCCAGGAAATCGTCAACATTGTGGCTGGATTAATTGTTCCAAACTCCTATTCAAACAACAAGCAATCTCTGAACAAAAGGCCATATCCTGTTATTTAAAGCTAGCATTAAAGCTACTTTTATTAAAAAACACCAACCTAACAAGTCACAAACTGAGCACAGAGCAATGCATGTCACCACAAATATAAGCACAGATTTCAGATTTCAATCAGAGGTCATTTACAAGTCCTCTGATGCTTGGATTTCATTGTACAACAGCAAGGACCCGGCAAAACAATATAAACCAGGAAAGGTTACAAAACAACTTCCAAAACTGCTGCAGAAAATCCATCCATCCATTTTCTAACAACTTCTTCCAATTCAATGGGTGCAAGGCGGGGTTCACCCTGTGTGGGATACCAGGCTTCACAAAAGAAACTTAGAAAGTTCTAGCTAATACAATAAAACTGAAACTGTTCAATACACACTGAAGGAAATGCAAGCTTTAGCTTTTCTTCCTTAACTGACAGATTTTATTAACATGGGTGTGGAGTATTTAAATTTTGATAGCGCTAATATACGGGCATTAACTGGTGCTGTTTTTTTCATTTGAGGAACCTGCCAGCTACATAGTCAAAACAACAAATGGGGAATTTGCCTTCAGTAAAACCTGGGCCAATTTTCCCCAGATATTTTTGATTATATTGTGAATTCACTTAGACTGTCAAACCACAAATCTCTGGTGTTCCATCTGTGACAATATGTTTGTGTTCCAAAATGAGCTACAATATTATTATTACAATAATAATAGGCGCTACAAAAATTCAGTGGCAAGTGATGTTACACAGAAATGATTTTTTTTTTAATTTAAAAAGCAGTTTCAGGATCTCATAGCCACCCGTCTCTAAGTAGTTTACCTAGGTGAGGCCCTATCTCAGAAGCAGAGGCCTGAGAGCCCATTCCCATGCTCTTCCTGGACAGCACTCTCATCTATCACAGCAACATGGAACATTTAAGAGTTATCAGTCGCACCTAGCAGTCATGTTTCTTTGGAAGGTGGGAAAAAAAACTGGAACATCCCACAAATATCATCGTCCATAACATGCAAGCTCCATACAGACCGATACACGAGTCTAGACTTAAAGTCAGGACCCGGGGCTGTGAGGCTGCAGCTCTAACTAACACACCCCTATAATGCATTGGTTCTCACATTACAGGTTTTAAAAGTGGAGTGTACTTGTGTTTTTGTTTACTTCTTTCTAGCTTGTTGGATAATTGTAAATTCATCCATCCAATTTCTAACCCCTTTATCCAATACTGAGTTGCAAGGGAGACAGCCTATAATTGTAAGCAACAGGCACACAGCAGGATACACCCTGTATGGGACACCAGTCTATCACAGAGCACACACAGACACACTCTCACCAGGACCAGTTTTCCCAAAAGCCAGTTAACCTACCAGTATGTGTTTGGACTGTGGGAAGAAACCCAGATTAACACAGGGAGAATATATAAACTCCATGCAGATAGAACCCCAGGAACTGAACCCACGGCTCCAGCACTATGAGGCAGCAATGTTAACCTCTGTGCCACCATGCCACCCATATAATTCCAAGTGTATAGTACAAATTAAACAAAACAAAAAATAATATAAATGTTATTTATGTTCAGGTACTTGGTGAACAACAATATGCCAGTTTCCAAGTAAAATATGGGTGAGTACTTCATTCATTATTGGCACTGATAGCCTGACTTTGATAGAGACAGTGGGATGGATTGTAAAATTTTGGATAATAACGAGAGATGTCAGTACAGCAAAAGACCGTGGCTTTGAACAATTGTTTCATGGTAGTGATTAGACTTTAATTATTTCCAGTATTTGATTTATACACGAATAGAGCAAATTCCCATTAGCGAATTCTACAAATATCACTCAGCTAGATATAACTCTATATTCCTTTGCAATTTTAAGTCGTATGTAATTTAATACACGACACTCTTATTTAATTCAAAGTTCAAAAGCAGTGGTTACAGATTATCTGATTAGATTTCTCACTGTGAAACTTTAATGGTTTTTGTCACTTGTTCTACCTCGGTAGAGCACGCCAGTTCCAGAATTATTCTTAGCAACATTGAATTAGTATCTGGTCAAGATACTGGTCAAAACAAGGACCTTCTTTGTTGGTGAGACCTAGGCCAAACTGGCTGTCTGCTTCCAAATCCCGCCACTCTCCGGTTCCTCTATCATGGTGTCTTACTCCTTGTCTCACTCCACATGGCTAGTGAAAACACTGTAGAGAGTTCACACCTCACCCACTGGAAACATTAGCATATTGTTAGGCAGCAGCAGTCTTTCCTACCACTGTTGTGGCAATAGACCGAGGACACAGTTTACCTCTATGACATTACCTGTTTTGTATTGCCTCCTTTTTCATTGGATGTCCTCTCTCTGCAGGAGAAGAGAAGTTTGACTCACTCAAGGGATAAGTACCTGAGGAGGTCAACTGCACTGAGCCAGCCCGTCTCTGATACACGCCTGTCTGGACATGGTGACCAGGATAGTTTGAGAACCTCTCAGCATCCTCCAGAATGTGGGCTTCAATGGATAGGGTCACCTTAAAATTAAGGACAGACTGACCTTTTGACCCATAGAGTTGCTCCATCGATTTGTGCTGGACAGTGCTTCCTTGGATGGGCCTGTGCCTAAGTGCCACAGGTTTCTGGTGGGACTGCCCTCTTCATGGGCCATCCCCATGATGCTCCATGCTCGATGAAGGGGTCTGAGGTCTTCATTGCTGTCCAAGGGGCTGAAGCTCTGAAATGTCCTGGATTTCATCTCATGCACCCTGCAGTCATAGCTTTCTTGACCCTCCCTCTATGGTCAGCCTGTCTGAGGACCCTGCTTGTTCTAACAATTATTCCTAAAAAAGACCTTCATTGCTGGAGGACAGTGTGCAAAAGCATTAAATACCATAACCCTATTTCATGTAGGCCTGGGGGACACTGATTCAGGAAGTGGATGACTACTGCACCAAGTTTGGACACTATTTTAAACTAACAAAGGCCCTTGCACTTGCAACTGGCATGAGCCTTGTACAGCGTCCTGCTCTCAGCTTTGGCTCACATTAGCACACATATAACAAAAACTAAGAAGGTGATGTATCTTCATATCCTGATTCCTTTAGGTTTCACTTTCAGCCTGACTCCAGCAGCCATATCACCCTGCAACTCACAACTGGCAACCCACTGAAGCTAAGCAGGTGTGAGCCTGGTCAGTACCTGGATGGGAGACCTCCTGGGAAAAACTAAGGTTGCTGCTGGAAGAGGTGTTAGTGGGGCCAGCGGGGGGTGCTCACCCTGCGGTCCATGTGGGTCCTAATGCCCCAGTATAGTGATGGGGACACTATACTGTAAACAGGCGCCGTCCTTCGGATGAGACGTAAAACCGAGGTCCTGACTCTCTGTGGTCATTAAAAATCCCAGGGCGCTTCTCGAAAAGAGTAGGGGTGTAACGCCGGTGTCCTGTCCAAAATTTCCAATTGGCCCTTACTAATCATGGCCTCCTAATAATCCCCCTCTATGAATTGGCTACATTACTCTGCTCTCCTCCCCACTGATAGCTGATGTGTGGTGAGCGTTCTGGCGCACTATGGCTGCCGTCGCATCATCCAGGTGGATGCGGCACATTGGTGGTGGTGGAGGGGAGTCCCCATTACCTGTAAAGCGCTTTGAGTGGAGTGTCCAGAAAAGCGCTATATAAGTGTAAGCAATTATTATTATTATTATTATTCTTCACCATTTCCAAATGACAAAGGAGATTTCTCAACAGCTCAGGAAGCTTTATGCCTCTGCAAAGGTCCCTACATCAGAGCAGTCTAGAAATGCCTGGCTCCACCTTGCTTCTGTGCCTCTGGCACCTTCTGTGCGTCTCCACCTGAACTCCCTTGTGCAGTTGTGCAGATACCTTCTCATTTCAGATACACAGTTTTCATACACTAGGAAAAAGGGTCCTGCACTGATGGATCACTCTGAAGGGTTTTCATTCCCTGTATGGACTTCTCACCTCTGGTAAACCCATCTCTTCTAAATGAAATGGTTCACTAGGTCACTCCTGTAACATTGGTTCTCTGAAAGAAAAGAGTAGCCACTAAGCTCCTCAGGTTGCCTGGCAGGCCGAGTGGCTTCATTAGGAAAAGAAAAAGTCATGAGCCATGAAAACAGAATGGAGACAAAGACATGGCAAAATGCATAAGGCATAAAGTTCCATTGTATTAGTCAGAAGTAATGAATTGGACAAATTCTTCATTGCAGTAAGCTAATAAAATTATATTGAACGGTAAATGAATTGCATCATCTCCAGAGAATTTAAAACATAAAAAGAAAACAAAATAGGAAAAAATAAAAGTTAAAGTGTATATAGAATACAGTATATTGATTACAAAATGTCCATCAAATGTTCAGAAAACATTGTCTTATTATAGGCTGGTCTTAAATCTGCACAGTAGAATTTATAGTCAGTAATGTTGCAGAACCAAGTTTGCTTTAAAGGAATATACCGTCAGTATACAAGATATCAGGGGAAAAGAACATGCTTTATGAAGTCAGGACTAGCTACTTTTTTACGATTTGAACATTTTCTTTCTTAAATTGATGTCAAAGTATTCATCAAGGATCCCATTCAGAATGCCTGCTCCACCTGTTACAGCGAGTGCAAAGATCAGGGCCAGACTCAGGTAAAACCCAGGCAACCTGAAAAAAAGAAAATAATACATCATAGTAACTGACACCAAGCTGGTTACATCCACTGCATTGTGCTACGTGATTTAAGAATTGCTATGTAAATTCTGGAGAATTTTCTTTGACTCCTTTGAAGAGTGCCATGTGTTCTTGTTACCCAACCAGGTAATCAGAATACTATACTGGGGTATTATTTTTATTTTCTAGTCTAGAAGCAAGTGTGCCACCTACTGGTCCACCACCACTCCTAACAGCAGATAAAATGAGATTTTCACTTTCTTTTATGACTATACGGCATGTGCCACTGAATATTTCACATCAGTGCTTACAGTCTCAAACCAAGATCAAAATTCAAATCGTAGTGATGGAATTGCATCACTCATCACAGTCACATCAGTTTTAATGAACCAAGAGATCAGTGGTCTAGTGACACCTGTACTATTTCTTAATACCGCACTATGAAGTTAGAGATTCTATCATCTTCCTTTTAACAGATTCTGAGCCATAATTAAATATTAAGTAAAAATTTGAATTGCTGTCATGTTCAATTCTATATGCTCTACAACTAGAATGTGCAGAAAGTGCACAAACGAGCCATCTAGAACTAACAAGGTATTTATATTTCTTGAAAACAAAGATATTAGTACTTTTTAAAATAGTTTTTACCCAATTACCTAGTTCAAAACTGGTGCTTAATAAAGATCCTGTTCAAGTTTAAAACTTTAAGTTTTAAGTAGATTTTAGTGCAAGAAGAGGTAGTTGGTTTCATTCGTGGGGTCAGAAAATACTAGAAGGTATTTTCTGTTCCAGTCATCAGTGCATCATAGTGGAGAAGGAAGGAACACTTTCAGTGTCAACTGGCTTTTCCTATCTGTTGTATTTCTATGTGAAAATGGGTGAAAATAGCCATTTCTTTTAGGTTTTCACTTGCAAAGTGGACAATACAAATTCTTGAGCCTACACTAATTCACATAAAGCCAGACACAGGAGAAACTTTATATTCTTAGGAAATATCACATTTACATTCACTCTTACCTGTTTTTAACAGAGGTAGAATATCCATTAAAATACATTTGTCGAGCAAAGAGGTAAAATAGGCCAAGGACTGCAGCTAGCACTGAAAAGGAACAAGATTTAGATACAGTATGGTTAGACAGAATGCAATGCATCCACTGTTAACCTTGTTTCTTTAAACGTGTTAAAAAAATACCTACAGCTACTAATTAAACTGTTGGCTGACTACTCAGCCATTTTCCTGATGTTATTTTCTTAGAATATGTTCACTTTCTTATCAAAGTATAAATATTGACATGAGCTTGCTTTGACTGTTACTTTTAATGAGTGAGGTGTGGATAATGCATTCTCAAAAGTGCTCTTTGTGAACCTTTGCATTAAAATTACTTTCAAAAAAGAGCTAATCAACAATATTGCAATAGTGATGCTTTAGCTGCTGTACAAAAGTACACTGCTTTCTCTGTTTCAAAAGAGTGCATGTGATCAACCCCTGTTCCTTGGTGAGAACATTCTTTCCGAAAGGTATTTGGACAGATATACAGTAATGCCTGCTATTGACTGGTTATTAGGAAGTCCAGTACCACTATTAAACAATCCCCAACAACCAAACCCTGTAACACTACTCTTGTTAATACTTTAGCAGTATTAAAAAAATTGCACAACCCCACTTTTGCCTGTTTCTGTGTATTTGTAGGTCATGCCTTTACAAGCTAACTTCTTATTTTGAAAGCCATTAAGCACAGTATCTCTAACTATCTGGTCTCATAACCCTAAATCCATCCTTAAATGGTTAACATTGACAAGGCAATTCATCTCCTCTCACAGTTTAGCTGAGAACACTTTTATGTTATAGTTCCCCAAGCTTCCTAAGAGCTGTGGTTGCGGTGGAGTCTTTCTGGCCAAAACAAAATGCCAGCTGCTCCTTTAAATAAGGAATAATCTTTTCAAACAGATCTCTGGCAATGAACAGACAAATATCAGATGTTAGAGGACACTGCGCAACATAAGAGTGAGTGTTACTGGAGCTGTGTATGCTTCTGTTCTCCTGTTGACTGGGAGGTTTGTGATATAATTCTTCATTATTTGGTCCCTGCTACATTGTCATAGATCTGGCACTGGGACAGGGCTGGATGCTGCTGGTGTGTTACATTACTGGTTTTAAAATACTGTCAATTGTACAGCAAACACTGTACAATCCCAAGATGTAGCTCCATAATATGACAAGGATAGTGCTGGTGTTTCCTGGGTGGGTGGGTCTCTGGCTCAATACCATCCTATTTAACGTTAGTTTCAGATCAGACTTAAAGCTTCACAGTTGGTTGAAAGGTTACTGGGGTTTCAAAACATTAGTGTTAGTGTGTTAATGATCTGCATCCAAGCCTTGGTACTTAAATAGTAGGTCTTGTTTATTTTAATCCTTTTCAATCCCACGCTGGCAACAGCATTTGCCTTTATGCTGAAGTATACTGAGTGATGCATTCACAGAATAAACACATGCTCTTGTCAAACAGAAGTGATCTTTACAAATCACTTGAAGAAAACTGCAGACTAAAATGCACTGTACAGTGATACTGTAATGATCTCCAGCACACACATGTAGAGTGTTTCTTGGTCTATTTCATGAGTCTGTGAGAAATCAGCTAAGAGCTGATCTGCTTTGGTGAGAACTTGAAGTTTTCTTCTGTCTGGCAGGCATCTGACAAGAGGTACTTTCTAACATTGGCTGGTAATATTAAGTCCCAGTAACCCACTATCAGGTACAACAATTAAATAAACTCCCCCAACAACCAAAGACATGTTAACAATAGTTAAATTAAGGATTGTCTCTAAATGTGAATTAATTAAGTTGATTTTTTTAGCTCAAGTGTGTCCACCTGTCAGAATTTTGTCCTTCTTTTGTTGGAGGTCTAAGTTTAATTTAAATTGTATACATATTTAAACCTTCTCATAAGAAAAGGTTGTACACTATCAGGTACAACAATTAAATAAACTCCCCCAACAACCAAAGACATGTTAACAATAGTTAAATTAAGGATTGTCTCTAAATGTGAATTAATTAAATTGATTTTTTCAGCTCAAGTGTGTCCACCTGTCAGAATTTTGTCCTTCTTTTGTTGAAGGTGTTAGTTTAATTTGAATTGTATACATATTTAAACCTTCTCATAAGAAAGGGGATAAAATAGTCTTTACTTTTAACTTTTAACTTGGTTTGTTTAGAAATATCCAAGGTAGAGTTATCTACAAAGGTTTGATTTGTTATAAATTTTGAATAATTATAGTGTTGCCATGTTGCCAGCACAATTCCAGTGAAGATTCTGAATCACTTGATTATCCTAAAATATAGTAAATCTTCACAGAATGAATGTTACCATCATACAAGTATTTCAAGCCTTATCTGTCAAGAAAGTTCTATTTATAAAAATTCTGATTTTGTCAGTGCAGTGTGATTGTTTTTTAGAGTTTAATCCAGACAAAGAATAGGTAAAGTTAAATTTCTTTATAGATTCCATCCCCAAATACTAGTAAAGACTGAAAAATAAAGGAAGTCTTCTTGACAATTATATTTAGATATCACTCAGTTAACATGGAATGATGATGTGTTTAATTATGGAATTATACACAATGCTGGAATGTTCTTATTTTTTTACCCAGTCCTTCTTCAATAAATATTCTTACACTAATATATATCATAAAAGTATATTGTTCTGCACTACTCAATTTATATCTAATAAATTGCTACAAGCCTGGGCTATGTCAACAACTGACTAAAATAGTGGAGGTTTAAGTTCAGCTTTCATTTGAAGCAAATACTGTACGTATAGTGAGGTAACAAAGTAATATTTTTCTCTGTTCCAAATAGCGCATCATTAAACAAGCAAGAGGTTTTTTTTTTTCAGCCTGGATGACACCATATACTGTATAGAAAATAATTATTCCAAAATTATAAAGCAACAGTTGCCTACTTAGAACCCAAAAGTGTCCACTTCAGTGGTCAGAGTACATAGACCTGTTCTGTTTGTCTGACCTGCCAAATCACCCCACCCCAAGAATGATCCAATTCATTATTATTAAAATGTTTGGCCATTATTTGGTATTTGTGCCCATTGTGACTGTCTCAAAGTAACAAGATCAGAGATAGATGAACAAGTGGTCTAAAGACTGCCCATTGTTTTCATGTAAAGAATGAGTTACTGTGAGTAACTGTGAGTTACACATTGTGATTCCTGCTATCACATGGAAAAGATACAAATATCTGGAGACCTGAGTCATGGATATGTAGGCTTAAAATTTCAAATTAAACTTAAGTTTAAAAAATATTTTCTTTTCAATGAAATATACATCTTGATCATATATGCAAAATTATAAAATTAACTTGCTTGTTACTGTTCTACTAAAAAAATATCAAATTAGTTTTTCCATACCTTCATTAAAAAAGTGGCTGGACATCCAGAGCATCACTAAAAATATTGGATAAAACTCCACACAGTTCTGACTGAGGAATACATGAAACAGTATGTTAGACATATACATTGACAATTTATACATTGCAGGAAACTTCTGGCAATTGCCATTCCGTTATATTTGAAAGTCATATGTCTCTTTCTATAGGTTCAGAACCAATATTCCCTTAAAACATTTTTTATGACTAACACAGACATATAGACATATGTTGAATTAAATTATTTATTCTAGATTATCTTGTCTTATTTCCTCTAATTTAATTTAACAGGAAAGAAGATCAGTTTGATTAAGTACATTCAGTACTTTTGCCTTATATTCATGTTGTTATGTAAAATATATATTTCAATAGTCCTACTTAACTCTTTTCACTGTATCATTATTGACATTTTTATGTTTATTTTCTTAGAAGTACTGATACACTAGTGCTGCTAAGTACAGGTATGTGGGCATCTTTAGAATCACAAAAAAGTGTTTCTTCTATGGTATTTGTTAATTAAGTATTGAAAGTTGTCTAAAAAAATGTTTTGTCTCCTACTCTTCAAGCTCTTTGTTAAATAGCTGCAATATGGTACAGCCCATGTACAAATTCTTGTACAGTACAATGACTGTCACAAATGACCAGTGGCCACATGATGACTCTACTGCTCCTCTTTCATTGAGTGGACAACAACGGAGGGATGCACTTCTCCCCTAAACAGAGCTAATCCTTAGGTATGGGGCTGATGTGTGAAATGACACGTGGTTGAAAGGTGAGCAGAATGGAAGAGTTGGGCAACACTTTCTCGGTCTCTTCCATGGGTAGTGACGGCAAGTCAAGATATGTAAAGAAAACTGTAACAACAGTAACTGTGAATTCTACATTTACAAGAAAAAAGTAAAAGTGGGAATGTGTCCCAGCTCCTCTTAAAATTCAATGTAATAAAAAA
Source organism: Lepisosteus oculatus (assembly GCF_040954835.1). Taxonomy (NCBI): domain Eukaryota; kingdom Metazoa; phylum Chordata; class Actinopteri; order Semionotiformes; family Lepisosteidae; genus Lepisosteus; species Lepisosteus oculatus. The sequence continues at coordinate 40,131,036 of NC_090696.1, read as the reverse complement.
AAAACATCTAACTGATTAATGAGTTGGAGCATGCATCTATGCTCTTTCTGTAACTACTGCAAATGCTGGATTCCAATTTGCCTCTGTTCTCAAAAGTTTTTACAAACAAGAAAGGATTACTTCTTTCACAAAATACAGAAAATAAAATAGGTTAGTGAAAATGTATTTAAAAAGCTGAAACTGAATCTGAAAAGGTAAAAAGATGTAGAATCATACTTTATGGTTTGTTTTTTAGCTTAATGGAGTCCCTTTATCTGGCATTTTCATATTCACTTTACAGTGATGAGGATCAAATAACCACATTCACATCGTAGAATTGGACCCAGCTTGCATAACAAAGAGATGTTTATATCTAATCCAACAATTAAAAATTAAGCAAATGGGGGCTGCACTTTAACATCTGTGCTGACTACTAATTTCTGTAATTAAGGGCACAAGTGTGAAAGAGCATTGTTTTATTTCTTCGTGTAATGAATCATACCACCTTAATTCATGTATATGTGCTGCCATCTTCATCTACCACGCATATGCTCCTGACTGTGATAAATGAAGCCCAATCATTCATTCTCAAGGATGACATGCCATAAGTATATAGTTTAGTGTGAGGAGGAGCTTTATTCTGGCTTTATGGGGTAGCTTCTCTCATTCCCAGGGCCACTAATGATGTTATCTCCTTGAGGTCTATCTCAGTGAAAAAAAAAAGATTTAATGTACACAGACTTAATCAACCACTTTGAATCCTCACAAAGCCTGACTGGAGTGTTTTAAATACCTCGTTCCACATTTTAATCACTGTAATAAATGATCTGTCATCTACATATACAGTAGATGGGCCTTGCTAGACTAATTTGCAGCCAATCTCTTCCTATATCCCGAGTCTGAACTAGACAGCGCTCCATCTTTCGATTAGCTGAGCTCTGCCTCTATTGTCTGCTTTTTTCTCTTATTATGCAGATCAGTTGCCTATCCTCTGGTGGTTAACACTTTATTGGGGCCACTTGGGGTTAATGGTGGTCTCATTTCATTTCTATTTTCAGCCTGCTTTGTTTATTCTCCACTATAATGTTTCACACTCGCACTCCTAAAAATGAGGAGTTTATTTTCAATCTCAACTCTTGGGTGCTACAGTAAGTTGTCCGTTTTCATATCTTTTTCTGCTCATCTACATTTGTTTGCGGGTTGTTTTCTACTACTGGTGCCAATGAAAATACAATCATGTTTTTAGAAACATTCAAAGATTTTTCCATTTTCTGATCCATCACTGATTTCTTTCATTTCAAACTCTTGGCCTTTTCACTGTAACAATAAATACATGTTATTTGTTCAGATTCTGAATTGTATTGTGGTCCTTTATGAGAAATAATCTTCGTGACTTTGAAAATACTTGAGTAGTCTTCTGGATGTTGTATTTGAATACCTCCCCTGTAGAGAGGGGTCTTGGCTGCCATAGTAATGTCTCTAAAGGCCCTGAAACACTAATAACTTGTTCATATTTTTCTGGATTAGGTCAATCCAAATTTTATAAACATCCAGGTAGACTTTATGAAGAAAATAGACGGGACACTTTAAATTATATCATAATCAAGACTTATACCATTGATCCTAGCCTAACTCCCAGTTTAATACTTAGATTCCGACCATCCTTCTGTTTAGAATATTATTCACTTTCAAATATATATATTTTTTATCCATAAGGTCAATGCTAATCATTGGTTAATGGTACTGAGTGATCATCTTCAATCCATGTTGGTGCACTTCCTACTTGCTGGGGGGAAATATCTTCCAGGGTGATAATACCCCCATCTACAGGGAACACACAGTCGCCCAGTGGCCTGGTGATCTTGATGCTGTTCAGGATGATGTCCATATGACTTGGCCTTCTCAGTAAACAGATCTGAACCCAATATTCTGAAATGATGTCTGAGACTGAGTCGTCCATCTCCATCACCCCTGTGTGAGATGCTTGACTTTATTGTAAAACTATGGTACGGCATCATTCCAGACACTGGTAGAGGTATACAGCCTGTACTGGCTACATGCAGTGGCCCAGTGTCCTGTTAAGTGACTCTATATTGCTGTTTCCATTTTTTTCTCCACTACCAGTAGGTCCTCTCCAATACCTAAAGTAGTATCCCCTGGAATGATAAATGCTATATGTAAGTATTTAATTATTAAGTTATAAACTTGTCTCATGGTGATAACGATTCTTGGCCACAGGGCCCTTCCACTTCCAAAAATATCCTCACATTTTGAAATCTGTGATTGGCATATAAAGTTTTGAAAAAATGTATTTGTGTAATTAAAGTACATCTTATAAAGTAATTAATGAACGTAAGTGAATACAAACATCTATCTTACTGCACAATTGCAAATTCTATATTTAATATTTGTCTTTTTTCAGCCACACCAGTTATGAGGATTTCTTTAAACAAAAAAACAGCATTGATTTTCACCCAGAAAACCAATGTAAGGAATAATGAATATACTGAATAGGACTCCTCCATTAATACTGAAATTATATGGTGAATGCATGACCATGATATCAATAAACAGGTATTCAGATCCCTTAATCCAAGATGATTAGCACTGTTCCTATTCTAATCAGGCTGGGGATTCAGAGGAAATTCCACTAGAGTCAGAATTAAACAAGGACCATTGTATTACATTTCTAACACTACATTAGGCTATGAAAATACAAATAGAAAAAGAAAGCCTAGAAACAGTTCCGTTGTACTTTCAAATTGGTTAGAAGACCCTTGTTGACTTTCTGTGTTCAACTTAAAACCACTTATGTGAATGCGATGCAATATTCAATTAATTCCCATTCACCTAGTTGCTAAGCTGCATTTCCGTTTTAGCATCGTACCATATGTCAATCGATTCCCGTGTGCAAATATTTTTCCTTCTTTTGCAAATTAAATTTGACATTACAATTCTTTCCATCTATCACTTATAAACATACCAATGAGGTGTGAAGCTGAAATTTGCATTCAAGAATAAGGCTGTGTTGATAAATCCAGCAAAGACACAGACTAGTGTAGGAGGAGTAGAGGAACACTGATAAAGCAGTAGTGAAAATGTGGTCTTGCGTGGCTTTGCTCAGTCTATAATGAATAACTGTGACAAGCACACACTGGTTCAGCCTTAGCACACCGGATAAGGAATTTACTGCACTCCTGCCAGACTGGCAGGTACTCAGTACTTAGGTAGTTGTACTTAAGAGAAACCCATTATCGCTAAACATGCTTACTATTGTAGGTTACTATTGTAGGGACCCTCGTGATCACTGCTGGACAATGAAAAACAAAATTCTTTACAGCCCTAAATATTCCTCATCTTCGCTCTGATACGGACCATGATGGACGATATAAATAATCACGCCAGCAGGAGATCATTGGTTTGAAGAGTGAGCCCTGTATTTCACTCACGCTATTCGACAAATGCCAAATCTTATTGATCAGTGGATAATAATGCATACCTCCTCAACACAGGTTTCGACTAGTATTTTGAGTTTTCATTTTTTTAATGACGCAAGAGGATTAATTTCTTAATCTTATAAGTTTTATTTCTTGGTATAGTTTCTGGTGTTCTCTACAGCTGTTTTTTGTTTTTTTCATCCCTAATGAAGGTCTGACAACTTACATATCATTGTCCAATGGCACAGCTTAGATCATGTATTGTGTTATTTAACAGACGCTGGTTTGATTCAAAATTGTATTTTTCATTTTATGTAGGTACCCTTAATACTTACAGTACATTCATATTCTTGTATCAAGTTTTTGGAAAAATCCAAGTGTACAACCCTGTGATTTACATATAATATTCAGACATTTCTTATGTTTAGAAACTAAACCTAAATTATTGCACCTATACAAAAAATTGCAATAGTGAACTTCTACTATGAAGTTAGTTCTACAGTTGTAAAAGATGCAATACAATTGATTTTCTGATTAAATTTAGTGATGTTGTTTTTCTTATTTCTTGTTTCTTATTTTCCTGACCAGGTCTAGTGCAAGTGATCACATTACTCCTATCCTGGAGTCCTTAAACTGCTTTCCTATCAGGTTTCATGTCGACTTTAAAATTCTCATGCTCACCTATAAGGCTCTGCATGGCTTAGCAACCTCAGTGCATGTCTGAGTGTCCACCTCGCAGCCTTCATTCATCAAATTCTGGTCTCCTATCTGTCCCCCTAGCCCGTCTACACTCTGTGGGTGACAGGGCCTTCTCCTGCTCTTCCCCAGAGCTCTGGAACTCTATCCCCAAGGAGATCAGAGAGTCACTATCCCTAAACTCCTTCAAATCCAGACTCAAAACCTTCTTTAGAAGAGCTTTTTCTTAACTGGGTCTCTGTGCCCCTTTGCTCCAACTGTATCCCACACCCCCTTCTTCTACCTCCTCTCATTTGGATATTGTGTATTTTTCATGTTTTTCTCTTTTGTTTTGTTGCTGAACTGTAAAGCGCTTTGAGAAGCCACTTTTAAAGGCGCAATATAAAACTATTTTTTTTACTATTATTTATAGAAAAACAACTTATGAAGAGTGCACACCATTTTTTTCCGATACTGTGGAAAACTCATTGTGCTGCAGCTAGAGAAAAAAAAACAACTATTTGATTTTTGCAGCGTGGTGCAATGTTCAGACTTACTGTGCCCGAAAGACTCTCTCAAACTCGGGGTGTCCAGTGATGGCTGGTGGCATGATATTGTGCTTCATTCTAGACTTTCCCACTCTCCTGGCCAGGTAACCTGGATGAGTCAATGAGTTAATAAATGTCAAAACCTGGGCAGCATTGTGTAAAATAGTTAAGTGTAACTGGTTGTCAGTTCCAGCCTTTCAATGCGGAAATTCCAGTCAAGTTTTGTGTCACTGGGGTGGCAAAAGGGTGTGATGGCTACATCTTAGAAAGTCACAGGTTTGAATCCAGCTGGGAAAAGCTGGGAAGCTTTTCTGTGAGACGTTTCCATGTTTTTCCTGTTGTCATGCAGGTTTTCTTTCTGTGCTGCTCTGTCTTCCCGCTAACATGCAGGCAAGGAAACTTCATTGTGACCACATCTGAGTGCCAGGCACCCTACATCATGTTTCAGATTCGGCAGAGTGTGCTGTTTTGATAGTTAAATGAAATGAACTCCATCTAATTTAATCATTTAAACTGATCTCATTGATGAGTTAAAAAGCCAGAACCGATCACTCCTGAGGTAGGAGGTTGGCTGCCCGTTGGATGAAATGATAGATAATGTGGTGATCATGAACATTATCTTTGTTTTTGCATTTGTGGTTTACAGTAACTTATGATAGAAAAACACAGACATTTGAATACAATTATCAGCAAACATTGAAATAATGTCCAAACTGACAATCAGAAATCCAGCTGATGCTCTTTTCTTAGAAGCTAAACATCATCTTGTTTCTCTAAAATATTGCTTTAAATGTATATATTCCTTGGAATTGGGTAGATACTTGGTTAATTAGAAGAGAGACTGTATAGATCTATTAATTACAAAATAACACCTAGTGATCCCAGTGGGGATTTGCATCCTGAGGTAAAAGCACGAGGGGAATTCAAAATGTTTTGCAACTCATGTTTATAGAAACATTCATTTCACATCTTTGTTTCTCAGCATTAAGCGCTGTTTATCTCAACATAACATTAGTCCTTCAAGGTAGCAATTCCCTGATAGTAGAACCCCCCCCCCAGGTGGACAACTTCAAGGAATCATCGTCATGGAGCCACGCAGTGCTGACTTCTGATGATACTACAAATAACTGTCATTTGGGTCTAAGTCTGGGATGTTGAGTGGATAATGATTCATGTGCTTAAATTCACACTGGCAATTGACAGTTTCTGAAATGGCATGTTGTCATGCTGCAGTAGACCACCATTTGTTGAACATGGCTTTAAGCAACCAGGCAAGCACACATCAGCATAATACAGAGCTCTGACTGTAGTTTTATTTGACATGTATACAACTAGCAGCAGCGCATTTTAAATTCCAAATGGAGATCGCTGAGACTGTGGTACACACCTTCAAACCTTACAGGTAGGTGTTTCCACTGAAATAAGTCTTGCTGTTAGAGTCCACCTGAACCTAAGGTGTCATATGTCAAATCATGAATAACCAAAAGAAACGCACTGTATCATTGCTAACAAGCTCCATGAGCTCTCTGCTGGACTCAGACAGTTTACAGGATGATCTATCTGGTAGAACAGTCTCACTTGCCATGATGTTCGCTCATGTGATGCACAAAATAATCAGTAAAAGCTTTAATGAATAGTGAATGAAAAAACACATTAAAATCTAGTGATGTGAAAAATGTTTTTTACAGGACATGCCAAGATTTTGAAAAAAAAAAGTTTTTTTAAATGTGAGACACACAAAATGGGATACAATGGCCTAAAACAAGTCCGTGTAGCACTCCATGATTTAACCCAACCCATATAACTCTCCTTAGTCTCAGTTGGCGTTCAGATTCAAACTTAACATAATATTTTTCTACCTTATGAAATGCTTTCTGGAACTCAAAATGTATTACATTTCTACATACTGTATGCTACTGCTTGTTTTTTTTTGCAGTTTCATTAACAGAAACCTACCCTGTCTAAGCTGGATCTGAATTTTCTCTTATACAATAATATACCGAGTCACAAAGAACACAATTTAGTATCCAACAGGACGTCTTGCATTTTTTATGCCTTTCAGTACCATCTAATTTACCTGGTTTAACTGTAACTGTAACTTGATATCAATAAGATTTAAGACTGACTGGTCGAAAGTACCATTATTAGATTTCAGCTTTCCTTTCATAGATTGGTACAATATTTCCTACTGTACTTCCCATTTCCTACTAATGGGCAGTGTCTGTCCAATCTGCCAGATCATCTGAGGTAATAGCACAGCTCCTTCATTTATTAAAGTACTATCGGAAATCTAGTGGTTAGTACTAAGAATTCCCAGTCCATGTCTCTGCAATGTCACGATCATTTAAAAAACAAGCAGGGTCCTTCCTCAGCAAGTAGCATGTATAGCCCTCTTCGGAGAATGCCTGTACAAAACATTCAAAATATTTTACAAATTCCCTTTTCATCCTCTAAACTCCTGACCTAACACACATCAGTAAAGTATTACAGTACTTGGAAAAAAGCTCAGTGAATATTTACTGTACCTGCAATTCAATATCCTTTTCTCTCGTTCCTGTTTTTTCAATATTATTTTCCTCATTCTCTTCTTCCATCAGCTTTCCTGATGTTACTTTTGACAATGTTTGCAGCTCTTTATATCCCTTAAATTTCTATGAATAATTTATCTTTCACGGTCTCTGTAATGAGATGTAATTTTTCATACTTCTCTAGACTGACCAATTAAACCACCAGGGCCATATTTTCCAAGACTTAAATTTATCTGAGGAAAAATGTTTTGTCCCTCTAGAATTACATTTTTATCCTTCCTCTATGGATTATATACCCAGCATATCTAGATTCACTATGTTTTCTCCATAGTACATAAAAATGTATACTTTAACTATAGATGGTTATCTGCAGAGAGTTTAAAAATACCTACAAACATACCATGTTGCAATAGTAAATCCTGAAGGGTCTCAGTTCCTGCATTCTGTCTTTATTGTATGGAAACACTAGATCAATATAAGCACCACCTCTTGTTGGTGACTTGACAGTCATTAATGATCTTCTACTACTGCAACTTCAGCTTCTGAGCTCCCAAAAGGATAAAGCCTATCTGCATGGAATAAGCTGAGGTCTGCCATTTATACTAAGTAGAGAGCAATGGCACTCCTCATTTTAAGAAAACAAAAACATGCTTATGTCTCTCCTTTTCAGATCAAGGAGCAATACCCTTAAATGAAAACTGCTGTACTGTAGTTCTTAAAGGAATGTTAGTTGAAGTTCTCAAACTGAAAGTGACTTGAAATTAGGCTGTATCCTGATTCCCAGCACAGCAGAAATTAAAAGCACTTCCGATTATAAAAACTGAAAACACATTTTCAGGAGTTGTTTTGACTTTAATTTTTTTTTAATTACATTTTTTTTTAATAACTAATACTACTTCTAAATTTTGAACCACATTCATGTTACAATTTTAATTAATCTGTGATGATGAATCACCCCAACATCAGACAACCTTTCTAAAGGCACAACGGTTGTACTTACTAAGCTCTCCGAGACAAGAAATTTCCAATTAGCTTCTTTTAATTAAGATTAATTCACTCAATTAAAAAGGCGTCAAAAACACTTGACGGAGAGTGAAACACTTTCTAACTGTTTCAAACCATACAATGTTTATTCAGTTTGGCAAGAAAATAAGTGAAAGACAGATAAAGGCTGAACAAAGCAGTTTTATTAGGTCCTCCCAAACTCTCCTCTTAACAGCAAGTGCAGAACTAACAGAAGCTCATTATAATGTCTTACTTTTGTAAACAAAAATTATACAGAAAATAGAGTCTAATGTAAATGAGCCTTTATAAGTGACTCACATCGTGATGGTAACTTAATTAATAACATCTTAAACCTAGGGAGCAAACATTACCCCTATAAATGTGTTTGCAGTCTGCCCTTTTCATTGGAATTACATGAGAAAGAAACATAATAATATGTATTTGCATTTAAACGGGCGTTTTTCATCCTAAAGTACTTCTCATGCAGAAAGAGGAGACCATTTATCTACAATTTTAGTTCATGTTCTACCTGAGAGACGCGAATCAGCCGTTCTGTGACGGCAGCCCCACTGCCCAGCATATCAGGTGGAGAAGAGAGAAACTGTCCCCAGCCAACACACTGAGACACTGGTCTGGAAATTCTAGTCCAGTTAAGAGTGACACCCACTGGTCCACCAACAGAATAGACAGCCGGAGCCTGCTATACAGTAGTACAGTATGTCTGTAGCCTGCTACAAATAATCTTCTTTTTCTTCCAGTCATTAACGTCATCCATTTTAATGGAAGCAAACTGTTCGTCAGTCACGACTCCACTGATATTTTAGAACCTTACACCTTTGTGGACAAAAAACATTATGTTGCAACCTCGCGAGCAAATAAATCGTTATCTTCAAAAATACTAGAGATTTCTATTATTATTATTATTATTATTATTATTATTATTATTATTATTATTATTATTATTATTTCAACCTTATACTATAGTTTAAACTATATACCGTAAACAACCAGTTTTGCGTAAATGTGTCTGGTAGACGTTACTAGTATTAATTTAGTTCCCATACTAGCTCGTAACATGTAATTAATCGTCTTATCTAATGCGGACCCTGGTAGAGGGCAGAAATTCTTGTGCTTACCCTGATGCAAAGCAGAAAGCAAAGTAACAGCAGCCAGGAGTGCGTGGTCTGCAGCCATGACTTTAACCTGTAAAACCACATGAACTACTGTGGCGGAAGGTCTTATAAAGTAAGGTTTCGCAACGTTCGGTTGTCACGGGTCGAGTTGTAGAACAGGTTCTTGTATGCTTTACATTTCCTGAAATGATTATTGAGAAACCCCCCAAAACAGTGGTAGAGGTATTATGGCAACAAAAAGAACCCCTCAAAAGCTTACGATGATTTATCTAGTCACCTATAAACCTTTCCTCTTCCTTTTTAAGAAAACCTTTTTCTTTTCGGGGACATTTTGGAACCGCTTTGGTGATATAAATCTGTCGCCCTCTTGCGGACATTTTAAAACAGTATAATTCATGACAGAAATCGTGTCCTCGCAAGACTGGTGTAAATCAGACTAGGTACTTCATTGCACACTAGTAATAATAATAATAATAATAATAATAATAATAATAATAATAATAATAATAATAATAATAATTGCTTATACTTATATAGCGCTTTTCTGGACACTCCACTCAAAGCGCTTTACAGGTAATGGGGACTCCCCTCCACCACCACCAATGTGCAGCATCCACCTGGATGATGCGACGGCAGCCATAGTGCGCCAGAACGCTCACCACATATCACATATCAGTGGGGAGGAGAGCAGAGTAATGTAGCCAATTCATAGAGGGGGATTATTAGGAGGCCATGATTGGTAAGGGCCAACGGGAAATGTGTCTAATGGGACTTTTTGCAACAATATATTAAGCTTTACAAATAAAGAAATCTGGTGCAATTTATTTTTTTAATATATACAAACGGCCACTTTGGTGAATGTTTTCCTTCCCTATACTATATTATAAAATAACAAATGGTCAGTTCTAAACAAGTCTGTAAATCCACTTATTTTGTGGCATGCTTACAATTTAAGAAGACTCAAGAGGGAAAGAACGAAACTATGCAAAACATCCAGTAAAGTTGTACTTGTAAATATTATATACAGTAATACGAATATTGTGAACTCTCAGTGCAAAATCTTCTAATCATTTTTACTGCCATACAGTAGTTTAAAAAAGTAGTAGGTCATATCTCCAACTTCTAAATAGGCATTATGGTTGATGGTTATGTTTGACTCAGAGATAACTTCTAAAATGAACATGTAAAATAATTGTGTATTAGTGTGGCTTTTTTTACAGGGAGTAACTTAGAAAATAAGTAACTTATTAACTCATGTTACAATTAAACAAAGTGCAGCAGAAATAATTAAAAAATTGCGATGAAATTGAGTTTTTAGAATACAATATTTAGACACGTTATTAATAACAAATTACTGTTAAAAACGCAGTTCAAAGACAAACAAGTTTACTTAGAAAGATAATCACTAACATTTCTTAAAGAAAAGAGTTAATGTAGAGTATCAAGACACCTCCATAACATCCACTCAAATCGATGAATAGATCCAGAACAGTTCTTCTCCAAACACATATTGCAAATGACAAGGCACACATATGGAAGGAAAACAAGCAAGTTGGTGATTTCCTGAAGATGCCACTACATCTCAAGATGGTTAAAATTAAACATTTCTCATTTAGTCACAGAATGACTCCACAATGAATAACAATAGAGTAACAATTACAGTACATGTGTTTAAATAAATAAGGCAATATCTTCTGTATTTGAATGTAACTCCAAGTTCAACCGCTCACAAGAGCATAGTACACATAACCTTCCCACAAAGTCTCCAAAACCAGTTAGAAATATGTCCCACAATGACACAAGCACATAGAATGAGGTGCAATAGAAATCTACTCCAAGCCCCAGAAGCCATGACTTAACCACCTACTGCACTTTACCACCAGTTGTACGTTTCCTGTAATGCAAAATGCTTTTTTAAGGAACTGAAATGTGGGACTTAAAAGTTTGTCTTGGGCGCCCAGCCAGAGCTGTGAAGTGGGTGACCCAGCACTTCATCTTTGCATCTCCAGAAATCCTCCCAGGTGCAGTTGGCAGCGCACAGCCTTTTGAAAATAGCATGTCAAAAACAGCAGAGAGAGCCCCACCTTGGTGCAATCTTTACCAGCGGGGATACACTTGGCAGTACTCCATCTGCCCAGGGATGAGGTTCTGCGCAGCGCCCAGGGAAACACTTAGTTTGTTTTCAGTGGGAGCACGTTCCACTCATCTCTTCTCCCTAATCATGTCTCCAGTGTGGAAAACTTTGTTGGTGTGAGGTAAATAGAGGCCATGGTTACTGTTCATCTTGAATATCAATCTTGTTGGTGTCAGATTTGAACTGTGCCACACCCCCACCTGTTTCTTTGACTTGGCTTGGGGTTCAGAGATCTTCATGAGCTGGCAGTGTGTTTTTGCCTGTGTTGTGCCTTTTGCACACAAATATCAAATTAGGCTGCACGGTCACTTTATACGAGTCCAGCTCTCTTTAAATCGAGACTTGTCAGGTGTTGCTGTGCGATCGTGAGGAAGCAGATGACGACGTTACAGTGTTCAGCCTCTTTACAATCTTGCTAGTATAACTTATGTGCAGCTACAAGAGGTCTTGTTACCTTATTTATTAAAACCAGCTCTCAAAGACAAATTAGTCTAGTCAAATTTGAATTAAACAAGCAAGGGGGCTGGAGTTATATTAATGTGACAAATTGTGTGATAATTAAGCTGCACATTTTCAGGCAATCAGTAGCTGCTAAATAGGGTATCCAGCCACATAATGGGAAGTTATAAAAAGATAATAACGACAATGTCAATCTCACACAGCTGTACCTAATCACCATCCTCACCAAACTTGCCACATAAACCGAACTAAAAGCCCCCCTTCACATTTGTCTCAGGCATCTCTCCTCTGTCTTAACACCATCTTGCAGCTCCTCCTTGGTTTAAGCCATCTGAATGGGGTTCGAGCCTCCTTGTCTTACAGCAAGAAAAGAAAAATTCAACCCCCGCATTAATAAAGCTGACCCCATAAAGTACTTTTTCTTCTCACATGTTTTGAAATGATTGTTTCATCGTCTCCAAGCTCAGTAAACATCGTCTATGGAAAAATATGTTTTTCCACCGTCCCTTTTGTAATTGCTTTTATCTAAGGCAGGGTCGCAGGAAAGGCAGAGCCTGTCCTGGCACGCAATGGGCACAAGTCAGTGTACACCCTGGATGAGATGCCAATCCATCAGAAGGCACCTACAGACACAAACACACACTCGCACCAGGGTCACATTTCGCACAAGCCAATTAACCTACCAGTGTGTCTTTGTGCTCTGGGAGGAGAAAACCAGAACACCTGGAACAAACGCATAATAATATGGGGTGACATCACACAGATAGCTTCCGAGAAATTGAGCCCAGGGCCAAGACTCCTGTGTCTTCTGTTTTGTGCTCCACTACAGCTGAATTCTTAATCATAATCTAATTTATTTCAGATATCTGTTCAGGAAATTTGTTAATTGGCTTTCAGCTTTGAATGAGATTTGTAAGAGGTATTGACTCAATAGTTTCTTCTGAGTTTCAAAATGTTCCTTTTTCACATGTGTTAGCTGAAATGTAACTTCTACAGCAGGGGAAAAAAGCACATTGTGAAAAGGTTGGATGCTTTGTCATTTCCACTCATGTTTGTTCATCATACATTTATCTGTTTAAGATCTGTTTAAACAAAAGTGAGGAAGCAAACTCTTAATAAACAAGCTGAGGAGAGACTGCACAAGGTTTTGAATGCTGAAGTGGTTGCAGCAATATACTGTACCTGAAGTTGAGTTTTTATGGAAACAAAGAACTGAATATAGAAACAGGAAAACAAAAGTAAATATGTAAGCCATTCATTTAAGGTAATAGATTAGCACAGGGACTACCTAGGACCAGGGCTGGGAACCATTATCTTATTTAAGTATTTCAAGAACATTGTACTTATTTGGAGGCTATTTAACAAGGTTCCAGGTCTAATTGTAATTGATGCTGAACCTTTACACACTTGAGTACTTTTTAATGGAAATAGACCATATACAGAACGTAAGCTACAGACATTAAGGTTGTAGAGCTGACCTTGAATAAATCTATAATGTTCCACTTTCTGACTGCCAGTAGATTTTCAACTTTCAACTTTTTTCTTTCACCTTTTCCATTTTAGAAGGCCACAGCTGTGGCTCAGCCATTACAGTATTTATCAGACTGTCTGTTTGTGAATTCCGGTGTATCTCAAGGACGTGTGCTTTCTCCATTACTCTATTCCTTGTACACCAATATCTGCACCTTCAGCAACTCTTCCGCCAAAGTAATTCAGTTTGCAGATGACATCACCCTGTACAGTACTTCACATTATTAATGATGATTAGACCATGTACAGGAAGGAGGGGAGTTGGTTAGTATCAACCACCTGGAACTTAATACCATTGAAACATTGGAGATGGTGGTTGATTTCCAGAAACTGTCCAAAACCTCTCTTCCCAGTAATCAATGATGTGGCTGTGAGTGTGGGGGAGTGCTTTAAGTTATTGGGAATCATTATTTCTAATCCCCTTACATAGGACATGAATATCACTAGTATCACAAAGAAAGCACAGTGGACAATGTACTTTTTGCACCAACTGAAAACTTTTGGTGTCTCCTAACCTATCCTACTACCATTTTACAGAGCCATTAGGGAGAGCGTTCAGACTCCAACTATAACTATTTGGTTTGAAGAAACTCAAAAGCAAACTGCAGTGTGTTGTTCGATCTGTGAAGAGGGTCATTGGCTGTCATCTCACCTCCATTGATGATCTGAACAATTTCAGAGCCAAGAAGCAGGCAGAAAAGAGTGCTGACGACCTCTCCTGCCCAGGTTACCATCGAGTTTTATAAACTTCTTACAGGTCTATTAAATCTCAAACCACCCAGTATCTGAACAGCTTCTTTCCTAGGGCTCTTTTTTCACTTATCCAGAATTCCTAATTATACAGTATGTATGTGCACTGTCCTAATAATGTCTAGCGTATTGTTGTGTATGGTACAGTACATAAAGAATGTTTTCGCAGCATCACGTACACAGAGACTAAGTTCCTTGTGCATGAAATGTACTTGGCGAATAAACATGATTCTGATTCTGATTAGTTGCAGGATCTCTGCAATAAACCTTTCTGCATTATTGGCCATATTGAAGATGTTCTACACATTAAAAGAAAAGAATTAAAAGGCTGACAGAATGTTGAGATATAGAATTGATAGTGTAAGGATGTTATCTGTGGATATCACTGTGGCACGGTTATTAGTATTGCTGCCTCACCACACTGTGGTCCTGTATTTCATTCCTGGGATGCTATTTGTGTGGAGTGTGCATGTTCTTCCATGTTCACATGGGTTTTCTCCAGGCACTCCAGTTTCTTCCCAAAGCTCAAAGACAAACCGGTAGTTTAATTGGCTTCTGGGAAAATTGTCCCTTATGTGAGTGTGTTTGTGTCTGTCTGAGATGGGATCCTTCTCCCCCACAACCCTGTACTTCATAAAGCTATTAGAAATTGATGGATTTTTTAAAATTCTATAATGTAATAGTAAATCCTAATTTGAAATCTTGGAAACAATTTTGGTCATCACTAAGCAATAATATATTGGTGTGCTGGATTCTGAATATTCTCTGTATCTATTTGAAATGAAGAAGATTTTGATAGTTAGTAGCCAATTAATTTGAGGATCTCAACCAGCTGTTACCAGCATTTGAGCTGCGTAACAAGGCTGGAAAGTCTGTCCCATACTCTCACAACTCTTTGTTTAAAGTGCCTCCTGTTCTCCAGATTTAAACGCATTTCTGTGTAGTTTCCACTTGTGACCTCTAATCTGTGTTTCACTGCTGATCCTGAAGACGTTCACTGGGTTAACTAGTTGTCAGTGCCTTTGAGGATTTTGAATGCTTTGATCATGTCCCCTTGAACACCTTAAAAATCTTAACCTTAAGACTAAAAGGATTCAACAAAAACATAAAACACACTAAATGTACTGAATAAAAAACACATTCCCTAAGGAGACAACAAGAATACGTCTGAAAATACTCACTGCATATAAAGTAAAAACGTTCCTGTAATTTCACCCACCTATAGCATGTGCAATCCAAAACAGTCCAAAAATATGTTGACTTCTTCTGCCTTTCTGCAACCTACTGTAAGTAGCTGGCAGGCTGATGAGCAGCACAATGAACATGAAGAATGTATTGCTTTTCTCCAATGCCAGTCAGTCTGTCAGTCTAAAAGAGGCAGCACTATAGCCATTCTAACTAATTAAAGACAGTACAGTAGTCTGCTTTGCTGCAATGGTCTGAAAAAGAAAATACAAGAATAAATAAAATAAGGTTTGGAAAGCGAAATGTGTAGTACAAATCAACAAAACATTTAAAAAAAACGAGAGAGGACACAAGAAAACCCCACTGCACACCACTAAGAGTGAAAAACAAACGGAGCATAAGGACCTGGACTTGGTGGTACAGACAGACCAGACGAGTTTTAAATAGTCAAGAGAGTTTAAAATGCAGTATTGGAAATTGAAGCGTCTGTCTGTAACAGTGAATCACATAAGAAACAGGTAATGCAGGTGAGGGAAAGGACAGGTATCGTAGGAGAAATTGTGTATCTAGTAAAAATTTCAAAGGGCTTTAGCGGTTATCTGAACTTTGAATGTGGCGGCAAATTTCAAAATCTGAGCTGTTCAGGACACACCATATGTGATACTGGTGATACAGTTGTGCGTCCAGGGGAAGATGTTAGCAAAAATGTTTGACTGTAGATTTTAATTCTTGGTTCCATGTAAACTGCCATGTCAGTGACAGTATGACTGTAAATAGTAAGAGATTGGCTAATTTAACTTTAATACAGAATGGAGACCAACTGCTTAAGCTATTTGTTTAAAAAATGCCTTCAGGTTTGAACTATTTGGATAATTGAGAGTACTATAGTATACAAAGCGAAAACTTCACTGTGACAGTGAGGTATTTATAGGAATTAGTAATGAGAAAAGATTCATAGCAGCTCATTATAATTACAAGTAACAGTGTTTGTAATGTACAGTAATCTAAAGAAAACACTGTTAATATTTGGCAGTTTATTAATATGTTATGTATTAATGGTGCAGCCACCATTCAACAAAATATGGGAGTCTTTCAAATACATACAATATTAAACCATATTTGTGTATTAGGTATTGACCTGTGAAGATAATCAAGAACATCAGAACACCAAAAGCTGCATTTGATATATCTGCTGTATTTTAGTATCCTTTTTAATTTGCTGCTAGAACCCCAGGATTTTTTACTTTTTGATTTTCCTCTGACAAAGGTGGTAGCAAATATGTTCATCTGTACCCAGAGGATAAGTGTGTTAATTTGTCTTGTGCAGTGTGAAAGGTAGGGATCTTCCAGGAAACCAGTTTGAAAAGAAGTGTCATACAATAAGTTCTATTACGGGAACCTTCTCACAGTTAGGAGATGACTTCATCCTATTTCCTGTAGCTGATATCTGTTCATTTATGCAATGCGAAGTTTACACTACAGAAGCAATTCACAGAAACGCCAGGATGACTTGTACATCTGCCTGCTGATGGATAAGTGGGATCTGCTGCTAAAAAAAATATCAGGACTTATCGAAGATGGATCTTCCTGGTGTCTTGTATCTTATTCTACTACAGATTTATCGATCGATTTGACAGCCCTTGGTGTAATGTAACTTACAATCGCAGAACGGCTCCTAGACCCAGCAAAGAAAAAGGTTTACCCAGTGAGCACAAGCTATAGGGTGTTTCCAAATTTGTACAGCGGCTGTACTTGGATATTGAAAAAACAGCTACACAGTCATACACTATGCTAAGTGACTCATAGATTCACTAATGATGGAAAAATGTAATGTGATTAACTTTGTTCAGGCTTTTTTTTAAATTATTTGCTTATTTTTAAAATACATTCTATTTTTAAGGGAAGCATGGTGGCACAATGGCTAGTATGGCTGCCTTGCAGTGCTAGGTCCCTGGGTTCAATTCCTGATATGTTACAGTATCTACATGGAATTTGTTACCTTAGAATGTGCTGTTTTCCTCTCACAGTCCAAAGCCATACAGGTAGGTTAATTGGCTTCTGAGCAAACTGGCCCTGGTGTGAGCGTGTGGGTCTCTGTCTGTGTGTCTGCCCTGTATATGGTTTAGAGTGTATCCTGCCTTTTGCCTGTTGCTTTCAGGCATAGGCTCTGGATCCCCTGGGTCCGTGAATTGGATTCAACAGTTAGAAAATGGGTGGATGGGTATATTATTTTTTTCATTTTATATCCACCCAGTTTGGACTTGCCAATGAAATGCTTATGTCGAGGTTCACAGCAGCCACTCCTGATCTGCATGGGCCAGACATAAGGCCTGCAGACATGCTTCTCCGAGCCACTCACTCACCAGAGTCAGTCGTCTTCTGACATGCTGCAACGCCTTATTGGAGAGCTTGCATTAATAATTAATACGAATAATTGCTTACACTTATATAGCACTTTTCTGGAAACTCCACTCAAAGCGCTTTACAGATAATGGGGACTCCCCTCCACCACCACCAATGTGCAGCCCCACCTGGATGATGCGACAGCAGGCACAGTGTGCCAGAACACTCGCCACACACCAGCTATCAGTGAGGAGGAGAACAGAGTAATGAAGCCAAGTCATAGAGGGGGATTATTAGAAGGCCATGACTGGTAAGGGCCAATGGGAAATTTGGCCAGGATGCCGGGGTAACACCCCTACTCTTTTTGAGAAATGCCCTGGGATTTTTAATGACCACAGAGAGTCAGGACCTCAGTTTTACGTCTCATCCAAAGGACGGAACCTGTTTACAGTATAGTGTCCCCAGGAGGTCTCCCATCCAGGTACCGACCAGGCTCACACCTTCTGAGCTTCAGTGGGTTGGCAGTTGTGAGCTGCAGGGTGATATGGTTGCTATTAGAGGGGTGACAGATCTCTTCCTGCTGTCACTACAAGCCTGCCAGTGCCCAAGAAATCACTGGAGCTCATGTTTCACAGACAGCCAAGGGAGCCCTAGCCAATTACTCTCAACTCCACCTACATGCACTCCCCAGCCCAGAAGTAAAGACAGGATCAGCTTCCATATTGAGAGCAGCCACTTCTCAGCTTCCCAGCAGGTTTGTCTGCCACATGCTCAGCCCCACAGAAACATACCAGCTCCCCTAGACGATCCACAGGGACCTGACACTCTTACTTCAATCTGGCTGCCACCTGGAACAGTATGACAGATCCAGTCTGAGCCCTCGGGCAGGGAAGATCCCCGAGATCAGTCCCAAGTCACCAGGACTGCTTGAGACCTGTGTTGGGGTAAGGCCAGGACCAGGACTTGTGCCTGAGAAATAGAGGGGTAGAGTATATTAGAATAGGAATGGCTTACATCCAGTGAATGAGCATTCTGACTGCCCTCACCACCTGGCACAAGAAAGGGACCAATCAGCCCCCTACCCTTGTTGTGTGGAAAGTGTCTGTAATAAAGAACCATACCTGGCCACTCAGCGGCGTACTCAACATAGAAGATAACTATAACTGCTGAGTACCCATAAGGCCTATGCTTGTATTGAACTGATACAGTTTTTAGTTGGTGATATCTGGAACTGACCTAACATGACTGTTATAATTCTTATTGTCCTGTTGTAACAGCTCTGAGTGGCTCACATCTCACTTTGTCTTTGGGGGCCTGGATCTGTGGAGAAGATCAACAGCTCCCCTTTCTTTTCTGTGTGTCGAGTCACTTTTCTTCAGTTAAGTCTGTTTTATTTTTACCCACATTAGTGCTTAACTGTTTCTTTAGCTTCACTCAAATAAAACATTACTTTTTAATTCTTGGAAGGATGCTGAAGTTATTGCTTATTAACCAAATAATTGGAAGGGGAGGATCAAGAACAAAAAGAACAGGATTGTGTACATTTTGATTACAAATGATTCCTGCTAATTCAGTCACTACAGAAATGTTAATACAACCTATATTTTTTCACACCAATGGATTAGAGTACATTACGTTGACAAGTGCTACCTAAATAGATCTTTCCCTCATCTTGATCTGTCGTTTTTTTATTATTTACATTTTTAATTATTATACAAAAAGCATCTACTGAACTGTGGAACATAAAGTATGGGCTAATTTAAATTTACTGTAGCTCCATTACAAGAAAGTTAAAAAAACAACAACAACTTAGATCTTAGATTTTTCCATCCGCCCTCTTTAACCAAAACAGGGTTGTAAGGAAGCAGACACACAGCCCAGGGTCAGCTTTTACAGACAATTCTTTGGACTGTGGAAGGAAACCGGAGCCCCCGGAGGAAACCCACGGGAACAGAGAGAGCTTGCAAACTCCACACAGATAGTATTGCAGGAATTGAACCCCGGATTCCGGC
Organism: Lepisosteus oculatus; assembly: GCF_040954835.1. Classification (NCBI taxonomy): domain Eukaryota; kingdom Metazoa; phylum Chordata; class Actinopteri; order Semionotiformes; family Lepisosteidae; genus Lepisosteus; species Lepisosteus oculatus. The sequence goes on along the minus strand of NC_090696.1, from coordinate 40,111,318 downwards.
TAGCCGACCCAGAAATGCTAACCACTGCGCCACCGAGCCGACCGCGACAGTTTGCATTTGAATTTAAATTTTAAAATATATTTAGGTGTTTTTTTAAGAGTTATGTCGAATCTTATCAAGCACTAATAAAAGAGCGTTTTCCTTTAAAAGTGCAGTTAGTGGGCTGTACAGTTGTTGCATTGTGTAACTGTCAATCACGTAGCTGGTAGGGTGATGTCAGCGTCTCAGCACCAAAAAAAAAAGAGGCATTACAGCGAAGTGTTTGAGTAATACACGGGAGGAGATATATTCAATAAAAGACAGCTTCCTTTTCTTCAACACTCTGCTGTCACAATTGTGAACTACAGCTTTCTTCCGCCATGGACAGCGATGAGGAAAATGTGGAAGAAATTGTGGAAGGTGAGGACAATAAGCAAACTTGTATTTTTTCGTCTTTTTAATTTTCTTATTAACTTTGCAAAAAATAATGATCGAAATGTCGTGTTGTTTCGGTACCGCATAGTCTTGCTGGGCCCTAACATTTGGTAAAACTGTAACCGCCTGAGAGTTTATTTATGAAAGAGACCGAGGAGTGAAGCTTGAATCAGCTAGAGAAGTAGAGGACTTGCAGCGTATACTTATGTAACAGACAGCCATAAAGCTGTATATTTTAAAAATTGGACGAAAAAGCTATAATGTTGATGCCACTCGCACAATTAGTCAACGTTAAACTGTTCTCTAAGTTCACATCTATGCATTTACTTCAGTTTCGTCGATGTATCTCAAAGATTTATCCGACTAAATACGATTTATTTGTTGAGGAGACACAAAATAATTATCACCGTCTAAGCAATACGTTTCTTTCGTGAAAACTCTTTTCTTATCCTGTGTTCAGGAACGTGTCGTTTTGTTACGGGAAATTACATCGTTTGCAGAACACGTGTCACGGACAGCAGCACAGCACAGTGTGGAATGTTCACGTTTTAAAAAACACTTGCATTTTGCCAGTAAGCTGACACCGTAACATTTGCTACTTTTTAACAGGTTAATTGGAAAGCGCTGCAACTTCTATCCCTGTTATTAAACGTTCTTATTGCGGCATGTTTTCAGAATTAAAAAAAAAACGTAATCACCAAAGTTTATGCAGATATCATCAAGTTTTGAGTGCTCATGTGGGTAGGAGAGGGGGTGGTGACAAACGTTAATAATGTTTGCATGGGATATGGAAGATTGCAGATGAACCATGTGGGTTTTCTCCATATGCCATTACTGTTACATTTTGAAACTGATATTGAGACTCGTCTTGTGCACAAAAAAAGTAGTTTTATGCCTGGAATTGGTTATTGAATTCACAAGTGAATTGTCCTGGAAAATTACACTCTTTGTACATCAGCTGTGTCCCATTCTACTAAAAAAGTATCTTAATTTTAAATCCAGATTTTGGGGGATTTGGACCTTTGAAGTTATGAATATGAATGAGGCAAATAAGTAGTATCTTGCTCAACAGTAAGTGTTGTTCTTTATGTTATATCAACAATAACATTGGCAGGATATTTGTAAAACTGAGAAGCAGGTTTGTCGCTGGTGTCTTTTCATTTTAATCTAGGTTTTTTTTCTAGGTTTTCTTGCAACATAAAACATGAAAAACTTTACTAAATGAAGTTTACATTACAAAAGATGCTTACCTTTGAATACAAAAACAGTACAATACCATAATACAAAACAACATTTAACAACATCACTCAATCAGAACTCTTCCAGTACCATAAGATTGGACATCTTAATGAGTCCAAGGATGCGCCTGTAATCTTGCCACCAGTCCTGATAACTTTGTTCAACTTCTTTTTGTTCTGCAAGGACAAGGAAACTCCAAAGCTCTGAATACAAAAGGTTAGAATGCTCTGAATAAAACTCACAAAAAGGCATCCACACAATGCTTTTTACATTAAAACTCCTTAACTTCTTTAAAAAATACAACCTTTGTTGTGCCTTCACATTGGTGGTTCAAGTCAATTTACAGTACAGCCAATCATAGTACTTATATCCATTTACTGTTTCCATACCACTCCCTTTAACAATTACAGGGATCATAGGAATAAAACATTTCTTTCTAAAATCATTTCTTCTAGAACAGTGCATTGTCTCTGTCTCACATCTAATAAAGCAGTTTAACCATTTGGATCTGTGAAGTGCCAGGGTTATTCAGAATCCCTCTTAATACTTAAAGCTCAATTAAAAGTGACTGAGTGTTAGAGCATAATACAGAGAAGTGTTCACACCAAGAAAGACTGGACAGATACAGGAAACCCTAATCTGGCACATTTACAATCTGACACGATACAAACACTTTCATTTTAATAATATGTAAGTATACTGTATATATATAAAAATATAAAATATCATAGATCAAGCATTATTAGGAGAATAACCCAGAACAGTTTTCTAATCAAAATAGATTGTATTAAAGTATTAATTTAAGGGTATCATAGGGACATTACTGAAAATAAAATTAACCTTTTGCAAAAAGAGTTATCATGACAGTATATCACTAATAATATGTAATATGTGTTTGCTTTGATTGCAGCTCTTAACATACTGTAGTTCTTTTTAACCATAATTACAATTTCTTGCTTTAACACTGATTTACTTTCAATAACAACAGGTGTAAGACTTAATATTGTTCACCTGGCTTCCTAATGAAAGGCTTAGTGTAAATTTCAATTAAAACGCTACAGTTGTTGTACAACAAGCACAGATGGTTTTACTCTATATGTCTTTTTTAACAGATGTAATTACTAATCATTCTGGCTCACTGAGTGCTTGTGTTTTCTTTCCCTCCATCGTGAACCTTTTCATTGGTTAAATTATTTAATTTAATTACATGCAAAAGGATCATGGAAAATTATAGTCAAATATACGTTAGCAGATTGATCAGATTCAGTGCGTAGTGGTAAATTTTTGCCATGTTTTGGTACAGTATAATATTTGAATAACCAATGTAATATTTTGCAAAGAGGTGTAAAATGTAGTAAAACAAATGCTTTATTTCCTAGCTACTGTATAAGCTAAAGTAGAGCTAATGACTTAAAACGAAAATAAATCTATTTTCTAATCTGCAAAAGTCTTCTTAGGAAAGACGTCTTTACACAAAGAGTTTTGGATATCAGATATTTGGAGGATTCCAGCCAGCTGGCTGGGTGCTTTTAAGAAATGGCTGGAATTAAATTTTGGTGTTACTTAGTTACTAAACTACCAAACAAGCAAGATGGGTTGAATGGCCTTTATTGTTTTCTTTTGAGGATGAGGCTGAAGTGTGAATGAGAATGAAATTATGTGAAAGATTAAATGCATATTTTATTTATTCTCCAAAACACTGAAATGCCAACATTTCCAAATTATTTTTTTCCGGGCTTTTCTTATGTTGTGTGTTCTTTTCTTTGTTTCACTTTATCAATTAAAAAAGGATACCTGAGTATCTATGGGTAGGGATGGTTTAATGACTCATAGTAGACATAGTATATTATAAATTGAGGTCCAGGGAGAGATTTGATTGGTTTCAATAAGAAATACATTTCCAGCTCATCAAATGTCTTTATTAGGTTTTCAGTCAGTCCAGATGTTTTCAGTTAAGGGGAGTTTTGACCAATCACTTAGACTGGAAAATATTCCAATTTATGATATGTAAGTAAGAGAGAGACTGAGTAATTATATTTATAGTTTCTTTTTTATATGAAAACTATGCTTGCTCTGATATTTTTATTTAAGCTGTGCTAGTGTTGCACACTAGCCTTTTTTTTAGTAGAGAACAATATGTGTCTTCTTAAATATTCAATTTATAGGTCAATATATTTTCCCATTGACTACATGTACTCCCAAGTACAGTATGCTTCACATGATTTCAAATATGATCGGACTTGATTCACAATACAAAAGTAAGTGATTATACCAAACTCGTACAGTATGTTCTTTATGTTTTCTCTTAAGTGGTGTTAAATATGAAAAGTTAGCACACGAAGAGTCTTTTATTCATTTCTTTAAACAATATTATTTTTTAAAACACTTTAGTTTACCGATTTCAGTAACATTTCCCTCTAGCATTCTGATAAATAAACGATTTGATTTTTAGTAATTTCTTCACGCTTAAGGACCTGGAGTTCTTTCAGCCATTTTTAACTGCTCGTGTGAAAGCCTTCCTTCTTTCCTTTGTCCACAAAGCCTCCTAACTGAGTGCAGCTCCACATTATACATTGTGAAGCGGAATGTCACACTGTAGTACTGTATGTATGTCCCCACAGTAAATGTGGAAATCCTAATCCCTGAATTAAACACCGCCATTATCATTGATTTCTTTATGGAAATAGCTTTTAGGAGACATCTTTTCCAAGTCTGTGTCCAGGTTTTTTTTCCAATATATTGCTTCTGAAGGAAACGAATAAGCCTGTCTAAATGATCATGCCTTGAATGAGCAAGACATTGGTGAGGTGACCTGGCAGTTATTGCAGCTGCCTGACAGCTGTAGTGTCGGGAGTTCAGTTCCAGACTGGGGTGTCTTTTGCGTGATGTTTCCACGTTCTCTACTGTACGTCTGAGTGGGTTTTCTCTGGGAGCTCTGGCTTCCTCTCACCTTCCAAACACCTGCTGGTTACTTATTGTCAGTGAGTACTTGCCTGTGTATGTGTCCTGTAATGCTTTTTCATCCCTATGTTACTGGAATAGACTTCAGGCTGCAGCAACCCTTACTAGGAAACACCAGCTTTCTAAAAACGGATAGACATATGAACTTATATTGTTTCATCACGTAACATGTAACATATAACAGGCTTATAATAGAGACATATAATGGAGGTTAAGGATTCTAGGAATGTTTAGACAGAAGGAAGGGAGTTCTCCGCACAATCTAGTCAATCATTCATCCATCTATTTTCTAAGTGCTTCTCCCAGTCCAAGGTTGCAGGGTTGCTGGAAGCTGTCTCAGGGATATACTCTTTATGGGACACCAGTGTATCACAGTAAACACAAAGGCACACCAGGGCCTCTTAAACTACCAGTATGTCTTTGGACTGTGGGAGGATACCACAGCACCCAGAAGAAACCCATGTGAGCACTGGTAGAACATATGGTACAAACTCCATGCAGACAGCACTCCAGGTCTGGAATTAAACCCAGGGCTCCCAGCACTGCTATGCAGCTAATCGCTGTGCCACTGCGTCACTCAGTGCCACTCCAACATACAGTTGTTTTTTCAAAACAGACATACTAAATTAAACAAATCTGAAACGATTTAATGATGTACATGGTAAACACAGTTAATATTTTAATGTTTTTGTTTGCAGTTAACTTTTGTCTAGTCCCTGTTAGTATTTGAATGGAGGCTTAATAAATCAGGCCGTAACCCAAAAGGACAATATTACAACAGCACAGAAGCCATTAAAGGTTGTGTCTTGATTAGGGAGAACATGGCTTCACATTTCTTTGTAGTTTCCTACCAATTAATATCAATACCAATTGATATAAAAAATGCGTTTACACCCCTTGCAGCTAGTTAATGTTTTTGTTCTTAAATGAAGGAAAGTGAATTTAATCTGTTCTCCGAAAAATTAAGGCTCTTAATCTGTGTTTTGACAAAGTTCTAAATCTACTCCTGGAGTATTTTACGCATTCTCCTCGATTATGTGTATTAGTTCAATTTCTAGAATGCTGAAATCTAAGAGAGCTGTAAAAATCCAACCCCCTTTATAGCTCAAAATAATAGGCGGCCATTTTTATTATTTCAAACCAAATTGTTCATTATTTCATTATTTTTCAATTAAAGATTCAAAAGAAACCTGCAATTCATTGCTTTTATGTGATTGGAATAAATATACTTTTGAAGAGGATTGCAGTGAAATTACTTTCAGAGGAAAACAGTCTTGCTTAATAAAGTGGTTTATGTGATGAAACAATCTGAGGCAGTGCCACTTAACATTTGGCCTTCAAAATGCAGGTCTTTGTAGAACAATATTCCTTAATTGAGAATTAAAATGATCACTATAGCAATCAAAGTACTGGCTTTATGCAAGTACTACAGTGGACTAAATTAATACTAGATTTGTTTGGAAACCACTCAAAATTAAGTACAGAAGTAGGAAATTACTTAGTAATACAGTTTGATCAGCTGCAATCCTCAGCTGAGCATCATAAGTTTGAAGTTTTTAAGGCATATGATATATTGTTCTATTAACAGTGATTTGTTTAAGTAGAAGAATCTGTTGACAGTAAATCAGCAAAGCACCACATTCAGTTTTAACACTTTTTCTGTTACATTACTAAGATAATATTACCTACATCTGATTATAAAATGTGTCATCATATAGTACACATTCTGTCAGGTATAGATCAGATTACAGGATTTGCACCTCTTATTACGGTGTGGAGATAAATCCCATGCTTGACCACAGGAGCTGTGTACCCAGTTTTAAAGCTTCTATATCTAACTGAACAGGCAACAGTGTGGTGTAGTGGCCATGCAAAACTCGCCCATTTTAACACTGAACTTTGAGATTTTTATAACTTTTTCTTACATCATAGCAAAGGTTTCTTACCACATCAGAAATAACATCATCAGCTAGCTTTCTTTTCCTGGGTAGATTATTCACTGTCTTTTTAGATCATTGCAAGGACAAAAATAATTTTGTAAATGATTATTTTGAAAACCAATCTCCAGCATTTTTTAAAAATATATGCCCAAAAGATTTTCACAAAGAAAATCTGAAATTAAAAATGTAGCATAGAGTGGACAAGTTGTATTTTCATAATAGTTTAGTGATGGAAACAGTTTATTAGATTATAAAGTCACAAGTGCTGTAATTGTAATTAACATTTGTTGCTCTACAATGTTGGCAAGCTGATTTAAAGGCAAATTAATACTTAATCTAAAAAAATGTAATATCTGTTTAAGTTATACTGCAGTATTTCCTGTCTGAGTGGTATTGTTTGTAAAGTTAATAGTTATAATAATTTAACAACATCCACCAACACCGTGTTTTATCGAGATTATCAGGTTAAGGGAGCAAGAGAGCGATCTGGGTCACAGGCTGAAGTACATCAGGATAAAGGTCTATTATAGGTCACTCGAGGGCTACAATATTCCTTGGGCATAAGAAATTACACTGCTTTGATATATACAGTAAATTAGTTATGCAACCCACACACCTGGAATCAAAATGGTTTATTGTCATCATTAGTTTATAATCTTCTTTTTTACTGGGGGATGTGGACACTTGTGGTTGGATTACGGGGATTAATTTAGTAAATGACTCATTACATCACCAAAACGTTTTGAAATAATATGACTATAAGTTTGTATACCATATGTACAGTATGTGGTGTGCACAGCCACCTCTGTTGGGTTTTAAAACCTCTTCTTTCAAGAGGCTTCCAGCTCCAAACCACACAGGACCATTTCATAGAGAAGCGAATTCCACTATCAAATAATTTGAATCCATCTTCCCGCCCCCCCCCCCCCTTACAATAGCTAACACAGCGCTGAAAGACCATTTTGTCACAGGTGTTTCCACAGGGAGTTTATAGTGTGTTTACTCCCGACATCTGATTGGGCAACAGTCCACGTGCCTCAGTTGGCAGCAGTATATTGCGAGCTACACAGACTCACATGTTGAAAGGCTGAGGAGGTTGCACTGATTATGTTAATTTGGCACATTAGCAGTGTGCTTTTATACAAGTGCTTTGAAACAATAAACCAGCATTGTCTGAACAGCAAGATAGGATACATTATATTCTACCATTCTTAACTACATTATATTCTAGTTTTACTGTGTCCCAAGTAGATTCAGCCTTATATACTGTATAAATATATTATCTCTGTTACAATGTCTTCGCTGTTTATCACTGTGGATTTCAATTTAGACTTTTACATTTCTGATAGTATGAGACCTACTAATCATGCATGATTTCCATTCCTTTTTTATTAATACACTTTAGGAAAAAAACAACAATGTTAATTAGCCGTGAAATACACTATATTCACTAATATTTCAAATTGTAATAACTCTTTTTTTTCATTTACAACAATGTTACAAGTCCATTTGTCAGGTTTTTATCCTGCAATCTGCTGTGGGTGACAAAGCAGGTGGTGGAGTCGTGTCTCGGTGATCAAAGGATTATCTGCACAAATAACTGGGATATCCTGTTTCACTGCTGGGCAGGAAGGGAATCAGGCTGTGGGCAGATGGCATCGCCGTTGACACCCAGTTGACACTGGTGCTCAGTCAGTAACGGGACGGGTGACAGGGCATGGCATAGCAGCTCTGGGAGTGTCAGCACAGCAGGAATTGTACGCGCACTCCAGTCACACGAGCGCGTGCACTGTTGCTTTGTAAAAGTTGCAGAACTGGGTGGTGTCTGAAAGGCTGCCCATACTTTCCAGGCTAATCCATGATCCAAAATAGATAGGTGCACTAGCGCATACACTCAGGACAAAAGAAAAGCCAAGTTAGGTTTTTATTTTCACGTGAGGTCAGTTACTAAAGACAGGTGCTCTAATACATATTTATACACCTGATGTATATACAGTACAGTCACAAGAAAGTATATAAACACTAATTTTCTTAAACCAGGCCTTGAAATATTGACATTCATAACATAAAAGACTTCTAGTTCATTAACTTTTAATGGACATCATGATCAGACATGATCAACAGTCACTCCTTCTACATTAGAAAACATTTTAAAGAATGTCCTGGCTGCATTTCCTCTAATAAAAACTCCTGCCCATCACATTGATGGGTCATTAATTGATTTATCCTTCATTTATTTTTAATTCCATTACTAATTTATTAAATGAAATCTTTTAACCATATTGTTCAGTGTTACCAAAGACTAAGGCTAACTTGTCATCTCATGAAAAAATACTTGAGAGCCTGGCGCTTTCAAATTTGAGTGAATACAGACATAATACAAAAAACAACTAAACTGCATTTAGCCTGTTTATATTTTTAATCAACACTTAAAGTCCAGTCTATGAGAGCCTGACCAGTTCTTGAAAAAAAAGCACTACAGACCAGGACAAATTGAAGACTTGTGGTTCTGATTGTTTTTCTCTACCTTATCTAAAAAAGTACATATATAGTTACGTTTTCACATACTGCTGCAAATAAATTCTGTAATGTTTACATTTACAAATATTTTTTGTTGTTAGAAGGAGGAAGGTAAGACTAACTTATTTTGTTTAAATGAGATGAACAGGAATGTCTGAAGCATTTCTGAAAATGTGGTCTTTACCAATCATGGCCTACTAATAATCCCCATCTTTGTCTTGGCTTCATCACTCTGTTCTCCTCCCCACTGGCAGTTGATGTGTGGTGAGCGTACTGATGCATTTAGGCTACCATCTCATCACCCACACATTGGTGTTGGAGGGGACCCCCACTGTCTGTAAAGTGCTTTGTGGAGTGTCCAGAAAAGTGCTATATAAGGAATTAGTAGTAGTGTTTTTGTTGTTGATATATTAAACCACAGTATTTCCTAATGTAGCCAGGAGAAAATGTTACTGGGAGTATCATAAAGTAGTTAAGGCATACTTAGTGTTTAGTTCTCAATGGCGATTTGCAAGTTGATAAATTGCTTTCAACCCAAAGTGCAAGATTTTAGATGTATTTGTTGCTTCTGGCTTCTGCCTGTTTGTGATCTTTTACTGCTGAAGTTGTTGGGAACTTGAATCTCCTCCTGTGTCTGTGTCTATGTGTGCACTGTGATGGACTGATATCCTGTCCTGGGCATATCATGCCTTGTGCTTGTTGCTTGGCTCCCCCATGGCCCTGAATTGGATGAAGCAGTTAGAAAATGGATTGATGAAATTATGATTGGATATTGGTGTTTATATATTTAAAAAGTCTTAACTAAAATCTTTAGTGTGACTTCTTTTGCCATGTTTTGAAGAAAATGCCCATTAAAGACATACAGACTTTTTTATCACATTTTGAACCATTATAAAAAAGATTAACTTAAATTCTCTTTATTTGTTCTCACTGTAGGGCCTCTTGATGAAGACGACCAGCCTCATGGGTTTTGTACCATCACTTACTCCTCGAGTGACCGTTTTGAAGGACACTTTGTTCATGGGGAGAAGAATGGCAGAGGCAAGTTCTATTTTTTTGATGGAAGGTAAGTAATTAGGGTCCTTGTTTCCTTGGATGATCTGATCTAGCCCAAAGACGTTTCCTGATGGTCTGTCTCCAGTTTCTTCCTTTTAGGTGTATTTTTGAGAGTCTTTAAATTTATTTGTGATATTCAGTGACATTTTAATTCTATAAACTTCAGCTAATTCAGCTTAGAGAAACACAAAGCTGTGTTATAGCATCTGAAAGCATGGATAGTTTTTCTTTAAGACAAATTAGATTCGTCTAAATTAAACTCATTATGCATTATACCATGTAGACCAGTAGCTCCCTTTCCTGCTCCTGGATAACAACTTTGTCTTCTGTTTTTTTTTTTTTCTACAGCTGAGTTCTTAATTACAGGCTCATTTATTTCACTTTTCTCAAGAAAGATTTTTTTTTATACAAAAGTTGCTTTTGGGTCTTAAAAAGTTGAGTGGGTTTTGTAAATGGTATGAACCCTGTGCCAATTAGTGAGTTTTAGGATTATCGTCATTTAGGTGTGGTAGTTGTAATACAGCCAGTTGGACTTACAGTAAGCATAAGGAAACAACATTGATGCTATGTGACACCTCCGGTGTCTGTACATCAATTAATTTGTTGGAAATAATGTGCTTTAGGGTAGTTTTGAAACTGAGGAATGGGTACAGAAAAACGTTAGGCAGCAGATCACTTACAGGCACCAGCTGACACTGTTTTTGGAACTACAGCCAGCAGATTCTGGTCCTCCAGGACCAGGACTGAGAACCACTGAACTAGACTAAAGGGTTTTAATTTTCATTATGCTTAATTTTTTTCTTTGAATTTCATGTAATTCTTCTTATGTATGCTTTTTATTTAATTTACCAACCATCATTAATCATCTGAATTTAGTGAGTTGGTGGGTACAGTATTGTAAACCCACTACAGCTGAAATTGTTGTGAATCTTCAATCAAGTTGGTTGTTGGCACACCAACTTAAGCCTCGTTGCTCTCAACAGCCAACAGTGTTAATTAGTTTGGTATCTTGAAGGAAAAGGATATATTTGGATGTATTTGCGTTTCCCCTATACCTTTTAGTTTCAGGGACAGCTTTTTCATTGTTTGCTTTTAGAAATCTCTTAACTGGTGAGCATGCATATCAGTCCGCATCATACAAAATAAGAGGTGAAAATGAAAAATGGAAATGTTAACACTGTACCTGTGTGGTAGGTAACAATTTGTGGCTCACAATTGCTTTTAATTCTCTGGGACAGCACTGGAGGAAGAATAAGAAATTTAGAGGCAAAATCTGATACATATTTGGAATCTGGTCAAAAAAAATAATGAGAAAAAGGTCCTCTTGCATGGCACAAGGAGGAAAAGGATGATGGTATTTCTTTTTCTGTCTTCTTAGTTTCTTTCTATTCTCCTTTCTTTCTCCCGTCTTTTTGTACTGTGTCTGCGTTGAAACTTCTAATGATTTATCAAGACATTAATTAACTAGATTAAACCAGAAAAGTCTGTGTTTACCTGTCCCTCAATCCACCTACAGCTAGGCACACACTTAAAATAACAGCCCTATTTGTTTGTTTTTTTTATATGTGAAATTTCCAAATGTGAATGGCAAATATCATAAACCTATGTCTCTGTAAGCTGTTACAATACTAGAGGTGTAGATATTTCAAGACAAGCCAATAAACATATAAAAAGTTGAATATGGCACTTTCATTGCATCCATTTGAATTTCGATGGTGATCTGAAGAAGCCCAGCAAATGCACTGAATATTTCAGCACAGGTTCTGCATGTTCTCTTCTCATTTGTTACAATCCTATAAATTATTTTTTGGGGACAAAGAAATACTAAAGTCTTCACTAAATGATGCAATTCAGTACTGGAGTTATCTTTGGCATGGTGGGTTTTGAGACATTTCTTAATGTTTAAATATTACTAAGGAGAAATATTACTAAGGACTTAATCCAAAGCTTTGCTGTACTTGCTGCTTGCTACTGGCTGTGACTTTACATGCCACTCCTAAAAAACAGATTTTTTCTCTCCAAAATCTCATTGTGCAGCAAAGAAACACTTGACAGTACTGTTAAGTACTGAATGTTTTATATGGGAGACAATGAAGTGTCTGTAGTGTTTGGGGCCACATTGATATAAAACAAAGATAATATTTATTAATTGAATGTTATGTTTGATCTCTGCATCATCTTAGGGTTTCAGAGCTGCAGCCAGTTTCCTGCAGCAGCTTCTAGTAAAGAATTCACAGTTAGTTTGACAGTGACAGCGTAGTATTATTAGCTGCACATGCTTTGCATTACCTGTTTTATTAAAATAATAGCTTGGGACTTGATGTGTACAAATGATCAATGATTTGAATAAAATAGCTACCGTTAGAATATATGTGGGCATTTGAAGAAGAAATCCGTTTGCTTTCAGTATTTAAAGAACAATAAATACATTCAATTTAAAGGACAAAGTTCAATATACTTTGGTCTCCTGGATTTACATCTACCAGTTTTCTTTTTTTCTTCCTGAGGGACACTGTAGATGTGATGAACTTCTATCTAATTTAATATAAATGCAACATGTTGATCAAACAGATCTGTAGTTTTAACTGAAGGTAAAATTTAACCTACAGTATATAACAATAAGGTTCAGTTCTTCCTCTAGGACTGTCATGTATTGAGTGTGCCCTAAGACACCAAGAATTAGACATTAAGATTGGAAAACCCAGACAGAAAATAAATTCATGTTGTATGTTGTTTAAAGGATTATTTAAGAGTAAACATGCCGCTATAGTTAGGTTTAATAAAAATGAGTATGGAGTTTAGGAGGAGTGCTGCCCCTAATCTTCCTTAATGAAATAGGATTCTGGAAGCTGTAATTAATTCAAACAATTTGCACTTGTAATTGCTAATTCAATGTTTTGTCAGGATATTCTAACACTTACAGTCACAGTAAGCCCTGCTTCAGGTAAGGGGAAATATTACAGACTAATTGAGATGCCTATACTGTATATATTTTACTCTCCATTTGTCTCCTCCATGCTGATATTCCAGCTTTAGATAATTTAAAACTGGCATTTTTTCACCATTTCACAATCAGTGTCAAGTAGAGCATTTTTAGTGCATCTAATCATGTTGGAAATGAGATTCTGTCTGTTTGAGGTCATTTATATTAACAGCTTTTTCATAAAGAACAAAGACATGCAAAGTACAACTTGAATGTCTTGGTCTTGGTAGAAAGTGCCATTTCAGCCTTAAGATATATAGTGCCTTTCGAAGAAAACACCCTTCACAAGAGCTGTAGATTAAAAACAAGTCAATTATAATTATTATCATTTAAAAATGATACCAAAATGATATAAAAAAACATAAAACTGGGTAGCATTTTCAATAAAAATTCACAGCAGGAGATAACAGTTTTAAAACCAATTAACTTTTCATCCCCCAGTGCATGGAAATGTCCACATATAAGGATATGCAAAGTTAACAACAATGGTATAAGTTTGGAACCCTGCCCTGTTGTACACCATTAGTCAATCACCAACCCTGAATGTTAAAATGTATTTTTAAAGGAAATTCAATGGAAAACATGGGTTTGTAATCTAGACTTGTACAAAACAAACCAGAGTAAGAGAATACTAAAACCAGTTGGAAGGGAAACCAGAGAGCAGAAGCAGCATAGATAAAAAATTACCACCGAGAGCTACTGTATGTATTTTGACTTCAGAATAATAGAAAAGAAAGAGCTGGAACTGTCGTCTAATGAAAAAAAGTGATGGCAAGATGGACAGGTACTGATGGCCATAGTTCATTATGTTTTATATATAACTAACTATATTTTAGACAGCTAACCAGTGAAGCAGGGGCTCAGAAGCAGGAATGTTATCACAGTTAAATTGCTTCTGTCCAACTATTGAAGATGGACTCCTTATCAGGTGTAATCTACCTGTGGGATGGCCAATCAAGAGTAAATTGCAGTAATCCAGATATGAGGTGACAAAAGCATGGCAAAACATCTGAGCATTGGAGAAGGAAAGATAGGAATAGGCTCTAGCAAACTTTAGAGGTTGTAAAAGTAAGAAATCACCACAGAAGAATTTGGATTCAAAAGTGAGCCAACTGTCTGAAAGAGAACTCCCAGTATTACCTGCTGAAGGGGAAGGAGAGGGTTCATTGTCCAAAACTGAAAGGAGAGAAACTAGATTTTTATGTTGAGAATGGGTTCCCATTATTTGGAGCTACATTATGTTATTAGCATTTAATTGAACAAAGCTGGCAAACGTCCATCAATTCAAAGTCTTCCAAGCAAGCAGAAACCTATGAAATCTGAGAGGAATTTTCAGGTTTCATTTTCATGTAAGAAGGACAGTATTCATTTATACATAAATGGTGAGCTTGTGTCATTAGTGTGTGATGGTTGTGGATGTGAAAAGAGGGTTAACTAACTTTTTTCTGCACAAAGACTTCTTTTTGTACAAAATATTCCCTTGCTTCAGCTCTTGGAAGTTAACTGATAAGAGATTCCAAGTGCGGGCTAGAGATTCCCTAACTAAGGGAAGATGAGACCAGTCATTCAAAGTGTTCAAGGCCTTGAGAATGTCTGAAAACAGGTGGTCTCCCCCCCCCCCCCCCAGCCCTTACCATGGTAAAAGTAGAATCAGAAATGGCTGAAGTTTGTCATGTTAACTGGTGCTCTGCAATTATAATCTTTGAAAAATTCTGAGTGTATTGTTCCTTGCATGCATGTAATAAAGCTCACCTGTTTGGCTTCATCTCTGGGTCCTGGACTTATTTGTTTGTTACAGCAGGTGCTTAAAAACAAAAATAATGTACTATATGGCGTGTTCTTTACACACTGCCATATCCCACTTAATCCCCCAGAATCTCAAATTCCTAGTCATCGAGTGTCATCACTTTGGTCTCATTATCCAGGTGGGGCTGCACATTGGTGGCGGTGGAGAGGAGTCCCCATTACCTGTGAAGCACTTTGAGTGGAGTGTCCAGAAAAGCACTATATAAGACAAAGCAATTATTATTATTATTATTATTATTATTATTATTATTATTATTTAGGAATAATGTCTTACTAACCTTCAGTCTGATCCCTCTTTTCAGCACCTTAGAGGGCTTCTATGTGGATGATGCGCTCCAGGGACAGGGTGTGTATACCTATGAGGATGGAGGCGTTCTTCATGGCACGTATGTGGATGGAGAGCTGAATGGACCAGCTCATGAATATGACTCTGATGGCCGCCTAATCTTCAAGGGCCAGTACAAGGATAACAACCGGTGTGGAGTGTGCTGGATCTACTATCCTGTAAGCTAGCTGTAAAGTTGCTTTTCCCTTTGGCTAAAAAGGACACTTGTGGCAGACGGCAATGCAAAGAATTATCAGGTCTTTAATCCAGGTCTTGTGTGGATTGATTTATGCATCCTACCTGTACAGTGATAAAACATAACTACTGAAACAATTCAGATTCTTCTTGTATGTACAGACACTCCCCAAGATACCAAAACACAATTTATCCATCCATACATATGAACAGAGATCCATACGGTGTCATTAATTAAATAATTAGGATATATGAGTGCCATCAAGCATGTGTGTACCAGTTGTCGTTCTTGGGACTTTGTGAAGCATTGAATCGTTTATACATAGTACTTAGTTTTTTGTTCATTGCCTTCCTAGTGAAAGCAGTTTGTGATCCTTCCATTTGTGACCAACAAAAACCCCTAATCATGGATGATAAGCATGATATAAGAGAGTACTGCTAGTGATACTTCTGTATCAAAAAGGGAAAAGGGAAGTCGTACTTTTTGAAGTGAAATTAGACATAATACTGTTCAAAGAAAGGCAATACTGTCACAGAATGGGTACATGTTTGACAATCAGACTGCTGTAATATGGGTTAAATAGGCTTTGGTTGGCAAGTCTGGGGACCTACTATTTATAACATTTTCTCAATGGTAAACAAGGTTCTGAGTTACAACCAACTAACATATAAATGAACATTTGGCACACAAGCAGTTTGTAAATTGGAGATTTCGGTATTATGAAAAGCAAAAATGCGTGCAAATACAACAAAATGACAACGAAATCTCCTGTTGGATCACATCATGAGTTAAAAATTTGTAGTAAGAACTGTCATTTTTTCAGTCAGGGTTTTAATTTTCTTTGTGTAACAGAAATAAAGATACAGACTGTTACAGATACAATACAGATACAGTTGCACTGGACAGGAGAGAATCTAAACAGTGGCACCAAGTAGTGCCAGATTCTCACTGTCATATCTGATTGTCAAAAACCATCATGTCAGTTTTTAGGACTAAAACACCACTGAATTCCAAAGTATTTATAAAGGTTTCATTATTTTTTAAAATTTGAATTGGTTTTAACTTTTGCAACATGAGCTTTAAATTGTCATGTTTTGGCTGACTGACTAGAGTTTTTATGGATAGAAATGTTATGAGTTTATTAGGTCATTGTTAGTTTCTGCATTTTTTCAGTTTCTATAATGAAATAGTTTTCACTAGTTTCATTGACTGTGGTTGAAGTGGATACAAGGCATGTAACTGACAGTGAATATAACAATTTGAGAACTGTTGTAATCAATCCTGGCATCGGGGATTTTTTGAGATGATCAACTGCTGAACCCTGGTCCTTTTCTGACAAGATGCCACTGTGTACCTGCAGGACGGAGGCAGTTTGGTGGGCGAGGTGAACGAGGAAGGGGAGATGACAGGCAACAAGGTGGCGTATGTTTACCCCGACGGCAGGACTGCGCTGTACGGCAAGTTCATCGAAGGAGAGCTCATAGAGGCTCGACTGGCCGCTCTCTCTGCCGAGGAGAATGGACGGCCCCATTTTGAGATACAGCCTGACAGTAAGTGCCCCAGAATGGAAAGTGTGTACAAACTCGGTCTTGTAAAAACCAAATCAATAATGGCTTTAGGACCTATTACAGATATTCCGAAAGTACTTCAGTATTTATTTGAGTATTTTTAACCCTACTTATACAATATGTGACGTACACTAAAATCCAGTCATGTACCGGGGGCAGTGTAGCATAGTGGGTAAGCTCTTGGACTTGAATTCACAACCTGTCATTTATGAGACCAGCTGCAGACATGGCATTATACCCTTGAGCGAAGTACAGTACTTTACCCCTGTTGCACCATCTTCCCAGCTATAGAAATGAGGACCAGCAATGATAGGGAGTAATTTGTCTTGGGGCGTCTTATCCCGAGGGGAGAAGTCAAGATGTCATCCATTTTATGGTGCAGAAACTGGCATCGGATCTGGCCCAGCAAGCCACTGTGGCTCTGGTATGGACTTTATCTAGTCAACTACCACGACAATAAGACATTGCATGATCTCACTTTTTATAGGACTATGACCTCTCCAGTGAGCAATGCTGTCAGAGTCAGCTTTTGGCAATCATTAACACAATCAACCATAAATTACAGGATAGTGAGTTACATTTTGAAAACAAAAATGCCTTCAGATCATTTTTCAATTAAGTGACAATATTTTCAAACAGATTACCTATTTCAGGATGATTTTGAACTACAGTATGCTGTATCCAACAATTTAACATGGGTTATTAGTTTTAATTGGTAGAGAAAGCAAAGCTTATTTCCTTAAGTTTAGTAGTTCTAGAAACTATTTTTTTAACAATACAGTACTTGCCATCTTTCATCTTTTGAACAATATTACTAGCCAGCAATTTACCATTTTACTTCTTTTTCTGCTGTGGAACTATAGTTAAGTAATTGGTTTGACAAATGTTTAAAGTGTATATATCCTAATAATTCCTTTTTATCTAGGAAAAAAAGTTGCATTCTAGTCCCAATGTGCTGAGTTTGGAATTGTTGCAGAAGTAACTGTGCCAGTGAGTATGACTAGCTTAATTTGAAGGTCCTATTATTTACTACCCTCCTCAAAGGAGGTTCGTATAGCAAATTCTTCACTTGGTTCGGTATGTCAATGCAATAAGAAGGAAACAGCCACAGTCTGAAATGGTTTGGATCGACTGTGATGTAACAGATGTCATGAAGACATGCAGTTTGGAGTCACAGAAAGCCTACTAACAGGTGTGACCAGCTTGTGCCCTGACACATGCCGTAACTCAATGAGGCATCCACAGACAAGTGCCTGTTGGAGAGTGATTCAATAAAGCTTAAGGCCTGTAACAACTTTGTTTGAGGATGTTGCTCTCTCATCTCAACCCTTCAGTTACTTAAGGAAAAGTTCAGTAACTTTCATGTTTGACATGATCATGAAGATCAGTCCAACACTTGGAACATTGCGTAAGGAAGTGTTCTTGTAACCCTGGCTGTGTGGAGGCAAGCATTATGTGTTGGCAAATGGTCTGTCTGTGTCCATCAGGTTACATTAACAGTGGGAGGAGGACTGTTTCCATCCAGATGCTGTCCACTTAGTGCTGGGAAGTAATTATCCTCTACAATGGAAATTCTGATTGGAATTGAGCAGCTTTAATTACATCTCATACCATCTCCCGAACCTCATTCAAATCGAGAATGAGAGCGAGAGCAAAATACTCTCCCTGATGTCAGCAGACCCAGGTGACCATCAGCAAAGCACAGATTAAGCCTTGATTCATCTGAGAAAATAACTTCTTCCCATCTTCTGTAACCAAGGTTACCTCTATCTGATGCTTGACGTTGCCATGCAAGTCGATATTGATGAGTAAGGACTTGGCTGTGACAAGGCCTAAGTCTGGCATGCCACGGCCTGTTCTGTCACTAACTGGTCTGCTTCAAGTCCAGTGACAGTGTTTTCTATAGCTCTTGCTAATTGTTTAAGTCCCATTATGGTATAGAGACAAGTGGGACACCACAATAAGAATAACATGTCAGAACTATAGCAAATTCTGTCAGAAGAACTTGAAAGAGGCCAGTTAGTGAAAGAGGAGTTTGTGGTTTGGAGTACTGTATACCTTGTCACAGTACAAGTCTTACAGTATATCACCAGCAGTCCTGATACAGTCTAAGATAAATTGTTCCCTGTCTTATATTATGATGACATGCCACCAATTCAAATTCACCGGGCTGAATGCTTAGGTCCTCCCTGCAATCAGCAGTCATGACTCTTTCTGATTGAAACTTATTAATGTGTTAGTTTTATAGAGCTGGGGTTTCACAAGAATCATGACATCCTTACACTAATGACATTCCACAAAATTCCTACACTGTTGCTAAGTTGCTCACCTGTCCAGAAATGAAACTGACAGAATCTTTTTCCACATGCCCTGACATTCCCTAAGTATAATTTTAGATACAGATCCACAGCTAGCAACCTGATGATTTATAGTTATTTTCCTTTGAGAAGATGTCTTTGCAGATTTACTTCCTCTTAGGAAATCAATTAATTTCCTTGTATTATGGGGGATTTTTTTATTTACAAATAAACAATTGAATGTCTTTGTAACAACACAGTGGAACAAATCATTGCACTGCTGAGAGACGTTTCGGGAGGTTATTTCTGAAAACAAGGTAACTGTGAAACAGGTAAGGACATTTTAGTTTTAGGTATGTTTATGGGGGAATGCCGTCAATCTACATGGCATTTATCTGTAAAAATAAGAAGGGGTGTTCAGCAAATGCAATGCTATGGCACCTACTGACCATGAAGTGTCTGATTTCCAGGCCCAGTTTACACTTATGACAAAGCCACCTCCTCCTGCATTGCTGTTAATGGCCTGCTGCCTGACCCTTATGAAAGGGAGAGGTAATAACTTCAGTTCTTTCTACAATCACATTAGAATATCTTGCACTATTTTTTTTCTAGCTTTCAGAAATGCTTAAAAACAAAGACAAAGTATGAGATATTTAAACACAGAAATTATGGAAATGACAACCTTTGGCTGGCGCTGGGCTGGTTTGCTCAATAAGAGATAAATGGAGCTGAGATTTGTAACCGCCTTTGTTAATATAACTGCGTCTAGTAAAGTTATCCTGTCCTTCCTTCTGCATGACCTATTACTGACATTCACATTTTATTGAACCCTGACAAATGGAAAATGATGAAAGACAGGAAGTGCAAAGTGACATTTCTTTCATCCTCTAGGGTGTATGTTGCGGATTCTTTAATCTCAGGGGCTGGGGAAGGATTGTTTGCTAAAACAGAAGCCGAGCCCAACACAGTCATGGCTTTTTACAATGGAGTTCGCATTACACACCAAGAGGTGAGCAACACCTCAGTCTGGCTGAACGTTAATCATAACGGCAGGAAGTGCATCACTTGTTTTGCTGAACGTGTTGATTTTTATCTACATGTTTACACCTTGTTTTATAGAACTATAGTATTTTAGGAATACTATTCAGTTAAAAACCCTTGTCACTTAACTGTTACTGGTTCTATCCTTGACCCACTATTATGGAACCCACTATCACAGGTTGTGATGCTTTTTGCAGCTGGCCTGATTCTGGCTGTAGATGGTGCTGGTGTGTCTTTGAGAACTTCATCATTTCCTTGAAAGACACTGGGCCTCTTTATCAAGTGAGGTCACCAGGGATTGTCTTGGAAATCTTACTACAGTACAGTGGGAAATACAACTGAATATGGCTGGTAAATCATTGTTGTTGAAAATGCAAACTGTGCAAAAGCTAATAACCTCATAGAAAAATCGCAAATAATTTGTGTTTTACAACACCATGCTGTTTTCCAACAAAATAAAGTTGTGATAAAATCTTCACTGCTAGCAGTGTACAGGTTTTTTAATTTCAGTTCGACAACTGTTTTCTTTTTTATTTATACTTAGGCCTTGCTGAGATAGACCTTTTTATTCCACCTCCAGTCTTCAGCTGTTAACAATTTAAAGAGACATCTTAACCTTTTAAGCTCCAGATCCCAACGTTGCATGTTGGGAACCCCTGAATTTGAGAAAAAAAGTGGTAGAAATAGAAAATGTTTTCTTCCTTTTGAGAAGACCAATAACTGGTTCAAATTTTAAAATATTTTTTTTTTGTGTGTGCATCTTTATAAAAAAAACTAATGGTGGCAAAAGACACAATACCATGTTTCAATTGTAATGAAAATAAATTAAATCCTGCCAATTGTCAGAAAGCTGTTTATTTGAGGTACAGGCTGTGAAAACCCAGATCCTGTCTCATAAGTTCAGGATACAATGCAACAGTAACACACAGGGTTAAAAGAGTCATATACTGTAACACCCACTTAGAAAACCTCAGAAATTCACAAGCCAGTCTCTCCAAAAAAAAGAAAGAAAAAACTTTAGTTGTTGGAATCTAGCAACCTTTTTGACATACACATACCACTTACTGTACCTTGAACAAGTACCTAACAAGTAAAACAGAAACTATAGAACAGAAGAAAATATACAGCAGTACTGCAAATTAACTTGAATTGTATTGAAATTTCACTTGATATTATTTGCTTTTATACTGCTTTTCAATGTCTCTCTTAATACTATTTATAATAATTCTTTTAAAATCCTGGTATAGGTGGACAGCAGAGACTGGTCCCTCAATGGGAACACAATATCTCTCGATGAAGACACAGTGATAGATGTCCCTGAGCCATACAACAATATAAAGAAGTACTGTGCATCACTGGGGCACAAAGCCAACCACTCCTTCACTCCCAACTGCAAATATGACCCGTAAGTACCAAGGGGGGTAAAGTTAGCCACAGGCTTTCAGTCCAGATGGATTTCAGAACTTATAACCTTGACAGTGCTGTTGTCTGCTGTCTGCTTGATGTAAATATCATATAGATCCATCCACCAATACATTTTAATACCTCCATAATCAGAAACATTGTTCTGTAGTTCAGCAGTTTGCTTAAAAGTGGGAAAAAATGCTTTTATAATGCATATCCAAACCCTTTAACTACTGTAAGTGTAATTTAGGACTCTTAAGGTCAATGTTTTCAGAAACCCTTTCAGAAACTTGTTACAAATATACTCTTGGGGCATGAAAAATGAATGAATGAGTGCCTACACACACATATATATATATAGTAAATCACCTGAGTGAGCCATGGCATCGTGAGAGAATAGCACACCACTGGCAGTGACTCTCCTCTGGTGCTTAAGTTCTCAGGCACATAAGCATCCAGCTGTCTGGTGTCGACTCTACATTTGTGAAGCCAGTTTCTGTTTGGTTTCATTCAGTTTACACTGGGTGCTCTATAACCTCTATGTAGCTGGAGTAGTTGTCTGATATTTTCACATCCCAGTTTTTATCCCTCTACAGATGTCTCCATTCATTTGAAAATGTTTGCAACGTTTCCAAGGACTATATTTTGGAGGATATGTATTACTGTACATAGCGCAGATTTCTTAGAATGGCTTATGTTGTTTTCCAATACAATAGAAGCAGATTTGCTCTTTGTTAATGATAAGAAAATGATCATTTTCACCTGAGAATTTTAAATGATGATTTCTTTTCTAGTCTGCAGTTTTGCAGTGTGATGAGTTCTAAAAATGATTTTCATTATGTGTGTATGAAATCCTGATACTTTTTTAGGGTTAAAAAATATATTAAAAAACCTTTTGTACACATAGATGCAGAAATAATATTTAACTTAATAAAATGATGAATAAGTTATTTAAATAAATTGCATCCCAGAAAAAGGTCATTAAAATTTCTAGTGATGAGTGATTAAGACACAGCATATGAACATACTGTATTGAACCTCTGATGAGTTGCAGAAACAATTTCTAAGGCTCTATAAATACCTATGGATGTAGACCTAAGCAACCTCATGTAAACTAGCTTAATTCACCTGGAATCTTTATTGCTGTGCTCCAAGGATGGATCAGTAAGGTTCAGTAAACCTCAGAAATGATCATTACAGACAGTAATAATCAGCCTTGATTAATCTCAGTGAATCAAGGTATAAAAGTGTTTCACTGGTCTGTGATCAAAGATGTCAAAGGTTCAGGTTCTCACAGCGGATTTCTGCCTTCAGGTTCGTTCACCCCCGATTCGGCCCCATCAAATGTATCCGCACTCTCCGGGCCGTGGAGGGGGACGAGGAGCTGACGGTTGCCTACGGATACGACCACACACCCTCAGGAAAGAGTGGGCCTGAGGCTCCGGACTGGTACAAGCAGGAGCTGCAGGCTTTCCAGGCGTCGCCTTAGTGAGGGCCGCTCAGCAGCACTGCATCAGGGACTAACCGCAGAGAACATAGAACAAATAACAACAAGGAGCTATGCACTACAGTTCTGTAGAAAACTGAAGAACCAGGGATTCGAACTGGCTAGAACTCCGTATCCGTTTAGCTAACATTTAGTGTAGAGGCCAGAATTAATTTATCACATTTAATCACTGAGCGTAAAAGCATTAGCTATGCTTCTCCTTTTCCTCTATACATGCATGCATAGTACATTCACAATAATACTGTACAGTGACTTTCGTTGACTGTAGTGTTATTGAAATGTTTGCAATTGCTGAAATTTGATGATTCCTTAATCCAAGTCTTAGAAGAAATGTTTTTTTTCCTGTTTCTGATCCTTTAGAAATGATGTAGTGACACATAATTATTATTCCTTTAACAATGACTGATGGGTATTCCTGTCACTCCCCACGTGAAGTTACACAGTGACTTTACTTTGCCACACCTTGTCTGATTCAGATGTAAACTGTGCTTGTAAAAAGTATTTTCAGGAATTCCACGTGAGCCCACATGGTTTTGAAAAGGGCATTGATTATTCTCTGCAGTTGGTGTGTATAGTATGTGGACATGGAACTGTGATGGTCAGCTAAAGTGACGCATTGGTCCTTAAAATCTAAATAAAACAACCCTGCTAAAAATGACATAAACAATACATCCTAGGTGAAAATATACAGTAGGTTTGTTTCCCATTCATTTTTATCATTATTGATCTACAGTAACTCAAGTTTTGTTTGAGCAAATCATTTAAAACTTTTATGTGAGATTTCAATCAGTTTCTAGTTCATTTTCTTGGAAATTAAACCAAGTAATACGTTTTTGTTACTTTTTTTGTTTGTCTTAATTTCAAATGAATTCATATACTAATTATGTTTAGGCATTCACTGTTAGGGGTTATTGGATATTCTTGTCTTTGGGTAAGCGAAACATTCTGAATAATCTGATAAGAGTGTTGTCACATGCTGTATCCATTATAATGAGCAGTTAATTCAATATCATTTTTATTTAAAAGCATAAAGAAAGTTAAGAATATTCCCAATATGTGTGAAAATAAATTGTTTTTAACATTTACTAACTTTTTAAAAGCACATTAAATTCTGAAATCATACTGTTACTGTGGTGTGTTTGAGTGAGGCTCACAATGCACTACAATCACAATAGCAAACAAGTAAAATGTACCAAATCATATATCATTTCAGATTCACTTAACTGTACATAAGCACCTATATTGATATTTGGACAAATATGGTGTTTGAACAAATACTGTACTTGAGCACTAAGATCAAGTATGATGTTTATGATCATATTTGTGCAATGACTATTTAATTTGCTTGTCCACCGCAGAAAATGTAAAACTGCACTCAGTATGCTGGAGGATTAATCAGTAATTGTACCAATTTTCTGACAGCCTAAATTCTTAATTTTAACTTAATACTTCAATCTTTTATTTTGATTCCCCAATTGAATGTAAAGTGTGTTGTTCCTGGGTGAATATTTAATATCTGGTAAAATGTAACATTTGGATTATCTTTCCTGATCTAAATTGATAATGTTTTTGTTACAGCCAAATGCAAACCCTCAGATATCTAAGTTCAGGTACACTAAGAAAAATAACCCAGGTTACCACCACTAACTACAGTCTTAGTGACATTGGGTCCACAGATTTGCTTGTTGTTAATTAATGTTTGATGTCTCATGCAAAATTGAATAAAAAACACAACAAAAAATATGTATGGGCTCACAATTTGAAGAAGTTTTTTGAGGCATTGTATAATCTTGGCCATGACTTAGATAGTTCACCTTTACAGTATATCTTAGATATTTGAAGTAACTTTTGAGCATGTTTGAAATGCTGAATTCCACTTTGTCCTTACAGACATATAACCTTTGAGTCTGGAAGCTTAATTAACCAGGATAAAATCAGGAAAGATGCCTCGTTCCTCTAGCTGCACAGGTTTCAAATCCTCCAGCATACAGTAGGTGGAGTGGTCAATGTGTTTTCTAATGTACTTCTCCTCTCTTGGGATGTGAACATACCATACCCTTCTCTTCAGCACAAGTTATCTTCTTTCTATTCTGTAAATAGATATCAGTAAATTTTTGGCCCTAACATTTGTAAGTATCACCTGCACCTTAGCCACTTCTAAAAGGAAAGTCTAGCTACAATGGGTCCCCCGCAATCAGGGTTGCAATGAATTTAAAACAAAATTAGGTTTTATGAATGGTCATCAAAGTGTAATTTCATTCAAATGTGTTGCTGATGGCACTTTGCCATGTCAGTTATTTATGCAGAGCTGTGTGTTTCATGTTTAAAATCTTCATGCTTAAATGCATGGGACTTAATGGGCTTCTATTTTGTTTTTGTATTGTAAGCAGAAGTACTTCTAGTAATTTACCCTTGTACTTTGAGTTTATTTACAATTTGAGTAAGTCATCCATCTGAAAATTTGTTTTCCTTTCTTTTCAAGACCCACTTATTCATGCTAATCATTGTATGTTTTTTGGAAACTGACTTCACAATAATGGATTTCATTAGAATAGATACTTTTAAAAATATAAACTGTGTAACACTTTATTATAGCAATATCTTCATCACTAAGATAGCTGCTTGCTTTTAGAAACATTATCTACAAAGAAAAACATTTAAGTGACATATTTTTCTCTTTACATCTGCCATAATCTAGAATATTCTTGAAGTAATTTCCAGGGCCTGATTAATTGCTAAATTGGTTTTAAACCAATATATAAATTAGAATGTTTATTTTAAAGAGATAATTTCAGTCACCATTTACTACATTATAAATTTTCAGTTATTGTTTGTACTGTATGTCTCTTTATTATTAAACAAAGTGACTACAACGCATAACCTTATTATACATATAAGGAATATAATTAATTTTACAGTAAGCAATGTGTTTCAACTGTTCATTTTGCAGGTTAATTGTAATCTGTCAAATGAAC
Source organism: Lepisosteus oculatus (assembly GCF_040954835.1). NCBI lineage: Eukaryota > Metazoa > Chordata > Actinopteri > Semionotiformes > Lepisosteidae > Lepisosteus > Lepisosteus oculatus. Next base: position 40,085,086 of record NC_090696.1, on the reverse strand, counting down.
AGGAAATAATTAAGCAGTGTGAATAACTAAAACGTCAGTTGACCCTGAGACCACTTTTCATTTTATTATAAAGTCTTAGTATTAACAAAGCAAGCTAGAAATACTTTTGCATTTATTTACCTTTGTGAAAGCAAAATGAAGAGTGAAAGATTTTTTTTCCATTCCTTACACACATAATACGTTTGTAGGCATGTGATACTAACACAAAAGTACTGTACAAGAAAGTGACAATGTGTATCAGATGACTGTGATTTACAAATGGCACAGGTGGGAAATCTGAAATGCAATACAGTAAACTTTCATCTTTTACAGCTTTGACATAGTATTTGCGGACTCCGGGAAAACCAGTAAACCCTTTAGGAGTTAGAAGAAACTTAATATTTCATACCAGCTTTTCTTGGATTGAACCTAAAGATGCCAAATTAAGAGTATGTCGAAATGTATGAAGTTGCATAATAGTAACCAACCTTATAAGAACATAGAAACTTCTCGTTGTCGTGCTAAAGCAGTGAAACAAGTGTATTGTCTTTCACACAAGGGAGAAGAAAGCTAGCCTGTTTAAGTCAACAGTTTTATTTTGTAAAAGCCATAACATTTCATACTGGGAGTAAAACACAGTGAAACATTAGAATAGAGTCATTAGGTAAAGAACTGCCTTTCGTAAGAAAGCGCTCAAGATCCTTTGGGATAAGTAGCGCTATGAAAAATGCAAGGAATTATTCTGTCAGGCATTGATTCTGACAGTGCAGATGAGACACCTGCTATTCACCTGGTGAGTTGTGATTCAGCTGCCTCTGATGGTGTTAGACTTCAGTGGAACTGAGGGATCCCTTTAGCTCCAGTCCCATCCCTGCTGTCTTTAGTAGGAATCCCAGGTATCTCCAGGGAATGGTTTATTACCATATTTTTCAGGCATTCATAGCCTTAGATCTGTGGATTATTTTCTGCATATGATCAAATGAGCAGGTGAGCCACTGTGGCGAATGTTTACAAGAACCTGTTTGCAGAGTGTTTGTGCGTAAAAGTGTGTTGAATGTAGATTTTTTTAGCTGTGTGTAGGAATGCATATAAGAAAAAATGAGGAAAAATGTGAAAATGGCAACGGCGAGCCTTTGTAATTATACTGACGTCTGGGAGGCCTCTCTTGTACTGTAAACCAAGAAATAATAAAAGTATATATACAAGCATCATTGGTGGCTTTTTCTTAGTTTTATTTCACTGACTTAACAAGGTATAAACAAGTACAATAAAGTACAATATACAGCATTAATAGAACATATAAAATTGTAGAGTTAGTTATTACATTAACATAGTAATTGTGTTATTTCACTGTGAAATTGTCAAATTTAGCAGGTTTAATTAGTTAGTAATATTTGAAATATATTGAAATATACTTCTAATTGCTTGCCAGAAAAAAATGTTCTCCTGAATACAAAATGTCCCACCATTTCAAAGTATTAAGTGGTAATGTCTCAAAATAGCATTGAATAATGTAAATATGTACCCAACGATGACATAAAACGTATTACTGTTCATGGTGTGTTAAATACATTAAGGATGTCTGAAAACTGAACAAGACCGAAAGCCATCGGCAGGTAAGGAGTTAAAAAACCCTACCCAAGCGTTTCACCTGCACAGTCTGATTAATGGATAACAGAGAATGGTAGCATTTACCTGTTAGCGTTAACTAAAAAGCCAAGCAGGAACTGAACCCTTAAGAAGTGTCGTACTTTGTATCAAAGGTAAGATCTTGAAAAACTTTCATTTTTGTAATTTTTAAAGTTGAAAAATATTGCATGGCGTGTTGGCTCAGTGCAAAAGAAAGTTTATTGATGTGGTTTATTTATCCGCTCTTCCTGCTACCAAACAAAGCATTTTGCATCTGCCAAACATTGTCCCGTTTACTCTGGTATCGTCTCACCCGTTAGTCTTTGTTTATATAGAAAATCAAAAGAACATTTTAATAACTCATGTTTTAAACAACCTTGATAAATATACAGAACGTCGTCTTACGAAAGATTTTTGCTTCGTTAAGCCCCCTATATTTTGTTGGCAATATTGGTAATTATTTCATTATGTAATGTTTGGACGATCAAAATAAAACGTTTTAACTGCACCGAACTATCTGCACTATAGTATGTGCTTACATTTGGATAATTATATGATATTGCTGATTACAATAACGTGAAAACACAGTATAAAAGATGGGTTTGAAAGTATTTTTTAGCAGTTCCTTAATTAATGGATCTCCGAATTAGCATTTCTTGATTTCATGCTGCTCCTGTTCTTATTTTGTTATCCACTTTCTAACAAAATTATTTCAGGATCTAGATTTGCCTGAACCATAATGGAACAAAAAGACTTGCTCAGTTTCCCTAGTGTACACAGCACGCAAATACAGCAAAACTAAACCTGCGCTCATTTTCGTTCTGTATAGAGACAATTATAACTGTGTGCAGAGCTCAAAATGCAAATGTAGGCAACTAATTTTAAAGACTTAAGCTATTCTACCTTACACTTTTACCCCATCGCTAAAGCAGGCTCCTAGTAATTTAATCAAGTAGAACTGTAATTTTGTAAATTACAAGTAACAGGTCATGTTACAGTTATCAATTAACTTGTATTTCTGTCTCAAAATGTTCAGGATTGCTAGAAGACTTTTTATTTTTTAATGCCACATAGAGCAGCAATGGCTTTACTTTGAACTACTAGTTCTCCCTCTTTGTGCGATTTACGATATGATATTAACACATCTGCCCTTCCAGAACTCCGCGCCTTCTCCGATTTTCGTCCACGTTAAAAATATTGTGTAATGAGCCTTTAGGATAAGTTGTCTATGCACTTGCTAGTGTGAAAAACATGACTCAGTGTGGTGCAATCGAATTTTAATATAATAGGCTCACAGGTGCAAATGGGAGCAAATATTCGTCCCCTCATCTGTTCGTGCTAGAGTCGATTGATGACAAGCACATTTAATGGAAACCCAAACGTCCTCACTCGCAGTCTCCACTGAGAGAATAATGTCTATAACTGGCTGACTGTAATGCTATCCCAGTGGCTAGCAGAATAGAAAACGGTGAACTCATGAAGTACACCACATGAAAATGTATTAGTTGTAAGTTGTTTGCAGGGAGATAATGGCCCACAGCAAATAAAAAAGTTTTTCAGATCAGGTAGCAGCTGGCATTGTGCCCTGTTTTACTGCATGTGGGGAGAGAACAGTGCCACCTCTTGGTATACTTATCCCTGTAATCCCGCTGATATTTTGCCTTCTCATTATTTTTTTTTAATACACTACGCTTTGACCCTGGGTTCAATTCCGGACCTGCTTGGAGTTTATAGGCTCTCCCTGTGTTAATGTGGGAATTCTCGGGGTGTTCCAGTTTCCTCCCACAGTCCAAAGACAAGCAGTACTGATAAGTAATTGGCATCTGGGAAAACTGGCTCTGCAATGGACTGGTGTCCTGTATGGGATTTGTCCTACCTTGTGTCCATTGCTTGCCAGGATAGGCTCCGGCCCTCCCAGAGCCCCGTATTGCATCTAGTGTTTAGAAAATGGGTGGATGGATAAATGACTCAAATTACCATTTTATCTATTTTATTAAAGGCGTTCTATTTAAATTTAGGTGTTTTATTTATTGCTTTGCTCTTGTGCTGGCCTGTGTCCAAAATCCAAGTGTAGCAATTGTGCGTTGATATTATAGTAAACCTGTGGCAGCCTTTTCAGAAGCACAGTATTGCCCCCTATAAATGGCAAGGTATGTGAACCATTTGATAGCCAGTGATAATGTAAGTGCTAATCCGTAACACTTTGCTAGGCAGATGCTTGAGGGATGCGCTCGGCATTTTAAATACTGTGAGGAAGTGTATAAAAGAGTTCACTCCCTGGCTTCTTGAAGGGCTGGGCTTTCCACACAGAGTGCGGGAGCTGGTGTGTTTGGTGACCCAGAATGGACCGCTACAGGTATTTCATCTTCAACCAGAGGAGCATGGTCGTGCTGGGCATCCTGCAGATCGCCTGCGCGGGGCTGTGTGTGGTCTGCGGCTTCATGGATGCCGCTTTTAGGAAGGACACCACGCTGAGCCACACCAGGGCACCACTGTGGGCCGGAGTGGTAAGCACGTCAATCCTACTTTGGGCTGGGGAGCTGGAGTGTGGTGAGGAAGCCGGTGACGGGGTGACTAATTGTGCTCCGAGTGTGTTCAGACCAGAACTCCTCTCCATCCCCATGTCGCTTTAGAAACATTATTGCTTCATTCACATTTCAAACATGTGTTATCTGAGGGATTATTAGAGTGAGAAGGTCCCACCAGGGCCATTTACTTGTAAGACTGCCATGCAGATTTGATCAGAGCTGCTAGATGATTTGTACAGTCGCTTCCTTCCAAATCAAATCGATCCATCGATAGAATGGTTGCAAAGGATTTCATCAGTTGTTTTGCACATCAATTTAATTGATGAGCATATTAAAAGTGTTAGAACGTTTTCTAGATGGAATTCTGGAAGACTTCCTTAAACAATTGGTTTAAATTAATGAGTCAAAGAGTAGTGTATATCTTCATTGGTACTGAATTCCAGAGTACATGAGTTTGTTTTTTTTCTTGATAGCAATGGTTTTCAGCCTTTCCCATTGCCTCTCATTTCACACTTATTCATTATTGTAATTAAACATCCTGGATTCATCTTGGTAGGCCCCAATTATCTACAGTTTCCCTTACAAATATCATATTTTAAACTTGGTTATTGTGAAAACTATATATTTTTATATTTTATTGTGATAACTATATATTATTTACATGTTCTCCAACTGTTTCACTCTCTTTGAACAACAATTAGCAGTCACTAAGTCTTTCACTAGATCCTGGTTTAGTGAAAAGCCTTTATTTGTCTCAGAGTTCAGGCTGATTTCTTTTTAACCATCAGGAATATAAACATAATGTGTGTATAGGAGGTAACAAAAATATTTGTTGGTTACGAATTTCTAAATAAAACCTAGAAACCTCTTGTCTGAGGAGAAATCCTTTCAAACTAAAGTCTCATTGTCTGGGACTTTTGAGGATTCCTTGTGTGTGTCCCTGGAAGGACATTCTGTTTTTCCTTTTTGTAGATTTAAATTCGGTAGATCTAAATTGCCTGTAATTGCTTCATAAGGTTATGTATTACATCAGTCCTACTGCTTCTGGTACCAATGTAACCAGCATTTGATATATTCCTGTCTTAGAAGTGGTTCCTGTGTAGTAACCCTGCCAAAGTCCCACGTTCATTTATTCCACACTGCGGACAGACATTTTGACATTTTCCTGACAAGCCTGTTAGGCTCAGTTTTCATGCTTTGAGTGTTTTTCATTGGTTGAAATGTGGTTTTGGTTTAGGACCGCCTTCCTCTTTTAAGAAAAAATGTGCTTTTGCTTTTTCATGCTTCACCCGAGTGTTTATTTCATGGATGAACTTGGTGCCATTGAAGGGAAACCATATTATGCCTTTAGAAAACTGGTAGCAGTCTCCTTCCAGACCACCGCATCATAAAAAACTAACTGCAGCTGCTTCCACTGGCACACTCACTTTTATGAGATCACTAACAGGCATTCTCTTTGGCAAGCCTGTCTGTTTCTGTGGTGAGCTTTTGTCTGGTTAATGCATTTTTGTCAGTAAGTACTTGCTGAAGAAATGAATCACTGCAGGAGGTCCATGACTTGAACTCTTCCCTTTCTAATGAAGGAGATGTTGTATATAGTCATCTTTATGATCCACTAATACTGAGCATCAAAATGAACTTGCCACTTGATTACGTGTGACTACATTTAGACCATCTATAGATTAATGGATTATTCCTGGCTGGGATCGTACTCCAGTGTTGGGCTGTTTCATAAGCATTAAGTCACCTCATTGGTGGGATATGGATGTTTTCAATTTTCATATCAGGCTTGGTGAAAATCCAGATTGAAAAATACAGAAATCAATCCCTATGCCCTCCTTTATCAAGAAAATAATTATTTCAGAGCACTGTCTCTTGCAGTCTGGCATGTACATAGCCAGCAGTTTCAGACCTGGCACAACCTTACAGCCAGACACGGTCTCTCAGTGATTGGCCGCTATCTGGGAGACACTGGCAAGGGTGACAGATCGTTATGCTCCATCTTCATGATCCATTTCACGTTGCCAGTTCAACTGCAGCAGAAGCGCCAGGTCACAAAAGCCCACGCATCAGCAGTTCGACTGTGAGGAGGCAGCGAACCAGTCACCGTGCGTAAGCCAGCTGACCACACAAGCAGTATTCACCAACGCAATCCAATGAGGTGTGAATAATACTGAACCTCAGGTGGGCTTGTCAGCAATGGAGGCAATGAGTCCCTTTCGTGTCATGTATAGACCACCATAATGAGAATGAGCAAGGGTGGTTCAGATGTGGACAGTGATCCGTTAATGTTGAGTACAAAAGACCACCTGATGGGGGTGTCCAAGTGTGAGGGTCTAGGTAGGGGTGTTTAATAGCTACAGAAATCACCCTGTAGTGGTTGAGTGTAACCACGCTGCACAGTAAAAAAATTGATCTAGTCCTGGGACGACGCGTACTGTCGTTCCTGCATCCTGACTTAACAGCATTCTCGCAGGGCTATGTGCATCCTAATGCTGTGCCACTCAAATGACAACAGCAGTTTCTGTGTGATGAAAATATGATGGCTCTCCCATGGGTTTGTTTGAGTTTATTGATAAACTGGCACAAGTTTGACCAGATTCCATGAGAGAAATTGGGCGGAATCCCACAGGATGGCAAATTAAACCTGTTGCAATATTTAGGGAATATTATTATTATTATTATTATTATTGTACAGTATATAATATATTATTATTATTTAGGGAATGTAGCTTCAAAAAGCAATCATGCCTGCTAATAGCCTCTGACTTTCACAGTAGATCGCTTTTTGATTAATGCTTTCATCTGGTCAAAGAAAAACAGTGTACCTGCAACAAAAATAATTTGCTGATAATGTTGTGAATTTGCATGTTACAGGAGACTATATTTAATGCTCAGTATATATATATAATATAACTGCTAAATAGCCAACCTGCAGCTCCTTCAGCAAATCACCCATAATGGCTACATGGACATACAGTTTGCATTGTATTCGGCATACTGCACTTCTTGGACATAATATATTGTATACACCCTGGACACATAGCAGCTCTATTTACATTGAGTTTTGTTTATTGATATCCTGTACGGTATTCTGGATCTTGAGGTGTAGTTCTTAAGATTGTTGGAAAGAGAAATGTGAGAGACTAAAACTGAACCCTTTTAGACTATTTTTTATAGTGCGTGACACAACCATTTTACACTTTTTTTTCTTATTTTACATCGGTCTGCTTAATGAATTCAAATTACAAGCCTTTTCGGCATCATGACCCCTATCACTCCTAAGTGGAGTTTTTTTTTTAAGAATGTGTTTTTTGTCTGTTTTAGGTTATGGCTATCCCAGGAGTGTTAGCTTTGTTTTCCTCCCAGAGAAAGAATCCAGTCTTGGTAAGCTGCATGTTACTGTACTGGCTTTATTGAAGTTTTTTAATACAATGTTTGGGTTTGGTAAGTCTGCAGTCTTCCATTTGTGGTTTTATAATACTCAATTTTAATATAGGTCATCTATTTAGATATACTGTAATTGTGCCATACTTGTCTGTGGGTCAAAAGGTTTATCAGTAATTAAAAGAAAATATCATGTAATATACTGTACAGCAATTTCTTCAGTTTGACACGTTACCCAGCCTTATTTGATCAAAGAAATCGTTGATGTCTTTTGTATCTGAAGATTGAGAGAAGTTTTTGAATATTTAACTTTAGTGAACAAACTGTATGCATTGTCTAGTGGCAAAAGCCATTATGAGTAGAGTATGAGAACCTACCTTGTCATCTTGCCTTTAGAAAGAAACAAGGGGAAATGTACTTGTATTAAAACTTGTTAAATCTAAAATACTTTTTGCTACTATATAATGTGGCAAATTTGTTCACTAACACTTAAACATTCAAATACTGGTTTCAAAGAAAGTTGGTTTCTTTTTTGGAGAACACAGCCATCTGTTCTGTGAAACTGCTCTGGTTGCATAAAGAAAATTTGGAAGGGTTAAGTTGTGAAGTCACTGCAGGGTGTTTCTGGGAGTTGGAAGTTGTGAATTTGCTTAGTAAGGGTGTTGTTTTCCTCTGCAGGTGAATGCAATGATCGCAGTTTCAGTGTTCTCTTGTTTTACCACAATCATCATAGTGGTCTACTCCTCCTTGACGTTAAGCTACGGCGAAGACGACGATGAGCTCTTTCATCCTGATCACATTCACACTCCGCAAACAGTAACCATTTTCTTTTGTGGTTTACTCCTCAAAATGTATATTCTATGGCCATATCCTTTTCTCAACATTTTTTTTAATTTTTGCCCCACAACTCAACAAAATTGGGAGTTAAGATATCCATTTCAATGTGTCTGTATCTAAATAAAGCAAATGAGATCACCTGTCCACCATGTTGTAGTGCTATTTCACAGAAGACACTTTACCCGTTTAGCTATTTCCATTTCTTATTGCTGTTTTCTTATTCACATTAACTTTCTCTGAGTCCAAACAATTTGTTCCCTTCCCTTTTCCCTGTTCCTCCGTTATTTTTATGACGCATATTTCTATACACCAGTGTTGTCAGAACTGTTGGCTGCAGTCTGGGAATTAAGTAAAAGCTTTCAGAAACATCCAGGCCCTGGGATCTGAGCACTTCCACTATTGCTTCAACAGCAGTGCACACTACACAAGTCTGTGTGCTGCTAACCTCAAGGCACACTCATGTTGAAAGCCACAGGGGAGTGCATATACAATTATGTACTTGTAATGTTTGTTCCTGAAACTTTTCTAGTATTCCAGGGTGGGAATTGTTTCCCATTTGAGAAACACCATTGAGACTCTTTAATGAAATGTCTTTATAGCTGTAAGACCATTGCCTAGCAACCATTTGCTTTTAACTCCATAAAGTTGATTTGTTTGAGTTGTCGAGGCCTTTTTACACCTCCTTTTCAGCGTAGTTTAAAATCCATCTCTGTTCCTGTTGTTACTTGTAGGGAAAGTTATACCTGTGTTTTTTTTCCCTTTGTCTGCAGAAGTTTATCCTGAGTAAGATTGTTCAAGGCGCGAACATCACGATGCTGCTGGCCTGCTCCTTCAGCATTGTGCTGGCACTCTTCACTGCCTTCCTGGGCTGCCGGAGCCTCCCCTACTGCGCCTGCTACGACAGCGTCACGGGACTGGTGAGCACTGGAGGTCGGGCTGCAGTCTGCCGTCCCGCGTGCCCGCAACCCTGCGTGACACGTGATCCGACGCTCAAGTATATGAAGAAGTGTGCGATCTGCTTCCTCCAAAAAGCAAAAAAAACAAGCTAATCTGGTAGCGGGGTGGGGGTCTTTAAGGAATTGGTTTTTGCAGGGGCAGGAATGTAAAATCCTTGGGATATCCTCACTTGAGGAGACCATGAGCAACTTGAATGCCAACTTTCCAGGTGATGGACGTTGGTTTTTTTATTAAAAAAACACACACAAAGGATTCTAAAACAGTTTACTCCACTTCATCTTTGTTAGCTTCAGTAGGACGTAAAATTGTAAAAAACTTACAATTTTGTTTTCCAAGGCCAGTAAAGAGGTTCTCCTAAAACCAGGTTAATCTTGGTGATCATGTGTTTCAGCCTGGGGCCACATCACTGGCTGACTGTGACCAGGATTCATGAAGCAGCGCCAGTTGTCAAGGAACAGATGGGATATAAATTGGTTTAAAAAATACTTGAGTCTAATTGCTTTGTTAAAAAAAACATAATTTTGTCACAGCTGCTGTATAGCAGGACATTGGCCTGCATAATATCTGTATACCACGATACTAGATTATACAAAGTGTTTGCCGAAAGGAGAATGTGTGATTTATATTTTGTGTTGATTTGGGGGACAACTTATAAAATAAAATTACAGCATATTAACGGTGATAAAGAATTTACTCTTCAGCTTTCAAAGCAAAACCCAAAATGGTGTACTTATTTGAACAAGGCATTACATCACCGGTATTCCAACTTAGAACTCACTTGCCTCTTGCATGAAGAACTGGTGGTGAGAGAGATACTTTCCCCTTTCATTAGGTCCTGATGGGCACCTGCAGCTACAAAATGGCAGACTGCTACCACTCCTGGCTCAGCTGTGCAGAGTTATAACTCTACACACTGATACAAATGAGCTCATTCCTGAATAGGTGGCATAGTGCACTGACTATTAAATCGTTTTTTCAGAGTGCATTGTAATGAAATGCTCTTGCAGCCTTATGTTGTACCATGTGTTGTTTTCAGACACAATGGAGGTTTAAGGATAAATAAGATCTAAAGTGGCGATATGTGATAAAACTGACAGATAATGAGTGAAATATTTTGATATCAAACTTTATTTTTTCACAAGTGTCACAAGGACACCACTAGGCTACAGCAACATGTAGATCCGTCTGTTTTCTAGGTGCCTGTTCCGTTTAAAAAAACAATCTTTGAAATCAGATGGTGAAACGTAGAAGTTTAATATTTTGTGTTTGTCTGACAGGAAACACTGGTTTCACAGGATGACCAGAATCCACAGACAGAGCTGATCTGCACCTGGCAAGGTAGAGGAAAATCACGTTAGTATCACTGCAGCACCTCTCACCTGTCTAAAGGCAGCTATATGTATATAAAGAGAGAGGGTATCTGAGCTAGTGTGATTGAAGTGAGGGCATGTACATCAGTGCATCAAGTAGAGCTTCCAGGCTGTGATTTCCAGTGGGTCTGAAGGTCCTGCTGAGTCCTCAGGGAAGAACTGGCACTGCATTTGCTGTTAAAGACATTGCATGTGATGGGTACAAATTTAAGGAAACATTAAGTGTTCCTAATGAAAAATGATGTACTGTATAGTCATTTTAAATTCTGCTTCTCTGCTTGCGCCGAATCCAGGTGTTGTCCAATACCTGGGAGTATCACTGAGGGAGAGCCAGTCATTTTCTGCCTTGGAGTTTGATTACATTTGAACAAGACCAGGCTATTGTACTGCCAGTTTTCACACTAAAAGACACGGGGACCCTTTCTTTCCAGCACATGGCGACGACAGGCTGTTCAATGCCCCTGTGCAGTTCAGTGACCGGACTGTGGAGCAGGAGGAGGAGGAGATGTCTTCCAAACCTCCACCTTACATCCGGCTGGCTTGAGACAGGCCACTTAGAGGAAGACTGACATCCTGTTTTGTGTGTTCTGGCTATTTATAAGTGTGTGTTTGTAACGAAGAAGACAGCTATTTTTTTATAAATCTTAATTAAGTACTACATTGCCCTCTGTCTGAAGGATATTGAAAATAGTTACATTATGGAAGATGTGCTGAGAGAGATTTAGACAGGTCAAGGTTGAGTTGTTTTAGGTGGTCATTTATTTTTTTTTGGCTACTGTCCAAACACTGGCCTTTTTCTCCTCAGACTTATTTTTATATTCTAGACCTCTCCTAGTCTTCTGCTTACCAAATTTAAGCCACAGGTCAAACAAGGACAGTGCTGTACAGTCTAAACAATTGCTTAAATGTTAATTCCAAATCAGAAACTCAAAAATTGTGATCTTGGAAGAAAATCAGTTAGTATTAAGACAAGCTTGGTAATTATACTTTCACTGAGGAAGACTGGTCCTCTGCTGAGGACAGGTCTGAGATTAATCTTCGTGTGTTTGAGCTGTTTGCCCTTCAGTCTGACACTGGTGTAATCTTATATTCAGTTATGGTACAGATGGGGAAAAGCATTCTCCTTTTCTAGGGAGAAGCTTCACTGCTGTATGTTTGTCGTAAAATTGTAGTGATTTCTATTGTCTTGATCATTTGGATGAAGCCATGCTATTGTTGTGACAGTTATGCTTGTTCTTTTTTGTAAACACGTGCCCCCTCTTGTTTGAAATGATCCTCAATCTGACCTTTGAAAGCTTTGTTCAAGAGACATTGAGTGGAATTTACTATATACACCAATCAAAAAGACCCTGTAGCTGAAAAAACAACCCAGGAAGGGAATAAGCTTCAGCTAGCTACATGACAGCTTAACCATCCTACATAGTTAAACAAACTATACATACATTTTTTCTCATGTTTTCTGAAGTTGGGAGGGGTTTTGAACACACAGTACTGTACTGAAATGTGCCATTTCTTTTTACCCTTAGGAAACCAGATGCAGTCTAGCATACCTTTTAATTCTCTGAGCAGTTGCCATGTGTGGAATACAAGGTGTACCTGAATGCATCATTTACACCGATTTGGACATGATCTGGCATCCAGATTTAAATGTGTGCAATCATTTTTTTAATTCTGTAATTTATGCCTAATAAAAGTGTTTTAATATGAAACTGTTTTAATGGTTTATATAAAGACATGCTTAGTGTGATTGTTATACACATTTAAGTAATTTTCATTAATAATGGAACATGCACTGGTCTGCACCTTGCTTATCAACCATTTTGTCTCCAGGTTGGTGTGCGATATTAGTGAACTACAGTACATTTCTTTCAAAGTAAACTACATGAAGTTTCAAAGAAAATCCAATGTAATTTCCTTGAGTCCCAAACTACTTTTTAGACCATTAGTGTGTTGTAGCACTGTGGGCTTTTCTTTTTAAATGGGATGACTGTTTAATGTACTGCTACTGAATGACAAATGGTATCTAATTCTGTGCGTCTGGGTTTTTATAAAATTACAGTAACTCAATGTATTATCTTGTCTGATTCTAAGCAACTGCAAATCCCTTTGCAAAATTAAGTTTAATATACTATTTTTATAATTATTGGCTGCTTAAGACCTGGACCAAACGGAATATTATCCCAAAAGCAATTATTCAGTTTATGTTGGTGTTTTCCTTAGCCGAGCTTCTTTGTTTTTTTCCCTAATTTCTTGATTCACTGCTAGAAATAAATGGACATTTTTAATGCACACTGACAAAGACGAAAATGGATCTACAGCCTGGAGTAGGAAAAGGTGTTCATTCCCATTTACTTCTTTGCATCCAGTAGAAAATACAGCACCAGAAACAAATTACTAAAATGCTCCAGCAACTTTATTGCACATTAACATAACAGCAAGGACAAACATTTGTAAACATGTTACTTGTATTAAAATATAAAAAATGGCTACATGTACATTGCTGCCAGTTAAAACAAGACATTTCCCTTAATTTTGCTCCATGAGCAAGGATGTAAAATTGTGAATTTCGTGCCATTTTTTTATTTCCCATTCACTATTAATGCTTCTCAAAATGAAGTCTTGATCTGTGGGGGAAAAAAAACAACAGTTGCTCATGTTTGGGCCAGCCTCCCCTGAAATAGTTTTTCAGGGTCTTTAAATTACATTTGGACAAAAGTGAAAAAAGACATCCTGAATTCTTACAAGGGATGTCGGGAATTTGACCTGTATATTTTATGATGGTGGAACAGGTTTTAGAAAGATGCCAGCATAGCATTTGTGGCAAACTGCTAAATTTGACACAAAAAAAAACAAGATGGCAATGAACGTGTGGCAAACGACTTCTGTATCTGCAGCCAAACCTGTCTGTGTGACATACAGAAAATAGTTATCGGTGGGCAATTTCTGTAATACAAAAAAATTGCAAACTGATCTCTCGCTTTTAAGGCAAGACGAGAAGTGTTTGTGTACTGTGGTGTATTGACCAGCTTATTTTTAAACTCGGTGGAGGAAACCCTTTAGGCTACCAGAGGCTTGTACACCAACAAGAACCATCTACAATTCCATGATATATTTATACAAGTCAAGCCCAGTTCCGATGGCAAAGGCATAGTGATGACCACTTTCTAGTCATCAAACCGAAGCCCGGAATGGTCATGTCTGGGGCCTTATAAGCAAGTACAGTACGAATGAGCAAATTATCATCTTGTGTAGTTGTTGTGCCAAACATGGAAATAAACTCCCTAAATATGTAACCAACAATACTAAACTGGTGGCCTTTGTTCTTCAGATAACTTTAAAATGAAAACAAACCACACAGTTCTACTTAGAATGTATGCAAACATTTACCTGGCAGGTTTGTTTTAAAGTGCAGCTACATATTTCACTTAAGGCAATACTTTAATAGTTTTGCTTGTGCACAATCCCTGGAGGTTTTGAGAAGAGCATTTTAAGCAAGCGAGCGGTGTTGCAGGGCCATTTTTATTTTGCATATTGATTCTATTTTAAAACTGTAAAGGAACCACAATCATGATAAACAGCACATTCTGCTTATTTTTGTCATCTGACTGAAATTCCTGAAATAACACTATCATCTTATCGGCAAACATTTGATCAAAGGGAAATCCTCCAAAAAAGAATGGGATTCTGGAAAACGGTGTGGAATTGTCCAGTACAACAATTTATTTATTTACTGAGCAAATTGAATATTTTAGTTATTTTTAGTGACAAGAAAGACAAAAGAGGAATGGGATTTATCATTTGTTCAATAAAACCCATTTTTATAGCCCACAAATTTGGAAGAAAACTTTAGATTTTTTTTGTTGCGGTAGTTCTTGGGTAAAAATGCCACATTTCTTTCTGGGCTATGTCGAGCTGTGGAGTGCTTCCAGGTAAGTGTGGCTAGGTTATGGCATATTCTTCTACAGCAAGGGTCTCAAAATCAGCTCCTGGAGGACTGTGTTTTCTGCTTTTTGTTCCCCTATTTTCTTTGATGTACACTATATTGGGTCTTTTTCATGTTCATTACTCAAAGTATTTACTTTGTTGTGCAGTTACCTGTAAAACACCACTGAGAGCCTGGTCAGATGCATTGCAATTAGGCAGCTAAGTAATTAGACCAGCTATGTGACTGAAAACTTTGATAGAACAAAGAAGCAGAAGACGCTAAGCTCTCCAGGAAAAAAGATGGAGATCCCTGCCCTACAGCATTTACAAGTTTAATCTCTGTCAAAGTGGGCTGCATAGTGGAATTTCTCAGAGCCAACCCAAAAATGTACTTTTGATTTTTAAATATAAAACAGGTGTAAAATCCACAGTACCTGTGACTCAGATAACATAAAAAATGGGGTATCTGTGGCCCAGTACCTCCTACAACTTTCTATCAAGGAGAAAACGCTACCACTACCCACCAACATTTTAAAACCATTAACATGCTTTCAGGACCACTGCCTTCAAAGCCCCCCTTATGGCTCAAGTTTCCTGAAAAATATGAAATTATTACTTGATTAGATAAGAGTGAGAAATTAAAAATATCTAAATATACTGTATATGTACCGTAGTTTGACAATCTTACGTTTTAATGTTACTTTTTTTTTAGTTCCACCATTTTCGGCGTGTATTTTGGTCTAGGCTCACAATTCAGACTTGATGTCACTAACCTAGCGTATATACGCTTGATTGCTGTGTTTTTGGCTTATTAATTCTGGACAAATGCTGTTCAAGTGCTCACAAGTTCACTGCAATGGTCAACTTGCTACAATTTTCGTTAAAGAGGTTACAAGGATAAAGTTATATGAGAATACAGAGCTTTGAGGTTTGTGAACCTTAAACATCTGTGATAAAACTGAGGTATTTGGGATTAAATCCTGGCTCCCAGGATGCAATCTTCTCCGTGTAAATTAGATAACACATAAACAAAATGTCAAGCCCTCTAGCAATGCCAGCAGAGAGACCTGAATAACAGAGTTCAATTAAAAAAAATCCATGCTTTGCAAATGTTTACACCACCTGTAAATGCAAACCTTTCAAAGCCCTAAATGAAAACTAATTATTGGATATAAAAATGAGTAAATCTATAATAGTGTATCATTCCTCCTAATTAACATGTTTACATGTTCCTTTTATTGTAGTAGTAAAGCTTAAAAGGTTTTGTTCTCCATGATGAATTAAAATAGGATACACTGGAATAAAGAGTATAATGAGCATCAAAAGAAAGTCATTACTACTTTACACGTATGCCTTTAGACGAAGCTTATGGGTTTTGGATATTGTCTGTTTTTGACAGGCCCTTCATAACTAACAGTGATGCACTGCAGTGACTTTGACTGTTGCATAAGCACTAAGTCACCTTGATCAGAGTGTTGACTGGACACAGGTGATGAAATGATTCAATCTGCTGCATTTCAAGCTTGGTGAAAATCAATAAAGACAAACAGAAAGTAAGCGATATACCCCATTTAACAAGACGACAACACCTTTGCCTTATAGGTGTGTTGAAGGCTGGACTAATTTCAAATCCTATTGCTCACTATTTGGGGTATTCACAGCAAGAGGTTTTTAACTTAGCAAGATGACATAGATAAATATCCATGATATGCCCGGATTTGGACAACCAAGAATCACAATGCTTCACCATCAACTGATTGATGGCAACCTGACTGCACACTACTACACTGCTCAAGCCCTAGGGCCTTACTTGCCACCCTTCTTTCAGTCTCAGGCTGTCCTCTTAACATCCCAACTGGTCACATCCTGAAGTTGCTCGTGTGACAATGTCTTTCTTGCAACATGAGATGGGGCAATGTGTAGTGTCTAGGGCTCAGAGACCTATAAATTGGCACAGGCTTATTGGGAATAGGGACAGAAAGCCACAAAAAGCATCTGCATCCCAGTGCAAAGACTGAGTTTCACATGTACATCTTGTAGTGCTTCCCCTGTGGCACAGAAACCACTAGTCTGTGACTTCATGTCACTAATTTGCTGTAGGCCATTGGTGTATATGCTTGACTGCTGTGCTTTTGCCTTCCAAGCTCTAAACAAATGCTGTTCAAGTACCTAGAAGTTCACTGAAATGTTTCAATTTATGCCACCTTGCAACAGTTTTCTTTTAAAATGTTACAAGGATACAGTTATATGGGAATACAGAACTTTGAAGTTTCCCAACTTTAAACATCCGGGATAAAACTGAGGTCTTCGGGATTAAATCCTGGCTCCAGGAATTCAAAACTGGCAAAAGGTTATTGGGAATGGGAACAGAAGGATGGGACAGAAATCCACAAAAACATCAGTGCAAAGGGCTTCTCCCTGTGGCCACAGAAATTACTAGCCTGTGTCTTCCACAGCAGATCTGACTTAATCAATCCTGTCAATGACAAATGTTAATCATTACCAGTGCATTTACGTCTGTCTTGTCCATACCACAGAATTTCAGTGCACCTGCTACAAAAAGAGGCATTTTCCTGGCACTTCTGTGATTTGTTGCATTTATGAGTAATGACATTTTTTTGATGCTCAGTCTATATTTATTTAATGCAATGATTTTGGTTGGGTTCTGACAGCTATTGATTTTGCAGTGAATCATATACAGTTAGATCATGCATAGACACATGAGGTGTCACAAAATTATGTTCTAATGTGTTTCTGCGTGAGCAGGGAATAAAATTAGATTTTTAGACCCATTTAACACAAGTGTTAGAGTGTTTCACCAGACAAAACAGAGACAGGTTTTTGACAATGGAAGCTCACTCACAAATCCTTCCATCTTCTCAGGTTAAAAAGTAAACTGGCAATTAAAAAAATAATACACAGAACCAGCTGTGAGAATACTTCAGTTCAGTTGCAACTATTAGGTATATATGTATTTGTTTCACACAGGGAATTTCATGGTACTAAGTGAGCAATGCTTAGTTTTATTACTAAGAGGGTACAGTATGTGCTCCACAGTGTTCCTGAAATACTTGTGCATAGGTGCATGAAGAAAGTCCTACAGCTAGGGACTGATGAATTCGAAATCTAACTTTTTGGAACCAGTAATGTCAGGTTGCTGAAAAACAGTATTCAGACTAAACCTGATTCGGCGTAGGAAAAATACACAGCTATGAAAACCATAGAAAACATCACCCCCTTCCCCAACACAATGGTAAAGGTCAAAACAAAGATTACAAATAGCCCATACTCACTAGGTCACCTGGAATGAAAACAGAAGACTGCTCAGTTCCACTGCAGGTTACTAAAACCAGCAAATCAGACAGGAAAACTTTACACACAACCTACTTTATAATTACTGTGTTATGTCCTTTCGCAGGAGCAATATCTAAGTTGCTTTGCCAGACCAAAACAAAATCCTCTCATCTAACCCACACCATGTAACTCCCCAGCACCACGACGTGGAAAGATGAAGTGACTGGAATAAACTGAGGTTTAAAAATTATTTTTCTTAACCTTTTCCATTAATAATTCATTATTCCTTCCTTCCCCTGTACTTAAAAAAAATCCCTTTTTTTTCCTGAAGTAGTTGTGAGCTTTAAAGCACTAGAAGACTTTCGAAATCCATCTTCCCCGATCTCTTTCCTTTTCCCTTCAGTTAAAAACAATGTTTGTGGCCCAGGTTAGCTCAAACACGGACTCTCCTAAACATCCACAAGCTCTTCAACCTCCTGGAAGATGATTCCTCAGAACGTTTATCAAAATCACACAGGCTGACAATGGAGGAGACACCTGCTAGATGAAGATCTACCCCCAGAAATCACAGGGACTGAATCTAACAAAGCCAAAAGAGTTGGGCTAATGGACTTACTAATGATGTGTTACTTTCATAACCAAGGTTGCCTGAAAATAATCAAACAACACACATGGTTACATATACGATATCAGTGGCCCACTGTCAATAAGCCTCCTCCAACAACTCTCACAATCTGTATGTATTTGTACTTCAGAAAGCAAGACACCAGCTGGAACAGTAATACTGTTCATTCACACACTGGAACTATAGTCATTATAGTGTATGCAATCATCTTAATTGAATGCACATTACCATTTGTAATGCAATATTTAAGTTCTTAATTTCTCTTTTGTAAGATAGCACAAGACTAATATTTAAGACAAATTAAGCATATTTGTGAATGTATATAAACACGCAATGCACATTTTCTTTAAGTATTTCCATCTGCAATTGGATAATGGTGACTGACCAAGGTGTTTATACGGGGTTTGGCAATGGTTTTCAACGCACCACTTTTCTTTACTGACAAAAGTGGCCAAGGCCATCTGTACTGTTAATGCAAACTTGCCTAATGTGTACATTAACTCTTTAGTTCTCTGATCTTAGATGTTCCAGCTTTTCTAACCCCACAGTAAAGGCATTATGTTAGCTCGTAAGTAGTAACCTCATCTTTTTCAGAGGGTTACAAGGCCACTCAAGGAGATTTTCCCCCTATTCGCTTTCCCTAAAAGAAACACACAAAAACACAAGCGACCGGACAGTGTTCCTCCTCCTAGCACCCGACTCTCAGCACCCACACACCCAGGCGCTCTTCTGCTCTTGCTGCAGCTGGACGGTGCTTTCTGTGCCCAGAGGCTGACTCAGCACCAAGGGCTTCTGGCTCTTGAGTTTGTGGGCCACCGTCATGAAGATGGCCTCCACGTGGTCGTTGTCATTGGGGTTCTTGGCCGAGGTCTCGAAGAGGGGCATGCTGTGGGAGTCGGCGAACTTCTGCGCCAGGTCGGTGCCCACCCGGACGGCGTCCCGCAGGTCGCACTTGTTGCCCACCAGGATGCGCGGCACCTCCACGCCCAGGGAGTGCTGCTTGCACTCCTCGATCCAAGCCGGCAGGCTCTGGAAGCTCGAGGCGTTGGTGACATCGTAGACGAAGACCACGGCGTGCACGTTGCGGTAGTAGTGCTGCACCATACTCTTGCGAAAGCGCTCCTGGCCCGCAGTGTCCCAGAGCTGGATCTGGAAGAGGAGACGCAGACAACATCGGGATGAGCCAGCACCCATGAAGGGTGAAATGGATGCTGCAAAATAAGAAATTCTACAGTGACTCTTAGAAAATCCATTTGAGATCAATGCGGGAAAAAGACCTGCAAGGGTTCAAGCTATACAGCACTAAAAAACAATTAATCCTGTAACAATGACATGGATAAGTATTAGTGTTTTGGTTAGTGGGCAGCTTCATTAAGCACTTACTAAAACTGGCATTACAAAAAATAAAAGATGCAATAAAGCCTCCTGTGCAGATAGTGTTGTCATGATGCCAGATTTCTCATTGTTAAATACTGCTACACCATTTTATTTTATATGGAGTACAGTGTTCCTCTGTAAGAACTCAAGTGCATTCTAGTTAGCCTACAAAAAACTGCATCTTATTTCAGACATCAAATACTCATGAATTCAAGTTTACATAAAAAGTAGCTCCTGTTTTAAACCTGGAATTAAAACTAAGTGACTGTACAGGGGATTCAGATGTTAAATTAAACTGAATTGTGTAACTACTGTAAAATAAATTGTGAAGCTACCACAAATAAAAGAGAAAGAACTGTTAAATCTTGTTAAACTGTAATAATAAACCTTGGCACATGAGTACGCAGAGTGTTGGACATCAGCTTCCTGGGAAGTTGTATTTCTTTGCTAGCCATCTGAATACTGACTCATTCTATAAACTGTGTGTCAGCATACCTGTGATGACAACAAGAAAACCAATTCAACTACAGGAAGTAGCATCTTGATCTCTGTTCATCAAGAAACACAACAGTAGGCAACTGGGTGTTTATGCCACTTCCATCATTAGTTATCTCAACAGCCAGCCTTTTTAGTAGCCGTGCTAAAAGTAGAAAGCAACATCACCAATCCATATTAGAAAGTGCTGATAAACTATGCCGTGATGTGAGAGGATATTTTTACATCTCTACGGAGGGCAGAACTCATCTCTACACACTCAAAGAGCTGTGAATTTACTAGGAAGAAAGGTAAACTTCAGAAATAGAGTGGTATTGCTATGACACCAACAGAAAAGAAAGTAAAGTTTTGTAAACTTATTTCTACATCTTAAGTAACTTTAGAAAGGGTAATGTAATACTGATGGATTTTTTCCATCAGTATTACATGACCCTCATTCAGGCTTTCATAGCTGTTTTACTGTGAAACTGTTTGACCACAGGCGGCCAGCACTAAGCATTAACACAACTGTCTTGTCAAACAAGCTTTAAGTCTTAAATCTTAATCTTTACCCGACAGCTGTATTCAAATTGATTTCCTTCAGTCACATTCAAATTCTAAACAATTCCAAACATTCAGGACACTTGGAAGACCACTGACATACATTCACTTACACAGGAATTTCCTCTTAGTTAATTATTGCCCTCTTTGCATTAATATACAGATCTTTTATCACTTATACCATTTATCTGCTTGATCTAGCCATACATTTTCTAACATTTTTATCCACTACAGGGTTGTGGGGGAGCTGGAGCCTATCCCAGCAAGTAACAGGCACAAGGCAGGATACACTCTGGACAGGACACCAGTCCATCACCATTATCAGTCTGTTCCATGTTTGTTTTCCAGAATACGTGCTACAACATAACAGAAAGAAGCCTAAACTACACTTCTCCATTGTTCCCTATTTTACAGAAACATCCTGTGGATTATTTTGAATAGTCAGGCATGCAGAGGAAAACATGTTGTTTTTTTCTTTTGATACACTATTGGAACTCAAATGTAACTATTTTGCTTTCCGTCTCCTTCTAGAAATTGCTGACTAATTACAGTTTGTCCCACGGTGCAATGTGTATTCTGAAGTGGGTTTGGGTTTACACCCATGCTTTTCAAGTAGCCATGCAGTTCCCGTTCATCATGCCAGATGCTACTGGGAACGAGACATTTGAAAGGTGGAACAAGAATGGCATTCACGCAGTTCAGACAATCAGTAGTTTGTTACCATGACTATCACATAGTAAGCCTATCTGTTTATAATACACAATAGATGCCAAGACCTACAGTGGCAGCACAAAAATCTCAATAACCACATTAGTATTTAAGATTCGCAATGGAATTATTTTACTTTTCCACTATATTATGTAGGCTACGTAAGCAACTCCAGGCGACATCTACTTGGGCTCAAGTCAGACTCAAATTCAAATTCCGAGAGCTTTATTGACATGATGGATGAATTAAAGTTTTGCAAAATCAGAAATAATTAATAAGACATTTAAAGAGAAAACGTATTATTGGACATTTACAGACACTGCATAAAACACTGTTATGAGACGGGCTCACTCTCTGTTCCTCAGGCTGTGACAGCAGAACACATACTTGGCTGCCATCTCTATTGAGTTTCTTCCCCCGGTAGGATTGGAAGCTGTTCTGATTTTGGCAAGTGTGTGAAGTTGGGGATCTGTTATTTTAGGGAGAATTGTCTGTCTAATCCCACAGTATTTCTCTGCTTCTCCTTGCTGGCAATAGGAGCACAGCCTTTCCTCTATGGACAGCCAGGTCATCAGGATCTGTTTCTCCTTGATCTTTCTTGCCCTCGTCACCTACTCGGCTAATGTGCCTTTTCATTTCAGAGTCCTGTAGCATTCAAGTTAGCGTTGTGTTTGTGCGTGTGGGGCCCAGTGGGTACAATAGTGTTGTCCAGCTTGTGCTGTGATTTGGTTGACTTTGATTTGTGTTGTTGTAGTTGTGCTGTCCTGAGGCTGGCTGGTTCCAGTGAGCTTCGGGACCAGCTGGCTGAGGGGGCTAGTTAGATTTCTCTTCCTTAAATTAGGATATCCTTTTAGATAGAAAAGAACAAAGCGAAGACCAAGCTGTGCATCTGTGCCTGGAATAACACCACTGCCCAGCCAGGCTCCTGAGCAACTACACCCACTCATGGTGAGGCCGCAACAGCAAAGGACAGCCAGGCCATGGCAACAAACCGAAAGAGGGTGAGAAACAGACGGGGATAAAAAAAACAACATTTTCTTTCTCATTACTACAGTACTTTTATCTTCAAAGATCTACGAGATCCACAGCACAGACAGTCCCTTCCTTTAAGACGGTGTCTGTAAGAAGTTCCCCCCGTCATCACGTTGGGGAAACTGATTTCACCTTGGACTTGTGCAACTGTTGGTACAATACTAAAACAATACACATTACGAAACGCTGTAACTCTTAACCAGCCCTAAGAGGTATCCACAAATTCTTCACACTACAAGCCATATTTTTTTTACAAGTCGAATGTCAGCTATTTAAATGAGGCCTGCAGACAGGGTCCAATTTAGGGCTAACACGACTGAATTAATATACCTAAAACCAGCAATTAGGTATATTAGGCAAGTTAACCAGCAATGTCTGCAAAAAATATTCGGAATTGCAAGAGACTGTACTACACTTTCAGAAACACACTAGTTTGCAATTTACTGTTGTTTTTTTTTTAGAGAAGCAGTCAGTTCAACCAGCTCTATATTAAAATAATTCACTGACCAGTAATATATATATAGTTTCAATGTTTCACTCACACCACACAAGTGATGTGCTATACACTCCTGCTGTAGAAATGCTATAATGAAGTGATTCCCAACCCTGGTCCTGAAGGAGCACTCTCTTGCTTTTTTTCTCCAGATGAGTTCTGAATCACAGGCTAACCGATTTCAGTTTTATATAAAGAGTATATTTGTAAATTTGCTTTTAGATTACAAGGTCTAAAGGTCTTGAAAGCTCAAATAGGATTTGTAATTGGTATTAACCCTTTAGCAGTTTCCAAGTGTCCGTAGTGCTCTCATTCAGGTGTCTTTTTTGCCTGAAATCTAGCCTAACCGAACCCTGCAAAAGAAAAAACACTCACTGTAGGAGTGGCTGATACAGTATCGTTCCCACCTGTGTCTGTTTATTTTCAAATGATTAACTAGCAAAAGCTAGGTAGTCAGAAATCATGGCAAGCAAGTTGACGAGAGAATGTATAAAGATCTGAATGTTGAAGATGATGAAATAGCACCCAACTCAGGCGGACTCAATTATTTAGAGCCAATAATTATCCAGCTTTTATTACACATAGACATAAGACCATAATGATTTCATTACATAACAAATTAACTTTAAGCTATTAATAAAAGCCTTGGGTCACAATTAGCTTTTCTTCCCTTGTGATGCTTTGGGACAAATGCATAAAATAACTATACCGAATATAATCACCAACTGAAATTCTGAAGCAGACTGCTGTTGGACTTTTATATGCTTATTACATGTATATACTTTTCACAAACAATAACTGTCAACAAAACCAGCACATCTTTATTCTGCCACAAAAAAGTACTTTTTAATGTATGACTTTACAATAATCATGTAAAATATTAACATACAAAATGCAACAAAGGGCAAAGGAAACAGCACTTGTTGAGTTTTAATGACCCTCTGTACATCCGCTAACAATCAATGACCCAGAAAAAAATGTATTGTTTTTGGTTTGTTCATCTCTGAGTCACACTTGAGACACTCTGAGACAGTGAAGTAGAAAACACTAAAAGGAAGCAAGCACATTAATCAGACCTCTGATATGCATTAGCGTTTTGTACACAAACCTAGGAAAACACCACTGTTTGAAAAAAGTCTTGCCTGCACTGGATAGTCACAGGGTTACATAACTAGTTTGTTATATAACAGAATCCAATGTTAAAACACAGGACAGTTATTGAAGACACAGCCACTGCCATAAAAAAAAGAAAACAGAAGAAAATATGTTACGGTAGATTAATGAAACATTACTAGTCTTTCAAAGCTATTATAAGACTAAACAGCCTGATTTGCCATGCTAACCAAATGTGTTAAATGTTATTAAAATATCGTACGAAACAGAGTGAGATCTGTTGAACCACTAATGCATAAATCATAGGCCAATTAAAAATCCAGTTTACTTAACATCTGGCCTAAACTGGATTACATGCATTATTAAATAATGCTAAAACTATGGTTCTATGAAAAAATAAAAGCAGGTCTGCATTAGATCATACAGTAAGGATCTGACCTAGAGTGAGGGTTAGAGTGTAATTTTGCCTACACCTGTTTAAAACTGAACTAGACTTTCATCTGGCCTGCAAGAAATGTAACCTGATCAACCCCTGTAAAACAAGGATTAGCGTTATTCACAAACTGTCACGTTCATAAAGCAACAGATCAACAGCAGAAGCCACACCTCAGCTTTTCCTTCCCAATTGCTTCAAATTTAACACAGGTTCTTCCTGCAGGTATACGTCTGAGCAAAACATCTAAGTTGTAATCAAAGTACACCTTTCATAACACCCTTTGGAATTACAAACCTTTGGCTGCAATGAAATCCATGGCTCCCAGCCTCTGTGTTTTTAAATTTACAAGAAATAAAATGAAAATTCATTAAAGACTGATTCAAAGAAAAAAAAAACAATCAATGGTACCATACAGTACTAGTATTGCTTTATTTTCAGTGTTCAGATTCTAACATTATTTTGACTATTTCCCTGACAGAAATTATTTTATTCCACAGCTCTGCTTGAATGGCAGCAAAATACATTTGAGGCATATTAGCCAATGTTCAGCTGTGTTTGGTTTTGAATGTTCCGTTTCAACTGGGTATTTGTATTTTTACATATAACTCTTATATGTTATGTTTCGGCCTATGTATACTTGTATTTCAAACAGTTGGCAAATCTAATAAAAACAAGTCACTTCTGTCTACAATCTAACTTCACAGATCTTGGAAGAAGATCCTTTTAGTGAATCAGCTGAACCTCTTAAACAAGCACCCAGCCTATTCCATTTTACAACCAGCTTGTTAACTGTATAATTAAATAATAAAGCATCCAGTTTTATATAACAGCATCAGATTGTAATTCACTATAAAGAATAGGAAGAGACAATTTTTTACAAAGCATACTCTAAATTAGGGCTCTGAATCTCTGTTCCTGGAGCTCCTAGTGTCTCTTAGGATTTGTACAAACCGCAGTAGTCATTTAAACAATTCTTCCATCCATCCAATTTCTAATTACTTCATCCAATACAGGGTTGCGGGTTAGCTGGAGCCTATCCCAGCACGTAACAGGTGCAAAGCAGGATACATCTTGGACAGGACACCAGTCCATTACAGAGTACACAATGACAGACAGACACAATGACACGCATTTACACCAGGACTAATTTTCCCAAAAGCCAATTAACCAAGTATTATGTTTTTTGGACTATGGAAGGAAACCAGAGAAAACTCTGAGAACATACAAACTCCACACAGACAGAAATTTACCTCTTTAATTTCTTAGGCAAACAATTAGTTTTCTTAAGGTCTCTCACAGCTGATTACTCAAAACATTGACTTCTTTACACAAAAATATAGGCACTGAGTGTTTTGTTTTCCTTATTACTGTTGTGAGGGAATAATATTGTGCGAGTGTTTTTATCAGAATTCCACTGCCCGTTAGTTGCTCCACAGACACAGTTCAAGCAAAGAAACTTAAATATACAAGGTGAGGTGGTCATTATAGTGGAAGTAATCCTGCTTGAAACACTGTAAAGTAAGGGAGGTGTCCTTTCCAGGATGTATCCTGCTTTGCACCTGTTTCTTTCTTTATGAAATACCTCAGAGCTTCATTAGAAGGATTTCAGTTCTGCAGCTAATTGAATAATTAGACCAGTTATGTAACTGGGAACTCGGATGGAACAAAATTAAGAATACATTAGGCCTTGCAGGAATTGAGTATACGACGTCTGCTCTAAAAGGAATTAAATCCAACTAATCTTAAACATTTCTTCACTATGGATTTGAAAAAAATCCAACCCCTTTCTACTAAAAACAGAACATGCAAGTCTGGGTCAGAGCAGATAAAAAGAAAAGCACATGAGTCCCTTCCTCACAAGCATGGGACTAGTGCTGCCCACAGTAAGGTCAGTGTTACACAATGGGACAGGGACTCCACTTCATTCAATATTTTAAAATGTTATTTGGGGAAAATGAGACTCAATTAAGGCAGTGGTTAATTCCACGTTGAAAAGTAGAAAACAAATTCCTTTTCTCCTGGACTTCATTATTACACTCTGTGGCAAGTAAACGGAAGGCACTGGTGAAACTGCACTGTACAGTAAATCATGATTCGTGACCTTTACTCCTCAGCTTCCCGACTTGGAAAATGACGGTGGATCATCACGCTACTGCGCCCACACTGTGCAACTCGTTTACTGGCAGGTTACTGTAGGACTTAGATTGATCACTGTACGACTCTTTGGTGTCTGTATTCGAATAGTGGTGTCGTTTTGATTTCAAAATAAAAGAAAGTCGACATCCCGTGCGGTGACAGGTAGAGACGTACTGTAGGAGGAAGAGATGCGCTGTACTTAAAATTGTTTGTTCTTGATTTTATATTAACTGTGTGCTGCTCTGCTTGAGAAGAACTAAAACTCATTGCTGGAACCCAGTTCTAAACGGTAAATCCGAAATGACCTGGTTTTGGGTCTGGCATTGAAAAGTTTGTTTTTGGCAACTGTGAAGTACAGTACTGCAGCACAAAACACACACTTCAAAGCAGGACCTGCCCATCACACCGAGGGAAGGGGGAACTAAGATTAGCTACTGGTCTGAACGTCAGGCGAGCCATGTATGAACGGTACGCAGGTCAGGTAACTAACGGGAACCCTGGATTCATTCCTTCAATCTGTCGCCTCACTCCTGTCAAACGACAGAGCTACAGATCACATAACATTACTAATCATGACTTCACTGTACCTTGATTTTCTCGCCATCAATCTCCACCACCTTCTCTCTGAAGTCGACCCCGATGGTGGCCTCCGTCTTTTCCGGGAACTTGCCAGCACAGAACCTGTAGGTGAGACACGTTTTTCCCACCCCGGAATCTCCGATCACGATAATTTTGAAGATCCGAGAACGAAGAGGGGGAAGAGACGAACCCGGGAGAGAAGTGGTGAGCTCAAGGGATGACTCCATCTCTGACATATTCCTGTCTGGCAATGATGCCGACTTTTATAAAGTACTAGTTTAAAATAAAACGTGCAAAATAAAATACAACGCAGAGCAGCAAAGGGGGGGGGCTTTTTTCTTCCGCCCACAATTATTTTTTAAAAAGATTTCTCTTAAATTAAATATGCACCATCATTGCCTCCTGTCTGCCTTCCGACCACAAACACTACACCAACTACACGCACTGTTTGGATCACTCGCCACGTACGGTCAACATGCCCGAGCGCTCGCGAGACTATGTGCAAGTGTGAAAAAAGAGACAGCGGTACCGCGGACGGACACTAGAGGGGGTGCAATCAGCTGCTGCCGAGAGAGGTGTGTCGAGGCTTCTGTAGTCAGTCACTGATTAGTAGATGACAGGGGAAAGAAGGAAGAGGGAATAAACTTTGTCCTAAGCTCACGGTATCTTTGGTTCTGTTTTTCCATTTGAGCGTTAAATGTCTTAATTGGACTGTATTTCTTGAATTAATACTTCAACATACGGAATTTTCCAGGTCGTGCTTTGGATATTTTATTCTATTTACGAAGTACTGTAGGCACTTACATTGGTAAATCTACCTCTTTAGGTAGATTTGTAACCAACACATAAAGGTACTAACTGCATGCTTGAGCTGGCATATTAGGTATAAAAATAACTCTACGTCTACCTGCAGATACATTTACATGTTATTTTGTATGTTTTGCATGTGGTAATACTTCACAATAAGTTGTTATTCTGATAAAAATGATGTGGAGCAAGGGAAGTCATACGAATAGCCGACGAATACATTGTGATTTTATGTGGATTTCATATAAACTTCATTGGAAGTAATGTTAGTTAATATGTGATTGCAGTTCATATAGTGTTTGTAAGTTTATATAAAAAGTAACTTAGGCATACATTAGAAGATATATTTTTACATAAAATTGCAAAAAATACTTGAGAGTAAGCCATTAAATATGTGATGTTTGTTTTATTCTCCCAAACTTGTCTCCTAGTTGGAGTCAAACACAAAGTATCGATTACAGTTTATATCCGTTCAAAATTGGATGATGTGAACACACCGCTTTATTCCACTGGTCACTCTTCTCTTGTTTGAGGACCCCTTTTTAAGACACTTCTCATTCAGGACCCCCTTTTGGAAATACATCAAATTGAAGTTAGTAGCGTTTTAAAATAATGCTTATTTAAACAATAAAATGCGAAAAGCAGAACTGCAGGTTAATAGGTTGCTGGTAAAATCCCTTTCTTTCCAGTAATTCCTGAATAATCAGTGAGGGAATTTAATGATTGAAGACTTCCTAAAGACTGCATTGCACTGGATTTGTTTTTTGTTTTTAAATTAAATTTTGATGTATCTTATAGGCTATAACCTATGTCCTTGATCTAATAGCAAACACACTGTTCAAACAGTACCAAAGTCCTGCAACAGACTCTCAGAAGACCAATAAAAATGGTTGTAAGTAATTTAAAAGCTTTTAACTCCAAGTAATTACAGTTTGGTTCCACTCTTTACAATAAAATAAATCATTAGTGATCTTATCATTTTTAGCCATTAATAATTTAGTAGTGTATTTGAATGTGAATATCCTTTTAGGATAGGTGTATTATCAGAAAGATCCAGTACATATCCAGGTATAAAAATTGTTTCAGGATATCATAAGAAGGATTTCAGCTAGAAAACTCTATGTTAAGTGTAAAGTTCCAGATTTTCAAGCGACAGCAACAATTTTAAGTAGATCAATTAAAGTACATACATGAATGCACTAACTGTTAAAACCAGAAATATAATGTTGTTTAACAAGCTGACTTCTTTTCAGTTTAGTGTGTTATCCTGATGTGTGTTAATCAGTATCGCGCGTCTTTTTATTATTCGCTGCAGAAAGTGTGGCGATTGATGTACAGTATCTTATATGTAACATGTAACCTGCAGCCCTGAATAGCTTGTTTCTTGTACTTATGTTCTTACAGGATACCAGTTCCTGTGCTATTCTGAATAAGTTTCATCTGTATTCACATGTCTTCAGGCAGTCAGCGGCGTGGAGCTGGACCCTGCCCCACCCGGTTTACAGCATGAATATGTAACTCTCTTCAATACTGAGTCCATACAGTTTCTTGCAGAGCTTGTCTCCACCTTTGAAGAAGAAGTTGACAGGGTAACTTTTCTCGAAGCACATTCCACACTTAACGTTTCATTAGCGCTGTAGCACTGTCTGTGGTATTGTGCCTGACAACGACAGGTGTGTCAAGTGCACCTAGTTATACATTTGGAATTATGGGTAGTAGCACCAGGACAGCAGGGTGGCACAGTGGTTAGCATTGGTGCCTTGGCGTGCTGTGGCCTCTGGTTCAATTCCTGGGGTACAGTCTGTATGGAGTTTGTATGTTCTTCCCGTGTTCACAGGGGTCTCTGCCAGGTGCTCCAGATTTCAAAGACATACTGGTGGGTTGGCTTTTGGGGAAAATGGTCAAATCGGCCCTGGTGTTGAGTGTGTTGTGGTTTTGTCTATGTGCTCTGCGATGGACTGGTGGCCCACAAAGGGTGTATCAGATCTTGCGCCCAGTGCTCCCCTGCTGCACTGTACTGGATAAAGCAGTTAGAAAGTGGATGGATAGATGGATGGGTACTAGCACTCTGGTTGAAGGGAGGGAGGGGAGCACCCAGTGAATCTTCTGTATGTGTGTGCCTACCTTGTGTTTTTCACTTTGGCCAGTAGTTCCACAAACTAAGCAAAAGCACCTGCATTTTATTTTAGGAGATTATACCCATCTTACAAATCTGCTTTTCTTTTTGTAATAAGGCCAACCCCCAGCAGTTTACATCCATATCTTAAATCATTTAACTCCTTTCTACCATCTGTTTTCTTCAAAATCTGCATTAGGTCTTCTGTCTGAGAAGCAACTAGTTACTAGTTAATTTTACACAAATCTCTATTATGACACAGGTATGATCTGATCTTATTAGTGCCATCCACCCATTTTTTCACTGCTTCTTCCAATTCAGGGTCTCGGGAGCCGGAATTGGACAAGTTACAGGTGCAAGGCAGGATACAGCAGCCCAGGTCACACAGACATTAACACAGATGTGCACACACTCACACCAGGGCCAGTTTTCCCAGAACCCAGTTAACTTACCTGTATGTCTTTAGTCTGTGGGAGGAAACTGGAGAGCCCAGAGGAAAGCCACACAAACATGGGGAGAACATACAAACTCCATGCAGATAGCACCCCAGGTCTGGAATTGAACCCAGGACCCCTGCTCTAACCACTGCGCTATCTTGGTGACCCTTACATATATTGTATCAAGCACACTAAATATTTCTTATTCCACTCCTCAGATTTTGAAGCTGAGGATTGCCAGGAAGGTGCAGCTGGACCTCACAGGAGACCTCCCAGGGTTTTCCAGCCTTACTGCTCATATCCGGAATGATCCAACATGGACAGTCCTTACTGTTCCTGAGAGGCTGCAGAACAGGCATGTGGACATCGGAGACCTGGCTCCCTGCCATACAGAGCGCTTCATAAAGGCCTTGAGCTCCACAGCTCAGGGGATCCAGGTGAATAACGTGGGAGTTCAGGTCATTTCTACTTCCCTCCCAGTCGCTGGTATCTGTGGTTATATGAATTAGGCAGTGTACAAGGCTGTGGTGAGGCGGTGGAATTTGGAATAATTTGTGAAATTCTGGGAAGTCGACTACAACAGCTTTATGAGCATTTTTTCCTCATTTTGAGTTGTTTTTGATATAGTTCTATTTTCTGTTGAACAATTATGTTTGCAGGTTGATTTTGATGATGGAAACTGTCCAACGTTCTGCAATCAGATAAAAGGCATTTATAATGTTCACAAGGCAGTTCGTAATCAGTTCCTGGGTAAGTTACTTTTCACTTGTTTCCCCCAGACTGGATAGAAAGTGGGATGGAGGTATGGTTGTTGGCACTGCTTAAATCCTGAGTTCAATTCCAGATTGAGGTCTTATGATGGGGTGTTCTCCCCTTGTCCTCATGCATTTTTACTCATTGACGCTCTTTTCTCTCACCTGCTAGTTTATTTTGATGTGTCTAAACTGCTCCTTTGTCCTGTCCAAGTTATAAGCTCGTAAGAAAATAAGAAAGCTTTGTAAAAAAGAAGGTGGCCTTTGGCTTATGTTGTTCTCTTGGTAATGACTCTGAAGTGAACCTAAAATTCTATTCAGCTGTTTCTAAAGGTGCCCAGAGTTTGGGCCTGAACCACTTGGCTAGGAGGCCTTTTCCAGATACCCACTTTTGGAATGAATATTTGTTTCTTATTCCCTGTCCATTATGAATTATCTTTAAGTTTTCTACTGTGACTACATATCTTTGTTTCCCTACTGAGTGTGAAACAGTCCCCTGTGTTGAGCCTGTCAATAGATTTATTGTATCCCCCTCAATCTGTCATTAT
The DNA here is from genome assembly GCF_040954835.1 of Lepisosteus oculatus. Taxonomy (NCBI): domain Eukaryota; kingdom Metazoa; phylum Chordata; class Actinopteri; order Semionotiformes; family Lepisosteidae; genus Lepisosteus; species Lepisosteus oculatus. The sequence goes on along the minus strand of NC_090696.1, from coordinate 40,052,987 downwards.
ACAGTACAACAGTCCCCTGTGTTGAGCCTGTCAATACCCTTTAGGATTTTACATACCTGGATAAATGTAGACTGGAGAGATGTAATGTATCCCCCTCAATCTGTCATTATACAGTGCGACGGTCCCCTGAGACCAGGAATCAAATCTGTTCATGTTCTTTTAACTCCTTCCAAGGTTATAATATATTTTCTGTGATCTGAAAAACAAAACTGAACACAGTATACTAGTATGTAATTTCATGTCCCTGTTGCGTGTTAAATAATTCTGGCCTGTTAGACAAGACCTTCCCTTTCTAAACCCATGTTTAGAAATGTTGGCTGTCTTTTAAAATGCCCTTGATTTCGAAATATTCTTCTCATGCTTCTAATCATTTCTATAACTTTACCCCCACAAAAGTAAGATTGATTGGTTTATTGTTTCCTGGTTCAATTATGAGCCCCTGTTTTGTGGATCTGTGTCACATTTCTAATTTTCCAGTTTTTAGGTACTGCTCCCATTCTAAGGAGAGTTGAAATATTCTAGCTAGGTGTCTATGAGGAACTTGCCTCTTTTTCTTAAATGTGACTGGGAAGATGCCACCAGGCTCTAGTGATTGATTGTTTTTAACTGTCCTGACCCCCTACAGAGCCCTAGTATCTTTTATGTTAAAATTACCCTGTGCTTACTGCTCTGGAACTTACACTTCTGGGCTGGGTTCTTGTTTGCCACACCTCATACCATGACTAAGTGGCCTTCTGGTAATAGAACATTTGGAGAGTCCATCATGACTTGCAGATTGTCATACCAGCACATGACAAGGAAAAAAAAAGTTGCTTGCTGAATGAGTTGACAAAAAAAAATGAAGAATTTGTTTTATGGGCACTCCTTGTGAGCTTTATCTTTGTGTGTTTTTTGTCTCTCTAGGTGTTCCACCCATTTCCAAGGCCCCTGTATTTATGCTTAGGCCCCGAGCTTGGAACATGGTTGAGCACAATATGATGGTACAGACTGTTGTATTACTTCAATCCTTTTTAACAGGATTTTCTGTGAAGTCCAGATTATGTTTTTCTGACGCCTGTCTTTGCATTTCGTAGGTTAATGGCAAAGAAGTGCCTGGACCCTTGTTTGATTTTGGGTTGCTAATGTTCCACAATGGACAGCTGTTGTATGAAAACAAAAGCGGACCATTTTTCTATCTGTCCAAGGTGAGGAGACTCTGTTGTACTAACTGTATTTTTAAATGGAGCTTTTTAAAATATGAAAGGACTCTCCATTACAAACTATTAACACCTTGTTTTTTGTTTCAGTCATATACAGTACAAATAATGACCATTGTAAATCTTTAATTGAGTTGCCTTCTAATTACATTTCCTGTTTCTTGTCCCTGTTTAATATATAGCTTTTTATATTAGTTTCTCTTTTAAATATTGCTAATTTAATCCTTATATTGATTTTTCCTCCGATACTATTAGACGAGGTTTGGGAAATCATTATGATGCAAATTGTCACTGATAAGTGTATAGTATTTTCAGATTAGATTATTTACCTTTACATAACGTCATTTCTGTTTTGACCAGTGTCTACCTTCTTTAATCACAATTTTGCATGAAACAATACTAAAGTACCATAATTAAATCTTACTATCACTTAGCTAGGGAAGTTTAATACTGCCTTTGTGCTTTTGTGTTCTAGATTGAAAGCCATCTTGAAGCAAGGCTGTGGAACAAAATATTCCTTTGGTCCGAGGAAAAGGTGGGAAAAACCCTAAATGTCAGAAGAGATGTAATTTAATCTTCTCCCAACTTTTGCTTGAGACACACTTAATCAGAATTGTTTGAAATGTATGTTCTCAACCAAGCAAAGTGTTGTCACCCACCGATACTAAACATGTTGCCATTAAAGTCTTCTTCACTCCAGTACTTGGACATAACCAGCTCATTCATTTCTATATTGATTTTGCTAATTATCAATTAAATATTTACATACAGTAGCTAGTTTTATTGTGTGGGGGTTTTTGGTAATTAATAATTAAACAATCAAAGAGCTTGCTGTAGGAAGCTTGTGTAATGGAATAGGCTTCTTCTCACCCAATAGAGGAAGAATGAAGGAAGTACCCTCTGTTCTGCTTTTATGTACATTTGTCCAAGATTTCTATGTGGCAAAAAATCAGTTACAAATATAAATCTATACTACAGTAAAAGGATAAAAAAAGTATTTGGATTTTGGATATTGATTACACGTTTTTGGCATTGTTGATTAATTGATCATTTTTGACTGATTACAGTACGATCAAGTGACTCTGTTGTACAAGCACTAAATCATTAATTAGCCAGTTGGTTGTGCATGGGTGATGAGGTGAAGCCTGGTGAAAATCAAGGTAAAAAAACCTCAGATGGACCTGCCAGTAGTGGAATCATCTGCCAAGGTTTTGTGTAGACTACCCTGATGGACATCAGTGGGTGTGGCTCAGACATGGCAAAATAACAATCTCATTGTTGTGATCTACCGACCAATCAATGGGGAGGCCCACTTGCAATGGTGTGGGCAGAAAAGCTAGCCTCCACAGAACTCCACGAGAAGTAATACATGACTGCACTTGACCTCCTAGTGACACATCGATCAAGTCAAGGGACTTCACTTGCTGTTCTTACTTATGTACATGCTGCTCATGTAACACTGATTTTTCTTGGGAGACGAGAATGTGTCAGTTATGCCATGGATGCTCTGTTCACCAGACCTGAGCACCATTGAACAGTTGTGGGACGAGCTGAGATGACATTGGGTATGTAGAGTTCAGAGACTGGTAAACAGGCACATGCTTGCCCAGGCACTATGAGAGAAATGGAACAGAATCTCACAAGACCGAATTTGCAACCCAGTGCAAAGCATGCATCACAGATGTGCAACTTGTATCGTTTCCAGTGATGGCCACAGGTGCTGCTAGCCTGTGACTGTAAACTTAAATCCACTGTTGAACAACTCTTTTGATAACAAATACACTTCTGCTATGTCTGTTTAATAGAAAGTCAGAGACGTTCTACAAATAAGATTTTGTCATTTTCATGTTAATAACTCTGAATTTGTTTCAAGTGGGAGTGATAGATTTCTCTTGATTCTCACTATATTAGAAATGTACCCAACACTTGTTTTAATGTTGTTTAAAAATATCGTGGTGTAGCACGATGGCGCAGTGGTTAGCACTGCAGTCTCACAGTCCTGGGGCCCTGGGTTCAATTCCTTTTGTACGTTCTCCCCGGGCTCTGGTTTACTCCCACAGTTCAAAGACATACTGGGAGGTTATTTGATTTCTGGGGAAGTTGGTTCTGCAGTGCATTTGTGTTTTGCTTTGTGTCTGGACTGGCGTAATGTCCAGGGTGTATCCTCCCTTGCGCCTGTTGCTTGCCAGGATAGGCTCCAGCACCCCAAGACCCTATATAAAGTGGTGTTAGAAAATGGGTAGATGGATGAAACAACAATGCCAGCATTACTGGCATTGTTAATGAAGCGGATCTATATCACTGTACTGAACAGAATAGAGAGACAGATTTAACTTGTTTTTGCTGAATCTGTATTGTCTGTGTGTAAATCATGACTTTCTTTGCAGCTTGGTTTGCCTGTAGGCAGCATTAAGGCCACTGTGTTGATAGAGAACATTTTGGCGACATTTGAAATGGAAGAGATCCTGTTTGAGCTGCGGGAACACTCTGCTGGGCTCAACTGTGGCATCTGGGATTATTCAGCATCCTTTGTCAATAAGTTTGGTGAGAAACTATATGATTTTACTTGTGTATTGTTTTTCATATTCTTTTTCCCTTTCTAAATTCCCTTTGTCTAAATTTTGTGTATTTGCTCTATTACCAGTAGATGCAAGTCAGACCTCTTCAAATCAACATATCTAAAACAAAAGCAATTTTATAATGTATCTCTATCCCCACGGGATCCTGCACTTATTGAGAAGTATAAAAGCAATCCTAATTCTGTCTCATTCGTATTCCACATGATATTTACTGAGAAAAGTAGGTTAGAGGGCCTTTTGTATTTTATGCAGGAACACTGATTTTCCAAATGTCAATTATTTTGTTCCAGTGATGTTGCCAGTTTAAAGCTGGATCAGTTTTTTTCAATTGAAGCAGTTAAAAATCCAGTACATCAAAGTAACATGGATGGTCACATTTTATGCTGAAACTGTTTTTTAAAATTCAAATGTTAATGTTTAGAGTCTTGACTCTATGTCAGAAGTGACCAGCCCAAGTCCTGAAGAGGCAAAATACAGCAGATATTTTAGGTCACTTTCAAAACACAATTTCTAAGCACTTGGAACACTTTGTTTTGACCACAGAAGGATGCGCAATTAATTAGTTTAGAGTTAGGCTCTTGAGTATGCTGAGAAATTGTGGTTTGGTTGTCGATAACAACCAAAAAAATGATATCCAACAAAAATGTTTTTCAAAGTTTAAAAAAAAACAAAGAACAAACTAGTATCTTGACCAGAGCAAGAGCACAATTTGTCTTTCACATCTGAATTGTGGGACTTCTAGGGTGAAATCTGTCTTACCTGATGCCGATTCACAAGAAGCACTTTGAAATTTAGAAAGAAGTACTAAAACACAAATCTTTTGCAATCACTAAAATCACAAGCTGCTTGAAAGTCCAATTAATTAATGCGACATCGGGACCTGACATGTTTCCTTCAAGGCCCATCCTTTGTTTATGTCCTTTGAGAATATGACAACATGGCAAATGTCATGACAACATGGCAGATTAAGAGATCGCACCTGTCGAATACTTTTAGATTTTTTTATTCTAGTTGTCTCATGACATTTTTTCAACTGAACTGGACTACGCCAAAAGTCATTGAAAGCATTGATCTTGTCATTCCAGGTCATCGCCCAGCTTTTCTCTTGCCTGACCGTAGCAAGTATGTGAACATGGAGAAGCTGTTTCTGAAGAGCTACATGGAGTTACTGGTGAAGACCTGTCACAGGAGAGGAGCACTTGCCACTGGGGGCATGGCAGCACTACTTCTGCCCAGAGACAGAAGCAGCTCTTACTGCCAGCGGGTCATGGCCACTGTCTCCAGGCAAGCAGTCTCCTTCCGTGAAATTCTCATTGAAACTGCACATTACGTTGATGGTACAAGTAGCAGTAATCTTCTAAGGATCAAGGTTGGCAAGTAACACGTTTTTCCTACAACAGCGCAGTAAATTATGATATTTGTAATCTTTTAACTAAAGTATTGCACAAAAGAGTCTAATATCGAGGATAGTGTTAATTTTCTGTCACAATACAACAAAAATGATATTGTGGCAGTCCTGAGGATTGTCATATAAGGACAGGTTAAAGGAGCTAAAGAGGAAATTATATCTAAGTGTAGAAAAACCAAAGGGAAATAAGGAGAGGATCAACCCAGGAGACTCGTTCACCCTCACTAGTGAAAAGAGGACCTACAGAAACTAAAAGAGTGTTAATTTAGGAAGGAGAATAGGAAAGGTTACTTTACACAGAGAGTTGTGACTGTCTGGAACAGGCTTCCAAGAAAAGCAGGTGCCTGAAGCTCTTCTAACAGTCTGGATAGAATTTTAGACTCACCTTCTACTTTGAAATGAACAAAATAGAGAAGATGATTGACTACATTTTTCATTTTTTACAATATCATTGTTGATATTTATTGTGTGTTTCTCTCAAAGGTTAAAGTTACTTGAAATCAAGGCTGGAGTTGATGGCTTCATGGTCTATGATCTTGATTTTATTGAACCCATGCAAAAGGTGACGTATATTACTTTTAAACGTCCATTGCAAATTTGTCATCGTTCATGTCTTTTCGCTGTCCACAATGTGTACCAAGAAAAAAAAATCTGATCTACATTTTCAAAATGTAGCAGTGATCCACGATAGTTGGGCTGAATGCTGCCTTGCTATTCAAAAACATTTTATTTAATCAAATAGCAAGAAGCTAAAGAACCATGAATTTTTTTTCCTGGTTCCTAATTCTCTGCTTGAAAAAGATCTTTAAATGAATTTTCATAAACTTTCAATAAATAAAATGATTTCTAAGACATCTATGGTATATTTCTATAGTAATTGTACTCATTGTACAAATACATTCTAGAATAATAGGAAATGTTTGGAATCTTTAATTTGTCATGTAATTGTAAAAACAAAACAAAAATATTGGGCTTCCTTCTTCTTAGCTTTTCCAGGAACACACTCAGGGACCAAATCAATTGCACGTTCTGCGGGAAGATGTGTCTGTTACACCCACAGACTTACTCACCATGCCTGCGGTCAGTGCTTTTTAAGTATTGTTCACTATTTTCATTTGGTATCAGAAGTTCATATGAAACAGAAAATTGTTATATAAACTTATGTTGTATTGTCAGTGTTTCACAGAGACAAGTTAGGCATATGTCATAATGTATCATTGAAAGAGACTCTCCATTTTCTAATCTGATATCAATAAATTACTAAGATTATTCCAAATTCTGTTGTGTTTTAGGGAATTCAGTCCTTTAGGATAAATGATCAAAGGTATGATGAGGATGCATTTATGTCTGGGAGCTAGATCTTGAATTTTGAAATAACATATTGACAGATCCACAGAGAGACATTTCTATTAACACATGCCAGTAGACTAAAGTAAGCATGCAATTCAGGAATTTTAGCAAGTGAACATTAGCTCAAATATTTCAGCTGAATTTAAAGAAAAAATGTTTTTTTGTGCATTTCTATGCTCATTTTGAAACAGATAAATCCCAAAGTTTTTTTCAAAAGGAACAAATATATTTCTCAGATAATCATTTCAAATATGGTTGGTATTTTATTTTTAATATGGCCAGTAATTTATTTTCAACACACTTTTATGTGTTTGTGCTGTCATCAATTAAAGGAATTTCTACTGGAATAAAAAGAAGAAAGAAGGCTGGGCTCATTATAGTCCTATACATGTATAACTAACACTTTATAACATTATTCTTTAATATTTTGATGGCTTTGGAAGGTAAATGTGTACAAATGTGAAATATCAAAAATGATTAAATACAAAAGTCAAAAACTCAGCTGTGTTTAGGAAAACTCCCCAGTATTTTTTTTTATCATTACAGTTTACAATGTTGCTTGCATTTCTAACATTCTTTTGGACTTTTTGTTTGGGGTTGTTACATGAGAATATTGCTCCATTTACCTTTGTATAGCTGTGACATGTTTCACTGTAGGAAACCAAGGACTGTAGCAGATTCCTCCTACTATATGTAATATACAGAATGTAATTTGTAATTAAACTTTACTTTTCATTGTCTTTAGTAATACAATTTAAAAACAGAAATGCAACTACATGCATTCTAATTCTGATCAGAAAAAAATCTCTTTACAATTCTTCTATTAAGACATGTTGCTAAATGGCAGCTAAACTATTTGGGATTAATTGTATCCTCTTTTTGCTTCGTCTAGGGTGGAGTTACACTCCATGGATTAAAATATAACATTGCAGTAGGAATTCTTTTCATAGAGGCTTGGCTTAGAGGTAAGGCTGCTTTCTTTATGGTTTGTGGTGTATGCTTTACTTGGGCTATGTCAAGTTCAGTAGGTAGGCTACTTTGGTTGCTTAATTTTTTAGAGCAGTACAACAACAGCCAATAGCCAAATCACTGTTTGGATCTTCATTTTGTAAGTGTCTAGAATATTATAAAGTGGATAGGATCTCCTATTCACCAGGCATATTTCTTTTTTCTTACATGAGATGTCTTTAAAAAACAATGTTCTGGTGATAGCACTGTTAGTCCTGTGATTAAATATGCTACAATTATGGGAAAATGTGAACAGACCCTATAAATAATCACATTGATAAGGCCCAAAAGCAATTTTACAGTATATTTAATAATTGAGTTGCTTTGATTTTTAAAACTGTTTCTAGGAGAGGGACACTTTTTCTACAAAGGTCAGGTGGAAGACTCAGCTACTGCAGAAATTTCCAGATCACAGGTCCGTAAGTAAGTCAAAGTGTGATGAAACAGCATTGTTAAAATCACTGAATCACCCATAATTATTCTCAAACAACAATCCAAATATGAAATAGCAATCAATAGTAACTGTTTACCTTTATTCATATTTTTGTTTTTAATTTAAAAATGTTTTCATACCCAGATGTGATTGCGAAGGTTCATTTTTATAAGAAAGTAAGAGGTTATGAGATGTCCATCTTGGCCATGGTTTAAAATGTGGATAGCTTGTTCCAGATTCCCATAAGCCATTGGGTAAAGAATTGCTTGCCATTCTCTTGTTTTACATTCCCACATAGTTTACACTTGTGACCTCTGGTTCGTATTTCTCTGCTCAGTCTGAAGAAGTCCATTGTGTTGATTTGGGGTTTGAGTTGGTTTAGGCAATACCTACCTTTTCTGAATCCACAAATTCAAATCGACTGTTTCCTGCAATATTATTTCCATATAGGATAGCCTCTAGTTCAGTTCAAATAACTGTTTATATTATCTTTCATGTAATTGAAGTCAGGAGAATTGCTTAGAACTTTTTATGGATGGGTACTTATAACAGGCTGGTCTACAAATGGACAGCACAAGTCTGAAGTTTAAAAAAAATGGACAAGCAGCACTTCATTTTACAAATAAAAAAAATAGGAGGAAAAAACTTTTCTTTAAGGTGTGTCGCTGTCAGCTTGCCTGCTGATAAATTAAGGATTGCTCAGATCCCTGGTGTGTGGCTTGATAACACCTCAACGTCACACACCTACTGAAGAGAGCACCGGTTTGTATTGAGAAGACCAGAGCTGACGTGTATCATGGTATAACAATCAGCAGCTGTGGTCTCTGAAACAAACTTCAGCTGTCAGCCTGTCAAAGTACTACAATACCAATTCTCCTGTGAAGTACGATTCCTGTCTTTAGAGACTGTTGGAAACGTTTTGTCAATGACTTCTGAATAACGTCTCGTTTCTTTGAGTACAATTGGTACGATAACATTTGGCCCTGGAGATTTTTCTTGAGTCCTTTTTAATCATATTATTTACTTTGTGTCTGTTATGCAGTATTTTAAATGCAGAGCTAAACATAATCAGCTACAAATAATGAAGAAAGTATTATTTTCAGTGATGCTTTCTCTAGCAGAAGCAGCTGTAAAAGAGAAGTGAAAATTAACCAAGGAAATGTAACTTCATTATATATAGATAAAACAAATGCTGTCAATATCATTCCAGTATCAGGCATCAGCCTTCAGCTGGACAGATCTTTTTCTGGTTGGTTGGGAATTTTCTGCTGACTAATGTTTTTTTTTTCCATGCTCCAAAACCCATAGCCTTATTTTCTTTCCTTTTACTTTAGGTCTGGCAGTGGATTCGTCATCAAGTAAAATTAGAAGACGACAACAGAACAGTAACCAGACATCTGGTACAAAGTGTAGTGCAGGATGTCAAAAGAGAGCTGAAAACAACAGCTGTAAAGTTTGCCACTGGGAAGTAAGGACAGTGCTACTGTATATATCCAGATTCAGAGCTGTAATGTCCCTTCAGGAATATTAATATTTGAAATGAAAGCATAGTTCTCGAAAAACAAAACACAGTTTAATCTATGACAAAACAAAACCCTACACACGTAAGCATGTGTGTTTGTGCCGGCCTGTTTTTCAAATTTATTTATCAAGAGCCACAGTCCAGCATGTTTAAAGGCCAAACTAAATACCTGTTTTACAACAAAATTGAGAAAACAGAGACAAAAATGAGGTTAAAAATTCAGTTTACTAATTAAACAGCTCAGTTTCAATAAATATCATAAGGTTCCCTACATCTTGGAGAATATTATCTAATGAACATTGATCTTAAAACATCTGCCAGTTACTACTGTGGCTTGTAGTCCATGCTAGTGCCTTGTCTTAAAGGCGTGTCACCATTAGAGTGATGTCAGTAAACAACAGATCTAAGTAATGCTCTCATTATCTCAGCTGGTTAAAATACAAAAAATATCCATACAAAAACAGATTATTGTTTGGTGTTCCAACACTAATTCTACACAGTGATGGGATCTCAATACCCCAATAGAAAAGTAGTTTATAAAGAATTTTGCATGGCAATACTGAATCTGAATCTTCACGTCAAAAAATGAATTGCCTACCATCTCTACAGTTTACTCTCTCAACCTTTTCCCCCATGTAATAATAACTCTTCATTATTTCATTCTCATTATTAATAAAAATATATGCAGTTGAGTGCAGTGAAAGCCATACATTTTTCAAATCAGTACAAGTCCAAGTTAAAGTGGGAATCTACTCGCCAAAACCTTCTCTTTCCTGGACTACAAGCTATCAATATTCGTGACCTTGTTTTTTTCTTTTCCCCCTTAGAATGGAGCACAGGATTGACACTGCCTCCACAATGTTCCTGGAAGTTGTACAGAAGTATGAGTTTCCAGAGTTCATCACCACCTATTTAAACCTGGATCATACATTTCTTAGCTCAACTGCTCATTACAACAGGCAAGATACACCAGGGTTGCTAAAAAACAAGCTGTAAACTGAAAAGAGGCAGATTTCAAGACAACTTGTTTTTTTATCTCCGTCTTACGAAATATGAGAAAATAAAATTGTCAAAAAATAACATCACCGATTTTGATCTCTCTTGTTATGAGAAGACAGCAGCTCTGAAAAAACAAATTCTTGTACTTTATCATTCAAATGGTGGTTTGAGACAGATATTCTGTCCGGATTGAGAAAAAAACTGAAACATTATAAACATAACTCCATTGACATGATACAAGAATTCCAAAAGCTGGAGAACACTTGTCTTTGTGTTTGATGTGTATCACGACAACCAAATCAACAAGAGTGGAGGATTATTTTTACATCATGTAACCTCAGTTAAGGCAATCAGCTTACCGTTTCTTTGACAGCAATACTTCCTTTGGATCAGAATTGACTATAGGTAAATGCAAGGCTGAATACTGTAACTATGTCTTTTGTAAAATACATTTTAAACTAAGGCAAGGCAAAAGTAGGACAATGCCTTGTTTTATCCATAAAACATCATATACGTTCCAAAGTTTCCAGAGTGTAAATGTGGAGAAAGCACTTGTCATAGCAAATTAGTTTTAGATATAGCATGAAATCCCAGTGGTTTTCCGTCCTGGTCCTGCAGGACTCCTGTGTCTGCTGGTTTTTGTCCCCTCTGGACCCTTAATCACTGTTGCTCATTTGTGCCTGATAACGATCTGCTTTCTGGTCTAGACCTCAAATACCCTAGTTAAAGTGAATTTCCGCACAGCTTCAACATGCAGCATGTTATGCAATCTCTCCTCAATGTATTTATTATATGCTTAACCTATTTCTGACTAAATAGCTCTGAACAAGTGATCAGCTGATGAACACAGGGGAGAATGACACTTTCATACAGCTACTACAAAAAGTCAGTTTTTGTTTTCTGCGTAAATCCAACTGGTTATATTTCAACTAGCACACAAGGGCAGTCCTGAAACTTGCAGAATAGCACAGGGTTCATACTAATTACAAATCTCATTCCCATTTTTAAGAGCTGGAAGCACAATTGTTAAAAAATGTCTAAAATAGAAATTTAATTAGCCTTTGTTTTAAGAGCTCAACAGGAGCAAAACCTAGCAGACACAGGGGCGGTCCAGGACCCGGACTGAACTATGTGGTAAACCGCATTAAAATGTTATATTCCTCCTTTATTTATATGTGGGATAGCAAATGGTGCAATACTTCAGCCCATTCCACTCCTCAGAGGTATGTCCTTTAAGGCTCTTTATTGAACACACTGCTGTTCCTGAAGAGTTGTCATAGTTGTTCCTAAAAAGAATGATAATGGGGAGTTTACATTTTTCCCACCTTTCATCTATCAGTTGTACATTACTCTTTATTCCAGCCATCATAAATATCACTTGTGTATACAAAACGTTAAAAAAAAACTTTCAAGTTTTTAGGCTAAAATGCTCGGAAAGGTAACATTATGTACCAACTATGTTACTTCACTTAAACACCTTAAACTTCCCTCAAATCTCACCCAGGCTGTTTAAACATAAAAGCTTTGGAAATGTGCAGATCACCACGAAACAATCTTTCCACTCCAACTTTAAAAAAGAGTTACCTAGGGCTGAAACACTTGAATTCTGAAATAGAGAAAAAAATGCATAGCAGTTCCACTTCACATTACTTAGGTTATGTAGGTTATCTACAGCTGCAACTGTGCCACCAAGTGGCTGATCTACAAACAGCACAAGCTTTCCTATTCCGTCAACCCATTTCTTCATCCATCCATTTTCTAAACACTTTGTCTAATTCAGGGTCATGGGGGGCCTCTCCAGAGCCTATCCCGCCAGAAATGGGAGCAAGGTGGGATAAACCTAGGATAGGACGCTGGTCCATCACAGGACACGCACACACCAGGGCCAATTGTCCCAGAAAATAATTTTAAAAAATCAATATATTTTTTAACAGTGGGAGGAAACCAGAACACCCTGAGGAAACCCACATGAACATAGGGAGAGCATACAAACTCCACACAGACAGCACCCTGGGTCCAGAATTGAACCCAAAGCCCCAGCATTGCAAGGCAGCAGTGCTAACTATTGCGCTACTATGCCACCCCAACCCATTTCTCAAATTAGCACAACTCCCCAAGGGAGCATCATGTTCATCAACCCAAAGCCTATGCTGGAAGCACAGGGCGCAAAGCGGGACTACAACCTCATCAGGGTACCAGTCCATTATCACTCACACACAGGCCCGCAGGGACAATTTAAAAATTGGCAATTAACATAGGCCAGACTTTTGAAGGTGGGGAGGAAATGAGCACGAGCACCCAGACGAAACCCACACTAACATGGGAAGAACGTCATAAAGCTCCAGGCAGAAGGCACCGCAGTCCAGAATTAAACCCAGGGCCCAGGAGCTATGAAGCAGCAAAGCTAACCTCTGAGCTGTCCACCAGATAATGCTCTTTCGGCATGTGTCCTTTGGTGTTTCACCTCATGAAGTTGCTTTGTCTCACCACAAACCCTTCCATGACACCGTAGTTAAGCATCACTTGGAGAATCTCTGTTCTGGGTAGAGCTTACTGATACAGTGCTGCAATTCACATGGGTGAGTAACCTCCAGCCCAGCACTCAGCAGTCTTGTAGGCCACTCTTCTTCCTTAAGTGTTGATACTAGATTATCTTTAGAAAAAAATATCAGCAATCACAGAATGTACGAATTCGTGACCAGGTGATGACAGTGCGACACTTGCTGCGGACCTTCAAATAACACCGCAAGACTGCTGTCCAGTTGCAGTCTGGGAACCTTTCAACCTGCGTCAGCACAAGCACAAGCAGAATACACAGTACTTTTTCAAAACAGTTTATTGCATTGTATATTTGGTACCTCTTATGTGTTTGACAACAAGGGTATTAACTTTACAACTGAAATAAAGAAGAAGCAGATCTGGTTCTGGAAAAAAAAATAATTGGCCCCCATTCTGAAAAGGTACAAAGTCTGGGGCTTGTCTGAAATTGGTGAGCGAGAAATATTCTCTTTTAGAAAGACAGGGCTTCAAGTATTACAAAAAACCTTACTGTGGAAAAGATCCAGAGGTATCATTATATTAATATGCAGATTAGGCATCTGCATACATACGGTTAGGACAGCCTGCAGAGGAACCTGACTGCCGATTCTTTTTTTGACATGAAAAATGATCAAGAAAAAGGAACAGTTCTCCTCCTGAGCAGTTCTTTTATTTCACGCCACTTATTCACTGTGACATTCTGTGTGCGGGGCAGGAGTTTGCAAAGAATTCAGTATGGTTGACAAATGCCTGCTTTTTTTTAAACTAAGATATCTGCTGATGACTATAATATTCAATAAAATTCCGTCTCTTTTGAGTCCGACAAACAGAGAAAAGGAAACCGTAATATACTGCGATACTGAAATTGTTCAAAAGATGCAGCTTTATCATACACCACCAACTTTGCTTTTTAGCCCTACAGAAGGTGAACCGATGCATTTGCCACTCATACTGTACTCCAAGTAACCTTCTTCCTCCGGAAATGTGGTAAAGTCTTCTTAGCTTCCTTCTCAGCCATCTGTGTAGCTCCAGCAGCACAGCTTGTCAATTCACCTAACCAAAGCCCTGCCGTTCCTTTACTGGTTGTGCTCAGAATCCAGTGCTAAACAGCATTAACTGCTTTCCAAGATAAAACAGTGATCGCCTTTTCAATTTAGCTTTGAGTGTTTTTGGCACGCACCTACCCTGTTATTTGTAACAGCCTCTATAATTTTTTCTAGTTTTTTTTATAAATTATTTTTAAAAACACGGGAAGCAGACGTTAGGATGCGGCAGACAACAGGACTGCTAACACCTCATAGAATCACCCATTCCTTTTCGTCTCCAGAGATTCATTTTATTTTCGCTTAGAAGTAGTCATCAGCAAGATTAAAAAAATGTAAAATGGCCATTTTTTTTCTCTTCTCCCCCCCCCCCTCCCGATACAATTGCCGTTTTAGTCCTTATCTGAATAGAAACTTTGACGCAGTACTGCAGGTGCATGACAAAAACCTTGGCTGTGGTGCTCAGAAATGGTGGCTGGGCTCCCTCGAGTCCCTATCTCAGTCTCACATGTCATTGGCCAGTTCCTCGGGCTCGGCCGAGACGTCTCCGTTCACCGTGACCTTCATGTTCTCCTCGTAGCCCGGGGGCATGAACGCCAGCGTGTAGGGAAAGATCTTGTGACAGTCTGCTCTGTAGGTCTCGGCTATTTCCTTGCCGTCTCCCAGGCTGCCGTTGCGCAGGCTTTCCAACACCTCTGTGCAGATCTAGAGGCGAGACAGAGAAACGCCTGTTTTTCACGCGGGACACCAACACCAGGCAGGTGAAGCACATGCAGCCACGTTCCCAGCTTCCGAGAGCAACCCGGGAATTTTAAAACACCCGCAAACACACGCCTGAGCCAAAAAATCTTGAACATTCTGTTCAGTTTTACCGGAAATGTCTTTGAAGTGTTTTGCCGTGAACGAATCCTGTCAAAATGCATAATGTCTGAATGAAATCGGATGAAAAGCTCTTATTTTTTCAAAAAAAGTGAGCTAGCTTCACTGCTCGTCTTAGACAGCCACTGCTCTGGGAAACTTCAGATCCTCAAAGGCTAGAGATCTAGGAAAAAGTGGTAATTTATATCACTTAACTTAATTAATTCAGTTACCAGAAGCTCAGCAGGAAGGAAAGCTCTATGGGATCAGAGATGCAAACTGCTTTAAATGCATCTCTTGACTCATTTGTTCATGCTGACACACAGTGTCACAAGTCTGAAGTATGGTGCAGCTAGATACACCTCTGGCTGTATCCAATCCTGTTTTAGAGCACTGTATTCTTACTGTCACTTACTTGGCCCCCCAATTATTCTCTTCGCTAGTCACTTCATTCTCATGACAGAATATTTGTTATGGGAGGCCAGAAATGACCCTTCTGAGCAAAGCAATAACGAGTTTCAAAATTTTCTTTTTGGAATACAGGACACCTGTCCTTCAACTATAAAATGGAGACTCAGTCATTAAAATAGTGGAAAAAGACTTAGACAGATCCCTCTCTTGCCTAACTTCAATCATCCTCCCAAGCAGTATGCCTAATCCTGTGAAGGTTGCCCACTTTTGCTTGGACTTGGAAAAACAGGTTAATATGCATTACACTATATACTCATGTAGAAAGTGCTTTTTTGGCCATGACAAAGCCAAGGATGAAAATGCAACTATTTTATTAAGTTGTACACACTTGCTTTGTCACTCCTCTGTGTTCACTGTTCTTACCTGAATGGTCCTATTGTTCAGGGACTCATCCAGAGCAGTGGCAAGTTCTACAGCCTTCTTCCCAGTGGAAGAGTCCAGATAGTACATCATCTTGGCAGCTGGAAGAGAAGACATCAGTAGTGTTTATTAGCGGAGTTACAATCCGGTCTATAAGCTACTACTACAGGAAAATACAAAACAGAGAGGGATTCAAAAATAAGTCCAAGTTCAAAGAGAAAAACCTATAAAAGAACATGGGGTATTTACATTATAAAAAATACACTGACAAATTAAAGGAAATCCCTGTGAGCTTCCAATAATAATGTTTATATTAGCTTGAAACTGTTTACGTCTGTGATAGTTCAAGACTACGCTGCCTACATTGTGAATACAGAAGGATGCACCAGCACATATACAGGTATATACATGTAGGGTCTTAATGTTAACTCCAAAACTGTTAGAAGTGGACATAAAGACTTCCACCTCTATTCCACTGTTCACATAACAATTCAGTGGCTGAAACTCTACTGTTGTGCCAAATGATCCATGTTTTGCAATTCTTCAAATAATCCAAGCTTTCCTAAGTGAACACAGTGTGATTTGAAACTATCCAGGCATTTTGAGGCATTCTGGGACACAAGGATTATTTTAAACAAATCCCAATCTTACCTGCTACTCTGTGTGGGATTGAGTTGGAGTGCTTGCTGAGGAGAGCTTCGTTAAAACTCTTCGCATTGGTGTCTCCGAATAGCCTCTTGATCTCCTGCTTCAGGACTGTGCGCACTGCCTCCGCCAAGTCTTTGCTCTCCAACACTGTGAGAAGAAGAGGGCTTTAATAATATTCTCTGTGGAAAACCTGTGATATTCCCCTTAAACACATAGTGAACCACAACTTACCTGCTTTAAAAAAGCGAACTAAACACTGGTGGAGCCAGGGATGATCAGGATCAATAGCAAATGCCCTCTTTACTGACTGCAGCATAAGCAAGAACTTCTCTACATAAAAAACAAAAAGGAAAGCAAAGTTATACAAATACAATAATGTTCCCAACATAAAATAAAAAAAAAACATTTAGGTGCACAATGCTACCTTTTAAGCAAATATGTTATACTGAAAATTCATATTTAAGTCTTAATGTGCTGTATTCCACAACTACTCATCTGTTATTGTCAAATAGTGCATTCAAATAAAAAAATTGAACGTTTCTTTAAAACTTTTCTTCCCAATAAAGATAGCATCTACACTCTCATATATGTCAATCAAGCCTGCACTCCAGATTCATCAACCCATTACCGTCACTGCAGCTATCAGAAATGTCAGACCCTGGGTAAGTGTATGTGTTCTTGTGTGGGAGCAAGCTACCATCGAAAAGAATCGTCATTTTGGTTATAATGAAGACAGCAGGAAAAAGGCACCCATAAAGCTGGCCTATGATTTCTTTGAGCCGAGAAAGCGAGGGTTTGGTCATCACAGACTGAGATGTGTAAAACAGCATGACATTTGTTCAGGGTATGGTGAAAATATACAGTATTTTTCACTTTTCTGTAACCTGGATTTTCATGTGCTGTATCTAGATAAATTAGAATAAGTAGTATATGTTCTAGCAAAAAAAAAAAGACCCAGCATGTGATTCCAAATTCGTATGTGGGCTCAAACAGCTTCACATAGCCTTTGAAGACTCTACCGCCCGATTTAGAAATTACTGAATCCTCTTTCTTTGACAATAAATATAATAGTATGCATTCATAAAATGTGTTTCAGCCCAAAGGATCCCAGAACCAACTGGGTGATGCACAGAAACATTCACATACCAGCAGCCCTACAATGAAGTAGACCAGCTGGAGATGTGAGAGTTCTTTACCAGTTGAGTATAAGGGATAACGTGAGACAGAACAGTCTGACCAAACCCATAGTAGCATTAGCCAGGACATAGGTGTTACATTCTCACTCTTACAAACAGTGCCATGGAATCTTTAATGACCAAGTATTCAGGACATTTGTTTCAAGTTTCATCAGAAGGATGGTACCTCCTACAGCACAGTGACCCCAGCCATTATACTGGTTTGATCATTCTTGTGAAGCAGCTAGAGGACCAGCACTATGTAAATCAGTAACCTGGCTTCCTTGGAAATCAGAGATCTTGCTTAGCTTCTGAGATCTGACATGGTCTGGCTAGAAGTTGGTAATGTTGTAGCCACCTTTAAGTGTATACGGTTACATAAAAACAGGCTATAAATTTAAGTAGGTAAAATTATTAAAAGCCCTTATAAAATATGTAAAGCTGTGCTTTTTCTCAGCCTCACCTCTGGTACTGCTTGTATTATGCCTTCTGCTCACACAGACAGAACTCAATACATCACAACAAAATACACTTCATCTGGCAAGACACACTACTATCACTCCAATTTACAGCCAGAGAGGCATGGAACAATTTAAGCCCATTCTTACCTTTTCTGAAATATATCTCAAATGCCAGAAGGTGAGTTTCTATTTTATTCTTCACTAAGTTCTTCAAAGGAGTCAAGAATTTAACCGCTTCTTCCAGTGGATTTTCTACCTGTCAAGTCAGAAAGTGACTGTAAATTGTTAAGGAGAAAAAACAGAGACCAATACGTCTATTTCTATGGATAAAAATATTTTAAACCATTCTCTATTTCTAATAGTGGCACTAGTATAATGGTCTTAAAACTAGTTAATGGTGCCTTTCTTCTTTAGCTACCCTCTCTTTCCTAATACAATGACAGCCATAATAAGAAGAATAAGTCTCCATGCTGAGAATGAAGAACATTTTTACCTTATTAAGCTGAAAGTGTTTATTCTTCAGGTAGCAGGTTTACTACCTTGTTAAATGTTTGAACACTTTGGCTATTCTCAGACAAGCACCTGCACTAATATTATTCATCCTTTTACTATTCTTTAAAGAAGGTGGACTGTACTACCCAATAAATACAGTGCTGTGAAAAAGGTGTGTGTTTTCGACATATTTGCATGTATGGATATTTGATCTTCATTTCAACAATACTGATAGATAAAGGTGATCTAATTTAACAAATAACAATGAAAAATATTCTTTGCAATCACTTATTCAACAAAAAAAAGTCAGAAATGCTGTGGACAAAATAAATAAACCCCCTAACTTAAATAGGAAATTGCATTTCTGCTGATTTAAATAGTACAAATGAGTGCATAATGTGATTTTTCAGTGTTATTTTTAAAAATTAGACTGCTTTTATCTATCAGTATTGTTGAAATGACGAACAAATATCCTTTTGTCCAAAAATGTAAACGAACCTCTTCATGGGGCGTACTTACTTCACACCACTGTGTAAAGAACTTATTATTTGTATAAATACCGTGTCCTATCTCTTAAATATGGCATTCTCTACATTGCAATGCTCAAAATAATAAACACCTAACTGGAACAATCCACTTTCTATAAAATCTTAAAAAATGCATTCATTGCAAAAAAACGTTTTATGGCAAGACAAGAGACCTGTAGTCAGAAAGCTCTTCATGTGATACAACTAAGAGGCGACCTGGGTTCTTATGGATATACGGGTTTCTGACGATCTGTGGCCACTCTCAAGCACACTTCTCAAGCCTCCTCCTCCTGCCCAGATCGCACCTTGGCCAGTTTCTCGGGTATGAGCTCTTCCTTGGGTCCCCCGATCTCCTCGTCATCATCTTCCTTCTTCTTCTTCTGGTTCTTCAGCTGCTTCTCCTTCTCTGCGTTCTTCTTCTCCTCCTCCAGCTGAGCCTTCTTCTGCGCTCGCCGCTGCTTGTTCCTCAGTTTCTTCAGCTCTTTATCCGACAGGTTGGCTGCCAAACAAGAATAATAAGGAGAATGATGCCACAGTCCGTGTCTTGTCTTGGAATTTTACGTTTTGTGGCGCATAACTGTTTGAATCACCCATTTTTAAAACACGTTTTTGAATGGATTTTTACTTTCAGTTGCAATTTTCTTTTCTGCTCAAGCTTTCTCTCTGAGAAACAAAAAGCAGCCTTATCATGAGTTAACTTAATAAAATGTTTCAAGCTATATATATAAAGCAATGATAGAATGATGTTAAATCCAACACTGAAAATCCTGTGAATAAAGTAAAACTAAGCCACTGGATGACTTGTTACTGCCACTGCACACTAATTAATTATTTAATGATCTTCTAGTCAAGTTGTTTCTAGCTACAATTTAGGATCAGTGTTTTAGTGTTTGTCACGCCTTTTTTGCGAGTAATCAAGTCAGGTGGGTGCTTTAAATTAAGAATGAATAACAGCCTTATTTTTCATTTAAAAGTACAACTGGGGCTCCTAAGTGACCAAAAGGGTAAAATTGCTTGCTTCTAGCACACATTGGACTCTGTTCCAAAGCTAGAAATCACAGCTTCTGGCCTGGGTCATGTCACTAGCCAGTGGTAACCAGACGTCCCCAATTAGGGCTCACACCTGGCACAGTTCTGTTTTTTTTCTTTTGCTCATAGGCAAGTGTGTAATCCAAGACTCTTGACTCCCAGTAAAGCAGTGTGCACCCTATGACCTCCAAGACACCTGCAGGCTAGCAGTAATCTCAATAAGGGGCACACCCCTCCCCTAGTTACCATTAAAGATTTTGTCCTTACCCGTATCGGCCTCCAGCTCCTTGTTCTCATCAGTCAGGGGGTTGTCATGGAGGGTGAGGTAAATTTCAATGGCCGTTTTGGCCGCTTTGAAGTAGAACGGGTGCATACGCAGCACATCCTCCAGCTTGAGCAGATCGACATACGACCGCAGCGTCATCTTCCTCATGCAGTACGTGTGGAAGTCAAACTGGTCATCTGTGATCTCCACAAAATGCTGGACAGCACAAAGATACAACAAGAGGAAATGAATTACTCATTTCATTTATTTATTTAGGGTTGTGCTTTAAAGTTCCTCGTATTGTTAACTATTTGTGAAGATTGAAAAAAAAAGAACTGAATTCATTAAATACATCAGGACATTTGCTTGTAGCACTTAGTTAAGAGGCTAGGATCCAATGGCTGGTAATTTAATCTGTAAATTTTGTATACTTATCATTTACGCCCGTGGTTCTCAAACTGTGATACGCGTACCACGACGCCCCCAGGTGGTAGGCCAGATGACCCTGTAAATTTGTTGTGTGCACTGAAAAATTGGGACGGGATTTCTTTTTTTCTAATAAAATTAGTTTATGTGTCAAATACACAGCGTACGTACTTAGTTACAACGACACAGCGCGCGCTTATACTTGAATGGACACAAGGTCTACTATGTAATTCTATACCATTGTATAGGAATGCATGCTACGAACTTATGTGGCCAGTTTTATTGAAAACAGTTGTCTTTAGCAAATAGGGAGATAGGAAAATGTGCAGGATTTTGGAACACTGCCAGTTTTCTAAGCACAGGATAGCATGATAGATAACAGAAAAATATTTAAGGACTTTTCCAGGTTAATTTGAAAAAAATACACCAGAGTGGTCCATTGATATAGTGCAACTTTTCACTTAGTTGTCACGAGCACAATAACTAGCTGACGACACGACACGGGTAAAGCATTGTTGTTGTTTCGCCACAATAAACATTGATCTATTGTCTGTCCACCTGCTCGTGTTGGGTTTTAATCAACTATACTATGTAGTCTACAGGTAGTCCAACTGTTTTTCTCCCTTTCTCGAATCTTCCGTTGACTATCCCATGTTTCAATACGGAACGCAACTGTCAGAGTTGGTGTGGATTGGACCCATTATCGCTTACACTATGCTTTCGCTGCGCTGACGTGTCGCTTCTGGTGTGAATTCGGGGTATCTAGTAGAATTATGGATATGGCGGATGATGTCAAAAGTACGTTGACAGAGCACGTTAAGATGAGCAGATGCTTTTCACTGCAATTAGACGAGTCTGTAGATGTTGTTGATTTGGCCAATTTGCTCGTTTACACTAGATACGAGTTTGAGGGCACGTCCCATGAGGACTTTCTGTTCTGTAAGCCCCTACCAACAGGAACTACAGGAGAGCACATATTTCAGCTTCTGAATTAATTTATGGAAGAGAATGGCATTGACTGGAAAAAACACGTCAGAGTTTGTATAGAGTGATGACAGGCAGACACAGCGGTGTAGTTGCACGAATTAGAGAGGGGTTGCTCCAGATATGAAATGGACGCACTGCAGCAGCCACCGCGAGGCCTTGGCAGTCAAGAAAATGCCTGAGGATTTAAAATCTTAGACTGTGCTGTCAAAGTTGTGAATTGTATCAAGGCTCGACCAATGAATTCACATCTGCTTTGCTCAACTAAACAGGCTCACCCCTCTAACTGAAATGGTAAGTGCTCAGTGCTATTTTTATTATACGTGTGTGTGTGAGTGTATGTGCGTGCACGCTTATGTTGGTCATTGAGATTTTCTGTGGTTCCTATGAGAAGATGACTTGTAGGTGCCACTTGGATGTTTTGGTTTGACCAGGGGTGGTACTTGGTCCAAAAGGTTTGAGAACCACTGATTTACACCAAACAGTAGTAGAAAGTCCAAATCTATTGCTATTTCAAATACTTTAAACTGGCACTTTCTTTTACTGGAAATGAAGGCAAAAGATCACAAAAATTCACTCTTGAAAGATGAAGAAATTAATTGGCACCGTAGCTGTGCAGATGAACCTACCCTTTCAATCTCATGGCACTTCTTCAGAGCTTCCCCGTATTTGTTCATGGACTTGTAGGCCAGCGCACATTCTGTCTGGAACCACATGCACTGCATCTCGTTGAGATTCTCCACTGCTGAGGCGCCTTCCTGAGGAGGAGAGGGAAAGGAGGACTCATTGAGAACCAGTCCCATTCCTGACCGATCTCACCATTGGAACAGGTCTTTATTTGTTCTAAAACCCTTCTTCGCACTTAAAAAAATACACCAACTTTAAAACCCAATCAAAAATAAGATCCTTCCAATTTCTGCAAAAAAACTATGACACTATAAAAAAAATAAAAACTGTAGTCACCTATCTGTACAAGCATGCACACACAAGCGTTGTATAAAATGCGAAGAGAATGGCCCCCTACCCTTGTAAACTTGCAGCACATCTCCTCAGCTTCCTTCACCATGTTGGCCTTCAGCATGTACTTGGCGCACTTGGAGTTGATAAACCTGTCCGCGGTGTCCAATGCCTGGGCCTCATCCATCCACCGCGCTGCTTCCTTGATATTGCCAGCGTGCTGTCAGAGACATAAAGACATATTAAGAAACACTACCTCCACAACTACACCCTGTGTTTTGGCCAAGAAATGGATCGCTTCAGTTTGCTTTATAAATTAAATTGCAATTAATACATTCAGGGACAATGTACAACTTAGAAACACGGCATTAGGAATTACTGTCGGGTAGTTTTATCAGTAGGCTACATAAGGCACCTGTCAGGATAGTTATTACACATGACTCATCAATACGAATCTGTATTATACATATAGGAAAGAAATATATGAGAACTTAATGTTACATATCAGAGGGGGTATATAAATGTTTAATATCTCATACAACCCCATTCTTTTGGATAAGACGATAAGCATTCTTTTTAGCATCTACTCAACCATGCCTCCTTTTTTTGGCTTTGAGGTAGGCAACTATACCAATAAAGGCAGGGCAACTGTATCAATTTCAAACTAAGACTCAGTCATGGTAAATAAATCATTAAGCGACCCTTATTGGGTATAGGACATAGGAAAATTAGGTCTCAAGACAATACAGGGAACAGGTCAGAGAACAAAGAAAGACAAGAGAAGAATCTGAGCTATGAAAAGACTCTTCTTTTGGGTAGACCAGAGAGTAACATCACTTCCAGTAATGCGAACACCGAAGAGACCGACCTAGATTTTATGTAAGAGACTGTTGGCTTGAATTTGTGGAAAAAGTTATTGTGGACAAGCTAAAGAAAGCTTATTTAGATCTGCAGTATTTTAAACAAGTCAAAGGGTAACCATTTGTTTAGCATTATTATTAGTGAGTGATTAAGCCCTGCACAAAGCTGTGTATTTACTACACAGTTATTGTGCCAAAGTTGCAAGACTGATTTCTGTTCATTTCTGTAATGTGCTTTTAAGCATTCCACTCACTATTGCCTCCAAGTGCAGGGTGTGAAATTGTTAACTTAAATGCTCGCAAGACAAGCTGGTGTTAGGTCCTCATTCCTATTTTTTAGAACCTCCTTTATTATTTATATCAACAAGGTAAAAAATATTAAAAACAAAACAGAACAAAAAGAAATTCCTCTGTCATTTTATTACCTTGTATATTTTGGCTTTGATAAGGAAGAGCTCTATGAGAGTTGGTGTACTTTCAATAGCAGCATTAATATACTCTAATGCCAGGGCCTGCTCGCCAATCTGATCATAATGCTGGGCTAGGAAGTACTGCACCCACAGCAAAGTAGTAGGGGGCTCTTCTTTACCGTCATCTGCAAAACAAAAATGTGATTTAGTTTACGATAACCATAACAATGATACAACATCTTTGAAACTGTGACTATCAACGCTTTTTCCAGACGTTTTCTGCTATTTCATCCTTAGTGTATACCATGAATTCAAAAAGGAGATTGAGATAAAGTGGCTTGAAAAATAAAATCACATTTGAAGAGGCAGAACTAAGATCATACCAAATGAATCCATGACATTTATAAAGGTTACAAGGTTAATAACTTTAAGATGAGATGTCAGACACACAAAACGGGCTTCTCTTTATTAAAAAATAACAGGTGATTCTAAATGTATTAGCATAATTATCTCATACGCTTGTAAAACTGGAACCTAAATCTTAATTTCTTATTTTTTTGTGCAATATCTGTACAGTGTTTCTGCAAAAATGTAAGCCCCCACTGTATAATGAAACATCCAAGTTACAGAGACCCTTGCTGATGTTTATTGCAGTCCCAGACAAATATATGGGCACCTTCCAGCTATACCTATAAATCATCTATTTCAAAGGTGAAGTTGCAGATGAAAGAGTTGCCATATCCTGTATGAACCTTTATTACTACATTGAATCGCATTCAGCCTACAATGTCCTCCTATCAGTCCTCATATCATTACATACTCTAAGCTACCCAGCCATGTTGTTGAAATTGACATCTGGGCTTCTTTCATGAAACAACTGGATGTAATCCTCTGATCATTTATCTTCTTACCACCAAATAAGAAAGATACGCACCAAATGGCCACCCAATGAGAAACAAAAATATGCTACAACAAAGACATACAAATTAATTTCTCCACCCTGAATTGATCTATGCCTTTAAAACTGTTTGGTTTCAGTTTGTGAAATACAGAAAAGGGATTGAAGCTGGGAGATTGAGTTATCCATTTATTTCTCACGATGCCACTTAATTAACAATTCTCGGAATTAAATTTGCTTTGGAACATAGGCATGCTAGAATGTCAATTGTTTGCAAAATTTGAACCTGCCTGGCAACAGAACCTCAGTGTTTGGCCAAAATGTTCAGGTAAGTGTTGGAATTCAAGATGACCCCATATCTTCAAAAAAGCTCCAGGACTCACAGATGTAAAACTATGCGAACACTCACCAGACCCCACCAGTCCATATTTCACAGTGGTCATAAGCATTTTCTCAACAAGAGCATTATTTGTCTTGCACCAAAGGCGGATGAATGTGTCTCAATTTTTCTTTCATGTGACCATACGACACAGTTCCAATTATCGTTAAGACAGAGCTTGGCAAATCTGAGTCATCTTCATAATGGGGGTTCGTCCTTACAACCTACTCATGAATGTCGCTTTCAAGCCAATGACATCAAATAACAGTTCTGACACTTTTCTATCTGCTAGATACAATCTGTATTGGAGAATGCGGGCTTTTGATTTATAGCTGCTTCCTGAACCACTTGTCTCATGGTTCATGGTGGTGAGATTTATCACTACACATGTATCCTTAATAATGGACGCTACCGCGGAAGGCGGTAGATTTAGCTTTTTGTGGCTTCTGTTATAACAAACCCCGACAGGTGGAGGTCAAAACCCATTTGCCTGCAGCCTTTGGTGAGCTCACTAACAAGGATGATGCACACTTGTAATGAATGTCTCCCACGTGTTACCTCCTTTTATGCCTCAGGGAAACAGGAAACCTTCAGTGGTCTCTATATGGTTCAACTGAACTTGCCAAAGAGCAGAAAAATATCTGCAGATTTTTGCTGGATTTTATTTCTACCAGTACTGTACTGGGATGTGAATAAATGTGACCCCTGTACATTCTGGAATTTGATTATAACAAATATGACTGCTCTGTGCAACGCGTTTACAGAGATTTTTTAGGAACAACTTATACAATTGCTAACTTGATCTACTAAACAATGGTTTTTGTTCCTATTTCCTCAGAAGTATGCGTGGATCTAGAGGGCACTGCACATGTTGGAGTTAAGAGTCAAAAATATATTTAGTAAGATTTAAACATGTTTAAACAATGTTTAAACATTTAAACCACAACTGCTTAGGTCAAATATTTCACACATTAATCATAACTAAAAAGGTGACAAAAATGATCCTGCCAGTTTTGGTGACTGATTTTAATTAGCCTTTTCATTTAAGGTTAATTTAACAAACCTTATTTGAAGGACCCCAAACAATCACCATCTCCAATAACCTGGCAGTTTTTGCAAAACTTGAGTTAGAATTTGTTCTTATTCACAACCATAAACATAAAAAATAAATCAGCAACATATTCATATTTAAAAACCCTTCTCTTGACTTACCATTTTGATTGAACATTCGGCAGCTATTTAAAGTTGTTTCATAACCAACTACCAGTTCTTCTATTATTGATACCTGCAAAAGCCAAAAAAACACTTTTTAGACATTTACAAAATCTAAAAGGACCAAACAAAATTTTCACATAATCAATGGAAAAAACAAATTGTGAATTTCAGATTTCATGTAAAAGCAAGTTAGCAAGCTAAATAGTTTAAATAGATTTAAGAAATTAATTAAAAAATGAACTTTAGCAAATTTAATCAGTATACATTTTCTAAATTTATAAGGTAAAATGTAACCATTACTACTTAGACACAAATTCTAAACAGTTAACAACTCACTGTAGTCACAAAGTTTTTAAAAACCACCACATAAAATAGAGAAACAAAGCAAAGGCTGATTCTGCATTTGTGCAGGTGTCTCCTTTATCCCAGATCAGCCTGTTTACATATTTTCAATTAATGTTTTAGATAACACAAATATGTTACACGGTGTACAATAATTTTCATGAAGGATGAAACAAACAGCAGCTTTCAGACTTGACTGAAATCCCTTGATTTCAAATATTGCCTTCAAGGCCCTTACCTTTTCTTTGTCGTGGTATAGAGACTTCAACGTCGTAAAAACTGGAGGACAGCCTTTGCTGAAATTCATTCTTAAATATTTATCCAAGCATTCCCTAAATTTTTCACCTAATCAAAGAGAAAAACAACTGAGCAGAATTAGCAATTCCATTAACACTACCAAAATTATAAAGTCTTACTAATTCTTAAAACATTTTTTTAAATGAGGTCCTCGGTCACAAAGATTCAGTAAACATCTACACAGGAACAGTCATAAATGATTAGGTGCGTGTTGTCCCAAAGGTGAGTACCTCTTATGTAGACGCTTAAAATAATTAGCACATCATTAAAACAGTTATCTGTATCTAATTAAGACTCTCATGTAACTTAAGTACAGTTCATCTGAACAGAGTTATTATTAGAATAATGCATGTGAATGGACTGGGAATCTAAACGCAAAAGTGTGGTACACTTTGACCCACTACACTGACTAAAGGATGAGGCAGAGATTGAGAATGTATTCGGACATGTAGAAGATACGGCGTGCATAAGCAATCGTTTTTGAGAAGAACATAACATACATTTATCGTTGCATATCATTTGCATAATGCAGAATGTATTTAGTATATTCGGTCCATTTGTGCACTTGTACAGTATGCATGCACCTGTAAGGATCATATAAGCTTTAACATAACTATATTCGTCAATATTGTATACATTTTCTTGACCATTTAGCTGACTGCTACACCTAGCTCATGTGCCAATTTTGTGTTGGTCTCTGATGTCTAAAAATGCACTGTAATGTAAAAATTAGCTTGAAATTCAAAATTGCAAAAAGCTACCTTACATTACAAGTCAACTCTATCATTAAACACTTAGCTGTTTCAATACTAGAATGAATAAAGACAAAGATTGGACAAACAATCACAACACCCAAATGACGTACCCGATAAAAAGTTTAAAGGCAGTCTCCTAGGCACCAAGCCTTTAGGATATTTAACCCAGGCCTCTTCATAGATTTTCTGCTTTTCTTCTACACTTGCTGAAAAAAAAAACATACATTTTAGAAAACAAATTAATGAATCTAATGGCTCACGAATTTACATTTTATTTACCCAGTGGGTGAAATGCAACAAAACACTAAAAGATAACCATAACATTCTCTCTAGAAACACGAACAGTCTGTGTTCTTAAGGCAGCTGTTGGTGAAAAGGAGTCTAGTAGCTGATTCTTCAAACTCAAAACAAGCACACAGCAATCAATTAATACTACAGTCAAGTAGCTTGCTTTCTTAGGTCTCAGCCAGTTGTGGGATTGTGTACAGTGAAAATCTAAAATTACAATTTAAGGCTGTGGATCATCACTGTACTTGAGAGCCGGCAATGCCAATCAGAACTTTCATGCAAGAGCAATGTCTAAAGACCATGACTGAATTTTATTAAAAGCACATTTGAAACATACAATCTTAATACTACATACACACATGATGGATCAATATTAAAGAGTTCACAAAACATGCAAAAAGGGGGCTGTGTGAAATACTGATGTTTGCAAACATCTCAAATATTTGTCCTGAGTGACAGTTCAAAGAGGGCTAACCTTCTAAACTCTATAACCAGGCACCCAACCTTTCTGTATTTCAAAGTTAAATGTATATTAAACTGCACATTGATAATCAGGTGGTTTCACATCAATTTGGTTTCACACAAAGCATTGAAATCCTAACACACACAGACTATTATACTCATCTGTTAGATCTGGAGGGAGCACTTTACTAATTAAACATTTTTTTATGTCAAAGGCAGATAACTGCAGTGGTGGCAAATGATTATTATGGGATATTATTTTAACAGTGCAAAACCAATTTCTTTTAAAAATTGCAACTGAATTGAAATATTAAATATTATGGCAAACAGCCCTCAACTGATACAGACTGTACAGAGGTACACACTGTGTAAAAAGAGAAGCTCTCAAAGATGCTCATTCAGCCCTTAGGTTGGCCTGATCAGTTGGACTTTACCAGTTCAAGCTTGGGCTTGTCATTCAGCAGCTGTGATCCATACTCTTCAAGCACTACTTCCCCATTGGCTGAATACCTCCAAGACTGGGTGGGTTCAAGCCAGCCAAGTTAACCTTGAACCTGTCTTGCATTAACGACCGATGTGATTCGAACAGTGTGTTTGAACGGATAGGCAATATGGAACGGTTTTTAAGACTAGATGGTCAAAATCTCTTTAGAACTGGTAAGAGCACCGTGGAAAGTAAAGGTCAGTTTATTAGCAATGGGTGTGTACAAAGAAAAAAAAATGGTTACCATTTATCTTCAGATGGATTCTTTAGAACTGTCAAATAAATGTTCTAAAAAGACAGGACAGATACGGCTTCTGTGGCATGTCAGGGTTTTGTATATCTCTGCTTTGGAAAAAGTCAACCTGAGCTCTTTCTAAACCCTTCTGCTTCATCAGCAATAACATTAATTCTTTCACCAAAATATTCTTCTTCTTTCCCCCAAACCACGTGTGCTCTTTCATACCAGGTTTGACCTTCACAATGGGCAGACCTTTGCTGCACAACGTGATTAAGCTTTTCCTTCTGCATCACTTCAAAACAAGACACAGCTGAATGCACCTGGTGAAGGAGCTCTTACCAGGTTTAAGGGCCTTCTCTAGGCCATGGTAGTAGGACCAGTTCTCTGGGTTGCGCTCCTGTAGCCTGCGGTATACGTCTGCTGCCTCCTCCAATCTGTCCAGTTTCAACAGTAGGATCCCTACAAGGCAGGACCACATAAGTAGGGCTTTGTTAGACACAACCATCAGATTGCACTGCATTTGCATTGCTCTCAGTACCTTAAGGGGCTAAATATTGTAAAATGCAAGTTGGAGTTTAGCATTCACTCCAAAAACAGTCTGGGGATATTATAAGACAAGATGAACCTCAGTGATGTTATATCATTACACAACCCAGACAAACCTCTCCAAATTGTGTCTTATAGAATACCTTTTGTCTCCTCCACCGCCAGCTTGTCACAGATCTGTTTCTCATAAGTGGTGAGGTGCTCGAGAGCTTCTTTGTAAAGGCCGGCTTCTCGAAGAACTTGGTTTTGATATAGCAGCAGCTCACTGTACTCATAATCCACTTTATCAGGAGACGTCTGGGAAAAAAAATACATGAACTGATTAAGAGATGGAGAAACTGCAACAGTCACTGGAAATAAGGAATTAATTTGGGGATTACAGCAGAAAGAAAAAAATATTTGAGGAGATCACTGCCAACAGAGAGTGATCCACACAAAGCCTGGAAGATTCCCACAAAAGTGAGTAAGAGCTTTCCATTTCCATTTCTTTTCATGTTTTTATTTTCTGAATTGAGCATTTAAATATATTTTTTTTAAGTCAACAGGCCCTTAACTGTGTTTTTAAACTAGGGCTAATACAAAAATAGAGCAAATGGACTAGTGAGTTCTGTTAACTTATCTTCACTGACCTAAGATCTGATGTTAAAGAGAACGAAAACAACAATTCAAGGAAAGAGCATCTTATCAGGAGAGCTACAGATATGCTGTGCCATTGTGCTGTTTTAAGTGCTTATTGAAATACTGGGGGGGACGGACCTCTTTGAAGGTATGTGCCCTTGCAGTTTGTGACTACACAGCTAATATTTAAATACTTTAAATCAGAATGCCCTTTTGCTGAACAAGTTAAGGAAGGCAGAATGCCGTCGTCTAAGCACAATACTATCACTTGTTTTCAAGTTGGCGCAAAAACCCTACAAATAGAAAACGGAAATCGGTTAAAAATACATCAGTACGTCAGCACTGAAGTCTACAGTTTTGCTAAAGGACAGAAAAGAAAGGGGCAATTAAATCAGGGCCCCTTGGCAATTGTGAGTCAGTAATAGCCCCACTCCTGCACCCTGCACTTTTATATGACCTCAATCTGCGTCGACAGCTGCTTTGTTTCTTTGCCGACTAATTCTCTGGTCTCTAGTTCACCCTATGGAACTCAGAGGGCACAATGCTCATCACAGACATCCGTGATGTATGCAACTTCTGTGTAACCAGTAGGTAACTTCTGCTGTAATTAACCTGTGCTGCTCAAAATATCAGGGAGACTAATTCATAATGGATTTACTAAGCTTTTGGAATACAAATACAAAAATATTCTGAACAATATTGTTTTTGTGGAAACAAAAGGAAAAAAACAGGTAAACAAAAGTAGACTGTATACAGAAAAGGGGGGCCGAGAAACCTAGCTAATCAGAGAAGTAAAGATGCCGGAGATCACAAAGTATCTGGCCCTGCTGTCCCAGTTTCTGTGCTCATAAAACATAATCTAGTAATGTCAGGCTTCCAAGCGTATGGAACAACATAGCAAGTCCTGTGGTTGAAGTTGAAAACCCGTTTTCCTCTATGAAACAGCTGAACAAGATTCTCAATTAGCAAACAGCAACCAAATTTCTGAGCAAAAACTCATTTTCTATTTCATATGACTCCTGCTTTTGGCAAAGCAGGTCAGGTACACTTCGTAACAAAGAAGGTTACACCAAAATAACACTGTAAATCAATGTTTCTCATAGACCATCCTTTACAGCTAAATCTAAATCATGTATAAATCAACCTTCAGTACAATTCAAGCTTTATTACCTCCTAGGGAGAACTTTTTTGTGGCAGATATCAACACAACAAAAACAAAGAGGAGAACAATATTTCAGGAGATAAAAGCTTCATTTTATATAAAGTAATTGCAGAGAGGATGTCTGATTTCCTAAGCCTAATTCCATTACTCCTTGGGGCACAGGGGTGTCTCCCAGATGGGAGGGGTGTAAATTCACAGAGAAGGGGGGTGAGCCGCACACTCTATAATACTTTGGAAACCTTTTATGTAGAGGGTATCTAGGTCAACCTGACTTGCCCCAATGATCAGTAGTATCATTTTCAAGGACACCTATTTCTTTAAAATTGGAAGTGTCTCTTGGCTTTATGGCAACAACCCCTGAAAGGCGTGGGAGAAAGAAAGACCTGTGGACAACCCTCCTCTGACAGGCCGGCCCGTGCTTTGACATTCTGTAAGATGCCTGACAGGAGGCGCTAGAGGTTCCAACTCAACTCTGAATTACTGGTCTAAATGCAAACACAGCAACCAAAACGCATAACCCCAAAATCCACATGCCCCAGCTCTAAGAAATGTTTAACGAACACAAAGTGTTTTTCAGTAATGAAAATTCAGAGCCCCTTGTTACCTGTTGCGTTTTTCTGAATTCTTCTAAAATCTTTGCAGCCATTTCATAGTCTTCCAAAAGGTGATATGCTATTGCATAGCCAATCCACGAGGCTCTCTGTGCCGGCCGCAGCTGAAGCAGCTGGTACCTGGTTTCCTGCCAAATTCCAAAATTAAATAAAACAATGACATCAAACCTCAGCATTATAAAATCAATCAATTTATTTACTCTACCACCTTTCGCAAACAGTTGGCCACACAGTGCTTTACAGAATTTTACAGACGTTGGCAATATTGCTGGGGCTCCCAGGGTCCCATGACTGCCACCCTACAGGTAATGGGACTGTGGTAAATAAATTACAGTTTTGGACAAATATACACTACAATTACCTGATATGCAATGAATTGTTGGCTATTGTTTATGGTTTGGGTCAGATCATCTGAAAAATAACATTTATGCCTAAGAAAACAAAATTAAGATTTTGCCTTAGAAAATTTTCAAAGATGGGGAACCCATTTACCCTCTTTTCCCAAAGAAAAGGAACTGCAAAGAGAAGGAAAAAATAAAACAGAAAACACATTTATGTGTGACTGTGTGGAGATGTTTAAAATTCTACAGCACTGAGCATAGTTAATGCTGATTATTTCCGGCTGATCACCAGATACCAGGATACCCGAGCACAGCACTTAAGTGGAAATGGAGCAGAAGAACTGGAACATATGAGGAATGGACTGTAAATTCAATCAACCAAGACTTCAAATGTAGAAAGAAAATTAGTCGAGTGTTTATACTCACATATTAGCTGCTTGCATCAGCTGTTACTACATGAGGCATGTTTTTCACTAACCAGGTGTTGTACTGACTAATTTAATACCCCTTAACTTGTTTCAATGGAAAGCAAAATTCTGATAATAAAAATTTAACTAAATATTTAAGAAGCCTGTGAGCACAAGATAATGCCATATAGAGGATAGAGGACGAAGGTCAATGGGAATTCTAATAGAGCAGCAACAAACGAATATTTTAATAACCGATTATTCAGGCGAATATTACAACGCTTAATTGATTAATCGGCTTAGCAGAAAATTATAGCTGTGTAAATGAGAAAGGCTGTGACAAATAATGTTTGGCATTGTTCAGTTGCCATATACTTTTATTCAATAGAAGAATGAAAAACCCCAAACTCTGAAAAAGTTTCAACTTAAGTTCATTAACATCTTCTTACTTCTTACAGCATTCTTTCACTCTTAAATTTCAGGAAAATACTTTTCTTCTTTTTTGTACAAAAACAAAATTCAAAATAATGTTCAGAGTATAAAATAAAAGCGGACTAAAAAGTTCAAAGTTCAAAATAAACTTCAAATAAGTCACTTGTAATCCAACTGTGTACTCAGCACAGCAAGTAAGTAATATTTTGATTGACTGTAGGATTTGCTAATATGAGCTGTGGTGATGAACATTGATCAATAATAAACATGTAGATTATCTCTCGGCTGCAGTATCATTTAACTGGGTTAACACCGTAGTCTATTCTGATCGTATTTTTATTTTACAAGATGAGCTATATATGACGGAAGTTCACGTGATGAATGAATGGATTTACAGTGTAAGCTATTTGTTTTTAGCCTAAATCATTTTACATAACCCAATCGATGGAACGCTATCACAGGGTGAGTTGCTGATTGTTAAACAATATTTCAAATAGACAAATGAGTTGGAGCTTGTGGTACTGTATTTCGCCATTGCTAAATACTTATTATTTAGCAGAAGCCCATTCTAATTACCTGTAAAATTTGATAGGATATGGTGAGCTTCAGTGATTTTGGTAAGGGTAGCTCCTTCTGTTAACTACTCTGACCGTTCGAACAACGGGTAACTCATCCTGAGCAGGTAGCTCAGTTTGTCAGAACACTGCCCTCGCCACCGAACACAATGCATTTGCACGCATGTTGTACTGCAATGGAATCCTAAATCAACCTTGCATATTCTGCATGTTACGGTTTTATATTTTAAGAAAATGTTCCCAAACTTTTCTTCTTTTTGAACTTTCTGCCATTATTGTTGTTTTGTTTTTTTAACATGTTCTATAGTTACGATGGTCTAGCCACATTGCTGCCCTCTTCAGGTTAAGACATTAACTCGCTGGAGATTGGAGGCCCTTTTGAAAATGTAAGCGAAAAATCGACAACGGAAACATTTTTCAACAATTTTTTGTCGGCATTGTCGACAATATCGAATAATCGTTACAGCCCTAAATTCTGACCCTATCTTTACACTGCCAGTCCAAGACCTAAGTAAAAGGGACAAAATATTACTGAAAAACCATCAAAATGGAAAACAAATCTCCTACATTTAATTGCATCGTTTAATTCAAAAACTGTATTCCTAGAAAAAAAAAAACGAAATGTAGGCAAATGGAATAAAGAATATCACACGGCATATTTTTATTGCAAAGAGAGTTAAATGATTTATTGAGTAATGCTAAAAATATATTGCTGTGATATTTGGGGGTCAAATATCTAACAATTTCTATGCAAAGATCTGGATTTTAAAATGGTCTATTATTCAGACAGTCTGAAAATAAAGAGGTTTCTGGGCTCTATGGTGAATTTGTCATTCCCCGCTAAAACTGCACTGCTCTGACAGTTTCTCAAATTAGTTATTTTTCTCATTTACTTGACTCTCATTCTGCTTCTACTACCATGTTCTGGACAGACCAGGGGTCGCTATTTATCCCCAAGGACGTGACTACACACTCCTTTAGCACTTCAGTTCAGTTGTTTGTAAAAGTTATGGGAATGCTTTTAATGAAGAAATTCTCACAGTGCAAATGATTAATTTCAGACTTTTGAAGGCCTAATTCTTAGAAGTACATACAGAATAGAGTACATACAAAATATAAGTACATACAAAAAGTTTACATACAGAAATGTCTTTACAGAGGTATACTAGCAGTAGAAAGATGAGACTCTGAAAAGCCTGTAAGGTTGGCTTCAGGGGAGAGCGAGATATGGTGGCTCAGGAGTGCACATCTCATTTTAAAAGATGTTAGGAAGGCGTCCAAGGGACTGTGTGTTCCAACGGCCTCCCATGTTCTTTTGCTGATAAGGGCTTTTGTACGTTGGAGAGTATATCAGATTCATGTAACAACGTTGCAGAGGCTACTGCTCTTCTGTCAGCACTCACCCTGTAACCCTCAAGGTCCCTCATCTGAATCTGCAGCAGGGAGAGGTCCCTCAGAATCTGGAGATTGTCTTTGTCCCATTTCAGTGCATTTCTGTAACATTTGATAGCTTCATCATACTTCTTGTCTGACCTTTGCAGTAGGCCGTAGACATGCCAACCTGAGAAACCTGGTAAAGGAAAATACACTCCCCAAAACAGCACACGGTATGAGGGAAGACTGAACTGGAAGGGTGGGGGGCAACCTTTAATAAAAACATTCCATTATTTTCCTTAATATGGTATAAAAGAGGAGTGAATATTCAGTGCTTTTGAAACCCTACTAAACAAGGGTAAATGGGATGCAGGTAAAATGTTCCAATATCACATTAATACTGTTTTCCAGCAGACGACGCAGAATCTAATCTGGGATAAAATATGCTGAGGTGGTCTTAATCCTCTTTATGAAAAACCTGCTCTGCCAGCTTTATACAGAGGGATGAGGGAAAGGTGAAGGTAGGTGAGGCAGAGCTACACAGCCAACATAATCCTTGTTTGCTGTTACAGCATACAGAAAACTCAATTTTCATACCAATCCCTGCTTTTTTCCTGAACACTATCCAGACATTGTGGATGTGGTGTTATTCTTGCTACAGGAAAAGCAAAATACCTGCAAATAATATGGATACAAACTGATGCATCTCAAGTGTATTAAAATGGATTGGGAGTGAGTCAAGAAACTGCTAGATGAATTCTGTTCGTTATTGACCATGATGGGGTCAACGCCAGCGATGTACAATTCAACGGAGAGCATATTACAACTCTGAACCAATTACCTGTGGTATATGGACAGCTATGACAAATGAAACTTTATGGAATATGTACTAAGGGGAGTGATAGATGGGTTTTCAAGTTAAAGTATCTATATGAAAGCCCATAATACCAACTGTGATGCCAAATTTGTTTTTGCCTGCAACAATAAGTATAATGAAAGCTGGGGGTGTTGCTATTTGACAAAGCAACTTGAGTGCAGAACTTTGCACCCACCTGCCAAGAATTTGGCATATCATATTCTAACACCTGTGCTCCCCTAGTAATGTATTTCAGTGATGTTCCTTACAGCAATTGCAAAATGTACCGCAGTGGAAAACCAGGGCAACCAACTGAATATGGCAAATATATTTCTCTTTAAGAGATACACCACCTTTTTTCCATTTGGAATTTACTAAGATGATGAAATGCATATATAGCACTTTTCTGGACACTCCACTCAAAGCGCTTTACAGGTAGTGGGGACTCCCCTCCACCACCACCAATGTGTAGCATCCACCTGGATGATGCGATGGCAGCCATAGTGCGCCAGAACACTCACCACACATCAGCTATCAATGGGGAGGAGACCAGAGTAATGAAGCCAATTCATAGACGGGGATTATTAGGAGGCCATGATTGGTAAGGGCCAATGGGAAGTGTGGCCAGGATGCCGGGGTTACACCCCTACTCTTTTCGAGAAACACCCCGGGATTTTTAATGACCACAGAGAGTCAGGACCTTGGTTTTACATCTTATCCAAAGGACAGTGCCGTTTTATAGTATAGTGTCCCTGTCACTATAATGGAGAATTAGGTCCCACACAGACCACAGGGTGAGTGCCCCCTACTGGCCCACTAACACCACTTCCACCAGCAACCTTAGTTTTTCCCAGGAGTTCTCCCATTCAGGTACTGACCAGGCTCACACCTCCTTTGCTTCAGTGGGTTGCCAGTTGTGAGCTGCAGGGTGATATGGCTGCTAGCAAATACATTTTGTTATTCTTAGAAGAACATATCATTGAACAAATGTTTTGTTTTTGGTATCTTGCTATGCAAAGTGAGAATGGATCGTTGCCTTTGCTTGATGCCATTCATTGAATCCATTCTTGATAAATGGAGAATCTTGTACCTATTTTTTTTACAAAAGGTTAGTCTTTCATAATTTAAGTTGAACTAAGAGAACTTGTCTAACTAGGATGCTGCCATAGAGGTTCTGTGTACAACCTACTATTTAACAAAATAATACTTAAAAACAGTAATGCATCCCTCTATTTAAAACAGGTTCAATGTTTTTACTAAAAATAAAAGCCAAAAACCAGAAATGTTTACAGGATTCATTTCTGTTGACTAAAATCACCCAAGTGTGAGGCAGCATGACACCCTTTGGTCATGGATGTATTACACTTCAAATTAGAAAATACAAGCAAGAGAATGCTACGTGGGACAGAGCTCCATTGGTTTATAAGCCCACCACAGTTAAATACCTTGTCACCAGCCAGTGTCTGGGTAAATCGAACAATTCAGAGTAGGAAAAGTAACTGTGCTTTTGAGCACTTTTAGTCACAAGTGCACAATGAAGCTTGAATATTAGTCCAGACCAGAAAGACAACACCACAATGGCTTGCTACAAACTGAGCTCGTATAAAGGAAGTAAAATTAAACAGAGGAAGGCTACTAAACTCTGGTACCTTCCTAGATTTGTAATGAAAACACCCAAATAAATGACGAGAGGGCCATCTTAAACCACTCGATGCTAGAAGCAGGAGATTCCAGAGAAAGTGGGAGCTGGATGGTGTCGCAGACAGCAAAGATGCTCAGCTCTCGAGCTCTTGAAAAGGATACATACGTGACTCTTGAGATCATTGCGCAGGCCTCGTCTTACCAACTCATATGCTTCCTCCTTCTTGCCCAGGCAGTTCAAGGTTAAACCCTTCATTGCTAGAGTCTCTGAAAAAGGAAAACATTGCAATTTATTAATCAGAGTAAACATCCATAGCAGTCTGAAATTATGTTATAAGGGCAATAAAGCAATTCCTATTAAATATCCGATTAAAGCAAAACTGA
Organism: Lepisosteus oculatus; assembly: GCF_040954835.1. Lineage (NCBI taxonomy): Eukaryota > Metazoa > Chordata > Actinopteri > Semionotiformes > Lepisosteidae > Lepisosteus > Lepisosteus oculatus. Next base: position 40,014,683 of record NC_090696.1, on the reverse strand, counting down.
AAGGGAAACAGCCTTCAGTACAGATTTAAAAAGTACAGACAACAGTCACAGTAAAACCATCCATAAAAAGCAAAAAAAATACACAAAATATAATGTATCTCAAGAACCAAAAGTGGCCACACAATTTCACTTAATCTAAATTTTAGATATTGGAGTCATTTAGATATTTCCTCTGGATTGCCCAGCTCATGCCATAACAACTTTCTTCCATGTTCTATTTTGATCCTGATAAGCACTCTGAAGATACAGTTCAGCAAAAAAATGCACAATGGATTTGTCGATTTTCATGAAAGTTGAAGGTGACATTCTTGTTAAAGTCAACAAGTCAAGGTGATGACATTTAAAATCACTGTAAGATATCTTTAATTTTAGTATCTGTCGTATGAAGTTGAAGGGAAGCATCTGCCCTCCTTTGATCACTAACTAAATATGCCGTTACCATGGAGCTGACCTTGCAATTTTCATGACGCAACATAAAAATCACATGAAAATCATCAGCATTAGAAAACTGATGTTGAAATTCAACTTGGAAAACCATCAAAATCAAAGGACTGTAAGTCAACAGTGTCATGGAATACAGGGCAATACTGATTAATCAAATGCAGTCCTTGAAAAATGAAAAGTAAGTCTTTTCAAAATGTTAGTTTTGTATTAAAATGGCAAAAACAGATTTTAAATTATAATTATCAGAAAATGTATGACCCTAACTATTTGACTGTGACTCTTAAAAATAACATCGCAAACCCATTGTATCAATAAGAAGAAAAGATTCAGTATATCAATTTTTCAATTCTCTGCAGAAATGGTTTACATAAATTCTTCAGCCTTGCTGTTTAACATCATAGGTAACATGCCAGTAGAGTCTGCGAAAGGCTGACATTGCTAATTTTCCATCAAGACACAAAGGCATTTTGACAGTGCTGAGTAACAAATTTAAGCTGCAGAAGGATCCGTTTCTTTCCTTAGAAGCAAAATACCGGAAGCTTTTTTCCATTTGACTGTCAAGTCATCATATACCTACAGAGCTAATTTTAAGAACCACACTCTTGCCTCAAACGTATGTGTGGATAACCACTAATTAAAGAAACCTGTAGATCCTGAAAAGGCATTTCTCTTTACCAGATTAATCATCAGCTAGCAGCAACTATAAATCTCCTGTTTTGGTCAAAACTATGTTTACCTACCTCCATGCTCAGCAAACTTGGGGTTAGAAAGGATCTGTTTACAGAACTTCAGGCCATTTCTGTACTGCTTGTGTTCATAACATCTCTGCAAAAAACAGGAAGAACAAAAACATTAATTGCAGCAAGACAGCAGTAAAAAGGCAAGAAAGAGTTTGAAGAACATTAAGAACTACCACAAGTATCCAAGTGTGCTTATCTTGCAATAATAAGTATTCAGCATTTCCCCATATTTAATAATACTTACTGTGACTCCTATTTTATAGTGCTTTGAAATCCTTTTGGATCCTTTTTTACATTCCATAAAGGACCCATTTCAATCACCGCTGATGTACAGCTGCCACCTGGGTGACCTGTAGCCCCACTAGACAGCAGAAACTTAAATTAACAGCTTCTCCTATAGCACTGTGACGCAGTCACCATACTGGAGCAGTGGCTTGGGAATTTCAGACCAGATGGAAGAGCGCCACCTATTGGTCCACTAACCAATGCTGCTGCTACTTATAGCAGCAACCTGATTTTCCTTGCAGATCCATCCAGATCCATCATTGAGATTTAGCTCAACCTTGACTTTTCTCCTGAAATATTAAGAGATCAGCTTACAGGGTGGTCAATTTGCTGTTCAATTTATCTTATTGATAATGAATCCTAAGTACCACAAAAAATATTCTGTATAACTTCCAAGGGTAGACAGATCTAAATATTAGTATGTCCATTTTCAAGCATAATTAATTTGCTGCTGTTATAATGAGATGATTTCACTTCTGAAAAGCATCTTGTTCTAAAGCAGCTTTGTCTCATGTAATATGATACCACAGTGTGTCTTTGAACAGGGTGGATAATTTTTCAAACAGACACATAGCCATAGCAACGACTCCAACATACTGATACTCTTTATCACCTCTGTTTTTATTTTTATTTCAATATTTGAATGCGATTCCAAGTAGTAATATATACTTCTTTAACCAGGTAAAGGCAATTGATGGCAAATTCACATCAAGAATGTTGACCTGGAGGTTTGAATCCTCCCAGGATTCTTTAAACACAACGTTCTAATCACAAGTGCAGAGACCCGAAACTGTGGGCGCAGAACAGAAATTGTGAAAATTATGTCATGAAAAAAAGTTAACTTTAGAAGGAAACGAGTAAAACGCTGACCACAGGATCTGAACAAGATGGCTTGTGTTACAAAGTTCAATAATCAAGCCTAGACTGAGCTCAGGCAATAAACAGTTTTGCTGAATTACAGAAGAAAGCAAGTCTATAAAGTTCCTGCTGGAAAAAAGGGCTTTTTTAATTGATGAAGCAGTAAATCACTGGTTGTAAACTCCAACAAACTGGCCTACAGTTAAGGGAACTTGGTTTCTGCTAAAAACAACCCATTCCATATTATCAGATATCTATTCATCCATTTTCTCACTTCTTTATCCAATACAGGGTCATGGGGGAGCCAGCAACCAACGGGTACAAGGCAGAATACACCTTGGACAGGATCTCAGCCCACTACGAGACATCACTTATAACAAATATTAATAAACAATCAACCAGGAAAGGTAATGAACGACATATTCACATTCACAATGACAACCAGGAGTATGCCTTTTTATATAGCTGTGCCTCCACACAGTTCGTAATTCTAGCTGTGCCACACCCACAGACAGAAGCCAGGGATCTTCCAGTGTCAGCACACCGCCTATGCAATGCAGCTGGTTGAAAGGACAGCTTCCTGTGCCACTGCTGACCCTGCTCCGGCGGCACTGACTGTCTCGGATACGATACGTGGGGCTGTCCTCAGGCTGGCACTGAAGCTCTGCTCCTCACGGCTTTCATCAGAAGTGCTAGACCCAAGCAAAACAGTCCGCTTGGCAGCACAGGACATTGGGTCTTCAACTCTTCCCAGAATATGCCGCTAACAACTCAGTGTGAGCAGTAACTGTTAGTCCCAGACACAGCATCAAAGGAAATTAAATCACAGTTATGTTGTTTGAGTTATCATGTAAAAAGGTAAAACATATTATACATTTAGTAAACATAACCCTGTAAAACACCATAGGTTTGTCCATTTTAACAGTATTAATATGTCATTAAAATATTACTATGTAAAAAGCCTTGTAATACCTCATGTATAATAGTTTTTGGCACAAGGTAAAATCCATGTGCTTGCTCACCGTACGAATATCGAGGTAGCCGTATGGTCAAAATAAGAACAGTATTAACCCAAAGTAACCTCTCAAAATTCCCTGGTCTTTAAAGACATCCGGAAATAACGTGACATAAAATAAAAAACTTGTATAAAAAACTGTAAAACAATCACAGTATCACATACACACTCCAACAGGTATTTATGTGAATAACACAAATGACATAAGATTCATGAAACTGATCACTAAATCAGCACAAATGATATTAAGAGCATTTGTGGCTTTTAGATCACAGCATCAACATGCTGTACACTGTATTCTATACATTCTGAAGATCAAAGATTGCCTACCTGTGGACAATTCATTTAAAATATTCAAGCACTGACCTCTAAGCATTGGGAATGTACTGGCCTGAGTTAAGAAATGTTATTCTTTCTGTAAGAAGAGATTAATCGATTCATTACCTCTGTCCTCAAACAAAGGATCAGCGTCACAACCAACACTAATTTAATCATTTTCTAAATCTGTATCAATGAAAGCCTATCAAGAGTTATGAATTGATTTTAAATTAATTATTTAATCCAAGGCAGGCTGTTCATGTTAACTGGCATCTCAACATTGCTCACCACTGCACATTGTCTAAGTAAAAGCCTGCCATTTCAGGTTACAGAAGATATTACGAGTGTTTTGTGTCCATATATAAATTATGTAACATCTAAGAGATGCAACATAAACAGCTTTTGTTTAAGCGACGCAGAAGTTTGATATACTGCACTTATATTTTGAATATACTGAACTTGAAAAGTTCCATGTGTTTTTGTTACAATTCTGTACAAAAAAACATTGTGTTCTTTAACTATTGAAATCTCCCTTTAATTTTGGCAATTGCTTTATGAGATTTGAACTCAATCGCACCCAGACACAATAGCTTACTGTTCAGGACTATATTTATAGTGTTTCAAAGAAAAATGTTCAGAGACTGAATTTGACAGCACTGCCAAATGGGTTATCAGAAAATCACCTCTAAAATTAAGTGTGGCACCACAGACTTCACAAAGCAGTGCACACATAACTTATCTTGGTTTTAATCTGATACAAATTCTTCTTCCAAAGAAGGATGGCCAAATTTTTATTCTAGTAATTGAAAACACACAAACATAAGTCACCATATGCAAAAAAGTTTTTCCAAGTTCTTATTAAGAAGAATACTAAAATGCATCATTGCCGGATTTTTTGTCTCTATATGCAGTTAGTGTAGCCGGATTGTTTCCGACTTAGCACAGTTCCACTATCTACCCTTATCTTTCCAGCAAGTACATGCTCCTGATACCCACCTAAATCCTTAATAGTAACTATATAGGACACATTGCATTATCAATACAAATGATTTACAATATTAATTCATACCCTCCTTTAACACAGTAATAGATCATAAGTAAGCCTGCTGCACTGTAATATACTGTAAGGAGCACAGAACTGAAAAATAGCTCTCAGACACTGTACCTAAGTACTCTCTTCCCAAGAGGTCTGCTTTTAAGATTTAATGGTCTGATCTGTAAAACAGTATACTGAAGAAAGTAAATGTTAAAAAGGTGATGGAAATCAACTACACCACAGCTCTGTCATGTTTTGGTACAACTGAAAGTGAAGGAAGGCCAAAGGCATCCTTTTTGTCCACTGCTACTGATGTTACAATGACAGACCCGCTGCGTCTTCAACTATAAACATACATAAAAGGCACCGGCAGGATTGTCTCTTCAGACAACATTCTCTGTAAAACTGTGACAAAATGGTTATTAACACCTTAGATTTTGGAAACATGCTGAATGAAGAACAAAAAAAGTTGTGCTACATAAGATTACAATCTTGAGGACCTGACACAAAACCAGTGACTCCATGTTAATGACAATTACAGAAATATTGACAAAATGTTACATTTTAATTATACCATGATTGGTAAAAAACAAAAACAAAACAGGGGCACTTCCCAATTTCACAACATCTATTATGTCAATTGCGGAAACGTTTACTTTCTAGTCTACTTTCTTAACGAAACCAACTTTAAAGTCTGATTCGATACGTTTCAATAAGAAGATCTCGAGTAAAACCGGTTATCATTAGTGCTAACCTTACTAGCTTAAAAGAACGAATTATTTGCATTATTAAGTCAAATCGCCTGTTTTTCGTGTGTTAGTCAGCTGCAAATTAAAAGTCTCTCTAAAGCCTGCAGGACTCTGGAGATCAAAGACTGAAATTCACTACCTCGGTCTCAAACTACAATCTTTCAAGTTGACTTTTTAAATATTATTTTAATGCATCACCTTCGCTGTTGAGGCCTTAACATTCTGACAAGGGCTACAGGTGCTTTCCTATTTCAAACCGAAATGGATGCGCGTGTGAGACAACTGCAGCCCTGTCTCCAATTTTGTCTTTCCAGCATTCCAACATTCCAAAAGCGATTTCTTCCACTACAGTAGAGTCTCAACATTTGTAATCGTCAGGTGTTTAAAACCTTTGCAAAGGCTGAAAATAACCCTGCTGCCTATAATAACTAAAGGAGTTTTTCCTAAGCTATGAAAATGTCATTAAATGTATGTAACGCTTCCTTATAAATGTAATTTTGCATTTGTCATAAATAAATGTAATTTCAGGAATATCATGTTGACAGGAGAGAAGGCACATGCAGCCACAGAGGCGTGTCCCAAGGAGCTGAAGTGAGAAGGGATATACAGGTAGGCTAGAATAAGCCCACAACGCATTTTTCACATTTGAAGCCCAAATCGATCCTAGTGACTCTCTCACAAATAATCAATTCTGACAATATTAAATCTGTGAATATCGAAACCCTGCTAAATTTGCATCTTCAGAACATAAACATGTAGCGACTTGCCCTGAGAGCTTGCTGGGAAATGCAGAAAGAAAAAGTGCTGAAGAACATTAGAAAGGCTACAAACAGGAGGATGCACTTCGGCCCATATAGCCCAGTTGGGTGGTAGTGCTAAATGATCCAAAGACCTCATCCAGCCATTTCTGGAAAGAAGTCAGGTTATCAGCTTTAACAACATGGCAGGGTAGCTTACTCCCACAACTCTTAATGACTCATGTTTTCATCTTTGAGAGAGGGTTGACTTTGAGGATTTTGTATACCTGAATCAGATCTTACTTTAGTCTTCTCTCTTCCCAACTAAAAAGGTTAAATTATTTTTGTCTTTCAAAGCAGGACATTCCTTTAAGCCTGCAAGTATCGTCTTGCACTAACTATCCCATCCATCCATTTTCTTAAAGCTTCATTCAATTCACGTTCTAGGGGGAGGCAGAGCTTATCCCAACAGGCAACAGGAGCAAGGTACAACACACCCTGGATGGGACACCAGTCCATCACAGGGCACACACAGATAATTTATCCAAGTTTTGAATTCTGCCCAATTCTTTTTCATTTTCCCTAGCTGCTTCTATAGTGATTATTAATCCTATTTTGGTATGGTCTGCAAATTTAACAATACTAGACTCTGGACCACAGTTATATATAAGGAAGAGCAATGGTCCCAATACCGACCCAAGTGGTACACCACTAATTACATCATTCAACTGGACCGATTTACCCTTTTCTATCAATAAAGCATTTCTAAGCACATGCAAATAAACTAGTTTCTATTCACGACGGGGGGAAAAAACTTTAAAATAAATTTGTGTAAATCGCCACCCATTCTACATTATCTAATAATGCAAGGGAAAACTACTTTAATTACAGATAATAACCAATTGAAGGAATGCACTTGCCTATTTTTAATCTCTGAGAGCCACCTCTTGCCCCTGCAATTATCAGAATGATTCAGTTGCACAGAGTAGATCAAAGGACAAGATGCAGGAAGCAGTGTTGTTTAGGCCCACAGTCAAAGTGAATGAGGCTTCTGCTTATACGGAGCGTAATTTTTACAATGCGAGGAAAATAACCTAGGGAAAAGGCCATCAGATTTGACACACACCTTTGATGTCCAAATCTGCAGAGATGAGGAAAGCCCAACAACCCAGCTTCCTGTCTCCCAGTCTTTGCTTGTGATACTAGGATGTTGATCTAACAGCATTGCCAACACCATGATGAGTATATAACCAGTGTGGACACATACTTGCATATTATACAATGTATCAAAAGGGGTTTCACACACACCAGACAACCGTAGTCTGACTGCAACACTAGGAATGTAAAGAGGTGCATCACAGTTCATCACCTGGTCTGTTTTGCCTTTTTCGGTTTTTACTTTGGCTGAGTTGTTAATCTCTGGCTAGTTTATTTAAGGTTTCTGTTTGGGGCATATTTGTTAAACCAACTCTCAGCTCCTAAAAGGTCACATGGGATTTGTAACTGGTATCAACCCTGTACTTTAATGTAATTTACAGAAGAGTTTCAGAACACCTGTATGAGGACACCTGCCTGAAAGGTAACCAAACTGACCTCTGCAGAAAGGAAAAACGCTAATAGAGGGAGAGTCTGATACAGCTTCAGTCCCACCTGTGTCTGTTCATCATTGATTGATTCAACTCTTTTTTTTAGTCAGATATTGGCAAGCCAGATTTCTGTATGCTTAGGTTGTTGGAAAGACCAATGAAGCTGGGTATTTTGAAACTGAGAATTGACAGAAAATACAAATTAAAAAACTCAGATATGCACTGAAGACTGGAATGATGCTAGGAGCCTATGGTAATGTGTACTCTGAAATAACAGGAAATCATGCTTATCCACTAAACCCAACACATCTAACATATTTGGTTAGGTGAAGGCACTATGGGCTTTTTTTGCAGGAATATATGTTCCATTGCACATGGAAAATGTGATAGAATGTCCCAACGTCAAACTTGCCAAATGCCCTTTTGCTAATTATTAAGACTTATTACCTGCATTATAGTTCCTCCTACATACACTACACTCCCTTTAAACAGTTTCCTGAACTGCTTTTTTTCGGGAACACTTCTGCAAATGTTACAAAACTACAATATTCAAGAACCCAGAGCACATAGGACACATAATATTATCCCCTTATATAGCTTAATGAACTCACATACAGGTAAACTGAAGTACAGTTCAAAGGATGAGCTTGAAATTAGGAGTTGTTGCAAGTTTTATGACTACATAGCGAAATGAAGAGCTGCAATTATGACCAGATAGACCGAATAAAGCAATAAATTAAAAAAACGTCAGTATTTATTTAAATGTTATCAGCTGAAATTATCAGAAAAATTTGCCAGTGTTAGCAATGTGGTATAATTCTGGCATCCAAGGGTGCAAACTACAAAACACTAGACCAAAATAACCTATTTGGTTTATTGCAGCTCGAAATTAGTGAATTATTTCAGTAAGGAAATATGACTACTGATGCATTCTGCGTACAACTCCACAAAGTGCATGGGTAGGTCCTATGTAAACGCCCAGGACTACACGGTAAAAAACCTTTAGACGTTTCCTACAGTCAACTTTCAAGCAAATTACAGGAAAATATAACTATCTGCTACAAGATTTACAAAACCAGAAAAGCTCTGGAGTTATGAAACTTGAGACTGTCATAAATTGCACCTGGAAACACATTTGATGAAGAACCATGGCAAAAATACATTCTAATTATCTGCAGCACGTTGGAACAGGGTTAAAACAAACAATATTAACTCAAACGGATTACAAAACATCACACAGAAGCATGCAGATACTAAGTTCTGCTCATGTACTAACAAATAAGTTACCTGGCAAGGCAACAAAGGAACTTGCATACTACAAAGAGTCTTATTTTACGTATTTATGTATCAGAACTTTAATCTGTGAACACTGTATTCCTTCAAAAGACACTTTTGAAAAATAATTTAATCAACATATATACTGCTTCACCCAAAGTGGGCGTTTAACGAAAATAGGGTTCAAAAAGTGTTGGGTTCAATTCGAACTTCTCTATTTCAAACACCTTTTTGGTTTTTACTTTTTTGCAACCGTCCAAGTGTGGAAGCAAGCTGGCATTCGCTTTGTCAGTTTGTTGCTTTACCCTGTGTGAGGAACCAAAAAAAACTCATTGATATGAAAAGGCTCATCATCATAATGTCTTGACAGAATCTTTCATTTAGATCACAGGGAGAATCTGCACACACTGTACAAGGCCTGTCCGTTCTAAAAGTAGACTGTAGGGTTCGTACTGTTTAAAAATGAAACCGTTAAAGCGGTTTAACTTGCAACAGAAAACGACAGTTCAATAACAACGTGTTACGATTGCTTCACAACAGGGACAGAAGCAGGGGGCACCTGAGCAAACCCGAGGGATGATTTAGCATGTGAAGCAGGCCTCAAACACGGACTTCCGTCGCTTTCAGTTCCAGTCCTTAATGTATGACACGCGAGAAAAGACGTGCACTATGGCTTTCAAAGTTTACTGCTCAAGACGTTTATGAGCTGAAAGCAACCCTGAGCGGAAAATTCTTTAAACCCACGAAGAAAACTGTGGCATGTGCGTCTATACCATATCGTAGATATGGAGTAGAAAGCCCGACTATAGAAGGAGCAGTACTGAGTCCAGAAACACTGACAGCTATAAATGATCCCGGAACACCCAGCCCTACCAGCACCACCACGACACCTGACACAGCAACAAAGCAAATATGCTATGTACGCAATTTTAATTCACTGGGGGGAATTGGTGATTGCAAATAAAGCAAAAATAAACCTTAGATTAATCACATCGGAATGCGGCGTTTACTAAGGCAACATCGCATCTGGCCTCGGTGGGAGTAATCTCCCGGCAGACCGTGGAGTTAACATGGTCTCTGATTGCAAGAGGGTAAAGGACACGAACAGGAGCAACCGGCAAGGAAAAGAGTTACATCAAGCTCCGCTGTTACAGAAAACAAAAACGGTGCAGCTGGGGTTGCATTTAAAATCCCCGGTGTTGTCCAATGATCGGTTGTGCCATGCTAGGCCGTTTGGTGCAGGATTGACAGCACTACTTCTCGCAGTGCAGGGAAGGCAGCGATCTGGCAATGCGTGCCGGCGAAGCGCTCTGATCAAGCCCGCTAGTGTGCTGGTATCCACTCACCAGAATCCTCTTAAAGAGAGCGTTCTCCTTCGGCGGCAGTGTGACTGTCGGCATCGTTCCTTGTTTCCCGGTGCTCAGCACATGTGAAGAAGGCCTGTATAAATAAATCTCTTTCCTTCTCTCTCGCTCCCGTTCTCCCCTTGTTTTCTGAGGCTTCTCGCTCTCTCTTGCTCTCTCTCTTTTCGGGCTCTCTCCTCTCTCACGTGGTGACTGAAAGCCCCTTTCAGCCCAAAATGGCCGACGTACTTCTCCTCCGGGTCAAGCTCCCGTCTGCGTTTGCGTACCGACCCCGCCGCTGAAGCGCTCGCAGCACCCTGGGCGCAGGAAGCAGGTGGTGGAGGCGCTCTAGGCCCCCTGAGTCCTCCGCGTCGTTAGGGGGCGCACAGCAAAATGGTTACCTTGAAAATATTTTGACACCCATTTGCTCGCTTGTGTTAGTTTGCAATAATGAGCGAGGTTTTAGTCACAATCTTTAAAAAAATATTTTCAATATTATCAATTGTGTTAATTGAATAGTACTTACAAAATCAATGTGTTGCATTGTCTTAATTTGGTAGCGTGTTATTTTCATGAAAATGATGCATTTTAAAGTATATTTCTAAAACGAGCAGAAGTCAAAAGAAGACGATAAATCGGTTTTCCCCAAGAACATGTCAGAAGGCAACATTCCAAGACTCATTTTGAAATGTGGTCTTGGGAAACCAGAAAAGCGCAGAATCTTCAGAATACATATGGGAAAAAAGACAGTAGATTAAAAAGATAATAACTTTCAAGTGCAAATAAAGATATAATTCCAGTTTCTAATATGTCATTTGTATTAGATCAACCTAATTTCTTAAGCATACATCCGATAAAACCTCAACTGAGACCCTTTTTTTCTTTCAACTTTCAGCGTCAAAGCAACCATTACTTGTTCCTAAAATATCATATCAAATAAAGTTTTTCATTTCTGTATATTTTTGGACATATAAATCACATTTGTTTCTTCTGTTGGATAACAGTTTCTTTATTACATAGAGATAAAATAGAATTTGGTTTTACATTTATTGTAGTACCATCTTGAATTGAGCTAATTGAGGACAGACGTTGACTTTATACAGAATCGTACCTTATCAAAGAAAGACCTTGCTTTGTAAGTTACTTCCAAAAATGTCTAGTTTTAAAAAAAATTCAGAATAACTGCACAGGATTAGTACCTTCAAGGAAATGTCATCTTAAAAATGCTTCAAATAAATACAAAAGCACTCTTTTTTTAGCTTTCCAAAAACTGATTTTCCTATGTCCAAGGGACAGATTAAGTCTGTTACTAAGGAGGTTTTGCTTTAGTCTCATGGTCCTCAAGATCATTTCCAGTGCTTGTCAGTTTTAAAAAAAATCCTCAAAAAAGTCCTTGACTTGAACAGAAAATGTGTATAGAATAGTGAAACACATTCCGCTATTCAAAAACAACTTCATTATATATTCCCATATAAGTTGTCATCTTATAAAATGTGTCCTTGATTTCTACATTCCATTTCTAAGACATAACTATTTGAATATCATGAAAGGTCTGTAATGTGTGAGTTTCTGGAGGTAGGGATGAAGACATTCAGATGAAGTCCCCTAGGCGACACGCACAACCCAATGAGTCATTAATTCTCCTGGACTCGGGATTCGTTTTTCCTGTTTATAATCTCTTACCACCTCAACATTTCAGCCGAAATGTTTACTTCTGGATCACTCAGTTGCGTGTTAGTCCAAACCCCTGCAAGCCCTGAAGCCAGAGAACAGCTTAAGCTTTAAATGCTTCAGTATGTTTGGCACTGCTGAAAAAATGCTATATCCTTCTCTGCTGAAGCGATGTTGATATTTGTAAGTAATATATGAACCTGCCAAAGACAGACTGATAAAACTTTTATGCATTAGACATGCTTTCATCCATATACATTGAAGGACTTTCCTTGAAAGTGTTAGATCATCTACAAACCCACCAGTAATGCCATTATTTTGATTTGCCTGCTTGAATCTGCCTCATGTTGTCTGGCTTTTTAAAGTGAGAAATAAAGGCAAGAACATCTCTAATGGAGTAAAAAGTGTTTATGTAAGACATAGATGTTGTATCACTGCAGTGATGTCCTACATCTCATTAATCATCTAAAAAAATCTTACATTGATAGATAGATACTCTATTGATCCTGTGAGGGAAATAGCAGATTTTTTCAATTGATAGAGGACTGTGGGTTGAAGTATTAATGATAATTCCTTACACTTATATAGTGCTTTTCTGGACACTCCACTCAAAGTGCTTATTCAAATGGCTTATTTGCACTGATTCTGTTACAGAAGGTAACTCCAGGCATGCTAGCAAGGTTAGCCAGTGTCTCTAACTTATGTGTGCCCTTTGAAAGACTGGCATCCCTTAAAGGTATATCTCTTTGTGCCTTATACTTCCAGGGAAATTTCATTAATGGATGGATAATGGTATTTGCCCTACTGTATGGTTAATAAACATTACAGTAGCAGAAAAAAATATTAGTTGTTTTTATGGCATAGATATTGGGAATTGGAAAATCTAAAATTAAGATTCTAACTCCTATTAATATTGTAAATTGTAATATTACCATTTTTGTGCTACTGGTAACCATTGCATAGAAGAACTTATAATTCAAGAATTTATTAGTTCACACAGGGTTAGCAATGGGTAATTTCTACATCTCTAAATTTACAAAATATCACATTATACTTTCCCGTGTTTATTTAATCGCCAATGGTTTGAGTTGAAAAACGCCGAATTGAAGATTGCATGTAAATGAAATTGGATATCATTAAGTTGTCCAGTTCTCACAATCAGGAAATCTGAGATCAACTATCACGCCTGAACCTTCCTTGTCCAGTCCTACTAATCGAGGAGCGAGCTTTTTCGCCGTGCGAGTACGTTATTGAAAATATTACACTGAGATTGACCATGTCTTTAAACCGGCTATTGCTGCAGACAGCGACTGTTAGCAAGAGTAAGTTTATTACTTATAACTTATCTTTTATTTTCCGAATAAAGATTATGAAACTATTCTAGGTCTTTCGACCTACAAATGCTTTTTTTACAGAGGCAGGCCCCTACCTGACCTTTTCTCAATATCATACTGTTTGAACTCTGTTCGATTAAAGAGGAATACGTTACATCAGTTATTTAGCTAAGAGCGTAAGTAACAATGAATCACTAAATGTGTAGTTTGTGTTTACGTTATTTTCCCCATAATTAATTAAACCATTATTTTGTCGTATCTAACGAATAGTAAAGATATTGCAATTTAATTACGTTAACACATGCAGGGTATAATAATAATAATAATAATAATAATAATAATAATAGCTTACACTTATATAGCGCTTTTTCTGGACATTCCACTCAAAGCGATTTACAGGTACTGGGGACTCCCCTCCACCACCACCAATGTGCAGCATCCATTATATACTAAGTATATACTATATACTTAGTATATACTAAGTTCGCCTGAAAACGTCTTTTTTGTTGTCTAGATTTTATTTTGAGTTTTAGACGTTGGAAATTGTTTTTCGCTCGGCTTGTGTGGGACTGGTTGAAGAGCATTGAAACAAGTTTGCAATTCGGAGATCATTCAGCTTTGGCAATGTGTTCGCTTCTAAGTGTCCTTTCTTCTTCCATGTTTCATTAATATAGTTTTTTAGTTTCCAAAAACATGAAAAAACAGCTGTAAGAAAAAGCTGGATTGTGCTGGGTAGTTTTAATAAGATTTTCGACAATAATGTGAAAATGGAACAGTAAAGCAAAGGGTGATTTCTAGAAGTGAATGCTCCAGGTTCTTGCATAAAGTAAGGCTGTCATTGTAAAAGGCAGTCCTTAGGGACACTTAGTATTTTCCAATGTTTTCAAGGTTAGCCAGGTGTTTTTTCTAGAGGTTTTCTACAACATCCATCCAAAATGGAGCATTAGTCAGTTTAAAGATGGAAGCTTTAGTTACTCAAAACTAAAAGAAAAACACATTTATCAACTTTTTAGCAGTTATTCAAACATTTAGTTTATATCTGTGTATGTGTATGTGCAAATGCATAAATACATACTCCTCTTTGACGAGGAACAAGTAAAGGTTCATGCCACACCGAAAAGAAGAGAAAACAAAAATTATAATTCCTTGTTTTGATGTGTGATCACAAAACATTGTGTGTTTCCTTTATACTTTTCACTGTGGAGTTAACACCTGTCTATTCTTTTGTGAGTCACACACTGACATAGCTCCCCATTCTAACCTTTTCTTTTATATTTAGGCCACTTGGATAATTGGGATTGCCTGGAGAAATAATAGCATGTGGAAAAATCTGTTCTTTTCAGATGTAACCCGTTCTGCCTTCACTGCAAGGAAGCCTGACTTCACCAACCCTAACTGGTTACGTGTTGGGATGGCGTTTGGCAGTACAGCAGTTCTTTGGACCCTGGTAAGATCACATTTGATCATCTTTACTCACAGCTGTTTCCTTAATTCTCTTTTAATTCAGCCTTCTTGCTTAATCCAAGATTCTGTATTTTGAAGATTAAACCCTCAATAATATTAGTTGTGAGAATATTTACCGTTAACAAGTGGGCTGGAAGATCTCCTTGGAATCCATAAGCCCTTGGTACTGGATAGCCTCAATCCAGTTTATCGTAGAGGTCACCATAAATCCCCTGTTTCTGAAAGATTAGGATCACTGACATTTTTTGATCAATTAAGAAAGAGATTTGTTCAGTTATAGGAACTCTGGTCCTTAAGGGCTGAAAGATACAGTGATGTGAAAAAGAAAGGACACTCCCTTACAATTATATGGTTTTACATATTTAGACATATCTAACCTTCATCTAGTCCTCACCAAGTCCTAACAGTGGATAAATCTAACCTCATGTGACAGATGACACACTCAAATTTAGCTTTGGCATTATTTATTAAAAATAATCAGCCACCATTCAGCTGTCTTGTGTGAAAAAGAAAGTGCACCCTATGATTAAGTAAGGTGTAGAACCCCCTTAAGCAGCAATAACTTGAAATAAACATTTCCTGCAGGAGTTTATCAGTTTCTCACATCGCCAGGGAGCAATTCTGGCCCAGTTACAAAACTGCTTCAGCTCAGTGATGTTTGAGAGCATTTGGTAATGCACAGCTCTCTTTAGTTCCTGCCATAGCATCTCAATGTGGTAGAAGTCTAGCCTTTGACTTGGCCATTCCTGATTCTTTTCTTTTTCAGCCATTCAGTCGTAGATTTACCGGTGTGTTTTGGATCGTCGTCCTGTTGCGTGATCCACTTTCAGCTAGATTTTAGCCGTTGGAAAGGTGATCTCATTTTCCTCTAGAATGTGCTGATCTAGAGAGGGATTCATGGTGGACCCAATGACTGTGAGGTGCCCAGGTCTTGCAACTGCAAAGCAGGCCCAAATCCTCACCTCTTCGTCACCAGGCTTGACGGCTGGTATGAGGTTCTTGTGCCGAAGGAAAGTGGGGTTTGGTTTTTGCCAGACAAGTTGTTTTGCATCCCAGCCAGACATCTCCACTTTGGTCTAATCTGTCCAGAGAACATTGTTCCAAAAGTCTTGTGGTTCATTCAAGTGCTGTTTTCAAGCCTAAGATGAGCAACAGCGATCTTTTTGGAGAAAAGGGATTTTTGCTGTAAAACGTTCTTTTTTAGCCTTTCCCTAAAGGTAGGGTCATGAACTGTAACGTTCACCGTATTGAAGGAGGCCTATAGATCCCTGGCTCTGGGGTTCTTTGCAATCTCTAGGAGCATCGTGTGGTCTGATCTTGCAGTGAATTTGTGGGGATGCTCACTCCTGGGTAGATTGACAGCCAGCTTGAACGTTCTTCATTTGTAAATTGAAATTAGAATAATTGTTTAGCAGGACCTTATTCTAATTACATTCTTAACTGATTTGGAAGCCGTAAAGGTGCCCTTACTTTTTCAGAAAAGGCTTCTGATTTTTTGTTTAATAAATAATGACCAAGTAAACTTTCTGTGTGTTTTTTGTCACATGAGGTAAGATGTAGCTACTGTTACGACTAGGTCAGATATGTCTTAATATGTAAAACCATAGAATTGTAAGAGTTAGTACTTTCTTTTTCATCACTGTATACTGATTTACATTTCAAACCATCTCTAAATTACCTAATTTACAAAAATCAATTCACATTAATTTGATTACATTTAAACTGATTTTTTGGGGTTGGATACTCCTCGTTTAGGACCTGAGGAAGTTATTGTGATTAGTTTCACAATATCACCATATTTCAACAACTCAAAATGTAAGCTTGTTGTATTGATAAAAATGTTAGGAATAATTAACTAAACTAAACCTTCTTTTCTTAGTTGTTCAGGCAGCACAGTGCCGATGTGCAGGAGTATAAGAAGAGGAATGGGCTGGAGTGATGGACTCAAGCTGTTGTAAGTTTGATTCCTCCCAACAGTTTTCTTGAGGAGATCTGCTCGTGAAATACTGCCGACTGTGTATGTAATTGCCTTAGGACATCAGTCACAGGATATTAAATGTCTTGCATCTTCACTGCACAACATATGTAGTGATGGAATGCACCTCTGTAAATAAAGAGA
This sequence comes from Lepisosteus oculatus, assembly GCF_040954835.1. Lineage (NCBI taxonomy): Eukaryota > Metazoa > Chordata > Actinopteri > Semionotiformes > Lepisosteidae > Lepisosteus > Lepisosteus oculatus. The sequence goes on along the minus strand of NC_090696.1, from coordinate 39,997,709 downwards.
TGTATCATTTTTAATGGAAGCAGGCAAAATATTTTTTATGAAAGCATTCCTTAGTGATCTTTATGATAGTTCAGGAGTAGTAAGTATTTAGTTAAAAAGCTAAATGTGTTTAAATCTTTTTTTTCTCTTTTGCAGGATAAGTTTTATTTGATCATTCAAGAGGAAAAGGTTGGAAGGGGCCGTGCTGTTTGCACTGAATATTTCCACGTTGTTCCCTCAGCATATTTACTGTTATCTGTGGTCATGGAAAGCTTGACTAGCGTGATAAAGTTAATAAATTTATTTATGATAAACATGCACTCAATCTCTTTTCTTTTTGTTTAAAGACTACTATAAAGCTAAGACATCTGTGACTGTTTTGAAAGTTCTGCACAGAAACAAAAGTCCAAAGCAAAAAACTCCTAGTCCACATTCATCTCAAGAAGGTATGCTGTCATCAAAATCTGATAATGAATGTTGGTTCACAACATATTTTCTTTGTGCATTGCTTTGTGTGTGGTTCAAGTGATTTCAGTATTCAGCTTTATTTTTGAGAATTATAATTTATTAGAACCACACTTCATTAGAGGTTTTCATGCCGAAGGATCCTGTGAAGTGCTTTACATGGAGGATGGGGACCCACTTCAACTGGCTCTAAAGTGCAGCACCCACCTGGCTGACATAGAGGTGACAGTCATGACATGCCAGCAGGGTTACTGCTCAGCTTCGAGTTGACTTTTTGTTTGTAAGAACTTTAGGAAGTCCAGGTTCTGCAGTCCCAAAGTGGAATGTAGCCAGAGGCTCATGGTGAACACCTCTACACTTTTGAACAGTGTCATGGGATCGTTAGAAGCAAGTATTCAAACATCCCATTCAAAGGAATTGAATGTCTTTTCGTTTTAGACTGAATTTTGTCAGAAAGGTTGTGTTAGGAAACAACCAGGGTAGTAATAGATGTCAAAATAGGAGTGAGAAGCAGAGGCATGTTGAAATCTCAAGGGCAGTCTTGGTTTAATTATATATTTTTACAAACAGAAAATAACCCGAGGAAGAAAACGAAGTAAAATACTCCACCTTGTAGGTAGACAATTGTTACCCAGTCCAGCTCATCTCTGTAACCCTTGCACAGGGAACCCCCTGGAGACTAGTACAGGTGATTGCCAATTGCAAACGACCTCTTTCAATTGTAAGCCTGCAGCACAAGCAGATGACAGACACCATTCTAAATGATGGTCGAAATTCACCCACCACCGCTACATACTGTAGTGCTGCTTTTTGAGATATACAGGGAATTTTATTTCAAAATGTTCTTGCTTGATATTTAGTAGTAAACAGTGGTGTGTTAATTGTGTTCATGTACATTTCAAATGTACATTTTTATATTCAAACATCTTAATGTGCAGTGTTACCATCCAACAGAAAATTAAATTTAATGCAGAATGCATACTCCTTAATACTATAAATAAGGTAAATTATTTAAGCTTTTTATGAACTTCTCAAATTGAGAGAGAATAATCAAAGCCAGTATTGTTTGAACCAATTTTATCAATTGATCTATAGTCAATGATTGCTTAATTCGAGAACTAATACAAATAATTCATTTTAAAGTCAACAACTTTAAAAAAATGTTCCTTCTGGTTTAGACAGATTCTGGAGGGTGTGGTTCATACCAGAGGTACAAGATCATAGGAGATCCTTATAACAATAGATTACATGATTTCACTGTAAATCTGCCGTGGAAAGGGTGTTTCAATTAAAATAAATTATTAACCTCTTATAAATATAGGGGGTAACAATATTACAACATGACATACTCTTTTAAGGTCCTGAGGACACCTGTGTTATCTTACCGTTTTACTGCGTGAGACACCTAAGTTATTCACTGTGGATAAATCTACCATTTTCAAGAATTACACATTTAAGAAATTTATAAGCTTTACGTTTCAGAACAGTTTAAAACCAGCCTTGGTTTTTAAATGCTCAACCACGTGTTTGGCCGACATTTTCCAAGCTGTAGTAAGTGACGTTTCCAGGGGGTGTAGACCTAGCCAGGCAAAACCAGCCAGGCAGTTTTCACCAGTAGTGAGCAGTCATTCACTATAAAGGCTCTTGCTGCTTTCTGCACTCCGGCGTCGCAGCGATATTGATCGTCAACTGAGCAGATATGGTTCTCTGCAGGGCGGCCTGGCGAAAACTGGCTCCGCTGGCACGGATGTCAGTCTCGGCATTCTCCAGAAACGGTAGGTCTTGTCCCCCTTGCCCTTGTAAGAAGTCTTAAAAAATAAATAACCGTCATACGTGTATGAAGAGTTAAATAAATGTGTATGTCCCTTGCGAGTGTTTTTTTCTCCTCAGGTGTTAAAATGCAAAATTATATTACAATTTTGGAAATCTCCTGGCAGAAATAATTTGTAGCCTATTAATTGCAATGCAAACAGACGGATTTCAATGTATGACAAGTACTCTGTGCTAGTCACAGTAAAGGAGATCTGAAGGTCACGAGAGGAATGAAAAATTGCATCGAGAATGAATTGGCAGCTTGGTAGCATAATTAGAAAATCTCGTAGAAGTGCTCGAAATTATTATTAAAACAAGGTTTGATGGGTTTAGAAATTCATGTTTTTACCTGGGTTTACTCGAGTACAGTAAAGGTTGGTCAAGTGTTTTAAAACAGAAGGCGAAATCCTTTAATAAGCTCGTCATGTAACGAAAACAGTGCGATATAATGCTAACTCAGCAAGCTGCGCTGAAAAATCGTCCATGCATAACTGTGTTATTCATAGGTTCTGTACGCTTTCTACCAAATGCTTTCTGCGCTGTACCTTCTGTTTCTCATATTGGTTTCGCATTCCTCACACAGGAGGAAGCGTGTGTCAAACAATTAGTTTATACAACAGTAGCTCAGATACTGTGTAAACATATACTGTATGTTGATGGGTCAAATGGGTTACAATACTGTAACATTATATGCACAAAAATAACAAATTGTTTTTTTTTTCTGTTACTTGAAAAATTATTTAAGGTGTAAATACCAACATTGCTTGGACTTGAACATGAAATGTTTTGGGTTGTAGGCCTTGAATGTAAAGGATTGCTGAGGTTTTTCACAGACGGGGGGGCACAGTGGACTAAACTGTTATTTGATTATATCTGTTTCTTTTTTGTCTGTTTTTTGGAAGATGACCAGCTCCTTACTTCATAAATGTCACATGGAGTTTTACCAGTTATGGTCGTTTGTTCCTTTATTCTCGTTGTGCTAAATTTCTTTAATGTATGAAATATTGGGGGTACATTGGTTTTCTTATGCTAAATAAATTCATGTGAAATTAAAAACCACAACGAATCAGTGGCACGTTCCTGAACATGCGAGCACCAGGTTATGGTTTTTTAACAGTGACCCCTGGAGACAATTATGTAGCTTGAAAGATCCGCCCCTTCTTTTATAAATTCCTCGCGTGTCTGAAAGGGTGAAAATGATTAACAAGGAAAGGTACAAACAAGGCGTTTTATGCCCTGTGATGTAATGTCAGTCACACTAATGAGAAAAAACTATTATTTAGTAATTTTAGCAATTAAAATTTTGTAGGTCTTTAAAAAAATGCTTTTATGACCTCAAAATGTTAAGTGTTAAAATATTGTTAAACATTTTGAGATTGAAGCGATAGAATGGATATTTGTTCTGGTTAGTCTATATATGGTTTCACTTACTTTAAACCCCAAATGACTAATTAATTTGGCTGATCCTTTTATGCAGAGTATCTTAAATTTGCCTCCATTCATAAAGCTGGGTTTATTACAGAAACAATATATTGAAGTTCCTTACTTACATTTGTTTTCAGAAATTGTAAAATCCAAGGAACCTAAAAATTTCATTTGAAAATCAATGCAGCTTCTGTATCAGCGATCACCAGTGTCCTGTACTTAAACCCTAGGCAAGTCAGTTCACCGATAAAAAGATATTCATATAGGTATAGATTAGATCCCATATTACAGTGTATAGGCTTGCTGTTGTGCACACAAAGGAGCTGGCATTGTCTGACAAAAAATGGGGTACCTTTATCTTTATCTCTAACTTTCAAAGTTTGAATAGTTTGGTCTTTCAGTATGTGGTACATGTAACTTGAAGCTTTCATTTTCTTTTTAAATATAACATCAACTTTGAAATCTAAGAACAGACTTATCCAGGTAAAAGAACTTTACATTTCCATTTTAACTGGATATGAGATTTGTGCATGATACACCAGGAAACAATTTCAGAATTGCGTGTAAATTTACTGTCAGTTCCCCTTTAATTTAATTCTTTTTGGAATCTGTACATTACAGTTGGGTAAGTTGATTTGTAGTAATGTCATCAGGTGTATTTTCTATGATATCCCAGTTTATGAAACCTGAATCAAGTACTGTCACATGAATCAAGTACTGTCTGCCTTGTCACACTGTTTAAAAAAATGAGTGCAACAAAACATTTTACCTCTGAAATCTAACTTATGTTGACTCATCTTTGCATTTGAAGCTTATGTTCTCAATGTTCTGAAGTTGTCCTTTTTAACAATGTTCTTAAATCTCTCTCCCAGTTTGATCCAGAAAACCTGAGGCATACTTCTGCCTTTCCCAGCCTTGACTAAAGTACTGCAGTGCTTGATGGTGTATATCCAAACATGGCCTTAACAAGTTGCAGCATGTTCACAACTGAACTGTTTGGGTTTTTAACAAAACTGATACATGAGAATTTTTATGCCTGTTTTAGCTTACTCACACTGGCTTCTTGTGGAGTTCGGAATACATCTCAAAATATTTCTATTTGCATTAAACGTAATCCTGATTACATCAGTGGAATGTTAATTCTGGCATTCCTAGAGTGGCTTTTACGTAAACTTCACGATTCAACATATTTTACTGTGGAAGAAATGGCAGAATATTTTTGGGACCTCACAAAATTGAAGGATTTAGGAACAATCTCACACTGTGGAACAAGACGATGCAAGAGGGATGGATAATAATGTTCCCGCTCTTGAGTGAGATTTTGGAGGATTCTCCCCACATCAGTATCTCCAAAGTTGTTTCACTCAGCTGTTCAATAAACTCAAACGTCATTTCCCAGAGGATCCCTAAAATGTCTGTCCTTCAGTTTAGACCTGTTCTCAGTGGACCCATTGACAGTAGAAAGCATGGCCCTATCCACTGTATTGGAAACTCGGCTTCTTGAACCATTAGCTGACATCAGCCCGAAACTTCAGCTCACAAAACATGACTCTGCTTTGTTTTGGATGTGGGCCTCCAAGGAATATTCCTGCCTGTGAGAATGTGCTAGCAAGTTCCTGTTGCCATTCGCCGCCACACACCTGTGAGAGTCAGGGCTTTCAATCGCGACTGGCATGGAATCAAAGAACAGGAATAAACTGAAAGCAACTTTGAATGTTACTCTGCAAGTCAGCTTCTCTCCAATCCCACACCAGTTTGAGCTGATTGTTTCCCAGAAGCAAGACCAAGTATCCCACTGAGTGAATAGTAATGTATATTTAAGGCTCCTAGACTTGGCAGCATACATACTGTATGGCTACATACAACCTTCAGTTCAGAGAATCCTGTTTTAATGTGTTATTATTCTTTATGTGGGCCCTGAACGTTTTGATGTATACACAGGTGTGCCATGAGGTGCAGATCATTGGTAAATACAGTTAATATAAATATAAGATGTATACACTAGTTTAATAATATAGGCAACATTAAGGTTCAAAAACACTATCTTAAAAATAACTAGTTAAAAACATGGTCTTAAAGGAAGATTGAAAATGTTTCTTTCCTTTTTTTTAAGGACCTGTCTTTTATTTAATATTTACAGAGAGAATAAACTGGTCTCTAAGGTACCCAGGTATATATTTCTTAACTAACAAAGATCTGTTAATTAAGGTCTGTCAATATGGTAAATTTATCAGCACGGAACTGATTATTTTTTTTAGGATTATTTCACAAATTTCAAAAGTTAAATATCTGCAGTGTACAGAAAATGTAACTTAAAGCTTTCATTTTCTTTTTAAATATAACATCAACTTTGAAATCTAAGAATAGACTTATCCAGGTAAAATGTTTGCTTTGAAAATGTATGCAATATGCACTTGTGTTTTTTTATTAGAATGCAAATATTTTGACAGCCTAAAGCTAATGCAATTCAGGTGCATTTCCTCCTTGTTGTAAACAAAAATTATTCATAAAATGAGATTGAGATTCATAATTGTGCACATTTTACTTAAACATTTAATTTAAAACTATTTTAAAAACAAATCCTGCAGCTGTCAATATACAAACCAATGAAATGTATTTAATCAGTGAGCAAAAGCAAAATCACCAATTGTTATACATGACACATCTTGGAAGTTTGGTGCAGATCACTTTCTACAAGATAAATTGAAGAATTGTGACAAAAATTGAATTATTTCTAGAAATTAAATGGAATAAAATGTTTTTGTATAACATTACTTGTGAAGAGGTGTCCCTTCCAGTGAAGAAGTCATACTCTCCAGTTCACTCCACAGTGCAGAAACCAGTATGATCTCTGCCCTGAAGCCTTTACCATTTTTCCTTTTGTCATAAAGTCAGCACAGGCTACAGACAAATGTTTGTTGTTCCTCTTTTAGCTTAATATTTTATCAGTATTGCTTGATGTGAGCTTTTATCTTTTATTGTCACTGAAACATAATTTGTAAACTGAGATGAATATTGTGGAAAATTGCATCTTTGTAAATATCTTTCAAGCTAAAAAAGTGACAGTGGAAAGTGGAGTATAATCTAAATAATGAGCATAATTTGGAAACTCAGCAAGTTGTTTTTTAAGTGTTGAAAGGGCATTTTCAGTGGAGGGGGCCAGTCATCATTTAGAATTGTGCCAATTTGCTTTCATTATAAATAAAAACAAAACAAAACATTTTTATAGGAAAGTTTCCATAGTGAGGTATTTTCCCTAAGGAAGCCTGTGCCTTATTTCTTTTTATACATAATTCATGCTTGACCATCCTTATCATTAATCATTAACAGCTATTTGTATTTACTTCCATGGAAAATCAGAAGGTCCAACACCTTTGCCCAGGACTATTTTAGAAGATGATTAGGGAGAATTTAGGCAGAAGTAAATCACCTTTGTCAGCTGTATTTTTGGATGCTCCAACACAATCCAATAAACATGAGGAGTCTTGGCATGACAAAGAAGATAAACCACCACTATACTTTAATTGTCAGCTGTTTTATATTGTATAAGATTAGATTAAGTTTGTTTGGTCATTCTTAAAACAGTGACTTCTTCTGCACTTGGTTGATAAAAAAAACCTGCTCTTACACAGAGAGTATAATGAAGAACCTTGTAAGTTACTTTATCCTTGTGGCCTTATTAGTGGGCTGCAGTATTGGCCTAAGTGAAATACCATAGTCCTTTTCATCATCCTAGTTCTTAAGGGTTTTCTAAAGTGACCATATCTGATGACAGGAGGCATATTAAGAGGGATAACACTACTGGTCCTCGAGAGCAACTGCCATGCAAGAGTGTGTTAAACGACTAAATGGCTACAGACATTCACGTTTCCTCCTGAGAAAATACACTTTGTTAAATCTTGCTTGTAAGATTTTCTGAAGAATATGGTTGGTATTGACATATGAGTCTTTCCTTGTAGAAGATACAGCCGTCATGTGCCTTTTTCATATCACTTTGTGATGTTTTCTGCCTTTCCTGTTGCAGTCCCTGCTCGACAGATGTCATCTGGTGGTGTTCCTGGCTCCTCGGGAACAAACCTGATCTATATTCTCCTCTGCGGGGGCTCCTTCACTGGTGCAATTTACTATGTATGATTCCTGTGTTTAAAAGCATGCAATGGAGTATACAGTATATTGAAGTCTTTAAAAATATAGTGCAGAAGTGAAACATCCACTTTGTGTTCAACCACGTGAATGTGGTTTGGAAAATAGTCAGTGGAATTACTTAGAAAAATCATTTACTGATTTTTTTAATTAACTGATTTGTATGGTAATGTACACACTCCAATAGAGCAAGAAATGATTATATATAGCCCTGACTGTTTAACCTTAAAAAGTGAGCTAGACTCGCTTTTAATCACAACTTAATAACCGTAAACCTATTTTGTGAGAATGAGAGCTACACTGTTCATAACCTTAGTGCAGTTATCATTTAGTGGTTTGTGGTTTTAGTGCTTTGTGGGACTAAATATTCTACATTAAAAGGGGTTTTTCCTAACGTTTTGGCTAAAAATAAGAGCTTGTGATTTAAAATATGCCAAGAACATTTAATACTGGTACTCTTTATTTCCCTGTTGTATTTATTATTGGGCTCTGAGAAGCAGGGCAAATTGCTCTTAGGCCATGTGAACCACTGTTTGTCACTTTCAGAATATGTTTAGTAAAGAACTTTCTATTTAACCTATTAATTATGTCTTTGAAAAAAAATATTGTTGAAAAAACAAACTTTAAGGTTGAAAGTATAAGTCTATATCTCCATGTTTTTTTCTGTGTAATTAAATCTGAATTCACTGGTTATATTCTCTATTTTATACTTTCCCAATTTGGAGTAGGGCTGGGCGATATGGCCAAAAACATTATCACGATTAAAATGTTCATATCAGTCCATATCGATAATTATCACGATAAATGTCAAATCATTATTTCTTTCAAGTTTAAAGGCAGATTTTTTTCTCCTGGGTGAAAGTTGAAGAAACCAGACAGTTAATTAGTAAATTAAACAACTTTTTATTTTAAGAACACAACAAACACTTGTCAAACAGCAGAAACATTAAACAAATCTGTTAGCTGCCTGGTCTGCAACACGTGCGAGCACGCGCATATGATGCGCAAAGCATTAACATACAGTGCCTTGCGAAAGTATTCGGCCCCCTTGAACTTTTCAACCTTTTGCCACATTTCAGGCTTCAAACATAAAGATATACATTTTTTATTTTATGTGAAGAATCACCAACAAGTGGGACACAATTGTGAAGTGGAACGAAATCTATTGGATTTTTGAAACTTTTTTAACTAATAAAAAAATGAAAAGTGGGGCGTGCAAAATTATTCGGCCCCTTTACTTTCAGTGCAGCAAACTCACTCCAGAAGTTCAGCGAGGATCTCTGAATGATCCAATGTTGTCCTAAATGACTGATGGTGATAAATAGAATCCACCTGTGTGTAATCAAGTCTCTGTATAAATGCACCTGCTCTGTGATAGTCTCAAGGTTCTGTTGAAAGCGCAGAGAGCATCATGAAGACCAAGGAACACACCAGGCAGGTCCGTAATACTGTTGTGGAGAAGTTTAAAGCCGGATTTGGATACAAAAAGATTTCCCAAGCTTCAAACATCCCAAGGAGCACTGTGCAAGCGATCATCTTGAAATGGAAGGAGTATCAGACCACTGCAAATCTACCAAGACCTGGCCGTCCCTCTAAACTTTCAGCTCAGACAAGGAGAAGACTGATCAGAGATGCAGCCAAGAGGCCCATGATCACTCTGGATGAACTGCAGAGAACTACAGCTGAGGTGGGAGAGTCTGTCCATAGGACAACAATCAGTCTTACACTGCACAAATCTGGCCTTTATGGAAGAGTGGCAAGAAGAAAGCCATTTCTCAAAGATATCCATAAAAAGTCTCGTCTAAAGTTTGCCACAAGCCACCTGGGAGACACCCCAAACATGTGGAAGAAGGTGCTCTGGTCAAATGAAACCAAAATCGAACTTTTTGGCCACAATGCAAAACGATATGTTTGGCGTAAAAGCAACACAGCTCATCACCCTCAACACACCATCCCCACTGTCAAACACGGTGGTGGCAGCATCATGGTTTGGGCCTGCTTTTCTTCAGCAGGGACAGGGAAGATGGTTAAAATTGAGGGGAAGATGGATGCAGCCAAATACAGGACCATTCTGGATGAAAACCTGTTGGAGTCTGCAAAAGACCTGAAACTGGGACGGAGATTTATCTTCCAACAAGACAATGATCCCAAACATACAGCAAAATCTACAAAGGAATGGTTTACAAATAAACGTATCCAGGTGTTTGAATGGCCAAGTCAAAGTCAAGACCTGAATCCAATTGAGAATCTGTGGAAAGAGCTGAAAACTGCTGTTCACAAACGCTCTCCATCCAACCTAGCTGAGCTCGAGCTGTTATGCAAGGAAGAATGGGCAAGAATTTCAGTCTCTCGATGTGCAAAACTGATAGAGACATACCCCAAGCGACTTGCAGCTGTAATCGCAGCAAAAGGTGGCTCTACAAAGTATTAACGCAAGGGGGCCGAATAATTTTGCACGCCCCACTTTTCATTTTTTTTATTAGTTAAAGTTTCAAAAATCCAATAGATTTCGTTCCACTTCACAATTGTGTCCCACTTGTTGGTGATTCTTCACATAAAATAAAAAATTTATATCTTTGTTTGAAGCCTGAAATGTGGCAAAAGGTTGAAAAGTTCAAGGGGGCCGAATACTTTCGCAAGGCACTGTATATCGAACATTTATCAATCTTTTGTTAAAATTATATCGAGGAAAATTATATTGCGATAATTATCGTTATCGAATTATCTCCCAGCTCTAATTTGGAGTCACTAATGAAGCCTATACCTCAGTGCATTCTTGTTGAAACCAGTCTATATCAGCTAAATTAATTTAAATCTGGGTTCTCTGTATCAGCTTTATATCAGTTTATATCAGGTCTCTCATTTAAATGTCTCTGTAATTAGATTTTCCTAATATACAAATTAACCACAAAAAAGTGCAAAATGTATTGTAAACAGTCTTCACAGTGCTATGACTCTGCTCATCCTTTTATAGAAATTACTATGTTTGTAGCTCAACAAACCCTCTGCTTACTCATCCAAACAGTAACTGCTTTCCTTTTCTGCCAGACATACAGTATCAATTAAAAAATAGTGTATTCTAGCACTGACATTAAGACAAATGAAATGTAAAAGTATTTTTGTATATGAATGGTAATGTGTCTCTTAAATTATAAGCAAATAATAACAGCAATATTATTTCTTGTTTTTCTGAAGAGTTACAAGACCCTTACGTCTGACAAGGCCCGGTTCCACGATAGAGTTAATGAGATCTCCACCAGACCGAAGGACGAATGGACACCAAAGCCATGGCCACCCAAAAGTAAGCCCAACTGTTTATCCATCCCCTTTATGTGTGCCATTTGTCTGCCCTTAGCTTAATGTAGAGAGTTAAGTTCACAACATTTATTTCATACAAGGGCATATATAAAGTCTGTTATATTATGTAAAGGAAATTAAGATTTAGCATACTGTTTTAATTTTGTTCATCATGTTGACAATGCCCTGTGATGGACTGGCCTCCCCACTAGGGTGCATCCCATCTTGTACCTGTTGCTTGCCAGAATACGCTCCAACTTCTCCATGACATTGGATCATGTGTATTGGATAAATCAGTTAGAAATTGGGTGGATGGATGTTGATAATACACGTTTTACGATTTGCCATGACAAATATCATCTTCAAACACAAGACTGTCATTCATTTGACCTAGTACAAGAGCTCTTTTGGGCTAATAGTGGTTGTTAGACTTTATAGTTATCTCACTGGACCTAAAGGTGTGGTATTTTGGATACCTGGGGGAAAAGAGAGGCAGAGCTGTGAACTGATCACCAGTTCATGGTTCGTTGGATCTAAAGCATGGGAGTCGGGTAGAAACAGGAGATTAATGTGGGGTGCCTGGGAATGTTTGGTAGATGATAGCTCTTTCCCTGTGTGGAAAGCTTTTACATCCCATTTCCATTTTTTTTTTTAAATCCCAGGTCTTTGTGGTCTTTGAAATTTGAAATTGAGGAGATTGAGTCTAAGTTGATGTGTCGTGTTCATCTCAGTCATTGAGGCAGCTACGTAGTTCTATGGCTTAGAGGCATTTGTTTCCCCTTGTGGTGAAAGCTCGAGGACCCAGGGGTGGACACCAGCCTTGAGGGGATCTGTAGAAGAAGACCCCCTAAGCAGTGCAAATCGTCTTCTGATTTGGAGGCGATGTATCATTTAGCTAAGAATGTTTAGGAAGGGTTTAGAGAGAGAAGAATAATGGACCAGCTCTTTGAATGTTTTGCATTTATCAGTATGGTATGGTGAAGGTAATTAAATTTTCTTAGTGACATTGTCATCAAAGAACTGGTGATTATGTGGCTCTTGGATGAGCAAATAGGTGTACTATGGAAAGACAGTGCAGTTGGTTGATGAGTGCTGAAAACTTACTATGTCTGTGAATCGCCTGCAAAAACAAAGCCCGCCTCTAGATCACACCTGTTCAGTCCCCTCACTGTGTCTGAGCTCCTTTCAATGGATGTCAGAGACAGTATCTGTGAATCTCTTCAATCTGGTGGTGTTCCTTTACTGTTAAGCTTGATGCTAATCTGCTAAACAATTAGGACCCAATTTCTAATCTTCCGTTTCTGTGGAAGATTCTGGAACATGTGGTAACTAATACAATTAAACCTTTCTAATCTTACAGGCTCTACACACCCTTTCATCCTAGCTTTAGACCTACAGTATGATCGATACTGAGTCTTTTCATTTTCAGCTCCCTGGTGATTGCTTGACTGCTGCAGCACACTTGATATTCTTATTCATTTGGATTTTAACACAGCATCGGATACAGTTAACAATCCCTGTTTGCATCTCTACACAGCCATTGAGGTGCAGTTGTCATATCTGGTTATCCGGCTGCCATAAATGTCATTAAAAAAAAGTACTTTTTCAGTAGAGATGAATTATGAAAAACACATATATGCAATTTATACATTTATTGTATATATTTAATTTAATGTAAAAAATATCCAAATCTATTTTAAGTTTTGTTAAAGTTGGTGTTCATACAGCTGTTCCTACAAGAAATTAGTTTACAAGGACCAATTCCCAGGTACAAGGGCTGTTGACATTCGGCTTTAGTTAATGAAGCAGTGTGTCACAGTGAGGGTGGAGAGCTAAATGTATTAATTCGGATAAATGAGATTAAGCAATACAAATCAGGCTGTCAGCAATGATTTTCTGCTCTGTGCCTTGCCTAAATAATGAACTCAAAAGGATGAAGCAGATGCTTGCTTGGGGCCAAATTCCTAGTGATCATCAGTGTCTAAAGTACCAGTAGTTCCAGAACAACTATGAAAAACACCCTTGTGATTTTGAAACCACTGGCTGAAACAACAGAGCAAGGAATATCTTGGGTTGCTTTTCCCAGGTTTTGCGTGGCAACATCATCTGACACGTCCTATTGAAAGGGTGAAGTTATGGGGTAGTAGTTGAAGAGTTTGTCAGGAAATTAGCTACTGTAAAATGAGAAACTACCAAAGTTCTTATAATATAATCAATACATCGTGTCGTGCACCAAAATCATACATAAACATTTACAAAATTATTTGCATTGTTTGCATTCTGATGTGTAAAGAAATAACATTTTGGTGTACAGTGTGTTTCTGAGCCCTTAGCTACAATCATATACAATACATTGTCTAAATTAACTACCAGTGTTTTGTTTTTTCATTTGTCTTTTTTTGACATTTTAATACATTTATTTAGTCCTAGCTGCTGGGGTAAAGGTAGTTATACTGTGTTTAACAACGAGAGTGGACATGAGATTACATTTTTGAACATTTATGATAAACGGACATCTTTTAACACTAGTAATTAGTGACACAAAGTAACTCGGAGACTGCTTTTAAAGCCCCAAAGCTGTTTTTTTAACCTGAACCTTTGAGTGTGAACAGACAGACACAGCATCACATTGGATTATACAATTCTGAACCGCAGTTTGTTTGTTTTTTGCTTTACACAGGATTTCCATTTTAAAGGCCAATAGAGAAGCCAGAAATTTCAAGCATTCTTTGTTTTGTTTTTTTTGCAATGCCCACTTCACACTTCTTGTCACGAGCGTAATGTTCATAGATCTAAGATGCCGAAGACCTCCATGATTTAGCTCTTTAAATGTCTAGTTTCCAAGGATTAAACTAAACTGAGAAGAATGTGGGTAGGATCTGTCTTGGTTAATCCGATGTTGTCAAGAGTTGTATGTCAAAAACAGTCACTGTGAATTAGTAATTGTTACAGATAACTACGTGTACATAAGAGAAGAACAGCATGGAGATGGCATTTGCATTCTCTGCCCTGTAGCTAATAGGATTTTGTTCACCTGACAGCATTCAGCTTTGTCGAAGCTCAGCTTGATACTGATACTGCAGATCAGCTCTTCTACTCTCTTACAGGCTAACTGATATAAATAGCCACAGTGGGCTAGAAGCCTGTTACAGCATGGTTAGTTTAACATAGCCTAGCTCCTCAGACTAAACAGACGTCTTGACCCAGTGTTTGGTTGCTTCCTTATGAATAAATCTGCTCATGAGACTATTGCACTTCTTCCCACTGCGCAAGTACAGTATGTGATCATCAGGTCAGTCCCCAGTGATCTGAAACCCCCCTCAGTCAAGCCATTGAAATTGTCAATGTGAAAATAAACTTATGGGTTGACATTTTCTCATTTTTCTAATGGAAGAAATAGTCAAGCTTCTCTGTCCATTATCTCATGTTAACCACAAAAATGAGGCAGATTTTTTTTCTCAAGAAAGTCAAATGTGTAGAGCCCAAAATCCCAGGGGCTGTGTTGATAAGCTCTGTACTCTGGTTCATTTTTACTGAAATACAAGCTCATTGGTGATTTAAAAAAAATTCAACCAGCATATAAAATTATAGAAATATTTGCATGTTAGTACAATTGCAATGGATTTGCAGTAATATGAAAGCATGGCATTAAAAATAACTTCTCTTCTTTTTATGTCTTTCAGAAGATGATGGTGAGTACCAGTTTACTGTTTTGCTCACCAACATTAACATAATTCTGCATGTTTTAACTCTAGTCACTACCAACTTTAGTGTTTAGTAATGGGGATTTTTAGATGAATTCTGTAGATATGCTGAGTTATATAATACATCTTTGACTTGCATAACTCAGGGCAGCCCTATTCTGATTAATGAATAACTTTTCATTTTAACTATTTACTGTTTTATTTAAGTTTTTGTCAACCGTATAAAAGCTTATATACCCGTGTTTTTCACACTGAAAATAAGTGAATGATCTCATGAAACTCAGATCAGTGTGCTAAGCCATTTAGAGCTAATACAAATCTAGTGCCAGGTATCTGTGATGTACTGTAAACCCATTCTCTCAGTAGACACAAAACATTCTCATTTATCTGATCTTACTCAACTATGAATGTTATGACTCTCTTAAAGTTTATAGACCGAAAGAAAGCAGCAAGAGGAATCCAATTTTTAAAAAAAAATGTTACAGAAAGGGATAGCTGTTTGTGAGGCAAAAGCTATAAAGAGCACTTAGAGACTAATTTTATTTCAGTGCTGTGTTCTTGGCTCATAGTCACAATATCACAGTTCACCAAATGTAACATAGGGATAGTGGTTGTGACACACAGCTCAAGTGATTTTTGTGGTATTTTTTTTTTTCCATTTAGTCTTCTATGGCAAGACAGCAACCTAGTCTTGAAATAGAATTCGGAGATGGTTGAAGTATGACCAAAAGCCCTCTTAATCTCTAAGGCTGTTATCACGAACTTCAGACAAACACTGTTTTAGAAACGCAGGAGCTGAGGGAACTGAGTTGGACTTAGTTTGTAAGTGCTTCTGAAAGCTATCACGGCCCTCATGCCCATGTACTTTATCCAGACTGTTCATTAATCAGAAAGGGGTTTGACCCTAAAGCTGCTGCCTTGGAAAAAGCTCATAATAATGACAGCACTGCTTGTCGTACCCTACTTTCATACTGTGTTTCCCTTTCTTCTTACCTGTGTCAGTCAACTGTTCTACACGTAGGCCCACCCCCTATATAACTTGTGTATTAATAGAAACCGCACTCTCAGTCATTTTTACTAATAGGTTTTTTTATTTTTATTTTATTAGTGACTAAATTCTTATAAAACTATAACTGCAAATGCATAAACAGTATGGTACAGCTAACCACTCCTAATAATAAGCATGCCAAGTGAAATACATATGAAGTATTTGAATACTTTAGTAAAATAAATTTGTATTTTTCATATATTCCTTTATCATTTCTCTCATTTCCTAATTCTTGCTCTATTTACACTTTCCAGAGTAAAATCCAGAGACTTCAAGCTTTCCTAGACTTGAGGGAGATTAAAAATAAACCTTTGGATGAAGGGACTCCTCTTCTTGAATGTATTCATCACTCTGTAAAGTTAATCTCGAGTTTCCTTAGCCATCATACTTTTCAGTTCAAGGTATTATTTACCAATTAAAAATGTACAGAACTGTGTGCGCATTGTATTTATTGCTGTAAAAGAACTGTTGAACGTTACTTTTTATTTATAATAAAGCAAAACTTCGAACCCTCCTGCAGTATGTTGTGAAAATGTCAAGGTATTGATAGTAAACAAGTGTTTCTGTTTCCTGTTCCGTTCCCTGACTATCCTGTTTTTCCTTTTATTTCCTGCTCTGGGTTTCCAAATGCCTTTTGCTTTCAAACTGCATGCTGATGTAGAATTTTGTTGGGGTCACTGTGCTTATCAGATCACTGTGCAATCAGAAAGGTGTGGAAGTGGCTTACTCTAATTTTGCTGTGTATTTCTTTTAGTTCTGCTTTTTGGGCTTACATTGCATGGGTTTGTAAATTTCATGCTAACTTTATATTCCAATACATCAGTACAATTACAGTACATGTATTCATGGTTGTAAAAAATGCAGAACAGAGACAAAATTACTGGACCTATTTACAGGTAGGATAAATTCACTTTCTTCAGTTAATGTATAACGCTTTAAGTCTGAAATAGTGACAGATATATATAATAATAATCTCTCTAGTAATGCTTTGAATCCTATCACGCTTTTAGTTTCTGTCGAAAGGAATATTAATCTTAATCAGACTCCAAGTTATTTTCTCATTTGATGTACAGACTTTTATTCATAATTGTGTTGTTAAATTTTCAATGTAGTCTATGAAACAACTCTTCGCAATTAAGTGAGTAGTGTTTTCTTCAACCTTACCTTGGACAAACAGAAGTCCAGCATTGTAGGATTTTTGCATAGTATTAAAATGTGTGCGAAGAGAAAATTTATTTTTTCTCTTTTGGGGAAATCTACAAATAACGGAGATGAAGTAGTCTACGTATATACAGTATTACAAGAATTAAAAAACAAACCTTTTTGTTTAAATCTTGTACCTGTATTGACACCATTCATCTCCCAGTAATGCTTTATTTAACTTATTACATTTTATAAATATTTTGGTTAAATTGCACAAGGATGTAAATATTTATACAGCTTCAGATTCATATAGAGTGATATTAATAATTGACAATCCCTTGATTTACATTAGTTAATTCTGGTCTTTACTATGTTTTGCAAGGGAAGATGAATGTTGATTAAACCTAGGAGAGATATTGGGCCATATTCATCCATCTTTTCAATAGAAAATACAGACTACTGAGACAAGAATAGGTAAAAGATACTTATAATTTTTAGCAAGACTTCTATATCTGTATCCTACAGTAGGTAGGCAGCAATGTTGCTGAAGCTTATACTCCTCTTTCTCAGGAAACAGCTGGATGAGCTGTTTCAATTACTGTAGCTGCTAACATCCATAAGGATTTAGATGGACTGAGTGACCTCCTCTTGCTTGTTAGTATTCCTGTGCTTTCAAATTTTTCTTTGTTGTTATCATATGCGACATAACTGTCTGTTAATTCAGCAAAATGGCATCATTTAATAAATAAGGCCCAATTCTTATTTAACAAGCTATATAGTGTACCTGATAACTTTGTAAATAATACAGTTGGATGGTGGCAATATATGATAGATGCAACTGTATAGGACTTTATTTAAATCATCACTTGTCCTCTAAAATTTGTGTATAGGCCGTTTATAATAGCCTTGTAATTTGTTAACAAGCTACTCTAACAGGCTAATTTCTTTCTGTTCCATTTGAACAGCCTGGGTAGGCCTGCTCAGTTCTGCCTACAAGCTCAGTAAACCTAAACTTCTAAAGCTTCAGCCATGTGCAGCAGAGGCAGGTAGGAGAGCTGTGATGCATGTGAAACATGGCTGGTTAATTTGATTGTTGTTTTGTTAAAAACAAAAGCAGAGCCTGAGGAGGCAGAGGAAGCAGAACCTGCAGGAGAGCCTGCGGTGGAGACTGCCTCGGAGGCCACCGGAGCCGAGGCTGTAGAGGAAGCCGTGGAGGAGACTGCCAAGGAGGCAGTGTTGGAGGCCTCTGAGAGCACCAGAGCCGAGGCTGTGGAGGCAGCAGTGGAGAAGACAGCCACCGAGCCAGCACCGGAGGCTGCAGAGGGCACCACAGCCGAGGCTGTGGAGGAGGCTGTGGCTGAGGCCTTGGAGGAGCCCCCAAGTGAGGCCGTGACCTCTGAGGATGAGGCAAATGGTACCGCCCCGGCTGAGGAGGATGTCTCTCATGCTTCCCCTCCTGTGGAGGAGACGTCTCCAGAACCTCCAGCCACACAGGCGTCTGAGGCCCAAGGTTAAAGAGAAATGTCCATTTTCATACTTCCTGACAGAGCACATAGCCCAGCCCGGGTTACAGAAGTTGCAGAAATTTGAAAACAATTGTTGGAATGATGGTATAAAGCTATTTAACTTGGTTTGGCTGTGAGCAATCTAACAAAAACACTTACAAATAGGTCTCTGTATAAATATTTATTTAATCTTTAAGTAGGTGGTCCTATGGTGATTAAAAATCCTTTTTAGTGTAACCAGGTTATAGGCAAATTAAGCCCATGTTGAGTGATTTAACTAAAAACACCAGTCAGATGCTATTCAGAAAAAGTAGTTAAAATAAGCTATGAAAATGTCATTTAAACATTGCCTACCATCAAGAATATTAAAACACAGATTCTAAAATGAGATGTGATTTTTAAAATAAAGTGTTTTGAAAGAATGCTCCAGATGATTATCCCAGTTAGTCAGGTGGATAAAAAAACATTTGAACTCACTGTGCAAATAAACATTAAGCAACATTTTAATAAAAAGAATTGAAATATTTCTACGAATTTTGTGCTGCTGGGTCTACAGCCTGGTAAATACAATTGATTTTATACAGCTCTTGTTGGGAAAGGTAAATAATACCTGCATGAGAATTTCCTACATTTGCAAGACACCCTACACATCAGTTTTTAACCCAGTTCTCTGCTACTGTAATTCAGAATAGAGTATACAATGAAATGTTAGTTTACCTGCCTTACACAAAAGTCAGTTCTTTGCCGTATTTTGCATTACATTGATTAAAAACAGCCGTTGCTATTTTTTTGTAGCCATCACCACTTATTAATGAGCTAATCAACGTTGCCAAACACATCAGCAGTGTAAAATTTGCTCGGCCTTAAGAAGTTGTTCTTATCAGCTAGTTATCACTGTGAAAGTCCAGTACATTAAGAATGAGGTTAAAGCCATGATTGATGTGAAAGAGTCTTAAAATTAAACCAAACAAAGTATTCTGTATTAGAAGTTCCTGTAAGTGCCCAACAGTGCAATTGGCACTCTGGTAAATTCCACACCACAATGATGAGTCTGTGCACAGGTGTCACCCTTATATACTGTATAGTCCTAAAGTATTCACTTCTCATCCAATGATGTCCTGTTTTACTTAATTACAAATTATATATACACATTTCTTAAAGTGAATATTTATAATAAAAACTTGAATGCTCAAATTGAACACTGCTACGGGTATACTGTAAGTTTTCAGTTCTATGCACAAAATTACTTCTAAACAGCGCGTGATTAGTTGAGTGGCCTCTGTCTGTGAGCAGTGATAGTTGTTTACATGATTTCAGGATAAGATCCCTCAGTCATGTTATGAATTTCAAACAAAGATTTGACCAAGAAACCTTTCAAATCAATTTATGGATAAAGTTGTTTCAAAGACACTGAATAAACTCTCTGTGCAACGTGAAGTCATTAAGACGTGGAAGGTGTGTCATACTACTTGTACACTGCTTAGATCAGGCTGTCCCTCCAAACTGAGCAGCCCAGCAAAGAAGGAAACTGGTTGGGGACGCTGCAGTAAAGTTAATAGTGATTTTGAAAATGCTACAGGGTTCAGAAATAGGACAATATGTCAAAGTGAGTCAAAGTTGGACAGTTTGACAGAATGGTGATAAGGACATCATTATTGAGATACATATATTTTGATAGTATAATAGAATTAATGATTATATGTTTGGTAGTCCTTTAAATAACAGTATCAAATTGCTTTTAAGAGGAAAACATGCTCCTAATATCTACATGACTCTAAAAAGTAATGATGGGATTTTTACTTTTGTTTCTCATTAATGTAATAAAGAGTATTTTTGTGGGGGTCTTCACATCCCCTTTAGACCTACTTTGTTCCTTTATGATGTGAACATGA
The DNA here is from genome assembly GCF_040954835.1 of Lepisosteus oculatus. Taxonomy (NCBI): domain Eukaryota; kingdom Metazoa; phylum Chordata; class Actinopteri; order Semionotiformes; family Lepisosteidae; genus Lepisosteus; species Lepisosteus oculatus. The sequence continues at coordinate 39,977,296 of NC_090696.1, read as the reverse complement.
AGGTATCCATTCTCTGGTGCTCTACTATGCTTATTTCAGCTCAGCCTGTAGCCTAATTCTTTGTGAAGTATGTATGTGTACTATAACATTTATTAGTTATAGTGTCATCTTTCACTTTCTTTTTGATGTTTTGATTCTCTGGCACTGACAAAAAAGGCTTTGTAAAATTCATCCTTCAATGTTTCTGGTTAGCTTGTTGAGTCTTTTGAAGAGCCTGACGTTTGGAATATAACACTGTAAACACATTAGCATTCTCTACCTCCTTCTAATACTTCCAATCAGTAACAAATGTTGTTTCAGAGTTAGAAGCTGAAAGCTTAGTCTGTCTGCTTCCAGTGTTTTTGTTCTGTAAATCTGGTCCAAAAAAGTCACTGTGTGCATTCCTACAAAAAAACAAGATGCTAGAACAAAAACATTTTTTTCATAAAAATTGAAGAAAAAAAAATGGGTCTCATGATGTGTATTGTGAGTACTGAGGGGAATGAAAAAAGCCTCCTCAAAATAAGGAATTCGGTTTCCTTTAAAATCTTTAGCACCTTCCTGGATGCTATAGAAATTTGCTTTTAGAAAATTGTCAAATGTTCCTCACAGTGGAAGGTGTTTATAAGGAACACAATGTAATATTTGAGTAATGCCATTCATACATGTCTCAGTTCTCGTTAATAATAATCCATTTAAATTGCTTTAGGATGAAATAGGGGAAAATCCCCCCAAAAGTTCCTGTGATCTTCATTATCATCAGAAAACTGCAAAAGATGACAGTTTTGACTCACGGTTTCAAGACTTTTTGTGTTGTTCTATGATGAAAGTGCAAGCATGCATTCTGATCCTTCCTTGCTCTTGTTTGTTTCAGTGTGCTCAGGCACTGAGCAAACCATGGTAACACTTGAAACCACACAGCAAAGGCTCATGCAAGCATGATTCTCTGTGCATTTTGTATGGGATTGAAGATGGAGCTGTGGCCTAAAGTCTATTTGATCTATTAGCTGTTAATTATCAAATTTAAAACTAGAAACTATAACATTTGCCTTGTTACCATTTTCCAAACAATGTTTCCTGATCTCCTCTTCTGTTAATGTATGTTGATCAGTGGAAATATGACAAATATGTTCAGTGTGTCTCATTTTCCAGACTTTCTGTCACAAACCAGCTATTACTGTTAACTAATTGACTGTTACCATTCACCACATTAAACCATTCCCTTCCAGTGCATGGCTCCATTTGTATTGCTTAATCTGAAAGAGAATCATTCTTCTTGACATACGTCTGAAGCTCTTGATATTTCTGTGTTATGGATTAATAACAACAGGCTTGGGTTCTAGAAGTTATGTAAATGTCGAATTTCCTCCTACTTTACTTATTAGCAAAGCTTTAACCCCCAGAACAACTTGCAACCCTTCTCTCCCTCCGTAACCCTCCTTTTTGTGAACTTTGTCTGTGGTTATGCCATTGGTGTGTTTATTGCATGTGGTGTAGAGGTCCTGGCATATTTCCTTCCTCACTTTAAACTGTGCTTTCGCTACGTGTTGAGCATAGAACAAGAAGGAGAGCAGGGGTTTAGATGGTCTTTGGGCTTATTATAGAAGGAGTCACTATGGATCTTTTTTATTGTAGGTATTGCACATCAATGTTCAGTACTCAAAAAGCCAAGTGACCTTATATATTATATATATACAGTATGACATGGTATGTATATATATTATATATAATATAAGGTTTGTCTGTTATTACATATAATACTTTGTTTTATTTTAAAATTGATCATTTTAAATTGTAGGAAATAGGAGTAAAAGTGAAGCCACGTTGTCAGTAATGTTTTAACTCAACAATACAGAATTAATGTAAGGAAAACATACAGGCTCATTTTTGGATATAATCGAAAAATGTCCTAATATTTGGAATGGGAGGCTCTGCTCTTTGAGGACAAGCAACATGTGAGATATGCAACAAGTAGAGCTGACCCCCACTCTGAAGTGTAAAAAAACATATTTGGTATGTGAAGCTTTCTAAAAGTAGTCCAAACACTCTGGGTTTTTGTTTTCTTTTTACTTTTAGGTTTAAAATTGACTAACTTTTCTTTGCCACTCACATATTGGCATAATTCTCTCACTATAACCCCATGTAGTATAAGCCCCTTCAGCATTACTCCTTTGAGGTTCTCTTCTATACTGGGAAACTTAGAAATGTTTCATTTTGATTTCTTTCTAAAATGCTTTCTATTTATGAGAAACATCCACATATGGGTTGTACAAGGGAACATACTCCATTCTTTTAATTTTATTGCTTCTTACATTACAGTTCTGTATATTGACATAATTTTCGGGGACCTTGGGCCTTCATTTTAGGTACAACAATCTTGCTTTATGATGACATGAGAAAAATGTTCTTAAATTTTTATTTTCTGTTCTAAGAAACTTACACATGGTATTTTTGAACGGACTATAAAAGTGAATAAGATTGTCAGAAATAACTGACCTAATCATCAACTATTGATTTTTTTAAAGAACTTCTAGTGTTCTAGAAATGTATAGTGGCCTGATGAACATTACATGAGCTGATTCACATTGATGTACAGTCTGCAAAAATATCAACTGAAAGAATTTAGTTGTTAGCTTGTAAATTCATCAGTTCTAAGATTCTTTAAGAGTATTAAGGTTCTTCAAAACATGAATTTACGTTTACCTTTTATTTTTAGGTCTGAATGGCCAGTTCAGGTATTTAAACATAGGCCCATTCTTATTAGTTCTAAGTCTCATAGAATGTATATTTTTTGTTTTATAGTTTTAAACATGTCAAATTATTCAGTATTCAAATTTTGGAAGATATATTTGACATGAAAAGCTCACTCAGTGTTCATTGGAGTATGAGGCATTGAATGTCTCTTTGGTATTGTTAATTACAACAGGGTACTTTTTTTAAAGCTACAAATCGTGAGAGATGGTTTGGAATTTTATTAATAGTACTTGCTGGCATTGTCTGATTTATAAGATGGCATTCATTTTGCTCTTCTTAATAATCTCCCCATATAATTAATCAAATTTAATGTACCAAGTAAAAGACAGTTGCAGCTTTCACAAAGCTCAGCCTTTTTTCCAGTTGTGCTGTCCATTATGATTTTAAAAATGTTAAACCTCACTTATGTCATTTACAAGCCCAAAATGCATACATAGGATTTTGTTCACTCATTTCTACATACCGTCTTTGCTTCTGAACCACGCTAGAGACATCACCTTTTAAAATCAATCTGCAGATTAACTTTTGGAGGTAAAAGCTTATCTTACTTCATTCTCCAGGTCGATTTGATGTGGATAAATGTTTTATTATGTAAAAGAATCAGCTTCTAACATTGGTGCTCCTTCTCATATTTTTTTTTTATTCTGTGAGGATGTTTGGAAATCAAGCAAATATTACATTTCCTTTCCTCCAGCCATTTAATTTCCTTAGGAGGTTCAAAAAGAGATAAAAAAATAACTCCCCCGAATGTCTCCATACAAGTAGTAGCAGTACCCAGATGTGAAACTTAAAGAATAGTCAAACAAATTCTTTACCTGTAGCAGGTTAGCACTGTCTTTAGGTATATTAGATTTGTAAATTAATTGCTGAACTGGTCTTTTATTCCTTCATGAAGTAGTCTGAAGAGAGTAGACTGGAAAATGGGAACTACCTGAAGAAGGCTCCACAGCTGAAATATTGTTTTTTTTATTTTATTTTCAGCCTTAGACTAATTTCTGCTTGTTCCTTATCTACCTTTACTCCCACTTGAAGAAGATTGTCTACATTTATTGAAAGCAACATTCTCTCTCTTTCTTTCTGACACCCCAAAATTAGACTGGCACTGTTTCCTCTTCTCCAGTCAGCAGAATCCTAATCCCGTACCCTGTGTCCTTCATAGTATCCTCCCTTCTCATCAACACATAACTTCCAAATACTCTGCCTTTTCTTTCTTTCTCATATCAAACAATTACAAGACACACAAAGAAGGGTCTAGAATCATGAGGTGTCTCATTAGCTCCACTGCAATCTGGAATTTTACAGTGAATCCTCTATGAACCCAGGTCAAGAGGGTGTGTGTACTTGTGCATAAAGAGCAGGACAGGACAGACATCTTGAGTTGCTCTGGGGTATTGTAGTGAGTGTTGTGGGGTTACCTTGCCTCTAGTATATCTTCACTCTCAGCCTTCATGGACGATGGGTATGTGAAAACTTGCAGCTCTCAGAGAAAGAGCAGTTTTGGTTATTTCCTTGCAGAATATTATTTTTCCTGACATAAGGTATATATGATCTTAAAGATTAGATTTAAGGTGGAGTGCAATCATCATGTAGATTTCTAACAGATTGTTGTACAGTATTTTAATTGGGCAAAATGTCCATATCATGGATCTCCAAATTAATTTTATGTGAGTAATCTAATTTTAATGTCGACTATTGAGCAAATCATCTGTTTATAAATGTATAGACATAAAAGAATCCTGAATAAAGTTCTGTATGTTTTTTTAATACCTATTATTATGCTCATATTATGATCATCATCATATTATGCTGAGCTGTAGACATCAAACCACAGTGCTCACATTAAAAGATGAACAGTCAAATTGAACCTGAGAGTAGACAGTCACTCTTTACAAGAGAAACTATCACTTCTCTTCATGTTACCCATTCTTTGGAATGATATAGCAGGATATTTATTTTTTAAAACATCTTTCAAGCAGCAAAGACAACCATTGATCAGAAGTTCCAGAGGTTTTTCCTGTTCAATTAAAAGGAGGAAAATTGAAGGTTCATGAAAATAGTGTAAAAATAATTCACCACCTTTTTCATTCTCTGTTTCAGTGCCAGTGCCTGAGCTGTCTAATGCCATGAAAACTGTATCAGCTGTCCCTATGGCAGAGGCAGTAGACATAGCAGCAGCTTCTGTAGGAGACATAAGCAGTGCAGCACCTGCCCTAGTGCAAGATGCAACTCAGCAAGTAGTGACACTAATACAAATGTCAACACAGTCTCCTGATCAGAATGTGGACACTTCTCCAGTAACAAAAGTGGTTTCTCAAGAGAAGCCCAATGTAATAACACTGGTTTCAGTGAGTGATAAGGAAGCCTCATCTCAAAGTCCCTCGGCAGTAGCTGTGGAGGAGCTGGACAACACTACAGCAGACATGGGAACAGTGGAAACAGCCATAACTCCAGAAGCTCAAACAGAAAACAAGTCATCTGTGATTCAAGACGCTGATAAAGCAGGCATCCCTTCAGAGGAAACAACAGTTTCTCCTGTGGAGGACACTTCAGACGTTTCAATAGAGAGGGACACGGTTCTCACTTTAGAATTTACAGCAGCTACTTCAGATGAGGATGTAACAGAAGTTCTAATTGAGAGCACACACATTTGTCCAGAAGAAGATTCAGTGGTCACTCCAGTAGAAGAGACAACAACCGCTACAGTCAAAGAGCAAGCAGGCATTACACAAGACAGTACAGTAATCAATGCAGACGTTACTGGTGAAGTAACAGCTGTCACCCCAGGAGAGGTATTAACAGGTGCAGCACAGGAAGAGGTTGTAGTAAATTTGCTGGGTGCGTCTGAAGAGGCTCAAGAAGAGAAGGAGGAAGCCAGTGCAGAAGAAAAAATGTCACATACACCAAGAGAAGTCTCTGTGTTTGCTCTAGTAGCTCCAGCTGAGGAGGAGGCAGTGACTCCAGCTGAAGCTGATCCTGTGGGAGTAACAGCCAAGCCTCTAGCAGTGGAGACAGGGGAGGAAAGCAAAGGGAAACTAGCAAAGGACGTGCCAGTGGGTTTTGTGGAGCAAGGAGAGGACGCAATAGAGGAGGCAGAAGCTGAGTCAGCAAAGCGCACAGCACTCCCTGTTATTCTGGAGGCAGAAGTGATACCAGTGGCAGGGGGAGTGATCGAGACAGAAGCGATCCCAGCAGCAGGGTGTGCTGTCCCCTCAGCACAGGAAGCAGCAGTGGCTCAGGTGATGGAGAGAGTGGGGGAAATTGTGACCCTGGATATTGAAGCAGGTGGAGTCTCAGAACAGGAAGCAGTGGAGTCAGAACACAAGGCTGACGAAATGACATCCATTCCAGTTGAGACTGAGGTTGTGGAGAAGACAGTGTCTCCAGTGGGGGTTGGGGTGGAAACAGAAGTGACTTCTGAGGCAAAGGCTGTGGATAATTCTGCTACTCTTGAGGAGAAGAGTCCACTTGCTGGGGAGATTATCCTAAATCATCTTGAGGCAGAAGAAACCTTTCAAGAAGACAAAGGTAGACAGCAGTAGATTGGAAGGGGTTTATTAAATCTCACAAGCCACTTGTTGTTACACCCAGAATGTAAAGAAATGGTTTGCTACTTAAAACATAAAAGTATTATATTAAATGAGTTGAAAAAGAAAAATGTGCACACTCATCAAACTAATATGGGGTTATATAAGTTCAGTAAGTATAAAATAATTTTGTTTTAATTGAACCCTTGTATAGTGCTTTTTCATAGTTTATCCTGGAAATAATACACAATCAAAGTATAACTTGGTGCTTTATGCCCGGTGTTGCAATTAAATATAGAAATCTAAATTGACTATATATTTCAAAATATTTTACCAGAAAATATACTTTAATTAGACAATTGTATATGGAGGTATAACAGAACTGCTGCCTTGTAGCTCTTGGCCCCTGGGTTTGATTCTGGCCCTAGGCACCTTCTATGTGGGGTTTACATGTTCTCCTCATGTCTGCTTAGGATTTCTCCAGGTACAGCAGTTTCAGACCATAGTTTAAAGACATGCTGTCCTGGTTAATTTGTGTCACTGGGTGGCTTGGATGTGTGTTTGTGTCCTGTGATGGACCGTGTCCTGTCCAGGGTGTTGTCCTGCCTAGTTATTGAAAATGACAGTGTATACCTCATGTATTATAGGCAATTTTTTCAGGTGTTTCCCTTTCCCTAATGTTTGGTTTTCATTTTAACAGTCAAGTGGGGCAGATAAGAGCACAGGCATTTAACCACCTGTTGAAAGGTAAGATAATAACCTATATTGAAATCTACACCACGAATAAGCGTTCACTTAAAACTCTTAGATGTGGAAACGATGAATACTGATGTGATATTTCATTAGAATGTATTATTTGGATTTAACTATACCGTGTTTTTAGTAGTTTCCGCTAGGTGGCAGTATTTTGCGTAGTTCTCTATTTCACCGATATTCACATTCACACATTATTGTTTACTGTAGTTCCAACAGGTCCAGGATTCTATTCTCAGCTCTGCTTCTACTCTGGTTCACTGATATTCACTCCTGGTGATGTAGGGCTGCAGCTCAATTTCTAATCGGGAATGAGTAAAGAACTGAAAATAATGGTAACACAGACTAATTAAGTGAACAAATTATTCTGATAAATTCATTAAGTGTTCAGAGTGGGATAGAAACCAAAAGGCACATAAGCCCTCCAGGAACAGGAATGAACATCAGAGGTTTCATTGTTGAGGATGTCAGATTAAAAGACACTCTTGGGGAAAAAAATCTCTATTAAATAGTTTTTTCTGTTTTCTTCTTCTTCTTCTTCTTCTTCTTCTTCTTCTTCTTCTTTTTCACAGCCTTAGTCCCAGACTGTCCTGGGGTCAGCTGCTTTGGTTGCTCTTTTCCACTTGTCTCTGCCGAGCACATCTTCCTCACTCACTTCACATACCTCCATATCTTTTCTCACACAATCTATCCATCTCTTTCTAGGCCTGCCTCTTCCTCTGTTACCTTCCACCTCAAATTCCATTACCCTCTTTGTTACTTCCTCAATGTCCCTCCTCATGATATGTCCATACCACCGTAACCTCGCCTCTCGCATCTTCTCAACCACATCCACCACCCTACATCATCTACGGATTTCTTCATTTCTTATCTTATCCTTCATTGAAATCTGCAGAATCCATCTCAACATCCTTTTTTTATTATTAAGTGATAATCAGTTTGTGAGTCTAGAAAAATATTCACCACACCCTGCCAATTCTCTCCAGTTAAAAACTGTTCTTTGAGTGCCAATTAGTACTGTATGTACCAACGATTGCTGTAGTTCTAGTGGCTAATCATCTTTAAGTAGTATCTGATTATGATTAGATTATGATGGGGTTTATTTGATGTCTTATTTTTCTTTTCCACAGCAGAGAAGAGGAGAGATGGTGAGGAATTCCATGGAGAACTACAAGGAAAAGGAAGTGCCTTGCCTATTCTCCCTTCTCACACAGTGTCCTGGTTTAAGCAGAGGACAGTGTCTGCTTTACTGATCATTTTCCAGTGCTTGCCCTTGCTTTTCATTCCATGTAAACAACTTGTGAGGTACAAACCACAGAACTGCTGTTTAATCCATTTTAATACAATCCATTTTTGGGGGTCATGTTTAAACAAACATTTAAGATATTTTGCACAAAAACAAAGCAAAAAAAAAGTTGTAAACGTTTTCTCTAAAAAGGGGGGTTTGGAGAACACACAGTTTATTTTGAAAAATGTAAAGCTGTGCTGAAATCTCTGGAGTATGAAGCAAGAATTAATCATGAGACAGAGATGTAGGTAAGCCAGATTTTGCAGTACTCTGACTTTTACCAGATTTGCCCATAACAATAGGGGCATTAGGGTTGGTCAATACTTCATATTTCTGACACGGTACTTAAATTCATTAGAACAGTTTGCCTCATGACTCATTTGAAAGCTATTTCCTTCACAATTTAATGTTGAAAAAACACTTTATGTGTCCTTATTTTTGTCTGGAGGACAGCTGGTGGATTAAGCAAACACCCCGAAAACATGGATCTCATTAAAAGTCAGTATAGAGCACTCATTACATTCCAAACCTCCATAAAATGCCAGTGGTCAGCTTCATTCAAACATGGCTGTGTACTTGGGGCATTGTGGAGACTCCTATAATGGAAGATCATTTCATACAGCTAGTAGAAATTGCAGGCAGCTGACAGCTGAGGCAGATTCTGGCATGGAAATACTGCAGAGTCATCCACAAGCATTGAAGCACATACATGGTCTCCAGGCCCAGGCAACCCCAAGCCCCAAACAACAAAAGGCCCCATTTCCATTAGGATCTGTGGCTGAGCAATGTTAACATAATAGTCTCATTTTAGGCTGTGAGACCTTTTATGTAAGGATTCAGCTACATTTTATGCCCACTTGGTTACGGCCCAAGTGATGAAATGTGTCCCCACCACAATGGCCCAACAAAAAATCATACAGTTTCAGCACTGTGTCCTCAACCATTAGCAGGCTAGTTCATGGAGATTATTGATCATAGAGATGATGGCAATCATTTTCTGGGTCTCAAAGGTAATTGTGATGTCTGGCTACAGTATACGGTATGTTAAAGTCAAGCCATCAGTCAACCAAAACAGTCATCAGTCAAAGCTATACTGGTGCTTTACAACAACAACAAAAAAACATGCTATTGAAGAATGTGACTTGGATCTGCTGAAACTCACACTCTGCTGTCCAGACCTGGCCTTAGGTTACTCTTTTGAAATCTGAAGGGTAATCTTCATACTTCAGGGTTTGCAGATGTTGACAATGTAAATGCCTTCACTGAGACCCGTCTAGACTGAGAACCTGAAAACTTCTAATTTGCAGTCATATACAAGTGCAAAGAAGCGCTGGCCAAATATATTGAAGTTAATAGGGACAATGTTGACATGTGAGAACTTATAGCAAGAACAATCTTACATATGTTGTACTATGACTGTATTGACCCACACTAACACCATATTTCCTTAAAAACACTGAAATATGATCCTTACAGTGTTGCCTACAGAACAATGCCCCCTGTTTCTGTGGTGAGGCACTGATTTTATTTGCTTGGCACAAAAGGAAGAGTGCATCTTAATGGACCAGTAGTATTATTTTCCGCTTCTGTGACTCTTCTTTTAAAGTGTTCCATGCAAATGGCAGGTGAACCAAAGACTGTTCAGTTTATGAGTTTAGGTGATCAGAGCTTAAATATACTTTTCCCCCATGGCACCCTACTTGTTAAATTTAGAAATATCTATTATTAATGTAAAAAATCATTATTTCAGGTTTTAGCCTCTTAAGCCTCTTAGGCAGTGAGGCTTATTAAAGAAATTGTAGATTAAAGTGGTTGTATACCTCACAATTGGATGAGGCAGGTATTCATTTGTTTAATTATGTTGCCAGATTTTCACATGCTAATGTAGCATTTTATTCATCCATCACAGGGCACACATAGACACCAACACTCACACATACCCACCAGGGCAAATTTACCCAGAAACCAATTAACCTATGGGTATGTCTTTGGACTGTGGGGGGAAACTGGAGCACCTGGTGGAAACCCATCCAAACATGCTGAGAACATACCTTGCAAATGTTGTCTGCCATTGTCCTGAGAGAGCTGGAGTTTATCTGTTTGCTTGTTCTACAATCTTAAAACTAATTTCATGACAGTACTTTAGAAAGGAAAACAGTTCAGCTATTTCAATACACAAGTCTTGTGTACTAAAGTCAATTTATTATATTATATTAAAGTTATAATATGTACCATAGTGTTGTTTATAAACTGTTGTTACAGTTCAGTATACATTAGATAAAGGGTTAAATGTTTACGTCATTACCAGTTGCTACCAGCACACAGTGTAAATAATTTATGACCTTTGTAGTATTATTCCTTTGAAGGAACACTCCATGAATATTACATATATATTTATAGATCATACTAAGTTTAAAGTACTAACAAATAGATTGGTGTAGTTTTCATAAAAGTCTCTGTACTTGCTTTACAATGTCTCTGTCACACACATTTTAGAAATTAGTAAGTTAATTGTAATTAAGTGAAATTGATGTAGAAAGTTTATGAAAATTGTTGAGACTTTATTATTGTACTCATAAACTTTACTGCTTGCCATATTATTATGTAATGAAATAAAGATGATATAGAAATATTCATTGTGTGGAGACTGTAATTGAAACCATAGGAACATCTCTGATTACAGACATTATTATTTATGAAACCTGTTTAAAACCTAGAATAGACATCTAAATAAGTATATTGACTCCCAATAGGAGATACAGATAAAGGTCTTGAAATGCATTTTAGAGAGTCAAGCCTGTAACTTGCTATGGTATTTTTGGGATTACTTCAAACAACAATTGTGCCACTTTGATTCTTCAAAGACAGTCAGAATGTAGTCCCCCCGGTGGTTGCCAAAGTAGTAGATTCTGCAACTAACCATGTGAAAAGAGGTTCCCCTAGCTAATATGAAATCAACTGTTAATTATTAGAAAAAAAACATTAAAGCACAGAAGAATAACCCTTTCAGGCACATTTATGTATTGACAATACCAAAAACATACTGAACCGTGACAGTATATTGTTTCCTTGCATGTGGGGTTTTGGAATTTTATTGATAAAAAGGGAATATCTTGGTCAGAGAAAGAATATGTTGTCACGCTATTTTACAGCATACATACAATCTCAAATCAAGATTTTAACAAAGACGATTTTCACACTTATCTTTACCCAGGGGTTAACTATATTATTATAAACATTATAGTTTGTTCCATACTTCTACAACCCTTTGGGTAAAGGGGTGCCTGCTCCTCTCAGTTATAAATGCACTTTGGTTTTTCCACGTGTGTCCTCCAGTTCATGTTTCACAGCTCATTCTGAAGAAACCCTCTGAATGGATACATTTGCTGTTTATGATATTCGAAACAACCAACATGCGTTCAAACATCGTCCTCCCTCTTAACAACTTAATCATAAAAAAACAGTTCTGAAGGGGCAGCTCATTTATGTTGTTCTTCTTTTACACACAAAAGACTAGGGCTGCCTCTCAGCTGCATGAAACCATTTTTTGCGGAGTCATAGAGAAACACGGACAGAGAGGTAATCGCTGTAATCCTAAGGTTGGGCAAATTGAAGAAAGGCAAACTCAGGGTTAACGCACTGAATCAATAATGTGGTTTCCGTGATGAAGCTTTCAGAAATAAAAATGGTTAGTCTCACAGTTCTTCTTGGTAAAAATATCAGCATTATCTGAAAGACTAACAAAGTTAATACAATGGACAACTGCAAGACTGAAAACAATCACAGCAACAACAATAACATTTTGTCCTACAGTATGGGACCCATGTTATCCATTACTAAAGTGCAGCATCCTCCTGAGTTTCAGAGTGATTATGCACCAACAGCCCCAATACACAAAAGTTCAGGTAGGGAAGATTTCAACAGCATTTGACTTGAGTACAATATTTTTGGGAGGCCAAATAGTAAAAGCCTTGAGGAGAATTTAACTGGGATACTGATTAACACATATACACCAAAGCATGGGCCCAGAAGCACAAGAGATTAGGGGTAGTCCAATTAAAACTGAGTAAAAGAATCACTTCCTTACACAAATGGTGGTGGGTGTCTGGAACAATCTGTCCAATTATGGTGTTGGATCTCATTCCTTTGGATCTCTCATTAATGGCTATAGAGATCATTGGATCATTTATATACAAATAATCAAGTATGCACGTTTGGCAAACAGCCTTATCTCCTCTGTAACTTTTCTTCTGTTCATATGAAATATTTTAGGTGAAGTCCATACATTTTCAGATTAACTTGCGAAAAATAATTGCAGAGGTAAAAACAATTCTTATCCAACACTGGAAGACAAAACAATTTACTTTTCCAGAAAGTATTGATGGGAAATTATTTGTTAGAACCAAAACTATTTTGATATTTTTTTAATATTTATTCTGTTTGGTACCAGATACAAACTAGCCAGATGCCTGCTCTCATTTTATTTCAGAAACTAAGCAAGGGTGGGTCTGTCTGGGTGGCTGGCTTTTATAGGAAGCTGGAAGTGATACTGGCAGACTTGTAATGAGCACAGTTCCATCTGGATCAGAAATTTAAAAACAATTTTGCTGTATGGTACCCTCTTAGATGAAATTTTGAATATTGAATATCAGGCAAATCTGTCATGCTCTCTCCCAGCCTTGTCTGTTTATTCTCTCTTACAGCAGATTCTTGTCAATAAGCAGTTATAATAGAAGCACCCAGTGCCTATCTGTAAAATATTCCTCATCAAAATATTTATCTCAATTGCCTGACCACTTTACAGACTTGCAGTCTTCTACTTTTTTACATCTCAATACTGTTAAACTGTGAGACACTATCTTTTATCCATTTTTGTGCGTTTATATAAATGACAGTTCTAACAATATTTTGTGTCATTACAATTTTATATACTATAGGCCTGTTATCAACCATATATACTGAAAATAATGATTAGTAGTTCCAGATTATGAAATTGTGAACCTTTGTTGTGCAGGTTTTATTCTTTCGCTACAATGGCAACACTGTGAGGATTATGTTTTTTGAGTTCTCCAGTGCCTTCAACACTATCCAGCCCTTAATGCTAGGAAGGAAGCTGGAGGAGATGCAAGTGGGCGCCTCCATGATCTCATGGATCATCGACTATCTGACAGGCAGACCACAGTTTGTGAGACTCCAGAACTGTGTCTCCGAACAAGTAGTCAGATGACAGATCTTTCTCCATTCCTCTTCACCCTCTATATTTTGGACTTAAAATACAACTCAAAGTCGTGCCACCTGCAGAGGTTCTCAGACAACTCTGCAATTGTGCGATGTATCAAGGGTGGGCAGGAGGAAGAGTACAGAGGACTGGTCAACAGCTTTGTTGAGTGGTGTGGGGAGAACCACCTGCAAGTGAACGTGGCAAAGATGAAGGAGCTTGTGATAGATTTCAGAAGGAAAAGAGTCCAACTTACTCCTGTCTACATCCATGGGAGTGGCGTGGAGAGTGTGGACTCATACAAGTACCTGGGAGTGAACATCGACGATAAAATGGTCTAAGAACACTGAGGCCATCTACACGAAGGGCCAGAGCTGACTTTACTTCTTGAGGAGGCTTAGGTCCTTCAATGTCTGTAGTAAGATGGTATATATGTTCTATCAGTCGGTTGTGGCGAGCGTCATTTTCTACACGGTGGTATGCTGGGGCTCTGGGATTAGAGCAGGGAGTTCTAACAGGCTGAACAAGCTCATCAAAAGAGCAAGTTCTGTTATTGGGTCTGAACTGGACCCTTTGGAGGTAGTGGCTGAGAGGAGAATCATGTCCAAATTAATGGCCATTATGGACAATGTCTCCCATTCCCTCTATGACATTTTGTGAGAATGAAGAGCACGTTCAGCAATAGTCTGATCCAACCACGGTGCAAAAGGGAGTCATTGTTGCCTTCTGCCATAAGACTGTACAACTCATCCATTGTGAGTCTGGGCAGGGGCAACATTGACCTGTTTTTGGACTAAACGTAAAACTCTCTGCGTGCATCTGTTTTTTTCCTATTTACAACTGTTTTTGTACAGTATATGCTAGGGATTTGTGCAATATATTTATAATGTGCAATACAACTTTTTGTGTACTGTACTTTTGGGTCTGTTTTCTTGTATATTTTGTACTGTGAGCAAATCTGCATAATCCATTTTTTACTTTTACTGCACTTTTCACTGACTGTACTGACTGTATTGTATGTATTGTATTATTGTATCATTTCGTTACACTGTGCTTTGTTGACTGTGCTAAGCTGCTGTTGCACTGCAATTTCCCTCACCCGATCAATAAAGTATCAATCTGCATCTAGGTCTAGCAAAAATCATTTCAGTATTTTCTGAGTAGTTCAGTAAAAAAAAGAAGGTATTATTAAAAGGTAATAGACTCGACTAAACATGTTCGCTAACATATTTACCAATTGTTAGTTGTTGGTTTCGTGACTTATCTTAAGGTTTCCCCAAGTTCATTAAAATGGCAGAATCCCTGTGTGTGTCGTACAGAAATCAAACTGGAATCCAAAGCAATTAAGTGATAGAAAAAGAAGAAGTTATAGAAAGAGACAATGATTCTGTATTTGGATATAAGTAAACAGTAAAATACTTACTATTTTACAACTTTGTAACTCGCAACCACAAACTGTTTTTAAGGGTTTATAATAACTCGCAAATCAGTAACACGGGCTCAGATTCCGTTTGGTGTGTTTTTATTTTTAAAACATATTTATTTTTATTTTTGTACATTCCTAGGAAGATGTATAATACCTTAGTGATTAAGACACAAAGTCCAACAGTGTATTTTTTTACTTGCGTTAACAACTTTCAAAACCTTTTCCATGCAAAAATATTCTTCATACATTTCGTTGTTGCTGTTACCGTTAATTTTCTGTTTTCCAAATTTAAACAATTTGCATAGTGTTTTGTACAGCAAACATAGAACCAATCTGGCGTTGAGCTGAGAGCGGCGGGCAGGAGAAACAAAGAATTCGATCCTGTTGTAATTTCTGGGAAAGGGGGCAGTTGCTGGGTGAAGTGACGTCACGGCCTGTGTGTCACTCTCTGGCAGGCTGCGAGAGACTGACCTGGATCCACAGCTACGAGACCCAGTACATATCAAAACACAATCAAATTAAAGCCGAAAAACAGAAAACCAAATCCCGAAAACGTCCCCCCGTTTTCTGTAGAAGATTGCCAGTTGAAAGAGGAAGACGCAAAGCGGGATACGGAGCTGCATTGTAGAGAACAGCTACTTCTTTACATCCCGGAGAGGTTACTGTACAACCAGCACAGGAAAATAACTGCATAGCAGCCGCACCATTGTATGATAGGGGTTATTGACTAGGCCTGGCATTATCCCTTTTGGAGCAAAAGCAAGAGTGGAAGGTAAGGGATTCCCTTTTCTCGTTTAATCACGGGAATTGCGCTTCAGTCGAGGCGACGGTAGTCCACCCAGTGCGCGCGGTGCCGATTGCTCAAGTTCAGCAGAATCAGCCGCCGCTTCTTTTTACTGCTCTTATTAATCTTACTTATTTTCCACCGTGGCTTCAATAATTTGTTTCCTTTTGCGGGCATGTTTTCTAAAACGGGTCTAAATAGTCTTCGCTGAACTGCAATTCAATGTTTTGTAATTAGCGCCATCATGTAAACATTGACACGATACTGTGCAGGAAACCTGCGTGGTGGTTGTGGAGGTGAATCTGTAACCCCCAAATTGCAACTCGTTATTATCGTCTTGCCCGAGTTCATCAGTGATACCGTCTATCCTAACATTCGCAGCTACTGTTTTGTATTTTGCTAGATTTTTAGATTCTGGTCCGACACGATTGAGTGTAAAGTTCAGGCCTGGTGAGCCGATGTGATGAACTCGATTTGGAAAACATGTCTGGAATAGATTATTATTTAAACTGATACGGGGTTGAATCTAACGCTTCAAATTAGCTTGTATAGATATAACGGTAAGTGTTTTTTTCGAGTCAGTTCAGTGCATGTTAACTCCATTAGGCGCTACTACAATAACATGTTGTTAGTACAGTTTCAAATAGGAAATGCAAAACTAAACATCGAAGAGTAGTGCTTTCAAGTGTTGAACCCGTGATATTGCAGTTTTCATTTTCATTTCAGTTGAGCTCAAGCGACTGAGAATAGCGATGAATAGCGAGTAATGTTATAGTAGTATTTGTGCTGTATAATTAAACTGCCTGAGATCATTGTATTTCTTACGCCTATTGTTCACGTGTGATTGAGACACTGGAAGTGTTTTGCATTTCATGCTTCTGTTAAGTTACACATTAAGGTAGCCGTATCACAACAAAGCAATGATTCCATAACAATTTCTGTAAAGTCGAGATCTGTTCGGGTGTACTGAAGTAAATTCCTCCCAATTCCTTCTCATTTCTAAAGATGATTAGTGATTCGATTTACCTACATAGAAAAACAATAGAACAATCATCAGCTGAGCACTTCAATAAAATAACGAGAATCTGAATGAAATGCAGACTGTCTGGTATCGGAACGGAGTGTAAGAACAGCGAGGCACATTTCACAGTTGTCGCACATTTCCGATGCTTTTGTGTATTTGTAAAATGATTAGTGTATCATTTTTTTAGCAGAATATCAGTAGCTTTTTGATGCTTTTATGCTGTAAGCAGGGCTGTCCGTCAGAAGTACGTACACACAAGCTTACAGTTTGTCAATGGATATAGTATTACACAAAATAATGTGGTGCTGATGACGCAGTGAACAATAACATTAATTTAAAAGTTATTTTTGAATTACAGGTTTAATGGGTCCATGACAGTTATAAATTCCATATTATGCTGGGTGTTTAGCATTTACCATGTGTATGATTCTTCCTGCATGCTAAGAAATGAAATAAGAGTGCCTCGCAATATCTTAGATAAACGATCAAACAGCTATCATAAACGAGCGCCTCACGTGTTTTATTTTAAATGACACATTTGTGACAATAATGTGATTGTACTTAAACATGTACTTATATTCTTGCGCTTAAATGAGGTACTTTAAAAATGTTTGCGTGTAAGAATGACGTAGTTTTGTAGTTTGTGCTCTGAAAGCTATAGTTTGTAAGGCTGTCATCAGAGCACAATGTATGGTAGCTGGTTAACAGGGAGTTCAAAGTGTTTGGAGTTTGGATGGCTAATTCATGATGCAGTGCACCCGTTGAATGGGTCAAGAAATGTGTCCATATACTGTAATAAAATTAGATATTGCATGAATGCCACGATGCAGAATCGTGTTATACCTTAAGGTACACGAGTTTTAAAACATCAGGATCAGTGCAATCACAGAATAATCCTTCAAATAACTAGGCTGTATCAATAAAAGCACTACATTAATGAAATACTTGCATTTGTTCATTGTTTTTAATCTTAAAAGATTTTCAAAATGTTTCACATGTATAAGTGGGATCTACTTCACCCACTACTGAAATGCAGCACCTACCTACTACAGAGGTGCAGTACTTTGTCTTTACAATGAATTTCTGGACTTAAATTAGAAGAGTACAGACATTTTTTATGCACACTTTATTTCTTTAGACAGTGTTGTATCTACTGTATTCTCCACATCCTTATAATGCTTACTATAACCAAAGTTACTTGCTTAGTGCCTTTTCTATGATAGAAAATAAGAAAAGTACTTTGTTGGTGTATAGAGTGAAACAGACGTGCAATCTTGAGCAAAGAAATAGCTGAAAAAAAGATATGGGGCATAATGCAGTTTCAAACACTTACACAAAGCTTGTACCTTTACAAATACTGTTATCTTGTATCATTTTAAAAAATTGGATTTTTGATTATTTTGTGTTTAGCCCTGACAACCAATGTTTGTTCTGTATTAATAATTCTGTTAATTAATCTTGATAGCACACAACAAGGATAGTACCTGGAGTTTACTGCACAATTATAAATATATCGGGACAAAGGCTAATGCAGATTCCGGTGTTTTTGTAGTACCTTCAAACTAAAAAATCAGGAACATTCATGTAGACATTTTTTATTAAACATTCAAAATTGTTCCCACAGTACAATACAATATCTGATGCTTATGGAGCTGAAACAAATGTGTTGATCTCGCAAACTAATATTCTAATAATGCCCCAGGAAAAAAATTGGCGTAGCGGAAATTTATGTAGCCTTCATTTTTAAACTGGGTACAATGATGGGACAGAAATGTATTTAAAAAAAGGCAAATGTCAACACCGCCTCTCTGACAGCTATGAAATTTCCTTCCAATCCTTTTATGGGTCTAATTTATGAAAATATTGCTGTGTCTTCATAATTGGTATAAATGACAGGATACATCAGGATAATAGTGAATTTATGAGGAAAGCAAAGTGAAGTAGCCCTGTCTTATCAGGAAGTGAGCTTCATCATTAATTCCCTTTGTTGGTTGTGTTTTCCAAAAGGGTTGTATCTGTAGGTACAGGGAATCACTGGTATCGTTCTCATATTCGTGAAGATCTAACATGTTGTTGCCTCACCTGTTAGGATATTTTCACGCCCAGTTTGGTTTGGGTGTTTGACGTGTAGTGACATTGGGAGTTAAGTGTGCAAATTCGGACAGAGATGTCTCCACAACGGGATTCATGTCAAGCCAAAGCAGCTGAAAATGTTTTTGTGGTTTGTTTGAAAGGGTGCTGTGTGTTTTCACCACTTTGGTGGTTTTCAGTTTTGGGCGATGTGGAACCAAAATGCATTCTAGTTCTGTGGAGTTCCCATTTTTAAGCAGAACAACAGAACAAGTAGACATTCAAAACAGTTTATTAATAATTTAAACATCTTAAATAATTTCCTGGATTAATAACTATCATGATCCCCTGTTAAGGACTTATTGTAAGGACTCTTGTAGTTAGATATCAGGGTTAGCAGGAATCACCGCCTCTGTAATATTTGTATTTGTCTTGTCTCAAAGCCTCCTTCTCTTCTGCAGATGTTCATTAATTTTCTCCAGAAGCACAGTCGTTTTGAAAAGTATGAAAAGTCCTCTTGGTATACTCCCCTTCTTGTGCAGCTGTTTGTTGGAAGCATCAGATAGACCAACGATGCACCAGAGCACTGTGCGTATTCAAGTTGGTAGCTGCGTCAGCATGTGTAGGCTGTATAGGAACATGTTAAAGGTTTATTTCTTGCTGAAATGGAGCATGGAATAAACCTTTTACTTGTTCCTTTGCACTGTATGTGTTCTCTACGGTAGAGAAACAGATCTTTCACCCCTGTAAAGAGAGTGAGAGCTGATTGCTTTTGGAGAAGTATGATACTGTATGAAGCCAGTAAAATTCTGCTCTGCGAAAAGGTGCAAGCGAAGTCAGCAGATAAACATGAACTAGTTTTTTTGAGAAACTGGAGTGTGTTTGAATTGTCCTGGTGTGACACAATCTAAATGTAAAGTTAAAACAAAATTATATAAGAGAACCACTGTTTGACTCAGTTGGAATTGAACTAGGTGCCAACATGGCTTGTTTTATTAAGCGTTGGTAGTAAGTAGTATTTACAGCTGTAAAAAAGGTGGGCTTCTGTCATTATTCTGCAGCGTTAAGTATCTCCAGGGCCCTGATTGAAGATTTCCTTGGGGGGGAATCGATAGGGATGAAATATTGTTCCTAATAATGTCTGCTTTAAATTAATGATGCTTACATGTGCAAAGCTGGGTACTGAGGACAAGATAAGACCTATAAGACCTGTGATATATTTCACAAGGCTTTAAAATCACATACAAACATCCCAAAAAATAGTGCTTAGAAATTCAGAGGTGGTAGCATGTGCAGTGTTACAGTAACGCCCTGAGCAGGTGTCTGAATTAATGCTGCTTGTTGCATCTTAAACAATGCAGTTGATGTTTTAGCTGTGAACCTTTGTTTTCTCAGCCTGAAAAACACCATCAGCACTTGGCCTGTGCATCCCCTTTCAATGATGTCCCATTCTGGTGAATCACAAATGATATATACACATCCTTTAAAATGAATATTTGTAAGCAAAACGTTAATGTTCAAATTTAACTTTTCACCCACAGAAGTGTTCAATGTCAGTAAAAACCTCCAAAGAAAGAT
This sequence comes from Lepisosteus oculatus, assembly GCF_040954835.1. Lineage (NCBI taxonomy): Eukaryota > Metazoa > Chordata > Actinopteri > Semionotiformes > Lepisosteidae > Lepisosteus > Lepisosteus oculatus. The sequence goes on along the minus strand of NC_090696.1, from coordinate 39,956,898 downwards.
CCAAAACTAAGATGTGTGGAGTGCATACAGTATGTATTCTCCCACTTTTTTATAGCAAGCCAAACTTTCCAGGTGCACAGAAATACTTTGTCAAGTCACCTTGACACATAGTTGTGATTCTGTCTACCTGCCTTGCAATAATGTTTTAAATTATTTCAGAATGAATACTACTGCATCTCTGTAAGGGCCCTCTGTCTGGTATTGAATTCCAAGCAAAAATTCAACATTGAAGACCAAGGAGCTTTCAACACAATGTAGGGATAAAACTGTAGAAAGGCACAGATTGGGGAAAAGGGAAAGTGATACCTTTGAGCATCATGAAGCTGATGATTAAGAAGTGGAAGGTGAACTACCCAGACAATGCCTAGATCATGCTGTCCCTCCATACAAAGAACATGGGCTATGACATTGATTTCTGTGAGATCAATGGGAAATTTGAAAGAGTGAATTTGAAATAATTTGAAAGACTCTTTCACTCAACAATCATGGTCACTCCAAAAGCTAGCCTGTTTGTCAGAGTGGTAAACCCATTTCAAATCCCACATGGAGTTTGCAACAAAACATTTAAATGATACTGAAATTTCTTGCAAAAGGTTTTGTGTTCAAGCAAGTAGGGCTGGGTGATATGGCCTAAATTTATATATGGCAGTATAATTTTAATTTTAGACAGTAACAATATATATCACGATATGGAATTTTTTCTCATAATTTCAATAGAACATGCTTTAAAAGTAGTACAAGACTTGTTTAGTAAGTTTTTATCACCTGGAGTTAACTATTAGGTTATTATTAACTGTTGGTTAGCTACTGTGTTGTTCCTTTAGTATTTTTTGAAATTTCACATTAAACTGAAGTAGAAGTCGAACATTTTTATTTTGCAGAACTGAAACAATACAATAAACTAATGAACATTGATTTAATAAGTAAATATGTAATACAATATAGGTGATAGAAGAGGTTGCTTGTATTACCGCCTCTGGCTAAAATCGTCGTCCGACATAATTAGCAGATAACCGTTTTCTGCTTGTGGTCGGACTTTTTAAATCCGAACCATTTCCAACCAATCGATGAAGCACCCTTCTTTTCAACAGTTTCGTCGTTTGCTCCCATCTCGTTAACGGTTCTCTGCGTATTTGTGTTTGCAGACAGGCACACCAAACATGTGCGTTTTGTTTTCACGGAAAAGGGAAGAGGACGCCCGCGTGTTCTTATTGGCTGCAGTGACCTCAGATACGTCATAAACCAGATGTCTGCACCACCGAAGATAATAATCAATAATTTTGAACCTATCAGATTTCGAAATATCGGAAAGATGAGCATTTTCAGAATTATATAATTGGAGCTAAAATCCGGTAGAATTTTAAATTATGATGGGTCAATAGTAAAAATTTTCAAACCCCATTTTGTGATGATGTTGGCGGCACAATCTATGTAAACATCAAAATCCAATCTCTACTGGTATGGACGGTTTAGCCAAATCCATATATTGGCACATATTTCTACCGGTATACTGTCTATACCGGTTATACCACCCACCCCTTCAAGCAAGACAAAATTCAAGCTTTTTGTTTAATGTAAAGCGTTACATCTGGTGCAACACAGATCTTTGCCCAATCAACACCTTCACTACTGTCAAGCATGGTGGTGGCAGCATTGAGGTATGTGGCTACTTCTCATCGGTGTGGACTGGGAAGCCTGTCATGATTGAGAGGAAAATGAATGGAGCAAAGTATAGGCAACTCTTAGAGGAAAAACCCACCATAGTCTGCTAATGACCTGAAACTAGGATGGAAATTCACCTTTCTGCAGGATAATGACTCAATACACAAGGCCAAAGCTACAGTACATTAGAGTGAAGACAGTGAATATCCTTGAGTTAAATCTGATGGGAAAAACTTTGGAAAGACTTGAAAAGTGCTGTCCATCAACAATCCCCATCAAGCTTGATGGAGGAAAGAATGAAAATTACACCAACCAGGTGTGCAACGATGGTAGAGCCTTCTCTAAAAAGACTCCCAGCTGTAATTGCCAAAGGTGTTTTCTATCAGTTTTGAACTGGACATCCTGAAGTAAACTCAGAGCTATTTTTTGTTCAGTTTGATCTCCTATGTCAGGCTTTGATACTCCTTCAGCCTTTTTTGCTTGTTTTATCGTAGAATTGCCCAATATTATTTTTTATTTCTTTGATTTTGCCTCAGCATCATCATCACAGCTGATAAAACCTTTGTTTTTCACATTTCACATGCAAAGTATCACATGGATGATACCTTGGGAAGAGCAATATTATCTGTTCTGTATTTTGGCAGCAGTTCCTCTGTGTTTTTGTAAGCCGGTGTCAGGACACCATCTGTTTTGATGATATTTGGTAGGAAAACACAAATTACAGATATAAGGATTTGCCTTCTTGTGGCAACAGTTTAAATGAGTCTGTGTTTTAATTAGCCAATATAGCCCACATAACTTTTTAAATGAAATTAAAAATTGTACTCTCCAAAGATCATTTAATATAAAAAAATGACCATTTCAGAATGATTTAATATCCAGGACTGGAAGGAAGAGAGTCATTTAAATTCTGGACAATAATTGACTTTGCTAACTTTGCTTATTAGAAGGGGTTGGTAGGATATGCAGATGATGAATGATTCAGTATCTGCAAATTTAGCCTGCTCTCCAGGAAGTGGTACAAATTGCCAAGGTTGTCATTTCTTATTTAACTCTGGCAGGAGCTTCTCAAAGCCATCAGCAGTATGTCAAGGCCTCTGCTGCCAGGTGCAGTTGTGATAATACAACCTTACATTGCATAGCGACATGCCAGAAGTAGATTGGAGAAGTTCAAATGCAGAATAGAGTGGGTCACTGGGCAGTGTTATAAAGAAGGCCATGGTCTCTTGCCTTGGTATGTTGGAATGTTACAAGGCAGTGACATTGATAACAGGTCCTGTTATGAAGAAAAATCATAAGAACGTAAGGTTAAGCAAGAGAAGGCCCTTCCGCTCATTTAATTTCATTTGGGAGTAGCTTATTGATTCAGGGGTCTCATCTTCTGTCTGAGCTAGAAGGTGGTAGCAGGCTTCAACAGCATGGCTGGGAACCCTGTGCTAGGCTAGGCCTTGTTGCGTGAACAGTACTCTCTCCTGATCTCTGTGAATTTCCTGACAGCTTCCACTTGTGCCCCCGACTTTTTTTTTCCTATTTACATTTCCTCCTTATTTGGAGATAAGCGGTAGTAAACAATGTCATGTAGGCACAAACCATGATCTCATGTCAGAGCGTAACAAGGATAAAACCTTTGCTAATTACAGGAAAACGCACTGGATTTGCGTGAAGGTGCAGAAAATTGGAGAACTTAAGCAAGATTTAAAAACAGCCCATTTATTAGGGTAGTGAAGAAAGAATACTATACTCCTGTATAAATTTAATGAAAGGGAATAACTTTTAATGCTCATAATACAGTGCGTGTAAAAGAAGCTATAAGTAAAACTATGTGAATGTCGGTTATTTAGTGTTTGCTGAGAGGGGAATTGACATCAGCATTACCCGAGGTTTTCATCCTGCATTTTCTAATCGCTTTATCCAGTACTGGGGTGTGGGGGGAGTTGGAGCCTAACCTGACGAGAAACAAGTGATTCCCGGATGCCAGGCCATCCCGAGGTGAACAGACGCAAACATTCACACACTCGCAGCAGGTCCAGTTGTTTTCAGAAGCCAATTAACCTACTAGTTTGTCTCTGCACTGTGGAAGGAAACCAGAGCACCCCGAGGAAACCCACGAGAGCACGCTGATAGCACCCCTGGTCTGGTGCGGGCTGCTCAGCCATGCTAACCACTGCGCCACCATGCGGTCCTGAGATTCTTGAAATAAAAATCGAAGGACAAGATTCTGGCGTAGTTTCTGGGAATGGGTGTGCCCGTTAAGAGAGAAAAAATCTTCACATTATACGTTTTATTTGTGTTATTTATAAGGTTTTCATTATTGGTTTTGGTTGTAAACATAGTAAAATGGTTTTAAATGACAATTCTCACTTGGCTACACAGTAGAACTAGAATAACCTGACAAGGTGGCTGATACACAGTTAATATGCGAGGTCCCAATCAGTCAGGTTTAACTTCAGTGAATATTGTATTTCATGTGGCTGTACAAACAAGATAACCTCCTGTAGCTTGCAGCTGTGAAAGCAGCAGTCTTTACAAGCCAAATAATTGCACTTTCAAACAAAGAAAGGCATAAAAATAAGTATTTGATTGATTAGAGGCAATTTAGATTTGATCAATGTCAGATTCTGCCACCATATGAATGGCTAAAAATATTGTAATATTGTGAAAGCAACTTTAAAGTGATTCTAACACAATATATTGAGTGAAATATGACTTACCTGGATACCAGGACCTCGTTTCACTTCGTGGGTAGCTATCCCTACAATCTGGGGGAAAAACAAATCTGCGAACATTACAATTTCGTGCGTGCACAGGTTCTGATGGAACGTATTAGTATCTCTAGGAAACATGGGAGTGTCTTACACTGATAGGCTGAAAAAAACAAAACTTTCTATTCTTGAACAGAGGAAATTATTAGGGAACTTGACACAAATATTCACAGTTTTCAATGGCAATACCAGAAAAATGAACTGTGCAACACGAAGCAGAGAGCAAAGTGGGAGGCACCTGCTTGGGCACAGGGTTGTGGGAGTCTGGAACAAGCTACCCAGCCGTGTGGTTGAAGCTAATACTGTATGATGGAGCATGAACTGCCACACAGGCTAGATGGGCTGAATCCTCTCGGCTGTAACCGTTTTTGTGATCTCTTGTGTTTTAACCAAGGAACCTTCATTTCTGCGATATGATCACAGAGAAAACATTGATTTTGTCAGTGCAGTCTTCTCCTTTACGCTGTTGTGGTGCAATGGTATTTTGTAATTGATAATTGACAATTGATAATTACAGCACTTATAAGTAAGCACGATCACCATGTCAAGTATGCTGCTTGTATAATACAACAGCAATGGAGGGGATAGGAAGGACTCCCAACACAGGGAATGCATTCTGATTTCCTTTATATGTGACAATGAACTAATGTTCTTGTGGAAAATGCAGCTCCATTTTCACGGTCATCCTTCTGTAGTGCATCACATTCTACTATCTACATACAGTACTCTCTGATTTGGGTTATTAAGCTTTTAATATTTTCGGTGCTAATTACCGATAGCAGTCTGGATCGTATGCCAGATGTTATAGGTTCCAAAAATCTGACCTTTTTGAATACAAGCCATCTGGCCTTTATCAAATTAGTGTGTCATTAGAAAGGACTGTTTGTTGACCCAGTGTTTTTTGTTTTCTTTTCATGTTAGATTTCATTATATCACTATAATCAATATTGATTCTATAGCCTTCTAAATTGGATTTGGAAATTTGAGGCAGGTTGATTTGATGAAATAAAGGCATAAGCATTCTGTACAAGGTTCCAAACTTCAGTGTTTACAGCTATAAAGATAAATATCTTAAGATAAAAAGTAAAAGAATCCAAAACGGAACTGAGTGATATTTTTCATTTTCTATCAAAGCATGCTAATTTAAGTGTGTTGAAGGGGTGAAGTGATTAGCAAATCGCACTGCTGACACTTGCAAATTGCAAAGACTTGCTTTTGCAAGTCTTTACTTCCCTGTGTAATCAGCAGCTAGCCTAGAATACGGCTCATAATTGATAATACACAAATCCAGAGCTCATGACTTTGGGAAGCAGTGACAGTATGAAGATATTCAATATTAAAGTAAGTATGCTTTTCACCAAATGATAGCAATACAGGACTTAAACCAAAACAGAGTAAGTCGGTAGTTGGAAGAAACAATTTACTGTGCATCTGCAGAATATTGAAGAGATCCTTGAGTAGAAAGATGTGGGTGTTCGTTTTGCTGTAATTTGATTAAATTAAATGAAGAATTTAAGTGTCATCACAGTGAAGATAATGACAAGTAAATATTCCCACAGGACCTGCTGTTTTTGAGATTTGTGTTATATATTCATACAGAAATCCCCTATTTCATGACAAGCTTATTGTAGTAAATAAATATATTTACATAGAATTTTTCTGCAAGTAACTTTTTTGTAAAACTTAATTTTCTGTTGAAGTACCATAATCACTTTTGTAACCCTTTATAATGGCCTTATCTTACTTGTTTTGGCAAAAGCTCTTTTACAATCATATGTTCACTTGAAAACAAAATGCTTACTTTTTTGCAGCGTGTTCTAAAATCTCTACAGCTCGTTTATACTATTAGAAGATCAAAACCTGGTTAAAATGTCTCTCTCATCTTGGCTAATGGGCACTTTTAGGTTTGCAGTCCTTTGATTGGCAGTGAATCCTCTGGTACTGGGCTGAGTAAATTGCTTCTCAAAAGTGGGAGGGTCTCAAGAGTCTCCTGCACTTCCTCATTCTCCCCCGTGTGCATTCACAAGGTTTATTAGCCACAAGCAAAAACATGGAAAACACACAATTGACTATTTCAAACTCAGGGTATATAACAATGAATAGTTGGTAATTTTAAATAAAAAAATCTTAAGTTGTGTAACTATGATTTATAGTAATATACAATTTTACCCTAAAAGGTGCAGGCAGACCTTTAGAATACACTTTCATCAGCACGCTAGAAAATACTTTTGCTGTTGATGCAAGAACATGAAAAGAGGATCTAAAATGATTTCCAGGTTTTGAGAATTCAAAAATGTATATACATATAGTGTGCTCCAAATTGTTTAAGAAATGTAAATCAAAAGTGGAGAGCTTTAATATATTGAAGTGTCATTATTTTATTGAATATCCTTGGCTGAGATTGTCTTGGTTTACTGTAGATTATTCATCAACTGGCTTCCAGGTTTGACCACAGTACATTTTGGCAACAGATTTTGAAGAATGATTGTTCATAACATAATGCTGTCAAAAAACAGGTGCATGATTTCAGTCATGGCTGGCAGAGAATGTCCCTGTTAAAAATTGTGAAAAACAATCTCCACATCTATGAGCCAAGGAAAGGGTGAGGAACATTTCTCAGAGCTGAAAGGGAAAGACTTCACTGACACTATGCTGTATAGGAACTGCCATACTGCCCACTGCCCACACCCATCTGTTTAGCACGAATAAGAGATTTGCAAAACTATTGAAGCCCTTTTGTGCCAAACAGCAACACGATTGAGAGATTAGGATTTATAAAGTATGATAATTAGATATTGCATATCATATTTACATAATTTAGGTGATTACATAACATATCTGATGTACTGTATGAAGGGCTCAAAAATTTAAACTGGTTCATGAGCAATTATTCAACAAGTTTATTCTTATGTGACCATATTTGTAAACACATTGCTTTTGTTCCATGATCTGCATATGAAGAGAAAAGAACTTGAGAAAGTCACTACATCTACTATGCACTACATAGACACTTATGGCTAGAATAAACTTAAATTGATGTTAAATAAACATCTATCTTATATTTTGCAATATATAACAATTGCCTTCTTTATTTTATTGTGAAGGAAGAACAGAAGGACTTTCTCCTTGGACTTTTCTCACAAAGGAATTATTCCATTGTTTGATGATACTGTTTCTAGAGCAATTGTTTGCTAAGGCAAAATGGACATTCCTAATGTGTCTGAAAAAAGACCTCAAATGCCATTGTTTGTAGTAGTTGACCTGCTGAATATGCACTAAACCATTAGACTCCATGGCTGTAAATTTTTCATGTGCCATCACCTCTCCCTTGAGATCAGCCTTGCTGTGTGACTGAGAGGACCCGCCCGTAAAGGAAATATGTGGGAGTCAGTAATGCAGGAAAGGATCGCCTGAGCTGTGAGGGTTGCCTTGGAGATGAGAGGTAGGCAGATACAGCACACACGGAAGTTCAGATTTTTCTGTGGCCTAGTGAACACAGGCCTGCTTGTTTTCTTGTACTCTTGCAATACTGGCCTTCCATGCCACGCCTTTGTCGACATGAACTTGTTAAAAGTGAAAGCCTTAGCAAAAGTCTAAAAGCTAAAGCTAAGGTGTTGGCTTAGGTGATCCTAGGTTTTAATTTGTTTTCTTACAGCCTATGCTTACATACTTATTGAACATTAAGCTGTCCTTATTAGAGAGTTTATCAGTATAACTAGCTTTTCTTTACATTAAACAATATTACCTACTTCTACAACTTTGTTATTCATAAGAATAAGAAATTGAGCAGTGACACCTTGGAAATAAAGTTTTGAGTTAGAGGACCTGAACTTGATTAATACAGACTGTTTGTAGTCAATGCCGTGAAACTACAGTAGTTCAAAAATATTCAAATGAATATATCTGGTGCTGGTGGCACTTTCCTTACAAATGTGGAATGTGAGATTCAGTTTTACCCTGTATTAATTTTAGAACCTTGCCCAGTCACCATTGATCATTATATTTCTAACATACAGTACATTGCTTGTTGTAATGAAAGCTTTATTGCGACATAAGATGAGTAATACAGTACAACTCTTTCTCATTTTTATGATTGTTCCTATGTTCACTTTTACAATGTTAACAGATCTTAAGTAGCTCTTCGTAGTTATCAAATCACCTAATGGGGGGATAGACTACATAAATCTTTTGTGACCTGTATTTCTTGTCCCATTGAGGATCTGCTCTAAACTCTTAGTGCTTATTAAAATACACAGAATATTTGATGAGCATTTCTGGGTGAAACTTTGTGTTGTGTGTTTTATGGTAAAATATAATTTAAAATGTTCCTTCTCAGTGAACCAGCAGAGTAAAACAGATTAGTTACTTACCCAGTTATGTGCTGTTACCACTATGTGAGCTGTTTGTTTTATTGCAATTTTTAGACAATGTAGGATTATTAAGGTGCTCTATTTTAAGGATGAGTCTATTTATAAAAAAATATATGTTGTGCCTTTGGGTATCTGTCTCCTCTTCCCCAAAGCGAGTGGGCCTGACTAATTTCTCCCAGGGCACACCTAGACATGAACCTTTTCCAAGAGTTCATACTTGTGTTTTACAGTATTTGTAGTGTTTGGAGCCAAAGAATTCCAGTGCTGCCCTGCTCAGAGGTCCTCCAGCGAATAATGTGATTGTCCTTTCCCTTATTTCACATACAGTAGTTCACTTATTCTACATTGTTCCACATGAGGCATAAGTATTTGCCCAACCTAAAGTAAAATGTAAGTGAATCACACTTGCATAGATGGATGAATATGAATTTTCATACAGTATGGAAGAGGTTACCACACATCAGTTGTTGCAGCCTGTGTTGCGTGAATGGGGTATATTAAAGTCTTCATACACATGTTCCTGTATTCATTAAAAAAAGCTTTAATTTTCCCAAATATGGATGGATCAGATCACCAAATGATTAAATGTGATCTAATTGTTTTACAAATATTCGTGTTCTAGGGGTCTCTTTTAAGTTTTTTCTAGGTTTAAGCAAGCATCAATCATTTCATAGGTGAATACTCGCTGTTGATCCACAGAAGTTCTGCCAATTCAGCAGGCGAGCACACATTATAGAAAGATAGAGAAAACCTCTTACAATCCATCAACTTATATGTACAGATTGTTGTGTACAAATTTCAATGGTTGTCATGAGGTGTTTGTAATTCAAAATACTTATTTTTCGTATAGGCTGAGCAGTAATGTAATTAGGTTGCATCTGCACCAGAAGTACAATAACATAGTCCCATTATAAGGTTAGGTTTGGTCTTCCAGGAAGCAAGTCTGTTTCTCCTCCAAAATCAATTGCAGATCTTGGGGGAAAAAATGTTATTCACTATTATATTAATAGGTATTTATGAATCCATTCAGAGTTTCTTCTCGTGATTATGTTGGTGACAGAAATCCATAAACAAAATGACATAAATCCAGAAGAATAGTGTTTGTGTGTTGTTGAAGAATATTTAGTACAATGGGTGGTATTTGTGAACACCTGGTAGTTGACAGGTTTCAAGCATGTGACTGGAATCTGTCCACCAACTTGGCAATTCAGCTTTATCTTGGAGTTACAGTAAATGAAGGCATTTGTCTCTCTGTCCTTGTGAGTGGGATCACTACCTACCCAGAGATGGCTTTGTCTATGGGTCTCTACATGGGCCTGCTGAGCCCGGGGAGATATCTTATACGACTGGCGTCTGGCCTGCGAGAGTATCACCACTGAAGTGAGGCAGCTTCTGTTTAAAAACCCACATGCTGTGGAGAATAATTGTTTTGTTTGAGCCCTGCCAGGAGGGAATAGTATTATGCATCTTAGATTGTAATAATGATATGCAGTCTTTTGTTTTTGCTGTGTTCTACATTTTATCTGTAAAGCAGTGAACAGGAAGATGTTCTGCTTAAAAGACCTAAACTATATTTGTAGCAGGCTTACAGCTTTGATTTTAATATTGTTTGACATTTTTGGTGAAGCTGTAACTGCATTCAAGGAACAGCTGTTTTGTAGCCAGTGGTAGGTAAAACTGGCTGATTTTTTTTTTCATTTCTAAGCTTTATTTTTGTGGAGTCCAAACTGAATACTACGCTGTATTTCCAACCCCCCCCCTCCCCCCCAAAAAAAAACAACAAGAAAAGTTAGAACAGCCATAAACGTTTAGGGAAAAAGAAAATAAAACGTGTCAGCATAAAGGAAAAGTGTCACTTCAAGGAATGAGATGGAAAGCAGGAACGCAAAGACAGAAAAAAGTATTTTTCAGTGAAAGTTCCATGGAACAGTGTATGCCGCAGGAAAGTGTTTGCTTGACAAGGTAATTGGCTAAAATAATCATTCTAATTTCCATTGCTTCAGATGTTATTCCCCTGAGATAGATAGTGGCATATTAATGTTTGTAACATCTCTTTTAGATGGTGATATATCAAATTAAAGCCAAACAACATCTAAATGTTAAAAACCAATATGGAGCAATGAGGGAACAGCAGCTGTTTGGAAAACAACTGACATGTTTAGTCTGTTTTTTTTTCCTTAAAAAAAAAAGCCTTGTCAGCTGACTTTAAATTTCCTCCAGCATCAACGGTATCCAGGTGATAGATTTAAACCAACTCTTTTTGACTTCACGTTTGTAGAACAGATTCTTTAACTCAAGTTGTGGTAACGTGTTTATATATGTGTTAGTTTGTAACCATGTGTACGTCTTCTAGAATCGAACAGATCCTCAAACCCGTGTCTTTTTTGCGCAGATGCATTATCAAATGCTGTGATAATGCTGACAAATATGCTATCCGAATATATGTGTGTTTTATCTTTAGTGGCCAGTGTTCAACAAAAGAGCTGTTGTGCCATGGCATGTGACATTTCCTGAACCGTTTCTCCAGAGACATGTGATCATTCCCAGTTCTGAAAGCCCTGAATCGCTGACAGAAACGTCTCTTCCTTCTCGGCTGGTTTCATTTGGCAGTGGAGACGGCACAGCCCTGCCCAGCTTTACGTTGTGTCCTCCTCTCGGAATGGGAGGAGAAGGGAGACGCTGTAGTCGCCAAGTGAAAGGGGAACAGAGCCTGTTACTGAGGCTATCAGCAGCTCTTGACCCGCACTGCATTGCAGCAGGGAGAAGATTGGCTTTTAGTCTTTAGCCAGCTGAGCAATGCGCAGAGAGCCTGGAGTGCTGTAAGCGCTGAATGAAACTCAGGGTAAGAACAGCACATGATCCTTGCCAGTGACTGCCAGTTTCTGCCGAGGGGTGTCAAACTGAACATGCTTCTGCAACTTTGGGGTAGGTGGACTATAAAGAGTTCAATGTTTTACTTCAGACCAAGAGCTTTATTTGTTTCCAGTGTGGTCTCTGGGGGGAAACAAGAAAAGCTTTTAGGAGAAAATGAAAGTAGTTTACTGTATGCTCTGTGTGCTGTAAATCAGAATCCATTTTGACATGAGAGCTATCCACTCACCGTGTGCAGTTTGCCTGTTTGTTGTTTTGTGAAGTAAACTTTATTCTTTAAATGTTAAACATTTCATGTATGTGGTAGTGAGTGCTGAGATAACCTGAGATGATTCATTTACCATAAAATGTTAATATAGGCTACTACTAGTGCTTAGCATATTAATATTTGAAATTTTAGCTCACTTTTTTCTCTGTGCTGTTGAATTATTTGTGACAGTTATCAAAATTAGACAGGGAGTGGTGTTTTTTGTTTGTTTGTTCAAGCCTGTACTTCCTTACCTGGATCTGTTCTCACATTCAGCTTTAGGAGTAAAATATGTGGACCAAGTGAAAAACAGAATGAATCATTTTAAGAGGTTTGGATCCTGTAAAGGAGTCGTGGAAATTGAGTGTTAAATGTAAAGCTTTAGGATTTTCCTTTTGCTTTTTACTATCCCATGTTCCTCTTTTAGCACTCAGAGTTAAAACTAGAAGTCAGGCATTTATATTTAATGATCCATAATAATATCTGTGGATCTATGAAGTCTAGTAAAGATGGAGAGAGAAAGATCCTCACCATGTGTCATTCAGCAAATTGGAATATCTTCTCTGGATGTTTTCTTTCCTTTGGACTTCTTTAATTTCTCTGTCTCTCTTTGTGTAGCTTTCCCCCTGGCCAGCCTGTACAGAGGTGGGGGGAAGGGGTGCGGGGGCAGGTCACCCTGTCTTTAGGGCCAAGCTGGGTTTTAGCCATTGCTTAACATCAACGATGTTGTCCTGAAAATTTGAAGAGCCTTTTATAGCTGTTGGGTGCTATGCGTGTAATATTGTTTAAATTCTAACGTATAGTCAAAAGCTGCAGTGGTGGTTTGTTTGCAGTTTTCCTTGCCCTTCTGTTCTTACTTTATTACTGTTCTTACTCAATTGTGCCATATCCTACACCTCAACAATGACAGCTTTCCACATGTGTGACTGACTTATTGATCTGGGATAAAAGCTGTTCTAAAGATCACATTCAGCATAAGAGAAAATGGCTTTCTTTTTCTGATTAGGAAAGCACACCCTGAAACAGAAACATAATTAGTGAATGTTGCTGCTGTTGACTGGAAATTCTTGTGGGATGTACATGACAGGGGAAAAAATGTTTGCATAATATGTCATGCTAAACCAAGAGCAGCACAACAGTAGTACAGGTATTTTTCACATTCTCTTGGGTCGTTGTTGTAGTGAAGACTATGCATTTCAGACCTAAATTTGATTTATGCAATTCAAAGTTTTCTCAATGTCGGTAGTGTAGGCTATTTATTTATCAGTTAAAGGAGTGTGTAGAGCTGTAATTAAATTCCGGACTGTATCCTGAGATAATGCCATTTGTGCATTTAAATGGTTTTTATAACCTTACACCTTATTCATCCTCTGCCTTGGATAGTAGGCTGCAACAGCTTCTGTTTACTTGATTTTTAAAGCTGCCACTTACAATGTTAGTCTTTCATTTCAGTGCAAGTCTGAAAGCCTGAGTATAGTAGTTAGTAGTCATGTAGCAAGGCTTACAATGGACTGTTTTATGTGTAATTTTCATGAGATAAGGAATACTGCCACCCCTTGTCTGGACCTGAGATAATGAAATGTGCTTGTGAAATTCATGACATTTTTTATGTTGACCTTTTTGTTATTATTAGTTTACAACCTCATAGTATTTCACAGTCTGTTCAGGCTGTGGATGACCTAATAGCCATGTTCAGATTATGTCCTTCGACAGTCAGTCTAGGTGCAGACAGGGGAGCTTGGGACCCTATTTTTTTTAAGGCTTTCTAAGATGTATACCTGAAAGAGTAGCCGAGATCCGTGTTTAATCTGTTCTCTAACCTGTTCAACGGTGTTAAGTTTGAGATTTTTTGTAGAACTGTTTGTGTGCTGCTGGAAAAAAAAAAACTAGTTTTAATGTAAACATTTCCCTCACTGGTTCAACAATAGCAACAATACAAAAGTTTAAATTTAAAGGTTTCACACACATATCCGAAACTCCTCCAAATTATGGAACAACCTTAGAAAAAGAACAACCAGTGGTCTCACTGCAGTGGCATTCATTCTAAAAAACCCGTTGAGAATGTGAAATTTTGCATAAGGAAAATTAAATTCCCATTCTTTATGTTTGTAATCTTGTGACTCATCCCCAAGGCCTAGAAAATCACCCAGTACTACTCAGTGTTAACTTAAACGTTCAGAATTGTCAAGTCAGTTGCATGTTTTGATACCTAAACAGGAAAAATAGAATATATATGAAAATTATAAGCTTTGAACATACACACAGTTCAGTTTAGTTCAAGGTAATAAAAATGTCCTTTGACTTTTTCTGTCCTTTCTATCACTTTCCTTATGCTTTCCTTATTTGCTTTTGTGACACCAAAAACACTGGTAACATATATTATGCCTATATAATGTTAAGTATTAAAATAATATTCAACAATAAAAATCACTAGGGAAGCAGCTATGAAGCAAAATGTGTTTCTTGTACTGTGAATGGCTTTGCAAAAAACGGGTAATAAAATGTATGACTTGTCATAGCAAGCATTAGTACAAATTGAGTATTTGTATAGCAAGTGTACACAGTTCTGCATTAACTTTGGCCAGTTCTTGAATAGAATGGAGATATACATACTGTACAGTAATCACAAGTATTTGTTGTTGTTTGATTATTTCAGTTGATGTTAAAACATTCAAAGCTCAGAGGTTAATGAATATATTTTGCTATACAAATATTAAGTGAAGAAGCCTTGACTGCTAATTGCATTTTAAAGAGAAGAAGGTTACTGTAAAAGAAACACGAAAACAAAACACTGTTAATAATACAATATCGTTTAGTACTTTTCAAATCTAACCTACCACAGCAACTTTTTCTCACCCCTGGTGTAGACTAATTTTGGGAATGTGTAACAAACTAACATTAGCTGGAAGGGGGCAAAAAGATAGCATAGATACTGAGGAGTCATCTCACGCAGAGCCTTCTCTGAAACCTGGCTGAAGCCCAACGCTCCCGATGCCACTGTACAACCCGCTGGATTCACGCTTTATAGAACGGACCGCACAGCTGGTTCTACCGGCAAGGCTGTGTTGTTAAGACTGCTGTGTCCATTCACCCGCTTGCTACAGCATCAGCACTCAACGAGCTGTAGAGCGTTATCAGCGAATCTGAAAACACGCATCCGGAAGCTGTTTCTACCGTGGTGGGGGACTAACCACTGAAGCCTTAAAAAAGTACTACCAAAGTACTTTCAACATGTCTCTGTTTCTACTAGAGGAAATAACACACTGAATCACTGGTAAACCACCATTAAAGAAGCATACTGCTTCGTCTAACAACCGCATTTCAGGTAGTCTGACCACGCCTCTGTGCTCCTTCTTCCTGTTTACAAGCAGGAGCTAAAGAGCAGGCCACCTGCAGTAAAGACCATGCAGCGCTGGTCAGACAAAACATGAGTATACAGGGGTGGTCACATCCTACGTCAACTACTGTGTGGACAGATGCGTTCCTACCGAGAAGATCCGGTTATATCCCAGTCAGAAGCCCTGGATCAACAAGGACGTTCGCTCCAGCGGTCTGCTGCCTTCCAATCATGTGACAGAGAACTATATAAAAATCAAGGTATGACCTGGAGAAAGCTATTCAACTGGCAAAGCAGGAATACAAGGACAAATTAGAAAAACGGCTTGGGGGTGACTCAAGGCGCATGTGGCAAGGCTTGCAAGCTATCACGAACTACAGAGGCAACAACAGCGGTATTTCCTCCACTGAAGCATGAAGTGCGTAGAGCCTTTAGGAAAGTGAAAACCCACAAAGCAGCCGGCCCAGATGATGTCTCTCCTCGTGTTCTTAAAACTTGTGAAGACAAGCTATCTCCCGTGTACACAGACATTTTTAACCTCTCTCTGTCTTTGTCAGTTGTACCAGAGTGCTTTAAGAAAACCACAATTGTACCACTTCCCAAGAAGACCAAGGTAACTTGCTTGAACGCGTACCGCCCAGTGGCACCCACTTCATTGGTCATGATGTACCTGGAAAGACTAATATTGTCCTATATAAATTGCTCTATCCCAGACTCCCTTGACCCACTTCAGTTTGCTTACCGCCCGAATAGGTCAGTTTATGATACCATATCTCTAGCACTTCATACTGCCCTAGGAAATTCAGATGGATGGGGTACCTATGTTAGGATGCTGTTTATTGATTACAGTTTGTTCTTCAACACAATCGTTCCCACCAAACTTGTCCCAAAACTCAACTTATGCAACTCAATCTGCAACTGGATACTGGACGGGCAGACCTCGGGTGGTGAAAATTGGGAACAATATCTCCTCAACAGCGATCCTAAACACTGGAGCTCCACAAGGCTGCTGGCTCAGTCCTAAGCTATACTTGTCGTTCACCTACGACTGTACAGCCACTTACAGCAGCAACCACATCATCAAGTTTGCAGATGACACCACTATTGTTGGGCTGATCAACAACAACGATGAGTCTGCATACAGGAGTGAGGTAGAGCATCTTACAAGATGGTGCCTTGATAACAATCTAGCTCTGAATGTCAACCAGACAAAAGAACTCAGATTAAAACATACAAGGTACAGTGTCGGATTTCAGCAAGATAAAATGTTAACCTTCAAAAGGAAGAACCAGAGATGCAAAACAAACTCTGCATTAATGTACATACAGTAACATGATTTGCAGATTGCATAGCCCAATGTACTCAAATCAGATATAAGATGTTTAGGAACTTCAATAAGAGCCTTTTCAGTTCTTTGTAATTGTTTAATTCCTGGAAGACTTCAAAAGTGAAATGACTATTCAATGAGTCAACAACAAGTCAGATATATAATTTTATAATTCTTTTATCCAAGGAAAGTGTAGCTGGTACAGACATCAAAGATATAGAATGAACTTCATTAACAGATGTTAGTAAGTGTCGCTGTGTCACTCATCCTTCTGGTCTGGAATTTCTGAATCAGTGCCACACTAAGGACACTGTGCTGTTGGTGGTGCCATCATTCAGATGAGATGTGAGACATAAATATTTAGGATCACATGGCACTTTTCATAAGGGTAGGGGTAGAAACCCTGTTGAACTGGCTAAGTCTTGCTCTGGGTTTCCATAGTCTGACTTGTGTTCCATGTGAATTCATTTGGTGATGAACTTATTGTGCGTCTTCACCCGATCTACTGTTTTGTGAGGCTTCTGGTTTGTAATGGGCACCACTGCCACCCACGTTGGCACAGAAATACAATAGGTAATTAAGGGAGCCTACTTCTAAACTTTATAATGCTTTGGGATTTTATGAGTTGAAAGGGTTTTTCTAAATCCAGTTGTATTAATGTCAAGAGTGTGATGTAACTGGAGTACAATACAAGTAAATCAAGAATGTTGTTCTTGGTAAAGAGAAGGTAAATCCAAAACCTTGTTGAAATCATCTGGTAAGAAGGAATTTATTTGATTATGTTAGAACAGTGTTTGGATTACACGTTTGAGGAAAAAACATCTGGCCAAAAATATTAGCATAATTTGAATTATAAAAATAATCTTTCCTTTGCGGATGTACAAAAATTGCTAAAGGCCAGTTGGGAGTTAAGTCTTTCCCAGAGTTCCTGATCTCAGTTTAGTTTGTTTGCAGTGGCTGTTTGCAAATGTATGGAGCCCCGCACATAAAGCCATTGACAGGGGACATGAATAGGCAGAGGTAAGATTCCCAGTCCCTGGAATGTCAGTGTCAAGGCCTCAGCACTGAGAGTCCAGGAGGTACAGTAGGTAGAGCCAGCCTGAGTCATTACTGCAAACTGCACCCACCAGGACTGGGATGGACTCCTGCACAAAACCTGTATTATAAAACATGTGACTGCTGTAGTATTACTTGCACTTCTTTTCTGGGCAGCAAGTTTTATTTTATTGAGGAGATGCCAGACAGTTTTCCGAAAGGGAACTTTTGTTGAAAAGTTACAGTACTTTCCAGCTTGTAAAAGGAATAGGTTATGAAATCATTAGTGCTTAATCCTTTGCCTTGCAGGCTCATTGTTACTGTTACAGTGATATGATTCATAATATCATGAGGACAATGCAGTTTAATGACAAGTGTTAAGTTTGTTTTTGCTTGCAGGCAACTTTGCTTTGCCAGTGTAATGTTTGGCATTGTCCCTTTAAGGCAGTCATTAATTAGAACAATACAATACAATTAAATAAGGTTTAAAAATAGATTTTGTCAAATCTATAGCAAAACACGGTTTAGAAATTCAATTTGACGCAGGAGACTTAGGCATTTACAGGCACTTTTTATCCAAAATATACTTTTTGGATAAAAAGTGCCTGTAAATGCCTAAGTCTCCTGCGTCAAATTGAATTTCTAAACCGTGTTTTGCTATAGATTTGACAAAATCTATTTTTAAACCTTATTTAATTTCTCTTTTGATTTACGTTGCATACAGATCCTTTTCTACTGATCTTACTGCAAATCGGTATGTTGGTCTTGGGGATGTGGCAGCCCGGTTCAGGGTTGTCAGTGTGTGACAACCAAGTGTTTCCACTTCGGTTTGACTCCTCAGAACAGCTGAACTAAACTCATTGTGAATTCAGTTCAGCTGCGTTGAGAGGTCAAGATGATCAGGAAACATAAATTTGTCTCTTTTGGGGAAGGTCATTCTATAGGAAGATATAAATATGTTGTCATTGTTTTTGGAAGTCTAAGGGAATTCAGGACTTACAGCCAAAGAAGAGTATTTTATCTCATGCAAGCACAACGACAACAACGGAACAATTTAGTGAATTGTTTTTTGCTGCAAACTACTTTCAAGACCTACCCAGAGAGCCCATCTATCTAACTGATGGAGGTTACTTGTAATATTTTACAATATAAACCATAAGTAGAGGTACTTGGAAAGAGATTCCATAGTGGTAAATTGTATTTCACTTTAATCTGTCCTTTATTTGCTTGTAACCATTTTCAGGCTGAAAATTGGATTAACAAAAAATTCAACATCCTAACCGTGGTTTGTTTTTTTAATTGAATCATTCATTAGCCATTTATTTACACTTCACCAGTAGATAATTGCCATCTGTCAGTCAACTCAGATCCAGGTTACAAAAACCCTTGCAGGAGGGAGTGATGAAGATCAACTACATAAATTATTAAAGTACACTGTTGAATTGCACACTGGTTTTCAATGTATGTTTAAAGCAGAGCTGGGGTCGAACAGAGGATGAAATAAGTCTTTTTGTTCCCAGGAGGCTGTGAAAAAGCGTGTTCGTGATTTTTTTGCATGGTTATTTCAGGATCCTGAGCAGCTCGAAATGACCTAGTCTTGGTCAGCCAGTTGATCACGGATTGGGGGACTCATGCTCAGAGTCAGCTAGTGGCAACTTCACTTGCACTTGCACTTCCTCAGAGCTTCTTTTCTGGTTGAGCAGGCATGTCAACTTTTCTTTTTTATCGGCACTCCTCCATACTGTTTTTTTCGAAGATGAGCATTCCTTTAAATTTAAGATCCCACCACCCACCCAATCCAGACTCAGAGCTTTTAATGTCCACTTTTCTCATACCAAGCTGTAGCCCACAAATAAGAGACTACAAATTAAAAAAAAATACAAGTTCTCCTAATGCATCCATCAGAGAAGAGAATGTCTCTAGCCTGACACCAGCAGGCACCACACAGCTGTGTTTTGATGCTGTGAACTGTATCACAATAGGTGCTTTATTACTTTTCCAAACAACTAAAGAGCCATACAGTTACAGGGGTGGTGGAGAGGTGGCTTGTTCACACAGACACTCTTTTGAGCCGGTCGTGTTTTGGAGCACAGAGGGTAAACAAGGTGGAAGTTACTGGGGCTGACCATTGCCAATGGCATCTGTTGTTACAGACAGGAGCGTGACTGAAACTCCTTCTGTTTTGTTTCTGTGGCCCACTTTGCGTGGAAATGGTGGCGAGCAGTTCCAGAGCACAGGACAGAGTTTGTAGGAGCTTCGGTACCCCATACAGCTTGTTCCCTCCTCTGAAGCAGCTGCGACACACTGGCTTGGACAATGACCTGCTAAGACCACTAAACTCAGGAAAAGGTGCTCTGCGGCACTTCTTATTCACCTGAGCTTTATTCCAGCTGTCAGCATTGTACGGTCCCTGGGTTGGCACTGTAAAAGAGGACAGGACAGATTAATGACAAAAGGGCAACATTCTTGCTCTGAAGGGTATGGAAAATTTAGCATAACCCATCACTATTGGCTTTGGTGGGAGATGGGAGGAAATTCATAAGTTTTTCCCCTTAGAAGTACTTAGGGTTCTCTATAACCCAGGAACCTGGGTGAGTCAGCATCACAAATGGGAAGAGTAACAACACT
Source organism: Lepisosteus oculatus (assembly GCF_040954835.1). Lineage (NCBI taxonomy): Eukaryota > Metazoa > Chordata > Actinopteri > Semionotiformes > Lepisosteidae > Lepisosteus > Lepisosteus oculatus. Next base: position 39,936,659 of record NC_090696.1, on the reverse strand, counting down.
GTCAGGACTTCAGTAATGCCTCTTGCCCAGAATTTCAGCCATTTCTGTTTTGGCATCTCAGATACACGTTAACTGTTCTACTGTTCTTCTTCCAGATTAGTGAGCCCTGTAAGAAATTATACTTTCCTCCTTAGATCGAAAGATCTAAGGAACAAAGATATCATTCTTTGAGCATTTGAGAATAATTGTCCAAAGGTCAACGTGCGAAACGTCTAAATGAAATATCTGAAGATTAAACCGTTATGTATCTCAATCTCTGTTAAGATGACAAATCTCATGTTGGATAATCATGCGACTTGCTCTTGTAGAACAAACATACTGTGATGAATTGAACTGTCTTTTTCTTTTTCGCAGGAAAGGGTATGTCAATATGTGGAAGGCTAGTAGAGCACAATGGGTTTCTAACAAAAGACATAGAAGTTCTCATAACAATGAGTGACCTGAGAGAGCCGGAAAGATTTTGAGGATTGCTGATAAACAGCACGTGTTCTGCTGCTAATATTGACAGAGTATCTAATATGAGGCCTCATTTACTTTTCCCCCTTTTTTATGCAGCACCTTACTTTCAGTGGTCCTGAGGCTTTTTAACCACGGGCACGAAATAGAATGACATGGGAAGCGGAAGCCTAATTTCTTCACTCATGTCAAATAAATTCCTTGCTTTGTTCTAAAATGCTCGAATATATTCTTAATGGTTTTGTTTGCTTTTAACAGAGGAATCCCCTGGGGACTAGCCGGCTTTCTGGAGTGCTTTTAAAAATCTATAATGTGAAATAGCTGACATAATAAACAGGAAGCTCAGCTACACTGCTAGAGTACCATTTTTCAGCACTTCTGTTTGGTAAATAAAAATGGAAATTGATTTAATTTGTACTATTTGTTAACAACAGTTGAGTATTCTTGTATTTTTAACAAATAAGAATAAGAAACAGGAGGAAGAGGTGTCACTTCTCAAGTATAAGCACCATTACACTGCAATCCAAATAGGCCAAGAGGCAGATTCGCAGCCAGTAAAAAAAAAATTGCTCAGTATTTTAGCAATTTCCAACACAAATCTGAAAAACCGTTTTGAAAATATTGAAGAAATGTAACAATTTTTTTCATGCCACATATAAATGTGTAGTCTGTAATTCAAGAAAAATCAGTATTGGGTACAGTAGTTATGTGTTGGAAGATCATGCGAACATAGTTTAGATGGGTAGATTTATTGGCTTGTGAAACACAAATAGATGTTAAAAATGGAAACTTATTAAAAACAATCAGAAACACAATTATACAACTGTAAACAGGGTAGTAATTGTATGCTAAGTTAAAGTAGAGAAGAAGGTAATAGCACATCTCACTGCAGCAATGTCAGGGACTGCAGGCTGGGTCAATTTAGGTATATTTGTGTATGGGTATGTCATTTAAAGTATGTTTTTTTTTTTTAAATGGAGCAGCTTTTAAATAAACCAGTTTCAGTGGAGTTCATTTGTTTTTCTAAATTGTTCCAGATTTCTGTATATTTATGTTTTAATTTAGGTAAATTTAGAACTTAAATGAAAACACTATTAAGGTTTAGCAGTTTGGATTATATTTTACCTTCTAATAAGATTCTAACAAACAGTTCTTTGTCAAAGTTAGGTGATATTTCTATTTGGTAGGCCAGATTGTTTTCATTGAGAACACTTTTCTGAATGAAGAAAAAGTACAGGTTTTTGTTTTAAAGGTAAATTTATGCATTGAGAGAGAATTTGGCAATATACTGGAAATGCCTTTGAGTTTAGTGTTTCATTACTTAGCCAAGTGTATGAAAATAAATCCTTTATGAAACATTTTTTCAAAGGTATTCAAGGAACGTTTTCAAGCATCATGCTGTGATTTCTCCTGTCCTGTCCACTTCTGAATATTCCGAAAAGGATGAGGCACAGAAACAGTTAATGGATAAGACAGCGGCCCCTAAATTGTGTAGAGAGAAGAGGAGATCATAATATTTTAAATGGGCAAAGTTTAAGTGATCACTTACAAATGTGGTTTTTCATTGGTCTGTCAGCGGCGTCAACTGTAGCAGAGTGTCTTCTGCAGAAATCAGTTTTACCATCTGGCAAAGTCACACTCTGAGCCCAGCATACATGAGGAAACTTGTTACACTCTTTCTTCATGTATCAATGCCAGCTGCTGCGCTTCCAGAAACAAGCAAGCATGTTTGCTGAAAACGTTTCTCAGACTAGAAGCCAGGAAATATGACTGCTAGTTTCTGGAAATGCAGAACCAGCCATCTTACACGACGAAGGAGTGTATCAGGAAAAATGTTTGCTCCGGTACGCTGGGCTTTACATCTTTCTCCATCTCAGTTCCTTTAACCTAGAAGAGGCAGCCGGCAGCACATCAGCACCCCTGACTCATCAACACTACTCTCTCTCTCTGTCTGCTCTCCAGTTTGTGCGGGCCGCGGCTACAGCGCTGCAGGCAGGGACGCCGGGCCGGAGGAGAGCAGGGGCGGCAGGAGGAAAGACGGGCGGGAGAAGTCGGCGCTAAGGGAACGGCCAACTCCCAAGGGAATGCGTTATGACCTCTGTGGTGGTTGTTGATGGCGGAGGTCCGGTGGTGGAGTATGTCAGTGCGATGGAGAACCCACAGCAGGTAACTGAACATCAGAAGTATGTAGAGGTCAGTGGATCGATTGAAAAAAGTCGTGGTCCAGACACAGCCATCATTACGCGAGCAAGCATGAACATACAGCATGTAACCGAGAGTTGTGGAATAGGCAAGGAACTAACTTTGTTATATAGATGCTTAGTTTACGGTTATATGTAATGTTTTAAGAGAATTCAAATTTGGCACCAGAAAGGAAACCTGAAAGTCCAATATCATATTTAGGTCACATCGAAGTGCCACAATGTGTTTTTTTCCCATATAAACACTGCTGTTTTATTTGGCAAAGTGAGTTCATAATTGCATTCCTGAAGAAAAAGAAGCTTCACCACTTAGCTAGAGTACTATAGTTCTGCAGTTGTTTAAAGGAAAACAAAACCTCAAAACAAAAGGATTGGGCAATAGTGTTGTCCAGCTGTACAATAAATATGTATATATGTATTTTTTTCAGAAGTGCTCATCTTGATGCTGTTTAAAAATGAAATAATATTTATAAAGTTACTTCCTTCTACAGAACAGAAGTACTGTAGTAGCTTGTTTGTTCAAAAGGCACGATATCCTTGTGTTTGCTGAGTACAATGGTAGCTCTGTACCCCTGCATAGGAAGTGGTCATGGCTTATTACATATTAACAGTGAGTTTTCCAGGATTGTTTCTTAAAAACATTGTTTTTCACATGTAATTAAACTGTTTTTATTATTGTCTGCATTAGGAGGAACAGTTCATAAGGCAATTTTTCCGTGTTCAGATTTTTCCTCTTTGAAATACATTTGGATTTTTGCTCCTTTAATGGAGGACCCCTTGCTATTTATTTAAGAGGGAATTGACTAAACGAAGTCTGTCTTTTATTTACTTCTGGAAATACCAGTCAGAAAAGGCAGTTTTCCAATTATTGTGGGCTTGCACAGAATGCATGATATTTGAAGCAGAGAAGTTAAAGAACTGCTGCAAGTATTTTTGATAATGCCTATAAGGTAGTGATGATCTTTCACCAGGACAATCCTTTCTACTACAACATTGAGGGGTAATGTGTTAAAATATGATCAAGCACTTGGATTATAATAATACTTTGACACACTAAAACAACAACAAAAGCAACTACCACAAGACCAAAGCAGCAGAATCGAAAGATGGTGAAAAAATCAATTCTGTAGTAGCCTTTCTAAAAACAAAGCCCAGTGAAGTACTTCGACACAGTACAAATCCTTGGTGTAAATAGAAGTATTGATGACTTTTTGTGTACCAATTTGTTCACCAATAACATACAAAACCATTTAAACTCTTTAAATTAAATGCTTGAATAGTCTTGTTTGCGTATGTGCTTTTTGGCTTATTCCTAATTATGTAGTCTGGGCAATGCGTTTGGAAGTATTCAATTTATCACCACCTGAAGCTGAAGAAAAGGGATCAAAATGAAACAAAAAAGCCCAAGTTCTTTCCTGCCTTTTTGCGGTATTTGTAAAACAGGAAATCAATGTCCTCTTCTTTGATCGCAGGACTGTAATGTACGTTTGGCAGGGCAGAGGCAGTGTTGGAAAGTGGGAGTAAACTGGAGAAAAGAGCTCTTCTGAGCTGGAGCCAAAGTGTACACACACTTTAATTCTCAGAGGCAAACAGAGCCCTGAGTATCCAGTGGCTGGACCCTGCTGTTGACCTAGCTGAAGTGGGGCAATCATTATTCTTGGCTGATTTTTATCTGTCACAATTATTAATACAGTTATGGAAAGAAAACGTTTTAAATGTAGCCCTTGAATTAACAGTTAGTCATAGGGGAAAAAATGTGAATAGTTTCTTAATCACTATTAGAACGTATTTAAAAAGAGATCTTTTCACACTCTCCTTTAATTCCATCATTCTTTTATTTGCAATTTGCCTTTCTGATCTAAATGTCAGAATATGTAATTAAATCATTTTCATCGTATTGTTGCTGAATTCACAGGTTGGTCTGACAATGCCTGGAGAAATTAAAAAGGTTTTTAGTTTTTTTTTTCAGTAATAATAGCGAGACAGAGTCCTGCTGTTTCTGTTTGCGTAGTCTCAGGTCAGTCTATTTTGCTTTGACCAGTTTTGCCACAACAAACTGATACAACTTTCTTTTTGTTATAGTAATCCTGTTTGCATGTTTTGAAATTGAAACACAATGTGTGAATTTAAACTCTCAATTTCAGCAGCATGTCACAAAACTGCTGGAAGTTAATGACTTGCAATTCTTGTATGTGCACAACTACAGGATCTTTTTTTAAGGATTAGAAACTCTATACTACTGATTGTCTCAATACTGGAATTATACACTTTCGTAGAGAATTAAAATTGTATAGGAGTCAACCAATTCATTCTTTTTGTATACCACAACAGCCAGGCTGTCCTTTTAACATAATTGTGTTTGCTGACCTCAAACACCCCTCTCTTGTTAAATGTTGACAAATGATACTGGATGGAAAAGGGAGACTCAGCATGCTAAGAGTCTTGGCATACAAAATGCTAAACTGGCGAGTTTTTGGCATGTGATCTACTGGCACACTGTAGGACAAGCACAATCTGACCATGGGAACTGTGAAAGCTGACATACGCTGGCACTGTGATAGCCTATATGAGCTGTAGGAAATGACATTTACATGTGTGGTCAATTACTAAGATATTTTCACACATTCTGTCTTGCAGTTGATTTCAGTTCTAATTACTAGCCCCTGGTGGTACCTAAGATTAGTTTAATTTACAATAGTCTACACTGAAAATCAAGTCCAGAGCCCTACAGCGAGCAGCCTTGATACAGAGATATGGAGATGGCAACAAAAGACAAAGCAGGTGTTAAGACATGTGTACTGTATGTGCTCGCTTGTACTTGCGGGCTGGATGCTGAGGGGTTTGTAGAAGGCTCGTGTTTATATTGCAGGTGTGGGGTTGTCAGGCTAGACAGTCTTACTGTTTTTTGTAGATCCTCATTTGAGCGATTTTGCAATTTGTCAGTGTTTTTTTTTAAACCTGTGGTTTTTAATCTGTTAGAAAGATTGTGTTTGATAAACCTTTAAATATAATGTTTTATTGTGCACAGGCATTAAGCGCCAATTTTTATCTTGTCAAAGGCATAATGATGAATTTAGAAATTGCCATCTTTGAAAGCAGTTTTGAAACCCTTCTTGTCTTATGTCACCCTAACCAAAGAAATTTATCATTGGCTAAGTCTAAAGGAGCAGTGAGCTTAGATATTTTTTAGTGTTACACCTTGATGAACCAAATAATCTTACTGAGGTCAACACGGAATGGAGTTTAGTGGCTTCTCCCTCATTTTCTGTAACCACCGGTTGAGAAACCCAGCATGTTATAAACGGTACTCTGCAGAAGGAAGGGTATGTACTTAAGTTATTTTAGTCAGGATTCAAAAACTCAGGAACCTTGTGCATAGAACTGACTGTAAGCAGGGTAATTTTAACATTCTTCCTTTCCAAGCAATTAATTTCCATTAGCTTTCTAAAATACATTGGGAAACAAATTCATCTAGTTTAAAGTTTATGTGAGGTATATGTCAGACATAATTTTCCACCATCTCAATAATTCCTTTTGAATCTGTAAGGCATCACTGGACAGTATTGTCATCAGCCGGAATTTATTTTGAGGAAAAACATTATTTTTCAACATGATACAAATAATAATGTCTTAGTGTTATCATTATTTTATCTGGTTTACCTGCTCAAACTTTGGCCTGTTTTCTTCATGAGAAAAGCTTTGTGCACAGGAATACTAGAGGACACAAAGTGCCTACGAGTTTGAAGTGTCCTCCAGTATTGCTTAGATTTTTATGTAAATAACCAGAAGATCCTATTGAATCAACCTTTCGTGTAACTGCATTTCTCTTTCACAATTTCAGCATTTTTATATTGTATAGTTGCAAAGCGCCTGACCTGTTCTGTTTAATAGGTGACTATACTTGAATCTTAAGACCACTATTTCAACAGGAACACCATTGCCTGTATTTTGTAATAATATACTAGTGCCTTTAGAAGCAGTCATCTCAAATCACTTCAAAATACACAAAATCACAACAATAAGATTAAAGAAAATAAAACAAATAGGTTATAGAAAACAGAACAATCATGAAAAAGTCATTCTGAAAAGTATATATTTAGGCTAGATTTACAAACATCAAGTGTTACTGAATCAACGAAAGGCCCATAGGCATAGTCACCCACAGTCTGGCGATGAACAGTAGGAATGCATAATAAACTGGAATCTTCTGAGTGAAGGTCACATGGAGGACAGTAAACGCACATCCAGTAGATACTAGACACTCATGCCATGTAGAGCTCTGGAATGTAAGCAGGATTTTAAAATCAACTCAAAAGCTGATGGGAAGCCAGTGCAGGGACTCAAGACTGAAGTGATGTGATCACTGGCACATAACGTAGTCAGGATTCTAGATGCCAAATTCTGATCCTACTGTTACTAAGTGTAGTTTTAGTGACTTCTGCAACTAGGATGTTACCATAATCAGTCCTTGAAAGTTTTTCCACTACAGTCATGGAGAGTGTAAGGCAGGTTGGCAGTATTTCTCAGATGGAAAAACAAAGGTGCTTAGAAATTCTGTGCTTAAGGTTCAAAAAGTCAATCCAGGAATGAAAACCACCTCCAAATTCTTCATTTTGGATTGAAATGCAAGCATAGTGCCTTGCTTACATCATTGGTTTTACAGATGGGGGAACCCAACAGCAGGACCTCAGTCTTGTGTTGGAAGGGACTTTTCTGCTATAATTTAGATTCTTTCATTCTTTCCTTCCCAAGAAATGAGCGTTTTTTTTTTTCTTCAAGCAGGCAGTACTGTAGTGCTGTGTTTGGCTGGTGTGAAGTGTCTGTGGATTAGAACTGAAAGCTGAGGTGTGATGGTGGGTGTGCTGTTCTGGCAGGAGGAGGTTCAGGGGGAGGAGTATCCCGCAGTGATTGTGGAGCAGGTCCCGAGCGCTCGTCTGGAGCAGTGTTACGCAGCACAGGTCCTGGTGTACGATGACGAAACCTACCTGATGCAAGACGTCGCAGAGGAGCAGGAGATAGAAACTGAAATCGTGGAGTCCGGTAGGACCTGTTTGACTTTCTTTGCATAAACACAGAGAGGGGCGCTAACCATAAACAGATACAAAGGTGGTTCTCTAATTTAAAAAAATGTAGAAAATATAAATACTGTATTCCTTCTGTTCAAGCTTTCAAGTCTTAACTTTATTGTGAGGGAATGATGTGAGAGGAAGTGAAACCAGCATCGCTTCATTTATATTATTTTCGGACTAAAAACCACTCACTCCAGTAGAGAACTTTTTTTTAGTAATGGGAACCAAACTGCGTTTAGAAATGGTCATCATGTTTTCCTCATAAAAATCAAGCCTCATAAATTTTCCCCAGAGTCTTTCACGACTGACATTACTTAAAATAGCTGCTCTGTCAAAACTGTTTATTTTTTTATTGTAAAAACTGAAGATGTTAACGGCAAACGTCACGTTTACATCATAATGCCTTGTTTTGGTGAATTTCGGCCTCCACCTCTCACGCATTAATATGAAGTCGACTTTTACTACAGATTACGTGTGCTGCAAGGCAGCTCTCTCATCCAGGAAGTGCCATTTGAGTCAATGGTGTTCTGTGTACAGAATTAAACTCCAGTAATACAGTTTAATTAGCATGTAGATTGACAATTAATATTTCTTGTCTAATCCCTAATTGAGCCTTCTGTAACATTTAATTACTTTACAAGAAAATATGTAATAAATGTGTGTGAGGTGTCTTTATTGGCTCATTTTGTTACTAGTATTTTTTGGACAACCAGTGAATAGGTGTTATGTGACTGTTACAGATGTACACCTGGTTTCCTACTGACCACATTCCTCATCTTACGCAATCACTTGTAGCTAAATCTATTGAGTCACTACGGCAGAAACCAGCGGCAGTTTGAATTGTTTCTCATTTGCCTGTTATTCCGACTAATCCGAAAAAGGTTTTTCATGTGTTTTGGATCGTTCCATGTCCCACCCTTTTTTTCTTTACAAAATGCTGCTAGAGGATGCCTCTGAGAGATCATGCATTTTAAGACTTTTTTCAGAGCCATTCTATTCATTCTGAAGACCCCACTTTCTGAGCACGCCACAACTCTCTTCCTAGTATTGACTTATATAGGCTTTATGTGATGTTATGTTTTATCAACTGGTTCTTAAGCATTCAAAACCAAAGAGCCTTAAAAAAACTATTTCTGAATTCACAATTAGTGTTCTTCATCCATGGGCTACTTACTGTATATAGTACCCTTCCAAAAAAGAATCGGGACATCGGAGTGACAACTGTTAATTTTACTTTAAAATAAATTTTTATGAGTGATTAGAAGAATGTATGCTTTATTTTTGAGTAATTGCATACATGCATTTGACTGTATTTGAACAAATACTATGTGTTCAATCCAGTGACTATATGTATTGGGACACATTCACATTAAGTAGATTTCAGAGTAAAATTTGGTATTTCGCTTCATACTCCTTTGAAGCAATAACAATATGAAGTCTGTAAATAATTAAGTTCACCAAATTTTGTGCAATCATTTGAGATGTGTTGCCGCAGATCATCAGTTATTGCTTATTTTTAGGGTGTTCTGACTTCAGTATTTTTCTTCAGCATGTAAAACGTTTGTCTCAATTGGATTGAATTCTGGAAATTTACTTGGCCAGTCAGTTTTTCATGATAAACTGGCCTTGACCATATGTTTTGGGTCATTGTCATGCTTCATGGTCAAGCTCCCCAATAAGTACAGCAGCATTTTATTCTACATAAGCAGATGAAATGTTTCTATAGACTTCAGAATTCATTCTGCTGCTGCCACCATTAGTTACACAAAATCCATAAAGACTAAGTGAGTCAGCCATGCATGAACAAGCCAGAATATGCTTCACAGATGACACTGTTCTTTGGAGTATCTGCATTTCCTTTTTCTACACTTTAATTTTCCCATCACTTTGGTTAGGGTTTATGTTGGTATCATCTATCCATAAATGGGATTGTGTGTAGAGGGAAACAATTAAAAAAGTTATTGCTTACATTAATTGGTTACAATCAATGTAATTGTACAATGTACTTTGGTTACATACTTATTTCGTAACTTTAATTTTGTGTTTTTTATCACCCCCCGGTGAGCTTATAGAAAAGACAATTCATTGCCAGCAACTACTGCTGCATGCTGTATTGTTGTGCATTTGACAAATACCCTTTGATTGATTGATTGATCTGTGTAGTACAGACTATAAAAAAAAAGTAATAGGTTTATTCCATGCTGAAAAGAGAAGAGAGAAAACACAACGTTTCGGCTGTGAAGCCTTCCAAAACGTTGTTTTCTCACTTCTCTTTTCACAGAAGCTGCGAAAGACAAGCTAAAAGCAATGCCATGTTTTGTCTAGTACACTGCTGCTAAAGTTGGTGTTACTGTACGTGCAGTTACACTTTAGCCAATGACTTTAGGGTTTTTAATTTCCTCAGCAGAGCTTTTCTGCTGTCTGGTAGCTGTTGCTCACTGCCTGTCATACACTGTAAAGCAGCCCTGATCAAACAGTATAATCTAAAGTGGAGATGTAATAACCTATTGCATGTATTGGGGATCAAAGTATTAGATAATAGATAATTTAGTACACTGACTTTTGTTTTGTGTTACTACCATGACTTTATTAAGGAATATTAATATTAAGTTGTTTACACATACAAAGACACTGCATGAGAGTTTTTCATAAATATTACCAAGGGGAGCACTGTGACTGACAATACTAACATAGTGTGAACATTTAAGTACTGATTTATTAGTTCATTTTGTAAGTTTTTGTTATGGTTTGAAATAAGAAAAAAAACAAATAAGAACCATTGGATATCTACTATTTAATTATAAACTCTGATTTAGGCACTTAAGTGGCTGTTGTAGAACCAGTTAAAGGCCACATAAGTAAGATAGTTCATTGGGCAAAAGCGATTTCGCCCGCTGTATAGTACGTCAAGCTTGTGAAAAATCCTAAAATAATACAGAAAGAAACTAATATCAAGAGAAACATTATGCCATTGGGATGTTGGAGGCCAGACTAATTCTGCACATGGCCGCTTGCAGTTGAGGGTGTTCACAGCCAGCAGTTTCTAACCTTGTTAGAAGAAAATGATATAGTCAAATCTGGGACACTACAGTGTCATACAATGTAATGTCTTGTCAAGATCACTGGACAGGCCCAGGGGTGATGGACTGTACCAGACAGCACAGCACTACAATAATCAAGTCCTGGGACCTCACCTGTTGCTCTTCCTGTGGGCTCTTTGTGATGGGACTGCACATGTCCTCGGGCTGCTTATGTGACAGTGTCTTTCTGGTGAGGAGGGAATGTAGCATTTGTTTGATGAATGCCATATGCACTAGACCTGACCCCCATTGAACAGCTGTGGGAAGAGCTGTGATAAAATATTGGTATACCTGCTAAAAATGATGATCTTTCTGAGAATTTTGTGAATTTATTGTAGTTGCACTGAATTTGTTTACAAAATGTATTATAAGTGAGATGTTTCTTTTGATGTTCGGTTTACTTGGTATAGATAGAATTTTGAGAAGAGTGATAGACTGAAGTAGACCGTTCATGACAAGCGTAAAATATAACACTGAGTTCAAATTCTGATGTTTCCCTCATCTTTGAGTGGTTACAGTACATACAAAATGGAACAGCATTCAGAACTGCATTCTAGATGTTGCATTTTGTTACACATTAAGGGTAGAGTACATGTGATTGTAACTACCTATCCATGAAGTTAGTGTTACTCCGAAGATAACTTGGGCAATCCTGGAAATCATGCAAACCTTCAGTTTTTCATCAGGACTTCATCAGGAATCAGTCAGAGAGCACAGGAGAACACATCTGAGCTGACTCTCCATTGAGGGTATAGTCAGAGAAATACCTTTGTCATGTGAGGTAAACAGTTGTGCTGTATAGTTTCAGTGCCTTCATGTTAGAATTCAAGCATGGGCAGTAAGATATTTCTAATAAAATTATTTTAAATTTAGGAATGAGTTGATTTTCCTAGTACAAGGTCTGGATTTTAAAACATTTGATGTGATATAGTCATATTAAGTTAAAAATGGTTTGTACATAACGGTACAGAACTACTCTAATTCATGTTAATATTTTCCTGGATGTAACTGCTGTATATACATGACTAAGGGCTTTGTGTGTGTGGAATCTTTTACTTCTCATTTATATATATTTAAAACTAATTTTTACCAGCTAGATCTATAAAACCTTACCTGTAGGGCACTGATAGCTGTAATAAAAGTAACGTTTATTTTTATGCATTTTAAGTACCAGGTGATACAGTTGTTTGCTTTAGATTAATTACCGGCCTTGGTAATCTCCATCTTCCATGAGAACTGTGTAACGATATGTATTAAAATGAAATATTAGTTTCTTATGAAAGTGGGTTTATGACCCTTCTTGTGCTATTGTAAAACTAGAACGGAATGAAGGACTAATAGCTTTGGTTATATTAATGGCCTGCTATTATTGTGTGTTGGTCGATACACTATGTGTGTTCAAAAGCTTTGAAAAATATGGCTTGTGCACTTTTTAATACTTTAATTCTAAATGTCCTCTACCTTTCTGTTAAATTATCCATTGAAATATATATTTTTTAATCAAGAAGCAGATTTGACCAAAGTTACTAAATTGCAAGACTATATTTTAGTTGTACGGTTATACTGTACATCTGTTCAGATAACAACTTTTTTGTTTTACTTCCCAATTTCCAAGCAGAATGCCAACTGCTGTCTCCATCCTGTGGCTATCTGTAGCATCACACCTAAGGTTTGAACTATGTTAGTTGATTTATCAATGATTAATCAGGAACAAAAAGTTATTTAACTTAAAAAAAAATTAAAGACAATGCCTTTAGGAAATCTGAATTCTTGGATGAGGCCCACTTGTAGTCTTCTTGGTTTTAAACTAAAAAAGGGCAACTCCTTTAACCTGTAAGTGTAACACTTTTATTTCAACCCTGGAATATACTGTATTTAGTTGCTCTTCTCTGGATGAATTCCAGAACATCAGTGTTTTTTGTAACATAGTGACCGGAATTGTACATATTGTTCTAAATGAAGCCTTACTTCATAACCTTTAATTTTAATTCTGTATTTTTAACTTTATATCCTAACATTGTATACCTGTCTTATTGCTCCGCACATTGTCCGTGTGTCAGCTTAAACACCTTTTTCTTAAGTAGAATCTTCAAACTTAGAATTTGCTATTTTATATATTGTTTGCTGCTTGCGTGTAATATTCCGCACTCGTGTAAAAATCTTGAATTTGATCAAAATCTTTTCTAATTTCATTTGTTGCTTTTATTGTGCTTGCGGATTCTTCTATTTTGTAAGGTCTGCTAACTTGAATAATTTACTAACTAGACCCAAATCTAGATCATGAATATAAATTAGAAAGATTGGTGGTCCTCATATGGACCCCTGTTGTACTCCACTAATTACATCACCCCAGTTTGAGCATTTACCCCTTATTTAGCTCGGTTATTTAAATCAATTGAGGATAAAACATTGTCTAATAAGGTATGAAGAGATGCAGTATTCACCTGTTTCTAAATTTCTAAACAGTGAAGAGGTTTTTTTCTAGAAACTGTTGTGATTTCATGGTCAGGCTAGTTCAATGTGTTAATGGGATGGAAAGGGTGAGTTTACATAGTTGAAATTTAACCCTTCTAGTGTGTGTATATTAGCTGGTTACTGACTATAATGCTAATCAGAGGAAGCAAAAATATTTGTATTTATAAATTCAGATTATATTTATGAATAACAAACAATAAATGTAAAAATACAAGATGTTTTCTGGCTTTAATTTTAAAGCACAATCTGAATTCACCTTTGTTACAGTTCTTTAAAATGGGTGCTTTCATTTTTTAAGTTTTATGTTCATTATTATATGTCTTTGCTGGATTCTTGTAAATTGTATTTTTCAGTTAAAGGAAAGCAATGAAAAGCTGTCAAGAGCTTTTGATTGACTTGCATCAGATGTCAAAGGTTTTGTTCAGATTTGTGCAAGGAAAACAGCTCATGATTGGCACCCTACGTCTAGAGGGACATCTAGTGGTATTTCAGGAGAACTACCAGTGGAGACAGAAAAGCTACAAAGGAGTTCTAGTAGTTCAAGTTCAAGGTTTATTGCCATTTGTAATAAGTGTGTTTGAATTCTTTTACACAATACAACGTACAATATATATTTTACACTATACAATAGTAAACAAAAAGAATGTACAGTATACAGTGCACAACTGCTAAATTTAAAAGGTTGTGGTAGTGGGTAGTAGTCAGTCTACTGCTAGGTATTAGCTATTCAAGAAACTGCTTGGCGATCTGTGTTTTGATGCTACATTACCGCCTGCCAGACCTAACACTGTCAAGTGTGTAAAATTGTATACTTCTTTCATTTTTCTGCTTTTAATGCTTATTCACAGTCACTTACAATGCTTTCCTGAAAATCCCCCTTTTTAAAAAAATAGACCATATACAGGATTGAGATAGGGACGGTAAAGTATTTTTTGATAATTTTAATAAAATGTTAAAATATGAAAGAAAACATACTTGGATTTTTCATGTGACCTGCATCACCAATAATATATATTTTTTTACTTTAATTGTTTCTTTTATGATTTACTATTAACATTTGATGAAGGGTCATTAAATTGTATATTACAGTAGGTAAACAATAGCAGATCTATATACAGAAAGTTAGTTAAATCATGATCAGAAAGTAACAATTTGGAAGTGACTTTTAACCTGCGTTATAAGAAGCTAAGCCGCTCGCCCAGGAATTTGACAACTGGACAATTTTCCACACTGATGCACCCAGCAACACAAAAATACTGAAGATGAGGTACCTAAGGTTTGTGGGACTACTGAAATCCTAGATAGCAGTTTTAGATCTTAAAAGCACTCCAAAATGAGATGCATTTTATGTACAAGCACCACACACTGCCCTTACAAAAGGGTGTACTGTGTATCTCAGCAAATGTTCATGTTTAAACTTACATTTTTGGCTTGTTTTCGTGCTTGAGCTCTTTTTGTTTAATTCTTTTTTAACTAGATAAATCAGTTGATGTCTCAATTACGGCAATACAGAAAACAAAGTAATGAAAGAAGATAAAAATATGAAAATACCCTGAGATGCAAGGCTAGATAGTTTCAGCTTACTTTGTAACTTATTCCAGTTGTTAGTAGCAGCAAAATGAAATGACTGGTATCCCAAAATGTAAGTTAAGAACATAACAAAGGTTACAAATGTGCCAATCGAGCAGATTTAGTAGTAATTAAATGATCTGCTAAACTCATTTAGACATTTCTTAAAAGGCTTCAAAAACATGGCTGCTTAGGTAGTTCCACACTTCCACAACCATTTGGGTAAAGAAGTGTCTGCTGTTCTCGACTTTAAATGCACTGTCATTTTCAAATTCCGTCTTGCTTTTGGAAGGTTCAATTTGATAAAAGGTACTGCTAGTTAAATTGTAAGACAACCAGTAAGTGCCAGCAGTCCCACACAGCCAATTTTGACAACATTAAACTGCGAATGCAAATGTTTATATGAAAGCCAATTTTGCAGCTTTTTCATAAGACTTGAGTGATCAGCAGTCTATGAAGATAGCTTTGCAAGTGTAATTTTTGTTGAGATCCAGTATCATATCATTCGTACCATTAGAAGCTGATGTAACATATCCATGCTCAGAGCGAAAGCCATACTGCACATCTGACTAAATGCAATGGTAATGATTTATTTGAATTAGGCTTTATATACCTGCAGATTAATTTAATATTGTTTTCATAGAGGCTTTTTGAGATGTTATAACATTCAAAACCCTTGATACCCATAGTTCCAAAAGATATAATAGGCACATAAGTTTCATAATAACCATACTCCTGCACCAAATACAAATGATAACCTAAAACATACGGAATGAATGTTGTATAACCTCATATGTAGCCTTTTAGAAGATATACCGAAGGTATTGTGCAGGCTAATTTGAAGTTTACCAATATAATTATTACCTAAACGGGGTCTATAAATGCCAAGGAAAATGGATAAAAGTCCACAGCAGTCAATGTCGGACTTAATATACCTTTTGAAAAGAGGAAGAAGAAGGGCTTTGAGCGTGTTGGAATTTAGTCTATTTTAAAAGTGAAGTCAGTGAAAAGATCCTAAATTAAAGTTGTTTTCTTCTAAATAAAATAGTTCAATACTGTCCTGACCAGCTGATTTAGTAGTGCCAGATCTCTGAAGCTTAACTGGTACTTCTGATTCAGTAATGGGGTGTGAAACTGAAGAGACTGTGGGACATGGTCTATACAACATTCTCTATGAATCGGAGTTAGCAATATTGTAAAATATCGGCCTATCAAATACACATCTGGTGTTAATGAATTTATTGAAGTGAAATTTACATGAAAATGTAATTTAACAGGAAAACCCAGCTGATTTTAGCAGTCATAAAAAATCTTTAAAATGTATTTGGTGGGAAGCTTCAGTGAAAAACTGTCATACTTTTACATACAGTAATTTATGTAAATACTTTTGAAGTATATATGAAGCTGTCACAATGTAATTATCTGAGAGCCAGTGGTGTTTACACCTCTTTAAAATGGAATGTTATCTTTGCTATTAGTTGCTTGGTGACACAGCAATGTGGGGAAAGAAACGAATTTTGTCTTGGTTTTGAAAATAATCTGCGACAGTGTTCATAATTCGCGAGATATGGCACTGTTGTATTCCTAGTTGTAAAAATAAAAATATAATTTTAATATAAACAGCAGAATTTTAAAACTTTTCAAACGTTCTTGAAAAATATAAAAGGTAAGTACAATGATATTACGTTTTCATACACTTAACTGTTAGTGTTTGCAATTGGTAACCTTTTAGAGAGGATTCTGATTGAAAAGCTTTCAAACATAATCTTACAGATGTTATCATAGCAAAACTGGCTCCTTTGTAATAGTAACTGTTGTACTAATAGTGATTTTCTGTCACCTGTTTTTGCCTCAATCTATAGTACAGAAAGTGTGGGATATATATAATTTGTTACAGAAAACTGGCGTTCAAAAATGTATATTCGAGAGTGATTATAGTAGTGTCAAGCGATTGTGTATTGAAACCAACAATAAAAGCGAACCAGTGTAAAGCGTGTAATTTCTTTGTTTTAGTTTTGTTTTAAGCGATAGCAACGATCGTGTTGCTACAGCAAACTCGCTCTTATTCCCGAGTACTGTAAACTTACAATTTCCTTAAGCCTTCAGGCTACTGAATTTGACCTGTTTAGCGCAGAGACACATTGAGCAGCTCGCGTGCTCCTTGCGGCTGTCGGGGCAGAAGAATGTTACTAAATTGTAAACAGTATAACTGTGTGGGAATTAAATGGAAACTCCTGCCGGCCTCTCACACACATGTGAAATAAATCAGGAAATCTATGTCGCGACTTCGCTGCTGCTTTTGTCTACGGATGATATGTCGCTCGTGAGAAACGTTCAGGATCTTTTAACTGAAAGTAATCAACTTGCTCTGCAGTGATCTCGGCAGCTGAAGTAACGCATCGAGCAAACGAAAGAACAAAAGCATTTCTGGTGTGTAAATAATTCAAGAATACAAATCTGATGACATCTTTTATGTAAAGTTCAGTTAATGTTTACGGTTAGGCAAGCGTCGTAGATTAAAGGATTTATGATTATGGGGAAAACAACATGGGGCATCATAGCGTTCTAAACATCCAAAATCTTCTGAGCAAGTGACTGCAGGCTGTCCTTGTGCTCTTGAAGCTGACAGCAGCACGTAGAGGATTTCCTGTGTTCGGCGCGGAAGAATCGCGGTTGCTCCAGTAGGTTGTGTGTTTGGCTGAATTTGAGGCGATTTCCTGTGCTGGCGGAGTGATCTTAGCTGCGCCTCTCTTCAATGCAAGTCAATGTGAATCTGCAGCTCCGGAGAACATGGCGACTTCACTGCATGAGGGACCCGCTAACCAGCTCGATCTGCTTATCAGAGCCGGTAAAGCCTTGCAAACTTTTCCTTCCGTCGCGTCGCTGCTTGATTTCGTTTTCCGCGCTTTCCAGCCTGGTCCGTAAATCCAGATTTGTTAAGTTGTTTTGTAAAGTAATGGAGGGCAGATCAGGAAGTGATCACCTTGGTTAGCAACCTGCATGGCGTTCTCTGCTTTTCCTGTTTCGGGGGCTGAAAAAAGTACTTTATTCTAAAATGCACAGCAGCTCAGCTAAATGCAGATGTGACAGGATTTTCTGTTGCATTGCATACAGTTTAATTTGAGGTGTATTTCGTCTGCTTTCTGTGGATTTTAATGATGGTTGTTGTGAGTTGCTGGGAAACCAGGAAGTGTGCAAGATTGTTGTCTTTCCTACGTCTTTGCCACGCTGTCTGACTCGGAAGGACGTGCACTTCTAATCTTTTTTCTTTTTTAATGTTGTTTTTTTTGCTATATGTCATCGTAAAATGTGTAATAAGAGTGCCATTGCCCTTTTCTTATAGTTTTGAACATTCTGAGGGATTAAATTACCGGGTTGTGTTTTTTTTCTTAGAATACAAATTCTGTAACGGTGGAATTACAAGACCTAACTGCATGCTCAGGTTCTCATTTGATAGGTCTAATTCTTTTTACAAAAATGATAGAGCTCGACAGATAGTTCACGTCTAAAACTATTTTGGTATATTTTATGTAATTTAGATGTACAATTCTAAATTTAATTTCATAAGAAAATGCGTGACCTGTGCGCACTGCAAAGTAGGAGGTTTTGTTGTTTTATTAGAAAACGGGGATTGGATATTAGGAGTTTTCATTTTATTAGTATGCGCGCAGTTTTTTTATAAGTCGAATGACTTATTTTAGGATTTTCTTTTTTTCTGATTATTTGATGGCGGAAGCACTGAGATCCGTGCGGACACTGTATTTTGTGACTGACAGGACCGTCCGACCAATCGGCTGTGAGAGATGTTCGAAATCCGCCACAGACCCAATAGCTGTGCGTGGTGTGAGAGGCGGGGAAGCGCCGGCTGGCCAATGGGAGTCTGGGCGGGGGATGATAGACAGGTCGCTGCGAGAGCGTCTGCGGAGGGAACTGGAGGGAAAGAGTGTAAACACGGAAGTCAGAAGGGACAGCACTACTTTTTGCAGAACCGCTATACAGGATGCAATTAAATAGTACCGTTTTAATTACCCAATTTTTAGAGATTGAAGACTATTTATGCAACTGTTCTCCATCGTATATTTTCTTTTGGCTTTACATTGATGTTATTCTAATGAAGAGTTTTAGTACAGCTGTTTTTTACATGCACATTTTTAGGATAGTTGACAAAAACATCGTTATACGCTGTGTAAATATTATTGACTTACAATGTCCAATAACCTGTTACAGAGAAGCTGTCCTTTGAATTTTTAAAGCCGCACTAGATCAATGTTTACACGGTACCTATTTTTAGAGCGTTATCTTTTTTCTATCTTTTTCCACTTCCAGCAGTTAAAGAGTCTCCAGTGGCTCTTGCAGTTTTTTAACACGCTTAGAGTAGCCTTAGTTTCCTGCTCCTTTAATCGTGGCACGTTCTTCAGTTACTTCTGCCATTCATGAGTTGAAACGACAACGTAGGTGTGATTGGGGTAGAGTGAGGTGGTGTCTAATGACTCGTTTTTTAAAACTGCATTTTGCATTTTATTTTTTGTGCCCGAAGTCAGTCAACGGTTTCCGCAGACGACCCAATCACTTTTGTGACCGTTTTTGTGAATTAAGTGCTTCAGATGAAGAACATCAGAGCAGTCCTGTCTTCTTTTCCTGCTGCTTCTGCTTGATTTCCATAATAAAACTGAAATTTTAAACCTTTCATCAATATGTCATCACTGAAGTACTATACCTTATTAAAAAATACTTGTGACTTTAAAATCAAAAGTGTAATAGATCTATATACGTTTGCCTGTTTCAAAGTTTATACAGACTTTCCTTTGGTTACTGGTTTTGTGTATTTCGTTACTTATCCATATCATAAGATCATACTAAAATGGATGTACAAGGCTAAAACTTCATAAGTGTACAATAGTTAACTATTCTACCTTTTGTGACTTTTATCCTTTTTTGTAGAATAAAATGCAGTTGATATTTAATAAACCCATTTCTGTTGTCTGTTCTTTTAAACTTAATCATATATTCAGCACTATTTTGTATCTTGATAGTCGTTATGAAGCCACTCCTTTCTAAACAAGACATTAGTAATGCCTGTTGCCAGCTTTCTAAGAAATATTCCCTTTGTCATTGTGTTGCTTTCCTGAAGCTCTTCACTGTGTACGAGCGGTTTTACTGCCGCCCAGCTTCGTGGTTCTCCCTGTTAAAATGTGTAGCAAGTGTGTAGGTCAGGTCCTCTTCAGCACATTGGCACTGGGGACTGAACACGTAGGATCACCTAAAGATAGCCCCTCTCAGGCACCCACTGCTCATGGCCAAACATGGCCAGAGCAGGGCTGTGGACGTGGCGATGGAAGACAACAGGTGGTGTGGTGTCAGCGAGGTTAGAAATGCTGGAGGAAGCCTGAGAGCACGTCAGTGTGTTGTATATAGAGCTCTTTCTGTAGGTTAGGTGGTGGCTTCATTTGGGAAAAAAAAATGCCTATTAAATACATAATTAATAGTTGAGTTTTCCTAGCAGTATGCAAAACGCTCTCGTAACATGGTAGTGTGTCAGTTCTTTTCACTTCTAAATGGGGAGGCAGTGCAAAGGGGGATAAATGATTTGCTCGGCCAACAGCTTTACCCATGGGAGCTCGTGGTGCAATAAGGTTTTTCAACATAAAGTAATCATGATTACAAGTAATCATTCAAGTGCTAAAATTCCTTCTCTTATTGAATTAACTTGAGCAATTCTTCCTCGCTTTGGTTATTTTCATCCTGCGTGTTGAACGTGAACATTCATGGAAAGTCTGCAAACTGGGTCTCTCATGCATTTGGTGTGCAAGCTATCAGCTTGGGGTTTCCATTACACAGTGTATCTTGCCTTGTTCAATCTGATGATTTTCCAGTCTGTAGTCTGTTGGTTTTGACCACATTTTTACCCAAATGAGTAGTAGACGTTAGGTGATTTTAGTAGCTACGGCATGGTCCATTGCTACAGATCCAAATCTATGTCAACATGAAAAATTTGAAAGAGTTTTATTTTGAGTTTGAAGAGACAGTGATAAATGGGTATAGATTGGCGTTTGTTTTCTATATATATTTCTATATACTGTGTTTAGTAAATTCTTATTCCTTGATTCACATCTTTACTAAACAAAATTAGATTGCTTTCACCAATTACTTTTAAAGTGCACAGAGAAGGCGTGACATAGTATTTAAATAGCTGTTCTGCCCTCTTGTGGTTTTTGGCCTGCTTGCTGCTATTCCCTAGATTGGAGTTGGAAAGCCGCAGATGGAAAGCGGCGTTTTCAATTTAATCCTGTAAAAGCTGCTTGAATTGTTTTGTCTTTACATACGTTAATGGAAACTTTTGATCGGCGATGTGTAAAGGAAGCCTTGCAAATAACCCTTCATGAAAATCGAACCAGAAGACAACCTGTGACGCTAAAAGGCATCGGTGGTTCCTGTCTCTCTCTTTACATCAAGGATTGTCCCGCTGGTGCTTTTCTTGAAGTCCACCTTATTTCTTTCGCAGTGGAAGCGTCGGTGCATGGCAGCAATGTCCACTGCTCCGACAAGACCATCGAGGCGGCCGAAGCCCTGCTCCACATGGACTCTCCCACCAGCCTGCGGGGGGACCGCAGCCCAGGTGAGCCTCCACCGGAGACACTTCTTCTAAACCTGCCGCAGGCAGAACGGTTATGCACTGAGCAGGTCTAAGTATTTTGTGGTCCTTTCAGCTTGTTTTATAAAATATTGAGAATGCATGTAACAGCATTTTAGGACGTGGAAAGGCTTGGAACGCAGTCTTGAACAAAGTTTCAGATCCTCAGTATCACTTAATGTGCTGTCATAGGCTTTTATTTTGCTTATTTTGTCGAACATGATTTTGCATAATTCATATAAATTGACAAATTTTATATGTCCTCTATAAGGTGTTTTTTTAAGGAAAATAAATTTAGAAATGAGTGCTCAGAGTTTACGGATTTATTTATACCCCCAGTGAAATTGGAACTAAATACTATATTTTATATATTATATAACAAAGATGTAGAGGTTGGATAATGTCATACTGTAATAGTATTGCGCAGAGCAAAGTTACGTTTTTAGTTTTGGACTCTAAAGATGCCAGTGTGTATTGGAGACTTCCAACTGCTGCTTTAAGAAACACTTGTCCCACAGCCTGTGGTGACGAGAAACAATTGCATTCTTTTCCTGGCTAGATTGGGACCAATAAGGGACACTGCACTAGAGATTCAGCCTTTTACGGTTAGCCAGCCCCCTTCTTGTGGACGTCAGTGACCAATTGTCTGCATTCTTCAGAGAGTTGTTTGACCTTATCCATAATGGTCAGTGCTACTACAGATTGCCTTCTGTGCATTACCTCATTATATGCTCCAAGTAAATGGGGAAACTTTTTGAGACCTCTGTGTAGTTTCAGATGATTCTATTAACTTTCAAAGAGCATAGTGTTATAAGAAATTTATTTAAAGGAATATTTATTTAAAGGAGTATTCAGTGGTGTGCATAAATATGACCCTCATGTTCTTTATAATTCAGTTATGACAAATATAACTTTTCTCTGTGCAGTGTTATTATGCTTACAATATAGGAGTTTTGGAATTGGTTTAAGCAATTGTTTATGCATTATCCAATTTGTAATTCATTTTTTTCATGATGTTTTTGTTCCTGTTTCATCAGGGGTATGAACAGATCTGGAGGGCACTTTCCATATAGCTAATTGGTGGTGCCTGTGTAAAAACCTGTGCCTTAAATTTAACTTCCTGGAGCAGTTTTCTTGTCTGTGTAAAATAAATGCAGTTAAGCAGAATAACAGTTTTATTAACTATTCATCAATGAAAGCCGATAACCTTTATTTTTCCCTGTTAAAATAATGACCAGAAATCAGTAGAGCTCATTACCTAAAGTAACAGAGTAAAGATAAACACGCATAATGTATTAAAACAAGTAAACAATGACAAGGAAATATAGAAACAAACCAGAATGCTTTTTTGGTTCATATTGTTTACCCACCTTGCTCCTCAGTCTGATATTCTGTCAAGAGAATGCTGTGTTCACTACTCACGTAGGTTAGTTCATAAACGGATTTCTATTATGTTACGTTTTAAGAATAGTTTTTTTAAAACTGGTTTAGGTATTTGTGACGTCTTTTGTATGGTTAATGCTGTATGATACTGACACATTCCTATTGAGACACCGGGTAGAGTTATTTTAAAGTAAGCCTCTGAGGCAGAGGTCATGAAATAACCATCTTTCAGGCTGATGCTAGCATGGAGGTTGGGGATTGTTCAAGGAGACCATCTATGTGCCGAAATGGGTGTTAACTCTTGTAAGCTCACCCTGAGTGCATCTTAAATGCCAATTTGAGAGCCGAGAATGTTCACAATATACAATTTAAAATGCTTTTCGTAGCTGGGAGATCATTAAGTGTTTTCTAAGCTTCAGCAGGCTTGACACGCTCCACAGTAAATATTATAAATTGACCTAAGCAAACTTAGATCACTCCATTTAGCATGCAGATGATGTAAGACGATTGTCAAAGTTGAGGCACATCTGAAACCAACTGTTATCTCGTTTAGGTAAATATATGCCATCTGTGGGTAATTCAGGGTAACCTGAATTGGTGGTACATATAGAACTTGTGATATACAGATAGGTGTGATACAGAATATATTGTTTCTGTAATGATTTATGAAGTATTTCCTACCTCAGTTCCTCCAATAAAGTTCCAAAGTGCTGCGAAACTTACGTGGCATCAGAGTGATTGGTAGGTGAGGTGCACCTACTATATTCATGTGAAACTGCTCTGTACCAAGTCTTTAGCTCTCAGGGATATTACGTGGGCTGTAGATGTATTATTTTTTGGTCATTTCTAAATAAAGTGCGTATCTTGTGACTTGTGTCGTGCCGCGTGCTCAGGGGAGGAATAAGGTAGGAATACGCTGGAAGGTTTGTGCTGAATGGGATGCATGTGTCTCTTCAGTGGAGGTGTTTGTGCCTCCTTGCGTGACGACACCCGAGTTCATCCACGCTGCCATGAGGCCGGATGTCATCACGGAGACTGTGGTTGAGGTGTCCACTGAAGATCCCGAGCCAATGGAGGTCTGTGCTGTCATGGAAACTCCAGAAAGTGAGCCTACAAAGAAAAGGAAAGGTATGAACGAATGAATTTGACCTAGTATTTAACTTACTTGCCATTACCCTTGTGTAAGTAAATTGCTCTGGTGAGTAATATAAGACCACTACCAGAAGTGGTAGCCTGAATAAGCACAACTTATTCCAGATTTTAACAGCTCTTTGCTCTAAGGCTGTAGTTTAGAAATTTTGGCACTGAGTTTGAAACACCTTAAGGCAAGACTGTCTTGTTTTACTTCAGCTCAAAAGAAATAAGATGATGGCAAAAAGAGATTTGAAGTTGACTGTATTCTAAGAAGTTGTCTGAATGGGATATTTTTGGCTGTCTTTCAGCCCTCCTTGTTACTTATATGTGTAGAACTTTGACACTGGATTTAATAACCCTTTCCTTGTAATGTGATGCAGGTTCTAATAATTTCGAGACGTTATTAGTGACTACAATTTCTCTACAATTCTAACCTATTGTTTTGAACTGGAAGAAAGACACCCCCTTCCAAAATAATCTCCTTAAACCCTTTGTTTCTATCCGGTTGCTAGAAAAACCACATCTTAATGAATTTCTGAGATCTGATAGTCTCTATAAAGTTTTGTGGTTTCATTCCAGATTTTAATTTCTATGTAACTGTAATCAATAAAGTGCATGATTTTTGGTAAAACTGATTTTTTTTCTGCTTTTCTCTTCTCTTTAGCAGGGAGAAAGCCAAAGACTCATCAGGCAGCTGTTTCCAATGGGTCTCCTGATTTGGGTATAAAGAAAAAACCCAGAGAAGGCAAAGGTAATTTACAGCACACAGAATGAAGGAGAGCACAGAACAAAATTAGCAAATATTAGGGAAATGCTATTTGTTTTGTTTGAATAATTTCTTGTAATTTAATACTGTGTGGAAGTTTATTGTAATCTGTCATGATTTTGATTGATGTTGCCTCCCTACTAGTCTTGACAATGTGTCTGTAAGTTTCTTTCTGGCACTGTTTACAGGTAATACCACCTATTTGTGGGAGTTCTTGCTGGATCTTCTCCAGGATAAGAATACCTGCCCCAGGTACATCAAATGGACCCAGAGAGAGAAGGGCATCTTCAAGCTGGTGGACTCCAAGGCTGTGTCCAAACTGTGGGGCAAACACAAAAACAAACCCGACATGAACTATGAGACAATGGGCAGAGCACTGAGGTAAGGACCAAAAAAGCACTTGTCAGTGGTTACTGAGGGACAGTTCCTCTGTGCAGATGTGTGTCCAAAAGCACAGAACAGCCCAAGCATAAGAATCACTCATCTCATGCTTTTACAAAGTCTCACAAGACTCATTTTCTTCATGAGTTCCAAAAGTTTTGAAAGCTGAAATTGAAGCTAGTAGCTTGAAAAGACTAAATGAAATAGAAGTACATTGCTCCAGTCCCCTTTTTAAAATGTCATTCTCAGACTGCCAACATTTTTAAATACAGAAATAATGCATATTTCACAAGGAACAGTCAATAACAAAATAGCCTAAAGACATTAACTACAGAATGCTTTTGCAGTATAATGTGTCCATTCCACTTTTGTCTTGTTTCTTCTGGATTAGTGAATTGGTTTTCTGATGTTAAATCACTGCTTGGCTACTGGATTGATGCTCTCAGTTGCTGAATTCTCTGGATCTTCTAGAAGAAGCACACGCCTATCACCAGTGATATTGTTCAAACTTCATTCTGTGACAAAAAGAAAACTTGTTGGTCACTTGATTCGTGTTTAACCTTTTGGATCACGTTTTGAACGTCACTCTAATGCTGGTCTGCCATTTTAGCAACATCACTTGGTTACTCAAAGCACATTTGCCATAGAGATCAGTGTGACCAGAGTCCCAGTCTATTCCCACACCTTCAGTTTTTTATTCGCTGACAATTGTTGTAGTTGTACTTTCATTTTATGTTGTAATTTAGCCAGTTTGCAAATCTTAGGTTGAGATTTTGTGTGCAGCTGTTAAGAATGTTTTTAACAGTGAAAACTGCTTTTTAAATGGTATATTATTACATACTGAGGAAATTCTAGAAAATTACTGTTAAATATTAATCCTTACACTTAAATAGCGTTTTTCTGGCCACTCCACTCAAAGTGTAGCACCAATCTAGATGAGATGACATCAGCCAAAGTGCACCAGTACACTCACCACACATCAGCTATCAGTGGGGAGGAGAACAGAGTGATGAAGCCAATTCATAGATAGGGATTATTAGGAGGCCATGATTGGAAAAGACCAGGGGGACATTTGGCCAGGATACTCTGCTCTTTTTGAGAAATGCCCTGGGATTTTTAATGACCACAGAGATCCAAGACATTGGTTTTACGTCTCATCCGAAGGACGGCGCCTTTTTACAGTATAGTGTCCCTGTCAGGGTGAGCGCCCCCTATTGGTCCTACTAACACCTCTTCAAGCAGTAACCTTAGCTATCACATTAGCTATCACATTAGATCTCCCATCCAGGTACTGACCAGGCTCACACCTGCTGAGCTTCAATGCGTTGCCAGGTGTGAGTTACAGGGTGATATAGCAGCTGGTAGTTGCTTAGCTGCTGCTGCTGTTTACATATAGGTGAAAAAAAGGATATGGATCTATTGCAAACTTTTTTTTGTTTTGAATAAACCTCTTTATAATGTCAGCCTCTAGATCTTTAATCTTAATCTTATGGTATTAAGCAACAGCACTGCAATGTGTATGAATAGGTACAGCAGTCAAATTTACAGAGTTACGCTCGCTTTGCAGTAGAACTGTTGCAGGTGTGGTGAGGTTTGTGTAAATTGGTAGAAAGCTTAAAAATGACAAGTTAATGGCTTAGTTTTACTTTGTAATTCAGATTGTTTTCAGAAGTGGAATAGAAGGTTTTGCATGAGATTTTTGATTCCTGCAATCCCAAAATCACAAGCCAGTTAATTTTGCTTTAATTATTTGAAACGACTTGGAAATTAGTCTGACATTGACTCGAAGAACCCTTTCCTTTGCCCAGGTATTACTACCAAAGAGGTATCCTGGCGAAGGTGGAGGGACAGCGGCTCGTCTACCAATTCAAAGAGATGCCAAAAAACATTGTGGTGATCGACGACGACAAATCCGACCCAGGCGGCGAGGAGCTGCTGAGCCCCACCGCCGACAAGTCGTACGAGCGCGTGTCCCCCTCCTCGGAGAGCCTGCTCACCTCCGCCGAGCTGTCCAAGACCCCCGGGATCCTGCGGGGCGGGGGGAGGACCCTGGTCCACCACAGTCCCGCGAAGGGAGGCAAGACTGCAGCGTCCGCGTCCCCCGTGCCTCGGATAGTGAGCGTCACGTACGCGGCGCAGCACCAGGACGCCTCCCCGCCGCAGTCGCACACCACCGTCATTCCCGCGGCATCGGGAGCCAGGTGAGGAGGTCCTTCTTCCCGCCGTGGAGCTGAAGCGGAGTGGAAGACGTTAACAGTCTCATGCTTTGGGCTCTAAGAGTTTTTTTCTGGAAAACGTAAAGTAACGTGTTCTGAAAAAGAGCATGAGGTTCTTCTGTCTCCATGTAATTAGAAAACCATTATTTCTGCTTATTTGTTTTAAATGCTCTGATGTTACAATATGTAAGTGTTTGTACCCAGCACTGTTCTACCCTTTTTTCACTCCAAGTGGCCTCACATGTGTGTGTAAGGAAATATTTCTTCCAGTGAAGTTTCAAAGCGAGTTCAGAAAAATGAGAGCTGTCAAAGTCTGAGATTTGCATTTGATTTGGAAGGATGTAAGTCTAAATCCTAGACAGTTTTTATGAGCAGTGAAAAGTTAAAATCATCCAACAAGTCTCCTCCCTGTCCTTTGAGAACAGAACTTCTGTAGGCTGAATTGGTTCTGTTCAGTCTTCAATCTTTAAAACCCCTCAAAGGACCAAAGGTTTATGGAATACAAATATTTTTACAAATAATGCACAAAGTTACTACAAAAAGCTATACCCTATCTGCCGCTGATATCTCTGAAAATTATATTCTGAATTTGGTGTGGGTCCATGGAGTTCCGCTTGCCATTTTGAGGTTTTAAAAACTTTCTTTATCTCAGCAGGACGGTTCGTGTGGCCATGCAGGTGCCAGTCGTGATGACGACGTCGCTGGGTCAGAAGATCTCTACCATGGCTGTCCAATCTGCCGGCTCCTCAGTCCTTACCAACACCAGCCCCTCGACGGCCTCGGCACCCAAGGTGGTCATCCAGACCATCCCCACCATGATGCCCGCCACTGCCGAGAACGGAGACAAGATTACCGTACAGCTTGCCAAAATCATTACCATCCCTGCCACGCAACTCGCTCAGTGCCAGCTAAACACCAAGTCCGGGCTGCCTGGGACCTCTAATATCAACCTCGTAGGAACCCCGCTGGCTGTCCGAGCGCTCACCCCCGTGTCGGTAGCGCCAGGGACCCCTGTCGTGAGACTGGCCATGCCAGCGCAGCACCACCAGCAAACCAGCCAGGCTGCCAGCCACACCCCAGCTCGGGTTGTCAGCGCCATCATCAGGCGGCCGGAGGTCAAGCAGGAGTGTGCATTGCAAGCCACAGTGAAGAGTGAAGCGCATCCACACCCCATAGGGGAGACGACAGCTGTGGACAGTGTCACAGTGAAATCAGAGGAGGCCGAATGCTGAGAGGGAAAGATTGGGAGACGGCACATTAAACTGACATTTTTTTAGATTTGCCGTTCAAACTCAGTGACTGAGAGGCTCATCCAGTGAGAGAATAAATAATCTGGTTGTACCAACAAAAAACAAAGCAAAACCATCCAGTGCTCATTTTGTTTTAGATTATTCAACAGTCAAACTGACTTTAAAAACTGCAAAAAGACTTGATCTGAGACTTTTTTTATGTCCGTCCCATGGTTTTTGATGGGATTTTGAACCACATCAATTTCACGTGAGAGACTGATGCGAATCAGCAGTGAATAACAGAAGCATAGGAAGCATTTTGCAGTGTGGATGAGAGAAGGGACCAAACAGACACTACAGTTTTACCCAGACACTAAATGTCCAGAACACTAAAAGTAAATTAACCAACAGTGATCTTTTGGAATGGGTGGGACAATTTAAACTTTGTAACACTTTTGTCTAATACAGTTTCTGCATTTAAAATGCAAACCAGCAAATTGTTTGACTATCACTGTGTGCACATAGTACCCCTTTTTTTGGTGCTAAGTGAAAGCTTAACAGGTATTTACCTGGAAAGTGGAGTCATGTGGCAAAGCTGTTCCTGGACAGCTTGTGAATGAGGGAAGTAAAAAGGGACTTTGTATATGTCTGCTATACAGTCTAAAAGAAATTCAAAGAAGCAGCCTTAGATTAATCATTTTCTTCTGTTTTTTTTCCATTTCTAAAAAAATAAGCTAACTAGCTTTATGTGTAAAGTTTTTTTTAAAACCTTGTACCAAGCACAGTATTATAGAAATAAGGCAACATTTTGTATTATAGTTTAAAATTCTTTCCAGGATTTCAGTTTCAGCAGTGTTTTTTGCTGTAATTTGCCTGTGTCCCATTGCCTTGGCGTTTGTATGGACATTTCAGTTTCGGAGCATTTCTGCTACTTAAAAGGTCACGCTCAGCATGCATCCTTGCAGCTCGTTCTAAACTTTTTCCTTTTTTGTTTTTTTTTTAGTAATTGAAGAGGGAGAGAAAAAAGTTTGTGTTCAGACTGAACTAGTTTGTATATTCAACATTTGAAGTATATTCTATTTTGTTGTACTCTTGTTTCAAAGTGTATTCAAGTAGATTTTACTGAAATATAAAAAATACAAAAAAACTTCTTTCGAATGTTTCGATGACCTTTATATATGACAGAACAGCATGTCTGTGCTCCCCCCCATAGCTTTTCTTTTTAGATTCTTAAGAAGAAAAAAAAATCATCAGCTTTAATATGCCAGTGCTTTAACAATTTATCTTAAGTCCAAGAAGACCCTTAACTTATAGATATTGCCAGTACCAGTTTTTACACCTTTAGTAGACATTCAGGAGCTGTAGTATGTGTACTTTTGTTAAAAAAAGCTGATGAACAATGATTTGGGTGAGTAATAACATCTTTACTGATTAGTACTGCACACTGCAGTGTATATTGATTACTTCCTTAACACTTCTTCAATTGTATTAAACTGTGTCCCTGCCTTCAAAACGGAGAACGTGTTTTATGTCTGCTCCAGTAGCTTCGAATGACTTGTCTGCCCTGACAGTCTGAATACAATTGGATTTGTGGGATTACAGACAAAGCCTAATCTTTTCAGCACTTATCTCTGTGTGAGCAATTTCACTCCAGTGCCAAAGAACATCAAGAGCTATTTGATAAACGGTGAGGTGTTTATTTTAATATGTCAGATCATTTTGCCCAGTGCTGCCTGGAAGAGTTCTGAATCGTTGAAGAGAAAATCAAAATGAATTAGAAAATAAATGAATCCATTTCTTGTGACCTTGAACTTTTCAACTGTGATCAGTAAAATCGGAAAATTCTTCAGCCTTCAAGGACCAGAGTTCTCCTAATTGAATTGACTATTTGGTTAATCAATTAACGTGCAAGTGTTCCTCTAAACAAAACAGGTAATTCAGGTGATTTACAAGACAAACTGCATTGGATTTATCCAGGTTAAGGGATGGGAGACCCTTGGTTTAAAGGAACCAAATCCAGTTTTCTCATTTAAATATTTAAACAATATATACAAATTTATAGAAAGGTTGTGATGGCAACAATGTGAGTACGACTACTCTTAATCTTTAACAACAAACTGTTTTAGATTTTTCTATGATGTACAAGAAGAATTTATTTTTATAAAGCGCTTTTCATAGAAATGAGCACTCCTGTGCTAAACAAATGTAAAGTATGAAAAGATACAAAAAGTAAAAAAAAAAGATTTTGAAAGGAGTGTGGAGATAAACTGTGTCCTGATTAAAGCAAAACGAACCAAATTATAACCATTAAAATCATCTGTGGAGTCATAAAACCAGCCATCCATTTCCTGAATGTTTCATCCAATCCAGGGTCGCTGGGGAGCCGGAGCCTATCCCAGCAAGCAACAGGCACTAGGCAGGATACACCTTAGACTGGAAACCACTCCTTTGCAGAGAACACACAGACAGAAATGTGCACTCACACCAGGACCTATTTCCCTAGAAGTAAATTAGCCAACTAGTATGTCTTTGGACTGTGGAGAAACCCACATGAACATGGGGAGACCATATAAACTCCACACAGATAGCACCACAGGCCCAGAATTTTACCCAGTGCTGAGAGCCAGCAATGCTAACTTGTACCACCATGCTGCCCAGTTTGTAAAAATGCTTTTATTGTTCACAAACAGCAAAAGAGGAAGCATTCCTTAGAAATGGTAGCATATCATGACAGTCAAGGGCGTTAAGGCAAATATTTTGAGCCCATGCATATATTTTTTTTTCTGTACCTTTGGAACACTGAGCAGAATTATGTTCTAGGACAAAGAGGATCAACAGGCCTTTGATGTAGTATATGGCTCCACACTTGCAAAGAGCTTTATGCGTAGACAGATTTATAACTTAATTCTTGATCCATAAACATCCATCAGGAAGTGGATGTTTTTTTTAATAATGCCGAGATCATGTGCTGAACTCCCTGGTTATTGTGGAAATGGCGACAGCATTGTGTACAATTTGTGAAGATGAAATATGACGAGGTAATTAAGAAACGTGTGGAAAGGTATTACAATAATAAGCCTGGATGTTTCAAAAGTGGAACTTTAGGTGTTTAAAAATAAAAATCTGAAATGACGTTTCCGAGACGTTTCTCAAAGGACATATTTTGATTTGAATGCCTAGGTTTTTCTTCATCTCAGCCTTTTAATTAATGGGGAAACCATTCAAATATGTAAATAAGTTTATATTTTTAAGTTGATTGAGGTCTCAATAGCATCAATCTTTAATAAGGAAAGGGTAGGTTGATGAAAACAGAGCTATTGATTGGATTAAACAATAAATGTAGCTGATAACACCAGCACAACACAGTTTACCTGATGTTTTTGGATAATGAATCTTTGCGGAACACCTAGAGTGACATCTGATAAAAAAAATAAAGGTATCTTCCTCATTAGAAAATTAATCATGGGGAAAAAAATGAAAATGGGATTCAAAATAGAACAATACATATCCAAACAGCTACCCTTGTTTTTTGAGAGAATTAAATTAGAATGGTTAATTATGTCAAATATGTATTTGAGTCTAATAATAATTGGAATATGGCAAGAAAACAGCATTTCATTTTTATGATTTAATTAGATTCAGCTGACATTTTAAAAAAATCTTTAAATTTCACAATATTGACTACTGTTCTCTAGATTGACATATTCAATGGTTTATCTTTAGAACTTAAGATATTAATTTCTATATTTTTTATTACATTTCATGTAATCAATGCAACAAAAGATTTTTCAGATTCTTTAAGGTCTGAATAGTATTCTGATCTCACTAAAGACCCTATATTTTTGTAAATGTCTTACAAAGCAAAACAATGGTCTTGTAGTTTGATTGTACCATTTATATTTGATATGTTTAACTAAACCATGTGATTTCATTAAACCATGGGTAGTATTTTAGTCCAGTACACTTTCGAGAGCATTGTAATTATCGTCCAGCCCTTCAATTGAGTCTGAATGTAAGAGATTTGAAGGAGACACAAATTGCTAGTTCATGAACTGTGAGACCGTGCCCTCAATGGAACTGGGAACTTAATGGAACTGGGTAGTAATAGCTCAAACAGAACAGGTAATATCCTTAAGTTGCTTAGCAAAAAAAAAATCCAGGGGGAGTAAGTTAACCTTTGAGACAGATGTACAGTACAATAAATTGAAGTGTTGTTGGGTTTAAGATATTTCCTCAGTTGTAATTGTTTTGTTTTC
Source organism: Lepisosteus oculatus (assembly GCF_040954835.1). NCBI lineage: Eukaryota > Metazoa > Chordata > Actinopteri > Semionotiformes > Lepisosteidae > Lepisosteus > Lepisosteus oculatus. Next base: position 39,903,813 of record NC_090696.1, on the reverse strand, counting down.
TGCATTGCAACCTGAACTGGGTGAAGTGGTTAGAAAACAGATTTAAAAAACAACAACTGGTAGGTATTTTCAGATAACCTGGTTTAAAAATAATTTAAAATGAGATAAAGAATTCAAAGTACAATTCTTACATTTTGTCTTTTTTCCAGAATCTTTTGAAATAACCTGCATTACTAGAAGCAATTAATTGCACTAGTGCCACCTAGTGCAGCTGGTATCAGTGCATATCTAGTGAAACGTGTGAAAGTGATTCTGGCAAGAAGGCAGGGGAGAGTGGATCTCTCCCTCCTTTACATTACTGAATAGAATATTGGTCTCCATCAATTACTGTATTTATGAAAACACAAAAGCAGAAATCAATAATGATTATTTTTTTATTCTTGGCATTTAGTAAATATGCAGGCATGAGGACAACTTCAACATTTAAATAATTTCAGAAAAATAATATTTAATACACACTAAAGTCCCAATCACTGTAAAAAAATATTGACAATTTCCATTATTACACTCCTATAACTGTAAACACTCCACAACCAGTTGGAATGACAAAAAAAAGTCTATAAATAAAAATGAATAAAGCTAAGTTAAACGATACATGAATTGGATCACACAGATTTTCCTATTGAACAGACATCTTCAGTCAGTCGCACATTCCACTTTGATTTTACAGTTTTAATTCACAAGTTTCATTTTATTTGCACATTTTTTTGCCATTATTAAGGTGCTTACATTAAAGATGGTGTGTATAAAATGGTTCTAATTTTCAAAGTTCATAAATGTCATTTTAATTCAGACATATGGAAATCTCAGGAAGACTTAGTACTCTGATCAATAAAAGATCTCCCAATCCATCCATAGCAGGACACAGATTTTCTAATATATTATAAAACTGCATTGTTGAAAATGTTTTATCATTAGCAACATTTAAGTGGTTAACTCCTAACACTAGAACATTCTGATTATTGCAGTTTTAAATATACCTATTGCTTGGTTATCAATTTCCAGTTGTCGCTACTGAATTCATTCAGTATACAGATAGAGCTACAAGACCAAATATTGGATTTTTTTCCCATTTTTTTAAAATGGAAATCATCCAAACCCTTCTATAGTATGTTCTGCTTTAAAAAAAGCAAATTAAACATTTGTATTTATTGATATTGATTGAAAGTGCTGACATTTTACAGTCCTGTTCTCCTTATATTAACAGTAACTTTTTCTTATTGGTTTTTAACAGTGGGGGTTCTGTCTGTGTTATTCTACAAATAGGTTTAGTATAACCTCTTTTTATAGTTTTTAAATCTTTAAATACTGAGACAAATGGGCTGATGTATTTTGTTTGTTGTTAAGTTAGTTTGTCTAAGAAATCAGCTTGACCTTCCAACCTTCTCCATTCCTGGACTTTGTAACAACCAGCTCCTTAAATGTGCAATAGTACTGTGTAATATCAGTCTAATTACTCCAGATGAGAAATGGAATGAGTTGGGAAGTCTAGCTTTTAAAATCTGCTCTATATTACATTGGCTTGCCAATCTCTTGCATTGTACTACTTTAAAAACCTTTTTATAAGACCTTTCCGTGAGGCCTGATCCTTTGTGGACACTATCTGACACTATCACTGTATGGCTTGAGTTTGTTTGCCAACAGATACATACGAGTTCTACTCCTTTAAAAGATTAGATGGATCTTTAGTGGCCACTTAGATATTTTATTTTCCAGAAGAAGTTGACGTACAAACTGAGTGGAAATTTTGAAAGGACTACCTATTAAGTTTATGTGTAATATACTTATATAACATTAGAATCTAAAGAAAAACCTAAAACACAGAAGTCTATAACTAGAGGAACATTCCTCAATTATTTTTGTCCTGGCGCTATTTGCACAAATCTGCTATACTGTTATTGTTTCTGAACGAAGTAAGACTTAAGTGGTCCATGGCTCTTTCAATTCTGAAAGTTGTATCTTAAAGCTAATGCAGTATTAAGTTACAAGAACAGTTGAAACTAGCAGCTATAGTAGAAAACAAATTATATTGAGATGTATATATCAACTTGCTACCTTTCTATTTTGCTCCATTCCAAAATGTTGCTACAATCAGCTCCATAATTGCTAAATTGATCCAGCTAAGCATCACGAAAAAAATTAAGGAACAGGTTGTATCCAAATTCTAGAATGGAGCACACTGAAAGTACTGCAAGTTGCATGTCCCTGATACATGGTATATGGTTACAATAAATTAATTTGTAACCATTACAAGTCCTATGAATGTGACCTATAAAAGTCTGTCTGGTTCACCAGTGAAGCTGAAATCACACACTAAGGACAGGTGATCTGAAGGGTAATTGTAAGAAGGCAGTCTATTGGGTCCTATCTGCTCTTCTGTTGGGAAATCTAGCACAGAGTCCACATTGAAGGCATGCTGGGAGTACCAAATGTAGTCTAGTGTGTGGCAGCTCTCCCCAGAAGGACGAATCTTCCAGGTAGTGTAGGGAGGCTCAGACTGGCCATCGTGGCTCAGCAGCTTGCAGGCGCTATTGAGGTTGAGGCTGGAGTTGGCAAAGTGCCGATACACATCCTCCGTGGGCTCGGCGTTGAAGTCCCCACAGATGAGCAGTGGGATGCCCGTCCCCTTGGTGATGGACTGCAGGTTCTGCAGGAGGTCCGAGCCCTGAGAGCAGCGGAACCTCTCCCAGCCACTGCGGGCCTTGAGATGGGTGACAGCCACGCAAAACAGCATCCCGGTTTCCTTGCATCGCAGAGTCTGAGCTATAGCCACTTGGTTGGTCTTCAGCATCATTGCAACCAGGCGCATATTGGTGCTGTCCACCAGTTCAAACCTCTCCTTGTTAAAGAAGAGAGCACAGCCATCTGGCCCGTTGTTGTGCTCCACGTCCAAGCAAGGAGACCAGGGCTTTGGATAGAAGCTACTGTGGTAGCCCAGGCTGGTGAAGATTGGCTGGAAGGTGTCGAAGTAGTGGTCTACTTCCTGCAGGCAAAAGATGTCCGGCCGGTAGGTTAGAATCTCCTCAAGAATGAGGTACTTTCGCTCGGCCCATTTCAGAGCATCCAATGGACACTGCACAAAGCTGTCCTTGCCTTCCCCAAGAGCTGCAATGAAAAACAAAATCGAGAATTGGAAGGACGTTACCTACTGTAAAGTTAATACAATGTAAACATGCAAGTGGTGCACCATAAAAATTAAGATGTCAGGCTTGTAGGGCAGTAAAGATTTGCGAAAGGTTTGATGCCTCCAATACCTTGTGCAAGAATGTTCCACTGCATGACTCTGATTGGCCGGTGGGGGCTAGGCCTGCTCTTCTTGGGAAATACAAAGCTCCTGTTCAGTCTGGGCGGCCTGTTTTGCAGCACTTCCTCACACTTCTTCAGCAGCTCTTCTGGGTCAATGGGCTCCACCTCCAGAGGCTGCTCCCTGTACTGTTCTTGCTGAGACAGGGGGGTGCTGCTCAGCGTCTGGGCAAGGGCACTGTACAGCCTGCTCGTGCTGTTGCCCATGGAACAAACTGACAAGAAAGCACAGGCATCAGTCATGGGATTAGAGTCGTACAGAGGAATATAAGAAAGATTTCAAACAAGAGGAAGCCATGAGGTCTGTCTAGGCTGTTCAGTAGTTAGAGGCTAGGGTATTGGCTGGTGTTCCACACTCCCATAAGCTTAAGGTGCGGGAAGAGATCTTGAAAAGTCAATGTCATTAGTGAGATTTAAACCTATGCCTCCATAAGCACCTAAAACCTGACTGGACTGCTTTCCTATTCTATAAAAAAAAAACATCTCTCTGTCAGAGGATTCAACCATGGCCTCCTCCATGATACACACAACTGTACTAATAAAACACTTGTTTTCTCTCTAATTGTCTGGTTTAAAGGACTAACACTGTTGTCTTCTGAAAAACTTGATTTGCCTTTGATATACTCACTGTTGTCCATAAAGCTAAGCAAGACAGAGCTCAGAAAATAAATTTGCAATCTCAGAAATTCATACACACCTGCTCAGTGTGGCTACTTAAACATCTATCAAACTGTAAGACATCAGCATTAAGGTTCTCTTGATTGCTTGGAAGAAGAGAACCTTAAAGAGAAAGTGTTGGCTCAACCTGTTAAATCACATATCTGATAAAATCAGGGTGAGGTTGACACTTGCTAAGCAAGCCTTCTACCCTTGATCTACCAAATTGGTTAGTGGAGACAATGTTGTCATAGAGTGTCAACTGATTTGAAAGTTTTTTTTGCAAAGCGTTTTGTAAAAAATATCCTGTTATACAAACAGCAACTGGTTTAGTATCTGAATTTTTCGTCCAATTAGACTGGCCTAGTCTTTTCTAAAACCTATTTATTAGCAAAATAACCTTTACACAAGTAAAGATAACCAGGCTACATGTTACAGCAATTGTTTTCATTCACAATGATACCATTCACACTCCCTTGTATATTAATATATTTAGCAATAATATTCTAAAACAAGCAAATATGTATATGGAAAAAAAACAACCGTTCGTTCCAAATCACTACATTACTTGAAAGACACCATATATAGATACAGTATTAATGAAAATAAAGGTAAAACTTCAAACAACAAAATATCATCCAATAAATTATTTTTTTCATTACAAACAAAACAACGATTTCAAAGTGTCTGCATATCACTATGTTGCATGCTGTGACAAGTTGAAATGTCCTATAGTGTGTTTTATTTGCAAATTCGAAAGTTACACACTATTAAACTTTTGTCTCCATGGTAAGAAGATCAAAATAAAACATTTTCATTATCTAATAGTCCAATGGAAAACAAGTTGCTAAAGTTGTAGTGCCACAAAAAGTGATCCTCACCTAAGGTGAAAACCTTAAAATAATCCAAGTTCTTCATGAGGTAAAATAACAGCAAAACATCAGTAACAGTGAAGGAGTAAAATAATTTGAGAATGTGTTGTCAATAAAAAATAAAACTTAGTTTTGAGTTGTATGGAATTTTCAGAAAAAAAGGTTAATCTTACCTACAACATCCATTTTCCAGAATGATCTCTGTGCAAAACTGTAGTGTGTGGAATGCAAACCGTTTTGAACTGACAATGCCTCCTGCTGTTAATGAATATTAATACTGCCCTGCTATTGTAGTGAGCTAGCACATGACCACAGTTCCTAAGCCTGTCTGAAACCCACTAGAACCTCAGTGTGCAAATCTGGGATTACATGATAAAGACGTCAGTAAAACATATGGATCTCTACAGCAGAAATCATGTTGAAATGACAAACCTGCGTAACCACAGCACACAGAGGAAGTGCACCGGAACACTGTCACCATGACAGGAAGGCAGAGAACAACAGTGATTCTGTAAAAAGGACTTTTAGCGCAACACTGTCAGAGATTTCTCTAAAGAATCAAGTATGTCTTTAGACTGTAGGAGGAAAGGGACACCTGCAGGAAACTCACGCAAACATGGGGAGAACATACCACAGTGCTACTGTGCCGCCCACAATAAAAATGATTTTATTTCACCTCCTGGAGTCATTAACAAATGTGTAGATGAGTAAACTAGTGTAACACAAAAGGGAAAAGCCAAATGAGAAAAATCAGCCAAGCTTGAAATCAATTACCTCCTTATTTATGCCACATCGTAGTAGAAATGACTGAGCTGCAGTACAAGCAGTTTAATAATCTGGATCAACTTCTGATATTAAACTGAAGTATGGCTCTTGTGATTTTAAGATTGGTTTAAATGTGACAGCATTCAGAAGAATTAGCCTACTCCTTTTAAATTAATATAATTGATCAACTCCTTATTTATGTTTATTTTTTTAATGAAAATTCTTTCAGGTTTCAATTTCCATGCCAATGATGGATTAAGTGCACAAAAATATAAAAATTATCGTATTCATTCCCATAAACTTTGAATGTGTCACAGATTATCATTGCAACAAAAAAACAAAGCAAACAGATCAAAGTGCCCCACTTTTGTTCTCAAAAGAGACAGAGATCTGCCTCTTTTGAGAACACTGCATGCCTGGTCTAGTTCCTGCACAAACGTTTACAATTTAAAGTTAGATGAAAATGTAGTATTGAATCTCTTAAGGAGGCCTTTAGGTTGATATGTTGTGATTCGGGGTATATTTCAAAAAGCATATATGAAGTCATTTTTGGAAAATTATTTTAAAAATCCAAACCAAATCAGTTATAATTTCCAGGACATCACAGTCCTGCAGAGTAGTTCATGTGAGGTTGTATTATACTGTACGTGCCTGTCACATGACTACAACAGATACATCTTTTCCCTCTGAGTAATACAGCCACAGGTTGGCTTTTGGTGTATTTTTAGCAAATAGGAAATAGAGTGATAGCCAGCATAGCATGTACACAGCCAAAAAAAAACACCCACCCATCTTCTCACCACTTCATTCAATTCAAGGTCGTGGAGGAGCCGGGGCCAGAGCCTATCCCAGCAAGCAATGGGTGCAAGGCGGGACAGACCCTGGACGGGAAGCCAGTCCATCACTGTACACACACACCAGGGCCCATTTTCCCAGAAGCCAATTAAGCCTACCAGTATGTTTTTGGACTGTGAGAGGATTTTAGTTAATATACGTTGTTTCATCACTGTCAATGTTTTGCCAAACTTTGCCTCACAGCACCTAGACTTTCAAGAGATGAACATGCCATCTTTTGACATGTATAATAATAACTGATTTTATAAAAGGATGGCCTTCACAGACATTTTTTCGACATTTGTCTGTTTAGCAAAGGTGTGAATGGTGCAGATCGACAAGGAAAACACCTATACAATGAATTGATCTTCCGAATCTAATTAAAAGCAGCTTTGAAAAAAGATGGTAGGGCTTTTAATGCTCGACTTACAATAAATAACCCAGTGACCCATTTACAGCATTCAGCATGGAACTGACTGGCCTTAAGAATACCTGGCTCAAATGTACAACAGAAGTGCTCCGTCAAGGATGTGAACTCACGACTCTCCTACCAGGTGTCGATAGCTCCACACTGCTGCCTTCACTTTAAAAAGTATTCATATGAATGATTATGTCACACTGACACATTTTTTAACACGTCTGTTGAAAACTCAATCCAACTGAATTTAGACACTGACGTGGTGGTGAAGACAGTCATGCTCACTGTCACCCTGGTGTTGACACTCCATATTTCGACATCAGTTCTTGCTGCGACAGACTGTTCCCACCAATACGACTATTTTTAACTCCAGGAGGATGAAGCAGGAGACTGACACGTGGTATCCTCAATGACCCAATCTTCTCTTACTGCCAACCTTGCCTGCTCCTTCAAGCTAGTCCCTCCATACACTCAGCCTTGGATCCTGTCCTGCAATACATCCAGTCCCTCACAACATGTATTAGAGATAATCTCCTGGCACACATCTCAGGTAGCCAACATTAGGTCTTCATTAATTATATTTGGGAATTTTAACTGGTAGTTGTTCACTTTTAACTGTAGAGTTTTCTAATGATTTCCATACACTTTCCATACCTTTTAATTAATATCAGCATTGCTAATCTAGAAAGGTCATTCATGCATTTCACCCTTTTTATTTTTCAGGAAAGCACAATTTGGAAAGGTACAAGCTAAAAACGAAATATAATTTTTATTACCACTTTCCAGTATTAACAAAATGCTGTCGTTTTGACATTCACTTGAACTAGCAGAATTCATCAGTCATTTTGTTGTTTTACTTACTATACAATTCCTATGGTAATCTATACAGATTCTAATCGTTATAGAAATGTTTTAAATATCAAGACGGCAAGGATGGGAACTTAAAACAAATAGTACAGAAGGCAAAGTTAGAATTGTGCTATAGTACACTTTTGGTTATGAAAAAAAAGCAATTACGTTAGAAATGTATCACTTTAGAAATGTAATGAAAGATAAAGAACAATTAATATATCATTTCATGGAGTTCTCAGATGAATGAATGAGATTAATTTGAAAGACAGTCTGTTGTAGACTTGTCTTGTACTGCTCTGTCCATGAGAATGTAGAATTGCCTATTTTTAGTGACTTGTGGGAGACATGTCCTGTTCTGTGGTTCTGAATGGCTGAAGGTTCTGTGGCTCAGAATGCTGCTGCATCTCTGGCTCTCTTCCATTATACACTTTTTTCTTTTGGACTTACATGAAATGTCACTTTACCATAAAAGAGGTCAGGACAGTGTCATGTAGTTGCTGGATGCAACAATGCTCTCAACAAATGCAATCTTTTTTCTTAAACTATTGTTGTATATATGTATGTCAATATTTTGACAAAATGCCAGAAAACGTTAAACAGAAACCATGACATTACAATAAACAGATTTCTGCTTCTAGTTCTTCTGTCTTTTAATCTGTTCCCTCTGGAAGAGGACATGGGTAACATTTAGTTAGCTATTAAATTGATACTGTAACAGGCACAGGCCAGCATTACTAGTATTTAACTTTAACACAAAAAGCTATTTTAACCTCTTGTAAAGGATACACTCTAAAATGACAAGCTCAACAATAAAGCACTTTCCTTTCCTGAAGCTTGAAATCTTCCTGTCAAGTCACTGTTAGATTGGAAAACGAGCTCTGACAGGATTCCCAAAATGACTGTTTACCAAGAAAATAGCCTGTATACAGTATATACAGTATAAAGTAGTGAGCTGTCACCTTCCTTGACTTATAATTGGTTTTGTTCCTCCAGCATACTCCAAATCTGGGATGGAGGGTTACAGGTGACTCAGGTCATTATGGGGCAGTAAGGGCCCCTACAGTACACAGTCCGTCAGGGAGTTGTTTGGAATAGGAACTATAAAATGTTCCCTGTACGATAGGTATGGTTATGAGCTTGAGTCTACAGACCCTTATGATTGCCAAAATCATGAGTCCCTTAAATCCATGTGCTTATTATGTAGATTATTATGTAGTCCTATGAGAGTATGGGTGTGTAGGTGCAACAATGTATCCTAACGGAGTTCTGAAGAAGACTCAGTCAACATTTTGTTTCTTTTTTTCCTACTTTTCTGCTGTATATTAATCTTTACTTGTTCCTTTGAAACTGACACAGATCCCCACTTGAACTTATTACCAGTATGCTACCAAATACCGTACCAGGATACAGTAATTCTCCTTTTTGGTAAGCCAGTGTAAAAAAGCTCTAGGCTACACGACTTAAGTGTTCCTTCTTGGTGAACCATTTTAAGTGAACTTCAGATACAAAAGTCAAAACTTCACAAATACTGATCAAGAACTCAGACGTACCATCACAGCAAAATGTATTAATCAATTTCGTTTACTTAATTCTAAGAATCCTAAGTTTTCAAAACAGAAACCTTGAAAACTTACTAGCAATTACACAACTAAAACATTAACAGTAAACTGTTTAAGGACACGGCATTTGTTAACAAGCATTTAGTTCTCACCTGATTTATGCCAATTATTTAAGTATTCCTCAAGTTTTCTTACCTTCCAAGGCAGTCTAGAAATTTAGTTGTGTATAGCCTTGACGACGAAACCTTGCAACACTGAGCTCAATCAAGTACATTACAAGGTCATCCACACGGCAGTAATACCAGACCTAGTGTGCCATCTACTGGTTAATTGTGGAATTGAACTCCTGCATTAACTAGTCTAAAGAAGGCCAAATACAGCCCTTCGCAAATAAAAAAGCTTAATTTGCTTAAATCAATTTCCATGAATAGTTTTAGTGCTCTGAGCAGGAGCAGCTGGGAGCTCCAGTTAGTAAACCAGCTGCACACATCTGGAAGTAGTCTACTGTATCACAGGACATTCCCAAATCATATTGAACAGTGTTGTGGTAAGTTACTTTCACAATGTAATCCATCCCATTTTTTCCTAAAGTCACTGGTGTAACATTTAAAAAAAAATTAACAAGAATATGAAGACTATTTGAAAAATCAGCAGTCACTATGATCTAGGTAATGTGCTGTGGAATGTGCTACGTACTGTAGTTGTTCTGGAATCAGTCTGGCAGTCAGATACATTCCCGGACTGTTCTACACTGACAGGCTTAAAGAACTAACCCTTTTAGTTAGGAACACAGAAGGAAAAGAAAGGGATCTGACCCAAACACAGTATTCAAAATCCTCATACATAGGCCCTGACAAAGTGGAACAAGTGGACAGGTTCAGAATCAACAGTGAAAAAGGAACCAGACACAAGTGAAGGTTATGTGAAAATGCACTTAAATCCAAGAACATGAGGCACTTGTTTTCCCATAGGGTTTTGGGAGTATAAAACAAGCCACCCAGCCACGTACAAACCTATATGGCAATCTTCTGAGTCCAGGAAAGCCACAATATAATTTTTGTGATAAGGCAATCAAACCTGAAACCTATTGTAAATAAAGTCTCATTAGTTCACCGCCATAACTCTCTAAGGTTTCATTTCCACACTATTTGCTAGATACTTGAGCCTTCTGTTTACTTTTTCCATTACTTCCCCACTTTCTTTTGAATTAGTACATAGAAGAATCTGCATAAACACCCATATCCCTTTCATGTGGATTTTCTTGCATTTCCAAATCATTCAGGGGATGAATATAGTGTCATTTCTACTATTCTTAATGTGATAAAAAACACTTATCAGCATTAAAACTTGATCAGTCAAGTGTCCGGCCAGCCCAATTTGCAACTCCCCCATTTCCTAACTTCTACAAATGTAACTACATTATCAATTATTTAAGAATCTAAATTGCTGTATATTCTTTACCTGTGGTAAACCACTTCTTGCATCTGCCAAGTTACAAATTTGGCCCTTAAAATGATGTGTTGTTTAATGTATGCACATTGATCAGTTCTTGATCAATGTGCAAACATTATCAAGACTATATGGATTCCTATGGCTTTGAGTAATGGTTCTTTTTAAAGTTGGCCCTTAAATGAAGGAACTTAGCAAACTTTCTAGAGATCCATACTGAAAATAAATAAAAAAATCTATTTTATTTATGCATGGGTGTTCTCTGGATTCTGGTTCTTCTCAGTATTTGGATATTGATTAAATGATTTTGGTGTCATTTTGATTAATTTGTCCATTTACTATAAACACAAGTGACTTTGACTACTGGATAAGCATGGACTAGTTGAGAAGGGAATTTAAACTTGTTTTTTAAGTGTAAAATGTTTAATATTAAGCCTGGTAAAAATACAGGAAGATAAACACTGAAGGAAAACTATAGTTTTTAGAAAACTAAATCATATTCAGCTTTTAATTCTTAAAAATGTATTATAAGCATTTAAAAGAAAAAAAAATCTCACGGGATATGCGAAACTGTAAATGAAACTGATAGGTTTGTATGTTGAAATAAAGAGAATTAAATAATGAAAAGATTAACTAGTCTTCAGGTGGCCCTTTTTCTACAGACTTCTGAAATCCCACATGCAGAGCTTTTCACTGAAGAATTAGGATTACAATTATGCTGACGAAATGGTTTCTAGCCTTACAAAGATAAAAGCACAGTTCTCAAAAATCTTTTGTAAGAGAAACAAAGATAGCCTTGTCCTTCTGAGGATAGATTAATTTATTATGGGACCAGTAAAGTGATAAATGGGAAGATGTTATTTATATTATTTTCCCAGTCATATATACACCTAGTGAGATACAGTGCAAAATAGGCATTGTTAAGGATAAAGAGATGACTTGATGTTATCTGAAGGCCCCCAAATAAATAAACCAAAAGAGGCAGTTTTAAGTCTTCTCAGTCCTACCTTTAATTCTCACTCTTCCACAAACTGGTTTCCTCACATTTCAGGTGATCAAGTAGTAATGTTTAGGAATTAGAAAGGCACGCACCCAGACTTTCAGAGACTTGTGCGCACTTTCAACAGGGCGTAGAGCTAGATTTTTGGAATTTTCCTATGTCGTGGGTATGAGCGAGCTAGAGCTGTTGCCAGAATATTTATCAGTAGGTCAATGCCCTGTTCATTGACACAATTGGCCATTTAAAAAAAAAACAATGGGTCATATTAGCTATTTTTCAGGCACTGTCATTGCTCTAACGCTTATTCAGGAAATAATGCATCTTACTTTTTAAATCACTAGCATAGAAAATGATTTGATGAAACAATTATTTGTATGACATTGAAAACTAACTTTTGATAAAACGTTTACATTTTTAATATATTGTATATATATATAAAATATTTTATGCACAGAAGTACTAATGTGTGCCATATAGCTTGACTAAAATTGAAACTTACACATAGACATTATAAAACAAACTGTTCAAATGCAAAACAATTTATTGATGCGATTGCCTTCGATAAAGTACAAGCAACAGCTTGGGATGAAATTCTTAACATGCTCCCCCTTTAGATTTTTCCCTCCACTGCAGCTCAGCATATCACTGCATTACTGTGGGGATATGAGGAACTGAGCCATACAAAACTCAGAGGAGATCCCTGTTGTATAAACTGGATATCAACAAGTGAACTGCCGTGTTGAAAACCATCTTTTCACCCTAGTGCTGGTGGTCCTCATCGGAATTCTAATAATAAACACAAAACTTAAAGCATACCTTATCAAGTGACCTAAATAAAGCCAGTATACAAAAATCTATCTGCTAAAAAAAAAAGCCTAGCGCAGTGTGCGTTCGATGGACCCTGCTATTTACAGCACATACCATTACCAGGAGCTTATTAAATGCAACCTCTCTAATTCTATTATGTAAAGAGTAATCTCATTAAAGCAGGGGTTGCCCAGAAGGTGTAGTATCGACTCCTTCTACTAGTCCAGTAGGTCACCGTTCATGCCTCAGGTGACTCCCAGCAAATTCAATGGCCCTTACTTTCACTGGCAAATCATTCCAAGGGAGATTCACAGGTAACAGTGGCTTAATCTACTGTAACTGTACTTAAAGCACACCACTCTGAAGAAAACCTGAGAAATGGGGCCTCTAGTGTATTAAGTGACAGGAATAAAAAAATTCTGTTAGCAGGCAGCATGGTGGTGCAGTGGTTAGCATTTGCGGCCTCGCAGTGCTGGGGCGCCGGGTTCAATTCCAGACCTGGAGTGCTATCCGTGCAGCATTTGTCTGGTCTCCCTGGTTTCGCACAAATCCAAAAACATACTGGTAAGTTGACTGGCAACTGGGAAGACTGGCCCTGTTGTGAGAGTGTGTGGGTCTAGGTCTGTGTCTGCCACACAATCGAGTGGCACCCCTGGGCGTACCCCGCCTTGCACCCACCGTTTCCCAGGATAGGCTTCAGCACCCCTGGGAATCATTCCTGAATTGGAAGAAGCGCTTAGAAAATGGGTGGCTATTCTGTTAGCAGAAGACAGAAATGAATACATATTAAAGACAGATATATTAAACCACATTAATTTTAAGCCGTGAAAGAGAAGACTCCTACCAATGCAGAGATTAAACTAAATTACTTGGACACACAGGCCGAACGCTCCTTTTCTGCGAGATTCAACACATTTTAATAGGTTTCCTAGAGCACAGGTGGAGGACACAGTACCCTCATCTTTAATCCATTAAAACGGAACTATAGTACATTGCACAGGGAGTATGTCAATTACGTTTCCAATTCCTTTTCACCAGCCCTACAGTGCTACTGTACATGTGAGGATACTTGATTTTTCACTTTAACACCACTGTATTTTCGCTAATTTGGGAACACTTTTAGAAACCGATTGCTAATCTTCATGCAGTTTATATTCCTATTTAAGTACTGGTAGATTACTTGGCTGAACTGGTGTGTTGTGAAATAAAAGTAGCTGGATGGGCATCTTCACAGCCTTGCGGATATCTTCATCCTTACAACACACGTGATTCCAAAACTATACAGGCACACGTGCTCCATTCATCCAGGTAACTTGATTTGTACCACCCCTTATGGCCTTCACTTGGTCTTGTAATGTTAATGCAGATCATCAATGACTAACTCCTAAAATTACAGCCTATGTGAACATTAAGCAGACATCCTTGCTCTGGTGTTAGATTTCTGACATCATCCTGATATCATGGGACATGTAGAGAATTCTGATTGTTCAGAATAGAAAATCAACTATAAAGCACAGTTGTTAAACTCGTGTGCTGTAAGTTACGCTTGATAGTGTATCTAAACTGCTCTACTGGAGGTGTACTGGGCACAACACCCTGGGAAGAGGCCCCAGGACAGACCCAGTACGCTCTGGAGGGATTCTCTCTCTCAGCTGGCCTTGGGAATCCCCCAGGAGGAGCTGGAGACTGTGGGTGGGAAAGGGGAGTCTTGTCAGCCCTGCTCAGCAGTGTTAAGTTACCACCGCGACCCCACCAGGAGTAAGCGGTCAGCAAACGAGATGAGACACAATCTGAAGATAATAATAATGTAACGCCCTCGCCTGGTGGTGAGGAGGAAGCGCCCCTAGGCGCTCGTAGTACCGCTGGGCATGCTGGGAGTGGTAGCCGGGAAGAGTCTGAGGGTCAGCACGATGACCAGCGGCTGACCCTACCTGTGTAAATAATGTCCTAGTAATTCTAGTGCCCTGTGTAGTCCTGTAAAAGTAGAGTGTGTTGGTAGGTAATTACCACCCTAAATTTGTGTACGTGTTTGTCAGTCTCCTCATGTGTGTGTAGATCCTGTGTTTGGTTTTGGTGTGGTTGTAAAATAAAGCCAGTGCTTGGTTAATCGCGTCTCCACTGTTCTTTAGTTCTGTAAAAGAACCTGCAAAACGCTACAATAATAATAATAATAATAATAATAATAATAATAATAATAATAATAATAATAATAATAAACTTTATTTTATATAGCACCTTTAAAGGTGGCTTCTCAAAGCGCTTTACAGGACGACAATAACAATAAATAAGAAGAATACAACAATAAATAAAAAGAATACATAAGATTAAATGTATATAATGTATATAATGAATACACAATTAAAATATACAAAGGAGACCGTGGATGGTGGTACTAAGAAGAGCAGAGGGGTGAAGAATGGAACCAGTTAAGTAAAGGCTTTTCTGAAGAAGAGGGTTTTGAGTCTGGATTTGAAGGAGTTTAGAGAAGGTGACTCTCTGATATCCTTGGGCACAGAGTTCCAGAGCTTGGGGGCATAACAGGAGAAGGCCCTGTCCCCCATACAATCTAGATGGGCTTGGGGGACAGTAAGGAGGGCAGAATTAGAAGAGCGAAGGTTGCGAGGTGGGGAGTAGGTTAAAAGTTCAGACAGGATGTCAATATCTTCTGAAAAGGGGCCGCAAGCGTCAAAAGTCACATCCCATCTAAATCATTTTCAGATGTACACATTCTACACGTTTTCTTTAAGAACAAAGCGGCATAAAGCACAATCTCGCCAAGCTATACAATTCAGACTACCTAGCACGCATAGTAATTACCTGAATTGTACTAAAAACGAACACGTCAGTAGACTAACCATATTTCAATTTTCCATTCGCAGCCTCGCTTAATTGTTTAGCGTTTGCTCATGTGCAAGATACGTATCACATGTAAAATCGATATAGACTAGAAGACTTGTTTTCGTCTTTTTAGTGTTTATGGAAAAACTCATTTTTGTTAAATCGTGACAACTAGTTCAAAAGCCACTGCCAGAGGTAGTACTAGTACTAGTAGGGCCTCCTTCCGGACTCACCTGCCCTGAGAGACACCAGCCCGGTGGGCGCTGCCGGCACGCTGGTCCTGCTGCTCAAGTTGTCGGCACAGACCGAGTGGCAGTACCGCGGCCCTGGGGAAGAAGATCTCTTCAGTGTCGCCGCTTTCTTGACCGGCGACCCGAGGGCAGAGACACGAAGCACCGGGATGTCTCTTTGTAGCAGGGTGGAGCACAGCCTGACCGAACTTTGATACATAACGTGCCTCGATACAGCTTCAAACTCTGTACAGTTGCCGCTATATGCTGGATTGTGCCCTAAAACAGCTAAAATTAAGCTTAAAAACACAAAAAATAAATATGTATTAACGAAAAAATTAATTACGAAAATAAAACGGCTATCCTGCGCCTTAACCTGTATTTTTTTTGAAAGCCGGTTCTTCTCTCAATGAGTCAACTCTCTTTTCCTCCTATTCATGTGCTGTCACATGGAGCTGATGCAAAGGGACTGTACCATTTCCATATGTAGAGGGGTTTTAGTGTAAGTTACTGGAAATATTTTCCTTTTTTGACTCGATATTATTGCTTCCTTGTAATTTCAAAGTTAAACATTAGTTATATTTGTTAAAATGGTACTTTTGAAAAGTTTTCTTGAAGGCACACAGGCAGCACGCCTCACGTTTGTAATAAGTTTCCCCCGTCTCAGTGGAAAATGTCCTGCGTGATGAAAGTTTTTAGGATGTACCCACTACATACCAGCAAAAAGAATGACGTCAAAGCCCCCGCCTTCTTCCACTATAATCTGTTCACTTACAAAAACAAATCATTTGATCACTTTCAGTACGTACTTCGCATGTACGTAATTGTTAAAGAGCGCAGAGAGTAAAGCAAATAACGCATATCGAAACCTCGACTAAGGATCACATTGTACAGTACCAAGACGTGGAGGATCCAAATACTACTTGACACAAAATTAAACAGAAACTGCAGCGCTTGTTACCTCTCTCACGATTATGACCTTTAAACCGCATTGAAGAGACGACTAATAATTGTATTGTTTTTCCCTCCGCCTCCTCCTTATTTTTTTTAAGTTGCTTTAGGGGGTCATATGCGGTATAGGGTATAGTTCTTGCGTGAAACAATGTATGAATGAAACATTACTGTAACCTGATGCTTAGCAGAAGACGAACTATATATACCTTGGCATGAAGTCTTCTTGGCTAAGGTCAACACAGTAATATTAATATACTGAATTCCTTGATCACGTGTACACAATTATGCATGCACACTATACATACTTAAATAATTTACTGCACATTAAAATATAATATGGTATTTATATACCATAATATGCAAGCTGCAAACGGTTTTTATAGAAGATTCTCTATAGTCCAAATGTATTTTACCTTCACAAATCTAACCCACCAACAATATGGTAATTGTTGTACCTGGTAAATTTTAGAGACAAATGCCTTTTAACCATTTACACGACTTCTCAAATGAAGTGAGAACACTTCTTTCTTCTTACCAACCCTTGGTGAGAACACTTCTGTTTTTCTTGACTTGTGGAGGGACAGGGTGCATTTATATGTATTTATCGAGCTGGAACACCAACAGGGAGGCAATTTCTCCAAGTGAAGCAAACCTCTGTTACTTATGCCATAGAATGGTGAACTACTTTTGCTTTGTGCCAACTATGCACTTATGAGGTACTAGGACCCTTCTCCCCCTGCCCCTATTTTTATCTTCCTGCATACCCACATTTTAGCAACAGACACCAGTATCGTTTAAGTTCTCTTTTTATTTTCTAGTGATTACAGCATTCATCACTAACCAAAAACACTACACCCACAACATAAAAAGTATCTCTAAGGGGCACGCTTGATTCTGGAGGGTCAACAGTCCATTGAGGTAATATGAAAAAGGCACTTGAAAGTCTGTACCTCAAGCAGCACATATACAGCACATATATATATATACACACATACTGTACATACACAGTCCAAAAAGATTCCATTCATCCACAGTATCCTCGGTTGGTAAGAAGAATGCTGCCCAATCTCCCCAGTCTCTGTAATGGCTGGGCTCTGTTGGAACTATTCCTGCAGGCTGCACTCGCTGCACTCTCTTTCTGCAGTCTCGGCTCTCCAGGCCTGTTTCTTTGTTCCCTGCCCCCAGAAAACAACATCCCAACACAGTACTCCCATCTCCCATTCTGCTGTCAACATCTCTTTTGGCCTGCAGTTCCTTAACTCACTTTTCTTCTCTCCCGAGGTCTCACAGACAGCAACTTCCCAGACTCTGACAGTCTTATAGGGGCTCGTAAAAGGAAGAGAGAGCATTCTTTTGTCTTTTTATGTCCCTTTTGGTTAGCGAGTCCCAATCGGGGGTGGGGGGGGGGAGTTATGGTCTGCCATTGTCTCAGTCTTTGGCAGGTGTTTTTTTTTTTTAGAACTGTCAGGTATCATAGAGCCTTGTCTCTTATTACATCCTTTCCTGCCCCCCTGTCCAAGGTCTGGACCAAATTGGTTCAGCACCAGCCGAGACTTCCACGTTAATTTGTAGAAATTGAGTAGGACTTAGAAGGGGCACACAAACAAGAAAAGAAAAATCACACTGATACTGACACAATCACTGGCAACTATAATCAATCACAGCCAATAAGTCTTTCCCCTTCTTCACTGTTAGAACCCTGAGACAGCATAAATTCAAGGGAACGTTTCCACAGGTCCTTCCTCCCAGGGGCTGTCAGGGTGTATAACGCTGCCCTCGGCTAGGACTGTTAGCCCTTCATTTGCTCATCTATGGACAGAATGTTTGCTCCATTGTACGTTTTGGACAATCAGTCTGTATAAACCTATGCACATTTTGCACATATTTTTTACTGTTTCTACAGTGACTATTCATCACATTTTGCACACACCTATGTATTTATTAATTTATTTTGTTGTCTTTTGTTTTTATAACTATTCTGTTTTTGCTTGTCTTGGGCTGGACTGCTGTAACACATCAATTTCCCTACAGGATTAATAAAGTCTTATCTAAATATTTTCTTGTTTTCCAGACATGAAAATCAAGCTACCAATTGTTCTCTGTGGTAACAGGCACTACTTTATCAATTTTATCTCTAACAATTTTCCTGTTAAATTCATTAATTGGTTCAATTACACTAAACTAGATACTATTACAATGTTTAATTGGCACTATTAAGAAAGGTCACTCAACTGCACAGTCTTATTATTCTAATTACAGCAACATGTGCAGACTCAACACTTTCTTTAAAAAGATCTTTCCTCATTAATTGAGTTGCTGTTGCAGCCTTAGGAAGGACAATAATTTCAGAATACCTGAAAGAACAGTCTCTTTGTAAGACTACGTTAATACAATCTTACATAAATTGTTCTTAATACCTCCTCATTTTTCATAACTCCTTTATTTTTGATGGTCACTCCATGACAACAGAATCACAATTTCTACACCTGACTATGTAACACTCAAAAAATAATTTTAACTCAAGCAAAATTTCATAAACTTAATATTGCATATTCTTGCCCCAGAAACATGTCCATCAAAAGATGCATCACAGGTCTGATCAAACTGGGGCTAAAGTTGTGATTAAATTAATAACCTTTTCTTTTCTTTAGCAAACGTAATCTACAGCTATTTAATATGCTAATGATTATTTTGATAGTAATTCATCTTAGCCTTATATTTCCAGAATATTTTAAATAGTTTGCCTCTATCACGCAGCAAGAAGTAGGACCCTGTGCGTGGCTACTGCGGTGGAGTCTGATCGGGAGGTAGATAAGAGTTCCAAAGCAGTACGGTACCAAACGAGAGCGAGGAGTTAAAAGCCAGAAGGGTTCCGAATAGATTAAGCGCCAAAACGAGAGGCGAAGTCGTGGTCAAGAGGATAGCATTGAGTCGGTAGCCAAAAGCTAATACTGACGAAAGCGGAGACTAGTAACAAATTCCTGAGCGCAGGGAGGAGACCTCAATAATGAGCAACGTAGAAGAGGAGTGTGAGGGTTTAAACTGAGCGTGGTGTCAATTGGTGCGTGGGCGTTTAGCTAGCCTAGAGCTCGTGAGAATGCGGGAGCGCTTGCATACTTGCGTGTCTCAGTGCCACTAAATAAGTGTTTTGCCATTTAGACTCACAGACCTATTTGAATGTGTTTTGCAAAATATGGTAATGGTGAAGGACAATATTTTAGAAGCACATTTGAAAGGGATCCACACCATAAAAAACAGTTTTGGATCTTCTGTTTTTAAAATGATGGGCAAGAGGTTTATTTTCCCAGTTTCCCCCCAATTAATATCTTGCATTTTGGAGTGGATGTGTCAATTTTGAAGGGACACACTTGACAACTCAGACAATAGTAGTCCTAAGTATCTGTAAATGTGTTTATTTTATAAGTCATAGTTTTGCATCTCTGTGAAATTGTTCATGACACATGAGATGAATGAGTGAGGGACCATTGGAATATGAATATTTGTAGTGTTAATTGAACACTCAAATTATAATTCAATTTTTCTGTTTCATAGATGTATTCATTTTTATGATTTCATGTTGAGTACTTGATTTTTTAATATAATTAATAATCAGGTATGAATTTTATTTTAATAATGAAGTTCTCATTGACAACACTGCCAGCTCCACTGCCACAACAGCAACTCTGCATGTTGCAAGCATCACTTTTGACTAGAAAGCCAATGATATCCTGGCCAATGATATCCAGCCCACCACATGCCTGTGCTGCTTTGAGAATCCTGGTCATAAGCATTTGATTAATGATGTCTGTCTCTATTTGAATCTGTTTGCCTCCTTCTATGATTGGCTGTACTTAAGGGTGGCTGATGTGGTCGGTCTGGGATAGACCGACTTTGTTGCGGTTTGGGTATATAGTGCTGAGTGGAATGGGTGGTCTTGGATTGCTTATCTGGTCCATGACACTCTCTTTATTATCTTTGTTGTAATATGGTTCTGAAATGCTGACATCATTGTAGTTGAATCTTCTGCTATCTATTTGCTGAGTGGATGGGTGATAGCATTGGTTAGTCTGTCTTCTAGCTGTGTTTGAAAGATGTTCTGAAAGGCGTGTCTTCTGAGGTGTCTTCTGTTATTGTACTTTTCTCAGTTCCACAAAGCAGGTTTGGGATCACACACACTCGACAGACCATATCATGACGCTTCAAAAGCCTTTCTGTAGCTGTTCAAAGGCTGCACTCACACAGAAGTTGGATCTGTTCATCAAGGCCTGCCATCTGTAAGAGATGACCTCTGAGATCAGGAAATGCTGATTCACCCCATTAAACTGAAGTGTGGGAAGTAGGGCATGTAGGCCAATATTTGGTTTGTAGGATTCCATTTGTACCCTACACTTGATAACCTATACTGGTCTGTACTGCACTGTGCTCTACCTGTACTGGATGGTTGAGCATCGCTGAACTCTGAAATCTGAATTTTGATTAAAAATTTGATTAAATTTTAGGTCAGTAAGTTCATTAGTGACTTTATTTTCCCTCTTTTCTGGGAAGAATACTAACTACTGAAATCTACCTATAAAATATAAATCTGTTCAACTGAAGTTGGAGTATAGGTTGAATCACAAATTATCCATGCTAGTTTCCTACCACATACAGACGTTTATTGTACGTACTGTAGTAGGAAGATGACAATTTATGTGGAGCAATATATTTACTTGCTTATGACTAAATATATTTACTCATAAAAATGTTCCGTTATGTGTATCGGGAAAGCCCACAGTATATCTACGAATAGCAATGTTCTATTTGTGTGGGAAAAAAGTCTCAGTAACTACAGTGTGTGGAGTGTCACTGATTATACAAGTGCTCTTTCTGATGAGTACTTCCAAGATTGTACTCCACCCACTTCAAGATATTGCAGTTCATGCACTGAAACTTGATAACTTCCTTTATGAACATAAAAAAGGTTACAAAAGAGAGGAAGCCATTCAGCTCATTTCATTTGCTGGTGTGAGACTCGACCCTTCGCCTCCTTAAATATCTACAATTAGCACACAGAGTCTTAGAACACTTTGTCAGTGTGTTGAGACAAAATAATGATTTTTTTAGGCTATTTAAAGTTTCTAATTTCCTCTGTCCTTTTCAGAAAGAAATGTTGGATAATATTTCATTTTGGGGATAAAAGAAAACCTGCAACCTACTGTGCTCATCTTTCAAAAGAAAAAGTTTTTTTTCTCAACTACATAAAAGAATACACAAGCACCTTGTGGAGAGAATAACATTAAAATGACTGGGTTAGTCTGTAAGCTAGGTGAATCTCCAAAGCCTATCTAAAACCCAGCAGGATAGCCACAGAGCTTAAAAACGTTGTCAGCTCTCTGTAAGGGTTTTCAGGTCAGATATTCTATTTATTTTTTTGTCTTTTTACTTTCCATTGTTTTCTTCCAGGTAGGAACCCATTGCATTAGGATTCTGCGCTAATTAAAATTGTAATCAGTGAAAAATAATTTATTTTGCCAATTTACATATAAACAATGAATCATTTTTATTGCATGCTTTCTTACATAATGCATGATGTATATGAGTATTCATTTAATGTAGAATCTTAGAATTAAAAGCTTAAGTCTGCCATGATGTGGAATTTTAATTTACTGTAAGCAATGTGAATGAGTAAATTGTGAGAGTACTGTCATGACTTTTACGAATCAATCAGACATAATCATTTACAGTCTTACACATTGATTCTAAATGTGCAATATACAAATTATTGATATAACACCAAAACATGCATAACAAATAACAAACATAATAGAATATACCTGTGAAACAATCTGAAGTGATACAAGAATTTCAAGGAAAATAATTCAGGAATCACAAGAAGAAGAGTTAATAACTTCAGTTAAAGTAAGTTTGAGTCCTAACTCAGAATGCTTCCACTTATGTGGTTGAAACAGTCTGATTTATCTGGTTAATTAGAAAGAGATGAAGAACCTGTGAGTTAACTGAAGAAAAATGACTTGGATGCTAGCTTTTCAGGTGTGACATCACAGCTGGTGATTGGTTGAGTCCTGGCACCCATCCTGTGGGTCCCTCATTGGTGGATCTTCCTTTGAGTAATGGACGGTGACCAAGGACCTGTGGTCTTGGGGAGAAACAGACTACAGATACAAATATAGACTCCTATTTTTTCGTTATATAAAATGAAAAATAGGGTGGAGCGGTGGCACTGTGGCTAAGGATCTGCACCTGGGGCTGGAAGGTTGCCAGTTTGTATCCCACGGCTGGCAGAGGAATCCTACTCTGATGGGCCCCTGAGCAAGGCCCTTAACCCCAACTGCTCCAAGGGTGCTGTACAATGGTTGACCCCGCGCTCTAACCCCAAGCTTCTCTCCCTGTCTGTGTCTCATGGAGAGCAAGCTGGGGTATGTGAAAAGATGAATTCCTAATGCAAGAAATTGTATATGGCTAATAAAGTGATCTCTTATCTCATATATTGTACAACATATCAGCTTTACAATATCTCTTATCAGAAGTGTCTCCTAGCCATTTTCCTCTGCATTTCCAGAGATGTCCAGGCTTATTAACACAAACATTTAGGCAAACATTATAACAAATCTTCAATAACACTTAATTCCAAGTGACATAAGCAGCTTTGCCACCTACAAGTCTATGAAAGTCTATACACATACAGATGTAAACATACAGTAAGTCACAAAAACATCATCAACAAGTTATTTTAATGAAAAATGTATTTTTCACATAATTCACTTTTGATACCCAACGTCTGGTCTACACAGACATTATATTTTAGAGCTTATCAAATTATTACAGAAGCACTGGATAAGTGGTCCATTGTTATGTCAAAAAATCCAATAGCCTGTAAGATCTCCCCATAGAACCGTTGTGTGGTGATTGTTGGTCATGGTGCAGATGTCCTTAGCTACTGTATATGGCAGCTATTGAATTAGTTAACCTAATATTATCTAAAGAAAGATGGCTATATTTTTCTTCACATTTTCTGATTTTGTGTGGTATCTTTGTTTAAAATAATTGAATAATACCCTTAATTAATTAGACCACCTTCATTAATTAGATTAATCAGACCCTAGTATTATATTTGTTTGTGAGCATTGGTATGCAGATTGTTACTTTTCTTGTCTCATGCATTCAGAGGGTTATCTTAGGTGGATGGGCATGCCTGTTCACCATACTAAACAATCTTGTTTAAGTCTGAGAACTTGTGTTTTTTTTTGGCTTGTGATAAAAGCAAGTATTGTGTTGCTACAGCAACATTGCTGAAAAGAATATATGCTTGATTCTCCCTTCCTGATTGCTACTGTCTTCTCACTATCATTTTCGTCTAGGGCAAGCTGTGCTCAATTTGCTAAACTACCGGATACTGACCTTGTAATACCCCAAAGACTGAGAGAAAGGAAATTGATCAAAATGTAGCATTTTTTTTCTCCACAGGGGACTTTTGTTATTCTGAGGCATTAATTTAGCTTTTCTGGTGACAGGCTATGAGATAACTAATTCTCCACGGGGATGTTTTAGTTTACCAACACTTTTTAATGCACTCTGCACATTTAATTTGACTTCTTAAGAAATTGCATTTGTATTCCCTGTAGAAAATGTTTTCAAAAGCCAGGACTCCAGTGCTTAATTTTCATTGTGCCTTTAGTGGCAGTGATATCAGTTTTCTGCTAAGGTGCAGCATTTCATTTGGAAGCTTTGGCAGCCTCATTATTACCACATCTGTTCATTTAGACCATCATTTTCTCAGAATAAATAAACACAGTTCATCACCATGCATGTTCACCTTGCCTGATACTGAAGTAAAGTTTAACAGAGATTACTCTGAGCCTCTCCAAGGGTGTAAACCTGCTTTTTAATAAGTAAACAGAGACTTGGTTCAAGAGCTCAAGTTCATTATACAAGTGTACGCAGCACGGAAAAAGCATGGGGTGTTCAATATTTCATGTACCTTCCCTTTATTTTATGCGAGATACTAACAATCCTAATCCCCTTCACAGATGTGAAAAAAGATACCTGAGTATAATATGGCTGCTGGATCAAGAGCCTTTATCAGGGAGTCATCTAAAACAAAGAGTGTGGTACAGTATACATTGACCTCCATGCCTGGTAAAAGGCTGTACAAAAAAAAACTACACCAGGAATGAGTTATATTTATGCAAAAAATATGGAAAGGCTATATTCTTGTATTCTAATGCAATTGCTAGGAGAAAAAGGCTTTTGTTAACGGGTAAACATTTCATTTCTCAAAAAGATAGGTGTCAAAATTCACTAAACATTCTTATAAATAAAATAAAAAAAACAAATCTGCATTAATATTCTACTTTTTGTGTTCATCTCAGGCTTAAGGAACTATATTGTGGCCTTCCACATTTTCCTGTTTCACTGGGATATAAAAATGATGTAACACACATGTAAATTCCCTTTGTCATCCATCAACATGGGAAAAGGCAAAAAACTCACCAATGAAAAGAGACAAATGGCTGATGTCTCTCATAAATCAGACAATGGACATAAAACAACTAACTAAATATACCATTTGCCCCTATTTCAGCAATAATTTAAAAAGTTTAAAACCTTAGGAACAGTGGTAAACCTGCTTAGCAGAGGATGCTGGTGTGTCTTCCATTCACAAACTGGATGATGACTCGGGAGGCAAAGAAAAGTCCAAGAGACACAGTTGCAAAATTATAAAACTTGGTTGTATCTTCAGGTCATCAAGTCTACACATCTTCAATTCAACACCACCTCAATGCTAATAGACTATTTGGAAGGCCTGCCTATAAAACAAAAACTTTATTGAGAGCAACTAACAAACATTAGCACCTGGAGCTTGCAAAACAGCACTGGCAGTTGGACTGAAAGTAGGGGAGACGAAATACAGCTCTTTGGCAACACTCACCAGCGGTGTGTTTGGCGTTGAATGAAGAAATGGCATGCAGAAAAGCACATCATACCTACTGTAAAATATGGAGGTTATATGGAGGCTCATATGGAGGCCTAATATTATTGGGCTGTTGTGCTATCACCTTGTTATGGACGTGAAAATCATTAACTGTACCAAGTACCAGGATATTTTAGCCAAACACCTGGTTGTCTTTGCCAGGAGGCTTAAATCTGAATGCAAATGGATCTTCCAGCAAGATAATCTCCAAGCATACATTACAATCCAGAAAGATATGGCTGATTGACCACAAAATTAACATTTTACAATGGCCATCTCAGTCTCAGGACTTGAGGACCATTGAAAACCTGTAGTTTGAATTAAAGAGGACTGTCTATAAGTGCAGACAAGGGAATTAAGGATCTGGAAATATTCTGTACAGTGGAGTGACATAGGGTCCTTCCTAATGTGCTCATCAATCTCATAAAACAGCATAAAAAAGACTCAGTTCTGTTATCTATGCAAAAGTAGTGTGCACAAAGTACTAAAAAGAGGAGTGCCAATAATTGTGCCACTTATGTTTTTGAGCTATTATTAAAATAGACATAAAATATATTCCACATGTTGGAAAATCACAATACAGTTCATTATCTGTGTTGTTTATATCATACAGCATTTTTGTCTAAAATGCCAATAATTTTGGAGGTGAGTGCATATGTAAGGATGGACTGTTCTTGTATCCTAGTAACGCAGAGGCCGCAGAAGAAACATTTCTTTAAAAAGAAATTAATCTTTTAAAAACAGAATGGTCATTATCTTTATTGTGAAATGCAGAATGGACAATGCACTCAGAAATTAAGTCATTTGACGTGCAATGTACATAAGGCTGGATATAAATATATATTATCTAGAGGCTGAGTAATTGCTAAAACATTTGGTTCTTCAAGACAGTGCTATGGGATGAGAATTGTCATAGTCTGTTTACTCTTTGGAAAGTTAACTTTTATTTTCTGCAGACATACTATAATTATCTGCAGTATGTACTGTGCAGTACTCCATGTAGTATTTTATAGTTTTCTGTTGATAGGAATCTAGGAAACTGCTAATGGGAACTTTCAGGAACCGTGAAATTAATTTTCATACAGGACAAATGGTGCAGGACATATCAAGTTGATTTTTCTCCCTACAGACTAAAAAAAAAACCTCTGGCCACCCAGATAAGTTCCTTGGAAGTCTGAATGATTGAAAATCAGAATCCAGCAGAATTTTCATCACATCTCAAAAGAGCCCTGTTGGGATTTCAGCTTGTTTCACACCAGCATGCAGGGTCGATTGTCTAAAAACAATCCTTTTTAATAAATAAAAAAGAAATCAATAAATAACATAGCTGCAGGGAATTTTTATATTATTTTTGTACAATAAAAAAACACATTCCTTCTCTCGTGTAACAACTTAATAATTTTTTCCAAGTTATTTGCCTTTCATGAACTCTTATTGATTTCTCAGCTTCCATGAAAGTAATTGCTAAGACTGTCAATACATTTTTGCCCCTCTCTTTCATGTTACGATGATTTACTGATATCTTAACACAAATAAACATACTCTGGAATTCCTTGTATATGGTTAATTTGAAAAAGTCATTCTAAAGAGGACCTTTAATTTTATCATTTGTATAATTTTCAAATGATTTCTCTTATTTCTAGGTTGTACAATGAAACTAAACTTTCACCATGAACCTTAAGGAATTGATTTAAAACTCTGTAGATCAATGCAAAACATCTGAAATGATGCAGGGTATAAAATATACATGTATTTTGCTATTGTAAAGTCTTGCTGTATAAATAAATAGTACACACAGATACCTGTATGTTTCTGAAGCATACATAAGAAAAATGTGGGGATAATGCACAAAATACAAACCAGATGGAGCTATAACATTATTTGAAGGGTTTGTGAGTAAGACACACAAGGATAAGAACAAGTACATATTATTTTATGTATCCTTATATATACACGATACTGTACATTCATGTAGACACAACACACTTTCAGAAATATTAAGAAGTCCTCTAATCTTCAAACAAAGTCACATAGACTGTTGAACTCTGGCTTTCCCCTTTGTTGTTTAGTGAAGTTTGAATAAAGTCAAATATTTCTGAATGTGTTGTTGGCTGCAGTCCTTAATGATTTTTCTTCCTCTGCCTTCAGCTACTGGGTAGGCAGATGTTGTTTACAGGTAATTTTAGCTGCAGTGTCATAACTTTACTTGCTCTGTTGCCCTTCACATCTCACTTGCCATTTGTCATTCTAGATGCCAGACAGTTCCTATCCAAACAGATAACATGACAGTCCCTTGCACAGTTTTAGGACAACCTTTATTGGATAAATTTTCTTGTAATTTATTATCATTTGGCTGTTCTCGTGCTTCCACAATGATTACAAAAAGGCAACACTGAATTTTTGTTAATGAGCTTTAAAGCTACACAAACCAGGTTTTAAAATGTCCAGCACTCCTGTTAACACTAGGAGGTGCTCAGTGGCCTTGAAAAAGAGCAATACTGTTGATCTTCGGAGAGGCATGACTGGAAGAAAACCACACTGAACACTGAGGGAAAGAAACTGCCTAAGGGATATATCATCCTGGAATTTAAGGTACATGTTAGGGTCCCGAAGTGAAGTTTCCTTGTCGTTTATTTTTATGTCGTTCAGCTGTGGGGGAAACTCTGCATGTGAAATAGGGCAGGAAGAAAACAATTTAGGCATAGTGTAGACCACACTATTCTCACACAAAGACAAAAGGCAAAAAGGAAGAACAGTTATTTCAGTTGTTAGAGAAGCGCCTGCGATCATCAAGGAAAAGGCAAAGGTCACCTTACCAAAATGCTGCTTGCCATTTCATGCAAAGAGAATCAAAACTCCAGAAGAATTTCATACATAATTAATTCAATTCTGCTGTGGTTTCTGCCTTTCTTTTCACATAGTTTTCACGTCCAAGCATGAACAATCAGCTCTACTGCAGCCTGTTCCTGTTCCATTCTCTCTGGCTTTCTGTTTTTCTGAGCTACAGCAATGTGCCCCAGCTGACTTGGCCTGTGGTAACAATTGGCTAACTTCTATTTCAGTAACTGAAAACTCAAATCAAAACAAAGCTTCTAACTTAAAAAGGATTAGCTTGTTGTGCAAGATCTGTCTTGGGAAAGTTGAATTTTCAATTAAGCATATGTGAATTTCAGTGGTACATTAAAGACAGGCTTTCAACTGCTGATTAGATTTTGGTTAATACATTTTGTTGATTTGGTTTGATATATTTCTGTTGATTATAGTGATCTATATTTTGAGTTATATTTACAGAAAATATGTTTTTGTAATGTTTTAAGTGGCATGAATAAAAACATCAATACCATTGAATACTCCATTGTTGTGCATTGCTTCTGAATGACTGTATACAGTATGTGATACTGATGTTAACACGCACAGCCTCCATTTCTTGTTTCTGAAGTGTACTTATAATATGGCTGAAGTGTGAATAAAGAGCACATAAACAGTGTTACTGCAAAATAGGTTTATAAAGCCAAGAAATAATTTAGTGAATGCTAAAATACAACAATACCATAAATTGAGTGGAAAATTGACAAATGCTGAACTCCAATTCAGAGTAGCAAGCTGTAATATATTTATTACTAAATTACTCCTAATTACTACCACTAATTACTTATTACATTTTTAATGAAAAGCAAAAGTGAAAGCAAGAGAAGGGAACAGGATCTACAACATAAACAATGGTCCTGTAAAAAGAAATTGAAAGTCATTTTAATGAACTCAAAAATACCTTTACGGTAATTAAGAAACAGAAAAATCCCATGTTCAGCAGCTTACATGCTGCAAATGTTTAAGGAGCACTTGATAAACAAATGACATAGGTTGTGAAAAATTAATTGAATTCCTTTACTGCATTTTCAACAGAAAGCATACACTGAAGACATTTGTGCAGTTTTGATCTCCACATATCCATTCCATTTAGCTATTCCATCCACAATATTTCTTTTCATGCACTATATAGCAGCTTGTTGAAAATTGGAAATAACTGGCAGAAAATTGACCTCTGAATTGTCAAGAAAAGGTAAATAAATTACTATTACATTTCAGTGTGCAAAAAAAAAAGAAAGCATGAACTGGGGCATAAATGTCTGCAGTATTTTTACTGGACTTTATCTGTTCAAATTATTGAAATAAGGAAATGAAGAGAGAAGATCTCACCCCTCAGCTGAAAGCTACAGGTGTGGGATTGCTCAAATCTAGATTGGTTTCAGCAATGAAAAAAAAAACAAAATTTTACTATCAGACTCAGCTCACTTTCCAACCGTACTTTATAGTCTTGAAGTATTTGGTTAAATATTTTTTTTATTGACAAAGAATTTATATAGTATAGAATATGATTTTGTATATTCCATTATTTAAGGTACGAAAATCCTTACTGATCTATTCTACCCCAATACATTTTTGTTCAGTTTAATTTAACATTTTGGGTGTAGGCGTTACATTTACTATTATGAAATTATATTTTATACTTACATGAAGGGGAGACTGATTGCTCCAGTCCAATATTTAATTTAAGTCAATGCTGCCTACTGCTTCCTTTATTGCTTATGTATTTTCACAACTCTGGAGAGTTTGAGCAAAAATAATCAACAGCTACTGCCATAATGAGGAGGATAGGGCATCTATTAGGTTTAGTGGCCAGAGTTTTCTTTTGACTGTTGATTTATTTTTTCATTGTAAATCAAACTGAATTCCCTGACACCTCAAGCAGAAAAGTTATACTTGACAGTGTACAGAATATTGAAAAAGATCCACTGGAATCTCCTAACGAGACCTTTATTGTTTTATTTACCTGTTTTAAGAACTTTTGTGAAGGGTAGATGAAGAATATTTTAAAGGCACAGGAAGTTACTGGCAGATGAAACTGCCAAATGCATTTGCTATTCATGTAGAACATTTGCTTTCTCTCCGAACTACAATGACACAAGCTAAAAACCTTCTGGGTACATCTGAACTTTTCAGCCTGCCCGCTCAAATGCATCCCAAACTCTGTAGGTTGCTTAGTATGTTCTGTATCTCTTCTACCAAGCAATTCATCATATTTACACTCTTCACAAGCTACCTACTGTTACTGCTGCAGCTGGTCCTAATTAACCTCTCATCATCCAGTTTCCCTCACACACCCCTTCCTTCACTATTTAAACCCTCAGTACACCTGGTAATATTGCTTGGTATGAGGAATCTATTTGCCATCTGAGCTTACAATGTCCTTGAATCTCTGGCTATCGACATACAGACCTTTATAGCATTGGGCTTCTTGAATAATCTTTTGTCTCACCCCTTTTTGGAATTGTTTGCCGCGCTGCCTTCTCTAACTGGACTCTGACTGCTAGCCTGGAACTACTGTACCAACCACTCTGCTGCCTCGTTCCTCTCAGACTCATAGCCATCAGACTCTCTCAGCAACCTGCATAGGGTTCATAACAACTTGTTCGCTCATGGAGAGACGAAAGAGTAGTCAAAAGGTCCAACACTAGAAAGGTCTGTATATCACTAGCCAGCAGTTTGAGGACCTCGCAAGCTCAGATGGCAGATAGATTCCTAATACCCACTGATGTTACTGGCTAACTGAGGGTTTAAATAGTGAAGGAATGGGTGTGTGAGGGAAATTGGATGATGAGGGGTTAATTAGGAGCAGCTGCAGCCATTACACCTATGGTATCTCAGTTTACATCTAGTTTGTGATAAATATCCTCAGCTGCTGATTTCCCCTTCTGCCCATTTTGTCTTCTCTGTTTATGCCCCCTCATCATCTATTAGCTTGTTTCTTTCTTGTCCCTCTGCTACCTCTAATACCTTCTCAATTCCCTTACACCTGGCCAGTGGGAACAAATACCTACGCACAGTAGCATGGTTGTCATGCCCAGTACACCTAGAGGGCACTCTCCTTCTCTCCTGTTCCTTGTTCCCTGTGATTATTCATGTCTTTCTGGTATGTCTTGTTGTGTAGCCTATTTACTTCCTGCTTCTGCTCTGCTTCTTGCTCAGCATTGAGGCTCGGATGTCCCGAGACCTGCCTAGCACTAGGTCACTCCTGTTCATGGCCTGAAGGCATAGGTTTCTATATGTCATTTCCTGAACAGCTGAGCCCGGGCTAATCCCCATCTCGCTGCTACGCATAGGGTCTATTTTCGCTCTCCTGCCATTTCACGGTTCGTCATTTCGGATATCCGTGACAATGGTCTAAACTTCTGGAGGCTCCTCTGGACTCCCCCGTCGATTTCCGTTCAAATCAGAAAGATGCATCATTGTGTTTGCCAGGACTGCTTGATCTTGTTTTTATTCTGCTTGTTGATAACATGTTTTATGTGGAAACCTTTTTTGCTGAACCTGTCTGGATTTATTATTTGCACTATGCAATTAAAGCAATAATAAGAGAAAATTATTAAAGATGGGGGGGGAGCCATAAGGTGGGCAATCTAATGTGCTTCTAATTCCCATCTGCTCTCTCATCTGCTCTCTCTCATAAATCAGCAGATTTTTTTTTAATTTTTAGGTTTTTGTGAAGAATCAAGAGAATGGAACTAGGGGATCTTACAGTCATGGGACATTGTAACTCGAAAAGGGCAGGGTGTTTTATCCCAATGGCAGATTTTCTGATACATTTGTCTACCGGTCTCTTGCTTAGAAAAAGGTTACCTCCCACAGTGTGGTGCCTACAGAGAATATCATATTGTATTAGACTCTTACCCAACCAGAATGGTCCCAAAACTCAGAACAACAACACTAAGTTCATTTTTACACAATCATCAGACACAAAATCAGCTTCCAAAAAACCCCCAACAACACTACTATAACAATGAATACCCTTTCTATCCCAAACAGAAGCTCAGTTGCACCCATGTGAAAATGTGCATTCCTACACCTGTTACCACTTACCTAATAATAAAAATTGAACCCCACCCTGGCTATTTACAATATAGAAGCTGTGTAACAGCTTCTACTGGCAGGTCAGCTGCAATAACAGCCCTCTCTACACCTGGCTTCACACCTGGCTTGATCAGTTATGGCTACAAACCATAACTGATCAAGCTGAAAATACAACAGGAAACAATGGACTCAGTTTGGTGACAATTAGGGGTCAGGTTCATAGGCAACACTGTAAAGGTCTTTAGGTGAAGTTTAGAAAACTGAAGTCTGGGAGGAACTAAAACAAAACTCTTAACATAACTAAATCACTGTTCAGGTATACTGGTACATAGAGGAAAACTTCTTCCTTGTGATTTGAGTATGTTCTTCACTCTCATCACTGTCATTGCAGCTGTGAACTGGCTGGTGTCACCCAGGGGTTTTGTCAGCCAGGTCCTCACAGTCAGACTGTCATCTCTCAGAGAAAGAATGTCTGTAAACAAATCCAGGAAACCTGACCAAATAGCAAGTTTCTGCAATATTTTTTCTATAGTGCAGTATGAATCTGAAAACCTGACCTGAACTGGGTCTCTGGATGTTGCTAGGACTCTACTACCTAATGAAAAGGCAAAATTTTACTGTTGGGAAACTTATTATACTGATTAAAAACAATGTTCTTCTGGACAGTCACAATAACTACCACTATAACTATCTCTTTCAAAGCCCATCTCTGAAATTCAATTAGGACACTGTTTAAGCAATTGTAGGAAAACATTCAGTTAATGAAAGCAAATTATTGATAGCACACTGCAACTCTCCCCTTAGCAAATTCCGCCAAAACAGGGCTTTTTTATCAAGATTCTCTTTCTAAAAGCAGTGGAAACATTTTGCATGGTTCATAAACGCAAAACAAAATCTAAAATAAGAAAAACAAGCAGAAACCCATTGCTTATTCATTTTTTAGATAATCTGGCATGTAAAATCTTCTCTCTCTTATCTTAAAAAAATGAAATGACATCAGTGAAGGAGTGAAAGTGTTGATTCTCTCCAACATTTTTTCCTTGACTCTATACCACAGCCTGATTAATAACTTCATGTTTCCATTAAGTTATTTTTTGTAGAATAGTCAAACTCAAGAAGTAAACTAAAGCCATTCACTATACTGACAGAGCTTCTTTTATTATAACTGTATAGCAGGTTGCAGGCATTTTCATTAGGAATCATAATAATTCCCACTTCTGTACTTGCAATAGATATACCTGTCAGGTTAAGGCCACACCATTTTGCCTTATAACCAGCGAATGAGCATAATTTTGAGCAAATGGAATATGAATAAAGCAATTGAACAAGGCTGCAAACTCAATCAGCAGGCTCTGTGTGGAGGCATTTTCACTCATAAATGCACAGAATATATTTAAGATACACATGCGAAAAGGTTAAGCTGAGTGTCCTTTTGAGTGAAAGCAAGTGAATGAACCATATAAAAATGATGACTTCCTGCAAATATATTTTTAGCTACACAAAAATACTGTGCGAGGTTATGGAAATGATAATTAGAAGTAAACAAGAGAATCATCACTATGGTGATAAGATTAGTCAACATGAATTTGCAAAAGGTAAGGTAAGGCCTTTCTTAACTCACTTAACCCATTCATGTTATACTGGATCAATTTTGTCCTGAAAAAGCAATCAAGCTAAATGGTCATTTTTACTTATTTTTTCTTAAAATGAAAGTGGTTTCTATAAGGTTGAAATAAACACACAGTATTTTCTTAACTTTCAGTATTTCTTGTAGAGTGCAACATTGTTTCACATGATTTATTAAAGCAGTGATATTCTGATAGCATTGTATCTTTTAAGAAATGACTGGGTGAGATCCTCAGGTCAGTTAATATCCAACAACCAGATCAGCAGGATGGCCTCCCCTTATTTGCTAAATGTCTTATCTCATTATGTCTTATGCCAGCAGCCATATCACCCTGCAACTCACAAATGGTAACCCACTGAAGCTAAGCAGGTGGGAGACCTCCTGGGAAAAGGTTGCTGCTGGAAGAGGTATTAGAGAAGCCAACAGGGGGCACTCAACCTACAATATGTCCCAATATAGTGATAGGGACACTATATTTGAATGAGATGTAAAACTGGGGTCCTGACACTCTGTGGTCCTTAAGAATCCCAGGGCGTTTCTCAAAGGAGTAAGGGTGTTACCCCAGCGTCCAATGGCCTTTACCAATCATGGCCTCCTAATAATCCCCATCTATGAACTGGCTTCATTACTCTGCTCTCCTCCCCACTGATAGCTGATGTGTGGTGATCATACTGCTGCACTCTGGCTGCTGTTGCATCATCCAGGTGGGGCTGCACATTGGTGGTGGTGAGAGGGGTCTCTATTACCTGTAACACGCTTTGAGTGGAGTGTCCAGAAAAGCACTACAGTATATAAGTTTAAGCAATCTGTGTTATGTTTATGTGTGTTTAAAGAGGTCATATTCTCTTAGTGAGAGAAAAGCATTGCACATTGCTTATTATATTGCTTATAATTATATCTTTGAGAGTTAAAAAAAACTTTTAAGAATACAGCACCTTAGGAGACAAACAGGACATACATATTCAGTTGAGGGCAGTTACTGGGTTGGATTTTGATTTCAGAAATATAGTACAGTTCACAGCAATGGATTATTACAAGAAGAACAATGACCTTCATATAAGACCTACTGTATATAAACTAAAATATATACACTAAACTAAAAAAAATATTTGGAAATTAGTTATCTTACATTATTATATTATGTGGAATGTGCTGCAGAGATCTGTGATCTGTTTCCGGGTGCTGTCAGCAGCACTTTGTTGTTGTAGATCTACAATAGCATATGATGTGCTGGTTCATAAATCCTTCTAAAACGGACTGGCTGTTTATTATTGGAAGCACATGGACTGAAGATAGCCCTAAGTGAGCTTGAAGGTACTTTCTGAATACTTTGGAAGGCTTCCAGTACAAAATCCAAAAACCAAGAGAGTTGTTGTGAATTAGTTTGTCTAATCTGACTATCATAAAGGAAGCAGTTATTAAAATACAGTAATATTTTTGCCAAAAAAAAACAATTAGAAATGGTATATCTTTTTTGAGTAACGTGTGAAAATAAGAATGAAAAAAGGGTAGAATGCCTCAGCATCTAAGCATCTTACTGGGCAAAACCTAAACTGTAATGGTTCTGGCGAAAACATCTCCAGATCTCACCACTGGGTGACACTCTTTAGACATCTTTATCATGTTTTGTAAAAAAATAAAGACAAATTGCTTAGTGGTTACTGTATACCTCAGAGATTAAAAAGAAAGTTATAAATGTAAGCAATTAAGATATCCTCTTTGATCTTCTAGGGTGTATTACAGAATTTGTCATCTGGACAAGTTTCCTTTATATGTATGTGTCTTTTATTGTATATTGTAGAAGCTTTTGTAACCAAGGATGAAGTGACTTTAATTCTGTCTTTTATGCCACACCAGCCAAGCACACTGGGATATTGACAGGTGTGTATCTGGATTAAAAATATCTCTTCACTGTTATCTCTAGCTCCTAGGTACGAGATGCAGGTGGTAAAACTGATTACATTTTAATCTTATTTCTCAGAGGGTTGTGTTTTTTTGAGTCAGGCTGGTAAAAAGACTGACAAAATTCAGATTTTCTTGATTTAATCTCTTCCAGCACAATGATGAAATTCAATACACTGTATGTGACTATGGAAATTCAAGATTATGAAGATTTTTCTTAAGTCTTATTTGGCCAAGATTTTCAACATACTTTTCTTTCTGTGAACCATGCATTGGGTATATCACAATCATCTCATCCTGAAATGCAGGATGAAGGTTAAATTAAATAACTACTAGGTTTTGTACCTTTCATTCGTTCTTTCTGTGTTTAACACAAATTCTAAAAAAAGACAGTTTAATGGATTGCTTCTAGAAGAAGCCAATGTAGTTTCTGAAATACAAAGTTAAAACAAAACCATAAAATGAATATAAAAATAAAAATCAGCAATAACTTCAAGGAATATAATATATACCATACTTTTACCACAAATCTCTTATCTACACTACTCATGGGATATTTCTGTTATGTACTTTTGTCTTATTTTCTAATTTGATGGTAGTAACATGATGATTATGTTGTCTGGTTAGCAGGGTATAATGTGGGATTAACACAATAAATTGGAACTCCCACTCGAGTCTCTGTATTTGAAACATTTTAAAGAAACCCAATGGAAGTTACAGCAAAAAAGTAGTAGTGACGACAATAACGATGGCTGATGATGATAATAATAATAGTGCAGTGAAATGAAAATTGATTTCATGTCATATTTTGAAAGAGAAAATCATTCAGCTTCATTTTCTTTCAGTGAACAAAGAAAATCTAACCAACATACCTCAGAATTCTGAACATTATAATGGGACCTTTAAGACGAGGAGCTAACAAAACGTAGGCGATGTTTTCCTTTTCTCAGTTTTACATCAAAGTATCCCAGTTAAATCTCTTCTGACATCTTGATAATATGAATCATGGTGGGGGCAAACACTGTTATAAAAATAATAACTTTGCCTAACCCAAGGCCACCTCAAGTTCACTGAGCCCCAATAGTGCTCAGCTTTGTTCTGTTAAATTGGGAAGAAATTGAGCTGTATTTCTCCAAAACTTGGTCAATGTAACTCATTGATTTTAAGAATATAATCAGGACTCTTAGACTTGCGATTTAAACCTAAAACTGAAACCCGGTACAGAATACTGAACAAAGTCTTCTTCAAGCAAAACTCCAAACTTCAACGAGGCTGTCAAAAGAGGCTTTGAATGCACTGCATAGTTGCCAGAGAATATGAAATTCCCCCCAGAAAGTCTGGTGTTTGATATTACAAGATTCATATGATCCACAGTTCCTTTCCATCAGTGTTGATATGTCTGATGATGTGCTGGCTGTGATTCACTAGAATTGAAAAAAAGTGACTTGCATAGATCTCATACTGGATGAAACCTTTCAGACATGTAATATCTCATGTAATGTCACATGCACTAACTACAGTATATATACAGTAAGTATATTATAGTTCAAGTAGGTACAGTATCTGCGTTAGCATGTGTAGGCTGCAAAGGAATAGGTAACAGGTTTATTCCATGCTGAAAACAATTTTTTGGCAGTGGAGCCTTCTTCAGGTGTGAAGAAGTCATATCAAGTGAGGAGCTGTGTAAGAGGTGGAACGGTGGCACTGTGGCTAAGGATCTGTGCCTGTGGCTGGAAGGTTGCTGGTTTGAATTCCACGGCTGGTACAGGAATCCTACTCTGTTGGGCCCCTGATCAAGGCCCTTAACCCCAGGGGCACTGTATAAATGGCTGCCCCTGTGCTCTGACCCCAAGCTTCTCTCTCCCTGTTTTTGTGCCTGTGTGTCTCATGGAGAGCAAGCTGGGGTATGTGAAAAGACAGATTCCTAATGCAAGAAATTGTATATGGCTAATAAAGTAATCTATCTATATACTGTATTATGTTACATAACTCAACAGATGCCACAGAGTAACCACCACAATCTAATAGTTTTATCATTTAAGTTTTGATCATCTTCTGCATGTGCCACTAAGCATACTTAATAGCACCACATAGTATTTTCCATCTATTCTGAAAATAATGACTGTAAATTTGCCTGTGGATATCTGAAATGAAAATCTATACTCTGCACACCACTAACATTCTCTTTGTTAACAACATCACTAGTACTCCAAATTTCTCAGATCGTCCTCACATGTGAAATTTCCATATCTTCTAACATTCTTAAGAAACACAACAAAACAATCATCTTTATCAACATTTATATAATACCTTGGGGTAAGGAGGGCATCACTGAATATTTATGCTAGTGGGCTCATTCTCTCAGAACATGTAGATTATCATCACAAGATTGGTCTGAGTGCCAGATTTAAACCATTAGTCATTTCTTTAAATCTGGCATACACAGGTTCTTTGTTCAGGCTTGTTCCTGTGCAACTTCTCTTCTGGTGCATTTGCACAGGAAAGCCTTTCAGTTTCTGAGCTGACAGGACACACCACTTGGTAAATGGGCTGTGCAGCATTAGGTTTGTGACAATAACACTAGACACTGTGTTGATATACAGGTTGAGGGATGACAGATTCTGATGTACAATATCCTGACATCTTCTCTGAAGCATGACATTCATTTTTATATGTAGTTCTATTTTTAATGGCACCATGGGCCAAATCCAATGTTTGGTTCAGGCCATTTCTTTATTTGCTGTGTGTCACAGTGCCTGACTTAGATCTGGAAGCCAACCAGACCCCTTCTGCCAAAGTTTTGTGTGAGAAACTCAAAGCCCCTGCTAATATCACAAACTGTGATAGCTATTTGGAGCAGTGAAATTGATCTTGGTGTCAGTCTTTTTCAGTTTAACATCACAGGCTGCGTGGATGACATCTTTATCATTGTTCTAAAGATAATTAGAAAAAGGGCAATTTTTTCTTTTTGTTATAGTAGTTACTGGTAGCTACAGTACTAGAGCACATTATCAGAGCACTGAGCTGGGGGCATCCATCAAAAGGGTTCATAACAAAATATCATAAAGGCTCTTTGATTTACTAAAACTTACTGTATACTGTGATTTAACTGCAAAAAAACCTTCTGAATTTCACAGCTCATTTTCTGTCTTCATTTTTCACCACCACCTGAAAACATGGATATCCCTAATATGTTTTCTTCAGTAGATCAGCTAATGAGATGACTAGTGCCATTCCTCTCCCAGTTAATTAAAAGAAGATATTCAACAGACCTTGATTTAAACTTTGCAGGTGACTGACTATGTTTTAAGCAAGCAATCTGCCAGCACATTACAGGATTAATTCTAGTTTGCTGATTAGCGCTCTCTATGTAGTTGCCTGGCACAAGATATTTCTCAGCAGTGTTGCTCAACTTGACATTACAGCTAGTTCCCCATGCATCTGTCCAACCACATTAAAATGACAGATGCTTAAATAATTTTTGAGCATATTATGTTTTCCATGTCATGGATTCTGTTAAAAATGATGTGGTTCAACTGAAGAGAACTGGGTCACACTTTCGATGAAGTTGTGTAAGTGAGGGTTGACAGATATTTTATTATTCATCAATTTACTGAGGTCATTAATGTAAGAAGGCACCCATAGTATTTCATTAGTGCTGGAGTTTAAGATTAAGTTAGAGTTAGTATGTCACTGCTGTGTATCTATATACAGATCTATATATAGATGGCATTATTATTCTCAATTTATACCATACGCATTATTGATAGAACATCTAATAAACCTTAAATTATCCCGCTTAATTTAAAACCTTATCGGGTATTCTCCTGAAAGGAAAGTATTTTGAAAATTGATTTTCTGCTTCCTGCTACTGCTGCACGTCATAGCATGATAAAATAATAATAAAAAAAACAGTGTTACCCTTGATTCCTTTATGCTGGTTAGTCATCTGAAGTGGGAATTCCTTAAGGCTTGAATTTGTCTCCATTTACCAGCAGATTTGTGACCAAGGGTACGTGCAGGAAATATCAACACAATTGTAATTATGACAGATATGAATTTTCAGATGGGCAGCTTGGAGGGGCTGTGGTTATCCTTGTTACCTCATAGTGTTGGAGTCATGGGTTAAATTCTGGACCTAGGCTGCTATCTGCGTGGAGTTTGTATGTTCTCCCCATGTTCGTATGAGTTTTCCTTCAGGTGCTGCAGTTTCCTCTAACAGTCCAAAGAAATACTGAAAGGTTAATTGACTTCTGGTGTGAGTGCGTGTGTGTCTGTGT
This sequence comes from Lepisosteus oculatus, assembly GCF_040954835.1. Classification (NCBI taxonomy): domain Eukaryota; kingdom Metazoa; phylum Chordata; class Actinopteri; order Semionotiformes; family Lepisosteidae; genus Lepisosteus; species Lepisosteus oculatus. The sequence continues at coordinate 39,863,586 of NC_090696.1, read as the reverse complement.
GTGCCCTGCCATGGATAGGGCATCCAGGCCAGGGTTTACCATGCCTAGTGCCCGTGGCTTGCCAGGATAAACTCCTGCATCCCTTATTGGATGAACCAGTTAAAATATGGATGGATGATTTTCCAGGAGTATAAACAGCACACTAGGAAGTAATGCAATTGCTGCCAAGACCACAGGATGTTCCAAGTTCTATTAAATAACATATGTGTATGAAAATGAAAATCTAGGAAATGTATCTCTCTGATTTCTCTCTCAAATCAGTAGTACAACTGAAAAGCAGGATATTACGACTGGATTTGAACTTTGTTGCTTCAGGTGAAGTTGCTGGTGGGGCTTTGGTAGCTTCATCCCCCTACTACTCTTCAATCCATCCTCTTTCTCCTCATCCCACAGAATCCCACCCCTCTCTGTGTAAATACACTATGACTCCTCGCCTCAGTACATTTGCAAATGCTTTTCACCATAGACTCCACTAACGTCCTGTGGTTCATGTTTCACTCTTTGTTCTGAAGACATGTGTTGGGTTGACTTTGTCAATGCTTTTGGAGATTTTGAATTCGGTTCCCTCATAGTCCTTCTGTTCACTTTCCTGGTGTTCTCTTACTCTCTGTCACAAGCTGCCAGTTTTTTTTAAACATGAGCACTTTCTTTGATCTCTCAGCTTTTGTTATAGAATAACAATATTTTAATATGTTCCAAATAATGTTTTCCGCAATGAGTTTTTGTGATCCATTTTCAGACTGACCTATTGAAACTAAGACTTTGTTTGCTATCTTTTTTATATTTTTCACTAACTTTCATTTGGTACAAGGGGAAGCATCTTGAAATTAAAGCAAATTATTTTTTTCAGACATACAATATCCTCCAAGCATATTGGGACAGTAAAGTCAATACTGTATAACATAAAAATGTATGATCAGATCAGATGTATGCACAGAGGTATCCAAACCTAACACAAATATTATATTGTGTTTATCATCCAAAAACACACATATTAAATACTCAATATCAAAGTGTTGAAATGCCAAAATAACAGATTGACTCTGCTGTCACAATATGTTTGGAGGACACTGGATATTTATTCATTCATGAAAACCATAATTCAGAATTTTTTGTTTCTCTTTTTTGACAACTAAAGATTAGGACTGTGTACATGGTTCCATAACTACAAGATGTTTATTTTGGATCAGAATTACAAAATGTTTTAAAGTTAAAGTAAATATTTAAATTAATTCCTAATTCCTGTATCCAAGGCATTTCCATCTTACTGACTCAGCTCTTCTGAATCTGAACACTTGCAAAGATTATTATTGCAGCCCCCAATCTGTGTGCTTAGAAAAGTGTAAGATGACTGTTAAGTAGAACAATAAAAAACATTACAACATTCATTAGGATAGATATGTTTTCTAAGGCATTATATAAAAGTGGAAAACAGAGTCTTTAGTTATTATGTTTTCTTCCAGAATTAGAATGACACCTGCCCATCAAATGTTCTCGTGACAGAACTTAGCAGCATAACACCATATATACAATATAATGAATGGTATTAGTAATTATGTAGATACATTTGTCTTAATGAGATGCTCACACTCATTTTGTGTACTATTTTTCCCGTTTTAAAAGGAAACAATAAACCTGAAATGTGTGAGGCATCCTGGGAGGTGATGAGACTATACTGACAATTCTGTTCAAAATATCGGCTACAGCTTTCCTTTAACATTGAGGCATGACTCACACAAACCTACTTTCAGCTGATCTTTTGGTTTGGGGTGACAGATGCAACAATTTAAAAAATATTTCCTCAATGCATCCTACCTTACAATATGCTTTTAAAGGAATATTCAATTTTCATGGGAAATCATAATCTAAAAAGTGAAATTTCTTAAGGAGGCATCATAAAGCCTTTTAATAGTACAGACATCATGTAATATCTAAGACACAGGAAAAAGCTGATGAACAAAATGCCTTTAGTGTGTGGGTGAATTTAAACAGCCTAATTGCTTAAAAGGTTACGCAAATGCTTCAAGTCAAAATGATTCAAATTATTTTTAACTTTGGTAAATATGCTGCACTGGGATATAACAAAGCTTGTTAGATGGGTTATGTATCACATTAAAGATCCATTATTGGTCACCAATAATGTGCACTGCATCTTGAAGTCTGATAACAGACAACACCGTGTGCTACAATTGGAAGCTATGAGACATACATTATAATTAAATAGCGGTAAACATATAAGATATGAGACAATGAACTGAAATTGTTCCCGCCGTCTGAGCAGAAGGACACATGCATGAAAAAAAAAAATCATAGAAATTGTAACATACTTTTTTCTAAAGGCCGATTATTACCATCCTCATACAAAAAGAGATTGATTTTAAGGATCCAAGATGTGGCGGACTGGCACTTTCATTTAAGATAATCATTTGCAGCTCCTTTACAGAGCCTGGTTGAAGCGTGCAGTGTGAAATTCAGCTGCACATTTCACCTTCATCAGTGATTCAACGGGAAAAACATAATACCTCAGAGCTGAGATGTGAATATAGCTTCAGTGAATAACCGAGATAGGGTTCTCACAGAAGAGCCTTTTTAGCAAAAGAAAAACCTTAAAAAATCTGAGAAACTAGATCGACATTGGAGGATCAGAAAAAAAACACGTGGAAATTTAAACATCAGAATTTGGTAGGCCTAAAAATTAAGGCTTAAAAATGTGTCAGACTCATTTCTCCACTCTATTGCTTCCATTAGAGCTGTTCTACCTTATTATGTATCTTCCAATCACCAAGAAAGTATATGCATATCCATGTGTCTTCATTCTGGGTTTGAAGATACTCATCAACTTGTAATAACCTGAAAGCCCAAAGGAGTTCTGTGGGAGACGGCAACATTTATTTTATTAATAAAATCACAGGGAACATGACTTTAGGGTGACTTAGTCCATTTTACTGTCTCACGTCAATCTAGTCTGCTGGAAGTGCAGCCACTTCTCTGCTGATTGATATGAGGGAGCCCAACAGAAAATCTCGGTCAAATGGACTGAGAAAATAAAATAACATCTATGTTCAAACTCTTATCCCACTACAGGTAACTTGTTGTACATTTCACCTCAGAGAAACTGAAGATATGATTAGAATTGCTGGTGTCATGAAAGAAAGAACTGATCCACATTTGACTGTGTTTTAATGTGAATAACATGTCTTACCAATTTAATTTGGTGAGATCTTATATTCACCAAATTTATGGCATCCATTAAAGAAAAATCTCATATACACACAATATATATATATATATTACATGTCCTTCAAGAATGGACTTATTATTTTATTACTTCCATTATATTCACAGAGCTGCTGTAATAGACTTTTGTATTGCTTGAACAGCAAATGCTGAACATGCTTTGTACAATGCGCAGGAATAACCAACTGACAACTGAATACATGAAAACAAAAGAGTTGCAACAATATTTCCAGAGAACTGTGGATTCCAATAATGCAGAACATCAGAACAAGACATAAATTATTGAAATGTGAATTGTGAACATATTGATTCTATGTGCAAAAAGCGGTTTTGTTCATGTTGCAGGTACAGTATTTGCTATTAAAGTCTATAGCACATTTTGAAGACCCTGTAAACTCTTCAAATTCACTACAGTAAGTGACTATGTACACTCAGTGGTATTGCAGTATGTAAGATTATTTCCTCCTTCCCCATCCCCTGGAGCCTGAGAGCCAGTCCCCTGGGAAAGGCTGAAGGGGTTCAATTGTTGTTGTGTGTTTCTACACCCCTAGAGCACGCAACCTACTGCCCACACTCTCCACTGTAATAGACACTTTGTGAGGTGGCACTACTTCTTGGGTTCTTTTAAACAGGTGCGATATTGGGAAACAGACACACGAAAGCAGCAAAATAGATTGTTGGTGACTGTTTTGGAAATCTATGTTTGGTTTTTGTAGAAAAGCCTAGCTTTAAGGTTGAAATGATCTCTTCCCTGCTTACCTACCATACAACGTAAGTTACCTACTGGTATAACAAAGCAAATAAACTAAATGCGGCAGTCTAAATAACCTAATGTTTATTTTCCCCAGCATACAGGTTTTCCTCATTCTCTCTTTCTCCTTTGGGGCTTCACACTCCATGAAGATTTGTTCTCTTCTCCCAGATGTCTCCTATAGATGTGCTTCCTGTTTATAGAGAATCATATGCCCAATCTCCACTGGACTGGTCAGGCGAGAGCATGCAGTAGGTCATTCCTCACACAGGCTTTTGGGAAATACAATGAGAGCGCTTCTAATATTTTGCACCCCACCTGCTGTAATGCCACGATACATTTCTGTGACTGTTATTGTGGATATACGGCTGGATCTTGTAAAGAGCCTTCTTTAAAGGTTTCTATAACTCTCACTATTTCATCTGATTCAGAGATGGTGGTTTCATACATGTTCTAAAGAGGAATTTCATATTTGCATTGGGTTCCCGTGCCGAGAAGAAGCAGTATTCTTACCCAGTGAAGCAGTAAATAGGCTTCAGTTATTGTTCCTTGCATTCAAACTAAAGTAGACATTTTGAAATGGAATTGCACTCCCAGAAAGTTGCTATCTCTCCAGCAAAGAAAGGGATTAGATATCCCTAAGCCTAACGTGTTATCTTCTATGTATTTCATATTACGTGTGAAAAATAAACTATCAAGAAAAAAAATGAACGAGAGAGTCATCTGAAACCTGAACAATGTGATGTCAGCTATGTCAAATTTAACATCCTGTGATTAATAACGAGGTGATGGGAGACCAAAGTGGGAGAAGAGTTAAAAGAAACAAATCAAAGTAGGAGGAATATAATGAGGGAACAAGGGACTGCAAATGAGTCTTCAACTGCATACATATGTCCTATATTAATAAAAATTGGTGTACTGTAGGGAATATACACAGGATGAGTGACTTCACTTATACCAAATTTATTGTTACTGTATTTGATGAGAAATAAAATTGAATTCTGATAAATATCTAGTGGTTTTGGGACCATTACTTTTGACATGCTTGAAAAACCAATAAAACTTATTTCTCTCTACCGGGTCACCCTTTGTAGAATGTTCTTTTACCTTTTAAGAAGTGACTGTTGATTTAATCTATGTTTTTGGCACTAGTAATTTAAAAGTGCTATAAAACAATATTCAGTATCAGAAATTCAATCATTGCCTTTTCTTTCAAGCAAGGACTTGTTTGGTATTTGTAGTTGTGACGTTTCTTTGATGGATTTGGATATCAATAATCCAACTTTTAATGTGAAATGTTCACAGCTTATGGTGCAAAATATATTAAAGCAATAAATGCAAACTCAGAAACATAATTATTCAAACACAAAGCTTTCTACTTCCACTTTCTTGTAGCCTATACAATGTATTTTTTGCCAACCATAAGGATCCACACATTAATGTTTAACGACAGATCTATGTTTGGCCTTTGTCATGATTTATTTTTGTGGTAAAATAATCATACCGCACATAAGAGTAAAGAAAAAAACTGCATAATACAAGGTGATGGATTTGAAGTTCAATAAGTCTCTAACAGGCAATTCTCATACATACCTAAAGAGGCAGTCTCTTTTTAGAATGCCCTGGGGTATAACACTCTAAAACCAATCAAAACATTGGATGGGAGCCATTGTTAGTGAGAGACAGAAGAGGTAATAAAGATGGGTTATTGTGTTACATTACATCCCCATATTTTATGAATAAGTAGAAGGAGTCCCTGTTTGTTTCTGCCTTTTATCTTAAGTGCTTGATAAAAAAGCTCTCGGCATTTTCTTTTACCTTTTTCTTGTTCTACAGATTAAACCTCACTTGGGTGTCTGTGCACATTGTCCCATAGTCATTATTCCCTACAGGGACTATTACTCTGGAAGGAGAAAGTGAAGGTTGAATCAAAAGATTACTGCAAGCATTTCCAGAGGAAAAAGAATAATTCCAACATTAAATTCAGAAGACACACGGATATGTTAAAATCTAAAACTCATATAAGCTAGAAGCTTATTTATTAAAAAAATGATTTCCTGTGCTGTTGGCGTAGTGAATATGTTAATGTTTTACGAGGCTTTTTGAAATCTCCTTAGAATCAGCTCTTCTAAAAACAAAAGAGGTCACTGATGTGTTTCCAAACTGGCTTTATATGAACAATGTACACTCCAAAAAAACGTGTTGCATTATATCCCTGTAATTATTTTTTCTCTGACTGAATATGTTTTCAAAAGGATGGGTATGGTCCTGCCCATCTGGAATGATTTCTGGTCTCTGGATAAGTATGCATTTCAGTCCATCTAATCTGACACAATTTAGAAAACAATTTAGAAAGATTCTTTAAAAAAAAGGAAAACAAAAAATCATCCAAATTTTCAGTATTCACACATAAGGTCTCTTTCTAGACTTGCAGCTCATAAGGGTAAAAAAAGAAAAGCACTCTGAGGCGCTTTTAAAGCCTTTTTTGCATGAGTAATATCAATATATTAAAAGGTGTGTAATTTGTCAAATTTATAAAACTGTTTGGTTAGATTTACCACACACAAAGGTGGCACAAAACATAACATCTCTTTAAAGAACAAGTCTTCAGCTGCCAGTGCATTTCTGGACCTTTCACAGATGGCAATATTATTCCGGGGACAATCTAGCTTAAAGGTCAACTGACTTTGGAATGATCATGCTCATGGTTTAACTTGGGTCTTGACATGGAAACAAAGCTGACAGTTTTCTCTTTTCCAGAAAAAGTAATAAGTACTCTATTTAGCTTCTAGAATATAAAGATGCACAAAAGACAAACAACACTGAGGTCTAATTAAATATTTTAAAGACAGATGAAAATGTTAAAGTAAAGGAAAACATTATGAAGTTAATATAATATGATCTAATTGAAAATTGACATGGTCGACACAGCCGAGGCAGCTTTGACACACAGAGCAGATCATGTCCTGTACTGACTACTGTTTGACAGTCACCAGTTGCTCCTGTGTGGCTGCAGTCAGCAGGAGAAGTTCAGCTGGTTGTGTTTGAATCTGGTTGACGGCCCTGGCGAATTTGTTTGACTGTCGTTCGATTGGATCAGGCCAGAGCTGGACACAGCAAGAACTCACAACTGTTTTTTTTTTACTGTGCTCCATTGTAATCCATTGTGTGGGGTCTTTTGCCATGCTGTTGGAAAATCACCATTCTGGATTGGTTGGCAAGGAACAAAAGAACTGTTGGCTCAAGGATTTTATCAACGTATCAGTAAGCAGTAAAGTTGCCCTAAATCTGTATGAAAAGTGTCCTTGTTTTAAAGGAAATGTATTCCTCATCACTTTACTAATATTGTCCAACTGGTTGGCTTGAGCAATGCAAGATTTCAGTTGCCACAATGTCTCTACAAACATTTTCTGTCAGGTCAGTCAAGGGAAAAAAAAGCATTCATCAGTGAAAAACGCTCTCCATGATTCTCACTGAGGTCACATTAGATGTTTTCTGTCTCAAAAAAGAATGCGACTTAATCTGTCATCTGCCAACAAGTTAATGAAACCCCTCTGAACATGCAGGTTCTTTTCATGCAGATAGTGTGCTGCAGTTGTTCTGTAGGTGCAGAGGGAATTTCTCATACTGTAGCCACTGTAGTCTGAAAATGGTTACATAATGGGTTAACTGAATGTGATGGGCCTGGGTGGTGAAAATCCAGGATGTGCCCTGATGCCTCACAGCCTTGATTTCTTTGTATCACTGGACTATACTGACTATTGAAGCAATTCTCTATACAACCCTATCTTACCATTCAACTCCATCTCTGTGAAGGCAGGCTGCCTTCAGTCAAAAACACCCTGTTATATAACATAGAAAAGGCTAAAGACAACCAGCTGAACATCATTCTAACAGAGTGTGGTTGTGTTTTTCACTATTTCAGTGTTATTTAAGAGAATGTATTTGAATGGTTATTTCTGTTTAATTATTTTCATTCTTAATCAACTCTCCTAGTAGTTTTAACTCAAAGATTGAACACTGGAGATTTAATAAAATCTGTATTTTGTTATCCCACCGAGCAAAACTAATCACACAATCAACAAACCCGTTGGCTATCTATCTAGTTATATATAGTATAACTTTGGCTGTTGGGCTTTCACCACTTGTGTCACAATGTGCGTTTCAGCTACATGCAGAATGTTGAGCTGTCAATTGTCTGTTAAGTGAACTTGAAGGACGGCTGCTCTGTCAGGAACCTCAAATTGAATAGTGTTGTTAATGTGGCCCTTTATTTTCAAAGAAATAAAGATCATTTTCTGTCTTGCACCTGATGATGTTCTACTGCTGATCACGTATCAGGTTATCAGTTAATTTCCTACTGAAAAGCGAGAAGATGACAGCACACGTTTCAGCTGTGGAGTTTTCCTGTGGCGTGTGGAGCAGAGAGGGACACAACAGAGATATGAGGGAAGGATTCGGGATGGAATAAAACACAAAAAAGAGTGGAAGGTAACATTCTGCAAATTAATGAATAGATTAAAAAGAGATTAGTTCATCATTGAAAGCTTTTGGGGATAGGTGAATGAAGTCTAAGGATAATTTTGGCCTCTTGCTGTTTTCTAGCAAGTATAATCAGTATAATGATGTATAACAGTATAATCATGGACCGGAGCGGTAAAAAAGGGAATATTGGCTCGAGAGATCTTTTAAAGCTCCCTAAACCAACCATATTTCTCTTCCGTTGATGAAAATGGCAAGGGTAGGTGCTGCAGGAAATTTAAGAAATAAGATTGCTGGACAAGCATGATGTCCTATGGGCCCCTTGAAATGGCATGAGGGACCATGAACTTTATACAGGTGTATGTGTGCTGTTGCATATACTGTATATTTGCAGATGATACAATGGGTCCTGTTGCATCCAAAAGTGCCTGAAATGGTGACTGTTGATGGTCAAGGGATCTATTGGCAAGACGTCTATGTCAATTATGCAGAATGAGGTTTTGAAACTTTAATATAACAGCACCTCTAAAAGCAATGATCTCCGATTGCTTTACAGTACATAAATATTATATTAGACCTAAGAGAAGCCAATGTGTCAGAGGGCCTGATTTATTTTGGGATGGTGTTCATGAGCTTTACAAAACAAGAATCTACTGAGCAAAGATCACAAGGAGGGCAGCAAACTCATAATATATACAAGGGGGTTATTTCATGTAGAGCTTTTAATGTTCGAAAAATGATATTAATATCAACTCAAAACTTGTGAGGAATCAAGTGCAGGGGCTCCAGGACAGGAGTGATGTGATCACTTGTACTTAACCTAGTTAGGATTCTAGCTGCCAAATTCAGAACATATTGGAACTTAAATACAGTTTTAGAGAGTCCTGCAAGACCTTGACGAAAATAAATGCACAAATCAGTTTTTCAACTACAGACATCATAAGACATAGCCTGACACTATTTCTCATACAGGAGAGTGGAAAGGTCATTTATTCCTCAGTTGAAGGGACATTTTGTAAAATGGAGAAGCTTTCTTACAGCTTTCACGCTGATGCTGCAATGCTGCAATGTGTTGCTATGCCAGTTGCTAAGGTGGATCCCTTATGTTTCAGTAGGATATAGTCATAGCACGGCATTGAACCTTCTTGTGATGTTAGAATGGGATTTTTCCTTTATATAGAATGTCTATAAGCTAACATTTCAAAGTATTTGAGCCAAATTAAATTATTTCATTTTTAAACAATTTCAAAACCTGCTTATTGTAATTGTAAGCAGTTTTTGTTTTGAGCAACACTGCCCATTCCTTTATTTATATTTAATATAAATGAGTTATAAGTTACTAATAAAGGAAAACAAAAACCAGGTGTACTTAGTCACCAGAGCCTGAGGAGTCATTAAAGTTTACAAAGTTTTCTACAAACAACAAATGCAGTGCATTGTTTAGCAAAGCAGACATAAATTATATAAAATTTCCACGTTGCATAGAATAGAACTGTTAATGTTGTATGATAATGAAGCTTTTCTATACATTAGATAATTTTTTATAAATTATATAATTAATTTCCATATAATAACCATTATAATTCAGTTAAAATGTAATTAATGTGTTGAGCATATTACATATGATACACTCATTTTAAAAGAATACTACATAGAGACATAATGACTCCCCCCCACAACATCTACTGTATAGTACAAAGAAAAACAAAATTAAAACAGTAAAGGTGTGAGAATCATTCATTTTCAGAGAGAAGGAAATGATAAACATGCATTTTGGAAAATTAAAATTAAGTAACTTAGAGTGAATTGAAAGATGCAAAAGCAAATGTTTATGTACTGTATAGATGCATCCCTCTTTACTTTATAATGGGTATTTGGAAATGTAACTGCCAAAAGGATCTGGACTAAATTATATCTGCTTTGCTAAGTTTATTTTTTTTTAGAAATGGAAACTCTAGAAAAGGAGAATACAGCTGTAAAATGTAATTGATTTCAGATGGACATCTAAAATGTCTTTCCTACAGGTCTTTTCCTGTACAAACTCATTCTGTGCCTGTATGTGGCAAATGGTTAAACAGTTGGTTAAAGATTTTCTCCAATAGATGGGAGTGTTGTTCTACCTAAGTTTTCATTTCATACTATAATATGTATGCCTTTGTAGTGTAGCTCACTTAATCTCCAGGCTACAATGGAATGTCATTTGAAACTGAGAAATTTAGCTTAATAAGAACTTATCTTTTTTCTCCCTTAATTGCAATTGCTGGAGCGACGTTATCAATATTTTTTTCTTGTCTTTGTTCTTTTTCTCATGCAGCTTATCATCCTGTCTGTTTCTGACAGCCCTATGGCCCTTATATTTTCACCAAATTTTCTTTCTATCTCTGTCTTTACTTCTGTTTCCCTTCTCTTTTATCCTTTTGTAATTGGACGAAGAGAAATTATGGTTTTGGTCCTCATTTTCAGTTTGCAAAAAGAGACTGGATGGACAAGGTGAGTGTCTTTCTTAGATAGAACAGTCAGATACATTTCCAAATACATGCCCTGAACATTTAATGGATTAGAGATGGACACCGTACAATGTGCTGAGCTGTGTATTTTTCAGGGAGGCCTGGGGTTGACAATGGGTCATTTCTTGCTGAGTATCCAGTTTCTCCCAAAAAGCTCAGGAGAATGCTGTTCTGCCAGGAAAAGTATGTAGTACCAATGAAGGAAATCAAGTTTTTTTCCTGGTAGCACAGAAAACACCATTTCATAATTTACTCGTGACATCCATTAGCAGTGTTTTAGTTTCAGACATGTTTCCAGAGCTAAGGTCAAATACAATGGCAAGACAACCCCCTGGAATCTTGGACAAGAACCTCAATCAGTAATGGCATTATCTATTGAACAAGCTACCCACACATGTTACTGAAGCCAATTCAAAAGGCTTCTTTCAAGAAATGACTGGATGAGATCTGTGAATCGATTAGTTACTAACTATCAAGTGGGTTAGATGGGCCAAGTGGCTTTCTCTAATTAGAAACTGTCCTTAGGACATTATAGACATCTTTATCTCCACTTTACTTTTTTTGTGTGTAACACAAAAACATTACATATAATCTTTATTTAAACAAAAAACTCAATTGAAAATAAATTCTCAGTTACTAAAATGACCTGGAGAGTACAGATTTAGACAGTGAATGGAGCTGACTTTGGTCAAGTACTAAATTTTTTGTGGATAGAGAACTACTAATAAAACATTTTTGCTCAAGAAATGCTTTTATGTCCAAGTAATACACAAATCTTTCAAATGTGTTTGAGAACCAGTATAATAATAATAGTATTAATGGTTAAAAGTGGAGCAAACACCAACATGAAATAAAAGAAAAGGTTTTGAGTCCAGATTTAAATGCTCTCAGGGTTCAGTAGGTGACTGTTTCACCTATACCATGGGGGTCACCCATAGAATGTAAATGAGCTGGGGGGACATATGGAAAACCAGGATCAGACGAACGAATCCTGTGAGGTGGGGAGTAGGACGATAGTAAGTCAGACAGGTACTGATATGCCAAGCGATGTAGAACATTATAGGTGAGGATGAAGATTTTGAAGTCGACTCGAAACTTGCTAAGAAGCCTTACAACCTGGTCAGGATTCTGGCTGAATTTGGAACATATTGGAGTTTGTTCAGGGTGGGAATTGATACAGTACCTAAGTGAGTAGGGCATTGCAGTAATCAATTCTAGAAATGGAGAAAGGGGTTAACCAGCTTTTCTGTTACAATCAAAGACAAAATAGTCTTAGGACATAGTCTGTCAATATTTCTGATATGGAATAATTAAATTTAAATTAAATTCACAATATTCTGAGTCAAAAGTCAAACCAAGATCTTATATCACTTTTAATTCTTCAGTATTCAGTATATTTTAAAGTAAACATTTTGTTTAACTTATGGTTCTATAATTGAGAAAATGATTCTGTTGTAACACATTAATGTACAGTATGTTTTTAGTTCCATAACTTTCTTATTGCTGTTTACCACTACATTATTTAAGAAGTGGAGATAAGATACAAAATGGAATATTTAGCGTATTCTATTTTTTCTGTTTTTGGCTCAATCTTTATTTACCATTGTCCTAGAAAAAAAGGATATTCCAATAAACATTCTGCTCTAAGAAAGCCTGGTTAGGTTTTGCTCTTGTTAAACCTTTTTTCCCTCTTATCAGTAGAAAGTATTGACTGTTATTCTGAATGCATTCTCATCCAAATAGGATTAACAGATACAACAGCCTCTGCAGTTATCCTTATTCAACCACAGCTCAGAATCCAGATACAACCCAGAGCTTTACTTTCCCCTCTCTGAAGAGACTGTGTTTTTGTTATTGTGTTTCGTCTAGCCATAAAGAGCTGCAACCCATGGTTTGCATAGAGGGTTTAGCAGGAAGTGCAAACAGAAACCAGTACTGAAAGGCACTGCCACTCAGCTTTACAGATAATTTGATAATGTTGAAGGCTGACCAATATGAAATTACAGATTTCATAAACAGTTAAAATCTCTTCACCTCTTATTCCCTAGAGGGTGGACAAATTCTACCAACAAAGATTATTCAGTTTGCTTTTACCTGCAACATCCCCATTGTTCTGGTCAAAATGTCACTATAGTACTTAGGAAGAACTTTGACCAAAAAATGAACCTGCAGTGTTCTGTAGGGCTAACAGCAGCATCTACAATCCATTTTAATTACTGTATAAAAGTCTGTGTTTTCTTGCATGTTCCTTGGTGGAGTACTATATGTGTGTGAAGCACAAAAGATAATTCCTTTTACAGCTCATTCTAAATCATATAATTAGGTGATTACTTTTTTGATTAAAAATGTTTATTTGGGAAATTGATCAAGTAATTATTCTCATAATTGCATCCTGGCCCAGACCTAATACAAAATTAACTCAGAGGCATTAAAAGGTTGAGAAAATTTGGACAATTATCCTATTTAACAACTTGGCAACATTTTTTTAAAATAACCTTAGATTAAATAAAGAGAAATGAGTCAATAAATAATTAAAGCTAAATAAATTATTCATTTTAATGGGCCATCTTCCTTTCAAGAGAAGTTAGAACCTTGGCCTAAAGGCTTGACTGATTTAATTCTGATTTCATTATAAGTCACAAGATGGAGCCCAAGTTACATAAATGAACATCCTCAAAGAGAAGCAGGTACCATAATGCTTTGCTAAAATAACCCAAAGCTCTTTTTGAAATGAAATCCTAGCTTCTTTGTAATGAAGACCCTCTCATATCATTTGAGATTTAAGGTCTATCCTTTGAAAAAAGGACCAGTTCAGCTTTTATAGTCTTTTGAATTCAGCATGAATTTGAAATTGGTTATCATATATGTTAAATATATTGTTTAAGCATTAAATCTAATCTGGCACGAGCAACCTGCTAGGCATCTGACACTATTGCAGGAGAAATAAATTAGATTATTTATCTCTCACCTTATAATTTGTAGCTTCTTTTCTGCAGAGGTGTACTGTGAAAAGCTGATTCAAACAAAGACGCTGGTTCTGGAATAAATTTAAATTCTAGAGTCCAGGTAGTCTTTAGATGTACTTTATCTATCACAGTAGAAAGATCACCATTCCACAAATATAGTCACCTGGCTGATATTAACACAATTAAGTATCTGAAAAAATGTCGAACAAATGTCAGAACTTGAGTATTTATTGATTGCTTTCTCAGGCTGAAAGTATTCAAGGGATGAATCATACTCTAAGTCACTGTGTGCAGGTTCAATAGAATAGAACATACATACAGGTATGCAATTTTAACCTTCAGCCTTTCATGATGGAAATTCATAGGAAAACCTCCTAAGAGTTTATTCTATTTCACTCCATTTGTATGATAAGAGATAAACTGAGAAAAAACAATGGACATTTCTTTTCACGTCGTCCAAAAATTCTCTCTCTTCTAGTTGATCCTCAGAATCTTCACAGTTTTACGACCCTGCTAACAATTCCTCAATCACATTTTGTAATTACACCTCATGGTAGTGAAATGCTGTGCAAAAGAAATAGACTGAATAAGATCTGTCTACATTTTAAGCCTACGGCATTAACATATGTGTGATCTGCTCCCTGCAAAGAGGAGTTGTAGTGTTAGGGGACTGATAAAACTCCAGTTCTCCAGTTCTTTTTTGTTGTCTGCAAAGTTCAGAGTACAGGTAATTCTGTGACATTTTAATTGCTTTTCAGGGGTCTTATCCTAGGCCTTAATTTAGATTGATTGTGTCAATGGTCAACCACCCCTTTTTCAGTTTGTTATTTAATATGATACGTTGTTGAGTACATTGCTGTACAGCAGACACAATACTTAACAGTGCCAAACATGTCTTTCTTCCTGACTTACAATCCATTACAATTTGAATTGCTATTATAATTTTAATTGAGTCTCGGAATAAATAATGTCCACTTGTCACATACCACAAAGTCCTTGATAGGCATTGAAATTGGTGATGTGGGGCACAAGTGGGTTATGCAGAAGAACAAAACTGTTGAAGAAAGAAAGCAGGGGATATGAGGGAGGCATTGTGAAAGAGCTATGCCAAACAGAGTGCACTGATCAGTCCTAGCTGAAAGAAGTTACATTTTTCTCAGAGAACCTTTGAATTACTGTGCTGTAATATGATCAGTATTTTTTAAAAGTGATACTATGAAACACACAATAAAAAACACAACATCAGCACATACCGTATGCAGGAAATTGCCATTGAACCTGAAACAAATTAAATTTAACTGCTTTTCCCCTACGTACAAACATGAGAACCAGTTTAAAGCTCTTATTTCACTATGTACTGTCATAAAGAATGCACCAGGTGTAATGTCTTCACTGAATAGGATGTGTCTAGAATTCTATTCTTTTCTAGAAAAGACTTTATGTTTATTCAAGCATGAGATACCAAAAATTAGTCTGACAAAATGTTATTTGAATTTAGAAAGTAAAAATGTGTGTTAATATGTGTTTAGTGTAGTTTGCAAAATGGACAAGTAAATTATTTTATTATATAGGAACAAGTAATAGGTTTATTCCATGCCGAAAAGAGAAGAAAGGAAACACAACATTTCGGCTGTTGAGCCTTCGGCGGGTGTTGGAATAGCATGGAATTAACCTATTACTTGTTCTTTTGCTGCCTACGCATGCTGACGCAGCTACCCACCTGAACTATTTTACTATATGTTTATTTACAGACAGCAATCAATTCATATTAAAACTTCTATTTACATTATTGTCCAGTTAAAGCCATACAGTTTGTTCTTAGCAGGCATGAGAGTGATACAGTTCAAATGAACAAATTATCAAATGAACAAATGAAACAAGTTAAAAAACATTCATTAGTGCAATGGGATCTTCTGGTAAAAGAAACCTAACTTAATCTGTAAGGGCAATGTTTTACATTTCTGGATAGAGAAACAAGGCAATGCATTTCCCAGGTCTGTGAATTTAAGATCTCTCTGTCGTGGACTAGAGGCAGCAACGTCCGGTACTTATTCCAATGCTAAACACTGCATAAACACTACGGCGTTAGCAAACAATATGTTTAGTAATTGTACACAATTACATCACTTCCATGGAGATGAACTAAAAAGGTATGATAAGCCAAGCACAATGTGGGAAGGAAAAAGAAAATAATGGCAATATTTGCATAACAATGCAAATTACACTTAATTAGCTTTTGTTTTTTTTCCATCATGCCTTTAGCAAAACAGTGCTAATTGCAGCTCCACAGCAAATTCTACTTGTTTACAAGGGTAAAAAATGAGCCTAGGATTTTTATCTTAACCAATTAGTAAAGCAGACAAATGTACTCTTCTTTAGTCAAAATGAACTTGAAACACCCATTGGTATTAAAAGTGCTCATTTTTGTTTTGTGGTGTTTGATGTGTTTATCTGCCTCTCTTTTTGATTGCTTTCCCCAGGCTTCTTGTAGTTGTCTTTAGTCACATTAATATACTGTACATTCAGCACCGTGCCTAGCTAGATGAAATGGATGGGATAGGTTTTATTGACCCCATTCAGATTTTTTAAGAAATTCAATCAATCCTCCCTGGTAGTCTTTTATGTCTCCTTCATAGATTAAAATATTTAATTTTCTGTGCCAGTCCATAGATGTCATGTACTTTAGTCTCCAAATTAGGTATCTAGGTATTATTTTGGCTGTAAGAGATCATACATAAGTAAACTGGGCCACATAAGAGTATTCCATACAGTAGATAATGTGACCTAACTTAATTTATAATGGACCCTTTTTTCTTATTTCTCTTTACATATAGCCCAGTATTCTCAAAATGATAAAGCAGAACAGAATAAAAATTGTAAATGAAGGCTTAAAATTGAGCTTTTAAAGTGGAAAGTACATGTATATGATTTTATTGGAAAGGGGGAAAGGGTTAAATGTTAGCATAGAATTTGCCTCAGGAAGGTAGTCGGATATGAATAGAGAGAATCTTAGAGAACGTACTTTTGTGTATGCTAGTTCAGCTCCCACTGTTGATCTTATCAAGCAGACCCAGATAAGAAAAAAATCCCTAGTAAAGACTTTAAAAATGCCAGGTTTAAGCCAATTGTATTGCTGCTTACTTCAGGGTAGGGTAAAGCAGACAGACCAAACAGTATGGCTACATGACTCTGATCCTTGGGCAGGTACTGAAACAAGAACCGGAGCAGGAAAAATTGACCTCTTTCAAATGGCATCAATACAGAAATGGAAGTTACTGTACCTAAAAAGCTTCCTCATAAACACACTGTACCTTTGTATTGTTCCACTTAAGAGGTAATTACAACAAACTTATTTACTGATGCCATCAAAGTGAAACGCATAGATAATTAAAACGTTGATTGCTAGAAATATCAACTTTTGTGCAGAATAACATTTTACTTTTAAAACTTGAATGGACCTTAGGTCTTACCTAGTAACCCCAATTATTAGCATTCTATAGCCCTAAATGTACTAGTTTTGTTTAGTAGATGTGTGGTCATGACCCATATTTTAATCATAATGTAAAACATAATGAAGAGTTTGATAGCAGAATGCCGTCAATTATTTTTCACTTTAAAAAAAGATTAATAATCATAATTCAGATGTTTTATAGTCGTGTGTGATTAATAACTAGGCTGCTTCTTCCAACAGGGTGTCTGTGAGTACAAGGTGTTCCTTCCTCACATGCTGTTTGTAAAATGAAGTAGATTAAGCAATTGTGAAAAGGAAGTGAATGTAGTGATATTGAGGACCAGTGGAACAAAAAGTAGAGCTTAAACATAAGATCTATCAAGACAGAGCAAATCCAAAAGCCTCTCTTCCTATATTCTTTCTGAAAGAGGAAATATTTAGAAGATTAAGCTAGGTTTTTAATGAGTTTATCTAGCTCCCTCCCTCCCAGGAGAAGTGTTTAGCTTCTTTTCCAAGCTTTAGATACTTAGCTGAAATAAAGAACCTCTGATCAGGAGTCACAATATGATCAAACTTATAATCTCCCACCAGCAGACATGGTGCTACTCTTGTAACACCATCCATTTCATCCAAATGTGAAGGACTCACTAGAGGTGTAAGTGGAAAACGACATAGAACTTGAGATGCGATGTGAGTGAAATTGTAACTTCCTAAATAGGTAAACAGTAAGAGTGACAAGCTAGTGTCTTCTTATCCCTCCATAACCAAAGCTTCTCTCTATTGCTAAGGGACAGTGAGCAGGATAAAAGAACTGATAAACAACAGATGTTCTTAAAAGAAAAAAAAAAACAAGGTTGAAAACCATTAAAAACTGAATACCCCATAGAGAAGACTAAGAAGTAATTCCAGTAGCTTGCAGCTGTTCAAAAACAACATGCAATCGCTGTGGACATAGCAGATCCAAGGTATCTGAGAGCACAATTTATACCGCTGCCAACATCAGAGTGGAGACACTTAAGGCTGGCACTGATGTACTATATCAAGGCTTTTGCTGCCCCTCAGGCCAGGGTTATGTAAAAACCAAGAACCTGAACCGAAGAATGAAATGCTCATAAGCATTATCTGCACACCTTGGAGGAAATAAATTTTAATGACAATGCTGTGCGCTAGAGCTGCAGTGCCCTGGCAAAGAGAGCTGCTTTCAGACTGTTTACACTGGCCGCTCCTCACAGCCTGCTTCTGCATGAAATTCCCCAAGAGCATCTTAAGGAAGCGGTGTCAAAGGCTTTGAGATTTGTCTTTCTTTCCAGAACGGCTTTGTTTTTTTTCCCCAAGACTCTTGTTGGTTGTGTGTTCTGCAGACATGTGATTTATTGGAAGTGAAAGAAATTAAGCGATTACAGCTTCCAAAACAACCAAACAAACAGATCTTTAACTCATGAATTAAAAACAGCAAAACAAAATCCAGAGAATTAAAGACTTTGCAAAAATGTGTCAAGAATACAATTCGGCCCTGGTGGTAAGAAATGAAAAAAAAAAAAAAGATTCACATTACTCCTTTGTGTTGTGTGACTACTAAAAGGTAATACATATTCATATTTTAATTGAGAATTGTATGTTTTGCATGTAAATGTCTTTACTGAGTAAATTTGTTTTCTCTCCTTAGTCTTGAAGAGCTGCTCTGGCACCAGTTCAGTTAAGATTCATAGATAAGATCGACTGACAGTGTCTTCACAGCTGGGATTATCTGATCAGATACACAGGACCCAAATGCGTGGAGACACCATACTGTACGTTTGAGAGCTTATGAGGCTGGAATTCCCTAGATTTGACCAGTCAAGCTTATGTCACCAACATTGTACCTAACTGATAGACTGTAAAGAAGGAATAATGTAGTAGAGAGGCAGAAGAGAAGCACAAAGACAGAAGTCAGAGGGTTTCCAGCACTAATGGCCATCTTCACCACTAAGATTCCTCATTAATGAACTAAAACCTCTTTGTTATTGAGAACCGAAGGGATCTGAAAGCTAGGGAAAGGGAAATGGATTTGCACAATTAAGTACTGTATGGAGGTTACACTATTTTGGTTTCTGGAACTCTGGCTACTTTTGAACTAATATTGAGTCTCTAATAAGATCACTTTATTAGCCATATACACTTTTGTGCCTTAGGAATTTGTCTTTTCACATACCCCAGCTTGCTCTCCATGAGATACACAGACAGGGAGAGAGAAGCTTGGAGTCAGAGCACAGGGTCAGCCATTTATACAGCACCCCTGGAGCAGCTGGGGTTAAGGGCCTTGCTCAGGGGCCCAATGGAATAGGATTCCTCTGCCAGCCACGGGATTTGAACTGGCAACCTTCCAGCCACAGGCGCAGATCCCTAGCCACAGTACCAACGCTCCACCACTCCAATTTATTAATATAATATTAGCAAAGTCTACCCTATTGCATCATTTTATTTTGAGTTCCATGATTGTTAAAGTATTAGAATAATCATAATAACATACACTTTCCTTTTTTTAATACTCCATCCATTCATTTTCTAACCGCTTTATCCAAAACAGGGTTGAAGGGGAGCCAAATCCTGTCCCAGCAAACGATGGGTGCAAGTAAGGATAACCCTGGATGGGTCGTCAGTCTATAGTAGGGCACATGCAGACACAGACACAAACATACTCCCACCAGGGCCTATTCTTCCAGATGCCAGTTGTTAACCAGTTAACCTAAGACAGTATGTCTTTGGATCGTGGGAAAAGGCTGGAGCACCAGGAGGAAATTCTCCAGAATGGGGTGGGGGGGACATACAAACTCCATGCAGATAGCACCCCAGGTCCAGAGTTAAACCCAGGACCCCAGCATTGTGAGACAGCACTGCTAATCACTGTGCAGCACCCGTTCATAATCAACATATTTCCTATCACCTCTAGAAACCAGTCTCAGAATTTTACATTTACAGCAATTGCTGACTGCAAAGAAACAAGCTTAATTTATAATCTGCAAGAAAATGGAATTTAGATTCAGGTGAATCCTTATTCAAACCAAGTAACAGAACAGGGCATCAGACTCATCACTTTGTGCAATGTGCAGAATGATGCCTCACTGAAATTGTTTTAATATTTGGCTGATTCCTCTGTTTTTGTCAAAGACCCTGCACTGTGTAATAAATCCATCTTTTTGACGTTCGATTCTATCCGATTCTCTCACCTCCCACAATACTGCATAATATCTGCTGTTTTGCTAATTCTATCATATACAGTATGTTGTGTATTTGTTATTGAAAAGGGAACATTAGCTTACCTGTTTTATTTTACAATTTTTTTAAGGCTGTGTATTTTATTATATTGTTAGGGGGAAGTACACTACAGAGGTTTTGAGGAAAATCCTTTTTATAGAAAGAATAGCCCTTAGCCCTTTTCTCAAAGAACAGGATTTTACTGTGATTAATATGCATGTGATCAGTACTCAAGTTAACAAATTCTCATTTAAAATGACAACTCGTGAAACAGATATAAAGGCAGATCGTTTTGGCATACCTTGCAGATTGTCATGTGCCCCATGTCTGTAGTTGCCTCAGGAAGGTTCAGTTTTATAACATTTTTTTATAACTTATATTTTAGGTTTTATAATATTTAAAATACATACAGTAGAGGGTGGCAAGACAATTTGCATTTCCAAGTCACCACTGGCCAGGCTCTTTTAGTTTCGCCCTCTAGTGCCAGATGGGAAACTAGTCTCTAGAACAATTTCCTCCAAATGTTTTATTCCTATACACACTTCCAACAATGTGCCAAGTTTCAGCTTGCTTGTAGGCCCACACAAAAAACAAAACTTACTGCCACTGTTGGAGCACTAGCTGCCGTTATTACATTATAGCAGTGGTTCTCAAACTTTTGGGACAAGTACCACCCCTGATCTAACCAAAAGCATCCACGTCCCACCTCCAAGTCATCTTCTCATAGGAACCACAGAAAATCTCAATGACAAACATGAGCGCGCACGCACACACACTCACATACACATATAATAAAAATAGCACTGTGCACTTGCATACTTTGGATCATACTGCCTTGTAGCCATTTTCCGATGCTTGCTAACACTAGCAGTGCTGTCCGTGTCAGGTTCAGCAGCAGAGCTAGTGTCGGTGGCCAATGTATAATCCTCCTCGTTCTCAACAGGTGTGGGTGATCTATCGGAGCTGGTGTCAGTACTCTTGGAGTCTATTTCTTTCAGCCATTTCTATCACTTGTTCTGTTGGCGAATGTGGCGCTAAGCTGTATCTCTGAAAGCTCGAGAGGGGTATGAACACTGAAGTATTAGCGCTCGCTGTATCAACGTACTGGAGCTAAGTACGTAGGCTGCGTATTTGACACATAAACTAATTTGATTAAAATAGAAAATATAAAAACCCATCTCAAGCTTTCTGAAACACATCAAGTAAATTACAGGTGAAAAATTTACAGAACGATTAATTATTCCATTTTTAATTCCGAATTTTTCAGTGCACACATTTACAGGGTCATCTGGCGTACCACCTGGGTATAATTGCATTATAGTGTCTCTCATTTTTCTTGTCTGGGGTTTCCCAAAATACAGGGTTCTTTTGATTGGGTGAGCAGCTGTGGTGTCAATGACAGAAAGGACTCAGCATTCAAACCCACCACGTTTATTCTCAACAGCCACACTAGCATCTCTCATCAAATAAAACATACATTACATGTTCATTAAGATTAACTCATGTAAATTGTGAACACAATACAACCACATGCTGAGGGGTTGATAAAATACAAGAAAATCCTTTCTGTTCTGCATTTAGTCTTTAAGGCTACTTGTTTTATTTAGGAGCTTCCAACTTAATTAGCCCAGTGATAGCCATTGTTACAGGTTATTTGTGCTTGTCCATTTCCGCACAGTCAGGGTGAATGTATTAGGTGTGGACCAGACCTGGAAACCAGGGACAGGGAGAAACGAGAGAGAGAGAGAGAAAACCAGCACAACCAAATACTTTTCCCTTATTGTCACGATTGTAGTGCCTCCTCCTTAAGGGCGCTCCAGCTCTTTTCACTTTGGACTTATTCGGTGCACCTGCCCCTTGTTCCAGCCTCCTTCCCATTCCCCTTAAAAGCCAGACACTCAGTCAGTTCCGGGCTCTGCATCTGATTTCCACATTGTGTGAGCCTGGGACCTGGTTGTACCTGGCTCCATTATGGTTTTAGCTTCCCGTTCCTGTTCACCCTGCCAGTCCTGACCTGGCACCTGTTTTTAGTCCCTTGTTTTTGATGGATTACCTGGCCATGGACTCTTGCTTGTTTTTTGGATTCTCCCCATGCACTTATTCGTTAGATTGTTTGCTTTGGCCACACCACCCCGGATCACCAGCACTGCATGGACATGCCCCCCCTGTTTTCATCCCCGTATTGTGTCGTCCGCATAGGGTTCGGAAAGAACTGTTTGTTACACTTATCACACAAATACTAGAACAGTGAGTCATCATATAATCTGTATACAGTCACAGCAAAGGGCTTTTACTCATTATACTAGCTGCACATACAAACATTCCAGCAATCTAAAAGGTTTTAAAATAAACCTTTACCACTTTACCAATGAGTAAAGTGCACCTCAGTTTTCCCAAGGAGACATTCCTCTCAATCATTCTTTTTTATTTTTCTTATAGAGCAAAAACATATATAAAAAAAATCAGTAGCTCAAAAGTTCACAAAAACACAAAGAGCTCTCCTTGCCAAGCCATTTTATACCCTAAGAGCCAAGCTGATCACTAACAGCTGAGTCTCATCACACAGGAAATCAGCTAATCACCTATCCCTTTGCCTACAAGAAACGTTCTTTTCCAACCTGGAAGCACAGCAAAGATAATTGCAAAGATTAGCAGATAAAGTTGTAGTGGGCAGAGGCTTCTCTAAACTTTTGGTCCAAAATATATTTTCTCTACAAGCCCACCAAGCATTCTGTCACAGTTGGTATGATAAATTATTGCTTAGTAAATAAATTATCATAAGTGAAAGGCGTTTTACCAAAGGTGTTTTACTAAAGATTAGTACATTAATTTAAACCAGTGAAACATTTGTCACAGCTGCAGAGAGTGCCAATCAATGAAAGAATAGAGATCACAATGACTAATGCAATGCAGTGAGAGAAAAATAGAAGAAAAATCTATTTTCCATGAAAAACTTCAAAGGTTATTCTGTAAACCATAGTCAACGATTGGACTTTTGAACTAGTCCAATGACTGGAAAAACAATTCATTAAAGCAATTAAGAAAACAAAACCATGTTTGACTTTAGGGTGTAATTCACAAAGCAGATACTAACATACTGTATTCCTGAATATTTTGACTTACTCCAAATTTGTTTTTTCTAAAATCCTATTTAATTCTTAACATAGAAATAAATTCAATTTTATCATAGCATGGCAGAAGACACAAGTCACATAAAGCCTGTTGAATTGTATTGAAACTATGCTGCAAGTTTGTTGCTATAGCTGATAGAGTGGATTTGAGTTGAATGTAGGATGGTGGCACTGGCTTGTAGGTGGATGTGAGAGTTGCCTGAACTATATTATTGATAAATCTGTGGGACTCTTTGACTAAGGGTCTTGTGCTTGTCTTCATTGCATGGCCTGTGTGGCCCAGCATTGTATATTGTGAATGTCTTTTTGTTGTAAATACTTATATGGCTGTATGACGACCTGGGGGTAAAGGCCGCCACTTGGGCATGGACAGGAGTGTTCCACATGTCCTTTTGTGCTTGCTGGGGAAATGTTTTTGCAGTTGACCACACACTTTACTTCAACAGTGGTGTTGACATTGGCCCCCTCCTCGGGGTAATCCAGATTCATGGCATCACATACTCTGAGAACTCAGAGCCCTTTGCTCATGGATTCCCAGGCAACAGAGTCTCCATCACAACTAAGCCACAGTCCTGCTTGTGGTCCCTCGCCTTGCCGAGCCCTTCGTTCGTGGTTACCTGTGCTTGACGAGCTTCACCCTGACATTCTTGCTAGGAGCCTCCCTGCACCAAGCCAACAACATGGAGCCTCCTGCTTCCAGTCCACAATGGCTGCTGGTCAACCCTCAGACTTCGAGGGTTGACCACCTCCATCCACTGGTGCAAACTTCTGATGCCAGCAGTCTGGGCCTCACACAGAAACTACCTACTACTAACTACAAGACTCTATTACTACCAGGTCTCTGCAGACGGGAGAGCTAGACTCCCATATCCTCTCCCTCACCTGCAGCCAACTCAGGGCTGAATCCTGCTTCTTCTCTCTCGGGGAAGTGTTCGGGGTGCTCTTAAACCACTTCAACAGCTGAGGCTTGTTATCAATCAATCTTCTCAACTGTGGTTACTGAGGCAAGCTGAGGCAATGCATCTGTCTCAGTCAAGACCCTGACCTCCACAATCTTGACCAGCTGCATGACTCCACAGCTGTGTTTTGTGTTTAACATGTTACCTGTTCTGAATCCACAATCTTATCTTGTGTCATGTTACAGAACCTTCAGCCTCACCCTGATAAATGGGGATCACCATTATGTGACCGTTGTGGTTCCGTGCGGGCTCGTGCCCTCTGCCACCCGTTACAGCCCAGGCCCAGGCAGCTGAGGTCCCTGCTACGCGCAGGGAGGGTGATGACGTCACCGTATCCGAATTAACTCAGCTACAATTAGTCAGGTAGAATCTAAGGTGGGACTAAAAATATTTAGCCTGGCCTAGAGAAATAGTTTTGCTTGTTTTGTTCGGTGTGTTGCTTGAATCCTCATCCTGCACTTCTTTTTGTGGTTAAGCAGAAAACCTTTGCACTAGTTTTAGTCTAGCATCATTGTGGGAGGTATAATATCTTATGTTATGCACTTGGCCGTGTTGCCAAGACTGGACAGGCTGAAGTCTTTCACCCAGTGTGTGGTTCTACAGATGATGGGAGCACCCTTCTAAGGTTCCTCAGATGTTTGATTCGTTATATATACTGTTTGCAGTAATGGATAAAAATAACTTACCAAATGTGAGTGTGAGTTAAAGTTCTTCTTTACTTTACTATATGGGGTCCTTCATAATAAACTTATTTCAAACCTAGACTGCACTGTGCTGTGAATTCTTTCATCCTTATACTAGTTATGAGATTCCCAGTCAGGGAATCTGAGGTTCCATCAATACATTAATGTGAGATGTGTTCTGCTTGGGGATGCAACAGTTTTCATATTTTTAAACAACATTCTGTTCATTCCCATTCATTACAATGTTACCCTGGAAACTCCTTGGTAAGAGTCTGTTGCAAAACAAGCACATGGTAATGGCTTCAGATTAGTGTGTTTTATTCAAGTGGCCTTTTCTCTCTGTTAAAACAGGGTTTCAGATGCAGGTAATTCCTCAGTGTCTTAGCATGTTGCATCTTAACACTGCACCAGCAGTAATTCACAGTAATTTAAGCTATCTATAAACTATTCTGACGTGGTTATCTCTTGGAACAAATTATCTGTTTTGGATAAAACAGTTGGAACAGCCTCTCATCAACTCCAGTGAGGCCCTCATTGGAGCTCTAATGACACATGAACTGCCCGGGATTTCAATTTTGACTTTTTCCCTGTCTAGGCTGCCGCTGTGGTCTAGATGATCTCTATACTTCACTTCCATAATGTGGCTCTTTTTCATCCTTATTGTAGCTTTTTATCTTTCTGTGTCTTTCCTGACTCTGCAAATCTTTCTTGAACTATGAATCCAATTCCTGAAACCTCTGTACGAATGATATTTTTAGTAAAGGTGCAACTTTTAAAAGTTCAAAGTTATTAATATCTTATATAAAGTTAATAATTTGAAATGAATATAAAAAACAAAAATATGTGATTATACTAAACATATCAAATGTGGTTTAAGACTTTATAATTGTAGTTTAAAGGGAAACCTTTTGGCCAACGTATACAGTCTATGTTAACATATGAATGCAAACCCTGCACGTTGCAAACAAAGATCAGAGTCAAGAGGCTGAATGGCAAAGGAGAGAAATCTAGCAAGAGGACTAAAGAAATACTGAATTGGATATCAAAAACTAAACACAACTATGACCTCCTAGAAGATGGCAAAAATAAATAAGCACATTTGCAGGATCAAGATAAATGAACTTATTGCAATTTATATGGCCTCTTTACAGTCCAAACACTGTGAGACCCTGCATGTTTAGAAAACATGTGTGTACTGAATGTGCAAATGTGATATACACAGCTTCAGTGGTTTTAAATAGCACTGCAAAATGAGAAGGAGCATTTGCTTGGAATGTTGGTAGCAGAAACATTGCAGCTCAAAATTGCTAGGGCATTCTGGGACACCACCATCTCCAGGTACAAGCAGTGCTACTAACCTCCAGGAAGCAGTGATGGTCAACATAGACACAGTTAATAGTATGTTACAAACCAATGACCAAAGATGTCAGATTTGGAGAGAAAACCTGAGGGATCTCTTCAGTACAGCAACAGCTGTGCCCACAAACACAGCTGGTCATCACTGAAGATCCAAAAAAATGGTAAAAGTTATCATCAACCTTGTGTAAAGCAAAGGTTTACAAGCTAGGACACATTAGTATCAGTCATTGCCTGATATGGAAGGTCTTTACAGGTTAAATTACAGAACATCTCTGATGTCTATGTGCAGTATGTGAGCCAGTCAACGCAGTGCTAAGAGTACCTGGCTTGAATACATCACGTAAGCAATAAATATCAGGTAGCAATTCTAAATGTAAAATTCTAGCACAGTAAAAGTTTTAGTTATTCAACCTAATTTGAGCAGTCTCGGCTTTCAGCAGCTGGTATTTATTTTTCCTTTCAAGTACAGTAAATAGTCCAAGTCTTGATCAGATGCATTTATGCAGTACTTCGTAAGAGTTCAATTCACGCATGATATACAATTAGCGACAAATTGTTTGTATGGGGGTCGAGCCAGCTGCCTTACCATAAGGAGGAAAAAACAAAAAAACATAAGGAATAAAATGTGAATCCCTGAGAACTAAACAAGTTTTACCAGCAATACATCTTCATCACCAATTCCCCTTTCTCCTGACTACTGCAGTGTTTGTTCAACACTTGCGCAGAAGAGGCAGTTCCACTCAACAAACAGCTGACCTTGTGCTGATGTCACTTAGGGGCTTTCTATTTGCTCAGCACTGAAAAAACATCCCATCACAAGATAGCAGTGTCAAATCAGCTTAGCTGGGAAAACTTTGCCAAATGATACAGACTGATAATAATGTATGGGTTTGCTACTGAGCAAAAGGACATCTGTGCTCTAAGGGATAAGGACATTATTGGCACCTAGGATAGTGGGTATTCTCAGTTCGAATATCCACACTGTGGCAAATTAGTGTTTATTTATTATCGTTTGCCAGTTAGGTCACTGATATGTACAGTCTCAATTGCAGGGAGCCCCTTGATGCAAAAAAATCCCAGAACAATCAAATGTTACCTTCGTTGATCCAAGTACAGCCATTTTTCTGTTTAACCTGGAACTTGTTTTCCCAATTGGTATGCTGGTCCTTTGCTCAGTGCTACTTTGCTTCAACCTTGAACGAAACGTTTTTCAAGAGTAAAAAGGAACAACGAATAATTTTGCCTTTTATTTGCTTGTCAGTGTTTCCTTGGATCAGACATACAAAACAATGCAAAACAAAATGAACGACATGTTCAATCTATCTGGCCACCTCCAGGACAATGTTTCAGTCAAGAAGAATCAAACAAGGGCAGTCATTACAGAAACACAAAATTGATTTTTTTTCTACTTTTAGAATCTTACAGTACATCACAGGCTAAATAGGCCTTTTATTCTCTTTAACTACCTTCAAAAACATTAACTTAAAGAATTGTTACTTGTACACAGATAAAATGCTGACAACTCTGCCTCAAAACAATATTGCTTTTTAAAGTATGTTCTCCTATCAGGCTACTAGACCCTCCCTCTAAGTGGTGGAGTTCATATACTTGTAGCTGTCTGTGACAATAAAGTCTCAACAGTACCTAAAATATTTGGGATCCATGCGTCACAAATTTAAATTCAACACAGATTCCATCTTCACAGCCATAAACCTACATGAAAAAATGATCACAAGCAACTAATTCTTATATAGATGATTACTTTACATCTCTTAATCCTGAAATACAAACTTTGTACAGAGCCTAAATAAATACTGTAGCTACCAAATATATATACTGTATATGTATTGAGTGAATCTTTTGAATATTTTTAACTTATGTTTTTTAGCATTTATAATTAATTATGCATAGCATGAAGTTCATAACATCTCCTGAAGTTATTGTTCCAGTACCATGAAATGTAAGCATTCAATTTTCAGCCATTTTTGTAATGTATGAGATGCACATTTTAAATAATGAATTGTGGATTTGATTTCTAACTGGAACATACACAAATATTGTTTTTTTTTCTTTTTCTTCTTGGAGCAAAACAAAAGATAAAGATAAGAAAAACATAACAAGACAAATAACAATTCACAATGAGACTGTACAGCTCCACTTTTTTTTCTTTTAAAAACCGCACAGTGACAGAAACAAAGCAAACCAAATAACAATCTGTAATCCTCCACCACTCTACCACCCCACTAAATTCCCCAGGTTGGTCCACACACAGAAATCAATCAGAGCAGTGGTCAAAAGGCATTAATCTACTGTGCGGGTAGTTATTTACAATACGTAATACGGGGTTGCCATGTTGCATCGAATTTAATCTTTTCTGATTCAGGAAAGACATAAGGTCCTGTTGTAATGGAACACTTCTTTCCAGACCTTATGCGGATGACACAATCCAGAGTGGAGTGAGGAAATACTAGGAAAAAGTCATGCAGGAATCGGGAATGAATACGGGGGGGCGTGTCCAAAGTGCGCTGGTGTTCGGGGGAGGTGTTGCCAATGCAAACAATCCAGTAATAATCCAGATGGGGAATCCAAAGAACGGGCAAAGTCCAAAGCCGGGCAGCCCATCCGAGAACAGACAGGTTAAAAACAGGAACTGGGTCGGAACCGGCAAGGGGAACAGGAATGGAAACTTAAAAACATAATGAAGCCAGGCGATTACATGCGCCGGGCTCGCATGAAATGGGAATCAGATGCAGAGCCCCGAACTGACTGTCAGGCTTTTAAGGGGGACAGGAAGGAGGCTGGAACAAGGGGCAGGTGCACAAAATTAGGTCCAAAGTGAAAGAGCCAGAGTGCCCTTAAAGAGGAGGGACTACAATCGTGACACCTGTAGCCATGAGGTCTTACTTGGTAGACTGGCAGACCTACATGACAGCAAAATCCATCGACGAACTATGAGGCAAGTGAATTAATTCCCAATATATTACCGATGAATGGCCCCGACTAGCTCTGTTGGTGCTGGGTCCTCCATGTTGGAGGTTGGGCATAAAGCTAACAACCTTGTCCTGTAAAAAACTAATGGGAAACAGCAACAGGGTGTTGCTGCCCCTACATACCGGAAGGCACAACGGGCAAATATCCATCCGTCCATATTACCGGTGAATTTTAAGTATTCAACAGCCGGCGCTTCAAAAATAGCTATCAATGGGACAAGGTCTTAGGTTGATATTGGAGGCCCACAATAGGCTTTTGAAATAGTTGGACCAGAAACTTGGACAGGTCCAAAACATATGAGTTAGGTTGCAAGCACCGGGTGTGGATGGAAATGGATTCTGTGCAAAACCTTGAATTGTATTAATCAAAGGCAGGCACATGAGGATGTAAGGGTATCCTGTTGTAGAGCCTTTTCCTACCACGGGTCAAAGGAATTAAGACGCAATTCCTGTTCCCAGTCAGATCTTACTTTAATGAGTGGGGAATGCTCACACCTAAGAATGAGGTTATATTAGTGTGAAATGAGGCTGACTATGGGTTTTGCACACTAAAACATGTATTTATAGGTGTTATAGGTTATTTACAGTTTTTTTTCTTAAAATGAAAAGGTCAGGGATGACATAAGGTCTTCCTGTGCCCACTCTGGCATGTGTTGCAGGAGTGTGTCAGGCCATGGCAAAAAAGTATAGTATGAATGTAGTACATTTTATAACAGCACAAAATTACACATTGTTTAATAGAATGTGTGTGGAAACATAATTAAGTGTATAGAGTCTGACAGTCACTAAATAAGCTCTACTTCTCCTGGGGTAGGTGATTTGTCTATGGTACATCCACGGTTCATTCTTTACAGAGGAGGGAAACTAATAAAAATGCTGTTTGCTTCACCTGCTCTCTAGATTTACAGGCAATTCCACACATAAATCAAACAAACAAACTTAAAGGTCCTAAGTCTTCAGAGGGCTCCCTCGACTCGAGGAGTGCTGGCAACACATGGAACAAGACGTGCCCCCTTTCCTGGGAAGGAACGAATCTGAATATGAAATGTACATGTTTGCTGAATGTGTAGGAGCATGCTATTAAGGCAGGAAGGAAAGTGCTTGTGTCACCAGAAAGGGCCCTGACAACCTTCCAGATTGTGAAAGGAAGAGAATGACTGTTTTTCCACCTTTTACCTGACGATGGCAAAAATTCAGCCAGCAGTCACAAGAACTAGACACCAGAAGGGGGGAAAAAAGAAAAATGATACAAAACACTGAGGCTCTATGAAAAACAGCTTATGGAGCACTTGATCCTGGAAGAAAACAGACAAAACAGAAATATTGTCTTTCTCCCCAGGTGACTAAGTCACTAGGAAAACAAAGACACTAAGAAAACAAGAGCCTTTTCTATTAGATTTTTAACATTCAAGGTTTTTTGAATTTGTATTAAAATAATGCATACTATATGTACTGAGGACACATTTTGAATGGAGCATGTGTTTTGCTGCAGATCAGGAGCGTTCTCTTTTCATGGACTGTTTCAATAAATTTATATTGATTGCATATTGATTGAACAATGTGAAACATATTAATATCCCAGGATTTTAAGTAGCTTGGCTACTGAGCCTGACTCATCCCTCATTAAAGGTGGGGTTGCCATTCTCCTCAGTCAGATGGGTTACCCCAATAAACCTCACTATTCAAAATGCCCGTGTTCTCCACCTTAATTAGATTTGGATTGAACTACAGAACTAATAATTGATTAATCATTAGAATGAACAGTGTTTTGAAAAAGTACTCCCACCCTTCCAATGACATCCTAATTTATTGAATTACAAATTATACACAGTATGTATATTTTTTTAATGTGGCTGTTTTAATCACAACTTGCTGCGATTGAACTGCAAATACATCACAAAGATTATGTTAAAATTGTACAATACTCAAGTGAGACTTCATTTAAAATATTGTGTTCATATTTGGTCATCACATCGCAAAGCAGATATTGCTACTAGTATTTTGTGTATTGAATCTTAAGTATCAAAAGGCTTGATCTAACATACTGGGCAAGAAGCATATATTCTTCATTTACAAGGAATGTGCAGTTTGACCATAGCTGAAAAATAGTATGTATGTCCTCTCTAGAAGATCAGAGTTTTTTTAAAGATTTCTGTATGGAACACAGATAGATACACTGAATGTCATTCATCATATTGATTATGCTATGCTCAAGTGATTGGCCACAAATGATGAAGTGAAAAGTGATGATGAGGTTTCATCTGTTTATGGTTTAGCCTAAATATCAAGAAGGAAAACAATGCAAATAAATTAATATAATCTGATTATAAAGAGAACAATACCTTTGTGCCATCAGTACTGTATGTTGGAGGCTTAACTAAGTCACCTCAAAAGTATTTGCCAGTTGTGGAACCAAGTTATCTTTAGCATTGAATCATTGTTTTGAATAGCCATCCTGATGGAAGTGCAGAATGACACAGTAATTGATGTGTAAAACAGACTAATCAATGTAGATGTTCAAGTGTAATGGCTGGACAGGAGTGTCTAATCACTCCGGAACTCCTCTTGCAATTATTGATAACAACCTGAATGCTTGACACTACATTGATCAGGCTCTGGGTCATCACTGACTCTCCTTTCTGTGGGTTCATACTGACAATAACAACATTGATGCAGGACAACTCTGGTCCTCAAAATGATCATGTAATCATGATCTACTTGTCAGATGAGAATGTGAGTGTCACGCCCTCTGCAGCCAGAGGGCGCTCCTTCTCTGTCCTGTCTCTAGTTTCCGCTCTGCTGTCCTTCCTGTCCCTCTCTTTCCTTTGGGCTATATATTTCCGGGTCTTGCACTCTGTCCAGGCTCAGCAATGATGTTCGGATGTCCTGAGACCCGCCTAGCATCAGGGCGCCCCACGTCCGCTCCCTGAGGGCATAGGTTTCTATACGGCATTCCTGAACTCTTTGCATTATGAGCCCGGGCCTTTTTCCCATCTCGCCGCTACGCATATGGGTCTTTTTCCGCTCTCCTGCTCCCCACGGTTTGTCCCTTTGGACGTCCGTGACAGTGAAGTTGTGTCATGGATACCATTCTTGCTGAACTTGAACCCCATTGAGCATTTGTGGTATAGACTGGCATGATATGATTTTCCAGACCTTCCATTCCAAAGAGGAATGACACAGAATTCAATAAAACAGCACCTGCAACCTAGAACAAATCATGTGCCACTGATAGAAAGCTAGTACTGTTTCCAATTGTGGCTGCAAAAGAAGCTACTACTGTAGCCTGTGACTTTCACAGCAGGTCCCTTGTTATTCAGCTTTGTTAATGACAAATGTTAATCATTAATCTATGTCATTTCTGTCCAAGAAAATGTTACGAAAAAGATTTTGTTGATAAAACATTTGTCAAAGTGATCATTTTTCTGATGCTCAGGATAGAGACATAGACGTTCAGATAAATGATTTAATGATTTAAACAAAAAAAAAACATTGTTCCAGGTTATGAAGAAATAAGAGGATAGAATCTCTGCAGTTGTATTTTGTTACAGTTTTTCTTATCAGATGGAAAAGGAAACCCTGTATTGAAATTGGGTATTTTTTTCCAATGTAACAGCTACATTAGGTTAAAGAATGATTCAAAATCCTGTTTTTTTATATTTTGTTTAATTTAAGTGTGTACTTCTGAGCTAATCCAGAGAAGTCCAGTATACACCCTTCATGTCATACTGTATTGCTTATTTTGACTAGGTTTACAGCAGATGTCAACCAAATGCTATTTAATTAAAAACATGTATTGCTAAAATATTTCACAGACTTGCAAAATCATTTGAATATTCAAAAGCTCTTTATCATCTTTTTAAAAAGTGTTTTGATTTTATTCTTGATATATAAAAGATGAAAGAGGAAAAAGATTTCTAAGCACTATCTGTGATTTGGAAAGAGTACACATTGGACTAGTGTCCCTTGTCATATTATTAAAAACCTGCTTGTAAGCAATAAAGCAAAATACTTTCAGAGTTATCTTCTGGAAAACTTGCCCAGTGCTGGACAAATGCAATTTTACTTATGGGATCTATAACAAACTGTTACAGATGACCTTTACGATCCTATTGGTAAGTGAGGGATTAGTGGGACCAAACAGAAAAGTCATGCAGGGCTTTAAAAGTTAAAGATTAGACCTTAAACCTTATCTTCAGGAAACCAATGTGGTGAAGCTCAGGTGGGATTTCTGTACTATTTATTGGCTTGGCAAATGTTTTTCTGACTACGAAATTGGAGAGGTTATGCTTTTTGAGATGACACACCAGGTTGTAACACCAATCCTTTGGCTTGCCCATGTTGTTGAAGGCTCCTTGTAAACAGAAAAGAAAACATTCCCAAGAAGAATCCATGCTTATGGTGTTTACAGAATCATTACGATCTCAAAAGCTGTAGATCATTGCAATAGGATATACTCTAACACGGTGAATTTGTGGGTATGTCCAGAAGACAAACTGCGTCTCCATGGATTCTTATTTTAGTTTGTGCTTTCCATTATTAACTTTAGTTCATTAATAAAGGAGTACACATTTTACACTTAGGTTTATCAGATTTACAGGTCTCTTTGATCTTGAATGGAGCTCAAGGATTATTTCTGCTTGCTAGCTTACATTGGGCTGAAGGATTTGTGTATCGCAATGTTAGCATTTCCAAGCTGTGGCGTACATCGAAATCTGCCATGATGCAGATTAGTTGGTGTGATATAAAATGAGAAATTGTCAGAAGAAGGATCTCTAGACCAAGGTTGTTTCTATAATTCACAAAGACGAGCCACTCTCCTTCTTTTCAGGAGGTTGACTGTTTTCTTGTGAATGTGGGGTATGTGCTTACACTGCCCTGTGGTTGACATGTGAGGGTCATGTCGTACCTCTGGGACCTGCTCTTCTGCCTGGGATCGTCGTTGTTTTAATATTGTACTCAGGGATGTCTGTGCTGCATCGTGACCTGACCTCAGGATGTCTTTCTGTGAGTGTGGGGCTGTTTATATTATGTGATCTATGCACTGTGTAATTCATTGGGTGCTTTATTTCCACATGGAGGAGGGAGCTACTATCCTATAACTCCCTGCTCTGACATACTCAGACTTTCTGTTCTTTTACAGCTGTGTAGTGTATATTGTATATTTTGTCCAAATCTAGTAAGTATTGTACTTCCGCTTATTATGAATTTTACGATAGTTGTGTTTTGCACCAATGCTTTTTCAATATATATGTAACATGTAACATGTCATGCCTATAAACCTTTTGATTTGTATTATGTTGTGTTTCTGTGCTGTGGCTGATCTGTGTTGGAGCTATAGACTCCACTAGTGGGTGCCCCTCTTAATAGGATGGTCTGCCGAAAAGAAAAAGAAAAAGAAAATTAAATAAAAGGGCTTTTTTATATCTTTCTGATTTGGAAAGAATGTGCCCAATATCAGTTTTTTAATTTTATTTGTACTGTTTAGCCTAAACTTTTCATATTAGTCCTTTTCTTTTCCTCTTAAAATGGATACATTTTCTCCATTATAATATTATTTCAGTGCTGCTGTTTGTCTCTTAGGTTTGTCCAAAACTCCCTGTTCTCACTCCTAGACTAGCTAAGGGGTTCCTGTGAAAACAAAAAAGATTTTGTTGATAATATTGTAGATCTGGGTGTTACTTATTTTATTCACATCTGTGTTTTTCATATTACCAGACGTCACAGGATATGACACAAAGGACAACCTAGTGTACATGTTTTCGATTTACAATCTATATTGTATATTGCCAGCAGCCATATCACCTGTCAACCCACTGAAACTAAGCAGGTGTGAGCCTGGTCAGTACCTGGATGGGAGACGTCCTGGGAAAAATTAAGGTTGCTGCTGGAAGAGGTGCTAGTGGGGCCGGCAGGGGGCGCTCACCCTGCGGTCCATGTGGGTCCTAATGTCCCAGTATAGTGACAGGGACACTATACTGTAAACAGGCGCCTTCCTTCGGATGAGACGTAAAACTGAGGTCCTGACTCTCTGTGGTCATTAAAAATCCCAGGGTGTTTCTCAAAAAGAATTTCCCATTGGCCCTTACCACTCATGGCCTCCTAATAATCCCCTAAGAATCTATGAAATGGCTACATCACTCTGCTCTCCTCCCCACTGATAGCTTACGGCGCACTATGGCTGCCGTCGCATCATCCAGGTGGATGCTGCACATTGGTGGTGGTGGAGTGGAGTCCCAATTACCTGTAGCGCTTTGAGTGGAGTGTCCAGAAAAGCACTATATAAGTGTAAGCAATTATTAATTATTATTATTATTAATTATAAGTAAAGCGCACACCTGGGAAACATTGCAGCCTTTATAAAAAGAGACCTGCATAGACCCCTAAATTCTCCTTTTGTCAGAGGTGGTGGTGAGATTATGGCTTTTCAGATGAGGCGTGCTTGTTGTGAGCTGAAAATCAGGGCTGAATAATGTCTATTTTAGCATAGAGTATTTTGTGTTTGCTTTTGCGAACCATAACCCATTGACATTCTAATATACACACCTAGAATGTTTTTCCAGGTGTCTGAGTCTCTGGCCAATACTATCCAAACACACCATCTTGCTGTTGTTGTTGGGGTACATTAACATTCATATAGAAAGTTGATGAGTTCACCATTCACCATTTTGTAGGATTCACCAAATACAGTTTTTATTATGCATGAGAAATATCACATTCATGTATGGCTTATTAATTACAGTACTTTAAGGCTTATAGTTATGATTTTTGTCTTATGTAGACTAGATGTGCCAAAGCTCAGTGCTGCACTTTAACATCAACGGTTACATCCACATAATCTTATTTACACTGCCAAATTAATGAGCACTAGCGATACTTTGCTTTTGGATGCAGGTTACATAGGATTTGTTGATACTGCCAGATGATAGATCAGAACTCTCAATGATACTATATACACATAAGCCGTTATCTACAGTATACCCATTCACTTCTTAATAGACACTGCACACACATTTCTCCATGGTTTACATATGACCTGAAAATTATTACTTACGTCTTAGTCAGACTGTAATGAGCAGTAATGGAGAAACATTGAGCTGTGCATTGATAAGAACATTTGAACATTTCAGATGAAGCAGAGAGGAGTGGGAGAAAGTTGAAGTAAGTTTCATACCTTTCTCTCTAATTGCATCTCTGACATAAAAACACAAATGACTCAAAGTTTCCTTCATCTAAACCAGGGGTGGGGAACGTCCGGCCTGCGGGCTGTATAAGGCCCAAGAAATCATTTGGTCTGGCCCTGCCAAGGCAACCACAGGGGTAGAGCTGGGCAATAATTCAATAACGATAATTATCACGATATAATTTTCCTTGATATAATTTTAACAAAAGTTCGGTAAATGTTCGATATATATATATGATATGTGCATGCTCACAAAATACTGCGCAAGTGCACGTGCGTGTTGCAGACTGGTCAGCTAACAGATTTGTTTAATGTTTCTGCTGTTTGCCAAGTGTTTGTTGTGTTCTTAAAATAAAGTTGTTTAATTTACCAATTAACTGTCTGGTTTCTTCAACTTTCACTCAGGAGAAAAAATCTGCCTTTAAACCTGAAAGAAATAATGATTTGACATTTATCATGATAATTATCGATATCGACTGATATGAAAAGTTTTATTGTGATAGTGTTTTTGGCCATATCGCCCAGCCCTATGCAGGCGGGACTCAATAAATTCAATAAATCTAGGGTCTTCTTTCATAGCAACATAAATTTCTATTAAGTGAATCATAATAATAACGTAAATTTTGAGGGACAAGCAAGGAACGTCTATTACGGGATAGACAGGACACATACGAGTACATGACGGGACAGACACGATAACTCCAATCCATCCTTTATCCACACGTCCACGATCAACAATCCTCGCGAAAACTGAATCTCAGATGAAGATTAAGGAAATTACAGTACACAGAAAAGACCTCAAGAGTTGATGATACGAACGTTGGATATGTTCCAAATCCAAGATGCAGGATTAGAACAGCGATCAAAGCAAAATAATCACGTCGCTGGCGACACACACACTGAATAGTTATTAAAACTTAAGTGGTGTGACATCCTACAAACGGCGACTACAAAGAAAAGAAAAGTTGATGCAGAGTGTCGATCTTTCCAAGAGAAATGGACAAATTATTATTTTTTTGTTGAAGTCAAAGGCAAACCTGTGTGCCAAGCTTGTGGCGATGCGCTAGCAGTAATGAAAAAAGCCAATCTGGAGCATCATTACAGCTCAAAACATGCTAAACTCAATGAATTGGGAGGCCAAATGTGTCTGGGTAAAATCAATGCTCTTCATTGCAACATCATCAATACCAGCTAACATCACACTCCTCACCAAAGAGAAGCAGTTCCAGCCATCACATTAGGGGTGAGTTAATTAAATGTTTGACCAAATATAGCAGGCTTATTTTTAAATTGATAATTTTGTATGGCCCGCGAATGATGTTATAAATATCCAAATGGCCCTTGGCAGAAAAAAAGTTCCCCACCCCTGATCTAAACTGTGACAAGGCTAAAGTCATGTTTATTGGCACCCCGTATTAATTTTGTAAAGCCAATGCTGTAACCCTATCTGAAGACGGTACTGTACCTGAGCTTCAGTCTAAATTGAAAAACTAGGGGGTGATATTTGATTCAGGCTAAACATTCAATCCACATGTGCAAAAAATTGTCAAAACATCATTATTTCACCTCAGAAATTCCTATGTTATCGCTAACTGCCGCTGACAAGCTGATAAACACATTTGTCTTCTCCTGAATTGACTACTGTAATGCTCTACTCGCTGAGGTTTCTAAATCCACATGGAACAAACTCCAGTATGTTCAAAATTCAGCAAGCAGAATCCTGTCCAGGTCTAGTGCAAGTGATCACATTACTCCTATCCTGGAGTCTTTGCACTGGCTTTTTGTTAGGTTTCTTGTCGACCTAAAAATTCTAATGCTCCCCTAAAGGTTCTGCATGGCTTGGCACCTCAGCACCTGACTGAGCTACTATCATCCTTCTCACCACCTCATGACCTTCCGCCTTCTAATTCTGACCCCCTTTCTGTCCCCCAAGCCTGTCTAAACTCTGTGGGTGACAGAGCTGTTATGCCCCAAAACTCTGGAACTCTATCCCTAATGATATGAGAGAGTCATCTTCCCTAAACTTTTTCAAATCCAGACTCAAAACCTTCTTCTTTATAAGGGCATTTAATTAACTGTTTCTGTTATACAGTCCTTTGCTCCTACAGTATTCAGTACCACCTTCTAATGTGTATTTTCATTGTGGATATCTTGTGTAATTTTTGTTGTTGTCATTCTGTAAAGTGCTTTAAGAAGCCACCTTGAAGTTTATTATTATTCATTATTTTCACTATGATTGCCAAAGGAAAAAAAAAAGACCTGCCACTTTATTTAATAACATCAACAAGCTTCTAAATCCCAATCCAATGATTTTTCAAAGCAGAAATCCCACACTTCAGTGCCATGAGT
This sequence comes from Lepisosteus oculatus, assembly GCF_040954835.1. NCBI lineage: Eukaryota > Metazoa > Chordata > Actinopteri > Semionotiformes > Lepisosteidae > Lepisosteus > Lepisosteus oculatus. The sequence continues at coordinate 39,824,304 of NC_090696.1, read as the reverse complement.
TCTTATACTGTACTTCTTTTCTGATAAAATCAAAGCAATTTGTGACTAGTTGTTACCTGTTGTTCATCTTTCTCAGGACTGCCCAGTGTCAGTAGCTGTTCCTCTAGTCCTATTCATCAACTAGCTCCTTCTAGAGAAGTTGAGTTATTGAGAAAGTAGTCTATAAATTCCACCTTACTACAGCACATGCAGTTTGGACACTTTGCGATTTGGCCTCATAAACAATGTATTCCAAACATTCCAGGATTCATTAACCATGGCTATATTCTGACTTCCATAGTAAATACCTCCTTAGCATCAGACAAGAATCCTTTAGACCCCTTCTGAAGAAATACAATCTCTGTCCTTTCCTTTAGGGAATTATCTATCCATTTGCAGCATTCCTTTTCATGATAAAATAATATATAATAAAAAAATAATAATAAAATATGTTAAAAAATGTTTACAATATTTGTCACAATTTCTTTAGAAGTATGTTCTAAAGACATTTCATTCTGGGCTTCATTCTGATCATGACACTGAGGCTGCTTGGCTGATAAGAATGGTCTCTTCCTATCAGCAAACTTTAAAATTGTTGTCCATTCTTTTAATTGCAAGAAAAGACCACTAGCTGTAAGATAAATTATTTTTGGTTATGTATGATTTCTCTGCTGCATTTGATACCATACATCATGAGATCTTGTTAAACATGCGTGCAGTTTCTTGTTATTTACTGGTCTGCCAGACAACAAACACAGTGGACCAATCTGCACCCATCTGATTGCATCACTTCAGTATTTAGATGTTTGCATTGGTTGCCTGTGAGTTCCTGCAGCGACTTCAAGGTGGCAACCAGAACATTATTTTCTTCATGAATCAGAAAAGTCTACATTCAAGAGCTACTGCAATTTTACAAGGTTGTTCATTCAGATCTGATAGCACGGATGTAATGAGTAGCCAGACCCTGAACCAAACCTCTGAAGCAATAGACTCTTTAAAAGAAAACCAGAAAGCTTATTTTTTTAGACATTCTTTTATAATTAATTGTAAGTGGATTTGTTTTCAGAAGTGTATTGTTTTGTTTCCACAAAAATGCTCTTAGATGCCTAGGTGTAAAGAGTGGTGTATTTAGAACCATCTTTGTTGATTTATAAGTAGTTGGAAATACATATTTCTATGTCTATTATATTTACTGAAATAACATAAATACTTGTACCCTCAAAGAATGAACATTAATTGGACTGAAGATCTCATATTCTATACCTTGTCCTTGAGTTTTATTCAATGTTTATGGCCCTGTGATGTTTTCAGATACGCCTTCACTAAAGCTCCAATCTCATTACCCTTTGGCCTGAATATGTTTATGAATGCAGTGCAATATTTTTTTGTTTAAAGACATCTTTATTGCTGTGAAATTAGTTCTCTCCCCAAGTGAAGATATTGGTACTTTTCAATCATCCTGTCTCTCTCTCTGCCATCACTCAGGTTTTCAGTCATTTTCTTGGAATTTGGTAAGAAGAAGAAGAAGAAGAAGAAGAAGAAGAAGAAAATGTCAGGAAAATGACTAGTGATTAGTTTCCATTTCAGGGTGCCCATCACAAAACAGACCATAATGTATATAGTTGTGCTTGGTTTTTGAGGTCTGGCTTCAAGGTAGTAACACTATTGCCAATGATGTGCAAATTATGTGCTAGCACAAACACTAAGTGTACTGCTTTCTTACGTCTAAGTCAATTCCATTTGTTATCTACAGTATATGTTTCAACATACTGTAATTAAACTGATCCGCAAATCTTTATTCATTCATCTAAACAAAGTACTCATGTTTTTGTAATTAAACTGATAAATAATTTGTAAACCAAGATAATTTTTTAGGTAGTTTTTTTTTCTCAAAGTCATTCGTAGAGTTAAGGTGTTTTGAAATCGCAGGCGGCACAGTGGTTAGCATTCCTGCCTTGCAGTGCTGGGGCCCTGGGTTCAGTTCTGGATCTGAGATGCTATCTGCATGGAGTTTGTATGTTCTCTCCATGTTTACATGGGGTTTCTTTCACAATCCATAGACATATAGGTTTATTAATTGGCTCTAGTGTGGGTGTGTTTGTGTGTGCCATGAGATGGAATGTAGTCCCATCCAGTGTATATCCCACCTTGAAATTGTTGCTTCCTGGGATAGACTCTGGCTCCCCCACAACCCTGACCTGGATAAAGAGGATGGATAATGGACAGGTTGTATAAGGAAAATGGATGGATGAGGAGCAAAACTTTTTGAACAAAAAAAACAGTAAGTATGGATATTAAAAAGGAGAGAAAGTTAAAAGTTCATCTACCTGTAGGGCATGTGAAAAGAAACATTTCCTCTTTGTTTGTGTCTATACTGTGATTTACATTGTACAGTACATTTAATGGGTTTTTAATAAACTAAATTATTCACTTTCACCTGAGCTCTGAAACACCATTAGAACATTATTTTTTTTATTACAATGCTATTGTTTGTCTGGGCCAAGTGTGCTGTATGTTAAAATCAACTGTTTTTAAGTGCTACCATTACTTTTGGTTTTATTTTATCAAAACTTTTAAGTTTTGTAGAAAAACACTTTGCCAAACTTAATACACATTGTGATTCAACATCAATGATACACAGAAACCACACTCTTTTATTAGCAATAGTTTTCCTGCAGTCAAATATCTTTGTGAAAGGTCAGAAAACAGTAGAATACTACATTACATTCCCATTTAATAGTTAATGTAAAAAAAATCTGAAATGTTTACCTTAGAAACAATCAATGCAGTTAGAATGTATTTGTGTTACTTTCTCTGTTAAGAATCTGCAAGAATTTTATTTTTGAATTATTTTTACAGATAGCATGTACTGTAAGTTGCAGTTTCAAGGACAGACTAAAAAACTAAGGAAACAGTATGAAAACTGTCCACAAATGTTTATTTTCTCTTTAATTGATCATGTGTGAACATGTGCATGCTGTACCTTGTTATTCTGCTTTTTCATTCCAAAAGAATAACTGATCTTCACCCTAAGGACAACTGCCATTACAAGCAGATACCACACATTTAATGAAATGTTCTCCTCAGCTTGTGGGCAGTTTCTTCTCTTCTATACCCTGGCTGGGATCCATCTCCACATAAAAATCCCGCAGAAGGCAAAATGCAACTCACCTGTATCAGAAAAATAAATGAGTATTTGGACAGCTGTTATCTGTTATTCCAAACCAACGCCCCAAAAAAGTATGTCCACTTTTCAGCTCCCCTAATCACTATTTTAAATATTTTTTCCTGCAATTGAGATAATAGATAATAGACCTTTAGTTGCCTAGGAAAACATAAATACTATACATGATGAGTATACTGGAAAAACTGTTCAGTACAGTATGTACTGCACATAATAGGGAAATTGGTTTTCCTTTGCATTTCCTTTAAGACAATAAAACTCAGTTAAATACTAAATTGCTCCAACTACTGTTTTTTGATACTTCTGGTGATGCTAATGTATGAACAATAGGCTCAGGAAAATGGCATTTGTCTTTTTTTGATAGCGTCAAGCCTATCCTTCACCTGTTATTTAATATCTCACTCACAAGTCGCCTACAGAACACCTGCTATTTTATGAAGCATTGATTTAATTGTTTTTCTCCCTCTCTGTCCAAGCTTTAGTTTCCAGCTGAGAAATTCTTGTCTCATGCTGCAGCTCATCAATAAGTGAAATGCACCCTGTCGAAGCTATGGGTGTCTGCACAGCAAGGATGTCTCCAGGTGCCCAGCAGGTTTCAAATCAGGTTGATTGCTCTTACTCTTTTTCTGTTCAGCTGAATTAGAGAGGAACTCTATTTCAATGGATGTCTGCTCTTCTGTGGATATCCCTTGAGCTGCATATCATACACAAAACAGTGGGTTGCTTGGCAATGGAATGCAGTACAGGGAGTAAAAGTCCAGAATGTTGTCAGAACTCTGAAGTACTGACCTGATTAGTTCTGTACTGTATGTGATTTAGTTGTTTTTTGTTCGTTTTAGCATTTTTAAAACTACAAATATTATTGAATGTTTTATTTAATCTTGGAACAGATCTTCTAATGTTTTTGTTATTCTGGAAATCCAGAACAATTCTGATGTTTTTAAAGGTTTACAAGCAGGAAGAAGCTTACCTATGCAAGGACAGTTATTTACAGTATCTACTGTATGTCAACACAGGATGCCCAAGCCACATTATCCTGTATCTCATTATTAGGCAGTCCAACAGGTTTTGTATTTTTATTGCCTATGGTCATAGTTTATTCATTAAGGTAAAGGAAATACTGTTTAGTTTCCAATACACTATGCAGACTACTTAGAGTAGAAATGTACCATCATAGGTAGCATTTGTTATATTTTATTTAATCAATTCCATTTGAAGGGTGTAAATATAAGGCTTATACAGTTTTGTTATACTGTACAGTATATATGCCTATGGAAATACTGTACATATTACAGCAGCAAGGTCATTTTAACTACTCATTTAACATACACATATATGGTTTTGCTCATTCATTCATGTGTTCATGATTTGTCAACTACATTTCAAGCAACTGGGAATATAAATTTCTGTTTATTTAGTCATTTAAGTGTTTTTTTCTAAACGTTGCATGCCATTTCTTTCTTATTGCAAAGATCTGAAACTTGTCAGAAATATCAAGGATCAAGTGTGACAAGGGAAATTGAATAACATCCAAACCTCTTCCTCCCCTGAACAAATAACAATGCAAGAAAGGCTCAACAAGGTGAAGATGGTTTCACAAAGACAATTTGACGCTTAACCTACAGGATGAAGTGTAGTTCTTTCATTGCTACTTGATTATTATCAGCTTCTATACTGTATTTCTCTTGTGACTAATCAGGCATTTTTATTTATGTGCTTTTTTGAATTCTAAGAGAAACACCCAGATGCAAAAGCTGGCTCTTGATAGGGTGATTTATACGTATATAAGTCATCCAATCACTTCCATGATTAACATTTCTGTAGCTGTGCATCCAATTTGCTTGTAAATGAAAGGTCCTGGATAGTGAGACTGTGTGAATGGCAGTGGAAAAGCATTTGCCATCAGGTGACACTTTACCCATTGGTGCGAAGTACATGAGGTGGTCATTTGCATAATGATTGGCATGGCATACAGTAGAGATTCTACAGGATAAAGTACTTTACATAAAATCATTCTACTAGTCAGGGAACAATGCAGTCTAAGTACTACAAATGCAGTGAAACTGACACCAGAGACCCTGCAGTCTCTTTACTATTCAGTCTCTGTTAAAAAAAGAGCAAAGACCAAGAGCCTTGGCTCTCCCACTCAGTGCCTTGCAAGATCACCCGAGCTAAACTCTGCAGATTTCTGACTGCATTGAATTTTAAAGAATCAGGTGTATTGTAAATATATCCCATCTCTGGCCACACTCTGAAGTGTCCATGACAGACAATTCTCAGTCAAGACCGAGTGGTTGTTGAATAGTTATTGTACTAATTGTACTGTGTTGTTTTGAATTTGAATTTTGTAGGATTTATGCTCATGCCCACTTACCATATGCGATTTTCGAGTAAAATAACATGAACAAGAGAATGTGAACATATAAGCAAGTACAGTAAATGGTGTCAGATGTGTTTTACTTGCAGGAGATTGCAGTACATTATAACCACCTCGAATATGTGTCTTTATAAATGTAAATACATATCTGGATTCTGCTACTGCCACTACTTCTGCTTTTTGATAAACTTTTAACCTGTTCAACACAACAAGCATCCAGTTTCTGCTCTATGAATCACTGGTGACAGTATCTCGGTATCTGGCCAAGCCTCAAAGCTCACCTTCTCAGCAGAAATGGTTTTAGATCAGAGGCAATGCTGTGGTTTTCTTGCCTAATCCTATTCCAAAAAGCTGCAGCCACTATTTTGTTTCACACACATAGCCTAACCAAATTCATCAGATCAGCATTACCAGAACACACTCACAGCACTCCACATTTCCAGAACCTTAGACAGTGGGGACCCTGCTTTTCTCACTTCTTAATATTTTACACAAGGTGCCAAATTGGACTTTCTCCTTCTTATGTCTATCAAAATGTCAGCTGTTTTCATTTAGATTCTGCAAGAATATTATCCTTTTTGAAATGAATGCATACAATACACGAAGCTTAGTCGTCTTCTGGGAATTTATACTTCTGTATTGATTAACTTATTCAGGGATCTCTGACCCTACTTAGATAATTAAGACAGTGCTATTTTTCAGCTTGTCTAGGGGAAATAATAAATTGAGAGTGTCATGACTTTATTTTGAGTGGCAGATTTCATTTTAAAAATGTGTCAAATGGAAATAGATTTTTATTGTAACCTAAACTTCTAATTAAAAAAACACAAAGCCATATTTTACTTTGAAGGCGTGTGTTTTTTAGAAAACTATTTCTCATAGTGATCGAGTGTTTTAAAATTGTATTGAAATTCATTGAACTGTGCATGTAGCATCAATGACTACTTAAGCCTTTCCATTCAATGGTGATGTTATTCCTAAATGGGCAGAAAAACAGCTACTTTTAAACACGATAAGCCACTGAAACTTCCCAGAGAACACAGCAAAAAAAATATGTTTACACAATACAGTATGTTAGTGTCTTTGAGTGATTCTGGAAGGCTAAACAGTTTACTTAATCTGTAATAAATCAAAGAGATAGAGAGCTGTTTGTGTTCTTTTTCTGATGAGTGTTTTTGTGAGACACAGGTTTAACTTGAAAAGAACTGCAGCCTGCCTGGTGCTGATCTGTTTGTGTTTCTCTTTTTTTATCACAGCTACAACAGCTTGTTTATTATCTATGTTTGCAGTCATCTTCCTGGGTTTTTGATATCTTTTCACTTTTATTTCAGAGAAGCCACTTCACTATGTATGTGTCTTTTGGTTCCAGGACTCCCAGTAAAGAGTATCATGCACTCGAGAAATATATCTGTGGAAAAAGGACCTTCATATACTGTTTTTTTCTAAATGCCACTACCTTGTGGTTTTATTTTTATTCATTTTTTCTTAGGACTTGGTATACGCTTTTACAAGTGATGTTATTCATGGGTTTCACAGGATGTACTGCAGATATAGACATTCTGAAATATGAGATTGGATAAAGGCATCAGTTAAATAAATAAAATAAATCAATAAAAAAGGACACTGCAGACATTAGCCCAAAATGAGCTCCATCCATAATGCAGTATCTCTGACTATTTTAGGGTTTTGAACTTTTAGAGGACAATAAGGAATATCAATAAGAATTTCTGCTGGAAAGGCGGCATGGTGGTGTAGTGGTTAGCATTGCTGCCTTGCAGTCATTCTCAATAAAGGGGTGTATGTATGTTCTACCCTTGTTCATGTGAGTTTCCTTTGGGTGCTCCGGTTTCCTCCCATGTTCCAAAAACATAATGGTAAAGTGACTTCTGGGACAATTAGCCCAAGATGTCAATGTGTATGTCTGTGTCTGTGTGCCTTCCTTGCAATGGATTGGCATCCTGTCCACGGTAAGCCCTGCCTTGTGCCTGTTGCTTGTTGGGATAGCTCCAGCTCCAAAATGACCCTGAATTGGATTAATTGCTACTCATTTTTGTTTTTAAATAGTGTTTTATTCTATTCCTTTATTTGAATAAATTCTATTGCTATGCCTTAGTGTGAATTATTTATCTAGGAAAATCATGAGAACATAAGAACGGTTACAAATGAGAGGAGTTTGGCCCATTTAGAGCATCTCACAGTAGCTTATTGATCCAAGGATCTCATCAAGCCATGTCTTGAAAGCTGCAGAGTTCCAGCTTACAAAACAGGGAAGCTAGTTCCATGCTACCACCATGTCTTTTCTATAACATGGTAACACAGTATTGTACACAGTATTCTAAATGAGGTCTTAATAGTGTATTAAACTATTAAAACACAACATCCCTTGATTTAAATTGTACTCTTTTAATTATACGTCCAAACATTTTTTTCCCTTTCCAGTTTCTTCTGCTTCTTATTTATCCTTGGTATCCATGAATAAATTATCTTTGGCCTTTTCTTTCGAGTCAAATAAAAACAGAAATAAAATTATTTTCATGTTGTTTTATATTTTTGTCGCAAGTCCCCTTTTGCTCCTCTGAACATACACGGTTTTTATAGCTAAGAATGCCATTTACACAATTTTCGTATGTTCCCATGTACACATAAAAGTAAACAGAATTAGAAAGAAGGCAAAAAAAGTATTTTCATAGGCTTTACAACTCTTTATTGCTTTATAAGTAACTAATTTTATTTTTTTGCTTTAGCTGTTCATGTTAATTGGCCAATGTTAAAATAGAATTTATCAAGTGATCGTGATATGGACTTGTTATTCTGTCCCTTATTCTTAATGAGCCAGAGTGCCTTATAGTCTAAGACTATTTTTATTTAAACAGTATTTTTAATATACTGTTCATTGTAAAGTTATATTAGATTTTTTCACTGATAGCAATGTTTACCAAAAACTCTTGGATGGGAATTCAATGCTTTTCCCTCTTATCTTGCAATAAAGAATTTCTGGAAGTCCTGACGATATTAAAGACAAACCCATGGTGAAGTAAAAAAAAAAAAGCTCCAGTATATTTTGCCAAGTGATTTCAAATGCTGACATTTTGAATGGCTTCTTGCAGTGCAACCACGAAACAAAATGTAATTCTTGCTGCATTGTTCCCCACAATGTTAGGGATCACAATTCCTGGTCATGTATAATATAAAAGAGAGTTAGAGTTGCCTGCATTCATAGACAAGTTCCCTTCTACTGATAAACAACATGGAAAACCTTCTTAGAGTTAATCACTGCTCTTGCTTTTTTTGCTTCCCCTATTTATTGTGTTCTGTGCAATAATGTCCCTGCAAGATTCTCCAGCACCCTGGCAAATCCTTAAACAAATGACACCTTTAGCCTTGTGCTGACCTTTTGACAGATGAGGTGTGTGCTGTAGATGCCTGTTAATGGAATGGCACTGTCAAAACAACAGTTCTCATATTTCACCACACCAATAACTTTTCTCCCCCCTTTAAATGTGATTTAATTGGTGAATTTACGATTCACGCAAGGAAAAAGGATTGCCCAGAAGAACATTTAAGACCCTCTCTATCATGCCACAGAATCCAGTTGAGTGGGCTTACCATAATCTTTACTCTTCACCAGCGATGCTTGATTCTGGAGAGCTACTGTATTTCACTTGTTCTAGGCAAGCTAGAGAACAGAGTTAGTCTGCTACACTTGGAGTGAAATGTGGACTGAAAAGAAATACCATACTTTTCCTGGACACATTTCATAATGTTACAGGAGAAAGCAGAAACAAGCAAACACATTCCACAGTTCAAGAGCAATAATGCATTTCTGGAGGCATTGATTTTTGAGTTGATTTAGTCATTGTAATCAACTTATAATTAAATCAGTAATGTCCCTTCAGAAGAGCGGAAAGACAGTAAAATCAGAGCACAACCTTTTATAAAGCCCAGATGACTGGATTTTTATGCCTGTTGTAATGTATAGAAAACAATTCTGAAAAATTTCTGCAGTGTTTTGCAAGATGAAGGACAAAGTTATTATATACATTGCCTTGGAAATGTTGTCATCCACTTCCAATTCCATCTAATTTGTTAAAATTACAAATTTTAAGTGATTATTTTTCACTGGTTTGAATTCTCAAAATGAACACTTTTATGAGCAAAGTCAGTAAATGCAGGAAAAACTGCAAAGTGCTGATTATATAACATATGATTACATAAATATTCACCTCATTTGCTGTGGCAAACCTAAATTAGTTCAGGTGTGCAGAATTACTGTGACAAGTCCTACAAAGGGCTCTACATGAGTATAGTAATAGGGGTTAATGTGATTTAAAAATAACTACACCTATCTACAGTATATAAAACTCCTGAGTCCGATAGTGAATTGGACAAGCAATTGGCATGTTTACCATTTCACTCAGAAACTGTGTATATCAGGCTGTTTCTCAACTGAGCAGCCAAAGAAGGAAGGGATGCCACTGTGATGCCAGAGACAACTTTGAAAGAGACACAGAGTTCAATGGCTAAGATGGAATTTTTAGAAATAATATCATACAATATAATATTGTGATAGTGTCAAAATGGAAGCAAACTGAAAAAAACTCATCTTAAATCCATCACAGTGTTTGCAGCAATGCATTTATGAAATACCTCAAATATATAGTTAAAGGTTTTGTGGTCAGATTAGACTAAAAAACATTTTGGTGTGAATGCAAAGCGACACAGAATATCGCCCAGTCAACCCCACCCCTAGTATCAAGGATGGTGGTGGCAACAACATAATATGGGGTTGCTTCTCATCAGCGGAGACTTGGAAGCTTGTAAGAGTGAGAGGAAAATAGATGGAGCAAAGAAGTTTTAGAGGAAAATGTGCTTCAGTCTCCTAAAAGACCCAACCCTAGGAAGAAAATTCACCTTTCAGCAGGATAATAACCCACAGCACAGGGCAGAGCTATACTGGAGTGGTCTAATAAGAGGAAAGTGAATGTTCTTAAGAGACCTAGATAATGTTCTCACTTGAATCCAATAGAACATTTCTGGCAAAACTTGAAAAAAGAAACTATTTCATGATTCAAGTCAAATATTTATTACCATTAACAGGTCTGTCTATTGTTAGACTAAAAATTCTTCTTACCCCAATGAATAGCTGAACTGTACCAGTAATTAGAATACGTATATTTCAGAGACCTCTTGAGACAGCACCCAGTTCACACAGCAGTGAGCAGCCACCCTTTTCTGAATAGAAAAAAGAAAAGCTAAATTTTGGTTTCTCATCAAGTCCTTAGTTTAGCCCGTCAATTGCCAGCTACATATTTCCCCCAAATATTCTCTTATGCTAAAATATTCATTATGATGGCTGTTGCTAATGGGAAACACAACACCACATGGTTATGTAAAAGTTCTAATACTAGAGAAAACTTCACATCATTTAGCGCGTCAATTAGCATTTTATCAATAGACATACCAGGATACCCCTGGGTTTGCATTATTTTGTAGTAGCTGCAGTATTTTGGCTTTATCCAGAACAGTGATGATTCTATCAAGGCCATGTTAATAAAAAAAATAAAATAAGATTCAGTTGAACTCTTTTGATTTATTACTAAGAAAATAAAAGAAAACCCCTGCGGGGCTGTCCCAGTCTTCCTTCTAATGTCCATTAATTCATTGCTATTTATAAAATATATAGTGCCACACCAGATGTAGAAGCAAAACACAGGAGTTCAATAGAATCAGAATAGACTCAGAGCTTCAGAGTTAAATAGTTGGACTGGTGTATGTAACATGATGCTTTCTTATAGATGCAGGAATATTTAAATTTCTGCCTCTGTGCATAAAAACCTGGCGCCAATTATATGTACTTATTAACATAGCATTTTTTCATTTTTGAGATAAATGCTTTTTACTTGTAAATTACCCCTGAGAATCATACCTTCTTCAAATTGCTTCTCTCTGAACTGGCCTACTCATTTACTCTTTTCTTTTCATCAGTCTTTTGATAATTAGTGTGGGTGTGATGCCTGTTCTCACCTCCCTATTAATCTGGTGATCAGATGTTTCATCAGTTTTTTTTATTTAACATTTTACTATTTTGAAACTTTATTATAAATCAAAAGGTGGCATAGCCAAGTTCTAACATTGTTCTCTTGAATAAGCATGAACGAGCAGGAAACTTTTCTCTTTCCCCACAATTGCCAGGTTGTCAGGTCAGACCTGCATGAGACATTCTAGTGTCAATTCTAGCTGACAACAAAAAAATGGCATCTGTACTGTTGATAGATGTTCCAGAAGATTGCTGGCAAACTGATGGATTATTTTAAGTGTATTTAATACGAAACCTGTTTGTTTTAATTGTGATTCCATAGTTTACATATTACTCAGAACAGTTGTGGAAACACAATAACAGAAACATGCAAGAACCAGAGGCTTATTAAATCTTTCTATGTTTCATGTTTTGCTGTCACTTGTGATTTGCGTTTTATTCTGAATTTCTTTTAATGGCCCCCTTTTATTTAATTGTCTTGTTCTGCAAATCCAACATCAAGATTTTTATTATATGAAATATGGCAGAAGAAATAAAACAATTTGTTGCCATTCTTATTTTGTATAGCCAGTTGATTAAAAATTCAGTCGCACTAGCTGACCACATCAACATGCAAAGAAATACTATCAGTTAAACTGCTGAAAAGAGGTCAGTCCTGAAAATGTGCAAAAAAATAAAGTGAGAAATGTGTTAGTGACACATGGTAAACATTTATAGTTCAAATGAATTATCAAGGCAAAAAATGTTTGAGTTTATTAGGGTTGGTCGATGTTGAAAAGTTTATAAAAAAAGACATTCCTTTCAGATAAATTTGTTGAGGTACTGCATATCAATTAATAAGTAAATTTAAATTAAATATTTGACCATTTTTAATTTATTCTGTTTTTTCTTACTTTTTTACAGATCTGATGAATTATTATTGTATCAACTTGTATCAAATTCTAAAAGCAAAGAACTGTGCCCTCTGATAACAGCTAAAATTGTATTTATTATATTTTGAGTCTACATACTTCGGTAATTTATTGAATGGTTATTTAGTTGAAAATATAGAGCAAACTCTAAACTAGTAATACAGGCCTTTGGAAAACTGTAAGAATTGACTATGCCATTCCGTGATCACTCAAAGAAAGAAACTTTAATAATGAGAACAGGGACATCTTCAAGTGATTTCATGATCCAGCACTGGGTTAGAGAAAGCACAATAGCAGTAGGGCAGTACTTTGCTTCACTGACTGCTAGCTATGGGGATCGCATCTGAAGTCATTTCAAAGAACCGCTTAATCTTATCCACATCGAAAAGGCACTAAAACACTTTTCAGCCTTACAAAACAGAAACCAGTTCACAGTCAGAGATGTAAAGAAATGTTACTAATATTCCACTTACAATCCATTGAAATTCTATTTTTGGACAAGGCTGTTGGGCTACCTAATGGAGTCACCTGGAGAATGATTGTCAGTCATTTCTCATTGTTATCATTCTGATTATTTTCTTGCTTAAACTAATTAATTACTTCTTGTACAGTATACTGTATACACATTTTGCCCTGAGAACACATGCCGTAGTACAGTACCAGCAATATACAGTATACAAATGCTAATATTGTCTTTAGCTGCTTACAACACCAACCTCTATTTCACATACTGTATGAAACATTGAGAGAACTGTCATTTAGAGGAAACATATTTAAGTGTTATTTAATGTATTATTTATACAATGAAAGTCTCTAGCCATATGATTATTCAAGTTGGGCCCATCCTGTTTATGGCGCGATTTCAATAACTCTTGAGGTAGTGACATCATGAGTTTGGAATGAGATGCATAGGAGAAAAGGGTGCATTAGGGCACTAGTTTTTAGAGTCTCTAGCAACTGGGTGTATTCACGTGAAGGTGTTCCAGTATAAACAATAAATGAGCAATTTTGATATAAATGACAAAACTTTCCAAAATATTATTGAATGTCTTGAGGATAAGTTCTAAAATCTTACTCATAAGCACAGGATGACAAAAGAGGGGAGGACGTGTAGACAAGATGGGCAGTCTGTATAAAGTGGTAGGCAGGATGACTAATAGACTAATACAGTATACAGTCATCTAGCCCTGAGGGCCTCTTGATTTCCTGGCTTTGAGCCCAGGGTTTTCCTTGTCTTCATATTAGCCATCCTGAAATGGATGGCAGCTATGCTGAAGTACTGTATAAGGATTATGACTGTGAAATTTAGCTGGGTAAAAAAAAATCCTGAAAAATGCAAAATGCAAAACCAACAAATGAAAGACTCTGTGGAAGATTAAATTTCTTTCACTAGCCATTTCAATATCCTGGAGAAATGCATTGAAAACACTTTTGGAATATTCACGTTGAGGTGTGAAATGAGAAAAAATGTTTGACTTAATTATATTTTTAAAAGGATTATTTTATATTGTCAACAGAAGTACAGAATAAAAGCACTACTTTTGCAGCCATTCAGAGTAAAGCACAAGTATTAAATATGAGAGGAGTACTTTGAATAGGCCATCACCTTTGGTACGTAACCTGAATAGATGTGAAAGTGGAAGATAATTTATATCTAACAGTCAATGGAGATTGTAAATGGTATCCATTTATAGACCATTGCTTACAATAGACACATTGCATTTTGGATGGAAAGGGCTTCCTTTTTCTAAAAACAATAACTACAGAGTATACTATATCTGTTCTTCTGTCATATCCCTGTACTTCTTTTCTCTCTAAGATTTAAGATAAGACTTCATTTAATATATTAAATTCTCATTAAAAAGCAGAGCTTTCTATGACAGTAATGGTTTTTCCGACGAACCAAAATGCTAAAACCTGATCTTCTGCGCTCTGCAAAACCTGTTGTGAGCAAAAGAAATGCAAAATGAGAGGAGGGCCACAGGTTAGCATAGCTACTGCCCCTTTAGTTGGCATGAAAGTTCTGGTTGAACAGAGGCAGATAAAAAAGTTCCAGTACAGTGCCTCTCTGCAAGAATTAAGACTGTTGCCAAGTGTGAACTTGAACTGCCACACTGTGCAAAGGCTGGAGGGTTGCTTTCAATGCAGCAGAATAATGAGGGGCGGCGAAAAGATTTGGGAAGCATGGGTAATTGACAACATAATGGCGGCGAGGGGACAGGGGAAAATGAGATAGTTTGGACACGCTGACTGAGTGAGCCTACTGCCAAGAATCATGTAACAAAGGGAGACAATCAGCAACATAGGAAGAAAAAACCGAAAGCACTTGACATCCCTCACCAGTGGGCGAATGTCGCTAAGATTGATGGAGAAGAGCAGCAAGGGGGCAGGAGACTAGGAAGTGTGGAGACGGGATGATGAGCTCACAGGATTGTCTGTGGTGACCCCCTGTCTGCAAAACTGATATTGATGATGATGCAGAGTGATGGGGAGACAGTTTAGTTTAATCTTTTTCTGGCAGTGAGACTCTAATAGTTCCTTGTGATTAAGTCCAACTGACCATATGGTCTGTAATCTCACCTCCTGGGTAAATGGTTGGCCACCTGTGCTCTGGCCATCAGGGTGCAGCCTAACCAGATAACACACCTGCATCACTATTCCTCCTGCTGTAAAGAGGGAGTCAAGGACAAAAGCTGGAACTGAACAGATTGATGACACAGCTACCAAATGAAAAAGTAATTAAAATTGCCTGCCCGTAACAAACTATGGACATGTATATTGTAGTATATTGTTCAGTTGAAAGTGTATAAGCACAGTATAACGAAGACTCTAATATTCTAGTCTTTTCTGGGTTATCTTGCTAGTAAAGTGCTTACGGCAATTCCAAATAATCTGATGTCATTTGAGAGGCCTACTGAAGCTTTAAACAGATATGCGTGTTTATATACAGTATCTATAGTGTGAACTCATTTTTTTTGTTTCTTTTACTTTCAAAAAGCATAAATGGAAAAACCTGCTAAATCTACTCCTCCACTTTTCTACATGGTCAACTCTATGGGATTTCACTTTGCCACCCCCATCCCTCTACTTCCAATAAAAGTCTGTTTGCTTTAATAAATCCTTCTGTTGCATAATCAGGTCTGCCTACTTAAATGAGTCCTTGAGCATCTCCTGCTTTAGAGCTTTTTCTGATTATTTGTGCCTACGGACTGTAATATGTATCATTCTGTTCTGTGCGTGCCTCTGCAGTGTTATGGATTATCAAATAATTTTTACTGCTCTTGTTAACAGAAACATTCTAAAATTCTCATCTTTCTAAGATTTTGCTCTTACCATTGCAAGTGTACTGTGATAAGGTATGATGATGTCTGTTCACGTTTAACAAACTGACAGAGATATGAGGACGCTCAAAATGCACTTATATTCCAATCTGTAACTTTTGGTTGCTAAATCACAGAAAGGGGGTTTATGACCACATCCCAATGCTTGGGTATTATCACAACAACCACAAAATAAGAAACAGATATACAAATAATAAAATCCATCAAAACAATACAGCTCTGCATAGAGCCATAGTACGTTGGATAGCCTTTCCCACCTTAAGTGCCTCACCCCATGCCTTAAACAGTACTTGAATTTCAATGTTTTTCAGCTATTTCATTTCCTAACCTTTTCTTTCTCCTCACCTTTTTATGCGACTCTGATAACATGTTGTTATTTTTCACCCTACAGAACAGGAGATTGGACTGTCATAATCTATGGCTGTGAGTTATAAGTATTACGCGGAAATCGGTACAAGTGATTTTTGGGGGTTTCTGTATGTGTGTTGGACACGCAGGGAGAAAAATAACTGCTTACAAGGAGTTGACATTGTTTCAGCAACACAGCTAGATTCATGGAGACAAGCCAGGAAACACACTATATAGGTCTTGCAGTTGCAGCAAAGCTAGAAGTGGAACATATATTGTATGAATGAAGCTCACCTTTCTTAAATTGCCTATAACTGTATTTGGTTTGTTTTTAAAAGTTATTTAGAAATGGAGCTAAATTGAGCTAGGAATTGTATTAATTAATAATCGAGCAGAATGCAACAAATACCAATATCAAAAGAATCATATAAATCACTGGGACAAAAAGTAAAGTTTTATTAGGGGACTGAAATTGAGAAAAGGCATCCAACCATGAAATCAGAATATTTGTGCTAAGTAGATTAGTGCAAAATTAATTAGCCATACTACCTTCTCTTGGAAAAGTTCCAGAGATTAATTCAATCAAGTGCAAAGTACAGTAAGTGTCTCCCAGTGTCAACCATTCTGACAAAAATTGCACTTACAAATATCCTAAACAAACTTGTTAGATTTCTTATAAAAGTAATACACGGGGCATAAAACCTGGTGTATTTAGATTTTTGGAAGGCTTTTAATAAAAAAGGGATTTATTTTTAAATGATTGGTGGTATGCATTTGGGGAAATGTGTTTGGACTGAGAATTGGGTAATAGATAAAAAACAAAGTGGACAGATAAGGGGAGACTTTACAAATTGGATATTACTAATGCAATGAAATTAGCGGAGTACCGCAGGGATGTGTACTAGGACCACTGCTCTTCCTAATTAATATCAATAATCTTAATTTTAATTATAATCCCTTAAATTTATATAGCACTTTTAAAAGTGCTTTACAGGTAATGGGGACTCCACTCCCCCACCACCAATGTGTTACACCCACCTAGACGATGCAATGACAGCCAAAGTGCATGTATGAGCAAAGTATGCTCACCACACATCAGCTATCAGTGGGGAGGGGAGCAGAGTGATGAAGCGAGTTCATAGATGGGGATTATTAGGAGCCCATGATTGGTAAAGGCCAATGTGAAATTTAGCAAGGACACCAGGTTAACATCCCTACTATTTTCGGAAAATTCCTGGAATGTTTAATGAGTCAGAACTTCAGCTATACAGTACATCTCATCTGATGGACGGCTATTTTTTTACAGTTTAGGGTCTCAGGCATTAGGACCCACACAGACCACAGGGTGAGTGTCCTACTGGTCCCACTGACACTTCTTCCAGGAGCATCTTTAACTTTCCCAGAAGTTCTCCCATCCAGGTACTGGCTAAGCTTATACCTACTGTATAGCTTCAGTGGGATGTAAGTTGTGAGTTGCAGGGTGAAATAGCTTCTGGCTGTTGCATGGTGATATACTGTAGCTGATGGCAATTTTGGTATAATTATTTAAAAACAAGTTTTCAGACATTAGCAAATTAAGAAAATTAGCAAATACTATGTAAGCAGCAAATAAAATTTAAACTAGGAAAATGACATGAAATTTAATGAAGGCAAGTACAGGATTTTTGCATGCAGGTTTACATATAAACACAAACTATATATGCAAATTGAGAAATGAAGAGGCTATATATAAATAAAACAAGAATTAATATTAACACTTGATTTATATCTTCAATACCATGCTTGGGCAAAAAAAAAGGTAATTTTGTAAAAAAATGATTTCATAGCTGAAAATCAGCTTAGCTTCCCAGGTGTTTATAGAGAAGGACACAAGAAAAATCTAGATAGATCTCAATGAGGAGCTTAGGGCTGGGTTTGTGTGTCTGTTTCACCAAGACCTATCTTTTCAAAATCACCTGCTACAGCCATTTGGTGACAGTGAGAGGGTATTTTCTTTGGAAAAAAATGTACAAGAAATGCAGTATTTGGAGTGAAGGAGTTGTCCCTTGATTCCATTCTGACTGGAGGCAGTTCATGGGAAATACCTTTCACCAGGCTGAGTACTGTACCCTTTGAAAACAGATTAAGGTTCTTAGAGAAAGGCCTTAATGTGCCAGTAGCCATATCACCCTGCAACTCACAACTGGCAACCCACTGCTGCTAAGCAGGTGTGAGCCTGGTCAGTATCTGGATGGCTGACCTCCTGGGAAAAACTAAAGTTGCTGCTGGAAGAGGTGTTAGAGAGGCCAGCAGGTGGTGCTCACCATGCGGTCCATGTGGGTCCTAATGCCCCAGTATAGTGACGGGGACACTATACTGTAAATAAGCGCTGTCCTTCGGATGAGATATAAAACCAAGGTCCTGACTCTCTGTGGTCATTAAAAATCCCAGGGTGTTTCTCAAAAAGAGTAGGGGTGTAACCCTGGCGTCCTGGCCAAATTTCCCATGCCTCCTAATAATCCCCTTCTATGAATTGGCTACATTATTTTGTTCTCCCCTCCCTCCCACTCCGACGTCAGGTGGAGTATTTCTTGGTTGCAGTTAATGGCAACGTCAGCTCAAAGATTTGGTTCAAACCACCAAATGGAGACTGGTGTGCCGACAAGCGAACCCTGCTGATGCGGGATTAACGCTAGGAAAGAGAGAGAGAAAGGCCTTAATGAGGAGGTTTCCCACTTTACTAAGAGTCTTCAATTTCATAATAGATGTGCATACTGTACAAAGTACTGGGAGAAGCAACAGATGTACTTAATGGGGCACTTTTCATTATGTATGGAGTAAGGCTACATTCCACACCCCTGTCCTTATGAGTGGAATGGAAAAGATGCAGCCGAGGACAAGAAAGAATATAAGATCATATGACCCAGTTCACAAACTGGAAGAATTTCCCCTCATCTGTGGAGTGTGAGGAAAAAAAGGAGTCTGTTCCTTAAAGAAGAGAATGGGAGCAAGAAGATATCCCCAAAACTACCTGGGAGAGGTGGATGAATGTACTGTAAATATATTACTGTGTTCTGAACTAGTACTGAGAAAGGGGTTAGACCTAAGAAGATCCCAGTTCATTGATTGGGCCTCCAGTCAAACTGAGAGGAAGAAAAATGCTGACTTGAACAACTGTCAAGAGTGCACCAAACTGACCAGAGAGACAAGTGAGATGAGGGAATGAGTGTAGTCCAGCCAGGTGAATGCACACTGCAGAGGCATGTGGATGAAGAGCTGAATAAGTCCCACAGTTGCTGCCTCCAGACAAAACTGGAAAAGGGCAAGCAACAAATCTTCTCTGTACACCACGTTATAGGCCAGGCAGAGAAAATAAAACAAAGGATAACTGTTTTAACACTTCAGAGAGAGATTTTCCATACGGAAATATAAAAAAACACGATCTTTTTGTGAAAACTGGCTAACAAAAACACAGAGAATACTAAAGAGGTCTGCTCAGATCATGAAGAATGTTATGGAACACAGCTAAGATGGTGGCAGAGATGAGGCTACCGATGCCTTTTGCTCTGATCTGAAAGATGGCAGTGTAGCAGATTTTAGGCAGAGTATCAACAGTACACCATGGCTCAGGTTGAAAAAGAAGGCAGTTTGAAGTACTTTCGGAAAAGTGAGCTCCAGTGTCTGTCTCCAGATTAAATTTGATGTGACTGTCCAGAGATGGAGGGAATCGATGAGTCACCTTTGTCACTGTGGCCTGTGCTTGAGGGAGAAAACTTCAGTTCAAGGAAAGGACTGCCAGAGAGCCTTTTGAAGGCGACACCCATAGGAGGTTACACTATCACCCTAGACTTGAGGTAGGAGATGAAAGAGATGGCTGAATGTATAAGAGGACAATAAGAAAGGGTAAGAATGACTTCTGCAAGAACCACAGCCACAGGCTACCAATTGAAGAAGAAGAGACAAGACCTGCCATAACCCCCCCCCCCTAAGTAACAGGAAGAAGCAGAAATAGGTCAACTGAGAAACAGCTGCAAAACTGAGAAAGATAGTGAGAAGCCGCCTGAGCGTTCCCCAACAGAGAAGGAAGAAGAAAAAGAGAAGGGAGATGAGGTGCTGCAATACCCAGAAAAAGGGATGTTGTACCTCCAGAGTGCCCAGAAGGGGGAGCAACATCAGAGCCACAGATAGCAAAATACCTGCTATCACTGCTGTCCTCATTGTCCCAGAAAAGGGGACTGTTGCTGACAGGTGTTCCAGGAAAGTAAAATACAATGGGTGCACAATGCAGGTGGAAAAAGGCCAGCAGTTTCTCCCACCTATCTTCCTGTTTCTTTTTTCATCTAAGTAGGAAGTGGTGGTCTTGAAATGGCAGATCTTTGGTCATCTGATGGTCCTCATGATTGGCAGAATATATAAGAGGGTAGTAGGTGAAGACAAGACAGAAGGGTCTTGTTGGAACCACATTGTCCAGAAGACAGTACAGAATGACTTGCCATCCTCAGTCACCTGCCCAATTGGTAAAAGACAGTTGGTCTGGCAATATTTAAAAATTAGGAAGCAGAGGCTTGCAGTTCACTTTTGGTCTAGGAAAGGAAAAGGAGAAAAACAGACTTTACGTTTTGGAGCCAGTAAGCAGCTTAGCTGCCCAACTGTTTATAGAAAGAGACACAAGAAGAATAGGAACAGCTCAAAGAAAAGCTTTGGCGTTTGAGTTTTTACTCACATTGTACAATGATTTTACTTTATTGCAGCATTTGTGTGTCTGTTTACTGGTATATCATAATATGTTTCAAAAGCAAAGGCTTAAATGTTCTTTGGCCTTTTGTAGAAAAGAATTATTGGTAGTAAGCCTGCTGAGGCAAGGTAATATGTGGATGAATATTCACAAAATGTATCCCCTTTAGATCAAAGCCACATCTATCTGAAGACAGGTTCACAAGCACAGGTAGTACTAAATGGTCTGATCCAACCTTCTGCTGATATCACGAAAACAAAAAAGAAGAGGTAAAAGTAAAATATATTCCAAGTGTAGAAATGTGTCTGGTAACACTGCATGCCATTTGCTTTTTGGGAAGTTGCAAAAATACTTTATTTGCAGTGCTTTTTCATAAAGAAGTGAAATTTTTCTCTATTTAATTTCTCTTCATTCTATTCTTTATTCCTGGTTGTACCACAAGTATTTGTAATAATCATTGATTTCGAATAGCATCCAGACACTTTCTAGAAATTCTGTTGCGGTGTATCTCTTTTGTTTTCCTTTTTAAGATTCATACAGTCCAATGTGAAAATTGTGTTTAAACTTCTAGATACCAATAGGCTACAGACTCTGCCAAGCACCTACAGTTGATGCTACCTAAAGGTATCAGAGAAGGTTGGGATTAGGGTGGATTTTCAGAGAAAAGCGAGGAGGGAGCTTTAGGTATTGCTGCCCACGCGACAAGCAGTCAGGCGGTATGAACATGCCTTGCTCTTTTCTCCCACGCTGTACTTTTCAACTTTAATGAGTTCTGAAGATACACACAAGATACTGTTTTTTACTCACAAACAATTCTGTCAATAGTATTCTGTTTATATAAATTTCTTGTCTGTAAAATGTATTTTGCAGAAAAGGATGTGTTTTTTTTCCCCATTGAGAAAGCATGATAAACAGAAAAATGTAGACCTGGAATTGTCATGTTCCAGAATTTAACAAGAAGAATACACTTTCGCTGTCTGGAGTATCAGATGCTGTTATATATATATAAACCTCTTCAGCTCCTGTCCTCATCAGCACATTTATGTTAGGGGAACTCTCAAGCCAGTTGCCATTGAGATGGAAAACGCACAGCTTTAAGTATGATACCTTGTATGGGCCAGCAACTAGAAGGTTTTTCCTTATTCTAAGGAGTCTGCATGGAGCAGTAATCCTTTTAAATTTAATTTATTTAATGTTTCAGATGGGGAATTTCAGTTTAAACTCTCAAAGAAATCAAAGGAAAGTATAATTTCCTGCATCACACAAATGTACCATTCTCAAATTTGGATTAATATCTGAAATAAACCTTTCTCTTTCACTATACTTCACATTATATCATCTATTAGAATATGTAGTAATACTGTATAAGCACCTGCACCTGTAATTGTCTTTGGTGCTTCCTTCTGTATAAGGATCAATTTATACTGTGAAGGAGATGATATACTGATTTTTTTAGCGTCAAAATGCACAGTGAAGGATTTCCAAATGATACTTTCAAAGCATATTGTTTCAATATGTTTATTAACTCTGTATCATATAATAGGAGAAGCTGACATTTCAGAGCTTAGCTTTCATCCACACAAAGAGACAAATTTTTGTCAGCATCCCCAAATCCTTTTTAATTAGGTGCACTTGCATATTACTTTTAAATGTAGAGCCAGAGGAAAACAAAAGGATTTGAAATTGAATATATAAATGTATCTATTTCCCACAGGATAGTACTATTTGCATACTGCCCCATGTTAAGAGTCATATACAGTGAGTATGAATATAGGAAGAGAAATGCTTCACAATATGACTATTTACCACTGATATCTGTCATTCTGTTTTCCATACTTAGCAGTGTGCAGGGTGTGCCCAGCTTGAAATCTGATATAAATTCAGCTGTCTTCTTGGAAATCTAAAGTTGTTCATTACATTTTCTAAAATGATAACAGTGTATTTATTCTGCACAACCTTTTATCAGAAGAATAGTTTGCTATGTTGACAACAACAGCAAAAAACTTTCAAAGAGAAGAAAGGCAAAAATATTTCTGTACAATAACAAGGACAGAACAGCTTTGGAAATAAATACCTTGAAATTGAAGCAGGAAGGGAAGACATATATGATTGCCATTTAAAGATAATGAATTTTCAGCAATGTGAAGAAATTAATTGTCAACAGAATTTTTATCCAAGTAGGTCTTGCAGTCTTACGTTCAAAGAAGTCACGAATTGTACTTTCAAAAGTTAGACTGCTCAGTTATAACAAGAACAAGAACAGGAATTTTCAGAATATAAAAATAAATATAACTATCAAGAAGACTGGGTTCTCCTTTTCAAGGCCTGGGTTTCTGTTATAGCTCACATAAGCATTATAAATAATAAGAACAATACCTATGACACTGGGGTCTGGGGATAATCTACAAAAATTCTAGTGATAACTCTTTGCTTTGCTATGCTGATTACTTTATAAATGGTGACATTGCGCTGCATTTTGAAAGAGACCTATTCCCAAGGCGATTACTAGTACTGCAGTCAGCATTATTCCTTCTTCCATCAATGTAATAGAATGCTGGTCTCGTTACAAATGTACAAAATACGAGGCACACATTGGTATTCAGTATCACCATTAGTTTAGTCACTGGAAAGGCTTAACTGTCCCTTCCTAGGATGATAACAAACTACTTAAAACACTTAACACATTAGGGAATAATTTTGTGTGTCAGCTTCAGTAGAGCACGAGTGATGTCACTGTTGAACATTCACATTGGTGTATACCGGACATTAGACTGTTCAAATATCTGGATCCAAATGTCAAAACCAATACCTGTGTGTGGAAACTGGGAATTGTGTGCTGTAGGAGGTGATGTCCAGTCCTGATTACTTGGTTGTTAAACATTCCATGACACTATTCATAACAGTAGGTGTCCTATTCCTGGTATCATGACTAAATTTCACTTTGGAGTTGCAGCATATGGCTTACTGTATCTCCATTACCCCCTTACTTCACTTGGTGAAGGAATATCTCCCCTCCGTCCCCAAACCATTGCATGGTCTTGGTGCTGGCTCACAATGTCTTACCCTGGAGGGTGATACACATTAGTGCTAGATGAAGGGGGGGGCTTCCTATACTGTATACACAGTGATCTGGGAACCTTGGGATGAAAAGCGCTATGCAAATTATATAAAATATAGTTACAGTTTAAGGTGACTGAGAAGTGTCTCTTAGATTTTAGATAATGTTTGTGACACTTGGCTGAGTAAACCCTTCTAGCTTCAAAGCCTAGAGGTCTGGGTGAGGTCTGACTGTCAAGGAGCAGTACAGACACACACTATAAAAGATCACATTAATAGAACAAAGGAGAAGGAAGAGAGATGGAGAAGAAACAAGAAGCAGGGAACAAGGAGAGGAGAGGCAAGAGTGCGGAAGAGTTGGGATTTGAAGCTTGCATCAGGCGAGAGCCCCTATTTCATGATCATCAAGACCAAACCTCAATGGGGCTAAGTATTTGAACCTTGCTAGAGCATGATATTCAGTGTTTTTAAAGAGAACTTGGGTTTCCTGGGTAAAAGATACCTCAGTTAGAAAATCTATCTGGCTTAGGGTGCATTTTTATGGATACAGATATACTGTAGGCTCCCATTTATTTTGTGGCATCCAGGGTGAAGAGAGAGAGAGAGATTTAACTGCAGGTTGCATTGTATTTAGTTAGAAGGCATCTGATATTTTATGTGGTCTCTGTAGGCGTTAAGACTTTAATGCTTAGTAGCAGTCTGGGGTTTTCTTGGTGACCAGAATGTTAGGCCTCTGAAATGCCTTGTTTGTAAATACTGTACATAAAGTAACTTGTATGTTGCATGTTTTGTTGTGAGGAGTGTAGTATGTGTCTTGTCATTGTAATAAATATTCGTTTAACCAAGTGTGCCTCCTCTCACCAATGCAGAGTCAGAAACAAAGAATTCACATGCCTCTAATTGTACCAGGCCCTTGGGTATATTGTAGAGAAGTTACTAACATGTTGTGAGATATGAATAATTATTTCACTTATCGACTAAACTGTTCTGTCAAATCCTGATTTTCACTATTTTCACACCCCCCATTTGTAACACTATATAATTATAATAGCATATATTTTAATCTGAAAAGAGTAAACATAAAATCAAAAATCTAGAAGTTATTAGGATGACAAAATGATGTATACAATCCAAGACACTGGGAATCGGAGACAAATGTACATTGACAAGTTCCACAAGAATGATTCACCACATGGACGTCTTTGGCTTGACGGCAGAGCATTTCAAGTGTATTTTCTGGAAGATAGGCAGGTGAATGGGCATTTCATAAGGTAGTAGCTACACTGTTGAAGCTGTATAGTTTGCCTTTAGAGCTAGGTTTTTCCCACACAGCTTCACTGATGGGAGCTCAATGAAAAGCATTTCAGACAGCTTGTCAACCAGCTGCACTGTAACACTAACTACTGGCAGAGAATTATAAAGCCAGGCTGCTCCCTGTGGAAGGTGCATAATTGTCTTCTCAAGATTATTACATTTGATCCTGCTGTTTAGAATGCTTTCCCAAACATTTTTCTCTGAAAAGAGGAAATTGATAAGAATTCTTATTATAAAAAAGCAGAAAAAAATCAAAATAGGTCACATACAAAAGGCATGAAACCCTTAACTTTTAACTCAGTTTTGCAGTGGATGGTACAATTGCTTTGACTAGTCCATGGATATATTGCATGTGGCAACATGCAAATGATATTAATATAGCAATGGAATTTGATAACTGCCATCAGACTTGACTGAAAGATAGGATAGATCATTTGAAATCGCCTATAGACTATTGTGATATGGAAATACTGTGGCATGGCACAAATATTTTGCGTCCGCTTCAATAGATTGAAACGAAACAATTGCACACCCCTCTGTTCTGTCAAGGTCACTTTTTCAGTCTTATTATCTGTGAGAGAAGTACTCTTGTCCAACTGTTAGAACACATATCAATTGGCTTACCTGACATATGCTGTGATTGACAATGCTTTGCTTAATATACTCCGTGCTGAGTCTTTATACACATGGCAGGAAGCAGAGGATCATTTTTGCCATGTAACTCAAAAATTCTCTTTTTTAGAATTGGCTCATCTCTTGATGTCAATGAGCACAGAGGGATACCAAAGTTATTTATAATTTGGTATAGTGTGTGCACGGTGTTGGTTCTTAGAATTAAAAACAATGAATCTAAAGAATGCAGTGGCGCATGTGTTAGTATTGCTGCCTTACACTGCTGGGTCCCTGAGTTCAAATAAAGAGAGGGGAAAACTGGAACATACAAGACTCAGGCTTTGCTTGTTTTTTTGCAGCTTAATATAACACTTCCAGAGGGGCTGCTATCTGTGTGGAGCTTTTATGTTCTCCCCGTGTTTCCTCTGTGTGCTCCAGCTTCCTCCCACAATCCAGAGACATACTGTACTGCTAGGTTAATTGGCTTCTGGGAAAAGTGTGTCTGTGTGTACTGTACCTTGCAATGAACTGGCATCCAAGGTAGGTACCCTGCCTTGTGTCCATTTCTTGCCGGGATAGGCTCTGGCTTATGATTTGGAAGAAGCCATTAGAAAATGGATGGATGTAATATAAAGAAAGATTTACATGCATTAATAAGTCTTTTTTGCAGCAAAACACATAATTATCATTTAGGCCAATGTTCTTATAATTATTATCCTTGGATTGTATTCTAGATTCATTGTGCCGAATTTAACCTCAAAGTTTCATCTCGAAGGGAGCATGTTTTAAACCTACAGAAGTCATAGAAAAAAACACACATAGCACTAAATTGAGAAATCCAAGGCTACTAACTGTAATGCAACAGAGGCTCAGGCGGGCGCCCTTGCCGCATTAGGTCAGCCCCATCCCGACTGGAGGCTCGAACCCGGGACTCCCGTGTCTCTCTGCAGCAACCCAGCCCCGTGGGCTAAAGAGAGATCTCTTTACAGCCCAGTAGCTGTAGTCCTGCTATCACAGGGAAGGGCGGTGACATTACCTGCTCTGGTACGCCGGCTCTTACACAGTACCTGTCGGCCGTAAGCGTTACACTCTCCCCCGCTTAAATCGCCGTCCCCGGCGAAGGGCTATCCTACCCTGCTTCTGACACCAATGTAACGCAACGGGGGCTCAGGTGGGAGATCTCTCTTTAGCTCACGGGGCTAGGTCGCTGCAGAGAGAGGCGGGAGTCCAGGGTTCGAGCCTCAGTCGGGATGGGGCCGACCAGATGTGGCAAGGGCGCCCGCCTGAGCCTCCGTTGCGTTACATAACCAGTAGTTGAAAAGGATATGCGTTCAGCAAAATAATAAGTCAATCAAGTGGCAGGTCAAATATGGAAGCTGAGTAGATTTTTAAATTTAATAAAATATAACACAAAAGACATGTTTCTCCCACCACACAAATTTTCTCCAAAGTGATAATCATCTTCTAGTTTCTGTCTAGGAACCCCAAAGAATTCTAGAAATAAATTCAATATAAATAATATCAGGATAATCCAGGATCCAATTGCACCAGGAGAAGGAATGTGGAGACTTCCAATACAACACATCAGTAAGCTTTTACTTGCAGTCAGACTTTTCTGCAAGTAAAGTTTCTGATGGTGTGAGAGGCCTATATTAAAATCCCAGTCTAAAAAGAATACCAAATTAAAAACATGGAATATTAACATGTCAACTTCATAACTTATTGTTATTGTCATGGTGGGGCTGACTGCGGAGGATTGGGATCCTATGCGGTGCTCTTAGGAAGGATAACCGCTAGATGAAGGCGTAGTCGGAGCAATAGCGAAGTCCAAAATCAGCCAGGATCAGCATTTTGTGGTTCCTCACCATTTCACACAGACAAGACCCAACAAACAAAAAACAATTTATGGAGAAACAGGAAAAAAAGTAAGCAGGAGCTCCAGTCTTGTTCATGCGATCCCTACCTCATGTGCAATTTACATCCGTTACTGTTTGATTAAATGTCTCAGTATAACTTGCTGAACGCTACTAGTTACCACAACTCTCTCCTTATTTCTATCCCATTTTGGCATTCTGGATGGCTTTGAATTTGATAGCTAAAATCAACTACAGATTGAATACTTCAGGAATGGTGTAAGTCCCGAGGCTGGTCCCTTTATCTGCTTCCAATACAGAGGGCAGGTTATATGTAAGGATTATATTTTAGAGATAGGTCTTGATTGAAAGTGTACCTCCACAAATGTACCTCCAGGCAACAAACCTTTTCTAATGCAGCGCATGTTTTGGAGAGGCTCATACAAGTGAATGTAAAAATGACACTTTTCTGCCGTAGTGCACTTCATTGACCTCTAGCCAGGGGACCTTTTAGATTGCCTACATTTTGCACCGTGCTGCAAATTCAGCTGCAGTTTTACACAAGCAGTTACCACATCTTGTATTCTCAGAAAGATGTATTATCCAGTGTGTGCATCAGAATACATTGCTCTACAATAAATCCATAAGCAGAGTAATCTGAACCTCACTCTCAGAATGCATCCTAAAATAGACTGCTAAAGTGCGGATGTGCTATACTATTTATAAAACTGTAATGAAGACTTCACAAAGGTGTGCAGGGATTTCATTGTACTGATTGCTTTAACAATCACACCTAAGTAACACTACCTCTAGTTAATTATGAGGAGTAACACCCCTTTACGCTCTGTATATGTCTCATCACAACAGCAATTAAATCAGGAGTTTGGGTGTGATGTATGTTTTAACAATGGCTGTAATTAGATCAGTAATGCAGGAAGATATCCAAATGTGAATCTGTACCAAACAGACCTTCGATATCAGCTAGAAAATCCTGTATCTAAGATTATAACCTTATTAAGATGAGAGCCCGATCATTCATACCTTGCTTCCCATTTATATTGAAAGTCTCACCCTAGTGTGGTTTTCCTTCCAGAGGAGCTTTTCTCACTCCTCATCAGATTTCAAACACCCAACTAGCCTGAGCTAGATTGTGGGGGTGGGTGGATTGCTTAATGGTCTTTCTGATAACCAGCCATTCTCCACTGCTGCTCAGTGAAACACAGCTGTCAAACAGGGAAGACAAAGGGCCATCAGCATGCCAGTCGAGTCCACCCTTCACTGCGCCAACGTGGACTTTTTTTTATTTCCCTGCTGTGGAGGCCTATTGTGACAGTATCTGGCTTCCATGATTGAGCTGAAGAAAGCACTCAGGGGCTGCTGCAGTCACATAGCACAGAGCATGATCCAGCAGTCTTGATGCTAGTGCAGTCATTTCAGACAAAAGATGAATAATTATTCTTCCAGTTTACTTTGACAGAAGCCTTTCTAACGACATGAGCTATTATCTGTTGATTAGTAGGGGGAGGTACAGGTAGGAGCTGCTGCCAGGATTGTATATATTTGCCTGCATGCAATAAATAATTTTTACCCTGCCAGTAACTATTTTTTTTTATCGTATAACTGTACCTTTAACAAAAAGAAAAAGAAAAGCAGGTGGAAAACAAGAGACACAAGGAAAATTAAACATTAAATGTTGTTCTAGATGGAATTCCCACAATAGGTGAACATCAGTCTACATCTACCCTGCTGTGTCAAAGGTAATCACTTTCAGCAAGCTTTGAGTAGCAGGTTTCGTATTCCAATCAGTTCAATCGATATGCCAGAGAGAGGAAAGCACCACAGTATATTCGCTTAAAAAGAGATTAACAAGAGGATGTCTGTGATATCAAATGAATGTGTAATTATACTGTTGCCAGAGGAGATGAGCACGTAGGTGGTCGAAACCCTCAAGTGAGCGATTACTAATGAATTCTCTCCCCACTGCTTGCTCGGAAGAGTCAAATCTGTAAAATTAAAAAGTCAGTGCTGGTGGAATGTGAGGATTTGTGGATCTGGTTCTTGCTTTTCATCATGCTAGTCTGATTGCAGCAGTGACGTGCCCCCCCCAAAAATGCATGTGTTGGTCACTCCATCTAGCTAGAGAGTCATGTTTTTAATAATTGAAAACGCAGTGTGCTCAAAGATAAAACACAAGGCTCCATATTTCAAGAGGTCGTCTGTGTCCAATTCCAGTTATTTCGGCATTATACTCCTGCCATTCCTGACTATTGCTGGAACATTCAAATACCAAACTCACATAGGTTCACTATAATTTTGTTACATTTTCATTTCAGGATTTTAACATTTAGAGGTTTTCCACAGAAAGAACAGTGTATTACATAGAAAATGAAAAGCCTGTGACCTGACATTCTCAGAAATTGAGCCAGACAACAATCCACATAAAAAAGGAAGAACTGGAAAATAAAAAGAATATTATAAGACAAAAAAAGGTTTGGGATTGTGTTTAGTTTATTTTTTACACCTCATAAAATCTCATTTTTGTAAGTGCAGTGCAACTCTATTGGTTGCTTTTTCCAGCATTTATTTCAGTTTCTGTTTCATTTGCATTCAGTTTTGATTAATTGTGCTCTGCTTTTTAGGTAAATAAATAAAATATATCATCTGTACCTTATTAGTCTGCTACATGTTTCATTGTAGAGTTGTGGTGTTGCATAAAGCATTTTAAATATTTAATTTCTTAGTATCCTTATTTTTTCCAGTGCCAATCTGTTAATGAAAGCAATCTGTTTTCTTTTTTTGCTCAGATAGATTTTGGTTTGGGGATGCATGTAACACAGTGGTAAGCCTCCATTGTCTTGTGGTCTTCTGTTTTGAAAAAATGTGTGGTCACTTGCATTGTTAAGAGCCTTGGGGCAACCTTGTTGTGAAAGGCGCTATATAAAAATAAATTGAATTGAATTGATCTTGCAGCACTGTGGCCCTGGGTTCAGCTCCTGGGGTGCAATCTGCTTCCTCCATGTGCTCTGGTTTCCTCCCACAGTCCAAAGACATACAGTACTAATATGTTAATTGGCTTCTGGGAAAATTGGCCTGTGTGTGTTGTGTGACCTCTGATGGACTGGTGTCCCATCCAGGGTGTACCCTTCCTTGCACCTAATGCTTCCTGGGATAGGCTCTGGACTGCAGTGACCTAAAATTGGATAAGTGTTTTTTTAAATTGATATGATGATGATGTGACCTTTTGTTTCTGTGCTGTTCTGTGTCTCTTGACTTTGCTCTCTTACTGTTCTGTTGTCTTCAGTTACACACTTCCAGTGAGCTCCCAGATTGGTTATTCTTTCACTCTGAAGATAATTTTATACACATATAATAAAAGCTTTCATAAAAAAGTTCAGAGCTAAACAAAACCATCACCTTATGTTATTGCCGCAAGTTATTAGAACTATGGAAAAATATAAGCTCTTAGTCACATTGCTATGTTACTGTGACTGGCTGGAAGCTTCCCAATTAAAATATTTCAGATTTACAAAGGGCTGTTGGACAGGCAGTTAACCAAGTTGAGCAATTTTACTAAAACCTTTTGAAAAGATACCAGTATGAAATGTTACACTAATGATATATATATTTTTTTACAGTAGTTTTTAATTTTTTTAATTTTTACTTCTATTGTAATGACTTAAAGGGTTATTTTTTCTGGGTTAGCTGTTCTGGGTTTTTTTCAGTTAGACTTTTGTTGAGTGGTGTGACACTAGGATATTTTAGGACACTGTTATTTATTTTCTTTCGGTGCTGAGACTGTGAACTTTGTGCCTTATTCTACATAGAAATTTATGCCATTTTGTACTTGTTAGTTTAGTGCTGTCCTTGTCTGGTCTGTACTTTTTTCTCTGATCTTATCTTGGCTGTCTCGCTGCCTGTAAGTCTGTGAGTTCTGTGCATGTGTGTGCATATCTTAAATGTATATTCTGTTGGTAAGTACTGTACATTCTTGGTTTGAGTAGAAAACTAATAAAATAAAGAGTAATAAATTGTGGACTCTTTTAGTGGGTTTTACTAAGAATCCTGCTGTTGCTCAATAATGACACAATCATAATAATTACAGTAATAAGAAATCCAAAGATGCTCAGTGATAGTTGCTAATATACAGTACTCTTCTGCGACTACAGTTTTTTAATAAGGATTTCTTTTAAAACATAGATTAAAAGAAGCTTGCACTAATGTCTTGCAATGACACAGGTAGAACTCATTTTAAATATTGCATAAGATCCTAGTCATTACAAAAACAAATTGCTTCCCTGGAGAGCATAAAGGAACAGAATTGCTTTGTTCTTGAACGGTGGAGATTACTGAAGACTTGATAAAAATAATTCAAATCCTAAAAGAGGTATTGACAAAGTAAGCCCAGTGGATTACTTCATCCTCAGGAATGAAAAAAAAAGCCCCAGAGGCACAAGTGGAAGTTATGTGAAAGTGCATTTAGAAGTAAAAGAAGACAATTCTTCACACAAAGAGTTTTGGATGTTTCAAAAAAGCTTATCCAGCCATGTTATTGAAGGTGATTTCTAGGCAACTTCCAGGAATTGCGTGGTGAGGTCCTAAGATAACATAGCTGCTAACAAACATGTACCTACAATTGAGTAAGATGGGAATTATTTATAAGGTTTTTTCATGTTATTATAAGAGCTGCATGTACAGTACAAATACAAATTATTGTTATTTAAATATTTATTTTACCAATTGACAGCTCACCATTAACTTTGTGATGACATGACACATAAAAATCAGCCAGCGGCTCTCTTGTAGCAGTACGGGCCCTCATTCAGAGTGCAGGGTATGCTCAGCTTTCTGAGAAAAACGATGACCCCAGTGACTTGTGTGCAGTCTCTGACTTTACAGCTTTTGTCAGTGAGTTTCCACTAGACTCACCTGTTAGTGAAGTTGACTACTCAGAAGTGATTCCAAATTAGGTGGGAACAATTTTGAAATGAGAAAATAAGGGTTGTTTTCATTTAAATTCTTGCTCCTATTTTCATTTACATTTTTGTTCCTAAACATCAGAAAGCGAAAAAACAAGAAGTACAGTAACTATCGAGAGCTCAACACTAAGGTCATTCTTTTTCTTTCTGAGAAACGGGATTAGAAGCTTAAACGCATCCACCTGAAACGCGACTTCAGAGTAAATTTCTCTGCACCACACTTCCACCTTGATTCAACCTAGAAATGGAAGCATCACCTGTACAGAGGATGACAGGCAAGTTCTTCTTCCCTGTCCATCAATATCTGGCCTCTCATCTCTGAACTGCCTCCAAAAGTGCCCAATTACTAGGCCCAACCGTCAGGCCATTATAAAAAAATCTGCACCTCTGGAATGTCAGCTTTAAACTTGTTTTCATTTTCAATGTATCCGTGAAACAAAGAAAAAACAAACTTCACCTTGTCATCTAGAATGAAGTACAAAGCTCGTCAAAGGACCAAATACAAAATATTGTACAGGCTGGGGCTCATCAGTCTTGGAAGTTAAAAATGAGAGAAAAAAAAAAACTTCAAGGGAAAATGTTCCACTTTACAAGTGTCTGAAGTTGGTTTGATCTGTCAGTTCCACTTGACCATTGTGTCATTTTTGGTCTGTAATGGGAGATTTCAATAATTCTGGTGGATCATATGTAAAAAGATGCTTCATAATAAACATTTTCACAGTATAATTCAGAATAATTCACTTTTCTTGCAGAGCAACATGGTGAGGTAAACCTTCGAAAAACCTTCCTAAACCACATTATAATGCATTGAATACATTTATGATGCCTTCAGAAGGAGAGGCATATTCCATTCTGAAATATTTTTGTCGTAAAATTTTAAAAACAAATATCAACTATACAATTTCTGAAAATATTTGATAATATAACAACAAAACACATAATTTATTTTACAATTAATTTATGTTAACTTTATTTACATACAAATGAGGGATTAAGCAGAACAATGAGTTAATCTAAAAAATATTTATTGAGTGCTGTCTGGTGGGAGTTCAAAGCAGATGCCATGAAAGAGGCCCACACAGTACAAACTAACATATACTGATCACTCACAAACCTTAAGAAATATGCACATTTTTGTAAATTTCTAACAGACACCTAATTTCAAATATTGCTCATTCAGTTCCTAAATAAACTTTCAATTTGCCAGATAAAAGGGGAATATATATATAGTAACTAACACAACATTCAATTTTGTGTTTTTTTTAATTAATACAGGTCTTTATATTTTTCTAATTTCTGTAGATTGACTACTGAGAATAATTTCCATTCTCTTCATATAATGAGTACAATGGAGTCAAAGAACCAAATATAAACTAACAATATTGTTTGCAATACTGCGGTATTTTATGTGGAATGTGATGCAGTGATCCGACAGAAAATCATTTCCAGAACCAGGTGAACTGAATGCAGGTGAACTGAACCCATATCAAATGTGTCTCAAATGTGACTTTCTTTCCATTCTAAATGATAATATCAGTGAAATAGTTTAATTTGTACTGTTAAAAATGGGCAAAAAGTAATAGAAAACACTAAGTGTTGTGGTAGTGTTACTTTTATTTGCATCTCATGTTTCAAAAGAAGTAGGAAAGAGTTGAGAATGTTTTTGTACTACCACGTACTTGTAGGCCCTTTGGTGTTTGGAAATATTGGCCCCGCTGTGAGTTTGTGCATGTCTGTGTTTGTAAATGTGTGACTGGCCTGCAATGAACAGGCATCCCATCCAGAGTGAATCCTGCATTGTTCCTGTTGTTTACTGGAAATGGGCTCCAGCTCCCCTGAAACCCTGAATTGGATAAAGTGGTCAGAAAATGGATGTATGTATGAATAATACAAATGTGTAGAAAAACAGCTTAAGTAAAATATCAAAATAATGTATTTTATGTAGTTTCATTGTAATTAGTTCTTCTAATTAAAAAAACCTTTCACATTTCAGAAAATACACTTGGAGGCAAAGGTTCTATAAAGACAAACTTTGGTCAACAGACATTAAAAGCCTTTCATGTATAAATAAATAGCATCTTTTTAATTACTACAAATCTGGTAAAAATAATTGAGCAATTATTTATAAGAGCAATTAAACAGGAATGCTTGTTTGACTTCCAACTAATCACCGATTCACACTTGTGTAGGAAAACATGATTATCAAATGTTAAAAACTATTGCAAATGAACTGACTTGTAATCATCAAACGCTAATCATGCATTAGAATGAAACTGACACATTTGTCTAGTTTTCTTTCTATTAGCAGTCATCATTAACGAGTAAAGTTGTCTTTGACGGTAATTTCAAGTGATTTAGGTTTTGCTTTGGAATGCCACTGCTTTTAGGAAGGAGAAGGGTTTGATGTAAAATCCTTTTGTAATCTCTGTGTTGAATCTTATATGATTCATAGGAATCCCTCTATTAGTTATGAAAACTGTGCATTTTGACAAACAGAGTGAACATTCAGTTCACTCAATTCTGTGGTTGAACAAAAACAAGAGAATCCATTTACAGGAAGTCCTAAAGGAGTGCAGAAAGGACTTTTCAGATATACAGTAGCCAGAAAATACAAAAGTACCAAAATAATTTCTGCCCAGAAAAGAGGTTCTCATTACACTGATAAACCTTTCACCTTGGAGAAATACTTCTTAACAGACCGTTAACAGAATTAAAATTATTATGCAAACCGTGATGCACTTTTTAAATACATTTTGAAACATTTTAATGATTCTATATACAGTAAATGTATTCAAATATTTTCACCTTTATCTACATTTTCACTTAAAAGGTTTTCATATTTTATAACAATTCTGTAATTTGACATGTCTTGTATATTCACAAATCCTCACAGTTGTTGTAATTTCCAGTCATTGTATTTCTAAAGAAGGATTTCAAAGAACTACAGATTATTTCATGGTTAAAAATACAAAATCATACATAAACATTATTTTTAAAACTTGGAAAAAATGTATTTGGGGAATCAAATGCTGAAAAATAAAAAAGTGTTATGTAAAAAAAACAGCAGAAATGTCAGCGGATATAACGACTAAGCTATTAAAAAAAACAGAAACCTTGTTTTGCCTAGAAGCACTGTGTGAATTATTGTTAGATGAAGTATGTGAATGAAGACAGGAGAACAGGAAATACTACAGTTTGCTCCAGATGTAGAAGATCAAAACAGATTTCCGCAGAATGTAGGGTAGTGCTCAGCACAATCATTTCCAGAACCAGGTAAAATCATTAGCTTACTGCAGAAGATTTTACAAAGGAACAACGAGAACATGGTCAAGAAATCAGTGGTTGAACATTCTAATAATTCATCAACAAAATGAAAGTCTGTGAGTTAAAAAAGCAGTATGTAATACTTTATTTAGAAAAACAATACACAAACAATACAGCTGGGGTTTCAAGCCAGCTAGATTTCATTAATGGAGAAATACAAAAAGCAATGTGTTTCAATGAAGAGACTAAGAATGTGGAGTAATGTCCCTCATGCTTAATGTTAAATACCGTGTAAAATGTGTGATGGTATGAGCTTTTTGTTATATTTACAGTATATGGCTCACAGAGGCAATGGAGTCTGGAGAGACCAAGTCAGTTAACGTCCTGTTTCCTGTACTGAATTTCAGGGATCAGAGTATTAGTTTGGATTTTATTAAACAATGCTAATTCGCTTTTCATCTTTTGCCTTGTTATGTAAATCACAGAGGTGGAGAAATGCTGCCATTGGAAGGCTGTGATTTAAGGCAGGTCAGATTGTATAACCATATGTGCTGGGGTG
The DNA here is from genome assembly GCF_040954835.1 of Lepisosteus oculatus. NCBI lineage: Eukaryota > Metazoa > Chordata > Actinopteri > Semionotiformes > Lepisosteidae > Lepisosteus > Lepisosteus oculatus. The sequence goes on along the minus strand of NC_090696.1, from coordinate 39,787,778 downwards.
CAGCCATTGTGGGGGCAATCCCTACAGCATAGTGGTTTGGCAAGAACATGTGGTCATTAGCAGCATACAGTATGAATGGATTTTGCTTAGTCTTTTCACTGGTTCCTAAAAACAAAAGGGACAGGTGCTCAAACAATCTTCATGAAAGTCATAAGAATTCAGACAGCTGCAGTCAAGTTGTTCCCAGCTGGGTGAATGTTTTTCTCAGTGCCGGGAATAAGGGTCTGACGGTCATTCAATTAACCGATAAACTGTTCTTCTGTATCTACAGTATAAGTGGTCTAAAACATGAAAATGAGAAGAGCAGCAAAGTAAATAAAATACTGTATTAAAAGACCAGAAGGATAGTAAGAAATGTCTGAAAGTGTATTCATTTTCTTATTATTTTAAGTCCTTAGTGGTTTTTAAAGTGCCATGTAAATATTAAAATTAGGCAACATAATGCAATATAATAATTGTATTAAATATACACATATATGCGTTTTTATCTCATGGGTTGATTGGTGTGGAGTTTGTAGTTTCTCCCCATGTTCGCGTGAGCTTTCTCTAGGTGCTCCAGTTTCCCCCCACAGTCTAAATACACACGAATAGGTTAACTGGCTTGTGGGAAAACTGGCCCTGGAGTGAGTGTGTGCGTGTCTGTGTTTGCGTCTGTGTGCCCTGTGATGGACTGGCATCCTGTCCAGAGTGTATTGTGCCTTGCGCCCTTTGCTTACCAGGATAGGCTTCCCTGTGATAAAAAATAGAAAATGGATGAATGGGATTAATTTACAGTACATTAACTACAAGCTCCCTCATTCACCCTCTCAAAGACAGAGCAAATGTAATGTAAACTACAGTTTGCAAACCACAGTTGCTCAGGAAAGTAATACTAATAGCAACACAGCAAGACTTTAAAACTAATGCTGAACTGAAAGCAGTCAAAGAAACCCGATAAAGCATTCCAGAAATACAAGCTCAGCCCAGTGGGAAGTAAAAAAGATAAAAAATTCCTTCAAATACAGAAACAGATGTTTTTCCCTTAGTTTTATTGACAGTCTCAAAGTACCTAGTGGATTTGAGTCCTCAAAGAGAAGGCTGTAAGTGCTGGAGTTTTAGCATGTAGAATGCTAGAGCTCATTTGTTTGCTTCTTCAGTTTCTGAGGATGAGAGAGAGAATTGATTGTCATGCAATGAAATGACATATGATAGGTTGTCACAAATCTCTAAAGTAATGACTTGGATGTCTAGACTGGCCTTTCCCCTCCAGCTTGCTATTCTGTTGCTACTGTACACTTGGGTGTCTTTCACACAAGTCTTTGCCTGGTCCTATGTCCCAATTAAAAGAAAGACCTTCAGTATGTGGCTAAACTGCTCAGTCAACTCCACTGTTCTTTTACAAGGGCCAATTCAAAGAATTTAATTAGCTTGCTTCAAATATGATGGCAATAACTTTTTTTAAAATTGATGAATAATACTGTAGGCAGACCGTGCCAAACTTACTAGTGACTTTTTGACTTTACTGTGGTATTACTTTCTCCTTCTACATGCGTGAATAAGCAGTACCAGTACCAAAATTAAGTTTCAAATAAAAACTGTTGGCTGTGATTAAACTGCAACATTGATTATGTCTTATTTTCAGCATGATTGAATGCGTCATAAGATCTCTGCTGCTTTTGGGGAACTTGCATTAACTATGGTCTGGAACTGATGACAAATGCCAACAGCAGGACGTTTCGGAAAAGGAGCTGAGGGTTAAAGAAGAGAAAAATTGAAGATAGACTTAATAATTTCAAATTCCATCTTTTCAGCTTTCAGCTTCGATTGCCCTACTTTCCTGCTTGCAGTAATTGAATTTTATTATGCTTCTCACTTTGATTAATTAAACTATGGAAGAATCAGTTAACTGTGACATGATATTTCATGTTTATGTGTTTTTGAAGCACTCCGTTTATTAGGCACAGGCACAAAGGAGAGAGTTATGATCTCATAAATATCTCCAAATTGAACAATATATAGAAAGTTGACTTGCTTAAACAACTCTTATAAATTTGTTTGTAGGTTGCCAAATAAATATAGGAGATACTTGAGGTTGAAAGTAAAGTAAGAAATGCTGTGTGTTACATATACATGCTTAAAGAAACAGAGAAAGAGACAGATTGTTTATCTTAATGATTTTGGTATCTTCAGACTCCAGGTTTAAATAAGCAAAATATAAAATAAGTCCAGACTGGAAAATCATTGTATGGAGTCTCTGTTAAGTACTGTAGGTTGCTAATGTTTAAAAGATATTTATCTGAGAAACTTCAAAATATATTACTACTGTATTTATTCTCATTTTATTTAAGATTCTACTGTTTTTAATTTTCTATTGTATTTCTAAGATTCTAAAATTCTGGATTTGAATTCTGGTATCCTTGCAGTGTTATCCATTTCCTTTTGTAATGCTTATCAGTGGTTGTAGGATAAACCCCTCGCCTTTGTATAATCATAGGAAATATCTAATATATTAGATGAGATCTCTGTGCTGTCAGGGAAATTACATTCATGCTGAACACTTTTATTTAGCATTTTGTTTGTTTCTAGTGTTAACATCAATGGAGGATAAACTGATAAATTATTTTCAAATCATTCCAGATTAGTAGTGTTCAAAGTAAAACAGCTTTGAAAAGCTTTCAAGTCATTCCCTACCGACTTACTTAAAGTGTATGAGTGACCTCTGAGACAATGGTTAGTCCAGAATGGTGCTACGAAATTAATAATATGCTGACAACAAAGATCAGCTAGTGCAACAGAGGTGTCAGGCCTAGCATGTGTTGATCAGGTGTGGGGAAATTAAATACTGTTTCAGACTGTGATGTTGAAGTCTGAAGCAGGTCTGTATGTGATGAACCTGTTTCCAGTCCCAGGTGAGGCATTGAAAATGAATTTTGCAAACAAAATGGTGGTCAGATGGTCATTGTGGCCACCATTGTGGCCAACTGTATTATCACTTAAATTGTACCTGCTGAGTTTGGTATTGATTTGCCAAACTGTTCTAAGACAGGAGAAGTTCATATAAAATGTTTTGGAAATAAAATAATTATTTATTGTGTCTGGGAAAATAACTGAGGCAACCTGCAAGGCAGCTTGTGAGCTCATGCAATGTGTGCACTCTGCATTTATGGTAATTAAGGTAATGCAATGACTGGATCATCTCTTTTTCTTTATTAACTAGTAAACAAAAAGAGATTGAGAAGATAGACTCTGCTTCACAGAAATTCTACATTCTCATCCACCTGCTTTTGTGGGTCACAGAGGAAGTGGGCAAATGCACAATTAAAATAAAGTAAACAACCCACAGACCATTGCATATTTCATTAAAATACATAATGTGCATGTACAGCGCATCAAGTTCTCTGGTTCACAATGTAATATTCAAACTATACAAGTTACATTGGCGCTTAATTTAAAATAAATACGTACCTTGCACGTACGAGATTGAGGAAACACATTTCATCAGAGAATTTCTGCATCCACCTAGCTGACAATTAAGATGCAGAAATTATTCTCATGTGAAGTCTTGCAAAACAGAGAAATTAAAAGAAAGTAAAAACTCCACTCTTCTGAAGACAGGGCACAACTCTTCTATGCACCCGAAGTCTGGTGCGTTTATTTACAGTAATACAAATTCATAGATAATGCACGTCTCCCACACATGTACTCAGACCATACGTGTTTTGAGAACAAAATACTTGATGCAACATCCAATTTCTTTACCTGCTGCTGTAGTATCACCACATAATGTATTTGCTTGTTTTAACTTCAATGTATTTTATCTGATCAATTATACAATTTTTATTTTTCTGCATACCATGACATGTTCCATCACTAAATAGCATTTTTCTTACAAGAATTCAGCACACAGTGAAAAAGTGATGTGTCCCTGCACATCATAGCAAATTGTATACTAAAAAAGTACTCTACACATAATTACCTTGATCACTTTGGGTACTGATAAATAATCAACAAAACAGTATAGCAAACAAAGAAACCATTGTGTTAAGAAGGTTTAGTATAGTAATGATACAAGATAAAAATTATCATATGAACTTCTAATGGTATGTCCCTAGCTTTGAGATCCACAGTGTAGGGAAAACCGGTTCAGGGACGCCAAATATGTAATCATAGTGGCTCTCTGAAGGCACCAGTTCTGTAGGGTTTGGGCATTTACTGAGACAATTATTAATTGTAGCAGTAAATCACAAAGTTGATTCTTTTGATGGCTTTAGAATCCAACCATGCGACATAACTCAAACAACGCACACACACAGGTACTAATACACGAGGATACATTTATTAATACATAGAATATGCATATAAACCTAACAGATCTTATCGAGAGGGTTATCAGAATACAAAAGGTATATTCGGTCAGTTACAAAGAGTTACACATATCAAGAGGACATACGTTCAGTATATCATTCATTAAGACCGTTTCGTAAAGTGAACTTGGTTACAACTTCTACATTAGATACTCAAAACAAGTACATAACTCTTAGGAATTAAATTGATATCAACTGGTTGGGATAACAATTGAATTCTCGAGCTGTAATGCATTGAAGTTGAATACTCATCCAATCTTTGGGGATTCAGATCTCCTGCGGGCACAAAGAAATAGTTGCAGGCTGTTGCTGTCCAATCCGCGCTCTCTGGCTGCGTGCCAGGCTGTGCTGTGCGGCTTGCAATGGTGCGCTGCTGATGCTCACTGTTGGCTTTAACTAGCAAAGTTTGTGCACAGGAGAAAAGATGACTGTGGGTCCCAGCAAGTCAGGAAGAGGACCAGTTCGTTCCTGATGAAGAGCTAGTTCTGAATAGTAATTCAGCTGTCCACAGTTCCGACCTGTTCACGAGGCCTGCTGCTGGTTACTCTCTGGCAACCTCCACTCTAGACTCTTAGAACAAAGGAAAGTTCTGGCACTCGGACACACTGGCCGTTCCGTGGTTGTCCGGGCTGAGTCTCAGGATGGTCAGGAGGCGTGCTGCGAGAATGTCCTGCCCTTGGGAGCCTTCTGCTCCTGGGCCGTCCTGCCCTGGAATTCTCCTTTGAATTCCCTTTAGAACAGTCCACAGAATCCTCTCCAGAATCTTACTGAATCTTGTTGAATCTCAATCTGAATCTTGCAGGCTCTCTGTGTTGCCTGTTTTTACCTGGAGGAACTTCAGCTCGTTGATTGGCTGAAAGTTCCATGGGCATCAGAGTCCCACGTGGGTTACTCGGCCCTACCAGTCCCTGATTGGTTGATCAAGGTGAGATATGAGTCACTTACTCCTGACACTTAGGAATGCAGTCCAGATGTCCAACTGGCACTCCCTAGACAGATAGGCGCCAATGGATGACCATTGATCATGATAGCCAGGCTTAGCTAAGTGCATCCCCCTTTGGGAGCTGTCCTTATCAAAACTAAACATCTTGCATGAATAGTTTCTCTGTGGCTGCACCACAGAGATGAACAGAGAAATGGGGCCTCATTTGGGAAGGCTCAGAACACTTAATTCTGCCTCATTATTAAGCCTCACCGCTACAACAGCTTCATCCAACAAAGTTACAGGTTTATTGACAATGTATGGAAACCATACTCAAACAGGTTTGTTTGTTCATGTAGCAGTCCAGTCTCGATTCAATTGCAGCAGTAATTCTGCAGGCAGAAGCAGGCATCGTCATGCTTCTTGGATTCAGTGCCACCTAAAAAGTATTGAAGCATTTTATTCTTCCATAAGCAAACACATGTAGTGGCAATGCTTGTTAATAAGACAGAATTAAGCATTGGTATGCTCCTAAAAGAGGCCCCATCTCACCCTCCCTCTCTGTGGTGCAGCCACAGAGAAAGAATTCATGCAAGCTGATTTAAGAGTGTTTTCTTGTGATAAGAACCAAGCTCCCAGACGGGGATGCAATTAGCTGAGCCTGGCTATCATGATCAATGGTCATCCATTGGCGCCTATCAGTCTAGGGAGTGCCGAATGGACATCTGGACTGCATTCCTAAGTGTCAAGAGTAAGTGACTTATATCTCACCTTGACCAACCAATCAGGGACTGGCAGGGCGTGGTAATACCACGTGGGTCTCCAATGCCCACCAACCTCTCAACCAATCAGAACACATCTGGGTCTTGATCAAAAAGGGAGCGCAAGCTCAGTTCTGGGCTCTCCTTGGCCATTTTCGCGCATCCTCAGAGACAATCACGTGACAACTGCTGTTGTCTGCAAAAGGACTTGGACTTTGTTCTAAGCGCGAGGCTGAGGATCCCGTACGTACTCAGAATTCTACCAACGTGAATGCTCCGCTTGATCAATGGCAGCCTACAGTTGGACCCTCGTCGACAACCTGAATAGCTTATTCAGAAGCAGCGCTGGACCGGGAACGAACCAGTTTCTTCCCAGGCAAAAGAGTGACTTGTGAGGACTCGCGGTCACACTCTGTGCATAGAGACTTTCTACTAGCCAGCCGGACTGCTGGTAGATCCCCTCGGAGCAACGACTGCCCTGCGCGCCGCAGTTAGATTCCTCCGCCCGTCCTACTCCGAGCTGCACCTCGACTGGTTGGCCGGTAGCCAGAGGACGCCGACACAACGCCCATTGGACAACCGCTGGAACAGAGACTGCAACAGAGCCTTTCAGCTGGTTTGGTGTTTGTGCCGGGAAATTCCAAATCCAAACACAGTGGATAAGTAAACCCCATGTTCTACATTGCGTCTCGAGAATTCAATTGTACCTCGACACAAGTTGTTATCAATTTAATTCATGGGTAATGTATTTACTTCCGAGTTTTAGAGTAACAGTGGGTAATAACACTGAATGGCGATTTGGTAACCGAACGATATATATTGACATATATTCTCTGTTGTGTATCTCTTTGTGTTTGCATCTCTTCGAGATTATATACCTTGTATATTGATAACCATCACCGTAAGGTCTGCCGCTCGTATCCAGGCAGACTAGTATATGTTTGGTGCACAGTTATATTAATAAATGTATCCCGTGTGTTGAACCCGTGTGTGTGCGTTGTTAGTTGTTCTGACGATTGATTTTCTAAAAGCCCCAACGAACAACCTCGTGATTACTGCTACAATTAATAATTGTCTCAGTAAACCCATCAAACCACTACACACATAAAGCAGATTTTTTTTCAGAAAATTCATTCCTCTACTGCTACATCATTAGCTACATCATTAATAAACTCCAGAGTTGGTCATGCATACACAGGCCAGTCCTGGTTTCACAGAGGAGGTGCTCTTTGGGGAAAGTATCTGCAATCCCTTTCTTTCTTCACACTTTAACCTTTCCACCTTTTTCACAAAGGTTTATTTTGGTCTTATCTGTCTGCTAAGCTTTGTGGCCAAACTTCCCTGGTTCATCTCTGTATTTCCAAACAAATTCTGAAGCATGGTGAAAGTGTCATGGTGCGAAAATAAATTGACTTTGCTGTCCCAATACTTTTCTAGAAGAAATGTGTTTAAACCAATTCTGGCTGAAATTACAGCTCCAAGGCAGCACTAGTAGCGATTATCCCCACTTTATTTGCAAAAAAAAATAAAATTTTATTTTACTTCACAGTGAACTTAGTTTTCCTTTTGAGGAAATGCATTGAGCAAAGAGAAGGGTTGAAGCTAATTTTTTTTCCCAGTGTGATGTGTCACACTCTCACTGTACTAGGTGCTGCAATAGTGAATTTTGTTTTTTCATTTTGAACCAAACTGATTCTTTTATATCTTTTATATCAGAAGTAAAAACAACATGTGCTCAGTACAGCAAATTTTTTCTTTAATTGGTTCCCTGGGTTTGCTTTTCTTGATGCCTTGCAAACTTAAAATTATTGTACTCCATCAGACCTTTTTAATGTGATTAATTATATGAGTTAAACGTGTTATACTGTATATACTGTATATGAACAAGTAATAGGTTTATTCCATGCTGAAAAAAAGAAGAAGAAAGAGAACACAACGTTTCGGCCGTGGAGCCTTCTTCAGGTGTGATATACTGTATATGATTTGTTAATTAAGTCTTGTTTGCTTATTCGAAACATTTAAACTAGAATGTAAGTACGGAGAAGCCTCCTTCCAAAAGAGATCAAAGACAGAGCCCCAAATGAAAAAACACAACAAAGGATCATGTAATTAAATACATATAAATGCTACGGGTATTCAAAATGAAATACATGAAACAGAAGCTACAGTACTATATTAAAAGGTAAATATTATGTAATTGGGATCACAAAAACATTATTTTGTGAAAAAGAAAATAAAAATGACAGAGATTAATGTAACATTAACAGATGCAAATCTGTCTTGAAAGACAGGAGAGAGAGGAGGTGTATTGATATACAGTATATATATATCAGAAAGAATATTGAGAATTATAAACTAAAAATAGAGGAATCAAGGCTCACTGGATCAACTGTATATGGATCAGACTGATCAAACAGATTCTAAAAGTATATCTTGAGGGGTAGTTTTAAAATAAAGATCACCAAATTCAGTTATTGATTATAAATCAACACTGTACAAAGAAATTAAGAATGTATGGTATGTGTACAAAAGAAAAAATTGCTGTTATGGTAGATTTCAGCTTTCCCAGTATACACTGGGAAAAACCTATAGAAATGTTGGCTACAGAAACTGAAATGGTAGCCATTCCTAATGGCAGCTTTCTTTCCTAATTTGCCAGAGTTTCTTCAATGGGAAATGCTTGCATCTCATTTTTCAAAGAATCATGACAGAGCGAGGCAAACAGAGGTGATAGAAGACCTAGGGAACTGTTATCATAATATGGTGTTCTTTGAAGTTTATTTTGAAATGTACAGATTCTGAGACCAGAATCAAAAGTTTATAATTCCAGAAAAGCAGACTTTGAAGGACTGAGACAGAGCTTAAGGGAAGTAAAATGGATTTATATGAAATAGGATAGATATGGAATCTGTGGAGAATAGATGGTAATAGTTTAAACAGATTCTGCTTAAAACAGAACATATGTATCTCAAAAACTTAAAAAGAACATTAGAAAGGACAAGAAAGAGATACTGTAGAAAGAAATACTGTACTAGAGGCTTAAACATTTAAAAGATCTATCAAACTTACAACAGCAAAATAATGTTTAATAATGGAGTAAAATGTATTTGAGCAAATGATAAGAAACATCTAGATGATGAATGGGAAAAGGCAGATGTACTAAAAGAGTTTTCACTCACGTGTTCATTAAGAAAGAAATAATAAAAAACATGTACTGTAGGATTTATTTTTTTATTCAACAGTATTAGCATAGCAAAAGCAGAAGTGTTTCAGGTACGAGAAGGACTCAAGATAAATAAATCTCCAGGACTTGAAGATATCTTACAAATTATATTCAAAGTAAAAGAGATATTATTTAGAAGGCATTGATGCATCTTTTTCAACATTTGCTAAAGGCAGGGGTAGTACTAACATAGTGCATCCATAAAGAGGGTGAGCAAATTGACCCAAAAAATTACAGATTGCTTACTTTTAATTATAGTACATGTTAGGTTTTCATTGTCCATTTAAAAAGACATTTCTTATCTGCTGAATACCTGTTGTAAAAGAACATTATTGATTCATTATTGAGAAAGTTTCAGCCACTGGATAAAGGTACTGTAATCTGAAGTGGGCAACAGAGTCAACGTGAATGGACATCGGGGGGATTTAATTATACATACATCTGGGGTATGACAAGGGTGTCCTCTTTCACCTGTTCTCTAGTTCTCTTCACATGGCCACTAGCACAGGCAGTGAGACAAGACACAGTCATTGATGGCCTGGTGATACTGGGAGGCGTGGGGTGAACCCTCAAGATCTCCCAGTACGCAGACGACACAATGCTGTTCCTGAGCTCAGACAGGGGGTTTGTCACGATTGTAGTCCCTCCCCCTCAAGGGCGCTCCGGCTCTTCCTTGTTTGCCTCATTCCCCACATCTGTTCCTTGTTCCAGCCACCTTCCAGCCCCCCTTAAAAGCCAGACACTGACGTTAATCCGGGCTCTGCTCTGGTTCCCGTATCATGCGAGTCCTGGTCCTGGATGCGTCTGGTCCCGTTAAGGTTTTATTTTCTGTTCCCGTTTCCCCTGCCGGTTCTGACCTGGTTCCTGTTTTTAATCTCTTGTTTTGGATGGATCACCTGGCCATGGACTTTTGCCTTGTTTTTGGACTTGTCCCCGGATTGTTTACCTCGCTACACCTTCCCTGACCACCAGCACTCCTTGGACACCCCCCCTGTTTTTGGTTCCCCGTATCCTGCATGCTTTTCTCCCCAGTGCTCCTCACTCAACCCCGGATTGTGTCGTCCACATAGGGTCCGGAAAGAACTGTTCATTGCAGAATGATGAACCAACATTACACCACACGAGCAGTAATCTGGAAAACCTGGACCCTATCTGGATTTTTTTTCCTCCCCCAAATTCTTCAAGACACCCTTCCTATTTTTCTGTCAAGATTCATTCCTGTTTCACTGGACAAAGTTTTTTTTTGTGGATTTCTTTTAAAAAGAGAACTTTTGGATTTTTTTTCTTTCCTGGACCATCCTGTTTCCCCGTTTGTTTGTTTATTTCTCCGCTGGAACTATTTTGGGAGTGGACAGCCCTACTTTTTTGTATCTAGTATTCTGCGGTTTTATCTCTTGTATATAGTTATATTCTGAATTTCCTTCTCTCTGGTTGTATATAGTCTGTGCTTGTGATATTCTTGTTGTTGATAGTATTGCCCTTGTTTTTAATTATGTTGGGCATCAGGAGCCGCCCTTGAAGGGGGGGGTACTGTCACGCCTGACATCCCTCCCTAGATGGCGCTCCACTACTCCTGTTATTGTTCTTGTGATTAAGCTCCCCAGGTGTACCTTCTTAGGTGTATTATTAAAAGACTAGCTCCTCCAGTCCTCAGGGCTCATCATTAGGGTTAGGATGTCGCGAGGCCCGCCTGGCACCAGGAAACCCTACGTCCGTCTCCTGTGGGCATAGGCCTCATCCCCGACACCTCCCGCTTCCCGAGCCCGGGGTCTGGAGGATCTCGCCCCGTCACCGTTGGACCTCCATGTGTTGTCTGTCCGTGTGTTCCCCCCCTGGGATTTTAACCTTGTTGCCTCCCAGGATGGATTTCTTGCTGATGGACTCTCAGACTGTGCCCTGACCTGCCTTTGGACCTGTTTGAATTTGGGTGCCGTTCATTGTCTCCCCTGTTCACTGTCTCACGGATTGTCACTATTATTTTGTGCACTATGAAACCCCTGTGTGTTCCCTTTTACCACGCATCCTGTTTTCTCCAGCTCCTACCACATCGCATAGGGTCTACTACAAGACCTGACACGGATCTTATTCTGTGTTCGTGACAGGGCTGAAGAGAGCCCTGCAGGTCATGGAGCAATACTCCAGGGCCTCGGGATTGAAGCTCAACTGTCGAGAGAGCAAACTCAAGTTGTTGGGACCCTGGAAGGACAGGATGATGGCGCTGGAAGGTCTGGAGCTCTGCATGGAGCACCTCAAGATACTAAGGGTTTTGTTCCTGTGCCAGGACAACAAGATCACAAACTGGACTGAGAGGATCACCAAGATGAATGCGAAGCTGGGTCTGTGGAAGATGCTCTAAATGTCCCTCACAGGGAAAGAGATGGTGTTGAAAGCAGACATCCTGCCTGCTTTGGTTTACCTGGCTGTGGTGTACCCACTGCTGGCCAGACTCAGACGAGCACTGCAAGGGATGGTCTTCAAGTTCATCTGGGGATGCAGGTACGAGTACATCACAAGGAACTGGATGTGCCAGTTGGTGGAGGAAGGGGGGAGAGTACCAGTACTTTGTCAGGCTGTGGCTCTCCATCCCAATGTCCAGTGGAGAAACACCAGACCAAAAGCAGAAAAGCCACCAGAGACCTACACCCATGCTGTTGAGTGAAGCAGGAGGTATGAAGCCATGAGACAGCCTGAGCTCTGCACCAACCACAGGGCGATTCCTCTCTGGCGATTTATCTCTTTCAGAGGTATTTGATATAAAGCCAGTTAAAAGTGCAGTACAAATATCCACTCATTGTCACATTGGGAAGAATCAGCTAGAATAGGCTAATTAAAAAAAATACTTAGTTGTTTATGTTGATTCATCTTCCAAACAGCATATACAGCACATACACTATAGGCAAAAGTGTAAAATTTAAATCAGATGGAATAGGCCTCATACCAAAGACGAGCAACCAAATGGATTTGGGCCTTAAAAGAATGTTCTACACTGACATGCTGAATAAAACTGAAACACTTACGTCTTGAATACAAAAGACTACGAGGGGACTTGAAACAAATATTCAAAATCCTGGAAGGCATTGACAAAGCTGACCCATAGAACTTCAAAATGAACAGTGAAATGTGAACCAGAGCATTTCAAATACTTAGTTACTCAAAGGATTGTGAGAGTGTGTAACAAGTGTAAAGTTACCAACCCAATTGGTTGAAGGTGATACCCTGGCTTCCTTCAAGCTGGAAGAGATCCTTGGATCATTAAGCTACAAACTACCAAATGGGTGACATGGGCTAAATGGTCTGCTCTTGTTTGCAACTTTTCTATTTACAGAGCAAACCCCAGGGTTCAAGCTATACTTTCAGATACATCTTGAAAAAGTTTTGATACTGTCTACAGGAACCACAAGGCTTCATGTCTCTCATGGAATTAATTCTTACACAGTAATTTGCACATACTGTATATTACAGTAAAATATTTTACTTGACATAATAGCCTATAAAAGCCAATATCACTGAATTTAAATTTTAAAAGTGCAATGGGATTTTGTATATTCACTTCATAGTTTCAATAACTTCCCCTGACTTCATAGTTTCAATAACTTCCTTCCTCAAATAGTTGTGAAGGTTAGCAGGTTTATAAACTAGATGAGACTATTTGGCCTCATCATTATAATTTGTTTTATAGTAGCTAATTCATCAAAGTATAGTAATGTTTATTACATGACACCAGGGACTCAGTTTCAACAACATGGCTCCATCCTATTTGTAAAGCAGTATTTCTTCTTTATAGTCCAAACTGCACTTCATTTAGTTATTTTTGGATTGTCAGGTCCTAGTTTCATTGCTGATTGGGAATTGGATTTATTGGGTTTATTGGATTATTTTTGTGAATAGCTTCTTGGATTCTCAAAAGTGGGATCAAAGAATTTCCTTATCCTATGTTTAAGATTGAAGAGTAAACATTTAAAAAAATACTTTAAATAGTTGCTTTGAATTAGTTTAATTTATGCCTGTTGAGGTCAGAATTGTGATTAACTTCAGAAACCTTGTGATTTTTTTCTGAGTCAATCAAATCAGATTCCAAAAGTTTTGCTTTTTTTCTGCTTTTGTTATTATACTAGAGAGTCATCTGTGGTATGATTATCATACAGCTATTTTATTCCCACTAAGAAGTTTTGATTTGGTATACCAACACAAGTTACACAACAGGTAAAATAAAATTTCACTTGATGAGTGGCTGGAAAGGCTTTTAAGATAAAAATCTTTGGCTTTGAAAAATATAATGTAAATCAAATTAAAATGATAATGATGTATCTCTTGGAATTAACTCAATTTTGTGAATACAACTGTCTTTTGTTGAAGGCTTTGGGTGAAAGAACTAATTTAGAATTAGTATTGTTGTAGTTCTTTACCATGAGGCACTGAAATATCGGAGTGTCTTTTTAATAGTTCAATCTTAAAAGAAAAATGGTCTGTTAAATGAAATGAAAGAAGGCATTGGGAATCTCAGAGAGTTCATTTATCTGCAGTTAAATGAAACCCTTTTGAATTATACTTAATGTAATGTTAAGTGTTTATCGTTCCCATTTGACAAAGAAATGTCTGTTTCCTTTGAAAAGGTGTGAATTAAAATTTTTCCTCATTTTCTATTTTCCTCTTTTACACTTTAAGTGGCTTAGAATAGTTCAAATTACTTTCAGCTTTCCTCTTATCACTTGCTTCAGAAAAGACCTTATCTATATCCACAGTATGAGCCATGCATGATTTATATACAGTTCAGAATATAAGGATAATTTAGACCCACCACCTCAATACTGAATCCATTTTTCATTATATTAATATATATTTATCTAATTTTCCCAAAGAACAACTAATATACTTACATGAACAACAAAGTGTTCAGGACCATTATCTTCAGTTTTCTATCAGACAGTCCATCTAGTGCCAATTGCAGCTGAGTCTGTTCTGCTCATACTTAATACCAGGAATACCATTTGGGTAATACAGTGCTTGTGCCAGCCAGAAAACAAATGCCTAGTTAAAACAGCTCCTGTCTCGGTGCCAGTTAGTGCCACTGATCTGTTTTTCTGGCGGCAGTGCTGATTCCCTTTGTTGGCATGGGGACAATCTGGGATTAGTGCAGGAAGTGTTTTTGAATGCAATCTGCCCTATATTTTTTCAGAACATTTGGGCTGCATACATACATTCATCTGCACAGTAAAGAAAACCTGGAGAAAGGTATCAAATTTATTTTTATGTTCAATCAGGCAGTGTTTCTACTTTATTATGTTTTTTTGTTTAAAGGTAAAAGTCTGTTTTTTTCTATTCTATGTCTTTCTATTTCTAGGTGAAATTGTCTGTTTTAACTCATGAAGTGCATTGTTAATTGCACAGTAATGCTCAAATAAAAACTCAAATTAAACCTAATGGATATCTTGAACATTTTCAGGTTTTGAGCTGTCCCTAATTCTTCTTTTAACTGGTTTGGCTATACCACAACTACTCCTAAACAAACATGAGGGCAATAAGATCTGTAACATGCTTTGCTTCTAAATTCTTTGCTCCACATATTGGATTTTGCTAATTACCTTTTTGCTGACTTTACATTCTTTTCACTGTCCAGAGCAGCGACAGCACTGCCAGAAGGAGCAATGGGGCTCGTACCGACAGTGCAACATATTTACACTCAATCTAGGTGCTCCTCATTAATTGTGTAATGTACCACCACCTGGGTGATCCCAATCAGAGTCAACTATTAGCATAGACCAGATACATACAGTACAGTACCAGTACTATCTGCATGTAATTTGTATACCCGCACTGTGTTTGTGTCAGTTTCTTCTGGGTGCTTTCCTTTCCTCCCACAATGGTGTCCCTCACCAATATTCCCTTGAGCGGTTGTTGAGTTTAGAGGGATGTTTTTATACCTCTCTCCTTGTGCCTATATACTGCTTTATCCCCGAGTTGTTTGGAAAGCTCCTTGGTCTTCACGGTTAAGACTTTGTTTGGAAATTACTACCTGACTGAGGAACATTACAGAGATAAGTGATTTTATTCTGAAATCACGTGAACCACTATTATTGCACACAGAAAGAGGTTACTCAACTAAGAGTGTGGCTCATTAGGGCTATTTCTGTGTACCTAGTGTATATTAATCTGGTCTGCCAGAGCAAACACTTTGCATACTAATGTAGTTGTGACTTTTAAATTTTTCATATTATTTAAATTGATTTTCTTTCTTCCTTTTTTTTTTCTTTGAATGTGAGGAGTAGATTGTGCATATAATAAATGGTACTTTTCACTTCAAAGTGTCATGACTGCAAGCTTTAAATCAACAACATGTGAAAAGTGCACAAGGGCCTGAATACTTCATCAAAGCACTGTATATAAATACAATATACAGTATACAATATAAAGTATAATAAAGTTTTGTCTTTTATTTGTTGTGTGAAATTAGGTAGTTTCACTTTAACTCCTGCAATCCACAGGCAAAGATACAATAACATTTAAGATGGCAATCTCGACTTATATCAGAACCTGCTCTAAAGTCTTTTAAATGTAATTAGAAATGGTGTGCACATTTTCTTAGAACTCTCTTCTTAAATTGTTAATGTTTTATGATACTTTTACCAGGATGTTTTGATGAACAATGGAGGATCCGCATTAAAAATATTGGCATTTTCCACAAAAATCAAAGAGGTGGATGGGGTGGGGAAGAAAAGGAATTCTCTGTCTCTGATCTTAGTTCATTAAAATGGAACAAAGCCTAACATAAACCAAAAACAGTGTATAAGCACAGAATTTCACTGGGACTTTACTTGTTTGTACCATTTTAAAGGAGCTTTGTACTATATTATTTTTTTCTGATGTCCTTAGACAACCCAATGTTGAAATTTATCCCTTGGCTCTCCATCTGTTTGTTTAGGCTTTCAACTCAAGAATTATTTCAAGCACTCAAAATGAACAACTTCTGATATCTTAATGCTTAATCAAATTGATTTATGGTGTATTTCTTCCTTTATTTACTTCAAATTGTAATTTCATAGGAAATCTTTATATTTAAATATATATATGTAAAATATATATGTAAAATTATATTTAAAATGCTATTAATGTTGGCTGGCATGATGGTGCAGTGGTTAGCAAGGCTGATTTGCAGTACTAGAGCCCTGAGTTCAATGGCTCAATTGGCTTCAATTGGTTCAATTGGCATCAAAATGCCATACAGTCCTTCTGTGTGGAGTTTGTATGTTCTCACTTCCCACAGTCCAAAGACATACTAGAAGGTTATTTGGTTTCTGAGACGATTGTCTCAGGTGTTGTGTCTGTCTGCCCTGTGATGGACTGGTATCCTGTATCCTGCCTTTTGTCTGTTGCTTGCTGGAATAGGTTCAGGTTGCACTTGATGCTGTATTGGATAAAGCTTTTAGAAAATGGAAAGATGTATTCTTATTTATAGCTTAAAAAAAGTCTTATCAAAGGCAAACCATACAGTACTTCTCAGCATGATGGATAATGTAATCTATTTAATATATTCAAAAGTCGTGAGGATTCTGTTTTGTTTTTATGTCAGTAGAAATTAAATACAGATTTAAAAAATCATAGCAAATAATACAAAATCATCATTAGGGTAAATGTTATTAAACAGGTTTATGAATACTGTACCTTTAGAACTTTATATGCAAAAGAAAAAAATATTTTTTTACTGAAATGATGTAAGAATTAGGTCAGTCACATATGTCCTACACTTGCATCATTTAACTCTGTTTTAAGGCCACACATGTTCTTGGTAAAGCAATAAGTTTCCTGTAATTAAAATCGTCTTTGCGGCAGGATATGAGATGTTTACTGGATGTTTACTGGATTAGTAAAGAGTTCTCTTTTTCCCTGAAGAAAAGCAGAGAGCTCACACACAATGTACGTAATACAATACAAAAGCTAAAGGTCACATGGTGAGAGGTCAGGTATGAAATGGCTTTGAACAGGCTCTAATCAATTCCACAAATGTAGATAGAAATGCATCTCAGCAGCTGATGTGATCACCCAAATCTGCAGTTCAAAGCACTCAGTGGATGAAACAGAAATGTAAGTACATTGGGACTCTTTCTTCAGATCATTTAAAAAGATGCAGGGTGATTTGCACATTTCTGGGTGTTTGAGGGAGAAATTAGCCAATGACAAAATGTTCTACAGAGGAACAGAAAATGTGGCATATTACTTCCCTTTGTTCTTTTCTGTGCTTTGTTCTGTAATTTGTGATGTTTACAAGATTTTCATACATCTCCTTTTGCTGTGGTTCCATCAATAGAACATGGACGGACCAGATTTATCCAGTGTAAAGAATGAATCACATTGAAATGAATGGGAATTTGGCATTTATAAGGAAAAAGAAAAAAACCTATATATTAAATATTTTTATTTTAAAAGCATTTTTCACGTCAAATAGCATCTTAAAGCTCTTTGCAATGAGTCATGTTACAAAAGGCACTTTATACTAAAAAATCTAGTATATGCTTTACTTTGTACCAGCTGTGCCTGTTGATGAAGTGTTATGGGAATTCATTAAGCAGTACATTATTGCATTTCAGGTAGGGAGAAAAGAAGGGATGGCAGAGAATCTCATGTTCTACTTCTTTACTACAAAGCTGCCTGTTGATAGAAGGATGACTTTTTATTTATTAAATATGAATGCAGTAGGTAAAGTCAAGTAAGACTCTGGGATTCTTTTGTAGAGGATGGGAGCATCAGATACTTTCCAGACTGAACAGTTGATTTGGTTGTGCTTCTTGATTTATGGTTTAGAACCTGTCTTCCCTGCTCCCAGTCACACAAAGTTCCCAGGTTCCACACAACAATATCTTCTAAGCACAACTTTGCATTTCTATCTTTGTGGAGACTTTCCAGTGGTTCTCATTCTGTTCCTATTTATTATTGGTTATTCCACCGAAAAGTGGAATAAAGTAGAGCTGAAAAGTTTTGACCTGTTAAGTTTCAAAGATGCTATCTGGTTTATTAAAAAAACATTTACACTGTGGGAATATTCTCATGTTTGTCAGTGACCAATGTCTTATGTGGACATTTTCTCATAGATAGCAGGGCTGTAAAGGCAGTTCTGTTTGTGCAAGCAAAGTGTGGTTTAATTTACACTCTGTCAAAGAACACTGGTGAGTCAGTGAGAACAGTTTGATGTACTCAAGCCTGTGCCCTTGATCCTAAGCTATCAGAGGAACATTCACAAGTCAGATGTACAGTACCACAAGTCTGGTTTAAAGTCTGGTGGAACTACTTTATGCATTCTTCTTGCTGGGTTTTTTTGTTAGTTCCACAAAGTCTTTAAGCATGGACTTCATCACTTCATCAATAGACATCTATAGCATAGCCAAAGTATTAACATAATCTGATACAAATTCAAGTATGTAAAGCTCCTTAAAGATTTGAAAATGTTTTTATAAAGGCCATTGGGATAATGAAAATATACCATTATTTTTCATTGATTTAGAACTGTGGCTCTGCTTTTACACATAATTATTTGAGATAATTTCAATATGTATTAAAGAAAAAGGATATGTTAGTCCCTGACATAGGAAGAGATTTGCTGAAATGATTTCCTAATCTATTTTGGGACTTGTCTGAGTACAATAGTGTATGCTATGCAGTACTGTATGATAACACCAGGCAGGGCTGCTTAATGGAGAAACCTGCTGTGAGCCTTGGCTTCTAACCTCTTCAACCCCATTACCTTCTGCTGGTTATAGCACGTGATTCATTCTTTTAAAAAGGCAGCCAAGAAAGATACTGTCTATCTGCATGAAGAATGGGAGAAGTCACGTGTGGATTACAACATGACAGGAAAACCAGAGGATCTGCATAAAAGAAAAAGGCATATTCTGTATTCAAGATGTGTATTCTGATGTAATACAGCATGCACATTGAAGGAAAACTGAGAGTGATGTAAAACTGTGTTGTTTGACTGATGCTTGTCTTTTATAATTTATTTTTGAGTTTATTTTAATCTTGCTTTTTGAGCTATACTTAGCAATTGTTTTTCAAACAGACATGCCTTGTTAACACCCATACTCCAGCTGTCCAGGGGACCTGATACAAGACATTATTCAATTATTTTACAATCTACAATGTTGTACATGGAAAAAAAACAATGTTGGTATTAAAAAACACCCCAGTAAAACAGAATTGGTAGGGATGGGAGTGGAGGAGGAGGTGGGGAACAACTTTGTGGGAAACAACAAAAAATACATAAATCTAGTGCAGATACAATTAATTACAAAATATTTCTTAATGAGTGTTTCCCTGAAATATCAAATTTAGATCCATGAGAAGAATAAAACGAGACTGGAGACGAATAAACAGGAAGCTTTGGATGTCTGTAGTGGAGGATCAGAATATTTGCATTAAATAGCCTACATTCAGTAAATTATTTTCCACAGGAAGGGACAGTAGATGGCACTCAAAGTCTACAGAAAACAGCTTCTGAACTGCACCCCCTTACTAATCTATAATATCAGTCTGGATTCTGGGAAAAGTAAAGTTGCATTTTGCTATTGCTGTCAGCGTCTGTAAGGCCAAAAACCATCTGACATTGATTTTTCATAATCCACAGCTTCTCCTTGTCTATCCCTAGCTTCCCTGACAGCCACGTTATGTTCACAGAGTAGTCTGTGGTCTGTGTAGCCTAGTCTGATGTTTTAGAAGCTAGACCCGATGAAGACACTGCCTGCTCTGATAACTGCAAACTCATATTTAATACATAATTGTCCTGGCACACCTCACTATGGAAAACTACTGCACTTGCTATCAAACAGAAAGGGGTTCCTCATCACTGTCCAGCAATAACAAAACGGGTGAGAGAATGCCTATGCTTTTAAATCATAGTACATAAGCATACTGTATGACTCTTAAAATATTAGATGTTTACTGATAGCAACAAAATCATAGTCACAGAATAAATACCTAACAACTGGCAATGATAAAATGCGAAGATTTACAACCCAATGTTGTTATTCTTTAGAAATAACTGAGAGCCATACATTTACAGTGTTAATACGCTGGGCTGATAATAGAAATTCAGACCTCGTGTGGACTGGTTCGTTTTCCTAACCAGTTGGTATTTGATGTCCTAAAATACGCAGACATGCAGGAAACGTGCAAAAGACCATGACTTTTTAGAATAATATTTCTTCACAAAACTGCTGTGGAGATGCGTGTTGTAGCCTCTTCACTTGTTATTTTTCAGGATTCAGTAACTTAAACATTTTACAGTAAACTGTAATGCTTTACAAAATTTGGAGAGGATTTTGTTTTAAAAGAAAATATTATAAAGCTTTTAAACATACAACAGTATGCTATTATGTTAGTGCAGCTCATAAAAGTATAATATATTAAAGGGATGTAAGGCCTAAATATACATTTGTGAGATCTTTTAAAATTGTGTTAGCCTGATATTACATTTTTTTAAACTGAGAATGGGTTTTACCAGACTTAATACAAACATTTACAGAGATAGTACCAAAGAATGTTTGTTCATCACATTCTGTATTTTGTGTTACTCATTTCCACCCATAGGCCAAAATATTAGGAATCCAAACCACATTGGGCCTCTGTGAGAGAAACATGAAGAAAGCACAACGTGTACAAAAGAGACTGGTAATATGTACATCTCAGTGCTATCTTATTCTTTCAGCAGAATTGCCTTCACTTGAAGTTGTAAAGAGGTTATGAGAAATACTAAACGCATAATTCACTAATGACATATAGAATCAAAATCTGGGAATTGCTCTGGCCAGAGAAGATATATTGAAATTTCACTGGGGGGCTCCCAATTTCTTGACCAGTGAGTGTACTTTCAAAGTCATTGTACAGTAAGTCTTTGTGTTTTACACAATCCCTGCAAATTCTACATAGAACAATATGGTAATTTATATTTTTGCAACTTTGCTTTATTGCCGCACACATTCTGTTCAGTAGGTAAATCAGATGTAATATTCTTAAACAAAATATGTTTAATGTTAAAATGGTGTTGTTTTTGAGTGTCTACATACTGTATGGCAAAAACGTTTCCTCCTGTGCAATGTACAGTAAGTGTACTGTATACAGTACGCATCCATTTTCTAACTGCTTTATCCAACACAGGGTTGCAGGAGTGCCAGAGTCTATACAGACAATCAATTGGCACATGGTACGACAAACTCTGGATGGGATGCCAGTCCATTGCAGGGAACACACAGACACAAACATACATATACTCACACCAGGGCCAGTTTTCTCAGAAGCCAATTATGTTTTTGGACTGTTGGAGAAAAATATAGCATTCAGAGGAAACTCATGCATGCACTAGGAGAACATACAATCTCCCCACAGATAGTAGCCCAGGTCTGGAAGTGAACCCAGGGCTCCAGGGCCACAAGGCAGCAATTCTTATCACTGCACTACTGTTTATATGACAGACATACTGTATACAATGCAGAACTTTAGGTACACATGGTACACATACTGTACAGTCTATTAGAACAGTAAATTAAACAGAATTAAAAGAGTATAAAAGTAAGTTTTAAGGCAGAAATTGAAGGTGCTGAGATCAATCAACAGACGTGAAGCGACAGAACAGAAAGCACTTTCAACATTTGGGAACTGAAAGGGGGCCAAAGTCCGAAGAGTGCAGATGATGTGTTGATGAACAGGGAAATAACAGCTTGCAGCTCAGGTGTTCGGGTATTTACAAGAAATACATTATTATTCATTCACACGTTTAATCAGGTTGTAACAGATGTGGATGAAACTTTGAACAACCCTAAGCAATTGCATAAATCAATGGATTTTAGCAAACGATAACTGATAAAGAAGACTTGGGAATTGAAAATATCTTGTGGTGGAAGTCTGTTTATTACTGCAAAACTAAAGTTAATAAGTGAAACTTTTCATGAACTATGTAGAGAACGGCATTTGACAAGTTATCTCAACAATGAATGAAAATAATAATGCTAAAATGAATGTATTATCTTCAATTGTACTGACAGTTCTCACCTCCATCAGGATATTAATCTGATATCAACTACATAGTAATTACTTTATTAAACTAAATTAAACTAAGTTTTGCAACAGAGGCTCACCAAGGCAATGGTGGTAGCAGTAAAAGATAAATATACAGTAGGCTGTTCTTTATGATGAAAATAAACATCGCTTGTATATAATTACCCTCTAAAAAGGTTAACACATTTGATAATAAAAATCCCCACAAAACAGGATGTTCCATTACATTGCTTCAAAGAATAAATAAACATTTATTAGCATGAAATGAGTCAAAATACTTGTCTAACAATGCTATAAGAAGCCATTGGGGTAAAGAGAAGTAGCAACATTTCAATTTAGATCCATTGTCTTGATTTTGGAAATGTTATTTGGCTCCATTGTCTTGTTATAATTGTTTTAACTCATTGATTGTGTAAACATCTCAATGTTTATGATTAAGCACAAAATAATGATGCCATTATGGGAGTGATAACACTTTCAGGGTGGTTTTTAATTGGACCAGAGACAATTATCCAACAGCAAACATAATACACAATATTTGCCTTTGTGCTTTAATACTTATTTTGTGTCTTAAGTTACTGCTTGATACAAATTAATAAAAATGTTATTGGTATTTTGGAAATATAATAACTCAATTCTTCTGCAAACATTCCTTACATGTTTTAAGTTAAAGCTTGCTTCATCATTGCGCTTAACAAACTGGAAGGCTGTCAAAAGCCAATATTTGTACTACTTTACACTGTATGGTTGTGCTTTCCCAGTATCCTGTTGAAATTACTATATTCACTATATATTATACTGGACAGATAAGGTTAAGGCTAAGCTATCATCTTTCAGTCAAGTTATGATGCAGAGACGGTGGGTTTGTAAAACTAATCACCTGCAAACAGTTATACTATGAGCCACAAACCACCAGATACAAGATATACTTTCATTTCCAAACAGAAAAATGTGTTCATAAATTGTATTGTGTCTTTTAATTGATGGTGCCAGAGAGTGACATTTGCAAAGAGGTTCTATAATAGAAAATGCAATGACTTTGATTTTACATATTGATCTGTGAACAGATATGAGACCTTGACTCGTAATGCAGGTAATATCAGAAAATGAGTGCAGCCTCAAAAGCTGTTTTATAGCAAAATATTTCCTAGAGGATGACAAAAAACAACAACAGCAACACAAGAATGGCATTTACGTTAATGCAGGGTTCTTTTCTCATACAATTTCTTGCTCAAAGCAAAAGAAGATTTTGGGTTCAATTTCAAGATAACTGCAAGGCTGTGGAGAGGTCAATTCAATACTGATTCACAGGCTAGGTCATGTGTTTTGCTAGCATTCCCTTTCACTCTCTTCTGTAATCCATATTCCTACACATATTATAGCATTGCAGCTTCTAAATGACAAACACAGGCTAAAATATTTCTAAGTTAACGGGCTACTGACACCCCACACCATCATTTCTTTGCATTGTAGCTACTGGATATACAAAAGGCTCAGAATTAACCAGACAAGACCATAAGCTGACAGTCTACAACTAAATAAAAAAGACAACTTAAGAACAAAAATATATTGAAATAAAAATGTCATTTTCCCAAATTCTGAAATAGTTGTCTTAACAAAAAATATTCATAAAAAACAAAAGATTTACATAAGATTAATAAAATATTCTTTACTATAAATATCACTAATTAATGCCAAAAGTATTAAGTAACAAAAACATTTTTGTTGTGTAGCTGTCATGTTGGATCAGGGCCTGTGATCCAGGATTTCCTTTGCAATTCCAATTACCTTTTTAATACCTTTGCCTGTTTCCACCAGTTAAGTTTACAGTCCCAGCAGGTGTCTGGTGTTTGATGTCCCTCGCAGTAACCCAGCACTGATGTTTAGATGAAATGCTGCTACTGTACAACTGAGGTGTCTCCACAGGGCAAGGGGACATTCACAACTTTTGACTTGATTACGAAACATTTCAGGTCTTGTTTGAAGGTTAGTATGAGTCTTCTGCAGCTCCATTTGATTCCATATGACACACAGTAACCAAAGTTTGATAATTTCTCCTTATTTTCAAAAATCATATGTCAATGAAAGGAACTGTAGACCAATGCCATAAAGGCCTTCCTTAGGTAAGCTGTCAGAAGCAAAGACCTACTGTAGGAAGAATTTTGATCATTTTCAGTGCTAATGTGGCTGACATATGAACAACTTTACAAACCATCGTGTATCAAAGACCAATAGTAATGTTCCTTACAATGTTCTGCAAAATTGAAGTACTGTGTCTCTTTACGTGCTTAAATAGGCCATTTCCATAAGTGCAGTGATAAGGGTTCAGTATTCTTTTCTGCCTGACAAGCTCCACACTATGTACTTAAGAGATCTACTGTATATCACTATCTAATCCTGTGTACTATGCATAAGACTGTGGTCAAGATAATGCCTTCACATGACAAATGTCCATGTGCTTTTTTTACCACCCTCAGCCTATATTCCAGTGGTTTAATAAACCATATGTCCCACAAAACAACCTTATTCTTGTTATAGCTCATTTTTTTCTAATAAAATAGAGGTGCACACCCTCATATGACATAGCCACATAGTTAAGTCAGTCATCTAGTGAATAGTCTATACTTTGTATAACAACAGGTCATTCTGGCATGAGCAATGTCCTTAGCACATACTGGCAATTATTCAATATATGGATATGAGAAGACATTACCTTTTTCTACTCCAGTGCTTGTTTCATGTCCTTGCAATTTGCATTAGTATTTGCATGATCAGTGGCTGTCATTCAAAGTTGTACTGTATGTTGTAGGCAAGCAGAATCAACAGTGTTGTACAAGTGTTTGTGGTCAGCAGCTAATGTAAATGTATGTCCATAGAGGTATTTATGGACTTCTTGACCCATAAGTGATAGCTAAGTTCTCATTTTCAACTTTAATTTCTTCTCTGCATTTTAAAGATTGAGTGGTATGTAAAAAGAAATGCAATAGGCCTATGTTCACTATTTGCTGTACTTTGTGGGAAGTTAACTCCAACTATGTATTGGGGATGCATTAAGGGCATGTTTCAAGGGTTTAACTGTATTGTAAATTACAAACACTGTACTATGTACAACGTAATGGGATCCGGTCCAGGCTCCTGCGAAACATAGTTCAGGACCCTATGCAGACAGTATAATTTGGAAGTAAGTGGAGAAGGACATCAGGGGAGGAGACAAAGAGGATCAGGACGGTTTGACAGACGGGGGCATGATGATGGCAAACAAGTTCAGACAGTCCGAAAAGGGGGAATCTGGGGCGCAGTCCAAAGTCCAAAACCGGGGGATCCATCCAAGATGAAACAAACACAGTTAAAATCAGGAACGGGATCGGGAACACAGGGAATAAAACCAGGATAATGAGGCCAGACACTCCCATCCCTGGACTCAGATGGTCAAGACTATGAAGACTATGAAGCCTATGCCGTCGGGTCTCTCTTGGACCCATTGGTAGGTGGGCTTCCAAGCATACATCTCCCAGTGCTGAGCCAGAAATAGCGAGAGCGCCAGGCTTAAATAATGGGACACAAAACAGGTGGCAGGTGCACATAATTAACTAAAATATGAGGGTCAGAGCGCCCTTAAGAGGAGGGATCCTGATCGTGACAAAACATCCTGCTTTTTTACTCAGGTATTTGCGTCACTTTCTCAGATTCAACTCCATGGCATATCCAGCTACAACAGCTCATACTATGGTTGCAGCTTTGTAGACATATTTGCTAGAAATCTTCCTTAGGTAGGTCAAAAACCCTAAAATGACTGCAACTCATATGTGTGAGTGTCAGTGTATCTATGATTGTTGACAATTTGTTAATTGTGGGAGGCAGGCCTTGTTCATCAATCAGGTGCCTTTTTGTATTACATAGTCTTAACCCTGAATTTGACTCCTGCACCTCTGCCAGTCTGTTCATATGCTCTTTTCTGGGAGGGACAGTAACAAGAAAGCCATCCAGAAAGCACATTTTGGTCTACGTCTTGCAATATGTGTCCTATGACCACTTGTGAAATGAAGCACTGGAGAGATGACAAAATGTGATCAGTTTGTAGTGTTTTGTAATTGTTAGAAACTGTATCTTTAAATCTGAATGCAGCTTGCCTCCCACAAGCTTGAGAAACATTTCTAATACTGGCAATGTGTACTGTCTGTCTCCTCTTCCACACTTTGATTAATGATAATAACCTCATAATCTCCACAGCTGCAAAATGTTTCATCTGCCGCTGTCCAATCAGTACAGTTTCCCTTGCACAGTCTTCTTCAGTGCATATGGTACTGGCCTGGCCTTGGTGAAAGACAAGTTGAGCTTCAGGGAGAATCTGTAGTCTAGCTTTGGGTTTTTGAATGGTGTTTGAAACGCATCCTGTTGTCATACAGTTATGTTTCTTACCACTGGATGCAATGACTTCTCAGTGCTTTTTTTAAAAAAGAATACCATAATGTCTGACTAACAGGGCTGGCTTGTCTGCTTTTACTATGATTAATGGTAGTGTATCATCATATAGATCAATACAATCTTCATATTCAACAGTGACAGACCCTCAGTGCCTCCAGCAACGAGATCTGTTTTCCTATGCAAGGTGTTAGCTGCATATTGGTTCTTTCCAAAAGCAATGAAACAGCAATTCAATTCAGAATTTCAGATACAATATGTTGCTGCCCTGGTGTTCAACTTTATATCCATATCCATATCCAGATACAGTGATAGAAATGCCTTTATTTCCTTCAGTAGCAGTACAGACTGTAAGAATTAAAAAAGCATCTGCAGAAACATTATTTTGTTACTTCAGATTTGTGCTATATGTCCTACTTAAGAGATGCAATGGTATTTTTCTAATCAGAATTTAAAGACTGTGACACACCCAGGAAAAGAGTGTGGTAATGGGATCTTTAATAGGTGACTCTGAAGGAACAAATACAGTACACACAGCATAGATGCAGGCATGAAGCAAAAAAATGCTTCTTTCATTTGTAGTGCAAGGAAGAATAATCAAAACGACAAACAAAAATCTAAACTTGTCTTTGAGCTTCTAACTACACATCATCTGTGTCCCTCACTATACTCGTAGCTGAGCAGCTGAGCTGCTTATCTTTTTCACAAGCAGTCTCACTTTCTGACTTTTTAGAAAAACACTCACTTCAAAACTCAGAAACCAAAATTCACACAAACCTCAAGCTTCGAGCTCCAGGCTAAACAGTTTGCTCCTTTTTTCCTCTGATGCAGGTGCATGGCAGAGGATATGCTCTCCTTCTAAATAGTACATAATGACCAATTGGAAGCCTCTGCTTCCTGAGGTTTTTTTAATATGACCCAACCAATTAGCTTCCACCAACTGGTAAGGTGACTGAAGGTGTCAGGTAATTCCCCACATCTTTCTTGTGAATGTAATATAGACAAGAGCTGTCTTTACATCTGAGCCTGCCATCCTATCATAAAACCTGCACTGCATGATTTTTACCACATCATTAGCACAGCTGTTGTGCTTTATCCTTTTTCTTATGAACTCACTTTTTAAAAGCAAATCCATAATTCTTTGGCCCATCTCCCTCTTTTTAAATGCACCTTTGGCAACTATTATTTGTGCTCATTTTTGCTGGCTTCTTTGCTGTTCCCTGAAAAGGTACACATACAGTATTCTTGGATGGCATTTTTCCCTCTACTTTTTCTTTACTACAGTTTCTTTAAATTACTTCGGTGCATACTGTAGGCCACTAACAAATTTATCTCATTCAGTAGGTCCAAAAATCTGCTAAATTCACAATATTGAGAGTTTTTTCAGGCTACTTCATAATATGAAAGTGATTTTCTTTTTGATTCTGTTTCTGAAATGGGAAATGTTCTGTTGTGACTAGGGGCTTTGGCTTATAATGGTCTGCTAAGGCTTCTGGCAACTCATTAAGACTTCTCACTTGACTTATTTGGCAGAATCAGTTTTAGCAAGAGAATATGCTTCTGGCCAAAATACTGAAAAAAACACACTGATCTGTGTTTCATCTATGACTTTTTTTGTAATCATCTATTGTCCTAGGCATTCCAAACAGAATTCAGATCTGCTTGTGTCTCATTGTATTCAGCAAATTTACCAATGGGAACCATATCTTAAATGCCTTGTTCCTTTGTAGTTCAGGTCCATGAAATACGAACCTTTGAAGTGATTGAAATGTTAACCTCCCATCCTCATCTCCAAGTTGTAGTATTTTTTACTGAGAATATCAATAATTCATGCCAACAGCACTTAAACACTAACATAGCATCAGCTGCTATGTTAGAACAGAACTATATCTTGGAACCTCAGAACCCTGTATTTCTTTAAATCAATCTTGTGCTAACAATTTAAAGTGTGTGTGTATTAATGCTATAATCACAACAATAATGTACTAAATACAGAAAGGCTCTTGGTTCATTTGCTTCCTGACCCTGGAATCCATTTAGAAAAAATGTGATGTTATTTGACCTCACATAATTGAAGGGTTTTAATGAAGTCTGGAACAGTAACAGACCAAAGTCTTCATTGTAGCCTAATCTTCAACAGACCCTTGTAGCGGGGAGGCTTATTAATAAGAAAGAATTAAGTGTTCTGAGCCTTCCCAAATGAGGCCCCATTTCTCTGTTCATCTCTGTGGTGCAGCCACAGAGAAACTATTCATGCAGGCTGATTTAAGGTTCCTTTGATAAGGACAGCTCCCAAAGGGGGATGCACTTTGCCAAGCCTGGCTATCATGATCAATGGTGCCTATCTGTCTAGGGAGTGCCAGATGGACATCTGGACTGCATTCCTAAGTGTCAGGAGTAAGTGACTCATATCTTACCTTGATCAACCAATCAGGGACTGGTAGGTCCGAGTAACCCACGTGGGACTCTGATGCCCATGGAACTTTCAGCCAATCAACGAGCTGAAGTTCCTCCAGGTAAAAACAGGCAACACAGAGAGCCTGAGAGATTCAGTAAGATTCAGTGAGATTCAGGAGAGGATTCAGGAGAATTCTGTGGACTTTTCTAAAGGGAATTCAAAGGAGAATTCCAGGGCAGGACGGCCCAGGAGCAGAAGGCTCCCAAGGGCAGAACATTCTCGCAGCGCGCCTCCTGACCATCCTGAGACTCAGCCCGGACAACCACGGAACGGCCAGTATGTCCGAGTGCCAGAACTTTCCTTTGTTCTAAGAGTCTAGAGCGGAGGGTGCCAGAGAGTAACCAGAGGATCCACCCGAGGTTAGCACCAGCAGCAGGCTTCGTGAACAGGTCGGAACTGTGGACAGCTGAATCACTATTCAGAACTAGCTCTTCATCAGGAACGAACCGGTCCTCTTCCTGACTTGCTGGGACCCACAGTCATCTTTTCTCCTGTGCACAAACTTTGCTAGTTAAAGCAAACACTAACTAGCCGGTCAGTGAACAACAGCAGCGCACCGTTGCAAGCAACACAGCACAGCCTGGCACCGAGCCAGAGAGCGCGGATTGGACAGCAACAGCCTGCAACTGTTTCTTTGTGCCCGCAGGAGATTGGATGAGTATTCAACTTCAATGCATTACAGCTCGAGAATTCAATTGTTATCCCAACCAGTTGATATCAATTTAATTCCTAAGAGTTATGTACTTGTTTTGAGTATCTAATGTAGAAGTTATAACCAAGTTCATTTACGAAACGGTCTTAATGAATGATATACTGAACGTATGTCCTCTTGATATGTGTAACACTTTGTAACTGACTGAATATATACCTTTTGTATTCTGATAACCCTCTCGATAAGATCTGTTAGGTTTATATGCATATTCTATGTATTAATAAATGTATCCTCGTGTATTAGTACCTGTGTGTGTGCATTGTTTGAGTTATGTCGCATGGTTGGATTCTAAAGCCATCAAAAGAATCAACTTTGTGATTTACTGCTACAATTAATAATTGTCTCAGTAAATGCCCAAACCCTACAGAACTGGCGCCTTCAGAGAGCCACTACATTTACATTTTGGCTATGGCAACGTAACATTAATGGCATCCCTGAGCGGCTATGATTACACCCTATTGAGTACAAACAATTCTTACTACAGTCAAGAGTTTTTGTGTCTTCCTTTGCTGGAGTCACAGCTTTGGTAGTGATCCTCTTCTGTACAATGAAATAGGTTCATTCCTGCAGATACTGAGGGAATAACCTTGTCCACCACACTGCTTCAAATGCTTCAACAGTGTCTATCACCGCAGTTCTGCTGCAAAGCTGCTATAACCAGGCTGATTCAGGTAGTTTTTAGTTCTCCAGGTTGTTAAAGTGTGATCATTTGCAATGGCTTGCAGCATATTGCCAGCCTCCCTAAACCTACTGCAGGACCATTGGAATTCTGACTGACTGGCAATAGAGGGATACCCATCTCCCCCAGCCATATTACCCTGCAACCCACAACTGCCAACCCACTGAAACTAAGCAGGTGTGAGCCTGGTCAGTACCTGGGCAGGACACCTCCTGAGAAAAAAAGTTGCTGCTGGAAGGAGTATTATAAAGGCCAGTAGGGGGAGCTCACCCTGCAGTATATGTAGCTCCTAATGCCCCAGTATAGTGACGTATAGTCACGAAGCTGATTGGTAGAATAGGAGTATCCTTATGCGTAACCATGAATACCGCAGAATGTGGAGTAGCACAGGGACAATCCAAAGACATAATCCAGGGGCTTGGTCAATTAGAGACGCAATGAGTCTGGTAACCAGGGAAATCCAAAAGATGGTACCAGGAGATCAGTCAAAAGGCTTAAAAATGTGCACAAGAGAATTCTAAAGGGAGGCTTCTCAATAGTAAGAATGGGTTGGTGTGTGATGGACCTTTAAATGCTGAAGGAAAAGGGATGTGGTTAGATAATTGGTCCGGGAGTGAGAATTTGTGGAATCTGGTGCATGTGGGAATGTGATGGGTTCAATTAGGAATGAGATTGTGAAACAGTGGGTTTAGGAATGTAACGGCATTTGCGAGGGAGAGTGTGGGGTGTGACAGGAATGGAATGGTGTTTGCGAGGGAGTGTGGGGCGTGACAGTGACGGGGACGCTATACTGTAAAAAGGCACCGTCCTTCCAATGAGAATTAAAACTGAAGTCCTGACTCTCTGTGGTCATTAAAAATTCCAGGGTGTTTCTTGAAAAGAGTAAGGGTGTTACCGAGTGTCTTGGCCAAATTTCCCATTGGCCTTTACCAATCATGTCCTCCTAATAATCCACATCTATGAATTGGTTTAATCAGTCTGTTCTCCACAGTAAAAGTGGTGTGTGGTGAACGTACTGGCGCACTATGGCTGCCTTTGCATTATACAGGTGGGTGCTGCACATTGGTGGTGGTGGAAGGGAGTCCCCATTATCTGTAAAGTTAGAGATTTGAGTGGAGTGTCCAGAAAAGCACTATATTAGTACATGTTTTTTTTGTTATCCCTTCCTGTGCTTACTCTTTCTCGCAAGTGTACCCATCTCACCTACTCTGTCCTTTATTCCCCTTTATTAAAGATTCCTTCCATTCGTGCACTTCCTCTCACTCCTGGAGAAGGCTATGTTACTCCTCTCTACTTTTCAGAGTTTAAATAACCTTTACTTGTTCCATTATAGATGTATATTCACTTCTAATTAAATGAACTCATTTTTAATACAGATTAATTTGACCAATCCCAACAAAAGCAAAAACATCCGTACAATATCCAACAATGCAGCTGATATCAATGTTATGTGTGCATGCTATATACAGTAGTACATGATATATTATACATTTTCAAGAAAATAATTTTATGTAGCTATGCTTTGTTTGACTCAATTTAGTGAAATTTTCAACAGATACATCAATAATGTTTTTTATGGTAGGTATTGACAACTCATCAAACAGCCTGCCTTTTTACATGCAAGTGCTTATCATTCATGCTGCAAAAGTATTTTTTTCAGTTTTATTATTTCAATATGTCAAGTGATAAAGGGTTAATAGTAACCAAAGAACTGTACTATTTAGTGCATTAGTGTTTCAGGTGTAAGATGTCAGATTTTCAAAAAATAAGATTTATTATGTCCTTCCACTCCAATCCCTATCATTTGCATTGTGAATGAGAGTGTGGATGGTAACTATCACTTTCAGTGGCTGAAAGCGGTTGGATTTAATAACTTGGTAATTTTCCAACAATTCCATTTTAAATAAATAAGTTCCAGTAATTCTGTTTGCTGTTTTTTAGCCTTGACCCTTCAGTTAGAGACATGCATTTGAATGTAAATGGATTTTAACAAACACATTTGTTTAAAGCAATAATACAGAAAAATGAATTAAAATTGTGACTGTAATGGGAATTGACCTAAATGCCTTTACTTTAGTTTTTTTAATACCTACACACTTTCCAGAATTATTAAGACTCCATTTTTAAATTAAAAGCTTAAAGTCATGTATTGATTTTGCTTTAATTGTATTTATAAATCAATAGATTATCCTTATCTCATGAAGTGATAGAGTGGAACAATTTCCAATCTAAGCCATTATGATTTTCTCGATATTGAATAGGATAAAAAAAATATTTTAAAGTAATCAAGAATATTGTCAGCTGTAATAGAGGGCAGCTGTTGTGTTTGAAGCTTCAGAGGCCAAGGTTAAAGAGACAGAAAATTGAAGCAATTTTTTGTTACTGTATATAACATTAATGGTGATACTCATCTGTTTAAGAACTATGGCTTTCAACAAGGACCGATTTAGATTTTGAAGACGGGTATGAAAGGAATAAAAAGACTGGTACTGAGTAAAGGATAGATGATTTACACGTACAATTACAGGTGTGAAGACCTTGTTCTACCTTTTATTAACTTTTAAGTACAACTCAAAGTCATGCCACCTGCAAAAGTTCTCAGATGACTCTGCAATTGTGGGATGTATCAAGGGTGAGCAGGAGGAGGAGTACAGAGGACTGGTCAGCAGCTTTGTGGACTGGTGTGGGGTGAACCACTTGGAACTGAATGTTACAAAGACAAAGGAACTGGTGGTAGATTTCAGGAGGAAAAAGGTCAAACCTACTCCTGTCTACATCCATGGGAGTGGCGTGGAGATGGTGGACTCGTACAAGTACCTGGGAGTGCACATTGACGATAGACTGGAATGGTCTAAGAACATCGAGGCCATCTATAAGAACGGACAGAGCCGACTTTACTTCTTGAGGAGGCTCAGGTCCTTCAATGTGTGTAGTAAGATGCTACACATGTTTTATCAGTCGGTGGTAGCGAGTGCCATTTTCTACGCAGTGGTGTGCTGGGGCTCTGGGATTAGAGCAGTAGATTCCAAAAGGCTGAACAAGTTCATCAGGAGAGCAAGCTCTGTCATTGGGTCTGACCTGGACCCCTTGGAGGTAGTGGCTGAGAGGAGAATGATGTCCAAACTAGAGGCCATCATGGACAACTTCTCCCATCCCCTCTATGACAGGCTTGCAGGAATGAAGAGCACGTTCAGCAATAGACTGATTCATCCACGGTGCGACAGGGAGCGCTACAGGAGGTCATTCTTGCCGTCTGCCATAAGACTGTACAACGCATCCACCTTGCATCTTGGCAGAAGCAACATCGACAGTGACCTGTTTCTGGACTAAACGCATATACACATCTACTGCTACATCTGTTCTCTTTCTTTTTCTTTTTCTTTTTCCCGTTTACAACCACTTTTGTGCAATATATGCCAGGGACCTGTGCAATACATTTATATTTATATTTATATTTATATCTATGGTTACATCTATATTTATATTCATACGTGTGATACGATTTTCTGTGTACTGTTCTGTTCTAGTTTGCTCTTGTGTGTCCGGACTGTGAGTAACTCTTGTATTGTATTGTATGTATTGTACTATTATTATATAATTCGTTACACTGTGGCTGTGTTGTGTGTGTTAAGCTGCTGTTGCACTGCAATTTCCCTCATTGGATCAATAAAGTATCTATCTATCTATTGTCAAACTTGTTCTGAATTTAAGAACATAAGACCTTTACAAAAATGGTGGGCAAATGAAAGGGGGGCATGTAGTCCATCTTGTTCATTAGGTAGTTCAGTAGCTACCGTAAGTGAATCTAAGATCTTGTTCTTAAAGGTGCCCATAATTTGGGCCTCAACCACTCGGTTGAGTAGTCTGTTCCGGATATCTTCTACCCTTTGAATTAAGGAGTGTTGTCCTTAATGAATTCCCCTTAAGTTTCCAATTGTGACCCCATGTCTGTGTTTCACTACTGAGTGCAAATCAGTCCACAAGTTTGATCAATCTACACTCTACACTTTAGGATTTTATAAACTTGGAATGATTCTTTTGTATCTTCTTTTCTAGTTCTGAAGAGATTTTATTTCTCTCTGGGATTCAGAATCATTTTTTTTGTTCTTCTGTGAACATTTTCTAAAGTATATTTTCTGTGTTGTGCCGACCCGCGAGTCCAGGAGCGACTCGATGGCATAGGCTTCACAACAGCGTCCTGACCATCTGAGTTCGGGATCCTAGAGTGTCTAGTGCTGTTACCCCCCTTTGTATTCTCCCGACCCTCCTCCGGATCCCGCTCTGTTTATCTGATTACCTGGTCTTGGACATTTGCTACACTCTCAGCTTTGCCTCGGATTCCCTCGGACTGTTTGCCTCGGCCACACCTCCCCCGAACACCAGCACACCATGGACACGCCCCCTGTTTTCCTTCCAGCCCCTAGCATGCCTCTTTCCCTGTGTTTTCTTCACTTCCACCCGGATCGTGTTGTCTGCATAGGGTCCTGAAAGAACACTTCGTGACACTTCCTGCATCTCAGAAGTACCCATGTGATAGTATGTATAGTGCATCTTCTTACTATCAGTGTAGATTACTTTGCACATAAGAGCATGAGAACATAATTAAAGTTGTAAAAGAGAGAATGTAATTTGTCCCATTTAACCCTGTTAGTAGTTAGTAGTTAATTGATCCAAGGAATTCCTCCAGCTATTTCTTGAATAACAGCTACAACAACATGGCTGGGTAGTTGGTTCCATACTCTAGATACCCCAGTAATTTCTTTGGGTAAAGAAGTGCCTCCTGTTGTTCATTTTAAATGCATGTCCCCATGGTTTCCACTTGTCCTGTCCAGTTCATTATCATTGTTCATTCTGAAAAAAATCTTGACTTGGTCAATGCTTTTGAGGAATTTAAATACTTGTATCCTGTCCCCTTGTAATCTTCTATGTTCAAGATGAAAAGGTTCAGTTTCTTTAGCCTATCAGGCATTCCATTAGGCCCCAGAATGTATCTAGTTCTATTCTTCTGTCAGTTCCCAGATCAGCAACATCTTTTCTTTAATGTGGTGGCCATGATTTTACACATTATTCTAAATGAGGCCTTACTAGTGCATTATGCAATTTAACTTAACATCTCCCAGTTTAGGATACACTGTATGCTAGCATTCTATTTGCCTTTTTAATTGCCTTATCACATTATCTAGAAGATGTGAATTATGTCAACATAAACATCTAAATCTTTTTCAGAAGTAGCCTCTTCTAGCAGAATGCTTTCCATTTTGTATTTCTACAGTAGTTTGTATTTTTTACCTGCATGCAATAATCTGCACTTGTCTACCTTACACATCATCTGCCAATTTAATTTAATTAGCATTTTCTAGGGTTTCCTAATCCTCTAATTTGTTATCACCCGCAAACTTGAATAGTTTACCATTCCAGAATCTAGATAATTAAAATAAACGAAGAAGAACAAGTACCGGTTCCTGTAACACTTGACTAATTACATCTTTCCAGTTCGAGTATTCACCCCTTATCTGTGCCTTCTGTTTTGTATTTAATAACCAATTCAGTCTAAACACTCATGTTTCCCTAAATGCCTGCAATTTGGGGATTATTTTTATGGTGAATTTAAGCACATCTAAATAAACAACATAATATGCCTTGTGTACTGTATATCCATTACTGCTGTACTTAAAAAACTCTGAACAAGCTGGTTAGGCGAGACCTGCCTTTTCTCAATCCATACTATTTCCTAATATATTATTTGCACGTAAAAGATCATCTGGTTTAGTTTTTATAATTTTCATCACCTTACATGTAATAGCAGCCAGAGCTATTTTGGTCTACAATTAGATACCAATAGATAGCTCCCTAAATGTGTTTTGTATTCTTGAGGTCTTAAGGTTGTGAAATACAACCTACTGTCATACAGTATGTACAAAAAAGTCTAGTTCTGTTCTGCATGTGAGAAGTCTTATATTGAGTGCTACTGAGCACCAAAAATGGCATAGAAAACAGCAAACAAACAGTTTCTTTGTACTATTTAGCACTAAGACTTGTAGACAGTTGCTTTATACTGTCAACACAAAAAGGCCACCAACAGAAATTTACCCCTGGAGCTACCTGCTTTCCAGCAAACATCTTGGTTTTTTGAACAAGGCACCTAGCACATCAGGATAACACTGAAACACTGGGACACACAGTACAAGGGCATGGCAGTAGGGCAGGATCAAAAGCAGTAAAGTAGTAACATTGACTGTGTCCTATCACTTAAAAATCCCAAGAAGAAGATAGAAGAAGATAGCATAAGCTTACCAGTATCTTAAGCAGCTGGTTAAAGTCCTCCTGTGGGTGCCATTACAATTGCTTGCTTCACATACAGTATGTAAGTATTAAGAAAGTAAATACACAATGAGCTGATTACAAAATCATGAGGTCTTCAATGGAAGTAAAGCTACAAACTCTTTTCTAAAAATGTGTTTCATATAGAAAATGACTTCTAATAATCCATTGAATATGTCTGTATCCTGGGCATTGATGGTAAAACTAAATGCAGATTAATCAGAAATTCTAATTTAAGTGTCTTCTGTATTTTTACAACTTTTGCTGTTCAAGATATAATCCTGTCCCGAACCCTAAACATTGACCATAAGTTAGATTTTAACACTTCCAAATGTGACATCAGAACTCACAAGAAGCCTTGTAATAGACTGGTGTCCCATCCAGTGAAAGAGCAGTCATGTCCTCCCTTGTGGCTCATGCTTCAAGGATACAGTACCTCCGGTCTGCTGAAAAGCAGCTTTCTGGTAAGGTAGGCATATATGTAATGATTAATTCAGCCAGAACATTCTGTGAATTTGCAGTCATAGTTTTAAACCGCCATAATGTCACTTGTTATTTTTTGCCAAACTACCTAAGGAAGCACAGACTTTTATTTTGTATGAGACAGCATGAGAATAGGGCAGTGGCTGGGATGTTGTTTTTATTTGAGTAGCACACATAATGGTTTGTGTTTTTTTGTGTTTGGTTTATGGATGTTTTTTCACATGTGACCCCCACTCCTTTTGTGGGTCTTTCTGTTTCTCGGGGTACAAAGGGAAGCAGTATCCACAGATTGAATGACACACTATTTGCCTAGATGCCCAGCAACTGCCACACAGTCCACACAACACATTATGTATCTGTAATCTGTTTCCTATCCACACAGTAAGAGGTGATATAAAGGTGGTGGTGGTGGGGGGGGGGGAGCACTGCATGGAGTGGGGTCTTGATCTGGAACAAAAGGGCAGAACGAAAACGAAGGAAGAAAAGAAAGACAACACTTTGCAATTTCTATACAGTCCTGGGTCTGAGTCACCATGCCAAGATCACATTCCTGCCCCTCACTCAAGTTCTGGGGTTCTATCTCGTGTGACAAGCTCCCAGAGAGTGGGATTGGCTGGCCAAAACCCCCCAAATAAAAAGCCTTGACATGCGCAACTTTATCCAATACAGGGTCGAGGGGGAGCCGAAGCCTGTTCCAGGAAGCGACAGATGCAAGGCAGGATACACCATGGCTGGGATACCAATCCATTGCAGGTCACACAGAGACACAATCACACACTCACTCCAAGGACGGTTTTCCCAGATGCCAGCTAACACACCAGCATGTTTCTGGATAGAGGGAGGATACCAAAGCACCCATAGGAAACCCACATGAATGCACCCTGGGATTTGAGCCCAGGCATTCATGCTCAACCTCTGCACCATGATGCAGCCTGCACACATAATCATAAATATTTTTTAGAGTTAATTTAAATCAATAAATTCCTTAAAACCTTATCTAGTACTCTTGTACTATTTAATATAATTTGCATGCTCAAGTGTGTCTTACACTTATTTAAACAATATAAAGCTCTCTACTTTGTTGTTTCTTGAACTTTAGAAGTTTCTAGGTTTAGCCTTGGTGTATTATAAGCATGTCTTTTTAAATAACATTAGAACTAATTGCTAGGCTTTCAAATTATTTTTGTTGGCTCATTTCTTCCATGATGAGCTTAAAGTTTAATTTGACCCTCAGGGCATGGAGAAACCCATGGATACAGCAGACAAGCTAAATATATCACCATCTTCCCTGTCAGAGCAAAGTGTCTCAGTGTGAAATAATGGGAATTAATAGTAAAACAGCCTTCAACTGGACTCTGCAAGTTCTTTGAGATCAGTAACATGTTGAACTTCTTCAGTAATGGAAAATCCATAATCAAAATCACTAATGGTGTATACCTGCATCCTCTCAATGCATTTGATTTGAATTCTAGAATTAATTATAGGTTTTACAGTGTACTGTTATAAGATTATATGCCATATGTTGTATAAGTATATGGTATACTATATATAGAAGAAATGATTATATACAGTATTAATTCTGGAATATAGCATGAAAATATTAGTGGTCCTAACAGAGATCCCTGTGTAACCCTAATTACAACAATCAATTAAATGCCCAATCAGAGCATTCACCCTTACTGTAATCTGTTTTCTTCTCCATTATCCAGTTTAAGTCCAAAGAGATGCATTACCTTGAATGCCTCTTAACTGCATTTTAAGAATGAATAATGTGTGAGTATTTTTTTCAGAAGCCTTCTAAAAATGTAAGTATGCCACATCATATGCTCGGTTTGTATCTATTTCTGCTGTTGTTTCTTCAAAGTCCTCTTAACAAGTTAACTGAAAAGACTTGCCTTTTCTAAGTCCATTTTGATTATCCTCTAGTATTCTTTTATTCTCTAGTATTCTATACAGATGATTCTCTAGTTCAGTAGTAGTTATAAATGTGATCACCTTTCAAATATATAAGTTTTTTAATATATAAAATATATAAGTTACTGTTTTAATGTATTCCTTTGTAAACATCTGATTGAAATATTAATTAATATATTAACTATTTCCCTTTCAGCATCTAAAAGTTTCTCATTATTGTCTATACAACACTTAATATTTTACTGATCGTTTAATACTCTTGTAATACTGAAGAAAAAAATATTTTAGCCTCCATTCCAATATTGTTTTTTTTATCTCTCTCTTGGCTTTTCTAATATCCTTTTTACCTGTACTCACTTACTCTGTGGATGAATCTTTTCTGTGCTTCAAGCAGTTGCCATACATTTTCTACTGATATCATATCTATCCTAATCCATTTTGCTTCTCTTAATCTTTATCTCATTCCTTCATAGTCTGCTTTCCTAAAATTTTCAATCTTGGGTTTGGAAACTACCTATACAGTTTCAAAGCCTACTTAACAGCTTCTCTTACCTCTGTTAATCCTGCTAAGGTGTTAGTCATATTCATAATTTCTGTTTCAGATACTGACATCCCCTGACATTCTTCGGGAATCTATGCAAGGAAAATTAAACTTCACATAATTACAACTTTTTCCTTTACACATCCATTTCTTAATTAATTAAATACACTGTATTGGTGGTCTCTAGCAGCACTAAGACCCATATACAGTACATTCTGAGATGCTTAGTTCTTTTATATTCTTCCAAATTCTTCTGAATTATCTTTTATACTGTACAGTACTGTACTGTATGTATAATGTTACAACACAACCTCTTCAGTTTCACATGTCTGAGTTACAGCGATTCCAGCTCCACTATAATTACTTGCTAAAGCAGTTGCTTCTATTTTTTACATTTTATTCTTAGTAATACAGACATGAGGCATAAACACTTAATTACCTAGTATTTTAATGTTTTGCTTTTCTCTCATGTTCTCTGTTTGTCTCTTCTCCTTGTATAACTCCCTTGTAGATTTTATTTTCATTCTTGCCCCTTACATTCTAGTTAAATTGTTTAATTTCTCTGTAAATTCGAGCTCCAAGCCAATTGGGGTCCATCTCATTGCGTATGTACAGCTAGGCTTTACCATAGAAAGATTCCCAGTGACTAAAGAAGCTGCAGCCTTAATCACCACACCATGTTCTCAGCCATGTGCTATGATTGATGGACTAACAGCCATACAGCTTTGTGTGGTGCAGGTAGGATACTTGAGAAAACAACTGATTTAGTTTTACTCTTCAGTTTGTTTTCAAGGTCTCTTACTTTGAACATCTAAGGAGGAGTTTGGCTCTTGGTATAGGTATACATTTGTGATAAATAATAGTGCTCAGCAGGCCCTCTCTCATGTTTCTTACAGAGTCTTTTCCCCAGATATGGTGTCCACAAACAGCAGAGTCCTGAGCTCCCTGTCCTAGATAAAGTTCCCTTGCCCATGAACATCAAGGCCTACGGACAGGGCGATAGTGAAACTTAAAAGGTGTGTGGCAGGTGGCAAGTGTACCCAGCGGCTTGATGACTCCTTGCTTATTGGTGCACCCTGCCAGGTCTAGGAGTTGCATCCCCATGGGAGCACCCTTAATCAGTCTCATCCCCAATTAAAAATTTTGATGTTCTTACATCTATTCAAGGGACAGAATATGAGGGTCTTGCTAGATTAGCTTGCAATTACAGAATTTTCTCCCTTGTGGACTTATGGCATTGCACCAGATACACTCATAGTACTTCTACTCAATGAAGTAAGACCCATGGGTTCCCTGAATCACGAATGTAGGGTCTTTCCACAATGACTTATTCATCTGCCCCTTTTTCCCAGTCCATCCAGAACTCTTTAATTCTTTTGTCCTTCTAACACAATTTTCCTCCTAACCTTGTCACATTCACCAGTGGCGATGCAACGATTTGTATTCTATCCCAAATCTCTACTCTTGCCATGGAGATAGAAATGCTTCTCTATTTCAAGCTATTTCATCCCCGAGATTCAGCCCCCGTACTTGAAGATGGCTTCTAATTAAATTGCATCCTGGTTCCTGAAAGGGTCCATGGGCTCTGCACGATCCTAGATCTGAGATTTCTGATCAAGCAGGTCTGAGTGGTGCATTTAATGATATTCATGTACAAGCATATGCTTGTTGGTACCCCCCATCAACTTCATAAAACCAGACCTGTAACCCTATCTGTAGATGGCTCTGTACTTGAGCTTCAATCAAAATTAAAAAACCTTGGGGTTATATTCAATTCTGTCTTAACATTCGACCCACATGTGCAGCATACTGTCAAAACATTTTTTTTCACCTTAGAAATATCGCAAGACTACGTCCTATGCTATCATTAACTGT
Source organism: Lepisosteus oculatus (assembly GCF_040954835.1). Taxonomy (NCBI): domain Eukaryota; kingdom Metazoa; phylum Chordata; class Actinopteri; order Semionotiformes; family Lepisosteidae; genus Lepisosteus; species Lepisosteus oculatus. The sequence continues at coordinate 39,746,086 of NC_090696.1, read as the reverse complement.
GGCTGAAAAGCTGATCAACACATTTGTATTCTCTCAAATTGACTACTGTAATGCTCTACTCACTGGGGTATCTAAATCTACTCTGAACAAACTGCAGTATGTCCAAAATTCAGCAGCCAGAATCCTGACCAGGTCTAGTGCAAGTGTTCACATTACTCCTATCCTACACTGGCTGTCAAATTCCATGTAGACTTTAAAATCCTCATGCTCACCTATAAGGCTCTGCATGGCTTGGCACTCAGTACCTGTCTGAACTATTATCGCCCTACTCCCCACCTCGCAACCTCCGCTCTTCAAATTCTACCCTCCTTACTGTCCCCCAAGCCCATCTACATTGTTTGGGTGACAGGGCCTTCTCCTGTTATGCCCCCTAGCTCTGGAACTATTTGCCCAAGGATATCAGAGAGTCACCTTCTCTAAACTTCTTATTAAATCCAGACTCAAAGCCCTCTTCTTCAGAAAAGCCTTTACTTAACTGGTTTCATTCTTCACCCCTCTGCTATTCTTAGTACCACCATCCACGGTCTCCTCTATTGTAATTGTTGTATTGTTGTAATTGTATATTGTAATTGTGTCTTATCTTGTGTATTCTTATTTATTATTGTATTTTTCTTATTTATTGTTATTGTCATCCTGTAAAGCCACCTTTAAAGGCGCTATATAAAATAACGTTTATTATTATTATATTCTCCAGGTTGTATTTCCTGGTGCGTGGTTCACTGCAGTGGACCTGAAGGAAGTATTTTTGCAGATTTCATTCATCCTATATCCTGGAAAACAGCTCACAAGTATCTGTGGTTAACCTTCAAGAGCAAAGACTGTGCATTATTGTGTGCTACCCTTTTGTTAATCCCTAACTCTTCATGTGTTTGAAGAACTGCAAAAACGGTGCTTTCTCTCCTGTGCAGGGGTATAAAGGTTTTGAAGTTTTTGGATGATGTATGCATCATTCAGGCAGTCTTGATCACAGCTCTTATTGCAGACTACATCGGTTGGTTCATTCTCACAATCAACTTGGAAAAGAGCTGTCTAGTTCTGGATTAACTTCCTGACTGGATTAGATCATCAGATTAATTAGGTACTAAAAACAAACAAGTTTAATGTGCAGAATTGTTTGTTAAGGGTGTTATGCATTTATAAATTACAAATCTTTCAGTGTTACCAGTGCTTAAGTGTAGATTTAAGAAGGTGGCTTGGTCTGTTGCCTTCAAAACAGACATCTTTTTAAGAAACTGTGAATGCTGTCTAAATTAAATATTACATTCTTTCCTAGTGATATCCAGTTGAAGTGCAATTTTGTACTAAATTATGTTTGTGAGAAAGTTAATTTAGAGTTTAGTTATTTTAAGTTCTTTAAATTTGGAAAAAATAAATTTATTATGGGGGGCAGTAGTAAGCATTGCTGGCTTTCAGCTCTGGGGTCCGGGGTTCAGTTCTGGAACTTGAGTGCTACATGTAACTGTATGGAGTTTGTATGTTCTCCCTGTGTTCACATAGGTTTCCTTCGGTTGCTCCTGTATCCTTCTCCTGCTCCAACCAACAGTCCAAAAACATAATGTTAGGTTAATTGACTACTGATACAATTGTCCCTTGTGTAAGCATATGCATGCCTGTGCCTGTGTGTGTATACTCTGAAATGGAATGATGTCACTTCCAGGATTTACCCTGCTTTGGGCTGTTGTTTTCCAGGATAGTCTACAGCTCTCCTGCAACTCTGAATTGGATAAGGCAGTTAGAAAATGGATGGATGGATTTTCTAAGATAGGGGAGCTGGTGAAACTCTTCATTGAACCCCGTACAATCTGACTGTTGCTCATTGAGGTGTGATTAAAAAGAGAAACTCTTCAACTTTAGATTGAGATGATCAAAAGTTGATTAATTCTGTTACAAGGCTGTGCTAAATCACCATAATGCAGTTTCATTTGGAACATCTACAAATATTAGGTGAGATTACATTAGAATGTGTTTTGATAGAGAGATTGGTAGAATGCCCACATTATGAAATTGAAAGAAAAGCACTTTTGATGACAACATGGAATCAATCCTAGAGAACAATTTATGTCTGGCAGAGAAGAATCTAAAATTTTTGTTCAATAAGATAATTGCTTGCCAAATACTGACTAGTCCAAGGTCAGATGTAAATCCGTGTAGAATACAGTAAGAGACAACATGTACTGTAAATGGACCTGCTGCTCACAGCTCTGTCAAGAGCTGTGTTATACAACATTTATATCTCCACCAATTACACAATTTAGAGAGGTCTGATTACAGTTTAAAGAAATCCTGTTAAAAAAAAAACAAAAAATGAAAACAAACATTATTGGGGTCACAGAAATACAACAAGCCACCAGTAGAATGAAGGTATTCACCCAAAGTTATCAAATCAATAAGGAACAAGACAGTAACCTCCCCAGCTCCAATCAGGGAGTCCCCCATGCCCTATACATATATTTAAATAATAATTTCCAACATAGAAAATAATAGAATAAATTATAAATAAAGATGATACCAAGCACTCCTCAGGGAGTATCCCTATTTTCTCTGTATTGGATGATGGGAATACATCAAAGATACAAAGTGATCTCAGTCACTAGTATTCAGCTCCACTTACTGTGTAGAGAAATGAAAAGCAGATATCCTGTAGTTATAACAGTAGCAGCCCTCAGTCCAGAAAAAGAACTGTCATCTTTGCAGAGTGGATCATAACAGAGTCTATCTTAGCATATCTCCAGGATCCTGGCTGGAGCAGAGAGGACAAGAAGCTCTCCATTTCTGCAGGGACACAAAAACAAAAACTTTTCACTTCTGCATGAGAACTTCAATACTGCAAGATAGATCAAGAAGCAGTCTGTCCCTGTTTGATGAAGGCTCTGACTGAAAATAAAGCTTTGCACTTGGCTGCTTTCAGCTTGAAAATAATCTACCAATCAATGAAGTCAAAGACCACCAACTTCAGTGGGTGTTTATGTTATAATATGTGATGTTGTACAGCAAGTATAAAGCAAAGGTGCTTGGAAATCAGTGTGGTTTATTAGATCCAGTCTGAAAGCCAGCATATAAGCAGTGGAATCTGTCAATTTTAATTGGATGAGATCAGGGAAAGGAGATCCAGGAAGCATCTTCTAGGGAAGGATTACACTCTCCTGCTGTTCAGGTAAGTTGAGCAATCAGATATTACAGTGGTGTGATCTGTCTTCAAGGTCGCTTAGCTCAGCCTGAATTTTGTCAACCATTTGAAGGCAGTGATTGATGTCGTTTTTTAGCCTGATGCAACTCTGTTTTCAGTGTGTCAACACAGGCAGAAAGCTTTTCCGTCACCTTGACCTGAGAGATGAAATCCTGTCTGAGAGAGTGAAGCATTGTGCTGTTATCCTGCATTACCTTGTGAAGTGAGCCCATAGCCTCTCTCAGCTTTTCCCCTACCACACCACAGATAGCACTGCTGTAGGCTACAAAGGCTTACTTGATCACTGGTGTCTTTCTTGGATTAATGCCTGTATAAAATGTGTATCACCTGGAAAAATAACGTAAAACATCATCTGGTTTATTTTATTTCTGCTATATTATGCAGTGATCAGTATTAGAAGAAAAATGTTCCAAAATGCAGATTATAAACCAAAGAAAGAGAGCAAGCAACTCTAGTAGGAAGTGATAATCTTATAGGACGGTTCGGTGGCTCTGTGGCTAAGGTTCTGTGCCTGTGGCTGGAAGGTTGCTGGTTTGTATCCCGCGGCTGGCAGAGGAATCCTACTCCGTTTGGCCCCTGTGCAAGGCCCTTAAACCCAACTGCTCCAGGGGTGCCGTATAAATGGCTGGCCCTGCGCTTTGACCCCAAGCTTCTCTCCCTATCCCAAAGGCCCACTGTCCAACTGATCTTCATATCTGAGCCATCCTGTAGTATAAGTATGGGTCATAGCCTGGGCATATCAACATAAACCTTATGTGTTTTTTGGTATGCTTTTAAAGTGACTTTCTTTTTTCATCTACTGTACCTGACTTACAGAAATCCATACCCTTTTAGCATGAGACCTAAGGGGAATAGCTGCTGCAACAAATGAACAACACGTCAAAGCCTAATTCCCATGGGTTCTCCTCTGCCTTTCTCTTCAGAAAATCAAAGTTGTCACTAATGACCTTTAACAGGTTAGAACCACTCTTGCTTCATGTCACGTGCTTTCATTTGACAAGCCTTGTCAAGACCTGTTCACTTCATTTCTATTTGGTTACAAAAGGGTAGCTATCTAGCATGCATCCATTTATATCACTCAAGGCAATTGACTTGCAATCTAATATGCAGCAGAAGTATTGTTATTGCAGAGGGCACATTATAATCTAATTTTTAATAATTATTCCTGCTGTACCACTGAAAAGAGGTCTTCCTTAAATTTAATTAGATTTAATTTCTCAACCAAGATTTGAAACTCATTTTCTTTGAATGTTCCTTTGTTAGATGTCTTCATTTTTGTAACTGCACTTGTGAGCTGAAACTGCGATTTTGATATGAATGACGTAGTCAGTAATATTTCATTTCTTTAGTTTTATTGTAAAACTGTGGATCACATGTTGAAAAACTTTAGAATTGTGCACACTTTTTGCCCTGTTAGCAATGTTGAATTATAGAGAAAATATGACCGATGTCATATTTAATGAATGTATTATTTTGAATAACGTTTACCATAACATTATTCACAATTTAGCCACCCCATGCCTCAGAAGAGTAAGACATTTGATGGGCAGCTGGTTTATGCTGTTGTAATTATGAACATAAGAACAGTTAGAAACAAGAGTACTAAGTTAGTAGCAAATTGATTCAAGAATCTCATTAAGCTGTATCTTGAAAGAAATCAAGGCATAAACTTCAAAAGCATTACTGGGTAGCTTGTTCCATGACCCCTTTCTTAAAGAAGCATCACCTTTAAGTGCACTTCCACTTGGGATTTTTGGTTTGTTTTTCATTTTCCAATCTGAAGACACTCATTGGAATGACTCTGTCAATGCCTTTGAAGAATTGAAATACTTGTACCAGATTCAATCATAATTTTATCGGTTTAAGACTAAAAAGAGGTCAGGTTTTTTTAGGAGATTTTTTAATCAATAAAATGCACTGTAGGGTGTGCCCCCTTTGCTCAAAACATTTTGAGTCTGTAAGCAACAAAATAATAAACTTACCTGAAATTTGGTAAGATTAATCCATCTACTCTTATACAGTAGACTCGTATCACTCCTCTGTCAGGTTTCTCTACTTTAGTTTTAATTTAAAGTGGTAACTAGAAAGTTGTCTAAAGAAGTTGAAAAGGAAGATGAAGATGTAAAAAAAGTGAATGTTCTCTACATTGAAGCTGATACGTTTAAAGACATCTTAAAAAAACTGTGACATGGTTCATTAAATTAAGTAGAAAAGCTGTCACCTAACATTAAAAAATAAACTTCATCTGCACACTTCAGAGCACATAAACACCTTGGGCACTAACACATGGAGTTTCTTAATATCCCCAAAGAAAAAATATCTCATTTGCACTCTGTGCTATATATAATATGTCACTTCTGAAGTCCAAGTGCCTCCCTCACACCATGACACTACATCCGTTTGGGGCAGGGATTATACTTCTACTGTCCCCAGATAGGATTCAAGCTTGGGACCTTCTGACCTAAACGATGCTTGCGTTCTGAGTTACCAAAACCCTTAATGAAAATGTTAATTGAAACAGAGTCTCATTAGAGATTTTACAAGCCACCGAGGATTCATCACATATGCACTGAAGTGGCAAGTGAGCTGAGCAAGTCATTAATTTTTATCTGTTTACCAAATGAACTGTAAATTCCCAAACAAGAACAATCACCATTTAAGTGAGCAATTATCTTTAGCCACTGGAGTTTTGGGAAGATAGTTTTGGTGTGGCCTGGTCTTTTGACTACTATTTAATGTATGAAGACTGCTAGATCAATGAATCAATTATGTTTTCTTAGGCAAGTGTAATTTTTGTTTACTTCTCAGCATGAGAGTCTAATAGGCTTTAGATTAATTAGATTGTCAGACCTGTTTTGAACAGTAACTTCTCTAAAGCAGGCTCCATCTGTAAGTCTTGACTTATCTTTTAGTTAGGTTTTCTGGAGATTTCATTGGAACTTTTATCAAATAAAATTTGTCCACACCTATATCCTTTTTCGAATTCTAACATTCATGAAACATCTGTCATGTTTACATTGCATTAACCATGTATACTAATGTTGTAATAAAATGTCCAGATAATATAAAGGAATAATTTCACATAATGGGTTTGAGGGCCACTGGACAAATAGCATACTCTCATGTGTACCCTATAATATGTTATTATTTTAAATGTCTGATAATTCTCAGGCAGATATGCAACCAATCAGGATACTCTCAATAGTGCATCTGTAGAAGCTTTCCTGGATATGTGACGGCATACTGTAATAAACATAGGGATCAAAAACACTAAAAACAACCAAATATTCAGTCGCTTACAAATAATTACAAAAATGACTAAAATGCATTATACTGACAATACCATATATACAGTAGATGATAAATTATGAAAGGATATTTGAAAATCTCACGTATGTACTGTAGAGTAGCATAAGGATTAAAAAGTTCTGTCTGGGGTGTTTGCAAACCATCAAAGATCAAATAATGTTTATTTTAGTAAACATCAAAACATTGAGATACAGTGTGTTTTCTTAAAGCTTAAGGATAGGAAAGGCAAAATTACTGTTTGTTTTGCAGTCAAGTAATATAATCATGAGATTTATATGAATGGTGAGAACAATATAATAAACATTTTACTTAGGGGTAGTTGCATGTATAGATTTGATCATATTACAAGAAAAACACTTTGTGTTTAATCTAGTGATTTTCCTTGACAGCTCTGATATCTTTTCAGCCATCAACTGCAGATGTTTTCTCGGTCGAACTGATCTTTGATTGATTGACTTATCGACACATTTTTCAGACTCTTTGCTGAAAATACAATACTAAAAATGTTAACAAAACAAAGTCCTAACAGCCTGATGGATGCAGAAATTTAGAAACAACATATACTGTATCTTCAGTAGTAAAGAAACCTGAATCCTTTGTTCTATTGCTTTACAGTTCTTGGGAAAATACTTCTTGACAGATCAATAAGAAGGACCATGGTGTAAAAGTAAACAGATGTAGTACTGATTTCTAACATCACTAGCTAATGATAAAAATTCACATTTGATATTGTTTCCTCTCAGTATAAGACAACATTTGTATTAGGCCGTTTACTGCAGGTTGTTCATTTTGAAAGCTGTGTTTACTGGTTGTATTAATCTCTGTTTAATGACAAATAACAGTTCCCCAATGAGAAATGTAAATATGATATTCTAATACATGCTTGTAATTACAAATTATAATTTGTATAAATATTATTTCTGGATAACTTTTTTAATGTGAACATTAAAATTAAAACCTCAATGATTTGTTTCATATGTAAACATTTGACTCTCAGCATACACTCATTTTTTCAGTTTGACAAAATAATATTTTCCCCATTAAGATAAAATAAAATGAGATATATGAACCTGTTTTTAATTGTTTTTTAAGAACTTACAGATTCATTACTGGTAGGGTAGGTTTGATGATTAATTTAATTGTATCTGTATGGCACCAGGTCTAATTAATAAAATATTCAAAACATTTATATTAGCATATATTCAATTATTTGGCTCCATTAGTAGACTTTGGACTCATAGTGTTGGCTAGGTTTGATCATTTATTAAATTTTATCTTTATAACAATGGTTCAGATTAATTAAAAAAGCACCTTTGCTACCTCAACATTTGAGTTTAACTCTGCAGCACAATCTCATAACAATCTCATAACTGGTCACCTTCCCATAAAATGTTAACTCTGCCAGCACCAAATTACAAAGCTACATATGGTCACAGTACATTTCAGTAGTTCAGCCAAACCCTAATTAACTTGATGTTAATGTGATTAATTCGAGGCGAAACATATTAAAGCTTAATTGGGAATGACAACCCGTGAGGATGAGGCTGACAGGATTCCCCATCTCTTCACGAGGAATGAGCCAGGGAGCTGCTGCAGGGTGAAGATGGGATTGGGGGAGGGGTGTAAGAAAAAAGATCAAAGGCTGCCTAGAGGTAAGATACTTACTGTGTGGAGTGGTTAATACACTATTTCAGTAGTTCAGTCAAATCTTATTTATTGGAACAGAGAGAAGAAATATATTGATGTATTAATTTGAAGTAACAGCAGATTACCCTGGGGTCAGGGCAGGTTGCCCTGACCTCCTGAATGAACCCTATAACACTGATGCATAAATCTTCATTATACAAATTAGATGGCATATGAATTTGGGCACAGTTGACAGATCAAATACTTAAGGGGGGGTAAAGAAAGGTTCGAAGAAAGCTTTAGTGCCAGCACCAGCAGCCATATCACCCTGGAACTCACAACTGGCAGCCCACTGAAGCCCAGCAGGTGTGAGCCTGGTCAATACCTGGATGGCAGGCCTCTTGGGAAAAACTATAGGTGCTGCTGAATGAGGTGTTAGTGGGGTCAGTAGGGGGTGCTCACCATACAATCTGTTTGTGTCCTAATGCCCTAGTGTAGTGACAGGGACACCATACTGTAAACTTAGAATGAGAAGTAAAACTCTGGTCCTAACTCTGTGGTCATTAAAAATCCCAGGGTGTTTCTTGAAAAGAGTAGGGGTTTTACCCTGGTATCTTGCCCAAATTTCATGGCCTCCTAATAATCCCCATCTATGAATCAGCTTCATCACTCTGTTCTCCTCCACAATAATAGCTGGCACACTATGGCTGCTGTTGCCCCATTCAACAGGTGGGGCTGTGCATTGGTTCTGGTAGAGGAGTGTCCCCATCACCAAAAAGGCACTTTGAGTGGAGTGTCGAGCACAAGAACCCCAAAACTCAGAAGCAGAATAATTAAATGTGGAACATTGTTAGCATTAATTAAGTCAATTTAATTTGATGCATAAAAACTGCATTATACTGTGCAGTAGTGTACAATAATTAAATGCAAATTTGCAATTCATTGATGAGCAGTGAAGAATGCTCCTTGAAGAATTGTTCAGTGCTAAAGGTGGCTTAGTGGTCTGACGAGTGGTGTAGAAACCAGTGTCAAGCATCTCACTGTTGATTGACAGAGTATGGGGCTGGAAGAAATGGCTGTCCAAGATGAGTGTAATTGTTAACAGAAATAGGAAGGTTTGAAAGTCTTTTTGTGGATTTGAAATAATGAAAGGAGAGCTTGAGAAGTGATGGTTAAAGACAACGTTTTTTATGTGTAGGACAGTAGAGGTTGGTGAGATTGGACATTTGGTGTACTCCCAATATTCTGTCTAAAACACCATTTATCCAAGATATATTTTGTATTTATTTTTATTGATTTAGAAAACTAATAAAGCAAATGTAGCAAACTAATATAGCACACTAACATAGGAAAATATATATTAGACCTGCTTCCTGATATATAAATATTCTACCCAGCGAATGAACCAAATATATTGAAAGATAAATCTCAGAAATCCAATAATCAATCTATAAATCTGTCACTGAAGTTAATGAATTAGTCTCAGAACATGAAGGCATGCTCAGTCATATCAGTAACTTCAATAAGGGTCATGTGAAGCATAATGGCTACTTCAATTTAAAAGAGCTTTTCAACCCTCAATCTTTAATACATATTTTCAAAGACAAGGCCTGTAGAGGTTATGAATGTGGATCTTTCATGTTCAGTCATACTTTGACATGAAAAAATGTAATCACTTGGCTTTAAAATTTTCCACAAGAAAGTTAATGAAGCATAGTCTCAGATTACGTTTTTAATGCAAACTTAAAAAAGCTGTTTGGAATCAGCAATTATTCTTCCAAAGAAAATTAAGAAACCAACTTAGCAAAGTTTTATAGAAGCCTGTAAACAGTCTAGTGATGTTCCACTATTTGTAAATCACATCATTAATTATTTGTTTTTGTCTCTTGCAAGGATTTCAAATCTGAAAATAATTGAGGATCATATCATCATGTTAATGCTTTCTTATCACTTTAGGACTCATTCATATTTAATGCATTATTTTGGATACTGAAATGACAACTTTGCAATACATCTAGTGATCTGACTAGTCAGTTTTCATTGTACTAATAAAGAAAGTCCCTTTCACGTTAAAGATTGCCACTAAAGGAGCAATATCTGATACCTAATTTGCTGACATTTTCTATATGACTGTGGGTGGCGCAAAGGCACAGTGATCAGCATTACTGTCCTGTGGTACATGGACACTGTGTTCAATTCTGGACCTAAGGTGCTAACTGTGTGGAGTTTGTAATTTTGTTGTGTGGATTTTTTCCTACAGTCCAAAGACATAAAGGTAAGTTAATTGGCTTCTGGGAAAACTGGCCCTAGTATGTGTGTGCCTGTCTGTCTTTGTATCTGTGTGTCTGCACTGTGGAGTTGTCTCTTCCCGGATGTGTTTTGTCTTGTGCCTTTTGCTTGCTGGGATGGACTCTGGTTTCCCTGCAACCCTCAAATGGATGAAGCAGTTAGAAAATGGATGGATGGATGCTGCAGCAATAAAGAAAACATTGGCCCCTATACTTTACTTCAGTATTGTTTGATTAATTAATACTGTGTAAGCCAGTTTTATATTATGATCTTTAATGTGACCAACAAAATTCAAGAGAAAAACAAACAGATAATTATTAGGAAAAATAGTTTAAATTAAAAAACCTACAACACCCTGGTTGTATAAGTGTGCACACACACCCTAACTAATACTTTGTGGAAGCACCTTTTGCATTTATTACAGCAGTAAGTCTGAATATGTTTCTATCAACTTTGCACACCTGGACTTTGGAATTTTATCCCATTCTTCCTTGCAACAAAGTTCAAGCTCCTTCATATTGCCAGGGGATCTCCTGTGCACAACCCTCTTTAGGTCATTCCACAGGTTTTATATGGGATTGAGATCTGGGCTCTGACTGGGCCATTCCAAGACTTTGATCTTCCTTTTCTAAACCATTCCTTGGTTGACTTGGATTTGTGCTTTGGGTTGTTATAATGTTGGAAGGTGAAATTCATCTTCAGCTTTCTGACAGAGGCCAGAAAGTTTTGTGCCAAAATATCTTCATATTTGGAGCCAGTCATTATCCTATCTATCTTGACTACAGCCCCTTGTACCAGCTGAAGAGAAGCAGCCCCAAAGCATGATGCTTCCACCACCATGCTTCACAGTAGGTATGGCATTCTTTGGATGATGAACTGTGTTGTCTTTGCACCAAACATCTCTTTTAGAATTAAGGCCAAAAAGTTCACCCTTTGTCTGATGAGACCATAAGACATTTTCCCACATGTTTTAGGGTGATTGAATACATTTTTTTGCTAAATTTAGATGGGTTTGGATGTTCTTTTTTATGAGAAATGGCTTCCATCTTGCCACCCTACCCTATAGTAGAGACATGTGCAGAATTGTTGAGATTGCGAGATTGTTGTCACATGCAAGAAGTGACCAATACCTGTCAGAAATTCATGCTGGTATGTTGCTGTAGGCCTCTTGGTAGCCTCCCTGATAAGTTTTCTCCTTGTCCTGTCATCAACTTCATCAACAAGGACAGGAGGGTTGTCCTGATCTTGTCAATGTCCCTGTAGTGCCACATTTTCTCCACTTATTGATGATAGTCTTCACAGTGTTCCATGGTACACCCAATGTCTTTGATATTCTTTTATACCCCTCTCCTGATCAATACCTTTCAACAATAAGATCCTGTAAATGTTTTATCAGCTCCTCGAGGACCATGGCTATCCCAGTAGAATGCAACCACGAATGTTTCAAGGAAATCCTACAGGAACAGCTGATTTTTATTTGGGGTTAATCAGAATCACTTTCATTGATGGCAGGTGTATGCCTTTGGACATGATTTTGAATGTGATTGGTTAGCTCTGAACACAGCTACAGCCCCCATTATAAAAGGTTGTGCACACTTATGGAGCCAGGATGTTGTAGGTTTTTCCTAATAATTATCTATTTGTTTTTCTCTTGAATTTTGTGAGTTGCAAGGCCACATATAAGAAAAAATGTCTGCCATGATTTATCTTAATTTCTGGCTTTACATCACAGAAATCTGCAATTTCAATAACGGTGTGTAGACTTTTTATATCCACTGTAAATTATTGGTTCATAGTGGCAGAGAAGCTACACATATTTATCATGTTATTATATTTGTTATTTTTGACAACTCATTACGATGCAGTACAGTATGCCGTTCATTCAACAACAATACAATTTAGATTTGTCCAGCAGCTCTTTCTTTTTCTGGTTATAGCCAATTACAGATAGGTCACCTTACCTTTCTCAGTTTACAACTACTAAAGTAATATGCACACATTAAGCTACATACCTAAATCTATGTTCACCCTTATTTTATAGCCATCAGCTATATCACCCTGCAACTCACAACTGGCAACCCACTGAAACTCAGCAGGTGTGAGCCTAGCCAGTATTTGGATGGGAGACCTCCTGGGAAAAACTAAGGTTGCTGCTGGAAGTGGTGTTAGTGGGGCCAGTAGGGGGTGCTCACTGTGTGGTTCTTAATGCCCCACTATAGTGATGGGGCAAAATACTGTTAAAAAGGTGCCATTCTTTTGATTAGACTTAAAACCGAGGTCTTGATTCTCTGTGGTAATTAGAAATTCAGGGTGTTTCTCAAAAAGAGTAGGGATGTAACCCTAGTGTTCTTGCCAAATTTTCCCCTGGACTCTACCAGTCATGGCCTCCTACGAATTCCTATGAGCTGGCTTCATCATTCTGCTCTTATCCCCACTGATAGCTGATGTGTGGTGAGCGTACTGGTGCACTTTGGGTTCAATTACAGCATCCAGATGGGTGCTATTATTATTGTTGTTATTATTATAAATAAGACCCACCGTTCATTCCAAATTATGAAATTACTTGAAAGACATTATATATATATATTACTGGAAATTATAGAGTAAAACACAAATAAACTAGAAATACTCATTTACATGATCTCTTCATCAGCTGTGTGCTGACTAGGTAGACTTTATTACACAATATAATTTCAATACTGAGCATTAGTACCTTTCTTATATTTCTACTTTAACTTTTTATAATTCTTCCACTACTTGGGGAGAGACATTTAACATGATTATATCATAGGATGTAAAAAGAATAGAGATGGTGGTAACAGAGTGACAAAGAAATATTCATTAAATAGTGAGATTACTATGTCACTACAATGCATTAAAATACCCTTATAAATGGAGCAAAGGAACCAACAATCTAAAACCCGTTTTATTCCTCCTAATGTATTTTTGCAATACATTAAGAAAAAGGAAACATTTCTGATTCTTTTCTTTGTGTGGATGGGGGGTTAATGTTTACACCCCTACTGTATGTGTCTATTTGTCTTGTGTTTGTGCTTACCTTTGATTTCCTTTTGTGTTTCTATGATTGCAAGCTTGTGTTCTGTTTTCATTTTAATTCATGTTACAAACTCCTCCATTAACCAGAGTGATACCAGGAGTCTGCATGCACAAAACTTCACAATGGCCATGAAGAAATCCATGATGCTTTATTGAAGTGCATTTCAGGCTCAACAACAACACACAACCACAACTACAGTAGCACTGTGCACAACCTTTATACCCCAAAGACAGCATAATTAAATCAATGTGTGAATGTGCATTTCTAGACCTATTACCAATAACACAATAATAAGATAATAAATCCCCACTCTAGCTATTTACAAAGATTAGAGGCTGTATAGCAACCTCTAGTGGCAGGTGATCCACAATGGCTTCTGTCAGTCTGCCACAGTTAACCTGTGTTTTTTCCCCAGTCTGTGAGCTCTGTAAACAACATCACAGACAGTCAGCACAACTGGGCTCGACTGCAATAAGAAAACTAACACCAGCTTATTATTGTGTAACAGACCAATGACAGATCAAGTTTCAGAATTAGGTTAAATCACCAGGGAACAACATCAGGACACTCCAGACACACAGAGAAAATGTATAGTATGAATATGCACAAGGTTGTTAGGGAATTTGCATCACCTGTTGGGAACAGGTTTTATTTATAAACTGTAAGGGTCCAGCTACAGTAGGTTACAACAGTGAGTGTTTGTCTCAGGTTTGGGTAAGCACCTCACTGTCAGGGAGACAATAAGAAATGGAGTCTTACAGGGAGACTCCTGACAGAGTGAAAGATCAAAACCCTGGAAAGGGCCTAGTTTCGGCAACAATCCTGGAGGAGATTGGGGAGTTTAGATTCTTGTGGTGAGGTTCGGGTTTGCCTGGGGCAAAGGGGGAGATCCAAGTACCGTGATGTGTGCAGACTCACAGTGAGATTGCATATTAGCAGATCTCGTGGTGAGCCTCTGGGTTGAACAGTCTCCCAGTGAGACTGTAATTAGTAAAGCCTTACAGTGAGGTTCATGGTTCATGCAGTCTTTCAATGAGGTTGTTGGTTATGTTACTAATCTCAAAGAGACACCTCAGGTTACAGGTTATTAGACCCAAGGTGAGACTTTAGGCTTCTAGGTTCTTGAGATCAGCCTGTTATTTTCATTATTAGCTTGCAGTAAAAAGAAGATGGTAAGTGCAAGACCAGCCAAACGGAAACAACAGATCTACTGTAGGAAGGTTTCCACTGTGACTGATGCAGGGATGAGAAGGTTAAAAGCGTAAGTGATGGTCCAGTTACAGCCAACTCTAGATTTAAAGGGGACTGATGTGCGTAGATTCCCCAAGTCTCAGCTGCCATCAACGGAGGATCTGTTACACATTCTCAATGTGTTTTTGTTTTAAAAATCACAATAATTTAAACTAATTTGGTTAAGTTTTAAACCATCTGTTGCCCTTTCTAAGGATGAGTCACATTTTCTTGATCTAATATATTAGAACAAAATAAAACATATTTGTGACATTCTCTAGCCATCTGGAAGGCCTCAGTAGTAATTGTGAATTTCTTTTAAGAAAGAATCACCTGTTTGAGCAATATGACTCTAGAGTCAATGAGAAGGAGGTAAGCTCCAATGTTATCATGTTCTCATAGTTAAAAACAATATCATAAAGAGTACTACTGGAAGTCTTTACAACACTTTAGCTTCACCTTTTTTACTGAATTGGTTGCATATCATTTACAAAAAATGTCACAGATCCACAACTTAGAAAGTACTTTTTGTGTGTGATCATGGCATATTCTTATATTCACACACTTCCCCACTCATATAAAGTAAGACATTTGATCGTTTCAAAAGACATGAAAATGCAAAAAAAGGAGCTTCAGACCCTTTTTCTGGAAGTGAAAGATGAAAGAATACCCTACGCAGGCAAAAGTGACACTCTTACTGTTGATTTCTGTCTTTCATGAAGTGCTTTCTCCCCTCGGTACATTTAATGAATAAAAGCAAAGAAAGTATAACTCTGAAAGGTTATAATCATGAAGTATCTTCATCCCACGTTATCACGCTTGACAGGTTGTCAGTTTGTTAGACAGCTTGTAAGGTGCCAAATCATAATCGAGCCATCCAGATTTATGGTTTTATAAGTGTGAGAGTAAGAAAAAGTTACTGGATATCTATAAATTACATCTCCTTGGCATTTCTGTGGACAATCGGAATAAAAGAATAGAAGAAAAACATGGAGTGTTTGTACTGTACAGTAATACAATGCCCTTAGCAATCATTTGGTTTTAAAAGTTTATTCTAGAAAATATTAACACTAAACATTTTTATTTTGTTGACATTTTCTGTCTATTATCATCAAATTTTTATTTTGGAAAACATGATGTTTCCTAATAGACACTGTACGATCTTGATTACTAAATAGCAAGGGCTAATGACAGAGTTTGCAATTGGTGTTCATTACTTCAAAAGAACTCTTTTCATGTAAAGTATAAAAATAATTGCATATATCTATAAAACCAATTCTGAAATACATTAGAAATATACTGTGTGGAGGGAGTTTAAATAATAATGCAGAGTATTAATGAGGAAATTGTGTTTTGTATCATTCTCAGTGTTTCATGTTTGATAGATCATGACATGAATATTAAAATATTAAAAGAACACTTTCCAAGCTTATTTATGATGACTGACACATTTATTAATGAAATACGTTATGTTATGTTTTGGTGGGAATTTAAAAGAAGAAAGTGTATCAACATTGCTTGAAAATAGTGCTTTAAATAATTAACAAGTGCTAACCAATCTTGAAAAATTAATATTTGTTTTTCCAGGAACCACAACTGCACCTACAAATGTGTTTCAGCTTGAGGAACCTCAGACTGACAGACCCCAGGTGGTGGTGATGACAAAACAGAGACAGATTGTACAGGACTGAATATTATTTTTACGTTTACCAGATGTTGATCTTTAATCTTGATTGCTGATAGGAATATTGAATTTCCTGCAAAAAAGGTCATAACGAACCCCCACATGAAATGACATCATATGTCCGTCTGTACTTTTTTGTAATTTAAGGAGGATTTAATATGACTCAGTCTTCCATATCTATATTGGTTCATCAGGTTATGGCTAAATTGATGAAAAGGTCTATGTAAGCTTTATGCTATATCAAAGTTTGGATACATTGATAGAACACATTGCACTCAAAATACCTACAGATCATGCAAATACAGATATGAAGAGGAAGGGGGTTAATTTATTTTACTTGCTGATGATTTGTGATGTATCATACTGTATATTGTACATAATGTTGTTTTATAATTCCATTACCCCTGCCATGACTCTAATAGTTTGTGAAAATTTGCTGTGTTCAATTAATGACCTTTTAATTGCCTGCATGACCTGACGGTTGCCGTGGAGACCCAGGGCCGAGAGGCCTGGCTCACCAGGGTATTCAACATTTTGAAATGGTAGTGGTATCAGCCTTGAAAACATAGCTCTATGGGTTGCTTAATACTTCCGCAAATCTTTGTGTAAAGAAGTGCTTAATGAACTGTTATTCATTTTAAATGCACTTTCCTGTAGTTTCCATTTGGGCAGTCTGGCAGAGTGAGGGTGCCATTGATGCTGCACAGTATGTGAAAAAGCAGTTGTGGCTGGGCAGGAGGAAGCTATGTTTGTGGGTGTAAAGGGAGTGGAGGTTGGACACAATGAAGATGGGATGGAGTCTGTGAATACTTCTGGGGCAGAAGACACAGAAGATGTTGTGTGTGTGTGGATTTGACTTAGGGAAAGTGTGCTTAGTCTCAGCATGAGCTGAAGTGCCATATAGAGACTCATGTGTAGTGAGTATGAGACCCAACCTGGTGGTATCAGGAGGTGGCGCCAGTGGCTGGAGGCAAACCTTGTTGGCTGACTGGGCAGAGCGGAGGCCTGTAACCCTGGCATTGTAACAGCGAGGGAGTGTATCATCGGAGTTGAGGGTGAAGCTCGAGGCGAAGGATCCCAACAGGACAGTGGAGTGAGTGAGTTGGAAACTCTGGGGCTGAGAATCCGTGAGCTGAGGACCAGAGGTAACTGACTATGTGCTCTTCACGAGTTCTGACTCCCTTGATGAGGGTGTCGAGTTCATCACCACTCAGAGGAGAGTGCATAATAAGAAATAATATCTCCACATAAAACAGAAGAGTGTGCACAAAAGTAGAAAGAGTGCACAGGCTATAAGGGGCATGTCTGGAGCAATAGCCATGCCTGTTTGAGCCCATGGTGACAGCTACACCCTCATTGTCTCACAATGTCACAATACATTTATGTTTTTTAATATTAAAGTTTTTTCAAAACCTAAATGCTCAAATTAAAGACTTCTAAGGCAAACAAAAGTTACAGTAAACATCAGCAAAAACAGGAGAAAAATATGAAATAAATGTATGTCGATTGCATATCGATTGATTGTAAGTATTCAAACCTCAACTCAGTGAACTCTAGTATTTCTAGAGGAAATGTTGGAAGCACCAGTAATTACATCCGCAAGTCTTTTGGGTTGTAGGTTTCTACCATGTTTACATGTGGGATTGATACAATTTTTGGAGTATTTTTTCTAGGAAAACTTGCTCAAGCTTTTTCAAGTTGCTTGGGGGTCACTTACGGACAACAGTTTTCATGTCTACAGTATGAAATAGATTCTCTATAGGATTCAAGTCAGGACTTTGAGTGGGCACACAAAGGCATTCACCTTCTTATTTGTAAGCCACTCCAGTACAGCTTTTACCTTGTGCTATGGATCATTGTCCTGCTGAGGTTCATTTTCTCCCCAGTTCTAAGTGTTTAGCAAACTGAAGCAAGTTTTCCTCTAAGATTTGTTTGATTTATTCCATCCATTTTCCTCTCAGTCTTGACAAGCTTCTCAGTCCATGCTGATGAGAAGCAACACCATAACATAATACTGACACTTAATGCTTGACAGTAATAATGGTTGTGACATAGGGTGATGTACTATGCTGGGTTTATGTCAGATGAAACGCTTTGCATTTAGGTTTTCAATGTATACTATCCATAATTTATATTTACTGCATATATTGCTAGTCTTATTCATTTCGTTAAAAAAATTTATTCAAATCTAAAAATACTTAGTTCTACATTTATTTATGCATGCCTCACGTACCCGTGTTTTAATGTGCCTATTTCTGAGCCACTGAAGATATAGTTTTAATTTATTAAAGAATACATTTTTTAATAAACCTATGTATTTGAGACAGACAGTCTCAAATACATAGTCTAAAAAATGAAAACTGTTCTCTAAAAATACATATTATGTTACTTTTGGCTTAAACACTGTAATGATACTTTTATTGAAGTTAATGAAGTGTTAGGTAGTAAAAATCTGAAATCTGAAATTTTCTACAAAAAATGAGAGACTCATACAAGCAAGGTTCAACAGCAGAAAAATAATACTATATTTTCTCTTCTAGCTGATTTTGCTACCAAACTTCTGTTTATTTTAAAATAAATTTTAAATATGACAGATATTCTATACAAAACTACTGTGAGGGTCCTTACTTCTATAGATGTAGAAACCCATCGATTCTATACTTTAATGGGCCCTAAATCTACCTCTCTAAACAGATGTTCACCAATGAATGTGATCCTGTTTTTGTAACTGTCATTTGTATTGTAAACAAAGGCATTTCTAAAATAGGAGACATTTTGGAATCCTGTGAATTGCACAATAAAGAAACCAGAATTTCCAAGTAAATAAGATGGCTTCTCACTTTTGGAATAAATCTAAGAGCATGAAACACAATCAGCATTCAGATTACCTGGACAGAATGTGATTGTAGGTCTGACTTCAAATAGGCACTCTCTCAAGGGAAAAGTTTTGAATGAAGAGAAAGATGATGGATGATGATGATATTGTCCTAATCCCTTCCAATCTTCTCCTCTTCTGCTTCTTCATATCTGTTCCTGTATGTGCCTGTGAGTTTAATGACATCACTATGAAAGCTGTAGTCAGTGAATATACAGTAAGTTCTTAAACATGGAATTCTTAATTATTTACATTGAAGTTAATAAACCTGGGTAATGATATGCTGGGTAACCCAGACTTTTGCATGAGTTCTCAGCCATCCTCTGACCGTGTGGAACTAGGTAAGGCTGCCTTTTTTATGACACCTCTTGCTTTCCAATTTGGCAGCCAATCTACCTCCCTATTATCCCATTAAACTATTTAAGGCAGCTTTCTCTGCTAGTTTAGTGCTCAGACATTGAGTTTCCTGAGCTAAAGCACTGACTCAATGTAGTCACCTAAGAAAACCTTTTTTTACCATCTTTTTTCCAGTAGAGACCTGTATTGTCAAGCCTTTGCCTGCCTCCAAGGTCAACATCTGCAACTTTTTCCAGTTGGTCCCGTTGTCTGTCTCCCTAAGCCATCTCCGCTATTGTTAGCCAGACGGGTTTCTTTCCCACTGGACCTTTTGCCTTATTTCTCCGGACAGCCTTTACTCAGCTTCCTCACCTATCTAAACCTCCCTCTCACATCCTTGCTTCCTCTCGCAATGCAACACTCAAAGGCTCACTTCCACTCAGTCTCTCTGAAAACTCCTGAAGATCCCCTGAGCCCTGCTTTTGGGTTTCGGCCTGGCAACGTGCCACAGCTCTGTTCTACAGCGGCTGTAGTGTAACAGGTAAATTGATCCTCAGTGTCTTCTTCTATGTTCACTTGCCTAAGGACAGTTACTGTACGTAAATACAGCAATACAATATCCATTGTTCCAAACCTTCTGAGTAAGGCTTTATCAGAGGGCAACCAAATGTCCTTTTAGTCACATCAGTATGGTATATCACTTCATCTTGTTTCTCCATTTCACTGATTATAATACGTAAGTGGCCCAAGTTCATTATGAGGTGTCAATTTTGTATCTCATCATGTTTTTTTCATGTAGAAGAGGATTATAATTCCACTAAAGAGGATGAATAATAAGTTACCTGCATAGTCAAACTATCAGTCTATAATGCAAAGGAACACTGATGCTATTCAAACTAAACAACCTGGACTTCCTGTCTGAATGAGTGAATAATTGCACCTATCCATCCATCTGTTATTGTATTCATCCACTAATGCTGCAATAAATAGATTGAATGAATAGGCCAAGGATGTTCCATACATCACTAAAATTATAATCCTACACTGTGGAGAATGCAGTATCTTTATTGCTTTCTATAATAACCTTCATGTTTTTAAATAATGGATCTGCTATTTTATACTGTATATTACATTATTCTGCAAATTAATATGTGCAATATTTCTTTTGAAGTGTGCTATCATTTGCTTCTGGCTTTGCCTGTGAAAAAATAATCAACCAACTTACTGCAACATACTGTATGTAGATACAGTAGGTGGTTAGATTTTAAAGTGGACCAATACTACACCTGATTGGTTTACTGACTGTCTTATGGATGGCCTCAAATTGATATTCACTTGTCTTATTCTCAAGTGGAATACAGTGGATAAATGTTTTTTGTGACTTGCTTATCAATTTCAAAACAGTCGTTGCTTTTTAACATATTGTTTAGGAAAAAAAACAAGCTTCATTTCAGTGAACAGTATGAGAATGTTTGAAACACATTTCTCCATTGAATCCAGCAACTATAGAAAACAGTTTCCTACAGTACATCTATTATTGTGACAATATATGCAGTGTTAAAGAATTGAAAGTATAGCACTTTATAGTAAAAAGCACTAGATTGAGAAAAGAATAATCGGATAATATTCACAATAAACACAGTACTGAGTAGAAAAACATAATTTGATTAGCAGTTTTTACTTCCTACTTTTGCATCTCAATATTGATTTCACAGGCCTTCACGACCTGGAGCTGATATTCTTAATTACAACAGACTGGAAGCTATTGCAACAGCCGTTTACTCAACATGGCATGTCTCATCAATCATTTAGGAGTAATTACACTCACAATTTTAATTTAGAAATAAAATTAATCACGTATTACATGCAGACGAGTGCTTAATCATTCTGAAACGTGTAATGCCATTGTGTTTCTACTAAGTTCCTTACATAATCTAATAGCAAACACTAAGAGATTGCACTTTTCAAGTAACCTCACAGCATGAGGATAATGATGTGTGCACTATCACTGTGTCAAATATGGTACCCCCAGCTGCCGTTCTCATGAATTCTTCATAGCGAGTCCTTCATCTTAGAAAGCAACTGGTGGTCTGTATAAAGGATTTTCTTCTTAGTTCATTTATTTCAAACCTTTAGATCTGTTACCTGATGTGAACACTGTTGGCACTGACTTAGCTTCTCCATGTGCACAAAAGAAGCCTGAGCACAATTTTTTTATGTGACGATGGGGAGTTTATTAATCTTAGTTTTTGAACATATTTTTCAAAATTTGAGTATGGGATTCATGGCACAAACCAAAGAACTCAGTTGTCAACATAACCATATTGCCTCCTGTTTAAACCCTGGAATTATTAGAGGCATCCTGACATAATTACAAATTTGAAGGGGATCTCTAGGTCCTATATCTGGAACAACCAGACATATTAATTGGAAGGGCAGACATGATGTATAGAGATCTTCTAAAGGTTGTGATAAGTAGTGGGTTTTATTTTCAAATATCTCCAGTACACTGACAGACTGCTCTTTTTGAAGGAAAATGACAGTCTTGCCCCGTTTGCTTAGAGGAGGGATTTTATTTCTACTGGGACCAACTATAACACTGCACCTTTGCAGAAGTGAGATCATTGAAGTAGGTGGAGGTCCAGTACTTGTCTCAGTACTCTGTAGTGCTTAAGGTCCTCCACTGTGGCAGTGAGAATCTGTTCCCCTTAGTGCAGAAGACAGAGCAGTTTACCAGACGTTAAGCGATAATCCTGTGGCTCTGTTGGTGTAAACACAAAAATCTTTTTTCTTTTTCTCTTTAAAGAAACTGTAATCAGGTTTAGCAATCCCCACTGAAGTATTAAATGAAATTTAAAAGATTGAACAACAAGGCAAATATCTGGCAGATAATTAAAGTGGATAAATGCATAGTAAAAACTAATTACTGTATGGATACAAAATGGGAAACAGTGAGCTTAAAAAAATCTGTCTAAAAATTTGTTTTTGTGTAGACATAATTTATTAGACAAACCCTCCAACTTACTCATCTACTAGCCACTCATATTTTAACAATATATCAGGCAACACAGTACCATACCTGAGATTCAATGTTGATTTAAGTAAAGACAGTCATAACAGCACTGTATGACTGCATGCATCAAGGAGGCTGCTATAGTCTCTTCAGCAGGGTGCTGTGTTATTGAGAGCTGAGAAAGCCCTGACCAACTAATCCCATCCTACTATCCTGTTACGAAGCGTCTTTCAGGACCCTATGCAGAAGACAGAATCCGGAAGGGAGTGAACACACATAGGGCAGAGACGAGGAACAGGGCTGGCACGAACAGGGACGGGGGGAATGGTCCAGGACGAACAGTCCAAAAGGGAGTCCAAAGGGAAATCCGTGGTGAGGCAAATGTCCAGAGCTGGGTGATCAATCCAAGACGAACAAGACAAAGTTAAAAACTGGAGCGGAATCCGGCGAGGGGTCAGGGGGAAAAAGGGGGACAGGACCAGGCGCTCCAGGTCCCGGACTCGGCTGGTTTAGGAAAACAATCCAGAGCCCGAACAGAGTGAGCATCTGGCTTTTGTAGGGAGGCAGAAACAAGGAGCAGGTGCACAAAATCAACTAAAAAGTGAACGAGCCGGAGCGCCCTTAAAGGGGAGGGACTACAATCATGACACATCCCAGATGTGCATCCAATTGTACACCGTCAATCGGGGAATCCCTGTCACTACTGTCGAGTGACACAACCCACATGTGAACTCGTGATCAAAGAGCTCATTCTGTTCTCAAGTGATTGCCTTAACCTGTTAAACCATTCAAAGCACCAGGATTCTTTGATTTATGATTGCTTTTGATTTGATATTATTCTGGGATCATGTGTAGTTGCTGTTATGATGAATGGATCAAAATTGAAAGCAAAAAGAAAATTCAGTCTTGACCACTTGCAATATAAAAAAAATGTACATCTGATGTGGGTGATTTTTGAGTGATAGATATATGGCATGTGTACAGTACATCCTTTCAACCAAAGAGCTAACTTTCTCAGTGCTAAACACATCATACTACAGAGCTGATAAGAGCTCGGGAGGCAAAAATATTATTTTGTCTGAGATATACAATATGGAGACACTATTCGTGTCAGTAGGAAATCACCATGCCACCTTCTGTAGATTTATTCTACCTTTGTGTTTTAATACAACATTTCTACAAGATGAGATTTTCAGATGCAGTTTCCAGGTAATGGGAGGAATGTGTTGATTTTCACTGTCTTGTTTATTCAATCTCGTTAGGGGAAATACATGAAGTTCCTCCAATATATTTTCTTCTGTACTGGGATCTTCTGTATCTGCCGGAGGGTAAACCTCCTGACAATGATGGCTTCCCTCCTGAACTGGCTAGGTGACTGTATTATGAAATTCCATTCACTCCGATCAGATAGGCTTTATTAATTGGTATTTGTCTTCTGAAAAAAGTGTATTTTTCCTTATACAGTGCCTTGCGAAAGTATTCGGCCCCCTTGAACTTTTCAACCTTTTGCCACATTTCAGGCTTCAAACATAAAGATATAAATTTTTTATTTTATGTGAAGAATCACCAACAAGTGGGACACAATTGTGAAGTGGAACGAAATCTATTGGATTTTTGAAACTTTTTTAACTAATAAAAAAATGAAAAGTGGGGCGTGCAAAATTATTCGGCCCCCTTGCGTTAATACTTTGTAGAGCCACCTTTTGCTGCGATTACAGCTGCAAGTCGCTTGGGGTATGTCTCTATCAGTTTTGCACATCGAGAGACTGAAATTCTTGCCCATTCTTCCTTGCAAAACAGCTCGAGCTCAGTGAGGTTGGATGGAGAGCGTTTGTGAACAGCAGTTTTCAGCTCTTTCCACAGATTCTCGATTGGATTCAGGTCTGGACTTTGACTTGGCCATTCAAACACTTGGATACGTTTATTTGTGAACCATTCCTTTGTAGATTTTGCTGTATGTTTGGGATCATTGTCTTGTTGGAAGATAAATCTCCGTCCCAGTTTCAGGTCTTTTGCAGACTCCAACAGGTTTTCATCCAGAATGGTCCTGTATTTGGCTGCATCCATCTTCCCCTCAATTTTAACCATCTTCCCTGTCCCTGCTGAAGAAAAGCAGGCCCAAACCATGATGCTGCCACCACCATGTTTGACAGTGGGGATGGTGTGTTGAGGGTGATGAGCTGTGTTGCTTTTACGCCAAACATATCGTTTTGCATTGTGGCCAAAAAGTTCGATTTTGGTTTCATCTGACCAGAGCACCTTCTTCCACATGTTTGGGGTGTCTCCCAGGTGGCTTGTGGCAAACTTTAGACGAGACTTTTTATGGATATCTTTGAGAAATGGCTTTCTTCTTGCCACTCTTCCATAAAGGCCAGATTTGTGCAGTGTAAGACTGATTGTTGTCCTATGGACAGACTCTCCCACCTCAGCTGTAGTTCTCTGCAGTTCATCCAGAGTGATCATGGGCCTCTTGGCTGCATCTCTGATCAGTCTTCTCCTTGTCTGAGCTGAAAGTTTAGAGGGACGGCCAGGTCTTGGTAGATTTGCAGTGGTCTGATACTCCTTCCATTTCAAGATGATCGCTTGCACAGTGCTCCTTGGGATGTTTGAAGCTTGGGAAATCTTTTTGTATCCAAATCCGGCTTTAAACTTCTCCACAACAGTATTACGGACCTGCCTGGTGTGTTCCTTGGTCTTCATGATGCTCTCTGCACTTTCAACAGAACCTTGAGACTATCACAGAGCAGGTGCATTTATACAGAGACTTGATTACACACAGGTGGATTCTATTTATCACCATCAGTCATTTAGGACAACATTGGATCATTCAGAGATCCTCGCTGAACTTCTGGAGTGAGTTTGCTGCACTGAAAGTAAAGGGGCCGAATAATTTTGCACGCCCCACTTTTCATTTTTTTATTAGTTAAAAAAGTTTCAAAAATCCAATAGATTTCGTTCCACTTCACAATTGTGTCCCACCTGTTGGTGATTCTTCACATAAAATAAAAAATTTATATCTTTATGTTTGAAGCCTGAAATGTGGCAAAAGGTTGAAAAGTTCAAGGGGGCCGAATACTTTCGCAAGGCACTGTATTTACACAACTATTGTTCCAACCCCCAAAAAGGCAGAAGTGACATGCCTGAATGATTACCGCCTGGACACTAAGAACTCGTATGTGAGAATGCTGTTTGTGGACTACAGTTCAGCATTCCATTCCATCATACCCAGTCAACTGGTGACAAAGCCCAGGGGATTAGGTCTGTGCAACTCTGTCTACAACTGGCTGCTGGACTTTCTTATCGAGAGACCACAGGTGGTGTGGATAGGCAATAAAACATCAACACCACTCACCCTAAGCACCGAAACCCCACAGGGCTGCTGTCTGAGTCCAAGGTTGTAATCCCTGTTCACTCACGACTGCACAGCAAGACACAACAACCACCGCATCATTAAGTTTGCAGATGACACCACTATAATAGGACTGATCAGTGATGATGACGAGTCCACTTACAGGGATGAAGTCGTACAGCTGCTTAGGTGGTGTCATAGCAATAACCTGGACTTGAACGTAAAGAAAATGAAAGAGCTAATAGTGGACTTTCGGCGACACAGGCCACACACTCACAGCCCACTCAGTATTGATGGAACGGAAGTGGAAACAGTCACCAGCTTTAGGTTTTTGGGAATTCACATCTCTAAAGATCTAACCTGGACTGTGAACACTGACTCTATCATGAAGAAGGCTCAGCAGCGTCTTTATTTCTTGAGGTGCCTCAAGCGATGGGGGATGCCAATACATGTGTTGGTGAACTTCTACCGCTGCACCATCGAGAGCATGCTCATCAACGGGATCACCGTGTGGTATGGCAACACCTCTTCGTGAGAAAGAAAGGCACTTCAGAGAATGGTCAATATGGCCCAGAAGATCATCGGCTGCAGTCTCACTGAGATTAAACAGCTCTATGAGGACTGTTGCCATGGTAGAATTCTGGCCATCACAGAGGACAGTCACCACCCCGGGTATGAGCTCTTCACCCCACTGCTCTCAGGCAAGAGATATAAGAGCATAAGGACACTTACCACTAGATTCTTCAATAGCTTCTATCCACAAGCAGTGAGATTGGCGAACACATTTAGCCATCCCCCTCAGACCACACCTACACCATCACCATCTACCTCTTTATGATTTCTTATCTATCGCACATCTCCAGTCATTGTTTACACGTCTGTATTGTTTACATTCAAACTGTCTACATGTTTACTTGCACATTGTATCCTGTTTGTTTGTATATTGTCTTGATGCACTGTTTGCACTTTGTTTTGTTTTTTACACTTGTTTTACAATCAAGAGACTTTCTGTGAGTAAGAATTCCATTGTACCAGTACCGGTTACTATTGGCAATTAAGTTCAAGTTCAACTAGATACATTGTAACAGAATTTAAAACAGGCATTTCTACTTCCCAGTTCTGAATAACATGGGCTTTGGAATCAAGTTTCATCAATGTGGTAAAACGTAACATGCTAACCCTTTGACAATGGTATTAACAGGCAACAAACCTTTATTATTTTCCATGTCTCTAGAACCACACAGACTGCACAGACTATCATTACACAGAATAATCAATCTACTATTTTCAATAAAACCTTTTGAAATACTCGCATTGTAGATTGATTTATTAATTAAATTAATCATTTTTTTTTATTTTATCCAGCGGTCATACACTTTAGACATCTTGGATTTGAGATTTACTCTTCTTTACATGCCTCTTGGTAAATAACTTTTTTCAAACACAAAATGATTTGAACAGATGGACTTACAGTATGTCTCTAATTCAATTTTTTTTTTAATTTTGTGTTTGTGTCTAGATAGAAATAATCCTTGTTTTTTATAACTCTGTGGTTCCTATTCCCTCCTCCTTTGGATATTAGAATAAATTGAATTCTAAAGTTTCTAAATTCATTTGGAAAGAGAAGAGATCACATATTAAATTTTCCACTGTACAGCAGGTGGTCTAGTTTTGCCAGATTTTGGATTTAATTACTTTGGTTTTTGCATCTAATGTCTGCTTGGTTGAACTGTGACATTTCTGTATCTTGACATTTACTTGAAAGCTAGTTTTTTCATATAGACTTCAATCTGATCCGATTTACACTGAGGGATGTCTTAGATAATGTAGACTGCATTTTGACCCCATTATGATACAATTAACTGAGACTTGGCAGTAAAATGACTTGCAAGATCACAGAAGACATGTCATGCTCATTCTCCTATAAAGTTTTAATGAGGATTCTCATTCCAGGACGTGTAAGCAATCCAAATAACTGGACTCTTTAGAACTGGGCTCTACAATTGTCTCCATTCTTAAAAGAACACATATGATATCCCCTGGGTCATAACAAAATCTTTACACATTTGTCTAATGTCTTTTGTGTTAGGGGTAAAACAAAGGGATTAGCTTCTTCCATTTAGGAATACCAGTTTTAGGTCTCATACTATATGTTGCAGATGAAGTCATTTCCTGGGATTATGCTTTCGATACTACAAACTCTTCTTAAAAACTCTTAATCATCAATTGATGCAATCAGACCTTCTCGGTGAGAGATGGTTCTTTTTCATTTTGGTATTTTATTGTGTTTTGAAAAATTATAAAATCTGTATTTACCAAAAAAATGTTTTTTTAAATCAATTCATAAGGAGGTGAAATTCCTAATTTTCCACTTATGCTCTCCTACACTTAAACACATTACCTGGAGGAGACTCACTTATTTAGTTTCAGTAAAGAAACAGATTCCTGCTTTCGCTGCTTATTTTTTGGAGTTCCACCTGGAATCCTTACTCATTTATTCAGTTGTAGCAAATAGATCACTAGGCCAGCATTATTACATTCAGTATTTAAGCCCCGATTCTACTATTAGTCCAATGAGCCTCTTATTCTTATTACATCCTTTACTTTTCTCAATTATCAATGCCTTCCATGTATCGACAAACAACAGCAAATGGTTTCTTTCTACTGCATCACTTCTGTGTCAAGCTACAGTACCAAGCTGACATAGGTTTGATAGTCTTTTCAGACTGGCACATTTCCTAGGCTCCTCCAACAAACCCTTCTTCCACAGTATTGCATATATCCAAACCTAATGCACTGCAAGTACTATCATTGAAGAATTTTGCTTTACTGCTATTTACTTTACGTGTCCTCATTGCCAGACTGACATTCCCTCAGTTAACCCTTCAAAACTTATTACTTTTCAAAATGTCCATGTTATTTTCTCTGTTGTATTAAATGGTACAGTAGTTATTAAGTGAAGTTTGGGAGGGATAACAAGGAAAAGTCAATTTCACTCAGCTGCCATTAATCGCCATCACCTCCAACCTAGCTATATAAACCCAACTCAAATGCTTCCCTTCTCATTCCAGGAGGCTACCCATTAACCAGGGGGGTTGAGCCAAATTTTTCTTATCATGTAAGCCAAGCGTTCACAAAGCATTCAATCCTTGGATGTTGTTGTCCCTAATGAATTAAGATTTGGCAAAACTACAAAAAAAGTGATTACCATGTCTGTTAATCACAATTCTATTAATTACAGTAGTTGCTTTTCTGGACCATATTTATCTTTTTTATTTTAGTAATAATGTATCAAAGAAAGTGAAACATTTTGGGAGTGTTGTTTTGTGGATCACTGTGAGAAAGATTCATCTAACTGTTTTCAAACTCACCTGATGACATTCCATAAATTAGTTATTTTTAGCCATGGATCTTGCTGAAGTAGTATGAGAGGTAATGCACAATGACAATTTATACAGTATCATTGCAGCTTCCTTTTGATTTTATCTTAAGTATTTGAAGAAACTACATTACCATTGTATTTAAAACTCACCTCTGTCTAACAGACAATATTGCAGGTGAGCAGATATAATAAATATATGCCTCAATGTTTTAAAATACTATGGTATATCAATTTTGTAATAGAATTTCTGTTAATCAAACATCCAAGAATCACTTTTTTTTTTTACTGGATTCTCAGTAAATTAATGAATTAAAAAACATTGAGAAAAAGTGACAAATCAGCAGCATCACCGGCGAGGACTCAACAAAAGTGAGTCCATACCACACACCTAACTCACTAAATATATATATATACTGTATATGAAAGTAAAAAAATCTTTTGAACTGAGACTCAATTATAAATTTGAACTATCATACATACTGTGTGGTCAGAAGAAATAAGTGTTTGAAGGAAAAAAAAAACATTTGTTAGGTGTTTGTTAAATAAGCAAAAATATGTTCATACTGGTTTCAATTCACACTTTAAAAAAGGCAGAGCCCTACATGTAGGCACCTGTGACTTTTTCTGTGAAAGTGCTGTACACCTTGTAATTGCTTATATACAATGTGTAAATTAGGTATTACATTTTTAAAGTATCATGTACATGGTCTAATGTTTCTCTAGTATTATGACTATTATTGAAATATCCATACTCCAATATTTGGAATGCTCAAAGACAGAATATTCCTCATTATGTCCTGAAAACAATATCAGCTAGGATAGTGGATTCCAAACAGAATGTCCTAGTAAATGTGCTGGTTGTTTCATAACTCTTTCTCTTATTATTTCCTCTTAGTGTACTATAATTTAAAAAATCCATTCTTCTTTAGATGAGAATGTTTACGGAAATATTGAAATGACATTTGTACATTCACTCCTTCTTTCTGCTGTGCCTTAGAGCGGGTGCTGAAGGGAAAGAGCGAGAGAGCACTGTATGTCAGTGCTCTTCCACTGATGCATAGAGGGACTGCCTGAGCCACGCTCGGGAATCTCTTGCAGCACAGTGTTAGAGTGATTGGCTGATGAGAGGTTTGGACAGGTTGAACTACAACACCACGGCTGGTGCTTCAGGTCAAAGACTTGAAATTCATGGTCCATTGGTTTTCTCTTTTCAGGTTTCCTTTGAATTGAATTTGTTTGCTCAGTGAACATGGAGCTCAAGTAGGAAGCATGTGAGCTGACATCTGAGAGTGACAGCACTGGACTCAAGACAGCAAGTTATTTTGCCCCCTTTCTCTTGTGCATTGATTCTACGACTGAATGGAACTTTATTATAGATTCCTTTCTTTTTATCTCCTAAATCAAATATTTATTTGCGCCCTATATGCACATATAATCATTAAAAATGATAGTCGGATTAGATACAAATGTTGAACATATCTAGCATCAAATAAAGGATTCAGATATAAACTGTGATGCCCCGGGCTTTGTTTTAAATGCTTATTACAGCATACTGTCAAAACATATTTTTTTCACCTTAGAAATATCGCAAGACTGTGCCCTGTGCTATCATTAACTGTGGCTGAAAAGCTGATCAACATATTTGTATTCTCTCGAATTGACTACTGCAATGCTCTACTCGCTGGGGTATCTAAACCTACTCTGAACAAACTGTACTATGTCCAAAATTCAGCAGCCAGAATCCTGACCAGGTCTAGTGCAAGTGTTCACATAACTCATATCCTGGAGTCCTTGCACTGGCTTCCGGTCAAATTCCGCGTAGACTTTAAAATCCTCATGCTCACCTATAAGGCTCTACATGGCTTGGCACCTCAGTACCTGTCTGATCTATTATCACCCTACTCCCCACCTTGCAACCTCCGCTCTTCAAATTCCATCTACATTGTATGGGCGACAGGGCCTTCCCCTGCTATGTCCCCAAGCTCTGGAACTCTGTGCCCAAGGATATCAGAGAGTCACCTTCTCTAAACTCCTTCAAATCCAGACTCAAAACCTTCTTCTTCAGAAAAACCTTTATTTAACTGGTTCCATTTTTCACCCCTTTGCTTTTCTTAGTACCACCTTCCACAGTCTCCTCTATTGTTATTGTTGTATTGTTGTAATTGTAATTGTGTCTTATCTTGTGTATTCTTCTTATTTATTGTTGTAGTCTTCTTATTTATTGTTATTGTCATCCTGTAAAGCACTTTGAGAAGTCACCTTTAAAGGCGCTATATAAAATAAAGTTTTTTATTATTATTATTATTATTATTATTATTATTATTATTAACTGTATCAGAAAAAAGAACAAATGTAAAAAAATAAGTGTGCAGTACATTAGCATTGTACAAAGTTGTTCAGTCCATTGCTCTTTCAAGAATGCTACATTGACTTGTACTTCCTCATGAAATTTCACAACATTATATGGTCATCATCTGGGTTGTTTCATATGTTTATAGTGATAAAAAGATGTTCAGCTTCTACCACCATTAATGGGTTTGATATCATTGGCTTATTTTAGGTGCACAAACAATTGTATTCTATTTTATTTTCCCTTAGTATAGTAATTTAGCCTGGTCCTTAGAATGTTTTATTATATAGTAATTTATTATATATCAAGTTTGCACCGGGACCAGTTTAGATATACTAAAAGTTGAAAGTAATACATTTATTCCATGCCGAAAAGAGAAGAAAGGAAACACAACCTTTTGGCTGTGGATCCTTTTTCTGGTGTGGTAAAAGTTGTATTACCAGATTGTTTAACATGCCACTATACACATCACTTCAATGCACATAAATGCAATATGTTTACATTTCCTAAACAATATAAGTTCTTGATGTAGAACATGGATGTCATCTTGTGCTATACAATATACAGTAACTCTGTCTTATAGCTGTCATCGTGATGATTGACCACTTTTTTGACTGATACTGTTGCTAATGTCCATCAATCACAAACATAATTCTTTTTTGAATTCCAGTATCTATTTCACATTCAAACTGCAGACATGATTAATGCTGCTGATAGTTTTCATCAGAGTGGATAAATGAATAGGTGGATATGCAATACACCAATGTATTTTTGAATTATGTAGATACTTAATCTTATGTTTGACATACACTTTTTCGTTTTTTTCACACACTTTTTTAGTCTGTGAATAAAAAAATATATATTGCATAAAACAAAATATAATTAACATTACTGCACATTGAACCCTCCAGTTTCAGTGAGAACTGAAAAACTATTCAAAATGTCCAACTTGACAAACTATTAATTTACTGCAGGAGTAAATGTAAATGAAATTTGTAAACTCCATTCTGAATAAGTACTATATAAGTTTCTTGGAATAATCTGAGTTTCACACAGTAAGCACTGTGGAACACATAAAGCCCATGGGCTTTTAAAACGTGAAACAAGCAGAATCGAACCACACACAGGTGTTTCCCCCTTTAAGCCTCATCAGTAGACAGCAGCTGGATTCATCCTGATGTTTAGGTTCCCTGGAGCTTGATGATGATGAGGAGGGAATGTGCCACATCACTCTACTTTTTAATTAGTGTTGGAATTACAGATCAAACAGTAACAGTTATCTGAAATTTGAAGTCCTAGTGATGTTCTTAATTATGAATACCCTGTTACTTAACCTTTTATTTCAGTTTAGGTACACATACTTCAGTAATTTGCAGACTTTCAGTAATAAGGGCTAAAGTTTAAGTTCAGCAAAATACATTTTTCGAGCTTGTGTTTTAGAAGGTCGAATCCCTGAAGTGTTATCCCCTGTGTAAAATAAAGCTGTCCAGTTACATGTTCAGCAATTCATCACCCTAAATATGGCAATTCATTTAAGACAGCGGGTGCTTACAAAACACATTGCAGTGTATAAATCTTCTTTTTCGTCATTTATTTCCGTATATTACATAAGAAATTAACACTTTTCTTATTACTCTTAAAATGAAATTAACTATAAATCAATTGTCTGGTTTCTTAGTTGTCTAAAATTAGTTTCCATTAAAAGTGTTTTCCAGTTCATTAGGACTAACAAACAGAAGCTGAAAACCCAGACATGTGTGTACAATTCTTTTCCCATCTTGGCAGTTGAAACAGTTTCTTTTCTTTCAATTCTACAAAGTGTTGATTGTGTAATACAAATGTTAGAATCTGATCTTCAATTCTGAGTTGGAGTCACCTGCTTTAAAACCACAACATCATGAATGACTTTGAAACCTTCCATTCAGAGTTGAAAGATATTGAGGCTGTAATTGTTCTTTCTGCTTGTGTAGCATGCTTTCTTGGTAAGAGCTGATTAGAACAAAATGTGGTTTAGAAACAAGACCCTTCCTTGGCCGTAGGCTCTGGGTCAGAATGAGAGCAAAACAATACTAGCTCAGTATTGGAAAGGCAATATGTTAGAATCATGCTCCGAATATTAGCAGCAGACAATATATTGAAGTGTTCAACCTTTAGGATGATTGAGCAAAAATGTGGGTTTCTGGCTGAAGTATGTCATGGCTTGAGGACTTGTAAAAAATAACAAGAAACAGAGAGGAATAGGTAATGTGTTCCTAAAAGTAACAGTATACAAGCTATCCCTTATATTCTGATCCTAGGGTTAACAGATTCATTTCTCATTGACAGATTTTTCAAATTTCTGTATTAATATATTTGTACTCGAGTAGAACAGTTTTGTTTTCACTGTATTACTTTTAATAATTGCCTATAAATTAGGAATGTACTGCTTTGTGAGAAACCGGGGTCCTGCTGCTTCTGGCTCCGTTATGATTTTAACTTTCTGTTCCCGATTCCCCCCGCCGGTTCCGACCCAGTTCCTGTTCCTTATCCCCCCAGATGGATCGCCTGCCCATGGACTTTTGCCTCTGTTTTTGATTACCTGTTTGGATTTGCTATATGGATTGTTCGCCCCAGTCCCATTTCCCCTGGACACCTGCACTCCTGGGACATGCCCCCTGTCTCCGTACCCTCTCCTGAATTATTTTTTTTCCCCAGTGTGTCCTCACAAATCCGGATCGTGTCGTCTGCATAGGGCCCGGAAAGAACTGTTCGTGATAATTTAATATTGTAACAAGGAAATGCAGCATTATTCATGTTACTATTTTAGTCTTTTTTCTTTTCTTCAGCCATACTTCCATTTACAAGTTATGCACGAAGACTAGAACAGCTTGCTATACAATATACACTGACACTGTTTGCCAAGTCTTCCTTGTCATAATAGATTAATAATGAAAAAAAATTAGCTTTCCTCTGAAATTCATTTTCTGGCATTTCTTCATGTTATAAGAATGAATATTCTATTAAGAAATTGAATTATGTTATTAATGTTTTTCCAAGTTGTTCATTGCAGCACAAAATTATTTTTAATGATTTCATTTTTTATTTATTCAAAAAATTTTAAAGCAATAAATTCATATCCCCCTATCACTTAAAACTCAACTCAGGATTTTCTACCACTAAATGTACAGTGTTTGTAGTGAAAACTTCAAATATCTTCTGTTTCAGTGCCACTGTACTGTATATACACACACATGTTTTTCTGTATGTCTTTGAGCAAACGCCCCTCTCTTATTTATCCATCATAACTTAATGTTATTTGGTCACTTATAGAAACTTGATAATTTTTCTAATTTTCTAACCACCAGTACAGGGTTGTGGGGGAGCTGGAGCATACTGTATACCAATAATCAACAGGCACAAGGTGGGATGCACCCTGGACAGGACACCAGTCACCAATCACAGGACACAGAAAGACAGAGCCAAACACACACTCACACCAGGACCAATTTCCCCGAAGCCAGTTGACTTACCAGTATGTCTGTGAATTGTGTGAGGAACCCAGAGTACCCGGAGGAAACCCACATGAGCACAAGGAGGAAATACAAAATCCACACACATATTACCTCAGCAATAAAATGAAATATTTATTTTTACTATTTTTTTATATTTATGTAGTATAAATGTTTACCATGTGAGGAATACATATTAAGAATCATAAGATTCTATGATTTTATCAGTTTATCTCAATTTCATGCATTCATTTTCTTACCGCTTTTCCAATAACAGGTTGCAGCGAAGCCTGGCATGCAACATGCTGCAGGAAGGAAACATACTGGGCAGGATGCCAATCAATTGCACAGACAGACACAACCACTCACACAATAACACGAGGGCCAATTTTCACAGAAGCCAATTAACCTACCAGTTTGTCTTTAGACTGTGGGAGGAAACTGGAGCACTCAGAAAGAAAACCCACATGAACACAAGGAGAACATCTCAACTCCTCATGGATTGCACTGCAAGGATTGAACGTAGGGCCTCAGAGCTGCAAGGCAGCAATGCTAACCATTGTGCCTCCATGCCAACCTATTTCAATTTGTATAAGTCAAAAAAAGAAATGATATGTACTACAGCCATAGCCAGCAGCCATATCACTCTGCAACTCACAACTGGCAACCCACTGAAGCTAAGCAGGTGTGAGTACATGGATGAGAGACCTCCTGGGAAAAACTAAGGTTGCTGCTGGAAGAGGTGTTAGTGGGGCCAGCAGGGGGCGTTCACCCTTCAGTCCATGTGGATCCTAATGCCCCAGTATAGTGAGAGGGACACTATACTGTAAACAGGTGCCGTCCTTCGGATGAGACATAAAACCGAGGTCCTGACTCTCTGTGGTCATTAAAAATCCCAGGGCGTCTCTTGAAAAGAGTAGGGGTGTAACCCTGGTGTCCTGGCCAAATTTCCCATTGGCCCTTACCAATCATGGCCTCCTAATAATCCCCATCTATTATTTGGCTTCATTACTCTCTGCTCTCCTCGCCACTAATAGCTGATGTGTGGTGAGCGTTCTGGCGCACTATGGCTGCCGTCGCATCATCCAGGTGGATGCTGCACATTGGTGGTGGTGGAAGGTGGTGAAGACCCCATTACCCGTAAAGCGCTTTGAGTGGAGTGTCCAGAAAAGCGCTATATAAGTGTAAGCAATTATTATTATTAATTATTACAGTATGTACTATGTACAATAAACATTCTGAATGTGGAAAACAATAGCCAGATTAGAAAAATCACAGTTATTTTTAAGTAGAAATACCAGAAACAGATGCCAAGTTACAAGAAACGTGGCTGGCTTCAGTTTTTCAAAATACTTCCCCAATGGTTTCTTTTAACTTGCCATCTTGTTTGGTACCCCTGCTCTTAAAGGCCGGAGTGTTTTTGTAATCTGTCTGCCTTTTCATGTTGTCAATGTTTTTGTTAAAGGTTTTTTATTCCGAAGAGTGATTGCAATGTTAACCTCAGTGTCCTTGATAAAAATAATCAAAACAGGAAGAAAATAAATTTAGGGTCTAAAAAACACAAGCCCACTCTTTAAACTAGTAATAAAGTATACTCTGGTGAAAATTCTTTTTTTTTCAAGTTACCATTCACAGATAAATATAGGAAGATTCCATAAACTCCTTTTTTGTGTTTTTTTTTTTTAATATAGGTAACTGTCTAATATTCTTTGTCCTCATACTTGATGTCCCACTATCTTCTGATGTTAAGCATCTTCTTAAACATTGGTTGTGTATTTTTCATTTTGATGTTTTGCTGGTAGAAAGCAAACTCTGAATCTAAGAAAAAAAGATTAACATTTTGTAATCAAATGTTTTGTTATTGCTTTTCATGAAAAAATTAATATACAGTATCACTCTTATTACTGAGTTGTCTTCTTAGCTCATCATAAGACTGTATTTTACAGAATGAATAAAATTAACATTTGTTTCTGCAAAGTGAATGAAAATTTAAAACAGATTAACTGCAAGCAAAGCAATCAATACTTACATGTACATACTGTAGGGGTGTGGAGTAGGGATATGTGACAAAATACGAGTGCTGTATTATGAAGAAGAACAGATAATTTATGATTGATGAATTGAGAGTCATAATAAATTATTTATCCAATAATGAGAGCAATAATTGGTTCAATTTATCAGCGGTTTAAGCTTGTTCTTTGCCTGTCATTTTCCACACCAGGCTTTCCCAGAGGAACTAACATAGAAACTGTGTAACTGCAGGACTGTTCTTAGCGTTCTGTGTCAAAATGGCACAGCAATTATCCATTGATTGAAAAATGTAAACGAACAACAACTGGAGCTGAATGTTTAATTGGGAACAGGCACTGTGGGACATTAACGTATGGAAGTAACAATAATTAAGTTTGCCATAGCTTATCGGCGATAGCATGATTGCTGAGTGGTTGTGGCACTTCAATACCTTTACTCCAAAGAGCTGCTGGAGGTTCTTTGAGACATTTTAAATGAAGAGAAATGAAATGTATGTTCTTTTGGTGCATTGTTCTATACTGATGTGAAAGCCTTTAGTATTCCTGTTGGATTCATTTTCTCATTTCATTTAACAACCCTCTGGGCTCTGGCTCACAACAATGTTGGCTTTCAAGTGGTTATAATGTAATATTTAATTAAGGAATCTGATACTGAATAATCTGATTAACCCCTTGTGTGTCTATCCACTATTTCACTGCAGGAAATACTTATTAAAGATTACTCTCTGTGGACTCCTGTGTAAAGCTGACTCTTGTCTTTTTAACTTATCTTTTGTTGCATTGGAGATAATTTTTCTTTGTGGCGTTTATTCTAGCTAAATTAATTGTTGTTGTATAATTATATTTTACACTCTCTTAATTTGGATGCTTTCTCTTAATCAGCTTGCCTCACTGTTTTGACCTTTGGAGAAGTGGAATGGTGCACCCTTTCCCCTGACGGACATGTTAGCCTGCTCAAACTCTGAGATTCATGGTGGATAACAAGACGTTCGTGTGTAGAGTTTGTAGGAGTGATGCAAGTGTTGCTTCAACACTGTAGACTCACAAGCACCCCGTGAGCTCCATGAGTTCCTGTTGTGTAGACAGTCAAGAGGTTCCTAGCACTACCAAATCACCAGGCACTACCAAATCACCAGGCCCCCGGAGGAATCGGCATTCCACCTCACATTCCAGCACAGTTCCCAATTAGCCCTTTTCCCCAGCCTATTTAATGCTGCCTCACACTCTTCCCAGTGCTTAGTATTAGGGTTTTCCTGGCTAGAGCTACTCCCAGTCTCATTGATATTTACTACTAATGTTTGGCTTCCTGACCCTGGTTTGTTCTCCATCTACGTCTCCTGTTTTTGGCTTTGGTAATTTTGATCTTGTTCTGGTTTTGACTCTCGGCTTCCTCACCGCCTCTGGTTATTTGTACTTTTGCACCGGCTAGTTTACCTACAGCTTTCGGACCTCGGATTGTTCTTTCAACTACGGAGTTTGCCCTGGTTTTCAGCATAGGGTCCTCACTACTAATTCCTAACACTTTGTTTCCGTATAACATGCTGTAATAATGGTCAGGATCAGAAGAAGTGTTTTACTGTTTACTGAAGTAATGTTGTACTAGAAGCACAGATGTTCTTCAGCTTGTTAGTGCAGATAATTCTTTGGAACAACATTATTTCTGAATTCTATTTTTTTTAGGAAAAAGAATGAATGAAATGGAGGTCTTTGATGTTGAGGCAAAGGCGAGTGCGAATAGATTTTTCTTGTTTAAGGGTCATTTCCATTTTTTTCTGTCTCTGATTCAGTTAGCATATATTTCACAGGGCCTTCTTAATACAATGGGTGCTATAGTACTTTCATCTTCCTTTGACGGAAAGTTAGAAGGAAGCATTTTCGTTCAGTTAATGCTCAGGCTCTTTGCTTCTGTAATATTAGGATTCAGAAAGTGGTCACCAAGCTAAACCCTGACTCCTGCATCCTAAAGCAATCAACTCTATTCCACAACCTAATGGCTACTGTACTTCAACTCTGTAACCCCAGCTGCTTTTTAAAATAGTCTAATTTTTAGACTAGGAAAGTGATATGCAGGATGTTTTATATGATCTTCTGTTATACTTTTGCCTTTTTTTAGGGTCTAAACAATGATGGGGAGGTAGATGCAAGAGAAATGATTTAGAAGCTTACCATTCTGTGGTAGCATTGTGAAGAAAATGTCCACAGTAACAGCCTTTCTTTTCTTTGAAGAAAAGTTTTTTAGGTAGGTTAGCTACTAGAAACATCACTTTGGCTCTCTTAGATCCACTTCTCACCAGTAGTCAAAGTGGACTATGAAAGGAATTTAAACTGTACTGAGTGTTTCACTGTATCACTACACTTCATGGTGTACAGTATAACATTAAATTGATTTATTTCAATATTGAAAATTATTCAAAATAGGAACATCGAGTTATGTGACTTAAGACAAGTCATCTTGGAAAAGCTATGCAGAGAAAAACTGATGTACAGTAAGTGCATTTTTAAATATATTTTGGCAGCCATAAGGTATTTTTCTATTGGATTCTAGCTCATAACCAAATAAAAAATTACAATTGATTACAAGGGAAAACATGCAGTTGCATATGCAAGAAATTATCAAATTAAATGACAGGGACATTAAGTGGTACAACCTTTCTACTCGTTTAATAAGTGGAAAAGCAGGCTGACATCCTGAAATATTTGCAGATGGTTTGGCAATGCTGCTAACTGCTAATAAGCACACATGTTTGTAAATAAACCTCTCTTGTGGCTCATTTGCCAGTCAATTATTGATAATTATTGCCTTTCTGATACATATGCATGATACAACTGGGTAGTAGCATGTGCAGTGAGTTTCCCAAAGTGCACTTCTGTCTGTCAGAGGCTCTTGATGAATGAGACACTCAGTTTTCCCCATTTAGTTCAATCCTTTTGTCTAATGGCAAATTTTGAATGCTTAATTCTTACTCATCTGTGCTGAAAATCGCATCTGAGCAAAGAGAGAAAAGTATATTTTTCATACAGCCTCACCAGATTCTTTTTTCACTCAATAAACAACATCATAATAAATTCAGGTGGGTAGCTGCGTCAGCATGCGTAGGCTGCAAACGAACAAGTAATAGGTTTATTCCATACTGAAAAAAAGAAGAAAGAGAACACAACGTTTCGGCCGTGGAGCCTTCTTCACGTGTGAGAGAGACAGGACAGCAGGCAAAGGTAAAGTAGCGGGAGAACAAAGGTTGGGAGGGAGGAGGAGTGAGAGGCAGGAGCAGGGGACAGAAAGAGAGGCCAATCAGAGGTGA
Organism: Lepisosteus oculatus; assembly: GCF_040954835.1. Lineage (NCBI taxonomy): Eukaryota > Metazoa > Chordata > Actinopteri > Semionotiformes > Lepisosteidae > Lepisosteus > Lepisosteus oculatus. The sequence goes on along the minus strand of NC_090696.1, from coordinate 39,705,581 downwards.
TTAGGATTCCTATCCCCAGGACCATTAACCACAACTTTTCCATCCTACATCCCTCCATTGGGGCCCTCTTTTCTGATCGCCCTATCATCTCATATCGCTGACCACCTAATCTGCGTAACCTCCTTGTTCACAGCTCCCTTGACAGCCCTTTTCAGCATGGAATAAACCTATTACTTGTTCCTTTGCATCATAATAAATTGATAATTTAAACAATGGCGGAACCCTCCAAGCAGGTCTCACTAGGTGATGGGAACCATCTTTGTTGTTTTAGAAGTGATTTTGTAGTTTTATAGTGGGTATTGCTTAGCCAAAGTTGTGTGGATGACAGATTTAGATTTTTTCGAAAAAGTAGTTTATTTGAGACTGCTTCATTTATTCAAACAAAATATAGTTATAGGGTCCCTTTAATTGGTGGTAAGACGAAAGAGAGTTCTGTTTTGAGAGAGGGGAGCATCCATTCTGGTGGTGATACATTTATGATGTTTCCAGTTTGTAAGTTGTTGATTACTACACTTCTAAGAAAATGTTTTGTGAAGCAGTTATTACACTGCAGAAAAGGACAGGATAACTTTTATTTTATACAGTTTATAAGTAGAACATTTTTCCATTCGTAAAGCACATTCTTGATGTTCTTGTTTTCCAGCTTCATTTTTAGGACTTATTCAGAAATCTGCACATTACCATATTACTATTGCAAAACAAAGTACTTTAAACACAATAATAAATCAAAAATGGTTTCCAATCTTACCTGGAGCTGCAATGATGTCTAATTATTCATATAACCAGTAATTCAACACTTAAGAAGTGGATGCCTGAAGCACTTCTCAATGATTGTTGGACCACTGAAGTAAAGTTTCAGTAAGGTGTACAATCAAAAGCCTTGGGCTTATTGGGTTTGACGAGTTCGACAATTAACTATTCTAGGGATAGAAATCCTATTCATATTTGATTTGAGGCTTCAGTGAAGAATGTGTAATGGCATGCCATCAGACATGCACCTGCCTGGCATCTCTTCAGTGCAGTGACCTCAGTGCAGTTGTGAATATAGAAAATAACTGATACCTTGAATATTGTGTAATCTTTCCATTCTTGATGTACATTCATATACACAGTACAGGGCATTTGCACAAAAGCAGAAAACATCCTGTGCAAAGCAAGTATAAAATTATCTTGGTGACTGTTGAAAGAGAAATATGGAGTTATACTCTCGTGTATTACAAATGTTGCATTTTAAACCTTTTGATACTTCAGTTACATAAAAGTTTTTATAGCCACTTAAACAAATAAAGGAAAGAGTATAATTTGTGTGTCTCAGTGTCCTTTTAATTTCATGTCCCATGCCACTTAAGGAGTTTTTATGGCCTACAGCTTATTTTTGAATATAAATATGCAAATGAATCATTCTGAAGTAGTTATTTTCAATTGCTGTGCTACTGGGAGGCATAAGGCCTCAAACATAACATGCCGGCTGTGAATGTCAGAGCAGAAGTGATACTTAAAAGGTGTCTTCATCTTTGAGGAGTTTATTAGAACTACCTTTGGACAGATTCCTTTGCATATTTATAAATCATTCAAGATGGACTCCAAACTATGTAAAGTGCAAATGACACACAGATAAAGTACTGTACATTGAAAAGGGGAAATAGGTCTTATCAGTACTTATCCTAAGACCTGCATTTCAATAACCATACAATTTTTTAGCATTATATTTTACCTGCATTGTAACAGTTTCAATACAATTTAAAAAAAACTAAAAATAATAACATTTAATGATCCAAAAATAAATGACTGCATATTTTCTGATTTTAAAAAAAAGTAATTCAATTTGGAAATAAACTGTATGATGACAAACAGCAAAATATATAAATGTTCAGAATGTTCATCAAAACACCTCTTTGAAATTCTCTGGCACTGTGTTTTAATAGTATAATTTAAAACATAGATATTTTTTCTTTGATGAGTTGTTAGACATAAACTAGGTTATCTTTTACTCCTACTATTATTAACCTGTTAAATCTGGACAATTGATTAAATAGAGTATTTTACTTAATTTACATATGTTATTCATTTTTTTTCTTTCTCATTATATATGCATGACTCTTATTTGTTAATAGGTTCATATTGTGTTGAATTTATTGTGAATTGTTTTAGCTTCTACCTGCCTGCAAAGCAAATTTCTCATTTGTAGCAATAAGAGTAAGTAAAAGGGCACTGTATAGTGTATTTTCAATTATGGGATTTCTACAATCTACCAATTTAGAAAGTAATACCGTAATTTCATAACATCCAAGCAAATTGACAATTTCTTATGTAACAATATACATGTTAAACATTGTATTTAGTTGTATATAATGACAATATAAATAACCTGATATAATAAAATAATATGATGCAATATTTTCTCATCTTGTCTTGCTGGAATTGTCTTTTGATGTTTGAAACGATTAACTGTTTTTTTCTGTTTTGTTTTCTGCTAAATCTTAATACACTGATCTGAGTGTTCATTTCCAGCACACATTTGATGCCTTTTCTCCCAACACTCAGGTGATGTAAAGGTAAATGACAACCAAGCCTCCTCAGTGTTAAATAAAACGTACATTTCCAAACTCCGAGCAATGTCACAGACTGAGATGAGAGCACTGCAATCATATAACCTGAAATCAGAGTCAAATTGTCAGGATCTAGGGCTTTGAACATGATTGGAATTGCATCAGTCCAAAATGCCTCTAGGATCCTGTCTTCTTCAATTTCCCTGCCAGAGGCTGCAAGGTATACAAGGCTCAGTTGAAAGAGCTTAACTAAAAAAGCGGTGCGATTGCATAAGCTTTATTATGTACGTGACCTGTTTCAACAGACGGAAATAAAAAAGTAAGGTATGGAATGCCCTGGAACATGCCTGAGGAGTGAAATGTTTGTCATTGTGCAAGATACCAAAGTAGCATTATACATACTGTACCGTATGGTATAACAGTGAGGTTCATTCTGTTTCTACAGAGCCACTGCTGGCGGCCATTCAAGCAAAGAATGCTTTTGCATGCCGATTCCTTGTTTTTCTGCCACAAGCTGTCAAGAGACACTCTGCACAGCAAATGCTCAAACTGAACTGTGGTTGTTGCTGTAGTATGAAAGCCTTTCTTTTAACAACTGTAATAGACAAGGAAGTTGCCTATTTGCTGTTTTTTCCATTTGTCTGGAATGGCTATTTGTTTCCCTAAAATGTTTTCCATGCTGGAACACTGTGGAACACTGTGGGGGTCACCAAAGGTGCCAAAACACATAAAGAAATGCCAGACAAAAGGGAAATATATTGACATTGGATGTACTTTTGAAGCTATTAAATTGCAAATCCTTGAAATTCCTAAATATCCAGTGCATATGTCACAGTGTGTTGTTTGAGGATTGAGGTACAACATGTGTTCAGCATGTATTTTTTTTTCATTTATATAACTTGAACCATTAAAACAAATCTGTACAGTACATAATTTAATTAATTTAATAATAATAATAATAATAATAATAATAATCATACGTCTTACCATTAACCCATGTGATCACCATACACACATACACAAGTCTGATACACATAAACTTTGATATTTGCTTGGGCAAACATTGTGCTTCTGTGAAATGTTACACCATAAACTGATATAAATGAGACATACTGTACTACTATTGTCTATATGTCAACTGAACTTAGGGTGTTACATCAAAATGATGCATTGAATGTATTGAAAAAATATACTGTATGAATCAAAACTCAATGACTCAAAGGATCAAAATTTCACAGTATAATTACAACAGTAATTTTAGAACATTTTGTCTTCTGCCATTGTCTGTGTATATTAGAGTGTATTGAAATTCTGTCAATTATTTGTATTGCCTGGAAAAGTAGTAAAATTAAATCCATCAACTTTCAAATCTCTCTCAGATTTGCAGGGTTCAATGAGCTCAAGAATCACAAAATGATTGCAATGTTTTTTACAGGCTAAAAGCATCAGGCTAAACTGATGCTTTTGTTTTCATTGAAAATTGATTACTGAAAATTGATAACTTTTTCCTTACTGTAATAGAACTTTGTATGGGCAATACTTATTACATATGCTTCAGAAATCAGTGGTTTTATAAAACTGATTATATTATTTCCTTGTAAGCCTTCAATTAGTAGCTGTAAATCAATATCTTGTCAAGATACAGTAATTTTAGAAATATCTAGGACCTAAACTTTTAATGTTCTTTGGATGATGCATTTCCTTGTGTTTTATTATAATGTATTTTGTATTTCTTAGATTAATGTAAAATTACTGTACATTTAAATATTTAAATTTGAAAATAACATAAATAATTGACAGATGTTTGGAATTCGGGGAATGTGCTTGTACTACTGTACCTTCATGCAAACATCATTAGAACTTTCTGTATAGATTGTCTGGCTGATATAGTCTTGAAAAGGTAGCAAGAAGCTTCTGAACTCATCCTCTCCATTTTCAAGATTTTACAAGAAGTAAAAACAACTCTATCTGCACATTAAATACTAAGAATATCGAAAAAGACTTTTAACTCCAACAAATTTACAAAGGCAAATCTTTTCAATCACGTGCATTGACATTTTCTTGAACACGTATAACCTAAGTAAACTCATTATATTGCTTAATATTTTAAGAAGGCTGATCAACAGAAGGTCTGTTATGATATACAGGTTAGTAGCCCCATTGTATATCTGTGTTGCGGCAATGCTTATTAATAAGACAGAATTAAGTGTTGCTGTGCTTTCCCAAATGAGGCCCCATCTCTCTCTTCATCTCTGTGGTGCAGCCACAGAGAAGCTATTCATGCAGGCTGATTTAAAGATGTTTTCTTTTGATAAGGGACAGCTCCCAAATGGGGATACACTTAGCTAAGCCTGGCTATCATGATCAATGGTCATCCATTGGCACCTATCTGTCTAGGGAGTGCCAGATGGACATCTGGACTGCATTCCTAAGTGTCAGGAGTAAGTGACTCATATCTCACCTTGATCAACCAATCAGGGACTGGTAGGGCCGAGTAACCCACGTGGAATTCTGATGCCCATGAAACTTTCAGCCAATGAATGAGCTGAAGTTCCTCCAGGTAAAAACAGGCAACACAGAGCTCATGGACTATTCGAACAATTCGGACTATTCTAAGGAGAATTCTAAGGAGAATTCCAGGGGTGCGAGGCAATTCCAGGGCAGGACAGCCCAGGAGCAGAAAGGCTCCCGAGGGCAGGACATTCTCGCAGCGCGCCTCCTGACCATCCTGAGACTCAGCCCGGACAACCACGGAACAGCCAGTGTGTCCGAGTGCCAGAACTTTCCTCTGTTCTAAGAGTCTAGAGCGGAGGCTGCCAGAGAGTAACCCGAGGATCCACCCGAGCTTAGCACCAGCAGCAAGCCTCGTGAACAGGTCGGAACTGTGGACAGCTGAATCATTATTCAGAACTAGCGCTTCATCAGGAACGAACCGGTCTTCTTCCTGACCTGCTGGAACCCACAGTTATCTTTTCTCCTGGCACAAACTGTGCTAGTTAAAGCCAACACTAACTAGCCGGTCAGTGAGCATCAGCAGCGCACCGTTGCAAGCAACACAGCACAGCCTGGCACGGAGCCAGAGAGCCCACAGGAGATCTGAATCCCCAGAGATTGGATGAGTATTCAACTTCAATGCATTACAGCTCGAGAATTCAATTGTTATCCCAACCAGTTGATATCAATTTAATTCCTAAGAGCTATGTACTTGTTTTGAGTATCCAATGTAGAAGTTATAACCAAGTGCATTTACGAAACGGTCTAAATGAATGATATACTGAATGTATGTCCTCTTGATATATGTAACTCTTTGTAACTGATTGAATATATACCTTTTGTATTCTGATAACTCTCTCGATAAGATCTGTTAGGTTTACATGCATATTCTATGTATTAATAAATGTATCCTCGTGTATTAGTACCTCTGTTTGTGCGTTGTTTGAGTTATAACGCATGGTTGGATTCTAAGGCCATTAAAAGAATCATTTTGTGATTTACTGCTACAATTAATAATTGTCCCAGTAAATGCCCAAACTCTACAGAACTGGTGCCTCGTGAAAGCACACTACATCTGCGACACGTGTTTTGCACCAGATTGCAGATGCTTATGTACAGCCTGAACAAGCACATGCCTGTTCACATGTCACTGAGCCCCAGGTGCCAAACATTGTCCCAGTGCTTCCAACAAATGTTCATTTGGACTCGGTTCGGATGAGGAGGAGATCCATTGTTTGAGTCTCACATCTTGCAAGAAAGCCTTAGTCTCATGAGCAGCATGTGGTTGTGCTCTGATCTGCTGAAATGTTGATAGGATGAACCTACAGAAATGGCAGAAAGTGACACAACTTAACAATTGTAGTGTCCTGTAAACAGTTAAGATGCCGTCATCCTCCTACATGCTGCCCATGCTGAAATCGATCAGGGTGATCTACCCAATGGCTTGATTCACTGATCAAGAGGGCTTGGCTACACCGCTGGTGATTCCACCTGAAGCATTTCTTTAGCAAACCAGTGGAAAGCCAGCACTATTCCAGGCTTAAGTTTTGATAAAAATTGCATATTAGTTTATTTCTGTGTTTGCGTTTTGTTTTGATTTTCAAAGGACTAGACATTCAACAAGTTAAATCAAATGATCACCTGCATTGAAATCAAGTATTTTGCTATAGAGGGGATATGGAGCATATTGCAACAGTCAAAATTGTTCAAGTAGATTTCAGCCAGTCATGAAAGATCAATTAAGCAAAATGACACCAAAAATATCCAAACATCCATCTATCCTTTTTCTAACAGTTTCTACAAATTAAGGATCACCAGAGCCTTTCTCAGCAAGCAGAGCATACACACTGAAGGAGATGCCAGTCCATCACAGGGCAGACAGACACAAACACAAACACTCACACATTGTATTTTTGAATGGTGGGAGAAAACTGGAGCACCCAGAGGAAACCCATATGAACACAAGGAGAACATACAAACTGTTGAACCCAGGTCTCCAGAGCTGCGAGGCAGCAATATTAACCACTGTGCCACCCATCCAAAGATGTTCAATCATTATCTAAAACATACAGTACATGAATAAATGGAACAACGTATTTATTTTGAGACATAATATATTTAAAATATCCTGCCCTTCTTCCTGAAAGGTTTTTGGTTTGTAATGAGAACTAGATTACTGCATGTGTTGATACATGCCAATTTGTTGAGACAAGAGCAGATGCTATGTCCAATAAACTCTTTATCCGCAATAAAACACTACCTTGCAAACACAAAGGTCCCAAGTAAAAAAAACAATATGAACATATTTCAGATAGTGCAGGGCTTTCCGAAATGCCACAATGCCTCCCAATAGCTGAGTAAGAGATTGCTAAAGGTCACTGGACAGCACTCTGACAATCTCTGGTAAGAATGATGGAAATATACTGTAGATCTCTCCAGTGCTGCTGTCTCTAACTACTATTGTTACACATGTTTAACTTCATAAGCTTGCAGTATGAGTTATATTTTTTTCTGTGTGTGTGTCTTTGTAGGGAGGTAGGCAGAAACTTTACAATCCTTCTCAGGATAATGAATGGAACTATTTAATTATATTGTATTGGAAATAATTAATCCTGTGTGATGGTATCTGAAAAATCACCTGGTAATTTTTAACACTATTATAAAAGCATATATTAACTGTTTCACACTGACCAGAATATCATCCATCATTACTTGGAATTAATGGTTATCATCATTATGGGCTCCAAAGGGAGAGAACTGGAGGCAAATATTTGCCAAGGAAAAAGACAGTTGAGACATTTTTCACTCTAATGTTTGAAATAATTGTTTTCTTCCTGCTGAATTTAATAGTGAAGCACATAGGGTGCCACATTACATTCACAAAAATAGTCTAAACATACACAAAAACAATAACCCAAACCACAGGCTGCATTTAAGCAAATTAAAAACACCCCTTCAAAATTAATCTAGAATATTAATAATAGAACATGAAGTACACAACATAAAATTTGACATTTGGGTCTGTCCTTTGCTTTCATTAATAGTGCCAGATATTATTTTACTTTTATGGTTGTTAAAATATTCCAAAACCCGTGAATACTTTTATTGTCTTCCATTATTATAGGATTTCCAGAATTACTATATGTTCCAAGCTAGAATGATATTCTTAGTAATTTCAATATTTCAGAGAACATGCGTTTCCTGTTATATGTTATAACAACTTGGCTAGGGGCAGTCTATTTGAGAGGTTGGCGGATAACAGTAAAAATGATACAACTGATAACAGTACAGGTGAGCCACATAGACATACTGTAGGTCTGACCCACAACTACAGTGCATAGTTTTGCTAAATTCTGCTACTCTTTTGTAATTTTGCACAGCTGTGTGTTAAAATGTTTTGGAGGCTTTCCAACCCAGGTCATATGTATTTCCTAAACAGTAACTGCATACCCCTTGAAGAATTGAAATGAGTCTGTAAAAGACTGCTTGTTTTTCCATTGTGTGTCCTTCCTGTTGGTATCTTTTGTGAAGTCTAAGAAGTGGGCAGCATTCCTTCTTCCTGTGGTTTGGCAAGAGAATAATTTATTCCATGTAGGTTTCTCTGACATACAGTAAGTTTCCATTTCTTTGTATGAACTCTGTTGCAATGTTTATGATGTGTGGACATAGATTTTCTTTCAGATTATGTCCAGAAAAGCTTGATTACACACAAACTGACAGTGTATTCCTTTGCTCATGTCAATATATTTGACTGCCGGTTACCAAGATTATAATTAATTCTCAATGAATGGAAAGTTCAGTTAGCAATGTGTTTTATCAGCTTTGTTATACAGAAAGACCTACAATATACTGCTACAGGTGCTTTACAGTATGATTGATAAAATGGAAAATGACAAGGAAAGTCATCGGAATGATAAAGCTTCCTTAAAAAACACATCTGAAAATTCACCTAATTTCTTACTAACACTGTAGCGCGTAAGAGTCAGTTGTTCTGCACCTCAGAATCAGCTTGTACTGCCTGAAACCCTGCACCCTCATTCCTACCTTGCACCTACTTTTCATAAAATGTTATTCATTAGTTTTACAAAAGATCATACAAAATGTGCCTGAGGATATCTGTCTGGGCATTTCATATTATTGCTGTTGAATCTATTATGTTTCTGAAGACTTTCTCCTAAAACCTTAAACTGTGGCTTGTATTCTACTACGATGTGTAATAATATGAGGAACTGTTAACTATCTAATGTTCCTGTGAAAGACAATCTGCATTTCAACCTGCCAGTGGCACAGTTCATCAGAGAAGATTAAAGCACATAAAAATTACATTAAAAGGCCACGCAGAACAAATAAATGGTAAAAATAGATTTTATGTCAATGGATTTCAAATTCATCCCATTGGATTTTATAATATATATAAAAACAGTTTATGATCCCTGTGCATTTGTAGATGAAGATGAAGCACACCACTGTTTGTAGCCTCAAACTATCATTCAATTAGATCAGAGACCCTTGTACCCTGTGACTTCATATTCACCCCCTACCTTGCTTAATTTACATCATTTTCTTATTACATTGTATTGCCACAGCTTCTTTGGAATAGAGTCTTGTGTGGGAGTATAATGAAGCTATAATTTTCTTCTAGATTGTTGAATGCATGTGCCTACTGCTACAGTGAGTGACAAGGAAGTGGCAATTGCATACTTTTCTAAATTCTACATCCTAACACCAATTTCAACAGATAAAACGACAACTTTAGAGATGATCCAGAAAATCCTAGAGCTCCACAATGTGAAAACACTGTTGGGGTATGAAAGTACTGTAATTATTGGATTTTTGGAAGTGGGGACCACATCAAGTTGGGAAACCCCACTTGGTATTTTACAGTTTTACCACTAGAGCTCATGAATACATTAAACTTTCCTATAATTAAATTCTGATTGTATGCAACAAAGACTTGTACAGCATATACAAAGGAGATGTAGACTAGAATTTGTCTTCCTTTTAATATGCCCATAAAATACCTTTCATGTGAGAACTAATTAAAACTATACAAGGCCCGTGACTAAAAAAACAACTTGAAATGGCTCAAAATACAGTAAAATAAATGATGAGCCATGATGAGAGTAATTTCCTTCTCGTCCTGTTTGCCCAGCTACAGGACAGACCCAACTACTTCTTCCCCAACTTGTAACACAAGGGTACAGATGCACATTTAAACACAATACTCTTCTCTCTGGTATTTAAACCTGAAGCAACAGGATGTCTGTAATGCCAAAAACACAAACCTTTCAAAAGACTCCTCATCGAAACAGGTAAGACAAAACAAGTCAATTTAATTATAAAATTTATAATAGGGAGCAATAATGTTCATGCAAAATTACGTTTGTGTTAATTTTGTGCTAATTGCATTCATTATCTTTACCTGCTAGTCATGAATCATGCGTCAATGACATAGAATTTGGGATTCAGGTATGTTTCTGTGTCTTGTGTGTGTGGTCTTTCTATCATCATGCTATCAAACTAAATTATGAAATCACTGAAACCATTACGTGGTTCAAGCTGCACAACTCATTATATACTTTTCTGAAGAAGTGAGAACTTGGAATAGAAGGGGACATAATCTCTAAATGAGGAAGGGAGAGACATAAGGAGTAGAAAAATAAAAAAAGAACTCAAGGTGGAAGTACCAGGTAATTCAGTGCTTATAGCTAAATGCCAGGAGTATTAGGAGCTATTATATAGAAAAAAAGAATAGAAACCTCTGTGCTAAAATGCAATTTTGATGTAGCTGGAAACACAGGCACATGACTCTGTGTCTGTGAGAGTGATGGTGAAGAATACGCAGATACCTAGTGAGACAGGTAAGACTGAACTACTGTATACAGTAAATACAATCTGACTCTGGAAGCCTATAAAGCAGGGACCACCTACAGTACTGTACATTCTCAGGCATGGCCCTACACTGACAGGCTAAAAGGACTCCACCTTTCTAGTCATGAACAAAGAGACTACTAGATGGCCTGATTCAAGACATGAAAATCCCCAATGGCACTGACGAATCCAAGTATAAACTATGGGAAAGTGCATTTAAAACAAGCATGTTTTTTACACAAAGGACTCTGGGGCTCTCAAAGAAGTAACTGAGCCTTGTTGAAGCTGACAACACCAGCATCTTTTAGAAATGAGATCCCCTGGTCATGTAACTATTAGCAGCCAAAAAAGCATTATTTTTAATGGTTTCCTATTATTTGTAAGTTTTCTTATGTTCTTCCTTTAAGTAAAATAGTTGAAGCAATAATAAATAACCACAAACTCAGTTTAGGATTCAGAGGATTTTATCTCAAAGAGATAATGTTTTGACTGTAAGTTCTTTATCAAATCTTAATAAGATGAATACCTTATAATTGACATGTTATTTCTTTGAAATAAATTCTATTGAAAGACTAACTCAATGTGCAGTTATTTTCCCATTAATCAATTAATAAAAATGAGGTTTGGAATTACATTCTTAAATTACTCTTAGACTGGGTTGATCACCTTTGGTATGTTGTATAGAATTAAAAAAAGATGAACTACCTCGAATATTAAGATACTCTAAGTAGTTAACATACAGTATATTATACTGTATACATGTACTTTTTTCTGTCCATATGCACTTTCACTCTCTATGCATCAGTTTGAACTCAGCTGCAAAGAAGGATTGATCCTGCCTTAAAACATCAATGTTACTTATGCATTTTATCCAGTATTTCAGTTTACAAATTCTCAAAGTTTGATATTTTTAGTCAGGTTTTCAGAGACACTTGGGGTCCTCAGAGGTAATCCAGGGGGGTTCGTAGAAATTAAGAAACATTTTCCCCACGTTGTACATAATTGCACACCTTAATCTGTTGAATTTGGTGCCCTTCTGGTAGGGACATTTTAAAGAAGATTCCATAGCCAGAAAACCTGAAAAATCCTCATACAGAGTCATTTATTTATATTGTCTGAAACCTTTATAGTATAATTCCTTTCTCTTTTAATGTAATTGTAAAAGATTGTAATAATCTTTTTAAAGTTTGTATTTAAACAACTAAAGCTGCAGTTGTTTTCTTTACTTTGGCCAGCATCATACTCTTACTGGTACCATTACAAGTCTTTCACATGCCAAACTTTTCAATGGATAAAGCAGTGATATTTGAGGGGAAACACAAACTGAATGTAAATGTAGGATGTATAAAAAGTTGATGTCCTGCAGGCAGTTTGACTTTACTATAAATCCAGTGTCTCCAGGCCATAGATCAGAGAGTTACTACATCCTGTGCTAAAGATTAAGGCTTTTGGATGCTCCATTGGCAGATGATTTATTTATTTTAGTGGCAGCACAGTATATGGACAGCTGGGAGTTGTATCTTTAGAATTTTATTTTCTGAACTAATTGTTTACCTTCAGATGTCTCCTGTGATATTTTGGAAAATGGGAAGTATAAGTCTAAGCACATCAAAAATGAAACAATTTCTGAGGACAGCTGCTTTAAAGGATTAAAATGTATTCCATTTAGACAGTGTGTCTATTGTTTCTCTAAATGTGTTAGCAAGAAAAACACAGACCATTAGTGCTGCCTTCATACAGCCCCAGAAGCAGCTTGAATACTGATTGGAGGGTAGAGATTAGAGGAGCAGAACAATATGCATTTAGTAATTAGACAACAAACCCTTTAATTACATTGCTAACAGGTAGTTTCTATTGAGAATAGATATCTCACTTGAGCAACATTTGGAAGAGAGACTCATTAAAAGAAACAGAACAGCAAAACAAATTCTCCAACCAATATTTGATGTCATACACAGAAATGCTAAGTAAAATTGTATTTGACTAAATTAGAACTTAGTTTGAAAAAGTAAATTGCGTCATGAATTTACATTATATTAAGTGAAAATTACATATTTTTTCCAATACAGAACTAGACCAGATATATGTTACCCCACCCCCCTTTCTTTTTTGCTTTGCTAAGTCAAAAAAAATAGGATTTTGTCATTATAACTGTTGTACAGTCAGCATTTCCTTTAATGTATTTTCCAAAGGTGGTCTTCATTAGTAACCTTTGCTCTGCCACAGAAGTAGTTTCCATTTGGATAGCCCTTCTGATAAGGACTTAAGGTCAGCAACACTTCATTCTATGGCAGGTTTTTCAAATACTGTAACAACAAAATGGGACGCAAAAAGTCAGAAGAGGAAGGAGTAGATTTATTTAAGATGGGCTGACATTTGAAAGCAAGTGAGAAGTACTGCTGCCGCTGATGTTTTCTATAATGAATAGGAATGTCGTCAGCTGCCCGTGTGGTGTTCATCACTGTCGGTGGTGGCAGAGTAACAGATAACCGGATTGATCCAAGGCCACCCAGGGAATGTGCCTGGCAGGACCTCATTCATCACACCTGTTTTGGCGGTCTCTATGGAAAGACCAGAAACAGTGAATTGATACAACCCGAGGGGCCATGTGGAACCCTGAAGACAGGGGAAAGGAGGTGGGGGGCCAAGAGGGTGAGTTTCTTCCAGGTGGGGGAGGTGTATTTCAGACATCACATTTCTGCTCACCTGCTTTGTAAATAAGGTTTACTTCAGAAATGGTATTTGTAATTGTCACTTTAGCAAGTACTACAGTAATCAGCATTTCCTCTAGACAATAGCGTGACAATAAAGCTGGAAAGGCTTTTAAAGCAGCAGAGTCTTTTATAACAAAGAAGTGACACATTAATCCACCTTATAGTATAGGCTTGCTTTTTGTGACATTACAATGGCTATTTCCACATTTCTAGCACTTTTTTATATAATTCACGCAGATCATATGACATTATTTTTTACTAAATATTTATTATTTTGAAGAATAATCAAGGATTCGGTGATTCATTGCCCTGACCTATAAGATTAAAACCATCTTATAAATGCTTTTTAAAATCACATTTGCTATATACAGATAAATAGGGAATTTTATAAATCAGTCATATTGTCAATTTAGTTTTCAAATATCAGATAACAATCTGATAAGAACAAACTTTACTGCAGCTAATGTCTTTACTGCTGTAGTAAACAACAGACTTGTGTTTTTACAGTCAGAGACATGTTGTACATACATTTCTATAGAAAACAAGTTATAACTCAACACTTGTGGGTATGGAATGTCCAATCAAGTTGTGGGCTTCCTATATCTGACAATCACTTGACAGTAAGGTAATTACTGTACATGTTTCTGCTTACAATATTTTAGTATGCGGTGTTGAATAGAGAACGCCTATTTTTCTAACACTTGTACAGTGTGAAAAAATGTTATGATCGTTTTACTTAAACCTCTAACCTTAGTTAGAATTTGTATATAAGATTATTTGTTTTTTATTAAAAAAAGCATAAGAACTGCTACAGTACAAACAGGTGGTTGCCATTTGGCCTATCTGGCCCTTAAGGTGTAGGTCCAAACTACACTTTGAAATTGGAAGTGAAAATAAAATTTTTGGCTTTAACTACCTAGAAGTGAGGAGGTATTAGAATTGTTTCAGATATTGACAGGCATCATCATGAATGAATCACTAGAAAACATGCAACACATTTGCATTTATAATATTGAAGGAATATCAATTTTGTAATATGCACTTGAATTACCTTGTGAGAAAAAGATCAAATTTACTGGAATAGTCTTTTTACTTGGATATTGTGTTTGAGTTCATTTGTCTCATTATTGAACAGCACCAGACAATGCCTGCATTATAAGCAAGTCTTTTACATTGATTTGTTCATAATGCAGGGACAGTCACTGTTAAATCAGCTTCCACTATACACAACTGATGATCAATACTGTATATATTTATTGACTCCATTCTTACACAGGTTAAAGCTATTTATATAGATATAGTTAAGGGGGTTACAAATATCTTAATTTATGTTCAATATATATTTTAAGACATGATTATTTCTTATCTAATTTGTTATTTTTTATTTCAGTTAACAACTGAATATGGTTTTATCAATAGAATCTCATGTTTGGCATTACAAATGACTGTAACTCTGCCACACCAGTCTTCTAATGAGAAAACGTCTGTGGAATCCCTACTACCTAGCTAATTGCTGCAATACCTATCAAGCAGAATAGCTTAGGGTAGACAAAAACAACACAGCACCCTCTAAGGAAGAAAGAAAAAAGAACTGCTAGTGTGCTGTGGAGACCTGGATTTCCCTATGGAATGGCCTTTTGAATTGATGTATAGTACTGTATACAGCAGCAAGACATTTTTTTCTGGTTGCTTTTGTTTTGATGAGCTCTGATTTTCTATTTGTAATTTAATGTGCATTGTATTTGCTGTTTAATAAATAACTGCATTGTTGCCATTTCATTGTGTAAGCACGCCATTGCTTTCTGCTACTTGTTTTGAATGACCTTTCTCTCACAGTCCCCCAGAAAACAAAAGGCACATACTGTATACAGTATGTGTAGCACATGTGCGGTTTTCTTGTTTCCTGCTGTAAGTCTATGACTTAAACAGCTAAGCTTGGGCATCAAAGAGAAGATGTCACAATTCATGTGAAGCAGCCTAGATGAGCACTAGTAGAGTAGGTTTGGGATCCCACCAGATCAACACTACCCAGATACTCATGATGCTCAGATAGCCACATGTTCCTTCACTCCTTCACTCACAAAGGGTAAGAACAATGACTTTTATTGAATTGCAGGGCTCATTCTGAATTCTAGGCATATTTTTAGTATGGAAACCTTTATATTTTCCATTATATATATTTATTTATATAACTGTGTGTTATAAACTACAGTACAATAACATATTCAGTGAACCACAATTGGGATCATAGCAACAAAACAAGGCTATGCGCTCTGGATCAAACATATTTGAAATGCGAAAATTATTTTCTTATGACTGAGGTCTGGTTTGGGTGCTTTTCATTTTTAAATTACAGACAGTAATATAGCAATGGATTATATTTCAGCCTGAACAATAATGTGCAGAAAGGCCAGATTTGGACTATCACTGCAAGAATCATCCATAGATGGTTTTCTAATACTGGTATTCTACTTACCGCAGATCTTTTGAAATGTGACCTGGTTTTGTAACAAGAAGAGAAGAGATGAGAAGACTAGATTGATCTGTTCTTTTCATTTAGAATATACCTGCATTTTGCCTGTCATTCTCAACAGTAATCATATATGTCATTCCTAACCATGTCCTGTTCGAATATATTGTTTTAGATTTCTGCAGAGGACTAGATCTATCAGATGCAGTTATTGTTATTTATTTGCTTAGCAGTTGTCATTATTTGGGGGCATTTTAAAAAAAATATACAAAAATAAGTAATTCAAATACAGTAGAAAAAAATAACAAAAATAATTACTTTTATAGCACTGCTGTTTTTTTAATTTTTCAAATTTATTTCTCATTCTTTGCCAGGAATGATTAATTGCTAGCATGTATGGCAATGACAGTACAGGTACAAACTTTTGTCGATCTAGTAATCAATAATCAATGGTAGCATAAGGTGGTGAGCCCTAGACTTCAATCTTATTAGAGAAGGTTAAGAAAACAGTTCACTTATGTCTTGAGCAGCTCAGAAGTGATGTTCAGACATACTGTAACACAATAACAAATAGTAAATGCCTTCCTCCAAAATGTCTACTGGGAACACAGGCAGTGCAACAGACAAGTACAATTTTAATTGTATAGTCTGTCATTCCAATAAACGTGTCTTTGCATACAACAGTATTTCAGAATGAGAAGCATTGTGGAATGATATTGTTGTATCAAGAACAAGAGTTATAATAAAATACAGTAGATGATACTAGCAATAACCATCAGGAAGGTTACAAGTTAGGAGAGGTTTTTAAAATGATTATGGCATTAAACACTCTGCCACATTGCTCGAAAACTGTGTAAGTCTGAAAGAACAAGATGTTTTGAAATGGATGTGTTGGCCTCACAAACCTGACTTTAACAACACTAAAAGTAATAGATTGAACCTAAGTGAACAGTGAGAAAGCAACAATTGAAATCAGGATAAATATATCTTGGGAGACAGAAAAAAGTTATAATTGTATAGTCGAATGTGTTATACGTTTACTTCTTGAATTGTACAATATAAGGGCCATACACTATTTGATTGAACAAAGTTTATGGTAAAACATAAGCAAATACCTTTTATTAGATTTTCTTTTGTGATATTCCACACGTTTGCATTTGAATCAATACAGTATACTGATTTTTCCTTAGTTCCATATCAGAACCATTTCCAGGTGTCCCATAATTTTGACCTCCAGCGTGTACATAGACAGCTTTGTCACTATTTAAGGCAAAATAATTGTACATGCATTTCTGTTAAGCCCTGAAGCTGCTTTTACTGCGTTTCTGGCTTCCCATTTTTTAGGTTGTAAATCGCAGCATACACAAGACCACACTGATGTAATGGAGATGTGAAATCTCAGATGAAGCTGTTCTAGGGAAGACGATTACTGAAATGAAAATGCTTAATCTGGCTCAGCTACAAAATGGAAAAAAAGCCTCAGGCATAATTTGATTTCAAAATGATGTACAGCTATATGCCGATAATATCAGAGCTGCTGTTTTCACATATTGGTATGAATGGCATTTTTCATTTCATTCAATCTAATACAGAAGAAGGCAGACTTAAAGATGGATAAAATCACACTTTTGCACCTTTCTAGTGATGTGATCTAATCACAATTTGAAGGTTCTGATCTGTAGATGATTGCTAGTGCTGTGGCATGCTTTATTCATCCAGGGCCTATTGCTCTGTGCTGTGGGCTCTGTAGGAAAAAAAAAACATCAGACAGGTTAGTATTCATGGCACAAACTGGAGAAGTGAATGATTTAAAGTTTCCTTTGCTGAACTTGCTGAAGCTGCTGCTATTATTTGTTTTTGATTACATTCTAAAACCACATAACCACAACCATCACAACATGTCTCGTGAAAAGCACACACTGTAACTCTTTTAACACTACAAATTTTTTGGTTTAATAATTGTTAACTGCCAATAATTGCTCATATAGCTGGCTATAATCTTATTGCACCTGGTTAAGAGACTGCAGGTTGTTTATGAAGTCAGTACAATGGTTAAAAGGTATGATATGATAAGATAATAGGAAAAAAAAACTAGTGCATTAACATACTGTGACATTATAGTTTTTGAGTCATGGCCCACTGCTTTAAGAATGATGTTGACAAGATCCACAGACCTGGCTTGAGGCTGTTTTGTCTTTAATGTTTAAAAAAATATTTGTCTCCATCTGGACGTAGAACATATTAATAAATTACAAGATTGGATTATATGCAAATAACAGTGATGTTGTGTGTTATATCTTGACAAAAAAAAACAATCTCTAGAACAAATATTATAAACAAGAGAAATAGACTGGTAATGTTAATGCAAGAACTTTTCCTTGTCATCCACCCACCCTGAGAATGTTAGAGGGATGCACTCTGTACTACTCTACGTGCTTTGTTGTCTTGAAGCAGTGACTCTGTAGCTCAGAGGGAATAGTGTTCCCAGCCCTGCTTCCTCCAGGTACCCTAGATCAGAAATATAATCAGAAAATTGTTATATTTTTAGTATCAAAGTACTCCAACCTCTGTGTGAAAAGCTAAGAAATTGAGCAGTTTTTGGGGACTAGAAATGTCTGGTAGACCTTTACATTTCTTTTAAAACCTATTACTGGTTCCCTATGTGTATATACTGTAAATATCAAATGCCAAAGGATTTGAGGTATAAAGGTATACCTCACATAAAATGCAAGAGAGAAAAGAGGAGCTGTGAACATGCCAGATTGGGAATTCAGACCTCGAAGGGGTTAGCAGATACATTTTTAAAATTAGATCCCTAATGACAGGGGTTGAACACCCTGGAGGAGTATCACACAGGAATAAAATTTAATGTATTTTATCTGCATACAGTTCCAAAGCAATTTAACAAGCAGTGTGGTGGGAAAGGAACAATATACAGTACTTCTTTTGACCCAATAAATGAGGTTAGGTGGGGGTTCTTACAACAATAAAAATCAAACAGCTTTTCACATATTCCGCCAGTCACGAAAGTCTTAATGAAGGACTGTACTGGAGGACTGAATGTTTTTCTAAGAAGGGACACAGTATAATTATGAGAGTGTAGCACTGCTGATTTCAAAATTTGTTAAAATCACTGCTTCTTTGTAACTATAGTGGTGAATGAAATAAGTAAGCTCAAATATCTCTTACAGTTGTATACATCAAAGCTTAGGTCCCATTCAGACAGGGCAAATGCATGTGCAGTATTGCACCTTTGTCCATCCAAGAAAGCTACCACTTCCTTCAAGGATCATGGCTATCTGAAGCCTATCCTGGAGGTACAGTGCACAACATGGATCTGTACCTTGAGTGCAACACTAATGCGTGGGTTACATAGACAGAATCATACACAAGCACAGTGGGATAGTTTAGTGACACCACTTAACCTAGCTACCATACCTTTGGAAAGTTGAGGGAAACTGGACCTGACAAAAAAACACGAACCATCAATTCCAGAATTGAATTGTGGCCTGTCACGCAGCAGTGCTAACTGCTACTCCACCATTCCAACAATCTCCTTTAGACAAGTACATAAAGTAGATTAAATACAAACTCAAAACAACGTAAAAAAATGCCTTTAACAGAACAACAGTCCTCCCAAGTTAAACCAGAGAGAGATGATTCAATTTGAGTTAGTAGTTATTTATACTGTGAGATAGTTGTGAAGAAAGCCCCTGTACATAATCCTGATGGCTGCTGTCCTGACTTACTCAAAATGAGTAAGCTAAAATGCATAAACATTCTGATCCTCCATCCATCCATTTTCATCCAATTCAGGGTCGCGAGGGAGCCATATTACCTGGCAAGCAACGGGCACAAGGTGGGATACACCCTGGATGGAACACCTGTCCATAGCAGAGCACAAAGAGACACAGACATGCACACACTCACACCACAGCCAATTTTCTCAGAAGCCAATTAACCCACCAGTATGCTGTTGGACTGTGGGAAGAAACATAGTATTGCATTCTGATCTGATTTTTCAGAAGGACCAGATGAAAACACATATAGAAACAAATTGTTCAATGATTGATAATGTGTAATGTGAATTGTTAAAAATTGAAATTATAGATACATTTAAACAAACAATATTACTAACATCATTCATATACTTTTGCTCTTTTTTATTTTCTGTGTACAATGTTTTGAAAAGCTAAAATTAAATAAGAGTATCTTCTTGGCCAGAGCAGGTGAAAGGTACACATAAATCCTATTAGAAGAGTTTCTGAGAATCAAGTCCAGGCTTGAGAGCTCAGTTATAATGCAGAGTACTGAATATCCCATACAAATACAACTACAAAGAGAGAGAGAGAAAAGACCTGCAGAATCAAAACATCTTATTCACGTTCTCTAAAATACCTCATATTTGTTCTAACAGTTTCTATTTCAAGGACACTGCTTGGAAAATCCGGGAGACAGAGAAGCCCACAATTACTGGCTTTAGTGCACTTCTCAACCATGGGAAATCTGATTTGACATGAGGCTTAGATTACAAGTAAAATGAGTCTGGTATACGCATCTTGGGACCACCACGCATTTGACCACCTCAGAAAACTAGCACACAGGTTGCACACCTTTCAGAATTCACAGCATCAATTGAATGGCAGAGTCTATGGGGCAGAAGTAAAACACTTTATATTTTCAGAACAGTGAGAGGAAGCTCCCAAGGGGACATCTGAAATTGTGACTAAGTGCACACAATTTCACCTTCAAATCAGTCTTCTATAGATGGGGGTTGTGCAACATTTCACTGGCATATTAGATTTTTTAAGAAAAACTTGCCAGAGAGATGAAAAAACATGTCTCCAATGCAAGTGAGAGATTTATTGCTACGGACCTGCCACAGTTTTGGTTTAAAACATTAATGGGTTTAACAGATTGATTCTTTAAATCTGATCCCCAAAGACAAGAAGATGACAAAATAAGAAAATCACAATAGGACTATCTAGTATTAGTATATACAGTAGTATTATCTGTTGCATGATAGTGTTCTTCTAAATGACTAAAATTTTTTCACTTTTTTATAATTTTAATTTTATATATACACATTTCTTGAGGTAGTAATTTCTGTTATGCTTTTTCCCCTTTATACAATTAAAGATGAATTTCATATTCATATTAATTAGTATGTAATATGATTCAGTCAATAGATACCACACTTTGTTATGAACAGTTTGTTCCGCAGTTGGATCTTCAGGCCATTCATAAAGTTAATGTACTGATTCCCCCGAACATCTGACTGCTGCTCCATGTTATATGACAAATTGTGAAGTGGCTGGAGGATAAACAGACTAAACTCCAATTTTAAAATACAAGTTTGTCAGAGAAATAAAAGATAATGGTGTCTACTGTTACCATGGATCTTTTAAACTGTGTTATTAGTCTTGAAATTCTAACATCAAAGGCACTGATTTGCTCAATTCAGTCAAATAACTGTATTCAAGAGAAATTTCTAACAATAACAAAATAATTCCAGGAATGCACTCTTCTCAGAAAATTACTCTTCTCTGAAAGAACTGTATTTTAAAAGGTTATATTTTGGCATCAATCATCCAGAGAATTTTTATTTGAATTAAAACTACGTTATTTTTCTCATTAGGTTTTCTTAATAACTATCTAATATAAAAACTGTAAAGTAAAATGACAATCTCAACCTCTGACACTGAGGTTGTGTATTATTTTTCTTTTATGAATGTTCCTGGGGCAGGCAAGTTCACTTTCCCTTCTGCTGCTCTAACTTGTAATCATTCCTGACATTATTTCCTAAATTAAAACAACAATACTACATGTTTATATATCTTTTTTAATTCACATTTTGTCCTTTATATCCCTCCTCCACCCCATCTCCACCTTTGCAGGTATCCCTTGCATCAATGGAAAATGTCCTAAGGCATCTATGTGATGTCTGAGCACTCTTTGACTGCTCCCACTTGATATTTATAGAGTGTAGGTTGTAAAGGGAAATTGGTAGCCATGTCTATGTGACTAGGCATGAGACCAGTTAGGGCTCTTTTTAGCTCCCCAATAAAAAAATAAAAATAAAAGCTGATCCTTTTACGAGCCTTAGTCCACTTAGAAATAACCCTTTTGATCTGTGTGTCTGTGTAAGGTAACAGCGATTTCAGAGAAATCCCACACTATAGTAGGAAGACCCCTGAAAGCATCTTAGCTCCCTTGCAGCCATTATCCAGGCAGTCTCTGCTTCAACCTTTTCTGGATCAGTACTTCCCCGCCTTGACCCCCACCATATCCCAGAAGTTTTCACTCGAAACTGAATGGGTGGTCCTTCTTTGGCCACAGAAAACACCTCCCACTGCTTGCCCAAGGCCTTCCGCAAAGTAACTATGAGCACAAATGGATAATCTTGATACAGTTTGGAACCTTCTATTATTGTGCCTTCCGACAAACACTCAAACATACCAGGTACATTCTACTTTTTAAATGGCATAAACTACCTACAGTACATAACCTCTACCTTCTCAAAAACATAGTTCTGCTTCTGAGAGTTCTACAGTAAGTGCCGGTATATGCTTCTAAGATCACAACGTATGAACTACACTATCTAGAACACATGATGGGGTCCTGGACCTCAATGATCCTAGGGAGTGGTTATGAGTTTTTATGAGTGTCACCTCTGTTATGGTCCCACCATCTCACCACCAGAAGGCACCCCAACCTGTAGTGCCTCCTCCAGCAGACGCCCAGACCAAGCATATCATGGTAGCAAGTCCTTATTGCCTAGTGTCCCTATCTCACCACACCTCGCCTCCTCAAGCCTATTTAAACCCAGCTCTTCGTTCAAGCTCTGTGTTCATTATTGTTTATACTACTCTGAGCTCTAGATCTTACCTTCGTGAATTTTGCACTAGTTCCTGTATTTTATTCTTCCCTGTTTATCCTTTTTCTGGTCTTTGTTCCTGGATTTTGTTTTCTTGTTATATCCTGGCTGGTTTTACTCAGTTTGTTGTTCTCAGCTTGTGGTCTTTTGTTTGCTTACCTGGATCCTTTACCTGGTTTAGGATTTTGGACTGTTTCTTTGACTTTTGGATTGTGTTCTTGTTTTTTTTTTTCTGGAACTATCTTTCTGATTCTGGACTTTTACTTGCCTTAAGACTCTGGCTTTGGATTACCCTCAATTATTCTCTTTTGGATTTTTTGTGATCTTGGAATCCGCATAGGGTCCATACTGTATCTTGACTACTGAGCTGAGGACCAGCTTCACAACCTTATAGAAATCCCTATAATTCATGCAAAACCTAAATGATTGGCATGTGAGTATTTTTTGAAATAACAAAGGTATGCTAGTGGGCTCCCTATGCAACCCTTTCTCATTCCCAATGGTACTGCTACAGGAGACTGCAGTTTTGCTAACAACAAATACTTGAAGGGGGTAAAAATGAATGCTCCAGTTCCCATATCTACTGTATGTGATGCTGCATAAGAACACTGTGTATATAATACATTTTCTTAGCTATAAATACGACCTGAAATTGTAAGAGAACCTCTATAAAACTGAATAGGTACTGCTTCAATAACCTTACTGTGCTGTTTTGTTATATACCTTAAAATCCAGGTTGCTGCTGACCTCATGCATAGTGGCAGTAGCTTGTCTGGTCTCCAACTGCCCATGCTACTTTGCTGTGGGGCTGTAGATGTTTGAATTGCTGGCAGTAGAACTGTGACGGCTGTTTGTTGTCATTGAGCCAGTGCAGAATATGTAGTGGTCTCGCTCTGTAGTTACTGTTTGACCCTATTCCAGATCCCGCAGGATTTGGCTTGTGCACTGGTTGTAGCGCTTGCTGTCATCTGCTTTTTGCTTGCAGACTATATGCTGCCTTTGGAAAGGGAACTTGGCTTTCACTTTTCTAGACCTTACAGCCAGGATGTGTCCACATTTGCTGAATACTGTGTCTGCCACAGTGTTAGGGGTGTGCAGTACCAACAAAATGCTTAAATCTCTCCAGCCCCTTCTCCTTCAGGCACTAGCACTCGTGTAACTCAGAGCAAAGACTGTTCCATGTCACTGAGATAGTTTGTATTCCTGCGGATTTCCTGCTCTGAAGTCAATCTATTGTATGCCCCAAATGTTCCTGCCATGAATGTGCAAGCTGTTCCCCCTGACTAGCTGAGCTACTAGAGCTGATCTGACTCACCTGTAAGATAGGGGGTGGTTAACAGCTCAAAGCGATTTCCTTCCTTTATGCTGCTTCAGTGGCGTTTACCAGCTCATGCTTCTTTTGCTTCCAGCATTCTCACTTCAAGTAAAGTAGTTCCCAGCATCTCCAGCAGCAGAGACCTGCTGGCTTCTTGGTTTAGGCTTAATACTGTATGCTTACTAACTTTCCACAGACTTTACTTTATCAGCTCTTCTAACCCTCTACAATGTGGACGCTTTTTTCTCATCTGCTAGAATTGCTTTAATGACCCTTCAAAAATATCTGCGTAAGTGAGAGCCATGTTGTGTTGAGTTAATCTTGTCACATAAGCTACAGTACCACATTCAGTTCCTTCTGAGATATGGGTGGCTGCTGCTGTGTACTTTGCACAATCCTAGCTTTTCTGTCCCCAGCCACTTTTTGTTTACAAGATTTTGTGGCCGTCTGGAAACTCTATGCACCCAAAATAAATTAAATGTGGTTCAGAGGGTCCTGAGTAAGAGTGTTGCCTTGCCTGTTATGTCCAGCAACACGTGCAAAACCAGACTCACAGAGTATATTATATTTTCAGCATTACCTCATCTGTTTGCCCTTACCACCGCCTCAAAATTGACCTGGCATCTCATTTAATTCCATCAAACCAAATGAGGCAATTGGTACTGTAGGTGCCTACTAGGGTTGTTGGTAGCACTATGGAATACTGTAACCATGCTGTGAGGGGTAGAGGGAACTTGGTCTTGATCAGCTTCAGAATAGCCTTGGGTGCAACTGTCAGTCCTTCCTCCAGCCATCATAAATATCTCCACAGGAATTTATTGATGATCCCCTACATCACCAGACACGGTGACTCCACAACAGTTCTTCACTGTTGCTGTTCAGGTGTTTTCATCTAGACACTTGACGAAGTACTCAATGCCATACAGTAGGCACTAGCTTGATTAGATCCCTTGCATGCATGGGAAATGCAAAATATGTACAGCTGCTTCAGTATTTGCATTACACACACTATATTCTTCACTGTTGAATGGTACTATTGTCTTTAAGCTAAGAACAATGGACTAAACACATGCAATGGAGACTACATGTACACCCTTTAAAAAAAATCCAGTCTTTGTCCTGGAAATAACCACCACATATTTAATTTCCCAAACCTTCAATGGTTCAATGTCATTGATTTCATTTGAATGGGTGTTGATGATTTCTTAGACAAGTCATTATAACAAATTAAAATATGGTTTGGCACCCAAACTGAAGCTTAGTTATTTTCTTGGAGAATTAGCTGGCATGTTCCCCCAGAAAAATGGCAGTGCTTAGCCACCTAGAAATGAATCTTTAACAATAGATTGAGTGTAGGTAGTAAATATGGGTATTGTCTTTCAGATTCACCCTCCAAATTATAAAAAGCAGTTATGCTTTTCAAACATCTCCTCCATTCAACTAGACTTTAGAAAGGCAGAACTTACCATTAATTTTATTTACATCCATACTGTGATGGGAACTAATGCATGGAAACATTTTTATTCCAGTTAGAAACTCAAATGTTCATCCTGTAAAGCAAAACCACCGAGTGACTATAGATTTCAAAATTAATAGAACTGATTGACCATTGAACTTCACAAGACAAATGTTTTAATTAGATTATACACACTGCATAATACAAACTGTAAAATTCCTATAATAATGCATCATGGGCATGTCTGAAAAATACAGCAAAAATGTTTTTAGTTATATGCAACTGAAACATCTTTAGACTCTCATTGCATGTTAAATTCCAAATGAGAAATTTTACAACAGTATTGTTTGGTATACCATAATGTTTTGTTTGGGTTATGATATAATTTAGGAATAGGAATAGGAATCTTTTAGATGAAGGGCACACTCCACATAAAAACATATATAAAATTAAACAATAAAATTGAGTCTGTAATTTGTGTATATACTGTAATAGGAGTAGTGAATGAGAGGGAGATAAAGGTTTGGAATGGCATGTGATAACAGTATGCGAACATTGCAAAAGGTACAAGAAATGTGAAATGAGTGTTCTTTCAGACGTTTTGCTTCCATTTGTCTTGTATAAATTGCATTCGGTAGAATAAGATATAGGACAGTTTCTTTCCTTTAATCAGGTTGTCTCGGCATTCTTACAAGAACAAGGAAGGACAGAAAGAAAGAGAGAATCTACAAGGGCAAAAGTAATAATTGTCTGTTTCTCACTCTAAGGATGATAGTCCTTAGAAGCAGCCAAAAGATTGTACACCTGATCTCACTTTCTAGCCCTCAGGAATCTGGTGTGCACTGCAAATTATCAGAGTCCTATTATCAGGCAGACTTTGAGATATTGCAGGGGCAAAGCATCATACACATCAAGGGAATGGAACAATGACAGACCTGCTTTCCTGAGTACGAGCTCTCAAGGAGAACACCAAGACCATTAACAAAGCAAACATTTAGAAGTAATGGACTGCATTGTGCAGAAAGGAACTGTGTGAAGCATTGACTTTCATGACTGAAAGGTTTGAGAGTGTTAGATATCCAGGCATCCTTAATAAAACCCACAATGTACAGTATAAAAACCAAATAGATGAAATAGGACTAATTCTCATCTCTCCTTACAATTTATTTTTGAGAAATGGTTGCCTTGAAGCCAGTTACTAAAAGTGTAAAATATGCAGGTTTAGATTTTGACATTTACAGGTTAAGCAAAACCAAGGGGGTTAAAATAGCAATGTCAGTATGTTAAGCTTTTGTTTTAACATACTGTATGTTAAGCTTTTGTCTATAATTCAACTAAATTAGAGGTATATTTAAAATGAAGATTAGGTATTTTAATTAATAACATAAAATTAGGTGCCAAAGTGGTAAGCATTGCTGCTTCACAGTGCTGGTGAACTGTGTTAAATTTTGTACCTTGGGTGCTATCTGTGTGGAGTCTATATGCTGCCCCCATGTTCATGTGTATTTCCTTCAGGTGCTCTAGCTTCCTCCCACAGTCTGCAGTCATTCTGGTAGGCTTATCTTCAATTCTGGGAAAATTGGCCTTGAGTGTGAGTGTCATCCCATCCAGGGTGTATCCTGCCTTGTGCCAGTTGCTTGCTGCCTCCCCCATGACCCTGTATTGGAATAAGTGATTAGAAAATGGATGGATGGAATACAATAATTAATAAATAATCATGTAATAATTAGTGTTTACATTATTGGTTTATTCAGGGGTGTCAGAATCCTAGAGTGCCTAGTCTTCTGTTTTCTGTGCCACCTGATTTCCTAGAAAAATAGTTGAACTTATTTAATTACACAAATGTACCTGTAATGAATGTTTAAATCAACTGTTTAAAGGGAAACTGCTGTCACAATATCTCAGACCGATTATTAAAGCTCAGGAGCAAAATAAATTCATAAGCGTTATGGAAAGATTTGACAAATTTCAAATTAAGGCACAAAATAGTGAACATTTTGAAAGTACTGTAAGTAATGGTGTACTGTAAGTCACCATTGTTGTTGCGAACCTCTTGTCTCACCACAGACAAAAGCAAGAGTTCAAGTAAATTGCAAGATTGCTCACTAGTCACAGGTTATACAGCAGACATTTCACTGCAGTAAATAAGCCTGGTTATTTACAATATAGTATGGGTGCAACACATTGGGGGGTTTTACACACTATTGTGTACATTTTACTTTGACTGTGGTTTGTAATTCACTCATTAATGCTGATTCTTTCTAACTAGCATTGCAGTTCCGCTTTAAAGCCCTTAAGAAATATCTTACTGTATATATGTCTAGCTAAAATATATTTAAAATAACAAAAATAAACAGTAGTATATTTTAATTGGCTTAAAATGTTGGAAGAAAAAAAGAGAAGATAGGCCCTTAAGGAATTGCATTTAACACCCCTGGTTTAACCTTAGTCCATGTTCTAGAACAATTTTTATTTGAAAAAAAATGAAAAACAACTGAAGTTAATTCCCAGGTGAATATCTCATTTTCTACAAAGAAAAAGAAAAAATCCCTTTCTGAGCAGGATTTAGAGCCAGAATACTGCAAATCCTATATTAAACTGAAAATCCTATGGCTAGTTTTGTTAAACTTCAATCTGACTATATAACAGAATGCTTTATCTGATGATTTTTGTTTTGCTCACACCTTGTTTAATGAAATACATTATCATTGATTGCCATACTTGCATACTATTAGATGCATACTAATTAGGTTTAAAAAGAATAGCAAGTGTTGGTAGATGCCTTTAGAAACATTACTGCCTTTATTCCCATACCCTTCATAAAAATAGCAGTTTTAATGATAAAAGGAAAGAAGGACGTAATTTCACTGCAACCAATTGACAAGAACTGTGTGTATTTTAAGCCATACATTATTCTTAACATCCCTCTCTACTTTATCTTATTTATTTAATAGTTTGAAAGCTGTAAATCCCTGAATACATTTTTATTGCAGTCTCCACATCTGCTAAAAACAGTACCATTCAACACTCTAAAATACATTCCCTAGTGGCTGCTAATGGGATTGAATTTTGGAAGGCAGTCACTCTCAAAAGGAAGTGCTGTAGTCTCCTGTGAAGTGTGGTAGATAGTGATCAGCATTGGAAGGAAACTCTGGGGACCAGATACAGGTACAGCATGTAATTGCTGTTGAGGTATTCCAGCATCTAAACATGGGTATTTACACCTGATCAAAAGTCTACCATATCTTAACTGTTGAGTGAACAGAACAAAGAAAACTGAACCTGTAAATATCCAAATGGTTTCTCTAATTACAGTGTATTTTCTCTTTTTTAAAATATCATTATATCATTATGCAGACTTGGAACAAAATCAAATTTAACTGCATATATAGTTTCACATATGTAACTGGAATTTGATAACATTGTACAGTACATGTCAAATAAACCATGGGAAAGGCTGTTGTGTCCTTATCACTGACAATATTTGTACTCACGAATACTTTATATTGCTGTCCAATTAAAGAAAAAATCCGCATCTGAAGACAATTCAAGTTACTAACTGCATACTTAATATTCATTTAATTAATTTATACATTATTTTTATTTAATATCTATACAATGGCATTATACAGTAATTACCTTATAAGTAGATTTTAACTATTTATGAAATGCAAAGAGAAAGCCTAAGACGCTTAAATCATGGCCAGCATCATATGTGCAGGCTTTTATATTATGTCTCTTGAAGAGTTATTGGCAAGTACAGTGTATTACTGTACTATTGGGCCGAACCAATGGTTAAAGTCCATTAGATACTAGCACCCGGGGTAACGTCCTCTTCATTTGCTTTAACCTTTCTTTGGTAATTGGAGTAATAGATTGCATTTTGCATGAAGTAATCCTACTTTTTTAAAACTGTAGAAATTTTGTAAACCTTACTGTCAAATGGAAGTAATATAACAGGAGGCATCTCTTGAGTTTGAAGTAGAAAATTATTTTTTTAGATTTTCAGATTATGCAAATAAAATCATATTTCTACCACAATTAAATGACACTTTTAAAGCTTTTTGCACCACAATAAAATTTGATTCAGTCCCTGTCTTTAAAGAATCCCATGGCAGGAAAAATACTTAATATATATCAATGTGATTTTTTGTTCTTTTTTACTTTACTATTTTCTTATTGTGTATTGACATGTCTACCTATAATGTTTTACAATTACTACAAAAAATAACTGGAAGCAAACTTTAAAAAGACGAACCTTTATATAATCTTTAAACTTATTCTGTAACTGTGATGAAATGCAGAAAAGACACTGAAACAATAAACCAATCACGTACTATATATTGAACAAAATAGCTTTGAAATGTTATATAAAAGGTCACAGACCCTTTATCAGTAAAACAACACAGTTCCAGTATTTAGAATTTAATATGGAAATGTAGATATTATAATTACAATATATCTCATTCAACAATACAGATTATAATTACTAAACTTCCCATATAATAGTACAGATTATACTGTAATTACTATGAGTCTTACATAAAATACAGAACAGCAAACATTCAATTTTTTTCCTTCTGTTTACCTGACATATTTTTGAATTAGGTGGTTGCTAGGATATGATCTGATGAAAACCAAAATTCTTCTCATGACAGACATCAGACACCAAACTGAGACATTTAAAAATACTTCTTTATATTCAGTAAATTTTGAATTAATCAAACTCTCATGTTAGGATAAATATAACATCTTGGTTTCTTGTTTCCTACTGTATTGTTGCTCATTTTTAAATCAAAATGAGCATATATATATACAGTATATGTGAGTGTATATACTGTATAAAGTAATTACAGACAAAATGATTTAATGAAACTACTGTATATTATGCACTGAAGGGCACATTCAAACATGCAATAATGACCTACAGTATGTAGTGTACTTCCTAATTTTTGAAGAAACATAATAAGTATGGGTTAACATTTGTGACTGTGCTCAGGTGTTAAGAATACACTTTCAATAGATACAGTATGTCCTTCCTCTTGAATTAGCTCACAATTGTCATTAATACAATATGTTTCATATTCTTTTGATACTTATGTACTTAATATAACTTATTTTTCCTCTTGCAAATAGCAACACAATAGTGGAAAATCTCTGCTCCTGTTGCAGCACACATTAATTTCCATCTGATTTATTTATATGACTTTGCATAGACAAGTAAAATTAGGGATACATGTGACTGCATATTGGATATTGATGAGATGTTTCTGGTCTCTTTTTAATTAATTGATTATTCATGACCAATTTTGATCCATCTGAATATCTTTGACGGTTGCATAAGCAGTAATTGAGAGAGCTGATTAGGTACAGATGATAAGGTGTTATTAAATTTGGTGAGAATCATGAAGGAAAAACACAGAGGCAACCAATATGCCCTGCTTATCAAGATAGTTACAATTTTATGAGTTGCACCATTGTCACTCACTATCTGGGGTGTTTACAGCCAAATTTCTGAAGCTTGTAAAATGTTACAGCCAAGCATAGCCCACCAATCACAACCCATTATTTGGGAGAGAACAAGTCATCTTTGCAAGATCAACACATCATCATCATGCAAGTGTGATGGTCTGAGCAGTAGTCTTGTCACTGCAGAATTCCACTTCTAGTAAGAAATAACAACCAATTGCATGCTACTTCCATAATAATGTCCTGTGGCTTTACTTGATGTCCTTCCTGCAGGCTTAATCCTGTAGGAAGATGCTTTCCAGGATTTAGGAGGGAAATGGGAACAAATCCCACATGACAACATATGCAACCTGTTGGAAAGAGTGCATCATAGATTTACAGTGTATCTTGAATTGCTTCCAACAGCAACCACACATTGACACTGTGTGACTTTCATAATGGACTGTAGATTGACCCTGCTAATAACACATGTTTACTAGCTTTACAAATGTATCATGTCTGTTCAATTAAGTCAACACAACTTAAAAAATCTTGGGATTATCATTATAATTTGTTGTAGGTGCATGCAATAAGTTTCTTTGATGCCAAGTATAGTTTTAGAATAGTGGCCTACAATTACAGTTCTAGGTTACCTGAAAAAAAGTGCATGCTTCGTAATTTTATTTTTACCAGCTTACTGACAGAAAACCAAGTTTGATGAAAGTCTTTTTCCCCCTATGGAAAAAGGACTTCCAGGGGGAGGTCTGGACTGGAGGGACTGCATTTTCTAATTCTTTTTTCTCAATCGCTTTTCTTTGTGCAACAAATTAATTATTTTAAATTAACTGTGCCTGACTCAAGAGCCATAATACAGACAAAACAGCAGTTCATGGCACCTTACTTTGATTTTATATAAAAGTTCAGTTTGAATCTTTGTAGAATTTTGGGGCATGTGGGTGAAATGTACATAAATATGAGAAAAGGCATTATATGTAACAAAAACTGTTTCTTATTAATTTCAAAAGGAAAATGTGGCATCCAATTACCTTCTACAAGGCATTCCAAGGACTGCCATGTTAACCCTTGAACACTTTTTTAACCAATATCCCTTGAAGGAAGTCATACTTGTCAATTAAGAACTAATTGCTAAATGACATTGATCTGCTGTTGCTTTTTCGGTCTATGTGGTACTGTATGTTCAGTATTGCTCTGAAGCCTGACCAATTCTTAGATTTATAATTAATTACATGAATAATTATAATGCATGTGTTTATTGAATTGTATGTGCTAGCATTGCATGACCTATGCATTTCTATTCTAAAAACTGTATAATGACGATTCATTCCATACAGTGGAGCCATGAAGTCAGATAAATGAGTGCACTTACAAATGTAATGCCAGGTATCAAAAGAAACAAAAGACAACATTTTGCAGGGGTAGAAAAATGCCATGGATTTCTATCCTCTTTATGTTAAGCAATCGGCCTTATCCATGTCACTTCACACTTCACATATTGAGCACATAAGCTGTAGTCTAGTATCTTTTACTTAACGTTCACAGAGATCTTCAACATTTCAGAAGTATTATATAAAAAAATATGTATTTCAACAGTAGTGATTAGGGGAATGTTGTGATTCTTGTTTTGTTATTAAAGAGTCTTACTTATTTAAGTGTTATTTGTTCATGAAGAAGTGCTCAAGAGTTGATATGGAAACCCCAGAATGTACAGTATGCCAATGATCACCACATACCACATTAGGCACAAAAGTGAGCACAGAAAAGTTATACAGTAAAATAACATAGCAACAAGTAACAGTTTGATTTTTTTTTCTGTAGAAGTGGTTGTAGTCATTGTTAATTTGATTTTATTCGGTAATTTCAACAGCGGAAATTATATGTTTAATAAAACAAAGACTTTAAGATAGGTTGTGTTTAGGATTGACACTTCTTCAAATTGTTATTATAATATTTCAAAACTTTTCTTTTAATTAATAAAATATATGTTAATGAGCTCAAATTCCTGTATTAGGACTTTGTTTTTTAATTGGACTGAAATAAAGAAAAACAGTGCTATTAATGGATCTCACTAGCATGTACATATTTAAAAAAAAATATAAGTGACAATCCTAAACATAGTCTTTGTTAAAACTGTTTCCTCAAATCTGATATCAAGAAATGCAAATTGATATGACATACTGTAGCTTAGCATAGATGTACAATAGTTTAAATCATGTTATTTTAGACTTAGACATGTTTAAATAGACTTTGTGCACTGTATAGCAAATGAACAATAATGTAATTGTAAACACTTTGAACATTCTAATGCTCTTGTCCCTGTCTTAACACAGCCATCAGCATTTATAGATTTACCCTTTATTATTCACTTTTGTATGCAGCTGAGGACACAGTTTTACTTTTCCACTAGTCAGAGGGGAAGCTTATCATACCGTTAGATCAAACACATTTTAATGGAGTATTTCCACCCTTTATTGAGCCAATTAACACATGCAGATTAGGCAAAGCTTTGTATCCTTTAGATCTACGGAGAGTGTTCATTAATAAAATACGTTAGTCTAAAGAATGCTTGAATATAGCGTGCAACTTTTGTTTCACTGGGTCTTCAGTGATTTTCTTTTAGAAAAGAGCCACACAGAGTAGAAATGGTTTGCTGGAGATAGTTTGAATCTCTTGAGACAGTGATCATCTGGAATGCCTTTGATGGATATCCTTTGGTGCCCAGAAGCTGGTTATCGCCTTGACTTATTGGACAATTTATCATCCTGCATCAAGTTTCATTATGCTGTGTCCATGCATTCAGATAAACACCTTATTATACACAGAGTCAGGGTTATTAAACTTTTAAAGCACACTTTATCTTCACCTCACACTGTATTAATTATGTTTCTGCAGGTGAGTCTGTGCTTCAGCAGCTACCTTTCTGTTACCTGGTTGATTAACAATGTGATTATTAGATAAGTCTTCATTTTGAAGTGCTATGTTGAAATCATTTAAAAAGAGATTTAATTTATACATGTCTATGCATTGGGGGGATTAATGCCTTTCAAATAAGATTATGAACTCATGGATGGAAGTAGCAAGTAGCAAAGCTTTTCTTTTATGCATTCAGTTTTTCAACATGTTTTTCTCCTGCAAAAATTGAAGAGTTTTTATGGTATGAGTTCTTTTCAGTCTCTCAGAAGATGACACTTCCTTTGATGAGAGGGTAGCAGTCCCCAAACAAGAACCAGAGTTTGTAGAATGAGTTATTGTAAAGTTATCAACAACTCTTATTATATGTATGTGATTATATTTTATAGTTTATCTATAACAGTGATTCAGTTATCTTCTGTATCACAGATAAGAAACAAAGAAGAATACATTCTTGTGGGATAAAAATATTATGCATAATATAATATTACCTATAGTCTAAAAATTCTAAATGTGTAACATTTTTTGGAGAAGCTGATTTTTTTATTGCTTTAAACTTAACTGAGTTTCAAAAATAGGTTTTGCTTTATCTGCACATAGGATTTATATGTATATATTCCTGTGTGTGTACAGTACAGTATGTACAATACATTGGATTATTCAAATGAGATATACAATTCCTATAATGTAATGTGTTACCTGTCGAAAATAGAAATCTGTAGCATGAAATCTGATTGATAAAATGTGTCAGTAAAACTTAACATCTCAGTTGGTTGATGGTATATTTTTGTTTTCAGTTTGCTTTTCCCCAACTATAATTCTATAATTATAACTATACAGGTAATCCATTAAACCCTGTTGGTCATGTACAGTATTTTAAAGTCTTCATAACTTTACAAACTTACAGTAAAAGAAGATGATGGAAATGTGAAGACCTCTTCAAAAAGAGGGAATTCACAAATAGATAAATCCTATAAAATATTTTTGACTATCACTGTATTCTCATTGTGACCAACAGAGATGGGATTGATTTTTATTTTAAAAAAACACCATTGTCTTCTAACCTGTGCAACTCAGTTTCAATTGGGTTATTTATCATTTTATGCACTGAGACATTGTATGGAGATCAATACTTTGCATTGTATGACACCTGCTATTTCAAAAGTATTACAGAGTAACTTGGATCAATTGATCTTTTGACACTTGAGTCCAATCTTCCCAATCTCTACCTGGCCTCATGGCAGTTGTCTCCATGGGGGTGCAGAGGCGAAGCAGCTACAGCTTATTTTCTCTAGCTAATGCTTAAGAGAGTGATTATCAGATTTAGTCCCTTGGCAACAGTGGCAGCATGTTGCAGCCAGACTCACATATCCAGAAGGCTTTTATTTTAAAACAACTGCTATGGGGAGAAATGTTACAACAGCTCTGATGACAGGGAATCTGGACCAGTTTGACTCCAGTCAGACTAAGTCCAGAAACACTTTTTTCTCCCAGGGACCGTGGGTGTAGAAATAATTACACTTGCATTCCCCTTTGTGGGAGTAGGCTAACAGCTTTGGATAAGGGAGACATGGGGCCAAGACCTGTGAGAACACCCCCAACTTTGCAGCTTCACGTAACATTAATTCAGTCTCACAGGAGGCAGTTTAAAACCTTTTCAGTGAGGACATTTCCTCTGTGAATGGCTGATAGTTGTTGCTATAGCAACATAACCTTCTAAATACCAACCTAGATATGTTGATAATGAATAAGTTAGAATAAATATACATAATTGGGTACTTTGCAGCAAAGGCCAGACAAAGCCTTGTGGAATTTCATTGCATTATGGAAGCAGGGCCAATTAATTAGGAGTAAAGTGATACTTTCATCATACCTCCAGGAATTAAACTGTAGAGAAAATGTTGCTCTTTACCCATAATACTGTGTTTTCAAATTGTGTTTGATGCTGCATCTGAGCTAAAATCGTCAAGGTCTAGGACCATTTTTTTCTGTTAGATCAACCTCACTCATCTCCTTCAATGTTCAAACATGTTTAGGATTCAAAATAAAATGGGAATATTACAAGGAAATTATCTACGATAAAAATCAATTTCCTCCTTTAAAATAGTAAGATCATTGTCTCATGCAGATGTAATATTTGCTTTAACTTTCAGTTTACAATATAATAAAATTTTAGGTACTACCCCAATGTCTTCAATGAAATAATTTGTTTACTTGTGTATGTAATTATGGTGACTGGTGAACAAAAATCTTAGAGAAGTAATCCTGCTATCCTTTGAAAACTGAAATAAGTAAAGATATATTGTACCAAGTGGTGCAGAGCTGGTAAGGTATCAGATTTTCATATTTAACCTCTCAGAAGTCTGTTGGGATCGTATAGGACATTTCATTACCATGAAAGAGCAACTCATGACACATCCAATCACAGTAAACCTTACAGACTTCCCAAATTGTGGTGTAAATCAGTAGAGAAAAGATTTTAGTGTATACAATAGTATTAATAGCCTTTTTAAGAGTTGACTTGGAGAAAGATGTCCTCACATGCACAGACATATTGAGGTATCCTCATAAGGATAGCTGGATTTTAGCACTAACTTAGTCTTTCTGCACTCTGCTAGGTTTCTGGCTTATGATTTTTTCCTTCATTCTCCTCATGTGTAATCCTAGAACACTGCTCTACTTTGAGTTGGTTTGGGCAGGATTAGATACTGTAGTTAACAATCAGTCGTCCCCCAGTTATCTTACAGGGAATGCTTTGAAATTACATACTGTAGCTCTGCAACCCATTCTAACAATCAGTAAAGCCAATACTGTACTGTATATACATTGGAACAAGAACAGGTGTTTGCACCTGAAAAAGGCTCCATGGCCGAAACGTTGTGTTTTCTTTCTTCTTTTTTCAGCATTGAATAAACCTATTACTTGTCCTTTGCAGCCTACGCATGCTGACACAGCTACCCACCTGTATATACATTGGTATTGTATTTTGGAGTACAATTCAACATAACTAAATCTAAAATCCAGTAAATCATAATTGGAGATTTAATTATTTATGTGGTTTAGGATAGTTAATTTGGAGTTTACAAATGAGCAATTAGGATTCTGGGTTGTATAATTTACAGTTACACTGTATTTCAGTTGCTTTTTTTGTGTGAATTGTTTGAAATTGAGCTTTAAATCCACTGGAACTCCAACTATGGAACCTCGAGATTGTTAATTACAGCTAAACCTTCATGGACAGACCTTTGTTTGTTACTTTACTTCCAATCACTTCTATTCTGTCACAGTTGAGCTAGATCCCTCCCCAGGACCCAGTTCGTTACTTTATGTTCTAAGATTTGGTTAATTCTTAAAACAGATGATGTTTCCAATGTAGGCATCCTTTCACCACCACCATGTAGGGGTTTTGTGCATTTACTGGGACAATTATTAATTAGTCACAAAATGATTCTTTGATGGCTATTAGAATCAACCTTGCGGGATAACTCAAACAACGCACACACATGGATACTATTACACGAGAATACATTTATTAATGCATAAAACGTGTATATAAACATAACAGATCTTATTGTGAGGGTTAGCAGAATACAAAAGGTATATATTCAGTCACGAAGAGTTACAAAGCAAGAGGGACTTACATTCAGTATATCATTCTTTAGACCGTTTCGTAAATGAACTTGGATTACAACTTCTACACTAGATACTCAAAAGCAAGTACATCACTGTTAGGAATTAAATTGATATCAACTGAGGTTGAATACTCATCCAATCTGTGTGGATTCTCCCGCGGGCACAAAGAAGCAGTGGCAGGCTTGTTCCTGTGTCCAATCGGCACTCTCTGGCTCGATGCCAGGCAGTGCTGTTGCGGCTTGCAATGTGGTGGAAGGAAGAAGAGATTTCTGCTACGATGCTCTAGCAGTGGGCTCTCTGAAGACCGGCTAGTTAGTTCTGGCTTACTAGCAGGGTTTCTGCACAGGAGAAAAGTGACTGCAGGTCCAAAAAGGTCACACTCTTTAGGCAGGAAGAAGACTGGTTCGTTCCTGATCTAACGCTAGTTCTTGAATCCTTAGATTCAGCTGTTCACAGTTCCGACCGTAGTTCACTTGTTGATCAGGTGAGTGCTTGCGGTGGGTTTACGAGGCTTGCTGCTGGGCTAACCTCGGGTGGATCCTTTGGTTACTGTACATGCTGGCGACCTCCGTTCTCGACTCTTAGAACAAAGGAAAGTCCTGGCACTCGGACACATTGGCCATTACGTGATTGCCCTAGCTGAGTCTGAGAATTTCCAGGAGGAGCCCTGAGGCTGAGAATGTCCAGGAGGCATGAGTCAAGAATGTCCAGGAGGCTCTGAGTCCGAGAATATCCAGGAGGCACACAGAGGCGCCCTGTGCTGCCTGTTTTACCTGGAGGAACTACGGTCGTTCATTGGTTGAAAGTTTCATGGGCATCCGAGACCCATGTGGGGTTAACCTGCCCTACCAGTTCCTAATTGGCTGAGGATGAGTAACAATGCACTCTGACCTTAGGGTTGTAAACCTTGGGATAAGACTCTCCCTTGGAATTTCCCAGACTGTAAGGTGCCAGAGATGACCATTTATTAGGGTGGCTGAAGTGTCTCAGCTTTGGGAGTTGTTCCTTATCAGGACACTCTATCAGCTAGAAAAACACCTTAATTGTGAACCAAATGGAATGGCATCTCTGTATCAAGCACCACTGAGATGAAGGAGAGAGGGACTGGCAAGGGAGTAGCAAACTTAATTCCTGTATTTTAATAAGCCTTGCTGCTACACCAACATCAATAGCAATGTTTCCAACTTTAATAGCACACACGTACATCGTGTCTAAACCAGTTAACCTTATAATTTATTGTAGTAAAACTTTAATGTCACAAAATACAGAGCACAAACAAATGCAAGAACAAGATGTGAGAGACATCTACAGAAATGGAGCAGGTGCTAAAAAGGTATAATAAAAGTTCCTTGTCATTTTTTGAGAGGACTTTCATGACAAAGTCGAAGAAGGTGACATACTGTAGACATTTTGGGTAAACTTGGCAAAAGACAGTGAACTTCTGTTCAAGCTTGTAATTTCTTACACAACGTTGCAACAACCCAAGTGGAGGCAATACACCTGGATAGCAGAAAACTCATACTTGACTACAGTATGTGATTGGAAAAAGACCTTCCAAACCTTCCTTGGCACCATCATGTGACTGTATCTGTTCTGATCCTTTTGATGTTCTGCATGAAGAATACCAACTAATGCCTTCTGATAGATATCCCCAGTGCAGACTTAACAAAATGAGGAATTCCCTTATACCACACATTTATTTGTACTGTTTATGCATTTTTGTAAGTCTCTGTTGTGTGTAAAACATAGCTGCCAGTTCGAATCCCGTGGCCGGCAGGGGAATCCTACTCCATTGGGCCCCTGAGCAAGGCCTTTAACCCCAACTCCTCCAGGGGCGCAGTATAAATGGCTGATCCCAAGCTTCTCTTCCTGTCTGTGTGTCTCATGGAGAGCAAGTTGGCGTATGCGAAAAGACAAATTCCTAATACAATAAATTGTATATGACCAATAAAGTAATTTTATCTTACCTTAAAGTATTATCATATCATATCTGCGACTCATACCCATTAATGAAAACTTCAATTTACTGTATGTTAACCTTAGTGTGAGCTGAACAGACCACAACTATCAAATTCTATAAGCACAGAATAAGGAGAAACCACCGCATAAGTTTTGTCAAACAACTAAAGTTGCCTTACTGGAGTCTGCAAAACAGGCTAGAACCTGCCTAAAAAGTGATGAGCCAACAATC
This sequence comes from Lepisosteus oculatus, assembly GCF_040954835.1. Lineage (NCBI taxonomy): Eukaryota > Metazoa > Chordata > Actinopteri > Semionotiformes > Lepisosteidae > Lepisosteus > Lepisosteus oculatus. The sequence goes on along the minus strand of NC_090696.1, from coordinate 39,665,636 downwards.
AGGCAACTGTCAGAAGGTCTTCCAAAAGGTAAAATGTTTAAACGTTTAAGTTGAGTGACATACAGTAGAAATCAATATCCTTATGAGAATTATTTCGACCAACAAGTCACCATACCACCACACCACATAAGTCCTCCACACTTTTAATTGACAAACCACCAAGGCAAAGCAATGAACCAGAAAACGTAAAAACATATATTTGTAGTAAGAATAGCTACATTGCTATTTATACCACTAATTCATTGTAATTCATTGTTATTCATTCATGGGGACTGCATAAATTATTAAAATGGATTAACTTTTTCTTTTCTTTTCAAAAAAAGATTATATGTCTCAGTGATTCAGCTACCCTGCAATCTCATATCTCTCCCATGGTAGCAAGATCCTGCTAATGATGATCCTGGATCCAAAACGGGAGAAGAACAAGCAAGGAAGGACAAGGAAGCAGAGGCCCTAGAACTGAAATGTTATTTTTAATCCTTTTAAAACAAAAACCCACATATATTCATTTCACAAATACTACGAAGATTAAATATTTACAGTAGATTTGGTATACTGCATTAATTGGACTAAAATGTAGTGAGAAACGTCAATATTTTCAGTATTCACAAATCACTTGGTAGATTTGTGCAACAACCTGTAAAGCACACTACATTATATGGTCACTGGCTCGACAACACCAGGATGCAACAGGGCCATTTTACTACCAAGTGGATGGCTGAGATTTGTGACCTTTGTAAGCATTTGATTAGAACAAAACATTGCAATTGCTTCTAAAATTCTCACCAAACTTCAATAACATTTCATGGACATTTTGAGACTTGTGCTAGTATTGACCTAAGGCTTCTTTGTGCAATTTAAGCCAATGCTTGTCAATGTGTCCAATGGCTCAGCATTCTTAAAAAGCATAGACAAGATTGACTTTAATGGGCTAACTAGCAAATCTAGCAGAAGCAGATTAAACAACAATGCTCTTTTCTCTAAAGACCCAGATTAAATACCATCAAGCAGCTCCAGTAGTAAAATACAATTTGCCCATATTAACTATTACAGATTCAGTCATCTAGAATTTTGTGCGTTATCAGTCTGTATATCACTGTAGGCACTCATGGTGTTTATTTTTTCAAATAATTTGATACACAACTGCACTATTATGTAAAACTGCCATGTGCTGCAGTGAAGCCTTAAAGTACTGCAGCTGCATGTAGTTGTCACGCTAATCAGTACAGTATTAAATGTTTATTAACTCATTATTTTTTTATTTGGACTCATTACAGCTCTTATTTCTACAGGGACTTATGCTGAGCTTTCATGGGAATGCAGGTACAGTAAATAATAAGATATGATTAATCTGAGTTTAATATTTAACATACAGTGATATATAAAAACTATAAAACTATCACTATAGTACACAAATTATTTAATACAGTATATTTATTTTATAACATTTAGATCCAATTAATTATTGAAACGTGTGCAGACTACAAAATAACCATAGAAAATATGTATCATTCTGCAAAATATTTGTGTCTGTTTGTGGGGAAGGGTAGAGGGTAAGTGGAGCTCTTTGTTCTCCTTTCAGGAGGGTGGTGGGGAAGTCAAGACTGGGAGGAAGAGGGATGTAAAATTTAGTTTGAATATTTGAATTCAATTGAGTAAAGAGGGGAGGCTGGGAGATTTGAGATATGCATTAACTCATTCATATTACTTCAGGTGGGGAGACAAATGCACTATTTTTAATTAAACTCAGTGTTTTTACTGTAAGTGCACTCACCCCTTCCTATGCCCCTCTCTGCCTTCCTCTACCCCCACCAAATGATAACCCCCAACTGCAGATTACAGAATGGTATAAATATGTTTGTCACACAGGGACATGTATTTCAAACAATTAATTTCTATTTGTACTTCTATTCCTGCATGTTTATGATCTACAGTAGATTAAAAGCAACTTTGTGCTGATTATTCAAAACCATTCATGCTAACGTCCATGAGATCTACTGCACTTGAAGGTTTTTGACTGTACAAAGACAAATGTGCAAACTGAAATAAGAAACTCCTGCAGGAAGCACCCTAAATAAATAAATAAATGAATCCAACTTGGAAATAGGAATAAAAATGTTGAATGTTTAGATGATTACATCAATATAATCACATCACATAATCTGAAAAAAACAATTTCAGAGTCAAAATACCAATGCTGATAATTTTATAGGCATTGCTATATTGTATCTTTGAGATAAATATTTCAATATCACTAGAACAGATTTTACCTTTAACACCTTTTCCTCTCAAAGAATAAAAAGAATGGCCAGGCAGTACTATGTGAAACTGAAAGTTTTTATCCTCAAGATCTCAGAATCCAAAAATTAATATTTGTTTTTTATCGCTTGTACATCTGTTTTTTTACTGAATGCAGCTCTTAACTCAGGCAATGAGTAAAAATGCTCTACTGATTCGTTGTGTAAAAAGTACAAGTACTAACCTTAATTCTAGACAGCAATAAAGATGATAAAGACATAATTTCCACAACCCAAATAAAATACTCTTCCAAATAAGAAAAAAAATGTTCTTGTACAGTTCTGTGTCTTTTGGCAAGATTGTTTCTCTTAATCACAACATATGAAATTTAATTCAGCTGAATATAATCTCATCAAACATGGCATGAAAGTTATTTTTATAGTAAACCATCTGGGGTGCAGTTTACTGTGGGACCCAGACAATATGTGTGTAAATACAATTTAAAGGTGCAACCCAAGAGAAAGATGAAACAACATGAAAACCATCTATTATGTGGTGAAATTGGCAGGAAATGGTATACCAGAAAAACCACATTTGAAAAAGACAAATATCACTTTCCTGAACACATATGGGTATGATCTCCAACTGTGTCCAAGTAAGTTCACAAAAGAAAACCCAAAGCACTATTTCATACCTCACATCAGTAAAGTAAAAATTTTACATCACATCCTGTGGGGTGAAAAGAACCATTGGATCAATAGAAAAAAATGAACCACCATGAAAATAAACTCTACCTGTGGAATCCATTGCTGTTGACACAAAATCTATAGCAGGATTTAAGCAACAGAAAAATGGTCAAACAACTATCAAAATCCCATAGATAATTTTTTAGATCCACCATTGCTCTTTTTATTCGTCACAAAGTGTTGCTATCAATTCTGATACTTTCAATAATTGATAACTAGACAATTAGACTGAATAATAATCAAAACAACTTAATTCATTTACACAAAGCACACATACAAATATTTTAAGTAAGGTTGATAAGAAATAGTGTACAGAAAAGCACTGAAGGCACACGGTTAGCTCATAATAACATAAAAAAAGATTATGAATAAAGCAAGCCCAACTGCAGGATTCAGACCTCTTCATTCCCTTTGATGATGCAGTCCTTTCTGTGAGAAAGAGATAACTGACCCATCCATAAATTATCTCTTACTCAGAAAATAATGCTCTTTATTTTCATTGGTCTTTTGCTTAGTGTGCCTTAGGGATCTCTACTCATGGAGTTTACAACAAAAGTTTGGGAGGGATGACAACAGCCTAATTCAATGAGCCTCAGCTGCCCTAAATCTTAATCATTCTTGACATCATTTCTTTACATTAGAAATTATAAATACTATAATTATTTCTCCCTTTCTTTTTATGTCTTTATCCCTCCTCCACTTCATCTCCACCTTGGCTACCTATTGGTCACTCCTTGACCAATGGCCAAGAGGTTCCCATCAACCAAATGGGTTAAGCTAAAATTTACTATGACTAAAACACTCAATTAACTTTTCAATACACCTAATTCTTTGGTTTTGTTATTCCCAGTGAAATACTTTTTGAACTTACAACAAATGATTAACCAAAGTTTCCATGTATGTTTTTTTATTAATTATTATCAATTAATAATTATTTTTCATAAATTATTATTATTATTATTTACCTGTTACATGTCCAGTTACATGTTATATAATTATGTTATATTATTTATTATTTTATATTGACTTTTTACACTGGTACAGTATTACTGTTTATTTTATTTCTCCTGATGGTGAAGAGACCTGAACTACAGTATGCACTATATTACAAGTGGCTTATCATGATAAATTATAATCTCAATCTCTTTGATTACAAAGTAATTTGATTTCACTTTTGAATGCTTTTCTATGTCCAAACAGTGAGCCAGAGAACTAAGTACTGATAGACTGGGGAGGTCCATATAGCTAAATGATAGATTTGAATAACAACTTTAAATATTCTTGAATTACTGACAAACAGTGCCCTAGTCTTTGCCTTTAACTTTGAAAAAGTGTTGGTTTCCTTGAAAGATTTTTTTTTTTAAGTAAGCTAAACAGCTCCACAACAGAAGGGAAGATTACATTTGCAAGATATATATACAGTATATAAGATATAATAATTAATAATTATAATAATTGCTTACACTTATATAGCCCTTTTCTGGACACTCCATTCAAAGCGCTTCACAGGTAATGAGGACTCCCCTACACCACTACCAATGTGCAGCCCCACCTGGATGATGTGACTGTAGCCATAATGCACCAGAACACTCACCACACATCAGCTATCAGTGGGGAGGAGAACAGAGTGATAAAGCCAATTCATAGATGGGGATTATTAGGAGGCCATGACTGGTAAGGACCAATTGGAAATTTGGCCAGGACGATATAACAAGAAGATGACCGAAAAGCCCATTTGAAATTAATCTTGTTTATCAGTAAATTCAATCTAAATGATCAAAATCAAATTTAGCAAAAACATACAGTGCCCAAAATATTTTGAGCTTTTGACCTCCAATAAATAATGTCTCATGCTGACAGTACACTGAACATTTATGGTTATTTTACAGATACTCTGCAAACCACTTCAACATAATTAAACTGATGCTCCAAAGTTTAATTGTTTTTCTGTTTTTTACAATAGCGTGCAATATTACAGATTTGGGCTTTGATTATGAAATGCACATTAAATATAGAAATTAGTTAAAAATAAACGAATCTGAAATGAAATCAAAATTAAAACCACATTTCATAGAAGCCTGTTTATAGTAATTATCTGCTTAGAGTGAGAAGAAATAACATGGTGGACTAAAATACTGAAGTTCTTCTTTTTTAAAAGAACTGACTGCAAAGGTTGTTTGTTCATTTAAACTGAGGTTAACCTAGAATACTGAAATGATTTTAAAAATATTGACATCCGGGAATTTCAGACAATTTACTTGCAATAGTTTGATCTCATAATAATAAGAATAAGCTTGAACAGTGTTACTAAAATGTTTCTAGAAGCATGCACTATACTGTACATCCCTAACAAATTGGTTTGCTTCTTTTATAAGTATTAGATTTGAATAAGATATTGATGAAATGTTGTATTGATGAAAAGCTTACTGATTTCATTTTCTATTGCTTGCTTTTAAGCCTTATCCCTAGATAAAGTTAAATTAAGAACTAAATGCTGTACATATGCATTTATCAATTTATTCTTCCTGAAAAAGTAGAATATTCAACATTGTTGTGGCAGACTGTGCCACAGTTGTGGCAGGACTGTAACTGCCACTGAAGGCCTCGGAGAAGCCACTATCATTTTTTAAGTAGACACAATGGATGACAATCTGTTACTTAATTAGATTATTGCTGGCGGTTAATTCAACACTGGGAAGGCTGATGAGCCAACTTTAGAGGATGTTGTTGTATAACCTGCACAATTTGTAAAATATTTAAAGCCTCCTGCATTGTCCAGTTTTGCCACTGTGAGTTTTATGGTGTTTACAATGCTGGAACTCCACTTACCACTGGATGATCATTGCTGGTAGTTAATTCAACATTCTCACATGGGATTAATTAGCAGACTTCCAGGTTAGAAATGACCTCATAGTGATAACTCTTGCATGAGTGTTTGATACCAGTCTGTAGAGGCTGCTTTGAAGTACTTTGTTGTATAACCTGTATGGTCTCTAAAATAAAATCTCCTTTTTCAGTTCAGTTTTCTAATGCACCTTTATTTATGGTTAGGATCGGTTACAGAGGTGTATGGCATGCATTCATCATAATATGTTTGGCTATTTTCAAATTAAAATACTACAGGTATGAGGTAAATGTAAACATCTTAATTCCATCAGAATATTACAATAGTGAGGTTTTACCTTTTAGAAAGAAAAAAGGCAGATTCCATTTAAAACCTGTGGTTTAGAACATCTGTGTTAAGATCACACACATACAGTACACTCAATTCTTCCTTGTTGTTGCTCAGAAAAGAAACAAAATGTACTACACTACAGTAGCTGCTAAAAGAAAATGTTCTGTTCCAACGCTGAAGTAAAACTGGTAAAAATGTGCTCTTGTGTTTGGAACTCCGAGTCCAGAGAATGTATTATATTAACAAATCTGCAAAAATCACTTCTCTTAGGCCAAATTAATGACCACTGTAAAAGAAAAGAAAATTATTGTAATTCTTCTTTCCAAACCATATTGAAGACTGTTCTTTTTCAAAGTCCACTTTCAAAGTGGATAATGAATTTTTAGAATAGATGACATTTAGACATTTCTCAGACATGGACTTTAATAATAATTGTTAATTGTTCATTATTATTTGACATAGTAATTTTACATTAAACACTCAAAGTTGTTATTGTAATGCATTTCTAAGGTCTAAATACAGAGGGCAAAGAAAGTGAAAATAAATTACAGAGCATTTTTAGTGCTTAACACATTGTAAATGCTGATTCAATTAAAATAATTTATCTTTATTGCAGATCTTTTTTGGTTTACAAGTGCGTCAGGTTCTTCTGTTTGACCTCCACGCTAATTGCCAACTGGAGGTAGCTCCGAACCAATAAGTTAAACTTGTTAGAGAAATAATATGCTCTCAGATGCTAGTACAAAATGAATTGATTAACTGAGTATTACTCATATCACAGTATACAGAAAATCAAAAGTACTTATGTGATTTTTAATGCACTGTTCTCTCTGTGGTCATCGAGCTTGTAAAGAATGATGGTAATGCTATGACTAGGTAAAGGGCCTAGACAAGCATGTGTCTATTTGCCCTAGATGTCATACAGTACATCATCCCAGGTCACCCAATAAATGCTCAGGGGGGCTCAATTCTGGTGAGTACGGCAATTAAAAAAAATAATAGTCATATTCTCACCTTGCAAGCACATGCTGAAGTATGTATTTTCACATGTATTACACTCACAAGGATATCCCCCAAACGGTAAGCAAAAGACTTGCACACTTTAGCTATTTGGTTATTAATCTCACCTAATTATTACTCTAAATCACTGTCAGACAATTGCAGCTCAACATGTAAGGTCTGAATTCAATTGAACTACAGGTATACAATACCTGGACAATATGCCTTTAAGAAGTTATCAGTTGTTATTATTGTTGGGGTGGGTGTGGTAGCCAGGTTTAAAAAATGCTAGCAATGTTGGTAGTTTTCAGCAAAGGCTATAGGTGTTGTTTTATTGTATTTACACAGATTCTTTTGCCAAGATACAGATGGTCAAAGTAGTATTTCTAATAATGTTCTCAGTTTAATTAACAGTTTAACTTAACATTCAGCAGTGACTTGGACATCCTTTGCATAAATACAGGAGCAGATACTGTATATACAAAAGAATTGTAAAGATGGGAAGAAGAACAGGCATCATCATCATCCATTATCCTTTACTTCATTAGAAGCGTGTTCCTTGTGAGGGTGCCTCTTTGGAGATTCTGATTCTGAAAGAGTGCAAGACTCAGTGCTTTCTGTATAATTTGAAAATTCTGATCTCCTTTTTGAGAAGTCCACAAACTAAAAACGTTTCTCTTACAGTATCTCTGTAACTCCTTAAGTGATGCATTGTTAAATAGTGAAACTGATTCACATTCATTTATTTGTGAGACTGTTTAGGGAGAGATTTTGTCCTAGTTAAGATCTATTTTGTTTATTCGGATGCCAAGGCCATGACATCACCTCCACCAGGCTCCTGCTTCACAGATGATATGATATTATTTGGAGCATCTGCAGTTCCTCTTATTCAGCACTTTCATCCTTCTTTTACTTTGGTACAATTTTATCTTGGTCTCATCTGTCCAGAAAACTCTCCTTGGTAATCTTTGTATTTTCTAAGAAATCTGAATGTGGCTTTTTTAGTTCTGATGCTACTGATTGGTTTACAGCATTGCAATTCTGCTGTTGCAGTCTTCTGTAAACTGTGCATTTTTTATGCCTTCATCTCTGCACTCTGTGCACAACTAAAGACTGTTGGAGGTCTCACAAACAATCTTTTTTTAAGGTTTTAAGGCAATATTTCTATTATCAATTTCAGATGTGTCTTTCGGCACACCCAGCATTGGCTACTTATACTGTACAGGTACCTTCGTTTTTCCTCCAAATATATGAATCGTATATGTTGATTTTTGTAGGACAGATACTATATTATAGTTTTGGTGGAGGTCTTCTTTTCTTTCAGCTTCAAAATTACCTGACTGGTAATAGTTTTTAGTACTATAAACTTACTATAAACTCTAACCACTGAAGTCAAAGTGATTGATAGAATGCTCACAATTCAAATAAAAAGGTATAACACTATCAATTTAATTGGTTCAAGGGTAGAATTGAATTGAGTTGACTTGATTTAAAATTAAATGCTTACTGTATGGGCTCTTCTTATCAATCATGTATTACTTCCATGAGAAATTACTATTACTAGACTTCATAGTGAAAATTATAGTTTAGTCCTCAATACTTACAGAGGAGATTGTATTATTCTCTATGTAATTTAATGTTATGTATTTTACTTTATCTGTCATTTATAGTTATAGTTAAGTGATGTAAACAAAACATCTATTTAACAGTTATTGTTTACTAAACGTTGGTTCTTTTTTTCTTCAGTATATACTGTACTGTAATATTCAAAAATGAGCAAAACAAGCACCTTATGTAACAAGGTACAGTAATTATGACAATGACATAAAGCTGATGCTGAACAGAGTTTTGCATAGTGTTGACTAAAAAATGAAAATAATTAAAAATGAAGCAATGCTCAAATGGACCAGTAAACAGAATTATTCATATTTCTTGGTGTTAACCGCATTTCTTTGAGCTAGGATGAATTTAAACAGCAGTGTAATTAACATAAACCTTGGCCTTTAATATTCAGGAAAATTAGAGGCATGCAAGTGTAACTTACATGTTAAATAATGTCTCTTATTGTAGACTTTTTAAAGTCCTCTGTGCCACATATCTGTAGTATATGTCAACTGATAGGATACTAACATGGATGCACATTCCTTCTTTGAGGTGCACTCTGCTATTAAACATAAACTAACCATGGGATGATAAAGGTTGGGTTTGATTAATTCAGTATTAGCCAACACTTGTTTCAATTGTTTATCAAGCTGTAGAAGAGGCTAACATAAAATGGTCCTACAAATAAGAACAAAAATTGAATTATTTTGCTGCTTCTGGTATGTTCTAAAAAATTATTATAAGAAGGTGGTGGGCCTATCTATATTGTGTAATAATAAACTCATCTGAACTGAACTCATGATTCAGTCTACTGTACCTGCCGTGGGTCCACATTCTGTTTCCTTTCTCCATAGAACATTTGGAGGTCATGAGATAAGAGAAAAGGCACAGTGCATTCACCCTAAAAATGTTACTAGGCCTCATATAATAATGTTAATAGAATAATCTATATGATCTGTCTCATCTAGAAGTGGCCAATTGAAAGAGAGCTTCTTATACTGTAGTAAAAATCCATGTCTTTGAATGTTACAAATCAATAAAATCATTGTGTATCTTCAACTTAAATTTGAAAATTTCAAATGGAAGGTTAAACAAAAAGAAACAAATATCATTTGATTTAGGTTTTTAATGATCTTTCTGTATTTATTTCAGAGGAATGTTAGCAGAAAAATGGAACCTGAGCTCAAATATTGTATTCTTAAACAACAGCACTCATTTTAGGTCTAGGTTGGTACTCTATGCACTTTTAGACTAGTTAATCTCTTTTGTATAATGCTTATTAGAAATGCACTGTATAAAAAATACATTTCACAACTTTTCTAAGCTCACTGGATATAAAATGGTGAAATCAGTCTTTCTTGCCAATTACTCCCACTGCTGTAATAATCTTTCTCCATCCTTTCTGCATTCCTATTCAGTCAAGTCTTTAGGTGTTACATACAGTATCACAGGATTGAGATCTATCTCAGTTTTCAATGGTTTCATAATGAACGTGTGCTCAAGGTCCTGAATAAAATTAAAGTAGATTCAGTAAGATGGTCTTCCTTACAGGCTACATTTTCAGGGTAGAATTACCATTATAATAATGCATATGCACTTATTCACTTTAATTTGTCATTTTCCATGATTTCCCATTTCACTCACACCAAAATATCCAGAACAAATTAATTCCAATACACCTTGTTTCATTTGCAACGGTAAGTGGCCAAGGGTCAGGCTGATGACCTTACAAAGCTCCAAAGCTTTTGGAGGTATGACTGCAACATATTTTAAATATTACTGTTGGGCTTTGCTGTTGAGGGAGTTTAGGATATAATTTCTCATGGTATAAGCCTCATGGTGCTCAAATGGACTCCAGTGTCTTTCATTTTCTACTTCCAAGGTGAGCAAAGTCGCCCTTGAAATGGGTTCAATCATTGTGAACTCCACATTTGGAGATAAGTTAGTTGCTTTCCAGCAACAGGGCAGCCCCAGGAAATTTCAGAATAAGAAAAAGCTTTTCATCGATTTGGAATAATTTCCTGTTATTGACAGTTTCTCAGCTATTTACCTACAGACTCTAGTGTTTTTAAGAACTGTTCACGCTCTTGGTGACATTTCAGGACCTTGGGGATTCTTACTGTACGTGTTCCCTGAATGGTCCTATTTTATAGATCTCAGACATTGGTTAGCCCTTCTTACCTATGGGGTGCCAAGGGATATGAATTTTCTCCAGTCTAATTGTTTTAAAAGCCAGCCCAAGGTGTCCAGTATCATCACTGCATGACTTACTTCTCTTATCTAAACTCAATCCTCTCACAGGCCAAATTGGGATGCAGAATCAATATTTTATTTCCCTCTAAAAAAAAAAAGCAGCTAATCCTTGTTAAACTTGGATAGAGAATGTGTACAACACCATACCAGCTGTTCCAAAATAAGATTTCTACCAGCCCTCTCTTGTTTCTGTTGTACCTAGAGGGTGCCCTGTACTTTCCTAAAATGTTCTGGGAGTATCCTCTGACAGCTTTTGGGTACAAGTGACTTATACTGTATGATTTAAGATGTAACTACTCTCTAAATATAAGTTGTAAACCCCCAGGTCTAGCATCTTATGCTTCTAACTGTAGCCAAAACATCAATTGTTGTTCTTTTTTTTTGTGGGGACTGATACCACTATTGTATACTGTCCTTGATTACATTCACTTGCAAAAAGTGTTCTTTTCTCTTTTGTATTTGGTTTTTGTTTTGTTTTAAAATAAAAAATGGAAAATGAATATGAGATCAAGGAGATGTTCATGTTTTGAACATTTCTCTTGTTTTGGTGAACACACTTAAAGCTTTTCTATTTCTTTCTGTAATTTAATGTGAAATGTGATTTCATTGCTGTTTAAAGTAAACAATTATCCAGCAACAAGAGAATTTAAAAATGTTATAAAAAAATTAAAAAGATCGAAATAAAGATCACAAGACAAATGCTAAAGGATGTATGAAGTAAACACCCTTTGAGGAAAGTAGAATTTTGCAGAAGCAATGAATAAAATAATATGTGTATGGGTGGTTATAAGATTGAGCAGTTTAATTTAATCCAAGTGATTTACTGAAACAGGGAAGAAGTATATTCTACACAGAGGAGTGGTCCCATTCTGTATGTTGTGAATTCTGAGACTATGTGTTCTGAGACCAGAAGACAGTATATTTGTTGGCCACATTCCATTGTATTATGAATCTCACAGTCAAGTGGTACTGGATCAAGATGAAGAGCCTAGTGTGAATAAGACATACTTGGGATATTAATGGCTCAATAAAGCTGGTTCAAGTTCAAGTTTATTGTTTATTGTCATTACACTCATATACATGGTATATGGTATAACGAAATGCTATTTAGCTAGCTCTCGGACATAAGTAGTACAAAGAGAAACAAAAAACAACAACAACAATACAATTGTGTAGCAAAAGAAAGACAGAGACAACAGGCAATGTGCAAAAAACAACAACAGGCAATGTGCAAAACAACAAAAAGGTAACAGGTTATGTGCAAAAATATGCATCAACAGAATAAAATAAAGGGATAGAAATTATGGGGAGTGAGCTTTTGACATGTATGGTAGAGGTAGATTTTCAATGTGTGTTTGGGTTTTTGGTAAGAAGTAAGAAAGGAAGAAGGCACTGTGAGGTTCAGATCATAGGTGAGAAGTGAGGTGAGAGTGAGAGTGGCTGGGAATTTAACAGTTTGATAGTGCGGGGGTAAAAACTGTCTCTGAGTCTAGTGGTCCGGGCCCGAATGCTCCGGTACCGTTTTCCAGATGGTAGCAGATCATAAAGTCTGTAGTTGGGGTGTGTGGGATCTTTGATTATGCTTAGAGCTTTCCTCAAGCACCGTCTGTCATAAATGTCCTGGATAGATGGGACGGTAACCCCAGTGATGGACTGGGCAGTTTTCACCACCCGCTGTAGGGCTTTGTGGTCAGCAGCACTGCAGTTGCCATACCACACTGTGATGCAGCCTGTCAGTGTGCTTTCTGTAGTGCATCTTTAAAAGGTAGTGAGGATCTGGGAACATATCTTGGCTTTCTTCAATCGCCTTAGGAAGTACAGGTGCTGTTGCGCTTTCTTGATCAGACAGGTGGTGTTGAGAGACCATGTGAGGTCCTCGGTGATTTGGACACCAAGGCATTTAAAGTTACTGACCCTTTCCACTTCAGTCCCGTTGATGTGGATAGGGGCATGTCTGGTTTGCAGTTTCCTGAAATCAACGATCAGCTCCTTGGTTTTGCTGATGTTGAGGGTGAGGTTGTTGTCATCACACCATGTTGTAAGGAGATTGACCTCCTCCCTGTAGGCCCTCTCATCATTGTCTGTGATCAGACCTACAACTGTGGTGTCATCGGCAAACTTGATGATGGAGTTGGTGTTGTGTTTGGCCTTACAGTCGTGGGTATAGAGGGAATAGAGCAATGGACTAAGCACACACCCCTGGGGGACCCCAGTGTTCAGAGTTACTGTGCCGGAGGTGTGGTTTCCAAGCCTGACAGCCTGAGGTCTGCCTGTCAGAAAGTCCCGAATCCAGTTGCAGAGGGTGGTGTTGAGACCCAGTGCACTGAGTTTCTTGACAAGTTTCTCTGGGATGATAGTGTTAAAAGCTGAGCTGAAGTCGAAGAATAGTAGTCTTGTGTATGTGTTCTTTTTGTTCAGATGGGATAGGGCCATGTGTGTGGCAATGGAGATTGCGTCATCTGTGGATCTGTTGGACCGGTAGGCAAACTGGTACGGGTCCACTGTGTTTGGGATGGTGTCCTTAATGTGCTTCATGACCAGCCTCTCGAAGCACTTCATGATGACAGGTGTTAGTGCCACTGGTCGGTAGTCATTAAGACCTTGTCACTGTGGTTTTCTTTGGTATTGGGATGATGGTGGTTGTCTTGAAGCAGGTGGGGACTATGGCTTGGGTCAGAGACATGTTGAAAATGTCTGTGAATACACCCGCCAGTTGATTGGCGCAGGCTCTGAGTACGCGACTGGGTATGCCGTCGGGTCCTGCAGCCTTGCGCGTGTTCACTTTTAGCAGGGATCTCCTCACCTCATCTGCAGACAGTGAGAGCAGCTGGTCAGCTGCGGAGGGTGCAGTTCTGATGACTGGTTCTGTGTTGTTGGTCCAGAATAAAACTTTTTTCCATAGTTTGTTGAACACAAAGCCTGGACATAACATTGCAAGTTATATACAGTAGCAGCATTGTAAAGAAGCATCACATTTGCAAATATGATTACAGTTTTTGGGGATTGACAGTATTTAGCTGTTCTTAATTTCTACATCAGTGGTTTCTTTTATGTTACAATATCCTTAGGTTTTAATGTACAGTACTTGCAAGACAGGCTTACAGAAAGAATTCGCTAAGTGCACCTTTTGGAATAATAGAAAAACACACAAAAACAGAAACTGTATTGAAATAAACTTCAGTCATAACTTCAGTTTATTTATTCTTTTCTATATCCATGTATGTACAGTATATATTAAATAAAAGAACAAGAAAATGAACCTTTTCAGAACAATAAGAGTTTATTTTAAAATTTTCTGGGGTGGAAAACAAGTTAGTAAGTGGGGTCTGGCTGCAGGCAAAGAGCATTCTCCATCTACAGTCATATTGAAATATTCAAGTTGTCACATATGTGCAATGAAGTGGTAATGCAAAGTACATTTGTCAGACCTGTGCTCTCACAGGCAGCTCAATTTACACAAGTTTCTTTAAGTAAAATAATCACGTTCAAGACAGCACATAAAATATCTTTGGGTCACTTTAGAAATTTGATCTGTTGTGTGTGTGAGAACCTCATAATTTGAAAGTTATGTCTCAGCTGTTTCTCAAGCATGTAGACAGAAAACATTGGTTTCTGACAGTATTGAACCATACCTTCTGTTCCAGTGCAAGTAAGATAGTGCCTGGTGACACAGATTAGGCTGAACTGGAGCACAATCAATAGAGAAAAGCCACTTTTGAAATATATTATTTTCTATTTTTTTTTCAATTATTCAATACCACAAAAGCTTGATCATTCTTAATGGAATCATTATAACAAATTGCAAAATACAAATACACAACACAATATCTAGAGTGAAATGATGTACTTGACAGAAAGGTATCGCATTCCAAAGCATATTATACTAGTGGTGGGCTCCAGCAAGAGATGAGTATAAAAGAGAACTCAGAGAGGGCACTGGTACAGCCCAAACATGAAAATTTAATAGTTTTATTTTAGGACAAATTTAGAAAAATAAAATGTTTTATCCTCCTGAACCATCTTAGCTTTTTCATACCACAGTATGTCTGCCTATTTTTTACCAATGTTATCACTATTCTTGTGTCATAGTAAAATAATCAGCAAACAAAAGCAGACATCACAGTGCACATCACTCACTTCTAATGAACATAAACACATTCACTATCTACGTGTTGGACAGGTCATTGATGAAATCAATAATAGACTGTGTACTCTGTTCAACTAGAGCCTCAGATATTTTATACTACGTTTCCCAAGTAACGGCATAAAATGATATTTTAAAAAAAAATGGGACAAACAATTAAGCAGAAAAGAAAGAAGACACCCTTTTTCATGATAAAAAAACATTTCTGAAATATATCACGACTAGTTTCCCAAGTGTATGTACAAATGTATTTACTTAAAGGGTCACACTAAATAGCAGATTGAATCTGATCAATCTGGAAAGAAATGCCAACATGATTATTCAAAAAAACAGTTTAAGAGTAAAACAAAAGACAATACTCACGGGCTCCACTGTAGCTGTTTACCCAGATCCAGTAGCAACAATAATACATCATCAATCAGAAAAGACTACTGCATCATTGCACAGAGTAATGATGGTGCATATAATTACAGTGGTTTAAAAAAATGTGGAAACAGAAACATGATTTTTGATGTAGAAGAAAGGACTGTAGGGTTAATAAAATATAAAAAAATTGAATGGGTTAAAATCATTTCACAAAGTTGGATATTGTATAAAATTTACCTGCAGATAAAAAATAATAATTATGAAAGTATACCCCCCCAAGAATTACGCACAACATCTTACATGCAACCCTTGCTTTTGTGAAACAACTACGCACAAAATGCTACTTTTGTAGAAAAAGAGCTGTTGTAAATTTTCACAGAGAACAGAAAATAGCATTTTGTTCTGTAGCCAACGCCCAGGAGATGATAAAAAGCAAGATAAAAGCAGTGTATTTTTCTATCTGCAGGGGGCACTCTTGTCATTCAGTTAATATTTCTGACTGCACTCCAGTTCGCATGATCAGGGTGGCACACAGTGAGAATGTCTCCAGATTGACTGTCTATTACAAATGACTTCTGGGACTACAGTCTCTAGAAGTGAAATGCATTTGGGCCCCTAAGCTTCACTGAATTTATCTGATTATTTGTACGCTTGCCAGTTTTTTTTACTTAAAACATTTTTATTTATTTATTTTTTTACAGAATCCCTCAGTGGCTTGAAGTTTCACATGAGCTGTTTATAATCTTATTTCTCCATCAAAAGAGCTGTCTGGACCAATGCTCATTAAGGAGATCATTTGTTATGGGTTTCATCTGAATGCAGAGAGGCAACAGTATTTCTTTCTGCAGTGTCCTGAAATGGAAACTTTGGGATTCAGAAATTCTTAACCTGTATTTTAAAGGAAGCCAAGAGCAGGCTGTAGAGTATAACTCAGAGATAAATAGAAGTAATTATATTCTTTCTTAGCAATACTACAGATGTAAGGTCACTCCAACATACAATATCATCTCTCTGGTTTACTGATTGTCATATAATTCTTGTGAACCACATTTAAAGGTCTGCAATTGATGAGATGTTTCAATAGCAACTGGTGGTGAAATTATTCAGAAAAAGGAAACAAACATCCAAGTTAAACAGTGGTGAAAATGTGTAATATTTTTAAAGAATCCCTTAACGTGTCAGACTCACATTATATACTGTAAGCACTGCCACTTTGGTTCAAATTATGGTAAGTGCAATTTGGATAGTGCTTTGCAAAGTTTTTTTTTATACAATGTTAAAACTCATTTCATGTAAAACTGTTCAGCTCATCCATCCAATTTCTAACTACTTCAATTCAATTCAATATTACAGGGGAGCCAGAGCCCATCCCTGTAAGTGACAGGCACAAGGCAGGCTTTACCTTGGACAGGACATTAGTCCATCACAGGGCACACAGACACAGTCATAAAGTATATATACTTACACCTAGGACCAATTTTCCCAGAAGACAATTAACTGACAGTACCAGTATGTTTTTGGACAGTAGGAGTAAGAAGAAGCACCTGGAAAAAACCCACAGAAACACAAGGAGAACATACAAACTCCACGCAGATAGCACCCTGAGTGTGGGATTTTACCCAAGGTCCCAGCACTGTGAGACAGCAATGGTAACAACTGCACCTCCGTGCCTCCCCTGTTCAGCTCATGTTCTCATAAAATTAAAATCACACTCAAGTGACCATTTCACAGTAACAATATACAATACACAGTACAATTTAGAGTACTTTACATTGTATTCACAATTTATAAATCTGTAGCACAAGTTAACGCCAGTTTTGTTGTTACCCTTAATACCACAAAGATTTTTGTTTAAGATGTGGAATTCCTTGCCTTTTTTCTTCTTAGAAATTCTTGTTTTTAACTAAAAACTGACATTTATGTTTAATTTGTTAAATTCTATGATTTACTCTGTTGTGCAATATTGAAATATCATGCATTATTGTTTACTGTATGTATTTATTGTGTGTGGCATGATTTTTAAAAACAAACCTGTCACTTATTTAAAGCTGAGAAATAATTTGAGATGAATTGATTATATTTATGAGTTTAATCATTTTTCCCACAAAAACTGCTTTTTATATTTTCTTTGTTTGGTTGATCTCGTAGATTGCTTGGACAGGCTCCAGGCTCCCCATGATTCTGTATTGGATGAAGTGGATAAAAATGGATAGATTCAGTAGTTGATCTTATATTTTGACACACATAATGAAAATACCGTCTATTTCTATTTTTATAATACGATGCTAATTGCTGTTCTTGGCAAGTATCTGAGAACAGTTTGCCTAGACTTCAATATACAGTAAAAACCCTAAAACCTTGCCAAAGTCCCAACCCACTATACTTAAAAGCTTTAAGGAGCAGTTACCCAAAAATTAAAAAAAAAATACTGTAACAAGAATCTGGAAATAACCTTTATAAGTTATAGAGTTTCCCCCCTGAGCAGATCAGTCATTTCACAGGTACCATGAAAACCTGGTGATGTGATGACAGTCTGATTTTTAGAATTCTTTGTTCTCTAGATCCAATTAAACATTTACTTTCTGGGATTCTGTGCAGAAAAGTGAGATATATTTAAAAAGTGAATGTCAAAATGTGAGTGGTATGTATACAATATATACTAGCTTATGAAGTATTTGCAAACTATTTTTGGATCTGTGTCTTTTTTTTACATAGAAAATAAGATATGTACTGTAACAGCATTGAATAGATAAATCAATCCAGTGTATAGTTTTGTGATATAAGAAGGCATTGCACAGATAAGAGTCTTGTGTACAAAGCCAGTGCTCCATGTTCCATACATGTGTTCCTTCTATGTATTAATTCAGATGAGAACATTATAGTCACCTTTTAATAGAAAGTATTACTGAATTGTAATACTGAAAACTATTGTACCAGTCACAATTTGCTCTTGCTTGACTTTATGTAATCTCCAAAAACATGGTTAGAATGATTTAGATGGATGCCCAGCAGAAATGTTTTTTTCATTTCCGTGACTTAGGTTTATAGCTGCAGTATATGCAGTCTTTTTCTTTCAGATGAAACAGGACCAGCAAAGGAAAGACAGTGGGTACAGGAAGAGATTGACTGTGTGTTTAGTATTGTTAACTGTTCATGCTTCATTGATCTAAACAGACAGCAGGTCTATGTACAGCTGCCCTTGTACCATGTTTTTGTCTCATGTGTTTCATTTGGTTGTGTACTGTCATTACTAGCGCTAAATGTAACAAGAGTATGGTAGGAAGATTCTTATGTTCCACAAGGATAACAAGCTGGCTGTGTTATGTTCTATCCTTTGCTAGGTTACTGAACATAGATTTTACTCTGAAACAAAAAATACACTTTTGAATTGAGTTTAATATTAATTGGGTAATTATCAAGGAAATTTATTTTAAAAGTATATTTTTGAATGGTTAGGTGTTTTAATACTTTTAACAGTTATCATCTGTTATTTCAAATAAACAGTCTATTACATTTTCAGTTTTTCTTGTACTATATTATGCTTATGTTCAGGTTTCTTATCTTTTTCTCCCTCTTCACACAAAAAAAATAATGGCAATTATTTTTGGTTTGTCCATGGCCCAGTGTGTTAAGTGTGAGGTTAATTTTATTTGCCAGAATGGCAGCAATTCTCATTATGGAGATCCAATTAGTGTTTCATTTGAGTGCTGCTCCTGGAAATGTGGGAGTCTTTACATAACAAGGCATGCCTACATTTAAAACAACCTGTGAGATCATACAGTACATCATTCAACTCAAGAAGGATCCATATTATATACATTTAATTTTTAAGCTCTAATAATGAAATGGAAGTTTTAATCTGCA
The DNA here is from genome assembly GCF_040954835.1 of Lepisosteus oculatus. Taxonomy (NCBI): domain Eukaryota; kingdom Metazoa; phylum Chordata; class Actinopteri; order Semionotiformes; family Lepisosteidae; genus Lepisosteus; species Lepisosteus oculatus. The sequence continues at coordinate 39,646,249 of NC_090696.1, read as the reverse complement.
TTACAAAAGTGTATAACCAGGGACTATATTAAAGCAATCTAAAATAACTTATTACATTTACCAAATGTACAGATCATATCAAAAATCAAATAAATGATCTATGAAAATCATGCATCAAAAAGCAAATAACTAAAAAAATAAGTTAATGTAATTTACTGTTCTATCAACAATTAACATATCTTGCTATTGTATTACCACTGTACAAAAGTACAGTTGTGAATGTGAAAAACAGAATACTGCAAATCCCAGACCTTGAAAGTGGACCCATTAGAAATGAATATCAAATCACATGAGCCTTGGTCTTAAAATAAAATGTTGTTGGTTGCTCTCTGAGCCACCCCTTTATGGCCACCCCTTCTTGTCATCACTGAAGATTTGACTTCAAAGAGCTAAAGTACCTTCATCAGGTTAAACAGTTGAAAATCCAATACTATGAAGTTCATATTATGAGGTGAAAAAATTCAAAACCAAGCTTCTTAAATTACTGCACAATCTCATGCAATGTGAGTGCAGGCACTGTTATTGTGCACAATGACATTGGTGGTGAATATTCTTTGCTGCTTTGCATGTAATTTGGCTTCAATTTAATTTGAAGAAGTGTGGAATGACATGGGGAGATTGTTGCACTTTGTACTGTTACTTAGTTTTACCCTTTTGGTCCTAGAATATATTCAGTTCTACAATATCACGTTGGAAATGTTTTCCAAGAATAGGATTGAGAATGATTTTTGGTTTAGGGATAGTACAGTACTGTATATACACTAGAATGCTAAACCAGTCTGGATATAACATAACTTAAGCTAATAAAATAAAAAAAAATGTTTATTTTTAATTTAAAATAAAACTATATTCATTTAGGAATGTTAGTTATAGGCCGGTACAAATGTGATTTTTTGTTCAATAGCTGTTTTTGTTACAATTATAAAACCAAACTCTACTTTTTGCTTTCAGTTGCTATCAGCTTCTCTGGGCCACTACCTTCGTGGCTTTTCTGTGGAAAAGCTTTTCATTGTCTGTTCTCTCTCTGTCATTCTCTCTCACTTGGCATCTCTTTCAGCTTTTCGAACAAGGCTGATTTCAATGGCTTGTTCGTCTCTTTCACTTGCAGCCTTCAGTTTCTCTGGCTGCTCAGCTCTCCCTTAGAGCCCTGCTGCATGGGCTCCCTTACCTACTGCACACACCTGCTGGAAGAAGCACTCATTTTTACAGGGATGTTTGTAGCTATCAGATATCACATAGCAGTAACCACTGACAGCTGCATACTCTCAGATGGTACAGTAATTAGCAGACAGCCTGTCACAGTTATTTTCCTAAAAGTCTTTAAAATTGGTTTAGGTCCTTTCATATATTTTCCTTCTTCTCCATCCTTTCTTGTTACTGTTGTGTCTTCCACCAGGCTTCCCGCCCATCCATCGCCTTTCTCACACTCATTACGAATTGTTGCATGGGGACCATTCATCTTCTCATTTGTGACATTTCTGATGTTACTAAATTAGTATCCAGCCTCACTACATGTGGCACAAGTAGTCCAATACACTGTTATGAAGCAACAAGGATTCATTGGGTTTTTGCCTTAAGATTCAAATCTTATCTGGTTCTATTAATCTTGAGGCCCATAGCCAATACCAATTGTACTGGGACCAAACACCCTTTGGCGTGAAATTTCCTTTTGCCAACCCAATTTAGGTACTGATTACAGTAGCCAGTCAAACTTAACTGTTAATTTCATCTATTTGGATGATGTGTTTATCCAAAGTGACATACAGTACATGCATAACTATCTTTACAGCAGGGCATTTTTTCAGATGCGATTTGATCAAATTACCTTGCACAAAACTTCAAAAGCAGGGTCCCACCCAGGACTTGTACCCATGAACAGCCTTCCTGTTCTGAGTCTGCCCTGAAATACTGGACTGAAATAAGGTACAGTACTTATCCTATAGCTGTAAAAGTAGTTGACAACACAATCTAGAATAATAGAAACCAGCTGTATTGTGTATTGGCAGTCATAATTGATTTACATGACTGTTTGGCATCTGAAGCTGATTATCAGATACTAAATTATGCTCTTATGATGCATATACTGCTTGCAAAAAGGTACATGGCAGTTTTCTAATGTGATATGAAAGAAATTTCACCCACTGTTGACTTGTTACTACATACAGTGAATGCTGCAAAGTGCATTTATTGTATGGCCTTGCTCAGCTGTATTTTTGGCTTGTATGTAATAGAGTGTTCTAGTTTCCATTTTTATTTTAAGATTCAGTATGTTATTTAAATGATATCCTACAGTGTTTTCAGATGACTCTTTATAGATTATAATTCATATTACAGACAAGTGTGTCATTGTATGATGAAGTGACCAGCTCCTAATTTCTTTTATAATTTGCACAAATAATTGGATTAGTTTTTTCTTTAAAAACATACAAAATTTGTGTTAATTTAAAAGGAGTAATTAAACAAATGAACACATTTGTTTTAAATCGTTTACTCAGGATTTCTGCTGCCTTTCTAAGTCAGTATTTTGTTTTAACTCTTGGGTTAAAAAATTCACGAGAGAAGAAAGGATAATGTCTCGTCTCAGTGGATTTGAGGCGAGCGATGCATTAATTTGATTAACTGAACCGTTGCTGAATTTAATAGGTGTGCAGTAAGTGTATTGGAACTGTCACAATAGTCACACCAGCCTAGTTAGAATAGGAAGTTAAACTGCACTGAGGAAGTCTACCATGACATAGTGCACTGTAAACTACACAGAATATTCTGTTATTTACTGATGCAGGTAAACGTTTGCAATACCTTTGGAAATTATGAGCTATATACATTTTTGTTGCAATCACAACGCATAGAATTGTGTGGTGTGAATTGTTAGTGTTTTTGTTTTGTCCGCTATTACTGTTATTTCTAATTGTGACACCTGCAAAGTACAGTATTCTTAAATTTAAATGAGAATTTTCACTGTTTGGAAGCTTCCCCAGATTTCAATAGGCAAAAATGTCATCTCAATGCATAAAGGTAGTACATACATTTTTATGTACTCCACTCGAAGCAGCACCATTAATAGAGAAAATGTAATGTTCATTAATCAGGAGAGGTTTTCTACTTATTGATAGAAGAAAACCACTGATGAGGAAAGTTCATCAGCTGTGCAAGCTCACTGTTTGATGCTTTTATTTTCACTGAATTAATTATTAAAAATGCACCTCAAAAGTGCTATTAGTTACGCTGTGCTGAGTATCTTTACGATTCTAATTCTCATTATTTTGAATTTATTATAACAATGAAACTATTTAACCTCTCCAAGCAATTGTGAAGGAGAGAAACTAATTGTTAACAGTCCCTTTTCCATCATGATATTACACTCCAAATTAAATAAAATTCTTTTTTACAGGGATAGTGGCAAGTAATAAAATCCATTCCTTTAATACTCTTAATTAGGCACAGTAGGAAAAAATAAGAATATCAGTTTCTGCTGAAATACTATCACGCTGTCCTTAAGGTATTCCACAGATACACAGACATTTAAGATCTAAGTAAACAGACTGATCCCCAAAACAATGTAGTCAAAAACACCAGGAACCATGTGCAGCACTGATCAGATACAGTACAAAGGGTTTTAATACAATTCTGTGCAACCCGGTACCCTATGCCAAGAAAGGCATTATTTGGCAAATTTTGTGGATAAGATGTCCAGGTCTTTGTGATTACATGCCATTCCTGCCACATAATCTGTAAAAAGGAAATGGGATTTCTGTGACATGTGAACACCGATTGTTTTTGAAGATAGCCCACACCTGTTTAATAGAGTGTATGTCCAGGGATTGACCTGGCAGGAGCAGAATTGTAATGTCCAAGCTGCCTTCATATCTTTATGTTACAAGGGCATTTTGAGTTGTATGGTTCATTAAAATCTCTTTAGTGGATGGTTCCACAACCAGCAAAAAAAAAAAAACACAATCTAGAAAATGTAAAAGCCTGGATACATCTGATAAAAAGCCAGGAGAGTATGATAGTATTTATTTTTCCACAGCTTTTGCACGGGATAAGGAGTGGTTTGCATCTCAATGTTTGTTTTTTCACTGCTGTGAAGATAAACTCTGATGATTCTTTCAGATACTGTAGAAAATGAAAGTTTAATCCCTCAACCAAAGAATTAATTTTTTTTAGCTAAATATGAATCATACTCCAGACCTGACTCTTAAACACTTTCTTTTGCTATCGGGTCACCATGCCAATTTCTGCAGATTTGTTTAACTAAGAAAACCTTTGACATCACTTCTGGCTATTTAACACCACACAACTACCAAATATGATGTTTTGAATGACATAAGCTGTATCAGAGGAGTTTCTTGATTTTAACTGCGACTCTGTAAATGATTCCTGCATTCTGAGGGACACAGTCAAAAACTTTGTTAAAGTTAATTCTATAGTAATTTACTTCAAACCTGAATAAATCTCATTTTAGGAAAAATTTCTCAATTGGAAACCAGGCTTGTTTTTCTACAATATGTGCATCAACATTTTTGAGGCTATTGTTTTTGAAATGAACCATGTTAAAAAAGAATTAAATTTACTACTGTGATGTTGTGCCAAAAGTTTTTTTAATGTAGATTTAGGTAGAAGGATTATATCAATGACAGCCATCCAATATACTAGCTGTGAGACTCCATAGTAATGAATGTTTTGCAGATATTTCTGCTGTTACATCTGCACAGGGAGCATTACTGTCTGATCCCATTTGGATACACTACACATTTTGCCTGTTTTACTCTAAATTATGCAGTTCAGATGTTACATTGAATCAGAAAAACTTTTTAAATCTTTTCCTTAACCAAACCTTTCTTTAGAAAATCCAACTGTACTTGAGGTGTTTATATCAGTGTCTGAGTTAACATTTTATGAGTTCTTGGCTAAAATAAGGTCCTATTATTGCTTGACATGATATGCTAAGTTGCTATGATATATATATATCTATCTATCTTGTGTACTGTTACCACAGAGAAGTGTGTATCACCGTCCTTCCCCATGGAAGCATTGAAGTCCTTATAAAACTAGAGTTTATGAGTAACATTCTATCAAGCACTGAATGCAACTCCAAGAAGGCTCAATACCCAGATCTGTTGTTAGACACATAAATGTAAACAACCTCCCTCCCTCTGAGACAAACTCTAACCATTTGTATTAGCACACCCATTTGAAGTGACCCCAGAATTGGAATAAGACTCCACTTGACTGAGAAGTTTGATTGCAGGTCAATGCTGTATGGAGGTGAGACTGACTTCTGTATATCTTGTCGATACCTATCTCTCTTCCAGAGAAGTAACATTTCAGGTCACCAAAGTCCAGTCAATTGTGATCTTTCTTTCTTGCTGCTATACTGATAACTGACTTTCACATAGTGGCACCACACAAACATTTCAGGCTGAGCTTAACAGGGGCAAATGGGTGGCCACCAAATACTTGCCAATTCCCAGCACCTACAGATCCAGCATCCAGGAAGGGTTCTGAGTTCTGTGCAATTCTGGGGGCACTTTTTGGGAAACATAATGGGGGATTTTGGTTGAATAGCTTTCTGCTTGAGCCTCATAGATGTTCATCAAAGCAGACACTATGAGGAGCACGAGGTATAAATTCCTTTTTAAAAATGACATGCTGTAATAACTTGGAAATATTGAAAATGCTATCTCCCCAGCTGGTAATGATCTTCAGAGCAATATTATTGCATTGTATTAATAAATCTAGAGCATAACAATAAAGACAGACAAAGTTAGTTGACTAAGCAGGAATAAATAATAAGTCTTCTTTTATCTTTTATTGAGCCACACTACAACCACATTATCCTTGCAGATTTGCCACTCATCCTTCCATTTTCAAGCTGCTTTATACACCTCTGGGACAGCATTTATCCTGGCAAACAGCCACAAGGCACGAGACGCTCTGGACGGGACGCCAGTCCATCACAGGGCCACACAAACACAAAACACACAAACACACTCAATTTCACACCAGGGCCAATTTTCCCACATGCCAGTTAACCTATCAGTATGTAATCTGTAGGAGGACACTGGAACACCTGGAAGAAACCCACGTGAAAATGAAGAGAACATGCAAACTCCACGCAGATAGCACCTCAGGAATTGAGCCCAGGCCCCAGCTCTGTGTGCAATGCTAACCACCATTGAATTCTGAGAACACTATAAATGTATATAACTGTTAAACGACCAACAACAATTACTACCAGAGTGTAAAGAAATATTTATGTACAGTAGGCTATTGTAATACAGTGTTTAGAAAAAGAAAGCTAAGAGCAATTCATAGAGAGAATTTCATTGCTAAACACAGACTTACATTGTGTTTACTGTCTAGGACTGTAGCTGTTCTGAATTTTAAAAGACACAATAAATGGTTTTGTTGTAAGTATGAACTGGAAGAGCAGAAGGAGATCTCTTACCAAGTTAACTTATTGCTTTTTCACTCCTCTGCTTGATTTTCTACAGAGCTGGGTACAGAGCTGCAAACAGAGCAATATACATGTATAGAACAACACAAGCTGAGCATGATACATTTACTATTCTTTTGCTGTAACGTTTTTGCTCTGAAGCAGTGGAGAACACCCTCCACTGCATTCCCTGCTGGCACTGTGTTCTTCAGCTTTCTTATTTAACCTTTAACAGATGAGGCAGGAAAAAGGGCAGTTATATCACTGCAATATTGATAAATCCTGCTGTACATTCAAATTATATTCACTACAATAGTTTTTACATCCGTGGAGCACAGCACCCTGTCTCTAGTTCAAATTTCATGTTTATTTCTATTTCTTACCTCCCTTTCCCTTGTGATTCCTACACTACCATTATCATTTCCTCATATGATTAGAAATGTTTTATGTTTTATCTCAGCAGGAATTGACTCCAGAGCTTAAATACCACTTGTCACCAAAAAGATGTACAGTAGCTGTGCCCTTGCTGTTTTCTTTTCACTGATTTAAATTGTGGTTTATCATGTTTAAACTAATTTTGCACTAAAAATAAAGACAAATAAATTTCTTAGAATTTAACTGTTCAGTTGTTTGTCTTTTCAGTTTTACATACTGTAGATATTTATCTTGTATCAGGATTACTGCAGCTATGGTGTTTCCCTGTTTCTCCCTATAATAATAATTTATAATAATTGCTTACACTTATGTAGTTGTGGTCTGGTGGGTGCAAATGCAATGTATCCTATATTCCTCTGTCCTGAGCCCTCAAAGATGCCATCCATCCAAGTGTTTCACTCCAAGAGGGCTTCTGCACACACACTATGGTAGGCTACTCTGTCCTTCTATCTCCTGGAAGGTTCTGTCTTAACGAGGAATGCTGTGCCACTTTGTCAACGAGATGCAGGACTTCACACAGTTACCATATCTGTGGGCTTTTTTCATCACTGATGCTCCCAGGGGTTATTGCCTACCATGACTCTGCCTTGAAGTGTTGTTTTCTCATGCCTTGCAGAGCCTGGAAACAATACTGTTGGACCTGAGAGAGTTTGACAGAGGGAGGCCAACGACAACCAGGGCCAGGGAGTGAATGCCTTGAAGCAAAATACATGAAGAAAACTCACAAGAAAACTCACAAAGAGTGTTATAAACCTGATGTCCAGAGAGGGCCCACTGTGAAACTAAACTGGAGATTTTCCTGTGATTGGATGTAAAGCTATTTCTTTTTTAATGGTACTGTATGCTATAAAGATTCACATGCTCATGAAATGTTTGATGTCAGCATTATCTTGAGGCCATCAAGGAGTTCTTTTCCTGCTTTCTTTGGTGGGGAGGGGAATACCTCTACAATTCTGACAGGAGATATTTGGATTTCTTCCTGGAAGAGCATTGGACTATTCAGTGAACAAGTACTGTAGTAGGAAAACTGAATGGCAGAAATGGTGGAGAGTTCATTGTTATTTTCTTGATGTCTGATGCTGCTAGCTCTATATCTAATATATCTTTTTAGTATTTTCCTGATTGTTTAGTCTGTCAAAGTATACAGACTTCACAGTATGTCTTTTTTTCTTAGGATTGCACAAAAAATGTAATAAATGGTAGTCTTATAATTTTCTGTCAGGCACTTCAAAAATTGGAAACATTTCTTTGCCATCTTTCTATATTATTTCTTTCTATCAGTGTCTACTAGGGAAATGTTAAAGAACTACAGTATATGCAATTTTTCTATTTCATTCATAGAGAGCATGGCTCTGCATATAGATCACACTGGGAAAAGTCAGAATTCTTCTTGCTATGCTTTTCTTTTCTTCAGTACTGGATTTTAGTACACTTTTTAAAAACAGCCTTTTTCTTATTTCATGGTATTTTATGTAGTATTATGTTAGAGTGCACAATTTAGTCTAGGGGTGCACAACATATACTGTATGGTTAGAGAGACAAGTGATTGCTTGTTTAAAGAAACATACTAGGCATTTTTGGGCTGCACTGAGGCAATATTTCTGCATACATTGAGAACCATTGAGTGGGAAAGAAATTCAAAGAAACAATAAACTTTGTTGTATCCATATGTATCGTATGCACGATCTCTTAATCACTGAGAATTCCAGTCTTTCCTAGACAGCATCATTGCTCCATACAGTGATGTTCTCGATCATATACTGTAGGAGTGCACTGGCTGAGCATAAGTAATATTTTTAGCTTTGTTTTTTTTTGCTCTGCAAAGTGAACTCAAGCCTTTTCATTAAGAAGAGATAAAGGACACATCTGTCAGTTAATAATGAACAATTGACACACTTTGCAAAATGGCAGGATGCCTTTGCTGGTGAGAACTATGAAAGCAGTCATACAAGTGTACTCATCGATTTAAAACAGGAGTTCTGCAGCAGATTTGCTCAGTTTCTGAACAGTTTTCAGAAAACAAGCAAACTTCATTCATACTCTTAGTGGATAAATCTCTGTGGATGCAGAAAATGTTCCTGATGATGTCCTACTCAGTAATTGAAGTAATTGAATTGCAATGCTTCACTGCTCAGAAGAGTAGACACAGGGAATTGACCCTCATGCTATTTTACCAGTAATTGGACAACAAGCAGTTTCCCAATCTCTGTAGAGCACTGACAGCACTGACATTAGTCTCCATGTTTGGAAACACTTGCAGGTACATTTGAGAGCAAGTGGTCTCTCTGATGAAGCTGAATGATTCTCATGTGAGAAAAGACTGACTGATGATAACCTGCATATACTGTAGTTCCCAAAGTTGTCACTGTCAGCCTCGGAGCATCTGGAGTTAGCTAACTGCTGCAATATCTTTCACTGACCGAGTTACAATACTATTATGTTATTTTCATCATTATTATTTTACATTTATTCCTTTGCTTCTACACACAAAATGTAATGTACTGTAAATATTTAATGCTTGTGTTGAGTTTTCAGCACCAGTAACACTGTGGCTGTTGGGAAATCAGTAAATCAATCTCAATCTGTGACAACACGATCAGGCAGGGTGTCATTGCCACCATCCCATAATTAAACAGAGCTTATCTGGTTAGCAGGAGGATATTTAGGCCCAGTTCGCCATTGTTACAGTGCTTGGTCTTAGCCATGGGTTTGTAACTTGGCATTTTGTCTTTCCTGTGTTCTCTCAGTTATTCCTTAAAGGATAATGTTCCTTTCCTGGTTTAACTCTCCACTTTGTTTTCGAACTTTTGATTCCTGGGTTCCCCTTGGGCTTTGTTTTGTCTCCCGTAATTGACCTGGCTGTGTTTCTTCTCTCCAGCGCTTTGCCTTCCAGTCTATCAACCATCCTTATCAATGCAATATTTTAAACAATGTTGTTTAAAGTTTATGGAGAAGCCTTTCCACCTCAGACCACATTTTTTGGTGGTACTTAAGATGTACAGTATTACTCACTCAGATTATAAAGTCACCTGGAAAAAATCAAAAAAGAAGTTATACTGTACAGTAGGTACAGTACGTACCATAATACTTTACTAAAAGTATACTATTTTGTGATACTCTTGAAAAAAAATGCGTATTCTTTTGTAAATAAACTGTAAATTCTAGAAATGTAGAACCTCTTTTTATACGTGATATTGAAACATTTTTATACAAATAAATATATACTTGGTATTCAACACTGCCATGATTTAAAAATGTTTTTACAATTATTCCTACAGTAAGTGCTGTGATTTACTTTACAAGAAAAAAATATTAAGGAACATAAGTAATCTTTTTTCATATTTGCAAAGGTATTTGTTTCAGATTAATTTAGTAGTATTTTAACCTTTTATATGGAATACAACATTTGGGGCCAGATGTTCAGAAATCTCTTAGGTTTCTGATCACATCTGAATTCTCTAACAAACACATAGGACAGATAATTAAAATGAGTATAATTTGGAAGGTGGTAAAATGAGTTCTGAATTACAGAGCTATTTTATTTTTTTAATTTCCACAAATGTACTTTATTTTGCTGCTTGGTCAGCTGGTCTGTGTTTTGGACGTACAGTACAGTCTCCCTTCATCTAAGCAGAGAGTACTGCAACCCATATACAGTATAATCAGAAGGTGAAAAATTACACTGCAGGATTGATACATTTATGAGACAAGGTGTATTAATTCATCACAGCAATTTGGTATTTGTTCTTAACGTTCAATCACGATCCAGCACACTATTAATAAAAAATAACGTAATACACACATATGGATCATAAGCACTTTTTACACAAATTAACAAGCAATGCATTAGAGAATCACCATACAATTGTACTTTGAAAGAAAACATCACTGAGTATGATGGTAGCCCTGACACCAAATTGCAAGAAAGCTCACTTAAAATTATATCTAGCTGCAAGTTCACATTCATTGGTTCTCGCCTGCACCTTTCATAAGCATTCTATAACCAGACCTGGCAAAAGTAAGCAATGATGCAACTACATGGTAGCATTTTTAAAAACTTTAGAAGAAAGCTAACAACAAATTACATAACATTAAGCATAATTTATAACTGAATATACAGTATTCCAGAAATAACATGTAATTCAATTTTTATTAAATCTTTATATTATGGGGAATGCTTTAAAAAAATAAAATATATTGATACACAATGTTTGTTACTTTCTCAGAAATTCATAAAATAATCCTTTGAAAATTTTATTTTTATGTTCTTTATCTGTGCTTTTTTTTGTTCTGGATTCTTTTGTTGGGTGCACTACTCTTTAAATGTTTTGAATTCTCAATACTTGTAATCCACATTGCTTACATTTTATTTGTATAAAAAGGTTCTCCGTCTCTGAGAAGCAAATTGTGTTTCTTTAAATCACTTATTTTTTGTACAGTGGCATACAATAATTCCAGACTGCCTCATGTACCAATCCATAGACCATAGATGATAAAAATTATGTGTGACTTAAATCCAATGTACTGCATTTATCAACATAAGAAAGGTTATAAAGGAGAGAAGGCCATTTAGCCCACCTATCTTGATATGTTGCTAGGAGATAATTGATCAGAGGATCTAATCCAACTGCTATATATTTAAAAATATATATCTTCTTTGCTTGTCATTTACAGACTGTGCCTCACAGTTAAGAGTGATTGCCTACCATAGATCAGAAGGTGATTGATAAGCCCAGTTTGGGATCTGCACACTTTCTATCAGGCTGAGCAGGTATTACTGTACTCTAGAAGATCCTTATCGATCTCCTAAAGATGATCCCACTAGATACAATCATTCAGTTAGGAGTAGTGAGGCAGACTAGTCTCCTTCCCAAAAAAGGGTTGAGCATAGACTTAAAATTGGTTGCTCATTTGAAGATACAGTTGGCAAAATGCGCTTATAACTCAACCCAGGTGCTTGGCAATTCAGTTGTAACAGCCATCTATGTGCAAGATTATAGCAAATAGTTTCCACACATCACTATCCTGCTCCTTTTGCATTTGACTGGTCGCTGATGGAACTGGGAATTGTGTACCTGTGTGTGACAACTTTTGTTGTGTCGCATACTTGCTTCATCACATATTGTTTATTGACAAAACGTGACCTTGAAAAAAAAGGCATCGGGACCTAGATGGCTGGAGGTCTCATTGTACTGAAGTCTTAATTTTCAAGAAATTAAGATACTGTATTTCCATTGCTACACTCTCACCTATTTTGCCTCTGTGCGTGTTGCCAAAGCCCCCTTTTCTGAATATGGCAGATGCATGAATACTAATAAAATGTTTCCAGGAATCTCAATACTTGATAGAACTGACCCTGCATTAGTCCATGGGGAGGATAAAGGATGGATTTTGTACACCTTATTAGAGCACGTTCCTCTGAATAATCTGAATTGATCAATTATATACTTTAAAATACAATATATACAAGTATGGTTGCTATGGTGCTGTATCTCAGCACCTTTCATCTACTGTACATTTTACATTTTCATTTCCTGGCATTTGCATTTTTGCAGACTGCATTTATGCATCCAGAAAAGTGTTTAATCCATAAAGTGTTTTCAGTCCATAACGCCCTGGAAACTTTGTTTAGGTTCCATATAATAGCCGTTGATTCACTACAGCACTACCTTTCACTACTATTATAGAGATTCACTGCAGTATTTACTGTACCTGTTTTTACTACAGTTCACATTATCATTTATGTCTTCCTCATGGATAATTACATTTAAATCTTCTTACAACACACTACAGAAATGAACATGAAACAGAAAGTTAAGCAAAATATGTTTGTAAGTTGTATTATTCCAAGACATCAGCTATTTTACAGATCTCTCCTTTGTTTTTATTGTTTTGCATTCCTACAAATTGAATAAGATGGACTGTTGAATTATTAAAATAGACTTGGTAGAGTTGAAGGCCAACTGAGCTCTTTCACAATTAAAACTCTCTCAAAGAGCACTGCTTTGTAGAACTTTGTGCAACTCTTTATAAGAACATATACTGTATGTACCAGTTTTGTGAGTTTGTTAATCTCCAAGGCATATGTCCCTCACAGGCAGATTTATCATCAGCTTGTCACTCACTGCCCTAAGCATGACTAGAAATACAGGCAATGTGGTCTTGGAGCAAATTCTGTTAAATCTAGGGACATGGGGGTACTACTCTCCCAGAGAACTTAAAGAGAGACATCTAAAATGTACCACGCACCCCTGAGGGTGATGCCAGAGAGTATTTCTACATTTGCCCAGTTTGCAAGTGGAATTGCATCAAAAACAAAACTGTCCTGAAGGCAGATTTGCCTGGGAGAAAGATCTGCCTGAGAGGCTAAATTGATTTGCCAAAAAAAGCATACAGCTTTGAACGTCAGATGTGATAAATATTTAACACAAGTAAAATGTTGTCTTCAATTCCAGTTTTGAAATTTTCTCAGGAAGAGTAGGTTATGCATTAATGCATAAGCCAATAGCAAATCAAAGGTATCTTACTGAGTAGAAAAATATGGAAGAAAAATGGAAGACATTTTAAAATCTCTTAGCAAGGATTTTTAAGCCACTGCTTCCTAACCCTTTGTGAAGTGAGGTGTTATGATTTTTGATTGAAAATCAATGTATTTTTCTGAATATGTACTGTATTTTTGTTTCAGCTGGGAGAAAAATATAAGCATTAATACAATAGATTTTTTTTTAAATTACAAAGCTTTAAACACAACCTATTTGGTGAGTGGTACAAATGAAGATTTCCAAATGAGCTTTAAACATGAAACTGGGATTTCTTATCACACATTAATTCCTCCTAGTAATGGTGGTTCAGTGGTTAGTATTGTTGCCTTACTGCACTGGGGCACTGGGTTCAATTCCAGACCTTTGGTGCTATCTGCATGGAATTTATTCTACCCGTGGTCCCTTGTGGTTTAGCCGGGTGCTTGGATTCCTACCAAAAATCCAAGGAAATACTGGTTGGTAAATCAGTTTCTGGGAAAATTGGACCTGGTGTGAGTGTATGTGCCCTGTGATGGACGGGTGTCCCAACCAAGATGTATCCCACCTTGTGCCCATTGCTTGCCATAGGATAGGATCCAGCTCCTTTGTGACCCTGTATTCCATAAAGTGCTTAGAAAATGAATGGATGGAATTCCTCCCAGTAATATTGTAATCATTCCTCCTCAGGTAAAAGGGGGAAAAACCTAACAGTTCCACAGAATGCTTTAGTAAGTCAATTGAAGATAAACCAATAGCCTTTACATACAGTACGACTGCTGTGACAAGTTCTAAGTTGTAAACATGAATACATTACATTTTGGAATTAAGTCATTTTTTATTAAAAGGAGCCACTTCAAGCTCCACCTTAAAGTTAGTGCAGTATGCCTTTATACTATATATCTGTAGTGAGGAAGGTTATAAATAAATAGAAACTAAAATGACCCCAGTGCTGCCAGGATTGATCTGTCTTCCAGCATTGTGCCTAAAGCACAACGTGTGTTTCAGTCTTGTGTTCTTTTGAAATCTCTGGATAGATGCATAAAATGGTTTCTGAACTTAGCTCTCAGTTGCAGTGTTGCCTGGGCATGTTACTACAAAAGAGAAGCCTTGTTTAACCCTGAAATTATTTCCACCTGTTGCAAAAAGGCAATTTTCAATCCATTTGTTGAACCTCAGCTTTGGTTAGTTTTCATTGTTTCAGAGAGAAAATAACAGATGGATAAAATGAAGGTAATAAAAGTTAAAAAACACTCATATTATCCCCTTCCCCATTTGCACCTTCCTTGAACACAATTATATTATACAGTACGTGATTAAAACATTATTTACATAGTACAAAAGAATGAAGTATTCAGAAATAAAAGTATTTTGAAAAAAAAAATGCCCCCTACCCAGAATGTGGGAAAAAAGAAAAGCAACACAGCTCACTGGGGATTTTATTCCCTGTGCATTTATTTGAGAAAAGCAATTTCAATTTCAGAGTAAGAACAGTCCCAACACAGCAAGCACAACTGTTGTTAAATGAATTTTGTGTAGGCATTCCTGTTGCAGTATCTGGACCCATGAACTATCACTCCAGAGCTTATTAGAATTCCTACAGAGCTCCTCAGACCCTTACATCTTGAGAGCATTTCTTTCCTGTTCTTCAGAGTTATATGCCTCGTATACTGTATGTCAGCTTGGGTTTTCAAAGAACTAGAGGAACTTGTTACTTAGTACATATAGTGTCACAGAGGATGAATAACATGCTTCACCGCTAAAAACAAATAGACATGTCCGTGACAGCGCTTCGGAAACCAGAGGTTAGGCAGGTGCAGCCAAAGAGCTCTGCTCTTGAGAGTGTATGTGATTTATTGTCATCATGTAGCAGTTGAACACAAAAGCAAAAACAGAAACAAGGGAAACATTTAAATCAGTTTTAAACAAAATATACATCCATTTCTAAAAAAGAAATTGCAGGCAAGGCTACAACCCATTCAATAAGACTAAAAAACAAGATGACTATGTGACATTACAAAAATTCAAAAATCAGAAAAACTCAGAATTGAAGAATTAATTGCACAATAATGAACAATGGAAAATGCCTGAATCACAAGATGAATGTCTTGTTTAAGGTCTTTAGAGTTATTAGTATCAGTCAATTTAACTATAGTGTCTTGCGAAAGTATTCACCCTCTTCCAATTATCTCCCATTTTGATGAATTAAAAATGGAGCAATATTTCATTTGGATAAATAATTACTATAGTTAAAGTTACCAAAGTAAGATATTTAATTCCTTTTCAGAATTTAAACATGTTGGATATTTTGATAAATGTTAAAAGTTCTTATGTTAGTTGTGACTTTTGATGTGACAACTGAACAAACTGTCTGCTGTGGTTTTATTAGTGATGTACAATACTGTAATTGAAGTAGTAGATGAAACCTCACCTTTGAAACTGCTACACTTGTTAAAAAGTACACGGAAGAAGATAAAATGTAGAGATGTGAAAGAAAGCACTCAAAGATGAATAAGATTCTCTAAAATAAAAGGAATATAATAAACTGCAAGGACAGGTAAAAAAGAATAGCAGAGAGGTCAAGAGAGAAATAGAAAGGAATATTGCAATAGCGGCTAAATTTTTTATTCCATTATAACAATTTTGAAAAATTGTAAAAAGAACATGAATTAAAGTGTCAGAGGTAAAGGTGATCTAAATGATGACTGGTAAATACCTTGAGTATTAAATTAATATTTCACTCAGGTGTTTATCAAAGAAGGAACAGACAATAGGCTGAGGAAAGACAAAGCTGTGTTTTAAATAATAATAGTTCTGGAGTGTCAGAAATGTTACAGGTACTAGAAGCACTTACAATTACAATTAAATATCCTAAACCTGGAGGTTTTCTACCAATACTAACTTTAGAAACAAGAGAAGACCATAGACCATTAACAAAACACTTCCAAGACTCACTCAAGACAAGGGTAATGTCCATAGACTAGAAAATCGCTGATATAGCATGCATAAATAATGAAAAAAACAATAAGTCTTACTTATATTACATATATTATTAGAATCAATAAATAGAAGTGAACTTCTGTAAAGGATCATCTACTGTATATGAATGTATGATTCCTTTGTGGATAGTCAACATGGATTAGGAAGAAGGTTGGTAACCTGTTAGAATGTTGAAAAATCAAGTGCATCAATGGATACAAATATTTGTTATGAAACATAAACTGTCCATATACAGTAAGATGATTTTCAAGAAGCTACTTCTAAAAATATCATACAGTAGGTATTTATGTTGTCAGATCATTTACATCTTCCATACAATGTGGTGAAGCAATAAAAGAGGCAAACAGAGTTTTGGGATATACTGTATAGTCAATTGCACATAATTTAAATAAAGCGACTCTTCATTTAGAATATTAGGTCCATTCTTGGTCACCATGCTACCAAAAAGAAATTGGTACACTTCAAACCAATGAAGTGTAAACAGTTTAAGAGGAGTTAAAGGAATGTCCTACACTGATACACAAAAGAAATCAAACCCCTTTGTCTTTAGGAAGGAAGACCATGAGGGAACCTGATTTGGGCATTCAACTCAAATCATCTAACAATATGAACACAATGTGTATCAGGATTAACAGGAAAAAATAAACCAGACACAAATGGAAAATTCAAGGAAGTTAATTTAAAACAGTGCAAGGAGCATTTCTTACACAGAGGTCTGTAGTATTGGACAATTTGTCCAGCTAATTAACATTGGCACATATCCTTAAATCTTTCAATAAATAACTGGATGTTGTATTCATATTAGGTAAAGTAGCTGCTAAGAGCTGAGTGAGCTCTTTGGGTCCTCTAGTCTATTTTCGAATGTTTCATATTTTTCTGACTTAAGCTGTTTTTAATCAGTTATCACACATTCATTATTTTTTCTTGATTTAATTTGTTGCATTTAAAAAAATGAGGCAGTATACACTTTGATGATACAGTTTTAGAGTATATTGTAAGCCCTGTTAATTTTTAAATAAAATGAATTTATATTTTTATTAATTGAAGTAAAGTGTTCACTATAGCTTTAAGACCTCACAGGCCTCAAAATACTGTTTACTTTATCAGTATAGATACTAATAACCTTCTTGTGCTTTGGTGTTAAAAGGATGGACAGTACATTAAAAAGTCATCAGATCTGCATATGGGCTGTGAAAAGAAAAAAAATAATTTCCAAACATACATTTTTTTTAATAAAGTGTCAGAGAGGAAAGAGGCATAACCTACAATGGATCTTAAATTATCCAAATCACTAGAGAGCTTAGAAATAGGGATCTGAGAAAGTGATAAGCATTCATAAGTGAAATGATTTTCTTAACTTTTTCATTTCCCTGAAACTGCACTGAAATATTAGATTCCTGCTTCTCTCAAATTGCTTTTTGGTTGTTCAAGAGCAAGCCTGTGTACACTTTTAAATAATCCATATATAGATAGGATGGTAAGGACAATTTAATGAAGAGAAGAAATGCTTTATAACTTCAGATATGAAATATCTCTGCCATAAATCTCAGGAATGGTTTGAAGGCTTTGCTATCTCTAAGTTATTGCATCCCCTCTCTTTGGGGGTTAATAAGGTATAGCGCAACAATTACCATTTATTTTCCTTTTCTTCTATATGTTTGGATCTTTTTTCTGCATTCAGTTATAATATACGTGGCAGTGCCTGTCATAACTGAATAACTTAGTCAACTTAGACACAGTCAGGAGTTGCAATAGATGTACTGTATGTTAAAAGCATCAATAATTTAGTCATAAGAACATAAGAATGGATGAAAATAAACGAAGGCCATTGGGCCATTCTGGCATATTTGATTACTAATCATCACTTCCTACTTTTTTTGAAGAGTATTTTTCAAAAGTGCTGGCGCGGCGGTGCTGTTGTTAGCATTGTAAGCATTGCTGCCTTGCTGCACTGGGGCCCTGGATTTGTGGATTTCTGGATCTGGGGTGCTACTGTATCTCCATGGAGTTGGTATGTTCTTCCTTCCTTTGTATGTTTCCTCCAGGTGTTCTTGTTTTCTTCCACAGTACAAAGATATACAGTACTGGTAGGTTAATTGGTTTCTGGGAATATTGGCCCTAGGTGTGAGTGTGTGTGTGTCTGTGTGTCTGCCCTGAAGTGGAATGGCATCCCATCCAAGATGTACATTACCTTGCTTTGCACTTGGTGCTTGCTAGAATAGGCTCTGGCTCTCCCTCAGCTCTGAATTGGAAGAAGCATAAAGAAAATAGATGGATTTTTGAAGAGTAAAAATAAAACATAGAATTGGCATTCTGAAATGTTTGTGTGACACTCTTTGCTAATTAAATATTTTATAAATGTCCTGAAAATATTGCATTTAGGGTTCACATTCATATTGTATATCTTTACATGTTAACTTTTCCAGACAAGCTATGGTTTGGGGTGCAGTCGGTAGGAATCTGGACTCATAACCTGAGGGCTCTAGGTTTATATCCAGATGGGGCCTTTACCTATGAGTCAGACACTTGACGCAAATTGTTGCAGTAAAATGCAGATTGCTTTTTACATTTATATAGAGCTGTTCATCTCAAGGATCTCATAGGATTTTACACTACCCTCTTCATCCACCACAAAAACGCAGCTTCCATGTAGGGAAGCCATTATGTGTCAGCAGCACCTCTATACAGCATTTCAGGTGAGGAACAGCTAGAATAGAAATGTCAATCTTGAATGTTTATTAATGCATAATTTGAGAGAGAAGAAACCAAGCTTGTCATCTACAATCTTTAATTCATCTTGAAAACAATTCTCAAAATGTGACCACAACAACTAAAGTTAAACTATACTAGAGCAGCCAGTATGAACTATAATAAATAATAATAAATAGTCCATCATATTAACTAATGAAATCATATTTACTAATTAAATTTATTAATAACAATTGTCTCATTGTTCCCAGTCATGAACATAATTATTCTCTTTACACATTTATAACAGTAAAATCTTGCTTATACAGTATATTATATTAATAAATACAGTGTCTATTAAGGCTTACTGTTATCCTACAAGAAAATGGTTAATATCCCAGCAGAAAACTCTTACAGTATATCATTGTATCTGAATATATACAATCTGTTATAGAATTAAACTGTAATAATTACTTAAACATTAATAATAACAGAAAAAAGTATTTTAAAGTGAATAGCTAAATTGCACTACCTGAACTATGGACTAAGAAACTTTGAAAACATTGCCTCACTTCATCATTTACCAGTAAATTGTTTATCCATGTTAGGGTTAGGGCAAGAAACATAAGGTGGGAAGCAGAACTGAACTGAATGGAAAGATGGTCTACTGCAGGGCCATGAAGAACTGGGCAGTTTGGAACAGCTAAGCAATCCTAGATAGCAGATGTTTAGTACAAATGCAAATGCCAGGCAATGACCCTATTTGAAAATATCTAACTCTTATAATCCTAGTTTCACACCTAGTTTTAAAAATACATTCATACCATACTAATTCATTAATTCATAATCATCAATGAAAGGAGGCGATTTTTGGTTATACTCATGAACTCAAGTTCCAAGAGGTCACAGCACAGTTCATTGAAGGATGGAAGTGCGTTTTAATTTGTTACAGAAAAGGCCATTTCCAGAGAACACAATATATCATAAAAGGTGCATATACTGCACCCATACACTAACAAGCAGCTTTTATACTTCACACCATCTCTTTCAGTAATGCTGTGTTTAAGAGCAAGACTCTTGCATATGCATTAGAACATATATTAAGATTTCAATACAAAGTACAATGGCTATTTTTGACAGCAGTTATCCCTGCCTTCCAGTTACTCTGGGATATCAGATACCTTATTCTGTAAATTAACCTGTGCCTGTGTCTTCCAGAGCACATACTGTAAATCAGATTCTACACTCAAATGTTCTATTTTTTATTATGTATCACTGAATCAATCACTAAGTGGTTAACACAAACAAACTGCAAGTAGTAATGACTAATCGATCCCTAAAATTATATTCTAGGGTAATTGACCACATTGAATGAAGAAAACAACATATGTTAACAAATCACATTCTTGCCCTTCTTTGAATGACACCCTTTGTGGTGGTCCAATGCCAAAAGAAACTGGGTATGCCATTTATTCAACCTATGCAAACAAATAAGATTAATTAGATTAATTAAAACTGTGACCAACATTAAGTACAATTTATGAACTTGACTAGTGATGAGCAGCTGGGATCTACAGTATTTAATTTCTGATTAAGTTTAATCCATTGCATGTGTCTGCTCTTCAAATATTTACTGACTACTGTACTGTATGTATCGGCTCTTATTTCCCAAGTTTCAAGGTGCCCGCATTGCTTCATACCCATTGCAATTCAAAAGTTCCATTTATAAGAAAATATCCAGAAAGCTGAGAGTAAAGCATCCCTATTCCATTTTATTTTTAATATTTTCAATATGGTCTCACAGCACCATGTGTTTCAAGTTAACTAGGTTTTGTAGCTGCTATGGATAGGACACTTCTCTAAAGAAAGAAATGTACAGCCCAAGAGGTTTTCTACTATTAATAATTCAAATGAAATAAATAAATCTTTGCAGCTTCTTTTTTGTTGCACACTGAAACAACGAACCCTTTGAGATGTTTATATCCCTTGACATTCTCTGGAGCCGATTATTTCTGCAGTTTGAATTACAGCAGTTCTCCTTGTCAATACTATTTCAAAGACTGGAACCACACCGATGGCTCAGTTTGTAAGCCACTTGGTTAACAACCATTTAAGTTTATTTATTCTTTATGTTTTTGAAGCATGCACATTTTTTAACTCGGAAGAACTGAGAATGAAGTCAGTACTCTGTATTTATGGAAATACTTGTTTGAAA
Source organism: Lepisosteus oculatus (assembly GCF_040954835.1). Classification (NCBI taxonomy): domain Eukaryota; kingdom Metazoa; phylum Chordata; class Actinopteri; order Semionotiformes; family Lepisosteidae; genus Lepisosteus; species Lepisosteus oculatus. Next base: position 39,624,954 of record NC_090696.1, on the reverse strand, counting down.
CTAGAGCTATTGGAAGCAGGACAAATAGAACTCAACTGATTAGAAATCTGTTTTATTGCTTTGACTTGATTAGTTGTGAAATTTGTTTTATTTTGTAAATCTAGCTACATGAGTTCAAATGATAACATTCAAAACGATGAAAATCAAAAAGTGTTTATTCACTAAAGTCTGACAGTGGCATCATTTCATTCACTGGTATAACTGTTTCTGAGAGAACCTGTTGCTTTGCTCAAGCAATTCAGTACATTTTAGTAAAGTGAAAATCAGGATAAGGTTGGGCCTTCTTGTTTTTTCTGGGTTTCTTTCTGCGTTATCTAAGCAGAGCTATCTGACTTCTTTAAAGGAATTAAGCTCTGTATTTTCATCAGTTAGAAAGGTAATGTACAGTGACTCCTTGTATCATATCTCTCATGAAGTTTTCCACTAAACTGCATTGTTTCTTTACATTTGCTCATTCCAAATGCGGGTATAAAATACAAGCAACAACCATAACAAAAACGATTTATTATTTCATGGTTACAAGATGAACAAACTCGCTAATCATTTCCATCTAAATAAGATTCAGATAGATTCCTGTCTGAAAAACAAATCAATTGTCATGTCATGTGAACATCTTCAATTTGCAGAAAACAGTCACAAAATGCTACTGTATATTAAGTGAAAATGGGTTATACAGTACCTTTTAGAAGTTTGTTAGTTATTAAATACAAAATCCATTATGATCATTGTTTAATGTTGACTTTTTATTCATGTTAACTTTTCTTTGTCAGAAAAGCCATAAACTTATAGACTCCTTTGTTTTTGAGAACATGGTAAGAAATTTAATTTTGACTAGTCTTATCTTTTATGCATTTAAACAAAACAGAAGTCTACTGCATATTATGGCAAGAAAAAATATTTATTTTGTGAATATCACCTCTACAAAATAGGTAATTTAATGACTGTAGCCTTCAACACCTGCTCACCTCATCTTCCCTGTCATGAAAAAATGTAATATGCCTACTACTGGTTTCCACAGAGACCTGGAGGCAAGGAAACAACTTTATGAAGCATGTCCAGTGAAAACATAACAATTTCAAGATCATTTAAACCAGTCACTGCCACTGGGTTAGGTGCTCAAGCTTTCATTCTACATAATATTAAAATAATTTCCTTTGCATTCAACAGGTCAATTGTACAGTTACAAACAAAATTCTACAGACAAATAGCAAATGTTGAGAAATTTGAATAGTTATTACATGTAATCTTATGCACAAAATATAAATGACCTTTTTCAACAAAGGACTATTTCATTTACAGTAAGAGTCCAAGAGAACACCTTGTAAAAAACATCTATATAGATAATATTGCACTTGGAAATGTTTCTGATAATATTACAGATATTTATATGAAACTATGAGCATGTGAAAGTATTTATTAGAAAACGAAAAGTACAAGCTAAATTATTTTAGTTACTGTATAAAATAACTGTATCACCCTATTGTGTATAATTGTTGTCTTTTAACTGTGTGTTTATCTTAGTATTTGTTTTCTGTTCCAACACTAGAAATGCCTGTTTATATAAGGCTTCTTAGTCCTGAAGAGTTCAATGTGTATCATGTTCAAATGTTGCATTACACTTGGCCAGTTGCATATTCTGAAAAAACAGGGGCCTGTTTTTCATCAAATAAGTACTTTGGGGGTGTGCCTGGAATAGTGGTTTGAATCTGGGTTGCATCTATCTATTGTATCTGCTACTTTGGTGTCCTAATGAGATCAGTGATCTTGGTATCTCATAAGCCAGTGGTTCTCAAACTTTTTGGACCAAGTACCACCCCTAATCCAAACAAAGCATCCAAGTACCACCTACAAGTCATCATCTCATAGGAACCCCAGAAATTCTCAATGACCAACATGAGTGTGCGTGCACACACTCCCACATACATATAATAAATATTATAATAATAAACTGATAAAGCGCCTTTAAATGTGGCTTCTTAAAGCATTTTACAGAAAAAAACAGTAACAACAACAAATAAAAATAATAAAAAGCACCCTTTCAGTGAGAGGGGTGAGCCTGTTTAGTCGAGCAAAGCAGATGTGAATTCATTTTTCGAGCCTTGATACAATTCACAACAGAGTCTAACAGATTTCAAATCGTCAGGCATTTTCTTGATGGCAAAGCTCTCGTGGTGAATGTTGCAATGCGTCCATTAAATTCTGGAGCAACCTCTTTAATTCATGCAACAGGTCAAGCTGTTTAGCAGCTTTTTTTCCACAAATAATACGTGTCAGCTCTTTTGCCAACGGTAAATAAGGTTCTTCAAAAATAGTGTGGAGCTTACCTGCTTTAGCAATCTGCAAGCTTGCATTTTTCCCCGTTTCCGTTTTTATTTCCGTATTTATTTTAAGTTTTTATTTCATGCGCATGGGAGCGAAACGCAGAGACACTCTGTGTATTTTTCTCAAATTAATTTAGAACAGTTCTTAAATATTTTTCTGTTATCTATCACGCTTTCCTGTGCTCACAAGATTACAAGCGTTAGTAGCACGTATTTCTATGCATTCCTGTGTTTACAACATTGGCATTGTTCCAAAATCACGCACATTTTCCTACCTCCCCATTTGCTGGAGATAGTTTTTTTTTTAAATACAATTGGTCACTTCATCCGTAGCACGCATTCCTATAGAGTGGTATAGGATTACAGAGTATCTCTTGTGTCCACTGAAGTATTGGCGTGCACTGTATCGCAGTACGTAGGCTGCGTATTCGACACGTCTTAAAATAGAAAATATGAAAACCATCCAGATTTTTCAGCGCACACAACAAAGTTCTATGGATCATATGGCGTACCAGCTGGCGGCGCTCCACAGTTTGAGAACCACTGACATAAGCCATTGAGCTGCAGAGTTTAGAGGGGCAGAAAGCAACAGGTCTCATAGCATAAAATGACTGGGTTACACTTTATATGAATGACCCCTTCTGTAGACAATATAACCCCTTCATTGAGTTGTATGCATAGGGCCCGGAAGGAACTGCTACGTGATATCTGTCTTTTAGAAGAGTGACCATTAACAATTCTGAATATAGTTGTATCACGTTGCTGTATATAACCTCAAATAAGGCAATATAAAGCTAATATGCAGACTACATAAGAAAGCATTCTAACAAAACTATCAAAATGTGTAACGTGGTGGACTGTTAAGGTCTTTTTAGTAAAAATCATTGAGGGTCTCAGGTGATGGGTGACATGTGTTAGATAAAGCTTTTTTTGCTCAAGCTGTTCTTGTGGTGCCTAAATGTTATTGTTTTAACAATGCAATGCTGACAGAGTACTTAGGGTTACTGTTGTGTTGGGTAATAAAACTAAAGAACAAATGCTGTCTGAAGTATAATGCTGTTAATGTATTGTATAGGCAGTTCTCTGTGATGAGTTTCTTTATTGATGGTTTTGTCAGACCAGAGTGTTTTATAGAAACAGACACATTTCTTCCTTCAGAATCAGAATCCTTCAAATAACTACAACTTTTCTGTATGTCATTGTACTGTATACATAATTGGTCTTGTACTGTACTTGGGTAATACTAAAAGTTTGCATTTTCACATACTGAAAAGGAGACTTTTATCCAAGCATTGTATTTTCATGCTTTTCTATTCTAGCTTTTATTCCATCTTCCTGTATGTTCCTGTATCATTTTTGTGATTAATCTTGCAACATTCTGAGTGTTTTAAATACACATTTGATTTAATTCCAGTATGTGTTGGTAGATTTGAAAATTTCAAATTCTGTTGATATGCTTTTTTTTTAAAGCAAATAAACTAATATGAAAATCAAAATCTCAGCTTCTGTATTCCATCTGTCTTCTCTCAATTCTGAAGTATTTTATATGATCATTGCATTCTTTTTTCAAGACTCTTGTAAGTTGTATCATTACAGTATATGACCAAAGAAATAAAACTGTAATTTTATAAATTCAGTACAGTTAATTACATTTCTGCTTGACATTTATTTTTTCTTGTTTTCTGTGGAATCAAGTTCAGAACTCTATGCAGAACCCTGACCCATTCGTGTTCTGTAAATATGAAATATGTAAACCTCTGTGTTAGCTATATTTTTAGTTAGAACATTGTTGTGATGTGAGCTGGTTCAGACTCCCGTGTAGTGCGTATTTAGGACCCCATGCAGATGATAAAATCCGGAAGAGACTGGAGAAGGACAACAGGGAAACATGGCAGGATCAGGACAGGATGACTGACAGAGGGGCGTGACGGCAGTGTTCTGGTGCTCGGGTGGTGTGCCGCAGGCGAACATGTCCAAAACAATCCTAAAGGGAAAACCAGGAAGCAGTCCAAAATCCATTATCGGGAGATCCAACCAAACAGACAAGGGAATGGGAATGAAGGAATTAACTAAAAGTTTTACTAAAAGTTTGTATTATATCTTGTTGACTATGTATTTCTTTACTTATATTTTACTAACTACATCTCAGGATGTCTGGTCTCAAAAGATAACATAGCCACATGATGTGTTTACACATAGCTGACATAGTTCTCAGGGAAATAAATAAGTGTCCTATCCTGGAACAAATGATCTATTCAGCAGAAGGGGCTGCTTGTATTGCAAGCCGACAGTAAAGAAAATACATGTACTGGTCAGCTTTTTAGAATGACCATATATAGCCACAATGCAATCAGAGAGTCATGTGGGAGTGTATCTTGTATCGTTTGTTTCACTGTATAAAAGAGTACTGTAAGCGTTCTCTTACAAACACCAGACTCCCATATGCATGCACTTTCAACACACAAACTCTTGGCTAATGCCCTTTGTTTGGCACAACAGGGATGAAGAAACAGGAACAAGGAAGTTAAAATCCTAATGGAGCCGGGTGCTCCGAGTCCCGGACTCATTTGATTAGGATGCTGGGGAATAAGACCTTCCCTCGGGCTACCCATGAGCCCGGGGGATAGGCAGGCCTTGTGGCATCAATCTTTCAATACCGAGCCCTGAAACCCGGAGACGCCAAACTTAAGTAGTGACAGGATAATAGGAGACAGGTGCACTTAATAATGAAACTAAAATGCAAAAAGGTCGGAGCGTCCTTTAGAAGAGGGATGACGACTGTGACAATCGTATCTAAAATGGATGGATACTGAACAGGTCCTTCCACAAGCAATGAAAAAACTAAGCAGAATTTTCTTTCAGGATTTAATATACAGTATATACAGTATACAGTATGTCCATGACTATAAAGTTTGATGAATTGATGTTACTTCTACTACTGATACTTATTTTAACAAAGCAATGTTTCAAATTGCTTTACTAAGAAAAAAAGCTGTAATTGTTTTGGAGAATCTGACTTTATATGAAATATTATCAAGTAATACATACAGGCATATAACTTTAGAATATCTTCAAAAGGGAGTTTTATTGAATTATATCCTTTGCACTTTGAAAGTGTGAACTTGGGGAACAGAATGTCTATGGACTGGATAAAATATGTGTTTATAAATAAAATGGAAAAATCATTCTATCACGGATCTATCATTATTATGGATTGTTTTTTATTGTTGTCGTACTTCAGAGACACTTCAGGTGATGCAGTCTATCTCTTACTGAAAGGGTTGTCCTGTAATGTCTGTTGGTTTTTAAGTTTTGTTGAAGCCCTTAAACAAAGCAGGCTCAGTGTCTCTTTTTTAATCTTAATGCACAGTGGGCTAAACTGTCATATCTAAAATTTGTCAAAGAAAGCACTGAAAAGGAACGTATTTATTCTCACAGAGCCCTAGAAAGCATGAATTATTTATCTCTAGAAATCCTTCCAGTGTTTGCATGAAAGACATCCCGTTATTAAAAGTGAATGCTCTTTTCCTTCATGTCAATAATACACAGATCAGAAGAGACGAGTTGTAAGATGTTTTCGTCCATGGAGAACTAAGCCGCCTCTGTATGTGACTCTCGTCAAAGAAAAGAAATTAACAAATACCCATTATGATTGATATTCTGTTTATTAGAAGATGCACTGTTATGTCTACAATATCAAAAACAAGGTTTCACAAGGGACAGAGACATCCTTTGTACTACAATTAGGAAGGATATGTAAATCCAGTATTTGCATGAAACTCTTGTTTTTATGAAGCTGCTTAAGAAAAAAAATATGTGTGACAGCACATAAGAATCCTCTGTTTTGAAGATTTTTCTAGCAGTTTAGTGTGAGGAATGTACCCTTAGAAAAAAATAACACAAAACATACAAATTATTTTTCCAATACTGTTTTCAACAATATAGACCAAACATATTTACTTCAGATGACTAAAGAGAAAATACAAATGTGTTGTTTGACCAATCTCTGCTCAAATGGACATGCTAGATTATCTAGCCAAGAAACACATCAAACCTCATTGGGACAAATCTCAGTAAATCACTTTCCACAGTTCTTTGTATCATTCGTGTAGAAATCAGAGGGAGATAGTCATATTAAAGAGTAAAATCTAGCAGTCGTTCATACTGTTAAAGAAAACTCGCTTAGGAAAATATTGCAGTCAGGTGAAACCTTTTGTGTTCTCAAGTGCATGACATACAGTAGGCAGCCTGTGATCAGTTAAAATTTATGTTGCTGTGAATGAAACCCTATATTCTGCAAACGACAAATTACTGTCTTAGTCCAAAAATATTAATCAAACTATTCAGTATTCATGAATAATCCATATAAAGAGCATGAAAGTAAAACTGTAATATAAAAATTATTCTTTAATAATTAATTTAAAAAATATACGAGGACTGTTGGTGAAATTAAAATGTTAAATATGAACATGACAACCATGAATTAATTGGAACATTTTTATCAATATTCATGAACTGCTCAAGAATGTTTCATTAATCAAGATTTTCAATGTAAATTACAAAAAAATATGTAAAAAATGTATGTGACAAAAATCAAGGAATGTGCATGATATAAATTAGTAATAGGCCTTTTATATCAATTACAGTACATGTTCATAGTTTTTCAACTGTGCAGAAATGGAATTAATTTTTTATCCAATGGCATAACAGTTCAGTTCATTCATGGTTTTACTGTGAGTTTGAAGGCACTAACCTGATCTTCTTAATTAGACCCACATTCTAAATAAGGAAACATAGAGTGGGAGAAACTAAAGTGCTCTGTGATAACTGCTCGTAAAATTCAAATATACTGTATGTGGAAAAATGGCAAAAGAAACTCCAAATAATACCTTAACCTAAAAGAGGAAATATCATATGTATTATAAGAGAGAAGCTTATGAAAAACAAACTGAAACAATAGAGTAAAAACTGAACCATCATGATCAGTTTTGTGATGATTACAACTGGACCTCTTCACTCGATTTGAACAGTGTGAAAGAAATGGGTAGTTTGACAGTAGTTTAGCCTAACCCTATTTAATGAGAAGTAGAAGCCAAATTAATTGTTAAATTGGCTTGTTTGGGGAGGCTAATGTTACACCTATATACTTTGAAATGAGCCAGGGAATTCCTGCAAGGGTGATGGAGGGATGGAGGGAGGGATGCACAAGAATTCAGGTCTTTGGAGGCTAAATACTGTATTTATATGCAGGAGAACAGACAGGCAAGGTTAGGGTTCAATTCTGTAGCACGGTGGAGTAATGTTCTGTAAATTTTTGTTTAGTGTCTTTTGATGTACAGATGCAGCCATTCAAAATGCGCGGGCGATACCGCATTATTTTCCAGTGCGCTGTATGCAGTCTACCGCGAGTTACCGGTAAATACCGCTAGTTACCGCAAATTCTCCTATAATACCGCAAGCAAAATAATAGTATCCGGAATTTCCACAAGGTGGAGCTAATTAAGCTCAACCTCTCATGTTTGGGCTGTCGCCATCAAAGTCTTTAACGAAGATATTACTTATAGTATTAATAATGAATGACCTTGGACAACCTGTAAGTGTAAACTCAAAGTATTGCCCTGGTCCACATTCTTTTCTTCATTGACCGTCTTTGTAAAAGTAACACCACAGCATTTCGCAATCACGCATTTGTTTCCAATCATGCAAAGTACAGTAATTTTTGAGAATCGATTCACCATGCCTTTCACATGCTCATAAAAGAGATTGATTTAGGAACATAAACATATTACCGTATGCAAACTGTACTGTATACAGTATATATATGTATATTTAATGTCTTAACTGTGCCCATTTAAGTATTGAATATTTATATGGAATTTTACCACTGAAGGGGAATCTTAGTACCTGAGCATAAAAAGAATAAGAGCATACTGCAATGCGTGTGAAGGCCATAAACAATATTAATTTTGGAACTTAAACATACAGTATATGGCTGGTCTCGGTACTTTAAAGAAAACATACACACCAGTATTCCATTTCTCCCTAAACATTTTAAGCATCGAAGTCTTTAACTAACGTGATACCGGAGTCAACAGGCATACTTTTAGAATTTGATTAAAAGGGAATATAACATGGAATAGCGTATCTCAAGAAATTAATAACGATATAATTATATTCATGTTGCAAAAAAACTGCAATGGACATAAAAACTCACCGTACCAGGCCACCACTGCATCACACAGCTGCCAGCGCACTTCACCCTGCCAGGCCACAACTGCACCACACCACACAGCTGTCAGCGCACCTCACCGTGCCAGGCCACAACTGCATCACACAGCTGCCAGCGCACCTCACCGTGCCAGGCCACCACTGCGTCACAACACACAGCTGCCAGTGCACCTCTACATACCCGACCACCACTGCATCACACAGCTGCCAGCGCACCTCACCGTGCCAGGCCACCACTGCGTCACATAGCTGCAAGCGCACCTCACCGTGCCGGGCCACCACTGCATCATACAGCTGCCAGGGCACCTCACCGTGTCAGGCCACCACTGCGTCACACATATTTCAGCGCCATATATTTCATGGATATTATGGAATATAATGGATGGATATCTTAGTTATCTTTGTAGTTCACAGGTTTGCATGCATAATTTAATTTTGAAAGCCACTGAGACATCAGGTACTACTGTTGTATTTATGAAAAAGAAACAAAACAAAAAAACATACTAACAACTGTGCCATCCTACTCCTTAGTTAATACATTTTATTATTCATAAACAGTTAACATTGTTAGCAAAATATTTTGAATTATATTTAACCCTATTTTTTCTTTAGTTTTGTATTTAACTTATTATATGATAGTCAGACTTAATGTATATTTGAACAATGAAAATATATTTTTACAAGATTTTACATTAAGCACTTAAAATTAATATGGTTAATAATAGTAAACTGTAACATGCTGTAACAAGATCGGTTAAACTGCGAAGAAAATGCTTTCAGAGAAAATGTTTCAGGTGTGAAGAACATAGATCTCCAATGCAATTTCAACCAAACCTGTTCCCACACACCCTGCCCCCACTACCATTAGAATATACACAAACATTTTAGCGTTTCATTCTGAGCAGAAGACCCTCACACCTGAAGAGTGCTGGCTGTGACGAATTAAACCGGTTTTACAGGTTTCAATCACAGACCATGTGACATGGGACTCAGTAAACTAACACACAGCGCCACCGGATTTGATAATACCTAACCAAAATCCGCAATATGGAAACAGAAACTGTGTAATTGTTGATAGATGATGTACTCGTAACATTTTTTCAAGACGAACTACAACATTTAAAAAATGACTTGTATGTACTTGATATCTCTAATCAATCCACGGGTCCCAGCACAAAACGAAACTAAAACGCATACCGTTTCGCGCTTCTTATTAGTTGCTCAAAAGTAATTTGACCGTATGAAATGCATAATATAAACCTAGAAACATATAGGTGAGCAGTACTTAAGCACTGTAGTATCGGTGTTAAGACATACCTCTCAAATACTGTAAATCAAGTTAAAAATATCTCAAGACCGATTCTGGTCATAATGAAACCATGTTTCATGTATGTTTTCTTTTTCATCTTGAAATAACTCATTTCTAAATACCCTTTTCACTGTTAACATCTTGCAGCAACTCTGCCACAAAATATACACTCTGACAGTTCATCCTGCTACCAACATTAAATAAAACAAATCTTAAGATTTCTATATTTATGTCTTTATTTAGTGGTTTCATTAGTGACAAAGGCTAAACTTTCTTGGAAAAATGTATTTTATGTGCTGCGGAAAAAACTGACTTGCTTTAACAAAATATGTTTACAAATCCTTTCACCTGGCATTTTCGTAGTTAGAAATTATGGAACGCTCTGTTAAAAGCAAGGGAGTTTTTATGTCCGTTGCAGTTCTTTTGCAACATGAATATAATTATATCGTTATTAATTTCTTGAGATACGCGATTCCATATTATATTCCCTTTTAATCAAATTCTAAAAGTATGCTTGTTGACTCCGGTATCACGTTAGTTAAAGACTTCGAAGCTTACAATGTTTAGGGAGAAATGGAATACTGGTGTGTATTTTTTTCTTTATAGTACCGAGACCAGCCATATACTGTATGTTTATGTTCCAAAATTAATATCGTTTATGGCCTTCACATGCGTTACAGTATGCTCCTTTTTTTTATGCTCAGCTACTAAGATTTCCCTTCAGTGGTAAAATTAGATATGAATATTCAATACTTAAACGGGCACAGTTAAGACATTAAATATGCATATACATACTGTATACAGTACAGTTTGCATACGGTAATATGTTTATGTTACGCGATTAAAAAATAAATAAATAAAACTTAAAGGTCCAGCACCAGCTGGATTCGAACACACAACCTGCCAGTTGGTAGTCACGGACCTAGACCAGTAGGCTAGAAGACAGCTCGCATGAACAGGCAGGCGAAACAGCCCTACACAGCCCTGCCGCAGTACACGGATATAATCATACTGTTATTAAATTCTTGAGATACGTGATTCCATATTATATTCCCTTTAAATCAAATTCTAAAAGTATGCTTGTTGACTCCTTTATCACGTTAGTTAAAGACTTCGAAGCTTACCATGTTTAGGGAGAAATGGAATACTGGTGTGTATTTTTTTCTTTAAAGTACCGAGACCAGCTATATACTGTATGTTTACGTTCCAAAATTAATATCGTTTATGGCCTTCACACGCGTTACAGTATGCTCCTATTCTTTTTATGCTCAGCTACTAAGATTTCCCTTCAGTGGTAAAATTCAATATCTACAACGGGCACAGTAAAGACGTTTACAGTAAGTCTTTCTACGACAGACCAATGGACCACGAGTGCCCCTGTCGGTCAACCAATCACGCACCGCGGTACCCCGTGTCATCTTACCTGTGGTACGTGTCTGTACCGCTCACTTTGAATGGCTGCATCTGTATGTCATCGGAAAATACAAGAAGTTTCTGCTTTGTGCTAAGACATTAACAAGTACAACCCCCCTCTCTGCGGGAGTGCTGGTTGTGACGAATTAAACTGCTTCACATAAATATTTCATATAAATATTCAATACTACAACGGGCACAGTAAAGACGTTTACTGTAAATCTTTCTACTACAGACCAACGGACCTGTCGGTCAACCAATCACGTACAGTGGTACCGCGCATCATCGTGCGTCACAATGCGCGACGCCGTAACCAATTACCTCCGGTACGTGTGTGTACCACGCACTTTGAATGGCAGGATCTGTATTTGGTTGTATGACATTTACACAGGTATTATGCATTTATTGTTTATTTTTCATTTTAAAATGAAATTAAAACCAGTTCCTCACACAAAAATGTGCAAATACAACCACATACTGTATACAGTACATATCACTACATCACACTAATGCAGTTATACACTCTGATGATGTATGATGCATTTACAGAACAAAAGGGTTTTTTCAGATACATTATTGTATCATTGTGTTAAAACATGAAATTAGTATATTTTTGAACCACAGATTGAAAGTTCTGTGATGGGAAATTTCAAAACAATTGATGGGAAATTCTCCAGCTCTTCAGCATTTCAATTAAAACAAAACCTTCTATCTTACTCTGCTCTCCACGTCCTCTTGTCTCTCCCATTCTCAAACTGTGATCCCATATCTGCTATACTGTATCTCCTCTAGAGCTACCTATTTGTGCTGTAATCCTGGACTGTTGAATGACTCTTAATCGTTTACCCAGAACTTAATTATCCAAGGTAAACCTGATGATTAATCATAATTAATCAAATATGATCAATGTCACATCCAGTACAACTAAGTAAAAACCATAGTCCTTTCCTTGCTTTGAAGCTCCAAAAACTTCAAACCAAACATTTATCCAAGCTTGTTAATATATGTATCTAGATTCTTACGGATGTTTCAGTAGTCACTTGCAACAGCCATAGCAATATTGTGGGGGGGTTAAGTAAAAAAATAAAGATATTAGAAAAGGCACGTGTAGTTTATGAAAGGAAGAAAGAGGCATGGTGAAAGAAAGAGTAAAAGCTTAATCAAATATGCACGGCATAACACTAGGTATTGAGAAACTCCAGGGACGCTAAACTAAATTCTTCTCCATGCCACCCTGATATAGCCTTCTCAAATGGGGCTCATCTAGAGCTTGATTGAGATGATTTAGGGGATTACGGCAATATGTGTGTGAAAGGTACAGAGACTGTAATCTCTCCTGAGGAAGGAGAGAGTATTAGTCTACAGACTTATTATAATCTAATATTATAATTAAATGTCTATAAATTGTAAAGAAGCCTCCTATAGAAGTCTCAGTTAGGAGAAATCAATTTAATCTGGGTAAGAAGGGTACTCAGGCAGCTAGACAGCTCATACAACACGGGTGCCTTGATCGTTTACCCTAAAGGTGTTGCTTTGCATTCTTAAAAACCCGCCTAAGCTGGAAGAACACTCTGGTATTATTACATTTTGTGTAGTTGAATCTACTGTAGAGTACAATAGGTCCTACCTACACCCTAGGGACAGCCATGCTATTGTCTGTGCTAAACTACCTCCCTTGATTTGGCAGAAGCTTGCTTCAAATTATAGAACTGGGGAGTAGACACAGAAACACAAGATTTATTTTGACTTTCAACTATGGACTGCAAACACTGAAGTCAAAGATGGGATTTCTTTTTGTTCTTTTATGAGGGCATTAAGCAACAAGAGGCACATATCTGCCCGTTGCATAAATGAATTGACATTATTAAAAATAAGAAAAAATAGGTGTTGGATTAGTCAACTATGTTATTTGTTTCCCGTGAAGTTATTATTATTATTATTATTATTATTATTATTATTATTATTATTATTATTATTATTATTATTATTATTACATTTCAGAGGGAAAATGCCAGTTTAGACTCAGGCCCCATATTATTTAATAACAATGTAATAGGGTTTTGTTTTGGTGAGGAGAAACAAAGGTTGTCATTTACTGCAGCAATCATTAATTAAGATTGATCAGATTCTTTAAATGTGTGACCACTACAGTTCAGGGTAAACTGTGCATGGGCAGCCAATGTGAAGTGTTATAGACAATCTTTCACTTTTACCAGTAAACTCTGACTGACTCATTGTCAAGAGCCATTGGTCATTGAAAGCATTTGTTCCTCTCTTTATATCATAAAGCAGAAGCTTTTACACTAGCTTAAAATAAAATGGCCACAATTGTATTGCTAAATAACTAAATATTTATATTTCTGCTCATAGAAGGACAATATTGAGTGAAAGAAATAGAGCACTGCAAAATGTAGAACTTTACAATGTAGCATATGTTCCAATATAATATTATATATCTACAGTAGTTTATTCAGTCATATTTATTGTGGTTCTGTATGTAGCAAATTTCCTAACAACAAAATGCCTGGACCCTCAAATCTTCATCCACAATGAAACTGGTTCAGATTTGCACAGGCAACAATGACCAATGATCACTTCTTGCCAAAGAGGAGTCACTGTTTTACTGTTTTGTGTATTCTCCCAAGGTTAGATACAATTATACACCCCACAGTTACCAACTGTTTTTCATCTGTCTTTTTTATTTACTTTTTAATGTAGAATTGACCTGATCTTGCTTCTTCCCAGCTTACACACTGATGCTGCTCCATATTTGAAATTCTAAATGTCAACAAAACACTGATGTACTGTACAAGACTGCAATAACTGTATCTAAGAAACAAAGCAATCTGTACTATGTCTCTTGGCTTTCACAAAAGTAGGAAAATGTAAAACAAAAACTAAGCAATGTGATTGATATTTGAAACATTAGTTATCACATGTAATTTATGGGCTTCTCAATGGAGTAGTGTCAAAAGTGACTTGGTTTGCAGGTGTGATAATGAATTGTGTTTGGAAAGGATAATGAGAAACAAATGGCTTAAAAAGGACTCAGCAGTCATTTGCTTTAAATTAATTAGAAATAAACCTCTAAGGTACAGTAGTTTTAACAGCTAAAATGATGCTGCAACTGCCCACAGGAGTACAAAATACATGTTTTCTTACTGTCTGGCACCATATTAAGATGCAGTGATGAACTGGGAAATCAATGTGGAATTTAACAACAGTTATGGACATAAATACACAACCCTGATGATACTGCTATCTCTTTTCAGGGAACTGAGATTAACAATAACATTTGTTAACTTAAATTGAGTTCTTGAAGTCTTAAAAAATAAAGCAGTTTGGTACAGTATAATACTATAATTCTAGAATATTAATACAGAAGATACAGTATTTTAAAGGCTCATATTAAAAACGGCATTATACTCTCAGAAATGCAAGTCTTAAACACCTGTACTGTTTTTGTTTGCATTTGGATAGTGAAATAAACAAAGATAGAAAAAAAGTCAAATCTGGATGGGAGCATCCTATCAAAAAATAGATTATAGAGCCTTGGAAATATTTTTATATTTAAAATTGTTTTAAAATGTTTCTTCATTTTTTATATGTTGGAAATGGGTTGAGTTACAGTCCAAAAATCTAATAAGGAAAATTGATTAAAAACACTTTTGTTTTATTTAAATCACAAGAGATTCTACTGCAAAAAATGCATTTTGGCTGAATTCAAGCACTCACCTGAAATGTAATGTCAGAATTAACTATGATCTCTCCTGATTAAAGTATTGATTAGAAGCACTATTTTTATTTTCTTTTTCATAGAAGTGTCAATGATCAGATTACAGGATTACTTCTAAAATTAACCTTCATCCTACTGCAACCTCTGTGTATTTAGCAGTATTGTGGTGTGGATGTATTGCTGCTTTCCTGCAGTGAAGATAGGCTGTAGAATTTATTTGCAGTGTGACTTTTCATTTCAGAAATACAACTTGCCCATTTTACACTTTTAATTTTTTTATTTTAGTACAAATGAGAGCAAGTTATCTGACCCTTTATCTTACAGAGCACTTGTTTGAAAAATGAGTCACAAATCCAGTGTAGTATTTGGGCTTGGCAGTCTCTGGACAGTGCATGAGAGTCCTGATGTTCCATTTCCCAGAATGTAATATTGTATTTTGTGATTGGTACTGTTTCCAATCCATTCCTCTGTACCAAAGGGATGAATAGAGTAAATTCTAAAATGGGCATCTTAGTTGTTGTTATAGCCTTTGAAATACACTTCTGTCTCATCAGACGTGCTTGACAACCTTCTTTTAACAGTCATCTCCATTCCAGATAATGACTAAGAGCTTGGAAACTTTGCTATCTTCCTGCTGCCACTGCTGTTAGCTGGGGAATAAATCTTCCTAAAAACCTTCTTTTAATGTTGGACTTCTGTCAGACATTGGTCATTTCACATGATAATATTTAATTTAATTTATTTATTTAATCATCTCCAAATTTAATGAAAATCATAATTTAAAGCTGTTGAGAATGACAGTATCTAAGTTCTTAGCACTTGCCTGCTCAATAGAGTACAAATACCTGTACATGGCTTCAGAATTTCCTTCCCAGCATTCTTTGCTTGGGTGACCTTCCAACTCAACCTCCTCTATCAATGTATTAACCTTTTGATTGATTTTATTGGGTGTTTCCAATTTCCAAGTGTCACATAGCTAGGATGGCATCCTTCAGGTAATCAGGATAAAGAATATATTAGTATCTGTCCTTCGATTAATGCATATTTGAGGTATTGTCTAAATTCAGTTTTAACCTAAAAATGTACAACATGCAAAACTACAACTATATATTTGCTTGTAGTATAAAGGGTTCATTAACTTTAAAAAAAATACTGTATCTCTGAGAATCAGATACTTATAAATCCATAGGCTTTATGTTGTTTCCAAGCAGCATGTTCTTCAATAAATGCCAAACTTTGTTCTAATCCAAGAAAGATGGACTGCTCAGGCATTTACTTTTTTCCCTTGATCCTATTCAACAATTTTCTGCAAATGAAGATTCTGAAGAATGGTAGTGAATGACAGACCTAACCTCGAAGGAATTTCCAGAGATCATAAGAGTTAGAGCCCTTTCAGCTGAATGATATGAGATGGATCATGTTTCTGCAAGCAGTAAACTAAACCCTTCATCCAAGCTTTTCCAAGATTACAAAGAAGAAAGAATTATTACACTTCACAGAAACTATTTGTATCGAATCAACAGAAGAGGTTTTGCTTATCTTATACCGTATGCTGTATATAGCGAATCTTTTCTCCTTTCCTGAGTTTTGTGAACTTTTTCTGGCTCAACAAGGCAACATAGAAGATTCAAGGATATTGTATACATGTTGCATTAAATTTGTTAACTACATCTAATTTGAAATAATTAAACAGAGATGGGAATATGTATGCACCTTATCATGCAACCTCCTTTACCTTGGAGACTAATGCAATGAGGACTCATTTATCTGGGCTGTCGACACAGGACTTCCAAGTGTGGAATGAGTTTAAGAAGTTCTTCCTTTTTAAGGAGTTCAATGCTTTAGATTTAGTATTAGTAAATAGATAAAACACATAATGTTACAGAATACCAAAAGTCATATAATCCACATCGATGTAAATCGATGTACTTTATTTAGAACGAAAGAATGATATCCAGTTTTAAAATTTAAGTGTTTAGGATTTAGGATTACATTTATACCAGAAAAAAGCAAAGTACAGACATAAAATACAGAAAGAATGAGACTGGTTTCAATCTTAATTTATTCATAACCCAGGTAAAAGAAGCACAATCCAAATAGTCAAATAAAAGTGGTTGTTTTCTAAAATAATGTAATATATTTCAGGTTAAGAATATGTTAACAAACATGGTATATGTATTTTATATATAGATATTCGTAAACTTTGTGAAATATTTTTGGACATCACAGCTATGATGGTCTGAAAGATGTAATTAATACAAAAATATTTCTAAAAGGAAAAATATACTGAAATCGGGAACCTCCGAACAATGAATTGATATCTCTGATGGGAAGATACTCAATATAGAATCCCAATATAGAGGGTGGCTGAATCAATCTCAAGGCCCAAGATCAGTGAGGCAGCAGGGCTAGCCTCCATGTCACAATGTTGCCCTTCAAAACAAAACATTACATATTAAATATATTGATTTTACCTGATGTTGAAATGTTTAATACTGTACATTTTCAATATTGGTTATAAATAGTAAAGAATCAGAACAAAATTAAAAGCCTAATGGAGGGTTGACAATATGGTGCTTTTTAAAAATCTATTAGATCTGATATGATGGGATTTTGCAAAATGTGCACTGATAAAGCTGCCAATAAATGTTTCATTTTCTACCATATTTGCGTTGCAGAAACACTAACTCCTTTGGCTGGCTAGATGTGTAGGCCCTCAGACACCATCATACCAGAGAAGATCTAATTTCCCCAATCAATAAAATCACTATTTAATACTAAAGATCACATTAGCCGAGTTTCTTATTATGTCAGTTCAATAATATGTCAAGGTTATTTTCAAAGCTGTACAAATTTGCTGAGATCGGGTATTGGCAGCTTCATACACTTTTGAGCAATTAGAGCAAGAGCTGGATTAATTAGTTTACATTGATTTTATTTCTAGATGCACACATTTATGAATTTATGAATAAATGTACTGTAACATTGTTGATGGCACAATGACAGGACACAGAGCACATTTGTTAAAAGAAGTTTTCTGTTTTCATATTCCCTATTTTATGCAACTTTACTTTTATGTATGTTTTTGTTCTGTATCCTCTTACAATCTTAACATTTTTACAGACTTCTCAGCAATACCTTATATTTTAAACTAATTAATCTGCAGTCTTTTAAAAGAACCATTTTTCTTCTACATTTTTCAATGAAGTAATACATATTTTTACCTTTTACAATGTAACACTTAAAGTGCTTACTTCAATGGTTTTAAAGTGTTTTAGGAACATATCTCCTATTTTTTGTAAATATGTTTCTTTTTCAACAATTATTCTTAATGTTTAGTTGTGTTTTTCAATGGATATCATACATTCTGTACTTCTTACAGGTCCATCCGTATGATTGCATGTGACTAAAAAAGATACAGTATGTGGCTCTTTACAGCTTGTGTTAAATTGCAATGAAACTGACTTGGTGCCCACATATTATAAAAGATCATTTGGGATATGGGACTGCAGTATGCTGAACTAGTATGAATAGAAATTCAGATGGATCATTACTATGTTTAGCCATGGTTTGTGAGACAAAATATGTGAATGCATGGCGATCATGAAAACGTTAAAGAACAAAGAATGTTGCCCTGGAAATACACAAGATGTTTAATCAGTACGAAATCATGGAAAGTCATGAAAAAGGACTTATTAAAATCAAATGCATGTATCAGAGTAGGAAGGAAAAAACATCAATGCCAGCAGTTAGCCCTTTCGCAGTGCATTAAGTTCAGACACCAAATGAATTTGTGTTGCTGATGCAATTCTTTAATGCCATTTCCTATCTTTCTGATTTTTCAGTTTTCTGCCTTGCTCTTCAGGCAGTGTTTTATGTGTGCCCTGCTTTTATGTTTGTGGTATTACTGTTGTATTCACACATACAAGTTAAATTTCATTTTCAGTAGTGCAGCAATTGAATATGGAATACTTTAAAAATTTAGGAACCTGTTGTATTTAAAAAGATAGAAAGATATTTGAAATATCTTAGACTGTGATAAATGCAAATAAAAAATGACATGTATATGTATATGTGGTATACATATATATGTGGTAATTCATATATAATCGCCTATTAAATTATATTTTTAACTAATTAAAGAAAGAATAAGAATGGTTTAGATATTTCTGAGGTTCCATTTCAAGTGCATGAAATTCATTCCATGCTTATAGACAGAAAAGCAATCACGTGTAGACAGAATAATATACATTTGTTCTTTAAATGAACTGTGAACAGTTAAATTGCACAGTCAAACATAAACAGTATTTTTCCTAGGACTTTAATATATTAGCTTCAGGCAAACTGTATGTTTTGCCTTAATTTAACTGAAATACAAAAGGAGGGAATTTGTTATTTACCTATTTCAAGTCACCAGTCCCTTATCATGAATCATGTTGCTTGTGCCTTTCTTAATTTATGGAAGGTCATGATACTATTATTATTGGTCTGACTCTGGCATTGAAGATTTGCATTTACTACAGATAAAAAATATTATTTTTTATTTTCCTAACATTTGCTGTCGACACCTGCATTAGATAGGGAGATGTGCAATTTATTGTAAATCCTAGCTGATAACCTGAGAACTAGAGAAAGAACAAAATTGAGTTATCTGCCTTCAGGCTTCAATGTGAACCTAACTAAGCATTCTATTTTTATGCTGGTCTACCTCCATCTCTCAGAGTTATACAGAACACAACATGATCCAATTCTGATGTTGAATTTCCTTATATCACCTAAAGGCTACAATAATCTGTTTGATGAAATATGTTTGTCAAATGAGAGAATTGATTGAGATTTGAAAGAAAAAGGGTTTTATACAGTACAGACACTACCTTATAAGGGTAGACATCTATCCAACTAATTTAAAGTAAATATTAAATTGCTACCATTTATTAACTGTTGATGTGGCTTTTAATATATATATATATATTAATGCATAACATGAAAACTGCAGTCTAGTCTAAAAACTATTGCTCACTGGATATTTGCTGACCCTTAATACAATGTCCCATAAAACTACTTACACGTGGTCTGCTCCTATACCAAGGGACCTACAACCTCAATAATTCAAAGAGGTTTATTAATGTTGCTATTTACTGACAATTGTAATTAAAACAATTTTTATTAAAACAATTTTAATAGTTCAGTTACATTCTAATGAATGTGATAGAGGGACAAATGTATTAGAGGTTATGTGGCATAATTCATAACTCACCTAGCTGAGAGAATGGCAGCCTTATCATAAGGATGAGGCTGACCGAAAAGCCCTCACTTTCCCAAGAAATGAGCCAGGGAGCTGCTGCAAGGGTGCAGAAGGGGTAGATGAAGGGTGGTGAGAGAAATGCACAAATAGGTGAGATAAATATGTATAAGTAGGAGAAGAGAAGTAGGAGAGATATGGATCTAACCTTCTTTCTTAACATCTGTTAACTTTATTTGGTTCCATCATTATCTGGTTAATGAATAAAAATGACTTTGACTTTGAGGCGTAGGAGCCATTATTCTCTGAACAGGTTGAATGGAATTATACAAAAGATAATTTATGAGATTTTACAAAAATGTTTCATACAGTATCTCTATTTTTTTTCTAAGTTCACTTTTCATAATTTCAAATAATTTAGACGTTGAGAATATGTGTACAGACCCCACTCATCAGACCTAACATCACCACCATTATATAAAAAAACTCAATAAAGTTTTATATTTTTAATTTAGTTTTATAATTTAGCTAAGAATATACTATTCTTAACTAAATTAGGAACATTTTTTTAAATACTTCTCATAAAGATGTGAGACATCCTTTTTTGTGAAAATCAAAATACGTTTATTAGGATTCTCTGATGCAGGATTTGGTTGTTTATTGAAGAACTGTACTCATTAATGACTGCTGTGTAGATAGAACCACCTCAATTCTTGCCACAGTATGTTTTCAAAGATATAAACAACTAAAGGTGTCTCTGAGGACAGTGTAAGGAGTAATTATTCAAAACATCTGACTGTTCTGAAGTAGACTAATATAAATTTACAAGCATGGGGAAAGGTCATTTCTAGTGCAACTTATTCTAATAAAATGTGATTTAAATGTTAAGAGTCTGAATTTTCTATTAGAGATCAATAGAAACAAAATAAATGCTTTACATTCATCGTCCATTTAAAGGTGAAGGTAAAGGCACTCCTAGTTCCCAGAAATAATGGGACTGATTTGATTAGCAATTACCACAGACATGACCATTTGATTTGGCAGGAAAAATCAGTTAAGGGGAAGCATCTTGTAATCTAATAATGTAAGGTCCCTGATAATAGCCTATTCTGCAATGAACACACTGTCAGAGCTGTCAGCTAGCTTTCCAACTCATACTGCTTGCCAATGCAATGTGTTTGTTTTTGCCATAATGGCAACTTCAAAGAAAAGAAATGTGGGGCCATCTCATCTTGAACTTTCCACAATTCAGGGATTGTAGATGTACATAGAGACAAAGAAATCAATGGTGTCATACATCATTTATAAACATTTAGTTAATTTAACGAACCAGAATGCATTGGAGAATGTGCGGCACACATCATGTGATGAAATACGACAAATGGTGTAATTTGAAACAGTATAAATATGTATGAGTCAGCTTTAAGACTAAAATAGTCTCAAAACAAAATAACTTTTTTTTGCTTATTTTCATGTTTTTGCTTATTTACATAAAGTACTAGTTGGCCATGGAATTTGCATGTTTTCACAAGTACCTGTGTAAAATGTGACTTTTTAACTAAAATACGAATAAATAACTAAGTAATGAATACGTACTGCAAATGTTCTATTGTTTCATTTAGTTACTTTTATAAAAAAATATTACAAAAAACATTTGTCCACTGTTAATGTGTAAACTTGAATTTATTCACAGCTTCTTTAGAGAAATGTTAAAACTCAGAAAAGAATAGATCAGTTGTCTCGTGGGATCAACAGAATATTTCAAACTAGTAAAATAATGTGTATACAGTAATAACACGTTTTCATAACAAAAGAGAAAGGGTGAAAAAAAATTTTTAAATTCACAGTCTTTCTATCTTTTGTGATGAACACATAATACGAAACTATGGTTTAGTATTTGAAGAAATAGTCAAGAATAATTTTATTCAATTTTGATTTGTATTTAGAACATACAGTACCTGTATAATATGAAGTCCATTTTTAATGGGTTAAAATGGTTACATTTTTCCCAGACAAGCTAAAGATGCCTTTCTAAGTGCCTCAGTAATGAATTACTATATGTTATATAATTTTGCTCATTAATTGGGCTTAGTAGTCAGTTGTTGTCTCGCATATCTCACATTATTAGGTATTTGGAAAATAACTCATCATCATCATACATTAGACCAACAGACAGACTTAGATAGATTGCACCTGATTACTGTTAAATCTCCCTAATGACTCTTTGGGGTAGTCTTTATTTTTGAATTATCAAAGTTGTATGAATTGAATGAATGAATGCTGTCATTTCTAGATTAAAACAGCAAACATGGCAATCACAACTGGATAATATATGTTTACTGTACATATTGAAATGAGTTTAACATTATCATAGGTCTTGTCATCCTCATTCTTGTATATTAATTGATTACTTATTACTATTATGATTATTAGTTGTTATTATTAATTTAACAATCTACATTTTCAAAAATAAAATAAAAAATACAGGATATCTAATAATTTAAATAGTTTTAATTCACATGTTTCTATGTACTTGTTAATTTCAGGTCATTCATGTCTTATTTACTTATATAATCTGTATATTTGATGTACTGTTTTTTGTTATTATTCAAACTAAAAAAAAAAAGTCAAATGTGACTGTAAGCACAAAATCCTTGGCAACCATCATCAAGAAATCAAAAGACGGAAAGCACTCAATTGGCACAGAAAGAAAGTCAAATACCTAATGGTGTTTCACATCCTGAAAAATACAAAGTTCTTGTTCCACCAAAGCATGCATAGAAAAAAAAGCATGACTGCCCTAAATCATTCTTGCCTGAGCAAGAACACAGACATTCTATTAGGTGAAGCAATGAACCACAACTATGGCTGACTCAACAAGACCTTTCTGTAGATTGCCTAGTTAAATATAATGATGTGAACATTGTTATAGATCTACAGTCAGGTAGAATATTTAGTAAACAGCTTTTCAACTAGTAACATAAAGACGTTTGAGTCACCAAGTCTGTCCATTTGACAGTAGCTTCAGAGAATAAGGCTATCAAGACCACATTTCACTTTACAAATGATATAATCCTGTTGTTATAATTGAATTATGTTCTGATTTCTACAAGCTGCTTCTGCTAATTTGTAATTATTTTAATTATTGTGTGTGCTTTAACATTGTTTTCATTGCTTATTTCTGCTTGCTCCTCACATATTTCAATGCCTTTGAATTCCAATAAGCCGCATTAAATGGTATCCTGTTAATCTTACAGTTTCCCTTCAAAAAAGTCTATCCATTCATTTAAAAAATTCGCATTTTTAACAAATGTCTGTATATTGATTGTACTTGGGCTAGTCTTTCATGGTTTTCTTGTTATCTGACAGTTTAATGATTTAAAATTCTGTAGATAATGCCTTTGTGTAAAGCCTTCTACAGTAGGTACAGTATGTCCCCACTGATTCTAGGTTTTGTATCAGATACCAACATGTATTGTCTTCCTGACACTGCTATTTTGTTTAATTTAAATAGAAGTAATGAATATTTCAGTAGTGAATGTCCTGATTTTTTTAACCAAAGCCTAGCTTTCACAACAACTGGTTAAAGTGTTTAAAACTGGCTTCATCATTCAGCTCTCCTTCACATTGATAGCTGGTGTGTGGTGAGTGTACTGGTGCACTATGGCTGCAGTCACATCATCCAGGTGGGGCTGCACATTGGTGGTGGAAGGGGGTCCCTATTACCTGTAAACCTCTTTGAGTGGAGTGTCCAAGATAGTGCTACTGTATATACAGTAAGTGCAAGCAATTATTATAAATGATTATTATTATAAAATCCCTCAAGTGATTCATAGCTAAAACGCCATTAACAGAAGATTTTTTATGACAGTTTTATTTCTGCTTTTGAGCTTCTTGTATTACACTACTAGGTGATTTAAATTGGTTTGTCGGTTCATTTATGTGAACCCAAACTTGCAAAGCTTTAGAAGACCACAACAGTTAGTAGAAAGTAGGAAAAATAGAAAAGAAAAATGAGTACTGAAAAAATGGTTTAAGACCACTGATGAAGTTTCAAGCATTAAAAACACTAAACTGCTTTACAGAGTTTAACCAAAATTGTATTTGTGGAAATACTAATAAAAGATAAAAACCCAAACAACTACATATGCTAAGAGAGATAAGGACATCTTTCCCAAAGCTGTCCATAAAACTGTAGAAATCTGCTTATTTGCCTATGATTTTGTTATACTGTAACCACTGTACAAATATCTGAGCCACACAACCATGAACTGCTTTATAAAGCAGAGTGTTGACTTCAGGCTTTCTTACATTACAGGTACAACAATACTGGGATGGAACAGCAGGAGGTTTAAGAATTTCTGGAGTGTGGTAGACAAAATGATGAGTCACTGTTGGATTCTAAGCCACCAGGGAATGCCAGGCAGTTTGATTATTTTGGGATGACTCCATCAGGCTTCAGTTATGGTGGGACAAAGTTTGGGATATCCATCAAAAATCCACAACCTCAAATGACACAAACTGTTTCAACTGTTTTTCAATACATGCATATGGTGACATAGATACCAAACAGCTGGTCTAGTTAGTTAAAGGCATTCAGAATCTCCAAAAAAAAACAACAACAAAACAATCAGAGAAAGCAGATGTTAAATGCTTATAAAAATCATTCATTTCCACTGTGATAGTCGTAAAGGGATAGGATGATGTGCAAGTTACTGTATACTTAACAGACATACCATAGTAAACTTTAAATGACTAACAGGAACCTAAATTTTAAGTAAAGATAGTGACATTAAAGAAAATAACATCAGTGCACTCCAATGTACAAGACTATTGCAGTGCTGACCAATATGAGGAATACAAATAAAAAAATAATCTTGTGTTCACAAGCATTTGGTCATTTAGTACACTGATCAGTGTAAACAGGTTTGGTCATCCATTTCTTTGATTTTTTTATATGTAATTATATGGCTTACATCTTTTTGGATTGTATAACCATACCCTTCTATTTAAACATTTACACATAAGGATATCAACGTATTGACGGAGCAAATGCTAGTCTTTCCTTTCATATACCTGTATATGAAATAATTTATGAAATAATTTACTGTATACTGTATATGACATACAGTACTGTATATATAATATTTGTACATGAATTAAATAAACAATGACTTGTACTGTATATTGAACTTCAAATCACAATACATTTGACCTCTATTGTGCTTATTAGAAAGAGTTCCTGCAATTTAATAAATACTGTTTGATATGGTTCATTAAGAAAACCAGGACTTTTGGTTTGAAAAATGTACATTATTACAAACACTACAAGATATACACTAAGCCATTAATTGCTTTTATTTAGAAAACTTGTGTATTTATTATACAAATGTCTTTGCAAATTTAATCCATATCCTACCAATAAAACACTGAAAAACTTAATATGTGCTGGTTTCTTAAATATCATTAAATTAATTTTAACCTGGAATCATACAGTATACTCTGTATTTATATTTCCTCTTCAATGATGTCCTATTTTATTTAATTATAAACGATTTTATCATAATATTTATGTTCTAAACTGAACACATTTAAGTACTCCCCTCCTTTTTATGGTGAACTTACATTAGTTCTGAATTGCTTTGACAAGTCACAGGATTTGTTAAATGACCTCTGTGGGTAATAATAGTGTAAATACATTTGTAAATTCTCTCAGTTAGGCAGTGGAGGTAAAAATTCTACCATGAAGATGAACAGGTTTTCAGAACAACTCAGGGATAAAGTTGCAGGAAGGCACAGGTCAGGAGAATAGAGTAAAACAATTTCAGAGACACTGAACATCCCTTTTAGCATGGTGAAGTTGATTATGAAAAAGTGGAAGGGGTATCGTGCCACCCTAAATTAAGTTTTTCAATACCATTTCTATCTGCTTTTTTGACTTTATGATCAGTTTTGCTCTTTCATGTACAGTACTATAAGTGTTCAATCTGAACGTTCAAGATGTTTTTTAAATATTTATTTTAAAATATGTATAGTATAAAGTATATCACGTGTGATTCCATGAAATCTAAAATTATTTGTTTGGGGAGGGTGAATACTGTACGTTTGCAATGCACTGTATTTGTGTGTATTGTCAGCAAGTGGTGAAAGCCACTGAGGTGAAGAGTTTGCTGTGTGTACAGTTCAGGCTTTATTCTTAACATTTCATTTGCTGCCTACTGGCTTAAGATGCTGAGTCACCATCAAATTGCTCTTTAATTGTATCTGTCCAGGTTAATCATTGCCATACAGTTTATAAGAAACACAACTGATGGAATAAACATTCAATGACTATTGAAAGGAGATGTGAGGGGATTTTTTTTCCATGTTACCCTCTTCTTGCCGTTGTTGCAAAGCTGTAAACAATTGCTAAGTGAATGCAAGCTAATTATTCAGTGTTGCTGTCTTCCAAATATTATACACATTTCAACTCTTTCACAAAAAATGAACTGATTTTAAGATGTCTTTAAAATATTCTATTTGTAGCATTGTGTTTGTACTTCTGATTTTTTTATTTCACTGCTTATGCAAATAAGTTAATTTAGTTTGCATATTTAAGTCAAGAAGATTAGCTACTAATAATACACTGAAAGTACACTAACATGCTTTGCTGTGGGTTCAGCTCACCCCTAATAAATCAGCATGCACATGAGCTGTAGCAACTACTCCAGGCAAAACCAAGAAAAAAAGAATCAAAGGTAGTTTGAATAGTCTTAAACCAACTTAAAAGTCAAAAACAGAAATGTAGAAGTAAATTATCTTTACTGTCATTGTAATGGAAAAACAAATAGTAGTAAAGAGTCATTAATCTTGACTTGGTAAAAAAACTCAGCAAGACACTCAAACGTTATAATATGTGTCAGTAATTTACAGATCTTTGGTTACTCTGATTGCTAGTACAGTACATTGCTTTCTGAAATACATACATTTACAAGACATTGAACAATATATCAAAAATAGAAAGGCCAAAAAACGAGAGTAGCCCATTTGAGTTAATTAGCTCTAATTTTGTAACTCAGTAGTCCCATACATAGTACTTGTTGTACTAAGAACAAGCTTCCCAGATGTTTTGAGTTCCCTCAGGTTCAGAGTAGCCAATGAATTTTAAAAAGCATATCTTTAGAAAAATGGATATGATCTCATAAAAACGTACATGAATCTGGGAAGATCATGCAGAAGTAAGGCAATAGTGTTAACGACAGTACCATCTATGGCCATTATTATGTATTAATCTGTTATTCCTTGATATGTTTGCAATCTGCACTTCAAGTGAAACAAACTGTAAAATCTCCTTTACAATTTCAAATTTTCTGAAGTTTTGGGTTTATTTTATAGTTCAAGTGATCAAGTGAGCATTGATGTTGGCATATACTACGGTTAGAAGAAAATGCCATTGAATTACGCAGTCCCCACCTCAGCACTTGAAATTATGAGAGAGATAGATTACTTTTTAATTATCATGAAGAATACATGAAAATGTGTCAGGATCTGTTAATCCTTATCCAAGACAGTTGAAACCAAACAACAGAAATACCATTTGTTCTGTACAACAGACAAAGTCAGCACTGAAATATTCCCCTGAGAAAGAGATAGCAACGTTTACTGCAAGTGACAACATGAAAGAACAGAGGAGAAGTATTCAAAGTGTCTGAGGACACACAACAGGAACAAAGATTGAATATATTTATATGCGGTTTAATTACACATTTATTTTTTTTTAATGAAGGGTGAGTATTTTAAATTTTTCAGATAACATTTTTATGTTTGAGGAAAATAATTACTAAGTGATGTTGCTGAGTTATGCACTAAAAGGAAGAAATACCACTTGTGCCTGTAATTACCAAAGAAATAAAATGTTGCCTTGTTAACAAAAGGATTTCATTATCCTATGGGACATCTGATTATTACAAGGATAATATGGTGGGTTTTTTCTCTCAGATTTAAAAACTGAGGGAAAACACAATTACATAATTTCATGGCTTCTGTGTTTGTTTTCTCTTTTACAGCTTTGGACATTTCAGGGACCTAAGTTGAAATGTGCTTTTACATTTTCTCTTACTGTATATTGTCTTTCACATAAACAGTATTCTCATACATTTTTCAGTTACTGTTTTACAGAAAATAGAAGAGAATTAACAAGTTTTTCCAACAAATTTATATTATATTGTGAACACTGACCACTAAAACTAAAAGAAACAGGAAAAAGGAAGAATGGTATCAAAATAAATCTGAATGATTTCTTAACCAGAGCTTGAGGTTTTTCAGAGGCATTTTAACATGTTTTTTTTATGTATCTACTGCACTGGGGCCTGTTAATACAGCTGGTGTACTATAATAAATACAGATCCAGCCATTCAGAAAGCGCGAGAGATACTGCAGTAGTTTGCGGTTGAGTGACTGCACGAGACTGCGCGAGGTTGAAATAGACTGTGGGAGTCTGCAGCATTTTAGATATTTTCATTAATCTGACTACAGTTGTTTGTAAAACTGCCAGATTGAGCTGTGAAAGTGTAAGAGGCTGTTACCAGAAAACGCCTGGTTTTGAATCCTGGTGTGTGCTGAGGGACAAATCTTTTTCTAATTATAGAATTAAAGCTGTACACTGTTTAGACTTTTTTTTACATTTAAATTTAAAACTGTTATGATGCTGTAGCTTGTGAACATGATGTGCCTTCTTTGTTCACACAGAGAAAATCCAAAGGTAAATGTTGGTAGCAGAAAACAAAAATAGTACTGTAATGTAATACTGTACATATAGTAATCTAATGTATATACAGTAGATGATAGTTATAGATATAAATATGAAACGTACCCAACAGTATTCTACCCTCTTCATAAATATTTTATGCATCAAACTCTTTAACTTACTTAATTTACAGTGGGTTATCATTTTAACGTGCTTGTTCTAATATGATAGAGTTTATATACTGTTCTTCATAAAACGTTACAATGTTTTATCCTTTTCTAAGAATACGTAGTAAGAACACCACTTGCTGTAATTGTAAAAAAAAGTTTA
Source organism: Lepisosteus oculatus (assembly GCF_040954835.1). Classification (NCBI taxonomy): domain Eukaryota; kingdom Metazoa; phylum Chordata; class Actinopteri; order Semionotiformes; family Lepisosteidae; genus Lepisosteus; species Lepisosteus oculatus. The sequence goes on along the minus strand of NC_090696.1, from coordinate 39,595,650 downwards.
ACTTATTTAATACTACTTGATAGTTATATAAATATGGAATTGTGTAACTAAGCAGCTGAAATATGACAAGTGCACATTTCAGAAAAAAACTGTCATCCGTTTCTCTAAAAAAAAACTTTTTGACACTGTCTAGATGCCAATATTCTTGTTATGCGAACAAGAATAAGTTCTTGCTAATTAAACTCTGAGATTCTGACAGATTTGACTCTGTATTCCCATCATTTAGTTGAAATGGATAAAGAAATCAAAGGTAATTTATTATTAATATCTTCTGTATTGCATTAAAATTGGAACATTTTTTACAAGTGTAAATCCACCTATTTTCTAACCGCTTTATCCAGGAAGGGTAAAAGTTTCACCAATACTATTTGGTAAATTTTTTATTATTTTGACAGACTTCAGAATGCTTCGACTGATGCTTAAAAATGAAACATAATGTGTATTGTGGTAAAAGAGTTATTGAGCACAGAACATCTTTCCACCTGTGAAAAGATTTGTATATGTAGTTTATTCTTATCAGTGTGAAAACAGGAAATACAGAGGGAGTTTCAGAAATTAAACAGAGGTCAGGAACACCCTGTATCAAAAGTAGATGTTTAATAAATTGAAAGTTGTGAAAACAGTGACAAATCACCCTGAACAAAATACAATTTTAAAATACAAGCTATTTGAAATGATTGGTTATTAATAAATCACTTAACTTCAAACGTTGTGAGAAATGTTAGAAATATCAAAAATTCAATATAGTGTCCATAATATTTACTATTTTAATTTGTTAAAGGAAAACTCATGTCGGGAGCTGAGTTTGAACCCTAGTCACACATCAAAGCCATTACACCAATGGCAACTTAACCTATAGCTGAAAAGGGCAGGCAAAATGTTTTCAAGTAATCCCGGGTGAATAAGTCAAATTGATGCAGATGTTTACAAAGAAAGTGGACTATGGTAATACTTTGAGCTATATGAAAATAAATAATCCTTAAATATTATTAATTTCTTTATATATGCGATTCCATATTATATTTCCTATTAATCAAATTCTAAAAAGAATGCTTTTTTTTTACTGCGATAACCAGTGCACTATTCATAGAAAAGGCTAAAACATTATAGCTTTTTTATAAAGTATATAAAATAAATACAGTCAGAAGGAACACCTACAGCAAAAACTTTTCCACAATAACCACAGTAAGTAACTGAATCAAAGTCTTTGATGCCTAAAATGTTTATGAAGAAAGTGGAATACTGTTGTGTAATTTGTATTTAAACTACCACTACCAGTCAGATGTTCAGAGATGTTATGCTCCTCTTATTTTTATGCTCAGTTCCCAAAATTTCCCTTTAGTTGTAAATTTCCATATTAATAGTTTAACTAACAACCAATGTACCACAAGTGCCACCTTCGGTCATTTTGGCCAGCAAATCACATACTGTGGTATTTCGCGCTGTTCTGCAGATAATTTCGCACAGAATGGGCTTTTACCGCACATTTTGAATGGCTGCATCTGTGTACCCCAGAAACTTTTATCATGGTACGTTATGTTATTCCTACAATTTTCATATACTGTATAAGGACTGTGAAGTAAATAGAATGGTAAAATACTTTATGAATTTAAAAACAGACTAAAACCAACTTAAAAACTTGTTATTATTAATTGCAAACAGAAAGCTTTTCTCTGCCTTCAGAAACATGTGCACAGGATGAAAAGGATTCTGTCTCTGATATTAATTTTTGAGTGTCACAAACAGCACTCACTCATCTAAACGTCCCCGCATTCTCACGAGCAGTGCTAGCAGCAAACGACCTTGCACTCATTAAACAATTATCACGTCACACACCCTTCCCTATTTAAGTTCTCCTTCTGTCATTCACCTTTGCTTACTATTGAGTCCCTTATTGGACTACGACCTCGATTAACGGATTTTGGATTCAATATTTTTGACCGAACTCAATCTCAACTTTTGCCACACACAGGGTCCTAACTTTTTGCTCTCTGAAGTTTCCTGGCATTGAGGACAGTAGTAAGTTTTTACTTTGTATTAGACAGTCAGAAGAAGGTCTCCCATCGGTTCTGTGGTTAGCTACACCATGTAGCATGGTCGGCTTCATATTCTTAAAACCAATATTTGTAAGAGTAGGGGCATTAAATTCAGTGTCCTGTCTATAGTCCACTTTGGGCTTTTAAAATACGATCACCTTAAATTGTCCCCTTTGTTCAATTGGTGAAGTGATTTATCATTTCTCCACATGATCATGTGCTTAGTTGCTGTTGATGCAAAATGCCTGACATGCACTATCCAGATGGATGCTGCATTCCAATCGTGGATGAAGTGGGGCCTATCTAGATGTGAAGCACTTAGGGATTGTTAGGCATGAAAAGTACTATACAAATGCACGCAATCATTGTTATTATTTATCTCCAAGCTTAGATTGAAATTGTAAGGTAAGAGATAGTTATGGGTTTTGCTCAAGGTCACGAAAGCTGAACTTTCCAGACAAACAATTGGATGTACTTTATCAATACCATGATTGTCTAATTCACTGGGGCTTTCATGTAATTTATTGTCTAGTTTTCAAATCGTTATGTACTTAAATAGCTGGAGAATCGTGAACATTGCAAGCAAACCTGTGTACTGACATCTCAGCTTTCATTAGCAGAGCAATGTTTATTGTGAGCTGGGAAAGCTGCAGAACTCTTTATTTCAATCCACTGGGTCAGATTGTAGATTAACTGCAGAGGCGGTAACCAGCAAATAGATTGCCTGTACAATTTCAGTTGCCCAGTGTCTGCATTTTTAAAGAGCACAGAAATGAACCTTGAAATGGCTACTTCACCAGCATTTCATTTTTGTTCTAGAAGTTACTTTTCTTCTTCTTATGTGCTGTTGCTAGGTTACTTATATTGAACTGCGTGTTCACATAAATGAAATAGAAGGAAATTATATCTCCTTGAGCTTTAAAATATGTTTTCTGCTCATCCCATTTTCAGTATGCGTGTAAGCTGAAGAATGAAACCATTGCATATCTTCCCTTTAACCTGTCAGTAAGGCTCTTAGAACATAAACTGCTGTCCAGAATTGTTTTCTGTCAGTTTCACCACGGGGCTTTGAAGGTGTGATTATAAGATCTAAGCCCATTTTAGTGTGTCTTGTCCCAACAGAGTTTCTTAATAGAAATACAGCAGGAGCTCTTGTGGCTAAAAACAAAATCTTAGAAGGGTCTTGGAAACAATAGATTATGAGTAGCCTTTTGTCACTTTAAGGGTATTTTGGTATAGTACCTTGGTATGGTATCTTATAATCTTTGAGTAATTTCTTTGCTTAATACATTTCTGAAACATTAGTACAGTAACTCCTTTTAAAGTTATTTTTCTGTTTATTTTTTCAAAATTAAGTTTTAAATATATGTATGGTTAAAAGACATAAGTAACCCTCCCTTATATGATAATTAAATTACTTATGCATTGGCATTAAGTTAATGTAAATAGCAGTGATCGACTAAAAAAAAACAGCAATCACAGTTTATAGTAATCGCCTAAAATAAATAACATGAATATCTGCCTCCATGATTAGCACTCCCCACTGTAATGAAACAGGCAATAAAGCTATAGGATCCCTTACAAAGTGTTTACAGCCTGTCATTCCCCATTGGTACACAAGAGGGACAAAAGCACTTTGAGATGCAGATGCTGTATAGTGGGTTCTTGGGAAGGATGCAGAGAAAGGCTCACTCAATTAGCTAGATTTGTCTCAAGATCCTAGTCTGTGGTGCAGTTAATTTGAAAATTGCAGTTAAGAACTTTCAGCTCAGTTGTTCAGCTTCCTTCAATCAAGACCTCATTGGCCAGGTGAAATCGTGAACTTGCAAATGTTAAATTCACAGATATCAAGACTCTAGTGTAATATACAGCCATTGCATAGGCAGAACATTTTGTAAAAAAATAATAAATCTGAGTTGAGCCAATACCTTGAGACATTGTCCTATACAATAAGGAACTAAATTTCTTTGAAAGTTTAAAGAATTATGGTGATTTTTCAGCTTTGGGGTTATGAAGTAGTGAGAGGTGGCTTTTGTGAGAAACCCACCATTTCGACTCAAAACCTGGAGTGAGTGGTATGGCTGGTAATTCAAAACCCTGCGGAATGAGGTACAGATGAATGAATGATTAACATTAAGAGGGAGTCAGATTCCACATGAGGACCCAGGATAAGCAGTGCATGGTATTAACCCCTGTTCTGGGCTAATTAGGTGGTACAGTATATAAGACCTGTTGGGAGGAAAAGGGTTTCAGTGTTTCTAGGCTCCAGCCTGGAAGGAAGCAGACTGAGAGCTTCAAGCTTTTGTTAGTAATGGCTAGCTTAAAGGCCTGTTGGACTCAGTGAACTAGAGAGGATTAAAAAAATACAGGTCATACTGTGCGGAAGGGGATCACAGGTGCTGCATGGCAGGGGTAGTTTATTTATGAGGCTCAATACAGTTGAGTTGAGGAATTATTGAAGATTGAACACAATGTTAATCAACTTCAATACTTCAGTGCTTGGTGATTAAAAAAAAGACAGAGAGGGTAGAGTTAGTGAGAAGATCTGGTGACATGTATGAGTCAAGTAATGTGAAGAGAAGCCTCGAAGTAAGAGGGCTGTGCATTCTTCCCTGAGAAGGGAATAATGTGGAGGAGCGAGGAACCCAGAAGCGGTCCAAAATATCAAACAGACCATTTAAAATGTGAAAAACTAAGATGGCCTGCTGATTTTTTCTAGATTGTGGTGGTATTTACTGGCATTTGTCAAAGGGTTAAGTGTCAAGACATTATGTAGTAAAATGTGAGGCACTGCAATAGGTCCTAGCGCACTGCGTATATCCTTTTAAATTCATTCCAGAGTATCTTGTGTTAATCAAATGAAACACTGACAGTTTTTGTGATGGCTTTGAAAAAGCATAAATAAGGTTTTAGAATTCAACTGAGGAATGGTATTAGAATGTCAACTAGATGTGTCATCAGCCTCCCAGACTGCACGTTCACTCTGGAAATGAAGGACCACTGTCACACTTGTCTTTAGATGACAAATATCATAGAAAGCCAATGCTGATGGATTTATGTACTTTTAGAGGCGGTTGCTAAATGATGGAGTCAAGATGAGGGCTGCAGAGGATTGTCACAGATGAAAGCCATCAATAAACAGCTACAAAAACTCAACCATGAATTCAGGTGGCAGGCAAGCAATAGGATAGCACAGGCAGTTCTCAGGATTGACTCTTAAACTAAGATTATGGTACAGTGATATTTATTACATCATAATCTAATGCTGTGTCTAATTTGGAAGAGATAGCAGAGGGTATGGTTCTGCTTTTTATTAAAAATGAGTAAGCCCTAATAGTTTCCTTCTAATTAATGTTTATTATGTTTATTCGAATTGGAATATATTAGACCAAGAAAAAATATTATTCCTAAACTATGCATCCTTCCAGCATATACTATAATTTTATCACATCAGTATATGCATTAATTTGCAGAAATGGGTTACACTTAGATTTGTGTATTGTTAATGTTTATTGTTAATACTGTATATACAGACTATTTTGTGTTTTGATCAAGAGAAGTCTTTTATTTCTCATCACATAACATTATGCTTTGCTTTTTAAATCACCACAAATGGAAAGAAAAACTTTCTAATATGTTGGGGTGCTGGAATAGGTATAGATATATTCTGTGCAGGACACAAAATGAAGGGGTTATGTGTTGTTTGTAGCAATATTGTCCAATACAGATTTTTCAATCAAACTTTGTAGTTATATACAAATGTGATGTGATGTTTCCTCTGGGAGCTACATAATGGATGTACCACTCAGTCACCTATGCAGAGATTCTATCAGGAAAGAGAACACAATAATAAAAAGGCAGAATAATGGAAAGGAACCCATTTCACATTCAGAGCTGCAACAGCCCATTTGAACAACAACAATATTTTGCGTATATTTCAAGTACAGCTGACAACACTGCAATGAATTCACAATGTGTACAATGTATGACGTAAATGTAAAGATATGTATTATAAGCATCAAACATAAGTTATGTGCTGTACTGTATGTGAATCTGTAATTGAAAAATCAGGTCACCCTTTTAAACTAGAAATTAAAAGGGACCTAGCTTTGAGGTTTATGAGAAACTGAGAAAACATTACAGGCAGTGACATAAAATATGAACAATGTCGATTTTCAACATTGTTTTTCAATTTTACAACTTGCAATATCTTTTCCAGCTATAGCTTTGAATGATTGTTTAAAAAAATCCCAATATAAATCAGAAAGATGAGCTGAGCACAGATCAGATACCATATATTGTAGCTTATGGAATATGTTCATACAAGTACAGTATAATGTTGAATCACTAAGCTTCCAATATACTGTAGACATTTTACAGAAACATCAAAATTTATGCCACAACACTCACTGGGGCAAGAAAACAGATGGATAAATCTAAGATGCTTAAAAATGTCTAATTCTAAATGTAGATTTCTCTCTGTTAATTTGCCTTCAGCTTTCTTAATGAATGTATGATATTGTCATGTTTAAATACTTGACTATATGTGTTAATACTGTACACCTTTAAGAATATTTATATTTAGATTTGATTATACTAACATTGAAATGATTATAAAAGAGTGCTTTATAAAAATGTACTTGATACCTAAAGCAGACATTATACGTATACAGTTGACACAAAACGTTTTACATTAACAAGAAGTACATATTAGAATAAGAAGTACATACAGTGTGGTCATCAGTTTGTACAAAGATAGTTTATGCATCAGTATTTTAGATTAAAAGAGATGCCAATGAGCATCTATTTATCAATCGATTTCAAATATTATAAAGAGGGACTGTAATTATAGTATTCCTTCTCAACAAGATGTTATTCTCAAAAATGTAATACCATCTGAAGACATTCACATTTATGCCCTCTTTAAATTAACATTTGCCAGTTAAATAATTTTAATTTGTTTAATAATGGTAGTTACAGTACTTGGAGAAAAATGAATACTTTCTATGTTACTTTATTACATCTTATTTGCAATTCATGTCAGAATAGGTACTAGGAACAGGTTTTAAAATGCAAAAAACGACCACAGGCTGTAAAGGAGGAAAATAATGGGCCTGCACAATTTCAATATAAGGGTCAAAGTAACAACATAGTTCTGTACGTTATCTTTAGTCTTATGCATTCAATACATAATATTATTCACTTTTATTCTCTGCAGTTGTAAAGCCAGTCTTGTAAAACGAATCTCTGCAGTTGTAAAGCTGGGATTCACAAGAATCTGTTATTTTCCCATTTTGTTGTAGCTTCAGTATTTTGGCACTTTGCTTAATTTTGTTAACTTTGTTATAGATCTGCTCACTTCCGCTACTCACTTCGCACTAATGAAGATAATTACAGACATTTGTAAACACCGTTGTATGATCTGATTTCTGTTTAAAGCATCTTGATTGACATCACTTAAAGAGTTCCCCAAAGAATTCCTCCTGCAGAATCCTCTTTATGTGACCCAAGCACAGTGAAGTGCTAAGTCCTAGCTACAACCAATAAACTGAAATACTTTGAACCATAACAAAGTGAATTCAAGGCGAAAGTTGCCAATCAGTCAAAGCATTCCTGGACTACCAGGGGAATTCAGCTCTCACGTAGCAGTCTTGTTTTCAATCATCTATCGCATGCTCTATTCATTCAGATAAAAAACTGTTATCATGTTCTGTCATCCAGTGTTCACATTCTGCACTCGTCTTCTGAAAGTTCTCTTCTATCATGTTCAAAACACGCTGAATGCATAAAATGCATACATTTAAGATAAGAACTTGAAATGATTTTGTTTCACTGATAATCCAGTCATCATCAAAAAAAAAACTTTGATTTCGGAAAGAGTCACTGTAACCTGGAATCTATTCCAAAAAAGATTACATGCAAGGTGAGTTACATCATTTTATTTCATGTATGGAACATATTTTATGTCCAATTTGTATGAGCTGTTCATATCAACAGTTTACACTTTAATGTAGCATTTAGCTTAACATTCAGTCAAAAGAATAAAGTGAAATGTTCATTCTTTACATAACATACTGTATATGCTCCCAACTGTATGTTTTAACTTTTGAGGTATAGTATTTTGTTTTACAATTAACATTAACCAGGAATGTCATTATGAAGATGTTTGTCTTGTTTCTAATCCCAAACTTGTGTTATGACCAGAGATCACAAACAGCATAGATAGGGGACAAATCCATAATATTGAATTTCCAGAATTTATTTACTTATTGTCTGTTTGTGGGTGTGGGGATACTGTACCTTAGAGGGGAGGTGATGACATCCTGCTGCTGGCTGCACATTTAAAAGCCTAAGAAAGACCAGGAGAGAGAAAACGAAAGGTGTCATATTATATCAAGGCAGAACAAAGCTGTCCTTTGTCTTTGATGTAGCAAACTGGCATTTCCAATGACCTTATATGCACAGAGTGGAGTAGATGATTTGTATGTTGTCTGTAAGGGGCTAGTAGAAGAGACAGAGGAGAGGAGCAGCATAAACACCAGAATGTGCTTTTGTAAACACATTTTTATTTTTTCAATTATCAAACAAAAGAAATCACAACCCCAAAATAATCTCTTCTCTGAAAACCCCTTCAATCACCCCTCATCACCCTTGATGGACACTTTCTCTCTAGTTCTACTTAAGAACCTCTAAAATACAGCGAAGCAGCTACTGTACAGTGGAATTACTGGACTTTGTATTCAGCAGCACCACTCCAAGCCTCCACCATCTCCGCACATGCACCTTGGATGCTACCAATCACAAGTTCCATATAAATGATATCCAGACAGGCCAGGCTCCCAACACAGTGCCTGCAGCTTTTTAATCACAGTCAGACAAGTCTCTTTAGGACAATTCTAAGTGCAACAGGATTTCACTTTAGAAGTCTACCGTGTGTACATATTAATGATGAGTTTTTATTTTGAGTTATTATCTGTGCATTTTTTTATTGTTGCTTCGAAAAAAAACATTTTATAAAGATGACCTTTGGTCAAGTTGTAACTTTGAAAAAACAGTTTTTCTACCAAATGCTGAAAATAGAGAAGAATTTAAAAGAAAAATGTATTTTCCCTCCTCCATCTGTATTTTTTGTTCTTCTATAGCTGTTCTTCTTTTGTTCTTCCATAGCATTTTTGTTCTCCTATAACTTCTATAGCTCTATACAGTAGCTGTTTCTAATTTGTCACTTTGACCAGGATTCAACCTCATTGCTCTTCACCTTGACCCACAACCAAGAATTAATTGAATGAGATACAGATGCAGCCATTCAAACTTTGCAGTATAAACCTGTACCGCACACAACTACCCACAAGCCACTGCAGCATATCGCGGTACATGATTGGCTGGCGAAAATGACCGACGGGCACTCGTGGTGAATTGGTTGGTAGTGAAAAGATTTAATCATTTAATCTCTTAACTGTGCACATTTTAATCTGCTTAGTATTGAATATTTACACTATATATTTTTGGAGAACATAACAAAGGGTTCTTTAAGTGTTATTTACCCCCTTAGACCATCCTCATAATGAATGCAATAAATTCAATTAATAATCTTCCACTATCTCTAATTTGAGGTTTTAAATCCAAGGATCTGAACTAAAAAAATATATATCTTTAATTACAAGACACAGTGGCCCTTGTGCCTGATGGAGGCTACCATCAGCTAATACCCACAATCTCTTTAGTCTCACTTTTAAGGGGTCTCTTCCTATTTTTAATGATGTCTCCCTTTATTTGCACAAAACAGAACTCCTCTCCCATCATACAGTACTGTATATTTAGAGTATATATTCACATTCCTACTACAGTTCTTTATTATTTATCATGCAGTTGCTTTATAAAATGAGAGGTCTCTTGTGTTTTTGGAAATGCATTGACTTTACAAATACTGTATATTACAAAAATGCAGCATTTCTACATTTATGCTATATTTATAGGACAAATACACAATCATATACACAGCAGTTTCTGCTTTTTATTGGCATTTAATTATGCCTATACTTTTATTTTTATCATTGAAAATGTATGTTTTATTAATCTACAGATGGAGAAAACTTATGAAACATTTCATACTGATGGAAATCACTTGTTCATTAACTTTTCAAAGTCAGTCTTACTTTTAATCTCAAGATTCTGTCTTATTCAATGAGTATTTATAAACTCCTTTAATACCCCCCTTTCCTATACAAGGCATTTGCAGTTCAAAGCTCCAGACTAGATAGTTTTCCCCATCTTCTATGGGCTTCTAAATTTGTAACTGATGGAAGTGATTTGTTCCTCAGATGAGACTGAATTAGTTGAATACAGTGTCGAATGAGCTGCAGGAGTGCCACTGATGGTGATTTCGTTAAGATAAAAGCAGAGCTGCTGTGTACTGTTTGTCATTTTTACTGAAAGCTCAAGTGTATTTAAAGGTGATTATGTAAAATCAAGACAGATGGTAATATTTTGTATTCCTGAAACACAGATTTTGTCAGATTTGAGCTGGAGCCTTTGTTGTACAGTATAGGCAGTAGGATCCCAGATACTCCACCATCACTGGCCCTTCTCTGAGGACCTCATCAGCACAGCCCAGATGAGTGTCAAACCTGTTAAGCTGAAAGAACTGTCTTATGCTACAGTGTGTCTGTATGCTCTTGAGAGACCTTGGGCCTGTCTCATTTTATACTATAAAACCTGTTAGAGGTGTACCTGATTTCCACTCAGTTTTGGGTAATTTACTTACAGTCCTTGCAGTTCATCTGCAATATGGAGAAGTCCCATCAATAAAGATGACTTTGAGTTGCATTTGTAATTTAACAATTGTAGCACAAATTAAATAAATAGAATGCAAAGTAACAGGCACCACTTTAATGGTTGATAATAAAATAATTTATTTATATAGGATATTTTCAAAAGGGAACAACTGGTAACACAAGTGCATTGTCTCTCCACCTAATAAAAATGTGGTGCAAAATACAAAAATACTAATTTGGTTCATTTGGGACATTTTACTTTAGAGTTTAGTTATATGATCTGCTCTTTTTCGGCTACAGGGAATTATTGTATTTATTGGACCAGGCTAATTGCCTACCATGGGTACATTGACCTTAGGTCTTCATCTACTACGCATAAAAGACCACCAGGGATTTTTGCCCTGAATGGCAAAGTTGAGAGCAAATGTATATAAAGACTTCTGTTTGAACTCAGACAATTTGACAGCCCTCTAACTGCCCTGCAAATGAGCATCGCATCAAACCACTACCAGAGGCTGAATCTGATCACAATCCAAACTATTTAAAAGTTGTGTACTACCAAACTGTTTTCTATTTTGTTTGTACTTGATATACAGTATGTGAATATACTGTATAGTCAATCGCTCCTAATCCTTCAGAATGCTTTGCATACTGTATTTTTCCTTAGAGTGTGTTTGAATAAGAAACTGTGAAAATACTGTACATGTGTAGGGGTTAGATAGAGAAAAAACATTACTTTTTAGACTGAATACATATCTGTCTGTGTATGATTAAGGGTCATGTAAGTCTTATTATTCACATTATAACAAATCAGATTTTTCATCAGAACATCAGGTATTAAATGTAAATTGTATCTGAAAACTTAACATTGGAAAAGGCAATTATTTTTTCAAACTATACTGTACCCACTAAGCTTCGATATATACTGTAGATACACTTTGTTCTAATTTTATTTAACATCATTGCCTTTTATATGAAAAGCTGAGCTTGTGGTATGCCGTAATGCAAACAAGTGGTTTGGTTGTCTCTGAAAATGAGTACAAATACATGGAAGAGATTCTGTATTCAGTATATATAGTCTTGATTTACAACTGCAAAATATGCATATGCTGTACAGGGTCCAGAAACAATTATGCTAGTAAACTCCAAAAGTGAACATACGATAATACTGAGGAGCATATCCTATTCACATACAGTCTTAGCCATTTTACTAGAAACTGATATTTTTATGGTGCATTTTATGACTTAGTAGTATACAGTATGTTAAATTACTCAGCAAATGTATTTGATGATCAAATATACCTCTTACTTTCCCCTAAAATTCAAAGATGTTATATCTCATGAGGCTATCACAATTTACATTTTTTAATTACATAAAATAAATAAATACTGTAGATCAATGTCAGAAGCAGTGGCAGGCATGACTGGAAGATAAAGCTGACCAACTTGCTCATTTCGCTTGAATCTCTGCCAAAGAAATCAACATCAACAGCTTGTTTTGCTGCTTAGGGCTATTCTTAACAACACTTTAATGCATGAAATAAACACATTTATTTTAGGGGACAAAATGTCACATTTATTGACTGTTATTTTAGTATTTTATGAGGTAATTGAGAAAAATGTGAATGTAGAATATTTACTGAGTATAAAATGCTGTCAGCATTTCTTCAGTCATTCTGTAATATTCTGATTTGAATCCACAGGTTTCAGACAGTACTTTATTAAGCAGAATTTTTCAGAGATGCAATGAGGAGCTAGAAACCTTTCATACATAAAAAATGTCTGTTTAGAAAAGTACGTAATGAATGAGTTCTTAAAACAAATCCCCGTGTTTCAAGGTTTGTTTGAGAAAAATATTAGTGCTTTCATAAAGCATTCTTGTTTGTGGTGTCAAACCAAGCCGAATAATCACAATAAAGTAAGTGAATATAAGATGTACTGTACTTCAGTGTTTTCTCTTTTGAAGTTTCTTTAACCTGTTCTGAACATTTCTGCCTTGAATTTTCATTTCTGTTTCCAGACTCTCACTTTGAGTACATAGATTCTGTGATTAACACATGCAGTTGAAATTACAGTATATTGTACCATTACATTATTACAGGACCATATTTGTACAGTAGGTAATCCCAGCACATACTTCCCTCGCATTGAATTTCTTTCACACACCTGAGTAATCTTTGTACAGATGATGTTGGTGAATTATTGACTTAATAAAATCAATATCAATTTACAATTGTGTGGTCCCAAATGATTGATAATTCACATGATATCAATAACTCCACAAGTCTAATAGATAAATTGTTTATTGCACTTTTTGAGCATTATTTTTTACTTTCCCTTAAAAGAATGCAGATATCAGATACATTACTTTTCATCGTAAGAATAATAATGCTTATTATGAAATATTCTTTGGAATCCGTTTTTTCCCCATTTTATTAAATACAACCATATTATGTTCATTTTGGTTAGAATGCTCTTATTATTTTTTTATTTTCATTTATAGAGGCTACAGACTATAGTATAGGTGGGTAGCTGCGTCAGCATGCGTAGGCTGCAAAGGAACAAGTAATAGGTTTATTCCATGCTGAAAAAAAGAAGAAAGAGAACACAACGTTTCGGCCGTGGAGCCTTCTTCAGGTGTGACACCTGAAGAAGACTATAGTATAGTGTTAGTGACAGGAATGTTTTTTTATGGATCTCTGGTTAATAAATGTAAGGCAATAAAACTATTTTAAATGAATATTCATTTTATGTGCTTTAGAGTTATTATATGTAATGCCTCTAAGACCAATATATTTCTTTGTGTGAGATGTGTACTCTCACAATGTATCTGGTATGATAGTAGTTAAACCCTATTGAATATTTTCATTAAAGATAGGTATTAAACCATGAATGAGTAATGCAAAAAATAAAGATAGTTTATAATGTCAACGTTGTACATAGAAGCGATGAAATAAAAAAGTAAGAGATTTTTTTACAAGAGTGACTGTTACTTAAAATTTCCCATATAGCTCCTACTGTATACCTGCTGATACAAAAGACAACATTGTGGTAATGTAACTCATACTGGATAGATTTTCTCTCTTTGTATGAGATACAACTGCAGCAATTTTAAACCTTGGAAAAGTACAGAATGTACAGAACGGCAGAGAAAAAAAAACGTATGCTATAATTTACTTTCTGTCTCGGTCTCTAGTGTTGCCTTTTCTGGCTCTGAACCTAACGCACTCTATCCTCATTCTGGGTATCTCAAGGGAAGAGTTCTCTCCTCCCATTCTAGGCTATGCATTGCCTGTAGTATGAGTGAAAAACATGATGGGCCTAGTCTGCTTCTTCACCCGAGTGTCTTAGTTCAGCTACAGAGGAAGCCACGTTATTGAGTCAACATGAATTTGTAAAATTGGGGACCAAGTCAATATGTTAATTTGCATGTAGCTGAACTGGGTTTTACCCTCTAGACTCTTTATCTAAGTTGTTTTTGGTATTCTCACCTGATAATCCTTTAGACAATCCCTTCCCATGTAAAAAAATACACGTGCATACTGCATACAGTTTTGCCCCAATACAAGATGAAGGAACTGGACAGCTGGGACATAGAATGACATCTGTTGCATTTCAAACAATCTTTTGAATTCAGGATACTAATGGTTGCAACCTCTGGCTTTGCTTTCCAAAGACATTTTTCCTCTTTAAAGCCTCTGATTGCACATGTCTTTGAACTACCAGTTAAAGAAAAGATATTTGATCACCACACTCCAGTAGAGCTGTTGTGTCCCTAAAATAATGAGAATAATATCTGAACTCTGCATCTCTATTGTAGACAGAATAAAAAAGACCAATTTTATGAATTCATACAGAGGTCCTCATGAAATAATATAGCAAGTTTCATTCATTTGTTTCCGCTTACAATTGCAGAAAATGTCTATTTCATTAATGGTTACCATCACAAATTATTGCATAAGTTATATTGTATCTTTCTCATCCACCTTCTTTTCTGGACCTGTTAGGCATTGTAAGTGCTGTGCTTACAGCAACCTTGAATGCTCACACAACAACCAGCTTTCTGCCTTTGCCTCCCACACACTTATGTCAGCTTCAGTCACCAAAGGAACTTGGAGTCACACAGTCAGGAGTGGGGGGAGGGGGGGGGGGGGTTACACAGCAGGGGGGAGAATCTATCAGTGAGCCAAGATAGTGCCGACTTATGCTTCAGCTGTGATTTAAATACTTCCAAAGGTATCTGCAATTTTTTAGATAGCTAATATGCTGACACTATTGCAGGGTGATGGAGTGATTACATTTCATATTACATTGCATCTGTGGGCCTAGGCATATGGGCTAAATCAGATGCTGAAGTGATATTGTCCCCTCCAGATACAAAAAAGGCCATGGACTTTATATAAGCCTTAACTCAGATGTAACAAAAGGGCATAAATTAATTGTCACCGGCTGTTTAAAGTTTGCCAATTTGAGTTAGGTGCAAAATTGGAGAGTTTATTTTATATTTGGCCACTTGAGGGCACTGTAGTATCATGAGGATTATGAGGATTCCATATGTCTAACAGAAGTCACTAAAGATGATTCTGAGTCTTACAAAAAAAGAGACATCTTGCCTTGAGATAAACTGGGTCTGAGTCTAAAAAATACGTAGAAAGACTGTCATTTTCAAGTGAACATAAGCCCTCTGGTGGTGATGTACAACTTTGTAGGTCAATAAAAACATCAAATTCACAAACCTCTTCACAGATAGTGTGTTTTGAACCATAGTCAAAGAGTGAATACAAATATGAAAGAGAACATGCCAAATTTACCTCATACTCGATTTTTTTAAATAATGATGATGGTAGATAACTGTGTCCAGTACAATTGTGTTGTCTGTTACCTGCTGTTTCATAAGGAAGTTTTCAAATAGGTCTGCATTACTAGGAGAAACATCAGGGCACATATTCCAGATATCCAAGAAATATTTTTTCTCATTTCTTTTTGTTCATGTACAATTGTTTTCTATTGTCATTATAAAAACATTTCTTGTTGAATTTGCAATACATGTGAGGCATCTAAAAAAGTTAATGGATCTACAGTAATTAAGTCATAAAGTGTCTCACGTTAAGATTTTTTTCTGCTATAAGCTCAATTATTTAGAAGAGTTTTTCGAAATTATGACTGGTGTCATGAAGTGAAATGGAAATTATTTTGCAGAATATGGTACTTTGTTGGAATTTAAAGTGAACACAGAATGACTTGCACTTCTATTTGCAAAGTTGGTCAGTTCAAGAAAAAGTAAGAACAAGAACAGCTTGATACGTTTGAAGTGTAAATCCCTTTTGTATAGGAAGGCATAAAATCTTCTGGTACACTGGTAGAGCAATTAAAAATGAATGATCTAGTGCATATATTTGACAAAGATTTTCTGAGATGGTAGACAGTGCTTGTAATAATATTCTGACCCTTGCACAGTTTTCTCATTTTGCAGCTTTACAATTTGCATCATTTTACTTTTGCAAAGCATTTTATACACCATGCATGGATATGCAGGCTTTTGATTAGTGCTAGGATAAAAGTAATTTGACTATGTGTTCTTGTTCCTTAATTTCAGGCTTTATCATCACAAAAGGTTATGGAGAATGTTAGCAATAGGTGGATTAATACCTTAAGCTAAAATAGTGCTTAAATAGTGTTTTTGTTGTCACCTTTCTATTACAAGGATTAGATTTTAACTAATAGTTGCTGATTCGCTTTCCACAATGGTCCACACATTGACCATATTGCAGATGTATTAGGTGGTGGCAACACACATTCCAGAACTTACAGTAGCTGTACAACATTTCAGGTTCTTCCTTTTTTTGTATCTCCAGCTGAGAGCTGCTATGTGTAAGTATATACAGTATGCAGTAAGTCATAAGTTACCTATAAGACTTGGTGGACTGCAGAAACATGATTAAATACCACTTATAAAGTATCACTTGTAATTGTTTTTCTAACAGTATTTCTAAATATTTATTACTCTCCCCATTTTAAGACTTTACATTTCCAGTTCCCTGTCCATTATACTTTAAACATATGTCTAAAGTTTACAGAACCCTCATGACTGAAATCTCTCTGTCCAGCTAGTAATGATGGTAGTCTTTCATAAACAGAAGAACCATACTGTAGCAAACATCTCTTGGAAATCAATGATTGATGAATTTATACTCATGAAAAGTGACCCCCTGACCTAAGGCACTTAGCAGATTATGGTATTTATATTGAAGATTATTTAACTTTAATGAAGTGTTGATGCAATGTGGCATTTGCAGCAAAGGGGGCATAACTGATATTCATTCTGTGGCTACTTTGCCGTACCTTATGTAAATAAAGCATAGTACAATAGTTAAGTTTTATGAATTATATAACTTGTAAAAGTTTGAGGTGCAGTAATGTTACAATAGATTGCAGTTAAAAAATGTGTTATAAAACACAATACATCTGTGTTTTGTGTATCGTTTGTTTTGCTGTACAAATTCTACAAATTGAAGAAAAGAGGGGGTTTTGTTCAATATGAAGACCAGGCATGTACTGTACATTAGATTTCACATACATGCACATGAATTGCATCTTTCAACAGACAAACTAGCAGTCACTACTCAACCGACAGAATATTTATTTTTCATTGCAGTACAGTATTAAAGGTGCTTCCATGCAAAGAAAGAGTGTCTGTTTGGAAAATGTTTGCCACTTTGGCACCTGCTGTGAATGTCATGGCACGAAGTGCTGCCAACAATTCTGTAAGGGAAATGTGTGCTAAGAAAAATGGAAAACAGAAAACAAATGCATCACAATAATTCTGGACTTATGAAGATTCATAAGAATGAGAATGAGGATAGAGTGAGGAAGTAGCACAAAATGAAAAAGTGAAACAACATATGATAAGGGTAAGAGCTAGCAATGTACAGGGCTGAAAGTGACAAAGTTCTCATTAGTATTTGTGAAAAATAACATATAATGTTCTCACTTCTAAAGCCAGTATCACATACAATTTTGTGCATTCTTGCATCAAGTGCAACAAGCAGGTGCAAGTAGCTTAGCCAACAGAATAATTGAATCCCAGAAGAAAATGCCTTAATCTACACATATAATTTTTTTTTTTAAAAGTTGCATCACATGCATGTATCAGAAATAAAAAGTGACTTAGGATGTTTTCATAAATCTACCAACACTGTTAAAGATAGAAGACTGGTGCTGTTCTTAAGTGTCCCAGTGGGTTATCTGCAGTTGCAAACAGACAGAATCAGGGTTTTTGGCTGGGCAGGCTAACTCACCAGTTTGCAGCTGTCTCACCAACTGTCTTTTGCACAGAAAACTCAAGGCTATCAAACTTTGTCACAGCAACACTATTTACATAACTGCATTATACGTACCATATCCTAGTTACCACCAATGTGCCTCATCGAAAACCATATATAATTTGTGAGGACTGCCCTACAGACATAAGCGTGAAAAGTTTCAAGATAAACATCAGTCTAAATTTAGCATGTAAAACCTACTGTATACCATAACATTATGCTCTGTGGAGAACTGCATACTGTATGTGTTACATATTTCTACATACTGAATAATGAAAAATATTACTAAACTATCTCTTAAAAAAACATTTGATCATAGATTATATCCCCATGATGTTTGACATAAAGGCCAATACAAATAACAACACCCAATAATTAAGTATATAGAAAGTTTTATCGAATGTTTTAGTCACAGTAAATTTGCCTTAACCCTCTTGTCTGAGTGCCAACAGCCTAACCACATGATGAGAAGGTTACGATCACATGTACAGTGAATAGTGAATAGTGACCAAGTGATACAGTACCTGCAAAGGTGGACATAGTGTGGTTCAGAGATGCAAAAGGTCATTATGAGGGAGAGAAGAGGCTCACATACAGTATAGTACTTACAATTTTTTAATGTAAGGAAATTACGTCAGGAATGGTTATAATTTAGTGCAGCAGAAGCTGATTAAACTTGTCCGTTGTCCTTTCCTAACCTTCATTCAAAACTCCATGTTATGATGTTGTACAGGGGTTAATTACCACATTACATTCTCTTTGCTATCCACAGTAGCCAAAGGCCAAAGACATACAGTATGGGTAACAAAAAAGTAATTGTGTAAGTATCAGCAACAAGAAACTCATCTTTAATGGGCTGATTAGAAAAAATGCCAGCATGAGAGGCTACAAAGTTTATTTCACAAAATTTCCCAAAGCAGGGAATACAAAAAAATCTCTCTGGTGAAAAAAAGGCTTCACAAACACCCATCTTTTCTGCTGTTTCCATAAATAAGCTTTTTCTGCCTGATTCATCCAGTCTTTCACTTTACTCTATCCCTTTTCTTTCAGCAGCTTTACAACCTGCTTTACTAGGCTGCTGTCATTCTGTGTGGAAACAAGACATTTCAATTTAATTAATTTAAAGTGCTGTGATTGTGTTCCTTAGTTTTTGTTTAGGTGACTTTGTGTATCCTTATTGTGTTATTTGATATTGGATTTGGGCTTTGATACAGTTACTGCAGTTTCTGTTTTGTCATGTTTTTAATAGAGCCTAAATTGTCCTACTAAATGTGCTGTCTAAAAGAGATAAAATAGATTTCTCCATGATATGAGAGTCTCAGGGCAGCACGGTGGTGCAGTAGTTAACGTTTCTGCTTTGCAGTGATGGGGTCCTGGGTTTGATTCTGGACCTGGGGTGCTATCTGTGGTGAGCAGTATATTCTCCCAGTGTCTGTGTGGGTTTCTTCCAATTTCGCACCACATTCCAAAAACATACTGGTAGGTAAATTGGCTTCATGGACAACTGGCGTGTTCTACATTGTGTCTGTTGCTTGCCAGGTTAGGCTTCAGCTCCTTTGTGACCCTGGATAAAGCAATTAGAAAATGGATGGATAAGAGTCTCATCTCAAACAACAGGATGTAGATTTCTTAATAAATTCTAATATGTGGCAGGCTCTTGTGAAGGAGTTTATATGTTTCTATTTTGGGGTTGGAGTGTGGAACTAGGGAGACTGGTATATTTGTAAACTATTATTTTCTAAAGATTTAAAGTACGTTTTACCTAAGAGCAAAGTTTAACCCCTTGATCAAATAATTCATTTTGATTTGATTATGGGTGCAGGAATGAAAACTGTCATGAATCAAATACATACTAAAATCTGAGGAGTGAGAAAACATTTTATCCGTCTGCAGCACTTAAATGTTGTGTATTTACAGTAACGTGTCAGCCATAGAATTTAGCCTTTTACAACTAGACAACTAATTTTTGACACTGTAATATTTCCTAATTTGCTGTTTTTTCTGTCACTGTGAATTTTTCTGCAAATGCTTCAATTGATAGGTTTTCAATGTGTACCACTTCTGTTTCAATACTAATGACAGATTTTCAAAACAAGATATAAGTAAATTGGAAGATTTCCTGGATTTTGATTGTGACATGATAGATAACCCTTACATTATATGATTATAATGATTGCTTTATTCCATGCTGAAAAAAAGAAGAAAGAAAACACATTCCATAAGAATTGACTGAGCTCCGCTCTGTACCATGCAATGATCCCCCCAGAGTCTCTGCCCCGGGTTATTTGGGTTTTTAGACAGAGGGTAAAAAACTCTCTCTCTGGCTTGACCTCCCCCTCCCTGGGTATTGTCTGTTTTTTTGTTAACAAGGCTCGCCAGCTAATGTGAATCGAAACCTGTCTTTCTAGCTTTTAAAGTCGTGCGATGTGTAAGCCACAATTCAAATAAAGAAAAAAAAGCTGACTGACAAGATTTAGGATGTGGCTGTCAATGTTGGATTCAAAAAAACACATTGCCCGACGTTTGTTGCATTGCTTGAAAAATAACTTTATTTCGAGAGACTGGATAAGTAATTCAAGTGTTTTTTTTAACTTCCTGAAAAACAACTAATAATTTATCTATATGTGCAAACGTTTTATGATATGTCGCTGTTGTGAATGTCTGTGGACATGTGCTGGCTGGACAGGAGGCTGTACACAGAGAGGGGCGGGAAGAGGGGACAAGCCGATACATACTCTTAGAGTTTGATAAATAGGGAATATAATGCAAAAATATAGTACTAAAAATAAGATACACTCTACAGACATTCACAACGGCGACTGTCAGAAGATAGAACACAGCGGCTCAGGCACCCACTGAATGGAAAAGGGGCACTTTAATGTTCTGTATGGCTAATACTAAAGCCAATACTTCAATACTTTAATAGTCTTTTCTGTATGTTTAACAATAGTGGGTACTGGCCTAATTCGTCCCTGCTCCCGTTGTTAGGTGTTAATGTGTTGTTAAGTGTGAATTTGTACCTGTTTCCCTGAGGTCTGGCTTTTTTTCTGGAAAACCATACCTCTGGTCTTGTCCAGATTGACTGTCGGCGCCCAGGTCTGACAGTGCTGCTCCAGCAGTGTCAGGTTCTGGCGCAGCTTCTGTTCTGTGGGTGACAGCGGGACCAGGTCGTCTGCAAAGAGCAGGAACTCGATTTCCATAATTAATGCAGATCAGTAAATCAAGGGACAAAACAACTATTGCGCCCGGGTCCTCAATGGGCTTTGACTTGCTAATGCGTTGGTTTAACAGTCCGGGTGTGGCAAGCCTCTAATGTTTAACCTTTAACTGTTTTTCCATTTACTGTATTGCTTTGAGATGCCACTTTTAAAGGTGATATGCAAAATAAAGTTTTTTATTATTGTTATAGAGAAACATCATCAGATTTTCCCTGGTTCAGAAAAAAAGATCTAAAGTGCTACACCTAACTTTCTTAATTCGATGTATTTAAAGCAGTGAACTACTGTAGGTGTAATATAACATTCAGAAATACAATCGAGCATAGTTTTGTGGTGTTTGTTTCGATGAAACGTTCCTTAAACGTATAACGTAACAAAATTAAAGACGATTAAAATCTGTAATCTTTCCACTTGTACTGTACGTCATCGGAAAGTTTCTGCTTTGTGTACGGATGGTATCAAAAAGTAATCCTAAGTGGTGAGAAAGCTGTGCTCAATGTATTTAAGGGACTTAAAAGTAAAAGGAGATGCTTCATATTGCTTGACTAATTTTGAAAACTAAGTTATAAATGCAGACGCTCCCTCGGTGCCGCGCAGGGTGTAAATATCAAAATATACATTCATCCCGGGCAGAGGCCAAAGAGCGCCCGGCTGGGGTGCGCGGGGAAGAGCAGGACACTAGTGAAAGGCGGGGTTTAGCAAGGCGTACAGTCTGGGCAGGTATAGATTACACTTTTCTAAAACGTATTTGAAAAATAAAAACGATTACAATCTAATCCTTCCACGTTTGATCCCAAAATCCCAAGACATATAAATCTAAACGGGTAGAAAGCTATGCTGAAAGTTTATTAAGATACTTAGAAGACAAAGATACTGTATCAATTCATGTTGCATTAGCCTAATTATGATTAAAAAAACACATATAATTAAACATGCGTTTGCGATTTAAATCAAAACACGATTTAAATCAATATAAATGTTTATATTGTATCGCATACTGTCCAGCCTCCATTTCTCTATAAAAATTTACTCTATCACACACACACACAATAGAAGTAGGAAGCAGAAGCAGGGACCGTTGTCAGAAGGGAAGAAGGTGACTATTCATTGTTATCAAAAATGACTTACAGTAGAATCGATCATGTTGTGATATTTTGAAATATAAAAGTCAATTGATTGTCCATAATATCGCTATTCTATTTTTTCGAAGAAATGTTTGTTAAAAGAAAAAGTCCAGCACCAGCTGGATTTGAACACACAACCTGTGAGTTGGTAATTGGGCACATAGACCAGTAGGCTACAAGGGCAGTCACATGAAGAGAGAGGCGAAACAGCCCTACACAGCCCTGTCGCAGTACACAAATATAATCATATCGTTATTAAATTCTTTAGATATGCGATTCCATATTATATTCCCTATTAATCAAATTCTAAAAGTATGCTTGTTGACTCCGGTATCTCTTTAGTTAAAGACTTCGATGCTTAAAATGTTTAGGGAGAAATGGAATACTGGTGTGTATTTTTTCTTTAAAGTACCAAGACCAGCTATATACTGTATGTTTATGTCCAAAATTAATATTGTTTATGGCGTTCACACCCGTTACAGTATGCTCCTATTCTTTTTATGCTCAGCTACTAAGATTTCCCTTCAGTGGTAAAATTCAATATCTACAACGGGCACAGTAAAGACGTTTACTGTAAGTCTTTCTACGACAGACCAACGGACCACGAGTGCCCCTGTCAGTCAACCAATCACGTACCGCGGTACCCCGCGTCATCTTGCGTCACGATGCGCGACGCCATAGCCAATTACCTCCGGTACGTGTCTGTACCGCGCACTTTGAATGGCTGCATCTGTAAATGTACAGTACACCTGAAAAGATGGACACAATTTCCGAGTTCTCTTCAAGCTTGTGTTTCCATTGATAAAATTGAATGTATTTCCACAGTTGCATTTTTTTCAGTTTGTCTTTCTGTTCATTTAGGATATAAAGAAAGTGCATTGTCACAATACCAAAATCATATGGAAAGGGAAGCAACTGGAAGGAACTGTGGGATGCCTAGCTCAGCCAAAATTTAAATTTAATTTATTTTTATCTTTTTTTGTGATCAATACCACTCCTGTATCTTGGAATGCAGTAGAAGAAACTTTGTACTGCATTCATAAATCCTGATATATACTGTACTTCAGGAATTAATGTAACATTAATGGTCCACTAATACACTGTATGTATATTCAATTTTACACTTATAATTAGATACTATATTTACCTGAATATACAGTAAGCCATATATTTTTTCCAAATTTCAGGGTGGTACAATTCGCCTACAGATTATATTCAAATACAATTAAAAATACTGGACACTGATCTGGTTGTGACATATTTACTACAAGATTGCTAAACATTGGAAGTTTACAGTACATGTACTGTAACTGTACACTGTAAACTGTCATATTGCTTGATTCTGGTAAGTTGTTGACATCAAGGGATAAAAATCCTTACTTACAGTATATCAATTTTTAGCGAGCAATGAGCAATAAAATGAGCAATAGGTCACAGTACACTTTTGTATTCAAGAAGAATCCTGTGAAATCATTCAGCTGGAAGGCAGTTTGGAGCGGATGAGTGGATGCACAAGAAGATGGAGAGAGATGAAGGAAAAGCTCTTATTTGAAAAGGAAAGTAAGAAGAGTTTTAGAGGAAAAAAGAACAGTATTTACCTACCATTTTGTCTTTGAAACTGCTCCCCATTTTCCTTTATCTATTGAAAACCAAGAGAACAATTTTCATTCCAACCATTTCTATTCATAAAGGTACTGCAACTTGTGCTTTGTAAAGTTCATTTTCAATTTACACAATTTTTCACCTTCTAAATTTCTGGGTGCAGCTTATAATCAGGGTTGGTCTTTTATTTGGGAATATACAGTTCTTAATTATAAATTGGGGTTTGTAGAAAAAAAAACAGAAAAGTACAGGGAATTCTAGTGTACCTAGCTATAAAATTCTTAAAGTGATTTTTCCTTTTCTCTTTCACTCAGTAATGAAAATAAAGAATACATACTGGATTGTCAGGTAGGGTTTGCGGGTGTTCCAACACTATTTTTGTTTGTATCAATATAAATGTTTTCTTCCCCATCACATTAAATTTTCACATTCCATTTCTAGTATTTATTTTTTCCTTTCTAAAGTAACCTTTTCCATTTCACAAATTGTAATTAAATTCCTTTAAAATCTGGGGATAAGGAATTCAAGGAATCTGCAGCTGGAAAATTCCTATTTTGTCTGAAGCACGTTTTATTATATTTCACATTCCTATTTGGAACATTGCATGTATATCTTGTTATAAGAACTGCAACACACATATTTCTGTGTTAACAGTTGAAGAAGGACACCCACACACTCATAGTTATTTCTTTTCCTCTTAAGCAAAAATCTAAACAAAAAACAACCAAGGTCATACTCTTTAATTCTACATACAATGAATTTCTTTAGATAGACTTTACATTGATGTTCACTGCAAGATAAAGCCTGTTGTAAATTCCTGTAAAACATTTTGGACCTAATTTCTGCAGCATGAATGAAAACATAAGGTTGACAAAACAGAATGTAGGCTCTCACAGCAATATTCAGATAATACAATATAATAACATTAGTTTCAAGCAAGAGAAGGCAAGCTGGTCTGTTATACACTGCACATTATTAGTTATGACATTGATCCAAGAAACTTTGCCAGACCTTTCAGATTTTAAAGGATAAACATTTTGACTTTCTGATATGTAACAAAGTCTCGCCTGCCATCTTGCATTGAATCTGCTTACACTTAAATTGCAAGCTTACCTAAATTTTGATCTTGGAAGTCAAATTTTTCATCTGTGTTACTATTATTTTAGAACACATAATAGTTTCAATTCCAATTGACAACATTTTATGTTAGGAACTAGCTTCTACTGCATTGGATGCTTCACATCGTTTTGTGTTTTAATTCCCGTGTTTCCTTTACTTGATTGAGGGTACAGTATGTACTTAAACCTAAATGAACTGGTTCTGAGAATTAAATCTACTTTATGTCTGTTAGATCCTGCACCTAATTTCTTAGATGACCCTAATTACTCTTTTCTGAGCCCTTCAGTGACTAATATCATCAGTGTGTCTTTGATCAATGGAGTTGTACATCTTGCATTTAAAACTGCTGTCTTTATACCAGTGCCTGAAAAATGTAACTACAGTAGGCCACTGACAATTCAAGTAATTACATATAGATTTTAAAATTGCCTCTCTTTGCATAAACTTTGCAACTATCACTTAACAACTAAAATTTCTTAAATGTTTTAGTCTGATTTGAGATTCCTATACAGGACAGAAACAACTGTTTCAGAAATGTGAATAACTTTCTTATGGCCTCTGCTCCTACTATATTTACTATAATGGTATAACAGTTTCTTAGCCTTTGATACTCTTGATTATAATATAATGTTTCTTACTCAGGTTGAAAGTGTGTTTGAGGCATAATATTCCTTGTTTATGCTAATGATTTTGATCAGATCTGCTTGGAGACTTATATACTGTAGTTGTTTCAGTTCTAACTGACAATGTAGCATACTGTATCAAATATTTTGATGCAGCAACGCTTCATTAAGGAGTTTCCAAGTTTCTCCTTCCGAATTCTGAGACTAGAACTAAATCATTTACTGCATTGTCTTGATGCTTGATTTGTCTCATTTACTCAAAAGAGTTAGTGAATCAGATGAATGAATCCTCTGGGAACTTATGAATTGATTCATTGAAATGATTTGTTCAAAAAGAATGAATTGTTTGTGAATTACAAAGCTCTGCTTTCCAGCATGATTTATGGTGAAGTGAAGCTGTTACTTTGTAAATAGTTACTGCATTTACTACGCATGTTAGGCTTGTTCAGTGCTGGTTCTGGAGGGCCTGTGTGTCTGAAGTACAGTATGTTTTCCATCTGAAGGTCTGGAATTGCTAGACTCGTAAGACCTTAAGTTTGAGCACACTAATTGAAGGAGTGTTTCTTCTACAATAAAAAAATGAAGAATCTTGCAGTTTTCTTTTACTCTAGATTCACTTTTGAATCTCATGTTTGGGATATCTTTTAAATGTTATTTTTCCATATTAGAAATGTTCTGCCTCCTCTGTCTATACCTAATACAGGATTGACTTGTCCACATCTTTGTCCCATGCTGAAATCCATTTCTAATCACTTTATCAAGTGTGGAGTGCAATACAGGATACATCCTGGGCAGGACACCAGTCTATCACAGAGCACACACAGACACAAACATGAACACACTCAAACCAGGGCCACTTTTCCCATAAGACAATTAACATACGGCAACAACCCTAACAAACATGGGAAGAACATACTGTTCAAACTCCATTGCAGATAGCACCCCATGAATTCAACCCATGTCCCTAACACTGTAGGGCAGCAATTCTAATCATTAAGCCACCATGCCACCCCCCTGAAATGATTATTATAATTCTTGCTGGTTTTTCAAAAACTACAAGTACTTTTAGTGTATTTAAAACTCAACAGCTATACAGGTACAGTACAGTACAGTATATCTAACTAAATTCTAATGTGATGCTCATATTACTGCTGTTCTTGAATCTCTTTTCTTGTTTCCAGTTTAACTCAGACTTGACCTAAAAAAAAATGGCATAAAGCAATCTTAAATCTGAGCTTTGCACAGATCATCTGTCCAGTTATATCTCCAGTTGTAATCTTCAATCCCTTCATGTAAGTCTTTCTCTGGCCCCAAGATGTTTTCTCTGACTTTCTCTGACTCATTGGAAGGTTTATCTTACCTTGAAAATTATTTGCTATTGCTTTCTTTATTTTTTATTTCCAATTTTAAGTACAATGCTTTGCAGTGTCCACATTGCAATGTCGACTATTATAGAGTGTTAAATATTCATAACTCTTAGACTGACACAAAAACATGCAAGCATGAAATTACAAGGTATGGAAATACATACTGAATGGTATGCACACCATCAGCACTTTCCATTTTTGACTGTCATTGCTTGCCCCGATGTAAGGTGAAAAGTGATAAACCCTTTACAACTTTGCAGATTATTATATGATAAATATTGAACACTGTCAATAACCAAGGTTGCTGTTTGTGATAGCTATTATATTTACTCAAACAAGTTCCACATCTAGAAATATTTTGACAACACAAGTGTTTAATAGAATATTCATAAGAACAGAAGGAACACATAAAATGAGTGGAAGCCATTTGGTCCATCTTGCTGTTTTGATAGATTAGTCTTTAAAATAATCAAGAGTTTGAAACTCAAACACTTTACTGGAAAACATGTTCTAGACATCCGTATGTTTTTCTATAATGAAGTATTTTATTTTTTTACTTCAATGTCCTTATTTTGCTCCCGAGTCTGGAGTTTGGATTGACTCTGTTTGTACCCCCAGAGGATTCTATATATTTAGATCAAATCTATTCTCAATTCTTCTTTGTTCTAGAGTGAGAAGATTCAGGTAATTTAATCTGAATATATTACAGTACACTCCCATGTTGCAAGAAAACATTCTTGCTCTTCTTCTTGAAGTTTTTTTGTAATATGATGACCAGAACTGAACACTGCATTGCGAATGAAGTCTTATTCAAATGTTGTTAATCTTAGCTCATAACTAATCTTAACCACATAAGTTCCCTTTATTTAAATTCCACACTTTATGCAATATACTCAAGCATTAGTATTTTTTATTTTTCCCCTGCATTATTTTATTGTGGACATAGAGGAATTTACATACAATCAAGAATGAAGGAGTAAAGGACTGGCTAAACTATATGCCATTTCCTAGATCTAAGACTGCTTCACATTTTTCTATAACAGACAATACAATAACTACTGTAGGTACTGTAGGTATGAAAAACAATGATGTTGGTCACATTTCTTGTACTGTATGCTGACATTTGGAATAAGTAAACTATGTATCAGTTTGTGTGTATTTAGATTATACTTACCATGGGACATACAAAAACTAATGTTTTTTTTATGTTTCACATTGTTCATAAATATTTGTAACAACAATGGATAATCAGCATGTGAAACCGTATTTTTATAGTGGTCACAGATCCTGTTCAAGTTTATGTGCTCGAAGCAGCATGTGCCCATTTATTTGTAAGGATTATAATATACTGTGGACCATAGACCAATAATTGCATTAAAAAAATAAGACTGATGTCAGTGACCTCACAAGTAGCACAGTTGTTAGCGCAAATTGTACACGGCTGAAGGCTACATCAGATCTGGATATTTTGTTAATTTAAATAGTCTCAAGGCTTGAAATGAAACCACCAAGACTGGCATTTCAGACTACAATAAGCTACTGAAACTTCTACTAATCACATGCCATAGTTACAGCAGACATCAAGTTCAATCCATCTACAGTAGCAATGCTTCCTATTCATCAGTCTGCTGTTGGCAATATTAGTGATGAAGTTGTCAACAGCTTTTTCTTCCATTTTACGTAGTTTTATTAGGTTGGGCCGGGGTCAGTAATGTTAAAAGTGCATTGTTTTTGACTCTTGAAGATTGCACTAGCACTGAATATGCATGCTCCCTAAATAGGTGGAGGATGTTTTATTTTAAATTACAAAATAGAAAGTACAGGTTCATAATAAACTTTCCATGAAAGAAATGCAAATCGCAGATTTTCTGAAACCAGTTTCCTCAATTGCTTGATTTATTTTTTTTCTTAAGGTTAGAAACCAGCATACTGCACTAAGTAACACATATCCATAGTTTTCCGAGGTAATATACCAATAAGAAGTTGTTTCTTGTGAAGTTGAAGTCATGCCTAACATTTTTATAATATCCAAAATTATAAATGATGCATACATTATGTTCAGAAATACTTAATTCACTATTATCATACTTCATTGATAATCAGTACAGTGTATACAGTATTTTTGCACATAATGTCATTGGAGAATCAGCAGAGCATTTTGTAGGTTCAGAACATCTTCCTACTTTAAGTGCAGAAGAATATTCTTTGATTATTCTGAAAAGGGGAAAAGAAGCTTGAACATATATTTAGGAAGTCCTCTGCTGCAATGAAACCCTGAATAATTCACATTTTAATTTACCGAGGCAGGAGACAGTCAGGCATTCTATTGTGAGTTAGCTGGCTAATTTGTTGTAATAATCGCTTTATGCATTTGAAATTAAACTGTACTAATGAGTAAGGACATCATCATTTTATTATAAATTGCCTCCTTTAAAGTGAGCCATTTTTAATGAGGCTAATTTATAATCTAATTTTTGCATTGGTAAGAGGGTGCAAGAACCACGTTTGTCAAGAAAACCTATGCTTCCCCAACAGTTATAATGAGGCCTCACAGGACTTCATAGAGTATTTCATTACACATTGTAAAGCATTTCATATTACCCATTGAAAAATAAAAAGAATATAAAATGATTATTTAAAAAATGACTTTCATTACTAAATGATTAGTAGAAATGTCATTCTGCCTTGTTAAAGGTAAAGGTAATCAATATTGATTTATTTGAAGGTACTGTACCTGTTAAATGTTAATGGTTAAAGGGCTGCTGAGTGGTTTAACCAATGGTGCAAATGTTGCTGGATAAAGTTGAGTGTGTGTCATGAGCCAAATGCGATTAAACTAAGTGGCAAAATGAGTAGGCTGTAGGTGTCCAAGATTTCCTTGACTTTCTGCACAACTCCTACGTCCTCTCTGGTGCACTTGAACTCAAAATGATGTGTGGGAGACATACAGCACAGTACACTACTTTGCCAATCAATCCTAAACCTGCTGTAAGGCACTTTGAAAGTTGTAGTCTGTCAAACAAAAAAAGGTTTTTGATGGATTGGCATTTCAGAGGAGAGTTTTAACAGGGCATCATACTCCTCCTGCAGTACAGGGATATTAGCAGTAAGATGGGAATTCCAAGCTGGATGAGTATAAAATAGAAAATATTTGGCCATTCTAGATTGTTAAAAAATAAAAAAATGCATCTAAAGTTGACATACAGTAACATTTACAGAATATCTTTTCTCAATGGGGTTTTAGGACTGAAGAATTTTCCCAGTGCAATTAAGTTTATACTTGTACATTTTCTATCTAAAATAGAAGACACTTGGACCATTATGGATTTTCAAAAGTACTCCAAAGTACTTCTGATATCATATTGATGTTCTCAGAAGACACCAGTTGTCACAATTCTGAATGATAAAGTATTATTGGATTTTCAGAATTAAAATTGATGCTCATGACAAGCAATGCAATTTTGTTTTATTTTTCTGTAGAAAAATGCTTGATTTATTTAATGAATTCATTAGCATACTTCTGTGCAGACCTTTCTGTCTTAATAAAAACACATGACCCTCTGGAACTGAAGTAAAAGAGTTAAAGGTGATCTGGTCAGTCAACTAAACAGTATTTCATTTTCAATCTTGTCCCTGTGACAGTTTGAAAGGTTAAAGACAGGCAAACCTGTAAAACCCAAGAGCACTAGATTATTGATCAAAAGCACAGTTGAGTATCATGCATTTAACATTAGCAACATCTGATTCCCAAGGTTTCTTCCAAATGGAATGATGTGCCTGTCATACCTTTGGACCAATTCTATACAATTTTGTCAAGTCACTTTTCACAATGTGTCAGAGCTCTCTCGAGAACCTTACTGGTAATTAAGGTACAGTGGTCATTTTGACATTGTTCTCTCATCTAATTTTGACAGTTGGGTATTTCATAGTTACTCATAAATGTATAGATTGTATGAAAAGAAAATTCCTGAAATAAGGTGAGAAATTTGCTTTAGTTTGCAAAGTCTGTGCTTGCAACTTTATAAGTGTGCAGTATACAGAGAATGTGCTGTATACAGTATCAATCCTAGTATATATACTGTATATACTGATGGGAAAAAAAGAAATGCAACACTTCCCCCTCACCCACACTCTGGCTCTCCTGTCTGTGTGGAACAGGATGAAGAGTGACTCATCCGTGAAGAGGACCTGATGCCACTGCTAACAAGTCCATCGCAGCCTCTGTCCAGCCCAAGCCAGTCAGTTGTGACGTCTTGGAGGTGTGGGCAGAGGGCCTCTGAAAGGTTGCCTTGCTCTAAGGCCAGCCCCATGGAGCCTCACTGTCCTGTCACTGATGCAGGCATTGTGTCTGCCGGCAGTTTCAGCAGCAGTATGGGTGGCAGAACTGAAACGATCTCTCAGATTGACCAGTCTGATATGTCAGTCCTGCTCTGGTGTGGTCACTCGAGGGCAACCGGATCTTAGACGGACATCTGTCTCTGCAGTCGTGACACAGTGGAGCATCTTACTCCATGGTGTCTGGCAATTCATATTATGGTAGATTCTCATAGGCAAATGCGTGAAAATATGTTAAAGCTTGTACAGGACTTTTAGTCAAGTAACAGGCTTTTTTTAGAACAGGAGAAATCGTTTTTTAAAGAAAAAAATTAACATTTTTAATATAACATATATATAATAATATATATAATAGTATATAAATATATAACATCTAAACCCAGATTAACATATTAAGCTCTTTACTATCATACTTACTAACAAAAACATCTTAACCTTGGGATATCTTGGTTGCATCAGTGGGGCATTATTAACTTTGATATTATGACTAGTACACTGAAGTTACCTGACACAAAATCCTATCCTTAAATAGGATAATCAAGTCCCAGAACATACTGACATGTTATGGTGATCATGTTAAGAAAAAAGTAATGAAAAGGTACTTACATTTCTATTTCTTATTCATTTTTAACTTACAACCTTTAAGGTTTTAAAATGTCTTACCATTGATGTAGAAGTGGAACAGAATCAATATTGTGTTTCCTGCATATGACTGAAGTCACAGGGGAACAAATACAAGTTATCACTTCAGACTGAAGCTGTGCTCTTTGGTGCCATGCACATAGAAATGTGTGAATGACAGTCTCTAGCTCCAAGCTGCTGGAATTATCAGATGCCTATTGTTGCGTCTTAACACAAAATCCAACTGCTTATTTTTCCATATGATAGTGACACATCATTAGTGTCTGTGACAGTTTTACACAGGTTATATGAAACAGATAAACTCTACCCTCTGGAGTTTGCTTTCCCAGATCACTTTTTAAGTTGAGCATAAAGCAGAGCAGTTCACTACCTATTTTTTTTCTTAATTACCAGACGTAAGATTGTGCACAGATGGAGAGACTTTACTGCCCCACATTTTATTGGTGATATTTTGTATGACATTTTTATTCATGGACAGACAGGGTAGCATCTCAGGGAAACACATTTAGCATTGTTTCCCTCAGATTTCCCTCCCAGATTTTAAAGGTGCTATATAAAATAAAGTGTATTATTATTATATTATTCTAGAGTTTAAAAACAAAAGCTTGCATTAGTGCTGTACTGATATAAAAATCAGTTCTTGGTACACTAAGTCTTACCTCTGTCCTGTCCTGGTATATTCAAGTGAATATTATAACTAGTGTTCACTTTCCTACAGCATATGTTTCACAGCTCAATTTCAGTCTGCTCAGATTGCTCATACACACAAAAATGAAAAGTTCAAATACTGTTCAAATACTAAGAGATAAATATTAGTTGTTGTTTTTAATCATACAAAAGTGGTATAATGATAATTTCACCACAAAAAATGAATTAGACCAGTCTAGTGTATTTAACAGATTATGTTTAAATCCAGATAGATTAAAAAAGTAGCCAAATTCAGAGTGCTTTATTAAATATGCAGATTTATTTTAAATCTGAAAACACAATAATGTCTTTCTTACTCTTGAAAAGCACATGTCGGGTTCATCATCCAAAGTTCAATTTTTAACAGAAAAGCAAAAATCTTAAACTCATAGCATGTTCCCCATGATGTCACAGTTTCATGTTCAAATTCACTTGCTCTTGTATTGTACAGTTAGAAAATCTGTGCCGGAAGGACTGAGTGTAAGAAAGAAAACCATAAATGCAAAGAAAAAAATGCCAAACCCCAAGGCTATTGCATGGTTTAGATACACTCAACACTTATTACTTATTTGATCTGTATGGACTTAACTGCTTCCTCTGGGAATAGGTGAGGCACGTGGGTTGGAGTGTCAAGAAAATTTACCCATGGTAAAACCATTGAATTCTTTTGTTTAATTTGAGTACCAGTATTAAATAGTTATAGTGCAGTTTTCACTAACATTTCACCATTAACTGATTCCACATACAGTACAATATATTTTTGACTCTATGGTAGACGTGCCTGACCGTCTTCCACAAACAGAGCTCATGCTACTCCCTGCTCTTGCTTTAAAGAAGAAGACACAAGCAGCTGACCTACGAAAGATGCACCTCAGGCCAGAATAAATCAAAAAGATTTCCAAAGCATTTGTTACCCATGTTTTCCATTCCTCATTCATTTTGCATAATCAGCTTGTGCTTTTCAAGAGGATTTGTATGATTAGGTAATATCTTAAGCCATATTCTTTAGAAATCTTCTATCCGGTTACTTCTTCATTATACGATCCCATTGAGGATGATGAATTTTCAGGAATTACTCATATTTAAGGTCTTAAAAAATTTGGAAATATAATGAAACCTAAACTGAGTTGTGGAACAATGATAGGTCTCCAAAAACAATAGAAAGTAATTTTTAAAAATATTTTTATACATTCAGAACTGTTTAGCTACCAATCAAAACGTATTCACTTGTTCTGTGCTGACATTTGGAATAAATTAAATTAAATAAAATGTGTGTGTATTTGGATAGTACTTATCTTGGAATATTTGCACACTACCATTATTTTTCATATTATTCATACATACAGTATGTGTAACTATAATGGACCCTATTGCATTTAAAACAATTAATATACTGTTATTGTGTACATAAGGCTAAATACTAAAACACTGATATACAGTACTATACCATATTGTTTCAGCTTTAATTTTTCTTCTAAAAGGAACTGGAAACAGATGGAGGGACAGATGACATTGAAGACCTATATTCTTCAAGCTCCATTTCTTGGGGTCTTTAGTTTCTCAAGGGATTGCCTGAAAGATTTCCCCTTTTTTATGTCCCTTTTTCTTGTGTTTGTGTTGTCAGCAGTGACTGTAATGAAAATAGAAAATAACAAAAGGCAAATTTAATTTTCATGTGGGTTTAATTTAGAAATGCAAGGAGCACACTTGTTATTCACTACATGTTTTAACAACAGCTGTAAAAGCCAAATAAATGAACTTTACTACTGCAAGCACTTTTGTAAAAGAGATATCTAAACTATAGAGATATGTTTTATTGCAAAGGTCAGAGGTTGAAAGATGTGCATGCCCTTTCAGAGTGAAATTAAAATGCCGTAATCATTTTCATCATAGCTTAGAACAGGATAGGTTATCAACCTTTCCATCTAAATATTGCCTTGTGACTGTTTATAAAGAAAGATGCATTTTGCTGCATTTCCAGGAAAATGCTTGGACAGAGTTTACATTGGGTTTAATTGAAAATTTAATCTCCTCAGTCTGTTATAAACCTTTGTGGATTACACTGAACACGTTTAGGATTTTTCTTTTTATGTTTTTAATATAAAAAGGTGAGTCAGTAAGGACAACACTAGGGACAGTAGTTTTATATTTCTTTACATATTTTTATTTTTTTAAGTCCCTTGCTGCTTCATACCATTTTGAGCAATCTTGACCTGTCGCTGTTGCAGCAATTTCAATTAAAATAAAGAATATGCATTATCTCAGATACAAGATATATATTTTCTTGCAGCTGCGAATCCATATCACCTCAGACACAGTATGTTACATTGCATTTTCTTTCAGGTGGATTATAAAAAATATATATACTGTAGGGTTGTTTTTAACAGAAAATAGAACAAAATCTGTATCAGACTTTACGCAGTTATAATTTGGTTTACTAAGCAAAAAAAAACAGATACAGATGCAGAAAGAAATAATGTCCGTCAGTATAGTTCATTCATGCATATACTGTACACAATGGAAGTCAAATTATTGAAGTCAACTGTGCACTCGCGCTTTCCTCTAAATTGGGTTAAGAGTATATATTGTAGTTTTATCTGTGTTCAATTATTGTATAGTGAAGTAGTAGCGTGCTGGGGGACAAGTGGTAGGGGAAAGGTGGTTAATAATAATAGTGGTAAAAAGAAGAAAAAGAAGAAGAAGAATCCTTACAGGATGCGTTGTGGTGTTCTCTTTTGTACTGTGTATGTCCAGAGAGATCAGCGCGATTAAGAATTCCAAATTACATATGGTAATAAACTACTCTACTTCTTCTACTATTACACTTATCCAGTGCTTTTCTGGTCACTTCATTCAGTGCTTTACGGGTAATGGGGAAACCCTCCACCACCGAAGTATAGCAGTCAAAATGTGTCAGTATGCCCAACACACATCATCTAACAATGGGAAGGAGAATAGAGTAATGAAACCAATTTCTACTTACATTCTACTTACTTCCAATTCTATATCACATCTCTCCGTATATCTCCATACATTTCCATACATCCATGTCTCCAGCCTTCAAAACGTGGGTATGATATCTCATGTATTGTATGAGACAAAAAAATATAAACTAAAAAAATATTAAATATCACTACAAAGCTATGTGAGTAGTAATGTATACTGTCTAGGATACAGGAGATCAAAGGGGAATTGTACTGCCAAAAGCAGAATAAAAACATGTGGCAAAAAATTCAATATCATGCTAAGAAGTACAAAGTTTTGTATGCTATCCATATACAGTAAGTATAGAATATAAATTCCAAAAGGAGTATTGATGGATGCCATTCAGTTTTTGATCCTCGTAAAAACTGTAATAAGGCCAGGTTATTTTGATGTAAGTTTGCTTTTGTAACTTGTGTGTTTTGTTCACTTGCAGGGTATGACCTTAAGCCATTAAGGGGAGATGATTAATAATTCTTTAACTGTACATTATATAACACTTTATATACTGAAGGTTCACAAACACTTTGCACATAGGATGACACCCACTGATGATGTATAATAAAGCCATTTGGTGGCAGGAACCCTACTCCACAGCATATCAGGGGAAGAAATGAAAAAAAAAAGCTTTAGTTGGCAAGGTCATAAAAGTCAAGACGGGAATTTACCCAGGATAAATTGCTAAGCCTTACAAACAAATCCATGAGATCTGTGGCGATCAAGTAGTCATGAGCAGCTTTGGTTAATATCTTCCTATAGCCAAGTGTCTTTAGTCTCAGTACTGATGCATTGGATTGGAAATTTTGGTCCAGAGTAAAAAGGGCAACAGGTAACAGTCCATTAACACTGTTACAGCAGCAATCTTGTTCTCCCAAGATGTCTCCCATTTTATTACAGACCAGACCCAGCCTTGCTTAGCGTCTAAGACCTGATACTAATGCTGCAGTAAAAATGTCACTGCTAAAGTCCAGATTTGCAGAATTGTAAAAAAAAAAAAGTTTCTCCAATTTACTTGGGGAAAAAATATTTTCTTGCTTTACATCCTTTAAATCCCTCTCTTTTAAAGTTATTTAATATATTTTTGCGACAAGACCATTGCAGTTACTGTACTTCTTGCAATTCAACACAAATGTGAAAAGATGTTTTTCTGCAATCATTTACGGATAGAAAGAGTAAACACTTGTTAGTTTGATTGTGCAGAGTGTTTTCAACAAAAACAATATTATCTTTTCTGGGGCACACTCTCTTTGAACAAGGCAGACTAACTGCATATCTGGAGTTATTTTATTTTGTGTTATTGTAACATAGTACCCTAGAGAGGAGGGTAGCTATGCATGAGCTGTTCCCTCTTTAGTTATTTATTTTGATATTGACATTTTCATATAGTTGAGCAATATTTATGTAGTTAATAATTATACCATGAAAATACAGTATATCAACACATTTCTACGAACAAGCTTCTCATACTGTAATTCTCATATATTATATGAAATGTATTTAAACTGCCTTCTAATGAAGCTGTCTTTATTGATTTTTAGATGTCCTAACATGACCCTTTGCAATAAATGAACTTTCTACTAGATCAACTGCAATTGCCCAACTTCTGAAACTATAAAATATCAGATAGAAACTTTTCAATGAAAGTTTAAATTTCACTTATAATTCAGGACACCCTTACATAAGGCAAAGTACTCTATCTAAAACAACATTGTAAGTTTAAAGCACCATGGCTTATGTTGCTTCACATACAGTTTATCTCATTGAATAATGAAAAATAAATAATAGCTCTTAAGCTATATGACCTGAATTACACAAAACCGTCAAATTATTTAAAAAACACAAAAGCAATCTTCTGCTTGATTGTCCTTTTGAACACTGATGTGGAATTAAATCTAAGTGTCACAGAATAAAAGGCTTATGCAATATGAATTTCCATTTGTATAGCTCACTGCTTATGTATTCTCAGGAGTGAATTTGCAGGTGATGTTTTATTAATGGCAGCTACATGTTTAGAAACAGCTATTTAGTTTTCTCTGGAACAAAGGATCAATTTTCCTGTAACAGTGCCAAGGATCGACTCTTAATTTTACTGTTTGCGATGCTTTGGCATGAGTGATCATTACTCTTGCAGTTGCAGCACTTTTGCTTATGTATTGAAATCATTATTTTTTTTCTCAGTGGAATAGGATATTGCTTTTCTAATCCTGCTTTGTATTTCAGTCAAGGACACTCACTATTTATATATTACTTTTCGATAGTCTTTTCATGTGCAGATACAGGATTGTAGTTTTGCTTCACTCTTCTATTTTAATGCTCTTACTGTGTTTTACTGAATAGAGGGCAGGCAAGGCCAGACTGCAATACAAATTATTGCTATAAATGACACAAGTTCATTTAAATCCAATTAAAGCTTGATGCAGTATAAGGATCATGATGACTGCCTTTTGTGAGCTTGGCATGCTTGTGAAGCAGCTGTTACGTTCCACATAATGCTTGCCCTGAATTCAAGAAGACTGATGAGGTGTGATGGGGAAAATACTTTGATTAGAGATTCACAATGGCATTGTAAATCTGAGCAGTGCTTTTCACTTGACATGATACACTTATACACTTCATGACCCCTACCTACTGGCTAGATGCTGGACAGAATTCCTGACTCCTTGAAGGGGTATCAAGCTTTTAGTGAAAATGATTTCTGTTCAAATCTCAATTGTGTTGATTTGGAAGGAATACTATAATGCATTTCATACCTCTTCATTACTGTACTGTGTTTAGTACTGTCCTTTATGAATTTACTGGAAATAATTTTCTTTTCTTATCACAGATTTTCTTTTTCTTTCGTTTTCTTTTTTTCTTTTCCTTGGATGTGGAGCATTCTTTTCTTTTCTCCCTCTGCACAATTACAGTGTGTAATAAAATACATAATCTC
The DNA here is from genome assembly GCF_040954835.1 of Lepisosteus oculatus. Taxonomy (NCBI): domain Eukaryota; kingdom Metazoa; phylum Chordata; class Actinopteri; order Semionotiformes; family Lepisosteidae; genus Lepisosteus; species Lepisosteus oculatus. Next base: position 39,556,890 of record NC_090696.1, on the reverse strand, counting down.
ATTTTTCTCAATGTCACTCATCTTTGCGGATGCATTTGGGCTAAACTAAAATGGGATTTCGCACACATGACAGCCTTTAGAATAAGCTTGATCTGAATTACAAAAGCATAGCATTGGAGAAGCTTGGTGGACATGTTACAGAACTGGCATACATATTAAACCAAGTAGACAGAATGAAACATTCAAAAATAATTTGCCATATTATTAATGGGTGAGATATACTTGAGGTCAAAATTACAATAATAAAATATACTTTTAGAAGTATTACAGTTGTGTTTCAGAGACATTATAAAATCTGGACTAAGGATTGATATGTTATGCCTTCCATGACAAACAAGATCACAAAATATACATGTACAAAGATGTGAATCTACTGTAAGTATTAACTGGTACACATAGATTCCAAAAAGTTAGCCAGATAAATGTTTGGAGATCTAAAGTATTTACAAGTGTGGTTATTCTTATTTAATACTATATGCTATGAATTGTGGGAATGTGAATTATTAAAATTATATCTTTGTGTTTTACCCTTCTGAGGGTTAGAACCATCTAATTCCCCTTTGATTATAAAATCAAAGTTATCAGTCAGGGACAGCTATTTCTCTTTTCTTAGATAACAGATGCTATACAGTACACACAGTATATATATACAGTAAGTAGGAAGATGTTTAAATTTTTTCTTGCCATATTATAAACAAAGTATTACACACTATATATAATTTTTATTACTCTACTATTACAAAACATTAGTGAATGAATGTTTCCATGATTCTTGAGGAGTTACCAAACATTTTTCTGAACTTTGACTTCACAAGAGGGATGATTGTTGATGTACATGCAGTACCTCTACACGTGAGCATTATACATCTGTGATAATGTAGTAGAATCTATATAAACTGTTTATATAATTGACATACAGTTTTGGACAAAACAAATTATTCAGCATCTCAATTTCTTTAAGCAGGAAATACAATTTTGGTGGGGTTCTTCTGCTGAAATTGTTAACGAAGAGGAGCACATTACAATGAGTCAATTGGATGTGACTAGCAAAAGTGATGGATTAGCTACTACACTACTTTAAATTTGCAGCTAATGTACTCTAATGTTTACCTTAAATTGTTGTGATGATAATTTGAAAATATCAAATTATAATAACAATAATTGTCTTTTGGGAAATTTGGCCCTGATGTGTGCATGTCGTGTCTGTCTGCCCTGGAATGGACTGGCATCCCTTCCAAGGTGTACCCTGTCTTGCATCCATTGCTTGTCAGGACATGCTCCAGGTCACCTGTGACCCTGAATTGGAAGAATCTGTTAGAAAATGGAGGGATGGAAGTATCAGGACTATACTCCTATAGGAGTTTCTTGTTGGTTAAGTGTTCTTAGTTGTATAATTACAGTAGGTACTCATAAAAGGGCTGTTAAGATCCCACCAACCTGTCATGCCTTGACCTCATGTCACGGACGTCCAAAGGGACTAACCGTGGGGAGCAGGAGAGCAGAAAAAGACCCATATGCGTAGCGGCGAGACGGGAAAAAGGCCCGGGCTCATTAGTGCAAAGAGTTCAGGAATGCCGTATAGAAACCTATGCCCTCAGGGAGCAGACGTGGGGCGCCCTGGTGCTAGGCGGGTCTCAGGACATCCGAACATCAATGCTGAGCGAGGACAGAGTGCAAGACCCGGAAATATATAGCCCAAGGGAAAGAGAGGGACAGGACAGAGAAGGAGCGCCCTCTGGCTGCAGAGGGCGTGACACCTCAGTGGTTGTATTCATAAACAAAACAGAGGAAATGGGCATAACAAAACCAAAAATGTGGAATATGTCGGAGAAGCAAGGCTGCACAGTGGTTAGCATTGCTGCCACACAGCTCTGGGACCCTCCATTTCTGGGGTGCTATCTGCACAGAGTTTGTTCTCCTTGTGTTTGCCTGGGCTTCCTCTAAGTGCTCCAGTTTCCTCTCAAGGTCTAAAGACATACTGGTAGGCTTTTTGGAAAATTTCCCCTGGTGTGAGTGTATGCATGTGTGGAATTATCCAAAAACTAAGCATTCTGTTGCACTTGCTTATATTAATTTCATTATAACAAATATTGATTGCTTGACTGTGAAGAAAAATTAGTTCTGAATTTGCTGTCCAAATATTTTGGAGGGTACAGTATATATGAATCTATCTATATGTATTTGTGCATATGCATAAATAAAGATGTCACGTAACTTGTATTTCTTGAGAGTTCTAGCCTTGGATAAGATCACATTGATATGCTTTAGGAGCTCACATTTTTTAACAACTTAGTTGCCTTTAGGGACCACAAATATCCTACGTTGGCTAAATGGTGAGACACAAAAACCTGTGAATTGGATTAAAGCTTTTGATTTCTGGTGTTGAACTATAGAATAAATTCATTGCAAAACACTTTATTTGCATCATTCAACAGCTATACAGTGTAGAAAGATAGAGTGATTGAGTGCTGGCAGGGTAAGAATTCTTCATGGAATCATTATATGCAAATACTTTACAGACGAGCTGTCAAGCTTGGAAACACGCACCAAAAAATAAGGCCTTCAGGACTCAACATATCCTTGGAGTATCGTATCCTTCAACCTTAACACATTGTCAGCACAATAAGCTTCATAGCTTTGTAATCTAAAAAGGAATTGACTGTAGAGGGATTCTATATCAGGCATGAGCTTATGTTATGAATAGCAACAGAGTGGATTGAGTTGACAGGGAGGCGACATCTTAGATAAGAACAGTGTTCGACATTTCTACATAGTTTCAATAGCAATGGGGCCTAATACATATGTTTATCTTTCTTTTAGGGTTTTTCCATGTAAACAACACTGCATTTTGAAGTTAGATAATTAAGTTGTTCTGAATGAAAAAAAAATCTAATCAAAAAGACTCAACTAGCAAATAAAAGGTTTTATACTTTACTTACAGTACATAGCACTATAACACATAATATTATAACACTTATTATTATATAATTTCCAATAAATTCTATGCCTAAAATATAAGTTAACTGATACATTTTGGAAAAGGTAAAATATTTGATTTCCACGATAATTATTTTACATAAACTAGATGATGTTCCAAACTGTAATGTCAGAAACCCTGTGCCATATGAAAATTGCACAGTGGATTGTTTTCTTCAGTGCGAGCATTGTATTTGTGTGCTGTTGTAATAGGATAGTTGCTCAGATGACAGCAGTACTAATGTACTCATACATCATAGTATGCTAAAGAGATGAACATCATTCATTCTTTTCACCAGTGAATCTGACAGGCCACATGTTCTGTATGATATCACTGAAACATAAATATTACCAAAACAAACGTGTGTTGTTGACATTTTGTCAGCATTAAGGATTACAAGAGCATCACTGCAGTACCAATATTATAATGAAAAAGGTTTTAACATTGCTTAAATTTATGGCTTGAAATGTTTAACTTTTTTTCTATGAAGAAATCTTTACGAATCATGAAAGTGCACATGATTCATATAAAGTATACATGATTCGTATAGACTGTGCATAAAACTGTTTTTGCTTCAGAGCAGCAAAACTCAATGAATAAAATGGACATATTCTGAATATATAATATTGTGGACTCATCTTGAAATAGCTATGCTTCCCTTCCAAACCTGTGGATAGCAATTGCCTCTGTTGTGGAGCTCTCTGATGCTGTTTTTTTTATATTTTGTAGTTAATGAACTTTAATGCTCAATTATTTAAATAACTCAAGGTCTCTTTTTATTGCTTTTGTACATATTTCTTCTCTGAGACATAAAAACAAAACTGAAGGAATTTATTAAATAAAATGTTATTTTGTCTCTGTCAAGTATTAAAATACAATGTTATTCCAGAATTAAAAAACACACAAATGGTTCAGAACAAATATAGAACATTTCAAACTAGACAAACACCAGAATTTCTTAATATTTAACAGCATGACTTTTCTACACAGTAGTAACTTTGTATTATGATGAAATTCTGATCTTTTTCAATTTTTGAAATGGACAGAAATATAAATTAAAATTGTGAACTATATATTTTATAAATTAACATCTGTATAGATGTTTAAAGTAAAATTATATATTCATGTTAATATATTCCATTATTGCAAAATATTAACTTTTCTTCCAAAAACCGTGAAGTCAAAATCGACATAGGTTACTCATGAGCCATTGACAAATCTTATCCAACAGTTTATTGAAATAGTAATACCCACCGTTTTTATTTGCAACTCTTCCATCAGAGAAATTAAGTTTTCAAATGACATCACCCTTGTAGGTCTCATCACTTATGATGATGAGACCATGTACAGGAAGGAGATGAGTTGGGTAGTATCATGGTGTGCAAACAACCACCTGGAGCTTAACACCCTTAAAACAGTGGAAATGGTGGTTGATTTCTGCCACCATTCTCTAAAATCTTTCTTGCAGGTGTAGGAGTTTTGTGAATTTACTGGGACAATCTATTAATTGCTTCTTTGTGGCTATAAGGGAATCAATCGTCAGAACAATCAGCAATTCACACACAGGTTCAAATACACAAAATACATTTATTAATACATAACATTGTGTATATAAAAACATATAACAGTCTGCTTGGATACAGGTGCAGATCTTATTGTGAGGGTTACCTACAGTAGATACAAGATATACTGTATATAATCACAAAGAGATACATAATATGGAATATGCATTTAGTATTCCAAATTGCTATACTATCTCATTAATCAGTCTCATTAATACTGATTCTACATTAGATCCTCATATGTAAATATGTTACTTACAGTATATGAATTAAATTGATATCAACTTGTTTTGAGATAACAATTGAATTCTCGATTGGGCATGTACAATATTGGATTTACTTATCCAGTATGAATTTACTGTATATCTTCCAAACAGTGAAGGATAGCTGACTTGCTCTGTTGATCCAATCGGTGCTCCGCTGGCTCAGTGCCAACCAGTTTTGCCGCTCAGAGACATGGGGAGACGGAATGAATGAGAACCTTCTGGTTGCTCTCCAAGGATCACTAGTTGGCCTTGAGTTGAACTACAGTAGGAAACTCTCTGTGCACAAAGTGGTGACTGTGTGGTCCAGGGCAAGTCACTCTTTTGGGGAAGGAAACTTGGTTCGCTCCCGCCATAGCGGCTCCTGCTGAATAAAGTATTCAGATGTCAACAAGGGTCCAACCGTATGCTCTGTTGATCAGGTGGGCGTCCACGGTGGTCTGTTAGCGTTCACAAGGTCTGTGCTGCAGGCTTGAACAAGGCAAGAATTCTGTCTTTACATATGGGCTTCCTCTAGCTGGCGCTTGGAACAAAGTTCCAAATCCCACACTCAGACAACAGTGCTGGCAGTCACGAGATTAAATCTGAAAGAGCACGAGAGTGGATGGAAGAGTGGAATTCTGATTTCTGTGCAGCTTCCCCTTAACTGGAGAACAATACAGCTGGTAATTGGTCAAAAGTCTCCACGCCCTGCAGGTTCCTGGTTGGTTGGTCAACTTGAGGAATGACTGACCATGACCTCTGACCCTAGGACCATAATCCAGAGGTGCTTAGAGTCTCACTCAGACAATGAGGCGCCAGGAATGGCCGTCCATCATGACTAGTTGGGCGCATCCCTATCCTGGGAGTTGTTCCTTATCAGGAGGACAAACATTCCTAAGTCAGTGAGCACATGTATGAGAGAGGGGCCTCACTGAGAAAGGCACGGCAACACTTAATTCTGTTTTATTAATAAGCCTTGCTGCTATACTGGTAGTCAGTGTCCTTTAAGTTTTTTTTTAAGAATTATGATTTCTAATACTCTTGAACATGAATATCACCAGTATCACAAAGGAAACAGGAGAGGAGAATGTACTTTTTGTGCCAATTGAAAACTTTGATGTCTTTTAACTAATTCTATTTAAGTTTTGAGAGCCATTATTGTAAGCATTTGGACTACCTTTATACTTTTTGGATTAGCAATGTGTCTGTCCACCCCAAAGGCCCATTGCAGTGTTATGCTTCCTCTATGGAGAGGGTCATTGGTTTTCATTAATGATTTGTAAAATTCCAGAGCAAAGAAGTGGACAGGAAAAATTGCCGATGACCCCTCCAACCCAGGTTACCACATGTCATAAACATTTCTCAGGAAGACACTACCAGTCTATTAAAATCAGAAATACCTCATATTTGAACAGTTTCTTTCCTAGGACTGTCTTTTTTCTTAACCGGAATTCCTAATTATACAGTATACTGTATGAACTTAATGATGTGTATTGTGTATGGTATACAGTATGTAGAATGTTTTTGCAGCACCACATACTGTATACTGTAGTAGGTAATTGTGCATGAAATGTACTTGGAGAATAATGGTGATTCTGATACAGATTCTGATTTAAACAACATACATAATATATACCAATAGAGTATGTTACAGTATAAAGTATATGGTTTTAGAAAGTATACCTCCTCATTAAAAAAAAATAATTTTCAATTGGCAGGCAGTAAGCATTCTAGATGTTTATTGTTATGTTTATGTTTATGTTTATTAAATTTAGTGCTCTAGAGATCTGTATTAGACCCACTACTCTTTTTAATGTATGTAACTGATTTCATTGTTCTGCATTGAAGAAGATGAAAAAGCAAAAAAGAGATTTAGACTAAATCCAGGACTGGGCAAAAACATGGTAGATGATACACCATTTTCATTTCTTGGGAATACTGTATGTGGAAGCAATAAAGGACTAAAAACAAACAGGTAAGGGTTTAGTCTGTGCTGAAAGGAAAAGAAAAGAGACAATGTTTTGGCTGTGGAGCCTTCTTCACCTTTTGACAACTGAAGAAGACTCCACAGCTGAAATGTTGTGTTTCCTTTCTTCTATTTTCAGCAGGGAGTAAACCTTTACTTGTTCCTTTGTAGCCTATGCATGCTGACACAGCTACCTACTTGAACTAATTTAGAATATGTTGTATAATTCTCATCACCATTTTACAAAAAATAAATTGATGCTTTGGAATCACTTCAGTGACCAACAACCAGATACAGTCCTTATGTCAAAGGAGTGTCCTGCACTAAAAAAAAATATTTTTTAAAGTCTTGAACAGAGAAGACTATGGTGGGACCAGATTCAAGTATTCAAAACATTCAAATGTATTGAAAAAGTCAGACTAGTAGAATTCAAGACAGTGAAACATGACCCAGTGAAGGCAAATGGAAACCATGTGGAAGTAAATTTAAGACTGAAAACAAGAGGCTTTTTTTAAACGAAGGGTCATGGGTGTATTGGTCAGGATGCTCTGCCATGTTGTTAAAGCCTCTATCCAGAAGTGGCAGGATGGGATCTTTTGATGACTTAGCTTTTGAAAACCAAACAGCTTACTGTAGAAACACAGATTGGCAGATTTTGTTTACATCTGTTCTCTTGTTTGTTGTGTCATGCACAGCGTACGTTTGGGGAATTACAATGCAGCCACACTTTGGGTTTGGAGGGTTACTGCTTTACGGTACTTAAGTGCCTTGGTGGATTTTGCCATTCTGTGTCAGTTACTAGTTATGCCTAATAAAGAGCAGACGTTTCTGAAATCTGTGCACCTCAGTCCCTAGTCTTCTGTGGTGTAACACTGTTGTCTATTTCACACCTCAGGATAATGTGGTTGAAAAATATTTGTTTGGGAATTTGTCATTTAAATGGGTCTTTTCTGCACAACAACAAAGACATAAACAATGATTGGTCTGTCATCTGGATGTGACAATGTGAAGAAGAGGATAAAATGTAGACACTTAACACTCTGCACATTACTGTATCTCTCAACCTTTGAGCATTTTCAATGCCTCTTTATGAAACAGTTTGGAAATGCTTGTCTGTAGAATAAGAGGTATGATCACTACGATGTCCTAAATGAATCACTTCCCACCTTCAGCCTAGGCCATCATTTATCCAGCCAGGAAAGTTAATGTCAGACACTGAAGTATTAAGTATGCTGTCCCCTTATATTCATGACACAAAAGGAACTGGGATGGCCATCTTAGTTTTCATAGTAGCCCCATATTGCCATACTGTAAAGCATTTCCACTAGAACGATACTACAAAAGGTTGAGGGTTAATCAGTTTAACATTTATTTTACAGATCATGCTTAATCAAGCAGGCGATGAAGTACCTAATGTTGGCAATAAAAATGGTCACTGCAACAGTAAATTGCAAGTCTGAGGTAGCTTTTATTGTGAAGAATCCTTCGAAGTTCCAGGTCAGTTGGTTTAGGAAAAAACAAACATATTCTGTCAGAAATGGCAGTTAGGAAGCCTAACATTTTTCAGGTACCTTTTTTTAACTAACCCTGTATGTTAATTTAGTTTTCCACTAGTATGAGTCATGCTAATTAGCAATTGTTGCACAAAAACATTTTGTCATTAACAGCTTTTTGACAACTTGCTTAAGTCTTAGTCCCATGCTGTGTCATTGGGTTTGTTTCCCCTGACTTTATTGCATTTCCTAGCTGTGCTTCACTATTAACCCAGTCTGTAACTTAATTAATTTCTTTGCTTTGTGGTGCTCTGACACTTGCTTGTGTTTATGACCTTGATCCCAGATTCTTATTGGCTTGTTCACTCTCCGTGTAAATCTGGCTTCGGACCCTGCTAGATAATTTGACTTAATCTCCTGGATTCGCCCATTGCTAAGGACTGAGCTTCACATTGCCTCTGCTTTGGTTCGCCCTTGCTTGTCTGCTAGCTGACTTCCTAAAGCCCAGTGAGTGGATTTATTTTCAGGCTTTGAGGTACAGGACAGTATCTTCCCTCACCAGGTTTACGTGCATCATTAAAATGAAAAAGTATGGGAATGTTAGAGTTCAGGAACAGTACAGTCTGTTAAGAGCTCACTTAGTAGGGGGTGGGCAAGCATCTGTGGCAGATACATATCAACAAGAGAAGAAAATGGTTGTTGAGCAATTATTCAAGGTTTTAAAGGAAGCCTGTTTAGCCCTGTAGCAATATCTTTCAACTCTGGTGTTATTTGATCAAAGGCTGGGTGCTGTCATTAAGAGGAGTTCTTTAAAACTGAATTATTTCTCAATAAATTTTATCATGCAATAGTGAGAATACAAATATTTTAATAGCATTTAAACAGAATAAATTCCAGTAAGTTACTCATTGAATATAATCTAAACATGTTTCTAAATACAATATATATCCTTACTATATCGATGTATATATATCTATATGTGTATCAGTTTAATTGAAAATAATCACATAGCACATTTCACATTTTTCCAAATCCCTGCTTTCCATTATTTCTCCCACACATTTTCACAGCTCTCAAAATTAAGCCCAAAGCTAGTTTTATCAGTACTTTTGCTTTTTCACATAACCAGAATTTAACATTTTTTTTCAGAATAATAGATGACACCTTTTGTGTGTAAAACAGCAATTGCCACTATTGCACACTTTGAGCAGCATTATGGCTCTCAGAAACAAAAGGTCTTCAGTGTGTAGCATAGAAATGTTGACAGTAAACAGGGAACAGTAAAACATTGCTGCCATATTTTAACATAACATTTGCTTTGCAGAGTTTAACCTTAATGCAAAACGTTTTCTATTCCATGGATAATTCTATAACTCAATTATATACAGTAATATATAGACGTTTTGGTTTAGAATGATACAGTATATGTGCTGTACCACAGTACATATGTAGTCATTTAAAACATTGATATTTACAACTTTCAAAAATCCATGACCTCTATAATTTCAATAGCAACAGCAAGAGCAATTCGGTATGCTAACATTATTGAACATTTGTTTTCCATGAGCTTTTTTTATTCTTGTATCCGTGTAGAACTGTCCTTATATTTATTCAATGTGTTTTTAATTATTAAAGATATCCCAGAACTCTAAAGGAATCATCAGAGGTGGTAGGTTTGTTTTGCTTGAGACATACTGTCGCTTGATCAGAGTGATTTTACAGTCACTAAGTTTAGTAGTTAAAGCAAGTAAAGAACTAAATTTTGCAAAGTTCTGTATGTGAAGCCCTGAACTATTCTACGTTGCACTGAAATTGATACTTACATTAAAAAGCATTTGTATCTTTGAAACCTCATCAAATTAAAACATAAATGTATGTACTTATACAATAAGACAATAGATGGATTACTGATAAGTCTTCTTGTTCCCTTTCTTGTTAAAGTAGGGAGGTACTGAGTCTTGAGACTGAGTCCTTACTACAGTATCTCTGCTGAAGCCCTGTTAGGAACATGATGCCATATCTCCGCCCCATTCCAGTCAAATTCTTCCTTTTTTTGTTGCCTCAGACATATACCTGTAGGTGATTGAGTTCTGCAACCCCTGTTATGCAAGTAGAGTACTGTACGTATGCATTCCATCAAAAGGTGGTTCTCACACCTTTCCTAGATTGATCAACACTACTTTCATCATGAAGACAAATAGAAGAACAAATAGTTCTACTTAGCATAGTCATCTTTGTTTGGTTTTGGATTCAGATTTTGGGCTTCCCTACCCCTCCAGCTACAGTATACACCCAGTCCTCCTTATTCAAAGAGACAATATGTTCCTGAACTGAGCACAAATAAAAAATGCATATATTGGAAAAAAGCTCTCCTATATCATTTATACAATACCCCATAATTATACCTGATAAACAGCCCAAACCAAAGTCAAATAAGAAGAGACCATGTCAGAAAGCAAATGCATTAATGCATAGCTTTTTATCATATAAAAGGAACATGACAAAAATGTAACTAAATCACATACTCTTTACAGTTATTGAGTGCAGTAATCTTCAGGAACATGTGATGATGTGGCAGAAATGCAGAAAAATGCTTGTGGGAATTTTGAATATCACCTTGGTAATCGTCTGAAACTTTGGGCCTCTAAGACGTTTTAAGGGACTTCAAGAATATCTCTCAGGCCAGGCTTGGGCTATCTCTGCTAGTACAAAAAAAACATGGATGGAGAACCCACAGATGAGGATTAAGTAGTGTATATGGGTCGTTCTATGTCCATAAATGCATTCATGTTTCCTGCAGAAACCGCAGAGAGGCAATAATTTTTAGTTTTCTGGGTGTTTTGGTGTGTTGCTGCTCGTTTAGGTAGGTGATTCTATGCCACTCAGCCTTGTCACAGACAACCTCTATTAGCTGGCTCTCAGTTTTATTAAGGACCTCTAATTCTTGAGAGGATGAATTCTCTCAAGATGAATGCCTCAATGTCTCTCAAGAAATTAGAGTTTTTTTCTGATCACCAAATGAGACCATTCAATAATACAAATCATATCCCACATCACAAATGTTAAGGTCATTACCAATTCCTTGAAATGCTCAGCAACTACACTGAGCATTTGGGAAAAATCCTTAACTGAACAAAAAGATCCAACAAGAAATGTAGTAGTAAACCATCCTGCATCATTTGTCATCATGTGCTTAATGGTAAAAATATTAAAAACCTCTACCAAATGGTGTGGGCTGTCTGAATGTACAGGATATGGAATGAATATCCCATTGCAGGAAGGCGTCAGCGGAGAGTTTGGTGAGGGTAATTGTATATGGGATTGAAATTCACATTGCAATAATTCCATTATTTGACCTGGGGACCATTATAGTCAGGAAAAGGAATGGAAACCTGTTTCTCCTCAAATAAACCACCCGTTGTACCACTGAGATGTGATATAATTCATTGCTCAAGCTTATAATTTTCATATAATATGGCTCAGTTGAAAGTGCTTTGAGACGGTGCTCTCCAGGAACTATTATATTGTACATTATTATAAAATATTATAGCTGCATTACATTAAACTAACTTCATAGAAAGCATGAAAAAAATGAAAAGGTGTGCAAATGAAATATGAATATATGTAAATATGAAATGTGAATTATCATAGTCAGACGTGGAGCATGAAAAGTGTCATTCTAACCGATGAAAAAACAAAACCTGTTTAATTTTACCTAATTTGATTCTAATGCCGTGAAATCCACTAGTTTTTATTTAAAAACACACTTCTACCCTTTTTATGTGATTTTTCAACTCAGAAAATCTGGCTTTGTGCATAGATTTCCCTCAATATGCATGACAATGATGGATAAACAGTTAATTATTGATGCTAGTTAGAAGACTTTTTTTGTCTGTACGCTAAGAATATTTCCTGGGAAACAAGGCTTGCCAGGAGCCTGGAGGGAACCCCAGCCTTCTGTCATGTGTTGTAGTCACAGATGTTACCAAGAGAAGTAAACCTTCTTGATATTTGGCAAATAAAGCCTCCCATTTAGTTCTCTTCTCTTGTTAAGTTAGAAGTTCACCCCACTTCCCTGGCCTCCCTGTTCCCTTCCCTTTTTGGATGATGAGAAACTTGAAAATTGAATTAGTCCAGATAAGATTTGAAATCTACTGGCAGTAGGTAGTAGGGTCATTAGTTATCTTGTCAGTGGCTGTTCCACGGTGACTGCTGGTTTGGAAGCTTAGGGCGGCTGGCATTTTACTACAGAGCAGATGGAGACTATGCTAATAGCAGTGTGGAAATCAATAGGAACTGTGGCCAAAATGACCTGGGCTACCCCGCCTGCGGCTGTGTATCCATGGGCTGCCGTGTGAACCAGACTTCCATCCCATTCATGCTGACCTTGTAACAGTTGCTCAAATTAGGTTACACAGATGCGTGTTTATAGAGCAGTGGGGTGGCTTTTGTGTTCTGCTAGTCTATTTAGGTATTTATGATCGCAGCGCGTGAGCTCATTTATTAAACTGAACACCTTTTCTCAAATAAAACAAACACATACACGTTACACCATGTGAATTAATTTGTTCCTGGCATTTGGTACTGTGCTGCTTTCCTCCTGTTACTGTTTTCATAGTTGTATTATAATTTGGTGGCACCAAAAGTCTAATGCATTTTAATAAGCATGGGGAGGTGCATGTTGGGAATGTTATAATAGGTCACCAGCAGAAACCTGTTATCTTCAGTGTTGGTTCTAGGAGCTAAAGATATCTTGCTATTTGTTGAATTTTTACTTCTGAAGGTCTTGCTATACTCAGGGACAAATAAAAAGTCAAGGCTGCTTCTTATGTGAGGATAAGAAGGAATTTAGTTGCTTTTTGAATGTACAGTAGATTAAATACTAATGTTTGTTTAGGAGTCTGAACAGTATCACCTGATATCCATGGGGTATATGTAGCAATATGTATTTACAACACTTTTCAGGAGATTTTTCTTCAGCATTTGTTCTTAAATTGTGCCACGCACAGAGTTTAAAAAGCACATCCTACTGTTATTACTGCTTGCTATTGCCGTTAAAGGTTAAATATTATTTTGATGGGAAATTCATAAATCTATACAAATTAATATTTCAGTCCAGATCTTAAAATGTGTTTGGAGAGACTGAACCCATATTTCTTAGTTTACAGGGTTATATTCATACCCCTTTTCAGAGTAATAGCTCTGTAACAAACTTCATTCAATCCACATGATCTCAGCATATTCAGTCACAAATTAAAACACATTCCAAAAACAAGAATTATTTGTTAGATTATTTTAGAAAAAATATATTAACACCATAATGTGACATGCTCCAGGGTGTCTGCTGGAACACATAATTGTTTTTCTACCTAAATTCTGCCTAAAGTAAACTTTCATGCTTTTTCATGTTGTTCATGATGTGTGATTGTGAAACATTAACTCATAATCTAAAGGTATAATTACTTAACTGCCCTCAAAAACACAGTGTTTAATCTCTACTGTTGCTGGCTGCAATGATGTTAGACTAAATAAACTCTGTACTATGCTAAGAACAAAACTGTATAAGTTTTGATTTCTAATACATAAATGAACACAGAAACATGTGTTCACCATACACTGCTTCACCAAAATATTAGAGGATGGTATGAGTCATAGGAGTGACCCATCTTGTCCAAAGCATTGGGAATGATAGTGTGTGTGGCATGTCTCATGAATCTTCAGATGCAATAGCAGGTGAGTGGTCCTCAGCTCTTCCTCTGTGTGCTAAGCTATGGGAAAGTAGGCTGATGTACAGTAAGAGACCTTACAAGATGCATGATTGTTGTTGTATGTGCCTCTTGGGCATCACTAAATGTACCAGCAGAGGTAGTTATTGTGTCAATTCAGACAACTTCAAGGCAGTTGCTAGATGATTGAAAAAACAACAACAGGAAATGCTATTTAGGTCATTAGAAACTACTAAATCGCTACCTACATACTGTATATACAGTATATCTCATACATAGATATGTCAATTGCTATTTGCTGAGCAGTCCAATAAACAGTATCTACAGAGGTCTGTGAACATCTTATGGAATGAATTCTGTGGTGTGATTGCTGCTGGGGATAGACTCACCTCCTGTTTGATTGTTACATCTCAGTGTATGGTCGAAAGTGTGCAGAGACGAACACAAACCAACAAAGCTGTACTATACGAAAACACACACGTAGCGAAAAAAATGAAAACAAAGAGAAGCGAAGCCAAAGCTGAGCTGAGCTAAACCGAAGTCAAGCAAAAGGCCTCTTCATTTGGAAAACCTCCAAGTTAAATACTGAAGAAGTTGAGTTCTGATTGGTTGAGAAGCTGATTACGAATGACGTAATATGGGGATGAATTAATTAATGATTAATTAATAAATTAACCAATGAGGAGGGAGAACAACCAAAGTCAGGAAGTGTGGAATATGCTGTAGCAATAAAAATACACATGGACCACACACTGGGACGTAACATTGGTACATTCTCTAATCTTGCGGTAGGTTAACTACTGTTTGTATTTATGCATCCAGATATTATCTTGACATTTCATATACAGTACTGTACTTTCTATCGCTTATTTTTTAACCTAAAACATTTTTATCATATTTTGCTGTATTTGTTAAGTCATGGCCTTATCTTAGGATGATGTTTGCTTTATCTTTTGGTTCCTGGGTTCTGTTGTGAACTGGAATACCTTTTTAATGGAATTGCATGTTGGATTGCTGTTTTTCCCCACACATCCTGGCTAGATTAATTGCCCCTGTGTACTGTATGTCTTACAATGGATTGGCATCCAATTGAGGACATACTGTTGCCCTACCCATTCATCCTATGTTCTTGATATATGCTTTGGATTTTAAAATAAAACTAAGATGATTTTTTTTTCTAATACTCGATGGATGTTTAGTCATATGGTATTTTTAAAACTATTCAGGTTTTTTTTTAAGGTAATAATTTTGTTTTGAATTATTTCACAGAAAAAACATTAGGATTCAATAAAGGAAAAGATCAAATGTGAAACTGTAATCATATAAAAGAATATGTTACTAGTGTGACAAATTCAGACTTCAGGAAACATTGATTTTATGTGTTATTAGTGCACATCCTATTGATGATACTGTAAGGTATTGCTGTTAAAGATGCAATATAATTTGATTGACAATTCATAAACCTTTACAAATTAAAGTTTCGGTTTAAGTCTGGAGTAGTGTTTGGAGAGACTGAATGCCTATTTGTTACTTTATACATTTATATTCTTCCCTTCTTCAGAGCAATATCTCTGCAACAACTTGCATTTAATCCAAGTGTGCCTTCAACACACTGAAAGGATGGTGATCTCAGCACATTCAGGCACAAATTAAAGATATTTCTTTATATGCTTGATTTTTTAGTAAATAAAGGATAATAGCATAGAGTGACATGCTCCAGGTTGTCTGGATGATCACAAATTAAATAAACAGACATTGTTGATCTGAAATAAGACATAATCTAGTAATCCTGTCCATCACAAATAATAGACCATAAACAGTGGTGGTTATATTAATCAAATTATTAATAATATGTTTAATTGGTTTACCAATTAAAGAGCACGTTGTCTAACGTTTTGTACAATTTGGGTGGGAAGGTGCTTTTTAAGTACTATTACTACATTCATATGTTCATTGTGGTTTTCAATTGTTTGTAACCCGCATAGCAATTGTGTGTTTATATAACTCTGTCTCAGTAGAAATAAGGAGTAATTGCGCTTATGGGTTCACGCAGGACAAAGGACAAGTGGAGACGAGTTAGGAAAACAAGCAACTGCTTTCATTCTCATTTCAAAACAACACCAACCACAGGATTTACACACACATAAGGGGATCGACGGAACACGTACACAGGTAGGATGGTAACTCGTTAACAGAAAACTACACACTTATTAAGCTATACAGGACACTTAAACTAACATAAATCTATTTACATGAGCAGGGTCAGCTGCTAGTCGTCGTGCTGACCCTTAGACTCCCCCCCGGCTACAACTCCCAGCCTGCTTCGCGGTACCCCGAGTGCCTAGGTGCGCTTTCTCCTCACCACCGGTCGAGGGCGCTACAATACTTTATACATTACTATCCAACTTCAAAACTAAATTAGGTATTGATCTCTGTGTGTTGTGGGACGTGAAATACATGTTTTAAACTCTTTTCCATTCAATGATAAGCAAGCACAACATTGATTTAGTATTATAATTCTTGATTTAGTATTGACAAAAAGACTGGTAAAAAACATTTGAGCTTAACTTCCTGGACCTAGCAGAGGAGTGCAATTCTTAGGTTTGTGCAAAAAAAAAAAATACTTCTCTTCAATTCTAAGACCTTAAGAACAGAAATGCAAAATCACAAGGTGAAAAGCCATCAGATTGTCACACCCTCTACAGCTAGAGGGCGCTCCTACTCTGTCCTGTCCCTAGTCCTGTCCTGTCTCTGTCTGGGGCTATATATTTCCGGATCACGCTTTCCTTGTTCAGCATTGAGGTTCGGATGTCCTGAAACCCGCCTAGCACCAGGTCTCCCCAAGTTCATGGCCTGAGGGCATAGGTTTCTATACAACATTTCTGAACTGCTGAGCCCAGGCTAACCCCCGTCCCGCCACTACGCATAGGATCTTTTTTCACTTTCCTGCCATTCCACGGTTCATCCCTTCCGACATCTGTGACACCGATGGTCTTGGCTTGGCTTGCATTGTACTTTAATTTTATTTTTGTGGTTGCTTGGCCATCTCTTGCACTATTCACTGTCAGCATGGAAAATTATTAGCCATGGCTAAGCTGTAAAGCTCTCGCTGTTCAGCTTTGGGTGTATCACTGATACTTTACTAAGCCACCTTTCTATATTTCAAAATATTATTTGTTTTATCCCAACACACTTAAGCAGAAACCCTAGAAAACTAGAAAAGTTAGAACTCTGTATAATGTATCAGCTATTTAACTAAATACATAGAAATACTGTCCTTAAATGATATATGTCATATTTATCTTTTTAATTGATCTTATGGGAATCCCTTCAATAAGTGAGAGATACTGTGTCAACAACCTGCATTGCGGACATTTCTACGTACTGTACATTCATACAACATTGAAATAAACTTGATATCCATCTTCTCACCCTGGGCATGTTTTATTAGAGTTGCAGCTCCATTATCACTGTTAAATCTGGGCATGGAAAATCACATTGCTAATCACATTGTTAATATAGCCTTAATAGAGCCCATAATGAATATCTTAATGGAGTTGAAACATCAACAATTTAATTTCCTAATTAAAGAACTTAGAAATGTGTGCTTAGAACTATATGCAGTTTTTCCATAAGGTTAATTGAAATGTTAAAAATGATATTTCAATTCATATTTACAAATCTATAGCATAAAGTAGCATAAAGATAATATTAAAAATGATAAACAGCATTATATGAAAGTTATATCCAAAGCTGATATACAGTATACACACAAAGTATACCGTATATCTACTGTATAGACATACATAGATACATAAATCTAAATCTGATGAATCAGCAACAATGTACAGTGCAGCCTCACACCCCAAGCTTAGTGTTGAGAATTTCTTTGATAATTCATATTCCTCCTTTTAATTTGGATAATAGTTTAGATTATATATATATTCACATTAAATGTAGCATTACAAATATTACTGACACTGAGAAAGCACAGAATAGAATGAATGCTTAATGATTATATGGACTCACACACAAAAATAAAAGGAAATATAGCACAAAATGAACTGTAACAATCTATTTGCACTGTGTCTTTTTCGTTGAATTTATGATTTCTATTGATAATAGATTAAAAATAAGTGAGATGTTCCTTTTTATTTCTACAATTTGTATATACAGTATACTGTATATATAGGATAACTACTGTACATAGAAGTTGTAAATAGAACCATTTTTAATGTCTTCAGATTAAAATGAACTATTATGGAAAGGTATATTTGTGAATATTTGGCTACTTAGTAATTAAAGGAAATGTACAACCTATGTGCGACATCTTATAAACTGCAACATAAAGTACAGTAAATATAAAACAAATTATTTATAAAATACATTGCTGTTTTTATATTTTATCAGACATTAAATTGCTTACACACTTCATAAGCCTGTTTGGTGGAATCACCGATTAATACTGTGCTCTTCTTTTGCTACAGGATTATTCTAAATAAATTTAATAAATTAGAAATGGAGATCCTGAGTGCAAATCTGAGTATCAAAAGTAGCTCATTCTGCACCAGAGCACAACAAAAACTGAGAATTGCATGGGAGCTATTTTTCATCTCTTTCTGTACAGACTGGTTAGTCTAACAACTGTTAACACTGCAATGATATGACAATAACCTTTGCAACAATAGTGATGCTGTGTGGTTCTGAGGGATAGAAGATTTGAAAGAACCACAATCAAAATCCATAATGCAAGTACAGAGCGTGTTACACCTTCAATGATAGAAATTGTCTGAGCCTATACCCACCACCCACATGTGTTTAATATAAACATTTTGCATTCAATTCCTTATTGATGCAAAGGTCACAATAGTGAGCAAAGGTGATTTATAATAAGTGATTGAGAAAATATTAACTTTGTTATTTTTTATTAGATAATGTCTGTTATTGGTTTGTTATATAGCCCCGCAAATCCAGTTTGATGTTTTTTTCAAGATGTGGCTTTCTGACAATGATTACTGTATCCAAACTGGCAAAAAGGGGAGCAGTATAGAGTATGTGCTCTGCCGGAGCAACTTTAATAATAGTCCCACATGAAGGTCTTTGAGAAATGATTGTCAATAATAACAATGTTTTTTTGTGGAGAGCCATTTTTGGCCTTTAGACAGAGGTTGGCCCATCTTAAGTGTTTTTTTAAAATTCTAAAAGATGACTGATTGTATTAAAAGTTCCAAAAGCTCATTTAGTTGACCAGCATAATATTATAGCGATCTGCACCCTCTGCCTTTAGACTGTCCCCCCGACCTCTCTCCTTTTACCCTAGGTTCACTTTTTCCTGCTGTTATCCTTTATAAAACCAGGGAGCAATCCCCACCCTCTCTATCCTACCTCTGTGTTCAGAGGATCTCTGCTCTTTCTCTGCCCTCCTAGCTTTATCTGCTCTGCGACTAGCTTGCCCAGCTGTAAAGAAAAGGACAGTATAACTATCAGTGACCCTATTTGTTGTCTCCAGCCAGTCTTTCCAAATACTTCCGCCAAATCAAGAGCATTGGTGTCAAGAAGTGGGATGCTCCACCTCAGGTTGTAGACAGCTGGGAACGCAGTGGAATGACTGCTGTCCACACAGAGCCAAAGAAGAGTAGCTAGGGGTGTGATGGGCTGGCTCACTCAAGGTGGACTTTAGGAGATGTCTAAATTCCTCCCAGCACCCTGGAGGTCAAGCATCACCTTGTTCTGCTCCCACACAACCCAGAGGCAACCCAGAGCACCTGAACCAACAGAGGGTGCCATCCAGCATCACTCCCACAAGCTGCGAGTGTCCCCCACATACTGTGAGTTGGCAGACCCTGCTACCAGTGCATGTTTCCCCAGAGAAGACAGCAGGGGTGCGAAAGCCAGGATCCAGATGTCCATGGCTGGACTACATCCCGTCTTCTTCCATTTACAGATGCAGCCATTCAAAGTGCGCGGTACAGACACGTACCGGAGGTAATTGGCTACGGCGTCGTGCATCGTGACGCGCGATGACGCAAAATACCGCGGTACGTGATTGGTTGACCGACAGGGGCACTCGTGGTCCGTTGGTCTGTCGTAGAAAGACTTACTGTAAACGTCTTTACTGTGCCCGTTGTAGATATTGAATTTTACCACTGAAGGGAAATCTTAGTAGCTGAGCATAAAAAGAATAGGAGCATACTGTAACGCGTGTGAAAGCCATAAACGATATTAATTTTGGAACATAAACATACAGTATATAGCTGTATGTTTATGTCTTGGTACTTTAAAGAAAAAAATACACACCAGTATTCCATTTCTCCCTAAACATTGTAAGCTTTGAAGTCTTTAACGTGATACCGGAGTCAACAAGCATACTTTTAGAATTTGATTAAAAGGGAATATAATATGGAATCGCGTATCTCAAGAATTTAATAATGGTATGATTACAGCTGTGTGCTGCGACAGGGCTGTGTAGGGCTGTTTCGCCTGCCTGTTCATGTGAGCTGTCTTGTAGCCTACTGGTCTAGGTGCGTGACTACCAACTGGCAGGTTGTGTGTTCAAATCCAGCTAGTGCTGGACTTTTCATTTTCATTTTTATTTATTTATTTTTGAATCGCGTAACATAAACATATTACCGTATATAAACTGTACTGTATACAGTATGTATATGTAGATTTAATGTCTTAACTGTCCCCGTTTAATTGAATTTAAAAAAATTATTTAACACGAACATTAAGCTGTTTACATCTTCCGCCTGAGAACAGTCACCTGTTGCTACCCAACGCAGAATGGTGATTGGCTGACACCATCTGACACCCTCTGATTGGAGAAAAAAGACGTGCTGGTTTGCTATACATACTGTACCAGGAAGAGGATTTCTTTCTATTCAAAACGTGTATTTTAAAAGTTTAAGAAGTAAAAACCTTACAGCGTACACAGATTTCTAAACTGATCAGGATCGTTATCTTTGTCTTATGCATAATAATGTTCACCGCTCTGTCCAGCAAATTAATAATAAACTTTATTTTATATAGCGTTTTAAACGAATAAGTAATTAGATTGCTCATAAACCTAATCACTTGCTTTTTCTTTTTATTTAGGCTCAGATTTCAACTAAAGATCGTATTATTAATAACCATAATAACAACCAACCAACAAAAACAACCATATAAACATAATACCAACCAAAAACATAGATAACAACCACAATACAAAATCAAATATATCAAACCATTTTACTCTCGCAAAGTCCTTCAATTATCATAATCCCGCCCCTTATGCAAAACCAAACCTTCCTCCCATCCCAGTTTATCCTGTTTATCCTAAACAAAATCCACCTCAATTTTCAACATAAAGCATTACACAAAATCAATACCTCAACACTCCATACTCAACAACGATAATTCACACACAGCCAGAACATGTAACTACACATTCCCAAACAGACCTAATGTACATAGCCCCGCCCCTTATGCAAAACCAACATCCCTCCCCTGTTCTCTCTCTCCCCTGGCGGTTGTAATTGTTTTTATTTTCAAACAAATTTTAACAAAGTCATGTATTTTAAAAATCTTAAGATTTTTAAATTTATGTCTTTATTTAGTGGTTTCATTAGTGACAAAGGCTAAACTTTCTTGGAAAAATGTCTTTTATGTAAACCATGTTTGCTATTAATTCATTCAGGGCTAAAATATGTTCATTGTCTTCTAATGAAAGAAGGGTTCCTTTCGCCGTAGTCGGGAGCCTAGCCTTTAACTAGTAAGTACTGTACTTACTGGGTTTTTGAGGGGGGGGGAGGTGTCTTCCGCTGGAAATCTCGCCTCCTACTTTGAAAATACCCGTGAAACCGGTTCAATTCGTCACAGCCAGCACTCCTGCAGAGAGAGGGGTTGTACTTGCAGTGTATACAGTACACGCGTTATGCTCTTCGTTAATGTCTAAGCCGAAACATATCATTATATCTCATTTTGTATTTCTTAAAAAAAAATAGTTTTCCCAGCCTAACAGTATTGTTTTTAACCTGTAAAGCGCTTTGAGGAGCCACCTTTAAAGGTGCCATATACAATAAAGTTCATTATTATTACTATTGTAAATTTGCTGGACAGAGAGGTGAACATTATTACACAGAAGACAAAGATAGCGATTTACATTGCATTGTGTATCATGCTGCTTTAATACAGTTTTAAATAATTGAAATAAATAAAGGTGATTTAAACGCGATTTAAATCAATATAAATGTTTATATTGTAATGCATAGGTGACTATTCATTGTTATTAAAATGACTTAAATTCGATCATGTTGTGATATTTAGAAATATACATTTGTTTGGTGCGAGTGAAGTTTTATTTAATCTCTGAGCCATACTGATTCTTCTGGAAGCCAGTTTCCACCAGGGAGTAAAAAAAAAAACACACTATGGTATTCTCTCCAATGCAGTGCAGTTAAAAACATACCTCTGATGCTGCTCCTAAATGAATATCGTTTATGACCATCAGAAGCTTTATGCTCCTTTTCTTTTTTCCAGTGGATTGAACAGGGAGAGGCATTTCATGATGTACTTTTCACTGATGAAACAACAGTGGCTCTGGAACAGTTTTCAACCATGTCGTTTTATAAAAAGCGGAGATATGTACACGTTACTGAAGCTAAAAGTTTAGCCTTTGTCACTAATGTAACCACTAAATAAAGACATATGGAAATCCCTACGTTACAGACTGTATATGGCTGGTATTGGTAGTTTAAAGAAAAAATACACACCAGTATTCCACTTTCTCCCTAAACATTTTAAGCATCAGAGTCTTACATGTGGTTATTTATTGCATAATTTAATTTTGAAAGCCACTGAGACATCAGGTACTACTGTTGTATTTATGAAAAAGAAACAAAACAAAAAACATACTTACAACTGTGCCATCCTACTCCTTAGTTAATACATTTTATTATTCATAAACAGTTAACATTGTTAGCAAAATATTTTGAATTATATTTAACCCTATTTTTTCTTTAGTTTTGTATTTAACGTATTATATGATAGTCAGACTTAATGTATATTTGAACAATGAAAATATATTTTTACAAGATTTTACATTAAGCACTTAAAATTAATATGGTTAATAATAGTAAACTGTAACATGCTGTAACAAGATCGGTTAAACTGCGAAGAAAATGCTTTCAGAGAAAATGTTTCAGGTGTGAAGAACATAGATCTCCAATGCAATTTCAACCAAACCTGTTCCCACACACCCTGCCCCCACTACCATTAGAATATACACAAACATTTTAGCGTTTCATTCTGAGCAGAAGACCCTCACACCTGAAGAGTGCTGGCTGTGACGAATTAAACCGGTTTTACAGGTTTCAATCACAGACCATGTGACATGGGAGTCAGGAAACTAACACACAGCGCCACTGGATTTGATAATACCTAACCAAAATCCGCAATATGGAAACAGAACCTGTGTGATTGTTGATAGATGATGTACTCGTAACATTTTTTCAAGACGAACTACAACATTTAAAAAATGACTTGTATGTACTTGATATCTCTAATCAATCCACGGGTCCCAGCACAAAATGAAAGTAAAACGCGTACCGTTTCGCGCTTCTTATTAGTTGCTCAAAAGTAATTTGACCGTATGAAATGCATAAAAATATAAACCTAGAAACATATACGTGAGCAGTACTTAAGCACTGTAGTATCGGTGTTAAGACATACCTCTCAAATACTGTAAATCAAGTTAAAAATATCTCAAGACCGATTCTGGTCGTAATGAAACCATGTTTCGTGTATGTTTTTTTTTCATCTTGAAATAAATCATTTCTAAATACCTTTTTCACTGTTAACATCTTGCAGCAACTTTGCGACAAAATATACACTCTGACAGTTCATCCTGCTACCAACATTAAATAAAACAAATCTTAAGATTTCTATATTTATGTCTTTATTTAGTGGTTTCATTAGTGACAAAGGCTAAACTTTCTTGGAAAAATGTATTTTATGTGTTGCAGAAAAAACTGACTTGCTTTAACAAAATATGTTTACAAATCCTTTCACCTGGCATTTTCGTAGTTAGAAATTATGGAACGCTCTGTTAAAAGCAAGGGAGTTTTTATGTCCATTGCAGTTCTTTTGCAACATGAATATAATTATATCGTTATTAATTTTTTGAGATACGGGATTCCATATTATATTCCCTTTTAATCAAATTCTAAAAGTATGCTTGTTGACTCCGGTATCACGTTAGTTAAAGACTTCGAAGCTTGCAATGTTTAGGGAGAAATGGAATACCGGTGTGTATTTTTCCTTGTGATATTTTAAGCTCTAGTTGAATGATAGGTGTCGCATTTTAAATCATTTTCGTAGTTAGAAATTATGAAACGCCCTGTTAAAAGCAAGGAAGTTTTTATGCCCGTTGAAGTAAAACAAAATGCCTGACAAAGTATGGCTTGGACAGATTCCAAGTGCTTGTACAAATGTGCTAAAGAAATTATACTTTGAGTTTACAGCTTGTCCAAAGTCATCCATTATTAATACTATTAGTAATATCTTCAGTAAAGGCTTTGATGCATAAATATTTCTGATAAAGGTAGGTTGTGTACTTTTGTCCAACTGAGCAATCTTGCTTTCATAAAATATACCAACATTTTAATGACTGATGATTAACATGCTGTAATACACAGTTCAAAATTAAAGGCTCAAATGCTGTACATGAGAGGTTAAGCTCCCCCTGGCGGTTTTACAAGGTGACGCCGGATAGTTAGTCATGTGACACACGTGAACCGCGTGATACCCCAGTGGGCGTGTCGCGGTATGCCGCGAAATACCTCACCCATTTTGAATGGCTGCATCTGTACACAGAACACAGTCAGTCCAATGCTGGGGTTACAAAGTCTCCCTCAGGAAAGAGGGACAAGGAGAGGGGCTGTGTGGTGATCTGTACCCCCCTGCGTTGGACTGTCCCTGTGACATTTCCCCCTTTACCTCAGGTTCACCCTTTCCTCCCGTTTCCCTCTTAAAAACCAGGGAAATAGTCCTGCTCACTCTTTTCCACCCCTGCATCCAGAAGATGTCTGCTTTCTCTCTGCCTTCCGAGGTTTACCTGCTCCATGAGTAAGACACCCTGCTGTACTGAATAAAATTGTCAGTAAGCTGCCAAAAAGAGAGCGATCATTGTAGTATGACTAATGTCAGAATGAAGAAAAAGTAGCATTCATATAAAAATAAAGTACATACTGTAAGGTTTAGCCCTAATAAGAAAAAAAAGAATAATACAAATGTAAGATTTAATTTAATTAGAAATTAAGAAGTGCTAATTTACAGTTTGCTGCATTCCATATTTCCCCCAGAATTCATCACCCAGATTTCCTCTCTTTTCCTCCTTTTCGACCTCCCCCTCCCCATTGTCACATTTGCTTTCTTTGGTCTACCTGTATGTGTACAGTACATAAATTACCTTTGTGACTTTGAGTTACTTGATTCTTAAAGATTAGGATCAATTTAACAATTGTGGTTGTGTCCAAGTACTTCAGTGGTGTTGATTGCAGGGTTGGACAGTTTGAGCAACACTGATTTAATGCATGTGTATGTATTTGTTTTGAAAGTGTGCTATCCCACATTCGTAGTCACTTTTGCACAGATATCAGTATGCAGTAAAAATGACCATGACCGCAGCAATCATTTTACTTTCCCAGAAGATTAAATATGCCAGTTCCTACTGACTTGTTTGGAATTAGAAATACTAATGAAGCTTACAATTGGTTTAACCCTCTGAATTTTTCAATGAGTATTGTGTTTGACAGGGCTGACCATTTGCTAATAACTTCTTAAAACAGCGGTGAAATATAAAACGCTATATCATTTTTAAACTTTCCTCTTTGCTTCCAAGAAAATTAAATGTAAACTAAAGTATTCAAGCATTTTTTCTATGACTTGCTGTAACTTGCTTTTTTGCTTTTTCCTATACTCTGCTTAAAGTATATCTACAGATGCAGCCATTAAAAGTGCACGGTACAGACACGAACCGCAGGTAATTGGCTGCGGTGTCACGTATCATGACGTAAGATGACGCTGGGTACCGCGGTACGTGATTGGTTGACCGACAGGGGCACTCGTGGTCCGTTGGTCAGTCGTAGAAAGACTTACTGTAAACGTCTTTACTGTGCCCGTTGTAGATATTGAATTTTACCACTGAAGGGAAATCTTAGTAGCTGAGCATAAAAAGAATAGGAGCATACTGTAACGCGTGTGAAGGCCATAAACAATATTAATTTTGGAACATAAACATACAGTATATAGCTGGTCTTAGTACTTTAAAGAAAAAAATACACACCAGTCTTCCATTTCTCCCTAAACATTGTAAGCTTCGAAGTCTTTAACGTGATACCGGAGTCAACAAGCATACTTTTAGAATTTGATTAATAGGGAATATAATATGGAATCGCGTATCTAAAGAATTTAATAACGATATGATTATAGTCGTGTACTGCGACAGGGCTGTGTAGGGCTGTTTCGCCTCCCTGTTCATGCGCGTTGTCTTGTAGCCTACAGGTCTACGTGCCTGACTAACAACTAGCAGGTTGTGTGTTAAAATCCAGCTGGTGCTGGACTTCTCCCTTAACAAACATTTCTTCGAAAAAATAGAATAGCGATATTATGGACAATCAATTGACTTTTATATTTCAAAATATGATCGATTCTAAGTCATTTTTGATAACAATGAATAGTCACCTTCTGCCCTTCTGACAACGGTCCCTGCTTCTGCTTCCTGCTTCTATTGTGTGTGTGTGTGTGTAATAGAGTAAATTTTTATAGAGAAATGGAGGCTGGACAGTATGGGTTACAATATAAACATTTATATTGATTTAAATCGTGTTCTGATTTAAATCGCAAACGCGTGTTTAATTATATGTGTTTTTTAATCATAATCAGGCTAATGCAACATAAATTGATATAGTATCTTTGTCTTCTAAGTATCTTAATAAACTTTCAGCATAGCTTTCTACCTGTCAAGATTTATATTTCTTGGGATTTTGGGATCAAACGTGGAAGGATTAGATTGTAATCGTTTTTATTTGTCAAATACGTGATTGTATTTCTGAATGTTATGTGACACCTACAGTAGTTCACTGCTTTAAATACACCAAATTAAGAAAGTTATGTGTAGCACTTTAGATCTTTTTCCTGAACCAGGGAAAATCTGATCATGTTTCTCTATAACAATAATAAAAAACTTTATTTTACATATCACCTTTAAAAGTGGTAGTACCTTTTTTAGTACTATATTTTTGTATTATATTCCCTATTAATCAAACTCTAAGAGTATGTATCGGCTTGTCAGTCAGGTCTTTTTTCTCTATTTCAATTGTCTTTTACACATGCACGACTTTAAAAGCTAGCAAGACAGGTTTCGATTCACATTAGCTGGCGAGCCTTGTTAACAAAAAAACTAATAATAATGTAACATGCCACTGTTTGTTCATGAACAAAGTTATACTGAGATTTCCTTAGATACGCGATTAAAAAATAAACGTTTCATATGTTGATGTTGTGAATGCCTGTGGAGTGTATCTTATTAAGCTCTAAATTGCATTTTGAGCGCGGTTTTTGACTTTTTTTAAATTGCATTTTGGGCACGGACAGCACATACAAGGGTTAATGAACTGCGCCAAGAAATTTAAAATAGTATTCTTTAGGTGTGAGGGTAGGAGTGGACCGCAGCAGGCATAATCAGCAAACCAGGAAAACAAAGAACAGGACAGGTGAGATATGTATCCAGAAAGCGAGTGATCAGAAAAAGGAAATGGTGTTACGCCCAGGTTTTCGACCCAATTGTTTTAACTTGCTAATGCATCAGACACATTTCCTGGCGTTTTGTGTTTTAAATAAAATAGGAGTGTCTTTCCCTGGCATTAGCTCATCGGTATGGTGTAAGTTTTATCTGTACTATACCATACAGTATATATATAAAAAAAAAATGTAAAAAAAAAAACAATTACTTTTTGTCAATGAAAACCGGTGTGTGTGTCTCTCTCTGCTGGATGTCCCTCTCACTCTCTGCTGAATGAATAAAATAATTTAATTGAAAACGCGTTTGTGATTGTCTGGTATTTACCTTGGTCCCTTTTAACTGTTTTTACGGTCTACAGTATTGTTTTGAGATGCCACTTTTAAAGGTGATATGTAAAATAAAGTTTTTTTATCATTGTTATAGTGAAACATGATCATATTTTCCCTGGTTCAGAAAAAAGATCTAAAGTGCTACACATACCTTTCTTAATTTGATGTATTTAAAGCAGTGAACTACTGTAGGTGTCACATAACATTCAGAAATACAATCACATATTTGACAAATAAAAATTATTACAATCTAATCCTTCCACGTTTGATCCCAAAATCCCAAGAAATATAAATCTTGATGGGTAGAAAGCTATGCTGAAAGTTTATTAAGATACTTAGAAGACAAAGATACTGTATCAATTTATGTTGCATTAGCCTGATTATGATTAAAAAACACATATAATTAAACACGCGTTTGCGATTTAAATCAGAACACGATTTAAATCAATATAAATGTTTATATTGTAACGCATACTGTCCAGCCTCCATTTCTCTATAAAAATTTACTCTATTACACACACACACAATAGAAGCAGGAAGCAGAAGCTGGGACCGTTGTCAGAAGGGAAGAAGGTGACTATTCATTGTTATCAAAAATGACTTAGAATCGATCATGTTGCGATATTTTGAAATATAAAAGTCAATTGATTGTCCATAATATCGCTATTCTATTTTTTCGAAGAAATGTTTGTTAAAAGAAAAGTCCAGCACCAGCTGGATTCAAACACACAACCTGCCAGTTGTTAGTCAGGCATGTAGACCAGAAGGCTACAAGACAACTCACATGAACAGGGAGGCGAAACAGCCCTACACAGCCCTGTCGCAGTACACGAATATAATCATACCGTTATTAAATTCTTTAGATACGCGATTCCATATTATATTGGCAGAAAAGCTTAAAACTACCACTTTTTCACTTTTTCACACGCTATTTCACATGCTAGTTAAATACTTCGATGCTTAAAATCGTTAGGGAGAAATGGAATACCAGTGTGTATTTTTCCTTTAAAGTACCGATTCCTGGAATCTGACTGGCCGACACCCTTCTGAAGTGGTTCCATAAAATCTGGTATACGGAAAAGAAAGCGTTGATAAATACAAAAGTGTCTTTTAATACACTCTTTGCTGTGCTCTTGAGGATCCTTGTGATATTTTGAGCTCTAGTTGAATGATAAGTGTTGCATTTTAAATCATTTTCGTAGTTAGAAATTCTGAAATGCCCTGTTTAAAGCAAGGAAGTTTTTATGCCCGTTGAAGTAAAACAAAATGCCTGACAAAGTATGGCTTGGACAGATTCCAAGTGCTTGTACAAATGTGCTAAAGAAATTATACTTTGAGTATACAGCTTGTCCCAAGTCATCCATTATTAATACTATTAGTAATATCTTCAGTAAAGGCTTTGATGCATAAATATTTCTGATAAAGGTAGGTTGTGTACTTTTGTCCAACTGAGCAATCTTGCTTTCATAAAATATACCAACATTTTAATGACTGATGATTAACATGCTGTAATACACAGTTCAAAATTAAAGGCTCAAATGCTGTACATGAGAGGTTAAGCTCCCCCTGGTGGTTTTACAAGGTGACGCCGGATAGTTTCCGGCAGAGCGTCAAATGACGCGCGATTAACCACGTGACACTGCGTGATACCGCGTGATACCCCGACACGCCCACCGGGGTATGCCGCGAAATACCTCACCCATTTTGAATGGCTGCATCTGTACAATATTTTGCCTTATTCAATACAAATTGGAGCATATTCCAACACTAAAAAAACAGCCACAGACAAAAATGATATTTGCAAAATACTGCTGAATATGGTCAAATGTGTCCTCTGATCTGTTGAATATAAAATGGTAGGAGGGTTTAATATGTAAATCTTCTATACTAGTAGACATTATGTTAGTGCTTTTCATTAGTCCCTGATAAAAGCAAGTCAGATATGCTGAAAGAAAGCTGACCTGAATGTTTTAAAGCTCACTGCTTCCTTGTTCAATGGACTAAACAATAACAAATAAATTATGATTTAAATATATATTTCTGAATTGGGGACCTGCTGTACATATTAAATACATTTTAATTGTCAATATCTTACCCAATGGCTTTCAGTTCATTACCTGTACTAAATGACTAATACTGTAAGTGTCTCCCACATCAATGTTATTGGATATTAATTTCTGTAAAGAACATAATGAACAAAATACAGGAAATTAATTCATTCTAATGCAAAAAGATGTACAGTAGTTTACAAAAATGAATACAAAGTAAGGCAGATTTCTAAGCATTATTTCAAACGTAAACTATATTTATAAGTATGACAACTGGAACACGTAAGTCACATCATACATTTAGGATACAAGACTTGAACGACTTTGTATTTGGTTTTAAAAATCCATACATATTATAAAATGCAGAATAAATTCAGTAAGTTTCATAGCATTTCACGAAAATTATACGCAAGAAACCTTTAGAAATGTTTAAGCACAGAAAGAGACTGAACAATATTCTGTAAAACAGTTTTTAGAATGACAGAAACCAATACAACTTGCCTGAGAAGAATATTTAGTATTATAGTTCCTGTCCTAAACCAGCCAGTCTGTTTGGAACAGGTTGTACTGTTCCTCTCATTTTGGAAGTTTCACAACAGCTAAAGAAAGGGAATTCAGATGTAGGCAATTAATCTGTGCAGCAAATAGATGTGACATTTTTTTCATGAAATATGGAATTCATGCATTGTAAATGGACTGCACATGAATGCAAAAATGGGATGTTTTTATTTTATTATTATAGTTTCATATGTAACCCATTGGCATTAACCATAATATGTATTATAATACTTTGAAAAGGAAATAGATTTAAAGCAGAATTTTCAGCGTGATTATGGACATGTTTCATGTTTACCATGGCACAATGTAAAGGAAATTATTAATTTAACAGCTGTAATTTGTTAGGATAACAAAAGGAAATGTATTTGTCATAACATAGAGAATCATCTGAATATTTTATAGTCTTTGATTGAACGTGAAAAGTTATCTCCTTTACAGCCTTTATTAGCTCTTACCTTTCTAAAATTAAAACAACCTTACCTTCTCTGATGTTTGCATTTCCAATGTATTTAGAAAACAACTATCAGTGGAATCCTCCAGCTGGACGTGATGGCAGTAGATATATATTGTATCTTACCCAGTTCATCCCCTCCTGCTCATAGGAGTAACAATATTTATAGGAGATCTTTCACTGTCTCAGAATTTAGGAATTTCCAAAGTCACAATCAAGGAAAATCAATTTGGGGACATAAAAACCAGTTTGTCTTCTTTAAGTGATGACCTTTAAAAAAATCTAAAATTTGAATGTAAAAAGTTATCAATTAAATATTTAACTTGAAATGAAGAAGTGAAATTAAAATCTAATTTAAGTAAAATATAAAAATACATATTGACTTGCTATTAGATAAAAGTGCATTGAGGAGGTATTTGTGATTATTAGTTTGGAATATTTAACACAATTGCTTTGCAATGGCATTACACTACATCTTTGATTAAAAGGATAGTCTTACATAATCTCTGTTTTATTAAGAAATGCTACATTAAATATCAAGCAGCATAAATGGAATATTAAGAAAAATGTTTAAATTGAGTCATGTGAGATTTAATTCTTTACATTATTTTTTCTTCTAAAATTTGCAGGAGTGCACCAGACTTTTCGTTGTATTAACCAGTTAAAAAGGTAATTTTGCTCTGAGAATACCATGGTCTCTTTTGCATTGCTTAGGAACTGGAAAAGAAATTGAATGGCAACGGCTGTCAGTTCTCTATTAAGTTATTGCTGAAAAATTTGGATCAGAGTAATCATGGCAAAATTCCCACATTCTCTGATGGGCAGCACCCATTCCTCCCTAAATTGTAAGTGTACAAGAGACAGCATGCTCATGACATCCATAAGTCAGACAATCCTCACAGGTGCTTCAGTCTTCACCTGTTCTCATTTTCTCAGATCCCCTACGAATTAAATTACAGAGATGATTACATGTGGTAACTTGTTCAATTTCACAACATCCTTCTAAAAATTATAACCACATACTGTAGGACGATGAATTTGATACAAGGTAAAAAACTACCAATAGATTTTTTTTTACAAAAGAATAATATTTCTTAGAAAAGATTATGGACCTAGATACATATGTTTTCAATCATTTGTAGGTTTTAAGGTATTTACTACTTGCTAATGCTGACCATAGTACCAGCTATGAGAATATAACCCAGAGGAAACATTGTAACATGTAACATTGTAACAACATGCAAAGGAACAAGTAATAGGTTTATTCCATGCTGAAAAAAAGAAGAAAGAGAACACAACGTTTCGGCCGTGGAGCCTTCTTCAGGTGTGTGAGGAAGGCTCCACGGCCGAAACGTTGTGTTCTCTTTCTTCTTTTTTTCAGCATGGAATAAACCTATTACTTGTTCCTTTGCAGCCTACGCATGCTGACGCAGCTACCCACCTGAACTATTGTAACAACATGTTGTATCTAAGTAATGCTTTGGCCTAAATACCTGATCCAGAATGCTCAGATCATGTTTAATTGTACTGCATATGAACTGTATAAACTAAACCAACTCTTAGCTACAGAGTGTGATGGTATTATTAAATCAGGTGAATAACCTTATACTGTAGGTCTTATGACTCTGATCCATTCAATGTCTTGTCAATCACTGAGGTTACTGTGGACTTTAGAAGAGAAGAGGGTAATAGATCTCCTAGTGTAAACTGAAACTGTATAATGCAAACAGAATACAAAGTCCTCTACATTATGAGCCTTTTGGAGATATAGTTTTGATACTTTTTTGGGCTGTGTGGAGCTGGTATTTGAGAGTCTGCATGCTGTGCTTATACTGTACAAACACACAGTACAGTACATTCATGCTGAATAAAGATTTTCGCATGCATGTGATACAGCTACCATGACTTTCAACCAGGAAAAGAGGTCTGAAAATGAATGGATAGATAACCAGAATTCAGATGAACTGAGGTAAATAAAGTACATTACAAGTCACATTTTCTAGACAGTGACAAGCAAAGCTGCTCAGTACACTTAGTTTTAAATCTCCTGGTTTGTACATACAGTACCAGTATATATCTTATCTAAGTTTTGGATGAATGCTGAAAACATTTTAGATTCTAACTACTTACAATTAATTTGAATCTTACTTTAATTCTTTCATATCTTTATGTATTTTATATTATATATGCTACTGTAATAGACTAGACTAAGTGGACTTTTAATAGTGCTCTATCTATATTTTATTTTAATATTTGATAATACAGCATACCTGAAGTCTTATGAAATAGGGTACTGTACAGTGATCATTGTTAGAGCTTTTAGTAAAAGAATATACTAGAACTCTTCTACAATAGGCTTATTCTTCTTAGAAACTTGTTATATAATCCTTTCAGAAATGTTAAGTAAAGCCCATTATTTAATAACCAAATATAAAACTACTGTAAAGTTTGAGCTTGTTCTTGCACATCTTTTTTTTTAGTCAAAATGAGGAATAAACATAGGGGGGGATTCAATCCAGTTCTTCAGTGGAGTTGATGAGTTCTGCTCGCTAGTCAAGATGAAGAGAAGAGTTGAAGAGGTCAGCTGTGAGTAAATTTGAAAGTAATGGAACTATTTTATATAGCTTAGAGTATATTACAAAGTATGCTACTGCAGACTACAAGGAAGGGCTACTGAAAAAAAATTCTCCCATGTAAACACAATAATTATTTGATGCACAAGAGAGCTGATTTTTATATCCATCTATTGTTATTATAAGTATTTATTATATCTAAAAGGGCCCTGGGAAACATTTTCAGTCTGTGCAAACCTTGTCAGAACACCATTGTAAATTTTTTAGTAATGCATTTGCTGGTCTTGCTATTTTACTGATGTTTGTCTAATACTATTTTTTTTACTCTGCATTTTTAGTAATACGTTAATTTTCAGTTTTAAGTATTAATTGTGGTTTCCTAGTATTGTTCACTTTCTGGATGTACAGTAATTTTCAGCTTTCTTTGTAATATTTCAAGATGTTGTTGCTCTGAATGTATCTGAACTGTTCTTAATGACACACAGTATATTTTGGGAATAATTTTGTCCTTTGTAAATTAAAGGAATGGTATAATATGTGTCTTTCTCAGCTAACGCAAATCATAACCACATCATACAACATTTACTATTTATTCAGAATTGCATCTTAAAATACAATATGTTTTGTGAACTTCAAATCATAACACTTTAAAATCTTGATGTGAAAATGATGTAAGGTAGTTGTTTTTACTATTTTCCTACTGATGAATCCTTGATATTAACTTACGAACAGTATTTATAATGAAAGAACACTAAAATAAAACATATATTTAATTATGATCAGTGTAATGAGGTTTGCTTAAATACTCTGATACACACTATATATTTAATGCTGTCCCAAGTTTGCAAGTCATATTTTGAGATTACATTGATTTAAGAATTTTGTAGAAAATAGTCTAAAAAATTAAGATGTCTTATCAGCAAGCCTTTACAAAGGATGTTAAATCAAATGTTTTATGTACACCACCTCTTTGTTATAGCTTTTAAAGTTGTTCTGTATATCCATGAATGCTTTTAATCCTAAATATTTTTTTCTTATATTCCACACTATAGATACCACAGAATGTTTTAAAAGTCCTGCATTGAATTTGAGAATAATCAGAAAAGTTAATAGTACAATAAAACTATTACAAACCATGTCATTCTTTGCTGCACTGTTTGGTTTGATCAGTAATTCCCTTGACGTTATGGTTAATACTTTTGTGCGGCAGAGCACAAATTCATTAAATTAGTAATGTGGTCAAGAGCTGGGACCTAATTTTCTTTATTAATCTTCTGAAATGGTGGCTAATGAGAGCCCTGTGGTTGTCCTGCAAATTTCCACACAGGCCGTTAAACCTTGTGATACCTCTTTTCATAATGCGAAAAGGGGAAACTGAACAGATTAGAGGACATGTGAGCATAAATGTCTGCCAGTTCATTCTAACACTTGCCTAATTTATTTTGCATAACATTCTGATTGCCTTTGCCAGCAATGCAATGTAAGTGGATTTTGTTGCTAAGAACGGCAGAGTCCTCAATTAAAATGTAACACATAGGAAAATGTCCAGTTGAATTGACGGCTGCAATTACTTGGCTGAATACAGCTACCAACTGTTGTGGTACACATGGGTAAAGACCTATTTTTACTGTGTGAAGTAGAGTAAATGTGAATGGCAGCACATGCCTGTGCAGAATTTTGCTTTCATTCTAATATTTCTTCCATTTGATTTATACAGTAATATGTTTAAGTTTGTTAATTTTGTGTTGAAATCAAGGTATTTTGAGTTTTGTGAGAAATACTTTTTTTTATTTTAGCATTTTCATAATAAAATAAAAAATAAGGAACTCCAATATTAAAATGTAATCTTGGAAACAGTAGAGGAATGCTGAGGAGTAACAGTTGCAACAGATTAATACAGATGAGCAGATGAAGTTGCTTGTATTGTTTTAAATGAATCTGCTTCATAATTTCCGTTACAAACATGCTTTTTATATATTTTTATATAATTACTGATGGTAAAATACAATTCTTTCTTAAGAAGGTTAAGGTGCTTGAATCAGTTAATTGCTGAAATGGTCAAGGACTTCAACAAAATGCAAAAGTTCA
Organism: Lepisosteus oculatus; assembly: GCF_040954835.1. Classification (NCBI taxonomy): domain Eukaryota; kingdom Metazoa; phylum Chordata; class Actinopteri; order Semionotiformes; family Lepisosteidae; genus Lepisosteus; species Lepisosteus oculatus. Next base: position 39,521,091 of record NC_090696.1, on the reverse strand, counting down.
GTTCTGACCTGCTTGAATGATTTTCTATCCATCATGTACAAAAACAGCATATAAACTTTGGTTCCAGCTATTCCTTCATCTCCATGTCAAGGAATAGAACACCTGTACTATATTGATAGCTATAGAAAATGATGCACCCAATAAGGTTTAGCGTTTTATGTATACAGTGCTAAGTTAAATAGCAGTTATTGGAAGGCGGCTCAGATGCTGGTTGTTTCATTTTTTAAGCAATACAGTACCTCTTGTAAGATGTATATAATATTTTTTTTTTCTTTCTCTTAATGTGCCATTTCACAAGGCAATGAGGAAGGGTAACTTTTGTGGATTAAATTGGCTAGTTCTCACACAATTCTATGAACCCAGCAAGAGCACAGATGCATGTTTTAGATACTGTATAAAATACTGTGACCTTTCTTCTTCATGAATCCCAATGATTATAAAATCCCAATAATAATGCAGTTGAGCAGAGTTGATCCATTTTTACTGGTACAAGAAAACATTTAATTTGTGACACTATATGACTTTTTTAACCAAAGTGTCATCATTATGTTCTCTATTGAGTTTTCATAAATTGCGAAACAAGTAAACAACAAAATATTTTATGTCACAGACTCCACAGGAAAATATAAAAAAATACAAAAAGACATTCTGTGTTATTTTATGTATCGATAATTTAATGGACATTTTTATGGGAGTAGTCTTGATAAAATGAAAACAAATAACATGCTAAAGGCAGATGAAATTTAGAATTTTAGATCTGCCTGGAAATAATGAGAAATTAAAGCTACTGTATTTTATTTTGTACTTTATCTTTCATTTATACCCACTGTTCTGTTGCATTTTGCTCAAATAACAAAAGTTATCTTTTGACAGATGGCAGTAAATAATTTATAATTCAGTATTTCCAAACTTCCAGCAGGGAAGTGACATATAAGAACTGTCAATGTTGTAAATATTTTAAATTGTTTCCCCAAGTGACTTATCTATATTTCATACAGTGGTGCTAAACCAGTGGTGCAGGATTTATCTTGGCAACTTGTGCTCCTGGTGGAAGCACGCATGTGTGGAATGAAGAGATTTACTTCAGAGAGCAATTAAATAATTAAACAAAAATTCCTTACTGAACATAAGAGCTTACAGATATGACTTATTTTAAATTTAGCATGCCCAGAGAGTTTTTACATTTCTTTAAATTATGAATCATAAGAACATTGATTATGTTTCATTACTTACCTTGCCATAGTCACTTCTAGTCCTTTTACTGTAGGTGTCGTTGTCACTCTAGTCAACTGTATACACTGCAATTTTTTATATCCAGCAATATTAAAGTCATAAACTAAAAAAAAATGCTGTATATAGCAATATATGGAATGACAGTACTTACAAACTTATGAACACAGACCCAATCCGGCAGACCATCTGATCTGTTGTCATTTTCTACCGTATATACATTAAATACATGCTCTCTGCTTCAGATTATTTAAAAGCTTTCTGAAATACTGAAGACTATAGATTTATTGTAAACAACCACTATGTTTCTAGCACTGTGCAAAGCTACATGTTCATGTTTCTTAGTTTGTCTTTGTTGTCTGATTTGCAATGAAATATTATGCTGAGTAATTAACATGACATGGTTAAGAACATAAAAAGAAAAAAAAAGAAATATCTCCATACCAAATGCCAATAGTGTTAATGCCCCTATAAAAACAAAATTATCCAGTTCTGCCTAATTAAAAAGATCTATGTTATATGAATAAAATAATATGTCAGTAATTTTGGTCTAGTTCTTGGTCAAAACATGAAAGAGGTAATGTTTTCACCTTCTAAAATTCCAAACTGTTGTTGTTTATTGTTGCTTTAATTAATTTAACAATTGTAAAGCTATGGCAACAGTTTGAGTTTCACTCCTTTCATCTTTAGAAAATTAATAACTGTATTTTCTTTAAAAGCTAAAAATGTAATGGCTACACTGAAGGGCCAAAGAAGCACTACAGTACTGTATGTTACATTCCACATTTTAGATTTTGGTCACAGACAGACAGCATATCATTGAGAGTTACAGAAAAGCTGTGTTTAGTTTTCAACATTTTTCCATTCCTCTGCACATATTAAATAAGCTTACTCCTCAGCTTTCATTTTGGATTACATTTTGTTTTCTTAATGTATTTGTTTTGTTAAGTTAGCTATTACTATATAATTTCCAGGTTGGCTAGCTTCTGTTTATCCTAACTGCTGTTAGAAATACTGTATATTTAAATTTTCAAAAAGATTTCTCAGTATTAATCTGTAAATATTTCCTAACAAACAAATTATACACAAAATAAGGGCTGTCATTATTTATAACAGTCAACTCTGTACAGTATGACGTGGTTGGTGTTAGTAGTGGAGGGGTGTTAGATTCCAAAGTAGGAAGAAGCAGCCAGAATCCATGTGTCAGCCATGAATCTTCACCCTCGAGCTGGTATATAATATATTACCTTAGAAAGACATAGAAAAAAATGTCTACAACTACAGCATTTGCATTCATTGGAACAGAGCAGCTAGTAACACAACAGTACAAAGAATCCAAACAAGCTATGGATTGCAATGCTGTTTGGCCTTATTATGACCAAATATTTATTAATTGACATCAGCTTTCACAGCAACATTGATAACTATATCGAGGAAGATTTGGTGACAGAAGCAACATATCATTTTCTCTGAGAAATTGAGAAGTTTATTAATAATGAATAGCTCCTTGTACTTATATAATTACAGTACATCTTTTCATCCTTAAATATCTCAAAGCTCTTTACAAATAACAAGAGATCCACTGCAACCACCACTGAAATGCAGCACTGGCCAGCTTTTTACCTAGAGAACTAGAAATTGCTTCACCAATTGAATTAAGGTAAAATTTTAGAAAGGCTAGATTTTATAAGACCAGGGTATAATTTAGCCAGGACACAGGGGACAGTCATGACTTCAGATTTATATCGTATCTGAAGAACAGCTCCTTGTATTCTGTTCCCCAATGCCATGCTGGCTTTAACATTATATTTCTTTTCTTTTCAGCATGGAATAAACCTGTACTTGATCATTTTAACAGGTTTTTTTTTTCTCATTGTTTATGTGTTGTCTATTATTCAACATACATTCCATGCAGTGGAGTAAACTAGTTGCATGTCTTTATATTTAATTCTTGACTTTCAATTATAATATCAATAGGAAACTTACTGTATAACAATTATTATTAAATTAGCTTTAGCCTCCCCTCACATACCACAGCTAGGTATGGTTTTAAAATAGAAATGATAATTAAAACTAAATTAGAAGACTTACAAAACAATGGGCATTTTAAGAGGAAGCCAAATGGATTAAGAAAGTGAACGTGGTTTTTAAACTTCTTTTCATTGAACAAACAATGGCAGTTTATTGAACTGAAGCATATGACATAATATACTTAGATTTCCAGAAAACATTTGTCAAAGTTGCTAATTACAATCTAGTTCTCAAATTCAAAGCAATGGGAATCCAGGGTAATTCATACACATTAACGGAGAAATGGTTAGCAAACAGAATCCAGTACATCTTAAGGAAGATAACCCCTATTTAAGTATAACTAAGCAGTAGATCCTCAGGGATCTGTTTTAGGCCCATTTCCTTATCCACAGTTTTCAATTTAGATATAAGTACAGTATACTGCTAATTACATTTTCAGAATATTTAAAAATAAGAGGAATGGCAAACAGCCACAAGGCAATTATAAAAAAATCGTGGACTGGGTAGAAGCTTGGTTAATAAAATGTAATGTTGATAAATGTAAATGATCTGCGCAAGAATTAAGAACTCTATAGATATTCCATGGATGGTTCTGAAGTGCAGGAAGCTAGAGATTTAAAGGTTTTGAGTGTTTATATACTGTAGATTTTATGTGTCCTCATTAAAGCAATGTGGGAAAGCAAAAAAAAAAGCAAACAGAACTGTACAAATTAAATCAAGTGAAGATATGATCAAGCTGTACCATGCACTAACAACATCTCATTTAGAATATTAAACTCAGTTTTAGTCACCAAACCATAAAAATAAGATAGTACAGTTTTATGAAGAGTTCAAAGAAGAACATAAAAAATGATTCCTGGTCTTAATAGGTTGTCATATGCAGACAGATTAAAGATGCTACATCTTTTTGGTCTAAAGCAAAGGAGATTGAAAGATTAAGAGGAGATTTGTGTAGTGCATAAAATCCTAAGCAGTCAGGACAGGATCAACCCTTTCACCTATTTTGTGCTTAATCATGCAACATGGCCATAGGGTTACTTTTGGAAACCTTTAAAACTTAAGATACTGTAGGAAATGCTTCTTTTTATGAAACATTTGAGGTTTCTAAACAAGGCTTCTAGCCAGGTTACTAAAAACCAAGCTCTGAGTTCCTTTAGGACATAACAGGACAACATTGCACTACTGTAACTTGTGAGCAAGATGGGACAAATGGCCTCTCACACTTCCTTAGGAGCAGGGAAATCAAAATCCCCAAATTTGTACAAGGTAATTATTCAGGCTTTGGGGATATACTGTACCTATAGGTCATGTTCTGTTTTGTTTAGAAGGCAGCTTCATCTCATCTGTTAGCCTTTGTAGGTGTTATACTGTATAGGTTTTGAAAACTTAGTATCAGTCTTGGATTTTTGCCCAGGAGGCAGACTTTAAATATGCATTGCTTGGGAGTTTGTAAATGGCTAAACTTCTATGTTGAATGTTATGTTGTGTGTTGTTTAATTTGTTTAATTTAGTGTGCCTGACTTATTACTTTTTACACTAAAGCTGTGCTAGAGAATGAAGCATTCGGGTGCCTCCTATTATACCAAACACTTGGATATATTCTTGGAAATTTGGGGATTTTCATTATTCCTGATATTCACTGTTTTTAAAATGCCTATTTGTAACAATACATTTTCCTAGACATCTTTTTTGTTGTTTTTTGTTGTCTGCTACTCAATCCAAGAGCTATTTGGAATTTAAGGAAAAATAATATATTTAATATAATGTTGAAGTATGTGCCAAATATTAAAACAAACTTTTGAAGTAAAATACAGTACATATCAAGGAAACATACATAAAAATACAGATGTGTAATAACTTGAATTGCAGGCCTTAACCACCCACCTCAAATGTATTCTCCAATCAAAAACTAAAGAGAAACAGTGAATTAATTATAATGATCTCTTTAATTTAAACTTTAATTACACAGTTGAAAGCTTAAAGAAGGAGCAAATTAAAATGTGTATAATACAGTTTACTTTTTTTCTTGTACTTTAAGACCAAAATTAAAAGTTTAATCTTATTCAGAAAAAAAACAAGTGCAGGATTCAGAGATGTTCTGTTCTCTAGGTGGTACTCTGCACTAATATTAAAATGCAACTTTAAAGATGTAAATTATCTTTGACAAATAAATATAGAACTGATTTTGTCTAAGAATGTCCCTGAGAAACTATATATTGACAAGTTATATATAAATGTCTGTTCAATGTCATAGAGTTTTATTAACCTTTACTTATATGTTCATTGTTTGCCAAAATGATATCACAGAGTTGACAGCGAAATTGAAAAGATATGCATCTTTGAATCCATGAGGGAAGAATAAATCTAAAACTGTTTCATTTTTCATTTTATGTAATTGTTATAACACGACCAAATCAAAAGCCTTGGCAAGATATGGATACATTCAGAAGTTTCATTGCAAATCTTTTTTTTTCCATCAAATTCTTGAAGATGTAAAAGACAAAATTATTTACAGGAAATATGGTAAATGGTGAACTCGCAAATCAGCTGACAGTTAATTGCTTTTTGCATCATACATCTGTTTTATACAAAGGTAAATAAGGTATATGACTGTCTATTTTTAGAAAATGCATTGGAAGAACATTTAAAAATGTAACTGCAGAGAGTTTTTAAATGCATATTACACTTATGTTTTTTGTTTTGTAAAGTGTCACGGACGTCCAAAGGGACTAACCGTGGGGAGTAGGAGAGCAGAAAAAGACCCATATGTGTAGCGGCGAGACGGGAAAAAGGCCCAGGCTCATCAGTGCAAAGAGTTCAGGAATGCCGTATAGAAACCTATGCCCTCAGGGAGCGGACGTGGGGTGTCCTGGTGCTAGGCGGGTCTCAGGACTTCCGAACATCAATGCTGAGCCAGGACAGAGTGCAAGACCCGGAAATATATAGCCCAAGGGAAAGAGAGGGACAGGAAGGACAGAAGACCGGAAACTAGGGACAGGACAGAGAAGGAGCGCCCTCTGTCTGCAGATGTAAAGCAAAAGAGAAGGGAGCTGTCTTAGGGTGAGCTCAGGGTTTCTAGCAAACTGGTGGATTGTGGACCCTGACCGGGGAGGCACACTCCTGGTGCTTCAGGATGGTGGACACCCAGATTGCTAGGAGTTGGCTCCCCACTCCAGGATGGTGAAAAATCTGACTGCACACTGCAACTGAGTGACAGTCTGCTGTATGGCCTTTGACGGGCACTGTGTACTGGGGAGAGCCGCTGGCAATTGGTGGTTGTATGGGTGCTGAGGGACGTACTGCTGCAGGCCATGCATGGGGCAATTTCAGCAGGTTGCTTTGGAGTCAATATCTAAAGGGGAAGCTGCCAATGGGACACCCTGCACTTCGCAGACCTGGCAGGCATAGAAGAGGCATACTGTCCTGTCACAAGTGTACCTGCAGCAGTACCTTGTGTGTATAATGATGATGTGCACTCAGACTGGAAACTTACTTAGCCTTGTGGAAGACACCCGTAGTGGTGGACACACTGCTGTAGGTGCTGACAACCCACCTTTGAGGTTGTCAAGGGGCTCCACAGCCATAAAGGGTTGGAACTTTGAGGAATTATATTTCAGGTCTGTTCCACCTTCAGAGTGATGAACTACGAGACCACCTACTCTTACAAACACTCAGAGGACATTTAACCCCCCCCATCTACAGGGAGACCAACAGTTCCTCTGGCACAGGATCTGTATCGTTGCGTGTAACAGGAAAATATCAAGCTTTTTTCAGTAAGTTTCTAAAAAAACTGCAGAAGACTAATTTGCATAGATTTGCATTTCATTGCTGTCTTCTGCATTTACAGACCCATGCTAATTATTTTAAGTACTCACAGGTGAGCCTACGCATACAGTATATCTGATATTGATGTGGTTCTACTTAGAAATAACACGGAGATACTTCATTTTCTGTGCCGTTAAAGCAGGATGTTCAGAAGTGTATTAGCATAATCATCTCTCTATTTATAAATCATTGAGAAAGCAATAATAGTGTTTATAGATCTTTTGGATTTGATGGTTGTGTTAGAAACACAATAGAAATAAAACAAGACAGAATTCTCAACTTTTCCATGTATAAAAAAGATTGATTTTAGCTTGAAACAAATTAAACTGTAGTTTATAAAAGCTGATAATTTACTATTACCTACACCAAAGAGTAGTATTTAACTTGTTAAAAGTAAACTAATACCAGAAATCACAGTAACATACCTTAGCTTCTGTCTTTAATTATAACTAATAATAACACAAAATCAGATTTCATAAATCATATACAGTGCACACTGTATCTAAAATAAAAAAACAGCTGCTGTGCAATCATCCATTTCTACATGAGTCTGGCCTTTCATATTTATGCACATGTTTTATTGTTTAATTGTTACGATCCCTGCCTCCCGGCAACGGAGGAGGCAGAAGTAGGCGTAGCCCCTATCCAGCAGTGCACCTATCAGTTTTCCTATTCACCACCACACCCCCGTCTCATCCTATTTAAACACCTGTCCTTCCCTACCTCGTTGCTCAGTATTGGTTTTTCCTTTCGAGCTTCCTGGTTGCGCTACTCCTACTTCTACCCTGTGTTCGTCTTGGCTTTCGGTTTTCAGTTTTTCCCTTTGGACTTCGGCTTTTCGGATCTCGGCCTGGCTTGGTTACTTATGCTCTGTTTCGGATCACTGGCTACCCCTGGATTATCGGATTGCTCTACTGTCTACGACTTCGGATCACGCTTCGGCTTCGGTACTCGTTCCCCTTTGGATATCTGGCTTCCCCTGGACTCTCGGCTCGTTCCTACGATTAAGGCTTGCTTTTGGATTATGGCTTGGCTTTGTTCGCTCCTGCAAGTGGGTTCAATCACTGGTTCGGTCCCTCTTACCGAATCCATAACAGAATACTGAGCCACTTAACATGGACCCAGCGGAGCAAGAGGAGATTCGCTCGGCTTTGGATCAGCACATGCAAGCCTTACTCCAGCTACAGGCTTCCGTCCAACAGATCTCTGCGCACCTGTCTGCAATGCCGCCCATCGGCAATCGAGGAAGCAACGCTGGAGCTGCCGCATCGGCTCTGCCCCCGCCAGCTCCTACAACTGCCCCTCGACCTCTTCCACTAACTCCACCCGACAGGTTTGACGGCAACCCTACGAAATGTCGGGGCTTCTTAGCACAGTGTGCGCTGGTTTTCAGGCTCCATCCGGAAACTTTTTTTTCTCCTCAGGACAAGATCGCCTTCATAGTTTCACTGCTAACCGGCCGCGCTTTGGAATGGGCTACTGCTCTGCTTGATCGCGGGGCTCCTGAAATTCAGGATTATGATCTTTTTTTAGGAAAATTTAAGGTTTTTTTTTGTCGTCCCATAGTTGGCCAAGACTCTTCCTTCCGCCTCTCCTCCATCCACCAAGGCCGCCGGTCTGTACATGATTGTGCTATAGATTTTCGAGTAGCAGCAACAGAGACTCACTGGGACGATGAGGTCCTTATTTTTCTTTTCCGTCAAGGACTTAGTGAAGAAATAAAGGACCATCTGGTAAATATGCCGCAATTGGGCAATACCTTGGAGGAAGTTATTTCACAGGTATTGCAATTAGAACTCAGAATTCGTCATAGGAGTGCTGAGAGATCTCAGTCCCCAACACTAGAGGCTCCTCGGCTATCACTTCAGATCTGTCGACTCAGAACAACCTATGGAAATAGCCTGGTGCTAGGCTTTCCTTGGCTACAGCAGCATGACCCTAACATTTCTTGGTCCCGTAAAGAAATTGTAGCTTGGGGACCCAGATGTATTAGAAATTGCTGTCGTCTACCAGTGAAGATTGCACTCACAGCGACGTCCCCTTCAGGGGTTCCTACCATACACCCTCAATATTCTGATCTACAGGAAGCTTTTAATGAGCAGGAGGCCTTGGCCCTCCCCCTCATCGACCATACGATTGTGCCATTGACCTTTTGCCAGGTACTATCCCTCCGAAAGGTCGTATTTTTCCACTCTCCAATTCTGAGTCTGAGGCCCTGAAAGTCTATATACAAGATTCTCTGAAGGCTGGACTTATAAGTCCATCCACTTTACCAGCATGTGCCAGTTTTTTTTTTGTGGAAAAGAAAGATGGTGGGCTCCGTCCCTGCATCGACTATCGTGGCCTCAATGAGATCACAATCAAGAATCGGTACCCTTTGCCTCTAATTCCAGCAGCACTTGAGTCTGTGCATGGAGCCAAGATCTTTACCAAACTGGATTTACGAGGGGCCTATAACCTAATCCACATTCGGGAGGTGGATGAGTGGAAGACGGCATTCATGACAACCCATGGACATTACGAATATTTGGTCATGCCCTTTGGTTTGGTTAATGCTCCAGCAGTGTTTCAGTCTTTTATTAATGACATCTTTCGTGATCTCCTACAAAGATTTGTCTTGGTTTATCTAGATGACATACTAATTTTTTCTGATTCCTTCCAGGATCATGTGCTCCATGTCAGAAAAGTACTCTCCCGGCTCATTAAGAATAAACTATATGTCAAACTAGAGAAGTGTACCTTCCATGCTTCGAGGATTCACTTTTTAGGGTACGTCATCTCTCCGGAGGGGGTGGAAATGGATTCGAGTAAAGTCTCGGCGATTACTGATTGTCCCACTCCCAAGAATCTCAAACACATTCAACGATTTCTCGGCTTTGCTAACTTTTACAGGAAGTTTATTCGAAACTTCAGCTCGGTGGTCACTCCCATAACCTCTTTGACCCGTAAAGGACCAAAACAAGGCAAATGGACCCCTCAAGCCGAAGAAGCATTTCAGCGTCTGAAACACCTGTTCACGACAGCCCCCATCTTAAAACACCCTGATCCAACTTTGCCTTTTGTGGTAGAAGTGGATGCTTCTGGCCATGGTGTGGGCGCTGTTCTCTCCCAACGTCATGGAGAAAAACAGATTCTTCATCCCTGTGCCTTCTTCTCTAAGAAGTTATCCCCTGCCCAAATGAACTATGACTTTGGTAACCGTGAGCTCTTGGCCATTAAGCTGGCATTGGAGGAATGGAGGCACTGGTAAGAGGGTGCTCATCACCCTTTTTTGATTTACACTGATCACAAAAACCTGGAGTATCTGCAGTCGGCCAAACGTCTTTGTCCTCGCCAGGCTAGGTGGTCCCTTTTTTTTTCCAGATTTAATTTCTTGATCACCTACACTCCAGGTTCTAAGAACATCAAAGCAGACGCCCTCTCACGGATCCACGACCCCCCTGAGGCCAAATTGATTCCAGAACCCATCATCCCGTCTGGTAAGTTCCTGGCAGCTGTAAGATGGGACATTGAGGTAATTGTCCGACGAGCCTTGGTTGGGCAGACGGTACCTCCTCAGTGCCCTCAGGACAAGTTATTTGTCTCTAATTCCATCAGATCGGCAGTTTTACAATGGGGACATGACTCCCGCTTCGCTGGACACCCTGGATTCCACCGTACCTTGGATTTCATCTCCAGAGACTTCTGGTGGCCAACTATGGCCGAGGATGTCAAGGAGTATGTCCAGGCCTGCTCTATCTGTTCCCAAATGAAGTCTTCCCGGATGAGGGCAGCGGGCCTTCTTCAACCCTTACCCATCCCTGACCGTCCTTGGACCCACCTCTCAGTAGATTTTATTACTGACCTTCCACCCAGCCATGGACACACGACTATTATGGTAGTGGTAGACCGTTTCTCCAAATCTCCTAATTTTATTCCCCTACCATCTTTACCTACAGCTCGAGAACTAGCAGAATTGTTTGTACAGCATATCTTCTGACTGCATGGCATCCCTAAGGATATTGTTTCAGATAGGGGCCCTCAGTTTGTCTCCTGATTTTGGAGGGCCTTCTGTAAGTCACTGGGCGCCTCAGTCTTACTTACTTCAGCTTATCACCCTCAGGCCAACGGTCAGACAGAACGCATGAATCAGGAACTGCTGACCTATTTACGGACTTACAGATGCAGCCATTCAAAGTGAGTGGTACAGACACGTACCGCAGGTATGATGACACGGGGTACCGCGGTGCGTGATTGGTTGACCGACAGGGGCACTCGTGGTCCGTTGGTCTGTCGTAGAAAGACTTACTGTAAACGTCTTTACTGTGCCCGTTGTAGATATTGAATTTTACCACTGAAGGGAAATCTTAGTAGCTGAGCATAAAAAGAATAGGAGCATACTGTAACTCGTGTGAAGGCCATAAACGATATTAATTTTGGAACGTAAACATACAGTATATAGCTGGTCTCGGTACTTTAAAGAAAAAAATACACACCAGTATTCCATTTCTCCCTAAACATTGTAAGCTTCGAAGTCTTTAACTAACGTGATACCGGAGTCAACAAGCATACTTTTAGAATTTGATTAAAAGGGAATATAATATGGAATCGCGTATCTAAAGAATTTAATAACGGTATGATTATATCCGTGTACTGCGGCAGGGCTGTGTAGGGCTGTTTTGCCTGCCTGATCATGCAAGCTGTCTTGTAGCCTACTGGTCTAGGTGCGTGACTACCAACTTGCAGGTTGTGTGTTCGAATCCAGCTGGTGCTGGACTTTTATTTTAACAAACATTTCTTCGAAAAAATAGGTAAGCGATATTATGGACAATCAATTGACTTTTATATTTCAAAATATTGGAACATGATCGATATTTGCGATATTTTGAATATATCTTCCCTTCTGACAGCGGTTCCTGCTTCTATTGTGTGTGTGTGTGCAACAGTAAATTTTTATAGAGAAATGGAGGCTGGACAGTATGCGTTACAATATAAACATTTATATTGATTTAAATCGTGTTCTGATTTAAATCGCAAACGCGTGTTTAATTATGTGTTTTTTAATCATAATCAGGCTAATGCATTTCTACATTTTCTGTATGAACCAGCTTAGAGGTTCATACAGAAAGACAGCTTGTGTTTAAATTGAGTGTAAGGTAATTTATGCTTCTAAAGTCATGGTCAGTATTATTGTACTGTGCTGTACTGTGTCACATTATTTTATAGCGTTTTTATTGCGTTATTAAATCCGGTGGCGCTGTGTTAGTTTCCTGACTCACATTATTTAAACTGCGACACTGATCATTCATCTCTAAATAAACTTTATTTTATATAGCGTTTTAAGCGAATAGGTAATTAGATTGCTCATAAACCTAATCACTTTTTCTACATAAACACAGCGTGATTGCTCTCTGAAAATACTTTTCCTTTATTTTTAAAGTAGGCTCAGATTTCAACTATAGATAGTATTATTATAAACTTTCTTGGAAAAATGTATTTTATGTAAACCATGTTTGCTATTAATTCATTTAGGGCTAAAATACGTTCATTGTCTTCCAATCGAGTTGAGTTGACATTGGAAGCCTGCCACACCCGGACTGTTAAACCAACGCATTAGCACGTCAAAGCCCATTGAGCCAGTATTGGCTTTAGTATTTAGTATTTAGTATATTGTAACGCTTACCGCAGACAGGCACTGTGTAGGAGCCGACGCACCAGAGCAGCGCATCGAGGGAGCGTCTGCATTTATAACTTAGTTTTTAAAATTAGTCAAGCAATACGAAGCATCTCCTTTTACTTAGTGCCTGAGCATACTGCAACGCGTGTGAAGCCCATAAACGATATTAATTTTGGAACTTAAACATACAGTATATGGCTGGTCTCGGTACTTTAAAGAAAACATACACACCAGTATTCCATTTCTCCCTAAACATTTTAAGCATCGAAGTCTTTAACTAACGCGATACCGGAGTCAACAAGCATACTTTTAGAATTTTATTAAAAGGGAATATAATATGGAATCACGTATCTCAAGAATTTAAAGACCAGACAATCGCAAACTCGTTTTCAATAAAATTATTTTATTCATTCAGCAGTTTGTGAGAGGGACATCCAGCAGGGAGAGACACACACACCGGTTTTCATTGACAAAATTGTTTTTTTTCAATTCCTCTTGTCTAACAGAAATGTTTTGTTTGTGGACAGACTGTTAGACAAGAGGAAAAGACCGCCTCCTCCTACGAAGCATTTCGTTGATCCGATCACGAATTCTTTTCCAGTCGTACGCAGCAAGGGTTGAGAATCTCCGATTCACCTTCGTACTAATGGTTTCCCGGAGATTGCAAGGCAAGGCACTTTTGCCTCTGGACCCATCGAAATTTACAGACGTGGTCCACCCCCAGTAAATTTCAAAAGTCACAAGATTTTGAAACACGAGGGCGGCGTAGCGGTCGGCTCTTGCTTTCCCGTCTATGCCGATGCACTGCAAGTACAACCCCCCCTCCATCTCCTGGGTGATGGGTAGCAGTTGGACATCTGGGAGAATTATTCGTCCAACTGGCATCTGTGAATTCCGCTGTGCTTCCTGGGGGGAGATAGCCGGTGGGGACAGCATCAACAGATTCCTGCGCGGTGGTGAACTGAGAGGCCGGGATGGAGTGTCCTGAGGCGGTGTGTGCTCTGCGGGGGGCAGAGCTTCCGCCAGGCATTGCAGCCTGTGCGGCGGGGAGAGGCACTTTTCGGGAGACAGCTGCTCAACTGTTTGACTGCTGGAACTCTAGCCTCCCAATCCTCCCCAGTAATGCATCGTAATGATCCCGCTGCTGCCGAAATGTCTCCATACAGGTGCTGCTTCTACAGGTTGGCACCCTGGCCAGTGGCCGAGAGCAGAGACCCACGGCCTGTGGCAAAATAACATAATTCATGTAAGAAATAAAGTCACACAGTAGTATTCATCAGTCGCGGAACAGAAGTCAAAATAAACTTTTCTTTTTTTCCGTCTTACCGCTTTCTTTTTTACTGTCCTGGTGGTAGATCGTTTCGCCCGTGCGGTGTTTTCTTGAAGAACAGGCTACGAAGAAATAATTATAATTGAATTTAAAATTCAAAATGGCAATAATACCTTGTAATATGCGCTGTAATCGCGTATTTCAGATGAAGTCTGCTGTATTTGCTTACCCTTCGCTCTTTGGAAGCTGGGGCGGCAGAAGCACCCCGTCTCTTCCTGTAAAACGCCTTGGTCTCCATACTGTACTATGGTCGCTGTAGTGCAGGTTTGCAGTTTTTTTTTTTGTGATGGGAGCTCACCCAATCCCTTGGTGTCTTTTATGCGTCACACATACTGTATTTCAGCGCCGTATATTTCATGGATATTATGGAATATAATGGATGGATATCTTAGTTATCTTTCTAGTTCACAGGTTTGCATGCATAATTTAATTTTGAAAGCCACTGAGACATCAGGTACTACTGTTGTATTTATGAAAAAGAAACAAAACAAAAAACATACTAACAACTGTGCCATCCTACTCCTTAGTTAATACATTTTATTATTCATAAACAGTTAACATTGTTAGCAAAATATTTTGAATTATATTTAACCCTATTTTTTCTTTAGTTTTGTATTTAACTTATTATATGATAGTCAGACTTAATGTATATTTGAACAATGAAAATATATTTTTACAAGATTTTACATTAAGCACTTAAAATTAATATGGTTAATAATAGTAAACTGTAACATGCTGTAACAAGATCGGTTAAACTGCGAAGAAAATGCTTTCAGAGAAAATGTTTCAGGTGTGAAGAACATAGATCTCCAATGCAATTTCAACCAAACCTGTTCCCACACACCCTGCCCCCACTACCATTAGAATATACACAAACATTTTAGCGTTTCATTCTGAGCAGAAGACCCTCACACCTGAAGAGTGCTGGCTGTGACGAATTAAACCGGTTTTACAGGTTTCAATCACAGACCATGTGACATGGGAGTCAGGAAACTAACACACAGCGCCACTGGATTTGATAATACCTAACCAAAATCCGCAATATGGAAACAGAACCTGTGTGATTGTTGATAGATGATGTACTCGTAACATTTTTTCAAGACGAACTACAACATTTAAAAAATGACTTGTATGTACTTGATATCTCTAATCAATCCACGGGTCCCAGCACAAAACGAAACTAAAACGCATACCGTTTCGCGCTTCTTATTAGTTGCTCAAAAGTAATTTGACCGTATGAAATGCATAATATAAACCTAGAAACATATACGTGAGCAGTACTTAAGCACTGTAGTATCGGTGTTAAGACATACCTCTCAAATACTGTAAATCAAGTTAAAAATATCTCAAGACCGATTCTGGTCGTAATGAAACCATGCAAGGGAGTTTTTATGTCCGTTGCAGTTCTTTTGCAACATGAATATAATTATATCGTTATTAATTTCTTGAGATTCGCGATTCCATATTATATTCCCTTTTAATCAAATTCTAAAAGTATGCTTGTTGACTCCGGTATCACGTTAGTTAAAGACTTCGAAGCTTACAATGTTTAGGGAGAAATGGAATACCGGTGTGTATTTTTTTCTTTAAAGTACCGAGACCAGGCATATACTGTATGTTTATGTTAAGATTTCCCTTCAGTGGTAAAATTAGATATGAATATTCAATACTTAAACGGGCACAGTTAAGACATTAAATATACATATACATATTGTATACAGTACAGTTTCCATACGGTAATATGTTTATGTTACGCGATTAAAAAATAAATAAATAAAACTGCAAGGTCCAGCACCACCATTATGTTTATATGGTTGTTTTTGTTGGTTGGTTGTTATTATGGTTATTAATAATACGATCTATAGTTGAAATCTGAGCCTAAATAAAAAGGAAAAGCAAGTGATTAGGTTTATGAGCAATCTAATTACTTATTCGTTTAAAATGCTATATAAAATAAAGTTTATTATTAATTTGCTGGACAGAGCGGTGAACATTATTATGCATAAAACAAAGATAACGATCCTGATCAGTTTAGAAATCTGTGTACGCTGTAAGGTTTTTACTTCTTAAACTTTTAAAATACACGTTTTGAATAGAAAGAAATCCTCTTCCTGGTACAGTATGTATAGCAAACCAGCATGTATTTTTTCTCCAATCAGAGGGGTGTCAGATAGTGTCAGCCAATCACCATTCTGCGTTGGGTAGCAACGGGTGACTGTTCTCAGGCGGAAGATGTAAACAGCTTAATGTTCGTGTTAAATCATTTTTTTAAATTCAATTAAACAGGCACAGTTAAGACATTAAATATACATATACATACTGTATACAGTACAGTTTGCATACGGTAATATGTTTATGTTACGCGATTAAAAAATAAATAAATAAAAATGAAAAGTCCAGCACCAGCTGGATTCGAACACACAACCTACCAGCTGGTAGTCACACACCTAGACCAGTAGGCTACAAGACAGCTCGCATGAGCAGGCAGGCAAAACAGCCCTACACAGCCCTGCCGCAGTACACGGATATAATCATACCGTTATTAAATTCTTTAGATACGCGATTCCATATTATATTCCCTTTTAATCAAATTCTAAAAGTATGCTTGTTGACTCCGGTATCACGTTAGTTAAAGACTTCGAAGCTTACAATGTTTAGGGAGAAATGGAATACCGGTGTGTATTTTTCCTTGTGATATTTTAAGCTCTAGTTGAATGATAGGTGTCGCATTTTAAATCATTTTCGTAGCTAGAAATTATGAAACGCCCTGTTAAAAGCAAGGAAGTTTTTATGTCCGTTGAAGTAAAACAAAATGCCTGACAAAGTATGGCTTGCACAGATTCCAAGTGCTTGTACAAATGTGCTAAAGAAATTATACTTTGAGTATACAGCTTGTCCAAAGTCATCCATTATTAATACTATTAGTAATATCTTCAGTAAAGGCTTTGATGCATAAATATTTCTGATAAAGGTAGGTTGTGTACTTTTGTCCAACTGAGCAATCTTGCTTACATAAAATATACCAACATTTTAATGACTGATGATTAACATGCTGTAATACACAGTTTAAATTTAAAGGCTCAAATGCTGTACATGAGAGGTTAAGCTCCCCCTGGCGGTTTTACAAGGCGACGCCGGATAGTTAGTCACGTGACACACGTGAAATGCGTGATACCGCGAAATACCTCACCCATTTTGAATGGCTGCATCTGTATATCTCCTCTACCCATGATAATTGGGTGTCCTTGCTCCCATGGGCAGAGTATGCACACAATTCATTGTATACCACATTTACTGGCATGTCTCCCTTTAAGTGTGCCTTAGGTTATCAGCCTCCTCTTATCCCTGACTCCCATCCCAACACAGAGGTACCTTGGGTTCAGGACTACATCACTAACCTGCAGACCTTCTGGAGGAAGGCCAAAGCCACCCTTCTTCGCACCTCAGCTCAGCAGAAGAAGGTGACTGATCGGCGCCGTCGTATCCCACCCAGACTTCGACGTGGTCAGTTTGTTTGGTTGTCTACCCGTAACCTTCCTCTTAAGCAACCTTCTGGCAAGCTTGCTCCCAGGTACATTGGTCCTTTTCGTGTCCTCGCCCAGATTATCCCAGTAACTTACCGGCTGGCCTTGCCTCCTACCCTTCGGATCCACCCTACTTTCCATGTTTCCCTCCTTAAACCCTTTCACAGATCCACCCTGTCTAAACCGCAACAAAGACCCCCACCGCCTCGAGTAATTGATGGACTCCCTGCTTACACGGTCAATAAAATCCTGGATTCCCGATGGTCTCGTGGATCCCTACAATATCTCGTCGATTGGGAAGGCTACGGTCCGGAGGATCGCTCGTGGGTTCCGGAGAAGGATATTCTGGACCCCAACGTCATCCAAGACTTTCACCTTAACTTCCCGGATCGTCCCGCTAGGGCGTCAGGAGCCGCCCGTAGAGGGGGGGGTAATGTTACGATCCCTGCCTCCCGGCAACGAAGGAGGCAGAAGTAGGCGTAGCCCCTATCCAGCAGTGCACCTATCAGTTTTCCTATTCACCACCACAACCCCGTCTCATCCTACTTAAACACCTGTCCTTCCCTACCTCGTTGCTCAGTATTGGTTTTTCCTTTCGAGCTTCCTGGTTGCGCTACTCCTACTTCTACCCTGTGTTCGTCTTGGCTTTCGGTTTTCGGTTTTTCCCTTTGGACTTCGGCTTTTCGGATCTCAGCTTGGCTTGGTTACTTACGCTCTGTTTCGGATCACTGGCTACCCCTGGATTATCGGATTGCTCTACTGTCTATGACTTCGGATCACGCTTCGGCTTCGGTACTCGTTCCCCTTTGGATATCTGGCTTCCCCTGGACTCTCAGCTCGTTCCTACGATTACGGCTTGCTTTTGGATTACGGCTTGGCTTTGTTTGCTCCTGCAAGTGGGTTCACTCACTGGTTCGGTCCCTCTTACCGAATCCATAACATTAATAACATACCACAAACACAGTAAATTAAGAACATGTGACCATAAAATTGATGTTTCATTTTTAACCAAATTTCCATTCACGGTCCAAAAGGATACATACTTAATCTGCTACCCAATATGATCTAAAAATAACAGTGGTAAAAAGGAATATATGTTTGATATAAATTAATTGCAGATAGCCTACAGTATAACTTCTCCCCATAGTGATTCATTTTCATCCCACTCAATACTAATTAAGAGGATCAGAAATATAAAATGGAAGTTCATTTCATAAAGAAAATGTATTTGTATGATGTCATAGAAAACCACTCAGTCCTGCTGAAAAAGACATTGCACTACCATTCTTTCTGCTGTGGTCATAAACCAACATGAAGCTGTTCATACATTCCAGTAATGAATCTTGACATTATTATTATTTGAGTTACTTTATGTACAAACAGATTTTAATTCTGTTTTGTTACTGATGTGCTGAATCAAGGGTTCCAATCTGGTGCTACTTAACCCCTTTCTGTGAATAGAGGATGACTCTCACAAAGAGAGATTAGGTACTGTTTGGATAATTTTATCAGATCCTCAGGCTAAAAGCTCAAGGGAAAGTATATTCAGGGTTGCTTTTATCTGCATCCTATTTGATCTGATTCAAAAATTGTCCTGTCCTCTGTTATAGGATCTGAGACAGTTCTGTTTTTCTTCTTTTTGTTTCTTTAAACCAGTGGAGTCCATGGTGCTCACATTGTAGTTGTTCAAGTTCTTTGAAAGACAGTATAAGCCTAAATAGTGGAATTTCAGATATGTAATAACACAAAAAACTAGTTTGCACTTGATTAACTAAGATTTTCAGCTCAAAAAGTTTTTTATAGAAAATATGAGAATGTATTTGATCACAATCATATCTTCCTTTTTTTTAATTGAATGAGTTCTATAGTATGAAGCTTACATTGCTGGTATTCTGTATTTGAGTCCAAGAAAAGGTAGCACATGTGAGAATAATGGGAATTAAAATCTCTCATTTTTAACAAAGTGGTATACACATTTGTTATACAGAATATTCAATATTGTAAGAGTAATTGAAGGGGGTACCTGCGTCAGGATGCATAGACTGCAAAGGAACAAATAAAGTTTTATTCCATTCTGAAAATAGAAAAAAAGAAACACAATGTTTCAAGCTGTGGAGCCTTCTTCAAATGGACCTTTACTTGTTCCATTGTAAGAGTAATACATATTTAATATACCTACCTGATGAAGAACCCACTCAGCATTGCCAATTTAAAGTAGTGCTAAAAGAAAGCGATTACAATGCCATTGGGTTCTCAAGATGTACAGTATAGGAAAAAGAGTTCTTGACAACAATCTGGGTTACAATGATCCCATTGTATTTAAATATTTGTATTGATGTATTTTCCAAAATATTGTAAAATATAATTTCCCAAAATATAGAATACTAAGAGTATTACTAACAATAAAATATTGTTGCTATTTCTTTCATGTTTTGCTTATATTGTCATGTGTTTGCTCTGAAGTGGCACAAATATATTTGAATCAATTTGAAATATTTGAATAGAAAATGCTTACAGTATATACAGTCATTTAAAAGGTATAGACATTCCTGTTTACACTGTATATGAAAATGACACAATTTTTATATCCGGTTGCTCGTTTAATACGAAACATAAATCATACAGTACATTACATTGTTTTACTATTCACTGTTTTATTTTAATGGACTTTTGGAGGAAGCACAATGTTTATCAAAGATAAACCAATCATTAGAAAATGCAACATATATAATTTTATAATGGGCCATTTCCAAAGACTGATAATAACAATACATTTTTCCAAATACTACTTCTATTATTACAATTGAAGACTGGTGAATGGGAAACAACTTAAATGGGACCGGCTTATGCATTCATAAATATCAGAAGTGTTCTGCTTCTCTTGTACAGTATGTTGTACAGAGGAGCAACAACGCAGGGGAGCTATCAGTCCTTCAATTTTCGGTTTGCTTTTCTTAACTCTATGTGGGGGAAGAGGTTTAGTAAATGCGTAGCATCATTTGTCAAGCATTCTTCATAAACATGCAACTGGGAGCAAACATACAACTATGTTGCTTGGAAGGAAACAAGTCTGAGAAATGTATTGACAGTGAGTTCTTTCAGAATTTTAGAATTCTTGAGATGCGGAAAATGAAAGTGGAGAGAATTATAAAATGAGTGCAAGCTTACATTTTTTCAGTGGAAAGTAATCGTATTAAGAGGGAAAAGTGCAGAATAAGTTAATCTTAGAAACAAAAACTTCTTTGGACATCTACAGTATTTGTTGGATTAATTTTGTAGTGGCTGCTCCTTTGCAGAAACAAATGGAACATGTTGCTTGTCATGGTATTCACGGAACAATGTTTTGAAAACCATTATAGAGTTTCACTTATATCAGTTGAAGATTCCTTGGTATTTTATAAAGATTATTTTATCAATATTGTCAAAAAACTATGCACCATTTAAGAGGTGTAGAGTTCAAAATCATTATAACAGTTGGTTAAGCCTTGAGCTGTCAACTTTAATCAAACAAAAGAATCTAAGTTGATGAAATGCTAAGGCCTCTAAGGATTCAACTGGTTTGCTTACCTTTAGACAAATTCAAAATAAATGCACTCAAGCTATTAAGAGCTCCAAAGTGAGTTATTACAGTCATCAATTCGCCAGTCTCTTAAACAGTCCAAAGAAATATCTGAAGTAATTTAAATTTATGGATAACAAATCATTCTCCTCTCATTTACCTGTTTCAATTATTTACAACAACAAAAGAACAAATAATGCATCCATTCATATGTGAATTATTTAATTCTGCTGGTGTCTATAAAGTTGCAGGCTCTGCAATGAGATCCCCTACATTCCCTCTCTTGGCATCACTGGATCCTGGCATACCTTCTTGTTATTTTAAGGAAATTTATAATTTACAGGTATGTTGCCAATGGAGGTAGAGGTGGGGGTGTTGGAGGCCTGTTGTGCTGCTGCTGACACAGAGCCTTACATGATGTTTAATTGTAGATGTTTGACTGTGTTTTAAAAGTCCTCCGATAGTAACCTAGATATGAGTACTAGGGAGGGTGGTGGGTGAGGAGTTTTTGCATGAGGAGTTTTGATAGGGTGCTATCAGTGTAGAGTTAGAATATTCTCCCCATGTTCACACTGGTTTCCTCCGGGTGACCTGGTTTCCTACCACAGTTCAAAGACATACTGTGCTAGTAGGTCAACTGGCTTCTGGGAAAATTGGAAAAGTGTGAGTGTGTGCATGTCAGTGCTTGTGTCTGTCTGCCCTGAGATGAACTGGGATCCCATCAAGCAAGTATCCTGCTTTGCGACCACTTATTGCCAGGAGAGGCTCCAGTTCCCCTGCAAACCTGAATTGAATAAAGTGATAGAAAATGGTTTGACAGATTTAATTTTTTTTGTACTTTGAAAAGTCACTAAAAATGATTATACAGTTCCTGTTGTGCTTTTGTTAGGTTGAAGTTTAAAAATAATAAAGATTCAGATGAGTTTGATGCTGTCGAGTTCCAGAGTCCCTTCCTTTTTTACAATACAGTCCGTTACTGAATCAAAAGCAAAATTACTTTAAAATTTCCAGTAATAAGTACACAGGTTAGGATCATATTGAACATTTTTTTAATGAAACTTGCTGCTCGTTTTCTCTCTAGTCTTCTGACCATTTTTTCAATCTTTCATTTAAAGATTAAAATACCAGCAGACTGAATGTGTTGCCCTTGTTGACTCTTTTCAAAGGGATTTGATAAGTCAGGCATGAAATGTTATAGATGTATTACAATTTTGCCTTGCCCCTCTGAATAATGGAAATAATTGTCAATAAGCTCTTTTTAGATAGTGTCAGTACCGTATATTTCATCATATGTGCAGTCTGCTTTTTTATCTGGTCATGGATGTGTTATAGTAATCTTAAACATTTTGTCTTTATGATAAAAAAGTTTTGTCACAAATCTTGATGAAAAATTTAACTTGTTCAGATATCTTTATAGATTTATCTATAGAGTTGCACTGGTCTTGATGTAACTTGTATGCTTTCTGAATAATTTAGAAACAAATGTACTGTATTTCTGACAAATGTATTTAATGACCTCATCCACTTATTAAGGGAGTCCAGCAGGACTCTATCTGGGTCCTACTCTTCTCCATTGATAATAACAGTATTAGTCAGGCAGTAGGTAACACTTATATCCACATTTCTTATATAGGCAATTCTTATATCCACATACTTATATTCAACTAGACCCACGTTATCTCCAGTAATGTCCAACTTTAAACTAAAGACTGACAAAATTAATTTTCTATTCTGTTAACTTCAATAAAAGTTATCCTGTTCAAAAATAACTAAAACAGCTTCATTATAACTTATTTGCTAATATTATAAGTAAGAGAAGTCATGTTTTATAAATGTCGAGGCATTTGGCCAGAGAGACCTTTAGCTTTTCAAGTCTTATATGAATAAATTACAGGCAAAAGTCTGGCATAGACTGGTTGCCTTTTTTCATCATCTATTACACATTCATTTAGAATAAAATAGTTAAAATATCCCTGTTTCCAGTCTTAGATTATTGTTTACAGAATGGCCTCAAAAGCTGTTCTTACTGCTGTACAGTATGTATCACAGGTGTACCCTGTCACCTTTTTATTGTGTTCTTCACTCTTTGATAAACATCTTTACTTCATACTTATTGAATGATTTGTTGGCCTAAGTTATTTTCTAGATTATTTATTTGGAAAACACCTTCCTTTCTCATTCATTTTATCTATCTGTGCAGTCGGACAATGTAGTGCCAAAACTATGCTAACTTTGTATCTTAGAACATCGTCTGTCTGATACTTGTAATATTAAGCACACGTGCTATGCTACAATCCTGTTAATTGCACTTTATTTATGCTAATTGAATTGACTGTCCTTTATTTTGCTATATTCTGTAGCAATGTAGGCTCCTGGGATACATGGATGATCTCCAGGTCATCTTTGTGAATGAGAGTTTATTTTTATATGACGTAGCTGTTTAAATAAAGGCTAAAAAAATAAAACACAGAGTTCAGTGGCTTGAATGGAACTTTCTTGAGAGGACCCAATATCACATCCACTTGCTCAGTCAGCCATGATCTGAGTGCCACAGAAACAGCAGAGTCTGACTCAGTGGGAGTATCTCACTGCCACAGCAGATGAGGAAACCATGTCCTCCAGAGACAGAACAAAGTCACCAGAAGATTCATATAGAATTAGGAGACGAGGAGGAAAAAGAAACCTGGACTGCCTGTGCACCAGTACAGTATATACTGTACAAGGCTAGTCAGCCTCATGAGTCCAAAAGGTAGTACCAGAGCAGTCGACTTGTTATTTCAATGTAGACCAAAGACAGAGATGAGAAAAAAGAGGATTGATCCCTTTTATTTGTGAGTTGCTGACAAAGGATAAACAGAGAGCAAATAGATTTGTCTGACTTGTCCTGCAAGTTGAGCAAGAAAGAGAAAGAGCGTCAGTGTAGCACTAGCTTGATCTCAAGGGAGGAAAGGATCAAGCAGCATCACATTGGCTGAGCTTTAAACAAATCATACCTTCTCATGTCTCCGAGGTAATTTCATGGAGCGTGTCTCGGCTTGTTTTGAATGACAAAGAATCTTAAGTGTTTCCATTTTCAATCTTTTCCAGCTTTCTAAAAGATGCTGCAGACCAGCAAAACCAGTACTGAATTTGCTTGCAAGAGAAATCTATTGTTGCAGTTGCATAGTGTAGAAGTGCCAAATACAGTATACGTTTTGGTTTCTTCATACTGTATACTCCAATTGTTGGTTTCATTCTCAACTTAATCTTTTGTTAACAAGTGGATGCAGCTAATAACCTTATGTAATCAATAACACAACATATTGTACACTAGCATGCTTTTGGATTAAGAAGCAATGCATTTGGATTAAGAAAACAACAGAAACATACCATGCATTAAAATCCATTGCCTGAGAAGGTGAGTGCTGGAACACAAAGCTGCAGGACATTTACATAATGGAAAACACTGAGGTCATGCACAAGAGGTTAAAATGTTAGTCTGAACTATGTAATGCTAAGTTAGAACAATAGTAAACAAGAGGAGCCATTCGAATTTGAAGTTTGCTGGGGTGCCTTTGACAGTGCTTTTGAGGATGTTGAATGTTTTCATTATGTCCCCTCATAGTCTATCTAAAATTTAAAAAGTTCAGTTTCTTCAGCCTGTAGGACATTCCCTATCACCTGCATGTACAACCCTACAGTGCTAACACCCTTAGCCTTAGGAACACTCCCATGAATCTGTAATGACCTGGTTTTAAGTGCCATCTACTGGTCCACCAACACCACACCAAAACCTGATTCTCCATGTACTGTAGGTCTTCCATTCAAGTACTGATCAGTATCAGTCTTACATACTGTAGTTAATGAGATATAATGAGATAGGGCAAGGTGGTGGTAATATTATAAAGTATTACAAAGCCTAAGGTTGAGCCTATGAAGTGAATGCCAGAGAAATTAAGTTCAAATTTATGAAATTATATCTCAGAATTAAGTGATTCCTTTATTCAATCCAGAGAGTGTTCTCTTTTTCCCACAGAGCAAGTAATTTTAGATACAAGCAGGAACTAGGTTAAACCAGTTTTTCAAATTTTGATACCTTCCCTTACTTTCATTATTGTTCTTGTTTTTGAAACACTTGCCTAGTGTTTTGCTCTGAAGCTGAAGATAACATAGTCCATTGTTTCTTTATTTTTATTTGTCGCAATTGATACTAAACCTGGGAATGATCACGTTGTGCGTTCAAATACATACAGCACTAAGTCCACAGTTTTGTTGCCCTTCACTTATTCAGTTACACACAGTCTTTTAATAAAGCTTTGCCATTAACTTCTGTAGTATTGTCTTGAAGAGTAGATTGTTATTTGTTCAGATAACAGATCACTGTATATCAGAAATATAAGAAAACATAGTGAAGATGAATATGTAAAATGTTTTTTGCAACAGTCATATTAAGGCTAATATGGTCTAGTAGATTTACATAGTTTTGTAGTTTTACATACGTAGCAACATCATTGTTTTTTCTATTACAAAATCAACATGCTGTGCCCAAATAATGACTTCACAGAACTATTCAAATATACTGAAAGAATAATTACAGATGTGCCAAGTCTCAGCTGTGGACTCCTGGAGGTTCCTTTTAAGTTTCCAAAATTAATTATAAATATGTTCTAGTAGATTTGTATAGTTTCATAGTTTTACATAGTAACATTATTTTTTTTTCTATTACAACATCAACATGCTGTGCCCATATAACGACTTCACAGAACTATTCAAATATACTGAAAGAATAATCACAGATGTGTCAAGTCTCAGCTTTGGACTCCTGGAGGTTTTCTTTAAGTTAAATTAGGTTTTTCCTCTCCCCGGTGCTGTGCAGCTCTTTTTTGGACGTCAGGAGCCGCCCTTGAAGGGCGGTACTGTCACGCCCTATACACCTACAGGATGCTCAACTTCTACTTCCTAGTTCCCTTTGATTATTCATGGCTTTTCCAGTGTGTCTTGTGTACCCAAATTACAGTACTTCCTGTGTCTGCTCTGCATCTTGCTCAGCATTGAGGGTACGTACAGTATATCATGAGACCCGCCTATTACCAGGGCGCCCCACGTCCGTGGCCTGAAGGCCTAGGTTTCTACACCGACATCATCTGACCCCCTGAGCTTGGGCTAACCTCTGTGTTCCGGCTCTGTAATTGTTCTGAAATTTGTTTAGTTGTATTTATTGTTGCAAACTGGAAGCAAATCATTTAGAAGGACCAAATTCTCTTGGCTATTGAATGTCTCTAAAGACCAGTGTGCCTTACTGTATGTCTCTAAGCTTAAACAATGCAACTAAATGTTCCCTAACAGTAATATCTGAGGCTGTCTAGATTTTAAGAATAGTGTTTTTTTATGATATGAAAATAAAATGCAGAGTTTTGAAAAGCAAAAAAATATTTTAATACAAAAAGTTTTCTTGTTGACCTATTTATGAACAAACAACAGACAAATAGACCATAACCATACTTTTTATACCTCAAAACAGCTTTACATCCTACTCTATGCACAGTATGCAAAAATACAGTATGTTCCTAATACACTGTTAATAGTAATGGTACAATTTGTAATGTTCTGTTGTAGATCAGCAGAAAAGCAGAATAAACATTCATTGAGAAAACACAGGGTGGCAAGATGTTACAGTGGTTTGCCCTGGAGCTACCTGTATCTGTGTGGAGTTTGTATTGTATAGTCACCTGTATATTCGCATGGGTTTTCTCTGGGAGCTCTGGTTTTTCACTCACAATCCAAAGACGTACTTGTAGATTAATTGGCTTCTGGTAATATCGTCCTTGTGTGAGTGTCTGCATGTTTGTGTCTGTATGTATCCTGCAATAGATTGGTGGCCCACTCAGTTTGTATCCTGCCTCTTGCACGTTGCCTGCTGGGATAGAGTCTGGTTCCCCTGTGATCCTGTGTTGGATAAAGTGGTTGGAAAATGAAAATATGCATATAAGTCTACATTTTACATTGAAATTTAAATCTTTAATAGAACCCTTAATCCAAATTAGTGGAGTACTCAACATACTTTTACAGTGAATTGATTTATGAAGTTCATAAAAATGTTCCTGCCAAACGTGCAAGTTTTTATCATAACAATGTTACAGTACATCAGTTTAGATAGGTCTTGAAAAGACACATCTCCATTGAAATGTTTTTGATATATTATTTTAGTTTACCATCTTTTACTACTAACACAACCTATTTTTAACATAATAATGTATTTGCTACCAAGTGAAACTTATTACAAGAATCAAACTTATTGTCAAGGCTATAGGAGGAAGAGTCAAAAGACGCTTGTACAGTACAGTATATCAGAAATTTTTAGCAGACACGGTGGTGAGACTTTACACTTCCTGC
Source organism: Lepisosteus oculatus (assembly GCF_040954835.1). Lineage (NCBI taxonomy): Eukaryota > Metazoa > Chordata > Actinopteri > Semionotiformes > Lepisosteidae > Lepisosteus > Lepisosteus oculatus. The sequence goes on along the minus strand of NC_090696.1, from coordinate 39,493,564 downwards.
AGTATTCCAATTTTTATTTCAAACGTTTAATGGATATCTGAAAGCAATAAACACATTGGATATGTACTGTATGTTTCAGTCTCTAAATTCTTTTTAATCCTTTCTAAAGGCTAGAAATGAGCAGGATAGTGTTTAATAAACACACAGTTTGAAGAGTCTCTTTCTTAACAATTTCAATTTAAAGCTGGAATACTGTTTTAAAATGCCAACACCACTGAGGGAAATGTATAATAACATACATATTATAAGTATCATAAAGTAACTTATTTTTCCAAATAATTTATATTATATATTGCAATTAGCAAATAAATAATTTCTGGTAATATACAGTTACATGCTCTAACAGCATTTAACATAAGTGTACCATCTAAAGAAGAATAACTGGAATGTTCATTCTGATTTATTACTTTGCAATTGGCTTTGCATCTCATTGCTATGTGGTTGTTAAGATGTTTCAAGATCAGATCAAATACTCATATTTTATTTTCAAGGTAAATGCACAGTAAATACTTTAAAACACCAATACCAACTAAATTGGAAACATGTTACTATACACAATATTATATACAGTATGGTGACATTAAACTGTCATAGAAACCATACATTAGCAGTATGTGTCCTTGTGGTTGAAAAGGAGTCATTATTATTGAAATTAAATCTTCAGGGTTATTAGAATGAATACAAATGAACATAAAAACACTTATACCCCAAGTTACTGTGAAAAGGTTTAGTAATAAATAATGAATTAAAAATGCAGAAATATTACTGTTATCTTTGTAAAATTCTGTGGTTGTGATAATATTCCATTTTAATCAGAATAAAACAATATTTTAAACTATATACTGTATGATTTTTGTTGAATTTCAATGTAACATCATAGCAGTAACATTTAGATAAGTTCCTTTGTATGGCACACAATGATTTATATCCATGGACTCTCACATAATCTGAAATGGCTGCTTAACCAAGGGGGGTCATTTATATTCTGTGTGATGAAATAAGATGAAGAGAAAGCAGCTATTTGTGTGAAAATGTGCTCATGATTTGCTTGCCCCATTTTTCTGGCCTTATACACTGAGCAATATACTGTGGCGTTTGTCTCAAGAGAAGAAGAAAAGAGCAGGCCTCAATTTTTCATTCTCACTTCTTTAGTTCATAAAACAGTCCAGCAGCAGGGTTCTCATCTGAGAATGGTTGAATCCACTGAGATATTTTCTCAGCATACAAAATAAACGGAATCAATTCTGCTCCTTGTATGGAGCAGTTGAATAACCTTTTCCTTGCTATTGCCATGGAAGTGGCTGACCTTGGTAGTCAAGTTCCATATACAACACCAGAGAAAAATGAGTCCCCAAAGCTGCCAAGTGGTAGGTCCAAATGAAAAAAAAAACAACACATGCCACAAGGTGAAGAACATACAGAACTTTAAAAATAGTGTCCAACATCAAATACACACACATTTAAAAGTGGAAGCTCAAGTGGTTTGTAGATCAAAGAAAACAAGAAATGTTATCTTGCATTTTTTAAAATACAGTACATGGATACCTCTTGACTTACCTAAGAAAAAAAAATTACACAGGAAGCAAACAATAAATACTTTTGAAACAGAAAAGAAAATGATCTGTTTAAGATTGTCCTTGCAATCTTCTTGCTTGCTTGACAACAAGTGGAACCAGTCTAAATCACCAAGAAGACATAGACTCTGTAGAAAACAATGCTTGTCTCAAGAGAGCCAAATTCAAAATACATAAATACAGGGTATAAGTGGTTCATTTTTGCTAATGCATATCTTTCATGGTACTCTAGGAACTAGCTGTTGTTCTGTCATCAAAATAAGTTTAGGAACTGCAATACTAACAAGCAGCATGCATAATTTGATTTACCTACTGTACTGTACGTAAGACAAATCCCAACACAACTGTCTTTTCTGTTTCATTCCTTTTTTGCTTGGTATTTTTTTTCATTTCGCAATACAAGCAAAATACTTTGCATCAACACTAAGGCAACATTTCATTTTGGTCTTTGAAACTTTGACATGATCAGAAAATAATTGTTTTTGAGTAAAAAAAACAAGAAGATTTAGCATAACATGGACACATAAAGTATACACATTTTTAAAAAATCTGTTTTAGGCCAATTCCCAAATGTGCAAATAAAAGTAAATAAAAAAAACTTTGATTATCCTGTGTTTGTGGTGTGTGTGTATGATGTCTGTATCCAGCAATGTAATGAAGACATGTTCAGGTTGCAATCCTTGTATTTTATGTTTCTGGGGTAGACTCTGCATTGCCTCAACTTTAACCAGTAATAACTGGCTTTCTGATAATGGATAGTTGGATGAATTCCAGTAGTAATAGGCTGTAGACATGTTCATTTTCAGCATGGTAAAAAGAATTAGGAACTTGTTGTTCACCTTTATGCAATATCTTTAATCTATCAGAACAGCTGGGAAGTACCTTGTCATTGCTTTGGCTCTGGGTTTAAATTGATTGCTACACAAGAAGAATATCAAATAAAAAATAAATTAGGCTTTGCATTGCTTATCAGTAGCAAATAAGTACGTAACTGTTTGTCTATCCAGTAACACAAAACATTAAGGGAGTCATAATAATTAATTTCCTGGTTTGTTACTATTTCCTTTTCAGGAGTATAAGGTTTCACTTACAATAATGAGCACACTACAAAGTGCTGAGTAATCCTAAGGCGTGCTTGTGGCTGATGCAAACCTGAATATTTTGCATCATCATAAGCAGCAGTAACTGAGTGTGGCAGCAAATTCTATATAATCTGACACAGAGACAGGAGCTGCAGCATGATGACAAGGCAGCTGGTAGGGAGAGTATTCAGTTGAGAATAGGCTCAACTTACAGTAAGCTGGGGAGGCAGTGTCTCTTTTTCACAGCAGCCACAGAGGGCTTCTGTCAAGTGTATGAGAGTTCAAGGCAAAGCCAGAACTGCCAGCTAAAGTTTTGACTGCCTGCAGTGAGTAAGATCACACATATCATCATGTCCAGGACATCTGCTGCTGTTAATAATACCTACACTAGGGGATATATTAGAGGGAACTCCAAAGGGAGCCCAGGTGTAGAGTCACGTAATAAAGATGCCACAGGTAAAGTAGAACTAAGAAAAAAAGTAACTTTGCTGAGAGGAATCTCAATTATAACTGGGACCATCATCGGAGCTGGGATATTCATCTCACCCAAGGGCATCCTGAAGCACTCTGGCAGTATTGGAATGTCTCTTGTGATCTGGAGTGCATGTGGGGTCCTGTCATTGTTTGGTAAGAAGCTGATATTTTCATTTTATACTACAGTTGTGTAAAATAAAATGATAGAGATGGAAGACACTGAAAATAAGACAAAGTGTAATTGATGTCTTTTGCCCAGTTAATGTGTTCTGAATTATGGCCTCACAGTTATAATATAAGTTGTTTATTTATTAAATGAAATCCAAATGGTATTAAGATGTTTATCTATTCACATTCATTTTCTTAGGCCATATAAGTTAATGATGAACACATTAATGATTTATTTTGCAAATACCTTCACAGTTTACCTAATAAAGTTTGGTTAATTATATTAATCTTATGTGAGCAAAAGCAATAATAATCATCAAACACAAAAATTCATGTGAGTTGTTTTTTTTAAAAGGTCGAAAAAATGTAAATTACAATTCTACTATGCCAAACACCCTTAAATAAAGAAAAGGAAATGAATGTGCATGCTCTGTTGTTCAAGCAAAATTATAAACATTTTTGAAGCACCCGTACTGGTGCTCTCAGATGAAGGTATTGGAATAAAGTTTGAATATTTTAATAAGAGGATTATTAAATTTCTAATTAAAAAACAAACAAACGTGTATTTAACAGTGACTACATCAAGAGCATGAAAACAGAATGGCAGAATCACACAAGCAAACATACATGTATGGGAAATGCAAATTATATGACTTTAAAGTCAATAAGGACTGAAACAAGAAGGATGTTTGCGCAGAACTGCTTTAAGAACAAATACTGTAGGTATCAGTATTCCCATGTTCTCCACTGGCTGTAGGGTATAAAGGTGGGTCACCAGACCAACACTTTACAGCATATGCTGTGCATCACATGCAACAGTCAACTCAGTTCTCTTTCTTTTGCTGAGTTTTTTTTCTGAACTGCTTGTAGTCCATATGACCAAACATCATCCTGCAAACCTAATGGGATAAGGCAAACCTTATACCATACTTACTCGATTGCGTGTCTACTGCCTTGTCCTTATGGCCAGATATTGACTCTCAAGCCAAGCAAAAATGTCAGACATTTCTGTAAAATGCTCTCTTTTCTCCAATCATTTTATCGTAACTGTCAGAAACTATGAACCGTCACAGCCTGTTACTGTTATCACCATTTTGGTGTAATTACATTGATTGCAGAAGACCTGGTTGGTTTCTGGAAGTTCCTGACTTATTTTTCCACATCTGCAATTGCCTTATTAGGCTTTCATATACAGTACCTTCTGATTTAGTAGAAATAAGTAAAATATCTTGGATTTGTAATAAGAGTGTTTTTTAAAGAAGCTAAGGGAAATCTAGTAAGACTTTTTAAACTGCAGGACTGTAAAATCTAAAAAAAGAAAAGCTTTTCATTGGAAAAGAAAAGTGAGACATTTAAAATATACCAAAAGAAGCAGTGAAGAAGTGTTTGTAAGCACTTAGAATTTTTGTATGCCCTTTTATGCGATAGTCAGACTTTAACATCCTTAGTCAGATTTCAGAGTTACACTGGTAAGTTTAGTAAGTACTCCAATGCCTTGAATTGTATTTTACTTAAACAATATTGTCTTGATAAATATTCAGTAGATTAAATTTATTTTTTTTTCCATCTAACTGCTTTATCCTATACAGGGTTATAGAAGAACCAGTCCAGGGTCAATTTTCCCAGAAGCCAATTAACCTATCAGAACTATTTTCTACTGTGGGTCAAAACTGGAGTAACCAGAGGAAAGCCAATCAAACTCCACACAGATAGAACCCCTAGGAATTGAACCCTGGGCCCCATTAGCGCAAGGCAACAATGTTTTGCATGGCACTACTATGCCACCCAAATCTGCTTGTATTTTTAATGTTTAATTTGTATAACAGAAGGATTAAAATAAAAGTAATATTACTTTTAAGATTTTAAAGATGTGTTAACTGTATTAAGTTATTCCATTTAAAATAACATCTGTTTCTATACACTGCACCGAAGCATGAGGCACTCTATCAATATGGAGCAACTCTAATTTGCTATTTGATCCAGGCTCCCATGAAGCGTAGTTCAGGAGTCTATGCAGACAGTATAATCAGGAAGTAAATGGAAAAGGACAAGGGGAGGAGACAACGAGGATCAGGAGGGGTTGACAGACAGGGGGCATGGCGATAGTGAACTGGTGCTCGGGGTGTGTAGCCAAGGTGAACAAGTCCAAGGAGTCCAGGGGGGAAATGTGGGGTGAAGTCCAAAAGTCCAAACATGGTGATCCAACTGAAACGTGACAAAACAGAGTCATGAGGAACGAGATCCGGTACAGGGATGGGGAATAAAACCGGGATGATGAGGCCAGGCGCTCTGAGCCCCACACTCAGCTGCGTCGAGACGCCGATAGGAGGCCCACGTCCTCAAGCTGTGGACGTAGGGCGACTTGATGCTAGGCGGGCCTCTGGGCGTCCGTCTTCCAATGCAGAGCCCAGAGTAGTGAGAGTGTCAGGTTTAAATAAGGAGGGGCAGGTGCATGAAATCGTCAAAAATGTGAAAGAGCCGGAGCACCCTTAAAAGGAAGGATTAAGATCGTGACAACTTCAAAGGAAACTTAATACTTTAATACACAAGTAGTGCTAAAAAAGCATCATCAAGATATTTCAAGACCACAAAGACAGTGTAGAAAGAGAAGAAAGTATTTCCATTCCTCTTGCATGTTAATACTGAAATTAGAGAAACCATTATTCAGTTTCACATTTTCACATTATCTTTTAAACCCATTCAGTCAATATAATCTATCATACTGTATGTTTGTCTTAAATCTTCTTTAGTCAAAGTAAAAAAAAAGTGAAACTCATATATACAGTATATATAGTATATTGTATATACTATATAAGCAATATGCTGTCTCTATATCATATGATTTGTATTGTATACAATATACAAATACAGTACAAGTTGAAAACCAGTCATGCATCATAAAAACTCCTCAATTGTTGCACAAAAACCTGACAACTGGGTTAATGGATTAGCTGGAATTTAAACTAAATTCTCAAACAAATTCCCAAAAATGATTTAAAGAAAAAAAGTCTGAAAATTAGTTCTTCCAAACTGGATGCACATGGAATTGTTCTAACCCGACCACTGGGTTATTAATGGATTAGTTGGGATTTAAAACAAAAATCTGAACCTAATTCCAAAAAAGGTATTTAAAGGAAAAAAAATCTGATGTAGCATAAGGAACTAGGCAATATTGTTTTTCTTTGAGAATGTACCTCCTTTCAATAAAAGCGCGGTGCAATTTTAACTAGCATCTCCAAACAAAAAACACTTTAGGATATATCCATTTTTTATACAAGACTTCAAGTTATTAAAATAAACAGATCTAATCATTGACATTCAAATATTTGAATAAGCTGAACACATTTTTATAAATATTAATTACAAAGTTAATTACCAAATTCTATTGTTGTGCTGGAATCTCATAATGAGGTATTAACATTCAGTGCAATGTAATGTCTCAGTCCACAGTTTATGAGTGCTATTGAAAAACAGTCTTATGCCAGTATTTAGTAGTTCACTAAGTAAACTTATGTCTTTAAGAAAATACTTATCCTATTTAATAGTGTGTGTATTTCTGTCTGTCTATAATCTATTTTATGTATTTAATAAATCAACCTTGAAATCTCAAAAATGAATTAAAATGTTAAATTTTAAAGCTTATCTCACAAGCAGTTCAATTGTGCTATCTTTTGAAACATCAGAAAATTAGTTTTCATAACACTTCAATAACATTTGTTTATTTATGCTTCAACTCCATTTCTGTGATAGACAACTTTCCAGTGACATACCGTACTGTATGTTACCAGAATACAACCATTTATGAGTTGAAGTCATTAAAGAAACGTGTGGCTGTTTTTTCATTTTCCAAATCCTTCTAAATGATACCACAATGCAGTATTATATGGTAAATAATGCCATTTATTTATTTTATGTTGCAAAATGGAAAACTAAAATGAGGAAACTTTCATCAAAGTTCTGACAGGTAAAGAGAATCAAACATAATATAAAATCCTGCTTTGAGTTAGTTGAAACCACACAACCTATCACTTTATATACAGTATATACTGTAGAGTAATAAAAATGGAAAAAAAATAGTATCCACTTATCTCTAAAAGTTGATGTCAGGTCACAATGTAGAAAAAAAAACTTGTTATATTTTAAGTCATCATGCAAATCATTTAAAGTAAAACTTGAAACAGTAATAGCCTATTTTGCGTCTACTGTATGCTCTTTGTGTTATTATTATAATTTTAGTGTTAATATTAAAAGTCACTGTTTATACTATTTTGTATGATACACATCTGAAACAACACCATTGAAATGAAAAAAAAAAATCTAAAGTTACTATAAGAACTGGACAAACCAGTAGTATGTATTAAATCATTACAAAAAAAACAGCGGAGACTGTTAATGGTCTGGGTAAACATTGTATGGTCTCAGGGCATAATAAAAACAATGCTTGTAGACAAAATTCAAGGAAAAACAGCTGGCCAACAATAATCTAGGACAGGCTGCGTGCAGGAATGTGACATCTTTCATGTTGGGGCAGACCTAGTCCATCTACTACCTTATAATTAGACAGAGACAGATCTTTTAAGTTGGTTCTGTAAGTCTTGGGAAGTTGGTACAATGACATTTAAAATAAGATTAATATGATATTTTTATTCAGTCATTTAACATCATTTTGATCTAAAGTCCTTAGATAAACAAATTGCAAAATCAACATTGCTAAACACACAGCTGTATTAATGCACTATAGCCTAAAACAAAGTTAATACCTTGTGAAACAGACATTGCATTTTAAGCAAAGAGCTTGGTATTGTGTTTAATTCTTGCCAAACTTTGTAAGTTCACTAATGCTACCAACAGTTATTTTTTTGGTTAGCGTGTATATTACACATATTAATGTATAATTTTACTCAAAAGCATTCTATTTAATTATTCTCTAATTAATGCACACTGAAGTACTTTAACATCCTTAGATGGATTTTATGTAGATAATAGTAAAACATAGTACAGCCAGCAGCCATGTCACCCTGCAACTTACAATTGGAAGCCCACTGAAGCTAAGCAGGTGTGAGCCTGGTCAGTACCTGGATCGGAGACCTCCTGGGGAAAAACTAAGGTTGCTGCTGGAAGAGGTGCTAGAGAGGCCAGCAGGGGGTGCTCACCATGCAGTCCATGTGGGTCCTAATGCCCCAGTATAGTAACAGGGACACTATACTCTAAACAAGCGCTGTCTTTCGGATGAGACGTAAAACCAGGGTCCTGACTCTCTGTGGTCATTAAAAATCCCAGGGTGTTTCTTGAAAAGAGTAGGGGTGTAACCCTGGGGGCCTGGCCAAATTTCCCATGCCTCCTAATAATCCCCCTCTATGAATTGGCTACATTACTTTGTTCTCCTCCCCCCTCACCCCTCCGACGGCAAGCGACACATGGGTTGGAGTATTCTCGGTCGCATTTAATGGCAACGTCAGCTCAAAGATTTGGTTCAAACCATCAAATGGAGATGGGTGTGCCGACAAGTGGACCCTGGTGATGCGGGATTAATGCTAGGATGAGAGAGAATAGTAAAACATAGTACAGTTCTTCTCAGTGCAATAGCTTTATTAATAAATTATCCCATTATGGACTGTATGCATATTATTTTGATTCTGCCAATATGAAGCTAACCCTAACCCTAAACTTCACTTTAGTTAATCACATATAATTATAGGCATTTTGTTTAGAACTCTAAAACATTACTTGTTTTAATTTAATGTAAATGTCTGATCTTGTCATTCCTCAATCCACCATATTTAAGTCTCACAATTGCTCATTACAAACAGACACTGTGCTTGCTAATTGCTAGTATTTCCAATGATTAGGTATTACATATACTGTTGAATAAATACATCTGCAATATTGGAAACCAAACAACATATCAGCATTACACCATCTTCACTATTGCTTCAAAAACTTTTATATTTATTTTATTAAAAACATTATTTTTTATAAGTGGCAGGCCTTTATGGCAATACACAGTATGCTTGTATAGGGATGCAAGATGCCACAGAAAATTTCAGCGAAGGAAAGGCCACCCAGAGATCACATTTGGACAGGTCCCTATCTGACCTCCATATAAATGCTCATAAGACCCTTCTGTATTCTAAAACATCTTCAATTACAATAGATTGCATTTAAAGTTGTATTTTTTTATGACAAGTATATTCAAAGTAAACATTTTGATTTTTCATACAGATTTCCACATACTATTACTGCAAATAGCAGTATGTTTCTGATGCACAGCACTTTAATCATTATACAGAAAAATCCTACACTTCGAATCAGAAATGATTATAAATAGGAAACAGTACATATAATCAGTGGATGCTCATATTGGGGTGGTATAATTAGTGGAGAGCCTACAGAGATAATTACTAGGACCACAGGTATTCCTAATTTATATAGAAAATCTATATTCTGGTTTAATTAGCAAACTAGTCCAGTTTACAGATGAAACCTTATTAGAAGGATTAGCAAAAACCTACAGTATAGAAGCATCTCATTACATTCAAAGTAAAGACTATCAAGACTGATGATAAATGTAGACAGGTGCAAGGTTTTGCCTGAAGGTATCAAAAACAAAGCATTGATACAAAATGGGAACCACAAAGCTAGAAGAAGAGGAACCTTTTTTTATTCTTGAACACAGAAGACCACAAAGGGAGGCGATTCAAAATATAAAAAATCCACAAATTCCAAAAAGACAAATTGATTGATATAGTCAATCTAGATGACTTCTCCAGAATGAATAGTGAACCACAAACTGGAGGACACAAATGGAGACTAGGTGAAAGTGCCTTGAATATTGAGTTCAATATCCAGTCACATTGTTGAAGTGAATAACCTGGCTTCTTTCAAGAAACAGCTGGATGAGATGTTTACATCAATCAGCTAGTGATGACAAAAACAGGCTAGATGGGCCAAATGGCTTCATCTCATTTGCAGCTCTTCTTCTGTTCATATTACAGTGTGTTGGTACAGTACAAGTTGGCGGAATGTGTGTCAGTAAATGCCACATCTACATAATAAATATGAAAGCATTGGCCATGATGGCATTGCAATGCATTGAATGCTACTGCTGTATATAGCTTCAGAGAAGCAAATATCACATCAAATATGAATAACTCAAGTCTTAATTAGTGAAGGATATACCCTGGGATAGAATGCAGCCTAATTTCATGTTTCTGCAGGAGCTGTATGAAAGACTCTGAAAAGAGCACATCCTGACTCTGACAAGAGTATGCAAAACTCAAAACTTTGATAATTAAAGTATCTAGTATCATATTTTTCATGAATTTTTCATTTATTTTTGTAATCAATGTTCATCTTTTAAATTAAATGTTATTTTTGAAGCCTTCCATATAAGTATTCCACATTTTCCTGAACAATTATTACAATTATTTTACCAACAGACATAATGAAATGACCATGACATGTGAATGTAAAGTTAGAATACCATAATGTGTACCAATGAATTATCATTATTTAGTCGTACATGGGTATAGTATAATCAGTTTTACCCCAAATAAACTCTACCTGTGTCCTTTCTTATATTGTCATTACAGTCTGAAAAAAAAACTGGAAAAAGAAAAGATAGACAAAACCATGATTGAAAAAATGAATGCCAATGTCAAGTACCAGAGCAGCACATGAACAAGGCTCAGAATTTTACTTTTTTGTGCAAAACTTTAAATTCATTTCCCCATGGTAGTTTATTAAACCAAGGAACATGGAGAGGTGCTGTAGTTTTTTTTGCATAAACAGCATTTCTTCAGGATACAAACTAACGCTTATATCAGTTTTAGAAATAGGATACAGTGTGGAAGGTCCATTTTCTGTCAAGGTGTTTGACAGGATTTACTTCCGACAAAACTGTATGCTAGATTAAAGAGACATCTTGTATGAGCTATGTTACAATGCCAAAACTATACAGTAAATAGCAGATTCAGGCCTGAAAGTTAAAAGGCAGAGGCTATAAAAGATGTGCATAAGCACAGCGTGAATAGTAACCCTAAACTGTTTTTTGGCTTTTGACTTTTTGTGCAAGTGACTTTGTAATTCATCCAATCTATTCTTTACAGTAATGCAAAAATACAGTACATATTAAAACTATAAATACAAGACAATATATTATTTGATTTCAAATATATAATTGTCAATATAGAGTAATACACACAAAATGACCATTGTAATAACAATAAAACAACTTGTATTTTGAATTTTATTATTCAGTCTGTTGATAACTGAATAGTAGCCTGTATGACATGTTGTAGATCATTTACATTTTCTTCGTTTTCTACTGTACAATTATAGTAATTGTCAGTACAGATGTGATTGGTATCACAGTTCCATTATTAAGCCTTCATCCGCAATAGTAAGAGAAGTTAGCGAAGAACAAAACTGTGTCTTTAACACTTCCAATTCCTGCCCCTTACTGTAAAATAATTTACTACTGAGAATTTACTAATAATAATATTCTGTGTAAACCGAGGAAATTAAACATCCTACGCCACTTTTTGTAAATATTCAGGTATTTACTCTATTTCACTTAAAAAATTGATATAATAAAAGTAGGCATCATTAGCAACTACCTTAAGTGTACTTTATGTTTGTCTCTTACCTCTATTAAAAGAGATTAATCCAATTATTAAAAGTCCTTTAAAAAAACATATGCTAAAAACTGTAAGTTTGAATAATTTCTGATTCAGTTGTAAGTACATTCTGTAGAGGCAGCCATATGTTGACAATCATGCCCTAACTCTGATTAATTATCTACTGTATAAGTAAACAAAACTTAAAATAACACAAAAAAGATGTACACCCTAAAGGGGACACATTCAGTGTTTCTGAGTCAGAGGCCATGAAGTCTACGTAGTTTTGTGTGGGAGTGATAATTTCCTGTTTGTTCAACGTCATGGTCACAGACTGCAATAGACACAGGAGAAATCACCAGCTTTATAGAGTAAAGGAAAAAGAAAAAAGGGAAGAGATGACTAAACTCTATAAGGTTTGCTTTCTTTAAACCAAAGTTTAAAAAGTCTGTGACTCAGCCACTGCCTACAACATTTTCACTTCTTTTCTTGAAAGTATTATTTTGATGTGTTTTGAAATTCAAAGGCAAAAATATATGCGAACATCAAATTCAAAGATATTACTATGATGCTGTTTCCAGTACTGTGCTCACTTTGTACAGAGTCGCTTGCCCTTATAAAGTATTCCATAATGCCCCTTAAAGCAGAGGCAGATTAGAGAACAGACATCCAAACCTTAGATGGGAAAAAAATAAACAATTAACATTTTAGATAAAATTAATACACTGAAGAAATGTACAATACCCCATTGTGTAACTGCAAAATAATTTTTGGGCAATCTGTACTGGAGATAACCTGCACAAAAAGACTGCTACAACAGATCACTTTAAATAACTAATGTCTTCTAAAACAGCATTCCTCAGCAGTAGAAAGAGAAATGTCTTAATACACTAAACAAAAACTTCATTACACAATTAAACATAGAATTTACATTGACTGTAGTTTGCCTCTTGTACTAAAAGGTACTGTAGAATTGGTGTTTGCTGTTTAAACTGACTTATCTTTGCCTCTCCAAATAACCACAAGGTCACACTATTTATTAGAGACATGCACTGTCCTGTCTGCATCTTTTCAGACTTAGCTTCCTTAATGGAAACAAATGAATAAGTGATTTAAAAAAATAAGCAAACAATTATTTTCTCCCAATGTAATAATATTTTTATTTAACTTTACAGTCATTTAGTTAAACCTGCTTTTCATATTTGACCTATTCTTTCTTTCCAGCTTAAACATTTCTCAAAAAATCTTCTGATCTTCTTTTGTAATCCCTTTCAGGTGATAGCTAGTCATCATTATGTTACGTTAAGACTATAAATCCTACTGTCAAAATGCATAACTTCTGAAGTGACAGATGAAGATGTAAATCAGAAACTAAAGAAGTGATACTGAAGAAGAAAATTAAAACAAAAATGAAATGTTTAATGTAGCTACAGTCATTCCAGAAGACAACAATAAGGCAATAAAGAAAATAGCCTGTCGTATTTATTTGCATCCGCTGTTCATACAGTATAAGCTCAAACACCAAATGTTGAATGCCTGAATAAAACTAAGCAACCATACAGAGAGGGAAACTGGAAGAAATCCTCTTTTTATATCTAATTTGTGGACTTCATGTAGATACTCAAATGTTGAATCTTTCAGGTATTTGAAGAAAAAGACATTCAGTGAAGTAAAGAATATTCTTCAAAAATATACAGTACACACCTTCTGTTAAGCATAATCAGCTTGGAAATTATTTTAGTGATCTTTCAATGATTCACAGGCAAACAATACTTTATTTGAAAGAAGACCCTATAAAGTTGTTTTCCTGTGTTTTGTTAAGCCTGACATTTCAGAAATCTGCTTATATATTAAAATCTTTTCCAAAATATTCATATTTATTGATAGTTCTTAGTTTACAATTTTCCCAAGTATTCAAGGTTGATGTAAATATTCACTATGTTTGTGATGTCTTTTACAGGAGCCTTGTCATATGCTGAGCTTGGCACAACTATCAGGAAGTCAGGCGGTCATTATACCTATATGCTGGAAGCTTTTGGCCCACAAATCGCCTTTATAGGACTTTGGGCAGACTTGGTTGCAATCCGGTTAGTAATGCAAGCTAATTCATCCTTAAGTTCTTTAAAACAATAATGACATCTATAAAGCATGATAATGTTGAAACAAATACTGGAAGTTCTTTAAATATTTTTACAGATCCTTTTCATGCATTTCTATGCTACATGCATGCAGACTATACAGTAAGTAGATAATTGTACATACAGTAGCATCTAATACTGTAGTTCTTGTCAATTGCTAATTTGCATTCTTATTCAATGAATTTGCAAAGAAGTATAAAGAACCTAAATAAGTTCAAGAATTGCAATATACAGTATAACACTAGAACAGGTAGCATTCTGCAGAACAAAGCGTTGAAGAATAAGGTCTTTTTTATTCTTATCTTCCGAGATTTCAAATAATGATCAAATGGTGATAAGAGCTTACAGGTCGATATACATATTATAGGATTTATAATAAAAATTGAGATTTGAGCTGACAACTGAAAAGACACAGTCCAAATGCCTGCAGACAAAAAAAACGGGAAACACTGATACAGAAGTGCCTACTATGAAGAAAGACTTAGGTGTTTATGTTGCTTATATCGTCTACTCAATCAAAAAGCAAACCAAAAGTCAGGATATATAGTCAAGAAGTTAAATCAAGGAATGTTATATTAAAATTGTACATTGCCCTATTAAGTCCTCATTTAGAATCTTGTGTAGAATGTTGGTCAACTCACCACCTCATAGAAAATTCACATGAAACGAGAGCAGCTGAAGATTGTGCGAAAATAGAATCTTATTGATTGTGTTGAAAATTGACTTAACCGACTTTGTTCCGGGCCAACCTCCCAGACATGCCCAGGACATGGACCCCAATGCCTGGTAAAAAGGCGACCAAAGGTAGTAGCAAAGGTGGCAATTGGGTGGAGGAGGGATGCAAAACAAGGAAGAGGAAGAGGAGAGGGTGACATGTGGTATATATAGAAATCTTAGAAATTAGGTCAGAAGTAGTTGTGGGTTGCAGAAGCAGAACTTAATAAGCCCATGGTTGCTCTTGTCCCTCTCAAACTTTCATTACAACTCTGTTATGTTCCTGCTCTATGAAATTAGTCTTAAAGTGTCATTTACAGAGAAAATTATGAAGTGACTTGGTGCATGTATGCAAAATCTTCAAAGGCATTGATAAAGTTGACCTATTGGACTTCTTCAGAATCAGAAGTGAAGTACAAAACTAGAGGACACAAGTGAGAACTACTAAGAAAAGGAGGCAATTCTTTACCAAAATGGATGTCCTGGTTTTCTTTGAGAAACAGTCAGATGGAAATTTTGGACCAATTAGCTATTATCTACTAAATGTGCTAGATAAGCTTCTATTCGATTGTAACCATTCTTATGTTCAGATACTGTAACTTAATCTAAAAAAGGGTTTAAAACAAAGAAAAATGAGCAGGAACATGAAATAAGAAAACAAGAAACAGATTCAGTCAGTTGGCCAGGAAACCTGAGGAGAGTAGATGAGAAGGGGTACTGTATGATAAGAGACAAGACATTACGGCCAGCAGCCATATCATTCTGCAACTCACAACTGGCAACCCACTAAAACTAAGCAGGTGTGAGCCTGGTCAGTACCTGGATTGGGGACCTCCTGGGAAAAACTAAGGTTTCTGCTGGAAGAGGTGTTAGTGGGGCCAGAAGGGGGTGGTCACCCTGCAGTCCATGTGGGTCCTAAGGCCCCAGTACAGTGATGGGACAATATACTGTAAACAGGTGCCGTCCTTCGGATGAGAAGTAAAACCAAGGTCCTGACTCTCTGTGGTTATTAAAAATCCCAGGGTGTTTCTCGAAAAGAGTAAGGGTGTAACCCTGGCGTCCTGTCCAAATTTCCCATTGGCCCTTACCAATCATGGCCTCCTAATAATCCCCATCTATGAATTGACTTCATTATTCTGCTCTCCTCCCCACTGATAGCTGGTGTGAGGTGAGTGTTCTGGTGCACTATGGCTGCTGTTGCATCATCCAGATGGATGCTGCACATTGGTGGTGGTGGAGGGGAGTCCCCATTACCTCTAAAGCGCTTTGAGAGGAGTGTCCATAAAAGCGCTATATAAGTGTAAGCTATTATTATAACAGAGATAGGAAAGAGGGTGACATTCGTGACGAAGAGAGCAGCAGGCAAGAATACAAATCTTGTGGAAAGCGACAACCAGCTAATAAAACAAAATTAATAAAAAATAGGGCCTGGATCAACATATGAGATAAAAGAGCTCCTATAATAAAATGTGGGTGCTATAGACTGCATGTTGAAGGAAATTTACATTGCACTGTGCTGTAAAATGAGTTGGAAAAATATTATATAGTAAAGGTACTTCTGCTCAGTATTTCTTCTTAATAAGCTGTGAGAGATCTTCACAGAAGCCTTTTCTCTTCTGCAGTATATGTATATAGCAAAATAAAATGTAAAAAATATGTGCACCAGGCTAGTTAACTTTGTTCTAAGAAGCTATAAGTAACTATATGACATATTAATTGAAATTTTGTCTCTAGCCCTTCAGCTATAGCTGTTATAGCCTTGGCTTTTGGGCAGCACATTCTGGAACCCCTATTCATGCCATGCGCAGTACCGGAAATTGCAGTGAAACTTGCCACAGCCATCGGAATAAGTAAGTATTCAGAAAACATTCTGTTTCTAGAGAACTGACCTTAACTATAGAACATGTACTGTTACTTGTGTGGAGAAACCACACTTATTTAGAAATTCTCATATATTATTTGCAAATAAACTTTACTTAAGGATAAGTAAGATAAGGAGAGAAATGTTAAAATGGTAACAAGTGATGGGAAATTTGCAGGCAAGCAAACAGATGTGGATTAAAAAAAAAAGGAAATGCCACCTGTTTTCAGATGAAAAGAGATTGTATGTCTCTCAATTAAAAGGGTTGCAGTAATATGCCTAGTATAGTATGGAAGCGTTTTAACTATTTTGGTTTGCTGAGTCAACATAGTGATGTGGTCTTTGTGGTGTGTGAAATTCTCCCATTCTGGAGCTGGAGCTGTAATATACAGAAAATGAATGGAGAAGCGCCCTAGATGCCGTGTGGAGGGTTATAGAGAAAAACAGTTCTTCACCTGTTCCTGGTATGTGCAGTAGCCAAAAAGTCCTGAAAGACAGCAGAGACATTTTGGGGGTTTTTCCTTAAAGGCAGGCATTTGTCAATGAAAATGTTACTGTTTGGAGCGCATTTGAGAGAACTGGCTGAGGAGCAGTTCGTCAAATCATGGATGGTACTGACAGCATGCAATAAGGCATTGTGGCAAAGAAAGTGAATTCCAGTGAAAGAGAACACCCTCCTTTCAATAAACAGAATGTTAGAGGTAACAATAGATATAAAGAAAGGCTACGTGAGGAGAGAATTTGAAAGTACTGATCAGGAAGAGGCAACGAGCAGATAGATGGTGACCTTGGTTTTTGTTGTTAATGTTTTGAATCATTGAAGCAAAATAGCTTGTTTTGAAAGGACATGTCTTTTGTATGGGAAAGATGCTTTCGTAAGCAATGATTTATGGACCAGTGTATATGTAATATACAGTATATTTAATGTTAAAATGTTTTGGTTAAAGGTTGTAATTATTAATATAATAAATATTATTGTTTTGTGTGTTTACTTTTTTAAGCAACAAAAAAACTTTGAAACAGGGGTAATTATTGGGGTACAGTATGTTTGGCAGCTCAACCTGGTTCATGAGCAACAATGTCTAAGTTGATGTCAGCTTGTAAATGTGAAGTAAAGACATCATCATCACAATGCAACATTTGGAAGAACCACATACTCCAGGATTATGTTATCCTTGCATTAATTCTAAATGCAAGGCAGATCAGGTGAGCAACTGCAGATCAATTGACTGGGGAACCTACAGGATAACAATGCCCTCATCCACAGTGCATGTGTGGTTGCCCAGTGGTTTGATGAGCTTGATACTGCTGGTACCCATACTGTATGTCATGGCCTTGCCAGTAACCAGATCTATCCTAATCAAGTACTTACAGGATAGTGTTTTTCACCTCCAACAGCCAGGCATGGGTTGATTGAGCTTCTAATGGAAGAATAGCAGCACACGGCATTATGCAGAAGAGATACTGCACCTAGACTCTATGTTGCTTTCCATTGATGTTTCAATTTTTTTGGCCACTACTTGGTAGTTGGATTGTTGTATAGTTGAATTTGTGAAAGACTGAATATAACAAATTATTAATTTTTATGTCTCTATTGCATGTCTTGAACTGCCAACCTACAAATCAATTTAATGCCGTTTTTATTTTTATTTATTGCAAAGTTAATCTTACTGAATGAAATGACATGATTTAAACTAGGAAATACTGTTTGGAAAAATGAATCTGCATTCATGAGAAAATATTTATGAAGATGTTAAAAACAGTGTTTGTTTTCAAGCACACTAGGAAGAATGGTTAAGTAAACAGTGATTAGTTATTTAGACATATCTTGCTCTTCTAAAAATGAACAGGGAATCTTTTCTAGAATCTTCCCTTGAGCCCAATTTGGTAAAATTGATAGCAAATGATCTGAAAAGCATTATTATCCCATAAGTATAACAATTTATTCTACTAATAAATAGTGAACTAAAAATGTCAAAGCTAACAGTGAAATATAACCTAAGGGACTATTTACAGGTTAACAAACGTCTGTGTCGAATGTATCTGCTTTCAAAATATATTGCGTTTTTATTACAAGTTAAATAATAAGAATACTCCTACAGTATTTATTTTATGAAAAAGGCCCTGTGTAATACACTTATGAATTTGAATCATTGAGGGAATAACCTTTTGTTTTAGTTTGATTCTAGTCAATCCATCCAAATACTACATCAGCTACAGTATATTACTTATTAGACATATCCTAGTAATGAAGGAAAGGTCATTTCGCAACAGGTATTTTTTTAAGGTAAGGGCCAACAGCTATATGCTTATTATTAATGTGCTGATAAAACAACTTATATGATGCTTTCTTTTTTGTCATTATTCACACTTTTTTCCAGATAGTATTTCTCACTAAAATTCAAATCAGTTTGTGTGATCTCAATCTATTTGCTCATTGCTCTAGGTTCAAAAGATATGCATGACTGGCCTTTAATAATTATAAAGCTTTAAACAGTTATGTCAAATAACAACAACAGTTTGCTTGCCATGATTAACTGGTACCCATTTATACAACAGGGGTATTTAACCAGGACCATCTGCTTGAAGTACGTTTGCTCAAAGATACTGTACATCAGCAGTGCACCACGCAGGGCTAAACACTCATCCTTTCAGTTACAAACCTAGAGCCCAAACCATTGTTCTACACAGCAGACTACTTGAAGGTTTGAAAAACTTTAAAATCAATTGGCACAATTAACCATGTAAATGTTTTAGATTGACTTTATTTATTCTTCCTTTACCCAATGTACATCTCTTTAACAGCCACAAAAAGCCTATGTTTACGACACCTTGTTACCCCAAGCATGATTCTAGTTGACTAGAAGTTTCTTCATTTAGTGTCTCATAACAGATGTGACAGACATCCATACCGCCTTTCTGAAATCTGCTAAATCATATTTTTTATCCATAATGCAATGATTATGTTGCAGCAAATGGTTGTAAACCTACCCGCTGGGAAGCATTCTTATGTTATTTAATATAATTTTTATAACTTTTTTTCAAGCAAATGTATGAACCAGTTTAATTTTCACAGTCAAGTAAAGCGTTTGTTAGCTGCAATTCAAAATAATGGTGTTTTGTTATAAAAGCTTGCTTGTTTCACAACATGAAAGGCCATACTTTTGACAAAACTATTCTTTGGCTAGAGTTTACGTGGTATATACTGTACCATACAGTACATATTACATGGGCATTAGACAATGTTTCATGGATAGAGTTAACTGAGTGATAGTATTGGAATGGAGTATATTGTATAATTTTGACTGTTTGCATGACATTTACTTGTCTGTATAAAAGTGTAGACATTTGCAAGTTGATAGACTAAAACAGGTCCCCAAGGTAATATGGAGTTTTAGCAGAGCTAGTGTGGTGACATCAGCACCCTCACTGCGCGTATCAGGGTCCTCAGCTGCCTGGGCTGAGGGAGGTCCCCTTTAGCTCACGTGGTTGGTGCCCTGTTGCGTTACACTGGAGACTCTGTTTTTATTTCAAGAGGTATGGTTTGGACAGGAGCTTTATATTTTACATGCACCTATTGATCTGCTGTCTGTCTTTTACCCAGTCACTCTGTGACAGTTACGGCTCTGCGCTGGGTCGTGACCCCCGCTGCCCATTCCGGCCCCCACACCTGGGGGCACGACCCCGCGCAGAGCCGTAACTGTCACAGAGTGACTGGGTAAAAGACAGACAGCAGATCAATAGGTGCATGTAAAATATAAAGCTCCTGTCCAAACCATACCTCTTGAAATAAAAACAGAGTCATATTGTACAATATTTCTTTGTCCATACTCACACATCTACTTTATTGGTCTTAGGGATTAATTCAGATTTACTTTGTTATAGTTGCAATCAGTTTTGAGCATCAAAGAAGAACAAAGCTGTAAACTGTACTGTAAATCTAGCTCTGCATTTTTTACAGGTAGTAAATTATAGCACATATCGCACACACAATAAATGTCCTTTTGACACAGGGATATCTGCACAATATAAGTGGGAAAAACAAATCAAAGGATTGTTTTGCAAAGAATACTATTTTCATACCATAATATTTGCAAACCATATACTGTACTATCTTTGTGACCATGTGGAAATCAAAATTAAATTAATCATAGTAATTTGATTAATAAGATGTACTTGTACTTAGACCCAGATTCATTAGTTGGGGAGGGGAGTGTTAAGTTCTCACCTGTCCAACTTTGAATCTATCCCAAAAGCCAATTAACCTACCAGTATGTTTTTAAAGTATGCAGGAAATTGAAACGCTGAGAGGAAATCCACATAAACACAGGGAAAACATACACAGATAGCACCCCAGGCCCTGAATTGAACACAAGGCTCCAGCACTGCAAGGCAGCAATGCTAAACTGTCCCACCTTGCAACATTTTAATATCCTACAGTACTGTATATTATAAGAATGGAAATGTTAATTTTAACCTGATAAAAAATGCACCTGAAATCTGACCTTTTAAATTATTATTAAACAACCTTGGGTTTGGAAAGGTGCTTTATGAATACAAATTATTATTTTTTAAAATTGCAGAGTTTGAGGAAAAAAACACGAATCAACACACCATTTCAAGTGAAGAACTGATTGGTATAAACATTAAAGTAGCACCAGTGTTGAACAAAACACAAATCTACAGTATATAACCCTAGTTGCAGAATATAAAAATCTCTTATGTGCTTTTAGTTTCTGATGACAATGTAATCTCTATCTCTTTCAATAGAAGTGTTCTCACTTATGATCAAGCATGCATTTACGGTATGCCTAAACCAACTGCCCAGCTTTTGTCTAATCATCCTATATATTGAAATCTTCAACCTGACGCTCACTATTCCCATTATATGCATGGCACTTAACATTCTGTCTTCACAGTCCTGAAATGATATTCTTTGATTCTTGTTCTGGCACAGAGCCCAGGGCCAAGGGAGACTCATCTTTCTAAAACACCATCTTTTCTGCTAAGCTGTTGCCAAGCAAACATGTCACACAAGCAGAAAGCATAATTCTCCTCTGAAAGGAAGATGTAGAATCTTTCACTTTGATGGTCCAAATGTGACCCAGCAATCTGAGGCTCTGTGGCCTAGCTCAAGCTTCAGTTGCTCAGCCTAGGTTCAAATAAAGATTTAAGCTTTATCTTTAAAAATACAACAATTTGGGTAAAAATCAGGTAATGTTAAATGTTTAAGTTCCTATAAATGAAATAATTGCAGTTTTATTAACTACTTCTTCTACGTATTTTGCCAGGCCTGAAACATTTATACTGTACATTTATCTTTACTGCCAACCTAATAATTTCTCCTGGTATATGCAGTACAGTAATAGCAGTTCTGTGTAACCCAGGTGGCTGCTGCACTTTGTTGGTGGCTGAAATGAATCTGCTCTTATACCTAAAGCATATATAGGATCCTTTAGGATGAAAAATGCTACAGAAATGCAAGGAATTAGTTATACAACAATTTAATTTATCATCTACAGTATATCTAATTCAATAAAAATTTTATTCATAGCCCGGGCATAAGATAAGAGTAAGAAGATGGTTTGTTTCTATCACAAATCTGCTGTGTTTAACTTCTAAAATATCCATAGAAGAACATGTGCTTTTTTTAAAGTCAGCTACTGAGGCAGCAAGAACAACAGGCAAAATGTTTGGTACAAAACAATCTCAACTAGACCTACTCAAGCTTTCTCTAAAGATAAAAAAAGAAAAAGGAAAAATCAAATTTTTGGAACAGTAGAACAATACTGAACTGTATGTCTTAATAGTAAACCATACCCGTAAGTGAATAAAACATATTACAACTACTGTAATATATCCAATTGTTATAAATTTTATACATAAAAGAATAGGACCTAGAGCATTCCTTATGGTTCACTAGCTATTACATTATCTACTGGCTATTAATGTTTAATGGCCACAGAATCCTTCTATAAATGTTAATATTTTCACTTAAACATTAATTCTGGTCATAAATCATTATACAGTTTTTTAGTTGCCACATTAATCATTTGTAAGAGGAATACACTCTGTTCATATTTGTTTTTATAATGGGCAAACATTTATTTCACAAATCAAAAACTTTTATGCCTATTATGCTGGTTTTGACAGCAAGTGAGTTTTTTAAAACAAATTCCATTTGTCTTTGGACATTTGCTTTCTATATTTTGCATTGCATTTGATTACCATCATGAGAACTGTTATTATCATTAAAAATAAATGCATATCTGCTATTAATTATTGCATTTAGAAAAAAGAATAGACCAATGAGGAAAATAATTCACACAATCACATAACTGTATACAAATTACATGGGAACAATAACAGACTGATAATGACCAAAAGGTATCAAATGAGCTAATTAAAATGTTTTATTATTTGCGGCCATAAAAAGTGGAAGAAAATGAAAGTGCAATTTGCTGGGCTATTTGGTACATTTCAATATGTTATGTTTTGAATATGGATTATTTAATTTGCTTTACACTGTCAAAGGTGCTTAGTAATTTGAGAAAAGAAGCAACTATACTGTATGTATGTGACTGGGAGATATCAGTTGTCAGCCAAATGGCAGTAGAACTATTACCCTAGATTGAAATAACCATTTGTTGTCATTAGATGAATGGTCACATCAAAACTACTGTCAACATTCAAACAGAAAAAACAAGTAAATCTAGGTTTAGCAAATTATAGAATGAATAGTTTAATGACAAAATTAAGAAAAAAAGAATGAGGAAAGAATGAAGATAGGCTTTAACACCTTGAAAAAAAGGCCAAACATTCATAAATAAATACAGCATTTATGCTCAGTTGAAAATGACAATGTAAGTAGGGGGATTTGTTTAATTTGCTTGCTAAAGAGCTGAAAACATGAATAGGAGGAAATGTATACATAGGAAACAGGGACTCTCTGCACTATTTTTTAAATTGATAATAAAACACAAAGATAAAGCTGCACAATTTTAGTTTAACCACTTTGCTAAAGAAATTACGTGTTTTTATTTTACAGCTGCTGTGATGTACCTGAACAGCATGAGTGTCAGCTGGTCTGCAAGGGTACAAATCTGTCTGTTTTTTTGTAAGCTCATTGCTATTGCAATTATCATCATACCTGGGATGATTCAACTTTTTAAAGGTACCAGTATCTTGGTGGTGGGTGCAATACCATGTGTAATGGTGGGTGCCTTTGCAAAATAATTCACATTTTGTTGGTTTTCAAGCTTGATGCCATTTTAAAATAGTAATTATTTGTTATATAAAATATACTCTACAATTCCAAAGCAAAAAAAAAGAAAGAAAGAATACGAAAGAAAAATGAAAGTTTTGATCATTTAAGTATTCCAATCTTTTGCTTTGACAAACCTGTGTTATTTTAGGATTTAGGTGTACACACTTACAGTACTTTAACAAGCCACAGAATTAAGTGAGTGACCTTTATCTGCTTCCAATATGAACAGCTCATATGATTTCACAATAGTGTAAATACAAACATCAACGTAACGGCCCTCAATCAAGTAGTGAATTTAAATCAAATATTAACTATGAAGAGCAAGGAGCTTTCAAAACAATTTAGGGAAAAGGGTTTAAAAAGGCACATGTCAGGAAACATGTCAAACATCTACAATCACAATACAGGAATCATATCAAAGATCCACAATATGTCTTTGACCACTGTGAAGTAAATTTTTCAAAAGTAGAAGTCATTTAGACACTGCCTAAATCAGGCTGTCCCTCCAAAATGAGCAAGGAGGGAAATGATTAAGAAAGATTAAAATGTCCAATGACAACTTTGAAATAAGTCAGTTGTTGTCATCGGAGAAAATGTCAAAAATATACAAAAGGGGTTTGTATTGAATTGAAAAATAAAACATTCTAAATCCTATATGGAGTTTGCAAGAAAAATATTTTGTGGTTAGGCAAGAAAAAATTGGAAGTTTTTGCTCTCAACACAAAGGTCTTACACTGTGTATCAGTTAATCAGCAGCAATCCTCCTATCAAACAGAGAAGGGCAGCATTGCAATAGTTCTGTTTCTCAAGAGTAGGGACTTTGAAGCAAGTCAACACAGATGGGGACATAAATGGAACGAAGCAATACTAAATCATGCTTCAATGGGACAAAAATTAAAGCATGACATTGTCACAAAGTACAAGGCCAAAGGTGCACTGGGGTGGCTTAAGTATAAGAAACTGAATACTCATGTGTGGCTCAATCAGTCCTAATTTTCTATTGAATTTAGTGTGCAAAGTTGGTACACCTACACTAAAGGATTTGCATCAGTTATTGCAGCTGAAGGTGCTTGTATGAAATGTTGCGTTCACTCAAGTGTCTGAATACTTATGTAATCAACACCTTTCAGTTATTTTTACTTAATTCTTCCTATCATTTTTAAAATATTGCATTTAAAAAATGCATATTTAACTTTGTGATTTTGCAAAGTAGAACTCCTAAGGATACAGTTTATAGAGAAACACACAATGTACAGTAAATGGAAAGTCTCAGAAAAAATAACATAGCATACTGTATTCTTCCTAAAATCCTCATTTCTTAGCAATCTTTTTCTTTTAAAATTATGTTTTCTCCTGTTCATATTCTCCCTAATACCTTTTACCATTTCCTTTGTTGAAAAATTCTATTTTCACCTGTTGGCATAGCAACAACTTTCCTGTGTGCATTAATTCATTTTTGTGCCCGGCTCCCCTTGAAAGAACTGCTGTTGTAAACATTTTGTGCATGTTCAAACTAATTAGGTTATCCCGTCTTTTGGGAATTAGAAGAAGCAATGACGTTGAACATTTTTAAAAAAGTAAATAAAATTACTTTTACTACAAATAGAGCAATGGGCTTTTACTCTAAAGGGACTATTAGCTCAGAAAAGTATTGAATCTTTTCCAAGAAAATATATGATATGCCAATTTTACTGTTGCACAAAGATGTCAGATCTTTTTGTCATATGTACAGTAACTAATTGAGAATTCTATTTAGAATAAACCACAAAAAGAAATTCAACACTCAAATCTTATGGATTTAATCAAATATTGACAATGCAAATATCAGGAAGTCATAGAAACTATGAACAGACTGAAGACTCCTAGGCTTTCCATGTGTAATCTGACATTAACAAAATTAAAATGCTACAAAGTTTGTTATCAGGTATGACCTGATGCTCATACTCCTGACATGGAACATCAACACAATCCCAGCCTGAATAAACAGTTTGGGGATTTTCTGTTGATGTACAGTAATCAGCTGGTAAAAGTTGACCCATTACAATTTCCTTTAATTGATGGCATTGGAGATTTGGTACTGTACAATACAGTTTATTGGACAGATAATGTATAAGATAAAAATTCAGTCAGAAGAAGAAAAGTTCCTTGGCAAGCCATTGACTACTGTATATACTGTACTGTATAGTGACTGTATAGTGACACTGTACAGCACTGGATTAATAAGATTGTAAATGCATTGAAGCAGTAAAATAAGTATTTTTAACAATTGTTTACAAAAGTGCTGCACCACTTATTTTAGAAGAAAATACATTTACATTTTACTGTTTTAACTGAATCTCCTCAACCTTTTGATATAGAAAAACAACAATTTCAGTAGTTGCCTCATTTGAGGGCTAAAGATTAAGTTTACCATAAGGGTCAGCATTTGGGTACTATAAAATAGGATTATGGAATAACAATAATTTGATTAGCTACATTAACATGGGAAGTAAGAGCTAATGTACCACAATGCTAATGCATTGGCAAGAAATGCTTAAGATGCCCACTGATTTATTGCTTCAATGCATCTGCAATTATGAACATTAGCAAAAAAAACTAAATCAGCATAAAGGAGCACATGGAGCCCTGTACTGGCCAGATGGAAGATCTGGTTTGGCTTGGCAGAGTGAAAAAAAAATAGGCTTGTTTGTCATCAAAGACATTCATTTAGGGAATTACTGTAAACATCATCATAGTTTCACCACTCTAGCATTTGATTGATAAATGCATCAGACAGAATAACACTCACTTCAATGTTTTCACACATCCTTCTATGTGGCTTATCAAGGGCAAAACAATATTCATTGGTGAAGAAAACACTCCACCACTCTCTGCAACCATCTCAGATGTTCTTTGACCCACGGGGGATGGGTATTTTGTCTCCTGGCTGTCCATGTCACCCTCTGAGCATGAAGATCATTGCCATACAGATGTTGAGCTAGATTTGTTCTTTTGATCTGTAGGTTAT
This sequence comes from Lepisosteus oculatus, assembly GCF_040954835.1. Taxonomy (NCBI): domain Eukaryota; kingdom Metazoa; phylum Chordata; class Actinopteri; order Semionotiformes; family Lepisosteidae; genus Lepisosteus; species Lepisosteus oculatus. Next base: position 39,466,661 of record NC_090696.1, on the reverse strand, counting down.
TTCTGCATCAATGTTTCATTATTGTACATGTGACTAGGTACTGTATGCATGAAAATCTGTATGCCTGGATCCTAATAGAATATTTCTAGAAACTATTTCTCCATTAAGTCTTTTCATTATAATCTAAACATTGTGTATTAAGAGAAACCATTTTGTAGAGATCATGGAAATACCAAGAATCTTGAGAAAGAATATCAGATTGTTTAATTGGAAATGGAAATCTGCTACTGTTTCTTCATCTGTCTTGGTGACCACCCAGAATCATAGTACTACTGCAGATTATTTGTGGATATGTACACATCTTTTTCAGTGTGTTTTCCACCTTCCTTGACCAGAAATTTGATGTTGACATAATGTTCAATTGTAGTGAACAATTCATTTTGTCCGTTAAAAAAATGTTTTAATTCACTATACAAGCCAGAATGATAATCCGTTGCAAAAGAACAAGCTCACAGAAAAATCTTTGTAAGAATTTACTTTAATTTGCTGCATTAACTTATTGACTCATACTCATATGAGTTACACTATAACACATACAGACAAAATGAAGCCATGAAAACAGGTTTGCTGATATAGTGGTAGTGCCTTAATTTATAAAATGTATAGTAGGATTTTCCTTTACTTAAAGCATCAGCTATGTTGAAAGTGTATTTGACATTTGTAGTAGAGTTGTTGTCAGTTAAAATTGCAACTATTCACTATGACTAGTTATTACTCTAATTCAGACCTGCAATTCACTGGAAAGTGTAATTTGAAAATACACATTCATTCAATCTGCTGTCAGAGTGAATAACTATATTTTTAACTAATGTTAAGTCTATATTATGTCAGCACTCAGTTTTCACAAGGTAGACATTCTTATACAGTACATACTATACACAGGTCTGGTTTTCTATGTAGAAAATTCATTGGCCTATAACTATACAGTACAAAACAATTCCAAAATCAATATCCCAGTCTAGTGGCAAGGGACACTGCACTGGAAGTATAACACTCAATTGAAAACGCTGGTTCCCCAACACATACTGTATGATGCAGGGAGGAATTTCATTCAGTACAATAATACCTTTGATGCAGATTAAGGGTAACTTTACTTCTCAGAGAGACATTAACAAAAGTCGTCAAGTCAACAATTTTTGTGTTGCTGCAAGCCAATTCACAGCTGCCAATTTTCCAGCGGTAGAGTTCAAGACTACACAGTTCTAGAATTACAAAGCATGACTTTGAAAAACAAGGATGAGGTCTTGCTATGGCCAGTTTTGTCTTCTGCCCTGATAAAACATCAATAGAACATCAATGGAGTCCATAATTCCTTAGTTCTGTTCTTAGTTCCCCAAAGTGGAGCTCAAATGGCCAGCAAAAATTTGGGAACTGCAATTTTCCATTGCTGACCTGCAAACTCATGTAACTCAGAAGGTTACCTAAAAGAGGAAACCTGAAGAATATTGATTATAGATATCAGATTGATGTTTTTATATAGGATTATTCAGTGATCTGAAACATTTCAGGCATTCTCACTAAAGAGACTCAGAATAAAGTAGATGTAGGGAAAGACGCTACAGTACATTTTTTCCATATTTGTTCCAGTTTCTTAACCCACCTGGCAGAGTCTGCTGCTCTTTATTTATCTGCACCTTATTGTAAGGGCCAATTGACCTGCTTTTACTGGATTATTTGTTCTATGAATGACCTTTACTTTCTCATATAAAAATTAATATCTTTTTCTGGGTGTATTAGGTAGGGTCTGTCATGGTATTAAATGTTAGAGTTTTTATACTCTCCAACTCATTCCAATTGTACATATTAGTCTATATATCTACATACCAGTAGATACTAGTTTATTAATGATAGTTGGTGTGTTTCTTCTTTGTAGTTTAATAAGTCTTTTAAGCTCCTGCCTAATTATCAAATTGTTCACAGAAAATTAAAAAGCAACGTGACCTGCTCAGTATTCCCTGACCAGTGGGAGTGTTTTATTGTTAAATTTAATTGCAAGTTCATTGTACTGAGGTTATCAGGACTGACTAATATTTAAACTCTATTAACTCTTAACGTCCCACTAAGGTTACAATTAGTCATTAAAAGAAATAATTCAACTTATAATGTATTTTTCTTTTGTCTTTCAAACATGAAATATAACTCTATTCAATATGTTCAGAATGTATTATTTACAGTATGTTATGTTTTTGGTATATTACAACTTTAATTATTTGTCTTTTTATTGTTTAATACATAATACAATTGAAATCAAAGGCTTTTTTTATTTCTTGTGTCATTAAAGGTGAAACCCAGAATTTTGAAAATGCATTTGAGGCTAAAGAGGTTCAAATAATGGGACTACCTCTTGCCTTTTACTCAGGAATGTATGCCTATTCTGGATGGTAAGCTTAAAAAATAAACTTGTTGTCATGGTAATGTGACTTAAAAAAGAAGCAAAGAAGGAAAGAAAGAAACAATTTGCAAAACAACACAGGCATCAAAAATATTTTGCCAGTTGCAAAATATCATATACGATTACAAATTCTAACTCAGTTTCTTCATATTTTTCATACAATATATTAAACAGTAATTGTTCCCAACACCCTGCTATACAGTATATGTTGCATTTACAGTGAAAGTTTGTGTTTAAAGCATTAAATGTAGTCAACAAAATATATACCTTTTGTTTATCAAAGGTTTCACTAAAAACAACAAATATTACAAACAGGACTCTATGAAAGAAAATATATTATTTGCTTTTACTTACACTGTACTTAACATTTTTTTCATAATCTTTATATGTGAACAAGATGACAGTGGTCTATTTACCTATTTCTACTTTTGTGAGACAGTAGCTTCAACAGATTTTGTTTTTTACAGCTCATCAGTACGACACAATTAGCTTTGAACAGTGAAAGGCATAAATCAATGTGTTTCTTAAATATAACACCTTTCATAGTTGTGTTTCAAGTTGTTACTTTACAGTATAGTGACTGCTTGATCTTTAAAACATAGATGTCACATATAATGTTATGGTTATACACAATAAAAGAATATTATAATATTAAACTAATTAACAGTCATATCTATACATTTATATATACAGTACTTACAGAGAAAATTAGGTAGAGGAAACAATCACAATACACATTGGTATGGACTTACTACTGCTTAAAATATGCAGAGATCACTCATGCTTATTAATGGGTGTGAATACTGTGAGGACTAACACAGGTACGGTAAGTGTTTGCGAGAGAACCATCCAACAATGCCCCAGTACTGCCAACAACTGCAATGGTCGATTGTTGAGAATATTGTTGTCAAACACAATGATAGTACAGTTATTACAATGTCAAACAATGACAATAAAGGCCAAGCCAACCCTTAAAAGAATTACTGAAGTACCCTGGATGTACAGTATTGGAAAATAAGCTGTCCATGTGTAGCTGGTTGCGTTGGAAGGAGAACTGGTCTCAAGTTGCTGTCCACATAGCATTTGGACTAACGTGTACAACAATAGGTATGGCATTTGCTACCTAATGTCCCATTTCAATTTGATGTTGGTGAGTAAGAATTGTTTGCATCATTATTATTAACAATCTTATTTACAATTGAAGTCCTGTTACTGTACCAATTCCCTCTTCTTTTGAGGGTCTTGTTCTTTTGAGGGTCAGTTCTACACGTAACAAAGGACACACCCTAGACTTAATTACTGCAAATGACTCTTTTGTTTACCACTGCTCTTACCTTGATCTAGGCGTCTCTGACAACTTACAGTAGCTTTTCTTTTCAATCATGCTTTGTAAATTTCCGCAACTGTCAATTAATTGATCAGCCTTACTGGCTGAAACGTACATTATCTGGTTTGGACAGATTACTTGTCTGAATATAAGGATACGATAGAGTCTGCTAGAACCACCTACTTCTCTCACATCATTGAAAATAACCATAACAACCCCTGGCATCTTTTCTCCACGATCAACAGACTGCTGAAGCCAAACTACCCCACCACATTTCCTCCCTCATCACAACTTTGCAACACGTTTTTAGATTTCTTTAGCTCCAATATCGACAACATCCAGCATCACATTCTCTCCACAACTCATATCATTTCCACACCTCCTCCCAGCTTGTCAAATGTTTCTGGTTCCCTTCTCTCCAACTTCTCTCTTCTTGACTCTGCATCCCTCAATGAACTAGCTTCACACATGAAATCCACCACCTCTATATTAGATCCCATTCCCACCACTTTATTTCGGTCCTGTTTCACTTCTCTCTGCCCCCTTGTCCTCAATATAATAAATGAATCTTTTAGCACTTGTGTTGTACCAATGGTCCTCAAAACTGCTGTCATTACCCCCATGAGAAAAAAGCCTAACAGGGCTCTGGAGAATCTAAACAATTTTTGCCCCATCTCCAACTTACCCTTTCCTACACAAATTCTATAACGTACTGTCACATTTCAATTACATAACCACCTTATTGTAAATAACCTTTTTGAACCCCTCCAATCTGGCTTCCATCAACTTCACAGCACAGAAACTGCCCTGGTCAAAGTTACTAATGATCTTCTAATAGCTTCTGATTCTAGTTCTCTCTCTATTCTAATTCTTCTTGATCTCAGTGCTGTTTTGAAACTGTTAACCATGACATCTTTTTTTCTTGTCTTGTTTCTGACACTGCTCTCAAATGGTTCAAGTCTTACCTCACTGATCGCTATCACCTTGTCTTTCTTGGTAATGTAGGCAGATTTAGGTCTGAAATTGGGCTGGTTAAGTCTGGTGTTCCTCAGGGCTCGATGCTGGGTTCCCTACGTTTCAGCATTTACATGTACTGTACACGTTTCCACTTGGTCAACTTTTAAGATCACATGGCATCAACTATCATTTCTATGCTGATGATACTCAAATATACATCCATAGCAAACCTGACACTGATGTGCCCAATCCTGTAACCCTGTCTGTGGATGGTACTGTACTTGAGCTTCAGTCTAAATTGAAAAGCCTTGGGGTGATATTTGATTCAGGCTTAACATTTGACCCACATGTGCAGCATAGTGTTAAAACATCTTTCTTTCATCTCAGAAATATCACTAGACTATGCCCTATGTTATCACTAACTGTGGCTGAAAAGCTGATCAACACATTTATCTTCTCCCAAATTGACTACTGTAATGCTCTACTCACTGGGATATATAAATCTACATTGAACAAACTCCAGTATGTCCAAAATTCGTTAGCCAGAATCCTGACCAGGTCTAGTGCAAGTGATCACATTACTCATATCCTGGAGTCCTTGCACTGGCTTCCTGTCAAGTTTTGTGTTGACTTCAAAATCCTCATGCTCATCTATAAGGCTCGGCATGGCTTGGCCCCTCAGTACCTGTCTGAGTTATTATCACCCTACTCCTCATCTCGCAACCTTCACTCCTCTTATTCCGATCTCCTAACTGTTCCCAAGGCCCGTCTACACTCTATGGTTGACAGGGCCTTCTCCTGTTATGCTCGGGAACTCTCTCCCCAAGGATATTGGAGTCACCTTCTCTAAACTTCTTTAAATTCAGACTTAAAACCTTCTTTAGAAGGGCCTTTAATTAACTTACATTTTTGGGTCAACCACCAAAGGTATTAATAGTATTGTGAAGGAGCTTCTGTATTTTTACTAAGTGCTTTGAGATATGAAATGTAATTTTAGTTCTTGATTGTGAAGTAATGAGAGAGTGGCTATGTGAGGAAGCTCCTTTTGATCCAGAACTTCCTTGTCTGATCCTGTTTGGTCAGGGACACTTGTCTGATACAAACACTGGCTTCTCTGACACAGCAGCTGTTGGATTTCCCATTTCCATTCTATTACTGAGACTCCCCATCTTGTGTACTCAACCTGTACCATCTCTCCCTGCATTGCCAAACACTTCCCATCAGCCCAATTTCATCAGGCTACTGTAGCTCTGTCCCTTAGCAGTAATCCCCATTTTGCCTGGCAAGCAAACCACTGTGAAACCCACTTTTTTAGAACCTGTGATAAACTTTGCTCACCGCTCACATTCCTTCCCTACTGGCATCTAGACACAGACTAAAATCCTTTTCCTCCCAGCTGCTCTTAAAAGCCTCTTAATTAGCACAGAGGAGTTACTAATTCCAACTAGAGCCTATCCTGACAGCTCCTTTCCCTCACATGGAATCTCAATTCTTTCTGAGAGCCAAAAACTCATTCAGATCAGCTGTGATTCATTGTGCAGATTTTCCCAATTAACATGTGACCTTATTGGCTCAAAGCCACACCATTGGGCCTAAATATAGAGCCAAGATGGTCAATGTCTCACAATGTCTCTGTCATCTATTGGATATATTTATCCTGAGAATTATTTTGTATTTTGCAACTAATATATATATAAAATAGTTTTCAATCCAGAATTTTTTTTTCTCCAGCATGAAAATAGACGTAGATGTGCAGTACAAGTTTTACTAATTGCAGGCTGGTTTTGATGCTTTGATTGATACATTGCTATAGAATTATTTGCAGGTTATATGATGAATGTATAGTATGCAGCAGCCCTTCAAATGGACATTTTATACCAAATATACCAAATGCTATGTGGACAAGATTATGTTAATAACAAAACCAGTTCATGTATTAAGTACAGGTTAAGTCAGTATACAGACTTTTTATAAAACATAATAAAATAAGTAGTTCATATACTGTAGCTGTTTTTAAAACATGTATACAGTAGCATTTGCAAAACTGAAACAGCATTTTTTTTTCTTTCATCAAACTTCACGGTTTGCTACCTTTTAATGATATAAAATTTCTGAAGCTTTGAAAACCCAGATTTATTAAAATGTGTGGAAATTAAAAACAAATATTGTACTGTACTATATACCTATATTATTTTTTTATGTTTTATGTTTGTGCTATTACAATATTTACTTTCAAAGTCTTATTTTCATTCTGTGTCATTTTATAAAATAAAAGTTATTGTTTTTTCTAGTGTTTTGTGAAATTAAATTTGAATTTCAGAATAATATACTGTACTGTAGGAACATTACATTTTTGCTGTGTTCATTTTTTTATAAAGGTAAAGAACTTAAACACATTTTTAGGTAAGGTAGTTTAAACTACTGTTTGGACAGCTTAGCGGTTAATTTTCAACTCAGGCTATTCCTTATTTTATATATATATATTAATTCTTATATCTATGTTTCATGCAGGTTTTACCTTAATTTTGTTACAGAAGAAGTGGAAAGACCTGAAAAGTAAGATTTTTTTTTATTTAATATGTATTGAAAAGTTTAGCATCATAGCTCCAGAGCAATAAAAGCAACATCATATGTTTATATTATCTTTTTTTCATTGTACATTACAGAGCACAGAACTACAGTGACAGTTTTGTACAAGTTGAAAGTAATCTATCACTATACAATATTGATGATAGAACAATATTTGATTTTGAACATCCAGCATACATTATAAAGCAGAAGTGTGGAGGAGTAGTTTGGACTAGAAGTTTGTTCAAATCCCAGATAGGGCAATGATGTTGTTTCCTTGAACAACATTCTCAAATTGCTCCAGTAATTTGCCAGTTTGTATAAACAAATCTAAGTATAAGTCACTTTGAATAATAAAAAAAAATCATCAGCCAAATAATAATTAGGGAAACTTCCACAATGTTTCCTTAAGAGGCAAAGTAATCTACAACTCCACTATTAGGCTGGTTTCCAACCCAGGTCCTATATAGCCCCAATCAAGAAAATTACATAGATAACTCTTCATTAAGATTTCTAAAGATTGACCTGTAAATGATTGATGAACTAAGTAATCTGGTTAAGTAAAGGAATCCTGGTCTGTGAGGGATGAAGAGTATTTTGGTTTGATAATCTTTGATAATAATGATAATGATGACAGAATCACCATTAACCCCAAAATTGATACATTTTACTAAATCAATATCTATATACAATAACTGATCATTTTAAAGTAAGGTATGTTATAAAAAATATATTGGAATATTTTTTTCATCATTTTAATTTCTAATCCAAAGCAATTTTATTTTTATTCCAAAAATCCAGTTCAGACATTGTGGTTGTTAGTTTTCTAATAATTAAGCTGTCCTGTTCCATCAATTCCTGACTTTGGTCTGTTTTTTTCTACATACAGCAGTAGATCTAAACAAAAGCATCTAAAGAAAAAAAAACACATTAGTCATGGTTATCAGAGATCAAACTCATCCTCTATAAGGGTTAAAAGATTAAAAGCTTATAAATATCTTTAATGAATAAATCATATGTAGAAGTTGCTATACTGTACATGAATGGAAAGACAGAATGAATGTAAAAGCGCTTTGAGTGGAGTGTCCAGAAAAGTGCTATATAAGTGTAAGCAATTATTATTATAATTATTAAATAAACGAGGTCCTTAATCTCGCTCCTTAACAGGATTTCAGTTTTCACCCATCATTACCCACTCTTTCCAAAACAATATTAAGAAGCTCAACCCTTTTCTTGTATTAAATCTATGGTACCTATGCAACTTTGACCCTCCACTCCCTTCCAACTTAACTGGAGAGTTTAGAGCACAAGGTTTTAATAAAAAAATATCAGAGAAAATTTCCCAGGAAGAATTGCACTTTCAAGTCTACACTTTCACTGCATATGTATTCAGCATTTTTCTTGTCTGTCACACAAAGTCCAGTTTTGAGATTGCAAGGACAGAGAAAAAATCATACCAGTTCTCTAAAATATGATATGTCAGTATTTAATGAATTGTGCTGATGTCTATAAAGCTAAAGCTGGGATGGTTAATGTGCCATTTTTAATTTAAGAGAAACAATACAGTGAAATCATGGTTACATTAAACAAATTGTGGTAAGCTGTGAGAATTCAAAATAAATGCAGAATGTAATACCAAAAAATACTTACAGAAAAACAGTATACAAAACCAGAACATGAAGTGACACCAGAAAGAGAAAATAATTTGCTTTTCTGCCCTATTGAAATGTGCAGGTGTTTCGGCCCAGCAGAAGATAGTGTGCAATCCACAAAGCAGTGTTCTGTGGCAGACACTAAAGTGAAATGGGTAAAAAGTTACTGGGAGAGTCCTCTGAATAGTCTTCTCAGACACATGACCATTTTTTACCTGTGGAAAACACAAGATTATACTTTTTTTTCTAAAAAATATAATGTTTCATATAAAGGAGAACAAGTAAAAAATCAAGTAGCTACAGTGTCTGTAGGCTTATTGTGCTCAACATCTTTAGACAAAGTAAAACATGGAATCCAGAATTAGACATTCTATAATTACAGCAATAGACTAAGAAGTAGAAAAGTGGAAAACCCAGAACAAAATAGAAAGTAAATGCCTCCTGTGGAAACAGTATCAAGCTATTAAATGTGAACTTGAAACAGTGGCAGACTGAATGTGTGCATACTTTCTTATCTAGTTAGAACATCCATTTATATGTAAAACATATCTATTTTTTGTACTTTTAGTAATATACAACAGATTGGCTAGTATTTAAAGAGTGTGCAAATTCCTGTTAATGGAAGCTACTAATGTCCTATTAACGAAGGAGCCATGACATCAATGGTTGACTTTTATAAGTTTATTGCCGTGAAAGCAAATCAGGCCAAACCTGCTTTCAAGCAGGAATATATATATATAAAAATTAAATATCCTGCATAGTAAAACAGCCAGATACTCGCAGATGTAAAAGTAATAGATTTCAGCTCCTTCTTCAATCTTTCTGTCTTAATAAGTGGTAACTTGTAACATGACAGATTTGATACTTCTTCTAATCCCATTGGTTTTCAATTTAAAGTGATCTTATCTTATCATCAAAAGGTGTGCACACTTAGGCCTTTACAAAAAATCATTTTGTTGTTGTTGCTTTTGCTGTACATTCTTAAAATAAAATATAATTGATCATCATGCTGTTACAATATTTACTTATCACAGCCTAATCACTAATCACATACCAGACATATTTTTTGGATACATTTCAACCACAGTGCCTTTCCTAAATTCAGAGTATAATTATATATCTAATCTAATTACCATGGTGAATATATTTTATATGTTTAATGCTCAAGACTTCAGTAGACATTTACTATATTGTATTATTGAGTTGTTAGTTTTTGTGCTGTAATATCATATTCTTTAGCATAATAGTTTGAACATAAAACATTTTTAATTTTACATCTAAAAGTAAAACCTTTTAAAACAGGTAGCAACCCTATCACTTAGTGTTGCAAGCAAATCCATGTGTAAACACATATGTATCGATGTTAACTTCAGCATTTAAAAAGTACATTTAAAGCTGCAGATGTAGTTGACAATGTCCGCATTAATTTCCTGTCCAGTCTTACAAAATACTGCTGTATGACTCAAAACTATTTTTGGAGTAGTTACCGTTGTAATGGTGGAAGCAACAATTATATAATAACACATGATAAACCTGAAATCTGAAGTGTGTAATTCATTTATATATACTGTTTATATCCCCTAGGTATTACAGGTTTAATTACTGTTTTTTCACCATCTGTTGCCTCCACCTGTCTGGTGTCAACCTTCATTACCTGTTGTGTGAGATGCATTGCTATCTGAATATCAACAATTTGTATCCATTTAAATTTACTCTAGAATAGTGGATGTGTATGCTTCCATGAAGGTCAGATCAGTCAAGCTTAGATTTATTTACTTATCACTAGTCTGTTAAATACAACATTTCCCTCACAACATTAAGTTAGCTCTGTGCATTGAGTGTCATTAAATTGTTGTGAAATAGTTTCGTACTGACGGATAGTTAATTATCAGAAGTGTAAAAGCATTAAAATGTCATGTTTATTTTAATAATTAATTTTCACTATTTTCTGTTAATGCTTTGTCTTACTATTTGCTGTTTCAGTTCTCTTTCTTTTTCTGCTTCTGTATCTAATTTTTCATAGATTCACATTCTTTGTAAACTTTCTCTGCCACACTACCTCTTCTTACAGGTCCCTAACGATCTTTAAAATGGTTCACTCCACTTTTGGAAACTGCAAACTGGTGAGCAGTAGGTCATAACTAGTGTACCTTTGTTTCACTGAGAACATTTAACATGAAAATATTAAAATCCCCCAAATCTCAGAGATATACTTTATAATAATTTTTCTTCTTATTATTATAATTGTTATTATTATTATATATCATTTAAAGATGTCCAGTCTAGGAGACGTATGTCTCTGTTCTTTAAATCTTATTGTAGATTTAAAGCCCTTAAACTCAGAGATTAGGGCACTTACAACAGGTCAAATCTGGTGGGATCAAGATGCTCTTTGGCAAGCAACATCCATTGTTAAATACTAACATCTGAATTTAGGAAGTATAAGGAATAAAATGCTAACCTGAGGCTACTGCATTAATTGGTAGCTGTAAATATAGCAATAACTAAACAATGGCTAGAGGAGAACCACAGGGATGAATATATAATTGATGGGTATATTTGTACTGTATATTGTTTGGAAAGGTAATTGAAAAGGTAGTGGGGTAAGACTAGATACTGAATGAAAAATAACCTGCAGTCTAAGGAATCAAAGCAAAACAAAAAAATTGCAATACATATATGGTTATACTAGATAAATTAAATAATAGATAACAAATGTACAGTGCCTAATGCTGACACAGTACTGTTACTATATGTAGCAGAAGCAATATAGTATTAATGGGGGTTTCATGTTTTACTTTACTTTACTTTACTTACATATAAAGAGACAGCTAATGTGGAATTAGAAAGAGGTTATCTTGCTAAACTTAGTAGATATTTTAATAATCAACAAAGACAGTTTTTTACGTTTTATAGAAGGTTTAAATGGTTTAAATAAAACTATTGCACAATGTTTCACAAATTCCTTATCTATCTGGTTAGAAGGAAAAGTTAAATAAACCACATAACAGATTTAGATTTCCAGAAAGCCTTTGATACATTTCTCAAATAACATGCCTTAGGAATCCTAAGACACATACTGTATAACATGGATTGAAACCTGAAAACATTGTTTCATCTTAAGGAGAATAAGCTGTAACTGGAACAGTGTACACTGTGGTGTACAACAGGTGTCTGTTTTAGGTGCATTCCTCCTTCTGATCTACATCAATGATTTAGATTGTGTTATAGCAAATTATATATATATACTGTATACAGATATAAAAAACGCAAGCAACAGAAGCAGTGTTGAGGCACTCACAAGAAGACTCATGGATTGGGCATATCAAATTTTAACATTGACAAGTACAAAGCGATCCACACAAGAAACAGGAACAAACACTATACATTACCTATCACATGGATGATTCTGAGCGACAGTGGAATAGCCTTTAGAGCATTGACCCTCATTCTCATCCCTATAATCACGTTCAGATTTCTTAGCCTGAACTCCAAGAACTCTCTCCTTCTCTCTGTCTTTTTCTCTGTTACTTTCTTGTTCTTACCTTGCCTCTGTATTTATTTATAGCTCTGGTATTGCCATGAAGTTAATTAACCTGTGTAAAACATTAGAGACACCTTTCATCTGTGTTTAGCTGCTTTATTCCCACTTACCGTACACATAGACAAACAATTTAAAATGATGCCCGTTATTTAAAGCTTTTAGCTCGATCTTGTTGAGAAAGCAAACATAAGCTAAACTTTGCTACCATACAGTAAGATTATATTGTAAATACAATAATGGAATCTTTGATTTTTTTCTACCATATGAGAGTGTTGGAAACCATTCATCATTTTACTGTCCTTATTTGAAAGAATTGCATGAATTCAGACGATCACTACATTTATTTAAAAGAACATTGTGATGTGCATGAATGAAGTGCACAATTTGCAGCCTAGATAAAAATATAATAAGTAAATGAATACATTGTTTGTCTTAAAAAGTATAAAACTCATACAGCTGAAACTCAATCTTTGAAGCTGTCTAAAAATGTGTGAAAATAATTGCTTTGTTAAGTACTTAGATATGCAGAACATAACTAATGATAAAATCTTGCACTGCACCAATATTCACTTGAACCTTACACTGATTGATCATGATTATGAAAATGATGTAGAAGCATTTGTTTGAAGTGCTGAATCTTATGATTATAAAATTCATTTTAATTAAAATGCAATATTCCAATTTTAATGTACTGCAATGAAGTGATATCTAAAAATTGCTTTCTAATTTTTTTTTCAGAATTTTACCCCTTGCCATTTGTATCTCAATGGCTATTGTCACCTTTTGCTACCTGCTAACAAATATTGCCTATTACACAGTAATGACTGCCGAGGAGCTACTTGCCTCAGAAGGTGTTGCTGTGGTAAGTAATTAAAATATTGAATTTATAATGACCAAACCATTTGTTTTTTTACACTTTTTCTGTGAAATAGTTGAACAGTTGTTACACCTATGGAACCCTCAAGCAGAGTCAAAGTCTGAAAGATACTGTATATCAATGTGCAATTTAAACATTGTAAACAAATAGCTCCTTAAAGTGAAAACATCTATTTTACTTCCCCCAGTGGTAACTGTCTTACAGACTTTGCTAATGTTTTGTCATAAGTAAAATGGTATCCTCTACTTTTAACTAGAAAGAGGAAGTGTATATACTGTATTAATACAACCACAATTATGTGCATTTTGTGCTTTAGACATAGGGCCTGTTTCACTAAAAAAGGAAAATTCACATTATCACTTGGTTAAAGGAACCCACACTGTCAACAAACATTCAGTAGTTGCTTCCATTTACTGATGTGCTACTGATGTGCATAAGTAATGCAGAGAAATGTGTATTTTGCATGGACAGTAGTCATACTGTGTGGATAGCAAAAGTCTGGTGACAACAAAAATACCCAAGAGAAATGGAAGGAAACACACACCTACATAACCAGGAGCTGCACTGAATGCAGCCCTCGTCACTTTTAGTGAGGACAGCTGATATTACAACCTACAGTACAGTGTATTGCCCTTGTTAACAAGATTAGAGAATGCCATGCAATACCTTCATACTCAAAATACTTTGTATTGTCTGGCTTCTTTTCTTAGAAGATTTCCAAATGAAAAACCAGAGTTTACAAAAATATAGTTTATACATATTTCTATTTTTTTTCTGCATTTGTGGCCAAATGTATAGAGCCACATCAATAATCTTACTAAAGTATTACAAAGCCATAATGAAATGCCATGGTGAGCTGATTCATGTGGCAGTCTATAAATGGTTTGAATATATACAATATTTTTGTTTTACATTTATCATTTAATCTACTAAATTTCTCACAATAGTCTCTCTCCTCTTCACTCTCAAACCTTCACATACTTTTTTTCCCCTCATTCAGTAATGTCAACTGTATCTTAGTGATTTCAAGAGCTTGTTTCTACTTCATCATCATGAGTTTCCCTTGTGTGTGCAAGACTTCACTTTTTATATAATAATGAATAATAATGACAATGATTGCATACCCCAGTCCTGCCTGTTCATAGCCTTAAAGTAAAATACCATAGGTGGACTGTAACAGGAAGGGAAATAAGGCATCTAGTATAAGAATTCTATGAGAGATAATGTATAATGATATTTTGTGACAGAATCATTAAATTTTGTGCAGTTTTCATTTTTGTTAAAATTGGGTATTTCAGGAATTCAGGCCTTCAGACAAACTGAGGTGGTAAAAGTTTACATGCATTCATTTTCTAAAGCTCCTTGCAATTTTGGGGATGGGGGCGGGGGCTGATTCTATCCTGGTAAACAACAGGCACAAGGCAAGGTACACCCTGCATGGGATGCCAGTCCATTGCAGGACACACATAGACATACATATGCACACAGTCATACCAGAGCCAGTTTTCCCAGAGGCCAATCAACCTACCAGTATGTGTTTGGACTGTGGGAGAAAACACCAAGGAATCCCATGAAATCACAGGTAGAACATACAAAAATGTGCAGATAGTGCCCAGAATGTTTGAACCATATAGCAAATATTTCCAAAATTGTCACTGTCAATACAGTATATTATGATAGACAATCTATAACCTTTTATCACAAAACAAGTTGCAGAGAACTGTTACTTTCTAATATTTCTTTCAGTTATTAAAACTGGTAATACCCAGCTATTTTTTGAAAGTGTCTTTACCTGTCTTCACTGTTTATTATTATTAAAGAACATTTTCATACATGGCATATGGATAATATAATAATTTTATTTTGTGTAAATAATCATTATTTTATTAAATATTGTTTTTGCATTTTAACAGACCTTTGCAGAGATGTTGATGGGAAAGTTTTCCGTAGTGGTTCCAGTATTTGTTTCATTGTCTTGCTTTGGCTCAATGAATGGTGGGATTTTTGCAGTTTCCAGGTAGGCAGCATAAGATATTTAATTAAGTGTTATTTGCTTGTAAAATTACCTTGTATGTCCTTATACTGTTTAACATACATTAAACAGCCAAGTGGTTAAAATGTTGCAAGTACCAAAAATGTTTTGAAAAATGAAAAGCTGATGTGCAGTGCCTTGCAGACCCTTAAACATTGTTTTTATTTTTTTGTATATTTTGTTGCTTTAAAAATTGACACTTTCAAGTCAGAATTAATAATTGCTTTAATTAATATTTGTTCTATACACAACCTATTCCAGACATTCAGTGAATGTGTTCACAATTGCCTTCATAAGCCACACAATCAGTTGTGCAATAATAGTGTTTCACATGGTTTTTAAGTGAAGTAGAGAATGAGGATAAAAGGCATTTTAAAAAGCTTTCAAAACCTGAAGTAAAGTTGTTAAAGTCACAGATCATGTGAAGAGCATAACAAATTCAAAGACACTGAGTTTCCCTTTGTGTATGGTGAAGCTGAGAAGAAATAAATTGCCTTCCCCTCTAATAGCGGCCATGTCACCCTGCAATCCACATCTGTTAACCCACTGAAGCTCAGCAGGTGTGAGCCTGATCAGTACCTGGATGGGAGACCTCCTGGGAAAAACTAAGATTGCTGCTGGAAGAGGTGTTAGTGGGGCCAACAGGGGGTGCTCACCCTCTGGTCTACAGTATGGGGGTCCTAATGTCTCAGTATCATGACGGGGACACTATGCTCTAAAAAGGTGCTGTCCTTTGGATAAGACATAAAACCGAGATCCTGACTTTGTGTGGTCATTAAAAATCCCAGGGTGTTTCTTGAAAAGCGAAGTGGTGTTACCCCAGTGTCCTGTCCAAATTTCCCATTGGCCTTTACCAATCATGGCCTCCTAAAACCCCCCCGCTATGAATTGGCTTCATCACTCTGTTCTCCTCCCCACTGATAGCTGGTGTGTGGTGAGCGTTCTGGCACACTTTGGCTGCTGTCGCATCATCCAGGTGGGGCTCCACATTGGTGGTGGTGGAGGAGAGTCCCCATTACCTGTAAAATGCTTTAAGTGGAGTGCTACTTGCCTTAGCTAAAACTACTATAGTTCATGTTATTCTTATTAATGTAATGTACTGAGTTTGTTCAAACATATATTTTTTTTGTTTTTGTCTTAGATTCAATGCTTGAGTAATGAACTCAAGTAATGATCAATAAAATTCCAAATAAAAGGAAAATGTATCTTTTGCACTGTTTTGAACTTTTATACCTGTATTTTTAAACAGGCCACCATTACTCAGCTCTTTATAAACCCACCATTGATCCTTCATCTCCTATGAATTATAATTCTGTCCTCCCCTCTTCACTTCATGTCTAGGCAGTGCACTAACTGCTCTCTACATTCCTCCTGCAGCATTCACTCTTTAAAGACTGGATTTCCCTTGTTACCCTCTACTGAGACTTTCTTCCTTTCTTTTACAGATTATCTTCATCCAGCCTGTGATACAGTATATCAATTGATATCTCTATTCTCCTGTCAATACTTACTGACCTTCCTGATCTTAGAATTTGTGGTAATGCTCTCACCTATTTCTCCTTGTGAGAAGGCAATAGGTTTAGACAAGATAGAGATCCTTTTCTGAACTGAACCATATTTGCCAAAAAAACTGCTGGGAATGAATTTCTGCCCTCAGTTACCTGACCAGTTGGTAGAAGACAACCCAGGAAGGAGCATCTTACAATAGTTGGTCTTTTATCTGAATTATGGGGTCAGAGAAGCCATGTACTGTTCTCTCGCCATTTTATCTCCATCTCCCTCTGTCAAGAGTTTCAGCATTAATTTAGACTGTACCCCTTCCTATTCCCAAAATATTTCCCCACTGGTATGAAATTTCCACTTCTTCAGCAACATTCACAACCAAACCCTGCTACTATTTCAACTGGGCTATTGTGCAGTAATTTGCTCTCTGTTAGCCTTCCTGCTAAATCTACTAATCCAGTATGTATCCGGTAATGATTCTCTTCTTTATTTTTCTCAAGATGTCCTATTACTGTAGTCCCTCAACTTGCTCCCTGGTGCATCTGATCTGATTCTAATCCCTATTCTAATCCCTATTCTAATCCCTACCTACTGCTGTCTCAGCCACTCTGCTCCTACCTATTTCAGACCCTTACCTCCCACTGTCCACTCCTCTCCTCAACTTCCAAATGTTTCGCATCCAAATTCACTTTTGCATTTGTTCTCCCATGCTCATTTCAACAGAATGACTCCTCAATGAAGACAGTTACAGTATCTCACAATCTTAAAAATAACATTTTGATATCCCTAACAACCTTTTGATGCCTGGTCAAGTTCCATCTCTCTAGGCATCAACTGCGGTCTAAAATGTACATGTACAGCAAATCTAGAAATGTATATGTAAATGTATCAAATCAAGTAAGTATTACAATAGTTGGAAAAGGCAGAGATACTTCAATAAAAAAGTAGTGTACTAAAAACAACAAAAATATGCTTAATGGGAGTTCATAGATGTAAAGCTTTTTCAAGGTGTATTAACTGACCCTTATTTATATATACTACACCGTATATTTTCAATTTAGACATTATATTTTATCAAATGTTATAACAACAAACCTACAGCTATGAAACACATCAGCTACTTCAGATGGCAGTTGCATTCACCCTGGTTTTGCAGGTTACATTAATTGTAATTGGAAAAACGATTGCCACAGCACTTCACAGTTTTCTTTGTTGTAACAACCTCTGCACAACTCTTTCCCATTAGGACATTTTATGTTGCTTCTCGTGAGGGTCAGCTTCCAGAAATTCTCTCCATGATCCATATCCGCAGGCACACTCCACTCCCTGCAGTAATTGTGCTGGTAAGTTCAAAGCAAGAGGCAAATAAAGGAAGAAAATATGTTTTTTTTCCTATGACAATTTTTGTTAGTTTTTACCCCCTGGTTATTAAACCAAGAAGGGAAATATATATTTAATTAGAAAAACTGAATGAATTAGGTCATTTAACCTAATGTTTAACCTCTGTGTTTGAATATGCTGTATCCTACATTTCTTTTTTACCTGTAAGTCTAAACTAGGTCATGCACACAAAGTGTTGGGATCATTGAACTGATTTGTTTAAAAATATTTTTAAAGAAGGCTAGATTTATATTATTTTACACAAAAGTAGATGAAATAGAAAACTGTGGCTGATTAGACTATATATTCTATAGAAATATTTTTCCATCTCTCCAGCGATAAGTACTAACCTGATTTGTTTTATTCTTTCCCATGCTTGTAGTACCCACTGGCCTTACTCACATTGTTCTTAGGGGACCTCTACAGCTTACTGAATTTTATGAGCTTCGTGCGATGGCTTTTTATTGGAATTTCAGTTCTTGGACTTATTTATCTTAGACATAAGCACCCTGAAATGCAACGTACTTTTAAGGTAATGTATCTGATCAAACGTATAATTCTGCATAAATAGCTATGACACTTGAAAAGATTCAAAGCATTTGTAAATTGGAAAAGGAAATATAATTTAATGGATTGCACTACTGTTTAAAAAGGTTGTCTAATGAAATGCAACTGAGCTATATAATTTCAGAGTGTCTTTAGACAGTTTTCCATTGTGCTTTATGATTTTACAAATCATATTTGGCATTACTTAGATTGTAATATGTTAATCTGATATGAACCTGTAAAAAAATGCATTTCCTATGAATTCATTATGCGTAATCCTCAGAAATAAAAATAATAGTAATGCTGGAAAACAAATTGGCTAGATTTAAATCCTGTTAAGAAAACCAATGTGAGAAAAGGGTATTGCATGTGTAAAATACACAACATAACCACAACACAGAGTACAGATAAGGGGTAAAAGCTAAAATCGCAGTTATGAAATTTGTGGAGCATGTCAGGAATCTGTTAGTGAACAACTAATGCTCTTCTTTAACATGATGTCAATGATTTGGATTCTGACATACAGTAGCAAGTAAACCAGTCAGCTTCATAGATGAACACATTAAGAGGATTGCCAAATATTTTTAAAAAATCAAGATAGTGCACAACCTTGACAGATGATATGTAATGAAGATAAGTGTGGTGTTGCATCCAGGTAGCAAAAGCTTGAAGAGGGTATTTGGAGGAAAAAAAACTGCTCTTGTAGTCAATATCAGTTTCTAGACACCAGAAGAGTGGTGGAGTCAGTAAAGAAAATGGAACGTTATGATATAATCTGTCCATTTTCTAACTGATGGTTCTAATTAAGGGTCACAGGACCCTTGCCTATTGCCTATTCAGGCAAGCAACAGATGTAAGGCAGGGTACACCCTGGACAGGATGCCAGTCCATCACAGCACAGACAGACACAAACACAGACAGGATCACACTCATACTAAGGCCAGGTTTGACAATGTGTTTAGAAGAGGCCTTGAACTATTAATATTTTAGAAGTCATTTCACTGAAATGTACAGTAAGAAGCAGAAAAAAATAACCAAAGGTTAGTGTACATTTAAAAGTAGAATAACTATTTTGACATTCTTCTGATTGCCATTTTGTTTATTTATTACTGTTTATATACTCTCAAACTCATTATAATTTAAAATAATTGCATTCATTTGTAATCCTATTATATTATTGATATCTGAAATACACAAGTGTATCTTTTGACTTCTAAATCAGTACGCCATGACAGGTCTCTGAGTCTGTGTTAGGGAACCTTTTGATGGATCCCACACAATTAAAAAAGGCTGTGATATGTATATTGAGGAGGCACATTCCTTATTGATATTGGACTGTATGAAGTGTAAAAAGAGATATATTAATCTAAACATTCTGAGAGAACTAAGTCACCTCTAAGTATACCTACTGTACGTGAACAGAGTCGTGCAAGACATCACAATAAGGTTAGAGTGTGAGTTTATTCCACGTAAGCCCGTTTTGGAGGGCAAAACAGTGATACAGAATATATCTTTCATGGTATGCTCTAACACAAGCTTTTCTGAGAGTTTTTTAAATGTTAGAATATGCTTATATACTGTTTGATTTTAAGAAGATATTCTAGGTTATAAAGAATCAGAAGAATCATTGTCTTTTTTGCAAATAAAAAGATAAGCTTCTTAAAACATTAAAAATGTTATGGAGCATTAGATATTCTACAAATTTGCCTTTATTAACTTAAGAACTCTATGAAAAATTTGTTTTCCTATAAAATTCAATTACCTTAAATCAAATACTTTTCTAGCATACTCCAACTAACCTTTTCTTATTGTTCAATATTTTTCAGGTTCCTTTGTTTATTCCTGCATTTTTTTCCATTACATGCTTCTTCATGGTCTTTCTGTCACTGTATTCTGACCCCATAAATACTGGGATTGGATTTGCTATCACACTGACTGGTATTCCTGCTTACTACCTCTTCATTGTGTTCAACAAAAGGCCAAAATGGTTTCAAAGGATTTCAGGTAAGATTACATCTACTTAGTTAGTACTACAAAATCACTACATTTTTTCAATGTAATTTTTTGAGTTGCTTTGTATTTTTTTAAAATAACATGGTCTACAATCTCCTGTTTCCCAATCAGTAATCATTTTCATGTTCTTCCCTTACAGATTCAATAACCAGGTTCTTACAGATCCTTCTAGAGGTGGTGCCACCTGAATAATCACTGAAATTATAAAATGACACACTGACAGTTAACCAGATTTGCCTTACTTAACATACACTAATATTTTGTTTAATACAGTAAAAATGTAACCATGCAGATATGTAAAAAAAGACTGGGGATGTATTTTTGTGAGGTATTGTTTAATATTTTCAAATTATATACTTTTAAATATATTTTACTGTACATATTTTAATGATACAAGTTTTTTTTTTAATATAACGGTATCCAGATGATAAGGTAGTTTTTGAGTAAACCATGTGACAAGGGATAGGTATATTACATACTATAAATGGTGCATCTATAGTCTTTTCAAGACAGTATACTTGGTAAAGAAATCTGTTTTATGATTTCTAGGTGCATGGTACTTTTGTTTTAAATGGCTCTTGGATTACAAAATTGTAATTTCACTCTGAAGAGATATTCCCATAAAGCATTTAATATGCTCTTAGTTTTACAATTAACTGTATACAGTAGTTACACTTCTATTTAATAGGGAATATTAAATTCTATACAGTGAATAGAAACTATCTTAACAATTAAAATAACTGAAGTCCATTGCCCCAAGTAATCTACTGTATAGCTTTTTATAAAACTATCACTAATTGTTAAAACATTAAAAATGAAACAGAATGGAAATATACTGTATTTTATTGACATAAATATGAGCTTTTCACTTATAAGTACATTCAATTAACAAGAAGATAGTTACAGCAATGTATAATTGCATGCCCTACTTAAATTACTAAAAAAAAGAAAAGCATAATTTAGTTTAATATTAGTGCAATACTTGTTGTTTCTGCTTTTTGCCCGTGCAACTAAAGATGATAATATACCTGTAACAAATTTGTTCTAGCCAATGAAAGAGGTAACCTGTATCCAGCCCAAAGTATTTGCTTAATTTAATGACCATATACAGTGACTTGCAGTAGTACAGTATATAGACGCATGCACAGAGTTGCTTTTATATTTTATTGCTTTAAAACTTAGTCATGACACTTTGAAGAAGCAGTTAATATTATTTATATACTGTATATAACCTATTCCACACATCAAACCTAGAAAAAAAATAGAAAATCAATATGAAAGACAAAGTAATGAATTCTTAAGTAATCAAACTCTTTGCTGTAGCAAATAAATCTATATGCATAAAATTAGTTAAGTGAACCCTGTCTGTGTGTAATGATAACAGTTCACATGATTTAATAATAAGTACAGCTATCAATGTACAGTACTGTAAGGTACCTCAGTCAGGTAGTAAATCTGAAGGAAAATTTCAACCACAAAATCCAAGGAACTTTCAGAACAACTCAGGAATAACGTTCTATAAATCCACAGATCAGGAAAAGGGTAAAAACACATTTTAAATACTCTTAATGTCTCTTTGAGCATAGCTAACCAATAAGGAATGGAATGAATGTCCATTGGTTAGTAAAATCTCAGTAACTCCACAAATGGGGCTTGTACAGAAATGCAGAAAAATATAGCAAATCCCACATGAGTTTTGCAGCAAAACACCTATGTAATACTGTAAAAATGTGGAAAAAAGGTTTTGAGGTCAGAAAAGATTACATTGGAAGTTAAGTGTGGTCTACATGCAAACCATTACATCATTGCATTGCAAAATCAACCTAATGCATTACTCAATTAATACCATACCTACTGTCAAGCATTGTGGTGGCAGTGCCAAATAATACAGTAGCTCTACTTTTCATCAGAAGGGACTTGAAAGCTTGTCAAGAGTAACAGGAACATAGAGCTAATAACTGACAAATCTTTGAGGAAAACTTTCAGACCTAAAACTGAGACAAAAATTCACCTCTCAGCAGGACAATGTCCCAAAGCTCAAGGTCAAAGCAACATTATTATTATTTTAAAATAAAAAAGTGAATGCCCTTGAGTGTCCCAGTCAAAGACTTGAATCCTGTTGACACAGTAAATATAGAATATGTGGAAATACTTGAAAACTGCTATACATAAGCAATTCCTAGAAAAACTTGAGAGATCTTGAGGAATTCTGTTAAGAACAATGGGAAATTATTACACAAAGCCAGTGCACAAAAGTTGGTAAGATAAATCAAACCCAAAAAGACATGCAGATATAATTGCTACCAAAGTGTTAGGAATTA
The DNA here is from genome assembly GCF_040954835.1 of Lepisosteus oculatus. Classification (NCBI taxonomy): domain Eukaryota; kingdom Metazoa; phylum Chordata; class Actinopteri; order Semionotiformes; family Lepisosteidae; genus Lepisosteus; species Lepisosteus oculatus. Next base: position 39,443,549 of record NC_090696.1, on the reverse strand, counting down.
GTAGTGAGCACCCTAAGTAGAAAACCAGGGCGATTCCCAGAGGTGTAGTTGATAGAACAATCCGAGGTCCAAAAGCCAAAGGCAGACAAGCCGGTGCAAAAGTACAAACCAGAAGCGAAGCCATAAATCGTGAGGAAGCCGAGAGTAGAAACCAGAACGAGAATCAAAGTACCAAAACCGAAAACCAGGAGACGTAGTCGAAAAACAAACCAGGATCAGGAAGCCAAAAACCAAGTAGTAAATAATCGCGAGAATCGAAGTAGCTCTAGCCAGGAAGAACCCTAATACTGAGCACAGGGGAGAGTGTGAAGCAGCATTAAATAGGCTGGGGGTACAGTAAATGCGCTTATTGGGAACAGTGCTGGAATGCGAGGTGGAATGCAGATTCCTCCGGAGAAAAATATGATACTACTGTATATGAATCGTCCAAATAATTTTGCACGGCACTATATACTTATAGAAAAACATTTTAGTGGATATGAATTAACAAAACAAATGTTTGTAATGTACTTTTGAGTGTGTTGTCGATTTGGACTGGTCATCCTGAAAGACCAATGCACCTGCATTGAGTGAGGGGCATTTAAACCCCACTGAAAACAAATATGTAAAGAAACCTTTTTTGAAGGCAGTGTTTGTTTTGAGTTTTAAACGTATTTGTAAAAAAGTGTTTTAAATCAAGGTTCACATTTTGATATTCTTAAAAAAACTGCATGTTTAAGGCTTGGTGTGGACATGAGCGTTAACAACTGAAAGCGTTAACAAGCGTTAACAACTGTCACGCAACTATGCACGTATGAGAAATATCATGAAACATTGAAAAAAAACTAAAACAATTGTTCAAGGTAATGCTGTAAATGGGATTGACAACAATAAAAGTCAAGGATATCACATATTCCATTAACACAATTTGCCTATAAAAATAATAGAATTGAATGCTCTCCTTTTACCTCTTACCATTAGTAGTGGGTCAGAGAAAAGTGCATAAATGTTAATTAGTACTGTATGTGATCACCAAGTGATGGGAGCACAAGCCATATAATTAACAAGGCAGTCATGAAATCAAGGAGCTCAAGGAGCAAATGGAACGGCTCAAGCAGGGTGCTTAAGACTTGACATATCACCCAAGTGTAATTGGGATGAGATGTGGTGCTTTCAAAATCCACTACATTTTTTGTTGCTTTTTTTTTTTAATCCATGGAAAGTGTTACCCAGAACTGGCCATTAAAACAGTCTAACCAAAAACACCTGGTCAAGGCCTGTCCCAAAAATTACTCCTTGGGTTAGATATGTTCTGCTGTCTCTTTTAAAAGACATCATCCACTATGATTCCCTCTTATGACATTTAGATTCTAACATTTTACCTGTTTCTTTCAAGGACTTGATGTTAACATTGCAATAGCTATCTGTTTACATATTTGTAGTAAATGAGTTTCAGGGAGGTCTGCACACAGCTCTGTACTGATCACCAGATGATTCAGTGCCATCACAATTATTACTTACAGTACTAAGCGCTTTGAGAAGCCACCTTCAAAGGTGCTATATAAAATAAAGTTTATTATTTTTACTTGTTGCTGGAATTGACCATGGACAAGCTTGTAGCCAGTATCTACTGTATGAACTCCAAAACTGCTTATACCAAGCAGTTGATGATTAGTCTCTCTCAAATCCATCGATTTTAAAATTCCCAGAATCATAAAAAAACTTTTTACCATATTAGAAGTCACGTTTTCACAAAATGTTTTACTTGAAATAAGAGTTTTGTCATTTGAAGTGGAAGTTCCTGAAATTTGTCATATTGTGTTATAGAATTCGTACTTTTTTTCATCCAAATGTATTTTTTACTGTATTTTAATGTATTGTTTTCAATAGCCATATATTCAGTTCATTAAAAAATAAGAAACTGACTGAAATAAATAGACTGAAAAGAAAAATAAGAACATTCTGATCCTGAATGTCTTCAGGATGAGAGCTGACAATTACTGAATAAGATTATGTTGCATGAAAGGTTTGTTCATACAGATTTGTGAACTGATGTATGGGTGCTCTGAGTTTTAATTTTATATATCTGCAAAAGTAGTACAATACAGTACATAGCAATTCTACAATAATAGTTGTAGAAAACATGAGGCCAAGTTACGTATTGAGCATTGGGGTACCACAGTCAGGATTATAGACTGATGGAATAGAGAATGAAACTAATAATACAAATTATAAAAAAGCATGAAAACCTATTGGGTTAGGTAACAACTTTCACCGACTTTCTAGTCATTAATGGCCAAATGATGAAACTTCAATGAGATTTTGGATCAAGTGGGATTCTGACTGACAGTCTTACAAATAAATATTAGGATGTCAAATCCCTAAAAAGTACATAAATACGACTTTTGCTTGTAACAAAACATAATTTCTTTAATGCTATGAAATAAGACATATAAGAATGTGTTCAAATCATATTCACCATTCTCTGTTGTCAAGTTGTTTATTATTTTTGTATTGATTAAAAAAACATTGTAGGTGTTTTCAAGCAGAAAGATAGATTCAAATAAATGCAGTTTTTGGTTGGAAATTAAATCCAGGTTTAAGTTTGAAAATTTCATCCAGAAAGGAAAATGTAAGGTATGTACCTGATTATCTGGTGCAAACATGAAGCACTCTGTTAAAACTGATATTTTAAAAAGAACAATCCTTGCACTCTGGCTTGCTGTCTTCATTGAGGTATATCTACATAGTGTTTAGCCAGAAATATGAAAAATATTTGATCAGTCAGCATCTAATATATGAGTCAGCATTTTATCTGGAATGGATTTCTCAGAATCTAAAAGTGCAACACCCATATAAAAACATTTTAAATTGCTCAATTATCTGACTTTGAATTGCAAATATACAGTACATGTCTTACTGGCATTAAACTGGCCTGTTAACATTTTGCATTATGCAAAATGTTGATAAACAATCTTATCTGTTTTGATGATTTAATTATTCTGGTAACATTAGTCATAGCATTTACTGTATACTGTAGCATGTGATATGGTTAAAAACTGATTACATAATCACCCAGTGTGTGGCCAAGACAGCTGTTACTTCTTTTTCAGTCAATCACCATATCTGCATATCAAGTAAACGAGCACTTGGGTTCATACGCATGATCATAATCTTTAGCTGCACAACTGTTTATCTGGGGATAGCCTTTGACAAAACTGGGGATAGCCTTTGACAAAACCACAAGTGTTAGGAAACAAATACAGCATAAAAACAAATACAATATATTATTTGTAGTTAGTTTGGACGTGTGCTAAAAATACTGTTATGATAATAGAAGGATAAATAGTTTGTATGTTTTGTGTTTAATGCTGATACCTAACTAGAGTCAAAATAAGAATCACCTAGTCTGGCTTGTTCATTTTTCAGGTAAAATCCCACTTTCCACCCAGAAACATGGAAATGTAGAGAAAGAGATTAAGCCAAATAAACATTTTTTGTGCAGTTTTTTTTGTAAAACAGTCTTGGAAAATGTAATTATACACTGCTCAGAAAGCAATCCAAAATTACCAGGGTAGAGGGCATTTTACACAATGTTTAAAGGAAGGTGTTAAGCAGATACAGAGTGTCTGTTTCCTGTTTGTTGAATAATTTGTGTTTTACTTCTCTTATCCACTGTAAGAATAAGCTCTTCATACCTCTGCATTCCTCATCTATACTACACACTGTCAGCAAGCCAGCTTGTCTTTTGACATTTTAAGTGGCCTGTCTCCAGTCTGCTATACCCCCTCTGGGATCATAACTCTCTCATTTTGTTATCGTTTCAGAAAAGTCTCAGACTCCTCCATCTGCAGGTGTTTCCAAGGCTCTTCTATCAGACACACAGATCTCTTGATGCTTGTCAGACTCTTCAAACTCAGACATTGGAATATTCATATACAATCCAGTTCACTGCAGGGCACCTAGCTCTCTCTCTCAATTCATACATCTTCACTCTTTCACATTCTCTCTTCATTTTCTTCATTTCCCTTATCGTGACTAGAGAAGCATCTCTATAACAAACACGTGTGTCCTTGACCTGTATTCTTATTTTCTCTAACAGACTTCCCTCCTGTCTGCAGCTTTTAAGACACAGAGACTTGAGATTTGAAACCCAATCTCCCACCTGTAGGGAGAAGGTGCTATCTTGCCAGGAGATACCCTACTCTTTGAGGTGCTAACACCTCCATACAACTCTCATTCAGCATCCTAACCTTGTTCACCATTGAGCCATATGCGTGAGCTACCATGCATGTCTGTCCAGAAACTGTATCCAGAAACCCTTTTAAGCTACAGTATATTTCCCAAAATGTTACCTCATCTTTCATTCTCTCTCCTTCTCTGTTGGAGCCTAGATATGCAGACTTTCTTCCCAACTTTTTTTATAAACTTCTTAATTAACCCTTTAGAAGCAGCAGATTCCACACAGAATCACCAATGATGACAGCTCTTTTCCCTTATGTGCAATCCCTCTACTACTGAGTACCAAAGACTCACTCGGACCAGCTGTGCTTCATTTTCCAGCTTTTCTAAATTAATAGGCAGCCATTATAGCTCAAGGCCATGCCATTGGGCCTGGGCTATAAGCCAAGATGGTGGCTTCCTAACAGAGCCAACTCTCCCTACAATACATTCACATTTTGTTTCAAACCTGATAGGTGAATAGAATTATGTTTTTGACAAATTCATGTTTCAACTCACTAAATGAAAAAAAGATGATTAATAAAATCACCCAGCTCATATCACCATAACTAAGAACCAGTAGTAGTTTAACATTTTTATAAGTCTGTGACAGAGACATTCCTACTACAATTCCCATCCAATCTGGAATGGGTAATGTCATATGTTATGAAATATTTATCATCTCAAAATTACTAACCAACATACTGTATCTGTATATGTTTGTATCCAGTATAGATTAAAAATAAAGAACATTTTATGTAAACAGTCATACAATATAACAGCTTTATTAAGCACAGGATACAAAAGCATACAGTTAAGATATGTGGTGCTGGTGAAAATATGTTAAAGAAAAGATGTACCTGCTTTGACAAATACATTATTATATTAAACAACAATATAGTAGGTGACTGTTACTCAGCCCATCCTGTTGGTTAATTTAATAAAGAATAAGAAAAGTCATTCACCAATGTATTCCAAAGACCAACCAATTTTGTTTCTTTAAAATGTTTTCTAAGTCCCAAATGCACTTCCTATTAATTGTGGCATTGGGAATTCTAATTTCTGTTTTCATCAACTTTTATACTGGATATTTGATGTACATTACATGGCCTACCCTGTGTGGTAGAGGTAATGTTGAAATATGGCAACATTAGGGTTAAGTTAAAAGCTCAAGAGCAACAGTTTCTAGCCATTGTTAAAGGAAAGAAAAACATGTCTGCTCATATGAATAGACAGATAAAAGGATGAAAGTGCAGTTTGTCATTCATGAAATACAATTGGCCCCATTAGTGATAGTTCGAAGGAAATCAAATCACCATAGGTCTGCATTTCCCAGGGTGATGGATGAGTTCACAAGAAGTTGTAAGATTACTTTTAATGTGTGCTCCAGGCATACAAAGCCAACAAAACAAACACTTTGTGCTTTGAAAAACAATTGTAAACTGAGGCCAGACAATCAGCTGCATATTCGCCGAAAATATGTATAGTCTCTAGAGTTTGGTACATAATGGAAGAGAAGGAAACTGCTATCCATTCTTAGCCAAGAACAAAATTAGTCTTTGACTGCAAGGGGAAACAATCTGCCTTCCAAGATTTCTTCTGCATTGTTAAAACTGTTTTTCAGTGCTCTCAGACAAAAATCGCAAGGAACCATCAAACACAGGAATTACAATTAAATAATTCATGTTCTCTGTCAGATTGTGGGGTAATGGGCACAATTCAGGGTTTTCTCTGGTTACAAATGGTATCTTTTTAGGAGTTATAGATTCTTCACTAGACTTGAAAAAGAACAAATGCATATCTACCCTATTATTCATTTGTTAAATACATACTGTATAACATCTTTATGGATAGCTTCAGTTCACATTAGCTGCGTGCTAAGCCAAGGCATAATGCCAGAAATTGAACCCATTGAACATATGTAAAAAACATATACTGAGCAATTGGAAAGTATTCCAGTTAACTGGCTTCTCACGATCCTATCATGCACATTCAGTGCCAAGACTGGAATGGCTTCTACAGATCCAGGATCTTGTCCAAAAAAATGTGCTAGTAAATTGTTTCCTTTTTAGTCCATTGCATTGCAAAGACCCTGTTATAAAAGGGTTGTCTGGCTCCAGTATATACAAGCAATGTTATTTTTTTTCAAAAATTACATTTCTCTGCAATTAGGTTGTTGAGAAAATGAGAAGATGTGAGTGATGAATAACTGTCATACAAAACTAACACACAGTGTTTTACACATCTGTTATTTGAAAAGTGTATAAAGATTTGTCCATGACTGTAATTACATTTTTGATTCTGTAGAACTTGTTAACTTAAGCAATGCTCCTGTGGTTTATAATGCCACAGGAAGTTTTTTTTTGTAATTTGGTGCTGATAATGCATTACTTTATGCTTGTGTTTGGCTTGGGGTTGTGTTCTTGCTTTTTTAGCACTGCTGTTATACAGTACATGGCCATTCATCAAAACAACAACTGTGACTGATGCAGGTGCGCTTTCTTAAAGAGAAGGCTAGTTGCTACTGATTGGGCAGCATTTTTCACTGTCCACTAATTGCTGATTATACTCTGAAAAGCAACATACCTCAGCTCTGTGCAGAAACTGTTCTAATTGCTACATTTGGATGGGTCATAATTTAAAACACACAGATGTGAGATTCATTGGCATGCTCCTGTTCTTCACAGACTGTTATCAAAACTGACCCCTACAGCTTTGTTTTTAATATAAGACCCATGGACTTTTCAATTACATTTCAGTGAAAAGAGGAGACCTTGGGTCATCTACTTGAACTTTCAGAAATGCTGCACTTTTCAATTGTTCCAGTGTAGTGCATCAGACAGTAACATTAGTTACGTAAAGTTTGTTGTACTGAACACTGCACTTAAAGACATCTGTGCCACATCTCCAGTGTATCCTAATGAAATAGTATGTTTTTAATTTCTACCTGCAGATTTTTTAATGACTTTTAATAAATATGTATAACATTGAAGATACATCTAGTAAGTGGTGATCTGTCTTATTCTTATGAACTTGTCCAAAATATATACGTTTAGTGAACATTAAATAAAAAGAGTATCTTAGAATTATTCAGCCTTTTGAGTCATTAGCCTGGAAAGGCTTTATTAGCCTGTTGAGTTACATTATTAAGCAAATGTATGTTTTTTAAGTATCAAAATTGTACTTTTATCATCTGCACAGTTTTGTCTCATTCGAGCCTGGAGGGTTTATCTTCCTTTTTATCGTAACAAGAATAAAGCTTCTAGGAACACTGGCCCTGGTATGAGTCAGTGCCTGTCTGTTTGTGTGTGTGCCCTGTGATTGACTGGTGTCCTGTACAGAGTGCACGCTGCCTAGTGTCTTACTTGCTGCTTGCTGAGATACTGTAGGCTTCGGCTCCCCCACAACCCTGTATTGAATAAAGCACTCCAATACATTTATAACTTGTGCACTATTATATACTATTTTGAGTTTAATTAAATGCTAATAAATACAATTATGTTATTTCTTATTATAATAAATCCAGGGTGTACCCTGTCTTGCACTCATTGCCTGCTGAGTAGGTATTTTGGATTCTATATTTAATAGAATATTAAAGATAAGATATGATTGAAACATAAAGTATCTGTATATGCCAATAATCTTATTTTGATAGCTATAGCTGTACTGTTGTTTATGACTTCAGGAGAGACTTCTGGAGTACACATTGCGTTACCTGAATAAAGGTCACAGAGTTTTATTAAAAGAAAAGTTCCTGTTGAGTAATGAATATTCATGAAGAGCCATACATTATGGTTAATGAAGATGCTCAAAGTGTCATTACTAAAAAAAATGCTGGATATGCCTAATGTACAAAATGCTGCAAGTCTATTCATTTATCAGGTTCAGTGGTGTTAATCAGTTTTAGGTCCCTTCATTTTGCAAATCGGGCCCATTGTTATCTCAGCTACTCTATGTGCTGCATACTAATGACAGTTTCTAATAGAATGTGCTTGAAGTGATTCACACCACATTGCCAAATTTTCTTTTGCATAAACCTCAGCATCAGTCATCTTAATTTTGGTAGTGATGTTTTCAATTTCTGCACTCTCTCAACAGAAAATTGGTATAAGCAATCAAACCAACATGTATTTAATTTGTACTGTACAATACCAAACTTTATCAATAGCCATAAGCTTAATAAAAAATAAAGAACTGAGTTCAGGTAGGTTACAGCATACTGTATGGTACAAAATGTTACATACTGTATGAGTATGGGCCAGTTTTACCCTCTTGCTACTCACATGCTCCTCACAGTTAAATTCAGAAGAAATCCATTTGTCATGCGAATTAAAAGCGTAAACATCACCTGGATATTCCAAATAATAATTTTTGTCCTTCTATCATTCACATTATGAGAACCATAAAGTTTCCACTTACTACATTACTTTGCAGTGTGTGTTATTTGTGAGGAACATTTCTTTTCACCATAGTCCAAATCCAAGTGCTCCTACCACTTCTTCACAAAGTAAGATCTTGCTTCACAAGGTAAGAGATGCTTCCAAATGAAATTATGGCTGGATGGTGAATAAGACATTTCTCACCATTATTTGGGCCTCATTGTCATCACTAATGTTTTTATCTTAGTGTGGCTTCCTTATTGGGGCAAACACAGAAAAGGTCAGTGATGAGATATCTGTATTGTAAGTCAGGGAAAGCCTCCAAAAGCTTCTCAATGCATTGTACTGTTGCCAAAAACCTTGTGTTGGAGAAGGGCAGAATAACTTAGATTGCCATACAGTACCTTTGTTGCTCTGTATCTAACCACATACTCTGTAAATGTAAGGATTTTTATGTTATAATTAAATCAAAGTCAAAATTCCATAAGACATTTATACTGTAAATATTTCAAATGCTTTTGTCCTCAACAAGCAACAGTAGCCAGATTCTAGATTAGTTTGACAGTACCCAATTTTTTTTTTTGTGTATGTAATCAAAATAATTGTAAGCACCTAACACACTTAACACACTGGCACACACTGTGAGCACATGAGAAAGAAGTAATGTTGGTTGGAGGTTGGACTAAGTCAGGACAATTTATCTCGCTGTCTGCAATTCTCTGGGTCAGCAATTTCTTACCTGGCAAGATATTATAACCAAACATGTCAGTCAGTGATAAAGACCACAATCCATGATGCCTTGCCACAATATGGGGATGGCCTAGTGTGATGTTGAAGATGGGAGAGTCAAGAAGCTATAAAACACCACAAAAAATTAGTGATTAATAGCAACATGCCTGCAAAGCGGTGATATTTTTTTTGGACCTACCTAATTTCTAATCTGTCTACTTTCTAACAAGACTATGTACAGTATGTCCTTAAGTACGTTGCTCATAAAACAATACCTTTCTTGCAATATAGGAATGTAACATTTTTTGCAGTTGGATACTCTACACATGAGTCCCATGAACATGTATGGTCTGGGATAACGTATGGTATCTACAGCTCATAGACCAAAAAATACTTGTCTATGCTTGTCCAGGTTTTTTGAAAGAAAGGGGATAGAGTTCAACAAGACACTACCTGAAAACTGGAACGATGCTTGTGTCTTGGATGTAACACGTATATTGCTTCCAACAGTGACCACACATTTTACTAGCCTATGTCTTTCACAGTAAACCCTGTTGATGACAAATGGTAATCTACATAACGACTTTACATGTGTCCTATCGTGGCATGTCTGTTTAATGTAATGTATATGCACCTGCTATAAAACTGCTTGCTTACTGAAGCATCAGAAACTGGGAAACTCACAAAAGCACATTATAAGATTTGTTTTTATAAATAACAAATGACAGGCTGTTATGTAGGTTTTTTGGCATTTAAAAAAGCAGTAAAAATGATTTAGTTGAACCGTCTGACCTTGCCATAAAAATCATCATCATACACTACACTGTACCCCTTTCAACTGTGTAATGCTGGATGCTTTTGAAAGCTCACAGTTGGTAAAGTGTTTGAGGTTGACGTGAAGAGGTTTCTGACACTCAGCTTCTTGTCTCATAAACTAAATGGGGACATCCCTTTCTTTTAACAGGAACCACAGGTTATTCAATTATCGACTCAAAGTTTACAGTACTGTATCTTATTAAGACCTGCTTAGTAGGTATATTAGCATAATTACCAGATAATAACTGTCAGATAAAGGAGTGAAAGAGAAAAACACTTCACCACCAGACAGGCTGTCTCCCAAACTAAAATGTCTTGTAATCTTGTTTTAACTTACCTTTGTTAGTAGAAAATTCAATTATATTCCTGTCAAAAAAAAGATATCTACAGTACAATACTGTGGAAATTAAACCCCTTAATAGACTTATCTCTATATTTTTGGTGGTCTGCTGGTGTACAACAGGTAACCAAAGAGGGCTAATGTTTGTACAAAGAATTGGACCAGAGCAGTGCATGATATGTTATGGAATTTAAGACCAGATTTAATACCAAGATACCTATGAACAACTAAAAAAAAAAAAATCAATCTAAATGTGTAGTATGACAAACCCTAAAGAGTAGTTTCTCTGATAAATTCACCTCTATATTCCAATCAAGATTCCATAGGTTCAGTTTGTACCCTGTCCAGTATATATTGATATTCTTTCAACATCAGCACACAGAAATCAAATTAATGTAATGTATGCTGTACCGCTGAAGAAAACCCTCCCCACAGATAAGACTTGAGTGAGCTACTGTATGTGCTCAGTCTCTGTCAATAAAAAAAACATCATTTTTAAATTTGAAAATAACTCGGCAACAACATATTTTTACTCTCCTTCACCGTATTCAGGATAATACTGGATTAAATATCTTGTTTTCATTTGTTCAGTTATGATTCTGCTGATTATACTGTAAAATTCCTGAGGGTCAAGAACCTTGCAGATTCTTCTGAATAATTAGTTCTTTATTCTAACACTAGAGGGAGCCATAATGCAAATCAACTATTGAAATGGAGATGAAGATTAATTTAAATACTCAGAGATGTGACATTTTATTTTATTTTTATTTTTAACGAAAAATGTTGTAAGCTTCTAATAATTTGAAAGAACACTAAAAGAAAGAAAAAAACTTCAGCAGTTCAGTTCTTATTAAACAATTTAAGAAGAGTTATTAGAAGGGAAAATATATAAATTATTATAGGGGGATAAAGCAATAAGCTAAAAAGGTTGTGGGTGTTAATTAAGTGCAAAAATGGATTGTGAAGCCTACTGGCTTTGCCCATGCCTTAAGGTTGTTCTAAATAAAAGTCTCTTCTCATTATCTTTCTTGCTTGTTTGCAGCCCATCTGCTTAATGTTTTTTTGACGTTTTATCTCAATTTAATGTGCTGAGATAATCATCCTATTGTAATCGATCTGTATTTAAAAGTCAGAAGAATATGTTAGCTATAATCATCTGACAGGCTTCAATTTAACAACTTTTTTGTTGCTTATTTTTATAATCAAAGATTTTACAAAATAACTGCAATTAACTCCAAAGGCACAACACCATATGCAATACTATGACCCTTTCCAATTAAGGCACCATGAATGAATGTTTCAGCAAGAAAGCATTAGACTTTGTGAATGGAATAACATAAAAATCAGATCAGTAAAGGCCACAGATACAGAAAGGATGAATAATAGTAACACCTGAAAACAAAACAGTGCCAGGTATAATGTTTGAAGTTAAGACCTGTCAAGTTTATAATAATAATAATAATTGCTTACACTTATATAGCGCTTTTCTGGACACTCCACTCAAAGCGCTTTACAGGTAATGGGGACTCCCCTCCACCACCACCAATGTGCAGCATCCACCTGGATGATGCGACGGCAGCCATAGTGCGCCAGAACGCTCACCACACATCAGCTATCAGTGGGGAGGAGAGCAGAGTAATTTAGCCAATTCATAGAGGGGGATTATTAGGAGGCCATGATTGGTAAGGGCCAATTGGAAATTTGGCCAGGACACCGGGGTTACACCCCTACTCTTTTCGAGAAGCGCCCTGGGATTTTTTAATGACCACAGAGAGTCAGGACCTCGGTTTTACGTCTCATCCGAAGGATGGCGCCTGTTTACAGTATAGTGTCCCCATCACTATACTGGGGCATTAGGACCCACATGGACCACAGGGTGAGCGCCCCCTGCTGGCCCCACTAACACCTCTTCCAGCAGCAACCTTAGTTTTTCACAGGAGGTCTCCCATCCAGGTACTGACCAGGCTCACACCTGCTTAGCTTCAGTGGGTTGCCAGTTGTGAGTTGCAGGGTGATATGGCTGCAAGTTTGAAAATGAATCACCTACAGTATCACCCATGAAATTCATATTACATTTAATCCAACAAGGCAATCTTGGAAAAGTCATGAATTTGATTCTTATTTAGAAAGCAAGATGTAAAAATTAAGCAGTTTTGCTTAAACCCAGTCATAATTCATATACACATTATAAATAATGTACATGCTTCTATGAAGAACCATAGAAATAATGTATGGCACCTACTGTAAATGCTGGAAAATTAAATATGTTCTATATCAAAATCATCCAGATATGAGTCTTCCTGTCTTTTCCTTAAGGAAACCAATGCTGATTTAAAGGATACCAGGTAAATTTAGAGAAATACTTCTCTTCTGTAGGTCACTATATATTTTCATGAAGGCAGATAGCAAAAATGTATGAGGTTTTAAAAATAAAAGCTAAATGTTCAAACCTTTTGTTAAAGCCACGTAATAAACCTTTATGCTGAGATAAAAATATCAAGACTTAAACTTAAAACTCAAACTAACTCTTTCAAAAGATACTTGTGCAACCTTCAGAAATCTGCAGCAGGCACAAAAACATAGTTATAGTTAAAATGCTCTAAGGTAAAGAACCGACTGACCTTCAACAGGAAATTGCTGCTGGTGACTTATGAGAAGTATGAGAGTGAGAAAAATTTCTGATGACTTGGACATCCTCAAGTCAACTATGGATAATGTAATTCAGCATTACAGGACAACAGGACAATCTGAACCAGTGCCAGAAGGCTCAAGTACCATCCTTTTCAAAAACTCTGAAGGTGCAATATTCCAAAAGAAACCTTTTTTTGGAATATTGTCAGAAATGTACTTACTAAACCTAGTTATTCATCATTACACATATCTTTTTTTCATACAAAACCTATTAATACTAAATTAAATATGCTATTTCCAGTACATGTCACATGTACTGCACAAATTCTAATGATATGATAGTAAAAGGAAGGCATGGGAGCATAGCAATTAACACTGCTGCCTTGGCCTCTGTATGGAGTTTATATTATATATAGTATGCATATGCATATTCTTCCCATGTCTGTGTATGTTTTCTCCAATTCTCCAATTTCTCCAATTCCAATTAGTATCTAAATCATTGAATTCCCCTGCATGTGCCCGTGAGTAAATGTTTGTACTATTGGATGGACTGGCATCCCATGCTGGTTGTAGCCCTGTCTTTCACCCTGAGCCTTGCCAGGTTAGGCTCCACTCAACATGACTATCTAAAGACTTAAAATGGATGAGTCTTACAAAAAAAAAATAATAATAATAAAAAAAATAATCCCTGCAAACTATCACTGTAGGTTTTTACACTTTAAAATTATCATGCATAAGGCTCTTGCATAACTATTATCACTATCCTTATAGAAACACAGGCGGTCAAATGTATTTAATAAATAATAGAACTGTTTCCTCCTGAGTTAATATATTCTTACATAACACCGTAAATGTTATTTTCTGCTATTTGAATTGATTCATAGGGAACTATTACCCTAGACAGGACCCTTTGTGATTTACGTTTCATTTGTCTGTTTACTCACTCACTTTAGTCACACTGTGTAAGAAATAAAATATTGACTGTATTCAATATACAGGTACAGTATATGTTGTCTGCTTCTTATAGAACAGATTATGTATCTGAAAGAATACCCATTGATTGCCAGTGTCAGCGATGTTGACAGTCCGAAAATACAACTACTGTATGATGGAAGTTAAAAGCACTGGTGTTATTTTTGACCATTTGCTTTTTGTTTTCTTAAATGTGCATTATGAATATTACTAAAGAATCTTTCTTCCACCTATGTAATATTGAATATTGTATATATGATATTAAGACTTTTGTTCTGGTCCAAGTTTGTTCTAAGAACCCAGGGACGAATGTCATCGCTTGTGAGAATGTTACCATGTCCTGGGATAACTGAGGACTGCAAGCTACCACCTTCCCAGATGTGACTAAAGCAGCATAATAACAGGAAATTATGCATTTGACACATCATGTCCAGAATTCAGCAGCACATGCACTAATCAAAAACAAAATGAAAAAAGCCATGTTCTAAAATTCTGAGAAAATTGAAAATTAAAATGTATATTTAAAATACTGCAATGGACTGTATGTATCTTACCTTGTGCCCATTGCTTGCTAGGATAGGCAAGCTCTATTTTGACTATGGATTAGGTAAAGGGATTATAAAGTATATGGACGGATATGGAAAATAATTTAAAACTAATTTTAATATTACATTTGCATTTAGAAATTTCATTTTCTTTAATCACATCCTTACCATCCGATAATGTTTAGCATTAGTCAAATTCTCTGTGAGCATTCGAACCAGAAAAAACAGTGAGGTTTGTGTTTTAAGATACAGAACTATTATTTAATTTGTACACTTACGGTAGATATTTGGCTCTGAGAAGAACAGAATAGAACTTAGAAAATGTGTTCTGTATAAATATACATGTTTTGGCATTTTTAGTCTTTTAGTTTTTAGTTTTAACTAGATTTAGATTTAATTTGTGCTGCTTTCTTATTTTTTACATAGAACAAACCATTTTGGCAATAGGTCATGTTAAACTATTAGGAAGACCAGCATTATGAGTACAATTAAGACTGTGCAGCTATGACCAGCTCCTTATAAATAATATTCTAATTATAGTACATTGCTTATTTGCTTATAAGTAACAAGTAATAGGTTTATTCCATGCTGAAAAGAGAAGAAAGAAAACACAAGTTTTTGGTCATGGAGCCTTCTTCAGGTGTGAGGCTCCACGGCTGAAACATTGTGTAAGTAAATATAAATATTCCATTCCACTTTGTGTTCTGAGGTTATTAGAGTCAACTTAAAAAATTCACAAGTGAACCTTTTTAAGGCTAATTGTCAGTTACCTTAAGATCGTTTTATGTTATAATGCTATAATTAAATACACCCAATAAAAGGAAAACACAGTATTTTTGGTATCTTTGTGTTATGTTTAAAAATTGTAAAAGTATAGGCTTCTTTCTCATATCCTGGCAAATAGGTCTCCTGGAAAATGAGTATGTTAGCTTCATGTGCTTCCGTACATACATTTTTTAAATACCCACCAAGAAGTGTTATCTCTCACAAACTAACAATGATGAGAACTAGACACAATGATTCATATAATTTAAGAATCGTATCATGTAAGAATGATGTAAGATCATTAACTCATCATTAACAAATTAAAAATGTTAGGCTTTTTGCAGGTGCAAAAAAGGAAATGCCAAATTTTCATTAAAGTTTGGACAGATCATTCACTTACAATCAGCTCTCCAGAGCTACAATTCCAAAGGAAAATCCAGAATTTAGGGTCACCAAAATCTCAAAGAAATGAAATATATTAATCAATTATCTTTTGCTGCTCTTCATACTGAACAAATGATACTAATTGTACTGTAGTATCTGCACTCATGATAATTATGAAAGATTAAGTATGACAAGACATACAGTAATTCAATGGAATTTACTGCGACTGAAATTAAACCAAATAAAGAGTAAATCTCTTAGTTCTGTCATGTTGGGCATTCTTTATGTCTAAACTTGATGCATTCATTGTGGAAGAGAGCTAAATGATTATGTATATATCAGAATGCATTTCTGGAAAATTTTACAGGAGTCCAGAAACAGAGCATTTTTTTTTACTGAAGAGTACAGGTAATGTCCTCAAAAACTAAAAAGAATAAAATGAATTACACTGATTGCTTAAGAATTTAGACCTATGAAAACAATATTTTGTGCAAGCACTTTGACAGCACTAACTACGTCTCTACCAGCTTAGCACACTTGCATGATGTCTTTTTTTGCCCTTTCTTCTTGGCAGATTTTCTCAACCTCTCTGAAGCTGCTTTGGGATTGGGCAGCTGTTTTCAAGTACGTCAGCAGATTTTCAATAGGGCTTAAGTCAGGACTTTAACAAGTCTACTCAAGATCATTTAATTGGTATTCTTCAGTGTACTGTAGCTTTCGTCTTGTTAAACTATTAGATAATTTTCCTGCTGAAAGGTCGATTTTTGTCCCAGGTTTAGATCTGATGCAGGTTCTCTTCTACGTTTTATCAGTACTTTGCTCCACCTAAGTTCCCATCAGTCTTTATGTCTTTCCAATCTTCCCAGTCCCCGATGATGAAAAGCAGATCTACTGTATAACATAAAGCTACCACCACCATGCTTAGAACGAGCAATGCTGTTAACTAAGTGATGCCCAGTGATGGGTTTGCTTTAGATATAAAGCTTTCCATTTAGATCACAAAAGGTTTAGTTTTGCCACATGTTTGTAGTATCATTGCATTAGGTACTCTGAATCCCTATGTGGAATTTGAGGTGTTTTTTTCCAGTACATAAGGATAAAATCAAAACAAATGCAAATGCAAATTGCTTTTTTGCAATAGAAAAGAACCATGTAAAATGACTGCACTAACCTTAAGTAGTGAGTGCAACAGTCTGAGGCAGCAGATCCAAGTGTGG
Source organism: Lepisosteus oculatus (assembly GCF_040954835.1). Taxonomy (NCBI): domain Eukaryota; kingdom Metazoa; phylum Chordata; class Actinopteri; order Semionotiformes; family Lepisosteidae; genus Lepisosteus; species Lepisosteus oculatus. The sequence continues at coordinate 39,426,571 of NC_090696.1, read as the reverse complement.
GTTAGGAAACATGAACAGGCTGTAGAAAGCAGGCAGTCAAGTCGGTGAAACAATCAGTTTCAAAGACAATCAGTGAAGCTCAGTGTGAAGCCGTAATCAAACACAAAGCAGTGTTACAAGCTGAGAGGTAACAGGGCGAAGGGTGACCCATAGGAGTAGTTAACGAAGCAAGCCAGGTTCGTAAAAGTCAGTCCAAAGCAGGGTTGAAGTAGGCTGGGTTTGTAACTAGAAAAGGCAGACAAAGCAAAGTGGGTGATCCAGAGATGTGGTAGGAATGAAGCGTAGAATGAGACTGGTGAAAACAATTAAGAAAACACAAATGAAAGCACTGTAATGCTGAGTCAAGATATGAGACTTTTTGACTGAATGGACCAATACTGTCAAGGCTGGACTTAAATACCCGTTTGGTTAAAGGTAAGTGATTAGTTGCACACAAGAATAACTTAGAATTTACTTAAGAATAAAATAGATACTTCCGGCGCCGGAAAGATGGCGACGGTTTACAGAAAGCTCTCTCGTTGTGTGTCTGTTTTAATGTTTATTTATATGTTAATACTCTTGTTTTGTGTTGGACGCTCAATGTCTGTCATTACTTATGATAGACAAATGCTTTTAAACCTGAGGACAGACTGCTTAATGTCATCAAACAACTTTTTTCACGTACCGGACCCCACCTGCTGGATCGGACAAAGATGCGGCGAACAACAACAACAGGTGGGCAGACGCCGGGGGAGACGAGGCGGCGTACTAGCGCGACTACGAAGGCGTCCTCACAGACCACCGCTGCCGTCTATTTTGTTAGTTAATGTTCAGTCACTGGACAATAAAATAGATGAGCTACATTGTCGGATCAACACCGAAAGGGACCTGAGGGACTGCTGTGTTTATGCCTTCACTGAAACCTGGCTGAATGCATGCGTCCCGGACACCGCCATCCAGCCAAAGGGGTTCACCGTTTACCGCATGGACAGAAACCACCAAGCAACCGGCAAACACAAAGGCGGAGGCGTTTGCTTCCTGGTCAACAGCAAGTGGTGCACCGACGTGAAGGTAGTCTCTAAATCCTGCTTGCCGAATCTAGAACACCTGACCATAAAATGTCGACCCTTTTATTTGCCGAGGGAGTTTTCCGCCACTATTATCACAACCGTTTACATTCAACCTCAAGCCTGCGTGGAAGCAGCACATAGCGAACTCCACGACATTATCAACAAGCACGAAAACTCCCACCCAGAAGCTGTCTCAATTGTAGTTGGCGACTTCAACCACTGCAATCTGAGGAAAGTACTGCAAAAATACATTCAGCATGTCACTGTACCGACAAGAGGAGGCAATATTTTGGATCTCAGCTACACAACAATAAAAGGAGCATACAAAGCGCTTCCCAAACCGAGTTTTGGTAAGTCGGACCTCTCTCCTGTTGCTTCCTGAGTACAAACAGAAGCTAAAGACCTCCCCCATTATGAACAGGTCAGTGCGTTGTTGGTCTGAGGAGGCGGAAAGCAGGTTAATAGACTGCTTTGATAGTACAGACTGGGACGCATTCAGAGCTCCCGACACAGATTTAAATGAGTATACGAACGCGGTCACCAGCTACATTAAATACTGCACCGACATTTGTGTACCAGAAATGAAAATTAGGTCATTTCCCAATCAGAAACTGTGGTTCAACAACGACATTCGCAATAAAATAAAAGATAGATCCATCGCGTTCAAATCGGGAGACAAAGAGCTGTACAAGAAGTCACGGTAGGCATTAGAGGAAGCCATAAAACGCGCCAAACGGAGCTACAGTGTGCAGCTTGAAACGCAGTGCGCTGACACCCGGAGGCTGTTATAGGGATTACAGTCAATCACAGGCTACAAGGGCTGCAGCCAGGAGATTGACACGAACAACGCATCCCTGCCTGACAAGCTGAACCACTTCTATGCCCGCTTTGATGCTCTGAACACGGGCAATGCTGAGAAGACCCCAAGTGTGCAGGGTGAGTTTGTTCTGAAACTCTCAGAGCAGGACGTGCAGAAGACTCTGAGCAGGGTGAAAATAAGGCTAAGGCTGCAGGGCCTGATGGGATACCACCTCGAGTCCTAAGGACATGTGCAGCCCAGCTGACCACAGTGTTTACGGACATCTTTAACTCCTCCCTGTCACAGTCCATGGTCCCCACCTGCTTTAAAAAAAACACTATTGTTCCAACCCCCAAAAAGACATAAGTGACATGCCTGAATGATTACCGCCCAGTAGCATTAACATCTGTGGTGATGAGATGCCTGGAGAAGCTGGTGTTGTCACACATCAACTCCTCCATCACAGAGTCCCTGGACCCCTTGCAGTTTGCCTACCAGAACAACAGATCAGTGGATGATGCTGTCTCCCTGGCTCTGCATACAGCCTTGGAACACCTGGACACTAAGAACTCGTATGTGAGAATGCTGTTTGTGGACTACAGTTCAGCATTCAATTCCATCATACCCAGTCAACTGGTGACAAAGCTCAGGGGATTAGGTCTGTGCAACTCTGCCTGCAACTGGCTGCTGGACTTTCTTATCGAGAGACCACAGGTGGTGCGGATAGGCAATAAAACATCAAAACCACTCACCCTGAGCACTGGAACCCCACAAGGCTGCTGTCTGAGTCCAAGGTTGTACTCCCTATTTACTGCACAGCAAGACACAGCAAAACCGCATCATTAAGTTTGCCGATGACACCACTATATTAGGACTGATCAGTGATGATGACGAGTCCACTTACATAGTTGTACAGCTGCTTTGGTGGTGTCATAGCAATAACCTGGACTTTAACATAAAGAAAACGAAAGAGATAATAGTGGACTTTCGGAGACACAGGCCATACACTCACAGCCAACTCAGTATTGATGGAACGGAAGTGGAAACAGTCACCAGCTTTAGGTTTTTGGGAATTCACATCTCTAAAGATCTAACCTGGACTGTGAACACTGACTCTATCATGAAGAAGGCTCAGCAGCGCCTTTATTTCTTGAGGTTCCTCAAGCGATGGGGGATGCCAATACATGTGTTGGTGAACTTCTACCACTGCACCATCGAGAGCGTCCTCACCAACGGGATCACCATGTGGTATGGCAACACCTCTTCGCGAGAAAGAAAGGCACTGCAAAGAATGGTCAATATGGCCCAGAAGATCATCGGCTGCGGTCTCACCGAGATTAAACAGCTCTATGAGGACCGCTGCCGTGGTAGAATTCTGGCCATCAAAGAGGACAGTCACCACCCCGGGCATGAGCTCTTCACCCCACTGCCCTCAGGCAAGAGATATAAGAGCATACGGACGCTTACCACTAGATTCTTCAATAGCTTCTATCCACAAGCAGTGAGACTGGCGAACACATTTAGCCATCCCCCTCGGACCACACCTACACCATCACCATCTACCTCGTTATGATTTCTTATCTATTGCACATCTCCAGTCATTGTTTACACATCTGTATTGTTTATATTCAAACTGTCTACATGTTTACTTGCACATTGTCTATTGTTTGTTTGTACATTGTCTTGATGCACTGTTTGCACTTTGTCTTGTTTTTTTACACTTGTTTTACAATCGAGAGACTTTCTGTAAGTAAAAATTCCATTGTACCAGTACCGGTTACATATGGCAATAAAGTTCAAGTTCAAGTTCAAGTTCACAGGTGGAATTGATCTCTGGCCATATCGTGTCATCATGGCAACTGACTGATTGACGGGTTGAGTAGAGGCGGGACTGGTTGCCATGGTGTTTCAGGTGCACAAACCAGTGCTACCATAGGAGAAAGTATAAAAAAACAGTTCAATTACAAGTCAAGGGTGACATGGAGGCAGCCTTACATGCTGGGGCCCCAGATTAAATTCAAGTCCTGGTGCTATCTGTATCCAGTTTGTATATTTTTCCTGCGTTCACATGGGTTTTTGCTGGGTTCTCCCGATTCCTCCAACAGTCCAAAGGTATACTGGCAGCTATATATAAAGAGGTAAGAAAATGGAAGCATGGATAACTAGTCAAGGACTAGCATATGCTTAGTGACACAGTTCTCTAAATGTATATTTTTTAATCCTACTGCTGTCAGGTTCCTAACCTCAGTCTTAAATAAAAGGAGAAAGGTTGAGTATATTCCTCTTGGTACAATTAGAGCATTATAAATTGTGTGCTAGGAAATTTAATTTGCTGCTATTGATGTTGGTAGCCTGGCAAAACGGTATTGCTGACCAGGCCAGCTGAGAATGAAATCTGCCAAATTCTTTATATGTTTTTTTTTTCTGTTGTCTTCTATTAAAGGAGAAAAATTCACAATGTAAAAAAATATTTAAAATAGTCTAAAGAAATTAAGAGATATTTCTTAGAAATTTTAGACACAGAAAGGCACACTTTGTGTAATTTAATGACCAGCAGATTATATAGTCTTCTTGATAAATTAATTTTAAAATATGTTACTGTATGCACTTCATTGGCATCCCTCAGATGAAACCCCATATAGACCTCCTGCTATTACACTTCATTGAATTCTCACTTCCTCTTCAGTGCATCACTGACATTTCTTCTCCACTGTCTTGGACAAAAAGTATTGCCTTTCATTTTTTTCAGAGGAGGCTTATTAAAGTAAGGTTTAAGGTCATTTTCATTTCACATTTGCCATTAGAGTAAAAGATCAATTCACTTGAGGTTAAACAGTTCCATACTACATCGTTTCCATTGTGTGGTCTTTTTATGAAGTTTAAATTGAACTTGCCTTTAGACATACAGAGCTGGACACTTTATACTGTACATATGGCACACAGTGTCAGAAGCAGCAGCTTAACTTGGAACATTCTGTGAAAAAATATAAAATATGTCTATTTTATGTCCATATATTACATTATTTTAAATACGTTTTAAAAGCTTTTTAAGCCCATTAGTATTATAATATTATTTAAACTGAAATTCAGAATGAAGTAAAGCAACTGTTTTCGTTACTAAGAATCTTATCTAAACAAAAATACCAAAAACAATGAAAATGTATGATTAAATAGTAAATTCTATTATTAAATAAATATGTGCTAAGCCTGTCTAAAAACAGTGTCTGAAACTGCATGGACAAAATAGTGTAAGAGTTACAGTGACCAAAAACGTAGAGTAGATGCAAACGATACATTTTCTTTCATCTTATTTTGTTGCCTTTCCTTTTTCCTTTAGTTGTGTGATTCATTCTTTTAAAATTTGGATCATAGTTTTTTGTGAAATTTAACTAAACAAATTAAAAGGTTTGGCTCCTGAAGAACCAAAACGGCACATTTTTTAACTTCTTTTACATTTGCAACGTATACACATAACAGAAATATCAAGTTCTGCAGGTTTGTATCCACATTGAATCAAAGCACATCTCAGTAAAATAGTATAACTTTGTTCTGCAATAGTCTATTTCTCAATTTTCCGCTCTCTGTCAGACTGATAGATGAGTTCAAACAAGGCACTAACACAAGAGCTTATTAGTCTTTCTACAGCAGATAAATGAACTTGTCCTAGAGGTTTGGGCTAAAGAGAAACCTCCCTAAGAGACCAGTGTTTTATCAAGGTATAAAAAAATAATAGCGCATCATCTAAGGTCAAAGCCAGCCATTCTGAGAGGTTCTAGCAGGCATTATGGACAATAGCAAATATCTGCTTTATACTGTACATTATCAGACTGACATTTTATTATAAGAAATCAGTAATAATATTCACACAATTTAAGACTGTGCAAATATAATGTGTTACTGTCATGACAGATGACATCTAATGTAGACAAGTTCAGGGCATCACATACAGGTAATGAAAACACAATCTAATGTTCAGGTTTACCATATGTAATGCAGGGAAACTAAGTTTTAAAAAGCTATGAAAAAGACTCAGAGGTCTGTTTTGTCACATCATTTTCATATTCACAATGTGAGAAAGCAGCATAAAAGGCATAATGTTAGTACATACAGTACAAAAGAGTAGATTTAAATAAAGGGTTGTTATATGAAAAGTGTAAAATCTGCTGATAAAATATCACTGAAAATATTCTGTTCAGGTAGATATTATAAACGCAATGTTTTGATGCTCTGAATCATTGCAGTGAAAAGCTTCTATGTACATTCCTGTGCTTAAAAGAATGTTCTACTGTAACCTGCTACAAGAACTGAATGCTTTTAGTCATGAAGAGAAAATAGTTTTTAGTTGAGCTATGGGAAAGTTCCTTTAGAACTGAGAACAGAAGACACAAAGAGATGTGGAAGTCTATGACAAGCTATTCAGCTAAAATGTTGATGACGAAACTCTGGCTTTTTTAAAGAACTGTCTGGGTGGGATCCTATTTGCAAGATGAGTTGGATGGCCTCCTCTCATTTATAACTTTTCGTGTGTTCCTTAGGCACTTACAAAACAAATGATTACACATCACAAGTAATAGTTTAAGTAGGTAATTTCCATATCCAAGCTACATTGGCTCTGTGGTACAGAGTATCTCCTGGTTTCTGTGGTGTTAAACCAGTGAGAAAGTATGTGGCTCACCCCCCTCCCCAGCCTGGAAACTGGTTAATCATAGGGATTCCCAACAGGAGTGCAAGTTCCCATGTAAATAACTGGGTGGACAGGAGCAACTGGGGTAAAGTACTGTACTCAAGGCACAACAGCCGGCATCCACAGAGGGGATGTGAACCCACAGCCCACCAATTATGAGACCTGAGACTTACTCACAGTGCCCCCCAAATAACAGTTTACACATCATATATTTAAGTACTGTATAATATTAAATAGAAATGTCCAGTTTTATATTAAAATTCAATAGTCATAATACAAAGCCTGCTTTCCTGGAAATAATACCAGTCCAACAAACACAACAAATTTAAACAAATGTATTTTTACAGGCTGTTGTTATGCTTCTGTACACTTACAAATATCAAATATATAATGTGTCACTGTACTTTTAGATTATGAACTTTTATACATTGACTATACCACAACAAAAACTAAGAGACCGACAGACTACAGGACTTTATCTTGTATCTTAATTAATCAATGTCATTTATATACAGTTCTGTTCATCCTAAAGTATTTTACATATATTCTTCCACATACAGTATACTGTATCCACACACCCATTTTCTCCAAAGTGCAAAGCTGCAGGATCTACCCCTGATATCCAGCTGTGATACTATATACTGTATTGAATTGTCTGGCACTTCTTGTTTAAGACTTTTTACAAAATTATATAAAGCACATATGAAATGCAGAAGTTAATAAGTAGCATCCAAGACCTTGTGTATAAGAGTCTATAAATGTAATACCCTTTGAATATCGTATCTTGTGCACTATAGAGCCCTTACTATTATAATTCAGAAATTGCCTTTAAAATTAAATGTAATATTGCATCAACAACATTTATGTATACATATAATATAAATACAGTAGCCCACACCTACTATATTGCAGTGAATAATTTACTGAAGGTATACTGTAAAGCACTCAGATATCACAGCCTTAGGCAAGATTTGAAAGGTGAAGCAATTGTCCATCACCTGTCAGATCCAGTTTAATTCAGTCTGAATCTCTTGGAAGGAGCCCTGTGTTATTTGTCTGTACATTCTATTCTATTCCCACTCCATTACTCTGCCATCTTGCAACAGTATAGTTATTAAAGTACCATTTCCAGCAACCAATGTGCCACTTGGGGAATCCTGGTTACTGTCAGTTAATGGCACAGCCAAATGGGGCCCATTCTTGGCTCTGAGTGCTGTCTTTACCAATAGAGCCCACTGGGAGACTATATTCAGAATTGTTTCAACTCTTACTTTATAATAAAAGTATATCTGTATGGGTTTGAAAAAAAATAAAAACAATAAAATATTCTAGTAGTTATAACAGATATTGTGGTTAGCACTTCATAAATAACCATATTCCATCATATTCCCTAGTGCTTAAGTTAATTGTAAATGTGATCTATTACTGATGGGATGCCTGCTACTTCTGGCCCTATAAATACTCAGTGGTCTGAGCAGGTGGCCCCCAAGGTGATTTGTTTGCATGGATTAAATGTCAGGTTTGGAAATATGTTATTACAGTAGACCTCTGGAGCAAAGCACAAGGGGGCTTCAAAAAAGATACAAACCACTGAGTTTTTGACATTGCATGTCATATTCAGTTATGAACACATACTTTTTGTTGATTTTTTTACCATGCAACAGGGTCTAAAAATATGAGACAGACCTTTCAATATAACAGCAGCAACACAAAACTTCTCATACTTTCCTAGAATGTGTTTGACTGGCTCCCTCAGTGCTGTCAAAAGACATTAATGCAGGTTGAATGCAAGTTGAATTGTGCACCTTTTAAATAGATGTGTGTTGCTTCTTGACATCTTAATGGGTATTATTTCAGAGTGCAGTACAGCAAATATGAATGGATGGCCACATGTCATCATCAGCCTGTTAAGTGCTAATTGTAGAAGTATTTCTGAAACTGGAATTGATCCCCAACCTGACCAAATCTATTCTGGGCCACATACAGTACACCTAGTTTATCTTGTCTGCAGAGTAATTTAAAAATAATACAGTGCTTTCAGAGACAGATTTAAGCAAATCCTTTTAAGATTAAACAAATCATTGTTTTATTATGTTTTAATTTTAATTTATTTTAATGGAATTGTTTAAATGACTTATTATGATCGTTGTCAATTTGCAAATTTGGTTTGTATTAAAATACTTTATAAATACTTTAAGAATATATGAATTCAATAATATTTTCTTTAATTCAGCATTTGAGATTTCAAGCTGCCGAAGTTTATTATAGTTATAAGTCTTTATAACATGAAGTGTTTAAAACGAGCATTACCACAGACACCCCTGCATGAACTAATCTGCACGTTGTTAATAGTTTTCATAACTATGATATTAATTAATCAAATTATGTTGATAGTGTATTTAGTATTCAAGAGTACACTGTGAAATGTCTTATTGCAAGCTATAGAGACATGATTAATATTGATAATTCATTTGAGATATTCTGTTGCACTATTTCTTTTTAGAATAAGACTAGTGACATTTCAACAAAAAATATTTTAAAACACCTGGAATATGACTGTATAAGAAATACTAAGATTCACTTGTCATAACATTTTGAGAATTCAATTGTAATCAGTTTCTTTATAATTAGGGAAAAAAATAAATATGTATTTAGGAGAGATGCCAAGTTACGTTTTATGCTTTTTATTGTGTGAAAGCTACAGTGCATTCACCAAGATTTCATCGTTTGGCAGAAATCATGCAGTTGGAATCTATGGATTTAAAGTGTTATGACAGATGTAAATATGAGTGGCCAAACACAGAGACATACACACAGAGCAAACACACACCTACACACTGAACACATGATATAGAATAGTTAGATTTTTAGAAGACTTTTTATTAAGTTCATTGAAAGACTGATTCCCAAATTACAAAGGACAGACATTCAAGAAAACAAGAAAGAAAACAGAGAGTACAGAGAAAGGGTGAATACTCAAATTGGGGTAGTAATTAGTGGAGTTCCACAAGGTTCTGAACTTGGTCCACTGTTCTTCTTAATTTATATCAATGGTCTATATTTAATGTAGTTAGTATACTAGTCAGGTTTGCAGATGACACCACATTAGGATGATTAGCACATACTGTAGAAGCAGCAAATGAAAAAAATCAAGGCTGTGAAAACTTGGCAGATGATGTTTAATTTAAACAATTGCAGGGTATTACTTGCAAATAGAAAAACACCAGCTATGAATACAAAATGGGAAACATTGAGACAGAACTGGTTACATATGAAAACAGTAGGTGTTTGTTTAACACATCTTCTAGACAATGTGAGGAAGCTATCAAAAAGACAAAATGTCAGGATATATACTATACAGTATGTCAGGTTATAAGCAGATATTAAATCAAAGAACATTATGATATTTTTTAATATTGCTCTACTATGGCCTCATTTAAAATATTGAGTAGAACAGGCTATAGAAAAGATAATGCGGCTCTGGAATCAGACGTCCAGAGAATAGCAACTAGATAAGGGAATGTCATACACTGACAGGCTGGAGGAACTGAACCTTTTGAGTTTTGAATAGATGAGATTATGAGGAGACTTGCTTCAAGTATTAAAAGGCCCTGACAAATACTTATCCCATCTTACTTTTTCAGAATCAACACTAAAACATGAACCAGAGGACATAAGTGGAAACTATGTGGAAGTGCAATTAAAATCAAGAACACTCCTTAACCAAAGTGTTTTGGGAGCATGGAACAAACTGCCCAGACTTACTGATTTTAGTCCAACCCACTACATTAGATACAGTAGTTTACTGTCCCCATTTGAACTGAATACAAATAAACTCTCTTTAGCAAACATGAATTTACCACAACTCCCACTACTGTCATTTCTATATTTTATGTGGCCAATGCGTTTATTTATGATGATCAAGTGTATAGTAATTGAAAACTTTTATATTGAAGTATAATTAAAAAAATATATGAACATTGGAATTAATTTGAGCTTTTAATGCCTCTGCTCTCAATATACTATACTGCATGTACAGTACGTATTTGGGGTCCTATATAATGTACAGTAGGTTATAAGTATAATAAAGAACGGATCAATTTAGAAAAAAAATATTTTTTAACTTTTCCAAGTTAATGCATGGAATTTTATCTTCTCTGCTTTTCTGTTTGACTTGTCTGAATAAATAATCTGAAACCAGTCATAAGTAAAACTAATGTACTATACTTACAATTTGTTAATAATGGAGACTAGTTTATGGACAAAATACTTTACTTCAGGATTACGGGAAAATATTTTCAATGTGAGTTCTTGCATTTATGAGTTACTATGCACCAAAAACTATATTCAGATTCTTACTATATTTTTGAATTTCTGTTGTTGCATTTGTTATTTATTTTGTGTTGTTTTCATGTGCCGGTGGGAAAATACTGACACTCCATATATTTCAAAGGAATACCGTGTGTTACCAAGGGCCTTTTTTCCACTTCTAAAGCCTTAAGGAATGATTGTAGTCAAGAACTGTTTTTTTTTTAAGTTTTCTTTTTATGTATTGCATTATTTGACATTTCTGAAACATTTCAAAGCCATAGAAAAAGAAAACAAATAACTAACCAAGCAATCCAAAACTTTATAGTTTCGGGAAAACAAAACAAGCAAACTAATAAATAGAGCAGCTTTGAAATTTCTAGTACAGGTTTGAGCAGAGAATGAAGGAAACCTGATTACTGACAAGTCTAGACTTCATTTAATCTTCATGCAGCCGAACAAATAATTATGACAGAATAATATCTTGGATAAGCCCTTGGATGTGCTGTAAATAAAAAAAACAGTGTGAATATTTATAAATTATCTCACTGTCATCACTCTTATCTTTCAGGGTAATGGATTATGATAGATGGAGGAAAGACAGCTACTTCAGCATCTTTTCACAAATTTCATCTTTCAAATGGTCCTGACAGATGAGCATATTTACATCAGGCAGCTTTGTTAACAAACACTAATGACATTTCAGAACTATGCTTGTCTCCAGCAAAGATAAGTCTTTGAAACTGCTAACAATGTACCGCAGTTTCTGAAAACAATGGCCATTGCATCAGTGGACTATTGCATTTGCACATCTGAAATGGCTTAATTCTGACCCACTATACACAGCAAGCTGTCAAGGTCTTTACTCCCCAAGCTGTGCTTGAGTTGCCTTTCTGTCATTCTAACAAGAAATCCAGAGTGTACAACAACTTCTTACAAAAGCATTCTGACACAAACAGAGATCCTGGTGTGCAGAACTTTGTGGCGCAGTAATAAATGTGCCTATCAGTTGTAACGACAAAATAATACCTTCATTAATCCTCTCTTTTGTGTAAGTCTGTAATATTGCTTATTTTCTTTGAAACAAAATCAGGGATATCACATGTATTAGATTTTGCCCTTTTCTTGAAGGGTAGTGATACATTTTATTTGTTTTTATTACTGCTGGCTGTGCAGATTCTGCTCCATAAGACATGGAATACCACAGAGGGAGACAAGAAAACTGAAATTTGCTTTTTATAAGCATCAAACATTTTTAATAAAGTAGCTACACTAATGATAGAAAAGGAATGATTTTTTAAATGCTATTGTGTCTGCAAAAAAGAAATACACATGATTTCTGCAGAATATTTGTAGAACACATGTTTCTTTTTATGACAGGTTCACAGCTGATAAATTATCCATTGTCTAACCAGTACTTCCAATTCAGGATCATAAAGGAGCCAGAACCTATCCCAGCAATCAACAGGAACAAGGCAGGGAACACACATGAACACAATCACACTAAGGGCCAGTTTCCACAGATGTGAATTAAACTAACAGAATATTTTTGGACTGTCAGAGAAAATCCACACAATCTACATACAGAAGATAGCATCAGGTCAGGATTTGAATGCAGGACCACAGTGTTATGAGGCAGCAATACCAAACACTGCACCACCATGCCACCCCTGATAATGTATTAAATGCTAAAACAATAATTCTTTAAAAAGTCCAACATAAAATACAAAGAAAAATATGATCACAACATACTTAACCACAAAAATGTATTATTTTAAACTGTAAAGCTGTACATATACTGTATAACCCACCCCTTGCACACGTTTGCAGATGTTGTCGTGATTAATTCTGTCCAATTTTGTTGTATAGCCTGGGAAAACATATGCCTCTGTACTGGCCTCTGAGCCCTAAATGCCACATGTTATTCCAGCTCATCCAGTGTTTGATGAGGCTCAAGTCCAGCAAGGAGGACATCCATAACATACTGTACAGTAACTGTAATATTCATATCTCAAAAGAAACCATCTTATACAAGAGAAAAAGAATATACAGCACAGTACACTGGCCAGCTGGAATGCTGTAAATATAGTTCCAGGTATTTAAATTACAATCAATCACTACAAGTCCTGTTGTGTTTAGATAGTTCTGCTCAGAACATCAATTTTTTTCTCTCAATCAATCTAGGTGAAGTGTTGTGACTTGTGATCTCCCACAAGTCTTGACCTACCATTGGCTGACTGTGGTCAGTTGTAATGTCTTTCCAGGTTACAAATTGCTAGCAGTTACCACCCCAGATAGCAAACAGTGCACTGAACTAGTCCACTTTCCAACATACCTCCTTAGCTGTGCCCAATCAGCTCTGTCACTAATTTAGTGACGGTCAATGTCACTCCAGTATATTACAGTCAATCAAACAATGAAGCTATTAAACAAAATTCTGCCAACAATATTTAATCATCACTAATATCCTCTTATTTATTTTTTTAAATACATAGAAAGGGACATACATTGCAGACATCCACATCATCATAACTCATCATGTACTCAGCTTGAAGCTGATTGAACCAGAGGCTGATTTTCTAAATAATTAAAATCGCATTTGAAAAATGAAGTTACAAGTCTTTGTTGACAATATTTTGTTACCAACGGTATAAGAATACAGAATTTCAAGATGAGCAGGGACTCGAAGCTGATGGTGACTTATTGTGTAATGTAGTGGGGGAGGAGAAGGGTGGTGGTATAGTTGATTCGGACTTAGAGATTGTTTTCCATGAGGCGTATGGCGCACCAGTGACACAAGCCATTTGGCCGTGGAGTGAACAGGTGCACGACAGGTTCCAAGTTCATCCGTCCCTCCAGCTGCCACACACAGACTCGCACTGCTCCATGGACTCGGGCTGCTTGGATTTGATCCAATAGTGACACTTTCTGGCCGCTGTTGTTAATGTTGAACAAACATGGGATTTCTGATGTGTGATTAAGCTCCTGTGCATTCTGGGACATGTTGACTGTGATTCACTTGGCGTCCAGGTTCAAGACCATTCGTAAAATTGGCGCATTAAATGTACTAGAAATTTGTGCAGAACCTGCAGGAGGGCTTAGGTTAGCTTAGGCATTAGGGAGGGAAAAAAATAAAGTGGAGTTAAAGGGGGAAGCAGAAAAATTCTTAAGATCTGCATCATGTAAACTGCTTTGTTAGACCTTTTTGCTTTGAGCAGTTTTGAGTAACCTGTCACTTTCTGGAATGACAGCAGCTTAATAAATCTTGTTTAAATGTGAGAAAAGAGTAAACATTTATACTTTGATAGGTATTACTATGTTCTGTGACTGCTTAGAATATGATCATTGTATTATCATTATTATTTATATATTTTTATAATATTTCATTTAATACAATATACATTTTATCAACCTTCATCAAATCTATCAAGCAACTATTTCCAAAAAATGCTGGATGATACATTATTAGTGCAATTAGGAGCACTGGTAGATGGTAGATCCCACTGACACACTGTAAAGTTTTTACATATTGTAGGTACAAAAGGCTACATTAAGAAATTGGCCTATTTGACTCCTTCTCTTCCTAACATCTTTGTCTCCAAAGACTATCATCATTGCTTGCCCAACCTTAGCAAACAGTAATAATGTAATGTTTTTTGTAAAGGGCAATTCACTTGTATCATGGCATACTTGCACTGATGCTCTTCCACAAAATGTGTACACAAATTCAGAAACAATGCTGCTAAAATATTTTACTCATGACAAGACATTCCCCATTAATTAATTTTTAATTCAGATTGACCTATGTGATTTATTGAGCAAACAATTTTGTGCGTGATTTATCTCATGAGGATTAGAAATTTGATGAGGAATTGGAATTTTTATGGAAATGTTTCTCTAGAAATCAAATTTTATTTTTCCACATCTGTGAATAGGTAAAATTGCCTTTTATTTTTAAGAAAAAGATTGTTATAGTTGCCTACCAACAACACTGTGGTGTAAAATACAGATGCAGCCATTCAAAATAGGTGAGGTATTTCGCGGCATACCGCGACACGCCCACCGGGGTATCACGCAGTTCACGTGTGTCACGTGACTAACTTTCCGGCGTCGCCTTGTAAAACCGCCAGGGGGAGCTTAACCTCTCATGTACAGCATTTGAGCCTTTAATTTTGAACTGTGTATTACAGCATGTTAATCATCAGTCATTAAAATGTTGGTATATTTTATGAAAGCAAGATTGCTCAGTTGAACAAAAGTACACAACCTACCTTTATCAGAAATATTTATGCATCAAAGCCTTTACTGAAGATATTACTAATAGTATTAATAATGGATGACTTTGGACAAGCTGTATACTCATAGTATAATTTCTTTAGCACATTTGTACAAGCGCTTGGAATCTGTCCAAGCCATACTTTGTCAGGCATTTTTGTTTTACTTCAACGGGCATAAAAACTTCCTTGCTTTTAACAGGGCGTTTCATAATTTCTAACTACGAAAATGATTTAAAATGCGACACCTATCATTCAACTAGAGCTTAAAATATCACAAGGATCTTCAAGAGCACAGCAAAGAGTGTATTAAAAGACACTTGTATTTATCAACGCTTTCTTTTCCATATACCAGATTTTATGGAACCACTTCAGAGGGGTGTTCCAGGAATCGGCACTTTAAAGAAAAAAATAAACACCAGTATTCCATTTCTCCCTAAACATTGTAAGCTTCGAAGTCTTTAACTAACGTGATACCGGAGTCAACAAGCATACTTTTAGAATTTGATTAAAAGGGAATATAATATGGAATCGCGTATCTCAAGAAACTAATAACAATATAATTATATTCATGTTGCAAAAGAACTGTAACGGACATAAAAACTCCGTTGCTTTTAACAGAGCGTTCCATAATTTCTAACTACGAAAATGCCAGGTGAAAGGATTTGTAAACATATTTTGTTAAAGCAAGTCAGTTTTTTCCGCAACACATAAAATACATTTTTCCAAGAAAGTTTAGCCTTTGTCACTAATGAAACCACTAAATAAAGACATAAATATAGAAATCTTAAGATTTGTTTTATTTAATGTTGGTAGCAGGATGAACTGTCAGAGTGTATATTTTGTCGCAGAGCTGTTGCAAGATGTTAACAGTGAAAAGGGTATTTAGAAATGAGTTATTTCAAGATGAAAAAGAAAACATACACGAAACATGGTTTCATTATGACCAGAATCGGTCTTGAGATATTTTTAACTTGATTTACAGTATTTGAGAGGTATGTCTTAACACCGATACTACAGTGCTTAAGTACTGCTCACCTATATGTTTCTAGGTTTATATTATGCATTTCATACGGTCAAATTACTTATGAGCAACTAATAAGAAGCGCGAAACGGTATGCGTTTTAGTTTCGTTTTGTGCTGGGACCCGTGGATTGATTACAGATATCAAATACATACAAGTCATTTTTTAAATGTTGTAGTTCGTCTTGAAAAAATGTTACGAGTACATCATCTATCAACAATTACACAAGTTCTGTTTCCATATTGCGGATTTTGGTTTTGTGTTACTGTAGTTTCCTGACTCCCATGTCACATGGTCTGTGATTGAAACCTGTAAAACCGGTTTAATTCGTCACAGCCAGCACTCTTCAGGTGTGAGGGTCTTCTGCTCAGAATGAAACGCTAAAATGTTTGTGTATATTCTAATGGTAGTGGGGGCAGGGTGTGTGGGAACAGGTTTGTTTGAAATTGCATTGGAGATCTATGTTCTTCACACCTGAAACATTTTCTCTGAAAGCATTTTCTTCACAGTTTAACCGATCTTGTTACAGCATGTTACAGTTTACTATTATTAACCATATTAATTTTAAGTGCTTAATATAAAATCTTGTAAAAATATATTTTCATTGTTCAAATATACATTAAGTCTGACTATCATATAATAAGTTAAATACAAAACTAAAGAAAAAATAGGGTTAAATATAATTCAAAATATTTTGCTAACAATGTTAACTGTTTATGAATAATAAAATGTATTAACTAAGGAGTAGGATGGCACAGTTGTAAGTATGTTTTTTGTTTTGTTTCTTTTTCATAAATACAACAGTAGTACCTGATGTCTCAGTGGCTTTCAAAATTAAATTATGCATGCAAACCTGTGAACTAGAAAGATAACTAAGATATCCATCCATTATATTCCATAATATCCATGAAATATATGGCACTGAAATATGTGTGACGCAGTGGTGGCCTGACACGGTGAGGTGCCCTGGCAGCTGTATGATGCAGTGGTGGCCTGGCACGGTGAGGTGCGCTTGCAGCTATGTGATGCAGTGGTGGCCTGGCACGGTGAGGTGCGCTGGCAGCTGTTTGATGCAGTGGTGGTCGGGTATGTAGAGGTGCACTGGCAGCTGTGTGTTGTGACGCAGTGGTGGCCTGGCACGGTGAGGTGCGCTGGCAGCTGTGTGATGCAGTGGTGGCCTGGTACGGTGAGGTGCGCTGGCAGCTGTGTGGTGTGACGCTGTGGTGGCCTGGCACGTTGAGGTGCGCTGGCAGCTGTGTGATGCAGTGGTGGCCGGGCACGGTGAGTTGCGCTGGCAGCTGTGTGGTTTGACGCAGCTGGTGGCATGGCACGGTGAGGTTCGCTGGCATCTGTGTGATGCAGTGGTGGCCTGGCACGGTGAGGTGCGCTGGCAGCTGTGTGATGCAGTGGTGGCCTGGCACGGTGAGTTGCGCACCTCACCGTGCCAGGCCACCACTGCGTCACAACACACAGCTGCCAGTGCACCTCTATATACCCGACCACCACTGCATCACACAGCTGCCAGCGCACCTCACCGTGCCAGGCCACCACTGCGTCAAACCACACAGCTGCCAGCACACTTCACCGTGCCAGGCCACCACTGCGTCACACCACACAGCTGCCAGCGCACCTCATGGTGCCAGGCCACCACTGCATCACCCACCTGCCAGCGCACCTCACCGTGCCAGGCCACCACTGCGTCACAACACACAGCAGCCAGTGCACCTCTATATACCCGACCACCACTGCATCACACAGCTGCCAGCGCACCTCACCGTGCCAGGCCACCACTGCGTCACACCACACAGCTGCCAGCGCACCTCACGGTGCCAGGCCACCACTGCATCACCCACCTGCCAGCGCACCTCACCGTGCTCGGCCACCACTGCATCACACAGCTGCCAGCGCACTTCACCGTGCCAGGCCACAACTGCGCCACACCACACAGCTGTCAGCGCACCTCACCGTGCCAGGCCACCACTGCATCACACAGCTGCCAGCGCACCTCACCGTGCCAGGCCACCACTGCGTCACAACACACAGCTGCCAGTGCACCTCTACATACCCGACCACCACTGCATCACACAGCTGCAAGCACACCTCACCGTGCTGGGCCACCACTGCATCATACAGCTGCCAGGGCACCTCACCGTGTCAGGCCACCACTGCGTAACACCACATACAGTGCCTTGCGAAAGTATTCGGCCCCCTTGAACTTTTCAACCTTTTGCCACATTTCAGGCTTCAAACATAAAGATATAATTTTTTTATTTTATGTGAAGAATCACCAACAAGTGGGACACAATTGTGAAGTGGAACGAAATCTATTGGATTTTTGAAACTTTTTTAACTAATAAAAAAATGAAAAGTGGGGCGTGCAAAATTATTCGGCCCCCTTGCCTTAATACTTTGTAGAGCCACCTTTTGCTGTGATTACAGCTGCAAGTTGCTTGGGGTATGTCTCTATCAGTTTTGCACATCGAGAGACTGAAATTCTTGCCCATTCTTCCTTGCAAAACAGCTCGAGCTCAGTGAGGTTGGATGGAGAGCGTTTGTGAACAGCAGTTTTCAGCTCTTTCCACAGATTCTCGATTGGATTCAGGTCTGGACTTTGACTTGGCCATTCAAACACCTGGATACGTTTATTTGTGAACCATTCCTTTGTAGATTTTGCTGTATGTTTGGGATCATTGTCTTGTTGGAAGATAAATCTCCGTCCCAGTTTCAGGTCTTTTGCAGACTCCAACAGGTTTTCATCCAGAATGGTCCTGTATTTGGCTGCATCCATCTTCCCCTCAATTTTAACCATCTTCCCTGTCCCTGCTGAAGAAAAGCAGGCCCAAACCATGATGCTGCCACCACCATGTTTGACAGTGGGGATGGTGTGTTGAGGGTGATGAGCTGTGTTGCTTTTACGCCAAACATATCGTTTTGCATTGTGGCCAAAAAGTTCGATTTTGGTTTCATCTGACCAGAGCACCTTCTTCCACATGTTTGGGGTGTCTCCCAGGTGGCTTGTGGCAAACTTTAGACGAGACTTTTTATGGATATCTTTGAGAAATGGCTTTCTTCTTGCCACTCTTCCATAAAGGCCAGATTTGTGCAGTGTAAGACTGATTGTTGTCCTATGGACAGACTCTCCCACCTCAGCTGTAGTTCTCTGCAGTTCATCCAGAGTGATCATGGGCCTCTTGGCTGCATCTCTGATCAGTCTTCTCCTTGTCTGAGCTGAAAGTTTAGAGGGACGGCCAGGTCTTGGTAGATTTGCAGTGGTCTGATACTCCTTCCATTTCAAGATGATCGCTTGCACAGTGCTCCTTGGGATGTTTGAAGCTTGGGAAATCTTTTTGTATCCAAATCCGGCTTTAAACTTCTCCACAACAGTATTACGGACCTGCCTGGTGTGTTCCTTGGTCTTCATGATGCTCTCTGCGCTTTCAACAGAACCTTGAGACTATCACAGAGCAGGTGCATTTATACAGAGACTTGATTACACACAGGTGGATTCTATTTATCACCATCAGTCATTTAGGACAACATTGGATCATTCAGAGATCCTCGCTGAACTTCTGGAGTGAGTTTGCTGCACTGAAAGTAAAGGGGCCGAATAATTTTGCACGCCCCACTTTTCATTTTTTTATTAGTTAAAAAAGTTTCAAAAATCCAATAGATTTCGTTCCACTTCACAATTGTGTCCCACTTGTTGGTGATTCTTCACATAAAATAAAAAATTTATATCTTTATGTTTGAAGCCTGAAATGTGGCAAAAGGTTGAAAAGTTCAAGGGGGCCGAATACTTTCGCAAGGCACTGTAGCTGCCAGCGCACCTCAACATGCCAGGCCATCACTGAGTCAGAGATTAAATAAAACCTCACTCGCACCAAACAAATTTATATTTCTAAATATCACAACATGATCGAATTTAAGTCATATTAATAACAATGAATAGCCACCTAGGCGTTACAATATAAACATTTATATTGATTTAAATAACGTTTTGATTTAAATCGCAAATGCGGGTTAAAATATATGTGTTTTTTGATTCACAATCAGACAAATGCAACATAAATTGATATCTTTGTCTTCTAAGTATCTTAATAAACTTTCAGCATAGCTTTCTCCCCATTTAGATTTATTTTGGGATCAAATGTGGAAAGATTAGGTTGTAATCATTTTTTTTTAAATAGATTTTAGAAAAGTGTAATCTATACTAAAAAGCTGTACACCACCTGCTATAAAGATACATATTGTAATACTTTCGGGTTCGGATAGGACAGACACAAGAACTCAGACTTGCGGAGTTAAAGTAAGTTAAAGCCTTGATTTTATATATCACCTTTAAAAGTGGCATCTCAAAGCAAAGTAAATACCCAACACTGATTATACCCATCTGTCATGCTAATAAAGCAGCTTGAATTGAATTGAGAGGGGGGGGGTATATTTGCTTTGTGTATAAAGTACATTGTGAATGTTTTCACAGCCTTCACTTTGTCGTTTTTATGCCATTTTTTGACCACGCACGAATATTCCTATGTCCGTATCTTCGCAAGGGAATCAGTGTGAATTTTAATACTAATTAAATGACCGCGGGCACTTTCCACCCCCTCTACATTCTCAGAGTAGAACAGACTAACCTTCTAATGAAAGACGGTCCACCCCCCACGGACAGGAAAAGTGCCCACAGGCACTTAAACTTAATATGGTCAGTAACAGTAAACAGTAACATGGTCAGAAGGAGCACGTACAAACGTTTCTGAAATAACCACATGTAAGACTCTGATGCTTAAAATGTTTAGGGAGAACGTGGAATACTGGTGTGTATTTTTTCTTTAAACTACCAATACCAGCCATATACAGTCTGTAACGTAGGGATTTCTATATGTCTTTATTTAGTGGTTACATTAGTGACAAAGGCTAAACTTTTAGCTTCAGTAACGTGTACATATCTCCCCTTTTTATAAACGACATGGTTGAAAACTGTTCCAGAGCCACTGTTGTTTCATCAGTGAAAAGTACATCATGAAATGCCTCTCCCTGTTCAATCCACTGGAAAAAAGAAAAGGAGCATAAAGCTTCTGATGGTCATAAACGATATTCATTTAGGAGCAGCATCAGAGGTATGTTTTTAACTGCACTGCATTGGAGAGAATACCATAGTGTGTTTTTTTTTTTACTCCCTGGTGGAAACTGGCTTCCAGAAGAATCAGTATGGCTCAGAGATTAAATAAAACTTCACTCGCACCAAACAAATGTATATTTCTAAATATCACAACATGATTGAATTTAAGTCATTTTAATAACAATGAATAGTCACGTATGCGTTACAATATAAACATTTATAGTGATTTAAATCACGTTTAAATCACCTTTATTTAAAACCCAAAAATAAAGCTGATACTATTTAGACTTTTAATTATTTAAAACTGTATTAAAGCAGCACGATACACAATGCAACGTAAATCGCTATCTTTGTCTTCTGTGTAATAATGTTCACCTCTCTGTCCAGCAAATTTACAATAGTAATAATAATGAACTTTATTGTATATGGCGCCTTTAAAGGTGGCTCCTCAAAGCGCTTTACAGGTTAAAAACAATACTGTTAGGCTGGGAAAACGATTTTTTTTAAGAAATACAGAATGAGATATAATGATATGTTCTGGCTTAGACATTAACGAAGAGCATAACGCGTGTACTGTATACACTGCAAGTACAACCCCCCTCTCTGCAGGAGTGCTGGCTGTGACGAATTGAACCGGTTTCACGGGTATTTTCAAAGTAGGAGGCGAGATTTCCAGCGAAAGACACCCCCCCCCCCATCAAAAACCCAGTAAGTACAGTACTTACTAGTTAAAGGCTAGGCTCCCGACTACGGCGAAAGGAACCCTTCTTTCATTAGAAGACAATGAACATATTTTAGCCCTGAATTAATTAATAGCAAACATGGTTTACATAAAACAAATTTTTCCAAGAAAGTTTAGCCTTTGTCACTAATGAAACCACTAAATAAAGACATAAATATAAAAAGCTTCAGAGAACACGTCAGGGCTGTGAAGATTAAAGATCTCTCCAAGCCCATTGTTTCTCATTTCACCTCTGACGGCCACGACCACTCTAATCTCTCTGTCTGTGTTCTTAAAGATGGTTTTCCGAACTCATACATCAGAAAGACCACCGAAACTAAAATTATTCTGCAGCTAGGATCACACATTCTCCCTTCCCTTAACGACAGATTACTGTTCTTTTAAATTTTCTCCATTCATTGGAAGTTTCATTTCATACCTCTCTGCACCCATTCTGACTTCACACCTCTTGATTGGCCTCTCTTTCTGTCCCCTGCTCCCGCCTCTCACTCCTCCTCCCTCTCAACCTTTGTTCTCCCGCTACTTTACCTTTGCCTACTGCCCTGTCTCTCTCACACCTGAAGAAGGCACCACGGCCGAAACGTTGTGTTCTCTTTCTTCTTTTTTTCAGCATGGAATAAACCTGACGCAGCTACCCACCTGAACTATCTAATTACTTATTCGTTTAAAACACTATATAAAACATTTCTTGAGATACTCGATTCCATATTATATTCCCTTTTAATCAAATTCTAAAAGTATGCTTGTTGACTCCGGTATCACGTTAGTTAAAGACTTCGAAGCTTACAATGTTTAGGGAGAAATGGAATACCGGTGTGTATTTTTTTCTTTAAAGTACCGAGACCAGCCATATACTGTATGTTTATGTTAAGATTTCCCTTCAGTGGTAAAATTAGATATGAATATTCAATACTTAAACGGGCACAGTTAAGACATTAAATATACATATACATATTGTATACAATACAGTTTGCATACGGTAATATGTTTATGTTACGCGATTAAAAAATAAATAAATAAAACTGGAAGGTCCAGCACCACCATTATGTTTATATGGTTGTTTTTGTTGGTTGGTTGTTATTATGGTTATTAATAATACGATCTATAGTTGAAATCTGAGCCTAAATAAAAAGAAAAAGCAAGTGATTAGGTTTATGAGCAATCTAATTACTTATTCGTTTAAAACGCTATATAAAATAAAGTTTATTATTAATTTGCTGGACAGAGCGGTGAACATTATTATGCATAAGACAAAGATAACAATTCTGATCAGTTTAGAAATCTGTGTACGCTGTAAGGTTTTTACTTCTTAAACTTTTAAAATACACGTTTTGAATAGAAAGAAATCCTCTTCCTGGTACAGTATGTATAGCAAACCAGCACGTCTTTTTTCTCCAATCAGAGGGGTGTCAGATGGTGTCAGCCAATCACCATTCTGAAGCCCTACCATAATCTCTGGTATGGGGAGACCCCAGGGATTGGACAGTTTCCAAGTGCTTGTACAATCGATGGAAATGTTCAAATAAATGTGCAAAAGAAATAAACAAAATAATCATTTATTTCTTTATCATATTGGGTAGCTAATGTCCTCTCTTTGCTAGTTAGTGGCTGTGTTTCTGCGTTGGGTAGCAACGGGTGACTGTTCTCAGGCGGAAGATGTAAACAGCTTAATGTTCGTGTTAAATATTTTTTTTTAATTCAATTAAACGGGCACAGTTAAGATATTAAATATACATATACATACTGTATACAGTACTGTTTGCATACGGTAATATGTTTGTTACGCGATTAAAAAATAAAAATGAAAAGTCCAGCACCAGCTGGATTCAAACACACAACCTGTCAGTTGGTAGTCACGCACCTAGACCAGTAGGCTACAAGAAAGCTCGCATGCACAGGCAGGCGAAACAGCCCTACACAGCCCTGTCGCAGCACATGGATGTAATCATACCGTTATTAAATTCTTGAGATACGCGATTCCATATTATATTCCCTTTTAATCAAATTCTAAAAGTATGCTTGTTGACTCTGGTATCACGTTAAAGACTTCGAAGCTTACAATGTTTAGGGAGAAATGGAATACTGGTGTGTATTTTTTCTTTAAAGTACCAAGACCAGCTATATACTGTATGTTTATGTTCCAAAATTAATATCGTTTAAGGCCTTCACACGCGTTACAGATGCTCCTATTCTTTTTATGCTCAGCTACTAAGATTTCCCTTCAGTGGTAAAATTCAATATCTACAATGGGCACAGTAAAGACGTTTACAGTAAGTCTTTCTACGACAGACCAACGGACCACGAGTGCCCCTGTCGGTCAACCAATCACACACCGCGGTATTTTGCATCATCGCGCGTCACGATGCACGACGCCGTAGCCAATTACCTCCGGTACGTGTCTGTACCGCGCACTTTGAATGGCTGCATCTGTAAATGGAATTACTAAAAAATCTCTCTGCACAGTACAACTACTACATAATATGACATGGGCCATTCCTGTAAATTGTCTGCAAACTTCAGTGCACGTGACACAATGTAAATAAAATATATTTTTTTAATTATTTCTTTTGAACAAGGAAATTTAGATCTTGTTTGGATTTACAACATATGACAATGTTATTAATTTAATGGCCTACTGAATGTGCTTGTTTTAAGACTTTTTACAAATGTGTTGAGTACCTCCAGCCTTGTTTAAAGCCAGAACATCTCTGGAACCTCTTTATTTTGTTACTAGTCAGACCAGAGGACACAAAGCTTATGGTGCTGATTCAGAAATCACTTTCTTCCAGCCTAAGTCTACTGTTGTTTTATGAAAAAGATAAATATTGTCATAATCATGAAAAACAAACAAAAACCATCTGTTTTAAACTGTTTTATTGAGTCTTACATCAATTGATGGAGTCTTGAGTCTTTTTGCTGTTGTGTAATTGGAAACAAACAGGTGTAAACTTTCATTATTTATTTCCCTACTCAGATAGATTTTCTTATTTTTTAAAAATATGATCTTATTACTAACATGGGATGTCAAAATTATACAAAATTGAGATGATTTCTGACAGTGATGTCAGACAATTATAGTAAATGCTCAGTTTTACTCAGCCATTGTCATCTTTGTTGGCTTTATTAAATGCCTTTTCTTTTTCTAAACAGTAGGTGGACCTAAAGTCTGTATTGTCCCCAGATTGTAAGATTTCTATGATGCACATCTCACTTAAGACGATCAAGGGATTTCAGCCTTTCATCCATAATGATTGTGTCTTAGCATTTTCAGCCTGAAATAGTAATTGTACACCCCTGAATAAAATGCATTTAGTCATATCTACATATTTTTTAAATTGAGCATTTAAGTTTTAATACAGCATATTGCATGTATGTTTAATCATCTAGTGAAGTCAAACTGTGAGGCACAAAAACCAAAAAATAGATATATTGTATAGTAGATAATTTTTTAATTCTAGAATAAAAACCAGGGTAGGTATACAAATATATTGTGCACAACTTTTAGTAGAATGATAGTAACATTATGTTATGAGTAATGTCTTTCTTTTGTCTTAATTATTTGTTCTTACTGACCATAAATCAGAAAAAAGGTAAGATATTCTTATCTGACCCTTGCTTTCACAGCATCTTATATCCAAAACAATAACTGGCCTACAGAATACAAGGTAGTGCAAAAATACTTTTTTTGTGTTTTAAAAACAAAACAAACATCAGTGCACTTTAATTTTCAATAAGTGAAAAAAAAACAATTGTTTCACGGGGTTTTGAAGCACAGGGATATTTGGGAGATTAGTAGCCCATGGGCAATTTCCCTGGAAAAGATGAAGGGTCAAGCATGGTAGTTTTGTTTGAATTATAGATATTGAATGCAGTTCCCTTAATAAAGTTAATTTTCTTATTCTTATTGAGAATTTGTCACAGAGAAGTCGTACTCAACTTTACTGGCAGGTGGAATTTAACATTTCACTATTCACTAATATAACTTTCACTATTCCATGAAGGCTGTGAGTTTGAAAGGATGACTTTTCAAAGTGTAAAAGTCCACAACTTTCCAGGGCTTGATGCAGCAATATTTTCGACTATAAGTGAGTGAGTGTTCATAGATGGCATAAATGTGTACACACCTACTTTTGAGGTTCATTGTCTGCTTTGGAGAAGATGTTTTTGAAACTCTGAAAGCATGCCCTAATGTTGCAGCCATAAAAATGTGCACTCCTTTGCCAAAATATGAAGTACTGTGATATGTTGTCAGTCGATCTGGTGTTGAAACTGACCAAGAGAAGCTACCAGCAGTAGGAGATTAGCCACCTTCAGTGACTGTGCACATACAATCCTTTTAGGGATATTTGAGGGTACTAATAATGGTGTATTCTATTGAACATTTTTCAAAGATTGTAGCTCCATTACATGCTTGGCAAGGGACTGCTTCCCTTGGGCAGAAAAGGAACAAACTTAGTTGTCCACCAGCCTACCAGGAGCCTTTTGAAAACAGAAGTGAGGGGCCCAGTTAACAAGTTTTCATTGATAGCAAGTATTGGCAAAGGTTGCTGACTCATACTTCCAATCTTTTGTATAAAGGTCATACTGGGATTATGACAGTGGTTGCTCTGGTCTAGCAACCTAGTCTGGAGGTGGTGAGAGCTAAAACTGGGTTACTTCTGGAGATCTACACTTAAGGATCAATGATAGCATGAGGGTCCTTAGAATTGAAATGGAAGGAATGAAAACAGGGCTGCCCAGTGATGATGTGGTGGAATGGCACTACCAAAATGATGATGGGATGGGTAGCGATTGGGTGGACCTGGAACACTAGGAAATACCTGCAAGGTGCAAACTAAGAAGAGCTTTGTTGGGAACACCATAGGCCACCTGAGGTGTTAGATGAACCTGTTAATGTTACTCTAATACTTTTATTGACCTTAGTTGGGCAAGGAAGGGACTTGTAAGTGTTTGCAGTCTTCCCACATTAATGCTTGACTTTAGGGGATAACCCCCTTGGTTTGCAGCACTACAGATGCAGCCATTCAAAACGCGCGGGCGATACCGCATTATTTTCCGGTACGCTGTACGCAGTCTACCACGAGTTACCGGTAAATACCGCTAGCAAAATAATAGTATCCGGAATTTCCACAAGGTGGAGCTAATAAAGCTCAACCTCTCATGTTTGAGCTGTCGCCATCAAAGTCTTTAACGAAGATATTACTAATAGTATTAATAATGAATGACCTTGGACAAGCTGTAAGTGTAAACTCAAAGTATTGCCCTGTCCACATTATTTTTTTCATTGACCGTCTTTGTAAAAGTAACACCACAGCATTTCGCAATCACGCATTTTTTTCCAATCATGCAAAGTACAGTAATTTTTGAGAATCGATTCACCATGCCTTTCACATGCTCAAAAAAGAGAATGATATAGGAACATAAACATATTACCGTATGCAAACTGTACTGTATACAGTATGTATATGTATATTTAATGTCTTAACTGTGCCCATTTAAGTATTGAATATTTATATGGAATTTTAACACTGAAGGGAAATCTTAGTGCCTGAGCATAAAAAGAATAGGAGCCTACTGCAATGCGTGTGAAGGCCATAAACGATATTAATTTTGGAACAGAAACATACAGTATATGGCTGGTCTCGGTACTTTAAAGAAAACATACAGGAAACATGGTTTCATTATGACCAGAATCGGTCTTGAGATATTTTTAACTTTTTACAGTTTACAGTATTTGAGAGGTATATCTTGACACCGATACTACGTAAATACTGCTCACGTATATGTTTCTAGGTTTATATTACAGATGCAGCCATTCAAAATGGGTGAGGTATTTCACGGCATACCCCGGTGGGCGTGTCACAGTATCACGCGGTATCACGCGTTTCACGTGTGTCACGTGACTAACTATCCGGCGTCGCCTTGTAAAACCGCCAAGGGGAGCTTAACCTCTCATGTACAGCATTTGAGCCTTTAATTTTGAACTGTGTATTACAGCATGTTAATCATCAGTCATTAAAATGTTGGTATATTTTATGAAAGCAAGATTGCTCAGTTGGACAAAAGTACACAACCTACCTTTATCAGAAATATTTATGCATCAAAGCCTTTACTGAAGATATTACTAATAGTATTAATAATGGATGACTTTGGACAAGCTGTATACTCAAAGTATAATTTCTTTAGCACATTTGTACAAGCACTTGGAATCTGTCCAAGCCATACTTTGTCAGGCATTTTGTTTTACTTCAACGGGGCATAAAAAACTTCCTTGCTTTTAACAGGGCGTTTCATAATTTCTAGCTACGAGAATGATTTAAAATGCGACACCTATCATTCAACTAGAGCTTAAAATATCACAAGGAAAAATATACACCGGTATTCCATTTCTCCCTAAACATTGTAAGCTTCGAAGTCTTTAACTAACGTGATACCGGAGTCAACAAGCATACTTTTAGAATTTGATTAAAAGGGAATATAATATGGAATCGCGTATCTAAAGAATTTAATAACGGTATGATTATATCCGTGTACTGCGGCAGAGCTCTGTAGGGCTGTTTCGCCTGCCTGATCATGTGAGCTCTCTTGTAGCCTACTGGTCTAGGTGCGTGACTACCAACTGGCAGGTTGTGTGTTTGAATCCGGCTGGTGCTGGACTTTTATTTTAACAAACATTTCTTCGAAAAAATAGGTAAGCGATATTATGGACAATCAATTGACTTTTATATTTCAAAATATCGCAACATGATCGATATTTGCGATATTTTGAACATATCTTCCCTTCTGACAGCGGTTCCTGCTTCTATTGTGTGTGTGCAACAGTAAATTTTTATAGAGAAATGGAGGCTGGACAGTATGCATTACAATATAAACATTTATATTGATTTAAATCGTGTTCTGATTTAAATCGCAAACGCGTGTTTAATTATGTGTTTTTTAATCATGATCAGGCTAATGGATTTCTACATTTTCTGTATGAACCAGCTTAGAGGTTCATACAGAAAGACAGCTTGTGTTTAAATTGAGTGTAAGGTAATTTATGCTTCTAAAGTCATGGTCAGTATTGTTGTACTGTGCTGTACTGTGTCACATTATTTTATAGTGTTTTTATTGCGTTATTAAATCCGGTGGCGCTGTGTTAGTTTCCTGACTCACATTATTTAAACTGCGACACTG
Source organism: Lepisosteus oculatus (assembly GCF_040954835.1). Lineage (NCBI taxonomy): Eukaryota > Metazoa > Chordata > Actinopteri > Semionotiformes > Lepisosteidae > Lepisosteus > Lepisosteus oculatus. The sequence continues at coordinate 39,397,396 of NC_090696.1, read as the reverse complement.
ATCATTCATCTCTAAATAAACTTTATTTTATATAGCGTTTTAAGCGAATAGGTAATTAGATTGCTCATAAACCTAATCACTTTTTCTACATAAACACAGCGTGATTGCTCTCTGAAAATGCTTTTCCTTTATTTTTAAAGTAGGCTCAGATTTCAACTATAGATCGTATTATTATAAACTTTCTTGGAAAAATGTATTTTATGTAAACCATGTTTGCTATTAATTCATTTAGGGCTAAAATACGTTCATTGTCTTCTAATCAAGTCGAGTTGACATTGGAAGCTTGCCACACCCGGACCGTTAAACCAAAGCATTAGCACGTCAAAGCCCATTGAGCCAGTATTGGCTTTAGTATCCCCCCCTTCTCCCCTCAATTCAATTCAATTCAAGGTGTTTTATTTGCATGACAGATGGGTACAAGCAGTGTTGGGTACTGTATGTATATTGTAACGCTTACGGCAGACAGGCACTGTGTAGGAGCCGACGCACCAGAGCAGCACCTGCAATTTTTATATTTATAACTTAGTTTTTAAAATTAGTCAAGCAATACGAAGCATCTCCTTTTACTTAGTGCCTGAGCATACTGCAACGCGTGTGAAGCCCATAAACTATATTAATTTTGGAACTTAAACATACAGTATATGGCTGGTCTCGGTACTTTAAAGAAAACATACACACCAGTATTCCATTTCTCCCTAAACATTTTAAGCATCGAAGTCTTTAACTAACGCGATACCGGAGTCAACAAGCATACTTTTAGAATATGATTAAAAGGGAATATAATATGGAATCGCGTATCTCCAGAATTTAAAGACCAGACAATCGCAAACTTGTTTTCAATAAAATTATTTTATTCATTCAGCAGTTTGTGAGAGGGACATCCAGCAGGGAGAGACACACACACCGGTTTTCATTGACAACATTGTTTTTTTTTCAATTCCTCTTGTCTAACAGAAATGTTTTGTTTGTGGACAGACTGTTAGACAAGAGGAAAAGACCGCCTCCTCCTACGAAGCATTTCGTTGATCCGATCACGAATTCTTTTCCAGTCGTACGCAGCAAGGGTTGAGAATCTCCGATTCACCATCGTACTAATGGTTTCCCGGAGATTGGGTTAAAAAAAACAAAAAACATACTAACAACTGTGCCATCCTACTCCTTAGTTAATACATTTTATTATTCATAAACAGTTAACATTGTTAGCAAAATATTTTGAATTATATTTAACCCTATTTTTTCTTTAGTTTTCTATTTAACTTATTATATGATAGTCAGACTTAATGTATATTTGAACAATGAAAATATATTTTTACAAGATTTTACATTAAGCACTTAAAATTAATATGGTTAATAATAGTAAACTGTAACATGCTGTAACAAGATCGGTTAAACTGCGAAGAAAATGCTTTCAGAGAAAATGTTTCAACCAAACCTGTTCCCACACACCCCGCCCCAAATACCATTAGAATATACACAAACATTTTAGCGTTTCATTCTGAGCAGAAGACCCTCACACCTGAAGAGTGCTGGCTGTGACGAATTAAACCGGTTTTACAGGTTTCAATCACAGACCATGTGACATGGGACTCAGTAAACTACAGTAACACCGTATTTGATAACGCTTTAAAAACGCTATAGAATAATGTGACTTGGCACAGAACAAGTTTACAGCACAGTACAAAGATAAATGCTGACCATGACTTTAGAAGCATAAATTGCCTTACACTCAATTTAAACACAAGCTGTCTTTAGCCCTCTAAGCTGGTTCATACAGAAATGTAGAGATCTAGGCTCAGAACACAAAGCTTCATTAGCGAATATATATGCAGGACAACTAGAGAAGACGTTTTACAGAGGATGGATTTTTAGAAACATCCCATCAGACATCCCATCATATTCACATCGTGAAATCTAGAAAATAATATTACGTAACCAAAATCCGCAATATGGAAACAGAACCTGTGTAATTGTTGATAGATGATGTACTCGTAACATTTTTTCAAGACGAACTACAACATTTAAAAAATGACTTGTATGTACTTGATATCTCTAATCAATCCACGGGTCCCAGCACAAAACGAAAGTAAAACGCATACCGTTTCGCGCTTCTTATTGCTCAAAAGTAATTTGACCGTATGAAATGCATAATATAAACCTAGAAACATATACGTGAGCAGTACTTAAGCACTGTAGTATCGGTGTTAAGACATACCTCTCAAATACTGTAAATCAAGTTAAAAATATCTCAAGACCGATTCTGGTCGTAATGAAACCATGCAAGGGAGTTTTTATGTCCGTTGCAGTTCTTTTGCAACATGAATATAATTATATCGTTATTAATTTCTTGAGATACTCGATTCCATATTATATTCCCTTTTAATCAAATTCTAAAAGTATGCTTGTTGACTCCGGTATCACGTTAGTTAAAGACTTCGAAGCTTACAATGTTTAGGGAGAAATGGAATACCGGTGTGTATTTTTTTCTTTAAAGTACCGAGACCAGCCATATACTGTATGTTTATGTTAAGATTTCCCTTCAGTGGTAAAATTAGATATGAATATTCAATACTTAAACGGGCACAGTTAAGACATTAAATATACATATACATATTGTATACAATACAGTTTGCATACGGTAATATGTTTATGTTACGCGATTAAAAAATAAATAAATAAAACTGGAAGGTCCAGCACCACCATTATGTTTATATGGTTGTTTTTGTTGGTTGGTTGTTATTATGGTTATTAATAATACGATCTATAGTTGAAATCTGAGCCTAAATAAAAAGAAAAAGCAAGTGATTAGGTTTATGAGCAATCTAATTACTTATTCGTTTAAAACGCTATATAAAATAAAGTTTATTATTAATTTGCTGGACAGAGCGGTGAACATTATTATGCATAAGACAAAGATAACAATTCTGATCAGTTTAGAAATCTGTGTACGCTGTAAGGTTTTTACTTCTTAAACTTTTAAAATACACGTTTTGAATAGAAAGAAATCCTCTTCCTGGTAGTGTGTATAGCACGCCAGCACGTCTTTTTTCTTCAATCAGAGGGGTGTCAGATAGTGTCAGCCAATCACCATTCTGCGTTGGGTAGCAACGGGTGACTGTTCTCAGGCAGAAGATGTAAACAGCTTAATGTTCGTGTTAAATATTTTTTTTAATTCAATTAAACGGGCACAGTTAAGACATTAAATATACATATACATACTGTATACAGTACAGTTTGCATACGGTAATATGTTTATGTTACGCGATTAAAAAATAAATAAATAAAAATGAAAAGTCCAGCACTAGCTGGATTCGAACACACAACTTGCCAGTTGGTAGTCACGCACCTAGACCAGTAGGCTACAACACAGCTCACATGATCAGGTAGGCGAAACAGCCCTACACAGTTCTGCCGCAGTACACGGATATAATCATACCGTTATTAAATTCTTTAGATACGCGATTCCATATTATATTCCCTTTTAATCAAATTCTAAAAGTATGCTTGTTGACTCCGGTATCACGTTAGTTAAAGACTTCGAAGCTTACAATGTTTAGGGAGAAATGGAATACTGGTGTGTATTTTTTTCTTTAAAGTACCAAGACCAGCCATATAACTGTATGTTTACGTTCCAAAATTAATATCTTTTATGGCCTTCACACGCGTTACAGTATGCTCCTATTCTTTTTATGCTCAGCTACTAAGATTTCCCTTCAGTGGTAAAATTCAATATCTACAACGGGCACAGTAAAGACGTTTACAGTAAGTCTTTCTACGACAGACCAACGGAGCACGAGTGCCCCTGTCGGTCAACCAATCACGTACCGCGGTATTTTGCGTCATCGCGCGTCACGATGCGTGACGCCGTAGCCAATTACCTCCGGTACGTGTCTGTACCGCGCACTTTGAATGGCTGCATCTGTATATCCCATCAAGGTGTTAGTGATTTTGGGAAGCCTGGGGGATTCTTACTAGTGTATGCTTGTGATGATTGACTTGTTTTCTGCATATACCTGGACTATACTATACCTCCCAGAGATCAGTTTTCCGAAATTCCCCGGGGGTGTCACGGATGTCAGAAAGGACGAACCATGGAAAGGCAGGAGAGCGTAAAAGACCCAATGCGTAGCGGCAAGACGGGGGTTAGCCCGGGCTCAACTGTTCAGGAAATGCCGTATAGAAACCTATGCCCTCAGGTAGAGGACGTGGGGCGACCTGGTGCTAGGCGGGGCCCAGGACATCTGAACGTCAATGCTGAGCGAAGGCAAATGAAAGACCAGGACATATATAGCCCCAGAGAGAGAGAGACACCGGAAGGACAGCAAAGCACTGGAAACAAGAGACAGGTCAGAGTAGGAGTGCCCTCTGGCTGCAGAGGGTGTGACGGGGGGGTCCTGTGGAAGCATGTGATGAGGCTGGTCAGTTGTCCTGAAAAAATATATACTTGGATCACAGAGTTCATGGACTTTTCACAGTTAGGACAAACTTTTTTCCCCTGCTGGCTTGATGGATCAGGTTGTTGGGATCCAATGCTGAGCTTGCATATCCTAATAGCCTATGCAATCAGAACCTGTAACACCAAACCCAAGACTGCAAACCTAGGAAACCTCAGCTACAATTTGACAATATTTTATTTTCTCATTTCTTAGAAGTTTGTTTTGCAACCAAGCATCTATGTTGTACACACAGAGAAACTTACATACAAACAGGGCAAAAAAGCAGTGCATTGCAAATAAATATAACCTTGCATCAAATACATTAACCACTACAGTACATAGTCATTGCACTCCCCCTACACTCACCCCACGTCACTAAAATTGCACAGTATTCCTTAATTTTTTTCACATAATCCACTGATTGCACTTTAAAGAATAACAAAAATACTGTTTATTGTGAAATTTATTGATTGACCTCACTCAAATAACCATGACGACAGACCCTGCAGGGAGAACATCAGCCCTGAACTTTGCAGAAACATCTCATGATCCACTAGAACCAATACTCCACACCTGGCCTGGAAGGTTTAGCCACTGAAATTGGGACTCCCAGAGGTTTATTTTCTCCTACTGGGAGTTTTTGTTTTCCTCTCCTCCCTGCCCTATTTTCAACTGTTATTATATTTTGGCAAAGTGCTTTCGAAGGGAAGTGGAACAGATGATTGAGCTATTAATTGATTGGGAGGAAGAGCATTACTGGTGGACTGCACAACTCTTTGAGTTCACAAGACTCTGAGTTGTCCTCTTTTATTATGATGTTTGGGTGGCGTGCACACTTGCCGGTGGAAATGGTGGTGGGTGTGCCCACAAAGAGGTGATGATGAGTTCTTGGAAAGTCAGGTGCGAACTCTGTAGCTAATGTATCAATATGTGTAGCGGGAAGTTAAGAAATATGAAGACAATTGCTACTGTGACTGAAAGAAGAGGACATGCAATTGCTACCAAAAAATGGATATACATGGGGGTTGGGCATCTGAGGGTTGGATCTCTGAATTTTCACTACTATGGATGTTTGGGTTCGAGGTGACACTTGCACATGCAATGTCAACAGGAGACCACAGAGGGAGGGGGGTATTTATATCCCAGTATCAGCTCACTCCCAGAGACTGAGGGAAGATTAGAAGAACGGAACAGAGGACCAACGGAACAGGCTGTTTAGTCAGTGACTTGGCTTTTTGTTTTGAGTGATGCTCTAATCTACTGTACTTTGTGCTTTTGTTGTGTTTGGCTGTTTTTTTCTTGCTCCCGGATTTGTTTACATCTGCTTTCATCATGTCACTACCTAGATATTAAAACCCCTCATTACAGTTTTTACCCCTCATAACTAAGACCCCACCCGTGCAGGAGACAGTAGAACCTTTTTTTTCCCTCCCTTCCAGTTTATTTTATTGTGGACAGCCAGTGTAGTGGGAGGTCTCCTTTAGGGTTGTGTGAAGAATGGAATAATTTATTCAGCATTATTAGGATAAGAGAAGGCACTGACAAGTTATTTCAGATACTATGTCAATTTTTTGCCCTTTCAATTAAAGAATACAATGCCAGGAAGCTGGGAGTGAGTTAAATAGGTGGGAAACCAGAATTATTACTGCATATATTTGTGTGACTTTGGCTGAGAAAAACTGAGTCATTTTTTCCTTTGCAAAGTGTTCAAAAGATTTGTGGGGGTAAAGCTATTTTTATTTAATTTTGCTGTTGTTTTTTCTTGGATGGTTCATGGGGCACTCGCCAGAGATATAGACAAAACAGCAAATATTGACCCACCTACCTTATATTCTAGTCCTAAATCCTAATACTTTTTTAATGGCTAGAGTACCTGCAAATTGTCTCTATTGTGACAATAACATGTAGAGGTCCTTAATTATGCACCATTAATTTCTGTCCAGGATGCTCTCAGAAAGTTCTCACTATTCTTCGCTGTAATGAGGATGGCAATTATTGTTAATCTGAAACTATCACCACCCCTTTAATGGAACCGATGAAGCTTTCCTTTAAAAACCCAGTTCTCATGGCATGATAGAAGCTTACTTCCAGGAAGAGGAGGGAGAGAGAACCTCCATAGTTGATAAAGTAAGGTACATAATTTAAATAAGAATGTTTTTTCTGCCCTGGTTTCTTCAGTTTATCTCATCTTCACATATACTATACAGTCCTTCTAAATTCCTCCTTTTCTGGACAGCACAAATGTAATTGAACACATTTCAATCTCTCATTTGTATTCATGTCTTGTATAACATCTTCAGACTGTCAATTCTTGAGACTTCCACATACATATGGAGAGATGTAAAATGTTTATTGCATAGACCAGCATAATGTGAAAATAAAAATGAAGATTCCCAAGGAAAACAGTTACCATGCCTGCAGAAGAACACCCTTTGTCAGAAACATCCCAGTACATTTTATTCTGTGGTTGCCTGAGAAAAAATCATACTATGTGCCTGTAGCTGACAGACTATATGACATGTGTCATTTTCTGACCAAGACAAGTTTACTGGCCTTAATCATTTAAAACTGAAATGCAGAATATGAAACACTGAACACCTTTTTTGTAAGGTGCATACGTTTTTAAAGTGTCACCTCTTACTTAAGGCTGCACTTTACCAGCAATTACCTGAAGCCTCCAAAGTCACACTCCTCTTCCACCAATACATCTGTGCTAAAATGTTTTTTAGGGCCTCTAGGATTTTCCAGTTGATATCAATTTAATTCCTAAGAGTTATGTACTTGTTTTGAGTATCTAATGTAGAAGTTATAACCAAGTTCATTTACGAAACGGTCTAAATGAATGATATACTGAACGTATGTCCTCTTGATATATGTAACTCTTTGTAACTGACTGAATATATACCTTTTGTATTCTGATAACCCTCTCGATAAGATCTGTTAGGTTTACATGCATATTCTATGTATTAATAAATGTATCCTCGTGTATTAGTACCTGTGTGTGTGTGTTGTTTGAGTTATGTCGCATGGTTGGATTCTAAAGCCATCAAAAGAATCAATTTTGTGATTTACTGCTACAATTAATAATTGTCCTAGTAAATGCCCAAACCCTACAGAACTGGTGCCTTCAGAGAGCACACTACATTTAATTTGGCGTCCCTGGGCCGGCTATGGCAACGCTACAGAACAAATTTATAAAATACAAAAAATGTTGCTCTGTGAACTTCTATAGACAATGAGTTGCTTGATGTAAAGCAGCAAGAAAAGTTTTGAAGCATAACTGAAAATATAGTTTATGAAAAAAACAAGCAAAAATATACTGTATTTACTGTCACTGGATTGCTACATAGTAATGAAAAAAATAAATAAAATGCTAAAAATCCTCCAGAATAATACGTTTAATATTTTTATATATGAATATGTAAATTCATCTTTTTCTAATAATGAGTAGTCTTATTTTGAGCTTCAGAGTAGAGTGTCCTTATTTAGAAGTCAAACAGAATAATGAACCTGGTTGCTTCCACTGGGGGTTTGAACCCTTCATCTCCTGGATGAAAATCAAATTAATTTACAGTACATGACTACCAAACTTGAGAATTGTATTTGGCTTAATTAAATATTTAAATCATAAAATGCTCCCATGTTAATAATTTAGAGATAGTTAAGCTTTAGCAGACACTAAAGTACCAGTAATGGTACACAATGGTGTCATTTTTGGGCCAAAGTCGATCTTTATCTGTAAAAGAAGCTTTACACAATCTCCTTAGCAGAAGATTACTGTGTCAATGTTTTTAGTGTACACTTTTACATATATTGTATATTTGTATATTATACTCAGACATTGTCAATAATGGACAATGTATTGATTGTACCTGAAAAAATAAACCAAATGGAATTGTGAATATAGCATACTGTATTTTGAATTAATGCCCATGGTTCTAAAAATCTTTAGATGGATTGAATAATATTTTTTTATCCTTATAGAAATGTTATTTGCTGCATACTCCAACTCCAAAGATCAGCACCTGTCCATTTCAAGGTTTATTAAATACAGCCAAAATTTACTATACTCATAAACTCCATGCTAGGAGTTAATATGTAAGACGACAGAAGCACTGTCAGAAGCTATGATATCAATTTTGAATGGGTAACATTTTCTGACAGAGAAATGCTGACCAGTGATCTGTTTTTCTGTTAGAAACTTGTCAAATAGTTGAGTTTTGATTCTCTTCAGGTCTTGATATTGAAGTAAGAGACAAGATGTAAAAAGGGTTAACTTAAGTCAGTTCTGCCTGAAATTTAGACTTCTAAGCAACAGGGGTTTATGGCAGGAAAAGGGGTTAACTGATAAGGATTCCAGATGCGAGTAAGGAATCCCCTGGGGGCATAATCTTAAACTGACCATTTGGCCAGGGCCTTACCATAACACCGAATGACGTCCGAAGCAGCAAGGAAGGACTATATAACCTAAAAGTTTGTACCGGCACATCGAACAATACTTCAGTTTTGTTGTTTCTTGCGGGAAACAAGACTTCGGCTTTATTGTTCCTTGCATGCGATAAACTCATCTGTTTTACTTCATCTCGGGATCAAGAACCTTATTCTTTCTGTTACAACAATATCCTTAATGAGATGTCATTATATTGGTCTCAATTGCATTTCAATTAGCAAGAAAAAAAACAATAATAAATCCAATACATACTGTAGTCTCTTCCTACAGTATATCTATATAGCATCTTTCTAAAAAGTATCCACTCCTTATTCTTTCTGTTACAACAAATTTGGCGTAGTCTGTAGGATGCTCCAGAAGGAGTAGAACTTCCCATCGGCAGACGGTCAGCGCTCACATTACTAAGAGGTAAGGACTCCTCTTTTTTTTTTACAAAAAAAGTCCTGACTCTCTTTGACCGATTGGGAAGTCTCTGCTCCCTGCGAGAATCGCCCGAGATGACAGAGTAAACGTGAGTTCCTGAATTCCTCTGGCCCGGGGAAGACACCGGTATATGTAATGGGTGGTTTGCTGTAAGCCCAGAATTTGGTCTGGCAGGCGGTCCTCGGTATTGTGTACAGGCGTTCGAAGCTGGTGTATGCCTTAATTGCGTGTGGAGTTTTTGAACGGGTTTTGGACCTTTACCGCGAAGTTCAGGACTGGTGTGAGCCTTAATTGCGCCTGGAGTTCTGAGGCTCAGGATGGGTGTGGGCCTGAATTGCGCCCGGGAGTCTGGAGCAAGTGGTGCATTAAATGCACGTAATTCAGGACTGGTGTGAGTCTTAATTGCACCCGTAGTTCTGAGGCTCAGGATCGGTGTGGGCCTTAATTGCGCCCGGGGTTCTGGAGCTGAGTGGTGCATTAAATGCACATATAATCCAGGATTGGTGTGGGCCTTAATTGCACCCGGAGTTCTGAGATTAGCTACGCCTTGACCGTGCACGGTTTGGCGTGGCGTGTTTTTTTTGTTTTAAAGGAAACAGAAGTAGGAGATATATATATATGTATGTTTTTGGTGTTTTACTTGTTTGTGAAATACATATACACACGCACGACACTAACATAAACACACCTCATAATAAAAGAGCAAAGCATTAAGTAGCAGGATTTAAAGGACGTTGAGACCCGAGAATCGCCTTGATTGAGCTCAGTGTGTAAGTCCACCCCGGGGCAAAAGCAGCGATGCTGGCATTCTGGGGATGGTGAATTACTGATCAAGAAAGGGGGTTTTCGAGGTCTCGTTCCTTACCTGTGAACAGTGCGGTGTTAGTCCTCTCTAAAGTCTCTGAGAGGCATTTAGATCTGGAGGTAACAGACGCCCTTAGCTGAATGAATGCAGGAATGCACAGGTTTTTCAAGTGAAAGCATCCCCTTACTGTATGAGCTGTTACCTCACACACGACAAAAGTAAAAGAGACCGAACATGTGTACTAACTGATGGTTTGAGAAAGTGGTGGAAGGGTCCGTTTATATATCGGAAAAGTGTAAATTGACGGGAAAAAAAGGAGAAAAATATGCGAAAAGTTGAGTTTGTCAGAGGGAGTCTGGGGCGAAGACGCCTGTAAAGAAAGCATATGCGTATTGATTGGCAAAAGCACAAGCATGTAGCTCCCACCCTGGTGCACGGCCGGCACCAGTGGTAGCAGATACATGAGAGAAAAAAAAAAAGAAATTGGGATGTGACTTAAAAGTGTGTTTACGGGGAAAACAAAAACCCAGAAGAAAAGATACTTTACTCGCTACGAAAGAGTATAAACAAAAGCGAAAAGAGGCAGTGCAGGAGAATCAGAAACTAAAAGAAGAATTAGTTCCTGGTCGCACTGCAGTAGTTAATGTGTTATATCCTGCTCTCCCATAGGGGAACAGACAGGCAGGAAATGGAAATAATTGGGATCAATTCCCACAGTGACCATATGGAGACAGGGGGTCTGAGTGGGTACGAGTGTGACAGAGACGGAACAGGAACTCCCTTCTTAAACAGAGGGCGCCCGCAGACCTGTACTCTCACCCTAAGTGGGAGAGGGCCTGATGTAGCGGGGGCTGGCGCTCTTGATGACAGCGTCACTCTAACTGTCTCGCACCCCGTCGAGGGGGTCTGCACTCGCACCTACCTTCCCTGATTCCCCCATACGATCAAATCCAAAACCGGAAGATATTGACCGGTGGGCTAAAGTACCGCACCTGAAATTAGGACTGCAGCGAACCTGGAGTGCGCTTCAGGAATTAAAAGGATTCATGTAGAAGTGAAACAAGAATACAGCACATTGTAGTACAAAGAGAAAAATATATTCTCGATGTGTATGTGTGTTTTATGAATTTGTGTGCCGGCATGTATGTGTGTAACTGTGAGTTGTGGTATACTAAATGATGGTGTGAGTGTGTTTAGCCAGCGGGACTGGCTAGAGACGTAACTAAAGAGACTTGACGAAAATCAACTTAAGGAGACTGGAAAATATAAGAGCGTCTGAAACGTATAAGTACAGTACAGGTGGACGTACAAGTAGTTAGATAAACAGTTTTTGTATTTTTATACAATTAGTTGCAATAGTGGAAACAATTTGGATTTATTCGAATGTCTCGAAACCAGACATGCTGAAATGCTGTAGGTTTAGAATCGAGACTGGGGAGAATAAAGTCTTGTGAGAAGATCTGTTTACCTAACGATTAGATCCTGTAAATCCCTTGTAGCCTCCCCAAGTCTGTCCCAGTCCAGTGGATAAAAGTGTACTGTTAATGGAGTGTTGGTTTCTCTGTTAGGGGATACTGGAGCACTACTGTCATGCTTGTTTCACTCCTCTGTTCAACAGTGTGCTATAGAGTAATGTATATGGGAAGATGGCAGGAGGCCACAGGAGTATTGGGGCAACAAGTTTTACTTGCCGAGTACCAGATTTTAACATTCACGTGCACTTATCACGCGAATGTGGGTGGTTTTATCCCAGATCTATTGGATTGGAATATTATGCATTACAAGGAATGACTATCCAGAACAGGGTATCACGTGGCTTCAACTGACTGTTATCACTCAGTATGTAGATGGTATTCTGAGTGCTTCCCCTGACGAGGAAACCCACAAGTCTGAGTTGCTTCAGCTTTAGAGTGTCTAATAGAAGCAGTTATGATAAGGCCCTTTGTGTCTAGCATTGTGAAATTTTAACAGGGCCTGGGTGCAATGTTTTTACAGGGTGAGCACAACTCTTAACAGATCTGCTTAATGGGGGGGTGCAGTACAAGGACAAGATTGCCTTGGTTCCAGCAGCAAAAGCCGCCTGTAATAATTTGAAACAAGCTCTCTTACAGGTGCTGAGACTGGGGTTTCCTCAGATGGATCAACCATTCCTTTCTATGTAAGTGTGGAAAAAGGGTTCTGGGCAGCTGTGCTGACACAGGAGCATGGAGGTAGGCACTATTATAGCATTAGATGCTGTAGCCAAAAGGTGGGGGACCGTGAAAATTTAAGAAAATGTAATGCTGTTTACTGATGGGGCCTCTCTGATGCATGAGGGAGAACAGAGAACAGGCTGAGCTTTTACAACAGAATTCAAGGTGCTAACAATCGGAAAAATGCCCCTCCACTGCCTCAGTGCAGCAAGCCAGTTAAGAGCACTGATGGGAGATTGTAAAAAGAAATATGTTAAAGGGTTACTGTATATGTATATAATGTATGTATTTGTTGCATGTAGGCCACAATTCTGGATGGCTATGGAGAAATAGGATTCTCTCACAACGGCAGGGACTCCAGTTAAGAATACTGGGCTTGTCTCTGAACTGAATCGTAGTTTTTTTTGTTGGTGAGGGACTAGGAAGCGTGATAAGGGTAAGGAACTAGAGTTGTGCCAAAGAAAAGAAAATAACAAACAAAATGGAGCTGGCTAGGACAGTGAGGGAAAGCTAATCTGACTACAAAAGAAAACCCGAAACACACGGTCTTCGGCGTCTTCAACACCCTAGCTAACCTGCACTGACTACCCAAAACCATACAAGACAAACGGCACTCACCCGTACTAAACTAGTGTACTAATACAAAATCAACTAAGTGTGTAAGTATACCCAACAACCTAAACTAACCTTATACAAAAGTTTACACAAAAACACAAGTGAACCAGGAAGACATAAGAAGACAATTAAGAGAAAACAAGAGTAATAAATAGGAGCAGGATGCAAAAAGAATACAAAAGTTGAACATGTAACACTGGGGCAAGGTAATGACAAAACAAGGATGAACACACTAACAAACGAAAGTACAAAGAAACTAACGTAAATCCAGCGAAGTCAAACAAAAGGCCACTTCTTTCTGAAAGCCTCCATGTTATATGCTGAATAAGATGTGTTCTGATTGGCTGAGGCTAATTAATGATGACCTCATACTGAAACAGTGGAGTGATGGTGGGCCAATGGGGAAGGGAGAACAATCAAGGGTCAGCAGTGTAGAACATAGAAAAAAACACACACAGAACACACACTGGGACGTAACACCTACTCTTGCCTGAAATGTATGCTCAATTCACTAGTATTTTTGCAGTATTTTTGAAGGTGGTGGAAAATGTGCCTAAAGAAGACACTTCCAACATTTCCAACAGTAATTTTCAATGGAATTGGTTTAGACTAAATTTTTTTTGGTTTGAGGAACATTTTCAAATCTGATTACTGGAGGGCTTCAGAGACAGAATGAAGGATTGGTCTGCTGAAACCCCAGCTAGAGTTATGGTTAGGATTCCAACACTACTTAGACATATTTTACGCTCACTTCTGAATTTGGGGTTCCAAGGGAACTTTAGGATGAGTGATGAAATGCTCATATCTGCAACTTTGTTTTCAGGGACCTTTGGCTGCTTAATTGTATAATGAAACATTTAGTAAATGTATTCCGACACTGAGAGAGATCAAAAGTTGTAAGAAAACCTTTTCAACTGTCGAATGATTTTTTTACATTTTTTACACTCACTTCTGGATTTGGGGTTCCAAGGGAACTACAGGACAAGTGATAATTTGCTCTTAACTGCAACTCTTTCTGGACATGTGAGCTTTTTCAGTTATAGTTATCTAACGGGATATTTCTATATGACCTTGGTTTAATAACAGTATGTTTACATTAATGACATTTATGTATTATTTGGTGTTTAACAACTAAATATGTGTGTACAGAGCAGATAAATCAACAAAAGATTCTTCCTTTAACCCACCAATGCATCATTTTGTATAGCAATATCCTCTCTTCAAATAAGCACAGAATATTTTGGAACATGACTGTATCCATTCAAGGATAAAACCTCCTTTGTATGCAAATTCAAGGGAAGGAATATGAATGAATTGAAGATAGAAAGATATTTTCAACCTGACACACAAATACATATTTCAACTACTTTCTCCTTCTGAAACAATCCCTTAAAACCAAAAAAAAGCAACAGATATTTATATTTTAATTGAATGGAAGTGTTATTTGCTGGTAAACCATCAAGGAAAGTTAATGCTACATTTTAGCCCTTTAGGCATGATAAAATGAAGAAAAGGATGAGTATTCTTGCTGGTAAAGACAGCACATTTGGTTTTTACTTCTTATACTTTTAATGGAAATCCTGCTGGCTTTTCCAGGCTGCAGAGTGAAGACTGACAGATGTTTCTTAGTTATGCCTGGGGGTCCTTCAGCCACTGAAGATGCAGAAAGGTAAAGAAGGAACATGTCAAAGGAAGTCAGCAGGATTGCAGATTAAAGAATCCTTTTAGGAAGAAGACCTAAGGACAAGATTCTGAGGATTCATCTTGTGCTGCATTCTTCTGTCTACCCTTATGAAAGAACACAATGGTGTGGGATGGTAACAAAGCAAAATACAGTAAGTGCATAATAAAAACTATCAAATGGATACAGGACACTTACAAAAAGAGTACTGTAAAGGATGTAGACTACCAAGAAAAAGAATCAAAATGAATTAATGGAAACAATTATATAAATAATGTTGGAAGAAAAGAGAAGCAATATCTAAAAAATGTTGCACTGATCGTCTGTGTTATATACAGTGATAAAATATTGTTATTAGGGGAGTTCTTCTGAATTGTATTTTTACTTTTAAATTAGTGGAAAGATTTGAAGAGAATACCTTCTGTTTATTTATTGTTTATTATTGTCTACTTATTATTTAGTAGAACTTACAATTACAATTAAAAAAGACATTGTTATCCAGGGAATGTATTGTTTAACCCAACCTGCTTTACACAAACACTTAGAATCCTCTTTGTATGAAGTCTCCCAAATAAATTTCATTTGGACAGAACCTCTTTACACCTTATCTTCCTTTGCAAAATAATCTTTACTCAAATATGAATTTAAACCATAAGATTATTCGCTCTGCTTCAATACTGTTATACATACTCAAACCCTTCCACTGACTAGATGATTGTAACAGGAACACCACAATATAATTAGTATTGTTTGCACATAATTATAATAGTGGATTTACAACCATGTTTAAACAGTCACACTTTAATAAATCCACTAAACACATCCTTTGCTAGTAATCCTTTAAATTTATACTATAGGAAACAAAAATCTGTGATTGCTGTAAACTACCTTTCTGCTCTATATAATGGGGAATAATAAGCATACACAGTCATGGATGTGCTCAGCTCCATTTAATAACAAACAGCCGTTTGCCTGAAAGTTAAAGAAAATACACTTCTGCCTAAAATGTATTTTCGTCTAATAATGTATATACAATTATACAAGAAAAGAAGGTAACACTGCATCATATCTCTGCACTAAAAAGCAAGCCTGCAGACTTCACCCTGATGAATGGTTCATCAGTTGCAGTATCTGAAAATGGAATTCATGACTCGTAGTTTATTCAAAGTTGTAAATTTATTCCAGATGTTTAACTTTAGATCTTAATTCTGGTTAATAATTCTGACCTCTTTTTAGAAGGTAAGACATTGAGAAGTGCAGCCTCAGCACCATACGGTCAACCATATGGTGTTTTTCCTTTGAGTTTTGCAAAGGAAGTGGGAGTTCAAAATTCCTGCTCCAGTAGATGTTTCTTTGGATGAAGTAGGTTTGTGCTTGAGATAGGAATTCAAATGTAACATTCACGTAAATGTGCTGCAGTGGTGCAGTGACATAGACCAAACCAGTACCAGTGGTACAAGTCAATCACTGATCCTGGTGTGGAGTTTAGAGAGGCATTCCCGCCCTCTAAAACTGTTATTACAATCCCTGGTCCTGGTGGAACACTGTCTCTTTTGGTTTTCATTCCAACTGAGGTCTGTATCAACTGTGCTAATTGATCCCTTTAATTGTTTGAAGATCTAAAAGCAAATGTGTCCCTAAGTAGAACATAAGCCCGTAATTAAGCCTTCAGCTGGAGCTAAAACTAGAAGATAACAGTGGTCCCCTGTGACCAGGGTTGGGAACAACCATTTAAAAGTCAAGAGTGTAACTTGTCTCAGAATACCAGAGAACCTGTTACATTAATAGCACTCTTCCTGTCTCTAATGAGCCTTGAAAACCCTTATGCATTTAACACAATATAGAACATCATTACCCAGACTTTTTTTGTTAAATTCTATGATCACTCAGAAAATATCCTTGACACTGCATGAATTTATATAAAATGTGAGTGCAAGTCTATAAATTTGTAAAAGCAGAAGACCATCCATTCATTTATCTTCTAACCACTTCATCCAGTCTAGAGTTGCAGGGGAGCCAGAGCAAATGCCAGCAGGCACAGACAAGGTACACCCTGGTCAGGACACCAATTCATTGCAGGGCACAGAGACACAAACACAGACAAGTACACATCCCCAATAGGACAATTTTCCCAGATGCCATCTAACTTACTGTATCTCTACAGTATTATAGTGTATAAAACATAGCACTCAGAGGGAAGAAGCAAGAGCATAGAAGCTCCAGACAAACAGCATCCCAGGTCTGGAATTGAACCCTGGGCTCTAGCTCTGTGAGGAAGCAATGCTCACCACTGTTCCACTGTACCACCCAAAGCAGAAGACATTTAAATTAATAAAAAATGATTGACATATTCCAATAACTGCATAACCAAAATGTTTGGATTTCATCAACATATTATTAATAGTTTTATTTAAGGGAAAATAAAGTCAAGTATGGCACACTTTTCTGCTTGCAACGTGAATAGAATGCACATCTTAAAATTCCTGCCTGCATGTAATGAACCATAACAAAAGCTGCAGGATATATAATATATATGTGAAATCAACATTTCCCTAATTAAATTGCTAGAAATCTGAATTCTGAATAGAGCTGCAAAGCCTGCAACTGAACTAAGGGGTTCTTTTTCCAAATCAAGCTAGAGTAAGTGTCTGAGATAATTACAAGTGTTGAGATCACAGTCATTTTTTTTTCCAAGATCATTGTCTGTTTTTCGCCCTTTGAAATCTGTATCAATTAAGTTCTGAAATAAATATTCTTGAGTAAAAAAAAAAAGTTTCACAAAAATAAATAAAGGCTTTGGCCAAAGGAACACAGAGCACTTCTGAAATATGATTTAATTACTGCATACAGTGTATTATATTGAATTGGCTATTATTTCTTTACCACAATACAATGCACCATGACTTGTGTCCAAATGACAAAGTTTTTGGAAAAAAAGATTCACCAGCGATATGCAGTGAACTTGAAACTTCTAACAGAGACTCAGAGACATGTAAAAGTTTGATTTTGGCCAATAAAGTATTAAATTAAATTCCCGATTAATATTTACTTATGATTATATCTGAAGAGATTTGTTAGAAACATGTTCTTGATCGATCTACTTCTATATATTCTGACTTTGGAAGTTTTTTTAATTTATGAGGAGTGAAGACAGCTCAATTACATTTTTTTAAAGTAATAAAATGCAAGAATCCCATTGAGAAATGCTGAAAAAGTTTTTCAGGATCCCACACCATTGAAATCCAAAGTACCTGTCCATGATATGAATTGTGCAGTGTGCTAAAAGACAATCTGTTCTATTAAAAATATTGAAACAAATACACCATTAAGACAATACATTTTTTCAGTTTTTTAATCAGCCTGCAAACCTCAAAACGGAATCTAACAACAGACTGATTAACCAATAAACAGAATCTCAGCTGCATTACTTTAAGTATTACGTATATAAGAAAAATATAAAATTCAGTTCAACATTAAAAAATATTTAAGCTTCCTTTGTTAAACTGCAAACATTTTTTCAAACAGATCCTAAAGTCATTTCTGATATCATCATTAAACCACAGAAAATACTCCTATGGATAATGCCAATGTTGAAAAAAGAATTTCTGAACCAACTTTTAAATTATGGCTTTAAGCATTTTTTCTGATAAGGAATGCATCTTCTCCTTCCCAATAGGGACAAATACCCAAATATCAAACAAAGATAATTACACACATAATAGAAATAAATGTGAAATACATACAAATCCTTTGCCCATGGTCAAATTTATTTTCTAATAAACACCCTTTAATCTGTACAGTATCATTAATTGTAATACTGTATGGTGTCAGGTGATAATTGTGCAATGTGATGTGCTTCTTCTGGATGAGATGTTAAACTGAGATCCTAAAGACTTGTAGTAATTAAAGTATCCTATTTCAGAATGACAGATGCACTAACCCACATACACTGACATCACATTTGTCGATCTAAATTTTATTCTAGACTTTTGTTGACCTTGAATTTTCTCAGTCCTGCACCTTATCTGTGGTATAGTGAATTTCTAGTGCAAGTCAACTACTAAAAACTGCCCCAGCAGTTGCTACACTTGAAAGGTGTCTTACCATTGTCACGGATCAAGTAATAGGTTTAATAGGTTTCCATGCTGAAAAAAAAAGAAGAAAGAAAAAAGATGAAAGAAAACACAATGTTTCGGCCATAGAGCCTTCTTCAGGTGGTCTTCACTTGTTCCTTTGCAGCCTATGCATGCTGACACAGCTACCCACCTGAACTACTACCATTGTCATGCCCAGTACACCTAGAGGGCGCTCTACTTCTCTTGTGTTCCTAGTTCCCTGTGATTATTCATGTCTTCCTGGTGTGTCTTGTTGTGTAACCTATTTACTTCCTACTTTTGCTCTGCTCCTCGCTCAGCATTGAGGTTCAGATGTTGTGAGACCCGCCTGGTCGCACCTGGTCGCACCTGGTCGCACCTGTCCATGGCCTGAGGGCATAGGTTTCTATATGGCATTTCCTGAACAGCTGAGTCCGGGCATTCCATGGTTCGTCCTTTACAACATCCCTGACAACCACTCTCTAAATTGCTTAAGGGTCCTTAAAGGATGAGAAATGCTGCAGGACTGCAAGGTAATGTTATTGTTAAAAATGATTAATAATTATTATAATTTTCTAAAAATGGGGATAGTAATATTAATGGATTATCTGAATTAAGTTACTCTGACATAACCCATTACTTATAATACAGCACATAATTACTTATAATGCAACAAAAATAATTGTACATTTTTTTTTACAAAACCCAAAGTCCAGCAGTGTATGTCTGCTGTTGCTCAGGGATGTGCATGAAGAAGAAATGGCTACTGCAGTCCAATCACCAATTATGAAATTATATGACAGGTCCACAGTAAAGCGTATCCCAACAGCACATTTCGAAATAAAATGACAGTGCACTGCTATAAATATGACACAGAGCTACAGTAATAACAAAGAAGCAGATTCAGAACAAGCTGGGATTTTGGCTTTTTCTTCCATAGGTTTCACTTCACATTTTGAATAACCTGCCAGCTGGCTGTCTTTAAGATTATTTAACACAACAGGCTTAGCTTCTAGATTCAGCATGTCTTAAAGAACGGAAGCAAGTAAGGGAATTAGCTGAGGATGAGGTAAGACTTGAATAAATTGTGCACAGTGAGAACTGATTCTCTGTATAGGATCTACTTACTGAAAGTGAATTCACAGAAACACTGAAACAGCAACCTGACACTGCGGGACAATACAAAATTATATAAAAGAATTCCTTCAGTTCTTTCTTAGAAACTCTTTCAGAGAGCCTTAAAAATCAGCGACCATTATTCTTAATTCAGAGCCATTTGTGGCTACTGCTGAATAAAGTCCTTTACATTAAAAAAGAATATCTTACAAACTTGAAAAAGGCATGCAGGCAGAAAAAAAGCTTGTGGAAAGATTTGTGAAGAATTTTTAAAATTGAAAAGGAAATAAAGAATCTAAGCGAACAACTGCCTACTTTACAGCCTTACAAGCTTAGTTTAGCATGCTGAAAGTTCAATGTCCTGTCATCCAGGAACTAATTTATCACCAGGAGATTCTAAAACTCAGGTGCCAAAAAGTATCATAAGGTGTTGAAAGTTGCCTTGTGAAGGTAAATCTGATCACATCAAGACATGTCTGAAGTTGTTAAATCAGATTTCTATTTAAAAAAAACTCATGAAAACATCCCTCACAGCCCAAATTAACCTTTTTACTGACCAGTAGTCTGGAGAAAAACCCTCCAGATAGACAGCCATCACTAGCAATGATGCATATTCACTTTATCAGTCTTCTTATTCTTATCATCATTTCTATGCATACAGTACCTGTATGTACAGTAAAGCCTTTCTTAAAAGAAAAGAAACAATAAACGTACATTTCCAATCCCCCCAAAATTAAATGTTTCAGATTATAGTACATGAGCCCAGACAATTATCATTCAACACTGAAATATTTACAAAGACAATAACTAAAAACCTTGTAACTTTTATCATATGTGGTTATTTTCATCACTGATTTTATCATTATGCATGAGTTGATTGCATATCTGAAATTCAACTGGTAGAAGATATACTGTAGCATCAGGATGGAGGATGGAGATACAGATGGGTATTGTGCCTCGGTTTTTTTTTAGTTAAGAGTTAAGAGGAGACAGAACAGGACAGGCAGAGCCTGTTGGAGAAACAGGAGCAAAGTGTTTGAGAATGGTCTGAGATCATTGCCGAGAAGCTGACAGAGGGGAGGGTAGAGAGAGAGAGAATGAGATTGTTTTCCTCAGGGAAGGCAGAATAAAGTGCCAGAACTTAGGAGCTGTAATCTCAGAGACCTGTAAAGTCTACACATTTTCTTTCTGGTGTTTATAGACATGAAAGAGTGTTTTGTCAGCAGGTAGGTGAGTTGTGCCAGTTTACCAAATGTGCTCAATCTGAATGCAAAAGGCAGTTTTGGTTTTGTTTGGTTTTATTTCTATTCTGAGGGATGTGAACTGCTGCACTTTGAAAAGTCTCAATAAAGAGTTTATTTTTTGTTTACTCGTGTTTCAGCACGTTTTTTGTGTGTGTTAGATCCTGCCTGTTAACAGTGACCCAGATATTTCACCCCCCGGGACATCAAAACAAGTGCATGCTATAACTTAATCATCCACATATACAGCATTCAGAAGTTTTAATATTTTAAGTACTTACTATAAGCAGATCACATAGACTCTTTAAAGGTTTAAACAAGCACACCATTCCTCATCTCACTTGGGAAGACCACTAAGGTCCTACTTTTGTGGGGAAAAACATGCAAATAATCAGAGCCTTTGTACCTTGTCATTCCACAGTTTGGGCAACAAATGCGTGAACCATGTAACACACAATGGAAGAATGTTGTTTTACCAATTCAAAACAATTCAGCATGTTTGATTGTGTACAAGGCCAAAGATCATGTGACGATAAATGCTGCCAACAAAGAGAGTGGTTTGAAGAAATCAGTGTTGCAGAAAGAGCATTTCTTAAATTAATAATGACAGATAGACGAAGATATGATATGACAGAAGGCTCCACAGCCAAAACTTTGTGTTTTTCTTCTTTTTTTAGCATTGAATAAACCTATATTTGTTCCTTTGCAGCCTATTCATGCTGACGCAGCTACCTACTTGAACTACATCAGCAAACTTTTGCTATGACATCCTATGTTTTCTGCTAATTTTTTTCTAGATCTACTGTATTCCTCATTCCTCTCCTCCTCCCTAGTCTAATTGCCCTTTTCTCACCAAGCCAGCATTCCGTCTCTTCACAGCGATATGTTCCAAGGCCAGGCTTTCTAATGACCTCTTATTCCTTTACAGATGTTGTCTTTACAATATAATTCGTAAAGGATTTCATCTGAAATTTAACACTTTTTCCTTTGACTCTGACACCACCACAGTATAAGCAATAGAGTTCCACCCACTTTGAACATGAGTTATAATTACTGTACCTCTCTTAGTACTAATTCTCACAACACTCCATTCTCTGCAATGCATCCTCATTTCTAAGCAGGTCATCGCTGCAATTTATGGTTTCTGTAACACATCCATGTCCAGAACAACAAAATTGAGTAGTATTTAAAATATAATTGGTGTCTATAAGAGATTGACTGCTTGTTAACAGTGTTAAAATGATGAGAAACAAATAATTTAAATAGGGTTACAGTACTCATATCAAGGGCAAACCTCCAATCCACTTAAATTTGCTTTTTTCTAAAAAGAGATAAAAATAGAATAGTTTTTATTTAATTGGCAAAAACTAATGATTTAGTATCATAGTGACCAGCACAATTATTAGAAATTTTACTGCCAGTTTTTCAGAACTGGAAATCACATCATGAAAATGGGAATGTCCTGTAACTACCTCTCACAGCATTTCCCTTTGACACCCTCATAAATATATTGAATCCTACTATGCTGTAAAATGTTCTCTCTGTATTATCACGTGGCTAAAATTGACAATTAGGAAGAAATACATAGCTTCCCCTCAGGCTAAGCTGGGCAGGAATAGGTTAATACAGGTGTCTATTTAGAAAAGGCTGACACCAGTGATAAAGTAGGCTCTTGCTCTCCAGAGTGGCACTATCAGTAGTATGGTAGAGCAAATGCTAGCAGAAGCATTTGGCCCAATCAATGACACAATCCGTGAGAAAAACACAATCTTTTGCTCTCTCAGACAGGTTTGCGCTGCTCAGGTCAAGATAATGAAAAAGCTTGCTGGCTATGTTGACACACACAAAGCAGAACTGCAACAGGCTAAAAAAGACTTTAACTACTATGACCAGATGATTGACTTTATCTTCTGAAGTTATTTTACATTAAGGATTGGATATGTAGTGAGGGTTGCAATTATATGATCAATTCATATTTATTTCTCACTCTTTACTGTATATAATAGAGTGAGATTGGAATGCTAGTGTTTGAAATCACTGTGTGTTCATCAGTGACCTGTCTTGTGGGGTTAAGGCTGGAATGGCATTCTGTTAGAGGAAGAGTAGACTGTCTTGCTATTCATTGCTTTTCCATGTAGGGCTCTCCGATGGGTGGTGAAGGGGAGGTGTGCTCTCTGGTAGGAGTGGTGTACTGTCAAGCTTTCCATTTGATGTCTGTTTTGGATCACCTAAGAGGGTGGCACATGGGTAGGGAGAGCTCTGGTTAGGGAAGGAATTGCTGAGGACCCTTACTGTATTGGTATTTTGGTGTATTTTCTCTGATCTCCTGACTGTTTCTGTCTTTGAGTTATTTTCAGGATCAGAGCACTGTACTTGTATTCTTTCTTTTTTTGCAAATGTTTTTAACATGTCTGTTGTCTTTAGATTTGCAGTATCATGCATTTTTTTTTATCTGACCCTTGAATTTGTCTTCAATACAAATGAATAACTAAAATATCCTGTCCTGCAATATTCAGTCTATATTCTATTTGCAGTAATTTCTTTAGATTCTGTAAGGAGCTGAAGTTTATAAATGATATAAAACAACATATGAAAACACTTCACATTCACAGGCACATTTCTAAGTCTTGTCTATCTCCAATATGTCCAGTCACTTTGGATATAAAACCAGCTGATACAGGTACAGTATGCTCAGCTTCCTCTGAAAACTTCACTGACAAAACTGATTCTACCTGTAAGCATAGCAAACATGCTACTCGTAAGCATTTCACATAATATGATGGTGAAATTAATTGTTTTTTAGCATACTGTAGCTGAATTATAAGTACAAATTTGAAAATCTGTTAGTTTTTAATTCAGTGGGTGCAGCTGATCTTAGAGATTTCAAATGGGTTTTTGAATCCGCAGTGCTCAACATTATCTTGTTGGTTGTAAGATTCTAGGTTCTGTCTACCTGCTGAAATACTAAACTGAAGTATTGTAATTCCAGGCATTTTCTGAGATTTCCAATGGGAGCATCTAAGTTAAGGAGTCATCCGCATTGAGTAGGCAAACTGTTTCTCAACTAAACTCTCCATTATACAGTATGTATCATGTGCACTTCATTTTATCAGTGGAGAGCTTATACCTGTTCAGTGTATTGTATATAACAATAAAAATAAAGTATTTGCTTGCATACCAACTTGTAAAGTTTCCTTTTGTAGATTTAAAGAAATGTAAATGTAAATAGTATTTCAAAGAAAGCTTTAACAGACTGAAAAAAATATATATGTAGTTTAAAAATTTAGAAAGATTAGTAAAATCTTGTTTAACACAAAGCCTAAACTGCACAACAAATGCTGATTCCTTCTGTCGACTCAGATTTTAATGTTTACGAAAGCAGAAAGACCAAAAGTATGTCTTTTAGTTTAATTCTATCAGCCCTAGGTCAACTCAAATCTCAATGAATCTGTTTCATGTTTTAACCACTGACATTTCCTTTGGATTGCTCCGAAGAACGTCAAAATGACAGATGAGTTCAAAGCCTCAAAATCCTCTAAATTGCTTCTTGTGCACCACATACTCACATATGCACACAAAATGAGTTCACCTCAGAGAATTAGGTTATCAAAGGACCCCCGGAAAACCCCAAGGTAGAATATAACATCAGAAGTTCAGAGGTCACACTCTGATTTCTTATTTTTTCACCTCACAGTAATGTCCTTATAAATTGTACTGAGAATAGACATTCTTGATTACATTGCATCTTATAAGCACCTTAAAGAAACAGAATTGTCCCCATCTGATTTGATCTGATATATACTGTATATAGATATTTTTGAATGTTAATTAACATACTTTTCTGCTTGGCTTTTTGGCTTGAATTCTCTTTCCATTGGTAGAAGATGCTTAGATATTGTATGATATTTTGACATAGAAATATTGTCGAAACATATACTGTATAAAAATTATGTGTTTTAGAGGAAAAAATAGAATGATGTAGTTTAGCCCTAAAATGTTAATTTTATGCAAAATAATCTAGCCTGGCAAACTGTTAAGGCCTCTAAGAAACCCTGTGACTGGATACCCAAACTGAAAAATTCTGTAAATGCACACAGTCATTAGAAGTTTTAAAGTGATCCTTTACAACTATTATTCCTCTAATCACTTAAACACTTGTAAGAAATATAAGCTGTTAAAGAGACAGAGTATAAATAATTATACTCTTGTTTACCAGTCTCACATATTTAAGAAAACCAGCATCCCTATCTAGGTAGTAACCCTCCCCTTCATTAACAAACAGAACATAGGGAATCCCTAACCTATGGACCTATGGAGTAATGAGTTCCAAATGTCCAATGTCAGTGATATTTTTATACCTACACCTGGTCATCTCCTATTTTGTCTTGTAACAAAAACCTCATTTGACAAATAACACACAACAATTATTTGTATGGTTATTTATTTAAATTAAATCAGTCAGTATTCAACAAAAAAGTAATTGCACCCTTTTGTCCTTCCAATACCATCTCAATCAGGTGGATGCTGCACATTGGTGGTGGTGGAGGGGAGTCCCCATTACCTGTAAAGCGCTTTGAGTGGAGTGTCCAGAAAAACGCTATATAAGTGTAAGCAATTATTATTATTAATTATTATTAATTAAGAGGGTATGTAGAATCAGGTGCATAACTGCATACTGTAGATTCCAGTCTGGTCAAAAGGAATTGTTAGCAGCTTCAATACATGCTTTTATAGAATTCTACAGTAAACAAATGGGAGGCTTGGCATCAACTGCCTCATGTATTTTCAGATTTGTATTAATTGTGGAGGTAAAGTTGTGTTAAAAGTTTTAAGTATAGAATTTTGAGGTCTTTTTTATATAATTTGTCCATTGTACAGGGACAAGAGTCAAGTCTGCCTTTGAGTAATAAAGTTAGTCTTGGATCAAGCCAGGAACATCAGTTCAAAGAGATTCAGTTCAGCTTTGAAAATGCTCTCTGGGAAGCACCTATGGATTGCTTTGGGAACAATTTAAATCAGAATCTGAAGTTTTGAAACCTTTCTAACTCAGCCTCAAAGCTATCTTAAATGACTTCATTTTTGATGAAGAAAAAACAGCTTCCAAGGGGATGTTAGGGATTTGGAAAAAATTCAAATCTTTTCCAAAGAAAACTACAATTCTTTAGTTTTTAACCAGTTCAGTTTTTAACACGCTAAATGGATTTGAAAATGTAACATGTCATACCACATCTGGTATGTCACATATTGACATGCCAGACATACCAGATGTCAATATGTTTTTTGATACTTATAAAGTCAGGCAAAGTAAGGAATTTGCCATATATACAGTAATTTAGCATAATACAATAATTTCCCCTTACTTTAATTTTTAATCTATAAACACCATCATGTTGAATTTTATCACGCCTGCATGACTTTAAAGTTTGAAATACTATCCTGTATCAGCAAAGTCAAAACTCATTATTGCTTTATAGTCAACAAATTTGTAATTGTGTCATACGTTTTATATGAATGACAAGTACAATGCAATGTTTTATTGTAATGTAAATCATTGCATACGATCATATTATTGTAGATCAAAAACATTCAATTTATTGATTTCAAGTAATTGTAGGTATTGAGGCATATTTACTAATTAAATTTAAGAGTGTGAAATTCAGTATTTGGGTACATACTGTATTGGTCCCTTTGAGGGAATCAATGCATTGAGTGCTCAACCCATTAAATTTATATTGTGTAATCATTTCAATGCTTTGCCATATCCATTTTGAGTCCTTGCCTATTCTCAGAGTGTCCTGACATCAGTTGTTTTGTAAACAAAGATTAAAATCTTCAGATCAACTTGAACAGGTTAAGATTCTCAACTTTTTAGCTCCTCATTAATTTTGTGGGTGCATCGGTTGCATATTTTGTGTCATTGTCATGCTGTGTGGTGAAGTATGATTATTCCTCATTATGAATTATGAGTATATCTTCATAATCTGACTTTCTGACTTTCTGTAAGATCAGTGTGTCTGAGTGAGCCAGTTCCAGAGAATTATATGGATGCCAAGGTCATGACATTACAGTACCTACAACATGCTTCAGAATTACAAAGAGTTTTGGAATAGACAAAACCAAGAAATGTTTATCAAACTTTACATCATGGAGACAGAAAGGAATTAAAGATGCTCCAAAGAACACCAACTCATCTATGAAGAAGTGAGAACATGCATGGTATTTGTCGGACTCCTATGCTGATGAAAATTCATAACTTGTTCATCATATTTCACACTCACATCACTCATGACATTGAGTGATACCACTGTCTGTAGGGTCATACACCATACGTTTTGAAGGCAGTATAGATAATATGATTCTGCTAAAAAAGGACATGTATTCAGTGTGAAATGCACTGTGATGTCTATATGTCTGGTTCCTACTAGGAGAAGAAAAGTAAATTTGATTATACCATATTATTAAATACATTGAATGAGCCTGCTTAAACCATCAACCGATGTGATGTGCAAATTGTCCTATCCCTGTGTAGAATGTTTTAAATGAATTATTCTATATATACTGTATCATATAAACACTATTGTGCTGATAAGTACCATAATTGTCCTACCACCAAACTACCAAGCCAAATGGATTTTAAAACTGTTTATTGAAATGTGGCTGCAAAAACATTTCACTGCATCCAGCAAAAACCTAGCATCCCCCAGTGATAAACAAGCCATGTACACACATACACAGTCTGTCATTTATAGTACAAAACTTCAGTACAACCAGACTCTGGTCTTGATTGTCTCCTGCAAGTACTAGACATACAAAGAATAAGAGCAACACATACTTGAAAATACAGGAAAAATGTAAAGCAATTATTAAATTATCATCAAATTTTTTACATTTACTTTAATTATTTGATTCATCTACATTGCAATTTCAGTTTGGTAGTCCTTTAGAATCCTAGGATTAAGACGCCGATTTTAAAGACTGGTTTGGTTATCTAACATGTTTAAAAGCAAGACTACTGTTTTGTGGCTCAGTGTTTAATCTGACTGACTGGGACCGTTATAGTCAAGTGACAACTGGATATTGCAAGGCAAGAATTTCTGGAGATCAGAAATATTTTCTCCATGCTGGTTTTTAAATATATAAATATAATTTAAAATATGTCCTTTTTACAAACATAACATTTATGTCAACAAATGAGCCTGTCTATTTCTAAAATTCTAAAAGCATGCAGGAAAGCTATTAGAGTTGAGGAGTGAGAAAACATAATGTCTGTTGGTGATTCTTCAGATGGCCTTTCATAACGCAGTACAGTAGGGTCTTGACATTTATGAATTTGATTATTCATGATTCAGTCTGTCTGAAGGGGTCTTGTTTGGAAGAAGAACGGAGTGGGATAAAGCACAACTTTCAAATTAGTCAGTCATCTTCCTGTAACAGATTTATTTTTCAGATCAGTTGCAGATCAGAAGCTTCTGGGGATTTTTTCTGGAATAGCTGTGCCCTCACAAACGATTCACACCATCCAGGTGCAGATTATTCAAAGGCTGTCTCATATAGGCCTAAAATCTGAACTTGAAGGTAAGGGCCAATCAAGGACATTTACCTTCTTATTGTTAAGCCCTCCAGTACAGCTTTGAATCATCTTCCTTAAAACATGAATTTCTTTACCAGTTTCATACCCGAAGAAGGCTCCACAGCCGAAACGTTGTGTTTCTTTTCTTATCTTTTCAGCATGGAATAAACCTTTACTTGTTCCATTGCAGTCTGTGGATGCTGACGGAGCTAACTGTTATGTCAAGCCCCCGGAGAACTCACTGCCTGTAAGAGTGGGCAGGTAGGATGTATGGATCCTGTGCAGGATTCAAGAGAGAGAACACTAATCCAAATCACTAAGCAAAACGTAAACCAGGAAGCAAGCAAGTAGGTTGAAACATGGGAAAGACAACCAGAAAGCAACAATCCAAAATGCAAGACAAAGTTGAAAATGAGGGGCAGGCTAGAAGATCAAATACCAAATGGAGACTAGTAAGGAAATAACTTGCACTTGGGAGCTCTAGGGGAATCTGCAATAGTGAGTGTGGAAGTGAGGAAAGACGGGAACTAAAATAGTGGCGTGATTAAATGGCGATAGGCAGATTACTTGCGACGTGAATGTTTGTTAAACACAGCGCATGTGGGGATACGAAATGGGACAGAGACATGTGTGGAAATCGTAACACCATCCTTAATCAACTCCTTCACATTCCAGTGCAGTTTCCAAATAACTAATCAGACACACCTTCTTCCACCTGCCTACTTAAACCAACCTGACACATGACTCCTTGCTCATTATTGGGTTACACCTAGCTAGAGCTGCACTGTTCCCTGTTCCCTGTTCCCTGTTCCCTGTTCCCTGTTCCCTGTTCCCTGTTCCCTGTTCCCTGTTCCCTGCTCCCCGTTCCCCAGGATTTCTAGGTTTTTGCTCTGACCCCTGGCTTTGTCTCTGACTTCTTCTTCTGGATCTCAACTTGGTTATCGTGGATTTACTGGTTTTTGACCCTGGCCTGACCTCCTGACCCACGTTTTTGGATAAACTCCTGCTGGTACTTTTGAGTTCAGAGGATTCTGCTGAAGGTCTTCCACACCGTAACAGCTACCTACTTGAACTTGCATGTTTGCATCAAATCTAAAACTTTTCATTTAGACTAAAGGGTTCAAAGGAAGTTTCATTTCACACCTCTCTACACCCATTCTGACTTCACACCTCTTGATTGGCCTCTCTTTCTGTCCCCTGCTCCCGCCTCTCACTCCTCCTCCCTCCCAACCTTTGTTCTCCCACTACTTTACCTTTGCCTACTGCCCTGTCTCTCTCACACCTGAAGAAGGCTCCACGGCCGAAACGTTGTGTTTTCTTTTTCTTCTTTTTTTCAGCATGGAATAAACCTATTACTTGTTCGTTTGAAGCCTATGCATGCTGCTACACAGCTACCCACCTGAACTACGTTATGAGATATTTATCTAGTTAAAGGAGAAGTGTATTCTTAAATTGCCACCCTGGGGATGAATAAAGTCCATGTGTATGGCAAACACTTTACTTAAACACGTTTTTCAAAACAATAAGTAAAGGAAACAATTACAGTTCACGGGGTATCGAATAGCTGTGACGTAACTGATATCATGAAAACACTGATGTTTAAGATCTTGTGCAACTTGTCAGCCTCATATCTAGAAGACACTGACAAACACAAACATCTCATAAGAACTTGTGGGAAAAGTAACCAGTGATGATAAGAGGCTCGCAAGAAATCTGCAACTGTCTTTTTTGGGGATGCAGTCTAACATGATGAGTGTGTATTACAAAGTATATGTCACGCCCTCTGCAGCCAGAGGGCACCCCTTCTCTGTCCTGTCCCTAGTTTCCGGTCTGCTGTCCTTCCGGTCCCTCTCTTTCCCTTGGGCTTGCACTCTGTCCTCGCTCAGCAGTGACGTTCGGATGTCCTGAGACCCGCCTAGCACCAGGGTGCCCCACGTCCACTCCCTGAGGGCATAGGTTTCTATACGGCATTCCTGAACTCTTTGCACTAATGAGCCCGGGCCTTTTTCCCATCTCGCCGCTACGCATATGGGTCTTTTTCCGCTCTCCTACTCCCCACAGTTAGTCCCTTTGGACGTCCGTGACAGTATAATTGTGTCCATCAGCTTGTGCTTAAACTGGAAGGAGGACAGACCAGAAGACGTCTATATAGAGTTGGGCAATGAGAGTAATGTCTCACAACAACATAATGTAACAGCAGGTTCTGATAGGAACTGAGAATTAATTGTTCTCCAAACTTTCACTCTCTCCCACACCAAACCTCTCATTCAACAGTTTAGAAGTTCAGTGCAAATTATTTTCCTGGGTATAAATAAATGCAGAAATAGCCAAAAGCAAAACTGAGATTAAACCTTATGTCATAAATTAAAATTTCATATTTCAATCTTCTGTGACCAAGGTTATCTTAAATAGTTTCCCAGCATTATCAAAGAAGATGATGAAGAGTAAGGATTTGGCAAAGACAAGGCCTATAGCACTGAAGACTGTAGTCTGGCACATGTTGTAATGCTTGTGCAGTTTTTATATATATATAAAGAGCTTTTAATTTTGTTTTCTCCAAATTAATAACTGCTTTGTCAGTTGAGTTGGCTTTCAATTCCCATACTATACTGATGTTAATGTAACAGTACTAAATACTTTCATAACCTGTGATATTAATATTTATATACTGATTAAATAATACAGCAAATACAGAATTACAAAGAAACCCTTTAAGCTACTTATGCTGGTTTGATTAAATGTAGCTTAGTAGAATATCGCATGAAAACTATACAACACAACACTTTTTACTTACTGTATGTTCAGTCTTGGAAATCCCTTGCAAAAATCCCTGGAATAAAACCTAAGGAAGAAATTGCAACATTAAAATAAATGTCTGTAGTATTACACAATAAGACATGGAGCAAGTCACAAATTAAGCTTTAGAGAAATGTTGGTGAAAATGTGTCACTTTTAGATTTTTCATTTCAATATTAACAGTTACTCTATAAAATGTTAATGTTTTTTTAATGAAATAATACAAACTGGCAAACCTCTTTATTTGGCATCTTAGGTGTTTAGATTTTTTTATTATCCCCAAAATCAGATAATACCCTGGCATGTGATCTCTCTACATTGAAGTTTGCTCTGCTGTATTTAATTCCTCAGCCTGGGTTTCTAATTTATAAATCAAAAGAAAGAGATCATTACATGATCTTCAGTGATGCAGCATTTGCCTTATGTAAAGCAAATCTCCGGGCCAGACGTTCTTGCAAATCTCCTTTTAGATGATGGTAATTCTGAAGGGATTTACTAGTTTGCACTTTAACATTTGCCTGAGGATTTAGCTGTTCTCACACTACATGACTATAATGTAAAGACATAAGACACCCATTGGTTTTACATCTACCATTTCTGATGAAGAGGAAAATGAAAAGCAGGGCCACTGAGCTTTTGATATTGTGTGTTACTTTGGTGTCTTTTTCTGAGTTTTAGATTTCTACACTAAGCATGTTCAAACAAAAAGAATGTTATTATTTGTAAGTTTTTTTTATGGAAACAGAGTGTACCTTTCACAAGTTTGCAATAAAAGGTATGCAAGACATGTTTGCAAGTGCCTGGAAGAAAACATGCAAAAAAGAAATGTACATTCAATGTCATTATTACCTTACAGTCTGAACAGTGGTAAACATATTTGTCTTTAATACTTGGATAAGTTTGACTGTATTCAAGAAAATTCCAACTGTTTTGTTTTTTATGAATTGTAAAGAAACATTTCAATTCAATGTTTTATTTTTAATTAAATACCAAATACTGTACAAGGTGTTTGCTGGATGTCATTATATACTGTATCAATGGTCCTCAGAAATAACTTTGTGGTTGCAAATTTATGAAAGTTTCTTCACTATTTTTACTGTGCCTTCATGTACAGTACTTCCAGTTATATCACAAAAATATTCTCACCAGGCAGTGATTTATTACAGACATTCATGCTTTGCAAACCCAAGTGCTACTGATTTGATTTTACTAAACTTTTTCTTTTCCGTTGTCACATTTCTCATTTAATCTGCTTTAAGTAGGAGATATGTTATACAGTATTTCCAGACAGCGACATCCTCACTCACCTTCACAGCTGATAGGAGACTGGAAAAAGGTTCCATTTTCCATCGCAAATAGGAAATCAACAAGTTTGCATGATGGTTAGTTCACTTTCAATTCTTGGGGTCTGGCCTCAAATCAGTACTAAAGTGGTCTTTTCATGTTTCTGTGAGTTTCCTCTGGGTATCTCTAAATTGTCTCTGCATACTTGTGTTTGTGCCCTATGATGGACAGGCATCCTGCTACTCATTGCCTGTGTTTCCAGGAAAGATTCAGGGCTACAACAAACTTTCCCAGGAATAAGCAGTAACAGACAAATGGATGGCATTACTGAAATTAAACACTTTCTCATACTAAAAGGTCGGCATTTAGCAGATACTGTAGGTAGAAACTTTAATCCAATTTAGACCAAACCTATTTACTTTTTATAGATAATTTTACAGCCTGTGACAACACTTCCTTGTATTTTACAATTTTATATGAATTGTATGTTTGTAATATAAAATGTTTTAATAATATTAGTTGTTTAATATCATCATCAATTTCCCTTCAGGATCAATAAAGTGTTATCTATCTATCTTAACTACATTTGTTTTTTATAAGATTTATACATAGATGTACTGTATTTGAATAAGGTCATCAATGTTAAAGCAACATAATTCAGTTTTTGTTTTATGGCATTTGAGATTGGATTTTGTTATTTTTACATCCGATTAATTTTATCATAGAATATAATGTGTATCAGTTCTAAAACATTTAAGCTCTTTGAATTACTTTGTATTAATTAATCTCTCTTATGTGTATAGTTGTGGTCTAAAATGATAATACTTGTGTGTATTTACAGAAATGATATTATATTGTAAAGATACTGTAATTTAATGAACAGGTAAGAGTTTTTATTCTTGTCATGTCATGTCCCTGACTCTTTTTACAGATATATGAAGCACTAAAATCACTATCTTCAAAGTAGTGATACCAAAACTATTTTATTCGGCTGAGAAATCTATGATATCTCAGCCTTATGGGATAGTAAATCCTTAAAACTCCCTTGAACAATTGAAAGTGTCTATATTTGCAAAAACATCCAATCTTCTTACTTGAGCCTATATCTTTCAAGCTCCTTTTCCAATTTAGCTAATCACAGAATAAAACTTCAAAAGTTTCTGCTCAGATCCAATAATATAGAAGTTGGATCCTCCTACCAAGGCATAATATGTTATGTTGTTCTAGATGAAAGAGAACCAGTTGGAAAAGCCTGTTTGACTCAACATGTTTTTAAGAGAGATTTGAAAACTAGGACAGGCACAGCATTGCTGATGTCCCATGACAAAGCTTTCTACAGTCATGGGGCATAACAACTAAAGACCCTTACACCCTAGGGGAGTGATTTTCAAAGCTTAGAGAATTCTGTTGAGGAAATCTCCATACATAATATTCTGGAATTAAAACAAAACAAAAACAAATTATGTTTATGCCATATTTACATAAGCTCATCTTAGTTGAGCAAAACAGGCCATAAACTTAAGTAAAAAACATGTTGCCTTTAATGTTTCTGAATTTCACAAGGATGAATAAACTGGCATCAAGTTAGCAGTCAAAAACTGCATGTATACAGAACTGAAAAATATAGTCTAAATAAAGATTTTTTTTTAATTCCATTTAATTAGCAACTATGAAGTGTGTACTTTTTAACATAAACGAATAATTACAGGTAATTTTAGGTGTATTTCTGCCTATTCACTTAAAAAATAAATAAAACATGATTTGTTAATTTTGCTGTAATGGGATTACTTATTATACATTTCTAAGTGTTACTTAAATAATAAATATAAAAGAGATCCATTATACATTAATGGTTTATTGGTTCATATTTCAGTTTAGCTGCTTTAAAGTTAGATAACCTGAACATCACCATATTATTTCAGTATTTGTCTTCATGATTTTAACAGTTTTACTTGTTTTTCCTGTACTTCTCCCATAAGAAAGAAATCAAATGGGTTATTCCTGGTCCTGTATATGCGCATTGAATTAAAGTAATGAGCTCCACTGAGGCTAACTACTTGGGTCAGCCAAGAATAAAACAAAACAGAATGAATCTGAAATTTGTATTCAGCTCTGATAAGATGTGGTCTCTCAGTAATTTTCTTTAAATTTATTCACTAAATGCATCAGATAACAAAGAGTCTAATTGTCACTGTTCAACAATCTTCATTAAAGTACTCAGAGTGTATGATTGCTTTAAAAATGCTGTGATAGAGAACAAGTAATTCTAGCTTAAAACATTTTATAGTCATGAAAGCATTTCTCGGTGATGAGATCTTGTACAAACACAAGCAAGCACTCAGTCTTCTTAAAAAGACAGGCATTATGGGAGTTCTAAGGGAGACTAAGTATAAATTAATTTTCATGTGAAGATTAAAAAGCATTCTGTATATATCCAATCAATTGGAAATTTATAAATGCTGTAAACCTTTACTATTACTAATTAACCAAACATTTTGCCACATTAAGCTGACACCAACGACAGAATCACCAAGATCTTGAAAAACCAGTGAAGTTAAGCTTGCCAGCATTAATTTAAATTCAATCTTAAGAAGTAAATGTTTGCAAATATTTTCAATATTGCAAATATTTCAATAGTGACAATTCTCCACAACAAATAAATGTTACCAATTTTACTTGATGACAGGTCCCTACATATCCCTTCACACCAGGGATCAGCAGCTTGTCTGTACATAGAGATGCCTGTCTGTGGCAGGGGATATCAATGTCCACAGATGTCCAAGGGAGAGGCTGTACATAAGGAGATTAAATGTTTTCATGACATGTTGCCAGTGGATGAAAAAAAAAACACAACAGAAAGAAACTGTTTTTTTTTTTCATATTCCAATTTTTACTTGAAAGAAGAAAAAACATGGAGCGGATCAAGGAATCACATATAGTATAAAGTAAATCCTACTGGCTTGGAAGAAAAGATTTCCAAGATATTTGACTGAAGTGCTATAAATCCTGAAAAGGATTGATAAATTTTGTGCAAAACATTATTCCAAAACACTTCAGATCTAGATGTAATATAAGGTAGTTAAATGTAATTGCATAATTGTACTTAGTTCTATAATTTTGAAAACATTATACAGTATCTGTCTCATGGTAATATCAATGTCACATGGTACAAACTTGTACAAGCAGATCTTACTACTGAAAGAGTATAAACAACTGTACAAAGAAATAATGAAACTAATCTGAACATTATCACGCTAATGCTGCATTATATTCTTTTGTTGCTGCCAGCATTGCCTATCAAGGAATATACTAGCAGTAGACCGCAAATGACTACTTTCGACCTGTTGTTTGATAATGACAGTAGTAGTGATAGTCAGTCTGGGACAGATCCCATGACATGACATAATAGATGAAGTTCAACTTAGTACTTTTTCTATGAAAATACACGGAAGAAGTTTTAGGACAGTTCAGGCTCTGTTTTACACAGAGAGGATTTGGGAAGTCTACTGTCACCAATATCTAAATCGAAACTATCTTCTGAAGCAGTCCCTGGTTCTGTGTATAATGGGCAACACAGAAGTAAATGAAATGTGTAGGCATCCTCACACGAGGCACCAGTAAATGTAGGAGTTTTGTGCTTAACTGGAACAATTATTAATTGTGGCAGTAAGTCACAAAATGATTCTTTTTGATGGTATTAGAATCCAACCTTGCGGGATAACTTGAACAATGCACACACGGGTACTAATACACAAAAATGCATGTATTAATACATAAAATGTGCATATAAACATAACAGATCTTATCGTGAGGGTTGGCAGAGTACAAAAGGTATATACTCAATCACGACGAGTTACAAATACCAAGAGGACATACGTTCAGTATATCATTCATTTAGACCGTTTCGTAAATGAACTTGGATTACAACTTCTACACTAGATACTCAAAAGCAAGTACATAGAAATTAAATTGATATCTACTGGGGTTGAGGTAACAATTGAATTCTCGAGCTGTGATGCAGAATGTTGAATACTCATCCAATCT
This sequence comes from Lepisosteus oculatus, assembly GCF_040954835.1. Lineage (NCBI taxonomy): Eukaryota > Metazoa > Chordata > Actinopteri > Semionotiformes > Lepisosteidae > Lepisosteus > Lepisosteus oculatus. The sequence continues at coordinate 39,360,652 of NC_090696.1, read as the reverse complement.
CTGGGGATTCAGATCTCCTGCGGACACAAAGAACAGTGGCAGGCTTGTTGCTGTCCAATCGGCGCTCTCTGTGCCAGGCAGTGTGGTTGTGGCTTGCGACATGGTGGAAGAAGATTACTGCTGCGATGCGCTGCTGATGCTCTCTGAAGACCGGCTAGTTAGTTCTGGCTTACTAGCAAAGTTTGTGCACAGGAGAAAAGTGACTCCGGGTCCCAGCAGGTCAGGAAGAGGACTGGTTTGTTCCTAATGAAGCGCTAGTTCTGAATACTTAGATTCAGAGTGGGTTCACGAGGGCTAACCTCGGGCGGATCCTCTAGGTACACGCTGGCTACCTCCGTTTTCGACTCTTAGAACAAAGGAAAGTCTTGCACTCGGACACACTGGCTGTTACATGGTGGTCAAGGCTGAGTCAGAGGATGTTCAGGAGGAGCTGTGAATGTCCTGAAGGCGCTCAGAGTCTGAGAAATGTCCAGCAGGCACTCTGAAGGGCTCTGCACTGCCTGTTTTACCTGGAGGACCTACCGGTTGTTCATTGGTTGAATGTTTCATGGGGTTAACCTGCCCTACCAGTTCCTGATTGGATGATGATGAGTAACCATGCCCTATGACCTTAGAGTTGTAAACCAACTTTGAATAAGACTCTCCCTGAATCTCCCAGACTTTGAGGCGGCATTTGTTAAGTGTTTGATGTGTCTAAGCTTTGGGAGTTGTTCCTTATCAGGACACTCTATCAGCTAGAAAAACACCTTAATTGTGAACCAAATAGAACGGCCTCTCTATATCAAGCACCACTGAGATGAAGGAGAGAGAGGCTAGCAAGGGAGCAGAAAACTTAATTCCTGTACTTTAATAAGCCTGGCCGCTACAAATGTCAAGTACTTTAGTTTTCCTTCTATTATTTATACAGGTTTGCCCTATACTGTATATCAAGCAATACAGTATATACAGTCACGTGAAAAAGAAAGTAGACCCTCTTTCAATTCAATGGTTTTGCATATCATGGCATAAATAACAATCATCTGATCCTTACCAACTTCCATAATTAGACAAATCTAATCAGATAACAGACAACACATAACAGATTTCACTATGTTATTATTTGTTCAACAAAAAGTAAGCCAAAATGCAAAAACCAAGTGGGAAAAAATAAGTAAACCCTTACTGCTTCCATATTAATTAATTCAATTAAATGTATTTTTATATAGCACCTTTCACAACAAGGTTGCCCCAAGGCGCTTAACAATGCAAGTGAATTAAGAGGGTAATTAGCAGCCAGGTGCTGCTAATCAAATGCACTTGAGTTATTGATTATCAGGAAGTGTGACCACCTCTATAAAAGCAGAACTTTTGGCAGTTTGGTTGTCTGGAGCATTCAGGTGTGTGCTAACACCATGCCAAGGAGAAAAGACATCAGCAATGAACTCGGAGAAGCAATTGTTGTTGCTCATCAATCTGGGAAGGGTAATAAGGCCATTTCCAAACAAATATGAAATCCATCGTTCTACAGTGAGAAGGATTATTTACAAATGGAGAACATTCAAGTCAGTTGCCAATCTTCCCAGGAGTGGGCGTCCCAGCAAATTCACCCAAAGATCGGGCTGTACAAAGTTCAGAGAAATCGCAAAGAACCCAAGAGTTACATCTAGGGATCTACAGGCCTCGGTTAACATGTTAAAAGTTAAAGTTCATGAAAGTGCTATCAGAAAAAGACTGAACAAATATGGCTTTCATGGAAGGGTTGCCAGGAGAAAGGGTTGCCCTTCTCCCCAAAAAGAACATGGCAGCATGACTTAGGTTTGCAAAGTTGCACCTGAACAAACCACAAGATTTCTGGAACAATGTGCTTTGGACAGATGAGACCAAAGTGGAGATATCTGGTCATTTCGCCATGTTTGGCAAAAACCAAGCACAGCGTATGACCACAAATGCCTCATAACAACCGTCAAGCATGGTGGTGAAGGGGTGATGATTTGGGCTTGTATGGCCTATGCAGCCATAGGACTTGGGCACCTTGCAGTTATCGAGTCGACCATGAACTCCTCTTTATACCAAAGTATTCGAGATCCATCTGTCCAACAGCTAAAGTTTTGCCTAAATTGGGTCATGCAACAGGACAATGTTCCCAAACATACCAGCAAATCTACAACTGAATGGCTGAAAAAGAAAAAAATCAAGGTGATGGAATAGCCGAGTCCAGACCTTAACCCCATTGAGTTGTTGTGGCAGGACCTTAAGAAACCATAAACAAATGCATAAATGAATGCCCTCAAACATCAATGAACTGAAGCAATGTTGTAAAGAAGAGTGTGTCAAAAATCCTCCAAAACAATGTGAGAGACTGATAAACTCATACAGAAAATGATTACTTCAAGTAATTGCTGCTAAAGGTGGTTCTACAAGCATAGTATATACAGTATATGTACTATGTTCTATAACAGATGGAAAGGGGTAATCCCTTACCTAGTAAAATATAAAATTTTACTTCTTTGTACCTGGAAAATGATAAACTTTTGCAATCATATTTAAATAAAATATTCACATAAATCTTAATGATAAATAATACTTAAGTTATTTTGGAAACTAAAATAACTTCTCTCCCTTATTGTATTTCAGTTTAAGTTCATTTAGCAGCCCGTGCAGCTTGTTTTTTTTTAAGAGAATACCAAGACTGATTCCTTTTTAACCACTTCTTGCTCTGTAACTATGGTAACTAAGTGTTTTTTGTAGGTGAGTTGCAATTAGTATTATTTGAGGTTGTTTTCATCTGGCAGTGAAAATTCTTTAAGCTGACAACTCATCTCATTATGGTCTTGTATGCAAACTTGTCTGATTTATGTCATAATGATAGGAATTTGAGCCAATTTCAGGAAGTTTGATCAAGAGAAGAATAAAAACTTTTAATCATTCACCAGTGTGTCGAATATACATTCACATTTGCTGCTTTGAGTGACTTTTCTTTTCAATAAGAAATTGGTGCCATGTCCTTGCCAGCTGTCATGTCTTTTCTTAGTTTCCTATATAAACAGTATAAAGCATCAGCTGCTATCTCTGAGGCTACATCTTAAACAAAGCTTTGAAAGAGAAAATAAGAAGAAGTGAGTAAGGTTACAAATGAGAGGAAGCCATATGGTTCTTAGTAGCTAACTTATCCAAAGATCTGTCTCAAGATTGACTTAAAGACTAAATTGTCTTCATAAGTCTAACCTTCATCTTATTTCACCCATAAATAATTTCACTTTAAAAAACAAACACACATTATTTGTGATTCAACAAATATAGGACATCAGTGGAAAGATATGGATATCTAAAAATGTAACTGAACATGCATGTCATTAGATTTATCTATTTATGTTAATGTTATATTTATGTTATACAGCTGAAATGTAAACTAAATGAAGGCAAAGTCTGGTTTACACACATATATATGTGACACAAAACTGATTTTTTTTAAAATATTTTTTTAATAGTTTAAAAATATTGATTTAAATGTGCAAAGAGGAAAAAGACCAAAACTGAAAGTCATGTTTACCGACACAGAGAGTTAGACTCCTCACTATAACAAAAAAAACTAAGCTAAGATTTTTATCAGAATTAATCCAGAAAAGCAAACCATTGCTCCCAAGAACAACAAAATGATTTTAAACACTGTAAAGGATGGGTTACAGAGAATTGTAATTTTTATATACGCTGCGTAGCTTCAAATGTACAGTGACATTGAGTGGCAAGAGAGGGTAATGAGTTAAGACGGCAGCTGTTAACTAATATAGACATTCACAACCACAATTGTCCAAACATCAAATCTGAGTGCAGCTATTCCTTCCAGCACAATGAAAAAGGTCAGATACAACCAACCACTGTACAAGATGCAGTAAATCATCAATGCACAATACACAGCAATGTTCTGCAAACAATTTGTCCTGTAATAAATGCAGAAAGATGGGACATTCCGAAAAAATAAGGATTGGAAATGCAGAGGGTGAAACTCAAGCCAAGCCAAGTTCTTGGAAAAGAACAGTTGACATAAATTCCTAGAAACAGTGAGTACCAATGATTCAGATAGGCCATAGACAGTCTGGTTATTTATGGGCATTAGCAAGGCTGAATGTAAGAAATGTGCTAGAGCAGTGGTATTCAAGCTTTTTGGACCAAGTACAACCTCTGACCGAACCAAAGCATCCAAGTACCAAGTACAAGTCATCTTCTCTAGGAACCACAGAAAATCTCAATGACCAACATGAGCGTGTGCACGCACACACACAAATACAGTAGCACTGAGCACTTACCATTTCAATGAGAGGGGTGAGCCTGTTTAGTTGAGCAATGCCTTGCAACGCCAGGGACAAGGGCCATAAGCTTCAAACGCAGATCTGGCTCAGCATCCATTTTGTTGTGGTACTTTGTCTTGATTGCTGTGAGAGCAGAGAAGCCTTTCTCACAAAGGTAGATAGTAGCAAAAGGCATCAAAAACCACACAGCCTTTAATGAGAGGGCTGGATATTGAGAACTGTTCTTTCAATGACAAGAGGTGCACTGCAATCACACCATGAACAGCAGCATCAAGTGCCACATCACAGATAATTCTCCAAAGTTGGGAAAACAGAGACATTACTTGTGTTGATTTTATTAACAAAAAGCTGCAGCTTTTTCTTCATAGCAGTGATCTTGTCAGACACGTCAAAACTTGTTAAAGAGAGCCCCTGCAGTCCCATATTCAGCTCATTCAAACGTGTGAATATACAGTATCAACCAGGTACTGTAACACAGCGCAGTGGCACTCTGTTTTCAGAGCCTCTGATTAGGGAAAAAAGACCTGTTGATCTGTTCTACATACCAGGAAGACAACAGAGTATGATTTTTTTCTATTTGAAATGTGTGTTGTTTTTATGAAATTCATGTACGTTTAACGTTTAATTAAGAAGTAAAAACCTTACAGCGTAGACAGAGATTCTAAACTGATCACTAGGAAGAAAAATCAACCGTTTTTCATGCATAAAAAGTGGTAATTAACTATAGAAACCTGTTTTTATAAGGCATGCAATGTCTAAGCAGGAACACATTATTATGTCTCATTTTTTATTTATTTTTTATGAATTAAAAAAAATTTGCCCAGCCTAATTTTAAAGACCTCTACTTTAAAAAAACTATATACACAATACTGCTGACAGCAGGAAAATTCCTATACTTTACTCAGCAGCATCTTAAAAACAGCACCCATGGTGTTCAAACCGATTTTTTTACACAGAAGACTGACACAGCTTCGCGCTGTGGATCTATTTTTCTAAGAAAAGATGTGTCTGTGGGGGAAGGTGGAGTGTCTTTCATTGGAAGACTCACCTTATTCTACTTTGAAAATACCTGTGAAACCGGTTTAATTCGGCACAACCGCAGAGAGAGATGAAAACGAGGCGAATGCACAACATTAATGTAGGGTTTTCGGGCTCAAGTGGATTTGCGCCCTACAACCTGCGGTACTGCTGTGTACATACAGTACTAACATGTTGTGATATTTAGAAATATAAAAAATGTCAATATACTGTAGTGTCCATAATATTTGCTATTTTCGTTTTTCAAAGAAATGTTTATTTGTTAAAAGAAAACTGATGTGATTGCTGGATTTGAACACCCGACCTCACGCTTATAAATCAGTCACTTAAGCTGTCCCACTACCAAGGCAAGTCATGTGACATGCACTGAAACAGCAATACACATATCAATATAGAAATATAGTTATACCGTTATTAATTTATTTTGATATGCAGATCCATATTATATTCCCTGTTAATCCAATTCTAAAAGTATGCTTTTGTTTAATCCGATAATGAGCGTATTTGCACAAAAGGTTAAAACGATCAATTTTCACAAAGTATATAAATGTACAGTAATATGGTCAGAAGACGCATGTAAAAACGTTTCAAAATAACCACATGCAAGACTTTGATGCTTAAAATGTTGAGGGAGAAATGGAATACTGGTGTGTATTTTTTATTTAAAATACCAATACCAGTAATATACAGTTTACATAATATGTTTATGTTCCTAAATTAGTATCGTTTATTACCTTCAGATGCGTTATGCTCCTATTCTTTTTATGCTCAGCTACTAAAATTTCCCTTAGTGGTAAAATTCCATATACATATTCAATATTAAGCAGACTAAAATGGGCACAGGAAAGAGATTAAATGATTAAATCTTTTCACTACCGACCAATGCACCACGAGTGCCCCTGTCGGTCATTTTGGTCAGTTAATCACATACCGCGGTACACTGCGGTGGTTTTTGGGTAGATGAGTGCAGTAAGGGTTTATACCGCCAACTTTGAATGGCTGCATCTGTAGGCTAATTCCACCAGGCACACTGGATCATCAAATAGACTTACCAAGGGCTGGTCATGCAAAAAAATTTGTACCTCAGAGTGCAGTTCAAAGAGCCTTGTGAGCACTCTGCCCCTTCATAACCATCACTTCAGTATATAGCAAAAGTTGCACATGTTCGCTGCCCATTTCATTACAAAGTACACTGAACAGATGTGAATTTATTGGTCGAGCCTTGATAGAATTCACAACTTTGACAGCAGAGGCTAAAAGATTTAAAATCCTCAGACATTTTCTTGGCTGCCAAGGCCTCACGGTGGATGGTGCAGTGCATCCACTACATATCTGGAGCAACCTCTCTAATTCGTGCAACTACACCGCTGTGTCTGCCTGTCATCACTCTAGTACCATCTGTACAAACTCCGATGCATTTTTTCTAGTCAATGCTATTCTCTTCAATAAATTCATTTAGAAGATGAAATACTGTATGTGCTCTCCTGTAGTTCTTGTTGGTAGCGGCTTGCAGAACAGAAAGTCTTCATGAGACATGCTCTCAAAATCATATCTAATGTAAACAAGCAAATTGGCCAAATCAACGACATCTACTAACTCATCTAATTGCAGTGAAAAGCATCTGCTCATCTTAACGCGCTCTGTCAGCTTACTTTTGACATCATCTACTATATCAATAATTCTAAAAGTGACTGTCACTCGAGAGGGCCACCAAGTCGACCTATTTAGCAGCTTTTTCTCCACAAGTAATAAGTTTCAGCTCTTTTGCCAACGGTAAATAAAGTTCTTCACCAGTAATGTGGGGCTTACCTGCTTTAGCAATCCACAGGCTTGCATGGTAAGATGCTTCTTGTGCTTTGGAAACTGGATTTCCTTATGTTGGATTTGAGCTACTTTAGATCTTTAAATTTCCTAAAATCAACAGGCTTATCTTTCAAGAGTGCATGTTTCGTGGTAAAGTGCTATCTCAAATGTGCTGGCTTCGTGCTCTAACTGCTGAGAATCTCACAGCAAATGACAAACTGTGGTCTTGGCTCTTCTCATGTCCCGGTGTATGTAAATCCCAAATTTAGATAATTTGGATTGTGCCGCCTTGTAGCCATTTGCAACATTTCCTAACACTAGCAGGTCCAGCAGCAGAGATCATGTCGGTGGCCAATTATAATCCTCCTCATTCTCAACAGGTGTGTGTGATCTATCAGAGATGGCATCATTACTCTTGGCATCTATTCCTTTCAGCCAAGACACAATACTTGATTTCTGCAAGGTATTCATTTTCAATCAATTGTTCTGCTGGTGAATGTGGGGCTGTTGCAAGAATTTTTCCCCATTTCCCCTTTAAAGGCAGTCAGAAGTCTGTCTCAGAAGTTAGAAAAAGTTTTTATTTCGTGCGCATGGGAGCAAAACAGATACTTGATGTATTTTTCTCAAACTAGAATGGTCCTTAAATATTTTTTCTATCTATAACTTTTTTAAAATACAATTGGCCACTTACATTCATAGCATGCATTCCTATACAATGGTATAGAATTACATAGTAGCTCTTGCGTCCACTCAAGTATTAGCGCACGCTTGAACTTGCAGCTAAGTACGTAGGCAGCGTATTTGACACATAAACTAGTTTTATTAAAATATAAAGTTTTAAATGGAAAACCCATCCCAATTTTTCAGTGCACACAACAGATTTCCAGGGTCATCTGGCATACCACCTGGGGTCGCTCTTGTGGTACATATACTACAGATTGAGAACCACTGTGCTAGAGCAAATGTAACTGTTATTCCTTAAGAATTGTAAGATGCAGGTAGATTTGAAATTCAATTTGAAATGGCACACAAAATCATGCAAGGACCTATCCAAAAGCTGGAAAGTCATACACAGTACAAACAACAAAGCCATGGAGCAAGAAGTGTACTGTATGTGGATCCAGTACTGAAGTCATCACTATAAGGGTACCCAGCAATCCAAACTTTGGGGTCAGTTGTGAGGGTTGACGTGTTAGTATTATTAAATATTTTACTTGTAAACTAGCAATTTCCCAAGCTTTTCAAAACAGTTGGGTGGTCTTGAAGGCAAGTACAAAACAAAACTGAGAGCAGATGCAAAGCCATACTTTTTGCATTTTCTACACCTTTGAACATTGCACTTCTCCTCAGGTTGAAGACGTGCAATGGAAGAGCTAGCTATTATCTCTTATGTAGATGTACAGACTGACAGGTATGCAGCATTAGTTGTTATGTATAAGGTAAATGGAAAGGTCAGGATTTGTGTCAACTTAACAAAGCTAAACAATTCTACACAGAGAGAAAGACAACTACATCCAGCAGTGAAGAACTGTGAGCAGCAAAGTACTCTCTAAGCTGGATACCAACTCAGAAATTGAGCAACAATTTTTAAAGGAGTCAGTTCTGCTAACACCATCCATGATACGTCAGTTTCAATAGGCTGATATTTGTGATATCATCATATTGTATACAGTATTATCATCATGATATTCCCAAACACAGGAAGGCTTTTTCGGTCCCGGTAATGATGTTCTTGTGTTCAAAGAGATGTGAAAGCAGCATGATTAGTGACTGGATATGGTAGTTCAGAGACTATAGAATACTGCAGCCACACTTAATGAAAGATTGAACTTTCTAACCACAGTGTCAAGTTTCTTGGATAAATCATATAGGCCACTAGAGTAACAGCAGATCCTGAAAATGAGTGTGAGTACTTGAAATTAACACTTCTTAAGTGAGATGATTCTTATAATGGTGAACTACCTAAGTAAGGATAGCAAGTGTACATGGGAGTCAAAACAGCTGCTTGCATTTGAAGAAATCAAAAAGGTTTAAGCATTTCACCAGGTTTAGCCTTATACACTTATACACTTTTTGTTGTACAGATGCAGCCATTCAAAATGGGTGAGGTATTTCGCGACATACCCCGGTGGGCGTGTCGCGGTGTCACGCGGTATCACGTGGTGTCACGTATCATTTGACGCTCTGCCGGAAACTATCCGGCGTCGCCTTGTAAAACCGCCAGGGGGAGCTTAACCTCTCATTTACAGCATTTGAGCCTTTAATTTTGAACTGTGTATTACAGCATGTTAATCATCAGTCATTAAAATGTTGGTATATTTTATGAAAGCAAGATTGCTCAGTTGGACAAAAGTACACAACCTACCTTTATCAGAAATATTTATGCATCAAAGCCTTTACTGAAGATATTACTAATAGTATTAATAATGGATGACTTTGGACAAGCTGTATACTCAAAGTATAATTTCTTTAGCACATTTGTACAAGCACTTGGAATCTGTCCAAGCCATACTTTGTCAGGCATTTTGTTTTACTTCAACGGGCATAAAAACTTCCTTGCTTTTAACAGGGCGTTTCATAATTTCTAACTACGAAAATGATTTAAAATGCGACACCTATCATTCAACTAGAGCTTAAAATATCACAAGGATCCTCAAGAGCACAGCAAAGAGTTTATTAAAAGACACTTGTATTTATCAACGCTTTCTTTTCCGTATGCCATATTTTATGGAACCACTTCAGAGGGGTGTCAGCCAGTCAGATTCCAGGAATCGGCACTTTAAAGGAAAAATACACACCGGTATTCCATTTCTCCCTAAACATTGTAAGCTTCGAAGTCTTTAACTAACGTGATACCGGAGTCAACAAGCATACTTTTAGAATTTGATTAAAAGGGAATATAATATGGAATCGCATATCTAAAGAATTTAATAACGGTATGATTATATCTGTGTACTGCGACAGGGCTGTGTAGGGCTGTTTCGCCTGCCTGTTCATGCGAGCTGTCTTGTAGCCTACTGGTCTAAGTATTTGACTACCATCTGGCAGGTTGTGTGTTCAAATCTAGCTGGTGCTGGACTTTGCTTTTAACAAACATTTCTTCGAAAAAATAGGTAATCGATATTATGGACACTTACGCTTATGGATATATTATATTGCCTTTAAAGGTGGCTTTTCAAAATGCTTTACGGGATAAAAACAACCAGAACAGCAGCAACAACAATATTGTATTTCATTGCACTTTGAAAATTGCATTTGAGCGCGGTTTTTGACTTTTTTTAAATTGCATTTTGGGCGCGGACAGCACATACAAGGGTTAATGAACTGCACCAAGAAATTTAAAATAGTATTCTTTAGGTGTGAGGGTAGGAGTGGACCGCAGCAGGCATAATCAGCAAACCAGGAAAACAAAGAACAGGACAGGTGAGATGTGTATCCAGAAAGCGAGTGATCAGAAAAAGGAAATGGTGTTACGCCCAGGTTTTCGACCCAATTGTTTTAACTTGCTAATGCATCAGACACATTTCCTGGCGTACTGTGTTTTAAATAAAATAGGAATGTCTTTCCCTGGCATTAGCTCATCGGTATGGTGTAAGTTTTATCTGTACCATACCATACAGTATATAGGTACAGAATTCAAGCTGCACCACTGTATCGCTTTGGTAAGGGGACGGACAATGACCAAAATCACGAAGACTCTCTCACACCAAATAATGAAGATGAAAAGAAACGGGAAGTCAACACGGGACATTGTACAGCAGTTGGCTTCGATGGACATCTTCGTTTCTGAAAGCACAGTGAGACGGCATTATAAAGAGGAGAGGAGGCAAAGAGAATCTAAACCGAGGACGATTCAAAGGTAAATAAATTTCTAAAAATACCTTTCTTGCATGTAAATACAACTACGTACATTATTTTTAAAACTAACTGCTGATCTTTTTTTTTCAAGTCCTATTGTGCGAGCTATCGACAAACTGACTGATGAAAATGATGAGCTACCGGCGACGCAAGTCCAAAGATGGCTATGGGCTGACCTCGGTGCGAATATTAGACCGACATCGATAAGAAGAGTATACAGGAGGCTTGGATGGAGATACAGAAAAACCAACACATGCCCCATGATAAGGCTAAAAAACAAAGAGGAAAGACTCAAGCAAGCGCTCCAATGGATTGAACATGGGGAGGCATTTCAGGATGTACTTTTTACCGACGAAACAACAGTGGCCCTGGAACAGTTTTCAACAATGGCATTTTGCAAAAAGGGGAGATATGTGGACAAGCCAAAGCCCAAACATCCACTGAAGGTTCACGTCTGGGGGGTATATCTAGAAGAGGCCCGGGACCACTTCTTATTTTCGAAGTAATTATGGACCGTGTATTCTTCGAGGAACTAGTGGTCACACAGCATGCTGCCCCATATATCAGGGAGCAGTTTGGATCAAGGCACCGTCTCTTTCAAGACAACGATCCGAAACACACAGCAGCAAGGGCGAGGCTTATAGCAGAAGGAGTGAACTGGGTGAAAACTCCAGCCGAATCCCCAGATCTAAATCTGATAGAGATGGTTTGGCATTCGTTGAAAGACTACGTTCGGAAAACCGCTAAGCCCGTCACAAAGCAGGAACTGATCGATGCGATCTATAAATTCTGGGAGGAAGAACTGACCAAACAAAATTGTAACAATTTTATTAACAGGCTGTTTCGTGTTCTTCCTAGGATTTTTGACCGGGGCGGGGGACATTCGGGAATGTAAGTCTGAGAAAGACAGTCTCACGTTTGTGGACAGTCTGTCCACAAACAAAACATGTAAAAAAAAATGTAAAAAAAAAACAATTACTTTTTGTTAATGAAAACCGGTATGTGTGTCTCTCTCTGCTGGATGTCCCTCTCACTCTCTGCTGAATGAATAAAAGAATGTTATTGAAAACGCGTTTGCGATTGTCTGGTATTTACCTTGTTCCCTTTTAACTGTTTTTATGGTCTACAGTATTGCTTTGAGATGCCACTTTTAAAGGTGATATGTAAAATAAAGTTTTTATTATTGTTATAGAGAAACATGATCAGATTTTCCCTGGTTCAGAAAAAAGATTATTAAAATCTGTAATCTTTGCACTTGTATGTTATCAGAAAATACAATCAGTTTCTGCTTTGTGTAAGGATGGTGTGGCGCTCCTCAAAGCGCTTTACAGGATAAAAACAATAACAACAATAGTGGCTGGGCAAACAAATTTTTTTATCGAAGTACAAAATGAGATACTGTATAATGATGTGCATGAACAAAGGTATACTGCAATTTTCCTTAGATACGCGATTAAAAAAAAAATTTTTTTTGAATCCCCGGCGGAACACATTCCATAAGAATCAATGCGTTACTTCTCGCTTTACAACCCTTGCTGCGTGCGACTGGAAAAGAATTCGTGATCGGATCAATGAAATGCTTCGTAGGAGGAGGGCGCTCTTTTCCTCTAGTCTAACAGTCTGTCCACAAACAAAACATTCCTGTTAGACAAGAGGAATTGAAAAAAACAATTTTGTCAATGAAAACCGGTGTGTGTGTCTCTCTCTGCTGGATGTCCCTCTCACTCTCTGCTGAATGAATTAAAGAATTTTATTGAAAACGCGTTTGCGATTGTCTGGTATTTACCTTGGTCCCTTTTAACTGTTTTTCGATCTACTGTATTGCTTTGAGATGCCACTTTTAAAGGCGATATGTAAAATAAAGTTTTGTATTATTGTTATAGAGAAACATGATCAGATTTTCCCTGGTTCAGAAAAAAGATCTAAAGTGCTACACATAACTTTCTGAATTCGATGTATTTAAAGCAGTGAACTACTGTAGGTGTCACATAACATTCAGAAATACAATCACGTATTTGACAAATAAAAACGATTACAATCTAATCCTTTCACGTTTGATCCCAAAATCCCAAGAACTATAAATCTTGACGGGTAGAAAGCTATGCTGAAAGTTTATTAAGATACTTAGAAGACAAAGATACTGTATCAATTTATGTTGCATTAGCCTGATTATGATTAAAAAACACATATAATTAAACACGCGTTTGCGATTTAAATCAGAACATGATTTAAATCAATATAAATGTTTATATTGTAACGCATACTGTCCAGCCTCCATTTCTCTATAAAAATTTACTCTGTTGCACACACACACACAATAGAAGCAGGAAGCAGAAGCAGCGACTGTTGTCAGAAGGGAAGAAGGTGACTATTCATTGTTATCAAAAATGACTTAGAATCGATCATGTTGTGATATTTTGAAATATAAAAGTCAATTGATTGTCCATAATATCGTTATTCTATTTTTTCAAAGAAATGTTTGTTAAAAGAAAAGTCCAGCACCAGCTGGATTTGAACACATAACCTGCGAGTTGTTAGTCAGGCAGGTAGACCAGTAGGCTACAAGACAACTCACATGAACAGGGAGGCGAAACAGCCCTACACAGCCCTGTCGCAGTACGCGAATATAATCATATCGTTATTAAATTCTTTAGATACACGATTCCATATTATATTGGCAGAAAAGCTTAAAACTACCACTTTTTCACACACTATTTCACATGCTAGTTAAATACTTCGATGCTTAAAATCGTTAGGGAGAAATGGAATACCAGTGTGTATTTTTCCTTTAAAGTACCGATTCCTGGAATCTGACTGGCTGACACCCCTCTGAAGTGGTTCCATAAAATATGGCATACGGAAAAGAAAGCGTTGATAAATACAAGTGTCTTTTAATAAACTCTTTGCTGTGCTCTTGAGGATCCTTGTGATATTTTAAGCTCTAGTTGAATGATAGGTGTCGCATTTCAAATCATTTTCGTAGTTAGAAATTATGAAACGCCCTGTTAAAAGCAAGGAAGTTTTTATGCCCGTTGAAGTAAAACAAAATGCCTGACAAAGTATGGCTTGGACAGATTCCAAGTGCTTGTACAAATGTGCTAAAGAAATTATACTTTGAGTATACAGCTTGTCCAAAGTCATCCATTATTAATACTATTAGTAATATCTTCGGTAAAGGCTTTGATGCATAAATATTTCTGATAAAGGTAGGTTGTGTACTTTTGTCCAACTGAGCAATCTTGCTTTCATAAAATATACAAACATTTTAATGACTGATGATTAACATGCTGTAATACACAGTTCAAAATTAAAGGCTCAAATGCTGTACATGAGAGGTTAAGCTCCCCCTGGCGGTTTTACAAGGTGACGCCGGATAGTTTCCGGCAGAGCGTCAAATGACGCGCGATTAACCACGTGACACTGCGTGACACTGCATGTCAGAAATAAGAAATATGTTAAAAAATGCATGCTCCTTTAGTCATGTAAGCTTTTATTAATAAAAGCTCTGCTGTAGGTAGTCCTTACATTTTGGAAATCTATTAGATTTAAAACAGAAACAGTTGACTTAAAGCCTGACATTATTGCAAGAATTCAGTTTTGATTCACAATTATTCTCTCTGGGATACCGATTATACAGATAGCTGTAGTCCATTTGTGTTTTCTTCAGGCAAAATAAAACCACACTTAATTGTCATAGTCATGATATTATAAGCACGAAACATAAACAGAAGCCCTACAGGATCTGGGTCTACAAATGAGTTTATTTTGAGAAAAATGTTTTTTGTTGTCTAATCTGTTATGAATGTGAAATTTCAAACCTACACAGTTTCTAGAAAGAATTGTCTTTCAATTTTGAAAAAAAAATGTGCTTGCATACTTTGTCAAATCAGTTGTATGCCACAAAGTTCAGAGCAATTACTTTCTGCCAGATCTCAGAAGGAACCCAGGTACAGTAATTACAAATCGTGATCTCCCTCATGAAAAAAACTAAAGATTTCTATAGATAAAAGTATTTGCTAGAAAGCTATAGGTTTCAGAATTAGGACATTTCTACAGAAAACTATAGATCATTATAAGTTATTCTCAGTAAGATTTCTATATTTAAACTCATGATATTGAGGCAATAAAAATGGGGTTATTGTGATAGAAGTCTCAATATAACCCATCTTAAAATATATCGTTTGCCTTGGCGAAGCCATTGCTTACTGCCACATGATCTGCATAGTTCTGAAATTAAGGCATTTGGATGTATTTGTGTAAATTGAAAATATAGATATGTTGTTGGTACCAAAGCAAGGGACATAAATCTGGTGCTGCCATCTGGTCTAAATTCCCTTTAAAAAGCCCTGGGAGTAATTGGCTTTTATTTCTATATATTATTTATCACATTTTGGTTTTGGCTTTAATAAGCAGCACACATTGGTACCAGTATACTGTAGATCATTGGTAATTTGGAGTCTTGCTTCACCGAACTTCCAGTGAAGAAAATTTAACTTTTAATAAGAACAACACAAGCCAAGTTTGGAGCACTATTTGAATTTCAACCCAACAACATCTTACTTGATTTTCCCATTCTTATGCAGGTACAGCTTTGTAGCAGGTGCTTAAATGCTGCAATGTGCCAAACTGATTACCCCTACTACAGTAGGAATAATGACAATTTGCTAAAATTCATGTTTTCTTTAATATAGCAGATGTCTTTCTAGTAGGCAAACACATTTATTGACCTGCTCTTTTGGAAGCACCTGCTATCTGATAGAGACATCTGTAAGGAAACAATTGGATGCAGAAAGATTGAAGAGTCTGGGGTATAGCAGTTAAGCATTGCTATTATTGCTACATTCTCTTGATCTGTCTGTATGTTTTGAAAGTTGCTCTACTGTTGTCACTACAGAAAATAACGAGCTGCTTGCTCAGAAGCTTTCATCATTTTCAACCGAAAATTCATTTTTGAATCTAATATAGCTGAGATTTAAATTTTAAAACTGAATTAAAACCCCTTCAGTTGTCCAATGCTCTTCTTTCAATAGCCGGCATTGTCCACATCTGCTGACATACTGTACAGTAGTGGCAGCTTGTCACCAAGATCCAAGCGACTGGTTTGAACTTACGATTTAGCTGCCACCCTTTTATTAGCTCTGCATACTTCAAATATAGTGAGAAGGGTTGAAAAATGTTCTACAGTGATTTTTTCAAATTACAAAGAAAACAATTTTTTTTTCTGCCAAAACTAAATGTGCACATTTTAGTTTCTTATAGCTGTTTATATACAGTACAAGCTTAAGCTGTTTTTTCCAGTATCTGAACTTATTAATATCTAGCTGTTTTATGTAGGTAATGCTTTTTCTTTGAGATTTTGTGTAAGAAAACTCAAGAACATTTGAAAAACCTACCAAAGATATTTATGCAAAAATTGAATGGTATTTTTGGTTTAGAAATGGACCTTATCATTTTCTCCAAATGAACAGGCACACACATACTGTACCAACTTTATTGACTTGCTGTTGTCATGAAACAGTTCTTTCCGGACCCTATGCGGATTACACAATCCGGGTTAAAGTGAGAGAACATGGGGGGGAAAAGTCATGCAGGAGATGGGAATGAAGACAGGGACGTGTCCTTGGTGCGCTGGTGTATGGGGAAGGTGTGGCCGAGGCAAACAATCCAAAGAATAAGCCCATAGGCGAAACCAAAAAACAAGCAAAAGTCCATGGCCAGGTGATCCATCCAAAACAAAGGATTAAAAACAGGAACCGGGTCGGAACCGGCGAGGGGAACAGGAACAGGCATAGAAACTTAAAAACATAACACAGCCAGGCGCATCCAGGTCCCGGGCTCGCATGATATGGAAATCAGATGCAGAGCCCGGAACTGACTGAGTGTCTGGCTTTTAAGGGGGGCTGGAAGGAGGCTGGAACAAGGGGCAGGTGTACAAAATTAGGTCCGAAGTGAAAAGAGCCGGAGCGCCCTTAAGGAGGAGAGACTACAATCGTGATATCTGTTGGATGAAGGCCCCCAAGATTCTTTTAGAAACCCCTATCTTGGGGAGTTTTGGGGATCTAATTAAAAAAATAATCTGCTTTTCTGTATGTCCAGCCTATTGCAATTTTAATCTCTTCATTTTTATGATAATGTCACATCCTCTGGTTTATATTGCAAATAATACACTATATGTTTTTGTTAAAACAGCAATATCACATACTTAGGATTCCTAAAGGACTAATTTAGATTTTTTTATTTTGGACATCTTACAACACAATATTCCTGACCTCTATGTTGGTGAAATTTACATCATTTTCCTTTGGAGGAGCATATTTGTGTTTAATTCAACACTAGTGCTCAGTTGGTCTTTCCTGAATTCCTGCCTTGTATATTAATGGTACTGAACAGTATATATAATATATATTTATGTACTGTAAAGATGTTAAAGCGGGGAACTGCATCAGGGTGCATTGGCAGCAAAGATACAAGTAAAAGTTAATTCCAATTCCAATCTGAAAGATAAAAAGCAGATACACAACATTTCAGCTGTTGAGCCTTCAACACCTGCCTTTGACACCTTCAATACCAGCAGTTGACACCTGAAGGCTCAAAAGACAAAATTCAACAGTGTTAGTCCTTTCTGTTTTGTCAGCATGGCATTTTTACATCATACTGTGTATATATATATAAATAATATTGTGTCTATTTGACTTTTTTCTTGTTTGTTTTAAGCCTGGAATTCACCTCTGCAAAGTTGAACCTTTGCAGCTTGCGCACTGACACAGCTCCCAACCATAGCCTCTCTTTTTATGTATAGTATATTATACAGTATGTATAGTATATTATATACAGTGCAGTACAGTATAGTATAGTAAAGTATGTAGTGATTAAGCCCACCTGGTAAGACAGGTCTTAAACACTATAATTCAATTTAGCTGTTAATTTATAAAACACTGTAAAGAATTTAGAATTCCTTTTTAAAAAATTAAAACGAACTGTTTGGCTTATATGCATTATAATTTTAGTTGATTCTACAAATACTAATAATTAAAACTATAAAATTATGTTTCATTAAAATAAAAAAATGCTACAAAAATGTGTAATACATTTACACAAAGGCGATATATTAGAAGGTATACTGTACAGGATATAATGTGATGGAAGACTTTGAAATGTTATCAATCTTAAAACATGATGTCTTACCTTCAAACTGTCTCCAAAACATCAATCTTACTAAGTTGGGTGGAGGCTGAGATTTTCCTATATCATACTTGGTTGCATTCCTTCACAGAGATTGTTCTCATGAAAAAACAATGACTTAATTGTATTTTTCCACTGTTACTGAAAACAAAAGTTTTTCCTCGTCTTTTGAAAGTATTTGTCTAGTACCCTTTTCCCTATTTAGTTTTGTGACCCCCCCCATTTTTATTTTATTTTTCTTAATTGTTGTGTTCTATTGTTTTGCTGTCAAAATCAATAAGTTTGTTCCAAAATTGTTTTCCCATGTGGAAAGTCATGCGTTGACATTAGACAAAACGTCAAGTCAGGCATCACGGAAGTGTGGAGAGTTTAAGTGTCATGTTACTAGTGCTGTTATACATTAGACCAGAGCTGTTTCAAACACACATACATTTATTTACTTATTACTAATTCATTGGTTTAGGATTGAGTTCTTCAGTGTTCTCATGCAATTTTGATGCATGCCTTTCTCCTGTGATAGTCTCTATTCCCATGTATTTGCTCAATTGGAGGTTTATGAAAAATCTATTGATTTGATTTATTTAATAAAATCCAAGTAAATTGATGTGTTTATTTTCAGGGATTAACAGCAAAGATTAAATGGTAAAGTATTTTATTTTATCATTCAGCATATTAATGTGACAAGTGCTATTCATATGGATGATTCTTTTTCAAGATGTGAGAAGTTAGTTGCAGAGCATTCAATTGCATTCTCCCTTTTTCAGGTATAGTAGTTGATTTGCATGTTGGAAGCATGTATTCAAATACATATACTATTTATACTCCTGGACTTGAGATTTAGACCTCCGGAAGAGGTGAATCTCCGGAATTTCTGGAAGAGGTGTTAGTGGGGCCAGCAGGGGGCGCTCACCATGCGGTCCATGTGGGTCCTAATGCCCTAGTATAGTGATAGGGACACTGTACTGTAAACAGGTGCCATCCTTCGGATGAGATGTAAAACCGAGGTCCTGACTCTCTGTGGTCATTAAAAATCCCAGGGTGCTTCTCAAAAAGAGTAGGGGTGTAACCCCGGTGTCCTGGCCTAATTTCCCATTGGCCCTTACTAATCATGGCCTCCTAATAACCCCCCTCTATGAATTGGCTACATTACTCTACTCTCCTCCCCAATGATAGCTGATGTGTGGTGAGCATTCTATGGCTGCCGTCGCATCATCCAGGTTGATGCTGCACATTGGTGGTGGTGGAGGGGAGTCCCCATTACCTGTAAAGCGCTTTGAGTGGAGTGTCCAGAAAAGCGCTATATAAGTGTAAGCAATTATTATTATAATTATTATTAAATTCAGTGGAATTGGAAGTACACGGCTTTGCTTCTCAAGCACAGAGCAAACAGGGACACAAACACAAAAGGAAGCGAGGTAAGAGAAGCAGCGTGTTAACGCGGCTCTGGCAGCGCACCTGCCGGCCCCGCTCCCGAGCATCCTGCTTGCATACAGTATGCACGATCGCTGGACAGTAAGATCGACGAACTTCACTGTCACATCAACAGTCGGTGCGACTTGAGAGACTGCTGTGTCTTCTGTTTCATTTAAATATACATTTGCTGGGTATATGGTTCTGATTTAACTGCACAACAATGGTGGGAATAAAAGATGGATGGAATATGTGTTTTAGAAGTCCTGGAGATTATTGGACCTGCCTTTTTTATGAGACTAAACAGTACATATTATATTTTGTTTGTTAAGTTGTAATCATAATTTTGTGGAGCATATTTTATCTGATGATTTGGCCATCTTGACTATCTTTTGGAATGCTATAATCATCTTAAACTAATATCCTAACTTGAATCCAATTAACCTTGTTTACCATTTACCATGGTGTCAACATCTAACGTTTTAACATAGTTTAAGGCCATGAATAACTTTCTATCACAAAAATAATAATGTCAAAGACATCATAAATGCATCACAAATATTAATTTTTTTATCTTTTGATAATTAGATGTTTTGTACATTATGTATTGCTGGGCTCCACACACTCTCTACCCAGCCTATTTCTGTGTCCCAGTTTCATCGCTACTGAATAAACAACTTAAGGTTGGAGCATTTTCTTTATGTGTTCTTATATATATATAAATCGGCACACATAAACTTAACACTCAGACACCCTAGGCAGCAGGCTCTTTTTCAGCCATTTAATATTAATCTGGGTCATAGTGACAGTGAAACTTATCTTAAGAGGAGGGTACTTTTTCTTTTATACCTTCATATGGGATGGCATTAGTGTGTAATATTTTTATCAACCTTTGTTTTCCTATCAACAGTTCAATTATCCTATTGAATGCTGGCTACTATTTGAAATGAATGGCAGCCAAAGAAATCTTCCATCCCCCTGGTTACCGATCCTGGTCCTGGTGATCCACACACCTGCTGCTTTTCATTCCATCCCACCTTAGCTGGATAATTGAAGCCTTACTTGATCCAAGAAGGTGCTTTAACTGAATATTAGCTTTTGTTTTTAGTCACAAGTTTGAGATGTTATTTCACTCACAAGATACTGTACAACACTCAAAGCCCCAACATGTGTAAGAGCTGGTTCAATTGATCTTATTACTACAGTAAGTCAATGAAGGGTTTGATTGTATAACTGAGAGTTCGGCTGGAACAAGAAACAACAGGTAGATCAGCAAAACCAGCATTGGGAATCACTTCTCTATATCCACCCATCTGGTTGCATCCTGGTTACTGTTATTGTCACCATCTTATTATCAGTGTAATGTATAATGCATAATGAAGGCAAAGTGCTGTGATAGCACAGCTGCTTACAGCTTTGGATTTTTGTCTTCATTTATGGTCTGTGTTGCCTCCTGTGTAAAGATTCACATTCTCCTCATACAGTATGTGCATGGGTACCATTTTGTGTGTAAGTTTGGATTGAGTGGCATCCTCTCCAGGATGCAATCCCACCTTGCTCCAGGTTACTGTGACCCTCGTCAGGAATAAGCAGCATTCTGATTATGGAGGAATAGATCAAATGCACAGAGAAATTTAAAATATAGAATTTTTGTGTGTTATCATTGTTGTTGGAATATATGCAAATCAATCTATGAAGCAGGCTGCTGGCTTTCAAGGGGAGCCAATGCTTTGAAAATGTTACAGCAAAACTAACACGGCATTCAAGCCACAGATATGGTTCCAATTTATTACTAGTTTCAAATCTATTAAAGCATAAAAAATAAATGATTTCCATAGGAAAAATGTACATACCTATTTGCTTTATGTCCATGTTTACTAATATTAAGCCTTTTAAGTTTTGGTGATGAAATCCTACTCGTAGACTCTGTTGTAGTCATTTCAGAAGCTAAACATCATTTACTTGAGAACATTTTTAAGATGAGGGGCTATCCAGCAAAATAAGTTTATAAAGCCTGTAACTAACTCATGAGTCAAGTGCCTTTGAAAACACAGTAGTAATTATTTTACAGTATTTAAAATAAATGAAATATGTAAATCCTAATTTAAAGTAGAACAAGTACTGTATATACAGTAATAATATATATATATTAACTTTAAATAGCATTGCAAAGCACTTAAAATCTAAGATTCATTTAATAGTTTTTACTGAAATTTCAATAAAAAGCTTACTATTTATTTGAAAGTCATATATTAAATGACATTTTAGTGGTTATTGTTCCTGAATATGCCAGTAAGCCCCACTTCCTCATTTCTCATGAATGTTACATAAAGACCGTCCATATTCTTAAAATAAAACTCTATTCTGTCAAAAGGCACTGTAGTCAATTGTGCAACATAAGAACCATTTTACCATCAAATTAGCAGTACTCCTTATCTGGAAAACCTAATAACTTAAGATTTCATTTCTTCAGCTTTTCCCTTCAGCTAAAAAGGTAATAGAATTGGACCTTACTATTAAGGTTAAGAGTAAGAGTTAATTTAATGTGTAGTTCTGAATCCTCTTAGAAGGGACATTAGCCCTTTGAAATGGGATTGGACTTATCTGAAAATGCTGTGCTTGGTAGATGAAACATGGTACACAAAATATTATTAAACTATATGCAAACATTTGTGATGAAGAGAAATCTCTCAGAAGTGGTTCTGCACTGAACAGTGTAAATTAAAAGTTTAACTAAAAAACTCTAGAACTTTTGTTTTACATTCCCTCAAGCCTGAAGATTCTTTATCAGGCTACAGCAGACAGCCATCTCTCTAATGTCTTCCTAGAAACAGCTAACAATAATAAATTGTCTTCCAGAAATACCTACTGTATATTGCCCTGGGACTGTGTTATAGAAAATTTCCCCAAGTTGCTTACTTTTCTTATTTTTCATTGTCAGGATTGGATTCATATTAACCAAGAATCTAGTCTAGTGGGAAGTCACAAGTCATCAAAACAAAATCATTTTTGGTAATTATAGGTAGAACTTTCTATCTTATGTTAACTATATCTCTTAGCAACCATTTGATGAATCCAATCTACACATCTTGCTCTTAACTACATATCACAAGAAATTAAAGATTAAGTATGATGGTTGTGGATTTTATTTACAGCAATTACTCAAGATGTGAGTGTGGGGGAAGTAAGAGAGCAAAACCAGAGGCAGTTAATCCTTATTACACAGTGTACTGTTTAACTCAAAATACTTTGAAGTATTGGATAATTTATACAAAGGAAATTATTTAAAAAAGAAAAAGATCAATGCAACCAAACCTCTCCCTCCCTAATGCATATATTGTATTTTCAGTATTAAATACAATTTCAAGATGTAGCTAGCTAAAGATTTACATGAAAAATACCCTTCTGATGACAATGATGACTGATGACTATGAACTTATGAAATTTGATATTGTAGATTTAAAATTTCTTACTTGCATTTTTAAAATATATAATATAGGGTTTTCAACTCCAGACCTGGAGTATTAATCTATTTAATGTTTCTTTAAATCAGCAGCAGCTTTAGAGCTGGTTGTTATAGTTGTTAAAACTGCTCCAATTAAGCCAATAATTAGTTCAATCATTGAGCTGAGTTAGAATTCTAACCTACAGGTTACAATTTCTCTTTAAAATGAAGGTATTCATGCTTTTACACTCTGCATCACAATTTTATACAAGGAATCTTAATGAAGCACCATTAAAATATCATGTAATTCATGGCAAATTAAAGCCTTAATGCATGGCAAATTAAAGCCTATGATTCAGAAGGTGTTTCAAATCTTAAAAATAACTCACCCACTCTTAGTGAGAATACACAACATCATTTGCAAATGCAATTGCCATCCCTACTGAGATTCTAAAGAAAAGGTAGATCATATTTATATTGAGTAAATTGCCAAAAACATGGTTACTCATACAGTAGATCAATGCTATGCTATTTTTATGCTATTCATTTGAATTTGGTATTCGGTGTACCTGTGATTTGTAGAATTGTTCTTAAATTAACACTGAGGATGTCCTGTCTTTAAAGACATAGACTTTAAAGATAGTACATGAGACTGGCTGATATGATTCTGTGAAATGAGCTTTGGTCAGTTAATCATAAGCAAAAAAAATCGAAGAATATAATTATTATAATTAGCCTCTCTTAAAAGTAACATTTTCTTATAATAGAGCACTATACTGTCGTCCTGAATTTCTATTATTCATAATCCCCCGAAACATGCATGACAAAAGGTCTTCCATGAAAAGAAGAACACTTTTATAGTTTCTTGTCAATGTGGGTTGAATGATTCATATTTTAAGAGTTTGCATCATGTGACTGAGGCAAGCCAGTTTTCTTCACAATGAATCAAGTAGACAAGACTGATTAAAAGGGATACATATATATTTAAATTATCGAGAGAAAGAGTATGTTGACTTAGTGATATGTAAGAGCTCCTCATTTATAAAATTACCAGCTGATCTGTCAAGATATATAGAAAACTACCATTGAACTCAAAGAAGCAGTACTACATTTGTGCTTTTGCCTAAGCAGTATATAAGTGAAAATATATTTCTTGAAGATGTTTATTTATTGTTTAACATGGAAGGGACTTCTTACACTACTGAGAAAAACAGGACACTAAAACAATTTGATGCCATAAATAAACTATGACAAGATTGATCAACTTTTATTAGTGATGTTATAACAAGTCATAGGATTATCAGGTTCTAGTACTCTTAAAGCTTCCGGTCATCTTCTCCAATAGCACAGCCCTCCATCCTTCACTCATTGCCCAAGTGACAGATGAAATGAAATCAGCTGACACACCATTAAAGCAGAACAGCTGTACCATCAGCACTTCTTGTAGATCTGTTAAGAAGTTGAAAGGTTCAAGAGTTTAAACCCAAACAGAAAACCTCAGTTCCAGCCCTTCAATGAAGTCAAGGTCCTGCAGTTGAAACGTGATGATTTTCTGACTCATTGAAGCTGAACTAAGACATCAGGTCAAGTAACCTTACTATTTGTTGAAAACAAGAGCTACAGTATATTTTAGCAGGTAATGCAAAAACAATTAAATTTCAAAATAATTCATTTCTTGTTGAATGTACAGTAATTAAATCATGCCATTTCTTTATTGCAGACTTTATAATTTACAGAGTTATAGCATTGATATTCTGCTTCAGAATCTTGTTAGCAAAAACTTGTATCAACAGGGACCAGATTATTTTTTGAAAGGAAAAGAGTATTCTACTATTTTTTTTAATTAACTTGGTGAAACATTTAATGAAAATAATCCACAATTGTCTTGCTATGGAAATAAAACCCTTTTCTATAGTAATGTCCAGAAGGATGCTCCCAGTCATTACCATCTGGTTTGGCAAAAAAATAAATAGGCTTGAACATTCTGTGTAATATTAAGGGCACGTTACAATCCATACCCTGAGGACATTAACTCAGGGCTTCATAGTTCCAGTATTTCTTTACCATCAACATAATAATAAATCTAATAAGAGACTGGTAAAGTTTCCATCTTTCAAAATACTTTATATTTCTGAATAGCTTGGATAAGAAAATGACAGCAGCAGTGTGAGAGCAGTTGCTTGTTTAATGAGGTCACAGAGCTATGGACCTAAGGAACAATCTTATCAAATGTGATACTGTGGGAATTTAATTCAGATTTCCAATCCTTTATTGTTGATGTGTACATTGACATTGTATTGCACTTTCAAATCACAATCATTATGATTAAGGAAAACACAGAATAAGTCAAAGCTTATTGTGGTCTTTGTATTTATGGGACAATCCTAATTTTAATCATAACAAGCTTATTTTCATGACAGTGCAAAATGCAAGTGTAAGCACAAATGCTGATAGCATCTGACTGTGGACTCCTAAGTCAGCGCTTCATGACAGAAAAAAGAATTGC
The DNA here is from genome assembly GCF_040954835.1 of Lepisosteus oculatus. NCBI lineage: Eukaryota > Metazoa > Chordata > Actinopteri > Semionotiformes > Lepisosteidae > Lepisosteus > Lepisosteus oculatus. The sequence goes on along the minus strand of NC_090696.1, from coordinate 39,335,124 downwards.
ACATTTTTGGAAGCATGCTTTGCTTGTAAATTTTCTATACGTAATAATATTCTGAATGTGTGGTGTTGGAGATATGCCCAGAGTCAGTGCTGTATTGTATTCTTAGTGGCATTGAAAGTGTGCATGTGTGTGTGTACAGCATTTGGTACTGTATGTTACATACTGTACATATACAAATGCGTTTATATTCCTTAGTTGTGGGGTCTTCCTGTAACCCATTATTGACAATTTTGTATTTTATTTTTATTAGTTATTCCCCACTTTATTGAGAAAAGAATTCACAAACTATACAAACAATTATAGATTGTTATGTTCTCAGTGTTGTTATGATACAGTAAAATAAAAGACAGGTATAGTTTTGTGTTCATAACATAGGGACTTTTAGATTTTATGAGGTAGCTGCAATGATGAAGATGGAGCAGAGGTGGGATATGTGATGAGAAGTGTGAAAAGAAAAAAAAAGTTGTTTAATATATGTATACTGTATATGTCTTTGAGGATTGACCCTGGGAATGAATGATAATTAGAATAGCTGTGGGAAAAGACTTGGTTGTCACCAACCTTCCCAAGTTTCAGTTAAGATCTTTCATTTATAAAAATGTAGTTCATAAAAAAAGTGATTTACATTGAGGAGATGACACTGCTCTCTTCTCCAGATAAAGTGACATAATATGTCTGTTTATGATAAGTAAGTACTACATACACTATACACCTGTTTGTTGAATTGTTAGACACTCTTGTCATGTCATGTCATTTGCCACACCACATTATACTGTACCATACGGTGTCGCGGGAAGCCGGAGTCTACCTGGCAACCAACGAGCACAAGGCAGGGTACACCTCAGAAGTTCAAACAGAAGGCTTTGTATTCTAGTATAGCCTTCCAGACAACACACTCATCCTCCCATATTGTAAAGTTTTCTTATTTTAAGAGGACAGTTTTAGTATTCACTTACTAGTTCATTTGTAAAAAAGGAAATATTTCTTAAGAGATGCAAAGGTAATAAAGTGAAAAATAAATTATTGTACTTCTTAAATTAAAAAAAGACTTTTCTCTGGTTTTCTTTTGTAGCCCATATTTTAGAAATGTAAATGCTGATTATACTTCATAAGAATGTAAAGAGTCACAGCACAGAGCAGACTCGTTACCTCCAGCTCATTTGTTTTCTTGCAACTAATTCATCTGGCTATCTAGTTATTTTGAAGCTAGGAGGTCAGCTTTCATAACATGGCTGGCCATGTAGCTTGTTCCAGAAACTCACAACTCTTTGTGTAAAGAGTCTCTTATTTTTGGTGCTAAATAAATTCCCCTTTAGTTTCCAGCAGTGACCCTGTGGTTTCATTTCACTACTGAGTGAGGATTTAATATGCCTGGATCAAGTCTCCGCATTCTCCTAGTAATCCTGTACTAGACTAAAGAGATACTGTAACTCCCTTAACCTTTCAGTATGACAAGCCCCTAAAATGAAGAAATTGCTCTACTTTGAGCTCTTTCTAAGGTTATAACGTGTTTTCAGTGGTATGGTGATGAAACCTGAACACAATATTCTAAATGAGGTCTTACTAGTGCATTGTAAAATGTATGCATAACTGGATTTAAATTATACACATTGCTATGCACAGTACCAAAGCATTCTATTTACTTTGTTATTAGCCTTTTCTGACATTGTATTGATGTGGTCATAGAGCAATCTGCATAATCTATATACTGTAAATGTCCAGATCCTTTCATGTGTATCTTCCTCTTTTTCCAAAATTTGGTTTTTAAAAAGAAGATCTATTCTCTAGGTTAATTTTAATATCACACATTTCCACCCTTTTCTTTATTTCATTGCATTTTTTCTCAAACTCAGTGATTGCGCTTGCCAAAGATTGACCTTAGCTCCCAATTATCTATATCTGAGTTTTATTCTTCATAATTTCTGTGTGTTCCTCTTTACTTTTGGTGTTTGCTCTCACCAGAGAGACTTTACCTTGTGGCTCCTCTTTTTTCTTCTGACTGCTCAGGGAAAATCAGATGATTCCACCAACTCAGTAAGCCATTAAACAGATTAATAGAAAGCAAAATCTGGCTGAAAGCAATAAAAAACTGCATGTTTATTTGTTATATTTGGTGTTTGCTCTCTGTAGAGACTGACCTTGACCACCTTTTCTTTTTCTCTTCTCTGCCTGCTCAAAGATAAGCTGAACACTTCCAAAGTCTTAGTAACTTTATCTGATATACTGTAAAAGAAAAAACAAACCCAAAAGAGTTTCACAAGGCTCCCAGTAGTCTGTCTTATCATGCAGAGATTAATCTATCCCATCTCTCCCTGTCCAGTCACAGATGCCTGCTCTCAAAATTCTAGCATTCAGATCTGTCTTTAGTCCTTCATCTTTTCCAAACACCTGTGTCCTTATACTGTATGTGCATTGTTTTCCAAACAATTTAAATTTCAGTCTCTACCAATCAAACCCTAGATCAGTGTTCTTCTGGAGCCTACAGTATACACAGTTTCCAAACCAACCAAAGCTTACACACTACAATATCTGTCATTGATAAACTCAATGCTATGGGTTTTTCTTTGATTTCTTTTGGTGGTCTTGACAGATTCTGTCATGCCCTCTGCAGCCAGAGGGTGCTCCTACTCTGTCCTGTCCCTAGTTTCCTGTGCTTTGCTCTCCTTCTGGTGTCTCTCTCTTTGGGGCTATATATTTCTGGGTCACTTATTCTCCTACGCTCAGCATTGACGTTTGGATGTCCTGAGACCCGCCTAGCATCCAGGTCGCCTCACATCCACTGCCTGAGGGCATAGGTTTCTATACGACTCCTGAACTGCTGAGCCCGGGCTAATCCCCCTTTCCGCCACTACGCATATGGGTCTTTTTCCACTCTCCTGCCTCTCCACGGTTTGTACCTTCTGATATCTATTACAGCTTCATCCTTGTAGTCAGATTGTTGTTCCCTTTTGCTAGGCGACTAATAACAAATATGCTTTCAATACATTTAGTCTCAATGCCACATTAATTTGTATTTGAGTGAAATACTGAATTAGCATTATTATATGCATTGTGTATTTCCTACTACTGGTGTAAAACATTTTGCACTGATTAGTGTTAAATTATAATTTGTAATTCCCTTGTCACTATTTCTGTTTTTCACTCATCCCATTTTTGTATCATTTCTAACAAGTTAAATTCATCAGTATCAGAATAAGTTGAAATAATTACAGAATGTTTCTGTTCCCATTACATTTTTAATTTAATTGAATATGTAATATGAATATTGTATAAAATTAAATATTCTTTCCCAAAATGTTAAATATTACTTGAAAGCATGAACACTGCTATCGACATTTTGTATGTTTGACTTACATAGGTTGTGTAGAGTGTTGTATATTGCATATGTATATTAAATATACACAGATATCTATTGAAGCAATGGCTGAGGATAATAGAAAATAAGCAGATCATATAATTATTTTCTCTAAATCTGTAACAGTATGACAGTTACTTGCTTCCCTTTTTTCTTACCAAAGACTTTAAGATAAAAAAAAGAATCATGCACATAATTTGCCTCACTTCTACTTCTTGCTGTTTTATATATATTTTTTATTTTCAAATACATCCTCATTAAGCAATTTTTTACCCATTTCTTTCTCCAACTTTCTTATCCTACCTTGAAACCAGAACACACTGAAAACCTGAACAAGTCATAACATCCCTTAAACTAATGAGTAAACATTTAAAACGGAGGCCTTTCAAGCTGGCACAAATCTATTTTTAAACAGTGTTGTGAAAAGCACTGTACTGTAGTGCTTTCTGTAAAATGGGGCATTCTGTGGACACATTTCTGAAATGATACATGCCTAGTCTGTTAAAGCCTTCCTGGAAACACAGGTAGAATAATAAAAAAATAAGTCAATAATTATTTTGTGACAGGCATGACACGATCCAAGGTGTAAAATGCCATCAAAATTTAATGATGTTGTTTTTTAGCTGTGCATATCAATATCAATGCATACCTTAGAAGTGTCAGCAATCATCGTACATTTTTACCTATATACCTATCGTACATTTACACAAATTATTCATAAGTTTAAATTATTTTTAAGCTTTAACAAACTCAATATTTATTGCTGTACTATTAGTACATTCATTACAATGTACTGTAGTTAGGGTACAAAATATATTGCCTAAATTGGTTTTCAATGGTGTAGTATGTATAGACTTTTGCTAATGTATTATACTCTTTACATAATCTGACAGAAGACAAATAAAAAATTGAAAAAACATAAAATATTTGGTCAATTTCACATTAAACCAAGGTATTTTCCGCAGAAAATGTTTAAGTACGAGAAAAATAATTTGCCTTATCTACATAGCCTCTTATTAGATATACTGTACACCTTTAAAATTTTGGTTTCAGAAAATGGTTTGGGCAGAGTTACCCTGGAGAAGAAAGGGTTGAAAAGGAGTTCTTTTCAAGCAAGCTAATAAATTCTTCTTGTTTTATTTAGATATAATTGCACCTCTGTTTTTTTATTTAATGAGATAATGTATTTAGGAACATACTTTACTTTACTTTTTCTTGATTAATATACTGTAGCACCATAAAAACAAGAGTAACATTTTAAGGCACTTCAAATTGAGCACACATTATATAAATTACAGAAGAAAACAATAGGTAATTTACAGTATTACATGTTTGTGAAAGAATTCACCAGGAAGCCTCAAAAAGAAGGGCTCCGATTTGCATTTTAATTAAATATGCTAGGCCTGAAAGAAAAATGTGTTTGGAACAAATCAATTTCTCTATTCAGAACGTTAGTGACATTCTTAAGGCTATAGTAGAATAAGACAGCCCCATGCTTCATTCCTCTTCTATATTGTCCCTATACTGTAGGTTTTTCACCACTACTAGTGTGAACCCAGCTGCTTATGCCTGAAGATTATCTGACCACACAGTTCACCTTAAAGTGTGACTGTTTTTTTGCTCATTCTTTGTTTTTTTTTGAGCTCATACCTTTACAAAGATGTATAAGTAACCAGAGAAGAAATCCAGACCACATATGACATTTCCTTTCCACTGGTGTTTATATTAGTGTCATCTAGGGTATAGATACAGTTCCTATCTATTAGGATAGTTCATGATTTAGATTTTTGAAGGTATACCTTTAAGCACACACTCTCTTTAAGCAACAGTTTTAAGTAAAAGTCCAACAAAGCCAGATGCTATTTTTCTTTTAATTTTTTTTTTCTGCATAGTAATTCACTAATTTTATATAGTTCAGTCATTTCACCTCACTTTGCAGTGTCATAATATAAGATTGTTAATGCTGGGTGAATTATTAGCCTGACGTTTTGAAGCATTTGAAAGATGCCATTTAAAAAATGGAATGACTGTTCATTCATTTACATGCCAGAATTACTTTCAAAGACATCTCTGTTCATAAACAGAAATCATGTGAAACAAAATGTTGGTAAGCATAATATATAAAGAATTGTGTTAAACATGTACTGTAGATTAATTTCAAGCTGTTGTATAATGGTATTGTGCAGGTCCATTAAATAAATGGAACCAAAATGGCTGTAATTTTCACTGGAACCTCCTACCAGCCAAGTCATATTGTCAGTGTAGTAGAGATGCTACAGAAAAGGCAGAAAGTTGAAGAAGGGGCTCTGCGTCCATTGAGTATGAAACATGCAATTTAGAAAAGAAGTAATTAATTTACCTACATGTCTCTGGTTTGTGGTAAGAGAAAATGGAACATGCAAGTCTCTCACAGAAAATACCCCTGTCTAGAAACAAACTCAGTACTCTAGAGCTATGAGGCACAGGTGCTCTACCATGATGTAGTCTGTAGAAAGGCCAAGATAAGATGATGTGCAAAACTGATTCTTAAATAATTACATTTAATTTAACTGTCCAAATGTCAATATAAGAGCTAAATATTAGTATTGTCCTGAGCATTATTAATATATTTTTGTGAAATGTAATCAATGTCTTGGGATTTATCATTTGTTTTTCCTTATTACAATATTTATGTTTGTTCTCATTTTCAGATACAGTATTATGCTAACGTTCTTTCCCCTACACAGTTAAATATATTAGCTGAGTAAAACTCTGAAAGCATACTTCAACAACTAAAAAGTTAGGTCAACCAACAAACCCAACCAGAATAAAGCTGATGAGTCATTTGAGATTATTTCTGTCTTAATTATCTCAAATCATGCTTGAAAATTAGCAGCTCCACTAATGACTCTAATATTTGTTTTTTGCTAAATGTATCCCTTCATACTGAATACTGTGTTATAATTGCTTGCAGTAGAAATCTAGGGAGAACATATGTGGGTATAACCATGCCATCTGGATGGTTTCAACAGTAAATCAGGAAAGGAGAATGTGAATTCAGGAGTTCAGGTGGCTAAACTTCATCAATGTATCTGTCATTTCCTTCTATCGGGAAGCCCAGAGATGTGCATATTACATTCACATTCTATTCAATTATTATCCCACTGAACCAATGAGACACATACTGTATTAAGACATATAATACGTTTTCTTGTATTGGGAAAAGCAAGCTAATTCTTCCAAATAAATAAGGTTTTACATACTCTACATCAGTGGTTCTCAATCCTGCTTCTAGTGACCCACACATCTCTTGGTTTTTGTTCCAGCCCTTTAATTATATATAAAATTCAATGTACTAAAATTAGAAGCAGTATATTATTTGAACCTATTAAATCACTTTCTGTCTTACGTTTTCAATTGTATTTGACCAAAATTACATCAAGTTCTGAAAATATGCATCCTGACTCAATATTCTTGTATTTTCCAGGGAGAATACCCTTTTTTCTATTGCAGCACAAGTTAGAGTGTGGCCTTAGAACTAAATAAGTAAGCAGCGATCAAAATCAAATTGACAACTCTTGGTATCCCTCTCTCAATATAGAGCAGTCACTTTTAAGAACAATATGGCAGATAAAGATGTTGAAGCAGTAGGGTAATGTAAAAAAATAGCAACCAGTTCTGTCTTGTAAACAAGCAAGATGCATCTTTCACGGTGGTTCATTTCACCAGTGGTATGTGACTGCTTTCATGCAGGGGTCTGCCGAAGTGAATCTGCTCTGTATTGCATGAGGACACTGCTGAGCTGATCCAGCATCATCTCACACTGTATTAACTTGATATAATTTGCTACTTTTGCATGATGTGATTCAATTATGCATGAGTATACATGAGTGTTGTCCTGCCTGTCAGCCACTCAAGTTAGGAGCTTGTAAACATTTTTAGAAACTTTTCAGCCAGCAAATTTGCTCTTGAAATGTAAAATATAAAATTACAGTATAAGGCCAATTATTAAAATAGTAAATAAATGAGCTAATATGTTTCAAGAATACCCTGCTATGCAAGCACACTTTTATTTAAAGAAATAATTATTTTATTTAAAGAAAGCTAACCAGGAGACCTACAGGTACATTGTATAAAACTTACTGGTCTCACTTATCTTATGCATGTATGTATTTTATTTGTTAACTGACTTACTGACACAACTGACTGTTGTGCTAAATGTATTATATATTGTGTTATGTCTTTTACCTGCCTGCAAAGCAGAGTTCCCATGTGGGGAAATAAAGGAAGTAAGTGAGGTAGGATTCAGTTATATAAAACAAAAATAGAAAATTAACTGGAATATTCTAATGTATACAGGTATCACTAATTTGGTCGTTTTTATGAGAAATTAAATTAGAGTATAAAGATGTTTCTAATTCTTATGTTTATCCAAACATTTTTCATTCTTATTCTACACAAGCTACAAGAGAACTCATGATGTACTGTAGCTTACATTGTATTTTACATTTTAAAAGACTTTCATTGACAATGCTGCTTTTAATTTATTTTCAAAAGCTTTGCCTGAGGCCAGTGGGTGATATCTGAGACTTTGCCACCTTACAGCTAAGTTTCTTTCTAAGCTGCCATGTGTTTTGAAAGTGTTCAGCAGTAATACTCATCTCCAAAGATTTGCAACTTATATGTATTAAAGCAAAGTTTGACTGCACCTTTGAAACACTGAGCTCCACTTCAACTGCTCCATAACCTTTATATTAAGTGTGTTTATCCCTTTTCTCCTTGGAAAAAGCCTGCTTCAAAAGAGGAGGCTCCCGCTTGGAAAGATGATCGGTTCACAGCTGGATAACTTCAATAAGCTTTTAGAAGCAGACTTTACAACTGTCTTCGTGAACCTGTCAAAAACCATAATTGCTCAGAGCTAAGAGTGGCATTCAAGTTATCTTTATTGATTTTTACCTGCTGCATTAAACATCATTGACTGAGGAGTAAGGGCTTATATGAGGTGTATAAGAATGAAAACATTGTTAAAAAAGGATAACAGCAAAAATCCAGGAAGATTTTTTTAAAACTATACTTTTCATTTAAACCATGTACTATAAGTATAAGCCAGTATCCTTTATTCTCAGAATTGATTATTTTTTAAAAGATTATACCTACTGCTACATATTTTTTTCAAAACTTGTCAGACAAAGTATTTCTTTTTAAAATGCAAAGGATAGCAATGAGAAAAACAACAAGTAAAACATAGAAATGTGACAATTCATAATTAAATGTTCAGTTTTTGTTGTGTACAGTAAATATGTACTTTATATTTAATTAATCAAGGTTGTTTATTGAATACATTGGTGAATTATTTCTCTTACCGGGTAAACTAAACAAGACTGCTGCCTTGTAAACGTAACATTAATTGAAATATCAAGTTAGTTGTTGAACTGGAAAATGTTCTTTTATAGGGCAAAGCATTAGTTAAAAGGGAATGGACTAGCACAAAAGATGGTTGACTGGTTTGCACCACCTGATCCTCTGCAGTTAGTGTTTGCAGTAACAGAAATAACCTCTCACATATCTCATTTTACACCACCAAAATTCTGCCTGAGAACAATGGTGGATGTTAATATTTATGATCTTTTAGGTTCTGTTAAAATTTATAGTTTATAATGTCAGACATCTGACTATACATTATGTTGTAGTGGACATTTGAGACATTTCCAGAACTATTCTGAAAGAAAAAATTTCTTAAACGGAGAGAAATGTCCACATTCATTTGTCTGTGTGATCTGTAAACTTTCGAAGTTCTGCTGTACGGTTTCCATAGAAATGTTTTGTTTTGAACGTCGAGTCATTGACTTACTGTAGATGATGCAGAGAGCTATCGTAAAAAAAAAAATATTTGGGAAAATTATATTCTGTGGACCCTTTGTGTATGTGCTTTATCGGCTGATTTATTTTTGGAAAACCTGTGCAAGTATTTTAACGATGTACTTACCACTGAATAAATCTTAATCTAACTGATGTTAGACTGTCATTTATATATATATAATTCTATAATGGATACATACTGTATGATCAATTATATTACCTTTGCAAAACAACAGCACACATATTATAATTAAAAATAGAAAAGTACATACAGTATAATCTTTACATCAATAATAAGAATCTCCTCGAGCTATCTAAGTATAGAAAACAATGTGACATGAATGTTAAAATCAGCAGTCATTGCTGTGCCTTCTTTTAGTAGTATATGAGATTGTGCAAATATAAGATTTAATCTTTCATCTTTTTACATTAATTTGATACAAAGCCTGTGCATTATTTTCTTAACAAATTCCTTTTAGGATTAATAAGCAGAATTTTACAATGTACAGTACATACTAAAATAAAGCTTACAATCAGTCCATATTTAGATAAATTGATATTTTCAGGATTTTAGTAGGAAGCTATGAAATTGTGAAAAACTAACAAAGAATCCTTTTTTCAATTTATTATTAAAACCCATATTACAGAGCTTTATTATTTATTAAATTGCATGTGCTAGAGCAACGTGTAATTAATGTGGCATTAGCAGTTTTTTTAGTCTTTTAATGATACAATTTAATTACAGGCACAATAAAGTGCTTTTAAAGATTTTTAGTTATATACATATTATATTTTACTGTACACTGTATATATATTCATTTGGTCATGATTTGGAGAATATGAACTGTGAGCCTTAACGTTTTAGACATGTTAATTTCTCATATTAATGATCAAGTGTCCAATGGGAAGGTAAAAAGTAGGCAGCAAAGTAATTATGTTGTATATTGTTTGGGTTTTAATGATTTTCAAAATGTACTGTATAACAAGAACACTTACAGAATGTATTTACTTTTTAGAGAAGTGTAGCATTGCATAGGATGTTTTTTTTTAATAGCTCAAAGCAAATTCTTTTAATATCTAGCAATGATCCCTCCCATTATACTGTCAGTTTCAGAGACACAAACTGGAAAGATGAGGTTATTAAGTGCTCACTTTACACAGATGCATCCCACAGTGCTTTGCAGACCGTATTATGACTCATCCATGAACAGAACAAAATTCGACTGTTCAAGCCTCATTTGTTGGCAACATCTTGAACTGCAAAGAAAAGCCTACATAGTTTCTTACTGTAAATAATATCCAGTGACTTTATGAGGTTCTAATACTGACTGTGCAGCTGTTGTCCAACAATTTTACTTTACCTAATGAAGTACCAGATAATAACAGCTGTGGTCGATCATGAGTCACTCCAATCTTTTGGAAATCCTCCCAAACTATTTGAATCATATTTGGCTTAGAAAGACATACTGTAGATGAGCTCACGAAAGCAAAAAACTATTAAAAACAATTTCACCTGTCTTACACAGTGCTCTCTAGATTCCCTGTCAAATGTCTAAATCAGAGCTCATAAAGTTAACACAAGCTACTTGCAATCTGAAAATTTAAATATTCTCCCCTTTAACCAGTTTACAGGATCTTTAAAACAGGTTGCTCCAGGCCAACAAATACACCTACTGTAAAACACAGCTGTAAGGTTTAAAAACACCAGGATCTTTATTTACATAATGTCGAGAACAAAAAACACCTCAAATCAATCGACAAAACAAAAGCGTAAGCTCTTTTTGAGCTCCTGACTACACTTCTCAAAATCCCCTCTCAGTCATGGTCGGATACTTAAATGTGCTTCCCAGCCTCAAACAAACAATCAGACAGGTGACTAAGAGCAGCAGTCCATTCCCCCAGAGGGTCTAGGGAATGTGGTCCCAGCGGGCCTGTGCTCTCACAAGACATATTAATTATAGCAAGACAATCCTTCTTTTCACCTTCATTTTCAGCTGTCAGTACTGGACAAATATAAAAGGAAAAGTGTTTTCAACCAAATAGAATAGTAATGTTGCAAGAAAGGCAGTGACATTATTTTCTTCAGGTAAATGTGATTGGTAACAGTGGTCCTCTGTTCATAAATGGTGCTCCTAATACTGTATATACAAACCATATTTACACACTACAACAATTTACTTGATGGTAGCTTATGTTGGATAAATTATCACATGTAAACAAATTGGCAGACAAAGGTATGCCTTTAAATTCTCTGATTTAGAATAGCCAGTAGGAAACAATGCTACTTTGATAACAGCTACAGAAATGCTCTGCATTGTTTCATTTGATATCTGTCATGCCCGACAGCCCTCCCTAGAGGGCACTCCACTACTCCCGTTATTGTTCCTGTAATTGTTGCAAACTCCCCAGGTGTACCTTGTTATGTGTATTATTTAAAGACTAGCTCCTCCAGTCCTCGGGGCTCAACATTAAGGTAAGGGTGTCGCAAGGCACACCTAGCACCAGGAAATCCTACGTCCATCTTCTGAGGGCATAGGCCTTATCCCCGACACCTCCCACTTCCTGTGCCTGGGGTTTGGAGGATCTTGCCCCGTCACCCTTGAATCTCCATGTTTTGTCTGTTCGTCTTTTCCCCCTTCCCGGGGATTTTAACCTTGTCGCGTCCCAGGATGGATTACGTGCTGATGGTCTCCTGGACTGTGCCCTGACCTGCCTTTGGACCTGTTTGGATTTGGATCCAATTCTTTGTCTCTCCCATTCACTGTCTCAAAGACTGTCACTATTATTTTGTGCACTATTAAACCCGTTTAATTCCCTGTGTTTTCCCTTACCACGTCTTCTGTTTTCTCCAGCTCTTACCGCATTGCATAGGGTCTCCTACAAGACCTGACAGGGACATCTGTCCATGGTCGTAACAATATCTTACTGTACTGTATATGCCCAAATGTACTTAAAAAGAAGAATAATCCTAAATTTTCATCTACTAAAGTCAACAGTGTTCATGCAGATTTTCTAAGTCTCTTTAAAAAAATAGCACAACTGAGAAGTTGGTAAACTAGTCTAATTAAGCCATTAACTTGTTGATTAAGCTACAGAGAAGAGCAAAATATTATTTCAAGAAATGGCTGTATCTTAAATCAATTAGCTACTACCAAATTACCTTGACTGACAGAATGATGTCCTATCATTTATAACATTTATAAAATATTCTTATAGGTTGGAATTCAAACTTGCAGTCACACTGGCATTCCAAATATCAGCTGTTGTGAAAACATTGGATCTGAAATTCAAGGGAAAATATTTAATATGTTTTTCTATGCATGTTTTGTAATCCATAAAACCTGCCATTTGACATGTAAAAGATAATACCTTGGATTATAGAATAGGAAGACTTCAGATGTATTCTAGATACTAAAACTGAAATGGTGCTCACAACCCCAAAATTGCTAAAAGCAATTTGACAACTGGCAGGCCATCCTACAGTGAAGCCTTCTGCTCTGCTAATTTAATCTGCAAATTTCTGCTTAATTGATTAGTGTATCAATACATGTTTTTACAATACTCATGCCAGATAACATGTCATCTCAGTGAAACAGCTACCATCTAAAATGCCATCCCATGAAGGTAGTTTGATTTTATATTGTGTAGCAGCTTTGTTTGTCTTTATGTTTATCTTTTAATGCATGTGTAAGTGCATGACTTTCTTGGATTTTCTTTATCACAATGGTAAAAACTACAGATGAGACAGAGGCAAATGGCTTTGAAATTATATACAGACCACCTGGTTCCGTTTTAAGCACTGTGCATTTCTCATTTGTTTATGAATTTAGTGACACATTCTTGTAACACTAAAGAAAGCTGAGATCTGCCTTACAAATGTCATCCGTTTAAGCCGTCTCCTAGCTCACTGAGATCAGGATTCCCTCTGTGGTGGTGCAAAATTTCTGACTGTCACCAGAGTTAGAATTCTAGTCATTTTCTTTTCAGCAAAAATGAATCGGACTGATAAGGTGTATGTAATGCTTCAGAACTATCAGTTAGAAATGCACCATTCCTTGAAATGTGGTGTTCTGTTTCATGTAAGACATAAGCATGTGAAATGAGAAATTCCACAAAGAGGTAAGTGTATCTACAGATTCGTATTACCCTCATCAGGTACAATTCTTGTAGCCATAAAACAAAATTGGTTGGTATAATAAAGAAAATAACGATGAATTCCCTTAAAAATAAAAAAAATAGAAAAAAAAGATTGTGATTGATTTATTCTTTTATTAAAATAGATTATTGGTTTTCAGTGTTGTAACAAATGTTTTAATGTTATTATTGTCAGAGTCATTGTTAGGAGGTGACATGCTGGGGTTACTGCTCTGTTCTCTGCATTTCACACAATGTCTCTTTGGTAGAGGCAATACATACCTGCGAATATTAAACTCGATTGTGAAAAACATATTTTACGTGATTCTTCATTCAGTGTCTGTGGCATACACATAACATAGTGTGAACATTAAGACTACAGGTAAAAACATGCAGGTGTCCCCATGCACACAAAGGCTTAAATATTTTTTATCACATTCATACAGTAGGTTGTGTGCAAGCATGGACCACACAGTTTTGGGTCTTTCAAACAAAAATGAGCGAGTACAAGAAGTGAGAGTGGTACTTTAAAAAAGAATAGCTCAGGAGCGGAGAAAAGAAAAAAAAGGAGGTAAGAGGAGATTGATGTGAAAATGAAAAGTGTGTTAGAGAGGTTCATTGTTTGGAAAGAGTAAATGAGTGAGGAGGCGTTATGAAGCAGAAGAAGTCTGGCAGCTAACAAGACCATTATTTGGATGAAGCAAGTGGATTGACTGCTAAACATGGTGTGTATGATCCACTAAACTAGGCAGCTTTACTTAATAATAATAATAATTGCTTACACTTATATAGTGCTTTCTGGACACTCCACTTAAAGTGCTTTACAGGTAATGGGGACTCCCCTCCACCACCACCAATGTGCAGCACCCACCTGGATGATGTGACAGCAGCCTTAGTGCGCCAGAACGCTCACCACACATCAGCTATCAGTGGGGAGGAGAGCAGAGTAATGAAGCCAATTCATAGATTCAATTCACTTCTTACTTAAGAAGACCAGCGACCTAACAGTGGAAAGAGGGTCTCTGAAAATATGAGGGAGCCAAAAATGTTCCCAAGAGCTATTTAGGATGAGATTGTAGAATAGAGTACTGTATAGTAAGGAACTGACTCATGTACTCCAAGAAAGTTAATGTTATTTTTGTGCTATTGTAATTTGTTAAGTTCAAAAACATCTAGCAAATTAATACATTTGTGGAGTAATGACAGGAGGCAACTAAGTGAAAAGTTACAGTCTCATTATTCAACCAAATGAATATCTGGGTTCTTTCATGTCAACAACTTTGAGTCATAAACAGAGGAAAATTATGTTTATGTTTAGCATTGTGCATAAATATAAGCTTGGATGCAATAATTAATATTTTAAAATGCAATATATAATATTGCATATACATGGAAACTATATTGATAACTGGTTATACAGTAGTTTATAAACACATTACCTTATATTTAACATTATCTTACATTACACTGTACTGAACAAATCCACTATCAGCCATGTAGCTATCTCAAATTTGACAATGTTGGGATCAAGCAAGAGCAATGTTGGGATCACATTTATTCTTAGTTACTGTTATAACAGTTGTCATAATTTGTTTGCTCCAAGGCCATGGTTTTCAGAGATAATCATGTAACTTACTAGTGAAGTTTAAATGTAAATTGTACATTTTAATGATGCCACTTCCAATTTAAATGAAGTGGACAAAAATGCACTTCTTGAGATGGGTTTTGAAGCAAATCTTAGTTTGATTTTTTTTAAGTTGTAGAAATATTAAAATTATGAAGATTATTGTGATTTTTAAATGGATTGTCTATATTTTTAGCATTTAAATTAGATGGGATATCATAACAACACGATTTATTGACAAGACAGGTCATTATTTTCACCATTCAGATGGAAAGTTGCTAACTGAAAGGTCAAAAAGAAAACAAATCAATAAGTAAAGATGAGTGAGAAAATTTTCTTTTCACTTATAATTTCTTAACTATATAACTCCTGGAAAGCCCTATGAAAATAAATGGCAATGTATAATTACTTTTCATTGATGGGTGTCTTGAAGAAAATAACATAATGGTTTTAGGTTGTTTTCGAGGATTAACGAATTGTGTTTCAGTAATTATTTGTAGATATAAGATTGGTTTAATTTTCAATTAAATTTTTTTAGAGAATATAACAGTGTGTTATACAGGCTTAAGGAGTACTTTCATAACAAGACAAAGAAAGAATACTGTATGTCATCTCTCTTTTTAATCATTAATCTGCTGATCAGCATATAAAAAACAAAAATATCCATTAGAAAATAGTTGAAAACAACATTGATCTTAAATCTGGAATAAAGCAACTAGAGCATGAGATGCTTGAGTGATATAAGAGTTAAATAATTTTTTGTGCTTCGTTATTTTCTTTTTTCACCTCTACTTCTTCTGAATCCAGCCTAGTGCAGGTCACAAGTTTTATTGCCTTTGTGTCATGCCCAGTGGACAGTGACACACATCATAAAACCTGGCTTGTCAGCAGCCTTTGCCCATAAGGTGCGCAGGAATGAATGCACAAGAAGGTTGAATAGCACACAGTAGCTTGCCCTAGGGATGTCTTCCCTGACTGAGGTTAAAGTATATTGGCAGTGCAAGAAAAAACGTTGACTGCAGTTTGGTACAGTATCCTACATAACCCAATAAACTGTAAATTAGTTATATTTTTTAAATTCTAAGCTTACTCTTTTTGAATTTTATTGTTTTAGTCAAATTTGCATCCTCACTACATAAGGTGTTTGAATGCATCATGTTTTTCAGTCACTTTTGACACAACAGTCTACAGTTTTGAGTGGGTGGTGCAATTCTGGTAAAAGTTCAGAAATGTGTAGTACTGATTAAAACAGGATGATCCAAATACAAAAAAAAACGGCAGAAATGTCATATTCACATATTAAAAACATTGTAAAATGTAGGTTAATGAAATGTAGGTTCTGAAGTTGATGTTCTTTAATTGAGCATTTTTACGGACACAGACAGCTTTCTGTTTCAGACAGGACGAATTTCTCTCATGTTTTCAAATGATTTAATAGATTGTACCATGGATTCCAAGCTCTTACTATTGGTTGAACATAACCAACAAATATTTTTGTGTATTTTGTAGTTACAATAGGAATAGTTATAATGTTGTGATATATATCTAATCTCTAATACAAACATACATTATATAAGGTATAGAATTTGAGTTTAGAATAGTTTCAATTTGAATGTCTGTTGTCTTGATTTTTTAAATGGCCTATACAATCACTACTGTATGCTTTTGTGAGGAATATAAAGATACATTTAATATATGTCAACATTTATACTGTAAATCATAAAGTGATGTTATAAAACAATACATTATATTTGGCTTTACACAGCTGTAAATTAAAATAAATGACCAAGTCATAAACAGTAAATATTGTCCACAAAGTTTAATAAAATTTCCCCTTTTTGGGGAATCAATGTGTTTTTATGAGACCCAGATACATCAAAATATATTAACTCAATCACATATTGTTCTGGATTAAGCAACATGCATTATCTTGCTTGTTCAGATGTGCTAGAAGGGGCAACAGTTGTGCATTTATTATAAAACAAGATCTAAAATAAATTACCTGTATATTTCCTCCTGTCTGGGTTTATTGCCAATGGGCAACATTCTAAAAAAGCACACAATCATTCTGATTTGAACAGAAACGTGTTACCTGAATCTCCTGATCAGCCAGAACATAGAAACAAATAACATTTCAAATGTCTGGACAGGCATTTAATCTAAGTAATATATAAAAACAATTGACGTATTTACTGTACATGGTTCCCAAGATATGTTATTGAACCATTTGAAAAATAAAACACAAACAATCTACAAATTCATTATTGGTACATATTTTTTTAGAACAGTACAACAGCAAAATTATAATTCTTTGCTAATTAATAAAGATTAATTAGTTTTGCATTAAATGTGTTCTTTTGCCAGCTATGTTTTCTTTTACAGAATGTCAATACAAAGACACAAATCAGAGATACAGAAATTCCCACATCACTTATCTGTACAGTGTACACAAAAATGTGTTCCGGATGGTATCTCTCTGAAAAACAAATTAGCAACTGCTTCTTTGAGTTATGGAATGGAAACAATTGATGTTTTACATAAATCAGAGGGAGTACACAACTAAAAAACACTGAAGTGTTGCAAACTCCCACTCCCTTCTGCTGTTGGGCAGTTTAGACTGCTTTTTAGACCTATAACCATAGTGTTTCAATCAGTGGTTATAAGACATACTGTATTTTGCACCCTAGATGAAGGACTTTAGCAGATGATGAACTTGGGAGCATCACTATTACATCTTTCAATGTTGAACGTACACGGCAACTCCTTCCATGTGTTGTGGATACCTTTGACCTAAATTAGCTTTTGTCCTGATTAAAAGTTTATTGCTGTGCATTTTTTAGGTGTTTGCACCTATGCATTAAGACATCTTAAATGTAAGGTATATACGTTGAAAAGCATAAGTATTGGGACGTGAAGTGAAATTTGTCATTTTTGCTGTTTATTTATGATTTTTTGTTTGAGACCAAGAGAATATGAGGCAAAAGAGTAGCATTTATGCTAAAGCTGTGAATGGTAAAAAGGAGAAAATCTTTTTGCAATCTTACTATGCCACCTAGTTTTATAGAAGACTAGGACCTCTCCATTGTATTGTCTGTACTGTGTTCTTTTGACACAATACAGACTAATATTGCTCAACAAATAAACTCATAAAATCATAAAAATCATAATCATAAAATCAAATGTTGTTCACAACTAACTGGTTGATTAGCACACACACAAATAGGATCAGATCACACTGCACAAATATAGAAACATGAGTTACTGTATGCAAACCCAGGAACACTTTACAGTGCAATCATGATAATCTTCAATATTACAGTCAGGCATAAGTTAGAGTGAAAAATAATGTATGTGGGATGAAAAGTATCTGGGCTGATTGATCTTAAGTTGCACTGAATGACCAGTATTGCCCTTTGGTGTTGATATAATTCACTTAATGGTCTCCAACTTGCAAATTACTACACAGTTCAGAGAAAACATACGGGGTTGCAAGGCAGGTTTGACTGTGCCTGTAACTGGGAGGGAGACTCTGGAACATGCACATGCATTGTTGTACACTACCTGGCCATCTGAATACAGCATGTTCCTCAACAAGTTCTGAGCACTGCCCAGGCTCCAGGCATCAAAACAACACTTCAGTCCCCCACCCCACCCCCTGAGAATGAGTCATGTGCCCTTGTCAAGGAGGTTTCAAAACAGAAAGCTCCAGTCAGAGAACTCAGGACTTAGGAGAAGGAATGACCAAACGACTATTAGTCTTTCTCACAATTAGACTTTCTTGTAGTGGTTGGATCCGGTAGAAAACTCAACATGAACACTAGGGACTCTACTGGAAAACTGGATTTGAAGACAAACAGGGTAGAAATGGGAACATCAGGGAAACATTCTCCAGGCTACTTGGGACTGAAGAAAATACCTATGAATCACCAAAAGAACTACATGGAGGATGGAACTATTGGACTGCAATGGATTTGGTTTCAGTTTGTTCTGGTAACTGGGATCCATGTGTACTTGTGCGGGTCTGGAATGTAAGCCCCTTGAAGTTTTGTGTCATGGGCACTGCATGTTGGGTAGACAGGGTGCTGTAATTGACAGAGAATAAAAAGGGCACTTAAGAAACACTAACTTGTCTACTAATACTAACTATACTGTCTTTTCTGTGGGTTTACTGGTGCTTCTGGACGATAAAATAAACTGTGGAAAGGGAAGAAGGGCCCTAGCACTCTTTATATGTTAGAAAGTGTAGTTTGGCTATAAAGCAAAAGTATTTAATGAATTCTGGGGTCATCAAAACTGTTACTCTTACCCCAACAAAGCGTGAACAAATCAGCTAAAAGATAATCATCAATTGGATGTCGTTATGCTAGAGTATCTTGTCGCATGGAATGAATATACAACTAACAAATCTGTTCTCTTCCAGGCCAGAAAAGGCTCTACAAGAAAATTTTTATCTGTTCTACTCTATGGCTGCTTCTTATATTTGGGAGCTCCTGTTTTCTTATTTTATTAGCCCAGTGGTAGCAATTGTCACAAGTGCTTGTCTATTATCACACAGTCAGGATGGAAGTGTTGGGTGTGGCCCAGACATGAAAATATAACAATAACTATAACTATAACAATGGCAGCAATCTTTAGATTGTTTTCCTAGGTACCCATCAATTATGATGGGCAGGATTTGATGACTCCGTTCTGTTTACTATACTTTTAAGTGAGGGACAGAGGGGAAACAAAAGACATACTGTAGGAGAGTGAACCAAAATACATCTTGATACTTGCCAATTATCATACAATACTGGCCTTTAGCTGATACCTGCTACAATATATATTGTAACGCAACGGGGGTTCAGGCGGGCGCCCTTGCCGCATTAGGCTGGCCCCCCACCGTGGGGGGCTCGAACCCGGGACTCCCGCGTCTCTCTGCAGTGACCCAGCCCTGTGAACTAAAGAGAGATCTCTCTACAGCTCGGTAGCTGTAGTCCTGCTATCACAGGGAAGGGCGGTGATGTCACCTGCTCTGGTACGCCGGCTCTTACACAGTGCCTGTCGGCCGTAAGCGTTACAATATAAAACTTGTGTAAAAGTTCAGCTGTTGTTTTTGGGTATCATTTTGGATCATGTTTAGCCATGTTATAACAAGTTTATTGAGCCAAATGACTAATGGGTGTTTCCGATTGCTCTACAGTATGTTGCATAAATTGAAAAAATGAAAAAGCTGAATGTGCAGCCTTGGTTTTAGTTTTTGAAAATTGGAAAAGCTTTGGAGTTTGGAAAACATGGAATGGCTTAAAAAAGAAAGCAACTACTGATGCCGTAAGTTATCATCAAAGGCCAGGTCTTGTAGTGGTAGTGAAGTGCTCACAATTTATTTTTTGAACTTAAAAATTCTGTGCATGAAACATCTCATTTACAAATCTGTTCGCTTAATGGTAGGACCGTAGACCTACTGCATAAATGGCAAGTCTATACTGTATGTGAATATTATTATTATTTTATTCAAATCATGTCCGTGTGTGTATTACCATTTAAATAAAATGCATTCCCAATGCATTACTTAGTACAGATGTCATACCCTTTTTAGCTGAAGCTTTAAATAATTCATTTTAAGCATTTAATCATATTTTATTCAGACTGCTAGAACCAGCACAGCATGATATAACTGAAACTATACTTCCCAGATCTGTTTATTTAGATGAAAACTGTACATGTATGTTCC
The DNA here is from genome assembly GCF_040954835.1 of Lepisosteus oculatus. Classification (NCBI taxonomy): domain Eukaryota; kingdom Metazoa; phylum Chordata; class Actinopteri; order Semionotiformes; family Lepisosteidae; genus Lepisosteus; species Lepisosteus oculatus. Next base: position 39,314,460 of record NC_090696.1, on the reverse strand, counting down.
ACAGAGATAAACGTATAAAAGATTATTTCAAACAACAGTGGAACATGCATATGTTGGACTATATTCCTGGACTCTCTAAAGTTGGGAAGGCTGTCCTTATATTTATCTCCCCACATAGGGGAAGTGGCCTCCAAGTGCATGATAAATATTTGCTTATGCTCAACCAGCCCAGGAGAGGTCTATGAGTGGTTTGGGCACCGCAATCCAACTATGGTATCCTGCCTCGTGGAGTTCTCAATAGACTGCTTTTGATTAAACTGTTGGCTTGCACCTCTGATGAAATTTGCAGTCACTTGGTCTGCCGTTTCTCACCTGTTTTGCTTTGCATTTCAAATCAATGCATGGATATCATGACCTTGGACAATGCACTTCTTCCCACTCTTGCCATTTGCTGATGATGCCTTTCCCTTAGACATCTAAGATCTTCCATCACCTACTTGTGAAACATAAGTAGGTTGAGCTATCATGGTCACTGAAGCTCCTGCCAAATGAGCCCCAACAACTACTGCTTTTTCAAAATTACTGAGATCTTCTCTTGCAGCCACGATGCCCGTAACTTTAAACAACTAGGCCTGTCTTCCAACAACAGGTAACCATCCTGTGCACTGAGAACATAGTGTAGTCCACATCCTCCTGCAGCCATGCTGTCACACATAATACTATATGTAGGGGGAAAAAACCCAAATGTAAATATGTATTGTGACGCACGATGACACGTGGTACCGCGGTACGTGATTGGTTGACCGACAGGGGCACTCGTGGTCCGTTGGTCTGTCGTAGAAAGATTTACAGCAAACGTCTTTACTGTGCCCATTGTAGTATTGAATATTTATATGAAATTTTACCACTGAAGGGAAATCTTAGTACCTGAGCATAAAAAGAATAGGAGCATACTGTAACGCGTGTGAAGGCCATAAATTATATTAATTTTGGAACTTAAACATACGGTATATGGCTGGTTTCGGTACTTTAAAGAAAACATACACACCAGTATTCCATTTCTCCCTAAACATTTTAAGCATCAAAGTCTTTAACTAACGTGATAATGGAGTCAACAAGCATACTTTTAGAATTTGATTAAAAGGGAATATAATATGGAATCGCGAATCTAAAGAAATTAATAATTATATAATTATATTCATGTTGCAAAAAAACTGCAACGGACATAAAAACTGTATGTTTAAGTTCCAAAATTAATATCGTTTATGGCCTTCGCACGCGTTACAGTATGCTCCTATTCTTTTTATGCTCAGGCACTAAGATTTCCCTTCAGTGGTAAAATTCCATATAATTATTCAATACTTAAACGGCACAGTTAAGACATTAAATATACATATACATACTGTATACAGTACAGTTTGCATACGGTAATAGGTTTATGTTCCTAAATCAATCTCTTTTATAAGCATGTGAAAGGCATGGTGAATCGATTCTCAAAAATTACTGTACTTTGCATGATGGGAAACAAATGCGTGATTGCGAAATGCTGTGGTGTTACTTTTACAAAGACGGTCAATGAAAAAAAGAATGTGGACCAGGGCAATACTTTGAGTTTACACTTACAGCTTGTCCAAGGTCATTCATTATTAATACTATTAGTAATATCTTCGTTAAAGACTTTGATGGGGACAGCTCAAACATGAGAGGTTGAGCTTTATTAGCTCCACCTTGCGGAAATTCCGGATACTATTATTTTGCTTGCGGTATTATAGGAGAATTTACGGTAACTAGCGGTATTTACCGGTAACTCGCGGTAGACTGCGTACAGCGCACCGGAATATAATGCGGTATCGCCCGCGCATTTTGAATGGCTGGATCTGTACTTTATAACAATGTTCTCATCTGATAGTTGGAAAACCAGGTGGTCTGGGCTACACACTTGTATGTCCCAGTATTGGTAGAATATTCTACTATGTGAATATTACTGTATATTGAGAACCTGAAATCAAGCTTAATAATTTTTTTTTAGCATTTCTGTGTATTCACTCATTTGTCTGAAGAGAGTTTATACCACTCACCAGAATCTGAACTTTTCCCTGGTTAGCTCTGGTTAAAAGTCTTTGGAATACCTCCATATTCTTCGACTTTCCCTTCTCCAGTTCTTTCAATTTCATTCAGTGAAGCAAACTCATTGTCATATCTTTGGAGTGCTTCTGAAATTGAAGATGTGAGTTAGGCCTTCATGTGAGCAGACCCAAGCCAGGGAGAGGATTCATAACAGTAGATTCCCAGCAAATGTAAGCCAATTAGTGCAGACAAAACTCAGGTCAGCATTTTCCCCAACAAAGAGAGGCTGGACTCTGAGGGTAAGTACATGAGTCTGCAGCCTTATTATTAACTCACAAAGGACTTAGTTTCTGGATCCCTGTGACCTGAGTACCGAGGAATAAGATCTTCTCAATAACTAAAGTGATTCCAGAGCTGAAGGAGTCTTTAGGTACTTTACCCTGTTAAAACTGGCCCTCCATGGTCCATGAGGAGAGGACAAGAGGGTGGACCTCTTGGTATCCTGGGCAGCTACTGTATATCCACTAACTGTTAATTTAAATGTCAACATTTAAAATGTCAATAACAAATAAAATGATTTTGAAGGCAGAGACTCTGCATAGTGTTATGGTAGTGCAGTTTTTAGAGTTATTCTGAACAGTGAAATATTCACATAAGGTCAGATTTAGTTCACTCATTTCTTACTATTAGTCCTTGACCATTCCTGCTAAAGGAATGGTCAATGGTAAAATACTTTAACAAGTATTTCCTTATTTGTTAAAGGAAATACAGTTTAGAAGCTCACAGTAAAACATTAAAGATTTAGGAGACATTTAAGAATTGGGATCAGGTACAAAATTTTAGCTTCCCACTAGACACACATCCAAAATTCCATACCTGCAATAAAACATTGAAGAAGAACTTCAGTTACTGCAGATTACAAAACTGTAAAACTGTACACATTTTACCTTGTGTTTAGGACTTGACATGTGCAAAAGGACTGTGCAAATGTGTTTAGGACTGGTGCTTGTGGTGTTCCAAATGTCAAGGTAATATGACATGGTAATATGAAATGTTTATGAAGTAGTTTAAAAAACTACATGTACAATGTTTAAATACATGTACAATGTATTTAAACCTACAATAATTTACGTCTACTTGTGAGATTTCTGTACATTACTGTTTCTGTACTGATACTGTATTAGATTAGGACTACACAATTGCAAACTGTCATCACACCTAAATAAGACACCAGAAAGAACATTTTTACATCTATTGTTTTTGGTTTTCATTGTGGATATAACCTCTTCTAATTTCTATGCAGGTTTTACATTGACAACACTCCATACTCTGATATTTTAAAGCTATTGTTTATTAATCTGATAATGTATAATTTACAGTATTGTACTGATAATTTCAGTAAAAGGTGAATTTAAATACATTGTATAATAATTTAATATTATTTTATAATTTAGCTTAATTTGAAATTTAGACTGATAGATACTTCAAGATTGTGTGTTCCTCATTGTATAATCTAACAACCATTACTCAGAACTGCAGGCAAATTGTGTGAACATCCGGTGTAGTTTAGATGCTGGTGAACCATGACAGTGTAATTTTCAGTTTCAGTAACTGTGCCTTCAAATGCCCACAGATGTCTGAAGAAATGTTTTGGCATACTTTCTAATTTTAATATTTTTGTTTGAATAAATTATAGTGCAATGCTGAAATGGAATCCCAACTGAGCCATTCAATAAATATTTGTATATGTAAATAACTGATATATGTGTAGAATGTAAAGCTACATATACTTAACTCTGTTTATAACAGAATTCAGACAGCACTGGAGTGGCCCAAGTGTGGCTCATCATTAAGTCCAATCTTTTATGTAAATTACACGTCTCTCTAATGTCAAGTGATTATCTCCGTTCATTCAAATCTTTTAAGGTGTACAATGTTATGGAAAATCTGTTTTGCATCTCTCAATTAAAAAAAACAACTATACGCCCTAAAACATAACATTAACGCTAAAAATGAAAATGAAAGTTTTACTAAATAAATACACTTTTCAATACTTTCAATACACAAGTCCATCACAAGACACACACAGACCAATACACTCTTGCTGGGGCCAATTTTCCCAGAAGCCAGTTAACCTACAGTACCAATATTTGGGCTGTGAGAGGTAACAGAGCACTCATCCAAAACATTAGGAGAACATACATGAAACTCCCAGCTCCCAGCACCCCAGCTCCAGAATTGATCCCATGGACCCAGTACCACAAGGCACTAATACTAACCACTGTGCCACCATGCCTCCCTAATTAATAACTGATTATTTATTTTTACTTCTGTCTCTTTTTGCCACATATCAAAATTAAATTCTTGACCTGACTTTTTAAAGGGTCAAAATTATTACAACTCCAAGGTATTGCAAACAATTCAATTCTCTGTTTAACAAAAATGAATAATTAGCAATATTTGTAAAACTGAGTACACTTTTAATAAATATATTGCTTTCAGCATTCCATGTTTTTAAAGGAGTAATATTTGTAAAGACACCTATTTTTCATTTAAACTTAAACTGGGTAGTGCTTTTTACATGATTCTCAGAAATCTATTTCATGAAAGATGTGCAGTATCAGTCTTCACTTCCAAATTACAAAATAAAAGTCAACCTGTTATTGAAATGTCAAGTATCTGCTTATTTTAGCAAATTAGAAAATCTTTGTTTTAATTGCTTGTCAGAAAATATTTTGAATTGGTTCTACTTGGCACAAAGCAATCATAACCAGGTTGTGTTTTATACGCTGGCATTTTCACCTCACCATCCAATAGAACATCATTTATACCCACCTCCAAATAAGCTATGTTAAGAAAATGTTAAAGCACAGTACTATGTCTTCCTAAATTAATTTACAAATTAATGCAGAATTTCAGTACCACAAAACAGTCTCTGAAGGCAGACACCCTACAGACATGTTTGAAAAACACAAGGGACATTGAACTGAGTAATTTTGGATGACAGTACATTAATCAGGACATCCAAATTGTATGTACAAGAAGCTGGATTCCATAAACATAAAGCACAATTATAAAAACAACAAAACTTTCCTTAAAATCCCTACTGGCTAGCTCTTCTGAACTCCTATCCTACAACAAATACTTCAAACTGCTTGACTATTTATAATTAAGTATTTGAATAATCAGATTATTGTTTGGTGATAATATACAAAAGGATGTCCACCTTTCAAGGGAGTCATACTGGTATGAATCAAAAACCACAACTTTTAAAAATATCAAAATCTAATCTTTAGAATTTTATTCTATGATCATGTTTCTAATAATTTTATTTTTATGTGAAGCAATACCGCGGCATATCAAACAAGAAAGATCAATTCCATTTTCTTGCATATAATTCCCCAAGGGTTCTCAACCAATTGAATGCCCGAATCAGACCATGATGAAAAAGCAAAAAATTGACCACAAGATAAAAGAGTTGTTATAAAAAACAGTTACATTTGAATTCCTTATTCATTTTTATTACAGAAATAATATGGAAGGAAAGACTGATACTTCCTCTAGTTATCAGCAGGAGTATGAAACTGACCAGACCATGTACTGTAAAGCAAAATGACTGAAACATAGTTTGAAATTTCGTATAATCCACCTGGCAATTCATCCATCTATCCATTTTCTAATCACTTCATCCAGTTCAGGGATGTGGGGGAGCTAGAACCTATCCTAGCAAGTAACAGGAACAGCATGATGGCTCTGTTGCTAAGGCTCTGCGCCTGTAGCTTTACTGGTTCAAATCCCACAGCCGGCAGAGGAATCCTACTCCATTGGGCCCCTGAGCAAGGCCCTTAACCCCAACTGATCCAGGGGCGCTTTACTGTATAAATAAATATAAAAAGGGCTGACCCTGCGCTCTGACCCCAAGCTTCTCTCCCCGCCTGTGTCTCTCATGGAGAGCAAGCTGGGGTATGCAAAAAATTCAAAATCCTAATTCAAGAAATTGTATATGGCTAACAAAGTGATCTCTAATCTCTCTCATCCTGGACAGGAGGCCAATCCATCATTCACAATCTATGTGAGTGTGACACAAACATGCTCACACTCATACGAAAGGCCAATTGTCCTAGCATTCAGTTAACCATCCAGTATGTCTTTGGACTGTGGGTGGAAACTAGACCACTAGAAACCTACAGTATGTAATCACAGGGAACAACACACAAACTCCATGCACATAGCACTTCAGAATTGAACTCAGGACCCCAGTGCTGCGAGGTAGCATTGCTAACCACTGTGCAGGTACAGTATTTTAAAATGAGAAAATTAAAAAACATAGTCATTGGTTTTATTTAGGTAGCCTATAGTACTGTATATACAGTACAGTATTTAAAAGTGAGATACAGTATTTAAAGATAGCAGAGCAGAGAACAATATCAAATGGTCTGCATGGGTTTTTTTTTTCTGAAATGGTCTAATTAAGTGGTAAACAGCAGCAAACCCAAGAACTGTGAAGAAGACTCAGTGCTTGTGAATACCATCACTGATTTGCTTGCCTAACAAACATACAGTACTAGCATTTTAATGAGTTCAGTCACCAGGCACACATGTCCTAACACCAACCATATACACAATTGAAGGCTGTTTCTGCATGTAAAGAAAGGGCTGCAGATGTGTTTAGGTATGAATGGTAGCATGAATTACTGTATGTACTGTAACTGATGAGTGTTATTATTTATTCACGTGTCGTAAGTCACAAGTCTACAGTATGCGTAAGTGCCTTCACAAATAATTTAGCCTGAAGTCATTAGGAACAAGATAAGGAAATTATTTTTCTCAGGAGTGAGATAGTTTTTCTATTGATATATTAATTCTCTTTTTTCTACATCAATTTAAATAATAATAAGGATCCCTAAAAGCAAGAAAATATATAATAATATAAATTTGTTCAAAATCTGAAGTACTTCTTTCAACTTAAAAAATAATTTAATTAAATTTAATTTTAAGAAATAAAGATACAAAAAAGATTAATTCTCCAAGAGGCATGAGAATTGATACTTTTGAGAAACTGTTTGCATATGGTTCTGGCATGTGAAATGTCAAAGCCATGTAATTTTTGCTAAAAGGAAGATAATTCAGAAAATATTGGAATCGAGTCAGAAACTGTGTCACATTGCAAGGTCTTAATAGAGTGAATACTAGCTTTCATTGTTGAGGAGTTTCAAAGGTGGAAATGGCTAATCCCACTACCTTCCAGATAATAATTTTGCCTAGCCCTACACATAAAGACCTCTGCCTGCCATTTGAGCAAAAGATTGAGTTCCTATCTTGTGAATGGGGCTACACATTAAGACAGTCTACAGTTTGTATTGGGGAAAATAAAAGGTGAACAAACAGCTAAAAAGAGAAAAAAATGAATTACAAGCAACATAAATGTACTGCTCAAAGAAGTAGTGCACAACTCTTGTCATGGTGGAAGGAATCTTTTCAGTTTTCTTTTCACTTGAGTCCTTGACTACCTAATTGAACTCATTATTTGTTTAATTGGACAAGCTGATGCCTTTCCTTGTTCTTAGGAAGCTAGAGTTTTAAAGAGACATATAAAATCTTCAGGACAGCTGCCCTTGATGATGTGAGTTAGAGGAACAAGAATGTCTTTTTCTCCACAATTAAAAACCGTGACTTCAAAGCAAAAAAAAAAGTTGTAAACAAAGAGGAGGTTGCAGAATAAATGATGGAAGATGTGTTACGAGTATCCAAACTGCATGTTTAATAGCACCTACCCAGGTTACATTACTGCAATAAATGTAGCAATGAAAGCTGAAAAACTGACCATCCAGAAGAAGTCTCTACAAGTCCTGAAGTGAATGGTTGAGACAGATGATAGATGACAGACATACAGTGTATGCTGGGTTCCAAATCAGGTGCTACTGTAATTTGAATACTAATGCAGTCTAACTCCTCCCTCCTAGCAACTATGGGAGATTGTCTTTTCTTCCTGTGACAGTTTGGGGTTCACATGAGGATATTACACATCTGGAAATATCATTGTCTACTCATTTTGTATACATAGGTCAATATAAACATGTAAAATTCCTTCCTTACATGACTCTGGATGGACTGAATTATCATGGGTCTAATTAACAACATACTGTTTTTATCATCATGCTTTCTTCAATATGTAAACTACAGAGCTCATATTGTTTCATCCAAATGGATTACCATGTATTAATTTTTCTGGGAATAATTTGCAGCTCACAATTGTGACCTAAAACATTTAAGGTGTTTACATGCTTATTGCTGTATTTCTATTCTTCTCTCAAAGATAAGGCATGAATGGGTGGTAGGAAGTATGGACAGAAAAGGTATTTATTGTTTCCCAATCATAATCTACCTTAGAAGCACTCACTTCACCAGTTGTTTAATCCAATGGTTCAATATTAAAATTTGTGCAAATACTATATGTCGCATGTGTTGGGTCTGGCCAACACATGGTGATGACTTAAGGATTTGTGGTCTGTGGTTGCATATGATTTTCACATTTAATGAGTGGTATAGTTTTTGTACTTGTACTCATTGTTGGCTAATAACCTTATCTGTATATGGGCAACATAAAGTTTCAAACACTATGAAGAAACCATTGACAGTGCAGAAAACATTTGATGGGTTTTAGCTCTCAACCAAGTTGCTTCCTGGTGTAGTGTGTATTGTGGTTCTTCAGCACAGTTGTTACTGATGCCTTGTGTTCCACCAGTGTGAATGTAATGGTTACTCAAACCTATGGTGATTAATTCAGGTGGGTAGCTGCGTCAGCATGTATAGGCTGCAAAGGAATAAGTAATAGGTTTATTCCATGCTGAAAAAAAGGAGAAAGAAAACACAACATGCTCCATGGCCGAAACGTTGTGTGTTCTTTCTCCTTTTTTTCAGCATGGAATAAACCTATTACTTGTTCCTTATGGTAATTAATGCTTACATCATATAAGCATTACAATAACAATGATTAATCATTGCCTACATCAGCAATGATTAATGCTGTCAATACATCACAGAAATACAGGTATTAATCAGAGGCCATCTGGCACAACTAGCACATTTGGTAGTTAGTGAATAATAAGAACATAAGAGCACATCCAAATAACATGAAGTCGAATTCTGGTATCATTCCCCAAATTATCTAGAAGACGCCAAAGCGTGCACACATGCTTTGTGTCCACAAACCACACAGAACAAAAACAGTCATTAAATCATTAACTTGCATTAAAACACATGAAGTTTACCTCCAATAGGGTCTAACCCCCTTAATATTCTTTGCACTTCTGTGACAAACTAAACACTGTGAGTCTGATTCTTTGTGCATGTACTGGATGTCATGTTTAAGGTGATGTCATTCTTCTTTTTCATTCAGATCTGAGTATTTCTGCAACATGGGAGGTGCTTTTTCAGAGAAATACTAAATACATGATGTGTAACATTCTTTTTCAATGATCTTATAAAATTACAGCTTTTCTACTTTATTTCTGCAAGTATAAGAACCCATTAAATTTAGTACTGGATTATATATAGAAAACCTCTCTTCAGTCTTTTCAATATAATAATACATTCACCTGCATTTTAAAATGTCAAAATGTAATGTAATGGCTGCTTTGAAAAGCATTTATGCTGATGGGAAATCACTTTAAGTAACAATGAATGGAAATGTTGCTTGACTGTGCAATGCCTTAGTTAAAGTTTAATTTAAAGTGAAACAAGACTTTTTCGGTTTGTGTTTTCTTTTGTCTTATTGTCTGATGTATCTTGTGGTTGACACTCCACATATTTATCATTCAAAGAAAAAGTACAATAGGTATTTCAATTCCTTGGGGATTTATTTTTATTTAAGAATGCTTGCTATTAAGGTTTGTTGGAAAATAACCACCACGGGATATGTAGTAGCTACGCAAAATCATTAAAGATCAGAGTGACACGGATTTTCAAGTAGGGCATGTCAAATCTAGGTAGTCAATTACAGTAGGTCTTTATTGCCCAGGGGAAAAAACTCCTTCAATGTTCCTACTTGTGTATCCTTTCCTTCTGTTTGACCGCCTATGGCAATGTGGTGGGCCAGGCTCCTCTTAGATTTGTGTGTCTCACATAATAGGCACATGTTCTTGTTGTGTATTATTATAAATATCTGAATGCTTTCTCTGTCCTGAAAAAAACAAAACAAAAAAATCCCTTTCTGAAATGTACAGTATATATCTATATAGCATATACTATATCAAATATTAATATATAAATTAAAATGTATCTCTGTGATGTAAAGAATAGCATAAACTAGTCAGGAACTGGAAATGTTTGTTTATGAAGGGGAAATAAAAAATAAGAAAGGAAGGCCTTTAACCTGTATTAACATTTGAATATGAAACCCTGTATAGAAAATGATACAGTTAAAGAACTAAAAGACACATTAAGATATATACAGTATGAGCAGACCAAAAAGAAGACACAGGAAAAAGAAATGGATCAGTGCACAAATGAAAATATGTGATACCTTTGTATCACTGAAGAGACCAAAATGGCATTTGGCCAGACAATGAGCAAAAACTGCTAATTGCTGGGGCAGTTCAAGACAGGGCAGCGCTTGAATCCTGCCAATAAAATGAAACAAATGCATGCAAAAGCTGAGCATTAGTAATTTTCCATTAGGCAAATAGATTGCATATTTCTGTTATAAAAATAAAAGGAAATATAACATAATTATAAACAGTATATTATTTGTACAGACACCTTACAAAAATAAGTAATGCACAGACCATTTACTTAATCAAAAGAGAATAAACTAAAAGATTAAATTATTATTATTTTATTTGAATGACACTTTTGATGCACGGCAAGACATTGGTACTATTTATAGACCCACGTATTTTATTGGAGCAGTTTGAAATACCTCAATATTATAACAGTAGTGTCCTGCTTTAAATCCACAGCCTTCCTCTTACGAATCCAAAACCAAAATCACTACTCCGTACACATTGCCAATGCTGGTCTTCTTCAATATAGAGACATCATGCTAGGTACAATCTATCTCAAACCATACAGTTCTTCACCTGCCAGTTAGCATCTTTAAAAAGATGCTAAATAGACTGGATGGCCAAGCATTCAAAAAATGGTTTGCATAAAAAAACATTTAAGAGTTAATTCATACTTTAAATTAAACATTAAATATAATTTCAATTAATATATTTGACTTAATATTCAAAAGACAAAAATTAGCTAGAAAAAAAGTTTCTGTTTATAAATTCATCTCAAAAGCATGTTTGATAAATTAACTAACTGTCTCTGTCACTTTCTGCTGCCCGTAAACATACAATCCCATCATAAATATAAAAATTTGCATATCCTTTTCAGTGTTTAGTAAATAAATTTTAAATGTTAAAAACCAATTCCTTTTCATCTGGAAAATGCATGGCTAATTTTATTTTCCTTTTCACCATCAATTTTTTAAATGTGTTTAAAAATCTGAGATGAAGTCATTTATTTTTAAGTTCAAAACAAAACAAAAAAATGGGCATTTCTTCAAAGTCTGAAAAATGTGAAAAGCCAAATTCTACCCATTTGCCTCTGGGAGCATATAATACACATACATTAATTAAAAATGTTAAGCTGTGTATGAGAAGAAATAGTCTCCAAGTTCATTCATCCATCTACTTTCTAACTTCAATACAGGGTCACAGGGGAGCCACGGCTTCTCCAGCAAGCAACAGACGCAAGGTAGGATACACACAGGAAGGGACACATCACAGAGCACACACAAAGACACACTCACATCAGAGCCAATTTTCCCAGCACCCAGCCGAAACTCACACAAAGGGTTGAATTGAGGGCCGCAGCTCTGTTAAGCAGCAATGCTTACCTGTGTGCCTCTGTTCCACCCTTCATTCAACCAATCAACTGTCATTTTTACATGAAAATAACTCCCTTCTTACACTATGTCAAAGTGCAGAACAAAAATAAAAAGTACAAGAGTAGAACAGAGCTAAAATTAAATGTAAAAAGAAAATACATAGAAGATCATTTGACTAAAATTGACTAAAAAAGTATCCATTAGTAAAAATGCAACTCAGAAGATACAAGATCAGTAGGTTTTATAGTAGTCCATAGCTTTACAGTGCTTTAAAAGAGTATTCACTCCTTACAATCATGTTTCCTTTTAAAGTATCTCCCCATCCCCACCAGTCAAGACTTGGTGGAAATACCTCTGGCAGCAATAATATTTGCAGGTATTTTTCAACAAGTTATTACCACCTTTGCACAGCAGGATCATGGAATTTCTGTGCCTTCTTCTTTGTAAACTTTCTCAACATCTAACAAATTGGTTGGTGAATGTTGGTGGCCAACAATTTTCAGTAGGGATGATGTTGACTAGTTGATGTGATGTGATGAATTTGTGTCGGATGTAATGCTTTGTATTTTGAGTAAAGTATTGAAGAGTGCCAGTGGTGGTGTGCCAGTACTTTGTTAACATGTTCAAATCATTGCTTCTTGTTGACATTCTGGCAGCATTATGTGCAAGATGTAGATGTTAAATATGACAAGAGATACATGAGAATGGTATTATAATAATTTATCCATGAAGTCATAAAAGCATGCATTCGTTTTAAATAACTGAAATATCTTTAACATTGTGTCTTATAATCAGGTTTGTTGTCATTTGAATGCATATGGGAATCAGTGGAACATGCCATAATGCCAAATAGACCAATAGTGTCTGATAGGTAATTATGTACAAGACATGTATCTGGAGCCCACAGTTAATAAAAAAATACTGATTAGTTACTATGTTAGGATAGTGTAATTTAATTAATTACTGTATACAGGTCCATGTAGAGATATCTAGCTATACAGCATAGCCGGAGCCTATTCTGGCAAGCAAAAGGCACAAGGCAGGATACACCCAGGAAGTGATACCAGTCCATCACAGGGCACAGACAGACACAAACAATGACATACACTCACTCAAGGGCCAATTTTCCCCAGACAACAGTTAACCTACCAGTATGCTTTTGAACTGTGGGACGAAATTGGAACATATGGAGGAAACCTATGTGAACACAGGGAGATGATACAAACTCCATGATTTTTTTATTATACATATAAGTACAGATGCAGCCATTCAAAACAAGTGGGCCATACCGCATTATTTTGCGGTTCGCTTTACGCAGTCTACCGCGAGTTATCGTAAATTCTAGTATAGTACCACAAGTAAAATAATAGTATCCGGAATTTCCGCAAGGTGGAGCTAATAAAGCTCAACCTCTCATGTTTGAGCTGTCGCCATCAAAGTTTTTAACGAAGATATTACTAATAGTATTAATAATGAATGACCTTGGACAAGCTGTAAACTCAAAGTATGGTCCTGGTCCACATTCTTTTTTTCATTGACCGTCTTTGTAAATGTAACACCACGGCATTTCACAATCACGCATTTGTTTCCAATCATTCTAAGTACAATAATTTTTGAGAATCTCCGATTCACCATGCCTTTCACATGCTCATAAAAGAGATTGATTTAGGAACATAAACATATTGTATGCAAACTGTACTGTATACAGTATGTATATGTATATTTAATGTCTTTACTGTGCCCGTTTAAGTATTGAAGATTTATATGGAATTTACCCTTCGTGGTTTTAATTCCCTTGTTTTGATGAATCTCCTGGTTTTGGACTTACTCATGTTTTTTTGTTTTTTTTATTAATTTCTTTAGATACGCGATTCCATATTATATTCCCTTTTAATCAAATTCTAAAAGCATGCTTGTTGCTCTCGACTCTTAGAACAGAGGAAAGTTCTGGCACTCGGACACACTGGCCGTTCCGTGGTTGTCCAGGCTGAGTCTCAGGATGGTCAGGAGGCGCGCTGCGAGAATGTCCTGCCCTTGGGAGCCTTCTGCTCCTGGGCCATCCTGCCCTGGAATTCTCCTTTGAGATTCTCCCTTTCAGAAAAAAGTCCACTACAGGCTCTCTGTGTTGCCTGTTTTTACCTGGAGGAACTTCAGCTAGTTCATTGGCTGAAAGTTCCATGGGCATCAGAGTCCCACGTGGGTTATTTGGCCCTACCAGTCCCTGATTGGTTGATCAAGGTGAGATATGAGTCACTTACTCCTGACACTTAGGAATGCAGTCCAGATGTCCATCTGGCACTCCCTAGACAGATAGGCGCCAATGGATGACCATTGATCATGATAGCCAGGCTTAGCCAAGTGCATCCCCATTTGGGAGCTGTCCCTTATCAAAAGAAAACATCTTTAATTCAGCCTGCATGAATAGTTTCTCTGTGGCTGCACCACAGAGATGAACAGAGAGATGGGGCCTCATTTGGCAAAGCACAGCAACACTTAATTCTGTCTTATTAACAGGCATTGCCGCTACACTCCTATTCTTTTTATGCTCAGCTACTAATATTTCCTTTTAGTGGTAAAATTCCATATAAATATTCAATACTAAAATGGGCACAGTAAAGACATTTAAATCTTTCTACGACTGACCAACTCACCACGAGTGCCCCTGTCAACCAATCACGTACCGCGGTATTTTGCATCATCGCGCTTCACGATGCACGAGGCCATAGCCAATAACCTCCGGTACGTGTCTGTGCCACGCACTTTGAATGGCTGCATCTGTATGTAAGTAAACATTTTTTTGCGATGTTTTGACTACAGTAATGTATAGCTTACTAAATGTAATGGGAGCTAATGAAGCATACAGAAGAGTATTAAAGAGTTACTGTATAAAATAAATGGTATGCTGATCTGACAATCTGTGGGATAAACTTTAATTATTACTTAAACACTCCATCCAATATCCTTTGATTGATACTTCACTGATTATATGTAGAGTAAAATAGCAGAGCATCAGTTTTGTTCCCAACATCTGGCTCAACGTGAAACCTTAAGTTTCCATAAACATTATTTATTTCAACAAGCAGTACCCTAAACTAATATAAGAGAATGATGCAAATGCATTCATCAGCAGTTTATTTAAGGGAGAAAGAATGGAACCAGAATGATTTGCTCATTAGGTAGAAGATCATCTGAGAAATAAAAAAACGTTATGACTAATAGACTGATCTTTTATATTTAAAAGTCTTTCCAGCCAAAAGAGATATATTAATTCAACTAAGCAAACTGTTTTCTGTCTCTTATTCAATCTTATTCAACATAGTCATATAAACAGCACAGTGGTATGCAAATGAAGTTCAGTGAAGTTGATTTTTGTGCAGTGTGAATGATAGAATAAAATGACATTTTCCTGCACTTCAATTAAAACCTTGCAGTGTTTTAAGAACTAAAATGTATAACATGTTTTCAATTACCTCATTTTTGGAAATGTGTGGGTGGATGTGGAATAAATCTTCAGCACATGCTAGATAATTGATACTGTAGTTTACTTTTACTCATGCAGGTGAGATTTTTCTTTGATGGACTTATGTATTTTATGCATTTTATTTTCCCTTTCCCTTTCACAGGATGAACAATCTCTTCTCAGAAGACTCCTCAATCAGTTTTGTACCAGTCCCCAAGAAGCTGGACAACCCCCGAGCTTCCAAGACCCTTTCTATGCACAGGAAACACAGGTCTAACATCTCCCAAGGAGAAACTCAGGCGCTCCAATCTATCCGCAATAGAGATGATATTGTCATCTCTTCAGCTGACAAAGGAGGCACTGTTGTGATGTGGTGAAAGGACCTATATATTAATGAAGCCTCTAGACAATTAACCCACACTTCTGCCTACTTTCCTCTCCAACAGGATCCTACCGCTGACTTCTATCAGCAGCAAGGGGCTCCCACACAAAGCGAACCCGCTCAGTGTTCAATATCCTCAGGTATCCCAATTTTACCTCCTCCCAAAAAACCAGACACCCCTGGACGCCCCATCGTCTCAGCATGCAACTGTCCAAATACTCATATCTTGACTTTTCTCAACAGCCTTATGAGACTGCAGGTTGAAAGCCTTTCTTCATATATTAAGGACACCAACCATGCCCTCCAACATTTTAATGATTTTCATTTTCAGGGCCCAGAATGCTACATTTTCACCATGGACATCACATCCCCAAAATTACGGTCTTACAGCTTTCAAGCACATGCTGGACAAACGCATGGTGCTTGATCCATCCACCCTTGAACGCCTTGCAGAATTGGTATTCACAGTTAATGCATTCTTTTTCAATAACCTTTTTTACCAGCAAGTTAGTGGAGTCGTCATGGGCACCAGAATGGGACCCAGCTATGCCAATATTTTTGTCGGCTGGGTAGAAGAAAGCTTCTTTGCTTCCTACACTGGCTATGTCCCTGACTTCTACAAGCGATACATTGATGACTGAATCAGTGCCGCCACATGCTCTAATGACCAGCTAGAGCACTTTCTGCATCACTTCAACTTCCACCCGTCCCTCAAATATACATTTAAAATATCCTCTGCTACTCTTCCGTTTCTAGACATAAACCTATCCATTAACCATCCCCAACTTTATTACTTTGGTCTATTACAAACCCACTGATTCACATAGAGTTCTGTACAACTCATTTCACCCCAAACACACTAAAAACCTTCTCTCTTTTTCACAGTTCCTTCGACTACGATGACTCTGCAGTGATGATGTCGATTTCCAAAACCAAGAACTCAAAATACACTCTTTTTTCATCAGCAGAGGATACCCCACCTGTGTTGTTGACAGGGCCCTCACCTGAGCCAAAAACAGCCATTAGACTATCAACTCAGTCGGAACTTCCAGCCTTACAACCACATTCCTTTGGTGCTATCCTCCCACCGTAACACACTCTTTTTCCCCAGGACCAATTTTGACAACTTTCCCATCCTACAGGATGATCCCTCCATTGGAGCCCTCTTTCCTGACCGCTCATCATCTCATTTCATCAATCACCTAATCTGTCTAACCTTCTTGTTCACAGCTCCCTTGATTGCCTTTAGTAATTATCCATTCCAGGCACTTTCCCCCTGCAACAGAGCTCACAGTATCACCTCGAAGTACATATCTAACACCACACTCATTCAAGGCCCATGAGGACAATTCCGGATAACTCAGATGACATCTTGCACCTACAGCAACCTTATTTACTGTATCTCTTGCAGTAAATGCCCTGCCATCTACACTGGGGAAACAGGAAGGAGACTCGAACACCACTTCAGAGAACATGTTAGGGCTGTGAAGATTAAAAATGTCTCCAACCCCATAGTTTCTCATTTCACCCTTGAAGGCCATGATCACACTGATCTCTCTGTCTGCATTCTCAAAGTGGGGTTTCTTAACTCCTATAGTAGAAAGACATCAGAAACTAAAATTATCCTGAAACCTGGTTCACACCTCCCCCTTCTCTCAACGACAGACTTGTTTTCTTCTAGTTTTCTCTATTCATTTGTAGGTTTCATTTCACACCTCTCCTCACCTCTCTCGACCTCGCACCACTTGATTGGCCACTCTGCCTCTCCCCTGCTTCTGCCTCCTCCTCTCTCCTGGCTTTTGTTTTCCCATGCTATATTATCTTCGCCCTATTTTACTTACACCTGAAGAAGGCTCCACAGCCGAAATGTTGTGTTTTTCTTTCTTCTCTTTTCAGCATGGAATAAACCTATTACTTGTTCCTTTGCAGCCTACACATGCTGACGCAGCTACCCACCTGAACTACATTTTATTTGTACATATTTTAAGATTTATTATCTGAATATTTTTTGTGGAGTTCAGAACATGTTATTAGAAGTATTGTGTAACAATAATTAACAATTCCTTATACTTATATAACACTTTTCTGGATACTCCACTCCAACTGTGTTACAGGTAATGTAAATGGGGACTCCCTCCATATTCTTTTCGAGAAACACCCTTGCATTTTTAATAACCACAGAAAGTAAGGACCTCAGTTTTACATCTCATCTGAAGGATGGAGCCTTTTTAAAGTATAGCATCCCTGCCATTATACTGGAGGTACCCCCTACTTGCCCCACTAACACCTCTTCCCCAACAGCAACCTTCACTTTCCCAAGAGGTCTTTCATCCAGGTACTGGCCATGCTCACACCTGCTTAGCTTCAGTGTGTTGCCAGTTGTGAATTGCAGGGTGATATACTATAGCTGCTGGCAAAGGTGATATAGTTGCCTGGGTAGTTGAAGAACTACAGTATTAGTTACAGCCTGGCATTTCTGAAGTATAAACAAGATAATTTGTTAATGTGTTCACTATTTTATGTTTGTTAGTTAAGATGGATTTCTACAGACATGAATTGAACTAGCCAAGTGACATAAATGGTGAATAAATCTCCCTTTTATGTCATTATAAACAGAACAAATGTACGGGGGTACAGTATCAATTATTTTGTTTGTTGTGGTGCCATCAACTATTCACTATAGACATGTGCATACAAAATCAGTCTTATCACACAAGAGAAGTAGAAATTAGCAGAAAAATTGAATAAAACAGGATACACAATGGTTATCAATGGAATGTTCTCCCGTCAAATGAATCAATGTGGATGGCCTGGCTGGATGGACAGTAAAAGAATGAGAAAAAGGAAAGAATGGATAGTACAGTAGTTTGTCATTTCATCATCAGTTCAAGTGTTTTACTATTTACTCAACAGAAAACCATACTGTACATATTAAAAGATTCAAGCTAATTTTTTATTAGAGAAAAGGTCATAAAATGGATTCTGGCTAAATGGGTTTTGTCATTGGACTGGATGTGCCTGTTATTTGAATGTAGGTAAATATAAAATCACACGTGAATTTCTATGGAGTTCATAATGAATACTTTAAAAGCAAATGATATGGGGCTTTTATTTTGGAAAAAAGAAGGGACATAAATAACAGAAATTGTATATTAAAAAATCCGTTATTTTACAGCAAAAACGTCTTTCATTGATTTTTGCTGTATAATTGATCTCCTAATATTAATGAGAAAACAATAAAGAAAAGGATTATATTTTAAATGAGTTTTGTAGACATCTTTATTCAGTAGTGACTTGATGGCAAATACCTCTGTTTTAATCAACCATTAACACAATGAAGAACTAATACAGATTTTGCACTGAGGGCAATAAGGTAGAAAAGTGTTTTGATTGGCAGAATGGCATGAATGACTATTGAAAGTAATTGGTTAATGGGCATGAAACTACAATTAATTAGAAGTAATTTACTGTATTAAATAAGCAACATATTCAAAGATCATATGGAGGTATTATCTTACAAATCATGTTCTCACCGTAATTTTAAAAGAAGCAATGAATAACATTTTTGTCACACACTCAAAAGCTGAATAATGTCTGTATTTGCAAATGACAAATTTTCAATAAAGCAATAATAACTTTTTTAAAGGATATTTCATTTATTTAATTGCATTTTTATCTTTGAATTTTTAGCTGTATTAATGTGAATCTGTCTTAAAATTCTTACAGTTGATCTACTACAGCTTTAGGTAAGATGTTTAGAGGGTTTACAGTACATTTCTGGACACAAACATTTTGCATTCATTTCCAGTAATTTAATTATCCTTTTGTTCTCAGAATAAGTTATCATGTCATGTGTTTGGTTCACAAAAATGTCAGAGGCTGAAACTATTTATTTTGCTTTCCCAACATTTTAATAATTATTGTGTAACATTTCGCTTATGGTTGGCCCCCACCGTTGGGGACACAAACCCAGGCCTCCGGCATCACTCAACAGGGACCCAGCCTGTTGAGCTAAAGGGAGATCTCTCTTCAGCCCAGCGGCTGTGGGTTCTGCTATCACAGGGAAGGGCGGTGATGTCACCGCTCTGGTAAACCGGCTTTCACACAATGGTGGCCGTAAGCATTACACTCTCCCCCACTTAACTCGCCATCCTCGGCAAAAGGCCATCCCACCCCACTGCTGACACCAATGTAACGCTTCGGGGTTCAGGCGGGCACCCTTGCTGTTGCCGCTTATGGTCGGCCCCCCACCGTCGGGAACTCGAACCCGGGCCTCTGGCGTTACTCAAAAGAGACCCAGCCTGTTGAGCTAAAGAGAGATCTCCCACCAGACCAGCGGCTGTGGGCCCTGCTATCACAGGGAAGGGCAGTGACGTCACCGCTCTGGTAAGCCAGCTTTCACACTCAATGGTGGCCGTAAGTGTCAATATTGTTACTACTTATAATAATAGAATTATCATTGTTATATGTACTCTCCTACCTTGGGCCCATTGCTTACTGGGATTGGCTCCAGCATCCCTGTGACCCTGAATTGGATGAAGCTGTTAAAAATGAATTGATGATAATAGTAGAGGAGTTTATTATCATACATACATGTATGGTACATTGGAATTCTTATTCATGCTGATCTCTCAGGACATACACAGTACAGCAGATGACACAGTACATAGACAATACCACACAATGTAAGCAGTGCATTGCGACATAATAAATAATACACCCAGCACAGTAAATATGTAGTAGAAAAGAAAAACATGGTGCATAGTGCAGACATTCATTGAATCTGAGGCATTGCAGTTAGTTGTTAAGGATGTGCACTGCAGTAGGGTAGAAACTGTTCTAAAGTCTAATGGTCTTTGCTTTAATAGTTCAGTATCTCTTGCCAGAGTGCAGGGGGAAGAACGGTTTGTGGTCAGAGTATTTGGGATCCTGAATGATTGATGGGGCTTTATTGCAAAAGTAGGTGGTGTGCATCTCACTGATTGGTGGTAAATCACATCCTATAATCCTCTGTTGTCACAATCCTTACTAGGAATAAGTCAATTCCTGATAATGGTATCCTGATAGATCTTCATGTGCTCTAAAAGCACAGTTTTCTTGAAGATTCAATGTTCAAGACTATGTTTTGATGTAGGTTAAGCATGAATATGAGTTTATGTGGTTGTGGTTGGTCTTCTACATTGGATGCATAATAAGGAATAAATTGGAATTCACACAAATGAGCCAGAAGTGCAAAAAATTAAGCTACATTCATTAATCACACAGTGGAGTTAACTGATTGAGAATATCTGGATCTGTGTCTGTAGTAAAGTTGTTGAAGCCTTTTGACTTATTGCATGACAGCACCTGGAGGAAATCTACACAAACACAGGGAGAATATTCAAACTCCATTAAGATTAGATAGATAGATAAATGCTAAATAAACATAAGTAAAATAAATCATAATGGAATGTTTTAATATAGTGAATACTGTACATATTAAATATGTCTGAGCCAGCAATATTTCTTTACTGTAATGATCACATTTCAGTTGTATTTTATTATTTTTTAATTAAGTGAGTTTGTGCTGTGTTCTTTTAACAATATTTTAAAATTATTTAATTAAATTAAAGCAAATTGCTAAATTAGTTTTAGAGAACCTCCACTGCATTTTTTAAGACAAAGTTAAACAAAAATGTTAGATTTTTATTATTGTGGAGAAAACGAAATTTCCCCTGTAAACACTGCTAGTCCTAAAAGCCGGGCTCACTATATGAAGTCATAAACACAATAACAGAAAGATATAATATAATATAAAAACGAATTCTGAAAGAATATGAGATTAAGAAATCAGGAAGGGGCACTAAAGCATTAGAAAATTTCAATTGCTAGAATCCCCCAAAGGGAATATGGTGTCTGGGAAAGGAAGTTAAAGATAAGATTAGCCAAACAGTGACAAGTTTGTCGATTACTTTGCTTAGTCTATACTTTATCATTTTCAAAGGATTCTAGAGCCTGCCAGCAAAATACAAAAAGAAATTTTCAAAGCAAAATAACAACCGGGGTGATTTTTTATATATGCGCAATTGCTGTAAACCTGCTACACATACTCCTTTTTGTTAGTAAATGGAAAATACTGTAGAGTACAAAGTAGTTAGAGGAGATCTAACTATATTTTGTCAAGCGCTGGACTATTGGTGGAGAATATTCCCAGTGGGCAAAAGACGTATAATATATGTCTATTAAACGCATACCTTAGACGTCTAAATGTGGTCTGCAATTCGTCTAGAATGAAATTCTAATATACGTCTAACGTTATACGTCAATTATACGTCTATGTTTAGACGTTCATTATACATAAATGGTTGGAGTTTTATTGTACGGATAAATTTAGAGGACTATTATACATATATGGTTGGTCAATTATACGGATAACTTTAGAGGTTTATTATACGTATATGGTTAGAGGTCTATTATACGGATAACTTCAGAGGTCTATTATACGTATATGGTTAGAGGTCTATTATACGGATAACATTAGAGGTCTATTATACGTATATGGGTAGAGGTCTATTATACATCAAAGATAGGTTTTATAGGTGTAGAAATAAGTAAACCAAGCCAATGATTAGGTTTAGAAATTTATTCTGAAAATACACATTCACACCTGAAACATATGTATTTCAAATTATACATTGTATACAATCAATCAACAATCAACATATGGGCAATAATCATAAAAAACACAACTAGTCTTAAACTTCAGCTACAAATTCTGGTAACATGGCAATATACAGTATAGTAATGACAAACACAAACTAATTACATTAACACACTAACTCAAAACCACATTTTGATTCAAATATACATTTTAAAATGTACAACTTCTATATTTCCAAGAAAAAAATATTACAATGGAATTTAAGACGATTTTTGTCCACTATTTGCAAACCCTGTCTAATTGTCCTAACAGTTAGAACCAAAAACCTATTATTTTCAGTGTCCAGATCTCCTGGCCCCCTGCCTTGCATATGCATTCTTCAAGTAACACATTGCGTGCTCCTTTATTTCTTTTTCTGTTGATGTAGGGTGGGACTTCAGCACCGCAGCTAGGAGAAAATTATATAATATTACTTCCCAAATAAATGATGATTAATATCTTCTTTAGTATAATCTAAAAAATGAACGGTTTACTAAGCTCAAAGCTGAAATAAATGTATAAAATTTGGCTTGCATCATAGCAGTTGAGCAATAAAGTCTGTCCTAATTAAAGAGTACCCAAAGTTTGAAAGTACAACATAGAATAAGAATAGAGAAACGGCAAAACGATTTTGTGTTATCTTCCCCATTCACACTATTTTTATGTGCCATTTTTTGCTTATTCACGTACTATTTTAATCAAAATAATATTAAGAAAGATCTGTATGTATTCAGATAGTATTATTATTGTTCATACTTACTCGTCAAAAGAGGATTGCTGAGATATTTGCGGATATACTTCTACGTTTGAAAAACGTGTCCAAAATGGTGACCAACGAATACTAGCAATGCATTGTGGTATATAACTGGAAAATATGCTGGGTTCGATATTTTCTCAACGTATGCGTTTATTAATGTTGTCGATATTATGGTTGAAATTTAACATTGATAATACATTGCGGGTATGTGCCCCCTGCTCTGAGCTGATGTGCAATTTTAATGCATGCAGTTAGTAAGGATCGGTCACTGTTGTATGGTATTATATATAATGACATTATGGAATAGGATGGGGACAGGCCTGGCATCACGGGGGGAGGGAGGAATGTCGCCCCTTCAGTTTTGGGCAAAAAGATTTACCTAACTTAATTTGCGCCCTAAAAAAATTGTTGTACTTTGTCAATGATCAGACAACACTAAATGACACGAACAGTCACTCAGTCTGTTTGATGGGCAGGAGGGCTATCCGTCCAGGAACTGCACATATCAGTGTCGTTATTGAGTGTCAACATTACGATCCTGTTTGCTCAGGTGGACCGATTCCTTGCAGTAGTTTATCATTATACTTAAAATTGTTATATAACTAGGACTAGTTATAGCAGTCTGTGCTTTCTTTTTTTTTTCTTTCAGAAAAAAATTCACGGACGATTCAGAACGTCCATGTAGCTGCAAAAATGAACGCTTATGGTACTTTTCGCTCCAGGCAATACAAACCGTGAGAGTGACGAAAAATGTGAAACTGAACTTAATTGCAAATACCAGATTGCTAGTCGTTATCTTCTATCATGAAGCACAAATCAATGGCATAGCTGCGAGATTTTATTTGGGTAGCTGCACCGTACAGCTCCGTTTCAACCGAAATATCACCCCCCCTCAGAATTTCAGACTCCCCCCTACAGATTTTTCCCCGGGCACAGCGCACTGATGGGGGACGGGGTGTCCAGGAAATGATATCAACTTTTCTCAAGAAAATAAAAATAGAAACTCTATAGGCACTCAAACATTTTACTATTTTTTTCAGGCAGGTGGCAAGACCCCCTCCGCAAAACCCTTGTATGCCAGGCTGTGTGCCAAGTAATTAATTTATTATATTTACTATATTTATTATACACGTGTAAATTAATTACTGCGAAAATAATTTACTTCGTACACTGTGCAGAGTGCCGTATACTCCTAGTTGTGGCACACACGATACATACAGTAAAAAGCCTCAGGCACTGTGTTAGATGTGTTTTCGACGTTATATATGCGTTTATTAATGTTGTCGATTTTACGGTTGCAATTTGACGTTGATTATACGTCGGGGCGACGTATATATACGTATAGCCGTATTTTCGCCGTGAATATACGTATATTCGACGAATCAATGCCCACTGGGTTAACAGATTTTAAATGAATTTAATACTTTATTAGAGGATACTTACTCCATCAACCCCTGAAGTGCTGCCTGCATTTGGTACACACAGTGTTTAATTGTGTACCACTAAGTTCCACTATACAGTTCCACTATACAGAAGATCAAACTGTATGGGAATGAAAAATGGGAAATTGCTTCCATGATTAAATAAGTGGGAGATTTTAGGAATTTAGGAAAAAAGATTCAAGACAATAGTTTACCATTTGAAGGACATCCGACAGCAACTTGGCCCTTGTCAGCGTTCTATAGCATTGGTTTGTAATTGTGGCCCAGATGGAAACATGCCATCTGATATGAACACCAATGTTATGACCCCAAGTGTCTAGGGGTAAAGGGGTGTAACATTTAGGATGGTTTTGGATGCAGATGGGTTTCTGGTGAGGGACTTAGGAAGCGTTTGGTGCAAAAGTGATTTATTTTAAAGTCAGTAAGTGACTGGTACGTCACTGGTACAAACACAAAAACACAAAGGGAAAGAGAACTACAGCAGTGCCAAAGAAAAGAAAATAACAAACAAAATCTGGCTAATAAATTGTGGGAAAGCTGACCTAACCGCCAAAACAAAACCTGATACACTCAGTCTTCGGCGTCTCCTAACACCCTAGCTAAACCTTCACTAACTACCCAAAACCGTGCAAGAAAAAAGGCACTCACCATACTAGTGTTACTAATACAAAGATCAACTACATGTATAGAATGTACCCGACAACCTTAACCAACCCTTAACACAAATGTTCACACAAATACACAAGTGAACTACGAATACAGATAAGGGAAAATGAGAGTAGACACATGGAACAAGGTACAAAAAAACACAGAGGTTGATATAATACGTTTGGGCAAGGTAATGGCAGACTAAAGGATAAACACAAACAAACGAAAGTACAAGAACACAAACACAATCCAACAAAGCTGAAAGCTATACGAAAACACACACAAGAAGCAAAAATGAAGGAAAACAGAGGGAAACAAAGTTGTAGCAAAACGAAAATGAAATGAAGCTGAGCCGCGCAGAACCGAAGTCAAGTGAAAGGACCCTTCATTCTGAAAACCTCCAAGTTAGATACCGAATAAGCTGAGTTCTGATTGGTCGAGAGTAGATTGAAGATGGCGTAATATGGAAAAAATGGTGTAATGATGGACCAATAGGGAGGGAAAACAATCAAAGTCAGGAAGTGTGGAACATACTGATCAAGGAATGCCACCTGCTGATCCAAGAACACCAGCTACTAATACATGAACACCACCTACAGATCTACAGACATCACCTACTGATCCACGGATGCCATCTACTGATTTACAAATGCCATCTATTGATTCACAAACAGCACCTATTGATCGAAGTACACCCCTACAAATCCACGAACATCACCTACTGATCCAAAAACACCAGCTAGTGATCCACGACCATAACCTACTAATCCACAATACCACCTACTGATTCAGAAACACCATCTGCTAGTCCATCAATATCATCTATTGATCCACAAACACCACCTACTGATAAACAAGCCATTTGCAACAGCAACATGGCTACAAGGTCGTAATATCTCCGTGTCATGTGTGAAAAATGATTTAAAACTTACAATCCTAACTATATATTATTTAACATCTATACTGTATGTGCCATCATTAAATGTGTTATCTTTTTATTCAAGAATTAAGAATAATATTTTTATTAACATAGTGTAGCTTCCCTACTGGGCATTTGACAGGAGCACATCCTGGCACTGGAGCGGCTGACCCTGGAAATTAAAGATGCTTCTAGAAAGATGACATGGCTCATCTGCTTGTTCCAGGGTATTATCTTCAACAACATGGTGTTGTAGCTTGTTTCTTACTCCCATACTCCCCATACCTTTGTGTAAAGAAATGCCCCCATTTCTAAGTTTTAAATGAACTTTCCAGTAGTTTCCATTTGCATTTAGTTTTGTGTTTCGCTGTTGATGTAATGTTAAAAAATATTATAAAGAAACTGGATATTCAATAACCTCCCAGAGTGGATTTTTCCATTATGTTTTTCAGTATTTATTAACGTGGAAAAATATATAGACTTTATTTAATAGTGAAAGTTACAGACAAAATCCTTGAGACAAAAGAGTGAAAGCCTCTCTTATTGATTGGGTGATGAAAGAGGTGAGTAAGCAATAGAGCTGATGATTTATTGATTGTAATTGCACAAGGCATCCCACTGAGAAACACCATACAACTCAAGAGAGACTCCTTGTCTGCTGTAATATACCAAACAAAAGCTTATGCAGAAAATAAAATCAAAGAACCAGCTCAATGCACAATAAGAAAACAAAAATACTTAATAAACAATCAAGTAAAACTTCACTGAGGTTTATCAGTGCTATATGGCATGTTGTCTGAACTCATCATTTTTCTGTTGTCATCTGTATTTCCAAGGGTGAGGAAACCAAAGAGATTTTGACTGAAAAACAAATAACACTTTATTTACAGATTGTGCTCAACAAGATCAGTGCCCTAAAATGAACCATGTGATCGGAATTATGGAATAACTGGACAATAATGTTAGTAAAACAAGGTGTTTAACATTTCTTTTATTAAAAGACTAACTGAAATCATAATGTGTTTAACTTAAAACACATCAGAATCGCCTAGTATAGTGTTAATATTTTCTTAATGTTAATAATGTTAAAAATGATACTCAATAATTGGGACATACTGTAATGTCTTACAAATACCACAAAAAAGTACTTTTGTGTAATGTGTATCATATCGTCCAATATTTGTTCTTACATTTTACAAAAACACATACTTGACTACAGACATGTGCCTTTACAGGTGAATTAAATGTTTTCATTACATTACTTTTGAAAATATATTAAATTAGAGTTTAAAACTATAAAATACATGTATTGGTTTCCTGCCATTTATTTTGAGTATATGTCACTACTACTGAATTGATTTCAAGGACCAACTATGAAAGAACATAGAGACAAATGGTTTACATTTAAAACACTTTAGACTCTCCAATGTACCTACTGGGAGACTTTAAACTTTTCACTGCCCAAAGGAGACAGATAATGATGAAGTAAGGAAAGAAATTTGGAAGATATTGATTTGCCAACGCAAGGTCTATCATTCAGGCTGCCTTAATTTGTATGTCAGTCTAAACAGATGTTTTGGTCTCTCTTTAAAAAACAGTGTTGTTAGAAGAAATTACATTCTGGGAATTTGGTCACTGAGGTTGACTAGGTACATGTAAAAGCAGTTCTTATGTGTGAATGGTAATGGGACTTGATAGAGAATATGCATGTCTCTTTTCCTCACATTTGAATTTCCCTTATCATACCAACTTAGTCTTTTTTGGCAAAGTTGCTGTTATCACTAATTATAGGCCTATGTAATTACTGAATGATCAAAGTTCTTATGTAATTTTTTTAGTTCTATGCAAGTTTTAAATAACTGTAAAACACCTACTTCATTATTTCAGGAGGGACTCGTGCAATGTTAATTTAAGTAATTTATTGCTATTAATTATTGTTTGGAAGAGGAAGAGAAAGATTATTTAGGGTGAAACATAGGCACAGTTCTTTGTATTGCTGCCTCACAGACATGGGGATCTGGGTTCTTCTCCAGACCTGGGGTGTGATCTCTGTAGAGTTTGTATATCATCCACATGTTGACATGGCTTTTCTCCGGGTGCTCCAGTTTCCTCCCACAGTCCAAAAATATATTATATTCTGTCCAAAAATAAACTAGATTAATCAACGTCTGGGAAAATTAGCCCTGGTATGAGTGTGTGGATGTCTGGATTTGTATCTGTGTGTGCCCTGCGATGGACTAGTGTCCCCTGCAGGGTGTACTCCGTCTTGTGTTTGTCGAAATAGGCTCTAACTCCCACACAATCCTGAATGGAAGAAGCGATTAGAAAATGGATGCATGGGTAAAAGAGGAATGTTATATAAAAATAATATACCATACGAGGATAATTCCTTCAAATAACTATTAAAACATTATCAAGAAATTTAACTAAATGCAATGTTTCAAGCATAACTGCTTAACATTTTTTGTATGGATTTTGTTCTTTTCAAAACCAGTTTCAACACACATAAAGTCTGATATCTTTTATTCCTCCATGTCATTTTTTTCATGTTTAAAATTAATTATTTAATTGGTACTGGATACATCAACCTAATACAGAACTTACACAGTATTCATTAAAGGCAACAGTGTAGCTTTAGGATAGGGGTGCAACTTTAAGCAGAAACCAATTTCTTAGGATCTGTTTAGTAAGTAAAGAAATATTGTTAGTCTCTTCTTGTGGTTGATGTGTGAATATCAGCGGATGACAGTGAACATAAACAATGCATGTAAGTTTTAGTTTTAGAGACTAAGCAAAATGTATTTGAGATGATGAATTACATTTTACCAGAACTAAATTTATAATAATTTACAATTGTCCCAGGATAATTAATACTATAAATAAAAGTATCGTTTGATAAGATGCTATTTGTTTGAGTTTTTATTAATTTTGGATGTTTTTGGATTCTAGTGATATATAATTAATTCAGATCAATATCTGGTATGTCAAAGACCTGACATTTAGATTAAGATGAATAAATTAACAAGATCAAATGCCATTCTATTGCCCCTTTGTAAGTTTATGTAAAACTTTTTCTGTTTAAGTTTGATTGCAAACCAGCTGGCATAATTTGATCCTTTTCTTGAAATGATTATATTTCCCCATGGTCTCACATGATTCAGTTTTTTGGCAGCAAAATCAGCTAAATTCAATCCAGGTTAACACACTGGAACGATTGAAACGAAAGCAGTGAAACTATGCCTCCCATCTGTAAAAAGTAATTTTTAGGTGTTCCAATATTGTCTTCTTTGGATCAAATTATGGAATGACCTTAAAAAAGCAGTCCGCAGTTTTGTTTGTCTAAATATATATAGTGTACTTTTCTCATACATTTACACACAAATGAGTAAAACCTTAATTTATAGACCACATTTCAAGTGGTATATATATATATTATTATTGTTGTGTATCTACTTCAGATATTTCTCATTCTATTTTTATTATTAATATTTATGCTCTAATTAGCTACAACAAATGTCATCTACCAGTTTTTGTCTCAGTCTTGAATGTCACCTAATTTAAAAAAAAAAGATTTTTCTGTTTCTACTGTCTTTGCTAATCCTTCTTTTTGGTATTATCTGCAAACTTCCCTGATTTATGAACTATACAAGGCTTGATAATTGATAGATATGAAGAACAACAGTAGTCCTAATATAGATCCCCGTAATACTCCACTAATTACATCACCATAAAAATACACCAATGATAAATAGAGCCCAATAAATTCATTATATTACAATATCAATAAGTGGCATTATGCAGTATAGAGTCAAAGTTTCTTATGTACAGAATGTCAGATTACCACAGAATCATGGTCATGTTAGAAATGGATGA
The DNA here is from genome assembly GCF_040954835.1 of Lepisosteus oculatus. NCBI lineage: Eukaryota > Metazoa > Chordata > Actinopteri > Semionotiformes > Lepisosteidae > Lepisosteus > Lepisosteus oculatus. Next base: position 39,284,416 of record NC_090696.1, on the reverse strand, counting down.
AACAGTAGATCAGGTATCATCATCTTTGAGAATGAGTGTAAAAAGAGAACATGTAAGATAATGCTTAGTTTAGTAGTTTTACATTTAATGATAGATTTAATTTTATTTAACATGGATATTTTCAGATTCTTCAATACCTTAGCTAGGAAACAATACATTGTACATGCATGTATGTCAATCCGTCACCAAATAAAGGATGTTTTTATTTATCTTTTTTTTCCCCAAGATAATTTATGGCTCTGTGTTAGTGTTTATCTTGGGGGATCTTGGAGTTACAGATTAGTGTAGTGTAAATGATAGTAGAGGGCAAAATAATGTGTGTATGCCTTAACATACTTGGGACTTTCAGTTGGAAAATAAAAATATTTTTTATAACAATAAACCAAAACCAGAATTACAATCAATGAACAGTACACTGTAAGTTTACTATATAAAAAATTAAAAGCATGGATATTTACCTTTTTGACATTTCAGATAATTCTTATATTTTCTTAAGTGTATTTTGAAAAGAGCAGCACAACTTGTGGTTCAGAAATGAGTCTTAATTTATATTTTATTACCAAGTAATTTTAAAGATGACACAATATATAATACAACTTGCACAATCTTACGTGAGCTGTACAGAGTAGAATACAGATAGAGAATTCCTGAGTGCACTAGTTGTAAAGTCAGATGCAAACAGATGGCCATGTTTTTTGGCGGGCTTATCCCAACATTAACTGTCTGTCTTTGAAAGTTTATGCTGGTTATGCATGTTTTTAGAGTTTTACCATTTCAAAGACTGCTGTAATAAAATAATCTTTCATGGGAAATGAGACAATGCTCTTTATCATGTCTAAGTGATTATTTAATACTTATATGAAATAATTTAACCTACGGAACATTAGTAATTGTGATGAAACACATCAGCGATGTACTGTATTTCCTTCATTTTCCAGTTTCTAAAATTCATTTTTTTTCATGACATTAAAAAAAAACGTATTAAATTGTTGACAGTACTGAGGTAATATAATCAGAAAAGGAATATGTGAAAGTCAAGCAAGATGACGTTTTTTGTATAGTTTTCACACAAATTCCTTTTTATTAAAGAAAGGTGTGGAGTATAAAATTGGTCAATCTGAATTTAATATTTAATTGAAATTTTCGTTTAAAACAACACTTTTTCACTTGGAAGGTTCAATATAATTATTCAGTAAGGTTGAATGCCATAATATTATAGCAGAAGAAAATGACAAAGCTGGAAACCAATTGCAATCTAACATTACATTCATACGTAATGTCAAACTGTTTTAACTAACATCGTATATACTGTACATACGGTAGTTCTGAGAAACTCACTTATTTAGCACTCAAAGGGTATCAATTTAAAAATTACATATTTTTATTGAAAAGGAAACTCAATTAAATTGCCAGTTCATCAGCTAAAAAACATATACTAAGACCAATAAGAAGATGAGGCTTAATGTAGTACAGTACATTTGTGGGAAAAGACTTTCATTAAAAGAAAGGCAGTCTGCTTCTTGTGGTAGATGAATTCCAGTCCCGGGTGGTTGCAATAAAATATTCATTTGGCTCAGTCTTTTAGAATTTCTGAAAGTTAAGTTTCAATTTAAGCTTCTTAAGATCTGCTTTCTGAACATTTTAAAGCCCTGCCTTGTGGTATTCAAAAAACACACAATAAGATAATGGGAAAAAGCCAAAAAATCTGAGAATGGGAGAATTTTTGGACAACAGCATGTCGAGCAAGAGAATGATTGTAATGATAATAAATAGGCTTTATTTAGGATAACATTTGCCAACTAATTATGATAAATCCAAAAACTATATTAGCAATAAAATGAGTTGTTTAAAATGAGGGAAATCCTAACTATTTTCAGTATGTGTGTAATCAATCAGCTGAAATACAGAAATGTAAAATTGCAGTCTGAGGTTAGGGAAAAGGTTAAAGTTTAAAGGTTATTAGATCCCAGCAGCTTTATGTCAGTATAACCGGTTATCTCTGAAAACAACCATTAATCAAATCTGCACACTTTCTAATAATAGTTTACATAGTTAACTCTATGAAATTCTTCCTATTTGTTGAAAAGCAACTGCATTACATGACTTCCTTTGTAACTAAGAATGTCAAAACAAAAAATTACATAATGAATTTACACCTTAAGGTTATGCTCCATATGGATGTTTTCAAAGATTAATGTCTATTTAATATTTTATTTATCAGATGTTCTTCTGATTACTTGCTGCATGTTTTTAATCCATGCAAACAATTTATATAAAGAAATATTTGTATATATCTCTTTTAAAACATAATTAAAATGACAATTACATCTGTTTAGCAGTAGGTTTGTAGCAACATTCTCAAGGAGCTTAAAATATCAACTAAAAGTTTGTTTTCCAAAGGCCCCTGAGAGATGTGAGCAGAAAGTCAGTTCAGAATTTCCACCAGCTTAAGTTGCCTGACTTATTTTTAAACAAACCTGCCATTTACCACAGGATGAACACAATGACCTCAGCCTGAGCTATTTATGAACACCATGATTACTGAACTGCAGCATTATGTAAAGCTTTGCAGAATCCTAGCACGTCTATTCTAAAAGAATTTGCCTTTTTAACCAAGCAACATTTGATCATATTATTTGCTTAGCATACTTTTTATGTAAAAATTATTATATTGTTTTTGCTTTTTGTATTTTTTTGTATATGCATTTGTATTGAAGATTATTTTATCATCATTTTTAATATTCTTTCTATACAGTGTATAAATTTCCCAAAAACATAGCTAAATATTTGCTAAAAATCAGACTAGTTCTTCACACTTAATTAAATAGGTATCATCTTTAGATAGAACAAAAATTGTTTTTCATCTTCAAAATTAATTTAATAATGAACAATTCACTTTTTTAAAGAATGATTCATTCATTCTTACTAAATTTAACATTGTTCAATATAAAACTTGCATTAAATTCCTTTAAGAATACACAGTATATAATTTGAGATTCAAAATTATTTTGATATAGTATATATAAATTATAATTTAGTATAAATCAAATTTTATGCATATACATCTTTAAAATAAAGTACATTTTTTTAATATGGATTAAATGTTTTACTATCATTTTAATTTACTTAAATTGACCATGAATGACACTTGCATGACTTGCATGACTTTAATCCTGGTGATGATCAAGAAAGTACAGTACACAGGAATCAATATGGACCCTCTTATCAAGAAATAGTGCCTTTGTGCTAACAGTATGACAGAGGAGAGAGTTTTTCACCTTAAGTAGACATGACAGCAGAAGAGCCAATTCCTCTTTAGTGATGAATCAATGTTTTATGTAGACTACCATGATGAACATCAGCAAGTGTGGTGAAGATGTGTGGAATAATAATTGTTGTGTAGAATTCACCAAATGATGGGGAGGTCTAAGTGTGATGATTTTGAGAAGATTGTCTAGCTGCTACAGATCTCTGCTTGTAATGATTGATGACAAATGGACTGAATTGCACTGCATTGATTATGACCTGGGATTTCACTAGCTGCCCTTCCTGTGAGCCCATCCTGATGTGACAAGATTCCAGCAGGACATAATGAGGCAGGTCCACATGCTGCTCATGTAACAACACCTTTCCTGTGTGAAAACAATGTGTCAGTTATGTTTTGGATGCTCTGCTTGCGTAACTCGAGCCCCATAGAACATTTATGAAGTCATCTGGGGTGTCAGATTGCATCTAGGATCAGAATCCTACAAAACAGGTTTTATATTTTTAAAGTGAACATTTTACATTTTACCAGTGTACCAGAATGGCCACAGGCTGCAACTGTCACAGTAGAGCCCTTGTTGATCACCTCTGTAAATTACAAATGTGGCACTGTGGCACAGAAGTTAGGGTATCTGTTGTAAACTTCAGCAAGGTACTGTACTTCATATGAAATCACCTGTGTGATTGAGTGCAAACATACTGGTAACTACCAAAATCATAAAACACTGGAGTTGAGGGATTTACAGGTTCCTGAGTTAATTAAGCATTTAAAATCCCTTTATGCTCAGAGAATTGTATAAAATGATGGGTGGGCCAAGTTGTTCATTATTTTGGTTGCCAGGCTACAAGTGAGATCTTAGTGACTTTGAGAAAGGAATGATTGTTGTGTCACGTTTGGATGGAGCTTCAGTAATGAAAACTCAATGTGCTAATATTTCACAAGGAAAGTGGCTACGGTAATGTTGGCATAGAAGAAAAGGAAAGGCATCCTTAACTAGGGGCAACTGTGGATACTCCTCGTGATATCTGTGCAAGGCAAAATAGAAGAGCAACTCTGAATCAGATGATTGCAAATATTAATCTAAGGTGCAAGCAGGCAGTTTCATCAAGTACAGTCTGTTGAGAACTTCACAGAGAGGGATACTATGGTAGGGTTGCAGTGAATTAACCCCTTATTTCACATAAAAATGCACTTTTGTAAGTAAAGTGGTGCAAAAACAAGGGCAATGATCTACTGAGCAGTAACAAAAATGTCATATGGTCAGATGAGTCATCTTTCACCCCATTCTCAACAAGGGGACAAGTACATGTGTGGCAAACATCAAAAGAAGCCTATACAAGTTCTCATGTCCCACATTGAAGGGTTCTTGCAGATTGTTATAGTGTAGATAGCATTTTCCAGGTATGGTTAAGGTCCACTCAATCCCTAGAGGGTAAGGTAAATGCCAATAAATACAAAGCCATTCTGAGTAATCTTTATGGTGAAGTATTTCTCTCCCGAAGGAAGTGGAATCTTCCAGGATGTCAATGCCCCCATCCACAGGTTACAAGTGTTTTCTGAATGGTTTGATGAGTGTGAAAATGATATAAGCCATATGCCATGGCCGTTCCCGTCACCAGATCCCAGCCCAATTGAACACTTATCAGAGATTCTTGAGTGGCTTCTGAGACAGCCTTTTCTACCACCATCAATAAAACACCAAATGATGGAGTTTAATGAGGAACTATGGTTTCGTATTCCTCCACTAGACTTCCAGACACTTGTAGAATCTCTGCCAAGTTGCACTGAAACTGTTCTGGTGGCTTATGGTAGCCTAATGCATTATTAAGGCACTTTATGTTGATGTATCCTTTATTGTGGCAGTTACCTGCATGTTGTGTTTTGAGTAAAAGTGTACAACAAATGAATTAGTAATAACCAGCAAAAAAAATGTTGCCTATCTTATGTCTGGCCAATAAAATGGCAGTGCACTTACTTACATTTTATTATTTTTTTTAATTTAGAATTTTGCATACAAATACTATGAATTGCTATTTCATCCTTACGGCAGCATGACATATCGTACGTAACTTTATCCAGTGAAATATACTGTATACATGTCTCTTACAATAAACACGTTATGATTTAATAAAGTTGAAAGAAAAGTTTTTCTTTTAAGGGAAAAATCAAATTACAAGCCACATTTTATTCATGAATGGTAAATTTAAGAGTATTAAATGCATAATTTATTTTCCGTTCTTTTCTAAAAGCATGCTCCCACTGTCTATTCAGAGTTCATACTACATGCAGTATACAGTATAAAAAAAGATAAATTAAAACAAAAACTAAGTTTTTTGTAGGTAGTTACAGCTTCCTAAAGTGCAAAACTGCAATTGATCATTAAAGCAGACAGTATGGTTTTGAAATTGAAAAGATTCTGTTTCTTTGGGGATGGAAAAGAACAAGGATCTAAAATCTTGTCTTGTCTTAGACATGACAGAAATTACTTTGAAAGGAAAAGTAGCTATGTGCCATCACTATCTTCATCTTGACAGAATTAGAAATATGCCCAGTACTGAATGAAAGTCTTGCCAGTTCCCTGCCATAAGGCTTCATAACACAGCTTCTTCATGTAACAGAAAGTTTAGCTAAAGGGGAAATTCCTCCTAATGAGAGACACAAAAGAATTTTAATGAAACTTAGAGAATTCTGCATCCAACAACCAGTGTCATTTTGCACTACATTTTTGAAAAATCTGCAATAAATCTGGGGTTTATGTTTATGGCATACCTATGCATTACTACTAAAACTACCATTTTTGAATCCTTATTAACACAACTTACAGAATTTCATTAGTGACAATTAAGAGCCGAATATAATGCCTACAGTAAAAAGACCTACTGTACAGTAAAAAGAAAATGCACAATAACTATAGTTCTCAAGAAAACGCAGAAACTGATGAAGCTGATTTTTATTTGGTAAACCATTCATAATATTTTGTATAAATCAATGCACAGTAATTTTAAGTTGATAAATAATAACAATTATAATAGTAGAATTATAATGATTAATATGATCATATTTTTTTAAGGTAAGGTGTAATAACAATACAGTATATACAGAACCTCTGAAGTTTCTATTTAGTTTCATATAGAGCCTGTAGTTTTAAGTGATGATCACTTAAATTAATAATTTGAGATAATATATTTGAAATCAATAATAATTAATAATATTATTAAATGATACACTGATTTATACAACTATTAAGGAATGTTTAAAACTGATTAACTGGTGACATAAAACATGCTTAAACCACTGATACTCTAACCACTGGATTAATTAATCTGACCTTTATTAGTTCAGTTAATAGCAATCTCTACCTGATTATTGCAAATTACTGACAGAACTCTTAACAAAGTTTTGGTTTAATTGCTTTTATAAATAAAATATACACTAGTAAAAAAGCATTTAATGAACAGACAAATATAGATATAAACCTAAAAAGATGAAAATGATTTTCCTATAATTTCAGGTTTTAGTGTTTTTACATTTGTTTTTCCTAAAAAACATTGCACTATAAAATTATCACCTCTTGTGGACTAACTGAACTGCATCCTGTGTGACCAAGACAGTCATTTAACACCTCTTATCAAAACAGAGATCTGTGGGTAATGATTCATTAATAGAGGGACAGAGGGGAGATGAGGCCTTTTGTTACCAGAGTATGGCTAAGGCCTACACCTCCCAGCTGTTCAGCCAAGCCTGCAGGAAACCCAATCCATCTTAAAAGAGTCATGAATCAACTCAGAGAAAGCCAGAGAGAGAGAGAAAGTGAGGGACAAAGTCAGAGACCAGCCAACCCACAGAGTCAGCACTCTTACAAACAGCTGTCGTTATCCCAAGAAAAACAGTGATATGAAACTGGAGATGAGAAGAGTGGATATAGTGTTGACAAAAAAGGCCCTTAGCAGGCCCTATTCGAATCTTATGTCTTTTATTAAACTGGCCTTTTAGTTTGGTGTCACTTCTCAAGTAATTTCATTCTCTATAGTTTCCAGCAATGTGCCACTTCAGCACCACGATGGAAGGATTTTGCTGATGATACATATCCCAGTGTGAACAGTCAAGATGACAGTACATGAACGTTTTTCATTTCATACTTCCATTTCAGTGCCAATGAATCTAATTTAATATACTGTACACCATGTGAAAAGAATCCTGGAACAACTCCCTTTTCACTCCAAAATCCTTTCACTCTAAAAACTCTTATTACTGTAAAAAACTTTTTTTTTTCAGTTTGCAATAATCACATCACTTATCTATTAGTGTGGTAAAAAAATGATTTTTTTTTGTTTTTTTACAATTTTTATGTTTTTTTTTAAATCCATGTTACCATGAGAAACTTTGGTTGTGAATTAGTTAATTAGTGTCCACACTACTTTGTGGACATTGAAGACATTTTCGTTTTTAAAAAATGATTTTTGTCTACTTTCTCAGATTCACCTCTAAGCAGCTGAGAAACCAACACAGCCCAGATAATAATAATAATAAACTTTATTTTATATAGCGCCTTTAAAGGTGACTTCTCAAAGCGCTTTACAGGATGACAATAACAATAAATAAGAAGATTTCACAAGATAGGACACAATTATAATTACAGCAATACAACAATAACAATAGTGGAGACCGTGGAAGGTGGTATTAAGAAGAGCAGAGGGGTGAAGAATGGAACCAGTTAAGTAAAGGTTTTTCTGAAGAAGAAGGTTTTGAGTCTGGATTTGAAGGAGTTTATAGAAGGTGACTCTCTGATATCCTTGGGCAAAGAGTTCCAGAGCTTGGGGGCATAGCAGGAGAAGGCCCTGTCGCCCATACAATGTAGACGGGCTTGGGGGACAGAATTTGAAGAGCGGAGGTTGCGAGGTGGGGAGTAGGCCGATAAAAGTTCAGACAGGTATTGAGGTGCCAAGCCATGTAAAGCCTTAAATGCCATAATGACCTGCAATAGCTTGATTGCTCCCTGAAGCCCATTCAAGGTTTTCAAGAAGAAGAAATCCTACTTTCTTCCCATAATGTGGGCAAAAAGAATGGTTTTCACAAAGCTGCACTCCACAAAATGGACAGAACATCCTATTGTTGTGGTGATTTTTAAAATTTTAGAAAATTCACGTAAATGTCTCATCAAGAACTCAACATGTGCATTCCAATCAGTGCTGCTCTCTCACCTAACAAGTGATGTCACGTCTGTTGTGAGAACCTATTTCCATTTTAAACACATTTTTATTTGTGCACTCTTTTGTTTATGCACACATTTTTGTTTGTGTTGTGTTGTTTTTTGTTTGTGCATGCATTTTTGTTTGTCTTCCCATTTTTTGTTTATGCACTTCTGGATTGCTGTACGATTTCCATTAGTTTGACACTTTAATATCAATATTTTGTCTTAAATTGTGTAAGTCCTCTACTGTATGTCTGATTCAATTTAATGTGCTGTTTTCCAAAGCTGTTCGTCTGATTTTAATTCCAGGTAACAAATTACCTGCATACATGCATATTGATATAAATTAGGAAAAGTAGAGATACCAATAGATGCTTCCCACTGTTTCCCCAATAGTTTAGTTTTTAATCATTATGCGTTCTGTATGTAAACAATTCTCTGCATGCAAGTGTATATTGAGTTCTGACCGAGGAAAAGAAAACAGTAGCCTAGTTTCTTACATATATAATGATTGCATTGTATTGTTCTCTTAAGCTTGCATTTCCATTATCTGCAATGCTTCCAATGTCTTAAGAGATAATTAAAAAAAAACTAAATTACGCTGTATTAAGAATTCTCTTTGTTAATTGTCCACAGACATGCTGGTGATAGGCTAGTGACTGCGTGGATAATATGAGTGTTGTACATTTAAATTTGTTTTGTTTTTTGTTAAACCAGCAAAGTAATATTTGTTTCTTTTTCTTTGTGAATGTTACATTAACAAAAAAATTACATTAACAAAACATTTAGCATTTTAATTAACATAAATCCAGAAACAGTCTCATTATTTCATATAAAAACAACATGGTTGACATGTTTGCATATATTTGGAATTACTGGAAATGTTTCATTGTACCACAGGAGTACAGGTCCAATCATCAAAGCAATACATACAGATACAGGGCAGTTTTACAATTGTAAAGTTTTTTAAAGTGGTTGGAAATCTGTGACTATTTGATTAATAGAATTTCATGACTTTGAAGTATGTACACAAATTGGTTCTTTTGTAATGTGCTGCTGTTTCAAATTTGGATTTGTTTTTCCTTACATGTTACTGTTGAAAGGGCAAGTATTTGCTGTCTTCTTCTGAGATAAAGCCAAGATTTTTTGTGGGTTGGCTCATAGAAACTCCTATGCAAATAAGTTACAGACAATGAATTTTCCTCCTTTCATGTTCTATAACGTTTAGTACACAGTGTGACAAAAAAATTTAAATGACCCTGTTCTGTTAAAAGCATTTTGGCATGTTGCAAACTTAATTTGCAGAATGTGGAAGTTCTGCAAAACATTCTGCAAAATGCATTTTCTTTTAATTTAATATGTTTAATATTTATGGTCCTTGGCATCACAGAGAGTACATAGCGCTTGGCAAGGCAAAACCAAATTTTTATGACTCACTTTATACAGCATAAAAACTCATAATTAAATGGTGTTATAGGACTGGATATGCTTTAAAAATAATGTATAACTCTCTTTCACATGAAGGTACTGTACAAAATTGTATGTTTAAATATATATGACCATAGAGCTATCTGTTGTTTATAATGAATATGGTTTTAAGTAGGTTGTCTTCATTACAGGAGTCCTTTTTTTACATTTAAATGTAAACCTCAGTGTCCAAAAGAGTGAATGGGGATCAATTGTCCTAAAACAATCATTAATATAATCAATAATATCACCTGGGTGATGTAGTAAAACAATTTTACAATTATCAGTACTGTATCTCCAAGATACAGCAGATCAGATGATAATATAGGAAACTGGTTCACAAGTTGAATTAAGGGGAAATTTTACGGAGGCCAGGTTTTGCAAACCCCATGGTGGAATTCAGCTAGGTCACTGAGGTTAACACTCCTACTCTCATGACAGTGTTGTGGGATTTTTAATGTCAAGCAGCCAGGACCTCAGTTTAATGTCTCATTCAAAGGACAGATTCACCAATGGAACAGTGATTCTTTTTGCCTTATAGGGGCAACACCAAAGCAACTTTAGTTTTCCTTGAAGGTCTTCAATAATAATAATAATAAGAAGAATAAATTAAGCAAAAATGTGAATAGTTGTTTCCGACCTTATATACTGTAGCTACTAAAGTCACATTCCACTGTTATAATATCGTTCTTTTTTATTTAGTTACTTATTTTATACTATCAACTTGTGTATGCTTTAATACATTGTGTATGCTCCTACTGTAAATGTATAGTATTTTGTCAAAACTCAGGTTAACTCAAATGTTACAACAAAATATCTGCATACTTTGTTGTAACAAAGAAACAATGTAACTTTGCATTGTTAGCAGTACAATGCAAATCTGTTCTGGAATCTGTCATCCTAGAATAGATTCATCTTCCACAATATTGTGTTCCATGTCTGATTAGTGGAGTGGATTAAGGCAGTATCAAACAATTATGGATCCTCATAGCAGCAGATGAGCAGTAATAGAATGTATTCAAATATTTGGAATCTTCATAAGCATAGTTAAACAATTTCAACCAAATTTACATGGACAGGCAGACATTTTATAATCAAGAAGCTTATTATTTCATGAACTAATAGCATGCATGCTTTGTATATTATCCATCAATACATTTTGTCTTCACTAATCTAAGCGAAGTTTGCGGCAACTGTTACTGTATGTTAAACTAAAACACATTTTCATTTCCTACACATTTTCATGTTATCTTCTGATCTGGTGTTCTGGTGAGTTGCCTTTTTTACATCAGCTCATGCAATAAAAATGTTATTTGATGTTATCTTATTAGACCTATGAAATTTGTAAAAGAGCTCTGGCATTTTAGAAAAGAACACCCCCAACCCCCCACATTGTATAAATATTTATGTTTCACATGTCCATCTCAATATGGTTACGCAGGGTTTACATGCCCAGTGTGTATAGTACATTAAAAAATATGGATGTTTTTATGTTAATTACATTTTGAAGCTTTGTGTTTTCTCTCTATCATTGTAGTGTGACATGACTCAGTACAATGTTTTAAATCCATGTGAAAATAAGACATCTGTTCCACAATTTAGGAAAAAAAATGTTAGAGTTTTAACAATGTTAGAGTAAAACATGAAAGGTTTAACCCCTCACTAACTCACATTATCAGTTCTTCTACAATACTACGCATTTCCTAGAGACAGCTTAGAGAAGTAAATATTTTGTATTTATTTAATCACATTATTTTATTGATAGTTTGTTGCATTTATATTTTGCTAAATTTATTTCTGTGTGCAAGTGAAGGAGAGTAAAAAAAATGTGCCCAGCTGCTTTTTGTTACTCCTTTAATCTCCTTGACAGGCCTCTCAATTATTTGTTTGTTTATACTTAAAACCAACAGTCCTACATTCCACATACCATTAATGAGATGACTCACTTGAGAGTTGCATATTAAAGCTGTTAGCTTTCCCAAGGAAACGGTCTGTCTCCATTTCAGCAGGCCCCTGAACCTCTTTCTCTTTTTCTACATGAGAATATGGCTTAACAGATGTAACCTTTCTGCTCCCACTCCCTAAGTTATTTGTGTTTGTCCCTGGTTCACCGGTCTCATGGCTCTGGCTTTGCAGTTCGTGTCAAGTGAACAAGCACAAGAGTTGTTAAAGATTTTGTGTGACCACTCAAGCGTTTATGTGCACAGGGGGGCAGTGAATCCAACCCAGAATCTCACAGGAGCCTTGAACAGATGATGTTAGCAATGCAGGGTTGCTTCCTGCCAGCTTTAGGGAACTTGCCCACAGCCAATCACCATATGCTCAGTTCTGAACCATGTAAAACTCTACAGCTACAGTATGCACTGAATGCAGATACAGTGGTGCACAGACATATTCTTGGACTCTTTGAAGGCTCACAACAAGACATGACAACTCATTTATATTCATGTCATCTTCCTATCTTCCTTCCTCTCCCTTTTTCTGTCTCTCTTCCTCTACTGCAGCTTTGAAAACTATACTGCTATGTCATTCAGAGCCAAGCTTACACGCATATCAATTTTTTAGTTGGTTGTTTTTTGACATAGTCTGAATTAAAACAGATTGAAATAAAGAAGTACACTGCAGCCTACCTCCAGCAAATTATGATATCCTGCCTTTTTGTTTGCAGAGTTGCATGTGGTTTCTTTTCTGTATCTATGGTAATGACAAGTAATGTTGTCACAAACACACACGTTACTGCATATACAGTATATTTCTCTACCAATTAGAAAAAATGATATTTTCTGTAGAAGTGATTCATCCTTTAAAAGCTATTGGGAGTGGTCAGGTATTATGGCCCCACAATGAATAATTAGGATTGTAATGTAACTGTAGATCATTCTATTTTTTCCCTTGTGTTGTGCTGTGGGAAAAGGGACTGATGTAAATGACCTCACAAAAGTCATGATTGTGAGATCATGTACCCCCGGTACATTACCAAAGAAACAGCAGACATGGCTAATATGTTAATTAAGACAGCCTCAAGGATTTACAGGCAGTGGCTAATGGATAATAAAAAACACTAATGGTAAAAGCAATTCAGGCTTCAAGATGCTACTGAGTCATTAGCCACATCTCATACAGAGCAGCTTCGGTTAATATTTAAGTGGACTCACACATCCTTATACATCATCTACTTGAATTGATGTCTTGACAAATTTCATCTGTTACCATCTACTGTATGTAGGTTTGTATATTATAAATATATATGTATATATATTTTGATTATTATACAGGATGTGTTTCCCAGATAGGCGGTGCTAGAGGCATGCTTTACTTTGCGACCACAGCTGAAGGGAGTTTTTAAACTAACAAGACTCAGCTGGGGGCATGCCTATAAGAACAGACTAAATACTGTTTGTCTAAATATGGTGTGGTCCTAGTAGTTATGCTGTAGAGGCAGCTTCCCTGCTGCAAGAATGCACCCTTAAGGATTAGTGAGGAGTAGTGAGACCTTTGCTTTGTAAATAAATCAAACCAATATCACGCAAACACTTTACAAACTGTAAGCCTCAGAAAAAAGTGTACTGAACATTCGGAAAACTAGAATGGTATTAAAAAAACATTGTGTGCAAAGACTGACCAATGTCTGTTCCCACACAGAATAATATGATCTGTGTAGACAGATAGACTGATGAACAGATATACTGTATATGCAGGCATATAAATAGGGAGGCATGTCTCTTTGTTCAGTAAATATTAAAATAATAACCTTTATTTTACCATAGTTAAAAATATATAGAGCCCTTCATGACTGGAGTTCATTTTAGAGCATCAGAATAAAAAGCACATTCTCTCAGACATAATTTCATTTTGGGAAAAGAAAAAAGGCCAACGTTCAAAGTAGGCAAAAGATTGTGCAGGATTATTGGCAGTTAACACTTTACTGTTGTAGTCAGAAGCCAAACCATGCAAACCTTTAAAGGTAAGTAGCAGTGTTGTGAATTTTACTCTGAAATCCACAGGGAGCCAGTGCAAGGAGGTTAAAATAAGGAATATATGCTTATGCATTTTAAATTTTAATTATGATCTCATCGGATTTTGAGTTCTGGACATGGTGCAAATTGTGAAGAATATGCTGGAATACATCACCAAGCTTTAAATTAAATGAATTAAGCCTGGAAATGACAAAAGCATACCATAATCCACAATTGTGACCATTTTTACAAAGTGTGACAAATGGGTGCTGACTATTTTAACTGAAGATTACGAACAAGTTTATTTCAAATGTGCCAGAGTTTGCAACATGTGTCCTTACTCATAGTGAGGGCAATCTATACACAGTGCATTGAGGAACTAGTATCACATTTACATCACTGTTTAGTTTTCTTCAGATTGGTCCAACGAAGGTATCCACATCAGACAATACGTAATGCCTTTAGGAACATTTTTTACGGTGTTAGACATACAGTAAGATGCTTTGGCTTAACCCTCCTGGCTGAGGGCCAGTCACCTGATCTTAGGATAATTAAGTTAGGACCGCCATACAGAGAGAGAAATGTGAGGATAGCCAAGGGTTGGCTGCAGAGGTGGAGATGGGGTGGCAGGGGCATGACAGAGCATTGCTATGGTATTCATACTTTTTTCAGAAAATGACACCATGGAGAACTACAAGTTAGAAATGTATGAGTGTATAAAGGACTAAGAAAAAAATGTATTCCCCAACCGTGGAGTGTAATTGTCACATAATGGACAAATTCTATTAATTTAACCTGATAGGCGTAAACGAGCAGACAGCATGGTGGTGGAGTGGTTAGCATTGCGGCCTCACCACGCTAGAGCCCTGGGTTAGTTCTGGACCTGGTATCACGATTGTAGTCCCTCTTCCTTAAGGACGCTCCGGGTCTTCCTTGTTTGCCTCATTCCCCGCACCTGTCCCCTGTTCCCAGTCCACTTTAAAAGCCAGGCACTGATGTTAATCTGGGCTCTGCATCTGATCTCCATATCATGCGAGTCCGGGACCTGGAAGCGCCTGGTCCTGTTAAGGTTTTAATCTCTGTTCCCGTTCCCCTGTGTTTTTAATCCCTTGTTGGATGGATCACCTGGCCATGGACTTATTCTCTTGTTTTTTGATTACCGTCTGGATTACTTTTGGATTGTTTGCCCCGAGCTCACTCCACCTGGACACCTGCACACTTTGGACACGCCCCCCCTGTTTTCATCCCCGTATTCCTGCATGATCTTTTTCCTAGTGTTTCCTCACTTTTCCCTGGATCTTGTCGTCCGCATAGGGTCTGGAAAGAACTGTTTGTTACACCTGGGGTGCTATCTGCTTGAATAGTGTTCTCCCCAATTTTCCTCCGCGTGCTCTAGTTTCCTTCCAATACAAAGATATACTGGTAGGTTAGTTGGCTTCTGGGAAAGTTGGCCCTAGGTGTGAGTGTCTGTGTGTCTGCCCTGCGATACACTGGCATTCAGCCCAGGGTGTATCCTGCCTAGCACTCGTTGCTTGTTGGAATAGGCTCCAGCTTCCCAGTGTCCCTGAATAGGAAGAAGCAATTATCAAATGGATGTGTAAACAATAATAAAAATAACTTAACAAAAAAAACCTCCTAAATATTTTCATATCAAACCATAAATGTCTGATGAAGCAAATAAGAAAACAAAATATAATTTACACCTCCTTCAATATCCTTTTGTACTCTTAAACCTTTAGATTGTGGTTGTTTTTTCAACATTCACATTCTTTGCTGCACTGTTTGACCTAAATACCTCTCCTGCCTTTTTTGTCTCAACTTTCATACTGTAGTTTCCTGTGAGACATCTTTAACCTATTTGTATTTGACTTTTATGACCCATGTCTTGCCTTGAGCAAAGATAACTTTGTGAACTTTTTTGATTCAACTTCCAAAAATAGTAAGGAAAACTTGAAGGGAACATGGAAGTTACTTCTTCCAGTAAAACAAGGTTGTCTCTAGTCTCATGTTATTCCTGGAATTGTTTTAAAAGATTATAAATTAATACTAAATTATTTGCATTAAGTAGAAAAGAAATCAATTTGCCCGGGCTTTTTTATCTTTTGTTTTTTTTTTGTTTAAAAATAATGCCAAATTTGATAGTGAAAGGTACTTTTTTGTGTTTTGCAATATGTTTTTATGTTGATTACAAATTATGTGACACAGACGTTTAATGCTGTGGGAAGATGTTTGATTATACTTTATCATTTAAATTCCATGTTCCTTTTGACATCTTTGGAAAGTTTCCATATCTTTATCTTCAGTTTTTACAGTTAGAGCTTCATTAATCTTATTTAAAGCATAATTCCTTTTTAACTTTAAAAATATTTTGTTTTATAAACTTTATTCATTATTCCAGTCATAACACAATATGATTGTGAACAAAAGTCACAATATATGTTTTTCAATGATTTGTTTAATAAATTGAATAAAAAAAGTAATTTGAACAATTAAAATACAACACATTTACAGATACTATTCAATGAACATTGTGAATCAATTACATTTTACATCATTTAAAGCCATGCTATTGAACAGAGATAAAGCTATTTTGGCATTATTATGTTAAAATGAACAAATTTGGGTCTGTATATGACATACCCATTTAAATACCTTAACCAGGAGTTATACTCTTATCTAAGCTTAATTCTTAAAACTAGTATTCTTATGCCATGAGGGTACAGAATGTATGAAGAACACATTGATCTACAAAAAATAAAAATGTTTGTAAATCAAAGAATATGTAGTATTTATGCCTAAGATGTTGAACAAAAATAAACATATGCCACACATAAATTACATGTTTTATATTAGTTCTCACATTTTGTTCTGTTGATGAACGTGATGAATCATCTGGTATATAATAAAAGAAAGAATATATTAGAATAAGAAAAAAAGCTATTTTATTTTACACCATATGGAAGTAAAGGCTGTTACTTTCAGAGAAATTAGATAATTACTAGCATTACCACTTAGAAATGTAATGACCAAAGCAAATTAATCTAACTAATAACACAAATAGGAAAATGGTATCTACCTAAAGCAAGAATTGAGGTTTTTACTGATTTGGTAATTGAAAATGATATTGCTGTTAAATGAAGCCTTTTTTTATCTCCATGTGTGCTAAAATTGCTGCAGATCTGATTAAAATCTCACAGGTTAAACTGTACTTTTGTTACATCTGCAAAAATGAAAAATCTGAAATCCATTCCATTAGATAGTGTTTCCATCCTGAGCATCCTTATTGTATTGATGGTTCATTTTTCTCTACCTACTGTATAACTCATGATAAAACTTGATAATGTCTTTCAAATTCCAAAGAAGACATTTTCCTAAAATCAAATACTATTTTGAATTAGCCATCTCAGTAAGGATTATTTATTTTATCAGAGTATAGAGGACAGAATTAGTACAGTGAAGTGATACAGGTCATTACTTACAACTAGAGTTTTAATTGTATGCACTTCACTTGACTTGTTCTTTTCCTACCTACAGATGCACGGGCGATACCGCATTATTTTCCAGTGCGCTGTACGCAGTCTACCGCAAGTTACCGGTAAATACCGCTAGTTACCGTAAATTCTCCTATAATACCACAAGCAAAATAATAGTATCCGGAATTTCCACAAGGTGGAGCTAATTAAGCTCAACCTCTCATGTTTGGGCTGTCGCTATCAAAGTCTTTAACGAAGATATTACTAATAGTATTCCATATTATATTCCCTTTTAATCAAATTCTAAAAGTATGCTTGTTGACTCCGGTATCACATTAGTTAAAGACTTCGATGCTTAAAATGTTTAGGGAGAAAAAAGAGCATTCCATAATTTCTAACTACGAAAATTATGTAAACTACGACACTTATCATTCAACCAGAGCTCGGAGTATCACAAGGATCCTCTAGAGCACAGCAAAGACTGTATTAAAAGAATCGCGTATCTCAAGAAATTAATAAGATATAATTATATTCGTGTACTGCGACAGGGCTGTGTAGGTCTGTTTCACCTCTCTCTTCATGTGACTCTATTCAAAAGCCATTTAGCAAAGAGGGGATGAGAAGAGTGACAAACTAGTATACTTTAGATCTTTTTTTCTGAACCAGGGAAAATCTGATCATGTTTCTCTATAACAATAATAAAAAACATTATTTTACATATCACCTTTATGTGATATCACCTTAAGGACAGCACATACAATGGTTAATTGCACAATGGAACGTGCAAAGAAATTTAAAATCGTCTTCTTTAGGTGTGAGGGCAGGAGTGGATCGCAGAAGGCATAATCAGCAAATTAGGATGTTTATCCAGAGAGCGAGTGGTCAGAAAAAGAAATGAATAAGATATAATTATATTTGTGTACTGCGACAGGGCTGTGTAGGGCTGTTTCACCTCTGTCTTCATGTGACTCTATTCAAAAGCCATTTAGCAAAGAGGGGATGAGAAGAGTGACAAACTAGTATACAGTACAGTACTTTAGATCTTTTTTTCTGAACAGGGGAAAATCTGATCATGTTGCTCTTTAACAATAATAAAAAACATTGCCATACCCGGACTGTTAAACCAACGCATTAGTACGTCAAAGCCCATTGAGGAGCCGGGCGCAATAACTGTTTTGTCCCTTGATTTACTGATCTGCATTAATTACAGAAATCGAGTTCCTGCTCTTTGCAGACGACCTGGTCCTGCTGTCGCTCACAGGACAGAGGCTGCCGCAGAACCTGGCGCTGCTGGAGCAGCACTGTCAGACCTGAGCGCTGACAGTCAATCTGGACAAGACCAGAGTTATGGTTTTCCAGAAAAAAACCCAGACCCCCATTAGTCTTCATGAGATCATCAGATTATGAACGAATAAAAGCATCTTATTAAAAACTCATTTGCGTTTGTCTGGGTATTTACTTTGTAATCTGTGGTTTACATCTACTGTATTGTTTTGAGATGCCACTTTGAAAGGTGATATGTAAAATAAAGTTTTTTATTATTGTTATAGAGAAACATGATCAGATTTTCCCTGGTTCAGAAAAAAGACGATTAAAATCTGTAATCTTTCCACTTGTATGTCATCAGAAAATACAAGAAGTTTCTGCTTTGTGCTAAGACATTAACGAGTACAACCCCCCTCTCTGCGGGAGTGCTGGCTGTGACGAATTAAACCAGTTTCACAGGTATTTTCAAAGTAGGAAGTACAAGTTGACATTAGAAGCTTGCCACGCCCGGACTGTTACACCAACGCATTAGCATGTTAAAGCGATTTCATTGAGGAGCCTAGCTTTCTTAACTAGTAAGTACTGTACTTCCTACTTTGAAAATACCTGTGAAACTGGTTTAATTCGTTACAGCCAGCACTCCCGCAGAGAGGGGGGTTGTACTCGTTAATGTCTTAGCACAAATGGACCACGAGTGCCCCTGTCAGTCAACCAATCACGTACCGCGGTACCCCGCGTCATCGTGCATCACAATGCGCG
The DNA here is from genome assembly GCF_040954835.1 of Lepisosteus oculatus. NCBI lineage: Eukaryota > Metazoa > Chordata > Actinopteri > Semionotiformes > Lepisosteidae > Lepisosteus > Lepisosteus oculatus. The sequence continues at coordinate 39,265,039 of NC_090696.1, read as the reverse complement.
ACACCGTAGCCAATTACCTCCGGTATGTGTGTGTACCGCGCACTTTGAATGGCTGCATCTGTACAATATATGACCACTCCACTAAAAGGTTCATAATGTGACTTTAGATAGATAGATAATACTTTATTAATCCCGTAGGGAAATTTATAAAATTTATCTTTACCTTATTCTTTTCCCATACAGTAAGTTGTTTAAGTTCTGGGTTTACATACAGTAATACTTCCTATGACAATTCCGTGATTTTCAGATAACCTTTTGCTTTCTTATTCTCTTCTGTCACATACCATTTATTTATAAAAAACACAAGAACCATCCTTTCTTACTTAAATCCTGCTGGAGCCTTGGTTGTCTCTATACTGCACTACAGAAACTCTTACCCAGCTTACCTAGGGCATTGGTTGGGAAGATCTGGTCCAGATTGAAAAGTGGAATTTAAAAGTTCCACCAACTCAATTTACAGTAGCAACCTGATTCGAGGGTGAATCCTGAAACCTGATTTACCACAGAATTAACTAGACCCAGCCAACTTAACTTCTGAGATTGGAAAAGCTCAGACTACAGGGTAATAAAGCTTCCTTATTAAGTCATTGTTCTAGTGATACCACATATCAGGTTTCAAATAGGTTTTCTTGTTTAACAAATAAAAAAAACAAAACAATATAAAAATAAAAAGTTATGCATTATTCAGGTTTTGACAGAATGTTACATTATGCGCAATGGTGAAGATAAAATTCATGAAATACAAATCTGTTTCAACATTGATGTCTGTTTAGAAGGTGATCAGATCTCTAAAAAACAATAGAAGAAAAACAGAAGATAAAATTAAATGTCTGAATGCCAGACTATTATCTCATTAACTTGCAAGTGGATAATTCTGACAAATATGTATTTCGACAATAGTGCTTGGTCATATCTATAATTGGTTGTCTTAGATTTAATTCCAATGTCAGAGGTGTGCTGATACAGAGTGGTGTATCTCTTTGCCAATGGACACATTTTTATGACTTGTGCTCAATGTTAATGCACAGCCATAACTCTAATCCTAACAATGTTAATGTACATACAGTACCTACTGTGTGTACGCATTGAACTTTGCTTTCATCTCCTCATGGGTAACAATATCTCACTATTTCCCTGTCTAGAGCCAGAGCAACATTAACTGCTATTACAGAGTCCAGAAGCTCTTCTTGTTTCTTGGTTTGGATCTTAACACTTTTAAGCATTTACTCAGGAATTCACAGAATCAAAGAAGTGGTACTGTGCAGTATACATTAATGTTAATAGGAACTTGACAGGGCACTGATTTCTGAAATATATTCTATTGTGGTTTTAAATAATCCCCAGCAAGCAAAATTGAACTTCTCCACTATCACAAATTCATGATGTATTATTAAAGTTGGTCAACTGATTAGCATTAATAGACATGATAAAGTGTATTTCTTTCTATTTATAATATTCTAGTACTGCAGGTAGACCATTAATATTTAAATATAGGACCACCATCAACTCTTATCTTTGTTAAGCAGTAAGAATTCTAATGGGATCAAGGCATTAGATATAAAAGACTTTTCAAAGAATGAAATGTTCTGATCTTCATCTCTAGGTTAGGAACCCAAATATGTCACTATTTGCTTTGCTTCACTACACTATGTTAAGATTGACCTGATAGTGAGTCAATTAAGACAGAGGCAAGTAAAGCTGAAAAATATCCTTCAAAGCTCAGTTAGTCATCCACTTCTGCCCAAATTGATTTTCAAGATTCAAGGTTTGGGACACTTAATCAGACATGGAGTGTACTTGTGTTACAGTTCCACATGGATTTTAAAATACTAAATAAAGTAATGTACTTAAATAAACTGGTAATATAGTGTGCATATTGTATATTTCAAATATACTGTTATACAGTATATATTTGTTATATAAAGCAAGTACTAAGGGTGATAGATATAAAATTCACAAGATGTCCTATACCTGTCATGAGGATGTGATGTGTAAATGGCATGTCTTTCCACCAGTGGCTCTGCAGAAATTAAGACACATCAATAAAAAGTGCACATAAATTAAAAATAGAATAGTTTCCAAAATATTAAGACTGGGAATTTTAAATGTGACTGGCAGTTATTAATCCACCATTACATTTTTTAGTTCCTTTTATTGTTGTGGTAATAAATTTGGGCATTTATTATTTTTACAAACATGCATGCCTTAAATGTTTTATTTTACAACTTAGTGCAAAATGTATCTATTCTAATTCTATAGTAAAAGTTACTTTGATTTTGTACAATAACACAAAACCCAAATCAAAGTATTGTTTTTTGTGGTCCTAGAACAGGCTGCCAAAGTTGAAAGAACCCAGTTATTTGAGAAAATTGTCTTTTGCCTTAGAGATAATGGATCCCAGAAATTCCTCAACTCTCCTGTGTATTCGAATGTGCTCACTATATGATCAGTAGCCACAGAGTTTGAAATCCAAAAATGTCATTTTGAAAATATTATACAGTGACAAGAGTAAAAGTGCTGAAAGATTTTTCAGAAATGTTTTGTAAATAGCAATAGCAATAAAAAGTCATATTGTGCTGTTCTGAAACATCTACTGTATATTGTGAACTGTACTGTATTTTTACAGCATTATAAAACACCTCGTAATATGCTCAGAAAACTTCAAGAAATTATACAAAAAACATCATATCATTGAATCATGCAAGGTAAAATCATCATGCAAAGTAAATTAAATTTTTGCAATACAATTGGAAAATATTAAAAGGATGACAACAAGGTTGTCATGATATACGAAGATAAAACAACTTGCAGACTGGCGCCGAACCAACAACCTATGTCTCAACATCAGCAAAACCAAAGAGCTGATTGTTGACTTCAGGAGACAAGGAAAAGTCCACTCTCCCATCTACATTGAAGGGGGTGCGGTGGAGATGTTGAATAACTTACAATTCCTAGGTGTTCACATCTTTAAGGACCTTACATGGACACATAACACCTCCAGTCTCATCAAGAAGGCACAACAGCAGCAGCAGCTTGTTCCTGAGAAGGCTAAAGAAAATACACCTACATCCACAGATCCTCACCAAATTCTACAGATGTACGGTGGAGAGCATACTGACCAGCTGCATCACAGTCTGGTACGGCAACTGCACCACATCCGACTGTAAGGCACTACGGCGGGTGGTCAAAACTGCCAAAACACATCATCGGCAGTGCCTTACCATCCATCCAGGAAACATACAAGTCTGAAAAAAGCCACCAAAATTATGCCTGACCCCACTCACCCCAGTCATAACTTGTTTGTTCCCCTACCATCTGGCAGAAGGTTCAGGTCACTCCAGTCGCACACAACTAGACTCCAAAATAGCTTCTTCCCCAGACCTGTCAAGTTGGTGACGCCCCCACTCCCTCCCATCATATTATGATCTCTCCTAACGTCTTCCTATAACCACAAGGGCTGTACTCCTACACCACTACACACACATGTAAGCTAAAATTGTACTGTCCCCTCAATAGCCCAGTAAAACTGTACCGGTCGTAATATTTATTAATTAACCATACTATTTTTAACCATACTATTTTTGCACTGTTCCAAGAATTACCTTGCACTGTTTTTGTCCTTTTATGTTTTCTCTGTTTGCGGAATTTTGCATAGTTTTGATTACTTGATTACATGTTATTTATGTTATGTTATTACACGTTACTGTTATTGCTATTGTGTTACTGTCTATTGTCTTATCTTCTGTCCTATTAATATGCTGCACCTGAGTGACTAATGAGAAACACTTTTCATTATGCTATGCACCTGTGTAAGTATAATGACAATAAAGTTGAATTGTGTTGAATTGAGATAGGCAGTCAGTTGGTCCATCTAGTTTGTTTGGTAGTTAGTAGCAGCCACTTGACCCAAGAAACCTATCCAGTCATTTCTTAAAAGATTTATCAGGAAGAATTATCAACTTCAACAATATTTATGGGCAGCACTGTCTTCTGTTTTAAAAAAGATCTTAGTTTCCTTTTATGTGTATTTCACAGTTTGTGTTTTACTGTTCATTTTGAAAACATCCATTGGGATAACTTTGTAAATACCTTTCAGGACTTTGAACACCTGAAAATGCCTTCTGTGTCTGTGAGTATAGGACATTCCTTTTAGTCCATGAATGTACTCTGAACTGATTACAGAACTACACCTTTTTTGTAATATGGTGACCAAAGATTTGCACAATATACTAAATGACATCATACTCTTGTACAATACGTACAAGCATTGCACATAGTGTTCGTCTTTTTTGCAACCCTACAATGTCTAAAATATGTAAATGATCAGTCAACATGAATACTTATTTTTCTTTAAGTCTTTAGTTGCTTCTCAAGGTTTCCAGTTTTCTATTTGTAGTTTAGCTGTTTGCCAGAAGCCAAATGTCTTAAATTCTAAATCATTCTTTTTCCTTTGTTGTCTATATACTGTTTTCTAATTATCCTTTTTTCTAATTTTATTATCTGCAAATTTGACTAAGTCTTCCACAATACCAGAACGTGAGTCACTGACATAATAAGAGCAGCGGTCCTAATATAAATTCCTGAGGAAATCCAATAATCAGGATTTGAGCATTCATAATTTACCTGTACTCTTTGATTTCGGTCTGTTAACCAGTTCTTAATTTTTTATAAGGCACTTTATAAAATAGCTTCTGAAAAAAAAATTACAATATTATGAATAAGGTTTAAACACATGAATTCTATTACTTGTTTAAAGAACTCTAACATGTTAGTTAAGCAATAACATTCCCCAAAAATTTTGACTTTTCCCTAGACTCATATCACTAAATTACAGTCGTTTTGATTATTATTTCTATAACCTTATTTGTAATAGAAGAGTGTAGAGTTACTTGTTCAGTTTACCCTTTATATGGCTGGGTGCTACATTAGTAATATTCCAACCTAAGGGAACTATCATTGTTTTGAGTGACTGTTTGAAGACTTTTGCTTATGAACTATGAATAACATTTTGTACATTAAGTACATATAATATAATTACACCCTGGAGATACATTTATCATAATTTATCATAACTACTTCTATCTTTGTTTTTATCACTTCTGTTTCTTCTGTGATAATTTTGTTTAACAGAGGACTTTGCTTTTTCTCAGCCTGAAGCATTAGTTTTTGCCTTGGTAAGGACCTACTGTAAATGAATGTCATTTGACACATCAGACATTTCCATTACATCATCTCTGAGACACTTTATTCTTAATCCTTTTTTTCTATTATATTGAAACAAAAACTTGTATTATTTTGCTTTAGCCTCCAGTGCACTTTTCCCTTTCTTGAAATGCCATTTAGATAGATAGATACTTTATTGATCCCGTGAGGGAAATTGCAGTGCAACAGCAGCTTAACACAGACAACACAGCCACAGTGTAACGAATTATATAATAATAGTACAATACATACAATACAATACAAGAGTTACTCACAGTCCGGACACATAAAGAACAGACTTGAACAGAACAGTACACAGAAAAATCGTATCACACATATGAATGTAAATATAGATGTAAATATAGATATAAATATAAATATAAATGTAAATGTATTGCACAGGTCTCTGGCATATATTGCACAAAAAACGGTTGTAAACGAGAAAAGAAAAAGAAAGAGAACAGATGTAGCAGTAGATGTGTAGATGCGTTCAGTCCAGAAACAGGTCACTGTCAATGTTGCCTCTGCCCAGACGCAAGGTGGATACGTTGTACAGTCTTATGGCAGAAGGCAAGAATGACCTCCTGTAGCGCTCCCTGTCGCACCGTGGATGAATCTGTCTATTGCTAAACGTGCTCTTCATTTCTGCAAGCCTGTCATAGAGGGGATGGGAGATGTTGTCCATGATGGCCTCTAGTTTGGACACCATTCTCCTCTCAGCCACTACCTCCAAAGGGTCCAGGTCAGACCCAATGACAGAGCTTGCTCTCCTGATAAGCTTGTTCAGCCTTTTAGAATCCACTGCTCTAATCCCAGAGCCCCAGTACACCACTGCGTAGAAAATGGCACAAGAAGTAAAGTCGGCTCTGTCCTTTCTTATAGATGGCCTCGATGTTCTTAGACCATTCCAGTCTATCGTCGATGTGCACTCCCAGGTACTTGTACGAGTCCACCATCTCCATGCCACTCCCATGGATGTAGACAGGAGTAGGTTTGACCTTTTTCCTCCTGAAATCTACCACCAGTTCCTTTGTCTTTATTACATTCAGTTCCAAGTGGTTCACCCCACACCACTCCACAAAGCTGCTGACCAGTCCTCTGTACTCCTCCTCCTGCTCACCCTTGATACATCCCACTATTGCAGAGTCATCTGAGAACTTCTGCAGGTGGCATGACTTTGAGTTGTACTTAAAGTCGGAAGTATAGAGGGTGAAGAGGAATGGAGAAAGAACTGTCCCTTGAGGTGCCCCTGTGTTACTCACTACCTGTTCAGGCACACAGTTCTGAAGTCTCACAGACTGTGGTCTGCCTGTCAGGTAGTCAGTGATCCATGAGGTCATGGAGGCATCGACTTGCATCTCCTCCAGCTTCCTCCTTAGAAGTAAGGGCTGGATGGTATTGAAGCCACTGGAGAAGTCGAAAAACATGATTCTTACAGTGTTGCCAGCCTTGTCCAGGTGTGAGTAGGCCCTTTGCAGCATGTAGATGATCGCATCCTCCACACCAACACTGGGCTGGTAGGCAAACTGTAGGGTGTCCAGTGATGAGCTGACCAGGGGTCTCAGGTGGGATAAGACCAGCCTCTCCAGTGTCTTCATGACGAGAGAAGTCAGTCCTAACTTTACAGACAATTTATAGAAGGCTTTCTTTCTCCTAATTTGTATCCTTAATGTTTTTAAGATATTTGGACAGGTGGTTCTAGTTCTTGGTTTTTGTTCTTTGCAGTTGCTATTCATTCTACACTACTTCTGTATTTATTCTATCTAATTATATTTATTTTTATTCCTACAAAGTCTACCTTTAAGAAGTTGTAAACACTTGTTTTGGACAATGAAGTCTGTCTATTAATTTTCAAAATATACCTCAAACCATACCATATAATTAACATTCCATTATGGTTCTATTACTGCTGTTTTTCTCATTTTGTCTTGTTTAAAAACACTACAATTCAGGCATTCTCTCAAGTAGATGTTGTGACAATCTAAGTAATAAAGCAGTCATTTACCATGCCTAACATTTCAAGTGGTAAAATTAATTATGTTATTTTTAGCAATCTAGGTAGATGAAAGCATCGTAATAACCATTTATTTCTTTGTACATAGAGTATTGCTGGTTTTCCCATTACAATATTCCTGATTTCATTAAAGAAAACTGCATTATAATTGATTAGTCTACATTTGGTAGTCTTTAGCATACCCCTAATTTTGTGCCCTTTGAATCATTTTTCAAAAAGTCTGGCCCATATGGATTTTGAGACCGCGGATTTCTTTAGGTTGAGATTGAGATGACTTAGTGCTCTTTATGCTTTATAGTGCTATATCTCCTAATCTTTAATTCTTCCTGTCTCTCCTAAGCATTGCATATCCATTAAAGTTCTGTTTTGCACCACCTCTTTCCATTATCCGTGTTCAGAATTACCTGCCAGTATTGTAACTTCTATTTGTTGATGTTGGTTAATGTTATTTCTGGTATTGAGGTATATTTATTTAATTTAATGGTGATTGAACACATAATTTATAAGAATATTACAATTTAATATTTTCACAAAACATGATAGATAATTATAGATCTTAATCAAAGTATTTTAAAAGTATGAGTTCTCTAAATTAACATTACATTTAATGTAAACTGACATTACATTTTGGATAAATGTAACATATTATAGTTTGATTTAAAAGTATGTTAATTCTAAGTTGTTTACTCATTAAGGCCAGAGTATTTGCCAAATGCAAGTTTGGCAGCAATAAAATAATGAACTATTTAATATTTTCAAAGTTATATATTTTTACACTGAGGTAAGAATTCAATAGAATCTGTATGCCATAGATTCAAAATAATAGGATTATACTCTTTTAACAAATTCTCCAGATCTATGGCAGATTTTCCTTTTTCTGCTTTTAAAAACCAGCTGAAAACCCAGCTGAAAGTATGGAAAGAAGTACATATGCACTAAATAACACAATGCTTTTTTTGTGAGGAACACAAAAACCTTTCTAAATAGGATCAAACTTTGAGAATTCTTCAAAGAATTTCAATAACTGGCTAAATGCTCCCCATATTTAATTTAAAGAATGTGTCTTGCTGTAGCACAGGTTCCTTTTGTTCAGTGTAGTTTGCATGGAAACATTTACTAATTTTTTATGTTGGCTTTAAATAAATTGGAAGTGTTCAGCAGTAAAATTGGATTGTCGATGGCTATAATGGAAGAGTATAGAGCACGTCCAAATCTCTGTGTCCAATCTCGTGAGCCTGGGTATTGGTCTTTTAATATTCCATTGCTACTCTGGCTGCCGTGGCCATTCATCATGAAAGAATAGGGGGAAAAAGCCTCTGGCATATCGATTAAAGAAAAAAATCAGAGCTCACAGACAGCACATTGTGTTGGTGAGGCTTAAGAAGGCTATGGCGAGGTATATTTCAAAATGTGGAGAGACAGTTCTATTTTGACCCCACGCCTGGTGGGATAAGTGCTGTCAGCGCCGTTTATTCTTGATCCCCTGTGATTTCTGTATCCCGCCACCCCTCTGCATGAAAATGAACTGTGAAGCCAGTCAAAGCACCTGCTTTACTGACAGGTCCGATTAATGCCTGGATTTATCCCTGAAAGTGGGAGCTTCTCGGCTGCTGTTGTTACCAATGGCTTGAATTGGCATATAATTCATCTGTGTTCACTAGAGTGCTATAGACCCCAGTTGTAAAAGTTTACATGGGCCTTGTATTGCACTGTCACACTAAAGATAGCTCTCCTGCGGGTTTGTAAGGATCATAACTGTAATGAATCCACAAAGCACAAGATAACTTGCTTGCTAGCTTTTAAATAAAATAGTTCAAATGTAAAATTACTCATGAAAATGTAATGCTATCCATGATATTTTATTAGTTATTGCCTTTATAGTGAATGCACTACAGTATACCGTATACTCAGTGAAAACTGTAAAACAATACAAAAATATCTTGAATAAATAAAAAGGCAGATCATGGATATTGATGCAATAGTAAATTCAACTTTTATTGGATGATGATTGAAAAGAGAACAGTGTTTTATTCACATTAAATTAATTATTTTAACAATACCCTGTGATTGTCATGGATCTAAATAATCAAGAAGGGCTTGATCTTTCAGAATGAATCATAGAGGAAAAAAATCTAGAACTCTGTTCACAGCCTTAATGTTATTTTATTACTTGATTACATGGTACATCAACAATTCCATTGTAGGTCAACTTATTAATTACTTGAAATGTTTGTCTTAATTTTATATTTTGATAAATCAGTAAATCATTATTAATGTTTATTGTTTAATAATACACTTTGCTGTCAATGATAATGTTAACGTGCAGTGATCATCTACACTCACTCACTCCACTCAGGTGGAGTTTTAGCTCTTTGCACATGAAGTTTTATGCAAATAGAGGATGGCAAAGGGTAACTATCTGCTTTCTGTTAATAACAAGACAAAGTACATGAAGAGGAAAAAAGCCTATATTAAATCAAGCTTGATTGTGCAGTAATAGTTACTTATAATTGCAGTGCTGGTACTATTACTCTGATGTGACATGCCCTTGGTTGTGGGAGAGAGAATGGTAACCTTGTCTAATTTGATTTTGGTACCAGTTGGCATAAAACAATGAACTGTGTCTGCTGACACAAAGTTTTTGCTGCTTAAGTGTATGGAAGGGTTTATTCAGAGATAATTACAGCAGGTAGAGGGTAAGTGCAATTTGAAATGCACAATTAGCATCCTATTTTCCAGTGGCTTTGGGTCATTGCTAATTTTTTATAATGTTTTTTTTTTTAATCTTTTGAGGTGCCTTTTTAAAACAGATTGGTCTTATTGCAACTACACTCAGAAACAACCTTTGTAAGAGTTTCTGTTAGATTTGCTCCAAATTGGTGAACTACAATTAGACTCTTGTTAAATTAACTAAAGGTTATTGTGGTCTACTGTCTCCATGCACCTTGTCTTTGCCACGGATGTAACCACTTAATTTCGTCTCTGTGCTGAGTAGTATATTATTTATAGAGCTACACTTTAACAATTATACAAACCATTATCTTCAACAATGTATTTTCCAACAAATATATGATTTGCTTGTTGTATAATAAAAAGTCAAGCAAAAGCTGCTTTTGTAAACTGCATTTCTGGATGCAAAGTATTGTTGGCGTACACGATCCTTTTCTTATGGCCATAGAGCAAAATTTCAAATTGATAGTTTTTTTTTTCTCTTGTCAAATCTGTCAAATAAATGCTTCTGGATACATCCTGGTCAAAACTCTGCATTAGCAACTTGAGATTTACCACAAAAGACATCACTGTCTAATACTGTGTGAGTTTTCTTTTTAAAATGTGATGCATGCACTATTATTTTAGGCTTTGAGCAGCTGAAGCTCAAGTATGAAAAGTTCATAAAATGGGAAAATAAGAAAAGGCAAATGTATTTAATGAATCAATTTCCATCCATTTTCTAATCTCTTTATCCAAAACAGGCTTGTGGATAACCAGAGCCTATCCAAAAAAGCAACAAGCACAAGGTGGGATACACCCTGGAAAGGACACCAGTCCATTGCAGGGCAGACACACAGACAGATAAAGTAGAAGAACAAGTAATAGGTTCATTCCATGCTGAAAAGAAAAGAAAAGAAAACACAATGTTTCAGCTGTGGAGCCTTCTTTGGGTTTAAGAAAGATAGGACTGTCAGCAAAGATAATATAGCATGGGAAAACAAAAGCCAGGAGACAGGAGGAGGCAGGAGCAGGGGAGAGGCAGAGTGGCCAATCAAGTGGTGCGAGGTCGAGAGAGGTGAGGAGAGGTGTGAAACAAAACCTATAAATGAATAGGGAGAATTAGAAGGGGTTAACACCTTTTTAAGCCCTGTCTTATCTGATGGCTGAAAAGAGAAACTAAAGTGCCTGTTGGGTATGCACTGCACTACCAAAATATGTGCAAGAAGGGCTTCCCCATGGGGGGCTGTCCTGTGGCACCTTGAAGAAGTTATAGCTATGATCATATGGAGAGACCGTATAGGGGATTTTAACATGAGCAAGTATGGTGACTGTAATGATACTGCTGTAAAGTGCACTACCCTGCAGTATTTTAGGGAAAGATGGTTAGGAAACCCACCGGTTTTGCTGGGTCTTATGGCCCACAATACAACTTAAGCCAGAATCCCCCATATATCTCTGTAAGTGGTAATCGGAGGGGGAGGGGTGGGGGGGGGGATGTTGTTTTGAGAATCATGAAGGTCACGTATAATGGGATGGAGTAAATGCAATCTCACCTCCTATATTGGTCTCTCAAATTCTACTACTCAGATCACAGGGTGGGATAAGAGCACTCCTAATTTTAGTACAGCCTTTTTCATGTTCTGCAGGATTGGGAGTGCCTAATGGAACATATTTTATTTGTGGGAAATGTGCATATCCATGATTACCAACTAACTAGGATATGTAGTTCCCTATGTTCGGGTTCAACCTCACAGGCCTTTTGGGCCCAACCACAGACCTCAATGGAAACTGGCGGACTGGGAATAGTATCTAGGCATAGTATTTCCTTCAGCCGGTATTGGCTTCTTAGACTGAGAACTAGTACAGATGGCTTCTACCCTGGAGGAATTTGCAAATTCTACCTCCTCCAGACTAAAAGCAATAAATGATGAAATGGTAGCACTTAGGACAGTAGCAATTCAGATTAGGTTAGCTGTGGACTACTTATTAGCTTTCCAAGGTGGCACTTGTGCAGTGATTGGTTACTTACAGTTTATACCTGATAACTCTGAGCACATTTCAGACTTGGCCCAACACATATATCATGAGGGGCAGAAAAATCATAACTATTATCAGGAGGGTGGACTTAAGTCTGTGTTTGGGGCCTGGGGTGGAGCTCTGGTTCAATATTTGTTTTTGGGAGTAGTGCTGTTTGTATATAAAATTGTTATAATTACATGCATTAAGAGTATAATCACTGCTTTATGTCACCGCATTACCTCCAATACTACTGTTATGATAGTACACAAATATGAAGTGAAGTCAGCAGACTCCTCGTTTGTGTAGAAAATGGAAGCTATGTTCCTATTTTCTAAGGGGGGATTGATGGAGCCTGCTAGTATAATCTGTATGTTACTCTGTACCTACAGTATATAGTCGTAAGAGCTGTGAACTCATATGCTAAACTCTAACATTGCTTGAGCACAGATGCTTCTCCCTCTCTGCACTAAACTCCCATGTTCTGTACCAAACTCCTTGATAAGGAAGAAGTGTTTTAATTGCTCCCTGAGTCCTCAAGTTCCTTGATACAATACCTCAAAGACAGGAAAGGGAGATGTAGAGAAGTGTATATAACCTTTGGAGAGTCGTATCCCCTTTGAACAACAACAACAACATCAACAACAGTCCTCATTGTATTGTTCCTTGTATGCATACAATAAAGTTTGGTGAATGGACACCTCAGGCTCGAACCTCTTGGTTTCTACAGACTTATTCACACTGTGTTTTTTTTTCATGCCAAAAACTGTTTTACAGCTATTTTCATTTCCTGGAATAGGTTCAATTTTTATAATTCCCATTTCATTTTTTTCATTATTACAACCAAGCAGCTCTTTTTCACAATATTGATTGTTCAGGTTGTGGCTTACGATTCACCTTTCCCCTTTTTTCTGATTGTTACTGTGAGGTGTTCTTTATAAACCAAGCTACTGTATGTAACAACCATAACTGACAAGATGAAGTGACCTGTTTTAGCCAAGAGACGAAACACAGAAAAGTGACCCTTCTCCCAACACTAGAGAAAAAAAATCTTTGTTTTTGCAATCATTTGGAAAACAATTGCAATTCATCTGGAGGCAAAGTAGTAGAAGCAACTGGAGTCTTTGATATCTGGTTAATTTTCTGTCATGGACATTTTATTCTTTGTTGCTGTTAAAACTCAATTTTCTGAAGAGGAGTAAGACATTTACTTTACACTGAAGAAAATGTCAGACTTGCTTGATTTAACTTACTATCTAGCTCTTGCTAGCAATCTTTTTTTTAACATTTTCATTAAAATCATGAAGATAAGAAGACAGTAGATTAAAAGCATCAAATACTGATGTCAATCAGATATGACAACAGATTAGATATATTGTACTAATGTTTGAAACTTTTTGAAAGTTTACCAAATTGGTTTAATAACAAGATAAGTCATAAAAATATTAAATGCTTTAATCTTGTGTTAAAGACAGATATAGATCACAAACTGATTTTTTTATTTTCATCATTTTATTTTCTTATTACTGTTTCCTTTCCTTTCCCAAATATTGTATAAAGTAGTGCACAAAACCCACTCTGGTATAATGAATTTAACCAGATATTACTTGTTTGCTAATCTTCTTATTTTGGTGTCACTGTTTGGTTTCAATTATACCAAAATCCTAATCACTGATCTAAATTAGGAAGATCAGTACCTCTCATTCAGATTCCAGTGGTAATCCAGATTGGAGCATTTAGCCCTTGCCTGTTTCCAATAACCAGCTTCTGTGTTTTCTATCCAATCACTAACTTTCAATCCCAACACACACACACACCTAGAATGCCTTATACCAGCAGTTTAAGAATTTAATAATTAAATCACAGAATGCAGGTTAGGTCTTAAAGTCACTTGGAGTACACAGTGTACAATATATATTGGAATGACATATCTTAAGGATAAGGCTTTCTGGACATAATATGCATAAATTCTCAAAAGAAACAAATTAGCTGGATGCAAAAAAAAACCAGAGGTAGACTCAAAATATTGAACGATTTGGAACTGCATGTAAAATAGAAGAATATTGCTATGAAAAAGTCATGTTGTTGCATCTAACAGAAACAGATTCCCAGAGAAAGTGAAGTAAAGTGAAGTAAAATTACAAATCCATTAAAATGTTTTACTTAAAAAATCTCATTTAGATAACCCAGATTTAAATGTTGACAGAGATGATGGCACAAATATTTATGTACATAACAAGTAAACATTCATCTAGCTACCTAAGATCAAAGGCAATTTATAGTAGTCACCATATTAGATTAGCAAAATGCATTAATAAAGCAAACTGAAAACTCTCCTTTATCTTTGAATTGGAAAATTACCATTAAATATTTACAGGATACGATAATTTATGAATTTGTTAAGATGAATATTGAATACTTTACATGTTTTATTTATGTATAGATGGGATTTGCCTAGATTCATGGTGTTTTTTAAGTAGTGACAGCTGCAGTATATGGGTGACTGAATAGCTCACCTGATAGAAGATTAAATTAGTAATGCAAAGATAAGGGGTTTCAGACTTACTGATCCCAATTCACTTTTATTTAATGAACACCTATATCATTGTGCCTAGTCAGCAATAGCATAGGTGGGTAGCTGCGTCAGCATGCGTAGGCTGCAAAGGACCCAGACAGCATCTTGTACCTCCAGCAACCTTATTTACTGTATCTCTTGCAGTAAATGCCCAGCCATCTACATTGGAGAAACAGGAAGGAGACTCGGAGACTGCTTCAGAGAACACGTCAGGGCTGTGTAGATTAAAGATCTCTCCAAGCCCATTGTTTCTCATATCACCTCTGACGGCCACGACCACACTAATCTCTCCGTCTGTGTTTTCAAAGACGGTTTTCCGAACTCATACATCAGAAAGACCACCGAAACTAAAATTATTCTGCAGTTAGGATCACACATTCTCCCTTCCCTTAACGACAGATTACTGTTCTTTTAAATTTTCTCCATTCATTGGAAGTTTCATTTCACACCTCTCTGCACCCATTCTGACTTCACACCTCTTGATTGGCCTCTCTTTCTGTCCCCTGCTCCCGCCTCTCACTCTTCCTCCCTCCCAACCTTTGTTCTCCCGCTACTTTACCTTTGCCTACTGCCCTGTCTCTCTCACACCTGAAGAAGGCTCCACGGCCGAAACGTTGTGTTCTCTTTCTTCTTTTTTTCAGCATGGAATAAACCTATTACTTGTTCCTTAGCAATAGCAT
Organism: Lepisosteus oculatus; assembly: GCF_040954835.1. Classification (NCBI taxonomy): domain Eukaryota; kingdom Metazoa; phylum Chordata; class Actinopteri; order Semionotiformes; family Lepisosteidae; genus Lepisosteus; species Lepisosteus oculatus. The sequence continues at coordinate 39,249,840 of NC_090696.1, read as the reverse complement.
AGGGCATCTCTAAGGAAAATCAGGGATGGCAGGTGAATCTGGTGGACCATTAGGTGGTACTTTTCATGCTGGAGACAAAAGTCCAGGCCCATCCCTTAGGAATATTACAATGCAGGAACTACAGTCCCTCTGATATGATGTTAAACTCAGATCCTGATTATGCTGTCATCAGACATCCCTTTGCACTTTTTCAAAGAGTAGAAGCATAACCCTTGATGTCCTGACTAGATTCCATTCTTGATTTGTACATTCTGGCCAAACTTATTAAGTGTAGGTTCCCCCTTAAATAATTTGATTTGTGAAGCAGAGCTTCGCTGCAGACATGTAATGGCTGTCACAATTCATCCAGGGAGGGAGCTGCACTTCAGTGAATGATGAAGTTACACTTGGCAATGCCAGCATTAACAAAGTCATTGCAATGTTGACAAATACAGTATATCCAATTGTAGCCTATGGAGAAACTGTTGTGAGATGTTCTGCCACTGTTCCCGTGCATCTGCAACTAGTGAAGTTTAAAGGTTTGCCAATTCTGTCTCCTGCTGATAGCATTGGTGATCCAGTCTCACAGAAGTTCTAACGGACTCAGGTTAGGAAAAAAAAAAGCTGGCGATGACTTTGTACAGACAGTGTTCTTGTAGTCAAACCTATTGCATCTCCTCAGGTGTACAGTGTTATCCTAGCACTGCATGGTCTTTTCTTTGTCTTACTCAGATTGATATGCAGGATTGAAAAAGATAATGAATCACTGAGTAGTAAGTTCAAAATGCATCAAAAGCATACCTGTATTAAAGGAACGTCCAACCCACATCTTGGCTTGACTGCAAAAGACAGCATGATGCTCAACGTGATTTTTCTACATGAGCCGGGTCTCTAACAGGTTTGTAACAGGCAAAACATAATTCAATAAACAAAGCAGTTCTCAACATGCAACACATTTCTCAGCAGTCAACCTATTTTCTCTGAGCAAATTCCAAATGCCGATCATTCTCAACAAGACAGCAAGCTACAGCCTTTCTACCAATGTCTGGATAATTTCATCCTCAGTGCTTTTGTGTTTTAGTCACTACAGTAAAAAAATATTATGCAGTTGGATCCGACAGATTCAGGGTTGGTGGTGGTGACTCTCTGTCATCCAGGTGTGGCTTGTTCTTCAAGAAGCTAGTCTCTTTGTTCCTTTGAACTACTGTGCTGATTATTGAAAGAGACTATCTTCATCTCGATGCAACTTCTGTCAGACAAACCACTTTGAATCATATTGATAACAACCAGGCAATCTTCATTGCTTATATAAAAGACATGTTTTCTGCTCTTTAATTAATAAAAAAAAAATGATATGTTTGAATGGTTGTGTAATTATATTTGTAATCAACTCATTTTGAAATTTTAAACATATTCAAGTAACAAACAGAACATGGTGTTTCTAATGTAATCACAAACACAGTATTTTCCTTTCTCTTTTTGTATTTTGCCTTTGGCTATCCAAATAAACAATACTACAGAACTAATTAACAAACCATTATACTATTTAAAATGTAAATAGCAGCATGTTTGTGCTTAATGAATTGGAAGCAAAACTAGAGTTTTCACTGGGTATTGCTATAGCTACCATGTTATTCTTGGTACCCTTTTATTGAAAATGCTTTAATTACAATATTTTTACAGTTTTTGTAAAAAGATACATTGCAAATTAAATGAGCCACTTTTCTTTCTCAAAGTCCAATTTAAAGTATGTCAACCAATAGGATGCTAAAGTAATACAAGGAAGACATGGAAACTGAATAGATCCAGAGGAAAGTAGTTTTTAATTCTATTAGAAATTTTAAAAAGTGCTTTGAGGGGGAATATTTTCAATAATTTATCCTATCCTCAACACTTAATACTCTGCTGGGATTCTCTGCAAGAAAAGTCCCTAGGTATAAATAAACCAATAACATCACAGAGAAGTCTAAGTTGTGAAAATGAAGGAAAACAGTATGCTGTCAAGTCAGTTTATAGGACTAAATTGCTGAAGTGTATCAAAGTAAATTGATCGAAGATTACTTAACATACAGTGCCTATCTTTTTCCTCACTGTATCCTCTTCATGCATGAAAGCATCAAAGGATGAGATTATGGTAAAATCAGGTGGAACTAACTTCAAAGTATATCACACATTTATGTTAAATAACCTGAAGAATAAATACATCACTGACTTGCAGAAACTCATTTTTAAATCCCAGTTTTTGTTTCCTATGCAAAACTATGCAAAATGGAAAACAAACATCTCTAGGGCTGATGAATTCAATTCATACTCCATACTACCATGGTGAATGTTGGACTTAAATGACACAATTTAAGTCCAGATGTCAGTTGTAATATAAAGGGGATGTACTGTAAATAGATTAAATAAATAAGGCTGAAATTAAAATGACAAATCGAGTCCTGACATCTGTTTGTCTAGCAAGCAAATTTGAAAAACATTTAGTTGGTGATTTTATTACTATCTAGGGTATTTATTTTCCAGAATGATCAGATTAGTGGTATTAGTACTATATGTGACCTACTGTGCCAACTCTTCTCCTGTCTAATTGAACTAAGGGATAGACAGAATATTCAATAGCTGAACAAATCTATATCATTATCCTTAATACTCCTGTACCACAAAACAGTATCAACAACTGTTCCCTGTGCAATAAATTTACATTAACACACAGTTAATATTTATAGTGAAACATTTATTTGGATACTTATTTTATATTGTATTTAATAAATATGTTTGTTTTTTATTATATTTCATTTAAATTTGTTGTTTACTTTTCTTTGATTTAAAGTGTATTTGAGGAAATTAAGGACCCCCTCACAATGATTGTATAATCTATAAGTAAAAGTTTTCTTTTCTTCTACTGAGTATATTTGCAGTACTCAGATGATTGAGTTATAAACACATTTACAGGAATAAAAATATTTTTTGGAATGTAACTGCAGATTATGATGCAAGTGTAAATTTGTTCAAATACCATATTTCTAATCCACAAGTTTCACATGCAGATTGAATACTTCTGTCTTAAGAGTAAAAAATATTAAAGTACAAGTTAAGGTGCTGCCAAAAACCTACGATGCACAGCACTGTTGAAAAAGAACTGTTTTACTGTATGTAGAGAGAGTTTGAAATTTTGACTGATGTGGACAAATGGTCTGTTATATACTGTACTGTATCAGCCTACTGTACATACCAACAAATATATTCTCATCAGATGATAATAAAAATAAGACTCATCATGACATGCTTTTTGGCTATCTGGGGTTGTTCTTTTATGTCTGGATTTGGCTGTGAGCAAACCTCTAAGTAGAGGAATGAGACCGCTGAATGTCAGAGATCCTTCTTTTTCACCTAATTGCCATTAAATGGTTAAATGCAGAGTTCAGTTATGAGAGTGTACCATGAGCTCAAGGAACTGGCAGATCCAATGTTTGGCTGCAACCTCAATCACAGTCAATCACAATCAATCACAGTCGATCAAAGGAAATAAAATACTGAATGCTTATGTGATGACCCACTTGGTGCACCACTTAGGGACCTGGACACAAACATCAAGTCTTGAAAGACAGCTTAAAGAAGACCCAGAATATCATCATCAGAGATCCTGATGTTCAGACACTAATTACAACAAATTCAAGTAATTCCAAAATCACCAGAAACATAAAAAAGCAAATGGTACTGTAGCTGTAGGAGACTTTGTTCTCAGGAGTACTGTAAGTGAGATCTGAATCAAGTACTCAACAACAGTTTGCTGTATACCTGGAGCTGAGGTGGCTAAGTGTCTTAAAAGCATACAGACTCCTGGCAAACACAGGTTAAGACTTATATGTTTTTCATTTAGGACAAATGGCATTGGCAAAAACAGTACCCTTTTGGAAAAAAAAATGAAAGATCTAAAAAATAGTAATTAAAGATGGATTCTGTAGTTTGTACTATATGTTCACCCCATGTTCCTGTACCTCTCTATTTTATTAGTCCTCCTGACCACTATAGTAGTCTATACTTAAGACCAATGTTTAACGACTTCATAAGTAAATCACAAGGATCCAGAGCCTAGTGTGAACAGGACAATATGAATGGACAAGTGACAAAGGAGGTACCAGAGAGGATAATCATGATCACATAACTTTTAATATAATGCAATTTCGAAGCATTCTGAGGTTTGGGATTTCAATGATATGCTAAATAGATCATGTAAAAATTTGTTTGCATAATTTTACACTACCCTTTACTGTTTATGTAACATGGCACAGTGTAGTTAACATGTTATAGAAATCACATCACCACCTTGAAATCTAGAAGGTGTAGAATTATGCTTTTAATGAAGACCAGATTTCTGTCTCAGTGGATTTATGTGTTAAAATGTATTGTTGAATTGTTGAGCACACACCACTGGAATGCAAAATTCCTGAGAATTTTCTGCTTTATAAGAATCATAAGCAGGTTTTGTACGTTTATAATATTTTTTTAAACTGTGGAATTCTTTGGCTAAGGTGGACATACTGCATGTGGTGTGCTCAGATTAATCATTTATGGTGGTCTGCACTAAAGTGTCACCTTCAGCTTTATCCAAAACACAAGATGCAAGTTAAGCAATGACAGTACTGGCACCTCTGCCAGTTCACTATAACACAGGTTGTTAGAAATAGTAAACATGACACTGTAGAGTACTGAACATTACAAAACTTGTCTAAGCTGTAAGCCCTCTATTACAGTTTTGTAAATCATACCCCAAATCAACAAGTATAAAATATGATTCAAAATGTAGAAAACCTCAGTAATAAACTAAATAACTTAATTATACTTATTTTTGGTTCTGGAGAGTTAAAGGGTCTTCTGAATTTCAGTTTTAAATTCTTATTGCTGGTTCAGTTATTGGCTAAACTTTTGTTTCTAAATCAAAATTATTTCCAGCTCTTCAATCAAAGCAGATTTTAAGGTGCCCAAAATAATTAATTGGACGGTGCTTATGCAGGACTCTGCATCACACAAATAAAATACTCTGTATGCAATGGAACTAAAATCTCTAGATTGTGCTGTTCTGACCTGTGAATGAAGTAGAATAAAGATACAGTACAATGTTATGGAGTGCCCTATGCCTCAAAATACCATCTGTTCACTCCAATGGATCTACCACACTTTCCTGCTTTTTGCAATGGTTGATGCTGTACATCAACAAGGGATCTGTTTTTGGTGTGGTTAAGTGCTTAAGTACCATGTGACCTTTGTCACAAATAAATGCACTTACTAAACAAGTGCAGCCTTAGAAACACAAACTGCTGTGACCCTATCTCTGACTTTAATGAAAACCCATAATTATAGGTCTTTAAAAGTAATTTGAGGCACAGACAGATTTCAAAATAATATATTTAGAACATACTTACTATAGTAATACACTTAAATAAGAGTGAGATGGGCCTTCACAAGGTCGACAGAAGATCGACAATCTTTATTATCTCTGATGATTACAATGATAAAAGTAGGTTTTCATTTTTCTTTAAAATGAGCCCGTTCTGTTTGGGAAGACAGTGGTAGCTCAGTAAGAAGTTTAATCCTAGGACACCTTCAAATCTCTTCAGATAAGAAAATCAATAAGCTGATTTAAGGCCCTCTAAAACATCCAGCACGGCATAGATTTGATTCTTTTATGGTAAGACACTGGTGTTGTGGAGTTGTCAGCTAGTATTGTTGTGGTTTAAGACTGGAACATTACTTCCTGACAAGATTTGTGCACATACTGCATTTCAATTGGTTCCAGGCAGAACATATGCATTATTCATAACACAATATTACAAATTCACCTGACTATCCACCGTTGCTGTAGAATAGGGTGTATCTACTGGCTTTAAAGTATTGTTGTCATGTGTTGGTTATAAAAATACTTTATAACTTCCTGTTGTATAGTTATATTTCACATTCTATTATTTGTGGATAAATAACTCTGTGTGGCACTGCCTACTGACTTTATTTCCACCTGATTTATTAAGAAATGGATAAATAAGCATAATCAGAAGAACTTTAGGAAGCAGCTATATCACCCTGCAACTCACAGCTTGCAGCCCACTGAAGCTTACCAGGAGTCAGACCAGTACTTGGATGGGAGACCTCCTGGGAAAGCTAAGGTTGCTGCTACAAGAAATATTAGTGGGACCAGTAGGAGGTGCTTACCCTGTGATCTGACCCTATTTTCATTAATAATAATACAATTTACATTTATTCCAGGTCTAAAATATTAATTATTCAGACAAAAGAACCTTGTTGTTTAAGATAATATCTTCTTTCTATAATACTACCTTTCACAGCGTTTCCTTTTACATAATAGCAATGGTATTTTGTAATATTTGTAAGCATATTTTAAAAGTGGAAATTTATCTAGGAGTCCCAAAGTCTCACTACAGATTAACCACTCGAATCAGGAATACACTCTGATAAAAAATGCTTTTAAAGTCTATCTGCATTGTATTCTTTCACAAAATTATGTAAGAACAACGAGTTGTACCAACAAAGCCACAAAGCAGGTTGTGCTTTAGCAAACTTGGATGCTAAATATAAAAAACACTATTACACAGCAATGTATTTAAAAATATCACCAACATTATTAATAATAAAGTAAAAGGGATGCATTTAATTTGTTTAATGAAATCTGTGAGGGTTTTAAAATAATTAATTTTTACAACCAAGACACAAATACCTACAAAAAAGTAAAGTCTATGTCAAATAATTACTTTCTAAAATAAAGATGAACTCTAAAATAGTTTTCCATTTAATATGGTGATGATGAAATTTAAATTTCTCAAATAATACACTTTATTGTAGGTGGCATGGTGTCATAGTGGTTAGCATTGCTGCCTTGCAGTGCTGGGGCCCTGATTTCAATTCCAGACCTTGGATGCTATCTGCATAGAGTTTGTATGTTCTCCTAGTGTTCATGTGTGTTTTCTCTGCGTGCTCTGGTTTTGTTCCACAAAAACATACTGGTAGGTTAATTGTCTTGTGGGAAGATTGGCCTTAGATGTGAGTGTGTACGTTTCTGTGTTTGTGACTGCCCTATAATGGACTTGGGTCCCATCCAGTTTATACCCATTGCTTGCTGGGATAAACTCTGACTCCCTTGCGACCCTGAATTGAAAAAAGAGGTTAAAGAATGGATGGATTTTGCAGTCTTGGGATTGTCAAAGTGGTGATTGCAGGTAAGCCTTATCATTTAGAGGATCAAGCAGGAATGGATGCTTGATTATTCATAAAATTGCCCATGGATTAGGAATTATTCTGGGAAATAATCTGAAACTGGTTTCCTTTAATGCAATCCTACAAAGCCTTATGAAGTCTTGAACATTTCCTAAACCGCAATAGCTCTGCTGCTTTACTTTTTAATATGAAAAACACAGTAAGAGTAATAATTTTCAAAGTTTAATGACAATAAACTCACTTTATTCTGCAAGCATCCGGTATGGCAGTTACTATGTATTTCCTGTTTTTTTTTTAAATTTTGCATCACACATATTGCATTTTCTATATAAATATGTGCATAAAAAACATTCTTCTTCACTCGTGCATCTACTGTATGCAGCTATTTTTTTTTAAATCTGTATATAGAACATAAGGGATAATGGAGAATACAATATCCAACATACATTTTTAAAATATGTTTCTTTTGTTCTGTGATCTGTGATTACTGTACATAATGTTTATGCTCAGTACATTGCTCATTATGACGTGCTCATTTAATTAATTTATTAAGTTGATCATTGTTATTGATGTTATTATAGCCGATTTATTCACTGCAACATTTGTCTTTCTCCTTTGCTTGAGCTTATTCAAATCTGTGGATAAACTAGTGCTCCATTGTCTTATTAATTTTTATTCAAAGGCCTCTGTGTTGTTAAATGCCTTTGAGTGCAGCTACAGTATCTCTGTTCTACATGCTACATGGCATATAAGATCACACAAAACAAGCACCGTGATTGGTGGTTATTTGTCTGCTTTTCAGGCCTCAGTTTTTTCTTTGTGTCTACGGCAAGGAAGCCTTAATTAATTGTTTGTTACTGTCAGACATAAGATGTATACAGCATTTGGTCTTCCAAAAAAAAAAGATGTTATTTGCTTCTTGGTTTCAAAGACCAGTGCAACCATCATGCATTTTTTAAGCTCTGGACAATTGAAAAGCTCAATAGAAAAACAGAATATTGAAATCTCAATCTATCCTCTATATGTTTTCACCACTTAAATGTTTACACTATAAAGGAGTCTCTTGTTAAATGAGTCTAAACAACATTTTTTTTAATATCAGTAGATGTGCCGATTTGTTTTTTCATACAGAAAAGGGTCTTACCAAGTGTCAAAATTAGCGGCAATCAGCACATTGTAATCTGCTTGCAACTGTTATGGTACTTCCTATTTCATTATAAGCTTATATTTAGTATTATATCCAATATCTCTAATACTTCAAGGTCTTTACTTTGATATTTGGATGAGTCTTTCTGGTGCAAATATTGTCCTCAGGCTGTACTCTGAAGATGAAGACACAACACTGATCACAATCCTTTTGATCCAAGATTTTCATTGTATATTATCATAAATAATGGAAATAAAAAGATAGCAGTAATAGATGTCTAAAGAAAATCACTTCCATAAAAGCCAGACTGTGCCACTGGAGTTTAACTTCAAATAGTTTTTATACAATTTTTTGCCAGCGGAATTTTTTAGCTCTGAAATTGCCTCACTTATTGTTATTGATCATAAAATTATAAATAATGATGGCATCAGCAGAATGAATTTTGAAGGTTACAAAAATATTTTGTCCATTTACATATAAAAAATGTTTCATACTATTTGGTGGTACTTCACCACACAACATGACAATGACCCATAAACATTTGGCCAAGTAGTTGATTAGAAGAACAAAGTGGAAATGCTTACACTGTCCAAGTCAAGCTCACAATTTCAATCAAACTGAGCACGTCTTTGACAACGTGATGAAAAAAGCTAAAGTCATAACACCACAAGAATAGGCAAGAATTCAAAGTGGCTGTGAACAAGCATCCTAAACTATATACAATGAGTTTGGTGAACTTCGTGGATCACAGACTGCATGCAGTTACAGTATAACCTCAAAATGATGTGTAATCAAATACTAACTTTTACACTCTAAAATCCATTTCAAGTGAATGTGCCTCAAAACTGGTAATCCCTTGAAATCTTTGTGCTGTACACAAAGCATGTTTTTCTTATTATAAAAGATACTGTATTTATGGAATTACCCCAAAATACAAAATATTATATTTTTACTTACAGTACGTGGTACTAGTGAAGGAGCTCTGCCATCCTGGACTTAAAAGCACTATTAAACACAACAGCATTGTCCATTCACTGATTTAGTTTTTTGGAGGATTCCTTAGTGTGATGGGTTTTTAAACAACAGGAGTCAGCAGGAGTTAGTATTATAGGCCATGTACCAACAATGAAGAAAAATCAGTGACTTTTAGACAGCCATCATGAAAGTCATACAAACAATCGTATACAGTGATGTACATTATAAACCTAGCAGTAAAAAGGTTCATAAGCACAACATTTCAAAAGAGATTCAAATACTTCATCAGATAACCATTTTGGTCAATACAGAGCTGGGATTAAAGGTGCTTTTGAAGAGAGAGTCAAACATCCCTTGATTTAAAGGCCTCAGGTAGATCTGTTTTGAAAACTGATTGTTTTTTGTTCCCAAATTGTGCCATAAATTTAGTGCTTTACCTGTCTGTAATTACCAAGTATGAAGCTTCTAGGACATTTTTCTATTTGCCAATACAATTGAGTTCAGAGTTAAGTTTACTTGTCATATGCACAAGTGCAATGAAATACTTATTTGCATTTATGCTCCAATACAAAGACATTAAGGAAACATCGACTGAAACCCACAACAACAGCAGCAACAACAACAAAATAAATAAAAAAAACAACTTAAGTAAAATTCTGCACAAGCAGTGTGCAAGAAAACATCAGTGTGAATCATTGGTAGGGGTAGAATTCAACAATCTGGATGCTTGCAGGAAGAACAGTCTCTGAATCTGGAGGTATGTGCCTTTATGCTCCTACAACACTTACCAGAGGACAGGGGAGGGAAAAGTGAGAAACCAAGATGAAACCAATATGGTATACTGTATATAGACTGATTAATATGAGTTCCTGAAGAATAAGGTTATAGACCGGATAATCAGCTTACACTCGGAATAAGTGTGACTGAGGTAAACTTTGTTTAATAATACATTAATATTGCCAATGTTAAATCAATGCTTTGCTTGGAGGTGTTTATTTAATTAAAATGTTTATTGTATCACTATGGGTAAGTCTCTGGACACTGCTATTGTACAGTACCTTGAGTGAGATGCTTTACCCCATTTGCTCCAGCTCACCTGGCTGTATAAATGGGAACTAGCCTTGCTGGGAGTAGGCTCTGCAATAGACAGATGTCCTATCAGAGGAAGGATAATCAAGTGCTCCTTTTTTGTTTAATGTCATGGGAACCAAGATAAGCTCTGGCCCAATGAGCCATGGTGGATCAAGGATGAAAACTACCTACTTACTGCACCACTAAGGTGTCACATTTCATACAGTATCCTGGATTGCCAGCAGCCATGTCACCCTGCAACTCACAACTGGCAACCCACTGAATCTAAACAGGTGCGAGCCTGGTCAGTACCTGGATGGGAGATTTCCTGGGAAAAGCTAAGGTTGCTGCTGGAAGAGGTGTTAGTGGGACCAGCAGGGGGTGCTCACCCAGTGATCTATGTGGGTCCTAATGCCCCAGTATAGTGATGGGGACACAATACTGTAAAAAGACGCCGTCCTTCGTTTGAGATGTAAAACCTTGGTCCTGACTCTCTGTAGTCATTATAATCCCAAAGTGTTTCTTGACAAGAGCAGAGGTGTAACCCCCAGCGTCCTGGCCAATTTTCCCATTTGGCCCTTATCAGTCATGCCCTCCTAATAATCCCCATCTATGAATTGGCTTCATTACTTTGTTCTCCTCTCCATTAATAGCTGATGTGTGGTGAGCGTTCTGGTGCACTATGACTGCCATCATATCATCCCGGTGGATGCTGCACATTGGTGGTGGTAGAGGAGAGTCCCAATTACCTGTAAAGTGCTTTGAGTGGAGTGTCCAGAAAAGCGCTATATAAGTGTAAGCAATTATTGATTATTATTATTATTTTCTGCTCCTGTGTTTCATGTTTAGAATATATTCATTGTTATACTGTTATAGTAAGTGTTATATGTTATATGTTATATGTTATATGTTATATGTTATATGTTATATAAGTGTAAGCAATTAATTATTATTATTATTATTTTCATTTTGTTTAAGTAATTCTAAATACCTAGTGAGGTATTTAGTGTCCTAAAAAAGAAGGGCATATTTAACATAGTTTTCTTAGTAATAGTAAGGATAATGATTGTGATTGTGCTTTCTTTCATTTCTTTGTAATTATAGTCTTGTGTGTGAGAAAAGGAAATGTTTTCTATAGTTAAAAGGATGAAAAAAACTGGAAAGAAAACTCAACTCCCTTCTCACAATATATAAATACACTGCTTATAATTTCTCTCAATAGACCATGGTATATTTTTCAAAGGCAAATTGTCCTCTAAGTAATAGTAATATAAATTAAAAAGGCAATACAAAGGATTGTCATTGACATAAGGAGGGAGAAAATAAAAAAAAATAGAAGAAATTACAAATAAAAAGCTGAGTGATCCTAGTGATACTACATCCTTCATAGTTGCTTTAATTCTTCAAATATCTGATTTTCTCAAGCTACAGCAATGAAAACAATTTATGTATGAAATTGTTTCTAATAAGAAAGGTTCTTTAAGGAATTTATAAAATTGATAGTATTGCTATGCATGTGTTAATGCCAATACAAAAACCATTCAATTGTAATTTAAGCATAATTAATCATATATTTTCAAAAAGACATAATTTCCTTCTTAAAGATTTTTTCTTCTATATTTATCAGAATAACCACTGCTTACAAATGGAATTAGGAATGGAGTTTTCAAACAGAAATAGTTCAGCTCCATTAATGCATCCGCTGTGACTGGAGTTCCAAAGCAGTAAGGACCATTCATAATTCAAAATGACCAAATTTATTCAAGCCGACACACATTAAGGAATTTTCTTTCTCAGGCATTTGAGAAAAAGTACAGAGGAATCTTCACCAAAATTAATCCCTTTTGAGCTCAATAACAATAAAAGGTATCTTTCCAATTCATCTGTACAGAGCCTCAATACAGGCAACTCAGGGTTGTGAAGAATACACCAGAAGTTTAGCAGATTCTCATAACCTAAAAGCCTAGGTATTACTTAAACCATAAAATCATTCAGACTTGTGTGTGGGTTTGTGTGTTTATATTTGTTCTCTTTAGGGCACCAGAGATTTACATTACAAAGTGGCAATGTGAAGTGGTTCTGAGGTGCAAGAGAGTGCAAGCTTTTGTAATTGAGTTTCTCACCAGTAGCAAAATACACATTTTCTTAGAAGTACAGTACATAAGTGATTGCCCCACTGAATGAAAGAAAGGAATATGGTAGTTGGAAAAGACAATCAAAAGTTATTGTCTTCTAACTTTATAAAATTATAAATGGTACTGTATATTACTCTATATGTTAGCGGAATTATATGTAATCATTGAACTTCAAACACATCATTTGTCAATTTAAGTTCTTAATCTAATGTTATTCTTTAATATATTTTTAAGAGGTGCCTGAGCTACTTTGCTTTATAAGGGATTTTTATTACTCATCTTTATTTGGTTTCATTTGATGTTTTCATCTCAAAGGTATACACAGGGGAGGAGCAGTTTCTACCACCACTGAAGTGCAGGACCTACAGTAGTCATTATGCACTAGCAGCCCCATTACACAACATGTCAAGGGGAGTAAAAATATAAGAGAAATAGGAAACACAATCTGGCAAAAACAATATTGTCATATGAAGTCACTGGGGCATTCAGGGACCATATGTCCAACATCCTTAGACTTAAGAAGCCTTACAAATTGACAGGATGCACTCATGATCAATCGAGTGTCTGACTACTTTTTATAATGACCCAAGAGACAGGAATGGATGTAAGATTTTGAGTGATGTCCTGAGGGGTCTTTCAGTTACATGAGCCAGGTTACTCCAAACTCTTTCTGCTACAATCTGGGACAAATACTGTGTACTTGCCCACTGTGTTACCAGATAGTAACCTTATAAAGAAGTTCTGATTAAAGTAGATTAAAGTAGAAAAATAGCTATGTTTTAACATACAGTATCTGTGTTTGAACTAATAGCAGATACACAAATTACTCATCGTTTACCACGATTAATCTGATTTAAAGGTATCATCTTACTCAAATCACATTTCAACATACTGTACTTTCCAGTACTGTACTTTTCAGAAGTACTTTTACAAATTATGAAATTATATCACAGCTAAAACATAAAGAATATTAGTTTATAATTCCAGTTTATAATTCATCTTAACATCAAGGTTTGGCCTTTCCAAGGCAACCTGTGTTAAAAACTAGTTGTGAAAGGAAAAACAAATGTGTCGTATACTGTAAGTCACTAAAGAAATCCACAAATTGAGAACACCATATATAAAAAGTTAAACTATGACTAAATACAAATATTTTTGTTAACTAGACATTTATAATAATACATAATTTTGTTAAATGAATGGAAAAATGTCTTAATCTTAGTGTACATTGGCAATTATAGTCAGTAGTTCTTCCCACATTCACACTCAGGCTAACTTGCCAACTTCAATTATGAATATGGTCCAGGCTGCTGCCCAATCTGTGCACTCAAGAAGGAGCCCGAGGGGAAGGTCTGTTATTATACTCTTTTGTTCAACTGTTGCCTGAACACAGAAACCCCACAAACCCTTTGGTAGTGGTTATTTTAGAAAACCCACAAAAGATACAATAGAAAAAAATAATCTTGAGTTGAGCACTTGAGTCACACAATATGGTGCTTAATTGCTGACAATTGTGGTGTGCAGTTCATTATGTGTTCTTGCAGTCTAAAGAAGTGAACTGGTTGCTGTATTATCACTGAAACACTAAATCTATAGATGTTCTACTGATTTTTGAAGTCTGTGTTACACAGAGGACGTTTTAAGGATATTGTCACTCTTCCCTCATCAAATTTTTAATCATATACAAAACTTACCACAGCATTGGTACAGACTGCCCCTGATCTGTTCAATCCCTGCTATAATGAAGAAACCTTACATAATGAACATCCACACTCTGAACTCTTTGGTACTGTAGTTTTATACAGTCTTCTCCCTCTCCCTGTTCAATATGTAAATAGAATACACATTTTAGAATCGTATTCTCATGTAGCTAATATAAATAGAATTGTATCCTCATTTAGCTAATATTAAGCTTACTTGATTTAACTTTTTTTGTAACTTGTCATACTTCTACTGCATTGTTCCTGTTGTTTTCCAACATGAATTCATGTAAATCTAGCGGTTTGACTCAGTGAGGTCTTGACTGAGGTCTGTATACCATGATTATGAAAATTTAACAGGAAAAGTAAGATTAATGTTAATTTCAAAGCCCTCCCCCTGCATCTTGGAAAGAGAAATAGAGATGTCATGTTTATTTTCTAACTTGCTTTGGAGTACTATTTTCTTTTCATCCAAAGGGGAAACCAGAAGGTTAAAGAAGTTGCCATTGGCAATTCAGCAAGTCAGTGACTGAGGTGAGTTTGACTCTAAGAAATCCAGGATGTCTTTCTTTGTTGCAGACTATTAGGAGACACTCACCCGATGTTACAAACAATAGACAATCCTTAACTTTACTGTCAATGCAGAGTGAGTGATTTCAGATGATTTTTTTTAGATTCAGGGTTTAAGCAAAAATAACAGATATGATTTTTCATTGTCTCTTGACTACTGATTTACACATTGACACATGAGGCCACATCCATTGTTTCTCAAATACTTTTGAGTTATGTTATTTAGATTTTTTTCTTCAGCTTTTAAAATATGGACATGGGAAGGAAAACATTATGCATCTCTGAGACTTATTTTTAACATAGAATGTAGATTTTGCATTTTAATTTATGTACAGTATGATATAAAGAACAAAAGCATAAATCTCTGCCAGTCTGCCTAGACACAATCTCATTTACATGCTTTTCATGTTCAGCTTTGCCACAGTATGCAATAATCATGTGCCACCAAAGCTTTCTACAAGAACAACTATTTGTATGTTTCATTCTGTTGTGCATGTTTGGTTTGTTGTGTATGTTCTCATAAGACATGCACCGCTTATTTTATTTTGTTTTCAGAAATTACATTTTCATAACTATATAGAATATCCTCTTTTAGAAATTCTGTAAAGTTCAAATAAGAGCTTTATAATAATGAAAAACATGTTCTCAATTAAATAAAATATTTGGTTCTCCTTAGAAAAAAAGGTCATTTAATACTTGTTCACATACCCATGTTTTTATTACATCCAACGCAGACTGCAATTTAATTGAACAAAACAAATGTCCATATAGCATGCAAAACCTTAATGTTGAAACTTTAAACCTTATTTGTGTAGGTTTACTTTAATAATTGTACAGTGGAAAATGTTTTCCTTAATGTAAAACATGATGTACAGTAGGTAAGGCAATATTTGAATATTTTTAACATTGAACCTGACTTGTAACATATTTTTGCCTTACATGTGTGAGGTTTTATATTATGGATAGTAGAAAATCCCTTTCAGCATTGCTTTGAAAAGCCATTTATCACTATGTCACGCTAGGCAATGATCCAGTTCAGTGGGCCAAAATCAACTCAGAGCAATGAACTGGACCACAATATTGTTCCCTATCAGTGAACTCTCCTCTTGCTTTATGAAAGACATGCCCAAGGGAATTGCTTGTTGCAGGTATTCAGATATTTGGCTTGGATCACAACCTTTAAGTCACACCAGACTATACCTTAAAAATTAAAGCTTCCACTGACAAACAATAATACTGATTTATATACCCACACTGAGAATTGCAATAAAACATAATGCTTAACTAAATTCTCTAGTGTAAAATCACTATAGTGGAAAATGTAACATATGTGATATCAAATCATAAAACATAAAGGGCGTCAGTTTTAAAACCACATTGCTCCCTTCCATGTGAACTACAGCATAAAAGTTGACTCTTTTTTACCAGATTTACCCCATGAATAAATACAGTATATGGAATATGTTTTTTTTTATTTAATACCTAAATACCTTATATTATATACATTTAATTGTCAAGGTAATATGAAATTAATATTTAGTAAAAAGAGTTTTATAAGAAGTTTAAGCATTATGGTTTCAGTAGATTGTCTTATTACATTAAATGACAATTCAAGTTGCCAGCAGCCATATCACCCTGCAGCTCTCAACTGGCTAATGACTGAAGCTAAGCAGGGTTGGGCCTGGTCAGTACCTGGATCAGAGAGCTCCTGGGAAGCTATAGGTGTTGCTGGAAGTGGTGTTAGTGGGACCAGAGGGAAGTGCCCCCCTGTGGTCTGTTAGGGTCCTAATACCCCGGTATAGTTGCAGGGACACTATACTATAGTGGGTGCTGTCTTTTGGATAACGTTAAATGGAGGTCCTGACTCTCAGTGGTCATTAAAGATCCCCGGGCATTTCTCGACAAGAGTAGGGAGTTATCCTGGTGTCCAGACCAAATTTCCCCCCTCAGCCTTTACCGTACCCTCCAAACTGTCCCCATGTATGATTGGCTTGCACTTGCCCTGCGATGGACTAGCACCCTGTCCAGGGTGTACCCTGCCTTGTGCTCATTACTTACTGGGTAGGCTCCGGCTTCCCAGTCCACTGTATCGTATAAAGCGGTTTGGGAATGATGTGACAAGTTACGAGTTTCAAATAATTAAGATGTAGTAATAATGATGGTTGTACTTTGTGCAGCTCATCTGTTTGTTTTTTTTGAGGTGGGAAAGCCGTTGCACTGGGGCAATCCCACTCTCTCAGCCTCAAAAGCTTGGGTCCAGTGGCACGAGTAGTCGTCATGACTGGAGACTTCCTTGGTGGCAGTGGATGGCCATCACGCCTTGTCATGCCCTTAGTTTTCCATGGAGTGTTGCAACAGTATTGCGTCCCATCACTATACTGGGGCCTAAAGACCCACAGACACCACACAGTGAGCACCCCCTGCTGGCCCCACTACTCTTCCAACAGCAACCATAGCTTTCCCAAAGAGGTCTCCCATCCAGGTACCAACCAGTCTCACACCTGGTTAGCTGCAGTGGGTTATCAGTTGTGAGCTGAAGGGTGACATGGCTGCTAGCACTCTAGTAATAATATAGGAAATGTTACAAATAAGAGGTGGCAATTGTGCCTTTCTAGATCAGTTGGTAGTTAGTAACTAGTTAATCAGCTTCGGCAACCATAATCCTTTGTGTGATTTTTTTCATCATAGTTTCCATTTGTGTCCTCTGGTTTGTATTTCACTGTTGATTCTGAAGAAGTGCTTTGGACAAATTTTGTGAATGCATTTAATATTTGGATTACTTGAACTAGATTTCCTCATAGTCTATAGTCCATCCATCCATTTACTAACTGCTTTGTCCAATTCAGGGTTGGGGGGAGTCAGGGCCTGTCCTGGCAAACAACTGGCACAAGGCGGGGTACATCCTGGACAGGACACCAGTCCATCACAGGGCACAAAAACAAGCACAAACTCACAAAAGGGTCAATTTTCACATAAGCCAATTACCGGTATGATTTTGGACCATGGAAGGAAACTGGAACACCAGGAGGAAGCCCATTTTAACCCAGGGCCCCGGCGAGGTAGCAATGCCAAACACTACACAACTGTGTTGTTCATAATACAATACAATACAATACAATCTCTGAGAATTTTTTGTTCTTAGAGCTCTGTGGTTTAAAGTCAGTTGAGGTGGCACAATTTATAGCTCCGAGTTGGTGACACAGATGTATCATAGTCTATTATAAACATATATAAATAGTACAAGTTTGTACTGAAGCCACAGCTTTTGCAATTATGTATTATTTTAAGAATTTCCTTAAGTCCTCTACTATTTTTTTTACTGAAATGACACAACATCTTTGTACTCACCCCAAAAAGGAAGTAAACTCCCTCTTTACAAAAGTAATATGCCAAGAATTCATTTCCAAGAGATTTTAAAGTGCTAAAAGTAACTTGTTCGTTTTGCTCTTGAACGTTTTAAATGTTAATCACAGACCGAAATCAAAGATTTTCAAAATTGTGAAAAGGGCATAGAATATGATAAAGCAAATGATGTAAAAAAAAATTGATGACAAAATGGTTAACAAACTATCCAGACATTGAATAAGTTGGCAAATGTGATTTTTAAAAAAAATCGTATTTTTTCTATACAAATAGACTTTATATCTGAAACATGATGTTACGTGATGGTTTTGAACAACAACATTTAACTAAGGTGTGATTGTTAGCTGAAGTAATAAATGAAAAGATAAGACTTTATTCCATGCTAAAAGGAAAAGAAAAGAGACACAATGTTTCAGCTGTGGAGCCTTCTTCAGGTGTGAAGAAGAAGTTGAATAAGCCTTAAATAAATAATAATATAATCAATAAATAAAAATGGAGTAAACCTTTACTTGTTTCTTTGCAGGCTACACATGCTGATGCAGCTACCTACTTGAAATAATAAATATTATGTTAGTATACTAGCCATTTTTTCCATAGTACAATCTACAGTACCATAACACCTAGTGGAAGAATTCCAGAATTATCTTCTTCTTCATGCACGAATTAATGTTGAACAGGTGTTAAGCCACTGCAGTAATCAAAGCTAATGAAATGTGAAATCAGAAAAATACTGCAAACTACAGAATTAATTTATTGTAAGCTTTAAATATCCCAAATCTTATTTTTATTCAAGCTGCTTGAAGAGCAAATTACATTTAGAACATGGATGGTCTTTATCAAATTACTAAGTAAGGTTGGTGACACTATTCAAAGATAACTTTCATTAACTCACATACTTTCAGGTTCTTAGTGCGAGAAATACATCACTGCATATAGCCTACATAAGCATAAAGTGAGATGTATGCTGCATTACTGTCATGGTCTTGACGCTTTCTATTGCACTTACAGAAGAATTGTTTTTTTACTGTGAAAAACACTTGCTTTGTGTTGCTTTCTTACAGTAGGCAAAAGTGGTAATTAGGAGCAGGTGAACATTTAACAACATGAGAACAAAATAGACATAAATGCCAGCAATCTGCTGCTGTGTTTCTGGCAACTGGCAAAGACAAGATGATTTTAGGTACTAACTATTTTAGATTTTCATTGAAACAAAACTGCCACTGACTGAAGGAAGTATAATTGACTTAAAGGAAACCTGTAAAAAAAGAACACAAAATTAAAATATGAGTCATAAAAATAGAAAAAAGCAGGGCCTGGTATTCCAAAAAACCATGAGGAACTCTGAAGTATAATTGCAAATATACCAATATACTCACAAATAAGAATTGGTAGAGTATATTCCTAGTGGTCAAAAGACGTATAATATACGTCTATTAAATGCATACCTTAGACGCATAAATGTGGTCCGCAATTTGTCTAGAATGAAATTCTAATATACGTCTATTGTTATACGTCAATTATACATCTATGATTATATGTTCATTATACATAAATGGTTGGAGTTTTATTATACAGATAAATTTAGAGGACTATTATACGGATAACTTTAGAGGTCTATTATACATCAAAAATAGGTTTTAATGGTGTAGAAACCAGTAAATTAAGCCAATGATTTGGTTTAGAAATTTATTCTGAAAATACACATTCACACCTGAAAAATATGTATTTCAAATTATACATTGTATAAATCAATCAACATATGGGCAATAATCATAAAAAACACAACTAGTCTTAAACTTCAGCTACAAATTCTGGTAACATGGCAATATACAGTATAGTAATGACAAACACAAACTAATTACATTAACACACTATCTTACTCAAAACCACATTTTGATTCAAATATAAATTTTAAAATGTACAACTTCTATATTTCCAAGAAAAAAATATTACAATGGAATTTAAGACGATTTTTGTCCACCATTTGCAAACCCTGTCTAATTGTCCTAACAGTTAGAACCAGAAACCTATTATTTTCAGTGTCCAGATCTCCTGGCCCCCTGCCTTGTATATGCATTCGTCAAGTAACGCATTGCGTGCTCCTTTATTTCTTTTTCCGTCGATGTAGGGTGGGACTTCAGCACCGCAACTAGAAGAAAATTATATTATATTACTACCCAAATAAATGATGATTACTATCTTCTTTAGTATAATTTTAAAAAATGAACCATTAAGGTTTACTAAGCTCAAAACTGAAATAAACGTATAAAATTTGGCTTGCATCATAGCAGTTGAGCAGTTTAAGTCCTAATTAAAGAGTACCCAAAGTTTGAAAGTACAACATAGAATAAGGATAAAAAATGATTTTGTGTCATCTTCCCCTTCACACTATTTTTATGTGCCATTTTTTGCTTATTCTAATCAAAATAATATTAAGTAAGATCTGTATGTATTCAGATAGTATTATTATTATTATTTATACTTACTTGTCAAAAGAGGATTGCTGAGATATTTGCGGATTTCTTCTACGATTGAAAAACGTGGCCGAAATGGTGACCAACGAATACTAGCAATGCATTGTGGTATATAACCAGAAAATATGCTTGGTTAGATATTTTCTTAACATATGCGTTTATTTATGTTGTCAATATTATGGTTGAAATTTAACATTGATAATACATCGCGGCTATGTGCCCCCTACTATGTGCTGATGTGCAATTTTAACGCATGCAGTTAGTAAGGATCGGTCACTGTTGTATGGTATTATATATAATGACATTATGGAATAGGATGGGGACAGGCCTGGCGTGTGCTGCAACTAGGAGTATACGGCAATCTGCATAGTGTACGAAGTAAATTATTTTTCCACTAATTAATTTATTTACACGTGTATAATAAATATAGTAAATATAGTAATAAATATAGTAAATAAATTAATTACTGCAAAAATAATTTACTTCGTACACTATGTAGATTACCGTATACTCCTAGTTGCGGCACACACAATATACAGTATACAGTAAAAAGCCTCAGGGACTGTGTTAGATGTGTTTTCGACGTTATATATGCGTTTATTAATTTAGTCGATTTTACGGTTGCAATTCGATGTTGATTATACGTTGCGGCGACGTATACATACTGTACGTATAGCCGTATTTTCGCGGTAATATATATGTATATTCGATGAATCACTGCCCAATGGGTTGAAGCAAGTTCCACAAACCTACACAAAGAACTTTCAGGTAATGCCTCCATTAACCTCTATTTCTTAGCCAGGAAATATATTTGGTTCTATTGAAGAAGAACCAGGGTTCTAATCAGGTAATTATTATAAAACTTTCAACAACAATAAAAACAGTCCCATCAACCAGCATTTATTAGAATAGTAATGCTGTCGGCCATTTGGTGGATGCATTTTTTTTAGGTGTTTCAATTTGAGTATGAGTAGATTGATGATGAAATTTGAATGAAACCAGATTTTTCATAAATATCTGTGCTTTGAACATAAGTATATAAACATGTCTATAAACACTTAATATTTAATTACATGATATGTGTACTTATAATCTTAAGTGAACTACATTGAAAATGTTAATTGTTCATTTTCAATAAAATGAACACCCAAAGCAAGCAGATTTCAGTCTGAAGCCCAGATTAGTTAAAAGTCAGAAATATGTATAACATGGTGTTAGAACACTAAACGAAGTCTAAAATTATCTTTGTTAGATGCTCTCACAGTTAACTAGCATGTTACCTCATTTACTTTTTGTCACCAATTATTGGTAAACAGGTGAGGGGCCATGATTGCTATAAATATAGCGAGCATGGAAAAAAGCTTGTAATTCCTGAATGAACATGGTAAACTTTGCTCAGTACTTTAAGAAATGAAGGTAGGTGTGAGCCTGGTCAGTACCTGGATGGGAGACCTCCTGGGAAAAACTAAGGTTGCTGCTGGAAGAGGTGTTAGTGGGGCCAGCAGGGGGTGCTCACCCTGTGGTCCATGTGGGTCCTAATGCCCCAGTATAGACGTAAAACCGAGGTCCTGACTCTCTGTGGTCATTAAAAATCCCAGGGCGTTTCTCGAAAAGAGTAGGGGTGTAACCCCGGCTTCCTGGCCAAATTTCCCATTGGCCCTTACCAATCATGGCCTCCTAATAATCCTCCACTATGAATTGGCTTCATTACTCTACTCTCCTCCCCACCGATAGCTGATGTGTGGTGCGCGTTCTGGCGCACTATGGCTGCCGTCGCATCATCCAGGTGGATGCCGCACATTGGTGGTGGTGGAAGGGAGTCCCCATTACCTGTAAAGCGCTTTGAGTGGAGTGTCTAGAAAAGCGCTATATAAGTGTAAGCAATTATTATTATTATTAATTATTAAGGTCAATCTTTAAGACAAATTGCAAGAACTTTGCAAATGTCAGTAACTGCTGTTGTTCCTTCTTTTAGGAAGGAGATGCAATTCTTTAAGATGGAGTTGACCTATGTACACATAATGCAGTATTGGAAAAAAAAACCATAAGCATTTGTCTGAGCAGATGTATAAATATGAAAATATCCTTGTGAGCTGGTCAGAGGTGACTTTGTGAGAAAGCTGCCAGTTAATTAGAAAATCCTATAGAATGAGGTACAGCTGGTCTGATTGAGTAATTAGCAATCAGAGGGAGTGAAATTCCATGTGAGAGAAAGGAGTCATCAGGATAGGCTCTGCATGGAATTAGTCACTCATCTGGGATAATTAAAAGGGTTCTAAAACAGGTGGGTAAGGGTTTTAGTCTGTGTTAAGGCTCCAGCCTGGTAATAGGGAGAATGAAGGCATCAGAGGAGCTGGCTTATTGGTATTGTATTGGGCTGTTTTGTGACACTAAGAACGCTAGGAATACTTCAGAAAATATAGGTTATGCTGCACTGAAGGGTGTCAGAGGTATTGGGTAGGCAAGCTGAAGGAAAGTTCATATACCAGCCTTAATGGGGATGAAGTTTACAGCTGAGAAAGCGAGATGATATGAAGTGTTATGCTCCACTCCTTCAGGGAATTACTTGTCAACGAAGCAGCATGCTCCCAACAGAGGAGCCCAAGTTAAGTCCTGAGTCCTACCTGTGCCTCTTAGTGTGTGGAGTGACTAAGAAGAAACTGGTTACTGTTCTTGGGGATACAAATGTCTTCAAAGATGCATCACTGACTAAAAGGGAAGACCCAGGAAAGTTGGTAATCTTGTATTTAATTAAGAATGATGATGTGAAGTGAACTTATTGAGTATTCTAGAGTCTGTTGACTAATGATGACTGCAATTGGATTCAGTGAGGAGATGTACAGTAGTGACCTGAAGAGCAACCAAGGAAAAAGAGAATTGTGCAGTCTTCCCAGAGCGGGGAAAAACTGTGAAAGTACTAGGATTCTGGAAAGCAAATGAAAGAGACTATTTAATATATGGAAAAACTAAAATGGAGTTAAGGTGGTGTGTGCCAGTGATAGTCACACTTATATAAATCCTTATTACAAGTACCCCATATTTTTTGCAAGTTATCACAACCATATAACAGGTAGTAGAAAGAAGAAAAATGTATACAAAATAGAATGCCTCACCAATGATTAATTTAGAATAACAGCACAGGAACATTACCAATGCATAAACATCTCAAAATATTTCACTGATTAAATATCATGCTAATGTCTAGACCTGATGCATTTCAACTGTGGATATTGGATACTTCGAATTATTAATAGTGCATACACTTTTTCACAGTTTATATAGATGGTGCATTGCAATAGAGAGCAGCTTACCTACGCTGGGTCATGTGTGCTAATAGTTTGGTTATTATATAGTTCTTAGTAACCATTTAAGGAATCTCTGATGTTAAAACATCTATGCACTGCTATGATGTCAAAGCTAATATCCTAGTTGCTTTTAAGACAGCTGGATGTTCTTGGATTAATTAGCAACCTAACATGCTAGATGGGTCAAAATGCCACCTCTTGTTTCTAACTTTTTTTTTCCTTACTCATCCATCCATTTTCTAACCATTTCATCCAAAACATGGTTGCAGGGAGCCGGAGCCTATTTTGACAAGTGATGGGTGCAAGGCAGGATACACCCTCGATAGGATGTCATTCCATCGCATGGCACACACTCACACCACTGTTTTCCTATACAGTAAGACAGTTATTTACCAGTATGCCGTTGAACTGTGGAAGGAAACCAGAGCACCTGGAGAACACCCACACGAACATGGGAAGAACATACAAACTCCATGCGACAGATCTCCAGGAACTAATCTCAGGGCCCCAGCACTGTGAGGGAGCAATGCTAACCACTCTGCTAGCATACCACCCAATATCCATGTTTTTAAACTGTGTTCTAAAACCAACGAATGTCAATGTAAATAGATGTAAAAACATTGACATATTTGTACTTTTCATTGAAAATAGACAATTCAAGGAAACAGAAAGTAATATGGTTGGCAAGCAATAAACTATTACTGTGTCAAATGCAGCTTACCAGCTACAGAAAATATTCCACCAAGCCACTTTACTTTTGTAGATTGTTAGAGGTTAATTCCTCCTAAAAAGTCATATGAAAGAAAAACACCCCTCATACACAATTAAGTTAGACAGAAAAGTGAAAATAATTTCAACAGGTTGTTCAAACTCAAATTATCATTTTTGCTATAACACTGGGGTTAACAATCCTACTCTTTCAGAAATTGTCATCACAGAGAAGCAGTTGATTTTAAAAAGCTGGCCCAGGGGAAACAGTGCTACCTATTTGTCCACCAACACCACTTGCAGCAGCAACCTAGTTTTTCTTGGAGATCTCTCATTATCGTATTGACCAGAGACAGCTTTGCTTAGTTTCTGAGATGTGTTGAGATCTGGCTACAAGATAGTAACAATGCATTCAAGAACAGTAGAATCCATGATGCTTGGCAGTTGCTTCCAGTGCTTTCCAAGACATCTCGAATTCATTTTCGTTGCTTCAAAAGGGCACTGTTTTCATTAAAACATCTCTGATTCATTTAAATTGTATTTGAGATGTCTACAAATTAATTTAACCAAAATCGTAAAATATTTTACAATACATAATCTTTGATATTCATTTTAAAGTATAGAAATGATTGACCAATGACATTAAATATATAAAGATGTCTCTCTATAAAAAAGCTTATCTGACCATGGAGAATCACATATAAGCAATATGAAATAAATTGTGCATATGATAGAAGCTACTACCTTCATCAAATATACGTACAATAATGTATTTTTACAGAGAAAGTGTAATCTTCAGATGTATCTTTTGCTTACAATAGGAACTCTTAGGATCTTTGGTCAAGGAGAGACTACTAGTTAAAATGTCTTTCTCTTTCTGTTTTACAAACACAGGCATTCACATTTTCTACACTCAAAAAGCTGTGGGAATTGAAGAATGGGCTTTGTATCTTGATTTTTTTTTTAATTGCAGTATTCTGTGAATGTCCAGTCTTATTAATGCCAAATGACAGTTAGGCTTTCTGTTCTCTACATTTTCATTTTTCTTTGATCCCTGGTGATTATACTGTGTTGTTTATAACATTTGAAATGTAGCCAGCAGCTGTTTATCTGAATGTTGTACTATTCTACATAGATTGACTGTTATGGAAGATGATTTGTTGTGTGTGTTTATGTTCTAAAAAATAGCACAGAGAAACTGGAGAATCTGAAATGCAGTAATATGGGGGTTGGAAAGTAAAACATGTGTCTTCTTCAGCCAAATTAGACTGTAAAGGTTTTGAATTCAATTTACTAATTTTGTAGGCTGTAAAGAACAAAAATGTATACAAAATATTATGTGGATTGCAAATAATATGGTCATTATTTAATGAGAAAATCCAAAGGTGATCTATAGTTTCTAATTTGTAATAGGTAAATAAGCATAAAACTAACATAATGTAAGCCTTCTATACCAAAGGACTTCTAAAGTGCCCATTCTAGAAAAAACATGCACGTAATTGATTGTACACAGTATATTTGCTGCTGTATGATTCACACAAAATTCTAGCATTATTCTAATAATGTAGTTCCAATTTATTTATAAAATGGTCATCAAGGAAATGTTAATTGTAACAGCAACAAATTCATAAAAATATAATTAAAACATTTTGAACAAAGATATTGACATGGGAAAATTTAATTGTATTGATTAACATTTGACAGCAAAAACTTGATCCATACAGAGTCTTATGTGAATGTCACAGGCTAGTCACATATGTGGCAACTGTTGGAAGTAATATACTTGTACACTTGTGATACAAGCCTTGCACATGGTGGAAGATTGTCTGTGTCCCTTTCCTCTTATAGAGACTGAACAAGCATCTGTATATTCACTGGTCTCTCACTCTTAGATTTGGTATTTTTGCAAATCTCATAAATATTAAATGAGGCTCAAAATGAAGATTAAGGCAACTACAGCATAAATGTCAAATAATAATAAAACCGTTATTAAAAGAGTAGTGTGAGATCATCTATTTTGACAAGATGTCATGATTCACGGTCTTCCAGAATGTCATCTGTCACTGATGAATGGGCTAAGTGTGACTGTATCTTCTTTCAAAGATAAAAATTGCTGGCTTTGAACAGCCGGATGTCAATCATGAATGTGCTGTTCTTTCCATTATCAATATATTGGAGGCTAGACTAGCCCCAGATTAGTCAGACCACTGCCATTCACTATTGGGGGTATTCAGAGCCAACAATTTCTAGCCTGTTAAGACATTACAGGTAAACAAAGTCATCCAAGGATAGTCAATGATCTGGGAGACTATAAGAAACGTTTTCAAATAATTTTTCCTCTGCATCAGAAATGCTAGTTCATAATAACCAAATATTTCAACCATGTATCTTTGTCTTCTGGTGAGACCACTACATTTGCTCTCCAGTGTTAATTAATGCAGAAGCATGAGGTGGTGAGAGCAACATCTCAGGGGTATTTGTCAGTAGTGAAACCAAAGCATAGCTCCTCTTTAGTGATGAAACAGGTTTAGTATCGTCAACCCTGATGAATTTCAGCAAGTGCAGTGCAGATGTTCAGAAATATACAGTATGTTGTTTTTAGTGTACAACAGACCAGTCAATGGGGTAATCCAAGTGTGATGGCCTTGTCAGGAGTGTCTAGTCACTTATAGTGATGGCTGAGAACCTGACAGCACATTGATCAAGTTCTGGGACTTCACTTTGATCTTCATTTAGTCTCAAAATGAGAAAGTGAACATTTTGTTTGACATAAGGAGCATTAGTAATGAACTAGGACATGTGTGGTGTATGTGTGACATCTAGAGCACAGAGACCAGTGACCAGACATGTTTGTCCAGACTCTATAAGAGGAATGGGACACGCTCCCACAAAACAGCATCTGTGATCTGGTGCAAAGCATGTGTCAAATATAAAGCTTGATTGCTTCCATCGGTGGCAGCACCTGCTACAAGTCTGTGACTTTCACATTACCTATTGATGATGTTTTTAGCATAAGTATATACACAGGCATAGAACTGAGATTATGATGCCTGCTATATGTACTGTATGCATGTAAATGACACATGGAGAAGACATGGCAGTAAACCCAAAATGCAACAGATCAGATTAATTTAGTTCTTTCATGAAATGACTTCCTCAGAACAATTTGCTACTTAGAGTAGGTTAATCATTACAAATTTATTTTAAAATATTTTTATTTATATTGCAAAATATATTTATATTATTTTCTGAATATGTCTACCATTGTGTGTGTTTGACAATGGCTTTTATAGTCTGTTTTATTTTAATTAATAAGGCTCCAATATATTAAATCTGATTTGCAAATACCTGTATTGGTATTATAATTTCTATTCATCATATCATCGTATATGGAATGCAAATAATTAAAAAATGTTTTCTTGAAACTTCAAATAAAAAAACACTTACTGTTTACTGCTACATTTCCACAAAGCAGACAAGTTTTCTGTTTCCAGTTACACTACAAGGCCACTTCTAATGTGCTTCATCTACGCTGTTGTCATCTTTGGAAACTTCATCTGCCAAACTTGGCTGGTTCCTCATCTATTTTCCATTGCACAAGTAGAATGAATTTCTTCTGGGGAGATTTTTCAGCTGCAGCTGTTTCAGAACTGTCAGGGGCTGCCATTAGTGCTGGACACGACTTGATTCGTGAACCACTCCCTGGAGCAGCTTGAAGAGTCATAATACTTGGCAAAAGGGATTTATACACAGGCATGATTCTTTACACTCTGTCTTCATGTATCCATGTCTGCTTAATGTGCAGATTTGGACATTGTCCAGAAACATTGGAGAACAACAGCTGGTCTCAATTATTTTTAACTACCACAGGCGCAAATGGCCAGCTTTCTTTGGCTCCAGAGTCTAATGAATAAGTTATTTAATAATTTGACAAAAATGTGTGTGGTGCATTTAGCCATTTGTTTCTGTTTAGTTAGAACTGTGGTGCTACATGCTTGGCAAGTCATTGATTTTTTTTCCCCTCATAAAAAACTTTATAATCTTTTAAATCTGAATTAGTGAGCCATTGATGCACAATATGCCTCTGTCTTTTACATCAGGCATCAATTTTATTCCTGTTTTTTAGACTTAATAATGGCTGGCTGCCATCACCTGTTTTATTCACAAAATAATTGTAACAATTGTTGTCTTTTAAAATGATTTTAACATTTGTCAAAGGGATTGTTCATGCTATACCTGAAAGACAGCTAGTCAGTTTTCATAATACAATTTAGATTAATGAAAGGACACAGATTATTTTAAACTGTTCATAAAGCTATTACCAGGAACATGACAATCCTTTTTTTGTAGCAGGTACACTGACATTTTAGCAAACTGGCAACACCTGCTAATTAATACTGCTGATTAACATTTGTAAGCAACATGGGGTTTGAAGTGGAAATCACAGGGTATTTGCATGTGTGGTCACATTTTGAAGCAATACAAGCTATACTGTATATCAATGACACATGCACGGCACCAGATTTCAGGTCTTGTCTTATTGGATTTTGGCCCATTCCTCTCACAGAGCCTAGACAAGTCTATACCTGTTCACTAATGTCTGAGTTCTAGATGCAAAGTTATCCTTGCTCATTCCTCAACTATTCAATGGGGATCAAGACTCAGGATTAGAGTATTCATGGCATAATTGTTGGTATCCCATCTTGCAAGAAGGACATTTAAACAAGGAGCATGAGACCATTGGTTAGGAAGGTGACCAATGAAAGTGAAAATGAAAGTCTTAATGTGCCATGGAGTGGCATCATCATTCTGTACAAATGAAGTTCTGTAATGAATAGACAACCCCTCTCAGACTACTCTATTAAAACCTCAAAATCAAATGGCTGGTCCTACACAATATGGTTAGCAGTCTTATCACTCTGCAACTCACAATTTGCAACACACTGAAGCTAAGCAGGTGTGAGCCTGGTCAGAACATGGATGGGAGAACTCATGGGAAAAACTAAGGATGCTGCTGGAAAAGGTATTAGAGGGGTCAGTAGAAGGTACTAACCATGTGGTCTATGTGGGTCCTAATGCTCCAGTATATTGTAAAAAGGTACCATCATTTGGATGTGATGTAAAACCAAGGTCCTGACTCTCTATGGTCATTAAAAATCCTGGGTTGTTTCTCGACAAGAATAGGGGTGTTACCCCAGTGTCCTAGCCAACTTTCCCATGGGCCTTTAACAAATCATGGCCTCCTAATAATCCCCATGTTAAATGTAAGGAATTATAATTATTAACAATTAGTGAATTTGTTTAAAATGTGTTTGTAGTGTACCACTACCTCCATCAAGGTGGTCTACATAAAACTCAAGTAAAAATAATTTTACTTCACTGCTAGTGAGTTAAATTGAGGTAGTTTAATCCAGCCACAGACAAAGATGACACATTGACAAACAACGCATATTTATTACTTTCTGTTTTTATTCTGTATTGATTTTCTTTAAGCTTCACATTTAACATGTACAATCACATCATATCTTCATTATCTGTGTCCAGTACAGTCTCTCAGTAATAAGCTTATTTAGTGCTCATGGAACAATCAAAATCTATCAGGTCTATCATGATTTGTCATGAATGATCAGGAAATCAAAATGACACAAGATATCAACATCCAAAATACATTGATTTTATTTTTTCTCAAACATACATGTATAAATAGATTATTAATTTTCTCATCATATTTGTAATTATCATAACCAAGATTGCATTCTTAAAACTGGGATTTGTATGGCTTTAGAAAGAATTCCTTTGGACCGGGAAACTAATTAATGTAGAAATGTTTTAAATACTGTATATCATTAAAGGCCAAAATATGTTGGTTCTGTGATGCCATGGGTATAGTGCCACTTCCTTGGGCACAAATAGGTGTCCCTTGCTCTGGACACACACCTCACAGTCTGCTGGGGAACTTTCTTCTGCACTACCTACTAATTGCACGCACTTTCCTCTGAGAGTGGTGGTGGTCACAGCCCCATCAGGGCAACCAGGACACATGGTGCATATACTTAGAATCTCTGGACCCTTAGTTTGCGGACTCTCAGACCCAAAGTCTCCAAGTCACTCACATCACTGTCCCATGTGATCTCCTCTGATATCATAATGAAAGTCTTCACCTCACCGAGCCTTTTGCATGGCTTGGTAATCTTCACCTGTCACACACCCTCTGGTTGCTCCCTTTCAGCAAATGATACTCTCTTGCTAGGATCCTCCTTGCTCCTAGCCACCACACCTGGAGCCTCCTGCTCCCTCACTCATCCGAAGCTTCCTGCTGCCACTCACTGACGGTTATTGGTTTTCTCACAATCAGTCAATCCCTGGACTTCCCAATCCACCTCTAGCTACTGGCATCACCTTCCATCACCACCAGTGTCTTCGCAGCTGCTGGCACACTTTTCCCTATACCCAGCCACCACTGCTTCATCACACGCAAGCAGCTACTGGCATACTTTCCCTGTGCCCACTCACTGCCTTCCTTTTGACCAGAGGACCATACTCTCTCCCTTGATACCTTGTACTGGCAGGGAAAGGTCCCTCTACCATACTGTACTTTACACTCTGGTATTGACTAACTCCAATCTCGCTAAATACTAAGCCAACAGCCCTGATCACTCATTCCAAACTAGGGTCCTGTCCTTTTAAATAACACGATCTTTCCCCAATTCTGGAGGCTCTCTTCCACAATATCCTCTCCTACATTGATCTTAACTATGCTCTCTGAGATTGTTGCGCTCCTTTCACTCCCCTTATCAGTTACTATTCTTCCTACTCTCTGTCTTACAGCAGACGCACACACCAGCAGCATCTCACACCCACTGTCCTGTTTCGGTCTAGCTCTGCTTTCGAAACCTGATCTTGTGTCCGCTCTCGCCTGCAGTTAGCTCCAGATCAAGATCTCTGCTTAGTCTCTGCTCAGGGAAATGATCATCGTGTTCGTCTTAAATCGATCATTAGCTCTCAAACTCTGTTCTCTTGTGATTACTGAGGCAACTTGTTGGTCTCTTTATCAGAGCTCTGCCTCCCCGCCAAACACACCAGATCTATCTTCACAATTGTTAAAATCTGTGAAATAATTTATATAATATCTGTCCTGGAAAATGTACATTTTTAACTTACCAATAAAACTGGACATTTTATATTGAGAAAATAAATCATGCCTATTGTTAAACTTATGGTAAATGTGCTAAACATAGCAACAGTAGTTGCTATAAGATTTTGGAAAAATGTATAAGATACAGACAAATCCTAATAAAACATCTAGAGAATAAGTGTCTGTTGACAGCCAGCTTTAATCCACTTGGTTTGAAGGATGAATCCAGATCATATTGACAAAGAGATTTGGAACCTCTGTAGGAGGGAGGGTAGATTCAAATAAGATGGAGATTCTGGTTTTCCCCTCACATTTTTAGTTTATGTACCTTGGGTTGCATTTGTGTCTCTTTTCCCAGGATAAAAGATCACTTTCAACAAAATCCCAACCCCCAGGCTTGTCAGTAAACCAAAAGAGTGCAGTGCTAGAGGAGGAACTGGACGAAGCATTTTTGCAACATTAACAAACAATGATTGTGGGGTAATAGCAGTTTAGGTACCAATATGTATAGTATACTCTAAAATCATTGATTTACAGGAATTGTGGTTTGTTGTTCTCCCATGCTTTTGTTATAAACCGCATTTTGTAAAACAAGGTTTTGTTAGATAGCATGGAGCAGTCACATACCATTTGTGCCTGCAAAACCTGAAGTTTAACTGAAACACAAGAAATAAATACTATAAAAAAGTGTGAATCATCAGAACATTGATTTTATTTTATTTCTCTCTTCACACTACATCATAAAAGAAGTGTGATTTTCATAATTCAACAATTAAAAAACAATACATTAAGATCTTGATATCGGTTAGGGTGTGTTGCAAATAACTGTTTTGAATAGTCAAATTCACATACAACATAACCAAGTCCACCTCTATGCCATTCCATAATATACTACAGTATATAATATGTATGGTTAAAAGACATACAGTAAGTAACCTTATCTTATATGATAGTTACTAACACATTGGCTTTAAGTTAAATAACATTCATCAACTTAAAGAAACAACAGTAATCACAAACATATAGTAATCAGTTAAATAAACAACACATATCCCTCCTCTGCCTCTAGCCTGGACTTTCTCTCAAAGCCTCTGTGATTAGCATGTCCCTCTGTAATGAAGTGGGCAATACAACTGTCAGTAAGCCTGTAAAGTCGTCTCCAGCCTGCCATTCCCCACACTGGTGACACAGAAACGGGAGAGTTCATTACAATAGAAAAACAAGACCATGCTGAGATGCGAATGCTGGGTAGTGGGTACTTCGTCAAGCAGCAGAGAGAGGCTCACTCACTCGCTGGATTCGTCTCATGTTGCACCGCTAAATTTGAAAGCTGTATTTAATAACCTTAAGCTCGGTTAACCTTAAGCAAATTCATAAACATTAAAATCACATATGTCAAGACCTTACTGTATTTTATATGTCAGTAGTTCAGAAACAGAGAATTACAGTTTCTCAATTTTCAAGAGTTATTTAGCATTTTTTTTATTATTTAGCTTGCACTTTTTTCAACAATATATCAATGTAGTAGTGAACTGTTTCAATAATTGTTGCCATTTTAATGTTTCATGGCAATGAAAGCCTGTAGGTATCATTTAGACACTTTAAAAACTGTCCTTCTTATTTACATGGACCTTCTAGAATTTATAGAAGTCAGGAAACCCAAGTTAAATTTTCCCAGACCCCAACCGCAAAAATGTCACCTCAACCACTATTTCCCTGTAGTCCCCATTTCCCTTCCTAACTCCCACACTTTCCCACAATTTATCCTTCCTGTAAACGGAAACTAATTTCCATCCTTCAGAACATTAAATAAACATATGTAGTGTACGGTATGTTAAACATATTTAAAACTTCAGTAAAAAAGCACTGTTATTAGACATTTATTTTAAACACAATGTATGTGTATGTCAGCACCTCATATATTGTTTAAATTCTTTTACACTGTGTTACCTACAGTATATGCATTATGTTTTAAAAAGCTGTAAATGATATTTTCACATATTAGGTTTTGTATTAAGAGTACAGTATACATGTTTGCTCTTAAAAGCACTGCAATTATTAAAAGGTGTTACTGGAAAGACACATCTACAGTATACTCACACTTCACTAGTCAAAGCTAACCACTGATGAGCCCTAATAATGGTGAAAAAAGAGTCTGTGGCTAAATAAATTTAAATACATATATCTGTTGAAACGGTATAGCTTCTTTAATATGATACTATGACCCTGAAAGAAAGATGTTCTATGTAAGATAATACATACAGTACATTATGTACAATACACTGTATGTGTATAATATACTGTACTATACAGTATGTATATAATTGTATGTATTATATATGTACAGTATATATATATTTGAAGTAAATATAGCACATAGTAAATAAAGAATATTGAAATGTTTTGAATTGCTTAATTAAAAAAAAATATTTAAGTTTTTTTTAAGTTTACACATACTGTATCTGCTGAGTCATCAGAATTGAAAGTTCGCTTGGTGTAGCAATTGGATGGTTCTCCTATAACATTCTGGTACAGATATAGCCATATAGTGGCAAGGCTCACAGATATTCACTTAACATAGCATACCCATCATATTTTTATTATGCTTCTTTACTTCAAACACAAAAATATAGCCTTAGGATATCCAAAATAAATTAGTCTTCCTTTAGCAGGAGTGCTCTCAGATGCTGTGTGATCTTCGATTAGATAGATAATGTTCAAACCTCCATTTGTACAAGTCATTATATCAATATGTGTGCATACTTTTTCATGAATATAAAGTTTTTCTTCAATGATAAACTATTTTCGCATTTCAGTTAAAAAATAAACTAATGCCTGAGGAATTTGAAGGTTTTGTAGAAAAGCTGAGTGTCAGGTTTTCAGTGCATCAATTAAGAAGATGATTCTACTAGTCCCATGGGACTTTTGTAAGTGTCACCTACTTTATAGATAGATACTGTAGAATTAATATCTGTCCCTACTCACTAATGTGGATAGATTATGCTTACATTTAATCATCTAAACTACAGTAAGTATCAAGAATCATAATGTAACAACAGAAATCAACACTGCACTGCACATGGCTGCAACTTTCTCCCAACATTGTGACAGCTATTTATCTCTGAAATGTTAAATGTTCCTTGTTTTCATCTGGTTTGGGAAAGTCCCATTAAAACAGCTATTATACTCTTTTTAAATCTATTAAATATATTGTATGAAATGAAGGTTGGAGAATTTAATGTATAACATATTCTAGGAAAAATGTACACACTTATATAAAAGCTTTGTCCTATCAAAGCTGAGAATTCTATTGAACATTTGCTATTCCACAGTAATAATTATTGATGTTTCTGCTATGCTAATCTTTATGACGTGTTCCATTGCTCGTCACTGGTCCATACATGACTAAGACTCTGAACCTCATAGGAACTATATCATAATGGTTATATTTACAGTCCTTCACAACTAAAGACATAAACCATCATTACAAGAAAGGGTGGCACTAAACTTAACAATCGAGCTTTCCAGAAACAGTTTTGTTGAAAATTGGTTTTTAAGGACTTCAATTAAGAACTCTTGAAATGTCAATTTTTGCATTACATGGGCATGACGCCCAGATCTGAATGCTGACCTTTGAAATAAAATAAAATGCCATTTTATACTACATTTATAGATATAATGTAGACTCTAAGACTAAATACGCTTGCATTCTGGGAGTGAACAAGATTGTATACTCCTGGAGGAAATAGAAAAAAAAGAAATATATTTTAAACATTGAAAGCATAAAATTATGCTTCTAAAGCTATTTTAGACAGGAATCTTTTACCAACATCCAGTCTACATAATGAAGCACATCTGTGCACCAGACGCAATGAGGGGGCAGAAAAATGTTAATGCTGTACTTCCTGTTTCATATATTGGTAACAGACATGCAGATAATTCCTTGAAGAATTATTGAATGTTAACTTGTCCTTTAGTGAAAAAAGGTATGAACCAGAAAAAAGTACCTTAATTTATTAGGTAATAAAATTGTGTTCTTTGTTAAAAAATATATGCATTGTGTTCATAAGAGTATTGGGCATTTGTCACAAAGTGCTCAAAAACATCTGTGAAAAAGAAATGATATGATTTGAAATAGCCATTTTTTTCCTGTGTCATATCCTCCAGTTAGTGGCTTCTCTTTGAAATTAAAATGAAAAGTTATTTTTACTTGGCCCAAGTGCTTGTAATATGAGTGGCTGTGAATATTTTCATAATTAAATTCATATAATAAATACATTAATTAAATTCATTCAAATAAATACGTTTTTCCCCTCAATTTAATAATACACTGCCAACGAGAACAAAAATGTTCTTCTTTCAGTTTTTTTTATTTAAAATATGAATAATAGTTTTTCAAACATTTTACTGCTCTTCTGTTGCTGAATCATGTTGATAACATGCTGGAATCTCTTGAGAGCAGGAGTGCTTGTCTACACAAAGGATTGTGCATCTGAATGAGATGCTTGGATCAATAAGATACTAATTACCAGAGGAGGTTAAATGGGCTCCTCTTATTTGTAACTTTTCTACTGTTCTGATGACTGATCAATACTTTTGGTTGATCTGTGTTATTGCATAAATAGTAATCCAAGTATTCAGTAAATATACAGTACACTGCACATATAATGGAACATTATATTTCCTATAATTTTGACAATGTGAAACTAGTGTTGTTGGACTCTTACAAAAGGTCTTTAGCAAACATTTAAGTTTTTTTTAAACATGATTAAGACAAATACAGTACATCCTAAATGATCATTGATGTTCATCTAATTCCGTAATTTCAAAGTTGAGAATATCATTGGATTTGTCCAAACTAAATGTTGTTTGTGTGAATATTTTTTCTTGAGTCTTAAACACACTAACATACTATAAAATACAAATAAAAAAAAATAAGGTTGTCTTGTGTCACTGACAAAGCTTGCTTCTGCCTTCTTATACGTAAAAAATGATATGGCAATTCTAATTTTTCTTTAAAACAGTGCTGTTCCATTATTTTCTGAAGAATATTCTAATTTAGGGATAAGATTAAATCTCTGCAAGATGCCTATGTAATTTCTTTCTTCAGTAATAACCACTGATATAAGTGTTTATGTTTTCCTTTTATTTTGAAGTTTTATAAGGTACAATCAATTAATTATCATGTCATGTGATGTATTTCAAAAAGGACACCTTTGGTGACTGAAACAGAAAAAAACAATATTGTCTGCTTTTAAATCCAGAAAACATATATTCCCAAATTGGTCATAAATGTTATTTACTATTAGATTGCACTTCTTTTGGTTATACTTAATCAACAATTGATTCTGGTGGCTTGAATAATTAATATAATCATTCAGTCAGATAATTGAAAACTATTATTGAAGTACCATTAGAAAATACTATCGACATACCGTATTATGGTAATAGGTACAATCAACATAGCAGGAGAGTGAAATAAACTGTGTGATATTACAGGTGCACCTAACTGCATTTATTTGTTACAGTATACAGTATACCCATACTGCAAAAATACATTATTTTGAGGACATTTTCACCAAAAAAAAGCAATTGTATAAAAATTAAACTAAAAGACTAATTTTATGGAGTTTTTCTGTTGAAGATAAAGTTTCAAAATCTCTCCAGCATTTTGCTTACATGGACAAACCAAAAACCAGGGACAAGACTGTGAGAAAACTTCTACAGGAAGGGAAATAGCTAAGAACATGTTTTTCATGCTGGAGCTTTAAACAGGCTTGTTTATATATAAAATTATAATTAATACAAAACATGATTAAGAAAACATAGGTTATGACTAGACTCATTTTTATTACAAATAATTGTTGTAACAATTAATTTGTTCATGACAATTACAAATGTGCCTGAAACAAAGATGACATAATTGTATTGTTTTATACATTCATTTTGACTTGCCTAAAGCAGACAGAAGATAATCACATTTGTCTTTGGAAAATAGATGTTTACTTCAGTAAGTAGGCCACTATAAGAAAGCATCAGAATAACTAAAGAACTAAACAAGGATGAAAACCATCTTTTTCCAAAGTCTTTCAAAATAACTTCAGTCTTATTTCTTCATTTAGTTTTATGCTACAAATAGGAAACTATTTATATACAGTATACACTAACTCAAGGGTTATGTGAATCCAATGATTCTAAGGATTTTCTGTGAAATACAAACAGAAAAGTCATGCAAACTTTACTGACTGTTTCTCTAACATTTTACACTAATCTACTAAAAACAGTTTCTATTGTATTATTTGTAAAAATAGAGCTCCTGAAATTGTAAATCAGTGTGTATTATTTTGATTTTGATTTCTTGAAATTAAGTTCAAACAAGTTCATATCAAAACATCTATGATTACTTGTCTCTAATGATTCACCATACATCTATTTATTCGTTTCTGTCTGTTGCTGAAAAATTAGTTTAATCCAGAGCAAAAATCATTTTAATGAAGGTATGTACAAACAGGACCACAAATCTGCGTTTTCTCAGTGCCACTATTACAGTTTTTGATTTCAGAACTCCCAGCTGGTTTTACCAATTAACATTAAATGTGGAAATCGATAATTTGACTTCATCTGCATACATTAGTAATTGTTTTTAAGCAGAAAAAAAGCATTGATATCTAAATGAAGATTTTTGTTTCATTATTGGACAGATATGGATTCCAGGATGTGTGATTTAGGTGTGATTGTTCTTCACAGGAGTAATGCAGATTGCTTCAATCTACTCAGTTTTGTCACTATTTAATGAA
Source organism: Lepisosteus oculatus (assembly GCF_040954835.1). Lineage (NCBI taxonomy): Eukaryota > Metazoa > Chordata > Actinopteri > Semionotiformes > Lepisosteidae > Lepisosteus > Lepisosteus oculatus. Next base: position 39,211,254 of record NC_090696.1, on the reverse strand, counting down.
GTACTGTATACAGTACTTCCATCCTAAAGTCCTATCTATTCTAACATGGTGTTGCATGGCAGCTTTCTGAGTCTTTCATTTCATGGCAACTTAATGACTGCTTTATCTTTCTTTTGGGAACAGATCATGGTCAGCATCACTCCATATATTTTGCTTTCAATCTGCAGTCACAGTCAGAACTGTTGTTTTTCCTAGTATGTTTCTATGCTCTCTAAGTGCATTTGGGGTTGATTGATTGCACTAACCTGGAACACTGACCACCTGCAGCTTAAGAGGATGAACAAGAAACTGTTGACTGACTATGTCAGTGTCATGCAATGGCAATGAGGCAATCATAAAGTTGGAGCTTATTTTGCTGTAAGAGCTGTACCTCTGCTTGTGCAATTTACTGTAGACTCTTACAGGAGACAAAGAACCAAATTTCCAGTTCATTGGGGACAAACCCTCCTTAGTTTATTAGTTATTATTAGTAATACTTTCAAAAATATTTTACTAGTGACGTGCTCTGAAAATGTGTTGACAAGCAAACATATAAATGGCAAAATATGTTAGAGTGATTAAATATATATTGCAGCTTATAAGTGAGTTTAAGTTATCATTTTCTGCTAACACTAAACAGACTCTAGAGACAAAAAAGTAAATCATGTTACTTATTGTAATTCCAATTTGATACCTTTATTCATTATTTATTAACTTATTTTACAAAGAAAATGATCAGCTCATGATCATTCAGAGGCTTTTAAATATGTATATCTACTGTATGCTCACCGGATACACCATGAATCATATTATTTCTGAGTATCATTGATTGAATATACTGTACTGACTTCTAAATACTGTCGTCAAAGAGCTTTCGGGGCAATAGAAGCTAGCATGAACTCATTGAAGATAGTGCTTTTGGAAGTCATCATTCCACAGTATATTCAATGCTGATATTCAATCAACAGCCAATATTGCAAGTAAACTGTAAGATTATTCCTTTGTCAACTCTTATTTACAAACTTGTTTCTTGCCAGCCTTTACTGCAGGTTGATTGACTTTTGAAACGCATAACACATGATGAAATGTGGCCCAGTTACCATCATTCCAATGCTGGAAATGTACTGTATTAACCCAACATAATTAATGGTTTAAATTGCATAAGACAAAACTATACCACAACTAGCAACACATACTGTACCATAGCAGATCATTATTTACTCCACTGAAGCATGTTTCTATGAGGGTAGAACCAAAATCCAAAGAATTAGTGTCTTCACCTGTACAATCATGACACATACTCATGTTTGTCACATCCTTTTCTTTGGTGTCTCATTTTTCTGAGCATACATTTTCCATGCTTCTTTGGCTTATCTGAGGCCTCTGTATTACTTTTGTAATCAAATTCTAGATTTTACATCCATTCTTTTCATGCAGAAAGATATCACAAATAACAATAGATGGAAAATTTATTTTTCTTCAGTTGGTAAAAAACTGGAATACCTCCAAACATGTAGGAAGACATTGACAGTTCAAGAACACAACAACCTCCCAACCCTGCCTGGCATATAAAATTACCTCTAGTTTTCTGGGTTTGATGTTCTCAAATGTTTCTTATGGGTTTTTATGATCTCAAAAAGATATTACAAAATAACGGCCTTGTAATTAGGCATCAAAGAAAGGTTGGGAAATTTATATTTCTTAGTACAAGTGAATGAAATGCTGATGTGATTGTTGTGTACAACTGTTAGCTGCTTCGAAATATGTACTTCTGTGTGGTTTTAAGTCATTAAAATCTAATAAAGTCTCCCAGGATTCAAGGTTATTTTTTGTTGCATGAAAACCCTCTAACATTGCACTTTGCCAATTCTGTTTGCCAGGTAAAAACTAAAGCTCTGCTAATTCTGATCTTATCAATGCCTTAACCATGATTTTGAGATGATGTTGATCACAAGAGCCCATGTAACTTACATTTCTTTCCTATACTTTACCAATTGATATACATATACATCCATCACGCATTTGACAAATGAAATCTATTCCTCAAATACTGTTTGCAATGCAATTTTTTACAGAACAAAAAATAAGTTTCCATTACATGTAAAAGCTTAAACTTGTTTCTGTGGTCTAGAAAATCACCCAGTAGCTCATTAGTATCTTATGAATTCTGAATTGTCAGAATAAAACACTATTGCTTGTTTATAATTAGTCCATCCATTTAACTTAATATAGTAGTTAGAAAGAACTGTTGAACATTGGCACAGTACAATGAATGTCATGGGAATGCAAATGTTTCGTTTCGGACTGTGTCAACTCTTTTTATCACTTAAAGTTTTACAGCCAGAATTTTTTTTCTTTGCTTTAAATGATATGATGACAAGTTGTTAAAAAAACAAGGAGGATGTTCTAGGAGAAAAATCACTAAGCAAACAAGTATTTAAGGGAAATGACTCTGTAGTATTAAAAATGGTTTAGTAGTATGAAAAACACAAAATACATTTACATTTTAATGTAATTAAAATTAATAAACATTCAGAAAACATTTGTATAAGTGAGTGTGCAATTGTTGAGTTGTTGAACTACATTCTCTTCAGCAGAACAGATATTTTTATAGCGTACAATAAACACATCTATGACAATTTAGCACATTCCATAGTCAGTTGGTAATGAGTAAGTTTTGCTAAAATGACAACTAGTGAAAATGCAATGACTGATACATATTAAAAGGACGTTTTTAAGATAAGCACTAAAAATGCGAAGTACTATAAATAAATACGGTGATACTATGTATATATGTTCATATGAATGCATTTTAAATCAAATCAAAACATCCAGCACATGGCATTTCATGTAAACAAGTGCAGAGTGTTATATGCAGGTAGCAGAAATAGAAACTTTAAATATAAGATGTGAAATACCTTAAAGAAGCCATCTATGAACACATCCTTTGTAACTTCTGGGGATCAAAATGCTTAGATAAAGAGATGTTAAGTTGTACAATGTACTATTAAAACCTCATTTAGAAAATTGTATAAATATGGGTCACCACTATTTCTTGAATATTGACCTCATTTAGAATATTGTGTATGTGGACTTTTGGTCACAGTGGTCCAAACAGATATTGTTGCTCTGAAATTGTTCCATTGTTGAGGGTCAAAATGCATTATCATGTGTTAAAGAATGATCTGTCCAATAGGCTAAAAGAACTGTTTTGTTTTCCTGAATAAAGAAGACATCAAAAGAACCTGAAATACAGTAAGCATTCAAAATCTTCAAACACAAGTCAAAACCTTTAGAATCAACAGTGAAACAACAACATTAACCAGACTGCAGAAATTGAGACTAAAGCTAAATAAATTAAAATTTAAGAAATGAAAACACTTCACAGAGGGTTGTGGGGATCTGGAACAAGTTATTCAGCTACAAGATCAAACCTGACAGGTAGATCAAATCCTTGTATTAATTAGTAACAAGCTAATTGGGCCCAATAAGTTTTCTCTTGCTTGTAGCTCTTCATGTCCATATTTTTATAACACCCTGTAAAATTCTTAACTGTTAAAGCCACTAATGTCATCATTGATACAATTAAAAAGGAATAATCTTCCAAGCACTTTCTAACCATTTCATCCAACTCAGGGTCATGTGGGGGCTGGAAACTATCCTGGCAAGAAACAGAAGTGAGGCGGGGTACCCTGGACAAGATGCCAGTCCATCACAGGGCACACACAAACACAGACACGCACACACTCACACCAGGGTCCATTTTCCCAAAAGCCTATTAACCTACAGTATCAGTTTGTCTTTGGACTGTGGGAGGAAACTGGAACACCTGGTGAAAACCCACACAAGCACAGGGAGAACATAAAAATTCTGCACAGATAGCACCCAGGTCAGGAATTGAATCTAGGATCCCAGTGCTGCAAGGTAGCATGGCTAACAACCGTAAATATGTAATATGTAAATATATTAAACTTTTTATATAAATATATAAAGCTTTTATAAATTTCTCCCTTTTATCCAAAACACAAGGGTCTTTTAAAAGAACCATGGGATCTGAATTTCTATATCTCATACTGTTTAATACATTAGATCAATAGGGTAGAATAAGGTGTAGGTGTAGAAAGGTCTCCTGAAGAAGACCATTCTCTTCCATCACGACTGCTTTCCAATTAAATATGAATGGGAAGTGTTCAATAAAAATTGTCTAGTTTGAAGTTTCTGACACCTTTAGATAAATAAACTCTTGTGGTAGTCTAGCATTGTTCCTAGTCAGTACTGGGGTAATTGTGCAACTGTATTTTATTATTTTGTGGAGTTTAATTTGTACTGTTGCTACAGAACACCGGCAGATGTATTGGAAAGGTTATAACCCATTTTCTAAGTTATTTATTTTAAATTGGTAAATTCAAGTTACACTCATAAATTACACAACTTATTGCATGTTGATTTTCATAACATTGTAAATGGGAAAAAATGACCTCACTGCACTAAATTTGGTTATTATAATGGTTTTCTGTTATTCTCAATGAAAGCTTTCCTTATTTTTAAGCTTTTCTTAATTCTTTTGTTATGCATAAACACAATTGTTTTAAAAATCCCCACAGATATGACAGTAAAGGACTCAAAGACATTACAATTTTCTATAGGAACATTTTTTACAGTGGATGTTAGCAAGCAAGCTTTCCTATTGAATTTTTAATAGGACAACACTGGGAACGGATGTAAACCTTCTTAGATGTCAAAGACAGGTATGCAGCATTCTGTTATGAAGACAATATACCAGTAGTCAGGTATGCATCTATTACTGCTGTCTTTGAGTGAATTCTTTGCTTTTAAAACCCTTAGGCATTTTCTGTGAAGCGAAGCAGCAGTCTGTCCAGCAGCGACAGGAGTTATAGCAGCAGACATAGCAGGTAGAAGGAATATTTTGAAAGATTTGACAACCTGAGATTTTTATAATGCATAACTGCTGCTGTAGGATGTAAACATGAGAAAGGAATGCTGGGCAACCGATTTTAACAAGAACTCTGAAAATGAAATTTTCAAGAATATTGTGTGTTTCTGGGGTGGGAGTGAATTGCTCTTTTCCCCTGTATTTTACCTCTTCTAAAACAATTAAATAGTCTATACTGTGCAAGGAAAGAAACATATCACTTACACCTGCAACAAATGTGCAACGCCACCGGCATCATAGGGAAAATGTCAAAATATTTTATTGTAATAGGTGCATTGTCATTTCAACTAAACATTGCATAGTTAAATTAAATGTGCTAATTAACATTTGTTATCAACAAGGTTGAACAAAAGGGGGTCTTCTGTATAGTCTGTGAAAGTCACAGGTTGGTAGCGTGTGTGACCACCATTATAAGCAATGCAAGCTGCAAATCTGTAGTACATGTAGTACAATCTTTGTACCTGGTTTCAGATGCTTTCAGATGTGGATTTCTGTGCCATTCCTCTTGAAGGGCCAGTAGAAACAGGTACCTGTTCACCAGTCTCTTCTTTTCACTCCTTCTAAAACAGCCATGATTCAAGAAGATTGATATACTGTAGATGCTTATGATTACATTCTAAGTTTTATATCAGTAATCCAATGACCACATACAGAACATAATATTAGTCTTTGGAATAACAAAGGACTCAAGTCACATAATATCCTAAACATGACAGGTGATTAATCTTTGGTATTTGAGTTCAATTCAAATTTCCAAAATAAAGTTGATAAAGAATCTGCATAAAGAAATATTACATAATTTAAGATATTTTTTTCTTATAATGGATACAATTCCTAAAGAAGTCTAGTCTAACAGAACAGGACTAACACGACTCCATTTTACATGTTCTTTGAATTTTGATGCAATTAACTGTGAATTTGGAATTTGTGGCCATTGCTTAAAATCTATTATAAGTATGTTAAGCACATTTTTTCAAAATAATGAGCACATTATTGTTTTTTTATTTTAAAAATGTTTGGCTTTTGACAGAATTTTAATTCTTAAAGATACACATTTTAATTGCCTCCTCACTTATTAAGAATTCAGAGTACGATCATGAAACATATTTTTATGTTTTTCTAGTCTTGTTGAATAACAGCCTGTAGCTAGTCTGTTGAAATTCATTGAGAGTTTGTGCCCATGATTACAAAACATAACTGAGATTGATTCATGTACAGACAGAAGAAAAAACACAACCATGTTCTGACTGAGTAATGAAGATCACCTTGATGTAACTGGAAATAATGAAAATGGTTAGTCTGTGAGAAAAGTTACCAGATGAATGAAATTTGATTATTAGTAGTATAGTCTAGAAAACAGAAAGCACAAACCATGTACTGCAAGAAACAGGATACAATTCAGAATTTTATTCAATCAATTTAAGGAATACTTTTCAGACTGCACTGACTACGGTATACATATCAACAGAACGGTTGTAGCTTACTATCTGCATGAATTGTTTGGCATCCTCAAACAATGATCAGAAGTAGCTTATTAACAATTGAAAGACTTCATTTCCATCTACTGTAGGTCAGGGAGCATATAAATTGAGAGAGAGTCTTGGAGTATTGTTTTCACAGATGAAGGCTGTTTTGCCCTTGAAGACCTGATGATAGCTTGTGTGGAGACAACATGCTAAGAGCAATGCTTACTGTTGCATTGTCTACCAGTGGGGTATTGGAAAGATGATGAAGTGGGGAGGAACCTCCTTTTACACTACAACATCTTTGGTGCAATTTAGCAGCTTGGGAACACATCAACAAAGTTAAAGTTTTGCTCACATGTCACCTGACAATTTCTGGACAACATTTTAAGTGAAGGAATAGTTAGACCCTCCTTGGGGAATATTTATGATATAGCAGAATAGAATACATTTACAGGAGTGTATTGTTGAAAATCATTTCACAGTAAATATAAACTACGATTTGTACTACGTTTGATGAAAAACAACTCTTTCAATACTTTTCTACAAACATACTTAGAAGCCAATATCAAAATTTATTTCCTCTTGCACACATCTAAGAAAATGAATGATTGCCAAAATAGAATGTTTTTAATTTTTATGTAATGCTGCTTGTCATTTCTGCATGACTTAGGTATTCTGAATTGTATCTGCGTGAGATTTGATCGGAGAGATATGATCCTAAAAGAAGCTGCATAACTGGACAATGCAGAGATGGGTTTTGGAAGACTCTTTGATGTACACTAGGCTCAAAACATTAAAAAAACATTTGTTACTGGACATTTTTCATCAGTTTGGAAAGAAGAGTTTTTAGTGATTGGTATAAAGGGTTCTGTGTCTAATGAATCTAGTGAGTAAGCAATAGAAATAGACTATTTTGTTTAATCATCACACATCTCAGCCAATGTCACTGAAACAGAAGGCAGTTTGTACTTCACTGATTTTGTCTTTATCTTTGCTTGGCATCCCAACGCAAGAGACAGGAATTTTTCCATATATGACAACCATATTTCATTAACTCTTCTGTATGTCTTTTTCAAGTAGATGTAGCCTCTTTACTTATTTAAAACTGAAGTGCTCAAGGTTGTAATGTTGTTTAAATTTATTAATTTACCAGTAAATGTGAAATGTCTGTCTCTTTCCAAGCAGATGACCTTGTAAAAATAGAAGTATGGAACTCTAAAGATGAGTCTTGGTTAATTTCCAATAAATTCTCACATGAGAGAACAAGCAGGCATCAAAAACTAAGGTCGTGGGATTTTCTGAAGAGACAGTGACCCCACCACCACCACCTCTGCATTGCAACTAGAAAAAACAAATGCCTTTTCATCACAGTTTATGCTTAAAGTATTCTATATTTAGAAACTTAACTTTTTCTAAAGCCAGAAAAAAAGCTGGCAAAAGGCTATTCCGTGTCACTGGAAAGAAATCAGCCTACAATTGCAAGTAGCCTGATTCTTGGAAACAGACATTCCTTTGAATTTCCCTTAAAATTTTACATTTCAGTTAATATAAAAATTAACTGCATTTTTAGTGTGAAAGGGAAGTTAAAGAATGTGGAAGGGTTCTTTTGATTAATTCTGTAAGGACACTCATTAATGTAAAAATCTCTTAAGATGATACTCAAACAATGTGTTTAATAGTGTACATGTGTTTAATAGTGAACACATCGAACATTTCAGGCATTAGAAGTTTTCTGCCTAGACTACTGAGTGTCATTAGCAGAATGTAACTGGGATTTTTAAAATGTTGGTGAGTATCTATAGTAGTGTACAGATTTAAAAATATTCCAGTTTTAATATTATGAATTGTTTTTTTTCTACTAAATAAAGTACATATGTATACTGGACATGCACTATACAGTACTGTATATACAGTAGATGCCCAACAATGGTCTCCTTTTTGTATGTATAAAGACTTACTCTTAAAATCAATCTCCATGGCAGATGTGAATTACAAACAGATGTGACATCCAGAGATTCTCATTCTCCATAAACTAGGAGGGCAAGACTTTATTTATTCTGTAGCAACACACGTCCCTGACAAAATCCAAGTGGTTCTAATCCTGTGTGGTGCCACAACTTGCTTTGTGCAAAGCAGTAACCCATTTATTCATTGAGTGAACAAGATCAGCAATCCTGGTTTCTAGGAATGAAGAGCACAGAATTTGAAAGAGGCAGTCCTGGGAAACAAATCTCCTGGGAAACATTTGCAGCCTTTGGTTGTGGATAGACCACATGTGCTTAGTGGGGCTTATGTTTGCTGGTTACCCTGGCCATGACAAGGATGTGATTCCATAATCCTTTAAAGTTGAAAAGAGGAGTCTATTTTTTAGCATGCTTGTATTTTTCATTTCATTTTCACAAAATGTGAAATCAATTATTTCTTTAAGGGTTGGCTAAAAACGGTGGCTTCTGTACTGCACAGGGAAAACATAGAAGAGGGGGACGTAACTTTACACAAAACCATGTTGTTGAAGAGAGACTGTCTTTTATCCTTCAAAAACATTTGAATGGGATTCTGAGATCAAATAGCTATTAGTAAGCAGAAAAGAAATATAGCCTGAATCAGGTTCTTTCAATTCTAACATTGCATATGATTTAATGTATAAACTCACATTCCAAGTACAGATATGAAACTCAAAAAGAAATGTAATCTTAATACAAAGTAAACCTCACAAGAACAGGATTAATATTTTCAAGAATGTATGATTTAATGTTTCACAGAGGAAAAACTGTCATTGAAATTTACTATAAAATTTGTAATTGTAATATGTAACTTTACTGTTAAAACTATACATGCAGTGCACTCAACTCGAAGAATATGCCCTAAAATTCTACCTTCTACCACAGAAATGGGAATTTTTTTTCCCTCATCAACCCCAGGCTTAAAAATAGAATACTTAGTAATATTTACACCAGGAAGAAAGTGATTAAGAATTGGTATGTGTGTGAAAGGTCTATTATTTAAAAAGCAGACTGATTTTGCCAGCAAACATAAATAATGAAATTAACCAGAAACCAATGACTTCAGTCTGCTCCTGGGCCTCTTGCCACATCTTGATCATATTCATATGGCTCACATGGATCTGTTACGAGACCCTGGGGTGAACCTTTCAGAGAATGTCCAAACCCCAGCACGCTAGGCCTCAGCACAAGCAGGCTAATCCAAACAAAGGAAAGGAAGTCAGATATTTCATGCTTTTCTGCTACATTCAGCAGAAAGTATACTAACCTTCAGAGACGAAGCTCCAGACTTGAAGGCTTGTAGAGATTTTGGTGGGTGGGTGTTGGGGGGAGTGGTAATCATCTTGCCCTTTAACTGCACTGAATCATTTGTCTTAGACAAACTGCTCAACTTGAAGGTCGCACTGTTTGCTGATCAGTACTTTAAAAAAAAAACTGCTCTTGTCCTAGTTTCTCTCTGAATCATGTTTTTTTCATTTGCAGTTCCAAATATTTTTACAACCTATTGAACATTTGACACTTAATATTTTCTTATAGGAAACAAAGTCAAAAAGACATGGACAAAACAAGACAAGCTATGAACAAACTATGTTTGTGGAAGGTATTATCACAAATGTCAAATGACTATTGCCTAACAGAACTTCATAATGGGTTAGAAAGCTATAAAGGCCCTCAATAAAAGGGTGTGCACACTTCTGCACAGGAGAAAGGGTTTACTTTGAAAACAATGTACAGGCCATAACCCCTGTTGCAGAATGTTTTTTAAAAAATAGACTACGAAAAGACCTTCTGTTGTTTTTATAACAACTTTGAATGCTTTGTCTCTGGTAGATAAAGTAGATAATAATTTAGGTTCTTCCCACAACAAAACCCTCAAAGCCTCAGCCTTTCAGAGTTGTGTGGCCCAGAGAAAAGAAAGAGGAAAGCTTTAGCTTTAGTAGTGGACAGAAGCCATGTAAACAGATGTGGCTTGAGAGAAAGGGAAAGAGTGAATAGCTCCATTGTTCGAATTCACGCTCCAAAACTCTGCTTAGAGAAGGCCAAACTACTAGTTTTGGATTTAAGAGTGGCTGCCATAGACTCACAAAGCCAGACACTGTTTGACTTCAACTGTTTCCAACCAAAACATTTGACTACATTTCCCCTGAGACATGTTGAATTCACTGGACTCTTACAAAGGAATTCCAATTCTTCATCAGCCCTCTACAGATGTTGCTTAAGGTTAACAGAAAGGATAACAGAAACAAAGTATATAAAAAAACAGAACTTATTTTATTAAACCAGAAGGAACAACATCTATTTGATATGTATGGATATTGATAACAAAGTTGGTCAAAAAGCATGACAAAAAAAATGTGCACTACTATAATGTGTAGCCTTAAAAGACAAAACACACTGGCAGATTTCAGTCCTGTTTGCAGTTTTATTATATTTTCCAGAAAGTATCCATTACACAGAGGTGACTGGGTAAATAAAATAAAAATATAAATGACATGATCACTGTTTTAAATCTCTTAAATCTGTTACTACAGGTAGATAATCTGTACCATATTAGAGCTGCTGCTCAACAAAATACATACTTTTTCACTTTATCATGTTATTATGTTATATGCCACCAATATCACATCCTACATTGACTGCCTTTTTTGAAATGTATAGTATTAAGATTAATTTTTCTTACACTTTTTTGTGTTGTGTTTTAAAATTTCTAAAAACATATATGTAATACCATTAATGCAGTGCATACATTTGTGTTGCATAAAAATAACAAACACCTACCTTTATAGTTGCCTGTTATCTGAAACAAATGGGTTTACGTTATTGCTACCATGGTGATTTTGACACTTGTTTCAATTTTACATAATTACAGTATACTGTAGTTATTAAGGAACAAGTAATAGGTTTATTCCATGCTGAAAAAAAGAAGAAAGAGAACACAACGTTTCGGCCGTGGAGCCTTCTTCAGGTGTGAGCACACCCTCACACCTGAAGAAGGCTCCACGGCCGAAACGTTGTGTTCTCTTTCTTCTTTTTTTCAGCATGGAATAAACCTATTACTTGTTCCTTTGCAGCCTACGCATGCTGACGCAGCTACCCACCTGAACTACTGTAGTTATTTGTGTCTACTGCTTGTGAATAGTATGAGATGTCTCACAATTAAGAGCACAATTTCAAAATGACAAGAAATTAATGGAGCTATAAGGGTGAGCTGAGGAAAGATGTGCACTGAGGCTTGGATTTTCAGCAAGTTAACTTGGCAAAACTTTTCACTTGTCAAATCCTAGTCACAGTAATTTGCATTTTCAAATTTCTTCCTTAATAATCACCCATGCATTGAATTAGTCTGTATAAAAGAACTGGTGCAGGGCAATCACTTATGTTATTGTGACCATATAAAGTTTATGCAAAGATGAAAGTGCCAGAAAGTACATCTAGAGAAGATACCATAGGTTACACAGCTTCATGCTTGTCTCAGTTATCATTCAGTTTTGAGCCTAGTAGCAACTCATGAAAAACTATATAATTTACCTATTAGTAAATGTCCAAAATGTGATTCAAAACCTACTGCTTGTCACTAGAAAACAGACAGGTATTATCATCAATATAATAACATCAATATGTAAAATCCACAAGATGTAAAAAACTATATATATATAAAACTCTTTGAACATTTCCTAAAGTGTCTGTGAATATTTGCAGATGAATCCACTTATTTCAATTTCCAATTAAGTATTTCTAAACACTTTAAAATGCTGTAGTAAGCCCTATAGAAGATGACATGTTAAAGGACATTTGGGATCAAATGTAATTATATTTTTCACTAATAAAAGTATTTTGTTTTTTCAATTATCAATGCCATGTCTTGGGTCACACATCTTAATCGATTAACTTCGCATATATAATAATTCCACATTACCAAGGGTTATTAAACCACTTAGAATTATTTTTACCAGCTGGTGTATCCTAGTTTAAATGATCTTATTGTGTAAATATGCACATCCTCATGAAGCAGAATTTCCTTGCAGCTTGCAAGCTGTTGAGCGATGCATAATAAGTGTTTGCTTTTCACACACAACAAAACCCAGTGTAGTTACTTTCTGAGAAAACTAGACACAGTTGCATAAAACATTACTGAGATCATACAGCATGAATATTTGTCACCTATAATAGATACTGTAGATGTGTACTGTAGATGTAGCTAGTGCAAATGTTCCTTTTAGTTAAATACAATAAAACATTAAAGGTAATTTGAAGTTGGCATGAAACCAGAGGTGGGATGGAGACGTGGGGGCTGGGGCTTGGAGTGGCCAGCAGAGAGGGATTGCATCCTTTTATTTAGTCCTGGTGATGTCATGTGGATCATCCTCCCCCTAAAGTCAACTCTGACAGGATTGGAGATTCTTTTATACGTGAATGTGTCCAATGTATTCATGAACCTCATTGACAGCACAGTCTCCTTTGTTCAAAGGTGAAACCCCATATCACGCCCCAGTCCACTCTCAGCTGCCATATGGCATGTCGGTGACTGGGCCCCACAATGGAACCAAAGAAAAAAAAATCAAACTAGCAGCAGCAGATGAAATTGATTTATTTTCACTGCAAGAGAGGGGGGTTGCTTGAAATATAAAACCTTTCACAGAGTTGGGCCAACAGCCTGCACTTAGGAAGACTCCGCAGAAAATATGAAAGGAAAGTTTTAAAGAAAAGGCAATAGAAGTGGAAAAAAATAATAATGGAAAACTACCTAGTTTGACTGCTGTGCTAATGAACAGAATGCCTGTTGTTTTAAACAGAGCCAACATCTTCAAAGTTTTTTACGATACTCAATTACATGTATAAAAGAGATTTCAATTATTTTAAACAGTTGTTCAGATTTTAAATGGTTATTTCTTTTGTAATATAAAAAAAATATTCCAGGCATATTTTATTAATTTATTACATCCTTGCAAAATAACTCTGAGGCATTTCCAAAAAGATCAACCTGTTGTTTATGTAAAGACACTTTATAGACTGTCTTTCTTAAAGTAGACCTAAACATTGTACTTTAACTTCATGCACTTCTATATACAGGTATGTACTGTATAAATCAGAAATACTGTATATTTTAAAAAGACATATGTTCAAATACAATACACCCTCTGATTGCTGAACATCTCCTGAAACTCACAAATAATCGTAAGAATAAGCAGAACAAGAGCCTTATATTTCAAAATGTTTGTTAAGTACTGTGCAGTAGAACATCTACAGTTTATCTTGTTCTATTTTGATTCTTTTAGACTTAAGTGATTCTAAATGCAAAACTATCGTCCATTCTACCAATGTGTTTAGTTTACTGTATGTGTGACACAATGATGATAAAATTATCTGTTTATTAACCACTTTTGTGTATGTTTGAGTGTTTGTTTTTGCATGCAGGAGTGTTTAGTATTGTTTTCATTTATATCACATGTGCAATGAAGAAAGAACAAATAAAATTGTATTATTTACAATAGTGTTATATAATAAATCTGGATGTTATATGCAAGAAGAGGAGAACTGTGTCAGCATTGGGGTTGGAGTGCTTAGTTGTGGTCAGGCACAGAAATCAGTCCTAGTTTATAAAGATCTTTACAAGTCAGGTCTCTACCAACAGCGATGACAGAGCCTTCCGTTCTCAACTAACAAGATCATGACCCAATTAAGTCAGTTTAAATAGGATCAAACCTAAGATCTTGCTGTTCTTTCTGTATTTTCTGTTGCCCAAAGCACTGAAATCAAATGTGTAAAAAAAATATAAATACTGACTTGATTCATTCTTGTGTCTGTGTTTTTGCATCAAGACAAAGATATAATGTTGTACCATAAAACTACAACTATGGACATTTCTGTGTCATATGTGTTTGTGTCTGAGAAAGAAATGAGAATAGAGTGATGGATTGAATCAATATTTTTAAAGTCTTAATTCCTCAAAGCAGAATTGTCGCTCAAAGACCAGCGGTTCCTACTGTTCAGATCTACCACATCAAATGGTTAGGTGCATTTTCAATGTTGACTAATATCCACTAGGAGCCTCAATTCACATGACAAAAATGCATTCACTATTGAACTTCACTGATAATCTCCTGAGAGTGAATATGGTAAAAGATGGCAAAATGTATGTACTTATTGATAACATGAATGTCAGGATATTATTTAGAAGGTATGGATCTGGAAATACATACTGAATAGACTGATGTTAGAGACAAACATTGCATAATTATAAAATGATCCCAGTCAGATTTTCAGCATCTTCATTCTACTTCTCACATTCTCATTATTTAAAATAATCTCAAATGGAGAATACTAGTTGGAGACTAATGACTTTAAGACTAGATACTTGACTAGTGTTTGGAGCTAATTGAATGCAAATACTGAAGATTCTTCCACCCTGTCTCTTTGTCCAGTGGTGTTTATTAATCAGTCTGTTGAGCTAAAATGAAAATAAAACTTGAAAAGGACCATACACATCATATAGGACTTTAAAGATAAAATCTATCACTGTACTATTATAATCAATTATTTCTGTGGTTGTATAATGGAAAAACCCTCTGCTTCATTTGTGTTCTCTTTAAGGAGAAAGATACAGGAAGAGTTAAAATATGAGTAGATTATAGGTATGAATAGACACTAATCATACCAGTTATCTGCTATAATGATTACAGGTACTGTACGTAGAACTGTGTGATTACAGGCCCTTTACAAATTTCTTGGATTATGTCAGTAAACAGCATTTGAAAGTCCCCCCAGCCAACACACATACAAAATTTCAATTTCCAGCCATAACAATTTAATGCAAAACATGATTCATATACAATATGATTCATCTTATATTTTGTGAAGCACTTCACTTTCTCTCCAGCATCCATAACTACTGTATAACACTTTTCAATAATATGGATGTTAATCACAAAATTCTTTAATTATTAAATTAAATTGTTATTCTTTTAATCTGGAATTCATTTTAACTCCACAAAACGGGTTTATGAATATCCTGTGTGCTTTTGTGTATATATTTTGTGTTGGGTTTTTTTTAAATGGCCTTTGAAGGTTATTTAAATCCACACATTAATTGGTGTATGTACTGTATATACATTTTAATAGCAGGAAGCCACAACTGAAGTTCAATATAAAGTGTACTTAAGTTAATGTCTGTCCTAGATAGACTTTAATGATTTCTATGTTTCCTTTCTATGTAAAGGTCAAAATGGTGGAACATAAACAATAAACTTACCAAATAAAGTGATAAAAAATCATTGTTATTTTTTCATAGATTCAAATGTTTGCATACATAAACTGATGCACTTCAAAAGAACTAATATTCTCAAAAACTGAGGGCACTATACTTGGAAAATATTCATTGGATTTTGTGAAACAACTGTCACTAAGGAACAGATATTTAGCACTATCATTAAGGACATCAGATGATATTGAATACTTTGTCCACAGATTTTGTGACTTCTGACTAAATACTAGCTTTTTATATAATATGTACGTAATTCCATTTGATACACACACAATGGCTCATCAACCATTGTGTGTGTATCCTGGTTTCTAGGCATGAAGGGGTCAGAGTTTCCCCCCCTGGACGAGTGGCAAGTCCATCACAAAGCCTACCCCCAATAATGCTAATAATGCTTTTATACAGCTAAGTGAACTGGGGCAATCAGAGTAAATATCCTCACTCAAGGTACTGTAATTATAATCCTTATGCTTACATAGCACTTTTCTGGACACTCCACTCTAAGCGCTTTACAGGTATTGGGGACTCCCCTATAACACCACCAGGTGTTGATCTGGATGATGTGACAGCAGCCATAGTACACCTGTACACTCACCACACACCAGGTATCAGTGGGGAGGAGAACAGAGTAATGACACCAATTCATAGATTTGGGATTATTAGGAGGCTGTGATTGGTAAAGGCCAGGGGAAATTTGGCCAGGATAACATCCCTATACATTCTGTGAAATGCCCTAGGATGTTAATAACTAGTGGGAATCAGGACTTCAATTTTACATCTCATCCGAAGGACAGTGCCTTTCTTGCAGTATACTGTCCCCATCACTATACTGGGGCATTAGGACCCACACAGGGTGACCATTCCTTTCTGGCCCCAGTAAAACCTCTTCCAGCAGCAACATTAGCTTTCCCAGGAGGTATATATATAAAGCTAATAATACTCTTTTGATTCACAGTGTATTTATGATCAAGAAGGCTGATTTTATTAAAACAGTAAATACAAGTATTTGGCATCATAGTACTTTGTAAAAACTATTTTTTCCATATTTAATAATGCCATTTAATTTTGTATATTTTTATTTAAACACCCCTTGTAGGTACAATTCAATATTATGTATCACAATAGCAAAAGCCAAACCTGAGAAATTTCGTAATTCGCTGTAAGATTCAAAAGTCATATAATATTCAACACAACAGCTATGTTTTAATTTGGCACTCTTCTTTTTAATTAAAACAAGATTCCTAATCATATCCTCAACAGACTTGCTTGCTAATGAGCCTAAGAAATCTTACCTCCCACCAAGAAAGTTATCTGACTCTGCTCAGACTTGTGTCTTTCATGCTGTCACTGCTTGACTGTCTCCTCTGTTATTATTAGAGTGTTTGTGGGGTCAGGAGATCATTCAGGGTTTGACAAAAGCCTAACCACCACACAAGTCACAAAGTGTGCCAGGCCAGATTAACATACTGGCTAAAGCAATGATAAAATTCTATCAGGCAATGACATCTTTAAGTTTTACTTATCTATATTCAAGAAGTACCAGAAGATGTGAAATGAAAAACACGTGGCAAGGTTAATTGTGGAATACTAATGGTTTTTCCCCTAAGGGAAAATACTTCAAAATTAAAAACATATTTCTAATTTATCATCTATCTATTAACTCTCACTCTTTCAGGGTTTATAGTCATAGTTATGGGCAAGCAGTTCCTATGAATTATGGAAACAAATGTTAATTAGCTTTCACCTTTTCTCAATGCTTTGAGGCAGAACTGCCTAAAGAGACATCTAAGTCCCATAATTCACAGTGACTGCTTGTTCTTAAAACACACCATAACATTGAATGACATTTTTCATAAGACATTATCTGATAGATGGAACTTTTGGTAAGAATTACCTTCATCTCTGTATGACAATAAAACATGAGAGGTCTCTCAATGGTCCACAAAAGAAGAGATAATACTCTCAAAAAACTGATTAATAAAGTTAATGCAGTTATCTTGGTAATGTAAATCAACAAAATTAGCATGGTGTCTGAAAAATAATTATGTTAATTTTTGTTTCATTGGATGCCTGGGAAATATTGAAGTGAAAATATTTGAGCATTCAGCAGTTCTTCTATACTCTGTCTGAATGCAAGTAAGACTGAATCATAAAACTCCTGAAACAAGAAAAATATTTTGACCCATTTATTTCATATGAGGTTTGACTCTAATAAATAGCTCACTAGTCAATTACCACATTTTTTAAACTCAGTTGCCATGACTTGAAAATGTGTGTAAATTAAACTGAAAAGTAAATGATTAATTTATGAGGGTACGTAGCTCTTAAAATGGCTAAGTGTTCTGAAATATTTTGAAACATATGGTGGCTTTTAATATGTCTTACTTAATTTGTGTTTCTTTTGACCCATAATGCAACTTTTGTATGTAATTGAATTCAAACCTTGGAAACCTTGCAGTTTTTTTCAGTATTGCAAGACCAGACTGGAAGTGCCTTAAGTGCCTAAGTTCCTGGTCTTTCATTCATTACATTTGGTAATAAACTTCTGATGGGTATTCTCATATCTTTTGTTTAAAATTACTAGTTAATAAAAATATAAATATTCCTTTATATTCTTTAAAGTGGACATTACATTCAGACTTGCAAATATTTAGTATTCTAAAGCATGTTTTGTGAGTTTTTTAGAATTTGCAATAATTTTCAAATCATAAAACCTAAATCAGCATGCAGAATATAGAAGACCTGGTAAGATGATATTTCTGCTTAAATTTAAAAAAAAAATTAAGCATTTACTGTATGGTCTTGATAACAGGAAAGTCTGCAAAGTCTCCAGGTAAGTTCTTTGATTTGAATGTGGTTTTGAATAACCCTTTTCACAGAAGGAGCTATACTGTATCTCAGCCAATTTTGAGGAAAGATTTGAAAGCTCTTTATATGGGGTATGTCTGTGCCTCAGACAGAATGTTGCATGGTTTGGTGGGATACAGAGCAAGGCAGAAGGAATTTAATTTTGGGACACATGATTTTTTAACTGTGAACTGTAGTTTTCTTAAAGTACAAAAAATAATGTTTGAAAGGGCATTGGAATAAATGCAAAAATAAATTCATAGCAAAGTGCTGGAGATATCCCAGGAAACGGAACTGTATTGTTACAGTACATTGTATTTTTCAAATTAATAGGACATATCCAGGTAGTACCAAAAATTGGAAATAAACTCTATAATAATGGAATAATTTATGTTGTACTAAGATCAGGTATTATTGCTCTCAGGTTATAGAAATAAGTTGGAGAGACAAAGAATTTGATGATTTTTTTTCTTTCATTTCTTTTTTTTTTTTGAGTCTCACCAGTTTCTTATGTTCTTTTGAGATGGCCAACAAATGCCTTCTGGAGAGACACATTTACATACAGATTTAGTGGATGTTACTTCCAGACTGAATGTTAAGATTTTCAGAGATGAGACTATTGGATATCCAATTATTGTCAAGTTGAGGTCATGTGGGTTTGTGGGCTTGTATTCAATGTTGACTATTGTGTCTTTCCCTGTGTTTGTTTAAATGAGCTAAAAAGCAGGCTACCTATACAATTTAATTATAATGATCAGCATCCTCAGACACACAGATATTTGCAATTGATAAAATATGTTGAAAATGTACAGTGTGTGTATGGGGTTTTCAACACCCAAAATTCTTATTATAAGAGTGGCAGTGCAAGGAAAAAAAGAACTTCTACAAATCAAGACACACAAGTCCCTGGAGTGAAGTCAAATTTATAAAAGGAACTGGGTTCCTTTACTTCTGTAAGCACACAAAAATAAAGTTATATTTTTCTTCAACAAAGCAAAAGGAATTCCTTGAAGCACATTTGAGTTTCCACAGAAATCATCTGAAATTAAAAACACCTGGCACTATGTGATGGAGACAGGACAGCATGAAACTATTGCACATCTGCCAGAATTAAGAAGAAAAGAAAATGCAAATCTTATGCTCACTAAAAACAAACCACAGAAAACTGTCATTGATGGCCTCTTAAACATGAAGGAGTGCCAAGACAGTTTCCTTTATTATGTTTTTCTTCAGTTAAATGTCACTGTTTTGCTGAAATATATCATATTAAAAACTAATAAGAATAAAAGGTACAAAATATACAATATGCATAAGAGAATGTTAGTGTTCAAAAATGATAATAAAAGATCAAAATGTATAATCGTTTTGCTGATTTGCTTAACATAAGGGCTGATAAGCATATTGAGATGAATCTAGAGGGTTGTCTCAGAAACAAACATGTTTTGAATTAGATATAACTTTTCTCAACTGTTGCACACTTCAGATATTAACACTCATTTTACTACATGGAGAACAGGAATGAGCTGGGGTGAGATCAGAGGGACATCTATATGAAAATAAAAGCCTAAGGTATAGTCAGTTTGGAAATAAAAAGTTATTTCTTTCTTAGCTTTACTTTGAACAGACAATTGCAGTAATGAACATACAAAGAGCATAAAATACTACATATTTAGATTTAGATTAGAAGATCGTGATAAAGTTATTCAGATTAATTCTAAGATCACAGACATTAAACATTCAATGCAATGCATGTGTTTTGATTAAGAAGTTGTTAATTGAAAAACAAAATATACAGTAAAGGGGTTAATGTTCCAAATGAAATGCGGTACTATAACTAGTGGAGTATATCTCTACTAAAACAACTTCTTTTCCTAATTTATATCAATGATCTACATTCTAGTATAGTTTTGGTGTAGAAAGCTTTCAATCAATAGCAAAATAGGATGATTAGGAAATTCTGTATAAACTGGAAAGGAAATTATAAAAGGGTGGGTAAACACATGGCGGATGCCATTTAATGTACACTTATTGTAAGTGAAGAGTATAATACAGATGTAGCAAAAACATAGTAAGCCATAAATTTAAAATGGTACTTGAAGCTGCTTATGAAACTTATCTAGGCATCTGTGTTACAGATGATCTGTGATCACCTAGATATTCTATACAGTTTGAGGAAAAACAAAAAAGATTAACAGAATTTGAGGTCATATAGTTATTACAGTGTACAGTTAATATAGTATAATTGAAACAGAGAAATGTTATTATTACAATGGATTCATGGGACTCTAATAATATTTTGTATATTTTAGATGACTGCATTACAAAATAAATTTCTGTTCTGGTATCAGTAAATAGAACACCAACTGGATTCACTTCTAGTCTTAAAGGTGAATGGTAAACTAACAGGTTAAAACAATCTTTTGTATCATTAATAGAGAAGACTATGAGTGAAGCTGAATAAAGTATTCAAAATCCTAAATGTTTTTGACAAGGTCAACCCTACGGATGTCTACAGAATCAGTGAAACATGAACATAAATGGAAACAAAGGAGAGATGCATGTAAAACTGACAACATAAAATACTTTTTACAAAAAAAAACTCTGGGAGTCTGGAACAAGGTACAGTTTGTTATTTCTTATTTCGTGACATGGATGGATGTGATCCCTTGCTATTAAAAATCAAATGGGTTTAATCTAATATCCTCATGTCTGTAACCTTTCTTATTTTCCCAGACTAGTATGAGATTGAAAAATAATTTGTTTTTTTACGGATTGTATCCTTATACATTATTTCTATTTCAGGTTTCAGAATCCTTTTCAAAACATTTTTAATGTAATATGTAATCAAAGCACAGGCAACTGTAACACGTTTCAAATTAAACGAAAATTATAATAATTCACTGTAAACCTATATAAAGCACAACATTATATGAGTTGTCTGTGTCTATCTAGCACCTGTTAGAGGTATTCAGTTGTTCACTTGAAAAGGGTGGAACGCACTGTTTTAAAAAGTATTGGTTACTAATTTGGTTTAAAAGAGCTGACATCTGATAGCTGAGTTCTAATAATAGGAAAATTGTTGAGGATGTCATTATACAGTACATTGCAAAAGAAGTTATCGGGTTTCTCTGTAACATATGTTAGATGCAAAATTACTGGCTTTAAATTTCTTTTTTTTTAAGATTTTTGTAAGTCATTTAAAAACATACAATTTACAAATAGAAATGTGAAATATGAATATTTTCCTTTAAATACAATTCTCTACTCATGTTGTCTTTAAAATTCTCTCTGAGCATCACTTACACAACATAAAGGCATCCAAAAATCCTGTGGGATTTCAGTGTGGATTCAGTAATTATTCTGTATTGTGATTGGGATTCAAATACAGAAACCCAGAGCAAACACATGCAAGACAACTCTACTAATTAATTTGGCTTAAGGTATTTGGCCACTGAGCCCTGTTACACTTAAATTAGTGTATTTCAGTACAGTATGTATAAAGTATGCTTGGACAATGTGTTCATATTTCAGAATATCCTTATATAATCAGAAACAGACAGTACTGAGTTTGTGTTCAGTAACAGCATTTTAATTT
This sequence comes from Lepisosteus oculatus, assembly GCF_040954835.1. Taxonomy (NCBI): domain Eukaryota; kingdom Metazoa; phylum Chordata; class Actinopteri; order Semionotiformes; family Lepisosteidae; genus Lepisosteus; species Lepisosteus oculatus. The sequence continues at coordinate 39,189,152 of NC_090696.1, read as the reverse complement.
TCAAAATTATAACACCCATATTTTACTTATCTCTGACTCATATAAGAGTTCAGTTGTTGTTTTCACTTTTCAGAATGCAATTTCAATTTCATTCGACGTGAGGTGGGGCTGGACCATATGCTTATGTGGGTTTCCTCCAGATCCCCTGGTTTCCTTCCACAGTACAAAGAAATACTGGTAGTTTAATTGGCTTCTTTATTAGGATCTCGGAAGTTTAATTCTTATTATGGTATACAGTACGCGTGTGTGTGTTTGTGTCTGTGTGTTCCCTGCAATGGACTGGCATCTCATCCACAGTGTACCCTGCTTTGTAACCAATGCGGCTCCAGTTCCCCCATAACACTGTATTGGATAAAGCAGTTAGATACTGGAATGATGAGATGGAGCTGTAACAGTTGGATGGCACTTAATTTCATTGACAGTCTTTTTCTGAGCAACACGCCTCTTGGCCTGGTCATCATCTACTTAAATAAAAGCTTATTAAATGCACATTCTGTCTTGATTTTACCGTCAAGACGACCTGGATCATGAGGCAGCATAAGAATGATTCTTGCCAGACAGTCATAAAACATGACAAATGCTTGGCTTAAATTAAACTAAAATGAGCATGTAAGCACATATCCCCTGGTTTAACTCTCTTGTATTAGCTCCCTGTGGATTTCTGAATAAAATTCAAAATACTGCTGCTCACCTTTTATGGTTTGGCTCCTGTCCTGACTATATCAGTGAACTATCAATCTCCCTGTACACCTACATGCTGTTTGTGATCTTTGGACTCTGGCATTCTTTCAGTCCCAAAAATGAGGCTCAGGGCCCTTGGAGACCATGATTTGTGTTCTGTTGATTCAGGACTGTGGAAAAATCTCCTTACCCAAATTAAATCCTGCAAGTCAGTCAGCACTTTCAAATCCTGAATTAAAGCTCACTTTTATATATCAGCATTTAATTCTGTTTAACGTACTGTATGAATTTGTGTCTTCATTGTTTGCCTTTGTCATGCAATATTGTAAAGTGCCTTTGAGATGTTACAGTATGTCCTAAAAAATCTCCCAACCCAAATAAGATCTTGCAAGTCAGTCAGCACTTTCAAATCCTGTCTTAAAACTAATTTTTATATATCAGCATTTAATTATTTTTAACTTACTTAGATAAAATTATCTTCATTGTTTATGCCTTTGTCTTGTGATATTCAAAGTGCCTTTGAAGTGTTATGTCATGAAAGAAGCTACTGTATATAAAATATATAATTATATATCACTGTTTATTTGGAACTACTGTAGAAGCAGTCAAGAGGATGGCCTGGTACATGAGATCTTCTGATGTCAGCCTTGTTGAGCATGGCATAGCAAAGCAACCCAGGACCAAATGGGGCTCAAGGATGACTATAACTAATTATGAACTCTAAAAATGTTTATGCTATGTGTTTTCTGGGATGTTAATATTGTAACGCAACGGGGGCTCAGGCGGGCGCCCTTGCCGCATCTGGTCGGCCCCATCCCGACTGGAGGCTTGAACCCGGGACTCCCGCGTCTCTCTGCAGCGACCAAGCCCCGTGAGCTAAAGAGAGATCTCTCTACAGCCCAGTAGCTGTAGTCCTGCTATCACAGGGAAGGGCGGTGACATCACCTGCTCTGGTACGCCGGCTCTTACACAGTGCCTGTCGGCCATAAGCATTACAATATGCTTTTTTTTCAACTGATCATGGTCAATCACCAGAATTTACTCCTTATTCTATTCATATCTGACCATAGTTTTCTCAGACCTTTGTGAGGTGGCATTTTCTATCATTAACGATTAATGAATTTATGTCTTCTTTTTATTAAATGTGGATTTTCTTTAAGATAATAAACTAAAGGACTTTTTAACCTGAAAATACATTGCTGTAACATGCATATTATACTTATCATTATATCAATTCAAATGAAAAATGTAATATTTAATCATTTAAACTGTCTGCATTTTTGGTTCACTGATTTGGTTCCAAAGGAGTTCCTAAAAATCTCAATAAAGAATATAAATGTTGCGACAAATTGTAAAGCCATTTACCTGTACCAAACCGGCATTACAAAACAAAGAACAAGTACATTTTATCTCCTAAAATACTTAAGTTCTACACGTGTCATAAAGCAATAAACTTTGCTTGTTACTGAAAGTAGTGAAAGTTGCTCAGCAGATGAATAACAATGAGCATTGTTGAGGGCTCTGAGGGGCCGCGCAATTGAATAGCTCTGTTGAGTCTGAGATCCGCGGGAGCTAATTGAATGAATGATAATGAGACAGACAAGGCAGCAGATGCTCGCGTGCCTTTACAACACCAGTCCTAACGACGCATTCCACCAACACAAACTTTTGAGTGATGTTCTGGCACCCTGCAGTTGGTCTGAACCTCATCTCGGCTACGTTCCACCTGCTAGATCTATTGTTAGAAGGCACCCCTTCATTTTAATAACAAACTTCAATGCCCTTGTTTACAATGACTTTATTGCACCAGGACAGGAATACTACGTCTTTCGAAGGGCTAACTGATGCTGTAACAGTCTACATGTCAAGCAGTGCTTGGCAACTTCTTCGAAAAGCAAATGCGATATACCGAACGTCTGATATCCAGATTAAGAATGTTTTGCTGTGTTAATTGCCATTATGTAATGCATATGGTAACCCTACTAGTATTTGATGTTGTCAGACCCTTCCATAAACATTGTGCCCAAGTTGTTGAATATTCTATAAAAAGTTAGGTTTCGTACATCTGAAATTAAATTTTCTCATAAATCAACATTGTATTGGTGTTTATCCTAATGTAAATTAAATCATTAGAAAAAATAAAAGCTAGGATATGTTTTATCATGGCTTTTTAAGGGGAATTTGTAAAACTTATTTACCTATGCTCTAAACCTAAAACTGTACACACAAATGCGTTAAAAAGTTTAATCGAGGGGAAAAAAATCAATGTTTTAAGAACAAACAGAAAAACGTATTTGCTAACACAAGCCTGTTTGAAAAATGTTTATTAATTAGTCACTGCATCTGTAATTCCTTTTTGAATGAACTTATTGAGACCCCAAAAGTGCTCAGTAAACATTCTTTTCACTATTTCAGGGTGTTAACACAGAAAATTGATGGTCTCTTTCGGAAGGAACCATGTCTAAATTTATTACGTCTGCATCTGCTTTCAGAACGTCTGAAGTTATTTTCTCTTTTTTTTTTTCACCAGCGGACAATGTTCTTGAAATACCCTGTCTAACTTGTTTAAACCCAAATTGATTTCAACTTCTTTGTGCCAGGAATGTGATCAGCACCTAGTTCGTATAGCAGTAATTGCATTACTGCTTTGAGCTTGCTCTACGCTTTGGAGTAAAGATGCAAAAGAACCAGACCATCGGCCCGTATCTAACTTTATTAAATCTCATCAGTGATAGCTCCTGGTTCTCAGTAACGTTTTAGTAGCTCTGTGTAACGTTGTGAAGTATGAAAAGTACTGTATATTCAAAGCGAACAAAGTTCGCGTTCGTGACAAGATCTGAGAGGCTGATGGGCAAAAAACGATCTGACTGAGTTGCCGTATTGTAAAATTATACCATACTAAATGTGAATCCAGCTTCACATTTCTAAAATATAAATGGAACCTGAAAAGAAACGTTGTCCACATCTAGAGAGTTTGTATTGCAAGCGATACTTTATTCACAATGTGTTTTTTCTCAGTAACCTGTCAGGGTTATGTCACGTTATTTTACGTTTTTACAGGCTACACTGTAAAACAAATATTTAGTAAAATTGTTCTGTTCTGTAGTAATCATCTGGATAAACGTGCAAAGTAGATAACAACAAAGATCGCTTTAATTGGCCATTACATCCTATAATGACTAAAGTAAAGATATCATTCATTTATATCAGCACAAGCAAGTATGGCTCATGCTAAATTCTGTTTGGGGAGATAAGTTGAACATAATGGTTGAAAAACACTTGCACTCAATAATGATACCTCTTAAAAGGTCTTAATTGAATTGATCTCATCGTGCTGGTGACAAATCATAATGACGAACTATCAGCTCTTAGCAGTGTGTAAATAAGGACGTTTGCGAAAAGAACAGAAAGTAAATAAGTAGGCTGTTAGAAAATAAAACGTCCCAGACATTTTAGCATTATGCGCTTTACTTCTGATATTTTTAGTCATCTAACAAGTATCGTTTTATATTTATAGTAAAGAAAAACAAATCAATGTAACATAAACTGAAATCCTCTGTAATTGAATGTTATGGCTCCAAGGGAAAGATCTGTGCATTTGAGGCCAAACATATTTGCTTTGGAATAAAAAAAAAATCACTTAAGACGTTGGTGCTGTGAAGTAAAAAGCTTTGAAAGTTTCCTAACAGGAGGGTGCTTTCGGGGCAGCGTAGCTTTCCTTTTCACTTGGAAACACTCACGTGCCAGAGGGGAAAGCACAAAGAGGAACCTATATTAAGGCAACGTAGCTGCACGTGTGGTTCTTCGCACTTCTTTTGTGTTCCTTAAGTCTGTCATGTCAAAGGGGGTGAAATAGGAAAAGTCAGTTACTGTACTCTGTTTTAACGATACACCCGTTTTTTAAACACAGCCTTTATAATGAATGGGTAGGAAAGAGTTTAGTGTATATTTAGTACTTCTTGATTTTCACAGTAGGCTATAAAACATAATGAGCTAATGCAGAAGCAGGGCTGCTGCACAGCTGACGTCACATAAAAAAACTTGCTTTTGGTAGATCTACCCTCCTGAACAAAGTACAAAAGACAAAAAAGATCTGGATGACATATGGTATAGAGGATTGATTTCTCTCCAACGGGACTATCAATAAAAAATAAATCCTGTTAATTTCAGGTTATGACACTAAATGCGGGTTAAAGTAAGCCATTTCTTTCAATTATGAGATGAAAAGAAGTTGCTGTTGGAGTTTACAAAAATGTTTTGGGAAGATTTATAAACGCTCTTGGAAAGCAGAGCGTGAACTAATGGAATTAGATTATCTCTGAATCACGATCTCAATGGGCACTAATTCCCCATTGGTGTTTTAAAGGGGGTTTGCTCAGAGCTGAATTGATGTAATTATTGGGTTGGATTGTTGGAGACTCACGCCAGATGGCCATGGGTTTCTAAAGCCCCAGTTGCTCATGTTTGCTTTTTAAGTCTGCATATAGGATGCTAATTCAGGGATCAGAAATCTGAAAGAGCTCCAAAGTTGTAAAACAGTATTATTCATGGGGACAGAATGTTCATCGGCGTGACCCAGTACTAAATACATTCATTAGAACGGATTCTTTTCACTACGATTAGTAACACGGCTGGATTCAGATAGAGGAGACAATGGCATGTAAAACGCATGTGAAATGTTAGAAAGGGGGAAAAAAGAGAGAGGAGTTCATGCCGCGATTTTGTTTTTCATTTTTACACTGGAATCGTCTTAGTGCATTCTCAGTTTCTCTCACGCAACACAAGCAAGATCAAGAGAGAAAAGGAAAGCTGGGACTGAATGGTCTGGTCTGAACGATGTACCAGAGAGCATACACGATTTTTTTTACACATCTGACCAACATCCAAAATGTTTCCCCAAACCTTCTGAAATACCCCTTTAGAAATGTTTTCCACATCAATGGTAATTCAGATGTAGCCATTAACATTGAAATTAGGTAAGGTAAAGCAAGTTATCCATGTATACTTGTTGCGCCTTGGTTTAATACATCACACACTGAAGCGCCACGACCCACTTTAAAGAAAGAAAGTTAGCTGCTTTTAAAGTTTCAAAACGATTGCCTTCATGCACATAATTTATTCGCATTAGATATTCTCAACTTGAACGAGTTAATAAAAAGGCATTAAACATGATTCCTGTTTTTCTCTTTTCGAACGCACCCACCCTTAACAACAACATTCTAACATTATCATGGAAATAACTTGTCGCACAACACAAAGGCAACAACAGCGATAATAATAATAATAATAATAATAATAATAATAATAATAACCTAGATTGTGTTAAACCATAAAAATTTCACAGGGACTATGAGTAGACGTCATTGGCGTAGACATCATTAAAGAACAAGGGAAAATCTCCTAAATAAAAGTTTGTCTTGAGCAATTTGTTTCAGCTTTTGTTCAGGCACGCTCTGAGAAAGTGAATTCAAAAGGGCGGGGTCTGGTCCTGTAGTCCTTTGTAAATCAATAGCTGCTCTGTTTTGAGTGGTCTTCGGGAGGCTATAGGGGCAGCACTTGATTTGGGTAGCGCCGTGAGTGTGTTGAAGAAAAGCTGCAGTTTTAGATTGGGGCGGGCTATCTGGGACAGTCAGTCTGCAGAAAAGCATCACAGAAGGCAGGAGTTCTCTGCTGGGCGAACACGAACTGTAGTTGTTCTTCTTACGGATGCTTATGTGGATGCGTGTGCAACAGATCTGTCTACGCGAGCAATACTTTTCATAGAGAAGTTAAAATGTTTTTACATCAATAACACTTCAACGACCAAGCCTACGACCAAGTGTTTCATCTATAGGCTTCATTCTGTAAATCAGGGCGTTGTGCTACAGCAGAAGTTTAATTCGACTGGAAAAAAGAATCGTATGGCAAAATATTAAGATTTTTTTAGAGACCGAACTTTCAAAACCTGGTGGAATTAATATGTTCGTGGCTTAATACAGTTTTTCAAACCCCTTTTTTCCCCCGGGAGATATAAGCCTGTTGGAGATGATTTCCAAAATGAATTGCAGGAGGGGGAACGTATGTTTTTGCTTCTTATTTCTGAAACTACTTTTGGTGATCACGTTAACTCAGCATGTTTCAGGTAAGACGTTGAAGTATAAAGTGTATGAAGAACAGAAAGTAGGGACAGTAATTGCAAGACTTAAAGAAGATGTGTCTGATGTGCTATCGAAACTACCCAGTGACATTTCTTTGCGGTTCCGAGCTATGCAAAGGGGGAGCACGTCTCTGCTTTCTGTTCGTGAAGAAGACGGGGAAATCAGCATTGGGGCGAAAATTGACCGGGAACAGCTGTGTGAAAAAAACCTAAATTGTTCAATTGAGTTTGATGTTATTACTCTACCGACGGAACACTTACAGTTATTTCATATCGAAGTGGATGTGCTGGACATTAACGATAACTCACCACAGTTCTCTCGGTCCATTATTGCCATTGATATATCAGAAAGTGCAGCCGTGGGAACAAGAATCCCTTTGGACAGCGCTACAGATCCAGATGTTGCTGAAAACTCCCTTCACACTTACTCCTTGTCCCAGAATAACTATTTTACTATTGATGTGCGAACAAGGACTGATGGGGCCAAATACGCAGAGCTTGTTGTTGTTAGAGAATTAGACAGGGAAGTACAATCAAGCTATGAACTTCAGCTAATGGCTTCTGATAAAGGGGTTCCTCCCAAATCTGGCTCAACTCTTCTTAAAATTAGCATTTCAGATTCAAATGACAACAGCCCTCTTTTTGAAGAGCAATCTTATGTTATTCATCTACAAGAGAATTCACCTCTGGGATCTCTACTAATCGACCTCAATGCAACTGATCCAGATGAGGGCACTAATGGGAAAGTTGTCTATTCATTCAGTAGTCATGTGTCTCCAAAAATACTAGAAACTTTTAAAATCAATCCAGAAAATGGCCACCTAACTCTTTCAAAGCCAGTTGACTATGAAGCTTCTAATTCATATGAGATTGATGTTCAAGCTCAAGATCTGGGACCCAATTCAATTCCAGCTCACTGTAAGATTATTATTAAAGTGGTTGATGTCAATGATAATAAACCAGAGATTAATATTAATTTAATGACCCAGGGAAATGAAGAAGTGGCCTATATTTCCGAGGCAGCTCCCAAAGACACGTTTGTGGCTCTTATTAGAGTTGAAGACAAAGACTCAGGTTTGAATGGAGAAGTTATATGCAAGCTTCATGGTCATGGTCATTTTAAACTTCAAAAGACTCATGAAAAAAATTACATGATTCTAACTAATGCTTCCTTAGACAGAGAAAAGAGGTCTGAATACAGCCTGACAGTTATAGCAGAAGACAAAGGTATTCCAAGCCTCTCTACAATTAAACATTTTACTGTACAAGTTCAGGATGAGAATGACAATCCACCACATTTTGAGAAGAACAGATATGAAATTTTTAAGTCTGAAAACAATTCTCCTGGAGCCTATCTTACATCAGTGATGGCAAGTGATCCTGATCTTGGAGAGAATGGACAGGTTACCTACACAATTTTGGACACCTTTGTCTTGGGTAGCTCCATCACAACATATGTTACAATAGATCCATCTAATGGAGCCATCTATGCTCTCAGGAGTTTTGATCATGAAGATATCAGTAGAATTGTGTTTGTTGTGCAAGCAAGAGATGGAGGTGGCCACCAGCTCATTAGCAATACAACTGTGGTACTCACTATTTTAGATGAAAATGATAATCCACCAGTAATTGTTGTGCCACAGCTCCGTAACCATACTGCTGAAATATCTATCCCTAAATATGCTGATTTTGGACACTTAGTTACTGCTATTAGAGCAACAGATAGAGATACTGGTGTGAATTCTGAGTTAACGTGTCTTATTGTATCAGGCAATGAAGACAATATCTTCACCATGGACCCAAAGAAATGTGAGATATATACCAATGTTAGCATGGAAGACATTCCATATGAAGAAATTGAAATTACAGTTGTAGTTCAAGATAAAGGAGCTACAAAGCTCAGTGCCAAAGCAGTTCTGAAGTGTATTTTATATGAAAACACGGACAATCACTTCCAGCCAGCACCAACAGCCAGCAGCCAGCCTTCACTTGATGTATCAATGATTATTATTATTTCCTTGGGAGCTATTTGTGCAGTTCTGCTGGTCATTATGGTAATGTTTGCCACCAGGTGCAATAGAGAAAAGAAAGACACAAGATCTTATAACTGCAGGGTCGCTGAATCCACTTACCAAAATCACCCCAAGAAGCCCTCCAGACAGATTCATAAAGGAGACATCACTTTAGTGCCAACTGTGAATGGCACATTGCCAATCAGGTCTCATCACAGATCACCTTCATCGTCACCAACCATGGAGAGGGGTCAGATGAGTAGCAGGCAGAGCCATCACAGTCGACAGTCATTGAACAGCCTGGTGACCATATCTTCCAACCATATTCCAGAGAATTTCTCCCTAGATCTTGCTCACACCACCCCACCAGTTGAGGTAAGAAATCATTATTAAAACTTTTAGACTAATTTATAATATACATATGTGTACATATGTATATCAATTTTAAATATAAAAGACAGGTTTTGAAAACATCACTTTTTGATGTTTTTGTCTGCTCTCAAGTAACATGTTTTTTTTTCCTTTAAAAATCTCTGCTGGCAGTTGTGTAAAAGCCCACGATAAAATTCCTTTTTCTTTCATGCTTGGACAGTTAATATTTTTTTAATTGTTATTAACATTTAACATTTTCATTTGCATTAGTTTTCATACTCATTTTTCTCACTGTTTTGCATAACAAATTCATTCATTATTGTTTGTCATTTGTTCCATTAGTATTTATTTATTTTTATTTATTTTTAATATAGCAAGTCTCACAGCTTCTGTCCATGCTTCATCAGGGCCAGTACCAGCCAAGACCAAGTTTCCGTGGAAATAAATATTCAAGAAGCTACAGGTAATCATTATATAAGTTAATGAAATAGAATGTTTTAATTTAAGCAGTTTTTACAGGCTAGAGGTAAAACAACAATAACACATAAGGAGAATAAGAAAACAATGCTCCTTCAGCTACTTACTGTATACTGCATGATGTGAATATATCTACAGCCAAGTCACAGAATTCTTGTTTCTGTTAGTTGCAATTTTTTTAAGTCTGCTGTTACATTATAATTAATACTGAAAGTAACCAAACTAAACAAAGAATGCTGAAATTGTATTATCTGTTGTCAACACTTGTAGAAATGAATGTTTGTTGTTTGTTTTCTTTGTTTCTAAACTGAGTAATCTTTGAATATACAGACCAGTCAACTAAAGGATTAGTTGCCTTTCGAATCCAACTTTTAATTTGTGACTCATTGTAACTTTATATTTCAGTATATAACAATGTAATATCTCAAATTCAGAAAAGGAAAGCAGTTGCATTTTATATACGTTATTTTTTAATCTTTCAGATATGCTCTTCAGGATATGGATAAGTTCAGTCTAAAGGACAGTGGTCGGGGAGACAGTGAAGCAGGAGACAGTGACTATGACTTGGGAAGAGAGTCTCCCATAGACAGACTTCTGGGTGAAGGATTTAGTGATCTTTTCCTAACAGAGGGGCATCACAGACTTCATCCAGGTATGGTTAACAATGTAGAAACTTTCAGGTTATTAAAGTATTCTTCTAGTTTTTATTCCATGCATTTAAAAAATAAATTCACTGAACTCATCAATGATTATTAATTATAATTATAAACCCATTGAAAGTAAAATGGTTCTCAATTGAGTCACAATAATGGAAGATTAGGCTATATTCTTCCATTTTATTGGATTATAATTTCAAAAAGTTCTTCAGACAATTTAGACTATGTTTACAATCATTGTGGTTATTGGTTTACAAGAAATAACACTCAAGAAAATAGTGGACTTTTTAGCAGGTTTTCTTTTAAATAGCAGTTCTATTATACAGGCTTTTGACTAGCACACTTTCTTTGAAGGTCACAGTTCTTATCCTTCATTGTATGGTATGCTTTTCAAATAAGACGTTGTTTTTAAACCTGTTTGCTTCAAACAAAGCCAAATACGATTTTATTGAAGCAGAATTATTTATAAAACTTGATATAAGTGAAAAAAGTTTCATTGACTTGTGTTCTTGGTTGCCATACATTTATAGAAGTTTACACAATTTTACTATAGATAACAAAATAGTCAGTACACAAGTAATGAAAAACTGGAAAGGTCATGTATGGCTAAGAATAGCATTTTTGATGATTTGAGAAAGTTCTTAGATGGTTTGTGAGTTTTGAGTCATATTGGTACCCATTTTTGCACAGCCATGAAGCTATGCACAGAAGAATGCCGTGTTCTCGGGCACTCGGACCAGTGCTGGATGCCTCCATTACCCTCTCCAGCTTCATCTGACTATAGGAATAACATGTTTATTCCTGGAGAGGACCCTCAGCAGCCACCACTGGAAGAAGATCAGCAGTCAATAGATTCCAGTGACCGGAAAAAGAGCTTTTCCACCTTTGGCAAAGACTCAAATAGCTGTGGTGAAGAAGCAGCAGGTGACCTTTGCAGCACTTCTCTCCTCTCTGAAATGAACACCGTCTTCCAGCGCTTGTTGCCTCCATCACTGGACTCTTATGTGGAGTGCAATGAAGTGGAGAGAACAAACTCTCTAGAACGTAGGAAGGGACATTTGCCAGGAAAGTCTTTAACATACCCTCAGGGGGTGGCAGCCTGGGCAGCTAATACCCATTTCCAAAACCCAGGAAGTAGTATCGGGCCAACTCAAGTGAATCACATGAGTTCTCAGCCCCCCTTTAAATGGCTGCCAGCCATGGAGGAAATCCCAGAAAACTATGAAGAGGATGACTTTGATAATGTCCTCAACCAGCTTCAGGTGAATCGTAGTGACAGTAGGCATGAAATAATGGATGCCAGTGAGCTGGTTGCTGAAATAAACAAACTTTTACAAGATGTTCGGCAGAGCTAAGACATGGGAATGGACCCTTTTTATTTTTTCCATATTAATGGAAATGAAGAAAGCAAAGAGAAATTATCATTTAGTTGCATTTATAATGTAAATGTGTCTTTGAACGCTAATTATTTGAATATGTTGTATTTTATTGTTCGGTACACAGTGTACACAATGTGGGTGTAATTATCTTTGTATTTTAAAAATACATTTGTACTCTTTATATTTATATATGTATATATATACAGTAATTATTCAAAAGTCTATTTTTATATTATTAATGCATGTTGTAAGCAAATTTTGAAAATGTCTGAAAATATGAATTTAAATAGTTCTTTTTTTAATTTTTTCTGCAAATTTAAAATATTTAAGGGGCACAATTCTTTGTAATGTGACGTGGGTGGGTGGAGGAAGATGTCTAATGTTTGATAATTTGTTTAATAAAAACATTCAAACTTGTGAACAAAATTCAGTGAGGATTGAGTCCTGTTGTAATGAAAGTACAAAATATGCATTTGGTAATATCAGTGGTGTGAAAGTGATCACCATTTCTTGATACAAATATACGTTTTAGAAGGAATTAATCAATGGGAATTTAAAATGTATTAATTGCATATATAGCACTTCTAATTCCAAAGGATCCAAAAGCACTTAACATACTGTATGGAAATCTTAATTCACTACTGAAATGCTACACCCAACATCCCCATTACATGGCATGTCTCGCCATTTGAATTAAAGGGGAACTTTAGGGTGACTAGATTGTGGAACAATACCTTGGAATTGTTAATGGCTAAGGATAAGGACACCATCTCAAGACTCAGTTACATCTCACTATTCAATACTTCAATACTTAAATCTTTAAGTGGGTTTAGAAGAAGAGATTTTTTATCCTTTAAAAATACATTTGGAATTTCACGTCATTTTATTTATATCTCAAGCTAAAAGGTTTGTGTGAATTATGGACATTACAATAATTTCTGAAGTGTTAGCTTGAAACTGTGCGAAATAACACTACTCATGCTTTATATGAGTTTATGCAAAAATTAGTTTAATGTACATATGAAGATATATAGTAAGTCTTCAGGAAGTTTGTTGCTCTTCCTTTTTGTTGAGCTCCTCCTACTGTTTGGAGTAATGCATTACCATTTATGGATTCATCCTTCAAATGCAATTTTAGTTTTCAGACTGCACGCAAGTCAAAAACACAAACTTAATTTGAGTACTATTGATTTAACAAAGACCAGCTTATCTGTGTCCTGCCGGAGTCTTCATCCACCAGATATCAAATAAGTAAACCTGAAATTTTACAGGACCAAAGACATTTAAGTGTGTAATATATACATTATCCTTATACTACTTGCTTATCAATGGCATTTCTAAAAATGCATAAATACAAATTTCTCATTTGCTCAAATTGTAATAACATCTAAAATAAATCATACAAAATAAAATGCTAAAAATGTATCGAATATGTGTTATTATTAAATCCTTTGTGAGTTACAAATACATGTTTTTTATCACTATAAACATAAAAAACATAGATAATGCATATTTTAAAGTATGAATGCAAACAAACAGATAATAAGAGAGTGCTTTTAATAAGAGGATGTTGGGTTCTTTTTAGCCTCAAGGTTAAATACGTTTATGAATATTTTAGACTCTCTAATTTCCAGAAAGACAAGTCTAATTGTCTGGTTTTCATCCAGCCTAAAATTTTAATTTTGTAAGTAATAAAATGGGCCACATGTTATGCATTGGATATGCCCATTCTATATGTATGGTCACATAAACATACTGTATCTATTTCTTTGAAGGAACACCCTTACAGGTAAGAAGGTATTTAGAGCATACAGCTGCATTGAGTTATGGGCATGAATATTAATACGTTGTTCTCCAATATTGTTGCATATTGTTGCAGGAGATACAACTCAAGACTTAGGACTTCTCATTCATGCATTCTATGTGAAAAATGATGGACTAAGAAGTTGTATTACAGTTGTGTTGTATTGCCTGTCGTATTGTGATTGTGCAATGGTTTCTTCATATTCATACCCCTAGACACCATCCATCTCTAGATACAGTACTGGATTGCTTTTAAAATGGACCTATACTGGCCTGCTTAGAGATCTACAATATATTACATAACTAAGAATGTGGATCATCATGGTTACACTGTTTTCAGAGGAATGGTAACTAAATGGTGAGATTGTTTCCTGTATCTCAAAATATTATTGGGAGTTCCTTATTTAAGCAGGTTTTATAAATGGTGCTACAGTACCCTTCTCATATCTGAAGTACAAATGTACTATTAATCATTTTTAATAAGTCATTGGACTGATGTATTGTATTAATAATCACAAAGGGCAATACCATATTGTTTAGGTATAGTTTTTGAGCTTTTTATATGAAAATATTTTCATCTGTAAACAAATTAAACTTAAAAATGTTTTACACTGAATTATAACATAAACTGGACTTGATATAGAGCTGAATTTCTACATACTAATTTATTAATGATATTTACAAGGCATTCATCTTTTACATCCTAGTTGTCTAACTGGATTTTTAATGTAGAGCAGAATTAGTTTCCAGGCAATAATTTATTAATTACATTTACTAGGCATTAATATTTCATCTTATGTTGTCCATGTGAAATTTTAAAGGTCACAAAAAAAGCCTTTCAGTTTATGGAAATTATTACAAGTGGAGAACAAGACACTAAGAGAAACAATGCTGTGCTTCATTTGCAATAAATACATCTAAATATAGTTCTTTATTAAAACTGTGTAGCCTGTATTCATCAAAAAAATGATAATCATTGCAATTTACAATTCAAACAGTATTATATTGTGCCATTAATATTATATGGCATTTTGGAATAACTCAGATTTCAAGCATTAGACATCCCTATAACAATTGCAGCAGAAAGTAGTGGTTAAATGTCACAGTTTTCTATTAGTCAAACAGCAAAAAAGCTATGATTGACATAAAGATGCACATTAAACTATCTTAAGTAATTTCATCTAACAATATGTAATTGTTTTATTTCTATTAATCCTATAACAAAGTATTTGATTGCTTATTAAAAATATAATATATCCTGTTTCAAAAAATGATATCTTAGATCACAGAAATTAGTTTTGTAAATGGTTAAATGGAGTGTAATACAGAGACCTCTAGGGATCACTAGAATGAATTGCATATAAGTGTAGGGAAAGAATACATGAACAAGTGATTTCATCTGATTGAGTTTGTAACTTCAAGAACAAAATATACCTAGGTAAATATAAAGCAACATTTTCTGTTTTGAATTGATGTCATTTGTACTTAGATGCACTGAAGCAAAATAAGGTTTGACATTTTTATTCTAGAATATTATTTTATGGGTGTGTAAAAAATAAAATACAGTATATTGTATGCCTTGAAAATAGAATATTGGACCTTTCTTTTTCTATATGGTACAAATTTGTCTTCTAAAAATGAATCATGAATCCATAATTGATGTTTTAGTCATATTATTTTGCAGTATATTGAAGCATTAATGCAGTTACCTACGAGTAAAACAAATAAATTAGATAAAATAAAAAAAAAGAATTGCAATGGTTTTAGTGACAGTACAGCATTACTGAAAAAAAATATTTAAAATGTATTTGTTCTTATCTTGAAATCTCTCTCAAACACACATTTGTATTTCTATACTTGTGATCTCCTATTAAATCTTATTTTATTCTTTAATTTACTATATTCTGACAAAATGAAACTGAACACAAAGTGAGAGCAGAACTATAACAAACAGTTTTACCACTTAAGATTTTTAGAAAGACAATATGTTGTTTAAAAAAAGGACCTGATAAAATCTTTTTCTCAGGAGTTAATATTTTTGTGAGAGTGAATCTTTTTCTTATTTGCTCCACATGTATGTACTCTATGCATGTTCTTATATGGAGTACACACTTTTATTACAAACTTCCACACAGTAGATTCACTACCAATTGTTCTTATTATGACAACAATATACTGTAATAACAAAATCAAACAAATGGATAAGATTTAAACAAAACCAGGACATATCCATTATTATGGTAAGCCAATTCCACACTATAACAAGGGGTTATACTAAGGAGTAAGTGAAAGGGTCACTATGCAGGATTATTACTTAGAATACCTTTCCTAGTGACCACTACACAGCCAAGCTATAGAAGTAGGTAGCACTATATTTTTTCACCCATAAATTAAAGTGTAAGATTAAAATTTGTCATGTATTGGAAAGTGAGTGGGAGGTACCCCAAAGTAGTACATTTGCTTGTGACTGGTCATGGACATACAGAATACAGGGAACCCACCAATAATCTTGATAGCTTGAAACAAGTTGCTGAATTTAACAAGAACTGGAAGGAGGGAATTGGGAGAAGATTTTGTTTTTTAGTAAGCATTTGCTACATATTGGTGTGATTGTCTATTAAATGTATGATATATGTGTGAACCTTGTTTATAGAAAGTACATCATAATCAATTTAAATCAATTCATATTTATAGTATATTCAACTGCTTACATATTGATAAAGGGGTTATTTTAAGGGTATAATCCAACATGTTAGCAATTTTAGCCATTTTCACTATACCAAAGACACTAAACCTTCATCTGTGCAACACCATTAGAGATTCTGCCATTTTAAAAACTAACTTAGAGATCTATCTTTTTTACTAGAGCTTTAATTGGATACTTTATTTTTACTTTTGACCCAATGTACTGGGTCACTTCACTGTCGTCTACATTCTTTATTATTTACTTTGAATATGTAAAAAAGATTTTATGAATAAAACGCATTAGAAGGCAGATTTATTTTTTATAACTATTGGTGTTATTGTTTCTACTGGTGCAGAATTGCTGCAGTGCTTTACTCAAATGAGTGCCTCACTTCACAGGTGCAAGATGCTTAGGGATCCTTTGCAATAAATAACACCAAACAAATTCAAGAAATTACCATTTTATTATAAAGGGAGAGTCCTGGCCAATTAATCTCACCAACTCTCAGTAGTGGTCAATCAATTGTGTGACATCTCTTGGGGAATCCTGGTCATAATTATTAATCAAGTCTCAAAACCATGATCATAGAACTCAAACTACTGTACATTTAGGCAATATTAATGAGTCATTTGGGAGGATTGATTTCTATATAAATTAATATCAATTGTTTGATGGTGCCTTTAACTGTGCACATACAGTATGTTATTCATTTTTCTGCGTTATGAATCTGGCTTTGTGAACCCACACATTTTGATGTGAATTTCGTTTTGGCTATTATTTTAAATATGCAGATCTTAAATGTTGTGAATTATTTATAATTAAAATGATAAAGATATTGAAAGAAAATGTGTGAAATTATAATATGCTAAATTTGATTTAAAAAAATAAATCCTATTCTATATGGTTTTACTACATGCATTAAATTGCATTTTATGTTTACTGTGTTATGACATTTTTGCTTTTTCTCTGTTCATTCAATAAAATCCCATACAGTATGTCTAAACAAGGTATATTATCAGGCTCTTAGAACATAAGACCAGTTACAAATGAGAGGAAGCCATTTAGTCCATAAATCTTGTTTGATTGCTAGTCACTGATTAAGCCAAGGATTTCACTCAGCCTTTGCTTGAAAGAAGCCAATGCTGCATAGCTTCTTCTATACTCTTACTGCTAAAGCCTTTGGCAATGGTGGGATTCAAATCTATTCCTTCAAAAAGACTTGTCAGAACTCCTAGCTGATTAAAGTTGATAGTAATCACCATTACTAAGTTTTTTGCAGGTTGCCATCAGTAGCTGCTGAGCGCAATGATTTTAGAGACTCTTGTGAAGAGAAAAGTTATAATCTGTCCCTTGAAAAAGAGGAGAACTTCCTCTCTTGTCCACCTGATCTGGAATCTGGAGGATCTGCTAGGAAGGGTCTCTGTTATGATACATTTCACATTGATGACTTATTCCTGATGCACAGAATGATTCTCTTTGGCTGCATAAAAATCACGCTTACATGTACATACAGTATTGTATATTGTTTTCCTCTCCTGTTTTTGTAATGCCTATGTAATGTAATGTTGCTAACCTTGAGTGTGAAGAGGAGGAGGGAATTGATATAACTTTGTAATATGTGTTTCCTTGCTTTGTCTTTCTGTGTTACATTGTGGGTTGGGCAGGATTACATATGACTAACATCACTTTATGTTTGCCATTATCCCTTATTGTTAGAGATTTTAAAAATCTCTGTGGAGAAGGGTATACACTTTGATGTTGATTGTTTTTCTGTTTTGGTCTTATATGGGGTGATGGTATGTGTAAAATAAAATGAATTTTATTATTATAGCAGTTATGAGAACAGAATTTGTAGATGCTGAAAAGACCTTCAATGATATAGAATGGGACTGTCTGTGGGTGCTTAGAACATATGGGTTTAGAGAGATAGTTAATTCAACTGATAAAAATTTTATATGCAAAACCCCTTGGTGGTGATGCTTTCAGGCACCAAATGTTCTGCATGATTCTTTATTTCCAATGGCACTCATCAGGGGTGCCCTCTCTCCCCGCTGTTGTTTGCCAGTTTCATTAGAGCCCCTCACACAAACACTCTGCCAATCTGTTGATACTTTGGGACTATAAGTATTAAAACATGCAGCATCACGTCTTAGTTTATGCTGATGATATTTTCTTATTTTTAAATGAGATCATACTTTTGTGATATACAAGTATCTGGGTTTGAATTGTCCTGCTGCACTTCACTGACATAATTTTACCTGTAAACATACTCATTGTTAAGCATTTTATATATATTACCTATAATTACATACCATATAATATAACGCAAATGATTGCACTCTCCACATTATATTTTCCACTTTTTACCCGCCTACAGTATGCACAGTACAATTTAAAATTCCTCATAAATTGTGTGGTAGGTACATTTCTGTGGAAAGGGATATGATTAAGCGTCAAACCCCTTACAATGTATACTTATGGGGCTAATCTGCTATCTGTGCTATCTGGAACAGGGACATAGCTCTTTTAGCTGAGACCATTTAATGCGGGATACAGCTTGGAATATCATCAGTTTGGTTTCTAAAAACCTTGATCATTAACTGATCCGTATTAATTTTATTCATAGAAATTACTTGACTACTAAGAGACATTCCATAATGGAACTCCCCCAATACTGACTCCCTAAAGTGTACTCGCTGTCCTCAGAAAGTGACAGGCACCTTTTTATTTAATGTGGGAGTGCTCAGATATGCCTATGCCCTTGAGTGGGTCTCAACAAATTTACTATTCTGGGGAGAAATATTCCTTTTTCTCATGCCTTTCTTTTGTTGAATAGTAACTCATCACTTGATTAGTCTGTCAGAATAAGAATTTGTGAACTGTCAATACTGCTTCTTTTGATGTACAGTAGTTTATACAGAGCTTTCCTTAGCATGTGTCCATGATTTAGAGGGTCCAAGTCTGGGAAACTATTAATGAATCCTCCTTAAACATACTATCTTATGATGAGTTTAGGGTTCGCTTTAGGTTAGAAAGAGAGAGGTGAGATGTGGCCAGAGATGGTATGCTACAGGCAAGGGATGTCAGAATAAGGAATTATTGCTCATTTTATTGATTTTTTAAGGTGTGTATAGTGGGAGTACACCTGGAGAGGGCTTGAGGAATAGAGGAAGGGGGGTAGGAGAAACCGTTATTATTTTTTATTACTATGTTACTATATTGTCTTGTTTCCTAGGAATTTGATCAAACAAAAGAAAAAGCATAGTCTATACTGAATACAAAAGGAATCTTAGTGCAGATGGAAAGGAAATTATGCTGCATAATGATTTTAACATAAATGTTAACATGACAAAAGCATTTTGAATTATCAATTCATGTGGGGACTTTAAAGGTGGACTTTGCTGAATTAAATCAGCAATGGATTGGTCATTATAAACCTGCAGGGAAAAGGAAGCTTAAAGCTGTACTCACTTAGGAAATGATTAGATTCATGTAACAAGCCAACTATGCATTTTCATGTAAAAGAAAATGAAAGAATGAACTAATATGTGTTGTTAAACTGTTTTGAGTATATGTATGCTAAATGTTAATGATTCCCATAGTCATGCTCATGGTAATAATTTAGGACTCATTGCTAGCAGATTGGCTTTAAAGTGCTTTTTATTTTTCACTATTCAACTGATAAATTGCTTTAAATAGTCAATTAAATATTTTATTGTTATATTAAGTACTTGCCTTGGAAAGTACATTTTTATGTTTGCTTTGTGTATATACAATGACTTGAAAAAGCACACTCTTGCACAGTTTTTGCTTTAAAGCTTGCAGTCATGACCCTGTAAAGTAGCAAATAATATTTGGTGTATAATGTAAACAATCTAATAGTATGTAATCCTAATTCAAAACTAAAAACAAAAAGAAAGAAGAAAATAGACAACTTGAAAGATTGGAAAAATTTTGACAAATATACCTTTGTACAGTGAATTTCAAGAACAGATTCAGCCACATCTCAGGGATGAAGTTGTATCAAGGCACAGATCAGGAGATGGTATAAACAATTCTAAAGACATTTTCATATCTCTTTACCTAAATCAAACTGTCCCTCCAAACTGAGCAGCCAACTGGTTAGGGATGCAATAATATGGCAAATGGCAACTTTTGGAAGAGGTAGGACAAAGGGATTGTATGGAACTGAAAACAATCATCTTAAATACATGTGGTTTACAACAAAGAACATGGTAGAATATTGCAAAAGGTTTTGTGGTCAGGACAAAACTGGAACTTTTTAGTTTAAATGCAAAGCGTTACATCTGACTCAAACTAAACATAGTGCACGGTGTCGGCATTAAATTAATTCTGTTTCTCATCATCAGGCACTGGAAAGCTTGTTAAGACTGATCGGGAGATGGAGATGGAGAAAAGTGGAGTCAAATCTTAAAAAAACGTCTTCAAGTCTAGAACTGGGACATACATTCACCTTTCAGCAGGCCAGTGACCCAAGGCATAAGGTCAAAGCCAAACTGGAGTGCCTTAGGAATAAAAAAAGTAAAAGTCATTGCATGGCCCATTCAGAGAGCTGGCCTGAATCCTATTGAGAATCTGTAGAAAGACATGTATACTGTCTATGAGCCATCCAGAGCAACTTGAGAGAGCTTGAGCAAATCTGACAAAAAGAACTGGCAAAAACTACACCATGCCAGTGTGTAAAGTTGGTAGAGACTTTAGTTGCTGCCAAAGATAGTTCCAACAAATATTCAGTTCACAGTTCTGAATAATTATGCAATCAACATGTTTAATTTTTTTTGTACTTTTTTTGCTGACATTTACTGTGACTTATCTTACCCCTTTAAAGTCTTCATTCTGAACATTTTGGTTTTGAACAAAATATGGAATTAAAAAAATAATTAGGCATAATTTACAGTATACTGCACTTTTACAAAATGAGACTTGATAAGGGGAGTGAATACTTTTACAAGGTACTATAAGTTAAATTGTGAAATGAAAACATAATGAAAACACAAACAAGGTAAAAGAGGCAAAAAATGTTAGCAGCTACAGTATCTGTCACTTAAAAAAGTCAGCACCATGTGCAGTGATTTGCTCAAAAGTAGACACATTTATGTTTTCCTACATCATCTAAAAGTAAAACAAACATCTAAAAGTATTCAAACAGGTAGAATGCTTTTTAAGAGAAATTGTAATTTGATCAAGAATTTAATTTAACAATATCTGTAAATATTTGTTTTTTCTTGTGTGGTGCTGCACCAAAATCCTTTGTCTTTTTTTATTTCCTGTTTTAAAATAATATGAGTTTATATGGAGAATAATTTTAGATTTCCACTATAACACAAATTATCTGTGCACTAGAGAGACATTATACAGATATTTAGGTGTGTGTTTGTCTAAGACCAGGCATGAAACCTGACACACAAACAAGGGAGTGATACTACCACAGCAATGACAAATGCATTTATATTCAGAAAGCAACAGAAATCATTCAGATATACTGTATATTGTAATACAAATGGGGCATTAACCTCTGCAGGTGTACAAAATGATTTTTTTTTTGCACGTTTTGCACAAATACATTTTTTATTTCTTTAATTTTAGCAGCCTGTTCACATTTAATTTATGACATATTATTTGGGTAGATAATAATAAGTGGAAGATCCATAAAAAATATTTGAAATAAAAGGGTATGAGTGACCTTGGGGCTTTCCAGCTAAAATAAACAGAAATCTGAGCAGCAGGTCTGTGTAGAGTTCCACTTGGCCCAAAAATCCCCAGACACTTTGAAACAGAACAACACTAATTTAGTAATGCTTTTGCAGTCAATTTAGACAGGATTTCATTTCAGGGCAACTTTAAGATCCTATTCCATCTCAAGGTGTCTGGAGAATTTTGGGCCAGGTGGCAATTGTTGTCTGTGGCAAGTACCAGGCTATCCTGCAGGAAATGGAGCAGGACAGCCTTGAGGAAATCACTTCTCATTTAGTACATCTTTGGCTGATATGTGGGGTTAAATGAGCCACAAGCTTCCTACTTTTATAAAACTCTTCTCTGCCATGATTAAGGGAAAAGTAAAAACAGATACTGTAAGTTTGGTTTGCATTGGTTTGGAATTGAAAATAAATAAATAAAGGTTGCGGGTGTGAAAACCAAAAAGATAAGAAGAAAACTTGATCTTTGGTTTGTGTATGTGTCAAGAACCAACACAGACATGCACAGTTATAAAATTGAATACAGTGGATAGAATTGTTCTTAGGTATAGGGTATTACTTTATGTTATGAATAACTCATATATTCCTTACAAGAATCCACAAAAAGAAAGAAAAAACATACAGTAGTATAGCTTTTTTGTAGATGATTGAATCTGTATTCAGCAAATCACAATCCAATTCACTGGCTTGCATCTCTGAAACATAACGGGGTTCACTGGGTATCTGTGAAAAGGCCACTGCTGTTGGAATAATGCTGTCAACAGACCACAATACCTATTATCTTGTCTTGTGTTCGCAGATCAGTGTTCCCTGCGGAAGCAGACTCAAGCTCAACCACATTACACCTTTCATTCTCATGAACTTCCTATATATGAACAGTTTCTTACAGAATCTAATTGCTTCTTAAAAACTGGATAGAATAGCTGATTGAACTATGCATTAGTAAGAAAATCCATATTCTAACTATAATTAGAATATAATTAGAGTATAATTTGTACAGGAATAAAAATAAGGAGCAGAAAAAATAATTTTCTTTGGGATTTTTGAAATCATTAAATCTTTTGAATTTTAAGTATATAAATGAATAACTGTAGTCTGAGCTTTTGTCTGAGATATACAAGGAAGGGATAGATAAAAGGTCATCATTGCATGTTAAAATATAAAACATAAAGTTATGATTTTCTATACATCATTTTGACAATATTTCAGGGCCATACTGAAACAATTATGAGTTACATAAGATGAATATCAATTAGCTACAGACTTGCAATGGGTTGAATGTACATGATGAGTGGTGGTCTCAGTTAGGGAAAGAGTGCTGACCAGGTATACAGTGGGTATCCTTAATCAAAGCAAAGACTGAAATGAGAAATTTGAATCATTGGTATTTTTCACTGGAATAGCTACTTAGTTATTAGTGAAACAGTACTGTAACACATTTATGTGATGATATAGGTATGTCCAGGACAATGACTTTCCAAAGTAGAAAAACAGAATTTTAGCTGGATGTGTTTCAGTATCTATTAAAATATCATTCTAAAACAGGAAGGAACCTGCACTAATTGTCACGATCCATCATAATCTTTCACTTAACTGTCCTAAACGCTGGCACATTCCCACGACACCAGCCCGATCCAATTCTCGTAAATGACAGCGAATTAAATAATCATCCAATCACGCCTCTTGTCTTTCACCGCACGTGCTATTTATACCTTCCTCAAACCACATTTCATTGCTTGGAATTAAACAGCCTGCTGTTCTCCTAGCTCATCTATCCTTTTCAAAACCTTTCTAAGGAAATCTTCTTGCCTCAGTCTTTTGGATACCGACACTCAGCCTACCTTACCAACACCGACCTTGCCCAACCCAATTGTTTTTGTTCGAGACCTGCATAGGGTTCTTCGGTTTGCACCGTGACACTAATGACAGATAATTAAAGAGGGATGTTTTTTACATTGTTTTATTAATGGCTACAAACAAGAGGAGGACATTCGGCCCGTCTGGCACCTTTGGTAGTTAGTAGCTACTATTTATTGAAAGAAAAACGGTTTCAACAACATGGCTTGCTAGCTTGATCCATATGCTGACAATCCTTTGGGTTTGAAGTATCACCTGATCTTGGTTTTAAATACACCTTTATGTAGTTTCCACTTGTGCCCTTTGGTTTTACCGTTCACTTTGAAGAAATCTGCTGATTTAACATTTTCAATCACTATGAGAATTTTAAATGCTTGTATCAGGTCCAATCGTAGTCATTTTTATTCATGAAAAGATTGGTTATGTCTGTCTTTCAGTGTAAGCCCTTCACTTAATCTCCAGAATATATGTACTATATATGCTCTTATATGGAGGAAGTCCAGAGCAACAGTATCTTTTATATAACATGGTGATGCAATATTTGAAATAAGACCTTTCAAGTGTATTGTAATGCCCTCGCCTGGTGGTGAGGAGGAAGCGGCCCTAGGCGCTCGTAGTACCGCTGGGCATGTTGGGAGTGGTAGCCGGGAAGAGTCTGAGGGTCAGCACAATGACCAGCGGCTGACCCTACCTGTGTAAATAATGTCCTATTAATTCTAGTGCCCTGTGTAGTCCTGTAAAAGTATAGTGTGTTGTTAGGTAATTACCACCCTAAATGTGTGTACGTGTTCCGTCAGTCTCCTCATGTGTGTGTAGATCCTGTGTTTGGTTTTGGTGTGGTTGTTAAATAAAGTCAGTGCTTGGTTAATCGCGTCTCCACTGTTCTTTAGTTCTGAAAAAGAACCTGCAAACGCTACATTGGTGTCAGAAGCGGGCAGAATGAACAACTCGTGGCAGACACTGCCCGATTCTGTAAAGCGCCGGCTGACGCAGAACCCATCGGCGGCGCACATAGGGAGCCTGAGCAACTCCTGGGTGCGACAGGTGGCCACAGCCCTTACCAGGGCTACCCAGTAGTGGTCCTGCCAGTAGAATTGGGGCGGCCGTCCCGGAGAGAGGATGCCCTCCCTGCCGGAGCCGATCAACGATTCCCACACCCATCGGCGCGGGTGCGACCAGGTCGCTACGATGGTGAAGCGCCTTGGGAGACCTATGAGACGCAGTTCCAGCTCGCGGCCCGGATGAATGGCTGGAGCCTGGCAGAGATGGCCGGCCACCTGGCAGCGGCGCTGGAAGGAGCGGCCTGCCAGGTGCTCCTGGACGTCCCGGAGGAGGACAGAGGCGACTACACGGCGCTGGCAGCAGCCCTCCAGCTGCGCTTCGGTGTAGAGGAGGCGCCGGACTTGATGCGGGAGAGGCTGGCCCTGTGGCGGCGCCGACCGGGAGAGCGACTGGGCCCTGTCGCCGCGGATGTCATGTTCCTCGCCCGCCGAGGATACCCAACTTTCCCCCGGGAGGCGCAGCGGGAGATGGCTCTCCAGGCCTTTCTCAAGGCCCTCTCACCCGAGGAGCTGCGGCGCCACGTGCAACTGGCCGCGCCAACATCGCTGGAGCAGGCCTTGGCCCTTGCTACACGGGCTGAGGCAGTGTTCGGGGTGACTGGAAGCGCCAGCAGACGCAGTGCGCCCTGCCGGCTGACCGAGGCGGCGACGGAGGAATCCAGCGAGGGGGAAGAGGAACCAGCCCGGGCAGCAACCGCCACGGAACAGCCCTGCACGCTGATTTGCAACCGCTGCGGGAAGAGAGGACACCGAGCCCGGTTCTGCCGGGCACCCGAACCTCGCTCTCCCCGATCTGCGTCGGGAAACGGGAACGGGGCGGCTCAGTGCGGGGAAGGCCGCCCTTGAACACCTCAACCCCCGCTCCGGAGAGCGCTGTAAAAACCGGTGCCCCTCACGCCACCGTGGGGCGAGTCGGCTGTAGCCGGGGCCTGTACCTCCACTGCCGAATCGAGGACCAACCCTGCCTGGCCCTACTCGATACCGGTTCATCGGTAACCCTACTCCAGCCGGGCGTCCTCCCCGACACCGAGGGCACCAACCCCCAGGATGGGAGGCCTCCAGCCTGCGGCTGAGGACCATGACGGGACAGCTTGCTGCAGTCCGGGGGAAACCGGTGCTTGCCTTCCGTCTCGGTGCAGCGACGGTGCGCCACCCCTGCTACCTTGCACCCATCCAGGAGGACTGCATTCTGGGGCTGGACCTATTGCAGCGAGTGGGGGCCAGTTTGGCCTTGGACCGGCAGGTGTTGGTGTGGCAGGGGGAGCGACTGCACCTGGTGGAGGGCAGGTCCGGCGAAGGCCGAGGGACGCGGGCTTGCCAGAGCCGGGGGAACAAGAGGCGGCGGCGGCGGCGGCAGCGTCAGTCGCCGGGGCAGACCAGGCCTGCGAGCCGGGGAGCGAGCGTGCCGGATCCTGCCCCTGAGTCGGCCGGGGGGCCAGACAAGGCGGCAGCGGGGGCCGAGCGTTGCGTGGAAGCGAGGCGTGCCGTTGAGGACCTCTTCCAGCGGAGCTGCGAGGGCCTCGATCAGGACCAACGGCAGCGGCTCCAGGAGCTACTAGCCCAGAACGAAGACCTCTTTGCGGCGAGAGATGAGGACTGCACCCGCACTGCCCTGGTCCAACACGAGATCAACACCGGCGACGCTCGGCCCACCGGGACGCGTGGTCCACGCCAAGCGGACCGCCGCCGAGGAAAAGATCCGGGAGATGGCCGCAGCAGGGGTGATTGAGCCCTCCGTGAGCCCGTGGTCGGCGCCAGCCGTACTGGTAAAAAAAAAAGTTCTGCTCGTGGAAGTTCTGCGTCAACTACCGCAAGCTGAACGAGGTCACCCGGAAAGATTCCTACCCCCTGCCGAGGATAGATGACGCCCTGGACTACATCACCGGGTCGACCTGGTTCAGCTCTCTGGACCTCCGCTGCGGCTACTGGCAGGTACCGCTTGCTCCCGATGCTCGCCCGAAGACGGCCTTTTCCATCGGCCAGGGCCTCTGGTAGTTTACTGTCATGCCTTTTGGCCTGTGCAATGCCCCGGCGACGTTCGAGAGGCTGATGGAGAGGGTGCTGGCATCGGTCCCGCGGAACCAGTGTGTGTTGTATCTGGACGATCTGCTGGTTCATGCACGGAGTTTCGACCAGGCCTTGACGAACCTCCAGGCGGTGCTGGCCTGCATCCGCCGTGCTGGCCTGAGGCTCAACCCCCACAAGTGCGAGCTCCTGCAGCGGGAGGTGACCTTCCTGGGACATGTTGTTGGACCGCGAGGGGTGGCTACGGACCCAGGTAAGGTCGCCGCAGTGAGGTGCTGGCCGACTCCACGCACCGTCGTGGATCTCCGCAGCTTTCTGGGGTTGGCCTCGTACTATTGGAGGTTCGTCCGGGACTTTGCCAGCATCGCTGCCCCGCTGCACCGCCTCACCGACAAGGGCCGCCATTTTGACTGGGACTCGGGCTGTGAGACTGCCTTCGGCCGGTTGCGTGAAGCTCTTGTGGGGGCCCCCGTGCTGGCCTACCCCGACCCGCGGTTGCCGTATGTTCTCGACACCGACGCGAGTGACTCGGGGGTGGGTGCGGTGTTGGCGCAGGAGGGGCCAGATGGGGAGCGCGTGGTGGCCTACTATAGTCGGGCTTTGACTAGGCCTGAGCGGAACTACTGCGTGACCCGTCGCGAGCTGCTGGCGGTGATGGCGGCGGTCCACCACTTCAGGCCGTACCTGTTCGGGACCCGGTTCCGGTTGAGGACCGACCATGCGTCCCTCACCTGGCTGCTCCACTTTAAGGAGCCAGAGGGGCAGATGGCGCGATGGATAGAGATCCTGCAGGAGTACGACTTCACTGTCGTGCACCGTGCGGGGTCTCGCCATCTCAATGCCGATGCTCTCTCACGGCGCCCCTGCGAGGCCGCGGACTGCCATCACTGCGCCCGGCGGGAGCAGCGTGAGGAGGCTGTCCGCACCATGGCGGGGATGAGCACCGCGGCCACGGCCCGGGAGGGGCCGCTGGGGGTGGGCCTGCCAGACCTGGTGCAGCATCAGGCAGCTGATCCTGACGTGGGGCTGGTGCTCCGCTGGAGGGCAGCAGGAGTGCGGCCTACGCGAGAGGAGCTCGCCCCACACTCGAAGTCCGTCAAGGCCCTCTGCGCCCTGTGGGAGGCCTTGGAGGTAAAGGACGGGGTGCTGCGCCGGGGGTGGCGGTTACCCTCCAGTGGCGAGGTACGGTGGCAGCTGGTGGTGCCTCGGTCGCTCCGCGGGGCGATGCTCCGAGCGGTGCACGGCCAGCCGGGTGTGGGGCACTTCGGCGGTAAAAAAACCCTGCAGCGTCTCCGAGGCCATTTTTATTGGGGTCTTTGCCACCGGGACGTGGAGCGGTACTGCCGAACGTGTGCAGTGTGCATGGTGCAGAAGGGTCCCCCCGAGCGCTCTCGGGCCCCCCTCCAACAACACCAGGTGGGGGCTCCTATGGAGCGGGTGGGAGTGGACGTTTTGGGCCCTTTTCCGCGCACCGAGGCCGGGAACCGCTACGTCTTGGTGGCCATGGATTACTTTACGAAGTGGCCGGAGGCCTACGCCGTCCCGGACCAGAGTGCCCCCACGGTGGCCGATGCACTGCTGGAGGGGATGTTTGCCAGGCTGGGGGCGCCGGATGAGTTACACAGTGACCAGGGGCGTAACTTCGAGACCCAGAGTGTGCCAGCGCCTGGGGATTACTAAGACGCGGACCACCCCGCTGCATCCCCAGAGCGACGGGTTGGTAGAGCGGTTTAATCGGACGCTCGCCACCCAGCTGGCCACCCTGGTGTCCTGGCACCAATGGGACTGGGACCGCCACCTCCCCCTTGCGCTCTGGGCGTACAGGACCGCGGTCCAGGAATCCACCGGGTGCACCCCGGCCTCGCTCATGCTGGGCCGGGAAATGCGAACACCGGTGGACCTGGTCTTCGGCCCGCCGCCCGGAGACGGGTCGGCACCACCGGCTGGACCGGACTACGAGTGGGACCTGCAGCAGCGGATGCAGCGGGTGCACAGCTTTGCACGGACCCACCTGACACAGGCGGGGGTCCGGCAGAAGCGGTACTACGACCTGCGCTGCAGGGGGCCTGCCTTCCAGCCCGGGGACTCGGTTTGGGTGTACAACCCGCGCCGCCGCAAAGGCCTCAGCCCTAAGCTGGCGCCGTCGTGGGAGGGGCCCGCTGAGGTACTCGGGGTGGTGGGCGAGGTCTGCTACCGTGTCCGGTTGCGAACACGGGGGAGAGTGGTGGTCCTGCACCGAGACCACCTGGCCATCTACCGGGCCCGGGAGGAGGAGCCGTGTGGGGAGGCTCTAGAGGAGCAGCCGGGGCCGGAGCCGGCCGATAGTGGGGCGTCCGTGGATCGCCAGCTGTCACCGCGGCGCAGCGGCCGCTCACGCAGGGTTCCGCAGCAGTTGGCCGAATACGAGTACAGCCTGAGGGGGTGTTCGACGTCGGCGAGATGCCAGACGCTTCAGGTGGGGGCAGTGTAACGCCCTCGCCTGGTGGTGAGGAGGAAGCACCCATAGGTGCTCGTAGTACCGCTGGGCATGTTGGGAGTGGTAGCCGGGAAGAGTCTGAAGGTCAGCACGATTGACCCTACCTGTGTAAATAATGTCCTAGTAATTCTAGTGCCCTGTGTAGTCCTGTAAAAGTAAAGTGTGTTGTTAGGTAATTACCACCCTAAATGTGTGTACGTGTTCCGTCAGTCTCCTCATGTGTGTGTAGATCCTGTGTTTGGTTTTGGTGTGGTTGTTAAATAAAGTCAGTGCTTGGTTAATCGCGTCTCCACTGTTCTTTAGTTCTGAAAATGAACCTGCAAACGCTACAGTATTATACAGTTACAACATTACATCCCTTTGACTTAAATTCTACTCTTCTAACTACTGCATATATCCTCACATTTTGTTTGTCTTTTTAATTGATTCCTCACATTATATTGAAGATGTAAACAATACTGTATATCAACGTGAACACTGGAATGTCTTTTTCATAGCTCTTCTAGCTCAGGGTTTCCTATTTAGGATTCATGTTTTGATAACCTACCATAAATGCAATATCCTGCACT
Organism: Lepisosteus oculatus; assembly: GCF_040954835.1. Taxonomy (NCBI): domain Eukaryota; kingdom Metazoa; phylum Chordata; class Actinopteri; order Semionotiformes; family Lepisosteidae; genus Lepisosteus; species Lepisosteus oculatus. Next base: position 39,159,245 of record NC_090696.1, on the reverse strand, counting down.
TGTCTACATTAAACTTTGTATGCCAAAGTCTTGTGGATATTATTTATATTCTTTCCTTCGAACTGAACCACATGCACATCCTTGATATAACCATTTGGTCAACATCAGAATTTTAGACATCTATCGTCATGGTCAATATTCATAACTTTCACATCTATTAAAGAAATGAAAAATGGACAGAAATCAAAGATTGATTAGTATTACCTTGTTTTAATTTTACAGATTATTTCATATAATACTGTAAATTATTGTATACAAATACAGTAACTAGAGAGATTATTCCTGATATTATGACCATGGTATGAAAATGCTTTCATATGGTTTGTTTTATATTTTAAAATAAAAAAGTATACTTAAAAGCAGACTTTAGCTAATTTCTTATTTAAGAAGGACATTGGGGTAATATTTAACAAATTCTTCAAATTAATAATAATTAACAATATAATTCAGTTATAAACAGCCTAAACTGCCTGAAATCTCATTAAATTAAAACACATTAAATCAGAATTTATTTTATGTTTATTTACACACATGGTACCCACGAAAGGAAAGATGCAGTTGAGTAGTAGAAGGTTGTCTTGGTGTGGATTTACTTTCAGTCTGATGTGCCAGTCAATGTTTAGAAGACATCTCTGTGATGTCAATATAGAGTTCAATTTTGAGCAGTCTTTTTCCTCTTGAAGTTGTTTTCCTCTTTAGCTACCAAATGTATTTGTGTTCTGTCTTTGTTTCATTTCTGAAACTAATAAAAATAGCTGTTTATTTGGCAAAAACATTCTCACATAATAAAGTTTGCATCTGTGTACTGTACTGTATGTCCATCAGGGGAAGGTATTCTCACATGTTCCAGCTTTCAAACAGATGACCAGTGTTCACCGACTTTTTGTTTGGCTCTTAAAAATGTTGTCATTAGGAAATCTAAATCTTCTAGACTAGACTTCTCAATTGAGTCACCTTCCTGCAGATGGCTATCCAAAGAATTGATACAGGCCTCCATTTACTAGCAGAATCCAAAGAACTAGCCTTTCACCTTTCAGGGCTTGACTTTGAATGTGAATTAGATCAGATTTAGTGGCCTTCAGTGGGAGGTAGATCACATCACAAAACAGCTGCTCCGGACAGGGCTGACTGAATGCCACTGTTGACCTTGAGAGACACAAATGAGATGCATTGGCTTAACTTTGTGAAGAGTCTGCCTCCAGGCATGATGGCATGTTGAAGTCATTGTCCTTCATTCTCTGTGATCACTAAAACTCACAACAGGCAATGCAGCTGGAATAAATATACTAATAAATATTCTTCAGATCATTATTTTACCTCTTTAAACCTTTCAAGTAGAAACACTTTTTGTTTACTATCAACATATTATGACTTTAGCCATTCTACCTCCATTCTACTTTGGGGAAAAAAACAACAAATCTTGGTTAAGTTTTAAAAACTTTTTTATTTGTTTAAGGGAATCATTTAGCCAGAGGAGAGGAAAACATCTAATTAAAGTTTTGTACAAACTATGATGTCTCCATATAAATGATTATTCTAATGTTGATGTCTGTAAAAATGCTAACATCTGCATCCATTTAACCTACATTTTTTTTGCTTAATTGATGACATGCAGCTGCTGGACTGCAACCAGAATAATTCATTTTATGAATGATACATTTCTGGTAATGTGCCAGAGTCAGCTATTTATATTAGTACATGGTAAATTGAACATATCTTTCCAGAGAGTTATTGGTTTGTTGAAGGCTGAAACACAGCTGCCTGTAAAACAGAAATACGCCTTAATCACTCACAATGAGCCATGTGCACTGCTGGTAAAACCTCAAAGGTGACAAAATGTCTCTGCTCTGTCAGTTCTATGTTTTTTCAAAGCCTTTGTGCTCAGTGATGAATTTGTGAAAAAATGTGTAGTGAGATTTTTCTATTATGGATGAAGACTAGGGCAGTGTTGTGGCACAGTGGTTGGCACTGCTGTCTCTCAGTGCTGGGGCCCTGGGTTTTCCTGGGGTGCTAACATGAGTGGAGGTTGTATGTTCTCCCTTCATTTGTGTAAGTTTCTTCCAGGTGCTCTGGTTTCCACCCACAGTCCAAACATATTCTGGTAGTTTAAACAGCACGGGAAAACTGGCAATGGTGTGAGTGTGCGTGCACTGTAATGGACTGGCATCCCGTTCAGTGTATATCACACCCTGCACCTGTTGCTTGCCAGGATAGGTTCCCTAACGAGCTGTATTGGATAAAGCAGTTAAAAAATGAAAGTTGTGTCTCTACTTGAGATAAAACAAAGTTTAAATTTGGATCAGTTAAACAAAGGATGCTTGTAAATATGACATATTGCAAAAATTGTGACACAAAGAAATACAGTACATAAATAAGTCATACTTAGTTGTTACAACTTTATTTTGGACACCTGCACCTGCAAGTTGTGTAAAGGTTGATGCCCTATTGGTATTTTATCTAAATGATTTCCAAATGTAAATGTACTGTATTTGAGATTGCTGTGGTATTGTCACCCCCTTGTTTATATGTTTAATTTCATGCACACCTGTTCTGCTATATTTTTGTGTAATGTCTCTCTAATGCACAAGCAGACCATACCCGCTTAAACAGAACCAAGAACCTGACTTTACATAGAATACAAACAGAATCTAGATGAACTTAAAATAACATTATATTCAAATTATTATCTACTGTATATAAATGCCAAATGTTGTGATGAATATTTACTTAATCAAAGTGCTGTGTAGAAAAACCACCATGCCTGGTTTCAGTTGGTCTTTTCATTCCTGTAAAACAAGTCCTGATGAAATGTCTTGAATGGAGCACTAGTTGCTGGTATTCAGATTTCAAGCTTTTCAGATTCAAGCATATGGTGCTTGAAAGTGAGATGTAAAACACAAATATCTCCCAAAAAATGGGAGACATTTAAATTTCAGTGAAAATGCAAATTCCTTGCTTAAACTGCTGTGAGCTAGAAATGTTTAAGACCACCTGACAATCTTAAAAAGCAATGTCAAAGATTTTGGAGCTTCCAGGGCCACTGGTGCTTCACTGAAATGTTAGAGAAGAGGCAGACTTCCATGGCTCCCAAAACTAAAATCATTGCAGTGATTTTCTTTCTTAATCTCCATCAGCATCATACAGAAGTCCTCATTCTGGGAATAGGTTGATTCCAGCATTGTATAAAGAGTGTTCCAACACATTTTGACAGATGCATTTAAAGTCTTCTGGAGCCAACTCCACTCAAATGACTACTGTATATAATAGCTGGCTGCATTTTCTATATAGACATCCCTAATAAACTGTCCTACTTAATTGATCACATTGTTCTGAAGCATCCAAGTGTTGTTGACCTAGTGTACAGTCATTAAAGTATCTGGATTTGCAGTGATTGCCTATTCTTGTATTCAATGTAATAGCTTTTTTGTTTTTTTTTAAGTTTTTAAGTTAAGGAACAATAAATTCTTATTTTTGTTGATAGGGATTTGGGGATTTTGAATCCTTTCCCTTTTCAAGACTAAAATGATTCATTTCCTTTAAACTGTCAGTGTGGGATAATCCTTGGAACCAATGAAGAGGCCTGGTTACTCGTATCTAGCACTTAGTTTATACATCACAGGGTATCAGAGTGTAAGGTGAACAAGTACAAGGGGTGACAGAGGCACTGCAACACTATTTTCGAAACATTTTCACTCTCATGGACCTGTCTTTGGGTCCATAGAGTTTCAGAATCTGTATGATCTCCCTCTAGCCTATACCGTGTATGTAACAGGACTCAGAGTTAATATCTTACAGAGGTGAAGCCCCGCTCTTTAAACACAGAGAGGTATTTGGCACGGCCACATTTGCATCTGTCTAGGAAGTAGTGCTGTATCTGCTTTGAGCCCTTGAGCCCCATATCAGTCCTATTAAATTTCTTATAATTATTTTAATGCTCAAAAACATAAGTGGGTTTAGGATGTTTAGCATATTTGTAGGATGTGTGTAAAAATGTTGGGATGGTGAATATTTGTTTTGATTGATCACTGACAATGGACTGCACTAAAGGGAAGTCTTCAGTTTTCTCTAAATCTTAGATGGGGCTAAAAGCACTTTAAATTGAGAATATTCTACAGTGCCTTCCTGAGTACCCGTCACTGTTTTTTTTACATCTGGAGCAGAGAAAGGCATGCTACCAACTCTTTAGCCAGTTTCATGCCAAATGTTTTCTCTGAACTGAGGGAGCTTACTCTTTGTGCATGTTGTGCAACTGATATTCATTTTCTCCATAATTAGCCATGGTTGTTTGATCTGATGAAATTCAGTTTTTCAGTAGTCTAAACAATCGGAAGCATTTGAGTTTCTTTACCAAGATTAATATCCTCTTTACTTGTTGAATCATCTGGCACATACTGCTCCTCAGTTTACACAACCGTGCTTTTAGCCAGAGCATTATCATTGGTCACAGCCACATCAGTAGCACAACTACCACCTGCATATTTGACTGACTTTTAGCCACTTTTAAGTGAAGAGGATGGCACATTCAAAAATAAAGAGGGCTGCATTTAAATTATTTTAAAATATGTATTTTAATGTTTTTTGTGTATACCCACGTGCTGCTTCACTTGCACCCCAAATGTAATCAATGCTACAATGTCCACTTGCAGCTTGTTAGCACTGCAGCAAAACATAAAGCTCTGCATCCTGTTCCATTTTTATATTTCAAATCTATTGTTATGTTTTTAAATTTTTAACACACGCTACGTTTTCGTTAGTGGTCCTAAAGCTCAAACAAAAATTGAAAGATGACAGACTTCTGCGCTGGTGAGCTTAATTTGCTTAACATAAATTAATCACAGATCTTCTCTGGACTGACAGGTTATGACCAGCAAGACTGAATTAAGATGGAAATCAGACAATGTTGTTTGGAGATGTTGTTGGAATTTTCACTAGCAAGTGCCTCTATTGTGGCTCATCTGAATAACAGATCCTCAAAACAGTTGCTGCCCACCCAACCACGCTTAGAAATTCCTCTAACATAAGGAATTACAGAGTTGATCCAGTAAAAACAGAGTCTATATGTTTAGAAAGATGACACCTAAAGGGGCTCCACCAACAGAAGGCTATTGCAAGTCATGGCATTGACTAGGAATCAAGATCAGGGAGGATTGAACCTCTAATAGGCAAGCAAGGAGGCATTACTTTATGAATATCATTTCCAACAATCTCTCCAAAGTGTCACCGATCAAGTACAGAGAAACATGATCATGAACCCTTTTAGGCAGAGGTAATGCTGGCTTGAGAACAGAACACATTTAAGTGATGATATGGATGCAATAGGTGGGCTCTGATGGTCCATCGCAGGAGAAACTGTGGTGAGCTCCTCAGCAGGGATGTGTGCTCATGCAATATTGTCGCCTCGATGGGAAGTGGTAGTGTTGATGGATCATTTAGCCTTGAGTAACGGCTATGTATAGTCCTATCTGGTGTTCTTGTATTTCTTTTATGGTTGTCCTGTGTTGGCCCCAGGGATTCTGAGCAAGCTTAGAAAAGAGGAAGATGACAGGGGATCATCTCATGACAGATGACAGGGGAATAGAGCTCATTTATATCTAAATATGTGCTTTTTTACTTTAAACAGAAGTTTTAAAATAAATATACTGTGCCCTGGCTGGCAACATGACACTGGTAAGAACATTTAATTGAATCTATGTGATTTTTAAAGCTTAGAGCAGTTGTTCTTAAACATTTTGGACCAATTACCACCCCTGATCAAACCAAAGCATCCAAGTACCACCTTCAAGTCATCTTCTCATAGGAACCACAGAAAATCTCAATGACCAACATGAGCGTACACACACACACATGTAATAAAAATAGCACTGAGCACTTACCAATTCAGTGAGAGGGGTGAGCCTGTTTAGTCGAGCAAAGCCTTGCAATATCAGGGACAAGGGCAGTGAGCTTCAAATGCAGATCTGGCTCAGTGTCCATTTTATTGCGGTACTTTGTCTTTATTGCAGTGAGAGCAGGGAAGACTTTCTCACAAAGGTACAGTAGGTAGTATCAAAAGTCATCATAAACCACACAGCTTTTAAATAAGAGGGCTGGGTATGTACTCTGTCTTTGGATCCAGAATTCCAACAGTGAGTGCTGTTTCAATTCTGACATCAAAGTCACATCAGATGATAACTTGAGCAACTTCTCTTGTTCAGCACAGGTCAGATCCTTGGGTATTCCTATGACATCAACAGTAAAGAGGTTTCTGGTCCACTCTGGTGTGGCCTCAACTGGAAAATACTGAGAACTGTTCTTCCAATGACAAGAGGTGCACTGCAATCACATCACAAACAACATATGTGTGCAGATAGTTCTCCAAAGTTGGGAAAGCAGAGACATCACTTAAATTGTTAAATTGGGGGCACATAAATTGTTAAAGAGAGCCCCCGCAGTCCCATATTCAGCTAATTCAAACATGAGAATATATCAGCCAGGTAGGCTAATTTTACCAGCCACATTACAAAGCAAACTGAACAGACAGTAATTCATTGATCGAACCTTGATACAATTCAGAACAGTTCACTGGCACTGGCTAACACAGATTTGAAATCCTCAGGCATTTTCTAGAGTGCCAAGCCGTCACATGTGGAGCAACCTCTCTAATTCATGCAACTACACCTCTGTGTCAGCTTGTCATCGCTTTGGTACCATCTGTACAAACTCTTACAGTACACATTTTTTCCAGTCGATGCCATTCTCTTTGATAAATTCATCCAGAAAATGAAATATGTGCTTTTCTGTAGTTCTTGTTGGTAGTGGCTTACAGAACAGAAAGTCCTCATGGGACATGCCCTCAAACTTATATCTAATGTAAACGAGCAAATTGGCTAAATCAACAACATCTACAGACTCATCAGTGAAAAGCATTATTGCTCATCTTAACGCGCTCTATCAGCGTGCTTTTGACATCATCCAACATATCAATTATTCTATGAGTGACTGTGTCATTCAAAAGGGGCAGCAGGTCGAGCTGTTTAGCAGCTTTTTCTCCACACAATACGTGTCAGTTCTTTTGCCAATGGTGAATAAAGTTCTTCACCAATAGTATGGGGCTTACCTGCTTTAGCAATCCGCAAGCTAGCATTTTCCCATAAAAGACAGTCAGGAGTCTGTCTCAGAAGTTAAAAGAACTTTTTATTTCATGCACACGGGAGCAAAACATGGAGATGCTTGGTGTATTTGTGTCTAAACCTAGAACAGTCCTTAAATATTTTTCTGTTATCTATCAAGCTTTCCAGTGCTTACATGATTGGCAGTGTTCCAAAATCACACACATTCTCCTGTCTCACCATTTGCTAAAGATAACAACTTTTAATGCAATTGGTCACTTACATTCATAGCACGCATTCCTATGCAATGGTATAGAATTACATAGTAGCTCTTGTGTCCACTCAAGTATTAGCTCTCGCTATATCATTGTAGCTAAGTACGTAGGCTGCGTATTTGACACATAAACTAATTTTATTAAAATAGAAAATATGAAATCCCGTCCCAATTTTCAACAAATTTCCAGGGTCATCTGGCCTACCACCTGGGGTCGCTGGTGGTACGCGTACCACTGTTTGAAAACCACGGACTTAGAACATGGGATTTAACATTGCATTCTTCTTATTTTTAAATTTAATTAACCAGCAATCACAAGTTATATTACAGTATATTAACTTGCCTGTACAAAAAGCTAGGATGTACAGATACTTTTCTGCTACTTAAAAAACATGGCAAATATATATTTTGACTTGTTGCCATACAACATGTGCATGATGAAGATTACATAGTCAAAATATTAAGGATTTTCATCCAATATAATTGTATTATTACTTCTATTTTTCAGCATTGAGTTAAACTCTGATTTCACCTTCATCTATATACATGTATCTCATCACATCCTTCTGTTGTTTTATGAAAATATCAGAATGTACTTATTAACAAAATGTAATAGTTTAATCCTTTCTATTGTTTTATCTCAAGACAAGAGAGGCATGTCAAAGTCTTGGACAAGCCAGCACCTGCTGCTTCTTTTAAAATGAAGACTGAAAAGAGAGGATTAGTCTCCCAAGAATCCAAGGAAAATCAGATATCAATACTGAGTATCCAAAACTATACTTCACAAAGTGGGGCGGTGAACACCAAGTCAAACACTGCATATTTAGTATGTTAAAGTGCAACAGTGTTGGAAACTCTTTTACATTTATTAATTAATTTCATTATTGTCATTATGGCGGTTATTGCTGTTATAGTTTTGTACAGTATGTTATTTATAAACACATTTGTCTCCTAAAATCAGCTCATTTAGGATTCTGGCAAAAAGATTCTAAAATGTTCTTTGCTGTTCAAGACGTTTTATGGAATATTTTCAGAACTCCAAGTTTTTCACCTGCAAATGTCTTTCACTTTGTTCCTGTATGTTCTTTTAGATTCTGTGTGACTAGCTGATATTTTGGTTAGGATTATGTGCAGTCTGATTTTAGTATATTAGAATAACATTTGAAAGTATAAAAAAATGTATACTATGAAACCTGTGGTAAAATAACAACTTTCACACCTTCTTCATATTCTGCTTTTGAAGGTTTTATAGACGCTATTCATTATAAAATAGTCATAGCAGATACAGCAACAAAAGTAATGGAAAATCACGTAGGATATTAAATAGGCAGGCATATACAGTAATTACAAGGAAAATTAGCCTTCTTGGAAAAACAACCAATTAATGAAAACATTTCTTTAAATTAATTGTATCACCCATATTTTAAATTAATTAAATGCATTTGTCTCTTTGGAGGTTCCTAATATATACAAAAAAATTGCTTATCTCATAAGTTTCATAAAATGAACTTCAGTCATATTTAAAAGGGTAATGGACTCATAATACAATGATGTCATAAATCTTAACAAGAGTGAAAGCTGAGGTCCATTATAACATGAACTAGATCTCACTGAAATCAGAACAAATCTCATTTTGTGGGGAAGCCCCCAAGGCTATAGACATGGCATAAATTTAAAATAAATCATTGTTTTTACAATGAAGAAAATAAAAAAGTACATAGAAAAGCAGATTATGCACACAGTCAGTGTGTAATAGCCCTTTCATCCAATTCTGAACACAAAATAACAGATACTGAATATTCCAAATGCAAAGCACATTGATCACAAATATCAGCGTAGTATATTCTTATAACATCACCCACAAATTGTAATGAGAAGAAGGTATTTTTTTTATAATTTCATATGCAATATCTCCAATTTAGGAATATTTTGTGCTATTGTTTCCCTCATACTAGTTAACTGCTGTAAATAATCAAAATGTTGTAGATTCATTTTTATTCTTGTAACTAAAAAATTGAAAAACAAAATAAGAACACACTGTAATATATATACTGCAGCAATACAGTATTTATGGAAGTCATTGTAAATGCTCCCAGAAAATGCATAACTGGTATTGCCTTCTATGAAAATAATTCACATTAGAGAAATGCATTTAGTTTGAATTAATCAAAAATGAAAGACCATGTAAGTTAATTTAGAAATCTTCTAATTGAAAATTAGACAAGGTAAAAAGTTATTTCTGTAAACATTTTCCATATTACAATTATCTAGGAGATTTATTAGCCTTGGCATGTTCTTGTTTGTCTTTTTTAATTAGGGTGAATATGTTGGCTCAGATCCTAAATTAAGACTCAGATTAATATATGATTCAAATGTGTTTCTTAATAAAATAATAATTTATTGCTGCCATATGTGTGCTGTGATTGATGACACAACTGGAATAATGCATAATATGTTAGATATTACAGAGTCTTCACTCCAAGAAACCCAAATAAACAGGATAGTTGACACATGAAATGTAATATGAGATAATTTTTAATCTTTTAGAGTATTGTAAGTATGTCATAATGGTGGAGCACTACATAATTTAATGTACCAGACTGAACAATTCCTCATTATCACTTTGGTCCTCTTGAAATGTAATTTTCATGTTGTAAACAAAAATGGTTGACACCAGCCAAAAATGAAGGAGAGTCTCTGATGTTCTCGGGTTTAAGCTACCAGTTTCAATGTCAAAAAGGTTGCATTTCCACACCATGCTGGCAAAATATGTCAAATCCAGCCATTATGAGTCTACATCTTTCCTTCTTCCCGGATATTACTTGCTTAAACAACGGGAGGGCTCTTTCAATTTACACATACAATGCAGTTACAGTATTAACATTGCTGGATGCATTTTTATGTAAATTAGTTTAATGCTGTTTACCCTCTCAAATGCAAGCATGTTACTGGAAATAAACTTTGATGCATATTTTCTTTTGTGCTTATCCAACCAACATCATACTGTACATTATATCATACATTATCAACAGTCTTTTGTCTAATGTGTATTAACTTGGTAATGCTGTACAAAATACTCTGAAAAATATTTTCCTCCCTGACCTAAAGCAATTCGGGTTTTAATTTTGAATATCTTGAAAAGATATTACTGCATCATAATCGGAGATGTCGTCAGTGTGTTTAAATAAGTTTTAATATATAACATATAAGATAAACTTATGGACCTCTTTCAGCAGTGCTGCACTCCTTGTCTTATATTAATATGTTTTGTTATGATGTTTTGCAAGATGTTAATGTGTTTTTTGTATTTGAATTAATAAGTAAAAATTCATAAGTAAAATACTTTCCTTTAACTTAGAAAATAGCAAGAAAGATGTGTAGCTGTGTAAATTCAAAACCTTTCTCTCTGTAGCAGTGATATTCTAATCTTCAAAGGGTCTTTTCATCATCCGACCTATTTAATGGTTTATGCAATGCATTATGTAGTTATTTCATGAAGGATAATTGCTGTATGTCACTAGTACAATCACCTGGAGTCTGAAAACCTAAAAAATGGTTACACAGAAAAAAGAGGTTTTGAATTAAATAACCTCTACTGTATGTACTGAAAGGGGAAGATTAAACAACTATGGAGAGTAAGATTCTGAAAAATCCTTTCCATGTCAAACCTCAAGGCCTGTGCTTTCATGATCAGTGTATTTTAATAAACGAGCTACAACTCTATGCTACATTAAAAAAGGCTATGAATTTATCCAAATGGCCAAAGGGACTGTAAATCAAGTTTCTCTTAATGAGTTCATGTGGAACATACTTAGTACCTTTGTGCATGTAGCTAATTTTTAATAATAACAGTGATTTAAATATTAAAGACAACTTTGTCATTACCTCAAACAAAATTATTACCTCAAACTTTGATTCATGATTTTACCATTAAATCATGGTTATACAGATACATACCAATAACAAAGACTGAAAAATTGGAGGCAAAGTGCATTGAGAAGTTTTATCATTTTTCATTTTTTTCTTACATGTCAGTGCAATATAACATTTAAGCCTTTTTAACATTGATCTGTACAGATTTTTATATCATACCTTATGATGTCTAACATCATGAAACATATTAATACCATTAAAGCTATTTGTTCATGAATATTCAGTTTTGTTTCATTAATAGATTTTTTAGTCCACTAGATGGCACTGTCTACATATTTCGGATAAATGTTTCTTCACTATGTAAAGGTTCAGAGATCTTGTTAAACACAGATATTGGGGGATGGTTCCAAATCTTCCCAAACAGACCAAAAAGTATATTCAATAAGAAGCTATACATTTCTAAATATCTGTGCATTAATGGAGATATGTTTCCCCAATTACCAATCTGACTACATGCATGATTCTGTGAAATAAAGCAATCTAAAACTAACTCATTTCGGAGTGTTATTAATTATGCATGGTAAAACTCAACATACTGGCTGCTACTCCACTGTATAGCTAGTTGAAAAGTATACAGGAAATTGAAATATGATGAGGCTCGAATTCTGGATGTTCCAAGAATCAGAAGTGAAAAATATTACTGGCGAATAACTAACTTATTTAATAATTGTCAAATGTAATTTAATCTGTGTGGAAGTATTGATTCATACAAAATGATTCTATCTTTCTACTTCTTATCTGTGATGACAGATGATTAAATGTAGAATAACAATATAAAAGACTGACATTCCAAAATGTAACTGAGCTGGTCAGAATAATCTGATTCAATTCTAAAGGCACAATTTGCCATTTTAAGCATTTAAATACGCACTGTGTTTACTAATGCAACGAGATCAGACAAATCTGGTCATGCACATTATTCCTTACATTCATTAGTTCAAAAAATGTTTTACAATTTTATTTGTGGCAATGATGGCGTGCATTTTTGGATGCATGCATGAATGAAGGCAAAATTAATTCCACAGAACATCCAGTTAACTGTTTCACAGCTAAAGGAATCTAACATCAGCTAATTTAAACATTACGTACATAAAAAAAAGTATAAACACAAATGTTAAGTCCTATCATGCCAGTATTAAATAACAATGAACAGCAAGAAAGAGACATATTTTCTGTTTCTAAGAACAAAATAAAAGCCAGTCTGCTCAATGTGTTGAGATAGAATACTAATTAATTTCTCAGAGGCTTTTGATATTAATTGTTTTGATTATTGTTTTAATTTATGCAAGTCCCAAACTGAAAAAAGATGCTTAAATTAATACTTTTCAATGCAATCTAACACAACAGAAGTATATTCTGCATATAGAAAGTATAATTGACAAAATACGCGTGTTGATAGCAAAGTCTTCAACAAATCGGCAAGTATACACAAGCAACATATTTTTTTTCTATTTTTAGAGTTGCTGAAAATTTTAATTTTAATTTTGATACACCCCAAAACACAACTCATGCTGTGTCTGCTCTCACACACTTACCATCTACAGCAGACACCATTAAAATACTGTAGCAACCACTCCCCTAAGCTTTTATATTCATAAAAGAAAGGGACACATAAAAACAACTGTAAACAAGGCTAAGCAGGCTGATTCTCTGTACCAGAATTCACAGACGACTTCTCTGTGTGGTGTAAGGTAGCCACTTTGCTGGTGCTGTTTCAAATGAAAAGGTCCTCTTATGAAGAAATAAGCAGACACTTCAATTTTCTAGAGTGGCATAAAATGCACTACATTTATCCTGATGTAATCTGTTAATCTAATTGCTATGTAAAGTGGTTTTACCACTGCTTGAGACTGTGTTTTGTAAAATCAAAAGAGGTTTTATTTCTCTGGCCTTTACAGAATCCTTTTATAATGAATAATTCTGATCTATTTTTTACACAAATCTTTAATATTTATTGCAAGTTCTTATTTTTTTAGACAAACAGTACACATGCAGAGGGAAATTGTATTAACACCAGAATAATGTTAATAATAAGATGTAAATATTAAGACTAATAAATATGCTTGCTTCCTCAGTCTCCTAACTGAAGTCTAATTCATGGACATTGGAAGATTCTAAGAAGAGTCTGTATTAACAACATGTAACACCTATGCAAACACAAGAAAGTTAAAAAAAATAACTAACTATATAGTTCTGACAGGTTTCAAGCTGGAGAACTTTGTTTACTAAAAATAGCGGTTTTCTGCAGTATTCTCTGCAGTTTGTTCAGATAACATACTGCATATATTTATAAGCATGTTTTACACTGCATGCTGGCTGTGAAACAAATTTCCAAACTAATGGACTTCTTTGAAATCTTAGATTTCCCAAATATGGGAAACATTGAGTTAAAAATTTAAAAAAGCAAAATTGCAAGGACTATTTACTTATTTGTTCAATACAAAACACAGTAAGAAAACAACCCCCCAAAAAAACTTTCATTCTTTCTGTTGACATCTACAGATACTGTATCTAGCTATCTGAAACTGAATTTGAGAACAAAAAGACATACTTAACATTACATTTATCTTAAGCAGTATGGGAGTACAGTGATTAGCATTGTTGCTTTGTAGTGCTGGAACCCTTCAGTTCTTGACCTGTAGTGCTATCTCTTGGAATTTGTATGTTATCCTTGTGTTAATGAGCGTTTCTTCCAGGTGCTCTAATTTTCTCCCACAATCCAAAAACATATCGATTGGTTAGTTAGCCCCAGTGTTCACTAATATATTTAATCAGACTTATTGTATTGTTCCTGTACCAAAAGACAAAATAGCTTGTCTGAATGACTATAGACCAGTTGTTTTACTTTTGTCACAACAAAGACTTTTGAACATGATAATTATCTCAAAACTATTACAGATTCACATCTCAATATTCTATATGTTGCATATAGGATCTACAACTCAGTGGATAATGCTGTTAACATGGGCCTTCACTAAATTTTGATGCATCTACAGATTCAGCCATTCAGAATGAACGGGGGATAATGCAGTACTTTTTGATTCAGGTGCTGCGGGCTACTGCAGCTTTTTAAAAATACTCAATATGGGACTGCACTACTTTGTAAAACTATCAGGTGGAGCAGTGAAAGCTTAACGTGGCGAGTGGAGAATTTGGGCTGTCGCCAGAAAACACCTGCTTTCAAATCCCTGTTAATGCTGAGGGACAATCTTTTTCCAATTATAGAAGTTACGTTGTATAATGTTTAGACTTTTGTTAATTTTAAACTGTGTATTACAGCATATTAAATATTAAACTAATTAAAACATAGGCATATTTTATAAAAGCAAGATTGATCAGTTGGATATATAAAAAAAGAGTTTATTATTATACTGTAGGTTGTGAACATGATGTGCCTTTTTCAGGCTTACATCCACATTGAGAAATTCCAAAGGTAAATTTTGGTAGTGGAAAATCGAAAACAGCAGTATAACGTAATATATACCTAATGTACACACAGTATCTGGTAATGGATGCTAAATATAAAAACATACACAACAGTATTCCACCTTCTCATAAATATTTTATGCATCAAACTCTTTAACTTGGTGACTTACAGGGTTCTAACATTATTTAACATTAACATTATTTGTTCTAACATTATAAAGTTTATATACTGTACTTCATAAAACACCACCATTTAATACCACTTGATAATAATATTAATATGGAATCATGTAACTAAGCAGCTGAAAATATCATAAGTGGATGTTTTGGGAACATACTGTGATTATTATTTTTTTAGCTTTTATTGTCCTTATAGTGATAATGTCCGTAATGTAGCATGCTTTACGCAGGTAGTTCAGAGTCCGATCAGAGCATTACTTTGTTTAAAAAAACGTTTGTTTCTTAAATAGCCGAATATATAAAAATAGTTCACTATTATAGCTTGTTGTGAATGCGATACGCCTCTTCAGGTCTACATCTGAATTGAGAAAATCTATATTTTGTCTTAATCCAAATTTCAGCAACCAGTAATCAGCCAACAATTTAACTTTAAATTCAAAGCTTTAAACTGTATATTGTACTCTGCACAGCCCAAAGACTTACTAGGAGGTTGTTTCCTGTAAAATTAGCCTCAGTGTGAGTGTCTATCTGGATAAATTATTATAAGTGATGGTTTCATCATTAAGGATTTCTTCACAGACTTTTTTAAGTTAAACAAAGGAGGGAAGAAGGTTTATTTTTGCAATTGCCAGTAACTGTAGAGCAGCTTATCAATGTGTTGAAACTGTACCATGACAGTTAAGACAGACGTATTACACCTGAGCCAGTGACTACTGTTTACTATGTTGTGACAATGCTGTGTGGTTCTGCGGAAATTATTCTGTAAACTGAAGAGTTATAGAGGAGACAGGTTGTGTATCTCCTCTTTTTATATTTGTGAAAATGTTCCAATTTAAATGCATTACAGAATATTAATTAATAATATTAATTTTTAATGTTAAATTTAAGGTATTAATTATTAAAGTTTTAACTGCATTAAGAAAATCTATATTTTGTCTTAATACTAATTTCAGCAATGAGAAATTTTACTTTTGATTTTGATTAAGAAAAATATTTCACACATACTGTACTGTAGTGGCTTTGAAACCGTACGGTATCATACTGTATATACACTATATTTATACAGTATGGAAAAATACAAAGTATACGAAGCTTTGAAAAAGGTTTAGATGTCTATGTTAACAGATCATGATCATTTTCTAAACATGGAAAAAGAAATGTAAAAGGAAAACAACAAATAATAATAATAACCAAAAGAGAAAAAAATACAATAAAAAAAACAAGAACATACATGATAAAAGGTTAAGGTAATCAAACTAATGTCCTAGTAAAAAGGTGAGTTTTAAGTTTAATTGTGAAAAGAGTAAAATAATTTGTCTTTCAAAGAGTCAAAAGAATCTAAAGTCATTCTATAACAATGGAGCAGCCAAGGAAGGAGTGTAAATGTGACTCCTGTAAATCTACTGTACCTGCAGTTTTTTGGACAAACTGTATTGCAACTTACTGAGAGGAGTGTGAGAGAGCACATACAGTAGAGAGATGCAGAAACAAGCCTTAAATGTTATAAATGCATGAATGAAGCACTCATCATCAGACATTGATAGAAATTGCCTAATGCGGGCAACATTTCAAAGGTGAAACGTGAGGCTCAAATGTGACACCCAAATTCTTTGGAGAGAATCAAGTATGAATCCCAGATTCCTGACTCTGAAAGGTGAAGCCATCCACCATTACTGTGAAGCTCTCCAGCTCTTCCATTGGTGCCCAAATATACTGTAAAATATATTTATAGTTAATATTGTTACAGCTATAGGTGACTACAGAAGTGTATATAAGAATCTAGATACAATGACAGAAAAAATCTAAATACGTGCTTTCAAGTATTCAACTCATAAGACTGTAACATTTAAATTGAGGATAGTAAATTGTATCAGAGAAAGCTTTCCAGATGTTTTACCAGGCACAAATCAATGTCTTATTATCACAGTGATCCTACTGGATTGTTTTCTGCATCAGTTATACTAGTAACCCATGTTTTACAATGCAGGCGAGTTGCACAATCAGAACAGATTTGTGGAGAGCTTGTATTTACACCAGACAGAATTCTGAAGTGCATATTTTGAGAGCTTCTTAAAGAATATTTTGAATAAAGTGCAATAAAAAACTCATAATTCTCAATATAACATTAGGTCTTGGTGACGGTTTCTGTTTATTCATTTTTTTTTCTGTCAAAAAATGCAAGGCCACTGCAGAAGCATGTTATGCCTGCAGCTGGTGTGAATGGAGACATTGATTAATATGGACGCTAATTAAAAGTGGTTAAAAGCAGTGCAGAAGTGCAGAGTTTTTCGCTTCTGGTGGAAAAATTGAGTCAGTGACATCACTAGGGAGCACTTACAAACTGTATTCTTTCATTTTTTCACTGATTATTTTTCCTGCACAAAATAAACAGGAAATCAATAATAAAAACTTACACACAGTACAGTATCTTGGAATGTAAGGAAATAATAAGAACATAAAAACAATTTTCATTTTAAAACATTTTTCAATCCAGTTTATTGGGAGTTGACCATGACCACAAAACACAGCATGCGGTAATTAGGCTGTTTTTTTTCAAAACAATTGGATGTGGCAGTTGCTGTGTTGGGTAGCAAAGATTCTCACAAACTCACCCACATCAAGTGATTGTGATTGTTCTGAAAAGCACTCTAAATCTGCTCACCCCATCATCTACCATACAGTTGTTGAGTGCAGATGATTCTTCACCAGTTTTAAACTTGAAAAGCTGCACTCACAAGCAGAACTACCCACTGTAAAGCTATTGCAGTTCTGCACCTGTGAAAAAGTTCATGACATATTTAATTGGTTTTAAAAGAACACAAGTGGAGAGCCTTTCCATTACCAACCACCTTCCTTTCCAAAATTTTCTTACTTTACTGCAGCTCAAGCCTCAGATCCTCCATATCAGACTCATGGGTTCTGGCCAATAACAGAATTTCTGCAGGCTAAATATCTGCAGGCACACCTTGTGTCACTTAGCCTTACCAAGTTTAGACAATATCTATTACAGTATACATAAAATGCATGTTTGACTACCGTCATGACTCTCATTGACACACTGAAATGTGTTACACTCATGACTGTTGCTCCATCATATCTTTGACCTAAAAAGTATTCCTTGTATTCCAGCCCATATCTTTCTAAACAGACAATTATTTTCTGTCCTGTAGCATCTAAACAATCTGCCCCTTGTAATTCTAGGAAGCTTTCTTGCACTACACTAGTACTGCAGAACAAAATACACTTGGTCCTTTTTCTTTGTTTTTTATCATGGCAATTTGTCCATTTAACCTCATTTATAATCTCTGATCTCACCATTTCTGTTGAACTTTGCAGAATTTCACTTTGCATTGTCTGTCCGGATCATTTTTGTGTTAACCACTGGATTGTGTTTCCAACTATCTGTAAAATAACTTTTATGTTATTTGATTGCTTTGACTCATTGTGTCCTCTCTGAGCTATATTCTGGGTTGCAGTAAAAAGGAGAACTTCAGCTTTGAAGAGGACTTTAGTTTAGATGTACTGTCAAATCTCTAATATCATTTTTCTGTGGGTGAGGTCCATAAAGTCTATAACCAATGGGTTTCTCTCTGCCACCATCTGGGAGAAACTCAAGCTGTGGCTGCACTGGTCCCTCAATTAGGTTTTTGGAAATATTGTCAAAAAAAAGGATAAAATAGTAGCCTAACAATATTAATTAAAATAGCTGCCTCAGCTATTCCTCCATTTCAAACTTGTGGACATTTCCCATTATGTTCTTATTCTTTATGCCTAAACATCAAGCCTTAATATTACATTATTGTAATATTCTGTTTCAATCTTTAGCATCACAGAGAGGTTGTGCTTGTAAATTAAACAATCTAGTAACGATTACATTGTAATTTACAAAAGGAATATTTGAAAAGATTTAACCACCATGAAGTCCAGGGTTTCTGCTGCTGCTGCTAGCACTGTACTGTACACACTGTGCATTGACTCTGACCCTTGGCACTGTACTGGACACACTGTCCAAAAAAACTTGCCTGAGTTGGGTTATGGGGTCTCACTGTATTTAAACTTGGCTTTTTCAAAATGAAGGTCTCTATGCCTTTTCTTTTCATAATTTTCTCTTTCCGTACCTATATTCTAAATTACTCCTAGACAAAATGTAAAACATGTTTAAATAATTTAAGTGAATAAGCTATGTCTGTTGCATTTTGGATGTTGTTCAGGTACAAAAGTTAATATCGCTTTAAATATTAACTTTCTATAGGAATAGTAAAAGCGATCTGATCATGGTTTCCTTCAGAATGCAACAAACAGCAAGGTTAGTACAGTGAATTCAAAGTCTATACACAAGTAATTTAAATTTGCTATTATAATAATGTCAGCATTGTCATGCTGTCATCAAAAGTACATTCATTTACTAATTTTCTATGAAAGTTTTACTGAACAAAGCTGTACTGAAGGAAGTCATACTCTGCTTTAGTCTTTACAAAGTTCTGATGTAACTATCTTAGCCTAAACAGTTTGCTCCCAAGTCATTCCCAATAAGTCTAGGGACAATGTTATTTTATATATATATATGAAATAAAACTGGGATGGTCTTGCTATCATGCCCCACACTCTACCTTGCAAATGATATTGCATTCCCAGAACCACTGTTTCACAATCTTATTCCTGAAAGCCTCCATGTTATATAGTGAATAAGATGTGTTCTGATTGGCTGAAGGCTGATTGATGATGACATCATATTGAACAGTGGTGTGATGGTTGGCCAATGGGGAAGGGAGAACAATCAAGGGTCAGCAGTGTGGACATAACAGAAAAACACACAGAGAACACACACTGGGACGTAACAACATTCTCACATGCACCAGATTCCACAAATTCTCACTCCCTAACCAATTATCCAACCACATCCCTTTCCTTTCAGTACTTAAACTCCCCTCACACACCTTCCCATGCTCACTATCAAGAAGTCTCTTTTAGTATTCTTCAATATGTATTTCTAAGCCTTTTGAATGATCTCCTGTTACTAATCTTTTGCTTCTACCTTTTGACTTTGCCTTCTGGATTTTGTATTTTGTATTGTTTTTGGATATCTCTTGTTACTAGACCCTTTCCCTCCCTAATTGACCTAGCCTTTGGATTTTGTCTTTTGGGTTGTCCCTTTTCTACTCTGCGTTCTGTGGGATTCACAGTCACGCATAAGGATCCACCAATTCTACCTATAGGTTTCCTGACACTTGCCACAGTGTTACTTTTTGGACTTCTCTTTTGAGTGAAAAAGTGTACTTATTTTTGCCCATTTTCTAAGTTTTAATATATACTAAAATTGTGATATACATTATAAAAATATAATATATAAGATTCTTACACAGAAATTGCACACTGTCAGTGTATTATAAATTATATTGGACAATGTTTTCTTTCATTTTTTTTGTATAAATGTGAGTATAATTTAAAATAACAGAACAAATGGTTATATCAAAGGACTGTCATTTGGTTTACTAAGGTTCACCCATGATCTTGATCATCTGTTCATGGCTATATTAGCTAATTATGCATTATTGACATCTATAAATAGTAAATCAGGCTAAAACATCATGAGTGCAACTATCACAATTAACATATTAATATCACTGTACATTTATCAATATTACTGATGTTAAACCTTACCTTCTCTGACTCTTACCAACTGATCTAACATCTGCTGACTTTGCTTGATCTGTGTCACCTTCCAGATCAGAAATCATGTGCAACTAAGCTTACTAACATAGCTGCAAGGGAAAAATCTATAATGATCTGCTGCCAACACCACCAACACCATTTGCAATATCAGCTTCATTTACACTCTTAAAAAAACATTTAAGACACATCTTAATTGTTTCCTGTGTTAAGGTTTTCTTTTCTTGGCTAAATTTAGACAATACAGGACTTTAGATAACCCCTAAAATGGGATGGCAGCTGAGGTGGCAAAGCCATTTAGGGGTTGCAACTGCCAGCCCGTGCCATCTCTCTGGTTGTGCCCCTGCTTGTAAGTAAAAAATTGTAAATGTGTATTTCTATGGCGCTAACTTTCAAAATAACAAGGAAAATGATTAATCCATGAGATGAATTAAAAATCACTGAAAGAACTGTATAATCCTGGATAGAAAATTATAAACAGTCACATTAATATTTGTTTTAATTTCAAACAGTAAACAGATAGATAGCCATATTTCAAAATGGAATGCTTTAATTGTTCTAATAGAATATTCCTACCTTAAATCGCTCAAGATAATAGTTTTGTTACTTAAAAAGATTTGAGATTTTATTTTATAGAAGACTGTAGCTTTGAATCAATTATTTGATGTAAGGGAAGCTCTGGACCAATGTAGCTTTTGCTAATTTACAGCCTGCAACCACTTTGGATGAGAGCCAGATGTGTCTCAGCCATATACTTTGGCATTAAATTAATACATTTTGAAAATGGCAGAAAATCCTTACTGTGCCAGTCCACTTTTTATGCTTCCCATGGAGGGACATCTCTGTGCTCATGTTGTAGCCTGAAGCGTGTTGCAGTGAAAGCCAGATGGCTGAAATATTTAAGTTTTAACTGAGGCCATTTCTTTTAGCAAAATTTCTTATTTTACTCAAGGTTATTTTTCTTCATAAGAAATGTACAGACAAAAATCCACAAGGTCCCATCAGGTACTGTATAAAAAGTGTGCTTGTGATACATTTGCTGATTAAAAGGGAAATCATATAAGGAAAATGAAGGTAAGCACAATGTATTGTTTCAAGCAGTGATAAAATATGGTGTGGTGTGTTTAGATGTAATCAGCTATTTTCATATGACAGCATAGTTACATATGATTGACAAACAAACACTATAGAGTGAAATTATTTTAAACCCAGCATTTATTTACCAATTCTATAACCCTGGTTCCTATTTGAGGCTTGGATACTATACAACATCTGTGCAATTAATATCTGCTACTCCACTAGAAGATACAACTCCCATGGAGACCAATGATGATGTTGATTATTATTATTTATTGTGTATCAGATGACCTTATCCAGGGAGACTCAGTGTTTAATGAAAGTATACATATATACAGTATATATATCAGTGTGCAGTAGTTTTAGACATCTTAGGATCTCTCAGGGACTACAATGTCCATGTTATGAGCATCAACAATTACTCACAGCCTTCACTTTTGCTTTCTATTATTATAACTTACTAATATAGCTTTGTTTGAGTGAAATGAAACCAAGCCTGTTGTCTAGCAATCTTTAATTCACATTCATCAGAATTTACAACAATATGACCACAGCAACTTAAGGTAAATTATTATAATTATAACCAGATCTCTTTCACTCATTATAGGATGTTATTTGTCATAAAAATCAATTGCTCCTTTTTAACTTCAGTAAATCTAAAAACATTTTTTTCTTCCAAAACGCATCTATTAGGAGTAATTGTTAACATAAAAAAACTCTTAAAAATTCATTTCTAGCATTGCAGTTCATTTCTACATAAAAGGGGACAAATACTGAAAAGAGTAACTGCAAAAAGACCTTTTCAGAAGCAGTGTGTATAGACATCCTGTAGATATAATTTCTACACTATTTCCTCACCATAAAAGTTTTCATTTATACAAGATGGAGGAATTCCTACTTGTTCTATCATTTAAGAAAATACATTTTTTATAAATACACTTTAAATAGTGCTAGTGTGTGTTTGTGTGTTGAAACATTCTCGGAACACGGGGAACAAGGATAAATACTGGTGGTTTATATATTACATATTTGATTCATTAGCAGTGCTTTAACACTTGCAGATTTTGTCACTTATTGTGCAAAGCAAACACTATGATGTTAAAAAGCAAAACGTAAGCAGTGATTCAAATACATACAGTAAGTGATTTATCAGGCAACACAGACCATCCACAGCTGTTATTCATATAAAGTGGCTAAATTTGACATATTAGGTCTTCATTAATGTTTCTTAATTTGTAAAGAGGAAACAGCTGTTTGGGTTCAGGTGTTCACTGTTTGGGGGTGCAAGCCTTCTTGATTCAAAACTTTTGTGTCTTTATATACAGTAAATATCCAATAGGGTATAAAGTAAAAAAATTACATGTCTCTTGAAACAGTTATGTCTAAATAAAACAAAAAAATGAGCGGTACATGTGAAAAGGTCAGTGAAGGCCTAGTTTTATTGGCTCAATTAAGGGTATAATTATAATCAGGTGTTCACTGATAATTACAGTAGGTACATCTTGGGGGCTGAGTTTGGAAGTGCCAACCCTACTGGATATGCAGATTGAAACATTGTGAGTTTTGTCTTTTTCTTACAGGTTTGTGGAAACATGCCAGCCACAAACTAAGAAAATCTCAGAGGACCTCAGGTAAAGAGTTATTGGTGCACATCAGCCTGGGCTACAAAACCATTTCTAAAGATTGGGGCTCCACCAATCCACTGTAAAACAATTATTCTACAAATGGAGAAAGCTACTTGCCCCTACCTGAGATTGAACCCAAGATCTTCCAATCAAGACCTAGACACCCTTACCGTCTGAGCTACCACAGCTCCAATTGAATAAAGGGAGGTTAAAATTACTAAATAACAAATATCTTTTAAAACAGGTCCTGACTCCAGCTTGTTATGCAAGCAAATTTATAAATTAAGTAACAATTACATATCCATTATAGTTAGGAAATACTGAGTATCACATGTCATGTGTTTTCTTTGGTTTTGCTGCACAGAGTGATAAAGTAATAACTAGATGGCAAGCTTAAAACCAAATATTTATTAACAATAATGTAACAAATAGGTGTTTTACAATGTTATTTATACAGTAGATCAGTGAGTATCAGAGGCCTGCCTCCTACAGTGATGAGCAACACAAAGCTCTACCCAGCAATTACTACATAGGAACATAGGAATAGAGGAACAAATACTACATAAGAAAAAAGGAAGAAACTTCCTTCCAAGCTGAAAATCTTACTTAGAACTACATTTTTCTCTAAACAGATGCCCAACAAAAGGGGAACCATTTTCTTATTCAAAAATATTAAACATTACATTTCTTTATAGCCAGGTGGAGAGAAATTAGTATTTACAACAAAAACAAAGCAATCCCTTACTTAAGGTATAGACTACAGTCTTTATACTGTAGTGCTCAAATTACCTGTACAGTTTCTGGCCACTTTCTTTGTCTAAAGAGCTGCAATATCACAGTTTCATCTTTCTCTTAAGTCTTTATTCTCTCTAATGTTGTTTCTCTGTTCTCTCTTAACTTGTCTTCTCTATTGATGATCTAAGAATGTCTACTTAAAGACTTAACAGCAAATTGTTTTAGTCTAAATTAGAAATTAGTTGTTTTGCCATTCGGATCTTTTGTCATCGCTATTACTTCAAGTGACAAAACAAGTTAAGGAGACAATTCATACAAATATGCTTACGGCTGCACATTTTTACATCTTTTTAGAATGAGATCCTTCTGATGGGAATTTAACACAACAATACACATAACCTCAGCTGATGTTTCAGGAATGATATGCTGTTTCCCAGACTGCATGACTTTCCATTTGAAAGGAGAACACATTTAGCGATAAACACATTGAGAACATTGTAATACAAAAGAAAAAAGGAGTGTTTTTTTCAGGGATGCAAGTAGCAGTATAATCTCCAGTTGCTTCCAGAATTCAAAAATGTTTACTCAGACCAACAAAGTCCACCTTACAGTACAGTGATACAGTACACAACAGTGTATAAGTATGAAAAAAATAACGTTAATTATTCGAGTAACATACTTGAAGCCGTATCAATAATAGTTATGAAGAAAATAACACTCCTGCCATTTAAGATGTAGTACAATTATTACATTGTTACAGTCATTAGGAACTGCAAAAACATTAGGTACTATCCTCTACTAATACACTATGTGCACTTATCATATAGTCTATTATTATAAACATAGTTACAATGTAATAAAAACAAATTTTCATCCAAGAAAATGTGAAAATGGAGGAATCTCAGCAATGCTATATGAAAGCCCTCTGGGGTGAAGACTGAAATTCCAGGTCTTTGACACATGGGGGTACTAAAAGGTTAATCTCTTAGGGAAAATGAAAAAGAAAATCTGTATATAAGATCTCTATTAAGCGATTATTTTCCTATTAGTGATATTTTAACTCATTATTCCCTGTTAACAAACTATCGAAACCTTTAATTCCTAATAATTGCTCTACTTAGCAATCATTATCATGAAGAAGAATTCCTAGAACAATTTTAATATGGGGTATATAGCACCAGCTCTTGTATGATTGGTAATTAACAAAGATTTCCTACGCATGATAGCACAAAAGGATCCTTCATCCCATTAAAACTTTAGCATTAAAAAAAATGCAAATTAATATGAAATTTAGAGTTAAATTCAACAGCTGTGTGAAAGATATTTTCTGAAATCAAATTAAGTTTAATTAATTACTAATTTCTTGGAAAACATTTTCAAAATAAAAAAAGACAATCATTTTAATTGATTCCATAATCATGTATTGTTAATACAGCACATAATTAATTATACTTGATTGAAGTTCGATTTTCTCTGATTTTTGTTTCAAAACACAAATTATATTTGATTATAATGTTTTTTTTTTAATTTGTGTTCTTAGAAAACACTTTTTCACCCTATTTCAGTGGATGAACAGATGCAGCCATTCAAAACAAGCAGGCGATACCGCATTATTTTGCGGTGCGCTTGACGCAGCCTACTGCGAGTTACCGTAAATTCTCGCATTACTCCTCATAATACCACGTGGTACCGCAAGTAAAATAATAGTATCCGGAATTTCCGCAAGGTGGAGCTAATAAAGCTCAACCTCTCATGTTTGAGCTGTCACCATCAAAGTCTTTAACAAAGATATTACTAAAAGTATTAATAATGAATGACCTTGGACAAGCTGTAAACTCAAAGTATTGCCCTGGTCTTTTTTTCATTGACCGTCTTTGTAAAAGTAACACCACAGCATTTCCCAATCACGCATTTGTTTCCAATCATGCAAAGTACAGTAATTTTTGAGAATCTCTGATTCACCATGCCTTTCACATGCTCATAAAAGAGATTGATTTAGGAACATAAACATATTACTGTATGCAAACTGTACTGTATACAGTATGCATATGTATATTTAATGTCTTTACTGTGCCCATTTAAGTATTGAATATTTATATGGAATTCTACCAATGAAGGGAAATCTTAGTAGCTGAGCATAAAAAGAATAGAAGCATACTGTAACGTGTGTGAAGGCCATAAATGATATTAATTTTGGAACATAAACATACAGTATATGGCTGGTCTCGGTACTTTAAAGAAAAAATACACACCAGTATTCCATTTCTCCCTAAACATTTTAAGCATCGAAGTCTTTAACGAACGTGATACCGGAGTCAACAAGCATACTTTAAGAATTTGATTAAAAGGGAATATAATATGGAATCGCGTACCTAAAGGGACTATTGTCATTGGAGGCTGCACTTGGTCTGGTTTCTGTTTGGCAAATCCTAAGTTCATTACTACTAGTCAGACGTACTAGGGAAATGGAGTTTTTAATTTATTTTAAAACGTTAAGTTTTATACCTTTGCCTTAAGGTTTTTTTGACTGAGGCTGTAATTATGCATTTTTGAAACTTCAAAAACTTCTGTAAACCTTTCAGTGCATCAGATTTTATCCTCAAACGTTTTACCATTATCTCAGAAATATTAGTCACTATTGTCAGATTGTTTCAAATAAAATCTATTTTAAAATTCTCTTTAGTTAAATAGTTTATAATCGTGATTGTGCTGTTAATCATGTTAATAGCATATAGTATGCTGTATATAATCAAAATTATAATTTGAAATTTATGTCCTCTCATAATGCAAGGATATTTCTCAGATGTTCCTGGTCAGGACAACCATATACTTTACATTTGACTTAGGCTATATATTTATCATTCTGAAAAAATAGATTTGGTCTATCAAACATACCCTAGAGCTGTTGACTTTGACTATAAGCTCACTGTAGCAGTGATCCTGCTCTCTGTGGAAATATATAATAAATGTATGTACATATGATATATTTTCAGCAGCTATTTTATCCATATTACAAAAAATTAAGTGTAAAAAGATGCAATGTTGTTATTAAAATAGTGCCCATTCCCTGACATGATACTGAATACCCATCTCTTGTTGGGAAAAAAAATGTTCTTCATGGTTTGGCTTTGTAAAATAATTATGTTTTATTCTCACTTTGAAAATCATCTAGAAATTGCCACGGTTGCAAGACATTTGTACCTTTGTTGAGTGATTTGGTAAGAACTGAACTATAGCATCTTTAATAAGCTTTTAGTATGTGCTTTCAAGTAAGTATATATGTATATACAGTAATAATGTAATAATAATAATGATAATGATAATGTTACTTTATAGTACCGTATAGAGCATTTTTTTTAATTACACAAAATTATCTATACAGGTTTTCAAATAAAGTACGAGTTTTAGCTTACTATGTTTAAGTGTAACATCTAAAGTCATGAAATTTATTATTGAATATCGCACTTACATAATTTATATTGATAGTAATATTGTGTTTTTTATTGTCTCTCTCATTTATCAGATGTTACTGACAGTAAATAAACAATTATATATTAAGTAAAAAATTCTGAAAAGTCCTGTTATTAAAATTATGAATTATATTAACTTTTATCATCCTGTGGCATTGTGTTTCTATTCTGACACATTGGTATTGAATAATCTGTTAGCAAAACTAATAATCATGCAGCATTTTGGTTTAACCTACAGTCAGGTACTGAAAGGCACCCATGTATCAGACTAGCAATCTATGACCTAGCACACAGCACACACTAAAAGCTTATTAAAGATGCTATAGTTCAGTTCTTACTAAATCACTCAACAAAGGTACAAATGTCTTGCAACCGTGGCAATTTCTAAATGAGTTTCGAAGTGAGTTTCTTATAAGTGTTGACAGGAGGAACCGGGAAATAAGAGTTTCAGAAAATGAGTTTCAGATGGCTTTTGGCTTCACTTTCACTCTGGCCTTCAGACATACATTTACTTATAACACCATTGATTGGACTATTATGGGTTGTTTCCATGTGACAAGTGGTGACCAATTTCACTTCACAGTCATGGTTAAGAAGCTGAAATGAAGCACGTAATCTAACTGTCTAGTAAGATTGTGAGCCATGAGAAGAGTAAGGTCTGGCTGTAGTAGAGTAAAAACTGTGACACTACACCACCATGGGTATTATGAAATGTATACATTTCTGTACCAGGGACACGATTTAAGATTTCCTAAAAACAATTAAGCTATTTCTGTAAAACCATGATTCTACAAGTATAAAACAATTAATAAAAAAGGACTAAAAGATGTATCTGAAAAAAATATGCATGGAGAAATATTTTCAGTTATGTGCACATAAAAAAGAGGGTATGTTCTCACTATGATACCAAGTTAAATTTGTAACAAACTAACATAATGTATGTTTCTGCCCAGAAATCACACTGAGAACTTTACAGATGATGTATCTACAGTACATCTTCAGAGACTCACAAATATAAAGTGCATACTTTTACCAATGCAAGTGCTTCACATAATAATACAAACCTATAATTAGACAACAATGTAAGTGTTAACAAAATTAACATTGCTACTAGTGATCTGTAGTGAACTTCTGTAATAAGCCTCTCCTAGAGCCTCATAGTTTCTAGCTACAGTAAGAGTGATATTCTATTCAGAATATCCCTAATGAACTACCTCAAGATTTCTCTTGATGATCTTCCTGCTGACCTCCATGTGAACACTCTTTTAAATCAGCTAATTAATTTTTTTTAACATTATTTTGTTTCTAACACCAAACGGATATTAAATAATCAGATGATTTAAAAAAATCTATGAGAATTGTCACGGTGGAATGGACATATGAGCCTATGAGAGGCTCTTCAGAGAGGAAGGTTTGGAATAGAGATGGGATGTTAAGATGTAGTCGAGAAGAAAAGCAGGGTCCAAAATCTGGGAAGGCGCCTAGGGAGCATCGGTACCAAATCGGGAGGCGAAGGCATAGTTGGAGGGAAGCGTAGAGTTGAATTGCCGGTAATCTAACACTAGTAAATGTGGGTTGGGAACGTACAAGTATGGAGCTCAGGGAGGAGCTCTTCAGGGGCGGCTCCGGATGCCATAGGTAGCGGAGGAGAGCGAGAGTGAAGAATGTCCAAAATAAGGGTCTTGTCCAGGATGTCCCTTGCAGAGACCCAGGATCTCTCCTCGGGACCATATCCCAGCCAGTCAACCAGATTTTGCCTTGAACCCCTATGCCAATGACAGTCGAGAAGTTTGTTGACCGTAAAGGTAGCAGATCCAGCAATGAAGCGGAGTGGGGGTGGGTGAGGTTGTGGCCTGGAGAGGGGTGACCTGTGGTAGGGCTTGAGAAGGGAGATGTGAAAGGTGGGGTGGATCCGAAGGGTGGGGGGGAGAGCCAGGCGGTAAGAGACTGGAGTGATCTGGGAAATGACCCTGAAGGGACCAATAAATCTGGGACCCAGCTTGCGAGAGGGCCGGTGGAGAGGGATGTTCCGTGTGGAGAGCCAAACAAATTGCCTTCTGCGAAGTCTGGGAAAAGACCTTCTGTGTACCCCACAGGAGAACGTCGGAGTGGACCCGATCCATTACAAACAGTTTGTTTGTTAATTGAGCCCACGGGATCCATCTTTAGGCTCACGATTCTGTCACTGTGGACCGGACTTCGGAGGATTGGGATCCTATGCAAGGCTCTTCAGAGAAGAAGGTTTGGAGTAGAGATGCGATGT
The DNA here is from genome assembly GCF_040954835.1 of Lepisosteus oculatus. NCBI lineage: Eukaryota > Metazoa > Chordata > Actinopteri > Semionotiformes > Lepisosteidae > Lepisosteus > Lepisosteus oculatus. The sequence continues at coordinate 39,129,504 of NC_090696.1, read as the reverse complement.
TAAGATGTGGTCGAGTAGAAAAGTAGGGTCCAAAATCCGGGAAGGCGTCTTAGGGTGCGTCGGTACTAAATCGGGAGGCGAAGGTGTAGTCGAAGAACAATAGCTGGGTCCAAAATCCAGGAAGGAGTTGAGGGTGCGTCGGTACTAAATTGGGAGGCAAAGGCATAGTCGAGAAGAAAAGCAGGGTCCAAAATCCGGGAAGGCGTTTAGGGAGCGTCGGTACCAAATCAGGAGGCGAAGGCGTAGTCGGAGGGAAGCGTAGAGTCAAATTGCTGGTAATCTAACACTAGTAAATGTGTGTTGGGAAGTACGGAGCTCAGGGAGGAGACCTCAATCATGAGCAAGGAAAGGAAGACTAGTGAGGGTTTAAATAGTGCTGAGAAGATTGGTGCGTGAACGTTTGGGGAGAGAAGAGCTTGTGGGAATGAGGGAGCGCTTGCATGCACGAGTGCGATTTGTGACAATAGGAATCATCAATTAGATAAGTCTAATGCTAAGAAATATGCATTACTAGTTGCACGTTTAGTGTTCTGTATATACAATATGTGGCTGTTTTTACACATTTTTTTACCATCAACATCTGCAACTTTTCATATGCACAGATTCAAATAAGTATAGCATATCCATGGTTAGGAAGTGAAAGGAATTAGATATTTGTGTGACTTTTGGTGGTGAGTTTTTTTACATCCTCTTTTCTCTAGTTTTAGAAAAGATCTCTAAAAACACCTGATAATTCAACAGCAATGTAATTTACACTGGGATTTATTTTTTCAGACTCACCCCACTGATTTTGTGATTCACATGTATGATACTTGTGTGACCCTGTGTAATTAATTTTCTTTTATTAACAATGAAACACATTTTACTTATGTCACTTACAGTATGTTGGGTTGTTTGTGTGAGGCAATTATGTGTATGCAGTGGGAAATTGAGGAACATCAACCAGCTACACACTGGTAGAAAATGGTGAGATCTACCACCTTAAAACAAAAAGCAAAGGTATGCCAGGCCAGATCAGGAGTAGATTGAGGCTTCAGTTGATTAGAAGTACTTGTATAGACTCACTACAGAGGTGAAGTAGGAAATAATTGGATAATTGATTAAGAGCAGAGATTGCACATATTCACATGGATGTTAAGTTTGGTTGGGTATGAAAAGGGCTTCAACTGGTTAGTTCTTGATTTTTTGAAGAGCATGTTTTATGTATCTGCAGAGAGATGTCTTTAAAAGTCTCCCATTACTTTATCTCTTCTAGACATTATGATTTTTAATGTCGTCAGATCTTGTGAGCCATCATATTTAGGTTGAAGCCTGACACAAAGAAATGGGTTTTAATTCATGCTAATGAGCATAAGCTCTAGCTCTGCTCCAGATCCCTAAAGGCAAGAAAAGATATGCTACCAAATAGGAGACCAGATAGATGGAGGTATAAAGGGGGAACAAAGGAGTAGTAACTCCACAAGGTAGGTTTTCACTTGGCCTATATGCTGGAGTTTGTAATGGCAGTAATGATAAGAAGATTTTCAAATACTCTGAAAATGTGAATGCAATGGATCAAAGCTGATAAAGTAAAACAGTAGGAGAGATGGTTGGACCTACATAAAAATGAATGAATGAATGCAAGGAAGAGCTGCTCAAGTAGAATACAAATGAAATGTCTTTGAAAGGATCTTGATCTTGGTGATGCAGTTCAAATGCTTATTACCCAACTACCCAATATGATCAAGTGTTGGGATAATGGTGAACAATTGAATGACTACAAGCTAGTTGAACTTTCCACTGTGACGCAGATTGTTATATAATCATTAACAATGTGTATGTTTGCCCTGGATTACCCATGTTTTCCTTTTTTCCATGTACAGTACAAGAAAAAAGTGAAGTTAATAATAAAACCACAGAGTGTATAAAATTGAGAACCTGCCACTTTATTTATAGTTAGTTAAACCAATTTTCCATGTAAACAATGAAAAATGTGGGAGCAGACCAGTGAAAAGCTAGAAAAAAACAATAAAAAACTATGGATTTAAAACTGAACCTGCTATTTGGTGATACGTTTACCAGCAAAATATTTGAAACTCCAGTAAATGTTTTTTACGGAGGCTTTTTGGATTTTAATTATTCTGAATTTTGGAAATAATTACCAGTCCAGTACCACAAAGTGTCAGACCAGGGCCGTTGCTGGTTTGTGAAGCATTAAGCAAACTTAGTGTACACAGTTTCATGTGTAATGAGATCTATTATAGATAGAGTACTCCCAGCATTGCTGGAACCCATTTGTACAGCAGTACACTGTGTAGGGGTTTTGTGAATTTACTGGGAGAATTAATTAGTTGTAGCAGTAATCACAAGGTGATTTGTTATGGCTATCAAAAAATGATTCGATCAGTGACGCAAACACTATGGATTCAATAAACGAGATCCATTTATTAATACATAAATTGTGCATGTAAAACATTTAACTGTCTGTCTGGATACAGCATTTTGCAAAAAGGGGAGACATGTGGACAAGCCAAAGCCCAAACATCCACTGAAGGTTCACATCTGGGGGGGTATATCTAGAAGAGGCCTGGGACCACTTCTTATTTTCGAAGGAATTATGGACCGTGTATTCTTCAAGGAAGTCGTGGTCACACAGCATGCTGCCCCATATATCAGGGAGCAGTTTGGATCAAGGCACCGTCTCTTTCAAGACAACGATCCGAAACACACAGCAGCAAAGGCGAGGCTTATAGCAGAAGGAGTGAACTGGGTGAAAACTCCAGCCGAATCCCCAGATCTAAATCCGATAGAAATGGTTTGGCATTCGTTGAAAGACTACGTTCGGAAAACCGCTAAGCCCGTCGCAAAGCAGGAACTGATCGATGCGATCTATAAATTCTGGGAGGAAGAACTGACCGAAAACAAAATTGTAACAATTTTATTAACAGGCTGTTTCGTGTTCTTCCTAGGATTGTTGAACGGGGCGGCGGACATTCGGGAATGTAAGTCTGAGAAAGACAGTCTCACGTTTGTGGACAGTCTGTCCATAAACAAAACATGTAAAAAAAAAAGTGTAAAAAAAACAATTACTTTTTGTCAATGAAAACCGGTGTGTGTGTCTCTCTCTGCTGGATATCCCTCTCACAAACTGCTGAATGAATAAAATAATTTTATTGAAAACGCATTTGCGATTGTCTGGTATTTACCTTGGTCCCTTTTAACTGTTTTTACGGTCTACAGTATTGCTTTGAGACGCCACTTTTAAAGGTGATATGCAAAATAAAGTTTTTTATTATTGTTATAGAGAAACATGATCAGATTTTCCCTGGTTCAGAAAAAAGATGATTAAAATCTGTAATCTTTGCACTTGTATGTTATCGGAAAATACAATCAGTTTCTGCTTTGTGCAAGGATGGTGTGGCGCTCCTCAAAGCGCTTTACAGGATAAAAACAATAACAACAATAGTGGCTGGGCAAACGATTTTTTTATCGAAATACAAAATGAGATACTGTATAATGATGTGCATGAACAAAGGTATACTGCAATTTTCCTTAGATACGCGATTAATGCTTCGTAGGAGGAGGCGCTCTTTTCCTCTAGTCTAACAGTCTGTCCACAAACAAAACATTCCTGTTAGACAAGAGGAATTGGAAAAAAAAACAATTTTGTCAATGAAAAGCAGAGAGAGTGTGTGTCTCTCTCTGCTGGATGTCCCTCTCACAAACTGCTGAATGAATAAAATAATTTTATTGAAAACGCGTTTGCGATTGTCTGGTATTTAATTTGGTCCCTTTTAACTGTTTTTCGATCATCTGTATTGCTTTGAGATGCCACTTTTAAAGGCGATATGTAAAATAAAGTTTTTTATTATTGTTATAGAGATTTTCCCTAGTTCAGAAAAAAAGATCTAAAGTGCTACACATAACTTTCTTAATTCGATGTATTTAAACAGTGAACTACTGCAGGTGTAACATAACATTCAGAAATACAATCGAGAATAGTTTTGTGGTGTTTGTTTAGATGAAACGTTCCTAAAACATATAACGTAATAAAATTAAAGACGATTAAAATCTGTAATCTTTCCACTTGTACTATGAGTCATCGGAAAGTTTCTGCTTTGTGTAAGGATGGTATCGAAAAGCAACCTTAAGTGGTGAGAAAGCTGTGCTCAATGTATTTAAGGGACTTAAATCGAAGCCAACTGCTGTACAATGTCCCATGTTGACTTCCCGTTTCTTTTCATCTTCATTATTTGGTGTGAGAGAGTCTTCGTGATTTTTGTCATTGTCCGTCCCCTTACCAAAGCGATACAGTGGTGCAGCTTGAATTCTGTACCTATATACTGTATGGTATGGTACAGATAAAACTTACACCATACAGATGAGCTAATGCCAGGGAAAGACACTCCTATTTTATTTAAAACACAATACGCCAGGAAATGTGTCTGATGCATTAGCAAGTTAAAACAATTGGGTCGAAAACCTGGGCGTAACACCATTTCCTTTTTCTGATCACTCGCTTTCTTGATACACATCTCACTTGTCCTGTTCTTTGTTTTCCTGGTTTGCTGATTATGCCTGCTGCGGTCCACTCCTACCCTCACACCTAAAGAATACTATTTTAAATTTCTTGGCGCAGTTCATTAACCCTTGTATGTGCTGTCCGCGCCCAAAATGCAATTTAAAAAAAGTCAAAAACCGCACTCAAAATGCAATTTAGAGCTTAATAAGATACACTCCACAGGCAAAATTAAAGACGATTAAAATCTGTAATCTTTCCACTTGTACTGTGAGTCATCGGAAAGTTTCTGCTTTGTGTAAGGACGGTGAGAAAGCTGTGCTCAATGTATTTAAAGGACTTAAAAGTAAAAGGAGATGCTTCATATTGCTTGACTAATTTTAAAAACTAAGTTATAAATGCAGACGCTCCCTCGGTGCCGCGCCGGGTGTAAATATCAAAGTATACATTCCCAACAAGAATTGTACCCATCTGTCATGAAAATAAAACACCTTGAATTGAATTGAATTGAGGGAGAGAGGGGGGTAGGGGGACAGAGATACTGTAGACAGGACTCAAGGCAAATAAGATACTTATGGGTACGCAGGCATTCACGACAGCAACATACAAAACGTTTGCACGTACTGTATAGTTAAGTTATTACTTGGTTTTCAAAGTGCAATGAAATACAATATTGTTGTTGCTGCTGTTCTGGTTGTTTTTATCCTGTAAAGCGTTTTGAGAAGCCACCTTTAAATGTGATATATACTGTAGAACCGCTGATTCTTATGGAATGTGTTCCGCAGGAGATTCAAATTTGTATTTATTTATTTTTTAATCGCGTATCTAAGGAAATCTCAGTATAACTTTGTTCATGAACAAACAGTGGCATGTTACATTATCATTAGTTTTTTTAACAAGGCTCGCCAGCTAATTTGAATCGAAACCTGTCTTGCTAGCTTTTAAAGGGAAGAAGGTGACTATTCATTCTTATCAAAAATGACTTAGAATCGATCATGTTGCGATATTTTGAAATATAAAAGTCAATTGATTGTCCATAATATCGCTATTCTATTTTTTCGAAGAAATGTTTGTTAAAAGAAAAGTCCAGCACCAGCTGGATTCGAACACACAACCTGCCAGTTGTTAGTCACACACCTAGACCAGTAGGCTACAAGACAACTCACGTGAACAGGGAGGCGAAACAGCCCTACACAGCCCTGTCGCAGTACACGAATATAATCATACCGTTATTAAATTCTTTAGATACGCGATTCCATATTATATTCCCTATTAATCAAATTCTAAAAGTATGCTTGTTGACTCCAGTATCACGTTAGTTAAAGACTTCGATGCTTAGAATGTTTAGGGAGAAATGGAATACTGGTGTGTATTTTTTCTTTAAAGTACTGAGACCAGCCATATACTGTATGTTTATGTTCCAAAATTAATATCATTTATGGCCTTCACACACGTTACAGTATGCTCCTATTCTTTTTATGCTCAGCTACTAAGATTTCCCTTCAGTGGTAAAATTCAATATCTACAACGGGCACAGTAAAGACGTTTACAGTAAGTCTTTCTACGACAGACCAACGGACCACGGGTGCCCCTGTCGGTCAACCAATCACGAACCACGGTACCCAACGTCATCTTGCGTCATGATACGCGACACCGCAGCCAATTACCTGCAGTACGTGTCTGTACCGCGAATGGCTGCATCTGTATGTGCAGAGGATGACCGCGGGTCTGAGCAAGTCACTCTTTAGGGGGAAGAAACTTGGTTTGCTTACAGTGTGGCGCTGCTGAATAAAAACGTATTCAGGTTGTAGACAAACGTATACTCCAGTGACCAAGCGAAGCGTCACGTTGGCGTTGGCTAGCAATTTACTTATGGGCATTCTCCGGGCCGACACTTTGCTGAAACAAGTTTCCAGTCCCTATACAGACAACACTGGCCATCATGTGATTGTCTCTGTGGGTGTGAAAATAGGCCAGAGAAGCAAAGTTTCTGAGCTGTGCAATGTCTTCTAAACCAGAACCAAGATAGGTGATTGGTCGAAAGTTTAGCTGGCATTTCAGACCCACGTGGGGTTACCATGCCCTGCATGTTCCTGATTGGTTGGTCAAGGTGAGAGATGAGTCACAGTGACCTCTGACATCTAGGACCTCAATCCAGATGTTCCCAAGAATTTCACAGACAGATAGGCGCCAGGAATGGCCCTTGATCATGATAGCCAAGCATGGCTGGGTGCATCCCCATTTGGCAGCTGTTCCTTATCTGAGAAAAAAACACCTTAAATCAGAACTGCATTAATAGAGAGATGGGGCCTCATTTAGGCATACACTAAATTCAGACTTATTAATAAGCACTTCTGCTACAACTGGCTAAAGTGGGGTTAAGTACATTACTAAAGAGCACCCAGGAAGCATCCACAGCAGAAACTCAATCCCACAGCTGCCAGTGCAGAGCTCTCTCCACTATCCCATAATGCCCAAATGTAAAAGTACCATCAAGCTTAACTCTGTATCTATTGCTTATTTAGTATTTTTGTTCTGGTCATTTCTAAACAATTCCAAGATTAACAAAAAAATCAAATACCATGTTTATTATTGTAGCTAAATTGAGCACAAAAACAAAAGATGACAACTTATTAACACATAGTTGGTGGTAAGTTTTTACAGAAAGAGGCTCTTAGCTAGTTAAACATGATCGTTGCCAGAAACAATGTTGTTCTGAATATCACCAGAGAGCCATGTTAAGTGCATTGGAATAGAATAGAAGAGCTTCCTACAGTATCTATCATAAATGTAATAACTGAAACATTTATAAGAATTTAGTATAAAAACTTTTATAAGAACTTTCAGTATACAATTATCCTTCTTGAGAAGTATTCATTTTAAAAATGATAGTATAAGTATAAGTAGTTAATAACCTCATAAATTTTACTTATGCTGTATTAAGACAAAATCAGTGATTAAGTCACATGGACAGTGGTCACATAGTGACCATGGTTGTTATAAAAGACATTAAAACAACTGTACACCATCCTCAGACATGTTAATCAAAATATTTAACAAAACTCTGAAAATAATTATCCAGACCATCATAAATAACATCTTAGGACTTTCCATAATACACGCATGTGTCTCTGTCACCCTGTTGAAGGCCATGTGAAAATAAACCAAAAAAGCTTTCAACTTTAATTTATCATCTTAGAAGTGAAGCTTGAGTATTTTTTCAAAACCAGTTCTTTTGAGATCTAAAAATAACGTGAGACATTAAGGGAAGGAAGGCAATATAATCAAGCAAAAATCCACTGTCAAGAATAGTATATTCAAATACATCCCACATCTCCCAGTTAGAATTAATCTGCAATTTAGCAAAGCAGCGGTTGTTGATGCTACAGACTGATAATCAACTGCTTTGGTTCATCACTCAAAATAAAATTGCATATCAAACAATTTACTAAAAATTATTATTGGTTCCAAAATAAACCTTATTTTCCAGCGAAGGAGCTGAATTATTTTAATCATGATCTACATATAAATAGTTACAAAAGTTTATGGGCATTTTCACTGTTTGTTTAAGATTTTACAGCAGTGATCATTTGAGTATTAAAGGCATATAAGTCCTGTTCCTGAAAAAAGCAATTTAGAAATGGAAATTAATGAAATGCTGTCTGTTTTAAAATTAATGCAGCATAAAATATTAATTACAGAAATCATCATAAGGTTCCTTACCATCAAACACTTAATTATTTAAATGCTTGAACAGCAGAGATAATTGCACAAGCCTTTGTATGAAAGTATTTTTGGTTTCAAATATTTGTTCTGCAGTTAAAAGAAAACAAGAACACCAAAAACATTCAAAGTGGGTTCTAAAAATTGTGGGAAATATCAAGTCTTTATCAAATATACATGATTTCTAAGATGATCATACTCTCTAGCAATGATTGTAAAGTAATCATTCATAAACCAATAACGTGGAGAGACTGTACTCTGGTAGTATGTGCTACTATCATTATAAAATGCCTGCTTACAGTATGTCTTTATACTCAAGTACAGTATACCATACTTCCCTGGTATCCAATCATGACTGAGGAGCTGTTTTTCACAAAGTCCTGTTCATGTGATTAAGGGAAGACCCAATAGCAGTGAAACCCAGTGCTTTCCTGGTCAGCTTTGCAATTCAGCATAGTATGAAATGAAGACATTTCAAACAAATGTGGTAGGTGAATGCAATGTGATCTGCCAACACAAAATTACCTCCAGCTAAAGGCTGTGTTTCCTGAGGAGTGTAACAGATTGCCTCAGGCATTCATTCAGACACTAATTTAATGAGGTGGTGGTGTTTGCCATGCAGAGCTGTTTATATTGTTTTAGACTCATAGAATAACAAAGCACTAATTTTTGAATGCTGATTCTATTTTCAGAACAATTCAAAGAAAAGAAAAATCACAAATAATAACTATTAAGTAATAAAACATAACATCCTTTAACAATGCATGACTTAAACATCACTACACCAGAAACACATCAATTACAGTATATACAGTACTGCAGGTGGTAAGTATATACAGTGCTTTACAAAAATATCCATCATCTACCAATAATATCATTTTTATTAATTCCTAGTAATGTATACATTATTTTAAATGAGCGGATTTTATTAAAAATAGTACAATCACATTTAATACTGCTATTTGTGAAGGAAGCTGAATATCTGCAATAAGTAAGATACACTATTTTATTCTGAAATATTCTGACTGAATAAATATTCAGACACCTGTCATTATTTGGTCGGTGGCACCTTTGGCAGCAATTACTGTTGTCAGTCTTTTTTCATATGCCTGATCTAGCCTTGCCAAGTAGGGTGCCAATTTTGCCCATTCTGCTATGCAAATGTCTTCCTGCTCTGACAAGTTAGTTGGAAATTATTCATGAGCTCAAATTTTTGCATAAAAGTTCTATTGGATTCAAGTCCAGAAATTGAGAGGGCTACTCAGTGACATTAACTTTTGTCTTTGGCATGGATTTACCCTTGCAGCCTTAGATCATTGTCTTTCCAAAGTCTAAATTTTAAATAGTATTAGGGTGACTTAAGCAGGTTTTCCTCAGCATCAAATAATTCCCCAGATGCTTTTCATAACACCCCAAGGTAGCCACCACCATTCATCACCCTTCATCACAATCAGGATGTTGCTGACTGGGTGATGTGCTGCATTGGACTTGCACCAGGCATAATGCTTTGCATTTAGACCATCAGTTATTTTATTTCTCGAATGACCATAATTCGATCAGCCATATGCTACAATATAATTCATACAAGATTTAAAATTTTGCAGTATTTTGCAGTATTGGCTTCTTTCTTGGAACTTAGAAAGAAGCTATACAAACCTGGCCTATGACGCACTCTGCAGAGTGACAGCAGGGCTCCCATATTGCAATATGAATAAAGACCACATAGGCCAGGTTTGTATAGCTTGTTGGATTTTTTGTATTTATTAACAGTGACTCTCATTTCCGAAATAGAAATTTCATTGTTGGTTTCAAAGTTCAGTCTCTTACTAAATTTACGCTTTTCCCCTTGCTCAGTTCGGAAGGGCTGCCTGATTTGGGGAGTGGGAATATACACATCCCACTACTTAATGATTGAGTTGACCTGCTTAAAGGTACAAGATCTCTTGATCTCTGCTTTTCTACCACTTCCTTACTGTCCTGTTTTGAAAGATTCTTGGCCTTCATGGTTGAATTATTACAGTATATCTCTATCTGACGTGTGTCTTGAAATTCAATATCAATCTAAGAAAACTTACTAGATCCATTTATTCTGATGTCAAGTTAAACCACTTTGATTACACACATAGACATTGCACACATTTTAGGACCTTTTGAAGTACTCTCCTGCACCTAAACATCTATGAATTGGCTTTATTACTCTGCTCTCCTCCCCATTGATAGCTCCCCAGTACGGCGCACTATGGCTGCCGTCGCATCATCCAGGTGTATGCTCCACATTGGTGGTGGTGATGGAGGGGAGTCCCCATTACCTGTAAAGCACTAAGAGTGGAGTGTTGTCGTGGAATTTTATCAAAGTAAGAGCCAGGAGAGGTATTCTCATTCACTCAGTAAGGTCTTTATTCATATTGCAATATGGGAGCCCTGCTGTCACTCTGCAGAGTACGTCAGAGACTCAATTTGTTACAAGCAGTACAGGGTTTTTATAAGATGTTGCAATGTAAGGGGCACTTTGTCCCTTCTAACATTTCCCCTTTCCTTAAGACAAAACAGATTACATCATTAAAACGAAAGAAGAAGCACCACTAGATTTATTTCAAAGCTTGTCAGTAACCTTCGGCTAATCTAATGACCCAGACAGCATATATTGTTTTGGTACACTGGCTTCTAAAGTAACTATCCCTCGGGAGGGGGATCAGAATACCTCCTGGGTATCCCTGCCTGTCATAAGAGGCGACTAAAAGGGTTGTGTCAGGAAGGGCATCCGACGTAAAACCATCTTGCTAAAACCATGGTTGCAAAGAACACAAAGCACATACCGGATCGGTCGGGGCCCGGGTTAACAACGGCCGCCATTAGTGCTGTGTCCCAACAGGGTACTAATGGAAATTATGCTACTGTGGGGAAAACTGTAGAGTGGGGGCTACAGAAAAGAAACAAGGTGAAGGGGCATGGAAGGAATGTTAAGTCAATGAGAGTGGGGAGTTGGAATGTTGGTACCATGACAGGGCGAGGGAGAGAATTAGTTGAAACTATGGCAAGGAGAAAAGTGGAGATCTTGTGTGTGCAAGAAACCAAGTGGAAAGGAAACAGCTCAAGACACCTACTGTAGGAGAGGGATACAAGATTCTCTACGCTGGAAAGAGTACAAAAATGAATGGAGTGGGTGTGATCATGTGCAAAGACCTAGCAGACAAGATAGTGAGGGTGGTTAGACACTCAGACAGGATTATCAATGTACAGGTGGCTTTTGAGAGTGGGTTGTGGAATATCATCACTGTATATGCACCACAGGTAGGAAGATCATAGGAGGAAAAGGATAGCTTCTTGGAAGATCTCGAAGAAGTGGTTAGCAGAATCCCAGGAAATGAAATAGTGGTAATTGGAGGAGACTTCAATGCACATTTAGGAGAGAAATGCCCAGATTATCCAGATGAACATGGTCAGAGAGGGCTAGGAGAGAGAAATGAAGAAGGAGGAAGGCTACTAGAAACACTCCAAGCTCTTGAATTGTTTGCAGTGAACACAGGGTTCACGAAGAATTATGAGCAAAAGGTGACATACAGGAGTGGAGGCCATGATACCCAAATAGACTACATATCAGTGAGAAGAATTGATAGAGCGAAAGTCCAAGATGCTAAGGTCCTGCCCTAAGAGGCTGATACCAGACAACACAGGCTACTGGTAATGGACATCACAATATTGAAGGAGCGAAGAATAAGGCAGAGGAAACACTCAGCACGAACAAAAGTGTGGAAACTGAGAGAAAACAAAGTAGATTTCAACAGGCTGGTGAGAGAAATGAAAAACAACACAGAGGAAACAGAGGAGCCTTCTGTTGAAGAAGACTGGACTGAGATGAGCCACATCCTAGAAGAGGATGCTACCAGGGTTTGTGGAAAGATAAGAGGAGGCAGACCGAGGGAAAATGAAGAGTGGTGGTGGGATATGGAAGTTCAGGAAACACTGAAGGAAAAGAAAAAAGCATACAAGGCACTGAAAGATGGCACTGAATTACAAGAATATAAGAGACTAAAGAAGGTAGCAAAAAGAAGTGTAGCAAGAGCAAAGGAAAGAGCCTGGAAAGAATGGTATGAGAAACTTGAAACAAAGGAAGGAGAGGACCAAATCTACAAGATTGCTAAACATAGAGCGAGACAGAAATAATATATTATCCGGGTGGCAGTACTCAAAGATGGAGAAGGCAGAGTCTTGATTAAAGAAGAACAGATCAAGCAAAGGTGGCTGGAGTACTTAAAAAATCTGTTAAATGTAGAAAATGAGAGGGAGAACCTAGTGGAGGCAGACGTAGTGTGTGGACCAATCCAAGAAATTTCAGTTAAGGAAGTGACAGAAGCTATCAAAGAGATGAAAGTGGGCAAAGCAACTGGACCATCAGGAATAGCAGCAGAACACTTTAAGAACCTTGATGAAGAGGGGATTCAGTGGCTGACGAGATTGCTAAACAATATTGCAAAGGAAGAGAGAATTCCAGAAGAATGGACAAAAAGCAGTATGGTTACCATCTACAAGGAGAAAGGAGACCCAGTGGAGTGTAAAAACTATAGAGGAATAAAGCTTCTGGAACATGGATTGAAAATCCTGGAAAAAATTCTGGACAAGAGACTCAGGAAGATAGTCAGGATCCACAACTCAGGATTTGGATTTTCAGTGAGGAAAAGCACAACAGATGCCATTTTTGTGATGAGACAGTTACAGGAGAAGACACTAGAGAAAGGGAAAAAGCTGTATGTGGCCTTTCTGGACTTGGAGAAGGCATATGAACGTGTGCCCAGAGAGGTGGTGTATTGGTGCTTTAGGAAGAAAGGAGTACCAGAAAGCATGGTGAAGTTAGTTCAAGCAACCTATATACGAAGATGATAACACAAAGGGGAGAGACAAAAGAGTTTGAAATCACAGTTGGAGTACACCAAGGATCAGCACTAAGTCCTTTCCTTTTCATAAACATTATTGACACACTGACAGAGGAGGTAAGAACAGAAATGCCTTGGGAACTCATCTTTGCTGATGATGTGGCACTGATGGCAGATTCAGAAGTAGAACTACAGTGTTCAAATGGCAGATGAGTCTGGAAAAGGGTGGAGTGAAAATGAATGCAGAAAAATCTGAAATAATGGTAATGGAGAGAAGAGGAGATACTATGACCAATGTTGAGGAGACAAATGGAGGAAAACTGAAAAAAGTTGATGGCTTTAAATACCTTGGATCAAAACTGGTAAAGGGAGGAGAAACACTGGAGGCAGTAAAACAAAGAGTGAAAGCTGGATGGAACAAGTGGACAGAAATAACTGGAATAATCTGTGACAGTAAAATTCCTAGAAAGTTAAAGTACAAAATGTACAAGACTGTGATTAGACCTGTACTACTATATGGAGCTGAATGCTTGGCAATTGGAAAAAGGGAAGAGAACTTGATTAGAAGAACTGAAATGAGGATGTTGAGATGGATTCTGCAGATTTCAATGAAGGATAAGATCAGAAATGAAGAAATCCGTAGACGATGTAGGGTGGTGGATGTGGTTGAGAAAATGCGAGAGCCGAGGTTACGGTGGTATGGACATATCATGGGGAGGGACGTTGAGGAAGTAACAAAGAGGGTAATGGAATTTGAGGTGGAAGGTAACAGAGGAAGAGGCAGGCCTAGAAAGAGATGGATAGATTGTGTGAGAAAAGATATGGAGGTATGTGAAGTGAGTGAGGAAGATGTGCTCGACAGAGACAAATGGAGAAGAGCAACCAAAGCAGCTGACCCCAGGACAGTCTGGGACTAACGCTGTGAAAAAGAAGAAGAAGTCTTCTAAAGTAACCTAGGCAGTGCGTACTTTCTTGACACACTGTCTTCTAAAAACCTGCACGTAGCACAGCAGTTACATATCAGTTATATATTTTCAAAAAAGCACCAATATATTTTTTGCAAAGCTCTCTACATTTTAAGAATCAATTTACTTATTAGATTTCCATTTCAGTGTCCAGAAAAAGCACTATATAAGTGTAAGAAATTATTATTATTATTAAACTGAGGTAGGGTACCATGTTGAATGCTTATACAGTATACAGTTGTGAAGCCTGTAATTTTCTTAAACATCTACTTCATCAACATATTACAGTATATAAATTTTAGTTTAGAGAAAATTCTGGAAATTCTAAATTTAAAAACATATTTCAAAAGGTAATGATTGCAAGGTCAGAAGGAAATAAAATGTGATAAATTTGGAGGAGAATCATTTTGCAAGGGCTTGTACCAAGCATCCCTGGCTTGTCCTTACAGACTCACATACAGAATGAACCAAAACCACATCAGTACAATACTTCAGTCACAGAATACACTTCCTCATGGAAGTGATATCTTATCTAAACATGTCAAAATAATTAATTAGAAATATGCATAATCCTATAATTACACAATTATTGATCAATTTTTCAATCTTGTAAAATTTGGCTTCTTTAAAAAAAAATAATCTCACTTCAGTCTCAGTTATTAGATATTGCATTCCTTGACAAAAACTGAATAATTTTAAATATGTAAAATAAAAATGAAGATATGTATTAATTTGGATTCATAGAATACGTATAAGTTTGCATAAAACAGTGAATGCGTGTGATAATTTGCATTCTATTAGTATTTTTTTGTAACACATTTTTTTACCAACACCATAGGTGTGAAGATCTGAAAATATATGATGTTTTCAGTAAAAAAGGAAAACCCTTAGATACACACCTTTCTTTTAAATTAGTTTGCAAACAGTGCAAAACTGACTTGGTCTACTATTTCACAATGCAGCAGTGTCAAATGTTCCCGTAATGAATGGCTAATAGACAAGTTATTTTGGTGTTTTTTTTCTAAGAATTATGGGCTATATTTTTCTTCTACATTTCCATGAGAATAAGATTAAATAGTATTTGTCATTATTTAATATTTACAGTGCACTTTATTTCCAACTAAACACACTGGAAATTCTAGACCTATCAGTACTGATCTTAAGGCAAGTTATTTAAAGAATAATTACCCATATAATTAGATAAAATAAATTTGACAGTTTTAAACATATTTTTAAAAGTGGTAAGGAATTAAAATGTAATGATTTGAGAATCAAATAAATTTCAGTTTAAATTAATGTTCACAACATGTGCACTGACAGTTTATAAAGTAATAATTTTCCAATCTGGAGAGTAAACAACGTGGTCTTGGTTTTTAACATATTGTAGCCTATAATATCTGACAATAGTAGAGATATGCATTGTTAATTTATGTTCATATAATATATTTAAATTATATTATGTTTATAAGATAAATATTGATTTACACCTCAGATATACACATGTAGAAAAATATACAACTACCTTGACTCCTAGGATCAATTGATAATGTCTCCAACACATTACTTACCAGATGTAAATAACACACACCATCAGATGTTGGTCTTCTTTGATCAATTAAATGACCAAATATGGCTTTTCTAAAATGCATTTGCGGCTGTAATTCATATTGATCAATTTTGTTTGATAAATTTAGTTTACAAAAATTAATTCTGAGATTATGCTGAAAGAGACGTCTTTCTATTTTCTAGATTTATTATATGTGTATTTTATTATTTTCAGCTAAACCAGCAATAGGTTTGTATAGTTGCCAAGCAAGAATTAGAGTTTGAGCTCAGGAATAATTAAAACCTACTTTGCATTTCTCAATTATAATATGAATGAAACAGCATGCAAATGTTTTAACTACCTTGAGTAATTCTAAATAATTATTAAATATTTATGAGCGGTGATTAAATTTGTTTGAACCTCCAGATGTAAAGAGGATGTTGCCAAAGTAAAATTAGAGAATATTTTTCCATATATCATAACTTCAAATGTGTTGCAGGGATGTGGCTGAAGTTCTTGTTAAAGAACTACAGTAAGAGAAAAAATGTGCTAAATTCCACAAACTGTCACATGCAGTTCTTTGTCTGACCTTTATTGCAGACAATACTGATATATACGAACCTATAGTCTTATTCAGTAATTGTTGCGTACACCTTATCTTTAATCTATATCACTCAGCCCTGACATTTCTCTGCTGTTTTTTAAAAGATGCAGCAGTCCTTCAATACACACTGCACTACTCTCATGCACTAGTCTCATGTAAGTACTCTATTAACAAATATAAACATAAATAATAAAGCCAACCAGTACATTCAAAAGGCAAACTTACCTTCTGTTACTCAATACTCAATAGGCAATACTTGTTTATTTTATTGAAATGAGCCCTGAAATACTGAAAGAGAAATCACAGGTGCCTATTTAAGTACAATACAATGCTTTGAGTACTGATTAACACAATGTAACAGATGTGTAGCACAATGTAGCAGAAAGAAATAAAATTAATACATGTGAATTTCAAAGATATCTGTGCTAAAATAAGAAAGGTGATTAAAAGAGTCTTTGTTTAGTGCGAGCTTTCACTGAATGGATAGACTTCGTCTCATTAGTTAATATTGCATAAAGCAGAAGTATATTTGAATGTCTTTCTTTTCAGGGAAACATCACCGATAAAGGTCTCCAGGTTAGAGTCACTATCATTCAAAAACATGAATTCAAAGATCTATCATTCAAAGATGATATCTTTAAGCATATACTGAACAATCTATTAAATTATATTTAAATATGGTACAGTACTCAAGGTCCTATGATGTACAGTACATTATACATATGGCTTAGGCAGTCTGGAGTACAGATGCAGCCATTCAAAGTGCGCGGTACAGACACCGCAGTACAGATACTGCAGGTAAGATGACACGCGATACCGCGGTGCGTGATTGGTTGACCGACAGAGGCACTCGTGGTCCGTTGGTCTGTCGTAGAAAGACTTACTGTAAACGCCTTTACTGTGCCCCTTGTAGATATTGAATTTTACCACTGAAGGGAAATCTTAGTAGCTGAGCATAAAAAGAATAGGAGCATACTGTAACGCGTGTGAAGGCCATAAACGATATTAATTTTGGAACGTAAACATACAGTATATGGCTGTTCTTGGTACTTTAAAGAAAAAAATACACACCAGTATTCCATTTCTCCCTAAACATTGTAAGCTTCGAAGTCTTTAACTAACGTGATACCGGAGTCAACAAGCATACTTTTAGAATTTGATTAAAAGGGAATATAATATGGAATCGCTATCTAAAGAATTTAATAACGGTATGATTATATCCGTGTACTGCGGCAGGACTGTGTAAGGCTGTTTCGCCTACCTGCTCATGCGAGCTGTCTTGTAGCCTACTGGTCTAGGTGCGTGACTACCAACTGGCAGGTTGTGTGTTCGAATCCAGCTGGTGTTGGACTTTTCATTTTTATTTATTTATTTTTTAATCGCGTAACATAAACATATTACTGTATGCAAACTGTACTGTATACAGTATGTATATGTATATTTGATGTCTTAACTGTGCCCGTTTAATTGAATTAAAAAAAAATATTTAACACGAACATTAAGCTGTTTACATCTTCCGCCTGAGAACAGTCACCCGTTGCTACCCAACGCAGAATGGTGATTGGCTGACACTATCTGACACCCCTCTGATTGAAGAAAAAAGACGTGCTGGCGTGCTATACACACTACCAGGAAGAGGATTTCTTTCTATTCAAAACGTGTATTTTAAAAGTTTAAGAAGTAAAAACCTTACAGCGTACACAGATTTCTAAACTGATCAGGATCGTTATCTTTGTCTTATGCATAATAATGTTCACCGCTCTGTCCAGCAAATTAATAATAAACTTTATTTTATATAGCGTTTTAAACGAATAAGTAATTAGATTGCTCATAAACCTAATCACTTGCTTTTTCTTTTTATTTAGGCTCAGATTTCAACTATAGATCGTATTATTAATAACCATAATAACAACCAACCAACAAAAACAACCATATAAACATAATGGTGGTGCTGGACCTTCCAGTTTTATTTATTTATTTTTTAATCGCGTAACATAAACATATTACCGTATGCAAACTGTACTGTATACAATATGTATATGTATATTTAATGTCTTAACTGTGCCCGTTTAAGTATTGAATATTCATATCTAATTTTACCACTGAAGGGAAATCTTAACATAAACATACAGTATATGGCTGGTCTCGGTACTTTAAAGAAAAAAATACACACCGGTATTCCATTTCTCCCTAAACATTGTAAGCTTCGAAGTCTTTAACTAACGTGATACCGGAGTCAACAAGCATACTTTTAGAATTTGATTAAAAGGGAATATAATATGGAATCGCGTATCTCAAGAAATTAATAACAATATAATTATATTCATGTTGCAAAAGAACTGCAACGGACATAAAAACTCCCTTGCATGGTTTCATTACGACCAGAATCGGTCTTGAGATATTTTTAACTTGATTTACAGTATTTGAGAGGTATGTCTTAACACCGATACTACAGTGCTTAAGTACTGCTCACTTATATGTTTCTAGGTTTATATTATGCATTTCATACGGTCAAATTACTTTTGAGCAATAAGAAGCGAGAAACGGTATGCGTTTTACTTTCGTTTTGTGCTGGGACCCGTGGATTGATTAGAGATATCAAGTACATACAAGCCATTTTTTAAATGTTGTAGTTCGTCTTGAAAAAATGTTACGAGTACATCATCTATCAACAATTACACAGGTTCTGTTTCCATATTGCAGATTTTGGTTACGTAATATTATTTTCTAGATTTCACGTTGTGAATATGATGGGATGTCTGATGGGATGTTCCTAAAAATCCATTCTCTGTAAAACGTCTTCTCTAGTTGTCCTGCATATGTATTCGCTAATGAAGCTGTGTGTTCTGAGCCTAGATCTCTACATTTCTGTATGAACCAGCTTAGAGGGCTAAAGACAGCTTGTTTTTAAATTGAGTGTAAGGCAATTTATGCTTCTAAAGTCATGGTCAGCATTTATCTTTGTACTGTGTTGTAAACTTGTTCTGTGCCAAGTCACATTATTTTATAGCGTTTTTAAAGCGTTATCAAATACGGTGTTACTGTAGTTTACTGAGTCCCATGTCACATGGTCTGTGATTGAAACCTGTAAAACCGGTTTAATTCGTCACAGCCAGCACTCTTCAGGTGTGAGGGTCTTCTGCTCAGAATGAAACGCTAAAATGTTTGTGTATATTCTAATGGTAGTGGGGGCGGGGTGTGTGGGAACAGGTTTGGTTGAAACATTTTCTCTGAAAGCATTTTCTTCACAGTTTAACCGATTTTGTTACAGCATGTTACAGTTTACTATTATTAACCATATTAATTTTAAGTGCTTAATGTAAAATCTTGTAAAAATATATTTTCATTGTTCAAATATACATTAAGTCTGACTATCATATAATAAGTTAAATACAAAACTAAAGAAAAAATAGGGTTAAATATAATTCAAAATATTTTGCTAACAATGTTAACTGTTCATGAATAATAAAATAATTTTATTGAAAACGAGTTTGCGATTGTCTGGTCTTTAAATTCTGGAGATACGCGATTCCATATTATATTCCCTTTTAATCAAATTCTAAAAGTATGCTTGTTGACTCCGGTATCGCGTTAGTTAAAGACTTCGATGCTTAAAATGTTTAGGGAGAAATGGAATACTGGTGTGTATGTTTTCTTTAAAGTACCGAGACCAGCCATATACTGTATGTTTAACTTCCAAAATTAATATTGTTTATGGGCTTCACACGCGTTGCAGTATACTCAGGCACTAAGTAAAAGGAGATGCTTCGTATTGCTTGACTAATTTTAAAAACTAAGTTATAAATATAAAAATTGCAGGCGCTGCTCTGGTGCGTCGGCTCCTACACAGTGCCTGTCTGCCGTAAGCGTTACAATATACATACAGTACCCAACACTGCTTGTACCCATCTGTCATGCAAATAAAACACCTTGAATTGAATTGAATTGAGGGGAGAAGGGGGGGATACTAAAGCCAATACTGGCTCAATGGGCTTTGACATGCTAATGCGTTGGTTTAACGGTCCGGGTGTGGCAGGCTTCCAATGTCAACTCGACTCGATTAGAAGACAATGAACGTATTTTAGCCCTAAATGAATTAATAGCAAACATGGTTTACATAAAATACATTTTTCCAAGAAAGTTTATAATAATACGATCTATAGTTGAAATCTGAGCCTACTTTAAAAATAAAGGAAAAGCATTTTCAGAGAGCAATCACGCTGTGTTTATGTAGAAAAAGCGATTAGGTTTATGAGCAATCTAATTACCTATTCGCTTAAAACGCTATATAAAATAAAGTTTATTTAGAGTTGAATGATCAGTGTCGCAGTTTATATAATGTGAGTCAGGAAACTAACACAGCGCCACCGGATTTAATAACGCAATAAAAACGCTATAAAATAATGTGACACAGTACAGCACAGTACAACAATACTGACCATGACTTTAGAAGCATAAATTACCTTACACTCAATTTAAACACAAGCTGTCTTTCTGTATGAACCTCTAAGCTGGTTCATACAGAAAATGTAGAAATGCATTAGCCTGATCATGATTAAAAAACACATAATTAAACACACGTTTGCGATTTAAATCAGAACACGATTTAAATCAATATAAATGTTTATATTGTAACGCATACTGTCCAGCCTCCATTTCTCTATAAAAATTTACTGTTGCACACACACACACAATAGAAGCAGGAACCGCTGTCAGAAGGGAAGATATATTCAAAATATCGCAAATATCGATCATGTTGCGATATTTTGAAATGTAAAAGTCAATTGATTGTCCATAATATCGCTTACCTATTTTTTCGAAGAAATCTTTGTTAAAATAAAAGTCCAGCACCAGCTAGATTCGAACACACAACCTGCCAGCTGGTAGTCACGCACCTAGACCAGTAGGCTACAAGACAGCTCGCATGAGCAGGTAGGCGAAACAGCCTTATACAGTCCTGCCGCAGTACACGGATATAATCATACCGTTATTAAATTCTTTAGATAGCGATTCCATATTATATTCCCTTTTAATCAAATTCTAAAAGTATGCTTGTTGACTCCGGTATCACGTTAGTTAAAGACTTCGAAGCTTACAATGTTTAGGGAGAAATGGAATACCGGTGTGTATTTTTCCTTGTGATATTTTAAGCTCTAGTTGAATGATAGGTGTCGCATTTTAAATCATTTTCGTAGCTAGAAATTATGAAACGCCCTGTTAAAAGCAAGGAAGTTTTTATGCCCCGTTGAAGTAAAACAAAATGCCTGACAAAGTATGGCTTGCACAGATTCCAAGTGCTTGTACAAATGTGCTAAAGAAATTATACTTTGAGTATACAGCTTGTCCAAAGTCATCCATTATCAATACTATTAGTAATATCTTCAGTAAAGGCTTTGATGCATAAATATTTCTGATAAAGGTAGGTTGTGTACTTCTGTCCAACTGAGCAATCTTGCTTTCATAATATATACCAACATTTTAATGACTGATGATTAATATGCTGTAATACACAGTTCAAAATTAAAGGCTCAAATGCTGTACATGAGAGGTTAAGCTCCCCCTGGCGGTTTTACAAGGCGACGCCGGATAGTTAGTCACGTGACACCGCGTGACACCGCGTGACACTGCGTGATGCTGTGACACGCCCACCGGGGTATGCCGCGAAATACCTCACCCATTTTGAATGGCTGCATCTGTAGTTTTGAGGACCCTGGACTCAGAACAGGACAGTTATGAGTTTAAATTTTAGTTATGGTGCTGCAGTTGTACTCTTATGTGAGGTATTTCACTCATATAGCTTTAGTAAAATGACCAATTGGGTACATGCAGTGTATACTGTATGTCACCTTGGATAAAAGGGTCAGAAAAATAAATTAACAGTAAAAACAGTCTATTTGACGTATGCTCAGAAATCTGTTTTCAACACTAATTAAAAACACTGAAGATTATTTTTTTCATAACATTAGATAAGGAAAAAGTGAAAGGAAGACTGCTTCTGGCACAGTTGGATTTTATCATTTTTGTGTGATCATAATGTGAGAGCATCAGTTTTATCCATTTTTGCTAAGCTTATTTTTTCTACATCTTTCATGTTGATTTTCACATTTGTATGAAATGTATTGATGTATGACATACCGCATTCATAATTTCTACAACATCACCAGGTACATTTGTGATATTCCAGGGTTGCTGCAGGGTCAATACATTAAGATAACATAATAGTATGTTTGCCTTACAGACAGTTCTGTAAGCATGGTTAAAGTAAATTAAAGTCTGGTGTATAGAAAACATGTTCTCTGGATAAAATATTATTTCTGGTCTTAAACTAGTGTAACCCCTTAATCTCATTAATTGTAAATGTTAATCTCATTTAATTGTCTCCCCTCTACAAGGTAAAGCTAATTATTTGATTATAATATTTAAAATGCTTTTGACTGTGTCACTAGCATTAAGGAGTGTCCATTCATAAATGAATGAGGTGAAGGTCAGAGGAACATGAGGTTGAAGAGATAAAAAATGATGGAAGAAGCTAAGCAAGGTTAAAGGCTGCAGTTGAAGGATCATGGAATTAAAGGGAGAACTACAACATACAAAAGCTTCTTTTTGGATCATTGATTCTTCTTGTGATTGTCTTATTGACTTTTTAAATCTGTTAAATGATGGTAACATACTGTACACAATAAATTTGTATGTTTACTGTAATTGCTTTTAAATACAGTAAAAAGCAATTATAGACATTCCTTCTAATTGTGAATGTATTTACAATGTTCATCCTCTGAAAGTAGAGGAGGATTTCACACACAAAAGGTTTGAACATTTTTAGCTAAGTGTTACATACTGTAAGTTCACCTTTTAGCAAGGGTAGCTTACTATTCAGCACAATTAGGTTGTAATAGTAGTTAAGGCCACTAAAGTAATATTGTTAGAAGAGACATTATATTCAGGGTAAATTCTAAAGTGGCTAAAAGACCTGGGCTGTTAAGATTTTGTGGAGTACAGTCAAGAATACGGTGGAATGCAAAGAAGAAACATAATTTAACTCAATGTAGGTAAACATCATTTATCTTGTACTGTAGAATGCATACTGTATGACAGATCAAGCTGAAGTAAAGGTTCCAAACCAGACCTTCACTGGCAAGGACAATATTCACAACCAGTCACATTCCACTTGCTCTCCCTCAGCTCACCTGCTTTGTCTCTGTGATAATAAACTCCCGTGAAAGTGTGTCACATCCTTGAGGAGCTGAACATCCACAATGTAACCAGGCTCAGTAGAATTACAACCTGAGACCACTTAGTCTGTGTTGCTGATTTGATGCCATTCCATATTCACCGTTTCCACTTATCTATCCAAATGTAAAAAAAAATTAGGTAGTTGAAAATAGGTGTTGAAGCCTAGGGTTTACCTCCAATACTGTCAATATGATCTACAGTATAAAGGCTTTGCAGGCACATACTGTATATGAAATATCTGCCATCAATGGGGGCTAGTGCTCCAGCAGCTCAGAATGCAACCACCAGCAGCCGTCTCCCAAGACCAGTTCAGTTTATGGAACCACCTTTCCATCTGCAGTTTACTTAAGATGGATTAATATTAATTTATACCGTATACCAATTTGACCTAATTTGGAATGTTTAGTTCTGGTCATCATTTAACAGCAAGGTTATTCCTAATTTAGAGGCAGCACAAAGAAAAGACCAGTTCCTGTCTTGAAATGATTGCATTGCACACACATCTTAAGTGAACGTAGAAAATCATAGAAAAAAAAATAAAGTTAGCCTGAAAAGGAAAGAAAAAATCCTTTCAGTTTTCAAAATCCCAGAAGGTATTGACAAAGTCATTCCAGAGGACATCCTTAAACTCAACAGCGAAACAAGGTCTTAGGAACACAAATGGAAAATAATTTAAGAAAGGCATCAGTAAGGAACAGTGGAACAGCCCTGAACTTGTAACTGGAAGGTTGCAGGTTTAGGTCCCAAGTGGGGAAAGTGCAGTTGTATCCTTGAGCAAGGTACTTTACACAGATATCTACAGTAAAATACCCAAATGTATAAATGGGCACATTTTTAAGTTACTTGAGAGAAAAGCAACAGTCAAATAAATTAATAACATCTTTGACCAAAAAGGAGACACTACTTTAGAGCCATATAGATCTGGTAAAATACAGTACCTTGATGTTGATGTTGACTTTATAGGATGCTTTAAGAAATTGCTTGATGAGACTCTTTGATTACTAATTGGCTTTGGGTTTCATCCGTATATAGACATACTGTATTTAATCAGATACCATATATTTTCTTCAAATACTTAAAAAAGCTTTGTTTTATATATGTTAAGGAACTAAGGGTAACACAAGCTCTTGTTTTAGAATAGATTTCTGCATGTTGTTTTGAAACATCCAGAGTACATAACCTAGGCTTTACATGTGATCGGACGGTCATTACATTCTGTGACTCAGTGTGCCCTCAAGCCATGTTCTGAGCCACCAAAAGCTGCTTTTAAATGTCACTTGTGCTGACATTAAAACCTAAAGGTTGCTAGTAAACTTGTCTGGGATTTCATTAATTGAATAAATCAAAAGCTAGAATATACTATCCCTCTTAGCAAAGTATTAACTATTAAATGCCACATACAGTATTACTGTACATAAATTGAAAATAACATTCTGTAGTGCTTTAGATTGTTTGTTTAAAAAAAAATATGTCAACAGGACCTTCCTTGATATTTCAGAACAGAGGTTATCATTTCACTTTTAGAAATCAGTTAATACTATTCTAGATTGTATAATGTAAACTATTTGACATTTACAATATTAGTTTTTTTTTGTTTTGTTTTTACTGTTTTGTTAACTTTTGAGATCTTTGAGGTTTATATTCATCACTTACTGTACTGTATATTTCAAGTTGCCACTCAAAGGCATATACTGTATGTATACATATTTGTTTTACTTTTTTACATAGTATTATGTATATAGTTATTTATTGGAAGATCTGCTATAGTTGGATATTTCATAAAATGCTGACATACAGTTTAAATGCTCTTATACAGTAACTGTATTTCCTGTACTTACTAATATTTAATAATATTGAAACAATTTACAAATTCACCCACAGATTCAAGACATGGATGACATGATTTCTTTAGGTTTGTTGTAAAATCGATTACATAATTCCTAGTTTCTAACACAAATAAAATATGATTTCAGACATGTTGAACTGGCATTTTCAGTGATCATCACATGGTGTGTCCATCATTGGCTCCAAAACAAACATGTACAGTAATAAGTATACTGTAGGATGTCAAACACGTAACACACTAATACAGTGATCTTCCATTCAGTCTCTAAGTTAACTGACAAATAAGCAATGCTATTTGGCTGTAGTAGTTATCATTTACATACTGTATATGTCTACCCAGCTCATCCCACAGGCCTTGACTGGATTATAATAATAATAAATGTCATATTATATAGCACCTTTACAAGTGGTTTCTCAAGGCACTTTACTGTAAGAAAACAATATACAATGAGAGGAGACAGAAGGATTACACAATTACAATAAGGGTTTGGAATACAGTAGGAAAAAAATGAGGCAGACACACCACCAGTTAAATAAAAGTTCTTCCAAAGAAAAAAGATTTGAGTCTCGATTTGAAAGTGGTCATGGAAGGTGACTCTCCGATATCCTTAAGGATAGATTTTTGGAGATCTGGGACATAACAAGAGAAGACCTGGTCACCCATAGAATGTAGACAGACTTGGAATATAGACAGAAGACCAAAATTAGATGAATGAAGGTTGCGAGGTGGAGAGTGGGACAATAGTAAGTCAGACAGGTACTGAGGTGCCAAGCCATGTAGAGCCTACATTATACTGTACCAGTAGGTGAGCATAAGGATTTTGAGTTGACATGAAACCTGATAGGAAGCCATTGCAAGGATTCCAGGATAAGAGTAATGTCATCACTTGCACAAGACCTGGTTGCCAAATTCTGGCTGCTGAATTTGGGAAATACTGAAATTTATTCAATGTGAAATTAGATACCCCAGGGAGTAGAGAGAGTAATCAATTCAAGAGAACATGAAAGTGCTGAATAGCTTTTCAGCAACATAGGATGTAGTCTGGCAATATTTCTGAGGTGGAAGAATGACGATTTTAAAATATGTAGCACATGTGTGTCAAACATCAAGCCTAGATCAAATATTACCTACAAGTTCTTCAATTTCTTTAAATCAATATAGTATTATATCAATTTATTATATCATTATAATGATCCAGCATAATAGGTGATTTGAGTTCCAGACTGACACAGAAGGTCTAGACTGGTCTGTGTTATGGGTCATAGTTAGTTTTTACATGTTGATTAAGGATCAAAATAATGCTTTACAGTAGGAGTTCTATCAGTTGCATTAGACTATTAATAGAAGCCATACATAGCCCACATACACATCATAAACCAGCTGCCAACAAAAAAGCTGTGCAGTTATTAAAAGATTTCAACAAAGCCTATTGCAGTTTCTTTTGTGTATATTAAATAAATTTACTTTAATAATCACAAATGAGACACTGAACTAGGATCCAAGAGAAACACCGCTACGTTTTCAAATAATCTGGGTGTTATGATGCACAGTCTGCAGTTATGCCCAGTGACAGTTGCAGTAGTTATGATTAGGAATACTAACATTACTCTCTTGGCTGCTGTCAAAGAAAGCATTAATGTGGACATTTGCAATGACGTAAGGCAGAAATAATTATTTAAAAATACTTTAACACTGTGCTGTGGATTTCAGGTGATATTGTGATCACTAGAACACAGGAATCTTTTACAAAATAGTGATGTGTGAGTGAAAGGCACTACAATTCCCACCACCGATTTCTGTCTTAGATGATCTGTTACTATGAAGAAAATCGCTTATTTTTCACTATCTTTTTCTTTGCCTATTAAATTTCCCCTTTAGCCAAGTTGTTGTGATATATACATTCAGTATTTTATTGTGACAATATTGTACTCGTACTCCTGGACATGATGTTACCATTTGAGGAGCATTTAATGACTGTAATTACGTACATATTGCATGACATGCAGTTTTGCAACAGCCTTAATTCTGGCTATAGGGAAACAATTCCTCAGATGACCTCTCTGGGTCTGACAGTTCTGTCATCTGGTCATTGCACATGTCTGGATCAATCATGTGTGCTTTCTGTCAGACAGTAGAATTCTGGCAACGATGGCGTTGATTGTGTGAATCCAGAATGCCCTAGCAACTTTGTGATAGCATCATTCCAAGAGTGTATTTCCTCTCTATTTCACAGATCCATGACAACAAGCAAATTTATTTGCCTTTTATGCAAACAGACATCATTTTGAAAGTGCAAACACATTGCACATGCACACATTTCTAAGTTAGCATGCCATGTGTGGTATCACTTATCATTTATCATTTTATACCTCCATTTTGACATACATCCTGTTTAAATAAATTCAAAATATGTCAAGCAAATTTTACATAGTGGTCATGATATCAAGACTTTTGTCCTTAAGTATGCTTCATTTGATTTTATATTTCAGGTTACATTTAACTAGTTCCACCAATTGAA
The DNA here is from genome assembly GCF_040954835.1 of Lepisosteus oculatus. Lineage (NCBI taxonomy): Eukaryota > Metazoa > Chordata > Actinopteri > Semionotiformes > Lepisosteidae > Lepisosteus > Lepisosteus oculatus. The sequence goes on along the minus strand of NC_090696.1, from coordinate 39,101,700 downwards.
TGAAAAATCCTGTTTATAAGATGGGTGCTTTTCTAATACCACTATATTGCTGTAGCGGCAATGCTTGTTAATAAGACAGAATTAAGTGTTGTGGGCTTTCCCAAATGAGGCCCCATCTCTCTGTTCATCTATTCATGCAGGCTGATTTAAAGATGTTTTCTTTTGATAAGGGACAGCTCCCAAATGGGATGCACTTAGCTAAGCCTGGCTATCATGATCAATGGTCATCCATTGGCGCCTATCTGTCTAGGGAGTGCCAGATGGACATCTGGACTGCATTCCTAAATGTGAGGAGTAAGTGACTCATATCTCACCTTGATCAACCAATCAGGGACTGGTAGGGCCGAGTAACCCACATGGGACTCTGATGCCCATGGAACTTTCAGCCAATCAACGAGCTGAAGTTCCTCCAGGTAAAAACAGGCAACACAGAGAGCCTGTAGTAGAATTCTGTAGGATTCTGTGGACTTTTCTAAAGGGAATTCAGAGGAGAATTCCAGGGCAGGATGGCCCAGGAGCAGAAGGCTCCCAAGGGCAGGACATTCTCGCAGCGCGCCTCCTGACCATCCTGAGACTCAGCCTGGACAACCACGGAACGGCCAGTGTGTCCGAGTGCTAGAACTTTCCTCTGTTCTAAGAGTCTAGAGCGGAGGTTGCCAGAGAGTAACCAGAGGATCCACCCGAGGTTAGCACCAGCAGCAGGCCTCGTTAACAGGTCAGAACTGTGGACAGCTGAATCACTATTCAGAACTAGCTCTTCATCAGGAACGAACCGGTCCTCTTCCTGACTTGCTGGGACTCACAGTCATCTTTTCTCCTGTGCACAAACTTTGCTGGTTAAAGCCAACACAAACTAGCCAGTCAGTGAGCATCTGCAGCGCACCGTCGCAAACCACACAGCACAGCCTGGCACCTAGCCAGACAGCGTGGATTGGACAGCAACAAGCCTGCAACTGTTTCTTTGTGCCCGCAGGAGATCTGAATCCCCAAAGATTGGATGAGTATTCAACTTCACTGCATTACAGCTCGAGAATTCAATTGTTATCCCAACCAGTTGATATCAGTTTAATTCCTAAGAGTTATGTACTTGTTTTGAGTATCTGATGTAGAAGTTATAACCAAGTTCATTTACGAAACGGTCTAAATGAATGATATACTGAATGTATGTCCTCTTGATATATGTAACTCTTCGTAACTGACTGAATATATACCTTTTGTATTCTGATAACCCTCTCGATAAGATCTGTTAGTTTTACATGCATATTCTATGTATTAATAAATGTATCCTCGTGTATTAGTACATGTGTGTGTGCGTTGTTTGAGTTGTATCGCATGGTTGGATTCTAAAGCCATCAAAATAATCAATTTTGTGATTTACTGCTACAATTAATAATTGTCCCAGTAAATGCCCAAACCCTACAGAACTGGTGCCTTCAGAGAGCACACTACATTGCAATCACAATTATTCTTGTATCTTAACCTTTAGATGTTATTTTTAAATGTAACTTTAATTCACAAATAAACTAAATTGTTACAATACAACGACTCCATTATGCAGTGGTCCTGCAATGCACTATTTTATTACTCATTTAAATGACTATGCTACTGTCATGAATCTCAAGAAAAAAATACAATATTGTCTTTTTGAAGGAAATTTGCTATGGCTATTTCTTGCCAAATTTTAAAGGATTCACATTTTTGTGTATTCAAGGTTTCATCTGTCCATGCATTTTCTAGCCAATTCATCCAATTTTAGGGACACAGAGGAGTCGGAGACTATCCCAGCGTGCTATTAAGATAAAAAAGAAACATAAAGCTACTTCACTAAAATGTTAAAAATGAAAATATTCACAATACATGTATATTAATATTTCTTTGTAAAGAAACCCAAAGCATTGACATTTTATGTCCTTTAATTCAGGCCTTGAAAACTGTAACCTATCTTAAACAATAATTCAATAGCAATATACGTTTTTAGATAAACCAACTGCAATGTTTTAACGATTACATTTGCGTACAATTAGAGAAGGATGGTGAAATACTTGTAAAGACATTTATTTAAATTAAATTAGCACTTATAAATAGGAACTGCCCAAATGGACTATCTTATCAGATTGTTTTTTACAAAATTTTGGGGGTACTCTTCCTCTTCAATTGGTGTTCACACATTTGTATTTAATGTATGTTATTGTTATTATTGTATTTACTTTTTGTTATTGTACTATATGTATTAATACAATGGTGGTAGTGGTGGTGGTGGTGGGGGGAGGGGGGTCATTGCTACGTTTCATGGTAAATATCATTAAACAGACTAAAAAGTAATTTATACAACCTAGTAAACATGAAAGGTGTAAGGAACCCAAAATGTTTATTTACATTATATTTTATTATTTTTCTCTTGCTAGAAGGAAAATACAGTATTTTACATGTGGCAAGATTGTGGGAGGCTTGAAGATAATAAATGATGCATCAAGTGCAGGCTAATGTGGTTTTACTGGAGTAGAAACAGTTGTAATAAATCACCTGCCTATGCTGATAATAAAATACTGCTTTGGCCTCCGTCAGGCAGAAAAAAAGGTTAAATGTTATTTCTCACAATAACCATGTGGTCTTCATGGCTGACACATTCAATATTGAACTCTATCATCAGTTTTGATTCTAGTAATTTGTCCTTTTGTGTTTTTACTTCATATTGTTTAAATGTGAAATAATACTTTTTTCTTACTAATTGCTTTATTAATTTTATTTTAATGATGATTTATATAGGAATGCACTTGCTTTAAACTTTTTGATTGACATCATTACAGTGAAAGGAAAGGATAAAATAGCACAACCTCTTATATTCCTTACTGATGCGCTTTCTCTGTCAACTCAGTGCTGTAAATGTTTCCCAGAGATTTAAATGTTTTCCTTTGTGTACTTTTCTTTTATGTGCAAAGCCCTTTGTTCTTCTTACATTTGGCTCCATTTGAAACGGATTGCTTGTGCATTTAAAAAAGAAAATGTGGCTTTTTGTAAGTCATTTAATCCAATTAAAATTTATATGAAAAGGGAAGAAAACAAAGGTTGTTAATGATATTTATGGTCTCAGAGCAACAACAAATATATTCTACTGTTTCTGTTTGTTACTGTACATACACTTATGGATTTACTAATTAGTACTCATTTTGATTAGTAGTAGCTTTTGAAGATGAAAGTCCTTATTTTCTACTGTAAAACTGTAGGAAAACTGCCCACAGTTGTACCAATGAGGAAAATCAAAAATTAACAGCCTGCTCATGAAACATTGATCATCTGGGCATGTGTGTCAAAGCTGTCCAATCAGACACATCACTGTATTGCTGCCTTTTATAAGACTAAAGTGGTACATTAAGTGATTGCCATTTTTTTTTGTTCCAGTGGGGGGGGGGTAGTGAGGCAATCCAAATAGTTAATGAACGTATTCTTCATTCAGGGAATCAAAGTTACAAGACTAACCCACTGTTCTCTTTCTTTTAGAAATGCAATCATTACAAAATGGAAAGAATTGTACCCATTCACAAGGCTGGACAATGGGCCAAGAGCTGAGTGGATGAAGGTCAAGGAAAGGCTGCATTAAGCTTTCTTCTAAATGGGAGGCTCATAAAATCTTTTGGCTTTGCATGCAACATCCATGCCCAACAGAGAAAATGTCATGTTCTGTCAGGAATGGTAATGATTTGACCAAGGTATGTAGAAATTGCATTATATAGCCCAATGCTCTTCACTGTTTTTAAAAGGATGGCCATATTTATTATATATACGTGTAGTGAAGTGATTGTTTTTAATGTACTGAAACTATTAAAATTGGAACAGTCAATTGTGAGAGTGCTATGACGGCCTTTAGGAATCAATCATGCAATAACTTTTAGTCTCATACTTGGATTCTAAAATTTACAACATACTGTTAAATGTATTGATACAACAGCAAAACATACATAGTTAAACAACAAGAGTAATAGAATGTATTTTTTAATTGATCTAATGTGATTAAAATGGTTGATCATTCACTCACAGAATACAAAGATAAGAATAAATAAAAACAACAACAGAGTTATATATCAACAATAACATGCTGTTGTCTACATCATAGGTTATATCAGTCCCATATTAAGTGAACTAAACTTTATCAAGCATGTTTACAATAACATTTCTACTCAAGAATTCCAGTATAAATATAGACATTTTGAAGTATGTATGCAAGCCATACTTTCTTTTGATATTTTTGTTAAATTATTTTCTGGTATGGGAGAAATTACAGTCGGCCTAGGAGAAGCTGCAGAATATGAGTCCCCAGCAGTGGGGGGCCAACATGAGGTGGCAGCGGCGAGGGTGCAAACCCACATGAACCCAAGAGCGCCACATTGGTGTCAGGAGCCGGGTGGGATAGCTCTTCGCTGAGGACGGCGAATTAAGTGGGGGAGAGTGTAATGCATACGGCAGCCTTCGCAGGTTGTTCTTGCCAGCTTACCAGCACGGTGATGTCACCACCCTTCCCTGTGAATAGCAGGGACTGCAGCCGCCGGGCTGAGGGGAGATTCCCATTTAGCTCAAATGGCTGGGTCCCTGTTGAGTGACGCTGAAGGCCTGGGTTCAAGTCTCCAGTGGTGGGGGGCCAACATGAGACGGCAGTGGCAAGGGCGCATACCCACGTGAACCCAAGAGTGCTACATTGGTGGCACTGGTTATGAGACCAGGTCATGTCTATGTGCCAAGCTTCAGTTTAGGAACACCAATCCAATTTTCCAATTTTCTAGGATACTGATATCCAATTGAGAAGGCATATGCAAGCAGCAGGCTGCAGAGCACAAGCATGGATTCTGTCATTAATGTGCTGTGTAAATGAACCTGTTTCAGAGAAGGCTTTGGCTCAGTAGATCCTATCTTTCAATAGTAAAGAGGAAGACCCTGCTGACAGGGTACTTAGTTCCGGCGCCGGAAAGATGGCGACGGTTTACAGAAAGCTCTCTCGTTGTGTGTTGACTTTCGGAGACACAGGCCACACACTCACAGCCCACTCAGTATTGATGGAACGGAAGTGGAAACAGTCACCAGCTTTAGGTTTTTGGGAATTCACATCTCTAAAGATCTAACCTGGACTGTGAGCACTGACTCTATCATGAAGAAGGCTCAGCAGCGCCTTTATTTCTTGAGGTGCCTCAAGCGATGGGGGATGCCAATACATTTGTTGGTTAACTTCTACCGCTGCACTATCGAGAGCGTCCTCACCAACGGGATCACCGTGTGGTATGGCAACACCTCTTCGCGAGAAAGAAAGGCACTGCAGAGAATGGTCAATATGGCCCGGAAGATCATCGGCTGCGGTCTCACTGAGATTAAACAGCTCTATGAGGACCGCTGCCATGGTAGAATTCTGGCCATCACAGAGGACAGTCACCACCCCGGGCATGAGCTCTTCACCCCACTGCCCTCAGGCAAGAGATATAAGAGCATACGGACACTTACCACTAGATTCTTCAATAGCTTCTATCCACAAGCAGTGAGACTGGCGAACACATTTAGTCATCCCCCTCGGACCACACCTACACCATCACCATCTACCTCATTGTAATTTATTTATTGTACGTCTCCAGTCATTGTTTACACGTCTGTATTGTTTACATTCAAACTGTCTGCATGTTTACTTGCACATTGTCTATTGTTTGTTTGTACATTGTCTTGATGCACTGTTTGCACTTTGTTTTGTTTTTTACACTTGTTTTACAATCGAGAGACTTTCTGTAAGTAAGAATTCCATTGTACCAGTACCGGTTACATATGGCAATAAAGTTCAAGTTCAAGTTCAAGTTCAAGTTCACTGAGATTAATGTGACTGAAAATGTAAAATATGTAGACAAGTGTGTGTAAATAGAAAAGTGAAGGTGTTGTCTGTGCCAGTCTTGAATCATCAATGAAGATAAAATAGTTGTTCAGCTGAATACATACAACAAGAGCCTGGTGGAATACAACATACAACACTTCCAAGTGGAATCTGTTTCCTTTAAGAAGGGCATTAAAATCCCTAAGATAAGGAATGGGAAGATCTGTTTTCCTTGGGCACTAGGGTGTAAGTAGAATATAAATTCATGCATGCTTAGCCAATGATCAGTTAGGCAAATTGATCCTTTATCAAGTAAGATCAAACTCCTGGATGAGGGTAACAGAGCTCATTGTGTTTGTTGGGTGCATACAGATGCAGCCATTCAAAATGCGCGGTAAAAACCCGCGGTACAGTAACCTACCCACAAGCCACCGCGGGGCACCGGAGGGCACCGCAGGGCAAGTGATTGCCTGGCCAAAATGACAAAATGGTGCATTGGTTGGTAGTGCAAAGATTTAATCATTTAATGTCTTTACTGTGCACATTTTAATCCGCTTAGTTTTGAATATTTATATGGATTTTACCACTAAAGGGAAATTTTAGTAGCTGAGCATAAAAAGAAGAGGAGCATAACGCATCTGAAGGTCATAAACGATATTAATTTAGGAACATAAAACATTACTGTATGTATGTAAACTGTACTGTGTATGGCTGGTCTTGGTAGTTTAAAGAAAAAATACACACCAGTCTTCCATTTCTCCCTAAACATTTTAAGCATGAAAGTTTTATGAAACGGTACCCAAATATGCGATTGCTGTATAGAATGAATTTTAATTTAAAAAAATTATTTAACACGAACATTAAGCTGTTTACATCTTCCGCCTGAGAACAGTCACCCGTTGCTACCCAACGCAGAAACACAGCCACAAACTAGCAAAGAGAGGACATTAGCTACCCAATATGATAAAGAAATAAATTATTATTTTGTTTATTTCTTTTGCACATTTATTTGAACATTTCCATCGATTGTACAAGCACTTGGAAACTGTCCAATCCCTAGTTCATCGGGCATTTTCTTTTCAATGCGGGCGTTCTCCCGGTCTGTGTCTTCTAGGATATAATGCCAGCGCCTTTTTGATAAATTTGTGTTTCCAATAACGCCACAGCAAACTCTTGTTTTTATGTCCACTATAACAGATCTCCTTTGCTTTTAACCAGGCATTAAATAATTTCCTAAAATGAAAATGATTTACTTTATTTCCCTCACGGGATCAATAAAAGTATCTATCATCTGTCTAAACTATGGGACAGAATTCTGGGGTCTCCCCATACCAGAGATTATGGTAGGGCTTCAGAATGGTGATTGGCTGACACCATCTGACACCCCTCTGATTGGAGAAAAAAGACGTGCTGCTTTGCTATACATACTGTACCAGGAAGAGGATTTCTTTCTATTCAAAACGTGTATTTTAGAAGTTTAAGAAGTAAAAACCTTACAGCGTACACAGATTTCTAAACTGATCACGATCGTTATCTTTGTCTTATGCATAATAATGTTCACCGCTCTGTCCAGCAAATTAATAATAAACTTTATTTTATATAGCGTTTTAAACGAATAAGTAATTAGATTGTTCATAAACCTAATCACTTGCTTTTTCTTTTTATTTAGGCTCAGATTTCAACTATAGATCATATTATTAATAACCATAATAACGACCAACCAACAAAAACAACCATATATAAACATAATACCAACCAAAAACATAGATAACAGCCACAATACAAAATCAAATATATCAAACCATTAAACTCTCTCAAATTCCTCCAATTATCATAATCCCGCCCCTTATGCAAATCCAAACCCTCCTCCCATCCCAGTTTATCCTCTTTATTATAAACAAAATCAACCACAATTTTCAACATGAAGCATTACACAAAATCAATACCTCAACACTCCATACCCAACAACGATAATTCACAAACAGCCAGAACATGTAACTACACATTCCCAAACAGACCTCATTTCCATAGCCCCGCCCCTTATGCAAAACCAACATCCCTCCCCTGTTCTCTCTCTCCCCTGGCGGTTGTAATCATTTTTATTTTCAAATAAATTTTAGCAAAGTCATGTATTTTAAAATTCTTAAGATTTTTATATTTATGTCTTTATTTAGTGGTTTCATTAGTGACAAAGGCTAAACTTTCTTGGAAAAATGTATTTTATGTAAACCATGTTTGCTATTAATTCATTCAGGGCTAAAATATGTTCATTGTCTTCTAATGAAAGAAGGGTTCCTTTCGCCGTAGTCGGGAGCCTAGCCTTTAACTAGTAAGTACTGTATTTACTGGGTTTTTGAGGGGGGTGTCTTTCGCTGGAAATCTCGCCTCCTACTTTGAAAATACCCGTGAAACCGGTTCAATTCGTCACAGCCAGCACTCCTGCAGAGAGGGGGGTTGTACTTGCAGTGTATACAGTACACGCGTTATGCTCTTCGTTAATGTCTGTGACTTTTATTTAATCTCTGAGCCATACTGATTCTTCTGGAAGCCAGTTTCCGCCAGGGAGTAAAAAAAAAAAACACACTATGGTATTCTCTCCAATGCAGTGCAGTTAAAAACATACCTCTGATGCTGCTCCTAAATGAATATCGTTTATGACCATCAGAAGCTTTATGCTCCTTTTCTTTTTTCCAGTGGATTGAACAGGGAGAGGCATTTCATGATGTACTTTTCACTGATTAAATAACAGTGGCTCTGGAACAGTTTTCAACCAAGTCGTTTTATAAAAAGGGGAGATATGTACACGTTACTGAAGCTAAAAGTTTAGCCTTTGTCACTAATGTAACCACTAAATAAAGACATATAGAAATCCCTACGTTACAGACTGTATATGGCTGGTATTGGTAGTTTAAAGAAAAAATACACACCAGTATTCCACTTTCTCCCTAAACATTTTAAGCATCAGAGTCTTACATGTGGTTATTTCGAAAACGTTTGTACGTGCTCCTTCTGACCATGTTACTGTTTACTGTTACTGACCATATTAAGTTTAAGTGCCTGTAGGCACTTTTCCTGTCCGCGGGGGGTGGACCGTCTTTCATTAGAAGGTTAGTCTGTTCTACTCTGAGAATGTAGAGGGGGTGGAAAGTGCCCGCGGTCATTTAATTAGTATTAAAATTCACACTGATTCCCTTGCGAAGATACGGACATAGGAATATTAGTGCGTGGTCAAAAAATGGCATAAAAACGACAACGTGAAGGCTGTGAAAACATTCACAATGTACTTTATACACAAAGCAAATATACCCCCCCCCCCCCTCTCAATTCAATTCAAGCTGCTTTATTAGCATGACAGATGGGTACAATCAGTGTTGGGTATTTACTTTGCTTTGAGATGCCACTTTTAAAGGTGATATATAAAATCAAGGCTTTAACTTGCTTTAACTCCGCAAGTCTGAGTTCTTGTGTCTGTCTTATCCGAACCCGAAAGTATTACAATATGTATCTTTATAGCAGGTGGTGTACAGCTTTTTAGTATAGATTACACTTTTCTAAAATAAAAACGATTACAATCTAATCTTTGCACGTTTGATCCCAAAATAAATCTAAACGGGGAGAAAGCTATGCTGAAAGTTTATTAAGATACTTAGAAGACAAAGATATCAATTTATGTTGCATCTGTCTGATTGTGAATCAAAAAACACATATATTTAAACCCGCATTTGCGATTTAAATCAAAACGTTATTTAAATCAATATAAATGTTTATATTGTAACGCCTAGGTGACTCATTGTTCATTGTTATTAAAATGACTTAAATTCGATCATGTTGTGATATTTAGAAAAATAAATTTGTTTGGTGCGAGTGAGGTTTTATTTAATCTCTGACTCAGTGATGGCCTGGCATGGTGAGGTGCGCTGGCAGCTATGTGGTGTTACGCAGTGGTGGCCTGACACGGTGAGGTGCCCTGGCAGCTGTATGATGCAGTGGTGGCCTGGCACGGTGAGGTGCGCTTGCAGCTATGTGACGCAGTGGTGGCCTGGCACGGTGAGGTGCGCTGTGTGGTGTGGCGCATATGTGGCCTGGCATGATGAAGTGCGCTGGCAGCTGTGTGATGCAGTGGTGGCCGGGCATGGTGAGGTGCGCTGGCAGCTGTGTGATGCAGTGGTGGCCGGGTATGTAGAGGTGCACTGGCAGCTGTGTGTTGTGACGCAGTGGTGGCCTGGCACAGTGAGGTGCGCTGGCATATAATGAATATATTCATGTGCATCCAACACACAGTTCAACGCTAGCAACTACACAAAATCTAAAATATGAGCTCAACTTGCCACTTACAATACCAACAGTACCAGCTAACTTTAGTAGTGACATTTTCATGGATCTTTTTAACAATAAAATTTACAACATCAGACTTCAGACACAATTAAACAGGCCTCAAAAAAGTCTGGTACAAACATTTTCAGCATAGTTGGTAGTCACGCACCTAGACCAGTAAGCTACAAGACAGCTCGCATGAACAGGCAGGCGAAACAGCCCTACACAGCCCTGCCGCAGTACACGGATATAATCATACCGTTATTAAATTCTTGAGATACGCGATTCCATATTATATTCCCTTTTAATCAAATTCTAAAAGTATGCTTGTTGACTCCGGTATCACGTTAGTTAAAGACTTTGAAGCTTACAATGTTTAGGGAGAAATGGAATACTGGTGTGTATTTTTTTCTTTTCATGATAGGTGTTGCATTTTAAATCATTTTTGTAGTTAGAAATTATGAAACGCCCTGTTAAAAGCAAGGAAGTTTTTATGCCCGTTGAAGTAAAACAAAATGCCTGACAAAGTATGGGTTGGACAGATTCCAAGTGCTTGTACAAATGTGCTAAAGAAATTATACTTTGAGTATACAGCTTGTCCAAAGTCATCCATTATTAATACTATTAGTAATATCTTCAGTAAAGGCTTTTATGCATAAACATTTCTGATAAAGGTAGGTTGTGTACTTTTGTCCAACTGAGCAATCTTGCTTTCATAAAATATACCAACATTTTAATGACTGATGATTAACATGCTGTAATACACAGTTCAAAATTAAAGGCTCAAATGCTGTACATGAGAGGTTAAGCTCCCCCTGGCGGTTTTACAAGGCGACGCCGGATAGTTAACCACGTGACACACGTTAACTGCGTGATACCGCGTGATACCGCGACACGCCCACCGGGGTATGCCGCGAAATACCTCACCCATTTTGAATGGCTGCATCTGTATATAATACACCCTAGAAGGTAGGAGGGTCCATGTTCAACTGCAAGACTGATAAATGTGAAACAGCAATATGTGATTCATATTTGGCTTTTGTACAGTTGGGATTCACTAACCGTCTCTCAAGCATTTCCTAGCCCGGAGCCACACAGTGCCTCCTCTTACAGTTTTGAATTCCCCCCATCATTGGAACATTCTTCCACTATGCCTTCTGCCACCTCAGATGTTCTTTGGGCCTATTTTTACCATAGTAAAAACATTGTTTTTCATTGCATTTTGATTCAGTAAATGCTTTGAGGAAATGATTTACAGGATCTTCACAGGTTCATCAAGAACTAAAATACAAGATATCTTTACCTGGACCACTTTTAGAGGTTTTAAATAATGCTTTAGCAAATGTATTGGCCATCCTTATTTTTACTTCTGCCCAAGTAATTAGTGCAGGTGTTTGTATTTCTGCACAAAATAAATAGAGCTGTTACGAATTATAAGAATGAAAATAAAAAGGAAAAAAGAGTTTAAGGAAAAAAAAATCTGTAACACTTAACACTTATCTAGATGACACAGTTCTTAGGGGACATTATGCTTTGAATCTAAGAGACCGTAGTGTATCCTTGCTAGGAATATTACAGTACACTTACAAACTTAGTTGTTCCATTTAAAATACTGCATTAAGAAAACAGTGTTATGTGCCTTAATGTAATTTGGTATAAATAAAGATATGGCCAAGAAGAACACACTTTCATGAACTGTGATAACGCACACAAGAGGGCATTTCAATAGTTCAATATTACCAAAATTGTTGTCCTTGAGGGTAAGTATTGTATGCATAAAAAAACATCATAAACAGATGCATGTCATAGTCTATGGGATCACATTCCCCAAATTCCAATCTGTATGACCAACTAGCTTTATAATCATGCTATATACATCCATCATTTTTTTAACTGTTTTATCCAGATAAATTTGTATTTAAAAATTTTACTGTAAGTAAATAATGGGCAAAATGCATGATACACCCTGGATCTGAAGTTAGTCCGTCTACGTGTTACACGATATACAGTATTTATGAAAACTTGAGTCATTATTATTGGCCATGCTATAATAAAATATTTCAGAATGCTGTTGCAAGTTTCAAATCAAGCAATTTAGCTTTGCCTAAATATGGTAATGGAGGACAAATAGTTAATCTGTCCAGTCAGGAACATGCCTACAGGAGATAAAAGGTATGCCGAGTAAAACAAGAAGCCAGTCATACTCTCAGCATTCTCTTGTTATACATCTGTTGCACAAAGTCTTGTCAAGGAAGATGTTACCAAGGGAGCACAGAAGAGGCAGGTGGTGATTGAAAGCTTAACTTACTCTGTACACATGTTGTGGCAAGCATATGTTCTGAACAGAAGCCTGCTTTTGCATATGAACTTTGCCTTTTTGTTTTCCTTCATTTTAAATGCCATTATGTTGAACACTTATTAAAACAGCTCTTTACATCTGGCTTCATGTTACAACTGTATATTAATACATTTTGGCACCTGAGCAAGGATTATAATTTACCCTATAAATGACTAAAAATGATAAATACTGAAAATAACAATCATAGAAAAATAAAGTGAAAAAAATAGCAAAAATCCCCCCTACCATTCAAAAGAATATTGGCATACTTTATGAAAAATAAAATAGGTAAAGTGAAAGAAAAAAATGAAAATGCAAGGGAAAAAGATATGTAATGTAATTTTAGATTGTTGCCTCTAAAGAAGAAAACAGCTCCTTTAGAACAGTACTGTATGAGAAATAATCAACATTGTCTTTCTAGACTAAAGTAAAACTTGCACTCCTTGTATTGCTGCTGATCAAAGCCTGTTACACCCCCTCTGTATGCTCCATCATAAATACACCCACACTTGTATTGCAGCCATATGACATTTGTGGCTCCTGATTGTCTAGAAGCAGGGCTTGAATGAGTCTTCCAGATTGAAAGAACAAAATTAAGATTTAATGGATCATTCAAACTCCAATAGGGATTACCATATATTCAGTCATAGGAAGACCTCATTGATTTGAAATGGAGGAAGGAGTTCTTACATCCATTTGTGGGAGGCTGATTTTTATATTTATAATGCGATAGCTACCAGACCTGCTACATTTTTCTGTTATTGTAATGGTCTGAAAATGAAATAGAGGTCAAAATGTAGGTCTGCAAGATCATTAAGTGCTTGATCAATACGACAATTGAATTTGCCCATTCCTATTAGGCAGTGCATCTAATGTGGCTTGGGCTCATAAGTCAAGTCATGTAATTGTATTATACTCAGTGTCCAATGTCACTTTGTTGATTAATGTAAAATAATAATGCAAAAAATAATAATATGATTTATTTTAAAATTACTAAGGTTTAATAACTCCTGGAACTCAGCGTTCTATTCTCAATGATGAGGGATTTACCTGTATATCGTTTTTGGCCAGCAGTAGTAATGAGAAAGTAACAAAACAGTATACATATACAGTAGTACATCCATTTTTAGTCTGCTTGTCCCAGTGAGTGTTACGGCAAAATGCATACTCGTATATATGTACATATTTTGATAATGGTTTTCTCATTTTTGTTTCAGTTGTCTTTATGGCTGTTCAGATGGCCTGCTTGTATGGGAAATATACTAAATGGAACTGGCTCTTAATCTGTGCTTTATTAAGCAGTGTCCCACATCTAATACTCAGAACATAAGATGAGAGAGGAAATCTATGTCCTAATTACATTAGCATAAAAAGAGCTAAATATTCATGTTCACGTTGCATCATACTTTGATTATAACTAGAACAATGTTATGGAATTAGAGATAATAAGGAATTCAGCAATTTATTCCATCATCTGATATTTTATGTGACTAGTCTCATACACTGGAAGTTAGTCTATGCTATGAATAACCTTTGTACAGCAGCCAGATTGTTACCCAATGCAATGAGTATTTCTCAAAAAGCACACTAGATGGCAGCAGTTTGTGTAACTTTTTTCTAACATTATTTAACACTAGAAAACCCTGAATTCTAGGTGCCATGAGGTATAAATTCAAAAAGCCATTGAAAATGACAAGATAAAAAACAAATGTGACTTATAGTTTTATTCAGATTGTCACATGATGTCAAATGCCAATTCACAAACATTTTGCCAATCTGAATAGTTCAGTCTGATACACTGTAGTTTAATGTGTTCTGTTAATAGAACATAAACCCAGCTCTTTACCAAAACTGTAACATGTGCAGGTTCATCCAATGTGTATCATTATTATAAAAGCATTTCCAATAAAGAAAAGCATATTTTCTGTGGCACAGTGGTTAACATTGCTGCCTCATAGCACTGGATTCAGTTCTGGCATGCTTTTTGGGGGAATTTGTATGCTACCCCTGTGTATACAGTGTATGAGTTTCTGCTGGGTGCTCTAGATATCTCCCACAGTCCAAAGACATGGTAGTAGTCTAATTGGTTTCTGGGAAAACTGGCCCTGGTGTGAGTTTGTATCTGTGCGTCAGCCCATGCGTCTTGTCCAGGATGTATCCTGCCTTGCACCTGTTGCTTGCTGGAATAGGCTCGGTCTCCTGTGACCATGTATTGGGTGATGTGGTTAGAAAATGGATGGATTGAATGTCTTTCATTCAGCATTAAAAATATAACAAAAGACTATTTCTCATTGTTTGAGTTTTTAAAGCCCAGAAATCAGAGTATAGGGGCTGGTTGATTTTCTATCAATTGGTATAATTTTCTGGAGCTAGATGTCTGTTTGTATATAAAGTTTTATGTACAAATGTTTGCCTATTTATAGAAATAGAACAATAAGCATACAGTATGTCTCTTATATTCATAGTGATCATTGAAAATTACTTAATGTTTTCAATTGCAACAGATTACTAGATTGGCAGAGAACACATGTTTCTGTGTATATAGTCTTTATAGTTGTATGCATACCACATTCTGGACAGGATATGGTACATGGACATTCATTTTGGTAGAAGAATACTTTATTTTTGATGTATCTGATATACCTACAGCAAACTTTAGGTGTTTTGCTCTCTTTCGTTTGACTTATGATCATGAAATTAACCTCTACCTGTTTATATGCATATTGACTGATGGAAAAAGAAATGCAACACCTCCTCCTCCAGACTCTGCCCCTCCCGTCTGTGTGGAAAAGGATGAAGAGTGACTCATCTGTGAAGGGGACCTGATGCCGCTGCTGACGAGTCCATCGCAGCCTCTGTCCAGCCCAAGCCAGTTGGGTGTGGCCTATAGGAGGTGTGAGCAGCGGGCCTCTGACAGGTCGTCTTGCTCTAAAGCCAGCAGCATGGAGCCTTACTGTCCTGTCACTGATGCAGACATTGTGTCTGCTTATCACGAACCGCATTCCTACATGTACCTCTTGCCGCCAACACCCGCACACTAATTAATCAATTGTTACTTCTCACTCTCTTCCCTATTTATACCCTCTCACTCCACTCAGTCCCCACTCACTATTGAGAATTACCTTGGTTTTTCTCTGGCTTCGACTATGTCTTTGTCTTGTGTTTTGGATTTGGATACTCTTGACCTGACTCTTCTGATACCTGACCTAGCTTTCCAACCTTGACCATGACTTCTAACTTTCACCCTTGGGATTTAGACGCCACACACTAGCCACCTACAGTCTCAGCGCTGCATAGGGTCCAACCTGGTACTCTTAAACATCACTTTTGACCGAATAGTGAGCCGAAATAATGGACCCCTCAGGCTCAAACGACCCTTGACCCCAGCTTGCTCAACACTCCCAGGCACTTTCTCAATTAACCACAACAATTGCTACAATACTTCGCCCGGACCTCTCCTCAGCCTCCGATTAGTACACCTGTGCCTGCTCCAGCTACATCTTTTTCCACCTCCTTTAGTCTCCTGCCACCCCCCTTTCCGGAAAAATTCAGCTGCATAGGGTCCAACCTTGTACTCTTAAACATCACTTGTGACACTGCCAGCAGTTTCAGCAGCAGTAAGGGTGGCAGATCTGAAATGATCTCTCAGATGGTCCTGCTCTGGTGTGGTCACTAGAGGGTGAACTGGATCTTGGATGGTCAGCTGTCCTGCCGGTCTGCTGAAACCTTCTCTGCAGTCAGGACACAGTGGAGTGGCTTACTCCATAGTGTCTGGCAACACTGGCACATGACATGCCTGCCTGCAGCATTGCCGATGGCCCTTTCCCTTGCTTCTAGTGACATTTGAGGCATTATGGAATGCACAGGAAACTGACTAAGTGTGACCTGATCAGGCATTGTTCCACCTGGACTTCGTTGCGTAAAAGTGCACCTAACGAGTTTTCGTGTGATTGGCAAGTTGCAAAGCCTCACTGCACAAGCTGTATTGCTGGTCAAAGGGCTTAAAACAAATTGACAACTTTCTGTGAAAGTACATGAGCTATAACTATAGTATTCTCATTCCAGAAAATGTTGCGTTTCTTTTTTCCATCAATATATATAAATATATTATTTAAATCAGAATTCTGATATGTAGCAGCAATGCTTGTTAATAAGACAGAATTAAGTGTTGCTGTGGTTTCCCAAATGAGGCCCCATCTCTCTCTTCATCTATTCATGCAGGCTGATTTAAGGTTTCCTTTGATAAGGAACAGCTCCCAAATATGGATACACTTAGCTAAGCCTGGCTATCATGATCAATGGTCATCCATTGGCGCCTATCTGTCTAGGGAGTGCCAGATGGACATCTGGACTGCATTCCTAAATGTCAGTAGTAAGTGACTCATATCTCACCTTGATCAACCAATCAGGGACTGGTAGGGCCGAGTAACCCACATGGGTCTCTGATGCCCATGAAACTTTCAGCCAATGAACGAGCTGAAGTTCCTCCAGGTAAAAACAGGCAACACAGGGAGCCTGTAGGACTATTCCAGTAGGAGAATCTCTAAGGAGAATTCCAGGGGTGCAAGACTATTCTAAACAATTCCAGGGCAGGACGGCCCAGGAGCAGAAAGGCTCCCAAGGGCAGGACATTCTTGCAGCGTGCCTCCTGACCATCCTGATACTCAGCCCGGACAACCACGGGACGGCCAGTGTGTCCGAGTGCCAGAACTTTCCTCTGTTCTAAGAGTCGAGAGTGGAGGTTGCCAGAGAGTAACCAGAGGATCCACCTGAGGTTAGCATCGGCAGCAAGCCTCGTGAACAGGTCGGAACTGTGGACAGCTGAATAACTATTCAGAACTAGCGCTTCATCAGGAACAAACCAGTCCTCTTCCTGACCTGCTGGGATCCACAGTCATCTTTTCTCCTGTGCACAACTTTGCTAGTTAAAGCCAACACTAACTAGCCGGTCTTCAGAGAGCATCAGCAGCGTACCGTCGCAAGCCGCACAGCACAGCGTGGCACAGAGCCAGAGAGTACAGATTGGACAGCTACAAGCCTGCAGCTGTTTCTTTGTGCCCGCAGGCAATCTGAATCCCCAGAGATTGGATGAGTATTCAACTTCACTGCATTACAGCTCGAGAATTCAATTGTTATCCCAACCAGTTGATATCAGTTTAATTCCTAAGAGTTATGTACTTGTTTTGAGTATCTAATGTCGAAGTTATTACCAAGTTCATTTACGAAATGGTCTAAATGAATGATATACTGAATGTATATCCTCTTGATATATGTAACTCTTCGTAACTGAATGAATATGTTTCTTTTGTATTCTGATAACCCCCAATAAGATCTGTTAGGTTTATATGTGTTCTTGTGTATTAGTACCTGTGTGTGTGCGTTGTTTGAGTTATATCGCATGGTTGGATTCTAAGGCCATTAAAAGAATCATTTTGTGATTTACTGCTACAATTAATAATTGTCCCAGTAAATGCCCAAACCCCTACAGAACTGGTGCCTCGTGAGAGCAGACTACAATACAAACACATACACAAATACAATGTTTTTCAGTACGTTCAGATTACGAATCTTGCACATTGTTCACATTAAGCTGCTTTAAGTTTGCAGTTTATACAGTTTTCAAATTACAGTTTGAGACTTTGAAGTAGTAATATTTGTTATGAAGACAACCTACAGTAATCCACATATTCAAAGCCAAAAAAATAGAAGACTTATAGGAAAGAAAAATGGAAAAGTAATGATTACACAAGTATTCACACCCTTTGATGTGGTAAACCTAAATTCATTGAAAAGCAAAAAGCTAACTTAATGAGCTGTACAAATAACTGAGTCACTTCTGTCTCTGTGCAACAATCACAGAAGATTTCAGAATTATAAAACATACAGTACATCTGTAAGGTCCATCAGTCAGGTAGTGGAGTTTTAGCAAAGATTCAACCATGAAGACAAAGAAGCTTTCAAAACAACTCAGGGAAAAAGTTGTACAAAGGCATCAATTAGGAGTAGGGTATAAAAATATTTCTAAAGCCCTTAATAGTTTTTTGATTTGATAAAGAACTAGACACTGCAAAGATCAGGTTATTCTTCCAAACTGAGCAGTCAGGCGAGGAGGAAATTTATTAGGGACTGTGAGGTCATTGGTAACTGGAAATTACAGATTTCAGTGACTGAGATGGGTCAACAATATCCTCATCTCTCTGCCAATTGAAAAAAAACTAACAAATCTTGTATAGAGTTGACTGCAAAGTACCAAAGTGTTACTGCAAAAATGTGGCAAAATGTTTTGTCGGACAAGACAAACTTTGAACTTTTTCATCTGAATGCAAAGTCAGTGTCATCCCTGCTGACAAATATATTGATGGTAGAATTATAGTATATGTAGCTCTGCTTGTAGAAACATGCTTCAGATCTAAAACCGGGGCACAAATTCACTTTTCAGTGGGAAAACAATCGACAAGGCTAAAGGGGTTTAAGAAAAAAGAAAGTGAATGTGGCCCATTCAAAGTTCTGATATAAATCTTATTTGTTAATATTTGGAAAGACATGGGAGACCAGCAAATGTAGGGAACTTGAGTGAATCGGTCAAAAAGAATGTGCAAAAATTGTACCTTGCCAATGTGTAATGATGGTAGAGACTTAACCCAAATATACTTGGAACTGTAATTGCTGGAAAAGGTGCATTCACCAAATATTGAATTCACGGTCTGAAGACTTACAAAATCAGTATATTTCAAACCTTTCTCTTTAGTTGTTGATTAGATTTACAATTTACTTATATGACCCTCAGAAATCTTCAGTTTGAGCAAATCAGATTTGAATAAAATATTAAAAATACAAAATATTAAAATAAAAAAAATGTGTCCATCATTTTGTTATTTCAAACAATGGGAAGCTATACAAAGGGTCTGCATACTTTTCCAAGGCATTGTATTTTCCATTAATTCAGTTTGCTGTAATTAATTTCTGTGTTTATGTTTTTTGTTGATTCCTTTAAATGTCTCTATATTGGAGCAGACATGCAAATAAGCATTTCATTGCACTTGAGCATATGACAAATACACTGAACTGAACTTAATTACTGTAAGGGAGTTTACAGGCACAGTGTATTTAACGTTTACAGTATATGACATACTGTAACTCATCTGGCTAAGCAAATGGCACCCTGACTGGTAAGGATGAGGCTGACAGCGGGGCCCCTCCCTCCACACTTCTCCAGAAATAAACCAGAGAGCAACTGCAAAGGTGAAGATGGGGTGGAGGGATGGGTGCAAAAAAAGATGCACAAAAGGGTCCTCAAGAGGCGAGATATTTATGCAGAGGAAAACTTATGCTTAGGCAAGATTAATATCTCACCTCCTCTTCAGCTTCTGTTAAAAAATCCACACAGTGCCTTCCAAATGTGTTGGGACAGCAAAATCAAGTTACAGTGCTTGTTGTTTTTGTATTTTACAAGTAGTATGTATTTAAGATCTTAGGATTAATATAAATGGCAAGTATGAGATACATAATAAATGTTTACAACAAAATAGAGTTATGTTTCCAAGATCATGTGGTGCTCTTTAGAGCATCTATACTTTCTTTCTCCACATTCTAACCTTTATATTGCTTTAAAGGCAAAATAAATAAAATAAAAGTGTTTTGCTTAACACTTTTTGGTACACGATAGGCTTCCTTACATTGTTCTCAACCATTGACAAAGTTAGGCCTTAAAAATGTGTGATGGAAATAAACCAGTGTGAATTATCCAACATAAAAAAATAATAATCAAATTAATCAACATATTTTGTGTTAATTAATAGATATGGGGAAATATTTTGTACAGTACTATCAAGTACACCACGCATTTCAATTAGCATTCATTCTTATATTAGAGTGTCCTTGCCCTGTTGATTTAACACATTAAAAGTAATAGGGGTACAGTATTTATCTACAGACCACACACTTCAATGATTTATCATGCAATTCCTTGCAGGAGGGGTTTTAGTTGTGATATTTTTCAAAAATGTTTGGCATAAGAATGATTGCACGTATTTAAGCTCATATAATACAAATACTGCCTGCTATTTTATATATTCTAAATTCTCCAGAAAAGAGAATGATTTACTTATGTAATGTGTTGGTATAATATGGCTCACAAATAATTTAGTAAAGATAGCTGGCAAAATAGATTTATATGTTTCCGATCAACAAACAAATATTATTCTGGTAGTGTACAGTATAACACCTTCAGTTTGTATGCAATTTAATTCAGTGCATTGTGAATGCTGTTTGCCTTATCATTCTGTTCTATTACTTCTCTTTTTCTATTTCTTCTTCATATTGTCTGAAACATGAGAATGATGTCAAGATCCGCAACTAAATCTATTTTGTAGATAGCTTTTTCATGCTCAGTGTTTCCCATCTTACATTTATAGTTTACATTTATAGCTAACTACATGTAATATTCCTCAGATTTCTATATTAAAAGAAATCTTTGAGGTGGCTGCCCAGTCTTATTCTAATTCATTTTGAATTTCCTTTGCAGTATATATGCAATGTTTGCTAATACTTCCGTTTTTCCATGTTTCATTTGCAAACATTACTATACCAAAATCTAAATAAATTATAGGAATTATCTTATAATAACTGATAGAAATGAAAAATTCCTGTGGTTCTAAGAGAGATTCCCTGTGGAACTCTGCTTGTAGCTACCTCTGTTATGTAAAAAACAACTCTTAGCAAGTCAGTACCTTTTTCTGGTAAATTTCTAAATCTGTGTTAAATCACCTAGAATCCTTTTATGCTACAAATTAATATCTGATTCAGACCTATTTATAAGCTTCATAACTTGATATCACAACAGAAGTAAGACTTGTTGGTCTATAATTACTTCCTCCAGTTTTGTTGCTTCTAGAACCTGTAAATTTTGCCTCTTCTATGCTAATGCTATTTCATATAGAACTCTGTTTATCCTCAGCCTGAGGCATGTTGTTAGTTCTTTTCCTTAGTAAACACCTGAATGAAAAATTCATTAGATAAGTCATTTCCATTTCACAAAAGATTTGCCCATTATTATTTCTGTGACACTTTAATTTATCCCTTGCTGTAGTTTATTCCCTCCACTGCAGTTTTGTTTTCTATCTTACTTGGCTTGATTTTGTGGCTCACTGTACAATACAGAGCAAAATAACTTTATTTAAACATTTTTGCCTGCCACAATATATGTCCAGATGCTTCCATTGCACTTCCAATGAGCAGAATGTTTTTGACATATTTTTGATATTTAAAGGAATACTTATAGTTGTGAATTGATGTGACCTTGTTTTCTGGAATTCAATTAATTATCTGTGACAAAATTTACTTTGTGCTAGGCTGGTTAGTTATGATTACAGTATAACATTAATATAATTTTTTAAGTGAGACACATTATCCAATTTATTACTAATTCTGCTAGTACATATTTGTGTTCCTCTTTAATAGATATACTGTATAAATAAAACATATCTTCTGCATTTTCAGTCTGCTAAAGCATATGTGATTCATTATGATTTTAGCATTTTTTGACATTATTATACATTTTTTAATGAAGGACAAAAGGATGGGAGAGTGGAATAATCTGCATTTAGAGTACAAAAGAAATAATTTGTGGTTATATTTACACTCACTTACTCCATTGATCTATGCCGTGATAAGCTCTGTAGATACTGTAAGTTCCTACAGTCAGAGGCGTTCAGAATTTATGAATTTCCACATAATTTGGCATTGAAAAATGGTCTTAACATTGGAACACCATTAATTATTTGATTGTAATATCTCCCTTGGGCTAATGTATTCTCTCAGCAGCCTTGACCATATGCCCCTTTTTGGTAAAGTTCCACAGAAGATGCTTTGAAAAATGAAATAGAGGATCTTCTGCTCTTACTAAATGTTGCTGGTAATCGGTAGGAGACTGCCTGCTGCATTCAGTATTGAAAAACTGGCCCTGGGACCACACAGCCAATCATAATAATTCAAATGAACACCACAAAGGATTTATAGAAGGTTCATTTTAAATTAATGTTCAAAATGATCATACATAATCATCTGGCTGCTGTTAAGAGATACCTAAAATATAAATCCATATGCATTTAATATGAAAGGAGGATAAGTGTAGTACCATGAAACAAGAGATTCCTACTTAGAGCACTAAGGCTGAGTAATCATTGATCCATCTGAACGTATATAGGACAGTAAGTACTTCCCCGTTATAAAGTCTACCAAAGTTGAAGTAGACAGAAAATGTTATTAGCTCTACAAAGTAGCATGGTTTTTAAATTTGTTTTTTTATAACAGACATGACTTTATTATTTTGGTTGTTTTTCTTCCTGTTTCCTGTTATCCAACCTTATACCAAGGGATTCATTCTCCTAAACAAAATGAGTACTTGATATTGTTAAGGATTATAAAAGCCAAACACTTTAATGCACCTCTCCTTTACAGAACTGCTGCTGCACATCTAATAATATACCCATGCATCACCACAAAGAAACCAAAGTCTGATTTATATGATGGTAATACATGTCTCAAATTAAAATAAGAACATTCAAAAATGCCACTGCATCTGTATTGTAAATTATTTGTATTTTTTGTAAAAAGAAAGTGACAGATAGTAGTCCATCCAAATCAAAATTATTCCTCTAGATCTTTCCCAACTTTGAGTACTCAGATTTTTCCATTGGTGTCCTTTCACCGATCTGCAACAACACCTGTACTAGAGCAATATTATTCTTGTTTTACCCAGCATTGAGGGCAAAGAGTGAGAAAAATCTTTCACATATTACGCTTTCCATTCCATCTTCCCTACCCACCCCTTTGCTTTGTATTTCGGCTCTTCTCTAATTCCCTCCTCTACACATCACACAATTGAAGGAGCTGTTCAACTCCAAAGTATTGTTTAGCATGGGATTAACTTGTTTATGTTAGAATATTATCTGAACATATTTTACATTTAAAGTTAATAATAATAAACTTTATTTTATATAGCACCTTTAAAAGTACCTTCTCAGAGCACTTTACAGGAAAAGAAAAAAACATGGTTGACACAAAGTAAAACAGGAACAAAGATAGGAGGTAACACAATTAGCACAAAGAAGCACAGGGGATTAGAAATGTAGTAGAAAATGCAAGGAGCAGACACAGACATTAAAAGGTGCAAGGTGGAGAGTAGGAAGATAATAAGTCAGAAAGGTACTGAGGACCCAAGCCATGTACAGTATGGCCTTAAAGGTGAGCATGAGGCTTTTAAAATAGACACGAAACCTGATAGGAAGCTGTGAGAAGACTCCAGGACAAGAGTAATGTGATCACTTGCATGCAACTTGGTCAGGATTCTGGCTGCTGATTTCTGAACATACTGTACTAATGTTTGTTCAGTGTGGATTTATTTACCCCAGCGAGTAGGCCAACTTTTTGATCAGATTTTCTGCTACAGTTAGAGACAATATAGGATGTAGTCTGGCAATATTTCTGAGATGAAAAAATGTCTGTTTTGCATGTGTGGGTCAAATTAATATTTTGCACATGTGAGTCAAATATCAAGCCTGGATGAAATATCATGGTCAAACTCTTGAATTTAGATTGAAATTCAAATACAGTGCCATCCAAAACAAAGTTACTGCATTGGCTTTAAATAGTCGCAGTAATTAACAGACAATCGTATTTTAACAAGGATGTGAAGTTATGTTTCAGATGTTAATAGTACACTGTATATCTTTCAACATCTTTACACATTTATTCTTTTTACCAGACATTTCACTGCTTTCAGAGTAACCAGAGTTAGTTTGCTGTAAACAACATGCTCAGAAATGAAATGGATTCAAGGTTATTTCTATTAATTATTATCACTTCTGATAAACATGTAGCTTTATAAACATCACAGACATGTTTTAATATTGATTACACGCTTTCATTTATTTCAAAATGTATACAGTATGTTCTATTATCCTTAAAATGGATTTTCCTCAACTGATTGAAGACCAGAAATATGTCATACAGTACATATCATGCTCTTGCAAATCAGTACAGTACACATACCTACTGTATCAACTTAGGTAGAATTCTTTAGATCCAATTATGTGATGAATAATTAACCTTGATCTCTCATAGCCAAATGCTATACTGTCATATATACTTTATAGTATATATTAATAAAAGCCCACATTCAACTAGTATGAATTGTACATGTCATTTTCTTTTGGATGTCTTTTTTATCTCATATATGGCTGCAATAATCACCTACACCCACTTGCTTTTTCAGTAGAGAACATGTTGTTGCTTTTCATTAAGTATGACATTTATAATAGATTTATAGAATGTTGTTGAAGCCATCCTATCAATTCCTTAAAGCCATTCTCATAGATTCTATATACAAAGGATATAGGTTTTTAAATCCTATTGAGGCATGAGATTATTAAAGGGCAAGAATACATTATATAAAGAGAAGAAACATTTAGTGCTCTTTACTGACAATAGAGAGGGCAAAGCCCAAATACATTGAGGAACACAAGTGTTGGTATGAATTTAGTGTCCACAGCAATACTCGTGAAAGCACAGAAAAAACATCTTGATCTGTAAAGGTACAATGTCAACCACATCCATAAGGCAATTACAACATTAAAAATGTTTTCTTCTAAGAAAACTGACACAAAAATATAAAATAACAGAAAAATAACATTTTTTAGTATTAAAACATCTAAAATACTAAAATACCATAGTATACAGTATACTCTACAAACATCTAATATAAAAAGTCTACAAATATTTACATTTCAAGTCTTTTTTAAGGTTTAAAAAGGGTTCAAAGTGTGTCTTATTTATGACAAATATGACATTGTGAGCATATTCATATTTTCAGAAGCTCAATTTCAGTAGTTTCATGAAACCCAATTAAGATAAAGATGAGGCATTTTTTTAAAATTAGTTTTAATTATTGGCTTAACTCACCTGACTGAGAGAATGACAACCTGTCTGTGACAACAAGGATCCACCTTAAATAAGCTAGTGGCTTCTTAAGTTATGGGATCTCTTAGTACCCTTAATATTGATTCTGCAGTTTCAAAGTTTTAAACTGCATTACGAATGACAGGCTTCTCTCTCCCTATCTATGCGTCTGTGTGTCTCATGGAGAACAAGCTGGGATATGCAAAAAGAAAAATTCCTAATGCAAGAAATTATAGAGGGCTAATAAAGTGATCTTATCTTAATGAGGGTACAGTTAGTAAATTGAAGAAAGAAAAGAGGATATAAAAGGTCCAGTGAAATCCTTAGTAACATTTCAGACCACAAAAATATTTTGAGCAAGTGAAGATACATAAATAAAGTACAGTATTATTTTGAGAAAGGATATCAAAGGAATTACTGAAATATTTTTCCCTTACAGGGAGAAGTGCTGCATCATTTCCAGTGCTTGGCATCAAGTGGAGTCCACCCCCAAAGTGGCAATACAGATATGTTGAGTCCACAGATGGAAGGTGGAAAAGGTTGGAGGACAAAGTTGGGGGCTGACACCACACCATGCAAGATGTCAGCTGAAAAGGGGGGGAAAGAGGCAGAACTCGTTGCCACTGGGAAATGACTGTGACTTGTAGGATTGTTAGCACCTGCATTATGGTCCCCAGTGGCAAAGGCTGTTACTGAAGAACCTGGACCTGACTCCATCTGATGCACTTGTAGAACAGCATAAAGAAGTGGACAGGGGGAGGGGATAGTAACATGGAACTCTTTCTTGGGCTGATGATATGGTGAGTAAGACCAGACAAAGACAAAGGGGATGGAATGAAAAGATAGTGGAGGAGAAAAAGCATGCATGCAGCATGGAACAGATGGGGGTGAAGGAGGGAGATGTAGACGAAACATGGGCACAGAAGGCAAAATGGTAAAGGTACCAGGGGAGCAATTGGTCATGGAGGGGTGACATAATCAGATAGGCCATGTGAGAAGGGTGACCCCAGTGAGCAGGTTGTTTTCCATGGTCTGGGGTAAAATCAGATTTTAAAGAAAAGCTGTACTTATTGAAGAAATGTAGGAACAAAGACAGATTTGGCTGCAGATATTAGAAATAGAAGGTCAAAGAGGAGGAACTGCAAGAATGTTGGTGGACTCTGCAAAATGGAAACTCTATCAGAGATGGATAAATGGTCCAGAAGAGCATTTGGCTAGACTGAGGAGCTCTGTGGCTTTCTGAGAGAGCAGAACTGTTGACATTTATTTTCCTTTGGGAGGGTAGAAAAAGAAGGAAGAGCTTTCACAGTAAAGTCTGTCTCTTGCAAGAGTGAATGCTGAATTGTACAGTATGTCAAATAAAACAACAAAGCCTGTATGCTAAAAATGTGATATTTATACATACAGTATGTAGGTACTGTAAGTGAAGGCAGACAGAGAATGACTTCCCGAACTTAAGTTTAAACCTCCATGACAGCGAAGATGAGAAAATCTATTATGATCAACCAATCCATGTTATTGAATCCATTTATGTTACTGGGTCTGTTTGCCAGCTGTCAATGTGGATCTTAATGTATATCAATAATGATATTAGATTCACTCAAATTACAGCTGGTTAGTTTTGAAAAAAGAGCTATTTTGTATGGTTTAGCTTAAAAACTTAAATCCACATCTAACACACACAGTATCAGTCCATCCATTTTCCAATATAATTCATCCAATTCAGGGTTGGGATATTCGGGTAGCCTATCTCAGCAAGCAACAGGTGTAAGGCAGGGTACTCCCTGGATGGGATAACTGTCCATTGCAGGGCACACAGACACAAACGTGGACACAAACACAAACACTCTCACCAGCAAACCAGCATCCTCATCCCAGAATTGTACCCAGGGCCCCTGAGCTGCAAGGCAGCCAGCAATGCTAATCACTGTGCAACTGTGCTGACCTCTATGATCTTAATTTTGAATGTAAATCATTGTACACTTTGACACAATTTCAAAGCCATTTGCGCTAAAATTAATAGAACGTTATTGCTGGACTGTAATCAATTACAAATTCTGATTATATACATTCATTAGAATGATGTTTAACAGTAATATTTGTATCCTCTGTGCAATACGTAAACCTTGAACAAGATGTTTCATGTAAATACATAAATGATCACAAACATGAAATGATGCAAAATGAAAAATGGCTTTGTCGAAGGACAGCAGGGATGCTAAATCTGTCAACAGTACATAATTTAGAAAACATACTACGATCTTTATAGCAAAAAGTCAATCACTGGTGTGTAAGCCATTGATTAAGTGCCTGATAGCTGAAGTCTTCAGTACTTAAACAGTGTATAAATCATAGGTTTGTTCACCAAACTCAGCACTTGTGTTTTACTGTGCAGCAGGAGAGCTTGTAAATTACCTGGAGGTGCAACTGGTGTCCATGCTGGGAGGTTATTCAGATGCATTTAGCTACTCACTTAGCTTATAAATCCCAGATGGGTTTGAATGCTTCAGTTTAAAACAAAGAAAAAAAAAACATGACCTGTGAGCTGTAATATATGAACATTCAAGCAGTAACGATAGTTTCTGAAAGATGCAATTAGTAAAATGCCAAGAATCCATTGACTAAGAGAACACAATCAACTCCATCTGCTCTGTCCTTGTTTTGAAAGCCTCATAGAAACAAGGTGGTCATGATATTACTGGCTCTTATCAGAAGCATATACAGTACAATACATACATCAATTTTTATCCTATACTGGATCACAAGGGAGCTGGAGCCTATCCCAGCAAGCACCAGGTCTAAAGCAGGATAATCCCTGGATGGGACTCCAATCCATCATAGGCCACATACAAACACAGATACACACATTCACATCAAGGCCAATTTTCATAGAAGCCGGGATACACCCTAGAAAAAACGTCAGTCCATTCCTGGGCAGATTCACAGTCACAAGCTCACACAAGGGCCTATTTTCCCAGAACCCAATTAAACAGCCAGTATGTCTTGGATTGTGGAAGGAAATCAGAGCACCCTGCAAAAACCCGAATGAGCATAGGGAGAATATATAAACTCCACACAGTTATCACCCCAGGCCTCAAATTGAACTCAGGATCCTAGTGCCATGAGCAGCAATGCTTACCACTGTGTCATCACGCCACCCAAAGCATATAAAGATCCTTCCAAAATTTGTCTACCCCCAATGAAAAAGGAACAAAAAACAACATATAAAAGAATGAGTTAATTAGTTACTGATTGGATACTTTGTTTTGCTTATAACAATTCTAAAAATATTATACTGAATAAATGTCATTTATATGTCAGAAATAATTTAATTCCAGAATGCAGGAGGGTCATTTTTGTTCACCCCTCTACGTATTTCTTTAAAAAAAAATTAAAAATATCTATTATAATTTTCTGCTCTTTGAAAATGCAATGGAACAAAACCGTGTAGAGACTTTTGAAGGTTTTCTGTTTCTCTGAGGTACGAAAGGAGGTAACACACAGAAGAAATTCATTAGCAGCATGCTACTAGTTAATGTCATGGTTAAGGTCATTGAGACCTTAAAAGAAAATCATTTATTTTCTCTGTATTATCCACGATTTAAACATTTAGGACTTCTGTTGTTAAGCCACATGAAGACGCCACTCAGATTTTGCAAACTATAATTTACACCTGCAGTATATGACAATTAGAATCATGTTTTCTGATTTAATTAAATGAAAATTCAGTTCTTTTTATATGCTTATTAGAGTTGTGTTTTTGCATAAAATGATAAAGCTTATAATGAAGAAACACACAAATTTTGAAACATAGTACATCTTTTATGTGTTGCCATTATTTGATTTTACTGTATTTATTAGGTCCTGGAACCCTTGTTAAGATAAAGGGAAACATGTACAGTACCAGGACATTTTAACCAAATACCTTGTTCCCTCTGCCAAGAAGGGATTTTCAGCAAAGTTTAAACTTCTCAGCATGAAAAATAAATAGACAAAGAACCTCATTAGTGGTTCAAACTGAAGTAGATAGCTGACAAATTGAAACCAAACACAACGCCTGCACCGAGGAATGGTCAAACATGCTCCTTCAGAAGTGCCAGAATCTCATGTAAACTGCAGGAGGTGTTCAGAGGAAGATATAAATCCTATATACAGGGGTGTGAAGAAATGCAATTATTTTTAGGACTTTTATGAGTCAGAAATTGCAAACAAAAATGAGCAATGAGGGGATTCCTGAGTGGCTCAAATGGAAAAGCAGGTTGAGCTCTAGAATTGTGGGATTGAACCTGGACTATGTTATGGAGCAACTGTGACTGAGATTTCCTCAGTATCAGTGCACAATTCTCCAATCAGTGCTGAACCTCACATACAAGACTTAGCCTTGATAAAAGATGAATAGCTGGAAGGTGGGTGCGTCTGATGAATCACCTACACATTCTCACTCTTGCTTACGTATCGTGTCTGGGTTTGTAGCTGCAAACCAAAGAGGTAAATTGACTATTCCATACCAGGTGGGTAGATCAAACGTAATTAATGTTTCTATTTAAAAAATAATGTGTAGGCTAAAAATAACAAGATGAGAGGAAAAAAAATGAATGTGTGATAGATAACAGTTAATGACATTGTTCGGAGAATTAAAAAGGAAAATTGAATATTCTTGTATGAAGCACCATATGACTAAAAGAATTCTTAATTTGATCCGAAAGACAACAAACAAGGCCTAACGAAATCATGATCTGAGGGAACTGAAAACACACACTCTACAAGCTTTTTCAGTCTATTATTATTACAAAAACCACAAATCCCAAGCAACTGTGTCTTTATGTGGTGGTAGAGGGGGTATTGTATATGTTTAAAATTAATTTAAAAGAAATTTCTAATTTAGAAAAAACTAAAAAGTGCTGTGCACTTAGCTTAAACCTGATATTAGGGAACATAAAGTAATTTATTTTTATTTACAAATAATTTAGCTCTCCAGTTCTGCATAGACATTGCATATCTTAATAAATATTTAGAAGAGTATCAATGTAAATAATCTGTTAAATACACCAATTGGTATGTTTTTGATCAAAATTCGTGACTAATTTTTATTGTAAAAAGGTAAAAGTTGCAGCAATTGTCTTATAAAACACAATTTAAAATTCAATGAAATGTTTGTCTTTCCTGCAGTTATTCTGTTGAAGTTTTCATATTTAATGCACTAACATTAGAAGCTTGTTCACCAGTGCGTATACTTGTTTCATCATTACAAGACAGCCCTGGGGAAAACCATTTTTTGGTAGCATAACAAGGTATGTATTTTAATGAAGGATGATTTTCAGATTTAAGATGAATCATAGTTTAGCAGTAACAAGTCTACCACATAAAGGTAATGCTTCTGAAAAGCAATTTTAATGAGGCTTCATAAGAAATGAAGTGAAAATATCCTTAACATATAAGGACTAACAATTTATGCTTTTGTTGCCTTCAGAATGTCCTTACCTTAAATGAACTGTTAGATATATTACTTTACTACTTGACCACTAGAAATGAATTCTTGAGTCAATTGAATTGGGAACATTTGTCTGCTACCATTGTGCTTTGATCATAAAACCACATTCTAAATGTTTTTATTGTATATTGATTTTGCATTTATTTTATTTTTTTTCTTATTTCAGACAAAGATGTCATTTGAAAGATTGAATGAGAAAAAGGTTGTAGGAAAAATGGCACAATGGTACAGCAGGAAGGAATGGTGTAAAGAGTATCTTGAAACAACTGGTACAGTGTCTTACTGTGTGAATATACTGTATAAGTCTCTACTTTTTGTCTTATTTTTACTCCTTTTTCTCTTGTAAAATATAATCTGTTTCACAGGAAAATGACATAACTTATTAAAAGCAGAAATATTCTAATTGTATCTTTCCCGCTGAACTGACTGAGTTCTTTTAATATCCCTTAATATAATGCATACAATATTTTAATGAGGGGCATTAAAAGAAGGTGAACTAATTTACATATAGAAAATGTATCTCATATGTATTAAAAACAGTGAACAAATGATTGTGACCATTCAGTAGGTATAAACCTTGAGGTGCCTGTCTGCATAACTGAAGGCAAAGGAGAATAGCAATAAAGTTTTCTTTCAGAAGATTCACACTTGGCAATTAATGAGAACTGTGACCTGACAATTACAATCTACTAGAAAAAAAAAGAGCTAGGACAATAATAAGACTCAAGACAATTTGAGCCACTCTTGTGCCGTTTTTTCTCATAGTCTCCTTAGGTAACTACAACAGAGCTAGGGGTAAAGGAGCAAAGCAGTTCTCTCTTCTCCTTTGCCAGAGTAATGCATCACTCACCAACAGCACTGAAACATCAAAGGTGCAAAAACAGCTGCCACTGTTGTGTGGAAACCAGGGCATATCCTCAAAGACTCAAGCCCACCCATCCACTGCAGTGTTTAGCTAATTTTGTACTTTTACAGTTGAAATCCTTGTCCTAGATGGCCAAAAACAAAGCAAAAAATGTAATTTTACTGCTTTAAATGACTAAAAATAGTTTAAACTTAAGTCCAATGGAGATTATTTTTGTCGTTGACAAGATTACTATAATTTAAATTTTCTCATTTGAAATCCATTATTGAGAAAATCATCTTGAATTGCCACTGACAAAACATTGGACACAATGGACAAAAGGAATATCAACATCAGTTATCACTGAGATGAATTGGTTGCCCATTGGATCTGGTGTTATTAGTCATATCTTTCTCTTTCAAACCCATAAGGAGCTTCATTATCCTAATCTTAATTATTTCAGCATCTCCTTTACTCTTTAGGCAGTAAGATGCAACCTGTTTTCCTCATTATTGTGCCTACATACACTGTTTCTAGGATCCTGTGTTTTCATTTATTTGTATGATATGGTAATTTGTTTATTTAATTAACATTTAAACAGTAACCCTTTTCACATCTTCTCTTCAGTCATTTTTCTTTGTCCTTGAATACATGTCTTGAACGTAGTAATACGCAGTGTTATTGGAGCTGTGTAAATTAAATAATTAATGGTGAAAATTAAAAAATGCCGTACACCAAAAATAAACTTTCAGTATGATGAGTAACTATACAGGTAAGTAGGATTTGCTTTGCGACTAAGATTTTAATTTGCAGTATATTTTATAATGTTTCATTCGTTATTTGTGCTTTATGTATCAAAATGGGAGGAATTTCACACACACAATTTTCTTAAATCTCTATAAGCATTCAGATGTTAATATTTTTTTTATCAAAGGATGTATTTTTATATTTTCAAATAAGACACATACTGTATGTCTTAAAAATGAGATAATCACAACCAGCCAATCTTTGCCAGGTGGCTGCAGAAGCACAGGGAGAGTGGCGAGAGTTTCGGAAGAAGTCTATCTAGAGTCTGTACAGATGCAGCCATTCAAAATGCGTGGGCGATACCACATTATTTTCCGGTACGCTGTACGCAGTCTACTGCGAGTTACCGGTAAATACCGCGAGTTACCGGTAAATACCGCTAGCAAAATAAGAGTGTCCGGAATTTCCGCAAGGTGGAGCTAATAAAGCTCAACCTCTCATGTTTGAGCTGTCACCATCAAAGTCTTTAACGAAGATATTACTAATAGTATTAATAATGAATGACCTTGGACAAGCTGTAAGTGTAAACTCAAAATATTGCCCTGGTCCACATTATTTTTTTCATTGACCGTCTTTGTAAAAGTAACAACACAGCATTTCGCAATCACACATTTTTTTCCAATCATGCAAAGTACAGTAATTTTTGAGAATCGATTCACCATGCCTTTCACATGCTCATAAAAGAGATTGATTTAGGAACATAAACATATTACCGTATGCAAACTGTACTGTATACAGTATGTATATGTATATTTAATGTCTTAACTGTGCCCGTTTAAGTATTGAATATTTATATGGAATTTTACCACAGAAGGGAAATCTTAGTGCCTGAGATTCTAAAAAGAATAGGAGCATACTGCAACGCGTGTGAACGATATTAATAAACGATAAATGATATTAATTTTGGAACATAAACATACAGTATATGGCTGGTCTCGATACTTCAAAGAAAACATACACGAAACACGGTTTCATTATGACCAGAATCGGTCTTGAGATATTTTTAACTTACTTTACAGTATTTGAGAGGTATGTCTTGACATACTACATAAATACTGCTCACGTATATGTTTCTAGGTTTATATTATGCATTTCATACGGTCAAATTACTTTTGAGCAACTGATAAGAAGCGCGAAATGGTATGCCCAGGGCGTTTTAGTTTTGGTTTTGTTTTAATGCAGTGCAGTGGATTGATTAGAGATATCAAGTACATACAAGTCATTTTTTAAATGTTGTAGTTCGTCTTGTAAAAATGTTACGAGTACATCATCTGTCAACAATTACACAGGTTCTGTTTCCATATTGCGGATTTTGGTTACGTAATATTATTTTCTAATTTCACGTTGTGAATATATGATTTGGGCAAACAGAGCCACAAAGAAGTACATTATGGGTTGTTGTTTTTTTTTGCAGTTTTATCTAGAACAAGCGCTGCTTAAACCTTTGTCTGATTCTTGTGAAACTATCCACATGACAGTTACCTAGGAGTTGACTTCAGTGATGTCACTGATGGGATGTTTCTAAAAATCCATCCTCTGTAAAACGTCTTCTCTAGTCCTGCATATGTATTCGCTAATGAAGCTGTGTGTTCTGAGCCTGGTTCTCTACATTTCTGTATGAACCAGCTTAGAGGGCTAAAGACAGCTTGTGTTTAAATTGAGTGTAAGGTAATTTATGCTTCTAAAGTCATGGTCAGCATGTACTGTGCTGTAAACTTGTTCTGTGCCTAATTACATTATTTTATAGCTTTATCAAATCTGTACATTGTCTGTCGATAATGTTTCTGTAGTGCTTTTTCAGCCCTCAGCATGTGACTGCGCTGGTGGCGCTGTGGGTTAGGTTCCTGACTCCCATGTCACACGGTCTGTGGTTGAATCCCATGGAACTATGACTTTATTTTTTAACAAACATTTCTTTGAAAAAAATGAAACGTTTCCCTTGGTCAGCGATTAAATAAAACCTCACTCGCACCAAACAAATTTATATTTCTAAATATCACAACATGATCGAATTTAAGTCTTTTTAATAACAATGAATAGTCACCTATGTGTTACAAAATAAACATTTATATTGATTTGAATCGCGTTTTGATTTAAATCGTAAACACATGTTTAAATATATGTGTTTAAAGGCGATATACTTTATAAAAGTGCTGATTTTTATGGAATGTGTTCCGCCGGGGATTCAAAAAAATTTTTTTTTTTAATCGCGTATGTAGGAAAACTGGCTCAGGGATGCCAAATATGTAATCATAGTGGCTCTCTGAAGGCACCAGTTCTGTAGGGTTTGGGCATTTACTGAGACAATTATGAATTGTAGCAGTAAATCACAAAGTTGATTCTTTTGATGGCTTTAGAGTCCAACCATGTGACATAACTCAAACAACGCGCACACACAGGTACTAATACACGAGGATACATTTATTAATACATAGAATATGCATGTAAACCTAACAGATCTTATCGAGGGTTATCAGAATACAAAAGGTATATTCGGTCAGTTACAAAGAGTTACACATATCAAGAGGACATACGTTCAGTATATCATTCATTAAGACCGTTTCATAAATGAACTTGGTTATAACTTCTACATTAGATACTCAAACAAGTACATAACTCTTAGGAATTAAATTGATATCAACTGGTTCGGATAACAATTGAATTCTCGAGCTGTAATGCAGTGAAGTTGAATACTCATCCAATCTCTGGGGATTCAGATCTCCTGCGGGCACAAAGAAACAGTTGCAGGCTGTTGCTGTCCAATCCGCGCTCTCTGGCTCCGTGCCAGGCTGTGCTGTGCGGCTTGCGACGGTGCGCTGCTGATGCTCACTGTTAGCTTTAACTAGCAAAGTTTGTGCACAGGAGAAAAGATGACTGTGGGTCCCAGCAAGTCAGGAAGAGGACCGGTTCGTTCCTGATGAAGAGCTGGTTCTGAATAGTGATTCAGCTGTCCACAGTTCCGACCTGTTCACGAGGCCTGCTGCTGGTTACTCTCTGGCAACCTCCACTCTAGACTCTTAGAACAAAGGAAAGTTCTGGCACTCGGACACACTGGCCGTTCCGTGGTTGTCCGGGCTGAGTCTCAGGATGGTCAGGAGGTTCGCTGCGAGAATGTCCTGCCCTTGGGAGCCTTCTGCTCCTGGGCCGTCCTGCCCTGGAATTCTCCTTTGAATTCCCTTTAGAATAGTCCACAGAATCCTCTCCAGAATCTTTTCCTTCTGAATCTTACTGAATCTTACTGAATCTCTCAGGCTCTCTGTGTTGCCTGTTTTTACCTGGAGGAACTTCAGCTCATTGATTGGCTGAAAGTTCCATGGGCATCAGAGTCCCACGTGGGTTACTCGGCCCTACCAGTCCCTGATTGGTTGATCAAGGTGAGATATAAGTCACTTACTCCTGACACTTAGTAATGCAGTCCAGATGTCCAACTGGCACTCCCTAGACAGATAGGCGAAGCCATGATAGCCAGGCTTAGCTAAGTGCATCCCCCTTTGGGAGCTGTCCTAGGATCTTAAATCACCCTGCATGAATAGTCTCTCTGTGGCTGCACCACAGAGATGAACAGAGAAATGGGGCCTCATTTGGGAAGCTCAGAAACACTTAATTCTGCCTTATTAATAAGCCTCGCTGCTACACGTATCTAAGGAAAATTGCAGTATAACTTTGTTCATGCACAAACAGTGGCATGTTTCATTATAACTTGGGTGTCTCCTCTTGCCAGAAAGCTCTAAATTGCATTTTGAGTGCGGTTTTTGACTTTTTCTAAATTGCAACCCATAAATAAAGCTGATACAGTTTAGACTTACTGTATTCTGAACTGTATTACAACAGCACATTGGACAATGCAACATAAATTGCAAAAATGCACTTGGAATCTGTCTAAGCCCTACTACGAAAATTATTTAAACTGCGACACTTATCATTCATCTTTAAATAAACTTTATTTTATATTGCGTTTTAAGCGAATAGGTAATTAGATTGCTCATAAACCTAATCGCTTTTTCTACATAAACACAGCGTGATTGCTCTCTGAAAATGCTTTTTCTTTATATTTAGGCTCAGATTTCAACTATAGATCATATTATAATAACTTTCTTGGAAAAATGTATTTTATGTAAAACATGTTTGCTATTAATTCATTTAGGGCTAAAATACGTTCATTGTCTTCCAATCGAGTTGAATTGACATTGGAAGCTTGCCATGCCCGGACTGTTACACCAACGCATTAGCATGTTAAAGCGATTTCATTGAGGAGCCTAGCTACTAGTTAACACTGTACTTCCTACTTCGAAAATACCTGTGAAACCGGTTTAATTCGTCACAGCCAGCACTCCGGCAGAGAGGGGGGTTGTACTCGTTAATGTCCGATGACATACAAGTGGAAAGATTACAGATTTGAATCGTCTTTTTTCTGAACCAGGGAAAATCTGATCATGTTTCTCTATAACAATAATAAAAAACTTTATTTTACATTATTTTGCATATCCCGCTTACACATCGCACGACTTTAATAAATCTATTCTTTATTAATTATATTAATACTAAAAATACTACAGCAAAGAGGTCACTTGATTTTTGGAATAATTCCAAATAGCACAATGATCCACTGGCATCCCTGAAGTCTGTTTAGTCTATAATCTTCCAAATACAATCACTAAGCAATTATAAGAATTATACCATCCTATTTCTTTGTGATGTCCTGTACAAACTAAACCTATTTTTATAAGGCTTTTACTCAAAAGATTTCCAAACACACAAAGCATTTGTGAAGTACTATAGTATTTCTAAAGGTTACTGGTACAACATCAATCATTAAAGCTCAACAATAAAGTTTAGATTGCTGACTATGGACTAAATACATTAACTAACTGCAAATCAACAGTATACATTTTACAAGAATATCTGGTTGAATTCTTGCATTTGTAGCCAATTTAATGCAAGAGATTTTAAGTTTTAACAGAAGAAAACTACGAATATGAAAACAGCCATAACAAAAATTACTGTGCAAATATCAAAAGGCTACTTCAGTAATGAAATAATAATCACAGTAGAAACCAGACACTGTTTACACCATATTGTTAAGAAAGATTCAAGACAGAAATGTTCATGTACAGCTGGAAAAAACAACTTCTAAAACAACAGTGAAGGCTGCAACATTACGCCCATGCTTTTCAACACTTGTAAGGATAACCTTAAAACTTAGGCTGTTGAGTCCAATCAATTAAAGCTGGAGTTCTGCAGGTTGTACAGGCTTAAAAGGTAGATCGGTAGTTTATCTGCAATATAGTCCAGTACTTTAGATGTTTCTTGGTTTAATTTTCCTGCTTATTAATGCTTACTTTCCTACATTTCCAATGCAGTTCACTATCATTATACACAAAAGCCAAACCATAAACTTTGAAGCTAGCAGACTTCAAGAAAACACCTGTTGGTGTTAAATGGTGAGGTTTTATTATAATCTAAGGTATGAAAACAAACTAGCTACATTTTTAACACACTTTATAATACACCACTTTTTTGTTGTATCCCAAGTGATTTGAAGCATTTCTGTTTTAATTGAACTTCTAGAGTTATTTCTCCAATGTTTAGGAGGATATCGCCATAATAAGGGCATGCTTGTCATATGCTAAAAGAATAGCTTATAACAGGAAAGGCAAAGTCTTTTTTTTTAAAAAAGCTCCTTTAAAGCCTGTGCCCCAGAAGGTCCATTTATGTTGAGCTATGAAAGTGCTTTACAGTAAAAACCTTGTGTAAATGGTTAAAAGCAATGATCCAGGGACCAAAGGTGATTTAGGAGCCTAGAACCAATATTTGTGTGCTCGGTGCAGTCGGATGTTGAAATTTGTTCCCCGTTTTTGAAAAAGTCCCACTGTATGCTGTTCCTTTTATTTACAATAAGAATCTAGGAACCTCTAGGAGACATCAACTGCAAAGTGACATGACTGAGAGCCTCTTGAGTCCTGCAGATACAGGGTACCTCATAATTTTAATGAAATCAAATGTGTACTGTACGTGTAAAACTGAAACTGACCTAACAACCATCCCATTTTCTGCAGAGCGTGTTTAATTGTACTGTTTCAGCACATCAGTTTTTTTTTTCATTTTTTAAAATAAAGCCTTTAGACAATTAGGAGGTACTGATATTCACAAGGTAGAAGGTGGTGTTTTCAGAGGCCTAACTGTTATACCTGTTATACCTAATGATTAAATACTTGATGAGACATGTTTTTACTGCATTGTTTATGTATGATCTGTGTATCTCAGCTGAAAAGCTGAGATAAAATAAGATGTATGCATCTAAATAACTGGACCTCAAATAGCAGACCTTATGAGCAATACTGTGTGTATTTATTTAAAATATTTATAGCTCCTCTGGAAAGTTGTTGGGGGAAAAAACCTCACTCGCACCAAACAAATTTATATTTCTAAATATCACAACATGTTCGAATTTAAGTCATTTTCATAACAATGAATAGTCACCTAGGCATAACAATATAAACATTTATATTGATTTAAATCGCATTTAAATCGCCTTTATTTAAAACCCATAAATAAAGCTGATACTGTTTAGACTTTTAATTATTTAAAACAGTATTATAGCAGCACAATGCACAATGCAACGTAAATCGCTTTCTTTGTCTTCTGTGCAATAATGTTCACCTCTCTGTTCAGCAAATTAACAATAGTAATAATAATGAACTTTATTGTATATGGCGCCTTTAAAGGTGGCTCCTCAAAGCACTTTACAGGTTAAAAACAATAACAACAATACTGTTAGGCTGGGCAAACGATTTTTTTTTAAGAAATACAAAATGAGATATAATGATGTGTTCCGGCTTAAACATTAAGGAAGAGCCTAACACATGGGCGACGTAGAGGTCGGCTCTGGCTTTCCCATCTACTGTATACACTGCAAGTACAACCCCCCTCTCTGCAGGAGTGCTGGCTGTGATGAATTAAACCGGTTTCACAGGTATTTTCAAAGTAGAAGGAGGCGAGATTTCCAGCGAAAGACACCTCCCCCCCCCCCCCTCAAAAACCCAGTAAGTACAGTACTAGTTAAGAAAGCTAGGCTCCTCAATGAAATCGCTTTAACATGCTAATACGTTGGTGTAACAGTCCAGGCGTGGCAAGCTTCTAATTTCAACCCGACCACGGCGAAAGGAACCCTTCTTTCATTTGAAGACAATGAACATATTTTAGACCTGAATGAATTAATAGCAAACATGGTTTACATAAAATACATTTTTCCAAGAAAGTTTAGCCTTTGTCGCTAATTAATGAAACCACTAAATAAAGACATAAATATAAAAATCTTAAGATTTTTAAAATATATGACTTTGCTAAAATTTATTTGAAAATAAAAACGATTACAAACGCCAGGGAGAGAACAGGGAAGGGGTGTTGGTTTTGCATAAGGGGCGGGGTTATGGAAATTAGGTCTGTTTGGGAATGTGGAGTTACATGTTCTGGCTGTTTGTGAATTATCGTTGTTGAGTATGGAGTGTTGAGGTATTGATTTTGTGTAATGCTTTATGTTGAAAATTGAGGTGGATTTTGTTTATGATAAAGAGGACAAACTGGGATGGGAGGAGGGTTTGGTTTTGCATAAGGGGCGGGATTATGGTAATTGGAGGAATTTGCGAGAGTATAATGGTTTGATATATTTGATTTTGTATTGTGTACCCTGTCGCAGTACATGAATAAAATCATATCGTTATTAAATTCTTTAGATACGCGATTCCATATTATATTAGCAGAAAAGCTTAAAACTACCACTTTTTCACACGCTATTTCACATGTTAGTTAAATACTTCGATGCTTAAAATGTTTAGGGAGAAATGGAATACCGGTGTGTATTTTTTCTTTAAAGTACCGATTCCTGGAATCTGACTGGCTGACACCCTTCTGAAGTGGTTCCATAATATGTGGTATACGGAAAAGAAAGCATTGATAAAAAAAGCCTGGATTCTCATGTATCTCAGAGAGCGAGTGATCAGAAAAAGGAACAGCTGTTACACCCAGGTTTTACGCGCTCTCTCTGTTGAATGAATGAAAGCATTTGATTAAAAACGCGTTTGCGTTTGTCTGGGTATTTACTTTGTAATCTGTGGTTTACATCTACTGTATTGTTTTGAGATGCCACTTTTAAAG
This sequence comes from Lepisosteus oculatus, assembly GCF_040954835.1. NCBI lineage: Eukaryota > Metazoa > Chordata > Actinopteri > Semionotiformes > Lepisosteidae > Lepisosteus > Lepisosteus oculatus. Next base: position 39,060,956 of record NC_090696.1, on the reverse strand, counting down.
GTGATATGTAAAATAAAGTTTTTTATTATTGTTATAGAGAAACATGACCAGATTTTCCCTGGTTCAGAAAAAAGACTATATACTCCATTTAAAATTTTGTGCACAATATTACATTAACAAAAGACGTGGAATTTCTCTGGAATCTTTCCAGAGAACAATTAACCAGATTAATTGTTGGAATAAATAAGAATGGCCTACTCTGTCAGGCCAAAATAACTCAATCTCTTGAATGTTAAAAGAAAAAGCTATGAAGAGAACTGATTCAAGCACTTAAAATCCTTATAGACATAGAGAAAATCAACCCACTGCACTTTTTCAGAATCTTGAAGTGAAACATGTTGCGTTCTGTGTTTTCATTGTAAAATTATCATTGTATGACATTCCTTTCAACAAATTCAACGGTTTTGGTTCCTATTTAAAAACACAAAATCTCTTTTGTGTTTTTGTGAAACACAACGTTTCGGATGTGGAGCCTTCTTCGGTTGTAGCACAGATGAAACGTTGTGTTTCTTTTTTTCTCTTTTCAGCCCATTACCTGTTCTTTTGCAGCCTATGCATGCTGGCATAGCCACCTACTTGAACTACTTCAAACAAGATAAGCTTGTTAAAAGCAATATGGGTTTTCTTGTTGTAACTCACCAGCCTGACGGAACAGAAACCTGACCATACAGTAAGAACAAAGCTGATGTATACAGTACAGTATATAACCCCCACTTGCTTGGTAGAGTTAAGGAGATGCAGAATAATGATGGGATGTGGTTGAGTAGAAATGGGCAAGATACTGTAAGTGGGTTTGATCTCCACTTGAACTTTCATTTAAATCTTTATCATTATAGAATAGTTGCAATGGCTGTTAGTTGCAAAACCTATCAAGAAATCTGTAAAACAAAATTACAATTACACAACACACTGTACACAATTCCTAAATATATGCTATCTACTATACAGTATATTTCCAAAGTTTCAAGTATTTTAAGATTATATCTCTACGATTATTATTATACTTTTTTTTACTATCTTCAGTTGTTTTAACAAAAACATTATTATATTATAAGAATTCATAAAATATTTCCATTTGTTGCATATGTTGACTTTGGTGTCTCTAAAATTCTCCATACTGTGTATTTATACTTGGTATTCACCAGACTATTCCGTGTAGCCCTGTCTTTTTGCAGGTTTCAGAAACTCTTTTAAAAGTTTCTGCTTTTAAAATGGACCATTAAGTCTGATTGAGGAGTAGCACAATTAAGGTATTAGCTGTTTCCTCAGAGGTGTGGACAGGCTCCCAAAGGTTTACACCATCTGCAGTAAAATTCACCATTTTACTGTGGAGCCTGAATTACCTGAAGAAGGCTCCACGGCCGAAACGTTGTGTTCTCTTTCTTCTTTTTTTCAGCATGGAATAAACCTATTACTTGTTCCTATATAACAAGAGTAATATGAGCAAAATTAATTTTAATGGAATTTTAAAGATTATTTCATTTGTGCTTGTTTTTATAATTTCTTGGATTTCTTTTGTTTTCTTGGTGGAATATACAGTATAATACTAAAGTATTCTAGGTTGCCCGGTTTCTATCACATTTCAAAATAATGGGCCAAGTTCTATTTTAAGTCTCCAAGTTTAAAATTTAAAAAGTAAAGTTAAAGTTTAAAAAGTAATAATTTAAAGTATTAAATTACATTAAAATGAGGCTCTTATAGAAGAATTACAACAAGAGGAGCCATTTGGCCAATCTAGACTGTTTGGTAGTTAGTGTGTACTGTAATTGATCGAAGAATCTTATTCAGCTGTTTTTTGAAAGAAGCCAGAGTATTGGCTTCTATTACACGGCTGGATAACTTGGACCATAACCCCGTGACCCTATGCATAAAAATGCCTTATATTCTTGGTTTTAAATGCACTCCCATATACAGTTGTTTGTATCGGTTTTGTGTTTTATTGTTCATTCTGAAGAAATCCCATGTGTTGACATTGTGAATGCCTATAAGGATTCTGAATGTTGGTATAAGGTTTCCACACAGTGTCTCTGTTCAACATTAAAACGATTCAGTCCCTTCAATTTCTCAGTGTAGGAGATTTCCTTAAGCCCTGGAATGAATGTTTTACTCTTCTCTTCACTGATTTCAGAGCCCCAATATATTTCCTGTAATGTAGTGACAAAATGTATACTTAATGTACTAAAAGAATATTCAACAAATTACAGATTTAGAATTTTTGATATAAGTTTATAACTGAAAATTACACATTGTTTAAAACATATGTTAGTTATCAGGTGCAGTTTCAGTTTAAGCCTTTTTATTTCCAAAAATGTATTGCAATCTCTCAGGTACATTTACTGTAATATACTGAAAAGCAAGGAAGTTATATGATACACTAGAGCTACTTCTCAGATGTAGTGCCTTATAATGCATAATAGGGAATATCGTCTCTAGTTTTAGTATGTGATAAAACAGATTTGGCACAGTCTTTTCTAATTTAAAAAAGTTTGCTTCACCATATTTAGATGACAAATTATGAGTTGAGGAAATTTGCAACCCAGCACAGAAAATCTTTCTTTATTTTTTGTTTCTCTGAAGATTCCCTTCCCCCACCCCCGCCCTTCATTAAGAACCTTCATAGCTCTTACCTTGAAGAAATGTTGGATTAAGTTCTGGTATGATTTGGAGTACTGTTAATAAAAGAATAGAAAATATTTATTTTTAAAAAATAAACCAGTACCAACAAGATACATTTTTAATTAATACAAGAATATGCAACAAACAATTTTCTTAATGTTATCACTGTCAGTTTAACAAGTATTTTGTGATTTCTGACAATTAAGTCAAACACGAGTGAAATAATTTGTTTAGACAACAGGAACGGAGAATCATTAATGATCTTCCAACTGAAATAAAATTCAAGAAAACATTTATAAGTTAAAACTTGCAATCCATGAGAAAATGTATCTTTAACCTCTAATGCAAAATGGAAGACAATTATTAAATAGGAAAAAGTGGTTTTGGGGAAGTAAAGTTCATATTAAATAAAAAGTTATACGATAGAATGCTGAATACAGTACCTTTGTTCATGCACATCATTATACAGTACAGTATCTCAATTTGTATTTCGATAAAAAAAATCGTTTGCCCAGCCACTACTGTTGTTATTGTTTTTATCCTGTAAAGCGTTTCCTTTTTCTGCATTTTCCATTTCCTTTTTCTGATCACTCGCTTTGTGGATACACATCTCACCTGTCCTGTTCTTTGTTTTCCTGGTTTGCTGATTATGCCTGCTGCGGTCCACTCCTACCCTCACACCTAAAGAATACTATTTTAAATTTCTTGGCGCAGTTCATTAACCCTTGTATGTGCTGTCCACGCCCAAAATGCAATTAAAAAAAAGTCAAAAACTGCGCTCAAAATGCAATTTAGAGCTTAATAAGATACACTCCACAGGCAAAATTAAAGACAAAATTAAAGACGATTAAAATCTGTAATCTTTCCACTTGTACTGTGAGTCATCGGACAGTTTCTGCTTTGTGTAAGGATGGTGAGAAAGCTGTGCTCAATGTATTTAAGGGACTTAAAAGTAAAAGGAGATGCTTCATATTGCTTGACTAATTTTAAAAACCAAGTTATAAATGCAGACGCTTCCTTGGTGCCGCGCCGGGTGTAAATATCAAAGTATACATTCCCAACAAGAATTGTACCCATCTGTCATGCAAATAACACACCTTGAATTGAATTGAATTGAGGGAGAGAGGGGGGTAGTGGGACACTGTAGACAGACTCAAGGCAAATAAGATACTTATGGGTACAGAGGCATTCACGACAGCAACAAACGAAAACGTTTGCACGTACTGTATAGTTAAGTTATTACTTGGTTTTCAAAGTGCAACGAAATACAATATTGTTGTTGCTGCTGTTCTGGTTGTTTTTATCCCGTAAAGCGTTTTGAGAAGCCACCTTTAAAGGCGATATATACTGTAAAACCGCTGATTCTTATGGAATGTGTTCCGCAGGAGATTCAAATTTGTATTTATTTATTTTTTAATCGCGTATCTTAGGAAATCTCAGTATAACTTTGTTCATGAACAGTGGCATGTTACATTATCATTCGTTTTTTTAACAAGGCTCGCCAGCTAATGTGAATCGAAACCTGTCTTGCTAGCTTTTAAAGTCGTGCATGTGTAAACTGTACTAGAGGGCATGCAAGTTACTCTGCCCCTTTCAGCTGCAGGGAGTCCCTCTGCTGCAACACACAGCAGACAGAACGGGAGACTATTGCCTTTCATATCTGACACCAGTGAAGTAAAAGGGGTGTCTAAAGGGGTGATTTCAGACCACATTTTAGTTACTTTATTTTGTTTACTTTTAACATTTCTGTAATTTACAGTAGATGTCACAATAGAAGCCCGAAGCCTATTATACTCAGTCTAGCCTTGGTTCCTCTGAGTCCCATGACTCAGTCTTGTCTGCTTTCCTAGAATAAAACCAGTTAAGTCTTGTGTACTATGCAATTTATATTTTCCGATTCCATGCATTCCCTTAATGTTTAGAGTTTACTATATTCTCCAGACTCAAACACATAAGTACTAATAGCTCTGTCCCTTTAGGAGACTCTTTGCAGTACTGTGTCCCACTACCCCCATGAATTCTTTAGGTTGGGTCTAATATTTTCCAGTAATATACAGAATGGGATACAAAATGCTGTCAGGCAGGTAACAGAAAAGAGAAAAATATAAATATTTCCATTTTACAGACGTTCACACATTTATAACATTTTGGCTCAATAAAAAGCTAACCCAATAATTAAATGTGATAAAGTATAGTTTGGATGTTTATACATTCATGTTAATCGTATTCTTGATTTATTTCAATAAGTGTTCATGTTTCATTTGCTAACTTAGAGCATATTGTGCAATGAAGAATAAAATAGCTGCATGACAAGTGACTTCCTTCTCTCAGTGGAAATTAAAAGGTAGCCTGATAAATTATAAGACAGTAAGAAAGGTTCCAATCAGGAGGAGACAATTCTTTCCATTTTTTATGTTTGATTGCTGGTAGCAAACTGATCTGAGGATCTACTCCGGCTCTTTCTCTTTTTATCATACAGTACATTTTATTTTCTTGCTTTCTGAAACACAATATAACAATAAATAACCTCACAAACTCAAAGAAAAAATCCTTGCTCCCCCCCCTCCCCTTGGCAGTACTTCCTCCCATGCTTTTAACTAAGGGCATCTAAAATACTGTCATACAGCTACAATGGTATCTCTGTACAAGGCTTTGACTGTGTCAATCACAGCACCTACCGTTCCCTTACCAGCAACAACATGGATTCTAACACTCAGACATTAAAAAAAGTCAGGCCAAGAGAGAAAATACCAAGCTTTACAACATGCGGTACCAGTAACATTTTACCCACAGTAGACTCACCAACCAGATGTGTTTCAGTTTCTGTGATAAGCCTAGATTAATCATATCCTCTCCTATAGTAGGAGAACCAAGTGTAAACATGTAACGCCCCTATTAAAAATAATGGCAAAACAGAAGTTCACTCTTTCTAGAACATACCTTCCTATGGACACTCCTAAAATGTATAAAATAGTGTCCACAGCATCTCATAATAGAGGCAAATGGGGAACTTGTAACGAACAGTTCTTTCCGGACCCTATGTGGATGACACAATCCGACGAAGTGGGGAAACACTAGGGAAACGTCATGCAGGAAAACGGGGCAGAAGACAGGGGGGCGTGTCCAAGGTGCGCTGGTGCACGGGGGAGGCGTGGCCGAGGCGAACAATCCCAGAGAGTAATCCTTAGAGTATCCAAAACACACGAGTAAGTCCAAAACCAGTAGATCCATCAGAAGAAGGATTAAAAACCACGAAGGTCGGGTCGGAACCGGCGGATGGGGAACAGGAATGGGAACAGAGGTTAAAACCTTAACGGGACCAGGCGCTTCCAGGTACCGGACTCGCACGATATGGAAATCAGCTGCAGAGCCCGGATGAGCGTCAGCACCTGGCTTTTAAGGTGGGCTGGGAATATGGAGCAGGTGCATAGAATAAAGTCTTGAGTGATAGGGCTGGAGCACCCTTAAGGAGGGGGAACTAATATTGTGACAGAACTACAAACTCATTTCATACAATGCCATCCATGAGGGGTTAAATACACCCTGAGAGAAATTAATTTCTGAATGATTCAACGGCTGTGATTTCTGGAATATGTATTATCCCAAATATTTTCAAAAGAAATTGAATCATTTCAATGAATCTGTGCCATTCAAGTACCTGCTCCAGACAGTAACCACTGCTAAGGGTTTATATGAAGCTTGCATTAAAAAACTTTAAAAAAAATGTCATGTTCCCATAAAAAAGTCATGCCTTGGAGTATAGACCCCCAAAGGAATGCCATAGACTCAAACTGCAAAATAAACACATACAGAATGAAAGTATTTGTATTGTAATTGCAAATCCTGGTATGAGGGATTGGTATGACTTTCCTCATTACAAATCTCTTATTAGAATTTAAATTTCTCTGTAACTCCAGGTCAGAACAGAGAAAATGTAACTGCCTTAAGGAGTTTATGATTATGAAAAATAGAAGGATAAGCATGATATGTATGTCCTCTGTCATTTTCTAAGTCATGTTACTGAGCACCAAATCTTATGAGAATATGAATCCATTTAAGGTTTATACCATTAAAGTAAAGGTTTATTCCATGCTGAAAATGTTTGTACCAGACTTTTTTGAGGCCTGTTTAATTGTGTCTGATGTTGTAAATTTTATTGTTAAAAAGATCCATGAAAATGTCACTACTAAAGTTAACTGGTACTGTTGGTATTGTAAGTGGCAAGTAGAGCTCATATTTTAGATTTTGTGTAGTTGCTAGCGTTGAACTGTGTGTTGGATGCACATGAATTGAAGGAATGGGCAAACATAGCTGATGCGGATCCACAGAGCCAGCATATTAAGATGTTTATAATTAGAGGCAATTTGTTTAAATAACTAGGTATGGATACTGATGTGCAAGAGAGGTGGAAAGGCTGTTTCCTTAAGCCAGCACTATAAAATGTTTTATTCTCAGTGAGATGCTGCCATTTCATAGTGGGTTTCTAACACTGTGTATAGTTCCATCCACACAGTGCCTTTACTTCCATCCATTTCTAATCTCTTTATCCAGTACAGAGGATTTGGAGCCTATCCCAGTAAGCGACGGACACAAGGCAGAATACACCCTGGACATAGCGCCAGTCCATCACACGACAGACAGACACAAACACACACACACCAGGGCCAGTTTAAATCTAACCTCAGAACCTTTCTTTTCAGAAGACTTAGTGTCTGTATCTGCTTCATTTTCTAATTTTGGTAGCACCTCTAACTGCTTGTCTTTCTTATATGCATTTACTTTGTAATCTGTGGTCCTTTTATCTGTTTTTACATCTACTGTATTGCTTTGAGATGCCACCTTTAATGGTGATATATCAAATAAAGTTTTTAATTATTGTTATAGGGAAACATGATCAGATTTTCCCTGGTTCAGAAAAAAAGATCTAAAGTATACTAGTTTGTCACTCTTCTCATTCCCTTTGCTAAATGACTTTTCATACTAATCTGATCAATCTAACTGCCAGTTTTCTGTGCTTTCTCTATCCTGCTAGATTTGCAATTATTCTGAAAATTTTCATCTTGAAATAACTCATTTCTAAATACCTTTTTCACTGTTAACATCTTGCAGCAACTCTGCGACAAAATATACACTCTGACAGTTCATCCTGCTACCAACATTAAATAAAACAAATCTTAAGATTTCTATATTTATGTCTTTATTAAGTGGTTTCATTAGTGACAAAGGCTAAACTTTCTTGGAAAAATGTCTTTTATGTGTTGCGGAAAAAACTGACTTGCTTTAACAAAATATGTTTACAAAATCCTTTCACCTGGCATTTTCGTAGTTAGAAATTATGGAACGCTCTGTTAAAAGCAAGGGAGTTTTTATGTCCGTTGCAGTTCTTTTGCAACATGAATATAATTATATTTTTATTAATTTCTTGAGATACGCGATTCCATATTATATTCCCTTTTAATCAAATTAAATTAAGAGTATACTTCTTGACTCCGGTATCGCGTCAGTTAAAGACTTCGATGCTTAAAATGTTTAGGGAGAAATGGAATACTGGTGTGTATGTTTTCTTCAAAGTACCGAGACCAGCCATATACTGTATGTTTAAGTTCCAAAATTAATATCGTTTATTGACTTCACATGCGTTGCAGTATGCTCCTATTCTTTTTATGCTCAGGCACTAAGATCTCCCTTCTGCTTTTTGTAAGGATGGTATCAAAAGCAATCTTAAGTGGTGAGAAAGCTGTGCTCAATGTATTTAAGGGACTTAAAAGTAAAAGGACTAATTTTAAAAACTAAGTTATAAATGCAGACGCTCCCTCGGTGCGCTGCTCTGGTGCGCCGGCTCTTACACAGTGCCTGTCTGCCGTAAGCGTTACAATATACATACCCAACACTGCTTGTACCCATCTGTCATGCAAATAAAACACCTTGAATTGAATTGAATTGAGGGGAGAAGGGGGGAAATACTAAAGCCAATACTGGCTCAATACCCTCAATGGGCTTTGACGTGCTAATGCGTTGGTTTAACAGTCCGGGTGTGGCAGGCTTCCAATGTCAACTCAACTCGATTGGAAGACAATGAACATATTTTAGCCCTAAATGAATTAATAGCAAACATGGTTTACATAAAATACATTTTTCCAAGAAAGTTTATAATACAATCTATAGTTGAAATCTGAGCCTACTTTAAAAATAAAGGAAAAGCATTTTCAGAGAGCAATCACGCTGTGTTTATGTAGAAAAAGCGATTAGGTTTATGAGCAATCTAATTATCTATTCGTTTAAAACGCTATATAAAATAAAGTTTATTTAGAGATGAATGATCAGTGTCGCAGTTTAAATAATGGGAGTCAGGAAACTAACACACAGCACCACCGGATTTATTAACGCAATAAAAACGCTATAAAATAATGTGACTAGGCACAGAAAACGTTTACAGCACAGTACAATAATAAATGCTGACCATGACTTTAGAAGCATAAATTACCTTACACTCAATTTAAACACAAGCTGTCTTTCTGTATGAACCTCTAAGCTGGTTCATACAGAAAATGTAGAAATGCATTAGCCTGATTATGATTAAAAAACACATAATTAAACACGCGTTTGCGATTTAAATCAGAACACGATTTAAATCAATATAAATGTTTGTATTGTAACGCATACTGTCCAGCCTCCATTTCTCAATAAAAATTTACTCTGTTGCACACACACACACACACTAGAAGCAGGAACCGCTGTCAGAACGGAAGATATGTTCAAAATATCGCAAATATCGATCATGTTGCGATATTTTGAAATATAAAAGTCAATTGATTGTCCATAATATCGCTATTCTATTTTTTCAAAGAAATGTTTGTTAAAAGAAAAGTCCAGCACCAGCTGGATTCAAACACACAACCTGCCAGTTGGTAGTCACGCACCTAGACCAATCGGCTACAAGACAGCTCACATGAACAAGCAGGCGAAACAGCCCTACACAGCCCTGTCGCAGCACACGAATACCGTTATTAAATTCTTTAGATACGCGATTCCATATTATATTCCCTTTTAATCAAATTCTAAAAGTATGCTTGTTGACTCCGGTATCACGTTAGTTAAAGACTTCGAAGCTTACAATGTTTAGGGAGAAATGGAATACTGGTGTGTATTTTTTTCTTTAAAGTACCAAGACCAGCTATATACTGTATGTTTATGCTCCAAAATTAATATCGTTTATGGCCTTCACACGCGTTACAGTATGCTCCTATTCTTTTTATTCTCAGCTACTAAGATTTCCCTTCAGTGGTAAAATTCAATATCTACAACGGGCACAGTAAAGACGTTTACAGTAAGTCTTTCTACGACAGACCAACGGACCACGAGTGCCCCTGTCGGTCAACCAATCACGCACCGCGTCATAATGTGTCATGATACGCGATACCGCAGCCAATTACCTGCAGTACGTGTCTGTACCGCTCACTTTGAATGGCTGCATCTGTAAGTATGTGCTGAAAAACAGAATGAAATTAATTATGTAGTACAGTAGTATGGATACAGTGTAATAAGGGCCTAGAATAGCTTGTTCCTTTTGCTTAAAATTTATTCCAAGCCTTTAATAATCCTAATAGTATCTGACTTAAAATATTGCTAATTAATTATTTAATAAATTATATTATCAGTAAAAAAAAGACAGATACATGTAATTCACCATTATATTGCTTTGTTAATGGGATCCCAAAACACTAGATTATACAGATCTTTCAGTTTCTTCTTGTGTTTTACCTCAATTAAATACTGTACATGCACTGCCTCTTGCAATGGGCTGCATTTTCCTCTCAGGGAAATGGTTACAGACAGGAACATGAACTCATTGAGGCAAATTGACTATTTGTAAATCCTGAACAAGATAGAATAAAAAGAACTGTGCCAAGATCTTTTGAACAGTGAACTATAAATCATGGGTGGAGGAGTACATATCAAGCAACATATTCGTAATGTGGCATAGTATGGCAAATTTTAGCAGGAATCACCATTGCTTAAAAGCTCTAGGTTTGACTCCGGCTCTGTCTGAGTGGAGTACAGTATGTAAGTTCTTTTGTGCAATGATACAGATAAAGAGATTTACATACATTAGATTACATATATTTTCTCTGGGTACCCTAGTTTTTACCTGCTATGATGTCCACCATACATACAGTACGTATATGCAGTACAGTATGTGTGGCATTCCATCCAGTTAGTTGTCACTGCAGCTTGTAGTGCCTGCCAGATTAGACTCTGTCTCATTCCAACTCTATAAGGATAAAGCAGTTTCTGAAAATAGAAGTGGCAGATGTATCCATAATTGCTCTTGAGAAAAAAAAAAGGTATTTTGTGATTGAAATTGCAAGAAGGGTTATTGTTTTGCCTAATGGGGAGTAAACTACAATGAGCAGATGCAGAAAAACTGATATGCAAACAGATGTAGCCAAAAAGGGGAAAAAATAAATAAAAGATGGATTAATTGCTTATAAATCCAAAGCAATTTGTTTCATAACCAGCACTAAACCTGCTGCCATTTAAAATGGTATATTATGTCACTCTAATACTGAGGCAGCAAAGGAACAAGTAATAGGTTTATTACATGCTGAAAAAAGAATAAAGAAAACACAACGTTTCGGCTGTGGAGCCTTCTTCAGACACCTGTGTGAGAGCCTGTGAGACACAGCTACACACCTGAACTTTTTGTTTTGCTGAACATGAATTCTATGCTCTGTAGAAGAGCAACACAAGCTGTCTCTGGCGCACCTAAGTGTTTTATACATGTAGAACACCCTTTGAAGAGATCCACAGCTTACTCAACTACAAGATCAACTACAACCCAAAGCCCCCGCACTATTCCTATGATTGAGCCAGGGACTTTCTGCAAGGTTGTAGATAGAGTGGCAGGAGGGATGTGATAGATATAAGCAAATGGAAGTTCTGGGTACAAGACTTATGTACGAAGGAGAGTGGAATTTTGAGAGATGAGGATTTAACCTTGCTGCTGTTATGATCATTTCATTTAAAGCTATTGAAGCTGAATTCTTCAGGAAGTAGATTGATGAGGTTTTGGTTTTATTTACCTCTAGTATTAAACAAATGGGGCCAAATGGTAACTTCTCTTTTCTAACTTCTTCTTGTGTTCTCTTGACTAAATCAAATGGGTGATTTTTTACCTTTTTAGACATGCAGTAAAGGCATATTTTTCAGATAAAGGTAATGGGACTTATACTGTATCCAATATACAATAGCTCTAACTTCATAGCCAATAATGTCAGAGAAGATCTAAATCTAATCTAAATTAACAGACACTATGGCTATCATTGAAACCACAGATAAATGACAGGTCTAATATGTTTTTGCTTTAAAAATTAAACATTTAATATATTACAAAGGGTTGGTGGCATATAACTGAGTTGTTTCAACTGCAGTGGTATTATGTCTTATACAAATCGATGTGGTTTCCAATAACATGCAGAGATTGTGCCTACAGTATTTTGTTACTTTGGAGTATTGATTGCACCTGTCTTGTCTCCATAAGGGAAGACACAAACCTTAATAAAGCCTGCAGAACATCCCTCAGAGATAACGATCTCACCACAAAAGAAGAAATAGACTTCCAGTATATTGAAGCATATTCCAGATCTGTAAGTCATCGTAATTTAAACCAAAACAAAACAAAAAAAATCTAATTTGCCCACAATGCTTTTCATACAATGACTATGAACACTCTTGGTGGATGAAAGGATAGAAGCAAAATTAAATGAAGAAAATAAACCTACTCTTGTCCAACACAAACTGTGTTTTTTGATTACTTGGGATAGTTACAATTGAATACTGCTGTTTTTGACAGAGCCAAAACAAATATTATGGGTTTTATTCTTCATCAAGAAGCGAAATGACTTCTCCAAGTTATAAGGTGTTTAATGCATCATAAAAGTAAGATTTCTAAAACACTTAAGCAAGAAGTAAATTGTATTCTTTGCTTCCAAGTCATTAAAGGCAATGTGATTACTTACAGTACATACAATGTACTGTACATGTTGTATAATTGTCTCAGCAATTGCAATTATATGTTGTCCCTGTACATGTACTGTAACTGAAGCAGTTTTGATCAGTAATTTATTAAAGTGCATTAGTATTGTAGTGTCACAGTATTTTTCTATCATATAATTATGTGCTAATAATATATTATGAATTGTAGATAAGATGTTTTACTATGTTGATCATTTTTAATACATAAGACCGTAGCTCTAAAGATCTGTGTGGAGATACTGTAGTAAAAACCCCAGGCAGCTTTGACATACAGTATGCATCCTGGAAGATGAATCCACTATTCTGAGGGTGGGCAACATGGATAATACAGTATTTCATGTGTTGTATGAAGTCTAACAAAAGGCAGACTGTATATCTATTATGCTAGTTCATATGACTTCATTTCTATCATTGTAGGAAATAGTTAATTTTCTCCTGTGCAAACACACACCATAACATGAACACTACAGTAGCTTGACATGAATCTTCACACTCCTGAAAAGGTTTATTGGGACCACTATGCCATCATCCATAATTTATTAATTAAACGCTAGAATAAATATGATCAATGATGTTTAATGATCAATGCACTTGCAGTCAATATAGTATGTGGCAGACATCCTTTTAAATTTGTTACATGTGACTCATGTTACACAGTGCCCAGAAATTTCATTACTTGACTCATTAAGAAAGCAAATATAAAGCTCAAAGATTATTTTTATCACCAAAGTACTGGAAATGTAGTGGATTTTTATTTATGCAAAAAAAAAAACTGTATTTGTAAATCAAATATTCTTTACACTTCTTTACAATGAAAGCATTAATTATTGGAATGGTGAATTGGCATTTGTATTTCAGATCAAAAGATAAATATGAGGCGAAAGTACAGAATACCAGTTTTTATTTATGGATATTTGTGTGTATTAATGTTCTAAACAAGTGAGAACAGAAATGTTTTTGAGTTCAGTTCCCCACAATTTCAGGTGAGCGTAAGCATTGGGACAAATTCACTTATGGTAAATTAAACATAGTAAAGTTAGCATGTAGTCACATCCAGCACTCCTTACAGGCAAGCCTTAACTACAGCCACCTTCAGTTGTTGCTTGTTTGCAGTGATTTTGGACTTTAGTTTCCTCTTCAATACATAAAATACAAACTCAATCGGATACAAAATAGAAGACTTACTAGGGCAATTCAAAGGTGTCGACTTTTTCATAAGTCCATAAGGAAGTGGGGGATGAGCAAGACAACACTCACCAATTTTTATCATATGTTACGACCCCAAGTGTCTAGGGGAAAAGGGGTGTAACATTTAGGATAATTCTTTTGGAAGCAGGGGGGGTTTTGGTGAGGGACTAGGAAGTATGATAAGGGTAAGGAACTAGAGTGGTGCCAAAGGAAAGAAAATAACAAACAACAATGGAGCTGGCTAGGACAGTGAGGGAAAGCTAATCTGACTACAAAAGAAACCCCGAAACACACGGTCTTCGGCGTCTTCAATACCCTAGCTAACCTGCACTGACCACCCAAAACCATACAAGACAAATGGCACTCACCCGTACTAAACTAGTGTACTAATACAAAATCAACTAAGTGTGTAAGTGTACCCAACAACCTAAACTAACCTTATATACAAAAGTTCACACAAAAACACAAGTGAACCAGAAAGACAAATAAGGGAAAACAAGAGTAATAAATAGGAGCAGGGTACAAAAAGAACACAAAAGTTGAACATGTAACACTGGGGCAAAACAAGGATGAACACACTAACAAACGAGAGTACAAAGAAACTAACATAAATCCAACAAAACAACAAAGCCAAAGCTATACGAAAATACACACACACAAAGCAAAACAAACCAACAAACGAAGCCGAAGCAATAACCAGGAGCGAAGCGAAAACCAAAACCGAACGGGACCGAAGTCAAACGAAAGGCCTCTCCTTGCTGAAAACCTCCATGTTATATGCTGAATAAGATGTGTTCTGATTGGCTAATTAATGATGACATCATACTGAAACAGTGGAGTGATGGTGGGCCAATGGGGAAGGGAGAACAATCAAGGGTCAGCAGTGTGGAACATAGAAAAAAAACACACACAGAACACACACTGGGACGTAACATCATAATACCATTGAGAGTGTTCTGACCAATGGTATTATGGTGTGGCATGGTGGAGCCACAGTACAAGACAGAAAAGCCATACAGAGAGTTGTGAGTTCCGCGCAGAAAATCATTGTGTCCGAGCTAACCTCCATCGAAAGGATATATCTCGACCCCTGCCACAACTGGGCTAGAGCTATACTTTGGGACCTAATTCTCTCTGGCCATGATCTGTTTTCACCCCTGGGTTCTGGCAGGAGGTATCAGAAAACTGACCAATAGATTCAAAAACAGTTTCTTCCCCCAAGCAATCCACATCATAAACAGCTCAAATTAGCACCTGCACTTTAAGGTACTGCACTGTTTGCACTGTTTTGGCTGCATTATAATGTCTATTGTCTAAATTTATTGTCCATGTCCGCTTGTCATTTGTGCCTTTTATTCTCTATCAGGTGGGTAGCTGAAGGACAAAAACACAACATTTCGGCAGTGGAGCCTTCTTCTCCCTGGAATGATCTGAATGATTGGATTAATTTTGAATTTTCTTTGCTCTCATCTTCACAATTACTCGCTTTTCCATCATTGACAGCTCTCTTGTTTTAATTAAAACTAACGCAGGAGGCAGAGTCAAAAAGTAAACTCACAAGGCAATAAATATGTTTTCACAATTAATACAACATAGAACACATGATCAATTATGAAATACTTTAATGAGATTGAACACAACAAATGACATTGCTCTAACATGGCTTAACATATATGTAAATCAAGAGATGAAATTCTATACTTTTGCCTCATATTAATGTTCTAATCTGAAATACAAATTTCACATCACTGTTCCAATGTTACTTAATACAATTTGCTTTTCACTGCGGAAATTATGTATTTGATCATTTGTGCCTTGAGTGACAGAATTGATCATGAGTTAAAAACATGACACTCATTAAGATCTAATTTTGTAAATTTGTATACAAGATTTCAAAAATTTTAAATTGAAGAATAAGAAAAATGAAGAAGAGAATTTCCTTTCTCTGTATCTAGCACTCTGTATCAATTATTGTTTTAGGTACACTTGACTCTCCACAATACAATTGTTACTGTATATTGAATAACAGTACAATCATTGATTTGAATTCTATAAAAATTTTGGGGTGAAAATATGGGTTACATATAATTTAACATTTAATTTTAGTTGTGATATTTTTCAAAAATGTTTGGCATAAGAATGATTGCACGTATTTAAGCTCATATAATACAAATACTGCCTGCTATTTTATATATTCTAAATTCTCCAGAAAAGAGAATGATTTACTTATGTAATGTGTTGGTATAATATGGCTCACAAATAATTTAGTAAAGATAGCTGGCAAAATAGATTTATATGTTTCCGATCAACAAACAAATATTATTCTGGTAGTGTACAGTATAACACCTTCAGTTTGTATGCAATTTAATTCAGTGCATTGTGAATGCTCTGGGAAGCTCTTAAAATGAAACCCTAGTCCTTTTTGCTCTATTCCTTTCAGGACATACCTTTCAATGTATGCTAAATGTAATTTCAGAAGTAGAGATTTCCATTCATATTGCTCACAAATATAATATTCATTTCACGTGTTTGTATTTGGAGGAATATGGGTAAAAAAAGCTTTCAATAACAACTTATTTTCAATGCTGTAGGTTGAACAACATTTCAAGTACCTGTCATGTTCTGTCCTGCATTTTCCAAGACGTTATCTACTGGATTACATCCCAATAACGATGTGAATAAACAATGTTAAAATATTGTTTTCACCTGCATAGATTCTATCATAATGACAGCGTCTGGGATTTTTTCAATAGTGTTAATTTAACACAGAAATATTAATAAAATAAATCTACTGAGTAAAACTTTCTTTTTATTTACACAGCCAATTGTTTTTTTTATTTTTAATTGTATTTAATTAAACTCAAGATAAGTTGTTCCAAACCAGTAGAATTTCAATTAATTTAAATTAAATAGTTATGTTACAAAACACAAAGGACACATGCAGAACCATGGCAGTGGGATGAAAGAATCTAGGACTCCCTCATGGTGAACTGCAGAAAATAAAATCTTTTTTTTTTAATTTGGTTTTTAATATGTGCATCACACTAAACTACTATGGTAATAAGCACTAAAGGTTCATTATAACTTAGTTTGTGCTTATTACCATAGTATTTTAGTACACAGTATAGTAATACAGTTCTTATGTTATTCTCTTATTTTATTTCCAGAAATACAAGATGTGATGCATACAGTATATAGACTGAGAGAGAGGTTTGCACATTCCTTTTAACACCTTAAAGTCTGGTGACTAAATGTGCAAATACATATTAATTTCTAACTGTGTCTTTAGATTGAGAAAGATGATATAGAAAATATACATACAGTTACTTTGTTTCAATAATTAGACTTGGTTTGTCTATAAAAATTAAGTACTTTCATGAACACATGGAGTATAATTTATTTCTTCAGTTTGTTGTCCTCCCCTGTTACTTATTTATAATTCATGAAGAGTATCTTTATTAGGAAAGTAGTCACATCACATTATCATGAGTAATTAATTTGAACATTTCTGAAGATGTGGAAAAGGCCACTAGAAATTATCTTCAATTCCTCTTCAGACCATATTTCATTTTCATTCTGATAGATACATTAAGTACCTATAAATTCAATTTAGATTGATTAGATTTAAATATTCTTTGTAAAATCTAAGGTCTGTTTGTAAATCTTAATGTAGAAACCATCTCAAAATAATCTTAGAAACAACAAAACAATCTTTAAATAAATGGAGCAGGCCCTCCAGAAAGAAAGGAAATGTAATTGTAATTTTTTTACTGGAACAATGGAAGTCCACCATTTAGATCTGTTTGCTCTTTACAAATTGTAGACTTTGATAATTGTTTTGGATTGTTTTCACATTTTACTTAATTTATGCATTTTACTTCTTTTGTTATTACAAGAGTCCTTGAACAGTTCATGTGAAACTTTTAGGACTGAAAACAGAAACTGGTTTGCGAAAGTGCTGAGGAAATTAACACAGGGTGCCTCCTATGGCTTTGTATTAGATTCTTATTGATTTAGAGACTGACTGAAACCACATACTTTTTTACTTATTCATTTTCTAACTGCTTCATCCAATTCAAGGTTGCGGGGGAGCTGGACACATACACACTCACACCAGGACCAATTTTGAAGGAAGTCAATCAACCTACAGGTATGTTTTTGGCCTGTGGGAGGAAACCAGAGCTAACACAGGAGAGAACACACAAACACCATACAGATAGCACCTCAGATACAGAATCGAAGCCCCAGTGCTCAGAGGCAGCAATGCTAAAGACACTGCCTGCATTTCAGATATATTAAATTTAAATTGTAAATATTATGATTACGTATAGCTACAGTACTCTTAAAAGCTGTAATTGGGACAACAGCATTGCTACCTGTTACAACTACATCACATCACAATACAATACAGTACAATACAGTGTCTGATCAAAACTACGATGGCAGACATCCAAGGAAAATTCTAAACCAGTTCTCCAGTATGGTGACTGGGGCATGTGTGCTAACCTTTAGATGAGGCAATAAACAGAAATATTAACTACTTGGTTCTTAACATACTTGGCACTTGGACATTATCCCATGGTCCTTTTTGAAAGGGCAGGGGGGCGTTATCCCCAGATTCTATTTTATGGATGTTCCTAATTTTACTGTTTATTTCAATTGACAAAAACAAATCTTCTCCATCTGATTTGCTGGTATTCAATAACTGGCATATGTAATTCAGGTGGGTACTCTACTTCAGTGATGGATTAATTTCTGACTTTACATGTTACTTGCATTAAAGTAGATGAAAAATCCTTGCATACCTTTGGTATAATTGAGATGCACTTTATTAATCAATATTAATATGTGTTAATATGTAACACAGACGTGTATTACAAATATGCCTATTAAAAATGTGCATTTTCATCTTATAAATATGTTAATTTTGAATTTATCAATCAACTAACAAATAAATCCATACATACATTAAATAAGTAAGGCTACTAAGCTGATTTTTGTTTGGAGAAATACAAAACAACTAAAACACAGGGCAAAAATGATGATCAATGAATTATATTGTTTCCATTCTTATAAAACCTTTCCAGTATTAAGGAATCTAATTAAAAAACATAAAGTAGACATTGTTAAAATATGTAAAATAAAACACTGCTTGAAACAGGTAATCAAAATGATCCAGAAGTTAAAATATTTCACTCCAAATAAGATTCTTCAGTCATGTCTATGATCATCTCACAAAATGATCTCTTACAGAAATAATATGACTGCAACAAATCCTATGAGAAAAAAGTTATTAAAATTTCAGTCAGAGAACCCTGAGGTCTGTTATGACTTAATTCTTGCCAAACATCTTCCTTTGGCTATGTCACTTTTGTGCATTCTTGGCTTTTAAATTCTAATTTACCAGTGTCAGAGATAAGGCACTCCTTGAGCGTGGATTTATTTATGAACTTGTGTCTCATTCCATTTCATTTTGTTTTTGCTCTTAAAAGAGAAGCATAACCTTAGCATCAACTGTTTTCCACCTTTCTTTGGGATATTAATTTGAACAAAACATCCCTGTGGTTGGCTACATCTTATAACACTAATGTACTAATTAGCCTGTATTTGACTGATTGCTTGTGGATGAAGTTCACAACAATAACGACATTGAGTTGAGTTTGGAAATCAGCTCTTTGATACAGTATGAATCCTTGATGCAAGAAAGAAATATAATAATACAGTATATCCACAAGATACAGTTGTGCTGTATTTGAGAACTTGGATGCTAAACAGCTCATTTTCCGATTTACTGTATCTCCCCCCAGATATGAAAATGATCAAATTCATATAAATTACACCCTGTCATAGCTAACCAACATGCCAATTGCTGAGAACAAGAAAAACAGCAGGGTGCAGGTTTGTCCGTGGGCACCACGGAGTCAAGGCAGTAGTGCCACTGAGCGTTTCTAAGAACATTTGGATCTTGAGCTATGGGAAAAAAGTTCCTAAAATTATAGCAACTATAATGTTCACAAGATTACTTAATTTTAACATCCCTCCTTTTTAAAAAAACAATAATATAATTAAGTGTCTCATTCTTGAGTCTAAGATTCCAAACTCTAAAATACAACAGTGTCCCCACTTTGACCACAGTAACACATACAAAACTGTACTGTCTCAGAGGTTATATGTTAAAGAACTTCAATTTCACATTTATATACTGTAACAATAAACTTTAAAAAATGTTTTAAAATGGACTGGAGATGCAATTTTAATGTTTGCAAGAATGAGAAATTGCACATATTAATCAAAACTAAACAATATTTATTTTGTTCTTAACAGTAAGACGAGTTTTTACAGGAACATTTTCTCTTTCCCATAGGGTTGGTAATTCTACAGAAATCTGACCAGTTAAATGTTAGCATCATGCACTTCAAAGTAACAGGGGAATTGAAAACTACGTTTTAAGA
This sequence comes from Lepisosteus oculatus, assembly GCF_040954835.1. Lineage (NCBI taxonomy): Eukaryota > Metazoa > Chordata > Actinopteri > Semionotiformes > Lepisosteidae > Lepisosteus > Lepisosteus oculatus. Next base: position 39,040,665 of record NC_090696.1, on the reverse strand, counting down.
AGCTTGTCTTGTGCAAATTGTTTAATATCTGATTGCGAAAACAAAAGTTCATAAACATGCTTTAAAATAGTTATTTGAGAATATATTAAAATATTTGTGTCAGAGAAATCAGATATGGAAGATTTTACTGCACTGTATTAGAGCTGATGTTTAACTCATAAACATGTAAAGCACATTTATGCATGTTGTTTTCTTTTGTTAAGATTTAATGAATGGACAGAGGAGTTACCATTATATAAAATTTTGATGAGACATACAAATTAAGTTTAGGTTTAAAAGCTTGTATTTCGAGGTATACATAAGGGTACTTTAGTTCTGCTCTCTGATGATTACAACATTTTGCAAAATGATTATAAAGCTCTGTTCAGTTTAAATTTGAGGATTTTATTGTTTCTATTGCAATTTACCACTTATTTTCAGATTTCAGCTTGCTATGAAAATATTAATCCATTAATCAATCTATTTTCTAACTGCTCTATCCAATACAGATTCAGGATGGAGCCAGTGTCTAACCTGGCAAGCAAGAGATGGGAGGCAAGATCCCAGATGGGATGTCAGTCCTTCACAGGGCAAACACAGACAGACAAATTCACATTCACAACAGGGCTATTTTTCCCAGAAGCCAGGGAAATATATATTGTACGTCATTGGAAAGAAACTGGAACCTCCTTAGGAAACCCACTGGGAGAATACAGAGTACAAACTCCAAGCAAATAACAGCCCAAAAATTGAACACAGGGCCCCAGCTCTTTGAGGCCTCAATGCTAACCATGACATTCTAGCACTATACTGTAGCACCAAGTTGCACAAGATGTTAAACTAAAAGATACAATTATTTAATGCTGAAGAATTAAATTAATTTCACAGCATAATCTTTGCAAATTCAGAAATGAACCTTGTACTTTAATCTTTTATTCTAAAAGTTACCACAAGTTAAAGAGTTATACATTTGTTATCACAAATCTATTAAGCACATTTTACCTCTTTATTCCTTTCATTTTGGAAAAAAAAATACTTTTTCAGTCCCACTAACCATAACAAACCCTCCACCGGCTCCAAAAGATAAGTATGGTATCTCACTGCATGTGAGAAACTTATTACATTTGACAATATTATCATTTAAATATTAATTGTAACATAATGCTTAACTTATTGTCAAAGTTCTTAAAGTATATAACAGGTGGGAAAGGATGAACATTTTAATGCCAGAATGTAAAACAAGAAATCCAATTATAGAAATTCCTAATTTATATAATGTTAACCTTATTAGTCAGTTTTATTCATTGCATTTTAGCAAATAAAGGAACATTTTATCTTAGTCCCAAACATTTTAAAATCTATAGATTTGAATGATTGAATTTTTAAATGTCCATTATCTTGGAATATACTGTAAGCACATTATAGAAGAAAATTATTCTATTTATACACTTGTTAATTCACAACAGACAATGATATTTTCCATGTGGTGGTACAAGGATTTATAAGTGTGATGGAGCAGCTGGATTTTGGAATGTGTTGGCTTAAGCCATTAGAGGGTGGTTTGGGGTCAGTCCATAGAATATTATCATGGCATTAGCACATGTTTTTGAGAGGAATTTAATCCATCTCACACAAATGTCTCTAGAAATAGTATCAGCAAACTTATTGTCTACCCTTTGAATAGGATAAGTCTCATGGTGAGACAAGCATGTGTCATAAAATCTTGTGTTGCTGCTAGTGGGTTAAAAAAATTAGATTCATGGTGAGACTAAGTCGTTAGGTTAGATTGTACCTACTAATTGTACCTACTGTATGTATTCAGGTCATTAAAAATCCCAGGGTGTTTCTCGAAAAAAGTAGGGGTGTAACCCTGGCATCCTGGCCAAATTCCCCATTGGCCCTTACCAATCATGGCCTCCTAATAATCCCCATCTACGAATTGTCTTAATTACTCTGCTCTCCTCCCCACTGATACCTGATGTGTGGTGAGCGTTCTGGCGCACTATGGCTGCTGTCGCATCATCCAGATGGATGCTGCACATTGGTGGTGGTGGAGGGGAGTTCCCATTACCTGTAAAGCGCTTTGAGTGGAGTGTCCAGAAAAGCGCTATATAAGTGTAAGCAATTATTAATTATTATTATTAATTAACACAGCAGTGGGTCACTCATAAGGCTCAGGATACAGTCCACTTCGCAAAGGGTGGTTGACTATATTGGACAATTAGAATTATGTGTAGTAGAAGTTGGAAGATTATTATTAGTGCTTACAATTAAACACATTTTTCGAAAGGAAAATGCAGGTACTAAATATGATTTTACATTTAAACAAATGACATAATTTCACAGCAGTAAGTACGCTATGTCTATTTAATAAATCAGACCCTAGATGCCTAAAAAAATGTTCAGGTATGAGGGAAATCGGAATAAGAATATTAAAGATATATTTAACTAAAACTACACATGAAAACTGGGTTGCAAAGGAAAAGGATAATATAAGGATTTTAAAAAAGTCTGATTATGATTGTTTTGCCAGAAAATAGGTAAACCATTAATTGAAACACATGGATACTTTTCACAAACATGGAACAGATTATTATTGTTGTTTGTGAATTAACATTTAAGGAAGAAATTGTCTACACAGAGCTTTTTTTAATTAAAGGATCACTTACTTCCTTTATAATTGTACCTACTGTATGTATTCAGGACATGAGCATATTAAGCCATGCCCTGACTGAAGCCTAAACTAGTGCCTAGCAATAAGAAAATGTTAAGTTTTAGGTTTTGTAATGTGTGTGCTGCGTTGCATTTTGTAGCTTTAAGGTGACAGTTTCATATGAGCAGTGCTTTCGAAAATATTATTTTGAAACAAGAGTTAGTGTTTTCTCACAAAATAGTAAACCCTGTGGACATTTAAAATAAACATTTGTGAAAATGCTTTTTGTTGCTGAAATAAAGGGCCACGGATAAAATGAGTGTAAATGTTATATACAGTATATATATCACATTTTAAAGGTTTTTTAATGCACATGTTTTTCATGGAAAACACCAGTTTCACATGAAATTAATAAGTCACTGAAATTAATAAGTTTTATTGGCCAGATCTTTCATTTTCATCAATTCAAAGGCAGTGCTTCCACACAGTTGTTTACTAAGAATTACTAAGTACTGTAACTGCTTTTACTTAGAGTTGCAAAATCTCATTCTAAAGATTGGATTCTGATTGAATTTTTAAAATGTGGCATTCATAAAAGAAACAATTCTTTACTTTGTTGTCAGGATTAATTATTTTTGGAATCCCTGTTCTTTGTGATATAAAACAGACTGTCACACTATGACATATAAGGAATAGAATGCAATTTTTAAATGCAGCATGGGATGTTTGAATCTTTTAGGAGGAACATTTGTATAAATAATAAGTCACTGGCTTCATCATGAAATAAAATGCACTGTGTAAGAACCAGAAGATGATGAATTAACACTACTAGAGCAAGAAACATATTATATCAGAGACAGGCATTGCCGTATTCTGTTTATAAAATGTCTGTTACTGTTAATCCTGACAAGGTTAACAACTTTTGTTGTTGTTTAACATTCATCTGGCTGCACAGCATATTTGGTATACATTACAAACAATTATGTTAGAAACAGTTTTCCAATAGTTCTTCAATTTAGTTAATATTATTACACAGAATTTACACATATTTAAATATATGTATCTTGCAAGGATCACCATTCAGGGTTATGGTGTTTTTTGGGAGCATGCAGTCACAATGAAATACATACATGAATAATAATAATTAGCACTTGTCGTTTCACAACACTGAGAGGCAAAACAATCTAATTCTTCTTTCCACCTAATTTCTTTTCCTCCTACAGTGTTTAGAAAAAGTGTTCAGACCCTTGCGTAGTTTTAACATTGTTTTGCTTTAAAACTTGCAGTCATGACACTTTGAAGTAATAATATTTGTCATCTAAAAATTAATATTATATAATAATTAATTGTATAAATAGGTACATAGAATAGAAAAATAGAGAACAGATAAAAATTGGAAAAAAAACATTGTAAAAATATTCATTATCTGTGGCAATTCAAAATGAGTGTTTATGCCAATCTTCCAATCATTCAACAAAGCTTCCCTGTACAGTATGAACTGAACAAAAAAACAATAAGCATCTTAGATCCCATGGAGTTTGCAACAGCATAAAAGAGATACTGTAAATGTGCCAAAGATTTTTGTGCTAGATGAGACAATATTGGAAACATCTGTTCTAGATGCAAAACATTCTGTCTGATGCTTAAAAAGAAGAAGATGAATGTCCATGAGTGGTCTGAACAAATTCCTAACTTGAATTCAATAGAGAATCTGTGGGAAGATGTGAAAAAAGTGCTGTTCATAAACAATCAGTAACCAGAAAAATGGGCATAAATTGAACCATCTGGCTGTGGTAACGTGGTGTAGAGTTAACCAAAAACATGTGCATTGGTAATTCCTGCTAAAGGTTTTTCCATGATATTGAGTTATGGAAGTGAATATTTATTTACTCAACATGTTTTAGTTTCTGTTTCTCTTTGCATTTTTTTTCTGACATTTAACTACCTTTACCCATTAAAACATTCCACCTGAGTCAGTTCAAGGTTTAATTAAACATAATAACCTTGCTGCCTTACAGAGCTGGAGTCTTGGGTTCAATTCCTGGAGTGCTATCTACACAGAATTTGTGTGTTCTCCCCAAGTTTGTGTGCGTTTGTTCTGGGTTCTCTGGTTTCCTTCCACAGTCCAGAGACATGCTGTTCTGCTTCTATGAAAGGCTTCTATTGGCTTCTGGGAAAACTGGCCGTGGTGTAAGTGTGTACAAGTACATGTTTATGTCTGCAATGCAAGGACATCCTGTCCAAGGTATATCCTGCCATCCTTCCATTGTTGCTGGGATAGGCTACAGCTTCCCTGCAACACTGTACTGGAAAATCCAGGTAGGAAAATAGATTTGTAATTCAATGTAATGGGACATAACTGAAAGGGGAAGAATACTGTTACAAAGCACTGTATATACAGTACATGTACTTATAGATGGATATGCAATCAAGTGATTTTATTTATTTGATTTTATTTAATAACATCATATCTTAATTTTATTTTGTACAGATGCAGCCATTCAAAATGCGCGGTAAAAATCCGCGGTACAGTAACCTACCCACAAGCCACCGCGGGGCACTGGAGGGCACCGCGGTAAGTGATTGGCTGGCCAAAATGACCGACAGGGGCACTCGTGGTGCATTGGTTGGTAGTGAAAAGATTTAATCATTTAATGTCTTTACTGTGCACATTTTAATCCGCTTAGTTTTGAATATTTATATGGATTTTACCACTAAAGGGAAATTTTAGTAGCTGAGCATAAAAAGAAGAGGAGCATAACGCATCTGAAGGTCATAAACGATATTAATTTAGGAACATAAACATTACTGTATGTATGTAAACTGTACTGTGTATGGCTGGTCTTGGTAGTTTAAAGAAAAAATACACACCAGTCTTCCATTTCTCCCTAAACATTTTAAGCATGAAAGTTTTATGAAACGGTACCCAAATATGCGATTGCTGTATAGAATGAATTTTAATTTAAAAAAAATTATTTAACACGAACATTAAGCTGTTTACATCTTCCGCCTGAGAACAGTCACCCGCTGCTACCCAACGCAGAAACACAGCCACTAACTAGCAAAGAGAGGACATTAGCTACCCAATATGATAAAGAAATAAATGATTATTTTGTTTATTTCTTTTGCATTTATTTGAACATTTCCATTGATTGTACAAGCACTTGGAAACTGTCCAATCCCTAGTTCATCAGGTATTTTACCGGTCTGGCGCTGGTCTGTGTCTTCCAGGATATAATGCCAGCAAACTCTTGTTTTTATGTCCACTATAAGAGACAATCTCCTTTGCTTTTAACCGAGCGTTTAATAATTTCCTAAAATGAAAATTATTTACTTTATTTCCCTCACGGGATCAATAAAAGTATCTATCATCTGTCTGAACTATGGGACAGAATTCTGGGGTCTCCCCATACCAGAGATTATGGTAGGGCTTCAGAATGGTGATTGGCTGACACCATCTGACACCCCTCTGATTGGAGAAAAAAGACGTGCTGGTTTACTATACATACTGTACCAGGAAGAGGATTTCTTTCTATTCAAAAAGTGTATTTTAAAAGTTTAAGAAGTAAAAACCTTACAGCGTACACAGATTTCTAAACTGATCAGGATCGTTATCTTTGTCTTATGCATAATAATTTTCACTGCTCTGTCCAGCAAATTAATAATAAACTTTATTTTATATAGCGTTTTAAACGAATAAGTAATTAGATTGCTCATAAACCTAATCACTTCCTTTTTCTTTTTATTAAGGCTCAGATTTCAACTATAGATCGTATTATTAATAACCATAATTACAACCAACCAACAAAAACAACCATATAAACATAATACCAACCAAAAACATAGATAACAACCACAATACAAAATCAAATATATCAAACATTTTACTCTCGCAAATTCCTCCAATTATCATAGTCCCGCCCCTTATGCAAAACCAAACCTTCCTCCCATCCCAGTTTATCCTGTTTATCATAAACAAAATCCACCTCAATTTTCAACATAAAGCATTACACAAAATCAATACCTCAACACTCCATACTCAACAACGATAATTCACAAACAGCCAGAACATTTAACTACACATTCCCAAACAGACCTAATTTCCATAGCCCCGCCCCTTAAGCAAAACCAACATCCCTCCCCTGTTCTCTCTCTCCCCTGGCGGTTGTAATCGTTTTTATTTTCAAATAAATTTTAGCAAAGTCATGTATTTTAAAAATCTTAAGATTTTTATATTTATGTCTTTATTTAGTGGTTTCATTAGTGACAAAGGCTAAACTTTCTTGGAAAAATGTCTTTTATGTAAACCATGTTTGCTATTAATTCATTCAGGGCTAAAATATGTTAATTGTCTTCTAATGAAAGAAGGGTTTCTTTCGCCGTAGTCGGGTTGAAATTAGAAGCTTGCCACGCCCGGACTGTTACACCAATGCATTAGCACGTGAAAGCGATTTCATTGAGGAGCCTAGCCTTTAACTAGTAAGTACTGCACTTACTGGGTTTTTGAGGGGGGGGAGGTGTCTTTCGCTGGAAATCTCGCCTCCTACTTTGAAAATACCCGTGAAACCGGTTCAATTCGTCACAGCCAGCACTCCTGCAGAGAGGGGGGTTGTACTTGCAGTGTATACAGTACACGCGTTATGCTCTTCGTTAATGTCTAAGCCGGAACATATCATTATATCTCATTTTGTATTTCTTAAAAAAAAAATCGTTTTCCCTGGCTAACAGTATTGTTTTTAACCTGTAAAGCGCTTTGAGGAGCCACCTTTAAAGGCGCCATATACAATAAAGTTCATTATTATTACTATTGTAAATTTGCTGGACAGAGAGGTGAACATTATTACACAGAAGACAAAGATAGCGATTTACGTTGCATTGTGTATTGTGCTGCTTTAATACAGTTTTAAATAATTAAAAGTCTAAACAGTATCAGCTTTATTTATGGGTTTTAAATAAAGGTGATTTAAACGCGATTTAAATCAATATAAATGTTTATATTGTAACGCATAGGTGACTATTCATTGTTATTAAAATGACTTAAATTCGATCATGTTGTGATATTTAGAAATATACATTTGTTTGGTGCGAGTGAAGTTTTATTTAATCTCTGAGCCAAACTGATTCTTCTGGAAGCCAGTTTCCGCCAGGGAGTAAAAAAAAAAAAACACACTATGGTATTCTCTCCAATGCAGTGCAGTTAAAAACATACCTCTGATGCTGCTCCTAAATGAATATCATTTATGACCATCAGAAGCTTTATGCTCCTTTTCTTTTTTCCAGTGGATTGAACAGGGAGAGGCATTTCATGATGTACTTTTCACTGATGAAACAACAGTGGCTCTGGAACAGTTTTCAACCATGTCGTTTTATAAAAAGGGGAGATATGTACACGTTACTGAAGCTAAAAGTTTATGTTAATGTAACCACTAAATAAAGACATATAGAAATCCCTACGTTACAGACTGTATATGGCTGGTATTGGTAGTTTAAAGAAAAAATACACACCAGTATTCCACTTTCTCCCTAAACATTTTAAGCATCAGAGTCTTACATGTGGTTATTTCGGAAACATTTGTACGTGCTCCTTCTGACCATGTTACTGTTTACTGTTACTGACCATATTAAGTTTAAGTGCCTGTGGGCACTTTTCCTGTCCGTGGGGGGTGGACCGTCTTTCATTAGAAGGTTAGTCCGTTCTACTCTGTGAATGTAGAGGGGGTGGAATGTGCCCGTGGTCATTTAATTAGTATTAAAATTCGCACTGATTCCCTTGCGAAGATACGGAAGGGAATCAGTGCGAATTTTAATACTAATTAAAATTAGTATTAAAAACATAGGAATATTTGTGCGTGGTCAAAAAATGGCATAAAAACGACAAAGTGAAGGCTGTGAAAACATTCACAATGTACATTATACACAAAGCAAACATACCCCCCCCCTCTCTCAATTCAATTCAAGCTGCTTTATTAGCATGGCAGATGGGTACAATCAGTGTTGGGTATTTACTTTGCTTTGAGATGCCACTTTTAAAGGTGATATATAAAATCAAGGCTTTAACTTGCTTTAACTCCGCAAGTCTGAGTTCTTGTGTCTGTCCTATCCGAACCCGAAAGTATTACAATATGTATCTTTATAGCAGGTGGTGTACAGCTTTTTAGTATAGATTACAATTTTCAAAAATGTATTTAAAAAATAAAAATGATTACAATCTAATCTTTCCACGTTTGATCCCAAAATAAATCTAAACGGGGAGAAAGCTATGCTGAAAGTTTATTAAGATACTTAGAAGACAAAGATATCAATTTATGTTGCATTTGTCTGATTGTGAATCAAAAAACACATATATTTAAACCTGCATTTGCGATTTAAATCAAAACGTTATTTAAATCAATATAAATGTTTATATTGTAACACCTAGGTGACTATTCATTGTTATTAAAATGACTTAAATTCGATCATGTTGTGATATTTAGAAATATAAATTTGTTTGGTGCGAGTGAGGTTTTATTTAATCTCTGACTCAGGGAAATGTTTCATTTTTTCAAAGAAACGTTTGTTAAAAAAAAAGTCACATCTCCAGCAGGATTCGATCACAGACCATGTGACTTGGGAGTCAGGAACCTAACCCACAGTGCCACCAGAAAGGTCACATGGAGAGTGCTGAAAAAACACTACAGAAACATTATCAACAGACAATGTACAGCGTGTACTATTCTTGTGTTGCGGTACATGAATATAATTATATCGTTATTAATTTCTTTAGATACGCGATTCCATATTATATTCCCATTTAATCAAATTCTAAAAGTATGCTTGTTGACTCCGGTATCACGTTAAATAAAGACTTCAATGCTTAAAATGTTTAGGAAGAAATGGGATACTGGTGTGTATGTTTTCTTTAAAGTACTGAGACCAGCCATATACTGTATGTTTAAGTTCCAAAATTAATATCGTTTATGGCCTTCACACGCGTTACAGTATGTTCCTATTCATTTTATGCTCAGGTACTAAGATTTCCCTTCAGTGGTAAAATTCCATATAAATATTCAATACTTAAACGGGCACAGTTAAGACATTAAATATACATATACATACTGTATACAGTACAGTTTGCATACGGTAATATGTTTATGTTCCTAAATCAATCTATTTTATGAGCATGTGAAAGGCATGGTGAATCGATTCTCAAAAATTACTGTACTTTGCATGATTGGAAACAAATGCGTGATTGCGAAATGCTGTGGTGTTACTTTTACAAAGACGGTCAATGAAAAAAAGAATGTGGACCAGTGGACCAGACTTTGAGTTTACAGCTTGTCCAAGGTCATTCATTATTAATCCTATTAGTAATATCTTCGTTAAAGACTTTGATGGCGACAGCACAAACATGAGAGGTTGAGCTTTATTAGCTCCACCTTGCGGAAATTCCGGATACTATTATTTTACTTGCGGTATTATAGGAGAATTTACGGTAACTCGCGGTAGACTGCTTAAAGCGCACCGCAAAATAATGCGGTATCGCGCGCTCGTTTTGAATGGCTGCATCTGTAGATGATAGCTGGGGTGACTTAACCATTTATTTATGGTTGTGAGGAGGAAATGTACAGGTTTAAGAAAAGACAGGCTTGCAACATACTGCAAAAGAAAGAGTAAAAGTTGCAGCGACAAAGCCTTTTATTTTGCATAGATTTAAGAGTTATTAAAGATTTCTAATACTCTTTGTGTGGCTTGAATAAGCGCATGGTGCATGTATGCTGCCTGGCACAAGAATGTAGCTAAATAGGCCCCCTCTTTGTGATCTCAGCCACAGAATGACCTAGTGGTCTTTGCATGTAGGAAAGTAAGGGAGGTAAGTTTATCTTTTGGATTACGGTCTTCTCCAGTTCAGTGAGAATCTTAACTCCCATGATGGATATCCAGTGTTGCAGCCTGGATGTCTAGTAGGGAGCCATAGGCACATCTGGCTCTGATATTAAAGTCACTGAGCACGGTCAATCACATGAAAGGAAGATCCACGACTTGGGAATCTGCATGGTGGGTACCAGAACCAAATCAGATGGCATCTTAGCCGGTCATTGACTGGTGATGTCTTGTGTTTGTGAACCCAATGTTATTTTCATCTGATCGACAACATTAGAAAGTTGAACTCCTTCTTTTTGTTGATGTCCAGAATATCTAAGTATATTCTAGACGAAGCTATAGCCAGGATGATGCGAGTTCCCATTTTATCTAACTTGTGGCCACACCTCAAGATGACAAACTGTTTTTAAAGGCCAAAGTCAACAAGATGTTACTTTGACAGAGCTGCTTGAGCCCCAATGCAAGAAAAAGCTTTCTCTCTTCCCTCTGCTGCCCTAGACAAACCCAGCCCAGCTTTTTACCAGCATGAAGTTTAAACTCATCAAGGACATCTGGCCAACAGATTTTTGAGTATAATATAATTGATTGCCTCTAGTGACATACTGTATAAGTAAGCAAGCGTTAACCACCAGAAAGTTTGCTGTGAAACAGCGTGGCTATTGCTTCAGAATTCAGTGAAAAAGAATGATTGTTTAACATTGCACATTATGAAATTGGTAATGAACAATTTGTGGAACAGGGTAAAGTACAATATTTGGCAATAATTTAATTTGATCTAAGTGTGGACTTAGAAAGAATGTATTACTTTCAAAGGTCTTTACTCACTAGGTGGAATTTTTGCCTGCTGTCTGATTTAAGGTTTAGAGAGTTATTTAGTATAATTAGATAAAGGGCTGTATTTTCGCTGTCTCTGGCTTTTTTAATCTACTTGACATTGTTCCCTTTTCCAAACTCTAATAACATCAGGGAGGATGCACTTCTTCAATAATCATTCATCTATAGTGTTTTATCAGTCCATAAAAATATTGTACATACTGTCCTTAGGGAATTAAATAATAACAAAAAGCATTGAACCAGAAGAGAACACTGAAAATGAACTCTTCAGACTATACCACACTCTGAAATCTCATTAGAATTCCTAAGTAGTGTTAATTAATTCTAAATGTTCTCAGAGCAAGTTTGGTATTAAAAACTGACTGGTGTTACACTTGCAGGAAGATGCTTGTATTGCTTGTTTGCAGTATGTTAATCATCAATTTGAATCATTTAAATCATAAATTGAATCTCAAGTTCATTTAAAGAAATATTTAAACATTTTCCAATCTTTTGAAATTTAGAAATGTTTGCTTAATTTCTCTTTTTTAAACATACCTTAAAAATATGTTTTCTTTCTTCACAAACTGTTTTTAAACATCACTTCTATCACTACCTCCATGTTTAAAATTTACAGTAAAAATAAAATGAGATATGACACACATTAATTAAATCCAAATGTATTGTTTTAGAATACAGGGTCAGTTTTAAAGAGTTTTAAATAAATAGGTAGAAAGAAATAGAGTCCAGAGTTTGCCAAATTGCTGTCTTTTCTTCATCTAGACATGTAGAAAGATGTAGAACTCTGAGCATTGTCAGCTGACTGAGCACCATGATTCCAAAACTTGAATATTCTGATCTCTGCTGCAGGACAAATTTATCAGGGTTGTAAGTACAAGTTGGCATTCTCTATATTTTGAACAGAGGCTTACAAATGAGAGGGGAAGATAAATGGTTGGTCATGGCCTGCACCACTCTGAATAATTGTTATTTACTGTTAATAACAATATTTGTAACAAGTAAACAGATTGTTCATAGTCACTTATTATGTAACCCCAAATTAAAGTGGTATACATTTTTCCAGAATTTTGTTCTACAAAAGTCTACAAAACATTTAGTTACCATACCATATTTTATTATACAATTGAAATTAGAAACAAGGTGTAGTTTCAATATTTTGGATTTGAAAATGTTAATGAATATGTAGTGGTTCCTCTGTAGCTTTAAATAATAAAAAGGGAACTTTTAATTCTGCCACTAAAATTAAAGAGGACTAGAATCTCTCAATTGTGAATGCTGGGGGTTCCCAAAATACAGTGTTCTGTAATTGAGTGAGCAACCATGATATCAATTGCAGAGAAAGGACATGGCAGTCAAACCAACAATGTTTATTTTTAGAAACCAAAGTGCTCTTGACTAACAAAAAATATGAGTAACAATAGTATTGAGGTTGGTCATATTGTAACAGAAAGAATAAGGTTCTGGATCCCGAGATGAAGTAAAACAGATGAGTTTATTGCATGCGAGGAACAATAAAGCCGAAGTCTTGTTTCCCACAAGAAACAACAAAACCGAAGTATTGTTCGATGTGCCGGTACAAACTTTTAGGTTATATAGTCCTTGCTTGCTGTTTCAGACGTCATTCGGTGTTATAGTAAGGGGAGGGCTTCATGGTATTTGGCCAGTTAAAAGACCCTGGCCAAATGGTCAGTTTAAGATTACGCCCCCAGGGGGTTCCTAGCTCGCATCTGGAATCCTTATCAGTTAACCCCCTTTCCTGCCATAAACCCCTGTTGCTTAGAAGTCTTATTTTCAGGCAGAACTGACTTAAGTTAACCCTTTTTACATCTTGTCTCTTACTTCATTCCCCCCTTATAAAATATGGCATACATCAGGACTGCCTATTTTTACACATACAATGTCAGGGCAGATCTTTCCTTTTTAGATGTACAGGCATGCATTACCATGACATTGTGCGTTCCACGGTTACAACAAGATGTTATTGATGTTTTTGTACAAGTGATAGTTACAATTATACACATATAACAATCCTAATCCTACAAATACATAAAGTCCTACCCCAGGACCCAAACGCAGACCTCAGCCATGTGGAGATCTATCGTCAGGATCTTGGAATAGCAATATTGACCCAACTCCGATTATAATTTTTTGGCTGATAGATATGCCAACACCCGGAATGTATTGATACCATATCCCCAGTAATGCTCCTCAGGCCTAACAAGCACACTGTTGGTCTTAGGAAGCATCAGACACAGAAACGGTAACAACATCCTTCTTTCTGTTCACTCAGTCTCTGGTGCCGTGGGTCGGTGAAAGTGCGATGCGCGGATCCAGCGATCTCATCCTGTCACTCAGATGGCACAATCAGTAGTTAGTGGCACTTGGTATGGTCTCTCCCAGCAGGATTGCAACGTCTGGCAGGGTATCTTCTTCACCTACACCCACTAGCCAGGTATCCGGTCGTGTCTCCCCTCTGCTGGAGGTCCCCAAGCGTCCGACACCTGTTCACGAGCCCTGTGCACCGCTTCAGTTAACAAACCTACAATACTTTAATAGAGAGTTAGTTAATTCATCAGTGCGTTAGCCAAACTTGGCCTCCAGGGAGTTTCTTTGGCTGCCCGTGATGATCTCAAATGGGCTCAGTCTCACAGTTCCATTTGCTCCAGCCCGCAAACCGCGCAGGACTGCAGGTAGAACATCTACCCACGGTGTTCCTTCAGTTGATATTTCCTTAGTTGGTCTAAGACTGTGGGTGATGGGGGGCAATGTGACTTCCAACTTACCCCTAGTGAGGCAATTACAGCCTGGCACACCTTCCCAGTGTAGTATGCCCCTAGATCAGTATCCAAGGGGCTGTGCAGTCCGTACCACGGGATCATCTTTGTCATACACTTGGGTATGTGCCAGCCCACATCCCATCATCATACAACCCCACATTCTTTACACATTTGTTCTAACCACTATTAAACATCTATTAAAGGCCTCAACCTGAATTCTCCCTTTTCCCCAATGGAGGTTTCACAGGGGTCTCAAGACTCCCGCTCTCCCAGTGCCGCTCGTCTGGCATCTGCATCTGCATGGTTGTTACCTTGAGTTACTGGAATTCTTTATTTATTGTGTTATTTACACCTTACTCAAGCTGCTTCTGTCGCCAGCTGTAAAACTACAAATCAGTTCAGAGACAAGCCCAGTATTCTTAACTGGAGTCCCTGCCGTAGTGAGAGAATCCTATTTCTCCATAGCCATCCAGAATTGTGGCCTACATGCAACAAATACATACATTATATACATATACAGTAACCCTTTAACATCTTTATTTTTACAATCTTCCATCAGTGCTCTTAACTGGCTTGCTGCGCTGAGGCAGTGGAGGGGCATTTTTCCGATTGTTAGCACCTTGAATTCTGTTGTAACAGCTCAGCCTGTTCTCTGTTCTCCCTCATGCATCAGAGAGGACCCATCAGTAAACAGTATTACATTTTCTTAAATTTTCACGGTCCCCCACCCTTTGGCTACAGTATCTAATGGTATAATAGTGCCTACCTCCATGCTCCTGCATCAGCACAGCTGCCCAGAACCCTTTGTCCACACTTATATACAAAGGAATGGTTGATCCATCTGAGGAAACCCCAGTCTCAGCACCTGTAAGAGAGCCTGTTTCAAATTATTACAGGCGGCTTTTGCTGCGGGAACCAAGGCAATCTTGTCCTTGTACTGCACTTCCTCCTTAAGCAGATCTGTTAAGAGTTGTGATCACCCCGTAAAAACATTGCACCCAGGCCCTGTTAAAATTTCACAATGCTAGACACAAAAGGGCCTTATCATAACTGCTTCTATTAGACACTCTAAAGCTGAAGCAACTAAGACTTGTGAGTTTCCTCGTTAGGGGAAGTAGTCAGAATACCATCAACATACTGAGTGATCACAGTCAGTTGAAGCCACGTGATACCCTGTTCTGGATAGATCTCGGATAAAACCACCCATTAAAATCTGGTACTCGGCAAGTAAAACTTGCTGCCCCAATACTCCTGTGGCCTCCTGTCATCTTCCCATATACATTACTCTATAGCACACTGTTGAACAGAGGAGTGAAACAAGCAATACAGTAGTGCTCCAGTATCCCCTAACAGAGAAACCAACACTCCATTAACAGTATATTTTTATCCACTGGACTGGGACAGACTTAGGGAGGCTACAAGGGATTTACAGGATCTAATCGTTAGGTAAACAGATCTTCTCACAAGACGTTATTCTCCCCAGTCTCGATTCTAAACCTACAGCGTTTCAGCATGTCTGGTTTCGAGGCATTCGAATAAATCCAAATTGTTTCCACTATTGCAAATAATTGTATAAAAATACAAAAACTGTTTATCTAACTACTTTTACGTCCACCTGTACTGTACTTATACATTTCAGACGCTCTTATATTTTCCAATCTCCTTAAGTTGATTTTCGTCAAGTCTTTTTAGTTTCGTCTCTAGCCAGTCCCGCTGACTAAACACACTCACACCGTCATTTAGTATACAAAAACTCCCAGTTACACACATACATGCCGGCACACAAATTCATAAAACACACATACACATCGAGAATATATTTTTCTCTTTGTACTACAATGTGCTGTATTCTTGTTTCACTTCTACATGAATCCTTTTAATTCCTGAAGCGCACTCCGGGTTTGCTGCGTTCCTAATTTCGGGTGCGGTACTTTAGCCCACCGGTCAATATCTTCCGGTTTGGGATTTGATCGTATGGGGGAATCAGAGGAATTCAAGAACTCACGTTTACTCTGTCACATTGGGCGATTCTCGTAGGGAGCAGAGACTTCCCAATCGGTCAGAGAGAGTCGGGACTTTTTTTTTTAAAAGAGGAGTCCTTACCTCTTAGTAATGTGAGTGCTGACTGTCTCTCCTGCCGATGGGAAGTTCTGCGCCTTCTGGAGCATCCGCCAACTACGCCAAATTTGTTGTAACAGAAAGAATAAGGTTCTGGATCCTGAGATGAAGTAAAACAGATGAGTTTATTGCATGAAAGGAACAATAAAGCCGAAGTCTTGTTTCCCACAAGAAAAAACAAAACCGAAGTATTGTTCGATGTGCCGGTACAAACTTTTAGGTTATATAGTCCTTGCTTGCTGCTTCAGACGTCATTCGGTGTTATGGTAAGGGGAGGGGGTCATGGTATTTGGCCAGTTAAAAGACCCTGGCCAAATGGTCAGTTTAAGATTACGCCCCCAGGGGGTTCCTAACTCGCATCTGGAATCCTTATCAGTTAACCCCCTTTCCTGCCATAAACCCCTGTTGCTTAGAAGTTTAATTTTCAGGCAGAACTGACTTAAGTTAACCCTTTTTACATCTTGTCTCTTACTTCAGTCACAATCAGTCACAAGTTGTATTATAAACGAATACAATAATACACACAAGCTGGTTTGCTCATACACTAATACAACTAGATCACACAACTTTAATATGAAAACAGACATACTGTACAATACATTATAGAAGGAGTGAAAAACAGGCATAAGTAGCTTTTAACCTTAACACAGGCTTATCCCAGTAAAATACAAATAAGTTAACAAAATGAAGACCGAAGAAGACCATATAGTAAAAGTGGCTTGTCCCAGTAAATAAAAAAAAAATGATTTGTGTGGACAAAACAAACTACCAAGCAATGTTGTCAAAGCTTTTATGCTGGCTTCTTTTAAAAACTGGCAAATAGTACAGATGCAGCCATTCAAAGTGCGCGGTACAGACACCGCAGTACAGATACCGCAGGTATGATGACACGCGATACCGCAGTGCGTGATTGGTTGACCGACAGGGGCACTCGTGGTCCGTTGGTCTGTCGTAGAAAGACTTACTGTAAACGTCTTTACTGTGCCCGTTGTAGATATTGAATTTTACCACTGAAGGGAAATCTTAGTAGCTGAGCATAAAAATTATAGGAGCATACTGTAACGCGTGTGAAGGCCATAAACAATATTAATTTTGGAACGTAAACATACAGTATATGGCTGGTCTTGGTACTTTAAAGAAAAAAATACACACCAGTATTCCATTTCTCCCTAAACATTGTAAGCTTCGAAGTCTTTAACTAACGTGATACCGGAGTCAACAAGCATACTTTTAGAATTTGATTAAAAGGGAATATAATACGGAATCGCGTATCTAAAGAATTTAATAACGGTATGATTATATCCGTGTACTGCGGCAGAGCTATGTAGGGCTGTTTCGCTTGCCTGATCATGCGAGCTCTCTTGTAGCCTACTGGTCTAGGTGCATGACTACCAACTTACAGGTTGTGTGTTCGAATCCAGCTGGTGCTGGACTTTTCATTTTTATTTATTTATTTTTTAATCGCGTAACATAAACATATTACCGTATGCAAACTGTACTGTATACAGTATGTATATGTATATTTAATGTCTTAACTGTGCCCGTTTAATTGAATTAAAAAAAATATTTAACACGAACATTAAGCTGTTTACATCTTCCGCCTGAGAACAGTCACCTGTTGCTACCCAACGCAGAATGGTGATTGGCTGACACTATCTGACACCCCTCTGATTGGAGAAAAAAGACGTGCTGGTTTGCTATACACACTACCAGGAAGAGGATTTCTTTCTATTCAAAACGTGTATTTTAAAAGTTTAAGAAGTAAAAACCTTACAGCGTACACAGATTTCTAAACTGATCAGGATCGTTATCTTCGTCTTATGCATAATAATGTTCACCGCTCTGTCCAGCAAATTAATAATAAACTTTAATTTATATAGCGTTTTAAACGAATAAGTAATTAGATTGCTCATAAACCTAATCACTTGCTTTTTCTATTTATTTAGGCTCAGATTTCAACTATAGATCGTATTATTAATAACCATGATAACAACCAACCAACAAAAACAACCATATAAACATAATGGTGGTGCTGGACCTTCCAGTTTTATTTATTTATTTTTTAATCGCGTAACATAAACATATTACCGTATGCAAACTGTACTGTATACAGTATGTATATGTATATTTAATGTCTTAACTGTGCCCGTTTAAGTATTGAATATTCATATCTAATTTTACAACTGAAGGGAAATCTTAACATAAACATACAGTATATGGCTGGTCTCGGTACTTTAAAGAAAAAAATACACACCGGTATTCCATTTCTCCCTAAACATTGTAAGCTTCGAAGTCTTTAACTAACGTGATACCGGAGTCAACAAGCATACTTTTAGAATTTGATTAAAAGGGAATATAATATGGAATCGCGTATCTCAAGAAATTAATAACGATATAATTATATTCATGTTGCAAAAGAACTACAACGGACATAAAAACTCCCTTGCATGGTTTCATTACGACCAGAATCGATCTTGAGATATTTTTAACTTGATTTACAGTATTTGAGAGGTATGTCTTAACACCGATACTACAGTGCTTAAGTACTGCTCACGTATATGTTTCTAGGTTTATATTATGCATTTCATACGGTCAAATTACTTTTGAGCAATAAGAAGCGCGAAACGGTATGCGTTTTACTTTCGTTTTGTGCTGGGACCCGTGGATTGATTAGAGATATCAAGTACATACAAGTCATTTTTTAAATGTTGTAGTTCGTCTTGAAAAAATGTTACGAGTACATCATCTATCAACAATCACACAGGTTCTGTTTCCATATTGCGGATTTTGGTTACGTAATATTATTTTCTAGATTTCACGTTGTGAATATGATGGGATGTCTGATGGGACGTTTCTAAAAATCCATCCTCTGTAAAACGTCTTCTCTAGTTGTCCTGCATATGTATTCGCTAATGAAGCTGTGTGTTCTGAGCCTAGATCTCTACATTTCTGTATGAACCAGCTTAGAGGGCTAAAGACAGCTTGTGTTTAAATTGAGTGTAAGGCAATTTATGCTTCTAAAGTCATGGTCAGCATTTATCTTTGTACTGTGCTGTAAACTTGTTCTGTGCCAAGTCACATTATTTTATAGCGTTTTTAAAGCGTTATCAAATACGGTGTTACTGTAGTTTACTGAGTCCCATGTCACATGGTCTGTGATTGAAACCTGTAAAACCGGTTTAATTCGTCACAGCCAGCACTCTTCAGGTGTGAGGGTCTTCTGCTCAGAATGAAACGCTAAAATGTTTGTGTATATTCTAATGGTAGTGGGGGCGGGGTGTGTGGGAACAGGTTTGGTTGAAACATTTTCTCTGAAAGCATTTTCTTCGCATTTTAACCGATCTTGTTACAGCATGTTACAGTTTACTATTATTAACCATATTAATTTTAAGTGCTTAATGTAAAATCTTGTAAAAATATTTTTTCATTGTTCAAATATACATTAAGTCTGACTATCATATAATAAGTTAAATACAAAACTATAAAAAAAATAGGGTTAAATATAATTCAAAATATTTTGCTAACAATGTTAACTGTTTATGAATAATAAAATGTATTAACTAAGGAGTAGGATGGCACAGTTGTTAGTATGTTGTTTTTTTTTTTTTAACCCAATCTCCGGGAAACCATTAGTACGATGGTGAATCGGAGATTCTCAACCCTTGCTGCGTACGACTGGAAAAGAATTCGTGATCGGATCAACGAAATGCTTCGTAGGAGGAGGCGGTCTTTTCCTCTTGTCTAACAGTCTGTCCACAAACAAAACATTCCTGTTAGACAAGAGGAATTGAAAAAAAAACAATGTTGTCAATGAATACCGGTGTGTGTGTCTCTCCCTGCTCGATGTCCCTCTCACAAACTGCTGAATGAATAAAATACTTTTATTGAAAACGAGTTTGCGATTGTCTGGTCTTTAAATTCTGGAGATACGCGATTCCATATTATATTCCCTTTTAATCAAATTCTAAAAGTATGCTTGTTGACGTTGCGTTAGTTAAAGACTTTGATGCTTAAAATGTTTAGGGAGAAATGGAATACTGGTGTGTATGTTTTCTTTAAAGTACCGAGACCAGCCATATACTGTATGTTTAAGTTCCAAAATTAATATCGTTTATGGGCTTCACACGCGTTGCAGTATGCTCAGGCACTAAGTAAAAGGAGATGCTTCGTATTGCTTGACTAATTTTAAAAACTAAGTTATAAATATAAAAATTGCAGGCGCTGCTCTGGTGCGTTGGCTCCTACACAGTGCCTGTCTGCCGTAAGCGTTACAATATACATACAGTACCCAACACTGCTTGTACCCATCTGTCATGCAAATAAAACACCTTGAATTGAATTGAATTGAGGGGAGAAGGGGGGGATACTAAAGCCAATACTGGCTCAATGGGCTTTGACGTGCTAATGCGTTGGTTTAACGGTGTGGCAGGCTTCCAATGTCAACTCGACTTGATTAGAAGACAATGAACATATTTTAGCCCTAAATGAATTAATAGCAAACATGGTTTACATAAAATACATTTTTCCAAGAAAGTTTATAATAATACGATCTATAGTTGAAATCTGAGCCTACTTTAAAAATAAAGGAAAAGCATTTTCAGAGAGCAATCACGCTGTGTTTATGTAGAAAAAGTGATTAGGTTTATGAGCAATCTAATTACCTATTCGCTTAAAACGCTATATAAAATAAAGTTTATTTAGAGATGAATGATCAGTGTCGCAGTTTAAATAATGTGAGTCAGGAAACTAACACAGCGCCACCGGATTTAATAACGCAATAAAAACGCTATGAAATAATGTGACACAGTACAGCACAGTACAACAATACTGACCATGACTTTAGAAGCATAAATTACCTTACACTCAATTTAAACACAAGTTGTCTTTCTGTATGAACCTCTAAGCTGGTTCATACAGAAAATGTAGAAATGCATTAGCCTGATCATGATTAAAAAACACATAATTAAACACGCGTTTGCGATTTAAATCAGAACACGATTTAAATCAATATAAATGTTTATATTGTAACGCATACTGTCCAGCCTCCATTTCTCTATAAAAATTTACTGTTTCACACACACACACAATAGAAGCAGGAACCGCTGTCAGAAGGGAAGATATGTTCAAAATATCGCAAATATCGATCATGTTGCGATATTTTGAAATATAAAAGTCAATTGATTGTCCATAATATCGCTTACCTATTTTTTCGAAGAAATGTTTGTTAAAATAAAAGTCCAGCACCAGCTGGATTCAAACACACAACCTGCCAGTTGGTAGTCACGCACCTAGACCAGTAGGCTACAAGAGATCTTGCATGATCAGGCAGGCGAAACAGCCCTACATAGCTCTGCCGCAGTACACGGATATAATCATACCGTTATTAAATTCTTTAGATACGCGATTCCATATTATATTCCCTTTTAATCAAATTCTAAAAGTATGCTTGTTGACTCCGGTATCACGTTAGTTAAAGACTTCGAAGCTTACAATGTTTAGGGAGAAATGGAATACCGGTGTGTATTTTTCCTTGTGATATTTTAAGCTCTAGTTGAATGATAAGTGTCGCATTTTAAATCATTTTCGTAGCTAGAAATTATGAAACGCCCTGTTAAAAGCAAGGAAGTTTTTATGCCCCGTTGAAGTAAAACAAAATGCCTGACAAAGTATGGCTTGGACAGATTCCAAGTGCTTGTACAAATGTGCTAGAGAAATTATACTTTGAGTATACAGCTTGTCCAAAGTCATCCATTATTAATACTATTAGTAATATCTTCAGTAAAGGCTTTGATGCATAAATATTTCTGATAAAGGTAGGTTGTGTACTTTTGTCCAACTGAGCAATCTTGCTTTCATAAAATATACCAACATTTTAATGACTGATGATTAACATGCTGTAATACACAGTCCAAAATTAAAGGCTCAAATGCTGTACATGAGAGGTTAAGCTCCCCCTGGCGGTTTTACAAGGCGACGCCGGATAGTTAGTCACGTGACACACGTGAAACGCGTGATACCGCGTGATACCGTGACACGCCCACCGGGGTATGCCGCAAAATACCTCACCCATTTTGAATGGCTGCATCTGTATCCTTGGGTCATGTGGCTATGAGCAACCAAACAAGCTAGATGGGTTAAATGGCCTTTTGTTTTTGATTGTTCTTATGTTCTGTCTGAACATATTGTTCTGCCACCATAACAGCTTGGGTAACATATTGAGTTAAATAAGAAAAGGCTGTGCAGGTGGGATTTCAAATGACTATGTGACCTTTTTTTCTTGGAGTATTTAGAATAAAGGCCTATTTAAAGAAACATTAAGCTGTGAGAATTCTTATACTATAGTATGTGTTACAATGTCACTGATAATAAGTCTTACTGATAAAACGTAATTATTTTAAGCATGTTTTTGTTCCATATTAAGCCAAACAATCATAAACCCATAAATGTTTATACATGCACATACTGTACATGCAAATATGTAAAATAACCATTTTTTTAATGAAGTATCCATATTATTTATTTCTGGCAATGTTTTGTCATTGACTACAGTTAAAACTGTGTGATGCTATGTAGGGGCATTACTTCAGTTGGTTCCGTGGCATCACAATGCCCTCCTCAGACTTCCAGGCAAATTTTGTACTCTGATATTTGAGCTAATTCCTCTTTTCATGTACTCTCCTTCAAGAATAGTGTGGTATATGGCCTACTTCTAGGTACTGTATACACTAGGCATCTGGTCTTATTTACCTACTGTAGGTGCCTCTGGTTATTATTTCTGTCATACTCCTTCTGAATGATAGCTGGACTGAGGGTATCTGAGCTCTTTGCTTTCGTGAGCCTGGTCCAGAGACTAGTCTGCCCAAGCTACACTGCCCTTGACAGCACACCATATGTTAGGAATCCCTGGTGGGAAAATACAAGGATCCTGTGCAGACGCAGGCACGGGTAAAAGATGAGGCAGGCGAACAATCCAAAAACGAGAGGCAAGGTCGTGGTCAAAAGGCGAAAGGCAAATTGCAATCCAAGGAGATCTCCGGTAGCAAACAGTCCAAGGCGAGAGGCGAGGTGCAAAGTCGAAAAGGCAGAAGGGGAGTCCAATAACCAGAAAAAACGAGGTACGGGAAAAAACGCCAGGTAGAGCTCTCAAGGAGTAGACACAATACCGAGCAGCGGGAAGCAGGTGAAGATGGTATAAGTAGCACTGCGCACCCCACTGTGGAATGTGAACAGGTGGTTTAACTCGTGCGGCGGCGTTTGTTAATAATCACCTGCTGCTGGGGCTGATTAGCTCGCTTAGGAGTTGGTCTTGACAGCCTGGTAGTCGTGACACCATAATTGTTCTAATGTCTCATCACCTCTTTTTGGTAACTCCGTTCTGGGTCATGCTCCAAACATGATTAAGTAAATTCCTGTTTATACAGTATGTTATACAATGTTTATTACATTTATTCTAAGCATTAAAGGGAACAAAGTATATTTTAATGTTTTTTGCCTTTCATGACATTTTGGAATAATATGCATTTGAGACAGAAAAGAATTACAACAGTGACTCCAATATCTAAAACACAATTTACTATTGTCATGGGACCTGAAGTATACTGCAGTATATACAGATGTGTCCACTCAGAATGCGCATTAATCCTCATTTATGTGTTATCGGTACCACAGTGGAGCATGGTGCGTGGTTCACTGGCCAAAGACAATCAGTAGGTGGCACTTGTGATGCATTACATTTTAGTGAAACAATTACTTAATTTAATTTCTTTCCCAACTATGCATCTTTAAATCCATTTAATATGGAATATTGTAATGATAAATATAAACCTTATTTTTATATAGCACTGTTAAAAGTGGTTTCTTAAAGCACTTTACAGAACAATGCTACATAAATCAAATTGAGACGAAACAGTAGATCTGGGTATGGAATACGGTAGGAAAGGAAAGGGGCACACCGAACCAGCTATATAAAATCCCTTTCAAAAAAGAAAGATTTGAGTCTAGATTTGAAAGACCTCAAGGAACGTTACTCTCTAATATCCTTAGGGAAACCAAGAGACTAAAGAAATTTGCTATGAATAAATTGTGTGCCTTGTAACATTTCTCAAAACCGCTCCACAGTTGGGTGCAGAGTAAAATTCTCTAACCTGAATGCCATGACAGGTACACCACCAACTACCCCATAATAGCACCTGTGATAGAAAGTAACACTAAAACTAAAACCAACAGGATCCTAAAATTCTAGGCAGACACGATCATACAACTAATTTCCAATTATGTGAAAAATAAGTTGCTATAACTCAAAAACAAAATAATAATTTCAATGGCAAGAACCAGGACATACTGAACATGAACAAATGTGGTGGGCTTTCATTGTTTGTGCTGTTTGTATCGGGGTCAACATCAAGTATTTAATTCCCACCTGTATACAATTCGATCTTCCTTCATGAAACCAAACATTTTGTCAACATATTTATTAACGTTATCTGGCAGAGTAATCTCACTGTGTTAAATAGTGCCCTCATGCTTCATGAATCTTTAAACCCTCTGTCTAATCAAAACAAAAAACATGTTTTAATTCAGATGCAAAGCTGAAAACAGCACATTATAAACTATTTCTGATATGCTATATATTTTTATACTCTATATCTAGTTGGGTAATTTAGCTTTTAAAAATAGCCCTACCTTTTTATTTTTTAATATTAATTTAATTTTTAACACAGTGTGATATACAGTGTAAAATTAATAAAAGTTGAAACAGTATACAAAATAAATTCTATAATTGGAAAAAGATTGTCCTATGGGGCTAAACATTGACTTTGATTCAAAACTAGGCATTTCAAATCAAACAATAAAGACATCATTGAATGGCTATGAATTGGCTACATTACTCTGCTCTCCTCCCCACTGATAGCTGATGTGTGGTGAGCGTTCTGACGCACTATGGCTGCCGTCGCATCATCCAGGTGGGTGCTGCACATTGGTGGTGGTGGAGGGGAGTCCCCATTACCTGTAAAGCGCTTTGAGTGGAGTGTCCAGAAAAACGCTATATAAGTGTAAGCAATTATTATTATTATTATCATTGAATGAGTTCTAAAATTGTATAATATGTTATAATATGCTTATTACAAAAATAACATTCAGGACCCACCATGTTATCAAATAACATGATATCGTAGTAATGAAAAGTTGCACAAATACTCGGACTCAGTGTGTCAAAGGTCTAAACTGGAAACAACAAACAATAGCATGTTACATTATTGTGAAGAAAGTGACATTTTTAAAGAAAAACTGTAAAACTGGGTAGGTTATGTTAGCTGGTAAAAAAAGTATAAGAATAACTTAACAAACAAGGTATTTAAAATAAAAATAATGAACAATATTCTCTTCATTCCAGATGTCCACTGTATGGGAGTGGAAGGAAGAAGCAGCATCTTGTATTCTTCAGAGGTTTTAGCAATTCAATTTTAGCAACAATAATCTGCCTCCATTCCATAACCAAATTAAATTAAGGCTCTGCCTTCCACATTTTAAAGTATGTAGTTAGTACAATTAGCTAACTGATTGCCAATTGAACCTGCCACGTTTTCACTTGGCTTCCCTATAAGCCAATTAAGCCTTGGGCAGGGTGAAAAACAAACTCTAAAATCTGGTTTTGTAACAAAAAATATCAAATAAACAAAACTGAAATCTAAACTACATGACAGAGTAATGTCACATTATTGTGATTTCTGTTTTTTTTTATCTAACCAATAAAGGCAGGCTAAAACAAAATGCACCACAAGTTTTACTGACATTTTACTAAAATAGTTTTTCATCTAAATAATCCTTACCCCAACCTTTACCTCTGCTGTCATAATAAAGTTTTAGTAGTGAATTATCTGTTGTTTTTTTTTATAAAACATTACCAATTCCATGAACCTACAGGTAACTCACTATACATGTTTAAAACACCAGGCTGGAAAGCTTGGATCAGGGCAATAGTTCTCACTACTCCGGCTCATAAAAAATGTACAGTAGGCATAAGACAAACAATTCAGCAGCCTTATTTCATTCCAATTAATGTCAAACCAGCTCTCTTCTACTGATGAATTCTACTTGTTTCACATAGGGATATCTTATTTGGAATAGCGCCACATTACAACACCAGAATTTTGAATAGCATATTTTCCAAGTCTGGCAACCCAGCTCCACAGCAGCTCCATGTTTTGCTAATATCTGTAGCAGTCTTACAGTATGTGCTCACTCCCGTATCTGCAGCAGGAGAGTGATAGCATCTGCCAGGGGCTGCCTGATACTGAGCTCTGCTGCTGCAGATGTACTAGCCTTTATAGTTTTATTCACATCACTTTCAGTCTCGTCTTCTACATCTGTATTCTTGAACCCTCATCAAGGTCAAAGATGCTAAAGGATGCTCTGACATCTTCATAGGAAAAGAACAAGTTAATATTTCGAGCCCAATAGAACATGGAAGTTTCAACTTCCTTCCTTCAGCTTCCTATACATCTGCAGCTCTTTGAAATGCTTGAACATTCTCCAAATTCTCCATATTGCTCAGATCACAAACACCAATGTATTTTTTTTTACTGATCAACATTGACTGGGTCGCCTGGGTGAGGGTGTCTGATGTTGAAAAATCTGAAAGACCCAGAGATCCCAGGTAATCTCTGGGATCACTGATGATGTATCCAGTTGCACCAGAGGATGCATTTCTCTAACTAGTTTAACCTGGCTAAACCATTGACAACCAGGTATAGTCTTAGTGACAACCAAGTATAGTACAACTTGAGAGATAGCTGACAGCAAAGGAAAGACAGCATTTGGAGCTGCAAGGGTTGATAGCCCAATCTGCTTTTTCCAGCATGAAAAACCCATAATCAGTTATGTATAGTCAAGAAGAGAGATAACCCCAGGGAGCCGGAGAGGGGGTGAGAATGAGCATCCCAGTCAGACAAGCCAAAACATTACAAATGAAATATTGATGACAAGAATTTAATGTGTTTGTGGAAAGGGCTGTAAGAACGTGCGAGACTTGAACATTCATCCATCTAAGATAAAATCTTGGGACTGGCACAAGAGGAACAACCCGCAGGAGTTACTCCTGCTAAGATGCAGGAGAGGTTGAGCCTGGAGTCACCCCACAGTGTCCAGAGCCTCAAAGTACCACAAGCTCTAGCCCAAAGCATATAAACGTAACAGCATTGGGTCAGATGACCTTCAGCTAGGAAGGAGAAAGACTGTATTCAGTTTGATCAGGATGTAGACATGATTCTAGAGACAAACATGGACAGGTGACTGTAGACAATGTCTGCAGTTATAGTCAACCTTGTCAATGAGAGAATAAAACCCCCAGTGCCTGTTATTAAATGAACAGGAGAGCTGCCAAAATACACCAGTTAAAGCAGGAGCTGAAACTTTTAAGGAAGCAAGTGAGAAAGAGAGAATACCAGGGACTTAGTGAATCCAGTAAGACCCGGCTTCAACATTGATAAAAAGGAACCCAGCTGGAAGGAGATTCAGGAGGTTGTCAAAGGTGTTAGAATGAGTTTAGTACCTGTCCTGAGTGAAGTACTTTTCTTTCGACTTTGGAATATTCTGAGGATAGTCTGGTAAAGAGGCAGAGTGGCACAACAGTGGAGGATGCCAGATAGTGTCTGTATTCCTAAAGAGAAGAATTCACAGAGCATTGGACAATTCAGAATTATTTCAATGCTTAGCATTGAGGAGAAGATACAGTATTTTTTAGCATTGTGGCCCAGCTTTGACAGAATATCTCCACAAGAACAATTACATTGATATTTCAGTGCAGAAGGGTGGAGTCTTCAAGGTACTGGGTTGTTTGGAGCACACAGGTTTACATAAATCGTACACTTTTCAGACAAAACAAATTCAAAGACCTTTGAAAGTAGGACCAATTCAGTGTTTTATAAGTAGAAATCTACTTATAAAACACTGAATTGGTCCTACTTTCAAAGGTCTATGAATTTGTTTTGTCCGAAAAGTGTACGATTTATGTAAATGCCACTTGTTCCATCATCAACAACATGCCTGGTGTTTGAAGATTGTTAGCTATCTGTTACGGATTCGGCCAGTGAAACCGAAACCAAGTAGTGAACCCACTTGCGGGAGCCGACAGAGACGAGTCGTGATCCAAATACTGTAGCCGAAGGAGAGAGCCAAGAGTCCAGGGGAAGCCAGTGATCCAAACAGGGAGAGAGTAGCCAAAGCCAGACCGTAATCCAAAACCGTAGATGAAGGAGAGAGCCGAGAGTCCAGGGGAAGCCAGAGAACCAAACTAGGAGAAAGCAACCGAAGCCGAGCCGTATCCAAGCCGTAACCGAATCCAAAAGACGAAGTAAAAGGGGAAAAACCGAAGTCAGAACCAGAACAGTACGAGGAGGTAGAAGGCGTAGCGCAACTAAGTAGCTCGAAAGGGAAACCAATACTGAGCGAGGAGGTAGGGAAAGACTAATGCTTAAATACCAGATGAGATGGAGGTGTGGTGGTGAAAGCGTACAGTGATAGGTGGACTGATGAACTAAGGCTACGCCTTCTTCTGCCTCTTTCGTTGCCGAGAGGCAGGGATCGTAACACTATCTTGGTTTCAGTGAGACATCATGTTGTTGTTTTCTCGGGGTCCTTGATGCTTATTTTGGCAGACACACTTTTTGTGCAGGTGGAGTGGAGAATAACAGGTTGGAGAAGATGTTCAGGCTCACAAACATGTTTATTGTGCTTTTTATTTACAGCAGGAATGGTAGTCACTGGAAAGAGGTAGCTAAGGGCCTGATAGAGAGAGAAAGAGGTTTCCTATTCAAGGACATGTGGCAAAAGAGAGAAAGAGGGACATATCACCATTTTATAGAGAAAGGAGGAAAAGGTGAGCCATAAAGGGAAGGGGCAAAGACTGCTGGATAAGTCCACTCTGGGGGGTGTGGAACTCCTCAATATCTTACTTGTAATACTTCTATGACAAAAGTTGACAAAAACCACCATTGCTCTTTGTGTTGTGTTTTGTGAAAGTTTGAATGTTCTGTATCTGTGATCTCCAGGGAGATCTTGCCATGTTATCAAATCTTAACTGTAAACCGTCCTGGCCTGGAGTTTCTTTGTTTGATGTTGTGACATTTAGCATTGTCAGACATACAGTATGTATAGACAACTTTACTCATTTTCCTGTGAGAGTCTGGTACCAGCTTCTCTTGTCCAGCTTTTCTGTATTAGCAAACTGATTATTTAACCAGGAATGTTAGATTTGTCAGTCCCTCCATTTCATTATACTCTCATTTCCTGTGCTCCATCTCTACTGTGTTCTCTTTTTTTACAGATAAACTGAATTTTATATATCATTTATACATATTGTCACAGCTGACCAGGTCAGAAGGGAGTTGAGGAGACTCCATGCAGGAAAAGCAGCGGGTCCTGATGGTGTCAGCTCTAGGGTGCTAAAGATCTGCGCGGACCAACTGGGTGGAGTTCTGCAGTACATCGTCAACCTGAGCCTGAGATTTGAGATTTCTGGTGCTCTGGAAGACATATTGCCTGGTGCCAGTACCCAATAAGGGGCACCCTAAAGTCTTGAATGACTACAGACCAGTGTCACTGACATTACACCTGATGAAAACTCTGAAAAGGCTTGTACTAGACCACCTCAGAACCCTGGTGAGTAAAGCACTGGACCCCCTGCAGTTTGCCTATTGGTCACAGTTGGGAGTGGAGGACGCAGTCATCTATCTGCTCTACAGAGCTAACTCTCACCTGGAGAAGACAGGGAAAACTGTGAGAGTTATGTTCTTTGATTTCTCCAGTGCGTTTTAACACCATCCATTCCCCATTGCTGAGAGATAAGCTAAGGGTGGCGCAGGTAGACACTCCCCTGGTGTCCTGGATTACAGCCTATCTGACCTGCAGCCCACAGTATGTACGGCTACAGAGCTCTGTGTCCGAATAGGTTGTTAGCAGTACTGGGGCTCCACTGAGGATTGACCTTGCTCCATTCCTGTTCACTTTTTACACCTCCGACTTCAAGTACAACTCTGAGGCATGTCATCTGCAGAAGTTTTTGGATGACACTGCAATTGTGGGGTGTATTAGTGAAGGGAGGGAGGAGGAATATAGGAGCTTGATTACCAGCTTTGTGGAGTGGTGTCATCTTAACTATGTCCAGCTAAACATCAGCAAGACTAAAGAAATGGTCATGGACTTTCGGAGGATTAAATCTCCGCTGAACCCCGTTTGCATCCAGGATGAGGACATAGAGGTGGTGCAGTCCAACAAGTACTTAGGGGTACACCTGGATGATAAGCTGGAGTGGACTGTTCACACTGACGCCCTTTACAAGAAAGGTCAGGGACAACTCTATTTTCTTGAACACTGCTACACATTTTTTATGAATCAGTGGTGGCGGCAGCCATTTTCTATGCTGTTGTGTGCTGGGGCAGCAGCATCATGGCAAGAGATGTAAATAGGCTCAATAAACTCATCAAGTAGGCTGACTCTGTGTCGGGGCTGAGCCTTGACCCCCTGGAGGTGGTAGTAGAGAGGAGAATGCTGACCAAACTCACAGCCATCAGGAACAATACCTATCAAAGTTGCACTATTGTACTTTTTGGACACTCAATCTGCATATACAGATGCAGCCATTCAAAACGAGCAGGGCACGCTGCGGTACAAAATAACGTGTCAAACCGTGCAAAGATTTTTACTGTATGCAAAGATGCATGCATAGATTATGTTAATAGTATCCCGAATCACCTTGTAAAACCACCAGGTGGAGCTAAGAAAGCTTAACCTCTCATGTACAGCATTTAAACTGTCACCAGAAAACACCCAGTTTTGAATCCCAATCACTGTTGAGGGATAATCTTTATTCAATTAAGAATTTAAGCTGTATACTCTTTAGACTTTTAAATTTAAACTGTCTATTATAGCATTTTAATCCTTATACATTGTTGGTATATTTTATGAAAGCAAGATTGCTCAATTGGACAAAAGTACACAACCTACCACCTTTATCATAAATATTTTAATTATGCAAAAATATTTTATGCATCAAAGTCTTTACCAAAGATATTACTAATAGTATTAATAATGAATGACCTTGGACAAGCTGTAAACTCAAAGTATTGCCCTGGTCCACATTCTTTGTAACCATCTTTGTAAACGAAAATACTATTTTTTCATAGACAAAAAATAACACCACAGCATTTCGTTGATTCGATCACATATTTGTTTCCAATCATACAAAGTAAGTCTTGAGAATCTCTGATTCACCATGCCTTTCACATGCTCATAAACACTATTCATTTAGAAACATAAACATATTAGATAGATAAATAATACTTTATTAATCCGGTAGGGAAATGATGAAATTAATATACATAATATTATGTAAACTGTACTGTATATGGCTGGTCTTGGTAGTTTAAATAAAAAATACACACCAGTATTCCATTTCTCCCTAAACATTTTAAGCATCAAAGTCTTACATGTGGTTATTTTGGAAACGTTTTTACGTGCTCATTCTGACCATATTACTGTAGGTTTATATATGTTGTGAAAATTGATCGTTTTAACCTTTAACCTTACAGCATACACAGAGATTCTAAGCTGATCACAAGAAAGAAAAATCACCAATTTTTTGTGCATAAAAAGTGGTTATTAACTATCAAAACCTGTTTTTATAGCTTTTAGTAGTGCAATGTCTCAGCAGGAACACATCGTTATATCTTGTTTAGATTTATTTTTTAAGAATTAAAAAAATCGTTTGCCCAGCCTAATTTTAAAGACCTCTACTTGTAAAACTTTTGGCAGCCTGTACATAAAACTATATAGAGAGAAGACACAGGGGTACGAAAACCGCGCAGCGCCGGGCGAATGCGCCACACTAATGTAGGGCTTTCAGGCTCACGCGGGTTTGCACTCTACACCCTGCGGTACCGCTGTGAACATACAGTACGAACATGTTGTGATATTTAGAAATATTAAAAATATCAATATAATGCCAATAATATTTGCTATTTTAGCTTTTCAAAGAAATGTTTATTTGTTAAAAGAAAACTTGTGACGACAGCTGGATTTGAACACCCACCCTCAGCCTCAGTCAGTCACTTAAGCCATCGGACCACAGAAACACTCATGTATCAAGCACTGAAACAGCAATACACATATCAATGGAAAGTCTTATACTACTGTTTGTGCAACAGTACATGAATATAGTTATATCGTTATTAATTTGTTTAGATACTCAAATCCATATTATATTCCCTATTAATCCAATTCTAAAAGTATGCTTTTGTTTACTCCGATAATGAGTGTATTCCCAGAAAAGGTTAAAACGATCAATTTTCACAAAGTATATACTGTAAACCTACAGAAGGAAGGAACACGTAAAAACGTTTCCGAAATAACCACGTGAGACTTTGATGCTTAAAATGTTTAGGGAGAAATGGAATACTGGTGTGTATTTTTTTAAAACTACCAAGACCAGCCATATACAGTACAGTTAACATAATATGTTTATGTTCCTAAATTAATATCGTTTATAGCCTTCAGATGCATTGTGCTCCTATTCTTTTTATGCTCAGCTACTAAAATTTCCCTTTAGTTGTAAAATTCCCTATAAAAATTAAATACTAAGCGGATTAAAATGTGCACAGTAAAGAGATTAATGTAATGCAAAAATGTAACAAAACATTGCAACACAACAGTTCTGAAAAAAAAAACACATTCAAAGTATATTGCCACTAATATAATTATCACTTTTTCACTTTATTATAGTTATTGTTAGGATGGTATTATATTGCTTTATTAAATATTGAGAAGTGTAATAATGGTAAAGTCCAGCAGGATAGTTGTTGTCCATGTTATTCATTTTTTATTTGAATAAAATAATGTGGTATTAGACAATGATTATATACTCCAGTCTTTTTGTTTAAAAAAATATATTGCATTGACAGAACAGGAAAA
The DNA here is from genome assembly GCF_040954835.1 of Lepisosteus oculatus. Lineage (NCBI taxonomy): Eukaryota > Metazoa > Chordata > Actinopteri > Semionotiformes > Lepisosteidae > Lepisosteus > Lepisosteus oculatus. Next base: position 39,007,479 of record NC_090696.1, on the reverse strand, counting down.
TTTTAGTGGACCAAAAAATAGCACAGTAGTTTCTGCATCACAAAAAGTCGCTTTTTAAACTTAATTCTGAGTAAATTTCTGTCACACAGATGCCTTTGGCCTTCAGCACACAAGAGCTCTTCAGAGAGCTGCTTTGTGATAGAGTGGGAAGAGACCAGATTGAAGATCTTGTGCCTTGAGCTATTTATGAGTTCTAAAATAGCGTAACTTACTTTAATTTAGATATCTTGCTCATTTATATCAGGAAAACAATAGAGATCATATAAAAAGTTGAAGGCTATTGGCCAATTGTCAGTAGCTGTGTCTCAGGAGTTTGCTTTTCAGCAGCTAGACTCCTGTGAAGAAAGAAAGAGCTGGGAAACACTGCTGTGCATATGTCTGTGTTGTTATTACTTGTGAGCCTATGAGATGCAGTCAGACACACAGCACTTTATTAGAGGTCAGAATAATTCAGTTTTTTTTATAAAATATGCACTATATGTTGTATAAAATTCTAGATATTTTCCTTGCTCTTCTCTCTTGAATTGTCACAATTGTCTCTTGAGCAGTCTTTTTCACTTCACAGATGTTTAAATGCACTCTGCAATAAAACAATCACAACAGGATTAATAACGGAAAGTGACAGTGACATCTATGTTAGGAGTTACTTTAAGAGCTACAAAGTTAATTTTTCGTTGTATGACTTTGTAAGGTGTATGTTAGAGATCTAGTACAGTATGTGTTTGGAAATGTGTAGGATAATGCAGCAAGACAAGCATTGGCCTTTCAGTTGTAACGCAGAATAAAAAAACTAAAGACATAAAATCTTTCAATATTTAAATTCAGATTTTTAAATTTAAATGTCTGATTTTCAATTGTTACACATTTCTAGTATTAATAAAATCTATAAATAGTATTTTTATTTATTTTTGATGGCTTCCAGGCATGTACCTCACCATGTATTGTATTTTAAAAGTGTGAATGAACTGTGAGTACACAAAGGTGAATCTTCAATATACAGTACCTACCAATTTTGGAGTGCATTTACCAAACAATCTGTAAAAAAAATGTCTGTGGTTCTCTAACCGAGTAACTGAAATATGTGGCTGCGTTATGTGAGGTAAAGCCTGAAGCAGGTTTTACTGTGATGAAACCTTCCAAGCTTTAAATCAATCAGTGTAGCAGTTGCATTTTGATGTTTCAAAATCAAACACTGTAGTTTCAGAACAGTGATATCTAGTAACCATTCTTGCTCAGGATCAGTTAGTGATGCTTGTGTCTCAACAAAGGATTTAAATGACAATGAAGCATCCTGATTTATGCAGAAACACTGTTTTACCATATTGTAATTGTATGGTCACAAGAAAGATGTTTATAAAGTTTGGATTGAATAAGCAATGTTTGAACCAAATAAGTTAACAATCTGGGACACATTTCACAATGGCAGGTGTAGGCATAAAGTATCACTTCAACCTGTGAAATACAATTCTGATGTCTTGGTTTAATGAAATAAGTCTGGGTTTGCTGAAGTTGACATTTACATTTCTGAGGATATGTTATATTGTTTTTATCTGTGATGGGAGTGTTGTTGGAGTGAGTGAAGGTGATTAACACTTGGTATTTTTGTAGTTTCAGATTTTAATAGATTTAAATTGAAACCATGGATTTTGAAGCAAAACAGCATACTTTGATTCCCACTTACAAAATTCTGTTATCACACTCTACCCCATTCCAGCTGATGGTCAGCTTCCATGTGAAGTGTTACACTTCACAAAATCACCCTGATGTCTGACACTAATTGACAATTTTTGTCAGTTTCTCAAATTTGGTCCATTTTTTAATGCTCTAACGGCATTACAAAGAGCAAATGAATTTGAGACTAGGCATCTGTAAGACGGAAAAATTCAGCACTTTATCAGCTCTGTGAATCATACTGTAGCTACTTTTTGTTCTGACAATTCAACCAGAACTACACAATTTAAGGTTTTGTGTATTGAGAATGTTTGACATACAGTAGGTCCAAACAATTTATCTGTGAATATTTTCTTTGACCACTTACAGTACATGGCCTTGTCATTTTGCAACATACTAAATGGAATTGATTTCTTGCTTATAATATAAAATGTCCAATGTTCCTTCATGTTAACTAATGAAATCTTTACATGGTGTAAATCCATTTTATATTATAGGTTTACTTGAGTCTCATTACGGTGTCACTAAATAGACACTTCATCTGCAAATTTAATTAGAAAGTAATTATTGGCTTAATATAGACCATGCTATTTGAACAGTACTATGAGGGTTACCTAGAAAAGTAAAGTCTCCTCTACATGTGTTAGTTATTCAATACATTTTGACTGAGAAAAAGTCAAACCTTTTTGAATGGCTAACACATATGGAAACTGAATGAAACTGATGAATGAATATTTCAGAACTGACTTCAGTCAAGTCTCCAACGAGATTTGGGTAAATTAGGTTTAACAACATTGTAAGTTTCACTATTTTAACCATACAGGTGTCCCTTGGGGGAATGATTACTGATTAATTATTAATCCTCATACCAAATTATATTCTAATCCTTATTCAATGGAAAATGAATGTGAGAGAAATGTGTTTTTTAAATACAAGATGAAAATATCCTAGATTATAATTTTTGAGAAAAGTATTTCTGGGTTTGTAAAAAGAAAGATAATTTTTGCACTTCCCAAATTGAGTTCTTTACTTACAAGGTAATGAACAATAGTTATCATATTGATAGCATACAGTATGCCTAGCATGCTAGAAACTATAAAGTTTTAAGCTGGTTTACAATTCATTAACTTAGTTTCACAAATCAGAACATGCATCCGTGCTGCATTTTTAGCAAAAAAGTGTTACATGTGATCAAGTAGATACTGAACAGACAGGATGGAACAGAGTGAAGCCAGAAGGAGGAGTTCCAATACAGCCCAGCAATGTAGAGAATGGGGAGATTGGACTGGGCAGCATCCTATTTCTCTTCTCCAGACCAACAGAGAAGGGAGAACAGTTGTTTTATTTAGAAAAAGAAACATGCCGTTTTTTTGCTTTGCATAGAACTGAGTAGTTGTTCTCATGTTGTTACTAGCTATTACTAGCAGAGGTTAGTCTATCCCAGATCTCTTGGTAATATAGTGTGTGAATACATATATTATGGTCAGACCATAACAGATACTAAATTCTTTATGACCATGTTTTTAATGGTGTTGAAAACTCTACAGAGCGACAGGAAGAATCAACACAGACTTTGTTGTTCAGGAACCTACAAGGACAGTGTTTGCTGGAGGGTGGGATTAGATGAGCCAAATTTGAGTAGGCTGGAATCTAGTTAAATATTTGCACATTTGTGAACTGATACTGTACCTTGACAAAAGAAAAAACAATCATATTAGTATTAAATCGAACTACACAAGTACTCCCTAGTTTGGCTACAGGTGTTCTGAGACATTGTGAGAACAACATTAAACATTAAACAGTAACTGAATAAACTGAAATTTTTACCATCTTTTGAGCAGCACCTATTAAGTGTTTTCACTAGGGAAATGAATAAAAAAAAACTATGCACCATTCAGTGCAGCAGAAACATTACATCTTAAAAAGTGTTATTCTAATGTGACTGTAAAATCTTTAATGCAGAAATTAATTAAGACTATCACCTTGTAAAGAATAAAAATCACTACCTAACAGGTCTATTGGTGCAGCTCTTTTCACTTAAGGTCCCGAAACTCCTTAATTTCTTAATTCAAGTATCCACAAATAATGACATGAGTCAAATTGCATGTCATTCTTTGGCTAATTTTCTTGCTTTCCCTTACTTATCCTCTTCTTTCCTGTCTTGTTAGGTTACTTCTGCAATATTAAACTTTACATAAAATTAAAATCCAGTAACATGGCTTAATAAACAGGGCACAGTGTTTTTAACACAATGGTAAAGGGTGAACGAAAAACCCTCTCAGCACAATTTAGTTTGGTATTTGCTCAAATGTTATCAGTCTAATTCTTGTTGAATTTTCCCAAAATTGTTTCTTTCAACAATACATCTTTTTTTTGTTTTGTTTTATTCCTTTATTTTACCAATTAAAGCAATTGAGAACTAATTCTAATTTACATTAAAACCTGGACTTCAGGCCAGTTACTGGAGTTATTTGAGTAATGTACAGTACCTTGTTCAAGGATACAACAACAAGATCTCACACAAGATTTGGGTCCACAGTGTTCCATTCTAGAATCCAGAACCCTAACCTTTTCTCCACATTGAACTGCAAGTTTATAGTTTCATTTTCATCATAAAGGTAGTCTAGTTTTTTCTCTCTAGGAAACAATAATTACATTATTGCTTTGGCCTATTCTTCTCACTATGTGTTTAGCCAATTAAGTTTATACTCTAAACTCATATAGAGATATCACATACAATCCTCATGCTTTTATCTAACACATATATTTAGTTTTCTGTTTGTTTCTTTTTTACTTCAGACTATTTTTTCCATAAGTTTTTCTTTCTTCAGTCTTCTTTTCTTTTGAGGTTAAAAATATATACATTTTCCTTTTTATTTAAAATGTCATAATTTAGTTGATGGTAATGACAAATACATTTGTGTTTATGTTGTGTTCTTAACTTAATATCCATGGCTAAATATTACTTTAATTTTTATCCATGTAGTCCTTGAATTCCTAATTTTAATTCTTCAGGGTTAGGTGCAAAAACACCCACTACTTGTTATGATGCTCTCTCTTTATTGAAAAAAAATGTTTATGGTCTCCACGTTTTTACAATCTAATTTTTACAATCTATTTAACCATATCTCTGAATTGAAGCACAAAATAAAGGTTTCACTCTGGGTGTGTATACTGTAGAATAAAAATGTCAAAAGAAAACAAAGAAATTGTAGAAGAAAGAGAACGTTATTGATCTAGTAATGTGAGAAACCAAAGAAGATTTTGCACATGATTTAGAAGTTGTTGAATCGACTGTGAAAGGATTAATTTCTAAAACTGTTACCAAGTAAACATATTACAGAACAAACAGAACAGATTACTTTAATTGCTAATATCATTAACTGAAAGTGACAAAAGTGAGTGAAATATTTAATTTTTCAATTTTTTGTTTAGTAATGGATGTATTGTTGTTATTACAGGTGCATCAAATCTGAATTTTATGGCTACAGCATAGTGACTTAAATATATTGCTACTGTCTTCCAAAGAACAGAAACTGTATGTTCATGGGCTTAAAGGAATGTCTTATGCTGAAAAAAAACTACTGAATTTCTTTAGGCTTTTAGAATCAGAACATCAGTTAGTTTGCACATAAGAGTAAGTAAGAGTAAGAGTAAGTAACAGAGAAGACAATGAAGAATCTTGATTCAACCATTAAAGATTCCCAGATATATGTAAAACTTCAGGATCAACAGTGAAAAAATGAATTAGACAACGCAAGTTGAAAACTACCTTTAAGTCTGAGAACCATACATACTTTCTTTACATTAAAGGTTGTGAGAGTCTAAAAAAAGCGAAAAGGCCATGTTGTTGAAGCTGTTACTGTACCTTGGGATACCTCAAGAAATGGTTGGTTGAGATCTTTATGTCGATTAGTTAACTTGCAACAAAATGGGCTGGTTGGGATGTGTGATCTCGAGTTGTTTGTTAGCTTTCTTATGTTTTCTATTTTTGTTGAAATCTTATTAAGATCCCATGTCTAAAGTAGTACAGTTCATTTTATTTGTTTCCAAAGTGTATAATGTTTTATAATGGCTTTACTAGACTACCTTGACATACTATACATACAGAAATCATGCTTCTATTTATGTAGAAAAGTTTTACCCTATTCCATCTCTTGCATTAGTTGTGTTATTGATAAGTTGGTGAATTCAAGAAGATTGTGTAACCCTGTCTAAATGCTCTCCCATAGCAGGCAGTAGCTACTGCCAGGGTGCATGGGTTGATATCAATTGTAGAAAGCCAGGAACAGAAACTGGCAATGATAGCTCAAAGAGATTGTGCTATCTTAGGGGCGACAATTCCCATTAGGTCACCAGGGGACTCCCTGAAGGCATCTATGTCACAAGTCACAAGTCTCTAGTGATGTCCTTAAGATCACTTTATTGGCCATATACCATTTCTTGTATTAGAAATCTGTCCTTTCACATACCCCAACTTGCTCTCCATGAGACACACAGACAGGGAGAGAAGCTTGGGGTCAGAGCACAGGGTCAGCCATTTATATGGTGTCCCTGGAGTAGGGGCCCCTTGCTCAGGGGCCCAAGGGAGTAGGATTCCTCTGCCGGCCACGGGATATGGACCAGTAACCTTCCAGCCACAGGCGCAGATCCTTAGCCACAGAGCTGCCACAGAGCTACCGCACCGCCCGTCCTCATTCAGATTCTGTCTTCAAAGGAGGAGGAATTCTCAATAATTTTTTTTATGTTTCTTTTCTAAAAAAAAGTAGAAAAAAACATGAGAAGGTTTCCAGACATTCTTCTGGCACAGGACAGGAACTAACTACAAACTGGCATGAGGATCTCCTGACTCTTTGCCACCTAGTTACAATTGCATTAGGTTCCATGTTTTTATCTTATTAATCAGTTGTTCTGAAAACAGATGTGCTCTTCCAACAGAAGAAACAATATACTGTAAGTACCATTGATACAGTTTGTAGGTGTTTATACAATATTGTTGAAATACGCATTACATTGCAATCAATATTATAGGTACAATAAGCAGAGGTTAATTCCTCACTCAAAAGTGTGATGAAGGAAGAACAATATTTTGGCTGTGGAGTCTTCAAAATAAATGTTAATGCTAAATGTTATATGTAAATGAATAATCATTTGAGTTAAATGTGCATTCTGTTGTGTATTTTAGAATAGCCTCATAGCACTGTAGTTTACTTTCACTCTTTAGTTAGAGATGCGTAAGGTTTGAAAACCTTCTTGAGTCTCTTACTTATTTTTTTCCATGCCATTGGCAGAAATAGAAAGGAATCAAATCCTGGAACACCTACAGGCAAGCTTCTCAAATTCACATGACATTTCAATTAGCATCGAGTCACTGTTTACAAGTCTCATAAAATGCTAGGAAGCAACTGAGACTGCATGCGACTTGCCACAGACTGGGTGACAGCTCTTCATGCTTCCAGAGTACTCAAAGAACTTTGGAAATATATCTGGAAATTAACTGCTTTAGTGCTTGCACTGTCCTCAAAGGTTTAGAACTATTCCTCCAGTAACATTGGTCGCATCACTGCATGTATTATTATGCTCTAGCTCACAGAAATGATGCCAGAACTTTTTCTATGACAAACAAAGATCAAAGTCCCTTATCCCAAGATAGGTATCTCCCTACAGTAGATGAAAGTTGAATCAGTCACCTCTGGGAAATGAATGATTGTCAGGTTGGTGATTTTCAAAGGTTACCTCAGGCCTCAGACAGAGCTTGGACAGAAGCTCATCAGAGCATGGAATATCATAAATCCAGATCAAACTCAGATTAGGTCAACGAGGCATTGGTACAATATGGTATCTGCTGCAAGGGGTAGATCTATCTGATCTGGTCTAAGAATAAGGTGCTCAAATAGCAAGGGTGATATTTCAAATGAAACAGAAATGACATTTCCTATAAATTATTGAGATGTAGTTACATTGCAATATAGTGGATTGACAGTATTTTTAAAATAAACTCGCATTAAACTTACATTTTAATCATTTAAAAATATTTATTCTGTTGGCAGCTATTTCATTGTGATTATTAACGTGCTACTTTTTAAACAACATAAAAAACGACAGTGTGTATTTTTGTGAGTAGTAACAGTGAATGCAAACCACATACAGTATCTCTTACACAAGAGATGTCATTTTCTAATTATATATTCTTAGTTTATTTTGTACTTTCATGAATAAGATGTTTGCTTTCATCACACATGTATTTTAATCCATTAAATGTATTTTAATCTTTAAAAATCTAGTTAAAAGAAATTGAGAAAAACGGAGGAATACTATACTGTATGTCTGACTGCATCTGCATGCATAAAGCAACAATTGTTAAAACATACCCCAGAGTATTGGATTATAAAAGGCCTGTTAACTTCAGGTCTTCTTTGACCTAAACAGCTGTCTGTGTAAACAAATCTGATTGTTCATTCACTTTGACTCTACTTATGTGTTGCAAAGAAGACTGACAGATGTAGTAATCCAGACAGATAATAATCTGTATGTCATATAATGAAAAAAAATATATAGATAAAAGTCTCAAAATAGTTTTAGACAAGTTATTTTTGTGTGGGCATTAGATGAAGGGATGGTGCATTGTTCAAGGATAAGAGTTCAACACATTTTAGATATCTCTTTAAACTTTCATTTAAAAAAAAACATGGTTAAACTGTTACACATTAAAAAAATAATTGCTTCTTTAAGTACTAATAGCTCAGGAAAACTGAAACCAGCAGGCATGCTGTATGGTTTATTTCTATTTCTTGAAAAATCTCAAGACTATTAAGAAATAAATTACACTTTTCTAATATGTTGATATGAACATTAATATTATTAACAATAATAAAAACAACTATTAAAGAAGCTTCAAATGAAATTATTTATCTCCCTTCATTTTATGTTTTACCTTTTATTATGGATATATGTGTGTTTGTGTGCATTAGTGTTGGATGGGGGGCTGGTATTTATTCTAAATATATATTTTTTCCTATCTGTTGTCAGTAGATGGCAGTAGAACCATATGTTTGAATTACTAAAATTGTACTACTTGCCATTAAAAGGACAGATTATGGGGAAATACTACTAGAAAGAAATGCCATTTCTGTATAATACCAAGTGCTTCCCCCGAAGTTAATTCGTTTTTCATACACAGACAATTTATCCCAATTATTTAATAAAAAATGAAGTTATCTTAAATCCAATTATGGTAAGTGTATAGGCTACCAAAAGTTGTAATTGTACAGATTAGCAATTGTTTAAAAAAGAGAATGCCTGTGTGCTATGGATTAAAAACATTGCAGTTGTGAGTGATGCTAAGTTCTTAGTACAGTATATGCAAGTTAAACAGTTTCCATGGCGACCTGCCACAATAGAAAACACTATATTTGAACAGTTTATTTGAAACAACTTTCAAATTTTAATTGAACTACCAACAAAAAATAAACATCTCTTTTATTATGATGCAATCCATTTCCAATTCATTATCATTAATACTAATGCAGAATTCACACATACTGTATCAATAAACATAAGGCCTCTTATGGTTCCAATTTTTTAACTTAGACAGCTGTAAATGAACACAGTTCATTCACATTCCATGTTGTGAATTTTTAAAGCATTTAAAAAAAATCCTAAGTGCTTGCTGCTATAAATAAACATTCAGGAGTGTGTTAGGTTATAAAATGAAACATAGTGGGAATAGACGATTTATCTGAATTAAACAAACCCATTTCCAGGGTAAGGAAGTGAAATGTGATGTTTTAATTGTGAGTCAAAACACTGCAAAAAAATATTGTTTTTCCATTGAAAATTCAAAATCTTTCATCTTAGATCAGGAAAAGGGTAAAACTGACTAAAGCCACTCAGCATTTTAAGTACTCTTAAGAAGAGTAGTGTGCAACTAGCTAATAAAAGATATAAATAAAATTATATTTTGTCAGTACATGTATAAAGCAGCAGGTGTTATAACCCCAGAACACGGGATTAAAACAGTTCTATTAACTTCAGTTATTCTTCTGACCTAAACTGCAAACACGTGCTGTTTGTGCATAGGCAAACTGATTGTTCACTCACTTTGCCTCTACAGATGTGCTGCAAAGGAGCCCAACAGATGTAGTAATCCTGGCCTTGACCTGAGTCTCCAATCATCTTGAACATACGTCCCTGCAGCAGGGATTCTCACTTGACAGTTTAATTCTGCTCAGGAGAATGTTTGCAGGGATAATCCTATTCAAACTGCTGGATTAGGATGGCCTGTTTATGGCTTCAGGCCCATAAAGCCATTAGCTGAAAATCGTGCAGAGGTTCTGTGATCTTCTTAGCTGGTAAACCAGCTTTTTTTCTTTTAGTAGTTATTGAGTAGAACTGGCAATTTTCTAATAAATCTTCTTTTGAAACCCCACTCCTATAAAGTAGTGGTTGACATTAAACTGCACTTTGCAAATTGTATATTTTAGAAAGCTGTATGGCTCAGAAAGAATGCAATCTCATGGACAGTCTCATTAGCAGAAAAAAAAAACCTCAAAAGAAACATGCCAGATACACTGGCTTGTCTATAAAATATAATGGTAATCATTTTTTTTTAAAAAGCCTTTGTTATACAAAACTTCAGAAATTGGAAAGGTTATTGAAATCTATTCATGTCATTTAATGTGACTGCATTTTAATGTGGTGACATTCATCCGAAATTCAAAATATATTTTGTAAAAGTGTAAATTAGTGCCACTGACTGACCAACACATGGACATCTTTTTTTTTCTTGAAAAGTGTTTAATGCATTATAGATATAAATTAAAAGCTTCCACATTAAATGTGGATGTGCATAACAAGGTATTTTATTAGCTCTTTATAAAACTTGTTTTTTTTTTCTTGTAAGCATTAGTAGAATTAGAATTAAAAGAGTTAGTTATATGGAATGTTTCCATTTGTTTTCCACGTAGAGTTTTACCACTTCAATAGCTGCAGATTAAACTAATTGGATTCCCTTGCCACACACCACAGATACCACAAGGCATGCACACATTTCAGTAAAAAGGAACTTAATGTTTTTATTTGCACATGCAGAGTTCAACAATTAAGATGGAGATGTAAAATAAATCATTATATAAGTGACCTTCTAGATAGTGTAGCTATAGATGAATAAACGTTGTATAAAATGAACATCTTATCATCTCACCAGCACTGGATTAAATTTGCCCACAGAAGAAGATAAACAGTTTAATGCTAAAAATAGCTATTTAAATTTGAATACAAGCAAAGAGCTTTTAAAGAGTATTTTATTATCCAGCAATTGTTCTACTTTTTTTTACAAATCTTGCTGATACATTTGAAACCGTATTGATCTGAGCCAATGTTCTGAATGTCTGTTTAAGACCACATATTTCTGTCTGAATCACAGACATTATAAAGAACAGTGGAATGGCTTATCCGTGTCCTTAGCTTTCTGTTCAGAGTGATAAATGGGATTAAACTGAGGATCATCCAGTCAGAAGTTGGAACTGTTGGTGATTTATTTGTAATCAAAATTCCAAACAATTTATTCATTCACTTTACTTTCAGGATCACATTATAATGTTGTTGCAAAGTTAACACCTATTGTTTGATAACAAAAGAAAATATCAGTTTTCTTCAGCAGAGGGAAAGATTTTACTTTTTTAACTGTTTAAGGGCTGCACAGTAGCACAGTGGTTAACATTGCAGACTTTTAGTGCTGGTTTCCTGGGTTCAGTTCCTGGGGTGCTACCTACTGTATGTAGAGTATACATGTTACCTTTACGTTTATGTTGGTTTCTTTCCACAGTCCAAAGACATGCAGATATGCTAATTAGCTTCTGTAAAATTAGACCTTGCATGAGTGGGTTGTGGTTAGTGTCTAAGACTGGCACCCTTTGCTTGATGGATTAGGCTCCAGCTACTCCTCTACCCTGTGATGGACAAAGTGGTTTTGAAAATGGATGGATGGATAAACAAGCTACATTATACAAAATACCTTTTCTATTTTTAGCAGTTTTTATTTCTTCATGTTTTGTATTGGCACTAAATCAAAATACTTCTTAAACTAAAACAAAGTAATTGTAGAAACCTATAGCAGAAGAATGATTGAATGATCTTGACAAAACAAAATGTCTGAAGTCATCTTGGTCTTTTTATCTAATTTTTATTACCTGTCTTTTGTAAATTGTTTAGATTGGTATACCAAGTATTATATGATCTTTTCAGGAAACAGGCAGAAAATCTGATATTGAGGTGAAAAGGCCAGAAAAGGCATAAGTTGGATAAATAAAAATAATGAAAGAAAAATATAACCATTTTAAAGCATTATAAAATGTATATTAGAATATTTAAAATATATTAAAATATATAAATATTTTAAAATATTTATGAATTATTTACAATTGATTAAAATGCATAGAAATAAATCTAAAATATTTGAATGAATCTATGGAATGTGTTTGATTTCTAGTGGTTGTGAAATATTATTGTGTCAGCAGGAGGTACAGTATATTGTATATGTTCATAGTACATATAAAAGCTATAAAATGTACCTTTCATTTAACAAAAGTTTAAGATGCATGTTATATTAGACAGATGGTCTTAAAGAATGAACTTCAGTCATTCTAGATTGTGTGATTCACTTCACTTTTAATGTCAGGGTTTTTGGCTTTCTGTCTGCTGAACATATACCGTATGTACATAGTTTAAGACTCCTGTACAAGACATCAATCATTTGTACTAATATTATATATGAACATTTGTACCCATTGAAACTGTTGGACACTTTATTGGACCAGTCTGAGTGATATACCTTGTTCAAGGACTCACCAACAGATGTGGGATTTGAACATTCAAATCCAAAGGCCCAACCATTGTTTTTTTTTCTGGGACTGCATTAACATGTTTGAGAACTCTGGCTTTTATTGCCATAGTTTATTGTCTTTAATTGTCTTTAATTAATGAGTTCTCAAGAAATAAAGCATATTTCTGGCATATAATTTGAATATCCTACCCTATTAATTGCATGTGGTTGGTCTGTACTCAGCCACTTGCTGCCAGTAAACTAAATTGTCAGGACCCCTCCTTACTAATTTTGCATTAAGAATTATTTCCTATCGTGTTCTGTTTCTCACCCACTCAGTTTTTAAAAAGGCATTAGTCCAGGCTTTAATCTTGCATGTACTTTCCTATTTTTTCTAGAGCACAAATGTATGTGGTGTATGTTTGTATTTATGCATACTTATCAGGGTATGTTTGTATTTATGCATATCTGTACATTATCAGGCCTGGAGAGATTACTTATCTGATTATAAGGTTACTATAGAGTCTGCTAGATCCACCTACTTCTCTCACATCATTGAAAATCACCAAAACAATCCCAGACATCTTTTCTCCACCATCAACAGACTGCTCAAGCCAAACTGCCCCACCACATTACCTGCCTCATCACAACTTTGCAACACATTCTTAGATTTCTTTAGTTCTAAGATTGACAACGTCCGGCATCACATTCTCTCCACTACGGATATAATTTCCACACCTCCTCCCTCCTCATCCAACTTCTCTGGTTCCCGTCTCTCCAGCTTCTCTCTTCTTGACTCAGCATCCCTAAACAAACTAGTTACGCGCATGAAACCCACCACATCTATTTTAGATCCCATTCCCACCACTTTATTCCAGTCCTGTTTCTCTTCTCTCTGTCCCATTGTCCTCAATATAATACATGAATCCTTGAGCACCGGCATTGTACCAACGGTCCTCAAAACTGCTGCTATTACCCCAGTGCCAAAAAAGCCTAACATGGCTCTCGACAATCTTAACAACTTTCGCCCCATCTCCAACTTACCCTTTCTCTCTAAAATTCTAGAACGTGCTGTCACACTTCAGTTACATAACCACCTCATGACAAACAACCTTTTCGAACCCCTCCAATCTGGCTTCCGTCAACTTCACAGCACAGAAACCGCCCTAGTTAAAGTCACCAACGATCTCCTAATAGCTTCTGATTGTGGTTCTCTTTCCATACTCATCCTTCTCGATCTCAGTGCTGCCTTTGACACTGTTGACCATAACATCTTGCTTTCTCGTCTCGAGACTGTGTTTGGAGTCTCTGACACTGCCCTCAAATGGTTTAAGTTTTACCTCACTGATCGCTGTCACTTTGTCTCTCTCAATGGGTACAGGTCTGAAATTGGTCTTGTCAAGTCTGGTATCCCTCAGGGCTCAATACTGGGCCCCTTGCTCTTCAGCATTTACATGTTCCCACTTGGTCAGCTTTTAAGATCACATGGCCTCAGCTTTCATTTTTACGCTGACGATACTCAAATATACATCCATACCAAACCCGACACTGATGTGGCTGTCTCTATTCTATCTAATTGCATCTCTGACATAAAAATTTGGATGACTCAAAACTTCCTTCATCTTAACTGTGACAAACTGAAGTCATGCTTATTGGTACCCCCCATCAACTTCGTAAAGCCAGTCCTGTAACCCTGTCTGTAGATGGCTCTGTACTTGAGCTCCAATCAAAATTGAAAAACCTTGGGGTTATATTCGATTCTGGCTTAACATTCGACCCACATGTACAGCATACTGTCAAAACATCTTTTTTTCACCTTAGAAATATCGCAAGACTACGCCCTATGCTATCATTAACTGTGGCTGAAAAGCTGATCAACATATTTGTATTCTCTCGAATTGACTACTGCAATGCTCTGCTCCCTGGGGTATCTAAATCTACTCTGAACAAGCTGCAGTATGTCCAAAATTCAGCAGCCAGAATCCTGACCAGATCTAGTGCAAGTGTTCACAATACTCCTATCCTGGAGTCCTTGCACTGGCTTCCGGTCAAATTCCGCGTAGACTTTAAAATCCTCATGCTCACCTACAAGGCTTTACATGGCTTGGCACCTCAATACCTGTCTGAACTTTTATCGCCCTACTCCCCACCTCGCAACCTCCGCTCTTCAAATTCTGCCCTCCTTACTGTCCCCCAAGCCCGTCTACATTGTATGGGCGACAGGGCCTTCTCCTGCTATGCCCCCAAGCTCTGGAACTCCTTGCCCAAGGATATTAGAGAGTCACCTTCTCTAAACTCCTTCAAATCCAGACTCAAAACCCTCCTTTTCAGAAAAGCCTTTACTTAACTGGTTCCATTCTTCACCCCTCTGCTCTTCTTAATACCATCTTCCACGGTCTCCTCTATTGTTATTGTTGTATTGTTGTAATTATAATTGTGTCCTGTCTTGTGAAATTTTCTTTTTATTGTTGTAGTCTTCTTATTTATTGTTATTGTCATCCTGTAAAGCGCTTTGAGAAGCCACCTTTAAAGGCGCTATATAAAATAAAGTTTATTATTATTATTATTACTTAATACATATATAAATACACCCAAAGAAGGCTCCACAGCCAAAACATTGTTCTGTTTTCTTTCTTCTCTTTTCAGCATGGAATAAACCTATTACTTGTTCCTTTGCATCCTATGCATGCTGACGCAGCTACCTACCTGAACAAAATATATAAATACATGAGCATATTGAAGATACAACAGTAATTTGACTTTTTGTATTATTTCATCAAGACCATCAAAAACTATGTCCAATAGAATAGCCGTTATAAACTGCACACATAAAATTCTGATTTATGCTATGGATCATTGATATTTTTACAGGACCACATACTTGTCAAACACTGACCACATCTGAAATCTTAAAATTCTTAAGAAACTAGTCCTCGTTACTCTATGAATAATTATTGCAACAAAGCAAATAAATGACTTTGAAAGATAGAAATGAAAGTCATACCTGGTTCATAAACAATATATAATAATATTATATAACATAATATATAATGTTAATAAAGTATAGAGTTAAGAGCAAGTAATTATTTACAAATGATAGCCTGTCCAATAATGTACATATAATGAAATATATCAGTGAATGTCTTGGGGTTTTTTTGGCTCACAATAGATGAAACATTTAGATAAATGAATTTTGGTCACTTGTAAGAATGAAAATGCTAAGTATAAGGCATGATATTCAGGTCAATTGCATGAACATTGCTTTTATTCATCATATGAATGTCAAATGCTGTTTTTCTTTTAAAACAGAGGGTCTTTGTGCTGTCATATCTTTCACTACTGCCCATTCCCCACAAATAGTTATCTCTTCTTAACGGCTGACCTCACTCTGAACTCTTCTCACTGCAGAAGCTTTTGAGAAATACTTAAAGAAACAGGAAAATACCAAGAGGTACTAAATTGTATAAACTAAAACACTCACTTTCTTTAGCTCTCTCACACCCAAACACACAAACCAATTTATTCATGTAGTTCAGGTGGATGGCTGCGTCAGCATGCGTAGGCTGCAAAGGAACAATACTGTAGGTTTATTCCATGTTTCGGCTGAAACGTTTTCTTTCTTCTTTTTTTCAGCATGGAATAAACCTACAGTATTACTTGTTCCAATTTATTCATGTAAGATTTACACAGTGTTAGAATTATAGTTTTAAGCACATATTTCGGCTGTTTTCAGGCAAATACATGGGTTTTCTAAACCTTATTTTTTCCATGTTATGTTACAATATGTCTTAGGAGTTATGCACTGCTCTACTTTATATTTAATTTACCAATTAAGAACAATTCAGTGTTTGTATATTCAAGACCTGAACCTTCAAACACTGAGCATTTGGGTTTGAGTATAACTGCATAAGGATGTCATAAGCATTGCTTCTTCAAGGAAACATTGAAAGAAGTTATGGAGGCACACTTATAATCATCCTCTGTCTGCTAAATCCCTTCTCCCACTGGGGTTATACAACGGAAGAACTGCTACTTTAGTTTTCTTGTTTAAGTAAGGAGCTATAAGAGTGAACTATGCTCTTGTTCTGGTCATCAAAGTGCATTACATATCTGAAACAAGGTCTGTTCTACAAATGATCTGATTGGGCCAGGTGTACCAAAACAAAAGCTCCACATACAGGCAATGAAATAAATATTCTAGCCTCCCCCACAAACTTGACAACAAAAGTACAGGAAGTATTTTTCACCTCTGAGCTGTGAGTATCAACTTGATCACGTGACTTTTAAAATTAAAGTATTTGCATAAATTATAAGTGAAAGTCCAAAAATATCATGACCAGCTCCCCTCCAGGTCACAACAGGGCACTGTAGAAGTAGGCCAGCAGGTGTCTGATTACTGCTTCAAGACCATGACACTCAGACTGACAGAAATCTGTGCAGTCTGCACAGGTTCTACAGCAACTCTGTCCATGTTCAGTGTCTGCATAAAATTAACTGGAACTCACCAATTCACACAACAACAAACTGAAAAATCTGAATATTACCATGCTGAACTAGGCATAGGCTGAAAACAACAGAAGAGCAATGTCTGGCAATGAAGTGTGCAGGGAACCATATCTAACTCTCATTCTCATACGTACATAATTTAAGAGGATCAATTGCACACATCAGCCTAATCCTTAATTTTTCACCACAAAAATGCCTATTTATGAATAAGAACAATTATGTTGCAGCTAATGAGATATCCACAGATCAATGTGTTAATCTGTTTACAAAAACATCTTTGAAAATGCAGAACTGCAAGTTGCCACCACTGCAACCTTCTATTAGCAAATCCCAGATCTGAGAAAAAAACTGAATTATGATGGAAAGAACTCAAGTAGAAGTGGTAGAGACAGAATAAATCAGAAGAAAAAAAAAACTATAAGATGAAGACCTGAGCTGAGAATGCTGATTGGAGATTATTGTGAATGGTTGAGGATAAGGTGAAAATCCAAAGAAGGGGCCACCTGAAAGAAAATGAATGAAGAAATCATTAAGATACAGGGGGTTCAGAAGCCAGGGCATGTTTATGGTTGTGGAGAGGAAATAATAGTTTTGGTTAGCTGAATAAGTTTAATTGGAAGATAACCCCTAGGATCACATGGAAAAAGCATGACAACCTCCACAATACCTGCAATTATTGATAAAGCAGTAATAATAATAATAATTGCTTACACTTATATAGCGCTTTTCTGGACACTCCACTCAAAGCGCTTTACAGGTAATGGGGACTCCCCTCCACCACCACCAATGTGTAGCATCCACCTGGATGATGCGACGGCAGCCATAGTGCGCCAGAACGCTCACCACACATCAGCTATCAGTGGGGAGGAGAGCAGAGTAATGTAGCCAATTCATAGAGGGGGGGTATTAGGAGGCCATGATTGGTAAGGGCCAATTGGAAATTTGGCCAGGACACCGGGGTTACACCCCTACTCTTTTCAAGAAGCACCCTGGGATTTTTAATGACCACAGAGAGTCAGGACCTCGGTTTTACGTCTCATCCGAAGGACGGCGCCTGTTTACAGTATAGTGTCCCCATCACTATACTGGGGCATTAGGACCCACATGGACCACAGGGTGAGCGCCCCCTGCTGGCCCCACTAACACCTCTTCCAGCAGCAACCTAGTTTTTCCCAGGAGGTCTCCCATCCAGGTACTGACCAGGCTCACACCTGCTTAGCTTCAGTGGGTTGCCAGTTGTGAGTTGGAGTGAGCATATAGGAACATCTGCAGTCAACAGAATTAAAGTGTTTCACTCCAGAGAAGATGCTCTAGCCTTGGTTGTTTTTGGAGCCAGAAAAGGGAAAGAGAGATGGAAAGAGATTGGGAATGGCATTAGGAGAAGCAGACAGGACATCTAAGGGAAAGGGATCTGAAAGTGTACACTATATTGTGGAGTGAAAATGAGAATTGCACATGATGTACAGTAGGCAATGACACACAAGCCAGCAAAATGATGGCAGTAGTACTTGGTATCAAGTTCCCCTAGTATACAGTACACCACTATTCCTTTGCTGCAAATGTGTAGGGACTGGAGCATAGAACTATTTGCAGTATTTGTAGAATTTTGAGCATATACTGTAGAAGCAGACAGTAAGATCTGGAATGATGGACTTGTTTTCATCCAATCCATGCTTATTTCCTAGGGATGGAAGCATAGGCTGTCTCTCTGCACAGAAAAAGTGAGACAGAATTTTGAAATTGTATGGGACTAGACTACTGCTGGTAGAGAGAAGATTAACGTCCACACCTTGGGTGATTTGATGTTTATAGAGATACAAGGGGGCAACTTAAAGAAGATGGAGTCTTGGGGTGTGGAAGCAGAATTACAGAGGCAAGGGTATAGCCCTTAGCAGGGAATGAATGAAGCTGAACTTGGGCCAGGAAGGAATTTGGCGCAATGGACTAGTGTGCTCAAGAAGGTGTCAGAGCCATGGATGGAAGAATTTGGAAGAGAGAGTCACAAGTGATCAATGCACTAATCTTGACATCAGCTGTTGAGAGAGCCTATCAGCACCACCACCACCGCTGCATGGGCTGTGACCATGGCGCAGGTACCAGGGGTGGTGAGGACTGTGAATGAGAAGCCTGGACCCACCACAGACTAAAGCTGTACTCTCATATCTGTGGAGGGAGGGAGTTGAGTGAGCATCAGTAGTCAGGAGATTACCTGTGGGGGACCAAGTGTTGACCAAGGGGGATTGCAGACAAAGGAAGAGAAAAGAGAGAATGAATGTGTAGACTTGGACCTGAAGGCAGAGTTACACCTAATTTCTAGGAGTAGGAGAGGGTGATAGCATCAGTGTCCAGAACAGAAGAGCAGGATAGAGATATTGCATCATTAATGGACCTTTATTAGAGGTAAGCAAACTGTACTGGATTTAGGGAGTTTGGAATAGAGCAATTGATATATGACAGAACTAGTCTTTCTAGGCACTTCATATCAACTGACGTCTGTCTTGGAGGAAATACCGCTATTGTTGTCTTTATAGTTTGTGATAGCCTGCAAGCCTTTCCACATGCGTTTGAGTTTGAGTTTGAGTTGGTGTCCCCAAGCTATTTTTCTAATTTGTCCTTTTGTGCATCATAATCAGTACTTTGGATGTATCAGATATTAAACCGAGAACATATTTTGTATTACTATTCCTCAGATATCTACAGTAAAATACATTGCGTGAAATGAACTGGATTTAAAAAAGCCAGCAGAATATCCTGATCTGTGGCACAGCACACACGCACGCTCATACTAAGGTGCCAGAAAGTAGGATGGACAGCAAGCAAGCAACATACAGTATATGATCCACACAGTCACCAAGAAAATTCCAATGTTTGTAATGTTTGTATTCCTGTTTAGCTAGTTAGCTAGGCCATACCTTGATTTTCTGTATAATTCTGTCTCCTGATTGAAAGACAGCAGACCACACTTTATGTTTGATACCAATATCTTTGTTGATTCACGGTTTCTGATTGGGCTATATCCAAATCTTCCAGGTAGGAACTGTCCACACAGTAGTTGATATACTGTACAGTAGGATGTGACCACCTCTGTACATTTGTTTAAATCAGTGGAAGAAAATTTGAATTTACTCCAATAGGTCATTTCAAAGCAGTCTGTGAGTTCCTGCTGGGCAGTGTGTAACCAGTGCTACACTGTTTTTACTGCAGGTGGTGCACTCTTTGGCTTCTGTTTACAACCAGGAAGAAGGAGCACAGAGTCATATTCACTTTCAGAAATGTGGACATGAAGTGGAGCGGTATGCTCCTCTAATGGTGGTATAACAGTGGTCTAGCATGTTGTTGCCTGTAGTGGGAATTGAAACGTGCTGAAAGTTCCTTCATAGTACTGCAGTGATTAAAGTCTTCCACCGTGATAGAGATAGTTTCCAGTGTTTTCATCTTTGTGGATTAGGCTATACAGCTAGCAGAGTGCCACTTAAACACTAGCATGCTGGTGAATGTATACAGCGGTCATAATAACAGCTAAAAATTCCCTAGGTACTGTAGGTAAAAAGGGCAAAATTTGAAAGTGAGGTATTCCAGAGCAGCAGTGCTCTGCTGAGACTTAGCACTCTCTCATGTCATGTTAAGCTGAGTGTTGATCCAACAGTGGTGTTCATTAGTCTTACTGTGGAAAAATATCACATTTGCAAGCAGGATTCTGGAGAAGCCAACACACCTCTTCTTTTACTCCATTTTTTCTTGCATTCGTGTCCCTGTTTGCTCTGAACTTGAGAACCAAAGCCATATGCTTTTGCTTCTACCACTGCAGTTTTGATCCGAAGCTGTAAGTATCAGGTCCACGAGCGTTTGTCGATCATAAGTGATGACCACCCACGAAAGACATGACACGAAAATAAACAACATAGATGAGAGAGCTACATGAACAGCTCCATCTTGGACTTCTGTGGTCATCTGGTCATATAGCCTGAAAAAAAGATGACTTTTGAAAAATATATACACTATATATAGGTCTAACATTGATATTGATATTGATATTGATATGTAATATTGGCCTATAGTGTAGGTGAGTGAAATTCAAGTGCAACCTTAATAACCCAATCAACCAAACAAATATCTGTTTACAGTTTAAAAGGTAGTTTTTTTATTTTCTTTTCCATGCTGGAGAAGGCCATGTACAGTAGCAAATATGGGACATACTGTAGATAATTGTATTATTAATGCACCTTTTTACACTGGCTCATGGAAAAAGATTCCATGGGGGTCCTCATCACTCTGTTGTTAGTATGTTTGAACTCACTGAAAATATGGCAATATCATCTACCTAGATGATAGTCCTAGAAGTAATTTTGTACAGTATAAGGAATAAAATAAAAATGTATATATTCCCAATTCTATTTTATATACAGGAATAAAATACCTTTGGAGAAAAGATGGCAATCCTGACCTACAAATTGGAACAATTTAATGTTAATAATAATGCAAGGCAGCCAACTATTTTTAACAACTATTCTTTAAATATTTCAAAAGTTTAATCCAGAATCAGCCAAGATGAAAAAATACTTTAATTACAAAAACTGTAGTGAATCAGTGACAGGGTTTGTAACTTCCACTGTTTAGAAAAAGCAACAGAGAACAAACCATAAATGAATCATAATTACATCATTTTGTGAGATTTTCTTTTTGTATAAATTGCTACTGATTAGTATTATCCTTATAAATATCTCCCTGGAGTATGTCCCTGCATCTGCCAAGTGATACTGATTTCTTGTGAAGTTTGTCCCAAAGATATGTGTTATATGTGCTAAAAGACAATACATTAACTTATATTTTTCTGATGTTTCTGGATTTGCTTTTAAGTTCATTTTACTGCATAAACTGAGTACACTTGGTCTATTTTTAAAAGTAGACCATTTGGTGTTAAAGAAGGGAAAATAAAGCATTACATGGTTCCTTGTATGTGAAAACATAATCCTTTCCTTAGTTTTATTTTAAATATAATAATCATTTATTTCTATATTAAGTTGTCTTTCCATCATACCATTTAAAATGAAAGAAGACATTTTTTTATTTTAAACTCATGTTTTAAAATAAAACTAATATGTAGTATATGCCAACATAATTATTAAGAAAGCATTCATGACAGATTTAAGTAAGACACATCGATTGCTGTTGATGTTTTTTTTAGTGCTCGTTTCAGACTTCTAAGATTTGGGGTGTTTAGAAAAAAAATACATCGCCACAGTGTCAAAGCAGATACACCAGCTTGTTTAAAAAATGTCCTTTTCTTTTTGTTTGCAATCTTTCTTAGATTTCTTAGTTTTAAAACAGTAAGTAAACTCTAGGATCAAATTAAATGACGAGAAATGTACAGTGAAAATAATAAAGATTACTAATCTGCAATTTAAATATATTTATGAAGTATTAAACCGATTTAAACCATTAAACTGTATTTGGTTTAAACTGTAGCATTCATTAATTCTAACCATTCTGAGATTTTAAGCTGTAATTCAAGCTAATTTTAGTCCTGTGAAATACTACACATAATCATATAAAAAGTGAATGCTCTTCAAGCCAAAACATACTGTATTATCACTAATATGAGATTATTTAAAAAGTCTTGTGTCCCACTAGACCTGACCTCCAGAGATATATACCCACCTTTCACAAAGTACAGAATTGTCTTAAGAGTTCAGGACGGCAAAGAAAGCTTCTTTTGAAGACAGGTGGAAATCTCTCACATTTAACTCAGCCTTCCAGGAATGGGAATTTGGCAACGACAGTTCACATTATTCGTCACGTGAAAAGAATAATTGGCTGGTCTTCAGATCAGGATGCACATGCCTGCAGCCAGTCAGTCACGTGGAAAGTGCAGCAGACACAATGTAACATTAGAACAGTCTTTTGTAATATTTTTGCAAAAAATACATCTTAAGTCATTAAATTTAAATTGTGATTTTGCAAATGTCAGTAATGTAGCCAGCTTTAGTTCTTCAAAGCCCAGAATTCTTTAAGTACAGTATATTCATATTATAAAATGTTAAAGACCTAAAGTAATACATTCACTTTGATAAATTAAACAAAGAAGGGATCTATTAAATTGTGGAGGGTTCTCAGGCACCGGAGTTGGCATGTTCTGCTTTAAATTGGTTGATTAATGTACTTATTCTATGCTAATACAAAGCAGAGAAATAAAACAGATATGACCACCACACCTTTAAACATGCCCCATTGGATTCAAATCAATCTTGTTAAATGAGAAATTCTGCTACACAGAACTGCCACTTAAATTAATTTCACATATTATTATAGTTATTCAGTTCTAAGAAGCTGTCAAAAATGTACACCAGCAAGGTCAGCACAATAAGCCTTTGTAATCCATCCACAATTGGCAACAATCAGAACAGCCTTATACAAAGTAGCAGCAGATGTCATGGTAGTACAATAAAATTGTTTCATTGGAATGACAAAATGTTATACATGCTCTTTGATAATTAAGTGAAAAATACACATAATTTTAAAAATGTAAAGCTTTCCTTGATTGTCATTTGTGATTGTCAATGGAACTGGACAAGCAAATTAACTTATAATACAGATAAGTGAACACATTTGAGTGGAGAGCTCTGTCAGTGTGTGAACTTGGAAGGAACACTTGGAGGAGGTTAATTCCACACTGAAATGTAAGAAGAAAAGAAAAAATACAACTGTATGGTGGTGATTTTTTTAATTGTGTGGGGAAAATGTAGGAGGAGAGCAAAACTATGGGGAAAAGAAGAAAATGGAAATGGGTAGAGGGAAGTGAGAAAGGAACATTTTTTTCTAGATCATTTAACCATCTCATTTACTGACACGGCCTTTTTGTTCACAGATACCAGCCAGCCAGACACTTTATTATAATAGAAGTCAATTTTTCTTGCATTTTATATGCATGGACCCTTTCCCATTTCTCTGATTCCCATTCTTTCCCATTTCAGATCCAGATTAGTGCAGCATTTTTATCTCTAGTAGATGAGTAGTAGATTAGTTTATAGTAGAGTAGTAGAGTTTATTGCAATATGTACATGTACAGATGCAGCCATTCAAAACAAGCAGGCGATACCGCATTATTTTGCGGTGCGCTTGACGCAGCCTACCGCGAGCTACCATAAATTCTCGTATAGTACCTCATAACACCACGTAGTACCGCAAGTAAAATAATAGTATCCGGAATTTCCGCAAGGTGGAGCTAATAAAGCTCAACCTCTCATGTTTAAAAAGTCTTTACCGAAGATATTACAAATAGTGATAATAATGAATGACCTTGGACAAGCTGTAAACCAGTATTGCCCTGGTCCACATTCTTTTTTTCATTGACCATCTTTGTAAAAGTAACACCACAGCATTTCGCAATCACGCATTTGTTTCCAATCATGCAAAGTACAGTAATTTTTGAGAATCTCCGATTCACCATGCCTTTCACATGCTCATTAAAGAGATTGATTTAGGAACATAAACATATTACTGTATGCAAACTGTACTGTATATAGTATGTATATGTATATTTAATGTCTTTACTGTGCCCGTTTAAGTATTGAATATTTATATGGAATTTTACCACTGAAGGGAAATCTTAGTAGCTGAGCATAAAAAGAATAGGAGCATACTGTAACGCGTGTGAAGGCCATAAACGATATTAATTTTGTAACTTAAATACACACCAGTATTCCATTTCTCCCTAAACATTTTAAGCATCGAAGTCTTTAACTAACGTGATACCGAAGTCAACAAGCATACTTTTAGAATTAGATTAAAAGGGAATATAATATGGAATCGCGTATCTAAAGAAATTAATATTGATATAATTATATTCATGTACAGCAACACAAGAATAGTTCATGCTGTACAATGTCTGTTGTTACTGTTTCTGTAGGGGTTCTTCAACAGTGGCGCTGTGGTCTAGGTTCCTGACTTATACATCACATGTTGGGTGTTCGAATCCAGCTGGAGCCGTGACTTTTTTTTTAACAAACATTTCTTTGAAAAAATAAAATAGGGTTAGTGTTAGGGTTACTGTCAAACTTTAAATCAACAATTGATTTAAGGACAATCTGTCAAAGTGCAAAGTTACAATGTACAATGCAACGTAAATCGCTATCTTTGTCTTCTGCGTAATAATTTTCACCTCTCTGTCCAGCAAATTAACAATAGTAATAATAATGAACTTTATTGTATATAGCGCCTTTAAAGGTGGCTCCTCACAGTGCTTTACAGGATCAAAACAATAACAACAATACTGTTAGGCTGGGCAAACTATTTTTATTTTTTTTAAAGAAATAAAAAATGAGATATAATGATGTGTTCTGGCTTAGACATTAACGAAGAGCATAACGAAGGTCATAAAGGTCATAAACGATATTAATTTTGGAACATCAACATATTATGTAAACTGTATGTTGCTGTTATTGGTATTTGAAAGAAAAAATACTGTAAAATCCTGGGTTCGGTAAAATGTTTCAGGCATTCATGTGAAGGACAACAGAGCTTTCACTGGCCGATTATCAAACTTTATTGATAAAACAAAAACAAAAACTATCCGACCAAACCAGAAAAAGAAAAAAGAATCAAGAATAACGGACACAGCGCGAGCCTGCATTCTCTCCTCAACCGCCCACACCACACTTTTCCCTGGGTCAGAGATTAAATAAACCTTCACTCGCACCAAACAAATTACCACACACTGAACACTGAACATGTTAACCCAAATATGTCTCACAATACTTTTATGGTACATTACTTTGCTAAAATGTATTTAAAAATAAAAATGATTGCAAATGCCAGCAGAGAGAGAGATACACACACAGTTCTTCATTGTCAGAAAGTAATTGTTTTTTACTTTGTCAGCACCCAGACAAATGCAAACGCGTTATTAAATGCTTTTTGTCATTCTTAATCTAACTCACAAGTTGTCATCTGTTGTTGAAGCTCTGTGAGACTAGACTCACACATGGCTAGACTTGACTATTTAACCATGAGATTATGTTTATGTTTATTAATCTTCCTAGTTATGCACTGAGTATGATAAGCACCCCAAACACGAGGGCAGCGTAGCGGTCGGCTCTGGCTTTTCCATCTATACCGATGCACTGCATGTACAACCCCCCCCCTCCTTCTCTTGAGTGATGGGCAACAGTTGGATATCTGGGAGAATTGTTCGTTCCACTGGTGTCTGTGAATTCCGCTGTGTAAACGGTGCTTCCTGAGGGGAGATAGATGGCGGGGACAGCGTCAGCCAGGTCCTGGGCAGTGGTGAGCAAAGAAACCGGGATGGAGTATCCTGAGGCGTAGTGTGCTCTGTGGGGGGCAGAGCTTCTGCCAGGCATTGCAACCTGTGCGGTGGGGGGAGGCACTCATCGGGAGACAGCTGCTCAAGCGTTTGACTGCCGGTACACATTGTCTCCGGCTTCTGCATCTTCAGGAGTGTCTCTAACCTCCCAATCCTCCCCTGTAATGTGTTGTACTGCTCCCGCTACTGCTGAAAAGTCTCCATACAGGTGCTGCTTCTACAGGTTGGCACCCTTGCCAGCGGCCGAGAGCAGAGTGCATTGCACTTTGACTGATTGTCTTTAAATCAATTGTTGTCCGAATACCCCCACCTCCAAACGAGAACAAAATTGCAACGATTTTATTAACTGGCTTTTTCAGTAACTTAAAGTATATATTTAAAGTAATAATTTAACAATATATGTAAATGTTTTAAGATATGTCTATGTTCTGAATGTCTGTAGATTGTATCTTATTTTTAGTTTTTGTTTTGTTTATAAGGGAGAGTGTCATAGAGACAACTCCCTTACCCCCCATCCTGATTTAAATACTTTTATTTTTTCACAATCTGGCAATGCCAGACAGAATTCACATTCGCTGCAGCCAAATGGCTTTTATCAATTATTGAGCCAGGCTCCTCAATGGACTCGCTTTAACGTGCTAATGTGTTGCTGTAACAGTTCGGGCATGGCAAGTTTCTAATGTCTCCCTACTATGGCGAAAGGAACCCGTCTTTCATTGGAAGACAATGAACATATTCTACCTGTACATGAGAATATAATGCTGGGGCGTGGGCGCGGTGGGGTGCTGTACCAGCTGTCAAAAATTTTTTTTTTTTCAAACAAAAGTCAATTGAGTGTCCATAATATTGCAGTAAGTGAAAAGACTAAGGGCATTGTTCCTCCCCTACATTCTCAGAGTAGAATAGAATTTATTTTTAGCACAATTTATTACAGTGCTAAATTTAATATTATTGATTACTAATAATTTATGCTAACACCTAGCATGACTCCTCTAGGTCTCCTGAAGTCCACAATGAGTCATTTTGTCTAGTTCACATTCAGGGCCAGATTGTTCTCAATGCACCATCTTGTAAGATGCTCCACCTCACTCCTGTATGCGGTTAATAATGTCTGTATACATGGGAGATAGCTGGTCTGCACAGGTTTTAAGGACACGAGGGGAGACACCATCTGGGCCGGCTGCTTTGCGGGTTTTCACTCTCTTAAAGGCTCTACGCACTTCGTGTTTAGAGAGCTGTAACACAAAGTCCCTTGGTTTCAGAGGCAGCCTTGATAGCGGGTTCTGTGTTCTGGGAGTAAACAGTAAGAAATCTAGCTCACCATTTCAAGAAACGTATCAGTGAGGATCAAAGATCTCTCCTAGCTGGTAGATCCCCATATTACAGACATGATTTGGCTGACTGATTCTGTATGTGCGCTTTAACTGGGATTCAAAGACCCCTATTCCTGAAAATGAAGCCAAACTTATCCTTATATGTATGTGCCAGTTTGATAGATACACTAGTCTGATTAAATAGATTAAAGGACTTTGCATTTGCATTTTGCAGCTGACCTGCTACTAGGGGCTGCCAAACTGTCCCTAATTTTAGGCAAATAGCTACAAAACAATTATTCAATTTATCTTTGGTAAAGGGTGTTTGTGCCCATTCTTCTAATGGGTTTCAATAGGGATTTTGTTTGGTATAAAAAGCACAATGATAGTGGTGGTTTGGGGTTTTAAGTGCTTACTGTATATTTTGTTATAAAAACTTGAAAAATCCTCCCCTGAACTTTACTTCATCAGTCATCATGTGGTTTTATGTTTGTAGATCCCTCTGACTGTCCTGGATAGTATCTTAAACTTGTCTATCAGATTTCAATCTGTCTGGACTCCCTTTCTTACATTCTTTTTTTTATTTTCTTTACTTTCATATTCCTGTACTCCTTCATTTGCCCACACCTCTGAAGTGGGCTTTGCATTGCCTTCTCTTTATTCTTCAGCAGAGTTGTCCTCTTTGTATTTATTTATTTATAATATTTTATTTTATTTATTTATATCCCACAGCAACACATAACATCCCTATGGGATTTTTAAAGGCACATGCAGTGAAATCAACAAGTACAATAAACCAGTTTAATTAAGTTAAAAATTATAAAAACTAAACTTGACTGTTCTATAATTCTCTACCACATGCTACCCAATTAAAGCTCTTTGGCAGAGAAAAAAATATGGTTCAGTTGGTTTAGTTATTTGTGTTATTTTTAGCAGTGCTAGCCAATTGTTTTCACAAGAATGCTTACAATTTGAGCCACTGATGACATTTTTCACACTTAAGTGTAAAGTAAAAAAAATTGGAAAAAATGAAGGTTGTTAAGAAAGCAATGTTTCATATTTGCTCATTCCATCTCCTTTGGAGAGATGAATATGGATTTGTACAACATAAAGACTATGTTGTCTGTACTCTGAGTGCATGGATATGAATTATGTACAGTAATTAGCAATTCTTGAGATACTGTGACTCAGATGGAATTTTGAGAAGAGTTGGCACAACTGCAGGGGAAGATATAGCCAAGATGTTTATTAATCCTTTAGGGGAAAGAGGAAGTGTCATCAAGAAAATATTTTCTGTGATGACTGACAGTGTCCTTTCTCTGATCGAAAAAAAGTAGGGATTTGTGAAAATCATTGCACATCACCCACCCCAAAGTAAATTTTCATTTTATTATTCATCGAGAAAGTCCTTCCGCAAAGTTTACAAATTCTGATCTTAATAATTTGATGACTACATGGGTGAAAATAGTTAATTTTCTTGTGGCTCAGTCTGCCATGACACACAGGAAGTTCCAAACTCTGCTATGAGCCTGAGACTGGAGAACACTGCAAGGGAAAGCAAGGACAAGGATTATATTAAATAGAAGGATTAGCATTTTAATTTAATAATTGGAGATATTATTATATTTTAATATTAAATTGGTATTAATTACAATATAAATAGCAGTATTCTTGACTTAAAAAAAAGTATTGATGACACACAAATCCATAAAAAACAAGTGTATGAACTAACTCTTGGCACATCCCTTCCGAAAAGCTGCCGACTCCTTCCCTATCAAATGGGGTCTCTTCAGTGTCTGTGAAGCCTCTTCTGCCTTTAAGTCACCTAAGTCATCTGGTAGAGATTGATAAGTAGGGGAGAGATTCAGACCCTCTTCAAGACTATTTGCTACTAGGATGGAATGTCTTCAGGTGTTTATCTCTGAATATTCTTTTTCGTTTTTGTGTTAGAATTAAAATGTCACACCCAGTGTTTTTTTTTGTGCTGAAACTTTTTTAACACTGCTGCCAGAAGTGAGATGGATGGAGTGGCTAGAGGGCTTGAAAGGGCAGGCTGACCTGTGGGGTGACAAGAGAATCACTGCAAGTCTATAACAACTAACTGACAGAGACTTGACCGATTATGGATTAGGACATAGGCTGTAGTGATGGCCATGGAAAAAACAATGGATAGCAGTGAGAACTTGGAGGCACAGAACTGCAGCAGAAAACACAGCTCCTGGAATCTAAGGAGAGGTGACAATCTAGCTACAATATAAGACCATCTGGGCATAAAAATGTTATGAGCAAGTAAAGGCAATTTGGCAAATTTAGAAGTTTGGCTGCTAGTTGTTCATTACAAAAATCTAGTCCAGTCATGTTTTGAAAAAATATAAGAACATAAGAAATGTTTTTTTTTAAATATTCAACTACACATCTAGACAATACTTACACAGTTCTAGGAGGTATGGAACTAGCTGTAAGATATCTGGTTTTAGAGTTGCATCTTCCCCAGTGTCTGCATAGTCGGTGCAGTTTTTTCAGGTTGGTAGTGTGTGACATTCACTACCTGGTTGCTGAAAAGTCTAGGAAAGGGTTGTGGGGCAGAGATCCACCTGTGTTACTAGGGGCCAACTTCAGGGGTACAATAGTGGAGCAAATGGGGAATCTTACTGAAGAACCATCCCCCAGTCCTGGAGAGCCAAAATTAATCTTTGTAAAATAGAAGCTCCAATGTGTTATGCAGGGCATGAGCTGGAATTGGATAGGTGAATGAAGGTTACTGGAGTGTCAGTGAGCACCACGGCTCCATGGTATCAGACAGTAGGAAATTCTCATGTACTGGGTACTAACACTATGCCAGAGGGAATGTTCTAAGAGGATGTAGCTTGGAGAGCTAGCAAACTCCTCAGCCAAATACCAAGAGTATCACTTAGTCCTGCAAAAAGGATAAGGATTGGATGAGGCCCCTGATGAGTCAGTGAATGTCCCAGCACCTCTGGCAAGATAGTATGGGAACCCTAAGCAATGGGAGCAGCAATTATGTCCCACAGAAATTGTACTGAGTGAGATTCCACAGCTTATTGAAAAACCTTGGGGTTATATTCGATTCTGGCTTAACATTCGACCCACATGTACAGCATACTGTCAAAACATCTTTTTTTCACCTTAGAAATATCGCAAGACTACGCCCTATGCTATCATTAACTGTGGCTGAAAAGCTGATCAACATATTTGTATTCTCTCGAATTGACTACTGCAATGCTCTGCTCCCTGGGGTATCTAAATCTACTCTGAACAAGCTGCAGTATGTCCAAAATTCAGCAGCCAGAATCCTGACCAGATCTAGTGCAAGTGTTCACATTACTCCTATCCTGGAGTCCTTGCACTGGCTTCCGGTCAAATTCCGCGTAGACTTTAAAATCCTCATGCTCACCTACAAGGCTTTACATGGCTTGGCACCTCAATACCTGTCTGAACTTTTATCGCCCTACTCCCCACCTCGCAACCTCCGCTCTTCAAATTCTGCCCTCCTTACTGTCCCCCAAGCCCGTCTACATTGTATGGGCGACAGGGCCTTCTCCTGCTATGCCCCCAAGCTCTGGAACTCCTTGCCCAAGGATATTAGAGAGTCACCTTCTCTAAACTCCTTCAAATCCAGACTCAAAACCCTCCTTTTCAGAAAAGCCTTTACTTAACTGCTTCCATTCTTCACCCCTCTGCTCTTCTTAATACCATCTTCCACGGTCTCCTCTATTGTTATTGTTGTATTGTTGTAATTATAATTGTGTCCTGTCTTGTGAAATTTTCTTATTTATTGTTGTAGTCTTCTTATTTATTGTTATTGCCATCCTGTAAAGCGCTTTGAGAAGCCACCTTTAAAGGCGCTATATAAAATAAAGTTTATTATTATTATTATTATTATTATTCAGTGAGAAATTTAAACTACATAACCTAAAGGGATTCAAGCCCGCCACATTTGGTGTGTGAAATATTTAAACTGCATTGAAGTGCCTTGAATACCCAGTTAATTGAGCCTTATCATCCAGAGTGGACTCTTTTCCAATAAGCCTATGTTGAACTTTGGACTTGGACTGATTTTTGTGGGATCTTTCAGCCTCAGGAAACCCTTTGGGCACAAGGGACTGTAATTTCACCCCACAGAGGAGGACATGGACTTGAATTTTTACAAAAACTCAGAGGAAGGAACAAAATGAAAAAGCAAGGCAGTCAAGGGCATCTGTGTGTTAGGCAGAGAAAGTGTAACAGACATAAAAAAACTAAAGTAGGGGTCTCATCTGAAAGACAGTTTACTCACCAGAGGGGTTCCCCAAATGGCAGATTTTGTGAAATATAAAAGGTATTTCTGGAGTTATTAAGGGGCATCGCAAGTACAAACTAACATGATAATCAAAAGATTTTGAATGTAAGTTTAGTTTTTTCTTTGTCTGAAGCTACAGAGTTACTGTTTTCTAAAGATTATGTAAAATGAAAGTTCATTATAGCTGTTGATAATTCTGAAAATATTCAGAAATAAAATAAATTGTATGGAAGTTTTATACATTTTGTATACTATATATGTATTTCCCCATTCTGTTGTACTGTATATAGTGTTTTTTTCACAAGTAAATCTTAATTTTCCACCTATGTTCATATTGTATTATAAACACAATTTAGCTTTTTGTATTCATTTAACATGAAACTTAATTTTGAAACTTCAGGTGCCAAACCTTTATTGGTACAATATTCTAAACTCAGCAATATCTGTATGTTTCAGGACTGTTTTATTTTTTAAAACTGTTGAATACCACCTTTTTTGTTTTTTGCTCTGGACATTTTAATGAGTTTGCTGAGCATAAAGTATCATTTGAATGTCATGGCATGAGAGTGGAAAAAATAATAAGAGAAGAAATGAAAGTGAAGAAACAAATGCTAGAGCCACGGTGCATGAAATTAAAAAGGCCTCAAAATATACTTGCTACCTTGAATGTTTTATTGCTTGCTTTTAGTTTTGTCTGCTGACCAGGAAATGCAGTCAAACATGTGGAAAAGCCTGCTATTCTCCTTTATGAATTCTATTCTACAACATATTACCACTCCTACATAGATTACCTGATTCCTCAGCAAATAGCAAGGGGAAAATGAGACATCTTCAGCTATTTTTTGTGATGTGTTCCTAACACATTGTGATGATTGCTGGCTTAAAGATCTAACTCACTCTAAAACGCTCAAGGAAAATCCTGATAAAT
Source organism: Lepisosteus oculatus (assembly GCF_040954835.1). Classification (NCBI taxonomy): domain Eukaryota; kingdom Metazoa; phylum Chordata; class Actinopteri; order Semionotiformes; family Lepisosteidae; genus Lepisosteus; species Lepisosteus oculatus. The sequence goes on along the minus strand of NC_090696.1, from coordinate 38,974,620 downwards.
TCGATGATTTGCTGTCAGAGTGCACGGTGGTGTACAGGAGGAAGAAGACAGGCTTGTCTGTCATATTCTGCAGGGTGGGAAAAGCCTACGGGAGCTGGACACTGGTGATCTACTTGGAATGGACAGCAAAAATCTTAAACAGCGCAACCTTTAAGGAATGTCTATATCAATAATACTCTCGTGCCAGTAGGTGCTTGCTGATTTTGACAGATGACACTGTTATAATCTTGTAGGCATTGTTTTTGACGTAAATATTTGTTGAGGAGCTTTTCAGTTCTGTTATGGTTTAAAGGCTGGCTAAGAGATTAACAGCTCTGACTGTTAGTGTAAAAGTATTATAAGCCCAACCTGCAGGCTTTGCCGGCAAAATTCTCCTTTACTGGTAAGTGTTCAGTGCAATCTTCAAGTGCATCAGTAAAAATGTAGTTGTACCTTGGAGAAAATTTGTAGGCCAGCAGGAGCCTTATTTTTCATTTTTTTTACACTTCAGAATTGAATATAGTAATCTTTACTTAATGTTCAGGTGGGTAGCTGCGTCAGAATGCGTAGGCTGCAAATAAACAAGTAATAGGTTTATTCCATGCTGAAAAAAAGAAGAAAGAAACACAACGTTTCGGCCGTGGAGCCTTCTTCAGGTGTGCCTGAAGAAGGCTCCACAGCCGAAACGTTGTGTTCTCTTTCTTCTTTTTTTCAGCATGGAATAAACCTATTACTTGTTCCTTTACTTAATGTTTACTACTTCAAAAGCTTGACTTCAATAACTATTTCAAAGTTTCTTTTTGACCTTTATACGACCGATTGTTTCCCCTTCAGTTGGCTTATAAATTTGAATCTTTAACGCAGTTTTGTTTTTATGCCTTTTTATTATTATTATACAGTATACAGTGTATCAAATTTAAAAAAATCAGCAAGTACAATTTGTACCTCTTAAAATTGCAAATAACATGCACAATATGTATTTTTTCTTTTTTATTCAAAGAAATATTAATCCAAATAGTTTACCCTTTTCTACAGAATGTAGTATTTGCTTTTACTTATTATTCAGACACCTAATATTGAAAATGAGTATGCTCAAGACAGGAACAAGTAGGTGTTAATAATACTCTGAAAAGTAGAAAGAAAAACATAAGACCTTTGGCTTTTTACATCTTGCTCAAATGTGTTAGTAGTTTTTTTGCTGCTCTGTGTGGAATTCACATTTACTTACTGAAGAGTGCATGCTAGTAGACCTTCTCATTCCCATTGTATGAGGGCACAGCCAGTTCAGACAAAATGGCAGCCATGTCTGGACCACATTCCCCAGAATCATCTGGAGGAATGAACTGTTGCTCTCAGTCACCTGGGCACTTGTAGTAAGACAATTGGTCACATGAGTTTTTAAAAAGCAGGAACCAAAGATTTTTATGGAGGACAATAGTCAGATTTTCATTTACTAGACAGAGAAGGAGTGTAAAACTGAGGAATGTGTGAGTTTATTGAAACTTGTCAGTTTTAAAAGTATGGAAGTTTTGAAGAGTCTCAGAGAGAAGCTGAGTTCTGTGAAGAGTCTTGGAAAGAATCAGTTGTTTAATTCCATGCCGCTGTGATACCTGGGTATTGAAGAAGTCAGTCAGTTGCTTAGGTTTTGTTTTGGTGGTTGTTTTTGATTTACCCTGAGTTGTTAATAAATTCACTGTATTTCTAACTTTGTGGCTTTGCTTGTCTCTGTTGTTCTGGACCCACCTATTTTTAAAAATCCTGTTGCGACAAGCCCAATGGGTTTTCACATTTGCCATGCCCAAACTTGTCAATTAGAGTGACTAATCTTCAAATTTTCTCTTTTCTTCAGATGTGTGGGTGTTCTGCTTGTTTCTATTAGCTGCAGATAACTAAACTAAATTTGTATTAGATTTTGCTGTATTAAATTGTAATCGAAGTCACACTACAGTTGGATATCTGAACCGATTTTTGTTAGATTGTGTTTACAACACATAGTTATCTACCAAAATAGTCTTGTGTGAATAGTATATTTTTGTGGTTATGCTTATGGTTTCATTTTAAAGCCAATGTGCATTTTAAAACAAATGGATAATTCAAATGTAGGGGAGGAGGGCAATTGGAATTTCTAAACCATACCGCTTATAATTGCATAAAAATCTCATGTCTCACAGCCTTTTTTCTCCTCTACCCCTCTCTAAAATTCTCCTTTCTTCATTTTTTCTCATAGTGTTTTTCACAAAATGGGTCCAAATTCCAATAGGAGATTTTCATGTACATGAAACCTATTTAGCTATTGTCATTGATTTTTTTTCTTTACCGGTTACTTCCTGGGGCTTAATGTACTATTAATATTAGACAATGAAACAACTTAAACAGTCCTATACAAAACTATTCCCAGTGAAGTACTGTTTCAGATAATATCCTTAAGTTGTCTAATTTAAAGTGATATGGGGCATACCAGGCATATCAATATGGATGGTGATAAATCCTTTTTATATCCAGTACTATTTAGCCAAACAAGTAAGAAAAAAAGGAAAGGGACAGCAGATGGCTTGTTGAGTTCATCTGTATAGTTGCTCTGCTATGTCCAGTGAGCTCTATAGTTTTCAGAGTTCAAGTCAAGTTAGGTTACAAATCAAAATACTTTTTCGAAATATCCAGCAGTAGAAGGTTTAGCAGTCCTGGGTTTAGGATTAGTTTCATTAATGAATATATTCTCCAGGAGGTCTAGCTTTATATAAAAGATGTAGAATCTCATTCTCTGGATGTGAAAAGAAGCAGAGCACTGTGAGGGATTTCCATCTTCAACAGATCCAGAGCAGCAGTTCTTGCTTTGCATTCGAGGCAGAATCATAGCATGTATATCTTATCATGGAAGAGACCAGAGCTAAATTTGGAAGCACAAAGCTTGTGTTATTTTTGTATTTGAGTAAAGATTTCATTCCTTTTGTCTCTGGACTACAAGTATTAAACATTCACAAAGGCCCAGACAATGTCAATCCAGCAGACATCTTCAAAATGATCACAAGTGGAAGCTATGTTGAAGTGCCTTTTGAAATGAGAAATAGGAGGTACTTTTTTACCCAACAATAGTGGGAGTATGGAATACGCTTTCAAGATATATGATTGAAGCTGATATTTTGACTTCATTCAATAAACGAGTGGATGAGATCCTTGGTTCAATTAACTACTACCTACTGTAACAAACGGGCTAGATGAGATGAATGAGCCCTTCTGGTTTGCTTCTTATCTGTTTAATATCTGACTTAAAGCAATGCTTCTTATTATAGTTTTAGAGAGTTTAATAAAGTTTTAGATAAGATAAGATCAGATAAGATCACTTTATTGGCCATATATAATTTCTTGTATTAGGAATTTGTCTTTTATCATACCCCAACTTGCTCGCCCCAACTTTTTCTTCTTAGTTAGAAACCAACATTAGTTAAGATAATTTGTCTCTTTTGCAGTAAGCTTGATCCAAATTTGACAGTACAAATTAAAGTGACTAAACTGTAGAGATTTAGTCTGGGCTCAGGGATTACCATCCAAGTCATATTAAGTATGTGCTGTTAATAAATATTCCTTTTGTTTTTACTTTGTGCCACTTCATTGCTCTGCCATCTCAAAGGGAAAATTGTGTGATCGACATGATTACTGCCTATAGGGGGCATGTTCTTTAATATTTTTAAATTTGTATCATTGCATTATTTTTAATTTAAAGAACAACCCCCTATCTTTTATTAGTATATGTATACTGAAGGTTATAGTTTAAGCGTAGAGGTATTCGTTTTTTTTTGTTAAATTGATTATAAACTGTCATGCAACAGAATGGAATTTTTAATATGGCTGCAGATGGACGGCACATTGCAGCAGTGGTCAGCATTGCTACCTCACAGTGCTGGTTTCCTGGGTTGAATTCCTGACCTGGGGTGTTATCTGTTTTTTTTTAGTTTTGAATGTTTTCCAACGTTCGCATGGTTTTATGCCAGATTCTTCAGTTTACTCCCACTGTCCAAAGACATACTGCACAGTGAATTGACTTCTAGGGAAATTGACCCTGGTGTGATTGTGTGCATGTCTGTGTTTGTTCCTGTGTTGGACTGACATCCTGTTCAAGGTATATCCTACCTTGTGCCCATTGCATGGCAGGATAGGCTCCGGCTTCCCCACGACCTTGAATTGGATGAAGCTGTTAGAAAATGAATGGATGGACAAAGATCTGCAGGGCTCATTGGTAATTCCAAATAATTCTTTCAAACATATGTGGAATGTACATACATTCAGTAAAAAATGTAATTCTATATAAGCTTTGTTAGAAAGAATTCCAAAGGTTTATGCCAAAGTAAGATCAAAAGCTAGCGGTAAGGACAAAAAAAAAATATAATTAATGTTATTAAATACATATGAAATCATTGACAAGTGCAATGAAAATCTTTCTGTTTACATTAAATTCATGTATTAATATTTTCTATTTGATTTTTAAATGATGTATATTAATTAAAATATATTTAATTTAATAAAAAGATAACATTCTTTAGAGTTTGTAAGGTATAAATTGTACACTAAAGGGAAGCATGTGTGGTCAGCTGAAAGAAAAACAAAGTGATGAGCAAATAGATGAAAAACAGTGATTAGAGAATAAAACACCTGGGACAGTTTGCTAGACATGTTTAGCCTTAGGAAACGTGTGCATAGTGGAATTGTTTTTTTTAAAATATATATAAAAAGGCCCAAAGGGTAGAAATGAAATGACAACAGGAATTGTTTGTGCTCAGATAGCATAAATTCAACAAAAAAACTATCCATGTATAAACACCAATGTGTGTTTTGTTACCTGTTTTATTGGCTTACATAGGGTTACATTAAATGGTTTTAAGCACAAAGCATCACATGCACTATAATTTTCTTAATTATTGTGCACGAGGTCATTATAGATAACGTAGGCTTAAGCTTTAACTTTTCAGTTAAAGTCTTACTTTACTGTATATATTTTGGTTTAATACATTTACAAACACAACTTGAGCAGGATATTGGCAAAGGCAGAATTGGTAAAGGCTTTTTACTAATAAAAGATAGGGGGCATGTTCTTTAATATTTTTAAATTTGTATCATTGCATTATTTTTAATTTAAAGAACAACCCCCTATCTTTTATTAGTATATGTATACTGAAGGTTATAGTTTAAGCGTAGAGGTATTCGTTTTTTTTGTTAAATTGATTATAAACTGTCATGCAACAGAATGGAATTTTTAATATGGCTGCAGATGGACGGCACATTGCAGCAGTGGTCAGCATTGCTACCTCACAGTGCTGGTTTCCTGGGTTGAATTCCTGCCAGAAAAAGAGGGTGATCCACAGCCTGAGACGGGGAGATGGAGAGGAAGTGCTGGATGAGAGCGACAAAGTAGAGGCGGCCACCGCTTTCTACACGGAGCTCTTTTCAGAAAAGCAAACGGAGGTGGAGGCAGGCGATGCTTTTCTGGAGGGGCTGACGGCACGAGTACCGGAGGAGGTGAGGGAGGACTTGGAGGGTCCGATCACGGCCGAGGAGCTGAAGGCGGCGCTCTTGTCCATGGAGAATGGCAAGGTGCCGGGGCCGGACGGACTCCCCAAGGAATTCTACACCTGCTTCTGGGACACCCTGGCGGCAGATCTGGTGGAAGTGGTGCAGTACGACAGGGCTGCCCCCTTTCACCCCTTCTCTATGTTCTCTTCACAGAGCCCTTAGCAGAGGCGGTGAGACGGGACCCCGTCATCGACATCCTGGAGATACCGGGAGGCGCGGGGGAAACCCTGAAGATCTCCCAGTACGCCGACGACACGACGCTGTTCCTGAGGTCGGACAGGGGGTTGAGGAGGGCCCTCCAGGTCATGGAGCAATACTCCAGAGCCTCGGGGTCGAAGCTCAACTGCCGAAAGAGCAAACTGAAGTTTTTCGGACCCTGGAAGCACAGGACGACGGCGTCGGAGGGTCTCGAGCTCTGCACGGAGCCCCTCAGAATACTGGGGGTTTCCTTCCAGAGCCGGGACAACGAGACCAACAACTGGACTGAGAGGATCACCAAGGTGAACGCGAAGCTGGGTCTGTGGAAAACGCGGTCGCTGTCCTACACAGGGAAAGTGATGGTGTTGAAAGCAGACGTCCTGCCGGCTTTGGTTTACCTGGCGGTGGTGTACCCGCTGCCGGCCAGACTCAGACGGGCGCTGCAAGGGATGATCTTCGGCTTCGTCTGGGGCGGCAGGTACGAGTCCATCACGAGAAATCGGATGTGTCAGCCGGACGAGGAAGGGGGTCGAGATGTCCCACATTTCCCCCTGAAACTCGACTGCATCTTCTTCTGCAACCTCCGTCGGGCGCTGCGGGAACCCATCGGCCACAAGTACCAGTACTTTGTCAGGCTGTGGCTCTCCATCCCGATGAGGCACTTGGTCCAGTGGTCAAACACTGGGCCCAAGGCAGAGAGGCGACCGGAGTTCTACACCCACGCTGTCAAGTGGAGCAGGAGGTACGAGGCCACGAGACAGCCAGAGCTCTGCACCAACCACAGAGCTCTGTACAAAGAGGTGAGGGGGCACCTGGTCGCCAACGAAAGGCTGCGAGTTCCCAGACAAGTCTGGGAAAGAACGCAGCCGAAAGAACTGGACAACAAACTGAAGGACCTCAACTGGATGGCCGTTCACAAGAGACTGGCTACCAGAGAGGTCCTCTACAGACACTCGATTTCCAGGAATCCGCATTGCCCCCGGGACACGTGTTTCGTCGAGGAGACTCAGGAGCACGTGTTCTGGAGCTGCCCCTTCGCCAAGGTGGTGTGGGGCAGAATGGACAACACCATGCAATCCTGGGGACGGGTGCGGTGCTCAGTTACCAGTACATTCTGCTGGGGCTGGCACCTACCGGACTGGATAGGGGGACGCAGTTCCTGATGTGGCTGCTGCTGTCCCTCACAAAGAAAGGCCTGTGGGACGCGAGGAACAATCTCATCCGGCACAACATCGAGTTGGGAGCGAGGGAGCTGGAGGAGAGGATCCTGGCGGACCTCAGGAGGAGGATGAAGCGCGACGTTGCTTAATGGGGTTTCCCCACGGCAAAGGAGCGCTGGAAAGGCCTATGGACCCTGTACAGGGATTAATGGGTTACAGCAAGTGGTAGGGTTTGGAGGGACACTCATAATTACGCAAATCCGCCCACCCTTGCATGGATTGATAACAGACAATCACCGCCGTTCCGCCGTTGTTTGAATTTGTGGAGTGTTACTGTGTGAGATGTTTTCTTTTTGAGATGTGTTTTTTTTTCGGAATAAAGTCTATTTTATAAGAAAAAAAAATCTCTTGTTCTAATGCTCGGCCTTTTGGCTAAGATCAAGGTTCAAGTGGCACGCCCTCAGTTCCGAGGTCTTAGTCGGGGGGTCGGGAGGGTGGCGGAGGAGGCGACGGTGGAGGCGGCTGTTGGAGGCAGAGTCGACCGGAGGGAGGAGGACGGAGCGATGGCGGCGATTGGCGGAGTCTCGGCTTCGGCAGGTGGAGAGCGGTTGGGCAGAGAGGGACGGATGCGGAATTCTGTTTGTTTCGTATGGAAGGAGAGACCGGGAGCCGAAAGGATGAAGAGAGAGGAGTTTTCGGACATTGTGCTGTTCCAAGCGTTGGGCGTGGAGGTTCCGGATGTCTTTTGCTTTCAAGATTTTCCTGGGAAAGGTATTTTTGATGTATCTTTTATTTCTGAGAAAGTTTGTATGGAGAAGTGGAGTTTTTTACAAGCTCAGAAGGAGAACTTGCCTTTTGTTAATTTTGTTATAGAGCCATTGTTTGCCAGAGAACTAAGACCTTTGCCTGTTCATATGCATAATCTGTATGTACCAGAGTCTGAGCTTGTATGTTTTTTGAGAAGATTTGTGGACATTCAGGGGAATGGTGTAAAGGTTATGGACTCTCGGAATTTCTGGACGGGGAAAAGAAGGTACATGGTGCGCTTAAGGACTATCGCGACTGAGAAAGGTGGGTATGTTCACCCGCCAGCTTTCTTTATGATTGGTTCGAATGGAGGTCACCTGAATTACCCTGGGCAGCCATTTGTATGTCGGAATTGTGCAACTGAGGGTCATGTGGCAGCTGAATGCACTGTTATATGTTGCAGAAGGTGTGGTGAAAAAGGGCACAGGGCAGAGAAGTGTGCCAAGCCCTTATCTTGTAATTTGTGTGGCGAAGCCAGCCATGTGTAAAAGAACTGTTTTCAAAGATCAAGGAGCTATGCAGGTGCAGCTCGAGCCCGGTCGACTGCTGGAGAGTCTTTTGCAAGGAGGACGTGAGCAGCTCCAGGAGAACAGAGGTTTGTAAGTTTGGGGATGGGGGTTTGGTTTAATGTGCATAAGGGGTGGGAGTATGGAGATTAGTGGGGTTTGAGATTATGTAATAGTTTTAAACAGATTTGTGTTTTGTATGGATTTTGCTGTGTTATAATTTGTTGAAAATTGAATGGGAGGTGCTGTTAGTATTCAGAAGTATTTTTAGTTGACTGTTGAATGGAATTTTTGTGTTTAACAGAAGTGTGGGTTGATTTGACTTTGGTTGTTACTATGACTAATGTGTATTTGGGTTTGCGATGTGTTTTTGTGTATATTTGGAGTTTTTGGAATTTCTTTTGCATTTTGTAATAAAAAAAAAAATCTCTAGTTCTAATGCTCAGCCTTTTGGCTAAGATCAAGTTCAAGTGGCATGCCTGCAGTTCTTGTCTTTCCAAAGGTCTAGAAGGCGATCGAAGATCCTGAAGAGTGCTTGAGCTGGTATCACTCTAGGTTGAGCCTAGGGGGTTAAGGCCAAGCAGCAGCTGAGCTGGGTGGGATCCAGCAGCAACGTTCTCTCTCTCTGCTCTCTCCTCTCCTCTCCCCTCCCCCTTTCTCTCTCTCTCCTTCCTTGGCCTCTTGGCTGGGAGCAGGTACACGTGGCCTGCCCGCGGTGCTTGCTTTCTTCCTCGAGACAGGGAAGCACTTTCCGCTCTCCTCTCTCTCCTCCTGCGCCTGCACCTAGCTGGGCTTTGCCCACAAGGACAAAGGCCAGGGCTCCCTCGCTGCTCCTTTAGCTTGTTTTGCTCTCTCTCTTTCCCTCCTTTTTTCCCCTTTTCTCCTTTCCAGATGGTAGACAAGAGAACACTGATCCGGTTCCACTGGACCAAGAAGACGGAGCCGATGCCGACTGCAAAATCCTTTTTTATGACCTTCCTGCGAGGGATCCTGCAGTTGGTGGCCGGAGATCTCTACTGCCTCCAGGACAACAAGGCAGAGAGATACATGGAGGCCTACATGGCCACGGACGCCTCGTATGAAAAGGCAACGAGACTGATCAGAGAAAAAGGTAAGCACCCTGGTTTCTCTGATTTCAGGCCGGAGCCTATGAGGAAGACGAATCAGAGGACCATCACAGTTCACACATACAACCCCTACGTACCAACGGAACGGGTAACAGCGTACTTAGGGAGGTATGTAACTGTGGTGGGAAAACCGACAGAGATCAGGGACGAAGGCGTCTGGTACGGCAAACGCCAGTACCGAGTCCTCCTGAAAGAGGACCCAGAGGGCGTCGACGGTTTCCAGCACCCCCCGGCTCGCTTCAACATCGGAGCCGACAGGGGGTACCTTTACTACCCCAGGATGCCGGATTTCTGCAACAAGTGCAGCCAGTTCGGCCACAAGGCAAGCATGTGTGACATCGCCAGATGTCACAACTGCAACGAAAACGGGCACCTGGCAAAAACCTGCCGGGCAGCCAAAAGGTGCGATGGATGCGGAGCCGAGGGACACCTCCTTCGCCAATGCAAGGTAAGCAAACCTTCGTTTGCGCAGGTGGTGGAAGCTGGCTGGCAGAAACTGGTCTCCAGACAAAGGGAGAGAGGTGAGAACAAAGAACCCACACCTCCCCCGCAGAGAAACGAAACTGCCGAGGCCACACCCCCAGCCACACGGGTGCCACAAGATGGCCGCCAGGAAGATGGACAAAATGGTCAACTGGAGGAAGGGCCCTGGATAACTCCCAGCAAGAAGGGAAAGCGAAAGCGGGAGAAGAGAGCCATTGCGGATCCACCTTCGGAAGGACAGAAAAAAAGAGTGGTAAGGGAGAACCGTTTCCTCGTCCTAGAGGAAACGGAACTTTCTTCCTTCGAGGCCCAGGTACAACCGGAGGAGGCGCCCCAGGAAATGGAAACCCTCCCCCCTGAGGCCCAAAAACGACAAGGAACAACCCAGGAAATGGAACCCCCCTCCCCCGAGTCCCACAGACAACAGGAGGAGGCAGCTCAGGAAGAGGTAACCCCCTCCCCCGAGGCCCAGGGACAAAAGGAAGAGGCAGCACAGGAAGTCGGAACCCCCTCCCCCAAGGCCCAGGAACAACAGGAAGAGGCAGCCCAGGAATTGGAGCCCCCCTCCCCCGAGGCCCAGGAGCAACTGGAGTTCCCCAAAACTCCTAGAGAAAGGGAAGAAAGGAGCCTTCCCGAAGCGGTGGCGGAGAGTATCCTCGAGGAAGACGAGGATTACTTCGAAGCCGCCCTGGAGCTGGGACTGATGGTAGGGCTGGACCTGTCCAGCATGTTTACCTTTCAGTCCCCAGCGAGACCTGGAGGGAGCCCAGCATATTCCCCCCAGGACCCGAACGAGAGGAGTTACATCTAGGCTAAACAGTGCCCAGATGTAGACTCCCAAGTTTCTACTGTAAGCACAGAGAGGAGGTTTAACTTTCACTTGTTCAATCATGACTGTGAAACTTACCTTTCTAACAACTAACTTGAGAGGGCTGAGAGACCCGGTGAAAAGACGGGGAGTCTTTCATGATTTGGCCTCAAAGTCTTTCTCAGTTTGTTTCTTACAGGAGGTTCACCTGAAGGATGAAAGCGACAAGCTGACATTCACCAGGGAACGGACGAAGGGAGAATCATGCTGGAGCATAGGAGGGGTCCACTCTTACGGAGTGGGAATCCTCCTCGGAAACCCAGAGATGATGCTGGTTTCCTCCTTCTCAGTGGTGCAGGGCCGGATCCTGGTCGCAGACATCGACTGGAGGGGGCAGAAGTTGAGAGCAATTAACGTCTATGCTCCGACAGAACCCTCTATCCGGAAGGAAGTGTTTGCTGACCTGGCCAGCTGCTGCACCACCAACAGACAGGTGGTGCTCGGCGGGGACTTCAACATCGACCGGGAGAAGGGGAGCGACGCTAGCTCGGCAGAGCTGGAGTCGCTACTCAAGCAGTTTTCCCTGGTAGACGGCTTCAGACGGTGCCGCCCTAACGACGCCGGAACGACTTGGAAAAACTCCCGGGGAGTGTGCAGCCGCCTGGACTACATCTTCCTGCACACGACCTGCTCCCTGGAGTCGGCGACAGTGTCCCCGGCGTGGTATTCCGTCCATGAGTGCTTGACGGTGGTGGCTAACACCAGCCTGCTGGCATTCGGTCGTGGGTACTGGAAGCTGAACCGGGAGACACTGGAGGAAGACGACTTCAGGGCACTGTTCCGGAAAGACTACGTGAGCTGGGTGGATCTGAGAGACGGCTACAGTTCCGTGGTGGAATGGTGGGAGTCGGTGAAGGACAGGACCCGAACCCTGGCGCAGACGTACTGCAGACGGAAGGCGGCCAGGGAGAGGAAGGAAGCTGCATGACTCCAGAGACAACTCGAGGAGGAGTACAGCTTGGCTAACGGGGGAGGAGCCTTCAATTCAGCATGGGCACGGGACCTGAAGGAGAGGCTCCGCAAACTGCACACCGAGAAAGCCAAGGCTTTCCTGGTCAAGGCACAAAGGGAGCATTATTAAAATAATGAAACCTGTTCCTCCTATTTCTTCAATCAGGTCCGAGGAGCCCAGAAAAAGAGGGTGATCCACAGCCTGAGACGGGGAGATGGAGAGGAAGTGCTGGACGAGAGCGACAAAGTAGAAGCGGCCACCGCTTTCTACACGGAGCTCTTTTCAGAAAAGCAGACGGAGGTGGAGGCAGGCGATGCTTTTCTGGAAGGGCTGAAGGCACGAGTACCGGAGGAGGTGAGGGAGGACTTGAAGGGTCCGATCACGACCGAGGAGCTGAAAGCGGCGCTCTTGTCCATGGAGAATGGCAAGGTGCCAGGGCCGGACGGACTCCCCAAGGAATTCTACACCTGCTTCTGGGACACCCTGGCGGCAGATCTGGTGGAAGTGGCGCAGGAGATCTTCTGCCGGGGGAAACTCGGAGACACCATGAGGGAGGGCGTCATCTCCCTGCTCTTCAAGGGAGGAGACGCCGCCGACCTCAAAAACTGGAGGCCGATCATGATGCTCTGCTTGGACGTAAAGATTCTGTCCAAGCTCCTGACCGGCAGACTGAGAACCCCCCTCCCCCACATCATCCACAGCGACCAGACGTGTGGGGTGGAGGGGCGATCCGTCAGCTGGAACCTCCAGCTGACCAGAGACGCCATCGCCTGGGCCAAGGACCGGAACGTGCCCATGATGGTGGTCAGCCTGGACCAGGAGAAAGCCTTTGACAGAGTGAACCAAAGTTATCTGTTCAGGGTGCTGGAACGCTTCGGTTTCGGAGAGAGTTTCAGCCGCTGGATTCAGATTCTGTACTCCGACGTGGGCAGCAGAGTGAACGTGAACGGAAACCTGGGGGATTTCATTCCCCAGGAATCCAGAGTACGACAGGGCTGCCCCCTTTCACCCCTTCTCTATGTTCTCTTCACAGAGCCCTTAGCAGAGGCGGTGAGACGGGACCCTGTCATCGACGGCCTGGAGATACCAGGAGGCGGGGGGGAAACCCCGAAGATCTCCCAGTACGCCGACGACACGACACTGTTCCTGAGGAGGGCCCTGCAGGTCATGGAGCAATACTCCAGAGCCTCGGGGTCGAAGCTCAACCTCCGAAAGAGCAAACTGAAGTTCTTCGGGCCCTGGAAGCACAGGACGACGGCGCCGGAGGGTCTCGAGCTCTGCACAGAGCCCCTCAGAATACTGGGGGTTTCCTTCCAGAGCCAGGACAACGAGACAAACAACTGGACCGAAAGGATTGCCAGGGTGAATGCGAAGCTGGGTCTGTGGAAAACCCGGTCGCTGGCCTACACAGGGAAAGTGATGGTGTTGAAAGCAGACGTCCTGCCGGCTTTGGTTTACCTGGCGGTGGTGTACCCGCTGCTGGCCAGACTCATACGAGCGCTGCAAGAAATGGTCTTCGGCTTCGTCTGGGGCGGCAAGTACGAGTACATCACAAGAAACCGGATGTGTCAGCCGGTCGAGGAAGGGGGTAGAGATGTCCCACATTTCCCCCTGAAACTCGACTGTATCTTCTACTGCAACCTCTGTCGGGCGCTGCGGGAGCCCATCGGCCACAAGTACCAGTACTTTGTCAGGCTGTGGCTCTCCGTCCCGATGAGGCACTTGGTCCAGTTGTCAAACACTGGGCCCAAGGCAGAGAGGCGACCGAAGTTCTACACCCACGCTGTCAAGTGGAGCAGGAGGTACGAGGCCACGAGACAGCCAGAGCTCTGCACCAGCCACAGAGCTCTGTACAAAGAGGTGATGGGGCATCTGGTCGCCGACGAAAGGCTGCGAGTTCCCAGACAAGTCTGGGAAAGGATGCAGCCTAAAGAACTGGACAACTAACTGAAGGACCTCAACTGGATGGCCGTACACAAGAGACTGGCTACCAGAGAGGTCCTCTACAGACACTCGCTTACCAGGAACCCGCATTGCCCCCGGGACACGTGTTTCATCGAGGAGACTCAGAAGCACGTGTTCTGGAGCTGCCCCTTCGCCAAGGTGGTGTGGGGCAGAATGGACAACACCATGCAACTCCTGGGGATGGGTGCGGTGCTCAGTTACCAGTACATTCTGCTGGGGCTGGCACCTACCGGATTGGACAAGGGGACGCAGTTCCTGATGTGGGTGCTGCTGTCCCTCACAAAAAAAGGCCTGTGGGACACGAGGAACAATCTCATCCGGCACAACATCGAGTGGGGAGCGAGAGAGCTGGAGGAGAGGATCCTGGCGGACCTCAGGAGGAGGATGAAGTGCGACGTTGCTAAATGGGGTTTCCCCACGGCAAAGGAGCGCTGGAAAGGCCTATGTACAAGGATTAATGGTTAACAGCAAGTGGTAGGGTTTGGAGGGACTCTCATAATAGCGCAAATCCGCCCACCCTTGCAAGGATTGATAACGGACAATCACCGCCGTTCCGCCGTTGTTTTTACTACATGGAGTATTTATGAGTGAGATGTTTACTTTTGAGATGTTTTTTTTTTTGGAATAAAGTATATTGTATAAGAAAAAAAAATCTCTTGTTCTAATGCATTGACCAAGCAGTGGGCAACTGTATACTGTATGTTTATGTTCCAAAACTAATATTGTTTGTTATCCCAAGTTGTTTGAATCGCCACAATTCAAATAGAGAAAAAAGAGCTGACTGATAAGATTTAAGATGTGGCTGTCAATGTTGGATTAAAAAAGACATGTTGCCCGACATAAGTTGCATTGCTTGAAAAATAATTTTATTTTGAGAGACTGGATAAGTAATTCAAGTGTTTTTTTAACTTCCTGAAAAACAAGTAATAATTTAACAATATGTGCAAACGTTTTATGATATGCTACTGTTGTGAATGTCTGTGGAGTGTATGTTATTTGCCTGTCTGTCCTGGCTGTGCTTTCTCTCTCAATTCAATTCAATTCAAGGTGCTTTAACTTTAACTTGCTTTAAACTCCGCAAGTCTGAGTTCTGAGTTCTGAAGTCTGAGTTCTTGTGTCCGTCCTATTCGAATCCGAAAGTAATACAATATGTATCTTTATAGCAGGTGGTGTACAGCTTTTTAGTATAGATTACACTTTTCTAAAATGTTTTAAAAAAATAAAAACAATTACAATCTAATCTTTCCACGGGCTTCTAGATCTAATCTTTCCAGAGCGGCTTCTGAACTGTGAAAACATGTGTCTGTCTTTCCGTAGGGGGAAGGGAATCTGATCTGCAAGGCCCTTTGGCTACAAAAGTATAAAGAAGGCGCTCGCTCTCTCTCTCTGTCTCTCTTTCTTTTCATTTTTACATCCAATAATCAAAAATGACATAATAAACATTATAAACATAATACCAACCAAAAACATAGATAACAACCACAATACAAAATCAAATATATCAAACCATTAAAGCAAAACCGTTCTTCAATTAACAACAAATCTCAATATCTTGTACAAATTATTCGTAATACAAACCAAAAATAGCCCGCAAACTCTCTCAAATTCATCTAATTATCATAATCCCGCCCCTTATGCAAAACCAAACCCTCCTCCCATCCTAGTTTATCCTCTTTATCATAAACAAAATTCACCTCAATTTTCAACATAAAGCATTACACAAAATCAATACCTCAACACTCCATACTCAACAACGATAATTCACAGCCAGAACATGTAACTCCACATTCCTAAACAGACCTCATTTCCATAGCACCGCCCCTTATGCAAACCCAACATCCCTCACCTGTTCTCTCTCTCCGCTGGCGTTTGTAATCGTAATCTAATTTGTAATCACAGCCAGCACTCCCGCTGGCCGCCCACGTGTTATGCTCTTCGTTAATGTCTAAGCCGGAACACATCATTATATCTCATTTTCTATTTCTTTTTAAAAAAAATCGTTTGCCCATCTTAACAGTATTGTTGTTATTGTTTTTATCCTGTAAAGCGCTTTGAGGAGCCACCTTTAAAGGCGCCATATACAATACAGTTCATTACTATTACTATTGTTAATTTGCTGGACAGAGAGGTGAACATTATTACGCAGAAGACAAAGATAGCGATTTACGTTGCATTGTGCATTGTGCTGCTGTAATACAGTTTTAAATAATTAAAAGTCTAAACAGTATCAGCTTTATTTATGGGTTTTAAATAATGGCGATTTAAACACGATTTAAATCAATATAAATGTTTATATTGTAACGCCTAGGTGACTATTCATTGTTATTAAAATGACTTAAATTTGATCATGTTGTGATATTTAGAAATATAAATTTGTTTGGTGCGAGTGAAGTTTTATTTAATCTCTGAGCCAGGGAAACGTTTTATTTATTCAAAGATATGTTTGTTAAAAAAGAAAAGTCACGGCTTCAGCCGGATTCGAATACGCAACATGTGATGTAGGAGTCAGGAACCTAACCCACAGTGCCACCGGCAAGGTCATGTGCAGAGTGCTGAAAAAGCCCTACAGAAACATTATCAACAGACAATGTACAGCGTGTACTATTCTTGTGTTGTGGTACATGAATATAATTATATCGTTATTAATTTCTTAAGATACGTGATTCCATAATATGTTCCGTATAATACCGTATAATAAATACCGTATAGCGGTATTTTGCGTCAACACGCGTCACGATGCGCGAGGCCGTAGCCAATTACATCCGGTACGTCTCTGTGCCGCGCACTTTGAATGGCTGCATCTGTATGAAACAATTCCTGAAAGATTTGTGGAGTCACCCAAGACTTCTCATTTGACTGCCAATAAACAGACAAGAAGTTATCATTTTTATGCATAATGCCCTGGAGTGGAAGATCTGTACAGCATGCCTGGCTTTATCATATGACTGATCACATTACACACAGAATTAGTGTCACTTAGTCCTTCAAAATCTTAAATCCTGGTGTTTGTCTCCCTGCCTTTGAGATGTATGTCTGTGTGGATATTTCATTCCAGAACAAGCCCTTTATCTTTATTAAAGGCTTATTCCGGACAATATTTCTTCTTATTGATAAGCTTTATCAGCTTCTTGTGAAACACTTTTGCAGCCATGTGATCAGCTGAGGACACTTCCCCTGTCAACCTGATTTTATGGAGAGAATAGCACATCTTGCATGCAGTAAAGCTGTAATAGTCCCTTCACCACTTGTCGCTTGCAGAAAATGCTTGTATAAGCTCTTGTTTTTCTTGGATATGACTGGTCCATCAGTACTCTTTTATAGTATTCAGTACACTCCAGCTACAGGTTTAATGTATTTTCCATTTACACTATGGCTTCATCTCACACTTGATCTCACACTTGATTAGTTGTTTTTGTAGTGGCTGAAGCACTAGATGCTGTAGTTCATGAATCACATTATCTTTTAAACTGATGTTCCCTTGACTCATTCATGTGGTACCGCTATGCTACTTTGTTGTTGGACAGTCCTTCCCCTAAATCTTCTCATCAAGTGGTCTCACTTTTTTTCTCTCTTGTTTTTCTCAACACTAATACCAGCAGTCATCTTCCTCTTTGGGGGCTAAATTTCCTGAATTTTCTTTAAAAAATGTTTTAATGTTTCATGAAAGAGCTGTATACAGGACTGTGGGTAAACAAAGACAAAACTGCATGGTATATCCACGTGACTTCATCTTGCAAATGATCAAATCTGCAAACGTTAAATCTGTGAATGTTTAAACCTTACTGAAAATGTACAGAATATGAAATCAGCACATTCTAATTTGTCTTGCAAAACTAAAGTAATAGCAATAATATATGTGAACAAATAAGTAATTACCTAATGTAAATGTATTTATAGATGTTACGATATGTACAGTATACAGGTTACTAATAAGTCCCTATTTGACATACTGTATAAATGTTCAGCTGTAGTAATGAACTGCAGAACTAATGTACTTTGTGCCACAGAGGATCAAACATTCACAGCTTCAGCCAGCATAGTAGTTCAGAACAATTTTATGTTTATTGTAATAAATTCTCCATGTACAGTGGATGATATGGTTAATTTTTGAACCTTCAGTATAAGAGATAAATCATATGAGCCATCTTTAATTTTTAATATTATGGAATAATTGCCAGCTACCAGGCAGAGCTGAAAAAGGCTCAACAGGAGAAGGCCACCATCTTCAAGCTCCAGTACAGGTTGAGAAGAGCAGAGCTGGAAGTCAAAGAAAATAGGGAACAAATAGAAATCTGCAGTCTCAACTCAGCCAGGCCCTTGTTAAGTAAAAAAAACAACAACATGGGATAGAAGGAAGGGATAGGGGGGTTTATTTTGTTTTGACCTCATTTTCTATAAGTTAATACTGTCTATTTAAAAAAAATACAAAAAGAAAAAGGTATCCCTTAAGGAATTTACTATGCAGATGACCGGGTGCCACAGTGCATTACCCCTTCTTCCTTTGTTTTTTGTCCTTCCTTTCTGTCCCTCTGTTCCAGGTCTGCTTCAGCATGTTCAGCACCTCCACACTCTAATATGTCACCTCTGACTGTGCAGTAATTCATTGGTGTCTAGGAACACAGTGTGTTGTTCAATCTTTGATGATTGTCACCTGCCATGCTGTATGTGCTACAGAGTCAGAGAACTTTAAAGGGAAAGGAAAACAAATACAAAAGAGGGGAATAAAACAACATACCTGACAAACATCCTGGCTATTATGTGCAAAAATCCAAGTAAAAATTAGCCCCCTTGCCACTGCCCTACATGGTTTTGTCAAAAGAGGCTTTTCAGTACATAGTTCTGTTATCCCAGTTTAAGAAACTATCTAAATAAAAAGAATTCTGAGAGTTATAATGCCTTTAATGGAAGCTAACAAAGTTATACATTAGTGTTAGTTATCACTATCACATGGAATATTTTAAGAAACTCATTAAAATATTGAGTGCTGTCTTGTTAAGAAATAAGTTATCACCCGATGTACTAAAGGTTGATAAATCTTTAATTTTAAAATCTTACCAGATAATCAAATATGCTGTAAGCAAACTCGGTTAAACATGGTTATGATCATATGTAAAATTTGTAACAGGCCAAGTTACATACAGAATGTATTACATTCTACTCACCTTCAAAGTAGTACTGCAGTATCAAGACAGCTATCTAAAATATTCAGGAAGAAAAATATCTCCAGAAGACTAAAAGCATCACTCTTATCACACATGGCAGATTTGTAGGTAGGTATGAGCTATCCACTCATAACTAACTTGTTTGAAGTTACAGGCTTCATGTAAGAGGTTGACTTATGCAGGATGTAGACATCACACTCGACTGTATACAAGAATTTTCAAGATGACCTATTTTTGCTCCCCTTTCCTTAAGGAAAGTATTGCTAAAGTACAGATGCAGCCATTCAAAGTGCACGGTACAGACACGTACCGGAGGTAATTGGCTACGGCGTCGTGCATTGTGACGCGCGATGACGCAAAATACCGCGGTGCGTGATTGGTTGACCGACAGGGGCACTCGTGGTCCGTTGGTCTGTCGTAGAAAGACTTTCTGTAAACGTCTTTGCTGTGCCCGTTGTAGATATTGAATTTTACCACTGAAGGGAAATCTTAGTAGCTGAGCATAAAAAGAATAGGAGCATACTGTAACGCGTGTGAAGGCCATAAACGATATTAATTTTGGAACGTAAACATACAGTATATAGCTGGTCTTGGTACTTTAAAGAAAAAAATACACACCAGTATTCCATTTCTCCCTAAACATTGTAAGCTTCCAAGTCTTTTACTAACGTGATACCGGAGTCAACAAGCATACTTTTAGAATTTGGAGGAATATAATATGGAATCGCGTATCTCAAGAATTTAATAACGGTATGATTATATCCGTGTACTGCGGCAGGGCTGTGTAGGGCTGTTTCGCCTGCCTCTTACGCGAGCTGTCTTGTAGCCTACTGGTCTAGGTGCGTGACTACCAACTGGCAGGTTGTGTGTTCGAATCCAGCTGGTGCTGGACCTTTCATTTTTATTTATTTATTTTTTAATCGCGTAACATAAACATATTACCGTATGCAAACTGTACTGTATACAGTATGTATATGTATATTTAATGTCTTAACTGTGCCCGTTTAAGTATTGAATATTCATATCTAATTATTTTTAACTTGATTTACAGTATTTGAGAGGTATGTCTTAACACCGATACTACAGTGCTTAAGTACTGCTCACATATATGTTTCTAGGTTTATATTATGCATTTCATACAGTCAAATTACTTTTGAGCAACTAATAAGAAGCACGAAACGGTATGCGTTTTACTTTCGTTTTGTGCTGGGACCCGTGGATTGATTAGAGATATCAAGTACATACAAGTCATTTTTTAAATGTTGTAGTTCGTCTTGAAAAAATGTTACGAGTACATCATCTATCAACAATTACACAGGTTCTGTTTCCATATTGCGGATTTTGGTTACGTAATATTATTTTCTAGATTTCATGTTGTGAATATGATGGGATGTCTGATGGGATGTTTCTAAAAATCCATCCTCTGTAAAACGTCTTCTCTAGTTGTCCTGCATATGTATTCGCTAATGAAGCTGTGTGTTCTGAGCCTGGATCTCTACATTTCTGTATGAACCAGCTTAGAGGGCTAAAGACAGCTTGTGTTTAAATTGAGTGTAAGGCAATTTATGCTTCTAAAGTCATGGTCAGCATTTATTTTTGTACTGTGCTGTAAACTTGTTCTGTGCCAAGTCACATTATTTTATAGCGTTTTTATAGCGTTATCAAATACGGTGTTACTGTAGTCTACTGAGTCCCATGTCACATGGTCTGTGATTGAAACCTGTAAAACCGGTTTAATTCGTCACAGCCAGCACTCTTCAGGTGTGAGGGTCTTCTGCTCAGAATGAAACGCTAAAATGTTTGTGTGTATTCTAATGGTAGTGGGGGCAGGGTGTGTGGGAACAGGTTTGGTTGAAATTGCATTGGAGATCTATGTTCTTCACACCTGAAACATTTTCTCTAAAAGCATTTTCTTCGCAGTTTAACCGATCTTGTTACAGCATGTTACAGTTTACTATTATTAACCATATTAATTTTAAGTGCTTAATGTAGAATCTTGTAAAAATATATTTTCATTGTTCAAATATACATTAAGTCTGACTATCATATAATAAGTTAAATACAAAACTAAAGAAAAAATAGGGTAAAATATAATTCAAAATATTTTGCTAACAATGTTAACTGTTTATGAATAATAAAATTTATTAACTAAGGAGTAGGATGGCACAGTATGTTTTTTGTTTTGTTTCTTTTTCATAAATACAACAGTAGTACCTGATGTCTCAGTGGCTTTCAAAATTACTACGGTGAGGTGCGCTGACAGCTGTGTGGTGTGGCGCAGTTGTGGCCTGGCACGGTGAGGTGCGCTTGCAGCTATGTGACGCAGTGGTGGCCTGGCACGGTGAGGTGCGCTGGCAGCTGTGTGATGCAGTGGTGGTCGGGTACCGACCACGCACTTCACCGTGCCAGGCCACAACTGCCCCACACCGCACAGCTGTCAGCGCACCTCACCGTAGAGACGGGGTGCTTCTGTCGCCCCAGCTTCCAAAGAGCGAAGGGTAAGCAAATACAGCAGACTTCATCTGAAATACGCGATTACAGCGCATATTACAAGGTATTATTGCCGTTTTGAATTTTAAATTCAATTATAATTATTTCTTCGTAGCCTGTTCTTCAAGAAAACACCACACGGGTGAAACGATCTACCACCAGGACAGTAAAAAAGAAAGCGGTAAGACGGAAAAAAAGAAAAGTTTATTTTGACTTCTGTTCCGCGACTGATGAATACTACTGTGTGACTTTATTTCTTACATGAATTATGTTATTTTGCCACAGGCCGTGGGTCTCTGCTCTCGGCCACTGGCCAGGGTGCCAACCTGTAGAAGCAGCACCTGTATGGAGACATTTCAGCAGCAGCGGGAGCAGTACGATGCATTACTGGGGAGGATTGGGAGGCTAGAGACACTCCTGAAAATGCAGAGGAAGGAGACAGTATGTTCCAGCAGTCAAACAGTTGAGCAGCTGTCTCCCGAAAAGTGCCTCTCCCCGCCGCGCAGGTTGCAATGCCTGGCAGAAGCTCTGCCCCCCGCAGAGCACACACCGCCTCAGGACACTCCATCCCGGCCTCTCAGTTCACCACCGTGCAGGAATCTGTTGATGCTGTCCCCGCCGTCTATCTCCCCCCAGGAAGCACAGCGGAATTCACAGATGCCAGTGGGACGAATAATTCTCCCAGATGTCCAACTGCTACCCATCACCCAGGAGATGGAGGGGGGGTTGTACTTGCAGTGCATCGGCATAGACGGGAAGGCAAGAGCCGACCGCTATGCCGCCCTCGTGTTTCAAAATCTTGTGACTATTGAAATTTACTGGGGGTGGACCACATCTGTAAATTGCGATGGGTCCAGAGGCAAAAGTGTCTTGCCTTGCAGTCTCCGGGAAACCATTAGTACGATGCTGAATCGGAGATTCTCAACCCTTGCTGCGTACGACTGGAAAAGAATTCGTGATCGGATCAACGAAATGCTTTGTAGGAGGAGGCGGTCTTTTCCTCTTGTCTAACAGTCTGTCCACAAACAAAACATTCCTGTTAGATAAGAGGAATTGAAAAAAAAACAATTTTGTCAAGAAAACCGGTGTGTGTGTCTCTCCCTGCTGGATGTCCCTCTCACAAACTGCTGAATGAATAAAATAATTTTATTGAAAACGAGTTTGCGATTGTCTGGTCTTTAAATTCTTGAGATACGTGATTCCATATTATATTCCCTTTTAATCAAATTCTAAAAGTATGCTTGTTGACTCCGGTATCGCGTTAGTTAAAGACTTCGATGCTTAAAATGTTTAGGGAGAAATGGAATACTGGTGTGTATGTTTTCTTTAAAGTACCGAGACCAGCCATATACTGTATGTTTAAGTTCCAAAATTAATATCGTTTATGGACTTCACACGCGTTGCAGTATGCTCAGGCACTAAGTAAAAGGAGATGCTTCGTATTGCTTGACTAATTTTAAAAACTAAGTTATAAATGCAGACGCTCCCTCGGTGCGCTGCTCTGGTGCGTTGGCTCTTACACAGTGCCTGTCTGCCGTAAGTGTTTCAATATACATACCCAACACTGCTTGTACCCATCTGTCATGCAAATAAAACACCTTGAATTGAATTGAATTGAGGGGAGAAGGGGGGAATACTAAAGCCAATACTGGCTCAATGGGCTTTGACGTGCTAATGCGTTGGTTTAACAGTCCGGGTGTGGCAGGCTTCCAATGTCAACTCGACTCGATTGGAAGACAATGAACGTATTTTAGCCCTAAATGAATTAATAGCAAACATGGTTTACATAAAATACATTTTTCCAAGAAAGTTTATAATAATACGATCTATAGTTGAAATCTGAGCCTACTTTAAAAATAAAGGAAAAGCATTTTCAGAGAGCAATCACGCTGTGTTTATGTAGAAAAAGCGATTAGGTTTATGAGCAATCTAATTACCTATTCGCTTAAAATGCTATATAAAATAAAGAGATGAATGATCAGTGTCGCAGTTTAAATGATGTGAGTCAGGAAACTAACACAGCATCGCCGGATTTAATAACGCAATAAAAATGCTATAAAATAATGTGACTAGGCACAGAAAACGTTTACAGCACAGTACAATAATAAATACTGACCATGACTTTAGAAGCATAAATTACCTTACACTCAATTTAAACACAAGCTGTCTTTCTGTATGAACCTCTAAGCTGGTTCGTACAGAAAATGTAGAAATTCATTAGCCTGATTATGATTAAAAAACACATAATTAAACACGCATTTGCGATTTAAATCAGAACACTATTTAAATCAATATAAATGTTTATATTGTAACGCATACTGTCCAGCCTCCATTTCTCTATAAAAATTTACTGAAATATAAAAGTCGATTGATTGTCCATAATATCGCTTACCTATTTTTTCGAAGAAATGTTTGTTAAAAGAAAAGTCCAGCACCAGCTGGATTCGAACACACAACCTGCCAGTTGGTAGTCACGCACCTAGACCAGCAGGCTACAAGACAGCTCACATGAACAGGCAGGCGAAACACCCCTACATAGCTCTGCCGCAGTACACGGATATAATCATACCGTTATTAAATTCTTGAGATACGCGATTCCATATTATATTCCCTTTTAATCAAATTCTAAAAGTATGCTTGTTGACTCCGGTATCATGTTAGTTAAAGACTTGGAAGCTTACAATGTTTAGGGAGAAATGGAATACCGGTGTGTATTTTTCCTTGTGATATTTTAAGCTCTAGTTGAATGATAGGTGTCGCATTTTAAATCATTTTCGTAGTTAGAAATTATGAAACGCCCTGTTAAAAGCAAGGAAGTTTTTATGCCCGTTGAAGTAAAACAAAATGCCTGACAAAGTATGGCTTGGACAGATTCCAAGTGCTTGTACAAATGTGCTAAAGAAATTATACTTTGAGTATACAGCTTGTCCAAAGTCATCCATTATTAATACTATTAGTAATATCTTCAGTAAAGGCTTTGATGCATAAATATTTCTGATAAAGGTAGGTTGTGTACTTTTGTCCAACTGAGCAATCTTGCTTTCATAAAATATACCAACATTTCAATGACTGATGATTAACATGCTGTAATACACAGTTCAAAATTAAAGGCTCAAATGCTGTACATGAGAGGTTAAGCTCCCCCTGGCAGTTTTACAAGGCGACGCCGGATAGTTAGTCACGTGACACACGTGAACTGTGTGATACCGCGACACGTCCACCGGGGTATGCCGCGATATACCTCACCCATTTTGAATGGCTGCATCTGTAAATCTTCAATGTAAAATAATGAAAGGATTTAGTTTGTGAGTGAATCAATTTAATTTTATTATGGCATGATCCATGTAGCAGTTTGTAATTAAATTTTTCTCCTAAAGGTTACAACCTAAATGAAGATGATGGTAGATGTATTAGTTTTTACAGATGTGTTAGGTGAAATTTTATTTAGTTGCAATGCATAATACATGGCAAAAAAAACAATGCAGTACTGATGTAGAAACTTTTTAAATTCACCCCTGATAATTAGGTGTTTTTGTGTGGAAATAAAATGAGCTCTGAAGAAACAAAATATTTGACAATTGACAAAAAATGAACATGTTTACAGACTACTGGTTTAAGATAATAATGTCTATTTATAATTACTGTGGGATTTGTCTTTCATTTCATAACACATCTACTATGTTTGTATTTCAAACCCTACAATATGTAATAAGGACAGGAGCTCCTCTGTAGGATTGCCCTGGATTTTACTTTAGAAATATAACGCCAGGTTAAATTTTTCATGGTTCCCCTTGTTTATTTTCTCTATTGAGAACTAATGGATCAGACATTTAAGGGGATAATAGTCTGTTGTTTGATATGTATCAGTTTAGATTTGTTACATTCAGAGTTGATTCTTTGCTTTCAAAAACTGCTTTATTGTATCAGAGAGTACATGTAGGCTCAAACTGTAAACACCATTTTTGTTCATAGCATTTAGCTATATCTGACTTCAATAAATACCTGCAATTGCAATTCAACCAAGATGTCTTTTCTGCAAAAATAGGTTGCTTAATATGTTTATGCACTTTCCTATTTGGTGCATAACCTATTATACGATTCTGGTCCATTTTCTGTTGTTTATGCTTAAATTAATATTAGTCAAGGAATTTATCTTGAAAATATATGAAAGCTACATCACTCTCAGCAGCACTCATTTGCATTCTCCACAATATTGTTTGTAATTGGCTTTTATAAGTACTTTAAGGAGATGTTTTATCAGAAATATGAGCATAGCAAATTAGGTAATTAAGGAAAACCAGAAAGCATCATGCAAAACACATCTAATGAAATACAGCTACTTTCCTTCAAAACCGGAATAAAAAGATTTTTACTTTGCAGCATTCTTTACTAATGTGAGGTCAAGACAAAAGATACATAAAAAAATTGGAGTCTTTGCTTCCCCTTTCTTTCTCTGTTCCTGACAGGTAAGGCTTTAAATGGCACATACTAATATCTCTTGACTTATCAGATGTTGGCTGGAAAGTATGTCAGTCATGAGTTAAACACATCCAAAGACATTGCAGTAGACCTATAAACACATCCTTGCTATAGGACATTAGGGGATAATCTGAGCTTCTCCTGTCATGTAAGTGCTTCCTTCTTATTATGATGGTAAGCAGTGGAAAGACAAGGTAGTCTCTTCTGACAGTAACATGTTTTGTTGGGATCCCAGATGACAGTAAGGCAGCTAGATTATCTGGAAGATATCAAATGTTCAATGCGAACCTCCAAACCCTTATATGTACCTTTTCTGCAGGCATTCATGTTATTCTGTAAGCATGAAATTGTTCAATAACTGTTAATGAATTTCAAACAATCATGAAACTGCTACTGACTGTGAAAGCTGAGAATGGACAAATAAATGCTTCATCAATCATGTCCAATTTTGTGCACTAAGATTAATGAAACAAAGCTCATACACAATCAAGATTTAAAGTTACATTCTGTGCTGTATGCATTAAAGACTTTGAAAAGTTCTCTAAATTAAAGTGCATAGTATTTTTTATTATTCATCTGATTCTAACCTTATTAATAGACAGTTCTGAAATATTTTAAATGCCCTTTTCTAGAAATTGTATATTAGAGAAACATACTCCCACTTTCTGTTTAAATCCCAAACTCTCAAACAGCAAATCACATAATATAGATCATTGCAGAGAAGCTTGCATGCATATTTTAATTAGTCCAGTCAGCAACAAAAGATACTGGCTGTTTGTATTGTACTTATAATTTAGGTATGCAAATCGCTACCAGTGGTCTTATTTGAAGAACATTAGTGTCCTTATTGGTTTAAAAATCATTTCTGCACTAGGAAAACTGTTGAAGTGGAAAACCAGTCCAACTATAATGTTAGATTTTTCCTTCTTTAGTCCATTCTCAGTCTGCATGAATCATGGTGTCTGTAGCATAACTGTTTTCTACCAATATGTGCATATTGTACCTGATAGGCAGTGGATTTTCATTCTGCATGAAGAATACATAATTTTCTTCCTTCTGATGTACTGTACATATCATGCCACAACCAGTAAAATCAAATCTGTATACCTAGCACATTTAAACAAACCTCACTGTTACATACCATGTATCAAATAAAGTTGTACTTTATCATTCAAGGGTTTAAAACAAAAATAAACTGCAAGATGGGCTTGTAAATTAAGTCAGTGAAAGATTATATAACATACATAGAATATCATGTTAAATAGTATTCTTATAACAAAATATAAGCTTCGGATAAAAGAATATTTATATTTAACCATGGGATTGAACACCATATTAATCATAGAAGATGGGGTCTCTGAAAAGCATTTGTAACCTTTATGATGTGATTTTGTCTCTCAGTTTTACACAATAAAAAACACACCAAATAAAATAAACGCAATAATATAAATATACAAACATATTTGGATGCTTGTAGACACCTATACTAAAATGAATAAGAATAAGATACCAAATGTGGTCTACTTCCTACCAACATCTGTTATCTCAAAACCTGTTTTGCAAAGCCTTTCCACTCAATAAAATATTTAATACATATCACAGGAAAAGGAACATAAACAGAGTAAAACTTAAACAAATACAAAATTTTCCTTTCAAACAAAAAATAAGAATAAAAAAGCTATTAAAATGCAAGGCTATTAGGAAATGAGATGGCATTTTATATTTTTAAGTGCTAGGATTAAGCTCACTGTTTGAGCTGTGGATTTTGCTTGCAGTCTACAACTTATATTTAAAGGTTACAGATTTAGGCAGATCTTAAATCCATTCTTTTATTTCTGTATACTGGAATCCTCTGTAAATGTATGATGATGTATGCAATGCATGAAAACAATACAGACTGAAGGAACCAGAATGTCACATATTTTATGTTAAGCCATTGATATAATCAGTCTGCATTTTCTTCTTATTACAAATTGTCAGAAAATAATTACTTTATTTTTTCTGTATACAGTAACTCTGTGTGAAAATCTCAGAAGATTTCCTCCAAGATTTACAGCTATTAAAGGTAGAAACAAATGTAAAAGGGCAGTGAGTATTCAGAGAAGACTTTAAAATGACTCTTTCTTTAAGTGTAAAAATACTACAGGATAATGTCTTGAGTTCTTTTATGTATTTTCTTTTCTTTTTTTGCACACATCTGAAGCTTGTAACATTGCCATAGCCAAAATGTAATGGTAGTGTGCTCTCTGAAGGCACCAGTTCTGTAGGGTTTGGGCATTTACTGGGACAATTATTAATTGTAGCAGTAAATCCAAAGTTGATTCTTTTGATGGCTTTAGAATCCAACCATGCGACATAACTCAAACAACGTACACACACAGGTACTAATACACAACGATACATTTATTAATACATAGAATATGCATATAAACCTAACAGATCTTATCGAGAGGGTTATCAGAATAAAAAAGGTACATATTCAATCAGTTACAAAGAGTTACATATATCAAGAGGACATACGTTCAGTATATCATCCATTTAGACCGTTTCATAAATGAACTTGGTTATAACTCCTACATTAGATACTCGAAACAAGTACATAACTCTTAGGAATTAAATTGATATCAACTGGTTGGGATAACAATTGAATTCTCGATTTGTAATGCATTGAAGTTGAATACTCATCCAATCTCTGGGGATTCAGATCTCCTGCGGACTCAAAGAAACAGTTGCAGGCTTGTTGCTGTCCAATCCGCGCTCTCTGGCTCGGTGCCAGGCTATGCTGTGCGGCTTTAACTAGCAAAGTTTATGCACAGGAGAAAATATGACTGTGGGACCCAGCAAGTCAGGAAGAGGACCGGTTCGTTCCTGATGAAGTGCTAGTTCTGAATAGTGATTCAGCTGTCCACAGTTCCGACCTGTTCACGAGGCCTGCTGCTGGTGCTAACCTCGGGTGGATCCTCTGGTTACTCTCTGGCAACCTCCGCTCTAGACTCTTTGAACAAAGGAAAGTTCTGGCACTCGGACATACTGGCCATTCCGTGGTTGTCCGGGCTGAGTCTCAGGATGGTCAGGAGGCGCGCTGTGAGAATCTCCTGCCCTTGGGAGCCTTCTGCTCCTGGGCCGTCCTGCCCTGGAATTCTCCTTTGAATTCCCTTTAGAAAAGTCCACAGAATTCTCCAGAATTCTCACTGAATCTCTTCTGAATCTTGAATCTCTCAGGCTCTCTCTGTTGCCTGTTTTTACCTGGAGGAACTTCAGCTCGTTGATTGGCTGAAAGTTCCATGGGCATCAGAGTCCCACATGGGTTACTCAGCCCTACCAGTCCCTGATTGGTTGATCAAGGTGAGATATAAGTCACTTACTCCTGACACTTAGTTATGCAGTCCAGATGTCCATCTGGCACTCCCTAGACAGATAGGCGCCAATGGATGACCATTGATCATGATAGCCAGGCTTAGCTAAGTGCATCCCCCTTTGGGAGCTGTCCTAGGAAACCTTATCAAAGGAACCTTAAATCAGCCTGCATGAATAGTTTCTCTGTGGCTGCACCACAGAGATGAACAGAGAGATGGGCTCTTTGAGAAAGCTCAGAACACTTAATTCTTTCTTATTAATAAGCCTCGCCGCTACAAGCTTCAGTGATGATTTTCAGTGTATGAAGAAATATGTGCTACTAGTTTTGTCCACTGTGTTATTTAGGGGCATAACCAATAACTGGGTTCATTGACCTCCAATTAACATTGAGGAAGTCCAACTTATTTAATCCTTCTGACCATGTCACCCTAACTCCCAAGGTAGAATTAAATGGCAAGGCTTTTAAAAGAGAAAATCAACCTTCCAACTTCACAAGCCTAGCTTAAAAATGGATTAACGGATATGAGAATCACTGGCACAGAATGTCAGTTGAAATTAAAAAGGGTTTCTATAGCAAATCTATTTTAACACACAATGTGGCTTTTAGGAAATTGTATTGTCAATTTTAATCTTGCACTTTTGAAGGTACAAAAATAATGCTCTTGTTAATGAATATTCTTATTACTATCTTTAATGAAAGTTTGGGCACTCACAGACAGTGATATTGTCTCATTTTTTCCACATGACTGTATTATTGTATTTTTCTTGTAAACATTTTTTTTTTCTTTTTGATTATGCGGATCAGTTTCTGCATGATCCAAAAGTCCATGCTAATACATAATGCTGGATCATTCATGAATGATCTCTATGTCACATCACAGCATTCATGTCATTTACAGACAATATATGTCTGTATATTGGAAATATAAGAAAGTCTGAATGCCTTTGTGGCATATGGAATTTAAGGACTTTTAGCTGTAGAATGACCTGTCCGATTAAGTAATGACAGCCTTATAGCAAAGTTTAAGAAAAACTGATTTAGTTTTTGTTAATCTTGGGTTATAATTCTCTAGCTCTACTGATGCTCACACTCTCTCATTCTTTATCTGTCTACTTTCAGTCTCAAATTATACCTTCAAAAAGGTTATAATTTAAAATGATTTATAGTGTTGTTTTTAAATTTTCATTTTATATTAGGAAAACAATTCCTATTATCTCCTACATTTCCTAATAGCATAAGAAAAGTTATAAAAGAGTAAGCCATCTTGCCTATATGATAATTAATAGTTGATAATTCAAACAATTATTGAAAGAAGTAGGGTCTCAATTTCAACAACATGGATTAGCTTGTTTTATTCTTTCACAATTTGAGCAAATAAATGTAGTGATTCATAGCCGTTCAGGGACGCCAAATAAGTAACGTTGCCATAGCCAAAATGTAATGTAGTGGCTCTCTGAAGGCACCAGTTCTTTAGGGTTTGGGCGTTTACTGAGACAATTATTAATTGTAGCAGTAAATCACAAAGTTAATTCTTTTAATGGCTTTAGAGTCCAACCATGCGAGATAACTCAAACAACGCACACACACAGGTACTAATACACGAGGATACATTTATTAATACATAGAATATGCCTTAAACCTAACAGATCTTATCGAGAGGGTTATCAGAATACAAAAGGTATATATTCAGTCAGTTAAAAAGTGTTAAACATATCAAGAGGACATACGTTCAGTATATCATTCATTTAGACCGTTTCGTAAATGAACTTGGTTATAACTTCTACATTAGATACTCGAAACAAGTACATAACTCTTAGGAATTAAATTGATATCAACTGGTTGGGATAATAATTGAATTCTCGAGCTGTAATGCATTGAAGTTGAATACTCATCCAATCTCTGGGGATTCAGATCTCCTGCGGGCACAAAGAAACAGTTGCAGGCTGTTGCTGTCCAAGCGGCGCTCTCTGGCTCCGTGCCAGGCTGTGCTGTGCGGCTTGCGACGGTGCGCTGCTGATGCTCACTGGCCTGCTAGTTAAGTTTGTGCACAGGAGAAAAGATGACTGTGGGTCCCAGCAAGTCAGGAAGAGGACCGGTTCGTTCCTGATGAAGAGCTAGTTCTGAATAGTAATTCAGCTGTCCACAGTTCCGACCTGTTCACGAGGCCTGCTGCTGGTTACTCTCTGGCAACCTCCACTTTAGACTCTTAGAACAAAGGAAAGTTCTGGCACTCGGACACACTGGCCGTTCCGTGGTTGTCCGGGCTGAGTCTCAGGATGGTCAGGAGGCGCGCTGCGAGAATGTCCTGCCCTTAAGAGCCTTTTGAATTCCCTTTAGAATTGTTGAATCTGAATCTGAATCTGAATCTGAATCTCTCAGGCTCTCTCTGTTGCCTGTTTTTACCTGGAGGAACTTCAGCTCATTGATTGGCTGAAAGTTCCATGGGCATCAGAGTCCCACGTGGGTTTCTCGGCCCTACCAGTCCCTGATTGGTTGATCAAGGTGAGATATGAGTCACTTAGTCCTGACACTTAGTAATGCAGTCCAGATGTCCAACTGGCACTCCCTAGACAGATAGGCGCCAATGGATGACCATTGATCAGGATAGCCAGGCTTAGCTAAGTGCATCCCCCTTTGGGAGTTTGTTTCTTATCACAAGAAAACATCTTAAATCAGCTTGCATGAATTCTTTCTCTGTGGCTGCACCACAGAGATGAACAGAGAAATGGGGCCTCATTTGGGAAGGCTCAGAA
Organism: Lepisosteus oculatus; assembly: GCF_040954835.1. Lineage (NCBI taxonomy): Eukaryota > Metazoa > Chordata > Actinopteri > Semionotiformes > Lepisosteidae > Lepisosteus > Lepisosteus oculatus. The sequence goes on along the minus strand of NC_090696.1, from coordinate 38,942,768 downwards.
CACTTAATTCTTTCTTATTAATAAGCCTTGCCGCTACATAAACATCTCCTGTTCTCAGATTCAAATGTGTTACCACATGGTTTACACAGACCTGTGCAACTGTTGTGTTTAACTGTGAAGTTCACTGGATTCACTCTGTCATTGCCTAAAACACATTGAGTTTGAGACTTTAGTTTGAGACTAACAAGTTCTCAAACAGAGATAGAAACAAATCGAATCCTTAGAATGTCTCAATGTAAGATATTCTATTAACACCTATGCTTGCTCTTCTCTAGGTTGATTCCAAAGCATCAGTTTCTTTTCTGTAACATGGTGAACAAAATTGTACATAGTATTTATTAGGTTTTACTAGGCCTTTATACAAGTTTGTACAGTATATACTATTCTAAAATTTATAAAAATTCTATATTTTTAATAATACATTCTAACATTTTCTTCACCTTTGTTACTCAGTCCACACAATGTTTAGAGTTATAAATCATTTGACAGCATAAACACTGCTTATTTTATAACTAACCTCTTCAAGATCAATGTTTTCCACTTTGTATTTTACTTTCTTTGGTCTTCTGTATATTCCAAATGGTTGTTGGAATATCTGATTGCTGTGCTATTGTTCTGCTTCAGTTGTTTTTCATTTCATCTTCAAAATGTCTCGCTTTTCTTTAACAGAAAGTTCTTTGGTTTTTACTTTTCGCTTTGAACTTCATGAAAACACTGAAGTAAAAACTAGAAAAAAAAGGTTGATAGAATTCTCTTTTACGAGTCCCAATTTAACCAACAATATCTGACCAATATGAGACACCTGTTATCCTATTGACTCCATCCATCCAATTATTTTCTAGCGGTTTTTCCCAGATAGGGTCGCAGTGGGGCTGGAGCCTATCTCAGAAAGCAATGGGCACAAGGCTCAGGATACACTTTTGACAGGTTGCCAGTTCTCACAGCGCAGACATAGACACAAAACACACACTTTGACCAGGGCCAGTTTTCCCAGAATCCAACTATCCTACCAGCATGTTTTTGGACTGCTGGAGGAAACTGGAGCACCCAGAGGAAATCCACACAGATAGGAATTGAACAGTGGACCCCAATGCTGCAAGGCAGCAATGCTATCCACAGCACCACTGTCCCATGCATCAATACATTTACTTTTCAGAATAATTAGTTCAACACTTTCAATTTGCTTAATTTATTTGTGCATCCTTGGGATAATTAATATTATCATAAATAAAACTTTATTTTCATTTCTCCATGTTTAATGACAATAAGTTATTGGTAGAGTTCATAATGAAAATTACACATTATTCTTCACTGTTTCAATACTGTACTTTTGGAGGGTTCAGTATTTGAAATGGTGAAGACATCTAAAAATACTTGTCTCTAAGTGTTCCCAACTGAAAAGCAACTGAAAGTTATTATCTTTAACAGGTTAGAACAAATAGTCTACTAGAGTAGATCTTGTCAAGAGAACAAAAACTGAGATTTAAAAGCTGTGAAAACTGAGATGGCAGCTATCAGTTCCAAGACTAGGCTCAATGAGAGCCTAAACATTTGGATTTCAACTATTACGCAATTGTTCCGAAAATTAAACTAAGTCTCAGGTCAGCAACATATACAACATACAACATTCCACAGTGAAGCTGAAGAGTCTGCAATGCAAGGTGGGCCAGTTGGAAGATCATTCACAATGAAGCAAATTAAACTTTTTTTTTCATACATTATATTCCAGGTGAATTGATCTTGACCCTGTCAAATTCCTGAAAAAAGCTGTTCCTGTCTGATTCCAAGATCTGGTGCATCCAAGCTTCACTGTGAAAAAAGCTCACAGCTTTTCTTCTTCAAAAAACAAAATAAAGTGGGTTTTAATTGTATCACAATGGGATTTTCAGGTCTCTGTATTTGTTATCAGAGAATTATGAATATTTCAGCTGGAAACAAATGTTTGTGTATAATTTATTTTATGTTACAATGACTTTTTGTAATATTTTGTTCAACTTTTTGCTTTAAACTGCTGACTTTGATATTGTTATAGGTACAAATATGAATACTGTCATGATTCATATACTCAACAGGTGTAAGCTGAAGGATAGTAATGCTAGATATTTGACATCTACAGTATTTTGAAATTGTACTATACCGATCCAAGGTATGCTGTGCTAAAACACGGTGGATATTCCTCAACGAACTGCAAAATACCGCATGTTTTAGTGTAAATAGGGTGAAATACCTTGTAATACCACCAGGTGGAGCTGGGCTTAGCTGAGCTATACTTAATGTCTCATGTGCAGCATTTGGGCTGTTGGCAGAAAACTCCCGGTTTCAAATCCCAGTCAATGCTGAGGGACACTCTTTTGCCAGTTACATAATTTAAATTGTATACTGTTTAGACTTTGAATAATTTAAAACGGTGTATTACAGCACGTTAAACATCAAACTGATTAAAAAGTAGGTATATTTTATAAAAGCAAGATTGCTTAGTTGGACAAAAGTACACAACCTTCGACCTTCATACTGTAAATATTTTAATTTTGCATAAATATTTTATGCATCAAAGTCTTTAACTTGGTAACTCACAGTTGGTTGTGGTTTTAACATGCTTGTTCTAACATTATAAAGCTTATATACTGTACTTCATAAAAAGTTATAACATTTTATCCTTTTCTAAGAATATATGGTAAGAACACCACTTACTGTTATTTAATAAAAATAAAAGTTGTACTGATTTAATACCTCTTGATAGTAATATTAATATAGAGTCATGTAACTAATCAGCTAAAATATTACAAGGGGTCATTTTGGAAACATTTGATGTTTATTTTTAATAAATATTACTGTCCTTATAGTACGCTGGGCAAACGTTCCGAGGTCAAATTCTTCCAGCACGGGGGTACCTTTAAAGCGGAGACGACGGCACCAAAATTTTTTGGCGCGCCTTCTCTTTAAAGCCCTGGCCAAATATGAAGACAGTACGTACAGTTATAATTCAAATGGAATTAAAAACTACACATCCCAGTTACCATGGTGGTGCTTGTGATCATTGCGTTTAACCAACGAAACAGGGCGAAAAATCAGTCACATGACTTTGGGGCAGAGTTTCGAAAGCTTAACCTATCAGCAACAAAGCCAAATTTACACGATATGCTACCTCAAACTGTCAGTTACACGACTGTGTATGTCGCTTAAGCCACTCCTATTTGGCATTTTAGTTATGGAGGCGAGAAGACGCCCCCCCCCCCCTCCTCTCTGGGTGTCTGATTTGCCGCCATGTTTAACCGTCCGTGTCCGAATTGCAGTAGCTACGCGTACGAAATAAAGTTCATCCCAGCTACAAAACATATATATTTTTGTGGTAAGAGGGCGCAAAACATCAGTATTTACTGCTATTAATCACTGTACGATTTATAGTTGAAATCTGAGCCTAGATATAAAGTTAGATATAAAGTTAAAATCTCGACAAAGCAATGTAGGAAATACAGAGAAAATAAATCCTTTCTGACATCTAAAATCAGTTTCGATCAAGGTCTCTAAAACGAACAAGAAAAAGAGGATTTTCGGAGGGCAATTACGCTGTGTTTATATAGGATAAGTGATCTATGAGCAATCTAATTTCTTGTTCATTTAAAACAGTGAAATGTCAGCTGCAAAAGATCGCACCAGAAACAGCACTCTCTCTGCCTGTCATAGACGATCAGGAAAGGCTGAATGAAGTCATGTCAAGAACAATAATTCGGTGATCAATAATAACAGTTGTAGGACAAGAAACAAAAGATAATGAAAACTTTTTTAGGCTTAAACTCAAGTTCATTCTACAAATTAAGGCAAATGAAAATTCAGGATGTTAAAGTGCTAGAGGTGTAAAAAATACAAAAATGCACATGAGTAAAAAGTTTTAGAAATGGAGCAGGTGTTGCTTTGAAATAAGCAAACAGAAAAAAAGCCATGACTATAGTGCAGAAGAGGGATGCAGGAACACTTGCTTAGATATACAAAAAAAAATCACAAAAAGGTGCATGTTACAAAAGAACATGCAAACATGTTCATTATGTACATCAATTTCCCTTCACAATCAATAAAGTCTTATCTATAAACATGAAACAGAGTGAGGTATCAGAAAATTAGCATGCATAAAAAACAGCAATTCTGTCAATAAGCCCTAAATGAATTAATAGCAACCATGGTTTCATGGAGGGCTTCTCGGATAGTTGGGCATTCAGGTAGATTGCCAGGTGAAAGGATTTGTAAACAAACTTTGTTAAAGCAAGTCAGTTTTTTCCGCAACACATAAAATACATTTTTCCAAGAAAGTTTAGCCTTTGTCACTAATGAAACCACTAAATAAAGACATAAATATAGAAATCTTAAGATATTTTTATTCAATGTTGGTAGCAGGATGAACTGTGCTAAGTGTATATTTTGTCGCAGAGTTGCTGCAAGATGTTAACAGTGAAAAAAGGTATTTAGAAATGAGTTATTTCAAGAAGAAAATTTTCAGAATAATTGCAAATCTAGCAGTATAGAGAAAGCACAGAAAACAGGCAGTTAGATTGATCACATTAGTATGAAAAGTTATTTAACAAAGGGAATGAGAAGAGTGACAAACTAGTATACTTTAGATCTTTTTTATCTGAACCAGGGAAAACTGATCATGTTTCTCTATAACAATAATAAAAAACTTTATTTTATATATCACCTTTAAAAGTGGCATCTCAAAGCAATAGAGTAGATATAAAAACAGATAAAAGGACCACAGATTACAAAGTAAATACATATAAGAAAGACAAGCAGTTAGAGGTGCAAAATTAGAAAATGAAGCAGATACAGACACTAAGTCTTCTGAAAAGAAAGGTTCTGAGGTTAGATTTAAATGCACTCAGGGTACGTGACTGATATCACTGGGAATACAAATTGAGAGCTCTGGGGTGCAGCTAGAGAAGACCCTGTCACCCACAGAATGTAGATGTTCTTGAGGACAGCTAGAAGACCAGAGTCAGACGGACAAAGGTGGGGAGTAGACAGATAATAAGCCATATACTGTAGGTACTGAATGAGGATGAGGATTTTGAAGTTGACTCGAAACCTGATAGGTAACCAATGCAAGGACTTGAAAACAGGTGTAATGCATCCCTGATAGGATTCTCGCTGTCATATACTGAACATATTGAAGATTGCTCAGTGTGGATTTAATTTCCCCAGTGAACAGGATGTGCATTTATTAATTCTAGAAAAAAAAGCCTTTCTTGATTTCTATAGTTCTTAGTTTCTCTAGTTCCCTTTAAAATAAACTATTATTCCACAATGCAGAGTATTACATGGACAGTATTTACACATGATATTTGTGATTTAAAGAAATGAACACAAGCAGCTTTTGGAGATTTAAGTGTTGGCTGAGTTATTGCAGGATAAAAAACTAGAGATGTTGGTAAGAAGATAATTTTGGGATAGCTGAGGAATACACTGATAACAAGAACACTTCCTAATGGGGTTAGGCATACTTTTGATGAAGATGATGAAGTTAACAGACTGTATGTTTACATAGATACTGAAATTATTTTGTGTAGTTGCTAGCATTGAACTGTGTGTTGGATGCACATGAATTGAAGGAATGGGCAAACATAGCTGATGCGGATCCACAGAGCCAGCATATTAAAATGTTTATAATTAGAGGCAATTTGTTTAAATAACTAGGTATGGATACTGATGTGCAAGAGAGGTGGAAAGGCTGTTTCCTTAAGCCAGCACTATAAAATATTTTATTCTCAGTGAGATGCTGCCATTTCATAGTGGGTTTCTAACACTGTGTATAGTTCCATCCACACAGTGCCTTTACTTTCATCCATTTCTAATCTCTTTATCCAGTACAGAGGATTTGGAGCCTATCCCAGTAAGCAACGGACACAAGGCAGAATACACCCTGGACATAGCGCCAGTCCATCACAGGACAGACAGACACAAACACACACACAAGGGCCAGTTTCCCATAAACCAATTAACTTACCAATATGTTTTGGAGTGCGAGAGGGAGTCATATCACACATATGGAGAAAAACCATGTAACCCAGAGAGAACATGCAAACCCCACACACACAGGATGGCAGGAATTGAACCTAGGACCCCAGTGCTCCAAGATAGCAATGCTAACCACTTTGCCACCATTATTAATAGATGGATATCTTAGTTATCTTTCTAGTTCACAGGTATGCATGCAAAAGTTAATTTTGAAAGCCACTGAGACATCAGGTACTACTGTTGTATTTATGAAAAATAAACAAAACAAAAAGCATACTAACAACTGTGCCATCCTACTCTTTAGTTAATACAATTTATTATTTATAAACAGTTAACATTGTTAGCAAAATATTTTGAATTATATTTTACCCTATTTTTTCTTTAGTTTTGTACAGATGCAGCCATTCAAAGTGCGCGGTACAGACACGTACCAGAGGTAATTGGCTAAGCCGTCGTGCATCGTGACGCGCGATGACGCAAAATACCGTGGTGCGTGATTGGTTGACCGACAGGGGCACTCGTGGTCCGTTGGTCTGTCGTAGAAAGACTTACTGTAAACGTCTTTACTGTGCCCGTTGTAGATATTGAATTTTACCACTGAAGGGAAATCTTAGTAGCTGAGCATAAAAAGAATAGGAGCATACTGTAACGCGTGTGAAGGCCATAAACAATATTAATTTTGGAACGTAAACATACAGTATATAGCTGGTCTTGGTACTTTAAAGAAAAAAATACACACCAGTATTCCATTTCTCCCGGAGTCAACAAGCATACTTTTAGAATTTGATTAAAAGGGAATATACTATGGAATCGCGTATCTCAAGAATTTAATAACGGTATGATTATATCCGTGTACTGCGGCAAGGCTGTGTAGGGCTGTTTCGCCTGCCTGTTCATGCGAGCTGTCTTGTAGCCTACTGGTCTAGGTGCGTGACGACCAACTGGCAGGTTGTGTGTTCGAATCCAGCTGGTACTGGACCTTTCAGTTTTATTTATTTATTTTTAATCTCGTAACATAAACATATTACCGTATGCAAACTGTACTGTATACAATATGTATATGTATATTTAATGTCTTAACTGTGCCCGTTTAAGTATTGAATATTCATATCTAATTTTACCACTGAAGGGAAACATAAACATACAGTATATGGCTGGTCTCAGTACTAACTACAAAAATGCCAGGTGAAAGGATTTGTAAACATATTTTGTTAAAACAAGTCAGTTTTTTCCGCAACACATAAAATACATTTTTCCAAGAAAGTTTAGCCTTTGTCACTAATGAAACCACTAAATAAAGACATAAATATAGAAATCTTAAGATTTGTTTTATTTAATGTTGGTAGCAGGATGAACTGTCAGGGTGTATATTTTGTCGCAAAGTTGCTGCAAGATGTTAACAGTGAAAAAGGTATTTAGAAATGAGTTATTTCAAGATGAAAAAGAAAACATACACGAAACATGGTTTCATTACGACCAGAATCGGTCTTGAGATATTTTTAACTTGATTTACAGTATTTGAGAGATATGTCTTAACACCGATACTACAGTGCTTAAGTACTGCTCACGTATATGTTTCTAGGTTTATATTATGCATTTCGTACGGTCAAATTACTTTTGAGCAACTAATAAGAAGCACGAAACGGTATGCGTTTTAGTTTCATTTTGTGCTGGAACCCGTGGATTGATTAGAGATATCAAGTACATACAAGTCATTTTTTAAATGTTGTAGTTCGTCTTGAAAAAATGTTACGAGTACATCATCTATCAACAATTACACAGGTTCTGTTTCCATATTGCGGATTTTGGTTATGTAATATTATTTTCTAGATTTCATGTTGTGAATATGATGGGATGTCTGATGGGATGTTTCTAAAAATCCATCCTCTGTAAAACGTCTTCTCTAGTTGTCCTGCATATGTATTCGCTAATGAAGCTGTGTGTTCTGAGCCTGGATCTCTACATTTCTGTATGAACCAGCTTAGAGGGCTAAAGACAGCTTGTGTTTAAATTGAGTGTAAGGCAATTTATGCTTCTAAAGTCATGGTCAGCATTTATCTTTGTACTGTGCTGTGTAGATTAAACTGACCCAGGGACGCCAAATAATGTAGATTAAGCCGGCCCAGGGACGCCAAATAATGTAGATTAAAACCGGTTCAGGGACGCCAAATATGTAATCATAGTGGCTCTCTGAAGGCACCAGTTCTGTAGGGTTTGGGAATTTACTGAGACAATTATTAATTGTAGCAGTAAATCACAAAGTTGATTCTTTTGATGGCTTTAGAATCCAACCATGCGACATAACTCAAACAACGCGCACACACAGGTACTAATACACGAGGATACATTTATTAATACATAGAATATGCATATAAACCTAACCAATCTTATCGTGAGGGTTATCAGAATACAAAAGATATATATTCAATCAGTTACAAAGAGTTACACATATCAAGAGGACATACGTTCAGTATATCATTCATTTAGACCGTTTCGTAAATGAACTTGGTTATAACTTCTACATTAGATACTCAAAACAAGTACATAACTCTTAGGAATTAAATTGATATCAACTGGTTGGGATAACAATTGAATTCTCGAGCTGTAATGCATTGAAGTTGAATACTCATCCAATTTCTGGGGATTCAGATCTCCTGCGGGCACAAAGAAACAGTTGCAGGCTGTTGCTGTCCAATCCGAGCTCTCTGGCTGTGTGCCAGGCTGTGCTGTGCGGCTTGCGACGGTGCACTGCTGATGCTCACTGTCCGGCTAGTTAGTGTTGGCTTTAACTAGCAAAGTTTGTGCACAGGAGAAAAGATGACTGTGGGTCCCAGCAAGTCAGGAAGAGGACCGGTTCGTTCCTGATGAAGAGCTAGTTCTGAATAGTGATTCAGCTGTCCACAGTTCCGACCTGTTCACGAGGCCTGCTGCTGGTTACTCTCTGGCAACCTCCACTCTAGACTCTTAGAACAAAGGAAAGTTCTGGCACTCGGACACACTGGCCATTCCGTGGTTGTCCGGGCTGAGTCTCAGGATGGTCAGGAGGCGCGCTGCGAGGATGTCCTGCCCTTGGGAGCCTTCTGCTCCTGGGCTGTCCTGACCTGGAATTCTCCTTTGAATTCCCTTTAGAATCTTACTGAATCTTGTTGAATCTGAAACTGAATCTGAATCTGAATCTCAATCTCTCAGGCTCTCTGTGTTGCCTGTTTTTACCTGGAGGAACTTCAGCTCATTGATTGGCTGAAAGTTCCATGGGCATCAGAGTCCCACGTGGGTTACTCGGCCCTACCAGTCCCTGATTGGTTGATCAAGGTGAGATATGAATCACTTAGTCCTGACACTTAGTAATGCAGTCCAGATGTCCAACTCGCACTCCCTAGACAGATAGGCGCCAATGGATAACCATTGATCATGATAGCCAGGCTTAGCTAAGTGCATCCCCCTTTGGGAGCTGTCCTTATCAAAAGAAAACATCTTGCATGAATGGTTTCTCTGTGGCTGCACCACAGAGATGAACAGAGAAATGGGGCCTCATTTGGGAAGCTCAGAAACACTTAATTCTGCCTTATTATTAAGCCTCGCCGCTACATACCCCCCCTTTTTGAAGGCCACGAGGTCCTGAGGCGTTGTTGCCTTCAAAACAAAACAGAGTTAAGTGATGTCCCTTGCCATTAGAACATTAATCTTAAATGTCTACATTACTCCTCGAGAATTCATACCGGAACCAGCATTGGATACAAACAGGATGAATAACATCTGGAGTATGTATAACACGGTAGGAGACATTATCTAAGTCTAGGAATTACACATGAGGAAGTTCACTGTCAATATCTGATACCTCTGTAGTAGATATTTGGGGAGAAATCACTTTCTTTCTTTTGACATGCTACCTTTGACTCATTCATGCTACCCAGAGTACATCTTGATGTGAGAGTACATCATTCAGAGTACACTGTCAGTCATGATCCAGCTACCTGGCAGTAGTGTTACAATAACAACAGTTCCTGTTCCCAGCCCCCGATAAACCACAACACCTGTGTTGGGTATCTGCTAGGGTGGTTTGGAGGTTTGTTCCATTAAAGCAAACTAAACCTGTACCTCTTCAGGGCATACTGTTTCTTGGATTTCTATCCAATTCAATAGTGTGGCACCTGAAGGCATCCACGACCTCAAGTTTGGTCTTATATTGTCTGGTTCCAGACCGTTCAGTGTTAAGTTACCATGCTGTACTATGGCCTCCTCGGGAAAACTATTGGTTAGGTAGCTGCATTGTGGTAGCTGTATCATACCTGTCACAAGTCACAGTGTCTGTTAAATGTGGTGTGCTGACCAGCCATTTACTTCCCACCTGCTCTTCATGGGGTTCATTAACCTCCCTCTGCTCGTTAGTAGCTTTACACCCTTCATTGGTGAATCGTTTAGACACAGCCAATGGATAGCTTTGGTAGCCATACCCATCTCAAGATTTGGAACCGAATTCAATCTTGGATTGCCTTCTGGGTGAGCTATGAGCGATGGGGTTAATGTCACATACTCCTCTACTGAGAAGAGCGGAATCAAGTGGGTTGGGATTTGTGCCGTGGTTAGACTGGCTACAGTGGCACTAAACTCCCTTAACAGGTCTTGTGTCAACATTCTGGCCTGTTGCACACAAGCATAAACCCACTGTATAACACCAACAATCATGTCCACTGGTTGGGGAATAAGGTTTAACCCTGTTGCATAGGAAGTTGCCTGTAGGGTTTTCCCTAAGCTTTCCAACTTTTGCTGCTGTTGATACAGTCTGTCACTACCCTCTGGCATCTCTGACACCTGCCTTCTTGGGGCAGTCAGGGTGAGAGTGCCAGTAGCACACAAACCTACCAGAAAAAGCAAACGTGCAACAGTGGTGGCAGCCATCAGTCCTCCCAAAAGTCTTTTCGGGTGGCTGATCCCAGTCATCTCCTTCTGAGTGACTGTTGACTTTCTAAGCTGGCGCAGCGTGTACATGGTGTCTTTCTCAGTATGCCCTGTGGCATCTTGGGCACCAACATCCTGGAAATCTGGGGAGATCTGACACAGCGGCTGATGCTGCTCCTCCGTTTCCAGGGCATCTGCTGTTTTGATTTGTTCATGCCTGTGCTCTAGGAACCCTGCAGGGAGTGGTGCAGCGGTGGAGCATGCCTGACCCTCGGCTGAGTGGTCATCTGGAGCACCTGAGTGATCTGGGATTGTAATCCTATTCTCACTGTTCAGGTCCACCCTGCACACTTCCTGATTGAGGAATCCCTCTATCGGCATGTTTACAATCTTTCGCTGGGGGTAGGTGTAGGACACCTGCTCGCTCCCCCCTTCCCTCGCTAGGGGTTCAGGGAGCTGCCCCAGCACTGGGATAGCTAGTTCACTGTCTTTGAACTCACTATCACTCACCAGGCCCATGTCAGTGCAGGCGGGGATTCTGACACCTCTCTTTGCGATGTCCTGCACTGGCAGGCGGGTGACTTGACCATCCAGCTCCAGTCTGGCTGAACCACTGTTGATCAGACTCAGACTGACAGACTGAGCTGGTGGCTGTAAGAAAACCGGCTCGGCTTTCATTCCCTGTCCCTTCTGGGGGACTGGGTGTGTTGGCAACCCTGCCGTTGAGGCAGGAACAATCAGGTCAGTCTCACTCACTACCTGGTAGTTGTGAGAAATAATGTTACCTGACTGCAGGTTCCCTGGGTCACAGCAGAGGGAATCGGCATCTGGGATCAGGTGTGTCCACAGCGCAGTAGTCTCAGCGTCCAGCTGGACCTCCTGTCTAACCTGTGAATGTTGCACCAGGGGCACCTGGTGGTGGCCCTGTGACAGCTGCTCAAGCAGATCCTCACTAATAGAGGACCTCTCAGGGCTAAGGGTGAGGGCTACATCACCAACCTGCTCTCCTGCCATCTGGATCCCTTCCACCACTGCAGGGTGGTGGTCCTGACCCCTCTTGGGTGCCAGGGTGCACAGGGAAAGCTCCTTTTCATCGCCAGGTGGGGAGATCTGCTCCTCTTTAGGGACGTAAAAGGTGTGTGCTTTACCTGGTGGATCAGGCGGCTGCTTGGAGCACCGCTCCTGTGGCAGGGAGGCTGTTGGGACCTTGGCCGGGGCACGACTTCCCTGTATATTCGGGGAACAAGAAAATATTTTTATTTCTTGTCCAGAGGGAACAGAAGGAATCTCCGCATGGGCTTCTGTGTTCGGTGGGCACTGTGTGAGCACAGTCTGCCTCTTGGCCCCCCTTTCCTTCTGTACAGAAGGCTTAGGAGCCTTGACCTGTTTCCACACCTTGCCTTTCTGGTGATCCACCAAAGGTTCCTCTCTGAGTCGCATGCCCTTTTCTTTTTCTACCCGTTTGAGCTTGCCGTGTGACATCAAACACATTTCAACCTCAGTGTCAATCAGTGTCTCACTGTGTAAGACATCTCCCATGGCAGCCTTGAGGTAAAAGCTTCTTGCTTTTCCTCTGTGTTTTACTGCCTGCTCTGTGACTTCAGGGGTGGAGTCAGCACTCACTTGGGAGTGGCTGAATTCATCCAGGCAGGAACCCTTCCGCTCAATCAGATAGACTGAGGGAGGGAGAGGGGGCGGGTCTCCGCCTCCTCCAGTGGAGAGTATCAGGTCATTCACGCTTCCGGCAGCCTTGGGGAGCGGTTGTTCCTGTCTTAATAAAGCTTGTTCAAGCCTGGCCAGGCGGGCGGCTACTGAATCCTTTTGTTCAGCTTTATCTAGCCCTTTCCCTCCCCCGGTGTTCTCATGGCACTTAGGACGCTGGGTGCGGTCCAGTGTGCTTGCTTTGGAACAGGGCTTAGCCAGCTCAGGAGCCTGTGCTCCTTCGAGCAGGGGGGAATTAAGCCTGCTGGCTCTGACGGCGAACACAGTCGCTTTAACAGCTTTTTTCTCAGAGCGACTTTGGACATCATACAGTGCCTTGCGAAAGTATTCGGCCCCCTTGAACTTTTCAACCTTTTGCCACATTTCAGGCTTCAAAATGTGTGTTCCTTGGTCTTCATGATGCTCTCTGCGCTTTCAACAGAACCTTGAGACTATCACAGAGCAGGTGCATTTATACAGAGACTTGATTACACACAGGTGGATTCTATTTATCACCATCAGTCATTTAGGACAACATTGGATCATTCAGAGATCCTCGCTGAACTTCTGGAGTGAGTTTGCTGCACTGAAAGTAAAGGGGCCGAATAATTTTGCACGCCCCACTTTTCATTTTTTTATTAGTTAAAAAAGTTTCAAAAATCCAATAGATTTCGTTCCACTTCACAATTGTGTCCCACTTGTTGGTGATTCTTCACATAAAATAAAAAATTTATATCTTTATGTTTGAAGCCTGAAATGTGGCAAAAGGTTGAAAAGTTCAAGGGGGCCGAATACTTTCGCAAGGCACTGTACTCCCAGGCTTTCTGCACGAATCTCTTAATATCAGTCATTTTCATGGTGTGTGGATCTGTATGCATTAAGATCATATTTCTGACTGATGGGTGGAGATTCGCAATGAATAAACCCTTGAAATGTGTGTTCTCTTCGCAACCCTCATCATTTCGCCCTGCAAAATAAGTTCGTCTAAGTCTCTCGTAATATTCGCGAGGGGACTCTGCTCTCTCGTGCTTAATGTTAAGAGCGGCGGCTATCGCAGCAGTCGGGTCAATAAACGCACTGTATTCTTCGATAAGTGCTTGACAAAGCTGCTCAAAATCATTACAGACTTCTTTCATCTGCCTAGCCATCCACTCATGTACAGCTCTGCTGGTAGTTTTTCTAACCAGAAACACTTTCTCCTGTTCTGTGGCGTTTGGCAGGTACGGCAGGTTATACCTGAGGTCCTGAATATAACTCTCGATATTATTCTCTGACACTGCGGGGTCAAATCTCTCGATGTCCTTCGCTAGCTCTCTCAGAGAATGGAGATTTATTCTCCTAGCTTCTCCGCTGACGGAGATATGGAAGAGATCGTGGTCAGACCTGTCGCTGCTAGAGAGAGTGCTTAATAGCGACTCGAATTCAGACCTTTTAGCAACCATCGTTAAACTTAAAGAGTATTACTTATAAGTACGAAATCACAGTTTTACCACAGAAAACCACAAGATCAAGTATGCAATCAACCCGGTAGATCGCAAAATATCACAAAACAATCAAGCACTGCTTAAAGAGCAAGGGGAACTTTTTTTTTCCTTTCGGCTTTCAGCACACACTGTATTGTCGTGTATGAAACCCGCGGCGTTTTATATTGAATTATTCCGCTTGGTTGACTCATTTCAGTCTTGCCACGCCCACCCAGGGACGCCAAATAATGTAGATTAAACTGACCCAGGGACGCCAAATAATGTAGATTAAGCCGGCCCAGGGACGCCAAATAATGTAGATTAAAACCGGTTCAGGGACGCCAAATATGTAATCATAGTGGCTCTCTGAAGGCACCAGTTCTGTAGGGTTTGGGCATTTACTGAGACAATTATTAATTGTAGCAGTATATCACAAAGTTGATTCTTTTGATGGCTTTAGAATCCAACCATGCGACATAACTCAAACAACGCGCACACACAGGTACTAATACACGAGGATACATTTATTAATACATAGAATATGCATATAAACCTAACCAATCTTATCGTGAGGGTTATCAGAATACAAAAGATATATATTCAATCAGTTACAAAGAGTTACACATATCAAGAGGACATACGTTCAGTATATCATTCATTAAGACCGTTTCGTAAAGTGAACTTGGTTACAACTTCTACATTAGATACTCAAAACAAGTACATAACTCTTAGGAATTAAATTGATATCAACTGGTTGGGATAACAATTGAATTCTCGAGCTGTAATGCATTGAAGTTGAATACTCATCCAATTTCTGGGGATTCAGATCTCCTGCGGGCACAAAGAAACAGTTGCAGGCTGTTGCTGTCCAATCCGAGCTCTCTGGCTGTGTGCCAGGCTGTGCTGTGCGGCTTGCGATGGTGCACTGCTGATGCTCACTGTCCGGCTAGTTAGTGTTGGCTTTAACTAGCAAAGTTTGTGCACAGGAGAAAAGATGACTGTGGGTCCCAGCAAGTCAGGAAGAGGACCGGTTCGTTCCTGATGAAGAGCTAGTTCTGAATAGTGATTCAGCTGTCCACAGTTCCGACCTGTTCACGAGGCCTGCTGCTGGTTACTCTCTGGCAACCTCCACTCTAGACTCTTAGAACAAAGGAAAGTTCTGGCACTCGGACACGCTGGCCATTCCGTGGTTGTCCGGGCTGAGTCTCAGGATGGTCAGGAGGCGCGCTGCGAGGATGTCCTGCCCTTGGGAGCCTTCTGCTCCTGGGCTGTCCTGACCTGGAATTCTCCTTTGAATTCCCTTTAGAATCTTACTGAATCTTGTTGAATCTGAAACTGAATCTGAATCTGAATCTGAATCTGAATCTGAATCTGAATCTCTCAGGCTCTCTGTGTTGCCTGTTTTTACCTGGAGGAACTTCAGCTCATTGATTGGCTGAAAGTTCCATGGGCATCAGAGTCCCACGTGGGTTACTTGGCCCTATCAGTCCCTGATTGGTTGATCAAGGTGAGATATGAGTCACTTAGTCCTGACACTTAGTAATGCAGTCCAGATGTCCAACTCGCACTCCCTAGACAGATAGGCGCCAATGGATAACCATTGATCATGATAGCCAGGCTTAGCTAAGTGCATCCCCCTTTGGGAGCCGTCCTTATCAAAAGAAAACATCTTGCATGAATGGTTTCTCTGTGGCTGCACCACAGAGATGAACAGAGAAATGGGGCCTCATTTGGGAAGCTCAGAAACACTTAATTCTGCCTTATTATTAAGCCTCGCCGCTACAGCTGTAAACGTGTTCTGTGCCAAGTCACATTATTTTATAGCGTTTTTATAGCGTTATCAAATACGGTGTTACTGTAGTTTACTGAGTCCCATGTCACATGGTCTGTAATTGAAACCTGTAAAACCGGATTAATTCGTCACAGCCAGCACTCTTCAGGTGTGAGGGTCTTCTGCTCAGAATGAAACGCTAAAATGTTTGTGTGTATTCTAATGGTAGTGGGGGCAGGGTGTGTGGGAACAGGTTTGGTTGAAATTGCATTGGAGATCTATGTTCTTCACACCTGAAACATTTTCTCTGAAAGCATTTTCTTCGCAGTTTAACCGATCTTGTTACAGCATGTTACAGTTTACTATTATTAACCATATTAATTTTAAGTGCTTAATGTAAAATCTTGTAAAAATATATTTTCATTGTTCAAATATACATTAAGTCTGACTATCATATAATAAGTTAAATACAAAACTAAAGAAAAAATAGGGTTAAATATAATTCAAAATATTTTGCTGTTAACTGTTTATGAATAATAAAATGTATTAACTAAGGAGTAGGATGGCACAGTTGTTAGAATGTTTTTTGTTTTGTTTCTTTGTCATAAATACAACAGTAGTACCTGATGTCTCAGTGGCTTTCAAAATTAAATTATGCAATAAATAACCACATGTAAGACTCTGATGCTTAAAATGTTTAGGGAGAAAGTGGAATACTGGTGTGTATTTTTTCTTTAAACTACCAATACCAGCCATATACAGTCTGTAATGTAGGGATTTCTGTATGTCTTTATTTAGTGGTTACATTAGTGACAAAGGCTAAACTTTTAGCTTCAGTAACGTGTACATATCTCCCCTTTTTATAAAACGACATGGTTGAAAACTGTTCCAGAGCCACTACTGTTCAATCCACTGGAAAAAAGAAAAGGAGCATAAAACTTCTGATGGTCATAAACGATATTCATTTAGGAGCAGCATCAGAGGTATGTTTTTAACTGCACTGCATTGGAGAGAATACCATAGTGTGTTTTTTTTTTACTCCCTAGCGGAAACTGGCTTCCAGAAGAATCAGTATGGCTCAGAGATTAAATAAAACTTCACTCGCACCAAACAAATGTATATTTCTAAATATCACAACATGATCGAATTTAAGTCATTTTAATAACAATGAATAGTCACCTATGTGTTACAATATAAACATTTATATTGATTTAAATCGCGTTTAAATCACCTTTATTTAAAACCCATAAATAAAGCTGATACTGTTTAGACTTTCAATTATTTAAAACTGTATTAAAGCAGCACGAAATCTCTATCTTTGTCTTCTGTGTAATAATGTTCACCTCTCTGTCCAGCAAATTTACAATAGTAATAATAATGAACTTTATTGTATATGGCGCCTTTAAAGGTGGCTCCTCAAAGCGCTTTACAGGTTAAAAACAATACTGTTAGGCTGGGAAAACGATTTTTTTTTAAGAAATACAAAATGAGATATAATGATATGTTCCGGCTTAGACATTAACGAATAGCATAACGCGTGTACTGTATACACTGCAAGTACAACCCCCCTCTCTGCAGGAGTGCTGGCTGTGACGAATTGAACCGGTTTCACGGGTATTTTCAAAGCAGGAGGCGAGATTTCCAGCGAAAGACACCCCCCCCCCTCAAAAACCCAGTAAGTACAGTACTTACTAGTTAAAGGCTAGACTACGGCGAAAGGAACCCTTCTTTCATTAGAAGACAATGAACATATTTTAGCCCTGATTGAATTAATAGCAAACATGATTTACATAAAATACATTTTTCCAAGAAAGTTTAGCCTTTGTCACTAATGAAACCACTGAATAAAGACATAAATATACAAATCTTAAGATTTTTAAAAGACATGACTTTGCTAAAATTTATTTGAAAATAAAAACAATTACAACCGCCAGGGGAGAGAGAGAACAGGGGAGGGATGTTGATTTTGCATAAGGGGCGGGGCTATGGAAATTAGGTCTGTTTGGGAATGTGTAGTTACATGTTCTGGCTGTTTGTGAATTATCGTTGTTGAGTATGGAGTGTTGAGGTATTGATTTTGTGTAATGCTTTATGTTGAAAATTGAGGTGGATTTTGTTTATGATAAACAGGATAAACTGGGATGGGAGGAAGGTTTGGTTTTGCATAAGGGGCGGGAGTATGATAATTGGAGGACTTTGCGAGAGTAAAATGGTTTGATTATTTGATTTTGTATTGTGGTTGTTATCTATGTTTTTGGTAGGTATTATGTTTATATGGTTGTTTTTGTTGGTTGGTTGTTATTATGGTTATTAATAATACGATCTATAGTTGAAATCTGAGCCTAAATAAAAAGAAAAAACAAGTGATTAGGTTTATGAGCAATCTAATTACTTATTCGTTTAAAACGCTATATAAAATAAAGTTTATTATTAATTTGCTGGACAGAGCGGTGAACATTATTATGCATAAGACAAAGATAACTATCCTGATCAGTTTTGAAATCTTTGTACGCTGTAAGGTTTTTACTTCTTAAACTTTTAAAATACACGTTTTGAATAGAAAGAAATCCTCTTCCTGGTACAGTATGTATAGCAAATCAGCACGTCTTTTTTCTCCAATCAGAGGGGTGTCAGATGGTGTCAGCCAATCACCATTCTGCGTTGGGTAGCAACGGGTGACTGTTCTCAGGCGGAAGATGTAAACAGCTTAATGTTCGTTTTTTAAATATTTTTTTTAAATTCAATTAAACGGGCACAGTTAAGACATTAAATATACATATACATACTGTATACAGTACAGTTTGCATACGGTAATATGTTTATGTTACGCGATTAAAAAATAAATACATAAAAATGAAAAGTCCAGCACCAGCTGGATTCGAACACACAACCTGCCAGTTGGTAGTCAGTAGGCTACCAGTAGGCTACAAGACAGCTCGCATGAACAGGCAGGCGAAACAGCCCTACACAGCCCTGCCGCAGTACACGGATATAATCATACCGTTATTAAATTCTTGAGATACGCGATTCCATATTATATTCCCTTTTAATCAAATTCTAAAAGTATGCTTGTTGACTCCGGTATCACGTTAAAGACTTGGAAGCTTACAATGTTTAGGGAGAAATGGAATACCGGTGTGTATTTTTCCTTGTGATATTTTAAGCTCTAGTTGAATGATAGGTGTCACATTTTAAATCATTTTCGTAGTTAGAAATTATGAAACGCCCTGTTAAAAGCAAGGAAGTTTTTATGCCCGTTGAAGTAAAACAAAATGCCTGACAAAGTATGGCTTGGACAGATTCCAAGTGCTTGTACAAATGTGCTAAAGAAATTATACTTTGAGTATACAGCTTGTCCAAAGTCATCCATTATTAACACTATTAGTAATATCTTCAGTAAAGGCTTTGATGCATAAATATTTCTGATAAAGGTAGGTTGTGTACTTTTGTCCAACTGAGCAATCTTGCTTTCATAAAATATACCAACATTTTAATGACTGATGATTAACATGCTGTAATACACAGTTCAAAATTAAAGGCTCAAATGCTGTACATGAGAGGTTAAGCTCGGCCTGGCGGTTTTACAAGGCGACGCCGGATAGTTAGTCACGTGACACACGTGAACTGCGTGATACCCCGGTGGGCGTGTCGCGGTAAGCCGCGAAATACCTCACCCATTTTGAATGGCTGCATCTGTATTTAACTTATATGATAGTCAGATTTAATGTATATTTGAACAATGAAAATATATTTTTACAAGATGCGGGGGAAAGTTCAACAAATTATTAAAGTGCTAAATTTAATATTTATTGCTAATAGTTTATGCTAACACCTAACTTTCTTAATTAGATGTATTTAAAACAGTGAACTAAGTGTAACATACCATTCAGAAATACAATCGAGAATAGTTTTGTGGTGTTTGTATGGATGAAACGTTTCTAAAATGTATAACGTAACAAAATTAAAGACGATTAAAATCTGTAATCTTTCCACTTGTAATGTCATTAGACAGAACAAGAAGTTTCGGCTTTGTCTAAGGATGGTATCAAAAAGTAGTCTAGGTGGTGAGAAAGCTGTGCTTAATGATAATTAAGTGACTTAAAAGTAAAAAGAGATGCTTCATATTGCTTGATTAATTTTAAAAACTAAGTTATAAATGCAGACGCGATCGCTGCCATAAGCGCTCCAGGCAGTAGAACGTTCGTTCTGTACTGCTGAGCTCTGCGCCTCCTCCCTCTCTCGGTGCCACGCCCCTCTCTGATGGAACGCAGTGGGCGGTATGCTATTTTCAGAGCCTCTGATTGGGAAAAAAGGACCTGCTGATCAGTTTCACACACCAGGAAGAGAAAAGAATGGGATTTTTTCTCTTCGAAACATGTGTTGTCTTTATGAAATTCGTGTATTTTAAACGTTTAATTAAGAAGTAAAAACCTTACAGCGTACACAAAGATTCTGAGCTGATCACGAGGAAGAAAAATCACCCATTTTTCGCGCATAAAAAGTGGTTTTTAACTCTCGAAACCTGTTTTTATATGTTTTAAAGTCGTGCAATGTCTAAGTTAAGCAGGAACACATCATTATATCTCATTTTTTATTTATTTTTAAAAAAATTTAAAAATCGTTTGCCCAGCCTACTTATAGTGGTAATGGGCAGTGGACTGTCATGTAGTGCGCTGCACCCAGGTGGTTCGAAACCTGGTCAGAGAATTAGTTTGTTTGTTTCTTACATAGCCAAATATATAAAAATAGTCCACTATTATAGCTTGCTGTTGGCTACAGCGTGAGTGTGTGTATCTAGATGAATTATTATAAGTGATGGTTTAGTGATTTAAGATTTCTTCACGGAATTCTTTAAGTTAAAGGAGAGAAAATGGTTATTTTTACACATTGTGTATTGCCTCTTCTTATATTTGTGAAAACATTCCAATTTAAATGCAATATGGAATATATTATTAATAATATTGTAATGAATTCGGGTTCTTATGCCCTCACTGCTCTTGGTGTTGTTCATCCTTCACTGCATGGACTTGAACCCAGGTTTGTTGCATCACTCAACAGATGTTTTGCTGGCTGAGCTACAGAAAACCTTCTTCAGACCATGGAGCCAACATCCCTGTTTTGCGCAGTGGAGTAGAGAGCTGTACTGTCACCGCGCTGCAACCAGCTTATACCATCAGCATAATATTTATGCTGGCTGTTTGTTACAATATTAATATTGAATGACCATGGAAGAGCTGTAAACTGAAGAGTTAGAGAAGACACGTTGAGTCTTGTCTTTTCAGCTTGCAATTTAACCTTTACAGCGATCCTTTTGGCTTTATTTTTTACATAGCCGGTTGAGTAAAAATAGATTGGATTAATAACTGGAGTAAGAAAATATATCTCACACATACTTTGAAAGCATACGGCTTTGGAACAGCAGGAGTCAAAACCCAGCTCTGGGGGGGGGGGTATTTTGATTTTCCTGCGTGAACCATATTCACTACAATATTATAATGAGTCCCTGAGGCATATCGTTCAAATTTTGGAATTATGAAAAATAAATCTTTGTTGAGTTTGCATGAGAGACAAAAGGTACCTTTTGAGAAGTCGTGTACTGCTTGTAAAGTAGCTGATTTGGACAAACAGCTAATTTTGCTTGAAAAATTTAAAATCTGTTTGTACTGTAGCTTTATTTAATTGAGCAGAAAGTCACATTGCTCTTACAAGCGGCTCTGTTAAGTAGAGCTTGTGTTAACACATCACAAACTTTTGAATTAATTTTAATCAATCTTGTCTGGCTAAGGGGATTGGGGTGAGAGTGATGGAGAGAAATAAATGACCACTGGCACATTTCCTTTCCCACTGGTGCGAGGTGATAAAGCGGAAAATGTTTTTTTAATTTATTTTACTGGGAGTGTAAAAATTGAGTAAGCACCGGGGCCAAAGAGATTAACACGGTGAGATCACTGAGATGGATAATTTTAGTAAATATGTTGACAAATGTCTGAATTTGTGCTTTCACGAGGCAAGATAAAATTGTGTCCAGTTGTGAATCAGCTATGTGACCTTGATCCCATGAAATTTTTGGAACAGAGGTTTAGTGGGTAGCGTTACTCAAAGTGTAGTTCCCATAGAGTAATACACTGTAAAGTACCAGTATAAAGCAAGTACATGTTTTTTAATGTTTGTAATCACTATTCTTGCAAGTACATTTTGTATTCAGTTTGCTTCTGTGTGTTAGCTGGTGGGCAAACATTTGAGGTGAAAATTCTTCCACAAGGAGTGTACCTTTATAGCGGAGAAAACGGCACCAAACATTTTCGGCTCTGTATGTCGCTCAAGCCATACTTTTTTGGCAATTTAGTCATAGAGGTGGAAAGACGCTTCACCCTTCTCTCTTCCCCCTTCCCCCTTCCCTCTGTCTGCCTGAACTGTCCTCATTTTTAACCATTCTGTGTCCGAATCGCAGCGGGTGAGAGAGAGTACAGAGAGACCCTGGCTTAATTTTAAATTATATTTTACCTTCATTTTTTTATTTTATAAGTTTGTATTTTACTTATTTTCTGATAGTCAGATTTAACATTTGTTTGAACACAGTCTTGTAAATTAATGTTTTTACAAGATGTGGAAGAAGTGCAACAATTTATCACAGTGCAAATTTTAATACTAATTATTGATTAGTAATAGTTTATGCACCTGACACCTGACTTTCTTATTTAGATGCTTAGAAAATATTGAACTAAGTGTGACATGACATTCAGAAATATAATCGAAAATAATCTGTTATATTTGTGTAGATGAAACTTTTCTTAATTTTTTTAAAATTAAAAACGATTAAAATGTATAATCTTTCCATGTGTAATGAAATTACAAAGTACAATAAGCCCCTGCTTTGTTTAACGATGGTTTCAAATACAAAACTAACTGGTGAGAAAGTTATGTTTAATGATAATTAAAAGATTTCAAGTTAAAAGAAATTATTTACATTCCATTAAGTTTTGAAGGCAGACATGCTCAGTGCCATAAACAAAGCAAACTGCAGAACGGTCTCCTCATGGCGCTGCCTCTTCTCGGACTGAGCTCAGTGGGCGTTGCGGTATTTTCTCAGCTACATGCTAATTTGTTTCACACCATGGGAAGACAGGAGAATGTGATTGTACTGTATCTGTACGAAATGTGTGTTGTGTTTACAAAATTAAATTGTTTAAAATTTTGTATTAAAATTTAAAAAAAAAAGATTCTAAGCTGATTACAAGGAAGAAAAATCACCTGTTTTTTTATTTTGTATTTTTAACTAAACCTGTTTTTTATGGGGTTTAAAATCATGCAATGCAGGTTTTAGGCCGACACGTTATTGTTTCTTATTTTTGATTTTCTTTAAAATTAAAAGAAACAGTTGCTCATCGTGCCACACAATATTGTTCCATTTTTATGTTTTTGAGAGACTTCCAAAGACTTCAACTGATGCATAAAAAATATAGCATAATGCTGTCTCACGTTATAAAGTTGCTTGTACCTGGGATCCGCTTTATTCAAACTGAGGTTTCTAAAAATGCAACCGTGTACTAGATATTGTTTAAATAAGACAGATTGCGATCTTTAAAATGCCTGTGGTTTGAAGGATCTGTGTCATTTGTTCACAATGTTATTGACATCTGAAACATTGTGTCTCATGAATAGGAAATTTAATAAGCGAAGATTTTGAAAACCAAAGAAAACAATTACTCTGAAAAAGATCCAAGAAGCTTGAAATTATTATTATTAAATAAATACTGTTAATAAAGATGACCAGACACATTATTATAGTTTCAGTTGTATTTTTAATACCGCTTTGTTATTCTTGATTCTAATTACAATATATACAATGTTGTTTTCAGGTTTCTTTTAAAGGTGTCTGTTAAATTGTCCCACTGAATAAAGTGTTTTGAATTGAATTAAATTAAACCGGTTGAACTGGTTTTTACTCAAACTATTGACAGTATTCATGTTTGCTAATTCATGTTTTTATCTCATTATTAATATTGCTTAACACTGAATATGTTATAATATATAAAAAACAAAAACAATGTTAATATAGTTTACATAATATTTACTATTTTAGTTTTTAAAAAGTCTTTGTTAGAAGAAAAGCTTGGCCCCTGAGCAGGTAATGAACTTGGATCGCTTAGACAGAAGCCCTCTTGACATACCCAATGTACCACGGGGCTACTCAAAAACACAGCTGAGACAAACAGCTTGAACATGTTTCAAAAGTAATCATGAGTGAATCAGAGTCAGATTAAAAATAAAACATGTAAAGTGGATTAAAGTAATACTACCAGCTATATACATACATGTATTTATATCCTTAAATTAGTATTGTTATTAATTTCTTTAGATAATCGATTCCATATTATTGTCTCTATTTAGCAGATTCTAAAAGGTATGAGGTTTTTTACTGCGATAACGAGTTCAAGTATTCATAGAAAAGGTTAAAAGATACAGCTTTTTATAAAGTATATAAGCTTATTATAGTCAGAATGAGCATGTCAAAACTTTCCCAAAATAATCACATTAAGTGACTGACTGAAAGACTTTGATGCATTAAATGTTTATGAAGAAAGTGGAATACTGTTGCATATTTTTTTATTTAAAGTACCACTACCAGCAATATATTATTCATGCAAGTAGTTTTCTTTTGATAAAGACAGCTCCCAAAGGGAGATGCACTTAGCTAAGCCTGGCTATCATGATCAATGGTCATCCATTGGCGCCTATCTGTCTAGGGAGTGCCAGATGGACATCTGGACTGCATAACTAAGTGTAAGTGACTCATATCTCACCTTGATCAACCAATCAGGGACTGGTAGGGCCGAGTAACCCACGTGGGACTCTGATGCCCATGGAACTTTCAGCCAATCAACGAGCTGAAGTTCCTCCAGGTAAAAACAGGCAACAGAGAGAGCCTGAGAGATTCAAGATTCAGAAGAGATTCAGTGAGAATTCTGGAGAATTCTGTGGACTTTTCTAAAGGGAATTCAAAGGAGAATTCCAGGGGAGGACGGCCCAGGAGCAGAAGGCTCCCAAGTGCAGGAGATTCTCACAGCACGCCTCCTGACCATCCTGAGACTCAGCCCGGACAACCACGGAATGGCCAGTATGACCGAGTGCCAGAACTTTCCTTTGTTCTAAGAGTCTAGAGCGGAGGTTGCCAGAGAGTAACCAGAGGATCCACCCGAGGTTAGCACCAGCAGCAGGCCTCGTGAACAGGTCGGAACTGTGGACAGCTGAATCACTATTCAGAACTAGCACTTCATCAGGAACGAACCAGTCCTCTTCCTGACTTGCTGGGTCCCACAGTCATATTTTCTCCTGTGCATAAACTTTGCTAGTTAAAGCCGCACAGCATAGCCTGGCACCGAGCCAGAGAGCGCGGATTGGACAGCAACAAGCCTGCAACTGTTTCTTTGAGTCCGCAGGAGATCTGAATCCCCAGAGATTGGATGAGTATTCAACTTCACTGCATTACTGCTCGAGAATTCAATTGTTATCCCAACCAGTTGATATCAATTTAATTCCTAAGAGTTATGTACTTGTTTTGAGTATCTAATGTAGAAGTTATAATCAAGTTCATTTACGAAACGGTCTAAATGAATGATATACTGAACGTATGTCCTCTTGATATATGTAACTCTTCGTAACTGACTGAATATATACCTTTTATATTCTGATAATATAAAAGATCTCGATAAGATCTGTTAGGTTTATATGCATATTCTATGTATTAATAAATGTATCATCGTGTATTTATACCTGTGTGTGTGCGTTGTTTGAGTTATATCGCATGGTTGGATTCTAAGGCCATCAAAAGAATCATTTTGTGATTTACTGCTACAATTAATAATTGTCCCAGTAAATGCCCAAACCCTACAGAACTGGTGCCTTCAGAGGGCACACTTCAAATATATTTACTTAGATTAAATTAATTTCATTTATGACATTCAGTGATGTTATGTTCCTCTTATTTTTATGCTTAACTACCAATTCTTCCCTTTAGTTGTAGAATTCCATATTAATATTCGATATAAGCAGATTTAAACATGCACAGTGAAGAGATTAAATGAAGCAATCGTTTAACTAACAACCAATGCACTACAAATGCCAGCTGTCGGTCATTTTGGCCAGCCAATCATGTACTGTGGTATATTGCATTGCTCTGCAGATA
This sequence comes from Lepisosteus oculatus, assembly GCF_040954835.1. NCBI lineage: Eukaryota > Metazoa > Chordata > Actinopteri > Semionotiformes > Lepisosteidae > Lepisosteus > Lepisosteus oculatus. The sequence continues at coordinate 38,916,742 of NC_090696.1, read as the reverse complement.
ATTTTGCGTAGTACAGGGTTTTACCTCGAATTTTGAGTGGCTGTATCTGTATATATGACAGATAAATGATGTGTGTTTAATCCATTATCCATTTAATTTTATTTTTTTTCAGCTAGGCATAAGTCATACCTCAGAATGTATTGTATTTTTGCCTCTAAAACTCCACTTTAGCTAGATTCCATATTCTACATAACAGTGGTTATTATATGGGGTAGAGACTTGAATTTCACCAATGTCCATTTTCTTGGACAAAATATTGGGATAACTTAAATGCTGCCTCCCAAATTTCTATTCAAAGGATCTGTAATTATAGAATTCACTTCAATGTTATTCACAGATTGTAGTTGACATCTAATGAGATTAGTCAAAGATAGCATAGACTCTGTCCAAAAGGGGACAAGGAAATATTTGTATGCATATTTTAGGAGCTTCTAGTTTTGTTTTAAAAAAGAGGTCTCTCATTTCTCGTCCATAACTTTAAATTGGGATATCTTTATTAGCACTGATACTCTTGATAGATGACGACTCTTGACAATGACAGGAATACTGGTTGGTTGGTCTGACCACAGCTGATGGTGCATTGAAAACCTTTATATTCTCTCCCTTAGCATCATTATATCCTGCTGAGTTAATTGTGCCTGTTACTGAAGATATCCATCGTTTTCAAAATTAAAGGTAACTTTCTATAGTGGTGGAAAAAGGCATTTTATGTTTTGTTTTCAATGACATTAGGTAGTAACACTTGTAATATTCATTCTAAACTACTTGATGATAGATATACTGTATGTTGTTTGTGCACAAAAAAACGCTATGTTGTCCTAATGAATCTACACTTGTCTTTCACATTCAATAGGATATAACCAAAAAACTAAAAAATGCTTTTTATGAATTAGCCTATGAGACAAATTAGAAGATTGATTTGCCCTGGATCTGTCCTGTCTTTACAGAGTGGAATGGTAGTATAAGAACTGCAATCACTGAGCTGCCTGTTCCTTTTTAAATACATCACTAGGCATATTTAAAATGAAAACTTCCAGCTCATATGAACATGGATTGTTTGAACCTGCTATGGATGTAAAAACATGTTAGTGTGAAGTAAAGACTTGTACTGGTATGACAAGGCAATTTTCTACTGAACACATAAAATGAGAGTTTTTCCTTGACAGTTCAGAGATAAACCATTTTTTAAATATAGAAATAGTTAGATTTTTAAACACTTTTAATTGCATTATAACCGGAAGTAAATACAGTATGCAATATTAAATGCTTTTAAAATCATTCATGTCCTTGCTACTGAAATTGACTTAAGCAACTCACTCCTCCCAAAGAGAAAGAAGATTGATAAACTAAACATTTTTAATTTTCATTAAATTGAATCAAATTACTACTGTAAATCAGCCAAAGAAACATACCTCTGAATATCCAGAAAATTAATAATGGACAAATTAAAACTGTATTTGCTAATACATTAAATATTTACTCAGATATGCGACATAAATTGTGTTAATTTGGCCTTTAATTTGGCCTTTAATACAGTCTATGAGGTATACAGAAAGGTAGATACCTACTTTAATAGAAATTAAAATTACAACAAAATGGATAATCATACTGTATTTCTAAAGAGAAAAATGTGAAAATACAAGTGTAAAAAATGGGAAATGCTTGGCAAAAATGGCATTTTCCTACTTTTAATCAAATTAAAAAGGTTGTTTATTCACTTGTTGTCTTAATTTAACCAGTATTTGAAATAAGATTTTTTTTCAAGAGAAACCAGTGAACTGCTATTGAGGCAGGAAACAGTCTTTATCCGAATTAAGTTACGAGGACTTTAGATGGGAAATATACAGTATTATATTCTTCTGTTTTGACTGGGTTTGTCTTATCACCTTAACATAAAGATAACAGAGCACTCCTTGTTCTGACACTGGTCACTGATATGGAATTTCCAGTCTTGTGTGCAAATTACCACCTACTGATCCACCAAGATTAGATGTCTCTTAGTCTCCAGTTAGACACCAGCAGTTAGATGTCTCTTAGTCTTTAGTTAAATTGCTGTCCTTTGTCATCTTTTCATACCTCTTGAAGTATGAATGTACTTAGAATAAAGCTTTAAGCTAGCAAAATGTTGCTTCTGGGTATACATCTTATGTTAGACAGAGTATTTGGACTGTCAACAGAAATATAAATGGATAGTACTGTATTTATCAATTATCTTGACTCATACATAATACAGTCTGGATAATCACCAGACAAATAAAATTAATGCATATAAGTAATGCATGTAGATAGTAATGTAATATTTTATAGATATTACACAGGAAGCACCACATTTGAGGAAGTCTATGAAGGGATTTAAATATTCATCAGACAGAAAATAACAAGAAATAAGTTTCTAGGATATATGGAGAAAACTAAAAGCAAAATCAAGGAAGCAAGGGTAAGGCTAAACAATATACTAGCAAGTGCATTTTTGTAAGTAACTGAATTTTGTTTTTGACCAGTGCTGATCTTTGCATTATAATTATAGAGTGCATTGTTAAACTGGTAAGAGTTCAAAGAAGTGAAAAAAAGAAGTGTGACCAGAATAATTGTTGACCTAAAGAAAATGTCATGCATACACAATTAAATGAACTGAATCTCTATAGTCATGAACAGAAGATATCACAATAGTCTTAATTACAGGCTTTTCCACATTTGTGTAAACCACACCAGTACTATGATTTTAATGTCTAGTTACTATCAGCAGTAGACAGCAGTCTGGGTACATGGAAAAGAACACAACCCCACTATATTGGAGCAGTATTGTTTATACAACAGGAGGAACAGCTGGAACATTATGAACACTCTGTTGTTACAAAACATGTTCTAAACTGGTTTTATTTCAGCATAACATTTTCTATCATAGCCATTGTTGGGCAATTTAAATACACAAATATGCCACATTAGCATGAGAAATATACTGTCCTTCTAATTGTTCTGCATGAATGGGGTATAGACAGTTCTGCATGAATATTCATGAGCTACTGGAAGATAGCTCTGTTCCCTGGTAAAAATCTGGCTTGATGTTGTTGTAGTTAAAACAGACGAAATGAAAAGTTTGTTAAAGGAGATTAAATGGAAAGCTACAAGTTTTTCAGGGAAGTCTTTAAAAGGGGATAAATTAAAACTGCCAGCCTATACAGTATATGGGGACTGGAATTCAGTGAAATAAAGTGAAACTATTTTTTTTCCACAAAAGAACATGAAAAAGAAATCCACCAAATTACAGTACTCTAAATTTGACTTTGTACGTTTACTTTTAAGATTCAAATTGTAAAGCTAACTAAGGGGGATGTTCAGCTATCTTATTTCAATACTCTGTCTCTTTGCACAGCTCCTTTGTTGAATTGGCCTTGTTACACAAATAGCACATTCATGACTTAATTTCTACAAGGGCTTCCCTCACGGTTTCTGTACAAGCACAAGCAGCAATTTTGTCTCAGCTCTTCAGAGGAGCAGTGGGACACTCTTAGGAAGTCATGTGAGTACTGATTCCATTTACATTCTCCTATTGCCTCTGCTTTTAGGCTCACAGGGCTGGGAACATTGAAATGTTGTTGCTTGCTTCTGAACTCTGCAGTGGAAGTGTGAGTGCTGTTGTCTGAAGGGAAGTGCTTCTCTGTCTCAGTGAGCAGCTTCTGTGTGAGTGAGAAAGTAAGAAATGCTGGTAAGGAAGGTAATAGTAAGCCTCATTCGAATGCCTGTGAATGTCAGAGAAGGTTGTGCTCCTTTTACTGCTTTCCCCAAGATAGTTCCTAAAAGACGATGGCCAAGGCACAGACACAGTTCTGAAAAAGATGCAACAGCTGTAGGGTAAAGTAGTAGGGTAAAGTAGTAAAAATGGATTAAGCTGGAGTAAGCTGATTCTGCTGCACTACAGCATGTTTCTGTCCATGCTGTCCCTGTCCTGTTCTTTGGGACAGGAATCCAGACTTTGGACCCCCTTCCTACTTTCTGAGGTAAGCTATATAATGATATCCACCATTCCCTTTCAAATTCAGTTTTCTTGTCAGACCTTGCAATACAAAACCACTTGGTTCACAAACACCAACAGTGCTTCTGATTCTGGAAAACACTACTACTGGTGGCATACTTTAAATGTTGGCAGTGTACCACCCTAGGCCATTATGCAGCAATAACAATAAGAACCTCTTACTCATTCATTGGCAGTGAAATAAGAAGTCTTGGTGGTGTACCATTGAGGCATTTTATTTACCTTAGAATTAATTGTTATTAAATATTTCTAATAACCTTTGTGTGCCTTGACCAAGCGGCCTGGTGCCTAACAGGAACAAGCACGAGAATGTGTTAATAGGTTTACATTGTAAAGCTGTATGAACCACTTAATGAAATATATCATGGATGGGCTCCATCAGGTCTGAAACCTGTTTCTTCTCAACACCACAGATCCAAGGTCTCTATCCATCATCCAAAGGAAGGTCCATCAGTGAGAGATCTGTAGGGTTTGTACCAGAATTATACCTGATGCCATCTCAGCCAATCATCAACTTGTGATATCGTACCTTAAAAACAAGAACCAACTCACTTTCATTGGTTAATTCACTGGCTCCTCTTATCTCTTCAACTAAAGTGGCAATCTGACTTTTCCAACCATGTGACTGCAAGAGTCTGAGTTGGGATTTTAACTTTTCTTCCAGATGCCACAGTGAGAGAGTGAGTCAGTAAAGTGCTGAATTTTGCCAAATATATTCTTGCTGCAAACAGAAGAAATCTTGTGTTCATTATTTTTGTCTGCTCAATCCAATAAGACAGCTGGAGTCTTTCTTGTTATGTCAAAAAAATACAGAGTATATTCAGAACCAAGCTATAGCTGGGACAAACCGAGTTCTCCCCATCCTTTTACCTTGCAGCCAGACCCCAAGAAGACAAACTGTGCACAGGCTGTTTTAAAAGACTGAAGTTCAGAAACACACTACCTTTTGCAGAGCTGCCAACACAAGGCAAAGCTCTTCTCTCTATCCTCTCTCTCTCTCTCTCTCTCTCTGGACCATAGAGTGAGCAGTTGGCAACCATGGACCATGGACTACTGACCACGTACCAATTGAATCCAGCTCCATCCAGCGTGAAGGTTAACTCATCAAGGATGTGTGGCCAACAGATCTTTGAATATAAGATGTCTTTATTCACATTACAATTCTCCAGTGTTGAACTATTATTGCAAACACATATTTGAAGTTAAGTTTAGGATAGTAAATGCAAATTTACTTGTATCTGAAAATAAATTATATGAGACTGATAGAACCTATGAGGTAGACAACAACATATCATAGTTTATGTGTTTTTAACAAAAAAGTTATCAAAGTTATTAACTTTTATCTTCGTAATCAATGAGTGAATGATCTGCATTTCATATCACAGCAGATCGTTTCACAAATATATTCTATATTATATATGTCTGTTGTCTGTTATGTGTGGTTTAGTTTAATATCAATAAATTATATATTGTATATTAAGAATCTGTGTGAGATGTAAATATTATCTTTGATTATGTTTGATTCTTAATAGTGGTCAAGTACTCTCACAATGAAGTATTTCACTTTTATTTCTGTTGTTCCAGTAAATTAAAACCTCACATCACTGACAGTGGCAAAACAAAACTTTCTGTACTGATTTCAAGAGTACTTTGTAGTGATCCAAAGATAGGTAGGGTGAGGCTCACTCACTGGTGTGAAGACTTGAACTTCAGCCAGTGTATGAGATTTCAAATTCATCTGGCAGTCCCATTCTGCCAAATATGTTACATCAGAGCCCAACTTCACTCACAAATATCCAACTCTGCAAATGCTGAAACCTTACTGCACAAATAAAATATCTCAAGAGTTCTACATTTTTTTGTTCACAATCCAAAGTACACTGAATGTGCATTATGATTATCTTCAGCTACCCTTAAGCATATTCTGAATAAAGGCAATGTGGCATTGAGACATAATTGTTGGTATTAGTTCCTGATGCTTAGCCAAAATGCAAAAATGCAAGCATAATAATGCCAGTAACCTCCCACTAATACCAATAAAGACAAAAGTGGAAATAAAAAGAAACCTACAGGACCAAAAGTCAAGTAAAGGTAGTAAGTACTGCATATGGGTTGCCTGATACATCATGAAGCAGGTACAATTTAGAAGATGCAGGTGGGTGCCAGCATTTTATTTCCAAAACTGACCCAACTTAACTGCAATCAAATACTGTCTTGTGATCAGGTTCAGCACTCTTCAATCTCATTGTAGAGATAATAGTACCATGGAAGGATGTTCTAGATGAGATATATGAAAGAAAGAAGCTACAATATCCTAATTTTGTGGTGAAGAAACAACAGTGAGGTTGGATAGTTTGATTTTATCGGTTGGATCTTAGGACAGTGTGCAGTATGATGCAACAAAATAAATATTTCTCAAAGCTAAAACGTATTTCAAATTCTAGCAAAGCTACAGTATGTACTAACAACTGAATGTTAACAAGGTTAAATTTTAAGTGAAGTATAAGAATGTGAGCACCATTGAGCATCAGCTAAATTAAATGCTTTAGCTATTGGAAACAGAAACTTGCAATTGCTTAAGATGAAGTTAAAGCATTGGTTGTACTACTTAACTGAAAATGTGTTCTTTGTTGGTCAGTTTTTATGTCATAAGCTCATATTCACTATCTTATAAAAATGTATGAATGTATGAATGTATTACATCAGTGGATGTTCTGCAGGGTAGTCTTAATGATGAATTTCTGTGGGTGAGCTCTATAAAATATCTGACAACTACATGGCCCACTATGAGTTGACTTTTACAGACATCAGATTCAACGGACAAGAGCTATGGGGTGTATTAAAATCCATATCAGGAGAAGAAACTTGCTCTGTGTGAGGCAGAAGGAAGCTGCATGGAGACCATAAAGGGAACATGAATTAAATATACTTTCATGCATTGATTTAGGCATTATTACTTAAAAGTTACCTTTTTCTGCTGAATAGTCATTTATAGTCTTAATTTTCACTTAATGTGCAAATACAATACTAAGCTTGAAGCTATTTAACACTGTCAAGTTCTCAGTCTGATTGCTGTCAAGAACTATCAACAGCATATCACAGTACACAGAGCACAGAGAGAGTAAAAAAATTGAATAGTTAAAAGAGGAAAGTGACAAGACAGGACTGTTTTAAACACTGAATTCCTAGTTGATGGGATGAAGCTTATCAAGTATTGGGCACTTATGGTACATTGAATAAATTCAAGGAATGAACTCTTTTTTCAGATTAGAAGAACTAGAGTTTTTATTTCCATTTTAAATAGTACAGGTATAGCAAGCCTGGCTTTCTCATGTGACTAACCACATTATTGCACAGCATCACTCAGTCCTTCACTACCTTAAATCATGGCGCTTCCCTACCTGCCTTCGGGATGTATAACTGGAAGATATATTTTCTTCCAGAGTGATCCTGTTTCATTTGCATTAAAAAATTGTTTAAGCCTATATCCATTCTCATTGAGAGCTTCTTCAGCTACTCAGGAAGCACTTCTTCAGCCATATAATCAGCCAATGCCTCCTCCCTTGTCAATTTGATGTTATGGAGAGTGTATTGCTCCTTGAAATTACTTAAAACCATAATTTCAATGTTCTTATCTTTTATTTATGACAAATGACATTTATTCGGAAATGTAACATTTGTTTAAACCCCTTATAACCCCTTATCTAATACCCACTTATTCAGATAAGGTAAGTTGCAGGGTTATTTGCAAAAGTGAACTTCTGCTAGGGTTTTAAACACCTAACATACACAAATGTTGAGACCCAACTATATTGGGACTTTTAACACAATATCTGATGATAGCACAATTTTTTTGCATTGCTTAACACTTTAAAACTGTACATTTTGTAGTTTTGAATGGCTGATTTAGAAAAAAAATCAAAACAGGGCAACTTGTAATTTGTTAGATGATAATTAATGTGTACAATTGGACAATTGTCAGATGATAATTACTGTGGACAACTGCATGATATTAGTTTAGGGGAAAAAAATATGTAAAAAACTATTGTATTGTATAAAGTCCTAACCACCTAGAAAAACCCCAGTTCAAATATACAAATATTCACTCCTTATGCCTACAAAAACCAGAATAAGATAAAGCTGCCTTCTAATCTAAAAAGACTACAACTGCAGTTAAATCTTTCTCTGCAAACCCAGATGCCAAAAAATAAATGGGAACCTATTTCCCTTTTCTATAAATTTACCCACTAACAAGCAGAGATCATTTTTAACCTACAGGTAGGTATTTTTCATTAAGGAAATCAGAGTTTCATAAAAACATAGAATAACAAGCTCTCTTGGCAAAGTTTGAATAATTTGCTTCAGTTTGGTCTTCTTTATGGATGATCTGGACAAGGACCTCTTGTCTGGCACATGATTTATGTTCTATCCTCCTGTCTCATTCCTTTTGTTCTGTCCTGTTCTCTCCCTTCTTGGAATGTCTCTCTGTTTGCACAATTAAATAAACATTCTTTGGTTTGAAGCTCTTGGACACCTGTGGGTAAACTACTATCCAGCCCGTCAGCCAGTTTAAACCGGCCCTTGAGGTAAAAAATAAATTAGTCAATATTCACCATATTCCACTTTGTTTGGTGTTGTTCTTTCTTATATTTCATTTTTCGTGCCGTTAGATGGTGCATGAACATTTAACCACAGTGATTCCAAACTGTGCATCGTGCCACCCAGGGTAGGTGCCATTCTCGGCGTCTCAGGTATCGTCAAAGAAAAAATGTATTACGAGCAAAATCCACTGTTCATGCACACAGAATTTATGAGTTGTGCGCTACCTAGCTAGTTTCACATGACACTAGGCAAGAGAGTCGGCAGTCTGTAAGCAAAGTACCAGTTGACTGCGGCTTTGGTGTTTCATATTTCTATGAGTGGTCATTTTGTGAGCTTTTTGTTACATGATTGCAATTGAGAGGTTTTTTATATATGAGTAAAATGTGAAGGATATTAAACTGGTTTAATTCGTCACAGCCAGCACTCCTGCAGAGAGGGGGGTTGTACTCGTTAATGTCTTAGCACAAAGCAGAAACTTCTTGTATTTTCCGATGACATACAAGTGGAAAGATTACAGATTTTAATCGTCTTTTTTCTGAACCAGGGAAAATCTGATCATGTTTCTCTATAACAATAATAAAAAACTTTATTTAACATATCACCTTTAAAAGTGGAGTCTCAAAACAATACAGTAGATGTAAACCACAGATTACAAAGTAAATACCCAGACAAACGCAAACGCGTTTTTAATAAGATGTTTTTATTCGTTCATAATCCGACGATCTCAGGAAGACTAATGGGGGTCTGGCTTTTTTTCTGGAAAACCATAACTCTGGTCTTGTCCAGATTGACTGTCAGCGCTCAGGTCTGACAGTGCTGCTCCAGCAGCGCCAGGTTCTGCGGCAGCCTCTGTTCTGTGGGCGAGAGCAGGACCAGGTCTTCTGCAAAGAGCAGGAACTCGATTTCTGTAATTAATGCAGATCAGTAAATCAAGGGACAAAACAGTTATTGCGCCCGGCTCCTCAATGGGCTTTGACGTACTAATGCGTTGGTTTAACAGTCCGGGTGTGGTAATGTTTTTTATTATTGTTATAGAGAAACATGATCAGATTTTCCACGGTTCAGAAAAAAAGATCTAAAGTACTGTACTGTATACTAGTTTGTCACTCTTCTCATCCCCTCTTTGCTAAATGGCTTTTGAATAGAGTTACATGAAGACAGAGGTGAAACAGCCCTACACAGCCCTGTCGCAGTACACGAATATAATTATATCTTATTAATTTCTTGAGATACGTGATTCTTTTAATACAGTGTAGCGGCGAGGCTTATTAATAAGAAAGAATTAAGTGTTCTGAGCCTTCCCAAATGAGGCCCCATTTCTCTGTTCATCTCTGTGGTGCAGCCATAGGGAAACTATTCATGCAAGTAGTTTTCTTTTGATAAAGACAGCTCCCAAAGGGGGATGCACTTAGCTAAGCCTGGCTATCATGATCAATGGTCATCCATTGGCGCCTATCTGTCTAGGGAGTGCCAGTTGGACATCTGGACTGCATTTCTAAGTGTCAGGAGTAAGTGACTCATATCTCACCTTGATCAACCAATCAGGGACTGGTAGGGCCGAGTAACCCACGTGGGACTCTGATGCCCATGGAACTTTCAGCCAATCAATTAGCTGAAGTTCCTCCAGGTAAAAACAGGCAACACAGAGAGCCTGAGAGATTCAGATTGAGATTCAGATTCAGGGAGATTCAACAAGATTCAGTAAGATTCTGAGGAGAATTCTAAAGGGAATTCAAAGGAGAATTCCAGGGCAGGACAGCCCAGGAGCAGAAGGCTCCCAAGGGCAGGACATTCTCGCAGCGCTCCTCCTGACCATCCTGAGACTCAGCCCGGACAACCACGGAACGGCCAGTGTGTCCGAGTGCCAGAACTTTCCTTTGTTCTAAGAGTCTAGAGTGGAGGTTGCCAGAGAGTAACCAGCAGCAGGCCTCGTGAACAGGTCAGAACTGTGGAAAGCTGAATCACTATTCAGAACTAGCTCTTCATCAGGAACGAACCGGTCCTCTTCCTGACTTGCTGGGACCCACAGTCATCTTTTCTCCTGTGCACAAACTTTGCTAGTTAAAGCCAACAATGAGCATCAGCAGCGCACCGTCGCAAGCCGCACAGCACAGCCTGGCACGGAGCCAGAGAGCACGGATTGGACAGCAACAGCCAGCAACTGTTTCTTTGTGCCCGCAGGAGATCTGAATCCCCAGAGATTGGATGAGTATTCAACTTCAATGCATTACAGCTCGAGAATTCAATTGTTATCCCAACCAGTTGATATCAATTTAATTCCTAAGAGTTATGTACTTGTTTGAGTATCTAATGTAGAAGTTGTAACCAAGTTCACTTTACGAAACGGTCTTAATGAATGATATACTGAACGTATGTCCTATTGATATGTGTAACTCTTTGTAACTGACCGAATATACCTTTTGTATTCTGATAACCCTCTCGATAAGATCTGTTAGGTTTATATGCATATTCTATGTATTAATAAATGTATCCTCGTGTATTAGTACCTGTGTGTGCGCGTTGTTTGAGTTATGTCAAATGGTTGGATTCTAAAGCCATCAAAGGAATCAACTTTGTGATTTACTGCTACAATTAATAATTGTCTCAGTAAATGCCCAAACCCTACAGAACTTGTGCCTTCAGAGAGCCACTATGATTACATATTTGGCGTCCCTGAACCGGTTTTCCCTACAAGAGTCTTTGCTGTGCTCTAGAGGATCCTTGTGATATTTCGAGCACTGGTTGAATGATGTGTGTCACAGTTTGAATAATTTTCGTAGTTAGAAATTATGGAACGCTCTGTTAAAAGCAAAGGAGTTTTTATGTCCGTTGCAGTTTTTTTGCAACATGAATATAATTATATCGTTATTAATTTCTTTAGATACGCAATTCCATATTATATTCCCTTTAAATCAAATTCTAAAAGTATGCTTGTTGACTCCGGTATCACGTTAGTTAAAAACTTCAATGCTTAAAATGTTTAGGGAGAAATGGAATACTGGTGTGTACAGCCATATACTGTATGTTTAAGTTCCAAAATTAACATAATTTATGGCCTTCACACGCGTTGCAGTATGCTATCCTATTCTTTTTATGCTAAGGCACTAAGATTTCCCTTCAGTGGTAAAATTCCGTATAAATATTCAATACTTAAACGGGCACAGTTAAGACATTAAATATACATATACATACTGTATACAGTACAGTTTGCATACGGTAATATGTTTATGTTCCTAAATCAATCTCTTTTATGAGCATGTGAAAGGCATGGTGAATCGATTCTCAAAAATTACAGTACTTTGCATGATTGGAAACAAATGCGTGATTGCGAAATGCTGTGGTGTAACTTTTACAAAGACGGTCAATGAAAAAAAGAATGTGGACCAGGACAATACTTTGAGATTACACTTACAGCTTTCCAAGGTCATTCATTATTAATACTATTAGTAATATCTTCGGTAAAGACTTTGATGGCGACAGCCCAAACATGAGAGGTTGAGCTTAATTAGCTCCACCTTGCGGAAATTCCGGATACTATTATTTTACTTGCGGTATTATAGGAAATTTTACGGTAACTAGCGGTATTTACTGGTAACTCACAGTAGACTGGGTACAGCGCACCGGAAAATAATGCAGCATCGCCCACACATTTTGAATGGCTGTATCTGTACATTTTATTTGCATTTTTCAAAGATATTGACTTTTTTAAAAAAAATCAAATTGTTTGCATATTCAAATAATTTCAATAAAATATGTTGAAAGGTATTTTTACCATTTTGATCAAGCCTTGAAAATGATTAAAAATAATAAAAATTGGATCAGCTTTGTTTTTATTTTGACCCATCATTTCCTTTACAAATTTATCTTTTTTAAAATATGCCATTTTTGACACAGGGGAGGCATATGGAAAATTTGACAGGTCAAGTGAGTATTCATAGTATTCAACAAAGAATGGACTGCAAAATACCCTTTTGCAGAGGTTGGAACAAAGGCTATATGTTTAATTTATAAGGAAAGTGTTGCAGTGTTCAAAGAATACAATCTCAGTTGGCATTTTTTTACCAAACATGCTAACTATGCTAGCGAGGAGTCATGCGAGGAGTGTGCTAATAGAGCTTCTCAACTAGCTGCTAGTTTATAGGCTCAGCAAAATGCATTTTTCCACCCTTCTACTATCCAAGAGGCCAGCACAAAGGTAAGCTACCTGCCAGCACATAAAATTGCTAAACAAAGCAAGCCATTCTCTGAAGAGGAGCTTTTGAAGGAGTGTATGATAAAAACTGCAGATATTCTTTGTCCTGGGAGCAAGAGCAAATTTGAGAAAGTAAATTTATTATGCAGAAAAGTTACTCATTGGGTTGAGGTAATCAGTGAAGACTTGGCTTGTGAGTTGAACGTCAAGTTATATTCAGTTTTTAGTTTTTTATATATATTTTTTCCTCTCAGGTTATCTTTAACCTTGAACAAATAAGCCTATGTTGACCCTTCAGCAGCCTGAAGTGGCTCTCTATACAGTTTCAAAATTTTATGTGGCCCTTGGGCCAAAAAGGTATGTCCACCCCTGCTCTAGGAAGTGGATATATTAACACTACCTAGGTGTTATCTATTGTTTCCAGATTCTTAGAGAAACTTCCATAGTCACCTCTATATGTAGCACTATGATCCAAGAGGGTACTAAAGAAATTAGGTATTTATGGTGAGATATTTACATTTTCTGGACAATGTGTGAAAGCAAATCAAAAGGCTTAATAAATGTCAAGACATAAGTTTAAAAGTGCAGAATTTAAATCAAGGAATATTATGTTAAAATTGTACAATGGTTTGGGAAGACCTAATTTAGAATATTCTGTACAATTCTAGTCACCATGTTAGGAGAAGGATATTGTTTTTTATTTTGTTCAGAGAGCTAATCACCTGTGTCTGTTAGTTAAATATCTGTAAACTAATTCAGCTATAAAGATGGGTCTTATCAGTTGTCTTTTACAAGGTTTCCTAAACATTAAACTATTGTGTAGAATTGTAGACACGAACATACAAAACTTATAAAGATGCAACCATTCAAAACGAGCGGGGTATGCTGTAGTACAACGTGGTGGGCGTGTCGCATCAAAACGCCTCATTGAGCTGTCACCAGAAAACACGCGGTTTCAAATCCCGATCACCGCTGAAGGACAATCTTTATTCAATTAAGAATTTAAGTTGTATACTCTTTAAATTTGTATAATCTTTTTAAACTGTGTTTTTAGCATGTTAATCATTAAACATTAAAAAGTTGGTATATTTTATGAAAGCAAGATTGCTCAGTTGGGCAAAAGTACACAACCTACCACCTTTATCATAAATATTTTAATTATGCAGAAATATTTTATGCATCAAAGTCTTTATGAAGATATTACTAACAGTATTAATAATGAATGACCTTGGACAAGCTGAAAACTCAAAGTATTACTCTGGTCCACTTTCTTTGTATTGGTCTTTGTAAACAAGAAGACTTTTCATTAACAAAAAGTAACACCACAACATTTAATTGATCCGATCACGTATTCGTTTGCAATCATACAAAGTAAGTTTAGAGATTCTCCAATTCACCATGCCTTTCACATGCTCATAAATGATATTGATTTAGGAACATAAACATATTATGTAAACTGTACTGTATATGGCTGGAATTGGTAGTTTAAAGAAAAAATATACACCAGTATTCCATTTCTCCCTAAACATTTTAAGCATCAAAGTCTCACATGTGGTTGTTTCGGAAACATTTTTACATGCTCCTTCTGACCATATTACATTTATATACTTTGTGAGAAAAGTGATAGTTTTAACCTTTTCTGCATCTACACTGTGTCTGTGGTGTGATGGCTTAAGCTTGTGCCTTAAAGGCCTGAGGTTGGGTGTTCAAATCCAGCTATCACCATGAGTTTTCTTTTAACAAATAAAGATTTAATTGAAAAACTAAAATAGCAAATATTATTGACACTATATTGACGTTTTTTTATATTTCTAAATATCAAAACATGTTTGAAGTTAAGTCATTTATTAATAACAACAAATAATTTCAAACTGCTACTGATATTATTACTGACAATAAATATTATCAACACTATATTGAATTTGTTGTTCTTTCTAAATATCACAAAACATTCAAAGTTAAGTGATTACAATTTTCCATAAATACTTGCGCTCTATTTTGGAAACATTTTTACATGCTCCTGCTGACCATGTTGTTTATATACTTTGTGAAAAGTGATAATGTTTTAACCTTTTCTGCAAATTAGCTTGTTATCGGTGTAGAAAAAGGCATACATTTAGAATGTGATTAACAGGGAATATAATATGGAATCGTCTGACTAAAGAGCATGCTTGCCAGCGCGGTGACGTCACCGCCTTTCCCTCTGAATAGCTAGTCAAATAATAGTGAAGTGAAAACATTTGTCTGTCTGTCGGTGGGGGGAAGGGGGACTGTCTTTCATTGGAAGGTCTGCCAATTCTACTCTGAGAATGTAGGGGAGAGGAAAAGTGCCCATGATCTTTTCACTGATAAAGTTGCGTTAACAAAAACTACAGTATGCTTAAGAGTTGTTAAATCAGTTTTGTTTATTTTTCGGCACAGCCAGCCGGCCCGAACCACACAGACACCAGATAGCCTGCTAGAGCACCACAATTCACATTCAAGCACATCACAGATCACTGTTAGGAATCCCTGGTGAGAAGATACACGGATCCTGTGCAGACGCAGGCACGGGTGATAGATGAGGCAGGCGAACAAACCAGAACGAGAGGCAAGGTCGTAGTCAAAAGGCGAAAGGCAAGTCGTAATCCAGGAAGTTCCACGGTAGCAGACAGTCCGAGTCGAGAGGCGAGGAGCAAAGTCGAAAAGGCAGAAGGGGAATCCAAAATCCAGAATAAACGAGGTACGGGGAAAAACGCCAGGTAGAGCTCTCAAGGAGTAGACTCAATACCGAGCAGTGGGAAGCAGGTGAAGATGGTTTAAATAGCAGTGTGCACCGCAATGAGTGTGCGCAGGTGGTTTAACTCGTGCGGCGGCGTTTGTTAATAATCACCCGCTGCTGGGGCTGATTAGCTCGCTTACGCTTTGGTCTTGACTGCCTGGTGGTCGTGACAGTACCCCCCCCTTCACGGGCGGCTCCCGACACCCAAGACGACAGATAGGGATAGTCCCTGTGGAAGTCTCCAATTAGCGCAGGGTCCAAAATATCCCTCTCCGGAACCCAGGATCTTTCTTCAGGGCCATAACCCTCCCAGTCAACCAGATACTGAAGGGTACCGCGGTTCCATCTAGAGTCGAGGATCTTGTGGACTGTAGATGCCTGGTGCCCCTGAATGCGACGCGGGGGTGGCGGGCGACGTTGGGGAGCCGCCAGAGGTGAGCGGTAGAAAGGTTTCAGGAGGGAGACGTGGAAAGACGGGTGGATTTTAAGGGTGGGGGGAAGTGCAAGACGGAAGGTAACTGGGGTGATCCGGGAGAGTATCCTGAAGGGGCCGATATTCCTAGGCCCGAGCTTCTTGGAAGGCAGGTGTAGAGGTAGTTTCCTTGTTGATAGCCAAACAAACTGGCCTCTGCGAAAATGGGGGGCTGGTCTGCGGTGTCGGTTTGCGAATTTGGCCTGGCGCTGGGTTGACTTGGTGAGAGCCGTCCTCGCCATTCTCCAGGTCCTGCGCAGCTTGGAAATATATTGACGCACTGACGACACAGCCGTGTCCGGAGGGGTGGCAGGAATGAGAGTGGGTTGATAACCTAGTGAGCAGAGGAAGGGAGAGAGACCTGTGGAGGAGGAGGTAAGAGACATATTCTGCCCAGGGAAGTAGCGATGACCAGTCATCCTGCGAGTTGGAGGTGAAGGCTCTCAAAAAGGTAAGGAGGCTTTGGTTGGTCCGTTCCACCTGACCATTGGCCTCAGGATGATAACCCAAAGTCAGAGATACATGGGTCCCTAAAGCTTGGCAGAACACTTTCCAAAAGGCCGAGACAAATTGAGGTCCCCTGTCTGAGACCACATCGTTGGGCAACCCATGTATCCGAACGACCTGTTGCACAAACAGTGATGCCATTTCCTGGGCTGTGGGCAATGCTGGGAGGGGGACGAAATGGGCTGCCTTGGAAAAACGATCAGATATCACCAAGATTACCGTATGACCTTGACTGCTAGGAAGGTCCGTGATGAAGTCCACAGCTATGTGGGACCAAGGGCGGTGTGGGATCAGAAGAGGGTGAAGGAGACCGGTCTTCTTGGCACGCGGAGTCTTGATCCTGGCACAGACCGGGCAAGCTCGGACGTACTCTGCAACATCTGATCGCATGGAAGGCCACCAGAAATCTCTGGTGAGTAGGTCCAGAGTGCGTCTGCACCCGGGATGGCCTGCAAACCGAGAGTCATGCCCCCATTGCAGGACAGCAGAACGCAAGTTGTCCGGTACAAAAAGCTTATCCGGGGGGCAGCACAAAGGAACTATAGCTCCCTTGAGGGCACGTCTGATCTGATCTTCAATAGAGCAGTGGATCGCCCCGAGGATTCTGTTAGGTGAAATGATTGGTTCCGGTGTGTAGTCCAGATCCTGGGGATCATGGAGCCGAGAGAGAGCATCAGCCCTCCCATTCTTCGAGCCAGGTGTATAGGTGATCACAAAATTAAATCGAGAAAAGAAAAGAGACCAATGAGCCTGACGGGAATTGAGGCGTTTGGCCGACTGAATGTAGGCCAGGTTCTTATGGTCCGTGATAATGACAAAGGGGTGATGAGCCCCCTCCAACCAGTGTCTCCATTCCTCCAGGGCCAGCTTGATAGCCAAGAGTTCACGATTACCGACATCATAATTAACCTCGGCAGGGGAGAGTTTCCTCGAAAAGAAGGCACAGGGATGTGGAATCTGCTTATCCCCGTGGCGCTGGGAGAGGACTGCCCCAACCCCATAGGCTGAGGCGTCCACCTCCACTATGAATGGCTGAGAGGGATCCGGGTGTCTTAGAAGAGGTGCCGAACTGAAGAGTTGTTTTAAGCGTAAAAATGCCTGGTTAGCCTCCGGGTTCCATTTACCCAAGCCTGGTCGATTGCGGGTTAGTGCGATGATAGGCGCCACAACAGAGCTAAAGTTCCGGATGAAACGTCTATAAAAGTTGGCAAAACCTAGAAAACGTTGAATTTGCTTTAAGTTACGAGGGGCTGGCCAGTCATTGGTGGCCGCCACCTTAGCAGAGTCCATCTCTACACCAACTGAGGAAATGATGTAACCCAGAAAGTGAATTTTAGAGGCATGGAAAACGCACTTCTCAAGCTTGGCGTAGAGTTTGTTGTTAATGAGTCTAGTCAGGACCTCCTGGACGTGGTGGACATGATCCCTATGGTTGGCAGAAAAGATGAGGATATCATCCAGGTAAACCAAAACAAAATTCCCAATAATGTCCCTAAAGAAGTCATTCATGAATGACTGGAAGACAGCCGGGGCATTAACAAGACCAAAAGGCATCACCTGATATTCATAATGTCCATGGGTGGTCATAAAGGCCGTCTTCCACTCGTCCCCTTCACGTATCCTGATTAGGTTGTAAGCCCCCCGTAGATCTAATTTCGAGAAGATGGAGGCTCCCCGTACGGACTCCAAAGCGGCTGGAATTAAAGGCAGGGGGTAACGATGTTTAACCGTAATGGAGTTCAGTCCTCTGTAATCAATACACGGTCGCAAGGAGCCGTCCTTCTTCCCAATAAAGAAAAAACCCGCACAGGCTGGAGAAGAGGAGGGACGAATGAATCCTGACTCCAGAGCCTCCTTAATATAATCTTGTAAAGCCTGGTTCTCTGCCTGAGTGAGAGGGTAGATCCGTCCTTTGGGTGGAAGGGTTCCCGGAAGCAACTCTATAGCACAGTCACAGGTACGGTGAGGTGGAAGCGAAAGAGACATCTGCTTATCAAAGGCTTGTTTCAGATGCCTGTATTGGGGCGGGATGGTAGAGTGCTCCTCCATAGAGGTTACTGCAGCAGCAACCTTAACCGGCTGACGACAACAGTTGACATGACAGGAGTGGCTCCAGGCAATGAGCTCGTTCTTGTCCCAGGAGATGTGGGGATCGTGCTTCTTGAGCCAGGGAAGACCTAGGATTACCGGGTAGGCAGGCGAGTCCAGGAGAAGGAGTGAAATTTCCTCAACATGAGTAGCACCAGCTGTTGGAGAGAGAGGGACGGTCTGCCATGTAATCCGTCCAGGTGCAATCGGGGATCCATCCAGAGCTTGAATACAGATCGGGGGTGAGACCGGAGCCAGGGGAATATCCCACTTCTTAGCAAAAGTGACGTCTATAAAGTTCCCCGCTGCCCCTGAGTCAACAAAAACCAAAAGGGGAAGTTATGCGTCAGCCCAAGAAATTTCAGCTGGGAATAAAGGGCCTGATGAGGTTTGAGAAAAAACAGCACTACTGACACTAACAGTAGGCTGCGGAAGGGTTCGAGAGGGATAAGGGGGTCTCAAGGGACAAGCAGAGAGAAGGTGATCAGGTGCAGAGCAATAGAGACACAGTCCCTCCCGACGGCGCCTTTCCTTTTCCTCCGAGGAAAGGGGTGCATGATGCCGAGTGGGCACCGTGGGGGTAGTACCTTCAGGATGGCCAGGACTGCTTCCATCATGACTCTCTGCTCTCCGCAGCCGAATGCGGGTGTCCAGTTCAACCACCTGAGCGATTGCCGATTCGAGAGAGCGGTTGTGAAGTGGCGAGAGCACCAGGTGGTCCTTTAGATCTTCAGAGAGCCCCTTATAAAAAAGGCAAATCAGGGCTTCAGGGTTCCAGTCAGACTCCGTGGCGAGGGCTTGGAAGTCAGCCACATAATCATTCAGAGATCCATCACCCTGACGAAGCGAGGCGAGCTGGAGATGAGTCAGGTCCGGGTTGACTGGAGAAAAACGTGCCTGGAGCTGGTCAGCAAAAAGCTGGAAATCAGCAAACTGAAAGTCTCCCCTAGCAAGCAACACAGCTGCCCAGTCCAGAGCCTTGCCAGTGAGCAAGGAAAGGGCGAAACCGATCTGCTCCCGGGGAGAAAAAAAATACTCAGGATGCAACTGGAAAGTCAAGGAGCATTGCGCAATAAAATCCCTACAGCCCGCGGTGTTGCCATCATATCTTTCCGGGAGAACAAACGGTGAGGCTACGGGAGAGGTGGGCGGGGTTACAGGGATTGGAGCAGTGGTCTGTGCAGGAGACGAAGGGACAGGGGAGGGCGGAAGGCTAGCGACGTGATTGGAGAGAATGTGAAGCGAAGATTGAAGCTGGGTGAGAGCTTGGGAATGGCGATTATAAAGTGAGCAAAAAGCTTGTGCTTCCGCGGGATCCATCTTTCGGCTCGGTATTCTGTTAGGAATCCCTGGTGAGAAGATACACGGATCCTGTGCAGACGCAGGCACGGGTGATGGATGAGGCAGGCGAACAAACCAGAATGAGAGGCAAGGTCGTAGTCAAAAGGCGAAAGGCAAGTCGTAATCCAGGAAGTTCTCCGGTAGCAGACAGTCCGAGTCGAGAGGCGAGGTGCAAAGTCAAAAAGGCAGAAGGGGAATCCAAAATCCAGAATAAACGAGGTACGGGGAAAAACGCCAGGTAGAGCTCTCAAGGAGTAGACTCAATACCGAGCAGTGGGAAGCAGGTGAAGATGGTTTAAATAGCAGTGCGCACCGCAATGAGTGTGCGCAGGTGGTTTAACTTGTGCGGCGGCGTTTGTTAATAATCACCCGCTGCTGGGGCTGATTAGCTCGCTTGCGCTTTGGTCTTGACTGCCTGGTGGTCGTGACAATCACAGATCTGTCCCAGTGTGAGATATTGCTGTTTGATCTGTGTCTCTTTGATCTGAGCTTTAATAGAGAGCTTATCTCTATTAATATAACTATAGAATGGTATTAAATACAACTTTTTTGTATAGATGACACTTTTCTAAAATATATTTAAAAAATAAAAATGATTACAATCTAATCTTTCCACGTTTGATCCCATGAGGAAGTACAATATGCTCCTGCTTTGTTTAACGATGGTATGAAAAATACATCTAAATTGTGAGAAAGCTATGCTTAAAGTTAATTAAGGGACTTAGAAGATAACAATTTACATTATATTGTCAGATTGTGAATCAATAAAGGCATTTAATTAAACACGCATTTGCGATTTTAATCAAAATGAGGGTAATGAGGTTGAACCATTAGACATGCAATATACTTCCTCGTGATCATCTTAGAATCTTTGAGTAAGCTGTTTTTTTTACTTTTTAATTATACGTTTTAAACACATTCCGTACAGATACAGTACAATCACATTCTCCTGTCTTCCCGTGGTGTAAATGAATTAGGAGGTGATTGAGATAACAATGCATCTCAGTGTAAAAAATGCAGTGTAAAAAGATGTTCCTCTATAACTCTTCAGTTTACAGGGAAATTCCACCAGATCCTCACAATATTGTCCAATAATACTCTTTTTGTATCTAATTTTTAGTTCAGCAGGATTTGTGCGATAAGCACATTGTTTAATGGGGATGACATTACCCACATCTATATCACTGTACAAACTGTGTCGAAGTGTCTGTTAATAAAACAGAGCGCCTTGCAATACATATACTGTACTGTATACTGTATGTGGGTAGCTGTGTCAGCCTGCGTCGTCTGCAAAGGAACAAGTAATAGGTTTATTTCAGGCTGAAAAGTGAAGAGAGAAAACACAACATTTCGGCTGTGAAGCCTTCTTCAGGTGTGAGGGTCTTCAGCTCAAAATGTAGGGCACTCTGAACGAGTTAAACTTTGATGCAGGAAAATTTATTTCCCAGAAGTTATACTGACACTCTCTGATGCAGCGATCCGCTGGTCAATTATATTGTTATTAATTTCTTTAGATACACGATTCCATATTATATTCTCTATTAATCAAATTCTAAAAGTATGCTTTTGTTTACTCAGATTGCGAGTGTATTCACAGAAAAGGTTAAAACTAACTTTTCACAAAGTAGATAAATAAAGATAAATATGGTCAGAAGGAGCACGTAAAAATGTTTCCAAAATAACCACATGCAAGACTTTGATGCTTAAAATGGTTAGGGAGATAGTGGAATAGTGGTGTGTATTTTTCTTTAAACTACCAATACCAGCCATACACAATTTACAATGATATGATTATGTTCCTAAATTGATATCGTTTATGATCAACAGACACGTTATGCTCCTCTTCGTTTTATTCTCAGCTACTAAAATTTCCCTTTACTTGTAGAATTCCATATAAATATTCAAAACTAAGCAGATTAAAATGTGCACAGTAAAGAGATTAAATGATTAAATCTTTCCACTACCAACCAATGCACCACGAGTGCCCCTGTTGGTCATTTTGGCCAGCCAATTATGTACCGCGGTATGACATAGGTAGTTGCGTGCAGTACGGGTTTGTACCGCACACTTTAAATGGTGCATCTGTAGTTTGCTGCACCAGAAAACAGCCATGTAGTTGAACAAATTCCCTGGCTTCTTTCATTAATGGGCTGGATGAGACCTTTGGATCAAGCTACTATTAAAGATGTAAATCTGTGGAGTAGATGGTCTGAATGGCATCATCTCATTTGTGAATTTAATTTTGTTTTTGTCAAATATTGTTAATTGCAGAAGGAGTTATTTGATAGAATAATGATAATGGTATTATTTGCATATGAACTAAAAAGTAAATAGCTGATAGTTTTCTCCAAATTATTGTTTTACAATAAAATTACATTTGTAGCTTCCTCAATCTACCTGTAAATTATGAACACATTAAACTGTTTAAACCCTAGCCAATTATTTTGTTATATCCCTGCTGATGTAAGATACTGTATATAGTCCTGTGTAGATGTTGTTTCACTGTAATTTGTTGTTCATTTTAGTTACATCAATTATTTAATTACCCTCAGCAAAATCACTCGTGCGCAAAATGTTTTTTTTTAATATATTGACCCTAAAAACATTGCCAATTTACATAAAAAAACAACTACAGAAACACATTTTGAATGATGTGCAAATCTCTGTCTAGCCCTGCCTTAAATTTTGTGATACAGATGCAGCCATTCAAAATGAGTGAGGTACACCACAGTACGGTGGGCGTGTCGCATCCTAACGCGGTATGAAGCAGTGTAACGCGTCATATGACGTCATATCGGAAAGTATCCGGAATCACCTTGTAAAACCGCCAAGAGGAGCTAATAAAGCTTAACCTCTCATGTACAGCATTTGAGCTTTTAAATTTAAACTGTGTATTACAGCATGTTAATCATCAGTCATATAAAATCAGTCATTAAAAAGTTGGTATATTTTATGAAAGCAAAATTGCTCAGTTGGGCAAAAGTACACAACCTACCTTTATCATAAATATTTTAATTATGCAGAAATATTTTATGCATCAAAGCCTTTACTGAAGATATTTCTAATAATATTAATAATGAATAACGTTGGACAAGCTGTAAACTTAAAGTATTACGCTGGTCCACATTTTTTGTAACCGTCATTTTAAATGAAAAGACTATTTTTTTATCAACAAAAAGTAACACCACATCATTCCGTTTATCTAACTAACAAGGATGGGCCATTAGCTAGCCAATAGGATAAAGGAATAAATTACTTTTTTTGTTTATTTCCTTGGCACATTAATTTGAACATTTCCATCGATTGTACAAGCACTGAAAAACTGCCCAATCCCTAGTCAGGCATTTTTTTCTAGTATAAAAGACATACAAACTCCCTTGCTTTTAATAGAGCGTTTCAAAATTTCTAACAACGAAAATTATTTAAACTGCGACACTTATCATTCAACCAGAGCTCAAAATATCACAAGGATCCTCAAGAGCACAACAAAGACTGTATTAAAAGATACTTGTACCAGATACATGAGAATCCAAGCTTTTATATCTACGCTTTCTTATCCACGCTAAGAATAAGTCTTTAAAATTTATCACACAGTAAAAAGTCAAATTTCTGGGGCGTCCGTATACCAGAGATTATGGTACCGCTTCAGAAGGGTGTCAGCCAGTCAGATTCCAGGACCTGAATTATCTGTTTTATAATCGAGAATATGTAATCACGTATCTAAATAAATTAATAATTATATTAATTTAAGGATCTAAATATCTTAATCTATGTATCCATATAGCTGGTAGTATTTCACTTTCTTTGTAAACACATTTTGTTAACACCCGAATCGCAGGTGGATTCTGTTTTTTAGTCTGTTATGGTCTGTAGCTCAAATCCTGCTTAACTAAAAATAAGACACAAGAAGAGTATTATTGGACAACGTTGTGAGGCTCTGGCGGAATTTCTCTGTAAACTGAAGAGTTATAGAGGAGACAGGTTGTGTATCGCTTCTTTTGACACTTGTAAACAAAACATTCCAATGTTAATGCGACACGGAAGATAATGTGGCGTATTGGTCGTTAGTGAAAAGATTTAATCATTTAATCTCTTTACTGTGCACATTTTAATCCACTTAGTATTGAATATTAATATGGAATTTTCTACCTGAGCCCAAAAGCCCAACATGTAAATGTGCATTCGCCTGGCGCTGCGCGATTTTCATCACTCTCTGCGGGAGTGCTGGCTGTGACAAATTAAACCAGTTTCACAGGTATTTTCAAAGTAGAAGGGGGCGAGTCTTCCAGCAAAAGACACCCCCCCCCCCTCCAAAACCCCTTTTTTTTTCTTACAGTAGTAGTACTTAAGTACAGTACAGTAAGTACTTACTGTACAGTACTTACTAATTGAAGTACTTCTCGTGTTAAGAAAGCTAGGTGTTAGAATAAACTATTAGTAATCAATAATATTAAATTTAGCACTGTAATAAATTGTGCTAATAATAAATTCTATTCTACTCTGAGAATGTAGGGGGGAGGAAGAATGCCTGTGGTCTTTTCACTGATAAACTTGTGTCAAGGTGTCAACAAAAAACAGCTGTAAAAAAAAAGTTTTTAAAAAAAAAAAGTTAATTGTGTGTCCATAATATTGCTATTTTTATATTGCTAATTGTTATTGCTACTGAGTGTCTGTATCTACAGTACATTGTTTGTGAACCAATAGGTTTCACAGGTATTTTCAACCCCCAGCCACTGTTGTTCCATTGGTTGTTATCCTGTAAAGCGCTCTGAGGAGCCACCTGTAAGGCGCTATATAAAATAAAGTTTATTATTATTATTAATATTGATGAAATTCTTCCTCCCAGGACTTGTAAAATTGTTGTTGCTATTGTTGTTATCCCGTTAAGCACTTTGAGAAGCATACTGTCCAGCATATTATATTTCATTGCACTTTGACAGATCGTCTTATAATCACTTGTTGTTAGAATATCTCCCAAGAGGATATTCCCCCCAAGAGGATATAGAGGATATCCCCCAAGAGGTATCCAGGTAACAGTGAAATGGGCATACCGTTTTCCATGTAAATAGTTCCCTGGTTCTGCACCCCTTGGTGTCTCTCTCTCTCTCTCTCTCTCTCTCTCTCTCTCTCTCTCTCTCTCTCTCTCTCTGTCTCTCTCTGTCTCTCTCTCTCTTGGGCCCGCGCTCTTGGCGGGCTTGTCTTGTGTTTCTCTCTCGTCTGGGCGTCGGAGTGTTGCTGAGAAGAAATAAAGCGTAGTTTGTAACTCCACAAGTCTGAGTCTCTGTGTTCGTCCTCAACGGACCCAAATTCATTACATTGGTGTCAGAAGCGGGAGGATGGACAGTGAACGGCCGATGATGTCGGACTCAGAGAACTGCCGGTTCCCCCAGCCCCGGGGACTCCAGAGGCCATCGGGAAACGGGAGGGGGGCGGCCTGAAGGGGGGAAGGCCGCCCTTGAGAGATGCTAGCCCCGCTCCGGAAAGCCAGAAGGAGCACTTCACCCCGCCTGCTGTGGGAAGAGTTGGCCACAGCTGGGGTTTATTCCTTCCCTGCCTCACCGAGGGCAGACCCTGCCAGGCCCTCGTCAACACAGGTTCGACCATCACCCTGCTGTGGCCTGGTGTCCTGCCGGGCACCGAGGCAGCCAGACCCCCAGGGCGCTCACCGTGCACTTTGGGGCTGCGAGGGTGAAACACCCCTTCTACCTTGCCCCAGTCCGTGAGGACTGTATCCTGGGGTTGGACTGGTTGCAGCAAGTGGGTAGTTGCCTGGAGCGCTATCTCCCGTAGGCCACGTCTGCGGCGACTGGACCCAGTGGCTCTCCCGCTAGGCAGCAGCGTTGGGCCAATCTTGCCCGCAGCAGTCCTGGCGCCTCCCCTCTCCTGCCAAAATGCCTCCGGAGGGCCGACACCAACGCCGTGTAGTTGTACCGCTGGTCCCTGGGTACATCCAGCAATGCCTGGCAGGCCTTCCCCTCCAGGACCGTGGCGAAGTGGCCCACCATCTCCACCTGAGACCAGCCGTTTGCCCAGGCCGCCATCTAGAACTGGTCCTCAAACATTTGCCATGGGATCTCCCTATTATAACGGCTCGGTATCACCAGAGCAGGCTGGAGCAGGGGTGACGGGCTGGACACCGCTGGTCTGGCGTCTCCTTCCTGCCACACGGCCTGAGGCGACCTGGGAAAGGTCCCCCTTTCCACTGATTAGGTCTCCCTGGGGTAGCCCTGATAAGGGCTGTGGCTATTGGCAGTGCTGAGGGGTCGTCCTGGCCCCTGGCGGCTGCTGCTCGCCCCCAGAAGGCGCTGTAGGGGGTCACTCGGCTGCTGGGGGAACCGGCGCTTCTCTGAGTCCAACATCATCGGCCGTTCACTGTCCATCCTCCCGCTTTTGACACCAATGTAATGAATTTGGGTTTGTTGAGGATGAACACAGAAACTCAATCTTGTGGAGTTAAAAACTGCAATTTATTTCTTCTCTATCACCACCCGCCAGCAGCACTCCCGCACCCAAACAAGAGAGAGACACAAGACAAGCCCACCAAGAGCGCAAGCAATTAGGCCAGTACCCACTATTGATAAACATACAGAAAAGAATATTAAAGTATTGGCTAAGCCTAAAAAACAACGACCAAAATTCCTACCACCACAAAGACCTGCTGAGCCAAGAGCTGAGCCCAAAACAGAGCCTCCTGAGCCAGCTGGTCCTGAGGCTCACTGACCTGAGTCAAACTGACACTAACCAGCATCAGGACAGCACTGCTAGAGCACCACAACTCAGACTCAACCACATCACAGCACAGATCAAACAACAATATCTCACACACTGGGACACACACACAAACACAACATAAACTGGAATGCCACAGAACCCAAAACAGACAATACACACTAGCCAAATATTTGACCAAGATAAGAAACAACAAACAGAAACAGACCCTGATGAAGTACAGGCTCAGTGACCACAGCCTGGCCATAGAAACTGAGTGACACAGGCAGACCTGGCTGCCCAGAGAGGACAGGCTGTGCTCCTACTGCCAGCGGGGAGAAATAGAGACAGAGGTGCACTTCCTACTGCATTGTGACAGATACTCTGGGATTAGAGAAACATTCTTCCCTAAACTCAGAAATCTAGTCCCAGAGTTTCCACACCTGCCAGAATCACAATGGGTCCCAATCCTACTGGGAGAGGGAGGAGGAAACTCGGTCATGCTAATAAAGCACCTTGAATTGAATTGAATTGAGAGAGAGAGAGACACCAAGGGGTGCGGAAGCAGGGAACTATTTACATGGAAAACGGGCGATCTCCCCAGACTGTACGCCCGTTTCATTGTTACCTGGATACCTCTTGGGGGATATCCTCTATATCCTCTTGGGGGATATTCTAACAACAAGTGATTATAAGACGATCTGTCAAAGTGCAATGAAATACAATATTATGCTGGGTAAATGTTCCGAGGTCAAATTCTTTAAAGGGGAGACGACGAAAATAAAGTTTATTATTAATTTGCTGGACAGAGAGGTGAACATTATTATGCAGAAGACAAAGATAACGATTTACATTGCATTGCCAGATTGTGAATCAATAAAAATATTTAATTAAACACGGGTTTGCGATTTAAATGGAAATGGGGGTGACGGGAACTCTTAATCTAAATAAAAACAAAATAAATAAAACAGGTTTCGATAGTTAATAACCACTTTTTATATGCAAAACACAGGTGATTTTTCTTCCTCCTGGTCAGTTTAGAAATCTGTGTACGCTGTAAGGTTTTTACTTCCTATTTAACCTCCATTGAAACACCATTGACATATTTAGACAATTTCCACCTGGAATTTCCTCCCCCTTAAACTTTTAAAATATGCATTTCGAATAGAAGCAGCATATGCTGTTGTCTTCCTGCTATGTAAAACAGATCAGCAAGTTTTTTTGTCTCCAATCAGAGGGGTGTCAGATGGTGTCAGCCAATCACCACTCTGAAGCCTACCGTAATCTCTGGTATAGGAACACCCCAAAATTCTGTCACATTTTTATTTTAGGAAATTATGAAATGCTCGGTTAAAAGCAAGGGAGATTGTCTGTTATAGTGGACATAAAAACAAGAGTTTGCTGCGGCTTTATTGGAAACTCAATTTGAACACAAATCAACGGCATTATATCCTAGAAGACACAGACCAGCACCAGACCGGGAGAATGCCCGGAGCATAAAAGAAAATGCAGACGAACTAGGGATTGGACATTTTCCAAATGCTTATACAATAGGTGGAAATGTTCAAATAAATGTGCAAAAAAAATTAAAAAAAAACATTTATTCCTTTATCATATTGGCTAGCTAATGTCCTCTCTTTGCTAGTTACCTGTGGCTGTGTTTCTGCATTGCGTAGCAACGAGTGACTATATTCTCAGGCGGAGGAACGTAAACAGCTTTATTTTTGTGTTAAATATTTTTTTTTAATTAAAATTCATTCTATACAGCAATCGCTTATTTGGGGACCGTTTCATAAAACTATGATGCTTAAAATGTTTATGGAGAAATGGAAGACTGGTGTGTATTTTTTCTTTAAACTACCAAGACCAGCCATACACAGTACAGTTTACGTACATACAGTAATGTTTATGTTCCTAAATTAATATCGTTTATGACCTTCAGATGCGTTATGCTCCTCTTCTTTTCATGCTCAGCTACTAAAATTTCCCTTTTAAAAAAATTCCATATAAATATTCAATACTAAGCGGATTAAAACGTGCACAGTAAAGAGATTAATGATTAAATCTTTTCACTACCGACCAATGCACCACGAGTGCCCCTGTCGGTCATTTTGGCCAGCTAATCACTTACTGCGGTAGACTGCGGTGGCTTGTGGGTAATTGCGTGCGGTACAGGTTTGTACCGTGCATTTTGAATGGCTGCATCTGTATATTATCAGAAGAGACACAAGAGTAACAAGAAGATTGCAACCAACATAAATACCCTCTGAGGCATGACTGAATCCTTCTGACAAAAATCATTAACAAGGGTGCTGTTGTACCTTAGACCATTTGTTTTATTTTTTTTATATGACAAGACACATTTTGACTGCCAATAAATAAATTTATTCCATACAACAATAAGCAGATAGAGACTGATTCCTTATTGAAAACAACCAAGAAAAAAAAGCAAAACTTACTTCCATTACTTATTCTAGTTTATGGTGTTGAATGGATCTTGGCTGAACATTGACATTGAGCTTTGTTTGTTTTTTGCTCAGAATAGAAATATTCCCTTATATCTATAGCTAAACTCTAAAATCAATTTTCTTGACATAATCCATAGCTAGGTGCTACATGTACAATCTTTAGCGACAGTATCCTGAAGTTTGCCTGTCTCTACCATAAGGTCAGTTTCTTCTGTGAATTAAATGTTACTGAGCAGCTTCCCCTTGAAACTGATGCCAGCTTGACAGTCCCTCAAATGTACTGTTTTAGATGAAACATTGAACAACTGTAAAGAGAAGATACAGCTTTGTTGAATGCTTACTGACATTTAAAGCCATTCCCTGAAGTCTGTTGTGTCACTGTGGGTGGTGATATGCTGCGATACAGAAAAGTCAGATAAAAGATCTTCATTATTCTTGGAGAATATACTTTATTATTCTACACAACATTTATCTCATTGTGCTTGGAATGCAAGATAATGCCTAAGTCTCAGTTTTACAAGTACCATATTTATTTGTCTGTTTTTCAGTCCATTGTAACCTACTTACACAAGTACATCGAATGCAGGAATTTAGTATAACATTTTTATCACTCCCTTTTCTACAGTTACCTGGATAAAAATAATAAATTGTATATATTTAAAAAATATATATATCTTAAAGCTTCCATATTCTTCATAACCTATTTACTTGCTTCTGGCCTTCACATTATTTTGTGGTTACATTTTGTGAATATTGGTGAAGATCAAAGCTGAGATGTAATTTGAACATCATCAGTTTTTCCATGCATCTTTATCATATTGGAAGAGTGTAGTATACGTGGATAATTAAGGATAGAGTACTGTAGCTTTTGTCTGATTGCCGAAAACTTACAACAATGAATGTGAAAGGCACTCATTGCAATTAACACTCTTATTACAGCTAAGTAAAATTATAAAATTCAAATAGATATTCCGGGAGAATATGCAGCATTGCTACAGTTCAAGAGATATAATACTTAATGTAAACGTTATACTGTTTATTTGATATACTTATTGAGGATATCTTTAAAGTATTTTTATATACAGTGGACTCTGGAATTATTGCCACCTTTTGATTAATATGAAGAAAAAAAGTCTAAAACAAATAATGAGTTAATAAAGCACTGAAATATATATTTCCAACATAAGGAATTAATTATCCTGAATTAATGATTCAATTAAATCAACCAAAACAAAAAGAACTATAACATTATAAATTATTTTCTCGAAAATTAAAGAACTACAACTATTGAGACCACTGTTTTTAGTACTTGGTGAAGCCTACCTTGGCAAGGATAATGGTGGTAAGTCTTTTCCTGTAATGCTTTATGAGGTTAGTGAACACATTGGGAGGGATCCTAATGCAGAATATTTTCAGATCCTTGAGGTTTGTAGGTGTGTGCTTATGGACAGCCCTCTTCAGCTCAGAATACAGGTTTTCAGTAGGGTTTAAGTCAGGGGATGAGATGGCCATGGGAAAACACTGATTTTCACTGATTTTCTGTCAATGATTTTGATTTTAAAGTGTGTTTTAGTGATGATTATTACCATCATTTTGAAAGATCCATCTTCGGCCATGACACAGCCTCCTAGCAGGAGCAACCAGGTCTTTAGCCAAAATATTCTCTTACTTTCGAGAATTCATGATGTGCTTGATCTTATCGATGCTCGACCCAGAGCATCAAAGATCCTCCACCATATTTTATAGTAGGAATGATGCTCTTTTCAGAATATGCATACCTCTTCTTATGCCAAACATACCTGTGATACCTGTGGCCAAAAAGTTCAATTTTTGGCCGCTCCCAGTCAAAGTGTTTAGCAAACTCCAAGCACTTCATTTTGTTCCTCTGCAACGGGAGGGTCTTTCTTCTGGCAACCCTTCTGAATAGCTTGTTGGCATGGAGGTGTCATCAAATAGTTGTTTTTGAGATGGGATTACCCTACGATACAACATATCCTTGTATTTCTGTAGCTGAAACCTTTTCATTTTTCTTTACCACCCTCAACATCCTTCTCACTGTGTGTGGGGACAAGATGGGCTTGCATTTTCTTCCTGGCAAATTAACCACTGTTCCAGTGGTGTTGATTTTTTTTAATTATTGCTTTGTCAGTTAATATTGGTATTTTTAAATTTTTACTTATTTTTTGTACCTATTATTTGCTTTGTGAAGATGAACAATGGTTTGCTTAATTTCTGTTGTTCTTTGACCTTCCCCATGCTAATTAATGACAAAAGGATTTTTTGTATGTATTTTGTTATTTGTATACCCTAGGGAACCAGGAAGTTACTAAAGTACACAAACTAGTTCCTTAAGACAAAACTGAACTCAAACAAGTATAAAGAAAGATTATTTTTTCAGATGTGTTTGATTTTATCTGAAGGGATCTTGAAGAGTGCCAATAATTTCGGTGTTTTTTTATGTAAAACAGCATTACTTGTTAATAATTAAACCTTGAAGTGCAAAAAAATGTTTTAGAAAAAATGAACAAGCATTTCCCTAACATATGGGTATTAAATATCTGTCATTATCTATGTGGTGTATTTTATTATGACTTCTTCATACTTATTAAGGTGTGCCAATAATTCCGGAGTCCACTGTATATAATTCTTCTTAGCTAACTGTAATATATCTTAAATAATTCACAATACAAATGTAAGTGTGCTATTTATATCAATAGCTCATTAGACACATGCATTGGGTTATTTACATTTCAAATAGTGAGCTGATGGTTTTGTTGATTGTTTGAGTAATATTACTGATTGGAATAACAAAGTACTGAACTCAAAGCATACTGTATGATCTCATTAAAGAGTGCCAGACATTTGATGTTTGAATTGAGATAAAATGGTTCAAATGGGTTCATTAAGAAATATTTCAAAAACACATTTAAACTAGTACAGTATAGTTTGATAAACACAAGAGTAGTGAAAGTGAGAAATGAGCTGCTTGACTAATTAAGATCTATGGACATGATGTAATGTGTTGGAAGTTCTACTTAAACAGTCAGTAGACTTCTCTAGATAAACTAGATAAACTAGAAAAGCAGGTCTTTGAGAGACAGACCGTGTCCTGGACGAAAAAAAGATCACCACCTGTCCAGTACTATCACATCTGTCTTATCTATTTCCACAACCATTTTCAGGCTACAAGGAAAAATTGAAATTCCAGGTGTAGTGTGCTCTCATGAGGCACCAGTTCTGTAGGGTTTGGGCATTTACTGGGACAATTATTAATTGCAGCAGTAAATCACAAAATGATTCTTTTCATGGCTTTAGATCCAACCTTGTGGTATAACTCAAACAACGCACACACACAGGTACTAATACACAAGAATACATTTATTAATACATAAAATATGCGTATAAACCTAACATATCTTATCGTGAGGGTTATCAGAATACAAAAGGTATATATGCATTCAGTCACGAAGAGTTACACATATCAAGAGGACATACGTTCAGTATATCATTCATTTAGACTGTTTCGTAATTGAACTTGGTTACAACTTCTACATTAGATACTCAAAACAAGTACATAACTCTTAGGAATTAAATTGATATCAACTGGTTGGGATAACAATTGAATTCTCGAGCTGTAATGCATTGAAGTTGAATACTCATCCAATCTCTGGGGATTCAGATCTCCTGTGGGCATTAAGAAACAGTTGCAGGCTTGTTGCTGTCCAATCCGCGCTATCTGGCTCGGTGCCAAGCTGTGCTGTGCGGCTTGCGACGGTGCGTTGCTGATTAACTAGCGAAGTTTGTGCACAGGAGAAAAGTTAAAAGTTACTGTGGGTCCCAGCGGGTCAGGAAGAAGACCGGTTCGTTTCTGATGAAGCGCTAGTTCTGAATAGTGATTCAACTGTCCACAGTTCTGACCTGTTCACGAGGCTTGCTGCTGATGCTAACCTCGGGTGGATCCTTTGGTTACTTGTGGCAACCTCCGCTCTAGACTCTTAGAACAAAGGAAATTTCTGGCACTCGGACACACTGGCTGTTCCGTGGTTGTCCGGGCTGAGTCTCAGGATGGTCAGGAAGCGCGCTGCGAGAATGTCCTGCCCTTGGGAGCCTTTCTGCTCCTGGGCTGTCCTGGCCTGGAATTGTCTCGCACCCCTGGAATTCTCATTAAAGGTTCTCCTTAGAATTAGTCCTTAGGCCCTCTGTGTTGCCTGTTTTTACCTGGGGGAACTGCAGGTTGTTCATTGGCTGAAAGTTTTATGGGTATCAGAGACCCACGTGGGTTACTCTGCCCTACCAGTTCCTGATTGGCTGATGATGAGTAATCATGCCCTCTCACCTTGGGGTTGTAAACCACTTGGAATGAGGCTCTCCCTTGGAATCTTGCTGACTTTT
This sequence comes from Lepisosteus oculatus, assembly GCF_040954835.1. Taxonomy (NCBI): domain Eukaryota; kingdom Metazoa; phylum Chordata; class Actinopteri; order Semionotiformes; family Lepisosteidae; genus Lepisosteus; species Lepisosteus oculatus. The sequence continues at coordinate 38,883,178 of NC_090696.1, read as the reverse complement.
AGGCGCCAATGGATGACTATTGATCATGATAGCCAGGCTTAGCTAAGTGCATCCCCATTTGGGAGCTGTACCTTATCAAAAGAAAACATCTTTAAATCAGCCTGCATAAATAGCTTCTCTGTGGCTGACCACAGAGGTGAAGAGGGAGATGGGGCCTCATTTGGGAAAGCACAGCAACACTTAATTCTGTCTTATTAACAAGCATTGCCGCTACACAGGAAAACATAACCCAGACTTGTGGAGAGTGATGGGAGCTTGCTTTCTGCATAAAAAATCATATGTATGCTCAGAGGTCATTGGATGTAATAGCTGAAGATGAATGAAAGGTATGAGTTAGCCGAACAATACATGTTAGGATGTTTCATTCATTGCTGAATGCTGCTTTGCCCTTAACAGACAAGACAGAAGATGCACTGTATGTAGATGTTAATTAGTTGGTGTAATGCTGACTGTTGCATTGCTGGTTTGATTTTCTCGTAGCGAGTCACAAGTTGTAGGGGTGGGCAGTGAGCTAGATGTGTACTTGTGAGATAATTTGCCCATTATATACATATTATAGGTTAATACTAATGTGTTTACAATATTTATTTTAAAGGTTTTTTATATTTTTAACTGTGTTTTATTTTTGTAAATTTGTTCAATATTTATAAAGAAGAATCATATTTTTGATGATGTTTATTTGTGGAAAACAGTGCCTGTGTGACATTTTTCAAGATGTTTCCTTGCTTGCTCTCCATGTTGTTTGTTTACTTTCGGGCGGTGCTCCTCCTCTTATTCCAGTGTGCTTCACGTTGATTGGCTGCCAAAATGAGGCGACCTCATGGTACCTTCACAGCCCAAATATGAGATTTGGAATCGTGTAATTAGTCACCCACTGCAATTCCTGGTTGTACAATTGGAGATCCTCTAGGACAGAAAAGGCAGCGAGATTCTGCAACTGCAGTCATTAAATTTGACATGTTCTCCGACTCGAAGTCATGTCGAGTCATGTATTGTGACACTGGCTGAAGTGATAGGTACAGTACAAGGTGATGTTGAAAGGAATTGTTTTTTTTCAAAAACCTTTAATGCACTTTGAGGCAAATCTTACTGCTCAATGATACGATGCCTTGGCCAAGAGCCAACAGATTTTCCATTGTTGCAAGCCAATTTGGAATTGTGAATTTTCCAAAAGGACAATGCAAGAACACACAGTTCCACGGGATTACCCTGGTATAATGTCAATATTACAATGTCATGGCCTTTCCATGACCAGATTTTTCTCCTCATCTAAATCCAATACAATGCTACCTATCTATGCAAACAACCCAATAATGCCATCAACATTAGACAAATACAACCAACATTCAGCTACAGCTACACAGGGAGAACAATGGAATATCCCAATACAAGTCTACAAGTCTGAGTTTCAAATCTATGCATTAATGTCGCCAGGGCTGTGTTATTGTGGCATTGCAATATATCACTCTGTAATGATTACATTTTTATAGTGTGCTATGCTTCATACAGAAAGCTTGTCATGATTATATTTTTTGTATTTTCCTTTATATTTTCTGGGTTGTAATCATTTACAGGACATGTTGAAAATATTTTATTACATCGATGGGTGTGAACAGTACATTAAGTTTGTATTGTATAACGATGCACAACATGTGTTTCCTTTGAATATCTGTTGCACTGACACATCATCAGGAATTGGTAGTATCTAACATTCGTATGACTGAAAACACCCACCTTCATTTCAGGCAGTTAGGCAAACACAACTCAGCATATTTAGTTTTTTAACTGACAGTGGTTTGATGATTTCACATCAGCAAACTTGTGTGTCACCAAGAATAGCTACTTGCCTAAGCGTAGTCATGGTAGAGATTATGATGAATTGGTAGAACAATAAAAAATAGTTTTTTTTTAATTTTGAACCTTAACAAGAAAAACATATATCCAATGTATTTTAATTGTATCTTTAAAATATTGCTCTAGTTAGCACATGAGAAACTAGTTCAGGTGGGTAGCTACGTCAGCATGCGCAGGCTGCAAAGGAACAAGTAACAGGTACAGTGCCTTGCGAAAGTATTCGGCCCCCTTGAACTTTTCAACCTTTTGCCACATTTCAGGCTTCAAACATAAAGATATAAATTTTTTATTTTATGTGAAGAATCACCAACAAGTGGGACACAATTGTGAAGTGGAACGAAATCTATTGGATTTTTGAAATTTTTTAAACTAATAAAAAAATGAAAAGTGGGGCGTGCAAAATTATTCGGCCCCTTTACTTTCAGTGCAGCAAACTCACTCCAGAAGTTCAGCGAGGATCTCTGAATGATCCAATGTTGTCCTAAATGACTGATGGTGATAAATAGAATCCACCTGTGTGTAATCAAGTCTCTGTATAAATGCACCTGCTCTGTGATAGTCTCAAGGTTCTGTTGAAAGCGCAGAGAGCATCATGAAGACCAAGGAACACACCAGGCAGGTCCGTAATACTGTTGTGGAGAAGTTTAAAGCCGGATTTGGATACAAAAAGATTTCCCAAGCTTCAAACATCCCAAGGAGCACTGTGCAAGCGATCATCTTGAAATGGAAGGAGTATCAGACCACTGCAAATCTACCAAGACCTGGCCGTCCCTCTAAACTTTCAGCTCAGACAAGGAGAAGACTGATCAGAGATGCAGCCAAGAGGCCCATGATCACTCTGGATGAACTGCAGAGAACTACAGCTGAGGTGGGAGAGCCTGTCCATAGGACAACAATCAGTCTTACACTGCACAAATCTGGCCTTTATGGAAGAGTGGCAAGAAGAAAGCCATTTCTCAAAGATATCCATAAAAAGTCTCGTCTAAAGTTTGCCACAAGCCACCTGGGAGACACCCCAAACATGTGGAAGAAGGTGCTCTGGTCAGATGAAACCAAAATCGAACTTTTTGGCCACAATGCAAAACGATATGTTTGGCGTAAAAGCAACACAGCTCATCACCTTCAACACACCATCCCCACTGTCAAACATGGTGGTGGCAGCATCATGGTTTGGGCCTGCTTTTCTTCAGCAGGGACAGGGAAGATGGTTAAAATTGAGGGGAAGATGGATGCAGCCAAATACAGGACCATTCTGGATGAAAACCTGTTGGAGTCTGCAAAAGACCTGAAACTGGGACGGAGATTTATCTTCCAACAAGACAATGATCCCAAACATACAGCAAAATCTACAAAGGAATGGTTCACAAATAAACGTATCCAGGTGTTTGAATGGCCAAGTCAAAGTCCAGACCTGAATCCAATCGAGAATCTGTGGAAAGAGCTGAAAACTGCTGTTCACAAACGCTCTCCATCCAACCTCACTGAGCTCGAGCTGTTTTGCAAGGAAGAATGGGCAAGAATTTCAGTCTCTCGATGTGCAAAACTGATAGAGACATACCCCAAGCGACTTGCAGCTGTAATCGCAGCAAAAGGTGGCTCTACAAAGTATTAACGCAAGGGGGCCGAATAATTTTGCACGCCCCACTTTTCATTTTTTTATTAGTTAAAAAAGTTTCAAAAATCCAATAGATTTCGTTCCACTTCACAATTGTGTCCCACTTGTTGGTGATTCTTCACATAAAATAAAAAATTTATATCTTTATGTTTGAAGCCTGAAATGTGGCAAAAGGTTGAAAAGTTCAAGGGGGCCGAATACTTTCGCAAGGCACTGTATATTTCATGCTGAAAAGAGAAGAAAGAAAACACAACGTTTCAGCTATGGAGCCTTCTTCGGTTGCCACCCGAAGAAGGCTCCACATGAAAAACTAGATGTGCAAATAAATTAGCAAAGACATGGCAGTTAAAACAACATTATCAATTTCAGCGTTAGTACCTTTTCAAAATATTATTATTCATATTTTGAATCTTAAAATACATATCTTTATCAACTTCTCTAACCTAACCTGCTATGTACAAAGAATAAAAAAGTAGGAAACAGAAACTCTCCCCCATCCTGTATTTAGTCTAAAAACATATTATTATACTATCGTATTTTTGGCTTTCATCTTTGAAATGATGTAACTTGCTGATACGGTTTGTTACTTTGGTAAGGTTAAAGTGAAAAACCCAATAGAAACATTGAATGCAGAGCCATCATATTTTATCCTCTTTCTAACTCTGTTTAGAGTGCCTTTGAGTATTTCCATCTAATCATTAAGTAATTCATGATGTATAGGGAATAAGTGTCCAGTCTCACATCAGGGAACCAAAATATAAAAATTGTCAAAAAAGCATCATGATTTGTCAATAATAGAGATCAGTGTTTGTCAATAACAATCTGTGTAATGTATACAGTCTACTATGTTTCCATATTTAGGGACTCATTAAGAACCATGTAAAATTTCTCATAATGATGCACCATAACTGTAGTAACTCTAGTCTTTGTATCATGAATGCATAAAAACAAACATTATAAAAGGAGACTTCTAACAATCAAGAATAAATAAGTTATTTTTTTGGAAATGCAATTTCCATTGTGAGCAAAAAGGAAGAGTTCTCTCAAATGTATTAAACAATACTGCAATATGAGATGGTTCCCTTGTTTCATTCACTACCACAAGTTTAATTTGAAAGACACACCCATAACTCAAGCTTGCAACTGCCCTTAACACCCTTGTGAAACTGGAATTAGTAACTGCCTTTTTTCATAGCTGAAACACATAAAAACCTTTGACAGTGAGAATTACAGGCCCTAAATTACTCTTCAGAAAGTGACATTTTTTGAGGTTATGGCCAGCACAAAAATTTATGACCAGTATTTTGAGTTGAAGGCAGATTTTGAATTCAAAGTATCCTAAGACTCCACGGTTTGTCAGAATTTGAAATAAACTGCTCCATTGTGTATTAATGCCTCAGATACACTCTACTGACCTACTAGGGTCATTTTGTGAATATGTCAATTTGTTATGTTCATGTGTCAGAACAGGTACAGCTGTAATAGATAGCAAATCAATATCTCTGTTAATATTGATTACCTGGTACAAAGTACAAGGGGAGCATTGTGACATCATAGTGCTGTTTGGTATCCCTGATATAACAATTGCACAAATGCTAAGTTGAATAGGTTTATTTGTGAGCTTAGAGGAGTGAGAATGTGCTATGTTTTATGTGAGTAAGGTTTGCATTTGATCATTTATTAAGAGTGGAATCTGTATTCATTTAAATTTACAATCTCTTAGTTGGCACCATAGCCTGTCGTAACTAGAACACATTTTGTTGTTTAATTAAAGTATTATTAGTTCTGCACACACTGGTTATCAATTATGATTAAGGTCAGTTTAAAAAGCACTGTCCTACATTTACAAATGAAGTGAATGAGCTGTTCTGCAGTTTTGAGTGGCATGGATTAAAACTGAAAAAAAAGTTAATTAAGATGTTCCTTTTATTTTTAATTTCAATACAATTAAGATTTGCACCTGTTGACACTGAGATACTTATTATTGCATTTTGTTCAGGGTTGTTTGTCGCTGTTTTCACAACCTTCACTTTCTTATTAATACTCCAATTTATGAGACAAGATGCTTCAGATGTCAATAACTCAACTAATGACACAGAGCCTTCAAACCATGGGCATTTTAAATTGCCATTTGTGAAATTTTCACAGGTTTTGTTTAAACAATATCTAATACCTAGTTACATTTTTACAAACATTATTTGAATGAAGCAGATCCCAGGTGTAAAATTATTTAGCATCATGTTACATTTTTATTAATCAGTCGAAGTGTTCTGAAGACTATCAAAAACTAAAAAATGTAACAATATTGTAACACACGATGGGCGATTGATTGTTTTAATTTTAAAAGAAAACCATTATAAGAAACAATACCTTGTCAATGCCTAAATTAGACATTGCATGATTTGCATGATTCATTAATAAAACGGGTTTAGATATTTATTTATGGGTTTAGGTACAGTAGTTATTAACATTTTTATGCATGAAAAACGGATGATTTTTCTTCCTTGTGATCAGCTTAGAATGGCACTGGACTTTAACATTTCTGCCTGCCTTTAAAATTTAATAATAGAACATCTTATAATAAGCAATAATAGGCATCTTCTCACCCCTATAACCAAAATGCCAAAGCCTAAAATGGCTTAAGTGACATACAGAGTCGAAAAAGTTTGGTGCTGGCTTCTCCACTTTAAGGGTACACTCATACTTTATATTTTCATTGACAAAAAGTAACACCACAGCATTTAGTTGATCCGATTAAGTATTCGTTTCCAATCATACAAAGTAAGTTTTGAGAATCTCTGATTCACCATGCCTTTCACATGCTCATAAACGATATTAATTTAGGAACATAAACATATTATGTAAACTGTATATTGCTGGTATTGGTATTTTAAAGAAAAAATACACACCAGTATTTCCTTTCTCCCTAAACATTGTAAGCATCAAAGTCTTACATGTGGTTATTTTGGAAAAAAATTAACACGCTCCTTCTGACCATATTAAGTTTATATACTTTGAGAAAAGTGATAATGTTTTAACCTTTTCTGTGAATTCACTCATTATCGGCGTAAACAAAAGCACACTTTTAGAATTTGATTAACAGGGAATATAATATGGAATCGCATATCTAAACAAATTAATAACAATATAATTATATTCATATACTGTAGCACAAACAGTAGTATAAGACTTTCTATTGATATGTGTACGGCTGTTTCACTGCTGTCCACATGACTGCGTCCATGACGTGATTGCTTAAGCATGTGCCCTACATGTCTGAGGTCTGAAATTCAAGCCCTGCTGTCACCATGAGTTTTCTTTTAACAAACAAACATTTCTTTGAAAAGTAAAAAATATTATGGACACTATATTGGCATTTTTTATATTTCTAAATATCACATGTTCAAAGCTATGTCATTTATTAATAACAATGAATAATTTCAAGCTGCTTCTACTGTTGTTATTGCGGATAATAAATATTATCCACACTATGTTGAATTTGTTGGTATTTCTAAATATTACAAAACGCATTTTAAAGACCTCGACTTGTGAAAATTCACAGCCTCTACATAAAACTATCATTGAGATTATTCTGTTTTTGTAAACCTCATGTTTTTCATCGAAGAATAATTACGCACTAACTGGAACACTGGGGGACCAATGTGTACACATGCATACATTTTTTCTGCATAATTAAAATATTTATGATGAAGGTGGTAGGTTGTGTGCTTTTGTCCAACTGAACAACTTTGCTTATATAAAGCTTACCATCTTTTTCATTTTTAATGATTAACATGCTGTAATACAGAGTTTAAAATTATTAAAAGTCTAAAGAGTATACAACTTTAATTCTTAAATGGAAAAAGATTGTCCGGGATTTGAAACCATGCGTTTTCTGGTGACAGCTCAAATGCTGTACATGAGAGGTTAAGCTTTATTAGCTCCACCTGGCGGTGAATCCAGATACTATTATCAAAACTGCAGTATTATACGGTATGACGCGATATGACGTGTAATGACGCATTGTGATGCGATATGCCCACCGTGTTTTACCGCAGCGTAACTTGCTCGTTTTGAATAGCTGCATCTGTATGCTTAAGCTGTGGAGCATTTCACTGCCCCCAAGGGTGTCATCCGCCGCAGGATTCTTTTCAGACAGCGGAAACATTGGCCATGTGAGTCTGTGCATCAGGTTGTTGCGAACTTGTGGGCCTTAGCCTTCTCTTGCCAATTTGGCACAGTGTAGGACAAGTTTAATAAGATACCGGCCAGCGGAGCACACAAATAATGCAAAAGTAAGAGAATATAGCTGAACAAGGCTATTCAAGTAGCATTTCAAATGGAGGCTGCCACTGCCATGTCCTCTACAATAGCATGCTCCCCTGCTCCTTCTCCTGCTCTCACCGCCGGCCATGTGGAGCGTCCAGTCAGCCCAGACTCTCTCAGACAAGATGCAGACATGCTGCACACATGGCAGTTGTGTGCGTCTCCTCCCAGGAGCTGCAGAAATTGTGGTTCACCCTCTCACACCACCAGGACTTAGTACTGCCCTGCCCAAGGGCATCAGTGTTGACGATGCGGCAAGTATAATCACTTTGCCAAGGTCTTCCTTCAGCGCCGGCCCGCCCACGGCACTCAGCTTCAGCTTCACTCTCATCTGCTCCCACCATTGTTCACACAGTGAACACTTCACCCAGAGCTTTCAAAACGTGCACTGTTGAGCTGGACAATATGTGCATTCCCCTGCTGCTGGACACTGGGGCCTTAGTCTCTATCCTGAATCTTGTGGCACTTGCACAGGCCACAGTCTTATTTTTTATCTTCAATTTTATTATTAAAGAAGGTAGTTCAAGTTAACTTGAACTTGAACTTTATTGCCATATGTAACCGGTACTGGTACAATGGAATTCTTACTTACAGAAAGTCTCTCGGTTGTAAAACAAGTGTAAAAACAAAACAAAGTGCAAACAGTGCATCAAGACAATGTGCAAACAATAGACAATGTGCAAGTAAACATGCAGGCAGTTTGAATGTAAACAATACAGACATGTAAACAATGACTGGAGACGTACAATAAATAAATTACAATGAGGTAGATGGTGATGGTGTGGGTGTGGTCCGAGGGGGATGGCTAAATGTGTTCGCCAGTCTCACTGCTTGTGGATAGAAGCTATTGAAGAATCTAGTGGTCAGTGTCCGTATGCTCTTGTATCTCTTGCCTGAGGGCAGTGGGGTGAAGAGCTCATGCCCTGGGTGGTGACTGTCCTCTGTGATGGCCAGAATTCTACCACGGCAGCGGTCCTCGTAGAGCTGTTTAATCTCGGTGAGACCGCAGCCAATGATCTTCTGGGCCATATTGACCATTCTCTGCAGTGCCTTTCTTTCTCGCAAAGAGGTGTTGCCATACCACACGGTGATCCCGTTGGTGAGGACGCTCTCGATAGTGCAGCGGTAGAAGTTCACCAACACATGTATTGGCATCCCCCATCGCTTGAGGCACCTTAAGAAATAAAGGCGCTGCTGAGCCTTCTTCATGATAGAGTCAGTGTTCACAGTCCAGGTTAGATCTTTAGAGATGTGAATTCCCAAAAACCTAAAGCTGGTGACTGTTTCCACTTCCGTTCCATCAATACTGAGTGGGCTGTGAGTGTGTGGCCTGTGTCTCCGAAAGTCCACTATTAGCTCTTTCGTTTTCTTTATGTTCAAGTCCAGGTTATTGCTATGACACCACCTAAGCAGCTGTACAACTTCATCCCTGTAAGTGGACTCGTCATCATCACTGATCAGTCCTATTATAGTGGTGTCATCGGCAAACTTGATGATGCGGTTATTGCTGTGTCTTGCTGTGCAGTCGTGAGTAAATAGGGAGTACAACCTTGGACTCAGACAGCAGCCTTGTGGGGTTCCAGTGCTCAGGGTGAGTGGTGTTGATGTTTTATTACCTATCCGCACCACCTGTGGTCTCTCGATAAGAAAGTCCAGCAGCCAGTTGCAGACAGAGTTGCACAGACCTAATCCCCTGAGCTTTGTCACCAGTTGACTGGGTATGATGGAATTGAATGCTGAACTGTAGTCCACAAACAGCATTCTCACATACGAGTTCTTAGTGTCCAGGTGTTCCAAGGCTGTATGCAGAGCCAGGGAGACAGCATCATCCACTGATCTGTTGTTCTGGTAGGCGAACTGCAGGGGGTCCAGGGACTCTGTGATGGAGGAGTTGATGTGTGACAACACCAGCTTCTCCAGGCATTTCATCACCACAGATGTTAATGCTACTGGGCGGTAATCATTCAGGCATGTCACTTTTGTCTTTTTGGGGGTTGGAACAATAGTGTTTGGTACGATATACCAAACACTAAAGCATTGTGTTGTACCTTAATTATTACAATAATCTTCATGTATGTTTAGGAAATTGTACACATACTAGAATAATTTTACAGTATATCTACTTAATTTTGTATGTAAATTTATGTCACTTTTCTTGCACTTAAGGTACGATATTCTTGTTTTTATGATGGAATCTCCTCATGTGCGATGGCCAAAATACTTTGTTCACAATTTTTTTCTAGTTTTCTAGTTATAATTATTTTAAGAACTACAAGAAGATCATCAATTTTAATTTTAGAATTTATACAGGCATGTTAGTTAAACATGTTTAGTGTACTGTTATTGATTAAAGTCTTAAGGAGATAATGTCATGCATGACCACTTTTGGAATTTCCTCACTTATCTTTACTGATGATGTAACTGATGATAGCAGACGCAGAATGGATAACCTAAAGTACTATTATATTCCATGGATTAATTATTTGAATGATGCTTTTTGTTAATTTGTTGTCTTTCTATTTAGTTAACTGATGTGATGGTGCATTCAATGCTCTTACTATTGTCATTTAATTATAATTACAGTGTATCAGTGACTTTAATGGGCTACTGATTCCAAACACTTGTGGGCATACTTTTGGATTCCAGAGACTGTGTAAGTTGTTTTATGTTAAATTCAAACAATTTCTTTTTAAACTGAAAGGTATTGGTGTTGGAAATAAAATTTTAAAATAATCTATATTATAGAAAGACCTACAGTATATTGTGTCTCTGTGTTATAGTTTGCTCTTAACTTATAGGAACTCTTAACTTAACTCTAAATTAGAAAATGAAAATAAAGAATTATAAGTAATGAAAATTACATGATAAAAATGGCTCAAGATGAGTTATGTGTCAAGGTAGCATAATAGCACAAACTGTATTAATTTTCTACAGGAAATCTTGTAGAAGGTGCTGATTGAGTTGAGCTGGTATAAAATGGGAGACTGCATATTGAGTGATCTGGACTGGTTGTTTCTCCCACTATTGAAAAAAAGATGAATGGGGAGGATTTTTAGTGTCAGTGAATGTCTAGGAAAATCCAGCCCCAGCAACCTCAACAATTTCAATGCCCAGCTGGTTATCTCAGCCAAAAAGGACAAATGCAGACAAATTTGTAATAAAAGATAAAAGAGTATTCAAATATTTAGATCTAGTATGAAATCAAATAAAGTTACTCAGTGATGAAATGGTTAGCATTGCTGTCTTGCATGGCTGGGGTCCTGGGTTAAATTCCTGGCATTCTACATATAGTATACTGTACATTTAATTGCACTGAAATTCAAATATAAGATATAACTGGTTTCTGATACCATTCAAAAACATCAAAACTATTCACCTTCAAACATTTCATTTAAATACAAAAATACATAAAAATAGAACAAGTAGAAAAGGTGAACAGAAAGCAAGGTAAACAAAATATTTAGCTGAAGTGTTTGGATAATTAGGTAATAGTTTATTAAATTATTTTCAAGGAATAGAAAACTGCTTGTAAAATGTACTTCATATCACAGTAGATTGTATCTCTGATTATTTTACTGTTTGTGAATTATGCATTAGATAGCATTACCCAACACAATCAGAAAGCTATACTGTAATTACTAACAACATTGCAATAGGGCAAAATCAGGTCATTAATTATATGTAATGACATTTATTGTATGAAATGCAGCCATCTAAAATAGTCTGGGTTCTATTGCAGAGAGGTGTGTGTGAGGTAAAAAGCATAAAAGGTTGTCTACACTGAAACTGTTTAATCAATAAAGTGGTTAAGGAGTTCCTGATACACTTCAGCCATAATGCTTTGGTATTATGTCTGTCAGAAGCCAAATATGTAATAGAAACAAAAGTAAGTATACAATTTTAAATCCATTAAAACCATACACAAAAGCAAAATACTATTTATAAATACTGAAATAAATCAAAGAGTATCATAACAGCATGCTATTCCTTATCACAAGTAGTATGAATTTCCTGCCTAAGAAATTCATACTAAATTTATATTATATACAGAATCCAAGAGTGCAATTTCTAAGTATATTCATAACTTCAAGTAGGCACATATGCACTGAAACTATGTGAATTATTAGTATCTTTAGTAGATATCAACTGGTTTGTAGAAATTATTTTCTGACTTCAATATATATGAATATAAAAAATGTAACACTCAATTTATGCATTTATGCACTAGTAAAAGTTGATAAGGCACAGGTGTGCCTAATGGGGTGTGCATCCATAGTGCTTATGTGCCACTGAAAGAAGCTGGTCTGTCTAAGATCCCACAAGGCCATCAAAAAAACATATAGGAACTCCTTGTTCTCACATCAGTTCCTTGGTGCTTCTCCCATGTGTCCCGATTCACTGCCATCCAAGTAATCTGTTCCTGGTTCTGTCAAGGGACACCCATCTTTATCATGGGCACAGACTGGAGGAGAGTGATGAAGCTTGCGTCTCTTGAGTGTCCCTTGGCTAGTCTTTGTGGTGGATAGTGGAAGAATTATTTGCCACTGTTGGAAGGAAGAAGAGGCGCCCAGTTTCAGGGAGCACTGGATAAGAGGAAAAAAGCTTTTTGGCTGCTTTCAATGAACCAGGCAATGTGAAGTGTATGTGTTGGGCTATTCAAATAGCAGACGGATCTGTGGCAGAGGTAAAACAGGCCTTCACCCCGTTATAGGAATTCCAGCCACAGCAACAAGTTTCCTGAAAAGTAGAAACACTGAAGAGTCCTTTAAAACACTGTGCTCTGCTTCAACAACTGATATTGTCCCTCCAATACATGAGGACTTCCTCCCCCATATCCATGCTTAGCTTTAACCCAGTAGGCTGCAGTGGCTCACTCGACGGTTCGCATGCCCCTGGTACTCCAGCTGTTTCCGCAGCATTAGCTTGGTTGCAGTACCTCTGAAGAGATTATTAAGGGCTTCTAGGACAGTCTCATAATTCTTTACTTCTTCTTGAAATAGTTTCAGCAGCACCACTTTTGCTTCTCTTTCTACTATCAATATAAATCATGCAGGCTTTTCCTCTGCTCATCAGCCGTTCAGGTGAGCTATCAGCTCAAACTTGGTCTTAAAAGCCTCTGACGGACCTTGCCTGGTGTCTTGCCCAACCTTCACTCTTTGTCCGGTGTTTCAGGCTCACTCTGTTCCTTTCCCCCTTCACCATAACCTAGTAAATACTGGATAAGGTGCTCTTGTCTACACTCATTCTCCCAACAATGCTGTACCAATTCAATCTCTCTCCCCTTGCAGTGACATTAAGGAGTGAATACAGTCGGTCATATCTCCCACACTTAAGGATGTACACAGCTTTCTGAATTCCTATTCATGGATTTTCTTATCCAAGCTAGACTCCTTTTTAAAGCCTTGAACCAGCTCCACGACTGTGATCTAACCTTGAACCCGCTCCATGCCTATGTGCGAAAATCTGCTTAAGTGCTCACTGACAAAAAACATGCATTGAGCTTAATCTTTGGTGAGTGGTTCCATCACACTTCTGGTCTAAATCTGTCATATTGGGTGTCTTTGGCATGTCTTCCTTAACTTCAGGTAAAAAAGGTAGAGAGAATCCCACTATTCTGATACTGATGTAGTGATTCACTCTTTCTCCCTAGCAGTGTTGACAGAAGGAATGCAAGAGAACAGGCTTGCAGGCTTATTAGGGTTTATTGCCCTTAATGTTACACATGGGTGTGCTTGTCACCCTCAAAGGGCAAGGCCAAAGAAAAACACCTAACAATGAGTGCAGGGCTGAATTAGGCCAATACCCATTGCTAATTAATATACAGAAAAGAGAGATAAAATATTGGTTACACTTGTCCAGATCTATGACAAGGTCTCCTATCACCACAAGGCCCTGGTGAGTCCAGAAATAAACCCTTTCACCCAGATGGTCCAGAAGCTTGCTGACACCCACCAATCTCAGGGCAGCACAACCAAAACAACAGGAGTCAAAGTCAACAAAATGACAACACAACCATACAACACTATCTTACCAAATGGGACACACAAAACACAACACAAACATGAATGCTGCAGGACCCTAAAAATACAATAAACACTAGTTGAGTATCTCAGCAGGGTTAGAGACAGCAAAGTGAAAATGACCCTGATGAGGTACAGGTTCAGTGACTATAGCCTGGTATAACTAGGTGATACAGGCGGACCTGGGTACAAAGAGAGAACAGGCTGTGCTCCCACTTCAAGCAGGGAGAAGCAGAGGTAGAGATGCACTTTCTGCTGCTCTGTGAGAAATACTCTGGGATTTGTCAATCATCCTTCTCTAAAATAACACATCTAATCCTAGAATTAGAACACCTGCCAGAATCAGAACACCTTCCAATCCTATTGGATGAGGAGGGAAGGTAATGCAATAGAGCTGGCATCCCAGTACGTGATCTCATGTCACAGCCTGTCTCACAATAATGTTTTTTGTGTTGTTTGTAAATGTCCAATAATGTTTGTATTGTAATTGTCTGTAAATGCTGTGTTAATTGTATCTGCTTTTGTAAGACTAATTAATTAGTCATACCAATAAAGCTCTTTCAATTTGACTTTTAGAGAGTGTGGCATCCTCTGAAAGCAAAAAAGATGAGAGAGAAAAGAAACTCCCCCTCCCTTCTATATGGTGGGGATAGAGGAAGGAGTAAACCTGCATTGAAGAAACAGGGTGAAGCCATAGGGGCAGTTCAATACTGCAACATTTTTTACACCCTTCACTTGTTCTGGGCCTTTCTTAAATTTTTTCCCTGAGATGTTTTAAAAATTTATCAGTCTTCATGGTTGAATCTTTGCTTGAAATTCACAAGCTCACTAAAGCTCACTGAAAAACCTTACAGAGACAGATGTCAGAAATTACGTTTACCATCATTATTGCACACAAACAATAATTTGTGTGCCACAGTATGAAATCTGACTTTTACATTTTACTTTCATATTAATTAGTATGTAACTAATCTTTTTACTTCTCTCCTTTAATTTTTTTTTACTTTGAATTTATATTCTATATTATATACTGAATATAACAAACATGAATTTCTTCTTAAAAGACTCATGACTGCAAATTTTAAAGCGATAAAATGTGAAAGTTGTGCAAAGGACTGAATACTTTTGCAAGGCACTATATATTTCAAACTTCCAATGTCAACTAACATACTATACCAAGGATTTTTTATAGTTGCTACAAGATATTCTGCAGTACCAATAATTTCCTGTCACCAACTTTCAATAATAAAACTTTATTTCTGAAGAATGAATTCAATTTTATATTATTTTTCAAGTAATTTATTTTAGGGCAGGGTGGCATAGTGACATAGTGGGACAGTGGTTAGCCTTGCTGCCTAGCAAGACTAGGCCTTAGGTTCAATTGCGAACCAGGGGTTCTATCTCTGCAGGGTTTGTATGTTCTCCCCAACCTAAAGTGGGTTTCCTCTGGGTGTTGTTTTCCCCCCACAGTCCAAAAACATAGTAATAGTAATAACATAGTAATAAACATAGTAATTAGCTTCTCAGAAAATTATCTGAGAGTTTGTTTGTGTCAGTGTGTCTGCTCTGTGGCATCCCATCCAGGGTGTATCCAGCCTTGTACCCATTGATTGCAGAGATATGCTTTGTGTTCACTGTGACCCTGAACTAGAAAACGTGTTTAGAAAATACATGAATGGGTTTTAGGGCAGCAATATCGCTGAAAATATCTGTCACAAAAATATTCCAGATTTTGTGACTGCCTAATTTATTAGCAACAACTATAGAATTAGCCAGTAGTTAATATTTTGACTAATTAATTCTTCATATCATTTGTATGAGAGTGGCTTTTTTGACATCTTGATTTTTCAGATTGAATACTAGATGTGTCTGTTTATCAGATTCACCTATTAATTTTGCAAGGTCTCATCTACAATTAAGCTAAAGTAACATCATAATATTTCAGTGCTCAGTTAATTTTTGGCAAAACCCCTGGATATATAAACATTTACAAGAAAGACTTTCAAGAGAAAGCACAAATAAAATCAACAACAAGCCTTCAGTTTCACACAGATACTCCAAATTTTATGGACAATTAGCACTAGGTTACCTTAAAGTTTGAATGAAGTCACATTAATATATTCTTTGTATGCAGTTCTGGAAACCTGAATTATCAAATCGGATGCAATACCTAATAATGGATCAGCTATGTCTCGGTTGCTTTTTGATGGTTTGCACTGTGGAAGTGTGGCTTATAAACCAGTCAGAGACAGAAAATATTGCATGTATTCACAAGAGGCAGAGATGTACAATGATTCAGGAAAAGGGGTCTAAATGGATAAATGGAGTCAGGCTAGACCTGGGAAAAATGTTGCTCTTCAATTGGATCAAAGGGGAAAAGCATGGCTCACTTTCCTTTATGGATTAAATTTTAAGGAACAAATTCTAAAGAGCCTCAGTTGATTGTGAATCGATAAATAATTGAATATATTTAAAATACTTATTTATACAACAATCTTTTATGCTTCTATAAGAAAATAACTACTGGGGGTATTTTATACACTTTATTAAGATGTTAGATTGTTAAAAAATCCCAATTAGAAATGTGAATATTGTATAGTATTAGCATTGTATTTTGGATGCAAAACTACTGTAAACAATTTTACTTGTGTTTCATATAAAAATATATGTGATGAATATGCTGTAATTTATTAAAATACATTATTTCTCAGTCAGTTTTAATTAAAAAGATTATCTGAATGTTATTTTAGAATGTTAATTATTGGAAAAAAAATTAAGATAGTCAACTTTAAATGCATTAATCCCTCAACCTGTCCTTCCAAAAAAAAAGCGCTGCATTTTTCCTAGATGTGATGTTTAGGTGTTAGATGGACTACTGTACTTATTTCTTTGTAAATTAAATTTGTTCCTAAAACAGATACTGTTTACAGTTTTGAGTATGACAGTTCTAGTTGCAAACTAGTGAAATACAAAATTACAATACATTGTCACTTGGTTTGCAGTGTGTCTGTTTTTTTCTCAATAGGGAAAAGAGACTACTCTGAAATTATAAATATATTCATTATCAAGGTAGCTGCAGAAGAGTAAATATCTCCTAAAGGACAATTCGCCTTACATTGATTAAATTGGTGTGTACTGTATTTATTCATTTGCAGCTCAGGTGCAAAGTTTGCAGAATTCAAAAACAGTGGTGCAAGGTTAGGGGAGTTTCTTACTTTTTATCTCTATAACTGAGACCATTCTACTGGGAAGCTTAGTTTTAGTAGAACTGCAATAACTTTCTTAGGCATCAAATACTTGATTTATCCTTTTTAAATTTTCAAACCAAATCTGCTTTGATGATAAAACACAAAGGATATTCATACATGTGATTTCAAATACATAAGACAGCCAGTGTAACATTGTAGCGCACTGATCTAAACAAAGCCTGCCATCAGCAATGTGCTTGCTTTATTACCAGGAGAATAGCTGTCATGCTTGCTTGTGTATCAACATGTCAACTCGTTTTCTGAGCAACAAGCTTAGCTAAAAACTGGAAAATGTGCAAAAAGTCTCTCCTGGGTCAGTATGACATCAACCAGCACTTAAAATTTCCAACACAGGAACAAGCAGCACTCTTAGCCATGGTAAACATGCCATGCTGTCTCTTTAGTATCTGTGAGGAAAAAAGATGTTACAGTAATTTTAACTCCTGACATGTAAAATAAAAGTTGTCCCTCTTTTTAACCTTTTCTATGCTGATGGACAAAGGAAATGCAAATCAAAGGTCATACAGATTTAAACAAATATTTTTTTAAATATGGACCTACATAATATCACAAAAAGTAAACAAAAACGTAGATGAACAAATCATGCCAAAATTTCAAACACCTTGTAAAAAAAAAAGAAAGGTTAGCTTTACATATGACATCCCTAGATGTCATAAATCATCCATAGAAATGATTAGATTTTGAATAGACTGCTGAATACAATTTCCATACTCTTTCTGTGGAACTGCAGCCAGCTGGCGAAAGTTCACCAGTTGTGGCTGTCTTTTGTCATTGTATTGAAGGTTGATCCTACACATGTTATTTTTGTTTATAAAAACTTTCTAATCTCAGCCAAAGTCACTATAAAATATAATAGTACCTCCCATGTAACAAAAAGCCACAAAAAAACCTCAGTACCATGCAATTTTCCTGTCAAATACTCCACAAGACGAAATCACACAACAGTGGTAGAATTATGTTTTAATAAATAGTTGACCACACAAGCAGCACAGCTCCATGCCTCCGCTGTCTCCTTATAACTCATAATTGGTAGAACTGTTTAGAAAAAACAGTTTCTAATTATGCCAGGAAAGGAAATACTTCCGATGAGGAGTCATTAACCAGATCCATTTCTAGATCTTGTGTTTTAAAACTCTAAGGCTAGACTCATCATTTGACATGAGTAACCGATGTGTGCAAGGAATATTCTTGTCCATAGTAGTGGATATGTAAGGAAGATGTCACGCCCGACATCCCTCCCTAGAGGGCGCTCCACTGCTCTCATTATTGTTCGTGTCATTTAGCTCTCCAGGTGTACCCTTTTAGTGTTATTATTTAAAGACCAGCTCTTCCAGTCCTCGGGGCTCATCATTAGGGAAAGATGTCGCGAGGCCCGCCTAGCACCAGGAAACCCTATGTCTGTCTCCTGAGGGCATAGGCCTCACCCCCGACACCTCCCGTTTCCTGAGCCTGGGGTCTGGAGGATCTCGCCCCGTCACCCTTGGACCTCCATGTTTCGTTTGTCTGTGTGCTCCCCCCTTCCGGGGATTTTAACTTTGTCGCGTTCCAGGATGGATTTCCAGTTTATGGACTTTTGGACCGTGCTTTGACCTGCCCTTGGACCCGTTTGGATTTGGATGCCGTTTTGTCTTCCCCGTACACTGTCTCACGGACTGTCACTATTATTTTGTGCACTATTAAACCCCTGTGTGTTCCTTTTTACTACGCCTCCTGTTTTCTCCAGCTCTTACCGCATCGCATAGGGTCTTCTACAAGATCTGACACGGATTCCAGTCCGTGTCTGTTACAGAAGATACTCCCAAAACATTTATTTCAAGGGTTCTATAGTGTCCCATGGAAGAAGGGACTTGGGGCGAGTTTAATATGATTGAGACTTCAAGAGGTCAATACTCTCTATGAATATAAGGGAACTATTTTATGATCAGTATTTTTAAAATCCAAATTTTTGTTGTCCCAGATATTGTACCAGTAAATCGTTTTAGCAACAATATTCAAATTTCAGGTTCCGAAGGTTGAAGCCTCTATAAGAAATACATAAACGAAAGTGCTGAGAGAAATAAGATCATCCTCATTGAAAATGCTCTAATAGAACATGTATCCCTTTATTCCTCCAAAGGAAGCTTAATTGTGTGAAGCCTATATTTAAGTAAAACAAAAATGAAAATACCATGTCTTCTGAAATTTTCCAACCCCTACTAAATGCCAAGTTGTAATTAAATATGCAATTACAGTATCAAAATGCAATTTGCTGTATCTAATGGGAACACTAGCATAAATTAAATATTGAAGCCCATATGGAGAGCTGAGTGGTTACATGTCTCAGAAAGAGATTTAGCCTGATCTCACCAGATATGAAAAGTTAAACAAAGCTGGGTCTGGTGAATTTTAAGATGGGAGACTACTAAGGCTGTGTTTTTCAAATCTGGTTCAGGGAGACCACTATCTTTTTTCAGCTTTGCCCTTTTCTTTATAATTGATGTATGTTATTGATCTACTTGAAGTTAATACTTGCTTTCAAAAATACTTTAGTTATGGTACTGTATGTTATTTCTAACCACTTCAGCAAACAGAATTCTGTGCAATGTATTCTCAACTTTCTAATTAAGAATTTGCTGCCTTATTTCCGACTAAAGAGTTATTAGGTGAACTGTGTATGATAAACTAAAAAAAGATGGAAATAGCAACATGTCAGAAATCAACAAAAATAAATTTGTCTGCAATTAAGAACTGAGAAGATATGGAAGTCTTCTAGGATCAGGTTTGAGAACCACTGCTCTAGGGAATACTATGCTGGAATAGTATGCTGTGGGAGATGTTGAACAAGGTCGCAATTGCTTTTCATTTTAAAAAACCTAAAGCAACTTTTAAAAGATCAGAAAAGTATTGTTGTACAATCTAGCCCCAGCTAAATAAACTCCTTAATTCAAACATTAAAGCAGTTTCTCACTTCTCTGCCTGATCTGCTGCATAGAGCAGCCACTGGTGCACACGTATGTACGGTATGTCACTGATGTGAGTGCTGCAATCACAACATCAGAGAGACCATAAATGAAAGGCATATGACAGGGTATTACTGTCTTTTATTTTTGAAAATGTTAGACAATTTGATTTTCATAATGACTTTATTGTTTTTCTACAGACAATGATGTATAACTAACCTAATGCAATGTAAGAGTATAGGTTAATGGAACCCAGTCGAAGATCCCTTGTCTCCATTGAGTTTTGCTCTCAGTGTGGTATCACTGGCACAGAGTATAAGACAACAGAAGGATATAAAGGGAATTGATATAGCAGGAAAAACACACAAGCTGTCTTTTTATGCTAATAATGTCATTAAATACGCTTCAAATCCAACATTTCTCCCTGTTCTCACTGAGTATATGTGATCGCATAGTATAGTAGTTTTTCAGGATATAAATTAAACAAAGGAAAATCTGAAGGAATGGTTATTAGATAACCTATATCCCAGCAGATCAAAAACAAATTACAAATTTGTGAATGTTAAAAAAAGGAATATTGTAAGCATCAATAAAACTACAAATAAATACAGCATAGGGATGCAGCCATTCAAAACGAGGGAGGTATGCTGCAGTACAATGCAGTTGGCATGTCGCATCACAACGCATCATAACGTGTAATATTGTGTCATACCATATCATAACGCGGTTATGATAATAATATCCGGAGTCACCTTTTAAATCTGCCAGGTGGAGGTAATAAAGCTTAACCTCTTATGTACAGCATGAAAACGTCTGGTTTCAAAACCCAGTCACTGCCAAAGGACAATCTTTTTCCAATTAAGAATTAAAATTGTATGGCTTTTACTTATTTATTAGAGTTTTAATTATTTTAAACTGTGTATTTCAGCATGTTAATCATTAAACATTAAAAAGTCAGAATATTTTATAAAAGCAAGATTGCTCGGTTGGACAGTATAAACAGTATAAAGCAAGTATGTTTTTTTAAATCTTTGTAATCGCTATTCTTGCAAGTACAAACACAACATAAACTAGTATACTACTGTAGAGAAAAGTGGTTCAGGGACGCCAAATATGTAATCATAGTGGCTCTCTGAAGGCACCAGTTCTGTAGGGTTTGGGCATTTACTGAGACAATTATTAATTGTAGCAGTAAATCACAAAGTTGATTCTTTTGGTGGCTTTAGAATCCAACCATGCGACATAACTCAAACAACGCGCACACACAGGTACTAATATACGAGGATACATTTATTAATACATAGAATATGCATGAAAAACTAACAGATCTTATCGAGAGGGTTATCAGAATACAAAAGGTATATTCGGTCAGTTACAAAGAGTTACACATCAAGAGGAAATACGTTCAGTATATCATTCATTAAGACCGTTTCGTAAAGTGAACTTGGTTACAACTTCTACATTAGATACTCAAACAAGTACATAACTCTTAGGAATTAAATTGATATCAACTGGTTGGGATAACAATTGAATTCTCGAGCTGTAATGCATTGAAGTTGAATACTCATCCAATCTTTGGGGATTCAGATCTCCTGCGGGCACAAAGAAACAGTTGCAGGCTGTTGCTGTCCAATCCGCGCTCTCTGGCTCCGTGCCAGGCTGTGATGTGCGGCTTGCGACGGTGCGCTGCTGATGCTCACTGTTGGCTTTAACTAGCAAAGTTTGTGCACAGGAGAAAAGATGACTGTGGGTCCCAGCAAGTCAGGAAGAGGACTGGTTCGTTCCTGATGAAGAGCTAGTTCTGAATAGTAATTCAGCTGTCCACAGTTCCGACCTGTTCACGAGGCCTGCTGCTGGTTACTCTCTGGCAACCTCAACTCTAGACTCTTAGAACAAAGGAAAGTTCTGGCACTCGGACACACTGGCCGTTCCGTGGTTGTCCGGGCTGAGTCTCAGGATGGTCAGGAGGCGCGCTGCGAGAATGTCCTGCCCTTGGGAGCCTTCTGCTCCTGGGCCGTCCTGCCCTGGAATTCTCCTTTGAATTCCCTTTAGAATCTTGTCTGAATCTTGTTGAATCTGAATCTGAATCTGAATCTGAATCTCAATCTCACAGGCTCTCTGTGTTGCCTGTTTTTACCTGGAGGAACTTCAGCTCATTGATTGGCTGAAAGTTCCATGGGCATCAGAGTCCCACGTGGGTTACTCGGCCCTACCAGTCCCTGATTGGTTGATCAAGGTGAGATATGAGTCACTTAGTCCTGACACTTAGGAATGCAATCCAGATGTCCAACTCGCACTCCCTAGACAGATAGGCGCCAATGGGTGACCATTGATCATGATAGCCAGGCTTAGCTAAGTGCATCCCCCTTTGGGAGCTGTCCTTGGACCTTAAATCACCTTGCATGAATGGTTTCTCTGTGGCTGCACCACAGAGATGAACAGAGAAATTAGGCCTAATTTGGGAAAGCTCAGAAACACTTAATTCTGCCTTATTATTAAGCCTCGCCGCTACACTACAGATCCCTAAATGGACAATACACACTAGCTGCTACACGCTCTGAACGAGTTTGTCAAGATCACGGTTTCAAAATAAAAAAAAACATCAAATCTTAGATTGGATGAGAACATCATGATTGTTTCAGAAGGATGTGAACTTTGAACGTTTTGTAATATTTAGAAATACCAACAAATTCAATACAGTGTCAATAATATTTATTATCAGTAATAATATCAGTAGCGGATTGAAATTATTTGTTATTAATAAATGACTTAGTTTCAAACATGTGATATTTAGAAATATAAAAAATGTCAATATAATGTCCATAATATTTGCTATTCTAGTTTTTCAAAGAAATGTTTATTTGTTAAAAGAAAACCCATGGCGGCAGCTGGGCTCGATCCTCCAACCACAGGCATGTAAGACAAATGCTTAAGCCATTACTCCACAGACATAATCACATAGAAAGGAGTGAAACTGAAGCAAACATATCCAAAGAAAGCGTACTACTGTGATAATTTGAGCTACAGTACATGAATATAATTATATTGTTATTAATTCCTTAAGATATGCGATTCCATATTATATTCCCTGTTAATAAAATTCTAAAAGTATGCTTTTGTTTACTGTGATAACGAGCGTATTCGCAGAAAAGGTTAAAACATTATAACTTTTTACAAACAGGATATAAACTTAATATAGTTTGAAGGAGCGCATAAAATCGTTTCCAAAATAACTACATGTAAGACTTTAATGCTTAAAATGTTTTGGAAGAAAGTGAAATACTGTTGTGTATTTTTTCTTTAAACTACCAATACCAGCCATATACAGTTAACAGAATGTTTATGTTCCTAAATTAATATCGTTTATGACCATGAGACGCGTTATGCTCCTCTTCTTTTTATGCTCAGCTACTAAAATTTCCCTTTAGTTGTAAGATTCCATATAAATATTCAATACTACGTGGATTAAAACATGCACAGTAAAGAAATGAAATTATTCAATCTTTTCACTAACCAATGCACCACGAGTGCTCCTGTCAGTTATTTTGGCCAGCCAATCACTTACCGCGGTAAAACGCAGTGACCTGTGGGTAATTACATGTGGTACAGGTTTGAATGGCCGCATCTGTAAATGTTCAGATATTCTTT
The DNA here is from genome assembly GCF_040954835.1 of Lepisosteus oculatus. Classification (NCBI taxonomy): domain Eukaryota; kingdom Metazoa; phylum Chordata; class Actinopteri; order Semionotiformes; family Lepisosteidae; genus Lepisosteus; species Lepisosteus oculatus. The sequence continues at coordinate 38,859,507 of NC_090696.1, read as the reverse complement.
ATTTTATTCTGAGACTGAACTATAACACACTAAAAATATTTCTTTAAATTCTGAAGTAATCACTCAGAACATGAACTCCTCCTCAACTGGGCAGCTCTGCATTATTTCCTATATCCTTGGCACAACCTCTTTAAATTTATACTTAACAATTCCTGATATATTTGTTCAAGCATCCATTGGCCCTTTTAATTGCTAGTATGTCCCCCAAGACCATAGAGGTAATGCAGTGTGAAGCACCAAGATGTTTTTGTTGTTAAATGCAGGAAAGCTCTGCTATAGTACCTGTTTTAATGCTCCTTTGAGAGGACACATCATAAAACCAAAATCCACAGAAAGCACTATGTACCTTATGTTATTCACGCATGTTTGTAACACCATATAATTACAATATGACAATCCTTGAAAAAAAGGGTCTTCAGAGACAATGTTCTTTTCTTGATTGCTTGTCAAGGAACATTTTTAAAAGATAAACTCCAGAAATGTAAAACTTTAAAAAGATAATAATGCAATGTAGTGTTATTTTGAAGACATTAAATAGCAATGTACAGATTGGACAGAAGACCTGCTAAATCAAGTAGATAGAATCACCAAAAAACAAAAAAAAGCACCGTTCAGCACCCACCCCCATACCACCCCTCCCCCAAAAGGAGACTAAGGTGTGAGACATTCCTGTGTTACCTCAGAAAATGCTGAAAGAACACAAGGCCAACAATCTCCTGAAAACTCAGAGTAATGGTATTTATAGATTCCATTAAAAAGAAACCAATTAACATGCAAATGAAACACTTGTTAAGCACACCTTTGCTAAGATTAGTGATAGCATAGATTGAAAGCTTTTTAGTTTTTTTATGCTTAAATATAGCATGACTGTAAACCAACATAAAGTATCCTACTGTTAAGTCATTGAAAATGTATTCTGCTCAATGTTTGAAGATTAGGTAAATACCCATCTACGTGTTTCTGCAATTTCACATCAAAAATAATATTAAAACATTGTAAAGCTATACCTTTTCTGCTTTTCACAAAAAATGTAAAAATGACTTGTTTAACTCAGGAGTGCTGTGATAGGGTGTTATTCTGGATGTATACAAAATACATTACACATACTCCTTTATACTAAGTAATTTGCACAAAGGGGAGTGTGACTGTTTTTATTATGGAACTAATTGGAAAGTTTCATAGGGAAATATTGTACATATATTGCAACATATAAATATTATATCTATATATTATATTAGACATATGAATATCAGTTAAACAATAATTATTACATTTAAATGCAATGTTATCTGGTTTAAATGTAACTATTTTTCTCTGTGGCCCTAACAGGCTTCTGTAGAGTCCTGCAGGATCCCTCCTTATTATACACTCATACCCCATTATAAAAACGTTCAGTATACAAATGTATGCTAATCTGAAAATGAAAAATATGTACCTTGTAACTCGTTATAAGAACTAAATTTCTCTAATCTGAACTTTGATGTTCGAAAGTTACCAAATTTGGCTGAGAACGTTCTGCGAACATATGAATTCACTACCACTGAACTGCTGCTTGTTTCTGCGTGGGTGACAGGCACTGTGGTTAAGGACACCATGAGACAGTAGTGCTTTGTTTACGATCACAGCGGAAGCTTGTACTTTCATTTTCAAAGTGTTTTTTTGTGGTTGCTGTTCATTATGGGGTCTATAGAGGCAATGCTTATTAATAAGACAGAAATAACTGTTGCTGCACTTTCCTAAATGAGGCCCCCATCTCTCTTCCTCCTGTGGTTATTCATGAAGTTATTCATGTAGTTTCTGATTTAAAGTGTTTTCTCTCTGATAAGGAGCAGCTCCCAAATGGGGATGCGCCTAACCATGCCTAACTATCATGATCAATGGCTATTCCTGGCGCCTATCTGTCTATGAGATTCTTGGGAACATCTGGATTGCAGTCCTAGATGTCAGAGGTCATTGTTACTCAGCTCTCACTTTGATCAATCAATTAGGAACCTGCAGGGCATGGTAACCCCATGTAGGTCTCAAATGCCTGCCAAACTCTCAACCAATCATTGCCCATCTTTCTTCTAAAAAGACACTACAGAGTTCAGAACCTTGCTCTCTTCTGCCATTTCCACGTACCCTCAGAAACAATCACATGACTGCTGGTGTTGTCTACACTAGGACTTGGACTTTGTCCTAAGCACTGAGGCCGAGGATCCATTACGTAAGAATTCAAATCGCTAGCGAAAGCCAACATGGACGCTTCGCTTGATCACCGAAGTATACGTTTGGACTTTTTTCGACAATTTGAATATGTTTTTATTAAGCAGTAGCTCTACGCTGGAAGCAAACCACACTTCTTCCAGCCTTATGAGTGACTTGCTTGGACCCGTGATCACCCTCTGTGCATAGAGACTTTTTACTAGTCAGCCGGATTAGTAGTACATTATAGAGAGAGACAATGTCTGGCACATCGCTGACAGCAGAAATCTCTCCTTCCTTCTTTCTGCAACTTGGAACTTGTCACCAAGAGGGCAGGAGGAGTGCCCAAGTGAGTCCTTTTAAAACAGAATGATGGCTCAGCCGCAATTGCACTTAGGTGCAAAAGTGATGGTTTATTAGGACAGTGCGCCCCACAAATAATTATGTATACAGATGCAGCCATTCAAAATGGGTGAGGTATTTCGCGGCATACCGCGACACGCCCACCGGGGTATCACGCGGTTCACGTGTGTCACGTGACTAACTATCCGGCGTCGCCTTGTAAAACCGCCAGGGGGAGCTTAACCTCTCATGTACAGCATTTGAGCCTTTAATTTTGAACTGTGTATTACAGCATGTTAATCATCAGTCATTAAAATGTTGGTATATTTTATGAAAGCAAGATTGCTCAGTTGGACAAAAGTACACAACCTACCTTTATCAGAAATATTTATGCATCAAAGCCTTCACTGAAGATATTACTAATAGTATTAATAATGGATGACTTTGGACAAGCTGTATACTCAAAGTATAATTTCTTTAGCACATTTGTACAAGCACTTGGAATCTGTCCAAGCCATACTTTGTCAGGCATTTTGTTTTACTTCAACGGGCATAAAAACTTCCTTGCTTTTAACAGGGCGTTTCATAATTTCTAACTACGAAAATGATTTAAAATGCGACACCTATCATTCAACTAGAGCTTAAAATATCACAAGGAAAAATACACACCGGTATTCCATTTCTCCCTAAACATTGTAAGCTTCGAAGTCTTTAACGTGATACCGGAGTCAACAAGCATACTTTTAGAATTTGATTAAAAGGGAATATAATATGGAATCGCGTATCTCAAGAATTTAATAACGGTATGATTATATCCGTGTACTGCGGCAGGGCTGTGTAGGGCTGTTTCGCCTGCCTGTTCATGCGAGCTGTCTTGTAGCCTACTGGTCTAGGTCCGTGACTACCAACTGGCAGGTTGTGTGTTCGAATCCAGCTGGTGCTGGACCTTTCATTTTTATTTATTTATTTTTTAATCGCGTAACATAAACATATTACCGTATGCAAACTGTACTGTATATAATATGTATATGTATATTTAATGTCTTAACTGTGCCGTTTAAGTATTGAATATTCATATCTAATTTTACCACTGAAGGGAAATCTTAACATAAACATACAGTATATGGCTGGTCTCGGTACTTTAAAGAAAAAAATACACACCAGTATTCCATTTCTCCCTAAACATTGTAAGCTTCGAAATCTTTAACTAACGTGATACAACAAGCATACTTTTAGAATTTGATTAAAAGGGAATATAATATGGAATTGCGTATCTCAAGAAATTAATAACGATATAATTATATTCATGTTGCAAAAGAACTGCAACGGACATAAAAACTCCCTTGCTTTTAACAGAGCGTTCCATAATTTCTAACTAAGAAAATGCCAGGTGAAAGGATTTGTAAACATATTTTGTTAAAGCAAGTCAGTTTTTTCCGCAACACATAAAATACATTTTTCCAAGAAAGTTTAGCCTTTGTCACTAATGAAACCACTTAATAAAGACATAAATATAGAAATCTTAAGATTTGTTTTATTTAATGTTGGTAGCAGGATGAACTGTCAGAGTGTATATTTTGTCGCAAAGTTGCTGCAAGATGTTAACAGTGAAAAAGGTATTTAGAAATGAGTTATTTCAAGATGAAAAAGAAAACATACACGAAACATGGTTTCATTACGACCAGAATTGGTCTTGAGATATTTTTAACTTGATTTACAGTATTTGAGAGGTATGTCTTAACACCGATACTACAGTGCTTAAGTACTGCTCACGTATATGTTTCTAGGTTTATATTATGCATTTCATACGGTCAAATTACTTTTGAGCAACTAATAAGAAGCGCGAAACGGTATGCGTTTTAGTTTCGTTTTGTGCTGGAACCCGTGGATTGATTAGAGATATCAAGTACATACAAGTCATTTTTTAAATGTTGTAGTTCGTCTTGAAAAAATGTTACGAGTACATCATCTATCAACAATTACACAGGTTCTGTTTCCATATTGCGGATTTTGGTTGTGTGTTACTGTAGTTTCCTCACTCCCATGTCACATGGTCTGTGATTGAAACCTGTAAAACCGGTTTAATTCGTCACAGCCAGCACTCTTCAGGTGTGAGGGTCTTCTGCTCAGAATTAAACACTAAAATGTTTGTGTATATTCTAATGGTAGTGGGGGCAGGGTGTGTGGGAACAGGTTTGGTTGAAATTGCATTGGAGATCTATGTTCTTCACACCTGAAACATTTTCTCTGAAAGCATTTTCTTCGCAGTTTAACCGATCTTGTTACAACATGTTACAGTTTACTATTATTAACCATATTAATTTTAAGTGCTTAATGTAAAATCGTGTAAAAATATATTTTCATTGTTCAAATATACATTAAGTCTGACTATCATATAATAAGTTAAATACAAAACTAAAGAAAAAATAGGGTTAAATATAATTCAAAATATTTTTTCTAACAATGTTAACTGTTTATGAATAATAAAATGTATTAACTAAGGAGTAGGATGGCACAGTTGTTAGTATGTTTTTTGTTTTGTTTCTTTTTCATAAATACAACAGTAGTACCTGATGTCTCAGTGGCTTTCAAAATTAAATTATGCATGCAAACCTGTGAACTAGAAAGATAACTAAGATAACCATCCATTATATTCCATAATATCCATGAAATATATGGCGCTGAAATATGTGTGACGCAGTGGTGGCCTGACACGGTGAGGTGCCCTGGCAGCTGTGTGATGCAATGGTGGTCGGGATGGGAGGAAGGTTTGGTTTTGCATAAGGGGTGGGATTATGATAATTGGAGGACTTTGCGAGAGTAAAATGGTTTGATTATTTGATTTTGTATTGTGGTTGTTATCTATGTTTTTGGTTGGTATTATGTTTATATTGTTGTTTTTGTTGGTTTGTTGTTATTATGGTTATTAATAATACGATCTATAGTTGAAATCTGAGCCTAAATAAAAAGAAAAAGCAAGTGATTAGGTTTATGAGCAATCTAATTACTTATTCGTTTAAAACGCTATATAAAATAAAGTTTATTATTAATTTGCTGGACAGAGCGGTGAACATTATTATGCATAAGACAAAGATAACGATCCTGATCAGTTTAGAAATCTGTGTACGCTGTAAGGTTTTAACTTCTTAAACTTTTAAAATACACGTTTTGAATAGAAAGAAATCCTCTTCCTGGTACAGTATGTATAGCAAACCAGCACGTCTTTTTTCTCCAATCAGAGGGGTGTCAGATGGTGTCAGCCAATCACCATTCTGAAGCCCTACCATAATCTCTGGTATGGGGAGACCCCAGAATTCTGTCCCATAGTTTAGACAGATGATAGATACTTTTATTGATCCCGTGAGGGAAATAAAGTAAATCATTTTCATTTTAGGAAATTATTAAATGCTCGGTTAAAAGCAAAGGAGATCTGTTATAGTGGACATAAAAACAAGAGTTTGCTGTGGCGTTATTGGAAACACAAATTTAACAAAAAAGCGCTGGCATTATATCCTAGAAGACACTGACCGGGAGAATGCCCGCAGCGTAAAAGAAAATGCCTGATGAACTAGGGATTGGACAGTTTCCAAGTGCTTGTACAATCGATGGAAATGTTCAAATAAATGTGCAAAAGAAATAAACAAAATAATCATTTATTTCTTTATCATACTGGGTAGCTAATGTCCTCTCTTTGCTAGTTAGTGGCTGTGTTTCTGCGTTGGGTAGCAACGGGTGACTGTTCTCAGGCGAAAGATGTAAACAGCTTAATGTTCGTGTTAAATAATTTTTTTAAATTAAAATTCATTCTATACAGCAATCGCATATTTGGGTACCGTTTCATAAAACTTTCATGCTTAAAATGTTTAGGGAGAAATGGAAGACTGGTGTGTATTTTTTCTTTAAACTACCAAGACCAGCCATACACAGTACAGTTTACATACATATAGTAATGTTTATGTTCCTAAATTAATATCGTTTATGACCTTCAGATGCGTTATGCTCCTCTTCTTTTTATGCTCAGCTACTAAAATTTCCCTTTAGTGGTAAAATCCATATAAATATTCAAAACTAAGCGGATTAAAATGTGCACAGTAAAGACATTAAATGATTAAATCTTTGCACTACCAACCAATGCACCACGAGTGCCCCTGTCGGTCATTTTGGCCAGCCAGTCACTTGCCCTGCGGTGCCCTCCGGTGCCCCGCGGTGGCTTGTGGGTAGGTTACTGTACCGCGGGTTTTTACCGCGCATTTTGAATGGCTGCATCTGTAGCAAAAAAAAACAAACAAAATGGAACTAGTATACACCAAAAAACATACCCTTTCTGTAAGAAATAGAGACAAGGAGTCTGACCACGCTTAGGTCCTATCAGCTCCCCACTGCAGCTATACCTCCTAAATAGGTACCATATAGCCCTGCCCCCTCAGACTGTACCACTGTTACATAATTATGGAGCTGCATTTCACCCAAGATAAACTAATTTCCCAACATAGCAATTCCTTCATTCTTTTAACAATAGTGTATACAGAATGTACAAAAAAATACCAACCGTGAATACATTTTACATATTTTTAACCACCTGTAATATTGGTTCTTCCTTTACCGGAAGATGTGTGCATGCACCACTCAGCTACAAAGCCAAGCTGAAAATGGGTATCGGGTTTGGACCAATGAGGCCACCACACCCGGAAGTCAGACAGCAACACGGAAGAGACAAACAGACAGAGCACTCTCTCACACAGCTATGTACAAATAAACAGAAACATAACAATAGACCTACAGTGGTTGTGTTTGTGTCTCTACAGGTAACAGGAACTGATTTTGAAATAACTGATTTTTGAAATATAATGTATTGCGTGTATGAAATAAGAAACTGCTAGCTAAGACCCAAGTGTGTGCCCTCATGAGCTAGGTAGCTGACAGGAAAGTGTATGCAAGAACGTGTGTAACTTAAGTTGGATAATGGTTGTCGTGTACTGTACTGTCTGCAGACAGTGACAGAGATCCCTCTGTCACAGATCTGCACCAGAACTGGTTGGGCACAGAGCCAGCATCATGCCGATTGGATGTTGCTGCAACAGAGCCTGCTAGCTGGTCTTTTGTGTCCGTGCCCGGGAAATACAAATTTGGTTAAGTAACCCAATATTCTACATTGCCGATTGAGAATTCAACTGTATCTCAACAAGGGTTGATATAAATTAAATTTGTATGAGTAAAGTATTTGCTTATGAGTAGCTAATGTAGAATTCATGTTCACGAGACTGATTAACAAAACAGTATAGCTGAACAGTATACTGAATGCGTATTCCTTGTTTTGTATCTCTTGGTGATCATATATATCTTGAATCTTGGAATCCCTCACAGTAAGATCTGCCATATGTATCCAGGTATACTGTTATATCTTTTTATATGTACAATTTTATGTATTAATAAATATATTCTGTGTATTTGAATCCGTGTGTGTGCTTTGCCAATTGTTCCTGATGGTTGATTGTCTAATAACAATAAAATAATCACCTCATAGTCTACTGCTACAATTAATAAATTGTCCCATGAAATTCACAAAACTCCTAAAGGTCTTAAGAAAGAGAAAAATATTATTTAGTGTAATAGTCAACAACAGTATGCACACTGTTCTAGCTGATGGCTTGGTCAGCGATCTATTACGAAAGAATGAAAAATATAAAAATATGATATCATTATTTATTTTACAGCTGTATTTGACTTATTTGAATAGAACTGCATTGTTCACTAAGCTTGCTATAAAGGTCTGTATGATATTATATGTTTAGATTGGTTTTTGAGTGAACTTGTCTGTTCGAAACCCAGAAAAAATAATGGACGTTTTGATTTACAATTTCCTGCCTTCCGATCAAATTTTCAGGAACGAATTAGGTTTGTATACTGGGGTATAAGTGTATACTTTGGCTACTAGCTCTGACATGTGGGGATTAGGACAAAAGCCAAATATTTACAGATGCAGCCATTCAAAATGCACGGTACAAACCCACGGTACGGTAAAATACCCACAAGCCACTGCAGGGCACCGCGGTAAGTGATTGGCTTGCCAAAATGACCGACAGGGGCACTCATGGTGCACTGGTTTTTAGTGAAAAGATTTAATAATTTAATCTCTTTACTGTGCACATTTTAATCTGCTTAGTATTGAATATTTATATGGATTTTTTTTAAAAGGGAAATTTTAGTAGCTGAGCATGAAAAGAAGAGGAGCATAACGCATCTGAAGGTCATAAACGATATTAATTTAGGAACATAAACATTACTGTATGTACGTAAACTGTACTGTGTATGGCTGGTCTTGGTAGTTTAAAAAAAAATACTCACCAGTCTTCCATTTCTCCCTAAACATTTTAAGCATGAAAGTTTTATGAAACGGTATCCAAATATGCGATTGCTGTATAGAATGAATTTTAATTAAAAAATAAATATTTAACACGAAAATTAAGCTGTTTACATCTTCCGCCTGAGAACAGTCATCCGTTCCTACCCAATGAAGAAACACAGCCACTAACTAGCAAAGAGAGGACATCATCTAGCCAATATGATAAAGAAATAAATGATTATTTTGTTTATTTCTTTTGCACATTTATTGAAACATTTCCATCAATTGTACAAGCACTTGTAAACTGTCCAATCCCTAGTTCATCAGGCATTTTCTTTTACGCTGCGGGCATTCTCCCGGTCTGGCGCCGGTCTGTGTCTTCTAGGATATAATGCAAGCCATTTTTTGTTAAATATGGGTTTCCAATAACGCCACAGCAAACACTTGATTTTATATCCACTATAACAGACAATCTCCTTTGCTTTAAACCGAGCTTTTAATAATTTCCAAAATGAAAATGATTTACTTTATTTCCTTCACGGGATCAATAAAAGTATCTACATAAACTATCGGACAGAATTCTGGGGTCTCCCTATACCAGAGATTATGGTAGGGCAAAATGGTGATTGGCTGACACCATCTGACACCCCTCTGATTGGAGAAAAAAGACGTGCTGGTTTGCTATACATACTGTACCAGGAAGAGGATTTCTTTCTATTCGAAACGTATATTTTAAAAGTTTAATTAAGAAGTAAAAACCTTACAGCATACACAGATTTCTAAACTGATCAGGAAGAAGAAAAATCAACCGTGTTTCGTGCATAAAAAGTGGTTATTAACTATCAAAACCTGTTTTATTTATTTTATTTTTACTTAGATTAAGAGTTCCCGTCACCCCCATTCCCATTTAAATCACAAACCCATGTTTAATTAAATGTCTTTTAACGTAAATTGTTATCTTTGTCTTATGTATAATAATGTTCACCACTCTGTCCAGCAAATTAATAATTAACTTATTTTAACAAATAAGTAATTAGATTGCTCATAAACCTAATCACTTATTCTACACAGCGTAATTGCTCTCTGAAAATGCTTTTTCTTTTTATTTAGGCTCAGATTTCAACTATAGATCATATTATTAATAACCATAATAACGACCAACCAACAAAAACAATCATATAAACATAATACCAACCAAAAACATAGATAACAACCACAATACAAAATCAAATATATCATATCATATATTATCATAATCCCGCCCCTCCTCCCATCCCAGTTTATCCTCTTTATTATAAACAAAATCCACCTCAATTTTCAACATAAAGCATTACACAAAATCAATACCTCAACACTTCATACTCAACAACAATAATTCACAAACACACAGAACAAACAACAGAACAAACTCCACATTTCCAAATAGACATCATTTCCATAGCCCCGCCGCCCCTTATGCAAAACCAACATCCCTCCCCTGTTCTCTCTCTCCGCTGGCATTTGTAATCATTTTTATTTTAAAATAAATTTTAGCAAAGTCATGTATTTTAAAAATCTTAAGATTTCTATATTTATGTATTTATTTGGTGGTTTCATTAGTGACAAAGGCTAAACTTCCTTGGAAAAATGTATTTTATGTAAACCATGTTTGCTATTAATTCATTTAGGGCTAGAATATGTTCATTGTCTTCAAATGAAAGAAGGGTTCATTTCGCTGTAGTCGGGTTGACATTAGAAGTTTGCCATGCCCGGACTGTTACACCAACGCATTAGCATGTTAAATCGATTTCATTGAGGAGCAAGCTTTCTTAACTAGTAAGTATTGTACTTACTGGGTTTTTGAGGGGGGGAGGTGTGTCTTTCACTGGAAATCTCGCCCCCTTCTACTTTGAAAATACCTGTGAAACTGGTTTAATTCATCACAGCCAGCACTCCCGCAGAGAGGGGGGTTGTACTTGCAGTGTATACAGTAGATGGGAAAGCCAGAGGCGACCGCTACGCCGCCCACGTGTTATGCTGTTCGTTAATGTCTAAGCCGGATCATATCATTATATCTCATTTTGTATTTCTTAAAAAAAAAATATTTTGCCAGCCTAACAGTATTGTTGTTATTGTTTTTAACCTGTAAAGCGCTTTGAGGAGCCACCTTTAAAGGCGCCATATACAATAAAGTTCATTATTATTACTATTATTAATTTGCTGGACAGAGAGGTGAACATTATTACACAGAAGACAAAGATAGCGATTTACGTTGCATTGTGCATTGTGCTGCTGTAATACAGATTTAAATAATTAAAAGTCTAAACAGTATCAGCTTTATTTATGGGTTTTAAATAAAGGCGATTTAAATGTGATTTTAATCAATATAAATGTTGATATTGTAACGCATAGGTGACTATTCATTGTTATTAAAATGACTTAAATTCGATCATGTTGTGATATTTAGAAATATACATTTGTTTGGTGCGAGTGGAGTTTTATTTAATCTCTGAGCCATACTGGTTCTTACAGAAGCCAGTTTCAGCCAGGGAGTAAAAAAAAACACTATGGTATTCTCTCCGATGCAGTGCAGTTAAAAACATATCTCTGATGATGTTCCTAAATGAATATCTTTTATGACCATCAGATGCTTTATGCTCCTTTTCTTTTTTCCAGTGGATTGAACAGGGAGAGGCATTTGAAGCAACAGTGGTTCTGGAACAGTTTTCAACCATGTCGTTTTATAAAAAGGGGAGATATGTGAACAAGCAAAACCCAAAACAAACTTGTATGCCATACGGCGTACGCGTTACTGAAGCTAAAAGTTTAGTCTTTGTCACTAATGTGTAGCGGCGAGGCTTAATAATAAGGCAGAACTAAGTGTTTCTGAGCTTCCCAAATGAGGCCCCATTTCTCTGTTCATCTCTGTGGTGCAGCCACAGAGAAACCATTCATGCAAGATGTTTTCTTTTGATAAGGACAGCTCCCAAAGGGGGATGCACTTAGCTAAGCCTGGCTATCATGATCAATGGTCATCCATTGGCGCATATCTGTCTAGGGAGTGCCAGTTGGACATCTGGACTGCATTCCTAAGTGTCAGGAGTAAGCGACTCATATCTCACCTTGATCAACCAATCAGGGACTGGTAGGGCCGAGTAACCCACGTGGGACTCTGATGCCCATGGAACTTTCAGCCAATCAATGAGCTGAAGTTCCTCCAGGTAAAAACAGGCAACACAGAGAGCCTGAGAGATTCAACAAGATTCAGATTCAGATTCAGATTCAACAATTCTAAAGGGAATTCAAAGGAGAATTCCAGGGCAGGACGGCCCAGGAGCAGAAGGCTCCCAAGAGCAGGACATTCTCGCAGCGCGCCTCCTGACCATCCTGAGACTCAGCCCGGACAACCACGGAACGGCCAGTGTGTCCAAGTGCCAGAACTTTCCTTTGTTCTTAGAGTCTAGAGTGGAGGTTGCCAGAGAGTAACCAGCAGCAGGCCACGTGAACAGGTCGGAACTGTGGACAGCTGAATTACTATTCAGAACTAGCTCTTCATCAGGAACGAACCGGTCCTCTTCCTGATTTGCTAGGACCCACAGTCATCTTTTCTCCTGTGCACAAACTGTGCTAGTTAAACAACACCAACTAGCCGGTCAGTGAGCATCAGCAGCGCACCGTCACAAGCCGCACAGCACAGCCTGGCACGGAGCCAGAGAGCGCGGATTGGACAGCAACAGCCTGCAACTGTTTCTTTGTGCCCGCAGGAGATCTGAATCCCGAAAGATTGGATGAGTATTCAACTTCAATGCATTACAGCTCGAGAATTCAATTGTTATCCCAACCAGTTGATATCAATTTAATTCCTAAGAGTTATGTACTTGTTTGAGTATCTAATGTAGAAGTTGTAACCAAGTTCATTTATGAAACGGTCTTAATGAATGATATACTGAACGTATGTCCTCTTGATATGTGTGACTCTTTGTAACTGATTGAATATATATCTTTTGTATTCTGATAACCCTCTCGATAAGATCTGTTAGGTTTACATGCATATTCTATGTATTAATAAATGTATCCTCGTGTATTAGTACCTGTGTGTGCACGTTGTTTGAGTTATGTCGCATGGTTGGATTCTAAAGCCATCAAAAGAATCAACTTTGTGATTTACTGCTACAATTAATAATTGTCTCAGTAAATGCCCAAACCCTACAGAGCTGGTGCCTTCAGAGAGCCACTATGATTACATATTTGGCATCCCTGAACCGGTTTTCCCTACATTATTTGGCGTCCCTGGGTCAGTTTAATCTACATTATTTGGCGTCCCTGGGCCGGCTTAATCTACATTATTTGGCGTCCCTGGGCCGGCTTAATCTACAAATGTAACCACTAAATAAAGACATATAGAAATCCCTATGTTACAGACTGTATATGGCTGGTATTGGTAGTTTAAAGAAAAAATACACACCAGTATTCCACTTTCTCCCTAAGCATTTTAAGCATCAGAGTCTTACATGTGGTTATTTCGGAAACGTTTGTACGTGCTCCTTCTGACCATGTTACTGTTTACTGTTACTGACCATATTAAGTTTAAGTGCCTCGTCTTTCATTAGAAGGTTAGTCTGTTCTACTCTGAGAATGTAAAGGGGGTGGAAAGTGCCCGCGGTCATTTAATTAATATTAAAATTCGCACTGATTCCCTTGCGAAGATACGGACATAGGAATATTCGTGCGTGGTAAAAAAAATGGCATGAAAACGGCAAAGTGAAGGCTGTAAAAACATTCACAATGTACTTTATACACAAAGCAAGTGTTCTCACAACTCTAGGAGGTTTCGTGAAAATGCTACAGGCGTGCCAAAATCGTTTTTTTTTAATTCAAGGTGACTTAACCGCAGTTTTCATTTTCAGATTGTGAATCAAAAAAGGCATTTAATTAAACACACGATTGCGATTTTAATCAATTACTGTATTTGTTGAAACACACATTCTGTACAGATACAGTACAGTCACATTCTTCTGTCGTCCAGTGGTGTAAAACAAATTAGCAGGTGATTGAGATAACAATGCACCACCCACTGAGTGGAATGTTCTCATTTGTTCTCAAGTGTAAAAAGAGGTGATAATTCTTAATAATTCTGTGTCACATTAACTAACCTCTTCAGTTTATTCAGCCAGAAAGTACATGAATATAATTATATCGTTATTAATTTGTTTAGATACGCAATTCCATATTATATTCCCCGTTAATCAAATTCTAAAAGTATGCATTTGTTAGATAACAAGCGAATTCACAGAAAAGGTTAAAAGACTATCACTTTTCACAAAGTATATAATCCTAATATGGTCAGAAGGAGCAGGTAAAAACGTTTCCCAAATAACAACATGTAAGACTTTGATGCTTAAAATGTTTCGGGAGAAATGTAATACTGGTGTGTATTTTTTCTTTGAACTACCAAGACCAGCAATATACAGTTTACATAATATGTTTATGTTCCTAAATTATTATCGTTTATGAGCATGTGAAAGGCATGGTGAATCGGAGATTCTCAAAACTTACTTTGTATGATTGGAAATTAATATGTGATCAAATCAAGGAAAAGCTGTGGTGTTACTTTTTGTTAATGAAAAAATAGTCTTTTCATTTACAAAGACGGTTACAAAGAATGTTGACCAGGGTAATACTTTGAGTTTACAGCTTGTCCAAGCTCATTCATTATTAATACTATTAGTAATATCTTCGGTAAAGACTTTGATGCATACGATATTTCTGCATAATTAAAATATTTATGATAAAGGTAGGTTGTGTACTTTTGCCCAACTGAGCAATCTTGCTTTCATAAAATATACAAACAAAAAAATGTATGATGATTAACATGCTGTAATACAGTTTAAATTTAAAAGCTCAAATGCTGTACATGAGAGGTTAAGCTTTATTAGCTCCTCCTGGCGGTTTTACAAGGTGATTCCAGATACTATTAACATAATCTAATTTGCATATGGTAATTTGTGGTATGCCGCTAAGTGACGCGTTTTACCGCATTTTGATGTGACACACCCACCGTGTTATACCGCAGCGTACCCCGCTTGTTTTGAATGGCTGCATCTGTATATTATGATTATTATGATTAACTTATTCATACTATACTGAGATATAGGGTTATAATTTTAAGATAAGAAATATCAATCAATATAAAACTCAGGTCATGAAACTAGCTCTCTATGAAAGAAAATTATTTCTAACAGTATTTTGGCCACCTATAGTCAGGGAATACCAGGTGTTATACTTCAAATGTTCTCTCTGTTTCTTTGGCACAACTAGTGGTAATTTAATTTATCAGAAAAAATATTTCACAATGTTTTACACAAACATACAGAACATTTTAGGCATATTTTATATTTCATATATTATATATATATATGATATACTGTATATTACTTATTTTACAATTCGTCAATTGTTTCTTTTCTTCTCTTTTCAGCATGGAATAAACCCTTACTTGTTCCTTTGCAGCCTATGCATGCTAACGCACCTACCTACTTGAACTATTTTACAATTCAACAAGTAATAGGTTTATTCCATGCTGAAAAAAAGAAGAAAGAGAACACAACGTTTCGGCCGTGGAGCCTTCTTCAGGTGTCAACCTGAAGAAGGCTCCACGGCCGAAACGTTGTGTTCTCTTTCTTCTTTTTTTCAGCATGGAATAAACCTATTACTTGTTCCTTTGCAGCCTACGCATACTGACGCAGCTACCCACCTAAACTATTTTACAATTCAATGAGTAAACAGAACTCTGCCTTTTACAGACATGCAAAATACAGAATACATTTAAAATTGAGATACAAAACACTTTACATTGATAAAGCTGTGTCCTATTTAACAAACATCCTTCCCAAGACTAAATCATTCCCTTAAATGGCTGTTAAATGTTTTGGGAACCTTCCGTATTTCCCTGTTCCAAAATGCTGCATTATGAACCAGTGAGAAATGTTATTCATTGTGGATAGTGGATATATTTTGGTTTCCTTTAATAAGTAAATCAGTATTTTCAATAAAATGAAACAGCAGGTCACTTTCTTAAGAACATAAACTCTTCCAGTGTTTTTCTATTACCTAGGCAATTTGGTTTATTAGTGTGAATGATGGAATTGTGTCTCTGTAATGACCCTTTCAAAACCCTGAAGACATGCTTCATGATCTTACTCAGAACACCGTGGTAACTTGTATATTTATTATCACTGCCAATTATTGAAGTCCTAAGGTTTAATGATTGAACAGAGAATTAGTTAAGTCAGATATTAGTTATATAAATTCCTATTGTTTTAAATTCACAAAATAGGGTACTTTGTTGTGAAAGTTAAACATGTGTATGTGAGAAAAATACTGATATTATATTTTTTACTCAATATAAATAATCAGTATGCTTATCATTAGCAGCAAGACAGGCTTGTCAGCAGTGCCTGTAATTAGTCAAACTTAACTGCCCTTGAGCTACCTTCCTCCATTTCCCTTAGCCAGTTTCCACACATTTTGTGTAGGTGGTTGACATTGTTTTCACTGTACTCCATGGAAGTGTTAAATATCTTCTGTGGACTACAAAGTCTCTAGAAATTTCTGACCGAGTAAAGGTGTGGCTATTTGTCTTCTATAAGCCTTAGTATTTTTCAGTGTCAGAAAATAATCCACCAGCTCTTTATTTCTCAAGGGAAACGAAAACTGCTACAGTCTAAAGAATGAAAGACAAATTCAAGTTATATTGTATTTAATGTAAATGTGTACATGGTAGATAACCAATTCTGTTTGAAACACAAATTGGAAGAAGAATTCCATTCTTTATTACTGCAGTATATAGCTTAGATTAAATTAGTCCTCTATTGAGTAACCATGATTTTCCTTTTCTGCAAATAGTATTTGCTGTTTTTTTTCTTTTAATGTGTATACAAAGCCGCAAGCTTTCTTCAGTTTTTTAACGTGATTACAACTCTTGTTAACAGGCAATTTTGAGTACTAAGGAGAGAACTGTTTTAGATGACGCATGGACATTTTAAAGTAAAATGCTTTCTTAAAAAAAGTCTCAGAATTGCTTTGTAACTGCTCATGAATGGATATTGTTAGAAAAGCACCTTGCTTTTCAAGACAAGTACCCTTCTTTTCTTTTCAGCTGTGTTTAAAATAGCACTTGAATGTACTCTTCTTCTTTTCTTTAATAACGTCAGTGCCATTGGCTGTTAAACCTAATTCAAATAGCTGCTAATTACATTGAGGTTTCATCACGGTATCACATTTACTTCACGAAGGCTTGTTTTGATAATGTAGGAAATTTCAGGGCCTGTTCACAATTCATATTTTTATCTTGTCATTTTTTCTTCAATTGATCCATTTACAGATGACCATTTACAGCTCATGTCAAAATCAACACTGCAGTTTGTTGAAAGAAGGGCTAATATACTTCTGTTATTTGACGGTGTTTACATGGTTAATTGTATGAATTTAAATTTCCCTTACTCAGTTTATAAGGGAAGCTCATTACTTTGTGTTATTGGGTGAATGAAAAAAATATGTCTGCATGACTTGTTAAAAAAAGTTTTACTAGTGTACATGTGCACAATAAAATTAAGAAAAAAAAATGTGTCAAATTAACAAGAGAACTTAGTAGAACATTTTCAAAGGCTTTCAAATTTAATTTCATAACATAATTCAGCCTCTGACCCATATTTGAGCTATTATTCAATAACTGAATAATACTAACCAATAAATTAATATTACAAAAGCTGATTAAAGATTGAAAAACATTGAATATTTTAAGCTTTTACTGTATTCTAGTAAATTCAAATTAACCACTCAAAATGTATCTATTAAATAACAATATTTCACGGCTGTTCAAGGTCAAATTCAACTGTAATTTACATTTCTGTGAAACTTCATAATCGCAAATGGCCATGTATGCAAATGAGGGACTGAGTATGCTATAATTAAAACCTATTATGGCAGTGAGATTATGTACTAAACATCAAAAGAAAGTTATTACATTATGCATGTTCATTTTAGAAGAATAAAGTCTATGGCTTTTAGATATTGATTACATGTTTTTGGCTTTAATTTTGTTATTTTATCATTCATCACTAGCTGTGATACATTTGTGTGACTTTCACTGTTGTATAAGTACTGTAGTGTGCTCTCACAAGGCACCAGTTCTGTAGGGTTTGGGCATTTACGGGGACAATAATTAATTGTAGCTGTAAATCACAAAATGATTCTTTTGATGGCCTTAGAATCCAACCATGCGATATAACTCAAACAACGCACACACACAGGTACTAATACACGAGGATACATTTATTAATACATAAAATATGCATATAAACCTAACAGATCTTATCGAGAGGGTTATCAGAATACAAAAGGTATATATTCAGTCAGTTACGAAGTGTTACACATATCAAGAGGACATATGTTCAGTATATCATTCATTTAGACCGTTTCGTAAATTAACTTGGTTATAACTTCTACATTAGATACTCAAAACAAGTACGTAACTCTTAGGAGTTAAATTGATATCGACTGGTTGGGATAACAATTGAATTCTTGAGCTGTAATGCAGTGAAGTTGAATACTCATCCATTCTTTGGGGATTCAGATCTTTTGCGGGCTCTCTGGCTCCGTGCCAGGCTGTGTTGTGTGGCTTGCGACGGTGCGCTGCTGATGCTCACTGACCGGCTAGTTAGTGTTGGCTGAAACTAGCAAGAGTTTGTGCACAGGAGAAAAGATGACTGTGGGTCCCAGCAAGTCAGGAAGAGGACTGGTTCGTTCCTGATGAAGCGCTAGTTCTGAATAGTGATTCAACTGTCCACAGTTCCGACCTGTTCACGAGGCTTGCTGCTGATGCTAACCTCGGGTGGATCCTCTGGTTACTCTCTGGCAACCTCCGCTCTAGACTCTTAGAACAAAGGAAAGTTCTGGCACTTGGACACACTGGCCGTTCCGTGGTTGTCCGGGCTGAGTCTCAGGATGGTCAGAAGGCGCGCTGCGAGAATGTCCTGCCCTTGGGATTGTCTCGCACCCCTGGAATTCTCCTTAGAATTCTCCTTTTCAGAAAAGTCTTGGAGCTCTGTGTTGCCTGTTTTTACCTGGAGGAACTTCAGCTCGTTCATTGGCTGAAAGTTTCCTGGGCACCAGAGTCCCACTTGGGTGACTCCGCCCTAACAGTCCCTGATTGGTTGATCAAGGTGAGATATGAGTCACTTACTCCTGACACCTAGGAATGCAGTCCAGATGTCTATCTGGCACTCCCTAGACATATAAGCGCAAATGGATGACCATTGATCATGATAGTCAGGCTTAGCTAAGTGCATCCCCGTTTGGGAGCTGTCCCTTATCAAAAGAAAACATCTTTAAATCAGCCTGCATGAATAGTTTCTCTGTGGCTACACCACAGAGTTGAAGAGAGAGATGGGGCCTCATTTGGGAAAGCACAGCAACACTTAATTCTGTCTTATTAACAAGCATTGCCGCTACAGTACTAAATAACCTCATTAGGGAAAGGGTTGATTGGGCAAATGTGATAAAGTGATTTATCCTGTTGATTGTCAAGCCTGGTGTAAATCAAGACAGAAAAAGAAGAAAGGAAGCAATATGCCCCTCTGCCATCAGTATGTTAGAGACTAGAAGAAGACAGCATACTGTTGTTTACTGTCAAACCAAGTCCTCTTTAGCAGTGAATCAAATTTTTGTGTAGAGCACCCTGATATACATCAGCAAGAGTGACACAGGTGTGCAGAATAATACCTTTATTTTGTGTACAAAAGACCAATCAATGGGGAGGTCCAAGTGTGATGGTTTGGGTATCTGAGCAAGGGTGTCTATTTGTTACAAAACACCAATTCTCATGATTGATGGCAGCCTGACTAAATGGCTCTACATTGATCACTTGCTATCCTACCTAACAGCTGATTCTTCTCTGAAAATATTTCATTGGGCCAACTCCCATTTGTATGCTACTTGTGTTACAGTGACTTGCTTTCTTTTAAGAAAAAAATGCAATGCCACGGACGACCAATGTATCAGTTCCACTGAGTACTGTATCTTGAAATACTACAAGGTACGACATGTGAAGCTCAGAGACATGTGACCAAGTACATGCTTGTCTTGGCTCTACAAGCGGAACATGACAGAATTGCACAAGAAGGCATTTGCAAAGTGGTGTAAAACGTGTTGCAGATGTACAGTTTGTATTGCTTTCTAAAATGGCCATGCATAATACTAGCATGTGACTTATGATCAAAATTGTTATTGGCAAATAACATAATTATTTTAAACCAATCTATGCATTAATTTTAATGTCTGTTTACAAGTGATGTATACTTATTTTTTAATGTTTTTTACTTACAATTGTAATGTTCATATTCAACATTACTGTATATGGAAATGAGGTTGAAAGTCAGAAAAGCCTGCAAATAATACATAAGATGCAATATGCACTGAATGCATGAGTGTTCATGAGTAAGTACTTTAGTGCATTCATCTTTGGCAGCAAGTGTTTTTATCAGTACTTTTTGTAAGGCCTCTTCCAGCTTTGCACAGTAGAATGATATGACTTTTGTCTGTTCTTTCTGGTGTAGGTGTTTTATGAATTTACACAATATTTAGTTGTAACAATAAATTGCATGAGTTTACTGGCTATTGGTAATCAATCAGCTGAACAACAAGCATTTACAACACAGAGAATACATTTAATGCTACATAAAAACAATGTCTACATAAAAGCAATCAAAATATCAAAATATTTCCTAAGTATCTGATACAGAAGACATACATAAAAACAAGGATGCTATGATTATTATACCGTTTGTTATATTAACTTCCTAACCAGTCTCATTAGCATAATCATCATTCAAGTGCCCATAACAAAGTAACTACTGCTACTTAAATAATCAAATCCCCTAAGTAACCACTGCTACTTAAATAATTAAATTGATATTAAGATATTAATATAATGATTTATATTAATGGTGAATATTGAATTATACTAATCCACAACTGTTGATTCATAACTCCTGAGCAGGAGGATGGAGGAATAGCTGACTGGGTCCCTCACATCGCTGTCCAATCTGTACTCTGCTGGCTAGATGCCACTCTAGTCAGTTCAAGAGAGGGAGATCTGCTGTAGACTCCTGCTGATTGTTGATTCCCTCAAATGGATTGTCTGGGTAGCGCTGAAATGAATTTGGACAATGTCTGTACACAGGGTGGTGACTGTTTAGTCTAGGTGGGTCACACAAAAAGGGGAGAAATGCAGTTTACTCGCTGCACGGTGGCTACAGTTGAATAATACTATATTCAGGCAACAACGAAAATTCCAGCCATATTGCTCAGGTGATCAAGGGGATGCACCATGGTAGATAATTGGTCGCAAGGTCCTGCTGCAATCTAGACCTCGGGCAAAATTCTGGCTCACCCCCTAACATGTCACATTTGGAAAAAAGTTCCAAAAGTTCCAAGTGTGGCAGGCATGTAATTTTGTTGTCAGTCTGTCAAGTTGGTTTGGTGGAGAGAGAGGGCACAGTTACTGGTGATTCCCCATTTAAAAAAGGGAAAATACAGAAGGTAATTGGTCAAGAGGCTACCAGGTGGAGTGGGTACCCACACCCTGCAAGACCCTGATTGTTTGGTCATCACTTTGGTAGATTGACTATGGCCTGTGACTTTTAGGATTATTTCCAGATGTGGCCATGTCATCCAGGTGCCAGCAGTGGACATCCATCTTAAAGAAGCATTGATACTGGATCTGGACTGTCCTGGGAAAGATTCTTATCCAAACAATAAGCTCATTTCCCACACTTGCTCACACTCAAAGACCACTAGGTCCGAGGCTGAGACTAAAAAGAATGGCTACATTCCTGTGACAGACAACAGGCTGTTTGGTCCAGGCACAAAAAGATTGTTAAAAATACTTAATATCACTTACATCTAAGTGAAATAATAGGCCTTGGCCCTACATTGGAGAACATTCTGACAAGACTGTAGGAAAATTTTGATGAAATGGAAGCTTCATTTAGTATTTTGAATCAAGGACATAAACTTTTTTTTTTGTCAAACCACTCCAGTGTGGTTTTGGCTTTGTGTGTTGGGTAATATTATAATGCAATTAATGCTGAATTCTGTGCCATTATGGATAATTGGTTGGTTCAATGCAAATTTGCTGACTCAGTTGTTGATTCTTGGGTGACTCAAGCAGTATTTTTTTGCAGGATTTGCCTGTACATTGTTTAATCATCACTCATTTCCCAGATGCTTCTTGTCACATACAGTATATCCTGCTGATGAAAGCATCCCCATAAAATTGTTACCACCAAAATTCTAGAAAAGTGGGATCTTGCTGATTGGTCATTGTGCTGACCTTCTATCTGACATTAAGATTTGAATTTAGATGAGAAGAGTTCTGTCTTTGTCTTGACTGGCCATAAAATTCTCTGTTGAAATATTGCAGCATGTACTCATATAAAATTTAAATTAATGTTTTTCAGTAATGGTATATTTCTTACCTCTCACCCATACAGGAGAGGTCTGTGTAGGTACCAGGACATTATTGATGTATGAACAATAACTACCATTTCAGACATAGAACTTTGAAAATATATCAGTCACACACAGTGGCATCTTTAACCAGTTCTCTGCTTGACCTTGTTCGAAATTTGGAAGGGTGTCCTGCTCTAAGTAGTGTCTATGTGGTATGATGCACATTCCACTTTTTAATGATTGAATTTACCATTTTTAAAGGGTTAAGTAGCCTTTCCAGGATCTGTGCCTCTCTAATACTTCATCCCTTATTATTACTGAAAGCTCCTTGGTCATGATGGTTGTTTTTTTTCATATTACAATTCAGGCTGTGGCTTCAGAGTCAATGTTTGTCCTAGAGACACAAGCATTTACTATGAAGTCAAGTTAATCTAGTTTAATTACACACCGACATAAACCATTTCACTAATTTTATGAATTTTAAAAATATTATTTTTCACCAGGTTTAAGTTTGCTTTCTCAGAAGAGTTGAATACTTATGCAAATGGGTAACATCCACAATTATAAATTGTATAAGATATTGAGAAAACCTAAAACATTAAGTGCCATTAAGGGATTTTATAATTATTATTCATTACTGTTGCTTTTAAAGTGCACAGCTACAGATGCAGCCATTCAAAGTGCGCGGTACAGACACGTACCCGAGGTAATTGGCTACGGCGTCGTGCATCGTGACGCGCGATGACGCAAAATACCGCGGTGCGTGATTGGTTGACAGACAGGGGCACTCGTGGTCCGTTGGTCTGTCGTAGAAAGACTTACTGTAAACGTCTTTACTGTGCCCGTTGAAGATATTGAATTTCACCACTGAAGGGAAATCTTAGTAGCTGAGCATAAAAAGAAGAGGAGCATACTGTAACGCGTGTGAAGGCCATAAACGATATTAATTTTGGAACAAAAACATACAGTAAATGGCTGGTCTCGGTACTTTAAAGAAAAAAATACACACCAGTATTCCATTTCTCCCTAAACATTGTAAGCTTCGAAGTCTTTTACTAACGTGATACCGGAGTCAACAAGCATACTTTTAGAATTTGATTAAAAGGGAATATAATATAGAATCGCGTATCTCAAGAAATTAATAACGATATCATTATATTCATGTCGCAAAGAACTGCATAAAAACATAAAACATAAAACATAAACATAAAACGTTAAAACTCCCTTGCTTTTAACAGAGCGTTCCATAATTTCTAACTACGAAAATGCCACGTGAAAGGATTTGTAAACATATTTTGTTAAAGCAAGTCAGTTTTTTCCGCAACACATAAAATACATTTTTCCAAGAAAGTTTAGCCTTTGTCACTAATGAAACCACTAAATAAAGACATAAATATAGAAATCTTAAGATTTGTTTTATTTAATGTTGGTAGCAGGATGAACTGTCAGAGTGTATATTTTGTCGCAAAGTTGCTGCAAGATGTTAACAGTGAAAAAGGTATTTAGAAATGAGTTATTTCAAGATGAAAAAGAAAACATACACGAAACATGGTTTCATTATGACCAGAATCGGTCTTGAGATATTTTTAACTTGATTTACAGTATTTGAGAGGTATGTCTTAACACCGATACTACAGTGCTTAAGTACTGCTCACCTATATGTTTCTAGGTTTATATTATGCATTTCATACGGTCAAATTACTTTTGAGCAACTAATAAGAAGCGCGAAACGGCATGCCTTTTAGTTTCGTTTTGTGCTGGGTCCCGTGGATTGATTAGAGATATCAAGTACATACAAGTCATTTTTTAAATGTTGTAGTTCGTCTTGAAAAAATGTTACGAGTACATCATCTATCAACAATTACACAGGTTCTGTTTCCATATTGCGGATTTTGGTTGTGTGTTACTGTAGTTTCCTGACTCCCATGTCACATGGTCTGTGATTGAAACCTGTAAAACCGGTTTAATTCGTGACAGCCAGCACTCTTCAGGTGTGAGGGTCTTCTGCTCAGAATGAAACGCTAAAATGTTTGTGTATATTCTAATGGTAGTGGGGGCAGGGTGTGTGGGAACAGGTTTGGTTGAAATTGCATTGGAGATCTATATTCTTCACACCTGAAACATTTTCTCTGAAAGCATTTTCTTCGCAGTTTAACCGATCTTGTTACAACATGTTACAGTTTACTATTATTAACCATATTAATTTTAAGTGCTTAATGTAAAATCTTGTAAAAATATATTTTCATTGTTCAAATATACATTAAGTCTGACTATCATATAATAAGTAAAATACAAAACTAAAGAAAAAATAGGGTTAAATATAATTCAAAATATTTTGCTAACAATGTTAACTGTTTATGAATAATAAAATGTATTAACTAAGGAGTAGGATGGCACAGTTGTTAGAATGTTTTTTGTTTTGTTTCTTTTTCATAAATACAACAATAGTACCTGATGTCTCAGTGGCTTTCAAAATTAAATTATGCATGCAAACCTGTGAACTAGAAAGATAACTAAGATATCCATCCATTATATTCCATAATATCCATGAAATATATGGCGCTGAAATATGTGTGATGCAGTGGTGGCCTGACACGGTGAGGTGCCCTGGCAGCTGTATGATGCAGTGGTGGCCTGGCACGGTGAGGTGCGCTTGCAGCTATGTGACGCAGTGGTGGCCTGGCACGGTGACGTGCGCTGGCAGCTGTGTGATGCAGTGGTGGCCGGGTATGTAGAGGTGCACTGGCAGCTGTGTGTTGTGACGCAGTGGTGGCCTGGCACGGTGAGGTGCGCTGGCAGCTGTGTGATGCAGTGGTGGCCTGGCACGGTGAGGTGCGCTGACAGCTGTGTGGTGTGGAGCAGTTGTGGCCTGGCACGGTGAAGTGCGCTGGCAGCTGTGTGATGCAGTGGTGGCCGGGCACGGTGAGGTGCGCTGGCAGGTGGGTGATGCAGTGGTGGCCTGGCACCGTGAGGTGCGCTGGCAGCTGTGTGGTGTGACGCAGTGGTGGCCTGGCATGGTGAAGTGCGCCGGCAGCTGTGTGGTGTGACGCAGTGGTGGCCTGGTACGGTGAGGTGCGCTGGCAGCTGTGTGGTGTGACGCAGTGGTGGCCTGGCACGGTGAAGTGCGTTGGCAGCTGTGTGGTGTGACGCAGTGGTGGCCTGGCATGGTGAAGTGCGTTGGCAGCTGTGTGGTGTGTCGCAGTGGTGGCCTGGCACGGTTACATGCGCTGGCAGCTGTGTGGTGTGACGCTGTGGTGGCCTGGCACGGTGAGGTGCGCTGGCAGGTGGGTGATGCAGTGGTGGCCTGGCACCGTGAGGTGCGCTGTCAGCTGTGTGGTGTGACGCAGTGGTGGCCTGGCACGGTGAAGTGCGCTGGCAGCTGTATGGTGTGACGCAGTGGTGGCCTGGCACGGTGAAGTGCACTGGCAGCTGTGTGGTGTGACGCAGTGGTGGCCTGGTACAGTGAGGTGCGCTGGCAGCTGTGTGGTGTGACGCAGTGGTGGCCTGGCACGGTGAGGTGCACTGGCAGCTGTGTAATGCAGTGGTGGCCTGGTACGGTGAGTGGGTTTCTAACACCGTGTATAGTTCCATCCGCACAGTGCCTTTACTTCCATTTCTAATCTCTTTATCCAGTACAGATGATTTGGAGCCTATCCCAGTAAGCAACGGACACAAGGCAGAATACACCCTGGACATAGCGCCAGTCCATCACAGGACAGACAGACACAAACACACACACACCAGGGCCAGTTTTCCCATAAACCAATTTACTTACCAGTATGTTTTGGAGTGCGAGAGGGAGTCATATCACACATATGGAGAAAAACCATGTAACCCAGAGAGAACATGTAAACCCCACACACACAGGATGGCAGGAATTGAACCTAGGACCCCAGTGCTGCAGGATAGTAATGCTAACCACTTTGCCACCATTATAAATGGATGGATATCTTAGTTATCTTTCTAGTTCACAGGTTTGCATGCATAATTTAATTTTGAAAGCCACTGAGACATCAGGTACTACTGTTGTATTTATGAAAAAGAAACAAAACAAAAAACATTCTTACAACTGTGCCATCCTACTCCTTAGTTAATACATTTTATTATTCATAAACAGTTAACATTGTTAGCAAAATATTTTGAATTATATTTAACCCTATTTTTTCTTTAGTTTTGTATTTTACTTATTATATGATAGTCAGACTTAATGTATATTTGAACAATGAAAATATATTTTTACAAGATTTTACATTAAGCACTTAAAATTAATATGGTTAATAATAGTAAACTGTAACATGCTGTAACAAGATCGGTTAAACTGCGAAGAAAATGCTTTCAGAGAAAATGTTTCAGGTGTGAAGAACATAGATCTCCAATGCAATTTCAACCAAACCTGTTCCCACACACCCTGCCCCCACTACCATTAGAATATACACAAACATTTTAGCGTTTCATTCTGAGCAGAAGACCCTCACACCTGAAGAGTGCTGGCTGCCACGAATTAAACCGGTTTTACAGGTTTCAATCACAGACCATGTGACATGGGAGTCAGGAAACTACAGTAACACACAACCAAAATCCGCAATATGGAAACAGAACCTGTGTAATTGTTGATAGATGATGTACTCGTAACATTTTTTCAAGAAGAACTACAACATTTAAAAAATGACTTGTATGTACTTGATATCTCTAATCAATCCACGGGTCCCAGCACAAAACAATAATAATAATAATAAACTTTATTTTATATAGCGCCTTTAAAGGTGGCTTCTCAAAGCGCTTTACAGGATGACAATAACAATAAATAAGAAGACTACAACAATAAATAAGAAAATTTCACAAGACAGGACACAATTATAATTACAACAATACAACAATAACAATAGAGGAGACCGTGGAAGATGGTATTAAGAAGAGCAGAGGGGTGAAGAATGGAAGCAGTTAAGTAAAGGCTTTTCTGAAAAGGAGGGTTTTGAGTCTGGATTTGAAGGAGTTTAGAGAAGGTGACTCTCTAATATCCTTGGGCAAGGAGTTCCAGAGCTTGGGGGCATAGCAGGAGAAGGCCCTGTCGCCCATACAATGTAGACGGGCTTGGGGGACAGTAAGGAGGGCAGAATTTGAAGAGCGGAGGTTGCGAGGTGGGGAGTAGGGCGATAAAAGTTCAGACAGGTATTGAGGTGCCAAGCCATGTAAAGCCTTGTAGGTGAGCATGAGGATTTTAAAGTCTACGCGGAATTTGACCGGAAGCCAGTGCAAGGACTCCAGGATAGGAGTAATGTGAACACTTGCACTAGATCTGGTCAGGATTCTGGCTGCTGAATTTTGGACATACTGCAGCTTGTTCAGAGTAGATTTAGATACCCCAGGGAGCAGAGCATTGCAGTAGTCAATTCGAGAGAATACAAATATGTTGATCAGCTTTTCAGCCACAGTTAATGATAGCATAGGGCGTAGTCTTGCGATATTTCTAAGGTGAAAAAAAGATGTTTTGACAGTATGCTGTACATGTGGGTCGAATGTTAAGCCAGAATCGAATATAACCCCAAGGTTTTTCAATTTTGATTGGAGCTCAAGTACAGAGCCATCTACAGACAGGGTTACAGGACTGGCTTTACGAAGTTGATGGGGGTACCAATAAGCATGACTTCAGTCTTGTCACAGTTAAGATGAAGGAAGTTTTGAGTCATCCAAATTTTTATGTCAGAGATGCAATTAGATAGAATAGAGACAGCCACATCAGTGTCGGGTTTGGTATGGATGTATATTTGAGTATCGTCAGCGTAAAAATGAAAGCTGAGGCCATGTGATCTTAAAAGCTGACCAAGTGGGAACATGTAAATGCTGAAGAGCAAGGGGCCCAGTATTGAGCCCTGAGGGACACCAGACTTGACAAGACCAATTTCAGACCTTTACCCATTGAGAGAGACAAAGTGACAGCGATCAGTGAGGTAAGACTTAAACCATTTGAGGGCAGTGTCAGAGACTCCAAACACAGTCTCGAGACGAGAAAGCAAGATGTTATGGTCAACAGTGTCAAAGGCAGCACTGAGATCAAGAAGGATGAGTATGGAAAGAGAACCAGAATCAGAAGCTATTAGGAGATCGTTGGTGACTTTGACTAGGGCGGTTTCTGTGCTGTGAAGTTGACGGAAGCCAGATTGGAGGGGTTCGAAAAGGTTGTTTGTCATGAGGTGGTTATGTAACTGAAGTGTGACAGCACGTTCTAGAATTTTAGAGAGAAAGGGTAAGTTGGAGATGGGGCGAAAGTTGTTAAGATTGTCGAGAGCCATGTTAGGCTTCTTTGGCACTGGGGTAATAGCAGCAGTTTTGAGGACCGTTGGTACAATGCCGGTGCTCAAGGATTCATGTATTATATTGAGGACAATGGGACAGAGAGAAGAGAAACAGGACTGGAATAAAGTGGTGGGAATGGGAAAACAAAACTAAAAGGCATACCGTTTCGCGCTTCTTATTAGTTGCTCAAAAGTAATTTGACCGTATGAAATGCATAATATAAACCTAGAAACATATACGTGAGCAGTATTTACGTAGTATCAGTGTCAAGACATACCTCTCAAATACTGTAACTCAAGTTAAAAATATCTCAAGACCGATTCTGGTCATAATGAAACAATGTTTCGTGTTTGTTTTCTTTTTCATCTTGATATAACTCATTTCTAAATACCTTTTTCACTGTTAACATCTTGCAGCAACTCTGCGACAAAATATACACTCTGACAGTTCATCCTGCTACCAACATTAAAAAAAACAAATCTTAAGATTTCTATATTTATGTCTTTATATAGTGGTTTCATTAGTGACAAAGGCTAAACATTCTTGGAAAAATGTATTTTATGTGTTGCGGAAAAAACTGACTTGCTTTAACAAAATATGTTTACAAATCCTTTCACCTGGCATTTTCGTAGTTAGAAATTATGGAACGCTCTGTTAAAAGCAAGGGAGTTTTTATGTCCGTTGCAGTTCTTTTGCAACATGAATATAATTATATCGTTATTAATTTCTTGAGATATGCGATTCCATATTATATTCCCTTTTAATCAAATTCTAAAAGTATGCTTGTTGATTCCGGTATCACGTTAGTTAAAGACTTCGAAGCTTACAATGTTTAGGGAGAAATGGAATACTGGTGTGTATTTTTTTCTTTAACGTACCGAGACCAGCCATATACTGTATGTTTATGTTCCAAAATTAATATCGTTTATAGCCTTCACACGCGTTACAGTATGCTCCTCTTCTTTTTATGCTCAGCTACTAAGATTTCCCTTTAGTGGTAAAATTAGATATGAATATTCAATACTTAAATGGGCACAGTTAAGACATTAAATATACATATACATACTGTATACAGTACAGTTTGCATATGGTAATATGTTTATGTTACGCGATTAAAAAATAAATAAATAAAAGTGAAAAGTCCAGCACCAGCTGGATTCAAACACACAACTTGCCAGTTGGTAGTTACGCACCTAGACCAGTAGGCTACAAGATAGCTCGCATGAACAGGCAGGTGAAACAGCCCTACACAGCCCTGTTGCAGTACACGGATATAATCATACCGTTATTAAATTCTTGAGATACGCGATTCCATATTATATTCCCTTTTAATCAAATTCTAAAAGTATGCTTGTTGACTCCGGTATCACGTTAGTTAAAGACTTCGAAGCTTACAATGTTTAGGGAGAAATGGAATACTGGTGTGTATTTTTTTCTTTTAAGTGTCGATTCCTGGAACACCCCTCTGAAGTAGTTCCATAAAATCTGGTATATGGAAAAGAAAGCGTTGATAAATACAAGTGTCTTTTTATACACTCTTTGCTGTGCTCTTGAGGATCCTTGTGATATTTTAAGCTCTAGTTGAATGATAGGTGTCGCATTTTAAATCATTTTCGTATTTAGAAATTATGAAACGCCCTGTTAAAAGCAAGGAAGTTTTTATGCCCGTTGAAGTAAAACAAAATGCCTGACAAAGTATGGCTTGGACAGATTCCAAGTGCTTGTACAAATGTGCTAAAGAAATTATACTTTGAGTATATAGCTTGTCCAAAGTCATCCATTATTAATACTATTAGTAATATCTTCAGTAAAGGCTTTGATGCATAAATATTTCTGATAAAGGTAGGTTGTGTACTTTTGTCCAACTGAGCAATCTTGCTTTCATAAAATATACCAACATTTTAATGACTGATGATTAACATGCTGTAATACACAGTTCAAAATTAAAGGCTCAAATGCTGTACATGAGAGGTTAAGCTCCCCCTGGCGGTTTTACAAGGCGACGCCGGATAGTTAGTCACGTGACACACGTGAACTGCGTGATACCCCGGTGGGCGTGTCGCGGTATGCCGCGAAATACCTCACCCATTTTGAATGGTTGCATCTGTATTTATTTTTAAGGTTTTTTTTCTGTAAGATTTCATACATTTAATGGAAGTACCATAAGTGCACAGAAAAGGATGCTAGGGTCAACGACCAGTCCTTCTCTGTTCCTTATCAACAGTCTGTGCGCTTTGAAAAAGGTTAATGCTTAATAATCTTCTCTACACTTCTTTTTTTTTAATTCAAGATGTAGCAGTTCTTCACTACAGGCTTCTCATAGATTATAACAGTGACAATAACAAGTCTTATCATCAGAGAATGTGCTTTGAAAGCTTAAGACACTGAAAGTTTATATAGAATTTACTTAACACAGCATCAGAACTTTTTGTTCAGACCCAATCAGAGAGAGAATTGGGAGCATAATACTTTGCACAATTAATATTAAAAGAAACACAAACTGATGAGTTGGGGGGAGGGGGGGGGGGGGGTATAACAACACACCATAAACACTTAGACTGTTTTAATAAACATAAAAGTTCTGAAGAATAATAAATAAATTAAATGAACAGAGGGCACATCTCCAAAATATAACTTTTTACCTTTTTCATTTAGCAGTAATAACGTACAAGGTACCTAACATAGAAATATATAATAAAAGGCTTGGCTAACACTGTCTAATTTACAGATGCCACATTGGTCATACAAAATTATTAATCATGCAGAAAAGATATTTCAGTATTTATCCTACCAAATTGTGACCGATATATTTAATAAAGTTCCGCTATTAAATACTTCCTTATAACAGACAGGAAGACAAAGTAGCTTATATATTTCCAATGTTACATTAATCTTAATATAAATGCTTTTCGTTCAGGTTGGCAGGTTGATTTCTTGCATAGAAGCAATTGATTGAAGATTTTAGACAAGAAATGAATATATCCCAGTCTGTGTTTATGTGTGTGTGTGTTTGACATAAAAGTATTGAAGACAGAGTATATGTTTTACTTTTTAAAATAAAATTAATTATTTTTTAGCTAAGCTTACCATAGCTAGAACTGCACTTTTTGGGCTTCAAAAACCAAGAATTAAACTGCAGCGAAGTAGGGTTTTGTTTCTGATACCTCTTATAAATCAAAAGCACAGCTTAATCACCAGAAATGTGCCTGCTGTGCTGACTATGCATATTTAGTTTTTGGCCAGATTCAGGCGCTTTATTTTTTCTTATGGTATAGTTGTGAACTAAATCAAAGCGGCTTGAGATATATTAGTTTATATTAATTATTTTGTAGATATTTTAGATATTCATAACTGTATAAACACCTAATTTTATTCTAAAAACGTGCTATACAAGGTATTAAACTTTCAACTTCTTGTTTGATCTTGTTTCAGAGGCAGTGTTTCTTTGGATATCTTCATAGTTGTAAAACAATATATTACTTGTAAGGAAAGAAAAACTTGAAGAAGACATATTACCAACTGTACAATAAGGAACAAGTAGAGGTCATTCCATGCTGACATGACATTTTGGCTGTGGAGCCAATTTCAGGTGACAGTTTTACCCATTCCTTTGCTGACGCAGCTCCCTACTTGAAATGTACAATTATTTTTTTAACTGATTTGTGGTTACTGTACTTGGATTATACAAAGTTAACTTAATAAATGTTTAACTGAAACCCAATATGTTTCGTTTCCAATTCTGTTTCTAGACAATGAGGTTGTTTAAGTAGTTCAGGACAGAATAAAAAAATGAAGTAGACAGGGATAAATCTGTAGGATGAAAATAGATATGTTCCTGGTGGTAAATTTTATATAATGATTTTTAAGACATGTGTAGCCCGTCCAGATTCATCCCGCTCATGCCTGTCACCTGACATGGATCGCACCCAACCCCCATCCTTCATTTGCAGGCGGCGTGTCCACACAATGGTTCCGTGTAACCATTTCAGTTATGTGGGTTGCCTGACCACCAGTTGCTGGCTGTCCAACACTACCCCCAGGCCTGGTGGATCCTGGTGTCACTGATCTTGGCAGGTGTCTAGTTTGGATCATTCTTTGTTGTTTTCAGGGCTGCTGAAATTACTCTCCATGACAAGGTGAAGGTGGACCCCGGATTAAAGTCGCTGCTCCTCTGGATTGAGAAGTACCAGTTGAGGTCATTCAGGCATCTGGTGAGGATGCCCCTGTACATGCTGGACCCAGTACATGCTGAAGGGATTATATCTTTTAGCAGGCCTTGGAGCACCTTGGAATCCCAAAGAGGAAATGGAGATTGAGAAAGGGAGGTCTGGTCTGACCTGCTCAACCTGTTATCACTATCCCCCCCACAAGGAGTAAGCTGTTAGCAAATGAATGGATGGATATGTGTTTAATTACAAAACATCCAGCCTATGGATCATGGTAAGTTAAGTGCTTACATTTCTGAAGCTAGAAATTTGAAACATGGAGAAATAAGCATGTGTCCAAAAGAACAACAGAATCCATACATTCAATCAATTATGAGATGGTACATTTGTACATTCTAAGGGAAGGAGTGAGCTACACATTTAAATGTCTCACTTGATCTTTTGATGCTTATTTTCCCAACTTGAATTATCAAGAAATGATATCCTGTATTAGATATCTGAGAGAAAGCACACACTGACTGCTGGTCACTGGTTAACAAGATGTTTTCATGCTTAAATAATCTGTGAGAAATTGTGTTCATTTTCAAATATGTTTAGTAGCATTATTGTCAGGTGATCTCATATAATGTTCTCAGACTAAACCAGTGAATAGTATACCCAAGCTTACTATCAGTAGAGCATATTTAGAAATTTGTTGTTACAGGTCTCTGATGGTGAGGACCATCCCTAAGAACCTATGGGAGCTTAAATGGCTCAAAGTGCAGCTGTAAAGATTCATCAGATGCTTAAGAAAGATTACCAGGTATGTCTTCCTGCCTTTGATAGATTAACACATTACTGATCTTGTGTGAAAATGACTGGGAATGTCACTCAATCTTTGCCAGATGTTGCAGTGACTCAAAATAATACCTGAAATGTCTTTACAGCTATGTTTATGATTTAATAAATTACATTAATTTGGATATACAGTAATAGCAGCTGATACATGGAAATAAGCAGTGCCAGATGTATTACTTGCTAAATTATTATATGCAAAAGTAAATAATACAAATAACACAAGCTAACAGAGTTAATAATTCCTAACAGTTATGCAGTGTATAAAAATAATTCATTGCAGTTACAGTATCTGGTTCAGCCATTAGCAATAGTGGACCCACTACATACTGTACCAGATCAGGCAGTGAAGTGAAACATTTTTTCACTAATTGAACTTTAGGAAGGCTGGAATGTACAGTTCAAAGGTAGAAATTAGACACTGGAGGTAACACTTGTACTCTTTCAGAAGTTGCCATGACATCTTTAAGGACCAATTAGTCTGGACTTTGGTTTGCAAATCTGAATTTTGTTATTCTCTATATCATAGTGGAGCCATGGTAGCTCAGACAGCAAGGGTGTCTAGCTCCTGACCAGAAAGTCTCGGGTTCAATCCCAGGTAGGGCCAAGAAATGTAGCTTGCTCTAATTCTTTCCAGACAGCTCCCAAGTCCACTCAGCCTGCTTTCCAAATGAGTACTGGGAGTTAATCCTTCTGGGGGTAAGAGGCTGGCCGGAGCGTGATGCTGACCACCTCACCTCCACTTCCAGTGTTGAATGGTTGAGAAAAATGGTGGCCCTTGCCCCCCATTCCCCCATGGGCCTTTATGGGCTGAAAAGGGGACCTAACCTACCTACATCATAGATAAATTGATAGTGCTTTATTAATCCCGTAGGGAAATTGATGATGATAGTAAATGTCACAATCACAATACTGGGACATTAAACATTACATTTTGGAAAATCTGTTGGCATAACTGGTCAAGACAGTAAATAATAGCTAGCTTTATACATCTGTATATTTCTCTTTTGAAACACATACTAAACTTGCATTAACATTAATATAATTATCACAATTATTCATTGCTTATTGGCCAAAGTATTATGAAATCTGAATGGCAGGCATTAGATGTTTTATTTGAGGTGCATGAGTCAAATATCTGTCACCTTTCCAGGCCGGTGCAATCCCCAGATCTCATTCCAATTGAAAATGGGTTGGTACCAATATAATGTACAATTTAATCACACATATAATTTAAGGCATTCCTGCCCAGAGAATAGGATGGCACTGGGCTGTAAATATTTCAGAACATTGTGGAATATATGACATGTCTGGTTCTTATTGTGCACAGAGATCCAAGATATTACTTGATGTGAATTCCCAATATTTTGGCAAATTCGTATATCAGAACATATGGTATTTGCGTTGAAATCTTAAAACAACTGACTAAATTGACTAAACAAACAATGGACTAAATAAAACAATTGAGTCTAAATCAAAAGTAATAAACTATTCAGGTGAACTCACTACTGGGGAGCCAAGTCCACTTTTGAAATGAGTCAAGGTCTTGTGAAGAGCACTGTGACATCAGCAAGAGTGGTGCAGACCTTAAGAAAACTGTTGTGCACAACAAACCATTCAATACAAAGGTCCAGGTGTGATGAGTTGGACAGGAGGGTTTAGTCGCAATGGATCTTCATTTATAGTCATTGTTCGCAACCTGGCTGCACGGCACTAAAAATGATAAAGTACAAAGAGCACCACTGAACTTTTATTTGGTTTTGAATATTTTATTTTTCTTTATTTCTTTATTTATTAAGTTTTTATGTCCAACCCCCTTGGATCATAAGATTATTATTTGTAGGTTATGAAAGTAGTGGGAAAGAGGTCGTATTAGAAATCCAGTGGAACACGTAAAGGTTTATTCCATGCAGAAAAGATAAAAGAAACACAAGAAGGCTCCACAGCTGAAATGTTGTGTTTCTTTTTTTTTCTCTTTTCAGCATGGAATAAACCTTCACTTGTTCCTTTGCAGCCAACACATGCTGATGCAGCCACCTACTTGAACTATATTAGAAATCCTGTGGGTATTAACCACATATTTTCCTTACAGATTTAAAATATCACAATCTAAATAAGGGAAATATCTATTGTTCCATATCCTGGCTGTAATTATATACTTTACAATGCAGACAATAAAGACCATATGTAATACAGATGTATTTAAAAAAATTAAATCTTAAATGTGTATTGCACATATATATATAACTGGTTCAGTTGTGACACAAAAAGTCTTAGAAAAAGAATAACCATTACTAGCCTTCTATAATATAAGAATCACTAGCACCTGAAGTTAAAAATAAAACATACCATCATGCGACCTCCAGCTTGTTCAACACAAGTTGATTTTGCTGCTGAGATCTTGAATGCTCCTTTTCAGTTCTCAGGTTACTGTCAAACTTCAGGCACACCATTTTTTTTTCTTGACAAACTGAAGACAAAAATATTTTTACAAAGTTAAGAGGTAAATAAGATGCAAGAGGTTAAGAAGATGCAATGAAATCATGCTTTGTTGAAAAAAGTCCTCTTCAAGCATTAAATGGAAAACACAAGCTCATTTATTTGTGTACTATTTCTAACAAAGGTCTTCATTTTTGGGTGTTAACCATGGACATTTATCTTACTAAAGTCTGAGATGGTAGGTATGTCCTTTTTAAATATGTTTTTGTTTAGACCAGAAAAAATATTTGTGTATGTATTTGTGTATATGGATAATAGACCATCTATTAATACTAACTGTATATTTTGTTATGTTTTAATAGTAAATAACACACAAACTATGGTCAGAAGTATGATTCAGTCCATAATTAGGGTTAGGTTTTATGATCACTTTATAAATCTACAGTAGAGTTTGGTTATTATCACATGTATGTTACTCTATCTTTATTTATAATCTCAATTTATAAAATGTTTATAATGACATTTGCAATTGCTATTGCAAACGTACTACAAATCAATATTGACAAGTTGAGACAATCTTGAATGCACACGAGAGAAGAGAAATACTGACACTCAAATAAAGCCATGATATCAGGTGATGGGAATGGAAAATTGTCCATCTGTTGTTCATATTTAGACACGCTCGTTTCAGTGTACAGACCTTTGAACACAAACAGAAAAGATAAATGTGGATATTTTTTTCTAGCGTGAAGAACGTATGCTTCATCCGTCTTTCTCTAATTACAGTATGTATTTATTTTCTGTGGACACTAGAGCTACATTCAGACTGGAAAAGCTCATTAGGGTTAACACAAAGTGCTAACTAAACACATTTTATCATTATAATACAGAAACAAATTTCTGTATTTTTCTACCACCGCAGAAGGGTTTTTGGTTTTCATAGTAAAATACCTTCAGCAAACACTATTTTGATACTTGCCAAACAAGCTTTATAATGTCACAAATGTAACATTTGTTGCTTTAGAATATGGTGATGTTTTGTAGTGGAAATTAAATTGTTTTATTTGATCATTTTTTAAAGAACACTTTTCTGTAATATTTAAAGGTTTTAACTAGTATTATTATATTTAATATAGACTTTGATGTATTCAACTATTTTCATTATCATTTAAATAGCCCGCAAGCACTTTAAGTCTAACAAAAGTAATAACATTAAGAGAATTTGGCAGTGTATTCCTTACTGGAAATGCTGTTTATTAATACAGTATCAAAGAAGCATATCACAGTGATATGATATGTGTTTTGTTTCATATTAATTAACATTCTACTGTGCATTAATAGCCCTGTTCCCAGCTTTTAGATTTATTCTATGCACTCTTTGTACTTGACCTCACAGATGATTGCAGATGCACCCAAGAAAATGGTTGTGAAAAACAACTTAGCGGGTATTTTTGTTTGTTTTACTGCATTCCTTAATGAGTATGCTATAACTGAGAGAAGGATATTTCATGTGAATGTTAGTGTTGTAATTATAGCTTAACAAACAAGAATCCTACAGTGCTTGTGTTACCCCCACAGCTTTATTAAATTGGTTACTTTACATCATTGACACTTACCACTGGTTTACATTTATTTGGTATCATAATCATCCACAAACCACTACTCTCCTGAAACAATTTCTGCCTCGTTTAAGATAGGTTAATGACCATTTTCACTACAGTATTGTCTAAATGTATTAGTTTTGTCATGTATCAGACTGAACTTAAGATTTTTATGAGCAGTGCATGGCTTCTTTTACTACATTACTTTAAATAAATACATTTCAAAGTAGAAACAATATAGCTTTATACCCTTTAATGAAGTCTAGTCTACAGAACATTTTTAAAGTTTCAATTTCATTAAAATGTAGTGAACGACGTTAAAATGCTATATAAATGTAAGTTATGAATTAAAATAGGGATACATGTTTTAAGAATTAATCTTCACTGTGGCCGTACATTATGAAATCTATTAGCTTTATGTATGTGTTGATGTGTTGTTTTAAACTCATTTTTATTGTGGATTCTTAAAGAATAAAAAATAAGACATTCTGCCTTTTTGCTTACATGGTGGAAAAACTCTGCGAGTGCCTTGAAAATAACTCCATGAAGTATGTTTGGATTAGCTCCATGTATTTTAAATTCTGATGACATCCAATACAACCAAAGAAGTCATTTTTATTCTTCACAGAGCGACTTATATAAATATAAATTATGTTTTGCTGGGCATATTTCTACATTTTATATGTATAAATACACCCCTCACATAATGTATTTAAAAAATTCAGCTTGGTCAGGAGATGGGGCGTGAAATTGTAAGTTTTTCTCTCACAGACGTATGGACAGCACTGTGGCTTTTGCTGAGGATGGATGAGCTTGTTGGCTGCAGTTGTCAAAAACCCACATTTCTGCTAACTGATCTATGTCATACTGCAGAAAAAATCAATATAGTATAGTGTAAAAGTATCATATGTAGAAGCCTCTGGATTTAATATAAAGAACTTCAAATATATGGTGTACAAACTTCAAATATTGATTTATACAGACCCTTGCAAAAGTATTCATCCACTTCTAATGGTGTCCCAGATTGCTGAATTTTAAATGATGAAAACATTCTTTAACCCTTTGAGTGGCTGATCAGTTACTGTTTTTTACACCTTTGTTTTCACAGTAGGATCTGAGTAAAATACTGAATTTAACAATTTAATATATGATGTTTATTAACCGTCAAAAGGAAGGTATCGCCACATCTTAAATTCTCAACAATATTAACATGACAAGGATTAAAACCCCAAATCGCATTCAAACCATACCACACTATGTATAAGCACTTCTTTCTACTAATAAATAGAAAAAAAACAGAATTAAAACATAATGCTGTATAGCAATAAATAAGTCTAAATGGATAACCAGTACACCAGTAATATCTTATTTATAACATAGTCATCTCAATTTTACAGAAGATTTTAATGTCTTCCTTCCAGTGCATTGTCCACTTACAGTATAACACGACTTCCTTGTTTTGAATTCTGTGATTTTAACTGTATATCCAAGCATTTTTATTTTGCTTCCCCATATTGTCAAAAAGACGTGAAAGATGTACACTGCATCAATGTAAATGAATGAACCTAGGACATATTGTTATTTTTTGATAAATGTATGAGTGAGAGTTTTGTGGGGTTTGTACAGTATGTTCTTCTTTTGTTCTTATAGATTTCTTCTGGGTGCTGCGGTTACCCCTACAGTCCAAAGACAGACAGGTAGGTTATTTAACTTCTGGGAAAATTAGGATGCACTGGCATCCAGTCTAGGTTTTATCCTGCCTTGTGTATATTGCTTGCTATGATAAGCTTCCAGCTCCACAGCAACCCCGAACTGGATAAAGTAATTAGAAAATTGATGGACAAAATGGAATTATGCTGGATGCAGTATGGTCCTCCAGGGAGGAGCTTTTTCTTCTGTTTTAATTTGACATGGTATCATGGTATCATGGTATCAAAATTATTCTTGCTTTGTGCATGAATACCAATTCTAAAAGGTGCTAGGACCCTCCTTTGTCACATGTTCTGTGCATTCTCCCAGAATCATAAGAGCAAGCACAGATCAGCAACCAACACTAGTATGACTGAAGTGCCCTTTTTATTTTCTATTGGTTAACAACATTCAACACACCCGAAGAAGGTTCCACATCTGAAACATTGCATTTTTTTCTTCTCTTTTCAGCATGGAATAAACCTTTACTTAATCCTTTGCAACATTCAACACTGTCCACACCCACCCCACAGACCCAGAACACATAAAAAACACAACTGCAAAATACACATAAAGGAAGATGACACCATAACCTTCCTCAGCTGCTCCCAGTAAAGTTACTGGTATCAGCATCTGCTCCTAGGTCCATTTCCGCCATCTATCCTGGAAACCTTCCTTCTTCCAAAGGGTCCCAGTTCTGTCTCTACAAGGGCTTTTTGAGCCTTCTTAACAAAAGCTGTAGACTCTTCTCCCAGGGGCTGTTGCTTTCTGTGAGCAGAGCCAACTGCACAGGGCTCATCAGTTAATTTCTGTACACAGATGTTCAGGTGTGATGATGCATTTTTCCATGGTATCCTGTCCTTTGGCCCCCCTTTTGATCACAGGTCCAATCAAATCTGTTTGTACCTACATTACCCCTGAATAGTGTGGTAATGGCCTGGTGCTTATGTTACCAGGCCCTTTGATCAAATCAGGAAATGCACAGGATAAAGCATGAAACTGCACCAACACTAGGGTGTTGCTGGCCATTCAAAGCAACCTCGACACTCTGTGACAGGGGTCTTTTGTCCTGCTTAAAGATGACATAGCACTTTTTTAGTTTTAACAGCTGCCTCCTGTTAGCAGTGATGTAAGTGTTTCTGTTTCCTGAAAATGTTATTGTCATAACCCTATTTCTCTTAAAGGAAATGAAGTCATTACACTTCTAGATCACTTTCAGTCAGACTCACTCAGTGCCTCCCCACTAGGAATAATAACCTAATGTTTGGAGTGTTTGTACGGCTGTTTCCGGTGTGAGTGAATTGTCTGGAGACAGTCAGTATGCAGCTGTAGAGTATATGTTAATAAAATAACATTTTTTAACAAATTCCATTATGACATCATTCTTCAAAATACTTTCAAGGACAATTTTTCTTTGTTTTAGACAGTCCATCCATGAATCTCATCTTAGTGTTGGGAAGATTGAAAAAGGCATTTATTACAGCAGATAATATCACTTTTTTCACATAGATCAGTGACACAAAGGAATGCTACAAACATTTGAAAATTGAAATATAGCAGCAACAATAAACACATCAGCTTTTCAAAGTTTGGTTGATTTTGCTAGCCTGTCAGCTTGAAAACAAACTCCATTTGCTCTCAAAACTCAAATAATAAAGTCACATTTGTCACATCACTCCATAATAGTTACAAATCATCTGGTGAAGATAATATTTGAGTAAATCATATTAAGACTGTATGTCTTAGCCACAGAACATCATTTTCAAAATCCATTGTGGGGTAATGAAATTTCTGTCTGTTTACTTGATTTCACTGATCTTGTTAAGTATCAAATCTTACTTTTGTGGAAATGAACAGAGTGTGGTAAATATCACGATGGGCTTTACCATTATACCTATGTGTTTAAAGAGGATTGTGTTTTGCATAATACCTTTATATCTTTAAAACTGTAAATCGTACTAATTAAATTTTTAGCATTTTCAGTTTGCTCAAAGGTACTATTTGGTTTGATTGTTATTTACACAAATTGAACATCCTAGCAGGGAGCTGCATCAGTATGCATAGGCAGCAAAAGAGCTGATAATGGTTCAGTATATGGTCATTCCAGCTGTAAAAGAAGTGTTTCTACTTTTTACCTGTTAAATAGAACATCCCGTTGTTTAATACACATTGGATTCTGATAATCTTTTATTATTTCTTTCTTTGTATTATCTGAGGGTTGAAAAAAGTAGTATGTACTTAAAGAAGTTACTTAAAGGATATTGAGCATTTCAATAGTAATAATAAACTAATAATAATAATAATAATAATAAAAATCATATATAGTGCTTTTAAAGTTGGATTCTGAATGTGCTTTACAGAATGACAACAACAAAACAAATACACAAGATATACACAATGAAATTGCACAATGAGAGAAGACAGTAGATGGGGGTAGTGAATAAGGTATAAGCAAAGGGGTAAATAACATAACCATTTAAGTTAAGGCCCTACTAAAGAAGGTTTTGGGTCTAGATATGAAAGAGTTTAGGGAAGGTGACTCTTTGATATCCTTAGGGATAGAGTTACTGAGCACCCACAGAGTGTAGACGCTTGGGGGACAGATTGGAGACAAGAATTAGAAAAGGGAAGGTCATGAGATGTGGAGTAGGATGATAATATCTCAGACAGGTACTGAATTGCCAAGACATGCAGAGCCTTATAAGTGAGCATGAGGATTTTGAAGTCAACATGAAACCTGACAGGAAGCCAGTGCAAGGACTCCAGGATAGGAGTAATGTGATCACTTGCACTAGACCTAGTCAGAATTCTGGCTGTCAAATTTTGGACATACTAGAGTTTGTTCAATGTGGTTTTAGAAATCCCAGTGAGTAGAGCATTACAGTAGACAATTCGGGATACAACAAATTTGTTGATCAGCTTTTTAGCAATAGTTTTACATAGGACATAGTCTGGTGATATTCCTGAGGTGAAAGAATGATGTTTTGACAATATGTTACACATGTAAGTTGAATGTCAAGCCTGTATCAAATATCAACCCCACCTTTTTCAATTTAGACTTAAGCTCAAATATCGTATCGTCCAGAGATAGGGTTAAAAGATTTATAAAGTTGCTGGGAGTGCCAATAATCATGATTTCAGTCTTGTCACAGTTTATATAAAGGACATTTTGAGTCTTCTATCTTTTTATATCAGAGATGCAATAAGTGAGGATAGAGACAGCCACATCAATGTCAGGTTTGGTCTGGATATAGAGTTGAGTATTGTTAGCATCGTAGTGATAGTTGAGGCCATGTGATCTCAAAAGTTGATCAAGTGGAAACATGTAAATGATGAAAAGTAGGGGGCCCAGTATCGAGCCCCGAGGAACACCAGACTTAAAGAGTCCAATTTCAGAGCTGAATCCACAAAGAGAGATCACAGAGATCAGTGAGGTAAGACTTGAACCATTTAAGAGCAATGTCAGAAACTCCAAACAGTCTCAAGATGAGAAAGTAAAATATGATGGTTAACAGTGTCGAAAGCAGCACTGAGATCAAGAAGAATGAGTATAGAAAGAGAAGCAGAATCAGAAGCTATTACAAGATCATTAGTGACTTTGACCAGGGCAGTTTCTGTGCTGTGAAGTTGTGGGAAGCCAGATTGGGAAGGTTTGAAAAATGTATTTGCAATGATGTGGTTATTTAACTGAATTGTAACTGTACATTCTAGGATATATGCAAGAAAGGGTCAGCTGGAAATGGGGCCAAAAGTGTTTAGATTGTCCAGAGCCATGTCTGGCATTTTTGGCATAGGCAGCAGTTTTGAGAACCGTTTGTACAACATCAGTGTTCAACGATTCATTTATTATATTGAGGAAAATGGGGCAGAGAGAAGTAAAACAGGATTGAAATAAAATGGTAGGAATGTGATCTAATGGGCTGGTGGTGGATTTCATATGTGTAACCAGTTTAATAAGTTATGCAGAGTCAAGAAGAGAGACGTTGGAAAGAAGGTAACAATTAAAGTTAGGCAAGCAAGAAGGAGGTGTGGGAGTGACTTGCGCTGTGCAGAGAATGTTATGCCAGATGTGGTAGGTCTTGGAGCTAAAGAAATTTTAATATGAGTTGCAAAGTTCCAACGAGGCAGTTTGGCTTTAGCAGACTGTTGATAGTAGCAAAAAAGTGTCTAGAGTTGTTATGGTTATTTTCAATGATGTGAGAGACGTAGCTGGATCTAGCAAACTCTATTGTATCCTTCTATTCAGTAATGATTCCAAACCTGATAATGTACGTTTTGGCCAGAAAGACACCACCTACGTTCAAGGTTCCAGGAGAATGCTTTCATTGAATACAGATAGGCGGTATACCAAAGGGCAGATCGAGAAAAAGAGATGATTTGAGTTTTTAGAGGAGCGAAGGTGTCAAATATAGAGAGCGCTATTAAGCAAATGTATTTTGTCCTCTAGAGCAGTGGTTCTCAAAGTGTGGTCTGGGTGCGTGCGCCAGGTGGTCCGCAAGCTGACCTAATCATTTTTTCTTAAAAAGCAAGTCTATGCTGGTTAAGTCAGAGGAAAGAATATTGTATTGTCCACTATGAAGGAGCTCCCCCTAGGAGCACTGTAAAAAGTGGGAGGAGAGACTTGTGTGTTGGTTCTAGGTTTTGGGGTTTCAACAGCCGTTAAGGGGACTGTGTGTGACAGTAATGGGGCAACCACCAGCCTAGTCATAGACTTGGCTGGCTTGAGTGTCTGCTGAAAGGGCAAAGTTTCCATTCATTCTCTTTGGCTGTACCCTTCTGTTGCCTTTGTGTTTTGATGAAGTTTGAGTTACAGATGCAGCCATTCAAAGTGCGCGGTACACACACGTACCGGAGGTAATTGGCTACGGCGTCACGCATTGTGACGCACGATGACGCGCGGTACGTGATTGGTTGACTGACACGGGCAGTTGTGGGCCGTTGGTCTGTCGTAGAAAGATTTACAGTAAACGTCTTTACTGTGCCCATTGTAGTATTGAATATTTATATGGAATTTTACCATTGAAGGGAAATCTAAGTAGCTGAGCA
Source organism: Lepisosteus oculatus (assembly GCF_040954835.1). Taxonomy (NCBI): domain Eukaryota; kingdom Metazoa; phylum Chordata; class Actinopteri; order Semionotiformes; family Lepisosteidae; genus Lepisosteus; species Lepisosteus oculatus. The sequence goes on along the minus strand of NC_090696.1, from coordinate 38,815,078 downwards.
TAAAAAGAATAGGAGCATACTGTAACGTGTGTGAAGGCCATAAACATTTTAAGCATCGAAGTCTTTATCTAATGAGATACTGGAGACAACAAGCATACTTTTAGAATTTGATTAAAAGGGAATATAATATGGAATCGCGTATTAAGAAATTAATAACGATATAATTATATTCATGTACCGCAACACAAGAATAGTACACGCTGTACATTGTCTGTTGATAATGTTTCTGTAGTGCTTTTTCAGCACTCTGCATGTGTAGCGGTGATGCTTGTTAATAAGACAGAATTAAGTGTTGTGGTGCTTTTCCAAATGAGGCCTCATCTCTCCCTTCATCTCTGTGGTGCAGCCACAGAGAAGCTATTCATGCAGGCTGATTTAAAGATGTTTTCTTTTGATAAGGGACAGCTCCCAAAGGGGGATGCACTTAGCTAAGCCTGGCTATCATGATCAATGGTCATCCATTGGTGCCTATCTGTTTAGGGAGTGCCAGATGGACATCTGGACTGCATTCCTAAGTGTCAGGAGTAAGTGACTCATATCTCACCTTGATCAACCAATCAGGGACTGAGTAACCCACGTGGGACCCTGATGCCCATGGAACTTTCAGCCAATGAACGAGCTGAAGTTCCTCCAGGTAAAAACAGGCAACACAGAGGGCCTGAGAGAATTCTGTGGACTTTTCTAAAGGGAATTCAAAGGAGAATTCCAGGGCAGGACGGCCCAGGAGCAGAAGGCTCCCAAGGGTAGGACATTCTCGCAGCGCGCCTCCTGACCATCCTGAGACTCAGCCCAGACAACCACGGAACGGCCAGTGTGTCCGAGTGCCAGAACTTCTAAGAGTCTTGCCAGAGGGTAACCAGAGGATCCACCCGAGGTTAGCATATCAGCAGGCCTCGTGAAGAGGTCGGAACTGTGGACAGCTGAATCACTATTCAGAACTAGCGCTTCATCAGGAACGAACCGGTCTTCTTCCTGACCTGCTGGGACCCACAGTCATCATTTCTCCTGTGCACAAACTTTGCTAGTTAAAGCCAACACTAACTAGCCAGTCAGTGAGCATCAGCAGCGCACCGTCGCAAGCAGCACAGCACAGCCTGGCACCGAGCCAGAGAGCGCAGATTGGACAGCAACAGCCTGCAACTGTTTCTTTGTGCCCGCAGGAGATCTGAATCCCCAGAGATTGGATGAGTATTCAACTTCACTGCATTACTGCTCGAGAATTCAATTGTTATCCCAACCAGTTGATATCAATTTAATTCCTAAGAGTTATGTACTTGTTTTGAGTATCTAATGTAGAACTTATAACCAAGTTCATTTACGAAACGGTCTAAATGAATGATATACTGAACGTATGTCCTCGTGATGTGTAACACTTTGTAACTGACTGAATATATATATATTTTGTATTCTGATAACCCTCTCAATAAGATCTGTTAGGTTTACATGCATATTCTATGTATTAATAAATTTATCCTCGTGTATTAGTACCTGTGTGTGTGCGTTGTTTGAGTTATATTGCATGGTTGGATTCTAAAGCCATCAAAAGAATCCATTTTGTGATTTACTGCTACAATTAATAATTGTCCCAGTAAATGCCCAAACCCTACAGAACTGGTGCCTTCAGAGAGCACAGTAGACATGTGATCTTGCCGGTGGCGCTGTGGGTTAGGTTCCTGACTCCCATATCACATGGTCTGTGATCGAATCCCACTGTGGAACCATGACATTCTTTTAACAAACATTTCTTTAAAAAAATGAAACGTTTCCCTTATTTCCTTAAGTTTAGACTTATTTTAAACTGTATTACAGCAGCACAATGGACAATGCAACGTAAATTGCAAAAATGCACTTGGAATCTGTCCAAGCCCTACTTTGTCAGGCATTTTCTTTTACTGCAACGGACATAAAAACTCCCTTGCTTTTAACAGAGCGTTTCATAATTTCTAACTACGAAAGTTATTTAAACTGCAACACTTATCATTCATTCCATTCCATTCCATTATCAGTCTTCCATTTCTCCCTAAACATTTTAAGCATGAAAGTTTTATGAAACGGTACCCAAATATGTGATTGCTGTATGGAATGAATTTTAATTTAAAAAAATTATTTAACATGAAAATTAAGCTGTTTACATCTTCCGCCTGAGAACAGTCACCCGTTGCTACCCAACGCAGAAACACAGCCATTAACTAGCAAAGAGAGGACATTAGCCAATATGATAAAGAAATAAATGATTATTTGATTTCTTTTGCACATTTATTTGAACATTTCCATCGATTGTACAAGCACTTGGAAACTGTCCAATCCCTAGTTCATCAGGCATTTTCTTTTACGCTGCGGGCATTCTCCTGGTCTGGCGCCGGTCTGTGTCTTCTAGGATATAATGCCAGCGAACTCTAGTTTTTATGTCCGCTATAACAGACAATCTCCTTTGCTTTTGACCGAGCGTCTAACCCCTCTGATTGGAGAAAAAAGACGTGCTGGTTTGCTATACATACTGTACCAGGAAGATGATTTCTTTCTATTCGAAACGTGTATTTTAAAAGTTTAAGAAGTAAAAACCTTACAGCATACAGAGATTTCTAAACTGATCAGGATCGTTATCTTTGTCTTATCCATAATAATGTTCACCGCTCTGTCCAGCAAATTAAGAATAAACTTTATTTTATATAGCGTTTTAAACGAATAAGTAATTAGATTGCTCATAAACCTAATCGCTTTTTCTACATAAACACAGCGTGATGAAAAATGCTGAAAATGCTTTTTCTTTTTTATTTAGGCTCAGATTTCAACTATAGATCTATTATTATAAACTTTCTTGGAAAAATGTCTTTTATGTAAACCATGTTTGCTATTAATTCATTTAGGGCTAGAATATGTTCATTGTCTTCCAATCGAGTCGAGTTGACATTAGAAGCTTGCCATGCCCGGACTGTTACACCAATGCATTAGCATGTTAAAGCAATTTCATTGAGGAGCCTATCTTTTTTAACTAGTAAGTACTGTACTTACTGGGTTTTTGAGGGGGGGAGGGGTCTTTCGCTGGAAATCTCGCCCCCTTCTACTTTGAAAATACCTGTGAAACCGGTGTAATTCATCACAGCCAGCACTCCCGCAGAGAGGGGGGTTGTACTCGTTAATGTCTTAGCCGGAACACATCATTATATCTCATTTTGTATTTCTATAAAAAAAATGTTTGCCCAGCTTAACACTATTGCTGTTGTTTTTATCCTGTAAAGCGCTTTGAGGAGCACAGCTTTCTCACCATTAAGATTACTTTTTGATACCATCCTTACACAAAGCAGAAACTTCTTGTATTTTCCGATGACATACAAGTGGAAAGATTACAGATTTTAATTGTCTTTTTTCTGAACTGGGAAAATCTGATCATGTTTCTCTATAACAATAATAAAAAACTTTATTTTACATATCACCTTTAAAAGTGGCATCTCAAAGCAATACAGTAGATGTAAACCACAGATTACAAAGTAAATGCCCAGACAAACGCAAATGCATTTTTAATAAAATGCTTTTATTCATTCAGGAGAGAGAGAGCGTAAAACCTGGGCGTAACAGCTGTTCCTTTTCCTGATCACTCGCTCTCTGGATAAACGTCTCACCTGTCCTGTTCTTTGTTTTCCTAATTTGCTGATTATGCTTTCTGCGATCCACTCTTGCCCTCACACCTAAAGAATTTTTATTTATTTTAAATTTATTTGTGCGGTCCATTGTGCAATTAACCCTTGTATGTGCTGTCCTTAAGGTGATATCACATAAAGGTGATATGTAAAATAATGTTTTTATTATTGTTATAGAGAAACATGATCAGATTTTCCCCGGTTCAGAAAAAAATATCTAAAGTATATTAGTTTGTCACTAGTATACTTTTAATACAGTCTTTGCTGTGCTCTAGAGGATCCTTGTGATATTTCAAGCTCTGGTTGAATGATAAGTGTCACAGTTTAAATACATTTTGTAGTTGGCAATTATGAAACGCTCTGTTAAAAGCAAGGGAGTTTTTATGTCCGTTGCAGTTTTTTTTAAACTGAATCAGCACTGAACTTGTTTGAATTGACTGAGCTCTGTTCTGTACCACAGAATGATCCCCCCAGAGTCTCTGCCCCAGGTGATTTGTTTTTTTTTGACAGAGGGTAAAAAACTCTCCCTCTCGCTTGCCCTCCCCCCTGTGTATTGTCTGTTTTTTTATGCTGTCCTTTGACAAAACAAGGCTCGCCAGATAATGTGAATCGAAACCTGTTTTTCTAGCTTTTAAAGTCGTGCGATGTGTAAGCGGGAACACATCATTATATCTTACATATGAAAAATACATAATATAGCTCCCAAACAAACGTGTTTTTAATAAGATGCTTTTATTCGTTCATAATCCGACGATTTCAGGAAGACTAATGGAGGTCTGGCTTTTTTTCTGGAAAACCATAACTCTGGTCTTGTCCAGATTGACTGTCAGCACTCAGGTCTGACAGTGCTGCTCCAGCAGTGCCAGGTTCTGCTGCAGCCTCTGTTCTGTGGGCAACAGCAGGACCAGGTCGTCTGCAAAGAGCAGGAACTCGATTTCTGTAATTAATGCAGATCAGTAAATCAAAAGACAAAACAGTTATTGTGCCCGGCTCCTCAATGGGCTTTGACATGCTAATGCATTGGTTTAACAGTCCGGGTGTGGCAATGTTTTTTATTATTGTTATAGAGAAACATGATCAGATTTTCCCCGGTTCAGAAAAAAAGATCTAAAGTACTGTATACTAGTTTGTTACTCTTCTCATCCCCTCTTTGCTAAATGGATTTTGAATAGAGTCACATGAAGACAGAGGTGAAACAGCCCTACACAGCCCTGTCGCAGTACACAAATATAATTATATCTTATTAATTTCTTTAGATACGCGATTCTTTTAATACAGTCTTTGCTGTGCTCTAGAGGATCCTTGTGATATTTCAAGCTCTGGTTGAATGATAAGTGTCGCAGTTTAAATAATTTTCGTAGTTAGAAATTATGGGACTCTCTGTTAAAAGCAAGGGAGTTTTTATGTCCGTTTCAGTTTTTTTGCAACATGAATATAATTATATCGTTATTAATTTCTTTAGATACGCGATTCGATATTATATTCCCTTTTAATCAAATTCTAAAAGTATGCTTGTTGACTCCGGTATCACGTTAATTAAAGACTTCGATGCTTAAAATGTTTAGGGAGAAATGGAATACTGGTGTGTATGTTTTCTTTAAAGTACCGAGACCAGCCATATACTGTATGTTTAAGTTCCAAAATTAATATAGTTTATGGCCTTCACACGCGTTACAGTATACTCCTATTCTTTTTATGCTCAGGCACTAAGTAAAAGGAGATGCTTCATATTGCTTGACTAATTTTAAAAACGAAGTTATAAATGCAGACGCTCCCTCGGTGCGCTGCTCTGGTGCGCCGGCTCTTACACAGTGCCTGTCTGCCGTAAGCGTTACAATATACATACCCAACACTGCTTGTACCCATCTGTCATGCAAATAAAACACCTTGAATTGAATTGAATTGAGGGGAGGGGGGGGGGAATACTAAAGCCAATACTGGCAACGTGCTAATGCGTTGGTTTAACAGTCCGGGTGTGGCAGGCTTCCAATGTCAACTCGACTCGATTGGAAGACAATGAACGTATTTTAGACGTAAATGAATTAATAGCAAACATGGTTTACATAAAATACATTTTTCCAAGAAAGTTTATAATAATACGATCTATAGTTGAAATCTGAGCCTACTTTAAAAATAAAGGAAAAGCATTTTAAGAGAGCAATCACGCTGTGTTTATGTAGAAAAAGTGATTGGGTTTATGAGCAATCTAATTACCTATTCGCTTAAAACGCTATATAAAATAAAGTTTATTTAGAGATGAATGATCAGTGTCGCAGTTTAAATAATGGGAGTCAGGAAACTAACACACAGCGCCACCGGATTTAATAATGCAATAAAAACGCTATAAAATAATGTGACTAGGCACAGAAAAAGTTTACAGCACAGTACAATAATAAATGCTGACCATGACTTTAGAAGCATAAATTACCTCACACTCAATTTTAACACAAGCTGTCTTTCTGTATGAACCTCTAAGCTGGTTCATACAGAAAATGTAGAAATGCATTAGCCTGATTATGATTAAAAAACACATATAATTAAACACGCGTTTGCGATTTAAATCAGAACATGATTTAAATCAATATAAATGTTTATATTGCAACACATACTGTCCAGCCTCCATTTCTCTATAAAAATTTACTCTGTTGCACACACACACACAATAGAAGCAGGAACCGCTGTCAGAAGGGAAGATATGTTCAAAATATCGCAAATATCGATCATGTTGCGATATTTTGAATTATAAAAGTCAATTGATTGTCCATAATATCGCTTACCTATTTTTTCGAAGAAATCTTTGTTAAAAGAAAAGTCCAGCACCAGCTGGATTCGAACACACAACCTGCCAGTTGGTAGTCACGCACCTAGACCAGTAGGCTACAAGACAGCTCGCATGAACAGGCAGGCGAAACAGCCCTACACAGCCCTGTCGCAGTACACGGATATAATCATACCGTTATTAAATTCTTGAGATACGCGATTCCATATTATATTCCCTTTTAATCAAATTCTAAAAGTATGCTTGTTGACTCCGGTATCACGTTAGTTAAAGACTTCGAAGCTTACAATGTTTAGGGAGAAATGGAATACTGGTGTGTATTTTTTTCTTTAAAGTACCAAGACCAGCTATATACTGTATGTTTATGTTCCAAAATTAATATTGTTTATGGCCTTCACATGCGTTACAGTATGCTCCTATTCTTTTTATGCTGAGCTACTAAGATTTCCCTTCAGTGGTAAAATTCAATATCTACAACGGGCACAGTAAAGACGTTTACAGTAAGTCTTTCTACGACAGACCAACGGACCACGAGTGCCCCTGTCGGTCAACCAATCACGCACCGCGGTATTTTGCGTCATTGCATGTCACGGTGCACGACGCCGTAGCCAATTACCTCCGGTACGTGTCTGTACCGCGCACTTTGAATGGCTGCATCTGTAGCAATAATACTGTCAGCGCAAGTGCTAATTACAGTACATGCAGAATAGAAGTGACAATGCGAGTGAGGTTATTTGTGAACCATACCAGAAGTACTGTAATTCTAATTCCAACAGCTTGATAAATGTGATGTGCACGGAAGCAGAAGGTGTGCTGGATGTGATGTCTTCGTCTGCTTTCAGACATGAGACTGAAGTTGTCCAGCTTGGATCCAGATATAACTTCTCTGATTGCTTAACAAAAGCAGCTCCATTGTTCACATTAATGTTTTAAGTAATAAAACATGCAAAATATACAGTCTTGTGTACAAAAAATAGTAGTACTTTTCATCAAATTTAATTCAATATTAATAATTTTTAGTACATTAATAGGTGATTTTTCCAGGGTAAGATGTGGACGTAGGCATAGGTGGTCCACCGCATCTGTGATTTGGTGTAAGTGGTTTGCAGACCATAGAACTTTGAGAACCACTGCTCTAGAGGATCAGAGGTAGAGAAACAAAATAAGGAAAACAGAACAGAATTTGTGAATCTTTATGATATGTGTATGTGAGTGTGTGTGCGCACAAGCGTTGGTCATTGAGTTTTTCTGGGGTACCTATGAGAAGATGACTTGTACGTGGTACTTGGATGCTTTGGTTTGATTAGGGGTTGGTACTTGGTCCAAAATGTTTGAGAACCACTGGCTTAGTACATGGGAAGAGAAGTGAAAAACATATGACAAGAGTCATTTGCAATGATTAAATCAAGTGTGTTTCCTTTGTTATGTGTTGGGCTAAGGACAAACTGGGTTAGATCAAAGCATCCCAACAGAGCTAAAAAATCCTTATCTAAACTGGAACACCATGAGTCAATATGTATATTAAAGGTACCAAGAATAAGCATCCTCTTAAATCTGAGACATAAAAACAAATGTAAATTAGCAAGCTTGCCTATGAGATGATAGAGGTCAAACACCCTGGAGGCACTAGTTGGTTGAACTGGTTGAACTGGAGAACATAATTTTGTCTTTGCCAGGTCTTTGCCAGGTTTCAGTTAAGCACAGTAAGACATGTTTTTTTCTGTTTTAGAGTTACATGAGAGAAGAGGCTTATTATTTATGGAGTGGGTGTTTAGTAGTGCTGATCTGGCCAGTCTCGAAAAGCCTGGGGGCAGCAGAGTGGGTTCCAGGCATGGTAGAGAGAATACATTTTTTTGTTTGTCACTGATGTGGGATGGTCTTGCAGCCTTAGCCACAGAGGAAGGGATAGTGACTCCACAGGTGGAAGAAATAAAGAATAGCATCCTGTGCTGAGATGATTGTAATGAATTGGTCGCACGATCCCGATCATACTTGTTTTTTTCAAGGAAATAATTCTGTTTCAGCAGCAGTAATTGCAGTAAGGAGTGTGTTAGAAACATTGTTTTGGAATCCCGGATGATGCAACAAAAACCGGGAAGGAAATCCTGAATCAGAACAGTAGCAGGTGGTTAAAAAAATACTGAGCTGAACAATTCCAGTGGTGAGTATTTGGCAGTAGAATCAGTCACTGTGGAAGTCTGTTTGTAACAGTTACAGTAAATGGCTTTGTAAATAGTGGAAGAAAAAATAAAAACTAAAAACATGGAAGACAGAGAAAAAAGAATTAGAAAGGAAATAAAAAATGAAAATAAAATAAAAAGTACACAATAAAAAAATGAAAACTGGTGGGAGGAGCAGCAGCCAGAATGCGCCAGCATTCCCTCTCAACCAGAAATGGAACTACTGAGCTACCAAGTGAATTTCATCAACCATTCCCACCACATGGTTCACACCATTCCATCTTTTGGTCTGAATTCCATGAGTTTTAAAAACAGAAGCCATTCATTATCTTAGCAAAACATTTTTAACTATTACCAAATTGGAAAATGTCTTAAGCCTGGACAAAATTAAATTAATCTTCTCTCTTTCACAACACACAGTATATCAGAATTAAGTGATATATTTCTTAAAATAAGAATAATGATAATAGCTGTAAATCTACATATTATTAAGGTTGTTTTATGTTAAATGGAAGCTAAAACTCTGTATGCATTGTGAAGGAATAATTTGAGAAGATCATAGGGCCTAATATAAGCAACTTTGATTCAGCATCTCCAAGTACTGGACTCCATTATGGCACATTGAACATGATACATTTTTGGCTGTTTTCATGTTGTGGTTTGTTTTCAGGTTATTATACTGTAGATTAAAATGATCAAAATTTTGGGATTTGATGATTATTCAAAATGGTATATTTCTACAAAACCATTAAAATTGGGAAACACTACTAGTAGTAACATTCACATCTGTTTATTCACATATGTTGCAATAATAATAATAATAATAATAATAATAATAATAATAATAATAATAATAATAATAATAATAATAACCAGATGATTATTCCAGGCTATCTTGTTGGGAAGATCATAGGGCCTAATATAAGCAACTTTGATTCAGCATCTCCAAGTACTGGACTCCATTATGGCACATTGAACATGATAAATATGAAATATTGGTACCAATAAGGAACAAGAATGGTTAGTGTTAACATTTTACGTTTTATGATAGATTTCAAAACATTAAAATACACCATAATTCTGTTTTGAATGTTTGGCTGCTACTGTTAAATACTAGTTAGGAAGTATCTAGTTTTCATACTAGACACGGCAGTTTAGATTCTAACTTAATTGTGTTAACCAGTGTTTTAATAAGAGAAAGTATTGTTATAATGTATGGTCTCAATATATTAAAATAATTCTTTTTTTTAAACCCTTTTGATCTTTAGAGTCTATATTTTCTCCATCATTCTTTTATACTTGCAATACTGATTAACTTAATCCATTTAGACTACCTTTAAGTAAAGATATTTATGAAAGTGGCCCTTAGTGAAGGACCTGTGTTACATTATTTATTACTATAGGTATTGTTACAGCTTTAGGTGACTGAGAAGTTTCTCGTAGATCTCTTAGATAAAGTTTGTGACACATGGAAAAGTAAACACTTATAGCTTCAAAGCAGAGAGGATGTTTGTTGAGATGTGGGAGTCCCTTGATCAGAAACCATTGTAAAGTTTACCTTAGTATAAATAAGTTATGGGTTAATAATTTTTAAGGAGCAGTATAGAAACAAACAATGTAAGATCACATTATGCCGCGTCACACTACACAACTTTTCCTAGGAATTTCAGTCGTAGCCTTCATTTTCATAATCGTAAGAAAATCAAAATCGCAGCGCGCCCGTTACTGTCAGTTTTGTAGTGTGAGACCCCCTGCGACTCAGTCATAGCGCTCTTAATAGCCCCTATGACTTTCTGCAACTCGCTAATACTAATTTGTTTACAATATTTGTTTTAAAGGTATTTTATATATTTGTTTTATTTTCGTAAATGTGTTCTATAATTATAAAAAATAATTATATTTTTGAAGATGTTTTATTTGTGGAAAACAATCCCTTTGTTTCATTTTTCAAGGTGTTAACATGCTTGTTCTCCATGTTGTTTGTTTAGTTTTGTGCGGTGCTCCTCCTCTTATTCCGGTGTGCTCCACATTGATTGGCGGCCAACATGAGGCGATCTCGCGGTACTTTTGTGGCGCAATACGAGATTTGGAACTGTAATGAAAAGTCATGAGGGAATCGTGTAATTAATCACCCCTGCGATTCCTAGTTGTATAATTTGACACCCTCTAGGACAGAAAAGGCAAGGAGATTTAGCAACTGCAGTCATTAAATTTGACATGTTCTCCGACTAAAAGTCGTGTCAAGTCCTGTAGTGTGACGCCGGCTTCAACAGCACAGAAAGAACAAAAAGCTGGGAAGAAGTAGAGGAGAGAAGAGTCTTGATGAGTTGATACTTGCGCCAGGCAAGAGACCATTCTTCATTGTCATCCAAACAAAACCTGACTAGAGCTAAGTATTTGAAGCTTGTTAGAGAGAGTTTGCTATTCTGTTTTTTTAGGGAACTTTTAGGGGTTTTCTACAGTAGGTAAAAGATTCCTCGGTTAGAAATGTCTTCCTTCTTAGAGTACATTTTTACATTGGGGAGATAGGCTCCTATTTGTTTTGTGTCATCCAGGGTGCAGAGAGGATTTAACTGCAGGATGTATCACATTTATTTAGAAGGCAGCTTATTTCTTATTTGGAGTCTGGGTTTTTTTCTGGGTGATTAGAATGTTAGGCCTCTGAAATGACTTGTCTGTAAATAATGTACTTAGAGTAACTTGTGTGTTATATGTTTGTTTTGTGTAATGTAGTTTGTGTCTTGTCATTGTAATAAATATTTGTTTAACCAAGTGTGCCTGGATTATTACTGTTCTCACCAAAGCTGTGCCAGAGAGTACAGAATTCACATCTCTAATTACACCAGCTGCTCGGGTATTTTATGGAGAAATAACTTACAAGTTGGGAGTTATAAATATTTTTTTTACTTACTGACTCAACTGCACGATCAAATCCTGATATTCAGCATTTTCATAACCCAAATTTTGTAACAGTATTAAAATTTAAATATTTACATGTTACTACAATTACTACTAGTTTTGTTCTATATTCTTGAATATAAAAAAGAAATTCAGATGAGTGGATCTGTGCTGAACATATTCTTAACTGAAAGAAAACATAAGCTAATTGTCTTAGGAATGCAGAGTAGATATATATTGAGGCTGGCACCATCCGGCTGTCAAAACTCAAAGGCACCCCAAAGGAGATAGAAAGTTTTGCAGCTGTATTTAGTTACAGCTACTGAATAAAAATGATGTAAGTGACACTGAGGATAAAAGTTACTATACATTTTCTAGTATTGCTATCTGTTTTCCTGAGAGTGAGAGCATAGAGCAGGTCCAGGGCATTTCAAAATAATTATTTTTGTTTGTCTTATGTTGTTGTTACTGGAGAATATGTCATTCAGTTTCTCATTTATACCAGACCCCTGACTGACAAGGAAAAGCATCCTACATTTGTTAATACAATGCTTTTTATAAATAAGCTTTTCTTCAAAAGGGACAATTAACTGAAATATTTGTTTTTTAATTCTGGAAAGTTGTTTTTTGAATTATGAATTTCTGAAGTTTACTTTTAATCTCTATACAATGATAAAAGGAGCTTTATATAGAAAATCCACTTTTTTTGTTTTTTCTGACATTTAAGGCAGTCATCTAAAACCTACTAAATATGATACACATGATCTGAAGTCTTCCACTCCTGGGACCGCACAACTTACCTTCCCTTGACATTTCACATTTGCTTATGAATCTCTTCAGAAATGTAAATATAGACTTTTTATCTTTAATAAAAAAGAGGACTCACTGTATCGTTTTCTGAAAGTGGTGCCAGGCGTTTTCATCTGTAAAAAAAGAATATCGTTTCCATTTAATAGGAATCCTAAAACAGTTAACAAACTCTTTCTATATTTCTGTTTCATATACTGTAGCTAATGTTATAGAGTAATAATATAGAGTAGTAATAGAGACCAATTTGAATACTTTCATGAATATATATTTTTGGCTGTTTTCATTTTGTGGTTTGTTTTCAGGTTATTATACTGTAGATTAAAATGATCAACATTTTGGGATTTGATGATTATTCAAAATGGTATATTTCTACAAAACCATTAAAATGTTACTACACTACTAGTAGTAACATTCACATCTGTTTATTCATATGTTGCAATAATAATAATAATAATAATAATAATAATAATAATAATAATAATAATAATAACCAGAGAATTATTCCAGGCTATCTTGTTCACAGCAAAGGGATTCATTCATATGTGCCACTAGAGATACATTCATGTGACTTAAACCTACCAATATTATCATAAAATCAGTGGGTAGCTGTGAAAAGATATAGATTCAAGGTTCTATCAAGTGAAACATAATGCCTAGTGCTTTCTATAGTTTTCATGTGAGGTTTCTTTGTTCTTTTTGGGGCTAAAACCTAAATGACCTGAATGTCTTCATATCATGGTTTTTATTACAAAAGTTAGTGACTTCTAAATGTACTAAAAAGTACTGACAAATGTTAAAAAAATAAAATAAAAAATAAAACAGACAGGCTAACATAATATTTTCGTATCTTATCAATAGGTATCTGTGCAGATAAGTGGTAGTTTACTGTATATTATTATTTTTCTAAGTCTAACATTATACATGCAAAGCAGTCTGATACATCTGATTCACACAATTTTGGGCTACTGAATAAATCAACCTTGATTCTCTAGAGCTTGTATCAGTCTTCGTTAAGGAGAATACAAACTACCTCAATTATTATATCCTTCAAGATTGGCTTTGTATGACAAAACTTTATGCTAATTACAAACACTGTTGTACAACAGATGCAGATGCATAATTTTATGATGAAAGAAAAAAGAAAACATCTTGTCAACAATGCATACATGGCACCTCACAAAATGTTCAATGGGAAACTGGAAAAGACATGAATATTTGCTGATATGGTACCCTGGACATTGAACATTGAAAAGTTGTCTGATCTGGCATCCTTATTCATATCTGTTGCAGTTTCTAAGCATCTACTGCAGACTTTGAATGTAGTTTCAGTTTCATGAACCGTACGCAGACCAAATCACAAAAATAACTCGAGGTCAACCACTTTGACTTCAACCATGAATCTGGAAAAGGTCTACAATAACTAAAAAAGAGAAAGGAAAGATGGGACAAATTATGAAGTACATTGTTTATTGATATGCTACCAATTGTTTTATTTAACAACTAAAGTTGACTTTTAGGCATAATATAAGACAAATGTAGGGTCCAAGCAGATACTACTATATAAATTGAATTTAAATACTTACTGCAGTTCATAGCAACATTATGGTGGTAACTTTCAATAAGCATGCTGTAATGAAGTTACACTCTTTACTGTAATTTAATGAATAATTAACAACTACTTCTCAAATGGCAGTGCAGTCTATTTGCTTACACTCACTTCACTAGCAAGAAAAGGCAGACATACGGCAAAAAACCTTTGACCTTTAGATTATGATAACCTACAACAACTATATAAATTATGTGGAAGAATAAACTTTGTTATGCTATAGCAAAGTATGTAAATGTAGGTTAAAAGTGAATCAGTAATGTATTTTAGATGGAAGTTTGGAAATTCCTGTATAGCTCCAAAAGCTTGTATTGTACTTTTAAAAAGCAGAGTGTTATTGTAGCATTGGTCTTATTGCATTTTATTTAAATTAATACTTAAATAAATATGAACTTCAGTAAGTATATTTTGTCCTCATGTCTTATGGAGTTCAGTTAATTATTTTTGACCACTGTGATTTTGCTATGCTAAGAAGGGCTGGTGTCCCTTCCAGGGTGTATTCTGTCTTGTACCCATTGCATGTCAGGACAGGCTCTGGCTCTTCTGTGACCCTGAATTGGATATAGTGGTTAGAAAATGAATATATGGATGGATGGATAGTTGGATGACTTTTCTCTGTGCTATGATGATATAAAAAGAGTATTTTTAAGCAAGATAAATAGTTTAATCCATAACATTGAACCCCTCTTGCTATACTGTTTAGGAACTGTATATATATATATCCTGCAGCAAACCTACTTTCACACAGGAGGATTGAAATAATGTGTTACAATTCAAATTAATGCAAATTACAGACATTTATCTTGATTGTGTTTTTGTAATAAATTATAAATATGTGATTGACCATGCATTCCAAAGGTTATTCATTCACATATTCATTTTTAGATAGTTAATAATAATATATTATTATAAAATTTGATCACAGAAACTTCTTATTACACTTCAAACATAGTATAATTAGTAAGAAAAAAAGAATATGGTTTCCACCTTACCTTTAAATATCTTTTTGAGTGTAGGTTTGAAGGTTATTCTAGTTCTCTGTCTGATGTGTGACTCATCTAGAGAAACATCATCAGGCTTTGCATTATTATGATGATGAAATGGCAGGCTCACATGACACAATATTAAGCTACAAAGCTATACTGTAGGTTTGATTTTTTTCTTCTCGCCATGTATGGCTGTGCAATACAGTTGATCAGAATTTTATGTTAGCTATCAGCAGTATCTTTACTCATTGTGCTGCACTTTAACATGACCTTTTTTGTATCCCTGTTTTGTAACAGACCCTCATTTTAACAGTTTCTATAAGTGGATGCTATTCAAGATTAATGAGTCACTAGAATATAAAACTGAAAATAATAACTGATGAACACATTATAGATAACTTCAAATAACCATCTTGCAAGAATTCAATTTTATTCTACTTTTGTTGAAGCTCTTTTTTAATGAAAAGTATTCTATTTCATTTTCCCACTTTAAACAAAAACATATGATTACTTTCTATAAAATGGACTATAAATTAGTCTTTATTTCAATATCACTCTGGTTTCCCCACATAGGGTTTACTGGCTAGAGCTGGAACTATCTCATTAATAGGATTTAATTGCAGAAAGAGACTTAAGACCATAGGTAAGAATATTTTAATGTAGGGCAAAACAGCAGACAAACTATTATTATAAAACATTATAAAGAACCTAACATTACTCCCCAAAAAGATCTAGTTCATATTTACACTGAAAACTCACTGCTGTTAAATAAGGTTATTCTAATAGTGGCAAGCTGACAACAAGTAAATATTTCAGGTGGGTGCCTGCGTCAGCATGCGCAGGCTGCAAAGGAAGAAGTAATAGGTTTATTGCATGCTGAAAAAAAAGAAGAAAGAGAACACAACGTTTCCGCTGTGGAGCCTTCTTCAGGCTCCACAGCGGAAACGTTGTGTTCTCTTCTTTTTTTTTTCATGGCATAAACCTATTACTTCTTCCTTTGCAACAGGTAAATATGTTTAGTTTTCCTTAAATGCATGGTGTCTTATCTCTAAGAAGGCACTTTCAATATTTCTTCACAATTTTTACAGTATGTGCTAAATATGTAAAAATAAATACATAATGTACCATAATTTTGAATGAAAACAAAACATGTTTTATTTATAACTCTATAACTGATTTATATATTGTTTTAATCATACCACTGCTTAAAGTGAAACTAAGAAAGAAATTGATAAAAAAAGTCAAAAGATGTACAGATCCAGCCATTCAGAATGCACAGGGGATACTACAGTAGTGTGCAGTTCTGTTTTTAGACATACTCAGTTGTGGGGCTGTACTACTTTATAAAACCGCCAGGTGGAGCAGTGAAAGCTTAACTTGGCGTGTTTAGAACTTGGGCGAATACCGGTCAATACTGAGGGACAATCTTTTTCAAACTATAGAATTAAGTTGTATACTGTTTAGACTTTTATTAATTTTAAACTGTGTATTACAGCATGTTAAACATTAAACTAATGAAAAAGTAGGTACATTTTATTAAAGAAAGATTGCTCAGTTGGATATATAAAAAAGAGTTTATTATTACACTGTAGCTTGTGAAGGCAATGTGCCTCTCAGGTTTACATCCACATAGAGAAAATCCAAAGATTCATTTTGGTAGCTGAAAATAAAAACAGTAGTATAAAAATACTTACCTAATGTATACACAGTAGGTGGCAGTGGTAGCTAAATATAAAAAACTACACAACAGTATTCCACCTTTTTCATAAATATTTTATGCATCAAAGTCTTTAAGTTGGTGACTTACAGTGAGTTATGGCTTTAATGTGCTTGTTCTAACATTATACAATTTATATACTGTACTTCATAAAAAGTTTTATCCTTTTTATGAAGTACAGTAAAAGTAAGATTTTTTATGTTTTATCCTGTTCTAATAATACATAGTGAGAACCGCACTTGCTGTTATTGTAAAAATAAGTTGTACTGATTTAATACCACTTGATAGTAATATTTATATGGAATCATGTAACAAAGCAGCTACAATATCACCATTGAATGTTTTGGAAACATTTTATAAACAAAACTTTTATTGTCCTTATAGTGGTAATGGACAATGGAATGCTCATGGACTGTAATGTAGTGCACTGCACCTAGGCAGTTCAAAGCCCGATCAGAGCATTTCTTTTGGTTTGGTTTTTACATAGCTGAAAATATAAAAATAGTTCACCATTATACCTTAAGAACGCAATGTGCCTTTTTCGGGTTTACGCCCGAATTTAGAAAATCTATATTTTGTCTTAATCCAAATTTCAGTAGCCAATAATCAGCCAACAATTTAACTTTAAATTTAGAACTTTAAACCATATATTGTACTATACAGTACTGTGCAGTCCAAAGACTTTCTGGGAGGTTGTTTCTGGCAAACGTTACTCTGGCGTGAGTGTGTGTATTTGTGTACCTTATATTTGCCTCAATTAGCTGAAATAGAAAAAGAAGACATACAGTAGTTAAATTTATTGGAGGGCGCTCTGTTTTATTAACATACACTGTCGTACAGTGATATAGACTTGGGTAATGTCAACCCCATTAAACAATATGCTTATCGCATAAATCCTGCTAAACTGAATTGCAGAAGTTGATATACTGCACATTATTTGCTAGAGCATGGTTAAGTTCAATAAAGGAAGTTCGTGAAGCCCCCTTGTTTATTGGTACCAAACCTTGATGGGATGTCACAGTTCTGTACAGATAACAGAAAAGTAAATGCTGAAACACCACCAGATATCGTATGTACTGTTTAACCATAATCGAGGACCGGTGCGCTGTTGTGTGGTTCTGCTGAAAATTTTCTGTAAACTAAAGAGTTATAGAGGAGACACTTTATGTTTCGCCTCTTTTTATATTTGTTAAAAGGTTTACATACCTCATTAAGAAAATCTATATTTTGCCAGGGTTTCAACCTCCTCCCTGTACACAGACTCTTCATCATCTGTGATCAGGCCGATGACTGTTGTATCATCCATAAACTTAATGATGGAGTTTGAGTTGTGCCTGGCGACACAATCATGAATAAATAGGGAGTAGAGGACAGGGCTAAGCACACAGCCTTGGGAATGACTCTCTGAGGCATATCGTCGAACTTTCAGAAAATATAAGCCTTTGATGAGTTTGCACGAGAGAAAAAGGTACCTTTGTCTGTATGGGGCAAGGGGGATGTATCCCTTCATCAGTTTAACATTTGATATGTCCCCAGTAAACCGAGAGACTAAAACTCTCTATTGATAAAACATCTGCTTTGCAACATTTCTCAAACTGCTCCAAAGTCAGTTCCAAAGAGAGTAAAATCCTCTGAACTGAAACCCACAATGGACACCACAATTACCCGTAATACAAACTGTAGTACCATAATACCTATAATACAAAGGACCATTACAAACTGAAACAACCCCAAGTGCAGCACGTGTGAACCAAGGAAAACATTCTGGCTCAACAAAACAAATCAAAGACCCTGAACAAGCAACCAAATATACTACTTCCTCACTGTAGTTACAGCAAGCTAATTTTGTAAACATATTAAAAGAAAAATATGACATGCCTCTGCCTAACTAAAACATTGCATAACTTTAAAAGTTTGAACTTTAAACAGTATAACCTCAATTACAGTACTAAACCAGCCGTAATAAAAATTGAAACAATTAAATTAGAGTACAAAACAGTGTCATGTGGAAGCACCTAGCTGTGAAGGACTGAAAGGAGTCTGAAATACAATAGGAAAACCCCAGGCAAAAATAGTGTACATCTACCTTATGTGAAGTCCATTGTCATGAATGATGCTGGTAAAGGTATAACCATTTTCTGGTAGATCAGAGGGGTGATAATAAAGGCAAATAATACATTGCTGAATCACTTTATTATTTAGTTGGTTACTGTGGTTAAAGGATTTTAGATAAAGTTATCTGTCACATTAATAATACAATTGAGTTCTTTTGATTTGAATGTGATCCCAATTCTTACAACAGATTTATATTTTTTTAGAATATGATTTTATGTAGAAGACTGAATTTTTAGAATGATTTTTATTAGTGACAAGAATTCAAAGCTGTGCCATCTGTAGATGAGGTGTTTCTTCAGTTTGGTTTGTCAGACAAATTGCTGTTATTGTAAACTCCTTTGTCAACAGGAGCTTAAAAAGGCAGCAGGAACAGCAACAAAAGCTACAGTAATTGCAAAGAAAACCTACATGGATAATTTTGCATATCTTCTACAGTGACAGCAGTGTTTTTTTTTCCTAAACAGCATACTCAGTTGTGGTGTTGCAATGAGGTATAACTTCCCCTACCCATTTTCATGGCCTTCTCAAAAAATAGAAGTAGAGTCAAGAGCTAAAGTGGCAGATGTATTCTTCTTGTCTCTTCTAAAAGTCCTATGTCAATTCATCCAAATTCAAATAATAAAAAAATAATACTTTTTGTGAGGAGTCACACTATTTGTTTATGTTTTGCACAATAATAATTTTATTCTCATATGGTAGGGTGCCACTTAGATAAAAAAAAATGAAATTTCATCCAAAAATGACCTCAAAATAACATCTGGAATTTATTATATTATCAGTTACTGTAGGTAATTTTTGGAACTATACAACCTATCTGGCTGTGGATTCTACATGAAAAGGGATAGTCCAAATTCACTCCTCATACCCATGGATCTAACTTAGTAGTCTGGAAAGAATATCAATATTGAATATTAACTACTAAAGAGGTTTGAATTGAAAGCTGCATCAATGAGTCAGGCACAAAGAGACAAATAAAGGATAATATCATATTTAAAAGAAAAAAAAGGAGAGGCTTTATTCAGATGTTTTTTTAATTCAAGTTTTAATCTCCGATTTCATTTTTGTACAGAGCACTGGTTTCTCTTCTTTATCAAAGATATGAGATAGGTTTTAAATTTACAATTCACATTCAATAAAATAATAATCAATTTAATGTTGTATTTTTCTTTTACCTTTGTAAAAAATAATACATACAGATCCAGCCATTCAGAATGCATGTTGGATGATGCAGCACATTGTGCCACGCACACCTCATGATACCACAGTGCCTAAAAAAAACAAATGTCCAAATATTTTTATCAAGTGGTATTAAATCAGTACTAAAATGTTTTTGCAACAATAACAACAGCGAATACAGTGTGCTTATTTTGTATCCTTAGAAAAGGATAAAATATTCTAGTTTCTTTGAAGTATATACACTTTAAATGTATATACGATTATGCAGTGACAACATCAATTTCCAGAACCAAGCCCTCTAAATATACTTCTTTTTCATCAACAGAGGATACCCTAGCAGTGTTATTGACAGGGCCCTTGCCTGAGCCAAAAACACCCCTTGGACCATCAACTCAATCAGGAACTCCCGCTGTAACAACTGCATTCCTTTGGTGCTTCCCTACCACACACTTCCTATCCCCATGACTGTTAACAAAAACTTTTCCATCCTACAGGATGATCCCTCCATTAGGGGCCTCTTTTCTGACTGCCCCATCATCTCATATCGCCGACCACCTAATCTGCATAACCTTCTTGTTCAGAGCTCCCTTGACCGCCCTCAGCAACCATCCACACCAGGCACTTTCCCTTGCAGAGCTGCAACTGAAGAAGGCTCCACGGCTGAAACATTGTGTTTTCTTTCTTCTATTTTCAGCATGGAATAAACCTATTACTTATACATTTTGAATTGTTAGGACAAGCATGTCAAAACGTTTACAAAATAATTACCATACATTACTGAGTTAAAGATGTTTATGCATAAAATACTTATGAAAAAGATGGGACACTGTTGTGTACTTTGTTTTTTTATATTTAGGTACCCCTACCATGTACTGTATTAAATATGTATTATGTATGAGACCATATAGCTTTAAAGCCACTGCATTACAGTGTGAAATATATTTTAGAGAATTTTAAATGTAAATTGTTTCTTGCTGAAATATGCATTACATAAGGTGCATTATTTTCAACTACCAAAATTCCCCTTTAGTTGTAAAATTCCATATTAATATTCCATATTAAGTGTATTTAAACACACACAGCAGAGAAACATTAAATGAATCAGTAGTTTCAATAATATCTAATGCACCATATGTGCTACCTATAAATCATCTTTGGCCATTGAATTACAGAATGCAACGTGTCACATTACAGGTAAAAGATTTGGAAGAAATAACGCGTGTTCTGAGTGTCTGTGTCTGTATACCCAACAGCATGCATAATAAAACAAATAGATGCAATTGACATATTTGCATATACACATTTCATATAAAGATTAAATGCATGAGTCTTAAAACCCATGTATTACTTTATTTATTTTGTCTTCTTAGAATCACAGACATATCACCAATAAACCTATTCACTTAAGTTATTTTGACTTTTGACTTTGCATGGTGGAGACAATTCAAAATTATGTTGTCAAGTAAATAAAATAAACTAAAACTATATGTAATGTAAAGGTATTAAACCTATGAATATTTGTAAAATAATCTCTCTGCCCTACTCCTAGAGAAACATGTAAGAATTGTAAAAAAAAAGTTTAAAAACTCTGTTTAATGTTCAGACTATTAAACATTTTTACCTTCTTCATAGCTTATGCAATGAATGTGACAAATCTGTTTTAGAAAGATAGAAAATCATTTTAAATAAATGCTAAAAATGTAAGACTATTATCCAACATACTGTTTTCATTTAAGCTTCTTATAGTAAAGAAACACACCTAAGATACAAGGCTGCTCACAGAACATTAATCCCCTACTATAAAGTAATCGCATGTTAGGTGATCAAACGTATGAGAAACCTAAGAATTTGAAATGTAAGAAGTGTATATCCGGAATAACAAATCTCATTATGCTTTTTCCTATTTTTTGTCACTTTTTTAAAACTAGGAAAAAAATTCTAATCAACATGGCTGTCACCAACTAAAAATAAGGTTGTAAGGTTCTTATTTTAATCAAATTATTTTCAGATTCTGCCTATCAAAGTAGGCAATGTTAGTGTTTTTGAAGATATCCACAGTGCCTCATTAAAACTGGAACTCGGCACTGAGATGTTAGTGATCTTTATTAAACCTGCAACTATTGCAGATCTTGGATCACTCTCAGCTTATTAAGCATTTTCAGCCACATTTCAAAACAAAACAGAATACAAAAAAGAATCACAATTTAATGTTAATTTTTAAAGTGGATGTACACAGTATGTATACTGTATGTCACCATAGATGTTTCAAATGCCAGATCTAGATGGAAGTTAAAGGTACCGGCTAAGAAGTAATGGAAAGTTTAGATACCTGTATTTGTTATTTTAACAACAGGAGGAAAGTTTTGATGTATTATAAATATTCCGTGATAACAGTAAGAGACTGAATATACTCTAAAGAAAAAATGTTCATACACATTGTATTTTTTTTGTTTAAAACAATCAAATCCATTTTATGTTGCTTTATTTATATAATTTTCATATTTAGTTTTGTTATTTTCCTTGCTGAGTGCAGAACAGTGGTTAGCATTGCTTCCGCTCATCACTTGTATTTATTCACAACTTTGAATGCTTTATTTTATTGTTTTTGTGTTATTTAGACTGGGACGTACTTCACTGTTTAAGTTGTTTATGTGCTGAAATGGTACACATGACAAATTTAATTTAATATCCTGTTTTTTTTTTAATTCTAAATACAAGTCTTTGTGAAATATGTAATTATTTCTGGTCATATTTTCAACTGACACACAGTAACAATTGGATATTTCCAGTGTGTGATTAGTAACTTATTATATATGACAGTTTTCTTTTCTGATTAAATTTGCCTAACTGAAAATAAGTTTAATCATTCAAAGGTGATATTGAAATGTTTACAATATATACAAAATATTTCTGGGGGTATCTGTGTGCTCGACAAAAACTGAAAACTTAAAAAAAAATTAATTACCAGACATGGTAAGATATGAATAAAATATAAATCAAGAATTCAAACTATGAAGATTTTCAAAGGAAAAATAACAAAAACAACATTTTGGACCATTAATTGTACTTAAATTTCCAGCTAGATTGTAATGTCGGTTTTAAACTACATCTCCACAGAGCTTAACTTTAATTTTTAAATGTTAGACATTCA
Organism: Lepisosteus oculatus; assembly: GCF_040954835.1. Lineage (NCBI taxonomy): Eukaryota > Metazoa > Chordata > Actinopteri > Semionotiformes > Lepisosteidae > Lepisosteus > Lepisosteus oculatus. Next base: position 38,792,022 of record NC_090696.1, on the reverse strand, counting down.
AACACAAGCCCTTAAAGACAGCTTATCACTTGTTTACACAGTAACTCTAGAGTGGCAACAGAAGCACCTAAGAGCATCTTTCACAATTATTAGACAAGCTCAAGGCTAGGCTTTTCCAACTCAAATTTAAGAGTGCATTTGCATTGATCCTCCCTATACCCATGCAATTTATATGGAAACAAAGGATATTTCACTCCTTGAAACAGTACTTTTTTACATCTGAACTTGGATGAGATCTGCAATAAGATTTGTTACTTCTGAAATGAAAAGATGGGAACGGGGGATTTTTTTAGATTTCAGAGAAAAATGAAGTACTTTTAGCTACCCAAAATCAACCTGTTGTAGGATTTATGATGGTCTGTTTTTTGCTTTGATCCCTTCAATTAACCATAGTTCATGCAATGTTCATGCTAGTGCAAGCAGCAAACAGAGTGAAAAAATGTCTTTGGGTTTCATAAAAAGAAAACTACTTTTTGACTAGAGTCTGAAATATAATTTTATGGTTAAATTTAACAATTTGGCTTTGTTTTTATATGTGTCAACTGAGCATGGAAAAGATTCAGTGCATAGAAGCCCATTCATCTGGATTATTATATAGAATTACAGTGCCTTGCGAAAGTATTCGGCCCCCTTGAACTTTTCAACCTTTTGCCACATTTCAGGCTTCAAACATAAAGATATACATTTTTTATTTTATGTGAAGAATCACCAACAAGTGGGACACAATTGTGAAGTGGAACGAAATCTATTGGATTTTTGAAACTTTTTTAACTAATAAAAAAATGAAAAGTGGGGCGTGCAAAATTATTCGGCCCCTTTACTTTCAGTGCAGCAAACTCACTCCAGAAGTTCAGCGAGGATCTCTGAATGATCCAATGTTGTCCTAAATGACTGATGGTGATAAATAGAATCCACCTGTGTGTAATCAAGTCTCTGTATAAATGCACCTGCTCTGTGATAGTCTCAAGGTTCTGTTGAAAGCGCAGAGAGCATCATGAAGACCAAGGAACACACCAGGCAGGTCCGTAATACTGTTGTGGAGAAGTTTAAAGCCGGATTTGGATACAAAAAGATTTCCCAAGCTTCAAACATCCCAAGGAGCACTGTGCAAGCGATCATCTTGAAATGGAAGGAGTATCAGACCACTGTAAATCTACCAAGACCTGGCCGTCCCTCTAAACTTTCAGCTCAGACAAGGAGAAGACTGATCAGAGATGCAGCCAAGAGGCCCATGATCACTCTGGATGAACTGCAGAGAACTACAGCTGAGGTGGGAGAGTCTGTCCATAGGACAACAATCAGTCTTACACTGCACAAATCTGGCCTTTATGGAAGAGTGGCAAGAAGAAAGCCATTTCTCAAAGATATCCATAAAAAGTCTCGTCTAAAGTTTGCCACAAGCCACCTGGGAGACACCCCAAACATGTGGAAGAAGGTGCTCTGGTCAGATGAAACCAAAATCGAACTTTTTGGCCACAATGCAAAACGATATGTTTGGCGTAAAAGCAACACAGCTCATCACCCTCAACACACCATCCCCACTGTCAAACATGGTGGTGGCAGCATCATGGTTTGGGCCTGCTTTTCTTCAGCAGGGACAGGGAAGATGGTTAAAATTGAGGGGAAGATGGATGCAGCCAAATACAGGACCATTCTGGATGAAAACCTGTTGGAGTCTGCAAAAGACCTGAAACTGGGACGGAGATTTATCAAGACAATGATCCCAAACATACAGTAAAATCTACAAAGGAATGGTTCACAAATAAACGTATCCAGGTGTTTGAATGGCCAAGTCAAAGTCCAGACCTGAATCCAATCGAGAATCTGTGGAAAGAGCTGAAAACTGCTGTTCACAAACGCTCTCCATCCAACCTCACTGAGCTCGAGCTGTTTTGCAAGGAAGAATGGGCAAGAATTTCAGTCTCTCGATGTGCAAAACTGATAGAGACATACCCCAAGCGACTTGCAGCTGTAATCGCAGCAAAAGGTGGCTCTACAAAGTATTAACGCAAGGGGGCCGAATAATTTTGCACGCCCCACTTTTCATTTTTTTATTAGTTAAAAAAGTTTCAAAAATCCAATAGATTTCATTCCACTTCACAATTGTGTCCCACTTGTTGGTGATTCTTCACATAAAATAAAAAAATTAATATCTTTATGTTTGAAGCCTGAAATGTGGCAAAAGGTTGAAAAGTTCAAGGGGGCCGAATACTTTCGCAAGGCACTGTATATACTAACAGGTGCATTCAAAACATTATCTGTTCCTTAGACATTCTGACACTGTTTAAAAGAGAGCCTTGGCTGTACTTTTAGTCACTGTAGAGTCACACTTATGTATGGTTATTATTGAGATGCTGTCTCTTAAAGATGGATAGATTAATGTGTATAACAATGAAAAGGTATCTATGAAAAAACAAAGTAATTTGGAAGGGTTCTGGATATTTCTGCATTATGTTAGGATAGAGTATAAAATAGATCAGAAATCTAGGTCTAAGTCAATTTTTAATGCCTATATCCCCATTGATGGCCACTGGCATTAATTTACTGAGAGACAAGCACTGTGTTTCTGAAGGAAATAATGGGAATTACATTACAGAAATGACATAATACATTGCTTTGGTCTGAGAGCAGGTTAACGGCTAGATAATACCAAATACCAATAAGAAATAAATGCCCATATTGGGCTGATGTATTTAATGGAGTACCACAGGTATCTGTATTAGAACCAATCCCTATAATAATTTCTATCAATAATTTAGATAAACTAGTCACATTTATAGATGTATAAAATGTAATTTACAGGTACAATAAACATAAACTATAAACAATAAGATGTAAAACTCCAAACTTGAGGAAGAAAAAAAAGTATGCTGACACATAACTTGCATCTTCTGTTAACCCACAAAGACACAACATAAAACAAGATACCATATATTATGACAGTATAGAAACACTCACAATGAATTACAGATCAATTAGCACAATTTATTTCTTAACACACGCAGATATATATTATTCATTTTAAAAACATTTTCTTAGGTAAACATGAAAAGTCCAACTAAAACATAAGGTAAGACATAACTTTATTGTCCATCCAGAAGGGAAATTTGTCTTTGCCACCATCATACAAAACTAAGGAAACAAATAATTCCTTTGCCAGAAAGTATACGGCATTACCTTGTAAAACCGCCAGGAGGAGACAATAAAGCTTAACCTCTCATGTACAGCATTTGAGCTTTAAACTTTAAACAAATTTAAACTGTGTATTACAGCATGTTAATCATCAGTCATTAAAAAATTGGTATATTTTATGAAAGCAAGATTGCTCAGTTGGACAAAAGTACACAACCTACCTTTATCAGAAATATTTATGCTTCAAAGCCTTTACCGAAGATATTACTAATAGTACTAATAATGAATAACTTTGGACAAGCTGTAAACTCAAAGTATAATTTCTTTAGCACATTTGTTTAAGCACTTGGAATCTGTCCAAGCCCTACTTTGTCAGGCATTTTCTTTTACTGCAACGGACATAAAAACTCCCTTGCTTTTAACAGAGCGTTTCATAATTTCTAACTACGAAAATTTTTTAAACTGTGACACTTATCATTCAACCAGAGCTCAAAATATCACGATCCTCAAGAGCACAGCAAAGACTGTATTAAAAGATACTTGTATCAGATACATGAGAATCCAGGCTTTTTTATCAACGCTTTCTTTTCCATATACCAGATATTATGGAACCACTTCAGAAGGGTGTCAGCCAGTCAGATTCCAGGAATCAGTACTTTAAAGAAAAAATACACACCGGTATTCCATTTCTCCCTAAACATTTTAAGCATCGAAGTCTTTAACTAGCATGTTAAATAGCGTGTAAAAAAGTGGGTTTTAAGCTTTTCAGCTAATATAATATGGAATCGTGTATCTAAAGAAATTAATAACGATATGATTATATTCGTGTACTGCGACAGGGCTGTGTAGGGCTGTTTCGTCCTTCTTCACATGACTTCCCTAGTAGCTCACTGGTCTATGTGCCTCATTACTAACCTACAGGTTGTGTGTTCAAATCCAGCTGGCGCTGTGACTTTTCTTTTAATAAACATTTCTTCCAAAAAAATAGAATAGCAATATTATGGACAATTAATTGACTTTTATAATTCTAAATATCACAACATGATCGAATTTAAGTCATTTTTGATAACAATGAATAGTCACCTTCTTCCCTTCTGACAAAGGTCCCTGCTTCTGCTTCCTGCTTCTATTGTGTGTGTGTGTGGGGGGGATCCCTTTAGATCTCCCTTCAGATTTAAAAGGTTATTAATCATATCTTCGGTGTCACATCTTACCAGTGCAGCTGATCTTTTGCTGCCTGTGTCAACTATCACAAAGCTTTAGAGAACCTAACATTTCTATTATCAACAAATTGTAAATGCAGCGTTTACATTGGCATATTAATTTTTCACATGGGTGTATGGAGGATTGTCTGCTGTCACTGACAATGCCCCTCTTAGGCTGCGCACACGATCTTTTAAATTTTTATAGAGAAATGGAGACTGTACAGTATGCGTTACAATATAAACATTTATATTGATTTAAATCGCATTTTGATTTAAATCGCAAACGCGTGTTTAATTATATGTGTTTTTTGAATCATAATCAGACAAATGTAACATAAATTGATAAGGTATCTTTGTCTTCTAAGTATCCTAATAAACTTTCAACATAGCTTTCTCCCCATTTAGATTTATTTTTGGGGGGATTTTGTGATCAAACGTAGAAGGATTAGATTGTAATCGTTTTTATTTTTTAAATACGTTTTAGAAAAGTGTAATCTATACTAAAAAGCTGTACACCACCTGCTATACAGATACATATTGTAATACTTTCAGGTTTGGATAGGACGGACACAAGAACTCAGACTTGCGGAGTTAAAGGAAGTGAAAGCCTTTATTTTTCTTCTCCGTCACCACCTGCTAGCCCCGCTCTCCCACGCCCCTGCCCCCGCCCGCCAACAGCGCGAGCCAACACATAATTTAGTGCACTCTTTTGTTTCTCACATAGTCATGTAAAAATAGTTCACTATTATAGCTTGTTGTGAACGTAATGTGCCTCTTTCAGACTTACATCTAAATTGAAGAAAATGTATATTTTGTCTTAATTCAAAATTCAGCAACCAGTAATCAGCCAACAATTTAACTTTAAATTTAAAACTTTAAACCATATATTGTACTGTACACTACTGCACAGTCCAAAGATTTACTGGAAGGTTGATTCAGGGAAAATTGGCTTCGGCATGAATTATTATAAGTGATGGTTTCGTCATTAAGGATTTCTTCACAGAATTCTTTAAGTTAAACAAAGGAAGGAAGAAGGATTATTTTTACAATTGCCAGTAATTGATGAACATCTTATCAATATGTTGAAACCGTACCACGACAGCGAAGACAGACTGGTGTTACTCCTTTAAGCAAGACAGTGACTCACTCTGTTGTTTACTAATGTACACTGTCTAGATGCCGACGGTCTTGTTACATGAAATATTTTAGACCAAAGCACTTGCTTATTACACTCCGAGATCCTGACTGATTTGACTTAGCATTCACCTCATGTAGATGAAACGGAAAAAAGTCAAATCTATTGGAAGGCACTCTGTTTTATTCATAGACACTCTGACTCAAACCTGTGTTGTACAGCGATATAGACATAGGTAATATCACCCCCATTAAACAGTGTGCTTATCACATAAATCATGCTAAACCAGATGTGTTGCAGAAGGTGATATACTCTATATTATTTGCTGGAGCATGGTCTAGTTTAAACAAGGAAGTCCATGGAGTTCCCCCTGTTTATTGGTACCAAATATTGATGGGACATCACTTCTGTTCAGATTACAGAAAAGTAAATGCTGAAACTCCATCAGACATCGTATGTACTGTTTAACCCTAATCAAGGACCTTGCCTTTTGGAATAGGGTTACTCCCTGGAATTTAGACACAAGAAGCGCATGGACAATGTTGTGGGTTTGGGAGATTTTTTTTGTAAACTGAAGAGTTATAGAGGAGACATGTTGTGTATCTCCTCTTTTTACAATACATTCATTAAAACATTCCAATTTAAATGCCATACAGAACATATTAATCATAATATAAGTAATGAATGACCATGGACAATCTGTAAACTAAAGAGATATAGATAAGACACATTGAGTCTTGTCTTTTCAGCTTGGAATGAACCTAAAGAGTGATTCTTTTGGCTATATTTTTACATAGTTGGCTGTTTTAAAAAAAATATATAGTATTAAAGCTTGTTGCGAACACGATGTGCCTCTTTCAAATTTAGAAAATCTATATTTTGTCTGAATACAGATTAGAAATGTAACTTTTGGTGTTGATTAAGAAAAATACTTCACACATACTGTACTGTAATGGCTTTGAAACCATACCGTATCATACTGTATATACAGTATATTTATACAGTATACAAACACACTGCTGTTCATTGCCGTATGCACTACTGTTTAAGTATGGCTGTGCATCTGACTTCATGGGATTGCGTCTGTGGAACGGCAGGAGGCAAGACCCAGTGGTGTGTGTGTGGGGGGGGGGGATTGATAATACTATGAATAATAGTCTGTGAGGCATACCGTCCAAGGTTTCAAAATTCTAAAAAAAAATAACTTTTGATGAGTTTGAGTTTGTATGAGAGTATGAGTTTGTACCTGTGAAAACAAATAACTCTGAAAATTACAAGTTTGAAATAATTATTATAAATACATTAGTACTATTAATAATGATCAATATATTATTATAGTTTCAGTGGTCTTTTTTATTCTCGTTTATAATTTTAATATATATGATGTCATTTTAAGGCTTGCTGTAAAGGCTTGTCTTTAATTGCAATACTTGGATAAATAAGGAATTTTGAATTAACTTGAATTAAACTGGTTGAACTGGTTTTTACTCCCACTGTTGACGGTATTTATGTTTGCCCATTCACGTTGTTATTATAATTTAACTTTGGACATGTTGTGATACTTAAAAATAACAAAAAAGTCATTAAATGTACATACTGTCACATTTACTTTTTTTTTTTAAAAAAGGAATGCTTATTTGTTAAAGGAAAACTTGTACCCTGAGTGGGAATCGAACATGGGCTTCCAGAATCAGTGGCATGCACCAAAACCATTATACTTAATCTGTAGCTGAAAAGAACAGCCAAACGTTTTCAAAGTAATCAAGAGTTCGAATGAGTCGAATTGATGCAGATATTTACAAAGAAAGTGGAATACAGTAATACTATCAGTTATATAAATATATTATATTTAGATCCTTAAATTAATATCATTATTAATTTCTTTAGATACGCAATTCTATATTATATTCCATATTAAGTGGATTCTAAAAAGTACACTTTTTTTCTGCAATAACGATAGCAAGTATTCACAGAAAAGGTTAAAACATCATAGCCTTTTATAAAGTATATAAACTTAATGTAGTCAGAATTAGCATGTCGAAACTTCCAAAATAACCACATTACGTAACCGAATGAAAGACTTTGATGCTTAAAATGTTTATGAATAAAGTGGAATACCAATACCAGCCATATATAGCTTACATAATATGTTTATATTCCTAAATTAATACAGTTTATGACCTTCAGACACATTATGCTCCTCTTCTTTTTATGCTCAGCTACCAAAATTTCCCTTAAGTTGTAAAATTCCATACTAATATTCAATATTAAATGGATTTAAAAGTGCACAGTTTAAAGACGTGTGCTCTGATTTTTTTAAGTAAACCATTAACACTAAAAATCTACTCTACCAAGAGTTACACAAATCTGATTATACTGACTGTGCATACTTTACAGTACATTAAAGTTTAAATAAGAGATTAAATGAAGGAATCGTCTCACTAACAACCAATGAAGTGTTTACTCTGCCAAGTATCACAAACATTACCTAAATAAAGGTAAATCTATACATTTTAATATGTGTAACATTATATTGTAGAGAAAACCGGTTCGGGGACGCCAAATAATGTAAGAAAAGTGGCTCTCTGAAGGCACCAGTTCTGTAGGGTTTGGGCATTTACTGAGACAATTATTAATTGTAGCAGTAAATCACAAAGTTGATTCTTTTGGTGGCTTTAGAATCCAACCATGCGATATAACTCAAACAACGCACACACACAGGTACTAATACACGAGGATACATTTATTAATACATAGAATATGCATATAAACCTAACAGATCTTATCGAGAGGGTTATCAGAATACAAAAGATATATATTCAATCAGTTACAAAGAGTTACATATATCAAGAGGACATACGTTCAGTATATCATTGATTTAGACCGTTTCGTAAAGTGAACTTGGTTACAACTTCTACATTAGATACTCAAACAAGTACATAACTCTTACGAATTAAATTGATATCAACTGGTTGGGATAACAATTGAATTCTCGAGCTGTAATGCATTGAAGTTGAATACTCATCCAATCTTTGGGGATTCAGATCTCCTGCGGGCACAAAGAAACAGTTGCAGGCCGTTGCTGTCCAATCCGCGCTCTCTGGCTCCGTGCCAGGCTGTGCTGTGCGGCTTGCGACGGTGCGCTGCTGATGCTCACTGTTGGCATTAACTAGCAAAGTTTGTGCACAGGAGAAAAGATGACTGTGGGTCCCAGCAAGTCAGGAAGAGGACTGGTTCGTTCCTGATGAAGAGCTAGTTCTGAATAGTGATTCAGCTGTCCACAGTTCCGACCTGTTCACGAGGCCTGCTGCTGGTTACTCTCTGGCAACCTCAACTCTAGACTCTTAGAACAAAGGAAAGTTCTGGCACTCGGACACACTGGCCGTTCCGTGGTTGTCCGGGCTGAGTCTCAGGATGGTCAGGAGGCGCGCTGCGAGAATGTCCTGCCCTTGGGATTCTCCTTTGAATTCCCTTTAGAATTGTTGAATCTGAATCTGAATCTTGTTGAATCACTCAGGCTCTCTGTGTTGCCTGTTTTTACCTGGAGGAACTTCAGCTCATTGATTGGCTGAAAGTTCCATGGGCATCAGAGTCCCACGTGGGTTACTCGGCCCTACCAGTCCCTGATTGGTTGATCAAGGTGAGATATGAGTCACTTAGTCCTGACACTTAGTAATGCAGTCCAGATGTCCAACTGGCACTCCCTAGACAGATAGGCGCCAATGGGTGACCATTGATCATGATAGCCAGGCTTAGCTAAGTGCATCCCCCTTTGGGAGCTGTCCTTGGACCTTAAATCACCTTGCATGAATGGTTTCTCTGTGGCTGCACCACAGAGATGAACAGAGAAATGAGGCCTAATTTGGGAAAGCTCAGAAACACTTAATTCTGCCTTATTATTAAGCCTCGCCGCTACAATATTAATAGATTCATTAAATGGGAGGATTGTTTGTTATTTTTTGCTTATCATGCCAGGCTATCTGAATGAATTAGGAATGATTTCTGATTCCTAGAGAACCCTCAATACAGCAATAATGATAGAGTAAAGTTTACATGACACGGGTGTCTTGTCTGAAAGGGAGGATCTGGAATATTTCAAGAGGCCACCATTTATCATACAGTTCCTGTTTCATTGACACATTTTAATAAAAGGAATCGTGTCAGTAAACAATTGTCTGTTTTTTGTGAAAATCACAGAATCCCTGTAGAATAAAATAATATCATTAAAATGATCTAAGAACAGTTGAAGTTGGTCTCCCAAGTGACATGGTAGAGGAAAAGTACAAAACTGAAAAAAATAAACAGATGTGAACCTAAGCAGCACTGTTGAGAAATGATAAATATAGTCTAATTAAGGTGACTGAGAAAGAACATGATTTCTTGTTATGTATAACAAATATTCAACAGGTCAGTGACTTATTGTTCAGTACGTGATCAACCAAAGGGAAATAGGATCCAGCACTATGTTTGGACAAGGTGTTCAAAACATATGTGAATTTAGGCTTTTCGTGTGAAAAAGAAAGTTTTTGCATTTTCTTTCAGACAAACAGCAATTCAGGACTGGAGAAATCTAAAGTTGGTAAAATCAAAGGGGATCTTAGGCCAAAAGTAAGGAATTAGTCTGAATCTGGAGATAAGCAGGTAACTAATGATCTACAGTATAATGGAATGGGAAGTGCAAACATTAGGAAGGTGAGCCAGATACTTACGGTTAGCTAAACAGAAGTGAGGTTTTCTATCATAAACACATTAGTAGTTTGAAAACATCCACAAAGACACCACAGCATAATGCCTTTAATTCAAAAGATATTAAGATATACTCAGTATCCGTGTATTGTCAGTGCCTAATTTTTTGTTGGTTTACTTTTATTTCCATTCTGATTGAAAGTTTAAACTGTTTTCATTGGGAATTCTGGGATTGGTTCGTACAGATGTGTGCTCTGATTTTTTTAAAAGTAAACCATTAACATTAAAAATCTACTCTACCAAGAGTTACACAAATCTGATTATGCTGACTGTGCATACTTACAGTACAATAATTTTATTATGTACTTCTAATAGAGGATTAGTTATGTTAAATGACAGTTAATGTGTACTAAAAGGAGAAAATACCTCATGCTAATGAGCTACGTGATAGTTTGTATCCTGGAATGCATATAAAACTTGCTATTAACTCTATTAGCATTTAATACAGCGACAGACTGATGCATACGTCATTTGTAAATGGTAGTGAGTCAAAGTGTAGTTTTCAGTTAACACACATTAGCAACTAGATTGTTTTATTCAAAAGATGAGAATGTGTATATAAATATTTCAACTTAGGATACCATCTTTAAGAACAAATCTTAGTAAACACATGCATATGTTTTGTTCTGTGGTTACAATCCAATATTAAAATGTGATCATATCTAAACTGTGTTAAAAGTATTATACTAATTCACCTGGAGTCACATACCATTATGAATTAAATATCACAAAACATAATTAGCAGTTTTAAATGTTTTTAAAATACATCGATTAATCCTCATATGTTTTCTTTACTATTTTCACATGGATATGTTTGTATAGTGTAAGCAAGATTCTGGCAATTTCTCTTTTCATTCTAAAGATCTGGCATTACATCCTGTTACATTCTATGAAACCATTACTCACTGAAACATTAACACACTCTCAGCATTCTCAAGAACTGAATTTTTTAGTAAGTTTTAACTGCCATTACAGATTGTTTTTGACAAGGTGCTTAAGTTTCCACTGTCCCATACATCAGTTTTAATAGAACAGATCAAAAGGTATAAATCGCAAACACATTTATACAGAATATCTCATAAAAAATAAGTGGAGAGAGGATAAAAATGATTAAGAGAATTTAGTAGTTTTCTTTCTGACACAGGTTTTTATTTAAATTTGTAATTCACTGATTTTGACTTGCAGTTCTACAAATAAATTAATGATTTGTATTATGAATACAGTGAAGAGGTATATGTAATAACATATTTAAAAGGCAAACTGCTTTGAAATGTCCAAGATACCGATAATTACATTGCTAAATAACTAAATTGGTTTTGTTACTAAACACATTGCTCAATTTCAAATCTCCAGTCAAATTAGTTATTTCCCCCATTTCAATCATATTATGTACTGTACAAATCTTCTTACTTGCATCTGTAGTCAAGTATTAACTTAAAGTATCAAGTATTATTCTGTTTTCTATTCTACCCCCTCTGTTCTTTTAGGAAAATATAAGAACATTTACAAATGAGGGGGCCATTCAGCACTTCTAGCTTGTTTTTGCTTTTTAATCCAAAGACCTTGTTTTGCCAATTCTTTAAAGAAGACAGGATATCAGCTTCAACAAGCTTGGTTCCATTGCTTGTTCCATCCTCTCACAAGCCAATGTACAGTGTGAGCTTTAAATGCACTTCCATGCAGTCTTTTTACTTGTGTTCTAAGGTTAATTTAAGTATTGATTCTAACAGTGTCCATTGACAATACTTTGTCAATGTCTTTGAGAATTTTGAATACTTGAGTCACATCCCCGTGTAATCTGTTGAAGACCAAAAAGCTTGATCTTAGCCCCATGGATCACCATTGACACCATGGATCTTTACTAAAATTGGACACTCTGTGCCTTACATGGTATGTAGTATAAGCATGCAGCCAGTTCAGATAAGATGACAGCCTTCCTTATCTTGACCACATTCTCCAGAAAACTTTGGGGAATGAGCTGATGCTGCCTTCAGTCACCTGGTGATTTGCTGGAAGACAAATGCAGAGAGCAGATCCTCCATGTGCCGCTTCACCAGTGGGAGAAGGACTGGGACTTATGTTTAAGAGTTTTGCAAAAGGGTCTCAGAGAGAGACTGAAGTTTTTTTTTTTAAGATAGTAAGCAGCTTAGCTGGCCAACATATTAGCTATAGTGCCCTCCAGAATTATTGGCACCCTTGGGAAAGTTGAGCAAAAAAGGCTATGAAAAAATGTCTTTGTAGTTTATCTTACAGTTTGCAGTTTTATCTTACACTGAAAATATGTGAGAAATCTAACCTTTCAGTGAGGTAAAATTATTCAAAGAAATAAAAATCTTATAAAAAAGTAAACATTTTTCTCAAAAACACGTCACAATTATTGGCAACCCTAGAAATTCCTATGAATGCAGGCCAAACACCCTTAGTCATCCATCAACATGGGGAAAATCAGAGAATACACAAATTAAATGAGACAAAAAGTTGTTGACCTTCATAAATCAGGCAATGGCTATATAAAATAGCTTCACACTTGAAACTACCCATCTCCACTGTAAGGGCAATAATTAAGAAGTTTCAAACAACAGGAGCTGTGATGAACTAGAAGAGGACGCAAGTGTATTTTGCCACCACACACATTGAGGAGGATGGTTTGAAAGGCAAAACTTTCTCCAAGGATCACAGTTGGACAATTGCAGGAGTTGGTTGTATCCTGGGGTCACCAAGTCTCCAAAACTATAATTCATTCCAACAAACTATTTGGAAGGCTTGCCAGAAGAAACCTATGCTGCCATCACACCACAAATGTTAGTGGCTGGAGTTCACTAAACTTCACTGAAACTTTGATTGGAACTAGGTTTTATGGTCAGATGAGTAAAAAATAGAGCTTTCTGGCAACGAACACCAGAGGAGGGTTTGGCATAAAAAGAGTGAAGTATGGTGGTGGATCTGTGATGTTGTTTTTATTCCAAAGGCCCTGGGAATCATGTTAGGATACATGGCATCATGGAATCAATATTTTTAGATCAAAATCTGGGTGTCTCTGCCAGGAGGCTAAGACTGGGTCATGGTTGGATCTTCCATCAGGTCAATGATCCAAAGCATACCTCCAAATCCACACAGAAATGATTCACTGACCACAGATTCAAGCTTTTGCAGTGTCCATCGCAGTTCCCTGACCTAAACCCCATTGAAAACCTGTGGGGTGAGCTGAAGAGGAGAGTCCACATGCAAGGACCAAGGACTGAAGGATCTGGAGAGATTTTGTATGAAGGATTGGTCTCAAATCCCTTTATACAGATGCAGCCATTCAAAATGCACGGGCGATACCGCATTATTTTCCGGTGCGCTGTACGCAGTCTACCGCGAGTTACCGGTAAATACCGATAGTTACCGTAAATTCTCCTATAATACCGCAAGCAAAATAATAGTATCCGGAATTTCCGCAAGGTGGAGCTAATAAAGCTCAACCTCTCATGTTTGAGCTGTCGCCATCAAAGTCTTTAACGAAGATATTACTAATAATATTAATAATGAATGACCTTGGACAAGCTGTAAGTGTAAACTCAAAGTATTTCCCTGGTCCACATTCTTTTTTTCATTGACCGTCTTTGTAAAAGTAACACCACAGCATTTCGCAATCACACATTTGTTTCCAATCATGCAAAGTACAGTAATTATTTGAGAATCGATTCACCATGCCTTTCACATGCTCATAAAAGAGATTGATTTAGGAACATAAACATATTACCGTATGCAAACTGTACTGTATACGGTATGTATATGTATATGTATATTTAATGTCTTTACTGTGCCCGTTTAAGTATTGAATATTTATATGGAATTTTACCACTGAAGGGAAATCTTAGTGCCTGAGCATAAAAAGAATAGGAGCTTACTGTAATGCGTGTGAAGGCCATAAACGATATTAATTTTGGAACATAAACATTCAGTATATGGCTGGTCTCAGTACTTTAAAGAAAACATACACACCAGTATTCCATTTCTCCCTAAACATTTTAAGCATCGAAGTCTTTAACTAACGTGATACCGGAGTCAACAAGCATACTTTTAGAATTTGATTAAAAGGGAATATAATATGGAATCACGTATCTAAAGAAATTAATAACGATATAATTATATTCATGTTGCAAAAAACTGCAACGGACATAAAAACTCCCTTGCTTTTAACAGAGCACTCCATAATTTCTAACTACGAAAATTATTTAAACTGCGACACTTATCATTCAACCAGAGTTCGAAATATCACAAGGATCCTCTAGAGCACAGCAAAGACTGTATTAAAAGAATCGCGTATCTAAAGAAATTAATAAGATATAATTATATTCGTGTACTGCGACAGGGCTGTGTAGGGCTGTTTCACCTCTCTCTTCATATGACTGTATTCAAAAGCCATTTAGCAAAGAGGGGATGAGAAGAGTGACAAACTAGTATACAGTACTTTAAAACATTAATAAAATAATAATAAAAACAATAATAAAAAACATTGTCACACCCGGACCGTTAAACCAACGCATTAGCATGTCAAAGCCCATTGAGAAGCCGGGCGCAATAACTGTTTTGTCCCTTGATTTACTGATCTGCATTAATTACAGAAATCGAGTTCCTGCTCTTTGCAGACGACCTGGTCCTGCTGTCGCCCACAAAACAGAGGCTGCGGCAGAACCTGGCACTGCTGGAGCAGCATTGTCAGACCTGAGCACTGATAGTCAATCTGGACAAGACCAGAGTTATGGTTTTCCAGAAAAAAAGCCAGACCTCCAGTAGTCTTCCTGAAATCGCTAGATTATGAATGAATAAAAGCATTTTATTAAAAACACGTTTGTTTGGGAGCTATATCATGTATTTTGCATATGTAAGATATAATGATGTGCTCCCGCTTACACATCGCACGACTTTAAAAGCTAGAAAAACAGGTTTCGATTCACAATATCTGGTGAGCCTTGTTTTGTCAAAGGACAGCACAAAAAAAACAGACAATACACAGGGGGGGAGGGCAACCGAGAGGGAGAGTTTTTTACCCTCTGTCAAAAAAAAACAAATCACCCGGGGAAGCGACTCTGGGGGGATCATTGTGTGGTACAGAACAGAGCTCAGTCAATTCAAACAAGTTCAGCGCTGATTCAGTTTAAAAAAAACTGCAACAGACATAAAAACTCCCTTGCTTTTAACAGAGCGTTTCATAATTGCCAACCACGAAATTGATTTAAACTGCGACACTTATCATTCAACCAGAGCTCGAAATATCACAAGGATCCTCTGGAGCACAGCAAAGACTGTATGTAGATATTTTTTTCTGAACCGGGGAAAATCTGATCATGTTTCTCTATAACAATAATAAAAACATTATTTTACATATCACATTTATGTGATATCACCTTAAGGACAGCACATACAAGGGTTAATTGCACAATGGGCCGCGCAAGTAAATTTAAAATAGTCTTCTTTAGGTGTGAGGGCAGGAGTGGATCGCAGAAGGCATAATCAGCAAATTAGGAAAACAAAGAACAGGACAGGTGAGACGTTTATCCAGAGAGCGAGTGATCAGAAAAAGGAACAGCTGTTACGCCCAGGTTTTAGCTCTCTCTCTACTGAATGAATAAAAGCATCTTATTAAAAACACGTTTCCGTTTGTCTGGGTATTTACTTTGTAATCTATGGTTTACATCTACTGTATTGCTTTGAGATGCCACTTTTAAAGGTGATATGTAAAATAAAGTTTTTTTTATTATTGTTATAGAGAAACATGATCAGATTTTCCCTGGTTCAGAAAAAAGATGATTAAAATCTGTAATCTTTCCACTTGTATGTCATCGGAAAATACAAGAAGTTTCTGCTTTGTGTAAAGATGGTATCAAAAAGTAATCTAAGTGGTGAGAAAGCTGTGCTCCTCAAAGCGCTTTACAGGATAAAAACAACAGCAATAGTGTTAAGCTGAGCAAATGATTTTTTTTATAGAAATACAAAATGAGATATGATAGATAGAAAATACTTTATTAATCCCAAAGGGAAATTGATGTGTTACAGCAGTCCAGCCCAAGATAAGCAAAACAGACATCAGAATAGTTATAAAACAAAAGACAAACAAGATAAATAAAAATAAATAAGTACATAGGTATGTGCAAAATGTGCTGATCATAGTCACTGTAAAAACAATAAAATATGTGCAAAATGTGCATAGGTTTATACAGATTGATTGTCCAAAAAGTACAATGGAGTAAACATGCTGTCCATAGGGGAGCAAATGAAGGGCTAACAGTCCTAGCCGAGGGCAGCGTTATACACCCTGACAGCCGCCGGGAGGAAAGACCTGCGGAAACGTTCCCTTGAACACTGTAGCTGGAGCAGTCTATTGCTAAATGTGCTCCGCTGCCCAGTAACAGTCCCATGAAGCGGATGAGAGGTGTTGTTCATGATGGCTGTGAGCTTGGTCAGCATTCTCCTCTCAGCCACCACCTCCATGGGGTCAAGGCTCATCCCCAGCACAGTGCCAGCCTTCTTGATGAGTTTATTGAGCCTATGTGTTCCGGCTAAGACATTAAAGAGTACAACCCCCCTCTCTTCGGGAGTGCTGGCTGTGACGAATTAAACCGGTTTCACAGGTATTTTCAAAGTAGAAGGGGGCGAGATTTCCAGCGAAAGACACCTCCACCCTACAAAGCCAAGGAAATTCAGTACTTACTGGTTAAGAAAGCTAGGCTCCTCAATGAAATCGCTTTAACATGCTAATGCGTTGGTGTAACAGTCCGGGCGTGGCAAGCTTCTAATGTCAACTCGACTCGATTGGAAGACAATGAACATATTCTAGCCCTAAATGAATTAATAGCAAACATGATTTACATAAAATACATTTTTCCAAGAAAGTTTATAATAATACGATCTATAGTTGAAATCTGAGCCTAAATAAAAAGAAAAAGCATTTTCAGAGAGCAATCACGCTGTGTTTATGTAGCTAAAGTGATTAGGTTTATGAGCAATCTAATTACTTATTCGTTTAAAACGCTATATAAAATAAAGTTTATTATTAATTTTCTGGACAGGGCGGTGAACATTATTATGGATAAGACAAAGATAACGATCCTGACCAGTTTAGAAATCTCTGTACGCTGTAAGGTTTTTACTTCTTAAACTTTTAAAATACACGTTTCGAATAGAAAGAAATCATCTTCCTGGTACAGTATGTATAGCAAACCAGCACGTCTTTTTTCTCCAATCAGAGGGGTTAGACGCTCGGTTAAAAGCAAAGGAGATTGTTATAGTGGACATTAAACTAGAGTTCACTGGCATTATATCCTAGAAGACACAGATCGGCGCCAGACCAGGAGAATGCCCGCAGCGTAAAAGAAAATGCCTGATGAACTAGGGATTGGACAGTTTCCAAGTGCTTTTACAATTGACGGAAATGTTCAAATAAATGTGCAAAAGAAATCAAATAATCTTTTATTTCTTTATCATATTAGCTAGCTAATGTCCTCTCTTTGCTAGTTAATGGCTGTGTTTCTGCGTTGGGTAGCAACGGGTGACTGTTCTCAGGCGGAAGATGTAAACAGCTTAATGTTCGTGTTAAATAATTTTTTTTAATTAAAATTCATTCCATACAGCAATCGCATATTTGGGTACCGTTTCATAAAGCTTTCATGCTTAAAATGTTTAGGGAGAAATGGAAGACTGATAATGGAATGGAATGGAATGAATGATAAGTGTCGCAGTTTAAATAATTTTTGTAGTTAGAAATTATGAAACGCTCTGTTAAAAGCAAGGGGATTTTTATGTCCGTTGCAGTAAAAGAAAATGCCTGACAAAGTAGGGCTTGGACAGATTCCAAGTGCATTTTTGCAATTTACGTTGCATTGTCCATTGTGCTGCTGTAATACAGTTTAAAATCAGTCTAAACTGTATCAGCTTTATTTATGGGTTGCAATTTAGAAAAAGTCAAAAACCGCACTCAAAATGCAATTTAGAGCTTTCTGGCAAGAGGAGACACCCAAATTAATAATGTAACATGCCACTGTTTGTGCATGAACAAAGTTATACTGCTATTCCCTTAGATACGCGATTAAAAAAAATAATTTTTTGAATCCCCGGCGGAACACATTCCATAAGATTATATATCGCCTTTAAAGGTGGCTTCTCAAATTGCTTTACAGGATATAAACAACAATAACAGCAACAACAACAATATTGTATTTCATTGCACTTTGAAAACCAAGTAATAACTTAACTATATGTGCAAACGTTTTATGATATGTCGCTGTTGTGAATGTCTGTGGAGTGTATCTTATTTGCCTGTCTGTCCTGGCTCTCTCGCTTGCCCTCCCCCCTCTCTCCCCCAATTCAATTCAATTCAAGGTGCTTTATTAGCATGACAGATGGGTACAATCGGTGTTGGGTATTTACTTTGCTTTGAGATTGAAAGTTTATTAAGATACTTAGAAGACAAAGATATCAATTTATGTTGCATTTGTCTGATTGTGAATCAAAAAACACATATATTTAAACCCATGTTTGCGATTTAAATCAATATAAATGTTTATATTGTAACGCCTAGGTGACTATTCATTTTTATTAAAATGACTTAAATTCGATCATGTTGTGATATTTAGAAATATAAATTTGTTTGGTGCTAGTGAGGTTTTATTTAATCTCTGACCAAGGGAAACGTTTCATTTTTTCTAAGAAATGTTTGTTAAAAAAAAGTCATGGTTTCATAGTGGGATTCAATCACAAACCATGTGACATGGGAGTCAGGAACCTAACCCACAGCGCCACCAGCAAGGTCACATGCAGAGTGCTGAAAAAGCACTACAGAAACATTATCAACAGACAATGTACAGCGTGTACTATTCTTGTGTTGCGGTACATGAATATAATTATATCGTTATTAATTTCTTTAGATACGTGATTCCATATTATATTCCCTTTTAATCAAATTCTAAAAGTATGCTTGTTGACTCCGGTATCACGTTAGTTAAAGACTTCGATGCTTAAAATGTTTAGGGAGAAATGGAATACTGGTGTGTATGTTTTCATTAAAGTACCGAGACCAGCCATATACTGTATGTTTAAGTTCCAAAATTAATATCGTTTATGGCCTTCACACGCGTTACAGTATGCTCCTATTCTTTTTATGCTCAGGTACTAAGATTTCCCTTCAGTGGTAAAATTCCATATAAATATTCAAAACTACAACGGGCACAGTAAAGATGTTTACTGTAAATCTTTCTACGACAGACCAATGGACCACGAGTGCCCCTGTCGGTCAACCAATTATGTACCGCGGTCATCGTCATCGTACGTCACAATGCGCGACGCCGTAGCCAATTACCTCCGGTACGTGTGTGTACCGCACACTTTGAATGGCTGCATCTGTATGTGTTCTTCCACCTCATCCAGCATTATAAGAGAATACTCAGCGCTGTTATCTTGGCAAAGGGAGGGTGCACAAAGCACTAAATGTAGGGGTGCCAATAAAGGTTAGATTTCTCTCATATTTTCAGTGTAAGATAAAGCTGATAAACAACAAGACATTTTTCCATAGCCTTTTTTGTTTATCTTGCCAATAATTCTGGAGTGCACCGTAGGTACTTGAAAAGCCTACTCAGGAGTCCAAAAACAATCTAGGCTTTTTCTGTGTATTTCTGTTTACCCTCACTGTCAATAAATAGTACTGTTTTGAACCTTATAGCTGTGTAAGTGTGTGTCTGTTGACCTAGCCCAGTCCATTTTAAAGATCTTGATGTGGCATGCTCAACTGGGTGTCATGGTAGCTAAAACAATTTAATAGATTGAATAAACTAAAATAGTGAACATGGCATATGCAAAAGTTGGGCCCTCTTCCAGTTTTTTAATTCATACTTTTTGTCTAAATTTTTTAATTGATTTTTAAAAATGTCGCCATGCCGAAAAAAAGCTCTACAGCCAAAATATTGTGTAAATAAAAATCTAAAAATATATATTATAGACATTACAGAAAGAAGTCAGTGCAAGGGAGAAGGAGGCAAGGAAAGATAATATTGTTCTTAAAAATCATTATCTTTCTTCAAGATTTACTTCAGATGCTATTACCTATTTAAAATATTCCTTGTCTTGCTCTACTCTCTTCAACCACTAGCCATTCTGCTCACCTGCACTGACCCAGATATAGCCACATTCTGAACTGGAAACATACCGAGTTTTAAAGATTATCTCAGTTATTCAATTATCTGATTAAATGTATACTGAAAAAGAGCAAAAGAGGGAGAGCTATATATTCTCCAGTTCAGTATTAAAAATGTATTTCATGTGACAGGAAAACTGAATATATTTTCTCCAAACCTCTTAGAATCAAGGCCAAGCCATAGTGATTAATGTACTGCATTTAATGAAGTAGTGAGCTGTGGCTATTGCTTTTTTTCTTTTGTTAAACTGGAAGAAACCAATTTCCTTTTCAAGCAGTACACCTGCTTTTCAAACGTTCATTCAATTAACTGCCATCCAAAGTGGACAGTGTACTATAGTGTTTCTATATTTTGCTATGTATGCTTAATGTACTGGCAGCATAAGGGGTCAATAATGTACATAATTCTCTGTGAACAAAATGAAGAAACTGCATCCATTTAAAAAATAAAAATCCATGTCAGACTAAGGCATTAGTAATTTATGCTTCAAAGACCTAGATATAAGAACATCTTTTAAAAAATAAAGGTAAAAAGCATTTTAATGAACCCAAACTTCAGTAAAATATGCTAAAGGTCTTTTTGCAATGTATAGACAAATCAGTATGTTGAAAATGTCACATGGTGATGAATGTGGGTTTGGGGCAGCAGTTTAGTTCTATGTTTGTTGCAGTTTTGCATCTTACAGCCAGGGCATTTGTCATGTACAGTATGTTGCCTTTTTTCTCTATTTTGTGTGCATTTTCCTATCCTTTTAAGATTCTCCTGCCCTGAAGTACATACAGTATGGCAGGTGACAATCAACAAAGATTGAACAACAATTTCCTAGATACCCATCAATTACCACACAGTCAGAGGTGACACATTACATTGTGTAGAGGGGCTGAACAGGCTGAACCAGGCCTGGAAGGAGAGACAGATAGGAAAGACAAAGGACAAAAGGAAAAAGGGGCAATGCACTGTGAAACCTAGTAAACTGCATACACTTGGTTTCTCATGTAGCCTCCATTTGTTATGTCTGTCTGTTATGTCTTCTGTGATCATTTCATTACATTCCCATGCCTCATTAAAGTCCTGGAGTTCTGTCCAGAAAGGATGTACTGTATATAAACCTAAGCCAAAAGAGCTGGAATGACATAGAGCACTGCCTTTTTTCCCCTGTCCTGTATTTGTAGTGAAGAGTTGGCTAGGGGAACATATTGATTGAGACTGGTGGGACTGAAGAGAGGGTTATACAGATGCAGCCATTCAAATTGCACGGTACAAAACCGTACTGTGGGCAACTACGCGTGAGCCACCGCGCCGTACCACTGTACAGATGCATTCAAAACCGCATTATTTTGCGGTTCGCTTTACACAGTCTACCGCGAGTTACCGTAATAGTACAATTCTCGTATAGTACCGTAAGTAAAATAATAGTATCAGGAATTTCCGCAAGGTGGAGCTAATAAAGCTCAACCTCTCATGTTTGAGCTGTCGCCATCAAAGTCTTTAACGAAGATATTACTAATAGTGTTAATAATGAATGTCCTTGGACAAGCTGTAAACTCAAAGTATTGCCCTGGTCCACATTCTTTTTTTCATTGACCGTCTTTGTAAAAGTAACACCACAGCATTTCGCAATCATGCATTTGTTTCCAAATCATGCAAAGTACAGTAATTTTTGAGAATCTCCGATTCACCATGCCTTTCACAAGCTCACAAAAGAGATTGATTTAGGAACATAAACATATTACTGCATGCAAACTGTACTGTATACAGTATGTATATGTATATTTAGTGTCTTTACTGTGCCCGTTTAAGTATTGAAGATTTATATGGAATTTTACCACTGAAGAGAAATCTTAGTAACTGAGCATAAAAAGAATAGGAGCATACTGTAACGCGTGGGAAGGCCATAAACGATATTAATTTTGGAACATACATACAGTATATGGCTGGTCTCAGTACTTTAATGAAAACATACACACCAGTATTCCATTTCTCCCTAAACATTTTAAGCATCGAAGTCTTTAACTAACGTGATACCGGAGTCAACAAGCATACTTTTAGAATTTGATTAAAAGGGAATATAATATGGAATCATGGATCTAAAGAAATTAATAATGATATAATTATATTCATGTACCCCAACAGCCGGAGCAATGACTTTTTTTTAACAAACATTTCCTCGAAAAAATAAAACATTTCCTTGCGTCAGAGATTAAATAAAACTTCACTCGCACCAAACAAATTTATATTTCTAAATATCACAGCATGTTCATACTGTATGTCCAAAACGGTATTGCAGGGTGTAGGGTGCAAATCCACATGAGCCCAAAAGCCCTACATTAATATTGTGCATTCTCCTGGCACTGAGCAGTTTGCATCTCTCTCTCTGTGGGAGTGCTGGCTGTGCTGAATTTCACTCCACTGTCTGAGTTTCTGTGTCTACATTGTTTGTAAACAAACCGATTTCACAGGTTTTTTCAAAGTAGAACAGGGCAAGTCTTCCAATGAAAGACACACACTCCACCTTCCCCCACGGACACATGTTTTCTTAGAAAAACAGATTCACAATGCAAAGTTGTGTCAGTCTTCTGTGTAAAAAAAATCAGTTTGAACACCATGGGTGCTGTTTTTTAATACGCTGCTGAGTATAGTATATGAATTTTCCTGTTGTCAGCAGTATTGTGTATATAGTTTTATGAACAGGCTGCAAAAAGTAGAGGTCTTTAAAATTAGTCTGGGCAAACAATCAAAAACGTGATATAATGATGTGTTCCTGCTTAGACATCGCACGACTTTAAAAGCTAGAAAAAGAGGTTTCAATAGTTAATAACCACTTTTTATGTGCGAAAAATGGGTGATTTTCCATCCTCGTGATCAGCTTAGAATCACTGTGTATGCTGTAAGGTTTTTACTTCTTGATTAAATGTTTAAAATACACAAATTTCATAAAAACAACGCACATTTGGAATAGAAAAAATCATATTCTGTTGTCTTCCTGGTATGTAGAACAGATAGCAGGTCTTTTTTCCCCAATCTGAAAACAATGTGCCGCCCACTGTGCTGTGTCAGAGGGGGAGGTAGCACCGGGAAGGAGGAAGCGTGGAGCTCAGTATTGCACAATGGCTGTAAAGCACCAATTGCGTCTGCGTTCATAACATAGTGTTTAAAATTAATTAAATAACGTAAATCATTTTCTTTGACTTCTAAGTCCCTTAATTATCATTAAGCACAGGTTTCTTTTTTGATACCATTGTTAGACAAAGCAGGAACTTATTGTACTTTCTAATGACATTACACGTGGAAAGATTACAAATTGCAGATTTTAATCGTCTTTAATTTTGTTATACATTTTAAAGTTTCATCTATGCATAACCACAAAACTATTCTTGATTGTATTTCTGAATGCTATGTATAAAAAAACTTGCAGCTTACTCAAGGATTTTAAGATCATCAGGAGGAAGTGTATTACATGTCTCATGGTCTAACCCCATTTTCCCCATTTTGATTAAAATTTTAATGTATAATGATTAAAATGCTGTAATACACAGTTTAAATTTAAAAGTCTAAAGAGTATACAACTTAAATTCTTAATTGAATAAAGATTGTCCCTCAACAGTGATTGGGATTCGAAACCAAGTGTTTTCTGGTGACAGCTCAAATGCTGTGCATGAGAGGTTAAACTTTATTAGCTCCACCTGGAGGTTTTATAAGGTAATTCTGGATACTATTAACATAATCTAATTTGCATACGGTAGGCCACGGTATGATGTGAAATCGTTTGGATGCGACACTTTTGTAGTGTATTTGAATTGTACTGATCCATGAATGTGCTGCTGGTTCTGATGGGTTCAACAAACCTATTTGGGTAGAAGAGTCCTACAGTGGTTATCAAAAGTATTCAACCCCCTGGGCTTTTTTACATTTTTTACATTTTATTTATTCATAACGTATTTAACTGGAAGTTTTTGCCATGACTCATGACTAATTTTTGCCAAAAATGCCTCTACCAAGTATTGACTCAGAGGTTGTGAAAACTTATGCAATTAGTTTTTTTTTTATATTTATAATTAATTTAGGAGGATCTGTTGAATTTTTATTAGTATAGTATAGCTTCTGGGAAATACATTTTCCTGCATCAAAGTTTAACTAGTTAAGAGCGCCCTACATTACAAACTCCTAGCGTTTCATTTTGAGCTGAAGACCCTCACACATGAAGAACGCTGTGTTTTCTCCCTTCTCTTTTAAAGCTCAGATCAAAGATCAAACAGCAATATCTCACACACTGGGACTGATCTGTGATGTGGTTGAATGTGAATTGTGGTGCTCTTTTAGGCTAGCTGGGGTCTGTGTGGTTCGGGCCGGCAGGCTGTGCCGAAAAATAAATAGAACTGGTTTAACAACTCTTAAGCATACTGTAGTTTTTGTTAACACAACTTTATCAGTGAAAAGACCATGGGAACTTTTCCTCCCCCCTACATTCTCAGAGTAGAATAGGCGTATCTTCCAATGAAAGACAGTCCCCCTTCCCCCCACAGACAGACAGACAAATGTTTTCACTGCCTATTATTTGACTAGCTATTCAGAGGGAAAAGCGGTGACATCACCGCGTTGGCAAGCATGCTCTTTAGATACGAAATTCTGTATTCCCTGTTAATCAACGCCTTGCAGCAACTGTGCAACAAAATATACACTTAGCTCAACCAGACAGTTCATCCTGCTACCAACATTGAATAAAAAAAATCTTTAGATTTCTAAGTTTATGTCTTTATTAAGTGGTTTCATTAATGACAAAGGCTAAACTTTCTTGGAAAAATGTATTTTATGTGTTGCAAAAAACTGACTTGCCTTAACAAAATATATTTACAAATCCTTTCACCTGCTCCATTTCTAAAACTTTTTGCTCATGTGCATTTTTGCATTTTTTACACCTCTAGCACTTTAACATCCCTAATTTTCATTTGCCTCAATTTAAAACAAATCGTTTGCCCAGCCTAAGAGGGGGGGGGGGGGGTCTGCTCTCATTGACAGCTGACACTACTCCATACACTTAACTGAAAAATTAATTATACCAATGTAAACGTCAATTTTACAATTTGTAAATAATAAAAATGTAAAGTTCTCTAAAGCTTTCTCAGTCAAGTATGATAATTCACCCTGTGTAAGCATGCGGAGGCAGCAAAAGATCAGCTAAACAGGCAAGAAAACACTTTCGGAGAAAACAGTGTTTCAGGTGTGAAGAATGCAGATCACCCATTCAATTGCAGCCTTAACCTGTCCCCTGCCCCCGCTGCGATTAGAATATACGCAAAGGACTGAAATCTTTATAGTAGATGTGTTTCACAGACGTAAACATAGTACATAATTCAGGCTTTATTATCTCACACCTGGGATTCGATTAATTAGAAAAACATATTTTTTTGTAAAAACTGCACCAGGTGTTTGAACTTGTTTATATTAAAGTTATATCACTGGGCAGTGGTGGATGGTGCGCTGTTTTGTCAGTAACCTGCTAATCTGCTTAATAACTGTAGAAAACATGATTTTATTTCTGTAAGTTTAAAAATATTAAAGTGTTTCAAATGTTTAACTAAGAAGTAGTGTAGTCTGCAAAGGAACAAGTAATAGGTTTATTCCATGCTGAAAAGAGAAGAGAGAAAACGCAATGTTTTGGCTGTGAAGACTGACGCAGGGAGCAAGGAGCAGGGAGCAGTTTACACGAAAACGGGTGATCTCTCCCGACTGTACGCCTGTTTCGCAGTGAGCGGCTTTCCTAATCCCCACCCTGACTACTACCACTCCCATCCTGCCCCTTGCCGGGCACTCTTCGCCCGCAGCACCAGGCGAATGCACTACATTCATGTAGGGCTTTCTGGGTCACAAGGGTTTGCGCCCTACACTCTGTGGTACCGCTGTGTACATACAATCAAAAATGTGATATTTAGAAATATAAAAATGTCAATAGAGTGTCCATAGTATTTGCTATTTTAGTTTTTCAAAAAAATGTTTATTTGTTAAAAGGAAACTCATGGCGATAGCTGAATTTGTACACCCGACCTCAGGGTGATAAGTCCAGTCACATAAGCCATCACGCCACAGATGCAGTGACGTAACAAGCACTGAAACAGCCGTACACATATCAATGGAAAATCTTATACTACTGTTTGTACTACAGTACTTGAATATAATTATATTGTTATTGATTTCTTTAGATACGCAATTCCATATTATATTCCTTATTAATCAAATTCTAAAAGTATGCTTTTGTTTACTCCAATAACAAGCGTATTCGCAGAAAAGCTTACAAATATCACTTTTCTCATAAAGTATATAAACATACAGTAATATGGTCAGAAGGAGTACGAAAAAACGTTTCCGAAATAACCTCATGTTATTGCTGCTTAAAATGTTTTTGGAGAAATGGAATACTGGTGTGTATTTTTTCTTTAAACTACCAATACCAGCCATTTACAGTACAGTTTACATAATATGTTTATGTTCCTAAATAATATAGTTTATCACCTTCAGATGCTTTATGCTCCTCTTCTTTTTATGCTCAGCTACTAAAATTTCCCTTTAGTTGTAAAATTCCATATAAATATTCAATACTAAGCAGATTAAAATGTGTACAGTAAAGAGATTAAATTATTAAATCTTTTCACTACAGACCAATGCACCACGAGTGCCCCTGTCGGTCATTTTGGCCAGCCAATCACGTACAGCGGTATGACGTAGGTAGTTGCGTGCAGTATGGGTTTGTACCGGGCACTTTGAATAGCTGCATCTGTAGATAGAACTGGCAGTATTTCTTTATACATGAATAACTATGAACCTGAGGGCCTTTATTCCCAGTGCTTTGTACTGAAAATCTGCTTTTTCAGCATTTAAATGTTAATTGAGATTATCCAGACATACATAGATCTGTGACTGACAGGAAATAACCATGAAATTCAGACCCAAAGTTACAATGTCAAGAGGCCTGAAATATTGAACAGGTTCCACTGATGTCTATTAACATAGACATTCACAGTAGAGAAAAAAAAGTGAGAAGACTGAACCCTCTTTATTTTATAGAGAGCCCTTTATTAATTCTGAAACATTTATTAGTTCAATTTTAATATGTTGCTCTTCAGTTTATCACATGCTGTGATAATACATCCTTGAAAATACAGTATACATTTTGTACTGATCAGTTGCAGCTATTATACTGTATAAATGTTATCTGTTTATAACATTTTCAATATTCCTGATAGGTAGTACTGCTGTGGATATATATAGTATATATACTGGCATCAAATCTATAATATAAAAATATAATATCTTTACTAAACGTAATACAGTATACAGTATACTGTATTATTTTTCAATAACATTGCATTTGAACATAAATTCACCATAATGAGAGGTTGGTCAAATTTGTAGTGATTATAAGACAAACTGCAAACACAGTAGTTACTTCCATATCTCTATCAAGGCCTATGGATCAGAGAAGAGCAGAATATTTTTTTTTCGTGAATGTTAGGGGAAATTCCAGACCAGTGCTCCATTATGGTGTAAACAAGGACTGTGTAAGTAGCATCTTTCAGCAGAATAAATATTATAAATATGAAACAGGGGTACTGAAGAGGTAATCTATGAAAATGTGTGTCCTTTTCTGGACAATTAAGGGAAGCAATAAATACAGCCCACAGAAAAACTGCAAAAACAGTTCAGTTCAAAACATTACATCCTTATGACTTATTCATCTTTAGTTTGTTCAATATTTGATTTTCATATTTCTGCACGAACTGGCCTTATTTTGATATCAACTAGATCAGTAGGCACAACTGTGACATATTTAGCAGTTATAACTTTAATTAAATAGTAATTTCAAATTTGCCTTTGTTGCTGTATTGTATCAACTTTAGTGCAAGCTTTTCTACAAAAATTGAAAAAAACATTCTGGGTTAGGTTTTCATTCCTTGCAATGTTATATTTCTAACATTGGTAATTCTAATGGACTTTTAAAAGTAATATCACATTGTCATATTTGTTTTGTATTTCTGCTTCTGAGAAGTCATCATTGTACAAATGATACATATGTTTTTTTATCAAAACGTTTCGTACATATCCATTTAAACAATCTTGATATCTCTTAAATTTGCTTTCTGACTTTTAGTGTACAGGATAATATTTTCTACATGCAAATAATAATACTTTTAAATAATCTCAATTACTTTTAATTTTACATTTGCTATTAGCTATTTGCTTTTTTACTTTATTGCCAAAATTGACTTATGAAGATATGAGCACTTTAAAAACTTCAACACAATCTTGAGTAAGAATCACTCTCCTTTGTCATTTATTTCCTTTAAAATTGGCACTTTTGGCCTGCCCAAAAGGAAAATTTGCAATCTGTACTGTTTCTTTTCGGTTCTTATAGTTCTGTGCCCCCAAAAGATACAAATGATATGATTAAACAATATTCCCAATACAGAAAGGGAGCAAGGGAGCACTTCTTAAAGGTCTTTCTTCTCTGACATACAGATATGTATCTGTTAAACCAGGTTGAATGATGTAAAGAAAGGAATTAGTTGCCATTATGATAGTATAGTGATATGAAAACACTTTCCACTTTAGATCTCCTACTCTCTTCTCTGGAGTGCTAGTGTACTGTATATACAGTATTTTCTTCCATTCAGGAGTTACAAAGATCCCAGATCTTCTTCCCAGTGTGTGCCAAATCCTAAAGAAAATCATAAAACTTGATCTTTATACAAAGTCTAAAACAGTCTTTTTTCTCTTATGGTTCTAAATGGTGAAAATAAACCTTCATCAACCTTCAAACCTAAATCTTCAAACTGAAAACCTCTAACACTGGGGGTTCTCAACTAGATCTGACAGTCTCTGTGAAGAAAAACAACAAAACAATCCTTCTCCTGACAAGGTAGATCATATCTGCATTTAAAAACCTTCTAATGAACATGACAGATCTTATACCCAGTTGAGAAGCTGGTAAAGCTACTTTCGTTCGCTTCTATTAGCTGAACTATTTTAGAAACCCCTTTGGACAGTAAAACACTATCACATAACTGTTACAACCTATAATTGGACAAAGCAGGGTATGACTATACTTTAGGCAGTTCAGTAGGTAAACAAAAGAAAAGGTTAATGAATTCACCTAAAAGTGTTTTAGTAATTTTACAATTTAGTCTTCAAAGCAACCTAATAAAAAACAGGCACACTGGATAAATTATGATCTTTTGTAGTTATCAGAAACACATTCCTGTCACAAGGTAGGTTTCTGACCCTACAAAACAAAAACAGGCCATATTTCTCCAGGGAATGGGTTCCTTTGTATACTGGAGCAGAAATTGGAATCTTCTTCCTCAGATAAATACCTCAGATAAAAACCCTTCCTGTTTATTTTAGCGCATCCCTTTCCCCTAAAACACTTCTGTATTTCCTTAAGAAGACATAATGTAAAAGCAAGACATCAGTTTGTGCCATAACGTAGAGGTGACCAAGTTATTAATAACCAAGACCCAATGTCTGATAGACAGTTTAGTGAGCAGCCAGTGCCAGCTCTGCAGTCCGCCTTGGACTTGCCCCAACACTTCTTCCTAGTTCTACATTCTACATCTTCCTACTGTAAATATACTCCCAGGTATCTAAACACCTGTCTGTTCCACTGCAATCCTCCAGGTAGGCCTGGGCTTTTACTATTGTTTGACTTCCATTTTAGAAATGCATTTCATTTAAACCAGTGAATCTTTTTAGAAGATACTCTTTCAAAAGCCTCCAGACACTTAGTTAGGACATGAATATCACCTTTGTTCATTGCAATCAGGAATATACAAGTATCATCTACATACGGCACCACTTGGACTGGTCTTGTGAGTGCATTGGGCCTTATAGCAATAGATACAGTTAATTTATCAGGATCTCAATAGAGAAAAAGTACAACAATCCAGAGGAATCTTATGCAAACATCTACTTGTAACACTATATTTTCTTCAAGAGAATAAGATGACCCTAAAGAAACAATTACTCATTGTAATGTAATACAATCACTTAAGTCATGTGGGTATAGTGTATGCCACATATACAGTGTAGTATATGACGTATAGTTTTACAGCCACAAGAAGATGCTAATTATATGTTTTCTTGGGCAGGGGGACAAGTAAAAAAGGGTAGAAAAAAGTGCTCATTGGGCACGACAGAAGAATTTTATCACCTGCTGGTCTCCCCCGTGTGACACCTGTCTACTATCCATTATCTCTCACATCCATTTTCTAAATATGCTAATTTATCATTTCAAAAGCATTCCAAGCACACAGTCTTGTCACAGTTCTGTCACAGGTCGTAGTAAACATTTTAAGTTTTGTCTAAAGAAATGTGATAAGATTTATTGTTTTGTTGCATTGTTTAGTTTACCTACTACTATAAATATGATTAACAGTCATAATTTTGGAGCCGGTTTTTGCTTGGGAAACTATTTTGGAGTACATTCACCGGGGTATGGTACCCATAGTGGTATGAAAATATGGGCACTGTTTATCATGTTACTACTTCAGTGTCACATCAATCCATGTCAATAAGGGCTTGCATACTGTACATGCAGTGGTGTGAATAATAGCTTACCCAAGTGCTGTATTTGTCATCTTAAATTGTGTTGTATGAGGTTTGTTATACAGTATATGTTGCATGAGTATATTTACTCAAACATAGGTTCTCCATTTAAGGTTACAGGAAATATTGTTAAAGGAAATATTTTTGCACAGATGTTCATGGAAACCCAATATACATATTACCTCTGCAACAGAAAAAAAGTTTGAACAACATCTTGTTACTCTGTAAAAATACTGTAACATGCTGATTTTTAAGCCCACTTCCTATTGACCTTTTTTTTCTTTTTGTGAAGGACATGAATGTGATATTCTCAAACACACCGATCTCCTTCTTCTCTGTACCTGTTTGGCTTTTTTTGCATGATATTTTTTTACTTTAGCTTTTTTTATTAGGCAATAATGTATTTGATCTACTGTTTAAATGTTTCAGTTACAGACAACATGATCCATAAACATCAACCAAATAGGGCATTATCCCTTACCATGATTACTTTTAATAATATTGGCCAAAGACATTTACTTTGTCCCTCCTCAAAACACCACTCTCTCCCTTTAATCTCCTCTACTAAAATCACTTCTGACTCAATGTCATCCAAATCAAGAGTTGGTGAGCGAAGAAGATGAAATATATTTAAATGCATTTGAATATATTAAAATTAGCTGTGTGGCAGACATCATCAGAATGCAATATTTTTTACAGACACAAATAAAAAACTTGCTTCAAAGGTAAAAGAGTCTACTTCATAAGTATGTTAAGTCTTTTTAAGAACTTCATTGCTTGTTTTACACATTTGATGTGGGTTATATAAAATTCCTTGGGTGCATTTCACTTGAATGTTAGTTATCAATTGGGTGTAGTTTAAACAATTGGTTATTATTTTATTATCATTTGTTGTAACTGAAAGGTTTAAGCTAAAATAATGGAAAGCATATCTGTTGTTTGTAGAAGAACAGTATTCTATTTAAACCTGTTGTTACGCCACGCCCCTGGAGGACTCGTGATTCCACCTCCCATTCCAACACAATTCCCAATTAGCCCATTTACCCCAGCCTATTTAATGCTGCTTCACATTCCCTTGTGCTCAGTATTAGGGTTCTTCCTGGCTAGAGCTACTTTGATTCTCGCGATTACTTACTACTTGGTTTTTGGTTTCCTGATCCTTGTTTGTTCTCCGACTACGTCTCCTGGTTTTTGGTTCTGTTACTTTGATTCTTGTTCTAGTTTTGACTCTCGGCTTCCTCATGGCTTACGGCTTCGTTTCTGGTTTTGGTACTTTTGCATCGGCTTGTCTACCTTCGGCTTTCGGACCTCGGATTGTTCTATCGACTACACCTTTGGAGATCACCCTGGCGTTCTGCATAGGGTCCTCACTACTAATTCCTAACACCTTGGTTCAGACATGTAGAACCATTTACTGTATACTGGTGTCCTTTCAAGGTAGTCATAAAATTGTGATTGGTCACATCTATTTGATTGCAGAATGCAAACATTCAATGAAATGAATGCATTGGTTTTTAGTGCAGAGTATTATATGCAGATAGCAAAAACAAAACTACACCTTTAAGTAGAAAAACTGATATTGAAGAAGTTATCTTGTCTATATTGACACCACTTTAAACTTATATACAATGAAACATAGAGTATGGTACCCTCAAGTATTGTGACAGCAGTGAAAATTTAATTTCACTGGGCACCAGGTTTAATTCCAAATGTGAGGTGCTATCTGCATGGGGTTCTCCTAATTTTCACACGGGTTTCCTCCACAGTCCAAAGACATACTGGTAAGTTAAATTTCTCCTGTCATAATTGGCCCTGCTGTGAGTGTATTCATGTCAGTGTTTATATCTGTATAATATATATAATATCTATATACTGTGCAACAGACTGGTATCCTGTCTGGGGTGTACCCATTGCTTGCAGAGATAGACTCTGGCCCCCACGACCCTGTATAGGATACATTTGTTAGAAGATAGATGGATATAATGACGGTGTAAATGGTTTTGTAAGTTTGTCAGTTTGTTCATTGTGGCAAAATTTCTCATTTAAAAAAATGCATTCAAGATTCTTATATAATTTAGAATTAAAAATACTTTGAACGTCTTTGATTTGACAGACATCATAAAGCATGGGTAAATCAAGAATCAACTAGTCAATATTTCTGACTTCACATAGTATCCCTGCAATTATAACTGTCAGATTTAAAGAAAAGCCATTAAAAATTGACATGTGCAATTTTGTTTCAAAGATTAAGAGTCTGTCGCTCATGTTGAAATTGATGCTGTTTCAGGATTTCTAGTCTGACTGCTGTTTGACAAAGTAAGCACCACACACATTTGGATTGGATCTGTCATGACCCTTTTGTAACTTGAGTTACATATTTCTGCAAATATTACCATTGCTGAAGACCCAAGTACACATTTTTGATTGATGTCTCAATCGATACCTATAAGGATATGAAATCCAATCATTTAGGCACCCTTACTTTGTCCACAATGACCCAACTGAGATTACACTGCTTTCCAGTTGTTTGTGAATTTACTATACAACCTTTCATCAGTTTTTTATAATGTTTGGAGGATATAAGGGATTTGAGTAGCATGTTGCATAGAGATACAGATTAAGGTGCTTTTATTTTAAATACGTAGGCTTATATAATAAATATACTAGATTATACAGTTAAAAAAATTCAATATGATTTGCTCCAAATAATGAAAACAAAAATTAACTGTATCAGCCCTATACAGCTAAGTTAACACTTGAAATATTTACCCCAATTAAATTTCAAATGTTAACAAATCTTTGTATTTTATACCTAATATTGTATGTTAAATAGACAATCATTCAGCAATATTAAGCACTGATATTCTAAATAAGATGTTCATATGTAAGAAATATATTATTATTGTGTATTAATAAAATCAATTATTGTAGAAGTTGTTCCATTTTCAAAACTGATTCTGTAGTATTGATAACAGAAAAAATGAAGAAAAATAAAAACAACGGTATGACAGAGTGAAATGACTCAACTCCTATGGTGGCTCCACATACTTTATCTGACTTTATTTAAATTTCTTCGATTTGTAGTTATATGTGTGGAGCAGGTTTGGATCCTCTGGTGGGAAATCGATACCTGTAAAACAAGAGAACAAAAGAACCTAACTGCTAACTGCAGGTGAAACTGGAGCTGCACGGGGACATGAATTCAATGCATTCACTCATGTGTTTTGTGACAGCATTGGAACTATGTTATTTAAGGAAGAGAAGTCAAGGCGAATTACTGGTTTTAACATTAAAATACAGTAAGTGTTTGAAAAAGATGTTTCTAAATTAAGTGCTTTTTTCCTGGGCTATATGATGGTTTAGCTGTTCAGTAATTAGCACGCAGTACATGCTGTATGGTTGCATGGCGGATGGGTGTTAGCACACAGCTTGAGTCCTCTTGTATGAGCTAAACTTGATTATTTAGACTCGGAAGCTCTGTTAGTAGAGGTATTCTTGGCCCATAAACTTTTACTCTCTCAATAAAGCTATTTTTCTGAAAGGAATTTAATTCAGGCCCTATTTGGTCCTTTTTCCTGAAGTTATTAACAAAATTGTTCTTTTTTCTATAACCTTTTAAGACTGAATCAGTTTTTTTTTATCTCTGTACTGTTCTGTTCTCAGCTCTTTTTATGTTCTCTGTTCCAGTTTTGACCTCAGATTGGCAAATAATGCACTTTCTACTGTTTAAGAATCTAATAATTTACACCAGAAACTTCTACCACTGAAGCTTCCATAATAAGTGCTGCTGTTTTTTTATATTCAATTTATCAGTACTTAAGGATGACAAGTTGTAAAAGATAATATAAATAAGCAGTGGTTCACACTAGGAATCCACACTTCAATATTCAAACTCCTCCTGTCTCCTCTTTCTTTTGGTCTGACTTTCTTTGAAGTATGCTTCTCAAAGCGCTTTACAGGATAACAACAACAATAACAACAACAATTTACAAGTTCTGGGAGGAAAAATATGGTCAAAATTAATAATAATAATAAACTTTATTTTATATAGCCCCTTTAAAAGTAGCTCCTCAAAGCGCTTTACAGGATAACAACCAATGAAACAACAGTGGTTGGGGGTTGAAAATACCTGTAAAACCGGTTTAATTCGTCACTGCCAGCACTCCCTCAGAGAGTGATGAAAACCGTGCAGCGTCAGGTGAATGCACATTAATATGTTGGGCTTTTGGGTTCTGGTGGATTTGCCCCCTTACAGTTCAACCTGTGATACCGCTGTGTACTGTACATACAGTACTAACAACTGTTATTTTGAAATATAAAAAATGTCAATACACTTTAGGAGAAATTGAGTACTGGTGTGTAATTTTTCTTTAAAATACCAATAACAGCAACATACAGTTTACATAATATGTTTATGTTCCTAAATTAATATAGTTTATGACCTTTATGACCTTCGTTATGCTCCTCTGCGTTTTATGCTAAGCTACTAAAATTTCCCTTTAGTGGTAAAATTCCACATTAATATTCAATACTAAGCGGATTAAAATGTGCACAGTAAAGAGATTAAATGATTAAATCTTTTCACTAACGACCAATACACCACATTATTTTCCGTGTCGCATTAACATTTGAAGTGTCAAAAGAAGCGATACACACCCTGTCTTATCTATAACTCTTCAGTTTACAGAAAAATTCCGCCAGAGCCTCACAACATTGTCCAATAATACTCTTCTCGTGTCTAATTTTTAGTTAAGCAGGATTTGAGCTACAGACCATAACAGACCAAAAAACAGAATCTACCTGCGATTCGGGTGTTAATAAAACATGTTTACAAAGAAAGTGAAATACAGTAATGCTACCAGCTATATAGATACATAGATTTAGAAATTTAGATCCTTAAATTAATATCATGATTAATTTATTTAGATACGTGCTTATACATACTACAGATAATTCCGGTCCTGGAATCTGACTGGCTGACACCCTTCTGAAGCGGTACCATAATCTCTGGTATACGGACACCCCAGAAATTTGACTTTTTACTGTGTGATAAATTCTAAAGACGTACTGTAGATAAAAAAGCTTGGATTCTCATGTATCTGGTACAAGTATCTTTTAAAACAGTCTTTGTTGTGCTCTTGAGGATTCTTGTGATATTTTGATCTCTGGTTGAATGATAAGTGTCACAGTTTAAATAATTTTCATTGTTAGAAATTATGAAAGGCTCTGTTAAAAGCAAGGGAGTTTTTATGTCTGTTATACTAAAAGAGAATGACCGACGAACTAGAGATTGGACAGTTTTTCAGTGCTTGTACAATCGATGGAAATGTTCAAATAAATGTGCTAAAGAAATAAACAAAAAAAGTAATTTATTCCTTTATCACATTGGCTAGCTAATGTCCTGTCCTTGTTAGTTAGATCAACTAAATGCTGTGTTGTTACTTTTAGTCAATGAAAAAATAAAGTCTTTTAATTTAAAATGACGGTTACAAATAATGTGGACCAGTGTAATACTTTGAGTTTACAGCTTGTCCAAGGTCAATCATTATTAATAATATGAGTAATATCTTTGGTAAAGGCTTTGATGCATAAAATATTTCTGCATAATTAAAATATTTATGATAAAGGTAGGTTGTGTACTTTTGCCCAACTGAGCAATCTTGTTTTCATAAAATATACCAACTTTTTAATGACTGATGATTAACATGCTGTAATACGCAGTTTAAATACCGCATAGAAAATGGAGCTCGCCACAACTGACTGATAGAACATATCTAGCATCTTACTACTGTGGTGTCTCCGGGGGAAAGTTTACATAAATGAGAAAATTACTCACACCACACTTTTCTTTCCTATTTTTCGTGGAGTTTTTCCCGTCCAAATATCTTCAAAATCCAGTCCGTATTTCGTTCTCTTAATCCTGATCTGATCCGAGTTCCAAAATCCATAATAACACCAATCCGCGCCGTATCCTATACACAACCCAATCCACGATCCACAAAAACCAGAAGTCGTATCTCCTTTCAGTAGTCCGTTATTCTTTAATCCGATCTTTAACACAATCCTATTTTCCTCTCTCTCCTCCAAACCGCATTCACCTTACCGGCTTCCGCCCTGTTCAATGCCTCCGGGGCATTTATATTTCAGTTCCTGATGAGGCTCAGCTGTGTCTCGTTGTTTCTCAGGGTAGACCCTTTCCATATATGGGTCAGCTGGTTCTTCTTGGTGGACATTTTGCTCAGGTCTATATTGAGTATATTAAGTAGCTCATTCCAAAAATACCTGTTATGAATGACCCTTCCCCTGGTCATTTTTACAATGTATTACACTACATACATTGAAGGGCCTGAGCCTCCTCAAGAAGTAAAGTCTGCACTGACCCTTCTTGTAGATGGTCTTAGACCATTCCAGTCTATCGTCTGCGCACTCCCAGGTACTTGTATGAGTCCACTATCTCTACGCCATTCCCATGGATGTAGACAGGAGTAGGTTGGATCCTTTTCCTCCTGAAATTTATCACCAGCTCCTTCGTCTTTTCTACATTCAATTGCAGGCGGTTCTACCCACAACACTCCACAAAGCTGTTGACCAGTCCTCTGTACTCTTCCTACTGCCCACCCTTGATACATCCCACAATTGCAGAGTTGTCTGAGAACTTCTGCAGGTGGCACGACTTTGAGTTGTATTTAAAGTCTGAAGTATTGAGGGTGAAGAGGAACAGAGAAAAAACTGTCCCCTGTGGAGCCCCTGTGTTGCTCACTACCTGTTCAGACACACAGTTCCGAAAGTCTCATAGACTGTGTTCTGCCTTTCAGATAGTCAGTGATCCATGAGATCATGGAGGCACCGACTTGCATCTTCTCCAGCTTTCTCCTTAGCAGTAAGGGCTGGATAGTATTGAAGGCACTGGAGAAGTCTAAAAACATAATACTCACAGTGTTGCCAGCCTTTTCCAGGTGGGAGTCCGTCCATTGCAGTATGAAGATGATTGCATCCTCCACACCAACACTGGGCTGGTAGGCGAACTGTAGGGTGTCCGGTAATGAACTGACCAGGGGTATCAGGTGGGACAAGACCAGCCTCTCCAGTGTCTTGGTGACGTGAGAAGTCAGTGCAACTGGTCTGTTGTCATTGAGGACAGAGGGGCACCCTTTCTTTGGTACCGGGACCAGGCATGATGTCTTCCAGAGCACAGGGACTCTCTGCAAGCGCAGGCTAAGGTTGAACAGTCGCTGGAGCACTCTGTTCAGCTGATCAGCACAAGCCCACAGAACTCTGGGACAGCCGATATCTGGTCCTGTAGCCTTACCCTGCTGCAGCCTCTTCAACTCCCACTTTTCACCTGGTCAGCCGTGATGGCCAGCCTGGCCTGGGGGATGGTGCTCATAGCGCTGTCAGTGCTGCTGGTGTTAATGGCGGAGGTGTTGGAGAGTGGCAGCTGTGGGGGATGGGGGGGGGGGGGTGAGTAGCTGTTGGGGGTTGTAACTGTAGGCATAGAAGAGTGTCAAAGTTTATTGTTGTTACCTTCATCAGAACTATCTTCCAACACACATTTAAACTTGCTAATCTTTTTTTTCTTGCTTCTACTTGGAAAACATGTTTCAGATTCTGTGATTTTCCTGGTTCCTGTATATTGTGATTCAGAATTTAAATCAGAAAGAAGAATGCTGATAAGGAAGTGATTAGCTTTGGAATTTAAGATAATTAGTTCATGTTTCTTTTTTACTTTAGTTGCTTTGTTTTTTAAGACAAGTTTCCTGTATGTATTTAAAAAACATTGATTTTGCCCTTGAGCTTGTCTTATGCTGTTTGGGAATGCTAATTATCAATACATTTCAATGTGTCCTTCCTTGTAGCTATAGAGCTTCTCTTAACTTACAATCTTGTTTAGATAATTTATAAGAAATTAGTTAAAATATTAAGTGTTGTTTTACATGTGAATTAGGGTATTGACAAAAAAATGAACTATATTCTTGGAATCTTCAATGTCAAGCAACATCTTAAGAAAGACAACTCAAAGATGACGTGTTTGGTTTTCAAAATTACAATAATGACTCTAAACACACAGGTACATTTAATTTAATTTATTAAAAACTGAAAAATAAGTAAATTTTAAATTTTAAATCTATGCACTGTTTTTTTTTTCTCCAACCTCACCGCACAGACAGGCATTTGGAATGTGTCTGGCAAAAAATAAAGCTAATGTAAGAATGGTCTAGGAGATTAATAGAATTGTGTTGACATTGTTTGCTGTCAACTGTTCTAAAAAAGTTGAACTATGTTTTCATCTTGTAGCTCTCTTTTATGAATATCTGCAGCACTTTATTTTTAATGAAAATAATATTAGTTGTGATTAAACCATGTGTCTACTGAAGAATTGTGCTACAGCCTTATACCTTCTAGGAAATCCATTACACTGAATTTATTTTTGTTTATCTTAACAGAAAACCTTTTACTTTTTTGTATTGCATTAACAAGGTATCACAAAGCTATTCACAGGAAATACTTGAGGAAAGAACTAAAGTCACTGAAGTGTGACACATTTCTTTCAGCTGAGCATTAATAGCTTCGACACCAGGAAAACCATCTTCTTATAACGGTTTTTCTAGAGCGATTGAATATAGTACAAGGAAGAAGAAAACAGTAATTCAGACGACAGTCAGGAAAGGCATGCTTACCAACTTATGCAATTAACAGTATGTACAATACATACAAGTTTATTTTTTAGTCTTTCTGTGGGAGAAAGCATGTGTATGTAGAGTCAAGAAATACTGCTTAATTTTGTAGCATTTCACCCATAACATTCACACAATTACTCACACAACGGCCCAGGTAAAATGTGAAGCAGTTATAGGCCATTATTGTTGTCAGTTAAATTATATGCTGTGAATGTTGTACTCTTCCTGGCTCTTCCCTGCACCTTCAGTGCACCTCACATTTAAGTAAGCAGTTAATTTGATGGTCTGAAGTGGTAGTGATTACGGTTGTGTTTTCCTTTTGCTGGGTTATTCTTTAGTGTGTTTAGCATATGTATGCACAAAATGCAAAACTGTTTTTTTATTTTTTAAATGCCCAATACAGTCTGTTGCATTTTGTACACATTATTTATTACGTATGGCATATAAGTACAGTAGATTGCTCCAAGATAGAATGCTAAAATATAAAAGTTAAATCAGACTCTTACTTTTGATTCTTTGTGTATTGGTTCTGACTCTAGCTCATGATACAATGGAAAGACACTTGTCATAAGAGTCAGCCTGCATTTGAATCAGTCTTCTGAACCTTGTCACCTCTGATTTAATGCTAAGATCTTCTCCATCAGGTCAACAATATCAGTTTTCTCTCTGTGATCCTGCCAACATTGCATCAGCCTGAAAATACAGAGAAATGACATTTCCAAGCTGTTGTGTGGAGTAACATGATAGCCTCCACTTTCCATATGTGGTCACCTTTGATTTAATCATGTTGAACCTGGTCAGTGAAATGCATCTTCTCATTTCACTGTGACATATGCAGCTTTCCTGCCATATTGCAAATGCTGAGAAATGACATTTCAAAACTGCTGTGATAAGACGTGTTTTAGCCTTCAGCTCAGGTATGCTGTTTGTCTGTGATACACCAAAGGGCTTGTGACATCCACAGAAAGAATTCTTACCTTGACAATGCCTACTTCAATGCTCTACATTTGTCTTGGTTGTTTATCCAATGTCAAAATCAATAAAAAAACATGTATTTACCTTTCTTCTCTTTCATGGAATTGTAAGTGAATATTAGGAAATGTTTTAATCCCTAATAATATTAAAAATAAAATTAATCCCCTTGCCTTTTCTTAATTATATCTATTTAAGAATTCTAAAAACATATATAAACAATCATTGTTTCCTTCAAATGTGTGACAATAAGTATTATTAGGTAGTATATGCATTAGGTAGTAACTTAATAATGAGCTGCCCCTTTAGTACTAGAGGAAAAGTACTTCAATGGACAATTCCAGTCTTTTAATTCTTAGGACTGGAAATCTTTTGCATCACTCAGTATCATCACTTTGGACTTTTCAAGAGTGTAATTCTGTCAGTCATTCACTGTGCTTTTAATTTATAATAAAAAGAGTACAGCTGAAAGTGTGCTTCAA
Source organism: Lepisosteus oculatus (assembly GCF_040954835.1). Lineage (NCBI taxonomy): Eukaryota > Metazoa > Chordata > Actinopteri > Semionotiformes > Lepisosteidae > Lepisosteus > Lepisosteus oculatus. The sequence continues at coordinate 38,750,904 of NC_090696.1, read as the reverse complement.
TACACCCACAGTGATATCCATATGGGCCACTGCTAGCTCCATCATCCCCAAAGTCACTCTTATAAAATTGCTGCTTTTATCATAATGCTGAGGCTTCTTGTCAGAATTTTCCTGTTGCTTAAAGGGCCAGTTTTCATGTCTGCATAAAAGGGAACAAACCAGCCAAATTTAGAACATCTACAAGGATAATGAACATTGGCATCTTAAATTAAAGAATTAAGTTGTATTTTTCCCATACGATCTGGTGATGAAAATGTTAACATCCTTTGAAACATTAAAATATTTTAAATAGTTTGAGTTTATTATGCTTCATTTTAATTGTGCTTGTTGGCAGTTGATGCAGATTAAAATCTGTGCATTACTCCAGGCACTGTAAGATCAGTATGATGCTTTTATTGAAGTGACAAGTTGCTCGCTGGAGGGAAAATTTTGATACAAACTCTTTTTGTAAATTGACAACTGTAAAAGGTAGCACAAATATTGCTATAATGAGACCCAGCTCAACTTTTGAATGTCCTTCATATAGGACTTTAGGGTTGGAGCATTCAATACCATGGTTTAGTCAGCTACTAGGCAGTAGAATGTTTATGAGGCAGAGGCTGCTGCAGGACTAATGAATAAATATAAAGTTTGAATAATAAAAGGGGGCTTAAATATAGCATATTACAGTAAAGCAAGTAAAACAATGTCACATTCATTTTAGTTCTTTTTAAATCATTTCACAATCCTTTGTACTTTAGCAGTAAATAAGGACGCCTCAAAATGCTTCATTTAAATGTTAAGTTAAAGCTGAGAAATTAAGATCAAAAGTGTATTTTAGTTGTGTTTATTTAATTCATTTTTCTGTCCCCTGTATGAAATTTTAAACTTTATGTTCAGATCCACAGTGTTAAAAAGTCTGAAACACATCAGAAGCTGAAATTTTGAAACCTTCAAGAAAGGAGATTTTCCTATCACTGCAAGAGGGTAAGGCATGGATTGTGATACTGATTTGTATCACATTCTGATCTTAAATCATTCTAAGGTTTTAAGAATAAATACTCATTATGAACCAAGTTCCTCAAAATGGAAAAATAAACCTGGTGAAATTAACTTAGTAAAAAGCTTACGATAATGCCAATACATTGATGAATTGGATAGAGTAGTAGTTTACTTTCTTTAGTAAGAGAAAATATTTTTTTTCCCTTTATGGATAAAACATTTGGATTAATCAAATATAACCTAATGTAGCAAATCCAACTGAGATCAGGAGGTACTGTTTTACTCAAAGATGGTTTGAATTTGGAATAAGCTATCTGTTCCTGTTCTTAAAGCTATCAGGCTAGCTTCTTTCAAGAAACTCTCGATGAGATTTCTTAGTTACTAGCAATCAAAAGAGCTAAATGAGCTTAATACCCTGTGCAATTTGCATTTCATCAATACATGTTATGGATGCTCATTGTCTTTAAAATGCCAAATGAATAAAATATCCACTTGTCCTTTTTGTGCTGAAATACATTCTGAAATATTGTATGTTTAGAAATCAACATATTATGGAATATGGAGTAAACTGAGACCTTTCGCTTATTTATATAATCATGGCCTAGACAATGGGACAAGTGATGCTCCACATTACTATAAACAAGAACCTTTTCTTGTTATGTCACTTAGGAGCCTCTCAAATCCTTACACCCTATCTTTCACAGTAGTAGCGTGTCTCTAATTCTTCAGTATTTGTCAAAACACAATCTATAGGCTCATAATCACAGGCTTTAAAAATCAGGACCCAATTAAAGGTCCTTGTGACAGACAGGTTCCACCTCTACTGGATTGTAATGGACCTGACTGCATAAAATCTTGAATGGACCTGACTGCACAAACTTTTTCTCACACTCCTTGCTTGTCTGTCATTTTTTGCTATTTTCTCTAAGTTGTACTTTCATTTACACTCTACAGATGCAGCCATCTAAAATGTGCATGTAATTGTATTGGCATCATCTAATCTGTTGGACTACTTCTTTAAATCCACTTAATATTGAAAATTAATATGGGATCATGTAATTAATATTGTTAATTAATATTAATTAATTAATATTGTTTCTCTTTGCTGTTTCTTACCCAGTCAAGTAATCAGCTAGTTTGTTTATTGTCAGTTTAGGGTTATGCAGCATTCCACCTTATGTTGTATTTGTGGGCATGTGTGAGGGTACAGATGTAGCTATTCAAAGTGCGCGGTACAGACAGGTACCAGATGTAATTGGCTACGGTGTCCCGCATTGTGACACACGATGACACGCGGTACCGCGGTATGTTATTGTTTGACCAACAGGGGCACTAGTGGTCCGTTGGTCTGTCATAGAAAGATTTACAGTAAACGTCTTTACTGTGCCCGTTGTAGTTTTGAATATTTATATGGAATTTTACCACTGAAGGGAAATCGTAGTACCTGAGCATAAAAAGAATAGGAGCATAACGCATGTGAAGGCCATAAATGATATTAATTTTGGAACATAAACATACAGTATTACAGTATATGGCTGGTCTCAGTACTTTAAAGAAAAAATACACACCAGTATTCCATTTCTCCCTTAACATTTTAAGCATCGAAGTCTTTAACTAACATGTGAAATAGCGTGTAAAAAAGTGGTAGTTTTAAGCTTTTCTCCTAATATAATATGGAGTCGCGTATCTAAAGAAATTAATAACGATATAATTATATTCGTGTACTGCGACATGGCTGTGTAGGGCTGTTTTGCCTCTGTTCATGTGACTTCCCCAGCAGCCCACTGTTCTACGTGCCGCACTAGTAACTCACAGGTTGTGTGTTCAAATCCGAAATTTATTTAAACTACGACACTTATCATTCAACCAGAGCTTGAAATATCACAAGGATCCTCAAGAGCACAACAAAGACTGTTTTAAAAGTATACTAGTGACAAACTAGTATACTTTAGATCTTTTTTTCTGAACCGGGGAAAATCTGATCATGTTTCTCTATAACAATAATAAAAAACATTATTTTACATATCACCTTTATGTGATATCACCTTAAGGACAGCACATACAAGGGTTAAGTGCTAAATGGACCACGCAAAGAAATTTAAAACAGTCTTCTTTAGGTGTGAGGGCAGGAGTGGATCGCAGAAGGCATAATCAGCAAATTAGGAAAACAAAGAACAGGACAGGTGAGACGTTTATCCAGAGAGCGAGTGATCAGAAAAAGGAACAGCTGTTACGCCCAGGTTTTATGCTCTCTCTCTGCTGGTATTAACTTTGTAATCTGTGGTTTACATCTACTGTATTGCTTTGAGATGCCACTTTTAAAGTTGATATGTAAAATAAAGTTTTTTATTATTGTTATAGAGAAGCATGATCAGATTTTCCTTGGTTCAGAAAAAAGATGATTAAAATCTGTAATCTTTCCACTTGTATGTCATCGGAAAATCCAAGAAGTTTCTGCTTTGTGTAAGGATGGTATCAAAAAGTAATCTAAGTGGTGAGAAAGCTGTGCTCCTCAAAGCGCTTTACAGGATAAAAACAACAGCAATAGTGTTAAGCTGGGCAAACAATTTTTTTATAGAAATACAAAATGAGATATAATGCTTTTCACAAAAATGGTGAAAATAACATGTTTAACCTAGGAATGCTATATGACAGGGTGTTATATTTCAAGTGTATACAGTGATGTGGAATTTTATTGAAGAAGATCAAGGAGAGGTATTCTCATTCACTCAGTAAGGTCTTTATTCATATTGCAATATGGGAAAAAGCCATCACCCATCTGTGCAGAGAAATGAAAGCTGATTCAAAAGCAAGCAGGGAGAGCCCTTGTTTTTTTAAGCTGATGCAACACTTCAAGGACAGGCAAAGCAGTAATTTTCCATTACTTATAGGTTTTTGCTTTAAGCAAAGAAGAGCAGTTATTCAGATAGTTTCTCATACTCCCTTCTTCAAGCAGCAGAGATAAACTTTATTAAAACATCCAATCCCCTTGACGAGTTGGGTGCTATCACACTTTGTTCTAAGTATCCAGCTGCTTCTGCAGCACAGCTCTGTCCATAAACAACATTTTTAGGATAAAACACCTTTTCTCAGTAACTTTCCATTACAACAGTAAAATACAGTACAAATGCTCCTTTATTCTAATTGCAAATTAGTATACATTTAATTTGCATAAAGAGGAGAGTGACAAGCTTCTTATTTTGTTAATGGAAATGGTCCATACTCATTGCAATATAACAATATATTATGCAGAATTGTTTACAAAATAAGAATTGCATTAACGTGATGTAATCTTGTACCTGTTAGTACCAGTGATATATTTAGCCAATGTCCGCCTGGAATTTCCCCCCCTTAAACATTTGTTATATCTCTGCAGCAGAACATAGCAGGAGCCTGGTTCAGGTCTTAAATTGAAGCTAACCCCCTTGGCTTTGAGTGTGAATAGTCAAATTTCTTATATTTTTTAATGTGTCCACTCAACAGACAAACATATGAAAAAAAAACAGCTGGCAAATATTTTTTTTGGTCTTCAGAGGTCAGATTTTTCAACTATATGCATGTCAAGGGCTTGGGAATGATTTGAAAACCTTGTTCTAGGTGGCTACTAGTTTGGATAAAAATTTGGGACAAATTGATCAATTAGAAAAAATTCTACATCATGTTTTGTGAAGACTGGACCTGGAATGAAATTTCACACCTATAATAAAAAATCATAAAAATATTGAAAATAATAAGAATAAAAACCATTGCAATTGCTATAAAAACCTTAAGACACTGCTAGAGAGCCTTTATCTGCTGTTATGCAATGAAAAAAAACCTCAGAGTTGCCTTCTGGTGTGAAAAAAAGGAGCACTGATAAGAAACTGATAAAAAACTGATTGATTATCCCTTCTGAGTCAATGATTGGCAGCTAAAAATGCAGCCTGAAGCTTCTAGAGGAAGTCTCAACCCCTAAGGGCTCTGAATGGCTGAAAATACAATGAATGACAGTGGTTTTAACCAATCAAATCGCCTTATTTCTAGCGCTTGTTTTTCAAACATTTACTACGTAATCAATAACGTTTACTAGTCTCTAGCTCTTGGGATAAACTAGTCTGGGTTATTTTGGATATATATCATGCTCCAGAATAAGGTAAAAACATGGGATATATATATATATATTTGCTGGTTTTTACTTTTGCGGTTTTGTTGGTAAAAATGTATGATATTGACATGCTGTGCTTGCCGGGTTACCGTGTGTTTTTATTGGGATTCTGCTAGTTCATTCATTTATTGGTTTATTGCATAATAGTGTCATGTCTGTAGAAACAAACTTTATGGTTTTGTTGTGGTGATATTTGAGAATACGTGCATGTGAGAAAATTTGTGGAGCGGTTTCAAACAAACCTTGTTTATCTCGCGTTTATCTTAAAAATAAAAAGTGTAATCTGGGGAGATAGGAGTGGTCCTCAGTGACCGCGATCCGGACTAAGTTGTTTAATGCATTTTTTATCTGTGGTGATAATAGGATTCTGTAGGTACTGTATTTACACATTCGTTTTAAATATGATGTTTTAAAGCCACTATATTAATATATTTTGATAAAGATCAAAATCTAAAATACAATTATCTGTTTTCTAATTATACATTACCTGTTATATCAATTATACACAATTACTAGTAATTATGTATACTGTATGTAATTAAAAACAATAATTGTATTAAACAGGGGAGTGTGAGTGTAACAATATTAGTGTTAAACAGTATTGTGTAAACATAAATGCATGTAAACATTTAACACAGTAAAAATATGTCTGACAACCACACACTGAAGTACTTTAAAGATATACAGTGCTACCTGGCAGTAGTGTAGTGCAGCCCTGTATCAGATTATTTAAAAAAATAAAAACGCCACGGTGATGTCTGGCATATTGTGATGCCTACCTCAGTTAACTTACTAACAACTCATGGATTCTAGATGGCCATATATGTATAAACTGTTTTTACACATTTTTTCTCATTCTCTCAGTTGTCTCACCCCTGCCCTGGGGTGGCACGTGCTATTCTGCCACTCTAGGCGAAAAACAGTTGTGCCGCCCCTTCCCCCTAGTGTGTTGCAGGACCAGCCGTGGGACCATGGTAGTCTATTATTTGGTTTGGGACATGCATCTCATTTCATTGTGTTTAACAAACAACACCGCAAAACCTTTATAGAAAACCTTATATCAATCGAAAATAAACAACCGGAGCTTCAAAAAACTATTTTCAGAACTGAAAAGCACCACAGAAAACTTTTTTATTGGAAGACACACTTCAGCATACATGCATCAATAAGTAAAAAACAAGATAAGTCTTTAGATAAGTCATCTAAAGACCTGGAGGAAACCGAAATGTTTATACTCTTTCACAGCCGGACAGTTGTGGTTGTTTTGACATGCCATCCTTCGCTGTCCACACAAAAAATCTCTCCAGTTGATTGAAATAAGCACCAATACCACAGACTCAGGGGTGGGTGGCCCAAGCTAGAACTGATACATTCCTCAGCCATCTAGAGAGGTTTAGGTTGTAGGATAACGTGCTCTGCGATCACATTTCTAATAGGTTGCAGAATAGATTGAAACGATACTGTAACGAATGGCCGACATCCAGGTTGTATGAGCCGGCTGCAGCAAGGTGATGTCACTGCCGTCCCCTACAGATAGCAGGGATGTTGGCCGCCTGGGCTAATGGAGGTCTCATTTAGCTCAGACAGCAAGTTCCCTTGCCAGAGCCCCAGATTCGAGTCCATGCGGTGAGGGACGAACTGGGGCAAAAGCGGCAAGAGCACAAGCCCAATAATCTGAGCTTGTTACAGTACATTTGGCCGCCCTTGCTCAAATGCCACTCTAGGAATTTGCCTAGTTCGCCTATATGGATGTGCTAGCCCTGCCCCTGCCAAGGCCCTTCTCTGTCCCTGGAGTAGAAATATGATGAACTTCTAATCAGCACTTCTTCCACTGAGCTGGGGCATCTTCTGCCCTCTGGTCTTACTCAATTTGTCCAACAGAGTTACGAGCTAGACATACAACTCCTCCCACTCTTCTTCCAGAAGAGCTAAGAAATATGGGCTATATCTTATACTCTCCAGTTTCACAATCACCATAATCCCCACTTTGTTCAATACTCTCTTTTTTGCAAGCAATTTCATGCTGGTCTCACAATATTTCCTATATATTTTACTTACTTACCTCATTACATCATGTTTCGTAGTCATCCATGGGAATGAACACACAGGAAAGAAGATGCACTGCATTCTGACAATAATAATAATAATAATAATAATAAACTTTATTTTATATAACGCCTTTAAAGGTGGCTTCTCAAAGTGCCTTACAGAATGACAACAACAATAAATAAAAAGAATACACAAGATAAAACACAATTACAATATATAGAGTAGACCGTGGATGGTGGTACTAAGAAAAGCAGAGGGGTGAAGAATGGAACCAGTTAAGCAAAGGCTTTTCTAAAGAAGAGGGTTTTGAGTCTGGATTTGAAGGAATTTAAAGAAGGCTACTCTCTGATATCCTTGGGGAGAGAGTTCCAGAGCTTGGGGGCATAGCAGGAGAAGGCCCTGTCACCCATACAATGTAGACAGGCTTGGGGGACAGTTAGGAGAGCAGAATTAGAAGAGCGTAGGTTGCGAGGTGGGGAGTAGGGTGATAATAGTTCAGACAGGTACTGAGGTGTCAAGCCATGCAGAGCCTTATAGGTGAGCGTGAGGATTTTAAAGTCTACACAGAATTTGACCGGAAGCCAGTGCAAGGACTCCAGGATAGGAATAATGTGATCATTTGTACTAGACCTGGTCAGGATTCTGGTTGCTGAATTTTGGAGATACTACAGTTTGTTCAAAGTAGATTTAGATACCCCAGCAAGTAGAGCATTACAGTAGTCAATTCGAGAGAACACAAATGTGTTGATCAGCTTTTCAGCAACAGTTAGTGATAGCACAGGGCATAGTCTAGTTATATTTCTGAGGTGAAAAAAATATGTTTTGACAGTATGCTTCACAAGCCACCAAAGGAACATATTTTCATTCTTTTTTCTGACTTATGGTGGACCCATGGATTTTGCGGTTGGAAGCCGTATTTCTTTGGAACCACTCCAGAATTCTAGCTCTCACAAATTGTTCTCCTTCTGTGTAAAACTTCACTGCCCCCTCTAACTGCTGGTCTTCCCTCTAACTGTTTTCTTTCCCATTCACAAATATATTTTACCCACACTTTCAACACCTTTGGCTTCTGCAACATACAGCAAGTCTACTGTCCAGCTCTGTCACTTTGATAGCAACTACAACCATCAGCTCCTGCTTTCTAGAGGTGCCTTTCGCTAGGCTCTCTCCTAGACTTGTGGTGGATGGCATGGACTCCATTACATCAGAAATCATACAGTACACATTTCCACGGCACTTTGAGCTGACAGCTTCCCTGCCTCTTGTCTGTGCTGCTTCACTAATCTCACCACATTGCCCACATACTAACACTTTCATAGCCCTAGACAGGCTTTTTCCCCAGTGACCTCAGCCAGCAGGCTCTTTAGTCTGCCTTCGCTCCACGTCTGCGACACTTTAGACAAGTTTTTAACATCCCTTGGCACAATCATACCAATTCCCTGGAGAATACAAACGTGCACCAACATAGTGATTTTAAAGTCTTTGTATTTAAAAGACAAGATTAAAACCATTACTTAGTAACGAGGAGACATAGAACCTAACAGGAAGTAGTCCTGTGGGGTTCATGGGAATTAGAGTTCCTAGGATAAAGCTGCATCAGTGACTACTGGGAATGTGCATTGACAGAGAGTAAAAATAAAAGCCCACACTCAGTTTCCCTTCTCCCTACTGCAAGGAGATAATTTGCTGGCACAAAACAATTAATCCCGTGCTATATCAGAAAAGTTACGCTGAAATAGGTGTTACACAGTGCAACTTTGTTGTTCTAAATGCTGTATACAAGCAAAAAAAAAACTCAATTGTGATTTCTGTTTATGGGCATCTCTAATTTTCTCTGCTCTTTCCGATATCCTAGAGATGGGCTGGAAGTTCATTCATGTTATTACTTTATTATGAATATGAATATTAATATTACATCTATTGTGATATGTACATTATTAGAAATGTGAATATAGTTTGCATGTTATTAAACTTATATTATATTAAAAGTACAAATTAATTCAAAATATGAATTACATTCAAAGGTACATCAGATGCAAATTTTAAAACAAATCTGAGATCTTTTAAAAGAAAAGTTATTAACCATACTGCATTTCACTCCTGCATATGAGATCACGTTTTTATTATACTGAGATTCAGTGGCACTGGAGCTCTATTTAACACAATGAGATTACTCAGGTGGATAACTTTAGTATATATATTGACAAAAGTCTGGATTTTTGGTTTCACAGGACTAGATCAAATTGTACCCAGCTCTGAATTAGCTATGTGAAGTTGAGCCTTCTGAGTAGCAGGTGGCTGTCTAAACTGCTGGGCTAAATTGCCACTTGGACACAATGCACACATTACAGTCTATGATATTGTCTATGACATATGCTATTTTTAGCTGCCAACATTTTTTTAGTTACATGAATATTCCCTGTGAAGTGGAATTAAATCAGTACCACAACTTTTTTTCAATACAGTGTTTTTTATTAAGCATTCTTAGAAAAGGATAAAACATTAAAGCTTTTAATGAAGTATATAGACTTTATATAGTTAGAACAAGTATGTCAAAACTTTTCCAAAATAACCATTGTGTGTTACTGATTTAAAGACTTTGATGCAATGTTTTACGAAGAAAATGGAATATTGTTGTGTACTAGTCACCGGCCAAGTGACCAGGTTTGGCTCAAAAGAAAAGAAACTTCCACACAGCAGTCTTCAAATGCAAAGAAAACTGGATTTATCGACGACGACGACGACGACGACGACGACGACGACGACGACGACGACGACGACGACGACGACGACGACGACGACGACGACGACGACGACGACGACGACGACGACGACGACAAACTCTCACAGGAGTACTCTCCACACCTTTCCTCCAAGACACCCTCTTCCATACTGAGCTCTCCCAGTCCTTTTTATAGCCCCTCCTCTTCTAAGGACCATCCTCTTAAAGGGACTCGCTCACATTTTCTTAACAGAGATTGGCAGTTTAATCAAAATAAAGTATTTAACCATCCAAAAAAAACCTTATAAATTTTAACAATATCATGCAACCGTGATATATTCACTTAAACAAAACACCTAACCTTACATCAGTTATTTATAGGTGGCTCACCAGTAACCTTTTCCTTTAAGATCATTTGTTTGATACTACAAACAAGAAAGGTGACTGGTGGCCATCTTGATCAACACAATACAATACTCCAAATGGGGAAAACACTGCAGTGCTCTTAGGGAAACAACAAAAAGGGTAAGTATCATTCACACTTCATTCGTATCACATACACTCTGTCAAACATACCTGAAGGGTAGAGGGAAGTACTGGAGTATTTCACATTCAGAAAGAAAAAATAACAAGCACTCTGTCACAGTACTGTTTTTTTATATATATAGCTACACTACATTCTACTGTATGTACATATGGTATATATTACATTATTCTTCTGTTTTTCATTTTCAGCTGCCAAGATTTTAATCGTAAAATTCCATATTAATATCCAATATTAAGTGGATATAAACATTCACAATAGAGAAAAATGTTAAATGAAGTAATTGTTTCAACACCTAAAGCACCACAAGTGCTACCTATCAATTGTCTTTGGCCAGTGAATTACATAACGCAACATGCTGCACTACATGTAACGCATTTTGAAGAAATACCACACATTCTGAGTGGCTGCATCTGTAGGTAATGTATTTGAGAAGTTTTTATTATATAGAAGTATTTAATAATTAATTATTTATTGCATTGGTATAGCAGCTGTCATCCATAAGGCTCCAAGATCTTTTTTTAATATGGGAAGCATTACACTTTAGCTATCACAGTAGTGCAGTACCCACTTACAGATGCAGCCATTCAAAATGCGCGGCACAGACACGTACCGGGGGTAATTGGCTACGGCCTCGCACATCATTACGTGCGATGATGCAAAATACCGCGTTACGTGATTGGTTGACCGACAGGGGCACTCGTGGTGCGTTGGTCGGTCGTAGAAAGATTTAAATGTCTTTACTGTGCCCGTTTTAGTATTGAATATTTATATGCAATTTTACCACTGAAGGGAAATCTTAGTAGCTGAGCATAAAAAGAATAGGAGCATAACGCATGTGAAGGCCATAAATTATATTAATTTTGGAACATAAACATACAGTATTACAGTATATGGCTGGTCTCAGTACTTTAAATAAAAAATACACACCAGTATTCCATTTCTCCCTAAACATTTTAAGCATCAAAGTCTTTAACTAACATGTGAAATAGCGTGTAAAAAAGTGGTAGTTTTAAGCTTTTCTCCTAATATAATATGGAGTCGCGTATCTAAAGAAATTAATAACGATATAATTATATTCGTGTACTGCGACATGGCTGTGTAGGGCTGTTTTGCCTCTGTTCATGTAACTTCCCCAGCAGCCCACTGTTCTACGTGCCGCACTAGTAACTCACAGGTTGTGTGTTCAAATCCAGCCAGACTTTTCTTTTAACAAACATTTCTTTGAAAAAATAGAATAACAATATTATGGACAATTAGTTGACTTTTTATATTTCTAAATATCACAACATGATCGAATTTAAGTAATTTTAATAAGAACGAATAGTCACCTTCTTTCCTTCTGACAACTGTCTCTGCTTCTGCTTCCTGCTTCTATCGTGTGTGTGTTTATTTTTTAAATACATTTCAGTAAAGTGTAATCTAAACTAAAAAGCTTAGGACGGACACAAGAAATCAGACTTGCGGAGTTAAAGCAAGTTAAAGCCTTTATTTTTCTTCTCTGTGACCACCTGCCAGCCCGGCTCTCCCGCGCCTCCAACCAGAAACAGAAGCCCCTGCCCGCCGAGAGAGAGAGAGAGAGAGAGAGAGAGAGAGAGAGAGAGAGACCCAGGGGTGCAGGGTACGCTGGGCAAACGTTCCGAGGTAAAATTCTTCCAGCACGGGGGTACCTTTAAAGTGGAGACGACGGCACCGAATATTTTTGGTGCGCTCTCCCTTTAAAGCCCTTGCCAAATATGAAGACAGTACGTACAGTCATAATTCAAACTGAATTAAAAACTACACATCCCAGTTACCATGGTGGTGCTTGTGATCATTGCATTTAACCAACAGGGCGAAAAATCAGTCACATGACTTTGGGGCTGAGTTTCGAAAGCTTAACCTATCAGACAGACAGCAAAGACATTTTTCCAAGAAAGTTTAGCCTTTGTCACTAATGAAACCACTAAATAAAGACATAAATATAGAAATGGACAATTAATTGACTTTTATATTTCTTAATAATCACAACTTCGAATCCAAGTCATATTAATAATAATGGTTAAACTATCTTTTTTTTTTTGTTAAAACAATTACAAATGCCAGCAGAGAGTGCTTACTTTGTCAGCACCCAGACAAAAATACAATGCTTTTATTCATTCTTAATCAGATGGTGAGAGTAAAGGGGGAGCAATAAGGCTGAAGGAGAGGAAAAAGATTCCCTCCCCCTCACAGAAAGACAGACACATGTTTTCACAGTTTAGAAGTCCCCTAGATAAAACATCAACTTTATTTAAAGTCCAACGAATGTATTAATGGTTTTTGATTACCGTACTCTTATGGAACATGCCACCAGCCATCTGCATGAAAAAGCACATTGTGCTGCTGTAATAGTTTAAAATAATTAAAAGTCTAAACAGTATCAGCTTAAACAGTGCCTTTACAGACTCCAGGTAGGGGCAAGCTTATCTCACCGTTCTGGGAGTCAGCTCTGGCACACTCGCCCCGACACCCGCGGCTCCGACAGGCCGAGGCGACGCCAGCCACTGCCACCTCCGCTTCCCGCTCCGGTCAACCCACACACCCCGGACACCTCCCGCCCCGCCCACCGCGAAACTGATTCGTTCCCCCTGCCCCACCAACTCTTGCCAGCCCAAGTCAAGGCAACCACCCACTTGCTGCAACCAGTCCAACCCCAGGATACAGTTCTCACGGACTGGGGCAAGGTAGAAGGTAGCCCCAAAGTGCACGGTGAGTGCCCTGGGGGTCCGGCTGCCTTGGTGCCCTGCAGGGAACCAGGCCGCAGCAGGGTGATGGTCAAACCGGTGTCGACGAGGGCCTGGCAGGGTCTGCCCTCGATGAGGCAGGGAAAAAATAAGCCCCGGCTGTGGCCAACCCTTCCCACGGCAGCAGACGGGATGAAGCGCTCCTTCTGGCTTTCCGGAGTGGGGGTAGCATTGCTCAAGGGCGGCCTTCCCCCCTTTAGGCCACCCCGCTCCCGTTTCCCGACGGACTCCAGATTCCCCGGGGCTCCAGCGCCTGGTACTCCCGTGCGATGTGCCTCCTCTCCCCACAGCGGTGGCAGATGACCAGCCGTCGTCGCTCCCCCAGCATCGCCGCGCTGGCCGTCTCCTCCTCCCCATCTGATTCCCCGTGCACCCCTCTGTTGGTGCCCAACAGTCTCCTCAAATACGGCATCAGCCTGCTCAGCTAGAGCCAGGGCCTGCTCCAAGGGGACCGGCGCGGCCAGCATCACGTGGCGCTGCACCTCAGTCGGCGCCAGGGCCCAGAGGAACACCTGGAGCACTATCTCCTGGTGGGCCTCCTCTGGGAGAGTAGGGTAACCCTGGCGGGCTAAGTAGGCCACGTCTGAGGCTTTTACCTTCACTGTTACCTGGATACCTCTTTATTTAGAACTCACTCTTCCCCCTGCCTGTCTGGCTTCTTTTAATCCTTCAGTGCCCGGATTGCAGCAGGTAAGATATTTTTCCAAGAAAAAAAGAGAAATCTTGTGTCTAATTTTTAGTTTAGAAGGATTCAAGCAGGATTTTAGATGAAAGGCAGCGACCATAATCAAGCCCAAATCATAATTGAACCCATTCAAAGCCTACATTACATTTTAGCGTTTCATTCTGAGTAGAAGACCCTCACACCTGAAGAAGGCTTGCGTTTTCTTTTAAGCATGTGTACAATGCTGTAATACAATTTAAAATAATTAAAAGTTTAAACAGTATCAACTAAACTCCATTAATATAAGTATCGAGTGGTATTAAATAAATACAGCTTTTTAGTATAGATTACACTTTTCTAAAATGTATTTAAAAAATAAAAAATGATTACAATCTAATCTTTCCACATTTGATCCCAAAATCCCAAGAAAAATAAATCTAAACGGGGAAAGTTAATTAAGATACTTAGAAGACAAAGATAACTGCTGAGCTAAAAATGTGTTATGTTCCTGCTTCAGAGGGGGTGGAAAGTGCTCGCGGTCATTTAATTAGTATTACAATTCGCACTGATTCCCTTGCGAAGATATGGACATAAGAATATTTGTGTGTGGTCAAAAAATGGCATTAAGCACTTAAAATTAATATGGTTTATAATAGTAAACTGTAACATGCTGTAACAAGATCAGCTAAACTGGGATCTATCGCTTATGCCTGAAATTGGAGCTGCTTGCCGCGCTGTGAATAGCGAATAATAAGTCCGTCTTTCTGTGGGGGGAAGGGAATCTGATCTGATCTGCAAACCTCCAACAGAGCTGTTCAACCGTTTTTTGTCGGGCACTTCAAGTGTCAGGTGTAAGCGATAAATATATTTAGGTGAAAAGCTGTACAAAGCAAGACATTTCGTTACTCTAGGTTTCGTGAAAAAGCACATTGTGCTGCTGTAATACAGTTTAAAATAATTAAATACTTTGAGTTTACAGCTTGTCCAAAGTCATTCATTATTAATACTATTAGTAATTTCTTTGGAAAAGCTTTGATGCATAAAATATTTCTACATAATTAAAATATTTATGATAAAGGTAGGTTGTGTACTTTTGTCCAACTGAGCAATCTTGCTTTCATAAAATATACCAACTTTTTAATGACTGATGATTAACATGCTGTACACAGTTTAAATTTAAAAGCTCAAATGCTGTACATGAGAGGTTAAGCTTTATTGGCTCCTCCTGGCGGTTTTAAAAGGTGATTCCAGATACTTTCCGGCATGACGTCAAATGACACGTGCACCGCGTGATACTGCGTCATGCCCACTGCGGTGTACCGCAAAATACTCCACGCGTTTTGAATGGCTGCATCTGTACTTGATGTGTAGCAACCATAATAACCTTGCAGCTTCACCACATAAGAGATCAAGGAGAGAATTAAGCAGTCACTTCACCAGTTGAATGCAGGGGGATCTTTAAAAAATATAGGAGTTAAATTTATCTAGTTCACAGAAGTTAACACTAAATTCCTATGAATAGTGCCATGAGGGATTAATAACCAAGTAGCCAGGCACTTTGTTTAACATCACATCTGGAGGATGGCACTAATACCGTTTACCTTTCAACCCACACTAATTGGAGCAGAAACCTGGATTTCCTTATCTTGGTCTCTTATCCCAGTATTGACCAGGCTGACTTCTTTAGTACCTAAGATCAGGCTATAAAGCAATAATGCTGTAAGACAAAACAGATTTAATGAGCGCATATGATATCACACATTTAGAGAGTGAGTGTCTTGTATACAGTATGTATCTCTCACTGAAAGTTCATCAGAACCAAATAGAAAGTGAAACAGATAAAACAAATGCCACAATAGGAAACAACTGAACTAGACATGACATAAACAGTGTTAGAAATATACTGTAGATGATAATTTTACATTCTTAAACTGTCATGATCGCTCCTCCTCCTCTTTAGGGTGCTCCAGCTCTTCCTCGTTTGCCTTATTCCCCACACCTGTCCCTTGGTCCAGCCTCCTTCCTTTCCCCCTTTAAAAGCCAGAGGCCGTCGCCAATCGAGGCTCTGCATCTGATTTCCACATCGTGCGAGCCTGGGACCTGGATTCGTCTGGCTCTGTTATGCTTTTAACTCTCTGTTTCTGTTCCCCCCGCCGGTTCCAACCCGGCACCTGTTTTTAATCTTTTGTTTTGGATGGACCATCCGGTCATGGACTTTTGCTTTCGTTTGGATTCTCCTTTGGACTTTTTCTAGGATTGTTTGCCTTGGCCACACCTCCCCAGATCACCAGCACTCCATGGACACGCCCCCCTGTTTTCATCCCCGTATTCCTGCATGACTTTTTCCCCAGTGTTTCCTCACTTCTTCGGATTGTGTCGTCCACAGAACAACTGTTTGTTACAAAAACAAGGGTAAATCTTATAAACCTATAAACCACTTTCAGTATTAAAAGTGCTCTGTGGAAAGAATACTAATTGCATTTTTTTCCAGAATATTTATTTAGTCTAGACTACACTAAAACACTTTGTCAGTTATGACATTGGTTAAAATATTGAGATGAGGTAATAAGGTGTTCCCTTTACTGAGTAATGAACACTGATGATTTTGTGTTAAGGGCACTTTTCATGGTAGTATGATTCTTTTGCAGTGAAAAAAATATTTAGGTATTTTTTATAACCCTTCTAGTTTTGATTTTATCCAATTTGTTTTCATTTATTTGCCTTTCTATTTTGAATGATAGTTACCAGTAGATTAGTACTGCATTTATTATGACATTTACATAACAAATGTAACACACAATAATATAGGGGAGGTGACAAGCATACTTTAGCTTTCAGTTTGTGCAATTTGGAAGCACAACCTGGTTTTCATTGAAATACAGTATGTTGGTAAAGAAAACCTCAGGGACTTCAGGGAAGTTATCTGAAAACATCTGTATACAACACTATCATAACAAGGATGTAATAATATGAATATTAATTATTTGCAGTCATTTAGAATAGTATGCACAGACAATAAACACGATAGTTATTGAATACATTTTATTGTTTTAAATCCAATTCCTAAGTTTAAGATTTACTAATCTGTTAAAAAGCTTGAGCATAACTTCACTTCATTTAAATTCCAAATTATATAGACACATCCAGATAGATATTTCTGTTGTTTTCCACATTGTTTTAAAAGTAAAATAAAAGGTACAGAAATACAAAGTTTAGCATCACCCATTTAACAAGTTAAAATGATAGAATTCAAAGCAAGGC
Organism: Lepisosteus oculatus; assembly: GCF_040954835.1. Classification (NCBI taxonomy): domain Eukaryota; kingdom Metazoa; phylum Chordata; class Actinopteri; order Semionotiformes; family Lepisosteidae; genus Lepisosteus; species Lepisosteus oculatus. The sequence goes on along the minus strand of NC_090696.1, from coordinate 38,733,774 downwards.
AGATGTTAAAACTGTATGTTAAACAAGTATAACCTAATTTAGAATACTAGGAGCAATTGTGGTAGCCAAAATAAAATATTTTTTTTGTTCTAAAAAACAATGAGATACATCTCCTACACTGTTTCCTACACTAGCAGGCTAGAAGAATTGAACTGTTTTCATTTTGAACAGAGAAAATTGTGAGCAGGCCAGACTCAAGTACACCCACTAGCCTGGAGCAGGTTGCAGAGCTGATGCTTGCCCTGGTAATTACTATTGTCCAGACTCTTGTGAGCTGCATGTCTGGTCCATCTTAGTTAGAGGGAGGACTTTAAAAAGCTAAGAGTCCTTGACTCTTGAAAGTAACTGTCCTCAATTGCATCAAACTTTCTATTTTTTTAATGTACCTGGAAAAATACAATCGGGTCATGGCAGGATATTGGTCAAACCTTTGTGTAGTTAGACTAAATTTACCCGATTCCAAAACATGTGACATGATGTTTTTGATATTTTATTTTGTAAATTACATTTAAATGCTCATGCAGAATGTTATTTCTGTTTCACCTTCAATTATTGAGCCCTATTATCTCGTAAGATATTTACTTCAGTGTGTACATTTCATGATCTATTGTAGAACCAAAAGAAGAGCTCTGCATTATTTTTAACTCCTTGTTGCTGTTTGATCACTTCTGCCTTTCTTGGAAATTCTGTATCTTTATTAATTTTCTTTGATTAGTTTATTAACATATCTTTCATCTGAGCCTCTAGTTCAGTATACTCCTTTTCTATTTTGAAATCTTGTGCCTGTTTATTTGTTCTATAGAGCACTATCTTCCTTCTTATTTTATTCTCAATTAGACTATTTAGACCACAATTAGATTTAGACTTTTTCGAGACTGATCATCCCCTGTTCTGACACATTCCTTTACAGTGTGCTATGCTAAAAGTCTAATCCATCTTTAGACTCAAGCTTTAGGCATAAACATAAAGTTGAGGGTGAAATGAGTAAAGGTAATTTATGCTCTGCATGGGAATGTATCAAGTAAAATGCAGGAATGGGTAAGAATGGGGGCAAGAACATTAGCACAGGTGGAAAATCAGATGTGGACTTTCCTAATGAATATAATTAACTTTAACTTTGGTTTGACATACAAAAATGTACTAGTGCCTCAATGTTTTTAGAGGCAGGATCTTTGATAGTGTTATTAACTTTGATGATTTTAAGTTTGGAAATTGTTTGGTCAGGAGAGGAAGAGTCCAGGTCCTGATTCTTTTGGGATAGAGTTGTTGACGAGTATTGAAAAGTTGTGCCAGACAGCTGTGCTGGCATTTTTTCCTCCATATTCCAAATCCTATGAAATCAGCAAAAGGTTAATAGAATCTGAAAAGAATCAGCTGTGGTCCCACATCTTGAGCTCTAATCTCTTAGTTTACTCAATGAATAAAGACCAGTAGCTCTAACCTCATTGGTTATGAAATATTTTGAACAGATTGTGAAAAATGAGATTGTGGCAAATATCAGTTGGACCCGTTTCAGTTTGCTTACAGGGCAGATAGGTGTGTGCAAGATGCTATAATATGACTTATTCATCTTTCCCTCCTGTATCCTGAAGAAAATAAAACTAATGCTAGGATTGTATTTGTGGAATTTTCTTTGTATTTAATTGTATTCAGACTTATTTACTGGCTATCAAGCTGTTGTCTAATATTTGTCTTGATCTTGATCTTCTCAGCTGGGTTACTGATGGTCTTACAGATAGAACTTAAAGGGTCAACAATGTTTTGTCCAACAAGCTGTATTCTTCTACTTGTTTCCCATGAGGATATGTATTGTCTCCTGTTACGACCCCAAGTGTCAAGGGTTAAGGGGTGTAACATTTAGGATAATTCTTTTGGAAGCAGGTGGGTTTTGGTGAGGGACTAGGAAGCGTGATAACAAGGGTAAGGAACTAGAGTGGTGCCAAAGAAAAGAAAATAACAAACAAAATGGAGCTGGCTAGGACAGTGAGGGAAAGCTAATCTGACTACAAAAGAAAACCTGAAACACACGGTCTTCGGCGTCTTCAACACCCTAGCTAACCTGCACTAACTACCCAAAACCATACAACACAAATGGCACTCACCCGTACTAAACTAGTGTATTAATACAAAATCAACTAAGTGTGTAAAGTGTACCCAACAACCTAAACTAACCTTATATACCAGACCCGGACCCGTACCAGTTTGCCTACCGGTCCAACAGATCCACAGATGACGCAATCTCCATTGCCACACACACGGCCCTATCCCATCTGGACAAAAAGAACACATACACAAGACTACTATTCATCGACTTCAGCTCAGCTTTTAACACTATCATCCCAGAGAAACTTGTCAAGAAAACTGCACTGGGTCTCAACACCACCCTCTGCAACTGGATTCGGGACTTTCTGACATGCAGACCTCAGGCTGTCAGGCTTGGAAACCACACCTCCGGCACACTAACTCTGAACACTGGGGTCCCCCAGGGGTGTGTGCTTAGTCCATTGCTCTACTCCCTCTATACTCATGACTGTAAGGCCAAACACAACACGAACTCCATCATCAAGTTTGCCGATGACACCACAGTTGTAGGTCTGATTACAGACAATGATGAGAGGGCCTACAGGGAGGAGGTCAATCTCCTTACAACATGGTGTGATGACAACAACCTCACCCTCAACGTCAGCAAAACCAAGGAGCTGATAGTTGATTTCAGGAAACTGCAAACCGGACGTGCCCCTATCCACATCAACGGGACTGAAGTGGAAAGGGTCAGTAACTTTAAATTCCTTGGTGTCCATATCACCGAGGACCTCACATGGTCTCTCAACACCACCTGTCTGATCAAGAAAGTGCAACAGCGCCTGTACTTCCTAAAACGGTTGAAGACGGCTAAGATATGTCCCTAGATCCTCACTAACTTTTACAGATGCACTACAGAAAGCACACTGACAGGCTGCATCACAGTGTGGTATGGCAACTGCAGTGCTGCTGACCGCAAAGCCCTACAGCGGGTGGTGAAAACTGCCCAGTCCATCACTGGGGTTACCCTCCCATCTATACAGGACATTTATGACAGACGGTGCTTGAGGAAAGCTCTAAGCATAATCAAAGACCCCACACACCCCAGCTACAGACTTTATGATCTGCTACCATCTGGAAAACGGTACTGGAGCATTCGGGCCCGGACTACCAGACTCAGAGACAGTTTTTACCCCTGCACTATCAAACTGTTAAATTCCCAGCCTCTCTCACTCTCACTCTCACCTCTCACCTCTCACCTATGATCTGAACCTCACAGTGCCTTCTTCCTTTCTTTCTTACCAAAAACCCAAACACACATTGAAAATCTACCTCTACCATACATGTCAAAAGCTCACTCCCCATAATTTCTATCCCTTTATTTTATTCTGTTGATGCATATTTTTGCACATAACCTATTACCTTTTTGTTGTTTTGCACATTGCCTATTGTCTCTGTCTTTCTTTTGCTACACAATTGTATTGTTGTTTTTGTTTTCTCTTTGTACTACTTATGTCCGAGAGCTAGCTAAATAGCATTTCGTTTAACCATATACCATGTATATGAGTGTAATGACAATAAACTTGAACTTGAACTTGATATACAAAAGTTCATACAACAACAAGTGAACCAGGGATACCAATAAGGGAAAACAAGAGTGATCAACAGGAGCAGGGTACAAAAGAACACAAAAGTTGAACATGTAACACTGGGGCAAGGTAATGGCAAAACAAGGATGAACACACAAACAAACTAAAGTACAAGGAAACTGACAAAAAAACAACAAAACAACAAAGCCGAAGCTATACCAAAATACACACACACAAAGCAAAACAAACCAACAAACGAAGCCGAAGCAATAACCAGACGGGAAGAGATAACCAAAACCAAACGGGACCGAAGTCAAACGAAAGGCTTCTTCTTGCTGAAAACCTCCATGTTATATAGTGAATAAAATGTGTTTTGATTGGCTGAGAGCTAATTGATGATGATGTCATACTGAAAGTGTGGTGTAATGGTGGGCCAATGGGGAAGAGAGAACAATCAAGGGTCTGTGGACATACAGTAACAGAAAAAACACACACAGAACACACACTGGGATGAAACACTCCCTTACTTGTTGTCCTGTGTACTTACTGTATGATTGTAAGCATTATCAAACATTATCAAGACATATTGAAGAGAATCCCACACAACACTAAATTTGCAGACAACTTCTTATTGTTTGTTGTAAACAGATGTGTTAGGGGCTATGGTCCAGTTGTAGATGATTATTTTTTCACATCAAGTGGCAAACTCTATTTGATTAATGTCTCTAAGAACAAAGACATGGTAACCAATTCCAGGAAGACCCTCAAACCCCCATTCAAACCTGCATCAGGGGTAAATGGTAGTGGAGATGGAAATAAAAATAAGTATTTAGGGACTGTTCTGAACTGCAACATTATTTCTTTTGAAAAAAGGGTGACTTTTTCATAAAGAAGCTTAAACATTTTAATGTTGATAATTTATTGTTGATCATGTTTTATTAGCCTTTTTCTGAATCTTTTTGAACTTTGACCCCAATGTGGTGGTTTGGGAATCTGAATCTAAGAACAAACTGCTGTGTATTGTCACATTATGTGAGCACAATATTGGTACTGATCTTTTGGCCCTATCTTGTCAATCAGTTACGTGTTTTGCTTAAAGCATACTCTGTTCTAGAGGACCCTTCACACCTTTTGTTTAATGAATTACAATTACTCCCCTCAGAATGCGGATACACATTTTCCAATTGAATAGCCAATAGGATTAAGTTCTCGTTAATACCTGTGGCTACCTGAGAACCTATACCTATTTGCTTACCAAATGATTATTTTGTGTATGAAGTGTACATGTGTATTGTTTGTGAATTTTCTCTGTGTTGACTCCTGCTGTAAAACAAATTGCCCCTTGGGGATAATTCTCTTTATATATATATAACTTTAATAAATGCTGGTACACAGGTTTCAGAGTGTCAAGAATCTATATAGAAATTTCCTTTGCTGACAAGTGGCATTTAACCTTGATGTAACTGGCTAACATAGTCCTGAAACAATGTAATCACTAATCCACTGTCACTAGTTGACTAGTTGAAAGCAGCTCTGCAAGAAAAGTAGTTTTGTACATGTAATCTGAAAATACCATTTGGGAAATGTTCCTGAGCTGTTCATTGGTTTGTGATAAGAAAGACTTTTGCATCCCCAAGAACACTTTGGCTGGGGTAGGTCTCATTGGTGTCCAGTTCTGCAATGGAACTTTTCGTGACCACATAAATTATGGAGCAATGTTTCAATGTTCTTTTTATTTAAGGCACAGAGTTTTGGTGACATACTGATTAACCTTTAATTTCAAGTGCTGTGCACAATTTTACGTTTCTAATTACACATAATATCCTGTTGTGTTTTTTTTTTGGACTTTTGATATGAAAAGATCAAAATCTTAAAATATTAAATTAGAGGGATTCGAGTATACATTTTAATACATTTCACATACTTGTATTCTAATACCCGTTCATACCCTTTCTGAACTCCCCAGATTTTGTAATGAGTGAAAGATAAGTGATACAAATACAGTGTCAACTTAACCATTCTTCTCTTTTGGACTATCGCAACCAGTGCATTTAACAGCATGGTGTCTTTCCTAAGCATACAGGCACACAGCATGTTTTGATGTTGGCAGACAACATGATTTCATCTTGTGCTAAATTTAATCATGTTATTTAGTTCACCATGCGTGACTGTGTGACCCAATAAGACAGTAATCACTTCAAAGTTAAAAAAAGACATGTAAGTTATCCTCAATGATTCATAGAGTGCTCTTGGTAGGTGAAAATTAAAATAAAACACTACAACATACAACAGTAAGCAAAATATAAATATCCTGTATTTATTACATTTTTCAACTTTAAATTATTTAACATTATTTGCCATTTAACTTCATTATAAAAATATTTTTTCAATATATATTTGGTTGATTGCATTGTCTACTAAATGTCACATAGAAGAAGTAGTTCATTACAGTAAACCCTCATTTTAATGGACTTGGTAAGGAGAAAGGGATCTTGGTTATTGCTGAATGTCTGTTAAATTACAAATCAGTTTTTTTAGACCAAACATATATTGTTATGTAAGAAAAATATGCAATATATACAGTACCAAAAAAAAGTTTACACACCCTTTACAAAGTAATACATTTTATGGCATTACAACCTAAAATCAAGACACATTAAAATCTGAATTTATTCTACCTTTATATTAACACAGAACCTCCAAGTGAAAAAATAAATGCTCATTCTTAACAGTAATTACTTATGAAAACTTATGAAAAATCATGCTTTTACACAGGCAATCTCTTTGTTTCTATAAATACATAGCCAAATATAAAAGTTGCTGTCATTTAGAGCTGTCAAGCAAAGACAAAAGTCATTATTGTTCAGAAATCTATTGTGAGCAACTTGTGGCAGTAGTCAGATATATATTTCTTAGTCATTTTAAATAAATTTCATTTGAAATTACACATCTTTAATTGAATGCATTGCTGTCAAACTGTCATATCCATCTCAAAAGATGTGACTTTTTTATAGGTAGCTAATTTTTGAAGGAATAGGTAATAATATTTTTCAGTCCAGATGTTGGAATTTACCTTATATTTAAGCCTATTAGATGAACAAATGAGGCATGATCAGCTACTAAATGCATTCCTCTGTTGACTAATAAGGTTAAGAACTTGCTATAAATGTCAGCACCACCTTTAAAGCAACAGAGATAGAAATAGCCCTGCTCTTACCTGCTGCCTAAATAACCTTAGCAAGTCTTTTAGAAAAAAATACAGCATTTTATACAAAAATGGTGTGTATGAAATATTCCATTAAACATTTTTAATAATAATAATAATAATAATAATAATAATTGCTTACACTTATATAGTGCTTTTCTGGACACTTCACTCAAAGTGCTTTACAGGTAATGGGGACTCCCCTCCACCACCGATTGACCACAGATTGTCAGGACTTCGGTTTTACGTCTCATCCGAAGGATGGCGCCTGTTTACAGTATAGTGTCCCCATTACTATACTGGGGCATTAGGACCCACATGGGCCGCAGGGTGAGCGCCCCCTGCTGGCCCCACTAACACCTCTTCCAGCAGTGTTACTACACTATATCACTGTAGTAACAGACAAATAAGTTCTGGATCCCGAGATGAAGTTTAAACAACAGTTTATTGCATGCAAGGAACAATAAGACCAAAGTATTGTTTGAAATACAGGTACAAAGCTTCAAATTTATATAGCACATTTCAGTCGTTTCTGACCTAGGTTGTTACCATGATAATGGGGGGAGGTCATGGTGTTCGGACAGTTCTCAGACTTTGACCACTCTTAATGGTTGGTTTTAGGTTTCCTTAGTTGGGGGTGTCTCTAGCTTGCATCTGGAATTCTTATCAGTTAACCCTCATCCCTCCCATAATTCAAATCCTGGAATTTCTTGTGTCTTTGTGCAGAAAGGAATCAGTTAACCCCTTCTTCACATCTTATATCTTTCTTCATCACCAAAGGTCCTGGAATTGTTTTGACTGTACTTAAAATATTTAAATTGGAGGCCATATCATTTTACTCTAAGATACCCAGTATTACTGTGTATTAAATTAGCATAATTAATATGGCATTTCAAAATCCATTTTAATATATATAGTTTTCTTAGTATCCCGGGATAGATTCAGGCTCCCCTTGCCCCTGTTTTGGATAAAACGGTTAGAAAATGGATGGATGGACATTTATTATAATTCACTTAATGTGACGGTCCCTCCTCTCAACTTGTCTCCAATGGTTAGTAGTCACAAAAATTTGAATGGCCATAAAGTGGAGTCCAGGAGGGTTAATTTTTGTCCTTTTCATGTTCTGCAGCAAAAAGATAACATTCAAAAACCTCCCAACATAAATTTCATTGTGGATGCCCTATAAATATGAAATAATATTTAATTACACCCAAGTGAGAATATGAAGTACCTTCACCACTGACCTAAACAATTAAAGACCAAAGATAAGCCTCTAGCGGCAGGTTATAGGTAACTGCAGCCCCTCCTTAAGATGCCCACAACTTCTTCCCCTCTGACAGGTAAACACTCTTACTCGGTAAGAGCTGATAGAGGAAGATAGAGATATAGTTCAAGCAAATATTCCCCAGGCAAGAATACCATCCACAATAAGTCATCTTCCAGGAGGCTATTGAATTAATAATAAACTTTATTTTTGTGTAGCACCTTTAAAATTGGCTTCTCAAAGCCTTTTACAGAACAACAACAACAACAAAAAAACATTGAGAGGAGATAGTAGATATGGATATAAGAATTTGGAATACAATAGGAAAGCCAAGGTGCACACAGAACCAGTTAAAGGGGAACTGCAACCCTATGTTTTTATTTCAGGTTAAAAAGAATCAACATTGATGAGTGCATTTCAAACCACAATAAAGGTAAAATGTACACAGTAATTTGTAAAACCTTCAACATACATCAATACATTTCCAGGTATGCACAACGCCATATTCTGCAATTCAGAAGGACTCAACAAAACACCTGGTGATGTGATTCTGCCTTATTACATTGTAAAGAAGCAGGCTTATGGATTCATATCTTTTAATTCAAAAGAAATATTGCTCTCAATTTCTAGACAGTTTTGTTGATAAATAATACTTACGAAGTTGCTGAATATAACAGACTCTTTTGCATCCTTGTATCAGACAGGGAGACTGAAAATTTACATTGAGTCCAGAAACACACCACCTATAGTACATTCAAGTTTGTGAGAAAATGCCTTCATATAATGAAGCTGGTCAGTGTACCTTGGGGAAAAGCTAATAAGGAAATATACTTTGCCCTCTACAGAATCAGAGTTTGAGACGCAAGATAAAGAGGAGAGAACAAAATTCACAAATATAGTCTGGTCAAGTGATCGCTCGTTGCGAAAACATACAGAGAGAGAGGGGGAAGAGAGAGGACCAGGAAAATCAAAATTAACGAGATTAGCTTAGGGGTCAGAGAGGTCTAGTTCAAGGGAAGAGAAGTGAGGAACAAAAGAGTCCTTATCCATTACTAGGTCAATGTGTGTCATTTGTTGAGTTTGGCAAAAAACAACAAAGCAAAAAAAAAAAGATCCTGAGCTAAAGTGGAAGTCTGTGAATCAATATGGATGTGAAAGTCACCAAGAATAAGGATCCTCTAAATCTGAGACACAAAAAAGAAAGAAAATCATCAAACTCACCTACATCATGAAGCTAGGGGGGTCTACAAACAGCGACAATAACAGTAGAGTGGGGAACATAGGCATTTAAAAGAATAAACAGGGATACCGTAACAAGACTTAAACAGAAAAGGAGATTATACATACAGTAACAATTATGTAAATAAAAACAAGAAAAACTGAACACTGGTGAGAGTAGCAGCAGCCAGATGTGCCAGCCTTCCCTCTATACAGGAACAGGAAATTTCAGTTCTCTTCTCTACAGAAATCCAGTAAGTGGTCTTTGTTGCCTGTTGGAGCTTGTGTGAATGGCACACACACCCTAGTGTGATGTTCTCTCCCTTGGACCTCCAAAAATGTTGCAGGGAGAATGGCAACACCGCAAACTCTTCTCTTTCATTTGAAAACTGCAAGGAGAGAGACATTGTCTGCTTCATTGAAGTACAGATGCAGACATTCAAAATGAGCGGGGTACGCTGTGGTACAACATGGGGGCCTGTTGCATCAAGATGTGATATAACATTTGTTAGTCTGTCCGTGGAGGGAAGGGGGATTGTCTTTTACTGAAAGGTTCACCTATTCTACTTTGAAAATTAAGTGGGGGAGGAAAAGAGTTGTAAAACCAGTTTCTTTACAATCAATTTATCCAGTGGGGCAATTTAACAGACGCCTCAAGCCTTTGAAGTGCTTCTTTGAAAAACTAAAATAGCAAATATTCTGGACACTATATTGACATTTTTAGAATTTGATTAATAGGGAATATAATATGGAATCGCGTATTTAAAGAAAATTAATAACGATATAATTATATTCATATACTGTAGCTTAAATCCTGCCAAACTAAAAATTAGACACAAGAAGAGTATTATTGGATGTTGTGAGGCTCTGGTGAAATTTCTCTGCAAACTGAAGAGAGCGAGTGAGCGCCAGAGAGAGAGAGTGAGACGGAGTGAGCGAGAGAGTGAACGAAAGCCAGAGAGAGAGAAAGCGAGCACCAGAGAAAGAGAGAGAGAGAAAAGAGAGAGAGCAACACACAGGGGTGCGAAACCAGGTAACTGTTTACACAAAAATGATCTCCCCAGACTGTATGCCCATTTCACAGTGGGTCAGATGCACTGGTCAGCGGCTTTCCTAATCCCTGCCCTGACCACTACCACACCATAAGTCAGTCACTTTAGCCATCACGACACAGACTCAGTGACGTAGCAAGCACCGAGACAGCATTACACATATCAATAGAAAGTCTTATACTACAGTTTGTGCTACAGTACATTACAAGTTTAAAAGGAGGCGATACAAAAGTGTTTCCTCTTTAACTCTTCAGTTTGCAGAGAAATTTCACCAGAGCCTCACAACATCCAATAATACTCTTCTTGTTTCTAATTTTTAGTTTGGCACGATTTAAGCTACAGTATATGAATATAATTATATAGTTATTCATTTCTTTATATATGCGATTCCATATTATATTCCTTACTAATCAAATTCTTAAAAGATGCTTTTGTTTACTCTGATAACGAGCATATTCGCAGAAAAGGTTAAAACTACTGCTTTTCTCACAAAGTATATAAACATAATATGGTCAGAAGGAGCATGTAAAACATTTCTGAAATATCCACATGTAAGACTTTGATGCTTAAAACATTTAGGAAGAAATGGAATACTGGTATGTATTTTTTCTTTAAACTACCAATACCAGTCAGTACAGTTTTCATAATATGTTTATTTTCCCTAAAATAATATTGTTTATGACCTTCAGATACGTTATGCTCCTCTTCTTTTTATGCTCAGCTACTAAAATTTCCCTTTAAAATTCCATATAAATATTCAATACAAAGTGAATTAAAATGTGCACAGTAAAGATTAAATTATGAAATCTTTTCACTACCCACCAATGCAACACAAGTGCCCCTGTCAGTAATTTTGGCCACCCAATCACGTACCACGATACGCTGTGGTGGCTTGTGAATAGTTGCGTGCGATACGGGTTTGTACTGCGAAGTTTGAATGGCTGCATCTGTAGGAGCCAGGGTACCAACCATTGATTACAGATGCAGCCATTCAAAATGGGTGGGGTATTTCGCGGTATACCCCGGTGGGCGTATCGCAGTATCATGCAGTATCACGGGGTTAATCACGTCATTTGACGTCATGCCGGAAAGTATCCGACATCACCTTGTAAAACCGCCAGAAGGAGCCAATAAAGCTTAACCTCTCATGTACAGCATTTGAGCTTTTAAATTTAAACTGTGTATTACAGCATGTTAATCATCAGTCATTAAAAAGTTGGTATATTTTATGAAAGCAACATTGCTCAGTTGGACAAAAGTACACAACCTACCTTTATCAGAAATATTTTAGCATCAAAGCCTTTGCCGAAGATATTACTAATAGTATTAATAATGAATAACTTTGGACAAGCTGTAAACTCAAAGTATAATTTCTTTAGCACATTTGTACAAGCACTTGGAATCGGTCCAAGCCCCACTTTGTCAGGCATTTTCTTTTACTGCAACGGACATAAAAATGCCCTTGCTTTTAACATAGTGTTTCATAATTTCTAACTACGAAAATTATTTAAACTGCAACACTTATCATTCAACCAGAGCTCAAAATATCACAAGGATCCTCAAGAGCACAGCAAAAACTGTATTAAAAGATACTTGTATGAGATACATGAGAATCCAGGCTTTTTTATCAACGCTTTCTTTTCCGTATACCAGATATTATGGAACCACTTAAGAAGGGTGTCAGCCAGTCAGATTCCAGGAATCGGTACTTTAAAGAAAAAATACACACCGGTATTTCATTTCTCCCTAAACATTTTAAGCATCGAAGTTTTTAACTAACATGTGAAATAGTGTGTAAAAAAGCGGTAGTTTTAAGCTTTTCTGCTAATACAATATGGAATCGCGTATCTAAAGAAATTAATAACGATATGATTATATTTGTGTACTGCCACATTTCTAAATATCACAACATGACTGAATTTAAGTCTTTTTAATAACAATGAATAGTCACCTATGTGTTACAATATAAACATTTATATTGATTTAAATCAATATAATATAATATATTACAGAGAAAATCAATATATTTTCTCTGTAAATATTTTAAGCTTCGAAGTATTTAAGTAATGTGATATTGTAGTCAACAAGCACACTTTTAGAATTTGATTAAAAGGGAATATAATATGGAATCGCGTATCTAAAGAAATTAATAACGACATAATTATATTCATGTACCTCAATACAAGAATAGTACACGCTGTACATTGTCTGTTGATAATGTTTCTGTAGTGCTTTTTCAGCAGTCTGCATGTGACCTTGCCGGTGGCGCTGTGGGTTAGGTTCCTGACTCCCATGTCACATGGTCTATAATTGAATCTCGCTGGAGCCATGATTCTTTTGTTTTAACAAACATTTCTTTGAAAAACTGAAACGTTTCCCTTGGTCAGAGATTAAATAAAACCTCACTCGCACCAAACAAATTTATATTTCTAAATATCACAACATGATCGAATTTAAGTCATTTTAATAACAATGCATAGTCACCTAGGCGTTACAATATAAAAATTTATATTGATTTAAATCCCGTTTTGATTTAAATCACAAACGCGGGTTTAAATATATGTGTTTTTTGATTCACAATCAGACAAATACAAAATAAATTGATATCTTTGTCTTCTAAGTATCTTAATAAACTATTTATTTATTTAAATACAGATGCAGCCATTCAAAGTGCGCGGTACAGACACGTACCGGAGGTAATTGGCTACGGCGTCGCGCATCGTGACGCAAGATGACGCGGGGTACCGCGGTATGTGATTGGTTGACCAACAGGGGCTCTTGTGGTCCGTTGGTCTGTCGTAGAAAGATTTACAGTAAACGTCTTAACTGTGCCCGTTTAAGTATTGAATATTCATATGGAATTTTACGACTGAAGGGAAATCTTAGTAGCTGAGCATAAAAAGAATAGGAGCATACTGCAACGCGTGTGAAGGCCATAAACGATATTAATTTTGGAACATAAACATACAGTATATGGCTGGTCTCGGTACTTTAAAGAAAACATACACGAAACATGGTTTCATTATGACCAGTATCGGTCTTGAGATATTTTTAACTTGATTTACAGTATTTGAGAGGTATGTCTTGACACTGATACTTGTAAATACTGCTCACGTATATGTTTCTAGGTTTATATTATGCATTTCATACGGTCAAATTACTTTTGAGCAACTGATAAGAAGCGCGAAACGGTATGCCCAGGGCGTTCTAGTTTTCATTTTGATTTAATGCAGTGCAGTGGATTGATTAGAGATATCAAGTACATACAAGTCATTTTTTAAATGTTGTAGTTCGTCTTGTAAAAATGTTACGAGTACATCATCTGTCAACAATTAAACAGGTTCTGTTTCCATATTGCGGATTTTGGTTACGTAATATTATTTTCTAATTTCACGTTGTGAATATATGATTTGGGCAAACAGAGCCGCAAAGAAGTACATTATGGGTTTGGGTTTTTTTGCAGTTTTATCTAGAACAAGCGATGCTTAAACCTTTGTCTGATTCTTGTGAAACTATCCACACGACAGTTACCTAGGAGTTGACTTCAGTGATGTCACTGATGGGATGTTTCTAAAAATCCATCCACTGTAAAACGTCTTCTCCACTTGTCCTGCATATGTATTCGCTAATGAAGCTGTGTGTTCTGTGCCTGGTTCTCTACATTTCTGTATGAACTAGCTTAGAGGGCTAAAGACACCTTGTGTTTAAATTGAGTGTAAGGTAATTTATGCTTCTAAAGTCATGGTCAGCATTTATTATTGTACTGTGCTGTAAACTTCTTCTGTGCCTAATTACATTATTTTAGAGCTTTATCAAATCTGTACATTGTCTGTCGATAATGTTTCTGTAGTGCTTTTTCAGCCCTCAGCATGTGACTGCGCCGGTGGAGCTGTGGGTTAGGTTCTTGACTTCCATGTCACACGGTCTGTGATCAAATCCCATGGAACTATGACTTTTTTTTTTAACAAACATTTCTTTGAAAAAATGAAACGTTTCCTTTGGTCAGAGATTAAATAAAACCTCACTTGAACCAAACAAATTTATATTTCTAAATATCACAACATGATCAAATTTAAGTCTTTTTAATAAAAATGAATAGTCACCTATGCATTACAAAATAAACATTTATATTGATTTGAAGTTTTGATTTAAGTCGTAAACACATGTTTAAATATATGTGTTTAAAGGCGATATACTGTATAAAAGCGCTGATTCTTAAGGAATGTGTTCCGCCAGGGATTCAAAAAATTTATTTATTTTTTAATCGCGTATCTAAGGAAAATTGCAGTATAACTTTGTTCATGCACATCATTATACAGTATCTCATTTTGTATTTCTATAAAAAAAATCATTTGCCTAGCCACTATTGTTGTTACTGTTTTTATCCTGTAAAGTGCTTTGAGGAGCACAGCTTTCTCACCACTTAGATTACTTTTTGATACCATCCTTACACAAAGCAGAAACTGATTGTATTTTCCGATGACATACAAGTGCAAAGATTACTGATTTTAATCGTCTTTTTTCTCAACCATGGAAAATCTGATCATGTTTCTCTATCTTTTACATATCACCTTTAAAAGTGACATCTCAAAACAACACAGTGATCACATGATCAGATTTTCCCCGGTTCAGAAAAAAAGATCTAAAGTAAACTAGTTAAGGAAAATAAATCTAAATGGGGAGAAAGCTATGCTGAAAGTTTATTAAGATACTTAGAAGACAAAGATATCAATTTATTTTAGTCAACATTTTATATATCACCTTTAAAAGTGGAATCTCAAATCAAAGTAAATACCCAACACTGATTGTACCCATCTGTCATGCTAATAAAACACCTTGAATTGAATTGAATTGAGGGAGAGAGTGGGGGAGAGCGAGCGAGATAACCAGGACGCAAGGCAAATAAGATCCACACTCCACAGGCATTTACAACAGCAACATATGAAACGTTTGCACATATAGTTAATTTATTACTTGGTTTTCAAAGTGCAATGAAATACAATATTGTTGTTGTTGCTGTTCTTGTTGTTTTTATCCTGTAAAGTGTTTTGAGAAGCTACCTTTAAAGGCGATATATACTGTAAAAGCGCCGATTCTTATGGAATGTGTTCCGCCGGGGATTCAAAATGTTTTTTTTTTAATCGCGTATCTAAGGAAATCTCAGTATAACTTTGTTCATGAACAAACAGTGGCATGTTACATTATTATTAGTTTTTTTGTTAACAAGGCTCGCCAGCTAATGTGAATCGAAACCTGTCTTTCTAGCTTTTAAAGTCGTGCGATATGTAAGCCACAACTCAAATAGAGAAAAAAAGCTGACTGACAAGATTTAAGATGTGGCTGTCAAGGTTGGATTAAAAAAAACACATTGCCCGACATTTGTTGCATTGCTTGAAAAATAACTTTATTTCGAGAGACTGGATAAGTAATTCAAGTGTTTTTTTTAACTTCCTGAAAAACAACTAATAATTTAACTATATCTGCAAACGTTTTATGATATGTCGCTGTTGTGAATGTCTGTGGACATGTGCTGGATGGACAGGAGGCTCTACTGTACACAGAGAGGGGCGGGAGGAGGGGACAAGCCGATACATACTCTTAGAGTTTGATTAATAGGGAATATAATACAAAAATATAGTACTAAAAATAAGATACACTCTACAGACATTCACAACGGCGACTGTCAGAAGATAGGACACAGCGGCTCAGGCACCCACTGAATGGAAAAGGGGCACTTTAATGTTCTGTATGGCTAATACTAAAGCCAATACTTCAATACTTTAATATTATTTTCTGTATGTTTAACAATAGTGGGTACTGGCCTAATTCATCCCTGATCCCATTGTTAGGTGTAAATGTGTTGTTAAGTGTGAATTTGTACCTGTTTCCCTGAGGTCTGGCTTTTTTTCTGGAAAACCATAACTCTGGTCTTGTCCAGATTGACTGTCGGTGCCCAGGTCTGACAGTGCTGCTCCAGCAGTGACAGGTTCTGGCGACAGCGGGACCAGGTCGTCTGCAAAGAGCAGGAACTCGATTTCCATAATTAATGCAGATCAGTAAATCAAGGGACAAAACAACTATTGCGCCTGGGTCCTCAATGGGCTTTGACGTGCTAATGCATTGGTTTAACAGTCCGGGTGTGGCAAGCCTCTAATGTTTAACCTTTAACTGTTTTTCCATCTACTGTATTGCTTTGAGATGCCACTTATGCCTGATGCGATCCACTCCTACCCTCACACCTAAAGAAGATCTAAAGTGCTACACCTAACTTTCTTAGTTCGATGTATTTAAAGCAGTGAACTACTGTAGGTGCAGCATAACATTCAGAAATACAATCGAGAATAGTTTTGTGGTGTTTGTTTAGATGAAACATTCCTAAAACGTATAACGTAACAAAATTAAAGACGATTAAAATCTGTAATCTTTCCACTTGTACTGTATGTCATCGGAAAGTTTCTGCTTTGTGTACGGATGGTATCAAAAAGTAATCTTAAGTGGTGAGAAAGCTGTGCTCAATGTATTTAAGGGAATTAAAAGTAAAAGGAGATGCTTCATATTGCTTGACTAATTTTAAAAACTAAGTTATAAATACAGTTATAAATCCCTCGGTGCCGCGCCGGGTGTAAATATCAAAATATACATTCGTCCCGGTTAGAGGCCGAAGAGCGCCCGGCATGGGTGCGTGGGGAAGAGCAGGACAGGAGTGAAAGGCGGGGCTTAGGAAGGCGTACAATCTGGGCAGGTATAGATTACATTTTTCTAAAACGTATTTGAAAAATAAAAACGATTACAATCTAATCCTTCAACATTTGATCCCAAAATTCCAAGAAATATAAATCTAAACGGGTAGAAAGCTATGCTGAAAGTTTATTAAGATACGTAGAAGACAAAGATACTGTATCGATTTATGTTGCAGTAGCCTGATTATGATTAAAAAAGCACATATAATTAAACACGTGTTTGCGATTTAAATCAAAACACGATTTAAATCAATATAAATGTTTATATTGTAACGCATACTGTCCAGCCTCCATTTCTCTATAAAACTTTACTCTATTACACACACACACAATAGAAGCAGGAACCGCTGTCAGAAGGGAAGAAGGTGACTATTCATTGTTATCAAAAATGACTTAGAATCGATCGTGTTGCGATATTTTGAAATATAAAAGTCAATTGTCCATAATATCGCTATTCTATTTTTTCGAAGAAATGTTTGTTAAAAGAAAAGTCCAGCACCAGCTGGATTTGAACACACAACCCGTGAGTTGGTAATCAGGCACGTAGACCAGTACGCTACAAGGGAAGTCGCATGAAGAGAGAGGCGAAACAGCCTTACACAGCCCTGTCGCAGTACACGAATATAATCGTATCGTTATTAAATTCCTTAGATACGCGATTCCATATTATATTAGCAGAAAAGCTTAAAACTACCACTTTTTCACACGCTATTTCACATGCTAGTTAAATATTTCGATGCTTAAAATCGTTAGGGAGAAATGGAATACCGGTGTGTATTTTTCCTTTAAAGTACAAATTCCTGGAATCTGACTGGCTGACACCCTTCTGAAGTGGTTCCATAAAATCTGGTATACGGAAAAGAAAGCGTTGATAAAAAAGCCTGGATTCTCATGTATCACATACAAGTATCTTTTAATACAGTCTTTGCTGTGCTCTTGAGGATCCTTGTGATATTTTGAGCTCTAGTTGAATGATAAGTGACACATTTTAAATCATTTTCGTAGTTAGAAATTATGAAACGCCCTGTTAAAAGTAAGGGAGTTTTTATGCCCATTGAAGTAAAACGAAATGCCTGACAAAGTATGGCTTGGACAGATTCCAAGTGCTTGTACAAATGTGCTAAAGAAATTATACTTTGAGTATACAGCTTGTCCAAAGCCATCCATTATTAATACTATTAGTAATATCTTCGGTAAAGGCTTTGATGCATAAATATTTCTGATAAAGGTAGGTTGTGTACTTTTGTCCAACTGAGAAATCTTGCTTTCATAAAATATACAAACATTTTAATGACTGATGGTTAAGATGCTGTAATACACAGTTCAAAATTAAAAGCTCAAATGCTGTACATGAGAGCTTAAGCTCCCCCTGGCGGTTTTACAAGGTGACGCCGGATAGTTTCCGGCATGACGTGTAAAATAGTAGATCTTGAAAATATTTTATGATATATAAACATATAGAATGCATAGTCTAGCTACTGTTTTCAAATGAAATGTGGCTGTACAGAATTGTTTTTTAAAAGGGGATTACATGCCATGTCGGATGGGATGTCAATTTTTTAATGTGCCTGTTTTCACAGAAATTCTCAGAAAACGGTATTTCATGAGGTCAATATAAGCTAATTAAAACAGCTGAAATAGTTGATTTTGCAATTTATCACTACACCGTTGAGGCGTGCACCACTGAAATTTTTTTATTTTATTTTAATGATCACTTGCAAAACAGTGTTGTAAATTATTGCCTCTGGATGATCTATGTAATGCACAGTAACAGCAGTAATACTGTAATTGATGTTCAGTATGGATATCTGTGGATATTTACAAGATCCTTTAACCTTCTGATATGTTGGAAAATGTAGTTTTTGCTGTCCAGGAAAGTGACTTATCCCCTGAATTACAAACTTTTCTTTGTATTTCTGGTTCTGTTTTGAATAGATAATTAAAAAAAAAAAGAAAATTATTTTAAATTAATAAATGCCACTCACAAAATCCAAAAGTATTGTACATTTTTGTCTTTTGTCTTTGTCACTTCATATCAGAGCTAGTACTCCAAATACTGTACAGTATATTGAATAATAAGGCAGACCTATGGAACATTATGGAAGCCTAAACACCACAAAGAAAAACATATTGAGCTCAAATGAGATACAATTGTCAGAATACCTAACCCTGGGAAACACTATGGCAACCCTGTGTATAGAACATTTTTATATCCATGTTATATATCCATGTTGTTGAGTTACTACTGTAGTGTAGGGTTCCTGTATTTGCGTGTTGTATGTATGTGAAAGGGTTGATAATGATTAGGAATTCCCCATGCAGGAATTGTTGTAAAAGTTGTTTCACATCTAAAAATGCCTTCTCATAACTTTAGGTCTATTCTATCTCTTCTTTTGAACATTTTCCTTTTGTTGACTCATCAAAGAACTGTGTAATGAAAGAGTAATCAGGAATTACATTTCACCAGTGGCTAGTAATTCCTAGAACTGTCCATACTTCAGTAACAGTACGTGGCTTGGCCAGAGTCCTAACTGCATAATCCTTGTGGAATAAGTTCCTGAACCTATCTTATTATCCTTCTTCCTTTAAGGAGGAGGATCGCAGTATCTATATCTTTCACACTCATATTTATCATGCTTTTCTAAATCAAGATGTAAATAAGCAGCTCACTCAAAGGCTGTGTTGGAACAACAATGGACTGAAATTAACACAGCATACCTGGTGGTTATCAGTGCTTGATACTACATATTTGATTAGGTTTTTCCTCTTTTACTACGCCTTTTCTCCTTTTCATCACACATTATTTTTCTAAATTCTGCATCTTGTGATTTGCAACCTTCCCTATATCATTTCCTTCTTACACTTACCTTGCTTTTTAAACCAATCTATTTCATTCTGACAGTGTCTCCAGATTTCCTCTAATATCTTTATTCACATTGCCCTGGCAACTACTATTAAACAAAACGGCAGTGGAAAGAAAAAAAAATGTAAACTTGCATTTTTTACTTAAACATTTCTACTATAGAGGGTCTCCATTCCCAGCCTATTCCAGAAGTGAATCTATACCTATGTAAACATACACTGCAACCAGTTCCAATATACATAGGTACAATATAAATATATTAAAATGTTAATTTACTAACTTTATAAATTTAAATTATTTAAACTTAATACTGCTAATCAAAAGATTCATCACTTCAAAACAAATTTTAATTGGAAAAAAATATTTTTGTAATAGATTCACTGACATTTTAATGAATGGACATGACATAGGTAAATGAATTATTCTAATTAACATTTGACATTAATAGACTTTATCTAAAGTGAGTCTACTGTGAAAGTCACAGGCTAGTAGCATATGTGATCACCACTGGAAGCAATAAAATGTAGTATCTGACAAGGCAATGCAGATACAACCAGTATGCAGATAATGTACTGTGGAATTTTTCCTATTCTTCTCAATGAGGCTGGATAACAAATATTCCTGGTCTCTGAGCTCAAAATACTAAATGTCATCCTAGCTCATCCCACAAATGTTCAATGGGACTCACATCTGGGAAGTAGGTTATCTATGGTACATTCTCATCTAAAATGAAAACCACTGATCCAAAAGTAATATTAACATGTGTATTGTTCTGCTGGACTGTTGTTACAACAGGATCAGCCCATAAAATTGGCAGCAAGTATTATCCCAGGACATGGTCTACACAAAACCGTGATTCATCCTTAAGAATTGTTTCCATGGTGAGCAACAAGATATTGACATAGCCCAGTTTCTAATTCGAAGACATGATGGCATGGGTGTGTTCTCATGATAAGTGATGTATATTGATAATTTCTCTATTTTTCAGTCTTTAATTTCATTAGACCTGACATTCACAAGGTTAAATATTTACTTGTGCCTGGTCAATTCTCTCATTAACAGGATGATTTAAGGGTTATATGACAAACTCATTGCACTATGAGAGTGTCACAGTCTCAAATGTTCAATTAATCAAAACACCATCACAATCATATTTCTAAATAGAATGCTAAATTACTTTTAATATCTTGAATTCTAGACCTAATTTGTCACACCCAGGAATCCTCAGCTACTGTGCCTTGAAAAAGCATTTGGACTCTTCCATGGTGCCCCATTTTACAAGTTACAAGTAAAGTTACACAAGTTACAAAATAATAAACAATTATAATAATTTTGAAACTTAATATTTTATTATTCAAAAACATCAAAACTCAAACTGAGGACTTGTAAGGGTAAGATATGTTACAGTAAATGTCAACAACATCTAAAGGGAAAAAAATGTAATAATTTGATTTCGTATGTATTCAGACCTGTGAACTAAATATTTGGTGGAAGCACCTGTGGTAAGTTACATCCACAAGTCTTTTTTGGGTAAGTCACTACGAACCCTACTCAGCTTGGTGCATTTTGCTTACTGCATCTTCTTGGCAGATTTTTCATGTTCTCCCAGGGTTCTTGAGGATCACTTATGGACAGTAGTATTCAAGTCTTTCCACAGATTCTCAGTAGGTGTCAAGTCAGGACTTTGACGTGGGATGCTCAAAAAATAAACTTCTTTAGTCATAAACTAATCTGGTGGAACATTTGAGCATTTGTCCTATTCAAAGGATTTTTTGACCCAGTTTTAGGTGTGAAGCAGGTTTTCCTCCAACTGTGTTCCCATCAGTCTTTACAAGCTTCCTAGTCCTTACTTATTGTTGCGCCAAACAAAGGGGCATCAACTGAGAGTTTGTGTGTTGAAAGTCTTCTTTATTTCATACTGTATGCATGTGGAAGTCTTGGTCTTATACGCAAGGCTCAAAACAACAAGTTTAAAGTGCTCTTTTATACAGTGAAACAAACAATACCAGATACAAATCCACAATTAATTCCTGCTTGCATGGTGGCTATATATGGTAATTCTAGAAAGCTGACCAGTACATATATTTTCTTTACTGCTGGCTTGCGTGACAAGCAGCCCCTTCTGCTTGTAGCCGAATAGACCCTTTGTTCCAGGTGAGGTCACTCGGTCATTTCCCTGAGAACTAAGCCAGCTATGCATAAAGATACAGTGTGGCTATATTATCTTTTGAGACAAGACATCCTGAGATGGAGTTAGTGAAAATCTAAGTAAAGAAATACATACCAAACAAGATATAGTAAAAACGTTTAGTAAAAAAACTTTTAGTTAATTCCCTCACTATTGAGAAGCAGAAAATAAAATAAATTCTATCACCACTATGCTTGACAGTAGGGATGTTGTAATAATAAAAATAATTACCATAATTGCTTACACTTATATAGCACTTTTCTGGATACTCCACTCAAAGCGCTTTACAGGTAATGGGGACTCCCCTCCACCACCACAAATGTGCAGCATCCACCTGGATGATGCGACGGCAGCCATAGTGCGCCAGAACACTCACCACACATCAGCTATCAGTGGGGAGGACAGCAGAGTAATGAAGCCAATTCATAGATGGGGATTATTAGGAGGCCATGATTGGTAAGGTCTAATGGGAAATTTGGTCAGAAGGCCGAGTTTACACCCCTACTCTTTTCAAGAAACGCCCTGGGATTTTTAATGACCGAAGAGAGTCAGGACCTCGGTTTTACGTCTCATCCGAAGGACGGCACCTGTTTACAGTATAGTGTCCCCATCACTATACTGGGGCATTAGGACCCACGTGGACCACAGGGTGAGCGCCCCCTGCTGGCCCCACTAACACTGCAATGTGGGGTTTAAGTTTACTATAAGAATAAAAAAGTACTTGATGACTTGATGAGGAAACAATCAAACATAACAACTCAGTCTCACACACAGATTTTAAATATACACTATACAACGTATTGATATAACACCAAATCATGGATAATGAAGGATTGGATTTCATGTTTTGTATGACAACTGTAACCAGAGAATTAAAAAACTGCTTTTATCCAGCAAGTTTAGATTAAAACATGTTTTTGCAACATTTGATGAAAATGAAATGCAGACAACTGACACAGATTAATTATATGATCCAAAGGAACAAGTAATAGGTTTATTCCATGCTGAAAAAAAGAAGAAAGAGAACACAACGTTTCGGCCGTGGAGCCTTCTTCAGGTGTGAGAGAGACAGGGCAGTAGGCAAAGGTAAAGTAGCGGGAGAACAAAGGTTGAGATGGTTGAGATGGAGGGATCATCCTGTAGGGCCCTCTTTTCTGATCGCCCTATCATCTCATATCGCCGACCACCTAATCTGCGTAACCTCCTTGTTCACAGCTCCCTTGACCGCCCTCAGCAACCATCCACACCAGGCACCTTCCCTTGCAAAAGAGCTTGCTGTATCACCTGCAAGTACACAGCCACCACCACACTCATTCAAGGCCCCTCAGGACAATTCCGGATCACCCAGACAGCATCTTGTACCTCCAGCAACCTTATTTACTGTATCTCTTGCAGTAAATGCCCAGCCATCTACATTGGGGAAACAGGAAGGAGACTCGGAGACCGCTTCAGAGAACACGTCAGGGCTGTGAAGATTAAAGATCTCTCCAAACCCATTGTTTCTCATTTCACCTCTGACGGCCACGACCACTCTAATCTCTCCGTCTGTGTTCTCAAAGACGGTTTTCCGAACTCATACATTAGAAAGACCACCGAAACTAAAATTATTCTGCAGCTAGGATCACACATTCTCCCTTCCCTTAACGACAGATTACTGTTCTTTTAAATTTTCTCCATTCATTGGAAGTTTCATTTCACACCTCTCTGCACCCATTCTGACTTCACACCTCTTGATTGGCCTCTCTTTCTGTCCCCTGCTCCCGCCTCTCACTCCTCCTCCCTCTCAACCTTTGTTCTCCCGCTACTTTACCTTTGCCTACTGCCCTGTCTCTCTCACACCTGAAGAAGGCTCCACGGCCGAAACGTTGTGTTCTCTTTCTTCTTTTTTTCAGCATGGAATAAACCTATTACTTGTTCCTTTGCAGCCTACGCATGCTGACGCAGCTACCCACCTTAATTATATGATCAACAAGCTACGTATCATTTGATGAAAACAAAGGAACAGGCTTTAGATTGTTAAAAATAGCCTAATGAACTTTAAGTAATAGACAGGCAGAGGTTTGCACCTGATTGTAGGATGAGGTAATTTGTCAGTTTACCCAGCAAGAGGAAGTGGCTACTAAGATGCGGTTTTGGAAGAATTGTTTGTTACAGACTATAAAAAAGACCTGTCAGAGAAACTCTCTCCTGCTGCTGCTCCTCAACGTTAGTACTGAAATAAAGGCCTGATGATTTCTTCACCTCTGTAGCCTGGACTCTGTTTCTTTTTCCCAGTCTCCTGAAGAGGGTTGAGCTCACTTGGTCACCTTCATTAACAAATAACAAACGCAATTAAATATATTTGTGAAATGACCTGCTATGATACCAAAGGCATATCATTCACTCAGGGATCAGATCACAAATCACATAATATAACATAATAATAATATAACATAAGATCATGATCAGAAAGATCAGAGTTAATAAGTGCAGAATTAAAACACATTGACTATAATGTGTTACAATGTGGTCTGTCTCATAGGTTTGTCAGTCTCATATAACTTAAACACATTCATATTCTCAGATACAAGTAGATGGGTGGGTACTAGAATTATACCTGACAGCATCACAACCAATCACCAACTTGTGAAATTTTGCCTTTAATATGGTCATCCAACTCATTTTCATTGGCTAACGCACTGACTCCTTATCTCTTCAACTAAACAGGCAATCTGACTTTTCTAACCACATGACTGCAAGCAGTTTTTTTAGTCAGGACTTAAACTTTTCTCCAGGATGGCTGGCTAAGAGAGTGAGTCAGTAAACGTGCACAATTCTATCCAAGAAATTCTTAATGTAACAGAAGAAACCTTGTGTTTGTGAATCCACTATCACCTGATCAACAAAATAAGACAGTTGGACTCTTTTTATGTTGACATACTGAAAATCCAAGTACTTTATATTCAGAACTACAACTGAACAAGTTCTCCCCAACTGTCTAACTTGTGGCTGGACCCCAAGAAGACAAACTTTGCACAGACCATTTTAAAGACGGAAGTTCAGTTACACTTACTTCAGGTAAAGCTGCCAAGCAATGTGAGGCAAAGCTCTGCATTTCTTCCTTTCTCTGCACCTGGAATACTCCTTGCATAGATCAAGCAGCTGCCAAGTCGGACCATTGACCATGGACCATGGACCAACCCCAATCTGCGTTTTACCAGCGGAAATGTTTAACTCATCAAGGAACAGTGACCAACAAATTATTTGAGTATAAACGTCTTTATACACATTATAATTCTTGAGAGTTGAACTATTATTTCAAACATGTTTGATGCTTAATTCACGATAGTAAATGCATATGTACTTATGTCGAAGAATATAAAAGTCATGTAATTATATCAGGGAACCTAGAGAACCAACAAGCTATACTGTAACACATTGTAGAGGATGCATATTAATTCTGATCTTTGTAATCCCTTAATAGACAATCAGAGTTAATATCACAGGAGATTGTTTCATAAAAATACATTGTTTCTTTTGTTTATGATGCATGTTTTGTTTTTATATCAATCAACCATATATTGTTTATTTATAACCCATGTGTGAGATTGTAAATTATTGTTAGATTAGTTCCTAAATGTTATCAAGTACTCTTTCAATTTACTGTACTTTTTTACTGTACTGTACATTTACTGTACAGATTACTGTAATCAGTGCTCTCTGATTGTTACAGTAAATGTAAATCACACCTACAGTGTATTTTTCTAAAATCATGTGAACTACTACTATTTTACAAAGACAAAAGCCTCTCCTTAAATTTGTAGCTTATTCAGGGAATTTTGTGCACCTACACAAATAAATTCAAGTGTGCCAGGTTTGCAAAGGGTTTGAATACTTGTGTATATATCAAAGAATAATCAGTCCTTCAAAGTGTCATAACTAAAAGTACTAAAATGTAGAAAATGTCACCAAAGATCAGAATACTTTTTCAAGGCTCTTCTTTATTCACATTATAATTCTCAATAGTTGAACTGTAATTCCAAACATGTTTGATGTTTAGTTCACAATAGTAAAATGCATTAGGTTTGATTTGTGATGTTCTGAAAGTGAATTCCCTTAAACAGCATTAATTGTAGCTGTGTTTAATTCATGGAGGTTAATCATCATCACACTCATTGTCTGTTTAGGTAACATTAACAGTGTCCAGCTATAATAATTGATTCTGATTCTGAAGCACTTTCTTCTTAAGAGTGTGTTATGGTAATTCTACTGTTTGAGATGCACTGTGTACTATAATAGTTTTATAACCCATATGAAATACATTTTCTCAGTACACACTGAGTTTAATACTATTTCATACTATGAAATGATAAAAGTATGAGTGTTCACATTTCTTTTTTCATGTTTTATTTTCTCAAGAAAGGTTGGAGTATGTTTTTTCTAATGCGTTGTTGTCCATAGTGTTATTGTAAACTGTGATAAGTAATTTTATTTCTAAAATATTCTGAAGTGTTTAATACATGCACTGAGACCTGATGCATGAACATTTGGCAACTTGAATGTCTATGTAAAGATGCAGTTTGTTTATAATGATCTCCTATTGCTCTCAAGTCAAATTTTGTGTTTATAAAGAAAATTAAAATCAAAACAGATTTGGTGGCTTTCAAATGAGAAAATGTTGATTCATGTAAATGTAATAATTAGTGTTGTCTTTTGAGATTTGGAGATAGCTGAATTTAAAAGGAAAGCAATATGTGCAGAAACTATAACTGTATGTGTGTTAAAGAGTAGACTAGTGTTCTTTTAATGGATAAATCCTTGGGATTACTTAGATTTTTAAAAAAATGAAAATATAAGCAACCTAATTTACAAACGATAGTAGGTCTTGTAAGACTAGATCGGTAAGTCAATGTTTTCTTACTTCATAAATGTCAGAGTTCTATATATTAGTGGAACACCACTGGTGAATGTTTTCGTCTAACATTTTCTGCCACAGAATGAGACAGAAATTCACAGACTGTATGAAAAGCCCAATTGAAAAACCCAAGATTTGGGAACATCATACAGATTTTTTCTAAAAATGAGTTAGAATGAAAATTGAAAATTGTAGTACAGAATTTCTAACTTTCTGGGCACAACAAGCAGGCTTTTAAAAATGAAACTTATTTTAAAGCCATCATGTCTGACATCCAGTCCCCAAGAGATAAAGTTCAGGTGCTCTGCCACAAATCTAGCAACAACATCATTAGGGAAGTAGCTGAGTGGTTATATTTTTATGTTATTTGCAATAAAAGTGATTGCTTTCTATATTTTGCTTCCACTTAATAAACTATGTAAATGATGAGTAAATATTGCCAGCCTTCTGGCAATACTTTTCAATCTTAAAAAAAAAACAGGTAATGCCAGAGTCATAAATCATTTCAGAAATATGCAAAGTGAGCAGAATTCAAATGAGCCTTTGTCTGAAGGAAAATGTTTTGTGTTTCGTCATTAATAACAGAAGATACAGTTTTAGGATCTAGGACAGGTGAGATTTCAGGTTTGAGCCACTTTCTCTTCCTCATCATCTGAGAATTTGCATTTAATAACTAATTTCCTGTGAAACGTGGGACCCAAAGTACTGCTTGTTGAATAGATATGCCCTGACACTATAGATGCTTCCAGCGTTCGACAGTAGAACGCTTCTTAGCACATATTGTGTAGGCACACACATACAGTACTGTATATAGTACGGGGTACTATAAACATTAACAGAAGGTACTGTACACTGAGATGCAGGATGTTTTCTGGAGGTGTGTAGGAAAAAGTAAAGCCCAGAGGACTGTCTTCAAAATGTCAGCAATATACCCAAGCTGAAAGAGGAATACAAAACAGGAAAAATGACAATAGTTTTGGCTTTGCTCCCCGAGCAAATGAACGTTTCTTGTGATCAGCCTATTTTGGTTGTAGAAGGAGAACACTGATGGTAAAAATCTTAGGTCTCCAACTAAGATGATTTTATTTTTGGGGTTCAGTTCACCTGCTCATCTGACAGAAAGGATTAATTAGTGTTAGAGATCTGACAAAGCTAGATTTTCTCATTTTTCTTACAATTTTGTTAAGCTAGTCTGCTACTGTCATTTGATGTGTTTATAGCCCAAGAGACTCGACAATATGCGATATGTATTTGTGCTTTTAGCAATCGTTAATTTAAGAAAAACAACCAGAATGTCCTAAAGAAAATTGCCCTTTCTTTTGATATGATGGACAATATGCCATGTTGTAAAAATGGAGACAATGCACAAATCTAGCAGCTGAATACATGGAGAAACTCCTATATTCTTTAAAATTCTGCTATATAATTGTTTGCATATACTAACATGAAGTTAGACCTCTTTAATCACAAACTGTGCCCTCAGACATGATGTTAAAAAGTCAATTTGCATTTAATTTGCAAGTACAAAACATCTCACAAAACACAATTTTAAAAATTATTTTTACACACAGCAGGCTATGCCTTTTTAAAGCTTCTATATTATTCACTACTTTTTCTTTCTCACATCATATGGTGTCTTAAGTGAAAGTCAAACCCAGTTTTAATTAGATAGTATTGTTACGTTGGAATTATATTCTGGAGCTTTCCCCTGCATTTATTTTATCAAGATATGTTTTCATGCTGTAGGTAATTGTTAGAAAAACCAGGGAACAATAATTAAAATTTAACCCTTTTAGAATACCTTATAATATCAATTTCTCTCATTTAGGTTAGAAAGACAGGACAATTCAGAATGAATAAAGCTTTAATTTACCACACAATATAGGGGAGGAAATAGTTCACTATAAATGTTACAATTATGACATAGTTCACTGTAAATGTTACAATTATGACATTCAGTTCTATAGTATATACAGCATATATATTAAGTATTTATGAATGGGAATATTAACTTTTTTCCCTATTAAATGGAAGAGGTATTAACAGTTTCCTGAGACATGTTGTCTGGGAGATGTTTACATATCTAGTGGTTTCCTGTGCCTCCTGGGACCCTGCCAAGAAATGGGGGGAGTTCTGTTACCCAACTGATGTAATTCAGGTTTACAAATCACATGGTTTTCATTACACAAAGTGACTTACAGTATATTTGAAACATCTAAGAGATAATTAGGAACAAGTAATAGGTTTATTCCATGCTGAAAAAAAGAAGAAAGAGAACACAACGTTTCGGCCGTGGAGCCTTCTTCAGGTGTGAGCTGATATTGCTGATATATAATATTGCTGATAATGGGAATCCTAGGAAATTAGACTACAGTGTCAAAATTTGGGATAGCTGAGAAAAGTATTGGGACAATAAAAAGTATTGTTACAGCTATTGAAGTGACTATAGAGGTGTCTCAGAATCTGAGAGACAATGGTCCAACAGCCAGCTAGAGTACTGTACAGTACATCTCCCTTTGCATATATATTAATTGTGTAAATCACTATGACTACTGTTCGATTATTAAGTTTGCAGATGATGTTGCCTTGATTGGACTTTTGAATGAAAAACATTTGCAGACAAGAGATAAATATTTTTTTCTAATTGGTGTCAGGATATTTAGCTGTTTTTAAAAACAAACATAACAAGTGAAATTATAATTGATTTTAGAAAGAAACATTCTATTCCTATAAACCATGTGACTGTTAATGGAACTGGAATTGAAAAAGTAAATGAATATAAATACCTTGGCACTCAATTGTAAAGTCAAATTGTAAATTGACTTGGACTGCCAATATGCATGCAAGGTATCTGAAAGAACAACAAAGGTTGTATTTTTAATGAAGTCAAGAATTTTAATGTAGAAAGCACAATGCTGACACTTTTTTATTTAAAAAAATCAGAGAATTATAACCTTTTGTATTTAGAACTGGAGGTTGCCTTGTCCTTTAAGAACCAAAATAAGTTGAATGATGTTATCAGGAGTGGAGACAAGATTACAGGCACATCGTTGGACTCAGTAACATGTTTAACATAAAGACATCCACTGTTTTTAGAATATACTGTCCTACCTTCTGAGAGGAGGTACCAGATCCCCTGTACAAAGAATAAGACGACATTTAGTTCATTTATACATAAAAGCATTCAATTTTTAAACAATGAAAAATTGTTTGCAGCTATGGATCTTATCTTATTTTTGTTGTTGTTTTTAGACTCTTTAAGACCTAAATGTCTCTTTTTCAGTCTTATGGTATTAGAAGTGTTCTGATTGAGCAGTGCTGTTGAATGTTGTTTTGTATCATGGTATTTTACTCTTGTTGTATTGAATTATTGTCTTATATGTTATATGTTTATGAGCTCTTGGTGTGCAAGAGTAATTCCCTTAGGGAAAATAAAGGTTAATTCAGTTCAAATTACATAATTCACCCCATAGAAGTTCACTAATTTGCTTTTTAGCAAGTTTGATAAGGGTGAATGAATCAATCATGTCATTGTTCATGTGTTATCAGTATTTTGGTATAAAGTAGGCTGTTTTGTGTTTCCATTTCAGTAACTTTGCAACAGTTTTTTAATTAACTGAAATATATTTTAACATATAATACATTTAAATTAAAAGGAATAAACTTAAATGATTACAATATATACTGTACAATTACAAAACATAAGACATAATCAATATTAAATAATATTTATTTTGCTTATTACTTTCGCATACAATCTTATTCTGTATAAAATTGAAAATATTCAAATAGAAAAGACCTACTGCTACTATTAATAACAACAGAACATAAAATAAGTGATGCATGGGCTTTTGTACAATTCACAAACATTTAAAAACAATATTCATGAGTTTGGACTCAACTCAAAGCTTTCCGTAGGGATTATTGGTTGCAGTTAGTTTGACTAGAAATCCTGTGAAAACTTTCTATCTCTGCAGGGAAGGATCCCTTTTCTAAATCAGTCCCTATGAGGCCACCTGCTGCTAACTGCCCAACACCAAAGCATGCTTTATGTTCTTAAATAGAGTTCTTTTGAGAGTGTTTGAAGTTATAGGTTACACCATTTATATTGTATGACTGTATAAATAAATGCTGAATGTTTTAGAGAGGGTTCATAAATTACTCTTGTAGCTCTAGTTTATGTCACAATCTATTTCAAAATAAGGTATGATGAACAATATAAAAATTAAAATGTAACTAAGAGATATAAAACTTAGATGTAATGTGTTTATGCTTCAGGGCAATATCTTCCATTCACCCTTGTCTAACCTAATGGAAACAGAAAACAATGTAATTATTTTCAAATTTTCTAAATGCATTTACTTTCAAACAAGTAACTGTAATCATTTAATTAAAACTCGGGAATCATTAAATGTATGTTAAATTAATTTTAAAAAGGTCCATAAATTAATATTGCTTTTAATTGGCTGTAAATCAAAATTATAAATATTTAATGGTACTGTGCAGTCACATAAGTGATTTACAGAAGTGATATCACCACCCTCTGAAATCTAGACAGTATAGAACTGTAATAGCAGGGCCTATTATTTCACTTAAGTGTTATTAAAGTTTTTCTAAAAATCTTTGTGCACCTTGACCAAACAAGTGGTGCCCCTCTCTAAATGCAGAGGAATGTAGCTAAAGAGGCCCCTCTTTGTGATCTCAGCCACACAATGACTTAGAGGTCTTTGTGTGTTGGAAAGTAAGGGAGGTGAGTTTGTCTTCTGGATAATGATCCTCCCTATGACAGTGAAAATCTAAATTCCCATGATGGGTGTCCATTGCTGGTCCATTGCTCCTAGATATCTAGGAGAGAGTCATAGGAACTTTTGGACATGATTTTAAAAGTCAAAGGCATAGTCAATCACCCAAAGAAAGACCTACCAATAAGTGATCTGTAGGGAGGTACCAAAACTATGACCAACTGTCATAATGTCATACTTTAAAAACAACAACCCAAAACATTTTGGCCGGTTAACCACTGGCTTCCAATTTCTCTCCATCTAAACTGGCATCTGTCTTTTTCAATCACATGACTGCAAGTAGATCAGGACTTTTCTCCAAGATTACAGGACGAGAGAATGAGCCAGTAAAATACAAAACTCTGCCCGAGGTATTCTACCTGAAACAGAAGAAATCTTGTGGTGGCAAACCCACTGTTATTTTCTACTGATCAGTGAAATTAAACAATTGGACGCTTTCTTTTTGTCAACATCCAGAATATCAGAGCATATTGTGAACAAAAGCTATAGCCAGAACAAACTAAGTTAACGTATCTAACTTGTGGCCAGACCTCAAGAAAACAAACTGTGCATGGACTGTTTTAAAGACCAAAGTCAGCAAGGTGCTACTTCTGAAAAGTTGCCAGTCCCCATCTCTCAGGACCTTCCCAGCATAGAGAAGCTGCCACAGACAAACACAGCCTAGTTCTTTTTACCAGAGCAAAACTTATCAATGGTGTTTGGACAATGGATTTTTTAGTATAAAAATGACTTTATTTACATAATTCTTGAGAGAACTATTATTACAAATGCAAGTTTGATGTTTAGTTCACGATTTAGTCATATGAGACTGATAGAACTGTACTACCATATAGTTGATGAGTATTTTAACTCCGATGTAATTAACTCTGTTTTTGTAATCCCTAATTGAATGATCAACTTTTGTGTTCACAGCAGATCAGTAATTCTATTATGTCATTGTTTGTTACACATGTTTGGTTGTATCTATAAAATTTTTTATTGTATATTTAGAATCTATGTGTGACAGTATAAATTATTATTACTGCTCTCAATTTACTGTTAAAAGTTGGGATTTTGAAAGCAAATTAAAACCCCCATCACCTACAAAGATGACCTAATTGTAGTGTGTGGTTAAGTTGTATGCTGTCTAGGAAGTGGTACTGTGCGTTTTTGTAGCTTATGTGCAACCGGTACCCAGCACGGGCAGGAAGAGATGCAATTTTCCAAACATGCTTTGTGTTCAACTCAGTGAGAATTAGGGCACATTCATTTTAAAGAAACACCGAAATGTAAATTTCAATATTTGGTTTCTTTTTTCTTTAAATAATAATTGCATGATATGTTCAACTCATTGAGCGCACCAAACTCTTTGTATGATCATCTGAGATGCTTAACTGCACGTCACTCTTAAGTTTGTGCTTAATCTTGGGCTGATTTAATTTTTTTTTCTGCAACATGTAAAATGCATGCAAGACAGATTTGACCACTCTATGATTTTTCATTACTTTCTCCTAATGAATTATTTGACTGCGTTAGACATATATGATTTTGGCATCCTGTAAGGAGGCTCAATACACATGCAGCCATTTAAAATGGGTGGGGTATTTTGCAGTATACCCCGGTGGGCGTGTCCCAGTATCACGCAGTATCACGGGGTTAATACCGTCAATTGACGTCATGCCGGAAAGTATCCGGCATCACCTTGTAAAACCGGCAGGAGGAGCCAATAAAGTTTAACCTCTCATGTACAGCATTTGAGCTTTTAAATTTAAACTGTGTATTACAGCATGTTAATTATCAGTCATTAAAATGTTGGTATATTTTATGAAAGCAGGATTGCTCAGTTGGACAAAAGTACACAACCTACCTTCATCAGAAATATGTATGCATCAAAGCCTTTACCGAAGATATTACTAATAGTATTAATAATGAATGACTTTGGACAAGCTGTAAACTCAAAGTATAATTTCTTTAGCACATTTGTACAAGCATTTGGAATCTGTCCAAGCCCTACTTTGTCAGGCATTTTCTTTTACTGCAACGGACATAAAAACTACCTTGCTTTTAACATAGCGTTTCATAATTTCTACCTAAGAAAATTATTTAAACTGCGACACTTATCATTCAACCAGAGCTCAAAATATCACAAGGATCCTCAAGAGCACAGCAAAAACTGTATTAAAAGATACTTGTATCAGATACATGAGAATCCAGGCTTTTTTATCAATGCTTTCTTTTCCGTATACCAGATATTATGGAACCACTTCAGAAGGGTGTCAGCCAGTCAGATTCCAGGAATCGGTACTTTAAAGAAAAAATATACACCGGTATTCCATTTCTCCCTAAACATTTTAAGCATTGAAGTCTTTAACTAACATGTGAAATAGTGTATAAAAAAGTGGTAGTTTTAAGCTTTTCTGCTAATACAATATGGAATCGCGTATCTAAAGAAATTAATAACGATATGATTATATTTGTGTACTGCGACATTTCTTTGAAAAAATAGAATAGCAATATTATGGACAATTAATTGACTTTTATATTTCTAAATAACACAACATGATCGAATTTAAGTCATTTTAATAACAATGAATAGTCACCTATGCATTACAAGATAAACTTTATATTGATTTAAATCAAGTTTTGATTTAAATCGCAAACGCGTGTTTAAATATATGTGTTTTTTTATTCACAATCAGACAAATGCAACATAAATTGATATCTTTGTCTTCTAAGTATTGAAGAAAGATGTGAAGACGGGGGTTTGAATTTAATCCTTTCGGTATGGGGTTTAGACTTCTAAGTCACAAGCTGGGGTTTATGGCAGTAAAGGGGGTTAACTGATAAGGATTGCAGATGCAAGCTAGGAACCCCCCTGGGTGTAATCTTAAACTGACCATTTGTCCAGAACATCGTAAACTGGCCAAATACCATGAGCCCCCCTCTTTACCATCAGACCGAGTGACGTCAGAAACGGAGAAGAAGACCCTATATAACCCAAAAGTTTGTAACAGTACGGGGAACAATACTTCGGTTTTGTTGTTTCTTGCGGGAAACAAGACTTTGGCTTTATTGTTCCTTGCATGCAATAAACTCATCTGTTTTACTTCATCTCCGGATCAAGAACCTTATTCCTTCTGTTACAACAGTATCTTAATAAACTTTCAGCATAGCTTTCTCCCCGTTTAGATTTATTTTTCTTGGGATCTTGGGATCAAATGTGGAAAGATCAGATTGTAATCGTTTTTATTTTTTAAATACAGATGCAGCCATTCAAAGTGCACGGTACAGACACGTACCGGAGGTAATTGACTACGGCGTTGCGCATCGTGACGCAAGATGACGCGGGGTACCGCGGTATGTGATTGGTTGACCGACAGGGGCACTCGTGGTCTGTTGGTCTGTCGTAGAAAGATTTACAGTAAACGTCTTAACTGTGCCCGTTTAAGTATTGAATATTCATATGGAATTTTACCACTGAAGGGAAATCTTAGTAGCTGAGCATAAAAAGAATAGGAGCATACTGCAACGCGTGTGAAGGCCATAAACGATATTAATTTTGGAACATAAACATACAGTATATGGCTGGTCTCGGTACTTTAAAGAAAACATACACGAAACATGGTTTCATTATGACCAGAATCGGTCTTGAGATATTTTTAAAATGATTTACAGTATTTGAGAGGTATGTCTTGACACCGATACTACGTAAATACTGCTCACGTATATGTTTCTAGGTTTATATTATGCATTTCATAAGGTCAAATTACTTTTGAGCAACTGATAAGAAGCGTGAAACGGTATGCCCAGGGCGTTCTAGTTTTCGTTTTGTTTTAATGCAGTGCAGAGGATTGATTAGAGATATCAAGTACATACAAGTCATTTTTTAAATGTTGTAGTTCGTCTTGTAAAAATGTTACGAGTACATCATCTGTCAACAATTACACAGGTTCTGTTTCCATATTGCAAGTACAATCACTAAGCAATTCAAAGAATTATACCATCCTATTTCTTTGTGATGTCCTGTGAAAACTAAACCTATTTTTATAAGGCTTTTACTCTGAAGATTTCCAAACACACAAAGCATTTGTGAAGTACTATAGTATTTCTAAATGTTACTGGGAACACATCAATCATTAAAGCTTAACAATAAAGTTTAGATTGCTGACTATGGACTAACTACATTAACTAACTGCAATGCAACAGTAGACATTTTACAAGTAAGAATATCTGGTTGAATTCTTGCATTTGTAGCCAATTTAATGCGAGAGATTTTAAGTTTTCCAATGCAGTTCACTATCATTATACACAAAAGCCAAACCATAAACTTTGAAGCTAGCAGACTTCAAGAAAACACCTGTTGGTGTTAAATGGTGAGGTTTTATTATAATCTAAGGTATGAAGACAAACTAGCTACATTTTTAACACACTTTATGATACACCACTTTTTTGTTGTATCCCAAGTGATTTGAAGCATTTCTGTTTTAATTGAACTTCTAGAGTTATTTCTCCAATGTTTAGGAAGATATGGCCATAATAAGGGCATGCTTGTCATATGCTAAAAGAATGGCTTATAACAGGAAAGGCAAAGTCTGTTTTTTTTTAAAAAAGCTCCTTTAAAGCCTGTGCCCCAGAAGGTCCATTTATGTTGAGCTGTGAAAGTGCTTTACAGTAAAAACCTTGTGTAAATGGTTAAAAGCAATGATCCAGGGACCAAAGGTGATTCAGGAGCCTAGAACCAATATTTGTGTGCTCGGTGCAGTGGGATGTTGAAATTTGTTCCCCTTTTTGAAAAAGTCCCACTGTATGCTGTTCCTTTTATTTACAATAAGAATCTAGGAACCTCTAGGAGACATCAACTGCTGAAAAGCTGAGATAAAATAAGATGTATGCATCTAAATAACTGGACCTCAAATAGCAGACCTTATGAGCAATACTGTGTGTATTTATTTAAAATATTTATAGCTCCTCTGGAAGGTTGTTGGGGGAAAAAAACCTCACTCGCACCAAACAAATTTATATTTCTAAATATCACTACATGTTCGAATTTAAGTCATTTTAATAACAATGAATAGTCACCTAGGCATAACAATATAAACATTTATATTGATTTAAATCACGTTTAAATCGCCTTTATTTAAAACCCATAAATAAAGCTGATACTGTTTAGACTTTTAATTATTTAAAACTGTATTACAGCAGCACAATGCACAATGCAACATAAATCGCTTTCTTTGTCTTCTGTGTAATAATGTTCACCTTTCTGTCCAGCAAATTAACAATAGTAATAATAATGAACTTTATTGTATATGGCGCCTTTAAAGGTGGCTCCTCAAAGCGCTAATAAAAACAATAACTACAATACTGTTAGGCTGGGCAAATGATTTTTTTTTATGAAATACAAAATGAGATATAATGATGTGTTCCGGCTTAGACATTAAGGAAGAGCATAACACGTGAGCGGCGTAGACGTCGGCTCTGGCTTTCCCATCTACTGTATACACTGCAAGTACAACCCCCCTCTCTGCAGGAGTGCTGGCTGTGACGAATTAAACCAGTTTCACAGGTATTTTCAAAGTAGAAGGAGGCGAGATTTCCAGCGAAAGACACCTCCCCCCCCCTCAAAAACCCAGTAAGTACAGTACTAGTTAAGAAAGGCGAGGCTCCTCAATGAAATCGCTTTAACATGCTAATACGTTGGTGTAACAGTCCGGACGTGGCAAGCTTCTAATTTCAACCCGACCACGGCGAAAGGAACCCTTCTTTCATTTGAAGACAATGAACATACTTTAGCCCTGAATGAATTAATAGCAAACATGGTTTACATAAAAGCCCTTTTAGCCTTTGTCACTAATGAAACAAAGGTCACTAGCCTTTGTCACTAATGAAACCACTAAATAAAGACATAAATATAAAAATCTTAAGATTTTTAAAATACATGACTTTGCTAAAATTTATTTAAAAATAAAAACGATTACAAACGCCAGTGGAGAGAGAGAACAGGGGAGGGATGTTGGTTTTGCATAAGGGGCGGGGCTATGGAAATGAGGTCTATTTGGGAATGTGGAGTTACATGTTCTGGCTGTTTGTGAATTATCGTTGTTGAGTATGGAGTGTTGAGGTATTGATTTTGTGTAATGCTTTATGTTGAAAACTGAGGTGGATTTTGTTTGATAAAGAGGATAAACTGGGATGGGAGGAGGGTTTGGTTTTGCATAAGATTCTGATAATTGGAGGAATTTGCGAGAGTATAATGGTTTGATATATTTGATTTTGTATTGTGGTCGTTATCTATGTTTTTGGTTGATATTGTAACGCAACGGGGGCTCAGGCGGGCGCCCTTGCCGCATCTGTTCGGCCCCTGCACCATCCGGGGCTCGAACCCGGGACTTCCGCGTCTCTCTGCAGCGACCTAGCCCCGTGAGCTAAAGAGAGATCTCTGAAGTCCCGGGTTCGAGCCCCGGATGGTGCAGGGGCTGAATAGATGCGGCAAGGGCGCCCGGCTGAGCCCCCGTTGCGTTACATTGGTGTTAGGGTGGGATCTCTCCACAGCCCAGTAGCTGTGGTCCTGCTATCACAGGGAAGGGCGATGACGTCACCCGCTCTGGTACGCCGGCTCTTACACAGTGCCTGTCGGCCGTAAGCATTATGTATTATGTTTATATGGTTGTTTTGTTGGTTGGTTGTTATTATGGTTATTAATAATACGATCTATAGTTGAAATCTGAGCCTAAATAAAAAGAAAAAGCAAGTGATTAGGTTTATGAGCAATCTAATTACTTAT
Source organism: Lepisosteus oculatus (assembly GCF_040954835.1). Taxonomy (NCBI): domain Eukaryota; kingdom Metazoa; phylum Chordata; class Actinopteri; order Semionotiformes; family Lepisosteidae; genus Lepisosteus; species Lepisosteus oculatus. The sequence goes on along the minus strand of NC_090696.1, from coordinate 38,695,174 downwards.
TCATTTAAAACGCTATATAAAATAAAGTTTATTATTAATTTGCTGGACAGAGCGGTGAACATTATTATGCATAAGACAAAGATAACGATCCTGATCAGTTTAGAAATCTGTGTACACTGTAAGGTTTTTACTTCTTAAACTTATAGTTTAAAAATACACGTTTCGAATAGAAAGAAATCCTTTTCCTGGTACAGTCGCATGAAGAGAGAGGCGAAACAGCCCTACACAGCCCTGTCGCAGTACACGAATATAATCATATCGTTATTAAATTCTTTAGATACATGATTCCATATTATTTTAGCAGACAAGCTTAAAACTACCAATTTTTCCACACGCTATTTCACATGTTAGTTAAATACTTTGATGCTTAAAATGTTTAGGGAGAAATGGAATACCGGTGTGTATTTTTCCTTTAAAGTACCGTTTCCTTGAATCTGACTGGCTGACACCAGTGGTTCCATAATATCTGGTATACGGAAAAGAAAGTGTTGATAAAAAAGCCTGGATTCTCATGTATCTCAGAGAGCGAGTGATCAGAAAAAGGAACAGCTGTTACACTCAGGTTTTAAGCTCTCTCTCTGTTGAATGAATGAAAGCATTTTATTAAAAACGCATTTGCGTTTGTCTGGGTATTTACTTTGTAATCTGTGGTTTACATCTACTGTATTGTTTTGAGATGCCACTTTTAAAGGTGATATGTAAAATAAAGTTTTTTATTAATGTTATAGAGAAACATGATCAGATTTTCCCTGGTTCAGAAAAAAGACGATTAAAATCTGTAATCTTTGCACTTGTACAGTATGTCATCAGAAAATACAATCAGTTTCTGCTTTGTGTAAGGATGGTGTCAAAAAGTAATCTAAGTGGTGAAAAAGCTGTGCTCCTCAAAGCGCTTTACAGGATAAAAACAATAACAACAATAGTGGCTGGGCAAATGATTTTTTTTATAGAAATACAAAATGAGATACTGTATAATGATGTGCATGAACAAAGTTATACTGCTATTTTCCTTAGATACGCGATTAAAAAAATAATTTTTTTGAATCCCCAGCGGAACACATTCCATAAGAATCAGCGCTTTTATATATCGCCTTTAAACACATATATTTAAACATGCGTTTACGATTCAAATCAATATAAATGTTTATTTTATAACGCATAGGTGACTATTCATTGTTATTAAAAAGACTTAAATCCGATCATGTTGTGATATTTAGAAATATAAATTTGTTTGGTGCGAGTGAGGTTTTATTTAATCTCTGACCAAGGGAAACGTTTTATTTTTTTTATAAAATGTTTGTTAAAAAATAAATTCATAGTTCCATGGGATTCAATCACAGACCGTGTGACATGGAAGTCAGGAACCTAACAGCGCCACCAGCGCGGCCACATGCTGAGGGCATTATCGACAGACAATGTACAGATTTGATAAAGCTATCAAATAATGTAACTAGGCACAGAACAAGTTTACAGCACAGTACAATAATAAATGCTGACCATGACTTTAGAAGCATAAATTACCTTACACTCAATTTAAACACAAGCTGTCTTTAGCCCTCTAAGCTGGTTCATACAGAACTGTAGTGATCCAGGCTCAGAACACAGCTTCATTAGCGAATACATATGCAGGACAACTAGAGAAGACGTTTTACAGAGGATGGATTTTTAGAAACATCCCATCAGTGACATCACTGAAGTCAACTCCTAGGTACTGTAACTGTCGTGTGGATAGTTTCGCAAGAATCAGACAAAGGTTTAAGCATCGCTTGTTCTAGATAAAACTGCAAAAAAAAAAACAACAACCCATAATGTACTTCTTTGCGGCTCTGTTTGCCCAAATCATATATTCACAACGTGAAATTTAGAAAATAATATTACGTAACCAAAATCTGCAATATGGAAACAGAACCTGTGTAATTGTTGACAGATGATGTACTCGTAACATTTTTACAAGACGAACTACAACATTTAAAAAATGACTTGTATGTACTTGATATCTCTAATCAATCCACTGCACTGCATTAAATCAAAATGAAAACTAGAACGCCCTGGGCATACCATGTCGCGCTTCTTATCAGTTGCACAAAAGTAATTTGACCGTATGAAATGCATAATATAAACCTAGAAACATATACGTGAGCAGTATTTACGTAGTATCAGTGTCAAGACATACCTCTCAAATACTGTAAATCATTTTAAAAATATCTCAAGACCGATTCTGGTCATAATGAAACCATGTTTTGTGTATGTTTTCTTTAAAGTACCGAGACCAGCCATATACTGTATGTTTATGTTCCAAAATTAATATCATTTATGGCCTTCACACGCGTTGCAGTATGCTCCTATTCTTTTTATGCTCAGCTACTAAGATTTCCCTTCAGTGGTAAAATTCCATATGAATATTCAATACTTAAACGGGCACAGTTAAGACATTAAATATACATATACATACTGTAAACAGTACAGTTTGCATACGGTAATATGTTTATGTTCCTAAATCAATCTCTTTTATGAGCATGTGAAAGGCATCTTGAATCGATTCTCAAAAATTACTGTACTTTGCATGATTGGAAAGAAATGCGTGATTGCGAAATGCTGTGATGTTACTTTTACATAGACAGTCAATGAAAAAAGGAATGTGGACCAGGGCAATACTTTGAGTTTACACTTACAGATTGTCCAAGGTCATTCATTATTAATACTATTAGTAATATCTTCGTTAAAGACTTTGATGGCGACAGCTCAAACATGAGAGGTTGAGCTTTATTAGCTCTACCTTGCTGAAATTCCGGATACTATTATTTTGCTAGCGGTATTTACCGGTAACTCGCGGTAGACTGCGTACAGCGTACCGGAAAATAATGCGGTATCACCCATGCATTTTGAATGGCTGCATCTGTACATTTTAGAAAAGTGTAATCTATACTAAAAAGCTGTACACCACCTGCTATAAAGATACATATTGTAATACTTTCGGGCTCAGATAGGACAGACACAAGAACTGACTTGTGGAGTTAAATCTCAACAAAACAACAACAAATCTCAATTACCTTGTAAGAATTATTCGTAATAAAAACTCTCTCAAATTCCTCCAATTATCATAATCCCGCCCCTTATGCAAAACGAAACCCTCCTCCCATCCCACAAAATCAATACCTAAACACTCTATACTCAACAATGATAATTCACAAACAGCCAGAACATGTAACTCCACATTCCCGAAAAGACCTCATTTCCATAGCCCCGCCCCTTATGCAAAACCAAACTCCCTCCCCTGTTCTTTCTCTCTACTGGCGTTTGTAATCGTTTTTATTTTTAAATAAATTTTAGCAAAGTCATGTATTTTAAATATCTTAATATTTCTATATGTCCGTCTTTATTTAGTGGTTTCAGTAGTGACAAAGGCTAAACTTTCTCGGAAAAATGTCTTTTATGTAAACCAAGTTTGCTATTAATTCATTTAGGGCTAGAATATGTTCATTGTCTTCCAATGAAAGAAGGGTTCCTTTCGTCGTATTCGAGTTGACATTAGAAGCTTGCCACACCCGGACTGTTACACCAACACATTAGCATGTTAATGCGATTTCATTGAGGAGCCTAGCTTTCTTAACTAGTACTGTACTTACTGGGTTTTTGAGGGGGGGGGAGGTGTCTTTCGCTGGAAATCTCGCCTCCTTCTACTTTGAAAATACCTGTGAAACCGGTTTAATTCGTCACAGCCAGCACTCCTGCAGAGAGGGGGGTTGTACTCGTTAATGTCTAAGCCGGAACACATCATTATATCTCATTTTGTATTTCTATAAAAAAATTGTTTGCCCAGCCTAACACTATTGTTGTTATTGTTTTTATCCTGTAAAGCGCTTTGAGGAGCACAGCTTTCTCACCACTTAGATTACATATCACCTTTAAAAGTGGCATCTCAAAGCAATACAGTAGATGTAAACCACAGATTACAAAGTAAATACCCAGACTAACGCAAGCACATTTTTAATGAAATGCTTTTATTCATTCAGCAGAGAGAGCGTAAAACCTGGGCGTAACAGCTGTTCCTTTTTCTGATCGCTCTCTGGATACACGTCTCACCTGTCCTGTTCTTTGTTTTCCTAATTTGCTGATTATGCCTTCTGCGATCCACTCCTGCCCTCACACCTAAAGAAGACTATTTTAAATTTCTTTGCGCTGTCCATTGTGCAATTAACCCTTGTATGTGCTGTCCTTAAGGTGATATCACATAAAGGTGATATGTAAAATAAAGTTTTTTATTATTGTTATTGAGAAACATGATCAGCTTTTCCCGGTTCTAAAAAAAGATCTAAAGTATACTAGTTTGTCACTAGTATACTTTTAATACAGTCTTTGCTGTGCTCTTGAGGATCCTTGTGATATTTCGAGCTCTGGTTGAATGATAAGTATCGCAGTTTAAATAATTTTCGTAGTTAGAAATAATGAAACGCTATGTTCAAAGCAAGGGAGTTTTTATGTCCATTACAGAAAGAAAATGCCTGACAAAGTAGGGCTTGGACAGATTCCAAGTGCATTTTTGCAATTTACGTTGCATTGTGGATTGTGCTGCTGTAATACAGTTTAAAATAATTAAAAGTCTAAACAGTATCAGCTTTATTTATGGGTTGCAATTTAAAAAAAGTAAAAAAACCACACTCAAAATGCAATTTAGAGCTTTCTGGCAAGAGGAGACACCCAAATTAATAATGTAACATGCCACTGTTTGTGCATGAACAAGGTTAAACTGCTATTTCTTTAGATACGCGATTAAAACAAATATTTTTTATTAAGTTTTTAATAAAATGCTTTTATTCACTCATAATCTAACAATTTCAGGAAGACTAAGGAAGGACTAAGGGAATTGTCATCTGTTGTTGAAGCTCTGTGAGCTCGGTGACTTTGAGACCACTTGTTATCCCAGGTTGTTTGAATCGCCACAATTCAAATAGAGAAAAAAGAGCTGACTGACAAGATTTAAGATGTGGCTGTCAATGTTGGATTAAAAAAAAAACGTTGCCCGACGTTAGTTGCATTGCTTGAAAAACAATTTTATTTAGAGAGACTGGATAAGTAATTCAACAGTTTTTTTTAACTTCCTGAAAAACAAATAATAATTTAACTATATGTGCAAACGGTTTATGATATGTCGCTGTTGTGAATGTCTGTGGAGTGTATCTTATTTGCCTGTCTGCCCTGGCTGTGCTCTCTCGCTTGCTCGCTCGCCCTCCCCCCCCCTCTCTCTCAATTCAATTCAAGGTGCTTTATTAGCATGACAGATGGGTACAATCAGTGTTGGGTATTTACTTTGCTTTGAGATGCCACTTTTAAAGGTGATATATAAAATCAAGGCTTTAACTTGCTTTAACTCCGCAAGTCTGAGTTTTTGTGTCTGTCCTATCTGAACCTGAAAGTATTACAATATGTATCTTTATAGCAGGTGGTGTACAGCTTTTTAGTATAGATTACACTTTTCTAATATGTATTTAAAAAATAAAAACAATTACAATCTAATCTTTCCACGTTTGATCCCAAGATCCCAAGAAAAATAAATCTAAACGGGGAGAAAGCTATGCTGAAAGTTTATTAAGATACTTATCAGACAAAGATATCAATTTATGTTGCATTTGTCTGATTGTGAATCAAAAAACACACATATATAAACCCACGTTTGCGATTTAAATCAAAACGTGATTTAAATCAATATAAATGTTTATATTGTAACTCAAAGGGGACTATTTATTGTTATTAAAATGACTTTTTCGATCATGTTGTGATATTTAGAAATATAAATTTCTTTGGTGCGAGTGAGGTTTTATTTAATCTCTGACTCAGTGATGGCCTGGTATGGTGAGGTGCGCTGGCAGCTATGTGGTGTTACGCAGTTTTATTTTTTCAAAGAAATGTTTGTTAAAAAAAAGTAATGATTCCAGGGGTATTCAAACACACAGGGTGTGAGCTGGGAGTCATGAACCTGACCCACAGCACCACCGGCAAGGTCACATGCAGGGTGCTGAAAAAGCACTACAGAAACATTATCAACAGACAATGTACAGCATGTACAAATGCAGCCATTCAAAATGGGTGAGGTATTTCGCAGTATACCCCGGTGGGCGTGTCGCGGTGTCACGCGGTATCACGTGGTGTCACGTATCATTTGACGCTCTGCCGGAAACTATCCGGCGTCGCCTTGTAAAACCGCCAGGGGGAGCTTAACCTCTCATTTACAGCATTTGAGCCTTTCATTTTGAACTGTGTATTACAGCATGTTAATCATCAGTCATTAAAATGTTGGTATATTTTATGAAAGCAAGATTGCTCAGTTGGACAAAAGTACACAACCTACCTTTATCAGAAATATTTATGCATCAAAGCCTTTACTGAAGATATTACTAATAGCATTAATAATGGATGACTTTGGACAAGCTGTATACTTGGAAAAATACACACCAGTATTCCATTTCTCCCTAAACATTGTAAGCTTCGAAGTCTTTAACTAACGTGATACCGGAGTCAACAAGCATACTTTTAGAATTTGATTAAAAGGGAATATAATATGGAATCGCGTATCTCAAGAATTTAATAACGGTATGATTATATCCGTGCACTGCGGCAGGGCTGTGTAGGGCTGTTTCGTCTGTCTGTTCATGCGAGCTGTTGTAGCCTACTGATCTAGGTGCAGGACTACCAACTGGCAGGTTGTGTGTTCGAATCCAGCTGGTGCTGGACCTTTCAGTTTTATTTATTTATTTTTTAATCGCGTAACATAAACATATTACCGTATGCAAACTGTACTGTATACAGTATGTATATGTATATTTAATGTCTTAACTGTGCCCGTTTAAGTATGGAATATTCATATCTAATTTTACCACTGAAGGGAAATCTTAACATAAACATACAGTATATGGCTGGTATTGGTACTAAAGAAAAAAATACACACCAGTATTCCATTTCTCCCTAAACATTGTAAGCTTCGAAGTCTTTAACTAACGTGATACCGGAGTCAACAAGCATACTTTTAGAATTTGATTAAAAGGGAATATAATATGGAATCGCGTATCTCAAGAAATTAATAACGATATAATTATATTCATGTTGCAAAAGAACTGCAACGGACATAAAAACTCCCTTGCTTTTAACAGAGCGTTCCATAATTTCTAACTACGAAAATGCCAGGTGAAAGGATTTGTAAACATATTTTGTTAAAGCAAGTCAGTTTTTTCCGCAGCACATAAAATACATTTTTCCAAAAAAGTTTAGCCTTTGTCATTAATTAAACCACTAAATAAAGACATAAATATAGAAATCTTAAGATTTGTTTTATTTAATGTTGGTAGCAGGATGAACTGTCAGAGTGTATATTTTGTGGCAGAGTTGCTGCAAGATGTTAACAGTGAAAAGGGTATTTAGAAATGAGTTATTTCAAGATGAAAAAGAAAACATACATGAAACATGGTTTCATTATGACCAGAATCGGTCTTGAGATATTTTTAACTTGATTTACAGTATTTGAGAGGTATGTCTTAACACCGATACTACAGTGCTTAAGTACTGCTCACGTATATGTTTCTAGGTTTATATTATGCATTTCATACGGTCAAATTACTTTTGAGCAACTAATAAGAAGCGCGAAACGGTATGCGTTTTAGTTTCGTTTTGTGCTGGGACCCGTGGATTGATTAGAGATATCAAGTACATACAAGTCATTTTTTAAATGTTGTAGTCCGTCTTGAAAAAATGTTACGAATACATCATCTATCTACAATTACACAGGTTCTGTTTCCATATTGCGGATTTTGGTTACGTAATATTATTTTCTAGATTTCACGTTGTGAATATGATGGGATGTCTGATGGGATGTTTCTAAAAATCATACTAACAACTGTGGCATCCTTCTCCTTAGTTAATACATTTTATTATTCATAAACAGTTAACATTGTTAGAAAAATATTTTGAATTATACTTAACCCTATTTTTTCTTTAGTTTTGTATTTAACTTATTAATTGATAGTCAGACTTAATGTATATTTGAACAATGAAAATATATTTTTACAAGATTTTACATTAAGCACTTAAAATTAATATGGTTAATAATAGTAAACTGTAACATGCTGTAACAAGATATAAGATATATATAAGATTCCATATTATATTCTCTTTTACTCAAATTCTAAAAGTATGCTTGTTGACTCCGGTATCACGTTAGTTAAAGACTTCGAAGCTTACAATGTTTAGGGAGAAATGGAATACTGGTGTGTATTTTTTTCTTCAAAGTACCAAGACCAGCTATATACTGTATGTTTACGTTCCAAAATTAATATCATTTATGGCCTTAAAACGCGTTACAGTATGCTCCTATTCTTTTTATGCTCAGCTACTAAGATTTCCCTTCAGTGGTAAAATTCAATATCTACAACGGGCACAGTAAAGACGTTTACAGTAAGTCTTTCTACGACAGACCAACGGACCACGAGTGCCCCTGTCGGTCAACCAATCATGCACCGCGGTACCCCGTGTCATCTTACCTGCGGTACGTGTCTGTACCGCTCACTTTGAATGGCTGCATCTGTAGGTGCACAACAGCTACAGCTTCCAGATATCTATGCCAGCCTAATAGTGTGGAAGGTTTATGTAATCATTAACTGTCATGATCACCCCTTGCCCTTACTCAATACAACATGATCTCGAGCCGGCTCGAACAACCTGCAATGGTGGCCATATACGTTACAGTTGTGTTTTCTTCCTTTTCTTTTCAGCATGGAATAAACCAATTACTTGTTCCTTTGCAGCCTTTGCATGCTGACCTGACGCAGCTACCCACCCATATGTTTAAATATAACAGTTGCCAAAGAGAATATGTTAGATTTAAACTCAACTTTTTGAGACTTGTGAGTATTATTTTATAATAACAACAGGTTACCAAAGATATAGAGTCTAGCTTAAAATAAGATATTACGATGACTATTAATGTCAAATGTCAAAGAGTAAGTTTTAATGTCTGTTGTGGCCATATTAAAAAATATATATTATCTCAGCAAGAAGGTGGTAAAAATCACTGTAGTGTAAGGAATTCTCTGATTTATATTTGAGAACACATTTTCCCATTTTTGTATTTAGCTATATTCCTATTTAGTAACAGACATAATTTAACAGTGTTACAATGGTAAAGACAGATTCATAGGCCCAGAAATATAAATCAGCTTCTATTGTTTTTTGTTTTTGCATGAACAAGTGGAGTTTTATTATTTTAATTGATCTTTAGGATAGGCACTAAGGAGTAAAATGTTATTTTAAACCAGTTGTACAATAATGGTGATTGGACAGTTGACCTCATTTTAATTTAAAGCCCCATTATTCAATATGAAAATTGTTTAGAGTGCTCCAAAAGCATAATCCTTATAAGTGGAAAGGGCCCAGTGGCATTATGAATTTAAGCTCTTTCATTTTACTGTAACAACTAGCAGTTATCCTGCTGTCTATCCTTTCTAACATAAAGAAACAAAAAATGTGTCAGTTGTAAAACCTGATAATGTTAATGAATTTCTATGAACGAAAACATAGAAAAGGCAAAGATAAAAGGCTTTCCATTCCAGTTTCACAGATCAAATATTTTAATCTCTCCGTCTTTTGTGAACAGGTAGACAAACAGAATTACTATCAAATTCAGTAATATAGATCTTCTATTCTAACCCTTTTTACATGCATCACTTTAAAGTAAAAACTAAATAAAACTAATAAAACTACTTTAAAAAGATGATGTCCTGTAAGGGCAAATATACTGTACATTTCAACTTTCAACATTTCAAATATATTTTAAATATGAATATAAATATTACAGGTGATATTTCTTGTAACAAGAACGGCAAAAGCCAAAAATAATGTACATTGAGGACACTGCTGAGACTGGAGTATTATGAACAGTATAAGTCAAAAGGCTCATTTTCTTCTCCAGCCATTTTCTTCACAAAATAAAAAAAATGTAATTCATCTTAGCTTTTTAAAGCACTCAGTTAAATCTTATGTTGTGAATATAAAGTATCTTGATAATAACAAATTGCCTAAGTTGAGTCATACAACAAGACTTGTTAATATAAATCATGATAAATCAGGGCAACACTTCAGATTATGGGTGCTTTACAATGGTGTATGCAGACTTTCTATGAACATCACACCATAATGTTTTAATGGACAAGATGAATAAACTAGTAAAAAAATGATTTAGTGACCAAAATGCATTATGCATAAAAAATGTAAAAGTCATGAAATGGTAAATATTCATGACATGGTTCAGTAATTGGACATGCTTTATGTGTTGCTGGATATTGTGGAAAAATGTGCTAAAATAATGTAATTGTTAATCTTTTACGACATCCTAGGGACAATTTAGCATTAACAGTTGAAGGTTTGGTCAGAAATACAAGATTGCTCGTTTAAATAATGCAAATGTTAAATCAATGAATTAAAAAAATTGTGGTGTTTATTTGAGATTGTAAGTAGAGAAGAAACATGTGTGCATCATCTACTACTCTGAATATCATACCCAATTATTAATCTCACTTCACTAATAGCAGAAGATCATTTACCAAAGAAACTCTAATACATAGTGGAATCCAAAAAAGGCCAGAGTTATTTGAGTTCTACTTCTTGCACTGCACTGTTTTATGATCTGCTATTAACAGAACACTGACCCATCTTCTTATGTATTGTGACATGATCATTGCACACAAAATCATCAGAATATAAAAAAATAATACATATGCGAGATTACCTGATAATTGCTCTGATTTGATTTTATTTAGATATAAGAAAGCTGAATGTGTCTTCTGTATGGATTACCACTCTATTTCAGTCTAAAAGAAACATAATGATACAACATGATCTCCAGGTCTGTTTTTCAAAAATTAAAATGATCACATAAACCTTTGGACATTTTCTGTTAATGTAATGGGTACATAATATTATATTATACACTGAAGCTAAGCAAATGTGAGCTGGTCAGTACCTGGATGAGAGAACTTCTGGGAGAAACTAAGGCTGCTGCTCGAAGAGGTGTTAGTGGGGCCAGCAGGGGATGCTCACCCTGCAGTCTATATAGGTCCTAATGCCTCAGTATAGTGACGGGGACAAAAGGCACTGTCCTTCGGATGAGACATAAAACCGAGGTCCTGTCTTTTTGTGATCATTAAAAATCCCAGGGTGTTTCTCAAAAGAGTAGGGGTGTAACCCCGGCATTCTGACCAAATTTCCTGTTGGCCTTTATCATGGCCTCCAAAACTGGTAGAACCAAATGAACATTTACTGTGTTTTTAATGTTCCTCAGTTCACAAATGTAATGAGACATGATAGATAGAGCAGATACAACTGACCACTGAACCTACAAATTCTGACTCATGAATTGTTAACTGGTTTTATGTGCACACTAAATTACATAGCCAGTTACCTACATTTAGTCATATGAGAATACCTTGCAGCTGAGGATGCTTGTCTTGAACCATAAACCTGGTGTCAACTAAAAGACATATGGTTTTCATTCCATTTTTAACATGAGTGAGAAGTTGTTTGAACATCTGCAATTTTTTTCATTCTCTACATTTTAACCTATTTACCACTTCAAAAAAGGTTGAACTTAGTCTCATCTGTCCATAAAACGTTTTTACCAATACACTTCTGGTTCATCTTTGTACTTTCAAGAACGTTTTGAGGTGTAGTGCATGGCTGTCTCTGGATCCGGTTCACTATTGTGAATATTTGAATTGATGATTTAAATATCCATACAGATGCAGCCATTCAAAGTGCGCGCTACAGACACGTACCGGAGGTAATTGGCTACGGCGTCGCGCAAAATACCGCGGTACGTGATTGGTTGACCAACAGGGGCACTCGTGGTCCGTTGGTCGGTCGTAGAAAGATTTACAGCAAATGTCTTTACTGTGCCCGTTTTAGCATTGAATATTCATGTGGAATTTTACCACTGAAGGGAAATCTTAGAAGCTGAGCATAAAAAGAATAGGAGCATACTGTAACGCGTTTTAAGGCCATAAACGATATTAATTTTGGAACGTAAACATACAGTATATAGCTGGTCTTGGTACTTTAAAGAAAAAAATACACACCAGTATTCCATTTCTCCCTAAACATTGTAAGCTTCGAAGTCTTTAACTAACGTGATACCGGAGTCAACAAGCATACTTTTAGAATTTGATTAAAAGGGAATATAATATGGAATCGCGTATCTCAAGAATTTAATAACGGTATGACTATATCCGTGTACTGCGGCAGGGCTGTGTAGGGCTGTTTCACCTGCCTGTTCATGCGAGCTGTCTTGTAGCCTACTGGTCTAGGTGCGTAACTACCAACTGGCAGGTTGTGTGTTTGAATCCAGCTGGTGCTGGACTTTTCACTTTTATTTATTTATTTTTTAATCGCATAACATAAACATATTACCGTATGCAAACTGTACTGCATACAGTATGTATATGTATATTTAATGTCTTAACTGTGCCCGTTTAAGTATTGAATATTCATATCTAATTTTACCACTGAAGGGAAATCTTAGTAGCTGAGCATAAAAAAATAGGAGCATACTGTAACGCGTGTGAAGGCCATAAACGATATTAATTTTGGAACATAAACATACAGTATATGGCTGGTCTCGGTACTTTAAAGAAAAAATACACGAAACATGGTTTCATTATGACCAGAATAGGTCTTGAGATATTTTTAACTTGATTTACAGTATTTGAGAGGTATGTCTTAACACCGATACTACAGTGCTTTAGTACTGCTCACGTATATGTTTCTAGGTTTATATTATGCATTTCATACGGTCAAATTACTTTTGAGCAACTAATAAGAAGCGCGAAACGGTATGCGTTTTAGTTTCGTTTTGTGCTGGGACCCGTGGATTGATTAGAGATATCAAGTACATACAAGTCATTTTTTAAATAATGTAGTTCGTCTTGAAAAAATGTTACGAGTACATCATCTATCAACAATTACACAGGTTCTGTTTCCATATTGCGGATTTTGGTTACGTAATATTATTTTCTAGATTTCACGTTGTGAATATGATGGGATGTCTGATGGGATGTTTCTAAAAATCCATCCTCTGTAAAACGTCTTCTCTAGCTGTCCTGCATATGTTTTCGCTAATGAAGCTGTGTGTTCTGAGCCTGGATCTCTACATTTCTGTATGAACCAGATTAGAGGGCTAAAGACAGCTTGTGTTTAAATTGAGTGTAAGGCAATTTATGCTTCTAAAGTCATGGTCAGCATTTATTTTTGTACTGTGCTGTAAACTTGTTCTGTGCCAAGTCACATTATTTTATAGCGTTTTTATAGCGTTATCAAATACGGTGTTACTGTAGTTTACGGAGTCCCATGTCACATGGTCTGTGATTGAAACCTGTAAAACCGGTTTAATTCGTCACAGCCAGCACTCTTCAGGTGTGAGGGTCTTCTGCTCAGAATGAAACGCTAAAATGTTTGTGTATATTCTAATGGTAGTGGGGGCAGGGTGTGGGGGAACAGGTTTGGTTGAAATTGCATTGGAGATCTATGTTCTTCACACCTGAAACATTTTCTCTGAAAGCATTTTCTTCGCAGTTTAACCGATCTTGTTACAGCATGTTACAGTTTACTATTATTAACCATATTAATTTTAAGTGCTTAATGTAAAATCTTGTAAAAATATATTTTCATTGTTCAAATATACATTAAGTCTGACTATCAATTAATAAGTTAAATACAAAACTAAAGAAAAAATAGGGTTAAGTATAATTCAAAATATTTTGCTAACAATGTTAACTGTTTATGAATAATAAAATGTATTAACTAAGGAGAAGGATGGCACAGTTGTTAGTATGTTTTTTGTTTTGTTTCTTTTTCATAAATACAACAGTAGTACCTGATGTCTCAGTGGCTTTCAAAATTAAATTATGCATGCAAACCTGTGAACTAGAAAGATAACTAAGATATCCATCCATTATATTCCATAATATCCATGAAATATATGGCGCTGAAATATGTGTGACGCAGTGGTGGCCTGACACGGTGAGGTGCCCTGGCAGCTGTATGATGCAGTGGTGGCCTGGCACGGTGAGGTGCGCTTGCAGCTATGTGACGCAGTGGTGGCCTGACACGGTGAGGTGCGCTGGCAGCTGTGTGATGCAGTGGTGGCCAGGCACGGTGAGGTGCGCTGGCAGGTGGGTGATGCAATGGTGGCCTGGCACCGTGAGGTGCGCTGGCAGCTGTGTGATGCAGTGGTGGTCGGGTACCGACCACGCACTTCACCGTGCTGTGTGGTGTGCTACAAGACAGCTCGCATGAACAGGCAGGCGAAACAGCCCTACACAGCCCTGCTGCAGTACACGGATATAATCATACCGTTATTAAATTCTTGAGATACACGATTCCATATTATATTCCCTTTTAATCAAATTCTAAAAGTATGCTTGTTGACTCCAGTATCACGTTAGTTAAAGACTTCGAAGCTTACAATGTTTAGGGAGAAATGGAATACTGGTGTGTATTTTTTTCTTCAAAGTACCAAGACCAGCTATATACTGTATGTTTACGTTCCAAAATTAATATCGTTTATGGCCTTAAAACGCGTTACAGTATGCTCCTCTTCTTTTTATGCTCAGCTACTAAGATTTCCCTTCAGTGCTAAAATTAGATATGAATATTCAATACTTAAACAGGCACAGTTAAGACATTAAATATACATATACATACTGTATACAGTACAGTTTGTATACGGTAATATGTTTATTTTACGCGATTAAAAAATAAATAAATAAAAGTGAAAAGTCCAGCACCAGCTGGATTCAAACACACAACCTGCCAGTTGGTAGTTACGCACCTAGACCAGTAGGCTACAAGACAGCTCGCATGAACAGGCAGGTGAAACAGCCCTACACAGCCCTGCCGCAGTACACGGATATAGTCATACCGTTATTAAATTCTTGAGATACGCGATTCCATATTATATTCCCTTTTAATCAAATTCTAAAAGTATGCTTGTTGACTCCGGTATCACGTTAGTTAAAGACTTCGAAGCTTACAATGTTTAGGGAGAAATGGAATACTGGTGTGTATTTTTTTCTTTAAAGTGCCGATTCCTGGAACACCCCTCTGAAGTGGTTCCATAAAATCTGGTATATGGAAAAGAAAGAGTTGATAAATACAAGTGTCTTTTAATACACTCTTTGCTGTGCTCTTGAGGATCCTTGTGATATTTTAAGCTCTAGTTGAATGATAGGTGTCGCATTTTAAATCATTTTCGTAGTTAGAAATTATGAAACACCCTGTTAAAAGCAAGGACGTTTTTATGCCCGTTGAAGTAAAACAAAATGCCTGACAAAGTATGGCTTGGACAGATTCCAAGTGCTTGTACAAATGTGCTAAAGAAATTATACTTTGAGTATATAGCTTGTCCAAAGTCATCCATTATTAATACTATTAGTAATATCTTCAGTAAAGGCTTTGATGCATAAATATTTCTGATAAAGGTAGGTTGTGTACTTTTGTCCAACTGAGCAATCTTGCTTTCATAAAATATACCAACATTTTAATGACTGATGATTAACATGCTGTAATACACAGTTCAAAATTAAAGGCTCAAATGCTGTACATGAGAGGTTAAGCTCCCCCTGGCGGTTTTACAAGGCGACGCCGGATAGTTAGTCACGTGACACACGTGAACTGCGTGATACCCCGGTGGGCGTGTCGCGGTATGCCGCGAAATACCTCACCCATTTTGAATGGCTGCATCTGTATAACTTTGCCAGCCTTCACGATCCTGCTCAGTCATTTTTATTGTGTGAATTAAGGGTTACCAAACCAGGCTACTGCAGTGAATGTTAGGACGGATTCAATGAAAGTTGGTCATTGTTGTGGTGGTAGGTAGGTCCCTTTTCAGGCCATAAAGACCCATAGGGAATGGGGGGCAAGGGACACCATTTTTCTTGACCATCCGACACTGGAAATGGAGGTGATTTTCATTGTTGTAGTACACACATTAAAAATGCAGAGTTTGCTCAAAAAGAGCAATCACTGTTGGCTGTTCTTACATATGGTTTCTGTATTTTCCTCAAAGGTTAGTTTGTAATCAACAAAAATGTTAACATATTTGTCACTGTTGACAAATTCAATTTCTTGCTCCACAATGACTGTTGGTTCTCAACAAACCTAATTATGTGTCTGTCCTATACATATTTGTCCTCAGCATGTATAGGATGGGGGGTAGTAAAGCTCTAAGGACATCCATAAAGTTACTACAATATAAGACCAATTTAATTTACTCTTTATGATCTGTGATAAAGTCTAAGATCCAACCTACAACATTAAAATCTAGATTAAAATTTGAGAGTAATTTCTCCATTTACAAGTGTGGTTGAATGGTGTTAAAGAATGCTGAGAAATGTATAAAATAAAATAAAGCCTGGCATGGGATCTTCTAGATGTTTATAAAAGAGATTCAGTAATATGAGTGTAGCATCTTCGACTCCTCTTTAGGCCTGTAGATGAATTGCATAAGACCCAATAGGTGCTCTACTTGGCAGAGCACATGTGTTTTAACAAATTACTTAATAAGTAAAGAGGTCAATGCCACTGGTTTGAAATTATGTAATTTCTTAGGGGATTTGTGTTTTACCCCAGGTATTATTGTTTCTTGTTTTCAATTTTTTTTATACTTTCTGCTGATTCAGTTATTTTGAAAATATAACTACATATAGTATTGAGTTTCTCAGCACATGACCTCAGTATGAAGCACATCATGTATCAGATTCATATGGAAGCCCATTTCCGCCAGGGATAAAAAAAAACATGCTATGGTATCTAGCAATTGCGACTTAGTATCTAAGAATTCTGACTTTATATCTCGCAACTGCAATTTTATATCTCAGAATTGTGACTTAGAAACTCAGAATTCCGACTTTATATCTCGCAATTGCGACATTTGATCTCACATTTGCGACTACGAAATAGCCCACATTTCATTGTCTGTCCTTTTGTTATTGTAACGGATTCAGATTGTGAGGCTTGTGCCCTCGCTACTCCCACCCTAGTTCGTGCCTCACTGCATTGGCTCAGACCCAGGTCTTGCCAGCTTGCCAGCTGCCAGGGACTGTTATTGGGAAGCGGAGCACTTTTAGCAACAGACTGCTCCAGCTACGGTGTTCAAGGGAACGTTTCAGCAGGTCTTTCCTCCCGGCAGTGTCAAGGTGTATAACGCTGACCTAGGCCAGGACTGTTAGCCCTTCATTTGCTCGTCTATGGACAGTATGTTGCTCCATTGTACTTTTTTTTGGACACTCAATCTGTATATAGCCATGCACATTTTGCTATGGGCAAAACTATGGGATATATTTTGCACACACCTATGTATTTAGTTTTATTTATTTATTTTATATTTATTTTGTATTACTGTATATATTTTAATTTCCATCTATTCTGATGTCTGTTTTTTGTGCTTGTCTTGGGCTGGACTGCTGTAACACATCAATTTCTCTTCGGGATCAATAAAGTCTTATCTATCTATCTCATAGTTTAATTTTGTGTGTCTAATTTCTGCTTGAACTTCAGGTCTGGCTTCTGGTCTCTAAACAGGCCCATTACCCAATGTACTTGTGGCATAGTAGGCTCTTTTGTTGTACAGTAGATTTTACACCTCCTTGGGTGTAGACTATGAATTGCAAAAAAAAAAACAACAACTCAGCAATCGCATAGAACAGTACATTTAAAGACAATTGCTTAATTATAATAGTTACACATGAAAGACTTCTCCAAAACAGCAAGTATAAGAATATTATTTCACATTTTCATTGGGACAGTTCCAAAATATGACATGAAGAGTATCTTCTGATAAAATCCACATACCAAAAGTCCTGTCACAGGAAACAGTGTGTTTATTTCTTTAAATAAGAATCCACTCTGGAGCACCTAGAGGAAACTTATGCAAAACACGGGGAGAATATACAAACTGCACACAGATAGCACCCCAGGACTAGAATTGAACCCAGGGTCCCAGCTCTGTGAAGCAGCAATGCTTGCAGGAGATCCCAGTGTCTTAAAACCGACAGTTTTACGTACTGTAAGACAATTCTGAAGTATATACATTGTTTGTATATAGTGTGTATGAAAATTGTAATATATACTGTAGTAAATTGTAATTTTAATTTGAGAGATTTTAAAAATCCAAAAATGTGTTCAGATAATTTTGAGCAAAAATAAAATTAAAAAAACATGTTTACGTTGCTGTTCAAAGAGTATTGTTAATTATTTCTAGGAGTAAGACTTAGTGTGATATGACATTATTTTGTAATGTTTAATGATATTAATGTTTTCAATTCATGAATTACAAGTATGTAATATGTTTCACATCCATGCATGAATAAAACGTTTTATACACTTAATCAACTTTATTAAATTTATGGGGAAACGAGTTTAGTCTACATTCTTATTCATATGGAAAGAAAAAAACAGCAATACAGGGCGATGTTTATGTAATTTCTTCATACTGTGCAGAAATTTTGTTGTTTGAAAAATCCACAGTCCACCCTAACCTAACCTTTATCTCAGCCTGCTGAATTGAAAAGCTGGATTTTAGATTGACCAAGTGTATTATCAGTGCTTTTTTTATTAAGTTTCTAATTCCTATCTAAACAATAAATAGCCTACCAATTATTTTTGAAAAGAAGATTGCACTTCATCTGGAAGCCAATTTACTGTCTGTGTTTCAAAGATGCCCTCAGCATTCACAATGGCATGCCAATATATTCTTCAATTCACAGATAGCTTTCACTGATTGAAGAAAATAAGCTCAGTGACTTGAAAGCAGAAATATTGAATATATTTGACAAATATAACATAAAAAACTAAAGCTAGGACAACAGTAAATTGTACATTTTAAAAAAGTCAAATAAAATTATTATTAAGAAATTTATGTTTCCACCTGCATCTCTTCTACACCTTCTGTAATGATGTCCTACTTTTCTTTTTTGTCACCTTACAGTGGATGAATGAATTACATTACCAAGCTAGTCTCTGACAAGAAGCAAGATATTCTGTAAGTTATGCTATGGTTAGAATTGTTTATATATACTATATGTATATATAGTGGTTTTGTAGGGTTTTTGTTCCTGTTATGCAAGATCAGAAGCTATCAGCATTGCTCTATAAATAATAATAAATTTGTCTTTATTTAAGTTGTAATGTAAAACAGGGGGAAAAATTAGGCTTACCATCTATCTAGCTCTTTTCTAAGTCACATTATCCAATACAGGGTTGCAGGGGAGCAAAAAACTATCCCAGCAAGCAACGAGCACAAAGTGTTATACACCCTGGACAGGACACTAGTCCAACACAGCACACACACAGACACACATGTGCATATGCTCACACTTGGGACAGTTTTCCCTGGATCCACTTAACATACAGTATCAGCATATCCTTTGATTGTGGGAGGAAATCCACACGAAAAAAGGGGGAGAACATACAAATTTCAGTCTGAAAAGAACAAAGGAATCGAGCCCAAGGCCACAGTTCCACTGTGGAAAGCATACTGTATGTGGATGCAGAAATACGGTCACACAAATAGTTCAGTCAAATCTATATTGCTTCTGACGTGTGCATTCGCTCACAAAATGTTTTTTACACACCTGCTCATCTACAATGGTTTGTATCTTCAAGATACATGCAGTATTTGTGATGTCTTTGTATAAAGGACTGCTACAGGCTCTTTGTACAATACAAGTTTAAAACAAGTTTAAAATTGATTCTTGAAATAACATTGACAATGAAAACAAATAGGATCTTAGATGTGGTTGTTTACTTGGCCCATGACCAATATCAACTGGTCATCCACTTCAGCCAAAAGGTTTCAAATGAGAGCAGAAGGAAACTAATTGCAATTGGGCAAATCACCATATAATATAGTGATGGTGAAGAAATAACATATTTACATAGTAAAATTCAGCTATTTTGTTTGATTCTAAAGTCTACCTAATGCATAAAGACATGTACAAATGGGCTTGAAGCACAATAAAAGGAAGCAGAGACTCACATTAGATTAGATTATTCTTTATTGCCACACAACAATAGTTGGTGGAATGTGCTATCGGAACAGCAAGAACACAGATGAGACATACAACATATATAGTTGAAATTTCAATATAACAGAAGACAGACAAACATTGTTACCTACATATGTAAATAACTTTTCGTGTAGCAGAATAAAATATACAACGGATTTCAGAGTTCAACATGAATTCAAAGTTCGTATGGCAGTGGGAGAGAAGCTGAGGTTGAAGCGGGCAGTCCTTGAGATGAAGGATTTGAAATGCTTTCCAGAAGGGAGAAGCTGAAAGATTATGAGCTGGGTGAGAGGGGTCTGAGATTATTTTCTTGGCTCGATTGGAGGTGCGGCTTGAGTAGAGAGATGGGATAGAAGGGAGTTCACAGCCAACACTTTTTGCAGCTTTGGACACAATCCTTTCCAGTTTGCCTTTTCAGTAGTTCCCATACCAGACTGTAATAGAGGTTGTCAGAACATTTTGTATTATGGTTGTGTATAATTGAAGGAGGAGTTGCCAGTTCACTCTGTGTTTTTTGAGTTGCCTAAGAAAAAATATCCTCTGCTGTGCTTTCTTGACTATGTGGTCAGTGTTGGTACTCCATTTAAGATCACTGTTTGAATATGTACCTAGAAATTTAAAGGAGTTTGTGGTCTCTGTAGGAAAATCATTAATGAAGATTGGACGTTTTGTGTTCTGAATGTGTTGGAAGTCGATGATGATTTCCCTAGTTTTAGAAGCATTGAGTAGAAGGTTGTTGTCCAAACACCAGGCTGTTCCCAAGTCAATTTGCTTTCGATAACAAGTTTCATCATTATTCAAGATGAGGCCAACAATGGTAGTGTCATCTGCATATTTGAAAATCTTGACAAAGTTATCCCAAGATGTGAGGTGGTTCGTGAAAAGGGAAAAAAGCCATGGAGATGGAACACAGCCTTGGGGAGCACCTGTGCTGAGAATCAGTTGGCAAGATATCCTGTTATTCACCTTGACAGTCTGTTGGCGATTGTGTTAAAAAAGTCCACACTGTGCTGAAATCTTTGAGGCATAAAAGGAGTGGCATATTTGTATCAGATTTACAGAAAAATCCAATCAAAAATGTGGCTCAATTAGCCATTAACTGCACATTACAGTAATACTCTACAACACTGTGATAATGTTTGCTTTATAATACAGAACTATTTCTATAATATATGCTGTTGTTTTGTTGTCCAATCAAAATTAAATTGGTAAAGAACAATATGAAATTACTGCATTTTTTCCACATATAAAAAATAGTTCATATATAATTTGTAGCACTAATGAGAATGGAATAAATTCATGATTTAAATTTGTTTACTGTATTGGTTAAACCTTACAGGCTGAGAGAGCCTGGCCATGACTACTGGGATGTTAGAGGTCAACAAGGGATGAGAGAGGGAAGTTCTGAAAGGGTGAATAGCAGGATTTGAAGACAGTGAAGAAGTGAAATGCACAAGCAGGTAAGCCTATAATGTAATATTTATACTTAGGTAAAAGGAAGTGGGTTGTTCTTCCTGAAACCTAAAACTTTATATTAGTTTATAAAGTTTAACAAGAGTTTAACAAGTCTGTTAAAGCATGATAAGGCCGTTGGAACCTTCCAAAAATGAGTTGGACCCTGAGGAAAATTAGATGAATTCTGAAGATTAAATCAAAATATGAACATAAATATAGTTATTATATCAAACAAAGAAAAGAGAATATGAAAGGTGTGAAAATTAAGTTACATTTCTGAACTAATTATTGAGAGTGAAGAATTTGAGGTTTAATGTTCTGAAGAATATTCTTTTGAGGGAGGGTAACTTGACTATAACTTCTGAACAAGGAGGAATAAGCATGTAAATATGTAAGAGTGTCCATATGCTCAGTATGTTTTTTCCTATAGGAAGGTAAGGTTCAATATGTCTGTAAAATAGCACAATTGATTATACTGATTAAAAATGAGTATCATTAAGTTCTGTCATTTATTTTTTGGAATGATGGAATTACTTTCCAAGTTTTTTTTTCTGTATTAACTGTAGTTTTCCAAAATAGATTTCAAAGTGTGTATTCTTTCTTAAGACATAGACGGTATTGCCATGGAATGTTTTTTATACTTAGATTTTCTCTTTTAAACTTTCACTATTGCTTGAAGAGAATTGGAAACAAATTTTGCTGGGGAGCAAAAGCTTTGAAGATCAGTTTCTGTGTTCTGCAGCTATTTCTGCAAATTGCTGGTTTCACATTTGTTCCAATTTACTGAGAGTGTTAAAAATTGCATTTCAGTGTTCTCTGATGACAGTATCCTTTCTGTGTCCTTTACTTTTGTCTCTTTTAATGTTTTGTAGGCATAGAATGAATTTGAGGACAAAAGTTAGGTGTCTTGAAAAACTATGTACTACTGTACTTCCATTTTATCTTTCTTGGAAACTGCAAAGGTTAATAAACAATCCAAACTCTCAAACACAGCTTCTTTGCACAATAGCCTCCTGTCATATTCCCTATTTGACTTTGAGTCTAAATGTTTGCTTTCTGTAGACAATTATTACTATTTTTATTTCCTGTCTTTGTGAATTGGTACTTTTGTTGGTGTATTGTTAGTCGCAATAATAGAGCTGTTGGTGGCAAGGCATATAAAAGGTTTTAGCACCCTGATGTGCTGCATTAAAGAAAGGTCTATCTAGGAGCTTTTGATAATCATAGGTTGTTAAATGTGCCAAGTTAAGGGGAGGTCTGCTGCTTATTAAAAAGTTGAGAGACTTTCAGTGACTTTGTGCAGCTGGTGAATGAATAGGTGAATACAGAGAGAGATTTGAACATTTGATGGGTGATTAAAAGCTGGTTTGAAATCCAGGGCACTCTCTCTCTACCTTGTGGATCACTAAAAATGCAAATCCTACAGAGTTTTAAGATTCTTTGATAGTCCCTGCTCTGTGTTAAAATAAAAGGTTGGAGTTCTAATGAAATATTAAATTTGAACAGAATAAATGCAAATCTGGTAAAAAGAAAAGAATAAAAGAAGTCATTGGAGATGTAAAGGATAAGCTAAATTCTAGAGTTAATTCCTTAGTGGAAACCTGTGACTGTATTTAGGGAGAATGAAATATTCATGATTTTAAATTTCCTATATTAAACAAGAGCAGTAGTATTCCCTGCCTGGACATCATGAAAAATATTTTCAGTTTGTATTCTTGGCTTTAATCCAGCATGTGTGAAAAGCATAGATAAACACCTTTCATTAGGTTATTCATCTTCTTCAGGAATTGAATGAGACTGAATAGGAACACCTACTATTAAACTACTGTAGATATGTAGATATGATAAAGATGGATTTGTAATTCTACCAAAACAAACTATAAAAACATAAATGGTAGAAAACAGTTTCTAATAACTAAATTATATATTCATTTAAACTGTGAGAAGTTTATTCTACTGAGAAAAAAGTTGGAATGGCAGTCCAGAAAGGGTTTGTGTGTTCACTTTTTGTTCCATTTAATTTCTTTGTAGTGGATAATTTATTTTTCATCACGGAATGATAGATATATGTCTATTTATAGTCACTGTTTCATAATTTAACATTTTGGTCAGAAGATACAAACAAACACCAATTTTTATTCTGAATAATGCCTGACCATTTAATTATTTCAGGTGGGTAGCTGCGTCAGCATGCATAGGCTGCAAAGGAACAAGTAATAGGTTTATTCCATGCTGAAAAAAAGAAGAAAGAGAACACAACATTTCGGCCGTGGAGCCTTCTTCAGGTGTGTGTTAATTATTTGTTTGGCTTATAAACTGCTTGGTTTGAGGGACAACTGCTTTGCCATATGGATGAGGGAGTAGGAACAAACCTACAATACAACAAGCTAAAAGCTACATTGGTGATAGTACAGGAGACGATAGAGGGATGTTAGAGTGATGAGTGTTGAGAAATAATTATCTAAAAAGGCCCTTTGGTCCATAAAACTGACTGAATGGAATTGTGGTTTGGTTTTCTCCTGAAGCTTTTTGTGAACCTCAATTACCCATTCATTTTTTAAGGTGTTAATGTTAAAAATAAACTAAAAAGTATATTTCTTAAAGTTGTAATAAAAGCCTATTTGAAAATAAATTCACCAAAAATTAAAATTATAGTTTTATACATTCTTGTTCTTGACTTTATTGGTATAAATTGATTTATCATACCTCAGCTTAGCAGTATGTAGCCTTGACTGAACACATTTTCTCACAATAAATTTTCCTGAATATGCAGTATGTGGCTTCTTTGGCTGTCCAAAGAAGCCTGGCTATGTTATCATAACAGATATTTCACAGCACAATAATAATGAGCAAAACATTAAGGAAAATATATATCTGTTAGACTTAAACTTTCTGTTCTACTTTGGAAAATCTTTTCAGTCTGACATCTAAACTTCTAAAGTATGGTGTACTAGTCATTAAATATAATGATTGGCATAATCAGGCTAAGATGAAGCTAGTGGGGTGAAAATTTCAAATGGAATTACAATCATAAGAACGAAGTAAGTACACGGGTTGACATGTCAGGAAAAAGTATATACTTTATATTCAGTAAATTTACTAACCTGTATTTTTCAATTATAAATGAAAGTTATTATGAAGAATGACAAATGTTCAGTATAAGAAAGACATAAATAAGAATGAGACATTTTTTTTTTAATAATACCTTTATTTTGTTGAATGCAAATTATTTATAAGCCACATGCTGTCATCAAGGGTCAGGTTTAGGAAATAATAGTTTGACAGGGATAAAAATACAATTTATGTATTTATGTAGTGGTCGGCTCTCAGGTGTCTCTAATTGCCATGACATTTTACTTTCTCTGTTTAAGCACTTTTTATCTGCTGTCCAGTTTGATTATTCTTTGTTTTGTTTTTTTTGAATACTTTTTGTTTTTGATGCCAAACGAGTAACTCACCTGGAATTATTGTAGACCAGGAGAAGTCAGTTTTAAATGCTAATCCGTTGCTAATTGAAAGTATCCCTAAAATCTGTAGGATTCTGGATTTCCATGAATTGGACTGACTACTTCCGTTGCAGACTAAGTAAATAGACATTATTGACACAATAGTCTGTCATATTGAATTATGCAAATGTTGATACTCTTGATTGAATTTAATTTGTAAAAAAAATCATATGTTAATAGTTTCAGTAAAGCAATATTTCAGTAGATATGAAATCATAATCATGGTCAAAGAATCTAGTGGGTGATTTTATATTTGCATATCTTTGTGTTCATTTTACAAATATGTTTATATATGTTTAAGAACCCTTTTGTTTCGAATCTAGAGAATTCATCCATACAGTATATACAGCAAATGTTTTTAAGCAATGCAGTGCAACCCTGTAGTACAGTAGAATACAGAAGTCAATGAAAGTTTTCAAAAAGAGGAGGACATTCTGCCCATCTTACTGATTTGGTTTCTAGTAAATCATTTTGAAATTAATTTCATCCAGGAGTGTAAACTCATCCACATGGCTTGAGAATATTTTAAGAGTCACCCACAAATCTTTGATGTACACAAGGGCATCCCAGTTTTATTCCTGAATTAATCTGTTCTGAATATGCGTTGTGATTCCATATCCTCTTTCTTACTATAGCTTAACTTAATTTAGCATTCTTAATGTGTACCAATATCAATATAATAAACACATGCATACAAAATGCATTCAATTAAATAAAAAGTACACAATTAAAATTACCTTTTTAGCTGTTTTAGTAAAGTTTATGACAAAGAATCATCAAATTATTCCCCTTAAATTTTTCATTAACAACAGCCAAAAGATTTAACTGAATATAACCATTATTCCATGCATACTAGGTTGCATACCTGGTTAGTACCTGGATGGGAGACCTCCTGGGAAAAACTAAGGTTGCTGCTGGAAGAGGTGTTAGTGGGGCCAGGGGGGGCGCTCACCCTGCGGTCCATGTGGGTCCTTATGCCCCAGTATAGTGACGGGGACACTATACTGTAAAAAGGCGCCGTCCTTCGGATGAGACGTAAAACCGAGGTCCTGACTCTCTGTGGTCATTAAAAATCCTAGGGCGCTTTTCGAAAAGAGTAGGGGTGTAACCCCGGTGTCCTGGCCAAATTTCCGTTTAGCCCTTACCAATCATGGCCTCCTAATAATCCCCCTCTATGAATTGGCTACATTACTCTGCTCTCCTCCCCACTGATAGCTGATGTGTGGTGAGCGTTCTGGCCCACTATGGCTGCTGTTGCATCATCCAGGTGGATGCTGCACATTGGTGGTGGTGGAGGGGAGACCACATTACCTGTAAAGCGCTTTGAGTGGAGTGTCCAGAAAAGCGCTATATAAGTGTAAGCAATTATTAATTATAATTAATCTGTAGTATTGTTACAGTGTGTTTTTCCCTGTATGTCTCTTTTATGTCTCTTTTCCCCAGTTATATTCCCTTTTATAAGAAATGATTTTTCTTGAATATCTTTAGTAACATGCAGTTTTTGTTTCCTTTAAGCAACATAAGGGAACATGTTGAATTTCACGTTTGAAGATGGTTCCAGTGCCAGTTTGTCTTGCCCTTTGTCAGTTTCATGGTCTGTGATTGGCAGAGCTGCAATAACTAAGAGGAGGTTCTCCCTAAATCAGAACTGATGCATACCATTAATAATAAGAAGTGTTCTGTATTAGCTTTGTCGAGCCACTGATTTCATCCATCTGGTATTCTTTTCATCAATTTTTAACTAGCTGCAAACTGTTCACAAGTATTGTTTTCTTTTTAAAAGTATTTCTTTGCAATTTCATTCATTTATTGTGTCCAAGGCAAAAAAAAAAGTTATTTTGCTTATGATGCAACAATGCAAAACAGTTTTCTTGGTCATAGACAAATGTGTATGTTTCCATTTTTTTGAAGTAGCTTGGAAATTAAAGTATCACCCTTCTTGACACATTCCCTTTTTTATAAGATGACACAAAATCCATTTTGAATCATTAAAAAAACGAAAATACATATTATTGCTATTGGGCAGAACAGACAAGTTGGAATATTCTATTGAGTTCTAAGTGCAAACTTTACATTTTCTTACTAATATATTATACTTAATGATTAAAAACTTGTAACAATTAACACGGTGTTGAAATTTATAGTGGCAGTTACCAACTACGTATAAAGCTGGTAAAAAAATAATAAAAAAGGAATATACTAAATATAAATATATTCAGTTTGGAAGATATTTGTCATTGTCAGAAAGCAATTTCTGGCACAACAAATTAATGTCAATTTTAGACATAAGTCAGTCTTGGTATCAAGAAAAAAACTTCTTATCACAACTTGATAGAACACAACATGTCCAATTAATAGAATCTGGCTGGTTGCAGCAAAACTAGCTATAAAAGATTCTATATTTTATACATTATATATTGCATTGGTTTTCTTCAATAAAAAGAAATGGATAAAAGAGTGAGGACATGTTTTGCTATAATTATATTTGAGGTCCTGCTACTGTATATTTTGAGCCAAGGGATCTTCAATAGAAACCCACCTGCAGACTGTGTTCTGTTTCCATTTCTGGCTGGTTCATCACTTTGTTTAATAATACAATTAAGGCCATCCCTGCAGTGCTTGGCCCACTAGGATGCTTCAAAGGGTTTTAATGAACTGTAAATAAATATGTCCATAAAAAGAGACTTGTCTGTGGTTTAACCTCTGAAATCAGGGCATGCAACACACCTTCTTAATGAGACACAGCAGTTTGTTTATCTTTGAAAGGCAATACCTTGTGTTGTTTTGTTCATGTCAAGAGAAGACTAATTTCAATAACCCAACAGAGAGCTTGAATTCAGTACTAAAGCACTGGACCACAATTCCCATTAGACTTTGCAAAAATTAGGAAAGTGTGTTTTGACCTTATCTTGTTTTATACATGATACTTTTTTTTACATTTTACTTATTAAAGATACTACACATTCTTATCTGGTAATCAGTAAATAGTTCCAGCAATGAAACATAAAAAGAACACAGGCTTGAATAAAAGTAAAATGTGAAAGAAGATTTAAAAGATTAAAAGATTATCAGATACTGCTTACTCTTCTTTTACTTCTTATCCTGTACACGAAACTGCTAGATTTATGTGACAGTTTTGGAGTAAAATTTGTTTATCATTTTGTCTCATTCTTGCATCAGAATGAGAGAAAAATATTAATACATCTTCCTTACCTAACCTTACCTTTTTCTTATTTTCAGACAACAGGGCCTTTTATGGATGAGAAGAATAACCTGCAATCACAAGGATGCAAGTAAGAAGACTTTTAAATCTTAATGGCTAAAAAGGTTAACATTCTTAAACGGAGTACAATTGTACACAGTTGGAAAGCCTACTTATGTAAAACATATTGTATAGTTAGTAGAGCAATGTATTTTACTGTACATATTGAACATGTTCTTTTTTGCAAAACACAATTTACATAGGCTGCAGCTGAATTTAAGTGCAAGTTCAATATACTATGCAATATACAGTAGTGGCCACTTTCTATTTTTATCTGTATGAAACTTGCTTAACATGGCTCAAATACATAGCTTGAATCTGGTCTTTTAGGGTGATTTGGAATAAGGCACTCTTGCCTTTTGTCTTCTTCTGCTTGTTGTACACTGTGTTGTTACTCTGCCTCTTTTATGGTATGTCTGTGGACTGTTAATCAACTATGGTTGCAATCATTTACCCAGAATTTAAATAACATAAACCAAGAAAATTCTATGATTGCTTTGATCCCAAAATCTGGGACCCCTATTTATCAGTAAATATCTCCTTGCCTTGCAGCTGGAAATGTTTGACATAGGCCATGTGTTACCCATTGTATCTAGATTCACTTCATAACAATATTATAATGTGTTTTTGGGGGACAGGTCTGAGATAAAAACTATATTTAATGTTTTATAAATATTTTAACCTTTAACCTTGTTACAGACAGCCTCTATGGCAGCTAGCTGGAAGGTTCGGGTGTTTGGACAGTTAAGGTACTGTATATGACTAAATAAACATCCCTCTAATTAAAATTGAATGTAATCTGAAAGGAATCTCATCTGAGTGAAGACACCATATGTTTGATAACTTCTGAGTCAGGAATATTTTAGAGTGCCTAATTCATAAACTAGCTTGCAGGAGATTTTCTTGGTACTTATGTATTATAGTATGCGTGGATTACAAGAGGTCAGAATAAAGAAAAAAAAGAGAAACATAGGTTAGAAACAAAGATATAAAAGAGAGTGCCAAAATTCCTTATTCCTAATTCTGACACAAGAATCAAGTCTTTGCGGACTTTCCCTTTCATACTAAAGAAAAGGAGTTGTATATGTCATAGCTGTATATTTATGTTTCGCCTGTTGAGGATTATTCATTTAATTAAATTTTGCTGACTTTCCCCAAAAAATAATTATATCCACTTATCCACTTAATTTAAAATTATTAGGTTGCTTATTTTTACTGATCTAGTAGGGAAAATTGAATATAATATTATAGTGAGCTGTAAAATCAATCCGATTGAAATATTATTTTGTGTTTTTATGTTTGGTCTATAGAGCTGTTTGATAAGGCTTTTTAAGCTATTTTATATGCATTTCTCCACCATCAAATTATTTCCACAAATGTGATGTTATTTGTTACTGTCTGACAAGACAGTGTTTTATTCATAATGATTTTTCTATTTTACATTAATAAACTTTAGTGTACTCAAGTGGGTGTCAAGAATGATATTTAACTACTACATAATGTAACTTTAGCATTGTAGTGTAGTCTGAATTAACTTGTACAATTTATTGATTGTAAGAGTAAATTGCATGAGCTTTTTCTTGGCCATTAGGGATCAAATGGCGGAATAGGCAGTCTACACATGGTTTATACAGACAATGTGCATATTGAAACAACAAAAGAAAACACTTGAAACAATCTGCCTAGATAAAAAAAATGGCAGATTATTTGACTGAGGGTTATCAAGAAACAAGGATATCAGAAATTGAAAGAGTTTTAAATATAAGGATTGCACATTCAGTATAGCAGGACTTACAACTGGAATCCATTAATCAGCACATTTATTGGTGCTTAGGTTTGCACAGTCGCAATGATTCATCGGTAGTCATGCAGTGATTTGTTGTAGATTTTGTCCAAAATATGAGGTATAGATAAGATTAAATCGCAACATAGGTCGAAGGTAAATTAGAAACACTAGGGCTATTTTTTAATCCAAACTCTTATTAGAATATGAATTCAAATATACATTTTGTAGATCACTTCAGTAACCACAAATTGGGAAACCCTGAGTAACAGAAATACATAAACGTATCCTGTGAATAGTTATTCCTCCAAGACAGACACCAGAAATAGCTTGCAGGGGTCATCAATATTTGTAAAGTATAAACTGAAAGAAAAAGTAATACACCATTCAAGTGAAAAACGTTATTTTTTTCATTCTCAAAATACTTTAAAGATATCAATAGAGCACTATTTTCATTTACATGTAAAGACAGATTTTTAAAACTTAAAAACAATTAGCACTACTAATCTAATTTTACTTTACTGCTTTCACATTACTTTTAAAATTTCTGGATTTTGGGATGCTGTTATTTTAAATAATAATGCAACCGCATATGTCTCAAGAACTACGTATCCAGCAGTGTACTTACGGTAAAACATCAGTAGTAAATGTGATTTTGTAATGAATATATATCAGATAGCCATATCTAAAATACGTTGTTTGGTTCACTTTAAAATTTGTGACATCCTTTGTGACATTTCTGAATAACTGTATATAAATGTCATGAACACATTAATAATGTGATGTAAAAGAACAAAGTAAGTTATTGCATTAAATACTTTCTTGTAAACCACCAATGCTTGTGTGCAGAAAGCAGTCTAACTGCTAAGCGCCTCATGAGCACTTGTTAATGAGATGAGGATTACACCATGACTTTTTTTAAATGCCACAGTAGCTTTAGAAGATTCCACTCCTTCTCTCAGTTCAATAGATTATTTCCCACGGTGACTAGAAATGCCATAGAATTTCAGAAACCACCTAATTGAAATGTTGTTTCAATATCTTGTAATGACTGTGTCATCGAATAACTATGCAATACAGACATTTTATCGCATTGCTTGAGATGAGCTTGAAAGATCTTCCATAAATCTAGTTTTCCTCATTTAAATGTCCATATATTAAGGAAGATAAGTGTCTTTTATTTTTAGTGATGAGCAAACACCAAGATTGAATTTTAATTCTCAATAATGGTCGTGCTTACACAGCAGCACACATGAGAACTTCTAAACTTGTGTCTGACACTACCCAGAAATAAGAACAATAAGCCCAAAGAACTTCGGCCTCAATACTCAACAGGTTAGCAAACCAGGTATTATCTAACATGCTTATTTATATTTTTGGCCTCTATACTCAGGCTAGTTAGAGCAAGGAATCAGGTATCACCTAACATTCTCTCTGCTTTTGAGGGTTGCCAAAGATGTGATGCCCAGGACGATACAGACAAGAAGTGGGGACATATGAGGGTAAAGGCATTATAAAACAGCAACAATCATGACACTTTGACAATTATCACAAAATACAACATTTTGGTTCATTGGTTCTACTTTTACTTACTGTCGCCACAATGGGATTATCATGAGCTTGTCATACTAAGCAGACTATACTGTATATTTAGAGTGATGCATGGTTTGAACATGGTGGAAGAGGGGGTGGAGGGCCAAATCCATTGACAGTCATATAGTTGTCTACCTTGACATGAAAATGAGAGTAATGACATGATGAATAATACTACTGCTAAACCTAGCCATACAAGAGAAATGCTATGTAAATACAGCATTGAGACACATAACTGTTCTAATTAGGTCTGACCCCATAGTGCATCAGTAAAATATAGTTGATAGGTAACTTCACAAAGTCTTGTATATTCATGAGTTTTGTGCTGTTTAAATGCTCACACATCAAACTTAGGGCAGCACAGTCAGAGAGAGCGGAATACCAAAACATTAAGTAACAGCAAGGAAAATATTAAGACAATTCAAATAGTTAAAGAAACAAGTCAAACATTTCAGTACAGGTCAGAGTTATTAGCTTGGACTTAGCAGATTCCCCAGCATTCTATAACATTGATCCTTTAGCTGGTATAGACAGAACCATCCATCCAGGACAGGGTCATTTGGTGATTTCTTTGTATCCAGGACAGAGTCATGGAGAGACCTGGATCCTGACACAAAACATACAACACACAAAGTTACATTATATAATGTATTTACAGAAAACGCATTTCAGAGTCCTAACATTCTGGTCACCCAGAAAACCCCAGACTGCTGCTAATCACTAAACTCTTAAAATGCCTACAGAGGCCACACAAGAGATGAGCTGCCTTCTAACTAAATACTAAACAACCTGCAGTAAATCTCTCTCTCTGCAGAAGCCACAAAATAAATGGGAGCCTATATCCCTATCCATAAAATGCACCCTCATCAGGAAAGACATTTCTAACCGAGGAATCTTTTACCCAGGAAACCCAAGTTAGAATAAGTACTGTTCTAGGTTAATTTGAGAAAAATACACTGAGCGTCTTTGTTTCGCTCCCATACACATGAAATAAAAACTTCTGAGACAGACTCCTGAAACGGAAACGGGGAAAAATGCAAGCTTGCGGATTGCTTAATCAGGTAAGCCCCACACTATTTGTGAAGAACTTTGTTAACCACTGCCAAAAGAGCTGACACGTTATGTGTGGAGAAAAAGCTGCTAACAGCTTGAGCAGCTGCCCCTTTGGAAAGACACAGTCACTCATAGAATTATTGATATGGCAGATGATGTCAAAAGTACGCTGACAGAACGCATTAAGATGAGCAGATGCTTTTCACTGCAATTCGCCAATTTGCTCATTTACATTAGATACAAGTTTGAAGGTATGTCCCATGAGGACTTTCTGTTCTGTAAGCCGCTACCAACAAGAACTACAGGAGAGCACATATTTCAGCTTCTGAATGTATGTAACGAAGAGAATGGCATCTATTGGATAAAATGTGTCAGAGTTTGTACAGACGGTGCTAGAGTGATGACAAGCTGACAGAGCGGTGTAGTTGTACGAATTAGGGGTTGCTTCAGAAATGAAGTGTACGCACTGCAGCATCCACCGCGAGGACTTGGCTGTCAAGAAAATGCCTGAGGATTTAAAATCTGTGAATTGTATCAAGGCTCAACTAATTAATTCAAATCTGCTTTGCTCGACTAAACAGGCTTACATCTCTTAATGAAATGGTGCTTTATTGTTTATTTTTAATTGTTGTTGTTCCTGTTGTCATTCTGTAAAGTGCTTTGAGATGCCAACTTTTAAGGTGCTATATCAAATAAAGTTTATTATTATAATCTTTATTATTTGTGTATGTGAGTGTGTGTGCGTGCATGCTCATGTTGGTCATTGAGATTTTCTGTGGTTCCTATGAGAAGATGACTTATAGGTGGTACTTAGGTGCTTTGGTTTGATCAGGGGTGGTACTTGGTTCAAAAAGTTTGAGAACCACTGATCTAAAGGACAAGGTTAACTCTTCACTAGAATAACATAAAATGAAGAATTCATTGTTCTTCAGTAGCTATATTAAAAGTGCTACCTTGAATCTTACTGAGTATCTTTAGAAATAGTTCAGGTGGGTAGCTGCTTCAGCATGCGTAGGCTGCAAAGGAACAAGTAATAGGTTTATTCCATGCTGAAAAAAAGAAGAAGAAAGAGAACACAACGTTTCGGCCGTGGAGCCTTCAGGTGTCAAATATATCTTTAGAAATATTTGAAAATTGCTGTCCATTATCAATCTTCCAAACAACCTCAGAGAGCTTTAGCAAATCTTCTGAAATGAATGAGCAAACGTTGCAACAAGCTGAAGTGGAAAATTGGTACTTACCAAAAAAGAGTTGCAGCTGTAACCCTCCTAAAGATGATAACTAAGAATATTGTGTTAATGGGTTTGAATACTTATGCAATCAACACATTTCATGTATTTTTTTCTCTATGGTGTTTGATGATAGTAACTGTAACTTTTTTAACCTTTTTTTTTACAGTTTGAGCATTCAGATTTTAAATAAAAAAAAAATAATTATTTTTTTTGCACTGTTCCAAGAATTACCTTGCACTGTTTTTGTCCTGTTAAATTTTCTGTTTGCGGAATTTTGCACAGTTTTGATTACTTGATTACATGTTATTTATGTTATGTTATTAAATGTTACTGTTATTGCTATTGTGTAACCGTCTATTGTCTTATCTTCTGTCCTATTTATATACTGCACCTGAGTGACTAATGAGAAACACTTTTCATTATACTATGCACCTGTGTAAGTTTAATGACAATAAAGTTGAATTGAATTGAATTGTATTGAATTGAATTGAAATTGACAAAAAGTGTATACATCATTTTATACATTCACACGATTCACACCATAGGAAGAATCTGAATACCTTTGCAAGTTTGCAAGATACTGTGTACACAGTATATGTGATGCATACCAGTAAATTATAATTGTTCATCAATATTTTTCATTTACTTTCAAATTAATTAATTTGGAAGCAATCCTTATATATATATAGCTCAATAATTATACTAATATGTAACTAAATATTGAGAAGGTTTTGTAAAATCTGTATTACACCAAGCATGCATAATGTACCTACAAATCATCAACAAATACACATTTTGAATGCACCGTTTATTTTAGAATAGAATGATTAATACTAAAGGTTACTTACCTATCCCAAAAATCTAATTTCTTCATCACATTTTTTGGGTAGGCATACAAAATGATAAAACCTTGGTTTAAAGAAATTGCACATATGAAAACAGTTTTGTTATTCATTAAACCTTTTTCATTCTTTATAATAATCTAATTAAACAAAACTATATTTATATATAAATGTCTAAAAGATTAAATGGATGGAGCAAGGTCTTAGTCACTTTTTGTGATATGCTTCTGTTGCAGTGGAACAGTTAACAAATGAAGCTTTTAAGCCTTTGTATTAGATAAACACTTCTCTTTTGGTATTCATGCGTTGTATCACATCCATCTGGCAATTGTTTCAGTTGACTAAAGAGAAGCAATAAATGAATACAGTTAGAATGTTAGGAAAGAAAGAAAATCTAATTAAAATGCTACACACAGAATGTTTGCATTCTAAAAAATCTCTTCTTCCTGCTGCAAAGCAAATGTGTCGTTTGACTTTAAGAAAGTCCACAAATGTTTTACATGCAGCTACCTCTTCAGTAATTATACAACACTTTGTAATGGCTGTCTTGAAACACAATGGCATTTTCATTCTTTATATAATTTAAAATATATGTATATTGTGGTTTTTTTGTTTTGCATACTTTTCTTCAAAACTAGTATTTGTTTGGAAACTTTCTATTGATAAGAAGCCAATGTTACAGTGAAGCATTTTAAGGTTTTTGGAATATCTCAAAGCAGTTTTCACAGTGGTACAGTAAGTGGCACTGATATTAAAATGTTGTTAAAAATGACAAAAATACATACTTTAGTGCACTTCAAATTACTCCACTGCATGCATCTGAGAGTCTGGCAATGGCAGACACCCTTGTTGTCTTAGCATTACTCATGTCCAGTGCTACAATAACATATGAACAATGGTTGACCCAATACACGTGTCCCTATGTTCTTGATATGATATGTTCTTGAATGATATGTTCTTGTACTATATGTAGTGTGTGAAAGTTATTAGAAAATAAAACAAAGACTTTTAATGTACCATAATTCACTATTTGATGTTTCTAAACTCATTAGTATTACTAATAAATAAATCTTAACTGATTTCAGGTGATTATGACATTTGACATGTAACTTTGTGTCACTTAGAGAAGAGTTACTTAGAGAAGCATTGGTAACAGCTTTCCCAAAATGAATGTGAACTCTTACACATTGTGAAATCATGTGACTGGGATAAATAACCTTCTAATTCAAAGCAGGTGTTCCAAAGCCTAACGTTAATTTGGGTAAGCAAGTCCAGGTCATGTGCTAATCAGGTTCTATCAAACCACTCCACACTTTCAGTTCTAAAGTGAAATGCCCACATTCAATGACTTGAATCTATCCAATCGTTCTCTAACGACTTTATTCAATACAGGGTCTTGAGGGAGCTGGAGTCTATCCCAGGAAGCAATGAGCACATGTTAGGACCCTGTTATTATTACCCTAAACTAGTCAATTGCAGGGAACGGACAGACATGAACACCAGGGCCAGTTTTCCCAGAAGCCGATTAATCTTTAAGTATGTTTTTAGACTGTGGAAGGAAACTGGAGAGCCTGGAGGAAACCCAGGCAAAAACAGGAGAACAAACAAACCTACTCAGGTACGAACTGAACCTAGGGCCCTAGTGCTGTGAGGCAGCAATACTAAACATTGCCCCACTTTGCCACTCATGACTCGAGTCGTTACAGTGAACATACATTTCTATATAGCTATATAGCATAATTCATTTTCACAAATAAAAAATAACAAGAAATTGTGATGAAAGGCTAATTGTTGGCTAATGGCTAATGAATGGCTAATTTGTGTTTTTGAAATCACTTTATACTAGTTGAAAAATTAATCAGGTCTCTATTGGCATGGTTTTCTTTTTCTCTAAGAATATTCATAAGTTACTGCATGTAGAGGTGCAATGGAAATCATTTGTGCTGTTTGTGGTGTCAGCCATGATCAAAGGAGCTACAGTATGAGATGTTTTTAATGCCAGAAAGGCTGGCAGACATCAAATACAACTTAAGATACAACATTTTGTAACAAGAACTGAAGCTCTGTTTCATAATTAGTAAACACAACAAAATAAAAGCAACTAAAAAGTTATTGAAATGTTAGGGGAAATGTATTATGAAGTATCCTTTGTCCTTTAAGCCTTTCATGTTGGTTTAGTAATAAAGTTTGTAATACCACAATGCACTTTCATTTTCTTTTTAATCAGCTCAGTAGCCGAATATTTATTTGATTGTTTGCCAAAAGAACATACCTCTTCCAAGAAGAAGTTCACTCTACAGGTAATGCATCTCACCTAAAAACATTTAATCAATATAACTTGTGTTGATGCCAATGCATCCCTGCAACTGCCTTAATAAATACATTCCCAGTGCAGGGAACAATCACTATAGCATTAAAATTTAATTATCACTATCCAAGTTTAAAAGTGTGAGAAAAGTCACATGAAAGCTGTTTTTCAGGTTTTTTTTTAAATCAACACACAGCAACAACAAAAACAACAATAATAAACTACCCTGACTATACATGGACACATAACACACCATTGACAGGTGAGTTAATAATATTTTTGCCTTTCATTGGCAAACCCTTCTTGTCTAGACACAAGACATCTATTTCATTAGATACATTTCCTAAGCTGTGATTAAATTCAACTCAAAGATCCCCTGGATCATGTAATATATACTAAAATGTATTAAAAATGTAATAAAAAGTACTGAAACTTTGTGTTATTAATTGCATTATTAATGTCTCTCTGCATATAGAGCCATTCACTTTCTAACCACTTAATCCAATACAAGGTAATGGGGTAGCTACAGCCTATCTTGGTGAGAAATGGGTGCCAAGGTTAATTTTCCAAAAAGATATTTAACCTAACAAGTTTGACTTTGACTGTTGGAGGAAACTGGAGCATTCAGAGAAAACCCATGCAAAAACCAGGAAGAACATACAAAATCCTGGTCTAGAATTGAACCCAGGGCCCCAGAGCCTAAGCACTGTGGCACCGCAGTATATACAGTATATACAGTATATACAAAATATATACTGAACTGATATACAAAATATTATATGTGGTGATAGTATTACCAACAAGATGCTAGTGCAAGATGAATATACATTTTTTTTTGTGAACGGTTACCATTAAAAGCTACATAAGTACAGGACTGGCACACAGATAGTTTTTATGGATGGACAACACACAACAGAAAAAATATAGCACACTGAGTGAAACATGTGAAGTAAACAGGGCTGTAATATATATGGACAGAAACAGCAGGAGTGACACTGTCAACAGGTAATACACACCAATAAAAGAAAAGAACTACTGTACATCAAAGGTATCAGGGCATGTCTAGTGATACCTGCTATGCCCCAGTGTTCAGTCCCCAGGGTCCATAGCAACAATTTCCGTATGGCTCCTAAGCACTCATACAAATTGTGCACCAGATGGCATTACAATAATGAATAAATAAATGAAGCAATTTACTTTTAGATATAAAAAGTCATTACTGGAATTCGAAATATTGACTATGGGACTGAAAATATCATAATTTATTTTACTTTTATTTTATTTTCTTTAAGTCAAACATTCCAGTGCCTTCTCTTTTTCACACTCAATTTCTCTCTCTGTATGACTAAATAGTAAAATAAACAAGTATAAATTGTATTATTATTCATCCATATAATTTATAATGAAATATACATAATCTCTACATATCCATAAAACCATAAAATAATTCAATGGCATTATATAGCCTGGTAGATTTGCCTCCGAATCCTGTGGTGCAGAAAGAAAACAATGGAACTTAAGGGGAGAGGTGAGTTACTTTTGAGGATGGAATGAAAAGTAAGTGCATTTGAAAATATACCAGAGGATTTGGAAGAAGGGATTTCGCATATCAAGTAAAATATCTAGTCTAGGAAGAGAAGGGAGTAAAAAACATCCATTTACCTGTTGTGGAGAAAGGATATTAGGGTGCATGTGGTGCAAGCACAAAACATAAAAATATTGATGTCTACTTTCTAAAGTTATTTTCTAAATATTATTTATTGATTGCATTAGAATAATAAAAAAACAGTATATGTTGAAACTTTAATTGAATAATAGTTTCACATATTCTATTATTTATCATACTTTTTAATGGAAATACACGATAGGAGTGTATTTACATTAGAACAATCATTGTCCATAGCTCTTAATTGGAGTGGATTATGACAATGGGTAATAGACCTGGTACTCTGGTTAATTTGAAAGATGAGTGATGGGGAAGATGGTTATATTTTTTTCAGATGGAGAATATAACCCTATTTGATAACAGTTTCAGTGTTTAATATGCTATCGAACTGCAACTGCTATCGAACAGTTAAGTGAAGGAGTTGGGGGTGTCTATTATAAACTTTATATGAGCAATTGCATGATTTAACAAATATTTGAAAGACTTTAGTGTTGGTCAGACTGGGAGATGTTATGCTTTACTGTACAGAATAATATAATTAATGAATGTAAGGGAATTACATTTACTTAGGTGTGGAAGGATTTTGCTAAAACACGGGTCAAGAAACACACAAACGCAGCTGTAAAGGTAAGAAAAAACTATGCTCTTTATTTATACAGTTCTCTACTCCAAAAGCAAAACAAACCCTAGCTCTCCATGAACATTACCTACCCTCTAAATAAACACATTGGCAGTTAAGCTGCTTACTGACTAAAAAAAAAACTGAAGTCTCTCTCCAAGAATCACACTTCAAAAACAAGGATCATGCAATTACAAATGTGTTTACAGAATTTTTGGTCATGGTTTCCTTGCACTCTTCTCTTGCTGGTGCAGCACTCTCTGCTCTTTTGCTGGATAGCAGAAGTCACTGGCCACCAGAAAGTTCATGAATAAATTTCATACACACTGTACTGGTTGATTGTACTGGTAACTCCAAGAAGCATATTTGATTTTTGCAGTTTCTGTGCAATACATTTTTATCAAAATTCTTTAAAACGATATGTAAAAAATGTTGCAAAAGAAGTTTGATCATCACATGTCACACCTGTAAGATTTAGTATGCCCTTCTTGAAGGAAAGTTATGTAAATTAACCAATATTATTTTATAATGGCTTGTTACCTTCAACTTACATTACAACTAGATTAATTTGTTGATTTTATATATTTCTTTGTATAATGTAATTTGTATGAACTATTTGATTAATCTTTATGGTCAAATGCTTATCCTTATGTTTGTCAAACAATTTAAAAAATATGATTCTAAAATTATTTATTATTTTGTAATGATCAAATTGGTGTTCATTCACGATTTATTCAACTACATGGAAAGTTATCTTTGTGATTGTCTTCTGAAGCAAAATTTTCAATTTTTATTTGTCCAATTTAATACAACAATAATATTAATGTCTCCATTCTGTTCATTTTGATGCAATGCAATAATGGAATACTGAACACTTTTATCATGCCCATGTTTTATGTTTTAATTTTGATCACTCTGTACTACAAAAATGTATTTCTACAGGATTCTATTAAAACTCTCAATTAACAGGCCTGATGTGCTGTTCAGTTTTTGTTTCAATACTGAAACAAAAACCTTCTTCTGGATCAAAATGGACTTGAAATACAAGATCCCTCTGCAAGATGAAAACAAGTGAAAAAGTGTTTTCTTTATCAATTAATCAATTTATCTATGTTGTATCTTATCATCTGTAGGAAGCATACACATGCAATATGTAACTAGAAACACATACAGTATACTGTATAATTGCATTATATATTGTTACAACCAGGGGGTTACGAAAATAAAGAATGCCAAACATAGACTAAGTGGGATAATCAATAATCAACAAAATAATCATAAACCACAAAAAGTGTCAAGATATGCTAAGAACATACCCAAATGGTTGGTATAATTATAGGCACTTGAGACCTTTGTTCTCTGACACAGCTTTGTCAAAAGAGTAATAAGTCAGGTACACTGGTTTAAACAAATATTTATTAAAAATGCCAATGACACCCAACACAAAATACAACATAGAAATAACTATTTAAAAAACAAGACGTATTGAGAACCATGTTCTAGAATACGCCTAGAAAACGAACTAGAAAAAAATCCAGACTGCTAATAAGTATTAAAATCCTATATCACACCTAACAGTCCAAAAAGAGAGATAAACCAAATAGAATACAAACTATAGTTAAATCGCTGTCTCTGTAAAACCAGGTGCTACAAAACAAATAGGAATCTCCCTAATATAAAAAAGCATCTACTAACCCAGATAGAGAGTTTTTAACCTAGAGATTCTCTGTGTAGGAAATTAGAGTTTCCTAAAAACAACAGACAAACTCTCTTAATAAGGTTTAAATATTTAACTCGAGTCTGGTCTTAAAGTCTTTCCTCCTTCCTCGTGTCTTTTTATGCTGTTTTCCTAGACTATTGATCACTTTAAATAGTTTACAACAAACTTAATTTACAATAAACCTAATTAACCAAGGTAAACCACACAATTCATTTGATCAATGTGGCTCAGATCCCCTACAATTCAGCGAGGACTCCAATTCCCTTCTTACTTCTTATTATCCAAATTTTGACCAGTCTCTTAATTCTGAGACAGCTCAATAGTCTCTTGCAATAGCTATAACAATATAAGAT
The DNA here is from genome assembly GCF_040954835.1 of Lepisosteus oculatus. Classification (NCBI taxonomy): domain Eukaryota; kingdom Metazoa; phylum Chordata; class Actinopteri; order Semionotiformes; family Lepisosteidae; genus Lepisosteus; species Lepisosteus oculatus. Next base: position 38,653,680 of record NC_090696.1, on the reverse strand, counting down.
ATATACTGAAACACTTTTGCAACTCAATATGAAGAACTTTCATCACATTGTAGAAACAGAAGACATTTTGCATAGTCCTATAATTTCCAATAGCATTCTCCCTAGACCCAACAGTCCAAGACAATATGACCCTTTATGTCCCGTAGCCTGTCTCTCCACAACAAATAAAAGGTAGGGAAAAAGAGGACAATGACCGAGTCTTCCTCTGCTGCTCTCTGTTGAGTCACTCTCTGACTCTAGTTCCCCACTGTGTAAGAAAACCGGCTCAGGGACGCCAAATATGTAATCATAGTGGCTCTCTGAAGGCACCAGTTCTGTAGGGTTTGGGCATTTACTGAGACAATTATTAATTGTAGCAGTAAAACACAAAGTTGATTCTTTTGATGGCTTTAGAATCCAACCATGCGACATAACTCAAACAACGCACACACACAGGTACTAATATACGAGGATACATTTATTAATACATAGAATATGCATGTAAACCTAACAGATCTTATCGAGATGGTTATCAGAATACAAAAGGTATATATTCAATCAGTTACAAAGTGTTACACATATCAAGAGGACATACGTTCAGTTTATCATTCATTAAGATCGTTTCATAAATTAACTTGGTTATAACTTCTACATCAGATACTCAAAACAAGTACATGTGAATTAAATTGATATCAACTGGTTGGGATAACAATTGAATTATCGAGCTGTAATGCATTGAAGTTAAATACTCATCCAATTCCTGGGGATTCAGATCTCCTGCGGGCACAAAGAAACAGTTGCCAGCTGTTGCTGTCCAATCCGCGCTCTCTGGCTCCATGCCAGGCTGTGCTGTGCGGCTTGCGACGGTGCACTGCTGATGCTCACTGTTGGCTTTAACTAGCAAAGTTTGTGCACAGGAGAAAAGATGACTGTGGGTCCCAGCAAGTCAGGAAGAGGACCAGTTCGTTCCTGATGAAGAGCTAGTTCTGAATAGTGATTCAGCTGTCCACAGTTCCGACCTGTTCACGAGGCCTGCTGCTGGTGCTAACCTCGGGTGGATCCTCTGGTTATTCTCTGGTAACCTCCGCTCTAGACTCTTAGTACAAAGGAAAGTTCTGGCACTCGGACGCACTGGCCGTTCCGTGGTTGTCCGGGCTGAGTCTCAGGATGGTCAGGAGGCTCGCTGCGAGAATGTCCTGCCCTTGGGAGCCTTCTGCTCCTGGGCCGTCCTGCCCTGGAATTCTCCTTTGAATTCCCTTTAGAACAGTCCACAGAATCCTCTCCAGAATCTTACTGAATCTTACTGAATCTGAATCTTTTTGTGTTGCCTGTTTTTACCTGGAGGAACTTCAGCTCATTGATTGGCTGAAAGTTCCATGGGCATCAGAGTCCCACGTGGGTTACTCGGCCCTACCAGTCCCTGATTGGTTGATCAAGGTGAGATATGAGTCACTTACTCCTGACACTTAGGAATGCAGTCCAGATGTCCATCTGGCACTCCCTAGACAGATAGGCGCCAATGGATGACCATTGATCATGATAGCCAGGCTTAGCTAAGTGCATCCCCCTTTGGGTGCTTGTTTCTTATCAAAAGAAAACATCTTAAATTAGCCTGCATGAATAGTTTCTCTGTGGCTGCACCACAGAGATGAACAGAGAAATGGGGCCTCATTTGGGAAATCCCAGAACACTTAATTCTTTCTTATTATTAAGCCTCGCTGCTACAACTGTATATTTGTGATATTCTGTTTCAATCCCACTTGCTGAGATATGTCCCCTTCCTGGACAGAGTTCCAAAAACTGGAATGAGGGGGAGGAGCATTTTGGTGATCATGGGGGTAGACTAACAAATCGGGGGGCTTTTGTAGGGTTATAGACTCTGCCCAAGCTGAAAATTAGTCTTGCCCTGTCAGGGGGAGCCAAAGGCAGGGTTTATTGTTTATATGCAGATACTCATGACTATGGAGCCATGGTAGCTCAGACAGCAAAGGTGTCTAGCTCCTGACTAGAAGGCCCTGGGTTCAATCCCAGGTAGGGGCAAGTGATGTAGCTTGCTCTAATTCCTTCCAGACGGCTCCCAGGTCCACTCAGCCTGCTTTCCAAGTGAGTACTGGGGGTTAATCCTTCCAGGGGTAATAATCCGGCCAGAGCGTGAAGCGGACCATATCACCCCCACCTCCAGTGTCGGATGGTCAAAGAAAAATGGTGGCCCTTGCCCCCTATTCCCCCATGGGCCTTTATGGTCTGAAAAGGGATCTACCTACCTACTCATGGCCATGTAAAATACTCTGCCTTTAATGCCCACATTTTCTCTTTCATGTTTTGGTGCATATCTGAGATTTTTTATATATGCTTAGCAGTTATATCAAATGTCTTTTTCAGTATGTTCGCAATAAAATATAATAATTTTGTCATTACATTTTAGACCTGAGTCTAAAATGTATTAGATTTAGATTGTACTTAATACATAGTATTAAGTACAATCTAATAATAAAATCTGTTTTGGATTGTCACTGTCAGGCATAATTTACATGACAACGTCTTGGTTCCTAATTTATACCATATGAACCCCAGCTTTTTCATTATCACATTTTATTTTTATAAAATAATAATAAATCTAATAAATATAGATTATGGTGTCTTTTGAATGTGACAGTTGTCCCACTGTGAATCATTAATATCTCACATAATTAACACAAGGTATAACAGATATGTTACTGCTATGAAATATTTCTGGAATTAAGCTTTTTAATAACAGACTTTGAACAAAGAATTTTTGAAAGATTCTAGATTCAAAAAGAAGGCATTACTATGTAGGGACAAAGCTTATTATTTCACTTAGAATTAAGTGATATTAAGTATATATAAAAGTGTTTGTGCGCCTGGACCAAAAGTCTGTTGCCTACCACAAGAATGCAGCAAAAGATTATGGGCAACTAAGGGAGATGATTTTATCTTTCGGATAAGAATCTTTCCCAGAATAGTCCAGATCCAGTATCAATAATCCCTTAAAATGGATGTCCACTGCTGGCACCTGGACATCTGGCAGAGGCACATCTGGAAATATTCCTAAAAGTCTCAGGGCATGGTCAATTATCCAACAAGATGAACAACCGATCAGGGATCTGTAGGGTGTGGGTACCCAGTCCACCTGGTACAGATGCAGCCATTCAAAATGAGCGGGGTACGCTGTGGTACATTGGGTGGGCGTGTCACCATGCCTTTCACATGCTCATAAACAATATTAATTTAGGAACATAAACATATTATGTTAACTGTATATTGCTGGTATTGGTAGTTTAAAGAAAAAATACACACCAGTATTTAATTTCTCCCTAAACATTTTAAGCATCAATGTCTTACATTTGGTTATTTTGGAAATGTTTTTACTTGCCCCTTTTGGACCATATTACGTTTATACACTTTGTGAGAAAAGTCATAGTTTTAACCTTTTCTGCGAATACACTCGTTATCGGAGTAAACAAAAGCATACTTTTAGAATTTGATTAATAGGGAATATAATATGGAATCGTGTATCTAAAAAAAATAATAACAATATAATTATATTCATGTTCTGTAGCACAAACAGTAGTATAAGACTTTCTATTGATATGTGTACAGCTGTTTCACAACTTACTATGTGACTGCGTCTGTGGTGTGATGGCTTAAGTGAATGAATTATAAGGCTGAGGTTGGGTGTTCAAATCCTGCTATTGCCACGAGTTTCCTTTTAACAAATAAACATTTCTTTGAAAAACTAAAATAGGAAATATTATAGACACTATATTGACATTTTTTATATTTCTAAATACCACAACATGTTTGTACTGTATGTACACAGCGGTACCACAGGGTGTAGGGTGCAAACACACGTGAGCCCGAAAGCCCTACATTAATTTAGCGCATTTGCCCAGCGCTGCGGCCAAAGAGCGCCCAGCTTGGGTATGCGGTGAGGGGAAGGACAGGAGTAGTAGTGGTCATGGCGGGGATTAGGAAAGCCGCTGACCACTGCAGCTGACCCACTGTGAAACGGGCATACAGTCTGGGGAGATCACCTGTTTTCGTGTAAATAGTTCCCTGGTTTCGCACTCCTGTGTGTTGCTCTCTCTCCACTCAAAGCGCTTTACAGGTAATGGGGACCCCTCCACCACCACCAATGTGCAGCATCCGCCTGGATGATGCGACGGCAGCCATACTGCGCCAGAACGCTCACCACACATCGGCTATTAGTGGGGAGGAGAGTAGAGTGATGAAGTGATGATTAGGAGGCCATGATTGGTAAGGGACAATGGGAAATTTGGCCAGGATGCCAGGGTTACACCCCTAGTCTTTTCCAGAAACACACTGGGATTTTTAATGACCACAGAGAGTCAGGACCTCGGTTTTACATCTCATCCGAAGGACGGCGCCTGTTTACAGTATAGTGTCCCCATCACTATACTGGGGCATTAGGACCCACATGGACCGCAGGGTGAGCGCCCCCTGCTGGCCCCACTAATACGTCTTCCAACAGCAACCTTAGTTTTTCCCAGGAGGTCTACCATCCAGGTGCCCCAACAGTGGGAACTTCATGGGTGACCTCGAAGTTATCAATGATTTTGATCCCTTCTTGAAAGCCCAAATAGAAAAATATCTAATCGTCGATTTTGTGTATTGACTGATTTGAGTCTATTGACTGCAATGGATTTGCACAAGTTGGGAGTGTCCTACTGTTCTTGAAATAACGTGCTCAAACAGGGTGGTCATTGGTGTCTGCTGTGCTGATCTTGTATTGTTGTGTATCATCAGTTTCAAAGTAAGCGCGCATGATTTCTGTCAGCTCGCAGATTGGCTGTGAATCTGATTAATTGGTTGCATTGCTGTATTCACATTACAGACAATTGTAGTGTGTGTGTATTTGGGCTCCCTGTGTGCATGTGTGTTCCCTGTGTGTGCCACGTTACAATCCATTTCAATCAGCGGTAGCAGGCTTTTACTCTGAATGCGTCACTGATTTATTACAGTATTTTCTGGTAATGGGATGGGGGGGAGGGGGGCTACACAACATGTAGCCTAGGGGCCCATGATCACCTTAATCCGCTACTGGTAGTACGGGTGGCAGATCTGAAATGATCTCTCAGATGGACCAGTCTGATGTGTGGGTCCTGCTCTGGTGTGGTAACTTGAGGTCGACCGGATCTTGGATAGTCATCTGTCCTGCTGGTCTGCTGAAACCTTCTCTGCAGTTGGGACACAGTGGAGTGCCTTACTCCATGGTGTCTGGCAACGTTGGTACATGACATGCCTGCCTGCAGCATGCCAATGGCCCTCTCCCTTGCTTCTGGTGACATCAGAGGCATTATGGAATGCACAGAAAACTGACTGAAGTGTGGTCTTTTTCTTGCAGTGACCTAGGCTTTGAATTAAGGCCTTTTTAAAGGTGACCTGATCAGGCATTGTTCCACCTGGACCTAGTTGGGTAAAGGTGCATCTAACAAGCTTTTGTGTGATTGGCAAGTTGCAATGCCTCACTGCGCAACCTGTATTGCTGGTCAGAGGGCTTAAAACAAATTGACAACTTTTTGTGAAAGTACATAAGCTATAACTATAGTACTCTCATTCCAGAAAATGTTGTGTTTCTTTTTTCCATCAGTAAATATGTTTGAAGACAATGAAGAAACTACTGCAACTGGTGGACATGGACATTAAGCTCCAAAGTCTCTCAATATTGGTTATCAAAACATCAAAAATCTAAAACAAATGTATAAAGTAACATAAAAGACTATATTTCAATATACAGTAAATAAAGATTTGAATATTGCTTTACTGTATTAATAACATATCCTTAAATAAATAACTTTCTCCTTGGAAATTTATTATGTGCTTTATGCTATTAAATTTTAAATTTTGACATGCATCTAATGGGATTCCATTTTATTTGTTGTTTCAGCTTGTGTTTAATCTGTTTAATCTGTTCACGTACATGATTTTGACAGTTATTTTTTAAAAGATCACCTCTGATTAAATTTTCCATATAACTATTCCTATTTTATTATCTTGAAGATAAATTCAGGGCCATTAATGACACATGAAAGTTGTGGTAATACCATTAGGGTCCTACTGAGGCCTCCAAAAGTACTGGGGCAACAAAATCAAAACTAATAAATTACAGAGAGAAAATTACATTATTAATTTACATAACCCTGTTAGGCAATAACATCATGAAAATGGTGACCCAGTAAGTTCACCAAACACTTTTTGTAATAATTTGAGATACTTTGAGGCCATTGCAATGTAAGCAGTGTACTAACTGGATTTGACCAAGAGGTTAATTCACAGCTCTGTACATTATGTTAATACCAATCACAAAACCAAACAAATGGTCTCAATTGGAGCAATCCCAAAGTAACAGTTGCATCCTTCTAGAAGATGCTAAAGTAATGGAAAAAGCTAGTACTACACTTGTTATAGACTAGGCAATTGAGTATGTTACTACGTGGAGCAATAGATCACATGAGAAAATTTTGAATCTTACGGCCAGCTGCCATATCACTCTGCAGCTCACAACTGGTAACCCACTGAAGCTAAGCAGGTGTGAGCCTGGTCAGTACCTGGATGTGAGACCTTCTGGGAAAAACTAAGGTTGCTGCTGGAAGAGGTGTTAGTGGGGCCAGCAGGGGGTGCTCACCCTGCGGTCCATGTGGGTCCTAATGCCCCAGTATAGTGAGAGGGACACTATACTGTAAACAGGCGCTGTCCTTCGGATGAGACATAATACCGAAGTCCTGACTCTCTGTGGTCATTAAAAATCTCAGGGCGTTTCTTGAAAAGAGTAGGGGTGTAACCCTGGTGTCCTGGCCAAATTCCCCATTGGCCCTTACCAATCATGGCCTTCTAATAATCCCCATCTATGAATTGGCTTATTACTCTGCTCCCCTCCCCACTGATAGCTAATGTGTTGTGAGCGTTCTGGTGCACTATGGCTGACGTCGCATCATCCAGGTGGATGCTGCACATTGGTGGTGGTGGAGGGGAGTCCCCATTACCTGTAAAGCGCTTTGAGTGGAGTGTCCAGAAAAGCGTTATATAAGTGTAAGCAATTATTATTGTTATTATTATAATAGCAACTTATTACTGAAATAATATAGTTAATACATGATGATTTTAATTTTCAATCAATAATAAAGGTAGAGCCTGTTGTATGTGATAGAGTTTGGGGATATATACTGTATATACATTGAGATAAATACAGTATATGGGGGGAAGTGAACTTAAATCTAGGCAAATACATAAACTGTAACTAAATAGAATGTGACTGTTAATAGAGTAAGTGTGTTCAGTCACTTATTCCGTGCATATCACACTTATTCAGCAGACTCCAAACTAGTCATTCTCAGAGGACAGTGGGGATATAGAGGAACAGGAGTACAGTGAGTACAATGTGTTGTTTAATGCAGTTAAATTAAGGGCTATATAAAAGACCAACAGAACCCCGTCAAGACTTAATAGTAGCTTAGTATCTTAATCTTCAGCAAATCAGGGTCATTATCAAAACTGTATAGACCCAGCTACTCCAAATGGTCAAGCTCCACATACGGTACATCAATTAAGAAAAAACACTTCAAGATGAAGTGCAACAAATATAGCACATGGAAGTGTGTGAAACTTTTCTTTATAGTATTTCATATACAGTACATAAATGTAGCTTGACTCTACCATACAAATGAATTACCAGTGTGTCTTCTTAAGTGTCAAGTGTCTCAGAATGTCTCTGTGTCACTTATCAATGAAAATTAAATAATAATAATAATAAACTTTATTTTATATAGTGCCTTTAAAGGTGGCTTCTCAAAGCGCTTTACAGGATGACGATAACAATAAATAAGAAGAATACACAAGATAAAACACAATTACAATATATAGAGGAGACCGTGGATTGTGGTACTAAGAAAAGCAGAGGGGTGAAGAATGTAACCAGTTAAGTAAAGGCTTTTCTAAAGAAGAATGTTTTGAGTCTGGATTTGAAGGAGTTTAGAGAAGGCGACTCTCTGATATCCTTGGGGAGAGAGTTCCAGAGCTTGGGGGCATAACAGGAGAAGGCCCTGTCCCCCATACAATGTAGATGGGCTTGGGGACAGTAATGAGAGCAGAATTAGAAGAGCGAAGGTTGCAAGGTGGGGAGTAGGGCGATAATAGTTCAGGCAGGTACTGAGGTGCCAAGCCATGCAGAGCCTCATAGGTGAGCATGAGGATTTTAAACTCTACACGGAATTTGACCAGAAGCCAGTGCAAGGACTCCAGGATAGGAATAATGTTACAAGACTGGCTTTACGAAGTTGATGGGGGGTGCCAATAAGCATGACTTCAGTCTTGTCGCAGTTAAGATGAAGGAAGTTTTGAGTTATCCAAATTTTTATGTCAGAGATGCAATTAGATAGAATAGAGACAGCCACATCAGTGTAAGGTTTGGTATGGATGTATATTTGAGTATCATCAGCATAAAAATTAAAGGTGAGGCCATGTGATCTTAAAAGCTGACCAAGTGGGAAGAGCAAGGGGCCCAGTATTGAGCCCTGGAACATCAGACTTAACAAAACCAATTTCAGACCTGTACCCATCAAGAGAGACAAAGTGACAGCGATCAGTGAGGTAAGATTTAAACCATTCGAGAGCAGTGTCAGAAATTCCAAACACAGTCTCAAGATGAGAAAGTAAGATGCTATGGTCAACAGTGTAAAAAGCAGCACTGAGATCAAGAAGGATGAGTATAGAAAGAGAACCACAATCAGAAGCTATTAGAAGATTGTTAGTGACTTTGACCAGGGCAGTTTCTGTGCTGTGAAGTTGACGGAAGCCAGATTGGAGGGGTTCGAAAAGGTTCGAAAAGGTTGTTTGTCATGAGGTGGTTATATAACTGAAGTGTGACAGCATGTTCTTGAATTTTAGCAAGAAAGGGTAAGTTGGAGATGGGACGAAAATTGTTAAGATTGTCGAGGGCCATGTTAGGCTTTTTTGGCATGGGGGTAATGGCAGCAGTTTTGAGGACCATTGGTACAATGCCAGTGCTCATGGATTCATGTATAATATTGAGGACAATGGGGCAGAGAGAAGAGAAACAGGACTGAAATAAAGTGGTGGGAATTGGATCTAAAATAGATGTGGTGGGTTTCATGCATGTAACTAGTTTATTGAGGGATGCTGAGTCAAGAAGAGAGAAGCTTGAGAGAAGGGAACCAGAGAAGTAGGAAGAGGAGGGAGGAGTTATAATAATGATATGTGTAGTGGAAAGCGTGTGATGCCGGATGTTGTCAATCTTAGAACTAAAGAAATCTAAGAAAATTAAAGCCACTATGATGTGTCACACAATCAAACACAGTATAACTTAATCTGGAGTATTTAAGCATTCAAACAATTATTTAACACAAGTAACATTAAATTATCATTAGCATTCATCTCTATATGTATTCAACAAAGTAATATATAGAATATATATAAATGTTGACCCACATATTAGTTTATTGTTACTGTTCATTGTAATTTTGTTTATTGTTTTTTGTTTTTTTATACTGTTTATTGTAATTTTGGAAGAACAACAGTGTAATCCTTAGTACCATACTAAAAACGGGATCAGCTGGTCTCCAGCTTTGTTCCACAGTTGGCAGATTCGTTGTAATTGACCCTTTGAGTTTATCCCTATTTCTAGGGTGTCTAAACTAAAATTAAATAATACTAAATTATAATGTAGATACATATACAATAAAACAACAATACAATTAAGCATATGGTACATGCAATATACATACAGAGAGGCAAATATTATGTTTCCCTTGTTAGATATCACACCTGCATGTTCCCTGCTACATATCTCTAGTAGTGAATCACACTCTGTTGTTCTCAACATAGTTCAAATCATCACCTACAGTGTTTCTGTAATATTATAATAATGTAGCTGATGCTTCTACTCAGGTTATGTGGTGTGGAGAACTTACATACATAAATCTCCTTTTAAGCAGGGTCTCTGCTGTAACATTCAATCTTATTACTGGGGAAATAGTGATAACCTGGAATAGGACTGGACCATAATCAAAATAGTTAATCCTAATTTGGTTTCTATCCTTCTAGCCATTCTGTTTTCCCTGTTTCTAAAGCTCTAAACTAGCTGGCTAAAGCTGTTTGGCCTTGATCATATACTGTATCAAACCAATGGTATTAAATGCCCCTGACATATCCTCATCAGTGCGTACTTCTCTCAGTAACCTCCATGTCTTTCCATTTAACCATTCAAGACTGCACTGTTTAACAAATTTGTTGTCTCACCTTAAAACTTTACGAGCCTATTCCAGATTTGGAGTTAGCACACTTGTCATGTTGATCTCTTTTATAGAGAGATATCAGCTTGATGACAGCTGAAGCTGACTTCTCTAACCACCTTGTGAAGAATGAAATACATTTCTCTTGGGTTCTGGAGTGTTCCTATGATACCTTTAGTAGGCTATCCTCATATTAACATCCAGATCGTGCTGCTCTATTACATACATGTACTTCATAGTTTAGACTGTTGTCCTGAAAGTAATACCATCTAGTAATTTCTTACTTCTTTATCCAGTTTGGGGTCTTCTTGGAAGCATAGCCTATTCTGGCAAGCAATGGAAACAAGAAAGGATACACCCTGGATGGGACACCAATCCATCACAGGGCAGACAAACATTCAAACAAATACATTTACACCAGGGCCAATGTTGCCAGAAGCCAATTAGTCTACCAGTAAGGAAATACTATAAATACTATATATAAATACTATAAATACTATAAATAAGTCACTATGAGTAAAAACAGGAAGAACATACAGCACTGTGAGGCAGTAATGCCTACCACTGCACCACTGTGTCACCCTGCATGTAGTATCTCTTTCCTGAAATAGAATTGCATTGATAAGTTATGATCCATTGAAGTATTGCAGCTGGATCTGGATCTGTCCATTATTTTTGTTCAAATCACTTAGGATTTGGTGAGAATATTATTCTGTGTAAACACTTGGATACATTATTAATGTGGTATTTTTCCTGCTATTGTATCTTCTACATTTATTTTACTCTTGAACTTTTTTATGCTGTTGTGATACTTGAAATAATTGGGGGTCTTAGCTTCATGGATATTTTAATAAGAGAGAGCAATTCATGATGAATTCAATGGCACCACTAATAAAAAGGAAATAATTAAACTAGCATTTAGGTGGTTCATTACAATTTTATAGTCTATAGATACCATAAAAAATTCTAAATTGATAATTAAAAAAATGCAAAATGAATAAAACAATGTATTATGACGCACAGCCACTTCCTTTTGCACTGTAAAGACCTTGAGTATTTCTGTGTTTAATACATGAAAATGGAAGAGAAGAACAGTTGTTTGCTTAAAATTTCTATGTACTTTGGAAGATAAATGTTTAGGTATTAAATGACTTAGTATTTTGATCATTTTTCAACAGTAACCTCAATTTGAGCTTAGCAATGAGAGTAGCTGTCAGATTTATGATCCATTGTGCTGTAAGCTTTGAATCAGTTTTACAGATTAATAGCTGTAAAAGTCATTTATGCCTATATTGCAAGGAAATATATTTATGTATGACTAAGTCTCCCTGAAATGCACTTTAAAAAAAGATGTATCTAAGATACAATAGTTAAAAATCTATTTGTGCAAGAGAGTTATTGAATGTTAACTGGGAGCTTACTAATTATTTCATATTCTTGATGCTCATTTTGTCTACTTCTTATACCTTTACATCTTAAAAAAACTTTGAATCGGTACATTTAAAACCTTTTGGTTATTTAGGAAAGCACAGATTTCGATTAAACAAGGTTATCCTGGTAAAAAAAAAACAATAATTGTATAGTGAATTCACAAACTTTTTCTACATTGAACATAGTAGTAGATTACAGTATATTACAAAACTGGAAGTGCTGTCTGTAATGAAATTTAATCAGTTCAGGTGGGTAGCTGTCTCAGCATGTGTAGGCTGCAAAGGAACAAGTAATAGGTTTATTCCATACTGAAAAGAGAAAAAAGAAAACACAACATTTTGGCCATGGAGCCTTCTTCGGGTGTGAGAAAGACAGGGCAGTAAGCAAAGGTAATGTAGCATAGGAGAACAAAAGCTGGGAGAGAGGAGGAGCAGGAGGTGGGAGCAGGGGACAGAGTGGCCAATCAGGTAGTGTGAAGTCAGGACAGATGAAGAGAGGTTTGAAATGAAACCTATAATGAATAGAGAGAATTTAGAAGAAAATTAGTCTGTCGTTGAGAGAAGGGGAAAGGTATGATCCTAGCTGCAGGATAATTTTAGTTTCTGTAGTCTTTCTGATGTGGAAGTTAGGAAAACCATCTTTGAGAACACAGGCGGAGAGATTAGTTTGATCATGGCCGTCAGAGGTGAAATGAGAAACAATGGGCTTGGAGAAATCTTTAATCTTCATAGCCCTAACGTTCTCTGAAGCAGTCTACCAGTCTCCTTCCTGTTTCCTCAATGTACTGTAGATGACTGAGCATTTATTGCAAGAGGTACAGTAAATAAGGTTGCTGTAGGTACAAGATGTCATCTGAGTGATCTGGAATTGTCTTGAGGGGCCTTAAATGAGTGTGATGTTAGATATGTACTTGCAGGTGATACAGCGGGCTCTGTTGCAAGGGAAAGTGCCTGGTGTGGATGGTTGCTGAGAGATGTCTAGGGAGCTTTGAACAAGAAGGTTAAGCAGATTAGGTGGTCTGTGATATGAGATGATGGGGTGGTCAGAAAAGAGGGCCCCAATGGAGGGATCAATCAATCAAAGTTGATCAAATACACAACAATACAGCATGCAGCATTAGTTGCTGGCAATGAAATGTCATCCTGAAGGATAGAAATGTAAACGTTAATATTCCTGGGGATAGAAAGTGTGTTGGGGTGGAAGGGAAACACCAAAGGAATGAAATTGTACGGCGGGAGTTCCTGTTCGAGTTGATGGTCCGAGGGGTGTTTTTGGCTCAGGAAAGGGCCCTGTCTACAACACTATTAGGGTATCCTCTGTTGATGAAAAAAAGTACATTTTGAGTGCTTCGTTCTGGAAATCGATGTCGTATGTTTGGGGTGAAATTAGCTATACAGGAGATACCTGTGTGAATCAGTGGGTTTGTAATAAACCAAAGTAGAGAGTTGGGGGTAGTTAATGGAGAAGTTGATGTCTAGAAACAGAAGAGTAGTGGAAGATATGTTAACTGTATATTTGAGGGATGGGTGGAAGTTAGTGAGGTGATGCAGAAAGTGCTCAAGCTGGTTGTTAGAGGATGTGGCAGCATGGATGCAGTCATCAAAGTATTGCTTGAAGAGATCAAGGACAAATCCAGTGTAGGAAGTGAAGAAAAGTTCTTCTACCCAGCCGACAACAATATTGGCATAACTGGGTCCCATTCTGGTGCCCATGGCAACTCCACTCACCTGTTGGTAAAAAAGGTTATTGAATGAGAATGCATTCAGTGTGAGAAGCAATTCTTTAAGGCATACCAGGGTGTGGGTGGGTAGATCAACACTGTGCTTTTGTCCAGCATGTACTTGAGGGCTGTAAGACCGTCATTATGGGAAATGATGGTGTAAAGAGATGTGATGTCCATTATATTATATAAATATAGCATTTGGGGCCCTGAAATTGGAAATCATTAAAAGTTGGAGTACGTGGTTGTTGTCCTTGATGTATGAGGGAAGTCCTTCAACCAGCGGTCTCATAAAGCTGTCGAGAAAAGCCAAGTAAGTAGTTGGACAGTTGCATACTGATACAATAGGGCATCCAGGGGTGTCTGGTTTGTGGATTATGGGGAGGAGGTAAAATCGAGATACCTGTGAATGTTCAGTGATGAGCCGGTTCACCTCCTGGGGGAGCTCCTTACTGCTGATAAGAAGGCAGATACATTTCACCATGAAAGTACACGCATCCTTGATTTGCTTTTCAATCTAGATAACATCAGCTAAATTCCAAATATTCCAACCCTCCTTCTGTTTCAGAATTTATTTTCCTGGTTTTTCTTTATGATCTATTGACCCTACAATTCCTATTCACAAGAAATATAGGTAATAGATGTCTTTATTTAGATATTAATTTGGTTCAGAAGACGTAGTGAAGAGACAAAGTTAAATCTTTGTCTCTTCTTTGTCTCTTAGTGGTTTGTTTCTTAACACAGTACAGATGTAGCCATTCAAAATGGGTGAGGTATTTCGCGGCATACCCTGGTGGGCGTGTCGCGGTATCACGCAGTTCACGTGTGTCACGTGACTAACTATCCAGCGTCGCCTTGTAAAACCGCCAGGGGGAGCTTAACCTCTCATGTACAGCATTTGAGCCTTTAATTTTGAACTGTGTATTACAGCATGTTAATCATCAGTCATTAAAATGTTGGTATATTTTATGAAAGCAAGATTGCTCAGTTGGACAAAAGTACACAACCTACCTTTATCAGAAATATTTATGCATCAAAGCCTTTACTGAAGATATTACTAATAGTATTAATAATGGATGACTTTGGACAAGCTGTATACTCAAAGTATAATTTCTTTAGCACATTTGTACAAGCACTTGGAATCTGTCCAAGCCATACTTTGTCAGGCATTTTGTTTTACTTCAACGGGCATAAAAACTTCCTTGCTTTTAACAGGGCGTTTCATAATTTCTAGCTACGAAAATGATTTAAAATGCGACACCTATCATTCAACTAGAGCTTAAAATATCACAAGGAAAAATACACACCGGTATTCCATTTCTCCCTAAACATTGTAAGCTTCGAAGTCTTTAACTAACGTGATACCGGAGTCAACAAGCATACTTTTAGAATTTGATTAAAAGGGAATATAATATGGAATCGCGTATCTAAAGAATTTAATAACGGTATGATTATATCCGTGTACTGCGACAGGGCTGTGTAGGGCTGTTTCGCCTGCCTGATCATGTGAGCTGTCTTGTAGCCTACTGGTCTAGGTGTGTGACTACCAACTGGCAGGTTGTGTATTTGAATCCAGCTGGTGCTGGACTCTTATTTTTACAAATATTTCTTCGAAAAAATAGGTAAGCGATATTATGGACAATCAATTGTCTTTTATATTTCAAAATATCGCAACATGATCGATATTTGCGATATTTTGAACATATCTTCCCTTCTGACAGCGGTTCCTGCTTCTATTGTGTGTGTGTGTGCAACAGAGTAAATTTTTATAGAGAAATGGAGGCTGGACAGTATGCGTTACAATATAAACATTTATATTGATTTAAATCGTGTTCTGATTTAAATCGCAAACGCGTGTTTAATTATGTGTTTTTTAATCATAATCAGGCTAATGCATTTCTACATTTTCTGTATGAACCAGCTCAGAGGTTCATACAAAAAGACAGCTTGTGTTTAAATTGAGTGTAAGGTAATTTATGTTCTAAAGTCATGGTCAGTATTATTGTACTGTGCTGTAAACGTTTTCTGTGCCTAGTCACATTATTTTATAGCGTTTTTATTGCGTTATTAAATCCGGTGGAGCTGTGTTAGTTTCCTGACTCACATTATTTAAACTGCGACACTGATCATTCATCTCTAAATAAACTTTATTTTATATAGCGTTTTAAGCGAATAGGTAATTAGATTGCTCATAAACCTAATCGCTTTTTCTACATAAACACAGCGTGATTGCTCTCTGAAAATGCTTTTCCTTTATTTTTAAAGTAGGCTCAGATTTCAACTATAGATCGTATTGTTATAAACTTTCTTGGAAAAATGTATTTTATGTAAACCATGTTTGCTATTAATTCATTTAGGGCTAAAATACGTTCATTGTCTTCCAATCGAGTCGAGTTGACATTGGAAGCCTGCCACACCCGGACTGTTAAAACAACGCATTAGCACGTCAAAGCCCATTGAGCCAGTATTGGCTTTAGTATTCCCCCCTTCTCCCCTCAATTCAATTCAATTCAAGGTGTTTTATTTGCATGACAGATGGGTACAAGCAGTGTTGGGTATGTATATTGTAACGCTTACGGCAGACAGGCACTGTGTAAGAGCCGACGCACCAGAGCAGCGCACCGAGGGAGCGTCTGCATTTATAACTTAGTTTTTAAAATTAGTCAAGTAATACGAAGCATCTCCTTTTACTTAGTGCCTGAGCATACTGCAACGCGTGTGAAGTCCATAAACGATATTAATTTTGGAACTTAAACATACAGTATATGGCTGGTCTCGGTACTTTAAAGAAAACACACACACTAGATTTCCATTTCTCCCTAAACATTTTAAGCATCGAAGTCTTTAACTAACGCGATACCGGAGTCAACAAGCATACTTTTAGAATTTGATTCAAAGGGAATAAAATATGGAATCGCGTATCTCAAGAATTTAAAGACCAGACAATTGCAAACTCGTTTTCAATAAAAGTATTTTATTCATTCAGCAGTTTGTGAGAGGGACATCCAGCAGGGAGAGACACACACACCGGTTTTCATTGACAAAATTGTTTTTTTTTTCAATTCCTCTTGTCTAACAGGAATGTTTTGTTTGTGGACAGACTGTTAGACAAGAGAAAAAGACCGCCTCCTCCTACGAAGCATTTCGTTGATCCGATCACGAATTCTTTTCCAGTCGTACGCAGCAAGGGTTGAGAATCTCCGATTCACCATCGTACTAATGGTTTCCCGGAGATTGCAAGGCAAGGCACTTTTGCCTCTGGACCCATCGAAATTTACAGACATGGTCCACCCCCAGTAAATTTCAAAAGTCACAAGATTTCGAAACACGAGGGCGGCGTAGCGGTCGGCTCTTGCTTTCCCGTCTATGGCGATCCACTGCAAGTACAACCCCCCCCTCCATCTCCTGGGTGATGGGTAGCAGTTGGACATCTGGGAGAATTATTCGTCCGAATGGCGTCTGTGAATTCCGCTGTGCTTCCTGGGGGGAGATAAGCGGCAGGGACAGCATCAACAGATTCCTGCGCGGTGGTGAACTGAGAGGCCGGGATGGAGTGTCCTGAGGCGGTGTGTGCTCTGCGGGGGGCAGAGCTTCCGCCAGGCATTGCAACATGCGCAGCGGGGAGAGGCACTTTTCGGGAGACAGCTGCTTAACTGTTTGACTGCTGGAACATACTGTCTCCTTCCTCTGCATTTTCAGGAGTGTCTCTAGCCTCCCAATCCTCCCCAGTAATGCATCGTACTGCTCGCGCTGCTGCCGAAATGTCTCCATACAGATGCTGCTTCTACAGGTTGGCACCCTGGCCAGTGGCCGAGAGCAGAGACCCAATGCCTGTGGCAAAATAACATAATTCATGTAAGAAATAAAGTCACACAGTAGTATTCATCAGTCGCGGAACAGAAGTCAAAATAAACTTTTCTTTTTTCCGTCTTACCGCTTTCTTTTTTACTGTCCTGGTGGTAGATCGTTTCACCCGTGCGGTGTTTTCTTGAAGAACAGGCTACGAAGAAATAATTATAATTGAATTTAAAATTCAAAACGGCAATAATATCTTGTAATATGCGCTGTAATCGCATATTTCAGATGAAGTCTGCTGTATTTGCTTACCCTTCGCTCTTTGGAAGCTGGGGCGGCAGAAGCACCCCGTCTCTTCCCGTAAAAGGCCTTGGTCTCCATACTGTACTATGGTCGCTGTAGTTCAGGTTCGCAGTTTTTTTTTTTGTGATGGGAGCTCACCCAATCCCTTGGTGTCTTTTATGCTATATTCACATGTACGGCTAGAGTGTGTTCATTGTCTTTCAATGAAAGGCGGGTGCCTTTTGCCGAAGTCGGGAGACATTGGAGGCTTGCCACACCCGGACTGTCAAAGCGCATTGAGGACCCGGGCGCAATAGTTGTTTTGTCCCTTGATTTACTGATCTGCATTAATTAAATCTTGTCAGTCAGGTCTTTTTTTCTTTATTTCAATTGTCGTTTACACATGCACGACTTTAAAAGCTAGCAAGACAGGTTTCGATTCACATTAGCTGGCGAGCCTTGTTAAAAAAAACAATGATAATGTAACATGCCACTGTTTGTTCATGAACAAAGTTATACTGAGATTTCCTTAGATACGCGATTAAAAAATAAATAAAAATTTGAATCTCCTGCGGAACACATTCCATAAGAATCAGCGGTTCTACAACATATATCGCCTTTAAAGGTGGCTTCTCAAAACGCTTTACGGGATAAAAACAACCAGAACAGCAGCAACAACAATATTGTATTTCATTGCACTTTGAAAACCAAGTAATAACTTAACTCAGTACGTGCAAACGTTTTGTATGTTGCTGTCGTGAATGCCTGCATACCCATAAGTATCTTATTTGCCTTGAGGCCTGTCTTCAGTATATTTGTCCCCCTATCTCCCTCAATTCAATTCAATTCAAGGTGTTTTATTTGCATGACAGATGGGTACAATTCTTGTTGGGAATGTATACTTTGATATTTACACTGCGGAACACATTCCATAAGAATCAGCGGTTCTACAACATATATCGCCTTTAAAGGTGGCTTCTCAAAACGCTTTGCAGGATAAAAACAACCAGCACAGCAGCAACAACAATATTGTATTTCATTGCATTTGAGCACAGTTTTTGACTTTTTTTAAATTGCATTTTGGGCGCGGACAGCACATACAAGGGTTAATGAACTACGCCAAGAAATTTAAAATAGTTTTCTTTAGGTGTGAGGGTAGGAGTGGACTGCAGCAGGCATAATCAGCAAACCAGGAAAACAAAGAACAGGACAGGTGAGATGTGTATCCAGAAAGCGAGTGATCAGAAAAAGAAAATGGTTTTACGCCCAGGTTTTCGACCCAATTGTTTTAACTTGCTAATGCATCAGACACATTTCCTGGCGTATTGTGTTTTAAATAAAATAGGAGTGTCTTTCCCTAGCATTAGCTCATCGGTATGGTGTAAGTTTTATCTGTACCATACCATACAGTATATAGGTACAGAATTCAAGTTGCACCACTGTATCGCTTTGGTAAGGGGACGGACAATGACAAAAATCACGAAGACTCTTTTTTAAAACTAACTGCTGATCTCTTTTTTTTATCAAGTCCTATTGTGCGAGCTATCGACAAACTGACCGATGAAAATGATGAGCTACCGGCGATGCAAGTCCAAAGACGGCTATGGGCTGACCTCGGTGCGAATATAAGTCGGACATCGATAAGAAGAGTACGCAGGAGGCTTGGATGGAGATACAGAAAAACCAACACATGCCCCATGATAAGGCTAAAAAACAAAGAGGAAAGACTCAAGCAAGCGCTCCAATGGATTGAACAGGGGGAGGCATTTCAGGATGTACTTTTTATCGATGAAACAACAGTGGCCCTGGAACAGTTTTCAACAATGGCATTTTGCAAAAAGGGGAGACATGTGGACAAGCCAAAGCCCAAACATCCACTGAAGGTTCACGTCTGGGGGGGTATATCTAGAAGAGGCCCGGGACCACTTCTTATTTTTGAAGGAATTATGGACCGTGTATTCTTCGAGGAAGTCGTGGTCACACAGCATGCTGCCCCATATATCAGGGAGCAGTTTGGATCAAGGCACCGTCTCTTTCAAGACAACGATCTGAAACACACAGCAGCAAGGGCGAGGCTTATAGCAGAAGGAGTGAACTGGGTGAAAACTCAAGCCGAATCCCCAGATCTTAATCCGATAGAAATGGTTTGGCATTTGTTGAAAGACTACATTCGGAAAACCGCTAAGCCCGTCAAAAAGCAGGAACTGATCGATGAGATCTATAAATTCTGGGAGGAAGAACTGACCGAACAAAATTGTAACAATTTTATTAACAGGCTGTTTCGTGTTCTTCCTAGGATTGTTGACCGGGACGGGGGACATTCGGGAATGTAAGTCAGAGAAAGACAGTCTCACGGTCGATAATTGTATTTTCTTTCTTTTCTTTCTTTCATTATTTCTTTGTAGCCTGTTCTTCAAGAAAACACCGCACGGGCGAAACGATCTACCACCAGGACAGTAAAAAAGAAAGCGGTAAGACGGAAAAAAAGAAAAGTTTATTTTGACTTCTGTTCCGCGACTGATGAATACTACTGTGTGACTTTATTTCTTACATGAATTATGTTATTTTTCCACAGGCCGTGGGTCTCTGCTCTCGGCCACTGGCCAGGGTGCCAACCTGTAGAAGCAGCATCTGTATGGAGACATTTCGGCAGCAGCGGGAGCAGTACGATGCATTACTGGGGAGGATTGGGAGGCTAGAGACACTCCTGAAAATGCAGAGGAAGGAGACAGTATGTTCCAGCAGTCAAACAGTTGAGCAGCTGTCTCCCGAAAAGTGCCTCTCCCCGCCGCGCAGGTTGCAATGCCTGGCAGAAGCTCTGCCCCCCGCAGAGCACCCCGCCTCAGGACACTCCATCCCGGCCTCTCAGTTCACCACCGCGCAGGAATCTGTTGATGCTGTCCCTGCCGCTTATCTCCCCCCAGGAAGCACATCGGAATTCACAGACGCCAGTGGGACGAATAATTCTCCCAGATGTCCAACTGCTACCCATCACCCAGGAGATGGAGGGGGGGTTGTACTTGCAGTGCATCGGCATAGATGGGAAAGCAAGAGCCGACCGCTACGCCGCCCTCGTGTTTCGAAATCTTGTGACTTTTGAAATTTACTGGGGGTGGACCATGTCTGTAAATTTCGATGGGTCCAGAGGCAAAAGTGCCTTGCCTTGCAATCTCCGGGAAACCATTAGTACGATGGTGAATCGGAGATTCTCAACCCTTGCTGCGTACGACTGGAAAAGAATTTGTGATCGGATCAACGAAATGCTTCGTAGGAGGAGGCGGTCTTTTCCTCTTGTCTAACAGTCTGTCCACAAACAAAACATTCCTGTTAGACAAGAGGAATTGAAAAAAAAAAACAATTTTGTCAATGAAAACCGGTGTGTGTGTCTCTCCCTGCTGGATGTCCCTCTCACAAACTGCTGAATGAATAAAATACTTTTATTGAAAACAAGTTTGCGATTGTCTGGTCTTTAAATTCTTGAGATACGCGATTCCATATTATATTCCCTTTTAATCAAATTCTAAAAGTATGCTTGTTGACTCCGGTATCACGTTAGTTAAAGACTTCGAAGCTTACAATGTTTAGGGAGAAATGGAATACTGGTGTGTATTTTTTTCTTTAAAGTACCAAGACCAGCTACAGTATATACTGTATGTTTATGTTCCAAAATTAATATCGTTTATGGCCTTCACACGCGTTACAGTATGCTCCTATTCTTTTTATGCTCAGCTACTAAGATTTCCCTTCAGTGGTAAAATTCAATATCTTCAACGGGCACAGTAAAGACGTTTACAGCAAGTCTTTCTACAACAGACCAAAGGACCACGAGTGCCCCTGTCGGTCAAGCAATCACGTACCGCGGTATTTTGCGTCATCGCGCGTCAAGATGCACAACGCCGTAGCCAATTACCTCCGGTACGTGTCTGTACCGCGCACTTTGAATGGCTGCATCTGTATGTTAAATTGTACCTTGACAATAGTTTCCTCTTTCTCAGTTTAATGTACAGTATGACAAAAAACAAAAGTTATTAATCTACACCTAAACAGATACTTTGTATTGTATTGTTGGATAATGATCAATGTTAATATTTTGCCTGTCCTGCCTCCGATTTTTATGTTAATATTGATTAAATGTTACATACATCATTGACTAATACTAAATACTGACTGTATTATGTATAATTGTTTTTGCTCATACAACAGGTAATCACATTCCATACATCAGAAATATCAAATGTTACTTGGCCTGTTTGACACTGTGGTTGGGAAGTGTGAATACTGGTTTGCTGCTCCAACTTGTGTATCTATAGCAGAGCATTTGGTTTTCATGACAAGAGTATAGACATATATAATTGTAGTCTGGTTTCTAATAAACAGCATCCTTAGCTGTTTAGTTGAGAATAAATTCATAGCACGTAGTTCCATTTTTTTGTAACAGTGTAATTGTTATTGGCTTTTGTTTAGAAGAAGCTGTGTTAAAGGCTATTTATAAAGGTGATTCCATTGGACTTTACTTAATGTATGCCATTCCCTACTGTAAATCTCTTGGTCAATAAGCTCAGTGACAGCTTTGCTGTAACCTTGTAACTTAAAATTCAACACACAACCCTGTGAGGTCAACCATAAATGCTTGCTAACACTGACTTTGTAAAATAATAACTCCAGACTACCCAGACATGAAAATACAAATGGTCTGAGTACTTCTCCTAGCTCATAAAATAATTATAGGGACTTACATAAAGTATGTTTATGTCAATAAAATGGTAACTCAGAGAAATATTTAATGTTTAATCCAATACATTTTTCCATCTGTACAGAGATAAGCTGTAGTATATAATAATAATAATAATAATAATAATAATAATAATAATAATAATAAACATCATTTCTTGCTCTTTCATGATCGGAGCAAGAAACTATGTTTTCTCATCGATGTAGCTGTTCCAGGTGACGTGAAAGTCTGAAACGTCTTTACTGTGCCCGTTGTAGTATACAATTTATGGCATGTTACATTATTAATTTGGGTGTCTCCTCTTGCCAGAAAGCTCTAAATTGCATTTTGGTTTTTGACTTTTTCTAAATTGCAACCCATAAATAAAGCTGACACAGTTTGCATACGGTAATATGTTTATGTTCCTAAATCAATCTCTTTTATGAGCATGTGAAAGGCATGGTGAATCGATTCTCAAAAATTACTGTACTTTGCATGACTGGAAACAAATGCATGATTGCGAAATGCTCTATAAAAATTTACTCTTTTAAAAATTTACAATTTGTTGATAATTTGTTGATAACATTATAATGATAATGTTAGGTTCTCTAAAGCTTTGTGATAGTTGACCCACCCTGGCAGCAAAAGATCAGCTGCACTGGTAAGATGCGACACCGAAGATATGATTAATAACCCTTTAAATCTGAAGGGAGATCTGAAGGGATCCCCCCTCCCACACACACACAATAAAAGCAGGAAGCAGAAGCAGGGACCGTTGTCAGAAGGGAAGAAGGTGACTATTCATTATTATCAAAAATGACTTATATTCGATCATGTTGTGATATTTTGAAATATAAAAGTCAATTGATTGTCCATAATATTGCTATTCTATTTTTTGAAATGTTTGTTAAAAGAGAAGTCACAGCACCAGCTGGATTTGAACACACAACCCATGAGTTGGTAATCAAGCACTTAGACCAGTGGGCTACAAGGGAAGTCACATGAAGAGAGAGGCGAAACAGCCCTACACAGCCCTGTTGCAGTACACAAATATAATCATATCGTTATTAATTTCTTTAGATACGCGATTCCATATTATATTAGAAGAAAAGCTTAAAACTACCACTTTTTCACACGCTATTTCCCATGTTAGTTAAATACTTCGATGCTTAAAATGTTTAGGGAGAAATGGAATACCAGTGTGTATTTTTTCTTTAAAGTACCGATTCCTGGAATCTGACTGGCTGACACCTTTCTGAAGTGGTTCCATAATATCTGGTATACGGAAAAGAAAGTGTTGATAAAAAAGCCTGGATTCTCATGTATCTGATACAAGTATCTTTTAATACAGTCTTTGCTGTGCTCTTGAGGATCCTTGTGATATTTTGAGCTCTAGTTGAATGATAAGTGTCACATTTTAAATAATTTTCATAGTTAGGAATTATGAAACACCCTGTTAAAAGCAAGGGAGTTTTTATGTCCATTGAAGTAAAAGAAAATGCCTGACAAAGTAGGGCTTGGACAGATTCCAAGTGCTTGTACAAATGTGCTAAAGAAATGATACTTTGAGTATACAGCTTGTCCAAAGTCATTCATTTTTAATACTATTAGTAATATCTTCGGTAAAGGCTTTGATGCATACATATTTCTGATAAAGGTAGGTTGTGTACTTTTGTCCAACTGAGCAATCTTGCTTTCATAAAATATACCAACATTTTAATGACTGATAATTAACATGCTGTAATACAGAGTTTAAATTTAAAAGCTCAAATGCTGTACATGAGAGGTTAAGCATTATTGGCTCCTCCAGGTGGTTTTACAAGGTGATGCCGGATATTTTCTGGCATGACGTCAATTGATGGTATTAACCCCATGATACTGCGTGATACAGCGACACGCCCACCTGGGTATACCACGAAATACCCTGCCCATTTTGAATGGCTGCATCTGTATTACTATTATTGGTAAGTCTATGTTGTTCTTATATTTTATCATGACACTGCTTTGATTTTATGAAAGTCCAGGAGTTATCAATCCCAAAAGCAACAAATGCATTGCATGTTTATCTGGTGCTCCATTATTCTCAATTTACACTCTTGTCCGGAAACTGTTACTTCATGGTTTCAAGAAAATGCATCCAAAACAAGCATTCCAAGTCTTACACAATAGACTTTCTTTTGCAATTGGGTCGAGATTCCCTGGGACCCTGAGTCCTCTGAAACTGACATTGGGCTGCTTTTGCAGCAGATGCTTATTGGTCTACTATAGTCCTGACGATTTCTTAACTATAAGATTCTACTTTTAGGATCACACAATTGCCCTCAAATGTGAATGCACGTCACATTTGCAAAAGTGACCAGATTATGCTAATTTTAACAACAAACCAAACACAGGATTCGATTGTGAAAACAGGATGGTGGTTTTATTTACCAGAAAAGCTGGTAATGAGGTGAATGGAGATCATGCTGGAGGCTACAATTAGTCCAGAAAAAAACACAAGAGAACATATCAGGAACATTCAATGCATGAGGACAAAATAACAAAGCAAATGCTGGAGGTAAAGAATAATGAAAAGAAAATTGATGTTGATCAAAATGGTAAGCAAAATCGATCTTTTAATAGGTGTACAAAGATCACTTTAGCTCCAATTACAGAGTACACAGTCTTATAGTAAAACTCAACTGAGTAAGTATGCCCTGTAACCTGCAGTTCAAACAATGTATTCTAGAAGCAGTTCCTGAAATACAGTATGATGATTCTCCAACAAACATTTTACAAAACAGGTGATCGATAATATTACATTAATCTATATAAATTCATAATTTCTTTATCACAGAATTAGAAACAAAAAAATAGAACTGATAAAATAAAATAAAAAAAACATTTTTGTAAATATAAATAAAATATGTAGTTTTGTAAATATAAAACATATCATAAAAATTGAAATTAGACATTTTAAAATGAAATAAGAAAATGACAAAATTCAAATTTGGGTCAGGCTGTAATGTTAACTATATGCTAGAGAAAATACATTCTCTGTGCATTCTCTTGAAAAGGATTTACATAATTTGACACAGCATTAAACTGGCTAAGACACAAATCTGTCCTTTAATCCACACTGACACAAAGTGCTTGTTGTGTCATTTCACCATGATCTACCCAACTGGTCTTATGCAGCTTGACTATGTAAATAAATGGTACTTTGCATGATCTAGTTTACAATGTGCATTGAGGCTGCTTTTTTCTTTTAGCACATGGATGATGCAAGATAAACAGATAAAAAACTGTTCTTTGAATATTCATGCAACAATATTTGTAGTTAGGCTGCGGACTTAGTGATGCTTTAGATTTTGTTAAACCTTTCCATGCTAGGATGATAAACCTGCGGTATTAACTTTATTCTATGAAAACAACATACAGTAGTTAAACAGTAATGTTAAAGCTTCAATGGGAAAAGGCAAATCCATATTTGAGTTTCCAGGCTAAACAGTTAGAAAGAGAATGTATGAGGAAAAATGTACTGTATCTGTCAAAACAGATGATTTTCTACAAAAATGTAATTAGGTTGCTTTGTTGATGCACCTTACATTGTTTTTCCTCCTGCCAATGGACCACAGCCCAAACAATAAAAGTAAGAATATTTTATAAAATTATTTACAATTCTAAATGTTGATTTCTTTTTATCTGGGTATAATTAAAAGCTGTCAGTAAATGTACAGAAATGATAACATCACAATAAAAAGCTTGGTAAACAATCTCTGCAACATTTCAAAACTAAGACAAAACTAAGAATCTTCATTTCTTTAGTAATTTTGTTAAACAATGTAATTAGGCAAAAGAAGATTCGTTGCATTATACTGTAAAACACATCTAATGAAAGCATTATGGACATGTTTATGTTCTGTTGAAATCCTTTTTTTTTCTACTGATGGATTCCTGAACACAATACAATATTGTACTTAAGGTCATGTACAAACCACAAATCTGATGAAGGAATAAAATCAGTACAAATACTCCTTTGATCCAACAATTTTTGTTTTGAGCTGAGTTTTTTACAAAAAACTACAGAGCACTGTCAGTGGTCCTTATAGTCAATGTAAATTAGTTTATTAAAATAACCTATGCAGCATGATGGCTGTAGGGATTCAGATTTGACTGCCCAGTACTGTTATGTTCTGTGGTGTATTCCAGGAAATGTCTGCTGGTTATTTTACGTGACAGATTTCATATGAATCATTGATAAAATATGCATTTCCTCTTTTACAGAAGTGTGGAGTACTTAGAAGAACTTTATGGTAGGGGTTATTGAATCAAATCTCAAATTAATAGCTCATTACACTGACAATAATAGCGTTACACAAATCAAGACATATTTAATAATATTTAAAGACAGGTTCTTAGCCCAGTAAAATTAACCAGATGAAAGAAAAATAACCTTTGTGGCATTCTTAACTTACAATTCAAATTGTAACAGGAAGTGAAATGTAACATAAAGGTTTTTATTTAATCAAATGACATACTTATTATTATAATATTGGTTTCAATCTGGTCTTTTAAATACACAGATTTTATAATTACATGAAATTAATATGTATAAAATATTGACATTTTTATTAATAATCACAGTATTTAAATATTCACTTTTAATTTGCAATCTTGTAGTGATACTGGGGACATATCAAATGTTAAATTGCTGAAGGGAGACAGCCCCAATCCCCAACCCCTGGACAAACTAAGTTTAAGTTGCAGACCTAAGAGCATTTGTAATGAGAGGCTATGATTCACAGCATCTCCTGTGTCAATGTTGGTGGTTATGTAATAAATTGAACACATTCCAAAAAGATTAACTACAGAATATCGTCTTTTTGTGTTTCATCTAAATGAGACAAATAGAAAGTCAAATCAGGCAGGATCTTGAAGGTCAAAAACATTTTGCATGACAAAATCGCCAAGGAAGCAGACCTTAAGTTTAGATCAGATATCACAGTAGGTGTTGGAACTGTTGAGTTTTTATTATTTCCCTGAGAGGAGGGTTGAACACAAGTAGAAAAAAGAAACTCATGTGTTTACTACTTGTATGTGTAAACACAAACTCATCTGTTAACTCAGCTGCATTTAACTTTCTGCTCATTGAAATAAGCTACAATACTGTCAAGCATTGAAGCAGACAGATTATAAATTCTTCAAGCAAAATTAATTGTTTAAGTTTGTCAAAATCAGTTACTCTGCCAGCAGTACACAGCTTCTCAAGAGAGGTACCCCTTTCTCTGACAAACTTATCAAAGTTTTTATATAAGAATTTTGAAATCTTGGACTGTGTATCTCAGGGACTGTTTCAAAGTATAATTAAAACATAACACCTGCTGGAATTCATCTTCCAACATTCATCATACGTGAATCACATGAAGCCAGATCCACAGATATACAGTACTGAAACGGTAGTGTACACATCTTCAACCTGAAGAAGGTCTTCAGGTCACCTGAAGAAGGCTCCACGGCCGAAACGTTATGTTTTCTTTCTTTTCAGCATGGAATAAACCTATTACTTGTATTTTTGTAATACTTATTATTTAGTGTAGTTTATTGTTCCTCAAGTCAGTGTTCAATTATATTACACTTAGTTTTTTCTAGGAAAGCATCAACCTAACCACAAAAAATCTTTTTAGTTACAGGACAGAACTGCATTGACACAGTCAAAGACTCTTATAAAATAATTTATAATGAATGTACAAAAAAAACACTGAACATCAGATACCAGTAAATTTATCAATCCAGTTTTGGATTGATTTTGTAGCCATTAAAAATAGCAAGACAATCAATACTTAAAAGTAAATGGAGTGTTATTTTTTGTGATTAAGAGTTTATTTAGAGGGAACTATATGTAAAGAGATCATACACAAACATACATAGGGAATTCAGTAAAACTGAAAACTGAAGTGGATGATCTAGCACTATTTAATCAGCCAGTTAATTTCTCATTTCCAATTAATCAGAAATGTAGATGGACTCTTTAATAATAACAACAACAATAATAATAATAATTATTATTATTATTTATGAAATTATGATAATTATGTGATAATGACCATTTCTTACACTTTTTTGATGACTGTTGATGACTGTTCAAACAAAAACTGTATCCCAGACCGAAGAGAAAATTCAGAATTCCAAAAACGTAGCTATAATAATCTTTTTACGACAGAAATTTTAAGTTACATGGAACAAGGTACTTTTTTGCAGGTACAAAACATTAAACATAAATCACAAAATCACAATAAGACTATCCTAAAGTGGCAGAGCAACCCAAATACTGTCAAACTAAAACAGATTTTAGTATAATGTATACTAAATACAATTTCAATACAGTGTGGTATGTTTACATTGGAAATTAAATTTTCACATGATTAAAATTAGATTTGTATATTATTTTTTGAGAAATATAAGCATGCACATGTATCTGTTTCTACAGTACACCACAGTTGTAAAGGGCTAATTCAAACAACCAGCTCATTAGGTTTTTTTGTAATTAATTAAAATGTATTTGTTTAAAATGTATTATTTTATTTTTACGATGTTAATAAAAATATTAGGAAAGCATCTCTTTCAGAAAGAACAGAGGTATTTTAGACAATATAAGTCTTAATGGTATTTTGTTTTATTTTTTTCAGATTTTGGGTAAGGTGTTACAGCAGGGAAAAGAGAGCGCTGGTTAAAGCATAAAAGTACAAAAAATTGATTCCTCTTAAATAGAGCATGAAGACATGATGTCTTTATTGGACCCACTTTCCTGTTGCTGAACAACTAGGGCTCTGATTGCATACTTTATGCTTCTCGTTGGGAGTAAGCAATAAGATGGCTGCCCTCCAGGCATACACCAATACCATTACTCTTGATGGATTTCTGCTACTTCAGATATTCTCAGTAGATGTAAAATGCCACAAGGTCTGATTTATGCATGACACAAAGTTCTGGGCCAGAGATATTGCTCTGCTGATAAAGAAGGATAATTTTATACTCAGACATCACTTTGTTAATTTGGATGTATTTCCATTTTCATTATTACTTATATTTTCTTATATTTTATGTATTTTCTTCACCTTCAATCATTTGCAAAGAAAGTCATTTTAACATCCAAGAAAATATTCTTGGTCCACTCTTTACATGCTATTGGAGCTTGAAAGACTTGGAAAATATATTTGATCTAAATTTAATTTTAGTTTTGGATCGAGTATACTTCCTGTTTTGTTTTCAAAATGTTTGTTTTGTCCAACTCAGATAGCATGACATTACAATAAACCATTGTGTGAAAAAAAAACTATTTTGTGTAATTGAAAATAATTATTAAGAAATACATTATGCACTGTACAGTAGCTCTTGGGTTACTGTGTTACTGTTATGTCATTTTACACCTTCTCATAATACTTACCTAAAACTTTGAAGTTATATATTGCATTTACCTATGCAGTAGAAAATATATTCCTTGTCAGTAACAAACAGCATATCCCTGTACCGATCTGGTTCGGGAGCAATAACCATAGTGTGAGCTTCCTGATGAAAAGCTTTTTTTAAATTTAATACTTAATCTGGTTATGCTATTAATGATGCAATGTTCTTACTTCTTAATTTCAGTGATTAAGAAAGTAATTGCAATAGAAAAAGAAGAAATAAAACAAATATATTAAGCTAAACAGGTTTCTTCATCACATCACAAAGCAACAATGTACAGTTAGTCTGAAATAAATTAATCATGACATTTTAATTTTTTAGACTCATCAATTAACATTTATGGAATGTTTTATGACACAAAAGAAAAGCATTATACAGTAGGTTGTTTACATAGAACTGTTAGCAACAGTTATAATAGCCAAACTGTTAAATATAAACCGGACGCGGTTTTGCTAAAAGTATATATTCCACTACTACACAAATAACACTGCATATTATGTTCTGTTCCAATTAAAATCTTATAATTTTTAGCAAAAACAGTAACATGAATTGTAACAAGAATGATGCCAGGCCTAATAGTAACAGTATATGCATATACAGTATTTAAAAGAACTACTGTACTCTTTATCCTGAAATAGTAAATTATTTTGTCAGATCTCATTGAGATTTTCAAAATGCTAATATTTCTATGGAAATATACACTAAAAATGTCTCTTTCATATATTAGAAAAAAAAAATTAACTGACTTTATTATGCTTCTTATATGCTTAGTCAAGTCAATCTATCTATCTTATTCTGCTCTTCTATCATTCACATTTACACATAGCATCTGTTTCCTTGTTTACAATAAATGCAAGAAGATAGTCATTCAAAATGCATGTTTATTTGAATGTTTTTTTTTAAATCTCAACCTCTCTCACCATTTAGCTTCAAACTTGTCAGACCAAAAAGTAAATTAATTTGACTCAAGAAGTAATCTGCACCAGTTTGTGTATTTGAGATGCCTTACAAATTCATTCTTAATGGCAAGAAGGCCCTTAGAATAAATCTGCTTATTTTTGCATATACAGGTATTAGCCTGTTTATCTATTTATCTCACAATGTATCTGTTTATCAGGACAGCTGTCAAAATAATTTAATCTACCTTATCTTTTTCCTGTTGTATAAGATTCTTCTTGCTTTTCTCCCCAGTGACACTAATTGGAAAATAGCTGCAGGCTTCCCTAGGGCAATAACCTAAAATGTCTAGTCTTGATTAGCTGCAACATAAAAAGTTAAGAATGAAACAGTAGTTTCAAGATATTGTGTCTTCTCTTGAGGGGCACCATCTTCCAACCTTCACCATGGGAGCATTGATTGTAATGCCTGAAGAGAGGTTGATCCTGTGACAATTAATGCCTTGAATCCATTTGTTATGCACAATGACTTTGAAGAGAAATGTTCAAGTTATTTTCTATTGCTGAACATGTGCAAATATTCATTCTTTTATCGCTCTTAACATAATATCTTTTTTTAATTTGGTATGGTCCCTATGCTTCACCAAATACTGATTTGCATCAATTTCAGCTGATTTCTCTTGCACCAAAGATTTTTTATCAGTATTTTGTCATACCCTGTGCCGAATCTGACTCTCATCCTGCTTTTGCCCCTGGCAACAGCAACATTCCCACGAGCTCCCAGCCTGTAATAAAACTAGATCAGGATACTAGATCAGGATACTGTTCAATTAAGCCAACACTTTTTTCAATCAAGCTCCCGATCTAGTTCCCAATCTCTTTAATTCATTAAATCATTAGAGCATCAATCTCTGGTCAATCACATCTCACTAAACGAGAGTTTTTCATTTGCTTGCCTGCTTTCCTGTGATGTGATGTGATACAGCGGTTTCCTGATTATTTTTCTTTACCTTTTTCCCTTTCAATAATTTTTTCTTAATTCCCTTTTAAGTTTCCCAATTTTTCTTTTGTCCAGATTCCAGCCTGCATCTTTTCGTACTGAATCTGCTGATCCTAACATCTATCATCTTAAACAGTGCACTGAAAACTGCACCTGGGCTTCAATCAACCATTACGCTGCTGCACAATTTGCCACAAATTGCAGCATTAAACATGAAAGAGGTTTAATTCAGTTTAAGACTGACATTTTTAAAAATTTTCCTAATTCACAAGGAAACACATTATCCAATAATACAATTAAATTATTAATGTTAATTGAGAAATTAGAGAAAAATAAGTTTTGGCTAAAGTCACTTGGTTGAGGTCCATTTCACGACAAGACAAGAAAGCCAGGATGTCCATGGACAGAGAGGAGTTCGCTAAGGGATAGCTGCAAACGTTGAGATGGGATGGAGGAGGAATAAGGAAGATGAATGTGAGCAAGAGAAAGGTTAGTATGGTATTTTTGGTTTTGTCAGGAAGTGATGTAATGGAGAACTATGAGTTAAACTAAATATATTAAAACAAAGTAAGATATAACAGAATAGTTTGTCAAAAACATGTCTAAATGTATATTTTGGCTCATGTCTATTGTATATAAAGGTGGGCAAGTGTATATAATACCATCCATCTTAGAATTTCTTTATCCAATATAGGAAATAGGATTGGGGGGGTACAAGGAGGAATACACCCTGGACAGGATGCCAGTTCATCACAGGGGACTCTCAGACACAGACACTCACAACAGGAGCACTTTTTCCCAGAAACCAATCAATCTACCAGTATGTCTTTGGACTGTGGGAGGAAACCAGAGCACCTGGACAAAACCCACTTGAACATGAGGAAAACACACAAATTCCACAGATAGCACCCTAGATCCAGAATTGAACTCAGGGCCCCAGTGTTGCAAAGCACCACTGCTAACCACTGTGCCACCGTGTCACCATTCCCACCTAAAATTAAAGAATATAATTATTGATAAACTCCTAAATTAGCAACAAAATTGCAAAACAATTATAATAACAGGAGATATTATAAACATTTCCAACACCTTTTATATTTGTACAGAATGGATCAATTGGAAACATAAATATTTACTGAAATATGCAATATACAGTTGTGAATAACAGCAGCTAATACTGCCAACGTTGTTATATTCTATTTTTTTAGTGTATTTTAAAGACAATTCTACTGCTCAGCATCCTTAATCACCTTATTGGGGCCATATGTTACATGAGGTAAAAGTGCCATGGGTGGTGGATTAGAAGTTAAACAGGCACTGGCCTCATCAAAGATGCTATGATACTCTTTGAATTATTAGGGGTATTTGTACTCGTTTACTGAGCTCGAACAATTTGTCTTACCTAAAATTTCTTCTTAACTCAATTGGTGAAATAAATTTCATTGCTCCACTTGATGTGCAATGCAGTGGGGTTAGTGCCAGATTAAGGCTGTGATGCATTACTTAGATGTGAATTGTAATTCAGTAGTGAATGAAGTGGGTCCCCTGCTATTTGTGTCATGCTACTGTAAATGTAAACCACTCTGTTTTTACTATAGCAATTACAATTCAAATATTAAGTAAGTTAGTCAATCATTTCTGAAATGCCCAAAACTTTTTCCTTATCTATTTAAGATTTAACTGCATGAAATCTTTTTTATACTGTTGTTTTAAGTTCACAGACCAAATGTACCAAAAAAATCTGTGCAGCAAAAGGAATTCACATTCATGCAAAGCCTATTTTGAAAAACAGGTCTTTGAAAGATTTACTTTACAATAAAAGATAAAATAGAGAACGTGATTCATATCTCATTTGAATGCCACAGTTCTGAGAACATTAATACCTACTGAGTGCCCTTCAACATAATGCCCAAGGTTCATTTGTTTTTGGAACCTGCACAGAATTTCAAATGTTATTCACAGGGGAATGGTGCTGAAATTTCACTAGGCATTTTCTTTGGAGCTGCTTCAGTGGACAGATGTAAAACTATGTATATGCATAGTTCATTTATGGACTACCCACTATGGCAGCATATTGTAAAAGGCTTCAGGCCAAACTGAAAAAGAATAACAAAGTGGAATAATGGCAATCTTCAAAATGCTTTCATGGATTTGATTTTAGTGTTGTGTCTCAGCAGTAACAGTGCAGTCTATTTCTGTTGCTGACACAAATTTCTAAATCAAATTCGTTCTCCAGTAAGCAATGTACTCATTTGAATAAGCAGAATGATGCTCTGACGGTACTCCTTTTTTAACTTGCTCACTATTGTACTGTATATATATATAAAAATGTTCTCATTGTAAATGCTATTTAATAAAAGGCTTCTCCAGTTTGACATGATAACATAAAAGAGAATAATTCAATGTTGATATTTCTCCTTGCTTTTGAAGAAAAAAACCATCCATTAACCCTAATTATAATCAATTGAAACTGATGTTACTGATGATTTCAAGATAAATAAAAGGTAAAAGACATTTTCTAAAATACATCCATCAATCCATTTTCTAACTGTTTTATCCAATAAAGGGTCATGGGAGCCTATCCTGGCAAGCAATGGGTGCCAAGTAGGATATATCCTGGACACACACACACAAGCAAAAACATGTGCAAATTCAGGGAGAATAAACTCTACACAGGTAGCAACCAAGGTCTGGAATGATCCCAAGACCCCAGCACTGTGAGGCGGCAAGACCACTTTTCCACCTTGCAGCCCATTTAGAATACAGTTAATATTTTTTTTAATTAATAGAAAATAAATTTTCTAAAAAATTATGAAAACATATTCTTACTATATGCTTACACATTATTATTTAACATGGCATTCACATCTAGATCTGGAGGAATTCAATCAAATAGCAAGAAAGATGGCTATTGCCCTATACTTTTTCACTTGAATCAGTTCACTGGATACTCAAAAGCTCTGAAATTGTACAGATTATTTACAATATAATTCTTAAAACATTGCTACAGATTTCATTCATTTATAATTATATTCTGTACAATCTTGAATAGACTCTGTCATCATAATTTGATGGGAATATTAACATTTTTTTTTTCTTTATAGCACTTTCTCAGCTGTCCCATATTTTATAGTTGTAACAATTGTTCAAAATAAGTGGTTAAAATATTTTAATTACATTTAACAATCATTGAATTAGTGAGGTGATTAAGCAAGTCTTAAGAATTTTTCTTTGGAAAAAAAAGTTCTAATCTGAAGCACTATTTTGGTAATATGATGTGTTCAGCACTTATTATTGAAATCTATAATGATTAAAATTGTATAACTTTTGTTTTAATAATCACAAGCCTTGTACCACATGCAAAAAATGAGGACTTGAAGACATGGTTATCCAACACTGTAAATTAGAATTCAAGATCTGTACCATTTATTATGCATAAATATTCCAAGCTCCACAGTGCCTTACATCAGTGTTAGTATTGATTTGAAGAGTAACACATCTCTTACCATCTGGCAGCTCCAAATAGCCACTGTTGGATCAAAAAAAGAATCCTGGCTGACTAAAGTTACCCAATATTAGCAGTTTTTAGGCAGTTGTGCAACACCACTTGAGGAATTATAATTTCAGTCAAATAACAATGCTTCCCAGACTTGCATCAATGTCGTCTATACCATTGACTTCTAGCAAGTGTCTTTATGACTCAGTTCATTTACAAAATCATGGATTTGCACAACAAGCATGTTAAAGA
Organism: Lepisosteus oculatus; assembly: GCF_040954835.1. Taxonomy (NCBI): domain Eukaryota; kingdom Metazoa; phylum Chordata; class Actinopteri; order Semionotiformes; family Lepisosteidae; genus Lepisosteus; species Lepisosteus oculatus. The sequence goes on along the minus strand of NC_090696.1, from coordinate 38,618,383 downwards.
TGTAGTCAATATAAAACTGTTTAATTACATTCAAATGAAAAGGAGATTAAAAATTAAGAAAGGTCTGTCCAAAGATAGTATAGTATATTTGAAAACATCGAAAATGTTAGAAAAATAAGTACTGTGTTATTATGTTGTATATTAAATATAAGGCAATCCCTTGTATTAAAACATTGTTACAATGTAATTATGGCAGTACAGTAGCTATAAGAAATCTATAAATTAGTGCTTTTTATTTCATTAATAGATTTGTTATTGTTACAGTTTGACAAGAAAATAAGCTGAATTTTGAAAAAATGTAAATGAAAAACACCTATGTTTAAAAAGGGTGTGAGACTCATAGATCTGTTTTAAGATTTATAATGATACAGTCTTAAGGCTATCAATGTTCTTCTTGAGGACTGCTGTTATTCATTGGAGGAGTAAATTAAACTTTGTAATCAATATGCTCACAACTTATTTCACTAATGAGACTTCTGTTTGCCGATGGGGAAGGCATTTGTAGGAGCCATTGGACCCAAGGATAGTTTTTTGCATTTTAACCACGTTATTAAAACTATAGCAGTGTCAGGCAGTTTACCACCATTGCTTATTAATGAGCCCACTCAATTTTCTGAAAAACTAATAGAGATAATTAATAAAGTGATGAACTTGCAACTATTTCTCATGTTGCCACTTTAAAGTCTTCACTAGGAAAAACTATGCATAATGTACGATTAGCTTGAAATTCATATTTAAGCTTATTTCTTACAAACCATGGCAATGTATTTAGCCATACACACTTGATGTCCTTTCTTTTTTACCTACTGTGAGTAGTTTCAACTTTATACATATACAATTCAGCTTATTCTTGTGATTTAAGTGGTCTTCCTGAGTAGACACATTTATCTTTCTTCACGTTATGTAACAGATTACATAACAATTCCATACCATTAGTCCACTAGTATGATCATAGTAAGTATGATAGACTATCAGTGCATTTACAATAGAGAAATTTTACTGACAAATTGTTACATGGAAAATACATTTGCATGGTTTGTAAAGTTTTTCAGGAAATATGTACTGTAGTTAAAAAATGAATGACATATTCTCATATATTCATATAGTTATTTAGCGTACTCATTAAATGTTTAGATGTATGGGTAATTAAAATCATGCATGTAATTCGAAAATAATGTACTGTAAAAACATACCCAATGATGCTGTAAAAGGTCCTTTTTTGAGATCCATCAAAAAGCTGATTTCTGAAGTTCTTAGTTCGAAAGAAAAAAAATAAAATTCGACTGATTGATTGTATTACAAAAACGTAGTTACATCAGGAGGCATAATGTACTATTCAAACAAAATAAGTTTATTCACTGTTAAAAGTTTGGTGAAATAACTACTTTTGATTGGATAATTTCTACGGATCTACAGACTTTGAAGAGAAAGGAAGAATTGCTCAGTTGCATTTTGATAAGCATCCACAGTGAATCAATAGAGTTCCGCATCGAAAGGTACAGGTACTGTATTTATGTAATAATGAATTGCTATGTATTTTAAATGTTTGTAAGAAAAATAATAAAATTATACATTTACAATGTTAACATACTGTAGGATTCCAGATTTCCTTGCATACAAACATAAAAAAATAAACTTCTACCCCTCTGTAGTACCCATTCTTCTACTATCTGCACTATAAACTTATTTGTTTTTTTTCAGTACTACAACTTTATCATTGTGTTGTTATTATTTATTATCTTTGTAATGTTCTGTCTAACTCGTGTGGTGTTGTCTGTTGTACTCTGTTGTCTACTGTACAGTGTACGTCCCAAGAGACCAACGGAAATAAGAATTCAAATGTATATGTTAATATGGCAGTAAACTCCTCTATACCTCTACTCTCTAATCTACTACAAACACCCTCCTTTGTAATTTTTATTTCAAATTGCTTCTGAAAAAGTTTTATTTTTATTTAATGGACACATAAACAGTTGCAACACAGCAAACTAAAAACCTCATGGTCAGGTTAAAAAAAACTACTGAATGATGCACAGTTAGCAACATTGTATGCATTCACCAGCTGAGTAATCACTAAACAGTTCTCTTTTGAGTTTATACCTGCTGACTGAATAGGGAATGATACTGGTCTATTTCAGAGTCTGTTTTCATTTTTACAATTTAGTGGCATGGCTAGATGCAGTATACAACCTTTATGCAGGATAATAACCCCCACACATCCCATTGCTTGTGAAAAAAGGCTTTTAAAAATATTTGATGATCATTAGTTGATCTTTCCTTCAAGCTTCAAGCTTGATTTTTATAATCTCTAGATTTGAAATCATGACAGTTCTGGCTATGGTGTTAGCTGTGTGCTATATTCTTCAACACATAAAAGATATAATGGACACAGCCAGAGAACACGCTAAATAATTGTAGTGCTCTCTAATGCGTAATGTCAATGTCCAGAGGAATATGTGGTACAAATTACATTAATGACTTTATCAGTTTAAACAATACTTTAATTTGAAATGGATGGTTGTCCGTCATGTCGGACGTTGACAGCTATACTTGTGCAGCTCATCTGCTGTGGACTCGAAGGTGACTGTAGAGTCCAAGTCTTGAGCGGCATGAATGTTCACAATGGAGGCAGAGGAATTGTCCTGATCCTGCTGGGGGAGCTAATTTCTGTGGCTTTCCTTCTCTTGCAGGCAGCCATCAGGTCTGCACGACGTCTCTCCTCAAAGTTGTGGGCGTGTCAGGAGCAAGCCCAGCATGTGCAATGTTGGCTTTCATACAGTTTTTGAATCTCTTATGAGGCTTGCCTTGGTTTCTCTTGTCCAAAGACAGTGTGGCATACAATAGCTGTTTGGGGATTTGGGAGTCCTCCATACGTATGACATGTTCTGTCCAATGAAGCTGAGCTTTCAGGATCTTGGCTTCAATGCTAGTAGTCTCTGTTCTGTCGATGACTTCCAGGATTGTAACTCAGTCTTGCCAGCAGATGCCTAGGCCAGTCATGTTGTCATGAAAAAAGAGAATCAGGTTGACAGATCTGATTGGGCATCTCAGCTTTGACAAGGTTGTCCAGAGAACTTTTCTATTCACTCTATCGAACGCCTTGGTTAGATCTATGAAGACGGTGTACAGGTCCAAGTTCTGCTCAATGCACTTTTCTTGGACCTGATGAACAACGAAGACCATGTCAATGGTGTTGCAACCCGGGCGGAAGCCACACTGTTCCTCTGATATGCTGGTGATCTGATCAGGCTGTTGAGAATGACACGAGCCAGAATCTTCCCGTCCATAGACAGGAGGGAGATGCCCTGATAGTTACCACAATCAGCTTTGTTTCCCTTATTCTTGAAGAGTGGGACGATTATGGTATCCCTGAAGTGTTTGGGTATGTCTTCTTCCTCCCAAAACGCTCATCAGAATGTTGTGGAAGGCTCCTAGTGCATCTGGATCTGCTGACTTGAAGATCTCAGCAGGAATTCCATCCTTTCCAGGGGATTTTCCAGAGCTTGTCTGAGCAATGGTTTTCTTAACCTCATCCAAAGTGTGTGTGTGGGGGGGGGCAAGGCTGTTGACAGTGAGCTTCTGAAGGATCTGTTCAAGTGCAGCCTGGTCTACAGTAGAGGGCCGGTTGAGTAGGTTACAGAAGTGCTCTTTCCATCTCTTGTTGATACTTCTCTCTGAAGCTGTGCTGTCTGCTGAAAGAAGAAGTGTGGTATTTGGCTTGTACTGACCATAGATTGCCTTGATAGCACCGAAGAGCATCTTGGAGTTCTTGATGTCAGCATAGCATTGGACTTCCTCTGCTTTTCTCACCAACCACTAGTCCTACATTCTGTGCAGTGCAGTCTGTGCCTGGCTTTGGAGGAGCTTGTAGCGGTCATGTTTTGGGGTGGAGGATATATTGTTCTGCCATGCGAGAAACACCTTCTGCTGCTCTTCCAGAATCTTGGCATCATTTTTGTTGAACCAGTCTTGGTGAACCCTCTTTTTGATCTGAGGACTGACTTTGCTAACTCTCTCACCAGAGTTTTATTGTGGTCCCATTTTTGTGTTGTGCTTCCAGTCAGAGGTCCATGGGACGTCAGCTTGTTATCGAGGCTGGCTGCGAATTTCTCACGATGCCCAACGTGCTTCAGCTTCCTGGTGTTAAAATAATGTATTAAAAAATTTGGATTCTTGTGATGCCCTGGGACAATGTGCAGTGTGACGACAGATCTGACCAGTTGATGATCTGCTCCATGCATGGCTCTAGTGATCTTGAAATCACGGATGTCCCACCTGCAAATGATAAAGTGATAAAGTCTATCACTATTTAGATCTGGAGTGCATCTATGTTGTTATGTATTTGTTGGCTTGCCTGAAGAGAGTGTTGCTGATGGTCAGATTGTTTTCAGCACAACATCTCAGCAGCAGTAGGCCATTGATGTTCATTTTATCAATGCCATGGTGCCTAGTACCCCATTCCAATTTCTGAAGTCATTGCCGACTCAGGCATTAAAGTAACCCATCAGGAGAAGTTTGTCTCTAAGAAGTGTAGCTTTCACAATGTGATCAATATCTCTAAAAAAGTTTCTTTGGCTGCATCACTGCATGTCCTAGTAGGTGCATAAGCACTGATGAGGTCTCATGCTGCTATCACTGTACATGAGGGTTCGAATATTCAATACTCCAAAGATCATCTTTTTTCATATATTATCTACCGTTATAGTGGTAAACTGCCAGCAGTGGTATACTGGCAAGTTGGTCTGGGACAAGCAATGTTTGGGAAACCTTTTCTAGTCCCCTCCTTCGTCATAAGGGTGAACAGTGTTGATCCTAAAAGGGACTGCTCCGTCACCCAGGATGCACCGAACTCCTTTGTTGTCCCGGAGTCAGAGTCAGATGACCAAAGTCCACAGACTGCCTAAATGCAGTTTTGGAACTTTGATTCCCAGTGGTTACCTCCACCTGTCACTTTGCCCCTCTCCCTTTGCAGCGGGACTTAAAGACAAGCTGTATGAAGAAACCTGTGCAGGAGAGCTTTTAAACTGGAAAAGCCTTTGCTCTTTATTTGAATTATTGGCCAACTATTTTGTAACCCTTCACAATCTGTCCATGACTTTTCATTATATTTTTATTGGTACGTATAATTTACTGCAGTATCTTTTGTAAACATTGATGCTTCAAAATGTCTGTGCTATCACATAAAATACAATCCAGAAAAAGTATTCATCCCAGAGGCTTTTTTATGTAAAATCAGTCTGTGAGTGTCAGAATAAGGAGCATATTTAAATAGGTTTCGTGTGTGAGTTAAATTGAGTATGTCTAGAAGGAGGACATGTTTTTGGATTTTTAATCTGTAGTGTTATTAAGGTTGAACACATTACTGCTCTTTCAAACAAGAGTATATTATTGGATAATGGTTAGGTTTAAAATTCACTCAATTGTTGGTTTATAAACTATACAATTTGAGTATAAAAGTCAAATGTAAGCATTACCTTTCTCAAAAACAAATGTACAATAACAGTTCCAATTTAATAATAATAATACGTTTATTTACCAATACCTATATAAAAATAAAGAAAAATAAACTTTTTTATAACAATAACCTTTCTAATTTAATGTTCAAGAATTATATGATAATTAAAGTATAAACTACAGTAATATCTACAGATGCAGCCATTCAAAATGCACGGTACAAACCCGCGGTACGGTAAACTACCCACAAGCCACCGAAGGCACCGCGGTAAGTGATTGGCTGGCCAAAATGACTGGTAGTGAAAAGATTTAATCATTTAATCTCTTTACTTTGCACATTTTAATCCGTTTAGGATTGAATATTTATATGGAATTTTACCACTAAAGGGAAATTTTAGTAGCTGAGCATAAAAAGAAGAGGAGCATAATGCATCTGAAGGTCATAAACGATATAAATTTAGGAACATAAACATTACAGTATGTAAACTGTACTGTGTATGGCTGGTCTTGGTAGTTTAAAGAAAAAATACACACCAGTCTTCCATTTCTCCCTAAACATTTTAAGCATGAAAGTTTTATGAAACAGCACCCAAATATGCGATTGCTGTATAGAATGAATTTTAATTTTAACAAATTATTTAACATGAAAATTAAGCTGTTTACATCTGCCTGAGAACAGTCACCCATTGCTACCCATCACAGAAACACAGCCACTAACTAGTAAAGAGAGGACATTAGCTAGCCAATATGATAAAGAAATAAATGATTGTTTTGTTTATTTCTTTTGCACATTTATTTGAACATTTCCATTGATTAGACAAGCACTTGGAAACTGCCCAATCCCTAGTTCATCAGGCATTTTCTTTAACGGTGCGGGCATTCTCCCGGTCTGGCACCGGTCTGTGTCTTCTAGGATATAATGTCAACGATTTTTTGTTAAATTTGGGTTTCCAATAACGCCGCAACAAACTCTTGTTTTTATGTCCACTATAACAGACAATCTCCTTTGCTTTTAACTGAGCATTTAATAATTTCCTAAAATGAAAATTATTTACTTTATTTCCCTCGTGGGATCAATTAAAGTATCTATCATCTCACTAAACTATGGGACAGAATTCAGGGGTCTCCCTATACCAGAGATTATGGTAGGGCTTCAGAATGGTGATTGGCTGACACTATCTGACACTCCTCTGATTGGAGAAAAAAGACGTGCTGGTCTGCTATACATTCTGTACCAGGAAGAGGATTTCTTTCTATTCGAAATGTGTATTTTAAAAGTTGGAGTTTAAATAAAGTTTATGTTTTATCTAGGTGCTGCTCGCTCGCCTGTGTCTGAAGAGCGCCTTCTAAACTGTGAAAACATGTGTCTGTCTTTCCGTAGAAGGAAGGGAATCAGATCTTCAAGGCCCTTACAAAAGTAAAAAGAAGGCACTCGCTCTCTCTCTCTTTTGATTATTACATCCAATAATCAAAAATGACACAATAAACATAATAACCATAATAACGACCAACCAACAAAAACAACCATATAAACATAATACCAACCAAAAACATAGATAACAACCACATACAAAATCAAATATATCAAACCATTAAACTCTCTCAAATTCCTCCAATTATCATAATCCCGCCCCTTATGCAAAACCAAACCCTCCTCCCATCCCAGTTTATCCTCTTTATCATAAACAAAATCCACCTCAATTTTCAACATAAAGCACTACACAAAACCAATACCTCAACACTCCATACTCCAAACAGCCAGAACATGTAACTTCACTTTCCCAAATAGACCTCATTTCAATAGCCCCGTCCCTTATGCAAAACCAACATCCCTCCCCTGTTCTCTCTCTCCACTGGCGTTTGTAATCGTTTTTATTTTTAAATAAATTTTAGTAAAGTCATGTATTTTAAAAATCTTAAGATTTCTATATTTATGTCTTTATTTAGTTATTTCATTAGTGACAAAGGCTAAACTTTCTTGGAAAAATGTCTTTTATGTCAACCATGTTTGCTATTAATTCATTTAGGGCTAGGATATGTTCATTGTCTTCCAATGAAAAAAGGGTTCCTTTCGCCGTAGTCGGGTTGACATTAGAAGCTTGCCACGCCCGGACTGTTAAACCAACGCATTACCATGTTAAAGCGATTTCATTGAGGAGCCTAGCTTTCTTAACTAGTAAGTACTGTACTTCCTTGGTTTTTGAGGGGGGGAGGTGTCTTTCGCTGGAAATCTCGCACCCTTCTACTTTGAAAATACCTGTGAAACCAGTTTAATTCATCACAGCCAGCACTCCCGCAGAGAAGGGGGTTGTACTTGCAGTGTACACAGTAGATGGGAAAGCCAGAGTCGACTGCTATGCCACCCACGTGTTATGCTCTTCGTTAATGTCTAAGCCAGAACACATCATTATATCTCATTTTGTATTTCTTTAAAAAAAAAAAGTTTGCCCAGCCTAACACTATTGTTGTTATTGTTTTTATCCTGTTAAGCGCTTTGAGGAGCCACATTTAAAGGCGCCATATACAATAAAGTTTTTTATTATTACTATTGTTAATTTGCTGGACAGAGAGGTGAACATTATTACACAGAAGACAAAGATAGCGATTTACGTTGCATTTTGTATTGTGCTGCTGTAATACAGTTTTAAATAAATAAAAGTCTAAACAGTATCAGCTTTATTTATGGGTTTTAAATAAAGGCGATTTAAACGCAATTTAAATCAATATAAATGTTTATATTGTAACGCATAGGTGACTATTCATTGTTATTAAAATGACTTAAATTCGATCATGTTGTGATATTTAGAAATATAAATGTGTTTGGTGTGAGTGAAGTTTTATTTAATCTCTGACCCAGGGAAACGTTTTATCGTACGGTGTGTACAATTCTTGTGTTGCAGTATATGAATATAAATATATCGTTATTAATTTCTTTAGATACGCGAATTCATATTATATTCCCTTTTAATCAAATTCTGAAAGTATGCTTGTTGACTCCTGTAACGAACAGTTCTTTCCGGACCCTATGAGGACGACACAATCCAAAGAAGTGAGAAACACTAGGAAAAGGTCATGCAGGAAAACTGGGCTGAAAACAGGGGGGAGTGCCCAAAGTGCGCTGGTGCACGGGGAAGGTGTGGCCGAGGCAACCAATCCAGAAGTAATCCATAGAGGGAATCCAAAAACACAAGAATAAGTCCATAGCCAGGTGATCCATCCAAACAAGGAATTAAAACCATGAACCAGGTCGGAACCGGCGGACAGGGAACGGGAACAGAGATTAAAACCTTAACGGGACCAGGCGCTTCCAGGTCCCGGACTCGCACGGTGCAGAAACCAGATGCAGAGCCAGGATGAGCGTCAGCGCCTGGCTTTTAAGGTGGGCTGGGAAAAGGGATCAGGTACACAACATTAAGTCTAAAGTGAAAGGGCTGGAGCATCCTTAAGGAGGGGGGACTATAATCGTGACAACTCTGGTATCACGTTAGTTAAAGACTTCGATGCTTAAAATGTTTAGGGAGAAATGGAATACTGGTGTGTATCTTTTCTTTAAAGTACCGAGACCAGCCATATACTGTATGTTTATGTTCCAAAATTAATATTGTTTATGGCCTTCACACGCATTACAGAATGCTCCTATTCTTTTTATGCTCAGCTACTAAGATTTCCCTTCAGTGGTAAAATTCCATATAAATCTTCAATACTTAAACGGGCACAGTAAAGACATTAAATATACATATACATACTGTATACAGTACAGTTTGCATACAATAATATGTTTATGTTCCTAAATCAATCTCTTTTATGAGCATGTGAAAGGCATGGTGAATCGGAGATTCTCAAAAATTACTGTACTTTGCATGATTGGAAACAAATGAATGATTGCGAAATGCTGTGGTGTTACTTTTACAAAGACGGTCAATGAAAAAAAGAATGTGGACCAGGGCAATACTTTGAGTTTACAGCTTGTCCAAGGTCATTCATTATTAATACTATTAGTAATATCTTCGTTAAAGACTTTGATGGCGACAGCTCAAACATGAGAGGTTGAGCTTTATTAGCTCCACCTTGCGGAAATGCCAGATACTATTATTTTACTTGCGGTACTATAGGGGAATTTACAGTAACTCGCGGTAGACTGCGTAAAGCGCACCGCAAAGTAATGCGGTATCGCCCGCTTGTTTTGAATGGCTGCATCTGTATGTTATTCAGATACATATCACAAAGTAGTTTCTTAAATGGAGTTTTAAGTGTGGTAAAAAAATATGCTTGTTTTTCTTTGTCTCCATGTCTGAGTGACTGTGGAAAGGATGTTTTAGTGTTTTATGATGATAGGCGAGAGCAATGATAGCACAGGAAGTTTAACATCAACAAAAATCTACTAAAATGAACATATAAGAGATTGATGTGATGCCAATGCTTAGGTTTTTTCATTAGAAATGTGTGCCACCTTAGATCTGCTCTTTATTTCTATAAAAGATACAGGCTGAATCAGCCTCAATATATTTCTTTCTACAAGTCTGGGTTTCTATAGCTATGGTACATTTTATATTTCAGCTGTTTTTTTAATGTATAAATAAAGCACAAAAGAACACTACCCATACATTTCTAGCACTAAAATAATATTATTTGATTTATATATGTACTATATTGCTTTATTTTTTAATTGTTTTAATGATGTTTGTTGGTTTTGACCACTCTTCAGTGTTGAATGAATAAATACTCATCACAAACATTTATTACATTTTCACATACATATACGATAAGTAGAAATAATCTAAGAAACTATTAAAATGTGTTTGACTTCAGATTTGTCTAGAGTGTACTGTCTATACAGTACAGTCTAGAGTATATCTGTAGTATTGGAAATGTGGAATCTGTTTATGGTTTTCTACCCTAGAAGAAATCACCTGCCTTTCTTTCCTATTTAAATTATATGGAAGGGGACTGGTGTGCTTTTCATCCTAAATTCAATTATGCTAATTTTCTGTGAAGTATAATGGTTTTACAATGCATAACAAACAATGAAAAGTTTTGAGTATGTAAACACATTTCAGTTTTGAGTGTTAGGCATAGGAAAATGTGTTTCTCTTTTCCAAGTTTGCACTCTGACAGGCTTAAAACATTTATACTTAATTGATGCTGGTTCCATAAGGAGTCAAGTGTTTGTTAGCTTGATAATTGGAATGTGTTGGTTCCATTGTTAGACAGTTGAAGCAATTACAATGTTTGTTTCTCTCACTACAACAATGTTGCCATGAGCTTGGTGAGTGTTTTAGAAATCTTACACACACAAAAGTTTCTGTTTTAAGTGGAAATAGCTGTGAGGAGTATGTTTTAGATGTAGAACACAAAGGTGGTGTTTGAAAAACCGAAGAAATATGAACTAGGAACGGAGTGAACACATATCGTATATACTGTATAGTACTGTATATACTGTACAATGTCTTTTCAAACCCTACACAACAGAAGGCCAAAATAATTACTAACTACAAAGGTAAAATGTGTCTGGGCTGTTAAATGATCAAGGGACATAAATTTATGAAAACAAATATTGTATTGTTGTATTGAAAGAGTATTTTGTTTAACATACATCATAATTGGAAAAGGGGCTCTAACATTAAGTGTTATGCTGACAACCAGAGGAAACAGTTACTTCACCGTCATCATTTGGTCCTGAGTAATTTTCTTATTTATTTCTTTACAACTTTTGGCGGTATTAGGAAAAAAAAATATATGTACACATACAACTTTCACCAAGCACCCTAAGTATGAGTGAGATATTGCTCTCATCAACCTACATTCTGAACAAGGTACATGAAATCTGGGATGTGTTATTAGGTGACTCTGGTCATGCTTTTCTAAATGATGGCCCACATTTGACGAAATAGCATTGGAATTGAGTGGGGCTTAACCAGTCAGGATATTGTCAGACTGCTATATCTCCTGTGACTTAATGGGTTGCTGTGAGCATACAATGTTATCAGTGAGACCCACTTCACTATTCCAGTTAATACTAATCCTCCTGTTTACACAGTTATACTCACCACATGGAAATTTGAAGATGGCACTGATAAATGCACAATTTGCACTCTTGTTCTGAGATTATTGACAGCTGCTAATTCCAAATCGGGGAATAAGGATAAGAAAAATAATTAGTCCAAATTATAGCAATAATAATTGTTCATTGAGTATTAATGAAAAGCTTTTAAATACAAATATAAACAAATAAAAAAACAGGAATGTATTTTATTTTTATAATTTATGTAATACAGAATGTATCTGATTTTTTGTTCGCTGCTGGAGGGTATATTAGTTATACCAATATGATATAAAAATAATCATTTTACATCTAGTAGGATTTAGTGAATATGGGCCAGAAAACAATGGGGGTACACAGATGGCTCGTTAAGACCATCTGTTTATTGGATCTGGTATGCCTTGAGAGTTTGCAGAGAATCAAGTCAGGTTGAGGGCTTGTATAGTATATCCTCTGCAACTACTGTGTTCACCAGTAGGAGATGTGCTACCAATGCAGAATGGGGCTTAGGATAGCCTAAGAAGACAACCTTTGTCTTTGTACTTAGAGTAGGGCTTGCCACAACTCTCAGTTAATTAATTCTCTTGAATTCTTATTTAGTACATATAAAATATACTATAGATGCATCCATTCAAAGTGCGCGGTACACACACGTACCGGAGGTAATTGGCTACGGCGTCGCGCATTGTGAGCATGATGGCGCGCAGTACCGCGGTACGTGATTGGTTGACCGACAGGGGCACTCGTGGTCCGTTGGTCTGTTGTAGAAAGATTTACACTAAACGCCTTTACTGTGCCCGTTGTAGTATTGAATATTTATATGGAATTTTACCACTGAAGGGAAATCTTAGTGCCTGAGCATAAAAAGAATAGGAGCATACTGCAAAACGTGTGAAGGCCATAAACGATATTTATTTTTGAACATAAACATACAGTATATGGCTGGTCTCGGTACTTTAAAGAAAAAATACACACCAGTATTCCATTTCTCCCTAAACATTATAAGCATCGAAGTCTTTAACTAACGAGATACCGGAGTCAACAAGCATACTTTAAGAATTTAATTAAAAGGGAATATAATATGGAATCGCGTATCTAAAGAAATTAATTTTCTCCAGTATCACTTATCAAGTAGAAGATGTCTACTTCTTTAAAGTACCGAGACCAGCCATATACTGTATGTTTAAGTTCCAAAATTAATATCGTTTATGGCCTTCACACGTGTTGCATTATGCTCCTATTCTTTTTATGCTCAGGCACTAAGATTTCCCTTCAGTGGTAAAATTCCATATAAATATTCAATACTTAAACGGGCACAGTTAAGACATTAAATATACATATACATACTGTATGCAGTACAGTTTGCATACGGTAATATGTTTATGTTCCTAAATCAATCTCTTGTGAAAGCATGTGAAAGGCATGGTGAATCGATTCTCAAAAATTACTGTACTTTGCATGATTGGAAACAAATGCGTGATTGTGAAATGCTGTGGTGTTACTTTTACAAAGACGGTCAATGAAAAAAAGAATGTGGACCAGGGCAATACTTTGAGTTTACACTTACAGCTTGTCCAAGGTTATTCATTATTAATACTATTAGTAATATCTTCGTTAAAGACTTTGATGGCGACAGCTCAAACATGAGAGGTTGAGCTTTATTAGCTCCACCTTGCGGAAATTCCGGATACTATTATTTTGCTTGCGGTATTATAGGTGAATTTACGGTAACTAGCGGTATTTATCGGTAACTCGCGGTAGACTGCGTACAGCGCACCGGAAAATAATGCGGTATCGCCTGCGCATTTTGAATGGCTGCATCTGTAAGTGTATTTATAAGAATAGCATAAGATGCCCACAATATCTATTTTATCCTGTAAATTATATAATACTGAACTTTACTGTGAGTTGTACATTACCCTTTTATGTAGGTGGTAATGGATTTACAGGTGTAGAATAAATTGCATTCTATTTTATCACATCAGATCAGATTGCTTTGATACAGCAATCTTATCTACTTGATAACTTGTATCATTAACAGCCCAGTTCACACTGTAATACCACAGAGGTATTGAGATTACTGTGGGGGTTTACAAAAGTAATAGCATGAGATTTAAAAAAAAGACCCTTTCTTAAGGCAGTTACTGAAATGGTGCTGAAATGTAATGCCTTATAAGAGCTTCACTGATGTGGAGGGAACCTGTTGCAAATACCTTACTAAAATTATCAAATAAAATCAGTAAAAGTGAAGCCAATGTAATTAATTAATTAAAATAAACCTTATAAAAACGTATGACTTTTTGGTTTCAAGACCTGTCTTTGCCTAAGACTTGTTTTATTATAGAAAATGATTTTTTGTCATTTCTTTTGAAATGCTGTCAAAATGAAAGCTTTTGTTTAGTCATGAGGTTGGTCTGTTCTGAGAGGCTTATATTGTACCTTAATGTCATCTGGGAATAAAATACCACCCTTTCTTCCACCTTTCTATAAGATCTTGCAAAATGTTTATATACTGTATATACATACTGTACAAAACCCAAATGGTATTGATAGTCTTTTTGTACTTTAATTATATTAAGCATCAAATTACTAATGATCTACAATATACATTATGCTCCCTGGATACACACTGTACAATTCATAAATAACATGCATATTCTCATTTGAGCAAATCACATGTGTCTTAATAATAATAATAATAATAATAATAATAATAATAATAATAATAATAATAATAATAATAATAAAAAATACACAGTAGACTTTCATATTAATCAAATGTGCTGATCTACATAGCATTATTCATGAAAGAATAATAGTGTACCTTGTCTATTTTTTCCTTAGGGTCCTCCATTTTTATTTTTCACTGAAATTTGTTTCAGTTGTCATTCACAAGATACAGATAGCCAAAATATAGACTGGCTTTTTTATACAATACCACTACCATGGCCATTAATAATAAAATTATAATTTAAACACATTTTATGAACTATGCTATGTAACTATGATTCTGAATTTATGTTTTACCATTTTTGTGACTAAAAAACAGAATGATTAACAACAAAGAAAAACTGGTTTTCATTGAACTTGAGTTCTTAATTACATAATTCATTATGTGACTATATAATTATTAGATTACACTAATTATAATTCATTACACTAATTAAAATTAATTACATAATTACACTTAATAATTATTAAGATAACAATTAGAACTATATTTTCAAGCTCTAAAATAGGTAATAATTTAATACTTAGACAGAGACATGAAACCATTGGCTATTTGAATTTTTTTTATTACTTTATAAATTTGGAGACTAAGAGACAGAAGTAACAGCAGCACAAAGATGCTTCATTGTTGGTGAGAACTGTAGGAGCCATGTGGTGTTTCAGTTTTTGGTAATATTCTTTAAAAACAATCCTGTAAGTATGCAGTTATTACAGTTATTATTATTGTTATTACCTAAATTGCATGTATGCTTTTAAGATGGCCTGATTTGTTAAGCAACTGATGTTCATTTACATAAATTCTAGATGTTTCTGTAGCTGTGGAAAAAAGAAAACAAGAGCAGTAAGGGTTCTGATATGCTTGTGTAGATGCGTGTTAAATTTATTGGAGCTTTGAGGAATAGCTCGGTATTGTGGAAATATTTTTTTTTTCCTTTTTGTTTTGTTAAGAAAGCCATTGAGAATATGAATAAAATAAGTTTATTTTCTTAAACCTGCCAAAGTTTATTGTGGAGTCTGCACAAGGACAGTCAGTCATAAACTCACCTTTGTTAGAGTGGAATGTGGAAGCTATAAGACCTTTGGATCAATAAACTACAAGCAAACCAATCAGCAAGATTGGCTAAATAGTTTCCTCTCATATATGACCTTTATTATGTTTTTAATAGGGAAATTTAATGATGATGGTGATGGATATATTTATACTTTCCAAAGAAAATTTGCATGAGTCATGCTTTTATAACTTAGTGTTCTGCATAATTGAAATTATTCTGGAATCAATGAATCATGAATCAACGTGAAATAAACTAATTATACCATGTTTTCAATGCTTATGGTGATGATTTAAAGGCAGTTATACAATCTGTAAAGCTTGTTGCATTTAATTGCAATCATTTTAGCAGAGTATTTCTGGTATTAGTTTGTTTGATTTAATGCTAAAACCTCCATTACTTTATGTTTTCAAGTAAAAAAATAACACAGTTGTTAAAGCGTGTGTTATTAACTTAATACTTTCTTTGACCTGCATCTTTAACTACAGTTTGCATTATATTAATTAAGAATTGAGAAATGATGACATGCTCCAAATTATTTATTGAAATTTAAATTATTTTTGCCCACATTTTTATACTTAATATTTCATTCAAATCTGAATGCTCAAACAGAAGACTTCTAAGGGTAAATACATTACAGTAAATGCCCAGAAAACTACAAAGAAAAAAACTAAAATATGATGATTGCATAAGTATTCAAACTTGTAAACTACTGTAGGCATTTTTTTCAAGCACCTTTGTCAGAAATTTAAGTTGCAAGTCTTTTGGGGTAAGTCTTTCAACTTTGCTCAGTGATTTTGTGCAGTTTTCTCCCACTTTTCTTGGCACATTTCCTCAAGCTCTCTCAAATTGCTTAGGGATCACTTATGTCCAAGAGTTTTTAAGTCTTTCCTTTGATTCTCCATAGGACTCAAGTCAAGGTTTTGACTGGGCCACTCAAGGACACTCACTTCTTATACTGAATTTAGTCTTGTCTGACCACAGAACTGTGATCAGCAAGCTTACAGTATAAAATAGGGGCCTGCAATCTCGATGGGGGAGAATGGGTTTGGAGAGACAGCCTGATTTAGGCAATTTACACCTTACAGAAACAACATAGTTGTTTCATTCTTCAGCTGTTCTGCAGGTTACAATAACCAGCAACATTGCCCATCTTGTTCTGTGTGGCTTCTTGACTTACCAAAATATGCCACTTCCTTTTCGTCACTTCTACTAACAGTTATGTTCGTGTTTTTGCTTACGCTGTAACTTGTTGATTGGTCTTCTTTGTCATCCAGGACATTCACTATATTTTCCAAAGGTATTTAATCTCACACACATCAATTCCTCTCTCCTCTTCTCTTTTATAACTTGCATGCTTGACAGCCATATGCTTCCACTGGCCATACATTTACTTTTCACTGAAAAGTAAATATAGTTTAGTTAACAGTATATTAACCAAAATGAATTAGTAACATGATTTCAGATGAAGGCTACCTATACAAGTGTCTGTTACTCTATATTGTTATTATTAGATTATACTGTAGATCTTCAGCAAGCACTCCACTCCAGCTGTATGTTTTTGTTGATGTGATTTTACAGTTACTTTGCTATAATAAGGTTATATTGTATTATCTGGTTCAACTCTT
The DNA here is from genome assembly GCF_040954835.1 of Lepisosteus oculatus. Lineage (NCBI taxonomy): Eukaryota > Metazoa > Chordata > Actinopteri > Semionotiformes > Lepisosteidae > Lepisosteus > Lepisosteus oculatus. Next base: position 38,601,482 of record NC_090696.1, on the reverse strand, counting down.
CTATTGTATTTATTTATAAAGAATCATTATCATTATCATTATCATTATTTATTGTAGCTAGTTGAGGGAATCAGAAAAAAATGGTAATATATAAACCTAAATCTTGCATTGAGTAAATTCACAATATACATTCACTGTTTATGATGTAATTTCATGAGTAAGGTTCAGCATTCACATGTGCAAGCACACTTTCACAGCACAAGTTTTAAAAAAAAACATTGAGTGAATATTACATAATTGTTAGTTTTCTTCTGGGCAACATCAGAATGTGTTGCAAAGTTTAGAGATTGGAATTCATTTTTTGTGAGGGTACATTTTCTGAAGAATATTGGATTTCTTTTGTAATTGCACTGAATGTTTAGCAGCCTGTTCAAGATATGCACATCAATACATTTTTCAAATTATTAACATATTTTTAATTTCTAGTTAATTATTTTATGCAGTAATTCATTTAGCTTTTGAGAACTTTGCCCTTGACTCAATTGTGTTTCCACATATTTGGTCTTTTACAGAATGTAATTGGCATAGACATTAGCGATATGAAGTCGCAGTCTTTGGCTCCTAGTTCTATCAGTAATCCATCCTTCCATTTTATTAAGAGTTTTATCCAATACAGGCTCAAGAGGCAGATGGGGCTTATCCCGGCAAGCAATAGGTGCAAAATACAATTTGGATGGGATGCCAGTTAATCGCAAGGCACACAAATACGCACATATCACACTAGAGCAATTGTTTTCAAAAACTATTTAACCTTTGGACATCTTTGGACTGTGAGAGGAACCATACGAACATGGGAAGATCAAACTTCACACAGATAGCAAAATCCAAAAGTATGGATTTAAACCCAGTATGGCAGCTGTGCTCCACTGAGTTGCTTCAACAATACTAAATAAATATATTATAGTGTTTTAATAAAAACGTTTTAGTGAATTCTTTTAGGAAATATCACCAAGTAATCATGTACATTCTATGAATAAAATAGCTCAATAAATAATCAAGACTTCAAGATTTTGAAACTAGCATCAAATTACTCCAAACAGTATCCCACTGTCATCATCTACAGTACAGGAGGTATTTCCATGTTTCAAAAGATCAAAAGATCAAAAGATGTTGTATATCAGTAGATGAGTCTGGAGTGAGATTTTACCATCACATCGTTCAGTATTTTATATAAGGAGTGAATTCAACAGCTTATACATGTGGGAGCGCCATGATCATGAATTTCAAAATTAAAACATAGATAAAAAACACTAAATGGATACAATAGATTATAGTATCTTTGAAGATTCTAGAATGTACAGAAATTGTCTTGTGTAATGTTTACTTGAAAATAAAATACCAGATCAGAACACTGGGAAAAACTAGGCTATGTCTTGTAAAACATCAGATGAGCTAATGCATTATTTTATACTGTGTATACTATGTTAACTAATTAACAAATTTATGTGATCTATTTTCAATGCAATCAGAACAAATAACAAAGTAATTAAAAAAAACTGCCTACTGCTGTAAGTTACCTAACAATTATTCTCCAAAATATGTCACAAAAATATCACAAAAACAACAATTTCATAGTAAATTGATAATTCTACAAAGAGTTTCACTGCTGTTAAATTATCTTAGAATTTGAAAGAAAATAAAACAGAAAACATAAAAACAAGGAAACTATATAACCCCCTGGACAGCTTTTGCATATAAAAGTGTGCTGTATGTCTTGGTTTTAAAAGATTAAAATGCCTTGTTTGTGTTTTCTGCTCAGTATGATTTTTTAAATATTCTATAGTTGTATGGAGTATGTTTGGAATATAATACTACTTTTCACTCCATCCGATTGAAATTGGCATGCTTTTTTGAGAAATTATTTTCTGTATCAGTACAAAGGCAAATGCTTCTTAAAGGAAAATCTTCTTTAATGATGTTGCTGTTAAAATGTTTACTCTACATGCTATTTTATGTCAAAGCACCTGGTGTATCTGAGCAAAGAACTCTCTACTGATGTTTCACTATTTCACATTCATCAACATTATTTTAATGAACAAATCAAAAGAGGCTGATAGAATGATAGATGGATTTTTACAGGGTTGTTTAATCTCGAATTTTTTCTGCCATTCGTGTATGTATCTTCATATTCTCACATATGCCACTGCTGCATTTTGTCTTTTTGAAGATAAGAGTCTAGGATGAGGGTTCACAATGAAAACCAAATGGATATTACAAACAGATTATGCTCATTAGACCCATTTTTTTCTAAACTACCTTACCTGCTGTTTCATTTCCATAGATGGAATTCACTGGTGAACATCATGCAACCTTGTGATGTTAAATTAAAAGACACAAAAGCTAGTTACAGATGCAACCATTCAAAATGTGCGGGCGATACCGAATTATTTTCCAGTGCGCTTTATGCAGTGTACCGCGAGATACCGGTAAATACCGCTAGTTACCGTAAATTCTCCTATAATACCGCAAGCAAAATAATAGTATCCGGAATTTCCGCAAGGTGGAGCTAATAAAGCTCAACCTCTCATGTTTGAGCTGTCGCCATCAAAGTCTTTAACGAAGATATTACTAATAGTATTAAAAATGAATGACCTTGGACAAGCTGTAAACTCAAAGTATTGCCCTGGTCCACATTATTTTTTTCATTGGCTGTCTTTGTAAAAGTAACACCACAGCATTTCGCAATCATGCATTTGTTTCCAATCATGCAAAGTACAGTGATTCACCATGCCTTTCACATGCTCATAAAAGAGATTGATTTAGGAACATAAACATATTACCGTATGCAAACTGTACTGTATACAGTATGTATATGTATATTTAATGTCTTAACTGTGCCCGTTTAAGTATTGAATATTTATATGGAATTTTACCACTGAAGGGAAATCTTAGTGCCTGAGCATAAAAAGAATAGGAGCATACTGCAACACGTGTGAAGGCCATAAACGATATTTATTTTTGAACATAAACATACAGTATATGGCTGGTTTCGGTACTTTAAAGAAAACATACACACCAGTATTCCATTTCTCCCTAAACATTTTAAGCATCGAAGTCTTTTACTAACGTGATACCGGAGTTAACAAGCATACTTTTAGAATTTGATTCAAAGGGAATATAATATGGAATCGCGTATCTAAAGAAAATAATAACGATATAATTATATTCATGTTGCAAAAAAAACTGCAACGGACATAAAAACTCCCTTGCTTTTAACAGAGCGTTTCATAATTGCCAACTACGAAATGTATTTAAATTGCGACTCTTATCATTCAACCAGAGCTCGAAATATCACAAGGATCCTCTAGAGCACAGCAAAGACTGTATTAAAAGTATCCTAGTGACAAACTAGTATACTTTAGATATTCTTTTCTGATCTGGGGAAAATCTGATCATGTTTCTCTATAACAATAATAAAAAACATTATTTTACATATCACCTTTATGTGATATCACCTTAAGGACAGCACATACAAGGGTTAATTGCACAATGGACCGCGCAAAGAAATTTAAAATAGTCTTCTTTAGGTGTGAGGGCAGGAGTGGATCGCAGAAGGCATAATCAGCAAATTAGGAAAACAAAGAACAGGACAGGTGAGACGTTTATCCAGAGAGCGAGAGATAAGAAAAAGGAACAGCTGTTACACCCAGGTTTTACGCTCTCTCTCTGCTGAATGAATAAAAGCATTTTATTAAAAATGTGTTTGCATTAGTCTGGGTATTTACTTTGTAATCTGTGGTTTACATCTACTGTATTGCTTTGAGATGCCACTTTTAAAGGTGATATGTAAAATAAAGTTTTTTATTATTGTTATAGAGAAACATGATCAGATTTTCCCTGGTTCAGAAAAAAGACGATTAAAATCTGTAATCTTTCCACTTGCATGTCATCGGAAAATACAAGAAGTTTCTGCTTTGTGTAAGGATGGTATCAAAAAGTAATCTAAGTGGTGAGAAAGCTGTGCTCCTCAAAGCGCTTTACAGGATAAAAAAAATAACAACAATAGTGGCTGGGCAAATGATTTTTTTATAGAAATACAAAATGAGATATAATGATGTGTTCCGGCTAAGACATTAACGGGTACAACCCCCCTCTCTGCGGGAGTGCTGGCTGTGATGAATTAAACCGGTTTCACAGGTATTTTCAAAGTAGAAGGGGGCGAGATTTCCAGCGAAAGACACCTCCCTCTCCAAAGCCAAGGAAGTTCAGTACTTACTAGTTAAGAAAGCTAGGCTCCTCAATGAAATCGCTTTAACATGCCAATGCGCTGGTGTAACAGTCCGGGCGTGGCAAGCTTCTAATGTCAACTTGACTCGATTGGAAGACAATGAACATATTCTAGCCCTAAATGAATTAATAACAAACATGGTTTACATAAAATACATTTTTCCAAGAAAGTTTATAATAATATGATCTATAGTTGAAATCTGAGCCTTAATAAAAAGAAAAAGCATTTTCAGAGAGCAATCACGCTGTGTTTATGTAGAAAAAGCGATTAGGTTTATGAGCAATCTAATTACTTATTTGATTAAAACGCTATATAAAATAAAGTTTATTATTAATTTGCTGGACAGAGCGGTGAACATTATTATGGATAAGACAAAGATAACGATCCTGATCAGTTTAGAAATCTCTGTATGCTGTAAGGTTTTTACTTCTTAAACTTTTAAAATACACGTTTCGAATAGAAAGAAATCATCTTCCTGGTACAGTATGTACAGTATAGCAAACCAGCACGTCTTTTTTCTCCAATCAGAGGGGTTAGATAGACGCTCGTTTAAAAGCAAAGGAGATTGTCTGTTATAGCGGACATAAAAACAAGTGTTCGATGGCATTATATCCTAGAAGACATAAATCGGCTCCAGACCAGGAGAATGCCCGCAGCATAAAAGAAAATGCCTGATGAACTAGGGATTGGACAGTTTCCAAGTGCTTGTACAATCGATGGAAATGTTCAAATAAATGTGCAAAAGAAATAAACAAAATAATCATTTATTTCCTTATCATATTGGCTAGTTAATGTCCTCTCTTTGCTAGTTAGTGGCTGTGTTTCTGCGTTGGGTAGCAATGGGTGACTGTTCTCAGGCGGAAGATGTAAACAGCTTAATTTCCGTGTTAAATAATTTTTTTAAATTAAAATTCATTCCATACAGCAATAGCATATTTGGGTACCGTTTCATAAAACTTTCATGCTTAAAATGTTTAGGGAGAAATAGAAGACTGATAATGGAATGGAATGGAATGAATGATAAGTGTCGCAGTTTAAATAATTTTTGTAGTTAGAAATTATGAAACGCTCTGTTAAAAGCAAGGGAGTTTTTATGTCCGTTGCAGTAAAAGAACATGCCTGACAAAGTAGGGCTTGGACAGATTCCAAGTGCATTTTTGCAATTTACATTGCATTGTCCATTGTGCTGCTGTAATACAGTTTAAAATAAGTCTAAACTGTATCAGCTTTATTTATAGTTTGCAATTTAGAAAAAGTCAAAAACCACACTCAAAATGCAATTTAGAGCTTTCTGGCAAGAGGAAACACCCAAATTAATAATGTAACATGCCACTGTTTGTGCATGAACAAAGTTATACTGCTATTTCTTTAGATACGCGATTAAAAAAAAATAATTTTTGAATGCCCGGTAGAACACATTCCATAAGATTCAGCGCTTTTATATATCGCCTTTAAAGGTGGCTTCTCAAAACGCTTTACAGGATAAAAACAACCATAACAGCAACCACAACAATATTGTATTTCATTGCACTTCGAAAACCAAGTAATAACTTAACTATATGTGCAAACATTTTATGATATGTCGGTGTTGTGAATGTCTGTGGAGTGTATCTTATTTGCCTGTCTGTCCTGGCTCTCTCACTCGCCCTCCCCCCTCTCTCCCTCAATTAAATTCAATTCAATTCAAGGTGCTTTATTAGCATGACAGATCGGTACAATCGGTGTTGGGTATTTACTTTGCTTTGATATTCCACTTTTAAAGGTGATATATAAAATCAAGGCTTTAACTTGTTTTAACTCCGCAATGTATTTAAAAAATAAAAATGATTACAATCAAATCTTTCCACGTTTGATCCCAAGATCCCAAGAAAAATAAATCTAAATGGGGAGAAAGCTATGCTGAAAGTTTATTAAGATACTTAGAAGACAAATATATCAATTTATGTTGCATTTGTCTGATTGTGAATAAAAAAACACATATATTTAAACCCGCGTTTGCGATTTAAATCAAAACGCGATTCAAATCAATATAAATGTTTATGTGTAACGCCTAGGTGACTATTCATTATTATTAAAATGACTTAAATTCGATCATGTGGTGATATTTAGAAATATAAATTTGTTTGGTGCGAGTGAGGTTTTATTTAATCTCTGACCAAGGGAAACGTTTCATTTTTTCAGAGAAATGTTTGTTAAAAAAAAAAGTCATGGTTCCACAGTGGGATTTGATCACAGACCATGTGATATGGGAGTCAGGAACCTAACCCACAGCACCACCGGCAAGGTCACATGCCAAGTGCTGAAAAAGCACTACAGAAACATTATCAACAGACAATGTACAGCGTGTACTATTCTTGTGTTGCGGTACATGAATATAATTATATCGTTATTAATTTCTTTAGATACGCGATTCCATATTATATTCCCTTTTAATCAAATTCTAAAAGTATGCTTGTTGACTCCGGTATCTCGTTAGTTAAAGACTTCGATGCTTAAAATGTTTAGGGAGAAATGGAATACTGGTGTGTATTTTTTCTTTAAAGTACCGAAACCAGCCATATACTGTATGTTTAAGTTCTAAAATTAATATCGTTTATGGCCTTCACGCGCGTTACAGTATGCTCCTACTCTTTTTATGCCCAGCTACTAAGATTTCCCTTCAGTGGTAAAATTCCATAATAAATATTCAATACTACAATACTACAATTCAATCACGTACCGCGGTACCGCGCGTCATCGTGTGTCACAATGCGCGACACCGTAGCCAATTACCTCCGGTACGTGTCTGTACCGCGCACTTTGAATGGCTGCAACTGTAACATTAATCAAGTATAATGAATGTACTTCTACCTATGTAAGACAAAGATTAATACTGAGGGTCATGAGCTTCTTTAAAGAAAGAGGGCAAAATACATTAGGTTTGCTATCAAGCACCTGAAGAACCCTGATGCATTCTTTGAAAAACAACATTTTGTGATCATAATAATAATTAAGAATTTCTCACACTTATACAGCACTTTTCTGTACACTTCACTCAAAGTGCTTTAATGGGGATTAAATAGGGATTCCCCTCCACCACCAATGTGCAGCCCCACCTGGGTGATGCGACGGCAGCCATAGTGCGCCAGAACGCTCACCACACATCAGCTATCAGTGGGTAGAACAGAGTGATGAAGCCAATTCATAGATTAAGAGATTATTAGGAGGCCATGATTTGTAAATGTCAATGGGAAATTTTGCCAGGACACCTGGGTTACACCCCTACTCTTGTCAGGGGGGTGAACAGGGATTTTAAATGACCACAGAGAGTCAGAACCTCAGCTTTACATCTCATCTGAAGGATGGCAACTTTTTACAGTAGTGTCCCCATCTTTATACTGGGGCATTAGGACCCACACAGATAACAGGGTGATCACCCCCTACTGGTCTTACTAACACCTCTTTCTGCAGCAATCACATTTTTTTTCAGGAGGTTTCCCATCCAGGTACTGGCTAGGCTCACACTTGCTTAGCTTCAGTGGGTTGCGAGTTGTGAGTTTCAAGGTGATATCGCTCCTGGCATATCAGAGCAGCAGGAAAAGAGATGCATAAGGAATAATTTACTATGTTTGCTGTAAAGCATTGTGGTGACTTTCTCATTGGTGGATAGTTTTTCCTCTTCAGGCATAGGCATTGTGGATGGAGTAATGAACATTGCCAATACCAGGCAGTTGTGACTAGGAATAACAACCAACTACATTACAGAGATCCATGTCCTGAACAAATCAATGGTAGAAAGCAGAGAAAATGTTTTACCAGAATCAATTATTATTGTTGTTTTTGCTCTTTTATCATGAGAACTTTATTGTTATTTCATATTAATGTCATGCATTTCCTTAGCATTTGCACTTAACAGTTATGTGTGCTGAATTAAGGTCAGTACAAATTATATGGCGATCAATAATGGTCCCAAAAAAGGTTAAGCTAATTATGGATGTTCTCAGGATATTGTCACTTCAATGCCAGAAAAGTGCTATTGATTTAGAGTAAGCTGTGTATGGCTGATTTTGGGAATTAGAATAATTGGCAACAAAAAAGAAAAGTCATATATAGTATTTTAAAAGATAACCCACTTAAATCTGCTTTATGTGTATTACGTTGGGAGTGCATGCTACTTACTTATTAGATTTTGTACGTTTTAACGCCACTCCACTGAGTCATGCAGAACAAGTATCATTAGTGTTTTTAGTATCTATAATAATATATTTACCAAAGTAATATATTTAGGCAATCCTACAACAGGTTTTATTTTATCGTTCTAGTTTATATTTAAGTAAGGGCTATAGTGGAACATGGATTTGTTTTTCACATTTTAACCTGGATACTAGTTATCAAAATATTTGTGGAAACTAACATGTTAATCACACAATTCAAAGAGGACCTAAAGTAGTAAAGAATATAATTAATACAATTTATAATTTGTACAAATGCTACCTTGTCAAAAAGCTTGGAAACAGGTTGGAAATGATGGAAATGATGTACAGTATACAGCTTTGGGAACCAAGCATAATATTGATTGTGTTTACTCTTTTCATAGAGATCTTCTCTATTTAACATGACAAAAATTAAAAGATGATATATGTGTGCTGACAAGTACAAACCTATATGCTTGAAACTGTGTTGCTTGAGCATATAGGTCATGGAGGTTTTACCCACTGTATATTAAAATCCACCTGTTATTTAAACAACAATAACCAAGCTTTTGATCTAAACATATTTTTACAAATTTCAGTCAGTTAAGCTTACTGTAGTAGAATGTTGAATATAGGTTTTTAAGCCTTTTGCTTTATTTAGTTTCTTGCCTTACCTATTAGATTGACATTGAAAGATAATGGCAGTGTGAGAAACTTTTATGTTTTCTTCCAAAAATAAAGTTGCTCCTTTTGTGTCTATGCTGCCTTGATAGACTGAGTAGATCCTCCAGCACTGATCAAAATCCAGACATCTTTTTAGCCTCTTTTTCGAATGCCCTAAAGACTATCCATTGTCAAAATATATTTATTTCTTTTGAAGTATACTTTTGTTTGTTTTTTTTAAATCTTGTTTCTTTGACCTACTTATTGAGAGATTGTTAAAAGCTATTTCTTTTTATTATTTTGGACTTCATACATCCATATGTATGTGTTCATTTGTGTGTATTTGATGTGTAAGGGTCTAACAAAAGGCTTCTAGGCAATAAAGCATGCTGTATATTATTCATCATTAGCTTTTTAATTCATGATTGCAATCTGTTCTGTTTATTGTGAAACTATTGCTTTTTTGTCTAATTGTTATTAATCTATTCATCCCTTTTCTAGCAACTTAATTGAATTCAGGGTCACAGGTGAGCCAGAGCCTATCCTGGCAAGCAACGGGCTCAAGCTGGGATAGATCCTGAATGCGATGCCAGCCCATCATAGGACACAGACACAAAAACAGATACACACAAACAACTCAAATCAGGGTTAATTTTCCCAGAAGCCAATGAACCTACCTGTTTACAGACTGTGGGAGGAAAGTGGAGCACTGTGTAAAAACCTATGCAAATACACAGAGAACATACAAACTCCAAACAGATAGAACTCCAGGAATAAAACATAGGGCTCTATTACTGCAAGGCAGCAATACTAACCACAGTGCCACCATGCTGCCCATGAAATCATGCCTATTCATGATTTTTTTAAATAAAAATACAACAAAACAAAACCAATGGAACACATAACAACAAAATACTTTCATTTTAAGATTGATCTGTAACAGATTATAATAACATAGATTAGTGCCAGCACTACCCTACTGTGCTCTTCTGTCCAAATATAATTGGGCAAGAATTTTCCATTTCAAGACAATTCCACTCAAAATAACTACAAATTTGCAATAAATCCTTAACTGTATTACTTCAATATAAGAATTTTGTTTTTCAAAATGAAATTACTAGTTTCTGAAGTTTTTATATACAAAGCCAGTGAGTAATGAATGATGTGGTGTTCTAAATTGCACTGTATTTTGTGACATAAAAAAATGATGCATACACATTTTTTAATTTAATATTTTATTTAAAATCTGAATGCTGAAACTTAAAACTTCTAAGGGTATAGTATTAGTAATTAAATACATAACAGTAAAAAAAATCAAAAACTAAAGAAAACTGAAATATGTTGATTGCATAAATATTCAGATATGTGTACTCAGTATTTGGTGGAAGCACTCTTGGCAGCAGTTACAGTAGCAAGTCTAGACCCCAAGTGTAGTTTTCGCTTTGTGCTTTGGATCCTGCTGAAAACTAATTTTGTTTCCCAGTTTTAGGCCTGAAGGTGGCATTCCTATAACATTTGCCAATACTTTGCCATCTATGTTACCATTAGTCTTGACAAGCTTCCCATCAATATCATATGCTATCATCACCATATTTGACATTAGTGTTGACTGAATAATGTTGTTTGTGTCAGATGTAACACGTTGCATTTACATCACAAAATTACAATTTTGCCTCCTTTGTATCACCACAAAATGGTATTACCACATGTTTGAAGCATCATGAAGCTACTTTGTCTCAAACCTCATGTGGGATTTGAGATGGGTTTTTTTTTCCCCACACAAGCCCTCTTGGAGAAGTGATCAGGATATTGTTGACACATGGACCTTTTTCTCCCATCTCAGCTATTGAACTCTGTAAACCCTTCAAGGTCACTGTTAACATCATGGTGGCATACCCAACCAGATTACTCCTTTCCTGTCTTCTCAATTTGATTTAGGTGGTGTCTGGATGTCTTCCTCTTCTAAATGATCCACTTTACATTCTCAAAGAAATCCTTCAAATTGTTTGCCTGATATGTGCCTTTATATAACATTAACTCAGAGTTTATTTGAAAGCACCTGGATCTTCATTTCTTATTCTTTGCTTTGACCACATTCCTTACTAAGGAACCTTATATAGACTGGTGTTTTATTCTGTAATTATAAGAACTAGTATGATTGCCACCAAACAGATTCAACTTAAATAATTGTGTGGTAATATTGTACACATTAAAAGGGTCTGAATACTATGTAGATTATTTTTTATATATAACTAATATCAATTTCTACTTCAAAGTGCAGTGAATACTTTTAAGCAACAAAATGGGTAAACTCTGCCAGGAACTGAATACCTTTGCATAGGCATAAAATAAATATATGTTAAAATGTATATTAAAGTGTTGATTAAGATATAAATTAATATTTTTTAATACTGTATAGGCTCTTTTTGTGCCCCACAGTGCCTTACTTACACACAGACTCAAATACTGACAGCTATCAAAAGATGATAGTTCATGTCTAGTTGTCTTGCTAATACAAACACTATCTCAGTACCTGATCTCACTTGAAGTATGAATTCTTACATGTTTATTCAGAGTTATGAAATGGAAATGCTAATACAGGGTAGAGAGAGAATGTGATAATTGCTTTCCTACTATGTTATAATATTATATGCAGTAGATATTTACACCTTCATAGATCCATGCTGAAATTATTAGCCCTGTACATAAACTTTAATAATGACTATTCTGTGTAGATCATCCAAATTACAAGGTGCTGAGACTATTTATTTCTCCTAAAACGTAATACATACATATTCTTGAAACCAATTTTGAGATTTCTTCAATCAAAAAAGTACAAATGAAACAGCTCAAACAAGGATTTTATCATGAAATATTCAAAAGCAGTCCCTCTTTGAGGAGGAACATTCTAGGTCCTTTTTACTTAAATTCTAAAAATATTTCTGTTAACTATTGTTTCTGACATTTTAATGTTAATGAGGTTTTATCTTTATTTTTTCTAATTTTTAAAATAGAACTATCTTTGTTTCCTTAGTTACAAGTATGTCACTCTTTTTGATCACCTACTTTAATCAAATCAAAATATATTGAGTACTTGACAAACAAGTAATTTTTACATGTGGTTTGAATTCTCAATTAAGGTCATGCACAATGTGGCTAAAAAGTTGCTTACTGTTTAGTTTAAAATATTGTAATCTTTTAGAAATCTTTTATCATATCTGCCTATTTAAAACCTATATACAGTACCTGTTATGCTAGCGATACAGTTAGTGCCTTTGATTAATGTGCTAAGATACCTTTTTCCTGATCTACACAAACATTTTGGCAGTACAATAACAAACAAAACATATAGTATAACGTTTGATTTTGCTTTCAGAAGTAATATTAGACATTAGATTAGGCTGTAGGCAAATGTGGGTATGCTTAGAGGCTAACTATCAATCAAAATAAAGTAACCACACTTTAATAATGAAAAATACATTAGTGTCTGAATTAATACATCTACTGTTGCTCCTAAACACATTATCAATTATGTTTCTGGGTTCATTGGGTATTTCGGGTTTTTCAATATTATAAACCCTCCCCCAGGTTACCCTGCTGAGGCTGATTAGAGCTCAGCTTATGTCTAGGTGGCACTAAACCAATCCTCATGGATTTCCTCTCTTGAGCCAGAGTCATTTTGAGGCTCTTTCTGCTGCTTTGGTTATTTTGCAAATAGCTCATCTCCTCCTCTCCCCAACAATGCCCAGTCCACTGAGAGTATAAACAGTGACCAAGCTGCAAAACCTCTGCATCTGACCTCCACAGGCATGCACCTTGCTTTTCAGACCCTGCTGTAAGAGTCACTAACCAGATCCTCACAATTTGTGAGTTTTCTTTCAAAGGCCTGCTCTTAGCAATCTTCCAGGGGGCAGTGAGCTCATGCAAGGTAACTTGTTTGGTGATCTCCAAGAGCCGTACGATATCTGGTTACGATGTGTTGGGGAGATTAGGGCTGTTTCTCTAGGTCTGTCAACAGCTGCCAGTCCCTGGCAGAAACCCGGATTCCTACCGATGGTTTTGCTAAAGGCTGCTCTTACAAATGCAATAATTTGCATACCGCACTATGAAAACAAGGATCACTAGACTCAAGAACAGCTTCTATTCCTCTGCAGTATGCATCCTCAACAGCTAACTGCAGTGCCTCAATACACATTTGCACTAAACACTTTTTGCATGGTCTACTATGTTTTATTTTTGTCTCAATACTACATATTTATTGTTCCACAGCATTTTTATTGTTCCTGCTGTTTACATTATGTGGTGTTGTCTGTTGTACTGTGTATGTTCAGAGAGATTAGCGCAATTAAGAATTCCAACGTACGTGTATGTAAAGTATGGCAATAAACTACTCTCTCTACTACTATTGAAGGGTCACACCTGCTTGTTTTAATGAAGTCCTGTGCTAACTACATCTGCAATGGCCTTCAGATTTTGGTCATGGCACCAGTGATACGTTCTCTATCCTAGAGGTGCCCCGGAGGTACTGGTTGGATGGACTCAGGAGCATATCGTCCACCAAAAGTATCATAAATTCAATGCAGTGGGATTCCCGGGTGATCTTCCTTTTAATTGCCTGGTCCCAACTTGTCCAGGATCTCAGCTGTCTCATCCCCACCATTCAGCTGGACCTTTCCTCATGGACAGCTGCTCTAACTTCCTCAACAGCATCACCACAAATAGCAACACTAAATACTAATCCTAATCCTAATACTAATACTGTACTAATAATAAGTTATTTGTAGCAATAAAATAGCCCTACTTCCTTACACAGTAAAATGTGCATATAATATACATGCCCAAGGCGCATATGGTCTCAAAATAAAATTACCAAATACAATGAGCGACATTTTGCAGTAAAGGAAAAAAAGTTGTAAATAAAATAGATAGCACTCCATGATTTACCTGTTAAAATATTTAGAGACATTCTCTTGCACACATTGCTGTTAGTTTCCATTTTAATTAAAGTTTTAAATAAGTAAAGCATGAACAAAGATGTCTCCTTGTCTTTAAAAATGCAAATGAGTTTTGTTTGTTCATTAAAATTAATTAAAACTAAATGATTAATATATTGTACATGCAGAATTATAAAGACTTGTCTAATTAAATTCTATGCAACCCGTACCGTTATCAGGAATACTTTTACAGAATTAAACCTGTCAACCATTAAGTACTTTCTACACATTTGGTATCTGAAGGACTGTTGAGTCCTTCAGTGAAGTACTACAGCATAATTTTATTTTTTATCACCTTGGAGACAAAATGTAAAGGGATTTAAGGTGTGAAAATGGATTTTTGAACATAATTAAAAGTACTTAATACAGTCTCTAAGTTATTTCCTGCAAAAAAATAATAAGGGATAATGTATTTCTTTTGGTCCATTTCATATCTTACGAGGGATAAAAGAAGATAAATGCATTTAAAAAAATCAAACCCTTTATGTAAACAAACTGTTTACAAAGTGGCTTGTATAATTTATAGTTCTGCACTTTCTCGTGAACGTTTTAAAGTTTACAGTTTTAACAGAGGTATGACCTGCAGTAACTTACAAATTACATAATAAGGGAAAAATCAGAGAAAACAGCATATTTATTCCTGTAGTACTATGTCTTCTCCGTGTTTTATTATGCCAATAACAGAGTAAGAAAACTACATGAGTGTATATTAACAGTATGTAGATACATGGGCCTTGAAAGTCCCAGAGACTTACAACAAAGGAACTGGAGTTCAACTCACATGTAGTAATCCTCACTTGAATAATTATCATCCTCAGAACTGCATTCCAGAATTTTAGTAATTTGGTTTCATACAAAGTCATACCTGGTCATCAGTCGTTGGATAAATATTTTTGCATATATTAAGAAAAATATTTTTTAGTGATTTTTTTGGGGGGATTGTAAGTAGCATGTCTATACTATTGTCAATTTAAGCAGTATTTCCTTAGGATCCATACTTAGGATTATTTGATATGTGTACATTTTATATTACTTATTGACTGTTTACTTGCTTTATTTTTTTCAAATGGGTTCCAAAGTCCACTCTTTCACCCTTATCACGGAATCTGGTCAGTGAATAATATAGCACTGGCATGATAAAGTACGGAAGGGTTTTGTTCAGTCTTGGAGCCAATTAGGTTATAATGACATAACATGTATAAAGGGATGCACCATACCTCAGTGGCTGTTCTGGTAGATGAAGACTGCAGCAGAATGAGATATTCAATTATGTTGGTTTCCAAATCATTGGATCAATGTCACATTTAATCAAGAACGTGTGTTAGTGATAAAGGGATCAAACTAGTGATGTCTGGAAACATTGTGCTTGGGATAAAAGAAGATGTAACAGGCATTAAGGTTAAGGCCGTGCACTTTGGCAGCTGTAACTGTAAGTGAATGGCCCCTTTTAGAATCTACCTTGCTTACCCCTTTGTGAACAGAGCAAGAAAAGGTTACTGAAACACAATTTAGTTTATTATTCATGACTGACTACCCATGTTCAGAGGGTTTACATTGTTTCTTTTTTAATAAAAACATACAGATGCAGCCATTCAAAACGAGCGGGCGATTTACCGTAAAATCTCCGTACCGTATTTACAGTCTACCGCGAGTTAGTGTAAATTCTCCTATAATACCGCAAGTAAAATAATAGTATCCGGAATTTCCGCAAGGTAGAGCTAATAAAGCTCAACCTTTCATGTTTGAGCTGTCGTCATCAAAGTCTTTAACGAAGATATTACTAATAGTATTAATAACGAATGACCTTGGACAAGCTGTAAACTCAAAGTATTGCCCTGGTCCACATTCTTTTTTTCATTGACCGTCTTTGTAAAAGTAACACCACAGCATTTCGCAATCACGCATTTGTTTCCAATCATGCAAAGTACAGTAATTTTTGAGAATCGATTCACCATGCCTTTCACATGCTCATAAAAGAGATTGATTTAGGAACATAAACATATTACCGTATGCAAACTGTACTGTATACAGTATGTATATGTATATTTAATGTCTTAACTGTGCCCGTTTAAGTATTGAATATTTATATGGAATTTTACCACTGAAGGGAAATCTTAGTACCTGAGCATAAAAAGAATAGGAGCATACTGTAACACATGTGAAGGCCATAAACGATATTAATTTTGGAACTTAAACATACGGTATATGGCTGGTCTCGGTACTTTAAAGAATCCATACAGATGCAGCCATTCAAAATGGATGAGGTATTTCGCAGCATACCCCGGTGGGCGTGTCGCGGTATCACGCGGTATCACATGGTTAATCGCGCGTCATTTGACGCTCTGCCGGAAACTATCCGGCATCACCTTGTAAAACCTCCAGGGGGAGCTTAACCTCTCATGTACAGAATTTGAGCCTTTAATTTTGAACTGTACATTACAGCATGTTAATCATCAGTCATTAAAATGTTGGTATATTTTATGAAGCAAGATTGCTCAGTTGGACAAAAGTACACAACCTACCTTTATCAGAAATATTTATGCATCAAAGCCTTTACCGAAGATATTACTAATAGTATTAATAATGGATGACTTTGGACAAGCTGTATACTCAAAGTATAATTTCTTTAGCACATTTGTACAAGCACTTGGAATCTGTCCAAGCCATACTTTGTCAGGCATTTTGTTTTACTTCAACGGGCATAAAAACTTCCTTGCTTTTAACAGGGCGTTTCATAATTTCTAACTATGAAAATGATTTAAAATGCGACACTTATCATTCAACTAGAGCTCAAAATATCACAAGGATCCTCAAGAGCACAGCAAAGAGTGTATTAAAAGACACCTGTATTTATCAACGCTTTCTTTTCCGTATACCAGATTTTATGGAACCACTTCAGAAGGGTGTCAGCCAGTCAGATTCCAGGAATCGGTACTTTAAAGGAAAAATACACGCCGGTATTCCATTTCTCCCTAACGATTTTAAGCATCAAATTATTTAACTAGCATGTGAAATAGCGTGTGAAAATGTGGTAGTTTTAAGCTTTTCTGCCAATATAATATGGAATCGCGTATCTATGAATTTAATAACGGTATGATTATATTCGTGTACTGCGACAGGGCTGTGTAGGGCTGTTTTGCCTCCCCGTTCATGCGAGTTGTCTTGTAGCCTACTGGTCTATGTGCGTGACTAACAACGCACAGGTTGTGTGTTCTAATCCAGCTGGTGTTGGACTTTTCTTTTAACAAACATTTCTTCGAAAAAATAGAATAGGGATATTATGGACAATCAATTGACTTGTATATTTCAAAATATCGCAACATGATTGATTCTAAGTCATTTTTGATAACAATGAATAGTCACCTTCTTCCCTTCTGACAGCGGTTCCTGCTTCTATTGTGTGTGTGTGCAACAGAGTAAATTTTTATAGAGAAATGGAGGCTGGACAGTATGCGTTACAATATAAACATTTATATTGATTTAAATCGTGTTCTGATTTAAATCGCAAACGCGTGTTTAATTATGTGTTTTTTAATCATAATCAGGCTAAAGCATTTCTACATTTTCTGTATGAACCAGCTTAGAGGTTCATACAGAAAGACAGCTTGTGTTTAAATTGAGTGTAAGGTAATTTATGCTTCTAAAGTCATGGTCAGCATTTATTATTGTACTGTGCTGTAAACTTTTTCTGTGCCTAGTCACATTATTTTATAGCGTTTTTATTGCGTTATTAAATCCGGTGGCGCTGTGTGTTAGTTTCCTGACTCCCATGTCACATGGTCTGTGATTGAATCCCATGGAACTATGACTTTATTTTTTAACAAACATTTCTTTGAAAAAATGAAACGTTTCCCTTGGTCAGAGATTAAATAAAACCTCACTCGCACCAAACAAATTTATATTTCTAAATATCACAACATGATCGAATTTAAGTCTTTTTAATAACAATGAATAGTCACCTATGCATTACAAAATATACATTTATATTGATTTGAATTGCGTTTTGATTTAAATCGTAAACGCGTGTTTAAATATATGTGTTTAAAGGCGATATACTGTATAAAAGCGCTGATTCCTATGGAGTGTGTTCCGCCGGGGATTCAAAAAATTTATTTTAAGTAAGCTGATAAAGCTTAGACTAACTGTATTCTAGCCTGTATTACAACAGAACATTGGACAATGCAATGTAAATTGCAAAAATGCACTTGGAATCTGTCCAAGCCCTCCTACAAAAATTATTTAAACTGCGACACTGATCATTCATCTCTAAATAAACTTTATTTTATATAGCATTTTAAGCAAATAGGTAATTAGATTGCTCATAAACCTAATCGCTTTTTCTACATAAACACAGCGTGATTGCTCTCTGAAAATGCTTTTCCTTTATTTTTAAAGTAGGCTCAGATTTCAACTATAGATCGTATTATTATAAACTTTCTTGGAACAATGTCTTTTATGTAAACCATGTTTGCTATTAATTCATTTAGGGCTAAAATACGTTAATTGTCTTCCAATCGAGTCGAGTTGATATTGGAAGCTTGCCACTCCCGGACTGTTAAACCACCGTATTAGCATGTTAAAGCGATTCTATTGAGGGAGGAGCCCAGCTACCACTTAACACTGTACTTCCTACTTTGAAAAAACCTGTGAAACCGGTTTAATTCCAGCGAAAGACACCCCCCCCCCTCAAAACCCAGTAAGCAGTAATGCTTTAAGTTGAAAATCGAGGTAGATTTTGAGGATGATAAAGATGATAAACTGGGATGGGAGGAGGGTTTGGTTTTGCATAAGTGGCGGGATTATGATAATTAGAGGAATTTGCGAGAGTATAATGGTTTGATATATTTGATTTTGTATTGTGGTTGTTATCTATGTTTTTGGTTGGTATTATGTTTATATATTTGTTTTTGTTGGTTGGTTGTTATTATGGTTATTAATAATACGATCTATAGTTGAAATCTGAGCCTAAATAAAAAGAAAAAGCAAGTGATTAGGTTTATGAGCGATCTAATAACTTATTCGTTTAAAACGCTATATAAAATAAAGTTTATTATTAATTTGCTAGATAGAGCGGTGAACATTATTATGCATAAGACAAAGATAACGAAATCTGTGTACGCTGTAAGGTTTTTACTTCTTAAACTTTTAAAATACACGTTTCGAACAGAAAGAAATCCTCTTCCTGGTACTGTATGTATAGCAAACCAGCACGTCTTTTTTCTCCAATCAGAGGGGTGTCAGATGGTGTCAGCCAATCACCATTCTGAAGCACTACCATAATCTCTGGTATGGGGATACTCCAGAATTCTGTCCCATAGTTTAGACAGATGATACATACTTTTATTGATCCTGTGAGGGAAATAAAGTAAATCATTTTCATTTTAGGAAATTATTAAACGTTCGGTTAAAAGCAAAGGAGATTGTCTGTTATAGTGGACATAAAAACAAGAGTTCGTTGGCATTATGCTTAAAAGTTTAGGGATAAATGAAAGACTGGTGTGTATTTTTTCTTTAAACTACCAAGACCAGCCATACACAGTACAGTTTACATACAGTAATGTTTATGTTCCTAAACTAATATCGTTTATGACCTTCAGATGCGTTATGCTCCTCTTCTTTTTATGCTCAGCTACTAAAATTTCCCTTTAGTGGTAAAATTCCATATAAATATTCAAAACTAAGCAGATTAAAATGTGCACAGTAAAGACATTAAATGATTAAATCTTTTCACTACCAACCAATGCACCACGAGTGCCCCTGTCGGTCATTTTGGCCAGCCAATCACTTACAGCGGTGCCCTGCAGTGGCTTTCCGTACCGTTCATTTTGAATGGCTGGATCTGTATGTTGTATAAGATCAAAGCTTATATTTCTTTTACCACACAAACTTCCAATATTTGTTTTTTTTTAAGCAAAAGTGTTGAGAATACAGTGAGTAAACATTGTCATTTTGGCCAGCCAATCACTTACCGCGGTGCCCTGCGGTGGCTTGAGGGTAGCTTACCGTACCGCGGGTTTGTACCGTGCATTTTGAATGGCTGCATTAGTAAAAGAGAGTATTAAATTAGAATCCACATAGACAATGACCAACTAGTATACTGCATTGTATTTATGACCTAAAAACTCTAGTGATATGACATCAACATCAATGTCTAAAATGAAAATTGTTGGGCTGGAGAAGGGCAATTCAAGAAGTGGAAAAGAAAATCAGAGGAAATATGCAAAATTCATTGTGATTCGTCATTAGAAATTATATCATTGGAATCAATGAATACCTCATAAGTTTAAGAAGGCAACCCCTATGTGATTTACATATATTCCCCTACTCTAGATTTAGATGACAAATCCAAGAAAGAGTCTTTTTTCTTTATTATTACAGCCAAAGAGATGGTAGAGATGTCAATCTTGGGAATAGAACTATTAGCAAAGGAGGAGCTGGTAATATGGACTCCATTTGCATTTTTCTCCTCATGAAATAATGCATTGGCTTGTCATTACTAACACCCTGTCTGGGTGAAAAGATGTAGTTTTCCAAACCTTTCCCAAAATTATTGAGCAAATTAAAGACTTTAATGCAGAAATTGTTTATGAACAAGGTGGAATACTGTTATGAATTTTTTAGCTACCACTACTATGCATATACAGTATGTATGATATATTTTTATTGTTGCAGCTTTAGGTACTAGGATGTCTCTAAGAGTTTTAGATAAAGTGTGTGATACCTGGCAATGTAAACACTCCCAAATTCAAAGCAGGGGGGATATTTGCTGAGATGTAAGGGTCCCCTGATCAAAAACAATTGTAAAGGTTACCTTGATATACTTAGGTAATTAATTTTTGAGTTAATGATTGTCAATGAGCAGTCAAGTAATACACAATATAGGATCACATTAAGACCATGGAAAGGAAGAAAGAAAAGGACAAGAAGAGAGAGAAGAGAGGAAAGGAGAGAAAGAAGGTCAGACCACAAGGAAAGGAGTCAGAAGGAACTTGACGTTTGCACCAGGTGAGAACCTCTACTTCATGATCATCCAAACAAATCCTGACTGGAGCCTGAAGTACTCCTTCAGAACTTTAAGTATTTGAACCTTGCTAGAGAAAGCTTGCTATTCTGTGATTCTTGATTTCCTGGGTAAAATATACCTCGGTTAGATATGTCTTTACTGCTTGTCGGTGCATTTTTAGAATAGGGATCTAGGCTCCCATTTATTTGGTGGCATCTGGGTTTGCACAGAGAGATTTAACTGCAGGTTGTTAAATTTGTTGTTATCATTTATTACAAACTTGCGGTTATGAATAATTATTTTACTTATTGAATAAAATGCTCTGTTAATTTGTACCACTTGTAATAATACATCCTGACAATATTCATGGGTTAAGCACTTGAACCTGACTGACTACTGTATCTCTTTGTCCATTCTAAAAATCACAATAATGATAATTATTGCTTACATTACTGTATATAGTGCTTTTCTGGACATTCCACTCAAAGCACTTTACAGGTAATGGGGACTCCCCTCCACCACCACCAATGAACAGCGTCATAGTGCGCGCAGTACACTCATCACACAGCTATCAGTGGGGAGGAGATCAGAGTGTTGATGAGTTCATAGATGGGGATTATTTAGGAGGACATGATTGGTATAGGCCAATGGGAAATTTGGCCAGGATGCCGGGGTAACACACTTGCACAGCTTTGTTGAGAGGAGTAATAATTCAGGCACACTCTAAAGACCACAGAGAGTCAGGTTTTATATCTCAACCCAAAGGATGGCACCTGTTTTACAGTATACAGTCCCCATCAGACCACTGGGTGAGTTCCCTCTACTGGCCCCACTAACACTACATCCAGCAGTACCCTTAGTTTTTCCCAAAAGGTCATCCATCCTGGGACAAGACTAAGGTTGCTGCTGGAAGAGGTATTAAAGGGGCCAATGATGGGGACACTATAGTGTTAAAAAGTGCCATCCTTCGAATGAGATGCAAAACCAATGTCCATATTCTCTGTGGTCATTAAAAATCCCAGGGTTTTCAAACTCCCTACTGTTACTCGAAAGGAGTAGGGGTGTTACCCTGGTGTCCTGGTGGATGCTGCAATTTGGTGGTGGTGGAGGAGAGTTCACATTAGCTGTAAAGCACATTGAGTGGAGTTTCCAGAAAAGCGCTATATAAGTTCAAGGAATTATAATTAATTTATCTGCTGCTGTTTCTCCTGTAGTATACAATTCTGTTTTTTCTTGTTTTCTTCTCTAGTGTTTATCAGTTTGATTATCTTAAAGTCTATACAGCTCTGCTTTCTTTAGTTAATGGATCTGTATTTTAAAACTCATTTTGCATTTGACTCTGTGTAAATATCAGTTTTTTTTCCTTCATTAGGCGTAATTTAGTATATTTATATTATATTGACATGATATTCCTATATGGTGCCAAGGACTCAGTTCAAAGTTTTAATTCTAGTACATTCAAAACAATAACATTGTAAGACAAACTACTTTAATATAATTTAAAATGTTGTTCCACAAAATTTTATTTTGAGCACACTTCAGGAAATTAAAAAATAAACGTATTTTGTATTCATTTAAATTAAACTTTGGTACATTGCTTAAAGATTAATATACAGTAAATGGAGTTGGCTAACTGACACTTTTTGAGAACACAATACATCAAAAACAAAATAACTCAAATGTGACATTTTTATGGAAATACCTGCCCATTGTTAAAAGCAATATCCTGCAAGTTCCTTTCTGTCTTGGATGCCTGTGTATACAATGCTGCTGCACGTTGTTTGCAAAGATGATAAATCACTATCAGGCAGGATTTTTTCAAATTTAATATAAAAGATTTTAATGCCAATTCTCAAAGACTTCCCCAAGTTACAAGGTTTGAGCTCATTCAATGATGTCGACTTTGATAACTTCAGTTTATTATAATTGTTAACACAGTGTCATGGATTATTGTGTTTTATTTGAAGCAATAAACTTGGAGACATATGATAAATGAGTTTTGTAGCAGTTCTTAATTTAATTTTGAAATTAATATAATGCTAACCACTCTTATTAGTCTTGTTTGTTTGCCTGTTGTAATGGTGGTGAGTAATGTTATCATTTGACAAAGAATTGCTGAAACTATTAGCTAAACAAGAAGAGCAAGAACAGAAAAGCCCAACAAGAGTAAAAGCCTGTAACTCCTCAGTGCTTTGACAGCCTCCATCACCTGTCAAGTTAATCAAACTTTGTTGCACTGTACAGAATTTTATATGAAGCCTGCATAAATGTTTTAAGAATTTAAGAGTTTCCTGTTCAACTGCATATGGTATGCTACAGAAGCACAAGAATGTTATATCTCATGACATAGTGGTTTTATATGTTGAAAGAAGAAAGATATTCTTTAAAGTTATATAATTGTTGTTTTGTAAATATTCTCTTTTCCTATATACATTGCATTAAGTCTTAGCAACCTGCTCTTCATCTGTAAATTCTAAAAAAAAAACGTATGTGTATAATATAAAAATATGATGTCAACCAAATTAACAAAGCCCAGTCAAAACATTAAAGTTCAACAAACCCAATTCAATGTAGCTTTAACACTGAAATTGCACTGCAATTTCAATTTGTTTTCTAAGCAAGAAAGATTACATTTAAGTTGCTGTCATGAAAGCACAACATAAAAAACTGGGAAAGGAGTATTCATATTTTTAACTTTGTAAAATATAATTTTATTTTAGGTGGAAAGTTAACACAGAATTTTATAGAATTTGAGAACTGCTGACCATTGTAAACTGGACTTGCACTGACGAAATAATGTAGGAATTTTAAAACAAAATGACAAAAGATATTGATAACTAAACCAAAGTTTTACTTCATGTCCAACAATGAAGCAAGATTAGATGAGGAAATGTAATACTTAATATTACTATACTAATAATAAGGGGGATTGAAAATGAAATCTTTACACTATTGATTGTTGTTAAGCTCAATTCCTTGGGATTGTTCAAGGAATGGTTTGGTGATTATGTTTCAGAGTGGCTCAAACCCAAAAGATACCCATGCATATATACAGTATATATCTAATTGGCCTGCTATTACAAGATTTCCTCAAGCTGTGGTGTATAATTGTCTGTGTATCAGCATGATTGGCCAGGCTTAAGATAGCAAGAGTATATTAAATTTAACAAACAACTAAAATCTCTTTAACTTAGCAGTCATCTGTGATCTTTTAGGTTTAATAATGAGAACTGCATCTTCCTCCAGATTTTATTTCTCTCAGTGACACTTATAAATTGATGTTTGGAAATAGGTCTGTCTATGCAAAAATGTTTCCTGAAAAAAATAAAGATTTATTATATGCCTTAATATACAGAATGTAATGTATATTACATGATGGCATATTCATAGATGTTTTACTGCAGTAGTTCTCAAACTTTTTGGACCAAGTACCACCCCTGATCAAACCAAAGCATCCAAGTACCACCTACAAGTCATCTTCTCATAGGAACCCCAGAAAATCTCAATGACCAACATGAGCGCGCGTGTGTGCACACACTCACATACACATATAATAAATATAATTAAAATTATAAAAATATAAATATTATAATAATAAACTTTATTTGATATAGCACCTTTAAAGGTGGCTTCTCAAAGCGCTTTACAGAATGACAAAAGGAACAACAACAACAATTAAAAATCAACAATAAAAAAGCTCCATTTCAGTGAGAGGGGTGAGCCTGTTTAGTCGAGCAAAGCAGATGTCAATTTATTGGTCGAGCCTTGATACAATTCACAACAGATTCCAACAGATTTTAAATCCTCAGGCATTTTCTTTACGGCCAAGGCCCCCGGTGGATGTTGCAGTTCATATCAGGAGCAACCTCTCTAATTCGTGCAACTATACTGCTGGGTTGGCTTGTCATCACTGTAGCACCGTCTCTACAAACTCCGATACATTTTATCCAGTTGATGCCATTCTCTTCATTTAATTCATTCAGAAACTAAAATATGTGATCTCCTGTAGTTCCTGTTGGTAGCGGCTTACAAAACAGAAAGTCCTCATGGGACATACCCTCAAACTCGTATCTAACGTACGCGATCAAATTGGCCAAATAAACAACATTTATAGACTCATCTAATTGCAGTGAAAAGCATCTGCTCATCTTAAGGCGCTCTATCAGCGTACTTTTGACATCATCAACCATATCAATAATTCTATGAGTGACTGTGTCGTTTGAAGGGGGCAGCAGGTTGAGCTGTTCAGCAGCTCTTTCTCCACCTTTTTCTCCACACACAATATGTGTCAGCTCTTGCCAACGCTAAACAAAGTTCTTCACAAGTAGTGTGGGGCTTACCTGCTTTTCCCCCATTTCCATTTCAGGAGTTTGTCTCAGAAGTTAAAATATTTTATTTCATGTGCATGGGAATGAAACACAGAGACGCACAGAGAGAATTATTCTTAAATTAACCTAGAAGAGTTCTTAAATATGAATCTGTTATGCTTTCCTGTGCTCACAAGATTGCCAGCATTCATAGTACGCATTTCTATGCTTTCCCGTGCTTACAACATTGGCATTGTTCCAAAATCATGCACATTCTCCTACCTCCCTATTTGCTGGAGATAATGTTTTATGACAATGGTCACTTAAGTTTGTAGCACACATTCCTATAGATTTACATAGTAGCTCTTGTGTCCACTCAAGTATTAGCGCGGGCTGTATCGTAGTACATAGACTGCGTATTTGACGTATTAAAATAGAAAACATGAAAACCCGTCCCAATTTTTTAGTGCACACAACAGAGTTCCAGGGACATATGGCGTACTGCCTGGTATGCGTACCGCAGTTTGAGAACCACTGTTTTACTGAATAAATAAAGTGCCATATTTTTATTATTAATAAAATATGTACATTTATTGTATTAATGTTATTTATATGGTGTCTATTAATGAAATCACAACACATTTTTACAAAATTACAAACAGTATAGGACGTGTATTACACAATTTTACTTAATAAATATTTGATTATCTTTCATAGTTCTTAAGCAAATGTACTCTACATACAAGTACTGAACACAATATACCGTGCTTAAGTGCATTAAGTTTTACGCAATTTATTGTAGCAGCTACTGTGCCATTTGTGATTTATGACAGCAGTTCTTGAAATAAAATAATACTATAGGTCTACCCATAATGAACAGCATCTTGTTGTATCATTTGTTTGAACATATCTTTCTTTTCTGTTGTTGTTTAATGAGGCCTGCACATTCAAATTACTTTTCACCTTAATGATTACAATGGAAAAATGTACAAATGCTATATGTGTCTTGCAGTTACTTTAAGTACTGAATTCATCTTTCATCTTTTACATATACAATTTGAATACTGAAAAACTAAGCAGAAATATTTTTGACATGCCATAAACATTTTTACACACCATTGCTCTGTACTTCAGTCTTTTAATGAAATATGCCACTTTCTTTACACAAATCAATGGTTCACTTTGATAAACTTCCTTGCTCTATTGCCTTTGATACAACCAGTCTCAGGATCTTTAAACAATTGCTCACACTGAAGTGATTGTGGAAATAGTATCTTTGTCTGGACATGTCCCATTGCATGTTGGCTATGAACAAACTTATCTCAATTTGATATACTGCACTTTCATTTAGAACTGTAAATCTAAAAGTAATTTAAAATTGTTCTACAGTCAGATAGATTCAATTTTCAAAGCTTAAATGGCTGTATATGTGTATCTGTCTGTGATTGTAGTATAGTTCTCATCCAGGGTTTCACTTTAGTGCAAACAGGAAAGGTGCTTTGTCAGAGCAAAGGTTGGGAACTAGGTTCCCAGGCATCACATTCTAGCCCATGTAATGCCACTAACTGACAGTGACCAGGATCCATAATTCCAGACAACAATCCATCAGTGATTCCTGTGGCTCTCAGGGTACCAGGAGGTTAGCAGTCAAGTTAGTGAGACAAAGATACAACTCTCCTACAATCAGTGCTTACTTTTCCATTGGGTACTATGGAGCTTGCAAAGTGTTAAATGATAAATGGCTTTGTATAGTGTATCATAAGAGATTTTCCAAGGGATTTTTCTGTCTGAGTGGGTATGTAAAAGGTATTATTAGATTGCTAAAACAGTTCAAAATTGGATATATATATATACTACATATTAAACTATTTTTAAAAATGACTCTCTAAATTAGTCGATATCCATAAATAATGATGAAATCATGATTATGTGAAATATTTACCCTGAAAAGGAATTCCTGAAAAAAGCTGTTGGCAGAATGCTAAAGACAGCTTCTATTCAACTGAACATAAAGTTGTTTAAGATTAAATTCAGTAAGTAAGTGTCACAGGGAAGGATGGGGGGTACCCAAGTGAGTTATTTTGAAATAAAATGATGCTTCAGCCGCAATAGCACTAAGGTGCAAAAGTGGTAGTTTATGCTCCCCACAAACCAACAAAACAATTATATTTAGTGCAAAACACAAAGTAAAAATTAAGAAAATACACAAAAAATGTCTCAGAGAGTTATATGCCAGGAGTCCCACCACACTAGGTCCTATCAGCTATCTATCCCCTGGCCTACCTAAGGAGCTTCTTAAATAGGAACAGCCCTGCCCCCTCGGACCCTACCATTGTCCTATTAAAGTTATCAAGCTGCATATCTCATGATAAACTTATCATTTCCCCCCATAACAATCCATACTTATTTTTTACTAATACAATACACAGAATGTACAAAAAACAGAGAAACATGAACAAAACATTTTACCCCTTTCAACTGTATTTGCAATTTCCAATACCAGAAGATGTGTGCATGCACCACTCAGCATTGACACTACAAAGCCAAGCTGAGAACGGGGTTCAGGTTTAGGCCCCTGAGGCCACCATACCTAGAAGTCAGATTTCCCAGGACGCATAGTGACCACATCATGGAAAAAAAGAAGACAGACAAACAGACATATAGAGTAATCTTTCTCTCCCGGATAGGTACAAATAAACAAAAAAAACATAACGTTATCCTTGTGTGTATCTGATTTCTCTATAAATCACAGGAACTGATTTCGAAGTAAAATATGGTCATGTTCTTGCGTGCATGAAATGGGAACCTGCTAGCCGAGCATCAAGTGTGCACCCTTGTGAACGCATGTGGGACAATATGTGGTGTAATGTACTGTCTACAAATGGTGACAGAGATCCCTTTGTCACATTACCTCCCTCCTCTCCAGGAATGGGGAAGATTGGAAATCTGGATAGCTAGCCCGTGGTGATATTCATCTTGCCAGCTTTATGATGAATTTTAAAACAATATGGTAGCAATGCCAAGTACCACCTTGTCACCCTGGTGTTATGATCTTTCATTGTGTGCAACCAAGTGAGTGCACGGTGATCATTGTCCAAACTCTCATCATCAGGAAGTAGTATTGGAGGCTATCAAGGACCACATGATGGCAAGACTCTCTTTCTCAATGGTGGAGTACCTGGTTTCTCGGGGCAGAAGATTGCGGCTCAGATACAAGATGGGTTGCTCCTCCCCTGCCTTCTCTTGAGCAAGCACTGCTCCAATGCTCACAGGTTAGTCAGAGATACAGCAATGCAGGCTGAGTGTGGAATGAGGGCTATTCCTAATGGCCTGCACCTTGTCCTCTTGTGGACAGACCTGGCCATTAACCAGATAGTAGCCTGGTAGCCTCCCTTGGCCCATTCAAATTTTTGTTTATTAAGTGTCAGTCCGGCACTGTGTATTTTCCCGAGTACCAGGCAGAGATATTTGAGGTGCTGCTTTTTGGTGTTGCTGAAAATGACCACATCAGCCAGGTAAGCAGCACTGTAATCCTTACAGCCAGTCCATAAGCTTTTGGAATGTTGCAGGTGACCCATGTAGTCCAAAAGATATTATGGTGAAATGGTATAAGCCCAGTGGTGTTCTGAATGCCATGTAAGGTCTGGATGCTTCCCCCAAGGCCACCCCTTACAGAGATCCAGAGGTACTAATGAAACCGCCAGCCCCTATCTTTTCGAGGAGATCATCAATACGAGGCATTGGGTAAGCATCAAGCTGGGAGGCAACATTGAGCTTACTGAAATCCATGCAAACTCTCAAGGACCCATCCTTCTTGGGGCTACTCCATTCACTGGTTGATGGCTCAGAAACTCCAATGTCTCAGGGGGTTAACAATAAGTTTTAGTTTTCTTTTAAACTTGTTTCAATCCATCCATTTTCTAACTGCTTCATCCAATACAAGGGTCATGGGGGAGCAAGAGCCTATCCCAGCAAGTAACACAAGTCCATTGCAAGGCACACATGCACGCACTCATACCCGAACCAATTTTCCCAGAAGCCAATTATCCTACCAGTATGTCTTTGGACTTTGGGAGGAAACCCGAGGATCTGGAGGAAACCACAAACAAGGGAAGAACATACATTCCATACAGATCCCAAGATATTAACCACTGCACGACAATGTCACCCACAGTATTAATCAATCTATTAAAAAATATTTAAATATTTTTCAGTAATATCACTTTGTTGAATGTAACAGGCCCAAACAATCTTGCATAAACTTCCAGGAGTTTTCAGTGCATAGTTGATTGTCTGTTCTATTATCATTAAAACAAACTTTCCTTAAGCTATCTTCATTGGATAATTTAAAATGTAATAATGCATGATTGCACAATCTTTTACTACTCTATGTAGACAACACAATGTTGACTCACTGTATTCTCTACACTGTTGCTTAAAAAAATAAAAACAAATATTGGAAGTTTGTGTGGTAAAAGAAATATAAGCTTTGATCTTATACAACATACAGATGCAGCCATTCAAAATGCACGGTACAAACCCGCGGTATGGGAAAGCCACTGCAGGGCACTGCTGTAAGTGATTGGCTGGCCAAAATGACCGACAGGGGCACTCGTGGTGCATTGGTCGGTAGTGAAAAGACTTTATCATTTAATCTCTTTACTGTGCACATTTTAATCCTCTTAGTATTGAATATTTATATGAAATTTTACCACTAAAGGGAAATTTTAGCAGCTGAGCATAAAAAGAAGAGGAGCATAACGCAGCTGAAGGTCATAAACGATATTAGTTTAGGAACATAAACATTACTGTATGTAAACTGTACTGTGTATGGTTGGTCTTGGTAGTTTAAAGAAAAATACACACCAGACTTCCATTTCTCCCTAAACATTTTAAGCATGAAAGTTTTATGAAACGGTACCCAAATATGCTATTGCTGTATAGAATGAATTTGAATTTAAAAAAATTATTTAACATGAAAATTAAGCTGCTTACATCTTCTGCCTGAGAACATAGTCACCTCTTGCTACCCAACGCAGAAACACAGCCACTAACTAGCAAAGAGGACATTAGCTAGCCAATATGATAAAGAAATAAATGATTATTTTGTTTATTTTTTTTGCACATTTATTTGAACATTTCCATCGATTGTACAAGCACTTGGAAACGCCCATTTTCCATGTTAATAATTCCCTGGTTCCGCAGCCCGCACCAAACAAATTTATATTTTTTAAATGTCACAACATGATCAAATTTAAGTCATTTTAATAACAATGAATATTCACCTATGCGTTACAATATAAACATTTATATTGATTTAAATCACATTTAAATCGCCTTTATTTAAAACTCATATATAAAGCTGATACTGTTTAGACTTTTAATTATTTAAAATGTATTACAGCAGCACAATGCACAATGCAACGTAAATCGCTATCTTTGTCTTCTGCGTTATAATGTTCACCTC
Source organism: Lepisosteus oculatus (assembly GCF_040954835.1). Lineage (NCBI taxonomy): Eukaryota > Metazoa > Chordata > Actinopteri > Semionotiformes > Lepisosteidae > Lepisosteus > Lepisosteus oculatus. Next base: position 38,570,648 of record NC_090696.1, on the reverse strand, counting down.
TCTGTCCAGCAAATTAACAATAATAATAATTAACTTTATTGTATATGGCGCCTTTAAAGGTGGCTCCTCAAAGCGCTTTACAGGATAAAAACAATAACAACAATAGTGTTAGGCTGGGTAAACGATTTTCTTTTTATAGAAATACAAAATGAGATGGAATGATGTGTTCCGGCTTAGACATTAACGAAGAGCATAACACGTTGGCGGCGTAGCGATTGGCTCTGGCTTTCCCATCTATACCGATGCACTGCAAGTACAACCCCCCTCTCGTCACCGGTTCCGAATTAAACCGGTTTCACAGGTATTTTCAAAGTAGAAGGGGGCGAGATTTCCAGCGAAAGACACCTCCCTCTCCAAAGCCAAGAAAGTTCAGTACTTACTAGTTAAGAAAGCTAGGCTCCTCAATGAAATCACTTTAACATGCTAATGCGTTGGTGTAACAGTCCGGGTGTGGCAAGCTTCTAATGTCAACTCGACTACGGCGAGTTTACATAAAAGACATTTTTCCAAGAAAGTTTAGCCTTTGTCACTAATGAAACCACTAAGCAAAGACATAAATATAGAAATCTTAAGATATTTAAAATACATGACTTTGCTAAAATTAATTTAAAAAGTAAAACGATTACAAACGCCAGCGGAGAGAGAGAACGGGAGAGGGATGTTGGTTTTGCATAAGGGGCGGGGCTATGGAAATGAGGTCTGTTTGGGAATGTGGAGTTACATGTTCTGGCTGTTTGTGAATTATCGTTGTTGGGTGTGGAGTGTTGAGGTATTGATTTTGTGTAATGCTTTATGTGGAAAATTGAGGTGGATTTTGTTTATGATAAAGAGGATAAACTGGGGTGGGAGGAGGGTTTGGTTTTGCACAAGGGGCGGGATTATGATAATTTGAGGAATTTGAGAGAGTTTGCGGGCTATTTTTGGTTTGTATTACGAATAATTCGTACAAGATATTGAGATTTGTTGTTGTTTTGTTGAGATTTAACTCCGCAAGTTTGAGTTCTTGTGTCCGTCCTATCCGAGCCTGAAAGTATTACAATATGTATCTTTATGGCAGGTGGTGTATAGCTTTTTACTATAGATTACACTTTTCTAAAATGTATTTAAAAAATAAAAACGATTACAATCTAATCTTTCCAAGTTTGATCCCAAGATCCCAAGAAAAATAAATCTAAACGGGGAGAAAGCTATGCTGAAAGTTTATTAGGATACTTAGAAGATAAAGATATCAATTTATGTTGCATTTGTCTGATTGTGAATAAAAAAACACGTAAATTTAAACACGCGTTTGCGATTTAAATCAAAACGTGATTTAAATCAATATAAATGTTTATATTGTAAAGCATAGAAAACTATTCATTGATATTAAAATGACTTAAATTCGATCATGTTGTGATATTTAGAAATATAAAAGTCAATTAATTGTCCATAATATTGTTATTCTATTTTTTCAAAGAAATGTCACAGTACACGAATGTAATCATATCGTTAATAATTTCTTTAGATACGCAATTCCATATTATATTAGCAGAAAAGCTTAAAAGTACCACTTTTTTACACACTATTTCACATGTTAGTTAAAGACTTCAATGCTTAAAATGTTTAGGGAGAAATGGAATACCGGTGTGTATTTTTTCTTTAAAGTACCGATTCCTGGAATCTAACTGGCTGACACCCTTCTGAAGTGGTTCCATAATATCTGGTATACGGAAAAGAAAGCGCTGATTTTATGAAAAATCAATTATGAAATTATGAAACGCTCTGTTAAAAGCAAGGGTGTTTTTAAGTCTGTTGCAGTAAAAGAAAATGCCTGACAAAGTAGGGCTTGGACAGATTCCAATTTCTTGTACAAATGTGCTAAAGAAATTAGCAAAAAAAGTCATTCCTTTATCATTCCTTTATCGTATTGGCTAGCTAATGTCCTGTTTGTCAAAGAAAAAACTAAAAGTTTCGTTTTAAAATGACCGTTAGAAAGAATGTCGACCAGCATAATACTTTGAGTTTACAGTTTGTCCAAAGTCATTTGTTATTAATACTATTAGTAATATCTTCGGTAAAGGCTTTGATGCATTAATATTTCTGATAAAGATAGGTTGTGTACTTTTCTCCAACTGAGCAATCTTGCTTTCATAAAATATACCAACTTTTTAATGACTGATGATTAACATGCTGTAATACACAGTTCAAATTTAAAAGCTCAAATGCTGTACATGAGAGGTTAAGCTTTATTGTCTCCTCCTGGCGGTTTTACAAGGTGATTCCGGATACTTTCTGGCATGACGTCAAATGACACGATATACTGCGTGCTACTGCGTTTTGATGTGACACACCCACCGGGTATACCACAAAATACCTCACCCATTTTGAATGGCTGCATCTGTAATTTACAGAAAGGCATTTTTGTAACACAACAACAACAAAACACAACAAGTGCTATTATTTCCAATAATAATGTGTTATAAAATACAAACTTAGGCTTTCTGTTGTTAAACATAATGTAAATGTTGCTGTTTGTTATTATTGGTATGAACATATTTTTTTCTCTTCGAATCTTATATAGAGCTTTTTATGTGTATTAAATAAAAAATGAGAAATTTTAGTTTTTTTCAACTAAAACTTTGAAAACCCTGATCTATGAAGCCCAAGTAAATGCTATAGGGAACACATGACATTAAAAGGAACAAAAAGATAGGACAGCAAATCACCCCACATGTCAGCCTATATAACAAGGGATATAGGTCATGTATTTTAATATCTGGAAATTCATGTCAAGACCAGGACTGAAACTTTAGGTAGACAATGGAGATCCTACATTTGGAAACCAAACTAGACCTGCAAGCAGTTTTACAGTTTACAAGCCAGTACCTTGAATTTAAATAAACACTGATGAAAGATTTGAAATTTAAGAGAAAGCCCTAAGGACCTTTGCAAAAATGATCTGCCCCCCCAAAAAAATGGGGACAGCACAGTGGTGTCATCAACATCCAGTACAGTGATGGAGCAGTAGCGCACAGGTGCACAAATCTAGCCCGTGAGGGCCATATTCCAAAAACATCAACATAAGAAGACTTTTGAAAAGTTATCTCAATTAGGTCATTTAGAACAGAGATGGAATTTAAATCCATAGACACTGGGGCCCTCAAGGACTGCAGGTGTGCACCCCTGCTGTAATATGTGTTCATTCAGAGGTGGAGCTTCAGGCAATTGTTTGCATCTTTACTGAAGCAGACATGAAAATGTGATTGATGCATAAGGCTCACAAGACTAAGGTCCTCCATCAACAAGCTCTCAATAAGCAGTCCCTCAGTGTGGAAATTCAGATTCATAGGGAGACTCCAGGAGAATGTGAAGCATTTCCCATAGCTTGGAAGTAATCTTTCACAGGCTGACACTGACAAAACCATCTAACTTCACCTAGAATGTGAAAGTGCAGCCTCCAGCTCCTGCTGCAAAGGGCACACCTGAGAAAGGCTTTGGGCAAAGTGTTCGGTTTTCTTTCTTTTTTTTACTTTTCAAGGAGAAATTAATCTTTACTTTTTCCTTTAGCAGCACAAACATCATCCTTGATCCTCCATTTTAACCTCTTGCTGTATAATGTGTATATACAAATGATTAAGAAACTTTTTCTTAGCAAGATGATCAAATGCAGTAAAGAATGCATAAGTTGTTATAAACTGCATGCAGGCAATTATAAAGAGAATAACAGTGAAGGGAAAACAAAGATGTAATGTATATACAGCAGATATGTTACATCATTAAATGAGACCATGTGGGTCACTTCTTTTCATATAAATTAATCTTCATATTTGCTTCTTTTAAAGGAGAATCAGAGGCAATAACCTTTTACAGATGCACTGTAAATCAGCTGCTAGACTTTTCTTTTGTGGTGGTTTATGTACAGTAATGCAAAAGATTGCCACTTTCACTGTTTCTGAAAAAGCTGTTTGGAGAAAACACCATGGTCTTCTGTTATGACTGTCTAAGACATTTAATGACTTTTTATTTTTGAAAAAGGCTGACACCCTTCAAAGAGAAGTACATAAAGGACCAGTGTTCTGCTCAAAGGAAAAGTAATTATCTCCTGATAGGAATGGAATGCTTGAAAATGACATTGAATAATAATTTGACAAAAGTCAGTTCTAAGTGTAAAAAGACTTATGTACAGATAATGCCAGAGCAATTTATAAATCTGTACTTCTTCTGCTTTGTCCTGACAGAAAATAATTTGTTGCTTTGAACCGAAAATGTTATGCCAGTTCAAATTACAGCAATGTAATCAAAATGGGCATTTTCTAAAAGCTAAATTCATTATTTTGTGTTTATACCCATTGCCTGAAATGGACAAAGAAAAATGGCAAAATGGTATTCAATTAATAAGAAAATTAATAAATTTGCTGCCCGAATGTGCATGATCTTTTAAAACCTTTAAAAATACCCTGAAAAATACTCCAATTTTACATTTAACTTTATGTTGTGTGCCGTACAAAAGTGGTTTTGTTTGAAAAGAACATAGAATTATTGCTAATTCATATATTTAAACCAACTTTCACATCAATAAGCAATCTCATGGACTTGGTAAATTATGAGACTAATTTAGTACTTATCATAAGTGTTTGGAACAGTTTTGTTGATCTGGGGTTTTCTTTTTCTTCCACTCAAGCACTAAAGCATCAATGTGTGAGAATTACTCTGATTTCAGCACATTTCCTGAATTCAAATCAAATCAAACGATGCACTATAAAAGATTAAACTCTTCTACTAATTGCACGCCTGAAGGCACATTAAAAATGCAAGTGTCATCTCAATGGAAAAAGCCTATTTTATATTTTTAAGACTTCCCTGAAAGTAAAGAACTACTAGTGATTAAACTTCATTGCTGCTCTTTACCTATACATTTGAAACATAATGCATTATTAGTTATGGTGGGATTTAACAATGTTTTTTTATTAAAATGTCTTATCAAAACTTATTCTAATTAAAGGTACTCCTATACAACGTGAGAAACAACATGTCTCTTACGTCAGATGACCAGAAAAAAATGTAAGTTAATAATAAAAGACGTAAAAAATTGGCAGTTTGGGGGTTTTGATCATTGAAATATATTCTTTGTATGTTTTAAGACATAGTACTATGTAGCCATGGGGATTTCTAAGGCAAAGAAAGGAAGAGACCTTTTACCTTTTCCTTTAAAAGAAGATTAAAAGAGATTCAAAATACTGCTGGAAGCTGAAGTGTCTAATCATCTTTGATGGTATCTGTTCTTGTAAAACCCATTGCACCTAAAGCACTAGAAAGCAAGCATCATACTTCAAGGTATAATTTAATTCAAAATTGAAAGAAGGACATATTGATGCTAAGACATAAAACTGCAGGGCAAATGCAATACTCCCTTTGTATAAAAGAAATCAAAGATATAACACCGATGCCAGATCCAGCTATAAATATTGCACCTGTAGGGAGATCCTGATTAATGTAAGTTTTTTCTTTTTACTGAGTATGGTAAATCGAGTGTAGAATTTTGGAAGAGATTCCTGGCTACACTGTTAATATAGGTGATGTATTTTTAACCCATGTGACTTGATTCTGCCTGAAAACTGCCAAAATGCACACACAATTCTTCAAAACTAGCAATTCTGTTTAATAACAGAATAATAACTACCAGGAATAAAGCACAGTGTCGCTTTTTCTGCTTTGTAATTCTTTCTAACATTGGAACAAATTTAATAGTTTCAATGGGTTGTGAGAAAGTATTAAGCAAACTGAGGATGGCAGTGTTCCTAGCTCTACACAATGTATGTAAATTAGAGAGAAAATAATGTAGGTCACCTGTAGAAATAGTTATTCCAACAAATACAATACTGTACAGCATGTACAAATCCTATGGCTGGCAGATTAGCAGGGCAGTTAATGTTAATCTCCAGTCGGTTCTGGATGCCCCAGTGTTCTGTAACCTGAAAGGAAACCTTTTTTCCTCATTAAGAAGCACCCAACAAGAAACCTGCTACAAATTGACACCTATAATATACACTAAACCCTATTGTCAATTCATCACAGATGTCCAGGCTTGGGAGTATATGTTGAGATAGGCCTCAGTGCGCCCTTGTGACCCTGTACTGTTTAACGTTAGAAATTGGATGGATGGATGATTCTATACAACTGTTTAGGGTAATTATGTGAGAAAGAGTTTCTAATGGAAGTTTTGCTTTTTACAGTTCTGAAAATTTCTTTAGTGGTTCTAATTTGCTCAAAGAGTAATGGCTCTCTTTGATTGCAGGTTGTCCTTTATAGCTCAAGATAATCATAATTTGTCAATCTTCAACCTTTACTGCTTTATTTTGTACTTGTAGCATCATGACCATTTACACTCAATTATTGTGTGAATCAACAGCTTTCATCCTAAAATGTTTACTGTGTTGGATGAGATGGAAGATTTGGTTTTCTCTATGAAAATAAAGTATATTAAGATGATTAAAAATTAATGCTAGAGGCATGTCTGGCTAAAATTATAGTATTAGAACTGTGCAATGTAATTATTTGCATACAACATTACTTTTTTGAATTATTAAGTTTATATTGAACATTTATAAGGTCCATTGTAATAGATTGCAATAGATTGCAATAGATTATAATGTGCTATGTTTTCCTTTTCAGGGACTAGAGAATTTTATTCTTTGAAACATTTTTATCACTAAATGCAATATCAACTACAGATAAAATGGCTCTTATGTTAACCTAAAATTAATGATTATATGTTTGTATAGATAATGTATAGACAATGGTGTTTATTTAAAAAACATGTACTGTAGTTGTAACGAACAGTTCTTTCCGGACCCTATGCGGATGACACAATCCGGCGGAGTGGGGAAACACTAGGGAAACGTCATGCAGGAAAACGGGGCTGAAAACAGGGGGGCGTGTCCAAGGTGCGCTGGTGCACGGGGGAGGTGTGGCCGAGGCAAACAATCCAAAAGAGAAGTCCTTAGAGTATCCAAAAACACGTGAGTAAGTCCAAAACCAGGAGATCCATCAGAACAAAGAATTAAAAACCATGAAGGCCGGGTCGGAACCAGCGGACGGGGAACAGGAACGGGAACGAAGGTTAAAACCTTAACAGGACCAGGCGTTTCCAGGTCCCAGACTCGCACGATATGGAAATCAGATGCAGAGCCCGGATGAGCGTCAGCGCCTGGCTTTTAAGGTGGGATGGGAATGGGAAACAGGTGCAGAGAATAAAGCCTTGAGTGAAAGGGCTGGAGCACCCTTAAGGAGGGGGAACTAATATCGTGACAGTAGTAGCACATAGGTTACTGTGTCATAATACCATGTCACTGTTTTATTGCATCTCTGCAATTCTATGTTAATTGTATTGTCAATTACCCAGAAATAACTGTATAGCCATTGTTATACAAGGACCTTGCATTTAATAAGCAATTAGTTATTGCTTTTTCAAAAGTTGATTGAACAAATTATATTTAAAAAATAACTAACAGAACCCTACATCATTTCATATGGTGTACATAAAACATGATATTTTTAGTTTGTCTGATATGTTCTGATTATATCTGCTGAATATATTTGTGGTTGTCAGTTTATGACAAATATTTACTCACTTTCAGAAATATAAAAAACAATACATTACATTACAATACAATACAATACATTGCTGACATTCTGTATAGTTAAACAGTCTGATACATTAAGAGAAATTTAGTCATTGAAAAGCTACTAAATGTTATACCCTCGTAAATCTCAAAGTTAAGTAAGATCTAAAATTACTTAATTATTCTCTTTTTCTAATTTGAAAACTTCACTACAAACTCAATGTAGGACATTTATTACACAACTCAGGTAGTTTAAGTTACTGAAAAAAGGATTTAGTCTTTACTCAAAAGAAGCCTTCGGTTTAGGTTCCAGGGGAAATGAACCATCATCAAACCCCTGAAGAGAACAGTTCCTCAAGGTCATTTTGCTGAGCACTGACAAGCCGTGCAGGGACATCTGCTTATGTTCACCCCTACTGTGTGATATATTGGGGGGGAGAAGGGTCAAGTTCCCATGTAATAAATCCCTCACCTTTACAAAGTACAGCATCTATCATTTGTTTCAAAGCAGTGTATCATGAGTTTAAATGGGATTTTCAGAGATATTCTAATATATGTACAAAACAATAACTAACTTAAATACTTACAAAAAGAAACATTTTAAACATCATTAATATTACTAATCTTATGATTATCATACACTCTACTAACTATCTTTGAAAATAATAAAACCAAATTAAGACTGTAAAAAATAGACACTGACCTTAAAAGACTTTTGCTTAACTTAATAGAAGATAACTTCACAGTTTTCAATGAATGTTGAAAGAGTGATTCCTCTAATTTACAAAGACCATCTTGCCTTGCCTACTCGTGATGATAGCATTTAGCTTTGTTAATAATACATTTGTTAACTGTGAGGGTTGTTATGACATGTCTTTTACTTCTAAAAAGAGTTTTATAGTTGGGTATCCAAGAATAATTATAACATTCTGACCAATTCAGAGTTTTTGTTTTAATGACATTCTATAATCATATCTAATTTTATTTTGAGAGTGCAATCAAGCTAAGCTATAATGCATATCATCAACATACCCAAACTGAAAGTAATTATACTGTCTGATTATCCACTAATGTGCTTCCTGAATGAAGACCAAAATTTCACTGTCCATTTTAGCTTCATGACAGTGTATCTCTAAAGCAAGGATATTTTTCTTTCACTGTCCCTAAGCTGCTAGCAGGAATGTGAGGTCAGCGTTCTGTGACTTTATTGGCTATTCTATGCAGGCCACATGATAAGCCTTTTTTGGCTTGATTGATGCATACAGTTTTCCTCAAATTAAATATGAACCTTCTTACAAATCCAAAACAATGCACTTTTAATGGGTAGGGTAAATTAGTGATGCATTCAATTTTAAAGTTGTGCTGAACTTATGATAAAACAGACTTGACCTGAAGCTTTTTGCATCTGCAAATCAGATAAAAATTCTTTGTTACAAAACAGATCATGAAGATGGTTGATAATGGTACCATTTTAAACTCAAATGCTGAGAGTATTCGAGATCAGGATAATGTCAGGCCTGCAATAATATAAGATGAATGTTAGCAAAGCTTTTGAAACTGAAAAGTTGCAGTACACAATTATGTATACTGTATGTAAACATACATATCACTTTGATCACTTTTTACATTTGAATATGATCACTTTTTTATTTTGGCATTACAAAGACATTTGTTATATTCAGGAAAGGGTTTGTATTATACTTTAACATGAAGAATGTTTTCATTTCTAAAAGTATGGAATTCATTTTCTGTAAATTAATTAAAAAGTATAATTAAAAAGTCCTGCAACAGTAGTTGTCTCAAAAACATCAGCACACATGTCATCCTGGAAACTCCAGAATTAATCTAGCCCCAGGCAGTGTGGCACAGATAATGCAGGTCCTGGGATGAAGGTTGATCTTACATTGTGTGCAGTAGTGAAATGATTTGGAAGCAATGAAACGATCTGAGAAATTTCCAAAGATATCATGCCAAAAAGAGGACCACACTCACAACTGCACTTTGTTGAGACCAAGGAGGAACATGTAGGCTCATAACATTTCATAATTTCAAAAAGGAACCAGACCTGGGTGACCCAAAGAAAATGAGGCTCAGAAGTGAGGTTTCACAGCTGCCAGACATACTAAAGAGAAGAACTGTGCTAGTAAATACAGAAGCTTCATTTGCTTTGTATCCAACTACGCCACCTAGCAATTTTAAGAGAGTTAGGACTTTTTTTTTCCCCTGCAACAGGTTCGTTTTACATTCCAGATCCACTAGTGCACTCACAGAGCACACAATACAGAATTTCCCTTTTTATTATCTAGCAAATACCATACCCAACCTACCCCAGCTATCCCAAATAATGTGGTCCCTAATCCCTCCCCATCCTGTTTGTCTCTGAGTCCAGTTTTGGGTAGAAGAAGGAGGAAGACAGTGCTGGGGTCTTTTCCTCCTCTGCTCTCTGTAGAGTCCCTGATGTCTGAGTCCTCTTCTGGATCGAATGCTGCAATCTCTCCTTTGCCTGGTTGTTCTTGCTCTGTGTGTTCTGTCAGTGTTTTTTTTAACCCCCTTAACCAGGGCTTATGACTTGATCTTGCAGGGGTGGAGGGTGGAATTGTCCCTTTCATATCTTTGGTGTGGTCACCGAGCTAACTGCTCAGTGGTCAACTGGCTGTAGACAGATGGCCAGGTGTAGCGACGCATTGTTTATTTGCACCCTGTTATAGATCTGCTCTCTCAGTCTGAGGTACAATCAGACCTGTTATGCAATCCTACATCACTGAACTTTGTGGTAATTAATGAGTATTTGCACAAGAAGGGTCTTTGATAACTAGGAATCTTAAGAACAAGGAAATACAAATGTACCACCCTTACAGTGACAAAGGCCATTCTATGCCAACATAAGGTCAATGTGATTCTTAACAGCTATTGTCCCACACCCATTGTTTCACTATACGACACTAGACATGATCATATTTATGATCTATAAAGCACTGCTTTTTAAAATTGAGATGGTGGTGATGAACTAGTGGATAACTGCAATTTGCGTAGAATAAAATGTTCAATTGTCAAAAGATCATTGACCTTGAAACTGTACCTTCACTTGGGTAAACCAAGAAGCAGAAAGTATACTAATTACTCAAACAGTGAAGCTGGAGAGCTTGAAACACATGGTTGTGAAGATGGAAGACAACTCGTATTGCAACAACCTCTGCAATAGGGAAAATAAAAAGATAATCCAGATTCTTAAAAAAAACAATCCCTGTGTGTTTTCCAACTTTGGTACAGATGTACTATGAAATGGGTACACAAAATGCATTATGGAGATTATTATTTCAATGGCCATGCCAAGCCCCAAATGTTTATATTCAAGCATCTTTGCTTTCTTTTTTATCAAATCTCATGGTCTTCGGTCATCCATGCTGACAGACAATGTCTGGATATTTCAGTACAGGTGACATTCACTAGATCTGAAGGACCTGCTATATAAAATATCTTGAAAAAATCAAGATATAGTGATCCCAGGTTGTTAATTTTCAGTACAGCATTCATTTCTTACAAATGTGCATGTGGGTAAGATCAGATATAATTGACTTTTAACTTTTTTATATGATTTATTTCAAAGTGACACCTAACGCTTTGCATTTGTCTGACACAGTAAATATATATTTGCAAGGCATGTTGATAAATTGTTTTTTTAATCATAAGTTCTTTTCATGTGGTTTGAATTTATTATATGCTTTCTTTAACGGTAGTTCTAAACTACTAAGCAGCTTATTTGTATATACAGTATGTGAAATATAGATATTTCAAAACCATTTTTCCCTTAGCAGAAAAAATGGTTTGCCTTTGCAGGAGTGAGGTATCTAGTTTTTATGTGGTACTCTGTGACGTTTAAAGTAAAGATATGTATACAGTATTTAAAGGGACAGCCTTATCAACTCAGGTGAAGATGAAATAAAAATATTTTTTTCTCTTTTAGCGATTGTAGTGATTTTTGCAATATTGCAGCTGTGTATGCAGGTAAGAACTAGTGTGTGTGCACAGGCTACATGCTTTGACTACCACTGATGGTAGAGGACAGGGCTCCGGCAGATGTTGGAAAAACAGCCAAATGTGGAGTAGTGATTAGGAATCTGGACTCCTGGCTCCGGATCAAATCAAGATAAAAAAGACTAAGGTATTTTACTCAGATTTCTCCAGTAAACACTCTGCTGTATAATGGGTCTTTAGATCATCATTAATGAGATACATTTCATTTTGTTTCTGAGAATTTTCTCTCAATTTACTTGTTAAAATGAATTATTAAATCATTTTTATTGTTTAATTTAAACTGTTATGTTTTTGTAAAAAAAAAATATATTTTAAAAAATATGATAGATTAGTGCATTTATTAACATGTTTTTTGCTAATGTTAATTCAAGGGCTTGAAGGTGTTTGGAATACATAACTATATTTACATAATTCTTGTAAAATAAATAATCTAGGAATGGTAAAATACATAATTAAGATATAATGTAAAGTTACTTTTGACACCTCCATTATGTAATCACAGCCACAGCCAGAATTTGGCACAAACTTCTAAAGTAGCCCAGGGCTGTGGAGAATCTGTACAGGTCTGTTCTAAAACTGCTCAGTGATATCATCCAGCAGACATTGAAGAACAAAGAAGTTTGCAGATCTCTGCAGAACTGTGGCAATCTGCACTGCAAAAATGCAACGAAATTACGACAGTGTAATTTGTTCTTTAGTATTTGTTCTTGTTTCTGTCAAATGTAGAAAATGGTTTGTGAATTTTAAATGTTTGTGCAAATGACAGATTCAGATTATGTCAAAAAGTGTGCCATATCTGTGGAAGCTCATGCTGCTTTTTGGATAAATGGGATGGATACTATACTCCAAAATGACTAATTTAAAAGTGAAGAAAAAAGTTTCTAAACTAACAGAAAATCTTCTTCAATATAATGCAATTACAATAGACTTGCATTTTAGTTAAGTTTCTGCACATATACCCAAAATCACATATAATCTGAACAGTCCCCTTAGACCCTTCTATTCCCCTCCTTAAACAAGCAAAATGAATCATAAGTATATTAGTATACTGTATGTATGTAGTTTAATGTATTATGAAAACAGGAATAAAGCAAATGCAGTGCTATACAGTATACAAAATAATGTAGATAAAATAAAATGTAATAGTAAAATGCAGGGAACACAGCAGTTGTACAGCCCTCACTAAGAGCCTTCTCTTTTTCTAATTGCACAAATCAAAGATTCATTCTTGCCATATACACATGCCAAACTGGTCACTGCCGTTCCATCTTAATTTTTAACTCCAAATCAGGCACTTTTCCTGACTTGCCTTTGCCTTTCATCCCTCTTTCCCCTTCATACTTGTTTACAGTTTAAGAGCCATATTGAGGGTGATGCCACACAATAAAGAAAGCACTAGCATGCCATAGGCTCTGTAAAAAGTTTCCAAAGAGTAGCTCAGGTGCATCCTATGCAAGATTTCATTTTGTGAAATTTCCTACATTGATTTTTCATTTATTTTTTCAGCACAGACTGCATATACAGATGCAGCCATTCAAAACAAGCGGGGTATGCTGCAGTATAACACAGTGGGCGTGTCGCAGTACACCGCATCATACCGAATGCAAATTAGATTATGTTAATAGTATCTGGAATCACCTTGTAAAACCGCCAGATGGAGCTAATAAAGGTTAACCTCTCCTGTACAGCATTTGAGCTGTCACCAGAAAACGTTGGTTTCGAATCCCGATCACTGCTGAGGGACAATCTTTATTCAATTAAGAATTTAAGTTGTATACTCTTTAGACTTTTAAATTTAAACAGTGTATTACAGCATGTTAATCATTAAACATTAAAAAGGTGGTATATTTTATAAAAGCAAGATTGTTCTGTTGGACAAAAGTAAACAACCTACCACCTTTATCATAAATATTTTAATTATGCAGGAATATTTTATGCATCAAAATCTTTACCGAAGATATTACTAATAGTATTAATAATGAATGACCTTGGACAAGCAGTAAGCTCAAAGTTTACCCTGGTCCACATCATTTGTAACTGTCTTTGTAAACGAAAAGAGTTTATTTTTTCATTGACAAAAAGTAACACCAAAGCATTTAGTTGATCCGATCACGCATTCGTTTCCAATCATACAAAGTAATTCTTGAGAATCTCCGATTCACCATGCCTTTCACATACTCATAAACGATATTAATTTAGGAACATAAACATATTACTGTATGTAAACTGTACTGTATATTGCTGGTCTTGGTAGTTTAAAGAAAAAATACACACCAATATTCCATTTCTCCCTAAACATTTTAAGCATCAGTCTTACATGTTGTTATTTGGCAAACGTTTTAACGTGCTCCTTCTGACCATATTAGGATTATATACTTTGTGAAAAGTGATAGTCTTTTAACCTTTTCTGTGAATTCGCTTGTTATCTAACAAATGCATTCTTTTAGAATTTGATCAACAGGGAATATAATATGGAATTGCGTATCTTAACAAATTAATAACGATATAATTATATTCATGTACTGTCTGGCGGAATAAACTGAAGAGGTTAGTTAATGCGACACGGAATTATTAAGAATTATCACCTCTTTTTACACTTGAGAACAAATGAGAACGTTACACTCAGTGGGCGGTGCATTGTTATCTCAATCACCTGCTAATTCGTTTTACACCACTGGATGACAGGAGAATGTGACTGTACAGTATCTGTACAGAATATGTGTTTCAATCAATACAGTAATTAATTAAAATCGCAATCGCGTGTTTAATTAAATGCCTTTTTTGATTCACAATCTGAAAATGAAAACCGCGGTAAAGTCACCTTGAATTAAAAAAAAACGATTTTGGCACACCTGTAGCATTTTCATGAAACCACCTAGAGTTGTGAGAACACTTGCTTTGTGTATAAAGTACATTGTGAATGTTTTCACAGCCTTCACTTTGTCATTTTATGCCATTTTTTTGACCACGCACGAATATTCCTATGTCCATATCTTTGCAAGGGAATCAGTGCGAATTTTAATACTAATTAAATGACCGTGGGCACTTTCCACCCCCTCTACATTCTCAGAGTAGAACAGACTAACCTCCTAATGAAAGACGGTCCACCCCCTCCCCCCACGGACAGGAAAATTGCCCACAGGCATTTAAACTTAATATGGTCAGTAACAGTAAACAGTAACATGGTCAGAAGGAGCACGTACAAACATTTCCGAAATAACCACATGTAAGACTCTGATGCTTAAAATGTTTAGGGAAAAAGTGGAATACTGGTGTGTATTTTTTCTTTAAACTACGAATACCAGCCATATACAGTCTGTAACGTAGGGATTTCTATATGTCTTTATTTAGTGGTTACATTAGTGACAAAGGCTAAACTTTTAACTTCAGTAATGTGTACGCCGTATGGCATACATGTTTGTTTTGGGTTTTGCTTGTTCACATATCTCCCCTTTTTATAAAACGACATGGTTGAAAACTGTTCCAGAGCCACTGTTGTTTCATCAGTGAAAAGTACATCATGAAATGCCTCTCCCTGTTCAATCCACTGGAAAAACGAAAAGAAGCATAAAGCGTCTGATGGTCATAAACGATATTCATTTAGGAACAGCATCAGAGATATGTTTTTAACAGCACTGCATCGGAGAAAATACCATAGTGTGGTTTTTTTTTTACTCCCTGGCGAAAACTGGCTTCCATAAAAATCGGAATGGCTCAGAGATTAAATAAAACTTCACTCGCACCAAACAAATTTATATTTCTAAATATCACAACATGATCGAATTTAAGTCATTTTAATAACAATGAATAGTCACCTATGCGTTACAATATAAACATTTATATTGATTTAATTCGCATTTAAATTGCCTTTATTTAAAACCCATAAATAAAGCTGATACTGTTTAGACTTTTAATTATTTAAAACTATATTACAGCAGCACAATGCACAATGCAACGTAAATCGCTATCTTTGTCTTCTGTGTAATAATGTTCACCTCTCTGTCCAGCAAATTAACAATTGTAATAATAATTAACTTTATTGTATATGGCACCTTTAAAGGTGGCTCCTCAAAGCGCTTTACAGGTTAAAAACAATAACAACAATACTGTTAGGCTGGGCAAACAATTTTTTTTTAAGAAATACAAAATGAGATATAATGATGTGTTCCGGCTTAGACATTAACAAAGAGCATAACACGTGGGTGGCGTAGTGGTCGGCTCTGGTTTTCCCATCTACTGTATAACGATGCACTGCAAATACAACCCCACTCTCTGCGGGAGTGCTGGCTGTGACGAATTAAACCGGTTTCACAGGTATTTTCAAAGTAGAAGGGGCCGAGATTTCCAGCGAAAGACACCTCCCTCTCCAAAGCCAAGAAAGTTCAGTACTTACTAGTTAAGAAAGCTAGGCTCCTCAATGAAATCGCTTTAACATGCTAATGCGTTGGTGTAACAGTCCGGGTGTGGCAAGCTTATAATGTCAACTCGATTACGGCGAAAGGAACCCTTCTTTCATTGGAAGACAATGAACATATTCTAGCCCTAAATGAACTAATAGCAAACATGGTTTACATAAAAGACATTTTTCCAAGAAAGTTTAGTCTTTGTCATTAATGAAATCACTAAACAAAGACATAAATATAGAAACTTTAAGATTTTTAAAATACACGACTTTGCTAAAATTTATTTAAAAATAAAAACGATTACAAATGCCAGCGGAGAAAGAGAACAGGGGAGCGATGTTGGTTTTGCATAAGGGGCGGGGCTATGGAAATGAGGTCTGTTTGGGAATGTGGAGTTACATGTTCTGGCTGTTTGTGAATTATCGTCGTTGGGTATGGAGTGTTGAGGTTTTCTGTCGGTCATTTTGGCCAGCCAATCACTTACTGCTGTGCCCTGGAGTGGCTTGTGGGTAGTTTACCGTACCGCAGGTTTGTACAGATGCAGCCATTCAAAATGCGCGGTTAAAAGCCGTGGTACAGTAACCTACCCACAAGCCACCGCAGGGCACCGGAGGGCACCGCGGTAAGTGATTGGCTGGCCAAAATAACTGACAGGGGCACTCGTGGTGCATTGGTTGGTAGTGCAAAGATTTAATCATTTAATGTCTTTACTGTGCACATTTTAATCCGCTAGATTTGAATATTTATATGGATTTTACCACTAAAGGGAAATTTTAGTAGCTGAGCATAAAAAGAAGAGGAGCATAACGCATCTGAAGGTCATAAACGATATTAATTTAGGAACATAAACATTACTGTATGTATGTAAACTGTACTGTGTATGGCTGGTCTTGGTAGTTTAATGAAGAAATACACACCAGTCTTCCATTTCTCCCTAAACATTTTAAGCATGAAAGTTTTATGAAACGGTACCCAAATATGCGATTGCTGTATAAAATGAATTTTAATTTTAAAAAATTATTTAACACGAACATTAAGCTGTTTACATCTTCCGCCTGAGAACAGTCACCCGTTGCTACCCAACGCAGAAACACAGCCACTAACTAGCAAAGAAAGGACATTAGCTACCCAATATGATAAAGAAATAAATGATTATTTTGTTTATTTCTTTTGCAGATTTATTTGAATATTTCCATCGATTGTACAAGCACTTGGAAACTGTCCAATCCCTAGTTCATCAGGCATTTTACCGGTCTGGCGCCGGTCTGTGTCTTCCAGGATATAATGCCAGCGAACTCTTGTTTTTATGTCCACTATAACAGACAATCTCCTTTGCTTTTAACCGAGCGTTTAATAATTTCCTAAAATGAAAATGATTTACTTTATTTCCCTTACGGGGTCAATAAAAGTATCTATCATCTGTCTAAACTATGGGACAGAATTCTGGGGTCTCCCCATACCAGAGATTATGGTAGGGCTTCAGAATGGTGATTGGCTGACACCATCTGACACCCCTCTGATTGGAGAAAAAAGACGTGCTGGTTTGCTATACAAACTGTACCAGGAAGAGCATTTTTTTCTATTCAAATTGTGTATTTTAAAATTTTAAGAAGTAAAAACCTTACAGCGTACACAGATTTCTAAACTGATCAGGATCGTTATCTTTGTCTTATGCATAATAATGTTCACTGCTCTGTCCAGCAAATTAATAATAAACTTTATTTTATATAGCGTTTTAAACGAATAAGTAATTAGATTGCTCATAAACCTAATCACTTGCTTTTTCTTTTTATTTAGGCTCAGATTTTAACTATAGATTGTATTATTAATAACCATAATAACAACCAACCAACAAAAACAACCATATATACATAATACCAACAAAAAACATAGTTAACAACCACAATACAAAATCAAATATATCAAACCATTTTACTCTGGCAAAGTCCTCCAATTATCATAATCCCGCCCCTTATGCAACACCAAACCTTCCTCCCATCCCAGTTTATCCTCTTTATCATAAACAAAATCCACCTCAATTTTCAACATAAAGCATTCCACAAAATCAATACCTCAACACTCCATACTCAACAACGATAATTCACAAACAGCCAGAACATGTAACTACACATTCCCAAACAGACCTATTTTCCATAGCCTCGCCCCTTATGCAAAACCAACATCCCTCCCCTGTTCTCTCTCTCCCCTGGCGGTTGTAATTGTTTTTATTTTCAAATAAATTTTAGCAAAGTCATGTATTTTAAAAATCTTATGATTTTTATATTTATGTCTTTATTTAGTGGTTTAATTAGTGACAAAGGCTAAACTTTCTTGGAAAAATGTCTTTTATGTAAACCATGTTTGCTATTAATTCATTCAGGGCTAAAATATGTTCATTGTCTTCTAATGAAAGAAGGGTTCCTTTCGCCGGGTTGAAATTAGAAGCTTGCCACGCCCGGACTGTTACACCAAGGTATTAGCATGTTAAAGCGATTTCATTGAGGAGCCTAGCCTTTAACTAGTAAGTACTGTACTTACTGGGTTTTTGAGGGGGGGGAGGTGTCTTTCGCTGGAAATCTCGCCTCCTTCTACTTTGAAAATACCCGTGAAACCGGTTCAATTCGTCACAGCCAGCACTCCTGCAGAGAGGGGGGTTGTACTTGCAGTGTATACAGTACACGCGTTATGCTCTTCGTTAATGTCTAAGCCGGAACATATCATTATATCTCATTTTGTATTTCTTAAAAAAAAATCATTTTCCCAGCCTAACAGTATTGTTTTTAACGTGTAAAGCGCTTTGAGGAGCCACCTTTAAAGGCGCCATATACAATAAAGTTCATTATTATTACTATTGTAAATATGCTGGACAGAGAGGTGAACATTATTACACAGAAGACAAAGATAGCGATTTACGTTGCATTGTGTATCGTGCTGCTTTAATACAGTTTTAAATAATTAAAAGTCTAAACAGTATCAGCTTTATTTATGGGTTTTAAATAAAGGTGATTTAAACACGATTTAAATCAATATAAATGTTTATATTGTAACGCATAGGTGACTATTCATTGTTATTAAAATGACTTAAATTCGATCATGTTGTGATATTTAGAAATATACATTTGTTTGGTGCGAGTGAACTTTTATTTAATCTCTGAGCCATACTGATTCTTCTGGAAGCCAGTTTCCGCCAGGGAGTAAAAAAAACAACAACACTATGGTATTCTCTCCAATGCAGTGCTGTTAAAAACATACCTCTGATGCTGCTCCTAAATGAATATCGTTTATGACCATCAGGAGCTTTATGCTCCTTTTCTTTTTTCCAGTGGATTGAACAGGGAGAGGCATTTCATGATGTACTTTTCACTGATGAAACAACAGTGGCTCTGGAACAGTTTTCAACCATGTCATTTTATAAAAAGGGGAGATACCCAGTGGGCAAAAGACGTATAATATACGTCTATTAAACGCATAACTTAGACGTCTAAATGTGGTCTACAATTCGTCTAGAATGAAATTCTAATATACGTCTAAAGTTATACGTCAATTATACGTCTATGTTTAGACGTTCATTATACATAAATGGTTGGAGTTCTATTATACGGATACATTTAGAGGACTATTATACATATATGGTTGGAGTTCCGGATAACTTTAGAGGACTATTATACGTATATGTTTAGAGGTCTATTATACGGATAACTTTAGACGTCTATTATACGTATATGGTTAGAGGTCTATTATACGGATAACTTTAGACGTCTATTATACGTATATGGTTAGAGGTCTATTATACGGATAACTTTAGAGGTCTATTATACGTATATGGGTAGAGGTCTATTATACGGATAACTTTAGAGGTCTATTATACGTATATGGGTAGAGGTCTATTATACATCAAAGATGGGTTTTATAGGTGTAGAAACAAGTAAACCAAGCCAATGATTTGGTTTAGAAATTTATTCTGAAAATACACATTCACACCTGAAAAATTAAATTATACATTGTATGCAATCAATCAACAATCAACATATGGGCAATAATCATAAAAAAACACAACTAGTCTTAAACTTCAGCTACAAATTCTGGTAACATCAATATACAGTATAGTAATGACAAACACAAACTAATTACATTAACACACTATCTAACTCAAAACCACATTTTGATTCAAATATAAATTTTAAAATGTACAACTTTATTTATTTATCCAAATTCTTTTCAGTGTCCAGATCTCCTGGCCCCCTGCCTTGCATATGCATTCTTCAAGTAACGCATTGCGTGCTCCTTTATATCTTTTTCTTTCGATGTAGGGTGGGACTTCAGCACCGCAGCTAGGAGAAAATTATATAATATTACTACTCGAATAAATGATGGTTAATATCTTCTTGAGTATAATCTCAAAAATGAACCATTAAGGTTTACTAAGCTCAAAGCGGAAATAAACGGATAAAATGTGGCTTGCATCACAGCAATTGAGCAATAAAGTCTGTCCTAATTAAAGAGTACCCAAAGTTTGAAAGTACAACATAGAATAGGAGTACCTTTAATTACTCTATAAAGATTTGTGTCTCCCAGGCCTCTCTTTTGTTGTTTATCTTTTCGGTTTGTGCCAGCGAAGTTGTATTCTGTCATCAGTTCATTTGTCATAAGTCTGAAAACCAAATTTTCACTGAGTTTAGACATTTTTTCAAGTGAGTTTCCACTCAACATTTATTTTTACTCAAATATTTAGGATCAAATGTAGTACTGTAATCCTTATATTTTAAAAGACAATTTTGCAGTTTTACACCTTGCACATTCAGTGGTTAACACATAGGTATCTATAAGCTCAATTCTGTGGATATGTTAATTTGATCGAAGTAAAAATTTAATGTAAAAACATTTTAAAAAAATCAATAAGCAATACCTTGACAAGACTGTGAAAACACTCTCTCTGACATTACTGCCGCCTACTCTCTGAAGTTGGTTTATCTGGAAATAATATTATATTAGAAATAATATCAGAAGCTATTTTTACTACTAGATCTTCATTAATCAACTAATCAGACATACCCATTTACACATTCATGGAACAAACACATTTTCACGTATTAACTGCACTTTTTTGCAGTATTATCTCAGTCTAAAAATACAAAGTGACCATTTTTCAAAGTAAAAAAAAATTGTAGTAACTTTTTAGAACATGAAAACACGTTATTTTGCCATTAAAGGATAAGCAAGATTATACATTATAAACTAAAAATATGAACTTATGCCAGAGATGGATCATATTAATCAAATGTAGGCTATAAAATTATGACCCATCTGAAACCTTGAATATTGGTAGTGAATATTTTCTACACCACAGTGAGAATATAATATCATACCAGCAGGTTTTGATTGTCCATGCTGTCAAGTGCTTGCTCATATGCACAGAACTCTTCCATTGTGGTCAGCCTCCTGATGTGGAATTGGGAGTCCACCGGTTCCGTGGACCTACCCAAACGCCTCAATTCATCCCTCATCTCTATCAGGAGGCCCAATACCCGCTTCTGAAACTCTGAAATAATTTACATTTTATGTCAGCATTTAAAAGGAATTGGGTTAGGATTTTCTTACACTTTTGTCACATTAGCATTACTGTAGTGTTGCTAATGTGCTACATGCAATTTATAATCTTAAAAATAAAAAATTCCCACATCTGTAGTTCATTTTAACTGTACTTACTTCCTTCTGAAAGAGGATATTTCTCTCTTTTCTCTTCTGGTCTGGACATGGTCTTCTGCCTGGGAGACTCTGAAAAGAATTCAGTTATGGAAAACATTTACTTTATCACATAACTTAATATTTCAATTTAGTCATTTAGTTTGTCAAAGAACTTCATCTCAATTTCATAGAATAATTAGATGTAGGCAAAAAATGTAGTAATACCTTCAGGAATGTTGAAGCCAGAACTCGGCACCGTTTTTTTCCTTGGGGAGGTTCTCACCTTTGATGGTTGGGCTTCAATAACATAAAAAATGGTGTTAACTTGTCTTTAAATATGATTGATGATGGTTATCTTCTGAGTACATTAAGAAAACATTTTAACTTTAATTCCAATAACCTACCTTTAAACGTACTTGAACAGCTGAGTGAGCTCTGGGAGACACTCTTCCTAGGAGAGAATCTCAGTTTGGGGGGTGGCACTGGCAGCTTCGGTGGCTTCTTCTTTTCTAAACAGAAAAAATATGGCAGTAAAATATTTCATATCAAATTTAATTATTTAATCAACTTTATCTGTAACTTTTTACAATGAATTTATTTCCTTTATTTTGTGAACTTTGAAGGGAGAGAAACTGACTTACTTGGAGTAGTAGCATCAGAATCAAAGTCTGTAATATAATAGAAAATGTTCATATTTCAATATAATACTGAAAATTAGTTTAACATAGAATAAGCTAACCAAAATTTTTAGCAATTTCCATTATCAACAAATCTGATAAGATTTTTAACATTTTCAGACAGAACACCTTTCAAAATGACTTATTTTAAAGAGTTGTAAAAAAAATCAATAACAAGGTACAAGCTAAATGAGGCATCAGTTGATATTAAGAACTGTTTAAAAATATAGCTATTGAGATTGAGATTGTTACTTTTACATACCATCAACGTAATCGGAGAACACCCGCTTCTTACTTTTGCGTTTTGGATTGGGTGTCTCATCCTCGTCTTCAGCATCCGTAACAGAGGTGGTTAAATCAAAGTGATCACACTCTGATTTCTTGTCTACAAATAATTATATTTACATTACATATGATCAAATATGAAAAGGGTATTGTTGCACTAATACATGTACATAGACAGTTACTGTAAATATTCAATCGGAATTTATAATAATTAACAGGAATTTGCTCTTATTTTCAAAGAAAGCTATACCTGATGTATGTTTAACTTTAATGAGCTTGAAGGTAACCCAAGTATCTTTATTAGGGTTGGCCTTCTCTTTGTATAGTTTTGTGGCCTGCTTTGGATCATTCGGCCACCACACATACTCTCTTCGGGCATCCACCCAGTTTGAGGGCAAGACTCCCTCAACCTCCCCCTCCTGCTCTATCCAAACTGCACGTGTCCACATCACCTGAAACAGACATACACATTTTAATTTTGAGTCTTAATTCAGATTGTGGTGCTGATTACTAAACTTATGTTCGCTTATAATGATTATACTCAATAAAAACACATAATTCAATAATAAACATTCTGCTTTATTTATACATTTGTAGTTAGATGGTATTCACTACATGCAATTCCTCACAAACATTAAAATTTAAACTTCACCATGAGAAAAGAGCAGACTGAAGCATCCTGTGTGAATCAAAGTTGCAACTTCTTCATGGAACAGGATTATGTTCTATGCCATGAAGAAGAGGGAAAAGGACATAACCAGCACCATATGGGAGACACACTACTTTTCTGTGCAACTCTTTTACAGAGAGGAATTTCTCCCTTGCATGCACCTCCAGACTATTAACATATACAATATTAAGCAGTTTTGACTCACATGGTTCAGTGAAGAAGTTACAAGTCTGAGTTTGTCGTACAACATCACATAGAAGACTTCTGTCTGCTCTTTTCTCCTTCACAAATGCAAAGTCCTCATTATCCAACAGGAAACAACAGTCTTTTTGTCTTGACGAAATATACATCCGTGAACCAGATGCTTCACAGTTGCTCTGAACTCTTTCCTTCTCCTTCATTCTCTTTACTACTTGAGCTATAGGGTTATGACTGTTCCGCACTAGTTTCTTCAAGGACTGTAAAAAGTTTTCAAATGGGAATGCAGATACATAATTTAAGGAACAATTAAATTGTACCACATCCTGATGTAGATGTCTCAAACTGTGCACATTATATACAACAAATGTTGGTCCATACAAATGCTGAGCATTGTCAACAAAGGTATCAAGCAGTTTTTGGGCATAGTTGAGATAGGCATTTCTCTTTCTTTCGTCCGAGTCCAACATAATGGAAAGAGCAACTGTTAGCATCAGAAAATGGGTGTATAGTTCCTTTGATACAACATTACGAAGCACAATGGGGCCTGTATACAAAAGGAACTGGCGGAACTCTGTAGCCTTCCATCTGTCAAGCTCTGAGAGGGATCTTGGCTGTCTAGCAAATTCCCCAGGCATCTTTCCGCTAAGAATTTCCAAATTATCAGAAATTTCTTTCCTCTGCCTGACAGACAGTCGACATTTAGGTGGTCCTTGCTTTAAGAAAATAAGAATTCTCTTGCCAACACCAAGACAAGCTAGATGCATGTAGTCAAGGGAGAATTGGCTTATGCACCCAATTCCAGCAGCAGCTAAGGGAGAAAGTCTTTGTTGGTGTTCCTTGTACTCAAAGTTCTTGAATTGTTCATCTGTACGATCATTACATGCCTCATCCCCTGTGAAAACAACTCTTCCCTCCCAGCTCCCTTTAATTTTACATCTTTCGCAGCCAAAGTACGAATTGTGTCCTTTGCAGCATTTCAGATATGAGCGTGCAGGGGCATCACATATAAAAGCCTTCACAGTAACATTAAATACTCTATCTTCAAAGTGAATGCCATTATTGGTGAGTAACTTTAACTCCTCTAAAAAGTCACTCACATAATCATCAACTGATTCAGGTTTGGACCCTCCACAAAATAATGCTACAATGAAAGGCTGGAATTGGTGAAAAGAGCACAAAATAGGCCAAAATTGCACAGATGTAGATTTGAAGAGAGGAACTCCATCAACATTGATACACAGGTCTACAGAATGCATGCCTTCTTGGAATGTTTTAGAAGAAGATATGTTTTTCAGGATTCCTTTCTTTAATCCAAAGTAAATGTACTGACCGCCGCATTTATCACTGATTTGCACTTTATTAGGTGTTTGAAGGAGAGTCCTGCAATCCTTTGGAAGCTTGTGCCCCTGACGTCTCAATATCTCCAATAAATCATTGAAACACTGTCTTTTACAACCATGCTTTGCAGACCAAGCTACAAGTTCGGTAGATAGATTTGGCCTTGCTGGGTCAGTCTGTGCCTCATCTACAAGGTCAGTAGATTCAGGACTGGGGTCAGTTACATCAGATTCATCAGAGTCAGAAATGTCAACCTCATTCAAGATTTCTTCTTCAGAAGTAATAACTTCTTCAGTGTACCCATAGTCATTTGAATCCTGGTGTGTAATGTCATCACTGACACAAGCACCCATATCACAAGAGGACTGTTCCACATTCTCGTCCGTGGTGTCATCTATGTGAAAACTGTCATCTTGATCATCACTGCTGGATTCTGCAAGAGCATTTAGCTCTGCACGTCGCTTCCTCCATCGGGATAAATAGTGCTTTGACATAAAGTCTGATTTGGTGTGCCCCCTGCGTGCTGATGTGCACCTACAGATAATTGTAACACATGCAAATAAACAGTAAATAAACAGTGACTGTTGTATGTAAGGTACTATAAGGACGATGTAATATAAAAGGAAATGGTATCAACTTTTCTTAAGAAAATAAAAATAGAAATTGTCATTCAAAGAAATCAACATATAATTACATTTTTTTTCAGGCAGGTGGCAAGACCCCCTCGCGAAACTCCTGTATGCAAAGCTGTGTAAATAAATTACATACAGCACTGTTGCATGTTTTAGACCATACCGTATGCTCGGTAATTTCCCGCCATTCCTGTCATCAGTTTTATTTTTGGTATTTTAACAGAGATTTTCTACCGTTTACATTTATATAATCTAATTTGATTAAGAGAACAAAATGACTGCGATAAAAATGTTAACTTCAAAAGGGTGAGTAAGAAAGGTCACACTACGCAGGTATTTCCCGTATATCATTGCCTAGTTAAATTTAGAACAATAACATTATTTCAGAAATCACACAGAAAGGAGTATAACTCCGCGATTATTTTTTCCCATAAAAACATATCGTTATTCCTTAAAGTTGTCTTGCTGAGGCAATTCTAATTTCTAAGAATATCCATATATTTTTAGGAGAATCAGAGAAAATTATCATCACATACTTCACAAATCCATGGGGTACTATAACATTAAGGGTTGTTTAGCATTGACGTTGTTAATGGTACATGTTACGTACTTATTTTCAATGACCTGCTGAACATGTGCTGTTTTTTCTGATTCTCAAATTAGAGAAACGGCAAAACGATTTTGTGTAATCTTCCCCTTCACACTATTTTTATGTGCCATTTTTTGCTTATTAACATACTTTTTTAATCAAAATAATATTAAGTAAGATCTGTATGTATTCAGATAGTATTATTATTATTATTATTTATACTTACTCGTCAAAAGAGGATCACTGCGATATTCGCGGACTTCTTCTACGATTGAAAAACGTGGCCAAAATGGCGACCAACGAATACTAGCAATGCATTGTGGTATATAACCGGAAATTATGCTGGGTTAGATATTTTCTCAACGTATGCGTTTATTAATGTTGTCGATATTATGGTTGAAATTTAAAATTGATAATACATCGCGGCTATGTGCCCCCTGCTATGTGCTGATGTGCAATTTTAACGCATACAGTTAGTAAGGATCGGTCACTGTTATTATATACAGTATAATGACATTATGGAAAAGGATTGGGAACAGGCCTGGCGTCACGGGGGGAGGAGTGTCGTCCCTTCAGTTTTGGGCAAAAGGATTTACTTAACTTAATTTGCGCCATAAAAAAATAGTTGTACTTTGTCAATGGTCAGACAACACTAAATGACACGAACAGTCACTCAGTCTGTTTGATGGGCAGGAGGGCTATCCGTCCAGGAACTGCACATATCAGTGTCGTTATTGAGTGTCAACATTACGATCCTGTTTGCTCAGGTGGACCGATTCCTTGCAGTAGTTTATCATTATACTTAAAATCGTTATATAACTAGGACTAGTTATAGCAGTCTGTGCTTTCTGTTGGTTTTACAACATTTTTTTCTTAACGATTCAGAACGTCCATGTAGCTGCAAAAATGAACGCTGGTACTTTTCGCTCCAGGCAATACAAACCGTGAGAGTGACGAAAAATGTGAAACTGAACTTCATCACAAATACCAGATTGCTAGTCGTTATCTTCTATCATGAAGCACTAATCAATGGCATAGCTGCGAGATTTCATTTGGGTAGCTGCACCGTACAGCTCCGTTTCAACCGAAATATCACTCCCCCCTCAGAATTTCAGACGCCCCCCTACAGCTTTTTCCCCGGGCACCGCGCACTGATGGGGGACGGGGTGTCCAGGAAATGGTATCAACTTTTGTCAAGAAAATAAAAATAGAAACTCTATAGGCACTCAAACATTTTACTGTTTTTTTTTCAGGCAGGTGGCAAGACCCCCTTAGCAAAACCCTTGTATGCCAAGCTGTGGGCATTGATTCGTCGAATATACGTATATTTACGGCGAAATTACGTCTATACGTATATATACGTCGCCTCGACGTATAATCAACGTCGAATTGCAACCGTAAAATCGACGACATGAATAAACGCATATATAACGTCGAAAACACATCTAACACAGTGCCTGAGGCTTTTTACTGTATGTATCGTGTGTGCCGCAACTAGGATTATACGGCACTCTGCACAGTGCACGAAGTAAATTATTTTCGCAGTAATTAATTTACACGTGTATAATAAATATAGTAAATATAATACATTAATTACTGCGAAAATAATTTACTTCGTGCACTGTGCAGAGTGCCGTATAATCCTAGTTGCGGCACACACGATACATACAGTAAGCCTCAGGCACTGTGTTAGATGTGTTTTCGACGTTATATATGCGTTTATTCATGTCGTCAATTTTACGGTTGCAATTCGACGTTGATTATACGTCGAGGCGACGTATATATACGTATAGACGTAATTTCGCCGTAAATATACGTATATTCGACGAATCAATGCCCACTGGGTATGTACACGTTACTGAAGCTAAATGTTTAGCCTTTGTCACTAATGTAACCACTAAATAAAGACATATAGAAATCCCTACGTTACAGACTGTATATGGCTGGTATTGGTAGTTTAAAGAAAAAATACACACCAGTATTCCACTTCCTCCCTAAACATTTTAAGCATCAGAGTCTTACATGTGGTTATTTCGGAAACGTTTGTACGTGCTCCTTCTGACCATGTTACTGTTTACTGTTACTGACCATATTAAGTTTAAGTGCCTGTGGGCACTTTTCCTGTCCGTGGGGGGTGGACCGTCTTTCATTAGAAGGTTAGTCTGTTCTACTCTGAGAATGTAAACGGGGTGGATAGTGCCCACAGTCATTTAATTAGTATTAAAATTCGCACTGATTCCCTTGTGAAGATACGGACATAGGAATATTCGTGCGTGGTCAAAAATGGCATGAAAACGACAAAGTGAAGGCTGTGAAAACATTCACAATGTACAGCTTTTTAGTACAGATTACACTTTTCTAAAATGTATTTAAAAAATAAAAACGATTACAATCTAATCTTTCCACGTTTGATCCCAAAATAAATCTAAACGGGGAGAAAGCTATGCTGAAAGTTTATTAAGATACTTAGAAGACAAAGATATCAATTTATGTTGCATTTGTCTGATTGTGAATCAAAAAACACATATATTTAAACCCGCATTTGCGATTTAAATCAAAACGTTATTTAAATCAATATAAATGTTTAAATTGTAATGCCTAGGTGACTATTCATTGTTATTAAAATGACTTAAATTCGATCATGTTGTGATATTTAGAAATATACATTTGTTTGGTCCGAGTGAGGTTTTATTTAATCTCTGACTCAGTGATGGCCTGGCATGGTGAGGTGCGCTGGCAGCTATGTGGCGTTACGCAGTGGTGCCCTGGCAGCTGTATGATGCAGTGGTGGCCTTGCACGGTGAGGTGCGCTTGCAGCTATGTGACGCAGTGGTGGCCTGGCATGGTGAGGTGCGCTGGCAGCTGTGTGATGCAGTGGTGGTCGGGTATGTAGAGGTGCACTGGCAGCTGTGTGTT
Source organism: Lepisosteus oculatus (assembly GCF_040954835.1). NCBI lineage: Eukaryota > Metazoa > Chordata > Actinopteri > Semionotiformes > Lepisosteidae > Lepisosteus > Lepisosteus oculatus. Next base: position 38,541,616 of record NC_090696.1, on the reverse strand, counting down.
GTGTCGCTGTGGTGGCCTGGCACGGTGAGGTGCGCTGGCAGCTGTGTGATGCAGTGGTGGCCTGGCATGGTGAGGTGCGCTGACAGCTGTGTGGTGTGACGCAGTGGTGGCCTGGTACGGTGAGGTGCGCTGGCAGCTGTGTGGTGTGACGCAGTGGTGGCCTGGCACGGTGAAGTGCGCTGACAGCTGTGTGGTGTGACGCAGTGGTGGCCTGGCACGGTGAAGTGCACTGGCAGCTGTGTGGTGTGACACTGTGGTGGCCTGGCATGGTGAGGTGCGCTGGCAGCTATGTGGTGTTACGCAGTGGTGGCCTGACACGGTAAGGTGCCCTGGCAACTGTATGATGCAGTGGTGGCCTGGCACGGTGAGATGCGCTGGCAGCTGTGTGATGCAGTGGTGGTCGGGTATGTAGAGGTGCACTGGCAGCTGTGTGTTGTGACGCAGTGGTGGCCTGGCCCGGTGAGGTGCGCTGGCATAGAATGAATATATTCATGTGCATCCAACACACAGTTCAACACTAGCAACTACACAAAATCTAAAATATGAGCTCTACTTGCCACTTACAATACCAACAGTACCAGCTAACTTTAGTAGTGACGTTTTCATGGATCTTTTTAACAATAAAATTTACAACATCAGACTTCAGACACAATTAAACAGGCCTCAAAAAAGTCTGGTACAAACATTTTCAGCATGGTGAAACATGGTGAACATTTCCACCACTGCGTCACACCACACAGCTGCCAGCGCACCTCACCGTGCCAGGCCACCACTGCATCACCCAGCTGCCAGCACACCTCACCGTGCCAGGCCACCACAGCGTCACACCACACAGCTGTCAGCGCAACTCACCATGCCCGGCCACCACTGCATCACACAGCTGCCAGCGCACCTCACCGTGCCAGGCCACCACAGCGTCACACCACACAGCTGCCAGTGCACCTCTACATACCCGACCACCACTGCATCACACAGCTGCCAGCGCACCTCACCGTGCCAGCCACCACAGCGTCACACCACACAGCTGCCAGCGCACCTCACCGTGCCAGGCCACCACTGCATCACACAGCTGCCAGCGCACCTCAGCGTGCCAGGCCACCACTGCGTCACAACACACAGCTGCCAGTGCACCTCTACATACCTGACCACCACTGCATCACACAGCTGCCAGCGCACCTCACCGTGCCAGGCCACCACTGCATCACACAGCTGCCAGGGCACCTCACCGTGCCAGGCCACCACTGCGTCACATAGCTGCAAGCGCACCTCACCGTGCCAGGCCACCACTGCATCATACAGCTGCCAGGGCATCTCACAGTGTCAGGCCACCACTGCGTCACACATATTTCAGCGCCATATATTTCATGGATATTATGGAATATAATGGATGGATATCTTAGTTATCTTTCTAGTTCACAGGTTTGCATGCATAATTTAATTTTGAAAGCCACTGAGACATCAGGTACTACTGTTGTATTTATGAAAAAGAAACAAAACAAAAAACATACTAATAACTGTGCCATCCTACTCCTTAGTTAATACATTTTATTATTCATAAACAGTTAACATTGTTAGCAAAATATTTTGAATTATATTTAACCCTATTTTTTCTTTAGTTTTGTATTTAACTTATTATATGATAGTCAGACTTAATGTATATTTGAACAATGAAAATATATTTTTACAAGATTTTACATTAAGCACTTACAATTCATATGGTTAATAATAGTAAACTGTAACATGCTGTAACAAGATCGGTTAAACTGCGAAGAAAATGCTTTCAGAGAAAATGTTTCAGGTGTGAAGAACATAGATCTCCAATGCAATTTCAACCAAACCTGTTCCCACACACCCTGCCCCCACTACCATTAGAATATACACAAACATTTTAGCGTTTCATTCTGAGCAGAAGACCCTCACACCTGAAGAGTGCTGGCTGTGACGAATTAAACCGGTTTTACAGGTTTCAATCACAGACCATGTGACATGGGAGTCAGGAAACTACAGTAACACACAACCAAAATCCGTAATATGGAAACAGAACCTGTGTAATTGTTGATAGATGATGTACTCGTAACATTTTTTCAAGACGAACTACAACATTTAAAAAATGACTTGTATCTACTTGATATCTCTAATCAATCCACGGGTCCCAGCACAAAACGAAACTAAAACGCATACCGTTTCGCGCTTCTTATTAGTTGCTCAAAAGTAATTTGACCGTATGAAATGCATAATATAAACCTAGAAACATATAGGTGAGCAGTACTTAAGCACTGTAGTATCGGTGTTAAGACATACCTCTCAAATACTGTAAATCAAGTTAAAAATATCTCAAGACCGATTCTGGTCGTAATGAAACCATGCAAGGGAGTTTTTATGTCCGTTGCAGTTCTTTTGCAACATGAATATAATTATATCGTTATTAATTTCTTGAGATACGCGATTCCATATTATATTCCCTTTTAATCAAATTCGAAAAGTATGCTTGTTGACTCCGGTATCACGTTAGTTAAAGACTTCGAAGCTTACAATGTTTAGGGAGAAATGGAATACTGGTGTGTATTTTTTTCTTTAAAGTACCGAGACCAGCCATATACTGTATGTTTTTGTTCCAAAATTAATATCATTTATGGCCTTCACACGCGTTACAGTATGCTCCTCTTCTTTTTATGCTCAGCTACTAAGATTTCCCTTCAGTGGTAAAATTAGATATGAATATTCAATACTTAAACGGGCACAGTTAAGACATTAAATATACATATACATACTGTATACAGTACAGTTTGCCTATGGTAATATGTTTATGTTATGCGATTAAAAAATAAATAAATAAAAATGAAAAGTCAATCACCAGCTGGATTCAAACACACAACCTGCCAGTTGGTAGTCACACACCAAGACCAGTAGGCTACAAGACAGCTCTCATGAACAGGCAGGCGAAACAGCCCTACACAGCCCTGTCGCAGTACACGGATATAATCATACCGTTATTAAATTCTTGAGATACGCGATTCCATATTATATTCCCTTTTAATCAAATTCTAAAAGTATGCTTGTTGACTCCGGTATCACGTTAGTTAAAGACTTCGAAGCTTACAATGTTTAGGGAGAAATGGAATACTGGTGTGTTTTTTTTTCTTTAAAGTGCCGATTCCTGGAACACCCCTCTGAAGTGGTTCCATAAAATCTGGTATACGGAAAATAAAGCGTTGATAAATACAAGTGTCTTTTAATACACTCTTTGCTGTGCTCTTGAGGATCCTTGTGATATTTTAACCTCTAGTTGAATGATAGGTGTCGCATTTTAAATCATTTTCGTAGTTAGAAATTATGAAACGCCCTGTTAAAAGCAAGGAAGTTTTTTATGCCCGTTGAAGTAAAACAAAATGCCTGACAAAGTATGGCTTGGACAGATTCCAAGTGCTTGTACAAATGTGCTAAAGAAATTATACTTTGAGTATACAGCTTGTCCAAAGTCATCCATTATTAATACTATTAGTAATATCTTCAGTAAAGGCTTTGATGCATAAATATTTCTGATAAAGGTAGGTTGTGTACTTTTGTCCAACTGAGCAATCTTGCTTTCATAAAATATACCAACATTTTAATGACTGATGATTAACATGCTGTAATACACAGTTCAAAATTAAAGGCTCAAATGCTGTACATGAGAGGTTAAGCTCCCCCTTGCGGTTTTACAAGGCGACGCCGGATAGTTAGTCACGTGACACACGTGAACTGCGTGATACCCCGGTGGGCGTGTCGCGGTATGCCGCGAAATACCTCACCCATTTTGAATGGCTGCATCTGTACCATGCATTTTGAATGGCTGCATCTGTACACATATTTGGGTAACAATATGTCACATAAAAAGCGAGTCTACTGTACTGTTATTTAACTGAAGTGGAGTAAGAATTAAGTGATAGCAAATGACATCCACATTTATTAAATAATCCTTTTATCATTTGTTCCTTACTATGTTATGATAAAATTGACAGAAAAGTCACCTTTTCAGTGTGATTTTCTGGTCACTGCATTTTGTGCTCTTACAACAAATTACCCCTAATTTGCCTATGTTTTGCTGATTCCACAGATCTGTCAGGTCTACAGAACATTTGAAATATGTATTAACCAGTCAAGTCAAGTTTCCCTTACAGCCCAGAGCTGATCCATCCATCCATTTTCTAACCTCTTTTTCCAATTCAGGGTCATGGAGCATCTTATCTGGCAAGCAATGGCATAAGGCAGGGTACACCCTGGATGGGAAGTCAGTCATTTGCAGGCCCAGTGGTGATAATAAATCCAAAATCCGATTGCCAAATATAGGCTTGCATTGCCATTCAGGAGCAGGAAATCCAAAGAATGCCAACTGTAAAGATCGCAAATGACAACCATGATAATGCTGTGATGTTTGTATGGTAATAATGGCCTACAGCTGTGCTCCAGATAGCAGTACATTTTGTCTTACTGGAAAATGCAGCTCATAAGGTTCCTTATGCTTATAACTATGCTGATGGCCTGTACATTTTTTTTTTTCTGAATCTATGAAAAAACACAAGGGGACAGTTGCATATTGTCTGAATAAATTCAGGGATACACTTGAAATCTTGCAGCAGTTACTGAATTGGGTTGCATTACTGTTATGATAATGGAGGTGTATTTTCTTAGGAAACAGTCACCATGTGCACTCATAATTCTTCCATTATCTGCTCTTTATGCTTATTCTACCAGTTTCTCTCTACAATGTTCAGAAAAGACTAATGAATGAAATATCAAGCTCTGTTCTGAAATATGATCTTCCATTTATTACTTTGGATAAAGAGATATCTTTTTAAATACTATATGCTTATTCCAAACACTCAATTTGTAAAGCATGCATGCGCCTTGTGTTTATACAATTTATATACTTTAAGGGATTAAAGGCACTTCAAGGCTGCAGTGAGCAGCAAAATAATTATTGTGCCAGAAGTGGTCAATGAAAAAGTTTTTGCATTCACATGTCCATGCCATAATATAATTAATCAAAATAATACAATATTTGTTAAACTCCAACTTTGCTGATTAGGAAGGGTACAGGCATGCTAGTTCACACTTTCAAAAACTACTGTCTTGACAAATTTATAGTTTTTGCTGATTTGCCTAATAAACTCAAATGTCTTCCTATTGTTCCAGATGCTTTTCCATTTTATTTGCACTAATCTGTCAGGAGACCCTGGTAATGAGGTGTTTACGTTGTGAGATTACATTGTGAGATTTCTCTTTGATTTAAGCCCACTGTAATTAAACCGTAATTTACAATTGTAATTGTAAAAAACAAAGTCAAATATTTGTAACTCTTAGTTTTGAGGGTCTAATAATATAAACCATTTAATTTAATAGATTAATCAACTAATACAACCTCAGTAGTTTTAGATCTTCATGCAATATAAAACTATGCCATCAACATACAAGTGAAAGTTAAGATAGTCTTGTCAAGTATCTTGTCAAGTATGGAAACATACCCAACAGCAATAGAAAAATATAATTATTACATTTTCAAAATTTGTAAAAACTCTTCAAATGTCTTTCTGTGACTGTTAATGTTGTATGGCTCTCTATAACATCGGCACACAGCAGTTTGTCAGCAATCATGTAGAGCTAATTCTAAGATGTTACTTAGTTCACCATTGCTTAGAAGCTCTTCTGATAGTTTAAGCATGTACTGAACAATAAATAAGCGAAATATGTCATGATTCATAACTTTAATTAGAATAATTATGTTTTGAAAGTGTACAGTAACCATATATACTGTACAGTATGTGCAACCATTAACCCCCTAATATGAATATGACCACTTATTATCTATAGCTACTTCATCCTAAGGAATATATATATATATGTTCTGAATGAAAACAATATTTAGAATAGTATGTGTTGCTTCAATTTAATTCAAATTAATTTGAATGTTTAAGTATACTATAATTTTCAAATTTCTTCAAAACCACTTTTCATGATACAACAATATGCTACATTTTTCAATACTTGAATATCGGGACAACTTGAATTGGACTTTTCTAGCTTTTTTACTAATGAAGAAAGTTTAAACTTGGATCTATGTCCTTGCTTTGACCTTACTGTCTGTTTGAGATAGAAGCATGAATGCTGAGGAGATTCTTTCAGACAGAACATTTGGAGGGAATGCTAAAGGATGCTGGCATTGAATTTGGTGAAACAGACACAGAAAATTGAATGTGTTTTCTCAAATTAACAAGGAGACACAAGAGGTCATATGTTTCATTTTAAAAGACAAAACTAAATCTTTTGTATTCGATTTATATATCTTTTCTAGAAAATGGCAGACCTCATAAAGATCTTAACTGAAACAAACTGGTATTTGCATAAATGTTTCATATGGTATTATGTCAGTCTAATGAATGTAACAGAATTGGAAAACCATTCCAGATTTTAAAGGCGGTTTTGGACAAAAAACTGAGATATAGTTCCTTTACTTTTAAAGTGTTCTGCACATTTTTTCTTTTAATTCACAAGATATATCGGGCAGAATAAATACAATCCCAATGTACTTGAACTGTACTTGTATTTCAATTTTTTGTTACAGTACTTTTCAGACAAATTAATGAATCCTGAAACAGTTGCTGTTTTTCAAGTTGGGACAAGCCATTTTGGCATAAGTAACACATTTTCCGTACAAATCAACAACTCAAGGAACTTAGAATCAATTGGAAGAGTAGAACTTAGCACCATCTAAATATAAATCCTGCTCAATGGTGAACAAATGATCCATAAAGACTACACTTAGTTGAGAGAATTGTGCATTAAAGAGAGTTTAATCTTTTGCTTTTGCTGGAAAACTATATGCAGCAAGGGCTTTCAGTAGTGACACGATGAATTATATCTATAACTGAAGAGTACCAATTGGTTTGGGGCAAGGAACTAAAGAGAAGTTAAAAATCAAGTGAACCAGAATCGAAGGGGTGGAGGATTAAAAAAAAACTGTCATGGAATACAGATAGTAGTGTCAAAAAAGGAAGTGACAAAAAATGTCAAAACACTGGATAATGTATTTCTAAATGCCAAAAAATAGATAAACACAACGTAAGCAATATAAGCTTAACATGCGATTGTGATGTAAATAAAATCCTAAAATTACGTCTGACAGAAAGTGATGGTACACAATACAACATCAGCAGACTATGTTTTAAAGTAAAAATGAAAAGAAAATGTATTTATTATTATATGAACTGATTATATATTCATAGGTTTCTAAAAGTGTATATAGTAAAATATTTAAAATGTTTTTCAAATTAAATGAATATCCAATCAGAAATGATTATATTTATTTTTTAAAAATGAGTTGAATGAAAGCAAGGCAAAAAGGGTGTTGGAAAATATAATTTAAAAAAATATATTAAATATTAAATTAACACCAAAAAAACAAAGGATGGCTTGTCTAAGAGGAGACAATTTGTAAGCATTTAAAAGGTAGATGTATAATACTGTATTTAAATATTTCACTCAGGTGTTTAGGATTAATTTACAACCTCAGGCTGAGGAAAGACGAAGTTATAGATTGAATGATATTAGAATACAAGAGTCTGAAGTGTTATGGGCTCTAGATGCATTTGTTGTCTTTTGTGTGCTAACAAAATGTTTCCAAGAATCACTGGGTAATTCCCATCCACAAAAAGGTGTTACCAATTTGTCTCATTTCTATTATATAGAGTTGCAGCCACTCAGAACACACTTTAACACTCATTGCTTTGTCAGATGCTTTGCAGTATGGTGTGGCGTTCTTTGGCTGTGTGATTCACTGGCCAAAGACCATCAATAGGTGGCACTTGTGATATGTTAGATGTTAGTGAAAAGATTGCTTCATTTAATCTGTTTCCCTACTGTAATTCTTTAAATCCATTTAATATGGAATATTAATAGGAAAGTATGTAACTAAAGTGAAATTGTGGTAGCTGAAAATAAAAAGAACAGAAGTACGACATCATAAACAATATTAATTTATAAATATTGTTATAAATGGGGGTTAACAAACGGTGAAAATAAAGATTTGACCAAGTGGTTTAGTTAATAAGTGAAATAATTATTCATAACCCCCAACTTGTAAGTGATTTTTAGTAATATACACAAGTGGCTGGTATAATTAGAAGCACGTGAATTCTTTCTTCTCTGACACTGGTTTGTTGAGAGGAGTAATAATTCAGGCACACTTCGTTAAACAAATATTTATTACAATGACAAGACACAAACTACACTACTCACAACAAAACATACAACACACAAGTTACTCTATGTACAGTATTTACAAACAAGGCATTTCAGAGGCCTAACATTCTGATCACCTAGAAAGCCCCAGACTGCTACTAAGCATTGAACTCTTAATAACCACACAAAAGATGAGCTTCCTTTTAACTAAATACAATGCAACCTGCAGTTAAATCTCTTCCTCTGCACCTCGGATGACATAAAATAAATGGGAGCCTACAGATGCAGCCATTCAAAGTGCGCAGTACACACACGTACACGATGACGCGCGGCACCGCGGTACATGATTGGTTGACCGACAGGGGCACTCGTGGTCCATTGGTCTGTCGTAGAAAGATTTACAGTAAACGTCTTACTGTGCCCATTGTAGTACTGAATATTTATATGGAATTTTACCACTGAAGGGAAATCTTAGTACCTGAGCATAAAAGGAATAGGAGCATACTGCAATGTGTGTGAAGGCCATAAATGATATTAATTTTGGAACTTAAACATACAGTATATGGCTGGTCTCGGTACTTTAAAGAAAACATACACACCAGTATTCCATTTCTCCCTAAACATTTTAAGCATCGAAGTCTTTAACTAACGTGATACCGGAGCCAACAAGCATACTTTTAGAATTTGATTAAAAGGGAATATAATATGGAATCGCTTATCTAAAGAAATTAATAACGATATAATTATATTCATGTTGCAAAAAAATTAAAGTAATATACAGTATGAATATATTTAATATAGTCGTCAAATGTACATTTGTTTTTAATATCTATAGCCAAATCTTCAATACTAATCAGGGTTTACCATCTGTTTAAGGTTTGTGAGATTAATTAAATGTATTAAGAATTTGTTATAATGTAAGTCTGTTCCAGCTCATTTCAGTACTTTCATTCAAAGTGTTTTTCAATGTTTTCATTCAAAGACATTCGCAAATGGGACTGTGATCAGAAACTTATTTACACACAACACCATTGAACAACCAAGAAGTTTTCACAGCAGCTAAAATTAAATTATATTTTACCATAAACAAGCAGAGCAACAACACAAAATGTTGCATTTTATACAGCTAGTAATGTAATTGCTTTGAAGTTAAGACGATATGCATATTTTGAAAGAGAACAAACAAGACAATTAAAACAAATCTGAAGACCACTTCAAGAATAAACAGTTTTTTCTTTAACACTAAAATAGTTGCAAAGTACCTTTTCTGGAAGTCACTTCTGTTACCAAAGTACCTGTTACCCAATACTTCAGTAATGAATGAAATGTGATGTAATAATTTTCCAACAATGAATGAATAAATTATATTATATTATATTCAACCTCTTTGTGTTATAAAAAGAAATGATTGAGAGCAAGAAGTCACTTATTGCAGCCGAACAAAGGACTAATTTGCTAATCTATGTGCATTAATATTTCAACATAATATGGAGTTTCTTCTTTGAAATTAAAGACAAATACTATATATTATAGGAAATATTATCTAAAACCTTGATTCCTGTCTACAGCATGTAAGATGCCAAAACACATATAATCTATACAACAAGTATTCTATACAACTAGTATAAGTATAAAACTATATATAATATAATAATATACTATAACTATATATAATATATAATATACCTATACAAAAGTTTAATATGACTAAAAGGAAAAAACATACTTTGCCCTTGGTGGATTATTGAAGATGCCAGTGAGTTTAAAAGGATATTTAATTCAAAATTCAAAACTTGCAGTTAAAGATTTAAGATATTCTAAGAAATTTGCTTCTACTATAAAAAACATAGGATTGTATGATTAAAAGAAAGGTAAACAAATAAATAAGAAATAACAGGTGCCAGTTTGATATTCAAGAAAATGTATATAAAATGAACATATAAAATGTATTGAAAAGATTTATACCACTTTTCTGTCGGGTAACATCTGGATAGTAACATGATACATTTTTATTTGTTCTCCTCAGCAGGAGACATTACAAGACAAATATTATCATTTGCACATTCAAAACTCAAAATGTCTAATAAATGTCTAATACTATCCAGACATTTACTAAATTATGAATTCTAGAGTCCATCCTTTGTTGAGGTCACCCTGTATCTGAAGTGAACGTACTGCAAAAGGGAAAACGGATAAAGAGAGTCTTAACAGCTAAATTATGCTCCTCAGGACAAAAGCACTGCTTAAAACAGTTTCTAAATAACTTTGAACCTGTTTCCATATTCTGAAATTCACTAAGAAAATGAGAGATTTTTTTAAAATTTTATGGATTTATAATTCCTCAATTCTAAGACAACAATCTGAAAGCCTAGGGCTGACATTTTATTGCTCAATATACCTGAACAAGTTATCTTCTTAGATTTTTCAAAGGAGGACCTTTCTCATAATGCTTTTCTTTTTTCTATTTTCCTCTTTCCCTATTCCTGTGCTCTTCTCTTTATACTATTGTAGCGGCAATGCTTATTAATAAGACAGAATTAAGTGTTGCTGTGCTTTCCCAAATGAGGCTTCATCTCTCTGTTCATCTCTGTGGTGCAGCCACAGAGAAGCTATTCATGCAGGCTGATTTAAGGTTTCCTTTGATAAGGGACAGCTCCCAAAGGGGGATGCACTTAGCTAAGCCTGGCTATCATGATCATTGGTCATCCATTGGCGCCTATCTGTCTAGGGAGTGCCAGATGGACATCTGGACTGCATTCCTATGTGTCAGGAGTAAGTGACTCATATCTTACCTTGATCAACCAATCAGGGACTGGTAGGGCCGAGTAACCCACGTGGGACTCTGATGCCCATGGAACTTTCAGCCAATCAACGAGCTGAAGTTCCTCCAGGTAAAAACAGGCAACACAGAGAGCCTGAGAAACTTTCTGAATTCTGTGGACTTTTCTAAAGGGAATTCAAAGGAGAATTCCTGGCAGAAGGCTCCCGAGGGCAGGACATTCTCGCAGTGCGCCTCCTGACCATCCTGAGACTCAGCCTGGACAACCACGGAACGGCCAGTGTGTCCGAGTGCCAGAACTTTCCTCTGTTCTAAGAGTCTAGAGCAGAGGTTACCAGAGAATAACCAGAGGATCCACCCAAGGTTAGCACCAGCAGCAGGCCTCGTGAACAGGTCGGAACTGTGGACAGCTGAATCACTATTCAGAACTAGCTCTTCATCAGGAACGAACTGGTCCTCTTCCTGACTTGCTGGGACCCACAGTCATCTTTTCTCCTGTGCACAAAGTTTGCTAGTTAAAGCCAATACTAACTAGCTGATCAGTGAGCATCAGCAGCGCATCGATGCAAGCCGGACAGCACAGCCTGGCACAGAGCCAGAGAGCCCGCAAGAGATCTGAATCCCCAGAGATTGGATGAGTATTCAATTTCAATGCATTACAGCTCGAGAATTCAATTGTTATCCCAACCAGATGATATCAATTTAATTCCTAAGAGTTATGTACTTGTTTTGAGTATCTAATGTAGAAGTTATAACCAAGTTCGTTTATGAAACGGTCTAAATGAATGATATACTGAACGTATGTCCTCTTGATATATGTAACTCTTTGTAATTGACTGAATATATACCTTTTGTATTCTGATAACCCTATCGATAAGATCTGTTAGGTTTATATGTATATTTTATGTATTAATAAATGTATCCTCGTGTATTAGTACCTGTGTGTGTGCGTTGTTTGAGTTATATCGCATGGTTGGACTCTAAAGCCATCAAAAGAATCAATTTTGTGATTTACTGCTACAATTAATAATTGTCCCAGTAAATGCCCAAACCCTACAGAACTGGTGCCTTCAGAGAGCACATTACACCCTTATTCTTTTTATGCTCAGCTACTAAGATTTCCCTTCAGTGGTAAAATTCCATATAAATATTCAATACTACAACGGGCACAGTAAAGACGTTTACTGTAAATCTTTCTACGACAGATCAACGGACCACGAGTGGCCCTGTTGGTTGATCTACCAGTCCCTGATTGGTTGATCAAGGTGAGATATGAGTCACTAACTCCTGACACGTAGGAATGCAGTCCAGATGTCCATCTGGCACTCCCTAGACAGATAGGGGCCAATGGATGACCAATGATCATGATAGCCAGGCTTAGCTAAGTGCATCCCCATTTGGGAGCTGTCCCTTATCAAAAGAAAACATCTTTAAATCAGCCTGCATGAATAGCTTCTCTGTGGCTGCACCACAGAGATGAAGAGAGAGATGAGGCCTCATTTGGGAAAGCACAGCAACACTTAATTCTGTCTTATTAATAAGCCTCGCCGGTACAGGAGCATACTGTAATGCGTGTAAAGGCCATAAACAATATTAATTTTTGAACTTAAACATACAGTATATGGCTGGTCTCGGTACTTTAAAGAAAAAATACACACCAGTATTCCATTTCTCCCTAAACATTTTAAGCATCAAAGTCTTTAACTTATGAGATACCGGAGTCAACAAGCAATCTTTTAGAATTTGATTAAAAGGGAATATAATATGGAATCGCGTATCTAAAGAAATTAATAACGATATAATTATATTCATGTACTGCAACACAAGAATAGTACACGCTGTACATTGTCTGTTGATAATGTTTCTGTAGTGCTTTTTCAGCACTCTGCATGTGACCTTGCTGATGGCGCTGTGGGTTAAGTTCCTGACTCTCATGTCACACGGTCTGTGATCGAATCCCACTAAAACTATGGGTCTCCAGCCAGTGTTGGAGTCTTACAGGGTTAAAGCCTAGAAGTTGAAAGTAGAGTTTGTGTACGAGTATAAGATTAAGGGAATAGGGTTTGGTGCACAGAAGAGGTTAAGGTTTTGTTTTTGTTTGCTTTTGACACATTTGTAACGGCCATGGCGGCCTGTAGGGTCGGCATGCGCCGTTACTTTTGCGCGCGTTTGGTGTACAAGAGGGGTGAGGGCTCGGCTCACTCGGGTGATATCTCACGGTTGGACTTTTCAAGGAAGGTGTTACAGAAAGAGTTAAAGGTTAAGGCATTAGATGTTAATTGCTTAATTACTTTGCCGGAGGGAATTGGTTTTGACATTAGTTTCAAATCGGCAAAGTTATTGGAAGAATTTTGGAGAAAAATAGAAGAGAAAAAAGATGTGGGTCTGATTAGAATGTTTGAATGGCAGAAGCTGACAGATCTTTCTAATAGGACTGTGATTGTTTGCATGTTTAATGAGATGGTGATGAAGGAAGATATTGTGACATGGTTGTCTAAATATTGTTTAGTGAAAGGTGAGCCTCAGAAAGTCTTGGATGATGATGGCATCTGGAACTGTGCATGGAGAGTACCTATTTTGTTGCATGAAGACAAAAATGGTTATGGTGGATTTAAACACATTCCTTCTTTGATTGGATAAGGTGAAAATAGAGGCCTTGTGTTCTACCAAGGGCAGCCAAAACTGTGCAGGAGGTGTGGGGAGCTGGGTCACTTTGTGGATGCCTGTACAAAGGTAGTGTGTGGTAAGTGCAAGGAAATTGGACATGCATATACTGAATGTACAAGCATGAGGAAATGCAATCTATGTGAGTGTGAAGGTCATGTGTTTAAAGACTGTCCAAATTCCTTTGCAAATAGAACAAAACTGGGAAGACCGATGCAAAAACAGGAAGAGTTTGAAGAGGTATTTAGGGCTGGAGCAGTGGTTCTGGATCAGGAACTGGATGTGGTTGACGTTGAAGAAAGTAGTGGAAAAGAGAGCGAGGGTTCAGAATGGAGTGAAGGAGATGAGGCTGAGGTAGAAGAGAATGATAATGATGTGTAAAGTGAGGTGGACTCTGAATTGATTGGTAGCATCTCTCCTGATCGTCTGCCACCCGTGGAGACTGAAAGCGCTCAAATGGAATGTACAGAACAGAGGGTGCAGTCGTCTGCTGAGACATCTGATTTAGAAAGTGATCTAACTCCGAGTGGGAAAGTGAGGGAAGATCATTTTCAGAGTCCTCAGATGGCAGGTTCTCCCATGGGATTAGTTCTCTCCAATCGTACTGATCCAGCTTTAGAACTAGAGACTCAAGGAGGGCAGGTGGAGAACCATCCTATTGATGGTGGGGGTGGTGGAGGAGGAGGCAAGGAGAGCAAATGGAAAAAGAAAAAGGCCTGTATAGTAGGTGTCACAGACTGAATGATTCTAGCCAGAGCTTTTAATCTTCCCTGGTCTAACTTTAAGTATGGCTCTGAACATTGTGTCCATAAATGTGAGAAGCATTCGATCCAAGTTAAGGGCAAGGACTATATTATCATTTGTGAGTAAGGTAAATGCTGATATTATGTTGTTACAGGAGTGTGGATTACCTTTTAGAAACAGCTATAAGGATATGGAAGAACTGTGGACATTGGGCCCATCAATTTGGAGTGGGTCCAATGAGAATAAATTTGATAGTATAGCTGTTTTAATTAAAAATAAGATGGTAGAGGTACGTCAGTACCTTGTAGTGAAACCAGGGAGAGCACTGGTGTTGTATCTGGGTTTCATGAATGTAAAATTTAAACTTTTAAATGTGTATTGTCCAAGTTGCCCACATGACAGATATGTCCTGATTCAGGAATTGAGAGAATATTTATTGGGATGGGAACCACTGGTTTTAGCTGGGGATTTTAATTGCCTTTTAGGAAGAGAAGGCAGAATGAGGGGTGAGAGACAGGTCCAATTTGATAAATCATCAATATTATTGCAAACGGTATGTAAAGATTTTAAACTGAAAGATGCCCTCAAACTTCATAGTCAGGGGAGGGCAGGCTTCACATGGCACAAGTCTAATGGGACCCAAGCCTCACATATAGATTTTGTTTTGATACGTGATTTTACTTGCACAACTGCAGGCTTAACACCTGTTTTTTTCTCTGACCATTGTTTACTGTCATGTACACTTGCTATTCCAAAGGCTGTTACTGTGGGGAAGGGTGTGTGGAAGCTGAATATTTCACTTCTGGAGGATGAAGAAGTGAGGAGCAGGTTCAGGGAAAGATATAAGGAATGGCAGTCTTTGTATGTTTGGCACAAGAGCACAGTGGTGGGAGGAGGTGAAGGAGCGTACAAAAGGATTCTTCATAGAGATGGGGAGGAGAAAACAGGCTAGGATAAGAAGGGTTGAAAACGGATTACAAAAGAGATTGCAGAGGTATGTTAAGTTATTAGAAGAGGGGTGGGACTTCAGTGAGGAAATCAAAGAATTAAAGAATGAGCTTTTAAATCTCTCTAGAGAAAAGATTAAAAAAATCAGGTTTCAAAGCAAAGTGAAAAGGCTTGAAGAAGGTGAAAAATGTACAAGATTCTTTTTCAAGAAAAGGGTTGCAGGGAGGGGACTAATGTCAGCATTGAAGGGACGAGAAGGGGTTTTGCAAACTTGTATGGAAGACATGTTGACTGTAGCTGAGGATTTCTATGGGGAGTTGTTTGGAAAGAAACAAGTGTCTAAGGATTTGTTAGAAAAATTTGTGAAAGTCATTCCAAAGAGTGTAAAAGACGATACTGTGTTATCAAAAGGCCTTTCTGTAGAAGAGTTAATGGAAAGTTTGAAGACCTTCAAAACGGGCAAGACTCCAGGGTTGGATGGTCTACCCATTGAGTTTTATAGGGCCTTTTGGGATATTTTAGCATTGGATCTTTTAACCATTTTTAAAGAATTTGAGTTTTTAGAAGAACTGCCGGACAGCTTTAAGACGGGAGTTGTGGTCTTACTATTCAAAAAGAATGATCGCACAGACCTGGCAAATTGGCGACCGATAACTTTATTGAATTGTGATCTTAAACTGTTTTCCAAGTGTTTAACGCTTCGATTAAAATCTGTCCTGAGTGAAGTCATTCATCCAGATCAAGCTTGTGGTGTGGCAGGGAGGAGGATCAGCCTAATATTGATTAGAGATACCATAGGTTATGCGAGAGAGAGGAATATTGGATTAGCGGTCTTAAACTTGGATTTTGAGAAAGCTTACGATCGTATCTCTCATATGTTTAGAGTACTACAAAATATGGGGCTTTCAACCAGGTTCCTCACTTGGGTAAGGTTATTATATAAGGGTATAGGAAGTAGAATAATGATTAATGGAAGCATGTCAAATGTGGTTAATGTGAATTGCGGTGTTCGCCAAGGCTGTCCATTATCCCCACTTCTTTTTGTTTGCTGCATAGAACCACTGGCACAAGCCTTAAGAATGGAGAATGGGATTGAAGGCATTAAAATCCCTGGGAGTGGGGCCCAAGAGGTGAGAACTGTACTATACATGGACGATGTAAATGTATTTTGTACAGATTATAAGGGAGTCAGAAATAGCTTGGAGGTGACAACCCAGTTTTACGGAGCATCAGGGGCCAAGCTAAATAAAAACAAATGTGTGCTGATGCAATATGGAAACTGGAGTGAAGAGGAAAATGTGGGAATCACAATTCGTAGAGATGAAATAAAGATCTTGGGAATAAACTTTGACAGAAATGGTATGGGGAGTAGGAATTGGGAGAGGGTGGTAGGGAAAGTCAAAAGCAAGATCGGTCTGTGGAGTTTTCGGGAATTAACAATGGAAGGCAAGGTTTTAGTTGTCAAATCTGTAATTTTACTCTTACTGTTGTTTGTCAGTGCTGTTTTTATGCCATCAAGGTCTCTTTTATTGATTTTAAAGAGGGCTATTTTTTATTTTTTCTGGAGGTCAAAATGGAGAGAGTAAAGAGGGTGGTTGTAGAAAAAAAGGTGGAAATGGGTGGAAAAGGCATGCCTGAACTGTTCACTTTCCTAATATACAAATATGTATCATTACATTTGTCTGTAGTGGTAGGGAACTGGGGGAAAGTATCCCTTATGTCTCGCTTTTTGTGTGGTTTTTATTTAAGGACATTGAAAGTTTTAGAGGTCCCTTTAACAGCACCTGTTGCTTTTAACCTCCCATATTCATATTTTATCATAAATACATTTTCAAGGGAATGGAATTTGGAAATTGAGGCACTGGATGTGTTGACAAGTGCAAGAAGGTTGGAATTTGTTGTGAAGGGTAGAGGTGCAGGATGTCATATTCGTGGCCTTGTGGCTGGGGATCCCAGCCATGTTTGGAAAAGGGTTGGCCACACGGTTTTGTTGAACAGACACAGAGACATGTGCTGGTTGATTGCACATGAAGTTTTACCAACAAGGGCTGTGATGTATTCAAGAGGCATGGGGAAGACATCAAGGTGTCCAGTGGAAGGATGCGGACAAGAAGAATCCATCCGGCACATCCTGTGGGACTGTGGCATCGCAAAAGAGGTGTGGACATTGGCTAACAGCTGGATAAGGTGCTTTCTGGCTTGCGGTATAAGTGACCCCCAGGTAGTGCTCTATGGATATGGACTTGAGAAGCTATCGAAATCGGAAGAAAGCAAAGCCTGGCAGGTCATCTGTTGCCTAAGGGAAGCTTTATGGAAGACTAGAACTACATTGGTATATAGAATGGAAAAAACTCTGCCTCTGTCAGTGATACAGAAGGCTGTGTCTTATTTGAGAGACTACATTTTGATCCACCGGAGAAGATTTGGGGAGAAAGAGACTGAGAGGGTCTGGAAGTTGACATTATGGCCCAAGCTTGTTGCAATCAAATGGTGATGGATCACAAGTCATGTTTCAGCAGTTCATGTTGGAAACTTTTTTTGTGATGCCTCTTGCTTTGCACAAAAATTGTCTAGTGTTTTTATTCTTTGCTTTTGTATCTTATTTAATTTTATGTAGAACTTAATAGTGTAAGTTGTTATTGCTTGTGTATCAATAAAAACTTTAAAATTTAAATTTAACAAACATTTCTTTGAAAAAATGAAATATTTCCCTTGGTCAGAGATTAAATAAAACCTTACTCACACCAAACAAATTTATATTTCTAAATATCACAACATGATCGAATTTAAGTCATTTTAATAACAATGAATAGTCACCTAGGCGTTACAATATAAACATTTATATTGATTTAAATCGCGTTTTGATTTAAATCGGAAATGCGGGTTTAAATATATGTGTTTTTTGATTCACAATCAGACAAATGCAACATAAATTGATATTTTTGTCTTCTAAGTATTGTAGTGGTTTGATGGGTTTACTGAGACAATTATTAATTGTAGCAGTAATCACGAGGTTGTTCGTTGGGGCTTTAAGAAAATCAATCGTCAGAACAACTAACAACGCACACACACGAGTTCAATACACGAGATACATTTATTAATATAAACTGTGCACCAAACATATACTAGTCTGCCTGGATACAAGTGGCAGACCTTACTGTGAGGGTTATCAATATACAAGGTATATAATCTCGAAGAGATGCAAACACAAAGAGATACACAACAGAGAATATATGTCAATATATATCGTTCGGTTACCAAATCGCTAATCAGTGTTATTACCCACTGTTACTCTAAATTCGGAAGTAAATACATTACTCATGAATTAAATTGATAACAACTTGTGTTGAGGTACAATTGAATTCTCGAGACGCAATGTAGAACATGGGGTTTACTTATCCACTGTGTATGGATTTGGAATTCCCGGCACGAACACCAAACCAGCTGACGGGCTCTGTTGCAGCCTCTGTTCCAGCGGTTGTCCAATGGGCGTTATGTTGGCGTCCTCTGGCTACCGGCCAACCAGTCGAGGTGCAGCTCGGAGTAGAACAGGCGGAGGAATCTAACTGCGGCGCGCAGGGCAGTCGTTGCTCCGAGGGGATCTACCAGCAGTCCGGCTGGCTAGTAATGGCCAAGGAGAGCCCCGATCTGAGCTTGCGCTCCCTTTTTGATCAAGACCCAGATGTGTGCTGATTGGTTGAGAGTTTGGCGGGCATTGGAGACCCACGTGGTATTACCACGCCCTGCCAGTCCCTGATTGGTTGGTCAAGGTGAGATATAAGTCACTTACTCTTGACACTTAGGAATGCAGTCCAGATGTCCATTCGGCACTCCCTAGACTGATTGGCGCCAATGGATGACCATTGATCATGATAGCCAGACTTAGCTAATTGCATCCCCGTCTGGGAGCTTGTTTCTTATCAAAAGAAAACATCTTAAATCAGCCTGCATGAATTCTTTCTCTGTGGCTGCACCACAGAGATGGAGGGTGAGATGGATGTTTCCTTTAGGAGCATACCAATGCTTAATTCTGTCTTATTAACAAGCATTGCCGCTACAGTATCTTAATAAACTTTCAGCATAGCTTTCTCCCCGTTTAGATGTATTTTTCTTGGGATCTTGGGATCAAACGTGGAAAGATTAGATTGTAATCGTTTTTATTTTTTAAATACATTTTATAAAAGTGTAATCTATGCTAAAAAGTTGTACACAACCTGCTATAAAGATACATATTGTAATACTTTCGGGTTCGGATAGGACAAACACGAGAACTCAGACTTGCAGAGTTAAAGCAAGTTAAAGCCTTGATTTTATATATCACCTTTAAAAGTGGAATCTCAAAGCAAAGTAAATACCCAACACTGATTGTACCCATCTGTCATGCAAATAAAGCACCTTGAATTGAATTGAATTGAGGGAGAGAGGGGGGGAGGGCGAGCGAGAGAGCCAGGAGAGACAGACAAATAAGATACACTCCACAGACATTCACAACAGCAACATATCATAAAACGTTTGCACATATAGTTAAGTTATTACTTGGTTTTCAAAGTGCAATGAAATACAATATTGTTCTTGTTGCTGTTATTGTTGTTTTTATCCTGTAAAGCGTTTTGAGAAGCCACCTTTAAAGTCGATATATAAAAGCATTGATTCTTATGGAATGTAATCCGGCGGGGATTCCAAAAAAAAATTTTTAATCTCGTATCTAAAGAAAATAGCAGTATAGCTTTGTTCATGCACAAACAGTGGCATGTTACATTATTAATTTGGGTGTCTCCTCTTGCCAGAAAGCTCTAAATTGCATTTTGAGTGCGGTTTTTGACTTTTTCTAAATTGCAACCCATAAATAAAGCTGATAAAGTTTAGATTTATTTTAAACTGTATTACAGCAGCACAATGGACAATGCAACGTAAATTGCAAAAATGCACTTGGAATCTCTCCAAGCCCTACTTTGTCAGGCATTTTCTTTTACTGCAACGGACATAAAAACTCCCTTGCTTTTAACAGAGTGTTTCATAATTTCTAACTACGAAAATTATTTAAACTGCGACACTTATCATTCATTCCATTCCATTCCATTATCAGTCTTCCATTTCTCCCTAAACATTTTAAACATGAAAGTTTTATGAAACAGTACCCAAATATGCGATTGCTGTATAGAATGAATTTTAATTTTACAAAATTATTTAACACGAAAATTAAGCTGGAAATCTCGCCCCCTTCTACTTTGAAAATACCTGTGAAACCGGTTTAATTCGTCACAGATAGCACTCCCGCAGAGAGGGAGGTTGTACTCGTTAATGTCTTAGCTGGAACACATCATTATATCTCATTTTGTATTTCAATAAAAAAAATTGTTTGCTCAGCCACTATTGTTGTTATTGTTTTTGTCCTGTAAAGCGCTTTGAGGAGCACAGCTTTCTCACCACATAGATTACTTTTTGATACCATCCTTACACAAAGCAGAAACTTTCCGATGACATACAAGTGGAAAGATTACAGATTTTAATCATCTTTTTTCTGAGTATACTTTAGATCTTTTTTTTTTAACCGGGGAAAATCTGATATTCTCAGAACAATAATAAAAAAACATTATTTTACATATCACCTATATGTGATATCACCTTAAGGACAGCACATACAAGGGTGAATTGCACAATGGACAGCACAAATAAATTTATAATAGTCTTCTTTAGGTGTGAGGGCAGCAGTGGATCGCAGCAGGCATAATCGGCAAATTAGGAAAACAAAGAACAGGACAGGCGAGACATTTATCCATTGAGCGAGTGATCAGAAAAAGGAACAGCTGTTCCGCCCAGGTTTTACGCTCTCTCTCTGCTGAATGAATAAAAGCATTTTATTAAAAACGCTGTATTACTGTATTGCTTTGAGATGCCACTTTTAAAGGTGATGTGTAAAATAAAGTTTTTTATTATTGTTATAGAGAAACAGGATCAGATTTTCCCCGGTTTAGAAAAAAAGATCTAAAGTATACTAGTTTGTCACTCTTCTCATCCCCTCTTTGCTAAATGGCTTTTGAATAGAGTCACATGAAGAAAGAGGTGAGCTCTGCTTCCTTGGCCTATTGACTGGGAGTACAGATGCAGCCATTCAAAATGGGTGAGGTATTTCGCGGCATACCGCGACACGCCCACCGGGGTATCACGCAGTTCACGTGTGTCACGTGACTAACTGTCCGGCGTCGCCTTGTAAAACCGCCAGGGGGAGCTTAACCTCTCATGTACAGCATTTGAGCCTTTAATTTTGAACTGTGTATTACAGCATGTTAATCATCAGTCATTTAAATGTTGGTATATTTTATGAAAGCAAGATTGCTCAGTTGGACAAAAGTACACAACCTACCTTTATCAGAAATATTTATGCATCAAAGCCTTTACTAAAGATATTACTAATAGTATTAATAATGGATGACTTTGGACAAGCTGTATACTCAAAGTATAATTTCTTTAGCACATTTGTACAAGCACTTGGAATCTGTCCAAGCCATACTTTGTCAGGCATTTTGTTTTACTTCAACGGGCATAAAAACTTCCTTGCTTTTAACAGGGCGTTTCATAATTTCTAACTACGAAAATGATTTAAAATGCGACACCTATCATTCAACTAGAGCTTAAAATATCACAAGGATCCTCAAGAGCACAGCAAAGAGTGTATTAAAAGACACTTGTATTTATCAACGCTTTCTTTTCCGTATACCAGATTTTATGGAACCACTTCAGAGGGGTGTTCCAGGAATCGGCACTTTAAAGAAAAAAATACACACCAGTATTCCATTTCTCCCTAAACATTGTAAGCTTCGAAGTCTTTAACTAACGTGATACCGGAGTCAACAAGCATACTTTTAGAATTTGATTAAAAGGGAATATAATATGGAATCGCATATCTCAAGAAATTAATAACGATATAATTATATTCATGTTGCAAAAGAACTGCAACGGACATAAAAACTCCCTTGCTTTTAACAGAGCATTCCATAATTTCTAACTACGAAAATGCCAGGTGAAAGGATTTGTAAACATATTTTGTTAAAGCAAGTCAGTTTTTTCCGCAACACATAAAATACATTTTTCCAAGAAAGTTTAGCCTTTGTCACTAATGAAACCACTAAATAAAGACATAAATATAGAAATCTTAAGATTTGTTTTATTTAATGTTGGTAGCAGGATGAACTGTCAGAGTGTATATTTTGTGGCAGAGTTGCTGCAAGATGTTAACAGTGAAAAAGGTATTTAGAAATGAGTTATTTCAAGATGAAAAAGAAAACATACACGAAACATGGTTTATTTATGACCAGAATCGGTCTTGAGATATTTTTAACTTGATTTACAGTATTTGAGATGTATGTCTTAACACTGATACTACAGTGCTTAAGTACTGCTCACCTATATGTTTCTAGGTTTATATTATGCATTTCATACGGTCAAATTACTTTTGAGCAACTAATAAGAAGCGCGAAATGGTATGCGTTTTAGTTTCGTTTGTGCTGGGACCCGTGGATTGATTAGAGATATCAAGTACATACAAGTCATTTTTTAAATGTTGTAGTTCATCTTGAAAAAATGTTACAAGTACATCATCTATCAACATTTACACAGGTTCTGTTTCCATATTGCGGATTTTGGTTGTGTGTTACTGTAGTTTCCTTACTCCCATGTCACTTAAACCGGTTTAATTTGTCACAGCCAGCACTTTTCAGGTGTGAGGGTCTTTTGCTCAGAATGAAACGCTAAAATGTTTGTGTACCTGATGTCTCAGTGGCTTTCAAAATTAAATTATGCATGCAAACCTGTGAACTAGAAAGATAACTAAGATATCCATCCATTATTTTCCATAATATCCATGAAATATATGGCGCTGAAATATGTGTGACGCAGTGGTGGCCTGACACTGTGAGATGCCCTGGCATCTGTGTGATGCAGTGGTGGCCTGGCACGGTGAGGTGCGCTGGCAGCTGTGTGATGCAGTGGTGGCCTGGTAGCTGTGTGGTGTGAGGCAGTGGTGGCCTGGCACGGTGAGGTGCGCTGGCAGCTGTGTGGTGTGACGCAGTGGTGGCCTGGCACGGTGAGGTGCGCTGGCAGCTGTGTGGTTTGACGACTGCATCACACAGATGCCAGCGCACCTCACCGTGCCATGCCACCAGCTGCGTCAAACCACACAGCTTCCAGCGCAACTCACCGTACCAGGCCACCACTGCATCACACCACACAGCTGCCAGTGCACCTCTACATACCCGACCACCACTGCATCACACAGCTGTCAGCGCACCTCACCGTGCCAGGCCACCACTGCGTCACAACACACAGTTCAACGCTAGCAACTACACAAAATCTAAAATATGAGCTCTACTTGCCACTTACAATACCAACAGTACCAGCTAACTTTAGTAGTGACATTTTCATGGATCTTTTTAACAATAAAATTTACAACATCAGACTTCAGACACAATTAAACAGGCCTCAAAAAAGTCTGGTACAAACATTTTCAGCATGGTGAAACATGGTGAACATTTCCACCACTGCGTCACACCACACAGCTGCCAGCGCACCTCACCGTGCCAGGCCACCACTGCGTCACACCACACAGCTGCCAGCGCACCTCACCGTACCAGGCCACCACTGCATCACACAGCTGCCAGCGCACCTCACCGTGCCAGGCCACCACTGCGTCACAACACACAGCTGCCAGTGCACCTCTACATACCCGACCACCACTGCATCACACAGCTTCCAGCGTACCTCACCGTGTCAGGCCACCACTGCGTAACGCCACATAGCTGCCAGCGCACCTCACCATGCCAGGCCATCACTGAGTCAGAGATTAAATAAAACCTCACTCGCACCAAACAAATGTATATTTCTAAATATCACAACATGATCGAATTTAAGTCATTTTACTAACACTGAATAGTCACCTAGGCGTAACAATATAAACATTTATATTGATTTAAATAACGTTTTGATTTAAATCGCAAATGCGGGTTTAAATATATGTGTTTTTTGATTCACAATCAGACAAATGCAACATAAATTGATATCTTTGTCTTCTAAGTATCTTAATAAACTTTCAGCATAGCTTTCTCCCCATTTAGATTTATTTTGGGATCAAACGTGGAAAGATTAGATTGTAATCATTTTTATTTTTTAAATACATTTAGAAAAGTGTAATCTATACTAAAAAGCTGTACACCACCTGCTATAAAGATACATATTGTAATACTTTCGGGTTCGGATAGGACAGACACAAGAACTCAGACTTGCGGAGTTAAAGCAAGTTAAAGCCTTGATTTTATATATCACCTTTAAAAGTGGCATCTCAAAGCAAAGTAAATACCCAACACTGATTTTACGCATCTGTCATGCTAATAAAGCAGCTTGATTGACATGAGAGGGGGGGGGGGGTATATTTGCTTTGTGTATAAAGTACATTGTGAATGTTTTCACAGCCTTCACTTTGTCGTTTTTATGCCATTTTTTGACCACGCACAAATATTCCTATGTCCGTATCTTCGCAAGGGAATCAGTGCAAATTTTAATACTAATTAAATGACCGTGGGCACTTTCCACCCCCTCTACATTCTCAGAGTAGAACAGACTAACCTTCTAATGAAAGACGGTCCACCCCCCACGGACAGGAAAAGTGCCCACAGGCACTTAAACTTAATATGGTCAGTAACAGTAAACAGTAACATGGTCAGAAGGAGCATGTACAAACGTTTCCGAAATAACCACATGTAAGACTCTGATGCTTAAAATGTTTAGGGAGGAAGTGGAATACTGGTGTGTATTTTTTCTTTAAACTACCAATACCAGCCATATACAGTCTGTAACGTAGGGATTTCTATATGTCTTTATTTAGTGGTTACATTAGTGACAAAGGCTAAACTTTTAGCTTCAGTAACGTGTACATATCTCCCCTTTTTATAAAACGACATGGTTGAAAACTGTTCCAGAGCCACTGTGTAAAGCCATCAGTGTAAAGTACATCATGAAATGCCTCTCCCTGTTCAATCCACTGGAAAAAAGAAAAGGAGCATAAAGCTTCTGATCGTCATAAACGATATTAATTTAGGAGCAGCATCAGAGGTATGTTTTTAACTGCACTGCATTGGAGAGAATACCATAGTGTGTTTTTTTTTTTTTACTCCCTGGCGGAAACTGGCTTCCAGAAGAATCAGTATGGCTCAGAGATTAAAATTAAAGTTCACTCGCACCAAACAAATGTATATTTCTAAATATCACAACATGATCGAATTTAAGTCATTTTAATAACAATGAATAGTCACCTATGTGTTACAATATAAACATTTGTATTGATTTAAATCGCGTTTAAATCACCTTTATTTAAAACCCATAAATAAAGCTGATACTGTTTAGAATTTTAATTATTTAAAACTGTATTAAAGCAGCACGATACACAATGCAACGTAAATCGCTATCTTTGTCTTCTGTGTAATAATGTTCACCTCTCTGTCCAGCAAATTTACAATAGTAATAATAATGAACTTTATTGTATATGGCACCTTTAAAGGTGGCTCCTCAAAGTGCTTTACAGGTTAAAAACAATACTGTTAGCCAGGAAAATGATTTTTTTTAAGAAATACTAAATGAGATATAATGATATGTTCCGGCTTAGACATTAACGAAGAGCATAACGCGTGTACTGTATACACTGCAAGTACAACCCCCCTCTCTGCAGGAGTGCTGTCTGTGACGAATTGAACCGGTTTCTCGGGTATTTTCAAAGTAGGAGGCGAGATTTCCAGCGAAAGACACCCCCCCCCCCCAAAAACCCAGTAAATACAGTACTTACTAGTTAAAGGCTAGGCTCCCGACTACGGCGAAAGGAACCCTTCTTTCATTAGAAGACAATGAACATATTTTAGCCCTGAATGAATTAATAGCAAACATGGTTTACATAAAAGACATTTTTCCAAGAAAGTTTAGCCTTTGTCACTAATTAAACCACTAAATAAAGACATAAATATAAAAATCTTAAGATTTTTAAAATACATGACTTTGCTAAAATGTATTTGAAAATAAAAACAATTATTTCAAATAAAATTTCTAAGTGTCAGGAGTAAGTGACTCATATCTCACCTTGATCAACCAATCAGGGACTGGTAGGGCCGAGTAACCCACGTGGGACTCTGATGCCCATGGAACTTTCAGCCAATCAACGAGCTGAAGTTCCTCCAGGTAAAAACAGGCAACACAGAGAGCCTGAGAGATTCAGAGAGATTCAGAGAATTCTGTGGACTTTTCTTAAGGGAATTCAAAGGAGAATTCCAGGTCAGGACGGCCCAGGAGCAGAAAGCTCCCAAGGGCAGGACATTCTCGCAGCGCGCCTCCTGACCATCCTGAGACTCAGCCCGGACAACCACGGAACGGCCAGTGTGTCCGAGTGCCAGAACTTTCCTTTGTTCTAAGAGTCTAGAGAGGAGGTTGCAAGAGTAACCAGAGGATCGAACCGAGGTTAGCATCAGCAGCAGGCCTCGTGAACAGGTCGGATCTGTGGACAGCTGCATCACTATTCAGAACTAGCGCTTCATCAGGAACGAACCGGTCCTCTTCCTGAGCTGCTGGGACCCACAGTTATCTTTTCTCCTGAGCATAACTTTGCTAGTTAAAGCCAACATTAACTAGCCGGTCAGTGAGCATCAGCAGCGCACCGTCGCAAGCTGCACAGCACAGCCTGGCACCAAGCCAGAGAGTGCAGATTGGACAGCAACAGCTTGCAACTGTTTCTTTGTGCCCGCAGGAGATCTGAATCCCCTGAGATTGGATGAGTATTCAACTTCAATGCATTACAGCTCGAGATATCAATTGTTATCCCAACCAGTTAAAATCAATTTAATTCCTAAGAGTTATGTACTTGTTTTGAGTATCCAATGTAGAAGTTATCACCAAGTTCATTTATGAAACGGTCTAAATGAATGATATACCTAACGTATGCCCTCTTGATATATGTAACTCTTTGTAACTGATTGAATATATACCTTTTGTATGGATAAGATCTGTTAGGTTTACATGCATATTCTATGTATTTATAAATGTATCCTTGTGTATTAGTACCTGTGTGTGTGCGTTGTTTGAGTTATATCGCATGGTTGGATTCTAAGGCCATTAAAAGAATCATTTTGTGATTTACTGCTACAATTAATAATTGTCCCAGTAAATGCCCAAACCCTACAGAACTGGTGCCTTCAGAGAGCACATTACAATAATGTATACAGTACAGTTTGCATACGGTAATATGTTTATGTTCCTAAATCAATCTCTTTTATGAGCATGTGAAAGGCATGGTGAATCGATTCTCAAAAATGACTGTACTTTGCATGATTGGAAACAAATGCGTGATTGCGAAATGCTCTATAAAAAATTACTCTATTACAAATTTGCAATTTGTTGATAATAGAAATGTTAGGTTCTCTAAAGCTTTGTGATAGTTGACCCCCCCAGGCAGCAAAAGACCAGCTGCACTGGTAAGATGCAACACAGAAGATATGATTAATATCCTTTTAAATCTGAAGGGAGATCTGAAGGGATCCCCCCTCCCACACACACACAATAAAAGCAGGAAGCAGAAGCAGGGACCGTTGTCAGAAGGGAAGAAGGTGACTATTCATTGTTATCAAAAATGACCTAGATTCGATCATGTTGTGATATTTTGAAATATAAGAGTCAATTGATTGTCCATAATATTGCTATTCTATTTTTTAAAAGAAATGTTTGTTAAAAGAAAAGTCATAGCACCAGCTGGATTTGAACACGCAACCCGTGAGTTGGTAATCAGGCAGGTAGCCCAGTGGGCTACAAGGGAAGTCGCATGAAGAGAGAGGTGAAACAGCCCTACACAGCCCTGTCGCAGTACACGAATATAACCATATCGTTATTGATTTCTTTAGATAGACGATTCCATATTATATTAGCAGAAAAGCTTAAAACTACCACTTTTTCACACGCTATTTCACATGTTAGTTAAATACTTCGATGCTTATAATGTTTAGGGAGAAATGGAATACCGGTGTGTATTTTTTCTTTAAAGTACCAATTCCTGGATTCTGACTGGCTGACACCCTTCTGAAGTGGTTCCATAATATCTGGTATACGGAAAAGAAAGCATTGATAAAGAAGCCTGGATCCTCATGTATCTCATACAAGAATCTTTTAATACAGTCTTTGCTGTGCTCTTGAGGATCCTTGTGATTTTTTGAGCTTTAGTTGAATGATAAGTGTTGCATTTTAAATCATTTTCGTAGTTAGGAATTATGAAACGCCCTGTTAAAAGCAAGGGAGTTTTTATGTCCGTTGAAGTAAAAGAAAATGCCTGACAAAGTAGGGCTTGGACAGATTCCAAGTGCTTGTACAAATGTCCTAAAGAAATGATACTTTGAGTATACAGCTTGTCCAAAGTCATTCATTATTAATACTATTAGTAATATCTTCGGTAAAGGCTTTGATGCATAAATATTTCTGATAAAGGTAGGTTGTGTACTTTTGTCCAACTGAGCAATCTTGCTTTCATAAAATATACCAACTTTTTAATGTATAATGATTAACATGCTGTAATACACAGTTTAAATTTAAAAGGCTAAAGGGTATATAACTTAAATTCTTAATTGAAAAAAGATTGTCCCTCAGCAGTGATCGGAATTCGAAACCAGGTGTTTTCTGGTGACAGCTCAAATCCTGTACATGAGAGGTAAAGCTTTATTGGCTCCACCAGGCAGTTTTACAGGTGATTCTGGATACTATTAACATAATATAATTTGCATATGGTAAACCGCAGCATACCCCGCTCGTTTTGAATGGCTGCTTCTGTATATGTATCCAGAGTAGATTAGAATATGATATGAGCAATTCAAATTATACTAAGATTTAAGCTTTGGTGCTGTAAGATTTCAACACTAGGACTTTGATGTGCAATTATCTTTAGACCAAAGGTATTATCTAGACATTTTTTAGAAATGCAACTTTTTGATCTACTAATTGTGGTTTATAAATTTGTTCAAAATTATGTTGCTGTGGATACTGTAAAAGTCCACTCAATTGAACCAAGACAAATATTTACAATACTTTCGGATATGATGAGTGGAATTCATTAATTTTACATTTCTAAAATGTTTTATTTTTTTATTTTAAAGGGTCTATTTAAAACAAATTTCCTCTTTCACCAAGCAACCAAATCATGTACAGTACAGTAATTATTAATTTGGCACATGATCTGTCTATATAGAAAAAACAAAAATCCCAATGCCGCTCTCATGTTGAATAATTCTGTAAATATCCACAGATATCCATACTGTACAGTACATTAACTACAGCTTTACCATAATTCATGCAGACTGTCTTCATCTACGTGAAATTATTTGCACCTCAATAATGAAAGCAATCATTAAAAAGATATTAAAATGTTTTGCGTTTTGAGTAGCTCTCCAATATAATGGCAATATTAACAATTTTAACTATTTTGATCTGACTATAGTGAAGACTTGTATCAGCCAAAATGCAGCTTACAGTATGTAACAAAGCAATTCAAATCACTACTCAAAATATTTACTTTAATCTAATCTTTTTTTGTGTTTTACATGCTTATTTGTTTTTCAATATGAAAATTTAAAGCCACCATGTATAATATATTTTTATTATTAAAATCTAAAAATTACCTGTTTATAATTAACATTTTGTACAATAACTAATAGTTATATATATACCATATCTGATTAAAATATTGAATCTGTTACTGTTATGTAGTATTGTGACATTTCTCATTTGGAAAAGTTCAACTAAGTAGCTGCACCAGCTTGTGTAAGCTGCAAAAAACAACAACAAAGGAAACACGTGCAGCTCTGGTACTTTAATGATTCACTGCACCACATAAAAGTTTTACAACTTACAATACAGTTTTACAAAAAGTTTTACAACTTTTTTACAAAAAAAGTTTTACAAAAAGTTTTACAACTAACAATACAATACAATGTACTCTGTGAAACTGCAAGTCCAACCACAGTATGCCTTCTGACACTTCATACATTCTAGACGATTGCAGCTAAGCACTAAAGTACAACTTTCTATTTATCTATCTATTGTTGTTGTACTAAATTAAAATTATTACCTGCACTATATAGTTGCACTTGATTAGTCTGGACCATTGAGCAGACAACATTTTAGTGGTTCATATCCATTCAAGTGTCATCCAGACCACTCCACGGAAGCTGTTCTAATTAACCTTTAGAAATATATAGGTGTATGTTGACATTAATTTAATTGAAAAATTATATGATGTTGATTTTTCAAATATTGGTCAGAGCTTCCCAAAGGCAGAACCGTGGTAGCTCAGATGGCAAGGGCTTCTAGTTCTTGCCAGAAGGCCCTGGGTTCAATCTCAGGTAGGGGCAAGTGATTTAACTTGTTCTAATTCCTTCCAGACGGCTCCCAAGTCCACTCAGCCTGCTTTCAAAGTGAGTACCAGGGGTTAATCCTTCCGGGGGTAACAGGCTGGCCAGAGTGTGATGCTGACCACATCACCTCCACCTCCAGTGTCAGATGCTCAACGAAAAATGGTGGCCCTTGCCCCCCGTTCCCCATCAGCCTTTATGGCCTGAAAAGGGACCTACCTCCGAAAGGCTAAGGATGCTTTTTTATTAAGCTAAGCCAAGACTTTCCTTCTACCTCTTCTGAAAATCATTTAATTTGAATGTGTATTAAATCCACATTAGATACCTGCACCTATGCATAAATCTGCTGTTTACTAAACTAGTTAAATATAACATTGAAAAGGAACTCACACAGTAAAAGAAGTCTGTACATGTTTTTAAAATATTTTATTGGTGACAAATATAAATAACTGTTTACCTCAAACAGTATAATTTATATACCATGATGATCTTTGATAATGGTGAAATTTAAAGAATATTGAATATCCAAAAACTGTTAACAGTACTGTTTTACATTTTGAGTTGTGCCAGACATGCAAAACAAGAAAAAAAAATACTCCACATGGGATTTTAAAATGTAAAAACACTTTGGAAATTCTAAAAAAAACAGGAATGGTTCACAGTGAATGCTACATTAACTAATGCCAAACACCACAAAAGGCATCATTAGTATAGTTTTTGTGTAGTTCTGTCTGAAGCAGAACAGTGCTTTTGGAAATGTAATGGAATAAGATAGAGATAAATATGCATTTAAACAGCCTTCACACACTTTAGTAAATGTAAAACTTGTAGAGCTCTCAGTCTGTAGGGTAAACAAATTTAGCTGTTCAAGTGACATGACATTTTTGCTCTGTGGTGCAAGTGATTATGTGTTTTATTTTCTTTTTAGGTATCTTAACTGTCCACATGACTGACACCAAATAAACTAAAGTACTTCTTTAAAATTCATTTACCAAAATTTACAGGGATAAAGCGATACAAAATTGTCAATGCCAGAGATCATGCAATGTGTTGGTTCAAAGCTTGGTGTTATAACATAATCTATGGAATATTATTGTCATGGATATTTTATCCATTCTACAGTTTAGTACCCAACATTGTTACTTTTGCTGTATCTATGAACCAATAAACAAAATTAAAATTTGTTGAGTTTGCTCAGGCATGATAAAAGCTTGATATCTGGTATTTAAAAATAGCTTGAGTCAGATGCAAATATATTAGCAAGGCTAGAAATGCAGATTAGGCAAAAAGAGTTTGAATTGATATTCTGATGTAAAAAAGATGCACTTCATTATGAAGCTGATTATATTAAAATGCTTTTGAATTGCAAATTCTCACAATAAATGCTGTTCATAACAAAAGTTCAGGAAGAAATCAAGTCCCTTTCTCTACTAATTACCCCTCAGCACATAATTATAAATCAGTTAGAAAAAAAAGTCAGACTTTCCTCTACAATGATCACAGCTCATCAGTCCTCCTCCATCTGCACTCCACTACCATTGCTTTTGCCACTTCATTCCACTATGAAGACTTCATACCTTGTTTGTATAACCAGGTGTCAGCCCTTTGGCTATGTGAGTTTGAACTTTAACGTAAGTGCATTGAAGTAAAATAACTCATTTGTAAATAATTCACTAATTCAAAATATAGTAATATGAATTTACATAATTATTGATACTATTAGATATTCAAAAGGTAGGAAAGCTTCTTATGCACAATGAACATTATTTCTAGTATTGTTGAAAAAATTCACTGTATTGCTAATTTTTAAATTGTTTTAAATAGACTAAAAGCTTTTCAATAGACTTTCATATCAATGACATACTATTTTCTTTGTCTTTTCTTCCAAGAGTAACTGTTACTTTCTAAAAAAACAAAAAATTGATAATACATAACTTGGTAAACCTTGAAGCTGTTAAGAGTGATTACCTTCTAATTCATGTGAACAACAGGATGATAATATTAGCAGTAAGTTGAGTAAGCAGTAAGTTTCTAGAACTCAGTCTTCTTTCCTCAGTATAATAGTTTGTATTTTATGAAGGTACAAGTATATTAAAACACACAATGATTAACACACTAAATTAGTGTGGTTGAAAATGCATTATGAATATGGCTCCTTGATTTCGACTGACTGTCTAGCACACAATATTAATTATTACCACAACCAGAAACTAACATTTTATCAAATTAAGAGTGATTAATGCTTGGATGACAGCTTGTAAACTAATAGTTAGCCTTGATAAATGACTGGTACTACAGTATATATAGACAAGGATGAACTAAGAGAAGATGGGTAAAGTAGAGTATTCCATGTTTTTAAACTAAAAAATAAAGCTCAGAACACTTGCTGATCCTCCTACATTATTTAAGGTTCTGCCATATCTACAGTAAGTAAATGTGCTTCAAAATATAATTTAACCTACTAAAAATGTGTATGATGTTAGTACTAGCAGCTATGATACATGATAACTTAATTATGTTCATTTTTATGAATTACTGATTACTGTCCTATCATTCTGGATTTTCTTTAGAAGTTAGGCAATTATTGTTACTACAGATGCAGCCTTTCAAAGTGCGCAGTACACACACGTACTGGAGGTAATTGGCTACGGCGTCGTGCATTGTGACGCACGATGACGCGGTACGTGATTGGTTGACCAACAGGGGCACTCGTGGTCCGTTGGTCTGTCGTAGAAAGATTTACAGTAAACGTCTTTACTGTGCCCGTTTTAGCATTGAAAATTCATTTGGAATTTTACCACTGAAGGGAAATCTTAGTGCCTGAGCATAAAAAGAATAGGAGCATACTGCAACGCGTGTGAAGGCCATAAACGATATTAATTTTGGAACTTAAACATACAGTATATGGCTGGTCTCGGTACTTACACACCAGTATTCCATTTCAACCTAAACATTTTAAGCATCGAAGTCTTTAACTAACGTGATACCGGAGTCAACAAGCATACTTTTAGAATTTGATTAAAAGGGAATAAAATATGGAATCGCGTATCCATATTTTAAAGAAATTAATAACGATATAATTATTTTTTTCAGCACTCTGCGTGTGGCGCTGTGGGTTAGGTTCCTGACTCCCATATCGCATGGTCTGTGATCGAATCCCACTGTGGAACCATGACCTTTTTTTTAACAAACATTTCTTTGAAAAAATGAAACGTTTCCCTTGGTCAGAGATTAAATAAAACCTCACTCGCATCAAACAAATTTATATTTCTAAATATCACAACATGATCAAATTTAAGTCATTTAAATAACAATGAATAGTCACCTATGCGTTACAAAATAAACATTTATATTGATTTGAATCGCGTTTTGAATTAAATCGTAAACGCGTGTTTAAATATAAGTGTTTTTTGATTCACAATCAGACAAATGCAACATAAATTGATATCTTTGTCTTCTAAGTATCTTAATAAACTTTCAGCATAGCTTTCTCCCCGTTTAGATTTATTTTACTTGGGATCTTGGGATCAAACGTGGAAAGATTAGATTGTAATCATTTTTATTTTTTAAATACATTGCGGAGTTAAAGCAAGTTAAAGCCCTGATTTTATATATCACCTTTAAAAGTGGAATCTCAAAGCAAAGTAAATACCCAACACTGATTGTACCCCTCTGTCATGCTGATAAAGCACCTTGAATTGAATTGAATTGAGGGATAGACATGCAAATATTCACAGACATTCACAACAGTGACATATCATAAAACGTTTGCACATATAGTTAAGATATTACTTGGTTTTCAAAGTAAAATGAAATACAATATTGTTGTTGTTGCTGTTATTGTTGTTTTTATCCTGTAAAGTGTTTTGAGAAGCCACCTTTAAAGGCGATATATAAAAGCGCTGAATCTTATGGAATGTGTTCCACCGGGGATCTAACCCCAGCATCCAACCCCTCTGATTGGAGAAAAAAGACATGCTGGTTTACTATACTGTACATACTGTACCAGGAAGATGATTTCTTTCTATTCGAAACGTGTATTTTAAAAGTTTAAGAAGTAAAAACCTTACAGCATACACACATTTCTAAACTGATCGGGATCGTTTCTTTGTCTGATCCATAATAATGTTCACCACTCTGTCCAGCAAATTAATAATAAACTTTATTTTATATAGCGTTTTAAACGAATAAGTAATTAGATTGCTCATAAACCTAATCACTTTTTCTACATAAACACAGCGTGATTGCTCTCTGAAAATGCTTTTTCTTTATATTTAGACTCAGATTTCAATTATAGATCGTATTATTATAAACTTTTTTTTAAAGGGGATGAGAAGAGTGACAAACTAGTATACAGTACTTTATAACATTAATAAAATAATAATAATAAAAACAATAATAAAAAACATTGCCACACCCGGACCGTTAAACCAAAGCATTAGCATGTCAAAGCCCATTGAGGAACCGGGCACAATAACTGTTTTGTCCCTTGATTTACTGATCTGCATTAATTACAGAAATCGAGTTCCTGCTCTTTGCAGACGACCTGGTCCTGCTGTCGCCCACAAAACAGAGGCTGCGGCAGAACCTGGCACTGCTGGAGCAGCACTGTCAGACCTGAGCGCTGACAGTCAATCTGGACAAGACCAGAGTTATGGTTTTCCAGAAAAAAAGCCAGACCTCCAGTAGTCTTCCTGAAATCGTCGGATTATGAATGAATAAAAGCATCTTATTAAAAACACGTTTGCATTTGTTTTGGAGCTACAGATGCAGCCATTCAAAATGCGCGGGCAATACCACATTCTTTTCCGGTACGCTGAACGCAGTCTGCCACGAGTTACCGGTAAATACCGCTAACAAAATAATAGTATCCAGAATTTCCGCAAGGTGGAGCTAATAAAGCTCAACCTCTCATGTTTGAGCTGTCGCCATCAAAGTCTTTAACGAAGATATTACTAATAGTATTAATAATGAATGATCTTGGACAAGCTGTAAGTGTAAACTCAAAGTATTGCCCTGGTCCACATTCCTTTTTTCATTGACCGTCTTTGTAAAAGTAACACCACAGCATTTCGCAATCACGCATTTTTTTCCAATCATGCAAAGTACAGTAATTTTTGAGAATCGATTCACCATACCTTTCACTTGCTCATAAAAGAGATTGATTTAGGAACATAAACATATTACCGTATGCAAACTGTACTGTATACAGTATGTATATGTATATTTAATGTCTTAACTGTGCACGTTTAAGTATTGAATATTCATATGGAATTTTACCACTGAAGGGAAATCTTAGTAGCTGAGCATAAAAAGAATAGGAGCATACTGCAACGTGTGTGAAGGCCATAAACAATATTAATTTTGGAACATAAACATACAGTATATGGCTGGTCTCGGTACTTTAAAGAAAACATACATGAAACATGGTTTCATTATGACCAGAATCGGTCTTGAGATATTTTAAACTTGATTTACAGTATTTGAGAGGTATGTCTTGACACCGATACTACGTAAATACTGCTCACGTATATGTTTCTAGGTTTATATTATGCATTTCATACGGTCAAATTACTTTTAAGCAACTGATAAGAAGCGCGAAACGGTATGCCCAGGGCGTTCTAGTTTTCGTTTTGTTTTAATGCAGTGCAGTGGATTGATTAGAGATATCAAGTACATACAAGTCATTTTTTAAATGTTGTAGTTCGTCTTGTAAAAATGTTACGAGTACATCATCTGTCAACAATTACACAGGTTCTGTTTCCATATTGCGGATTTGGTTACGTCATATTATTTTCTAATTTCACGTTGTGAATATATGATTTGGGCATACAGAGCCACAAAGAAGTACATTATGGGTTGTTTTTTTTTGCAGTTTTATCTAGAACAAGCGATGATTAAACCTTTGTCTGATTCTTGTGAAACTATCCACACGACAGTTACAATACCTAGGAGTTGACTTCAGTGATGTCACTGATGGGATGTTTCTAAAAATCCATCCTCTGTAAAACGTCTTCTCTAGTTGTCCTGCATATGTATTCGCTAATGAAGCTGTGTGTTCTGAGCCTGGATCTCTACATTTCTGTATGAACCAGCTTAGAGGGCTAAAGACAGCTTGTGTTTAAATTGAGTGTAAGGTAATTTATGCTTCTAAAGTCATGGTCAGCATTTATTATTGTACTATGCTGTATCCTTGTTCTGTGCCTAGTTACATTATTTTATAGCGTTATCAAATCTGTACATTGTCTGTCGATAATGTTTCTGTAGTGCTTTTTCAGCCCTCAGCATGTGACCGTGCTGGTGGCGCTGTGTGTTAGTTTCCTCACTCCCATGTCACACAGTCTGTGATTGAATCCCATGGAACTATGACTTTATTTTTTAACAAACATTTCTTTGAAAAAATGAAATGTTTCCCTTGGTCAGAGATTAAATAAAACCTCACTCGCACCAAACAAATTTATATTTCTAAATATCACAACATGATCGAATTTAAGTCTTTTTAATAACAATGAATAGTCACCTATGCGTTACAAAATAAATTTTTATATTGATTTGAATTGCATTTTGATTTAAATTGTAAACGCTTGTTTAAATATATGTGTTTAAAGGCGATATACTGTATAAAAGCGCTGATTCTTATGGAATGTGTTCCGCCGGGGATTCAAAAAATTTATTTTTTTTAATCGCGAATCTAAGGAAAATTGCAGTATAACTTTGTTCATGCACAAACAGGGGCAGACCGTGTGACATGGGAGTCAGGAACCTAACCCACAGCACCACCGGCAAGGTCACATGCAGAGTGCTGAAAAAGCACTACAGAAACATTATCAACAGACACTGTACAGCGTGTACTATTCTTGTGTTGCGGTACATGAATATAATTATATCGTTATTAATTTCTTTAGATACGCGATTCCATATTATATTCCCTTTTAATTAAATTCTAAAAGTATGCTTGTTGACTCCGGTATCACTTTAGTTAAAGACTTTGATGCTTAAAATGTTTAGGGAGAAATGGAATACTGGTGTGTATGTTTTCTTTAAAGTACTGAGACCAGCCATAATACTGTATGTTTAAGTTCCAAAATTAATATCGTTTATGGCCTTCACATGTGTTGCAGTATGCTCCTATTCTTTTTATTAATTAATGTTAATGTTTCTTTAGTAGCCCTATACAATTTGTTGCATTAGGAATTCATCTTTTCACATACCCCTGCTTTTCTCCATGGAGACACAGACAGGGAGAGAAGCTTGGGGTCAGAGTGCAGGGTCTGCCATTGTACGGCACCCCTGGAACAGTTGGGGTTAAGGGCCTTGCTCAGGGGCCCAACGGAATAGAATTTCTCTGCCAGCCATGGGATTTGAACCGGCAACCTTTCAGTCACAGGTGCAGATCCTTAGCCACAGAGCCACCTCTCCACCTTATGCTCACTAAGGCACTAAGATTTCCCTTCAGTGGTAAACTTCTGTATAAATATTCAATACTTAAACGGGCACAGTTAAGACATTAAATATACATATACATACTGTATACAGTACAGTTTGCATACGGTAATATGTTTATATTCCTAAATCAATTTCTTTTATGAGCAAGTGAAAGCCATGGTGAATCGATTCTCAAAAATTACTGTACTTTGCATGATTGGAAACAAATGCGTGATTGCGAAATGCTGTGGTGTTACTTTTACAAAGACGGTCAATGAAAAAAAGAAAGTGGACTAGGGCAATACTTTGAGTTTACACTTACAGCTTGTCCAAGGTCATTCATTATTAATACTATTAGTAATATCTTCGTTTAAGACTTTGATGGCGACAGCTCAAACATGAGAGGTTGAGCTTTATTAGCTCCACCTTGCGGAAATTCCGGATACTATTATTTATCCGGGCGGAGCAGTGGCTCTCTGGCTCAGGATCTGTGCCTGTGAATGGAAAATTGTCAGTTCAAATCCCCCAGCTGGTAGAGGAATCCTACTCTGTTGGTCCCCTGAGCAAGGCCCTTAACCCTAACTGCTCCAGGGGTGCTGTACAATGGCAGACCCTGCGCTCTGACCCCAAGCTTCTGCCTGTCTGTGTGTCTGTGTCTCCATGCAGAAAAGCTGGGGTATGCGAAAAGACGGATTCCTAATGTGAGAAATTGTATAGGGCTAATAAAGAAACATTATATTTTGCTTGCGGTATTATAGGAGAATTTATAGTAACTAGCGGCATTTACCGGTAACTTGCAGTAGACTGCGTACAGCGCACCGGAAAATAATGCGGTATTGCCCGCGCATTTTGAATGGCTGCATCTGTAGCTGCATATTCAGAACATTTGCTCCACAATGAAGCTGCCAGTTAATTTTTACCTAAAAAGTTTTAAAACTACAAAACAATATGAATCAATATATTATGCCGTTATTCAGTATGATCTTCTTTTGTTATTCTCGAAGCTTACGTTTGCAACTTCTTTTTTTGTTTAAATGAACTGTCAGAATTAAATTAATTATCAGTAATCTAAGATCAAAAGAAACCAAATAAGTTCACAGTAAAAATCACACTATTTGTGTAAATCAATACTGCCTTCGAGTCAAACGGGAGATGTGCAAGTTTATTTTAGACTTATCCAAATACAAAAGAGACTTTCAACATCTAAGCTATTTTCAATGCAATACTTATTTCTTAAATACATGATCATTTCCATTTTTAAAGATTATTGATTATTTGTTGTCATTCACCTTGTAAAGTTTTTTGTTTAAAAAAACTAAATATAAAAAATTAATTTGAAAGTGTTTTTAGAAATGTAGTTTTATACATTTGGACTTCAGTAAATGGATTCAAATTTTCAAATTTAAGGTTGAATTTCAGTTTGCTAAGGGTGTTTAAAATATTTTAAATTAACTTTTGAGTCCATACATTAGTTTAGTATTTTAAACATCTCAACTATTAAAACTCGGGTCAGTGATTATAGTGAGTTGTTAATGAATATAAGAATACAATATTTAAATTGCAAGCTAAAGCATACCAGTGAAAAATCACATAATGAAGCAGATCATGTGCCCATTAGAATTACTCCATAGTAAAATAAGTCTTTTGTGAAGAATTAAATATATCTTCTGAAGATTCAATGCTACTCATATGCATGGAAGAGTATTTCAATAGTCAATATTCAATATAGTTTTATAGTTTTCTAATTGAGGGTAATTAAGAGAACATTTCATGTGATGGAGATTTTTTTCCTTCAACTCCTTGAACAGATTTTCTTTTTTTTAACGTGTCTAAAAGTGCAACTTTCTCTGCCAAAAACATCACTTTGTCACCACTACTTCCAGGATTATTAGTACGAGAACTAAAAGCACAATTAGGTCCCATTTAATAAAAATAACGGATATGGGGCACAAAAAACTTCACTTGAACAATGAAAGGTACAGATTTAACGGATGCAAAAAGGCACATAGGCGGTCTAATACACAACACTGGGAAGTACGGGGAATTTTTTTGGGGGGGACGACCCGCGAATAAATGAAACCGGGAAGTATTAAAAGCAAGGGATGACTGTATGACATATATACAGTATATATAATTTGCTTCCATTAACACCATTCCCTAGAACATATGCACAGATCATAATCCTATTGGAAGCTGGAGTAATCAGTCAATAGATGCTCCAGTACTACACTCCATTTACTCTAATCATAGTAACTGAATGGGAGCCTATTAGAAGAATGGGAAGGAATTAAGCAAATATTCCAAAATATGAAACACATGCAGTAACATTATCAAGATGTTATTGTGGCACACTTAGGCTCAGAATGTCTTTTTAGTTATCAGTAGTTTGGCCTGTGAGCACATTTAGAATTGCAATTTACCCTTCACAAAAGTGAAGTCAGGATACAGCGAATACAGTAGTTCAAGAGGTCATCTGGGTTCACCTTCTTGAGTTTTGATGCAAATGTCTAGGCTATTATTCTCTAAAATGTATATATTTTTAAGCTTCAATAAAAATGCCATCAACATCTGAGCAGAAGCCTCTGTTTTACTTTCCAAACCCACCTTCAAATGTTAAAAGATTGAAATGTTTGATTTTAAAGGTGCCAGGTCATAAATGATTCTGTAACCCCTTAACTCCACCTCACTCTGTCTCCTTCTCCTGGAAGTTTTTGAGCTACCATTTGTGAATTAATGCATTAAATAACACAGTAGAACATTTGCATAATCAAAGCGATATATTTAAAATAGAGTACTCTTCTTCTTTTTATTGTTGGGTGCTCTCCTGGAATATCCTATATACAGTAGCAGGGATTTTTTTCTGTTATTTTGTGATCACAATGTGACTATTAATCATCTAGAAAGCACAAACATTTTTCCTGCAATTAGTAAACTGGAAGAAACTAAGTTTCCACAAAATGCCACATCAACACATAAAAAGGTGGTTATTCATCATGGATGACATTTCACACTTTTATCTTTTAGCTCCATAAAATTAGTAGACTATCTCCAGATATGCACTACTTCCACAGTGCCACTAGACTAGACTGTAAGGAAACAGTTGATTTTTTATAAGCAAATAAAATTGTACATCTTTCACAAACATAAATTTGTTTATTCTACAGACAAATTTCAAAGAAGATGCTTCACATTGGTAGAAAAGTACCTGCTGAAGAGACATATTGTGTACATTATAATCTTTTTATAATTTACATGCCTCTTTTTTAAAAGACACATAGTGTACCTTTGCAAATTCCATGTGATTAATATAAAAATATTGCTTGATGTTCCTCCTAATGTTCATTGTATAAATCATATTGTATAATTAATTCCATGATTCCATAGTTTGATTATATTATCAGTGGCAATATTTTGTGTGAATTATTTTTACATGCCAGTTTTTACCTTTCCTTTTTATTAGCAAAGGGAATGCATTTGCTTTCTGTCTAGCTACATGTATTGTTTTACAATATCTTATGTTTTTTTTTTAATTATTTGTATAAATATGTCTATTTACAACTAGCTCATAAATGTCGGACTTTCAAGCTTTAAGTAAGAAAGGTTATTCTAATCAGCCTAAGGCATGCCTCGTTATTTAAAACCATTCTAATGTTTTCTCTTTTTAATATGCAGATGGGACTCTAAAATGTGGAAGAGAGATTGGAATATTCTTTTGTTTCTTTGTATATTCTTTGTTGAAGTTAACCACAACTTGGGCTGTATTAAATGTATATAATACATTTTCATTACACAATAACTTTAGTTCCACTATTCATACTATAATTTTCTCAGTTCTGTTTTCTCAAGACAGAACATATATGACAAGATGCATTAAAAATAGTATTATTTTAATGACATGAAGTTAGTATAAAAATCACCTTGATTCACTCAGTCAGTATACTGTATAGGTGTTCATGTATTTAATCAATGCCATAGTCCTGTACAATTTTATTATACTTAAAGCCTATAAAATGAAATGTAATATGATAATACATTTATCAGAAAAATCAATATCCTAATACAATTAATAATTTATTTTTGGTGGCATGGTGGCACAGTGGTTAACATTGCTCCTTTGTTGTGCTGAGGCCCAATTATGTTTCAGTTTTGGACCTGGGGCTCTATATGCATGAAATTTGTATGCATTTTTTCTATTTGCATGGGTTCTGCTGGGAGCACTGGTTTCTTTCTACAGTCCAAAGTCTTACTGGCTTGTTAATTGTCCTCTGGTAAATTAGTCCTGGTGTGAGTGTGTGCCCTGCGATGGACTGGTCTCCTATCCAGGTTGTACCCAGACCTTTGTCCATTGCTTGCTACAATAGATTTCCCCACTATAAAATAAGTTGCTTATGCAATAACCATTCTTAAAAAGAACAAATCTTTTTCTTTAACATTCCAGGAGGAATGTTACATTGAACATTCCAGA
Source organism: Lepisosteus oculatus (assembly GCF_040954835.1). Taxonomy (NCBI): domain Eukaryota; kingdom Metazoa; phylum Chordata; class Actinopteri; order Semionotiformes; family Lepisosteidae; genus Lepisosteus; species Lepisosteus oculatus. The sequence continues at coordinate 38,498,955 of NC_090696.1, read as the reverse complement.
ATAAAAAGTAATATTAATCTATAACTAAATTCATGCAATAAGAAAATGGAAATATTGATTGCATAGTAGCGTAAAATATGAAGATTTATACATTATTGGTCCAGAGGATTAAATTTCCTAGTTAGTTAAAAATATGATAATTACAATGCAAAACGTTACTGTTGTAGCAGCGAGGCTTAATAATAAGGCAGAATTAAGTGTTTCTGAGCTTCCCAAATGAGGCCCCATTTCTCTGTTCATCTCTGTGGTGCAGCCACAGAGAAACCATTCATGCAAGATGTTTTCTTTTGATAAGGACAGCTCCCAAAGGGGGATGCACTTAGCTAAGCCTGGCTATCATGATCAATGGTCATCCATTGGCGCCTATCTGTCTAGGGAGTGCCAGTTGGACATCTGGACTGCATTACTAAGTGTCAGGACTAAGTGACTCATATCTCACCTTGATCAACCAATCAGGGACTGGCAGAGCCGAGTAACCCACGTGGGACTCTGACGCCCACGGAACTTTCAGCCAATCAATGAGCTGAAGTTCCTCCAGGTAAAAACAGGCAACACAGAGATTCAGACAAGATTCAGATTCAGATTCAGATTCAACAAGATTCAGTAAGATTCTAAAGGGAATTCAAAGGAGAATTCCAGGTCAGGACAGCCCAGGAGCAGAAGGCTCCCAAGGGCAGGACATTCTCGCAGCGCGCCTCCTGACCATCCTGAGACTCAGCCCGGACAACCACGGAACGGCCAGTGTGTCCGAGTGCCAGAACTTTCCTTTGTTCTAAGAGTCTAGAGTGGAGGTTGCCAGAGAGTAACCAGCAGCAGGCCTCGTGAACAGGTCGGAACTGTGGACAGCTGAATTACTATTCAGAACTAGCTCTTCATCAGGAACGAACCGGTCCTCTTCCTGACTTGCTGGGACCCACAGTCATCTTTTCTCCTGTGCACAAACTTTGCTAGTTAAAGCCAACAGTGAGCATCAGCAGCGTACCGTCGCAAGCCGCACAGCACAGCCTGGCACGGAGCCAGAGAGCGCGGATTGGACAGCAACAGCCTGCAACTGTTTCTTTGTGCCCGCAGGAGATCTGAATCCCCAAAGATTGGATGAGTATTCAACTTCAATGCATTACAGCTCGAGAATTCAATTGTTATCCAAACCAGTTGATATCAATTTAATTCCTAAGAGTTATGTACTTGTTTGAGTATCTAATGTAGAAGTTGTAACCAAGTTCACTTTACGAAACGGTCTTAATGAATGATATACTGAACGTATGTCCTCTTGATATGTATAACTCTTTGTAATTGACTGAATATATATCTTTTGTATTCTGATAACCCTCTCGATAAGATCTGTTAGGTTTACATGCATATTCTATGTATTAATAAATGTATCCTCGTGTATTAGTACCTGTGTGTGCGCGTTGTTTGAGTTATGTCGCATGGTTGGATTCTAAAGCCATCAAAAGAATCAACTTTGTGATTTACTGCTACAATTAATAATTGTCTCAGTAAATGCCCAAACCCTACAGAACTGGTGCCTTCAGAGAGCCACTATGATTACATATTTGGCGTCCCTGAACCGGTTTTCCCTACACTGTTTTACAGTTTTCATATTTACCAGGTGGTGATACCTTTTCAGAAAAAAACTCAATCTTGCCAAACTTTTTAATCATCTGAATAGTTGTAATCTATTACCTTTTCTAACACTGATTTAAGACATTGATACTGCACTGCTTCAGCATGAGTCAAGGACACTAATGACATTGCTCTATCAATTAATGAAGACTTATTGACACACAAGATATTTATCACTCACTCAAAGGCATCTGATTAAGGCATTCATGAGTTATTAGGAAGTAAATAATCTAGCTTTGCAATACTGTTTGCCAACTTCAGGGTCATTTCTTCTATTCATTTTCATTTATACTTTTTCTCCTGTTTTTCCTTAGTGTGGAAATAAAGTATATTCTTTACTTCCATTTAACATTTTATAATATTTAGTGTTAATTTGGGCAACACTGTACAATTTTCAAGCATCACCTTTTGTTTTAAAAACTAAAAAAATGTTGTTTTCAGTTCCTATTTATTTAAATATAGCAATCTTAATTATGTGTTTTTAATTAAGCTTTAACAAACAAAAGTGCAATTCCTGAAACAAAATTTTAGTCTATATGCAGGACAGGGAATTATTATTTACCCACTGCTGGCCTGCAAATGTGAGGTTCTCACTTAAATAATATGTTGACTTTGCTGTCATGTTTGTTTGGATTGCAAATATTGTTGCAAAAGAACCAGAAAACTAAAGTGCAGAAGGGCTTTTGCAAGTGGTGCTGAGAGGCAGAACTGTGGACCCTGAAAACATTCCCAACAACTTTACATTTTTGCAACTGAACAGAGTTGCCATGAAAAAATATAAATTTAAAGGTTATACAGGTGTACAGACATAGTTTTGTTGATTACTTATAATTTCACTAAAACTAATACCATCGCTACTTCATATTTCTATTGTATCTGAATACTGTGCATGTCAACTCAGTTTATTTTAAATTATTCTGTGTATTGTTCCATGTTCTAGCATAAAATATTTGCTCTTTTGTTTTAACACTTTTTTTTAAATTACAAAACAGTTCTTTATCAACTGTATTTGTAATACTTTATGTAATGAAGAAAAATCAATTAAGAGCAAATTTAAATTTACAATGAGAACCCAGAGTGTATCTATTTATACATCAGGGCATTGCTGGGGCAATTTGAGTTAAGCACCTTGTTCAAGGTTACAGCAACAGCACCACACTCAGGAGCTGAACTGATGCCCCTCTACTCTTGAGTCCAATGACCTAAACTGTAATCCACACTGCTGGCCCTGAATGCATTCTTTTTACACTTTGAGGCAGGCATCCTGTTTTGATAACTCACTGAATGATCAAAGCACTGTTTTAGACACACAGACATATACTGTATGGCATTATTAGGAGTGTTTTTTTATCTCTAAGCTTTTAGTATCTATTGTAAATTAAATTTGATTACTTCAGAACTTCTAATATTTCACAAAAGAGAGCAACTTTTATTCTGTTTATGTAAACATAGTCAGTGACTTAAAAGATACGTATTTTATAAGACAATTAACAGCTAAATGTTAATCAGAGAAAACCATGTCTTATTCAAAAAGGGTGATGGATATTTCAAAGTACAATGAGATATGCATACCTCATCTAACCTAACATCACCTAATCTAACCTAATCATATTAAAGTAAACAATATATAATTATAATTATATAATAATATTAAAAAGCAAATGCTTCAATATTTTGTCAACTCTTGTCATGGTTTACAATGCTAGATGTCTATAAATGTATGACAAAAATAATGGAACAAGTAATGGGTTTATTCCTTGCTGAAAAAAAAGAAGAAAGAAAACACAACGTTTCACCCGTGGAGCCTTCTTCAGGTGTGACAAAAATAATTACAAATAATTAATTATATGAAACGTATTACAAGAATGTGACAAAAATATCTAAACTATCCCAAGTTTACATACGTTTAAGAGAGGTTACTTTTTCATAATAGCATGGGTACTGCAGGAAGCCATGATCAGCATCCAGTCTGGTAAGCCTAAGCCAAAGAATGACCTTTAATGTTGAGACTTACCACATTTCTGTCTGACAGTGGGTCACCCTCAGTTCACAGTACGTTTCCACTGCAGATCTAAGGATATATGACATTCATCACAGCTGAAGACCATAACTTTTTAGTGTTGTTTTTCCAAATGAATTTAAGGTGAAATTATTTTTTTTTCTCTTGTTACTGAATTCATTCCCAATGCCAACAAAATACTTTTTGGACTGTGAGGTAAATACATTCAATTTGTTTTAATAATACAAAAGAGAATGCCATTAACCACACCTTAGTAGTTTGTTTTGTATTATAGCATTTAATCAACATATATACCATTTTAACTGATTTAAATGTTACTACTTTTTTATTTGTAGAAACTTTTACATGCAGTTTAGTGTTCATCTTAACACCCTAAAATAAGGCATCTTAATATGCTTTATTTTCCACAATCAGAATTTGAGCACACATGCTGATATTGCCACATGTTTGACCAGGACAATTTTATTAACAAATAGCATAATCAAAATTTGCAACTAGGTTTTAAAGTTGACTGATCATTGTCTTCTTTCTGTAAATGCAAATAAAGAAAAAAAAGGGGGTGATTCATAAATTCAAAATAAAATATGCTGAATTAAAATCAAAGGAAATTATACTAAAACTCATTCTAAACTAAAATATTGTGCCCATTCTCTATAAATATTCTGTTTACATGTTGAGCACTTGTAGCCTACTAAAAAAAATAGATAATGAAATGGGAAAATCTTGAAACAGGAGAATATTTTTGAACCTGATGTTAACAGGTTGATTGGTTTAAACCATAAAAAATCATAACATGAAAACTCCCAAGGAGAGCTCCAATGAATCTGACAATAGATGCCATACAGAGGTTCAAACTTTAATCTATAACTTTGCTGTAAGATGAATGAAGACACTACAAAACGTGAGGCAGAAAAATTCTCAGGAGAACAGAAAAATCTGCTGGTGCAGATTGAATCAGTTGAATGCTCTGCGTCCCTGGTGCTATTAAGATCCATGGCTGTCCCCTTGATTCTGAAAAAAGAGGCAGGAGATCCACTGGGAATTGGGCTTTCTTATCACAGCAGCAGTGAGTTGTGCATTGAAATTTACCTTGACCTGACCATAGGAAGGTTTTTTTTTTAAAATAAACCCCTAAAGAAAAAAAATAGCAGTGTTTGGAAAATTAAAACAAAGCACAATTTAACTTAACACCTGAGGGTTAATAAAAATGCTAGTTCTCAAATTAAGGTAAATGAAATCAAAAGATAATTGGGATATTGGTTTGATTTCTGAACTGTTTGGTTTTTCAATTCACAAGAAAAAAAACATTTTGAGGAAGGGGTTCATAGACCAAATATCACTATTAGGCTGAAAACACCACAGGAAGTAAAAAATACGAAGGCTTGAAAACAAATAATAATGTCAAAAGAATATACTGTATGTCTTTTAACTGGTTAAAACTAAACCTCAAACCACCAAACAAAAGGTACTTAAAGGTTTCTTGTTTTTACAGCATTCTATTTAGTTATGTGTAGTTTGGTAAATTATAAATGATAATATTGTCAGTGAGTTATATATACATAAATGCACACATTTGAAGACATACTGTATATAATGAAGAATAGATTAAATAAGAATGCACCACAATAAAAATATATTTAAAGTGACTTATTAGTCTAAGCAATTACTTTCAGCTGTTTGAACAGGTTGTGGAGTGGGTGGCATAAAGCTTTTACATCTGACTATTATGAAATTTGTCACTTTTCTTATTTGATGTTTGACAATTATAGAGCTGAAACAAACACAAACGTTGTTCAATGCAAAGTCTCAGAATATGCAAGGCTTAAAAATTAGATTTTATAACAGCTGTAAAGTTCAATAGTTTTTTAATTTAACCTCTGTACAAACAAAAATAAAAAATAAATATAACAAATACAAATATAAAAAATATAACATTAAAAAATGTTATTATGATTAATGATATCAGGGGCCCTACTTTTATCAAATTACAATCTCCTGAAAATGGTGGTAGGGCAGGGTAGAGTGGATTAGGAATTCCTGATTGTTTTTGATGAATGCATGTTGCTAGGAAATACATGCAAAAGAAGTAATCATCTTAATCCATAGAGGAATTAATTTGTATAATCAATTAGCTTAACTACTTTTTTTTCAAGTGTAGCAATGCCGTTGCTCCTGGTGCTACTCAGCAGCAACAGGAAAAATGGTCTCAACCAGTGTCACGATTGTCATCCCTCCTCTTAAAAGAGCTCCGACCCTTTCCTATTTTAGTTCATTTTGTGCACCTGTCCCTTGTTCTCCTTATTGTTATTTAAAGCCTGGTGCTCCCTCTATTCCCCACTCTGCATTGGAAGACAGACACCCAGAAGCCTCCCAACCAGCGGGTCCTGCAGAGACCCGACGACATAGGCTTCATCATGGTGTCCTGACCTGCTGATTCCAGGGCTCGGAGCGCCTGGCCTCTTTACCATTTTTTATCCTTCTGGTTCCCTGTTCCTGTTCCTGTTCCAGATCCCTTTCCAGTTTTAATCTTGTCTGTCTCAGATTGAATCTCCTGGCTCCTGGACCCTGGACTGTACCCCAGTTTCCCCTTCAGACTACCTTAGGACTTGTTCGCTTGTGCCACGCCCTCTGAGCACCAGATCACAGCCGTCAAGCCTCCCTGTCTGACATCCCGTCCTGCTCCTGCTATGTTTCCCTTGAAGTCTTATTCCAGTCACTTCCGGATTATATCATCTGCATAAGGTCCCAAACACGCACTACTTGGGAGTCAGGACCAGTTCCCTTGACACCCAGGTCATCTAGGAAACGATAAGGTACTGACGCATAGAGGTATGAGGGGTTGCTGAGCCAGTTTGTCAGACCTTAGGCAGAGGGGGGGAGCAGTAAAGCAAAAAAGAAGTGATAAGTGCCTATGACACCTAGGACTCCCAGTTCTCAAACAAATCAAGCTTCCTCCTGATAATATGTCCTGGACACACCTGCCACTGATAGAGACAATGGGAAAATCTCTGAGGGGGGAATGGCTTACAGAAGGGATAAAAAGATCTGCGCCTGAACAAAGGGAGCTCTCTCCTCCTGATGAGCCCCGAGAAAAAAGACAGGCAGTGTAAGGAAAACTGCAGCCTGCAAGACCACAGAGGAGACTGGCCCAGGAACTGCAGACCAAGGGAGACATTGGCAGAGGAACAGAGGTACAGCGCAGGGATGTTAAATACTTGGAGGCAAAGAGCAAAAACAACGTTCTGGTGAGTCGATACTGACCCAAGAAGAGCGTAGTGCAGTCTAAAGGAGGACTCCCAACATAGCCCATGTGGAGACTGGGGAAATTGGACTGTGTGGCATCCCCCTTCTATGTATTGAGGTCCTTCTCTGTAACACCAAAACATTCTAATGCTCTCTCCTCATCACCTAAAAGGACGGCTGACCCTCCGAAATTCATTATCATCCTTGGAAGTACCTTTTTTTGCTGCAAATGCAGTTTTAGTTGTGCCTTTGGGTGATAGTAATTGTTAATGTACTTAGAAAATAAAAAGGGCACTTTTATAATACAAATGCTTGTTGTTGGTCTGTGTGCATCGGAGTTGAACAAAACCTATGGTAAAGTAGAGGGGGCCTAGCACCCTGTTTGTATTGCTAGGTGGCGTAGTCACTTACAAGGCAGTAAATAATTTTTGTTTGAGGGGTCACCTCACTGTGACACTTAATACAATTAAGATTTTAAGAGAATGTTGATTTTATGATGTTCTGCATAATGTGACAAATTCAAAAACCTAAAATACAAGAGGAGTCTGTATATTTAAAAGACTTTCAAAAACATGTCAAAATACTTCCATTAATGTTTTAAGAAAAAAAAATATCTGTAATAAGAAATACAATGTTAATGTTGACTGAATGTTAAACTACACAATAGTATCTCCCACAGCTAAAGAAGGCTCCATGGCCGAAACGTTGTTTTCTTTCTTTCTTCTTTTCACCATGGAATAAACCTATTACTTGTTACTATTACTACAGCAAAGCAGCACCATCTCTTCTGTCAGGGGTAATAAACCATACTTTTGTAGGCTGCTGAAACTACTTTGATAATCTGGTGGAAAATACAGTGGGTATAGAAATTCACTACCTCCTTTAAAAATGTGTACCTTTTGTTGTATGACACTCTGAAAATAAAAACAAATTAAATAAGGCTTGTTCCATTTTTATTTACACACAGTAACCCACATTAGCCAAGTGAAAATAAAATTCTAAAACATTCTTAAAATTAATAATATTACAACAGTAAAATACCTTATTTGAATAAGTAAACACCCACCTTACAATTGCATTTGTAAACTTGCTCAGGTATAACCAATCACTTTACAGATCACACAACAAACTATTTGGCTCCTGCCTGTGATCAGTTGTGGGGATTGTGTTTAGTTCAGAATAAAATCAGTTGTTTCTAGAGGATTCCACTGTTTGGAAGTGCATTTCAAAGCAAATAATCCACTATGGGCAGAAAGGTGCTTACAAAAGAACTCTGATATGAAGTTGAGGAAAGGCACAAGTCAGGAGATGGGTATAAAACATTTCAAAGGCTTAAAGTATCCCATGGAGCACAGTCAAGACCACCATTAAGAAGTGGAAGGCGTATGGCACCACCCAGACCTTGCCTAGATCAGGCCGTCCCTGCAACCTGGATGACTAAGCAAAAAGGATACTGATCAGATAGGCTACCAAGAGGCCAATGGCAACTTTGAACAAGATGCAGGCCTTTATGACAAAGACTGGTCATTGTGTGCATGTGGTAACATTAACTTAATCAAGCATACATAACAGCACAAAACCCCCATAGACAACTGCATGTTTAGTTGTCAGCCCCAATCCGAGGCAAGATAATGTTATCAACTCCAAAGCCAGGTTCATAAGAAAAAAGAGAAATGACTTCTGGGAGGAACACTAGGTTAGGTCTTAATAACATGCTAGATGCATCACTACATACTGTAAATGCAGAAAGGGGACAAGGGGGGAGGTCACTGACACATTCTACAGAGGAAATAGCCAGGAAATATTCAGTTTTATTTAAACAAAGTTATGCCATTTGTAGGACTCAAATGCACAATTTTCTGTCCCACAATAAAAAATAATTGTACAAACAAAATAAGGGTGCATTTGATGACGACTTTTGCTTCAGTGTATGAGCATATGTTGGTTCTAGAATAACTTAAAGAATTTCTAGAAGACCAAAAAATACCACTGTAAGCTACAGAGCTGCCAGTGGCCTTTCCAGCTCTCCCTTACATGATAGTCCATTCCAAGAATCATGCATGCCCCTGCTGGTTCTGGTGCTCAGTGGATCATTACCACAGCTAACATTACCACAGCTGCCGGCCATACCTCTGGTCATCTATATATTATATAGTTTTACACTAAAGCTTATTTCTCTAGCGTTGTATTCCTTGCTTTGTGTTTCTCATTGGATTCTCGACCCCACGTAGTCCCAACCTTGGCTGTTGGACTTCCTTTGTGTTCTACTCCTGGCTACAGACACAGATTGCTTACTTGACTTTGCCATTGGATTCCTTCAGTGCCTTACTACACTGTCTACTCAACTACTCAACTTTTTGGGTTTTGAATATGGCTCTGGAGAGTATTTACCTGCTCATCACTGCACCACAAAGTTCTCTTCCTTGCCTTGAGTTAACTTCATGACTCTCAGATGCTGCTTAACACCTGTTTAAGCAGAACAATTACATACTAAGGTGCTTCATTGGTCCTGTACTAGACACCTGTTTACCACATTTACTATGAATCTCAGATAACTGGTTAAAAAGATACAACAGGATGATAGGGACATCCATACCAGGCACTTTTTCACTGTTTGGGATGAGTGCATGTATTAGTCAAAGGCTGGCAGCATCCTGCTGTAATAAACACAAGTTTCTCACCTATGGCTTGGGTGGAGGAATTAGTTTTAATATCTTGTCTACCAAAAGCTGCAGCTCAGATAGATAAACCAGGATCTTTTAATAAACCAGTTAGAGGATGGGAGCAGAACCACATCTGCTAATTCTTGGTCCAAGGGCTCCTGATACAAGACTTGCTGGTTCTGTCCCTTATTTAGATGTATGGGACATAAGTATTTCAGTCAGATAATGAATTAAGTAAGAATGCTCTCAAGCAGAGAGCAACTCTTCTAAGAAAATATTTATTTTTACTCTTCAGCCCCACCCCACTGTACACTGCACAAGAGTTCTGAGAGGACACTTTGAAGTAGACCTCAACCATGTCAATCATTATGGAGCAGAGGAATTTAACTCTTCTTCCAAAGTCTGTAAAAAGAGGGCATCTAAGCTAAAATAAAGGAATGTACAAAGACACAATACAGAGGGATGCATGGCAACGCAGAGGTATACCAAAATATACTGTGTTAGAGACATGGGGTTTGCTAGGAGGTTTAGAGCACAGACGGGCTGGGGATACATAGAGAGACCATGATTTATGGAGGCATGAAGGCACAACTCAAAAGCAGATGAGACTGTTTTCTGTTATCACCATGTGAATTTTCAGTTTTCTTAGGAAATAACGGCAAGAAAGAAGAAGTTGGTATTGCAAGCACCAAGTTTTCAATAATCAACAAAAAAGGAGAAAACCAATTAATGAGAAAAAAATGAAAGTCTCCTTTTATACAATGAGTTGTGCAAAGCAAAGGTTGTCTACTTTTCAAAATAAAACTAGAAATGTGTGCCTGAAAATGCATATTAATATATTGTCATTTATATTTATACAATGTAATTGTAATTATTAAGTCAAATCTATTGGTATTCAACTGCCTTTTAATCTCTAAATCAATTAAGAGACATTCATAATTCTGAGACTGATAACTTGTGTCAAAGAATGAAATAAGTAATGAACTAAATATGCTGTGCTTTTAAATAATGAAGTACTGTATGCACAGTGGGTAACATCAGATTTTATTTTTAAACTTATATTTCAATAATTACAGTTTATAAACTGACTGAGGGTTAATTTGAGATGATTTCTTATATTATTTTACAAAATGCTCATTTTTTTACACATTAATTTGATAGCAGTAAAAGCCAATTTGTGAGTTTTACCATTAGATTAGCTATTTACTGTATTTTAATCTCTTGTTAGCGATTCTGAAGTAGAAACCAAATCCTTGTAAATATTCATGTTTGTTCAAGACACATGTAATAAAGCCCTTATTGTTGTTTTGTGAATTTTGCATATTGTATACACTGATACTCAGAAGCCTGTAAACGTTTCTGAAATCTTATTAACAAAGAAACCATTGGCTATATAAAGCATTTAGCAGTAATTTCGAATAAAATAGATATATTAAAAAAAAAATACACCAGACAATGACTTTTCATTACACCATAGGTTGTTATGTGGTTTACTTAGTCTAAGGCTGCCTGTCGTTGCATCCTTTTATCATACATTCAGTGAAGTAACAGAGTCTTACAAGTAGTACTTTCTGTTGATGCAAAGCTGAATATAACATGTCTGGAAAATGGATAACAAGTAGTAAAACTGACACATGAATGCTGAACATAATCCTCTTATACTGTGAAGTTACGTATTTGGAATTATTTATGGAAAAGCGAAGCCTGCTTTTTATCACAAATTGTGCCTTGCATGGCAATCATGAACCATGCTATATTTTCCACCAGACAACATTTTTTTTCTGAACTGTTTTTGACAGTTTGCTTATTAAAACTATTTATATTCATTTATCTTTTTTTTCTAATCATCATGGGACACACGATTTATTATTGTTATAATGCATTTAATTTATTGGAATAGCAGCTTAACAATAACACTAACGGTTGTAGTAGTAATGACAAAAAGAGGCATTCAGCTGAAGATTGTATAAAATAATGAGGCACAGTTTCAGAAAAGCTGTAAATATGTATTTAATGTTTTATATTATGGCTTTATCCACTACAACCTAGCAATTCAATCATTCACTACTGCCTATCAAAACAACTTTTCCTAAATCATAGCTTTAGACTTTATAAAATTTCACTGTATATTCAACAATAATATATACAATTAAATTATAAATTATGGTTGGTTGGTATGATTATATATGACTGATTAAAGTTAAAAAAAACTTTCAGTATACAGTGCCTTGCAAAAACTTTATAATGATATACTATGTTAATTACAAATGATATATAAAACTTTTTTAATTTAATATTTTTTAATAAAACATTAAAGTTCAAACTCTATACATTTATGAGTGAAAATAAGATAAACGTTATCAAAAACTTCAATGGAAAATCAAAACCTGTTGATTGCATAAGTATTCAACTACCTAATTCAATACATAGGGGAACAGAAAGAGACTTTTTAGATAAGTCTCCATTAGGATGGTGCAATTTCCATCTATTCTTCTTTCACATGATTTATGGCCAGCAGTTCCCAAAGTTTTCCTCAAAATTTTTTCTGGATCAAGACTTTGAACGAGCCACTCAAAGACATTCTCTTTTCATAAGGAAGTCATTTTTTTGATGGATAAATCATCCATCAGAAGGGCTGTGTGTGTATGTGTTAATACAAATTGTCCTTTACTCTGAATACAGCTGTGAAGATACTGTGCATATTACAGTAACTACCCATTAATTAGGTCTTTGCACCATTTACAGTATATTCCTTAAAGTTAATATATCCATATTGAAAATCTTTGTTTGGGTGCTGAGACCATACGAAACCTAGTGTTATGGTTCCTTCTGCCTGAGTTGGCAGTTGAATTGACTCCATCCACCTGAAAGCAAAATCGTCCATACATTAAAAACTTGTTCTCTAACTATTTAGTCTGTAGTAAAACATATTTGTGAACATCTGCACTTATTTTCCTAGTATAGTGAAGGCTTCTTAAAATATTAAGGATATTGATTTTGGATCAGGATTTTAGATTGTATGTGAATATGGAGCTGAAAAAACAGCAGATAAAGCTATGGGTTTAATGAAAAAGAAGAGCAGGGATCATCAAATTATCACCAAACACTCAGTTTGAACTCTCAGGAGATCCTAATCACAGCCTGTATATAAAAAAAAAGATTACAATAATCATAGTTTAATAATAACTAGCTGATGGTTTAAAACTAAAGAAAGGCAGTGGGAGGTAATACATAATCCCATTTATTTAAAAACTGTACATCTGAAATCACATTTTATAGTGATGAGTTATGGTTGTGACAACCAATTTAAGAAAGAAAAATGAAAAAAAAAGCTTACAGGACTATCTATGAGAACCCATTTATATTTTCGTAGTTAAGGTTTCGCAGTTGATTCACATTCATACAATTTAGCAATATCAAAAGTTTTCAAGGCCACTGGATCTCCACACATACATGGCGTACAGAAGAATTAATCAATATTTATATCAGGGATATCTAGGGTTAAATAAATATTTTTTCTAGTTTTGTCACTATTTTTCACATTGCTGTTTTTGAGGTGCTTAAATGGAATATTAAATTAAATTGTAAATAAATAAGATATGGGATTAGACCATAAATGAACATTGTGGGGGCAGATGCTGACGTACGTTGGTTTGATTTTTATGCCATTATGCCAAAACTGACATGGTAAAATAAACTGAATAATATTCATATCACCTTTTTAGCAGACAATCTGTAAGTTACAAGACGCCAATCACTATTTGCTTGAAATCTAGACAGTTTCTAGTAAATAAATCAATTAAATTTGGTTTAATCTAACCATTGCAATCATTGGAACTTTTATTAATTGTAATAATCAAAGTTGTACTGTTAGTATTTTTGTGCTATTTCTGTTTTACATACAAGTGAGACAGTTTGTTGCTTTGTAGACCCAATGGTCGTGTGTCTCAGCTACTCATATGATGCTAATCTTTTCAAACAGTCATGGCAGAGAATGATAATGTTTATTCATTTGAGGTATGTTGAATTTTAACTGGTTCTCAATTTCAGGAAAGCAGACTATGCAGCAATAAGATGGAATTTAAGAAAATAAGAATAGCATAGATATGGAGTCAGTAGAGAATAGGTGAAAACGTTTTAAGGGAATTTCTTTGAAGTACAAAGCAGGTGCATACCAAGAATATGTAAATAAAAAGCCATAGCAGGGTTGCAGTGACCCTCATAAGATTTACTATGCCTCCACCAGACAAACATCTCACATCTGTAACTTGCTCAATGCCTGAACCCTGTTACGCTGAGAAAGTGCATTGATTGTTGTGGATGGCAGGTATTACATTTTATGATTTGTAATTGCTTTGATTTTCACATTAACATACTTTTATCATAGTTTGATTTGTAATTAGAAACGGAAATAATCTATGTGTATTAAGAATTAATTAATCCTTAAATGCAAAATAAATTACCTTTAAATTCAATTCACAGTATCCGTGTCCTTGGGTTTCTTTCAGGCTACAAGACTTACAGTCACAGCGAACATATTCAGTTGTTCGTGTCCACCCTTGGGGTCTCTTTAGAAGTCATGACATAGCAATTAAATTTCTTATCATCATCATCATCATCATTGAAGTGGGAAATGTAAATATCTCACCTATCCAGCAGTGCAATATTACCACTTAACCACACTGTGGAAGGTGATGCTGGGGTCTGTTAATTTAGCCTTTTACAAAAGTTATACTAAGATAGAATAAAGCTGAGTTGCTTTAGCAGTGACTTAATGCTACACAAAAAAGACAGGACCATCACCCACAAACATACCTTAAACAGGATGTCTCAATGTCTGCTACATATCACAGGACAGAACCTAGAGCAGGACAGAGCAGGACAAAAAGTAATTACAGATGCAGCCATTCAAAATACACGGTACAAACCCGCGGTACGGGCAACTACCCACAAGCCTTCGCAGGGCACCCCGGTAAGTGATTGGCTGGCCAAAATGACCGACAGGGGCACTCGTGGTGCATTGGTTGGTAGTGAAAAGATTTAATCATTTAATCTCTTTACTGTGCACATTTTAATCCGCTTAGTATTGAATATTTATATGGAATTTTACCACTAAAGGGAAATTTTAGTAGCTGAGCATAAAAAGAAGAGGAGCATAACGCATCTGAAGGTAATAAACGATATTAATTTAGGAACATAAACATTACTGTATGTATGTAAACTGTACTGTGTCTTGGTAGTTTAAAGAAAAAATACACACCAGTCTTCCATTTCTCCCTAAACATTTTAAACATGAAAGTTTTATGAAACGGTACCCACGGTGCTGTATAGAATGAATTTTAATTTTAAAAAATTATTTAACACGAAAATTAAGCTGTTTACATCTTCCGCCTGAGAACATAGTCACCCGTTGCTACCCAACGCAGAAACAAAGCCACTAAATAGCACAGAGAGGACATTAGCTAGCCAATATGATAAAGAAATAAATGATTATTTTGTTTATTTCTTTTGCACATTTATTTGAACATTTCCATCGATTGTACAAGCACTTGGAAACTGTCTTCTAGGATATAATGCCAGCAATTTTTTGTTACATTTTGGTTTCCAATAACGCTGCAGCAAACTCTTGTTTTTATGTCCACTATAACAGAAAATCTCCTTTGCTTTTAACTGAGCGTTTAATAATTTCCTAAAATTTCCCTCACGGGATCAATAAAAGTATCTATCATCTATCTATCTAAACTATGGGACAGAATTCTGGGGTCTCCCTATACCAGAGATTACAGTAGGGCTTCAGAATGATGATTGGCTGACACCATCTGACACCCCTTTGATTGGGGAAAAAAGACTCTACATACTGTACCAGGAAGAGGATTTCTTTCTATTCGAAACGTGTATTTTAAAAGTTTAATTAAGAAGTAAAAACCTTACAGCGTACACAGATTTCTAAACTGATCAGGAGGAAGAAAAATCGTGTTTTGTGCAGAAAAAGTGGTTATTAACAATCGAAACCTGTTTATTTATTTTATTTTTATTTAGATTAAGAGTTCCCGTCACCCCCATTCCCATTTAAATCACAAACTCATGTTTAATTAAATGTCCTTTAACGTAAATCGTTATCTTTGTCTTCTGCATAATAATGTTCACCACTCTGTCCAGCAAATTAATAATAAACCTTATTTTATATAGCATTTTAAATGAATAAGTAATTAGATTGCTCATAAACCTAATCACTTATTCTACATAAACACAGCGTAATTGCTCTCTAAAAATGCTTTTTCTTTTTATTTAGGCTCAGATTTCAACTATAGATCGTACACTAATTACTAGCAGTAAATAATGAAGTTTTGCTCCCTCTTACCACAAAAATATTAAAATTAATGTATTGTAGCTGGGGTGAACTTTTTTTCGAACGTGTCTCTATGTGCTGCGACTCGGACAGAGAATGGTTAAAGATGGCGACAACTCAGGCACCCAGAGATGGGGGGGCGTCTTTCCGCCTCCATAACTAAAATGCGAAATAGGAGTCGTTTTTAATTCAGTTTGAATTATAACTGTATGTACTGTCTTCGTATTTGGCCAGGGGTTTAAAGAGTGGGCGCGCCAAAATTTTTCGGTGCCGTCGTCTGCGCTTTAAAGGTACCCCTGTCGCGGAAGAATTTGACCTCAGAAAAGTTCACCCAGCATAATTATTGTTTTTCATTGCACTTTGACAGATTGTCTTTAAATCAATTGTTGTCAGAATATCCCCGCCTCCAAAAAAGAACAAAATTGCAACGATTTTATTAACTGGCTGTTTCAGTAACCTAAAGTATATATTTAAAGTAATAATTTAACAATATATGTAAATGTTTTAAGATATGTTTGTGTTGTGAATGTCTGTAGATTGTATCTTATTTTTAGTTTTGTTTTGTTTCACGTTAATTTTATAAGGGAATCTTGATTAAAATTACTTTTATTTTTTCACAATCTGGTAATGCCAGACAGAATTCACATTCGCTGCAGCCAAATGGCCTTGCAGATCAGATATCAAGAAACAAAACAATTATTGCGCCCGGCTCCAAAATGGAATCACTTTAACATGCTAATGCGTTGGTGTAACACTCTATGTCTACAGTACATTGTGAACAAAACGGTTTCACAGGTATTTTCAACCCCCAACCACTGTTGTTTCATCGGTTGTTATCCTGTAAAGCGCTTTGAGGAGCCACCTTTAAAGGCGATATATAAAATAAAGTTTATTATTATTATTATTAATATTGATCATATTTTTCCTCCCAGAACTTGTAAATTGTTGTTGTTATTGTTGTTGTTATCGTGTAAAGTGTTTTGAGAAGTATACTGTCCAGCTTGTCAGGTGCATTCTTTTGTAAAATAATAAGTAGAGCTTTGGGCTTATTAGTGCTCCACTTACAGCAACCCAATTGTAGGGAAAACTGGTTCAGGGACGCCAAATATGTAATCATAGTGGCTCTCTGAAGGCACCAGTTTTGTAGGGTTTGGGCATTTACTGAGACAATTATTAATTGTAGCAGTAAATCACAAAGTTGATTCTTTTGATGGCTTTAGAATCCAACCATGCGACATAACTCAAACAACGCGCACACACAGGTACTAATACACGAGGATACATTTATTAATACATAGAATATGCATATAAACCTAACAGATCTTATCGAGAGGGTTATCAGAATACAAAAGATATATATTCAGTCAATTACAAAGAGTTATACATATCAAGAGGACATACGTTCAGTATATCATTCATTAAGACCGTTTCGTAAAGTGAACTTGGTTACAACTTCTACATTAGATACTCAAACAAGTACATAACTCTTACGAATTAAATTGATATCAACTGGTTGGGATAACAATTGAATTCTCGAGCTGTAATGCATTGAAGTTGAATACTCATCCAATTTCTCGGGATTCAGATCTCCTGCGGGCACAAAGAAACAGTTGCAGGCTGTGCTGTCCAATCCGCGCTCTCTGGCTCGGTGCCAGGCTGTGCTGTGCGGCTTGCGACGGTGCGCTGCTGAAGCTCACTGTCCAACTAGTTAGTGTTGGCTTTAACTAGCAAAGTTTGTGCACAGGAGAAAAGATGACTGTGGGTCCCAGCAAGTCAGGAAGAGGACCGGTTCGTTCCTGATGAAGAGCTAGTTCTGAATAGTAATTCAGCTGTCCACAGTTCCGACCTGTTCACGAGGCCTGCTGCTGGTTACTCTCTGGCAACCTCCACTCTAGACTCTTAGAACAAAGGAAAGTTCTGGCACTCGGACACACTGGCCGTTCCGTGGTTGTCCGGGCTGAGTCTCAGGATGGTCAGGAGGCGCGCTGCGAGAATGTCCTGCCCTTGGGAGCCTTCTGCTCCTGGGCTGTCCTGACCTGGAATTCTCCTTTGAATTCCCTTTAGAATCTTACTGAATCTTGTTGAATCTGAATCTGAATCTGAATCTTGTCTGAATCTCTGTGTTGCCTGTTTTTACCTGGAGGAACTTCAGCTCATTGATTGGCTGAAAGTTCCATGGGCATCAGAGTCCCACGTGGGTTACTCGGCCCTACCAGTCCCTGATTGGTTGATCAAGGTGAGATATGAGTCACTTACTCCTGACACTTAGTAATGCAGTCCAGATGTCCAACTGGCACTCCCTAGACAGATAGGCGCCAATGGATGACCATTGATCATGATAGCCAGCCTTAGCTCCCTTTGGGAGCTGTCCTTATCAAAAGAAAACATCTTGCATGAATAGTTTCTCTGTGGCTGCACCACAGAGATGAACAGAGAAATGGGGCCTCATTTGGGAAGGCTCAGAACACTTAATTCTGCCTTATTATTAAGCCTCGCCGCTACACAATGTAAACACATTTTGTCTCCAAATCCACCACCACTTGTATGAATCATAGCCCTGCCAAATGATGCAAATTCCGCTGCAATGGTTGTGTGCAGGAATTATTCAGTATGGCATCTCCATGTTCAAGTAAACACTGCTCTGTGTGCAAATGCAAATGCATTTAAAAAAAAATGTTGTTGTTATTGTTGTTATCCTGTAAAGCGCTTTGAGAAGCATACTGTCCAGCATATAGTATTCCATTGCACTTTGACAGATCGTCTTAATAATCACTTGTTGTTAGAATATCCCCCAAGAGGATATAGAGGATATCCCCCAAGAGGTATCCAGGTAACAGTGAAATGGGCTTACAGTCTGGGGAGATCGCCCGTTTTCCATGTAAATAGTTCCCTGGTTCCGCACCTCTTGGTGTCTCTCTCTCTGTCTCTCTCGGGCCTGCACTCTTGGCGGGCTTGTCTTGTGTTTCTCTCTCGTCTGGGTGCGGGAGTGCTGCTGGCCGGTGGTGACGTAGAAGAAATAAAGCGCTTTACAGGATAACAACCGATGAAACAACAGTGGCTCGGGTTGAAAATACCTGTGAAACCGGTTTAATTCGTCACAGCCAGCACAGAGTGATGAAAACCGCGCCGCGTCAGGCAAATGAACATTAATATGTTGGGCTTTTGGGTTTAGGTGGATTTGCGCCCTACAGTACCGCTGTGTACTGTACATACAGTACGAAATGTGTTATTTTGAAATATAAAAAATGTCAATATACTTTAGGACAAATTGAGTATTGGTGTGTATTTTTTCTTTAAAATACCAATAACAGCAACATACAGTTTACATAATATGTTTATGTTCCTAAATTAATATCGTTTATGACCTTTATGACCTTTGTTATGCTCCTCTGCGTTTTATGCTTAGCTACTAAAATTTCCCTTTAGTGGTAAAATTCCATATAAATATTCAATACTAAGCGGATTAAAATGTGCACAGTAAGGAGATTAAATTATTCAATCTTTTCACTAACGACCAATACACCACATTATCTTCCGTGTCGCATTAACATTGGAATGTTTTTTTTACAAGTGTCAAAAGAAGCGATACACAACCTGTCTCCTCAATAACTCTTCAGTTTACAGAGAAATTCCTCCAGAGCCTCACAACATTGTCCAATAATACTCTTCTCGCGTCTAATTTTTAGTTAAGCAGGATTTGAGCTACAGACCATAACAGACCAAAAAACAGAATCCACCTGCGATTCGGGTGTTAACAAAACGTGTTTACAAAGAAAGTGAAATACAGTAATACTAACAGCTATATAGATACATAGATTTAGAAATTTAGATCCTTAAATTTATATCATGATTAATTTATTTAGATACGTGCTTACATATTCTCAATTATAAAACAGATAATTCCGGTCCTGGAATCTGACTGGCTGATGCCCTTCTGAAGCGGTACCATAATCTCTGGTATACGGACACCCTTGAAATTTGACTTGTACTGTGTGATAAATTTTAAAGACGTAGATAAAAAAGTTTGGATTCTCATGTATCTGGTACAAGTATCTTTTAAAACAGTCTTTGTTGTGCTCTTGAGGATCCTTGTGATATTTTGAGCTCTGGTTGAATGATAAGTGTCACAGTTTAAATAATTCTCGTTGTCAGGAATTATGAAACGCTCTTTTAAAAGCAAGGGAGTTTTTATGTCTGTTATACTAAAAGAAAATGCCCAATGACCTAGGGATTGGACAGTTTTTCAGTGCTTGTACAATCGATGGAAATGTTCAAATAAATGTGCTAAAGAAATAAACAAAAAAAGTAATTTATTCCTTTATCATATTGTGTTGTTACTTTTTGTCGATGAAGAAATAAAGTATTTTCTTTAAAATGACTGTTACAAATAATGTGGACCAGCATAATACTTAGAGTTTACAGCTTGTCCAAGGTCATTCATTATTAATAATATGAGTAATATCTTCGGTAAAGGCTTTGATGCATAAAATATTTCTGCATAATTAAAATATTTATGATAAAGGTAGGTTGTGTACTTTTGCCCAACTGAGCAATCTTGCTTTCATAAAATATACCAACTTTTTAATGACTGATGATTAACATGCTGTAATACACAGTTTAAATGTAAAAGCTCAAATGCTGTACATGAGAGGTTAAGCTTTATTGGCTCCTCCTGGCGGTTTTATAAGGTTATTCCGGATACTTTCCGGTATGACGTCAAATGACGCGATTTTTCATGGGACACGCCCACCGGGGTATACCGCGAAATACCCCACCCATTTTGAATGGCTGCATCTGTACATATCAAAGAACAAGACAAGCACTCAGATTGTGAAACAAACTTCTTTCTGACTCTATTTAAGGATTGGAAACCCCTTACACTGTCTTTGATCTGTGTGGCAGACCCAGCACGTGTTGCTGTCCTTATTGAGCTCAATAAAAGTGAATCTGCACAAGAATGTGTCCTGCTTCTACTTCTATGAAGATAGCTAATACTGGCTTCACTTATCCAAGACTGGCAATGCTTTTTGTCCCATATTCTATCAATGTAATGCTTTGTATATTCGGGAAGAATTGATCCTTTAAAAGCAAACTACATGTTAAATACACATTATTTACTTATTACATAGAAACTGTATTTTTATAGCTCACAATCTCAAATACAAAATATTTTTATACAAAACTGCAAAAATTACATTTTGACATTCTTCCACCAAAACTTTGGGAGATATAAATATTTATAGGAAATATATCCACTCAGACTTTATCAGAAGCCTGCTAGTTTCGGTGTCATGGGAACCCCCAAGCCAATCCTAGAAACATTACACTAAAGTCCTTTGCAGGACATTACAAATGCAGACAAAGGGAAAACAAGTGATACAAGAAATAGAGGATAGTGATTTTTTCCTTTATTAACTAAATTAAACTAAAACTGAACTCAAACAGGGATTCATTCAACTCAACACAGCGTGCAGTTTCGTTACAATTATTGTATGAACTTTACTAAAGTAATGTAACAATGTGAAAAATGTGAAAATCTCTCTCTTTATAATTTGACATTTCTGTTTAATATTCTTAATATTATTTAATTGTGTGCAATGTGAATAATAGTGACTACACAATACTTGATATCTTAAAAGAAGCTGTGATAAAATGACAAAAGGGTGTTTTATTAAATGGTGGCAATTCATATGATGGGACAATATTAATGAAAAGCACTAAATTTGATTATATCCTGTGTCTAGCAACATTTTTGCTTCAGTGGCAAAAGTACTAAACAAAGTAACATTCCTAGGATGTGAATGCGCATATGAATGAACTGAACTTGACATGATTTGAATGATCTAATTCTAATTGAAGAGAGTGACAATATTCAATTAGGCTTGTCATAAATGCAAAGTACACTAAGTCCTATTACAACTTTCCCATTTAATCTCTGCATAAACCTCAGCATCTGATCGCAATCAATTATCACAGAATAATTGTAACATTAGTAGTTAAATCCTAAATTCAAACCATGGTTTAGTTTTATAATATCAATTGCCTGTTGTTTCCAGATTTTGATACGCACAGAAAAGTAAAGCAAGACAGTCCTATAGTATCTCTTAGAATACATAATATGTTTATGTATTCTTAGAAGTTCATGCAACAACCAATCTTTCTTTCTACAGCCTTACTCCTTTGTGAGTGTTTCCAGATCCTTATATACTGAAAATATGTCCAATAAGACCATTCACAAATAAAGAAACTAAAAGAAACATTTTCCTACTCCCATCTCCCACTTCAGGTAAAGAAAATAGATTAGTGTGCCATGCTGTCTGACAGGTAGATGGGCTTAATGACAGCTACTACCTTAAACCAGAACCTAAGCCTGCTTTGCCTAAGCATGATCCAGACATGGATCAATGGCTTTGCACTGCATGTAATGCATGGCAGACATGTCACCAGTTTATGACATAGTATACCCCTGGATTGGATATTTTGCAGAAAGTCATCACCACATATGTCACCAGTGTGAGTTGGAGTGTGGTTTGATACAGGAGGTCTACACAGTCTTTGACAAGAAGCTCTGTAACTCAGAGGATTGTTCTTGGTTCTTCAACACTTACTGCTCTGGAATCAGTTATACAAATGGACAACATAACAGCAGTGTCCACTTTTGATTACCACCAAGATCTGAGATCTCAAAATATGAATTCAATGGTTGTGAAACTCTTTCTATAGGTTTAACCTTGATATATCTTCTCCCAGGTAATGCATGTTTTCGGGGACCTCACATCCAGAGGCTCATGTTCCTTGAAATGGCGCCTCTTCCTTCAGGTGGTGGATCACATTTAGACTTGTTTTCAGTTAGGGATAGGGATGTAGTAACGAGTAACACTGTAGGTACAGCTACTGGCATGAAAACAGGACACAACACAAAAAAACAAACACATGAAAGCAAAAATCTTTGGAAGTCAGTCAACGAGAGGGAAATGGTAGCTGCTTCTTATATAGCTAATGTAGCTTAAGAAGATTTCAGTGGTAATGGGGAAGCTATTATGGAAAAGGCAGTTCCACTTTAATGGCAGTACAGAATGCAGATTGTAATGCTCTGGAGTATACCTTTCCAAAGATGTGTTTAAAGGGTGCAGAGAATGATAATTTTGATTTTGAATAGATACTTTATTGTCCACTTCTTTGGAAATTTGTCTTTGGCTTCTCCCATAAATGTACAAACAAACAAGCAAAACATAAAAGTCACATAAAACACGTAAAGTATACTGTACATAAATAAATGGATAAATAAATAGGTAGTGGTTGTGGGGACTACATTTACATACATTCATTGAGCAGTTCGATTGCACAGGGGACAAACGACTTCTTATAAATGTTTTTATTTGAATATGGTATTGTATACTGTCTCCTTGTTGGTACCATTATGAATTGAGAATGGAGTGGATGTGTGGAATCAACTGTGATGTATAAATCGCTGAGCAGGGACTGCTGTTTCCCAATTACTTTTCATGTCATTTTCACATTCCAGGACAGTTTGGTCTTGCATTTAAACCCCAGGATTCCATACCAAACTATCATATTAAATGCCAGGGTGCTCTCAACAAGGCTTTTATATGTCATCTCTGGGACATTCTGTCTAACATTTAAGTTCTTTAGTCTTTAAAATTAAAACTGATTTGCTTTCTCAAAAAGGTTGTCTATATTCTCAGTGTAATTCTGTCTCTACAGACTGACCATTGAGTACTATAGGCCGCCCACTGTCAGTTTTAACATTGAAAAGAAACTCTTTAATCTTGGCCATGTTTATATCCAATGCACTGTATTGGCACCAGTTTTCAATGATACTGATGTGCTCAAAGTATGTTTGCTCACCTAGAGGTTGGTCCATTAAACAGAGTCCCATGAGAACCATGTCGTCTCCATATTTAATTAGACTGGTGGTGCTCCTGCATCACATTAGTATCTATTCAGAAGAGAACAGGTGACAATACACAAGACTGGGTAGCACCTACATTTAAAAGCACTTAGTCTGAGAATGCACAGTTCATGTGGACATTTTGAGGTCGATCTGTAAGGAAATCTTTGATCCAGCATATAACATTCCCTTTCATATTCAAGTCAAAAGAATTGTAAAAGACTATGAATTTGCATGGTGTTGAAAGCAGAGCTAAAATCAGTGAAAAGAGCTTGCACAAAAGAGTGTTTGAGTGTTGAAGGTGTTTGGCTATGGAATCAAGTAAAGTGCTGTAAGTGTTGCGTACTCCTGTATGCTCTCTTAATGAATTGAGTAAATTCAAGACATCAATTACTGATGACATAAGGTGGTTACTTACTCTTTCCATATCTTTGGCTAAAAGAGAGGTGAGAGCCCCTGACTTTTTTGGAATAGGTACAACTCTAGATACCTTCCATGTGTCTGGCACAGTATTGAGATTGAGCAAGAACTGAAAAAGTGGGAACTTTGTCACAGATCTCCCCACTTTTGCTTTTGGGGTCTGTGGAGTCAAACCTTTTATAAAACTGATTAAGTTCATTGACAAACTAGCAGAGTCTGCATTATGTGCATTTTGCCCAGGGGGGGAATAAACATAGGAGCTTGATTCAGGACAGGTCAAGGTCCAGGATTCCTGGAATTAAAAACAAGAATAAGCACCTGATTTTAGAACCCAGAGGTATGTGCTGAATCTGAAGTGGCATATCGATTTCATAATAAGGAGATTGGAGATGAAAGCACCCCTGTAAGATAATGTTAATGAACAAAAGCTCATGTATGTAGGAAGGTGAGAGGAAAAAGGTGGAATGTTTTTTTTTTTACTGCAACCAAACTGGGTTACAGTAAGATGTGGAAAGAGGTGAAGTTGAGAATGATCCCCAAAGATTTTAGAAACATTGGATTGTTGACCTTTCTGAACAGGGTAAAAGTATTATAGAGATCTGGCCGTGGCCTGGAGTAATTACTCTTGACCTAGCTTGAGGGAATTTTAAACAAAAACCTGCTGTTTTATGTGACATCTCAGAAATTGCTGAAAGGCGGGATAACATAATCAGAAATAGCCTTTAGCCCACAGGGGAATGTGCACTCATAAATCCCCATTCATGTATTAACATAACATGAACATGTCTGGACTTGAGCTTGTAGCGGCGAGGCTTATTAATAAGAAATAATTAAGTGTTCTGAGCCTTCCCAAATGAGGCCCCATCTCTCAGTTCATCTCTGTGGTGCAGCCACAGAGAAACTATTCATGCAGGCTGATTTAAGGTTCCTTTGATAAGGTTTCCTAGGACAGCTCCCAAAGGGGGATGCACTTAGCTAAGCCTGGCTATCCTGATCAATGGTCATCCATTGGCGCTTATCTGTCTAGGGAGTGCCAGATGGACATCTGGACTGCATTCCTAAGTGTCAGGAGTAAGTGACTCATATCTCACCTTGATCAACCAATCAGGGACTGGTAGGGCCGAGTAACCCACGTGGGACTCTGATGCCCATGGAACTTTCAGCCAATCAACGTGCTGAAGTTCCTCCAGGTAAAAACAGGCAACACAGAGAGCCTGAGAGATTCAGAGAGATTCAGAGAATTCTGTGGACTTTTCTAAAGGGAATTCAAAGGAGAATTCCAGGTCAGGACGGCCCAGGAGCAGAAGGCTCCCAAGGGCAGGACATTCTCGCAGCGCGCCTCCTGACCATCCTGAGACTCAGCCCGGACAACCACGGAACGGCCAGTGTGTCCGAGTACCAGAACTTTCCTTTGTTCTAAAAGTTGAGAGCGGAGGTAAATAATTCCCTGTAACACTGTTGCTATTCGGTGCACTGCAGGAAATACATCCTGGGTGTGTCTCCTTCAGTGTTCTCTGGAAGTGGTCATTTTCATTACAATTAAACTTAACTAGAACCTTAACCAGACTGCATTATGACTTCTTGCATCCCTACAGTACAGTTTCACACACTCTGGCTGGGTGGGGGATGGGGGTGGTGAGTCGAGGGCAGGACCATGCTAACTGGATGTCAGGAAAGAAGGACTTGGGAAAGAGGGAAAAGATGAGACAATTAATATGGGCTGTGGACATAAACATGAATGGTTGGATGCTTGACCTAAAAGGGGGATAAGTGCATGTGTGTTGAGGATGGTAAGTAGAGATTTTGGAGAGAAAGGTGGGAGAGTGGTAGTGGTTGTGCCAGATCTCTTTAGAGAGGGGATATAATAAGAGAAGGGACATTATGGCAAGTCCAGGGAGCTATATTTTTTTTCTGCAAAGAGGCTGACACTGAGGAGTTGCTTGTTTGAGCTGGAGAGGAAATGCGACCCATTGTAGTTTAGTAAAACGGGACAGTGGACAGATCTTCAAATCTATCTGTTCTAGGAAATGTGGTGAGCATTGGAGAGGATTAAATGTGAGTGAAGCAAACAGCTTGAGAGACACAGGGGTAACTAATCTTTAGCAATGCCAAGTATGAGAGACCCATCTGTCTTGGAATACATATTGGAGAGATATATAGTGGTAAAACCTGGATGTGTGGAAGTGTGCTAGATTAGGATCTAAACTTCATCTCAGGCTACTGTTACAAACTTAATTAATTAGTAAAGAGGGGACCAAGTTAAATCCAAAATGTCTTGTTTTATTAACTAAAACTAATGTTACTGACCAAGCAGATAGCACAACTTCATTTGCAAGGTCCATATTTTTAAATGGCCTGCTTTTTTGTGCATTTTATTTATAGCATTTTCCATTTAGTTTTTTTTGCAAAACCTTGGCTATACAACAGTGGACCCTGTGGCTTTCTGAGTTTACGTGGTTTACAGTGATGTCTGTGAGAGTTGTTTCACTGTGGTAACTGATGATACCTTAACTATAGATGGTATAAGATTATCAGCATTCAAAAAACAGATGGTTCTGAACAAAAATATAAACAGGGTGATAAACATATACACAGGTAATAATAATAAGCACCACACTGTATAATGAATTTTCATTAAATTATGTAACATATAGAGATCTACAGCTGTGAAATTTAACATGCAGTTTGTAGACCATTAGAATTTACCAGTTGATCTCTATTCATAGTATTTCTTTGTTTACATATTTCATAATTACTCACTGTAATGGTTTGTAGTTTTGTAAATTTTCAAATAGCCATTCATTTAGTCACTATATTCATTTTGAGATGAACTATTAAACATATTATTTTTTAGTTTTCCTTTTAACATTTCTCCATGGAAATCTGAGAATGGTCATTTGGAATCAACACGCACTGTCAATGTCATATATTTTTTTCATATTTCTCTCCCATTTTTCTGTAGTATTCTTACAGCTTTACCACTGAAATTAGCTCATTTTGATATTTCTTATTAAGTATGTATTCAATGAAACAGTGATTTGATATTGAAGGATATGCTGAATTGCTTGAGATTGATTCCTAATTTCTGGTGAAGTGTCATGCAAGTCCTACTCAGTTTGAATGTGTAGCAAAAAAGGTGTCTAGAGAGAATAAGGACTGAAATGGAACTTTGTGCACAAATGCAAGAATGTCATTTTAGAGATTGAGAAGTAGTACCTTCATCAGTAATTGCAACACAAGGTAATCTACAACAATATATAAAAGAGTCAATGGCTTTTTGATAGAGGTACTGTCACATATTGATTTTCACTAAATATAAATTTAAATGACTGACCTACGTGATCCAAGGCAAGCCACACTGAAGTGACTCACTTAACAGTCAGTTAAGTATTTCTAGTGATCGCTGATGTAAAATAAACATTTATTGAAGCTTTTAAATTCTCGTGGAATGAGTGAAAAGGAGGCCTATCACAATTTCTAAGTTTGCTTAACAACTAATGTTAAATAGAACATCCTAAACAGTTCTTGTAGGAAAGACAGAATCTAAATTTAAAACTGGATATAGCTTATTCCTACTATGCACAGCTGATATTTATGACGAAGGAGAAAAAGGTGTACAGTAAATAGCAAACACATGTAAGAAGAAGTTAGTAGGAAGGCCAAAAGGCAAATTATAAGGAATGTTGCAATGGAAGGCATAAATAAAAATTGGAAAGTTCTTTCAGTACTATAAAAGCAAAATAACCATCAAGAAATATGTAAAATATATCCAAGATAAAACGTCTAAACTTAGAAAAGGGAAATGGATGTTATACTAAATGAATATTTCACTTGTGAATTAAAAAGATGAAGTCAGCAATATCCTGTGCATCTCACAGAAAGATACAATTCTGTATTAAATAGCATACTATAAGGACGCATGGACAAGACACAAGTGTTATTTGGAACACTACATACGGTTACTAGAAGCAATCAGGATCAATAAATCCCCACTGTCCAATGGAATCAAGAGATTTTATTCATTAACGATTGACTCAACGCTTTCCAACAATCAAGACAAGGGCAGTACCTACTGTATGTACAGAAGAATTGCTAATATAGTGCCTGAGATGTATAATTGAATATTTAATGGCTCATTAAGTTCCTCCTGCACCACTCTTTAGCTAGATAATTATTGGTGAATGAATTACTACTCTAAACTGAGCAAAAAACGTTTTCAAATTTCTAGTTGTGGTTCTTAAATCTGTTGTTATTATTTATTAGCAAGACATTCTTTATTTAAAATAGTTATTTGATTTTCAAATAGTATAACATAATGTATTTATTATTATAGTGTTATTAATATTTTAATATAACAATATTTTAACTTGAATCCAATGCTTGTTGTTTTTCATGAATTTCAAATGTACAGCATACAGATGCAGCCATTCAAAATGGGTGGGGTATTTCGCGACATACCCCGGTGGGCGTGTCGCGGTATCACGCGGTATCACGCGTATCAAGTATCACCTTGTAAGTATCACCTTGTGTTTTACAAGTATCACCTTGTAAAACCGCCAGGGGGAGCTTAACCTCTCATGTACAGCATTTGAGCTTTTAATTTTGAACTGTGTATTACAGCATGTTAATCATCAGTCATTAAAATGTTGGTATATTTTATGAAAGCAAGATTTCTCGGTTGGACAAAAGTACACAACCTGCCTTTATCAGAAATATTTATGCATCAAAGCCTTTACCGAAGATATTACTAATAGTATTAATAATGAATGACTTTGGACAAGCTGTATACTCAAAGTATCATTTCTTTAGCGCATTTGTACAAGCACTTGGAATCTGTCCAAGCCATACTTTGTCAGGCATTTTGTTTTACTTCAATGGGCATAAAAACTCCCTTGCTTTTAACAGGGCGTTTCATAATTTCTAACTACGAAAATGATTTAAAATGCGACACTTATCATTCAACTAGAGCTTAAAATATCACAAGGATCCTCAAGAGCACAGCAAAAACTGTGTTAAAAAATTCTTGTATGAGATACATGAGGATCCAGGTATTTTTATCAACGCTTTCTTTTCCGTATACCAGATTTTATGGAACCACTTCAGAAGGGTGTCAGCCAGTCAGATTCCAGGAATCGGTACTTTAAAGGAAAAATACACACCGGTATTCCATTTCTCCCTAATGATTTTAAGCATTGAAGTATTTAACTAGCATGTGAAATAGCGTGTGAAAAAGTGGTAGTTTTAAGCTTTTCTGCTAATATAATATGGAATCGCGTATCTAAAGAATTTAAGAACGATATGATTATATTCGTGTACTGTGACAGGGCTGTGTAGGGCTGTTTCGCCTCTCTCTTCGTGCGACTTCCCTTGTAGCCTACTGGTCTACGTACCCGATTACCAACTCACGGGTTGTGTGTTCAAATCCAGCTGGTGCTGGACTTTTCTTTTAACAAACATTTCTTCGAAAAAAATAGAATAGCAATATTATGGACAATCAATTGACTTTTATATTTCAAAATATCACAACATGATCGATCCTAAGTCATTTTTTATAACAATGAATAGTCACCTTCTTCCCTTCTGACAACGGTCCCTGCTTCTGCTTCCTGCTTCTATTGTGTGTGTGTAATAGAGTAAATTTATATAGAGAAATGGAGGCTGGACAGTATGCGTTACAATATAAACATTTATATTGATTTAAATCGTGTTTTGATTTAAATTGCAAACGCGTGTTTAATTATATGTGTTTTTTTAATCATTATCAGGCTAATGCAACATAAATTGATACAGTATCTTCGTCTTCTAAGTATCTTAATAAACTTTCAGCATAGCTTTCTACCCGTTTAGATTTATATTTCTTGGGATTTTGGGATCAAACATGGAAGGATTAGATTGTAATCGTTTTTATTTTTCTAATACGTTTTAGAAAAGTGTAATCTATACCTGCCCAGACAGTACGCCTTCCTATACCCCGCCTTTCATTCCTGTCCTGCTCTTCCCCGTGCACCCCAGCCGGGCGCTCTTTGGCCTCTGCCCGGGACGAATGTATATTTTGATATTTACACCCGGCGCGGCACCGAGGGATTTATAACTGCATTTATAACTTAGTTTTTAAAATTAGTCAACCAATATGAAGCATCTCCTTTTACTTTTAAGTCCCTTAAATACATTGAGCACAGCTTTCTCACCATTTAAGATTACTTTTTGATACCATCCTTACACAAAGCAGAAACTTTCAGATGACATACAGTACAAGTGGAAAGATTACAGATTTTAATCGTCTTTAATTTTGTTACGCTATACGTTTTAGGAACGTTTCATCTAAACAAACACCACAAAACTATTCTCGATTGTATTTCTGAATGTTATGTTACACCTACAGTAGTTCACTGCTTCAAATACATCAAATTAAGAAAGTTAGGTGTAGCACTTTAGCTCTTTTTTTTCTGAACCAGGGAAAATCTGATCATGTTTCTCTATAACAATAAAAAAAACTTTATTTTACATATCACCTTTAAAAGTGGCATCTCAAAGCAATACAGTAGATGGAAAAACAGTTAAAGGTTAAACATTAGAGGCTTGCCACGCCCAGACTGTTAAATCAATGCATTAGCACGTCAAAGCCCATTGAGGACCCGGGCGCAATAGTTGTTTTATCCCTTGATTTACTGATCTGCATTAATTATGGAAATCGAGTTCCTGCTCTTTGCAGACGACCTGGTCCCGCTGTCGCCCACAGAACAGAGGCTGCGCCAGAACTTGGCACTGCTGGAGCAGCACTGTCAGACCTGGGCACCGACAGTCAATCTGGACAAGACCAGAGTTATGGTTTTCCAGAAAAAAAGCCAGACCTCAGGGAAACAGGTACAAATTCACACTTAACAACACATTAACACCTAACAACGGGAGCAGGGATGAATTAGGCCAGTACCCACTATTTTTAAACATACAGAAAAGAATATTAAAGTATTGAATATTAGTATTGGCTTTAGTATTAGCCATACAGAACATTAAAGTGCCCCTTTTCCATTCAGCGGGTGGCTGAGCTGCTGTGTCCTATCTTCTGACAGTCGCCGTTGTGAATGTCTGTAGAGTGTATCTTATTTTTAGTACTATATTTTTGTATTATATTCCCTATTAATCAAACTCTAAGAGTATGTATCGGCTTGTCCCCTCCTCCCGCCCCTCTCTGTGTACATTAGAGCCTCCTGTCCAGCCAGCACATGTCCACAGACATTCACAACAGTGACATATCATAAAACGTTTGCACATATAATTAAATTATTAGTTGTTTTTCAGGAAGTTAAAAAAAAACACTTGAATTACTTATCCAGTCTCTCAAAATAAAGTTATTTTTCAAGCAATGCAACAAACGTTGGGCAATGTGTTTTTTTTTAATCCAACATTGACAGCCACATCTTAAATCTTGTCAGTCAGCTCTTTTTTCTCTATTTGAATTGTGGCTTACACATTGCACGACTTTAAAAGCTAGAAAGACAGGTTTCTATTCACATTAGCTGGCGAGCCTTGTTAACAAAAAAACTAATAATAATGTAACTTGCCACTGTTTGTTCATTAACAAAGTTATACTGAGATTTCCTTAGATACACGATTAAAAATAAAATAAAAAAAACTTTGAATCCCCGGCAGAACACATTCCATAAGAATCAGCGCTTTTACAGTATATATCGCCTTTAAAGGTGGCTTCTCAAAATGCTTTACAGGATAAAAACAAAAGAACAGCATCAACAACAATATTGTATTTCATTGCACTTTGAAAACCAAGTAATAACTTAACTATATGTGCAAACGTTTCATATGTTGCTGTTGTGAATGCCTTGCGTCCTGGTTATCTCGCTCGCCCTCCCCCCCTCTCTCCCTCAATTCAATTCAAGGTGTTTTATTAGCATGACAGATGGGTACAATCAGTGTTGGGTATTTACTTTGCTTTGAGATTCCACTTTTAAAGGTGATATATAAAATTTTGACTAAAATAAATTTATATATTTGTCTTCTAAGTATCTTAATAAACTTTCAGCATAGCTTTCTCCCCGTTAAGATTTATTTTCCTTAACTGGGAAAAGATACTTTAGATCTTTTTTATTCTGAACCGGGGAAAATCTGATCATGTTTCTCTATAACAACAATAAAAAAATATTATTTTACATATCACCTTTAAGTGATATCAACTTAAGGATGCACAAAGAAATTTAAAATAGTCTTCTTTAGGTGTGAGGCTAGGAGTGGATCGCAGCAGGCATAATCGGCAAATTAGGAAAACAAAGAACTGGACAGGCGAGACGTTTATCCAGAGAGGGAGTGATCAGAAAAAGGAACAGCTGTTACACCCAGGTTTTACGCTCTCTCTGTTGAATGAATGAATGCATTTTATTAAAAACGCATTTGCGCTTGTCTGGGTATTTACTTTGTAACCTGTGGTTTACATCTACTGTATTGTTTTGAGATGCCACTTTTAAAGGTGATATGTAAAATAAAGTTTTTTATTATTGTTATAGAGAAACATGATCAGATTTTCCCTGGTTCCGAAAAAAGACGTTTAAAATCTGTAATCTTTGCACTTGTATGTCATCGAAAAATACAAGAAGTTTCTGCTTTGTGTAAGGATGGTGTCAAAAAGTAATCTAAGTGGTGAGAAAGCTGTGCTCCTAAAAGCGCTTTACAGGATAAAAACAATAACAACAATAGTGGCTGGGCAAATGATTTTTTGTTATAGAAATACAAAATGAAATACTGTATAATTATGTGCATGAACAAAGTTATACTGCAATTTTCCTTAGATACGTGATTAAAAAAAAAATTTTTTTTGAATCCCCGGCGGAACACATTCCATGAAAATCAACGCTTTTATACAGTATATCGCCTTTAAACACATATATTTAAACATGCGTTTACGATTTAAATCAAAACGCGATTCAAATCAATATAAATGTTTATTTTGTAACGCATAGGTGACTATTCATTGTTATTAAAAAGACTTAAATTCGATCATGTTGTGATATTTAGAAATAAAAATTTGTTTGGTGCGAGTGAGGTTTTACTTAATCTCTGACCAAGGGAAACGTTTCATTTTTTCAAAGAAATGTTTGTTAAAAAATAAAGTCATAGTTCCATGGGATTCGATCACAGACCATGTGACATGGGAGTCAGGAACCTAACCCACAGCGCCACCAATGCTGAGGGCTGAAAAAGCACTACAGAAAGATTATCGACAGACAATGTACAGATTTGATAAAGCTATAAAATAATGTAATTAGGCACAGAAGAAGTTTACAGCACAGTACAATAATAAATGCTGACCATGACTTTAGAAGCATAAATTACCTTACATTCAATTTAAACACAAGCTGTCTTTAGCCCTCTAAGCTGGTTCATACAGAAATGTAGAGAACCAGGCTCAAAACACACAGCTTTATTAGCGAATACATATGCAGCACAAGTGGAGAAGACGTTTTACAGTGGATGGATTTTTAGAAACATCCCATCAGTGACATCACTGAAGTCAACTCCTACTATAGGTAACTGTCGTGTGGATAGTTTCACAAGAATCAGAGAAAGGTTTAAGCATCGCTTGTTCTAGATAAAACTGCATAAAAAAACAACAACCCATAATGTACTTCTTTGCGGCTCTGTTTGCCAAATCATATATTCACAACGTGAAATTAGAAAATAATATTACGTAACCAAAATCCGCAATATGGAAACAGAACCTGTGTAATTGTTAACAGATGATGTACTCGTAACATTTTTACAAGACGAACTACAACATTTAAAAAATGACTTGTATGTACTTGATATCTCTAATCAATCCACTGCACTGCATTAAAACAAAACGAAAACTAGAACGCCCTGGGCATACCGTTTCGCGCTTCTTATCAGTTGCTCAAAAGTAATTTGACCGTGTGAAATGCATAATATAAACCTAGAAACATATACGTGAGCAGTATTTATGTAGTATCAGTGTCAAGACATACCTCTCAAATACTGTAAATCAAGTTAAAAATATCTCAAGACCGATACTGGTCATAATGAAACCATGTTTCGTGTATGTTTTCTTTAACCAGTCATATACTGTATGTTTATGTTCCAAAATTAATATCGTTTATGGCCTTCACACGCATTACAGTATGCTCCTATTCTTTTTATGCTCAGCTACTAAGATTTCCCTTCAGTGGTAAAATTCCATATGAATATTCAATACTACAATGGGCACAGTAAAGACGTTTACTGTAAATCTTTCTACGACAGACCAACAAACCACGAGTGCCCCTGTCAGTCAACCAATCACGTACCGCGGTACCCCGCGTCATCTTGCGTCACGATGCGCGACGCCGTAACCAATTACCTCCGGTACGTGTCTGTACCGCGCACTTTTAATGGCTGCATCTGTATACTTAATGAGAATTAACCTTTTTTTTAAATGATTAAGCATTGTATATCATAATTCAAATTGCTGTAGTCAGTGCAAATAAATACAACTCAGTTCAATAAACTTAATGACTATAGAACAATTTACAACTGATTAAGAATTATCCAGTTTTGATATGTGTATATTGAATATAAAAGCAAAGTACAATAGTCTGTCTTTTTCACAATATCAAAATTTGTAATTATGTTTTAAGTATTTGTTGTCTTCTTTAATTACTGAGCATGTATTTGTTATCGTCCAAACAAAACCACAAAGCTTGTTTAAATCTTTTATTTGAATATTTCAAAATATAATGTTATATATCCTATACTTACAATAGTTAGGTAACTAAATATAACAATAAATCCAAAGATGTCCTAATACAGTACTAAGAAAAAATAAAAGGAAGCTAAATTACTAAATGCATAATAGCAATATTATTTACACCTATTATATTAAATAAAATATATGAAGGGAATCTTAATGGATTTTAAATGTTAAATTAAATCAAATCAACTTTTTGCATTGTTTCACTACTTTAATATATCGGAACACCACTGTACAGAAAAAATAAAATTTCACTAAATATATACCTTTAGAGTGATAAACAAATGAGCTTGTCTTTGAAATTCATATATGTCTAATGAAAATACATTTTTCAGAAATGGAAGACAGCCTATTTGGCAAAAGCTTCAATCATGCAGAAAGTTGCTTTCAGATTTTCATAAAACAGAGAAAACATCATTTACATGATAAATTACTCCAAGAAAAAAGCTTACCTGCCTTGCCAATTGCCTCCTGTCTGTCTTTTCTTTTGTCCTTTAGTTTTCAAGTGGTACATATTTTGTAACATACATTTTGCTATGTACATAATGTGAGCTTAGTATATATTTAAAAAGATTAAATCCACGTACTTGTATAAAGCATGAAAAGAAAACATGGTATGAGAATTATACGTCCTCCAAGCATTATCTATGACATATATGATTATAATGGTATATTTTTCATTAGCAAATATATATCAAACATAACAAACTCTGCCAATAAACTGCTTAATCATTTATATTTCATGTCTACTGTAGTTCAAGGCTCCAGAGACCAAACCATAGTAAGAAAGAGATTGCATTTTCTTGGTCTTTTATAATTGTGTCTATATAAATGTGTCTAGACCAAAGACATGCTGTTGTGATTGAAAGTTTTGTCACCAAAATGACTCTTAATGCAAAAAGACAACATTTTAGTTCAGCTTAAATTTATAAATATTGCCAAGAATGATAAAAATGTTTTTTTTAGGAAAAGTACAAAACTCATATGAATCAACAAAGATAATGTTACAAAAAGGGTGATTACAAAAATAGGATACTGAAAAATGTACCTTGCAGGTTAATTAAAATACATAATCATAACCCCTATATT
This sequence comes from Lepisosteus oculatus, assembly GCF_040954835.1. NCBI lineage: Eukaryota > Metazoa > Chordata > Actinopteri > Semionotiformes > Lepisosteidae > Lepisosteus > Lepisosteus oculatus. The sequence continues at coordinate 38,462,880 of NC_090696.1, read as the reverse complement.
GTAAAGATTTTTCCAAGAATATACACCACACATTAGTATAATTAGAGGCACCTGACTTCTTTGTTCTCTCACAAAAAAGAAAATAGTGAAAAGAATAATAAATCAGACACACTGTTAAAAAAAATATGTATTGCTAATGACAATGATACACTAAACAAGATAAACATAACAACAAGACAAACGAGGTGTCTTGAAGGCTTACATCCTAACCAACCAAAAACTCAAATTACTACCAAATATTTGAATTCTATATAATGCCTACCAGGCCCAAAAATAGAGATAAGCCTGTTTTCTGCACCAAACAGAATACAAATACCAGGGTTAAATCTTTCTTTCTATAATGCTGGATCCAATAAAATGATTGCAAATCTAACTCGCTACTCTAAAAATGAATTCACTAACCAGGAGAGATCTAGGGATTCTCTATATAGGATATCAGCGTTTCCTAAACAAAGCAGAATAGCAAGCTTCAGATACTTACCTTGAATGTGATCTTAAAAGCTGATCAGAACAATGAACTCCCAACTAGCACTGTCTCTTTTCTTCTTCCCTTGTGTCTTGCTGTCCTTTCTCTCATGTCCTCCTTTCTTGACCCAGTCTGTCTCATTTCTTGCCAGTTTTATCTTCTGTTCCTTGGCTGTTGATGACCCTTAATAATTTACTCAGGATTACATTAAGAGGAGATGAGGAGATGCAAGTCGATGCCTCCATGACCTCGTGGATCACTGACTACCTGACGGGCAGACCACAGTCTGTGAGACTTCAGAACTGCGTGTCTGAACTGGTAGTGAGTAACACAGGGGCACCTCAAGGGACAGTTCTTTCTCCATTCCTCTTCACCCTTTATACTTCGGACTTTAAGTACAACTCAAAGTCATGCCACCTGCAAAAGTTCTCAGATGACTCTGCAATTGTGGGATGTATCAAGGGTGAGCAGGAGGAGGAGTACAGAGGACTGGTCAGCAGCTTTGTGGAGTGGTGTGGGGTGAACCACTTGGAACTGAATGTTACAAAGACAAAGGAACTGGTGGTAGATTTCAGGAGGAAAAAGGTCAAACCTACTCCTGTCTACATCCATGGGAGTGGCGTGGAGATGGTGGACTCGTACAAGTACCTGGGAGTGCACATCGACGATAGACTGGAATGGTCTAAGAACATCGAGGCCATCTATAAGAACGGACAGAGCCGTCTTTACTTCTTGAGGAGGCTCAGGTCCTTCAATGTGTGTAGTAAGATGCTACACATGTTTTATCAGTCGGTGGTAGCGAGTGCCATTTTCTACGCAGTGGTGTGCTGGGGCTCTGGGATTAGAGCAGTAGATTCCAAAAGGCTGAACAAGCTCATCAGGAGAGCGAGCTCTGTCATTGGGTCTGACCTGGACCCCTTGGAGGTAGTGGCTGAGAGGAGAATGATGTCCAAACTAGAGGCCATGGACAACTTCTCCCATCCCCTCTATGACAGGCTTGCTGGAATGAAGAGCACGTTCAGCAATAGACTGATTCATCCACGGTGCGACAGGGAGCGCTACAGGAGGTCATTCTTGCCGTCTGCCATAAGACTGTACAACGCATCCACCTTGCGTCTTGGCAGAGGCAACAGCGACAGTGACCTGTTTCTGGACTAAACGCATATACACATCTACTGTTCTCTTTCTTTTTCTTTTTCCCGTTTACAACCACTTTTGTGCAATATATGCCAGGGACCTGTGCAATACATTATATTTATATCTATGGTTACATCTATATTTATATTCATACGTGTGATACGATTTTCTGTGTACTGTTCTGTTCTAGTTTCCTCTTGTGTGTCCGGACTGTGAGTAACTCTTGTATTGTATTGTATGAATTGTACTATTAGTATATAATTCGTTACACTGTGGCTGTGTTGTGTGTGTTAAGCTGCTGTTGCACTGCAATTTCCCTCACGGGATCAATAAAGTATCTATCTATCTATTAACCAAATTAAACCAGACAATTTCTTTGATCAATGTGTCTCACACCCAGTACAACTCAGTACACACCTCCTTTCTTGCTTTGAAGCTCCCAGGAACTAAAATTATTAAATGTTGACACTAGCCAAGTGTAAACCATTGTATCTAGATTCTTAAGATACCTCAGCAGACAGTTCCAATAACCGTAACAATATTTTAATTTAGTAACATTGTAATAAACTTTGTGTCCTGTGTAAGAGCAGACTGTGCTGTCAGTCTGACCTTGTGCCCTAGACTTTTAAACAATGGCTATTACAATATGGAAAAATAAACTATTTGTCTATTTTATAAATCAACAAATGTTGCAAATTACAGAACACAACAGACACAGACAAGCAGAACAGACACCTGGAATCAAGAGAGAAATCGTATAAAATGGGAATTTTACAAAAAATGTGTGTAAATAAGTATTAAGACACTAAGATAAACATTACCATATTATAGCCAAATCTTGAACATTTCAGAAGATAAGTGCCACTGGGCCATCACTGTTGTAATGAAAGACCCCCAGGTTGACTTTGTCAGTTTTTTTTAAGATTCTGAATCTTGTATTAGGTCCTCTCATAATCTTTGTTTAAAACTAGAAAGGCTCAATTTTTTCATCCTGTCAGTGTAGAATATTACTTGAATTCCTCCTCTCATATTTAAAGCATCAAACTCTTTTCTATAATTTGGTGAACAACATTTTGCATTAATTTATAAGATCATACTGTAGCGTTTACAGGTTCTATTCAAAACAAAGGACCAGTGAAGACGCAATTAACAAACCAAGCGCTAGCTTCATTCATTAACAACCACACAAAACCAAACACAGGATATACACGCACATGAGGAGACTGACGGAACACGTACACATCTTTAGGGTGGTAATTACTTAACAACACGCTATACTCTTATAAGACTACACAGGGCACCAGAACTACTAGGACATTATTTACACAGGTAGGGTCAGCCGCTGGTCATTGTGCTGACCCTCAGACTCTCCCTGGCTACCACTCCCAGCATGCCCAGCGGTACTACGAGCGCCTAGGGTGCTTCCTCCTCACCACCAGGCGAGGGCATTACAATACTCTACATTGTACAATCTTAGCATAAGACCCTTTAATTAAATTATATGCTTTTAACTTTATATACCTAACATTTTGTTTGCCTCCTTATTGCTTTTCCACAGTATCTGGAACATGTAAATGAAGTGTTAATATAAACACCTACAGAAGCAGCCATACAGAATGCTTGCTTGAGTTGTAATGAGCCATACTGCAAAGAACATGCCATGCTACAAGGTAATGCCCAACACCCTTTTATTTTTTAATACTCTGATGTGGGACTGCACTGAATGCTTAACATGCTGTGTCTAACATGCTGTACGGTAAAGTATTAACCCACTAGTATTTTCATGTGAATTGTATATATATCACACTGTTAAATATGAAATTAATATTAAAAATAAAAAAAACTTTCAAAAGGGGGATTTTCTTCTGCGTGTTTGCCAGTAACAATGAACAACTAACACCATGTCCCATTATTCATACTTACGGTCTCAAGCCCATATGCAAGCGTCCACTTGGGTCTACAAATGCAAACAAAATGTTATGTTCAAAAACTGATTAGCTGAAAGCCAGGGTGGCTTATGACTGTCCTACTGAACCTTACAGTGTAGGACAGAACACAGAGAGAGTGTCACATGTGATCCATTTATCCATTTCGTAATTGCTTTATCCAGTAGAGGTTCGTGTTGGCATTGTGTTCCCCACACCCACATGCTCAGAACAACGCAGCCCTTTAAAGCAGCCGGTAGTAAAGGGTTTAACATGCTGTGTCCACATTCACTAAAATTGAAGTTTTTCACCTGCATGAAGTTAATATTGTAGAAAAGGGAAAAAAAATGAGCTAGAAACTGTAGACTGCTTCAGTAATGTATTTGTAATGCACATCAACCAAGGAGAAAACACCTCACTAATCTAGTAGTAGGACTGTCATGAAAATAAAATGGTGTATTGAGATTTGAGATTCCAGCTTCATTGTTCAATTTTTGGGTGTTAAGTATTGTAAAACTGAGCATCCAGAATATGAGTTATTTAAGGCTTGTTAATGTACTTTGTGTAAACAATGACCTTTTTAAATAAGTTGGTCCAAAGAAAGGATGAAATTTAAATGTTCTTTGAAAAGCCTATTTATTTAAAAAGGACACAATGAGAAGCTGATTACTTCTTCAATTTAAAAAAAAATAGTGACACAGCTACAAAGTATTGTGACATGCTAGTTAAAACCTTTTTTTAGGAAAATGCACTTGTTTGTTAATATTTGCTTTTTAAGGCTAAAACAGTAAGTCTTTCGATTAGAGTATGATATTAGAGATAGATTTATTTTACTGTTCAAATAAACAGTGTATTCAAATGAAAAATGTTCAAAAGGACAGATAAATAAAGAAAACTGCAAACATTGTTACCCTCTCATCCTGTAATTTAGTGCTATTACTTCTTGTCTGAAGAAGTACTGTATAATCCAAAAGGTCTTTATGCTTTAAAGCCTGCTATACAACTTTAGAGCAGTTTGCAACCATTTTTATTTTCTTTGTGATGCCACTTTATAAAATGGTTGCAAAAACAAATGGTAACTTTACAGCATAAACATCTAGTTTTCCTCTCCCCAGTTCAAGGAGACAATGCAACCACCAAAGCACAAGACAACCCTTCCTGTGTTACATGAGAATATTTAAGCAGACATAAGGGCAAAGTAAGAAAGTGCTTTTACTATTTTGGTGAAGCCAAATGCTGATAAAAAACATAATTATATCAATTACTAAGAGGAGAAAAGGGGCAGCAAAAACATATGTATGACATTTTAAGATTTGGGACAAAAGAGACAGTTTGTTAAAAGCACAGCTTTTGTATTGGTTGGGATCAAACCTGCACCCTATTGCATAAATGGCGAGATAAGGTGAGATTTGTATCAATGACCCGATGGAATTATTCCTAAATAATAAAGCAGTTTGATAAAACATGATTTTGCATTAGCAAGTATGAATAGGTTTACACTTTATATGGGGTCCTGCAAAAAAAAAATGAACATGCTGGGAACAAGAGCTTTATCAATGTCTATTAATAGTTTACTGCAACATGATTTTGCACTAATAAGTATGAATAGGTTCACACTTTACATGAGGTGCTGCAAAGAATGTATAAAAGCCTTATAATGCCTTTACAAATGCCTGTTAATAATATATATATATATCATCCCAAATAAGGAGTTAGTAAATAGGAAGGTTGTTCATAAGGTTTAGTCTGAATGTGGTTGATGGTTATAAGTGGAGAATACTGTAACAGCACATTCATAAAAGAACATACTGCAATTCTACTACTGTCCTGGGTGAAAGGAGTCAACAGCCTGGAACTCTTTTCAACACATCTAAGTTTACCAAAAATATCTAGTATACCTTAAATTGTGATCTTGTAGATCGAGTACGCTGTGGATTTCTTTGAAGGGTGTTTTATAAAACACTTAGGTGCTCCAGAGACAGCTTGTGTTGCTCCTCCACAAAGCAGAGAATTCATGTTTAGCAAAAGAAAAATTGACATCTGTTAATGTGTTGTTTACTGTCTATAAAGTATGGGTTTTTGTTAAATTCATTTTAAATAAACATTTACAAAGCTTATAAATCACAGTTAGTAAAGGCCTAAGAACACCTTAGTTAATCCTTAATTAACTATTAATAAACTATGAATCCTTGTCAGTTCATTATTAATAGAGCATTTATAAACCCTTACTATTCCAACTTTATTATAAAGTGCTACCGAAGGTTAAATTACATACTGTACTGTATACTCCAGAATAGGACAAATATAAAGTTAATTAATGTTATAAATAACTAAATTATTTAGAAAAGATGTGATGAAAATCCTAAAACACAGAAGGATGGTAAACACTATGAAATAAGAGATTAAGTGGAATTAAGTTATACCATTTAATAATGACAAGATATGAACTCAAATAAATACTGTAAAAGTTCATCCAAACCAAATTCATTCAGGACTAAACCTCTTGAGTCAAACAGTTGTGAGTTTACATGAAAAGCAGACATTAATGTCTATTCTATGAATTCCTGTGGTCATTAATAATAATAATAATAATAATAATAATAATAATAATAATAATAATCCTATTCTTCATTTTATAATTCACTCAAAGTAAGTCACATTCTTCATTCATTATTTACAGATACCACTGTTAAAAATTACAATTTAATCTTTCATGGAATTGATCTCTACCTAGTGCTTCAAATCCAGTCTGCTATCACCTGTATTCAGTGTCACACCCTCCTTATTTACTTCCTTCATTTCCTACCACAGATACAGTATCTCCATTGCTCTACCTTGAACGCAACAATTTGATTTCCCCAAACCCAGCTGCCTTCTTGCAAGTCTCCTAGTCTCACTATACCAATCTTTTACTATCTCAGCAGCACTAGTCTGCTCACAACAGTTCTAACAGACAAGTCCATTCTCAGTCCTGTTCAGTCCTGTTCTTGCTCATCTACTGCTACCTGATGATGGTAACCAGTGACCAGATCAATAGTCGAAAAGAATTTCACAACCTGCAACACATCAAAACTTTCATTAACGCAAGGTAAAGGGAATGCATCACTTCTTGTCTTCTAATTTAATTTGAGGTAGTCTACACAAATACGAATACCACCGCCTACTTTTTTAACTATGACAACAGGAGAAGCGTATGAGCTACTACTCTCCTGTATGACCCCTTTTTTCAAAGGCTGCAAGATTAACTTCCCTGTATTGCGTCGCCTGAATACGACGACAGGGCTGTGTCACCAGAACATCATCCACTAGATGGATTTCGTGCTTAATGCCTCCTCCAGGGGAGGGGACTGACAGAAAGAGAGGTCAATCAGGAGGTGTGAAGTCAGGATTGGTGAAGAGAGGTGTGAAATGAAACCTACAATGAATAGAAAGAATTTAGATGAAAATTAGTCTGTCGTTGAGATAAGGGGAAAGGTGTGATCCTAGCTGCAGGATAATTTTATTTTCTGTAGTCTTTCTGATGTGGGAGTTATGAAAACTATCTTTGAGAACACAGACGGAGAGATGAGTGTGATCATGGCCGTCAGAGAGACTGCTCCCGCCTCCCGCTCCTCCTCTCTCCCAACTTTTATTTTCCTGTGCTACATTTCCTTTGCTTATTGCCCTGTCTTTTTCATATCTGAAGAAGGCTCCACGCCCAAAACGTTTTTTCTTTCTTCTCTTTTCAGCATGGAATAAACCTATTACTTGTTCCTGATGCACTACTGATTCTCTCCACTAGTGAAAAGACACCCAGCCAAGTTCTAGGAGGAAGCCATACATCCTCTGCAGGGAGGTTAACTACTTTTTCTGGTGAGATAAGTCTGTGACCCTCTATCAAAGTGTGAACAACAAGGAGGACTCCTGGCAGAGGTATATTTAATAGCTTAAGTAACATCTGCATGTCCTTCTCTGATAGTTTTGGACTACTTGTTACCATGAATGTGCAGCCATATGTACTGGCTAACCTAGCAACAGCCTTCTTCTCCACATTACCTGTCTGAATTTTCTGAAATACCGGTCTCCAATCAGTGTCCATTTTCCCCCCGAACACTATATCAAATTCGTTTCATTACGTTTCATTACTTGATCCCAAGATAGCTTTACTTTGTTGGAGTTGCTTGCCCCTAGATTGTCCAACTAACCAAAACCAAGGGCTCTAGTTTCCCTGCTGACAAGGAGCAGCTGACGCCTATCCGTTTTCAGGCTGCCTCACTGAACAATTTTGTGCTACATGGCCTTCAGTCTGACATTTAAAACAAATGGGCTTGTCATCATCTGTGAACTTCATTTGAATGCGTTGTTTACCCTTAACACCACTAGGACTCATTATTTGGATGGCAAGATCTTTTACCACTTGTGTTAACTCTCTAATGGCTTTCCCTTGCTCTTCTACCACTCTCAGGACATCCTCCAGCATGACTGACTTTGGTTCATTAGCGTTAACCAAAGTACATTAAGCCCCCTCTGCAAATTTATCAGGCCCCTTGCTCGTAGTTTCAGAGGCCCTTACATTCACCAAGCTCTCCTCCAAACTCCACATATATGCTTCCTCAGGCACTTCTATTAGGGTAGATTCTGGTATTGTATTATTGTACAGTGCACTATTTACCCATGTAACTCGAACTCAGTGAATGGCTACAGAAAGCGATAAATAAAACTCTGCCAACCTGCACTAGAACAGTCTGGAATGCTGGTTCTGCCTGCTGTCACGATTGTAGTCCCTCCTCCTTAAGGGCCCTCCGGCTCTTCCTTGTTTGTCTTATTCCCCGCACCTGCCCCTTGTTCCAGTCTCCTTCTTGTCCCTTTAAAAGCCAGACGCAGTAACCAATCAAGGCTCTGCATCTGATTTCCATATCGTGTGAGCCCGGGACCTGGTTGCGCCTGGCTCCGTTATGCTTTTAGCTTCCTGCTCCTGCTCCTGCTCCTGTTCCTGTTCCCCCCGCCGGTCCCAACCCGGCACCTGTTTTTAATCCCTTGTTTTGGATGGATTACCTGGCTGTGGACTTTTGCTTGTTTTCTGGATTCTCCCTGGGATTTATGCACTTTGGATTGTTTGCCTTGGCCACACCTCCCCGGATCACCAGCACTGCATGGACACCCCCCCCGCCTGTTTTCATCGCCGTATTCCTGCATGACTTTGTCTCCAGTGTTTCCTCTCAATTCTGGATTGTGCCATTTTTTATTTTACCTTATACTGCATCTAAAGCTTCATCCAAAAGATCAGAATATCCCACACTTGACACCAAGATTTGTAGCCTGACAAAGAACATACAGTACTACAATGAATTTAAATTGTGACTTTTTATTCTGGATCTGAATGAAATCATAAAAAAATGTTTTTTTTTATTATTTTCTGTTTCTGGTTGTAGTAAAGCCCCACATCAGCAAATCTGAGAGAATAAAGAATCCTTTTTACAGAAACTTGGATGTATACTGCATTGGATGCAGTATAACCCTTAAACCAAAAGCTTCACATATATGTACGTGGAGATGAACACACACAAGGATGCACAAAGAATGACTAAAAAAAACAAGGACAAAGAAAAAAATACATTAGTGGCAGTTTCCCTAAGGAAGGAAATACACAACACTACTCTGCTGCCAAATTCTTTATTGGTTCCATTACATCACAGGAATATATTTTTTAAAACCTACTCACTCTTTGATCTCTTGTCTTATCCAGTGAAATTTAATTTCACACTAAAAATAAACAAAATAAGGTCATTCTCAAAGTACAAAAAATAATTATTTCCTCCACAAACAATGGTTTAATAAACACAAACATCTAACAGAAATGTATGACCATTCAATGTTGCGGGTATAATTCCAGCTAACTCACCCAAACATCACTGGAACCTCATGGGGGTTGGGATCACTTTTTTCATGAACATCCACCAATTTTCTCTAACCAATATGTCACCATCCACTCATATATCAGCAATATACGCCTCTTTCAAGGACTGTCAAACTCCATTTTCGATAGTTACACAATCAACTATCCATTTTCTGAATATTTACATCTGCATTCAAATCATGCGTAACCACACACAACACTCAACTTTATGACATCCACTCCCACAATTACCTATGTCACTAATACGTGCACGCCCTAAAGCAACAGCGACCAATTCCAGATTTCAAATACCCCCTCCATAACCACCCAGTTACAAATAAATCTGTGGATGTGAAATAACAAATGGACTTCTAGTTTGCTGAGCCAGGACTCATCAATTAGAATCAGATGCCTTTTTAAAACAAATGAAAAACAAACAAAGACTGAGTTTGGGCAACTCTGTCATTATGAAGGCAGAAACCTTATGAATTTCATCTTTCTATATGGGTTAGTGGAAACATGTCATGCCAAGATCAAGAGATTTCATAGGATGATTACTTAATGGTAATCAGTCTGGAGAGGGTTACATAACAATTTCTACACACGTGGGGTTCATTCTGTCCCCTGTTAGACAGACTATCTACAAATGGAACATATTCAAGACCACAGTGACCCTAGACCAATCACAAAAATTTAAAGAAATATTTATCAGTGGCAGTTAGCCAGGATGACTGCAATGTAATTAAAGTTAGGACTTTAATTGAGTAACTCAAGGACATTACCTTTCTAGTTCTTAAGACACCCCAGTGTAGCTTCAGATCATTGTCCTTCTCAAAGGAAGCAGGTTTTCATCTAACATTTGTGGTACTTTGCTTCATCTATGTTCTTATCAACCTTGGCAAAGGTTTAAGTAAGACATAATGCTTAACATTTAAATCAAAAGGCTTCAATTTCATTTTTTCTTACCACAAAACCTTTTGCCTCATGTTTTCCATATCACTTATGAGCTTTGTTGCAAAACCCAGTTCGGAGATGTTTGAGATTATTCAGGGTCCATATAAGCCTTATTTGTGGAGTGACAAAGTTAACCTACTGTATGGAGATTTTCTCCCATCTTAGTCAATAAATCTGGAACTCTTCAAAGTCATCATTGCCCTCACGGAGGCATCAAACCATGTTCCTTTTTTTAGAAAATGTCTGAGATAAATTCCATCCATCACTGAAGATCACCAGAGTCAATGAAACAGATCTACAGCAGCAACTGTAAATAGTCAAATGGATCCACAACTAAGCATACTGTACATCACAGAGAATACCACACACAACTTAAATACAAGTAATGAGCCATGATAAACTTCTTGTATGTCAGATAAATGACATTTGCAGTTAAATAATACTTTTGGAATTTCTAGTATTACTAGCACTTTGAGAAGTTACTTTTAAAGTTGCTACAGATGCAGCCATTCAAAATGCACGATACAAACCCGCGGTACGGTAAACTACCCACAAGCCACCGCAGGGCACCGCAGTAAGTGGTTGGCTGGCCAAAATGACCGACAGGGGCACTCGTGGTGCATTGGTTGGTAGTGAAAAGATTTAATCATTTAATGTCTTTACTGTGCACATTTTAATCCGCTTAGTTTTGAATATTTATATGGAATTTTACCAATAAAGGGAAATTTTAGTAGCTGAGCATAAAAAGAAGAGGAGCATAACGCATCTGAAGGTCATAAACGATATTAATTTAGGAACATAAACATTACTGTATGTACGTAAACTGTATTGTGTATGGCTGGTCTTGGTAGTTTAAAGAAAAAATACACACCAGTCTTCCATTTCTCCCTAAACATGTTAAGCATGAAAGTTTTATGAATATACCCAAGTATGCGATTGCTGTATAGAATGAATTTTAATTTTAAAAAATTATTTAACACGAAAATTAAGCTGTTTACATCTTCCGCCTGAGAACAGTCACCCATTGCTACCCAACGCAGAAACACAGCCACTAACTAGCAAAGAGAGGACATTAGCTAGCCAATATGATAAAGAAATAAATGATTATTTTGTTTATTTCTTTTGCACATTTATTTGAACATTTCCATCGATTGTACAAGCACTTGGAAACTGTCCAATCCCTAGTTCATCAGGCATTTTCTTTTACGCTGCGGACATTCTCCTGGTCTGGCGCCGGTCTGTGTCTTCTAGGATGTAATGCCAGCGAACTCTTGTTTTTATGTCCACTATAACAGACAATCTCATTTGCTTTTAACCAACCATTTAATAATTTCCTAAAATGAAAATGATTTACGTTATTTCCCTCACGTGTCAATAAAAGTATCTATCATCTATCTAAACTATGGGACAGAATTCTGGGGTCTCCCCATACCAGAGATTATGATAGGGCTTCAGAATGGTGATTGGCTGACACCATCTGACACCCCTCTGATTGGAGAAAAAAGACGTGCTGGTTTGCTGTACAAACTGTACCAGGAAGAGGATTTCTTTCTATTCGAAACGTGTATTTTAAAAGTTTAAGAAGTAAAAACCTTACAGCGTACACAGATTTCTAAACTGATCAGGATCGTTATCTTTGTCTTATGCATAATAATGTTCACTGCTCTGTCCAGCAAATTAATAATAAACTTTATTTTATATAGCATTTTAAATGAATAAGTAATTAGATTGCTCATAAACCTAATCACTTATTCTACATAAACACAGCGTAATTGCTCTCTGAAAATGCTTTTTCTTTTTACTTAGGCTCAGATTTCAACTATAGATCATATTATTAATAACCATAATAACGACCAACCAACAAAAACAACCATATAAACATAATACCAACCAAAAACATAGATAACAGCCACAATACAAAATCAAATATATCAAACCATTAAACTCTCTCAAATTCCTCCGATTATCATAATCCCGCCCCTTATGCAAAACCAAACCCTCCTCCCATCCCAGTTTAACCTCTTTATCATAAACAAAATCCACCTTAATTTTCAACATAAAGCATTACACAAAATCAATACCTCAACACTCCATACCCAACAACTATAATTCACAAACAGCCAGTACATGTAACTCCACATTTCCAAATAGACCTCATTTCCATAGCCCCTCCCCTTATGCAAAACCAACAACCCTCCCCTGTTCTCTGTCTCTGCTGGCGTTTGTAATTGTTTTTTATTTTTAAATAAATTTTAGCAAAATCATGTATTTTAAAAATCTTAAGATTTCTATATTTATGCCTTTATTTAGTGGTTTCATTAGTGACAAAGGCTAAACTTTCTTGGAAAAATGTATTTTATGTAAACCATGTTTGCTATTAATTCATTTAGGGCTAGAATATGTTCATTGTCTTCCAATGAAAGAAGGGTTCCTTTTGCCGTAGTCGAGTTGACATTAGAAGCTTGCCACGCCCGGACTGTTACACCAACGCATTAGCATGTTAAATCGATTTCTTAACTAGTAAGTACTGTACTTACTGGGTTTTTGAAGGGGGGAGGTGTCTTTCGCTGGAAATCTCGCCCCCTTCTACTTTGAAAATACCTGTGAAACCGGTTTAATTCGTCACAGCCAGCACTCCCGCAGAGAGGGGGGTTGTATTTGCAGTGCATCGGTAATACAGTAGATGGGAAAGCCAGAGCAGAAGGCTACGCCGCCACATGTTATGCTCTTCGTTAATGTCTAAGCCGGAACACATCATTATATCTCATTTTGTATTTCTTAAAAAAAAATTGTTTGCCCAGCCTAACAGTATTGTTGTTATTGTTTTTAACCTCTAAAGCGCTTTGAGGAGCCACCTTTAAAGGCGCCATATACAATAAAGTTAATTATTATTACTATTGTTAATTTGCTGGACAGAGAGGTGAACATTATTACACAGATGACAAAGATAGCGATTTACGTTGCATTGTGCATTGTGCTGCTGTAATACAGTTTTAAATAATTAAAAGTCTAAACAGTCTCAGCTTTATTTATGGGTTTTAAATAAAGGCGATTTAAACGTGATTTAAATCAATATAAATGTTGATATTGTAATGCCTAGGTGACTATTCATTGTTATTAAAATGACTTAAATTCGATCATGTTGTGATATTTAGAAATATACATTTGTTTGGTGCGAGTGAAGTTTTATTTAATCTCTGAGCCATACTGATTCTTATGGAAGCCAGTTTCCGTCAGGGAGTAAAAAAAAACACACTATGGTATTCTCTCCGATGCTGTGCAGTAAAAAAAAAAACTCTGATGCTGTTCCTAAATGAATATCGTTTATGACCATCAGACGCTTTATGCACCTTTTCTTTTTTCCAGTGGATTGAACAGGGAGAGGCATTTCATGATGTGCTTTTCACTGATGAAACAACAGTGGCTCTGGAACAGTTTTCAACCATGTCGTTTTATAAAAAGGGGAGATATGTATGCGTTTCTGAAGCTAAAAGTTTAACCTTTGTCACTAAAGTAACCACTCAATAAAGACATATAGAAATCCCTATGTTACAGACTGTATATGGCTGGTATTGGTAGTTTAAAGAAAAAATACACACCAGTATTCCACTTTCTCCCTAAACGTTATAAGCATCAGAGTCTTACATTTGGTTATTTCGGAAACGTACAGATGCAGCCATTTAAAATGGGTGAGGTATTTCACGGCATACCGCGACACGCCCACCGGGGTATCACGCGGTATCACGTGTGTCACGTGACTAGCTATCCGGCGTCGCCTTGTAAAACCGCCAGGGGGAGCTTAACCTCTCATGTACAGCATTCGAGCCTTTAATTTTGAACTGTGTATTACAGCATGTTAATCATCAGTCATTCAAATGTTGGTATATTTTATGAAAGCAAGATTGCTCAGTTGGACAAAAGTACACAACCTACCTTTATCAGAAATATTTATGCATCAAAGCCTTTACTGAAGATATTACTAATAGTATTAATAATGGATGACTTTGGACAAGCTGTATACTCAAAGTATAATTTCTTTAGCACATTTGTACAAGCACTTGGAATCTGTCCAAGCCATACTTTGTCAGGCATTTTGTTTTACTTCAACGGGCATAAAAACTTCCTTGCTTTTAACAGGGCGTTTCATAATTTCTAACTACGAAAATGATTTAAAATGCGACACCTATCATGAAAAGAAAAAAATACACACCAGTATCCCATTTCTCCCTAAACATTGTAAGCTTCGAAGTCTTTAACTAACGTGATACCGGAGTCAACAAGCATACTTTTAGAATTTGATTAAAAGGGAATATAATATGGAATCGCGTATCTCAAGAATTTAATAACGGTATGATTATATCCGAGTACTGCGGGAGGGCTGTTTCGCCTGCCTGCTTATGCGAGCTGTCTTGTAGCCTACTGGTCTAGTTGTGTGACTACCAACTGGCAGGTTGTGTGTTCGAATCCAGCTGGTGCTGGACCTTTCAGTTTTATTTATTTATTTTTTAATCGCGTAACATAAACATATTACCGTATGCAAACTGTACTGTATATAATATGTATATGTATATTTAATGTCTTAACTGTGCCCGTTTAAGTATTGAATATTCATATCTAATTTTACCACTGAAGGGAAATCTTAACATAAACATACAGTATATGGCTGGTCTCGGTACTTTAAAGAAAAAAATACACACCAGTATTCCATTTCTCCCTAAACATTGTAAGCTTCGAATGAAACCACTAAATAAAGACATAAATATAGAAATCTTAAGATTTGTTTTATTTAATGTTGGTAGCAGGATGAACTGTCAGAGTGTATATTTTGTCGCAAAGTTGCTACAAGATGTTAACAGTGAAAAAGGTATTTAGAAATGAGTTATTTCAAGATGAAAAAGAAAACATACATGAAACATGGTTTCATTACGACCAGAATCGGTCTTGAGATATTTTTAACTTGATTTACAGTATTTGAGAGGTATGTCTTAACACCGATACTACAGTGCTTAAGTACTGCTCACGTATATGTTTCTAGGTTTATATTATGCATTTCATACGGTCAAATTACTTTTGAGCAACTAATAAGAAGCGCGAAACGGTATGCGTTTTAGTTTCGTTTTGTGCTGGAACCCGTGGATTGATTAGAGATATCAAGTACATACAAGTCATTTTTTAAATGTTGTAGTTCGTCTTGAAAAAATGTTACGAGTACATCATCTATCAACAATTACACAGGTTCTGTTTCCATATTGCGGATTTTGGTTAGGTACAGTATTATCAAATCCAGTAGCGCTGTGTGTTACTTTACTGAGTCCCAATCTGTGATTGAAACCTGTAAAACCGGTTTAATTCGTCACAGCCAGCACTCTTCAGGTGTGAGGGTCTTCTGCTCAGAATGAAACGCTAAAATGTTTGTGTATATTCTAATGGTAGTGGGGGCAGGGTGTGTGGGAACAGGTTTGTTCTTCACACCTGAAACATTTTCTCTGAAAGGATTTTCTTCGGAGTTTAACCGATCTTGTTACAGCATGTTACAGTTTACTATTATTAACCATATTAATTTTAAGTGCTTAATGTAAAATCTTGTAAAAATATATTTTCATTGTTCAAATATACATTAATATACATTAAGTCTGACTATCATATAATAAGTTAAATACAAAACTAAAGAAAAAATAGGGTTAAATATAATTCAAAATATTTTGCTAACAATGTTAACTGTTTATGAATAATAAAATGTATTAACTAAGGAGTAGGATGGCACAGTTGTTAGTATGTTTTTTGTTTTGTTTCTTTTTCATAAATACAACAGTAGTACCTGATGTCTCATTGGCTTTCAAAATTAAATTATGCATGCAAACCTGTGAACTAGAAAGATAACTAAGATTTTAATACTAATTAAATGACCGCGGTGACTTCCCACCCCCCCTACATTCTCAGAGTAGAACAGACTAACCTTCTAATGAAAGACGGTCCACCCCCCACGGACAGGAAAAGTGCCCACAGGCACTTAAACTTAATATGGTCAGTAACGGTAAACAGTAACATGGTAAGAAGGAGCACGTACAAACGTTTTCGAAATAACCACATGTAAGACTCTGATCCTAAAAATGTTTAGGGAGAAAGTGGAATACTGGTGTGTATTTTTTCTTTAAACTACCAATACCAGCCATATACAGTCTGTAACGTAGGGATTTCTATATGTCTTTATTTAGTGTTTACATTAGCGACAAAGGCTAAACTTTTAGCTTCAGTAACGTGTACATATCTCCCCTTTTTATAAAACGACTTGGTTGAAAACTGTTCCAGAGCCACTGTTGTTTCATCAGTGAAAAGTACATCATGAAATGCCTCTCCCTGTTCAATCCACTGGAAAAAAGAAAAGGAGCATAAAGCTTCTGATGGTCATAAACGATATTCATTTAGGAGCAGCATCAGAGGTATGTTTTTAACTGCACTGCATTGGAGAGAATACCATAGTGTGTTTTTTTTTTTACTCCCTGGCGGAAACTGGCTTCCAGAAGAATCAGTATGGCTCAGAGATTAAATAAAACTTCACAGACATTAACGAAGAGCATAACGCGTGTACTGTATACACTGCAAGTACAACCCAACTCTCTGCAGGAGTGCTGGCTGTGACGAATTGAACCGGTTTCACGGGTATTTTCAAAGTAGGAGGCGAGATTTCCAGCGAAAGACACCCCCCCCCCTCAAAAACCCAGTAAATACAGTACTTACTAGTTAAAGGCTAGGCTCCCGACTACGGCGAAAGGAACCCTTCTTTCATTAGAAGACATTGAACATATTTTAGCCCTGAATGAATTAATAGCAAACATAGTTTACATAAAAGACATTTTTCCAAGAAAGTTTAGCCTTTGTCACTAATGAAACCACTAAATAAAGACATATATAGAAAAACCTTAAGATTTTTAAAATACATGACTTTGCTAAAATTTATTTGAAAATAAAAACAATTACAATCGCCAGGGGAGAGAGAGAACAGGGGAGGGATGTTGGTTTTGCATAAGGGGCGGGGCTATGGAAAGTAGGTATGTTTGGGAATGTGTAGTTACATGTTCTGGCTGTTTGTGAATTATCGTTGTTGAGTATGGAGTGTTGAGGTATTGATTTTGTGTAATGCTTTATGTTGAAAATTGAGGTGGATTTTGTTTATGATAAACAGGATAAACTGGGATGGGAGGAAGGTTTGGTTTTGCATAAGGGGCGGGATTATGATAATTGGAGGACTTGCGAGTGTAAAATGGTTTGATTATTTGATTTTGTATTGTGGTTGTTATCTATGTTTTTGGTTGGTATTATGTTTATATGGTTGTTTTTGTTGGTTGGTTGTTATTATGGTTATTAATAATACGATCTATAGTTGAAATCTGAGCCTAAATAAAAAGAAGAAGCAAGTGATTAGGTTTATGAGCAATCTAATTACTTTTTCGTTTAAAAAGCTATATAAAATAAAGTTTATGATTAATTTGCTGGACAGAGCGGTGAACATTATTATGCATAAGACAAAGATAACGATCCTGATCAGTTTAGAAATCTGTGTACGCTGTAAGGTTTTTACTTCTTAAACTTTTAAAATACACGTTTTGAATCGAAAGAAATCCTCTTCCTGGTATAGCAAACCAGCACGTCTTTTTTCTCCAATCAGAGGGGTGTCAGATGGTGTCAGCCAATCACCATTCTGCGTTGGGTAGCAACGGGTGACTGTTCTCAGGCGGAAGATGTAAACAGCTTAATGTTCGTGTTAAATATTTTTTTTTAATTAAAATTCATTCTATACAGCAATCGCATATTTGGGTACCGTTTCATAAAACTTTCATGCTTAAAATGTTTAGGGAGAAATGGAAGACTGGTGTGTATTTTTTCTTTAAACTACCAAGACCAGCCATACACAGTACAGTTTACATACATACAGTAATGTTTTAAATTAATATCGTTTATGACCTTCAGATGCGTTATGCTCCTCTTCTTTTTATGCTCAGCTACTAAAATTGCCCTTTAGTGGTAAAATCCATATAAATATTCAAAACTAAGCGGATTAAAATGTGCACAGTAAAGACATTAAATGATTAAATCTTTGCACTACCAACCAATGCACCACGAGTGCCCCTGTCGGTCATTTTGGCCAGCCAATCACTTGCCCTGCGGTACCCTCCGGTGCCCCGCGGTGGCTTGTGGGTAGGTTACCGTACCGCGGGTTTTTACCGCGCATTTTGAATAGCTGCATCTGTACGTGCTCCTTCTGACCATGTTACTGTTTACTGTTTCTGACAATATTAAGTTTAAGTGCCCATGGGCACTTTTCCTGTCAGTGGAGGGTGGACCGTCTTTCATTAGAAGGTTAGTCTGTTCTACTCTGAGAATGTAGAGTGTGGAAAGTGACAAAGTGAAGGCTGTGAAAACATTCACAATATACTTTATACACAAAGCAAGTGTTCTCACAACTCTAGGAGGTTTCGTGAAAATGCTACAGGCTTGCCAAAATCGTTTTTTTTAATTCAAGGTGACTTTACCGCGGTTTTCATTTTCAGATTGTGAATCAAAAAGGCATTTAATTAAACACGCGATTGCAATTTTAATCAATTACTGTATTGATTGAAACACATTGAAACATTCTGTACACATTCTCCTGTCGTCCAGTGGTGTTAAACGAATTAGCAGGTGATTGAGATAACAATGCACCGCCCACTGAGTGGAATGTTCTCATTTGTTCTCAAGTGTAAAATGAGGTGATAATTCTTAATAATTCCATGTCGCATTAACTAACCTTTTCAGTTTATTCCGCCAGACAGTACATGAACAAATTATATCATTATTAATTTGTTTAAATACGCAATTCCATATTATATTCCCTATTAATCAAATTCAAAAAGTATGCATTTGTTAGATAACAAGCAAATTCACAGAAAAGGTTAAAAGACTATCACTTTTCACAAAGTATATAATTCTAATATATGTCTAATTCCTAATATAAATCTAAACAGTATCAGCTTTATTTACGGGTTACAATTTAAAAAAAGTCAAAAACCACACTCGAAATGCAAGAGGAGACACCCAAATTAATAATGTAACATGCCACTGTTTGTGCATGAACAAGGTTATACTGCTATTTCCTTAGATACGCGATGCCTGTCTGTCCTGGCTGTGCTCTCTCTCTCTCAATTCAATTCAAGGTGCTTTATTAGCATGACAGATGGATACAATCAGTGTTGGATATTTACTTTGCTTTGAGATGCCACTTTTAAAGGTGATATATAAAATCAAGGCTTTAACTTGCTTTAACTCCACAAGTCTGAGTTCTTGTGTCTATCCTATCCGAACCCGAAAGTATTAAAATATGTATCTTTATAGCAGGTGGTGTACAGCTTTTTAGTATAGATTACACTTTTCTAAAACGTATTTAAAAATAAAAACAATTACAATCTAATCTTTCCACGTTTGATCCCAAGATCCCAAGAAAAATAAATCTAAACGGGGAGAAAGCTATGCTGAAAGTTTATTAAGATACTTAGAAGACAAAGATATCAATTTATGTTGCATTTGTCTGATTGTGAATCAAAAAACACATATATTTAAACCCACGTTTGCGATTTAAATCAAAAATCAAAACGACTCAGGGAAACGTTTTATTTTTTCAAAGAAATGTTTGTTAAAAAAAAAGTCATGGCTCCAGGGGAATTCGATCACAGACTGTGTGACATGGGAGTCAGGAACCTAACCCACAGCGCCACCGGCAAGGTCACATGCAGAGTGCTGAAAAAGCACTACAGAAACATTATCAACGGAAAATGTACAGCATGTACTATTCTTGTGTTGCAGTACATGAATATAATTATATAGTTATTAATTTCTTTAGATGCGCGATTCCATATTATATTCCCTTTTAATCAAATTCAAAAAGTATGCTTGTTGACTCCGGTATCACGTTAAAGACTTCGATGCTTAAAATGTTAAGGGAGAAATGGAATACTGGTGTGTATGTTTCTTTAAAGTACCGAGACCAGCCATATACTGTATGTTTAAGTTCCAAAATTAATATTGTTTATGGCCTTCACATGCGTTACAGTATGTTCCTATTCTTTTTATGCTCAGGTACTAAGATTTCCCTTCAGTGGTAAAATTCCATATAAATATTCAATACTTAAACGGGCACAGTTAAGACATTAAATATACATATACATACTGTATACAGTACAGTTTGCATATAGTAATATGTTTATGTTCCTAAATCAATCTCTTTTATGAGCATGTGAAAGGCATGGTGAATCGATTCTCAAAAATTACAGTACTTTGCATGATTGGAAACAAATGCGTGATTTCTAAATGCTGTGGTGTTACTTTTACAAAGAATGAAAAAAAGAATGTGGACCAGGGCAATACTTTGAGTTTACAGCTTGTCCAAGGTAATTCATTATTAATACTATTAGTAATATCTTCGTTAAAGACTTTGATGGCGACAGCTCAAACGTGAGAGGTTGAGCTTTATTAGCTCCACCTTGCGGAAATTCCGGATACTATTATTTTACTTGCGGTATTATAAGAGAATTTACGGTAACTCGCGGTAGACTGCGTAAAGCGCACCGCAAAATAATGCGGTATCGCCCACTCATTTATGGCTGCATCTGTATATAAAATAAAATTGTATTATTATGAGTGTTAACTGTGTATTATTTCAAAACATAAAAAACATAATTTTGTGGAAACATTTTCCACAAAATTAGATAGGAAATAAAAAGAGTGATGTATTTCATTCAAATAAGTTTATAAGAACATTTAGCATCAGCACTTTTAAAGTTGTACAAGAATGCTGTTTTAAACTCAAAAGTCTTTGAGAGAATCAGATGTTTGACACTGCCAATGGGCAGAAAATCTATAATAAAACACTTCCTGATCAGATAGTGAATTGTTTCAGCACCAGGATATTTTTGTTATTTTGCTTCTTTTCATTTGGATGTGACATTTTCTTTTTTATTGTACTTTTTCTTTATTGGAAGGTTTGGCCTGTGCATAATGTTTGAATCATGTTTTCAACTACTGCAAGAAGTGGTTAAATCTCATCTTTGTAATGCTTCAAAGATTCGTCTTTGACTGCCAGCCACATCAGTTTGACAGGGTGATCACTCAAAACAGAAAATAATGGAACATAGACGCATTGCTTGGGGCACCATATATATATATAAGTGAGATTATGTACTTGCTTTTTGTAATCTGTTATTCCTGGCTCTTTTATCATTTCTCAGAAGGTATTTAGCAATAGTATGTGTACTCTTAAAAACCATTTTATTCAATTAAACATTACAATATCTCAATGTACAGTATACTGAGTTTCAAAAGTAACTTATTACTTCCAAACTGCAAAAAAATCAAGAAGTTATCACGAAAATTACATTTTTTTATTGTATCAGATATACTTGGGTGTCATTAAACACACATGACATAGGTAAATTCTCTATGCTGGTAGACATTTGTCATCAACAGTGCTGACAAACTTGGTGTTTGCTTTGAAAGTCACAGGCTAGTTGTGTGTGTGTGTTGTGTGCTGTCCACTTTTGGAAGCAACACAAGTTATTGATATGTACCAATTGTACATTGATATGTGCTTTGTATCAGACACAGTTATTTGTGTGATTGTTGAGACTGGACTTGAATGTGCTTCATGAGCTTTTACTTTGATCTCTAAACCCCAAATCATCACTACAAATCCTACAAATGATAAAAGGGGCTCAAATTTTGTCAGGTGGTCATCCATAAAATTCCTGTCACATTCACATCTTTAAAGAAAATCAGTGATACACAAGAAGCTTGAAGTTAGGAGTTGTCTTTCTGGAATGTAGTCATGTCAGGATTAGTCCAAAGGAAGGACAGCAACTGAAGTGACAGGACCTGATCAATGTAGCACCAGGCAATCAAGTTGCTATCAATCATTACAAGTGGAATTCTGTAGAAACTAGACATTTCTGCCTAGAACATCACACTTTGACCTCTCCATCAATCTTGGCCAGGTGTCATGGCTCATGGTCACACAAATTCATGCTGTATTATTGGCAGATATACTTGCTCATAAGTGAGTGACAGTGTTGGGACTTATATACTGATAGTACAAAGGCATTGCTTTCTTGATAGGGCTAGCATGTTGAATCTTTTATGTCTTTTTCTTTGTTTGTTTTCACCTAACATGCCATTGCTTGACATATAACAGGGTAACTTGCCTTGTCCGCCAAACAACTCTCTTACTAACTTGTAGTTTATCGCTTATGCAACAGTCAATGATTCTAAGTAGAGAATGATCTATTCATGAAACTGAGAAATTAGTTTCCTTTGATGGTCAGTATATTTTAATGCCTTAAATGACTTCTGTAATCTGTTTTGGGACAGGGCCCTTACTGTGTGCAATGAAAAGGTCTCAATTCAGTTATTATTATTTGATTTACTGTTTGCTTGTAATAACAATTGTAACCATTTTTATTTACTGATTCCTGGCCATTTATAATATATGTATATAAGCAAAAAATAATGTTATTTGTTTTGTGAATTGGCCTTATTATTCAATGTTTCTGCTGTTTCAATGAGTCCTGCTTTTTTCTAACATCATGAGAAATACATACATAACGATATGTGTCGAGACTTAAGAATTAGTGGAGGGGATAGTTAAAAATGCTTTTTTTAGAAAATTACTGTTTTAAGCATTTACTCAAGAACATTATACCAGGCGGCAGAGACACAAAAAGCGGAGCAGAGGCTTTGTAAAATTATTCTTTGTAATTAATTTTCTTACATGAACCATTCTTGCTTTCTATTAAAATATGTTTTATACTCTAGAGTATCTGCTTTTTCTAATTCCCATGTTGATCCACAACTCTACAGAGAATTTGCCTTTAAAGTGCTCTTTTTATCAATTTTCCTGGTGATGCTACATAGCAAATTAAATGTTTTCTCCTATTAAGAATATTTTTTCTGTCTTTAAAAGTCCCCTGAGGAACTTTAAGGCCTTGTGTTGTGTTGATCCTTTTCTGATGCTGATGCTTGCAATCTAGAAAAGTGTAAAACTCTAATCCTTCCATCCATTATTTTTGGAAATAATTGTCCTGGTGTCTTTATATGGTTTCCCAAAATAAATAAACACCCTCTGTTAACTTTAAGTGCTCTAGCTTACAATTTTAAAATTACATCTACTTTCACAAAATGACAATAATTTTTTAGTTAAACTTTAATCTCTTAGGAATTAAATCGCTACTGAACACTAGCAATATTGATTTTATGTACTGTACATGTAGTTAAACAATCTAGTTTGTAGATTTTATGTTTCTTCTGTTAGCTAGCATTTTAAAAGCTTTGACTTAATTAGACAACATAGATGTGAATAGTAAGGGTAAGATGTTAATTTAAGTGATTCTTTATAATTTCAGATCAGCTACAGTAAATACATTTTTAAAGAAGAAACTTGTATGTGTATTTGGAATATTTGGGTTTTCTAATTAAATCGGTCTTTAAAGCTCATTTCAATTTATTTATTTTTTTATACTTAGAAATTTAAAGTACAATAATTTAGTAGAAGAATACAAACATTTCTCCTCTGAAAGAAAGGCTCATATCAATCTCTCTATAAATTAATCCCTCCTACTGTACATTATTACATTAACTGATGTGCTAACCAGAATTTTGAGTTATATAATTTTCAACCTTTCATTTAGTTCTATGATATATGCACTCATATTTTTATCCCTTTACATATATAAATATAAGGAACAAGTAATAGGTTTATTCCATGCTGAAAAAAAGAAGAAAGAGAACACAATGTTTCGGCCGTGGAGCCTTCTTCAGGTGTGAGAGAGACAGGGCAGTAGGCAAAGGTAAAGTAGCAGGAGAACATAGATTGGGAGGGAGGAGGAGTGAGAGGCGGGAGCAGGGGACAGAAAGAGAGGCCAATCAAGAGGTGTGAAGTCAGAATGGGTGCAGAGAGGTGTGAAATGAAACTTCCAATGAATGGAGAAAATTTAAAAGAACAGTAGTCTGTCGTTAAGAAAGGGAGAACGTGTGATCCTAGCTGCAGAATAATTTTAGTTTCGGTGGTCTTTCTGATGTATGAGTTCGTAAAACCATCTTTGAGAACACAGACGGAGAGATTAGAGTGGTCGTGGCCGTCAGAGGTGAAATGAGAAACAATGGGCTTGGAGAGATCTTTAATCTTCACAGCCCTGACGTGTTCTCTGAAGTGGTCTCCGAGTCTCCTTCCTGTTTCTCCAATGTAGATGGCTGGGCATTTACTGCAAGAGATACAGTAAATAAGGTTGCTGGAGGTACAAGATTCTGTCTGGGTGATCCGGAATTGTCCTGAGGGGCCTTGAATGAATCTGGTGGTGGATGTGTACTTGCAGGTGATACAGCAAGCTCTGTTGCAAGGGAAAGTACCTGGTGTGGATGGTTGTTGAGGGCAGTCAAGAGAGCTGTGAACAAGGAGGTTACGCAGATTAGGTGGTCGGCGATATGAGATGATAGGGCGATCAGAAAAGAGGGCCCCAATGGAGGGATCATCCTGTAGGATGGAAAAGTTGTGGTTAATGGTCCTGGGGATAGGAAGTGTGTTAGGGTGGTAAGGAAGCACCAAAGGAATGCGGTTGTTACGGCGGGAGTTCCTGATCGGGTTGATGGTCCGGGAGGTGTTTTTGGCTCGGACAAGGGCCCTGTCAATCACACTGCTGGGGTATCCTCTGTTGATGAAAAAGGAGTACATTTCGAGGGCTTGGTTCTCGAAGTCGATGTCGTCGCAGCATAATCGTCGTAGCCTAAGGAACTATGAAAAAGGAAGAGAGTTTTTAGTGTGGTTGGGGTGAAATGAGCTGTACGGGAGGTAGCTGTGTGAATCCGTGGGTTTGTAATAAACTGAAGTGGACAGTCGGGGGTAGTTGATAGAGAAGTTGATGTCAAGAAACGGAAGAGTAGTGGAAGATATGTTAACCGTATATTTGAGGGACGGGTGGAAGTTGGTGAAATGGTGCAGGAAGAACTCAAGCTGATCGTTGGAGCATGTGGCAGCACCGACGCAGTCATCAATATATCGTTTGTAGAGGTCAGGGACATAGCCAGTGTAGGAAGCGAAGAAACGTTCTTCTACCCAGCCGACAAAAATATTGGCATAGCTGGGTCCCATTCTGGTGCCCATGGCAACTCCACTGACCTGTTGGTAAAAGAGATTATTGAAAGAGAATGCGTTCAGTGTGAGTACCAATTCTGCAAGGCGTACCAGGATGTGGGTAGGTGGATCAAGCACTGTGCATTTCTCCAGCGTGTGCTTGAGGGCTGTAAGGCCATCACTGTGGGGAATGACGGTGTAAAGAGGTACATGGTAAAAATGTAGCTTTCGGTACCCTGAAATTGGAAATCATTAAAAAGTTGGAGCGCGTGGTTGGTGTCTTTGATGTATGAGGGAAGATATTCAACCAGCAGTCTCATGAGGCTGTCGAGAAAGGCTGAGATGTAAGTAGTTGGACAGTTACATGCTGATATGATGGGGTGTCCAGGGGTGTCCAGTTTGTGGAATCTGGGGAGGAGGTAAAATTGAGATACCTGTGGATGTTCCTTGATGAGTCGGTTTGCCTCTTGGGGGAGTTCATTACTGCTGATAAGAAGAGAAATGGTGGATACCACTTCCTTTTGGTAGTCAGTGGTAGGGTCCTGTTGGAGAGGGAGGTAGGCAGAAGTGTCAGTTAGTTGTCTAGAGGCTTCAAAGATATATAGATCCTTACGCCACACCACAACAGTGCCTCCTTTGTCCGCTGGTTTGATGACGATATCATCTCTGTTGCGGAGAGACTGGAGCGCATGATTTTCTCCTTGGGTGAGGTTAGATCTATGTTTACTGGGTATAGAGAGTGCCTTGGGAGCTTGATTAGTGCATTGGTTGATGAAATAATCAACTGGTGGAAAACGGCCAGAGGGGGGAGTCCAACAGCTCTGTTTGGGATTAATGTTGTTAATGACATCAATAACCAGATTCTTGTCAGCTGCCTGTGAAGAGGAATCGTCAGCAAAATGTTCTCTGAGACGGATCCTGCGGTAAAAGAGGTAGAGGTCGACATTGGTCTGGGGGATGTCCAGCTTCCTGGGAACTGGTACAAAACTGAGCCCTTTGCTTAGGAGGGATCGCGCATCCTGTGAAAGGGAAAGGTCAGAAGGTATGGTGACAACAAGGTTAGGGTTGGTGAGGGTGTTCGGGGTGTTGATGGTTTTCTTCTGTAGAAGATGACTGAGTTTTTTGTCCTTCTCTGTAGTGAGAAACTGGTAGAGTTTAGAGTTGAGAGATCTAATGAGGTTAGTTATGAAGGGAAGATGATGTGGAGCTGTGAGCCGTAGAAATTCCTTAGCCTCTTTGATGTTGTTGTCGGAAAGGATAATCTGTTTTTTGAGGGAGAAAATGGTAGAGAGCATTAGTTTCCCAGAAGATTGTTTTAGAGTCTCTGAGTGTTACTCTGGGTGGTATCAGAGTCAAAATAAAAGGTATTAAATTTAAGGCGAAATCCTTTAGGGATGATATTATGTCGATGACATCTGTAAAGGAATAGAAGGTGGTTAGAAAGCCTGTTTATTACAGTTTATTACAAACCCACGGATTCACACAGCTACCTCCCGTACAGCTCATTTCACCCCAACCACACTAAAAACTCTCTTCCTTTTTCACAGTTCCTTAGGCTACGACGATTATGCTGCGACGACATTGACTTCGAGAAACAAGCCCTCGAAATGTACTCCTTTTTCATCAACAGAGGATACCCCAGCAGTGTGATTGACAGGGCCCTTCTTCTTCTTCTTTTTCACAGCCTTAGTCCCAGACTGTCCTGGGGTCAGCTGCTTTGGTTGCTCTTCTCCATTTGTCTCTGTCGAGCACATCTTCCTCACTCACTTCACATACCTCCATATCTTTTCTCACACAATCTATCCATCTCTTTCTATGCCTGCCTCTTCCTCTGTTACCTTCCACCTCAAATTCCATTACCCTCTTTGTTACTTCCTCAACGTCCCTCCTCATGATATGTCCATACCACCGTAACCTCGCCTCTCGCATCTTCTCAACCACATCCACCACCCTACATCGTCTACGGATGTCTTCATTTCTGATCTTATCCTTCATTGAAATCTGCAGAATCCATCTCAACATCCTCATTTCAGTTCTTCTCATCAAGTTCTCTTCCCTCTTTCCAACTGCCAAGCATTCAGCTCCATATAGTAGTACAGGTCTAATCACAGTCTTGTACATTTTGCACTTTAACTTTCTGGGAATTTTCCTGTCACAGATTATTCCAGTTATTTCTCTCCACTTGTTCCATCCAGCTTTCACTCTTTGTTTTACTGCCTCCAGTGTTTCTCCTCCCTTTACCAGTTTTGATCCAAGGTATTTAAAGTCATCAACTTGTTTCAGTTTTCCTCCATTTGTCTCCTCAACATTGGTCATAGTATCTCCTCTCCATTACCATTATTTCAGATTTTTCTGCATTCATTTTCAGTCCACCCTTTTCCAGACTCCTCTGCCATTTGAACACTTTCTCCTGTAGTTCTACTTCTGAGTCTGCCATCAGTGCCACATCATCAGCAAAGATGAGTTCCCAAGGCACTTCTGTTCTTACCTCCTCTGTCAGTGTGTCAATAATGTTTATGAAAAGGAAAGGACTTAGTGCTGATCCTTGGTGTACTCCAACTGTGATTTCAAACTCTTTTGTCTCTCCCTGTTGTGTTATCATCTTCGTAGTTGCATCTCTATAGGTTGCTTGAACTAACTTCACCATGCTTTCTGGTACTCCTTTCTTCCTCAAGCACCAATACACCACCTCTCTGGTCACACGGTCATATGCCTTCTCCAAGTCCAGAAAGGCCACATACAGCTTTTTCCCTTTCTCTAGTGTCTTCTCCTGTAACTGTCTCATCACAAAAATGGCATCTGTTGTGCTTTTCCCCGCTGAGAATCCAAATTGTGAGTTGTGGATCCTGATTATCTTCCTGAGTCTCTTGTCCAAAATTTTTTCCAGGATTTTCAATCCATGTTCCAGAAGTTTTATTCCTCTATAGTTTTTACACTCCATTGGGTCTCCTTTCTCCTTGTAGATGGTAAACATACTGCTTTTTGTCCATTCTTCTGGAATTCTCTCTTCCTTTGCAATATTGTTTAGCAATCTCGTCAGCCACTGAATCCCCTCTTCATCGAGGTTCTTAAAGTGTTCTGCTGCTATTCCTGTTGGTCCAGTTGCTTTGCCCACTTTCATCTCTTTGATAGCTTCTGTCACTTCCTTTACTGAAATTTCTTGGATTGGTCCACACACTACGTCTGCCTCCACTAGGTTCTCCCTCTCATTTTCTACATTTAACAGATTTTTGAAGTACTCCAGCCATCTTTGCTTGATCTGTTCTTCTTTAATCAAGACTCTGCCGTCTCCATCCTTGAGTACCGCCACCCGGATAATATCTTTTTTCTGTCTCACTCTATGTTTAGCAATCTTGTAGATTTGGTCCTCTCCTTCCTTTGTTTCAAGTTTCTCATACCATTCTTTCCAGGCTCTTTCCTTTGCTCTTGCTACACTTCTTTTTGCTACCTTCTTTAGTCTCTTATATTCTTGTAATTCTCCAGTGCCATCTTTCAGTGCCTTGTATGCTTTTTTCTTTTCCTTCAGTGTTTCCTGAACTTCCATATCCCACCACCACTCTTCATTTTCCCTCGGTCTGCCTCCTCTTGTCTTTCCACAAACCCTGGTAGCAGCCTCTTCTAGGATGTGGCTCATCTCAGTCCACTCTTCTTCAACTGAAGGCTCCTCTGTTTCCTCTGTGTTGTTTTTCATTTCTTTCACCAGCCTGTTGAAATCTACTTTGTTTTCTCTCAGTTTCCACACTTTTGTTCGTGCTGGGTGTTTCCTCTGACTTATTCTTCGCTCCTTCAATATTGTGATGTCCATCACCAGTAGCCTGTGTTGTCTGGTAACAGCCTCATAGGGCAGGACTTTAGCATCTTGGACTTTCGCTCTATCAATTCTTCTCACTAATATGTAATCTATTTGGGTATCATGGCCTCCACTCCTGTATGTCACCTTTTGCTCATAATTCTTCGTGAACCCTGTGTTCACTGCAAACAATTCAAGAGCTTGGAGTGTTTCTAGTAGCCTTCCTCCTTCTTCATTTCTCTCTCCTAGCCCTCTCTGACCATGTTCATCTGGATAATCTGGGCATTTCTCTCCTAAATGTGCATTGAAGTCTCCTCCAATTACCACCATTTCATTTCCTGGGATTCTGCTAATCACTTCTTCGAGATCTTCCAAAAAGCTATCCTTTTCCTCCTGTGGTCTTCCTACCTGTGGTGCATATACAGAGATGATATTCCATAACCCACTCTCAAAAGCCACCTGTACATTGATAATCCTGTCTGAGTGTCTAACCACCCTCACTATCTTGTCTGCTAGGGCTTTGCACACTATCACACCCACTCCATTCATTTTGGTACTCTTTCCAGCATATAGAATCTTGTATCCCTCTCCTAGGTGTCTTGAGCTGTTTCCTTTCCACTTGGTTGCTTGCACACACAGGATCTCCACTTTTCTCCTTGCCATAGTTTCAACCAATTTTCTCCCTCTCCCTGTCATGGTGCCAACATTCCAACTCCCCACTCTCATTGACTTAACATTCCTTCCAGGCCCCTTCACCTTGTTTCTTTTCTGTAGCCCCCACTCTACAGTTTTCCCCACAGTACCATAATTTCCATTAGTACCCTGTTGGGACACAGCACTGATGGCGGACGTTGTTAACCCGGGCCCCGGCCGATCCGGTATGTGCTTTGTGTTCTTTGCAACCATGGTTTTGGCAAGATGGTTTTACGTCGGATGCCCTTCCTGACACAACCCTTTTAGTCGCCTCTTACGACAGGCAGGGATACCCAGGAGGTATTCTGATCCCCCTCCCGAGGGATTTGACAGGGCCCTCGTCCGAGCCAAAAACACCTCCCGGACCATCAACCCGATCAGGAACTCCCGCCGTAACAACCGCATTCCTTTGGTGCTTCCTTACCACCCTAACACACTTCCTATCCCCAGGACCATTAACCACAACTTTTCCATCCTACAGGATGATCCCTCCATTGGGGCCCTCTTTTCTGATCACCCTATCATCTCATATCGCCGACCACCTAATCTGCGTAACCTCCTTGTTCACAGCTCTCTTGACCGCCCTCAACAACCATCCACACCAGGCACTTTCCCTTGCAACAGAGCTCGCTGTATCACCTGCAAGTACACATCCACCACCAGACTCATTCAAGGCCCCTCAGGACAATTCCGGATCACCCAGACAGAATCTTGTACCTCCAGCAACCTTATTTACTGTATCTCTTGCAGTAAATGCCCAGCAATCTACATTGGAGAAACAGGAAGGAGACTCGGAGACCACTTCAGAGAACACGTCAGGGCTGTGAAGATTAAAGATCTCTCCAAGCCCATTGTTTCTCATTTCACCTCTGATGGCCACGACCACTCTAATCTCTCCGTCTGTGTTCTCAAAGATGGTTTTACGAACTCATACATCAGAAAGACCACCGAAACTAAAATTATTCTGCAGCTAGGATCACACGTTCTCCCTTCTCTTAACGACAGACTACTGTTCTTTTAAATTTTCTCCATTCATTGGAAGTTTCATTTCACACCTCTCTGCACCCATTCTGACTTCACACCTCTTGATTGGCCTCTCTTTCAGTCCCCTGCTCCTGCCTCTCACTCCTCCTCCCTCCCAATCTATGTTCTCCCTCTACTTTACCTTTGCCTACTGCCCTGTCTCTCTCACACCTGAAGAAGGCTCCACAGCCGAAACATTGTGTTCTCTTTCTTCTTTTTTTCAGCATGGAATAAACCTATTACTTGTTCCTTTGCAGCCTACGCATGCTGACGCAGCTACCCACCTGAACAATATAAATATAAGATCACTTTATTAGCCATATACAATTTCTTGAATTAGGAAATTGTTTTTTTTGCATACCCCAGCTTGCTCTCCATAAGACACACAGACAGTGCAGAGTCAGCCATTGTACAGCACCCCTGGAGCAGCTGAGGTTAAAGGCTTTGCTCAGGAGCCCAAAAGAGTAGGATTTCCACCAGCTGCAGGATTTGAACTGGCAACTTTCCAGCCACAGGCACAGATCCTGAGCCACCGAACCACGCTCTGCCCCTATCCCTTTACATATACAGCTATCGGTGTCTCTAAGAGTTTAAATAAAGTGTGTGACACCTTGCAGTGTAAAATTTCCAGGTTAAAAGCAGAGATGATGTTTGCTAAGATGTAGGGGTTCCCCTGATCAAAAACAATTGCAAAGTTTACCTTGGTTTATCTGGTTAATTATGTTGTCGCTAAATGATTGTCAATGATGAGTCCAGAAACATATCAATAGGATCACATTAAGACCACAAAGAAAGGAAAAAAATAAGAAAAAAGAGAGGACAAGAGGAGAAAGAGTGGTCAGATCACAAAACAGAAGTCAAAAGTTGGAACTTGTAGCTTGCACCAGGCAAGAACCCCTGCTTCATGATCATCCAGATAACACCCATGTTCGTGTCCCATGCCGGGAGCCAGGTCTTCCATGTTGGAGGTAGGACATAAGACTAACAACCCTGTTCCATAAAAAAACTAATGTTACAGTAACAGCAACAGGATGTTGCTGCCCCTACATGCCAAAAGGCATAACGGGCAAACATCCATCATAGAGAGCTTGCTATTCTGTGTTTTCAGAGAACTTTGGTTTCCTGAATAAAACGCCTTGGTCAAAGATAGTCTTATAATAGGCTCCCATTTATTTTGTGGCATCTGGGTTTGCAGAGAGAGATTGAACTGTAGGTTGCATTGCATTTATTAACAGCTTATCACTTTTTTTTGCCTCTGTAGGCATTTTTTAAGAGTTCAATGCTTAGTAGCAGTCTGTAGTTTTCTGGGTGATTAGAATGTTAGGCCTCTGAAATTCCTTATTTTTGCATACTGTAAATATAGTAACCCGTGTGTTGTATATGTTGTTGTGTGTAGTGTAGTGTTTGTATTGTCATCTTTAATAAACATTTGTTTAACCAGGTGTGGCTGAATTTTTACTCTTTTAGCAAAAGCTGTGCCTAATTATACCAATCGCTCAGATATATTCTGGAATAATTACTTACAAGTTGGGGGTTATGAATAATTATTTTACTTATCGACTAAATCGCTCAGTCACTTAATGGTACTCACCATTTCCATGACTCCCCTTTATAACAATATATTATATTCATGTTAAAAATTTGGAAAAACAATGTCTAGATGAGACAGTATTGTTCTTTGTCTCCGTGAACCTTAGATTTACTAAAGTCTGTTTGAAGAGTACAGCTCTCCCTGCCTGTGCCAGGATGTGGTTTCAGTTACTCATGGGCTCCAAGTATGCTCAGCCCTGCACAGTGCTGTAACAGGATCTTCAGATATAGTGGTTACATCCATAAGTTAGAATGTAAAAAATAATAGTTCTCTTTTATTTATAGTGAAAGAAAATAAAAAAATTACAAAAACCTAGGCTCCTCCTTGAGCTCTACTTACACTTCTTCATAGCCCCTTTCTTTTTACTAGCTTGGCAGCTGAGCAGCTTATCTTCTACAAGAACAAGTTCATTCAAAGTGTTTTGAGTATATAGACTTAAAAAAAACATAAAACGTTAGAGATCAGTGTGAGTAGGCATAAACTGTAACAAAAAAACAAAGAAATGGAAAGGCAGAAATAGTAAAAATGTTAAATAAAGGTCACAGTGAATACACTATCAGGAGAATGATTAAAACAAAATGAAGAAATCACTACTAAATTACTAAAAGGTCCATCTCCATAAGCCTTTTTTTTTCAATTGAAGATCTCAAAAAAACAGAAATAAAATACTTATGATAAAAAATAAAAATGTCTAAACTATGTCATTAACGGGAATTCAAAGTGGCTGAAACAAGTAGAGAAGACTGCAGTAGAGCTTAAAGCCTGTTAAACTGTGGAAAAAAATACAGATCAGCAAAACATATAATCTTAATTTAGCAACCTAGATAACATTGTGTCTCTAAGACAGGTCTTTAATTAAACTTAATCAAACCTTTAACTCTAAAGTGAGAACTTTATTCAATTTAATTGAGAATCACAAAATGCTAGATAATCATTTATCCTATGAGGCAGCTTGGCACTAAAATGTTCTTATGACAGGAAAATAGGTGAAATCTAATACATCATAGCAGTGTAGATCATTTGTTTTAACTTTTAATTTAAATTAAAATGTAATCTAATTATCTAGAAATTATCTAGGAATGTATTAAATTCAAAATCAAACTTCATGTTGCTTGGTCTGTGCACAGCAGTATGAACAATTAAAATTATTTTAATGATGATGACAACAATAATACTGTCCATTCCTGTAAATGTTTTTATTAAAAAATAAGCAACATTTTTCCTAGAGACATCTTTACACTTTTTCAGCCGCCCAGCTCAGGTGCAGTATATAGTAATAACGTTTCTTACAATTATATACTCCTTTTCATATATAATCAACTCTATTGATCCCAAACAGTTTAAAAGTAACGCATGTAATCGGCTAATATAGTGCTGCCAGAAGCCCAACTGCACACTCTATCCACAGATCAGGTGGATAAATATGAAATTGTTACAGTATGACTTAAGACAAAAGCATAAACATAAAATGTTTAATATACAATACTTTCATAAGAAACTAATTTCCAGTTGTCCATTTCATTATTTTAATTTTTGATGAATCAGTAGTCATAGCAATATTTTCAAACCTATATATTGTAAGTTGTAACTTAATGAGACACACATGTATAGAGCTGTTCACAAGCTTGTGTATCCTGTTCAAAAGACCAGGATCATTAAAATATTAAAACCAGTTGGGAAACTTGAATATAAAGTCGTGTTATACTCAAGTGTTCAAAAAGCACCTTTTTGAGTACCTGTTACAGAAACAAATGTAAATATAAAGTTGCAGTCTTCTTTTTCTCACAAGTCTACATATGTAATAAATGTATATTTTGGGACCAGATAGATTGCATGAGTATGTAAAAAACGTCTCAAGGGGAACTTCTTTACAGAAATAAAGGATCCATCTATAGTGCCAGGAGATTTGGCACCTGAAACCCACTGTAAAACACCTCTGATATGATCTCTCGCCCTCCCCTCTAGGAAGGTATATGAAAGATAAAAAAACACCGTCATGTGCTTATTGTAAAATAGGGGTATTTTAAGGGTGACCTTCATCATTGTGCACCTCTAATTGTAATTACAATAGCCTCCTGTTTTCACACTGTATCTGGATCGAGGGGACCACTGCTAAGTATGGTTTTCCTGAACATCCCTGAAAACCAAATTCAGTGTCATATACAATTAGGATGAATGTACAGTAGAAGCTAACAAGAAAAAAAAAGGAAAAGTGAAAGGATTAAAAGAAACATTCAATAAACAAAACACTCATATTTTTCAGTGATGGGATTGTAGTTCAAAACCATGAAATAGAAAAATGAAAGACACACTAATTTAAAACATATTATAAAAATAAATGATTGACAAGAGCAATGGGGTGGCACAATGGCCAGCATTTCTGCCTTGTAGCATTAGGGCCCTGGGTTCAGTTCTTGGGGAGCTATCTGTGTTCTTCCTGTGTTCATGTGGGTTTTCTCCAGGCGATTCTGTTTTCTCCCAGTCCAAACAAATGCTGCTAGGTTAATTTACTTCTGTAAAATTGGCCTTGGTGTGATTTTGTTTCTGTGTGTATTCTGTGATGGACTGGTGTCCCATATAGGTGTATCCTGTTCTTGAACTTGTTTCTGCGGAGTATGGCTCTGGCTCCCCCTTGACCCTATACTGGATAATGTGGGTTAGAAAATGGATGGATAGATGCTGCCTGACTGACAATTGCATTTTACTTATTAATTATTAAATAAAATATTTTACACTACAAGTATTAGTATGATGGGAAACTACAGTACATTACATATGGTGTAAGAGAATATTCTTTTGGCTACATTTATAGTAAAGCAATGAGCAAAAGTTTGTAAACCCAATTATTAATAGAATCCTGTCTTTTCTCAAACAACCAGAAAGGTTGCATCACAAGATTAATGATACCTATTGTTGCACTGATCTATGATTTGATGTATAAAAACCTTATAACACTACAAAATCTCTAACTGTGTAACAACCTCAAAAGTGAGAGTTTCAATGGTGTATTTTTAATAATCAAAAACTATGAAATATAACATTATTCTATACTCAAAAATGACTTATTGGACATAGTTTTAAAGCTTAAACTGTGGTATACTTAAAGTACCAAATGTATAAAAAATATATAGTATATACAGTATATAGAAAAACATACACAAATCATAAAGTTTTGTATTCTGATCTTATGTAACTGATTTTTTTTCAAAGTCAGCATTTTATGTTTTTATTTCCCACACTGTTTTAGAATGATGTACAGAAAGATATATAGAGAAATTAAATAACACTCCTTGTATATGAAATTAATCAGAAGGATATATAAAATAATAATATTTGTGTGAAATTACATTAAGCACATGATTTGCATTTAAAATTACCATTTGGCAAAGGTACAAAGATAATCTGTTTTGATAAAGTTTAGAAATTTGACTGGACCAAATGATTTTGGACAGGCATTAAAAACACATTGTAAAATCCAAATATAATTGTTTCAGTTTATTACCTGATAGTAAAATATACCTAAATGTTTCTGGCATGCCAGCAAAAAAGGGAAGTAACTGCAGCTGACTTACTACCAGAGGTTGCTACAGTTAGGAATCCCAGGTGGGAAGATACAAGGATCCTGTTCAGACGCAGGCACGGGTAGTGGATGAGGCAGGCGAACAATCCAAAACGAGAGGCAAGGTCGTGGTCAAAAGGCGTAAGGTAAGTCGTAATCCAGGGAGTACACTGGTGGCAAACAGTCCGAGGTGAGAGGCGAGGTCCAAAGTCGAGGCAGAAGGGGAGTCCAATAACCAGAATAAACGAGGTACGGGAAAACCGCCAGGTAGCGCTCTC
Organism: Lepisosteus oculatus; assembly: GCF_040954835.1. Taxonomy (NCBI): domain Eukaryota; kingdom Metazoa; phylum Chordata; class Actinopteri; order Semionotiformes; family Lepisosteidae; genus Lepisosteus; species Lepisosteus oculatus. The sequence continues at coordinate 38,426,441 of NC_090696.1, read as the reverse complement.
AAGGAGTAGACTCAATACCGAGCAGCGGGAAGCAGGTTAAGATGGTATAAATAGCACTGCGTACCACACGTGTTGTGTGTTGGTGGGTTAACTCGCGCAGCGGCATTTGTTAATAATCACCCGCTGCTGGTGCTGATTAGATCGCTTAAGAGTTAGTCTTAACTGCCTGGCGGTCGTGACAGCTACATAGCTTTTTAACTAGCCACAGCAGGGATTATTATGTAATTAATAGTTAATTGGTTAAGGAATTAAAGGGCTTAGGAATTCACATTTTCACATAGGTGCAATTAATCTTTGGTTTATAAAGGGTATAATGCTAGTATTGCAGGGATTTTTTGAGTGCTGTCTTTTGTTTGGTGCACCTCAGAAAATTGAGTAAAATTAAATCCCCAAGAGACTTCATGCAAAATTATGTAATAATAAAGTGAACCCTTTTTTTCATTTACAGACCAAAATTTGCTTCTTCACAGGCTTCACAGTAGGAAGGCAAATGTGGCACCCTTTTACACACCAGCTTCATTTTGCATATCTACTCCACCCAACCTGCATTGGTCTCTGTAATATACTCTAGGTGTAGCTTAGTTACCAAGAGTTAACATTTTTACATAGAATTGCATCATGGGTTATGCCTTAGTTATTCAGTTTCTGTCACAAAGCATTAGATGTACATTGTGTATTGATTTATTGTGAGAGTTATGCTGTGGTAATCTTACATATCACGGTTTGAGTTCTATGATATTTTTTTGGCAATTAGTACATTCCATGATCTTTTCAGAACAAGGATTAAAAACAAGTAACATGAATCTGTGGACATGTCCACCCCAATTAACAAACTAGACATTAATATATGTCATAAATAGTAAAGGTTTGGAAATAATATGATAATTTAAAACATTCAATATTCGTGTGTGAGAACTAATTTTGCCAATGTTAAAATACATGCAATGGGAAGTAAGTAGTTAAGAGGAAATATTCCAGAGCATGTAAATCTCAAAATAAGACTTATTTGTATAAAAGTTTTTTACGTAAAAAGTATGTAATAAAAAATAAAACCAAATTGAACTTTGTAAAGATGGAATTTCTTCAACTAAGTTCTCTGTAAAATAATTAACAAAAATAGAGAGATTAGAAGTTAAATGCAAAAAGTGGTTAGTACTGCTACATTGGGTTACTATCAGCTTGGAGTTTGAATGGTTGTCCCCTGTAACCCTGTTTTGGGTAAAATAGAAATTTGAAGGATATAGAAATTGTACAGAAAGTCTGGTGAAGGCAGGAAAAGATGTGAGGAGAGATGAGACTAAAGATACGCTGTATCTTTCATTTTCTTAGGCATTAGGATCCTTCTTTGATTTTGGATGTTGCTTTATTTCGCTTTCTAGGTGTTGTTAACCACTGGAGCCATGTTTTGTCCATGTAGCCAAAACAACCAGAAAATCCAAAAAGTAAACAGAACCAACAAAAGAGCCATCTTGCAGCACCGCTGAAAGTAAGCTAATGTATTCTGTCATACAGCAAATAATTAAAAGATTAAGACCTTTCACCCTTGTGCTGGTGGTATTTTATTTCCAATTGTGGCATACCCACGTTTTTTAGACAACTTTTAACGATGGATTGACCTGCAATGCTTTCCATGTTACAGAAGGTGCTATTTCATATACGTTTAACTTGTTGTTATACGTTTTTTTATTTTTAAAGGTAAATAATTTCAATAAGTCCTTCTTCCATGTTTACCTACACTTCCCAATTACTTTTTTGTTATTATAAATGAAATGTATTTGATCAATCCTAAGATAAATGCAAAGGACATTCTCTAGATCTCATCTTTAAGATACTGAACATGTCATTCTGGTCCAAAACCAAACAAGGATTGTTCCTACACAATATAAATAAAAATCACTTTTTTTTAAATTTACAGCTACTTTGTGTGTTTCACCAATTGAAGTTCCTATATTATTAAACCCTGCACCAGGTCTTGTCACAACTTGATATACACCTTAAGAAACACAAGCTTTGTTTCACCCTATTTAAAATATAAAAAAAACTACAGTAAGACAGTGTAGATTTCATGCCATTATCAGATGACAGCCAAAAAGCAAACAGAGAGCTAGGAGAGAAAAAGTGAAAATTGCAAAGCCCAGCAGGAGTGTACTGGTTTGAGGTATGCTAGAAAATCTCTGCCTCCTTCCCTGCCTTTTTTTTAGGTGATATTTATTTTCATGATTGCAGGCTAACTGAGGGTCTGGGACTAAGAGATATAGAGTGAAATTCTCAGCTTGTTGTAAATGATGTTTCTGATTTTATCAGATGTGAAAGATGGATGGACAACTAAAAATATATTTTTTTTACCTCCAATATGCGTATTTACTAATGTTAGAAACAGGTGAATAATGGAAGATATTCAGCTAAAAGCAATGTAAACTCAAGGGACTACCGAGAAGCTCATGAAGCAAAATCCTTTATTGTGAACAGCAAGATTGTCACGCCCTCTGCAGCCAGAGGGCGCTCCTTCTCTGTCCTGTCCCTAGTTTCCGGTCTGCTATTCTTCCAGTCCCTCTCTTTCCCTTGGGCTATATATTTCCGGGTCTTGCACTCTGTCCTGGCTCAGCATTGTTGTTCGGATGTCCTGAGACCCGCCTAGCACCAGGGCGCCCCACGTCCGCTCCCTGAGGGCATATGTTTCTATACGGCATTCCTGAACTCTTTGCACTAATGAGCCCGGGCCTTTTTCCTGTCTCGCCGCTACGCATATGGGTCTTTTTCCGCTCTCCTGCTCCCTACGGTTAGTCCCTTTGGACGTCCGTGACAAAGATGTGCCCTACAGTGGGCGAAGTAGGGCAGTATTCTCTGCATAGTAATACATTTATAGATAGAGGCTCAATCTGTAGGTTGTGCTCTGGGTTTGCCAGTTTGAATGTGTGTGAATCAGCGGATAATTTCACTAGTCACTGTGACTGGGAATCCCCAAGTTACCAAAGGTAGAGTGGGATTAGACAGTCAAGTTCTTAGATGCAGTCAAAAGGTTCATAGCAAAAAACGATGATGTGAAAAAGAAACAATTGGTGATTCCAAATCAGGAATGTATAACACAAAAGCAGTATAACACTCCATTGTTATTCTTTTGTAAAAAAAAGCTTTCCAAAATTACAAAAAGTCATTAAACGTATTGTCTTTCATTTCTCAAAATGTTGCTCTTACTGTACCAGCTGATGAATTTAAGGATGTCCTTCTCATGCCTGAGCACAGCTGAACACTTTGTTTTGCACCATTTCTATAAATAGTCGTCATATGTCGGATTTTCACCTTGCTTGCCAGAAACTTTGTGAGATCCATGTATTTCTGTATCACTCTCACACTTGTGTAATGAGTATAATGATAGAAAGAAGACTATGTACAAATTGCATAGTGAGTCATAAGATTATTAGCTGTTTTTTCTTTCCTTTTCCTTTTGTTTTCTTTCTGTCTCTCTGTTCCAGGTCTAGTCCACACCACGCACATTGCATTACAGCATGTAATTCAGTCTTTGAAAATGTGTGTCCAATGGACATGTCCAAAGCACTTTAAAAGGGGGAGCAGCTGCAGAGCAAATAGTAGGATTTTCTTTTTTTTTTGTTTCCCCAGAACAAGCTACATTTGTTTAATGGACTTAATTTGAGTAGCACTAAGATTCAAGAGGAAGATAGATTTTGTTGACTAGTTAAAGTTTTATTGCGATAAGCCTATGTTTAATGTAAAAGACCATTTACTTCCCTCCATCTATTCAAATTGCAATTTTTTTCTTATTTAATGTATATCTGTCTTCCCTTAACATTTGAGTTGTTTGTTTTAAACAAGATTGTCTGCATCTTAATTTATCAATATACGTTTATCGTCAGTTTATATTGCAACTGACAATTATTCTCTAAACTCCTTCAAATCCAGACTCAAAACCCTCTTCTTCAGAAAAGCCTTTACTTAACTGGTTCCATTCTTCACCCCTCTGCTTTTCCTAGTACCACCATCCACGGTCTCCTCTATATATTGTAATTGTGTTTTATCTTGTGTATTCTTCTTATTTATTGTTGTTGTCATCCTGTAAAGCACTTTGAGAAGCCAGCTTTAAAGGCGCTATATAAAATAAAGTTGTTTTTTTATTATTATGATTATTTTATATTTGCTACTAATTTCCAAGATATTGAGATGTGTCTTACTAAAAATAATTTGTAAACCTGTAAGTTTCTTCTTGATAAAATTCTCTCTGAGCTCTTTTATCGTTGAAAAGAATCATTGTGAGATCGAATCCCTGTCTCACATTAAAATCACAGTTGCTTACTCAATTAAAGAACCTTTGGAAACAAATTTCTCTTTTCAGGGTTATAAGTTTTCTTTAATGTCTTTCAGTGACTTGTCAATAGGAATCATGTCTTCTAACAACAGTCCAACAACAGTGTGGAAATTAAAACATATTAGAAAGTAGGCATTTCAATTAAATTTATGTGCCAAAAATGGGGACTCAACTGTATGAAAAATTAAGTTGAAATAAACTGTGAATTTCTCTTATCATTTGTTCATTCTTTTTCTTTTAAGAGACTGCTAGAGGCAGTGTGCTTTAAACGTTACAATAATGACACTAGCACATTTTGAAGGATGTTGCAAGTCACTTTGCAATAAGAAAACCTCCACCCCTTCCTCATATATACAAAGCTCTGGTGAAGCTTATAATAAAGTGAAACTGCAGAGAAAGTGATTTTTTTATAAAACTCTACAAAGAAAATCGAGTGGACTGCATCTTTGATGTGTGAAAAAGAAAAGACTCCCTAAGGCTTTGCAAGGTGAACCATGGCATTACTGATGGAAAGACTGTGAGATTTTATATGAAGAAAACTTTACCTAAGATAACATTACCTAGTTAAATGATTTGATATTTTCAATGAGCATACTATATATAAAATGGAGTAAAATAATATAAAGAATATATGAATGAATCAATACATTAATTATTTTGTCTTTTCCTTTTACCACAACAGTTCCAACCCTAATGGTTCCATTACTTATTTGTTGTGTTTTAAATACATTTCAAATTTATATGGCTTATTTATTATTTAGATGAAAAAGTTGTTTTTTTTTAACCTGGGATTTTATTTTCAGTATAAAAACAGGAAATATTTAATGAAAATATTCTTCAATTTCTGTAAGCACTTAAAACAACATATTACAGATGCAGCCATTCAAAGTGAGCGGTACAGACACGTACCGCAGGTAAGATGACACGCGATACCGCGGTGCGTGATTGGTTGACCGACAGGGGCACTCGTGGTCCGTTGGTCTGTCGTAGAAAGACTTACTGTAAACGTCTTTACTGTGCCCGTTGTAGATATTGAATTTTACCACTGAAGGGAAATCTTAGTAGCTGAGCATAAAAAGAATAGGAGCATACTGTAACACGTGTGAAGGCCATAAACGATATTAATTTTGGAACGTAAACATACAGTATATAGCTGGTCTTGGTACTTTAAAGAAAAAAATACACACCAGTATTCCATTTCTCCCTAAACATTGTAAGCTTCGAAGTCTTTAACTAACGTGATACCGGAGTCAACAAGCATACTTTTAGAATTTGATTAAAAGGGAATATAATATGGAATCGCGTATCTAAAGAATTTAATAACGGTATGATTATATCCGTGTACTGCGGCAGAGCTATGTAGGGCTGTTTCGCCTGCCTGATCATGCGAGCTGTCTTGTAGCCTACTGGTCTAGGTGCGTGACTACCAACTGGCAGGTTGTGTGTTCGAATCCAGCTGGTGCTGGACTTTTCATTTGTATTTATTTATTTTTTAATCGCGTAACATAAACATATTACCGTATGCAAACTGTACTGTATATGTATATTTAATGTCTTAACTGTGCCCGTTTAATTGAATTAAAAAAAATATTTAACACGAACATTAAGCTGCTTACATCTTTCGCCTGAGAACAGTCACCCGTTGCTACCCAACGCAGAATGGTGATTGGCTGACACCATCTGACACCCCTCTGATTGGAGAAAAAAGACGTGCTGGTGTGCTATACCAGGAAGAGGATTTATTTCAATTCAAAACGTGTATTTTAAAAGTTTAAGAAGTAAAAACCTTACAGCGTACACAGATTTGTAAACTGATCAGGATCGTTATCTTTGTCTTATGCATAATAATGTTCACCGCTCTGTCCAGCAAATTAATAATAAACTTTATTTTATATAGCGTTTTAAACGAATAAGTAATTAGATTGCTCATAAACCTAATCACTTGCTTTTTCTTTTTATTTAGGCTCAGATTTCAACTATAGATCGTATTATTAATAACCATAATAACAACCAACCAACAAAAACAACCATATAAACATAATACCAACCAAAAAGATAGATAACAACCACAATACAAAATCAAATAATCAAACCATTTTACACTCGCAAAGTCCTCCAATTATCATAATCCCGCCCCTTATGCAAAACCAAACCTTCCTCCCATCCCAGTTTATCCTGTTTATCATAAACAAAATCCACCTCAATTTTCAACATAAAGCATTACACAAAATCAGTACCTCAACACTCCATACTCAACAACGATAATTCACAAACAGCCAGAACATGTAACTACACATTCCCAAACATACCTACTTTTCCATAGCCCCGCCCAATATGCAAAACCAACATCCCTCCCCTGTTCTCTCTCTCCCCTGGCGGTTGTAATTGTTTTTATTTTCAAATAAATTTTAGCAAAGTAATGTATTTTAAAAATCTTAAGATTTTTCTATTTATGTCTTTATTTAGTGGTTTCATTAGTGACAAAGGCTAAACTTTCTTGGAAAAATGTCTTTTATGTAAACCATGTTTGCTAATAATTCATTCAGGGCCATAATATGTGCATTGTCTTCTAATGAAAAAGGGTTCCTTTCGCCGTAGTCGGGAGCCTAGCCTTTAACTAGTAAGTACTGTATTTACTGGGTTTTTGAGGGGGGGGGGGTGTCTTTCGCTGGAAATCTCGCCTCCTACTTTGAAAATACCCATGAAACCGGTTCAATTCGTCACAGCCAGCACTCCTGCAGAGAGTTGGGTTGTACAGTACTTGCAGTGTATACAGTATACGCGTTATGCTCTTCGTTAATGTCTGTGAAGTTTTATTTAATCTCTGAGCCATACTGATTCTTCTGGAAGCCAGTTTCCGCCAGGGAGTAAAAAAAAAACACACTATGGTATTCTCTCCAATGCAGTGCAGTTAAAAACATACCTCTGATGCTGCTCCTAAATGAATATCGTTGATGAAACAACAGTGGCTCTGGAACAGTTTTCAACCAAGTCGTTTTATAAAAAGGGGAGATATGTACACGTTACTGAAGCTAAAAGTTTAGCCTTTGTCACCAATGTAAACACTAAATAAAGACATATAGAAATCCCTACGTTACAGACTGTATATGGCTGGTATTGGTAGTTTAAAGAAAAAATACACACCAGTATTCCACTTTCTCCCTAAACATTTTTAGGATCAGAGTCTTACATGTGGTTATTTCGAAAACGATAGTACGTGCTCCTTCTTACCATGTTACTGTTTACCGTTACTGACCATATTAAGTTTAAGTGCCTGTGGGCACTTTTCCTGTCCGTGGGGGGTGGACCGTCTTTCATTAGAAGGTTAGTCTGTTCTACTCTGAGAATGTAGAGGGGGTGGGAAGTGCCCGCGGTCATTTAATTAGTATTAAAATCTTAGTTATCTTTCTAGTTCACAGGTTTGCATGCATAATTTAATTTTGAAAGCCACTGAGACATCAGGTACTACTGTTGTATTTATGAAAAAGAAACAAAACAAAAAACATACTAACAACTGTGCCATCCTACTCCTTAGTTAATACATTTTATTATTCATAAACAGTTAACATTGTTAGCAAAATATTTTGAATTATATTTAACCCTATTTTTTCTTTAGTTTTGTATTTAACTTATTATATGATAGTCAGACTTAATGTATATTAATGTATATTTGAACAATGAAAATATATTTTTACAAGATTTTACATTAAGCACTTAAAATTAATATGGTTAATAATAGTAAACTGTAACATGCTGTAACAAGATCGGTTAAACTGCAAAGAAAATCCTTTCAGAGAAAATGTTTCAGGTGTGAAGAACAAACCTGTTCCCACACACCCTGCCCCCACTACCATTAGAATATACACAAACATTTTAGCGTTTCATTCTGAGCAGAAGACCCTCACACCTGAAGAGTGCTGGCTGTGACGAATTAAACCGGTTTTACAGGTTTCAATCACAGACCATGTGACATGGGACTCAGTAAAGTAACACACAGCGCCACTGGATTTGATAATACCTTACCAAAATGCGCAATATGGAAACAGAACCTGTGTAATTGTTGATAGATGATGTACTCGTAACATTTTTTCAAGACGAACTACAACATTTAAAAAATGACTTGTATGTACTTGATATCTCTAATCAATCAACGGGTTCCAGCACAAAACGAAACTAAAACGCATACCGTTTAGCGCTTCTTATTAGTTGCTCAAAAGTAATTTGACCGTATGAAATGCATAATATAAACCTAGAAACATATAGGTGAGCAGTACTTAAGCACTGTAGTATCGGTGTTAAGACATACCTCTCAAATACTGTAAATCAAGTTAAAAATATCTCAAGACCGATTCTGGTCATAATGAAACCATGTTTCGTGTATGTTTTCTTTTTCATCTTGAAATAACTCATTTCTAAATACCTTTTTCACTGTTAACATCTTGCAGCAACTCTGCCACAAAATATACACTCTGACAGTTCATCCTGCTACCAACATTAAATAAAACAAATCTTAAGATTTCTATATTTATGTCTTTATTAAGTGGTTTCATTCGAAGCTTACAATGTTTAGGGAGAAATGGAATACTGGTGTGTATTTTTTTCTTTAAAGTACCGAGACCAGCCATATACTGTATGTTTATGTTAAGATTTCCCTTCAGTGGTAAAATTAGATATGAATATTCAATACTTAAACGGGCACAGTTAAGACATTAAATATACATATAGATATTGTATACAGTACAGTTTGCATACGGTAATATGTTTATGTTACGCGATTAAAAAATAAATAAATAAAACTGGAAGGTCCAGCACCAGCTGGATTCAAACACACAACCTGCCAGTTGGTAGTCACGCACCTAGACCAGTAGGCTACAAGACAGCTCGCATAAGCAGGCAGGCGAAACAGCCCTACACAGCCCTGCCGCAGTACACGGATATAATCATACCGTTATTAAATTCTTGAGATACGCGATTCCATATTATATTCCCTTTTAATCAAATTCTAAAAGTATGCTTGTTGACTCCAGTATCACGTTAGTTAAAGACTTCGAAGCTTACAACGTTTAGGGAGAAATGGAATACTGGTGTGTATTTTTTTCTTTTCATGATAGGTGTCGCATTTTAAATCATTTTCGTAGTTAGAAATTATGAAACGCCCTGTTAAAAGCAAGGAAGTTTTTATGCCCGTTGAAGTAAAACAAAATGCCTGACAAAGTATGGCTTGGACAGATTCCAAGTGCTTGTACAAATGTGCTAAAGAAATTATACTTTGAGTATACAGCTTGTCCAAAGTCATCCATTATTAATACTATTAGTAATATCTTCAGTAAAGGCTTTGATGCATAAATATCTCTGATAAAGGTAGGTTGTGTACTTTTGTCCAACTGAGCAATCTTGCTTTCATAAAATATACCAACATTTGAATGACTGATGATTAACATGCTGTAATACACAGTTCAAAATTAAAGGCTCGAATGCTGTACATGAGAGGTTAAGCTCCCCCTGGCGGTTTTACAAGGCGACGCCGGATAGTTAGTCACCTGACACACGTGATACCGCGTGATACCCCGGTGGGTGTGTCGCGATATGCCGCGAAATACCTCACCCATTTTGAATGGCTGCATCTGTATCTCACCTTGATCAACCAGTCAGGGACTGGTAGGGCCAAGTAACCCACGTGGGACTCTGATGCCCATGGAACTTTCAGCCAATCAACGAGCTGAAGTTCCTCCAGGTAAAAACAGGCAACACAGAGAGCCTCAGAGATTCAGAAGAGATTCAGTAAGAATTCTGGAGAATTCTGTGGACTTTTCTAAAGGGAATTCAAAGGAGAATTCCAGGACAGGACGGCCCAGGAGCAGAAGGCTCCCAAGGGCAGGACATTCTTGCAGCGCGCCTCCTGAGCATCCTGAGACTCAGCCCGGACAACCACGGAACGGCCAGTGTGTCCGAGTGCCAGAATTTTCCTTTGTTCTAATAGCCTAGAGCTGAGGTTGCCAGAGAGTAACCAGAGGATCCACCCGAGGTTAGCACCAGCAGCAGGGCTCGTGAACAGATCGGAACTGTGGACAGCTGAATCACTATTCAGAACTAGCTCTTCATCAGGAACGAACCGGTCCTCTTCCTGACTTGCTGGGACCCACAGTCACCTTTTCTCCTGTGCACAAACTGTGCTGGTTAAAGCCAACACTAACTAGCCGGTCAGTGAACATCAGCAGCGCACCGTCGCAAGCCGCACAGCACAGCCTGGCACCGAGCCAGAGAGCGCGGATTGGACAGCAACAGCCTGCGACTGTTTCTTTGTGCCCACAGGAGATCTGAATCCCCAGAGATTGGATGAGTATTCAACTTCAATGCATTACAGCTCGAGAATTCAATTGTTATTCCAACCAGTTGATATCAATTTAATTCCTAAGAGTTATGTACTTGTTTTGAGTATCTAATGTAGAAGTTATAACCAAGTTCATTTACGAAACGGTCTAAATGAATGATATATTTGTAGCGGCGAGGCTTATTAATAAGAAAGAATTAAGTGTTTCTGAGCTTTCCCAAATTAGGCCTCATCTCTCTGTTCATCTCTGTGGTGCAGCCACAGAGAAACTATTCATACAGGCTGATTTAAGATGTTTTCTTTTGATAAGGACAGCTCCCAAAGGGGGATGCACTTAGCTAAGCCTGGCCACCATGATCAATGGTCATCCATTGGCGCCTATTTGTCTAGGGAGTGCCAGATGGACATCTGGACTGCATTCCTAAGTGTCAGGAGTAAGTGACTCATATCTCACCTTGATCAACCAATCAGGGACTGGTAGGGCCGAGTAACCCACGTGGGACTCTGATGCCCATGGAACTTTCAGCCAATCAATGAGCTGAAGTTCCTCCAGGTAAAAACAGGCAACACAGAGAGCCTGTGAGATTCAGATTCAGTAAGATTCTGGGGAGGATTCTGTGGACTATTCTAAAGGGAATTCAAAGGAGAATTCCAGGGCAGGACGGCCCAGGAGCAGAAGGCTCCCAAGGGCAGGACATTCTCACAGCGCGCCTCCTGACCATCCTGAGACTCAGCCCGGACAACCACGGAACGGCCAGTGTGTCCGAGTGCCAGAACTTTCCTTTGTTCTAAGAGTCTAGAGCGGAGGTTGCCAGAGAATAACCAGAGGATCCACCCGAGGTTAGCACCAGCAGCAGGCCTCGTGAACAGGTCGGAACTGTGGACAGCTGAATCACTATTCAGAACTAGCTCTTCATCAGGAACGAACCAGTCTTCTTCCTGACTTGCTGGGACCCACAGTCATCTTTTCTCCTGTGCACAAACTTTGGTAGTTAAAGCCAACACTAACTAGCCGGTCAGTGAGCATCTGCAGCACACCGTCGCAAGCTGCACAGCATAGCCTGGCACGGAGCCAGAGAGCGCGGATTGAACAGCAACAGCCTGCAACTGTTTCTTTGTGCCCGCAGGAGATCTGAATCCCCAGAAATTGGAAGAGTATTCAGCTTCAATGCATTACAGCTCGAGAATTCAATTGTTATCCAAACCAGTTGATATCAATTTAATTCCTAAGAGTTATGTACTTGTTTGAGTATCTAATGTAGAAGTTATAACCAAGTTCATTTATGAAACGGTCTTAATGAATGATATACTGAACGTATGTCCTCTTGATATGTGTAACACTTTGTAACTGATTGAATATATACCTTTTGTATTCTGATAACCCTCTCGATAAGATCTGTTAGGTTTACATGCATATTCTATGTATTAATAAATGTATCCTCGTTTATTAGTACCTGTGTGTGCGCGTTTTTTGAGTTATGTCGCATGGTTGGATTCTAAGGCCATCAAAAGAATCAACTTTGTGATTTACTGCTACAATTAATAATTGTCCCAGTAAATGCCCAAACCCTACAGAACTGGTGTCTTCAGAGAGCCACTACATTATATATTTGGCGTCCCTGAGCCGGTTTTCTTATATACTGAACGTATGTCCTCTTGATGTGTAACACTTTGTAACTGACTGAATATATACCTTTTGTATTCTGATAACCCTCTTTATATGCATATTCTATGTATTAATAAATGTATCCTTGTGTATTAGTATCATGTGTGTGCGTTGTTTGAGTTATGTCGCATGGTTGGATTCTAAGGCCATCAAAATAATCATTTTGTGATTTACTGCTACAATTAATAATTGTCCCAGTAAATGCCCAAACCCTACAGAACTGGTGCCTTCAGAGAGCACACTACATTACATTTTGGCTATGGCAACATTACATTAGTAAGAAGCAATATTTCATTTCACCACTTTATTGGATTTTATATTTTTTAACTGCTAGCAATTTATTACAGAATTTATTTAACTGGATGTTAGTGTGTATACGATGTGTTATGTTTTTCTTAAATCATTCATTAAACCATTTACAGCACTGATTTCTAGCCTATGATTTATTGACACAGTAGAGACTTGTCTATTCTAAAAGACTAGATCAATAAAGATTCTCCTTTGTAAGTAATCTGACAAAATGAGTAAGAAAGTGGTCGGCTGCTGTGCCAGCCAGTTTAATTTCTGTTGAAGATATCCTTAGTGATTTTTCACAGTCTATTTGAAGAAAATTAAAATCTCCCATGATAGCCACGATGGATGTTTTTACACATATATACAGAATTTCATTATATAAGAGTATATTATAATTAATATCTGATTGTGGTCATCTGTAGCATACTCCTAACATGATACATTTTTAATGTTTTATTGATTCTCAGGTACTTTTTGGTGACATTTCTTCCTTGTCCATCTTTCCTGTCTCTCTAGACAGTTATAACTCTAAGTTATGAGTACCTATTAATGTTGTATTTTTCACCATCACTCTCTGTTATCTACATTTCATTGATTTTAGCTGCAGTATAATTGAATGCTAATTAAACTGTATCTTTTGCTTTATGTTCTTATACTCCTGGCATTTAGGTATACGTACTTAATTACTTTGTGTTTTAAGATCATATATTTCCCTTACATTCTCTTTTTGACTCTGTTTCTTATGAATCTGTCTTGCAGATTTTTTTTTTATTTCCATTGTTTAATCCATTTTTTTTATTCCTATCTGGATTTCTCCATCTAGTGCTCATCCCATTCATCTATCTATCCATTGTCTAACCACTTGATTTAATACAAGAACAAGGGGGAGCTGGAGCCTATCCCTGCAAGCAAGGGGCGCCAGGCAGGATACATCCTTTCCTAGAAACCAATTATCTTACCAGTATGTCTTTGGACTGTTGGAGGAAACTGCAGTGCCCAGAGAAAACCCATGTGAAAACGGGGAGAAGAAAAAACCTACTTGAGCTGCCTATCATCCCATCCCGATATAATCTATATTTATATAGATAGTTTAGTCAATAAACATATTTCCAGGAGCCAAGAAACCTGAAACTTTCTTCAGCACAATATGTCTTCAGTCTAGTGTTGTAGAGTATTTGATGTTTAATATTTGCATTTAGTGACATTAATATTGTGCATGCATGATTCCTGTGAAAACCACTAATTTTTTCCTACTCTTCAATTTGTTTCAAGGTGCTGTTATGCCAATTAATTTTGTCACAATATGTGCAACTACTGCAGCCTAACTACTCTGGGTCATGTTAGGTACCATTGCTCCACGGAGACAGGATCCTAGATGCTTATCTCCCCTGAAGCCTTAGAATACAGTCTCCAGTAATGTTTTGCTCATATTAACTGAGGAAATTCTGGGTTTTAAAAAGTGATTGTGCATGAAAGGGGTTAATACATAATTGTCTTGGTAGTTCTGGTGACACTCTGCCAAGTCTTTTTTTTTCTATGGCAGCTATGTATATTGTCTAAGTAGTTTGTACCATAAGTGCATGTTTCTTGAGATAAATTGTTTTTAAAAATGTAATGCACCCTGGTTATCAGCCCACATAAAATATGTACATGGAATTAATCAGTTTGCAGACTTTTTGTTTTCCCCAGAGTCCACAGTGTAAACTACCAATCAACTGCTAAAGAAGCCAGTTACAGAAGCAGGTTTTATATTTCTTTTCCAAAAGATAGGAACACATAATGATTCAGAGGCAGAGCCAAGATTTTAGCCAGCATCTTCCTGGTGACAAGCTGTTTAATGAATGAAATACTTAACCTCCCACCTGGTCCCACATCACTTATGATGTTGTCAAATTATTTTGTCAAGGTGTTTTATGAAAAATGTATAACATCCACACACTGTGACTTTCTCTGTAGGTGCACAGTAGAATAATTGAAACTCATGCAGACTACAAAATGAAAAACTTACATTTTAATTGAACAAAGTAAAAAGCCAACAAAAATTGTCATTTCAATCTCAGGACATTCATTAGAGCAGGAATCATAATGGGGATCATAATCACAATGGCTTAATGGGGAAAAAAGTATTGTAACTAATACAGAGTTATAAATATTTAAGCTCACTTATTTGCCTTGTTATAATCATTGTGTTGTACTTAACGTAGTTCCCTATTGGTCCTTTCATTGGCTTTCTTCCTTTCCAAACATGTTTATATGTCAACTTTGTGTGATAGTGTGGGCACAGGAGGGCAGGAGCACTGACGGATTTGCAGTTGTGAGTATAGAGACTCTCTGTGGGTTGACTGACACTTAGCATATGGGGTCTTTCCCTGGTCCAGGGAGCCTCTCCAGGGAGGACCAGGAAGCCCCTGGTAGAGAAAATAGATAGGACTTCATTTTTGTCTTCAGATTAATTTGGTTGCTTGTGTGAGAACCAGAGCATGTGTAGTTTATTTCTATTCTGTAACTTTACCTTTTGTTTCAGTTAAATATGGTGTACCTTATTTGTGTCCAACACACCATTTGTCTTTAGAACTCTCAGAAGCCATCCTATGATTAAGTGTTAATGATTGTGGGAAAGTATTCTATGAAAAAGTATGACATTTTAATTTCTCTTGTACTTCTCATTAGATGTATTAATTTAGCAAATTTTAACTCCTCTTCCATGTTCACTATTATGTCTTTTTAAATTCCATTTCCTGAATTCTAATAATAAATATTATATTTAAAGATGTAGTTCAATTAAACAGTCATATCTAAGACAACAGGAAGGGTATTTTTCTATGAGGTATTAATTGTTTTAGGCATTAATTAACATTCTTGGTATGGAGAGTACATCATGTTCATTTTCTGTTTTCCAGTCATTAAATGTACTTATAAATGCTTGAATTGTTAACTACTTTTACTTTTATATTTTTATATTTTGTGAGATAATATTTTGGGTGTTTATATTTTGTAAGATAATATTTTGGGTTCTTTATAAATCTACAAAAAAAGACACAATAGATATAAACATTTTCAGAATGCTTTCTATAAGGCTTCACCTTCCAACTTGTTTTCCCCAAAGTTACTGTAATTGAGACCCCAGAGAAGCATGTAGCATTTAAGACCAACTTTAAATTTATTAAGACTGCCCCCTATGGCCTGGGTTAAATTAATTGATTACACTTCAACCAATTACAAAACAAGGAAATATTTTCAATTTTTTAATTATGGTGTAAGTCTGCAACAGCCTAAGAAAAGAGCTGAATTAGCAGTACAAATCCTAATTCGAATGTTATTTACATTAATATTCTTTTTAGGATTTGTAAAGATCAGATCTTATTGCCAAAGAACAGGTAAATATAATTGTAAAATCACACTGCCAAGGCTCTTTATAAAGTCACAGCAGGACAAATGGCTTTTTCCTTAGGACTTTCCCCTGTTTGCCAGTTACCCTGCAGGAGCTTTTCCAGGAGCTGGTGATGTATGCACTACAAAACACTTATTAGCTCAGGAATACCTGCTTCACAATAATAATCTATGTCCCAAAAGAAATAGTGTTAATAAATGAAATTTAATTCACTAATGGAAAGAGAGCTGCTTTTTGGAAATGGAGTAACATTTACATACTATGTCACAAGTGAATTAAAATTTTAACAAACATTAAGTTACATACAGATGCAGCCATTCAAAATGCAGGTTTACCGTATTTTACCTGCGGTACGGTAAACTACTTGTTTTTATGTCCACTATAACAGACAATCTCCTTTGCTTTTAACCGAGCATTTAATAATTTCCTAAAATGAAAATGATTGACTTTATTTCCCTCAAAGGATCAATAAAAGTATGTATCATCTATCTACATAAACTATCGGACAGAATTCTTGGGTCTCCCTACACCAGAGATTACGGTAGGGCTTCAGAATGGTGATTGACTGACACCATCTGACACCCCTCTGATTGGAGAAAAAAGACGTGCTGGTTTGTGATACATACTGTACCAGGAAGAGGATTTCTTTCTATTCGAAACGTGTATTTTTAAAGATTAATTAAGAAGTAAAAACCTTACAGCGTACACAGATTTCGAAACTGATCAGGAGGAAGAAAATCACCCGTGTTTCGTGCATAAAAAGTGGTTATTAACTATCGAAACCTGTTTTATTTATTTTATTTTTATTTAGATTAAGAGTTCCCGTCACCCCCATTCCCATTTAAATCACAAACCCGTGTTTAATTAAATGTCTTTTAACGTAAATCGTTATATTTGATTATATCTGTCCAGCAAATAAATAATAAACTTTATTTTATATAGCATTTGAAACGAATAAGTAATTAGATTACTCTTAAACCTAATCACTTATTCTACATAAACACAGTGTAATTGCTCTCTGAAAATGCTTTTTCTTTTTATTTAGGCTCAGATTTCAACTATAGATCGTATTATTAACAACCATAATAACGACCAACCAAAAAAAACAACCATATAAACATAATACCAACCAAAAACATAGATAACAACCACAATACAAAATCAAATATATCAAACCATTAAACTCTCTCAAATTCCTCCAATTATCATAATCCCGCCCCTAATGCAAAACCAAACCCTCCTCCCATCCCAATTTAACCTCTTTATCATAAACAAAATCCACCTCAATTTTCAACATAAAGCATTACACAAAGTCAATACCTCAACACTCCATACTCAGCAACGATAATTCACAAACAGCCAGAACATGTAACTCCACATTCCCAAATAGACCACATTTCCATAGCCCCGCCCCTTATGCAAAACCAACACCCCTCCCCTGTTCTCTCTCTCCGCTGGCGTTTGTAATCATTTTTATTTTTAAATAAATTTTAGCAAAGTCTTAAAATCTTAAGATTTCTATATTTATGTCTTTATGTAGTGGTTTCATTAGTGTCAAAGGCTAAACTTTCTTGGAAAAATGTCTTTTATGTAAACCATGTTTGCTATTAATTCATTTAGGGCTAAAATATGTTCATTGTCTTCTAATGAAAGAAGGGTTCCTTTCGCGTAGTCGGGTTGACATTAGAAGCTTGCCACACCCGGGCTGTTACACCATTAGCATGTTAAACCGATTTCATTGAGGAGCCTAGCTTTCTTAACTAGTAAGTACTGTACTTACTGGGTTTTTGAAGGGGGGAGGTGTCTTTCGCTGGAAATCTCGCCTCCTTCTACTTTGAAAATACCTGTGAAACCAGTTTAATTCGTCACAGCCAGCACTCCCACAGAGAGGGGGGTTGTACTTGCAGTGCATCGGTATATAGTAGATGGGAAAGCCAGAGCCGACCTCTCTGCCGCCCACATGTTATGCTCTTCGTTAATGTCTAAGCTGGAACACATCATTATATCCCATTTTGTATTTCTTTTTTAAAAAAAATGTTTACCCAGCCTAACAGTAGTGTTGTTACTGTTTTTAACCTGTAAAGCACTTTGAGGAGCCACCTTTAAAGGTGACATATACAATAAAGTTAATTATTATTACTATTGTTAATTTGCTGGACAGAGAGGTGAACATTATTACACAGAAGACAAAGATAGCGATTTACGTTGCATTGTGCATTGTCCTGCTGTAATACAGTTTTAAATAATTAAAAGTCTAAATAGTATCAGCTTTATTTATGGGTTTTAAATAAAGGCGATTTAAACACGGTTTAAATCAGTATAAATGTTTATATTGTAACGCTTAGGTGACTTTTCATTGTTATTAAAATGACTTAAATTCGATCATGTTGTGATATTTAGAAATATACATTTGTTTGGTGTGTAGATTCTGTTAATAAGACAGAATTAAGTGTTGCGGTGCTTTCCCAAATGAGGCCTCATCTCTCTGTTCATCTCTGTGGTGCAGCCACAGAGAAACTATTCATGCAGGCTGATTTAAAAATGTTTTCTTTTGATAAGGGACAGCTCCCAAAGGGGGATGCACTTAGCTAAGCCTGGCTATCATGATCAATGGTCATCCATTGGCGCCTATCTGTCTAGGGAGTGCCAGATGGACATCTGGACTGCATTCCTAAGTGTCAGGAGTAAGTGACTCATATCTCACCTTGATCAACCAATCAGGGACTGGTAGGGCCGAGTAACCCACGTGGGACTCTGATGCCCATGGAACTTTCTGCCAATGAACGAGCTGAAGTTCCTCAAGGTAAAAACAGGCAACACAGAGGGCCTGAGAGAATTCTGTGGACAATTCTAAAGGGAATTCAAAGGAGAATTCCAGGGCAGGACGGCCCAGGAGCAGAAGGCTCCCAAGGGCAGGACATCCTCGCAGCGCGCCTCCTGACCATCCTGAGACTCAGCCCGGACAACCACGGAATGGCCAGTGTGTCCGAGTGCCAGAACTTTCCTTTGTTCTAAGAGTCTAGAGTGGAGGTTGCCAGAGAGTAACCAGCAGCAGGCCTTGTGAACAGGTTGGGACTGTGGACAGCTGAATCACTATTCAGAACTAGCACTTCATCAGGAACGAACCGGTCCTCTTCTTGACTTGCTGGGACCAACAGTCATCTTTTCTCCTGTGCACAAACTTTGCTAGTTAAAGCCGACAAATGAAACCAAGTTCATTTATGAAACGGTCTAAATGAATGATATACTGAACGTATGTCCTCTTGATATGTGTAACACTTTGTAACTGACTGAATATATACCTTTTGTATTCTGATAACCCTCTCGATAAGATCTGTTAGGTTTATATGCATATTCTATGTATTAATAAATGTATCCTCGTGTATTAGTACCTGTGTGTGTGTGCGTTGTTTGAGTTATATCGCATGGTTGGATTCTAAGGCCATCAAAAGAATCATTTTGTGATTTACTGCTACAGTTAATAATTGTCCCAGTAACTGCCCAAACCCTACAGAACTGGTGCCTTCAGAGAGCACACTACAGGTGCGAGTGAAGTTTTATTTAATCTCTGAGCCATACTGATTCTTATGGAAGCCAGTTTCTGCCAGGGAGTAAAAAAAAAAACACACTATGGTATTTTCTCCGATGCAGTGCAGTTAAAAACATATCTCTGATGCTGTTTCTCAATGAATATCGTTTATGACCATCAGATGCTTTATGCTTCTTTTCGTTTTTCCAGTGGATTGAACAGGGAGAGGCATTTCATGATGTACTTTTCACTGATGAAACAACAGTGGCTCTGGAACAGTTTTCAACCATGTCGTTTTATAAAAAGGGGAGATATGTATGCGTTACTGAAGCTAAAAGTTTAGCCTTTGTCACTAATGTAACCACTAAATAAAGACATATAGTAATCCCTACGTTACAGACTGTATATAGTAGTATTGGTAGTTTAAAGAAAAAAATACACACTAGTATTCCACTTTCTCCCTAAACATTTTAAGCATCAGAGTCTTACATATGGCTATTTCGGAAACATTTGTACATCCTCATTCTGACCATGTTACTGTTTACTGTTACTGACCGTATTAAGTTTAAGTGCCTGTGGGCACTTTTCCTGTCCGTGGGGGGTGGGGGGGTGGACCATCTTTCATTAGTCTGTTCTACTCTGAGAATGTAGAGGGGGTGGAAAGTGCCTGCGGTCATTTAATTAGTATTAAAATTCGCACTGATTCCCTTGCGAAGATTCGGACATAGGAATATTCGTGCGTGGTCAAAAAAATGGAATAAAAACGACAAAGTGAAGGCTGTGAAAACATTCACAATGTACTTTATACACAAAGCAAGTGTTCTCACAACTCTAGGAAGCTTTGTGAAAATGCTACAGGCATGCCAAAATCGTTTTTTTTTAAATTCAAGGTGATTTTACAGCGGTTTTCATTTTCAGATTGTGAATCAAAAAGGCATTTAATTAAACACGCGATTGGGATTTTAATCAATTACTGTATTAATTGAAACACACATTCTGTACAGATACAGTACAGTCACATTCTCCTGTCGTCCAGTGGTGTAAAATGAATTAGTAGGTGATTGAGATAACAATGCACCGCCCACTGAGTGGAATGTTCTCAAGTGTAAAAAGAGGTGATAATTCTTAATAATTCCGTGTCGCATTAACTAACCTCTTCATTTTTTTCCGCCAGACAGTACATGAATATAATTATATCGTTATTAATTTGTTTAGATACGCAATTCCATATTATATTCCCTGTTAATCAAATTCTAAAAGTATGCATTTGTTAGATAACAAGTGAATTCACAGAAAAGGTTAAAAGACTATCACTTTTTACAAAGTATATAATCATAATATGGTCAGAAGGAGCACGTTAAAACGTTTCCCAAATAACAACATGTAAGACTTTGATGCTTAAAATGTTTAGGGAGAAATGGAATACTGGTGTGTATTTTTTTCTTTAAACTACCAAGACCATCAATATACAGTACAGTTTACATACAGTAATATGTTTATGTTCCTAAATTAATATCGTTTATGAGCATGTGAAAGGCATGATGAATCGGAGATTCTCAAGAATTACTTTGTATGATTGGAAACGAATGTGTGATCCGATTAACTAAATGCTGTGGTGTTACTTTTTGTCAATGAAAAAATAAACTCTTTTCGTTTACAAAGACGGTTACAAAGAATAATACTTTGAGCTTACAGCTTGTCCAAGGTCATTCATTATTAATACTATTAGTAATATCTTCAGTAAAGACTTTGATGCATAATATATTCCTGCATAATTAAAATATTTATGATATAGGTGGTAGGTTGTGTACTTTTGTCCAACAGAACAATCTTGTTTTTATAAAATATACCGCCTTTTTAATGTTTAATGATTAACATGCTGTAATACACTGTTTAAATATAAAAGTCTAAAGAGTATACAACTTAAATTTTTAATTGAATAAAGATTGTCCCTCAGCAGTGATTGGGATTCGAAACCGACGTTTTCTGGTGACAGCTCAAATGCCGTACAGGAGAGGTTAACCTTTATTAGCTCCACCTGGCAGTTTTACAAGGTGATTCTGGATATTTGCATACAGTATGATGTGGTATACTGCGACACGCCCACCGTGTTATACCACAGCATACCCCGCTTGTTTTGAATGGCTGCATCTGTATCCTTGTATTTTTTCAGATTGATATCACGCATAAAATTTGTTTTGAACCCATATTAGTTATAAAAAAAAAACCTTGTTTCAAGCATAAGTTTTTTTTTGTTTATGAACATACTGTAGAGTTCAAATCAAACCTTCTAGAAGCAATGTTCGGGGTAGTCAAATATTCAATACAGTCAATTTGCAAAGCAATGCCTTTTTCAAAGCTATAGAATTTTACACTTTCCTGATAATGTCAAAGGCCCTAAATGGGGCACCAAACTACTGTATCTGAGAGAGCTAGTGTTTGGTTTTCCTAATTTGAATAGTGATGTTGTTTTGGCAGACTGATGTCAATTGATCATGTTGAGTACATTATTATTTTTTTCAAATGAATGGGATTTCAGCATGTGCTGGAGAATATTAATTTTGTAATTAAATCTACATAATAATTATTGATGACTGTCATTTTATCAATTATAGAATGATATAAAAACAGATACAGAATCTCTGCTTTTAAAGAAGGTGGCTTTTGCTGCACTCAAGCACTTAGTGATGTTATTTTTGTTTTCCTTTAGCTTGCTTGAAGCCACAGCGGTGTAAAGCATTTAAACAAATTCCCCAGCTATTTGTGCCTGTAGCTACCAGAAAGTTTAGAAAGTTTATGGTTTTTAACTTTGTAAAGCAAATTTCAGCAAGGCTACTACAGTCTTTTTTTAAAGAACAGAAAGAACAGTGATGTAAAATGGATAACAAAATCAATACAGCATTCTGGATTTTCTTCCTTTAGTAACATCAAGTGCCACAAAAAAGAAGTTGGTCTTATTATTTTCTTAAATATTTAAAATGTATTTTGAGAATGGCCTGAAATGTAGATCTGAAATACACATAGTCTGCAAGTAAATAACTTTTCTAAATTATTTTTATTTACTATGTTATACTACGTAATGTAATACTTATGGCATAATTTAAATCAGAGGTCCTGCAAGAAACTTAATTTCCATTTATATATTACAAGAAAAATTACAATCATTGTTATGGTACATCGTACATAAAAACTATAAGAAATAATGTACACTAAAACCTATATCCATCACTTTCTACATTTGAAGAAACTGCCTGGAAAACTGTATCATACGCTAACTGATTACTATTTATGAGAAATGTGTATAATATAATATTTATGCATAGGGCAAAACCTGAATTCAGAGTGAAAGATTAATCGTCCACCTACAGCATCATTTTGACTTGATGCAAACTGCAATATTGCGAACAGAAATTCTGCAACAGCTGTGTAGCAAGAGAATATTTTATCCTTCTCATCATCATGCTTTTGCAGTTACTAGATTTCAGGGACAATTACTGTCATTACAGGTCTGTGAAATAGGGTTGCGCTATGCAAATATGAATTGGAAATCTAATAGCCATGTAACATTGAACATATTTCAATGAAATTGATAAATTGTTAAAAACAACTCATGGAGGTGAGTATTGGTCTTGGAATTATGATTATGGTACTCATGTCCCTTAAAATATAGTAATTTCACTATTTTTTAAATGTTTTCAGAACTCGTAAGGCTAAGCAGAATAGCTACAGCACCTGTGATGTATTATGTCAACAAATTGAAAAGATAGCTGTAAAAATTAAAATAACATTTAGAAAAGTGCAGCTTTGCAATAGACTGGCATGGAATGGTCAAGGATGTAACCTTGTGCCTAATGCTTTCCAGGTCAGGCTCAGGGCTACCATGAGCCTGAATTGGATAAGCAAATATTGAAAATAAGTGTGAGTAATAAAGTATAGTTAACATATCTGACAAAAGACTATCATATTCTTTACTGCTAAAAGTGAACGTCTGTTTAGACTGTATGCATCTTTGGCTAAATTTATAATACTTTTTTAACAAAATAAACTATTTGAATAAAATAAGTTCTAATACATTGAAAAGATTTTATGTTTAGTAGATACAATGCTATTGCTGACTGATTATCAAGTCGAAATTCTAATCTATCATGATGTTTGGCAAGATGATATATGGTGCATTTAAAATAAAAACAGGAACATGATTTGCTGGTGTAATCAATGCCGGTACAGGGACGCCAAATATGTAATGTTGCCATAGCCAAAATGTAAATGTAGTGGCTCTCTGAAGGCACCAGTTCTGTAGGGTTTGGGCATTTACTGATACAATTATTAATTGTAGCAGTAAATCACAAAATTGATTCTTTTGATGGCTTTAGAGTCTAACCATGCGACATAACTCAAACAACGCACACACATAGGTACTAATACACGAGGATACATTTATTAATACATAGAATATGCATTTAAACCTAACAGATCTTATCGAGAGGGTTATCAGAATACAAAAGGTATATACTCAATCAGTTACAAAGTGTTACACATATCAAGAGGACATACGTTCAGTATATCATTCATTTAAACCGTTTCATAAATGAACTTGGTTATAACTCCTACATTAGATACTTGAAACATGTACATAACTCTTAGGAATTAAATTGATATCAACTGGTTGGGATAACAATTGAATTCTCGAGCAGTAATGCATTGAAGTTGAATACCAATCTCTGGAGATTCAGATCTCCTGAGGACACAAAGAAACAGTTGCAGGCTGTTGCTGTCCAATCCGCGCTCTCTGGCTCGGTGCCAGGCTGTGCTGTGCAGTTTGCGACGGTGCGCAACTTAAATTTTTAATTGAATAAAATTGTCCCTCAGCCTTCTGCTCCTGGGCCGTCCTGTCCTGGAATTCTCCTTTGAATTCCCTTTAGAAAAGTCTCAGAATTCTCCTGAATCCCTTCTGAATCTTACTGAATCTTCCCTGAATTCCTTCTGAATCTCTCAGGCTCTCTGTGTTGCCTGTTTTTACCTGGAGGAACTTCAGCTCGTTGATTGGCTGAAAGTTCCATGAGCATCAGAGTCCCACGTGGGTTACTCGGCCCTACCAGTCCCTGATTGGTTGATCAAGGTGAGATACAGTGCCTTGCGAAAGTATTCGGCCCCCTTGAACTTTTCAACCTTTTGCCACATTTCAGGCTTCAAACATAAAGATATAAATTTTTTATTTTATGTGAAGAATCACCAACAAGTGGGACACAATTGTGAAGTGGAATGAAATCTATTGGATTTTTGAAACTTTTTTAACTAATAAAAAAATGAAAAGTGGGGCGTGCAAAATTATTCGGCCCCCTTGCGTTAATACTTTGTAGAGCCACCTTTTGCTGCGATTACAGCTGCAAGTCGCTTGGGGTATGTCTCTATCAGTTTTGCACATCGAGAGACTGAAATTCTTGCCCATTCTTCCTTGCAAAACAGCTCGAGCTCAGTGAGGTTGGATGGAGAGCGTTTGTGAACAGCAGTTTTCAGCTCTTTCCACAGATTCTCGATTGGATTCAGGTCTGGACTTTGACTTGGCCATTCAAACACCTGGATACGTTTATTTGTGAACCATTCCTTTGTAGATTTTACTGTATGTTTGGGATCATTGTCTTGTTGGAAGATAAATCTCCGTCCCAGTTTCAGGTCTTTTGCAGACTCCAACAGGTTTTCATCCAGAATGGTCCTGTATTTGGCTGCATCCATCTTCCCCTCAATTTTAACCATCTTCCCTGTCCCTGCTGAAGAAAAGCAGGCCCAAACCATGATGCTGCCACCACCATGTTTGACAGTGGGGATGGTGTGTTGAGGGTGATGAGCTGTGTTGCTTTTACGCCAAACATATCGTTTTGCATTGTGGCCAAAAAGTTCGATTTTGGTTTCATCTGACCAGAGCACCTTCTTCCACATGTTTGGGGTGTCTCCCAGGTGGCTTGTGGCAAACTTTAGACGAGACTTTTTATGGATATCTTTGAGAAATGGCTTTCTTCTTGCCACTCTTCCATAAAGGCCAGATTTGTGCAGTGTAAGACTGATTGTTGTCCTATGGACAGACTCTCCCACCTCAGCTGTAGTTCTCTGCAGTTCATCCAGAGTGATCATGGGCCTCTTGGCTGCATCTCTGATCAGTCTTCTCCTTGTCTGAGCTGAAAGTTTAGAGAGACGGCCAGGTCTTGGTAGATTTGCAGTTGTCTGATACTCCTTCCATTTCAAGATGATCGCTTGCACAGTGCTCCTTGGGATGTTTGAAGCTTGGGAAATCTTTTTGTATCCAAATCCGGCTTTAAACTTCTCCACAACAGTATTACGGACCTGCCTGGTGTGTTCCTTGGTCTTCATGATGCTCTCTGCGCTTTCAACAGAACCTTGAGACTATCACAGAGCAGGTGCATTTATACAGAGACTTGATTACACACAGGTGGATTCTATTTATCACCATCAGTCATTTAGGACAACATTGGATCATTCAGAGATCCTCGCTGAACTTCTGGAGTGAGTTTGCTGCACTAAAAATAAAAGGGGCCGAATAATTTTGCACGCCCCACTTTTCATTTTTTTATTAGTTAAAAAAGTTTCAAAAATCCAATAGATTTCGTTCCACTTCACAATTATGTCCCACTTGTTGGTGATTCTTCACATAAAATAAAAAATTGATATCTTTATGTTTGAAGCCTGAAATGTGGCAAAAGGTTGAAAAGTTCAAGGGGGCCGAATACTTTCGCAAGGCACTGTATGAGTCACTTACTCCTGACACTTAGGAATGCAGTCCAGATGTCCATCTGGCACTCCCTAGACAGATAGGCGCCAATGGATGACCATTGATCATGATAGCCAGGCTTAGCTAAGTGCATCCCCCTTTGGGAGCTGTCCTAGGAAACCTTATCAAAGGAACCTTAAATCAGCCTGCATGAATAGTTTCTCTGTGGCTGCACCACAGAGATGAACAGAGAAATGGGGCCTCATTTGGGAAGGTTCAGAACACTTAATTCTTTCTTATTAATAAGCCTCGCCGCTACACTGGCAAGACAAAGATATTCTTGTCTGAACTAAATTATCCTAAATCCCCTACTAAATTGTCAAAAAATTACTTGCCACTCTCAGTCACTGGGTGTAAGTGTTAAAACAAGGAAGCTGAGGCTTCCAGGATTGGTCTTTTATCTGCTGTATGGGGAAAGAGAACACATCCTACTGTGTCCTACTGTAATGTTAAGCAATCTGTGCCAGAAGTAAAGAGGGAGATAATGATGGAAAAAGCATCTATGGGACAACTGTGTACTTTGTGTGTCAGCTAGAAAGGGAACTGAAGAAGTGTAGTAAGAAGCTCAAAGAGGAGCTTAGGAGTTTTTGTAATGTTGGTTAATTTTCCGTAAACTGTGTAACAGCAAGGCCACCATTGCAATATTGTTTTTTGCCATGCCCAGTTGGTGAGTCATGGTCTCGCAGCTACCTATGTTTATGTTTAAGTTTTAGCTGACCTTCTGCTTGGGTTTTCTTGACAGTCCTGTCATTAAACTGCGCTGGGGTGACTGTAACCTGTAGTATATAACCCACTCTTGTAGCATACTACATTCAGGACCAGACAACCAGTCATTCCAGTCAGTCAGACATCTTGAGCATCACAGGGTCTTATTGAGAGTTCTACTCAAAGCCATAATCTAATATTAAAACTCATTATAATATAATATATTATATATATATATATTATAGTATAATTATAATATAACTATTATAAAACAGAACCTAACATTGTACCTTATAACCATAACCTTTACAGGATGACCACCCTGACATGTTCATAACCACATCCAGATAACACAAATCTCCTCTGGGAAATGTAACAAAATGAATCTTAGAAAAAAATATCCTTTTCCATTGTAGGGAAAACTAAACCCTCTCTCTCTCATGCATTTTTAAACCTAACCAGCACTTACTCTAAACCTTTTTAATATTAGGAGTACAGAACAGTTGATCCTGTTTGGCCAGGGACACAAAACACAAAAATATTACCGTCACCACTGACACAGTAACGGGTGAATTTGCTACTATTATACCATATAGTTCTATCAATAGCCAATGAGAAACCTCCAAAAGTTGTTTAGCAAGTAGGGCAAATTTTATTATTATTTCCTTATCAATTTATAGAAACACTTGATGTGCTCAAAGAAACTTAAAAAGCAACTATTTCACACACCGTGGCATAGGACCCATATAAAAGGGTCTAAGGTATTTTGATTGTTCATGTCAGTGTGCATCTGATGTTACAACAGACATAATGAATTTCAATTAAAATAAAATAGTACCATCTAAAGAATGGTGCACTGTACCTCCAATGTTGGAGCAACACCAAATAGTGTTATTATCAGAGGTTTTGAACACATTTCTACCTGGTAAACTTACTCTTAACTCACTAAAATTCAGTTTCATCCTGCTCAATTCAAATCAAAAGTGACTTTTCTTTTGGAGAACTGATCAGCAGAATGTCATGTTCAAAATAGTTTGCAAACAATTTTTTGTTCTGTCAGTAATACTGCCTTTAAATGGTCTTGCTCTTACCTGACTGGCAGAAAGCATTTTGTCTTCCTTGGAAATCAAATATCACTATTATCCAGATGATACTCAGACTTATGTTAAAACTTGTTCCCCTCTGATTGAGTGACATCAAAATTTTCTGACGCTAAATAATGGCAAAACAGATATTTTACTGGTGGGTAGCAAATTTTAACTGTGTAAATGGGCATGTCCAAATAATTCAGTTTTTATTTAATCTGTCCATAAGACATTGTTTCAACTGTCATTCAAATAATGTTTGAAATGTCTGAGTCTCCTCTTCTTGTGGTTTCTCCCTTTAGAAGAAATTTCTTTCCTGCAGCTACAGTACGTGCAGTAGCCATTCATATTATTACACTAAGAATTTAGTGTTATTAAAGATTTCCAATTATCTGTTGTCTTGGCAAGAAAGCTTGGGCCTTCCTTTTACTTGTTAAGTAAAATAAAAGTGTAAAAGTGTTTCCTTCTTCTCTCTCTGATGAGGAGCATTTCCCAATTATCAACCAACACAGACCAACCAACGCTAACCCTGCAAGGTGGACAGAAGGGCTACACCTAATACTATCATACCCAATCATCATCTGTTCATCTGTGATTTTTTGCTTTAAAAAGTAGTGCAATGCTCAATTCTTTGCTTGCTTATTTGCTCACTCTGATTTTCTATCTCCTTCTAACCTGGGAATCTAATAGCAGTCTGAATCAGGATTTCAACTTTCTTCATTATGCCAGGCCTATAGAGTGAGTCCACAGAGTGTCCACTATACCTGTAGACCTAAATGTCTTAATAATTGATTAAATAATGGACAGTGAAAAAGAGTAGATTCAACCTTTTCTAAATAATAGCTGTCCTCCAACTTGTGGAGGTTAATGCCCATTTCCCTACAGTATTCTCAGAACTCTCTGACTTTAACCTTGATGATGCACGGTACTACTGAATTTTATATCACCCCCTTTTACACCCTGATGAAATGGTAAACCTTCAGAGGCCTCTATATTGTTCCCGAGGCTTACAATGCACTTCCAAAGAGCAAAATGTTACTGCAGATTTTTTATTTTTTAATTTTATTCAAATTAAGTGTGAATAAATGTTACCCTTTGGTTTTATGGAATTCAATTAATTATTTAAGACAAATGGTGTTATTTAACAGAAGTTTGAGAGGAGGTACATTTGTAATTTTGCATTTCCACTGTCCAATGTACTGCATAAATAACCTGTGACTGCCCACAACTCTGCACAGCATCTCTTTCTTGCCTCTTCTCGAACAAGAAGCTCTTCATCATCAATTCTCCACAGAAGACAATTGACACTGCCATGGTGTCTACTATTTTCTTTCAGTTGTCTTGTCGTCAACCCTCCGTAAAACTACTATTAACTACAACTACTTTGACTACATCCCTCCTTCCCTTTGATCTTCTTCTAATCCTGTGTTTTCCCATCTCTCCCTTTCCTTCTGCCCTTCCTACGACTTTTTATTTCTGGTTGAGTATCCTACCCACAACTTCTGTGGCACCAGATGATCTTTATTGTTCCATCTTTCTCCTTTCCACAATCGTTCTGTTCATGTCACCACAGGAGCTGCCCCAGTTACTGATGTTCACTCTGTCCTGAGCTTGCAAACACACAGCATTAGTCAGTACTGGGTCTGGGCCTCACCATCACTAGTTCCCGAAGCTACAGCAATGGGTTTCACCGCCATGTTCAACTGGTGCAATGTTCTCAAACCTCTTCCTGCAAACCTAGCTATTTCTTTTACTTTTGGGAGTTCTATTAGGAATCTGTCCTCATCCATTTAGCTCAAGCAAACTTTAAGCAAGTGATAAGTCAATACTTGTTCCTATCCTACTTCCACTTCAGTTCATTTATCTCAGGGTATTTTTTCTAGTTTGTAACATAATTAGATTTCCTGCATCACATGTTCTCATTCACTTAATTTTCCATCAGTATTCCTTTAATAATTGTGCTGCGCAATTCAATTATGATTACAATAAAACATTATTAGAATTGTATAAATTAGACTCATTTGCCAATCTATGGCACTTTCTGTTATGTGATGTTTTCTTTCCTATTTCATCCAGGTTTTAAAAAAACTAGAAGAAATCGTCATTCACATTTTATTTTTGGTTAAGTCCAAACATCGAAATCAAAGAATGTGATAGGTTAATGGAATTTTCATAGCTCTTTTATGAATATCTATTTACTGAACAACAAATGCCTTTTCTTGCTCCTTTAACATATTCAGTAGGTATAATTTAATCAAGAATGGTAAACAGTTTTTATTTAATTTGCCATTAACAGGGCAGATCATCAGCAGGTCTACTATGAAAGTGCTTTACATCTGAAATGCAAGCTTTAAACCATCTTGAAGATGCTGACATGTGGGATCCTGTTTTATTGTTCTCATACAGCTTGGATAAGAATGTGCCTATGTAATCTTAGATGCCACTAATCATGCCAGCCCATACCCACATATGTTCAGTGGACTCAAGCCTGGTGAGTAGTGCATCAATGGCTTAGATGTCAAATTATTATTTCACAACAGGCCATTGTAATGCATGCATCATAAAGATGTGAACTGTACTGCTGGAACATATTTTTCTGTCAGGAAGAACCCACAAGAAGAACAGCATTGGACGTATCAGGATTTGATCAGTGCAGTGCCATACAGTTGTGTGACAGAGTGCTTGTTATTTTTTCTTTCTGAATGTGAAATACTCCAATACTTCCCTCTACCCTTCTGGTATGTTTGAGAGAGTATATGTGATACAAATGAAGTGTGAATGATACTTACCCTTTTTGTTGTTCCCCTAAAATCACTGCAGTGTTCCCCGTTGGAGTATTGTGTTGTGCTGGACAACATGGCCACCAGTCACCTTTCTGTTTGTAGTTCCCCACACTGCCAGATCAGCAGTACTAGCAGTGGTGATCTTAAAGGGAAAGCTTACTAGTAGGCCATCTATAAATAACTAATGTATGATTATTTGTTTGGTTTAAAGGTATAAAAGCTGTTGCATGACTTTGTTAAACTTTACAGGTTACTCTGGATTTGTATTAAGTACTTTGTTTTAAAATTGTCCACCAGATATGAGCAAGTTCCTTAAAGAGAGAAGGGCCCTGGGATAGGAGGGGCTATAAAAGGGTCTGGGAGAGCTCAATATGGAGGAGGGTGCCTTGGAGGAAAGGTGTGGAGAGTACTCCTGTGAGGGTTTTTTTTTTTGTTATCCCTATTTTTTTTGGCAATAAATCCAGTTTTGTTTGCATTTGAAGACTGCTTGTGGGAGTTTCTTTTCTTTTGAGCCACGCCTGGTCACTTGGCCAGTGACATGTTGCCACTATTTACTACACATGGAGTTCTATAGCTACTAGACTATCCTGCCCAGATGTCTAATAAGATATATAGTGTGATTCAATTACTACATGCAAAGGCCACATATGCTGAAATTCATTGCTAACTTCTAGTGTATTACAGGCCTGCACAGGTGGAAATCAAAATTTAAGGTCTGTTTCAAAGCTATCGGAAATGGACAAATGATAAGGAGTCCAGGCACTGCTTCCATGGATGCAAACATCTGCAGATTGAAGAAACTATTAGTGGAAAAAGGCACAGGTTGACAGCTGGCACTTAAAATAATGAAGATTCAAATGCTGATACTTTGACCAAAATATTTTAGTTGCTACTGAGCACAACTTCGTCCAGATTCTTTTAACTAACAAAGTATGCTCTTGCTGGTATGACAAACTGTGTTGCTACATCAGAATGTCATCTTGCTGTAAAGACATGCTATTTCAGACACTTGTAGCACCGAGGCTTATTAATAAGCAAGAATTAAGTGTTCTGAGCTTTCCCAAATGAGGCCCCATCTCTGTTCATCTCTGTGGTGCAGCCACACTATTCATGCAGGCTGATTTAAGGTTTCCTTTGATAAGGGACAGCTCCCAAAGGGGGATGCACTTAGCTAAGCCTGGCTATCATGATCAATGGTCATCCATTGGCGCCTATCTGTCTAGGGAGTGCCAGATGGACATCTGGACTGCATTCCTAAGTGTCAGGAGTAAGTGACTCATATCTCACCTTGATTAACCAATCAGGGACTGGTAGGGCCAAGTAACCCACGTGGGACACTGATGCCCACGGAACATTCAGCCAATGAACGAGCTGAAGTTCCTCCAGGTAAAAACAGGCAACACAGAGGGCCTGAGAGAATTCTGTGGACAATTCTAAAGGGAATTCAAAGGAGAATTCCAGGGCAGGATGGCCCAGGAGCAGAAGGCTCCCAAGGGCAGGACATTCTCTCAGTGTGCCTTCTGACCTTCCTGAGACTCAGCCCGGACAACCACGGAACGGTCAGTGTGTCCTAGTACCAGAACTTTCCTTTGTTCTAAGAGTCTAGAGCGGAGGTTGCCAGAGAGTAACCAGAGGATCCACCCGAGGTTAACACCAGCAGCAGGCCTCATGAACAGGTCGGAACTGTGGACAGCTGAATCACTATTCAGAACTAGCTCTTCATCAGGAATGAACCAGTCCTCTTCCTGACTTGCTGGGACCCACAATCATCTTTTCTCCTGTGCACAAACTTTGCTAGTTAAAGCCAACACTAACTAGCCGGTCAGTGAGCATCTGCAGCGGACCGTTGCAAGCCGCACAGCACAGCCTGGCACCGAGCCAGACAGCACGGATTGGACAGCAACAGCCTGCAACTGTTTCTTTGTGTCCGCAGGAAATCTGAATCCCCAGAGATTGGATGAGTATTAAACTTCACTGCATTACTACTCGAGAATTCAATTGTTATCCCAACCAGTTGATATCAATTTAATTCCTAAGAGTTATGTACTTGTTTCGAATATCTAATGTAAGTGTTATAACCAAGTTCATTTACAAAACGGTCTAAATGAATGATATACTGAACCTATGTCCTCTTGATATGTGTAACACTTTGTAACTGACTGAATATATACCTTTTGTATTCTGATAACCCTCTCGATAAGATCTGTTAGGTTTATATGCATATTCTATGTATTAATAAATGTATCCTCGTGTATACAGTACCTGTGTGTGTGCGTTGTTTGAGTTATATCTCATGGTTGGATTCTAAGGCCATCAAAAGAATCATTTTGTGATTTACTGCTACAATTAATAATTGTCCCAGTAAATGCCCAAATCCTACAGAACTGGTGCCTTCAGAGAGCACACTACACACTGTAAACAGGAACCATAAATGTGTAGTGAGCTGTGAGAGGTGCTGGACCAC
The DNA here is from genome assembly GCF_040954835.1 of Lepisosteus oculatus. Taxonomy (NCBI): domain Eukaryota; kingdom Metazoa; phylum Chordata; class Actinopteri; order Semionotiformes; family Lepisosteidae; genus Lepisosteus; species Lepisosteus oculatus. Next base: position 38,393,088 of record NC_090696.1, on the reverse strand, counting down.
AAAACACTAGCCTGGCACCTAGTAATTTCCATCTGTTCATTTTAACTTCATTTTAAAAATATAATTTTGTATATTTTTAGATTAATATTTATATCATTATTTTAATATCCATTGATATGTTATTTACTTTGTATATGTGACATACTGTAGTAGTAATACAAGTAGTACAAATGGTAATGGTATCTAATATAGTCTTGTAATATTATTAAATATTGCTAATAACATATTTTACAACTGTTCCATTTCATTATGTTATTGATTCCTTGCTTGTTCCCCTTCTTGTCCCAGTTCACACATTCAGCCTGTGAATAGTGGATCCTGCGAAATGTTGTAGTGTTATGGGGGAAATTAAATCTAATAATTCATGAAAGTCCTTAACTCATACCCAGCAAAGCCTTTTGTAGTATGGAGGTTACCGCGAGTTACCAGTAAATACCGCTAGTTACCGTAAATTCTCCTATAAAACCGCAAGCAAAATAATAGTTTCCGGAATTTCCGCAAGGTGGAGCTAATAAAGCTCAACCTCTCATGTTTGAGCTGTCACCATCAAAGTCTTTAACGAAGATATTACTAATAGTATTATTAATGAATGACCTTGGACAAGCTGTAAGTGTAAATTCAAAGTATTGCCCTGGTCCACATTCTTTTTTTCATTGACCGTCTTTGTAGAAGTAACACCACAGCATTTCGCAATCACGCATTTGTTTCCAATCATGCAAAGTACAGTATTTTTTGAGAATCGATTCACCATGCCTTTCATATGCTCATAAAAGAGATTGATTTAGGAACATAAACATATTACCGTATGCAAACTGTACTGTATACAGTATGTATATGTATATTTAATGTCGTAACTGTGCCCGTTTAAGTATTGAATATTTATATGGAATTTTACCACTGAAGGGAAATCTTAGTACCTGAGCATAAAAAGAATAGGAGCATACTGCAACACGTGTGAAGGCCATAAACGATATTAATTTTGGAACTTAAACATACAGTATATGGCTGGTCTCGGTACTTTAAAGAAAACATACACACCAGTATTCCATTTCTCCCTAAACATTTTAAGCACCGAAGTCTTTAACTAACGTGATACCGGAGTCAACAAGCATACTTTTAGAATTTGATTAAAAGGGAATATAATATGGAATCGCGTATCTAAAGAAATTAATAATGTTATAATCATATTCATGTTGCAAAACAATTGCAACGGACATAAAAACTCCCTTGCTTTTAACAGAGCGTTCCATAATTTCTAACTACAAAAATTATTTAAACTTCGACACTTATCATTCAACCAGAGATCGAAATATCACAAGGATCCTCTAGAGCACAGCAAAGACTGTATTAAAAGAATCGCGTATCTAAAGAAATTAATAAGATATAATTATATTCGTGTACTGCGACAGGGTTGTGTAGGGCTGTTTCACCTCTCTCTTCATGTGACTCTATTCAAAAGCCATTTAGCAAAGAGGGGATGAGAAGAGTGACAAACTAGTATACAGTACAGTACTTTAGATCTTTTTTTCTGAACCGGGGAAAATCTGATCATGTTTCTCTATAACAATAATAAAAAACATTGCCACACCCAGACTGTTAAACCAACGCATTAGCACGTCAAAGCCCATTGAAGAGCCGGGCGCAATAACTGTTTTGTCCCTTGATTTACTGATCTGCATTAATTACAGAAATCGAGTTCCTGCTCTTTGCAGGAACCTGGTCCTGCTGTTGCCCACAGAACAGAGGCTGCGGCAGAACCTGGCGCTGCTGGAGCAGCACTGTCAGACCTGAGCACTGACAGTCAATCTGGACAAGACCAGAGTTATGGTTTTCCAGAAAAAAAGCCAGACCTCCAGTAGTCTTCCTGAAATCGTCAGATTATGAACGAATAAAAGCATCTTATTAAAAACACGTTTGCGTTTGTTTGGGAGGTATATTATGTATTTTTCATATGTAAGATATAATGATGTGTTCCAGCTTACACATCGCACGACTTTAAAAGCTAGAAAAACAGGTTTCGATTCACATTATCTGGTGAGCCTTGTTTTGTCAAAGGACAGCACAAAAAAAAAAAAAACAGACATTGTGTGGTACAGAACAGAGCTCAGTCAATTCAAACAAGTTCAGTTTAAAAAAAAACTGCAACGGACATAAAAACTCCCTTGCTTTTAACAGCCGTAGCCAATTACCTCCGGTACGTGTGTGTACCGCGCACTTTGAATGGATGCATCTGTACATGCTGTAAGATGACCAGGGGAAGGGTCATTCATAACAGGTATTTTCGGAATGAACTACTTAAAATACTAGATCTGGACCTAAGCAAAATGGCTGCCAAGAAGAATCAGCTGACCTGTATATGGAAAGGATCTACCCTGAGAAACAATGAGACACAGCTGAGCCACATCAGGAACCAAAATATAAGTGCCCCGGAGGCAGTGAACAGGGCGGAAGCCGATAAGGTGAATGCGGTTTGGAGGGAGAGAGAGGAAAGAGGATTGTGTTAGAAATCGGACTAAAGAATAACGGACTACTGAACGGAGAAACAGTTTATGGTTTTCGGAATCCGGATTGTGGACAAGGATACATCGCGGATTGGCTTTATTACGGACTTTTGGAACTCGGATCAGATCAGGATTAAGAGAACGAATCACGGACTGGATTTGGAAGATAGTTGGACGGAGGAAATGCCACGAAACACAGGAAAGAAAAGTCGTGTGAGTACTCCTCTCATTTACATAAACTTTCCCCCGGAGACACCACAATGCCCTTTATCTTACTGACCAAGGACAGGCACCATCTTTATATATTTGAGCACAAAGCTGACTTCAAGACATGAACTGCATAGTTTGCAAAAATACTAAAACAAGAAATTATATTATCATTTTACTTCCCAGGTGGCTCTCTTATCTCTTCAGGGTCTAAGCATATATTGAGGGCTTTTAACACATTATTTGAAAAATATATGCCATTTATAACCCAGTCTCAATCGATCTTACATGCGCTCCCCCGAGTTCGTTCTGCTTCTCAGAAGAAAACATACAGTGCATCCGTGAAAGGGCATTCACATTCTCTTGTTATTTACTGGCTCTATATGCTATTTGGAATTGGAGTGCCCAGCAAGTAATACGGTCATTCTTATCCTTGTTCTTAAGAAACCAAGTCGAGGGGGCATGATTGGTATACAATTTAAATTGTATCCCCAATAAGTAATAATTTAGGCAATCTAAAGCCCATTTAATAGCGAGACATTCTTTTTCTATAGTAGAGAATGATTTTTTCTGCCAGACTTGGCTTACAGCTGATATATAGAACTGGGTGTTTTTGTCCATCAACTTTTTACAATAAGATGGCTCCAATTCCCAATTTGAGGTGTCGGTCTGTACTGTAATTTTTTCCTGCTTCCACATAAAAGACAGTCAGGAGTCCATCTCTGAAGTTAAAATATTGTTTTTTCATGTGTATGGGCACGGAACACAAAGAGATACTCAGTATATTTTTGTTAAAGTAATTAAACTAGAACAGTCCTTAAATATTTTTTGTTATCTATCATGCTTTCCTTTGCTTACAAGAATGACAGTGTTCTAAAATCACGCACATCTTCCTACTTCCCTATTTGCCAAAGATAACTTATTTTAATACAATTGGTTACTTAGGTTCATATTACACATTCCTATATAATGGTATAGAATAACATAGTAGCCCCTGTGTCCAGCATTCTTCCAGTCCAGTTCTAAATGTCCACCTTATAAATTACAAAATTCACAAACACCCTCTCAGCAAAATAATTTATCGAAATCAGGTGCTTTTAGGATGGGATGAGAGGATAAAGCATTTCTTTAGTTTCTGGAATGCAGTTTCTTCAATATCTGTCCATTTTACCTGGTCAGGAAGGTTAGATCTTTGTAAATCCTGTAGATTGGCTGCAATAGTAGAGAATGCAGGAATAAACCAATGATAATATTCTGCCAAACCCAAGGAAGTCCTAACTTGTTTCTTTGTGAGTGAGTTAGGTCATTTCCTAATAATCTGTATCTTCTTCTCCTGCAGCATTATGAGTCCCCTTTTGATGGTATACCTCAGGTAATTGGCTTCACTGGCTCCCAAACAGCATATCCAGGGATTCGCCATGAGACCTGCATTCCGCAAGGTGTCTGCTATCAATTTTAAATCATGCATAGCGTAACGCTTACAGACGACATTGTGCGAGCCGAATTACCAGCGTGGTGACATCACAGCCCTTCCCTGTGAATAGCAGGGACCGCAGTCGTCAGGCTGATGGGAGATTTCCCTTTAGCTCAACTGACTGGGTCCCTGTGGAGTGATGCCGGAGGCCCGGGTTTGTGTCCACAGCGCTGGGGGGCCGACCTGAGGTGGCAGCGGCGAGGGCACATAGCCACGTGAACCCGAGAGCGCTAAAATATATTGTTCCTAGGTGGTTTTATGGATAACTACATCATCTAAATAAACGGCAGTGAAGTCTTGGTATGGTCAAAGTATACAATCCATCAGTCTTTGGAATGTAGCAGGGGCCCCTTGTAAGCCTAAAGTTCTCGATCTTAATATAACTCTGGGGTAGCACAGTTTTAACTTTAGCATCCTCAGCGAGGGGTAATCAACAACACTCTTTAGTTAGATCTAATGTACTAATATATTTCCCAGCTCTTCAGTAAGTCATCTACACACGGCATGGGATATGCATCAAACACTGAGATCTCGTTTAGATTTGGAAAATGATTGCAAAATCTAATCGTTCTGTCCAACTTTGGAACCAATAGAATTGGGCTGGCCCACTCACTATGAGAGTCTTCTATTAAAACCATTGTAGACATTTTGTCCACTTCCTCCCAGATTACCTTCTTGCTTCGGGCATGCGATAAGGGGGTATGCGTAGCTTTTTTCCTGGTTCCGTGATGATATGATGTTGAATAAGATGGGTTCTTCCTGGTATTCTGTAAAAGACTACTCTGGGACATGTTAGGATTTCCTTAAATATTCCTACTCTAGAGAAAAATTGAATAGGCTTTCTAGCTATGTTCTTTGCAACAGCAGTTCATAAAGGAATAGCCTCAAGTTATCGAGTGGCATAATCCACTATCACTAAAATATATTAGTTATCCCTTAGTAGATTTTATGAGAGGTCCTACTAGATCCATCCATATATGCTCAAAAGGTGTTTCTATTATCGGTAGGGGAACAAGGGGGCTGAGGTGCTATCCTTTGGCACTCAGGATACTCCTGGCAGTAATGTTCTATCAGCTTTTGTATTTCTGGCTAAAAGAAGTGTTTGAGATGTTTTTCAGCCAAGATGACCTCCCAAGAGGTGGCTGAACACAAGTTTGGGGAATGTTCTTTGATAAGGCCGTGGTACAAGCAGTTGTTCTATCTCTTTGCCTTCTCCCTTTTGGACCTGGTAAAGCAGATTATCTCTCACCATGAAATAAGGATAGGACAGGGTTTGATGGCATGATATGATATGGCATATACTGAGTGCAGCTTTTAAGACATTATTTTAAAAATATATGCCAGAAACTGGCCTTGGACAGTCTAACAATGTTTGTATGGAAACATGGCAAGACATGAATTAAAGTGTTTTGTTTTTTTTGCAAAACTAGACAAACAAGGAGTATTGTAGGTCATTTTTATACTATTTTATAATACTGTATTTGCTTGATTTAAAAAAGACAGAGAGAAATGTTTTAATAATGGTAACTATCACTGTACACACATTAATTAAATATGTATATATTCCATGACCTAATCATAAAATATTGCTCATGGCTAAAACCATGATAGCAAATCCATACATGAGAAGTTAAACCAGTTATTTTCCAACTTCTACAGCATGTATTCAAAGTAAAGCTAGATAGGTACTAAAATACATTTAATATTATACCAACTTATTATAAACATTACTAAGATTAGATGAATTAATATTCTCATGAGAATGTATTGAGTGTTCTTTCATTTTTATTGTGTATGTACTGTACAAGAAAGCATTGTTTTGATAAATACAGGGAAACAAAACAGAGAATTTAGAAAATGATGAGCAGAGGATGAAAAAATAAACTTTTTGAAGCCTTCAACTGTATATCTGATAGCTACATGATTGGTTAAATTTGGTATAAGAGTTTGTTAGACATCATCAGAAAATTGGATAGTAGCTCAATAAAGTAAAAGATGTGGAATTGGTCAAAGCAGTCTAATTAAAGCAATTTATTTTGTCTTTATAGCTAGATAACATACTGCTGATTATTTTAAATTAAGACTACCAGAGTAATAGTGAATGCATTTCTATGCCTCTGAAAGCTTTACAGAGTCACCTCTCCATGCCAATGAAAAGTTCAATTCAAATTATTTTCATTCCAGCATTACTCTGATAAAGCCAACTGCTTTCAAGGGTGTATTTTTATTCTGATTTTGTCATCATGGACTGGAAATTATCTTGTAAGAAAGAAATCCATATTAACATTTTTTTAAATAAAGGACACAGTGGTCAAGGTTTTTTTAAAATGGAATTCAAATACAGTACGTCACGGGATGTGCATAGCATATTGCTTTCGTCATTGTAATGGCAGAACCACTGTGAGAGACCATTATACGAAAGGATAAAACATGAGAGAATAAAATCATTTGAGCAAGTGACTGATGATATGAGAAGCTACTATGCAAATTGTTAGATATTTGATTTTTAAACCAATGTCAAAGTATGGAGATATATATGAGGAGAACCACTATTTTATCAATCATTTCTCGCAATGACTAATTAAATAAAAATAATGTATTTGAAAAATATATTGAACTACATTAATTGGTTATGCACATTTTCAGCATCAGTGCTCTTTACTGTGTTGACTAGACCATTTTTGTAAGTGATCATAATAAATTGAATATTAAAATCAGGAATTTTTCACTGCAAAAGATCACAAAACATTTCATTAAGGGAAGATCCCCTTAATCCACCAGTGAAGTGCAGTAATACCTGGGTGACATGTTAGCCAATATAAACCAGCTACCCTATTACACAACAAATTAGATGGAGAAGTGAGAAATTGCTTCACCACTTGAATTAAATTAGATGATAATAGGCAGGCCACATTTTTAAGCCCTGAGCAGAATTTAAGATGCTGGGGTAAACATCCCTACTTCTTTTTACTGACCAAATAGTAAGGAACTTGGTCTTAACATGTCATCCAAAAAATAACACACCTCCTACAGCACTAGTCACGAGACTGGGGATTTACTGTAGATCAGAAATTCTAGTCTAGATGGATGGGTGCTACCTACAGATTCACCAATTTCACTTACACCAACTGGCTTTCCTTAACATCTCCTGAAGATCCAGCCAGTCATAATGTATAATGCAGTAAATGTGTTGTACATGGCTGGTTCCAATGCATTTGTTTAGATTCTGTTGCAGGACTGCTTTGTAAAACTGCCAGGTGGTGCTGTGAATAAATGTGGCATATGGAAGTATTGCATGTGGCCTGTCACCTGAAAATGCCTGGTTTTGAATCCCTGTCAATACTCATCACCTCTGTAGGGACAATATTTTTCTAATCATATGTAGACTGCAGTACATAAACCACTACAAGAAACAAAAACATTTTTTTTATTCTGGCTGCTGTGAGCACAGTGGTCTAAAGAAGATTATTATTATCAAAACTAAAATAAAGTGCTTTGACAGTAAAATAAACTTTCAATCACAGTAAATTAGAAATTAAAATAAAAAATAAAAACGGTAGTGGAGTTTGGTGCCTACAAGAAGAAATACACATTTTCAGCATTCTCTGGTAAAAACCCTGAACATACAGTTGGGTCTTTCCTGAACCTAATCCCAAAACATCCACTGAGAACTGTTACACAGAAACCTATAAAACAAACTTTTACATAACACACAAACTGTTTCTTGAACATTATTATATTTATCAATTAACCTCCCTGACATCTCATGCACTGGACTATCCTGTTGTCCTAGCCTCCAGATTTCCATTTCATCTTATGTGCGTTATCAGTGACATATTTGCTATACAGTGCATGTACTGTAGTTTTAAAACATCAGCCACATGAGCAATGACTACTATTTCCAACATGCCATACATGTGAACCACATGGATTAATATCCTCAGATATGCTGAAACAAAAGCACAGGGTTTTAAAGCCACTGCAGTACAGTCTATATGAAAAAAAAAATAATCAAAATAGTAAAATAATTTCCTGATTACGTGTTGATGAAATATAGATTATTTTAATGCAGATGTAAACCTGGAAAAAGCATTCACAAGCTTCAATAATAAACTATTTTTATATATCTATCTGAATAATTTAGCTTTGTAAAACAGCCTTACTTTAATTTGGAAAAATAAAACTTGCTTTGACCAGAAATTGAACTATGAACCTTCAAAGTAGCAGTCAAGTATTTAACCACTGTACCAGACTCACTCTAGTGCAATGCCCTAGATTACAAACCATGAGCATTTCATTGTCATGGCTTTTGCAATGGACATCAAAACATAGTTAAAACATGCATGCCAAAATGTTTCCAAAATGACAGAGGCCACATAAGAGATAAGCTGCTTTCTAACTAAATACAATACAGCCTTCAGTTAAATCACTCTCTCTCTGCACCCTGGCTGCCACAAAATAAATGGAGGCAAGCAGGAAAGATGTTTCTAACCAAGGTATACATTACCCTGGAAACCCAACTTTCCTAAAACACAGAATAGCAAGTTCTCTCTAACAGGGTTCAAATACTTTCCTCCATTCAGGTTTTATATGGATAATCATGAAAGAGGGGCTCTCTCCTAGTGCAAGCTTCAAGCTCCAACTCCTGCAGACTCTTATCTCTCCCCTCCTTCTTCCCTGCTTCTTTTCTTCTTGTTGTCTCTGTGTGCTTTTAATGTAATCTTATGTGATCTTATATGACAGTCATTAAGCCACAACTTACCTAGGTATACCAAGGTAAACATTAGACTTGTTTTTGATGAAGGGATCCCCCAGACCTCATCAAACATCCTCTCTGCTTTGAAGCCAGAAGTGTTTACTATTTCAAACTTTATCTCAAAACTAAGAGACAGTTCTCAGTCACCTAAAGCTGTAATAAAAGGATTTAGATAAATATTGTTACAGCTGTAGCTGACTGAGAAGTGTCTCTTAGAAACCTTCACAGCAGCTGCCAGCCTGCTATCATTAAAGTGTTTACTGGACTCATGGATGTTAAAAGGCTCACTTACAGCTCTTTCACCATGCAGACACGGGCAGCACCACAAGTGTTACTACTGCACTCACAAACAAAGACATGTCTGCACTCCCTCAGCTTCAGAATATCCATCTCACTGCTATGTTTCATCCTAAACTAGGTAGACACGAAAACACTCACACAGAGAGTATCATAATTGCTCTACTTCGCCAGTTCTGCCCTGCCCTTGGCTGGGTAAATTACATACAGATGCTACACATAGCATGGGAACTACAGTCTTACTTTTTCTCTGGTAAGTGCCAAATTCATACTGACCCCCCTAGCTGCATCTACTGTCGGGGAAGTATGCAGTTGCTAATTATAAGACTGCCCACAGCTGTTACTTTTTAGATTACAAAGTTCCTAAAGCTGTAGTCACTTATCAACACATGCTCCTCTGACAATTAGCTCCACCCTTCAACAATTCCAGACTCACACTTTGTCATAGCTGTAATAATGGTTCTAATGATTTCAGAATAAATATATCTATCTCTGTAAGGTCCCTCAGTCAAGTAGTAATTAGTAATAGTAACAGTAACAGTAGTAATTTCAATCAAGAATGAAGCCTTAATTACTGAGATGAGCTCAAAACAACTCAGGAATAAAATTGTAGAAAGGAACAGATCAGGAGAATACAATTATCAAAACCTTCAATTCATTTGAGCAAAGTGATGTCAGTAATTGGATGGTAAATGATACCACTCAGGCAATCGCAGCTGTAATCGATGCTAAAGGTTGTCCTAAAAAGTACTGAATAAAGGGTCTGAATACTTACAGATGCAGCCATTCAAAATGGGTGGGGTATTTCGTGGTATACCCCAGTGGGCGTGTTGCATCAAAACGCCGTTTCACACAGTATATCGGTGTATCGCGTCATTTGACGTCATACCGGAAAGTATCCGGAATCACCTTGTAAAACCGCCAGGAGAAGCCAATAAAGCTTAACCTCTCATGTACAGCATTGGAGCTTTTAAATTTAAACTGTGTATTACAGCATGTTACTCATCAGTCATTAAAAAGTTGGTATATTTTATGAAAGCAAGATTGCTCAGTTGGGCAAAAGTACACAACCTACCTTTATCATAAATATTTTAATTATGCAGTGTAGCGGCACTGCTTGTTAATAAGACAGAATTACGTTTTGCTGTTGTAGTGTGCTCTCTGAAGGCACCAGTTCTGTAGGGTTTGGGCATTTACTGGGACAATTATTAATTGTAGCAGTTAATCACAAAATTGATTCTTTTGATGGTTTTAGAATCCAACCATGCGATATAACTCAAACAACGCACACACACACAGGTACTAATACACGAGGATACATTTATTAATACATAGAATATGCATATTAACCTAACAGATCTTATCGAGAGGGTTATTAGAATACAAAAGATATATATTCATTCAGTTACAAAGAGTTACATATATCAAGAGGACATACGTTCGGTATATCATTCATTTAGACCATTTCGTAAATGAACTTGGTTATAACTTCTACATTAGATACTCAAAACAAGTACATAACTCTAAGGAATTAAATTGATATCAACTGGTTGGGATAACAATTGAATTCTCGAGCAGTAATGCAGTGAAGTTGAATACTCATGCAGTCTCTGGGGATTCAGATCTCCTGCGGGCACAAAGAAACAGTTCAGGCTGTTGCTGTCCAATCCGCGCTCTGTGGCTTGGTGCCAGGCTGTGCTGTGCGGCTTGCGACGGTGCGCTGCTGATGCTCACTGACCGGCTAGTTAGTGTTGGCTTTAACTAGCACAGTTTGTGCACAGGAGAAAAGATAACTGTGGGTCCCTGCAAGTCAGGAAGAGGACCGGTTCGTTCCTGATGAAGAACTAGTTCTGAATAGTGATTCAGCTGTCCACAGTTCTGACCTGTTCACGAGGCATGCTGCTGGTGCTAGCCTCGGGTGGATCCTCTGGTTACTCTCTGGCAACCTCAGCTCTAGGCTATTAGAACAAAGGAAAATTCTGGCACTCGGACACACTGGCCGTTCCGTGGTTGTCCGGGCTGAGTCTCAGGATGGTCAGGAGGCGCGCTGCAAGAATGTCCTGCCCTTGGGAGCCTTCTGCTCCTGGGCCGTCCTCCCCTGGAATTCTCCTTTGAATTCCCTTTAGAACATTTCTACAGAATCTCCTGGAGCTCTGTGTTGCCTGTTTTTACCTGGAGGATCTTCAGCTCATTCATTGGCTGAAAGTTCCATGGGCATCAGAGTCCCACGTGGGTTACTCGGCCCCACCAGTCCCTGATTTGTTGATCAAGGTGAAATATGAGTCACTTACTCCTGACACTAAGGAATGCAGTCCAGATGTCCATCTGGCACTCCCTAGACAGATAGGCGCCAATGGATGACGACTGATCATGATAGCCAGGCTTAGCTAAGTGCATCCATTGGCGCCTATCTGTCTAGGGAGTGCCAGATGGACATCTGGACTGCATTCCTAAGTGTCAGGAGTAAGTGACTCATATCTCACCTTGATCAACCAATCAGGGACTGGTAGGGCCGAGTAACCCACGTGGGACTCTGATGCCAATGGAACTTTCAGCCAATGAACGAGCTGAAGTTCCTCCAGGTAAAAACAGGCAACACAGAGCTCCAAGACTATTCTGAGACTTTTTCGGAAAATTCTAAAGGGAATTCAAAGGAGAATTCCAGGGCAGGACAGCCCAGGAGCAGAAAGGCTCCCAAGGGCAGGACATTCTTGCAGCGCGCCTCCTGACCATCCTGAGACTCAGCCCGGACAATCATGGAATGGCCAGTGTGTCCAAGTGCCAGAACTTTCCTCTGTTCTAAGAGTCGAGAGTTAAGGTTGCCAAAGAGTAACCCGAGGATCCACCCGAGGTTAGCATCAGCAGCAAGCCTCGTGAACAGGTCGGAACTGTGGACAGCTGAATCAGTATTCAGAACTAGCGCTCAATCAGGAACAAACTGGTCTTCTACCTGACCTGCAGTCATCTTTTCTTCTGTGCACAAACTTTGCTAGTTAAAGCCAACACTAACTAGCCGGTCTTCAGTGAGCATCAGCAGCGCACCGTCGCAAGCCACACAGCACAGCCTGGCACCGAGCCACAGAGCGCGGATTGGACAGTAACAGCCTGCAACTGTTTCTTTGAGCCTGCAGGAGATCTGAATCCCCAGAGATTGGATGAGTATTCAACTTCAATGCATTACAGCTCAAAAATTCAATTGTTATCCCAACCAGTTGATTTCAATTTAATTCCTAGGAGTTATGTACTTGTTTTCAGTATCTAATGTAGAAGTTGTAACCAAGTTCATTTATGAAACGGTCTAAATGAATGACATACTGAACGTATGTCCTCTTGATATATGTAACTCTTCGTAACTGACTGAATATATATCTTTTGTATTCTGATAACCCTCTCAATAAGATCTGTTAGGTTTATAGGCATATTCTATGTATTAATAAATGTATCCTCGTGTATTAGTACCTGTGTGTGTGTGCGTTGTTTGAGATATCGCATGGTTGGATTCTAAGGCCATCAAAATAATTATTTTGTGATTTACTGCTACAATTAATAATTGTCCTAGTAAGTGCCCAAACCCTACAGAACTGGTGTCTTCAGAGAGCACACTACGGCAGAAATATTGTATGCATCAAAGCCTTTACCAAAGATATTACTCATATTATTAATAATGAATGACCTTGGACAAGCTGTAAACTCAAAGTATTATGCTGGTCCACATTATTTGTAACCGTCATTTTAAACGAAAAGACTTTATTTTTTCATCGACAAAAAGTAACAACACAGCATTTCGTTGATCTAATTAATAAGGATGGGACATTAGCTAGCCAATATGATAAAGGAATAAATTATTTTTTTTTGTTTATTTCTTAAGCACATTTATTTAAACATTTCCATTAATTGTACGAACACTGTCCAAACCCTAGTTCATCGGGCATTTCTTTTAGTATAACAGACATAAAAACTCCCTTGCTTTTAACAGAGCGTTTCATAATTTCTAGCAATGAAAATTCTTTAAACTGCGACACTTATCATTCAACCAGAGCTCAAAATATCACAAGGATCCTCAAGAGCACAATAAAGACTGTTTTAAAAGATACTTGTACCAGATAAATGAGAATCCAAACTTTTTCATCTACGTCTTTAAAATTTATCACACAGTAACAAGTCAAATTTCAGGGGCTTCTGTATACAAGAGATTATGGTACCGCTTCAGATGGGTGTCACCCAGTCAGATTCCAGGACCGGAATTATCTGTTTTATAATTGAGAATATGTAAGCACGTATCTAAATAAATTAATCATGATATTAATTTAAGGATCTAAATTTCTAAATCTATGTATCTATATAGCTGGTAGTATTACTGTATTTCACTTTCTTTGTAAACATGTTTTGTTAACACCTGAATTGCAGGTGGATTCTGTTTTTTGGTCTGTTATGGTCTATAGCTCAAATCCTGCTTAACTAAAAATTAGACGCGAGAAGAATATTATTGGACAATGTTGTGAGGCTCTGGCGGAATTTCTCTGTAAACTGAAGAGTTATAGAGGAGACAGGCTGTGTATCGCTTCTTTTGACACTAAGTGTATTGGTCATTAGTGAAAAAAATTAAACATTTAATCTCTTTACTGTGCACATTTTAATCCGCTTAGTATTGAATATTTGTATGGAATTTTACCACTAAAGGGAAATTTTAGTAGCTAAGCATAAACCGCAGAGGAGCATAACAAAGGTCATAAAGGTCATAAACGATATTAATTTAGGAAAATAAACATAATATATAAACTGTATGTTGCTGTTATTGGTATTTTTAAGAACAAATACACACCAATATTCAATTTCTCCTAAAGTATATTGACATTTTTTATATTTCAAAATAACACTATTTTATTTTGCAGGGGTGGTGGGCTGGACCCCGCTGGTCTGGCGTCTTCTTCCTGCCACATGGCCTGAGGCAACCCAGGAAAGGGCCCCCCTTCCACTGAGTAGGTCACCGTGGGGTAGCCCTGATAAGGGCTGTGGCCACTGGCGGTACTGAGGGGTCGTCCAGGCCCCTGGCGGCTGCTGCTCGCCCCCAAAAGGCACTTTAGAGGCTCACTCGTCTGCTGGGGGAACCAGCGCTTCTCTGAGTCCGACATCATCAGCCGTTCACTGTCCATCCTCCCTCTTCTAACACCAACGTAATGAATTTGGGTTCGTTGAGGACAAACACAGAGACTCAAACCTGTGGAGTTAAAAACTGCACTTTATTTCTTCTACGTCACCACCTGCCAGAAGCACTCCCGCTCCTAGACGAGAGAGAAACACAAGACAAGCCCGCCAAGGGCGCGGGCCCGAGAGAGACAGAGAGAGAGAGAGACAGAAAGAGAGACACCAAGGGGTGCGGAACCAGGGAACTATTTCCATGGAAAACAGGCGATCTCCCCAGACTGTACGCCCATTTCACTGTTACCTGGATACCTCTTGGGGAATATTCTCTATATCCTCTTGGGGGGAATATCCTCTTGGGGGATATTCTAACAACAAGTGATTATTAAGACGATCTGTCAAAGTGCAATGGAATACTATATGCTGGACAGTATGCTTCTCAAAGCGCTTTACAGGATAACAACACTAACAACAACAATTTTACAAGTCCTGGGAGGAAGAATATAATCAATAATAATAATAAACTTTATTTTATATAGCGCCTTTAAAGGTGGCTCCTCAAAGCGCTTTACAGGATAACAACTGATGAAACAACATTGGTTGGGGGTTGAAAATACCTGTGAAACCGGTTTGTTCACAATGTACTGTAGACACAGAGTGTTACGGCAATGCATTAGCATGTCAAAGCGATTCCATTGAGGAGCTGGGCGCGATAATTGTTTTGTTCCTTGATATCTAATCTGCAAGGGCATTTGGCTGCAGCGAATGTGAATTCTGTCTGGCATTACCAGATTGTGAAAAAATTAATGTATTTTAATCAAGATTCCCTTATAAAATTAACGTGAAACAAAACAAAAACTAAAAATAAGATACAATCTACAGACATTCACAACATATTCATATCTTAAAACATTTACATATATTGTTAAGTTATTACTTTAAATATATACTTTAGGTTACTGAAACAGACAGTTAATAAAATCGTTGCAATTTTGTTCTTGTTTGGAGGCGGGGATATTCTGACAACAATTGATTTAAAGACAATCTGTCAAAGTGCAATGAAATACAATAATTACGCTGGGTGAACGTTCCGAGGTCAAATTCTTCCGCGACAGGGGTACCTTTAAAGCGCAGACAACGGCACCGAAATATTTTGGCGCACCCTCTCTTTAAAGCCCTGGCCAAATATGAAGACAGTACATACAGTTATAATTCAAACTGAATTAAAAACTACTCCTATTTGGCATTTTAGTTATGGAGGCGGAAAGACGTTCCCCCATCTCTGGGTGCCTGAGCTGTCGCCATCTTTAACCATTTCGTCTCCAAGTCACAGCAGGTAGAGACACGTTCGAAAAAAAGTTCATCCCAGCTACAATACATTATTTTTAATATTTTTGTGGTATAAGAGGGAGCAAAACATCAGTATTTACTGCTGGTAATTAGTGTACAATCTATAGTTGAAATCTGAGCCTAAATAAAAAGAAAAGGCATTTTCAGAGAGCAATTACGCTGTGTTTATGTAGAATAAGGTTTTTACTTCTTAATTTAACTTTTAAAATACACGTTTCGTATAGAAAGAAATCCTCTTCCTGGTACAGCATGTAGAGCAGATCAGCACGTCTTTTTTCCCCAATCAGAGGGGTGTCAGATGGTGTCAGCCAATCACCATTCTGAAGCCCTACCGTAATCTCTGGTATAGGGAGACCCCAGAATTCTGTCCGACAGTTTATGTAGATAGATGATAGATACTTTTATTGATCCCGTGAGGGAAATAAAGTAAATCATTTTCATTTTAGGAAATTATTAAACGCTCGGTTAAAAGCAAAGGAGATTGTCTGTTATAGTGGGCATGAAAACAAGAGTTGGCTGCGGCGTTATTGAAAACCAAAATGTAACAAAAAATCGCTGGCATTATATCCTAGAAGACACAGACCTGCACCAGACCAGGAGAATGCCTGCAGCGTTAAAGAAAATGCCTGATGAACTAGGGATTGGACAGTTTCCAAGTGCTTGTACAATCGATGGAAATGTTCAAATAAATGTGCAAAAGAAATAAACAAAATAATCATTTATTTCTTTTATCATATTGGCTAGCTAATGTCCTCTCTTTGCTAGTTAGTGGCTGTGTTTCTGCGTTGGGTAGCAGCGGGTGACTATGTTCTCAGGCGGAAGATGTAAACAGCTTAATTTTTGTGTTAAATATTTTTTTTTTAAATTAAAATTCATTCTATACAGCAATCGCATATTTGGGTACCGTTTCATAAAACTTTAATGCTTAAAATGTTTAGGGAGAAATGGAAGACTGGTGTGTATTTTTTCTTTAAACTACCAAGACCACTCATGCACAGTACAGTTTACATACAGTAATGTTTATGTTCCTAAATTAATATCGTTTATGACCTTCAGATGTGTTATGCTCCTCTTCTTTTTATGCTCAGCTACTAAAATTTCCCTTTAGTGGTAAAATTTCATTTAAATATTCAGTACTAAGCGGATTAAAATGTGCACAGTAAAGAGATTAAATGATTAAATCTTTTCACTACCGACCAATGCACCACGAGTGTCCCTGTCAGTAATTTTGGCCAGCTGATCACTTACCACGGTGCCCTGCAGTGGCTTGTGTGTAGTTGCCCATACCCCGGGTTTGTACCATGCATTTTGAATGGCTGCATCTGTACGTAAATATGAAATCAGAGATTTCATTTTTTTTATTTTTAATGAATTTGCAAAAATTTCTAAAAACGTGTTTTCACTTTGTCTTTATGGGGTATTGTGTGTCCATTGATGGCAAAAAATAATCAATTCAGTTTATTTTGAAATAAGTCTACAACACAACAAAATATGGAAAACGTGGAGGGGCCTGAATATCAGGTGTGCCTGCCAGACAAGAAAGAAACTGATAATGGATACCATTGTGAGGCTAACAGCTTTTGAAAGATATACACAACTATTTCAGTGGTTTCAGTGGAAAAAAATGTTCACAGTTGTCATCTCTTCACAAAGTTTGCTTGCATGGCAGAATGACAAGAAGGAAGCCATTACTGACAAAAAAAAAGCAACAAAGCATTTTAAGTGATTCAGCAAACACGTGGCACAAGGGTTTGTGGTCAGAGTGGAAAAAAAAACATTTTAGGTTTAAATGGAAAGCCTTAAGTTTGGCCAAAACCCAAAACAGCTAATACCCTAGTCAACTACATCTTTACCAAATATTGTGCATTATGGTGGCAGTATTATGTTATAGGGTTGCATCTCATCAGGACGAACTGGGACCCATGTCAGGGGAATGTAGACGGAGTAGATGGAGCAAAGTACAAGGAAATTTAAATGGAAAACCTCTTTTCAAGTCTGCTAAAGGCTTGAAACTGGGTTGAAAATTCACCTATCGGCAGAACAATGACCAAAAGCAGAAAACCGAAGCTATACTGGTGTTGCTTAACGAACAATCAATATTTTTGAACAAATTCTTTATTGTAAATGAAATAACACCAATGTTCTTGAATATGTGACAAAACACATCTATTTGGACCACCTTGATGACTGTGTTCTTTATTACCGACTATTCAGGCTATATCCTACCACATTACAGTCAGGCCAGTTAGATACAGATGATACTCTCACACTTATGTAACAAAATCATGGACAACTTTCAATTTCAACTCTCATAACAAAGTTCCAGACTTTTTTCTGAATCGAGCCAAATCTCAGGATGCAGTCTATAGTTTTGTGGCATTTCTTTCTACATTTTCACTTTCATTGTTCTTTCATTTAAAGCCTTTAATGTTGTAACTCTAGAAAAAATTACTATGTGAAAATGTTTTTCTACTTTGTTTTGATATTGAATAATTTACATTTGACTTGCCTGTACAAGCCTCTGTATATGATTCAGTTATGATTCTGCTGCCTACATCTTCTAATTTATTTTTTATCAGAAGGTCTTACATCTTAATAATATCTGATTGTTTTACATTTTTGTAGTGTTCAAATAAAATTAATAAATACAGTTCGTTTAAAATATTTAAGATATAGATATAATCACTTAAGAACATAGATTTAAATTTGCCATTGCTAGATTTATCTCATTAATTATACTTATATCATACTATAACTAACTGCATTGTGTATACAATTGCGTAGTGCAGAACTGAATATATACAGTATATATATAATGCTAAATGCATCCACATTTTTAAACCTGTAATTCCCAAATAAAAATAATAACACTCTTATAAAAGTATTTAAAAGTACATGGCTTTATTTGTGAAAATCTGTTCAAATATTTTGAACTGTTCACCTTCCATTGTGTCAGCTTAATATGGAATTTTACAACTAAAGGGACATTTTGGTAGCTAAGCATAAAAATTACAGGAGCATAACATATCTGAATGTCTTAAACGATATTAATTTAAGATTAGACATATATTATACAAACTGTCTATTTGGACCAGTATATGGCTGGTAGTGGTAGTTTAAATAAAAAATACATAACAGTATCCCACTTTCTTTATAAACATTTTATGCATCAAAGTCTCGGTCACTTACTGTGGAAGTGACCGAGACTTTGATGCATAGTCAAAGTCTCGGTCACTTACTGTGGAAGTACATGACTTTGATATCTGTTTCCCTCATCAAATTTTTTATTTTTTTTTAATTTTGAAACTTTGGAATGTATGCCTCAGGGACTCATTCATAGTGTAATCCAAACAAAAGAGCTGCTGGGCACACCATGCTCTTGACATGCAGGTGTGAATTATAGTTAACAGCTTTTGTTTTAAAAGGTTTTGGATTTGTGTTAAGATTTGTATCTGTTGGAACTGTTAATACAATGGCAAATATAATTGAGGTTCTACTGTTTAAAGTTTAAGCTTGCAATGTCTCAGTTAGGCAGGGACATGTCATTGTTTCTTATTTTGATTTTCTTTAAAACATGTTTAACAAGTCAGCTTCCCACTTTTACCTTCCCGTAACTAAAGTAGAGATGTAGCAAATTTGCAGGCTTGTTCAGGACCTTTGATTTATTCTGTGGAGCCAGTATTTTTTTCCTTGTTTCACACCTGCTGCACTTGGGGTTGTTTTAGTTTGTAGTAATACTACAGTTTGTATTATGGGTAATTGTGGTGTCAATCGTGGCTTTCAGTTTAGAGGATTGTACTCTGTGCCCAACTTTGGAGCAGTTTGAGAAATGTTGCGATGCAGATGTTTTATCGATAGTGTTTTAGTCTCTCAGTTTACTGGGGATGTATCAGATGTTAAACTGAGGAAGGGATATACCCCAATGCCCCAGATAGACAAAGGTGATAAAGATGATAAAAATCCATTCAAAAGGGTGTAGTGTATTAACATAAACTCTAACAGAGCCGCTTTTGAGAGCAAGGTGACTTTCTGCTCAATTAGGTGAGTTTAAATTCTTTAAGCAACATTAGCTGTTTCTCAAATTCACTTAGTTTGTGCAGTATATGACTTCAGAAAAGGTACCTTTTTCTTTCGTGCAAACTCATCAAACGTTTATTTTTTATAATTGAAACTTGAAACTTGGACAATATGCCTCAGTGACTCATTCATAGTATAATCAAAACAACCCCCTGCTGGGTCTCACGTCCCACTGTTCCACCGAAACAGTAGAGTACACGGCAATGAACGGCAGTGAGTTCGTATATACTGTATAAATATACAGTATATGAGACTGTATGGTTTCAAATCCACTACAGTGCAGTACGTGTGACATTTTTAGTTAATTTCTCGTTGCTTAAATTTGTATTAAGACAAAATATAGCTGTTCTTTATGCAGATGTAAACCAGAAAGAGGCACATTTAGAGCAAGGTATAATAACAAACTATTTTAAAACATCCGACCATGTCAAAACTATAGCCAAAAAGATCACTTTAAAGTTTAAATTCCAAGCTGAAAAGACAAGACTTCACGTGTCTTCTCTGTAACTCTTTAGTTTACAGCTCATCCATGGTCATTAATTATTAATATTATTAATAATATATTCTGTTATTAATATTAAATTGGAATGTTTTTACAAATATAAAAAAACGCGATACCTCTTTTATTTAACTTCAAGAATTCCGTGAAGAAATCCTTAATCACAAAACCATCACTTATAATAATTCTTTCAGATTCACACTCACGACAAAAAATGAAGACTACCAAAACCAAAATTATCCTGCAGCTAGGATCACACCTTCCCCCTTCTCTTAACCACAGACTTCTGTTCTTCTAAATTTTCTCCATTCATTGGAAGTTTCATTTCACACCTCTCTACACATATTCTGACTTCACACCTCTTGATTGGCCTCTCTTTCTGTCCCCTTGTCCTGCATCTCACTCCTCCTCTCTCCCAGCCTTTGTTCTCCCGCTACATTACCTTTGCCTACTGCCTTGTCTCTCTCACACCTGAAGAAGGCTTTCGCGGCCGAAACGTTTTGTTTTCTTTTTTCTTTTTTTTCAGCATTTTAATATATGACTACAATCATTTGAAATTGTGCAGGATCTTTATTTTTGTGTTGTGCATGATTTTTAAAAAATCTACCATTGAACTCTGATTCATCTGGCTCTACAGCAATTGGATGTCCCGGGGACATTTGAATTCAGCTGTATAAACCCCCTGCTCTAAAGCAATGCACTACTCTGACTAACTAAAAGAATTGAACCTTTTTAGTTTTGAACAGAAAAGACAGTGATGGAGACCTGAGTCAAGTATTCAAAATCCTTCATGACATAATTAAACCTTGTAGACTTATACAGTAGATCCTGAGACAAGTAGCATCTATGTGGAAGTACATTTAAAACTCAGAGCTGGAGGCATTTTGTTTCATGATGGGCTATTGGAGTCTGGATCAAGCAAGGCAGCAATGTTGTTGAAGCCAGTGGTTTGACTTTTTTCAAGAAATGGCTGAATGAGATACTCAGTTAATTTAGCAACAGACAGGCTCAGTGTGTCAAATGGCCTCTTCTCATATATTCATGCTCCCAGATACTAGCTGCATGTTTTGGTGAATTTGAATGTCAACGATTTAATGACTATGCTGCTTTCTCAGTTCCTATAGTGTGCTGTAGGAGGAGGCGAGATATTTCATATTTTTCATGAAAAGATAAAGATTCTGAGCGAATGCAGTTTCTCTGTGGGTACTCGCAAATTTGTATTTGTAAATTGGATGTGTCTCGTGAACAGATGTCCACTGATACCAATGCTGTCAAAGATTTTTGCTTTTATTTCACGAAAGTTGTGGAGGAGTATAAAATAACTCCAGACCAGGGCTTCTGTGGAAGTGTTTTTCTTCAATAACATTGGCAGATGGAGAGGAGAAGGTTGTGTTTAGTTTTAAGCAGAGAAAAGAACATCTGGCATTGTTAGAAATGCTTCTGGCACACAACATGTGAAACGTATAGTGATCACAATGTACTGTGAGTCTAGCTGCTTCAAGGACATTATGTGCCTTCCAGTGGAGCATTGTGCCCAGTCAAATTCATGGATGGACTATGAAATTGTGTGTTGTGTGCGTACATGCTTCCTAATGTAACAAGCCTGATCCAGTGCATGGATCAGGGTGTGATCCAGAACTTGAAAATGCATTGTTGATGGGACTTTATGTGGCATATAAGTTTTGAGGGGACTATTCAATTGTCTCAGGTTGCAAGGTTCCATTGTCTGGGATAATGTCAAGCCTAAAACTTTGTGTAGTTGTTGGTGGAAAATATCCCCTCTAGAGGCTACCCCAAAACTCAGCTGGTGTGAGGCAAGCAAAGCGTTAGCAATGTACATTCAGTTCGCCAAACAATATGCCAGTCCATGATGATGATGATAAATAATAAATAAATAATGAATTTCTCCAGCACTGGCACCAATTCACCAAGCAGGCTGATATCAGATGATGTATCAAGATGTTTGCAAAGTTTCAGTCTGCTATTGCACCTACATCTCCATCAGCCATATTTGATCCTTTTCCCTCCACCTCCACTCAAACCTCCTCCACTGCCACCTGCTGAACATGTTTCACATTTGACTTCAGGTTCATCATCTGTTGACAGTCCTAACAAGAGGGAACCTCAGTGTGATTAAGTTTAGGTATTAAAAAAGATTCAAAATGTTAAAGGATGTTTTTCAACATTTCAATAAATGTTATTTATAAGTGCCCAGGATTAATTTATTATTTTTTTGATTTGCATTACATTATTCTATTCTATTCTATTCTATTCTATTCTATTCTGTTCTATTCTATTATATTATAATCTTCCCCTTTCCTTCCAGATACTAGGGAATTTACTGTGTAGGCATCCTCTCACGAGGCACCAAGAAATGTAGGGGTTTGTGCATTTACTGGGACAATTATTAATTGTAGCAGTAAGTCACAAAATGATTCTTTGATGGCTATTAGAATAAACCTTGCGGGATAACTCAAACAACGCACACACATGGATATTATTACTCGAGAATACATTTATTAATGCATAAAATGTGCATATAAACATAACAGATCTTATAGTGAGGCTTAGCAGAATACAAAAGGCATATATTCAATAACAAAGAGTTACAAACCAAGAGGAACATACATTCAGTATATCATTCATTTAGACCGTTTCGTAAATGAATTTGGATTACAACTTCTACACTAGATTCTCAAAAGCAAGTACATCACTCATAGCAATTAAATTGATATCAACTGGTGTTGAGGTAACAAATGAATTCTCGAGCTGTAATGCAGAATGTTGAATACTCATGCGATCTGTGTGGATTCAGATCTCCCGTGGGCACAAAAAAGCAGTGGCAGGCTGTTGCTGTGTCCAATCGGCGCTCTCTGGCTTGGTGCCAGGCAGTGCTGTTGCGGCTTGCGAAGTGGTAGGAGATATTCCTGGTGCGATGCTCTAGCAATGGGCTCTCTGAAGACCGGCTAGTTAGTTTTGGCTTACTAGCAGAGTTGTGCACAGGAGAAAAGTGTTACTGCAGGTCCAAGCAGGTCACACTCTTTAGATGAGAAGAAGACCGGTTCCTTCCCAATGTAGCACTAGTTCTGAATACTTAGATTCAGCTGTCCACAGTTCCGACCGTAGTTCAATTGTTGATCAGGTGAGCTTTCGCGGTGGGTTCACAAGGCTTGCTGCTGAGCTAACCTTGGGTGGATCCTTTGGTTACATGCTGGCAACCTCTGTTCTCGACTCTTAGAACAAAGTAAAGTCCTGATACTCGGACACACTGGCCGTTACGTGGTTGTCCGAGCTGAGTCTGAGGATGTCCAGGAGGAGCCGAGTCTGAGAATGTCCAGGAGGCGCTGTCTGAGAAATGTCCAGGAAGCGCCCTGAGGAAGCCCTGTGCTGCCTGTTTTACCTGAAGGAACTACGGTCGTTCATTGGTTGAAAGTTCCATGGGCATCCGAGACCCACGTGGGGTTATCCTGCCCTACCAGTTCCTGATTGGGTGATCAATGTGGAGGATGAGTAAGAATGCACTGTGACCTTAGAGTTGTAACCAACTTTGAATGAGTCCCTCCCTTGAAATCTCCCAGACAGTGATAACCATTTATTAGGGTTGCTGGAGAATCTCAGCACTGGGAGTTGTTCCTTATCAGGACACTTTATCAGCTAGAAAACACCTTAAATGTGAACCAAATGGAATGGCCTCTCTGTATCCAGCACCACTGAGATGAGAGACAGAGAGACTGGCAAGGGAGCAACAGACTTAATTCTTGTATTTTATAAGCCTTGCCACTACAACTGCATATCTCTTATTTTGTTGGTTGTGGAAGAGCTAAACATGTATGTTTGTGAGCAAAAGAAAGAACATAGTTTATTTTTCTTGTTCCAAAGTATGTCACATTGATGGAATTGAACATGCACGTTTTAGAAAACATTCTGAAAACATTTGTTCATTTTTTTGCTTGGATTTCCCTTATGCTCTGGGACTTAGCCAATTCTCTTTAAGTTACAAACATATTCCATAAAGATAAAGATCATGGGAAAGAATACATCTATTCTTCTGTGAGAATACAAAGATTTTTGATGGTGCTAGATGCTTACTGTAGGTAAGCTGTAGTAGTAAGGATGCATGACTTGGAAAAGTCATTGAGGTCTTGCATAACTTGTTTGCAAATGAATATCTGGAGGCGCTTTAACAATGGATATGTTTCAATTCACATTTCACACCAGAATTAGCTGAATTTGGGGTTAAATGCTAATAAGCACATTAAGTTAGCTCCTTATAATTCTCAGAATAATGCAGTTCCAAGGCTGGTGTAAAATTAATTCAACTGAGAGCAGTCTTTAGGAGCCTGTCACTTTCTTCCAGTAGTAAAAACCATCAGAAACTTTTCTGTGTACTAAAAAGGCATTTTACATTAAAGCAACCCTTTTCTTAGACCTTAATAAACCCGTTCCATAACCTTAGGTGCTAGATAATGTTTATTCTGGAGTGGGGAATAAGAATTTGTTAGCTGGTAAGAATATGAAAAGATAGAGTGTTGTGACGTACATGGTCTTAATAAAAGAGTGAGAGAGAAAAACATTTCAAACAGTTGTTGGCTGCAGAGGCTGAGTAAATAGAAAAACATAGAGCTAGATCCAATGTCAGCCTGAGAACAACAGAGGGCACTTGCCTTTTGAATAGGAATAATTGGATTCAGGCCAAAGAGCGAAGCATCCAGAGAAGTTAAATCCATTCCATCCATTTTTTAATAATTTCATCCAATTCATGGTCATGGGCAAATAATGGGTGTAGTCCATTGTAGGGACAGGTCAAATTGTAATTCAGAACAGGAGGGAATTTTATTGAGGAGATTTATCATTGGACCAACAAATGAAAAAAAAATCTGATTGTTTCAGATCTGCCACCTGTACTGCTGCTGAAACTGCTGGCAAACACAATGCCTGCATCAGTGACAGGACAGTGAGGCTCCATGCTGCTGGCCTTAGAGGTTTGGGCTGGACAGAGGCTGTGATGGACTCATCAGCAGTGGTATCAGGTTCTCTTCATGGATGTGTCACTCTTCAGCCTGTTCCACGCAGACGGGAGGGCCAGAATGTGGAGGAGGTGTTGCGTTTCTTTTTTCCATCAGTATATTTTTAAAATCTCTTATCCAGCAATTCTATCAGATTATTTAAAAAGACACATAGTGGTTTGAGTAGGAAGTTCTAAAATGCCTATCCAAGAGTTTTTTGCAAACTGATTTCTCTTCACCACTTAAACACTAGCTAATGCTTGTACAGGTACTACTAACAGCTCCATATTAGAATGTGAATTAGCAATCCCTTCCACGCTGTAGTGAATAACTTTGGGTTTTTTGTTGTATTTAAATGTATTAGGGAGAAACAGATGCTAATAATACTTAACACATAGTGACAGAGATAAATGTGAAGGATTGTAGAAACTTTATTACAATTCCCTGTCAGCTGTACTTACCTACATGTATTTGCGTAATTCAAGGAAATACTGCAGAATTTATTGCATCTGTAATCCCCAAGGATGTTGGGAGTAATGACTATAAATAAAACCAAACAATGTTTAAAATACATTATGTACTGTCAGCTGAAATTAAAATATTAATTGAGTAGTTCTGAAAAAAAGAGCTCATGTTAGGCATTAAATCAAGAATGCAGGGGTATCAGCCCAACCAGGAAAAACCCTCTACACATCAGATATCCAATCACCTGACCCTTATTGAATGTTTGGGAGTTTTAGAGAATATGATACATTATGTTCAAACTGCAAAGAACTGTTAATAAATTTGTCATTTTTTGGAGGGGGGGATACAAAATCAGACAGTATTCAACAATTTGGTAATTCCCAAGAGTTCTAAAAAAGTAAGGATCTGGAATAGTTGGAAACATAGCAATAATATCCAATAAAAAATATGGAATAAAAATAAAAAGTAAGAGTTTCTAATAGGAAACAGCAATAACATGCAATAAAGATATGTCAATCTATAGTAAATGCATTTTTCTTTTCTGTTTACATAGGCCATAATCCTAGCTTAAATTTTTGATAATCATGTACCCATTGGGATTCTACAAAATGGCTGAATTTGGAATTGTATCATTTTGGAATAATATTTAATGAGTTTCTCTATTTCTAATTACATTTTAAAGATAGTTTTGAGCAAATAATGTCAAATACAGTATTGTTACTGATGTAAAATGTAAGATGAAACTTTGTAATTCCTATTACAATAGGTAAATCAGTCTGCAGGACTAACAGGAATGATAATGAACAATAGTAGCTTTGGATCCCCATGAATAAGGGACTGGTCTCCTGATATAGCAGATTCACACGATTGTTTGTTGGGTTGGGTTTAGCAAGAAGTGGCAGACTCAGACTAGTTGAGATAAATTGCAAATACCACATCAGCACACACATTAAGACAAACAATCTACAGTGTAATAAAATTAAGTTAAATATGTCCATTTCCATTCAGATAAAGGCTTTCCTTTCATCATTGCTCCCCCTAAAAAAAGATATCTCAAAACATATTTCCCCCCTTAACAACATTTGCTTACTTTCTATTAAGTAAAAAGATGCTTTTAAGATTTTCCCTTGATCTTTTGCGTGATTTAATTCCAGTTTTATTCTAGGTTATCCATGGCTATGGCAGAAAAGCAATTTATTCATTTTGCTTAAGTGTTCAAAACATATTAATTTGTTGCATAATTGAATGGAATCATGCAAAACAGTAAAATTACTAAAGATACACCTTAAAATCCTTGTCAATGCCACATACAGATGGAATCACTCAGAATGTGCAGTATTTCTTCCATAATTCACTGGCCAAAGGCAACTGATAGGTAGCACTTGTGGTACATTACATGTTAGTGAAACGATTGCTTCATTAAATATGTTTCTCTACTGTGCATATTTAAATCTGCTTAATATGGAATATTAATCTGGAATTTTACAACTAAAGGGAAATTTTGGTAGTTGAAAATAAAAACAGAAGTATAACAAAATATATCGCTGATGTACCTAATGTAATGCATATTTCCACAACAAATAATCAGGAAACATTTAACTTAAAATTTGTATTATGAAAAATATATTTCACACATACTATACTTTAGTGGCTTGAAAGCTATATGGTCTCATAAATAATATATATGTAATGCACAATAGATGATAGTGGTAGCTAAATATAAAAACCACAACAGTATTCCACTATCTTCATAAGCATTTTATGAATCAAAGTCTCTGTAACTTACCGCGATGGTTTTGGAAAAGTGCTCTAACTATACAAAGTTTATATACTTCATAAAAAGCTAAAATGTTTTATCCTTTTCTAAGAATGCATCATAAGAACACTATACTTTCCATTATTATAAAAAAATGTCATACTGGTTTTAATACATCTTGACAGGGAATATGTAACTAAAGACATGTATGGATATTTTGGAAACATATAAATGTTCATGTATAACATCTTTTATTGTCTTTATAGTGATAAAATGTTTTCTGACTTCTTAGGATATTAGTGACAGTACATTTACTGTATCTATGTAACAAGAAATGCTAACAGATTTTACAGAAAAAGTAAAACACGTGCACAAATCTGGAGTGACATGGTGGCATAGTGGTTATCATTTGTAAAGTTTGTGAGTTCACCCTCATTTGCGTTGGTTTACTCAGAATGCTTCAGTATCCTCCCACAGACCAAAAACATACTGGTAACTGTTTTCAGTGAAAATCGGCCCTGCTTTGGATATGTGTGTTTATATGCATGTATGATGGACTGGTGTCCTGTTCAGGGTGTAAAAAAAAAGTACCAAAAAAAGTACATGAATTATAACAAATGTACAATACACAGAGAAACTGAATTTGCTTCAGACTCTTATATCCTTCTCATTGATATCAAATGGAATTTCAAACATACAATATCCAAACACAGCACAGTAAGACACACTATATAACATTGTATTCTATGTAACCATTATATAAATGCTGTCTGTGGAAAGGCAAGAAATTAGATCAGTTATGTCACAATTTATGTGGATGTTCTAGGAGGTGATATCTTTAGATTAATTATATATTCAAACTACTACAAAGAATGGTACATTATCATTAAAAATAATAATTTTCAATGCTTATTTGGTATGGTTTAGATAAATTAGCAAGGAAAATTGACAGATCAACAAAACCAAACCCATATACTTGACATGAAATTTCTTGCTTCCTACTGTAAAACTTGGAAAGTGAAGCTAGTCATCCATGTAACAACTAAATGGCCTTGAACCACAAGTGCTCTGATTCTGCTAGATTTACCATTTCACAAGGGCAAGTTAAGGTAAAGAACAGATCAACGCAGTTTTTTACTCAGGAGACAAGCTAATATGGTTCACAGAATTATACTTGTACTGTCTCTGTTCGGTTTAAAGGGCAGAAAACAAAAAGTGTTTAATCATTTTGGTGAAAATGATGGATGAACTAATGCTTTGAAGCCATCATTAAACATTTGTCATTTTTGTTTGAAATCTGTAAAATACAATTTATCTTACCAGTTAAAAAACTAGAAATGTTATTCTTTAATATACAGCTACAAGATTGGTAGTATGTATGTAAGTATGTAAATCATAATGATAATATGTATGACAATATTTTCGATCCTTGCATAACTGTTAAGATGATATTTAGTACGTCTGCAAAATTTCAACGGCTTTACATGTAATATTTTCTCCTTTATTTATTCTTTCATTACAAGCCAAAAAAAGTTTCAATTCTGTAACAAATTTCCTATATTTTTTTTCTCTTTAAGAAAATAATTACAAATTAGAGGAGGGAAATGAGCATATCTACATCATTTGGTTTCTATTAGTTCTTCTATGGATTTCAATTAATTGTTTCTTCAAAAACACCAGGATATAAGCTGTTACAATACAGCTAGATAGCTTGTTCTATACTACTATAGTTCATTGTGTAAAAAAAAATTAATTTAAAACTTGTCTGTTTTAAATGTACTTCATGTTTTTGTTTTCCATTTTTGTCCTTTAATTCATTTTTCTTTGTTGATTCTGAAAAAGAAGTTGAAGAGTTGAAGCTGTCAATGACGTATGCTTGTGCAGACTCCATGATAAACTTCAGCAGGTTGCCCTTGCTGCATTAGGTCGGCCCCGCACTGACGGGGGCTCGAACCTGGGACTCCCGCGTCACTCAACAGGGACCCAGCCCGGTGAGCTAAAGAGAGATCTCTCCATACTAGGGGTATATTTACAATTATGCCAGCAGCCATATCACCCTGCAACTCACAACTGGCAACCCACTGAAGCTAAGTAGGTATGAGCCTGGTCAGTACCTGGATGGGAGACCTCCTGGGAAAAACTAAGGTTGCTGCTGGAAGTGTTGTTAGTGGGGCCAGCAGGTGGGACTCACCCTGCGGTCTATGTGGGTCCTAATCCCCCAGTATAGCGACGGGGACACTATACTGTAAACAGGCGCCATCCTTCGGATGAGACGTAAAACTGAGGTCCTGACTCTCTTTGATCATGAAAAATCCTAGGGCGTTTCTCAAAAAGAGTAGGGGTGTAACCCCGACGTCCTGGCCACATTTCCCATTGGCCCTTACCAATCATGGCCTCCTAATAATCCCCATCTATGAATTGGCTTCGTTACTCTGCTCTCCTCCCCACTGATAGCTGATGTGTGGTGAGCGTTCTGGTGCACTATGGCTGCCATCGTATCATCCAGGTGGATGCTGCACATTGGTGGTGGTGGTGGTGGAGGGGAGTCCCCATTACCTGTAAAGCAATTTGAGTGGAGTGTCCAGAGAAGCGCTATATAAGTGTAAGCAATTATTATTATTATAATTCTTAGTAACATGTGTGGCAATCATTAGTAACATCTTTGGTGTACAAAATGGCACCTCATTGACTGAAAGATCAAGTAACTACTGTAAATTTACAGAAAAAGGCTTAGAAGATTTAATTATGTATTCTGTAATTCCCTATTTTATATATTAATTATTTAATGATTTATAGCTATGAAGAAAATACTTTAGAGAATACCAGTAGCAAAGCATGTTCTTACTTTCTGGGTTCACAAGGTCAAAACAAGGAACAATAAGATCTCCAAACTTGTGGTACAATATGGGGTGCTGCCTCTACCACTTTCTGGACCTCAGCCCTCAGCCCTTGAACTTTCTCAGCAGCAGAATACTATGTCCCTGTCTGGTCAAGTTCTTTACATACTCACCCAGACACCCAGCTGAATGTCACCATGCACATAATTTCTGGACCCCTATTCCACCTCACTCCCCTGTACTCACAAACATCACTCCACTCTGATCACTTGTGATAAGACATGCTCAAAAAGGCTCAAAATGTCCTCACCCGACTCTACACAAGGACATCTTTAATCCATCAAAGACACATCTGCCTTTAAAGAAAAACCAATCTGTAAAAAACATCCCCAGCAAGATTCCAATGCAGACTCCACCTGGGGCTCAAGAATCTGAATCACTGGACTTAACAAATAAGTACCTCATTACATGCCCTATCCAAAAAGCTCCCAGCTTTCACCTTTCAAGAAAAAAGTGGTCCAATCTAAACCTCTGTATAACTGGTCATAGTCCATGTCTTGACAACCTCTATGGATGGAGAATCAGTGCAAGTCCTCTTTGTTCCTGTGGGATGGAGCAAACTATGGAGCAAATTCCAGAGGACTGCCCAATCCACAGACTCAGTAGAAGACTACACACCCTCAACACAGTAAGATCAGATCAGGGACTTTGCATTCGCTTAATAAATAAGTTGAATTAAATTTTAGTCTAAATAAACAAAATAGTCCTAGAAGGTATTAAAATAATCCAGTAAGGTATGAAAAAAAATAACAATGGTGGTTATTAAAACCACTAGATGTAATCACTCTTTCTCTCATCTCTACAGGGGTTTGAAGTTAATCTTATGAAGAAAACTTCTAATAAATATACTATTTACAGTCTTGATTGATCTTTGTAATGGGTGTTGACAGTGTAATCATTTTCCAGCCTGAGCACTCCAGCATTTATCATTTATCTTGATGGTGAATTGTATACCTTGAAACAGACATAAAATCTTTGGGTGTTCTCTCATGCAATTGTAATTTGTATAAGATTTACTGAGCATGTTGATCTAAGATATGTACTAGTAAGTTTAATTTTGCACTCTGCTGAAAATAACATTGAACAATAAAATATATAATTTAAGTATTTAAATAATAACAAAAAATCACAGGTGCAAAACTGAAGTTGGTCAACAATGTTTAAATGTAGTATTTAATTATTTAACTATACATTGTTCCCAGCATGCGGTGTAAGCTACCATTGTAAATGCTAGATAAAATATACTGCAGAACCTTGAACCACATGGGGCCTTCTGCCAAAAAAAGTCAATTTATATAGCCAGAAGGGATGTAATTCTCTATACAGAATCAATGCTGTGGGCAAAACTGCTCTAAGGGTGGCCTGGATGATGGATGCTAGCAAATAATATAGCTTCCAATGAGCATAAGATGCTTTTATTTGAAACTACAGAATGAAAGTAGAAGCTTAATTTTACCAGGTTCATCTCAAATAATAGAAAGGATCGAAGAAGCTGGGAATCAAAAATGGAGTTCTGAACCCACTCATTTTTATACAGTACATATTGTGATGTTTAGCATTTTTTAGGCATTTAGTCAAAGAAGGGAAGTGAGGAGGCTATTGTTCTGGCTCGTGAAGAAGCTTTCATGCCCTTTTTATTTACAGCTTGTGTGCTATTCGGGGGGGTTGAGAAAACTAGGGTGGAAGGAGAAGAAGATAGAGATGCTGCTCCAAAATGAAACCTGGCAGGAAGAAAACGAGCATTGTCTCTCAGTTCTTTTATGGAGGGGAAAAGGTGGGAAAGTGAGAGGCAGAGGGAAAATGACAAGGAGCATAGAATAGGAAGAGTCAACTTTAGAGAGATGTGGATCAGTACACTATTCATTACATTATATTACTACAATATAAGTCAGAATGGCATATTCATTTCTTTTTTATCTCTTTTATCAATTCAGAATGCCCAAGGTATTATTATATTGCTGCTCCTAATCTCAGCTGAAGTGACCATTAGATATAGTGAAATGTTCAGTGATCCCTTCAGTGTGCATTAACCTACTGTACTTACATACAGTAGTAAGTCTGGTCATCAATCCAAATATTATTGGGACTTTGTTCTTGATTAGGATCGAGGTGTTTGGTTGGGTGTTTGATCTTTATATTCCAGTTACAACCCAACAGAAAAGACCGCTTTGCACTTACACCTGTATGGCCCATGTTGGCGTACCTAAATCTGAAAATAAGATGACAGAGTAAGTCATTCTTATTATGTACCTGGTGATGCACCTGCTTTCTCTGCTCTGGACGAATTCCAGAACAGCATAATATTTTCTTAATTTGGTGACCAAAGTTAATTACAATATTTTAAATGTGGTTTTACCACTGCATTGTACAATCCTGAAATAACATTCATTGTTTTAACTTATACAATGTTAACTACAAATCCTAACTTTGCTCTCCTTCCTACACCAAAGCCTTTTTAATAGACAACATTTTGAATATCAGTGTTGCCCCAATAATATCTTTATCTGCATATTTTTCATCTAAAAAATATTGCCAGGTTGTGTCTTATATGAAGCATAGTGCTAAAACTGTTTGTTTTCAAAGATTAATTACTTTAACACCCTGCTTGTTGGAGTCTCTAAAAGTACACTTGGCAAATTACAATATTGTATGTTCAGACACTGGCAGCTAGTCAATCATATCTGTTCTGTTTGGAGTCCTTGCAACAGCTTCTTTTCTGGTTTTGAAGTCACTTTTAAATCTTTATCCTTATGTTCAAGGCTCTACAAGATATGTCTGCTCAGAATTGATCAAATATTGTATCAATTTATTCCACTCGCAATTTATGAACCTTCTCTTAGCTAATTCTGGGGCGTTACTGTATGTGTCCCTACTTCTCTTGTATTCTCTTAAAGTGAAAGGGGCCTTTATTTTACTTCCCTAAAGCTCTGGAACACCTTCCTGGACGAACTTAACCACAATGGCTGCTCTTAAATCTAGCCCAAATCATTAGTTCTTACAAGCATCAAATCAAATCAAATCAAAGTTTATTTATCAAATGCACAACAATATGGCGTGCAGCAGTAGTTGCTGGCAATGAAATGTCTTTTTCTGCGAGCTCACAAAAATTACAAGATTCACAAAAATGACAAAAATCACATAAATTCACAAAAACACAAAAATCACAAAATCGAGGTTACATTTTTGAAATGGAATAAAACTCAATATGAGTAGAGCTGTTATGTGTCCGTGGTGTATGCAATATATACATGTAGTGCAGTTATGCTGAATATAGTGAGAATTGTGTGTCCATGTAGCGATTACAGGTGATTTGCTAAGGAGCTACAGGTTGGCTATTTAGCAGTCTTATTGCTTGGAGGTACAAGCTGTTCTGTAGTCCGTTGGACTTGGACCGAATGCTTTGGTACTGTTTACTGGACGGTAGGAGGGAAAACAGTTTGTGACTGGGATGACTGGGGTCCTTGAGAATGGACCTGGTCTTCTTCAGACATCTAGCTGAGTAAATATCCTGGATGTTTGGTAGCTCACAGCCGGTAATGAGCTGCGCTGACTTCACCACCCTCTGCAATACTTTGCGATCCCGGGCGGAGCAGTCCCCATACCAGGCAGTGATGCAACCAGTCAGGATGCTCTCAATAGTGCATCTGTAGAAGTTGGCCTGGATATGTGATGGCATGCCAAACCTCTTTAGCCTACGGAGAAAGAATAGGTGCTGCCGTTCTATCTTGACCACGGTGTTGGTGTGGTGGGTCCAGGTTAATTACTCTGAGATGTTAACTCCCAGGAACTTAAAGCTGCTGACCCTCTCCATTGCAGTCCCATTGATGTAAATAGGTGTGCGTTCTCCTCCCTGATGTTTCCTATAGTCCACAATCATCTCCTTAGTCTTACTGATGTTCAGAGAGAGGTTGTTCTCCTGGCACCATACTGCCAGGGTTTCAACCTCCTCCCTGTATGCAGACTCCTCACCATCTGTGATCAGGCCAATGACTGTTGTATCGTCCACAAACTTGATGATGGAGTTTGAGTTATGCCTGGTGACACAGTGATGGGTAAATAAGGAGTAGAGGACAGGACTAAGCACGCAGCCTTGGGGGGCTCCAGTGTTTAGAGTCAGGGTAGAGGATATGTTGGTGCCCACCTTCACCACCTGCGGACGTTCCGTAAAGAAGTCCAGGATCCACTTACAGAGGGAGGTGTTCAGTCCCAGTTCCTGGAGCTTGATGACGAGCTTTGAGGGCAGTATGGTATTGAATGCTGAGCTGTACTTAACAAACAGCATTCTCACATATGCTCCTTTCTTATCCAGGTGTGGGAGGGCAGTATGGAGGGCAGTGGTAATAGCATCTTCTGTTGACCTGTTCTGGTGGTATGCAAACTGCAGTGGCTCTAGGGTGTCAGGCAGTGAGCAGGTGATGTATGCTTTGACCAACCGCTCTAAGAACTTCATGATAACTGATGTGAGTGCAACAGGGCAGTAGTTATTTAGGCAGCTGACTCTGGATTTTTTAGGAACAGGGACAATGGTGGTTTTCTTAAAGCAGGAAGGAACTATAGACTGAGCTAGAGAGAGATTTAAAATGTCTGAGAAGACATCTGTCAGCTGGTCTGCACATGCCTTCAGAACGTGGCCAGGGATGGCATCAGGGCCAGGAGCCTTGCATGGATTGGTCTTTTTAAAAACTTTACACACATCCACTCTGGATATGATCAGTGGGTTTCTGTCTTGGATTTCTGGAATCTTCCTGACTGGATCTGCATTGCTGACCTCAAACTGAGCATAGAATAAATTTAGCTCATCAGGAAGAGAGGCAGACTGTTGTGTGATATAGCTGGGTTGCGTTTTGTAGTCTGTAATGGTGCGTATACCACTCCACATGGTCCGTGCGTTGCAGCCGTGGTAATATGACTAATTAAACTCTGTAGTTGTATTTAGCTATTTTGGTAGCTTTCCTGAGGTCGTATCTGGATTTTTTGTATTTACCTATATAGCCAGAATTGAAAGCAGCTGTCCTAGCATTCAGTTTGGCACGCATCTCACTATTTATCTACAGTTTCTGATTTGGATATGTGTGAACAGTAATCCTGGGAACCACGTCTTCAATACATTTATTGATGTAGCCAGTAACATAGTCCATATACAGATTGATATTATTTTCGGCAGCTTCGAGGAAGGTCTGCCACTCAGTGATAGGAAAACAGTGATTTAGTATAAAATCTGATTCATCAGACCAATGTTGAATGGTTCTTAACGCTGGCCTCTCCTCTTTAAGCTTCTGCTTGTAAATGGGAAGTAGCAGAATGGAGGTGTAGCGGCAATGCTTGTTAATAAGACAGAATTAAGTGTTGCTGTGCTTTCCTAAATGAGGCCCCATCTCCCTCTTCATCTCTGTGGTGCAGCCACAGAGAAGCTACTCATGCAGGCTGATTTAAAGATGTTTTCTTTTGATAAGGTACAGCTCCCAAATGGTGATGCACTTAGCTAAGTCTGGCTATCATGATCAATGGTCATCCATTGGCACCTATATGTCTAAGGAGTGCCAGATGGACATCTGGACTGCATTCCTAAGTGTCAGGAGTAAGTGTCTCATATCTCACCATGATCAACCAATCAGGGACTGGTAAGGCCAAGTAACCCACATGGGTCTCTGACACCCATGAAACATTCAGCCAATGAACGAGCTGAAGTTCCTCCAGGTAAAAACAGGCAACACAGAGAACCTGAAGGAGAATTTCTAAGGAGAATTCCAGGGGTGCGAGACAATTCCAAGGCAGGATGGCCCAGGAGCAGAAAGGCTCCCAGGGGCAGGACATTCTCGCAGTGCGCCTCCTGACCATCCTGAGACTCAGCCCGGACAACCACGGAACGGCCAGTGTGTCTGAGTGCCAGAACTTTCCTCTGTTCTAAGAGTCTAGAACAGGTCGGAACTGTGGAAAGCTGAATCAGTATTAAGAACTAGCGCTTCATCAGGAATGAACCGGTCCTCTTCCTGACCTGCTGGGACCCACAGTCATCTTTTCTCCTGTGCACAACTTTGCTAGTTAAAGCCAACACTAACTAGCCGGTCTTCAGAGAGCATCAGCAGCGCACCGTCGCAAGCCGCACAGCACAGCCTGGCACGGAGCCAGAGAGCGCGGATTGGACAACAACAAGCCTGCAACTGCAACTTTGTGCCCACAGGAGATCTGAATCCCCAGAGATTGCATGAGTATTCAACTTCACTGCATTACTGCTCGAGAATTCAATTGTTATCCCAACTAGTTGATATCAATTTAATTCCTAAGAGTTATGTAATTGTTTTGAGTATCTAATGTAGAAGTTATATCCAAGTTCATTTACGAAACGGTCTAAATAAATGATATACTGAACGTATGTCCTCTTGATATGTGTAACTCTTCGTGACTGATTGAATATATATCTTTTGTATTCTGATAACCCTCTCGATAAGATCTGTTAGGTTTACATGCATATTCTATGTATTAATAAATGTATCCTCGTGTATTAGTACCTGTGTGTGTGCGTTGTTTGAGTTATGTCGCATGGTTGGATTCTAAAGCCATCAAAAGAATCAACTTTGTGATTTAGTGCTACAATTAATGATTGTCTCAGTAAATGCCCAAACCCTACAGAACTGGTGCCTTCAGAGAGCCACTACATTTACACTTTGGCTATGATTACATATTTGTGTCCCTGAGCCGGTTTTCTTACACGTCAAAGGGCTTTCTCCGAGTGAAATGCCTAGAAAACATCACTGTAAAGAAGAAGCAGAAACCCTTGAGCAGCGTTACCTTGCTCTTTAAGTACAGCAATATAATCTGATTTTTGTTTTATTTAAAGTCTTATCAGCAAAACAAATATTGTGCATAAAATGGAGCTGAACAAAATATTCTAATGCTT
This sequence comes from Lepisosteus oculatus, assembly GCF_040954835.1. Taxonomy (NCBI): domain Eukaryota; kingdom Metazoa; phylum Chordata; class Actinopteri; order Semionotiformes; family Lepisosteidae; genus Lepisosteus; species Lepisosteus oculatus. The sequence goes on along the minus strand of NC_090696.1, from coordinate 38,355,763 downwards.
TTATAATGAGCTTTTTAAAGATCTATAATGATGTAAAACTAAAATCAACACAATTTATTTTTTTCTATATCAGGGCTCTAATTCTTTCTACTTTTGGTTTCATTTTAAATTCTGAAATGCAACAGGATACTAATATATGTGCACATGTATATGTTACACATGAAGCTTAAACCCCAAAAAGGAGAAAAAAGGTTAAAATTATTTGTTATCTACCTTAGAATGATACTTTGCTAACATAAAGATTCTAGTCATTCTGTCACATTGAATAATATGACCAAATGAGCTATAATGATTCAGAATGGCTTAGGGCTGACAAGATGCAGAAGAAGTTGCCTTAAAGTCTATTGCTCTAACCTCAATGCCACTTTCTATCACTTTACAGTATATGCATTCAGAAATGTCGATCTTCCTTCCCTAGGATAGTTCACTGCTATAAAAAAATAACAAAAAAATAAAGATATCAAAACTAGAGACTTTGCCAATGATGAACAATTCATATTCATAAAGCTCTTAAAATTCAAGACTCTGTTACCCATTTATAATCTGCTTTTTATATTAGCTCAAAAGACTTTTCGAAAATATTAGTGATGACACATTCATAATGCTTTAATAAATTAAAATGGCATGTATTTAAATAAATACTGAAAAATCAATTAGATGCTTTCAGTTAAATTTTGTCTGTCTTTCTTGAATACTGAAGGTTTATTTCTAAAAAATATTTGACAACAAAAGAGGTTCAAAATCAATTAACAAGGTAGAATTACAAAAAATAAATTAAAAAGCTGTGTGCGGAAAAGAAAACCTTAACAGAAGATTTTGTAATATTTGTAATATTTTGTAATATTATACAGCAGATAAAGATGAAAAAATAAAACACAATTTGCTCAACCAATCAGAGAAATTGAATGAATTGAATGAAATCACGAAAAGATCATGAACTTTCCACACTTTTTGGCATCAATGTTGTTTTTTAACTTGTTAAATCTGTTGGTCACAAATGGTGAGGAACCAGATGAATGATGCAGAAGGACCTACTGTGGTAGAAATAGGGTCACAAGCACTGGATAACCAAAAACGTAGTCTCATGGTGTTGGGAGAAGGCATTGTCGCATTCTGGTCCCTGTTCAATTTTACAAACTGTGAAGCACTGCAAAGGGGTGGCAATGCTGGCAAAAAGCCAGTAGTAAAGTGCAAGCCCCATAAAGAGGTCTGTGACAGATTCAGGGAGTGGCCATATCCCAATATCAGGCACTTACTTCATCATGTTATGTAATCTCTTACTAGCAGAGTGTTCCAGTCTCACTGGGAGTGCTAATCTGTTGTGTCTCAGCAGTTCTGTTGGTTAACAGATTTTCATAAGAAAAGAGCTCAGACTTCCCTTGGTAAATTGCCTTTGGCACTCTGGCAGTCGCAAGAGCCTGATGGGGCTTCTGTTCACCTCCTCCAGCTTACTTTCTGTGTAGAAGTGCCAAGTCTTCCCTGATATCTTAGGGTCTACCTGCAGATAGGGATGTGCTATGCCTCTTTGATCTGTAGGCACAGATGTTTGACTTCTCCGAAGAGTTTTTTGATAGATCTTTCCAGCTTAGCTTTGCTCATCCTCCGCTTTGCTTCAATGAATCTGCCTCTTTCTTAAAGAACCAAAATTACATGCTTCTCACATGGTTCTAATTATTTAAATGAAAGTTAATCTTCTTTGTATGCATATAAAGATTTAGAATGGTAATAGAATAGACTCATTTTATCTACTAGTCTGCAGTAACAATTTTATAATATATATATTTTAATGTTTAAAGTAATGATATGCAGCTGTTTCTTTAAAAGCTAATTTACTGAATCACTAAATAGACTTTCTATTTAATACCAAGCAGTGGATAAAGAAAAAATCAAATCAATCCAACTCTTACTAGACAAATGTTAAATTGTTCAATTCTAAAGAAAACAAACCCCTTTAAATATACTGTTCATGCCTTCTTTGTCAGATCAAAGATAAAGAACTTTGGAATGCATTTTGAATCATAATCGATTTTTAAAATACCTATTCAAAGTATTCTGACAATATACAGTAGTATTTCTACCCAAGGAACATACCAAGGTCAATGGAAATTATGTATCAGTCTTCACTTCAAACACTAATACATGTTGTCATAGTGTCATATTCACTGTTGCAATGCTTTTCTCAGTGGAAAAGCTACTCTAAGAGATGAACTCCACAGACAGAGTATTAAGTTTAACTAAATAACTCCAGTCATGGGAAGACATCACTGCCTAAGTGTATCTAAAAAAAATATTTTCATTTTTTAATTTTTAATTTTCTTAATATTTACTTTAAAATTATATATACAGTAGGTCAATTGTTATTTAAGAAAATGGGACATCATTGCAAGGGGATATATTTTTGTAAGACACTGTATTTTTCATGAAGCCTTTAAATTCCTTTAATTTTAAGCCAAAGTCACAATATGATTTAAAAACCTATCCTCCTAAAAATAAAATAGATGGTTTATAGATTTCTATAGAAATGTCCCAATTAATAATGATACAATATCAAGATATACTGTATTATTAACACAACATACTAATATACTACTAATACGTACTAATTATTATACGTTTGTATTAACAAGTCACTTTCCATTCCAAAGTGCATGAAATATATATAGGATGGAAACCCACTCCTTCCACTACTTAAGAATCATACTCAAATGTGTGACAGCAGTCATTCGGTGCCAAAAGCCCCATTACAGAAATCCAAGGAATTGTGTCACCAATTGAATTAAGGGGGAACATTAAGTAGGTTAGATTGTGTCTAAAGCCCAAAGTGGAATTTAGACAAAAGAGGCTAACAAGCCTACTCTTAAAAATAGCGCTAAGGTATTTTTTAATGACAAAGTAGTCAGGACCTCAGTTAAACATTTAATCCAAAGAACAACATTTCCTGTAAAACAATATAATACTCATAACAATATAACATCTAATAGCTCCAATAAGAAAAGTACTCTTTCAACAGATGTAATCAAACTATGTGTGACTTCTGGGACTCCTTAACTATGAATACAGACAAAAAATATTTATTATTTTAAAAAATATAAACAAAAAAGTAATAGACGCAGAGAAAAAACGTGATAACAACAAAATTTCTTGAAAGTCAGTGCACATAAATGACTCATGGCTCTTTGAGTTCAGATAAAGACTCAGAAAACTTTAGACATGTAGACAAAATTAAAAATGTGTAGAATTGTTATCCTTTTGTATAGAAATAATAACGTATTTCACCATAGGTGGATTTCAACATTTCATGCAACTAAAAAAAAAACCCAAAATAATGTCTCTTCTTTCAAAAATGTTTGTCAGTGGTATTAACAGACCGTTTAATCTGCAGCTGTTTGAGCTATCACCCCTGTTTGTATGTCTGATATTTACAGACAGGCCAGCACCTACAGGACAATAAAAATGGACATCTGGTTATTGGCACCTGCTGTGGAATACTTCAGAATCAAGAAAAGATTCTAACTTTGGACTCTTGATATGCATGTGAAATTACACTTAAAAAAACATTTTATTTTTAAACCTGAACAAAAATGAGAAAATAGCTTCTTGCACTTTCTAAATCAAAACATTTAATCATCTATTTTTAGATAATTATGACACAAAGGTAAACAAGAAGAAAAGCACAATGTTTAAATTATTTTGTGTATTTCTATAAGGATGTAGAAATTTCTGAAATTATTCTATAAATATACAGTATATATTGTTGTTGTTGTTGTTGTTGTTGTTAAACCTTCAGCTGAATCTGACCAAATTTAAGAATAGCCTAGTATCAAGACATTGCCTGGTCTACATTATGTTGCATGCCCTCAACAAATTACAAAAAAAATGTTAAAGCTTCTCATACTAGATCTATTTATAGTATTCTGTTAAATTACAATATTATACATCTGAAACGTTTTGTAGTTATTTCAACTTGAAAATGTGTAACAGTGCAGTAAATATTAATTTCAAAATGATAGTGCTTGTTATATTATAACACTTTTATGACATACAGTAGCATACAATTTGAATGAAAAAAGAGTCTGGCTAGAATCCCGCATTCTTTAAATCTACTTTTAATCTGAATGTAGCTTTAAAATGTGCCCATAGTTGATCATGTTCATTACTATGCTGTTTCAGTTCACATTTAAAATAGTCAGCTGTAGAATTTTCAATCTATTTCAATTTGATGTTTCTGTGTACAGTAGATAGAGACATTTGAGCAATTTGAAATGAAATGTGAAGGCTATAGATGATGTTTCACTCAATACTAGATCTATTTTTTACAAATATTAGAATGTACATACATTTTGAGAAAATAGCTCTACAATTCTGTGCCAAGAATTGATCTATGTCCTGCATTTGCACCTCATTGGCAGGAATATTTCCACCTCAGAGTCCATTAGCTGATTTTAGTGTTATTTAAGTGCTTGTCACACTGACATGCCTATATTTATAATATGCAGATAATAACTTTAACAGAATATGAGGGTGTTGTTTAATTCAAAGTGTCTAATCCCTTTGGGAATTATTTGAATTGGGGTTTTATTAGAGACTTATTTGTGTATCAGTATATGTAATTCAAAATGATATATTAGTAGTACTAGCACTAGCAGCTGTAAAACAAGAGGAAGTATTAGTAATATATTATTTTAGCATCGTTAAATATTTTGTGTGGTAAAGTCTGCTGTCAAAATAAATGTTGATTCTAGCCTTTTTAGTTAAGGTTTAACCTCATATTTTACAAAAATAATTTTATATGGTTGTCTACTTCTGGCAATACATTAAGGAATAAAGTAAAATCTATGGATTTAAAAATGCAATTTATAATTTTATGGAAATATGTTACCATTTATAAAATCTGTGTTATTTTATAATATTTAAAATAAAAGTGTGAATATTATAAATTAAAATAGTATTGTGGCAGAAATGTAAAGAAGAATTCTGTATTATTTCCCTTATAATTCTCATAGTCCCAACTGATTTGCAAAGCAGTTTTTAGGAGGTGAGCAATGATGTTAACATATATATATAACTTAGTATGATATCCAAACTATTTGTAAAATGATTTTTTTCAAATACCTAATTTGAGCATTTTAATACCAAATACATGGATTCTTTGAATGCTTTTGCATTTTTTACATTCTTAAGGAAAACACTGATCTCTTAAAAAAAAATATTATTTAGAGTTTGGCTTGAACCTGACTTGAAAGCATTTCACTCCAAATGGAGTAAATGTCAAATAGAAAGTGTAGATTATGCCGGTTCAGGGACGCCAAATATGTAATCATAGTGGCTTTCTGAAGGCACCAGTTCTGTAGGGTTTGGGCATTTACTGAGACAATTATTAATTGTAGCAGTAAATCACAAAGTTGATTCTTTTGATGGCTTTAGAATCCAACCATGCGACATAACTCAAACAACGCGCACACACAGGTACTAATACACGAGGATACATTTATTGATACATAGAATATGCATATAAACCTAACAGATCTTATCGAGAGGGTTATCAGAATACAAAAGATATATATTCAATCAGTTACAAAGAGTTACACATCAAGAGGACATACGTTCAGTATATCATTCATTAAGACCGTTTCGTAAAGTGGACTTGGTTACAACTTCTACATTAGATACTCAAACAAGTACATAACTCTTAGGAATTAAATTGATATCAACTGGTTGGGATAACAATTGAATTCTCGTGCTGTAATGCATTGAAGTTGAATACTCATCCAATCTTTGGGGATTCAGATCTCCTGCGGGCACAAAGGAACAGTTGCAGGCTGTTGCTGTCCAATCCGCGCTCTCTGGCTCGGTGCCAGGCTGTGCTGTGCGGCTTGCGACGGTGCGCTGCTGATGCTCACTGTTGGCTTTAACTAGCAAAGTTTGTGCACAGGAGAAAAGATGACTGTGGGTCCCAGCAAGTCAGGAAGAGGACCAGTTCGTTTATGATGAAGAGCTAGTTCTGAATAGTAATTCAGCTGTCCACAGTTCCGACCTGTTCACGAGGCCTGCTGCTGGTTACTCTCTGGCAACCTCCACCCTAGACTCTTAGAACAAAGGAAAGTTCTGGCACTCGGACACACTGGCCGTTCCGTGGTTGTCCGGGCTGAGTCTCAGGATGGTCAGGAGGCGCGCTGCGAGGATGTCCTGCCCTTGGGAGCCTTCTGCTCCTGGGCCGTCCTGCCCTGGAATTCTCCTTTGAATTCCCTTTAGAACAGTCCACAGAATCCTCTCCAGAATCCCTTCTGAATCTTGTCTGAATCTTGTTGAATCTGAATCCTGTCTGAATCTGAATCTCCCAGGCTCTCTGTGTTGCCTGTTTTTACCTGGAGGAACTTCAGCTCATTGATTGGCTGAAAGTTCCATGGGCATCAGAGTCCCACGTGGGTTACTCGGCCCTACCAGTCCCTGATTGGTTGATCAAGGTGAGATATGAGTCACTTAGTCCTGACACTTAGTAATGCAGTCCAGATGTCCAACTCGCACTCCCTAGACAGATAGGCGCCAATGGGTGACCATTGATCATGATAGCCAGGCTTAGCTAAGTGCATCCCCCTTTGGGAGCTGTCCTTGGACCTTAAATCACCTTGCATGAATGGTTTCTCTGTGGCTGCACCACAGAGATGAACAGAGAAATGAGGCCTAATTTGGGAAAGCTCAGAAACACTTAATTCTGCCTTATTATTAAGCCTCGCCGCTACAAAAGCTTTGGGTGATTCTTTGGTTGTCATTCTTCTCCCATTTGAGAACTGTTTTTATCACCTTCATAATGCTGTCAGTATGAAATCATTATATTTTCCATTGGTCTTGTGTTCTCAGAAAAGGTTTCCATTTCTGATTTGCAGACAAATACTGTATCAGTTTTTTTATTTCATTTTTACACTAAATCTGCTGCCATACATGTTCTTGTGAGCTAAATCAAGTATAGTATCTACAGTACTAACTTCATTCAGCACTGTATAAACTAATAGATTGCAGGGCTGTAGTGTTTTAATTATTTTGACTTATGGGAATGGGAATATTAATTTAATGAACATTTCTCAATGCTAGAATTCATTAATGAAATGGGTATGCATATGCATTATACAAGCAACACCTTTCAGGTTTATGATGTTATTGAGAGCAAGTAGTCTCTATGAATTGTGGGAATGTGAATATTAATGGACTACTTCTAGTAAGTAGAACCATCTAAAGAGACTTCTGATTGAGGAAGGGGGTAAAAGCCAGAATGAGATGGAACCACCTGGCATATTATTTATTTAATTAAATGTGCTTCTTAAAACAAGTGGAAAAGTATAAGGGTAAGGGAATATTGTGAGACTAAATAATTTCTTTCAAAAATACTGAGATTAACCCATTGTGTGTCTGAGCAGCATTTTTAGAACAACAACCTTGAATGTGTAAAAGTGCACTGACAATCAAATTAAATTATGTGATCCAGGGATACAAAATAAACACAATAGTGATTAAACTGTCACCAAACTGGTTTTATAATGGGAGAAATATAATAAATAGTCATATAAATATAAGATATACTATTTTTATTATACTTCTTTCACATATTACATTATCTATTATCTTCAATACTACACTAAGATGTAGTTGCATCTTTTGTTGTTCTTTTTAGTAGTTAAACAGATTCATAATCAACTTATTTAGTTGATTTCAACTCAAAGTGAGCATTTGGATTTATTATGAGATTGCATGACATTGCTTTGGTATTTTGCTATCCTTAATAACAAATGAAAATCAAGCAATCAACATGTTTTCAATATTTAAAATCTAAAGTTGAAATATGTGTGCAATGAACTTCTTAAATATATTGAAACTGTTGTGTTTTCATAGTGCTTCAGAGTATATTAACATTTTCATGGATTTCAGTTTGAAAAACATCGACCGATTAGTCATTAATCTAGCAAATTCACACACGCTTCTGTGGTTTACTGGACACACCTTAGTACAGAGTATAATCCTGTTGTCCATTTAGAAGCTGATAAAGGAATTTCATAGTATTCAAACCATCACAAGACAGACACTATAAAATACAAATAATCTCACACCAGAGACATTTTTTCCAGAAGCCGATTAAACTACCACTATGTCTTTGGACTGTGGGATGAAACTGGAGTATTCAGGGAAAACCTGTGTGATAATTGGGAGAACATACCCTACAAGGTCCATGTACAGTAGATAACAGGCCAGGCATTGAAGGCAGGAAAGCTATCCACTGCACCACCATATAATGAATATAATACCATAAAATAACTGAAATTTTCTGGTATTCCTTATTTTTATGGATATATATCATATATATCATATACATAAATTCAGAACTACAAATCCATAACTGCATAGAGTTTTATTAAATAGAGCTTAATTTCTGTTATTTGATCCATGCAGGTTTTTTTTTCCATTTTATTTCAGAATAAAGTGTATTCAATATGTTACAAACTATGTTCATGTGACCTAAGCATGGCATAGCATAGGATTGAAACCTACTATCATCAAAGTATAAAACAGTAAATATGCATGTGGGTCAAGACTAAAATCCTAACTGGCAAAATTTGACATCATAACCTTTTTCTGTTGATTGTTCAAATAACTCATAATATGTTAGTTAAACAGGACCTGCTTTTTCTAAATCCATGATCTGTGTTTTATCTATATTACCATATAGATGATATTAGTTAATTAGTTTAGTTATAATCTGCAACATAAATTATTTTAACAGAAATATTAATACAGCAAAGCTTATTGACCTAGAATTATATGGTTGTCTTGACTTTATATTTGTAAATGTTTGTGTAACAACTCCAGCCCTCAGTTGCTTGCAACTCTGCCTTAAGTAACTCACACCCAGCCATGTCAAATGATTTTTGTCACTCCATATTTATGTTTAGACCCCCTTTCTGGACCCTTCCTCTTATAAATTTCACTACAGTAAGCTTTGGTGTTTACGTTCAGCTTATTCTTTAGTTCCTAGTTCCCTTTTCTTTTTACTACCCTTCTCATGGCATTTGGGCAGGAATGTTTCTTTATACCAAATCCTGGTGTTATTGATACAGTAGCTGCTGGACTACATACAGATGCAGCCATTCAAAATGTGCGGGCGATACCGCATTATTTTCTGGTATGCTGTACGCAGTCTACCGCGAGTTACCGGTAAATACCGCTAGTTACCGTAAATTCTCCTATAATACGACAAGCAAAATAATAGTATCCGGAATATCCGCAAGGCGGAGCTAATAAAGCTCAACCTCTCATGTTTTAGCTGTGGCCATCAAAGTCTTTAACGAAGATATTACTAATAGTATTAATAATGAATGACCTTGGACAAGCTGTAAGTGTAAACCCAAAGTATTGCCCTGGTCCACATTCTTTTTTTCATTGTTTTTGTAAAAGTAACACCACAGCATTTCGCAATCACACATTTGTTTCCAATCATGCAAAGTACAGTAATTTTTGAGAATCGATTCACCATGCCTTTCACATGCTCATAAAAGAGATTGATTTAGGAACATAAACATATTACCGTATGAAAACTGTACTGTATACAGTATGTATATGTATATTTAATGTCTTAACTGTGCCCGTTTAAGTATTGAATATGCATATCTAATTTTACCACTGAAAGGAAATATTAGTAGCTGAGCATAAAAAGAATAGGAGCATACTGCAACGCATGTGAAGGCCATAAACAATATAAATTTTGGAACATAAAACATAAACATACAGTATATGGCTGGTTTCGGTACTTTAAAGAAAAAATACACACCAGTATTCCATTTCTCCCTAAACATTTTAAGCATCGAAGTCTTTAACTAACGAGATACCGGAGTCAACAAGCATACTTTTAGAATTTGATTAAAAGGGAATATAATATGGAATCGTGTATCTAAAGAAATTAATAACGATATAATTATATTCATGTACTGCAACACAAGAATAGTACACGCTGTACATTGTCTGTCGATAATGTTTCTGTAGTGCTTTTTCAGCACTCTGCATGTGACCTTGCCGGTGGCGCTGTGGGTTAGGTTCCTGACTCCCATGGCACACGATCTGTGATCGAATCCCACTGGAACTATGACTCTTTTTTTAACAAACATTTCTTTGAAATGTTTCCCTTGGTCAGAGATTAAATAAAACCTCACTCGCACCAAACAAATTTATATTTCTAAATATCACATTATCGGATTTAAGTCTTTTTAATAACAGTGAATAGTCACCTATGTGTTACAAAATAAACATTTATATTGATTTGAATCGCGTTTTGATTTAAATCGTTAACGCATGTTTAAATATATGTGTTTAAAGGCGATATATAAAAGCGCTGATTCTTATGGAATGTGTTCCGCTGGGGATTCAAAAAATTATTTTTTTTAATCGCGTATCTAAGGAAAATAGCAGTATAACTTTGTTCATGCACATCATTATACAGTATCTCATTTTGTATTTCTATAAAAAAAATTGTTTGCCCAGCCACTATTGTTGTTATTGTTTTTATCCTGTAAAGCGCTTTGAGGAGCACAGCTTTCTCACCACTTAGATTACTTTTTGACATCATCCTTACACAAAGCAGAAACTTTTTGTATTTTTTGGTGACATACAAGTGGAAAGATTACAGATTTTAATAATTTTTTTCTGAACCAGGGAAAATCTGATCATTTTTCTCTATAACAATAATAAAAAACTTTATTTTACATATCACCTTTAAAAATGGCATCTCAAAACAATACAGTAGATGTAAACCACAGATTACAAAGTAAATACCCAGACAAATTATTTTAATAAAATGCTTTCATTCATTCATTCAACAGAGAGAGAGCATAAAACCTGGGTGTAACAGCTGGTCCTTTTTCTGATCGCTTGCTCTCTGGATAAACGTCTCGCCTGTCCTGTTTTTTGTTTTCCTAATTTGCCGATTATGCCTGCTGCGATCCACTCCTACCCTCACACCTAAAGAAGACTCTTTTAAATTTCTTTGCGCATCCTTAAGGAGATATCACATAAAGGTGATATGTAAAATAATGTTTTTTTTATTATTGTTATAGAGAAACATGATCAGATTTTCCCTGGTTCAAAAAAAAAGATCTAAAGTATACTAGTTAAGAAAAATAAATCTAAACGGGGAGAAAGCTATGCTGAAAGTTTATTAAGATACTTAGAAGACAAAGATATCAATTAATTTTAGTTAAAATTTTATATATCACCTTTAAAAGTGGAATCCCAAAGCAAAGTAAATACCCGACACTGATTGTACCCATCTGTCATGCTAATAAAACACCTTGAATTGAATTGAATTGAAGGAGAGAGGGGGGAGGGCGAGCGAGATAACCAGGATGTAAGGCAAATAAGATACACTCCACAGAGATTCATTACAGCGACATATGAAACGTTTGCACATATAGTTAACTTATTACTTGGTTTTCAAAGTGCAATGAAATACAATATTGTTATTGTTGCTGTCCTTGTTGTTTTTATCCTGTAAAGCGTTTTGAGAAGCCACCTTTAAAGGCGATATATACTGTAAAAGCACTGATTCTTATGGAATGTGTTCTGCCGGGGATTCAACATTTTTTTTATTTTTTATTTTAATCACGTATCTAAGGAAATCTCAGTATAACTTTGTTCATGCACAAACAGTGTCATGTTACATTATTAATTTGGGTGTCTTCTCTTGCCAGAAAACTCTAAATTGCATTTTGAGTGCGGTTTTTGACTTTGAAACTGTGACACTTTAAACTGCGACACTTATCATTCAACCAGAGCTCGAAATATCACAAGGACCCTCAAGAGCACAGCAAAGACTATATTAAAAGAATCGCATATCTAAAGAAATTAATAAGATATAATTATATTGTATTTTACACCTACAGTAGTTCACTGCTTTAAATACATCGAATTAAGAAAATAAGGTGTAGCACTTTAGATCTTTTTTTCTGAACCAGGGAAAATCTGATCATGTTTCTCTATAACAATAATAAAAAACTTTATTTTACATATCACCTTTAAAAGTGGCATCTCAAAGCAATACAGTAGATGGAAAAACAGTTAAAAGGGACCAAAGTAAATACCAGACAAACGCAAACGCGTTTTTAATAAAATGCTTTTATTCATTCAGCAGAGAGTGAGAGGGACATCCAGCAGAGAGAGACACACACACTGGTTTCCATTGACAAAAGTAATTGTTGTTTTTCAATTCCTCTTGTCTAACAGGAATGTTTTGTTTGTGGACAGACTGTTAGACTAGAGGAAAAGAGCGCCTCCTTCTACGAAGCATTTCATTGATCCGATCACAAATTCTTTTCCAGTTGCACGAAGTAAGGGTTGAGAATCTCTGATTCACCATGCTACTAATGGTTTCCCGGAGATTGCAAGGCAAGGCACTTTTGCCTCTGGACCCATCGGAATTTACAGATGTGGTCCACACCCAGTAAATTTCAAAAGTCACAAGATTTCGAAACATGAGGGCGGCGTAGTGGTTGGCTCTTGCTTTCCCGTCTATGCCAATGCACTGCAAGTACAACCCCCCCTCCATCTCTTGAGTGATGGGTAACAGTTGGATATCTGGGAGAATTTTTCGTCCCACTGGCGTCTGTGAATTCCTCTCTGTAAACGGTGCTTCCTGGGGGGAGATAGATGGCGGGGACAGCATCAACAAATTCCTGCATGGTGGTGAGCAGAGAGGCCGGGATGGATTGTCCTGAGGCGGTGTGTGCTCTGCGGGGGGCAGAGCTTCCGCCAGGCATTGCAACCTGCGTGGCGGGAGAGGCACTTTTCGGGAGACAGCTGCTCAACTGTTTGACTGCTGGAACATACTGTCTCCTTCCTCTGCATTTTCAGGAGTGTCTCTAGCCTCCCAATCCTCCCCAGTAATGCGTCGTACTGCTCCCGCTGCTGCCGAAAAGTCTCCACAGAGGTGCTGCTTCTACAGGTTGGCACCCTGGCCAGTGGCCGAGAGCAGAGACCCACGGCCTGTGGCAAAATAACATAATTCATGTAAGAAATAAAGTCACACAGTAGTATTCATCAGTCACGGAACAGACGTCAAAATAAACTTTTCTTCTTTTCTGTCTTACCGCTTTCTTCTTTACTGTTCTGGTGGTAGATTTCGAAGATCGTTTCACCCGTACCGTTTTTTCTTGAAGAACAGGCTACGAAGAAATAATTATAATTGAATTTAAAAATCAAAACGGCAATAATACCTTGTAATATGCGCTGTAATCGCATATTTCAGATGAAGTCTGCTGTATTTGCTTACCCTTTGCTCTTTGGAAGCTGGGGCGGCAGAAGCACCCCGTCTCTTCCCGAAAAAGGTCTTGGTCTCCATACTGTACTGTGGTCGTTGTAGTGCAGGTTCGCTGTTTTTTTTGTGATGGGAGCTCACCCAATCCCTTGGTATATTTATGCTATATTCACATGTACGGTGTAAAAAAACCGGCTCAGGGACGCCAAATATGTCATCATAGTGGCTCTCTGAAGGCACCAGTTCTGTAGGGTTTGGGCATTTACTGAGACAATTATTAATTGTAGCAGTAAATCACAAAGTTGATTCTTTTGATGGCTTTAGAATCCAACCATGCGACATAACTCAAACAACGCACACACACAGGTACTTATACACGAGGATACATTTATTAATACATAGAATATGCATATAAACCTAACAGATCTTATTGAGAGGGTTATCAGAATACAAAAGGTATATTCGGTCAGTTACAAAGATGTACACATAACAGGAGGACATACGTTTAGTATATTTTTCATTAAGACCGTTTCATAAATGAACTTGGTTATAACTTCTACATTAGATACTCAAAACAAGTACATAACTCTTAGGAATTAAATTGATATCAACTGGTTGGGATAACAATTGAATTCTCGAGCTGTAATGCATTGAAGCTGAATACTCTTCCAATTTCTGGGGATTCAGATCTCCTGCGGGCACAAAGAAACAGTTGCAGGCTTGTTGCTGTCCAATCCGCGCTCTCTGGCTCGGTGCCAGGGTGTGCTGTGCGGCTTGCGACGGTGCGCTACTGATGCTCACTGACCGGATAGTTAGTGATGACTTTAACTAGCACAGTTTGTGCACAGGAGAAAAGATGACTGTGGGTCCCAGCAAGTCAGGAAGAGGACCTGTTCGTTCCTAATGAAGAGCTAGTTCTGAATAGTGATTCAGCTGTCCACAGTTCCGACCTGTTCACGAGGCCTGCTGCTGGTTACTCTCTGGCAACCTCCACTCTAGACACTTAGAACAAAGGAAAGTTCTGGCACTCGGACACACTGGCCGTTCCGTGGTTGTCCGGGCTGAGTCTCAGGATGGTCAGGAGGCGCGCTGTGAGAATGTCCTGCCCTTGGGAGCCTTCTGCTCCTGGGCCGTCCTGCCCTGGAATTCTACTCTGAATTCCCTTTAGAACAGTCCACAGAATTCTCCTGAATCCTTTCTGAATCTTACTGAATCTGAATCTCTTAGGCTCTCTGTGTTGCCTGTTTTTACCTGGAGGAACTTCAGCTCATTCATTGGCTGGAAGTTCCATGGGCATCAGAGTCCCACGTGGGTTACTCGGCCCTACCAGTCCCTGATTGGTTGATCAAGGTGAGATAGGAGTCACTTACTCCTGACACTTAGGAATGCAGTCCAGATGTCCAACTGGCACTCCCTAGACAAATAGGCGCCAATGGGTGACCATTGATCATGATAGCCAGGCTTAGCTAAGTGCATCCCCCTTTGGGAGCTGTCCTTATCAAACCTTAAATCACCCTGCATGAATAGTCTCTCTGTGGCTGCACCACAGAGATGAACAGAGAAATGGGGCCTCTTTTGGGAAGCTCAGAAACACTTAATTCTGCCTTATTAATAAGCCTCGCCGCTACAACGGCTAGAATGTGTTCATTGTCTTCCAATGAAAGGTGGGTGCCTTTTGCCGAAGTCGGGAGACATTAGAGGCTTGCCAGACCTGGACTGTTAAACCAACACATTAGCATGTGGGCGCCGACAGTCAATCTGGACAAGACCAGAGTTATGGTTTTCCAGAAAAAAAGCCAGACCTCAGGGAAACAGGTACAAATTCACACTTAACAACACATTAACACCTAACAACGGGAGCAGGGACGAATTAGGCCAATACCCGCTATTGTTAAACATACAGAAAAGAATATTAAAGTATTGAAGTATTGGCTTTAGTATTAGCCATACAGAACATTAAAGTGCCCCTTTTCCATTCAGCGGGTGCCTGAGCTGCTGGGTCCTATCTTCTGACAGTCGCCGTTGTGAATGTCTGTAGAGTGTATCTTATTTTTAGTACTATATTTTTGTATTATATTCCCTATTAATCAAACTCTAAGAGTATGTATCGGCTTGTCCCCTCCTCCCGCCCCTCTCTGTGTACAGTAGAGCCTCCTGTCCAGCCAGCACATGTCCACAGACATTCACAACAGCTACATATCATAAAACGTTTGCACATATAGTTAAATTATTAGTTGTTTTTCAGGAAGTTAAAAAAACACTTGAATTACTTATCCAGTCTCTGGAAATAAAGTTATTTTTCAAGCAATGCAACAAACGTCGGGCAATGTGTTTTTTTTAATCCAACATTGACAGCTACATCTTAAATCTTGTCAGTCAGCTCTTTTTTCTCTATTTGAATTGTGGCTTACACATAGCACGACTTTAAAAGCTAGAAAGACAGGTTTCGATTCACCTTAGCTGGGGAGCCTTGTTAACAAAAAAACAGACAATACACAGGGAGAGGGAGGTCAAGCGAGAGAGAGAGTTTTTTACCCTCTGTCTAAAAATCCAAATAACCCGGTGCAGAGACTCTGGGGGGATCATTGCGTGGTACGGAGCGGTCAATTCTTATGGAATGTGTTTTCTTGCTTCTTTTTTTCAGCATGGAATAAACCTGTTACTTGATTCATATGGATGCCCGGTTCCGCCGGGGATTCAAAACATTTTTTTTAATCGGGTATCAAAGGGAATAGCAGTATAACCCTATTCATGCACAAACAGTGGCATGTTACATTATTGATTTGGGTGTCTCCTCTTGCCAGAAAGCTCTAAATTGCATTTTGAGCGCGGTTTTTGACGTTTTTTAAATTGCATTTTGAGCACGGACAGCACATACAAGGGTTAATTGCACAATGAACTGCACCAAGAAATTTAAAATAGTCTTCTTTAGGTGTGAGGGTAGGAGTGGACCGCAGCAGGCATAATCAGTAAACCAGGAAAACAAAGAACAGGACAGGTGAGATGTGTATCCAGAAAGCAAGTGACCAGAAAAAGGAAATGGTGTTATGCCCAGGTTTTCGATCCAATTGTTTTAACTTGCTAATGCATCAGACACATTTCCTGGCGTATTGTGTTTTAAATAAAATAGGAGTGTCTTTCCCTGGTATTAGCTCATCGGTAGGGTTTAAGTTTTATCTGTACCATACCATACAGTATATAGGTACAGAATTCAAGCTACACCACTGTATCGCTTTGGTAAGGAGACGGACAATGGCCAAAATCACAAAGACTCTCTCACACCAAATAATGAAGATGAAAAGAAAAGGGAAGTCAACACAGGACATTGTACAGCAGTTGGCTTCGATGGACATCTTCGTTTCTGAAAGCACAGTGAGACGGCATTATAAAGGGGAGAGGAGGCAAAGAGAATCTAAACCGAGGACGATTCAAAGGTAAATAAATGTCTTTTCTTGCATGTAAATACAACTACGCCCATTATTTTTAAAACTAACTGTTGTCTCTTTTTTTTAAGTCCTATTGTGTGAGCTATCGACAAACTGACTGATGAAAATGATGAGCTACCGGCTATGCAAGTCCAAAGACGGCTATGGGCTGACCTCGGTGCGAACATTAGCCCGACATCGATAAGAAGAGAACGCAGGAGGCTTGGATGGAGATACAGAAAAACCAACACATGCCCCATGATAAGGCTAAAAAACAAAGAGGAAAGACTCAAGCAAGCGCTCCAATGGATTGAACAGGGGGAGGCATTTCAGGATGTACTTTTCACCGACGAACAGTGGCTCTGGAACAGTTTTCAACAAAGGCATTTTGCAAAAAGGGGAGATATGTGGACAAGCCAAAGCCCAAACATCCACCAGAAGAGGCCCGGGACCACTTCTTATTTTCGAAGGAATTATGGACCGTGCATTCTTCGAGGAAGTCGTGGTCACACAGCATGCCGCCCCATATATCAGGGAGCAGTTTGGATCAAGGCACCGTCTCTTTCAAGACAACGATCCAAAGCACACAGCAGCAAGGGCGAGGCTTATAGCAGAAGGAGTGAACTTGGTGAAAACTCCAGCCGAATCCCCAGATCTAAATCCGATAGAGATGGTTTGGCATTCGTTGAAAGACTACGTTCAGAAAACTGCTAAGCCCGTCACAAAGCAGGAACTGATCGATGCGATCTATAAATTCTGGGAGGAAGAACTGACTGAACAAAATTGTAACAATTTTATTAACAGACTGTTTTGTGTTTTCCTAGGATTGTTGAGCGGGGCCGGGGACATTCGGGAATGTGAGTCTGAGAAAGACAGTCTCACGTTTGTGGACAGTCTGTCCACAAACAAAACATGTAAAAAAAATGTAAAAAAAAATTATTTTTGTCAATGAAAACCGGTGTGTGTGTCTCTCTCTCTGCTGGATGTCTCCCTCTCTCTCTGCTGAATGAATAAAAGCATTTTATTAAAAACGCGTTTGCGTTTGTCTGGTATTTACTTTGGTCCCTTTTAACTGTCTTTCCATCTACTGTATTGCTTTGAGATGCAACTTTTAAAGGTGATATGTAATATAAAGTTTTTTATTATTGTTATAGAGAAACATAATCAGATTTTCCCTGGTTCAGATCTAAAGATCTAAAGTGCCACACCTAACTTTCTTAATTTGATGTATTTAAAGCAGTGAACTACTGTAGGTGTAACATATCATTCAGAAATACAATCAAGAATAGTTTTGTGGTGTTTGTTTAGATGAAACGTTCCTAAAACGTATAATGTAACAAATTTAAAGACGATTAAAATATGTAATCTTTCCACTTGTACTGTCATCGGAAAATACAGGACGTTTCTGCTTTGTGTAAGGATGGTATCAAAACGTAATCTTAAGTGGTGAGAAAGCTGTGCTCAATGTATTTAAGGGACTTAAAAGTAAAAGGAGATGCTTCATATTGCTTGACTAATTTTAAAAACTAAGTTATAAATGCAGACGCTCCCTCAGTGCCGCGCCAGGTGTAAATATCAAAATATACATTCGTCCCGGGAAGAGGCCGAAGAGCGCCCGGCTGGGGTGTGCGGGGAAGAGCAGGACAGGAGTGAAAGTGGTCAGGGCGGGATTTAGGAAGGCGTACAGTGTGGGCAGGTATAGATTACACTTTTCTAAAACATATTTGAAAAATAAAAACGATTACAATCTAATCCTTCCACGTTTGATCCCAAAATCCCAAGAAAAATAAATCTAAACGGGTAGAAAGCTATGCTGAAAGTTTATTAAGATACTTAGAAGACAAAGATACTGGATCAATTTATGTTGCATTAGTCTGATTATGATAAAAAAAACCACATATAATTAAACACGTGCTTGCGATTTAAATCAAAACACGATTTAAATCAATATAAATGTTTATTTTGTAACGCATACTGTCCAGCCTCCATTTCTCTATAAAAATTTACTCTATTACAAATTTAGAATTTGTTGATAATAGAAATGTTAGGTTCTCTAAAGCTTTGTGATAGCTGACCCACCCAGGCAGCAAAAGATCAGCTGCACTGGTAAGATGCGACACCGAAGATATGATTAATAACCTTTTAAATCTGAAGGGAGATCTGAAGGAATCCCCCCCCCACACACACACAATAGAAGCAGGAAGCAGAAGCAGGGACCGTTGTCAGAAGGGAAGAAGGTGACTATTCATTGTTATCAAAAATGACTTAGAATAGATCATGTTGTGATATTTTGAAATATAAAAGTCAATTGATTGTCCATAATATTGCTATTCTATTTTTTCGAAGAAATGTTTGTTAAAAGAAGAGTCTAGCACCAGCTGGATTTGAACACACAACCTGTGAGTTGGTAATCAGGTACGTAGACCAGTGGGCTACAAGGGAAGTCGCATGAAGAGAGAGGCGAAACAGCACTACACAGCCCTGTCGCAGTACACGAATATAATCATATCGTTATTAATTTCTTTAGATACGCGATTCCATATTATATTAGCAGAAAAGCTTAAAACTACCACTTTTTCACACGCTATTTCACATGTTAGTTAAATACTTCAATGCTTAAAATGTTTAGGGAGAAATGGAATACCGGTGTGTATTTTTCCTTTAAAGTACCGATTCCTGGAATCTGACTGGCTGACACCCTTCTGAAGTGGTTCCATAATATCTGGTATACGGAAAAGAAAGCATTGATAAAAAAGCCTGGATTCTCATGTATCTGATACAAGTATCTTTTAATACAGTCTTTGCTGTGCTCTTGAGGATCCTTGTGATATTTTGAGCTCTAGTTGAATGATGTGTCGCATTTTAAATCATTTTCGTAGTTAGAAATTATGAAACGCCCTGTCAAAAGCGAGGGAGTTTTTATGCCCGTTGAAGTAAAACAAAATGGCTGACAAAGTAGGGCTTGGACAGATTCCAAGTGCTTATACCAGTGTGCTAAAGAAATTATACTTTGAGTATACAGCTAGTCCAAACTCATTCATTATTAATACTATTAGTAATATCTTCTGTAAAGGCTTTGATGCATAAATATTTCTGATAAAGGTAGGTTGTGTCATTTTGTCCAACTGAGCAATCTTGCTTTCATAAAATATACCAACATTTTAATGACTGATGATTAACATGCTGTAATACACAGTTCAAATTTAAAAGCTCAAATGCTGTACGTGAGAGGTTAAGCTCCCCCTGGCGGTTTTACAAGGTGATGGGGAATACTTTCCGGCATGACGTCAAATGACGCGATTAACCGCGTGATACTGCGTGATACCGCGACACGGCCACCTGGGTATGCCGCGAAATACCCCACCCATTTTGAATGGCTGCATCTGTATAAGCTCCAACTTGAATTTAAAATAGAAAAAAATAAAATACACCTTCTAGAAATATGATAAATATGTGACAAATAGCAAAATCATTAGGATTAGTTTTTGAGGTACATAACAGGAATTTCTATCACTTGTAACAATGTGCTTGTTTTTATACATCATTAAAGTAGGGGAAATGGGATATAAATATGTCCTCTTATTCCTTTTAATATTAAAATGTTAGTAATTCATAGTGACCTAGTGGTTAGCATTGCTGCCTCAGGTCCTGGGGCCCTGGATTCAATTCCAGACCTGAGAGGAGTTTCGTATGGTATCTGAGTGGAGTTTGCATGGTCTCCCAAAGTTTGTATGGGTTTTTGCTGGGTGATTTGGTTTCCTCCCACTGCCCAAAGACATACTGATAGGCTAATTGGCTTTTGGGAAAATTGGTCTTGTGTGTGTGTGCCCTGTGATTGACTGGTATCCCATCCTATCTGTCATTTTTTGCTCTCATTTTTTCTTGCTTTGCCTCCTCAGCGACCTTATATTGGATGAAACAGTTAGAAAATGTTATGTATTTTAATAACATAAATAACAAAATGCACTGTACAGATGCAGCCATTCAAAATGGGTGAGGTATTTCGCGGCATACCCCGGTGGGCGTGTCACAGTTTCACGCAGTATCACGCGGTATCACGTGTGTCACGTGACTAACAATCCGGCGTCGCCTTGTAAAACTGCCAGGGGGAGCTTAACCTCTCATGTACAGCATTTGAGCCTTTAATTTTGAACTGTGTATTACAGCATGTTAATCATCAGTCATTAAAATGTTGGTATATATTATGAAAGCAAGATTGCTCAGTTGGACAGAAGTACACAACCTACCTTTATCAGAAATATTTATGCATCAAAGCCTTTACTGAAGATATTACTAATAGTATTAATAATGGATGACTTTGGACAAGCTGTATACTCAAAGTAGAATTTCTTTAGCACATTTGTACAAGCACTTGGAATCTGTCCAAGCCATACTTTGACAGGCATTTTGTTTTACTTCAACGGGGCATAAAAACTTCCTTGCTTTTAACAGGGCGTTTCATAATTTCTAGCTACGAAAATGATTTAAAATGCGACACCTATCATTCAACTAGAGCTTAAAATATCACAAGGAAAAATACACACCGGTATTCAATTTCTCCCTAAACATTGTAAGCTTCGAAGTCTTTAACTAACGTGAAACCGGAGTCAACAAGCATACTTTTAGAATTTGATTAAAAGGGAATATAATATGGAATCGCGTATCTAAAGAATTTAATAACGGTATGATTATATCCGTGTACTGCGGCAGAGCTATGTAGGGCTGTTTCGCCTGCCTGATCATGCGAGCTGTCTTGTAGCCTACTGGTTTAGGTGCGTGACTACCAGCTGGCAGGTTGGGTGTTCAAATCCAGCTTGTGCTGTACTTTTCATTTTTATTTATTTATTTTTTAATCGCGTAACATAAACATATTACCGTATGCAAACTGTACTGTATACAGTATGTATATGTATATTTAATGTCTTAACTGTGCCCGTTTAATTGAATTAAGGGAGGAAGGTTTGGTTTTGCATAAGGGGTGGGATTATGATAATTGGAGGACTTTGCGAGTGTAAAATGGTTTGATTATTTGATTTTGTATTGTGGTTGTTATCTATCTTTTTGGTTGGTATTATGTTTATATGGTTGTTTTTGTTGGTTGGTTGTTATTATGGTTATTAATAATACGATCTATAGTTGAAATCTGAGCCTAAATAAAAAGAAAAAGCAAGTGATTAGGTTTATGAGCAATCTAATTACTTATTCGTTTAAAACGCTATATAAAATAAAGTTTATTATTAATTTGCTGGACAGAGCGGTGAACATTATTATGCATAAGACAAAGATAACGATCCTGATCAGTTTAGAAATCTGTGTACGCTGTAAGGTTTTTACTTCTTAAACTTTTAAAATACACGTTTTGAATTGAAAGAAATCCTCTTCCTGGTATAGCACACCAGCACGTCTTTTTTCTCCAATCAGAGGGGTGTTAGATGGTGTCAGCCAATCACCATTCTGCGTTGGGTAGCAACGGGTGACTGTTCTCAGGCGGAAGATGTAAGCAGCTTAATGTTCGTGTTAAATATTTTTTTTAAATTCAATCAAACGGGCACAGTTAAGACATTAAATATACATATACATACTGTATACAGTACAGTTTGCATACGGTAATATGTTTATGTTACGCGATTAAAAAATAAATAAATGAAAAGTCCAGCACTAGCTGGATTCGAACACACAACCTGCCAGTTGGTAGTCACGCACCTAAACCAGTAGGCTACAAGACAGCTCGCATGATCAGGCAGGCGAAACAGCCCTACATAGCTCTGCCGCAGTACACGGATATAATCATACCGTTATTAAATTCTTTAGATACGCGATTCCATATTATATTCCCTTTTAATCAAATTCTAAAAGTATGCTTGTTGACTCCGGTATCACGTTAGTTAAAGACTTCGAAGCTTACAATGTTTAGGGAGAAATGGAATACTGGTGCGTATTTTTTTCTTTAAAGTACCAAGACCAGCCATATACTGTATGTTTACGTTCAAAAATTAATATCGTTTATGGCCTTCACACGCGTTACAGTATGCTCCTATTCTTTTTATGCTCAGCTGCTAAGATTTCCCTTCAGTGGTAAAATTCAATATCTACAACGGGCACAGTAAAGACGTTTACAGTACAGTAAGTCTTTCTACGACAGACCAACGGACCACGAGTGCCCCTGTCGGTCAACCAATCACGCACCGCGGTATCGCGTGTCATCTTACCTGCGGTATCTGTACTGCGGTGTCTGTACAGCGCACTTTGAATGGCTGCATCTGTATATTTTTTAAATATACTTTTAAATATTGTATATTTTTTAATATTGAAGCTGTAAGATGTATTGCTACTGTATGTATTGTATTAAGTTATCATTTCAACCATTTTCAGTTTTCATTACTGTTTAATCTTTAAAAGAAATATTTTATTTATTTATGATATAATTCATTTTGTAGTTCATTCTGCATTTAATACAGCAGTAGAGGACTAACAATGATCATAAAATATTTATATTATATTTTAATTAGCACAAACATTTGTTTGAGAACTAATTGTTGGATCAGATTTAAGGTGTGATAAGGGAACAGAAGGCAAAGAAACATCAATTGATTTTAATTATATTATATGCTTTATATGAATTTTAGTCTTTTTAACGTGTCATATTAAACTTCAAATTAACAAAATAACCTAGGAAGTTAATTAGAATAATAAAGATGCAGCATGCAGACACAATAAAAAAATAATTTGATTACACTTTCAACAATACAATAGATAACCAGCATAACATCCTAAGCCCCTTACTGTCACTTTATTATTTGCAGCTTTTTTAAATTTAATCACAGTGCATTTAACATGGAGTTCTCTCTCTCCTATTCCCTTTATGTAGCATAGCTAGTTGGATAATTAGTTAGACAATTAAGAATTCTTTAAAACCCCTGTGACACATTTAGGGGACAGCAATGCATGGATCAGTGCAACACATAGAATGATGGGCAAGAGGAGGAGTTTGAAAGTACCTGGTAACAAGGTTTAAGTTTGTAGTCAAACATAACAGGAAAGCAAAACAAAAAAATGTCTGAAAAGAAAAGGTCTCATTCTCATTCTCCTATTTCTACACTTATTGTAGATTGTCTGTCACTTGTGTGTATGTAGAAGAAACAAATGGAGCATGATATGAATTGTATGTTTAGTTTCAAAATTGTATAAATGCATAATCACTGATTTAATAATAATTAATTCCTTATTTACTCATGATTGTGTCGCCAAGCATAACTAAAACTCCATCATTAAGTTTGCTGACGATACAACAGTCTTCGGCCTGATTACATATGGTGAGGAGTCTGCATGCAGGGAGGAGGTTGAAACCCTGGCAGCATGGTGCCAGGAGAACAACCTCTCTCTGAACATCGGTAAGACTAAGGAGATGATTGTGGACTGTAAAAACACCAGGGAGGAGATTACATACCTATCTACATCAGTGGGTCTGCAGTGGAGAGGGTCAGCAGTTTTAAGTTTCTGGGAGTTAACATCTCAGAGGACCTGGACCCACCACACCAACACCATGGTCAAAACAGCTAGGCAGCGCCTATTCTTTCTCCATAGGCTAAAGAGGTTTGGCATGCCATCACATATCCAAGTTAACTTCTACAGGTGCACTATTGAGAGCATCCTGACTGGTTGCGGAACTGCTCCGCCCAAGATCGCAAAGTATTGCAGAGGGTGATGAAGTCAGCACAGCTCATTACCGGCTGTGAGCTACCAAACATCCAGGATATCTACTCAGCTAGATGTCTGAAGAAGGCCAGGTCCATTTTCAAGGACCCCAGTCATCCCAGTCACAAATTGTTTCCCCTCCTACCGTCCGGTAAACGGTACCAAAGCATTCGGTCCAAACCCAACAGACTACGGAACAGCTTCTACCTCAAGGCAATAAGACTGCTAAATAGCCAACCTGCAGCTCCTTTAGCAAATCAATCTGTAATTGCTATAGGGACACACAGTTTTCACTGTATTCAGCATAACCGCACTACTTGTATATATTGCATACACCATGGACACATAGCAGCTCTACTCATATTGAGTTTTATTCCGTTTCTATTACATCTATTATTAAGTAACCTTATTTTCATAACCTCCATTTTGTGATTTTTGTGATTTTTGTGATTCTTGTGATTTTTGTGAGCTCGCAGAAAAGACTTTTCATTGTCAGCAACTACTGCTGCACACTGTATTGTTGTGCATTTGATAAATAAACTTTGATTTGATTTGATTTAATGAAATTAGAAACTAATCTAATGTATAGATAATTAAGAATACCTGAAGATTTGACAATCTTAAGAATGTTATTCGATTACTATATTTATTGGAAACTGAGGAGATTTACATCTTATGACATCTAAAGTACAAGTAGTTTTCACAGTTTTCCATGTTGCATAAAGTCAACTATGAATTTAAGAAGATGTTGACAAAATGATGGAGCCTTGACTGAATAACCCTTAGAAGCTGAGTTATAATACCTATGTAGGACCCATCAGAATGATGTATTATATACTGTATTTTTCAAACCACTCGGTAAATCACATAATGTAGATCCATGAAATAGGTGGAATCCACCAGTCATTATTAAGACATGTTGCAAATAGCTGTTACTTTATCTCTTCTGGCTGATCACTTAGTTTTGGATGTTTCTGGTGCCTTTTCTCTTTTTACCATAAAAAAACTCAGATTAGATTTTTTTTTAATCATAAGAAACCAACTATTGCTTTGTTACATCAAGGTTTAGTTTACACTTTAAATCCCTATGTCACTGATCATAATGTTCTTGTCCACAAAAATAACTGATGACTGCTAATTAACAAGCTGCACAAGCCTTAAAAAGCAATTCATAATTGTGGAATAGTATTCAATAATTTGTGAATTATTGACATCAGTATGCAAACTACTGTAGAATATGACTAATTTGTCTTAATTTCATGAAAGTAATGAGTAAATGTTTTAGTAAACTAGTAAACTATGCACATAAACCCCAAATTCTAGCAGAGTTTAGGAGGTAACTCACCGGAGAGACTTAAAGAGAGACTTAAAACTAAGTCAGGGGTAAGTCTATCAAGACAACACCAGTACAACTTGGACAATTCCAAAAGGTCAGAAATGAAAAGTGTGGAAAGGTGTGGAATTGAAAGAAACTGATTTTTTTCAAGTGATCTCATCTAGGCGAATGTTGCTCAAACAGCAATAGTGATATTTAATTTGAATTGAAACATAATGAAACTACTTGTCAATAGATTATTTCTAGCAATAATTTTTGGTTAATGTTGAAACCCTATGCATTCATATGATCATTTGCATAGTTTACTAGTTTACTAAAACATTTACTCAGTTACAAAGGGTAACTGAAAACTGAATTTAAGGACATCTTAAAGAGGTTCACATTTTTAGTCCGTGTATCAACTGAGAATTACTTTAATGAAATGAAGACAAATTAGTAATATTCTAGTTTGCATAATGATGTCAATAATTAAAAAAATAGTTGATACTATTCCACATTTATGGATTGTTCTTGTAAGACATGTGCATCTTGTTAATTAGCAGTCAACAGTTAAAGGTTTTGATGATCCCATCAGATATTATTGTGATTAAAATTCCAGCAATAAATACTTTAAAACCAGCTACTCAGTATGAGGTGTTTAGCCAGCAGATTTGATTAACAAAACCAGCTGTGTGGAGAATGGTCATCATTTATCACTGACTCAGTTAGCAAGCTGTGAATTTGGCCTAACCATGACAATAATAAAAAGAACAAAGAATGGCAAAAAGCAGATGATAACTGTGACAAGTATGAGCTTTAAGTAAGCTGTTGCAGAATTGCTTCATTAACTATATTTACTAACACATTTGTTAGATTTAAATGTACCTTTGCTTTAAGACAATAATCAATTTTGTGCAACCTTTTGGCCCAAATTATTTTATATATACAAAATGCAGAATTTATGAAATCCAAATCTGAAACATGACTTTTTATTTTCACGAAATGCAGCATAAAATTAAATTAAACAGGTAATACAGATTCCCAATTGGCACCTAACTTTTTTTTCCTGCTATGATGAAGGTATATTGGTATCTGTGATTTCAGCAAAAGGTTAGTATGGATTTTGCTTTTAATATAATATCAGTTTACCTTTCTCAATTTCACACTTGATCAGTCACTAAAGTGAAGATCTCAGACATATTCTTATTACACTATACTAATTTATTATTCAGATTAAAAAAGACCTTTTCTTGACATTTTTTTTCCCTTTTAAAAAAAAAACTTTCCCGAGGAGAAGCATAAAAAGTCAGCGGTCAAATTACTTGAGCGATATTTAAAGCCCTCCAGGAAGCATTTGATACTGTCAGCAACAATTTAATGTTGACCACACTATGCAAAATTGGTGTCAGTTTGGATTTTGTGCACTCCATTGAGGATTAAGAAGCAGTATAAGACTTGCTTGTTGAGCCTGATGGTAGCCTGTTGCATCCAATAGCAGTTTAATAAGGTGTATGTCTGAAGTCCTCTTATTTTGTTTAATAAATTGTCAAAGATGCTGGTTCCTTCAATATCAAATCATCAAAAAATATATTGTTTTTTTGCAGTGTTCTGATGCAATAGAGTGTTAACACACAGCTGAAATAAAAACATTTTAAATGTTTATTTTTTTCTCTTGACTGTAAAAATAGATTTTAATTCAAGGTTTTGCAGGGTATAATGAAGAAAATTAAGTATACGTGTTTAAAAAATTGTGTCTTCTGATACTTAAAAAAATATATTTCGTTTGTCCTATTATCTAGATGAGAAAATATGCATAAATACTTTACTGGCTTCATCTGTTTCACATCTGTAGTTCTCTCATGTTAAGTTTATGAGAGGTATTAAAATTACAACAAATGCTGTTGTGACTAATTCTAATTTGTTACATTTAGACTGCCTATACAGATAAGTATACAAAATATACAAAGTATGCAAAAGTAGAATTATACGTTTAAAAAGTTTCCTTTTCTAATAATCTCTTGGTTTTTACTTTGATCTATAATTCTACATATATAATACATTGATTAACATGTCGCTTAATGTGACTGTGACTTAACAAAATCATATAGATTTATAGATACAATAGATTGCAATTAGGGTGGATGTTTTTCCCAACAAAAATGATAATTTAAAAAGTGAAAATTTGTGTTTGGTAAGAGACATTAAATCTCATACATTCATACAATAGGACTGTTCTTTGTACTAAAGAATTTGAGTCTACAAAAATCTAACGTATCTAAAAACAAAATATAAAATCAAGAATGTTCAGAATAGTTGTCTTTTGTAAATCAAAGCAGGACAATTTATTCCTGAAAAGCTGTGGTTTCTTTAGTTGATTGCTTAATAATATCAAAAACGAAGTGAAAGATATTCCTTGCATTTTTGTTACCTTTACCATTAGATTCAAACATCAAGGACTTAAATATAGTTTTATAAGAAAAAATAATACCAATAATATCAGCAGATAACTCATCATTTATATTTATAGTCCCTATCTGCCTAAGCACTTGAACAAGCAAATTATATACTGTATATATACATAGTAGATACACAGTAATAATGTTCTCCTGTATTTATTTAACCTGAAAAGTGATTAGACTCTTCACACTGTTAATACTGATATTTTATGATTAATACAGTTATCTTTAATACAGTTTCTCCAATGCATTGTATGTTCTGACAGTTCATATTTCTAACTTTATCAACAATGAGTACTTAATGTCACGCCCTCTTCTACATGTTGCATGATGGCCAATGTGTAACACCTAGGTGAGTGCTGCATTCAATTGTGGAGGAAGTGTGCCCCCTCCATTAAAAGAGCTTTGCAATCCTTTGGACTGAAACACATTCAGTTCCTGCAAGGTAATGATGATGATTATAATTATTATTATTTAATTTTATTTAAACATCTGGAAAATAGAGTGCAAGAAGCATTAGGGAAACAAGCCTCCTAAAAACATGAACTGTGATTTCTTTATACAGGGTCCAAGCAAAATGCATTTGCATAGTTCCCTTGCTATTTTCAGGATGATGTCTCAATTGAAAACTTTATAACCAGATTTTGAGTCTCAATGCTGTGGCCTATAAATTATGTATAGTAAAACAGTAAAGCATTCTTACACTGTTAACTGTGACTAAATTCCCTTTTATGTATTTTTGCAGAGCATGTATTCCTCTCAGTGTCCCATGACTTTAAATATTTACAATTTTGTATCATTTCATATGCATAGACTTGTTATGCTAAAATCTGGCTTTATCATAATGGAATTAGAACTGTCATTTGCTAAACACAATGGACTGATTGTAAATGTAACAGATGACAAAATGGTTGAAAACTCCATTGCACCATAATACAATATTCTGTTCACATCAATGAACATGCAAAATAAATATTGCAAATTCTTTTTAAAATGTAAGGAGCAAAACATTACAAGTACATCTTGAGGTACTGAATCTTTTCTGTTTTTGGTTTCTGTATCTTTTAAGAGCTACTCCTATTGACATTTTTGTGTGTACACACAACATAACTGTCGTGTACAAAATCCAAAAAATAAAATAAAAGAAAATAATCTAAATCATTAACTATATCTAAGCTTAGTTATTAATTTTCTGATTAGCAGCACACATTTTTCCTGAATGCATTTTATTTAAAACATTAAACTGCACCCTTACTCCAGTATTTATCACACTGCATGAACAAGGTAATGACACCTTTGTCCAATCAGGTTTTAAACTTAATTTCTGTGGGCATGTTTATGATGTTTTAACTCGTTTTTTTGTCATTCCATTTCCAGGCTCATCTTCATGCTTCAATATGGATAAAGGGTTGGCCAAACTAACAGAGCTGTTTAAAACCCATCCCTCAAAACCAGCATCATTATCACTAGTGAAGTCTTTTGGGGGTAAAGATGCCTGCTTTTTTGCCTTTTGTAACGCATTACACTAATGTAATGTGGTAACAGAAGTGGAGTTATGAAACAATGATGTTCTTGCCTTTTAAGTATTAACAGAAGTGAAAATCTGGAGTGGCCACATAACATTTGTTCCTAAAACAATCTTTGCCCCTTCACCTGGTTATCGTGTCTTCCTCTGGGTTCTGCATGATACTGAAACTCTTTTAATTGCAAAAATACATTCAATTTCTAGTGTATGATTTGTTTAGACACCTATGAGACAAAAATACAGACCTTGTTCAGTTCATAATGTTCATCTTAACAAATTCTGCATTTCATGAAAACACCTCTTATCAGCAAACAGTTTTCTCAGATACAAAATCTTATTTTGATGTGTCACATGATGGCATATTGCCTATTCATGCAAGTAAAGACATGCATATTTAAAAATGATGTAAATTAGATTATCAAAAAAGCTGTTGTGTTTTGCTGATTTTTTTTACCATTTTTTACCACACTAAATGACATTTTTCTGTTTTGTCCACTCTTCTATGATATTCTATATTCTTGCAACAGAAAAACAAAAGGCCATTTTGAAATTTGTACCTATTTTTGTACAAAATATGGTAGTCTTCAGTTTACAGGTGTAGAATGTTACACAAGCCTTCTTTGTACTTAACATCTCAGTATTGCTTCACATCATATTATGCCTGACGCTTCTTTAACAGAAAGACCAATTGTATCCTTTTCCAATTCTACACTAATGTTAATTGAATCTGACTGCAATTGCAGTTTCCTTAGGAAATTTATGAATGGAAATTCAACTAAACACAAAATAAAAACAATTGAGGATATGCCTAAACAATTTTAGCTTATTTTTTAAATCATAATTTTTTCCATAACCCATTTTTCCTTTCTAACTCTTTTAGGAACTGCCATCTCCATTGGGCATTGCACTGCTACTCAATAGTGACTTAACAGAAATAGAGAGACAAAGATGAAGAAGAATAGAATTTGAAAAACATATTCAGTCACATTTTATAATGTCCCTTCTGAGAGTATAAAAACAGGCTACACTAATGCCACAATGTAAAGCTGGTGTTGTGGGCCAAAATGAGGTTCCTCAGGACAGCTTACCATATTCATTTTTATTCTGTGTAACCAAAAGCGATGGCTCATCATTACTTTCTATGCAAATAAGAGGTCATTCACAACAGTTACGTTAATATTCCATAAATTCTTCTTGAAAGAAACTTGATCAAAAACCAATCAAAAGAAAAATCTAAAAAAATCAACACTATAGTTTGCTTTTGTAGAACATGGTTAAAATATTTCATAATTGGCAATGCTTTCCATTAATACAGTACCTTAGATAACAAAACATTCCTTGTGGGTAATATTCCATTCCAATTGTCTGTGAGAAGAAAAAAAAACTGAGATTCTTGGGACAAAATAAAACCTCTAAATAATTGTATTGAATGATCAGCACCTGCAAGATTTTTTCCCCATTACTGTCATAGTAATTTCTTAGTTTCTAGCTACATCACCAAGGAACAATTTGATTTTAATATAAATATAGGAAGAATATAAGTGGTTGGTTCAATATCAACATTATAAAGCATTAGCGTCCCACAAGATGATTGAATAAATAAATCAGAATTAGTGACTCCTTCCTTTTCCCCCCATTAGTGCTTGTACTAGACACTTTGATGAAATGTGCCATTCTGTTTGTTAGAGCTGCAAGTTTTCTTCTTCGACTACGGATTACAAACTATATTAAATACGCCCACAGCAATGAAAGTGGTCTTCGAGTTGTTTTTCATTTACAGAATTAAGAATGATCAGACTCTCATGCCTGACAAGATATTGGCTTAATTAGGTCAAGTTAAACCTGATAAGACCCGAATGCCTGCCAGCACTAACATCCTTCCTCCATCTGCATTAAAGCACCGGGAACAGAATGAAAAATTGACAGAGGCAGCTCAGGGTTTTTATTCCATATCAATGTCAATAGCCGTTTTGGTGGTGAGAGCCAAATTTAGATGGGCCCCAGCAATAAATTAGAATGTAATTGCAGTGCCAGATGTGTATCAAGCTCTAAAACATGGTTTAATGTCAGGGAAGAGAGGACTGAGGCTACTGAGATTATATTGGCCTTGAGTGAATGTTTTTACCAATGCCAAAACAAATTTTGCCATAAAAGCAAGAATCTGTTTCACTTTGGGGGTGAATCCTACATTTAGGTGTTGTCATTGAAGTTCAATGTGCTGTTCTGGTAATATGCTTCTTTTGTGGTGAAAATTCTGAAGTCTTTAAAATCTAATTTTAACAAATTTCTCGTTCAGACAATTTAGGTATTTTTGTACTTTTATTAAAATTTAAAAATAATTCAGTTCACATACACAAAAATCGATGAGTAATAAAATTAACTGCAACAAAACATTTGGTATTAACCTACTGTATGCAAATCATAGTCACAATTATACAAAATCAATAGACCTTTTATAATAGTAAATACTTAGAATGATGTGTTAATTTTATAATAAGTACTGTATTTTATACTCAATTTCTTAAAAACTACAAATTGTGCATGAAATAATAAATTCCAGTATTGTTAAGAAAATGGCTGTGGATATTTGTGTGATGTGTGAATAAAGCACATCACTGAAATATTGCAGAAATACTTTCCCTCAACAGACTGATGTAGTCAAAAGGACAACCCAGTAGTTCTACAAAATAAACAACATTGTTCCCACCTCTTCAATATATGGTATATGACCAATTCAAAGAATGCACTACCATTTAATCTAAAATTATAAACCGTATGTTTCCACATAAAGCAGTCAAAAGATTATTATCTATTATTATTTTCATGTTCACATAGGTTTTCACTGGATGAACATCCAAAAGGATGTTAGTTGGATGTGATTAGCTATTCTAAGTTATCTCTTTTTCTATATCCTAGCAATAGACTGCCATCAACAGTAGGTTGCTTCTTGGGGAATTAAAATGTCATGCATAGCATTGTATGTCAAGCGACATTTCTCAAAAATTCAATGGACTTTACTTTAAGATTGCATGTGCCCTTTCTGCTACTTGGGCACTTTTATATCAATAAAACTTGTAACCAAATACAATTAGTGGTTACAGTTAGTACTTTTTTGATATGGTGCTAATTAACCCTTAAAATGTTTTTTTTTAATATATTTTAAGAGACATGTTCTAAAGAATCTCATACTGAGTCTGGATTTTTTTTTTGCACTGGCTTAAGATGTAATTCAATCTATGGTGGCATCCAGTGGCAAATCCATCTGCTTATGTACTGTGCCTGTCTCAGTTTGCACAGCCTGCATGTTAATGTTTCTGATACAGAAGATTATTGATGTGTTACTGGATGACTGGAGAATAGTAAAGGGAGTTCATTTGTGCAGTGAAACTGTGAATCAGTTCTATACATTTTATGCTGATTGCTGTCATTCTGTGTTCTTGAGAGGTTTAGTGCAATTAGTACAGGGATGGGGCTCCTGGCTTTTTGCAGCATGGCAAGCTCATTGAGATTACACTTACCTTCTCCATTGCTAATGCACTTGAGCTCAAGATGTAGTATGGTGCAAAGTCTATCTCAAAGATATAGACGTTGTCTACTAAAGTCTACTAAAGCTATGTTTTAGTATAGCTTTCATATTTATTATTTTTTAAAATAATAGTGGTGAACAAAATTATTTGTCAACATGTACAAAGTAAATGATAAGGAATAGCAAGGTATATCATTTTAATATCTAATTCTAATTAATAGTGGTTCAAATGGTTTAACCATGTTAGTGCAATTGACTTTATTATAACCAATTAGTGAGGTAAAATAATTAAATCTGAAAGTTTCATTTGAATTTGACTCTACATAACATGAGTAGCACTTGACTACCAGTTCTTAAAATTTTTAAGGGACAACAAATTAAATTAGACTTTCATAAAAACATTCTGCAAAATAAATATATAAATCGTTTTTATATCTTAACTTTAAAATAATTATTTGGTAAATTAAATGTGATAATGGGGCTCACCATGTGGTGTTGGCATCTCTATATATGTCTGAACATGCCGTCTCTACTCATTAACAGATTTCTTTAGCCTGCCAAAGTTTGTAATTAGTTGCAGCTCACGGAGTGAGCATTTATCACCATGAGTAGAGCTACCTGCCAGTGCTATTTAGGCAATATGAGACCACAGCCATTAGTAGTCCAATTTGATTATCTGAACTTAGTCTATTTCCGGTGACATCCTCTGTGGGGATAACACCAACTCCATCTGTGCCCTCCAGAGAGCTTCTTTATTTGTGCATTGGAGCTTCAGAAATAATCACATATGTGCTGCTTTTTATTTCTTAGGCACTTTAAATTGTTCTTTGCCAGTTTGCCTCCCAAACTTGAATGACTATAGTCAATCGCAAATGAAAAATCTATTGCTTTGCATAGTAAGAAGAGGTCACTTGTAAATAATCATCTGCTTTCTATCCACCACTAATACAGGAACAAAGTGATCATCCCTCCCAGTTTCCAACAAAACAAACCCTAAGCAAAAATCACACAGCTGTGATACAAGCATTTGACTATACCACACCAATTAGCATTGTTTTGTAAGATTACAAATTGAGAATAGGGAATTGAAGAAAAAAAAAGAAATAGGTTTCCAAAAATGAATCATAACACTTCCAGAACAAGCAAACACATTGCCCACAACCTTCATTAGACAGTGTACAAAACGGAGTAAGTACAAAATTTTCAGTTTTTGAAGACGAACACTTTTTGAAGAAAAAGTAAGTGAATCATTTCATGATAAGTTATTTTTGAGAGCCATATTTATTTTATTCAAATACTGTGTAAGGGAATTTTTTTCAAATGCAACAAATTCCTAATTGAGACAGATATTAAAGGATTGTTTTAAAATTTCAACAGGAAAAGGGAGATAACCCCTTTCATTTTCCCGAACACCAGCACATTATGAACAAGGTGCACAGGCAACCTCACCCTACAAAGAAACCTATAGTAACACATTGCACGATAAAGTTACAAGTGAAAAAGAAAGGCAGCTTGTATTGAGAGAAAATCCTGGAATAAGTACTGATTACCCATATAATCGAGTTCAAGTTTAAGTTTACATTTATATCTCATTCCAGCCATATACAAGTATACAGTGGAACGAAATATTGTTCTTCCTGGTCCACGGTGCAAATACAGACCTGACAGACAGGACAGTTGCATAGATATTGTAGACAGGATATACATAGTGCAAAGTGCAGATAGTGCAAATTACAAGGCAATATATAATACAATATACACAACACACTGGGGGGATTTAAACCCTGTTTCTGGAAATGGAGTGGGTGCTAGTAGATTCCAGGGTGTTGAGAAGCCTGACAGCCTGCGGGAAGAAGCTGTAACAGAGTCTGGTGGAGCTATCCTGTACACTGTGAAATGATAATAATTAATTTCATTAAAAAATTAAATTATAATTTAAATGTAAAAGTTTCTTTTTTACTTCATACCATTATAAGTATACTTTTTAACTTCTCTTGGCCTGTCTGGGTAAATTTTCTTTCTCACTTTCAGCATCTCCTTTCAGCATCCCAGCTGAACCTGGAAAGAATCAATCCTTTAGCCACCCTGAGAATTCCTAGTTCTCAGGCTCTGACTGGGACCACTCTCTGCAGCTGTGCTAAGCTGGGGCTCTGGGTATTGAGAGAGGACTGAGGACTGGCCAGTTGCCTTCTCTCCATCACAGATGTCTCCTCCAGGTGGTCCAGAGGGTGCCTGCGTATCTGATTATGCTCGCACCTGGGAGTTGAACCTGACAGCATATGCCTGGCCTGGTCTCAGAGGAGACCCCCTGATAAGGGCGGGTGCCTTGAATCTTTGGCTCCTGGCCCCTCTGACTGGACCACTGTGTGGGGGGTTTCCTGCCTTGCAACTTGTTGGGACCCCTCCACTCAGTTGGGTCAGAGTAAGTCCATGGGGCAAAGCACAGCTGTGCCTTGAGGAGGCTTAGTCTATTTGTTGCTTTTTTTTATTCTGGGTTTGAGCATGTGGACTGGCTGTCCTGCATCCCTGGCTAATTAGATGGCTGTCTCCCAGGCCTGTGAAGCCCCTCTATTTCTGGGTTCTCAGCAGGTGGTTCCATCACGGAGTCAAGGGTCCCAGGTTCCGGTCGGTAGGCTTCGGTTAAACTGCACCAGGGATGCAAAAAGCCAGCATCTCCCAGACCATCACACATCACTTTTTCTCCTTTTTTCTTTTCCATTACTGATAGGCCTGGTTTGATTAAGCCCCACTGGCTAGTAATCAATTATTCTATTATCATCTCCTGTTATCCTATTATCATTTCCTGTTCACTTTCACTTTCCCTCCATTACAGTGCACTTGAGCCCCAATCAGTTGGGTATCTTTGGGTGTTACTCCACTCTCCAGACTAATCACCACCTACTTGGCTGTATCCAGCCATCATAACAGATGATAGATAACAGTGGTTCACATTCTATAATCATTTACCACACCTGTACAGTTCTAGGTCATGAAATCCTTAATTTGTTCTTGTTACGACCCCACGTGTCTAGAGGTGAAGGGGTGTAACATTTAGGATAGTTTTTGAATGCAGGTGGGTTCTGGTGAGGGACTTAAGAACCATGATAACAAGGGTTGGTGCAAAAGTGATTATTTTAAGGTGAATAAGTGACTGGTACATAATAGGACACAATAACACACAGGGAAAGGGAACTAGAGAGGTGTCAAATAAAAGAAAACAACAACCAAAATGGAGCTGGCTAAGAAAGTGAGGGAAAGCTGACCTAACTACAAAAGAAAACCTGAAAGACTCGGACTTTGGCATCTTCAAACACCCTAGCTAACCTTCACTTACTGACCCAAACCATATAAGACAAAAGGCACTCACCCGTCCAAACTAGTGTTACTAATACAAAAACCAACTACGTGTGCACAATGTACCCAACAACCTAAACTAACCCTATACACAAAAGTTCACACAAATACATAAGTGAACAACGAATACCAATAAGGAAAAATGAGAGTGGATGCAAGTAACAGGATACAAAAGAACACAGAGGTTGATACAATATGTCTGGACAAGGTAATGACGAAACAAGAATAAAGACAAAAATGAAAGTATGAGGAGACGAACAGAAACCAATAAACCAACAAAGCCAAAGCTATACGAAAACACACACACACAAGAAGCGAAACGAAGACGGAGCAAAACCAAAAGCAAAGCAAAACCGAAGGTGAGCCGAGTAGGACCGAAGTCAAATGAAAGGCCCCTTTATTCTGAAAACAATCAAGTTATATACTGAATAAGCTGCGTTCTGATTGTCCGAGAAGCTAATTGAAGGCAACATAATATGGAAACAATGGTGTAATGATGGACCAGTTGGGGAAGGAGAACAATCAAGGTCAGGAAGTGTGGAGCATAGCAACAAAAACACACATGGACCACACACTGGGACATGACAATTCTATATTTAAATATAGAAGAATGGTGGATGATAGGTGAGTGTCGTCGAGTTAGTATCTACTCATGGCGACCCTATGGACAGTTCCACCATCACTATCCATAGAGTTTTCATGGCCAGATATGGAACTAGATTGCCAGGCATTTCTTACGCGCAGATAGTGCGAGTGTTGTTGCCGCTGTCACAGATATGCCGCCGCCAACACCACCCCATACTGCTGCTGCCCAGTATGGGTTATTAGAGAACCTTGCACCCAACGTGGGACATGAACCCACTACCCTGAGATTATGAGTCTCATGCTCTAGCAACTGAGCTAGTCAGGGCTTATAGAAGAAAAACAGAATCCGAGAACAACTAATTTGTAACAGTAGGAGGATTCCCACATAGAATCACAAAACCTGAGATGCCTCATAAAAGAGGAGATAAATTGTTTTCACCTAGTGTTGAGAAGACCAAAAGACATTATTTTTTTAGAAAAAGACACCTTCTGTTTGGTACACCAAATACAATTTCCTTTGGACAAAGATTCACTCTGACATCAAAGATGAAACCCACATCCTGTTTGTGGAATCGCATTCCCTCTATTTTATTTGACATTTATCTGCCCTTTGGCCATTGGAGTTTAGTATAATAAATGAATCCCTGTTCTCTGGTTTTCAGCCAACAACTTTTAAAATTTATCTAGTTATTCCAATGCCTAAAAGAATTTTATGTATTTGGATAATCTCTGTATTTTGGCCCATACCTAAGTAGCATTTTTCTGCTACATACAGTACATGCTGTTACCATGCAGCTAGTCATCTCACTGTTAATATTTTTAATAATTTTAAATCAGCTTTAGAAACTTATGTATCACTAAAACTACTCTCATAAAGGTTTCTAACTGTCTCCCCATGTCAGTTAATTCAGATGTACTACAGTATATTTGTTTGGAAATTCCTATGGATATTTCCTATGCTGCCCCCAAATGGATTTAATAATTTATTTCTTTTGATAGTTCTGTGGTTAGGTTTATTACACTTGTTCAACAGGGCTGTAAATTGAGCCCTCAGATATTTAGTATTTACAGTATATAGTTTCCGTTGGTCTTGGTGTACAGCATATAGTTTCCCTTGGTCAGGTACTAAAGTTGGCCTGAATGACCATTCCTGAGCAGATCTTCTCATGTCTATGCCCACATTAAACTACTAAGGTAGCAATTTCCACACTAGCTGATCACATTTCAAATATAAAAGCTTGTAAGCTTGTATGAGAGAAAATGTTTCGCATCTTAATTGTGATAAGATTAATATCATATTAATGGGTTCCTAAATTCTGTTACATCATCAATTAGCATCACTGTTCTTGAGCTTTAAAATCTGAGAGGGGATCTTTGATCATGAATTGACTTTTAACTCTCTCATGCAGAACACAGAAAAATAAAATGTTTAAAAATTAGAGTGTGAGTGTGGACTTTAGGCCTATCTATCTTATTGGTGTTTTTTTTTCTAGAAGTAAATTATTCTGAGGATTTCATCCATATTTTCACATCCCTTTATTGTTACAAAGATTGTTTTCCATCCATACAGATATTTTCAGATTACATCCCATGCTGTCTGTGTCTGTAGAAAAAAAATCATGAGTCATGTGTTTGCTTTTTCAAGGATTGACTATTGTAAAACCATACTTGCAGATGTCTCTGACATTATATTTAATATCTTACAATATGTTTAGGATTTAGCCATTACAGTCATGACCTAGATCACATGCAAGTGATTTAGGTTAGGTTCCAAGTTGATTTTAAATTCCTTCTGTTTATGAAAAGGCTCTACAGGGCTTATCTTTCCAGTGTCCAGTTAATATATTATGTTTAGTGCCTCATTCACTCAGCTAATTCTGGTTTACAGTGTGTTTCTACTGTTTGTCTACATTACATGGGTGACAGAGCCTTTTTTTGTTCTATTTTCAAGCTCTCTAATGCCATCCCACAGAAACAGGGACTCAACTACAATTAATTATTTTATGCATAGTTGGAAAAAAAAATACTTTTTCTAAAAGCCTCTTTATGCCTGTTATATATTCCATATCTGTTATGTTTTATTGACATAATTTTCTTTTATTTGTATGTACTTTTTATTGTAAACATTGTTTTTAATGGCACCAAATACTGTATATGACAAAAGACTGTCTTATAAATACTGTACATACACAAGTTTTACTTTAGAGTTTCTTTTTGGGTGACCTGAAAACTAATGGAATGACCTTATTGTTTGTAATCTGAGACTTCCTTGTTAAAGTTTTGACAGATGGCTTTGTTTGAATGAAAAAAATACCAATATTCAGGAACATAAATATTTTTGTAAACATTAATATGCAGACCCTTTGTTAAAAGAGGTAAATATTATTTTTCAACAGTTAAATTTATTTAATCAATAGAATAAACCACTGCGCTGTACTGTTGTCCCATCTATGGTGTATCTTGCCTTGTGCCCTTTGCTTGCCAGGATAAGTTCTGACTCTCCTGTGACCCTGAATTGCATGAAGTGGTTAGAATATAGGTGGATGGAGAGTATGCACAGACAGTGATTGGATTTCAGAATATGCACTTTCTGACCACATTGCTCACGAAGTCTAGATAATATATTTAATTATACAGAATGTCATGGATGCCATATGTTACCAAAGAGTGTATTTTCTTCTTCCTTTGCTTGCATAACAACTTCTGGGATCTGGTGTCAAAACAGAATGAAGGAATGACAAGTTAAAGTAAATCCTGACAGCACTTCACAGCTATTTACGTTTTTATCTTTCATTCATACACAGGTGCAGAATACAGAATATGGGTTTCATACATTGTTTTTATGGATATTGCCCTAATAATATCTCCCATTGTTACTTTTTTAAAGTCACCTGAAGTATCTGGCAAAAATAAACAATAAAAGACATTATGGATATTTACAAAGAAACTGTTTGAAAGAACAGTTGTATATTTTAGGGAAACTTATAGTACAGTATATACTATTTTAAATTAAAGGCATATTTTAACATTTGAGAAATAGTGAAGAAAAATACTTATTACTGGTAGTAATCCTTTAATACAGGTTTACACTATTAAAAGAAATAAGTAAATACATAAATAGCCTACAAAGGGTAGCAATGAGAGTTATAGTGGTTTTTAAGATTTTATCCTGTTGAATATGATGGTTGCATCTCCAAATCCTTGTGATATGCCAACAGATAGCTATACCGGAAAGTTTCATTTAAACCAGTACATCAGGTCTAACATAGTACAACTTACATACAAATCTGAAAATAATTTTCTTCACTCTGTACTGAAATTCAGTATTTCATCACTACCAATAACATTTCCATAATATCCATTTCAGGAAAAAGATTTTAAAGACATGAAATAATTGTCATGAATGGGTTTAATGATATAACTAAGACAAATGTGGTTGTTGGAAAGTGATTATAGCTTTTCAGCTTTTATTTTCCAACACTTTGCTCTGCTAGACACAATCTGCTAAAATCAATCTGGTGCATTCTTTAGAAACCAAAGCTTATATGCTATTTGCCCACAGACATCATGTTGTAAGATTTCACAGACATGTATTTATTTGTTTGGTGTTACTAGTACGGCTCTGGAACAGTCCAAGTTGACTAATTAATTTTAAGGCATTGATTAGCGTTTTAATTTAATTCCACACCATTAATTGCCATCAATTTTTTAAGTTTAATTATAATTTATTTCATATGAAACAGATTATATTTATGAACTACAATAGTAGCAGTTAAGGGTTTGTAGGCAAAGATTACAAATATATTTTTAAATCACCAAATTAACATGTTTCAAATTGAATATACCATTTGACAACTTCTGTCTGCTAACGGATAGAAGATTTGGTATTATATGTAGCTAATAAACATCAAGTATTTGACAATTTTTCATTATTCTCATTGCTTTTCTCTGTGGTAACATCAACAATAATAGTAATCAATAAAGCTTTATTCATTTTTCAGTGAGAAGCATCAACGTAAAACAAACACTAACCTGAAAGCACAAAATCATGCTTTGATTTGGTATAAAAATTTCAATTATTTTTATTTTCTGCAGATATCTATATGTAAAGCATGTTTGGGATATCTCTGAGAATTATCTGCAACAGCACCAGCAGAACTTACAACAAACTTGGCTTATTGCCAGGTACGGACTGAACCATGACTGATGTCACATGAAATAAAAAGTGGTACTTCATGTGCCACTGATATCATTGCTTTGTATACTTTATTGTTTCAAAACAATACTTGCAATGTTCCTCTCACCTAGTAGACAATAGACTGTACTCTGTCACCTGCTTGTGTTTTGAATTTTCCAATACATGCATTGTCTGAATTGCTGACTACTTCTTGTGAGCAATATTTAATCTTGTGCCTAGGAAATATTGTTTTCATTTTAACTTTGAATCAGGGCCAGTATTTCATGATGAATCATTAAGATCTAGTAAATACATAAAGTATGGCTGTCATTCTGGAACATAAGCATTGCAACACATCCCCCAAAAAATATAACAGTAAAGAAATCGTTTTTGACAGCTTAATTTTTAGTTTAAGATTAAAGAATTTAACCTAACAACTGGGAAGAGATTAAATTTTGTCAATAAAGTGAATCCATAAAACAGACTAAGAATGTCGTTTTCTAGATTTAACTATTCTAAATGTGGCATTTACTTGACAACAAATCACATCAAAATTAATCGTAATTTATCTGAGATAGATTCTATTCCTTCCTATAGTAATAGTATATAATCTGTATCAACTAAAATATTTACAGTATGCTCAAATTCCTTTTAAACAGAAAAAGCAGGAATTATGTTAAGAAATATATCCAGATGATTCGGTGTCTCGGAGTTCAAACTGAAGATAAATAACAAGGCATATATTTACTGAATTTACAGCATATTGTTATAGGCTATGGTGGGTAACTATGGAAGTGTCCCTAAGCATCTGGAGACAATTCGTAACACCTAGCTTGTGTTCACACTTCCTACAGCTTTAAACCAAAGGATGTTTTTAGTTGGCTGAGTGTGAAACACACTGATCAAAAGAATATTCTCGTTTACCTTAGTTAATTATATTCTGGGTAAATGATTACAAGTGCCACAAATGTAAGATAAAATCTAGAGACACAGAAGTCTCACAGAAGACACAGAGAGAGAACAGAGGAGACAGGAGAACAGAACCTAAAATGTGTTCCAGGCAAGAGGTCCTTGTACAGATCATCCATCACTGTAGCTTAAAATTTTAACCTTGCAAAGAGAGCTTGGTATTCTATATTTTTTAAGGCACTCTAATTTCCAGAGTGAAGAATCTCTTGGTTAAAAACGGCCTCTCCTGGTTATTGAGTGCATTTTTAGAAAAGGGAGATACTGTAGGTTCCCATTTATTCTGTGCCTGAGATTGGGTTTGCAGAGAGAGAGATTTAATCACAGGTTGTATTATGTTTACTTTAGAA
Source organism: Lepisosteus oculatus (assembly GCF_040954835.1). Taxonomy (NCBI): domain Eukaryota; kingdom Metazoa; phylum Chordata; class Actinopteri; order Semionotiformes; family Lepisosteidae; genus Lepisosteus; species Lepisosteus oculatus. Next base: position 38,313,101 of record NC_090696.1, on the reverse strand, counting down.
GGTATCTTTATCTTATTCTGGCCTTTATAGGCATTATGAGTTTGAATACTTGGTAACAATAAGGGTTTTTCTGGGTGGTTAGGATGTTAGGCCCCTGGAACACTTTGTTTATAAAGTTGTAAATGGAGTAACTTGTTATGCTGTGTTTATGTTGTGTGTAGTTTAGTATGCCTCACTGTCATTGTTAATAAATATTGTATTGGTTTAACCCAGTGTGCCTGAATTTTAGTCCTTTCATCAAAGATGTTCCACAGAACAAAGAATTAATGTGATTTTCACTACACCAACTGCTTGGCTGTATTCTAGGCAACATCCTTAAAAGTTAGGGACTATGATTATTTTGCTTATTGACTAATCAACTTGGATGTTTCCAGGTATTCAGCTTTTTGTAACACCCCATTTATAACACTATTATATATGATCAAATACTTTTAAAAAGACATTTGTTAAGACAATGCTGGGAGTCTACAATATAATATACCTCTTAATGCGGTTTTCATGCTGCTTTTGAAAGAAGGAGTTACACAGCCCTTTTTAGTGAAAAGCCCTTATTTCACTTCATGGTACACTCTTTGCCAAGTAAAGGCTCTTTTTGTGAAACATCTAAACCCAATAAGATTTATAAGTAAAGCACATAGTAAAGCACATCTTCTAACATTGCTAGAAGCCAACCCCTGTGAGTGACAAATTTAATTACAGATAGATTTCACCTTGAGGGTGTTGATGCTGAAGGCTGTACCCTTATGGGGAGCTATAATCATGCAGCTAAATGAACACTACCTGTAATGTTGATGCCAATAGCAAACCTGGGCTACAAATATATAATGGAAGCTACTTGGTGTATATAGCTAGACGTTTTGTGTGATTAAAAAGTTGGTGGGTTGTGGTGCCAAAAAGGCTTAAAGTGTGGTTATCTAGTATAGAGTCAGAGGAAATGGAAGTCCTAAGAAATGCAGAGTATCAGATATTATTGAGAATTTACATGACTAAATCAGATATTGAAACTAGAACTGTAAGGATCCTACAAATCTTTCCAGAAATTGTACTTCCTTAAAGAAAAGGTAAGACATGTTTATTAGGTTTTATTTAAGATCTTAGGCAGTACAGATTTTTGGATAAAAAATGTTGGAATTCACAAAAACTATTTTTAAACTCCTTATAAGCTAGATTTTGGGTTTATGTCTTCCTAATTGGTGATAAGAATGCTGAGCATTCTTAGGCTCACCATCCCAAACTTGACTCTTGCCCTTAATTTCAAGTGTAAATGTTCCTGACAAGAAAAAAAAGACAATAAGTGTTACATTTCTTTATCACAATAAAGATGTATTATGAATTTGTGTTGTGTTGTTTGTTTTTGTGTTTTTTGTTATTTGTTCATGAATCCAATGTGGATTAAATAGTTAAAAAACATTTCAGAATATGGAAAGAATACAAATCATAAACCAAACTGCACTTAATATATAATACAGGAATTTCAACTTAATTTACATATCAAGTAACCATCAGTTTTTAGTGTTTTACGCCTGCCAAGCTTGAAATGTTTGAATAATTTTGTCTAAAATTATATTGTGAGTATGTACAGATGCAGCCATTCAAAATGGGTGGGGTATTTCGCGGCATACCCCGGTGGGCGTGTCGCGGTATCACGCGGTGTCACGCAGTGTCACGTGATAATCGCGCGTCATTTGACGTCATGCCGGAAACTATCCGGCGTCACCTTGTAAAATCGCCAGGGGGAGCTTAACCTCTCATGTACAGCATTTGAGCTTTTAATTTTGAACTGTGTATTACAGCATGTTAATCATCAGTCATTAAAATGTTGGTATATTTTATGAAAGCAAGATTGCTCAGTTGGACAAAAGTACACAACCTACCTTTATCAGAAATATTTATGCATCAAAGCCTTTACCGAAGATATATCTAATAGTATTAATAATGGATGACTTTGGACAAGCTGTATACTCAAAGTATAATTTCTTTAGCACATTTGTACAAGCACTTGGAATCTGTCCAAGCCATACTTCGTCAGGCATTTTGTTTTACTTCAACGGGCATAAAAACTTCCTTGCTTTTAACAGGGCGTTTCATAATTTCTAACTACGAAAATGATTTAAAATGCGACACTTATCATTCAATTTGAGCTCAAAATATCACAAGGATCCTCAAGAGCACAGCAAAGACTGTATTAAAAGATACTTGTATGTATCAACGCTTTCTTTTCCGTAAACTAGATTTTATGGAACCACTTCAGACGGGTGTCAGCCAGTCAGATTCCAGGAATCGGTACTTTAAAGGAAAAATACACACTGGTATTCCATTTCTCCCTAATGATTTTAAGCATCGAAGTATTTAACTAGCATGTGAAACAGCGTGTGAAAAAGTGGTAGTTTTAAGCTTTTCTGCTAATATAATATGGAATCGCGTATCTAAAGAATTTAATAACAATATGATTATATTCGTGTACTGCGACAGGGCTGTGTAGGGCTGTTTCGCCTTCTTCTTCACGCAAGTTCCCCTGTAGCCTACTGGTCTACGTGCCTGACTACCAACTCACGGGTTGTGTGTTCAAATCCAGCTGGTGCTGGACTTTTCTTTTAACAAACATTTCTTCGAAAAAACTAGAATAGCAATATTATGGACAATCAATTGACTTTTATATTTCAAAATATCACAACATGAAGTCTTTTTTGATAACAATGAATAGTCACCTTCTTCCCTTCTGACAACAGTCCCTGCTTCTGCTTCCTGGTTCTATTGTGTGTGTGTGCAATAGAGTAAATGTTTATAGAGAAATGGAGGCTGGACAGTATGCGTTACAATATAAACATTTATATTGATTTAAATCGTGTTCTGATTTAAATCGCAAACGCGTGTTTAATTATGTGTTTTTTAATCATAATCAGGCTAATGCATTTTTACATTTCTGTATGAACCAGCTTAGAGGGCTAAAGACAGCTTGTGTTTAAATTGAGTGTAAGGTAATTTATGCTTCTAAAGTCATGGTCAGCATTTATTATTGTACTGTGCTGCAAACTTGTTCTGTGCCTAGTCACATTATTTTATAGCGTTTTTATAGCGTTATCAAATCTGGTGGTGCTGTGTGTTAGTTTCCTGACTCCCATGTCACATGGTCTGTGATTGAATCCCATGGAACTATGACTTTATATTTTAACAAACATTTCTTTGAAAAAATGAAACGTTTCCCTTGGTCAGAGATTAAATAAAACCTCACTCGCACCAAACAAATTTATATTTCTAAATATCACAACATGATCGAATTTAAGTCTTTTTAGTAACAATGAATAGTCACCTATGCGTTACAAAATAAACATTTATATTGATTTGAATCGCGTTTTGATTTAAATCGTAAGCGCGTGTTTAAATATATGTGTTTAAAGGCAATATACTGTATAAAAGCATTGATTCTTATGGAGTGTGATCCGCCGGGGATTCAAAAAATGTATTTTAAATAAGCTGATAAAGCTTAGACTAACTGTATTCTAAACTGTATTACAACAGCACATTGGACAATGCAACGTAAATTGCAAAAATGCACTTGGAATCTGTCCAAGCCCTCCTACAAAAATTATTTAAACTGCGACACTGATCATTCATCTCTAAATAAACGTTATTTTATATAGCGTTTTAAGTGAATAGGTAATTAGATTGCTCATAAACCTAATCGCTTTTTCTACATAAACACAGCGTGATTGCTCTCTGAAAATGCTTTTCCTTTATATTTAGGCTCAGATTTCAACTATAGATCGTATTATTATAAACTTTCTTGGAAAAATGTATTTTATGTAAACCATGTTTGCTATTAATTCATTTAGGGCTAAAATACGTTCATTGTCTTCTAATCGAGTCGAGTTGACATTGAAAGCTTGCCACACCCGGACTGTTAAACCAACGCATTAGCCCGTCAAAGCCCATTGAAGGTATTGAGCCAGTATTGGCTTTAGTATTAGCCATACAGAACATTAAAGTGCCCCTTTTCCATTCAGCGGGTGCTTGAGCCGCTGTGTCCTATCTTCTGACAGTTGCCTTTGTGAATGTCTATAGAGTGTATCTTATTTTTAGTACTATATTTTTGTATTATATTCCCTATTAATCAAACTCTAAGAGTATGTATCGGCTTGTCCCCTCCTCCCGCCCCTCTCTGCGTACAGTGGAGCCTCCTGTCCAGCCAGCACATGTCCACAGACATTCACAACAGCGACATATCATAAAACGTCTGCACATATAGTTAAATTATTAGTTGTTTTTCAGGAAGTTAAAAAAACACTTGAATTACTTATCCAGTCTCTCGAAATAAAGTTATTTTTCAAGCAATGCAACAAACGTCGGGCAATGTGTTTTTTTTAATCCAACATTGACAGCCACATCTTAAATCTTGTCAGTCAGGTCTTTTTTTTCTCTATTTGAATTGTGGTTTACACATCGCACGACTTTAAAAGCTAGAAAGACAGGTTTCGATTCACATTAGCTGGCGAGCCTTGTTAACAAAAAAACTAATAATAATGTAACATGCCACTGTTTGTTCATGAACAAAGTTATGCTGAGATTTCCTTAGATACACGATAAAATAAAATAAAAAATAATTTGAATCCCCGGCGGAACACATTCCATAAGAATCAGCGCTTTTACAGTATATATCGCCTTTAAAGGTGGCTTCTCAAAATGCTTTACAGGATAAAAACAACCAGAACAGCAACAACAACAATATTGTATTTCATTGCACTTTGAAAACCAAGTAATAACTTAACTATACGTGCAAACGTTTCATATGTTGCTGTTGTGAATGCAACATATGAACATATTTCCCTTGAGTCCTGGTTATCTCTCTCCCCTTCCTCCCTCTCTCCCTCAATTCAATTCAATTCAAGGTGTTTTATTTGCATGACAGATGGGTACAATCAGTGTTGGGTATGTATATTTTGATATTTACACTCGGCGTGGCACCAAGGGAGCGTCTGCATTTATAACTTAGTTTTTAAAATTAGTCAAGCAATATGAAGCATCTCCTTTTACTTTTAAGTCCCTTAAATACATTGAGCACAGCTTTCTCACCACTTAAGATTGCTTTTTGATACCATCCTTACACAAAGCAGAAACTTTCCGATGACTTACAGTACAAGTGGAAAGATTACAGATTTTAATCGTCTTTAATTTTGTTACGTTATACGTTCTAGGAACGTTTCATCTAAACAAACACCACAAAACTATTCTCGATTGTATTTCTGAATGTTATGTTACACCTACAGTAGCTCACTGCTTTAAATACATTGAATTAAGAAAGTTATGTGTAGCACTTTAGATCTTTTTTTCTGAACCAGGGAAAATCTGATCATGTTTCTCTACAACAATAATAAAAAAACTTTATTTTACATATCACCTTTAAAAGTGGTAGTACCTTTTTTAGTACTATATTTTTTATTATATACCTATTTATCAAACTCTAAGAGTATGTATCGGCTTGTCAGTCAGGTCTTTTTTCTCTATTTGAATTGTGGTTTATACATCGCACGACTTTAAAAGCTAGAAAGACAGGTTTCGATTCACATTAGCTGGCGAACCTTGTTAACAAAAAAAAAACAGACAATACCCATGGAGGGGGAGGTCAAGCCAGAGAGAGAGTTTTTTACCCTCTGTCTAAAAACCCAAATAACCTGGGGCAGAGACTCCGGGGGGATCATTGCGTGGTACAGAGCGGAGCTCAGTCAATTCTTATGGAATGTGTTTTCTTTCTTCTTTTTTTCAGCATGGAATAAACCTGTTACTTGATTCATATGGATGCCCAGTTCCGCCGGGGATTCAAAACATTTTTTTTTTTAATCGGGTATCGAAGGGAATAGGCAGTATAACCCTGTTCATGCACAAACTGTGGCATGTTACATTGATTTGGGTGTCTCCTCTTGCCAGAAAGCTCTAAATTGCATTTTGAGCGCGGTTTTTGACTTTTTTTAAATTGCAATTTGGGCGCGGACAGCACATACAAGGGTTAATGAACTGTGCCAAGAAATTTAAAATAGTATTCTTTAGGTGTGAGGGTAAGAGTGGACCGCAGCAGGCATAATCAGCAACCCAGGAAAACAAAGAACAGGACAGGCGAGATGTGTATCCAGAAAGCGAGTGATCAGAAAAAGGAAATGGTGTCTTTCCCTGGCATTAGCTCATCGGTATGGTGTAAGTTTACCCTTACTTCGTGCGACTGGAAAAGAATTCGTGATCGGAACAACGAAATGCTTCGTAGAAGGAGGCGCTCTTTTCCTCTAGTCTAACAGTCTGTCCACAAACAAAACATTCCTGTTAGACAAGAGGAATTGAAAAAAAACAATTTTGTCAATGGAAACCGGTGTGTGTGTCTCTCTCTGCTGGATGTCCCTCTCACTCTCTGCTGAATGAATAAAAGCATTTTATTAAAAACGCGTTTGCGTTTGTCTGGTATTTACTTTGGTCCCTTTTAACTGTTTTTTGATCTACTGTATTGCTTTGAGATGCCAGGTGATATGTAAAATAAAGTTTTTTATTATTGTTATAGAGAAACATGATCAGATTTTCCCTGGTTCAGAAAAAAGATCTAAAGTGCTACACATAACTTTCTTAATTCGATGTATTTAAAGCAGTGAACTACTGTAGGTGTAACATAACATTCAGAAATACAATCGCGTATTTGACAAATAAAAACGATTACAATCTAATCCTTCCACGTTTGATCCCAAAATACCAAGAAAAATAAATCTAAACGGGTAGAAAGCTATGCTGAAAGTTTATTAAGATACTTAGAAGACAAAGATACTGTATCAATTTAAGTTGCATTAGCCTGATTATGATTAAAAAACACATATAATTAAACACGCGTTTGCGATTTAAATCAGAACACGATTTAAATCAATATAAATGTTTATATTGTAATGCATACTGTCCAGCCTCCATTTCTCTATAAAAAAATACTCTATTGCACACACACACACAATAGAAGCAGGAAGCAGAAGCAGGGATCGTTGTCAGAAGGGAAGAAGGTGACTATTCATTGTTATCAAAAATGACTTAAAATCGATCATGTTGTGATATTTTGAAATATAAAAGTCAATTGATTGTCCATAATATCGCTATTCTATTTTTTCGAAGAAATGTTTGTTAAAAGAAAAGTTCAGCACCAGCTGGATTCAAACACACAACCTGTGAGTCAGTAGTCAGGCACGTAGACCAGTAGGCTACAGGGGAAGTCAGATGAAGAGGGAGGCGAAACTGCCCTACACAGCCCTGTCGCAGTACACGAATATAATCATATCGTTATTAAATTCTTTAGATACACGATTCCATATTATATTCCCTATTAATCAAATTCTAAAAGTATGCTTGTTGACTCCGGTATCTCTTTAGTTAAAGACTGAACTGGTGTGTATTTTTTACTTTAAAATACCAAGACCAGCCACATACAGTACTGTATGTTTATGTTCCAAAATTTATATCGTTTATGGCCTTCACAAGCGTTACAGTATGCTCCTATTCTTTTTATGCTCAGCTACTAAGATTTCCCTTCAGTGGTAAAATTAAATATCTACAACGGGCACAGTAAAGACGTTTACTGTACTGTAAATCTTTCTACGACAGACCAACGGACCACGAGTGCCCCTGTCGGTCAACCAATCACGTACCGCGTCATCTTGCGTCATGATGCGCGACACCGCAGACAATTACCTCCGGTACGTGTCTGTACCGCTCACTTTGATTGGCTGCATCTGTATATTAAACAGATTTTCCCTATTTATAGATTGATAGGTGGATTGATTAGTTGCAATATATAGCATTAAGACTATAACTAAACCACAGGGAATTAAGCACAGTCACATATGCTTTATCTGTCTAAATCCATAATGATTTTCATAAAATCTTATCTGGAAAAATAAAAGTACATACCCTGTTTTTCAAAATCTGACAGAGGAAGATTCACATCATGAGGAATTATGTACTGACATCTGAGATAAACTTTTGTAAATAATAAATAAAATACAAATAATAAATGTATAAGCTGTCTGATTAAAAAATTAACTGTATAATTGGCCAAAAATGTAAAACTATATTCTGGATGGGACAAGACATTGTAATTATACAAATGGTGCCCTGAAGATGGTATTGAACATTAAAACTCAGAATATCAGAGTATCAACTAACGAGGAAGAATCTACGGACCAAATGAAATCAATTAGCAGGTGAAACCATATGTTTCTTTTAAAGTTTCAGTTTAGCACATTTCAGGTTACTTGTCACTATTTGCCAGTACAATATAACATACTGTAAATGTTTTTGGCCTCGACCTATAAGGTATCCCCACTGTCAATCCAGTCATACAAAACAAGGATCATTATACTTTGATGGGTGTGAAAGTGAGTTTTCGGCTTTATTGAGTAGATTTACATATTTTATATTTGCTTCACATTTTGTGCTTAACCCTTAATTTTATCCTAAAAACACAATAGCAGTAGGAATATGCAAATGTGAGGAGGCCCTTCTCTTGGGTATGTCATACTTATTTGATTTTATCATTCTTTTTATAAATTGGGAAAGGAAATGTTCATAATATGTATTCATTCACCCTATATCTGTACTCACTATCTTCTGTTGAGTCTCTACTTAAATTATCTATGTAATTTCTATAATCTTATTTGTTACCCAATAACAATATTGATGTCATTAACAACATTAATCCCAAACAGAGCTGTTGGACCCCCCTCTGGCCGTTTTCCACCAGTCGATTATTTCATTAACCAATGCACCAATCAAGCTCCCAAGGCACTCTCTATACCCAGTAAACACAGGTCCAAACTCACCCAAGGAAAAAGTCAGGCACTGCAGTCTCTCCACAACAGGGATGATATCGTCATCAAACCAGCAGACAAAGGAGGTGCTGTTGTGGTGTGGTGTAAGGATCTATACATCTCTGAAACCTCAGACAACTAACTGACACTTCTGCCTACCTCCCTCTCCAACAGGACCCTACCACTGACTACCAAAAGGAAGTGGTATCCACCATTTCCCTTCTTATCAGCAGTAACGAGCTCCCCCAGGAGGCGAACCGGCTCATCATTGAACATCCGCAGGTATATCAATTTTACCTCCTCCCCAAAATCCACAAACCAGACACCCCTGGATTGTATCAGCATGTAACTGTCCCACTACTTACATCTCAGCCTTTCTCGACAGCCTCATGAGACCGCGGGTTGAAGGTGTTCCGTCATACATCAAAGACACCAACCATGCGCTCCAACTTTTTAATGATTTCCAATTTCAGGGCTCTGAATGCTACAATTGTACCATGGACATCACATCTCTTTACACCGTCATTCCCCATAATTACGGCCTTACAGTCCTCAAGCACATGCTGGACAAGTGCACAGTGCTTGATCCACCCACCCACATCCTGGCACGCCTTGCAGAATTGGTTCTCACACTGAACGCATTCTCCTTCAATAAACTTTTTTACCAACAGGTGAGTGGAGTTGCCTTGGGCACCAGAATGGGACCCAGCTATGTCAATATCTTTGTTGGCTGCGTAGAAGAACACTTCTTTGCTTCCTACATGGTGTATGTCCCTGACCTCTACAAGCGATATATTGATGACTGCGTCGGTGCCGCCACATGCTCCAAAGATCAACTTGAGTGCTTCCTGCACCATTTCACCAACTTCCACCCGTCCCTCAAATATACGGTTAACATATGTTCCACTACTCTTCCGTTTCTAGACATCAACTTCTCCATCAACTACCCCCGACTCTTCACTTTGGTCTATTACAAACCCACAGATTCACACAGCTATCTCTTGTATAGCTCATTTCACCCCGAACATACTAAAAACTCTCTTCCTTTTTCACAGTTCCTTCGGCCAAGACGACTATGCAGAGATGACATCGACTTCAAGAACCAAGCCCTCAAAATGTACTCCTTTTTAATCAACAGAGGATACCCCAGCAGTGTAATTGACAGGGCCCTTGCCCGAGCCAAAAACACCCCTCGGACCATCAAGCCAATCAGGAACTCCCGCCGTAACAACCGCATTCCTTTGGTGTTTCCTTACCACCCTAACACTCTTCCTATCCCCAGGACTATTAATGACAACTTTTCCATCCTACAGGATGATCCCTCCATTGCTGCCCTCTTTTCTGACTGCCCCATCATCTCTTTTCACCGATCACCTAATCTGCGCAACCTTCTTGTTCACAGCTCCCTTGACCGCCTCAGCAACCATACACACCAGTTACTTCCCCTTGCAACAGAGCTCGCTGTATCAACTACAAGTACACATCCAACAACACACTCATTCAAGGCCCCTCAGGACAATTCCGGATCACCCAGATGGCATCTTGTACCTCCAGCAACCTTATTTACTGTATCTCTTGCAGTAAATGCCCAGTTTCTCTCTACATTAGAGAAACAGGAAGGAGACTTGGAGACCGCTTAAGATTAAAGATCTCTCCAAGCCCATTGTTTTTCATTTCACCTCTGATGGCCACGACCACTCTAATCTCTCTATCTGTGTTCTCAAAGATGGTCTTCCAAACTCATACATCAGAAAGTCTACCCAAACCAAACTTATCCTGCAGCTAGGATCACACCTTCCCCCTTCTCTTAACGACAGACTACTATTCTACTAAATTTTCTCCATTCATTGGAAGTTTCATTTCACACCTTTCTACACCTATCCTGACTTCACACCTCTTGATTGGCCTCTCTCTCTGTCCCCTGCTCCCGCCTCTAACCCCTCCTCCCTCCCAGCCTTTGTTCTCCCACTACATTACCTTTGCCTACTGCCTTGTCTCTCTCACACCTGAAGAAGGCTCCACGGCCAAAACCTTGTGTTTTTTCTCTCTTCTTTTTTTCAGCATGGAATAAACCTATCACTTGTTCCTTTGCAGCCTACGCATGCTGACGCAGCTACCCACCTGAACTATCTAATTGGAATGTTGTGTTTCTACCAATGCTATAGTCTTTGGCCTCAGAGCAGAAGTGCTCCTGTTAAAAAGAAAAAAAATGACAAACCAATTAATACTGTCCAATTTGAAATACTCTGAGATACATTTCTCAACAAAAATCACGAAATTATGAACAGTTTTACAGGATTAGGCTGGGAATAAGGAGGTTTGGGTTTATAAAAAAGACATATTGTACTCTCATCCAATCTAATTTATTATTCCATCCTACCTCCATTTTAAAACCCTATAACACTAATCCCTTATTCTCAGATCATTTCTGCAACTTTAATGTTCTGAAAAGCCATATGTGAAGTGTGGACATATTACACTTGTATATGTGGTTCAGAAACATACTAAATCTTTAACCTACTAAAATATTATGCTTGTCAAAGATGTATACTCAGGATGATTGTTTTTTTGTTATTTATGTATGAAATTGATATATGATGTTATTAATATATTATTTCTGAAAAGTAAATGAGAAGCTGTATGCGATATATAAATGAAAAAAGAAAATAACAAAAGAATGGAATCAGGCAAAGATCTTGTTGTGACACAGTCTTGCTTCAGGCATTATGCATTCGAAAATAAACAGCAAAATTAATCATAGAAATAAATATATATTCAGAAGCATTTGAAGCTAGTACAGTCAAAACAATGGCCCTTTTAATAGGCAAAAAGGCTCACTAAATATACTGGAAAAAATAGAAATTCAGATTATTGACACAGATTTCTCAATATTTAGTCGCAATGAGTAAATATATGGTACTGTAAGTGTAATGTTTTTTAATGAGTGGATTAAAACAAAAAAAAAGTAGAATTAATTTGGATTTAAGTTATATCAATTAAGAGAAGCAGTATGTTATATAGTAACGTGAAAACATAATAAGAACATGCAAAATATTCAGCCTGGAAATGAACTCATCCTAGACAAAATTTTGGGATATACTGTAGATGAAGTTTGACAATGGAAATAAGGTGAAGATTTTTGCAAATATCATAGATGGGTACTGCTGCTATTCAGTACATACATAACATTAAATGTTTTGAAGTGCACTGTGTGTTCCCTTTGAAATGACCATAGGAAAAATGTCAGGGCCCCCTATCAGAAAAAACATCCCTAGCTCTGACAGATGGAGCACCATTCATTATGCCCCATTTAAGTACTGGATCAGCATCTCTTAGAAACAACCACTCCCCATGAGTTTTTTTTTCTTGATCAACTGGTAAAGGTGCTCATCAGAGTGCAAGTTGAGCTCTGTGATCATGGGTTTGAGCCTCAGTCATGTAATTAGCTGACTGTACCAATCAGGGCTCTCACATCTCAGAGCAACACAGTGACCCCCCACATCTTTTCAGACACCTGCAAGCATGTCTGTGAAGTATACATTTCTCACCCCATATGTGCTGACCTTCCAGTAGATGGTTGTGCTCTGTCATATGTTCACAAGATAAATGGCTCCAAAGGTGGTGGATTTTGCCTTCCCTTGCACATTCAGTCCTATGAGTCAAAATGTTAAAAATACACAAGTAAATTTCCCAGACAAATGGGTGTAACAAAAATAATTGATGTTTTATAAAAAAACAGATGCAGCCACTCAGAACACGTTTGTTCTTCCAAATAAGCTTAAAGTAACACAACGTGTTACGTTTTGTAATTCGCTGGCCAAAGATGATCGATAGGTGGCACTTGTGGTGCCTTAGGTGTTATTGAAATGGATTTCTTCATTTAATCTGTTTCTCTACTGTTCATTTTTAAATCTGCTAAATATGGAATATTAATATGGAATTGTACAACTAAAGGGAAATTGTTTTGTAGCAAGCATAAAAATAACAGAAGCATAATGTCTCTGAATGTCATTAACAATTAGAATTTATGAATATAGCTACAAATAAAAAAACACAACAGTATTCTAGCTTCTTCATAAACATTTTATGCATCAAAGTCTTTAACTAAGTCACTTATTGTGGTTATTTTGTAAAAGCTTTAACATGCTTGTTTTGACTAAATTAAGTTTATATACATTATAAAACAGCTATAATGTTGTAACATTTTCTATGAATACTTGCTGTTGCTACTGTTGTAAAAAGTTGTCCCTAATGATATTAATTTAAGGATCTGAAAATAATATATTTATATAGCTAGTAGTAGTGCCATATTACACTTTCTTCATAAACATCAGCATCAATTTCTTTGAGTTGTTCACTTATTTTAAGATTATTATGGAAACTGACATGTCTGTTTCAGCTAATGTATGTTACCAAGTGATGCTTTGGTACAGTAGGGTAACTGTGTGCCTATCACCCAGAGGGTCCTGTTTTCATTTCTTGGTCAGGGCATAGTTTTTTTTAACAAATAAAGACCACTTCTCAAGAAATAAAATAGTAAATAATAAGTATACTATATTGGCAGTTTTATTATTTTATATATCACAGCATAGTAAATATTAAAATTATATCAATAAATCATAGAAAAATAATTTATCTGAGAATTATTAACAATATTAAATTATTAATAATAAATAATATATTTTTATGATGTTCACTTTCTTATTAAAATGCCTATTTTTGATAAACAATGTTTCAAATTGCAATAACTTTGCGAATAAATGACAGAGAGTCTTCAAACCACACACATTTTAAAGACAGAAAAAAAATCTGAGCATTTTCAGAGGTTTCATCTAAAAAACATTTTTAGTAACCTCAGGATAAAAAAGTGGATCCCTGGTGTAAGAGAGTTTATAACACAAGAATTACTATTCAAAAGCTATGTATATGAAACATCTGACCATATAAAGCAGAATAACACTCATTGGGTTCAACCTCTCTTTTAGTTTGTGAAACTCTTTCTGTATTTACTCTGATAGGAATAAACCACATATACAATTATTTTGACAGGAGGAAAGGTGTTCTATGCTCAATAGCTTTTTCACCACAGGACACATTATGTTACATTTTTTTTTTCAGACAAAGTGTTTTGAAGTCTCTCAAATACTTAAAAAATGTAACATAATACTGTAGGGCACACCCCTACATTAACAAAGACAGTAATAAAATGAGACTGTGAATATACAATATGTAATGAATCTGTATATAGCTAAAAATAAAAAATAAGGTACACATTGGTATTCCACAATCTTCATTAACATTTTCTGTATCTTTAGTTTGGTCACTTGCTATCTATACTTTGGGAAAGTGGGAATGTACGCCTTTAAATGCATTGGTGGCTCAGTGTTTGGATCCTGTGCTATCACACAGAAGTGTCCAGATTCTATCGCAGCTCTGACCTGAGTTATATTTTAAACAATAATAATAATATTTTTTCTGGTTCCGGTCGAGAGGGAATGCTGGTGTGTTTGGCTGCTGCTCTTTCACCAGTTTTTCATTTTTTTTATCTAATTATTTATTTATTTTTCTTCTCGGCAACACTGGTTTCTAATTATTTATTTTTATCTGCTTCACGTTATCCACTCCACTTTGCAATTTACAAATTTGACTTCCACTTGCATTGTGAAATTGCTCAACTAAAGACCTTGGCCACCTGCTACTGCCTTACTCTGGATTTCCTTCCTGGCTTGTTACACCGTCTCTGCACTGCACTGCAACTTCTTCAACTAAAACAAAACTACATCCTGGTAAAAGACACATTTGTTTATTGCCGTATTACTGGAATTTTACGACCAAGTCGCTACATCCATCGCAGCACAGGATGCTGTTTCTTTCATTCATCTGCCAGTGGAGTCTCTATCCCTGCCTTTTAGTGCACGACCGTAAGTCCATCCCGTTCTGGCGCCGACTTAACCAACTAGTCTCTCCTGGATATGATTTGTTTGACCTTCCGCGTCTCTCAGGCAGAGGCATCATTGTTATTTACAACCTTTTTTACAATTTAAGTCCTATTACTATACCCCATCCCTCTTCTTTTGAGTGCCTTGTTTTAAATGTCTCTATCCCCCAATCTACTATAATTGCCACAGTTTATAGACCACCCAAATCCAGCAAAGCCTTCTTAGGTGAGTTTGCTGATATACTCTCATTTTTATGCCTTAACTTTAAAAGGATCCTTATTCTAGGGGACTTTAATATACACATTGACTCAAGGTCTTCTAGTCTGGCTAAAGACATCCTTTCTCTATTGGGATGTTTTGATCTTACTCAGTTTATTTGTACCCCTACACATAACAACGGACACACCCTAGATTTAATCATTGCCAATGACTCTTTTGTCTCCCACTGCTCTTCCCTTGATCTAGGTCTCTCTGACCACTTAGCTATTCTTTTCAATCTGGAATTACCTGTTCACCCAAGGTTTAAAAAGTTCTGTTCTGTCCTCCTTATCTTGTTTTCCTGTCTCTGACCCCCTAGAAGACAAACTACATTTACTTGACAGTGCTCTTTTATCTACCTTTGGTCCTTTGCTCCTTTAAAAACTCGAACCATCTCCTTCTCTCGCCTTGCTCCCTTGTACAACGACCATCTGCGATCTATGAAGGCAGCCTCTCGCAAACTTGAGCATAGGTGGCATCTTTCTGGCCTAAATGTACATTATCATGCTTGGAGAGATTACTTGTCTGAATATAAGGTTACAATAGAGCCTGCTAGATCCACCTACTTCTCTCACATCATTGAAAATCACCATAACAACCCCAAACATCTTTTCTCCAACATCAACAGCTTACTAAAGCCAAACTGCCCCACCACATTACCTGCCTTATCCCAACTTTGCAACACATTCTTAGATTTATTTAGCTCCAAGATCGACAACATCCGGCATAACATTCTCTCAACTACACATATCATTTCCATATCTCCTCCCTCCTTATCCAACTTTTCTGGTTCCCTTCTCTCCAGCTTCTCTCTTCTTGAGTCAGCATCCCTCACTAAACTATTTAAACACATGAAACCCACCACATCTATTTTACATCCCATTCCCACCACTTTATTTCAGTCGTGTTTCTCTTTTCTCTGTCCTGTTGTCCTCAATATTGTAAATGAATCCTTGAACACTGGCATTGTACCAATGGTCCTCAAAACTGCCACTATTACTCCCATGCCAAAAAAGGCTAGCATGGCTCTCAATAATCTTAACAATTTTCAACCCATCTCCAACTTACCCTTTCTTGCAAAAATTCTAGAACGTGCTGTCACATTCCGGTTACCACCTCATGACAAATAACCTTTTTGAAACCCTCCAATCTGGCTTCTGGCAACTTCACACCACAGAAACTGCTCTGATCACAGTCACTAATGATCTTCTAATAGCTTTTGGTTCTGGTTCTCTTTCTATACTCATCCTTCTTGATCTCAGTGTTGCTTTTGACACTGTTGACCATAACATCTTACTTTCTCGTCTTGAGACTGTGTTTGGAGTTTCTGACACTGCCCTCAAATGGTTCAAGTCTTACCTCACTGATCGCTGTCTCTCTTAATGGATATAGGTATGAAATTGGTCTTGTTAAGTCTGGTATTCCTCAGGGCTCAATACTGGGCCCCTTTCTCTTCAGCATTTACATGTTTACACTTGGTCACCTTTTAAGATCACATGGCCTCAGCTATCATTTCTATGTTGATGATACTCAAATATACATCCATACCAAACCTGACACTGATGTGGCTGTCTCTATTCTATCTAATTGCATCTCTGACATAAAAACTTGGATGACTCAAAATTTCCGTCATCTTAGCTGTGACAAGGCTGTCGTCATGCTTATTGGCAGCCCCCATCAACTTTGTAAAGCCAATTCTGTAACCCTATCTGTAGATGGTTCTGTACTTGAGCTTCAGTCTAAATTGAAAAACTTTGGGGTGATATTCGATTCTGGCTTAACATTCGACCCACATGTGCAGCATATTGTCAAAACATTTTTTCTTCACCTCAGAAATATCTCTAGACTATGCCCTATGCTATCACAAACTGTGGCTGAAAAGCTGATCAACACATTTGTGTTCTCTCGATTTTGACTACTGTAATGCTCTATCTGCTGGGGTATCTAAATCTACTTTGAACAAACTGCAGTATGTCCAAAATTCAGCAGCGAGGATCCTGACCAGGTCTAGTGCAAGTGATCACATTACTCCCATCCTGGAGTTCTTGTTCTGGCTTCCTGTCAAATTCCGTGTTGACTTTAAAATCCTCATGCTCACCTATAAAGCTCTGCATGGCTTAGCACCTCAGTACCTGGCTGAACTATCATTGCCTTACTCCCCACCTCACAACCTTTGCTCTTCTAATTCTGGTCTCCTTATTGTCCCCCAAGCCCATCTACATTGTATGGGTGACAGGGCCTTCTCCTGTTATGCCCCCAAGTTCTGGAACTCTCTGCCCAAGGATATCAGAAAGTCACCTTCTCTAAACTCCTTCAAAACTCCTACAAATCCAGACTCAAAACCTTTTTCTTTAAAAGAGGCTTTACTTAACTGGTTTCATTCTTCACCCCTCTGCTTTTCCTAGTACTACCATCCACGGTCTCCTCTCTATATTGTTATTGTGTTTTATCTGGTGTATTCTTTTTTATTGTTGGTCTCATTCCGTAAAGCGCTTTGAGAAGGCACCTTTAAAGGCGCTATATAAAATAAAGTTTATTATTCTAAATGCTTACACTCATATAGACACTCAACTCAAAGCGCTTTACAGGTAATGGGGACTCAGCTCCACCACCACCAATTGCAGCATCCACCTGGATCATGCAACGGCAGCCATAGTGTGCCAGAACGCTCACCACACATCAACTATCGGTGGGGAGGAGAGCAGAGTAATGAAGCCAATTCATAGATGGGTATTAGGAGGCCCTGATTAGTAAAGGACAATGGGAATTTTGGCTAGGACGCCAGGGTAACACTCCTACTCTTTTCGAGAAATGCCTTGGGATTTTTAATGACCACAGAGAGTCAGGACTTCAGTTTTACGTCTCATCCACAGGACGGTGCCTGTTTACAGTACAGTGTCCCCGTCACTATACCTCAGTTTTTTTTCCCCAGGAAGTCTCCCATCCAGGTACTGACCAGGCTCACACCTGCTAAGCTTCAGTGGGTTGCCAGTTGTGAGTTACAGAGTGATATGGCTGCTGTCCATATCAGTGTACAGATGCAGCCATTCAAAGTGCACGGCACAGACACTTACCGTGGGTAATTGTCTACGTCATCGCACCTCACACTGCACTATGTGATTGGTTGACCGACAGGGGCACTCGTGGTGCGTTGGTCGGTCGTAGAAAGATTCAAATGTCTTTACTGTGCCTGTTTTAGTATTGAATATTTATATGGAATTTTACCACTGAAGGGAAATCTTATTAGCTGAGCATAAAAAGAATAGGAGCATAACGCGTGTGAAGGCCATAAACGATATTAATTTTGGAACATAAACATACAGTATTACAGTTTATGGCTGGTCTCAGTACTTTAAAGAAAAAATACACACCAGTATCCCATTTCTCCCTAAACATTTTAAGCATCAAAGTCTTTAACTAACATGTGAAATAATGTGTATAAAAAGTGGTAGTTTTAAGCTTTTCTGCTAATATAATATGGAATCGAGTATCTAAAGAAATTAATAATGATATAATTATATTCATATACTGCAACACATTAGTACACACTGTACAATGTCTGTTGATACTGCATGTGTAGGGCTGTTTCACCACTCCTCATGTGACCTTGCGGGTGGTACTGTGGTCTACGTGCCCGACTTCTGAACCACAGGTTGGGTGTTCAAATCCAGCCGGCGCCACGACTTTTCTTTTAACAAACATTTCTTTAAAAAAATAAAATAGCAATATTATGGACAATTAATTTAATTTTTATATTTCTAAATATCACGTTTGAATTTAAGTCATTTTTGATAGCAATGAATAGCCACATCTTTCCTTCTGACAATGGTCCCTGCTTCTGCTTCTTGCTTATATCGTGTGGGGGGATCCCTTTACATCTCCCTTCAGATTTAAAAGGTTATTAATCATATCTTCGGTGTCGAATCTTCCCAGTGTAGCTGATCTTTTGCTGCCTGGGTAAACTATCACAAAGCTTTAGAGAACTTAAAATTTCTATTATCAACAAATTGTAAATACAATGTTTACATTGGCATTATTAATTTTTCACTTGAGTGTATGGAGGATTGTCAGCTGTTACTGAGAGCAGACCCCCCCTCTTAAGCTGCGCAAACGATCTTTTGATTTTTTATATAGAAATGGAGGCTGTACAGTATGCGTTACAATATAAACATTTATATTGATTTAAATCGCATTTTGATTTAAATCGCAAATGTGTTCGATTAAATGTATTTTTTGATTCACAATCAGACAAATACAACATAAATTGTTATCTTTGTCTTCTAAGTATCTTAATAAACTTTCAGCATAGCTCTCTCCTTGTTTAGATTTATTTTTCTTGGGATTTTGGGATCAAACGTGGAAAGATTAGATTGTAATCCTTTTTATTTTTTAAATACATTTTAGAAAAGTGTAATCTATACTAAAAAGCTGTATTTATTTAATACCACTTGATACTTATATTAATGGAGTTTAGTTGATACTGTTAAAATTTTTAATTATTTTTAGTTGTATTTCAGCATTGTACACATGCTTAAAAGAGAAGAGAGAAAACGCAAGCCTTCTTCAGGTGTGAGGGTCCTGCTCAGAATGAAACGCTAAAATGTAATGTAGGCTCTGAATGGGCTCAATTATGATTTGGGCTTGATTAAGGTCGCTGCCTTTCATCTAAAATCCTGCCTGAATCCTTCTAAACTAAAAATTAGACACAAGAAGAGAAGAGGCTTTGGTAAAGTTTCTCTTTTTTTAATTTCTCTTTTTTTCTTTGAAAAACATCTTACGTGCTGCAATCCGGTCACAGAAGGATTTAAAAAAGTCAGACAGGCAAGGGGGAGAGTGAGTTCTAAATAAAGAAGTATCCAGGTAACAGTGAAACGGGCGGACAGTCTGGGGAGATTGCACGTTTTTCATGTAAATAGTTCCCTGGTTCCAAACCCCTTGGTGTTTCTCTCTCTCTCTCTCGGGCTGGCGGGCTCATCTTGTGTCTCTCTCTCGTCTGGGCACGGGAGTGCTGCTGGAAGGTGTTGACGGAAACACCTGATCATTAGCTCGAAAGATTTAAGTGCTTTGTGTATATTCTAATGGCAGTGGGGGCAGGGTGTGTGGGAACAGGTTTGGATGAAATTGCATTGGGGATCTATGTTCTTCACACCTGAAACATTTTCTCTGAAAGCCTTTTCTTCCCTGTTTAGCCGATCTTGTTGCAGCATGTTATAGTTTACTATTATTAACCGTATTAATTTTAAGTGCTTAATGCCATTTTTTTACCATGACGAATATTCTTATGTCCATATCTTTGCAAGGGAATCAGTGCGAATTGTAAAACTAATTAAATGATCGCTGGCATTTTCCACCCCCTCTGACAGCAGGAACATTCCTATTTTTAGCTCAGCAGCTTATTACAATATAGAGTGTTCAAACCATTTTTTTTTACACAGTGACACAGCGTTGGGTTGTGAATCTGTTTTTCCGTGTTTACAAAGAAAGTGGAATACAGTGATACAACCTGCTATATAAATACATATGTTTAGATATTTAGACCCTTAAATTAATATCATTATTACTAATAATGATAATAATGATAATCGGCCAGTGAAAGCTCTGTTGTCCTTCACATGAATGCCTGAAACATTTTACAGAACCCAGGATTTTACACTATATTCCCCATTATAAAACGGATAATTCCGGTCCTGAAGACTGATTGCCTGACATACTTTCGAAGAAGTCCTATATTTTCTAATATAGGTACATACCGGAATTTTTACTTCACTGTATAATGAAGAAATTTTAAAGACTACTTCTTAGCGTAGATAAAAAAGCTTGGATTCCCATGAACAGTATCTTATACACATATCTTTTTCTGTTGTCTTTGTTGATCTCTTTAGGATCCTTGTGATATTTTGAGCTCTCTTGAATGATAAAAGTGTCACAGTTTAAATCATTTTCGTTGTTAGAAATTATTAAACGCTATGTTAAAAGCAAGGGAGTTTTTAAATCTGTTATAGTTAAAGAAAATGCCCGACGAACTAGGGATTGAACAGTTTTTCAGTGCTTGTACAATCGATGGAAATGTTTAAATACATGTGCTCAAGAAATAAACAAAAAAGTAAGTTATTCCTTTATCATATTGGCTAGCTAATGTCCCATCCTTGTGAGTTAGATCAACGAAATGCTGTGGTGTTACTTTTTGTAGATGAAAAAATAAAGTATTTTCATTTAAAATGACAGTTACAAAAAATGTGGACCAGCGTAATACTTTGTGTTTTACTGGTGGAGCTCATACAGCTGTGTCTGGATATCTTGGTCAAATATTCGGCTAGTGTTTATTGTCTGTTTAGGGTTCTGTAGCATTCCACACGGCTGGGCAGCTTGTTCCCCCCTCCCACCCCTCTCTGTGTGGAGTAAAGCCTCCTGTCCAGCCCCTCTCTGTGTACAGGCTCTACTGTACACAGAGAGGGGCGGGAGGGGGGAACATGCTGCCCAGCCATGTGGTTGAAGCTGATACCCTGGATTCTCTCCAGACACAGCTGTTTGAGCTCCACCAGGCATTTAATATTATTGATTACTAATAATTTATGCTAACACCTAGCTTTCTTAACACGAGAAGTACTAACGTTAGTAAGTACTGTACTTACTGTACTGTACTTAAGTACTACTGTAAGCAAACAAAAGGGGTTTTGGAGGGGATGGGGAGGTGTCTTTCACTGGAAGACTCGACCCCTTCTACTTTGAAAATACCTGTGAAATCGGTTTAATTCATCACAGCCAGTACTCCCACAGAGAGTGATGAAAACCGCACTGCACCAGGCGAATGCACATAATGTTGGGCTTTTAGGCTTAGGTGGATTTGCGCCCTACAGTTCAACCTGTGGTACCGCTGTGTACTATACATACAGTACAAGCGTTATTTTGAAATATAAAAAATGTCAATATACTATAGTATCCATAATATTTGCTATTTTAGTTTTTCAAAGAAGTGTTTTAGTTAAAAGAAAACTCATAGCGATTGCTGGATTTGAACACCCGACGTCAAGCTTATACTGTACATCAGTCACTTAAGCCGCGACGTCACCGAGGCAAGTCATGTGACACACTGAAACAGCAATACAGATATTACAGAAATATGGTCGGAGGTCAACCATATGTAAATCTTTGGTGCTTAAAATGTTTAGGGAGAAATGGAGTATTGGTGTGTATTTTTTCTTTAAAATACCAATAACAGCAACATACAGTTTACATAATATGTTTATGTTCCAAAATTAATATCGTTTATTACCTTTATGACCTTCATTATGCTCCCCTGCGTTTTATGCTTAGTTAGAAAAATTTCCCTTTTAGTGGTAAAATTCCATATAAATATTCAATACTAAGCGGATTAAAATGTGCACAGTAAAGAAATTAAATGTTTAATTTTTTTCACTAACGACCAATACACCACATTATCTTCCGTGTTGCATTAACATTGGTATGTTTTTTTTACAAGTGTTAAAAGAAGCGATACACAACCTGTCTCCTCTATAACTCTTCAGTTTACAGAGAAATTCCGCCAGAGCCTCACAACATTGTCCAATAATACTCTTCTTGTGTCTAATTTTTAGTTAAGCAGGATTTGAGCTAGTACAGACCATAACAAAAAACAGAATCCACCTGCGATTCGGGTGTAAACAAAACGTGTTTAGAAAGAAAGTGAAATACAGTAATACTACCAGTTATATAGATACATAAATTTAGATATTTAGATCCTTAAATTAATATCATTATTAATTTCTTTAGATACGTGATTACATATTATATTCTCGATTATGAAACAGATAATTCTGGTCCTGGAATCTGACTGGCTGACACCCTTCTGAAGCGGTACCATAATCTCTGGTATACGGATACCAGAGAAATTCCCCTTTTTACTGTGTGATAAATTTTAAAGACTACTTCTTAGCGTAGATAAGAAAGCGTAGATAAAAAAGCTTGGATTCTCATGTATCTGATACAAGTATCTTTTAATACAGTCTTTGTTGTGCTCTTGAGGATCCTTGTGATATTTTGAGCTCTGGTTGAATATTAAGTGTCGCAGTTAAAATAATTTTCACTGTTAGAAATTATGAAATGCTCTGGTAAAAGCAAGGGAGTTTTTATGTCCGTTATAGTAAAAGAAAATGCCTGACAAAGTAGGAATTGGACAGTTTCCAAGTGCTTGTACAAATGTGCTAAAGAAATGAACAAAAAAAGTAATTTATTCCTTTATCATATTGGCTAACTAATATTCTGTCCTCGTTAGTTAGATCAACAAAATGCTGTGGTGGAACAAGTAATAGGTTTATTCCATGCTGAAAAAAAGAAGAAAGAGAACACAACGTTTCGGCCGTGGAGCCTTCTTCAGGTGTGAGAGAGACAGGGCAGTAGGCAAAGGTAAAGTAGCGGGAGAACAAAGGATGGGGGGGAGGAGGAGTGAGAGGCGGGAGCAGGGGACAGAAAGAGAGGCCAATCAAGAGGTGTGAAGGCAGAATGGGTGCAGAGAGGTGTGAAATGAAACTTCCAATGAATGGAGAAAATTTAAAAGAACAGTAATCTGTCGTTAAGGGAAGGGAGAATGTGTGATCCTAACTGCAGAATAATTTTAGTTTCGGATTATTCTGCAGTTAGGATCACACATTCTCCCTTCCCTTAACGACAGATTACTGTTCTTTTAAATTTTCTCCATTCATTGGAAGTTTCATTTCACACCTCTCTGCACCCATTCTGCCTTCACACCTCTTGATTGGCCTCTCTTTCTGTCCCCTGCTCCCGCCTCTCACTCCTCCTCCCCCCCATCCTTTGTTCTCCCGCTACTTTACCTTTGCCTACTGCCCTGTCTCTCTCACACCTGAAGAAGGCTCCACAGCCGAAACGTTGTGTTCTCTTTCTTCTTTTTTTCAGCATGGAATAAACCTATTACTTGTTCCTTTGCAGCCTACGCATGCTGACGCAGCTACCCACCTGAACTAAAATGCTGTGGTGTTTGTCAATGAAAAAAATAAAGTATTTTCATTTAAAATGATGGTTAGAAAGAATGTGGACCAGCGTAATACTCTTAGTTTACAGCTTGTCCAGTCATTCATTATTAACACTATTAGTAATATCTTCGGTAAAGGCTTTGATGCATACAATATTTCTGCATAATTTAAATATTTATGATAAAGGTAGGTTGTGTACTTTTGCCCAACTGAGCAATCTTGCTTTCATAAAATATACCAACTTTTTAATGACTGATGATTTACATGCTGTAATACACAGTTTAAATTTAAAACCTCAAATGCTGTACATGAGAGGTTAAGCTTTATTGGCTCCTCCTGGCGGATACTTTCTGGTATGACGTCAAATGACGCGTTACACCGCGTGATATTGCGGTTTGATGCGACACGACCACCACAGTGTACCGCGAAATACCCCACGCATTTCGAATGGCTGCATCTGTATAATAAACACTCTCTTACAATAAAATAATTTGTAAACTATATTCACATTTCTGACTAGTAAGTACATGAATGAACCTCCAAACCAGCAGACCAAAAATCTGGGGGTAAATTGGAAACAGCAAGAGAAGATACCTTTAAACAGAAATTGACATTTTTTTAACGTTATTCTACATTTTGCGGGGTGTGTTCCATCCCTTGAGGATGTCCCCTCGCAGTACAGGGAAGGGGGTGTCAGTTTTTATTTTCACTCTCTGGCCATGTTCCAATTCTTGAATTGTGATATAGCACAAATGTAGACTTAAAGTGCGTGAATATTCAATGGCGCACCAATATAAAAAGGGTAAATGGGCTCCTTCACGTGACAACACTCATTTGTTCTCATTTGCTCAGGGCCAAACTATTTCCCATTGATGCTTCTTTTCCAGTGGCAAAGTAGATGTTGGCTGCTAATTTAAAAAAAAAAAATTCTCTGCTCACAGTTCGATTAAATTGAATGTCATCGCGTCTATTCCTGTACAAAAATAGTGCCATACCATGTTCATTCATGTTGGTCAGGCTTGACTCAAAACAGGCAAAGTGAGCTAAGGAAACTTTAGTTTATTTCTCTGTTTATTCAAAGCTGAGTACTACTAAGTACATTTCATATTGTCCATCCCAGTACAAAAATGACAGTACAAGGAACATAATGCGTTCATTCACGTTCATTTAAAGTAAACTAAATAAGGTAAACTTGGGAGTACCTCAAAGCTTTGCACTATTAAATACAGTATGTATACCATTAAATATTCTATGTACAAAATACATTTCTGGTAAACGAATATTCATCAGTGCAAATGGATAAAAGCTTTATGTCAAAACTTCCTACCTAGAATACATACAGTATAAATGTAAAGTCACCTAATGAAATTTTGTTTTTCCGTAAGATTTTATGTGTTTTAAAACTGTAAAAAGTTAAATTTGACTAATACATAAATATTTTATTCTCCATGTCTACTTCCCCCAGCTTTAATAGGTCAGAATATGAAACGTTACCATTCCACAAGGAACTGGGGGTAATTCCCTTAAGCTACTTCAGAGAAGGGTGCATTGGGGGCACCCGCGAGCACCCCTGTGACAAATAAACTTAGAAATGGGACACCCTAAGCCCTTGAAGATTTGAGTGAGAATGTGCATATGAAGAGTGCAAGACCTCTAGTGTGCATATTGGGACACAGCCTGTCTTCACTAAACATTTTCAGTAGTCACTGATGCAGCTTAAGTTAAGTAACTACAGTTCAATTCCTAGGGTTCTATCTTCATGGAGTTTGCATGGATAAAGAGGTTAGAAAATAAATGGACTGGTGGATTTATATTTGTAAAAATGTTTCAATTTAAATACATTACTAACTGTATTATTAATAATATTAATAATAAATGAACATGAATGAGTTAGCAAATGTAAATATTGTCAATAGCAGGAGTAAAAACAAGCCTTAAAACTAAATTGCATATATTTTTATAATTATAGTCTAGAAAATAAAAGTGGCATTAAATAGTGGTATGTTCAGTGTTCAGTACTGAAACATGCACTTAAATACTGTATGCAAAAGGGTCTGCGTTTAAAAGCAAGTTATACTTTTAACAATTTGTCCCTGGAGTGTTCGGTGTTTTCTTTGTGTGTTACCTAATCGCAGTGGGGGTAGGGAGTGTATGGGATGTAATAGAATTATTTAAGCAGCAATTTAATTTGCACTCTCTGGATATTGACTGAAAAAGGCCTTGGAGCAATTTACAACTATTTTTATTTTCTTTGAGATCCAGTTTCAAAATTTAATGGCCAGCAAAATTGAGGTATAAACTTTTAAATAAAATGAAATTGTCAATTCTATATATATATATTATGGCATTTTTGTTTACATTTTTATTACTTTTTTATAATGCAGTATATTAAATATTCACTTTACATTCACGATCACTGAAGCCTACTGAGGAGTATTAGATATTGAGGAGATGAACTGCAGCAGCCATATTTATTTTTTCTACAGATTAGGACACTTGAGAAATTATATTGATTAAAAATCCTAACCATAACAAATTGTCATGTTTCACTCTCTTGTGTAACTATCATGACGTTTCTGAAATAGGAAGTGTCTTAATTTTTTAAGTATTTGTTGCCAATAAATTACTGAGTGTCATTAACAATATCAATTAATGGATATAGATATATTCATTTAGGTCATTGTAGCAGGATATTTTATTGATTTTATATAATCACAGTATATAAGATTCACTTTAAATTCATGATCGCAGTACTGGGGACGTATCAGATATTAAATTGAGGAAGGGAGACGATAACATCAGCCACAGGCCCCCACCCTCAGACAGACAAAGTAGATAAAGGTGAACTATTGCAGAGTTCAGCACTTTTGTTAATTAATGAGAAGGTAAATTAGTATTTTTTTTTAAATAAAATAGGCCATTTAATTACTGATTGCCTTATGTTAAAGGCAGGAGACTAAAAATTCAGCCCCATCCCCAAAGCAAAACTGTCTATTCCATATAACAAACACGGTGGAATGTAACATCCCTAATCTTTGTAACAAACATAATGTTTGTTAGAGAAGTTTGAGTAGGGAGCTGTGTTGTATGCCTTGACTGCAATTCCATGCTGAAAGGAAAGGTTAATTCCATGCTGAAAAGTAAAGAGACAAGACACAACATGTCTCCTCTGTAACTTTTCAGATCACAAAATTAACCCAGATCCACAATGTTCTCCATGTCCTTCTTTTGTCTAATTTCCAGGGAATAACATTGTAACATTGTAAAGGGAACAGTGCATCAGTCATTGATTATGGTTATACAGTACATATGATCTCTGGTGGAGTTTCAGCTTTCACTTTTCTGCAGTCTGTAAAGAACCGTGATGTACCATCAATTTTGGTACCAATAAACAAGGGGAACTCCACATACTATTGCTTGTTTGAACTAAACGTTGCTCAAGCAAATAATCTACAGTACCTTCTTCTGTAGATAGATACTTTATTGATCCCGTGAGGGAAATTGCAGTGCAACAGCAGCTTAACACACACAACACAGCCACAGTGTAACGAATTATATAATAATAGTACAATACATACAATACAATACAAGAGTTACTCACAGTCCGGACACACAAAGAACAAACTAGAACAGAACAGTACACAGAAAAATCGTATCACACATATTGTAACGCCCTCGCCTGGTGGTGAGGAGGAAGCGCCCCTAGGCGCTCGTAGTACCCCTGGGCATGCTGGGAGTGGTAGCCGGGGAGAGTCTGAGGGTAAGCACGATGACCAGCGGCTGACCCTACCTGTGTAAATAATGTCCTAGTAATTCTAGTGCCCTGTAAAAGTATAGTGTGTTGTTAGATAATTACCACCCTAAATATGTGTACGTGTTCCGTCAGTCTCCTCATGTGTGTGTAGATCTTGTGTTTGGTTTTTGTGTGGTTGTTAAATAAAGCTAGTACTTGGTTAATCGCGTCTCCACTGTTCTTTAGTTCTGAAAATAACCTTCAAACGCTACATTGGTGTCAGAAGCGGGCAGAATGAACAACTCGTGGCAGACACTACCCGATTCTGTTAAGCGCCGGCTGACGCTGAAAGACGCAGAACCGATCGGCGGCGCACATAGGGAGCCTGAGCAACTCCTGGGTGCGACAGGTGGCCACAGCCCTTACCAGGGCTACCCAGTAGTGGTCCCGCCAGTAGAATTGTGGCGGCTGCCCCGGAGAGAGGATGCCCTCCCTGCCGGAGCCGATCAGCGATTTCCACACCCATTGGCGCGGGTGCGACCAGGTCGCTACGATGGTGAAGCGCCTTGGGAAACCTATGAGGCACAGTTCCAGCTCGCGGCATGGACGAATGGCTGGAGCCGGGCGGAGATGGCCGGCCACCTGGCGGCGGCGCTGGAAGGAGCGGCCTGCCAGGTGCTCCTGGACGTCCTGGAGGAGGACAGAGGCGACTACACGGCGCTGGCAGCAGCCTTCCAGCTGCGCTTCGGTGTAGAGGAGGCGCCGGACTTGATGCTGGAGAGGCTGGCCCTGCAGCGGCGCCGACCAGGAGAACGACTGGGCCCAGTCGCCGTGGATGTCATGTTCCTCGCCCGCCGAGGATACCCAACTTTCCCCCGGGAGGCGCAGCAGGAGATGGCTCTCCAGGCCTTTCTCAAGGCCCTCTCACCCGAGGAGCTGCGGCGCCACATGCAGCTGGTCGCGCCAACATCGCTGGAGCAGGCCTTGGCCCTTGCTACACGGGCTGAGGCAGTGTTCGGGATGACTGGAAGCTCCAGCAGGCGCAGTGCGCCCTGCCGGCTGACCGAGGCGGCGACGGAGGAATCCAGCGAGGGGGAAGAGGAGCCAGCCCGTGCAGCGACCCCCGCGGAACAGCCCCGCATGCTGATTTGCAACCGCTGCGGGAAGAGAGGACACCAAGCCCGGTTCTGCCGGGCACCCGAACCTCGCACTCCCCGATCGGCGTCGGGAAACGGGAACGGGGCGGCTCAGCGCGGGGAAGGCCGCCCTTGAACACCTCAACCCCCACTCCGGAGAGCGCCGTATAAACCGGCGCCCCTCACGCCACCGTGGGGCGAGTCGGCTGTAGCCGGGGCCTGTACCTCCACTGCCGAATCTAGGACCAACCCTGCCTGGCCCTACTCGACACCGGTTCATCGGTAACCCTACTCCGGCCGGGGGTCCTCCCCGACACCGAGGGCACCAACCCCCCAGGATAGGAAGCCTCCAGCCTGCGGCTGAGGACCGTGATGGGACAGCTCTCTGCAGCCCGGGGGAAACAGGTGCTTGCCTTCCGTCTGGGTGCAGCGATGGTGCACCACCCCTGCTACCATGCACCCATCCAGGAGGACTGCATTCTGGGGCTGGACCTACTGCAGCGAGTGGGGGCCAGTTTGGACTTGGACCGGCAGGAGTTGGTGTGGCAGGGGGAGCGTTGGTGTGGTGGAGGGCAGGTCCGGCGAAGGCCGAGGGACGCGGGCTTGCTGGAGCCGGGGGAACAAGAGGCAGCGGCGGCGGCGGCAGCGTCAGTTGAGAGGCTGATGGAGAGGGTGCTGGCGTCGGTCCCGCGGAACCAGTGTGTGTTGTATCTGGACGATCTGCTGGTTCATGCCCGGAGTTTCGACCAGGCCTTGACGAACCTCCAGGCGGTGCTGGCCTGCATCTGCCGTGCTGGCCTGAGGCTCAACCCCCACAAGTGCGAGCTCCTGTGGCGGGAGGTGACCTTCCTGGTACATGTTGTTGGACCGTGAGGGGTGGCTACGGACCCAGGTAAGGTCTCCTCAGTGAGGGGCTGGCCAACTCCACGCACCGTCGCAGAGCTCCGCAGCTTTCTGGGGTTGGCCTCGTACTACCGGAGGTTCGTCCGGGACTTTGCCAGCATCGCTGCCCCGCTGCACCCCCTCACTGACAAGGGCCGCCGTTTTGACTGGGACTCGGGCTGTGAGACTGCCTTCGGCCGGTTGCGTGAAGCTCTGGTGGGGGCCCCCGTGCTGGCCTACCCCGACCCGCGGTTGCCGTATGTTCTCGACACCGACGCGAGTGACTCGGGGGTGGGTGCGGTGTTGGAGCAGGAGGGGCCGGATGGGGAGCGCGTAGTGGCTTACTATAGTCGGGCTCTGACTAGGCCTGAGCTGAATTACTGCGTGACCTGTCGCGAGCTGCTGGCGGTGATGGCGGCGGTCCACCACTTCAGGCCGTACCTGTTCGGGACCCGGTTCCGGTTGAGGACCGACCATGCGTCCCTCACTTGGCTGCTCCACTTTAAGGAGCCAGAGGGGCAGATGGCGCGATGGATAGAGATCCTACAGGAGTACGACTTCACTGTCGTGCACCGTGCGGGGTCTCGCCATCTCAATGCCGATGCTCTCCCAGCGGGAGCAGCGTGAGGAAGCTGTCCGCACCGTGGCGGGGGTGAGCACCGCGGCCACGGCCAGGGAGGGGCCGCTGGGGGTGGGCCTGCCAGACCTGGCGCAGCGTCAGGCAGCTGATCCTGACATGGGGCCGGTGCTCTGCTGGAGGGCAGCAGGAGTGCGGCCTACGCGAGAGGAGCTCGCCCCGCACCAGAAGTCCGTCAAGGCCCTCTGCGCCCTGTGGGAGGCCTTGGAGGTAAAGGACGGGGTGCTGCGCCGGGGGTGGCGGGTACCCTCCAGTGGCGAGGTACGGTGGCAGCTGGTGGTGCTTCGGTCGCTCCGCGGGGCGGTGCTCCGAGCGGTGCACGGCCAGCCGGGCGTGGGGCACTTCGGCGGTAAAAAAACCCTGCAGCGTCTCCGAGGCCATTTTTATTGGGGTCTTTGCCACAGGAACGTGCAGCGGTACTGCCGAACGTGTGCGGTGTGGGTGGCGGAGAAGGGTCCCCCCCGAGCGCTCTCGGGCCCCCCTCCAACAACACCAGGTGGGGGCTCCTATGGAGCGGGTGGGGGTGGACGTTTTGGGCCCCTTTCCGCGCACCGAGGCCGGGAACCGCTACGTCTTGGTGGCCATGGATTATTTTACGAAGTGGCCGGAGGCCTACGCCCTCCCAGACCAGAGTGCCCCCACGGTGGCCGATGCACTGCTGGAGGGGATGTTTGCCAGGCTGGGGGTGCCGGAGGAGTTACACAGTGACCAGGGGCGTAACTTCGAGTCCCAGGTCTTCGCCGGAGTGTGCCAGCGCCTGGGGATCACTAAGACGCGGACCACACCGCTGCATCCCCAGAGCGACGGGTTGGTGGAGCGGTTTAATCAGACGCTCGCCACCCAGCTGGCCACCCTGGTGTCCCGGCACCAACGGGACTGGGACCGCCACCTCCCCCTTACGCTCTGGGCGTACAGGACTGCGGTCCAGGAATCCACCGGGTTCACCCCAGCCTCGCTCATGCTGGGCCGGGAAATGCGAACACCGGTGGACCTGGTCTTCGGCCCGCCGCCCGGAGACGGGTCTGTTCAGCCGGCTGGACCGGACTACGAGTGGGACCTGCAGCAGCGGATGCAGTGGGTGCACAGCTTTGCACGGACCCACCTGACACAGGCAGGGGTCCGGTAGAAGCGGTACTACGACCTGCGCTGCAGGGGGCCTGCCTTCCAGCCCGGGGACTCGGTTTGGGTGTACAACCCGCGCCGCCGCAAAGGCCTCAGCCCTAAGCTGGCGCCGTCGTTGGAGGGCCCCTCTGAGGTACTCGGGGTGGTGGGCGAGGTCCGGTTGCGAACACGGGGGAGAGTGGTGGTCCTGCACCGAGACCGCCTGGCCCCCTACTGGGCCCGGGAGGAGGAGCCGTGTGGGGAGGCTCTAGAGGAGCAGCCGGGGCTGGAGCCGGCCGATAGTGGGGCATCCATGGGTCGCCAGCCGTCACCGCGGCGCAGCGGCCGCTCACGCAGGATTCTGCAGCAGTTGGCCGAATACGAGTACAGCCTGAGGGGGGTGTTCGACGTCGGCGAGACGCCAGATGCTTCAGGTGGGGGCAGTGTAACGCCCTCGCCTGGTGTTGAGGAGGAAGCACTCCTAGGCGCTCGTAGTACCGCTGGGCATGCTGGGAGTGGTAGCCGGGGAGAGTCTGAGGGTCAGCACGATGACCAGCGGCTGACCCTACCTGTGTAAATAATGTCCTAGTAATTCTAGTGCCCTGTGTAGTCCTGTAAAAGTATAGTGTGTTGTTAGGTAATTACCACCCTAAATATGTGTACGTGTTCCGTCAGTCTCCTCATGTGTGTGTAGATCTTGTGTTTGGTTTTTGTGTGGTTGTTAAATAAAGCTAGTGCTTGGTTAATTGCATCTCCACTGTTCTTTAGTTCTGAAAAGAACC
The DNA here is from genome assembly GCF_040954835.1 of Lepisosteus oculatus. Taxonomy (NCBI): domain Eukaryota; kingdom Metazoa; phylum Chordata; class Actinopteri; order Semionotiformes; family Lepisosteidae; genus Lepisosteus; species Lepisosteus oculatus. The sequence continues at coordinate 38,280,824 of NC_090696.1, read as the reverse complement.
TGCAAATGCTACAATATGAATATAAATATAGATGTAAATATAGATATAAATATAAATGTATTGCACAGGTCGCTGGCATATATTGCACAAAATGGTTGTAAACGGGAAAAAGAAAAAGAAAGACAACAGATGTAGCATTCACTACATCTGTAACTCCTATAGTAAATTCTCTAGGATTTACACAATAAGTACATTATATAATTGGGTTGCATTACCCACGTCTATGTCGCTGTATGACACAAGTTTGAGTCAGAGTGTCTGATGATAAAACAGAGTGCCTTCCAATAATTTTATCTACTGTACGTCTTCTTTTTCCATTTCAGATAAATGAGGTGAAACGTAAGTCAAACCAGACCTGATCTCAGCTTTCAATAAACGAGCACTTTGGATAAAAATATTTTGATTAGCAAGACCATCTGCATCTAGACGGTGTACATTAGTAAACAACAGAGTGAATGACAGATCAGTTAAAGGTGAAACACGTCTTTCTTCACCATCATGATATGGTTTCAACATACTGATAAGCTATTCTCTAGTTACTGGTAGTTGTAAAAATAACCCTTCTTCCTTTTTTTGTTGAATTCCATGGAGAATTCCTTAATCATGAAACCATCACCATACTAATTCATTCAGATACACACACTTATGCCATTGCCAGTTTTCCCAGTAACAACCTCTCAATAAGTCTTTGGGCTATGCAGTACTGTAGCTTATATGGTACTGTGCACTAATCAACTGCAGTATGATATAACATGCATATAAATATATGGAATACATAGTATGATACCGTATGGTTTTAAAGCCACTACCGTACAATATGTGAGAAATACCGTATATTTAAAGTTAAATTATTTCCTGATCACTCCTTGCTGAAATTTTCATTAAGGCAAAATATAGATTTTCTCCACGCAGATATAAACGTGAAAGAGATACATCACGTTCACAACAACCTATAATAACAAACAATTCCAACTGAGTAATTTTGTTTTGTAAAATAGCCTTACTTTCTTTTTTAATTAATTTAATATATAACATACTGTAATACACAGTTTAAAATGAATGAAAGTCTTAACAGTATACAAATGCAGCCATTCAAAATGCGCGGTAAAAACCCGCGGTACAGTAACCTACCCACAAGCCACCGCAGAGCACCGGAGGGCACCGCGGTAAGTGATTGACTGGCCAAAATGACTGACAGGGGCACTCGTGGTGCATTGGTTGGTAGTGAAAAGATTTAATCATTTAATGTCTTTACTGTGCACATTTTAATCCACTTAGTTTTGAATATTAAATGGAATTTTACCACTAAAGGGAAATTTTAGTAGCTGAGCATAAAAAGAATAGGAGAGGAACATAATGCATCTGAAGGTCATAAACGATATTAATTTAGGAACATAAACATTACTGTATGTATATAAACTGTACTGTGTATGGCTGGTCTTGATAGTTTAAAGAAAAAATACACACCAGTTTTGCATTTCTCCCTAAACATTTTAAGCATGAAAGTTTTATGAAACGGTTCCCAAATATGCGATTGCTGTATAGAATGAATTTTAATTTAAAAAAATTATTTAACACGAAAATTAAGCTGTTTACATCTTCCGCCTGAGAACAGTCACCCTTTGCTACCCAACGCAGAAACACAGCCACTAACTAGCAAAGAGAGGACATTAGCCAGCCAATATGATAAAGAAATAAATGATTATTTGGATTATTTCTTTTGCATATTTATTTGAACATTTCCATCGATTGTACAAGCACTTGGAAACTGTCCAATCCCTACTTCATCAGGCATTTTACCGGTCTTGCGCCAGTCTGCGTCTTCTAGGATAAAATGCCAGCGAACTCTTGTTTTTATGTCCACTATAACAGACAATCTCCTTTGCTTTTAACCAAGCGTTTAATAATTTCCTAAAATGAAAATGATTTACTTTATTTCCCTCACGGGGTCAATAAAAGTATCTATCATCTGTCTGAACTATGGGCCAGAATTCTGGGGTCTCCCCATACCAGAGATTATGGTAGGGCTTCAGAATGGTGATTGGCTGACACCATCTGACACCCCTCTGATTGGAGAAAAAAGACGTGCTGGTTTGCTATACAGTACTGTACCAGGAAGAGGATTTATTTCTATTCGAAACTTGTATTTTAAAAGTTTAAGAAGTAAAAACCTTACAGCGTACACAGATTTCTAAACTGATCAGGATCGTTATCTTTGTCTTATGCATAATAATGTTCACCGCTCTGTCCAGCAAATTAATAATAAACTTTATTTTATATAGCATTTTAAACGAATAAGTAATTAGATTGCTCATAAACCTAATCACTTGCTTTTTCTTTTTATTTAGGCTCAGATTTCAACTAAAGATCGTATTATTAATAACCATAATAACAACCAACCAACAAAAACAACCATATAAACATAATACCAACCAAAAACATAGATAACAACCACAATACAAAATCAAATATATCAAACCATTATACTCTCACAACTTCCTTCCTTCAACTTCCTATCATAATCCCGCCCCTTATGCAAAACCAAACCCTCCTCCCATCCCAGTTTATCCTCTTTATCATAAACAAAATCCACCTCAATTTTCAACATAAAGCATTACACAAAATCAATACCTCAACACTCCATACTCAACAACGATAATTCACAAACAGCCAGAACATGTAACTCCACATTCCCAAACAGACCTCATTTCCATAGCCCCGCCCCTTATGCAACACCAACATCCCTCCCCTGTTCTCTCTCTCCCCTGGCGTTTGTAATCGTTTTTATTTTCAAATAAATTTTAGCAAAGTCATGTATTTTAAAAATCTTAAGATTTCTATATTTATGTCTTTATTTAGTGGTTTCATTAGTGACAAAGGCTAAACTTTCTTGGAAAAATGTCTTTTATGTAAACCATGTTTGCTATTAATTCATTCAGGGCTAAAATATGTTCATTGTCTTCCAATGAAAGAAGGGTTCCTTTCGCCGTAGTCGGTTTGACATTAAAAGCTTGCCACGCCCGGACTGTTACCCCAACGCATTAGCATGTTAAAGCGATTTCATTGAGGAGCCTAGCCTTTCTTAACTAGTAAGTACTGTACTTACTGGGTTTTTGAGGGGGGGGGGTGTCTTTTGCTGGAAATCTCGCCTCCTTCTACTTTGAAAATACCTGTGAAACTGGTTTAATTCGTCACAGCCAGCACTCCCGCAGAGAGGGGGGTTGTACTTGCAGTGTATACAGTAGATGGGAAAGCCAGAGCCGACCTCTACACCACCCACGTGTTATGCTCTTCGTTAATGTCTAAGCCGGAACACATCATTATATCTCATTTTGTATTTCTTAAAAAAAAATCGTTTGCCCTGTAACCTGTAAAGCGCTTTGAGGAGCCACCTTTAAAGGCGCCATATACAATAAAGTTAATTATTATTACTATTGTTAATTTGCTGGACAGTGAGGTGAACATTATTACACAGAAGACAAAGACAGCGATTTACGTTGCATTGTGCATTGTGCTGCTGTAATACAGTCTTAAATAATTAATAGTCTAAACAGTATCAGCTTTATTTATGGGTTTTAAATAAAGGCGATTTAAATGCGATTTAAATCAATATAAATGTTAATATTGTAACGCCTAAGTGACTATTCATTGTTATTAAAATGACTTAAATTTGATCATGTTGTGATATTTAGAAATATAAATTTGTTTGGTGCGAGTGAGGTTTTAAGTAATCTCTGACTAAGGAAACGTTTAATTTTTTCAAAGAAATGTTTGTTAAAAACAAACCATTAGGATTTGATCACAGACCATGTGATATGGGAGTCAGGAACCTAACCCACAGCGCCACCAGCAAAGTCACGTGCAGAGTGCTGAAAAAGCACTACAGAAACATTATCAACAGACAATGTACAGCGTGTACTATTCTTGTGTTGCGGTACATGAATATAATTATATCATTATTAATTTCTTTAGATACGCGATTCCATATTATATTCCCTTTTAATCAAATTCTAAAAGTATGCTTGTTGACTTCGGTATCACGTTAGTTAAAGACTTCGATGCTTTATGTTTAGGGAGAAATGGAATACTGGTGTGTATTTTTTCTTTAAAGTACCGAGACCAACCAAATACTGTATGTTTAAGTTCCAAAATTAATATCGTTTATGGCCTTCACACGCGTTGCAGTATGCTCCTATTCTTTTTATGCTCAGCTACTAAGATTTCCCTTCAGTGGTAAAATTCCATATAAATGTTCAATACTTAAACGGGCACAGTTAAGACATTAAATATACATATACATACTGTATACAGTACAGTTTGCATACAGTAATATGTTTATGTTCCTAAATCAATCTCTTTTATGAGCATGTGAAAGGCATGGTGAATCAGTTCTCAAAAATTACTGTAGTTTGCATGATTGGAAACAGATGTGTGATTGCGAAATGATGTGGTGTTACTTTTACAAAGACGGTCAATGAAAAAAAGAACGTGGACAAAGGCAATACTTTGTTTACAGCTTGTCCAAGGTCATTCATTATTAATACTATTAGTAATATCTTCGTTAAAGACTTTGATGGCAACAGCTCAAACATGAGAGGTTGAGCTTTACTAGCTCCACCTTGCGGAAATTCCGGATACTATTATTTTAATTGCGGGATTATAGGATAATTTACGGTAACTCGCGGTAGACCACGTAAAGCGCACCGCAAAATAATGCAGTATCGCCCGCGCATTTTGAATGGCTGCATCTGTACAACTTAAATTCAATAATTGGAAAAGAGGGCTCAGCATTGACCAGGATTCGAAACCTGATGTTTTCTGGTGACAGCTCAAATGCCTTCACACATCATGTTAAGTATCCACTGTGAGATCTGGCGGTGGTACAAAATAGTGCAGTCCAACATCAGGATATTTTTTTTTTAAAACTGTGGCACAGTGCATTGTGCTGTGGCATGTATGCTACAAAATACTGCATTATCTAGTGTGCATTCTGAATGGCTGGAACTGTATCAAGTCTATTCTATTCAATTGTAGATATATTCTATCTGGCTTTGCAATTACTTTTTTGTAAACCTGTAACACCCTCAGTTTAAGTTATAGGGATTCTGTCTTGTTGCATTCTGAGAAACCCATATAAAACTTAAGTAAAACACACTGACATAGAACACAGCCACCACAATTATGATAAATATTTCAGTATTTTACCAGCTCTCCATTTGTCTTTTCATTACAATTTAAAAATCTATAATAAGTGAAAGTGGCCAAAAAATATGATGACAGCAACAATTGAATGCTTGAGGTTATAGATCTGCAATTAAAATATCTTTTTAATATCAGAGGTTCTTTGTGTTTTCTACAACAGCCTTGGGTTACTGTAATTGAACACTATAGTTATAAAATTGCACTACTTTCAAATGGAATTATCTAACATTGTGCCCTGAGTGGCCTACATTGTGCCCTACAGTTTTGTGGTGCTATTATTTTTTAGATCTTTTTCTTTCTGAATGCCTACTTATCTTATAAGCATAATTCATTTCATAACACTATACAAATAATATATATATATATAAATTGGGACAAAAATGAGACAGTAACATTACGTTTAATGTAGTATTTTAAAGTACTGAAATTAATTTTTATGCAGAGAAATTGATTGATCATTTGATATATTGTATAATTTTTGGTGAATTTTTCCAAAGATGTAGTCATCATAGCAACTGATATAAAGATATCAGAAATGCATTCTGAGAAAAAGTTCCACTGGAAGAAATATAGTTTTATTTTTTACAATTGTTCTTTATTATTTCACTGAATTATGAGCTGAGAAGCAAACCATAATGGCAGAGCGATACATGCAAATTATAAAAGAGTAATTTGCTGGAGAGTGACACAATCTTGACTTAATTAAGTATACCATTTCTACATATCATACATAAAATCATCAGCATGCTTAGAGTACAATATGACAGATAATTAACTTTTCTCTTACAATTAAGAAGTACTTTTACTGTTATTTAACACAATGTTTATTTCAAATACATACGTTGATATAATGAACCTACTTTCTAAAACTAATAATAACTCCCAACGATATCACTTTATGATGATGTAATTTGCAGTCAATTTTCTTTAGTCTACATTTATTACAGGTGTCTCCAGACTGAGGAAAGTAAAATGCCAATTATCTTTCAGTGTCTGAAGTCTTTTGGCTTTGATTCATTATCTCCCTCCAGTCTTTTCAATACAACTGATGAGTCCCTTTAGGACTCCTGAAAGAAGCACAAAAGAACTTTAAAGAATATACTCAATTATTCTGTACTGATTAAAACTTTACATATTATATCGGTCCATTGGACACTGCTCAGTAATGAGCCACATTCAAGAAAGGGACAAGTATTTGATAAAAAAGGTGCTTGCAGAAGTTCTTGCCTTAGTCACTTTTCAAATGTATAAAAGGCATACAGCAGTAAATTTAAAGAGACTGCTGTACCTATTATTCCCTGATCTCCATTATCACCAGTGGAGCGCAAATAACTATGCCATTTACCCAGTTCAGCAGAACATTGCAGCTTATTAATCTTGCTTTGAGCAACACATTTTGTAGTTATTTTTGCCACTATGAAAAGTATTGACTGAAGTGTTGCATATGAAATGCATTTTTTTCCTTCATTTTCAACCATCAGACTTTTAAAAAACTCTAATGTACAAGCTGTTCTGGTATTGTACACACAAAGTTCCTGAAAAAAGAACCTGCACAACAAAAGATTGACAATTAATTCTATTTATTATATTTGACACTTTGCTCCTGGTATGTGGTGTGACAGGGAACCTATATTTAATGATTCTTCTTTGAACACTGATAAGTACATAAATAAAATATTTCTGAAAAGATTTTTGACCGCTAAGGAAAGTATTCATTTTGTGGCACCTATGATGTGAGAAAGAGTTTCATGAAAAAATACCATGATATCTGACATTTTTGTTGTCAGATCAGGCAAACTATCATATGCACATACAAATAAACACATGTTGCAAATGAGAGGAGGCCATTTGGCCTTTCTTGCTTAGTTGATTTTCAGGAACTAGTCCCTCTCAGGATTTCATAGAGACATTATGTTCAACAACATGGTGGGGTATCTTATTCCAGATCCCCCAACCTATTCGTGTAAATGATACCTCCTGTTCTCCTTTCAAATTGCACTCTCCATAGTTTCATTTGGTTTGTGATTAACTTTTGCATCTGAAGAAGTCTCAAGGTTGACTTTGACAATGTCTTTGAGAATTTTTGTATACTTGAGTTAGGTTCCTACTTAGACTTCTGTGTTTGAGACAAACGGTAATAAGTCATTTTAGCTTCTCAGAGCCAGACATTCCACTGAGTCCAGGAATATACAGTACCTTGTTACTGTTCTCTAAACTGAACAGCAATATCTTTATTGTACAGCAGTGACCACAATTGAACACTGTTTTCAGAGAAGTCTTACTAGTGTATTGTACAATTCTCACATAACATGCCTTGATTTAATTACAATATTTGTTTTATCTATATAACCTTTCATTCTCCCCTCATTATGGTTCCCCCACATTCCTTGAAAGATGAAAATAATGTGTCCATATAAATTCCCATGCACATAAAATAATTAAAGACACAAGCAATCAGTAAAATGGGTAGGAGAGATAACAATACATCTCTAAACCTGGATTTATTTGAATTTCATTTTCATCTTCTTTCTTTCTTTCATATTCTCTGTCAGTCTTGCAACTAAACTGATCAGGTTATAATAACCTCTTAATCTAGTCATACAAAGATTTCATATATGTCTCAATTCCTATTAATCTTTTAATGCTTTTCTCTGAAAAGGGAACAAGAGAGGGATCCAGTAAGGTAAATTTGTGATGATTTTTAAAGCAGATTCAAAAATAGTAAAATAATATAAAGTAAAAATTAAAAGTGTAGAGAACAGATAGATATAGTATGAATTGTATTTTTACCAATTTTGCCAAGCTACTGTAACTGTTTGTATAACTTAAGGTGTTGATTCACGTAGCTACTTAATACAAAGAAAATGCAAACCTATTCGTAAATATGAATGCTTAGAACATACTCCCTGGCTGATTTTGTGGAATCCTTTAAGAATCATCTTGCTGGGATTTGTCTTTAAACCACTAGAGACTAAACAAGCAAGTTTGTCTAAATAACCTTCTCCTTGTTTAAAATATTAAATACTCTAGAACTGTGACAACTCAGAAGGTGTTGGCTTTTTAAAGGAAATTCTGAATATCCCTTTCATTAAATATGTTTTAACCTGCCAAAAATATTTTTTCCTGTCTTGTCTATCTATACAGTACTGGTTACTGGTAATGAGAAAAGTGTTTTTTGGCAATCAAAATATCAACATTTTTCGCAAGAAGCATAGGCCTTGTTATTTTTTGTAAGTAAAAGTTGTAAATAAATCTCTTTAGAAACATATTTTTGCAGTATAATTTCAATATCCATGCATTTGATCTATCTTTCTTCACTATATCTGCAAGGCAACAAATCAACAAACCCGCAGTTATATTTGTTGTCAACTTCTATGATTCAGAATGTCAGATGATGTTTTCCCATCTCTAGTTATGCTCAGAAAATAAAAAGAAGTACATTCATGATATGTAACTTTTTTTACATTTTTACATTCTTCTTCTTAAAGGCAAGGACAATGTAACTGTTTTTATCTGATACACTTTGTCTACAACTAGTGCAGTGCCATGATAATTTTACATCCAAACAAAGAACAGATTTAGGATAAAAAATATTTAAATTAAAATTCTAATTTTCATAATAAATTTGTTCCGTGTTTGAAAGGCAACTAATAAATCCATTCTTTTAAGAAACACAATATTTTCGCTGTTGAACCTTCTTCAGGTCTCCTTTTTGGCATTGAATTAATGTTTACTCATTCCTAATCAGAGTCTCTGGTTACCATAACTGTATGCCAAAATTAACTTGCAATAAATATATAGACCTATAGGAATGAAGAAAAAAACATCATGATGAAAATCAGATGAGTTAAATATTATATTTTGGTTCATCAGTTTAACAAAAGTAGCATTTTGTAGAATGTTGACAAGCTGTGTTAGAATGCATTTTTTTGTAATTCTTTGAATCGTTTTTCTATTCTATACATAGGATGACAGCAAAGTGGTGCCCGAGGGAGCTTCATAGCTAATATAACGTATTCCTGTCTAGAAGAATGGCACAAAGTGAAAAAATCCAAAGTATCAAGTTTCATATTGTGGAAATTTTCATTTAAGCAAATAATTTCATTCTATTACTGTGATTTATTTTACTGAACAAATATCTGCAGCTGCTAAAAATAATGCTGTTGAGGTGTTAACAGATACATTGCATTTTTCATCTGCCATATTTAGATTAGCAAGCTTTTTCTTCTTCTTGACTATTTTAAACATTAATTGGTGTTTATTATTTTTACATATTTTTTTAATTTTAATCATCTTACAATTAGAGATCTTACAGCTCTTAGGTATTCTGCATTTTTATTGATGAATTAGTTACTAGCTGCTTATTAGTTTGAGAAACTCATCTATCCATCTTGATTGATCTAATGAAATCTGTTACAAAGACATGACTGGGCAGCTTGTGCCAGTCAATCCATGTGTTTTTGTGTAAGGAAACATTTGCTGCTCTCCATTATTCATAGCTGCCTTATTCTATAGGGGTTTATAGGAAGACAGCAGGAATGGTGTTTATTGTGTGATGCATTATGTTGGGTTTATATCAGATGTAATACCTTGAATTAAAACCAAACAGTTCCAATTTTGTTTTGTGTGACCATCTTGTTTGCATGATCTTTAGGCGCTTTGTTGCTAACCCAATGTGGGTTTTAAGATTTTTTTTCAGTTCCATGCAAAGACTTTTTGTGGAGTAAACTCGCAATCTCAGCTGCTGAACTCTTTCAAAGTCGCAGTTGACCTCATGGTGGCATTCCTAACAAGTTCCATCCTTGCCTGGATGGTCAGTTTAGAGGGATTAGGCAGTGTCTGTGTACCTTCCACTTATTGATCTTCTCCACCATGCTAAAAGAAATATTAAGGATGTTTTAAATGCTTTATACCCTTCTTCTGCACTTTTGTACAACTTTATGTTTGATCCTAAAGGTATTTGTTCTTTATGGTGAACCTGCACTTGAAATTCATTAATTTACCTCACTGAGTTTGAACTTATTGTAATTCAAGGTCCAGTTACAAATTACACATAAGAAACTAAAGAAACAAGCTAAGAAAAGTTAGCATCAGGCTTTTATTTTTATGTATCTATAGTGTTGTTCAGTCTGTTTGCAGTGGTTGTTTAGGTTGTTTACCTTTATCAATGATAAACATGTATTAATTATAATTTTTATGATCAGTAACATATTATAAATTTTCCCCAAATAATATTTGATATTAAATGGCTTAGAGATAACAAGGGGGGTCTTGCTGAGGTGGGGGGGAGACCTTGTCCCTGGAGATAACAGTAAGTATATATAATCAACCTATTGATTATCGCAGCTTTTCTTTTTTCACACTTCACATTAACTTATAGTTGTTAAATGTTCACATGGAGTATACTTCAGATGGATTCATTCATGAAGTATGAGTTGATTAGAGGGTGTACACAAGTATAAAGCTAAGGGGTGAATGTTAATTATGAAGAGGTTTGAATGTTTGAATAATATAAACTAATCCTGCCTACTCAAACCGACCTTTTGCACTAGCACTTCATAAGCATGTGGTTTTACTAATTATGAAGTGCATTTTCTCTTTACGGTTCTAAAATCCTCATATACTTCTCTGAGTAATAAGACCTTTAAATATATTTTATTATAAAACATAAATTCCATCTTCACAGTTTTTGAATGACATTCATCAAGGAAGACATTGTGGGATTTCAAATTGCAATATGAATTATTAGAAGAGTAAGCATTTTGTCTTTTTCAATAGTAAGTGTATATTGTGTAATTTTTATATCATTTTTTAACATTTAAATATGTTATGCAGTTCAAATTTTGAAACTAATAATAAATAGAAATAAACAAGCATTATTTTTTGTTTACAGTGCCAGAGGCTAAACACATATAAGATGAAGACAAGTCAGCCAGCTTTAAGTTCATTTAAGATATTGAATTTCTCAAGTAATATCACACCTGGGTTGCAAAATCCCCTGGCTTTGAAAACACAGGTGTTCTATTACAGAAATGTACTGAGACTACTTCCATATTTAATGCTCCAAAAATCAATGTAATTATTATAAGTTTAGTGTAATATAACAAGTATATTTCTTCTCAAGTTATGACTCACCTTGACCTGTTATTTTTTATGACCAGCATAGGGGAGCAAAAATATAAAGTTACATATGAATATTCAGAGTTTGCATAAAACAAAGTGAGTACTAATGATAAACAATATTTCCTAAATTAATTAAAATGACAATAATTACATTTCTAAGAAGAGAAATAGGTAATTTCTGTAACTGAACAACATTAGTTTATCAGACCAGAGCTTAATGCTGTTTTCTGGTTAAGCTGTTAAGGCAACGAGAAAGCACATATTTTTTCCTGGACAGGAGACTGGTCAATCACATATATCACCCCCAAAAATGTTGTTCCCTATTTATACAGCTGGTTGGCCTGGAGCAATTTTAATAGATTACCTCTCTAACATACTGTAACAGTGCAGTAGTGGGAGGAGCCACGGCATACACCGGTCAAAGTTGACGCCCCATCTGAGGGGGCTGGAAGTGCAACCATTGCAGTTCTGTGTGGGCTCGTGCCCTCTCTGCTCCACCCTGCTTCGTCCCACAACACCTGGGGCGCAAACCCAGGTCTCTGGCATAACAGAACAGGGAGCCAGCCACATGAGCTATAGGAGACCTCCCTAAGCCTATGCAGCTACGCGCAGGGAGGGCAATAATGTCACCGTGTCCAAACTAGCTCCACTACTGAAGCACTGATGTGAAAAAAAAAACAAAAAGGAAAAAATCAAAAGGAGCTACGGCTCATTCTTAATTAGCCAGAACAGCTGTGGTTGCTAAGGCAACACGTCTACCTTAATCCAGGATCTCCACACTGAAAACACTCCCACTTAAAGCCACATGTCCCCCACCCATCATGAGGGAGGCCATCGGCTGACCAAAGATTGGACAATTCCAAAGGTTATTACTAACCTGGTGGATGCCAGCCCTCAGAAAGGGTAAATAGGGAAGGTAATCCTTCACTGTATGCTGCCAAGGCCCATAGTAAGGACAGTGTGTGTGTGTGAACAAGGAAGCCCAGATCTGCAGCAGATTGACGCCATGGACTCGCACCCACAGGGCAGAGTGAGAGTCAGAACATGGGAGCTTCTGCAGTGGCCAGAGAATAGAAGGATTGGGGCAAGAAAAAACAACATATAGGCTGGGGCTATATATCGCTAATCAGCCTTTTGGCTAAGATCAAGTTCAAGTGGCATACCCACAGTTCTTGTCTTTCCAAAGGTCTAGAAGGCGATCGAAGATACTGACGAGTGCTTGAGTTGGTATCGCTCTAGGTTGAGCCTAAGGGGTTAAGGCCAAGCAGCAGCTGAGCTGGGTGGGATCCAGCAGCAGCGCTCTCTCTCTCCTCTCTCCTCTCCCCTCCCCTTTTCTCTTGCTCTGCCTCCGGAACCCTGAAGAGTGCTTGAGCTGGTATTGCTCTGGGTTGAGCCCAGGGGGTTAAGGCCAAACAGCAGCTGAACTGGGTGAAAAACAGAGCTTTCCTCTCCTCTCTCTTCTCTCTCTGCCTCCTTGGCCTCTTGGCTGGGAGTAGGTGCTCGTGGCCTGCCCGCAGCACTTGTTTTCTCCTTGAGACTCGGAAGCTCTATCCGCTCCCTCCTCTCTCTCTGCTTCTCCTGCCTCTTGGCCGGGACCATGTATGTGTGGTTTGCAGCAGCACTTGTTTCCCTTGAGACCACCGAAGGCCTCCTCCTGCGCCTGCAACTAGCTAGGCTTAGCCCACAGGGACAAAGGCCAGGGCTCCCTTGCCGCCCAAGCGACGCCTGAATGATTTGGAGAAACTCCCAGGGAGTGTGCAGCAACCTGGACTACATCTTTCTGCACAAGACCTGCTCCCTGGAGTCAGCAGCGGTGTCTCTGGTGTGGTATTCCGACCACGACTGGGTGACGGTGGGGGCTAATGCCAACCTGCCAGCATTTGGCCGAGGGTACTGGAAGCTGAAACGGAAGATACTGGAGGAAGATGACTTTAGGGCACTGATCCAGGAGGAGTACACAAGCTGGGTCGACATGATTGGCAGCTACAGCTACGTGGTGGAATGGTGGGAAGACGTGAAGGAGAGTACCCGAACCCTGGCATAGACGTACTGCAGATGGAAGGTGGCCAGGGAGAGGAAGGAAACTGCACGACTCCAGAAACAACTATAGGAGGAGTACAGCTCAACTAACAGGGGGAGCCTTCAATTCAGCTCGGGCATGGGACCTGAAGTAGAGGCTCCGCAACCTGCACACTGAGAAAGCCAAGGCTTTCCTGGTAAAGGAACAAAAGGAGCAATATGAAAATAATTAAACTTGTTCCTCTTATTTCTTTAATCAGGTCCAGGGAGCCCAGAAAAAGAGGATGATCCACAGCCTGAGACAAGGAGATGGAGAGGAAGGAAGCAGCGACCGCTTTCTACAAGGAGCTCTTTTCAGAATAGCAGACAGAGATGGAGGCAGGTGATACTTTTCTGAAGGGGCTGAAGGCACGAGTACTGGAGGAGGTGAGGGAGGACTTGAAGGCTCCGATCACGGCAGAGGAGCTGAAGGCGGCGCTTTGGTCCATGGAGAATGGCAAGGTGCCGGGGCCGGATGGACTCCCCAAGGAATTCTATACTTGCTTCTGGGACACCCTGGCGGCAGATCTGGTGGAAGTGGCGTAGGAGATCTTCCGCTGGGGGAAACTTGGAGACACCATGAGGGAAGGCGATATATCCATGCTCTTCAAGGGAGGAGATGCAACAGACCTCAAGAACTAGAAGCCGATCATGATGCTCTGGGTGGACATCAAGATCCTGTCCAAGGTATTGACCGGCAGACTGAGAACCACCCTGCCACACATCATCAACAGCGAACAGACGTGTGGGGTGGAAAGGCGATCTGTCAACTAGAATTGCAAGCTCACCAGAGACGCCATCGCTTCGAACCAGAACGTGCCCATGATGTTGGTCAGCCTGGACCAGGAGAAAGCCAGAGTAAACCACAGTTATCTGTTCAGGGTGCTGGAACGCTTCTGTTTCGGAGTTTCAGCCGCTGGATAAAGATACTGCACTCTGACATAGGCAGCAGTGTCAATGTAAACAGAAACCCGGTGGATTTCATTCCCCAGGAATCCGGAGTACAACAAGGCTGTCCCCTTTCACCCCTTCTCTATGTTCTCTTCACAGAGCCCTTAGCGGAGGCGGTGAGACAGGATCCTATCATCAATGGCCTGGCGATACCGGGAGGTGCGGGGGAAACCCCGAAGATCTCCCATTACGCAGACAACACAACGCTGTTCCTGGACCAAGAGGATCACCAGGGTGAATGTGAAGCTGGGTCTGTGAAAAATGCGGTAGCTGTACACAGGGAAAGTGATGGTGTTCAAAGCAGACATCCTGCCAGCTTTGGTTTACCTGGCAGTGGTGTACCCGCTGCCGGCCAGACTCAGACGAGCACTGCAGGGAATGATCTTCGGCTTCATCTGGGGCGGAAGGTACGAGTACATCACGAGGAACCGGATGTGCCAGATGGTCGAGGAAGTGGGTAGAGATGTACCACATTTCCCCCTGAAACTCGACTGCATCTTTTTCTGCAACCTTTGTCGGGCGCTACGGGAGCCCATCAGCCACAAGTACCAGTGCTTTGTCAGGCTGTAGCTTTCCATCCTGATTAGGCACCTGGTCCAGTGGTCAAAACTGGGCCCAAGGCAAAGAGGTGACCGGAGTTCTACACCCATGCTGTCAAGTGGAGCAGGAGGTACAAGGCCACGAGACAGCAAGAGCTCTGCACTAACCACAGAACCCTGTACAAGGAGGTGAGGGGACAACTGGTCGACGGCTGTGGCTTCCCAGACAAGTCTGGGAAAGGATGCAGCCAAAAGAATTGGACAAACAACTGAAGGGTCTCAACTGGATGGCTGTACAAAAGAGGCTGGCTACCAGTAAGGTCCGCTACAGACACTCAATCACCAGGAATCCGCATTGCCCCTGGGACACATGCTTTGTGGAGGAGGCTCAGGAACATGTGTTCTGGAGCTGCCCCTCGCCAGAGCGGTGTGGGGGCAGAATGAACAACCTTATGCAACTCCTGGGAGCAGGAGTGGTGCTCAGCTACCACTACATTCTGCTGGGGCTGGCACCAACCAGATTGGACAAGAGGACGCAGTTCCTACTGTGGCTGCTGCTGTCCCTCACCAAACAAGGCCCGTCATCCGGCACAATGCAGAGCGGGGAGCGAGGGAGCAGGAGGAGAGGATCCTGGCGGACCTCAGAAGGAGGATAAAGCGTGATGTCACCAAATGAGGTTTCCCTACAGCGAGAAAGGGCTGGAAAGGACTTTTGGCTCTGTATAGGGACTAATAGACAATAGTAAGTGGTAGGGCTTGAAAGGACTTGTTTTTTAGTGCATGCAAAAATTTACAATTGTGAGAATATTTCTTTTTTTGAGATGGCCATTGAGATGGGCAGAAATAAAGTATGTTTTGTAAAACAAAAATAGGCTGGGGCTATACACATTTTTTCTTTTATTTTAAAACTTTCTTTTATTGAAGTAGATTGTGAGTTTTACATTTTCAAAACACTTTTATAAAGAATAAAGCTGTAAAACAATGACATACATGTTTTCATTGAAAAAATATTTAATTACTTTAAAAAGAGCACCAGGCAATAAAGATTTTAGAGGATCCACAGCAACTCTCTAAGGCTCCCTTCTCTCTCTCTGCAAAATAGATCCCAACACTAGATACATTCATGTGAATGGTATCAAGAAAAGCATTGATACTAGTAAAGGGAATAAGGAGATTCCCAAATTAATTCCAACCTCTTATTAGCTGCAGTAAAACCATCCAAACAGTTTGATTTAAGCCATTTTGAAAGACCAAGATGGGAATTATCATTTAACAAGTGCACTAGTTGAGAGCCCGAGCTATTCTTGCTTCCAATACTGGACAAAATCAAAGAAATCATGTTTCAAACCCTGTGAAAAAAAGGATGAAAAAAACCCAATTCACACCCTGGACAAATCATATGTTATGGACTACCTTCATACTTTAAAATAAAACCTTGTTCAGTGGTTCAGACCTCCAGTATGAATGGAACAAAACTTAAAATGTCTCTGACTAGTGTAAGAGCACAGCCATTCTGGACAAAATGACAGCATTGTCTGGACTATGGGCTCAGAAACCTCTTAGGGAATGAGCTGATACAGTGAGCTGGATGGCAATTGTACTCTTTCAGGCTCAGTCAGTTGCAGTGATGTCTGGTAGGTAATATCACCTCATAAGCTGTGCCCAATCAAGTCTCTCTTTAACTAGTACAGGTACGGTAAATCAACTGTATCGTGGTCAGATATGAACAACCTTTTTTGATGCTTATGGTATATATATCATGAAAATAAATTAGTGATTGGTGCTACAGGTCTTTTAGAATTGTATATTCTATTAGGTAATTCAGCTGCAAACAGCACTTTATTTAAATTTAAAATAAATGCTATCAATGTATTGGTACTGTACCTTAAGATAATTTCACTTGGTGTGATCCACTCTGATTGAATTTTTCATTTCATTATAGAAAATGTCTGAAAAACATTTCAATATGGTTTCAATCTGATTACGAGCACTAAAACATGGAGCTACAAAGTGGTTACTAAAGTAAAGCAGACAGACTTATATTTTCATATTTTCTCAGACTCAGAAAGATCTGGGTTCGAGCCAATGCAGTGAGGCACGAAGTAGGGTGGGAGCGGCGAGGGAACAAGCCCTAGAACCTGAATCCATTACAATAACAAAAGCACAGACAATGAAATGTGGGCTGTTTCGAAGTCACAAATGTGAGATAAAAAGTCGCAATTGCGAGATATAAAGTCAGAATTCTGAGTTACTAAGTTGGAATTCTGAGTTACTAAGTCATAATTCTGAGATACCATAGCGAGTTTTTTTTTACTACCTGGCAGAAACGGGCTTTCATAGATGATGCTTAATAATTTACCAAGAACATATTTAACTAAAGTAAGCCTTACAATAACTTTTCAAAATTATACTGTATCTCAGATTCCCTACAGCTCACCAAACACCTCAGTTCATAATTCTTGCTTAGAAGATGAGAATTGCAAATACCAGAGAGACCATTTTCTCTAGATCCTAAGACAGCTCAAACAGCAATTTTGATATCTGTAACAATATAAATTAGTTTTATATATGATGTTTCCAACATTTTCTCAAACAGCAACTGTTCACAACCTGAAATATTATGGATAACTAAAGTTCTCCATGTGGAGATGCATGCAACTGAAACATAAGATAGTATCAGTGGCATCTTTGCATCATTAAAATCATATGTAATTAGCCATCACTGAACAAAATATTCAGTTTGAAAATCAAATTTCATATACGCAATGTATTAGACCATTATTTACAATCTAAATCATTGTCAAAAAGTGTTATTTGAATAGTGTGGTTAAAAATAAACGTGAATTATATATTTATTGTTTGTTTATCGATGTTCCTTATTTCTTATGCAATAAAATGTAATCTAATGCAGTAACACAAACTGAAGTCTAAGGCATTTTATTAAAGTAATGATAACAGCTAGTTTGCTTATATCAGAGATTTTAGAGGAAATCATTCTACTTTTGTGGGGTTCTTTTTCTTTGATGATAATAAACCCAATACAAAACCCACAGTCAAAAAGTATGCCTTGTACACACTGTTCTCAAGTTCACAAATCATAAGATAGTCCATAAAACAAATGAAAGTGCTTATAATAGCTCCGAATCGCCATTACCCTCATCTAGACTGATTTTGACAATGGCAGGATGGACTGAATCAAAATAGTCAAACATTTTATTATTGTTGATACATATTTTACAGTATAGCTGAAGGATTTACATATTTTTACAACTTAATTCTGATTTAAGTTAGATTAAATCTTTATAGTATAATGTACAGTATAATCCTGTACAGTATAATTAATGATAAATTCTGTTTTGTATGCTATATTGTTTTATATATCTCAGATATCCCAGTAGCTATTTAAATTATGTTAATGTATGTATTTATTTACACTAAACAAGTAGTTTCATCAGTTATCAACAAGTAATCCAGATTTAAACTGCTTTGTTATCTAATGGAGCAATATCAAGGACTGTGTTACAGAGTCTTTTCAAAACCATGCAATCTGTAACTTATAAAACAAAAATAACCCTCACAACACTGTAGTTTGAAGTATTTTAAAATATATATTTTTAAGTTTAAATCAAATTAACTCACCATTTTGACCCTTTTCCCAGATAGAAAGGAGGATAGCATTCACACCTGCTCTGCAACATACATGGACAGGCTTTCTGCAGTTTTGACACTGCCCTACGATTCATGCAAGTGGACTGACGAATCCTATAGTGGGCCCTTCAAGCCCAAAATTAATTGTAGTAGGAAGCTGAAGGCACTCTGGCTACAAGCCCACTTATACTTGGAACACATAGCTCCTCTCAATTTGGCAAATCCCAGTCTGCTAATGCCTGTGACCAGATTTGAACCAGCAATTTATGAACTGTAGGGCTTTGCTTACTCTCTGTAAATAGCCTTAATCAGAAGATTTATACAGACAACTTCTATATACAGAGGTTCAGATACCCTCATCTTATAGAAGTCTTGAATATACACTGAATTACTTGTGCTTAAGATGATGAAATGTATATAGTGTTTTCATGCTAATGCTCAATTTTTTAAAACATATTGCATAATATTCCAAGGCTATATTATCATTAGATGTTGAAACTGGATCTAAAGTTTTATTTCTAAACTTTTTTTTCCTTCAAATGTATTTCTATTAACCGTATCATACTCGGTTTAAGATACTTTTAAGATCTGTATAACATTCGTAGTACCTGGTCAGTTTATATATATTTATTTAATGTTTATTCATTAATCATCATAGTACTGCTCGTTCATTACTTACAAACCATGTAACAATACCTATGAAGCTGTTTAACGTTCTGCATTAATAAATGATAAAAAATCTCTCAATACAGATCTCTAATAGGTGCTGTCTGTCTTTCAGCTTGGATGCTTTTTCACATTATAGTATATATAGATATACAGCACTGTCTGTTTACAGCATAGCTAATGCAAAGTCTAACAACATCATGCTTTATGATCACATGGGTTACTTTAAAGAACATGGCTTGATGTTTATACAGTACCATACTTTCTGTCATAATATTTGTGACATCATAAATTGAGCCATCAGTGTTCTCAAATGGGGGGCCACGGTTTTGCAGCGGTTACCATTGCTGCTTTGCAGCCCTGGAGCCCTGGAGCCCCAAGTTCAATTCCTGCGGTGCTGTCTGCACACAGTTTGTATGTTCTCTCTGTGTTTGCGTACATTTCCTCTGGGTGTTTTGGTTTCCTCTCACAGTCCAAAAACACGCTGGTGTATTGGATTCAATAGAGCTTATTATAATAATAATAATTGCTTAAACCTATATAGTGCTTTTCTGGACACTCCACTCAAAGCGCTTTACAGGTAATGGGGACTCCCCTGAACTACCACCAATGTGCACCATCCACCTGGATGATGCGACGGCAGCCATAGTGCGCCAGAACGCTCACCACGCATCAGCTATCAGTGGGGAGGAGAGCAGAGTAATGAAGCCAATTCATAGATGGGATTATTAGGAGGCCATGATTGGTAAAGGCCAATGTGAAATTTGGCCAGGACGCCGGGGTTACATCCCTACTCTTTTTGAGAAACACCCTGGGATTTTTTATGACCACAGACAGTCAGGACCTCAGTTTTAAGTCTCATCCAAAGGGTGGAACCCTGGTGTGAGTGTGTTTGTGTCTATGTGTGCCTTGTGATGGACGAGCATTCTGTCCAGAGTGTATCCCACCTGCACCCATTGCTGACGGGTTAGGCTCTGGCTCCCCCACGACCCTTTAAAGGATAATGCGAGTTAGACAATGGATGGCTGTCCGCTCATATTTAGCAACCTTAATAATAAAAATACAAACAGTATATATG
Source organism: Lepisosteus oculatus (assembly GCF_040954835.1). Taxonomy (NCBI): domain Eukaryota; kingdom Metazoa; phylum Chordata; class Actinopteri; order Semionotiformes; family Lepisosteidae; genus Lepisosteus; species Lepisosteus oculatus. The sequence continues at coordinate 38,260,559 of NC_090696.1, read as the reverse complement.
TCACATAATAATTGATACATCTTATGAAAGGCTGTCTCAAAGTCCATTATTGATTCCACCTGGAGCTCTTGATGTGAATTAGATTATTATTATTGGCTTAACTGGACATTATATCATCTTTCTTGGGCCTTTTTCAAAAAGTGAACTAAAGATAGGTATACAGCTAGAACAATGTTCTTCCAGAATTCAGTTGCAGGAATCTCTGATGGAAATAATTTTAATAAAAATCAATTTTGGGGGGGGTTAAATATTTGCCAAGTTAAGTTTGCCATTTGTCAAAGCAACAGATTCCTGTTGTTGGCTCATTTACTCCTTAAATAGACCTAAGGTCTTGCATTTAAACTGCCCCAGTCTCTCTTTCCAAACACACTGATTGAAGCAGTGTGAAAGGAACACTGGTGCTATGGCTTCTTGCTGCCAAGCAACTTTGGCATTCAAACAGCCCTTATCCATTGTCAGCTGTCATTACAGGGCTTGCTAAACACTTTGACAGCAGGACTACAAACAACTAGTATTTTGTTGTTTTTGAGCTGTACTGAAAACAGTTTTTTTAAGGTTAAAGATTAAAAGCTAGGAAAACAAAATATTGGCCTGTCAATTGAAACATAACAAAGAGGGTCTTTTGAAGGAGTAGACATAGCGTTTTTATAACAGTTTTATCATCCTGAAAGACCCATCAGATCAGGCCACAAATAATTTGCATTATGTTACTGATTCTACTTTTTGCAAATACATTGCTGCCTCACAGTCAAAATTAACACTTAGAATTTCATGGCTGTTATCATGAAAATTTGCAACTGCTTTTAGTAACCAAACCTAAAGACGCCCATAATAAACAGGATGAAAATTAAGAAAGCCCTGTCCCAACAGTTATAATGATGTAAATGTTCAAGTCTGAAATAAAAATCTAAGCTATAATAACAACCGGTGTGAAAAAAAGTCAAGCAGTATATTCCTTCAATAAGATTTTGTTTGCATATGACTACAGTACTATTGGCACCCCTGCAACCATTGCAAACAGACATCTGGCTTTTTTTTTCTTCATAGAAATGCTGCTTTACCCATTAAGCAATGTAAGAAGACATTGATGAAGACAGTGCCGTCTTTTAGCTACTTTAAGATTTAAGATTTAAATATAGGAATATTGGAAGAAAAGCCAATGGAAAGGTAGGACATTATGACCAGCTGCAGCTCAAGGTTCCATAAATGAGCTGGAAAAGTGTTACAAATTTCTGTTATAATAACCAGCACTTCCAGTATCTTAACAGCTGCCCACTATGTTCATGTTGTAGTCTGGACTACAACTCTGTCCCTTTTGCAAAAGAGAAAAACAATTTTCTGAATCCTTGAAAAAGTCCATCCAATCCATAACAGCCTAGTACAGCATCAGTCTGACCACTGAATGCCAGAAGTGAGTACTCTTTTCCTAAAAAGTTTTTTTTTTCATGTCTTTACCATAAATTGCAACATGATCATCAATCTGAAATAATTGTTGGCATGGAAGCTGTGTGTTAAATCATAAACATGAGTTAGAGGACCTTGCCAAATTATACTAGTAGTTAATTCTACTAATTTACTTACCTTCTCTAACAAATGTATGTCCAGTAATTGATATGGTTTAATTATTTTTTAAATTCTCATGAAAATTGTGAAAATAGGACATTTATGTCTGTATTTAAAAACTGCCTTCCTTAATTCCTTAGCCTTAATATATAAACTGGACATATTATCAGTTCAAATAAATAAAATATTTAATAATAAAATACTAGTTATAATCCACACTGTAATCCTACTGTAGTGCTATATGTTGAATGTATGTTGACATTTTATGCTGTGATGTTACAAGTGAGGGGTTATGAAACTGGTTAAAATCAGGATTTGACCAAGTTGTGTAGTCAATTTATAACCTCCAACTCGTAATTTCACCAGAATATACCCGAGTGGTTGGTATTATTAGAGGCACATGAATTCTTTTCTCTCTTGCACAGCTTTGTTGAGAGGATTAATAATTGAGGCACACTTGGTTAAACAAATATTACAATTACAAGACACAAACTATACTATATTCAACAAAACATATGTAGCGGCAAAGCTTGTTAATAAGACAGAATTAAGTAATAGGTTTATTCCATGCTGAAAAAAAGAAGAAAGAGAACACAACGTTTCGGCCGTGGAGCCTTCTTCAGGTGTGAGAGAGACAAGGCAGGAGGCAAAGGTAAAGTATCGGGAGAACAAAGGTATTGGTACTTTAAAGAAAAAAATACACACCAGTATTCCATTTCTCCCTAAACATTTTAAGCTTCGAAGTCTTTAACTAACGTGATACCGGAGTCAACAAGCATACTTTTAGAATCTGATTAATAGGGAATATAATATGGAATCGCGTATCTAAAGAATTTAATAACGATATGATTATATTCGTGTACTGCGACAGGGCTGTGTAGGGCTGTTTCGCCTCCCTGTTCATGTGAGTTGTCTTGTAGCCTACTAGTCTACGTGCCTGACTAACATCACTGGCTGTGACGAATTAAACCAGTTTCACAGGTAAAAAGTGGCATCTCAAAACAATACAGTAGATGTAAACCACAGATTACAAAGTAAATACCCAGACAAACGCAAACGCGTTTTTAATAAGATGCTTTTATTCATTCATAATCCGACGATCTTAGGAAGACTAATGGGGGTCTGGCTTTTTTACTGGAAAACCATAACTCTCGTCTTGTCCAGATTGACTGTCAGCGCTCAGGTCTGACAGTGCTGCTCCAGCAGCGCCAGGTTCTGCGGCAGCCTCTGTTCTGTGGGCAACAGCAGGACCAGGTTCCTGCAAAGAGCAGGAACTCGATTTCTGTAATTAATGCAGATCAGTAAATCAAGGGACAAAACAGTTATTGGGCCCGGCTCCTCAATGGGTTTTGACGTGCTAATGCATTGGTTTAACAGTCCGTGTGTGGCAATGTTTTTTATTATTGTTATAGAGAAACATGATCAGATTTTCCCCGGTTTAGAAAAAAATAGAGTCACATGAAGACAGAGGTGAAACAGCCCTACACAGCCCTGTCGCAGTACACGAATATAATTATATCTTATTAATTTCTTGAGATACGCGATTCTTTTAATACAGTCTTTGCTGTGCTCTAGAGGATCCTTGTGTTATTTTAAGCTCTGGTTGAATGATAAGTGTCTCAGTTTAAATAATTTTCGTAGTTAGAAATTATGGAACGCTCTGTTAAAAGCAAGGGAGTTTTTATGTCCGTTGCAGTTTTTTTGCAACATGAATATAATTACATCGTTATTAATTTCTTGAGATACAGGATTCCATATTATATTCCCTTTTAATCAAATTCTAAATGTATGCTTGTTGACTCCGGTATCACATTAGTTAAAGACTTCAATGCTTAAAATGTTTAGGGAGAAATGGAATACTGGTGTGTATGTTTTCTTTAAAGTACCGAGACCAGCCATATACGGTATGTTTAAGTTCCAAAATTATATCGTTTATGGCCTTCACACGCGTTGCAGTATGCTCCTATTCTTTTTATGCTTAGGCACTAAGATTTCCCTTCAGTGGTAAAATTCCATATTAATATTCAATACTTAAACGGGCACAGTTAAGACATTAAATATACATATACATACTGTATACAGTACAGTTTGCATACGGTAATGTTTATGTTCCTAAATCAATCTCTTTTATGAGCATGTGAAAGGCATGGTGAATCGATTCTCAAAAATTACTGTACTTTGCATGATTGGAAACAAATGCATGATTGCGAAATGCTGTGGTGTTTCTTTTACAAATACGGTCAATGAAAAAAAGAATGTGGACCAGGGCAATACTTTGTTTACAGCTTGTCCAAGGTCATTCATTATTAATACTATTAGTAATATCTTCATTAAAGACTTTGATGGCGATAGCTCAAACATGAGAGGTTGAGCTTTATTAGCTCCACCTTGCGGAAATTCCGGATACTATTATTTTAATTGCGGTGTTATAGGATAATTTACGGTAGCTAGCGGTATTTACCGGTAAATCGCAGTAGACTGTGTAAAGGGCACCGCAAAATAATGCGGTATCGCCCGCGCATTTTGAATGGCTGCATCTGTATGTCTATGTATGTCTATGTATCCACAATGACAATGATGAAGACTAAATACGTGGTATTCAATTGATTACATTTTAACAAAATAACCTATCTGACTAAAACATATACTGAAATTAATTTAATCACATGTGGTTCACCATTTGCACATTTGCTTTCTGTCTGGCAAACATCAGGCTGGCCGTAACAAGTATGATCCTAGGGCTGCAGCTGTGGACTGTGTAGTGCCTCAGGCTACTTATGTGCGAGAATCACAAGGATCACGGTGTGCCGTTTTCTCTTCTCTTCTCTTTTCTTTTATAACTGCCCCTCATTTCTAGTCAATCTTTTTCACACCCCATATCATGAATCCTTATTGTGTTAATTGATTAATACCCAGATAAACAATGAGATTAAAACTAGAGCACCTTGATTAGACTAAGAGTCTTGTGGAGATTTACAATAAATACTTTTATTTTACTATGCTTTCAGCTAGAAGAAAAAGATCTGGAGTCTGGCAGTACTTCATATACAGTAGAATTAGCAAGCCAGGAAGAACTGTAGTAAATCATTACTGAAGATAACTTGGCTACATTATAAATTGAACAACTACAACAAAAGTGAAGTCCCATATGAATTAAATGCAATTTAATAGTTTAGCTGGGTACCCAAGCTAGCTACCCAAGAAAATATTATCGTAGCACCAACATTTTATAATTCTTGCACACATTCCATCTTATTTCTTCAGAAGAATGTGTGTGGAGTGAAAACACTGTGACAGGCCTTAAGCACATGCATGTCATTTTGTAAGCAATATACTAGCACAAGGTCATTAGCACTTAGATAATCCTAAAACTATGGTAGATTTTCAAGTGAAAAAACATGATGTCAAAAGGGATAGTTATTAATAATAATGCATGCGTGAACGTGATTAAAGAATGTATATATTGTTTGTTCTGTCCAGTATTAATATTTTTTTAAAGTAACTAATGCAGTAATTTTCCTATAGTTATTACAATTCATTTTTGGCCGGCGCCTCTACTGAATAAAATTATAATAATATTGCACTGAAACCTTGAAAAAATAACCTATAAAACCTACATAAATGTACAGTATTATTGTTAACAGAGCAAAAGTAGATTTTTTTATTAAGAAGGATTCATATGTTATTTTACTTTATTGTACAATTATTTGTTGTATTTGATATTTGACCTCTTTGGGGATCAATACACTATAGATTTTGCAAAAGAGACTTGTGCTTTTTGATAGAATCTTACCAGATGAGCAAAACATTTTCTTAGAGTGACAGTCAAGGTTCCTAATTTGTTCAATACATGTGTCTTACTTAATGTGGTAAGTTAAAAGTTGCAAAACAAGTATAAGCTTATCCAATTAGAACAGTCTTCATTGTTAAATAAGACTAAATTTTATATTTCAAGACTAAAAAGAAAAACAAAATAATACATTCCTTTTCAAATCAATAGAACTAAAAGATTAAACAATACATTTTATTATATAAATAAATCAAACTGCATGACTAAAATATGACTAAAACAAGTATGATTAATAGATATTTTCATAAGACTATGACTAAATCAGAACCTGGTGACTAAATTAACACTGAACCATACAAATGGCTTCCAGTCAACCCCCACTTTCTCATGCATGCAGAAAAGGGTCCATTTACACAGCGATTGAACCAAAATCCTATACTCAGGTGTATTATTGAGCTCATCAATGAGCTCAATAATACACTCATCAGGTGTATTATTGAGCTCATCCTTTGTAAAAGCTCTATGGCATCTTGTAAAGAATGCCGCACCAAATAATGTTTATTGAACTGAAACTGGTGGTGTGTTTGGCTACTATTGGAATCAATATAAGCTGCACAAGCTAACTTGTGAAACATATTTTTTGTGTGTTTTGAATTTTGTTACAAAGGATGTCTTGTGAGTTCCTTCCTATACCTCTCATAGAGCTAGACAAGTATACTGTATGTCTGGTCATTGGTCTAAGAGCCCTAGATGTCAAGTACTGTATTGTTAATATTTAAAGGACCTTTGAAGAGTGTTGCATATAAGTCTTATATCACTAGAAAGCAACATTCATTGTCCTTCTAGGATAGTGTCCTGTCAGTGTGAGCCTACAGAAAGACCAGCAAGTATTGTCTCTCAACTGGATCAATGTAATGCTTTACTGTCAGGTTGTCATCAATCAATACAGGTTTTGGAGCAAATAGATACATCTTCACAGACCATCAAACTTGGATCTCCAAATCAATTAATCTGTTGTACAAAACAATTACTGTATTATTCTGCAAAACACCCACAGAAGCTCATAGAGGTGGTCTTCTGCACAAAACCTATTATACCTATTAATTACGCAACAGGACTTGTTACACTGCTGGTAAATCCAGTCGAGGTGATGGCACAAAGCCATTATTCTCTTACTAAGAGGGATACTTTTTCTCTGTGAATTCACTGTACTTCACATTATGGTTTAAATCAAATCAGCGTTGTTTCTAACTCTCTCACTGATGACTGCATTTAATGATTATGAAATAGATTATTGTGCCACTCTCAGTAACCAAAAATGACACCAAAAATGTTTAATCAATATACAAAATCTATTAATGAAAACAAACCTGCAAGGAGAGAGACATTATTTATAATCATTATATATTTCATATACTCATATTTAAAATAATAATGGAAAATCTGTGTAAAGTGCTTTGCAAAAGTTTTAGTATCCTTCCTCTGACATCTGTTTTTGTGAAATTACAAAAAGACGCATGCATATTTTTTAAAACTGAATATTTTATTAGAAACTGAATGGTTATAGGAATTCTAAGAATAAAAGATACTATAGTAAATGTCATCAAAACAAAGATATGTGGATAACTGTAATAAGTTGACTGCATAGGAATTCAAACACGTGGACTCATCTTTGGAAGCATCTTTGGCACCAATTATACCTGCAGTTCTTCTGGGTGAGTCACAAACTTTGCACACGGCTTGGTGCCACTTTTGGCCATTCTTCTTTCCAGATTTCTCAAGCTCAAGCTCTTTACATTACTTATTTAGTTTCAATTGCTTATTTAGTGTTGAATAATAATTCCCTTTTTATGTAGTACTAGAAAGTATCTAGAAAATTAAAGTACATCATGTAATTCAATAATTCTGAATAAATAAATTGTCTTCAATTTATTTGATTCTATTAGCCAAAGCAACTCATATTATACAGTATGCAAACAGGTTTTCTATTTACTAGTACAACTGGGTTTGATGGTATTTAATTTTAATGTTGAATATTTCCCTTCAACATTAAATATTTGTGTGCTTTTTCTTGTAAAATATAATTATGTTACAGCTGTCTGAAAATCCACCAAGTTTCTTGCCATCCCATTTTCCTCTTTTCTTGAATATTCACAGACTGCACATAATTTTTGTGACTATATCAACTAATGATTTAAAGTTCGCATTTTGACAGTGTGCCTTAATCAAATGTTCTTCCTTCTGCAAATGCCAGTTACTAATTTCTTTAATCCTAGATAGTATGTTTTCTCTTCTTTATAACCTATTTGTTCATGGGAGCTTTCTAATCCTCCTTAATATGTTATCCCAAGAACATATTGCTAGCCAGGATGATGCTTTCTTCCAAACACTGACAGGAACGAAATTATCTTTTATGGGGTATATTATATTGGTGTGATAATTAAGTAGTGATACTCTATGGAATTGTAGTTACCTCGTTCTAAACATAAATTTATACATTTGTTTTTTAAAACTTGTTTTTAAGCTTTTGGACTCTTAGACCCTATATTAAATTGGATCTTGGCACAACTTCTAATATAAACAACATTGGTTTCACATTTTTTAAGAAAAAAAAAACAAAGTTAATGCCATAAAAGCCTTCATATGAAATTAAGTAAACATTTAAAGACATTTATTTATCTAATGTGTTTCATGTTTCAAATCTGTAAGAGAAAAGTAGAGCTTAATAAGTACACATACTGTATTTAACTGTTTTAATTGCTAAAAGATGTGTCTGCTTTTCATTTTTATTCAGTAGTTTTAGTTCACAGTTTAATAATTACCTTTAACAGTCTTTCTACACCAGTCTAGACAGTTCAATGGTAGAAAAATATTAATGACCTAAAATATAAAACAAATTACTTAAATTAGAAGAAAAACTAACATACATGTGGATCTTGTCAGCTGTCCACCTTTGAAATGCTGTACAATGATTTTTGACAGGACAGTAAAAAAGAAAAGGGTGAAGGTACTTTAATATGGAATATATTCTAAAGTAGTGTGACAAGTGTACATGCAGCTTTGATAAAAAATAGAAGATACAATATTTAATGAGAAAACTTTGAAGTAAATTGACAGCTAAACATACCTTCTGCAGCGTTCGAGAAAGTTAATAAAGTAAAAAAAATCAATAATTTATGTTGTTTCTTTCTTTTTCAATTAATTTTCAATAAGATTGCAAAGCTATACCCATAATTGTAATGGTGTTTGCAAAATTATTTTCATAGAAATATTTACTTGATTGCAATCTGTAGAAAAATAGACTGGAAAAGTCTGTTTCACAGATGTCTTTTTTACTTGTAGTTTTGTGTGCCATTTCAAATCAATCACATGAGAAGTTGTTTTAGGCATCAGTAGATGCCTGCTTTGCTGTCATGATATATCAGTCTTACACTTTATGTCTTATTCCAAAATATTTGACAAATGGATTGCGTGTTATCTCAGGTTTCAGGTTTCATCAAACAGTAATTTCCTCAATATATTTTAATATCTTAAAAAGTGAATTACAAATAAATCCAACATAAATACATTTATGAAGTGGTATGAGATGCAATGTTTGTTGTTTCAGTCTAAAATTGTAAATTGCCCTCGGTTATATTTCACAGATCACAAAGCATTGAATACATCTAGCATGTGCACGTTGAAAGTTCATAGTGTCATTTTGGTTTTAATTGTGCAGAAAAATACCTATTAGGCAAACTTGATGTAAAGTCCATAAAACTAGCTGTGTTGCTAATATTTGTGTTATTTAAACATATGCAATAATCAAGTCTAATACTTAATATGAATGTAGATGTGTTATTGATTTAATTTGTTTACTTAAACATAGAAAATAATTGAGGGACCTTTATCCAGTATGGCTTAAATATAAACCTTAAAAAAATTAGATGCAGTAAAACATAAAATACAAATGATAACAAAAACAAAACAGTGATACACATTAGAATTACAATTCTAGAGCATTACAGTGAAGAATAAAGATACTGTCCATCAAGCAGTTCCTAAACAATAAGTACCTGTAAGTATAGAAACATTGATTACAGAATAGAATAAATGCCATTGAACATAGTAAATTATAAATTGGTGGAAAAGGTTCATGGCAGTGTGAAAAAGATCTCAGGTGATGTTTAGCAGATGAGTCTTGAGGATATGACAGAAGGTGGTCAAAGATGAATACGTTTTGATTTTATTGAGTAGTGACAGATGAGAATGAACAGACCCTGAAGGCAAAGGGACACAGGGGGAACTATCTTTAAACTAAACTAATTTCCATAGTTGATAGGTAGTGTCATACAGAATAGTCTACAGACATCAGTTCAGATAGTGAAACTTTGTCTTCTGTTTAATCTTTATCCTGTTAATGCTATAAATAAATAACTCTAACTTCATCTATGGGATCTAAATAAGGAGAACATGCACTTCTACCTAGGGGATTAACAAACCTTCTTGATTAATGTACAGATCCAGTCATTCAGAATGCGCGAGGGATATTGCATTAGGCTGCGGTTAAGCGGATGCGCGAGACTGTGTGTGTTTGCAGTAAATTGCGGGAGAATTTTCAGTAATGTGTCTACAGTTCTTTGTACTGCCAGGTGGAACTGTGAAAGCTTAACGGGACATGTGGAGCTTGTTACCAGAAAACACCTGGTTTTGAATCCCGGTCTATGCTGAGAGACAATCTTTCTCCAATTACAGAATTTAAGCTGTTTAAACTTTTATTAATTTGAAACTGTTATGATGCTATAGCTTGTGAAAGTGATGTGCCCTTTTCAGCTTTACATTCCCAGAGAAAATCCAAAGGTAAATTTTTGGTAGCAGAAAACAAAAACAATACTATAATGTAATATTGTACATACAGTAATCTAATGCATGCACACTAGATGGTAGCGATGGTACGTACCCAACCCTACCCTCTTCATAAATATTTTATGCATCAGTCTTTAACTTGGTAACTTACAGTGGGTTATGGTTTTAATGTGCTTGTTCTAATATTATTAAGTTTATATACTGTACTTCAAAGTTATAACGTTTTATCCTTTTCCAAGAATACATAGTAAGAACACCACTTGCTGTTAGTGTAAATAAAAAGTTGTACTGATTTAATACTACTTGATAATTATATTAATATGTAATCATGTAACTAAGCAGCTAAAACATCACAGGTGGGCATTTCGGAAACATTTTGACATTCGTTTCTTTTTAAAAAAACTTTTATTGTCCTTGTAGTGGTAATGGGCAAAGCACTGTAATGTAGCGTGCTACACCCAATGGTTCAAAGTGCTATCAGAGCATGACTTTCGGTTTGTTTCTTATATAGTGAATACATAAAAATAGTCCACTATTATAGTTTGTTGTTGTTGACTCCGGCGTGAGTTTGTGCATCTGTATAAATTAAGTGATGGTTTTGTGATTAAACATTTTTTTTGCAAAATTCTTTAAGTTAAACAAAGGAGGGAAGGAGGGTTATTTTTACAACTGCCAGTAACTGGAGAGCATCTTATCTATACAGTATGTCGCACCATAACAGCAAAGACAGACGTGTTACACCTTCAGTTGAGCCAGTCACTCTCTATGTTGTTTACTAATGTACACTGTCTAGATGTTCTTGTTATGCGAACAAGAATAAGCTCTTGCTTATTAAACTCTGAGATTCTGACTCTATATTCCCCTCATTTAGCTGAAACGGATAAAGAAATCATGCAGCAGTTATATGTATTGGAAGGCGCTCTATTATATTAAGAGACACTCTGACTCAAATCTGTATCATGTAGTGATATAGACGTGAGTAATGTCATCCCCATTAAACAATGTGCTTATCATGCAAATCCTGCTAAACTAGAAGCACTGCAGAAGGTGATAAACTGTACATTATTTACTGGAACGCAGATGAGTTCAAAGAATGAATTCTGTGAAGCCCCCCTGTTTATTGGTACCAAACATTGATGAGACCTCACAGTTCTGTACAGATTACAGAAAAATGAACGCTGAAACTCTACCAGCCATCCTATGTACTGTTTAACCATAATCAAGGACCGATGCGCTGTTCCCTTTTGTAACTGGGTTACTCCCTGGAAATAAGACACAAGAAGATTATTATCAGACAATATTGTGCAGCTCTGTCAGAATTTCACTGTAATCTGAAGAGTTATAGAGGAGACACGTTGTGTATCGCCTCTTTTTACACTTGTAAAAACATTCTAATGTTAATGTAGCATGTAAGATATAATTAATAACCTTTTAAATCTGAAGCTATTAACTCTACTTGCATGTCAAGTACACACCTGTATGTCAAGATCACAGTTTTGAAATAAAAAAAATCAAACCTTTGATTGGATGAGACATTTATGATTGTTACACAAGGAAATGAAACGTGACAATTTGTTACAATTACCATCGGGAGAAAACAGTTGTAAAAAAGTACAGTATATGGTCAGATGTTTTGCAGACTCAGGGATAGTAATTTTGGCTTTATGAACCCACTTACACCTAGGACTTGCTTTATACAAAATGAGGTTTTTGAATTTTGAACCAGGTACTAGATCTTGTTTATATAAAAGTTGTGAGCATTTCACAAATTGCAATCTTTACAATGCCGGTGGTTTGAAGGTTCTGTGTCATTTGTTGGCGGAGTTACTGAAATCTGAAGCATCCTGTCACAAAAATAAGTTTAAATAATATTCACATTTGCTCATTCATATTTCTATTTACTGAACATGTTGTTATATATACAAATTTTGACAGCTAATTTTGATTGAAGAACTTAAAATGTCTGTACAGAAGCTTTATTCAAATGACCAGAAAGTCACATTGCCCTTACAAGCGGCTCTGTTAAGGAGAGTTTATGTTAACACACACCGCAGCTTTTTGAATGGGGGTTTGGGCAGAGTGAAGGAGACTGAAATTAATGACAAAGCACTATCGGCTTTTTTCCCTTCCCCCTGGTGCGGGGTGATAATGTGCTGGCTGGCACAAAACATTCCCTCCCATTTTTAATCAGTGTCCAAATCAAAGCGGGTGAGAGAGATTAGGAAGAGACACAGAAAAAAGTGTATTCTGTCTTAATTTCAAATTATATTTTACTTTTAAAATGTTTAATTAAAAAGTAAAAAGAACTTACAGCATACACAAAGACTCTAAGCTGATCTTGTGGATTTTTGCATTTTAAAGTAATGCAATGTCGAATTGCACGTTATTGAAGGCGGACACACGTTATTGTTTCTTATTTTTGATTTTCTTTAAAATTGAAAGAATTAGTTGCCCATCGTGCCATACAAAATTATATTACATTTGTATGTTTTTGAGAGACTTCTGAATGTTTCAACTGATGCATTAAACTGTAACCTAATCCCTTCTCACATTATGAGCTTGCTTACACTGTGGTTTGAAGGCTCTGTGCCACAGCGGAATTCACAGATGCCAGTGCCATGTACAGTTCTCCCAGATATCCAATGTTTGCCCATCAGTCAAGAGAAGGTGGAGAGATTGTACGTGCAGTGCATTGGCACAGATGGGAAAACCAGAGCCGACCATTACGCCGGTCTTCTGTTTAGTAATTTTGTGACTTCAAATTTACTGGGGGTGGACATCTGTAAATTTCGATGGGTCCAGAGGCAAAATAATTTTTCCCGGGAAATGTCTGGAAAACACTATTGGCATAGTGAATCAGAGATTCTCAAAACGTACTTTGTTTGATTGGAAATGAATACGTGATCGTATAAACGAAACGCTTCGGATAAAGAGACACTCTCTCTGATTTAACAGTGCGCAGCAATTAAACAGATGAAACAGGTAAAACTTGAGAGCGTGACATTACTTTTTGTCGATGGAAAAATAAAGTATTTTTGTGTTGATTTAAGTGTCCTTTTTTTAGTTGGATTGCATAATTACCATGGAACAACTCGGGGTTATTGTTATGATTTCTCTATTATTATCGAATCCCTCAACTCATTCACTTGTGATTATTTTGGAAACATTTTGACATTCCTTTTAACTACATTGTTGTCGATACTGTTGCAATAGACAATGAAAAGCTTGGAGTTTGTAATGTAGGGCACTCTGAACAAGTTAAACTTTGATGCAAGACAAATAAATGTATTTCCCACAAGCTATACTGTAGTGGCTTTAAAGCTATACAACATCTCACTGTATGCATGTGGCACGTCTTTGTTCACTTTTTAAAACTACAGTATGGAAAAACGAGTGTTACGAAAAAATAGGACATCTGATTTATGGTTGCCTTATGTTAAAGAGCAACAATGAGCTGTGTTACATAAAGTGGCTGTAATGGAATTAACTGTAGTAGGTAAAAGTTAATTCCAAGCTGTACAGACCATCCAAGGTCATTTATTATTAATATTATCTTCCATATCTCATTCAAATTTCTATTTTATTTTTTACTATTTGGTAACATTTTTTATGATTTTGACAGACTTCAGAATGCTTAGACTGATGCTTAAAAATATAACATAATGCGTACTGTGGTAAAAAAGATATTGAGCAAAGAACATCTTTCCGTCTGTGAAAAGATTTGCACATGTAGTTTATTCTTATCAAATAATTATCTTATCTCATCTTTTCAAAAATTAAACAGAGGTCTGGAACACTCTGTCTCAAAAATATACGTTTAATAAATTGAAGGTTGTGAAAACAGTTACAAATCACCCCAAACAAAATACAATGTTATAATACTAGCAGTTTGAAATTATTTGCAGTTATTACTAAATCTTAACTTCAAACATGTTGTGATATTTAGAAATACCCCAACACTTCAATATAGTGTCCATAATATTTATATAACATAAAATTATATTTGGAAGAAACAAAAAATACCAACAGAAAATTATCCCAACAGTTTACATTTTAGTTGTTTAAATCCTAATAATAACAACCAAAAGAGCCAATGAATATAAAGGGACAGTGTGCATAATACTTTGGCTTTAACTCATTTGGTTGAGTACAGTAAATAACATTGGTGGACACATTATTTATCTCCATGCAAGTATTTACTTCCAAGCTTAATTTAGCTGCAATGCAACACCACATCTTAGGACACTATGTATGAAAAACTAAAAGTTCATTACTAGAGGTAACAAGATTATTGGACACCATCTTCAAGGGGGAATACCTTTAAGAAAACATTTTGGGGGACACCACCCTAACTGCATCTTTTCTTTCCTTGCTGGGAGCCAACTTTTCTGCAGGATCTATGGTCAGTCTCCTCCACAAGCATTTCTCCAGTCTCATTAGCTCTTATTTGCTCATTGAGCTTCAATCAGCATCCTCAAAGTCAGCAGTGTCCACATCATCAGGTCTGGGTTATCTTTCTTGACAAGCAGTCCATTCAGTGTTTGGTAGAGTCAGATCAAATGAACACATCTTTTTCTTCTGATTGTCATTGTGCTGTTCAGCATTAGCTTTTGGCCACTCACAGACTCTCCTCAACTGCAAGGCCCATCTGGCCAGCATAGGAGCTTGCTGAAATTGGTTGGGCTCAATTTCTCATCTTGCTCTAGTGGAAGATGATTTGTAGTTATAGTATGTCTTGTTTCTTTCTCATAAACAATTTTTAATGTTCTTTTTCATTCATCTGTCATTTATTTGTCACCCATTTCCCCAGTTGTGCACATTCTCAGCCTCTTAATTTAAGAATCCTCTCTATGCTATTAAATTCTTCACACTACTCAGTAAGGTAAAGCACCTGTTGAAGGAGACAAATTGATTTTGGCTGAAATACAGAAATTAACCATTGTATATTAAATAAGTTATATATGATAAGATATGAGGATCAAGACCTCATTGGTAGCAGAATAGAACAAAATGATAGATACTGTATGTATTTATGGATATATTAGTGAAAGTTTCTGAATTTAATATGATGGACTGAAAAAAAAAATACATTTCATGTCCAAAGAGGTACTGAAGATTTTCCAAGACTCCAGCACAGAAAACGGTACGTGATTGGTTGACCGACAGGGGCACTTGTGGTCCGTTGGTAGGTCGTAGAAAGATTTACAGTAAATGTCTTTACTGTGCCCATTTTAGCATTGAATATTCATTTGGAATTTTACCACTGAAGGAAAATCTTAGTACCTGAGCATAAAAAGAATAGGAGCATACTGTAACGCATGTGAAAGCCATAAACAATATTAATTTTGGAACATAAACATACAGTATATGGCTGGTCTCGGTACTTTAAATAAAAAATACACACCAGTATTCCATTTCTCCCTAAACATTTTAAGCTTCGAAGTCTTTAAGTAATGTGATACCGGAGTCAACAAGCATACTTTTAGAATTTGATTAAAAGGGAATATAATATGGAATCGCGTATCTAAAGAAATTAATAACGATATAATTATATTCATGTACCACAACACAAGAATAGTACACGCTGTACATTGTCTGTTGATAATGTTTCTGTAGTGCTTTTTCAGCACTCTGCATGTGACCTTGCCGGTGGCGCTGTGGGTTAGGTTCCTGACTCCCCCCTCACACCCTGTGTGTTTGAATCCCCCTGGAATCATGACTTTTTTAACAAACATTTCTTTGAAAAAATGAAATGTTTCCCTTGGTCAGAGATTAAATAAAACCTCACTCGCACCAAACAAATTTATATTTCTAAATATCACAACATGATCGAATGTAAGTCATTTTAATAACAATAAATAGTCACCAATATAAATAGTTTATATTGTAACACATTATAATGTGTTACAATATAAACATTTATATTGATTTAAATCACATTTTGATTTAAATCGCAAACGCGTGTTTAAATATATGTGTTTTTTTATTCACAATCAGACAAATGCAACATAAATTGATATCTTTATCTTCTAAGTATCTTAATAAACTTTCAGCATAGCTTTCTCCCCGTTTAGATTTATTTTTCTTGGGATCTTGGGGTCAAACGTGGAAAGATTAGATTGTAATCGTTTTTATTTTTTAAATACATTTTAGAAAAGTGTAATCTGTACTAAAAAGCTGTACACCACCTGCTATAAAGATACATATTGTAATACTTTCGGGTTCGGATAGGACAGACACGAGAACTCAGACTTGCGGAGTTAAAGCAAGTTAAAGCCTTGATTTTATATATCACCTTTAAAAGTGGAATCTCAAACCAAAGTAAATACCCAACACTGATTGTACCCATCTGTCATGCTAATAAAGCACCTTGAATTGAAATGAATTGAGGGAGAGAGGGGGGGAGGGTGAGCGAGAGAGCCAGGACAGACAGGCAAATAAGATACACTCCACAGACATTCACAACAGAGACATATTATAAAATGTTTGCACATTAGTTAAATTAATTTTTATTAAATTATTATTTGTTTTTCAGGAAGTTAAAAAAACACTTGAATTACTTATCCAGTCTCTTGAAATAAAACTATTTTTCAAGCAATGCAACTAACGTCGGGCAACGTGTTTTTTTTTTAATCCAACATTGACAGCCACATCTTAAATCTTGTCAGTCAGCTCTTTTTTCTCTATTTGCATTGTGGCGATTCAAACAACCTGGGATAACAAGTGGTCTCAAAGTCACTGAGCTCTCAGAGCTTCAACAACAGATGACAGTTCCCTTAGTCCTTCCTTAGTCTTCCTGAAATTGTCAGATTATGAGTGAATAAAAGCATTTTATAAAAAACTTAATAAAATTATTTTTTTAAGTGCATATCTAAGGAAATAGCAGTATAACCTCGTTCATGCACAAACAGTGGCATGTTACATTATCAATTTGGGTGTCTCCTCTTGCCAGAAAGCTCTAAATTGCATTTTGAGTGCAGTTTTTGACTTTTTTAAATTGCAACCCATAAATAAAGCTGATACTATTTAGACTTTTAATTATTTTAAACTGTATTACAGCAGCACAATGCACAATGCAACGTAAATTGCAAAAATGCACTTGGAATCTGTCCAAGCCCTACTTTGTCAGGCATTTTCTTTTACTGTAACGGACATAAAAACTCCCTTGCTTTTAACAGAGCATTTCATAATTTCTAACTACAAAAATTATTTAAACTGCGACACTTATCATTCAACCAGAGATCGAAATATCACCAGGATCCTCAAGAGCACAGAAAAGACTGTATTAAAAGTATAGTATTGACAAACCGGGGAAAATCTGATCATGTTTCTCTATAACAATAATAAAAAACAAATATTTTACATATCACTTTTATGTGATATCACCTTAAGGACAGCACATAGAAGGGTTAATTGCACAATGGATTGCGCAAAGAAAATTAAAATAGTCTTCTTTAGGTGTGAGGTCAGGAGTGGATCGCAGAAGGCATAATCAGCAAATTAGGAAAACAAAGAACAGGACAGGTGAGACGTTTATCCAAGAGCGAGTGATCAGAAAAAGGAACAGCTGTTATGCCCAGGTTTTACGCTCTCTCTCTGCTGAATGAATAAAAGCATTTTATTAAGAACGCGTTTGCGTTTGTCTGGGTATTTACTTTGTAATCTGTGGTTTACATCTACTGTATTGCTTTGAGATGCCACTTTTAAAGGTGATATGTAAAATAAAGTTTTTTTTATTATTGTTATAGAGAAACATGATCAGATTTTCCCTGGTTCAGAAAAAAGACGATTAAAATCTGTAATCTTTCCACTTGTATGTCATCGGAAAATACAAGAAGTTTCGGCTTTGTGTAAGGATGGTATCAAAAAGTAATCTAAGTGGTGAGAAAGCTGTGCTCCTCAAAGTGCTTTACAGGATAAAAACAATAACAACAAAAGTGTTAGGCTGGGCAAACGATTTTTTTATAGAAATACAAAATGAGATACAATGATGTGTTCCGGCTAAGACATTAACGAGTACAACCCCCCTCTCTGCGGGAGTGCTGGCTGTGACGAATTAAACCAGTTTCACAGGTATTTTCAAAGTAGAGGGGGACAAGATTTCCAGCGAAAGACACCTCCCCCCTCCAAAAGCACAGTACTTACTAGTTAAGAAAGCTAGGCTCCTCAATGAAATCACTTTAACATGCTAATGCATTGGTGTAACAGTCCGGGCGTGTACAACTAATACAACTTGACTACGGTGAAAGGAACCCTTCTTTCAATGGAAGACAATGAACATATTCTAGCCCTAAATGAATTAATAGCAAACATGGTTTACATAAAATACATTTTCCCAAGAAAGTTTAGCCTTTGTCACTAATGAAACCACTAAAAAAAGACATAAATATAGAAATCTTAAGATTTTTAAAATACATGACTTTGCTAAAATTTATTTAAAAATAAAAATGATTACAAACGCCAGCGGAGAGAGAGAACAGGGGAGGGATGTTGGTTTTGCATAAGGGGCGGGGCTGTGGAAATGAGGTCTATTTGGGAATGTGGAGTTACATGTTCTGGCTGTTTGTGAATTATCGTTGTTGAGTATAGAGTGTTGAGGTTTTGATTTTGTGTCATGCTTTATGTTGAAAATTGAGCTGGATTTTGTTTATGATAAAGAGGATAAACTGGGATGGGAGGAGGGTTTGGTTTTGCATAAGGGGGGGATTATGAGGGATTATGATAATTGGAGGAATTTGAGAGAGTTTTTGGTTTGTATTACGAATAATTCGTACAAAATATTGAGATTTGTTGTTGTTTTGTTGAGATTTAACTCCACAAGTCTGAGTTCTTGTGTCCGTCCTATCCGAGCCCGAAAGTATTACAATATGTATCTTTATAGCAGGTTGTGTACAGCTTTTTAGTATAGATTACACTTTTCTAAAATGTATTTAAAAAATAAAAATGATTACAATCTAATCTTTCCACGTTTGACCCCAAGATCCCAAGAAAAATGAATCTAAACGGGGAGAAAGCTATGCTGAAAGTTTATTAAGATACTTAGAAGATAAAGATATCAATTTATGTTGCATTTGTCTGATTGTGAATAAAAAAACATATATATTTAAACACGCGTTTGCGATTTAAATCAAAATGTGATTTAAATCAATATAAATGTTTATATTGTAACGCATAGGTGGCTATTCATTGTTATTAAAATGACTTAAATCTATCATGTTGTGATATTTAGAAATATAAGTCAATTAATTGTCCATAATATTACTATTCTATTTTTTCAAATAAATATCGCAGTACACAAATATAATCATATCGTTATAAATTTCTTTAGATACGCGATTCCATATTGTATTAGCAGAAAAGCTTAAAACTACCATTTTTTTACACGCTATTTCACATGTTAGTTAAAGACTTAGATGCTTAAAATGTTTAGGGAGAAATGGAATACCAGTGTGTATTTTTTCTTTAAAGTACCAATTCCTGGAATCTGACTGGCTGACACCCTTCTGAAGTGGTTCCATAATATCTGGTATACGGAAAAGAAAGCGTTGATAAAAAAGCCTGGATTCTCATATATCTGATACAAGTCTTTGCTGTGCTCTTGAGGATCCTTGTGATATTTTGAGCTCTGGTTGAATGATAAGTGTCGCATTTTAAATATTTTTTGTAGTTAGAAATTATGAAATGCTCTGTTAAAAGCAAGGGAGTTTTTATGTCCGTTGCAGTAAAACAAAATGCTTGACAAAGTGGGGCTTGGACCGATTCCAAGTGCTTGTACAAATGTGCTAAAGAAATTATACTTTGAGTTTACAGCTTGTCCAAAGTCATTCATTATTAATACTAATTGTAATATCTTCGGTTAAAGGCTTTGATGCATAAATATTTCTGATGAAGGTAGGTTGTGTACTTTTGTCCAACTGAGCAATCCTGCTTTCATAAAATATACCAACTTTTTGATGACTGATGATTAACATGCTGTAATACACAGTTTAAATTTCAAAGCTCAAATGCTGTACATGAGAGGTTAAACTTTATTGGCTCCTCCTGGCGGTTTTACAAGGTGATGCCGGATACTTTCCGGCATGACGTCAATTGACGGTATTAACCCCGTGATACTGCGTGATACTGCAACACGCCCACTGGTGTATAACACGGAATACCCCACCCATTTTGAATCGCTACATCTGTATGACATATTTGTTGTTTTCACACATGTGAAAGAATAAATTCACTCTGGAATGAAGTATACATTGAATGCCTTATATCAAAAAAGAAAATTTTACATATTGCAAACTGATAGATATTGTAGATACTACTAAAGTGAAATTATCCACAAAAGTAATTAACCTCTGACCAACTTCTGTAGCAGAAACAGAATTTAGACTGTACCTAGAGAACTGAACAACACTAAAACTAAAAAGTTTGTTCATTTTAATGTAATAATTCTCAACAATTGTTTTCTACTGTTTCCACCTAAGTGCCATATACGTTACAATTCAGCAATAAATTATTATTTAAATAGTCAATAATGTGATATTTATTTTAATCTATTAAAGTTTATTAAAATAAAATCTGTTATTAGTGTTTTATAATCAGCTACATCAACCTGAACCTCACAACTGGCAACCCACTGAAGCTCAGCAGGTGTGAACCTGGCCAGGACATGAATAGGAGACCTTCTGGGAAAGCAATCTTTGCTTCTGGAGGAAGTCTAAGTGGGCCAGTAAGGAAACGCTCACCCTGTGGTATGTGTGGGTCCAAGTATAATGACAGGGACACTAAACTGTAAAAAGGTGCCATCTTTTGGATGAGACGTAAATCCAAGGTCCTGACTTTCTTTGGTCATTAAAAATCTCAGGAATTTTCTCAAAAAGATTAAGGGTGTTACTCCAGTGTCCTTGTTAAATTTCCCTTTGGCCTTTACTAGTGTATGGCCTCCTCATAATTCCATCTGGGAACTGGCTTCATCACACTAATCACACTGTTTTCCTTCCCACTAATAGCTGATGTGTTGTGAGCGTACTGGCGCAGAATGGCTGACATTGCATTATCCAGGTGGGGCAGCACATTGGTGGTGGTGGAGAGGAGTCCCCATTACTTGTGTAGGGGTTTTGTGCATTTGCTGGGTCAATTATTAATTGTAGCAGTAAGTCACAAAATGATTCTTCGATGGCTATTAGAAATCGACCTTGCGGAATAACTCAGCAAAGCACACACATGGATACTAATACACTAGAATACGTTTATTAATACATAAAATGTGCATATAAACATAACAGATCTTATAGTGAGGGTTAGCAGAATACAAAAGGTATATATTCAATCAAGAAGAGTTTCGAATACCAAGAGACACATACGTTCAGTATACCATTCATTTATACCATTTCATTAATGAGCTTCGATTACAACTTCTACAATAGATACTCAAAAGCAAGTACATCACTCACAGGAATTAAATTGAGATCAACTGGGATTGAGGTAACAATTGAATTCTAGAGCTGTAATGCAGAATATTGAATACTCATCCAATTCTGATCTTCTGCAGACAAAAAGGAACAGCTTGTCCAAGATGACTCCGAGAATGTCTTGGAGGGGCACCTTCTGGGCCACCTTCTGGGCCCTGTGCTGCCTCTTTTATCTGGAGGAACTACGTTCATTCATTGGTTGATAGTTTCGCGGGCATTCGACATCCACATGGGGTTATCCTGCCCTACCAGTTCCTGATTGGCTGATCAATGTGGAGGATGAGTAACAATGCCCTCTGACCTTAGGGTTGTAAACCTTGGGATGAGACTCTCCCTTGGAGTCTCACAGACAGAAAAGCGCCAGAGATGACCATTCATTAGGTGTCTGGTGAATCACAGCCCTGGGAGTTGTTCCTTATCAGGAAACTCTATCAGATAGAAAAACACCTTAAATCTGAACCACATGGAATGGCCTCTCTGTGTCCAACACTACTAAGATGAGGGAGAGAGAGACTGGCAAGGGAGCAGTAAACTTAAAACCTGTATTATTAATAAGCCTTGCCACTACACCTGTAAAGCACTTTGAGTGGAGTGTCCAGAAAAAAGTTATACAAGTGTAAGGAATTATTATTATACACATTTGAAAATTCAGGTTGTATGATAGACAACACAGAGCACATTCTAGCATTTTTCTACCTTTTCCAAAAATGAACTTTAACAATTTCTGTTAATTAAAGTGGGGACACAATTCTATGATCCACCTTAGAATCAATACAGTGTCTACCCAGAAAGGAAATGTTTGAAGTTTGAAAAGGTTGATGTTTGGTAAGTAGGGCATCTTGTTCTTATCTTCAAGGAAGAACTTATACAAGTAAGAATGTTGTCAAATCAGGATGAGCTTGTAGGAAAGCCAGCAAGTTAGGTTCCAGGATTTGATCAATATAGTACCATGCAGTCAGGTTGCCATCAATCACTAGAAGTGCAGTTCTGTAGCAACTGAAAAGTCCTGATCAGAACATTACCACTCCATCAACTGTTATTTTGTACACAACAGTTAATGCATCATTCTGTGCATTGGTGCCATTCTTACTGTCATAAACACTTCTATACAAAATCTTGATTCAATGCTAAAGAGGACTCCATTGTTAATGAGTGCATTTGAGGTGTTGCTTAGCCCATCTCATTCTGTTACATCAATTAATATTTGTGAGCACCGCATTGTGTTCATCTTTATGTAATGATTGTTTAGTTCACCTCTTTACATTTGAACTTTGGGTTTCTAATGCAGTGGAACAGACAGCAAAAACAATGATAAAGGTGGAGAATAAGGAGATATGTCTGTCTTGGCAGGTGACAGGATGCATTGTCTGCCAGATTATAACATCATTTACAGATTATGTTTAGATGTATTGTCTAGAAATTGCTGGCTGTGAAAACCCAAGACAACAAGTGACAATGTGATTGTTTACACTAAATACATTAACAACCTCCAACATACAGATGCAGCCATTCAAAGTGCGCGGTACAGACACGTACCGGAGGTAATTGGATACGGCGTCGCGCATTGTGACGCACGATGACGCGCGGTACCGCGCTACGTGATTGGTTGACCGACAGGGGCACTCGTTGGTCTGTCGTAGAAAGATTTACCGTAACTGTCTTTACTGTGCCTGTTTAAGTATTGAATATTTATATGGAATTTTACCACTGAAGGGAAATCTTAGTGGCTGAGCATAAAAAGAATAGGAGCATACTGTAACGCGTGTGAAGGCCATAAACGATATTAATTTTGGAACATAAACATACAGTATATGGCTGGTCTTGGTACTTTAAAGAAAAAATACACACCAGTATTCCATTTCTTCCTAAACATTTTAAGCATCGAAGTCTTTAACTAACGAGATACCGGAGTCAACAAGCATACTTTTAGAATTTTATTTAAAGGGAATATAATATGGAATCGCGTATCTAAAGAAATTAATAACGATATAATTATATTCATGTACCACAACACAAGAATAGTACACGCTGTACATTGTCTGTTGATAATGTTTATGTAGTGCTTTTTCAGCACTCTGCATGTGGCGCTGTGGGTTAGGTTCCTGACTCCCATATCACATGGTCTGTGATTGAATCCCACTGGAACCATTACTTTTTTTTTTAACAAACATTTCTTTGAAAAACTGAAACGTTTCCCTTGGTCAGAGATTCAATAAAACCTCACTCGCACCAAACAAATTTATATTTCTAAATATCACAACATAATCGAATTTAAGTCATTTTAATAACAATGAATAGTCACCTATGCCTTACAATATAAACATTTATATTGATTTAAATTGCGTTTTGATTTAAATTGTAAACGCATGTTTAAATATATGTGTTTTTTGATTCACAATCAGACAAATGCAACATAAATTGATATCTTTGTCTTCTAAGTATCTTAATAAACTTTCAGCATAACTTTCTCCCCATTTAGATTTATTTTTTTTGGGATCTTGGGATCAAACGTGGAAAGATTAGATTGTAATCGTTTTTATTTTTTAAATACATTTTAGAAAAGTGTAATCTATGCTAAAAAGTTGTACACCACCTGCTATAAAGATACATATTGTAATACTTTCGGGTTCGGATAGGACAGACACAAGAACTCAGACTTGCGGAGTTAAAGCAAGTTAAAGCCTTGATTTTATATATCACCTTTAAAAGTGGAATCTCAAAACAAAGTAAATACCCAACACTGATTGTACCCATCTGTCATGCTAATAAAGCACCTGGAATTGAATTGAATTGAGGGAGGGCGAGCGAGAGAGAGAGCCAGGACAGACAGGCAAATAAGATACACTCAACAGACATTCACAACAGCAACATATCATAAAACGTTTGCAATTATAGTTAAGTTATTACTTGGTTTTCAAAGTGCAATGAAATTCAATATTGTTGTTGTTGCTGTTATTGTTGTTTTTATCCTGTAAAGCGTTTTGAGAAGTCACCTTTAAAGGCGATATATAAAAGCACTGATTCTTATGGTATGTGTTCCGCCGGGGATTCAAATTTTTTTTATATTTTTTAATCGCGTATCCAATTAAATAGCAGTATATGTGATATCACCTTAAGGACAGCACATACAAGGGTTAATTGCACAATGAACCGCGCCAAGAAATTTAAAATAGTTTTCTTTAGGTGTGAGGGTAGGAGTGGATCGCAGCAGGCATAATCAGTAAATGAGGAAAACAAAGAACAGGACAGGTGAGACGTGTATCCAGAGAGCGAGTGATCAGAAAAAGGGACAGCTGTTACGCCCAGGTTTTCGACGCAATTGTTTTAACTTTCAAATGCATCAGACACATTTCCTGGTGTCCTGGTATTAGCTCATCGGTATGGTGTAAGTTTTTTCTGTACCATACCATACAGTATATAGGTACAGATTTCAAGCTGCAACACTGTATCGCTTTGGTAAGGAGACAGACAATGGCCAAAATCACGAAGACTCTCTCACACCAAATAATGAAGATGAAAAGAAACGGGAAGTAAACACGGGACATTGTACGGCATTTGGATTCGATGGACATCTTCGTTTCTGAAAGCACAGTGAGACGACATTATAAAGGGGAGAGGAGGCAAAGAGAATCTAAACCGAGGACGATTCAAAGGTAAATAATTTTCTAAAAATACTTTTCTTGCATGTAAATACAACTACGCACATTATTTTTTAAAACTAACTGCTGATCTCTTTTTTTTCAAGTCCTATTGTGCGAGCTATTGACAAACTGACTGATGAAAATGATGAGCTACCGGCGATGCAAGTCCAAAGATGGCTATGGGCTGACCTCGGTGCGACCGTTAGTCTGGCATCGATAAGAAGAGTGAGCAGGAGGCTTGGATGGAGATACCAACACATGCCCCATGATAAGGCTAAAAAACAATGAAGAAAGACTCAAACAAGCGCTCCCATGGATTGAACAGGGGGAGATTTCAGGATGTACTTTTCACCGACGAAACAACAGTGGCTCTGGAACAGTTTTCAACAATGTCATTTTGCAAAAAGGGGAGATAAGTGGACAAGCCAAAGCCCAAACATCCACTGAAGGTTCACGTCTGGTGGGGTATATCTAGAAGAGGCCTGGGACAACCTCTTATTTTTGAGGGAATTATGGACCGTGAATTCTTCGAGGAAGTCGTGGTCACACAGCATGCCGCCCCATATATCACGGAGCACTTTGGATCAAGGCACCGTCTCTTTCAAGACAACGATCCGAAACACACAGTGGTAAGGGCGAGGCTTGTAGCAGAAGGAGTGAACTGGGTGAAAACTCCAGCCGAATCCCCAGATCTAAATCTGATAGAGATGGTTTGGCATTCGTTGAAAGACTACGTTCGGAAAACTGCTAAGCCCGTCACAAAGCAGGAACTGATCGATGCGATATATAAATTCTGGGAGGAAGACCTGACCAAACAAAATTGTAACAATTTTATTAACAGGCTGTTTCATGTTTTTCCTAGGATTGTTAACCGGGGCAGGGGACATTAAGGACTGTGAGTCTGAAAAAGACAGTCTCACGTTTGTGGACAGTCTGTCCACAAACAAAACATTCCTGTTAGACAAGAGGAATGTAAAAAAAACAATTACTTTTTGTCAATGAAAACCTGTGTCTGTCTCTCTCTGCTGGATGTCTCTCTCTCTCTCTGCTGAATGAATAAAAGCATTTTATAAAAAACGCGTTTGTGTTTGTCTGGGTATTACTTTGTAATCTGTGGTTTACATCTACTGTATTGCTTTGAGATATCACTTTTAAAGGTGATATGTAAAATAAAGTTTTTTATTATTGTTATAGAGAAACATGATCAGATTTTCCCTGGTTCAGAAAAAAAGATCTAAAGTGCTACACCTAACTTTCTTAATTCGATGTATTTAAAGCAGTGAACTACTGTAGGTCTAACATAACATTCAGAAATATAATCGAGAATAGTTTTGTGGTGTTTGTATAGATGAAACGTTCCTAAAACGTATAACGTAACAAAATTAAAGACGATTAAAATCTGTAATCTTTCCACTTGTACTGTATGTCATCGGAAAATACAAGAAGTTTCTGATTTGTGTAAGGATGGTATCAAAAAGTAATCTAAATGGTGAGAAAGCTGTGCTCAATGTATTTAAGGGACTTAAAAGTAAAAGGAGATGCTTCATATTGCTTGACTAATTTTAAAAACTAAATTATAAATGCAGATGCTCCCTCGGTGCTGCGCCGGGTGTAAATA
Organism: Lepisosteus oculatus; assembly: GCF_040954835.1. NCBI lineage: Eukaryota > Metazoa > Chordata > Actinopteri > Semionotiformes > Lepisosteidae > Lepisosteus > Lepisosteus oculatus. The sequence continues at coordinate 38,233,640 of NC_090696.1, read as the reverse complement.
TCTAAATATACATTCAACCCGGGCAGAAGCCGAAGAGTGCCCGGCTGGGGTGCGCGGGGAAGAGCAGGACAGGAGTGAAAGTGGTCAGGGCGGGGTTTAGGTAGGCCGCTGACCAGTGCGGCTGTCCCACAGTGAAGCGGGCGTACAGTCTGGGCAGGTATAGATTACACTTTTCTAAAATGTATTTGAAAAATAAAAATGATTACAATATAATTCTTCCACGTTTGATCCCAAAATCCCAAGAAAAATAAATCTAAACAGGGAGAAAGCTATGGTGAAAGTTTATTAAGATACTTAGAAGACAAAGATACTGTATCAATTTATGTTGCATTTGTCTGATTATGATTAAAAAAACACATATAATTAAACACACGTTTGCGATTTAAATCTGATTTAAATCAATATAAATGTTTATATTGTAATGCATACTGTCCAGCCTCCATTTCTCTATAAAAATTTACTCGATTACAAATCTACAATTTGTTGATAATAGAAATGTTAGGTTCTCTAAAGCTTTGTGATAGTTGACCCACCCAGGCAGCAAAAGATCAGCTGCACTGGTAAGATGTGACACCGAAGATATGATTAATAACCTTTTAAATCTGAAGGGAGATCTGAAGGGATCCCCCCCCACACACACACAATAGAAGCAGGAAGCAGAAGCAGGGACCGTTGTCATAAGGGAAGAAGGTGACTATTCATTGTTATCAAAAATGACTTAGATTTGATCATGTTGTGATATTTTGAAATATCAAAGTCAATTGATTGTCCATAATATTGCTATTCTATTTTTATGAAGAAATGTTTGTTAAAAGAAAAGTCACAGCGCCAGCTGGATTTGAACACACAACCCGTGAGTTGGTAATCAGGCACGTAGACCAGTGGGCTACAAGGGAAGTCGCACGAAGAGAGAGGCGAAACAGCCCTACACAGCCCCGTTGCAGTGCATGAATATAATTATATCTTTCTTTAGATACGCGATTCTTTTAATACAGTCTTTGCTGTGCTCTTGGGGATCCTTGTGATATTTCGAGCTCTGGTTGAACGATAAGTGTCGCAGTTTAAATAATTTTCATAGTTAGAAATTATGGAACGCTCTGTTAAAAGCAAGGGAGCTTTTATGTCCGTTGCAGTTTTTTTGCAACATGAATATAATTATATTGTTATTAATTTCTTTAGATACGCGATTCCATATTATATTCCCTTTTTATCAAATTCTAAAAGTATGCTTGTTGACTCCGGTATCACGTTAGCTAAAGACTTCGATGCTTAAAATGTTTAGGGAGAAATGGAATACTGGTATGTATGTTTTCTTTAAAGTACCGAGACCAGCCATATACTTTATGTTTAAGTTCCAAAATTAATATCGTTTATGGCCTTCACATGTGTTACAGTATGCTCCTATTTTTTTATGCTCAGGTACTAAGATTTCCCTTCAGTGGTTCCATATAAATATTCAATACTTAAACGGGCACAGTTAAGACATTAAATATACATATACATACTGTATACAGTACAGTTTGCATACGGTAATATGTTTATGTTCCTAAATCAATCTCTTTTATGAGCATGTGAAAGGCATGGTGAATCGATTCTCAAAAATTACTGTACTTTGCATGATTGGAAACAAATGCGTGATTGCAAAATGCTGTGGTGTTACTTTTACAAAGATGGTCAATGACAAAAAGAATATGGACCAGGGCAATACTTTGAGTTTACAGCTTGTCCAAGGTCATTCATTATTAATACTATTAGTAATATCTTTGTTAAAGACTTTGATGGCGACAGCTCAAACATGAGAGGTTGAGCTTTATTAGCTCCACCTTGTGGAAATTCCGGATACTATTATTTTGCTTGCAGTATTATAAGACAATTTACGGTAACTCGCGGTAGACCGTGTAAAGCTCACCGCAAAATAATGCGGTATCGCCCGCACATTTTGAATGGCTGCATCTGTACCATCAGCAAACTGGTGTCGTATTTCATTTCATTTTATATTTTTCTTAATTTTCATGAGGCTTTAAATTCAGCAGGTAAATCACTGCATCATCAATTAATCATTTTTTTAAAATAAAGTAATTTAGTGCCTATGCAACAATGAAAATACTTAGAGTGTATTGCAGTCAATTATGGATAATGAATAAATCAATATGTTTTAAATCAAGGATGTAAAACAAAAAACAAAACAAAAACTAACCAGAAGTTTATTATGTGGCAAGCTTAAATCTCTGTTTTCAGCTGTAAACATCTTCATTTAGAAAGAAAAGCAACTGAGAATGCAAGGTTCATACTTGGTTATTTTTTAACTGCTTCCATACAGGTACAATGTGGTGGTAAAGACTGTACAGTATTTCTTTCTTCACGATCTGACTTGGTAGCTTATAGCACTTCCAAGATTGCTTAGGCAAAAAGCAGTAATAGAAATTTTAGTAGTGATAGTTGTGTGTAATTCAGCTTCTGTCTGTAGTATTAAACTTTGGAACCTGGCACCTGACTATACATCAATCATAATTTTCTCAGTAAGAGTGGAGCCTTATGTAGTGTGGACGTGTACCAATTTGCAGTTTGGTATTTTACTGGTGTATATTTGTACATTTACTCAACGTAGGAAAACATTTCTGTAGTGACACTGAACAAATTTTGAGGTAAATTTTCTGATTGGAGTCAAAACGTTTTTAATCAAAAATAGTTATTATTAATTATTCAATGTCTAAACATCTGCAGAAGCTTTAAAATGAAAGAAAAAAATATTTAATCACACTCAAAATTTGTAAAAAAAAATAGAGAATTGCTACTTCTCATATTTTAACTTTGATTTTTTTTATTTATTCTAGAAATCTTTTCGAATAAGTGAATTTGTTTTACACCTTTAATTAATTCATACCTATATCTGGTTTGTAATACTCAATAATAAAAAAAGTGGTACAGGTCTGAATGGTACAAAATAAAAGTAGATCATTTTGCATTGTCAGGTGATAATATTGCACAGTTTTGCAATGAATACTGCATTATTATAGCTCATTAATGGCATTAACTATAACCAATAAGTAATTTTGCCTGTAGGTGTTGGAAAACTCAAAAGTTGAATGCTCTTGAAAATTTTCATTGTGTCATCTATATCACAGTCCTTTTAATGCAAATAATTTATATCAATTTTATTTTTTATTCAAAAATATTCAAATACAATGCATTCTCCACTAACTCCCCACACCAACCATTAGTTGGAAAAAATGAAAGTGCACATGTAAGAGCAGCATTAAGCAACAATAAAGCATTAAGAGCTGTTTGACAGACAGGATGCAGTAACATAAGGTCATATTCAGTAAGTAAGAGGTTTGTCACAGACCTCTGGGATTAAGTATCTCAAATAAAAGAAAAACATAAATATTACAGGATACAATGACACCAAGGGATGTGATGTGAAGTTGCCCAATAGACAATCTGCTCTTTCTTAGATGAAGTTAGACAAGGCAACTACATAAATATTTCCTTGTTTAAAAGTGAATACTTTTGTTAGGCACTGCAGATGTTTCTGCTACAACTGCCTCTGCTCTGAAGGAATAAAAAAAATAATCTTTCTATGCATTTCCTGAACATATTGAAAGTCCAAACTATGTACATCTAAATGAATATTGAAATGTGTGTTTATCTACATGGGAACATAATGAAAACATCGCTGTGTTGACAACAAACATGCTGTTATGTTATGTCAAGCAACAGGATGTCTGTAAAGCATTCTTTGAATCTACTCAATATATTATAGACTAATAAAACATTTTTTTTCTGAGCATATGTAAATTAATTTTAGCCAGCTGCTGTATTACCGTGCAAATCACAACTGGCAACCTCCTGACACTAAGCAGGTGAGATTCTGGCCAGTACCTAGATGGTAGATCTCCTGGGAAAGCTAAGGTTGCTGCTGGAAGAGGTGTTGGTGGGGCCAGTAGGGGGCACTCACCCCACACTCTGTGTGGGTCTTAATGCCCCAGTATAGTGATGGGAACACTATAATGCTAAAAAATATGCCATCTTTTAGATGAGATGTAGAACTGCCGTTCTGACTCTCTGTGGTCATTTAAAATCACAGGGCTATTCTCAAAAAGAGTAGGGATGTTACCCTCGTATCCTGGACACATTTCACATTGGTCTTTACCATTGATAGCCTCCCAATAATCCCCATGTATAAATTGGCTTAATCACACTGTTTTCCTCCCCACTGATAGCTGATGTGTGGTGAGTGTACAAGTGCACTAAGGCTGCCATCGCATTATCAAGGTGGGTACTGCACTTTGATGGTGGTGGAGGGGAGTCCCCATTACCTGTAAAGCACTTTGAGTGGAGTGTCCAAAAAACACTATATAATTGTAAGCACTTAATATTATTATTAAATTTATGAGGGTAAGTAAAAGGGTCTATTTTGGTCAGTACCTGGATGGGAGACCTCCTGGGAAAAACTAAGGTTGCTGCTGGAAGAGCTGTTAGTGGGGCCAGCAAGGGGCACTCACCCTGCAGTCCATGTGGGTCCTAATGCCCCAGTATAGTGACGGGGACACTATACTGTAAACAGGCGCCGTCCTTCAAATGAGACGTAAAACCGAGGTCCTGACTCTCTGTGGTCATTAAAAATCCCAGGGCGCTTCTCAAAAAGAGTAGGGGTATAACCCCGGTGGCCTGGCCAAATTTCCAATTGGCCCTTACCAACCATGGCCTCCTAATAATCCCCCTCTATGAATTGGCTACATTACTCTGATCTCCTCCCCACTGATAGCTGATGTGTGGTGAGCGTTCTGGCGCACTATGGCTGCCGTCGCATCATCCAGGTGGATGCTGCACATTGGTGGTGGTGGAGGGGAATCCCCATTACCTGTAAAGCGCTTTGAGTGGAGTGTCCAGATAAGTGTAAGCAATTATTATTATTAATTATTATTAAATAATCCGTCACTTTAGCTTCAAAATAATAGTTTGTAATAGTTTTATTCTTGTATCATTGAATCAGTCTTACCATCTCTGTCTGTGTCTATTTAAAGTGGTTTAACATGACTTTATTCTGTCTCTGTATGTTCCCCTAGAAAGATTTTGAATCTAGAACCACGAGTGAGATGGCATAGATCAAGACCAGAGAGCACATGAAACAAGTAAGGGATAAAACAGTAGAGGCACAGATCTAGGAAGAATACATATCTCTTTGAGTGTGGTGAAGTCCATCATTAAGTGATGTAATGTAGAGTACATTACTCAACCCATACCCATATCAATCTACCTTTCCCAACTAAGCAAATAAGTAAGCAGGAAAATGATTAGGGATACCATTGTGATGCCAAAAATAATTTTGAAATATTTGCAAAATTCAATGCCTGAGATGGTAGTCAATGTTCATATATTAATAATATCCAGGCCCTTACATAAAACTGGACTGTGTGGATTAGTGTCAATAAAGGAGCAATAACTAAAAAAATCACTCATCTTAAATCTCATATGAGATTTACTACAGTTGTGTGCCACAAGGTGCTGTTGTCAGATAAGAAAAAATGGTCCTTTTTGGTCTTTGTCTATAGCAATATGTTTTGCACACACCCAACATGATACATCGCACAGTCGGAACCATTACCACTTCTCCAGAATGGCAGTGGGATGTTTCTTATCAGCATTTTTCTAAAATGTGAAATTTGCTGGGTTTCAGGGGAAATTTGATAATACAGTACAAGTAAACAGTCAATATCCTTCCTGGACAATCAATATCTTGGCCCAATCAAAGGCTATACTTGAATCCACTAGAAAATGAATGGTGAGACTTGAATAATGCAATACATCAGTGATTCCCAATACACTTTTCGGAACTAGAGTAACTTTGTCATGAAGATGGACAAATCATCCCACTGTATAAAGCTGGTAGACTTAGGAACAAATATTTATGGCAGTAATGGCTTCTACCAAGCACTGTCTTTCTGGGGATTTAAAATATATCAAACACTTCCACACAATTAATGTTTTTTTTGTTTGTGTTTAATTAGTAACATTTCAGCTACCACACCTAAATGAAAGGAAATTTTGAATGTCTACAGCTTTACTAACAAATGCAAAATATAGCTGAAAGAAAATTTAATAACACACCAACAATAGACAATTGACATTGATTTTCCTGTGTAGCGGCAATGCTTATTAATATGAACAAATTAAGTGTTACTGTGCTTTCCTAAATGAGGCCCCATCTCTCTTTGTCAAGCTATTCATGCAGTTCTGATTTAAAGTATTTTCTCTCCGATAAGGATCAGCTCCCAGATGGGGATGCACCCAGCCTTGCCTGGCTATCATGATCAATCATGATATTGATATGACCTATCTGTCCATGAGATTCTTGGGAACATCTGGATTGCAGTCCTAGATGTCAGAGGTCATTGTTACTCATCTCTCATCTTGATCAACAAATCAGAAACCTGCAGGGCGTGGTAACCCCACGTGGGTCTCAAATGCCCACTAATCTTTTGACCAATCTTGGTCTTGGTTCTAAGGCACAGCTTTGCTTCTCTGGCCATTTTCACACCCTAAGAGACAATCACGTCTTGTCTGTATAGGGACTGGAACCTTGTTTCAGCAAAGTGAGCCTGGGACATGCCCGGACGTAGAAATTAAAATTGCTAGCCGCCAATGTGGACACTCTTGTCAACAACCTGAATATGTTTTATTCAGCAGTAGCACTACGCCGGAAGCAAACCAAGTTTCTTCCACCCTGAAGAGTGACTTGCTCAGACCTGCGGTCACCCTCTGTGCATAGAGACTTTCTTCTAATCATAATATGTTTATGTTCCAAAATTAATATTGTTTTTGACCTTCAGATGCATTATGCTCCTATTCTTTTTATGCTCAGCTACTACAATGTGCACAGTAAAGACATTATATGATTAAATCTTTCCACAACCGACCAACGCAACACGAGTGCCCCCGTCGGTCATTTTGTCCAGCCAATCACATAACGCGGTATGATGTGTTATGACGTAGGGAAATGCCTGCGGTATGTGTTTATACCATGCACTTTTAATGGCTGCATCTGTATATAGAGGACAAGTAAACACAATGTTCCACATTGAGAATTCAATTGTTACCTCAACACAAGTTAATATCAATTTAATTTGTGAGTAAATATTTACCTTTGGGTATCTAATGTAGAAGAGGTATTAATGAGACTGATTAATGAAATAGTATAGCCGAATAGTATACTGAAGTATATTATTTGTTTTGTATCTCTTTGTGTTTTGCATCTCTTCGTGATTATATATACCTTGCATTTTAATAACCCTCACAGTATGATCCGCCATCTGTATCCAGGAAGACTGTTATATGTTTTATATGCAGAATTTATATATCTCGTGTATTGAATCCGTTTGTGTGGCTGATTGGTTGATTTTCTAATAGCCATAAAAGAATCACCTCATGGTTAATACTAAAATTAATAAATTGTTCCAGTAAATTCACAAAACACCTGTAATTAAAAACTAAGGTTAAGAATTACTGTTCTAGAAAAGTCAGCTTGGTTTGTAATTTTTTAAGAGGGAATACATATATAGGTGAGGCAAATCTATTTAAATGATCTTTAATAAAGGCTTTGACTGCATTTCCACAGAATGTGGAAGGGAAGTATTGACTGAGATAGAGAAACCCCTCAAATTTAGATTGAAACAGAAACATTGAATTTGTAACAGTGTGGTACTAATATGTCACATGAAAATGTATAAGTTGGTACAAGTCTTTAAGATTTTATATGGTGATCTGGTAACAGCAAGGGTAGTAGAACTATGGACAGAAAAAAGTAAAAATGTGAGAGGTGAAAATCAAGTCAGTTGATTTATTTTTAGCCCAAAAATGTTTGTGTCATAAACAAGTAAAAGTGCTGGACAGTTGCGCCCTTTAACTTTTATCTGTCAAGAACATTATACATGGCAGCAATCATATCTGCACTTACGAATTCCCAATAAATTCAGTACCAGCAGAGGTTGTCTAGTCAATCATAAAATCTGGTTTGAATGTCATTAGGGCCTAAATTAAAACAAAACTATTATATACTCACAATATAGGTTTTAAATATGCCAGTCTGGAGGCATAAACACTAAAATATGTCTTGTAGATAAATATTTAAACTGTGACAACATTCCCAAAAAGAAAATGACTATACTCTGTTTTGGGTGACAGAAGAAGACATTTTAATAGGCTTTGCACCTGCACGTGCATCGTAAACTACCCCAGAGCTGTTAGGGATTAGCTATTGTATCTAATACACTGTATTTTTATATACACTTCTTTATGCAAAATATGGACTTCAAACAAGAATATATTTTTTTAAACAATGAGTACTATCAGCCAAAACAGTCATTTTTATTCAGTAGACTTTGTATCATTGCATGTTTAATGAGATTCATCATGGTGTTATTTTTTTCTTTGTGCCTCAAGTAGTATATTTGTAATGGGATGTCCAGTAAGTGGTTCAACCAAAATTAAGTTGTCGATATTTCTTTAGTCATTCAATTCTATACAGAATATAGTATTTAATAATTCCTGACACAGTTCATTCAAACACCCAACTGCATTATAGCTACACAATGCATTTACTCCATTGAGATTTTTTTGTAAAGATAAACATTACTGCTCCCACAAAAATAATTAAACTACAAATTAAGCAAAACCCACAAACAAAAATAATTGCAAGCATTAACATTACATGATTGCCTCCCAACAGAACATACTTCAGGGGGAAGATGAACTGATTCCTGTGAAATCTTCTCTAATGCAATATCTTGGCTTACGTTACCAATTCCTTTAGCTCCTCTGCTATTTCATTAAGCCATGTAACAAATTAGTAATGAGTGTTCTACTTTATAGAGGTCTTTTTCCACTACAAGCTAGCTCTTTCTGGCTACAAATAACGAAACTGACTTAGTATATGTTTTTTTTTTCTTACAGTACGTCAGTTCTTAAAATCTATCAATTCACTCCAGATGTGAAAGAAATACTCACAAATTTAAATTGCCAAAGTTCCTAAGATTGGCAAGTAGTTTCCCAGAAAATTAAAAATTTATTTGAAAAACATCAGTGTTCTGACTTGTTTTCTAGCTTTTCTTTTCTAGAAAAGCTTTATGTTTGTGTCTATATTGGTAATCAGTGCACCTTTTGTTTTAGATGTTGGTAACCTTTTTCTTTTTTATAAAATCCTTGGATGCCACCAAAGGAACTATGTGATTGAGCTCTTGTTTGTTGTTTTATGTATAACTTACATCCAATTTCAACATTGCTATCACTTCCTGATGAAGTCTACCAGCTATTAGTGGGGAGGAAAACAGAGTAATGAAGCCAATTCATAGATGGTGATCATTAGGAGGCCATGATTGTAAAGGCCAATGGGAAATTTGGCCAGGAGGCCTCGGCCACACCCCTAATCTTTTTGAGAAATGCCATGGGATTTTTAATAACCACAGAGACAGGACCTTGGTTTTACGTCTCATCCAAAGAACTGTAACTTTTTTTACAGTATAGTGTCCCCATCACTATACTGGGGCATTAGGATCCACATAGACTGCAGGGTGAGCACCCCCTGCTGGCCCCACTAACAGCTCTTCCAGCAGGTCTCCTATCCAGGTACTAACCAAGATCACATCTGCTTAGCTTCAGTGGGTTGCCAGTTGTGAGTTGCAGGGTGATATGGCTGCTGCCTATTAGTGTTAGTGTTAGAATCCACACCAGAAATCAGATACTTGAGAAAGGGAGTTCAACAGAGCCAGCATTATTGACTCTCTAGACAGGGAGAATTTCAATGACAGAGTTCACTATCACACCAACAATTCTTAAAATTCAAAAGCAGATGCAGCTGCTTATATACAGTTTTTTGTGTCTCAAGCTATTAGGTTTACATAAGAATATTCATTCTATAAGTTTTTTTGTCCTGACTGTTATCAGACCTCAAGAACCCAGTTGAGCACATACTGTTCCTCACTGTTTCACTCTCTTTTGTTCCTTTCTACCCGCTGTTTGCCACATACAGTACAATTAGTACATTTTATTTCAGTCATTGTTAGCCATCTGTTTTTATTTCCCATTTTTTTCTGAAGTCTAGGACTGTTGGTTGCACTGTAGTATAGTACATGGCAATCATTAATTTCTGGGTATATTTCCTGACTGTGTTATTTTCGAATAGTATGTTAATTATATTGTCGCTAGAATTACACAATACATTGTAAACATACTTTTATCCTTACAGTTTTCACATTAAGAGGTTGTGATGCATGCAGTCATGACACCTTGAAGTATTAATTTTTTCTTAATATTTCATAAATTTAACTGACTTTATAGCAGGACAATGATCCAAGCACAAGGCCAAAGGATCACTGGAGGGGCTTATTAATAAGATAGTGCATGTCCTTGAGAGGTCCAGTCAAAGCCCTGAATTGAATCCTACTAAGGATCTGCAGAAAAAAAATTATAGATTGAGCAAATCTTTAAAGGGCAAAAATCGCATGATACCAATACGTAGAGTTGTTTCTTACCCTCAAAGTCTTACGGCTGTAATTGATGTCAAAGGTGCTTTAACTAATTTTGGGGTTCATGGGTCTGAATACTTACGTCATCAACATATTTCATTTTTTTTCCAATTCAGTCTTTATTGACATTTACTGTAACTTGTCTTACTCTAATAAATCTTCAGATTAAGCTTTCAGGTTTTGACTAAAATATTTTAATTAATATTTGAACAAAAAAGTTTATAAAACGTGTACATAATTTTGTAATTTCAGAAAATGGGAAACCATAGGAAGGGTCAAAATACAACTATGAATACTAAGTAATGTACTGCAGCTACCACATTTGGATTTATTTGTTTCATGCCTGAGCAGGCACTGGTGATCAGTCCCGCATACATAAGCGGGACACCTCCCGGCACTGTTAGAACATGCTCAGGCAGACTTTTACAGTGGGTGACTAATAGATCTATTAATTAATGATTACTTCACTATTAGTTCAATTTTCCTTGAATACTTCCCTCGAACTTCACTCAGGGCTCTGTAATTAGCTGAACTACTGTGCCTTTGCTATCTTGCACTTTCTTCAATCCAGTTTTCTTTTTTCTCAATCTTTTTGCACTTGCTTACTTGTTCTAGCACATTCCCTGTTCCTTGCCATTACTGCTCTGCAGCCCTGAGTGCTGGGTTTATTATTTTTGTCTTTCTTTTCTTTTTTGGCTCTGCTTTTTTTCTTGTTGTTTCTCACCTCTCCACTGCTTGAGACCTGCTTGTGAGATTTCAGTCAGATGTAGCTATTCACTCACCACATCACTATACTTTGACTATGTATTTGAAGACAAGCAGATTAATGGGAGTGTTTTGCCATGATTTGCTAAGCAGTCTCAGTACAGTACATAAAATATAACTACAATCTATGATCTGTGCAGTTCTGAAGCTCAGCATTAGTGCAGTAGGTCCAAAATCAATTCAGATAGGAATTTCTGAACAACTGGGAGTCAGATGGCCTATTTGGTTAACCCAATGTTCTTTCAACCAGTAACAGCTGCACAAACAGCTTATGTAAGCAGGGTAATGGACCCTTTTAAGGTTAAAAAAGACTGGGATAATAGACCTATATAACATCTCTAATAGAATACTATAATACAAAGTCTACAAATGAAGTCCAGAAACAAGCTGAATTCAAGAACCAGGAAAGCAGTCCAAGAATAAATCAAACACAAGAAGCAGGGAAAATTAAAACAAGGAGTAAACAGGAGAAAGTATTGTGAAAAGATGATCAAGATCAAAACTAAAGACTGCAAATAGAACAGGATTAGGAAGAAAATTAAGAAACAGAATACTAGGTGCAGGAAAAGTCAAGTCAGTAAATGTCCAGAGCTCAAACCAGAGGTGAACGATACTGAGCACTAAAAGGAATGAGAGCACAGTTAATATAAATCTGAGGAGGAGTGGCATGGAGCACTAGGTATACTAGTTAGTCCATCATTGGCAACAGCCATCTGTGTGGTCTGGACCTATGCTGCGCAGCCGGACTAGCAACAAGTCCTTGAGGCACCCTCTGGCAACAAGATGATGGAACTATAACAGAACCCAATTTCATTGTATTTTAATTGTATTGCCAACAAGAACAATGCATGTCAACTTCATATTTTGTTTGCTAAACACTCCATTTCATAAGAGAACAGAATGTTCTTCTGCAAAGTAGTTGATGAAAACACTGTAGGCAAATTAAAAGTATTAAAGCAACCATTGAGCAAAGTTCATCAATACAATTGGAGGCAATCTGAGAACAAAGGGAGGTTGTAGTACCAATTTGATTTATCTGAAGAACAACAGCATCCAAAATAAATAATATAAAGGGACAAGTAATAGGTTTACTCCATGCTGAAAAGAGAAGAAAGAAATCACAACATTTTTGGCCGTGGAGCCTTCTTCAGGTGTGAGAAAGACAGGACAGTAAACAAAGGTAATATAGCATAGGAGAACAAAAGCTGGGGGAGAGGAGGAGCAGGAGGCGGGAGCAGGGGACAGACAGAGTGGCAAATCAGACAGAGTGGGCGATCAGGTAGTGTGAAGTCAGGATAGGTGAAGAGAGGTGTGAAATGAAACCTACAATGAAAAGAGAGAATTGAGAAGAAAATTAATCTGTTGTTGAGAGAAGGGGAAAGGTGTGATCCTAGCTGCAGGATAATTTTAGTTTCGGTAGTCTTTCTGAAATTGTAGTTAGGAAAACCAGCTTTGAGAATACAGATGGAGAGGTTAATGTGATCATGTCCATCAGAGGTGAAATGAGAAACAATAGGCTTGGAGAAATCTTTAATCTTCACAGCCTTAACATGTTCTCTAAAGCGGTCTCCGAGTCTCCTTCCTGTTTCTCCAATGTAAATGGCTGGGCATTTATGGCAAGAGATACAGTAAATAAGGTTGCTGGAGGTACAAGATATCATCTGAGTAATCCAAAATTGTCCTGAGGGGCCTTGAATGAGTGTGGTGTTAGATAAGTACTTGCAGGTGATACAGCGAGCTCTGTTGCAAGGAAAAGTGCCTGGCGTGGGTGGTTGCTGAGGGCAGTCAAGGGAGCTTTGAACAAGGAGGTTATGCAGATTAGGTGGTTGGCAATATGAGATGATGGGGTGGTCAGAACAGAGGGCCCCAATGGAGGGATCATCCTGTAGGATGGAAAAGTTGTCGCTAATTGTCCTGGGGATAGAAAGTGTGTTGTGATGGTGGGGAAGCACCAAAGGAATGCGGTTGTTACGGCGGGAGTTCCTGCTCGAGTTGATGGTCCTAGGGGTGTTTTTGGCTTGGACAAGGGCTCTGTCAATAACACTGTTAGGGTATCCTCTGTTGATGAAAAAATAGTACATTTTGAGTGCTTCATTCTGGAAATCGATGTTGTTGCTGCAAAGTCGTCATAGCCGAAGGAACTGTGAAAGATGGAGATAGTTTTTAGTGTGTTTGGGGTGAAATGAGCTATACAGGAGATAGTTGTGTGAATCAGTGGGTTTGTAGTAGACCAAAGTAGAGAGTCGGGGTAAGTTAATGGAGAAGTTGATGTCTAGAAATGAAAGAGTAGTGGAATATATGTTAACCGTATATTTGAGGGATGGGTGGAAGTTGGTGAAATGATGCAGAAAGTGCTCAAGCTGGTCGTTAGAGCATGTGGCAGCACCAACGCAGTCATCAATGTATCGTTTGTAGTGGTCAAGGACAAAGCCAGTGTAGAAAGCGAAGAAGTGTCCTTCTACCTAGCTGCAAAGTGTACCTGGGTGTGGGTGGGTGGATCAAGCACTGTGCATTTGTCCAATGTGTGCTTGAGGGCTGTAAGACCATCATTCTGGGGAATGACTGTGTAAAAAGATGTGATGTCCATGGTAAAAATGTAGCATTTGGGGCCCTGAAACTGGAAATCATTAAAAAGTTGGAACGTGTTTTTGTTGTCCTTGATGTATGAGGGAAGACCTTCAGCCAGAGGTCTCATAAGGCTGTCGAGAAAGGCCGAGATGTATGTAGGCCGAGTTGCATGCTGATACTATGGGGCGTCCAGGGGTGTCCGGTTTGTAGATTTTGGGGAAGAAGTAAAATTGAGATACCAGGGGATGTTCAATGATGAGCCAGTTCACCTCCAGGGGGAGCTCCTTACTGTTGATAAGAAGGGAGATGGTGAATACCACTTCCTTTTAGTAGTCAGTGGTAAGGTCCTGTTGGAGAGGGAGGTAGGCAGAAGTGTCAGTTAGTTGTCTCGAGGCTTCAAAAATATATAGGTCCTTATGCCACACCACAACAGCGCCTCCTTTGTCTTCTGGTTTGATGATGATATCATCCCTGTTGTGGAGAGACTGGAGCACCTGAATTTCCCCATGGGTGAGGATAGACCTGTGTTTACTGGGTATAGAGGGTGTCTTGGGAGCTTGATTGGTGTATTGCTTAATGAAATAATTGACTGGTGGAAAACGGCCAGAGGGGGGAGTCCAACAGCTCTGTTTAGGATTACTATTTTTAATGACATCAATAACAAGATTGTTGTCAGCTGCCTGTGAGGAGGAATCGTCCGCAAAATGTGCACTGAGCCGGATCCTGCGGTAAAAGCGGTAGAGGTTGATTTGGGTCTGGGGGATGTCCAGCATCCTGGGAACTGGTACAAAACTGAGGCCTTTGCTGAGGAGGGATAGCTCATCCTGTGAAAGGGAAAGGTCAGAAGGTTAGGATTTGTGGAGGTGGTAGGGGTGTTGTAAATACTATAAATACTATGCTACCAAAATATTGTGATTCTATATTGTTACACAGTAAAATGTGAAAAAGTTCAAGGGTGTGGATACTTTTGATATTCACTGTAAATCCCATATAAAATATGTGGCATTAGTACTTCCATACAGATTCAGTCTCACTTCAGTATGAAATACAATGAAGACTGCAATTCTAAGCAGGACAATTAAGAGGGTGACACTCACAAATGAAGAGCTTCAGAGCTCTAATTTTAAAGTGAAGACTTCATTTACATTTGTAAAGAACTTATTCAGAATGTTTCAACAGATTTCAGAAAAAGGAATAGAAATTCTGACCTGTGCTTTTTTCAAGAATAGAAAAAACAGGTCAAGAATAAAGACTTCCACAGACCTGAAGTGAGAACTACTTCAGCAAAGACTTTTGCAGCTCCTATTGAGGAGTAAATATATTATTCAGATATACAGTACAGCAATAATAAATTGAAAAATGGATACGTAAACATACAGTATTACTTATAAAGGCTTATTTAATGCTTCTTAAGTAGTTTATTTGAACTTGTTTCTTAGACATAAAAGTATAACTGCTTATGAGGAGCTTAAAATAAAGTGTTACCCGAACTTTAAATCATTTTTTCATAGTAATACATTTATTACTCAGGGTTAATACTTTGCAAATGTTCAATAACTAATGAAAAAACAATAATGAAAAATAAAAACAGAAAATGAAATTTATATTAGCACTTTTTAATTTTCAGATGCTGTTGCAATTCAGAGTGAATTTATTAACAGATTACAGTTGTCATCGTTGATATTTTACAGGAGGTCAGAAACAAAAACCTAATTCAAACATATCTTATACGAATAATAAATTATCTTAATTTACTGACATTTTCAAATATTATTAATGACAATCTACGAAATTGTGAGGAGTACAATGCAGGAAAAGTATAGAGTTCACACAATAAGGTAATTGATCTGTGGTCTGTTTAAATAATTTGAATTTGAATCCAATGCTTTTTATTCAGTAACCTTTTTAGCATTTTTCATGGGGTCAAAATAAGTCAACTGTAACAAGCAGAACAAGAAAGCTGGCATACATGCATACTATTTTTTTTTATTTCATTTGCTGTCAGCCCTTCACTGTGGAGTGCAAAATGTGCAAAAATAACAGATGAAAGCACAGGGAATAAGTTGTAAAATTGCTTAATAAACTGATTAATCAATTTCTTAATTTCAGCATTCAGTAATTACATTTTACCTTTTAAATAGTTTGTTCTTTTTATGTCTCAATTTTACAGTATGTATTTTCAGTAATTCAGATAAGTCTTGTTTCACTGTGATTTCCATCTGATTGGGTAGCCAAAACCACTATTATTTAATTAATTATTAGTTATAAATGGAGTTCGTTATACAGGTGAAAACCTGATAACCTGGAAATCAAAATTGATACAAAAACTACTACTACAGATAAACTAGTTACTATAGATAACTATTAAAAGGTGATGCACAGAAATTAATGAAATGGAAGAATAAGTGAAATGATAGAACATGAGTTACAAATATCACTGTACAAGTGAATAGACTCTAGTGGTGCACATACAGTAAATAGAATGGATTTACTGTAAATAGAATGGATTTCATCTATAGCATGATAATTAAGACAAATAAAAACATATTATGTTTATTTCTGATTTTTTGGCTGCTATCCAGCAGGTGGTCTGATAAAAACAGATGATTATAATTATAATATTGGCTTTCAAGTAAGGGTTAATATTGTTTGTGCATATACTCTTGTTTTTAGAATATTTTTCTTTTTGGTTTTCTTCAGGTAATTCTTTTCATTGTCTGCACTATACTCTTAAGAGAACCACACGGTAATTTTGATTAGAAATTCTGCATTTCTGCAACCATCAGTTCTTTTAAAATGTTATTTCTATGTGTCATTTTTCTTGCACACATAATCCTTAAGGAACCCCCATCCTCAAGAAAAGACACATTGAATATAATTTTGGGTAGTATTAAAGCAATTAATGTTTGTAAAGCATCTACAGTATATACTGTATATATCTTTAATTACTGTATAAGGATGTGAAATCACTCAGTCCTCAAATCTTAATAGTCAGTTGATTTGGTTGGATTGACAAAGACCTTAATATTTATAGATTAATTGCGATAAACTCCATATCCAGTTCTGTTATACAATAAAACAGATGGAATGACATTGCTGTGAAAGTAGAACAGGAGTTTTCTCAATTAACATATAAGGTACACAAAATGTTTCATGTCAGCTTTCAAAAAGCTAAGTCATTTTTCCTACATGACATTGAGAGACAGAAGCTATGTGTGGGAGGCCAGATGTAGAGAGGACAGTAGTTACAATTTTCCTATCACTAGAGGCTATTAAGTCTCTTATTGTTTATGAATAGATTCACATTAGCTGCACTGTTAATTAGTTTTTTGGGGAGGGCAAAGACCACATTTTAATATGGGACTAATTTAGACCGAGAAATAAAGGGACTCATGTGGTAGTTGGGTGTTGGGTTGATTTACAGCAAATCTTGTTGATTAATGAGGAAGGTTAGAGTGAATACGGCCTCCTTTGCACTGTCCATTATGAGTTACATGTGCTCAGGCCTCATAAGTCACCTACTTATAGAAAGGTCTGGCACATTATTTTACCGTTTCCATTGAGATGAAACTACGTACTCTAAAGAAAAAAAAAATCCCTCTCTTGTCTAGAACAATACGGCACCTAAGAAAAAAAATGTTGCAAAAGTAATTTCACTTTCCATGAAAAGGGGACAAAAGTCTTTGCCAAAGCCTGGTTTTGGACTGTAGTGGGGAACATAACTCTCAGGACACAGTAATATGAAAAATCTTCAGTTTTATTACTGCAGATTATTAAACAGAATTTAACATTTTAAATGTTGGAGTCACTGCAGCACAAGTTTATGTAAATTACTTGCTTAATTAGTGCTAAATCTGTATTTCTTAAGGTGAGTTAAGGGACAAAACCCATATTTGAAATTCAATCCAGCTCTGAACTGATCTCTGACCTCTGACAATATTTTGAAAATCAGGAATGCTTGTTTCCTCAGTCTGTCAAGGAATCAAAGAACTCCTTCATTCTTTTTCTGACAAGTCATCAGTTTGTACTACTGTTCATAGTTCAGGTTAGTCATCTACATCCTGTACCACATTGGTGCTCTAAAACAAATCACAATGTCTTATAATCCCCTTATAGAAATTAACTCCCAGAGGTTCAATGTTGTTTTATTTGAAAATTATATTAAATCATATAAGCAAGTATTATTTTGCTTTCAGTGCATCAAGTATTTTCAACTTTCATGAGGTTGACTGTTGTACAGTCTTTTAAAAACAAAATAAAAAAGGATAAGTGGTTAATTTTGTTTGAATTGTTTCCAGAAAGTAACAAACATTTAAACTCTCGTATCCAAGTTACATTCTAGTTTTATTCATGACTCATTTTGCATTGATTTTGAAAACTGTTTCTCCTTAGCAGATTTTATTGACACTGGCGAACAAATATATGAAGAGAGATCTTTTTTTTTTTGTAGGAAAATAAAGGCTTAATTTATAAGCCTTAAACTATGAGAACAAAATTTGATGTGATTCAATAAGAATGACTAGTCCTTAAACACTATAGCAAAACATATTTTTTCACAATCATTTTTTTAATGTTTCTCCTTTGAATCAAAACTGGACTTAATATTCTAAAATTAATAGTGAATAAGCACAACACCAATAGCGGAACAAAAGGCATTTGTGTAAAGGTAAAATGGCAGTGTGGAGTCTGAAATAGCTGCCACAGGAGGGTGCAACAATGCA
The DNA here is from genome assembly GCF_040954835.1 of Lepisosteus oculatus. Lineage (NCBI taxonomy): Eukaryota > Metazoa > Chordata > Actinopteri > Semionotiformes > Lepisosteidae > Lepisosteus > Lepisosteus oculatus. Next base: position 38,215,063 of record NC_090696.1, on the reverse strand, counting down.
TGTTTCAAGTAGAACACATCTTGACATACTACGATCAACTAAAATGGCACATTCTTCTCTGTAAGTTAATGAGGAGGGACAGCATTGTTTGAAAAGTTCTTGATAAACTTACGATAGTAAGGGCAAAGTCCTAAGAATGCTCTCACTTCTGTTGGGGTTTAAGGGGTTGGCCAGTCCTTTACATTCTGGATGTTTTGTGGGTCAGGGTGGATTCCATGTTTGGACACAACATGTCTTAGGAACTGGACATTATCCTCGAAAAGACTGCACTGCATGGTTAAGCTTTAAGCCACTGTCTTGAAATCTAACAGATAATTATTTTAAGTGCTCCAGATTTTCACTAAAAGAGCAACTGTATATGGGAACATCATCTAAATACACCAGGCAGGTGTTCCACGGAAGGTCTTGAAATACCATCTCCATTCATTTTCAAATGTAGCAGGAACATTGGTAAGTTATTTTGGCATCGCCTTAAATTGGTAAAATCCACTGTTGTGAATCTTGATCTTGTTTTAAGGACTTTGATTGGTTAGCTCAACTTGCCAATAGCTATGCTGAAGATCCACAGTCGAAAACCAAATGGAACAGACAAGGTATCCAATGCACCATCAACTTGCAGAAGAGGATGTGTGTCATTGATAGCTTTTGGTAATTGAGACAAAAATGGCAAGTTAAATCTTTTTTTATGGACCAAAACATCGGAAACTGGAAATGTGGCACAGAAGGAGTCTTCAGCAAATTTAGCATCCCATGATGAAATAGAATGAAACTCCCCAAGGTGTTGGCCTGTATGTACTGTAGTTTAATATCCTCAATTGAGCACTGTCAAACTGTTTTGAACCTTACTAGGGGAATGGGCAATAATTAATAAGCCTCGCCGCTACAACACATACTGTACAGTTGCAAGAAAAACTTTGTGAACCCTTTGGAATTACCTGGATTTCTGCATTAATTACTTATAAAAATTACTAAATTGTGGTCTGTTCTTCAACAAAGTCACAACAATAATTTATTTATATGTTAAAATTTGAAGCTTTTTAATATGTACTGTACTACTTATTAGTGTTTCATGTTGTTTAATATAATGTGAGTTTCAAAGCCTTAGTAAGCCATAGTAAGAATCATGATGTTGTGAGATGTACATTACATTATAGCATTCCGCTCCCTCTGTTGTTTGATTGCACCGTTGACCCTGACAGCATTTGTTTTCTCCTCTATTACTGTATATAAGGGGCCCCCACATCTTCTTTTTCCCTTTTGCAAAATGTCCTAGAAAGGAAGACTGCAGTCACCCTATCTCTCTATCCCTCTCTCTCTCCTTATGACTATTATGTTCTCCGTAAACTCAATAAACTCCATTTCTGTAGGAACTGAACCCCTTTCTCCAACTTACCCTGTGCTTCCATCTAGCTGCTGAACTGGAGAAATTTTCTGCATTATATTCATATGACATATTGGTAGCAGCTATGTGATAAGCAATGTATTCTCATTTCTACATAATTGTACTACATTTCAGGGTTCTATGATCTACAAGCTCTAAGAGGTTAGGAATTTCATAGCACTGACATTTGTGCAATGTGGCCAGGAACTCCCTGATGCAAGTATGCTCCATAAACAACTATGTTCCATAAACAACCAATTTATAACAACATGTTACTGTAAAAAAAAAAGCAATAGCTATTTTTTTAAAGTAATTGTTTCTAAAATTTGTTTAGTCACTTTTATTTATGAAAGTCGTGTATTTTCTTTCAGAACCTCTAAAATATTATCATCTGCATTTGTGAGGTGGTAAGAATGTTACAATGCTGTTGCACTGACACTGACAATTGACTCAATATGTAGTATATTCAGTGCCAGTACAGACATTTTCAGTAGCTTGGTACTATTCTATGTTAATTTATAACTGTATATACTGTATATATAACACCGGAGCAGAGCGGTGGCTCTGTGGCTAAGGATCTGTGCCAATGGCTGGAAGGTTGCAGGTTCAAATCCTACAGCTGGCAGAGGAATCCTACTCTGTTGGGCTCCTGAGCAAGGCCCTTAACCCCAACTGCTCCAGGGGTGCTGTACAATGGCAGACCCTGTGCTCTGACCCCAGGCTCTCTCCCTATCTGTGTGTCTCATAGAGAGCAAGGTGGGGTATGTGAAAAAATAATTCCTAATGCAGGAAATTGTAAATGGTTAATAAAGCAATGTTATATGATATATATATATAAAGTTTTATGGCATACAAAATTCAACAATAAGACACCATCCTTTAAATCTAAGGTGTTAACATTAATTTGCTCATATTTAATCATGCAATGTGCAATTTGCAAGCAGATTAAGATTTTCTAAATTAAATGGGACAGTACCAAGCTTCCTCATATTAAAGCAAAAATACACAAGTACACAATTAAATTCAGAGGGAGAAACACAATTGAACCCTTAACAGAAAATGAAATGTGAATGATTCTTTTAAACAGCGTAGAATCTCTATTAGTTTGATTTTGGACTGTTGATGAGATTTTAGTTATAAGATCAGTTTAAAAGACACAAAAACCCATATTTAATTTTTGCTTTTTATTTGTCTTTTCCATAGCTACTGTAATATATTTTCTTTGATAATCGATAATGGAGAAATTCCTACTATGCATGCAGCTTATACTGTACATGTTATTATATGCCGAAGATTATACATTTTAGTTTTGCCTCACTTATTTGATTGCAAAGACACATAAGACAGAAACACACAGGAGACTGAGAGAAAGAATTCTAGTTAGATTTTAACTTTGGTCCCTGAACAGTATTCAAAAATTGAAATCAGATCTGATATATCAGATATTTGTCCTTTAATGCTTTAATGATTATTAAAACTATTTTGTTTTGCATTTACGAAATAAAAAGCTTAATTTACTTATTGACAATCTACTTTTACCTTTTTCCTACTTTTACAGTGAATACAAGATTTTGACAATATGATGTGAGCTATGATTCTATCCCTGAATCATTTACTTACTGATACAATATTTATATGCAAAAATTGCATACGATTTTTTTTCCTTTTCTTCTGTAATATTTCACAAGAGGAGAATCAAAAAGACGATCCCCTCCATTCTGCGTAAATTAATGAAATCTCCACCAACTCCTCCACCACAGGAACAAATCAATCATTTCTACAAAGGAGGTGGATCCTGCTAAGCATTGAAATTAATGTTTAGATTGTGCTTGGCTGGAGCAAAAAGACAGATTGAGTACTTTTCAACTTTGCTTCAAGGAGAGTACAATAGCTTTTAGCTATAAGAGTAAGATATAAAATAAATGGTTAAGAAAAAAACAACATGGCATCAGATTTTTTTTGTCTAGAAGTAAGTCATGGAAAAAATAAAACTTAAAGAGAATGTCTAGCAAACACAACATTTTCTGATTATGTGCTATGTAGAAGAAGAGTAACAAAGGCCTTGTCTTTCTCACACCTGAAGAAGGCCTGAAACGTTGACTGAATGACTGAAACATTGTGTTTTCTTTCTTTTTTTTCAGCATGGAATAAACCTATTACTTTTTCCTTTGCAGCCTACAGTACGTATGCTGAAACAGCTATCCACCTGAAGAGTAACATATGTTTACCAGTACAAAAGAAACAAATGTAAATATACATTTTAATAAATGGAAGGAAATAAGAATGAAATGAAAATGTTCCATAACATTGCTACATTAGTGAAAGGAAAATAAATTATTGGATGCAACTGAGCACACACAAATTGAGAATAAATTGGTGTTTGCCAATATACTGTACAAAAGTTCATGAGAGAAATGATTATACAGAGCTTTTATAACTTTAGTTTCACATGCTGTGACTTATGTAGCTGAAATAGTTTTATCTTTTTCCACAATATATGACTAGCTGTGTAAAACAAAATGTTCACTTTATTTATTTCCAATGGTAAATTAGAAAACAATCAATTAAAACACAATGCACACAGAGAATTAAAGCATCAGCCATAGTGCCTGTCATATTTTGAAACTGATATTCTCATAATCACAAATTAAAACTTTCTTAAATAAATAATTGTTAACTAATCAAGTTAAACAACTAAGTGATAGTTGATCTTAATTGTAATATGCATGCAAATCTTTTACACTAGGATATAGATCAAGCTGCTGAATTAGCAGTACACTGTTCAGCTTTGTGTACAATCTGTGTTGCTCACTCATATGTGAACCTATTTTTTATAAAATAAACATATATATACCACAAGGGCTTACTGTATGTAATAAATGTAATACTGTTTGGTCTATTGTTATCATGTGTTGAAAGTGCAGTGTTATATGAGGCATGTACTGAGATGCAGCCATTCAAAATGCGCGGGCGATACCGCATTATTTTGCGGTGCGCTTTACGCAGTCTACCGCGAGTTACCATAAATTCTCCTATAATACCACAAGTAAAATAATAGTATCCAGAATTTCCGCAAGGTGGAGCTAATAAAGCTCAACCTCTTATGTTTGAGCTGTCGCCATCAAAGTCTTTAACAAAGATATTACTAATAGTATTAATAATGAATGACCTTGGACAAGCTGTAAACTCAAAGTATTGCCCTGGTCCACATTCTTTTTTTCATTGACCGTCTTTGTAAAAGTAACACCACAGCATTTCACAATCACGCATTTGTTTCCAATCATGCAAAGTACAGTAATTTTTGAGAATGGATTCACCATCCCTTTCACATGCTCATAAAAGAGATTGATTTAGGAACATAAACATATTACCGTATGCAAACTGTACTGTATACAGTATGTATATGTATATTTAATGTCTTTACTGTGCCCGTTTAAGTATTGAATATTTATATGGAATTTTACCACTGAAGGGAAATCTTAGTACCTGAGCATAAAAAGAATAGGAGCATACCGTGTGAAGGCCATAAACAATATTAATTTTGGAACTTAAACAAACAGTATATGGCTGGTCTCAGTACTTTAAAGAAAACATACACACCAGTATTTCATTTCTCCCTAAACATTTTAAGCATCGAAGTCTTTAACTAACGTGATACCGGAGTCAACAAGCATACTTTTAGAATTTGATTAAAAGGGAATATGATATGGAATCGCGTATCTAAAGAAATTAATAACAATATAATTATATTCATGTACCGCAACACAAGAATAGTACATGCTGTACATCGTCTGTTGATAATCTTTCTGTAGTGCTTTTCAGCACCCTGCACGTGACCTTGCCGGTGGTGCAGAGGGTTAGGTTCCTGACTCCCACGTCACACAGTCTGTGATCGAATCCCACTGGAGCCATGAAATTTTTTTAACAAACATTTCTTTGAAAAAATGAAACGTTTCCCCGAGTCAGAGATTAAATAAAACCTTACTCGACCAAACACATTTATATTTCTTGTAGTGGTTTGATGGGTTTACTGAGACAATTATTAATTGTAGCAGTAATCACGAGGTTGTTCGTTGGGGCTTTTAGAAAATCAATCGTCAGAACAACTAACAACGCACTCACACGGTATCAATACACAAGATACATTTATTAATATGAAATTTGCACCAAACATATACTAGTCTGCCTGGATACGAGGGGCAGACCTTACTGTGAGGGTTATCAATATACAAGGTATATAATCTCGAAGAGATGCAAACACAAAGAGATACACAACAGAGAATATATGTCAATATATATCGTTCAGTTACCAAATCGCTAATCAGTGTTATTGCCCGCTGTTACTCTAAACTCGGAAGTAAATACATTACTCATGAATTAAATTGATAACAACTTGTGTTGAGGTACAATTGAATGTAGAACATGGGGTTTACTTATCCACTGTGTATGGATTTGGAATTTCCTGGCACGAACACCAAAACAGCTGACAGGCTCTGTTGCAGCCTCTGTTCCAGCAGTTGTCCAATGGGCATTGTCCCGGCGTCCTCTGGCTACCGGCCAACCAGTCAAGTTGCAGCTCGGAGTAGGACGGGTGGAGGAATCTGACTGCGGCGCGCAGGGCAGTCGTTGCGCCGAGGGGATCTACCAGCAGTCTGGCTGGCTAGTAGAAAGTCTCTATGCACAGAGTGTGACTGCGGGTACTCACAAGTCACGCTTTTGCCTGGGTAGAAACTGGTTCATTCCCGGTCCAGCGCTGCTTCTGAATAAGCTATTCAGGTTGTCAACGAGGGTCGAACTGTAGGCTGCCGTTGATCAAGCGGAGCATTCACGTTGGTAGAATTCTGAGTACGTACGGGATCCTCGGCCTCGCGCTTAGAACAAAGTCCAAGTCCCTTTGCAGACAACAGCAGTTGTCACGTGATTGTTTCTGAGGATGCGCGAAAATGGCCAAGGAGAGCCCTGATCTGAGCTTGTGCTCCCTTTTTGACCAAGACACAGATGTGTGCTGATTGGTTGAGAGTTTGGCGGGCATTGGAGACCCACGTGGTATTACCACTCCCTGCCAGTCCCTGATTGGTTGGTCAAGATGAGGTATTAGTCACTTACTCTTGACACTTAGGAATGCAGTCCAGATGTCCATTCGGCACTCCCTAGACTGATAGTCGCCAATGGATGACCATTGATCATGATTGCCAGGCTTAGCTAAGTGCATCCCCGTCTGGGAGCTTGTTCCTTATCAAAAGAAAACATCTTAAATCAGCCTGCATGAATACTTTCTCTGTGGCTGCACCACTGAAATGGAGGGTGAGATGGGGCCTCCTCTAGGACAGCATACCAACGCTTAATTCTGTCTTATTAACAAGCATTGCCGCTACATTCTAAATATCACAACATGATCGAATTTAAGTCATTTTAATAACAATGAATAGTCACCACTGCCTTACAATATAAACATTTATATTGATTTAAATCGTGTTTTGATTTAAATCGCAAACGCTGGTTTAAATATATGTGTTTTTTTATTCACAATCAGACAAATGCAACATAAATTGATATCTTTGTCTTCTAAGTATCTTAACAAACTTTCAGCATAGCTTTCTCCCTGTTTAGATTTATTTTTCTTGGGATTCTTTTGATCTTGGGATCAAACGTGGAAAGATTAGATTGCAATCATTTTTATTTTTTAAATACATTTTAGAAAAGTGTAACCTATACTAAAAAGCTGTACACCACCTGCTATAAAGATACATATTGTAATACTTTCGGGTTCGGACAGGACAGACACAAGAACTCAGACTTGCAGTGTTAAAGCAAGTTAAAGCCTTGATTTTATATATCACCTTTAAAAGTGGAATCTCAAAGCAAAGTAAATACCCAACACTGATTGTACCCATCTGTCATGCTAATAAAGCACCTTGAATTGAAATGAATTGAGGGAAAAAGGGGGGAAGGGTGAGCGAGAGAGTCAGGACAGACAGGCCAATAAGATACACTCCACAGACATTCACAACAGCGACATATCATAAAACGTCTGCACATATAGTTAAGTTATTACTTGGTTTTCAAAGTGCAATGAAATACAATATTGTTGTTGTTGCTGTTATTGTTGTTTTTATCCTGTAAAGGGTTTTGAGAAGCCACCTTTAAAGGCGATATATAAAAGCACTGATTCTTATGGAATGTGTTCCGCCGGGGATTGAAATTTTTTTAAATTTTTTTTTAATCGCTATCTAAGGAAATAGCAGTATAACCATGCACAAACAGTGGCATGTTACATTATTAATTTGGGTGTCTCCTCTTGCTAGAAAGCTCTAAATTGCATTTTGAGTGCGGTTTTTGACTTTTTTAAAATTGCAACCCATAAATAAAGCTGATACTGTTTAGACTTTGAATTATTTTAAACTGTATTACAGCAGCACAATGGACAATGTAACATAAATTGCAAAAATGCACTTGGAATCTGTCCGAGCCCTACTTTGTCAGGCATTTTCTTTTACTGCAATGGACATAAAAACACCCTTGCTTTTAACAGAGTGTTTCATAATTTCTAACTACGAAAATTATTTAAACTGCGACACTTATCATTCAACCAGAGCTCGAAATATCACAAGGATCCTCAAGAGCACAGCAAAGACTGTATTAAAAGAATCGCATGTCTAAAGAAAAGAATAAGATATAATTATATTTGTGTACTGCGACAGGGCTGTGTAGGGCTGTTTCACCGCTCTCTTCATGTGACTCTATTCAAAAGCCATTTAGCAAAGAGGGGATGAGAAGAGTGACAGACTAGTATACTTTAGATCTTTTTTTCTGAACCAGGGAAAATCTGATCATGTTTCTCTATAACAATAATAAAAAACATTATTTTACATATCACCTTTATGTGATATCACCTTAAGGACAGCACATACAATGGTTAATTGCACAATGGACCGCGCAAAGAAATTTAAAATAGTCTTCTTTAGGTGTGAGGGCAGGAGTGGATCGCAGAAAGCATAATAAGCAAATTAGGAAAACAAAGAACAGGACATGCGAGACGTTTATCCAGAGAGCGAGTGATCAGAAAAAGGAACAGCTGTTATGCCCAGGTTTTACACTCTCTCTCTCTGCTGAATGAATAAAAGCATTTTATTAAAAACGTGTTTGCGTTTGTCTGGGTATTTACTTTGTAATCCGTGGTTTACATCTACTGTATTGCTTTGAGATGCCACTTTTAAAGGTGATATGTAAAATAAAGTTTTTTATTATTGTTATAGAGAAACATGATCAGATTTTCCCTGGTTCAGAAAAAAGACGATTAAAATCTGTAATCTTTCCACTTGTATGTCATCGGAAAATACAAGAAGTTTCTGCTTTGTGTAAGGATGGTATCAAAAAGTAATCTAAGTGGTGAGAAAGCTGTGCTCCTCAAAGCGCTTTACAGGATAAAAACAATAACAACAATAGTTTTAGGCTGGGCAAAAATTTTTTTTTATAGAAATACAAAATGAGATATAATGATGTGTTCCGGCTTAGACATTAACGAGTACAATCCCCCTCTCTGCGGGAGTGTTGGCTGTGACGAATTAAACCGGTTTCACAGGTATTTTCAAAGTAGAAGGGGGCGAGATTTCCAGCGAAAGACACCTCCCCCCTCCAAAACCAAGGAAGTACAGTATTTACTAGTTAAGAAAGCTAGGCTCCTCAATTTAATCGCTTTGACATGCTAATGCATTTGTGTAACAGTCCAGTAGAAATGTAACAGTCCGGTGGAAATGTAACAGTCCGGTAGAAATTAAAATTAATTCTATACAGCAATCGCATATTTGGGTACTGTTTCATCAAACTTTCATGCTTAAAATGTTTAGGGAGAAATGGAAGACTGGTGTGTATTTTTTCTTTAAACTACCAAGACCAGCCATACACAGTACAGTTTACGTACATACAGTAATGTTTATGTTCCTAAATTAATATTGTTTATGACCTTCAGATGCGTTATGCTCCTCTTCTTTTTATGCTCAGCTACTAAAATTTCCGTTTAGTGGTAAAATTCCCTATAAATATTCAAAACTAAGCGGATTAAAATGTGCACAGTAAAGACATTAAATGATTAAATCTTTTCACTACCAACCAATGCACCACAAGTGCCCCTGTCGGTCATTTTGGCCAGCCAATCACTTACCGCGGAGCCCTGCGGTGCCCTGCGGTGGCTTGTGGGTAGTTTACTGTATATAATGTGAAATATTAATGTGACACACAACATTATTTCTATATAGTTTCAATACCTTTGTATTATTTCAATTACAAGAACCATACAGTATATTAATTTGCTTAGAAAATCAATTACATATATTCTAAGTAACCAAAAAGTCAATTCAAGCACATGATGAGGTCATTTAGTCAAGCAACTAAGTATCATAGTTGCTGCTTTATTATTTGAACATCAGAAAACATATCTATATGAAAAATTGGATTGTATATGCATATGAAGTCCCACCTTGCACCCAATGCATCTCAGGATGGGCCACTGTGACCCTGAATTGGATAAGAGGTTATTGAAAGTGATGTGCTCATGATATGATGATGCTTCTGAAATAGCATTAGAATTTCAATTGTGTTACTCATGCATCATTTCATTAACAAGTTATTCCCTGCAGCAAAGCAGCAAACCCCCAAAATAAAGCTTTAAAGTTAAAAAATAATGTATTTGTGCTAAATAAACATTAATACAGTTACGTGCACTTATAAATGTGAAAGATAATAATGAATTTCAGAGGAAGCAATTAAGTGCTGCTTTAATAGTCATTGCAAATTTAAGAAATGAGGTAAATTAAACCAATATAACATACATATTTACCATAAGAAGTCATATTTTCTTTCTTATCACTTACAGAGTCAAATCTTTATTTTTGTCCCTTAGCCAGAACTCATAATGGATGTTGCATTTTACTCTGTTTTTCACTTTTGCTCTGCTGAAAATGCCATCTCATTTCAGAATTAGATAGCTTTACTACTATTATTTAAAAAGCGAAGATGTCTGTGACCTACTTTCCCTTCACATTTTACCTAACAGCAGTATTAAATCAAATGGAACACATTAAAACTCACACACAAGCCAGACAATAGCTTTTATGATTGCCTAGCTCAGCCTGGTAGCACTATGAAAGCTATAAAAGTCATTTGTATCAACTCATTACCATGTCACCTCATCTCATGCCCCTGCTGGATAGCCAGCAAAAAGGTAGTGGCTGGTGTACTTTAGATTGTCACCATTAGCACAAATTCTAATAGCACCCAGCTGTTGAAGATTGCCCTGGACATTTATGAAGATTTAGGAGAAGGAGTGCACTGATGATTAACAGCACATCTACAGACTGCTTTGGCACAAGATACTGAAGAGAGAATTTTATGTATGGTAATTATACAGTATAGACATGCTCTATTTTAATTGTATCTTTTTTATTACATATTTACACATACAGTATATAGTACATATTTAACACTCTTTCAGTAATATTCACAGTAATATTGAAGAAGTCTATTATAGTTTACTCCATGAGTTTGTGTCTTTGTAAATGTTTTTCAACCAGAAGGCATTCAGGGGAAAGTGCTTTTTATATTTATTCTTTAAACTGAAAGTATTTTCCTTGGTAAGTGGTCATTAACAGGAATAATGGTAATAGAGTAAAAGAATTCTAGAGATATGGAAACTCACTTAAACCAAGCATAATACTCATTGACTGGAAAATTGCTAAAGTGCCCTTCCATAAAAAGGTTGACAAAACTGAACCAAGTAATTATAGGCCAATAATTCTTACTGATATTACAGTGCCCTCCAAACTTACTAATACCCCCGACGAGACAGTAACAATAAACACCAAATAACAGAGAGAATTACAACTACATAATGTTTCTTGCTTGTGAAAATCTTAAAATGTTACAGTTAATAGTTTTGCACAGAGTAAAGTAATATTTGTCATAAATGTCTAGAAAACTGACATCCATTCAAACCTCTGTAGGGAGTATTTTGTAATACTCCTCTGGTAGACTACACTGATTACACACCTACTGTAGTGTGCTACAATATGAGTATTTGACACTTGAAAGAATCATTTTTTTAATGTAATGTAATGTAGCTCAATATAGTATTGTTATAATTCTTTCTTTCAGACCCTTTGGTTTCTGAAAGAAATATAATATAAATATAGAAACACAAATTCGCAATTGGATTGAGATCTGGGAAGTAAATTTGTCAATCAAGATTTTTTTTATTCTGTGTGGCAGAGAGTGAGTAGTTGTTTCACTGTATAAAGTTTAAAAGCACAAGAATAAATACTTGACTTCTGTGCTTTGTCATCAGCATATCAGCCAGTAGTCTTGATACCAGGGAAAGTTTGAAAGGTTTGAGAGATAATGAAAACTTGCAAGGAGCTTGTTAGAGATTTGACTTAATTATGGAAGGCAGATCGCAAGTGATTTTAAGCCTGGAAATTAAGTTTAAGAGTATAATTTCCTGGAAATTGTTTTATACTCCAGAATATCTAAGGACACTTCTGCTTTTTCCCTTAGAAAAAAGCCATGAAGGGCACTTCAGTTGTTCTCTGAGGAAACACTGACATTGCAACGATGGGAAAGTGGATGGGTGACACCTATTGAGTGTGCCTGGGGTCACAGAGTAGGAAAGCAACAGGTTTCTTCCAGGTAAAGGGAAGACTGGCTGTGGATGGGTGGGCCCAACTGAATGTGTCAGAGGATAAATTGAATGAAAAATTAGAGTTAGTATTTTGTGAAGAGAAATGGAGATTGAGAAGAATTTGTCTTTTCCAACTCTTCTAGTGGAATTATGTGCAATCACTTAAAACTAAGAAAAATAGTGCCGTTTAGGCAAGGCTACCGATATGCAACACCTGCTGCATTCTGTTCATATTCAATATGCACATTTGGTTGTACTGTATCTGATTATGCAACAGTGGCCTTTCCCCTTACTGCTAAACAGGTAGCCAGGGTTTTAATATATTATGTATTAAAGATAATATATCATCTCAAGATTAGAAATATCCAAAGAAAAAATTACTGACCGGGCACTAATTTTAAGTCTAGTCTTTTCAGACATGTCTATAAATTATTGGATATTACATGGTATAGGCACTCCAGCCTTTACTATGCGCAACAGAAAATGTGTTGCGATTAGCAGGCCAGAAACAGAGAACTACAACTTGGGCAGAAAGTGCTGTTGTTTCTCCCTGCACTGGAGAATAAATTGTTAGCCTGGTGGGAGGGGCTATATGACATTTTTAGTAAAGACTGGACCAATGAATTACAGATGCAGCCATCTAGAATGCACATCAAAACTCACGTTAGTGGAAAGTGCACCGCAGTATAAAACTGGTCTGGAGTGCATCTATCAGCCCTTTACTGCTCAAAATAGTTCAATAGGTGGTATGTGTGTTGCGTTAGATCCTACTGAAAAGGTAGCTTCATTTAATTTGGATTTTCTTAGTCTAATAATCATATTTCTTGAAAATGTAATGTTTATATCTTCTCTAAATACATAGCCTAGCAAATACAAAATATAGTATTTTTTTCTAAAAAGTGGATTACACGCTAGATATGGAGACTGGATTTGACCGATTTCAATGTATCTGGTTCATAGAAATTCTCAGAAAACAATGAATTGGAGTGATTACAAACAACAGTAATGGAAAGAATATATAACATAAATTGTTAATATTGCAATTTGCCATTATAATGCTAAGGTACAGTACGCACCACTTGAAACACTTTAATTTATTCCTTTATCAGAAATTACTTTCAGTGCTGTGAAACAAACTTAATGGTTATGTTTAGAGGATATGGAAAAGGCTGCAATATCTGACAACTCTTGATGCTAGCAAGTATCTCAACTTGGGAATCCTGAGAGCTGACTGCCTTCAGAACATCGTTTGGCTTGTTTCAGTTCTGGGTTATACCTTTTTTTCTCCATGGTGCTCTGGCAACATTTAGGCAGACGACAGACCATATCCTGGGTGACTGCCCTGCTTTTGCAGCCTCATTGTGATCTTCAGGACCCAGGAATCCAGGCTCCAAAGTATCCTGGAGGCTGGGCTTACAGTCAATGGATCCAAGTGCACAGAGTAAAGTAATATTTGTCATAAATGTCTAGAAAACTGACATCCATTCAAACCTCTGTAGGGAGTATTTTGTAATACTCCTCTGGTAGACTACACTGATTACACACCTACTGTAGTGTGCTACAATATGAGTATTTGACACTTGAAAGAATCATTTTACCTAAAAAACCCTGAATGGGAGATCCAATACTTGGAGTATATAGTCAAAAAGGGCTTTATTAAATTGCAAGTTTATAAAATCTCTGCAATTACTTCTTGTGTCACGTCAACAACTAGAAAGAGAGTTTGGTTGTTTCTCTGTTTGGTTGGTTTCATACAGGACTCTGTTTAGACTTCTTTTTCCATCACAGAACTTACTTAAACAAAAGGAGGACATACATTTAACTGGATAATAGAATGTGAACAGGCCTTTCAACAGTTACAGGACTTCATTGCCAGGTAACCTTTCCTCAAAAGCTTGAACTTTGCAAAATCATTTAAAGTCCATACTGATGCCTCTGACCATGGCATCGGGGCAGTATTAGTCCAGGATTTTGAAGGACATGAACAACCCATTGTGTTCCTCAGCAACTGAGCCAAAATACCTTTCAGTCTTGCTTCTCCACTGGAGACTGTGGACGGAAGCTTGGGAAGGGAAGTTGCCTCTTGTAAACCTTTTCCTGCTCTGCCTCTTGAAGCAGGTTTTCCTGTTTGGGTTTCCAGTTTTGGGCTCCTAGAGCAATTCGTTTCTCCCACTGCAGAAGTTGTAGCTGTGCATTATGCCCATTCTGCTTCTCCAGGCTCAGAAACATGAAACAAAGCTTCAAAGGAATGTTGTTATGTTACAATTGTACAGTATACTAGTTAAACCAGAATATTGTGTACAATTTTGGTTCCAGGCTCACTAACAGTCTAAAAAAATTGAATTTTAGTCAAATAGAGAAAACTAAGTGGACTTAATTCAGGAATTCAAAATCCATAAAAGCACTGACAACCCAATGTCCTTTTTCAGAAACAATGAAATACCAAACTCTATAAATGGCAACAATAAGAAAGTGCATGTACTGGAAAATAGATAACAGGAGACAGATTTTTAAACAAAGGGATGTGGGAGTCTGGAATAAGCTACCCTGCCATACTATTGACATCTTGGCTTTTTGTAAGAAACAGATTGATGACAATTTTGGTTCAGTTAGCAACCCAATGAGCAAAATGGTCCAAATGACTCTTTCTCATTTTTACTTGTCCTTATATTCTGAAATGTGTAATGGAACTCAGTTCTTTGACTAATGAAAAAAAAAAAAGATTTTCTGATTATCTATTGATATTTATTGATATCTTAAAAATAAAATGATTCATGTAATAAAGCCAAAAATAATGATGCTACTGTCCAGACATTATTATGACAGAATAATAATAAAAAAAAACAGAACTGGCATGCTCAAACAGAATTATGCAAATATATAACAGATTTTTTTTCCATATTTACTCATTTAGTGAAGTGTTGATATGTGGAGTAAGGGAAGTGAATGATGTATGTTTTTTTATTGATGATATTTGATATTTTTCATGACTGAAATTACCTACTTAACCCTTAGTATTTATTTTTCCCCATGTTCATTGAAAGTATGTGTATAAATATACATTTCTAGGATGAGAAAATTCTGTATTTTTTCATGATCTGGGACAAACCAGAATATATTTTTAAATATCAGAATAACATTGTGTCACCTTTTTGTGTATTTTAAATTTCTGTAAAGCACAATGTAAGATCTAGAAAATAATAATAATATAATAATAATATAATGTCTTGTTAAATCAAAAACAGAATGAAAACAAGAAATACTGTATTTGTAATTCAGGACTGAAAAAAAATGTAATTTTTGCTTAATCTACTACAGAATAAAATGCATAATGTACAGGTGAATTTCAGTATCAAGCACTTTGTACCTACTTTTCACTATTCTATACTGTTTTTTAATAAGTATCAATACCTCTGATAATGCAATTACAATATTATAATTATAAATAACATTGTACCATCTTGAACATACTGTAGTATCTTAAAAATGAAGACATACAATATTTTACAATGAAAAAAACACATAACTTTGTTATGTAAAACAAGAGAGTAACTGTAAGAGTTAAAACAGCCCATTGCTTTCTGGTATAAGTTCCAGCTCTCCTACAACCCTGTATTGGATAAAGCAGTTGGATGGGTGGGTGGGTTTGCTACTTCTACAGTTTTCATAAATTCTCCTAATTTGGTATCATCTGCAAACTTGACTAGTTTTATCAACTATACCAGAATCTAGGAAACTGATATAATTTACCACCTGCAATAATCTGATTACATACCGCTGTTGTACTTGCCTTATTACATTACAATGATGTACTCCCCATTTGAACACTCACCCTTTATCTGTAATCTCTTTTTTTCTATTGATTTACCAGTTCTCAATCCAAACGCACAACTTTCCCTAAATGCTAACAGACCTAGACACAAGGACTTCATGTCTGTCCAAAGCCCAACAAAAATATACACTTTTAGTTTATATGAATGACATAATATTTTATACATGTAACTTGTGAAACTCTTCTTTACCACTACTCCTTGTATATAATTGTATCTTCTAAAGATCAAACTATAGTCTTGAAGCAGCAAGTTATGATTAATTCCTCACTGAGAAATAGAAAAGAAGAAAAACCCAGCATGTTAGCTATTCAGGGTTTTTTAGGTATCACCTGTTTTTATGTTGACCTTTTCAGTATGGAGGTAACCTCTACTTGTTCCTTTGCATTCTATATGTTGGCAAAGCTCCCAACTCAAACCTCTTATAGTTTTACCTATGCAAACGATTTTACCCATTTAATATTTTTTCTTCACAGAAACACAGAAACAGCATCAGTCTATAGTTTAATTTGCTTTGTTACTATACTGGCATCAACTATGCATTTGAATAAACATGTAGTCTCCTAAAAGTTCTAAATTTTCAATGTCATTTACATTCTGATCATGGTTGAAAACAGTTGAAAACTGCTGAAATATGCAATTTTCTTGTAGTGTGTTGGGCACAATACTGACAAGGCTGGACTAAAATGAAAGTCAAATAATGGTGTCATTTAGTTTTAGAGCAAACATAAAATTCAACATGCATTACAACATTAGTATGAATTTGTTTTTATTGGCCCAATACAATTTCATATGCTACAAATATTCACTGCAGAGTGTTAGAAACCATTGTTTCCTACATATTAGCACATCCCTGGACAGACGGTAACATGCATGTAGTAAGCAGAATGTATCAGAATTTTAACTGAGGTTTCAATCCTTAAAAACCAATACCATATTTTAATTCAGTAATGCAAAATAAAGCCAGTTTTGAAAAGCTTGATTTGATGTGAAAGCATTCACTGAGTAATTTCTGAGATACCTACAAACTTAACATAACAAGCCACTGAGATAAGGCAAAACAATTTTAATAAAGGAAGGTGTTTTCTGACATATTTTCTTAAAGTTGTACAGTTAACTATAACGTTTGAAAATAACATCTGAGAACTGATTCACTTGATTTTTGTTAATGCAGTATTGCAGTGACATTTGTCAGATAATCTATGTTATAAATAAAATTGTACAGCACTTATTTAGATATCTCTAAAATTAATTCCCTATTATTCAAGTATGTACAGTATAAACATAGATCATGAGCTCTTAAAAAGGCAAATTAATTAAATAAATGAAATGTATATCGCAGAGGACCTTTCATCACCATGAAAAACAAATGTGTGTGCATAACTGAAATACATTATACAAGCTAGAAAACTTTAGGGCTCAACAGGTTTTGGTATTTGATGTGAGATTTAGAAGCTTTTTTCAGGTACAAAACAGTGAATGAATCAATTGATCTTTATAATGTATTAAATCCCCAATTAACAACTTTTGATGATGATCTGAAACTCTTGTAGAAAGTGTACCATGACAGTGAAGTCTTGAAATCAGAGTTACTGGTCTGTAATTTATTGATTCAGTTTTGTCACCCTATTAGCACTACAGTAGGAATTCTCCAATTCCTCAGCACTACCTGCTTGAGTAACTGTTAGACGAGAAGTGTTAATGGCTTATAAATAACATAAAAGACTTTTAACAACACAAAATAACATATCAAAACCCCAAAAGACTTCTTAAAATATATTATTTTTTAATATAATATAGTTTGAAAAATAAACCAATACAAAAGTAAATACATACAGTAGGTAGCTGCTGTGATAGAAATGACTGATCAATGATTCTGGGATTACAAAAGAAATTAATCAGAAAAGCACTAACTATAATACTACTTATTGTAGCCAACCTCAAAAGACAAGTAAACATTCAATATATTATTGAATTAATTCTAATCTAGTGCTTGCATGGAATACTATCTTAATTCCAACTTTATAATAATTGTGTGCTATAATTTCAAAATTGTCAGGATTTTCTGATGAGTCCAATGAGAAGAGAAAATAGGCAGAAACAAAGATCACAGCCATTCAATCCTAATCTGTTGGTTCTATGATGAAGGAAACCCCTGAATCTGGATCAAAGAATGTCCACTTGGTGAAGAAAAAATAGAGGAGGGATCCACTTAGCCTCACACTGAACACAGCTCCTCATAAAGTTGAAATCTAAAATCCTGGGAATGTCCTTAAGTCTAGAATTAAATGGAGAAAACCTTAGAAAGTCTGCTCCTCCATATTTTCCAGGTGCTATGCAAAATATTCACCAATATTCAGTGGTGACAGACACTGTACTGTCCACCTGTACTATTTAATTGATCAGAATTTTGTTTACAGTCTCTCTATCTGACAGTTACTTTCAGCAAAATTTGTAACAGTTCATGCCGCAGTGGTTTCAAACACATGCTTAGTTGTCTAGATGACAACATTTCACTAGAAGAAGATCACAATTTGTTGTGCAGAGCTTTATAATTTACTTCATGAATTGTATCCATCCCTACATGACATCATCCTCATTGGTGGATCACTCTGGTGTCAGTGTATCATGAAAGGTGACCTCCCGATGAGGTTAAAGTGCAGCATTTTCTACCCCTTGAAGAGGTTGACTAAGAGGTACAGATGCAGCCATTCAAAGTGAGCGGTACAGACACGTACCGGAGGTAATTGGCTGCGGCGTCGCGCATCATGACGCAAGATGACGCGGGGTACCGCGGTACGTGATTGGTTGACCGACAGGGGCACTCGTGGTCCGTTGGTCTGTCGTAGAAAGATTTACAGTACAGTAAACGTCTTTACTGTGCCCGTTGTAGATATTGAATTTTACCACTGAAGGGAAATTTTAGTAGCTAAGCATAAAAAGAATACGAGCATACTGTAACGCGTGTGAAGGCCATAAAAGATATTAATTTTGGAACATAAACATACAGTACTGTATATGGCTGGTCTTGGTACTTTAAAGTAAAAAATACACACCAGTATTCCATTTCTCCCTAAACATTTTAAGCATCGAAGTCTTTAACTAAAGAGATACCGGAGTCAACAAGCATACTTTTAGAATTTGATTAATAGAGAATATAATATGGAATCGCGTATCTAAAGAATTTTATAACGATATGATTATATTCGTGTACTGTGACAGGGCTGTGTAGGGCTGTTTCGCCTCCCTCTTCATGTGATTTCCCCTGTAGCCTACTGGTCTACGTGCCTGACTACCAACTCCTGGGTTGTGTGTTCAAATCCAGCTGGTGCTGGACTTTTCTTTTAACAAACATTTCTTTGAAAAAATAGAATAGCGATATTATGGACAATCAATTGACTTTTATATTTCAAAATATCACAACATGATTGATTCTAAGTCATTTTTGATAACAATTAACAAACAAACATTTCTTTGAACAAATTAGACGTTTCCCTTGGTCAGAGATATAAATATATAATATACAGTAATTTGACCGTATGAAATGCATAATATAAACCTAGAAACATATACGTGAGCAGTACTTAAGCACTGTAGTATCGGTGTTAAGACATACCTCTCAAATACTGTAAATCAAGTTAAAAATATCTCAAGACCGATTCTGGTCATAATGAAACCATGTTTCGTGTATGTTTTCTTTAAAGTACCGAGACCAGCCATATACTGTATGTTTATGTTCCAAAATTAATATCGTTTACGGCCTTCACACGCGTTGCAGTATGCTCCTATTCTTTTTATGCTCAGCTACTAAGATTTCCCTTCAGTGGTAAAATTAGATATAAATATTCAATACTTAAAGGGGCACAGTTAAGACATTAAATATACATATACATACTGTATACAGTACAGTTTTCATACGGTAATATGTTTATGTTCCTAAATCAATCTCTTTTATGAGCATGTGAAAGGCATGGTGAATTGATTCTCAAAAATTACTGTACTTTGCATGATTGGAAACAAATGCGTGATTGCGTAATGCTGTGGTGTTACTTTTACAAAGAGGGTCAATGAAAAAAAGAATGTTGACCAGGGCAATACTTTGAGTTTACACTATCCAAGGTCATTCATTATTAATACTATAAGTAATATCTTCGTTAAAGACTTTGATGGCCACAGCTCAAACATGAGAGGTTGAGCTTTATTAGCTCCACCTTGCTGAAATTCCGGATACTATTATTTTGCTTGTCGTATTATAGGAGAATTTACGGTAACTCGCAGTATTTACCGGTAGCTTGCGGTAGACTGCGTACAGCGTACCGCAAAATAATGCGGTATCGCCCGCGCATTTTGAATGGCTGCATCTGTATTACCTTTTCCCCTAGTGTACAACAAGTTCACAGTTAAACACAAACACGAGTGAACAAATTTGCACAATGGTGGAAAACAGGTAATATGTGAATATTCAATACATAAGCCTGGGACGGGGTACAAAGAGAACAAATAAGGAGCAATGAGCAGGGTAATAAAAGCACAAACAACAAAAACTAAATAAGAAAAAAAGCCAGAACTATCAAAACAAGCAGAAGGTCAAGCAATGAACATTCTAAGTGTAGCGGCGAGGCTTATTAATAAGAAAGAATTAAGTGTTTCTGAGCTTTCCCAAATTAGGCCTCATCTCTCTGTTCATCTCTGTGGTGCAGCCACAGAGAAACTATTCGTGCAGGCTGGTTTAAGATGTTTTCTTTTGATAAGAAACAAGCTCCCAAAGGGGGATGCACTTAGCTAAGCCTGGCTATCATGATCAATGGTCATCCATTGGTGCCTATCTGTCTAGGGAGTGCCAGTTGGACATCTGGACTGCATTCCTAAGTGTCAGGAGTAAGTGACTCATATCTCACCTTGATCAACCAGTCAGGGACTGGTAGGGCCGAGTAACCCACGTGGGACTCTGATGCCCATGGAACTTTCAGCCAATCAATGAGCTGAAGTTCCTCCAGGTAAAAACAGGCAACACAGAGAGCCTGTGAGATTCAACGAGATTCAGAAAAAGAGATTCAGTAAGATTCAGTAAGATTCTGGAGAGGATTCTGTGGACTGTTCTAAAGGGAATTCAAAGGAGAATTCCAGGGCAGGACGGCCAAGGAGCAGAAGGCTCCCAAGGGCAGGACATTCTTGCAGCGCGCCTCCTGACCATCCTGAGACTCAGCCCGGACAACCACGGAACGGCCAGTGTGTCCGAGTGCCAGAACTTTGCTTTGTTCTAAGAGTCTAGAGCGGAGGGTGCCAGAGAGTAACCAGAGGATCCACCCGAGGTTAGCACCAGCAGCAGGCCTCGTGAACAGGTCGGAACTGTGGACAGCTGAATCACTATTCAGAACTAGTTCTTCATCAGGAACGAACCGGTCCTCTTCCTGACTTGCTGGGACCCACAGTCATCTTTTCTCCTGTGCACAAACTTTGCTAGTTAAAGCCAACACTAACTAGCCGGTCAGTGAGCATCAGCAGCGCACCGTCGCAAACCACACAGCACAGCCTGGCACCGAGCCAGAGAGCGTGGATTGGACAGCAACAGCCTGCAACTGTTTCTTTGTGCCCGCAGGAGATCTGAATCCCCAGAGATTGGATGAGTATTCAACTTCAATGCATTACTGCTCGAGAATTCAATTGTTATCCCAACCAGTTGATATCAATTTAATTCCTAAGAGTTATATACTTGTTTTGAGTATCTAATGTAGAATTTATAACCAAGTTCATTTATGAAACGGTCTAAATGAATGATATACTGAACGTATGTCCTCTTGATATGTGTAACACTTTGTAACTGACTGAATATATACCTTTTGTATTCTGATAACCCTCTCAATAAGATCTGTTAAGTTTACATGCATATTCTATGTATTAGTAAATGTATCCTCGTGTATTAGTATCTGTGTGTGTGCGTTGTTTGAGTTATGTCGCATGGTTGGACTCTAAAGCCATCAAAAGAATCAACTTTGTGATTTACTGCTACAATTAATAATTGTCTCAGTAAATGCCCAATCCCTACAGAACTGGTGCCTTCAGAGAGCCACTACATTACATTTTGGCTATGATTACATATTTGGCGTCCCTGAGCCGGTTTTCTTACATAAGTTTAGCCGGAGCTCTCAAGGTCGGAACTTCTTAGGTACTTGGCCAGTAGTTGATTACTTGATTGTAGTGATGGACCAATGGGGCAGGGGTACCTGGATACAGGAAGTGGAAAAAACAAAATAAAAACATGGACACTCACAGGGACGTAACAGCGTTAAACTGCACAAAAACAGCAGGGTCTGATATCATAAAACAGACATATCACTGGTGTAAATTTTACTGCTTTGCATACTGATTAGTCTCAAATTCATATTTTCAATTAGGAAATAGAGGACACCTTTTCAAACTACATGTGTGGAGATACTTAATAAGTAATCCATTCGAGCATCATTACAGCGTATGTCATCCTACCACTATAAAACACCTCAAATAAATTATTCAGTTGGAAGAGAAAACTATGAAGCAGGGATTCCATTGAAAAGCCAAATTATTTAATATCGTACTCAACTGCTTAACCAATTACATTGTCCTAACACCTATTTTGAGCAGACTAGCCTATGATTCATGAAAATAAACAAATGCTTTTGTAAGATGTAAAGGGCTGTGAATCAATGATAGTTTGAACACTTAGATGATATAAAATGGTGTGGAAAGCCCTAAATTTGTTTTATAAGCAGGGTGATAGTGATTGATTAGCTGTCACTGCTATTGGTTATCATCTTAGCAACATATGGGATGAATAGCTTATCAAAGCATTGGTTGATGGATGTTTGTAGTCAGATTGATAGACTGGGGGACACATCTATAAAACAACAAGTAGTTCATATCATAATAAAAGTAAATGCCTTTAAAAAAAAAACAGTTATACTACTGCTATTTTTGTAACAGAGAATTATTCATTTTTGAGAGTAACACCATAATTATGTAAAAAAAAACATCTTCAAGCTGCCATTCCCAGAAAGAAAAGAGTAAGCAATCACATTATTATTAGTATTATTTTTTTATTTACCTATTTAAGCAATAATCATATTTTTATTGAGTATAAACCGTGCTACACTAGAGTGACTTTGACTGCTACATTAGTACTATATCATTACTTTCATAGATTTGTTAAAGCACATGTGATGAAGTAACTAAACTCTGAATGCCTGGCACAGTAAGGAACTATACCCCACTTATCAAGACGATTACTGCTTTTGTTATGTTGTAACAACATATTAAATGTAGTTCCTTGAAACCAAGTCTTCTTTAGGAATGAATCAATGTTCTAATTCATACACAATCAAAGTATATTTTAATGTACACAACACTGTTGAGCATCAGTGAGTGTAAAACAGACATACTGAACAATATGCTAATTGTTATGAACCATAGACCAGTTGATGGAGGGGTCCAACACTGATGGTCTTATTTTGATTTCTAGGAATTGATGGCAACCTCATTGCATTGTGCTTCATTGGTAAAATCTGGAGACCTCACTTGCTGTAATTTCTGCAGGCTTATCCTTATTTCTAGCCTGTCAATGCACATCCTTGTGCTGGCCCTTAAACAAAGAATTTCTTGCAATATGAAATAGTTGACATTTATGCAGGAGATGTCCTGCTTATAATGTGGAACATCTAGGGGTACAGAAACCAGACACAAGACAAATGGTACAGAATGTTCTATTACAACTTTAACCACTTGGCACAAAACATGCATCACAGATGTACTTCTTTGCATTGCTTTTAATGGTTCCCATGCATGTGACTACCTTGTGACTTTCACAGCAGACTCATGTCTATTCTTTGCAAATTCAATAAAATATCAGTGCACCTCCAAAAAATATTTTGGCAGATTTTAAGATCTTTTCCTCATAACATTGTGAATTTGTTGCAGTTATAAGTGATACAATTCTATTAATTGTCAATATATTATAATTTATTAGCACACCCAGTAATATACCAGACGATATGGATATGGACACCAAAAAAAAACAATGTAACAATATTATATATTTTTTCTATTTTGTTTGGACCTCTGCAATTTATGTGCAGTATGTGTCATTCTACATATTGTTACAAGACTAAAAAAGACAAGGTTAAAGTGGTGTATCAGAGTAAAATGTATTGAAAATTCATTTGATAAAAATGTCATTTAACATTGCCAAGTAGAAAAAGCAAGGAATTATACCATACATGGCTCAATCTCAATAAAGCCCAATAATGTGTGAAAGGATTTGTATTTGTGAAATGCAAGAAAATGGAATTAAGAAATGTTTAAGTAATGCCATGAATCTTCTCCAATAGCTGGATGTGCAAAATAAGAAACAATAGCAATGTTTATAAATGTTACCAATTACAGGGCTCTAAATGTGTTGCTGCAGAATAATTCGAATAAGAATATTGTTTACAATAAATAATCACTATGAAGATTATATTCCATTTTAGAACAATAAACCCACTACACTTACAAATATTAATATTACTGGGGATGATTTATTTTCATTTTATACCAACAGTTCAGAAAACCTTTTTGTACTCTGCTACTTCCCTCCAAGGCATAAAGTTTGAGGCCACTATGGCTGCAGAAAACATCAATCCTGACAGCCGTCGCACAAAATGAGCCATGTCAGGAACTAGTTCTGACAGACTCTTACAAAACTGTCAGACACTGTCTGTCTTCTTCTTTACCTGTCATTATGCAACTCTGTGACATACGTTGTTATACACAGTATCAATAAAAAAACAAGTCCTTCACAATTGACTGCTATAACACCCCCACTACAACCTCAGATAATTAGTAAGGTGCAGATCATAGTAGCTTTTAGGTGGGATTCTAGAATATTAATGCACACTTACCAAATATTAGGAATAGATCTTAATTTGAATTCTGTATCTCACTGTAACAAAAGTCCTTATTTTTGAATTGGCAGTAATGGATTATCCTAACTTCCCATTTGTCCACATAATAACATTAGTGATTAATGCTACAATGCATTAGGGAGTCTAATGCATCCTATCTGAAGAGCTATCTAAAGACCTACATTTTAGTTAGGCCTTAAATTAATTGTTTACTCTCAGTTATGATAATCTGTTTTTGCATTGACAACACAAACAAGAAATAAATATGTGTATGGCCTTTAAATTAATTTAATCAGTTTATTTCTTACTTTGCCAATTTTAATAATACAGTCTTTCTGTTATAATAAAGCATTTTATTAAGATTGAATTAGAGATCTCAAGATTCCTACAGTACCATAGGACTTAAGGCATGGTACTTTGGGTTCATCAGGCTCTAAGGATTAGCTAAGCTTGTTGAGGTGGCAGAGCTCTTTGCTGTGCAATAGAGATAGTGGCTTGAATTAAGTGCTTTTTAAATCACTATTCCTAGAATACAAATTAAATAATCTAAGTGTTTAAGATTTAATAATATTAAGTTGTATGGTGTTGTTAAAATAGAAATTGTAAATAAACAATGGTAAGAAACACAGTAACGTTATAAGGTTAAAACAGCTAAAATAATAAATTAAGGTCTTTTAACCTCACAATATATCAAATAAAATGAAACAAGGCAATTTATAGCAAGATTGACTTCAATGACTCTTATCTTTTCATTGCTCAGTTGATGCACAGATAAACTGGGCTGACAGTCTAGTTCATTGCTTTAAAAGGTATAATTAATCCTCCCTAAGATAATTGTTCAGAGTAATAAGAGTTGTATATCTAGCCACAAGGTCTTTATTTTATTTAACTCGTGATGCATAATAACCAGATTTTCTTCATTGTAAGATCAAAGCTGTTCATTTTCTTCAATGAGTGTGTAATCAGAAGAAAAAATAAGTTTTGCAGTCAGCCTTATCCAAGGTGACTTACAGTATTATTCTTCATCAGGCTTTTGGGATCTAATTAAGATGAGGGTAGTGTTTAACTTGGTATAAAATATGGTATTAAATATATGGTATAAAATGGAAATGTGTTTTAAATCATTATTAAGTTTATGAAGTTTTGCATTTACAGTATTTTTACTTTTGGTACATTAACACTTTCATTTTAGTTATGTTAATTACATAAACACTTTGCATTTTAGATCAATTTCAGTGGAGACAATCTGTAGTATTTCAGTATTATGTATACTGTACATCATGACTGCCTTCTTTTGCTTATTTTTCTGTTTTTTTTTAACATGATCTTCTGTTGTCTTGATTGCAAGTTTATGATTTGCAATTTAAGATTAAGTTAAAATGGATACAAAAATGTGGAATTTACAAGCAATTAACACATTCAAAGGGTAATATATTCAGTTTCACATAAAAGCTCATGTGGCACCATATTGTAGTGAATCAATGTCGTAGAACAAGGTACTTAAAATGATTCTGAATGTGGACTATTGTTCTCCACATTATATTATGAGTAATTTGCATGAGGGCGTTTCTGACATTCATCTGTAGTGAGTAGGTACTACAACTTGATTTTCACAACATAACTTTTCTGCCTACTCTTTGAGATTCAAAGACTCTTATTCAATAATATTGTCAAAGGCCAACATCATATTAGAGCAGGATCAAATATTTTCCTACACCCAACAATCAGATAATCTTTTTAAAAATATTTTAAATTCAGATTTCCATCTTTGAGTCCTCAAATTTTGTCCTGTTGTTCCTCCACCTTAACCTCCTAACATAACCTTATTTTCTCATGTTTTTTGTTTATTTTGTTTTCCCCACCCTACCTCTTACCCGTTTTTCCTGTTTCCTATTTTGTTTCTTATCTGAGGAAGGTCCCACAGCTGAAACTGTGTATTTTACTCATTTTTTATATTTCAGTGTAGAATTAATTTTAGCTATCTGTTATCTAAGCCCTTTATTCCATTATGGTTTATACTACCCCCATCACTGCCTGGGACAAACAGCTAATCTTGTGGATGTCTTTACTGTCATCATTGCAGCCTTTTTCCACCAGCTGAGGAGTCCTCCTAGGGATTTATGCATTTGCAAGCATGAGGAAAGAAATCAAAGGTATTAGACAGCTTCTTCTTTTGCTTTCTGTAAAAAGACAGTGGAGGATGTTTTGAGACAGATGTTCTCAGATGTATAAAGATCACAACATTTTGAATAGCACTGTATTTCTGAAAGCACTGCTCTAAATCTAGATTCCTTTTAGATGTTTATTGATATTTCATTTAAATTGTCAGTATCAAACCCTTCTAAGGACAAATCCAAACCGTCAGATACAGTACACAGGACATTTTGGCTATTCAAGAACATCCATTCTCTTCTTCTTAAGCTATGTCAGTGTTGTATTGGCCTTCTTTTTTCACCATCCTTTTTTCCCCCAATCCTGAAAAGTTTTCAGTATCTGCTCAAGAGAAGCTTCCCATGATGCTGCCACCACTATGCTTGATAGGTGGGATAGTGCTGACTGGGTTATGTGCTGTGTTAGGCTCATTGCAGATATAACATTTTGTATTTAGACTGAAAATGTTCAGTTTTTGTCTCATCTGACCATAAAACCTTCTACCACGTGTCTGTATTATATCTCAAATAGCATTTGAGATGTGTCTTTTTATCAGGTAAGGCTTCTTTGTTCTGGTTTCATCTTTCAGCACATTTTAAGCTCTTGAATAAAGAATTTTAATACATATGAGTGAAGGACTCAAATATATTTAAAACAGTTAAAAACAGTTTATCACTTTTTCAATACTATTGAATGCAAACTTTCTTTTTCTTGTCAGAACATTTTAAGATCCAAGGTTTTATGAGTCCTAAATACAATAAGAAGGTGTTTCTAAATAGTTCAATTGATGAAACACTGAACAATATTTTCTGAAGCATGAAAACCAGCGGAGGAATGATGAAAAGCTGAGATGACAACTTGTCAATTACCTTATTTTAAGAAATGTTCGCACTCTAAGAATACATTTTGAGTACACTTCTTTTTGAAATATTTTTCTTTTGAGAATACAGTATTAACAAAAACATAGTTTCTACTTCAGAGATAAAGTAGACAGCTGACAAGCCTCTATCTTCATGAAAGCACAAGTTTTCACTGTGTATAATTAAAGTTTTAAATTATATACAAATTTTGTAAATTTTAATATATTAATTTCCATATCTTGTCAGGACTGTAATTATATTTAATGTTAATTGTATATATTTCTATAAAAACAGTTTAATTCAGTTGGCATGTTTTGTTTACTGTCACAAATAATTTAGAAATTTGAAAAGCAAGCATGTCAGAAATAGCTTATACTGTTCTGTACCAACAGAATACATTTCAAGCAATCTGTTTACAAAGCATCACATGTGAAAGGAAGCCTATCACTCTGTTTATGCATGTATGATTCTAGAAAAAAAAGTATATGGATTTTGAATATAAATTAAATAGATTTGGTGAAAAATTGAGTAATTGTTCATTCATGGCAGACAGTAATATGCTCAAGTGACTCCGACAGTTGGATAAGTACTAAATCACCGTAAAACTGAGAGAGCTGATTAGGCACAGGTGATAGGGTGAGTTAAACTTTTGAAAGTCAAGTCTGGTGAAAATCAATAAAAAAGAATGCAGAATGGAACCTACAGTATATGCAAGAGAGCAATACCTTCCAGTCATAATATGTTGAAAGTGTGATAAGCCATGATCTAGGAGATCACAATGTATGGCACCTTGCCAGGAATTTTGAGGTTCAAGTGTGGTGGTCTAGGTAGGGGTATCTAGTCACTAAAAACATTTTATTACCTTTCTCATTAAGTCATCCTCACTTTAAGAGGGTTTAAGTGGGGTGAGGTGAAATCTGGAGCTCAGAAACCAATGAACAAGCACATACCTGTCCAGCCTCTACTAAAGTGCAACCTGATGCTAAGTCTTTTCAAATCCTATTCAGCTTTATTGTCTTTCACTCTAGTATGGTTACTAGCAGTTCTGCAGTTCTGAACTAGAAGTTTAGCTGTTGCCCTTCCCCAGCTTTTGCTATTACTTCATACACAAATTCGACTTTTTCAATTTGTTTAGAACTATTTACAATACAGAAGTGTTGGTATTATACAGAAGCATTATATTTACAGAGATGAAAATTAGAAAAAAACATGAAAGTATTTACAAACCCACATGAAGTTCTCTCTCTATATATATATACATGTACACAAATGTAATATGCACATAAATGACAATGTAAAGTAATTAAATGATTGAATTAAAAATGTTACATGCATTAAAGATGTTAATGCAAAGGAACAAGTAATAGGTTTATTCCATGCTGAAAAAAAGAAGAAAGAGAACACAACGTTTCGGCCGTGGAGCCTTCTTCAGGTGTCCACCTGAAGAAGGCTCCACGGCCGAAACGTTGTGTTCTCTTTCTTCTTTTTTTTCAGCATGGAATAAACCTATTACTTGTTCCTTTGCAGCCTACGCATGCTGACGCAGCTACCCACCTGAACTTAAAGATGTTAATTACCATTTATTCAAGAAACAGGGATGAATGGTTACATGGATGGAAGCTCTGATGACTTTAAGAGTCAACCAAATAAACATTCGGAATATTGTATATTTAGACAGACTATCCAGAGGGAGATTAAGGCACTATAAGTATATTACTAACTTTCAATTCCTTGTTTTATTCACATCTTTAAAATCCCCAGCTAAAGCAATTCTGTAGTAAAGTAGTGTTACTCTAGTGAGTGTATCACCCCATATTGCAGGGACAATGATTGCAAATACATTAGTATGAGTGAACACACAGTTCAGTGCATTAATAGTGGAGGTAAAAGGATTTTTTTCTACTCCTTTGTGAATTGTGTAATTGAAAATGCATGTTAAAGACAGGTTAGCCAGTGGCTGTTGAAGTAAAATGTAGTCAATTTGAGTACCTCTATGGTATTCTGCAACCTTCTTGTTATGCATCCACGTCAAGCCTGAAGGAGTTTTACTTCTGTTTCCATTTTTGTTTACAAGGTTTTGATTTTGTATTTTTTCTTAGCTTGCTTGTCAGCTTGTCCTAAGACCTAAAAAAGAAAATAAAAGGAGTAAATTATTTAGCAACCATGAAATGTTGAAGACATACAGAAGTACTGCAAATGTATTTTTGTTCTGTGATGTTTTCAATGCTGTAATGTCAGTATAAGGTTCACAGCACACACACAAACAATGCTGAAAACATACAATGTTTTTCTTAAAATAAGTCAGCTTTAGAGATCAGAGCCAGAGATGTAAATCATGTGGCCTGGTGAAAAATTGTTACTCTCTATTCCCTCATTTATTTTTCACTCTCTAGGGGAAGGAATGAAGTACCTATTTTTCACTTTCTAGGGAAAATGGGTCTACGGATGGGCTCCCCTTGGTCTACAACTCCACAAAACTAAGCTCAGGTGTAGTCACCTGCCTTCTGCACCCCCTGACACCAGACCTGTGAAGGATAAGTATTTTTAAGGCTGCCTTATATTCTGTAATAAACTAGAAAAACTAATCAAAACCATTAATAAAGACAGTGTGAATATAAAAAAAAACAATCCCACTGCTTCTTTGTAGGTAGGTACTGCTATAAATACCATATTTAGTATTTCTTCTAAAATGATGGATACTAATATTAATAACAGTCTACTATGTGGTACTGCTATTAATGGTAATGTTTAATTTATGCTACATATATGTACACTACAGCCTTTCACCCTAGGACTTAAAGCAGCAGTAAAAACTTGCAGTTTTAGAGTAGGCATCACTATGTCTAAAACAATACAATTTTCTTTGTCTTCCATCTTCCCTTGTAGAAGTATCACTTTACACTGTTACCATTAAGAATAGAGTTTCAAATCATCTGTTTATAAAGGTGATTTTTACTATAGTTCCTTGTACTCATGAACTTCAAATTAGTAAAACTTAGTGTTGTATTTAAAATTTTTAAGCATGACATTTATCTTTAGGTTTTATTTTCTGTCAAGGAATTCTGTGAACTCTGAAATGACAGGAATGAAATGAAGGGTATTGTGAGCCATGACTGGCAGGATGACTTAATGAGAAAGGTAATAAACCTGCTAATTGTAAAAGATGTTTGTTTGCTTTCTCTAGAGGATGTGATAAATGTTAATTTACAGTGTCTACACAATGGAATCTAAATGCTTTCATTTTGTCTTTTGTAACATCCCATTGTCAACTTTCTGACAGCTTCCATAGCTCTTCACATGCACTCAATACATATTCTGTTGTCACCGTGTAAAACAACTTTTTACTGCATAAACACAATGTGTTAAATAAAAATAAACACCAAATTATCTTTGACAAACAATGTCTTTAATAAGACAGTTTTTTTTTAAATGTCTAAGAGTCTGTAGATAGCTTTTCATATTTAGGATAATTCTAAAATGAGGTGGTAAAAGCAGTGCTCAAAGTAGTAGAATATACATACAGATGCTATATGATATGATTTTTTTTTTTCAGATTTACTGTAGCTTTCATTTAACATTCAAATCTTTCCAAGTTGATCTGCTATATGTTCCATTGGATAGAGGAATTTCCATTTGAACAGACTGTTCAAGTAACTGTAGATATAGAGTATGCTGACATGATCACTTGGAAATTAAACTTCTCCAAGGAGTGTGATAAGTCCAGAAATTTTCAGCGTGCAATTCTGAAGGAGGTGAAAAGAACCTAGGGTAAAAGCAAAGGACCTACAGAAAACTCTTGAACTTGCCAAAGTCTCTGTTCATGTGTCTACTATAAGAACAACACTGAACAAGAAAGTTGTTAATGGAAGGACTAGAAGATGAAGAGGTTCTACCAGTTACTACACGGGTAGAATACACGGGTTAAGATACCTTTTCCAGCCTGAACTGCAAATGTTCAATGTCAAATCAAATCAAAAATCAAATCAAAGTTTATTGTCAAATGCACAACAATACAGAGTGCAGCAGTAGTTGCTGGCAATGAAATGTCTTTTCTGCAAGCTCACAAAAATAAAAAAAATCAAAAGGATCACAAAAATCACAAAACTAAGGTTAGGAAAATAAGGTTACATCATATTAGATAATAACTCAATAAATACATAATAGATAACTCAATATGAATAGAGCTGCTATGTGTCCATGATGTATGCAATATATTATGTCCAAGTAGTGCATTATGCTGAATACAATGAAAACAGAATGTCCATGTACAGATGCAGCCATTCAAAGTGCGCGGTACAGACACCGCGGTACAGATACCGCAGGTATGATGACACGGGGTACCGCGGTGCGTGATTGGTTGACCGACAGGGGCACTCGTGGTCCGTTGGTCTGTCGTAGAAAGACTTACTGTAAACATCTTTACTGTGCCCGTTGTAGATATTGAATTTTACCACTGAAGGGAAATCTTAGTAGCTGAGCATAAAAAGAATAGGAGCATACTGTAACACGTGTGAAGGCCATAAACGATATTAATTTTGGAACGTAAACATACAGTATATAGCTGGTCTTGGTACTTTAAAGAAAAAAATACACACCGGTATTCCATTTCTCCCTAAACATTGTAAGCTTCGAAGTCTTTAACTAACGTGATACCGGAGTCAACAAGCATACTTTTAGAATTTGATTAAAAGGGAATATAATATGGAATCGCGTATCTAAAGAATTTAATAACGGTATTATTATATCCGTGTACTGCGGCAGGGCTGTGTAGGGCTGTTTCGCCTGCCTGATCATGTGAGCTGTCTTGTAGCCTACTGGTCTAGGTGCGTGACTACCAACTGGCAGGTTGTGTGTTTGAATCCAGCTGGTGATTGACTTTTCATTTTTATTTATTTATTTTTTAATCGCGTAACATAAACATATTACCGTATGCAAACTGTACTGTATACAGTATGTATATGTATATTTAATGTCTTAACTGTGCCCGTTTAATTGAATTAAAAAAAAATATTTAACACGAACATTAAGCTGTTTACATCTTCCGCCTGAGAACAGTCACCCGTTGCTACCAAACGCAGAATGGTGATTGGCTGACACTATCTGACACCCCTCTGATTGGAGAAAAAAGACGTGCTGGTCTGCTATACACACTGTGCCAGGAAGAGGATTTCTTTCTATTCAAAACGTGTATTTTAAAAGTTTAAGAAGTAAAAACCTTACAGCGTACACAGATTTCTAAACTGATCAGGATCGTTATCTTTGTCTTATGCATAATAATGTTCACCGCTCTGTCCAGCAAATTAATAATAAACTTTATTTTATATAGCGTTTTAAACGAATAAGTAATTAGATTGCTCATAAACCTAATCACTTGCTTTTTCTTTTTATTTAGGCTCAGATTTCAACTATAGATCGTATTATTAATAACCATAATAACAACCAACCAACAAAAACAACCATATAAACATAATGGTGGTGCTGGACCTTCCAGTTTTATTTATTTTTAAATCGCGTAACATAAACATATTACCGTATGCAAACTGTACTGTATACAATATGTATATGTATATTTAATGTCTTAACTGTGCCCGTTTAAGTATTGAATATTCATATCTAATTTTACCACTGAAGGGAAATCTTAACATAAACATACGGTATATGGCTGGTCTCGGTACTTTAAAGAAAAAAATACACACCGGTATTCCATTTCTCCCTAAACATTGTAAGCTTCGAAGTCTTTAACTAACGTGATACCGGAGTCAACAAGCATACTTTTAGAATTTGATTAAAAGGGAATATAATATGGAATTGCGTATCTCAAGAATTTAAAGACCAGACAATCGCAAACTCGTTTTCAATAAAATTATTTTATTCATTCAGCAGTTTGTGAGAGGGAAATCCAGCAGGGAGAGACACACACACCGGTTTTCATTGACAAAATTGTTTTTTTTTCAATTCCTCTTGTCTAACAGGAATGTTTTGTTTGTGGACAGACTGTTAGACAACAGGAATAGACTGCCTCCTCCTACGAAGCATTTCGTTGATCCGATCACGAATTCTTTTCCAGTCGTACACAGCAAGGGTTGAGAATCTCTGATTCACCATCGTACTAATGGTTTCCCGGAGATTGCAAGGCAAGGCACTTTTGCCTCTGGACATATCGAAACTTACAGACGTGGTCCACCCCCAGTAAATTTCAAAAGTCACAAGATTTCGAAACACGGCTCTTGCTTTCCCGTCTATGCCGATGCACTGCAAGTACAACCCCCCCTCCATCTCCTGGGTGATGGGTAGCAGTTGGACATCTGGGAGAATTATTCGTCCCACTGGCATCTGTGAATTCCGCTGTGCTTCCTGGGGGGAGATAGCCGGCGAGGACAGCATCAACAGATTCCTGCGCGGTGGTGAACTGAGAGGCCGGGATGGAGTGTCCTGAGGCGGTGTGTGCTCTGCGGGGGGCAGAGCTTCCGCCAGGCATTGCAGCCTGCGTGGCGGGGAGAGGCACTTTTCGGGAGACAGCATCTCAACTGTTTGACTGCTGGAACTCTAGCCTCCCAATCCTCCCCAGTAATGCATCGTAATGCTCCCTCTGCTGCCGAAATGTCTCCATACAGGTGCTGCTTCTACAGGTTGGCACCCTGGCCAGTGGCCGAGACCAGAGACCCACGGCCTGTGGCAATATAACATAATTCATGTAAGAAATAAAGTCACACAGTAGTATTCATCAGACGCGGAACAGAAGTCAAAATAAAAATAAATTTCTTTTTTTCCGTCTTACCGCTTTCTTTTTTACTGTCCTGGTGGTAGATCGTTTCGCCCGTGCGGTGTTTTCTTGAAGAAC
Organism: Lepisosteus oculatus; assembly: GCF_040954835.1. Classification (NCBI taxonomy): domain Eukaryota; kingdom Metazoa; phylum Chordata; class Actinopteri; order Semionotiformes; family Lepisosteidae; genus Lepisosteus; species Lepisosteus oculatus. The sequence continues at coordinate 38,180,413 of NC_090696.1, read as the reverse complement.
AGGCTACGAAGAAATAATTATAATTGAATTTAAAATTCAAAACGGCAATAATACCTTGTAATATGCGCTGTAATCGCGTATTTCAGATGAAGTCTGCTGTATTTGCTTACCCTTCGCTCTTTGGAAGCTGGGGCGGCAGAAGCACCCCGTCTCTTCCCGTAAAACGCCTTGGTCTCCATACTGTACTATGGTCGCTGTAGTGCAGGTTCGCAGTTTTTTTTTTGTGATGGGAGCTCACCCAATCCCTTGGTGTCTTTTATGCGTCACACATACTGTATTTCAGCGCCATATATTTCATGGATATTATGGAATATAATGGACGGATATCTTAGTTATCTTTCTAGTTCACAGGTTTGCATGCATAATTTAATTTTGAAAGCCACTGAGACATCAGGTACTACTGTTGTATTTATGAAAAAGAAACAAAACAAAAAAACATACTAACAACTGTGCCATCCTACTCCTTAGTTAATACATTTTATTATTCATAAACAGTTAACATTGTTAGCAAAATATTTTGAATTATATTTAACCCTATTTTTTCTTTAGTTTTGTATTTAACTTATTATATGATAGTCAGACTTAATGTATATTTGAACAATGAAAATATATTTTTACAAGATTTTACATTAAGCACTTAAAATTAATATGGTTAATAACAGTAAACAGTAACATGCTGTAACAAGATCTGTTAAACTACGAAGAAAATGCTTTCAGAGAAAATGTTTCAGGTGTGAAGAACATAGATCAATGCAATTTCAACCAAACCTGTTCCCACACACCCCGCCCCCACTACCATTAGAATATACACAAACATTTTAGCGTTTCATTCTGAGCAGAAGACCCTCACACCTGAAGAGTGCTGGCTGTGACGAATTAAACCGGTTTTACAGGTTTCAATCACAGACCATGTGACATAGGACTCAGTAAACTACAGTAACACCGTATTTGATAACGCTTTAAAAACGCTATAAAATAATGTGACTTGGCACAGAACAAGTCACATCAAGTCAATTTAAACACAAGCTGTCTTTAGCCCTCTAAGCTGGTTCATACAGAAATGTAGAGATCCAGGCTCAGAACACACAGCTTCATTAGCGAATACATATGCAGGACAACTAGAGAAGACGTTTTACAGAGGATGGATTTTTAGAAATATCCCATCAGACATCCCATCATATTCACAACGTGAAATCTAGAAAATAATATTACGTAACCAAAATCCGCAATATGGAAACAGAATCTGTGTAATTGTTGATAGATGATGTACTCGTAACATTTTTTCAAGACGAACTACAACATTTAAAAAATGACTTGTATGTACTTGATATCTCTAATCAATCCACGGGTCCCAGCACAAAATGAAAGTAAAACGCATACCGTTTCGCGCTTCTTATTAGTTGCTCAAAAGTAATTTGACCGTATGAAATGCATAATATAAACCTAGAAACATATACATGAGCAGTACTTAAGCACTGTAGTATCGGTGTTAAGACATACCTCTCAAATACTGTAAATCAAGTTAAAAATATCTCAAGACCAATTCTGGTCGTAATGAAACCATGCAAGGGAGTTTTTATGTCCGTTGCAGTTCTTTTGCAACATGAATATAATTATATCGTTATTAATTTCTTGAGATACGTGATTCCATATTATATTCCCTTTTAATCAAATTCTAAAAGTATGCTTGTTGACTCTGGTATCACGTTAGTTAAAGACTTCGAAGCTTACAATGTTGAGGGAGAAATGGAATACCGGTGTGTATTTTTTTCTTTAAAGTACCGAGACTAGCCATATACCGTATGTTAATGTTAAGATTTCCCTTCAGTGGTAAAATTAGATATGAATATTCAATACTTAAACGGGCACAGTTAAGACATTAAATATACATATACATATTGTATACAGTACAGTTTGCATACGGTAATATGTTTATGTTACGCGATTTAAAAATAAATAAAACTGGAAGGTCCAGCACCACCATTATGTTTATATGGTTGTTTTTGTTGGTTGGTTGTTATTATGGTTATTAATAATACGATCTATAGTTGAAATCTGAGCCTAAATAAAAAGAAAAAGCAAGTGATTAGGTTTATGAGCAATCTAATTACTTATTCGTTTAAAACGCTATATAAAATAAAGTTTATTATTAATTTGCTGGACAGAGCGGTGAACATTATTATGCATAAGACAAAGATAACGATCCTGATCAGTTTAGAAATCTGTGTACGCTGTAAGGTTTTTACTTCTTAAACTTTTAAAATACACGTTTTGAATAGAAAGAAATCCTCTTCCTGGCACAGTGTGTATAGCAGACCAGCATGTCTTTTTTCTCCAATCAGAGGGGTGTCAGATAGTGTCAGCCAATCACCATTCTGCGTTGGGTAGCAACGGGTGACTGTTCTCAGGCGGAAGATGTAAACAGCTTAATGTTCGTGTTAAATAATTTTTTTTAATTCAATTAAACGGGCACAGTTAAGACATTAAATATACATATACATACTGTATACAGTACAGTTTGCATACGGTAATATGTTTATGTTACGCGATTAAAAAATAAATAAATAAAAATGAAAAGTCCAACACCAGCTGGATTCGAACACACAACCTGCCAATTGGTAGTCACACACCTAGACCAGTAGGCTACAAGACAGCTCACATGATCAGGCAGGCGAAACAGCCCTACACAGCCCTGCCGCAGTACACGGATATAATCATACCATTATTAAATTCTTTAGATACGCGATTCCATATTATATTCCCTTTTAATCAAATTCTAAAAGTATGCTTGTTGACTCCGGTATCACGTTAGTTAAAGACTTCGAAGCTTACAATGTTTAGGGAGAAATGGAATGCCGGTGTGTATTTTTCCTTGTGATATTTTAAGCTCTAGTTGAATGATAGGTGTTGCATTTTAAATCATTTTCGTAGCTAGAAATTATGAAACGCCCTGTTAAAAGCAAGGAAGTTTTTATGCCCATTGAAGTAAAACAAAATGCCTGACAAAGTATGGCTTGGACAGATTCCAAGTGCTTGTACAAATGTGCTAAAGAAATTATACTTTGAGTATACAGCTTGTCCAAAGTCATCCATTATTAATACTATTAGTTATATCTTCAGTAAAGGCTTTGATGCATAAATATTTCTGATAAAGGTAGGTTGTGTACTTTTGTCCAACTGAGCAATCTTGCTTTCATAAAATATACCAACATTTTAATGACTGATGATTAACATGGTGTAATACACAGTTCAAAATTAAAGGCTCAAATGCTGTACATGAGAGGTTAAGCTCCCCCTGGCGGTTTTACAAGGCGACGCCGGATAGTTAGTCACGTGACACACGTGAAATGCGTGATACCGCGTGATACCGTGACACGCCCACCGGGGTATGCCGCGAAATACCTCACCCATTTTGAATGGTTGCATCTGTAGCCATTACTGGTGATTTGCTAAAGGAGCTGCAGGTTGGCTGTTTAGCAGTCTCACTGCCTGGAGGTAGGCTGTTCCGTAATCTGTTAGACTTTGACCGAATGCTTCGGTACCGTTTACCAGACCGTAGGAGAGAAAACAGTTCGTGACTGGGATGACTGGGGTCCTTGAGATTGGACCTGGCCTTCTTAAGACATCTAGCTGGGTAGATATCCTGGATGTTTGGTAGCTCACATCCGGTAATGAGCTGCGCTGACTTCATCACCCTCTGCAGTACTTTGTGATCCTGGGCGGAGCAGCTCCCATACCAGGCAGTAATGCAACCAGTCAGGATGCTCTCAATAGTGCACCTGTAGAAGTTGGCCTGGATATCTGATGGCATGTCAAACGTCTTTAGCCTACAGAAAAAGAATAGGCACTGCCATGGTGTTTTGACCACAGTGTTGGTGTGGTAGGTCCAGGTTAAGTCCTCTGAGATAACTGCCAGGAACTTAAACTTAAAACTGCTGACCCAACTGCTGTGTTCAATATTGACAAGAAGTATAATTGTTTGTGCGTTATTAGATTAGGCAGATTGTGTTTGTCTATTATTGTGATAGTTGAAGATCAGACCACATTTTTATGAGTAATTAATGCAGAAATCCAGGTAATTCCAAAGGGTTCACAAACTTTTTCTTGCAACTGTACATGCACTTCCGTCTTAGAAAAACTTTATTCGAGACTGCTGGAGCATTATTCTTGGATGAAGATTATTTCAGGCAAAAGATTTTAAAAAATGATTTGCAATTGCAGGGTAATAAAAGCATAAATCGTCTTGTATTTCTGAAGATCACATTAAGTATTACTGGTTCCCATACATACAGATACTGTATGTTTTGATGGATCTAAAGAACATTCAAAGGGTAGAACAGGGTCAAGCATATACAGATGTAGCCACTCAGAATGCGTAGTATTTCTTCCGAATATGGTAAAAGTCATGCATTATTTTACGTATTATATTACATTTTTTACAATTTTGAGAGACTTCAAAACACTTCAAGTGATGCATAAAAATGTAACAATGCGTGCTGTGATGAAAAAGCTATTGAGCACAAAACATATTTTCTCCTGTCAAAAGAATTCCATACATGTATGTAGTTTATTCTTATATGAGTAAAAATGGAAAATGAAGAGTTTCACAAATTAAAGAGAGGTTGAATGAGTTTGTGTTATTCTGCTTTATATGGACAGATGTTTCATATACATCCGTTAGCTTTTGAATAGTAATACTCACTTACACCTCTCACTGAACTAGCATACACCTGGGATCCACTTTATTTAAACTAAGGTTTCTTAAAAAAGCAACCAGGTAATATATGTTGTTTAAAAATAAGCTGTGAGAATTTTCTCAAATCTCAATATTTAAAATGCCTGTGGTTTGAAGGCTGCTGTTTGTTTGCAAAGTTATTGACATCTGAAACATTGTGTCTCATAAATAGCCATTTTAATAAGAAAGTGAAGGTTCTGAAAACCAGAGAAAACAAATGATCCTGAACATGAAGCTTGGAATTATTATTTATTATTGATATATTAATATTGTTAATAATGATCAGGTATGTTATTATAGTTCTTTTATAGGTATTTTTAATACCACTTTGTTACTCTTGATTATAAATATAATATATAAAATTTCATTTTAAGGCTTGTTGTATAGTCTTAGATTGGCCACTGAGATGAATAAAGTATTTAAAATTGAATTAAACCAGCTGAACTGGTTTTTACACTCCGCTCTTGACAGTTTTCACATTTGGTCATTCATGTTTTAAATGTATTAATATCATTTAACATTAAACTCATTGTGATATATAAAAATAATAAAAAGTCATAATATTTACTATTATATTTATGAAAATAAAAACTTGTGCCCTGAATGGGAATTGAACTCAGTCCTTTCGGGGTGAGAGGCATACACCAAATGCATCATACCAAGGCATTGCTCAAAAACATAGCTGAAACGGAGAGGTCAAATGTTTCCAATGTAATCACAAGAAATTGATCCCAGATGTTTCCCCAAAAAAGTGGAATACGGTATTACTACCAGCTATATAAATATATTTAAATTCTTAAATTGATATCATTGTTAAATTGCAATTCCATATTATATTGTCAGCCTGTCAGCTGGTTTGGTGTTCGTGCTGGGAAATCCCAAATCCATACACAGTGGATAAGTAAACCCCATGTCCTACATTACGTCTTGAGAATTTAATTGTTAACTCAACACAAGTTGTTATGAATTTAATTCATGAGTAATGTATTTACTTCCGAGTCTAGTGTAACACTGGGTAATAACACTGATTAGCGGTTTGGTATAGCCGAACGATATATTGAAATATATTCTCTGTTGTGTATCTCTTTGTGTTTGCATCTCTTCGAGATTATATACCTTGTATATTAATAACCCTCACAGAAAGGTCTGCCGCCTGTATCCAGGCAGACTGGTATATGTGCACAATTTATGTTTAATAAATATATCTCGTGTATTGAATCCATGTGTGTGCGTTGTTAGTTGTTCTGACGATTGATTTTCTAAAAGCCATAACGAACCACCTGGTGAGTACTGCTACAATTAATAATTGTCTCAGTAAAATCACAAAGCCACTACATGTATATCTAAGCTTTTGCGAGTGTTTCTACATTCCTCTTTTGCATTATGTCTGGTCATGACTCACTTTTTCTGTTTGCTCATTTCAAAATAACAACTGCTCTATTTCTTTTTTTTCATAAGCATTTTTGCATTTTTACATCTAAACCATTTATTTACATCTCTAACACTTTAATGTCCTAAATTTCCTTTTTCTTAATTAGATTGAATTTTAGCTTTAGCCTTAAAACGCATATGTTTTCTCTATGTTCTGTTACTTGTCCTACAGAGCTCTTTAGTTGTGAAATTTCCAGAATCTTTACATTAAACTACAGTATATACATTTTAAACTGTTATTACTGATCACTGACATGGCTTAATTCACCTTTTCCTGAACTTCTATGGCAAGTGCTATCTCTGGTGCAATCTTCTGCAGTTGAAATTTCACAGTTTAATCAAACGAAATTAGATTGCTCAAATTTCTACTTACTTATTCTACGTAAACACAAAGTAATTACTCACTGAAAACGTTTTTTTTTTGGTTCATTTTGGAGCCCTTGATTGACATTGATTTGAGATGTCAAAATACATTTATTTTCTATTTGTATTTCTGCTCCAGAAAAAAATACACATTTCCAACATTGCTCTGTTTGTCAAGATGTTAACTCAGGCTCAGATTTAAACTACAAATACACTAATTACTAGCAGTAAATACAGATGTCTTGCTTCCCCTTACCAAAAAAAAAAAATGTCTAAATGTTTTGTAGCTAAGATTCACTCTCTAATCTCTCTACCGCTGCAATTCGGACATGGAATGGTAAAAGACGGTGATAAGTCACACAGCCAGGGGGAAGGGGTAGGGGTCATCTTCCCGTGTCTTTGACAAAAAAGTCAAGACTCAAAGTCATGTGACTGATCTTTCACCCTGGTTCTTTGGTTAGACTCATTGATCACAAACACTGCCATGTTAACTGGGATGTGTAGTTTTAGTTTAGTTTGAATTTTAACTGTACAAATTGTCTGAGTATTTGGACAGAGATTTAAAGAGAGGGACCATCACAAATTTCTGGTGCTGTTGTCTCCGCTTTAAAAGTCCCCTTTTCATGGATGAATTTTCATCTTGAACATTGCCCACCAACTAACATGCAGACACAAACTGAAGATTACAAAGTGTATTTGCAAGAATAGCGATTACAAATATTTAAAACCATATCCTTGCAAGATAAAGATCACATTAATACACTATTATATTGTTACAAATGGGGATACATTACAAACAGATTTTAAGCAAAATTCTTAAAGCAAAATTAGCTGTTTGTCAAAATCAGCTACTTTGCAAACAGAACACGACTGCTCAAAAGGTACCCTTTTCTCTCATGCAAACTCAACAAAGGTTTATTTTTTTATAATTTTGAAACCTGGACTTTATGCTTCAGGGATGCATTCATAGTATAAACAAAACCCTTGCTGGCCGTCATCGCCCAACTTTCCACATAAGCAAACCCCATGAAGTCAGATTCACAGCTATACCTCACAATAGCGTACACATCAATGAACGGCAGTGTGATCCTATACCATATAAATATACTGTACATACAGATGCATCCATTCAAAGAACGCGGCACAGACACGTACCATGGGTAATTGGCTATGGCCTCGCGCATCGTGACGTAAATACCGCAGTACGTGATTGGTTGACCGACAGGGGCACTCGTTGGTCGGTCATAGAAAGATTTAAATGTCTTTACTGTGCCAGTTTTAGTATTGAATATTTATATGGAATTTTACCACTGAAGGGAAATCTTAGCAGCTGAGCATAAAAAGAATAGGAGCATTCTGTAACGCGTGTGAAGGCCATACACGATATTAATTTTGGAACATAAACATACAGTTTATGGCTGGTCTCGGTACTTTAAAGAAAAAATACACACCAGTATTCCATTTCTCTCTAAACATTTTAAGCATCGAAGTATTTAACTAACATGTGAAATAGCATGTAAAAAAGTGGTAGTTTTAAGCTTTTCTGCTAATATAATATGGAATAGCGTATCTAAAGAAATTAATAACAATATAATTATATTTGTGTACTGCAACACAGTAATACACGCTGTACAATGTCTGTTGATTCTGTATGTGTAGGGCTGTTTCACCCCTGATCATGTGACCTTCCCGGTAGCCTGCTGGTCTACGTGCTCGATTAGTAACCCACAGGTTGTGTGTTCAAATCCAGCTGGTGCCGCAACTTTTTTTTTTAACAAACATTTCTTTGAAAAAATAGAGGAAAAAATTCCTCCTCCCTCTCCCAGTAGGATTGGGACCCATTGTGATTCTGGCAGGTGTGGGAACTCTGGTACTAGACTTCTGAGTTTAGGGAAGAATGTTTCTCTAATCCCAGAGTATCTGTCACAGTGCAGTAGGAGGTGCACCTCTGTCTCTATTTCTCCCCGCTGGCAGTGGTAGCACAGTCTCTCTCGCCCTCCCCCCCTCTCTCACCCTCCCCCACTCTCTCTCTCAAGCCTTTCATGTGGTTTTCATCACTCTCTGCGGGAGTGCTGGCTGTGACGAATTAAACCGGTTTCACAGGTATTTTAAAGTGGTCGAGTCTTCAGCAGGAGGGGGGAACAAGCTGCCCTGCCGTGTGGAATGCCACAGAACTATTTGAATATTTGACCAAGATATCCAGACACAGCTGTATGAGCTCCACCAGTAAAACTCAAAGTATTACGCTGGTCCACACTATTTGCAAACGTCATTTTAAATGAAAATACTTTATTTTTTCATCGACAGAAAGTAACACCCACCACAGCATTTCGTTACTCTAACTAACAAGGATGGGACATTAGCTAGCCCATATCATAAAGGAATAACTTTTTTGTTTATTTCTTTAGCACATTTAGTTGAACATTTCCATCGATTGTACAAAAAAACTGTTCAATCCCTAGTTCGTCGGGCATTTTCTTTTACTATAACAGATATAAAAACTCCCTTGCTTTTAACAGAGTGTTTCATAATTTCTAACAACGAAAATTATTTAAACTGCGACACTTTTATCATTCAACAAGAGCTCAAAATATCACAGGGATCCTCAAGAGATCAACAAAGACAACAGAAAAGATATGTGTATAAGATACTGTCCATATGAATCCAAGCTTTTTTATCTACGCTAAGTAGTCTTTAAAATTTCTTTATTACACAGTGAAGTCGAAATTCTGGGATGAGCCTATATTAGTACGCTGGGCAAACTTTCCGAGTTAAAATTCTTCCAGCTCGGGGGTACCTTTAAAGCGGAGACGATGGTACTGAAAATTTTTGGTGTGCCCTCTCTTTAAAGCCCTGGCCAAATATGAAGACTGTACGTACAGTTATAATTTAAACTGAATTAAAAACTACACATCCCAGTTACCATGGTGGTGCTTGTGATCATTGTTTAACCAATGAAACAGGGTGAAAAATCAGTCTCATGACTTTGGGGATGAGTTTCGAAAGCTTAACCTATCAGCAAGACAGCAAAGATATTTTTGCAAGAAAGTTTAGCCTTTGTCACTAATGAAACCACTAAATAAAGACATAAATATAGAAATGGACAATGAATTGACTTTTATATTTCTAAATATCACAACATGTTCAAATCCAAGTCATTTTTAATAACAATGGGTACTATCAAAAAAACTATCACAATGCTTTAGAGAACTTAACGTTTTTTTTTATCAACAATTTGTAAATACGATGTTTACATTGGCGTTTTTTTTCACTTGAGTGTATGGAGGATTGTGAGAGCAGACCCACCCACTTAGGCTGGGCAAATGATTTTTTACATTTTTATTAAGAAATGGAGGCTGTATGTGTTACAATATAAACATTTAGATAGATAGATACTTTTTTTTACATCTACTGTATTGCTTTGAGATGCTACTTTTAAAGGTGATATATAAAATAAAGTTTTTTATTATTGTTATAGAGAAACATGATCAGATTTTCCCTGGTTCAGAAAAAAAGATCTTAAGTATGCTAGTTTGTCACTCTTCACATTCCCTCTTTGCTAAATGGCTTTTCATACTAATCTGATCAATCTAACTGCCTGTTTTCTGTGCTTTCTCTATCCTTTAAAATAAACTATTATTCCACAATGCAGAGTATTACATGGCCAGTATCACAGGCCAGTTCGCAGGTTTGAATGTATAATTTAATTTTGAAAGCCACTGAGACATCAGGTACTACTGTTTTATTTATGAAAAAGAAACAAAACAAAAAGCATACTAACAACTGTGGCATCCTACTCCTTAGGTAATACATTGTATTATTTATAAACAATTAACATTGTTAGCAAAATATTTTGAATATTTTACCCTGTTTTTACTTTGGTTTTGTATTTAACTTATTATATTATAGTCATATTTAATGTATATTTGAACAATGAAAATATATTTTTACAAGATGCGGGGGAAAGTGCAACAACTTATTACAGTGCTAAATATATAGTTATAGTTTATGCTAACGCCTAACTTTGTTAATTAGATGTATTTAAAACAGCGAACTAAGTGTAACATAACATTCAGAAATACAACCGAGAATAGTTTTGTGGTGTTTGTATAGATGAAATGTTTCTAAAATGTATAACGTAACAAAATTAAAGACGATTAAAATCAGTGATCTTTCCACTTGTATGTCATTACAAAAGTACAACAAGTTTCTGTCTTGTCTAAGGATGGTATCAAAAAGTATTCTAAGTGGTGAGAAAGCTGTGCTTAATGATAATTAAGGGACTTCAAAGTAAAAAGAGATGCTTCATATTGCTTGACTAATTTTAAAAACTAAGTTATAAATGCAGACGCTCTCTCGGTGCCGTGCCAGGTCTAAATATCTAAATATCTAAACATATTGTAGAGCATTCGCCCCGGGCAGAGGCTGAAAAGCTCCTGGCTGGGGTGTGCGGTGAGGGGCAGGACAGGAGTGAAAGTGGTCAGGGCGGGGTTTAGGAAGGCCGCTGACCAGTGCGGCTGTCCCACAGTGAAGCGGGCGTACAGTCTGGGGAGGTATCCGTTTTCCTTGTAAATAGTTCCCTGCTTCTGCACCCCTGGGTGTAACTCTCTCTCTCTGTTCTCTCTTTCTCGGGCGCGTGGGTGGTGTGTTGGCTCTCGCTGTTGGCGGGCGGGGGCTGTCTGTCTCTGGTCGGGGGAGCGGGTGGCAGAGTATCATGTATCTGATACAAGTATCTTTTAATACAGTCTTTGTTGTGCTCTTGAGGATCCTTGTGATATTTTGAGCTCTGGTTGAATGATAAGTGTCACAGTTTAAATAATTTTTGTAGTTAAAAATTATGAAACGCTTTGCTAAAAGCAAGGGAGTTTTTATGTCCGTTCCATTAAAAGAAAATGCCTGACAAAGTAGGGCTTGAACAGATTCCAAGTGCTTGTACAAATGTGCTAAAGAAATTAGCAAAAAAAGTCATTCCTTTATCGTATTGGCTAGCTAATGTCCTGTCCTCGTTAGTTTGATCAACGAAATGCTGTGGTGTTTGTCAAAGAAAAAAATAAAAATATTTTTGTTTAAAATGACGATTAGAAATAATGTGGACTAGAGTAATAGTTTGAGTTTACAGCTTGTCCAAAGTCATTCATTATTAACACTATTAGTAATATCTTCAGTAAAGGCTTTGATGCATACAATATTTCTGCATAATTAAAATATTTATGATAAAGGTAGGTTGTGTACTTTTGTCCAACTGAGCAATCTTGCTTTCATAAAATATACCAACTTTTTAATGACTGATGATTAACATGCTGTAATACACAGTTTAAATTTAAAAGCTCAAATGCTGTACATGAGAGGTTAAGCTTTATTGGCTCCTCCTGGTGGTTTTACAAGGTGATATCGGATACTTTCCGGCATGACGTCAAATGACGCGATACATGGCGTGATACCGCGTTTTGATGCGACACGCCCACCGCAGTATACTGAGAAATACCCCATCCGTTTTGAATGGCTGAATCTGTACAGTATGATACCATATGGTTCTAAAAGTATGTGTGAAATATTTTTCATAATCAATATTTAAAGTTTCATTGACACAAAATATAGATTTTCTTCATGAGAGAGAGAGATCACTTTATTGGTCATATACAATATCTTGTATTAGGAATTTGTCTTTTTGCATACCCCAACTTGCTCTCCATGAGACACACAGACAAGGAGAGAAGCTTGGGGTCAAAGTGCGGGGTCAGCCATTTATATGGCACCCCTGGAGCAGTTGGGGTTAAGGGCCTTTTTCAGGGGCCTCACAGAGTAGGATTTCTCTGTGTAAACCTGAAAGTGGCACATCATGTTCACAACAAGCTATAATAAGCTAATCTTAACTATTTTAAGAAATCTGACTGTAAAAAATATAGCCAAAAGGATTGCTCTGACCTGGATTTGAACTTGTCTTGTCACAACATCAAAGTGTTTCAAAAATATCTACAAATGATATTTTAAAATGCCAAAGTTGTAATGGCATACAATAATGGAGAGTGTTCTTATTACATGTTCTTCAAAAAGGTTACATATATATATAACATATAGGTTTTTATTAAGTATATACAATTTATATAGTTAGAACAAGCACATCAAAAAATAACCACTGCACGTTGCTGAGTTAAAGACCTTGATGCATAAAATGTTAATGAAGATGGTGGAATATTGTGTGTATTTTGTATTTTTTATATTAAACTCCCACTACAGTTTATTGTATATACATTAGGTATATATTACCTGTACATATGAGACTGTATGGCTTCAAAGCCACTACAGTATGGTATGTGTAAAAACAATATTTTTCACAATCGAAATTTAAAGGTAAATTATCCTAATTACTCACTGCTGAAATTTGCATTAAGGCACAATATAGATTATCTCAATGCAGATGTGAGCCTGAAAAAAGCACATTGGCTCACAATAAATGACAGTAGAATAATACATTATTTTTTCATATATCAAACCTAGTAATGATGTTTTTGTAAAATAGCCCTACTTTCTTTTTTAATTAATGTAATATTAACTTAATATTTAAAATAGTGTAATGCACAGTTTAAAACTAATAAAAGTCTAAACCAGGATTTAAAACCAGTCATTTTCTGGCAACAACCCAAATGCTTCCACAAGCCACATTAAGCTTTCACTGTTCCACCTGGTGATTTTACAAATAAGTGCAGTCCAGCAACTGCATATTTTAAAAAATGCACAATGCCCCGCCACACATGCGCTGCAATGTGCTGCATTATCCTGCATTTCTGCATTCTGAATGGCTGGATCTGTATGTGTACACCAGACGTTGGTTGTATACAATCTTTTTTCAGTGTGATATTGTTTTCCTGTGGAGTAGATAATAGTGGTAAAACCTTTTGTTCTCAGATTCTTCAGCCGCCTTATATTCCCTTCAATCCTATTAATCTATTTTCAAGGGAGGTTTTGTTTTATTTTTACCATTACTTAGTAATATACAGTATTTTGGTTAATCATCTATGGATACCATACAGATACAGCCATTCAAAATGGGTGGGATATTTCGCGGTATATCCCGGTGGGCGTGTCGCATCAAAACGTAGTATCACGTGGTTTATCGTATTTCTTTGACAAACAGGACATTAGCTAGCCAATACGATAAAGGAATGATAAAGGAATGTCTTTTTTCTGCTAATTTCTTTAGCACATTTGTACAAGCACTTGGAATCTGTCCAAGCCCTACTTTGTCAGGCATTTTCTTTTACTGCAAAGGACATAAATACACCCTTGCTTTTAACAGAGCGTTTCATAATTTCATAATTGATTTTTCATAAAATCAATGCTTTCTTTTCCGTATACCAGATATTATGGAACCACTTCAGAAGGGTTTCAGCCAGACAGATTCCAGGAATTGGTACTTTAAAGAAAAAATACACACCGGTATTCCATTTCTCCCTAAGCATTTTAAGCATCGAAGTCTTTAACTAACATGTGAAATAGTGAGTAAAAAAGTGGTAGTTTTAAGCTTTTCTGCTAATATAATATGGAAAGATTAATCATTTTATTTTTTAAATACATTTTAGAAAAGTGTAATCTATACTAAAAAGCTGTACACCACCTGCTATAAAGATACATATTGTAATACTTTCGGGCTCGGATAGGACGGACACAAGAACTCAGACTTGTGGAGTTAAATCTCAACAAAACAACAACAAATCTCAATATCTTGTACGAATTATTCGTAATACAAACCAAATATAGCCTGCAAACTCTCTCAAATTCCTCCAATTATCATAATCCCTCCCCTTATACAAAACCAAACCCACCTCCCATCCCAGTTTATCCTCTTTATCATAAACAAAATCCACCTCAATTTTCAACATTAAGCATTACAAAAAATATACCTCAACACTCTATACTCAACAACGATAATTCACAAACAGCCAGAACATGTAACTCCACATTCCCAAATAGACCTCATTTCCATAACCCCGCCCCTTATGCAAAACCAACATCCCTCCCCTGTTCTCTCTCTCCGCTGGCATTTGTTTTTATTTTTAAATAAATTTAAGCAAAGTCATGTATTTTAAATATCTTAAGACTTCTATATTGATGTCTTTATTAAATGGTTTCATTAGTGACAAAGGATAAACTTTCTTGGAAAAATGTCTTTTATGTAAACCATGTTTGCTATTAATTAATTTAGGGCTAGAATATGTTCATTGTCTTCCAATGAAAGAAGGGTTCCTTTCGCCGTAGTCGGGTTGTCATTAGAAGCTTGCCACGCCCGGACTGTTACACCAACACATTAGCATGTTAAAGCGATTTCATTGATGAGCCTAGCTTTCTTAACTAGTAAGTACTGTACTTACTGGGTGGTTTTGGAGGGGGGGAGGTGTCTTTCGCTGGAAAACTCACCCCCTTCTACTTTGAAAATACCTGTGAAACCGGTTTAATTCGTCACAGCCAGCACTCCTGCAGAGAGGGGGGTTGTACTTGCAGTGCATCGGTATAGATGGGAAAGCCAGAGCCGACCGATACGCCGCCCACGTGTTATGCTCTTCGTTAATGTCTAAGCCAGAACACATCATTATATCTCATTTTGTATTTTTATAAAAAAAATCGTTTGCCCAGCTTAACACTATTGTTGTTATTGTTTTTATCCTGTAAAGCGCTTTGAGGAGCCACCTTTAAAGGCGCCATATACAATAAAGTTCATTATTATTATTATTGTTAATTTGCTGGACAGAGAGGTGATCATTATTACGCAGAAGACAAAGATAGCGATTTACATTGCATTGTGCATTGTGCTGCTTTAATACAGTTTTAAATAATTAAAAGTCTAAACAGTATCAGCTTTATTTATGGGTTTTAAATAAAGGCGATTTAAACGCGATTTAAATCAATATAAATTTATTTTAAATTAATATAAATTGTAACGCATAGGTGATTATTCATCGTTATTAAAATGACTTAAATTCGATCATGTTGTGATATTTAGAAATATAAATTTCTTTGGTGCGGGGTGCGGAACCAAGGAACTATTTTCATGGAAAACGGGCGTTTTCAAGTGCTTATACAATCGATGGAAATGTTCAAATAAATGTGCAATATGATATTTCTTTATCATATTGGCTAGCTAATGTCCTCTCTTTGCTAGTTAGTGGCTGTGTTTCTACATTGGGTAGCAACGGGTGACTGTGTTCTCAGGCGGAAGATGTAAACAGCTTAATTTTCGTGTTAAATTATTTTTTTTAATTAAAATTAATTCTATACAGCAATCGCATATTTAGGTAATGTTTCATAAAACTTTCATGCTTAAAATGTTTAGGGAGAAATGGAAGACTGGTGTGTATTTTTTCTTTAAACTACCAAGACCAGCCATACACAGTACAGTTTACATACAGTAATGTTTATGTTCCTAAATTAATATCGTTTATGACCTTCAGATGCGTTATGCTCCTCTTCTTTTTATGCTCAGCTACTAAAATTTCCCTTTAGTGGTAAAATTTCATATAAATATTCAATACTAAGCGGATTAAATTGTGCACAGTAAAGAGATTAAATGAATTAATCTTTTCACTACCGACCAATGCACCACAAGTGCCCCTGTCGGTCATTTTGGCCAGCCAATCACTTAACGCGGTGCCCTCTCTACAGATGCAGCCATTCAAAATGCGCGGGCGATACCGCATTATTTTCCGGTACGCTGTACGCAGTCTACCGCAAGTTACCGGTAAATACCGCTAGTTACCGTGAATTCTCCTATAATACGCCAAGCAAAATAATAGTACCCGGAATTTCCGCAAGGTGGAGCTAATAACGCTCAACCTCTCATGTTTGAGCTGTGGCCATCAGTCTTTAACGAAGATATTACTAATAGTATTAATAATGAATGAACTTGGACAAGCTGTAAGTGTAAACTCAAAGTATTGCCCTGGTCAACATTCTTTTTTTCATTGACCGTCTTTGTAAAAGTAACACCACAGCATTTCGCAATCACGCATTTGTTTCCAATCATGCAAAGTACAGTAATTTTTGAGAATCGATTCACCATGCCTTTCACATGCTCATAAAAGAGATTGATTTAGGAACATAAACATATTACCGTATGAAAACTGTACTGTATACAGTATGTATATGTATATTTAATGTCTTAACTGTGCCCGTTTAAGTATTGAATATGCATATCTGAAGGGAAATCTTTGTAGTTGAGCATAAAAAGAATAGGAGCATACTGCAACGTGTGTGAAGGCCATAAACTATATTAATTTTGGAACATAAACATACAGTATATGGCTGGTCTCGGTACTTTAAAGAAAACATACACGAAACATGGTTTCATTATGACCAGAATCGGTCTTGAGATATTTTTAACTTGATTTACAGTATTTGAGAGGTATGTTTTAACACTGATACTACAGTGCGTAAATACTGGTCATGTATATGTTTCTAGGTTTATATTATGCATTTCATACGGTCAAATTACTTTTGAGCAACTAATAAGAAGCGCGAAACGGTATGCCCAGGGCATTTTAGTTTCATTTTGTGCTGGGACTCTGCTTTTAACAATGTCGCCGTGGATTGATTAGAGTTATCAAGTACATATAAGTCATTTTTTAAATGTTTTAGTTCGTCTTGTAAAAATGTTACGAGTACATCATCTATCAACAATTACAGAGGTTCTGTTTCCAAATTGCGGATTTTGGTTACGTAATATTATTTTCTAGATTTCACTTTGTGAATATATGATTTGGGCAAACAGAGCCGCAAAGAAGTACATTATGGGTTGTTGTTTTTTTTGCAGTTTTATCTAGAACAAGCGATGCTTAAACCTTTGTCTGATTCTTGTGAAACTATCCACACGACAGTTACAGTACCTAGGAGTTGACTTCAGTGATGTCACTGATGGGATGTTTCTAAAAATCCATCCTCTGTAAAACGTCTTCTCTAGTTGTCCTGCATATGTATTCGCTAATGAAGCTGTGTGTTCTGAGCCTGGATCTCTACATTTCTGTATGAACCAGCTTAGAGGGCTAAAGACAGCTTGTGTTTAAATTGAGTGTAAGGTAATTTATGCTTCTAAAGTCATGGTCAGCATTTATTATTGTACTGTGCTGTATACTTGTTCTGTGCCTACTCACATTATTTTATAGCGTTTTTATTATTTTTTTAGCGTTGTCAAATCTGGTGGCGCTGTGTGTTAGTTTCCTGACTCCCATGTCACATGGTCTGTGATTGAATCCCATGGAACTATGACTTTATTTTTTAACAAACATTTCTTTGAAAAAATGAAACGTTTCCCTTGGTCAGAGATTAAATAAAACCTCACTCGCACCAAACAAATTTATATTTCTAAATATCACAACATGATCGAATTTAAGTATTTTTAATAACAATGAATAGTCACCTATGCGTTACAAAATAAACATTTATATTGATTTGAATCGCGTTTTGATTTAAATCGTAAACGCGGGTTTAAATATATGTGTTTAAAGGCGATATACTGTATAAAAGCGCTGATTCTTATGGAGTGTGTTCCGCCGGGGATTCAAAAAATTTTTTTTTTTAAATCGCGTATCTAAGGAAAATTGCAGTATAACTTTGTTCATGCACAAACAGTGGCATGTTACATTATAATTTGGGTGTCTCCTCTTGCCAGAAAGCTCTAAATTGCATTTTGAGTGCGGTTTTTGACTTTTTCTAAATTGCAACCCATAAATAATGCTGATAAAGCTTAGACTAACTGATTCTAAACTGTATTACAACAGCACATTGGACAATGCAACGTAAATTGCAAAAATGCACTTGGAATCTGTCCAAGCCCTCCTTCGAAAATTATTTAAACTGCAACACTGATCATTCATCTCTAAATAAACGTTATTTTATATAGCGTTTTAAGCGAATAGGTAATTAGATTGCTCATAAACCTAATCGCTTTTTCTACATAAACACAGCGTGATTGCTCTCTGAAAATGCTTTACCTTTATATTTAGGCTCAGATTTCAACTATAGATCGTATTATTATAAACTTTCTTGGAAAAATGTATTTTATGTAAACCATGTTTGCTATTAATTAATTTAGGGCTAAAATACGTTCATTGTCTTCCAATCGAGTCGAGTTGACATTGGAAGCTTGCCACTCCCGGACTGTGAAACCAACGCATTAGTTAAAGTGATTCCATTGAGGAGCCCAGCTACCAGTTAACACTGTACTTCCTACTTTGAAAATATCTGTGAAACCGGTTTAATTCGTCACAGCCAGCACTCCGGCAGAGAGGGGGTTGTACTCGTAAAGTAGAAGCAGGCGAGATTTCCAGCGAAAGACACCTCCCCCCCTAAAAAAAAACCCAGTAAGCAGTAATGCTTTATGTTGAAAATTGAGGTGGATTTTGAGGATGATAAAGAGGATAAACTGGGATGGGAGGAGGGTTTGGTTTTGCATAAGGGGCGGGATTATGATAATTGGAGGAATTTGCGAGAGTATAATGGTTTGATATATTTGATTTTGTATTGTGGTCGTTATCTATGTTTTTGGTTGGTATTATGTTTATATGGTTGTTTTTGTTGGTTGGTTGTTATTATGGTTATTAATAATACGATCTATAGTTGAAATCTGAGCCTAAATAAAAAGAAAAAGCAAGTGATTAGGTTTATGAGCAATCTAATTACTTATTCGTTTAAAACGCTATATAAAATAAAGTTTATTATTAATTTGCTAGACAGAGCAGTGAACATTATTATGCATAAGACAAAGATAACGAAATCTGTGTACGCTGTAAGGTTTTTACTTCTTAAACTTTTAAAATACACGTTTCGAATAGAAAGAAATCCTCTTCCTGGTACAGTACTATATGTATAGCAAACCAGCAAATCCCACTTCAGTACCCAAGATCCAATAAAGCATTTGTGTTACTGTATTAAATACATGTTTGGATACATCAATCAAATGTATTGATTCATAACTTTTGGGAATGGTGGAAAGTTTGTACAGTGTGTGCACAATTAGAGAGCTGTTTATCCTCTACTTTTACATGTAATATTGTTTAAACCAGTCATTATGCTTATTACAAGATATATCACATGACCATTCATTGAGATATCCATTATGCTGGATTGTGGTATACCCTGTTATATTTTTAAATAAACACCTGTTCCAATACTGGAAATCAACTTTATTACCAAATTTGAAAGAATATACATCTTTTGCAATATACAAATGCAGAAACTACATTTTTTTAACAAATCCGTAAAAAAGTTTCAGTCACACTGTTTTGGCATATTACAATAACTTACTTTATGAGAGTAAAAGGTGGAATTAATTATATCTGGTTTGACTCTGGTAACTATTTGATCTATGATAAAACAGTTGTATGCAGTTAAGAAATTTTTACAGTCATCAAAGATATCCACCAGTGTAAAAAATACTACACTTTCGTGTTGTTATTGAACTTGCATAATCCTTTCTTCTATGACCTTATCTACAATATAATACAATATGATACACAGATTAAGGTACTCTAGATTCTGAACACAATCCATCTACGTGTTTTTCATTTAGTTTCTAAGATTGGTTCAGACAACAATGTCTCTTCCAAAGTCTGCTTAAAATTACCTCATCCCTTTTGTGCTTCCCAACATACTTGAGAAAATATAAACATTCCCTTTGTGCTTATGCCTGTATTTTAGGTTCTGTATTCAACAGCTATCAGCTGTTGCTACAAAAATTATATTTAACTCTTAACGATAATTTTGACAGCATTTCTTTCCAAATGTAGAAATATGTCTATCACATAATTTCTTAATGTACTCCTAGCCTCAAAATAAACTGCAAATTTCCTAGATACCAGACATACAGAAATACAGATGCAGCCATTCAAAATGCGCAGTAAAAACCCGCGGTACAGTAACCTACCCGCAGGGCACCGGAGGGCACCGCGGTAAGTGATTGGCTGGCCAAAATGACCGACAGGGGCACTCGTGGTGCATTGGTTGGTAGTGAAAAGATTTAATCATTTAATGTTTTTACTGTGCACATTTTAATCCGCTTAGTTTTGAATATTTATATGGAATTTTACCACTAAAGGGAAATTTTAGTAGCTGAGCATAAAAAGAAGAGGACCATAACGCATCTGAAGGTCATAATCTATATTAATTTAGGAACATAAACATTACTGTATGTACATAAACTGTACTGTGGATGGCTGGTCTTGATAGTTTAAAGAAAAAATACACACCAGTCTTCCATTTCTCCCTAAACATTTTAAGCATGAAAGTTTTATGAAACGGTACCCAAATATGTGATTGCTGTATAGAATGAATTTTAAGTTTTAAAAATTATTTAACACGAAAATTAAGCTGTTTACATCTTCCGCCTGAGAACAGTAACCCGTTGCTACCAAACGCAGAAACACAGCCACTAACTAGCAAAGAGAGGACATTAGCTAGCCAATATGATAAAGAAATAAATGATTATTTTGTTTATTTCTTTTGCACATTTATTTGAACATTTCCATCGATTGTACAAGCACTTGGAAACTGTCCAATCCCTAGTTCATCAGGCATTTTACCGGTCTGGCGCCGGTCTGTGTCTTCTAGGATATAATGCCAGCGAACTCTTGTTTTTATGTCCACTATAACCGACAATCTCCTTTGCTTTTAACCGAGCGTTTAATAATTTCCTAAAATGAAAATGTTTTACTTTATTTCCCTCACGGAATCAATAAAAGTATCTATCATCTGTCTAAACTATGGGACAGAATTCTTGGGTGTCCCCATACCAGAGATTATGGTAGGGCTTCAGAGATGGTGATTGGCTGACACCATCTGACACCCCTCTGATTGGAGAAAAAAACTCCAATGTATTGTTTGAAAACTTCAAATTTTAAACCATGATATGACTGTATTAATAATAATAAAATTTTGTGTTCTTAAACCTATTTTTGATACTGAACAAATAAATACATCCTAAGGATAGATTTTTATGTTTTCATTGTTATAATTATTGTTATAATATTTATAAGAAATAAACAAGCATGACATTAAAGCCTATGATTTTGGGTAATGATGACACACTTTCTATAACAAACAATATGAAAATAGAATTTTTTTTGTATATGGGGTGGCATGGGGGCACAAAGGTTAGCATTGCTGTCTCATGTTGCAGAAGGTATGGGTTAAATTCCTAATGTGTTATCTACATGGAGTTTGTATGTTCTCCCTGTATTTGTATGAGTTTCCCCTGGGTGCTCTGGTTTCCTCCCACAGACAAAAGACATACGGGAGGGTTAATTGGCTTGTGGGAAAATTGGTCCTGGTGTGAACATGTGTATGTTTGTGTCTGTGTATGCACATCAATGGACTGGTGTCCTGCCCAGGGTGTGTAGTGTCTTTTCCCCAATCCATGTCAGATTTGGCTCCAGCTTTCCCCATGACCTTTTACCTTATAAAAAAGTTAAACAATGGATAGATGTATAATATTTCTGTGCCCAACACAATTTGCTTTCTCCTAAGCAAATAAAACTAAAATAAAAGTATTACTTATGTAATATTTCTGTAGTAAACATTTTCATTCTGAGGACACCGTTGTTGCATAGAGCATTTTAAATTACAAAATGTTGTATGGGAATCTCTGATGCAGAAGCATATTGTGATTACTAAAAAAGGCTTCAGATATTGTTCAGAAAACAATTGAATTATTATTGCTTTATTCCTGTCATTCACTAGAAGAATTAATTGCAACAAATAATATCAAATATAGTCATTTTGATCCTCATTGCACTTGAGAGCTCTAAAGGATACAAAATAACAAAGAAAAAAATATTCTCAAAATCTACACAACTGAAAAACAAGCCAAATTGTCTTCTGAATAAATCACATACTATTTCCTCTGTATTAGTATTATAGAGGAAAAATAATTGGTCTCAAATGTTTTCTATCAATAAAAATGTGTTTTGGTGCCCACACAGAATTTTATAAAAAAGTAAAACTGTTGTGGGCCTTTGTGAATAACATTCAATAGGTGAAGCAGCTTTAATCAACATAATAGTTTTCTATCAAGTTTGTTTATGTTGTCTCAACAACAGCAAGTTGTTTTTCCAGTCATTTCCCCATGAAAATACTTTTTTTTTGTCATTTAAAAGACACTTATTGGCAAACTTCAGTTTGTACATTTCCTTTGTACAAAAAAAAAACATTGGCCTAGTTCTTGTATTTTGGCTTGGGTTACAGTTTATTCCATAATAATACTATGTGTATATTGTATAGAGATTTTAATCTAAAACCACAATATTGTAAGCATAGCATATTAAAGTTTTTTGCTGACCATCAAGCATACATACTATTGAAGCAAGATTTTCTTAGCCAATTAACAAATGTATATAGTTTATTAAAACCAAATGATATTGAGCAATGTGTTTGTGTTGTTTAATTAGAACTCTTAGATACATATTGCTATAAACCCAAATGTCTGGTGACTATAAATTCCAAGCAAGAGCTGACTTTGCATTGGACAATCAGAGGCTGCCTGGTTTAATTTCTGTGATATTAAGCTAACATACTAGCACATGTGGGACTCACCTAATCATTTTAGAGGTTGTCTTTGATGGACAGAACAAGCACAAATTGTCCCTATAATCCTCTATTCTGAGACTTACAGGCACTACATGATATTAAGTTAGAAATGTCATTTTTTATTGTTGGAATCCATTTGAGTGATAGTGTGATATTTGAATCAGACCTCTTTCTGTTGCTTCATTCCTCAAGAGAATGGGGCAATTTAAAACATCACAATTAATCGGTAAAATCAATTGAGTGCCCACTTGAAATTTTAGTCATGACCTTGGTAAGCCTTTAGAATTGCACAAGGCAAAATAATTAATGTCCTATGTTTCCTTTGTTATTAATATTCCAGAAGGTATTTCTCAGGATAAAACTAAACTTATCGTTCAAACAGAATGTCATCTGAGCTCCGGGATTGCAACCACTTCCTTCTGTATTCTGAATGTCTGAAAACCCCAGGGTGTATATGCTTTTTTGCTTTGTATAAAACAGTTCTATCCTGAAGATAGTGTTTATAGTACAAAACAAACCATGTGTTGATTTATGTATTTTGTCTTATGTGCTGTCTAGTTTAATTATGTCAATATAGAAAACAGCCACTACTCTTATTACTGATGTTTCTTCTACTGTTGCTACTTCTGTTGCTACTATTATTATTATTAATTAATATATAATTAATTAAATATAATTAGTATTATAAATTATTATTTATAGCACAATTAATTAATTTGTTTATATGAACATGACACTAATACGGCTAATATGACTGATAACATGAGGAGGAATTGATGTGTGAAAGTTTTGTGAAAATGAAACTTTGAAAGGATTAAACTTTGCCAAAGACATGTTGATGTTTAGTATTATTTTGGCCTAAAATTCTGCAACTGATATAGCTAGTGACTCTGTCCAACAGTGCAAAGTTGCAATAGATATTTGTTCCATTTCAATTACTGATAAAAAGGCAACAGTGTAGAAATAAAGAATTTCGACATACAGTGAGAAAAACATAAAAACACACTTGGTTATCTTAAATATGACAGCATCATTAACCCCTTCTTGGCTGATGTCTACAGATGTCAGATGCTAAGCAAGAATGGGGGTAAGTACAGGAATAAGAAACCTCTAAGATAAACCAGGTTGCTTTGATGAGAATTCCCAATAAAAACCCAGTATGGTGATTGGGGATATAGTACTATAAAAGGAGCTTCTGATTGAGAAGTCAAACCAAAGTTGTGACTAGTCATTAAGGTTCAGATGGAACTGTTAATGAGACAAAAGATTTTAAGCAATGTGTTTTGGCTACTTTGGGCTTGCACAATTGGATCTCCCTCATTTATTAAATTGGTGAAGCAATTTTTAATGATTCCACCTCAAGAATTTAAGATATGATTGTATTATTTTATTTAGGATTGTTTTATTGAACATTGAACACACTGAATGACTACAACAAACCAGGTTAACTTTATGGAACTATCTCTAAGGAAATAGTTAAGAAATAAAAGAAAAAGAGAAGTTGAGTCCTACCTTTCAGGTCAATGCTTAATATGGTAGTTACCTGCAGCTGAAGATTATCTACTGGTGACCACACGTCTAAGTGGAATTAAAACCAGAAAGTCATAAAGTAACTGCATGTACCACTCTCTACCTCAGTCACAGATTCACAAGTGCAGTCATTTTTTTTTACTGAATAAACAATATTTGCATCCCAAGACTCTTGTTTTCAATCCTACACATTGCATATCAGAACATTTTCCAAGAGCCTCTGGATTGTATTCCATAGTAATTTTATTTTTCTCCACCTGATCTGCAGTGTAGTGGTGCACACAATGTCTGTCTCATGTCATGAAGGGGGGTGATGCATTTAAGTGGTAGATGAAATAGGTCTCCTCTTTTAAGATCTTTTGAAATGGAATCTCTATACAAATGTGATCAATCATCAATGCAAATGCAATCAAATACTGTTATTATTAGATTTCTTTAGGTACAGAAGTTTTTATATAATTTTCCAGCCTTGTACACAAACCTTCATTATTCAACACATAACACAATGTAAAACAAACCAACACAAATGTTTGAATTGCCCATATGAAAATTAGATGTAATATAAGTATAATATAATATACGGATATAGGACATTTTCCAGTTTGACTGAAACATAAGCTTTGTGATACTCTGCATCAGGGCCTGCATGTTGTACAAGACCAGACTGCCCGACTACCTGATATTGATATATTTGTCTGCACTGTTCAATACTTAGTTTGTGTTTTTCATACTATGTCAAAGCATCTTGTTATAATTATGGAGAACTCTATATTTATGAACCAGCAACTTAGTAAAAAGTGTCATTTTGAAAAGACTATTTGTGCTCTATTGCCCTACAGTTATTAACGTTCTCAGGTAATCACAATGCATTGCTTATGCACTGAGTTATGAGGGGATAAGCCAATTCAATGCAACATCATTTGTAATCATGAAAACACTAAATTAATGAAAATGGATGAAAATATTATGGAACTGAAACAAATGAAAAGAATTGAAGTTGAATGGGCTGTCACATTCTAAAGGTTAGAGCACTGAAATTAAACTCAGCCACTTTTATCCTCCTGAGCTTTTTTTGTTCTCCAAATTCCATTAACTTTAGGAAAAACAAATGAATTTGAGAAGCATGAATGTGCTGTTCAAGCAAATGTGATACACTTTACAGCAGCATAATTGCGTAATACTTTTTATGTTTTATAGCATTTAATTTATTATTTATTTCTACAGGAAAAAGGTCAACAATCAAAGGTTAAAGCAATTTAAAAGCAATTTTCACATACAATTGCTTCTTGGTACACACTTCTGGGTTTTAAAGTTATTCTATTATAATTATTTTATTGTTTCATAAAATATACTTTAAAGTATTCCTGTCAATACTTGTTGTCTGATTAGAAACTTTTCAAAGGTCTTGAGCCAGAATTTTGCTTTTGGTGTAAAAAGTAAAATTTCAATTTTTAATTCCTTCAATTTGATCCTAGTATTTATTGTGGTATCCTTTCTCCCACAACCAAACCAAAGTCATTTTCCAAATTTAAAATACAGTTCTTCACTGATCTTGATTCCTCAGGTGACAAACTTTGAAATGTCATCACGAGTTTGTTCATGTCTGATTTAGTGTCTTTTAAACATGACACTGGTACCATTGGAATCTCCGTGGACTAATACAGAAAGTACATGTTTCTTTTTTATTCCTTCTGAGCCATTCCTAAAACCATAGACATAAATGTCAAATTAACATTCTAATTTATGATTTCATGCAGCCAAATACTTATAAAATATAATTGTTTAAGACAATACACATCACGTTATTTATACTTAAATACAGTATAAAAAGTATTAAAAGGAGCTTGTATGAACATAACCCCAACTTGCACACATATTTTGAAATAAGTAATTTAATGTTTTTGGCATCGGTATTGAGTAAGTGATTATTGATGGCTGTGGTACACTCACAGTTGATTATGCTTAGGTGATGAGGTAATGTAACCTGTCAATCCTAGAGAAAATAAAATAACCGAAAAAAAAAAAACAATATGCTAGGCAATAACCCCTTTTTATCATCATTTTTTAGAGTAACACATTAGGTCGACTCAACAGCAGTTGGGGAAAGTCCATCTTTGTTGTGGTTTTGTGTAGACCTGCCTTAAGATACAAATAATATTTATTGCATCCAATAGACCAATCAATCAGAAGATCTACAAGAATCTCAGAAGAATAGTTTGTGCAGATGTTTCCAGGATCTAAAGAACTCCACTTGATTGCTGATTGATGATTGATGCCAGTTTAACTGCACTAAGGTACACTGTTTATGTCTTGGAACCTCAGTTGTCTTTCCTGCAGGCTCATCTTAAGGTGACACCATTACAGAAGAACAGCATAGTCTTTATGCTGCTCAAGGCACTAAGATGTAACAACAATTTTTTTGTGAGATGAGGATGTAACAGTTACAGTATACTGTGGATGCTCAGCAAAGATGAGCCCCATCAACATTTTGTGGATTGCTGTGGGATGTTTTATGGCATCTAGAACTCAGATTGAAATAAGCAGGATTATGCTTATCCAGGCTGTGCAAAAGGAATGTGATAGAAATCCACAAGACAATCTATGCAACAATTTCTATGTATAAGATGAATAGCTTGCAATACTTCCAGTTGTGGCCTTCACCACTGCTAGCCTGTACACTAACAGTAGGCCCCCTGTTAATCAATTTATTTATGTCATGTCTGTTCAATAAAATACCAGTGCTCCTTTCATCTGATATTTTATTACAGTGTATCCCTTATTATTCTGTGAATGTGTTGCAGTTATAAGGAATAATTTCTTTTGACACTCCATATATATTACATTGTTGATTAATCTTTTTCTTGTACTTCCTCTCATTATTCTCATAGTAGAATAAAGTAAAATGTACAACTATGAAAAAGTACCCATGATTTTTATTTATATATGAAATAAAGCAGGCTCAAAGTGTGTTCCTACCCTTGATGAATAACTTAAAAATTGTTTATGGACAATCAAAAATGCAAGTGCACATTCAATATGTTTTTGCATAAATAGAAACATGAAATGTTTTTAAATAAGACAATGATCAGTGTTGGATGAAACAAAACAAATCTGTCAATATAAGTTTATATGTTTGTAAATGCTTAAAGTTTAATTTTATTCTCACTCTGTAATTATGCTGAAAATAAATGGTTTAAATGTCATCTGGCAGATTTACACAGTCTCAAAAAGATTATAGAATCTTCTGGAAGTCATTTTAATTGCAACTGAGTATTAAACAAGGCAGAACACAGAAGCAAATGATAAGTAGCACTACACAATCTCAGATGAATTCATAGAAGCTTCTGGAAGTAATTTTAATATCCCCTGAGAATTAAAGGAGGCAGAATATGGAATCAAAGTGTTCAGTATCACTTCAACATAGAAAAGCCTACAGATGTAGCCATTCAAAATGCGCGGTAAAATCCCATACCGCGGGAAAACATCTACAGCCTACTGCCATACGTGATTGGCTGACCAAAATGACCAACAAGTGGCACTTGTTGTGCATTAGTTGTTACTGAAATGATTGCTTTTCTTTACTGTGCATGTTTAAATCCTCTTTATATGGAATATTAATATGGAATCTTACAACTAAAGAGAAATTTTGGTAGCTGAACATACAAATAGGAGGAGCATAACATCTCTGAAGTTCATAAACGATATTAATTTAGGAATATAAATGCATTATACAAGCTGTATATGGCTGGTATCGGTAGTTTAAATAAAAGATACAGAACAGTATTTCACTTTCTTCATAAACATTTTAAGCATCAAAGTCTTTCACTGAATTACTTACTGTGGTAATTTTGGGAAAGGTTTTACGTTTACGTGCTCTATCCGACTATATTAAGTTTATATACTTCATAAAAAGTTATAATGTTTTAACATTTTCTATGAATACTTGCGCTCATTTTCGCAGTAAAAAAACAAATACTTTTTAAAATCCGATTAATAGGGAATAAAGTATGGAATTGCGTATCTAGAAAAATTAATAACGATATTTAAGTATTTAATTATATTTATATAGCTCAAAGTAGTATCGTATTCCATTCTTTGTAAACATCTGCATCAACGTCTTTGACTCATTCACTCGTGATTATGTTGGAAACCTGTTCAACCTGTTTCATCACTCTCTCCAAATGACAGTGTGGTATAGTGGATTAAGCTCTTGCCTCTCAACTGGGAGGGCAGTGTTCAAATCCCATTCAAAGCATGTGTTTTTCTTGCAAGTGAATGTTATGTACAATATATTGACATTTTATTTTTATATATGACAACGTCTTCAATAAATATAAAAATACAACAATTTATTTTCAAGAATTTGCAATTACAAACATTTTGCAAGATCATAGTAATATACTGTGATACAGTCACATTTCTTATAATTGTACAGTACATATCAAATATTAATATTAATGTGAAAAATAATGTAATAACAAATCAACCTTCAGACCATCTCCAAGATATTCTGAAAGAGCTTGGGAGGGATTGCTCAGTCCCCACCAAGACATTATCATCTCACACCAGGGGAAAGCAAAAATGCTGGTAGTGCTAGTGGTAATTTATTTCACTCTCCATCACTCTGCCCAACCCCCCACCACTCCACACCACACCCTGGACAGACAAAGGTGATTACAAACTCATTTAAAAGGGTGCGGGGTGTCAAAACACACTCTGCTTAACAGAGTTGTTTGTTAGAGCAAGGTGACTTTCTGCTCAAATAAATATAGCTATAGTACAGATTGTATATTCTTCAACCAAAATTAGCCATTTGTCAAAATCATCAACATTTGCACGCAATGCACGACTTCTCAAAAGGTAACTTTTGTCTCTCCTGCAAACTCAACAAAGGTTTAATTTTTATCATTCTGAAACTTGTACAATATGCCTCAGGGACTCGCGCAGTTCCCGTATTGCGTGGTTCGCGCAGGAAAATCAAAATGGCCCTCCACTTGGTTTCGCCTCCCACTGTTCCAAAGCCCTAAGGTTTCAAAGTATGTGTAAAAAATATTTCTTAATCAATTTATGAATCCAATCTATTTTTATTCATCCATCTATGTAAAATAAATATAGGCAAAAGGATCTCTCTAAATTCCAAGCTGAAAAGACAAGACTCAACATGTCTCTCTGTAACTCTTCAGTTTACAATTCATCCATGGTCAATTTCTATTATTTTGCATTTAAATTGGAACGTTTTTACAAATATTAAAGGTGATACACAACATGTCTGCTCTATAAATCTTCAGTTCATAGAATAATTCCCACAGAGCCACACAACATAGTCATAACATACTATAGTAAACAACAGTGGCTAGGTCACAGAGTAACACATCTGTCTTCACTGTTATGGTATGGTTTCAACATATTGATCACCTGTTCTCTGGTTACTAGCAATTGTAAAAATAACACCTCTTCCCTCCTTTGTTTAACTTAAAGAATTCTGCGAAAAAATCCTTATCACAAATTAATCACAAAACCATCACTTATAATAATTCATCCAGATACACACACTCACACCAGAGCCAAAAAACAAGCTATAATGGACTATTTTTATGTATTCGGCTATGTAAGAAACAAACCGAAAGTAATTATCTGATCTGGCTTTGAACCACCTGGGTGCAGTGCTCTAGCTGAAGTCCATTGCCCTAGACCACTATAAAGACAATAAAAGTAAAAAAAAAAAACGCATCAATGTCAACGCATGCTTCAAAAATGTCCACTTGTGATATTTTAGCTGCTTAGTTACATGATTCCATATTAATATAACTATCAAGTGATATTAAATCAGTACAATATTTATTTTTTTAGTTGTGTTCTTACTACATATTATTATAAAAGGATAAAACATTATAACTTCTTATGAAGTACAGCATATAAGGCTTATAATATTAGAACAAGCACGTTAAAACCACGACCCACAGTAAGTTACCAAGTTAAAATACTAAAATATTTATGCATAATTAAAATATTTATGAAGAAGGTGGAAGGCTGTGTACTTTTGAGCAATCTTGTTTTTATAAAATATACCTACTTGTAATATGCTGTAATACAAAGTTTAAAATTATTAAATAATATACAATGGAAATTCTGTAATTGGAAAAAGAAGTATTATGCAGTAGCTTTCGGTACATGCACTGCCATTTACCACAACATCCCTCAAGGACATTGAATGGCTGAATCTGTATATAAGTTCGTAGGCAACCAGTTTGGACTATGATGCCTATGTAGCGGCGAGGCTTATTAATAAGAAAGAATTAAGTGTTCCGAGCTTTCCCAAATGAGGCCCCATCTTTGTTCATCTCTGTGGTGCAGCCACAGAGAAACTATTCATGCAGGCTGATTTAAGGTTTCTTTTGATAAGGGACAGCTCCCAAAGGGGGATGCATTTAGTTAAGCCTGGCTATCATGATCAATGGTCATCCATTGGCGCCTATCTGTCTAGGGAGTGCCAGTTGGACATCTGGACTGCATTCGTAAGTGTCAGGAGTAAGTGACTCATATCTCACCTTGATCAACCAATCAGGGACTGGTAGGGCCGAGTAACCCACGTGGGATTCTGATGCCCATGGAACTTTCAGCCAATCAACGAGCTGAAGTTCCTCCAGGTAAAAACAGGCAACACAGAGAGCCTGAGACTATTCCTGAGAGAATTCTGTGGACTTTTCTAAAGGGAATTCAAAGGAGAATTCCAGGGCAGGACGGCCCAGGAGCAAAAGGCTCCCAAGGGCAGGACATTCTTGCAGCGCGCCTCCTGACCACCCTGAGACTCAGCCCGGACAACCACGGAACGGCCAGTGTGTCCGAGTGCCAGAACTTTCCTTTGTTCTAAGAGTCTAGAGCGGAGGTTGCCAGAGAGTAACCAGAGGATCCACCCGAGGTTAGCACCAGCAGCAGGCCTCGTGAACAAGTCAGAACTGTGGACAGCTGAATCACTATTCAGAATTAGTTCTTCATCAGGAACGAACCGATCCTCTTCCTGACTTGCTGGAACCCATAGTCAGCTTTTCTCCTGTGCGCAAACTTTGCTAGTTAAAGCAAACACTAACTAGCCGGTCAGTGAGCATCAGCAGCGCACCATTGCAAACTGCACAGCACAGCCTGGCACCAAGCCAGACAGCGCGGATTGGACAGCAACAGCCTGCAACTGTTTCTTTGAGTCCGCAGGAGATCTGAATCCCCAGATATTGGATGAGTATTCAACTTCAATACATTACTGCTCGAGAATTCAATTGTTATCCCAACCAGTTGATATCAATTTAATTCCTCAGAGTTATGTACTTGTTTTGAGTATCTAATGTAGAAGTTGTAACCAAGTTCAGTTACGAAACGGTCTAAATGAATGATATACTGAACGTATGTCCTCTTGATATATGTAACTCTTTGTAACTGACTGAATATGTACCTTTTGTATTCTGATAACCTTCTCGATAAGATCTGTTAGGTTTATATGCATATTGTATGTATTAATAAATGTATCCTCGTGAATGAGTACCTATGTGTGTGTGCGTTGTTTGAGTTATATCGCATGGTTGGATTCTAAAGCCATCAAAAGAATCAATTTTGTGATTTACTGCTACAATTAATAATTGTCCCAGTAAATGCCCAAACACTACAGAACTGGTGCCTTCAGAGAGCACACTACACCTATCACCAAGGTGTTCAAGGCATGTGGGAGGATTGCTGTTTTACCAGAAAGTAATTACAAAATGGTTTTGAAGGATAACCCACTCCAAAGTTAGCAATTGTGAATTCTTAAAAAAAAAACCCTGTTATGATGATAAAATGTCTCCAAAACTAATTTTAATTGGACGTCTGCAACAGAAAAGATTGGAAATGGTCCCATTTAACTGTATTTCTTTTAATCTCATTAATGGTTCCATTCAGTCAATGTTATTGATTAGCAATCACAATCTCAAGACCTCAATCTAAGAGAACATTTGTAGTATAAACACAAATATGAAAGAGTAAAAGGAGGAATATTCAAAAATCCCAACTGATAAATGTTTCACCATATTAAAAGGCTACAGAACATTTCTTATACAGTACTTGTTATCAAATAAAGAATAAATGAAACACTGATTGCTGTGATGCAAATAATTATTGACAATATATATTTAATTATTCAATTGCACAAAATATGCAAGTATTTTCGACAGACAGTAACTATGCGCATGCATTTTTTTTTGCTAAAGCCAACTTCAGTTACATTATTTTAATGTTTTGCATAAATTTGCCCCTGTGATATTTCAGAAAATAATCTCTGAACTGCTGTGTTACATAGATAAAGACAAGAATCAATGTCTGGTTGCAAGAAGAACACACAGCACTTTGGTCTTTATTCTTTTAGTAGCAGTCATGCATTGTCAGAAGATACTAAGTCCTACTTTATGTCCTGAGCTAAATGAGCTGTGAACTTAGTAGCAAAGAGCAGAAATGTAGTTCTTTCTCCTAGAGTGCACTCCTTCTCACCCTGCAACACAGAGTAAGGCCATCAGTCTGCATTACTGCTTTCGGACCAATGTGCTGGTCAATCTCACAATCTCCTCTACCCTCATTTTTGAACAAGGCCCCAAGGTGCTTTAACTCCTTTACTTGGGCAGCTGTACCCCCCTCACCTGGACAGATACTGAAATGTAAGTTCAGAATCAAAATAAAAATTGAATCAAATAAAATTAACTTTATTATATAAGATTTGCCTGTGATTAAATTCTTACATTTGTAATTACATGTCTGATTATATGTCAGCAGTGTTTAAAAGTAGTTTATTTTAGGATTTACTTCTCAAACTACAATAGATATACTGTGAATTAATGTATGTGCATTTGCACAGTATGTATATGTACCGAACTACACACACATCGTTTTGTGCTACATTCATGGTCATTTAATGGTCATTAAAGTGGGTATATTTGTTGTGAGACCTTATCTCTTATATAAATAAACCATCCAGGAGGATATTGATAAATAGAAGAAATACTGTATTTGCTTATTTATAACATACAAACCTTGCAAGAAGAGTAATGCAGTTACTCCTTCAGATTAATCACCGGGTTATGCAATAAGAAATATGTAATGGGAAAATTATTTGACCACAACTAATACCAAAAAAAGAAATGAATTACCACAACTGTCTATAACACTGTATAAATATGTAATGTGTCACGATATTAGTTCCCCCTCCTTAAGGGTGCTCCAGCCCTATCACTCAAGACTTTTTTCTCTGCACCTGTTCCCTATTCCCAGCCCACCTTAAAAGCCAGGCACTGACGCTCATCCGGGCTCTGCTCTGATTTCCGTATCGTGCGAGTCCGGGACCAGGAAGCGCCTGGTCCCGTTAAGGTTTTAATCTCTGCTCCCGTTCCTGTTCCCTGTCCGCCGGTTCTGACCCGGCCTCTGGTTTTAATTCCTTGTTTTGATGGATCTTCTGGTTTTGGACTTTCTCGTGTGTTTTTGGATATTCCCTAGGACTACTCTTTTGGATTGTTCGCCTCGGCCACACCTCCCCCATGCACCAGCGCACCTTGGACACGCCCCCCTGTCTTCTGCCCCGTATTCCTGCATGATGTTTCCCTAGTGTTTCCCCACTCAGTCGGACTGTGTCGTCCGCATAGGGTCCGGAAAGAACTGTTCGTTACAGAATGCAGAGCCAACACCTGGACCCCGCGGACAGCATCCTGGCAGCCTGGATTCCATCAGTTTTTTTTCTCCCCTTTTTTTTTTCTTAGGGCATCGGAGCCGCCCTGAAAAGGAGGGGCATACTGTCACGATATTAGTTCCCCCTCCTTAAGGGTGCTCCAGCCCTATCACTCAAGACTTTATTCTCTGCACCTGTTCCCTATTCCCAGCCCACCTTAAAAGCCAGGCGCTGACGCTCATCCGGGCTCTGCTCTGATTTCCGTATCGTGCGAGTCCGGGACCTGGAAGCGCTTGGTCCCGTTCCTGTTCCCTGTCCGCCGGTTCCGACCAGGCCTCTGGTTTTAATTCCTTGTTTTGATGGATCTTCTGGTTTTGGACTTTCTCGTGTGTTTTTGGATATTCCCTAGGACTACTCTTTTGGATTGTTCGCCTCGGCCACACCTCCCCCGTGCACCAGCGCACCTTGGACACGCCCCCCTGTCTTCTGCCCCGTATTCCTGCATGATGTTTCCCTAGTGTTTCCCCACTCAGTCGGACTGTGTCGTCCGCATAGGGTCCGGAAAGAACTGTTCGTTACATAATGTTTTAGAAGTACTACTAGTAAACTTTTTATTCAAATAGATAATACAAAAAGTTATATCAAACAAGGAATTTTTAATTTAATCAATGTACAAATTATTTCATGGTACTCTCAGTGTTCTTTTTTATTAATGTAACATATGGAATAGGTCATATATACAAAGCAGTATTAATAAGCAATTCTGTTATTACCATTGTCAATGAAAACAATCATCATCTTGCATCTTACTATTACAATGGATGCTTTATTAGCCGTTGCCTTTCCTCTCTTTCTCATACCTGAAGAATGTTCCTTTACTATTACAATCTGTAATCAATATTTTGCTGGATCATGTTTGATGCAAACAAACCCACACAAAATTATAATTCTATTATTAAACAAATAAGTGATTAAATACTGGAACTGAAAAAGGTGTACCACAGCCAAAAATGCATGGAGCACAATTAAAAACTTCTAGAATTCTAGTCACTGATTAAATTAAATTTTGCAATGGCTTACATGCAATTCGTGAAAACAGTATTAATACGGATACAGCCATTCAAAACAAGCAGACAATAGCGCATTATAATGCAGTGCGCTTGTCACAGTGTAACACAAATTACAGTATAATAACGTATGGTACCGCAAGTAAAATAATAGTATCCGGAATTTCCGCAAGGTGGAGCTAATAAAGCTCAACCTCTCATATTTGAGCTGTTGCCATCAAAGTCCTTACCGAAGATATTAATAATAGTATTAATAATGAATGACCTTGGACAAGCTGTAAACTCAAAGTATTTCCCTGGTCCACATTCTTTGTAACCGTCTTTGTAAATGAAAATATTTTATTTTGAATTGACCGTCTTTGTAAAAGTAACACCACGGCATTTCGGTGATCCAGTCATGCGTTTGTTTCCAATCATGCAAAGTACAGTAATTTTTGAGAATCTCTGATTCACCATGCCTTTTACATGCTCATAAAAGATATTGACAGTAGGAACATAAACATATTACTGTATGCATACTGTATACAGTATGTATATGTATATTTAATGTCTTTACTGTGCCCATTTTAGTATTGAATATTTAGATGGAATTTTACCACTGACGGGAAATCTTAGTAGCTGAGCATAAAAGAATAGGAGCATAATGCGTGTGAAGGCCATAAACTATATTAATTTTGGAACATAAACATACAGTATTACAGTACAGCATGTAAACTGTATATGGCTGGTCTAGGTACTTTAAAGAAAAAATACACAATACAGCGTAGTTAAAAGCTGCCTTTATATTCTTCTTCGTCCCCACCTGCCAGCCAGGTCTCCCAGACAAGAGGGGGAGACACAGCATCACCAGACCGCCAACAGTGCGAGTCTGAGAGAGAGAGAGGGAGAGGTGGAGAGACGGGGAGAGAGGGAGAGAGAAAGCCCGCTTCCTCTAGGGATTAAAAAAAAAAACATGGAATTGCGTATCTAAAGAAATAACAGTATAACTATATTTATGCACAAACAGTAGCATGTTACATTATTAATTGCATTTTGAGTGCGGTTTTTGACTTTTTTTTCATTACAACCCATAAATAAAGCTGATACTTTAATTATTTTAAACTGTATTACAGAAGCACAATGCACAATGCAACGTAAATCACTACCTTTGTCTTCTGCGTAATAATGTTCCCCTTTCTGTCCAGCAAATTAACAATAGTAATAATAATGAACTTTATTGTATATAATGCCTTTAAAGTTGGCTTCTGAAAGCACCTTACGGGATAAAAACAACAGAGCTGTTAAACCAGTTTTTATCTATGTTTCGGCGCAGCAAGCCGGCTGTCGAGTGGTATTAAATGCCACGTTTTTGTATAGATAACTTTGCTAAAATGTATTTAGAAAGAAAAATGATTATAATTGGCACGTCTGCAACACGTCTCCAACAAAGCAAGCTCTCATAATGAGAATAAACAGCCATCTGAGGACAGTAAATTAAGTGCATGTATTATATAAAAACCTATGTAATCTATCTACTTCCTTTTCTTAGGAAGGACTAATAGGTTCTAGTACAAACTTACAATATTCAGAACTGGTAATAGTTAGAAATCCCATTTTATGATAAGGGACTCTGGTCGTTATCCTAAACGGAAAGCAACTCAGTTTATACTACAGTATATTTCGCTTTGCTT
Source organism: Lepisosteus oculatus (assembly GCF_040954835.1). Classification (NCBI taxonomy): domain Eukaryota; kingdom Metazoa; phylum Chordata; class Actinopteri; order Semionotiformes; family Lepisosteidae; genus Lepisosteus; species Lepisosteus oculatus. The sequence continues at coordinate 38,143,372 of NC_090696.1, read as the reverse complement.
GGTAAAATTGGTATGGTCACTTATTCTCAATATTTATAGATATCCATCAATACCACATCAATCAACGCTATTACCAGTTCAGGGAAAGATATTCTGCTTGCAATATGCATGAAGGTGTGGCTTTTAACAGCAATTGTAACAGCTCTTATCCGTTACTAAAGGGTGGAATATTCCATTGTAACAAGAAAAGGAAGTAGATAGATTACATAGGTTTTTATATAATACATGCACTTAATTTACTATCCTCAGATGGCTGTTTATTCTCATTATGAGAGCTTGCTTTGTTGGAGGCGTGTTGCAGGCGTGCCAATTTCCAGTTTCTCCTCATTCTCAGAACTCAGATTTTCATCTATGACACACCTGATGGATTCCCTCCCAAAGCAATGAGGGCACAGTTAACATGCATGCTGCAGCCATCCCCTGCTGTCTTCTGAAATTATATCCCCATAACCAACATTAACTGCATTAGAACAGACGTGATCATGAGGGTCATAAACATTCCACCTCCATACAGAGAAAACATCTAAACAGGGATGAGGATGGGAGAAAAGGGGGAAAGTAATTCTTTGGCCATGTTGGGAAGCAAACCATTCCCTGAATGAAGCAGAGTGGTGAAATATGACATTGTCTCACATCAGTACATAATTTGGCAAGTCAGTTCATCAACTGTCTCTCATCAACAGTTTCAAGACTATTGTGCAGAACTAATAGTCTTTAGAAAACTAAAAGAAGATCTGTGTTGTAGGGCCCAATGGCAAGGATGTGGATAGTGGCACCATCATCCAATATTGTGGTATACATGGTTGTATTCACCCCAGTTCTACCACTACACATTTGGACCCCTCTTCCTTTTCTAACTACTTGTTCTTGCACCATTTTTCAGCAACACAAACTCACAGATAACCTAATATATATGATTGGTGGATGTACAATTTTGGCTGTTAAGCTGAAGTTTAAGCTAAAGTTGTCCACACATGGGCTGCTTTGAACTGTGAACTAATGAATTCATTTTGTTCCATTTTGTTTCACAAGTCTTACACTATTGATTAGTATTAATTGGAGAGATTTACATTCATTTCTTTGCAAGAATGTGCTTGACACTTGCATTTTGTGTGAACTTGACAGATAATATAATGTTTCAAAAATCATAGTACTGTTGTGGTGTTTGCATTAACTGTTTTTGAAAACATTTAAAAAATGTTAATAACTTATTATTAATAAAATTAATAACTTTAACTGTGTTCTAGCACCAGAGATTACATATTTTATCTATATCATATTTATACATGTAATACCATGTTCAAAATATATTCAAATGTGAGCTAAGATTTCAGTGAGGCAGAAATTGTATTGTGATGATAGAAAGTCTTGCATTTCATACCAATGCACTTACTCAAACATATCTGTGTTGTGTTGGCAACTGTATGAATACTATAGAAAGGACAGCCTTAAATTTTATTGGATTTTATGACTTAAATCAAAATACTGATAACATGTCACAGCTGTATCTTTAATCCAAGTAATGTCCAATCACATTTTGAGAGCTGTGGTATACAACACAAAAATTTTGTAATTGCACCTTTTTCCCCTTTTCATCGTAATCAACTCAGAAAGGTATATGTAAGATAATTAGGTACATAAAGAGATATATGAGGCTGTTAAACCAGATATATATATTAAAAAATATTCTCCATTATCTTTATAATTCATTAAAATCTAAAATCATTTAATTGAGTTCTAACCTTTATAAAGCTTTTATCAACAGTGCATCTCTCCTGATTCTGAGGCAAATAGTTTCTATAGTGTCTATTTTTAATGTTTATTCACTAAAGTTGACAGATCATGAAACATATCAATATACTGACTGGATATTGCTTGGAACTTGTTGGTTGAAATGTGTTTGCTGTCTATTCTGACAGATTGTGTTGCCAGTTGGTTGCTAAAGCATTGACAATAGGTTGCTATGGGTGTTACATGGGGCAATCTATGCAGGGTATGGTGAAGGGGATAAAAGTTGCCAGCAGATTGCCTCATGTAACAAGGCATTAACACTACTTGTCATTTATTCAGCCTTCTACACAATGTGTGGTAGTTTCCTGTCAATCTGACAAGACAAAAAGTCTAACACTAATCATTCTTACATACAGCACCCACAAATAACGGGACAGCACAGTTAAAAATGTTATTATTGCTCATTTATTACTATATCATTCATTGTTTTCCTAGCAGGGACTACATATACTGTAATTTCTGTGGCTAATTTAAATATACAATGTACACATTGGGTATGTGCAATATATTACTAACACAAAAAACAAAAAAGATGTTTTTACAGATAAATTCAAAAGAGACATCTGTTTGAAAAAAAAAATTGTGACCTATTAAAACAGCGGTGGAAATCAAATCATTTATTTTGGTAAAGGGAATAATTATAAAGCACTGATGTACAGATGCAGCCATTCAAAATGCATGGTAAAAATAATTAGCTACAGTAGCAAAGAATGAAAATTTTGGATTTTAGTTTAAGAGTATAGCCTAAACTGAGACAATATCTCAAAAACATTAAAAACAATTAGAAACAATCTGTAACTATTGACAAAAAGGTCATTATCAACTAAAATAGAATTGTAATGTATAATTAAAAAAAACATCATGCAAAATGTCTGTTAAAAACCTTCTTATAAAACCAGAATATCATTAATTATCCTTTTTTTACTTTTTTCATTCTCTTAATTTTATCCCCAACATCAAGCACTGTCCTGTTCCCTGTAGAAACCAAAAGAGTTGGTTTTGCTTTTTTAATAACTTATCTGTCAAATAGATTTTTCATAATATTTCATAACTGCCTTTAAAGTCAAACATCCATGTAACCATTAAAGGTTTTTTTCTTACTTTTATTATCCATTCCTCATGCCACCAGGGTACAACTGAATCCAATCTATTTATCCACTGAATCTATCCATTAGGCAGAATCTATTTCCATGTTTTAGAGATGTTTTAAATGCAGCTAGTATTACTGTTCCACACAGAATGTAATTAACCATATCTACATTTGATTGAACTAACATATTACTAAAAATAATAGAACACAAACTCTCAAACTTTTCCCCTTTTACTTTAATACATCACTATTGTGAATCCACAATATTGTGAACAGATATATATCTATACTGAAATGATTCCCATTCTATTCATAAGAAAATTATCATTCTTAATGGTTGAATTTCCACATATATTTTATTACTTCTGCCTTCAAATGTACTGAAACTTCAAACAGTACATCAATACATTAAAGAATATTGATCTTAATACAAATTCTGTTTTCCCTCCTCTAGTTTACTCATTACAGTATATTATTTTGTCCTTTTAGTTCTTACAACACCCTTTCACTTTTACCAATAAAAGTATTAGCCCACAACAGAATTATCATTATAATGGAGTTGCACTTCAATAACATTACATTCTTAATAAGTATTCATATTAACAACTCCATAGTTTACAGTATTCCTTATAAAATAATACACCCACTTTCAACACCTTTTTGTTTGTGAAATACATCATAGGCCTTATATTTGTTATTTTCAGTTTAACCAATCTACAAATTCTTAAATTCTTGATCATTTGCAATCAGTCTCTTGCATTTCCCTGCAATAATAAAACATCCATTTGAATCACACTTGGATTAAATAGATTAAAGGATTTTAATCCAATTTTTAAGCATCTTAAATAATAGTTTTCATTTTCTTTTCATTATCTTATTGTTTGAACAGTAAAGTTTATTAATTCAGTAATAAATGCAAAAAAACTTTACTAGCAGTGATTTGGATTTAATTAAACTTTGGGAGTTTGGTCCCAGAAATCCTTCTTCCACCAAGTGGATATTTCCACCAAGAGCAAACCAAAATGATAAACAAAACAAACATTTCCAGTTTGCCACTCATGGGTTCCAAAAAACGATTCCTCCTATATCCCTTTCTCTGGGTGTGGTCCCTACTGCCTTAGAGACTGCATCTATCACTCTTATACTAAGAAAGTATAGTAAATCCATAAAATCCATAAGAAACATGGATTGGATTCTGACATGGATTGTTTTGTTTTTGCACTTGTTTAAGTCATTTCAGTCTGGCTTCCATTCAAATCATAGCACGGAGACATCTCATCAGGGTTGTGAATGATTTACTTATTGCCTCTGACTCAGGCACTATACAGTAAGTATCCTTAAGCTCGTTGATCTTAGTACTGCTTTTGATGCAGTAAATCATTCTGTGTTGTTAAATCACTTGCAAACATTCTAGTCTATCTGTGCTACTGTCTTTAACTAGTTTTGCTCTTATCTGACTGGCGGCTGCAATTTGGCTCCCTTGGTTATCATACAGATGCAGCCATTCAAAGTGCGCGGTACAGACACGTACCGGAGGTAATTGGCTACGGCGTCTTGCATCGTGACGCGCGATGACGCAAAATACCGCGGTGCGTGATTGGTTGACCGACAGGGGCACTCGTGGTCCGTTGGTCTGTCGTAGAAAGACTTACTGTAATAGTCTTTACTGTGCCCGTTGTAGATATTGAATTTTACCACTGAAGGGAAATCTTAGTAGCTGAGCATAAAAAGAATAAGAGCATACTGTAACGCGTGTGAAGGCCATAAACAATATTAATTTTGGAACATAAACATACAGTATATAGCTGGTCTTGGTACTTTAAAGAAAAAAATACACACCAGTATTCCATTTCTCCCTAAACATTGTAAGCTTCGAAGTCTTTAACTAACGTGATACCAGAGTCAACAAGCATACTTTTAGGATTTGATTAAAAGGGAATATAATATGGAATCGCGTATCTAAAGAATTTAATAACGGTATGATTATATCCGTGTACTAGGACAGGGCTGTGTAGGGCTGTTTCGCCTGCCTGTTCATGCGAGCTGTCTTGTAGCCTACTGGTCTAGGTGCGTGACTACCAACTGACAGGTTGTGTGTTTGAATCCAGCTGGCGCTGGACTTTTATTTTAACAAACATTTCTTCGAAAAAATAGGTAAGCGATATTATGGACAATCAATTGACTTTTATATTTCAAAAAATCGCAACATGATCGATATTTGCGATATTTTGAACATATCTTCCCTTCTGACAGCGGTTCCTGCTTCTATTGTGTGTGTGTGTGCAACAGAGTAAATTTTTATAGAGAAATGGAGGCTGGACAGTATGCGTTACAATATAAACATTTATATTGATTTAAATCGTGTTCTGATTTAAATCGCAAACGCGTGTTTAATTATGTGTTTTTTAATCATAATCAGGCTAATGCATTTCTACATTTTCTGTATGAACCAGCTTAGAGGTTCATACAGAAAGACAGCTTGTGTTTAAATTGAGTGTAAGGTAATTTATGCTTCTAAAGTCATGGTCAGCATTTATTATTGTACTGTGCTGTAAACTTTTTCTGTGCCTAGTCACATTATTTTATAGCGTTTTTATTGCGTTATTAAATCTCCCATTATTTAAACTGCGACACTGATCATTCATCTCTAAATAAACTTTATTTTATATAGCATTTTAAGCGAATAGGTTATTAGATTGCTCATAAACCTAATCGCTTTTTCTACATAAACACAGCGTGATTGCTCTCTGAAAATGCTTTTCCTTTATTTTTAAAGTAGGCTCAGATTTCAACTATAGATCGTATTATTATAAACTTTCTTGGAAAAATGTATTTTATGTAAACCATGTTTGCTATTAATTCATTTAGGGCTAAAATACGTTCATTGTCTTCTAATCGAGTCGAGTTGACATTGGAAGCCTGCCACACCCGGACTGTTAAACCAACGCATTAGCACGTCAAAGCCCATTGAGCCAGTATTGGCTTTAGTATTCCCCCCTTCTCCCCTCAATTCAATTCAATTCAAGGTGTTTTATTTGCATGACAGATGGATACAAGCAGTGTTGGGTATGTATATTGTAACGCTTACGGCAGACAGGCACTGTGTAAGAGCCGACGCACCAGAGCAGCGCACCGAGGGAGCGTCTGCATTTATAACTTAGTTTTTAAAATTAGTCAAGCAATATGAAGCATCTCCTTTTACTTAGTGCCTGAGCATACTGCAACGAGTGTGAAGTCCATAAACGATATTAATTTTGGAACTTAAACATACAGTATATGGCTGGTCTTGGTAATTTAAAGAAAACATACACACCAGTATTCCATTTCTCACTAAACATTTTAAGCATCGAAGTCTTTAACTAACGAGATACCGGAGTCAACAAGCATACTTTTAGAATTTGATTAAAAGGGAATATAATATGGAATCGCGTATCTCAAGAATTTAAAGACCAGACAATCGCAAACTCGTTTTCAATAAAAAGCTAGCAAGACAGGTTTCAATTCACATTAGCTGGCGAGCCTTGTTAAAAAAAACAATGATAATGTAACATGTCACTGTTTGTTCATGAACAAAGTTATACTGAGATTTCCTTAGATACCCGATTAAAAAATAAATAAAAATTTGAATCTCCTGCGGAACACATTCCATAAGAATCAGCGGTTCTACAACATATATCTACAAAAATGTAGAAATGCATTAGCCTGATTATGATTAAAAAACACATAATTAAACACGCGTTTGTGATTTAAATCAGAATACGATTTAAATCAATATAATACCGTTATTAAATTCTTTAGATACGCGATTCCATATTATATTCCCTTTTAATCAGATTCTAAAAGTATGCTTGTTGACTCCGGTATCACGTTAGTTAAAGACTTCGAAGCTTACAATGTTTAGGGAGAAATGGAATACCGGTGTGTATTTTTTCCTTTAAAGTGCCGATTCCTGGAATCTGACTGGCTGACACCCCTCTGAAGTGGTTCCATAAAATCTGGTATACGGAAAAGAAAGCGTTGATAAATACAAGTGTCTTTTAATACACTCTTTGCTGTGCTCTTGAGGATCCTTGTGATATTTTAAGTTCTAGTTGAATGATAGGTGTCGCATTTTAAATCATTTTCATAGTTAGAAATTATGAAACACCCTGTTAAAAGCAAGGAAGTTTTTATGCCCGTTAATGTAAAACAAAATGCCTGACAAAGTATGGCTTGGACAGATTCCAAGTGCTTGTACAAATATGCTAAAGAAATTATACTTTGAGTATACAGCTTGTCCAAAGTCATCCATTATTAATACTATTAGTAATATCTTCAGTAAAAGCTTTGATGCATAAATATTTCTGATAAAGGTAGGTTGTGTACTTTTGTACAACTGAGCAATCTTGCTTTCATAAAATATACCAACGTTTTAATGACTGATGATTAACATGCTGTAATACACAGTTCAAAATTAAAGGCTCAAATGCTGTACATGAGAGGTTAAGCTCCCCCTGGCGGTTTTACAAGGTGACGCCGGATAGTTAGTCACGTGACACACGTGAACTGCGTGATACCCCGGTGGGCGTGTCGCGGTATGCCATGAAATACCTCACCCATTTTGAATGGCTGCATCTGTGAATCCCTATGGCCCCAATCAATCACGGTGTGCCACAGGGTATAGTCTCCGGCCCTTTGCTTTATATTATTTATACGCTATCTCTTGGCCAAATTATACGCAAACATGGTCTTCAGTTTCACTGTTATTCAGATGATACTCAGATTTATGTTAAAACTTTTTCTCCTTCTGGTATTCCCCCTCAGTCACTTGTCTCATATTTGCATGACATAAAACTTTGGTTGACATCAAATTGCCTGAAGCTAAATAGTGAAAAAATAGTAATTTTGTGGGTAGCAAATCTCAAATGGAGACATTGAATTAATCTTATGGGTTTCACAGTAATGGATTATGGCTCAACATGAATGTGTCAGCCACAGTCAGGAATCTGAGAGCTACACTTGATTGTCTCCCTTCTTCTGAGCCACATGTGAAAAGTTTAACATCTTTGTTTCACCTTAGAAATATTGCCTACTGGACAGACTGAGAAACCTGACTTCCAATAAGGCCAAAAATAAGGAGCTATAGTTTGGGAACAAAATACTACTTTTATTGGTGCAAACTGGCAAAACTGTCACAAATGGAACACAAACAAATGTGTGGGGCTTCATTGTTAGGGCTGTTTTTTAAGGGTCTAACTTAATGGAGCTAATTCCCAACTGGCTAGAATTTGATCTTGTCTCGTGAAACTAACAGTAAAGACTTTTGTCAACATATCTACTAAAGTTATATAGCTGAGTAATCTGTGTTAAATAGTGCCCTGGTGCTCACTGAATCTTCATTTCCTCAGTATCACAAAGCAAAAACCGTGATCTCACAAAAAGTTGTGAAATGCAGTAGAGTTCATATTTTTTTAATAAATCACATAAAGTAATATTCACAAATACACTCAAGCAATAGCATAGGGTTTTAATCCCAGTACAGTGTGTGTGAAATATATTTTTCATGGTCAAAATCTAAAGTAAAATTGTTTCCTAATTACTTGTTGCTGAAATCAGCATTAAACCAAAATATTTTTAAAATATCCAGCTGAGTAATTTCATTTTGTAGAACAGCCCTACTTTTTAAATATTAATTTAATATTTAACATACTGTAATATACAGTTTAAACTTAATAAAAGTCAAAACAGTATACACATTTTATTATTGGAAAAGGTGTGTCCCTACGGGGCTGAGCATTTTCCAGAATTCAAAACCAGACATTCCGGGTCGCAGCCCAAATATTTCCATGTTAAGCATTCACTGCAGAGTTTTACAGAGTAGTGCAGTCCTAGCAATTGAATATTTGAAAAAGAACGCATTGGGACATGGTATGTATGCTGCACTAAGGAGCATTATTCATCATTAATTTTGAATGGCCGGATCTGTATATGAGTTTTTGGTTGAGAATAGGTTCTGAAAAGAATTATTATGATTTATGGCAGAGAGCTCTTCAAAGTCGTACTCTGTTTAGTAAATGAGGTCATTACTTTCAAAAAATATACTTTTTAAGGTTGACTCATAATTATTACTAAGCAATATTTTAACTGTCAGCGTCAATGCCACTTTGATTTGATTGTCCAGTATACAAGAGTTTCTATGTAGAGAAGCTTCAACCTCATAAAACCACTAAAAACTTCTCAGCTCATTCTTTGTAATTTCAGATAGTACACCACTGGGCATACACTTGTGTTGAACTTTCAGTGATTTTCCTTTCTTCCATGTCCCTGTTTCAGATCTGAGAATACTTGAAGGGTCCAAAGTAGTGAGATATGGCTTTTAAGAGAAAACCACCAACTGAAAAAAGAAAAAAAGCCAGTTAAAATGAGACATACCTAGGCTGATTGAATATTTGACATGTGGGATTCCTTTGAGGCAAACGAGCAGATAGCATAGGCTCTGTGTGGAATTTGCCACTTTCCTGTGCCATCTGAGAGGTACAGAGGAGCAGCTAGGAAGAATGGAATTTCAGTGTGTGTCTTGGCTTTGGCTTGGAAGCAGGGAAGAGTGAGTACTCCAGAGGCATACATACTGTAACACTTGAGTGTTAACGAAACTCAAGTTTCTTTCTTATTGTAGCTGAAATGCTGAACCTTTTCTTCTGGGCATAACTACCAAATTTAACATTCAGAATATCTTTGGTTTCATTGCTTTTTTAGGTGCTTTTGATGTTTTTCTCAAAGCAAAAAAGGTATCTGACTTACAATTATCTCTTGCCTTCAAAATTCTGTTTTTCAAACCGTTACATATCACCTCTTGTGTAGTGTCGAGTATGTTTAGACATAGCTTGAATCCAAAACTGCAAACATAGTATGTTTTTAATTATAGATAAAATGTTGTAATATTAAAGGAAGCCTAAAGGAAAACCAAAAAAATTGATTTATATTTATCTAAACATATAGTACCTGGTTGCATTTTTAGAAATCTTAGTTTGAATAAAGTGGATTCCAGCTTTAAGGGAGTTCATAACTCAAGAATTACTATTCAAAAGTTAGTGCATGTACAAGTAATGAACACCTGACCATATAAAGCAGAATAAGACAAATCCATTGGGTTCAGCCTCTCTTTAATTTGAGAACTCTTTCTGTATTTTCTGTTTTTATTCACATAAGAATAAACTACATATGAAATTCATTTGACAAGAGGAAAGATGTTCTGTGCTTAATCACTTTTTCACCATCACATGCATTTTGCTACATTTTTATGTATCAATCCAGTCCAAGCATTCTGAAATGTCTAGAAAATTTTAAAAATATAATACTATGCGACACAATGGGCAACTGATTCTTATAAAAATTTGCACTGTAAAAATATACATTTACCAGAATGTGTTCAAATATACATGAAATCTATCTGAAAATAGGTAAAATACAAAATTATAAAAGAAAAAAGAGCAGTGAGAGTATAATCTAATTTAATATATTTTGCTAAGAATAAAAAAATAATAACAATATAACTCTTTATCAAAATTAAATGTATTACCAAAAGAATAGGGTGGCAGAGTGGATAGCATGCTTTTTGTTTAATAAATATACAGATGCAGCCATTCAAAGTGCGCTGTAAAAACCTGTACTGCAGGCAACTCACTACGCCATACCACGTCATAATGTGTCATAATGCATCATACCGCGGTACGTGATTGGCTGGCTTAAATGACCGACAGGGGCACTCGTGGTGCGTTGGTCGGTCGTGGAAAGATTTAATCATTTAATGCCTTCACTGTGCATATTTTAATCTGCTTAGTATTGAATATTTATATGGAATTCTACAACTAAAGGGAAATTTTAGTAGCTGAGCATAAAAAGAAGAGGAGCATAACACATCTGAAGGTCATAAACAGTATTAATTTAGGAACATAAACATATTACTGTATGTAAACTATACTGTATATGGCTGGTCTTGGTAGTTTAAAGAAAAAATACGCACCAGTCTTCCATTACTCCCTAAACATTTTAAGCATCAAAGTTTTATAAAACGGTCCCCAAATATGCGATTGCTGTATGAATTTTAATTTTAAAAATGTATTTAACACGTAAATTAAGCTGTTTACGTTCCTCCACCTGAGAATATAGTCCCTCGTTGCTACTCAACGCAGAAACACAGACACAAGTAACTAGGAAAGAGAGGACATTAGCTTGCTAATATGATAAAGGAATAAATGACTTTTTTTGTTTATTTCTTTAGCACATTTATTTGAACATTTCCATCGATTGTACAAGCACTGAAAAACTATCCAATCCCTAGTTCGTCAGCCATTTTCTTTTACGGTCCTGGCATGCTCCCACTGCCGCTGTTCTGTGTCTTCTAGGATAAAACGCCAGCAATTTGTTGTTAAAATTGGGTTTCCAATAACGCAAACTCTTGTTTTTATGTCCACTATAACTGACATAATCTCCCTCACTTTCAACAGAGCGTTTCATAATTTCTAAGAATGAAAATGATTTAAACTGTGTGACACTTAAATATCACAAGGATCCTCAAGAGCACAACAAAGACAGCAGAAAAAGATACGTGTATCAGATACATGAGAATCCAAGCTTTTTATCTACGCTTTCTTATCTACACTAAGAAACAGTCTTTAAAATTTCTTTATCACACAGTAAAAAGTCAAATTCTGTGGTGTGCGTATACCAGAGATTATGGCACAACTTCAGAATGGTGTCAATCAATCACCATTCTGAAGCCATTCATTTTTTTCCCTCTGATCGGGGAAAAAAAGACCTACTGATCTGTTCTACATACCAGGAAGACGACAGAATATGATTTTTTCTATTTGAAATGTGTATTTTAAACATTTAATTAAGAAGTAAAAACCTTACAGCGTACACAGATTTCTAATCTGATCAGGAGGAAGAAAATTATGTGTTCCTGCTTAACTTAGAAATTGCATGACTTTAAAAGCTATAAAAACAGGTTTCGATAGTTAATAACCACTTTTTATGTGCGAAACACGGGTGATTTTCTTCCTCCTGATTAGCTTAGAAATCTGTGTACGCTGTAAGGTTTTTAAGCCTTACTCTTTCTTGGCTATACCAAGAAAAACACATAGGAATGGGGAGAAAGCTATGCTGAAAGTTTATTAAGATACTTAGAAGACAAAGATAATGATTTACGTTGCATTTGTCAGATTGTGAATCAATAAAGACATTTAATTAAACATGCTTTTGTGATTTAAATCAAAATGAGGGTAACGGGGACTTGCAGTGCATCAGCATAGATGGGAAGCCAGAGCCGACTACTACGCCACCCTCGTGTTTCGAAATCTTGTGACTTTTGAAATTTACTGGGGGTTGAAAATACCCGTGAAACCGGTTTGTTTACAAACAATGTAGACACAGAGACTCAGACAGTAAGAATAATAACTCTAATAATTAATAACCCTAATTAATCGAATCCCAGGTGTGAGTTCATAAAGCCTGAATTACGTACTATGCCTATGTCTGTGAAACACCTGATCATCTATTCTAAAGATTTCAGTGCTTTGTGTATATTCTAATCGCAATGGGGGCAGGGTGTGTGGAGACAGGTACGGGGGTAAAGTTAGCTTGAAGTTCAAAAATGAATTTGGCATGCCTGTAGCATTTTCACGAAACCTCCTAGAGATGTGAGGAAACTTCCTTTGTGTATAAAGTACACTGTGAAAGTTTTCACAGCCTTCACTTTGTCATTTTTATGCCATTTATTTTACCACGCATGAATATTCTTATGTCCATATCTTCACAAGGGAATCAGTGCAAACGTTAATACTAATTAAATGACCATGGGCATTTTCCATCCCCTCTACTCTTCTCAGAGTAGAATAGGCTAACCTTCGGTGGATGTTTTAGGTTTTTCTTGTTCACATATCTCCCCTTTTTATAAAACAACATGGTTGAAAACTGTTCCAGAGCCACTGTTGTTTCATCAGTGAAAGGTACATCATGAAATGCCTCTCCCTGTTCAATCCATTGGAAAAAAGAAAAGGACCATAAAGCTTCTGATGGTCATAAACAATATTAATTTAGGAACAGCATCAGAGATATTTTTTTAACTGCACTGCATCAGAGAGAATACCATAGCGCGTTTTTTTTAACTCCCTGGCGGAAACGGGCTTCCATAAGAATCAGTATAGCTTCTGGGAAATACATTTTTCCTGCATTGAAGTTTAACTCGTTCAGAGCATGACATTACATTACAAACTCCAAGCGTTTCATTTTGGCTGTGTTTATTTAACAGGTTGTGAAAACAGTAACAATGTACTTTGTCCTGTTTTCATTCAGGTAAGGGTCAACTATATACACAGTACTGCTGACAGCAGGAAAATTCCAATACTTTTCAGCATCTTAAAAACAGCACCCATTGGGTTCACACCGTTTTTTGTACACAGAGGACTGATGCAGCTTTGCGTTGTGAATCTGTTTTTCTAAGAAAACGTGTCTGTGGGGGAAGGTGGAGTGTCTTTCATGGAACACTTGCCCCATTCTACTTTGAAAATACCTGTGAAACTGGTTTGTTTACAAACAATGTAGACAGACTCAGACAGTGGAGTGAAATTCGGCACAGCCAGCACACCGGGGGGGCAGGGAGAGAGAGATGCAAAAACCGTGCAGCGCTAGGCGAATACACAATATTAATGTAGGCCTTTTGGGCACACATAGATTTGCACCCTACACCCTGCGGTACCCCTGTGTACATACAGTAGAACATGTTGTGATATTTAGAAATATAAAAAATGTCAATATAATGGCAATAATATTTGCTATTTTAGTTTTTGAAATAAATGTTTATTTGTTAAAAGAAAACTCATGGCGACAGCTGGGTTTGAACACCCGACCTCAGTGTTATAAATCAGTTACTTAAGCTGTCACGCCACCAAGGCAAGTCATGAGACAACCACACACATAGCAATGGAAAGTCTCATACTATTGTTTGTGCAACAGTACATGGATATAGTTATACAGTTATTAATTTATTTAGATATGCGAATCCATATTATATTTCCAATTATTTAAAATTTAAAATTATGCTTTTGTTTACTCCGATAATGAGCATATTCACAGAAAAGGTTAAAACGATCACTTTTCACAAAGTACATAAACGTACAATAATATGGTCAGAAGGAGCACTTAAAAAAGTTTCAGAAATAACCACATGTAAGACATTAATGCTTAAAATGTTTAGGGAGAAATGGAATACTACCAAGACCAGCCATATACAGTACAGTTTACATACAGTAATATGTTTATGTTCCTAAATTAATATCGTTTATGAGCATGTGAAACGCATGGTGAATCGGAGATTCTCAAGACTTACTTCGTATGATTGGAAATGAATGCGTGATCAGATCAACTAAATGTTGTGGTGTTACTTTTTGTCAATGAAAAAATAAAGTCTTTTCATTTACAAAGACGGTTAGAAAAATGTGGACCAGGGTAATACTTCGAGTTTACAGCTTGTCCAAGGTCATTCATTATTAATACTATTAGTAATATCTTTGGTAAAGACTTTGATGCATAAGATTTCTGCATAATTAAAATATTTATGATAAAGGTGGTAGGTTGTGTACTTTTGTACAACTGAGCAATCTTGCTTCCATAAAATATGCCAACTTTTTAATGTATAATAATTAACATGCTTTAATTCACAGTTTAAATTTAAAAGTCTAAAGAATATATATCTTTAATTCTTAATTGAATAAAGATTGTCCCTCAGCAGCGATCGGGATTCGAAACCAGGTGTTCTCTGGTGACAGCTCAAATGCTGTACATGAGAGGTTAAGCTTTATTAGCTCCACCTGGCGGTTTTACAAGGTTATTCCTGATACTATTAACATAATCAAATTTGCATGCATTACAATGCGGTAAGACTAATATGACACATTTTGATGCGACACGCCCACCGTGTTGTACCGCACCTCACCTCGCTCATTTTGAATGGCTGCATCTGTACACAAATTATGAGAGATACAGAACCAGCCATTCAGAATGTGCAGGGGATTCTGCAGTAGTTTGCGGTTCAGGGGCTGCAGGGTTTATTAATTTTAAACTGTGTATTACTGCATTTAAATAATAAACTAATTAAAAAGTAGGTATGTTTTATAAAAGTAAGATTGCTCAGTTGGATATATAAAAAATAGTTTATTATTTTACTGTAGCTTGTGAACATGGTGTACCTCTTTCATGTTTGCATCCTCATAGAGAAAATCCAAACATACATTTTGTTATCTGAAAAAAAAAGTAGTATATTGTAATACATACCAAATGTACACACAGTAGATGGTAGTTGTAACTAAAGATAAAAAAGTACACAACAGTATTCCACCTTCTTTATAAATATTGTATGCATCAAAGTCTTTATCTTGGTGACTTAGATTGGGTTATGGTTTTAACTTACTTGTTCATACAATATAAAGTTTATATACTGTTCTTCATAAAAAGTTATAATGTCATATCCTTTTCTAAAAATACGTATTAAGAGCATCACTTGCTGTTATTGTAAAAAAAAGTTGTACTGATTTAATACCACTTGATAGTAATATTAATATGGAATGGTGTAATTAAGCAGCTATAATATCACAAGTGGATGTTTTGGAAAGATGTTGGCATTCGTTTTTTTTTTTTAAACTTCTATTATCCTTATAGTGGTAATGGACAATGGCATGCCCATGGTCTGTGATGTAGTGCACTGCACTCAGGCAGTTCAAAGCCTGATCAGAGCATTACTTTTGGTTTGTTTCTTACACATGTAATCATAGCCACTCAGGGACGCCATAAATGTAACGTTGCCATAGCCAAAATGCAATGTAGTGGCTCTCTGAAGGCACCAGTTCTGTAGGGTTTGGGCATTTACTGAGACAATTATTAATTGTAGCAGTAAATAACAAAGTTGATTCTTTTGATGGCTTTAGAATCCAACCATGCGACATAACTCAAACAACGCGCACACACAGGTACTAATACACGAGGATACATTTATTAATACATAGAATATGCATATAAAACAGATCTTATCGAGAGGGTTATCAAAATACAAAAGGTATATATTCAGTCAGTTACAAAGAGTTACATATATCAAGAGGACATACGTTCAGTATATCATTCATTAAGACCGTTTCGTAAATGAACTTGGTTATAACTTCTACATTAGATATTCAAAACAAGTACATAACTCTTAGGAATTAAATTGATATCAACTAGTTGAGATAACAATTGAATTCTCGAGCTGTAATGCAGTGAAGTTGAATACTCATCCAATCTTTGGGGATTCAGATCTTCCTGCGGGCACAAAGAAACAGTTGCAGGCTGTTGCTGTCCAATCCGAGCTCTCTGGCTCCATGCCAGGCTGTGCTGTGCGGTTTGCGACAGTGCGCTGCAGATGCTCACTGACCGGCTAGTTAGTGTTGGCTTTAACTAGCACAGTTTGTGCACAGGAGAAAAGATGACTGTGGGTCCCAGCAAGTCAGGAAGAGGACCGGTTCGTTCCTGATGAAACACTAGTTCTGAATAGTGATTCAGCTGTCCACAGTTCCGACCTGTTCATGAGGCCTGCTGCTGTTGCTAGCCTCGGGTGGATCCTCTGGTTACTCTCTGGCAACCTCCGCTCTAGACTCTTAGAACAAAGGAAAGTTCTGGCCCTCGGACACACTGGTCGTTCCGTGGTTGTCCGGGCTGAGTCTCAGGATGGTCAGGAGGCGCGCTGCGAGAATGTCCTACCCTTGGGAGCCTTCTGCTCCTGGGCCGTCCTGCCCTGGAATTCTCCTTTGAATTCCCTTTAGAAAAGTCCACAGAATTCTCCTGAATCTCTTCTTCTGAATCTTACTGAATCTCTCAGGCTCTCTGTGTTGCCTGTTTTTACCTGGAGGAACTTCAGCTCATTGATTGGCTGAAAGTTCCATGGGCATCAGAGTCCCACGTGGGTTACTCGGCCCTACCAGTCCCTGATTGGTTGATCAAGGTGAGATATGAGTCACTTACTCCTGACACTAAGGAATGCAGTCCAGATGTCCATCTGGCACTCCCTAGACAGATAGGCGCCAATGGATGACCATTGATCATGATAGCCAGGCTTAGCTAAGTGCATCCCCATTTGGGAGCTGTCCCTTATCAAAAGTAAACATCTTTAAATCAGCCTGCATGAATAGTTTCTCTGTGGCTGCACCACAGAGATGAACAGAGAAATGAGGCCTCATTTGGGAAGGCTCAGAACACTTAATTCTTTCTTATTAATAAGCCTCGCCGCTACACACAGCAGGATATATAAAAATAGCACATTATTATAGTTTATTGTGAACGCGATGTGCCTCTTTCAGGTTTACATCCAAATAGAGGAAATCTGTATTTTCAGCAGAAAGTAATCAGACAGCAATTTAATTTTAAATTTAAAACTTTAAACCATATATTGTACTGTACAGTACTGTGCAGTACTAAGACTTACTGGCAAGTCGTTTCTGGCAAAATTGGCTCCGGCGTGAGTGTGAATCTGGATGAATTATTATAAGTGATGGTTTTGTGATTAAGGATTTCTTCATGGAATTCTTTAAGTTAAACAAAAGAGGGAAGAAGGGTTATTTTTAAAATTCCCAGTAACTGTAGAACTGTTGAACTGTTGAACTGTAGAACGTTGAAACCGTACAATTAAATTGAAGACCTTTAAGTGAGCCAGTGACTGTTGTTTACTATGTTGTGATGATGTTGTGTGGCTCTGAGGGAATTTTTCTGTAAACTGAAGAGTTACAGAGGAGACGTGTTTTTTAATGCCTCTTTTTATATATGTAAAAACATTCCAATTTAAATGCAATAAAGAATATATTATTAATAATATTATTAATGAATGACCATGAACAAGCTGTAAACTGAAGTGTTATAGAGAAGTCACGTTGAGTATTGTCTTTTCAGCTTGGAATTCATTTAGAGCAATCCATTTAGCTATATTTTTTACATAGTCAGATGTGTAAAAATAGTTTGTTATTATAGCTTAATGCAAATGTGATGTGCCTCTTTCAGGTTTACATCCGCATTAAGAAAATCTATATTTTGTCAAATATTTGGACTTTTAGTATACTGTGGACTATTTTAATACTACCATTATTAGCATAATACTACCAATACTACTATTTTACACATACTGTACTGTAGTGGCTTTGAATCCATACAATATCATACAGTATGTACAATATGTTTACACAGTATATGAACACACTGCCATGTACACTACTGTTTTACAGGTGGAGAATCAGATTTTTTGTTTATGCATTCTGCGTTTACAAATTTAAAGTACTTTAAACGTTTAATTAAAAAGTAAACAAAAACTTACAGCTTACACAAGGATTCTAAGCTGATTAAAAATTAAAAGAATCAGTTGCCCATCAAGCCATACAATATTATGTTACTTTTATGTTTTTAGAGACTGATGCATATAAAATGTAGCATAATGCATTCTTGGGCTATGAACCTGCTTACACCTGGAGTCTGCTTTATTCAAACTAAGGTTTCTAAAAATGCAACCAAGTACTAGATATTGTTTTAATAAAAGCTGTTGACATTTCACAAATCACAATCTTGAAAATGCCTGTGGTTTGAATGCTTTGTGTCATTTTTTGCAAAGTTATTGACATCTGAAACACTGTTTCTCATAAATAGGTGTTTTACTAAGAAAATGAAGTTTATGAAAACCAGAGAAAACAAATGACTCTAAAAAAGACACAAGAAGTTTGAAATTTTTAAATGAATACTGTTAATAATGGTCAGATACATTATTATTGTTTCAGTGTTTTTTTAATGCCACTTTGTTACTTTCAATGATAATTATAATATATACCATTTTGTTTTAAGGCTTGTTGTAAAGACTTGTGTTAAATTTCCCCACTGAATAAAGTATTTTGAGTTGAACTGGATTAAACCAGTTGAATTGTTTTTTACTCCCACTGTTGACAGTATTCACATTTGCTCATTCATATTTTCAATTTATTGAACATTTTGTGATTAATAAAATAAAATGTCAATATAATATACATAACAAGTGGTGCCTTTACAAGGAATCGAACACTGACTTCTGGATTGATAAGCAAGCACCCAATTCGTAAGCAAAGTGTCACTTAAAAAGACTGCTGAAACAGGTTAAAATGTTTCCAACATAATCATGAGCGAATGAGTCAAAGAAATTGATGCAGAAGAAAGTGGACTAAGGTAATACTGCCATCTATATAAATATATTACATTTAGATCCTAAAATTAATATAATTATTAATTTCTTATTTACACGATTCCATATTATATCCCCTATTATGCAGATTCTAAAGAGTACCTTTTTATACTGAAATAAGATCAGCAAGTATTCATGGAAAAGGTGAAAACATTATAGCTTTTTACAAAGTATATAAACTTAGTCAGGACGAGCACTTCAAATCTTTTCCAAATAAACACAGTACAGATGCAGCCATTCAAAGTGCATGGCACAGACATGTACCGGGGGTAATTGGCTATGGCCTTGCGCATCTTGACGCGCGATGACGCAAAATACCACGGTACATAATTGGTTGACCAACAGGGGCAACTGTGGTGCGTTGGTCGGTCATAGAAAGATTGTCTTTAAATGTCTTTACTGTGCCCGTTTTAGTATTGAATGTTTATATGGAATTTTACCACTGAAGGGAAATCTTAGTAGCTGAGCATAAAAAGAATAGGAGCATAACGCATGTGAAGGCTATAAATGATATTAATTTTGGAACATAAACATACAGTATTACAGTATATGGCTGGTCTTGATACTTTAAAGAAAGAATACACACCAGTACTCCATTTCTCCCTAAACATTTTAAGCATCAAAGTCTTTAACTAACGTGAAATAGCGTGTAAAAAAATGGTAGTTTTAAGCTTTTCTGCTAATATAATATGGAATCGCATATCTAAAAAATTAATAACGATATAATTATATTCGTGTACTGCGACAGGGCTGTTTTGCCTCTGTTCATGTGACTTCCCCAGTAGCCTTCTGGTCTACGTTCTGCACTACTAACTCACAGGTTGTGTATTCGAATCCAGCCAGCGCCGTGACTTTTCTTTTAACAAACATTTCTTTGAAAAAATAGAATAGCAATATTATGAACAATTAATTGACTTTTAAAATTTTAAATATCACAACATGATTGAATTTAAGTCATTTTTAATAACAATGAATAGTCACCTTCTTTCCTTCTGACAACTGTCCCTGCTTCTATCGTGTGTGTGTGTGTGTGTGTGTGTGTGTGTGTGTGTGTGTGTGTGTGTGTGTGTGTGTGTGTGTGTGTGTGTGTGTGTGTGTGTGTGTGTGTGTGTGTGTGTATCCCTTTAGATCTCCCTTCAGATTTAAAAGGTTATTAATCGTATCAGACGTTCCGAGGTAAAGTTCTTCCAGCATGGGGGTACCTTTAAAGCGGAGACAACGGCACCGAATATTTTGGGTGCGCCCTCTCTTTAAAGCCCTGGCCAAAAAGGAAGACAGTATGTACAGTTATAATTCAAACTGGATTAAAAACTACACATCCAAGTTACCATGGTGGTGCTGTGCTTGTGATCATTGCATTTAACCAATAAAACAGGGCGAAAAATCAGTCACATGACTTTGGGGCTGAGTTTCAAAAGCTTAACCTATCAGCAAGACAGCAAAGACATTTTTCCAAGAAAGTTTAGCCTCTGTCACTAATGAAACCACTAATCAAAGACAATGTTAACGTCGTATTTACAATTTGTTGATAATAAAAATGTTAAGTTCTCTAAAGCTTTGTGATAGTTTACCCAGTTTATCCATTGTTATTAAAAATGACTTGGATTCGAACATGTTGTGACATTTAGAAATATAAAAATCAATTAATTGTCTATTTCTATATTTATGTCTTTATTTACTGGGGAAGTCGCATGAACAGAGGCAAAACAGCCCTTCACAGCCCTCTCGCAGTACACAAATATAATTATATTGTTATTAATTTCTTTAGATACGCGATTCCATATTTTATTAGCAGAAAAGCTTAAAACTACCACTTTTGTACATGCTATTTCACGTTAGTTAAAGACTTTGATGCTTAAAATGTTTAGGGAGAAATGGAATACTGGTGTGTATTTTTTCTTTAAAGTACCGATTCCTGGAATCTGACTGGCTGACACCCTTCTGAAGTGGTTCCATAATATCTGGTATACGGAAAAGAAAGCATAGATAAAAAAGCTTGGATTCTCATGTATCTGATACAAGTATCTTTTAATACAGTCTTTGCTGTGCTCTTGAGGATCCTTGTGATATTTTGAGCTCTGGCTGAATAAGTGTCGCAGTTTAAATAATTTTTGTAGTAAGAAATTATGAAATTCTCTGTGAAAAGCAAGGGAGTTTTTATATCCGTTACAGTAAAAGAAAATGCCTGACCAAGTAGGGCTTGGACAGATTCCAAGTGCTTGTACAAATGTGCTAAAGAAATTAGCAAAAAAAGTCATTCCTTTATCGTATTGGCTAGCTAATGTCCTGTCCTTGTTAGTTAGATCAACGAAATGGTGTGGTGTTTGTCAAATAAAAAAAATAAAAGTATTTTAATTTAAAATGACGGTTAGAAAGAATGTGGACCAGCGTAATACTTTGAGTTTACAGCTTGTCCAAAGTCATTCATTATTAATACCATTAGTAATATCTTCGGTAAAGGCTTTGATTCATAAAATATTTCTGCATAATTAAAATATTTATGATAAAGGTAGGTTGTGTACTTTTGTCCAACTGAGCAATCTTGCTTTCATAAAATATACCAACTTTTTAATGACTGATGATTAACATGCTGTAATACACAGTTTAAATTTAAAAGCTTAAATGCTGGGCATGAGAGGTTAAGCTTTATTGGCTCCTCCTGGCGGTTTTACAAGGTGATTCCGGATACTTTCCGGCATAACGTCAAATGACGCGATGCACCGTGTGATACTGTGTTACGCCCACCGTGGTGTACTGCGAAAAACTCCACACGTTTTGAATGGCTGCATCTGTAAGTGACCGAATTAAAGACTTTGATGCAAAAAATACCAATAAAATACCAATACCAGCCATACACAGTTTGTAACGTAGGGTTTCTATATTTATGTCTTTATTTAGTGGTTACATAAGTGGCAAAGGCTAAAATTAAGCTTTAGTAACGCGTACGCCGTATGGTCGACATTACATACATGTTTGTAATAACAATACGTATGTCCTCTTGATATATGTAACTCTTCGTAACTGACTGAATATATATCTTTTGTATTCTAATAGCCCTCTCGATAAGATCTGTTAGGTTTATATGCATATTTTATGTATTAATAAATGTATCCTCGTGTATTAGTACCTGTGTGTGTGCGTTGTTTGAGTTATATCGCATGGTTGGATTCTAAAGCCATCAAAAGAATCAATTTTGTGATTTACTGCTACAATTAATAATTGTCCCAGGAAATGCCCAAACCCTACAGAACTGGTGCCTTCAGAGAGCACACTACATCAGTAATAATATCAATAGCAGTTTGAAATAATTTGTTGTTATTAATAAATAACTTAGCTTTGAACATTTTGTGATATTTAAATATATAAAATATGTCAATATAGTGTCCATAATATTTGCTGTTTTAGTTTTTCAAAGAACTATTTATTTGTTAAAGGAAAACTCACGGCGTCAGCAGGATTTGACCCACAGCTCTCAGGCTTATAATGCACATGCTTAAGCCATCACACCACAGACAAAGTCGTATGGGATGTAATAAAACTGAAGTACACATATCCATAGACTGTGTCTTATACTACTGTTTGAGCTACAGTATATGAATGTAATTATATCATTATTAATCTCTTTAGATACGCGATTCCATATTAGATTCCCTATTAATCAAAAAGTATGCTTTTGTTTACTCTGATACCGAGCGTATTCACAGCAAAGGTTAAAACTATCACTTTTCACAAAGTATATAAATGTAATATGGTCAGAAGGAGCACATAAAAACGTTTCCAAAATAACCACATGTAAGACTTTGATGCTTAAAATGTTTAGGAAGAAAGAGGAATACTGGTTTGTATTTTTTTTAACATACCAATACTAACCATATACATTTTACGTAATTTGTTTATGTTCCTAAATTAATATTGTTTATGATCATCAGACGCATTATGATCCTCTTCTTTTTATGCTCAGCTACTAAAATTACTCTTTAGTTGTAAAATTCCATATAAATATTCAATACTAAGCGGATTAAAACTTGCACAGTAAAGAGATTAAATTATTAAATATTTTCACTACCGACTAATGCACCATGAGTGCCCCTGTCGGTAATTTTTGCCAGCCAATCACATACGTATGGCGTAGGTAGTTGCATGTGGTACAGATTTGTACCGCACACTTTGAATGGCTGCATCTGTATATTCCATAAAGATTTTTTTTTTGCATGAAGAGGTTTTTAGCTTTGATGTGATAACTTGACACTAGATCTGTCAAATGTTACTGTCTTTAGGGCACTTTCTCCATACACTGTGATATGGTACAGGGGTAATCCTAAATAAACAAAACCACCCCTCAACATTAGGTAAAAAACACAGTTCTTTAAAGTACTTTGAAGTGATAATTCATCACAGATTTGCTTGCTTACAAGAATAAAATATTCCATTAGATTGTAGTCTGCAACATACAATATATAATTACATAAGCAGCCTAAAATGATAAGTTCTTTAATAGCCAAGTGATGGTGGCAGATCAATAATCATATATTATCAGTAGCAGTGTGATGGAGGGGTTGGAGTGGGCTTGAAAGAAACAGTGCCTACACTTTATCTTATATACAAAATGTTACAACTAGTGCCACCCCTAGCAAATGGGGCAGACGCTGTATGTTTTACAAACACCAGAGCTAGGGCACCACAGGTCTGTGGCCTGCTCACTGCAATTTGGGCCTGAGGTAAAACTGTCCTCCAAATTCTGAGGCCAGAGTCTGGAGTCACAGACTGCAGGAGGAGTGAGACTCATCAGATTTGGACCAATGTCCTGTACCCAGGCTCCCAGGAATAAACCTGCATGGTGTAGCAGACAGCCAGCTGGAGTCACCTGGGATGTAGGCAAGCAAACTTAAGGAAGGAATTCAGGAGGGGGAAGATCCACCAAAGTCCGGAGTTGTGCTTTGTCCAGGAGGCATAGTAGGGCAGAGAGGTTGCACCTCTGAGGCTGGGCAGGATACTCCTACCGGAGAGCACCAAGAGCCAGGCTGATTCAAGGGGCAAGATCTCATCAGAAAAATTTGTAATAAATTAATGTAAAATTTCAGAAGCTCTAACATTAGCTTTTGCAGACATAATTTCTCCAACATCCTAAAAAATTATAGGAGTTTTTGGAAGTCAGTTAAACTTCTGAAAAACAAAATATTATCTTTTTAATCAGTTTCAATTACTTATTAAAATACTGTCATAATTGTTATGTGCTTGGTATGTCAATACTCGGCCATAATGCTGATTCAATTAAGTTTGATGCAGTTAAGTTTCAGAGTTCTTTTAGTAATACAGACCATTTCTGAATAATATGTGCCAGCTAATGTTTTTAAAATAAACAATAAGAAGTCATAATAATATTGAACCATATTGTATGAAACATGCTGCACATCTAAAACCTACTTTACTGACCCACTTCAGTCCCACGTTTAACCAAATTCCCAGAAGATCAGAGGTCTGCTCTTATTCTGCCTCTTTTCAAGGGGTTGATAGGTCAGACCATTATGACTATAAACTATTGTAAATTAATTTTGCATTGCTATTCTAGGACCACAGAAAGATTGTTAACAACCAGTTAAATTCTCTTTGTGAACAGAAATTATGTTATATACAGTCCAGATTTTGTTCAGGGTACAGTGTTACTGAAACAAATTGTAATAATGCTTTAGAATTTACATGTATTATTACAATTAGGATAAAACTGTTTTGTATGTCTACAGAAATACTTACAAAACCATTTACAAACCATTTACAAAACCATTTACAAAATGCAAAATATATATATTTTTCATAACCCCTTTCAGTTACTGAGCCCTACAAGGTTCTATTCTAGGCCTTACTCTTTTCATCATCTCTATCAATAATATTGCTCAGGCAATATACAAAACACATATCTACTTCTATTTTGATAACATCTTCTATATTGATAATCTTATATACAACTATCATCTGTAAATACTGATTTTCAGCTTAGTTTCAATAAAATCCAGCTTTCCCTGAACCTATCTTTGACAAAATTCTAATACATTTAAGTGATATTACATTTATATTAATAAGATATTCAATAAAAATAATTCAAACTGCTCCCTTAGGAACACTCACAATCATTTTACTTTGCGCACAAAGTTGAGAAGTCACTGTATATAAATACTTAATGATCTTGTAGATAGTGCCTTAACTTTAGTTCTTAAATTATTCACTAAAGTCAGGTTTAGTCTCAGTGTCCTTTGTATTATCAATTCTTGTGTTATATGTTTCTTTAGATATACATTAGCTCAACAGTTTGAACTCTCCATCCTGTTTCATGGAGAAAATGTTTATAGAACAGAACCTAAATGTGTCCTTGAGAGACTGGGTGTCTAAGACAATTTTTCAATAAGATTTATCACTAGAACTCCTTGTCACATTCATTATTGTGATCTTTATTCTTATATTGATTGGCCATCTCTTCATACTTGATGAATGTTTCACTGGTTTAGTGGTTTAAGTTAAGTCATACCTATTTGATTGGAAAAACACCTTTGTTCAAAAATTATTGTAGTTCTCTTTGTCATCCTTCAATTTAAGATACTTGGAAGTTTATCAGACTGAGCCTCCCATGATCAACTGACCTGCCAATGACTGGAACAATCAGCAAAGTAAACTGAAACTGTTTAACTTTGTATCAGAGAATGTTTTCAAGTGTATATTTTTTTTTTGCTTGACACATGCACATTATAACACTGAGATATCCCGATGTGCAACATAGTGTGATGTAATTAACGTTTACTGTATTTCTGATATATACAATATATGGTAGCTCCCCCTCTGTCATATTTCTTGTTTCTCTAGAATAGTGTATGTTGCCTAATATTAATTAATCTTATGTAATTATTTTTGGGAAGCCACATTTCTGTGATTCCAGTAACAAAATAATTGCTTTCTAATGTGGCAGATTATGTGGCAGAGCACAAAGACGGTTTCTCAAGACGGGTTCTCAAAGACGGTTCACAAATTCATACATTAGAAAGACTACAGAAACCAAAATTATCCTGCAGGTAGGATCACACCTTCCCCCTTCTCTTAACGACAGACTACTTTTCTTCTAAATTTTCTCCATTCATTGAAAGTTTCATTTCACACCTCTCTACACCTATTCTGACTTCACACCTCATGTTGGCCTTTCTGTCCCCTGCTCCTGCCTTGCACTCCTCCTCTCTACCAGCCTTTGCTCTCCCGCTACATTACCTTTGCTTACTGCTTTGTCTTTCTCACACCTGAAGAAGGCTTCACGGCCGAAACGTGGTGTTCTTTCTTGTTTTTTCAGCATGGAATAAACCTATTACTTGTTCCAGTATGTAACTGTGCTTGTTTTCTGAATAAGCAACAACAAAAATAATGAAGTATTTGTATATCACATGACGCCACAAAGTGTGCTATCAAACTTTGTCAATGGTATGCCTGTATGCTGTTAGCTACACCCTACAGTACAGCTTATTGATTCTTATTAAATGTTTTTTAAAGTTACTAGATATTTTTAATTATTACATGGTGTGGGGTAAAATGCAGTTCTATAATTGGGGAAAATCCAATGTGACCCCAATATGATTTGAGAGAACTTATCAGAATGTATTTCCAATACACCTAAAATACACGCTTATCACAGTTAAAGAATAAGCTTTCTTTAGTTACACAGTCATAAGGGATGATTTTCTGGGTCTAGTTTGTCTCTACAGCAATTAATAATAATAATAAACTTTATTTTATATAGTGCCTTTAAAGATGGCTTCTCAAAGCACTTTACAGAATTACAACAGCAATAGGTAAAAAGAAAACACAAGAAACACAATTACAAAACACAGAGGAGACCGTGGATGGTGGTACTAAGTATAGTAGGAGCAGAGGGGTAAAGAATGGAACCAGTTAAGTAAAGGCTCTTCTAAATAATAATAATAATAATAATAATAATAATAATAATAATAATAATAATAATAATAATAATTGCTTACACTTATATAGCGCTTTTCTGGCCACTTCACTCAAAGCGCTTTACAGGTAATGGGGACTCCCCTCCACCACCAACAATGTGCAGCATCCACCTGGTCATCCAAGCATCCAAGCATCCAAGAAAGTTATGAGTCTGGATTTGAAGGAGTTTAGAGAAAGTGACTCTCTAATATTCTTGGGGAGAGAGTTCCAGAGCTTGGGGGCATAACAGGAGAAGGACCTGTCACCCATAGAATGTAGAAGGGCTTGAGGAACAGTTGGGAGACCAAAATTAGAAGAGCGAAGGTTGCGAGTTGGGGAGTAGGGTGATAATAATTCAGAGGTACTGAGGTGCCAAGCCATGCAGAGCCTTATAAGTGAGTATGACGATTTTAAAATCCACATGAAATTTGACAGGAAGCCAGTGCAAAGACTCCAGGATAGGAGTAATGTGATCACTTGCTCTAGACCTGTTCAGGATTCTGGCTGCCGAATTTTGGATATACTGCAGTTTGTTCAATGTAGGTTTAGATACCCCAGCGAGTAGAGCATTACAGTAGTAAATTCGGGAGAACAGAAATGTGTTGATCAGCTTTTCAGCCATAGATAGTGATAACATAGGATGTAGTATAGTGATGTTTCTGAGGTGAAAGAAAGATGTTTTAACAATATGCTGCACATGTGGGTCGAATGTTAAGCCTAAATCAAATATCACCGCAAGGTTTTTCAATTTAGACTGAAGCTCAAGTAAAGAACCATCTACAGATAGGGTTACAGGATTGGCTTTACAAAGTTGAAGGGTATGGGTACCAATAAAATGAAGCAGGGGCCTAGTATTGAGCCCTGAGGAACACAAGACTTAACAAGACCAATTTCAGACCTATACCCATTAAGAGAGACAAAGTGTACAGCAATCAGTGAAGTAAGACTTGAACTGAAAGCAGTGTCAGAAGCTCCCAACAGTCTCAAGATGAGAAAGTAAGATGTCATGGTAAACAGTGTCAAAAGCACCACTGAGATCAAGAAGGATGATAGAAGGATATAGAAAGAGAACCAGAATCAGAAGCTATTAGAAGATCATTAGTGACTTTGGCCAGGGCAGTTTCTGTGCTGTGAAGTTGACGGAAGCCAGATGGGAGGAGTGCCATGAGGTGGTTATGTAACTGAAATGTGACAGCACATTCTAGAATTTTTGCAAGAAAGGGTAAGTTGGAGATGGGGAGAAAATTGTTGAGATTGTCCAGAGCCATGTTAGGCTTTTTTGGCAGGGGAGTAATGTCAGCAGTTTTGAGGACTGTTGGTACAATGCCAGTGCTGAAGGATTCATTTAAAATATTGAGTACAATGGGACAGAGAGAAGAGAAAAAGGACTGAAATAAAGTGGTGGAAATGGGATCTAAAATTGATGTGGTGGGTTTCAGGTGTGAAACTAATTTATTGTGGGATGCTGAGTCAAGAAGAGAGAAGTTGTAGAGAAGGGAACCAGGAAAGTTGGATAAGGAGGGAGGAGGTATGGAAACGATATACATATTGGAGAGAATGTGATGCCGGATGTTGTTGATTTTGGAGATAAAGAAATCTAAGAATGTGGTACAAAGTTGTGATGAGGCAGGTAATGTGATGGGGCAGTTTGGCTTAAGCAAACTGTTGATGGTGGAGAAAAGATGTCTGGGGTTATTATGGTAATTTTTAATGATGTGAGAGAAGTAGGTGTTGGATTTAAAATGGTTATTTTAAGTCCATAATGACATAGGGCTATGTCTCCAATAATACTTTTAAACTTCACATGTCCTTGGAAAAAAAAGAATTGCCTGTAGTGTATTTTTCATCCCCCTTTCTGTTGAATTGGTCCTCTAATTTCTTTTACTGTCTTGCCTTGGTCGATGAGTAGCATACATTTTCAGGACCAAGTTCTTGAATGTAACCTTACACAGTCTATGCACAGTACATGTGAATAACAGTTCTGTTTGTCAACTGGTAATATAATGATTAAGATTTCATATGAGAATTTGTGATTGTTGTTAACAATTATTTTCTCTATATATACACACTACACTGTATTTATGAAAACATAGTTCTCTTTTGATTATACAGATGCAGCCATTCAAAGTGCGCGGTACAGACACGTACCGCAGGTAATTGGCTGCGGTGTCATGTATCATGAAGCAAGATGACGCTGGGTACCGCGGTACGTGATTGGTTGACTGACAGGGGCACTCGTGGTCCGTTGGTCTGTCGTAGAAAGACTAATTGTAAATGTCTTTACTGTGCCCGTTGTAGATATTGAATTTTACCACTGAAGGGAAATCTTAGTAGTTGAGCATAAAAAGAATAGGAGCATACTGTAACGCGTGTGAAGGCCATAAAGGATATTAATTTTGGAACATAAACAGACAGTATATAGCTGGTCTTGGTACTTTAAAGAAAAAAATACACACCAGTATTCCATTTCTCCCTAAAACGCGATTCAAATCAATATAAATGTATATTTTGTAACGCATAGGTGACTATTCATTGTTATTAAAAAGACTTAAATTCGATCATGTTGTGATATTTAGAAATATAAATTTGTTTGGTGCGAGTGAGGTTTTATTTAATCTCTGACCAAGGGAAACGTTTCATTTTTTCAAAGAAATGTTTGTTAAAAAATAAAGTCATAGTTCCATGGGATTCAATCACAGAAAATGTAGAAATGCATTAGCCTGATTATGATTAAAAAACACATAATTAAACACGCGTTTGCGATTTAAATCAGAACACGATTTAAATCAATATAAATGTTTATATTGTAACGCATACTGTCCAGCCTCCATTTCTCTATAAAAATTTACTCTGTTGCACACACACACACAATAGAAGCAGGAACCGCTGTCAGAAGGGAAGAAGGTGACTATTCATTGTTATCAAAAATGACTTAGAATCGATCATGTTGCGATATTTTGAAATATAAAAGTCAATTGATTGTCCATAATATCGCTATTCTATTTTTTTGAAGAAATGTTTGTTAAAAGAAAAGTCCAGCACCAGCTGGATTCGAACACACAATCTGTGCATTGTTAGTCACGCACATAGACTAGTAGGCTACAAGACAACTCACATTCACAGGGAGGCGAAACAGCCCTACACAGCCCTGTCGCAGTACACGAATATAATCATACTGTTATTAAATTCTTTAGATACGCGATTCCATATTATATTGGCAGAAAAGCTTAAAACTACCACTTTTTCACACGCTTTTTCACATGCTAGTTAAATACTTCGATGCTTAAAATCGTTAGGGAGAAATGGAATACCGGTGTGTATTTTTCCTTTAAAGTACCAATTCCTGGCTGACACCCTTCTGAAGTGGTTCCATAAAATCTGGTATACGGAAAAGAAAGCGTTGATAAATACAAGTGTCTTTTAATACACTCTTTGCTGTGCTCTTGAGGATCCTTGTGATATTTTAAGCTCAAGTTGAATGATAGGTGTTGCATTTTAAATCATTTTCGTAGTTAGAAATTATGAAACGCCCTGTTAAAAGCAAGGAAGTTTTCATGCCCGTTGAAGATAAAACAAAATGCCTGACAAAGTATGGCTCGGACAGATTCCAAGTGCTTGTACAAATGTGCTAAAGAAATTATACTTTGAGTATACAGCTTGTCCAAAGCCATCCATTATTAATACTATTAGTAATATCTTCAGTAAAGACTTTGATGCATAAATATTTCTGATAAAGGTAGGTTGTGTACTTTTGTCCAACTGAGCAATCTTGCTTTCATAAAATATACCAACATTTTAATGACTGATGATTAACATGCTGTAATACACAGTTCAAAATTAAAGGCTCAAATGCTGTACATGAGAGGTTAAGCTCCTCCTGGCAGTTTTACAAGGTGATGCTGGATAGTTTCCGGCAGAGCGTCAAATGACGCGCGATTAACCGCGTGATACCGCGTGATACCGCGACACGCCCACCGGGGTATGCCGCGAAATACCTCACCCATTTTGAATGGCTGCATCTGTACTATCGATGAGAAACATTGTTGGTAAATTTGTGCAAGTTTGGTGTGCTAAGTAGATCACATGAAGAATTGAACCACAAGGAAGGAAGGAAGAGAAAAAGATTATTTTTGATCAAAGAAACCAGAACCAATTTTTGCCATATCTGGGTAATGCTATAAAGTAACATTTCTTTCTTAGAATTTGCAAAATAAATGAAACCATTAGACAAAAAAGATGCTTTTTAGTTGAAGTATAATGTTACAACTATAAGTGAATAAGAAGTGTCTCCTAAAGTTTAGATAAAGTTTGTGACACCTCACAGTGTAAGTATTTCTAGCTTCTAAGCAGAGTGGATGTTTGCTAAGATGTGGGAGATTCTCTGATCAAAAACGTATTGTAAAGTTTACCTTGTTATACCTAGGTAATTAAGTTGTGAGTTACAAGGAGCAGTCCAGAAACACACCACATAAAATCACAGAAGGAGGGGAAATTACAAGAAGGGAGAAGAAGAGCAGAACAAAAAGGAGTCTGAAGAAGTTGGAACTTGAAGCTTATGCCAGGCAAGAGCCCCTTTTTCATGATCATCCAAACAAAGCCTGGAGCTAAGTATTAAGTGTCTAAAGGTAGTGGTTTGTACATTAAAAATAGTAGATAAAAGTGTGTTTAATTCCTACCATTAAAAATAAGCAGTCTCTAATTGAAAACTACACATAAAACCTGCAGGACTCTATTCCTTAAGAACTAGAATTGCCCATCTCTGGTTTAGAGTAGATATGCCCTTTCTAACAACCCTTTGATTTTTATTTTCCATTGTTTGGTTTTCTGTCCTATAGATAACACTGGTCACATTGCCAAACACTGAAAAGTCATTTTAGCAGAAATTCATATAGAGAATTAATGTTTTTAAGTAATTTATTGAGTTGTGCACTGCTTAAATTTTAATCCTAAATCCTACATTAAACAGCTCTCACAATGCAGTAAGTGTATGATTTATACTAATGATAATGTATGTGCCCAGTCATTTTATTGAGTATTTTGTATTTTGATACAAATGTATTTTGATAATTGCAATGACACATTTTATCAGTCTTGAGTGTAGGACTAGTGAGGCCCTTTCTGTGCACTGTCCAACTGGTATAGTATTTTTGTTAAGGGAAAATAAAATGTTCCTCAATTTTGATCTTATATTATGTAAATTAAATGCTATCAAGATTTTTTACTTAGGTATTTATCTTCCATATTTGAATAGAAGGCTTTAAGGCAAATGCACCAATGTTTGTTCTTCTGCATGGATTATCCACTATTAATATAATGAAAAATGTAATCTACTCTGTTTCTGATAGATTTTAATACGATGGCCAACAAAAAACAATAACAATAATATTAAAAATACAAAAATGGGTCATTTGAGTGATTAAACAGCTGTTCACTTTGTCTAATATGTGTACAATTTTCATTATTCATCAGTCTTTTGATTTCTGAAAAACATCCCAGCTTTCAAACAGACTTGTATTTTCCTTTACCCAGAAGAAAAAAATGTAAAATGTATTATTCTACAATAAACTGATGGTGACCTGTGCATAACCTGTGTGATATTTAATATAAAATGGATAATTACATTTCCTAAGGAAATGTTTATTGTATGAAAGCAAAGCAAATAGCAATGTTATCTTTAAAATGCAAAAAAGTTTACATTAATAAAATCTAAGCGAATAATGTAAATGAAATTTATACAATAGGTTTTTTATAGGTATAATTCTTATACTTATAATTTAAAAAACCCTTTTTAGAATATTTTAGAATATATTTGTTAGTACCCAAATAATGAAATATAGCCATATATTTTTCATGTTGTTTAATATATTCAAAAAAAGGTAACTGACAAAAACAAATTATTTCTGAATTCAACTTAAACTTGGATTTTTGTGATTAAGGTACACTTACACACATTACCTTCCTTTAAGAATAGGTTATGGCCTTTAGCAAATTTAAGACAAATGTGTAAACATTTTAAAAAACCTCAAACAAAAAATTGGTCTAAAATGTTTCAGTGATAATCCCCAATTATGGACAATAATACTATTTACATAACAGCTGTCAGGGTGAATTTACTCCACAAAAAGGTGAGAATTTGTCAACAACCAATAATGCAGCCAATTATTTGCAAACCAGATGCTACATGGTTGATCCCTCAGCTGGAGCACAGCCTGCCAAATATGCCAAAGTTCCTACTAATAAATTGTAATGACTTGGGCCACAATCTACTTCATAAAAACAGTTCACATCGTTGGAATTCTACTACAAATTAGATTTCCCTATCCTAAGTCTTCTTACTAATAGGAAAGATCAACATTCTGTACAACTCTATAGAGATCACAATGATTAAATAAAGAGATTATTTCAAATAGATTTGAAGGAAAAGTCAAGTTGTAGATGAATTTACAAGACAATATGTTGACATTATTTAATGCACTATTTATGTTATAGAAAATGTTTGAAGCCTGTTTAAATATTTAACTAGAGATCCATATTTTGCACAGTTAAATGTAATTTTCTTTATAGGAATTACACAAAAAAAAGTTTTCAAATACCCAGCCTTGACTTCTTTTCAAAACGTTTCAAATGAAGTTGAACTCACAGAAACAATGGGCTTCCTGGCAATGTACTGAAGCCTATCATTAGTTATTCAATTTATGAGAATCAAAGGGTTGTGATGGGCTCAAACCACTGATTTCATTCTTCTTAGAAATTGATATCATTAAAGAAGGTAAATGTGATCTCAGAGGGGCAGCTCCTAACAGCACAACTGTATGAATCTTATAAAATAAAACTATATTTTTACTGGCTATTTTTCCTATAATGTTAACAGCCCTCAAAATACTTTGATCAAGACTATTTGCCCAGTGTTTGGACAAGATAATGACAAGCTATGCTTACATAAAAATGATAAATATGTTATTGTTTAGTAATAAAAATTCAAATTGAATAAGTATTATGTCACCTAAAAAATCTAAAAGACTTCTATATGCTTATTTTTTACTGATTTTTCTTTAATCACACCCTTTCTCAGCAAAGACAGTGATGACATTTCACCCATTACTTGAAACAGTCTCTTTTCTGTTCTCCTGTGTTTTCTATTTTGAGATTATTTTGCTCTAAAGAACTGCTATTTTACATTGCATTAATCTGCTGTTTTGTTTCATGCTAATTATAATAATGCATGCTAATTAAAACCTAGTAATAAGCAAGGTTAATGTGACATGGACAGATTGTCCTTATTACAATTCTTACTGCAGAGGACAAATAATGTTATGAAAATGGATGTTTCCATGAGACTGGACTTATAGTTATGGTTTCTGTTTCACAAGTAATTGCAATAGCATGCCATATATTGGCAGACAATCATTAATATCTTTTAAATACTTAATTGATAAATATTGTCCTTTTTTTAAAATGCCACCTTTATTACAATTTAGTGATAAAAGCATTGCAGAAATCAATCTGTTGACTTATTTTAAAGGAGTTTTAAAGTTATCTCCCTTAGGTATACAATACCCTATTAGACCTTGTAAATAGCACAATAAGAAAAATGAAGAAGTTCAAGTTGGTAGCTGCATCAGCATGCGTATGCTATTACTCAAAGAAGACCCCACAGCCAAAACGTTGTTTCCTTTCTTCTCTTTTCAGCATGGAATAAACCTTTCCTTGTTCCAATGAGAAAAATATTTTTAGATATTCTCTCCAATTGCCTGGTACATATCTGTATTATTAAAATAATTGGACACAATTTTAATAATAATAATATTAATAAAAATAAAATCACAGAATAATTACACAGCCCATTAAGAACTTTGACCATAAATGAATAACTGATTACAAATTATTATGTCACTTGTCAAAAATTACTATAGAACTGAATTTACAACTCTGTGACCCAGTTGCAACAAACACTGTACATTATGAGCTTCTAAAGCTGATATTTATGATAAGGTTGCCATTCAGAAACCACTTTTAACAAAGACGAATGTACGGTAACACATAACCTTGATCTAATGAAGACAAAACCTGGACTTCCAAGCAGTGAAAGAAAATAATATGGTCTAGTGAGTCTTCTATTACTCTTTTTCCTACATCTGGACAAGTTTGGAGAAAGCCAAAGAAAGCCTATAGTCCACACTGCTCTAAACTGTTAAACTTGGTGGAGGTCTGATATAGTATGGGCAGCCTTCTCAAGGAAGTCATTGGGTCTGATTATTACTCTGCATGGTAGAATTATGGTCAAGAAATAAAAAGCCATTTTAGGAAACCAGGTACATCAAACATTGTTTCCTTAAAATATTCCCATAATATAGTAACACTCACATACACCATGATAAACAGATTTAAGAGTGGTTTGGTTTCATGAACACAAGAATACAGTCAAACACTTTCCATGGCCTCCCCAATCACTAGATCTAAATGTTATTAAACCTTTATGGAAAGTTCTTGATTGTAGAGTGCAGAGTAGATTTTCACCTCCTTCCATCTTTCAAAGAACTGGAGGCTTCAAGAAGGAATTCTTAAACAATAGTCCAATATCCCATTACAAACTGGTCAAAACCAGTCCAAGAAGGACAGAAGCCCTTCTGAAGGTAAAGAATGGCCCAACTGCTTATTAGTTAATAAATATTCATATATTTTCTGGTCTTTCAATTATTTTGTCAATTATTTATAATAAAAAAGCTTCATGGTGTCTTCTGTGTGAGTATTGTATGACTAATGTCACTAGAAAGATGTTTGTGTGTTGTTGTAACAGCTGTGGTACTGTGAGTGCTGCAGACATATTTGTAATGTAGCTAAAAAAGAATCCACACACCAGGGATGTGGTATGACTAAATTAGATGTAGGCTTCACAAACCTGTGGGTGATTGTAATGCATATTTGGTTGGGAGTCTCCTGAGAGGAGACATGACCTGGATTGCCGAGGGTTTCTTGGACAAGGGAATTTAAGAGGTGTTTGCAGCATGCTTGTACATGAGAGGGAACGACGTGTGAGTGGTACAGTAAACCCAGAGAGAGAAACAGTGTGTGAGATCTAGGTGGTGCCTGGAGCAGTTCCAACAGCCAGAATGTTGCAGAGATGTTCCCATGAAAAAAAAGGTTTCTAACTGCAACCAGTCATCTCTCCTGTACCCAAATTATTGAAAAGTCTGTGAAAAGTCCAGGTGAAGGAGGGGTAAGGTGCTGGTTGTTAGCTCCTGGTTGGCTCTGCTGGTGTGTCTTGGTTGAAGACCGGAGAGCAGTAACTCCAGCTCTGTATCACAAGAGTTGTCTACACTGCAGGGACAGAGAAGCACCTTGGAAGGACAAGAGAGACTGTGAATTGTGAAACTTTTTAATTGTGGTGTTTTTAGTAGAATAAAAGAAAAATAGAATATGAACTGTATTCTGGAGCTGTTAGTTGTGTGTAGTATGAGAGTAAATGAAAAAAAAAAGAAGAGCATAGAGAGTGGGGAAAAAAAAGATCACGTGCAGACAGGTCTGCAAGGAGCTCACCCAGTAGGATGGGGTCTGTCTGATACAGAGGTATGTTGTCGTTTCTTTATCAAACAAATCTGGAAAATGGGGTATTCTTCCCTTTAACTACTAACTTTTAAAACTACCACCAAGAAACAATAGCTCTTGTTAAGTGATGTTTTATTAGCAAGGATGCATGGATGAATTTGAATTTAGAATTTAACAAATGTATTTCACATTATTACAATAATATTGCAATTATTAATAGAGATCTTTTGGATAAAAATTGAATATACATGTAATTTAATTCATACAAATAATCAATTGCCTTTTAGTATCTATTTTGACCCAGCTAACAACTTTAGGAATTACATTTGCTAAATTACCTTGCCATTTATCTGTTTCATAAACATGATCAAATTAATGTAATGTTACATCCTTAAGCTTTCATACACATACATTTAGGAATGCTGATGTTTGCAAAAAACATAACATGTAACTAATATTTGGAGCTTTTTGGAACAAGCACAACTGAAAAGGAAGTGTTTTGATGGAAGTCATTATGTGTGAAATTAATAAAAGTTTGAAGGAAATTTTAATTCTGTGAAAATTCTGCATTTTGGCAGAGGCGTAAAATTCCAGTACAATCATGATAAACAAAGAGTGTTCAATGGTATGAGTACATCTTGAAGGAGTTGGCTGATAGGCAGTTAAAAATTCATGAAGAGTTGTGAGAAAGGAAGAAAGAGAACATTGAAGTAATAGCACCAGCCAATCCTAGGAAATAAGAGAACATGGAAAGAGAATGAAAGCATTCTGAGAACTGATCCTTTGAGAACACATAGGAGAGAATAAGAGGTGAAGTGAGAAAGCTGAATTGAAAAGTAAGCTTCAAGGTATACCCTCAACAATTTATGCTCCTCTGCAATTTTTTTTGCTTTATTTTAATGTTCCATCATATCTTGTGGAATATCTTAAACATGCCATGCATCAAATTAAACTTTCATTGGTTTTCTACCTGTGTAGCTGTAATTCATCAAGATTCTCAAGGCAAACAGGAGACTATCAAGGGGATTTTCATAGCCTTTTCCTTCACAAAATGTGCTCTTAATTTTCTGAAAGCAATTAGAAAAATGAAAATGCCAATCAAGCTAGAAAAAAAGTATGAAAAAATAAAATGAACATGGTTGTCACATAATATTAATATTATTCAGCATAACATAATTTTGCTGAAATTTATTTTTCATTTTTCTAAATTTTAAATTAGCCAATATACATACTGTACCTTTTAGATGAACAAGAAAAAATAATTCTCACTTGGTGCTGTTACTCAAAATACATGTAGAGGTGATGTTAACAGAATATATATATATACTTATTTAAACAAGATTTCACTGTGAAAGCTAGAAGTTTGTGCATACTTATTAAATATTGAAATTGAATGTGAAAAAGTGAAGAAAATGTAGTTATGACCATAGTATACTCAAATACACAAAGTCATAGTGACTTTAGTTTTACAAAGGGTATTAGTCTTGAACAAACCAGGCATAATTGATTATTTATTGAGGAAAATAAAAGACCCTGAGTCAAGTGAAAGATTTTGGTACAGTTGTGTTGAGGGTCTGTGGATTGAGCAGTTCTGAAGGATCTGTTGCATAATTTGGTCCATCATAAGAACAAAGAAAGCTTTCACTCCCCATCTATAGAGTATGACAAGTCATGGTCCATGGCATAGATGGCAATTCACAGCTGACCACTATCTTCTTCTGAAAGCCTGCCTGGATACAAATGGCAGCTCGTTATGTCAGGATTATTATACTAGCATAGCATAATAGTAGGCTGGGCAAACGATTTTTAAAATTAAAAAAAAAAATAAATAAAAAATGAGATATAATGATGTGTTCCTGCTTAACTTAGACATTGCACGACTTTAAAACATATAAAAACAGGTTTAGAGAGTTAAAAACCACTTTTTATGCACGAAAAATGGGTGATTTTTCTTCCTCGTGATCAGCTCAGAATCTCTGTGTACGCTGTAAGGTTTTTACTTCTTAATTAAACGTTTAAAATACACGAATTTCATAAAGACAACACATGTTTAGAAGAGAAAAAATCCCATTCTTTTCTCTTCCTGTTGTGTGAAACTCATCAGCAGGTCTTTTTTTCCCAATCAGAGGCTCTGAAAATAGCGTACCGCCCACTGCGCTCCGTCAGAGAGGGGTGCGGCACCGAGAGAGGGAGGAGGCGCGGAGCTCAGCAGTACAGACTGAACGTTCTACTGCCTGGAGCGCTTATGGCAGCGATCGCGTCTGCATTTTTAACTTAGTTTTTAAAATTAATCAAGCAATATGAAGCATCTCTTTTTACTTTTAAGTCTCTTAATTATCATTAAGCACAGCTTTCTCACCACTTAGACTACTTTTTGATACCATTCTTAGACAAAGCAGAAACGTGTTGTTCTGTCTAATGACATTACAAGTGGAAAGATTACAGATTTTAATCATCTTTAATTTTGTTACGTTATACATTTTAGAAACGTTTCATCCATACAAACACCACAAAACTATTCTCGATTGTATTTCTGAATGGTATGTTACACTTAGTTCAGTGTTTTAAATACATCTAATTAAGAAAGTTAGGTGTTTGCATAAACTATTAGCAATAATATTAAATTTAGCACTGTAATAAGTTGTTGCGCTTTCCCCCGCATCTTGTAAAAATATATTTTCATTGTTCAAATATACATTAAATCTGACTATCAGTTTACTATTATTAACCATATTAATTTTAAGTGCTTAATGTATCTTAATCTTGTAAAATATATTTTCATTGTTCAAATATACATTTAGTCTGACTATCATATAATAAGTTAAATACAAAACTAAAGAAAAAATAGGGTTAAATATAATTCAAAATATTTTGCTAACAATGTTAACTGTTTATAAATAATAAATTGTATTAACTAAAGAGTAGGATGGCACAGTTGTTAGTATGCTTTTTGTTTTGTTTCTTTTTCATAAATACAACAGTAGTACCTGATGTCTCAGTGGCTTTCAAAATTAAATTATGCATGCAAACCTGTGAACTAGAAAGATAACTAAGATATCCATCCATTTATAATGGTGGCAAAGTGGTTAGCATTGCTATCTTGGAGCACTGGGGTCCTAGGTTCAATTCCTGCCATCCTGTGTGTGTGGGGTTTACATGTTCTCTCTGGGTTACATGTTTTTTCTCCATATGTGTGATATGACTCCCTCTCACACTCCAAAACATACTGGTAAGTTAATTGGTTTATGGGAAAACTGGCCCTGGTGCGTGTGTGTGTGTTTGTGTCTGTCTGTCCTGTGATGGACTGGCGCTATGTCCAGGGTGTATTCTGCCTTGTGTCCGTTGCTTACTGGGAGAGGCTCCAAATCCTCTGTACTGGATAAAGAGATTAGAAATGGATGGAAGTAAAGGCACTGTGTGGATGGAACTATACACAGTGTTAGAAACCCACTATGAAATGGCAGCATCTCACTGAGAATAAAATATTTTATAGTGCTGGCTTAGGGAAACAGCCTTTCCACCTCTCTTGCACATCAGTATCCATACATAGTTATTTAAACAAATTGCCTCTAATTATAAACATCTTAATATGCTGGCTCTGTGGATCCGCATCAGCTATGTTTGCCCATTCCTTCAATTCATGTGCATCCAACACACAGTTCAACGCTAGCAACTACACAAAATCTAAAATACAATCCTCATTTCAGTATCTAGGTAAACATACAGTTTGTTAACTTCATCATCTTCATCAAAAGTATGCCTAACCCCATTAGGAAGTGTTCTTGTTATCAGTGTATTCCTCAGCTATCCCAAAATTATCTTCTTCTTTGCAACATCTCTAGTCTTTTATCCTGCAATAACTCAGCCAACACTTAAATCTCCAAAAGCTGCTTGTTAATTTCTTGAAATCACAAATATCATGTGTAAATATTGGCCATGTAATACTCTGCATTGTGGAATAATAGTTTATTTTAAAGGGAACTAGAGAAACTAAGAACTAGAGAAATCAAGAAAGGCTTTTTTTTCTAGAATTAATAAATGCACATCCAGTTCACTGGGGAAATTAAATCCACACTGAGCAATCTTCAATATGTTCAGAATATGACAGCGAGAATCCTATCAGGGATGCATTACACCTGTTTTCAAGTCCTTGCATTGGTTATCTATCAGGTTTCGAGTCAACTTCAAAATCCTCATCCTCATTCAGTACCTACAGTATATGGCTTATTATCTGTCCACTCCCCA
The DNA here is from genome assembly GCF_040954835.1 of Lepisosteus oculatus. Classification (NCBI taxonomy): domain Eukaryota; kingdom Metazoa; phylum Chordata; class Actinopteri; order Semionotiformes; family Lepisosteidae; genus Lepisosteus; species Lepisosteus oculatus. The sequence continues at coordinate 38,102,477 of NC_090696.1, read as the reverse complement.
CCTTTGTCCGTCTGACTCTGGTCTTCTAGCTGTCCTCAAGAACATCTACATTCTGTGGGTGACAGGGTCTTCTCTAGCTGCACCCCAGAGCTCTCAATTTGTATTCCCAGTGATATCAGTCACATACCGTGAGTGCATTTAAATCTAACCTCAGAACCTTTCTTTTCAGAAGACAGTGTCTGTATCTGCTTCATTTTCTAATTTTGGTAGCACCTCTAACTGCTTGTCTTTCTTATATGTATTTACTTTGTAATCTGTTGTCCTTTTATCTGTTTTTACATCTACTTTATTGCTTTGAGATGCCACTTTTAAAGGTGATATATAAAATAAAGTTTTTTTATTATTGTTATAGAGAAACAAGATCAGTTTTCCCTGGTTCAGAAAAAAAGATCTAAAGTATACTAGTTTGTCACTCTTCTCATTCCCTTTGCTAAATTACTTTTCATATTAATCTGATCAATCTAACTGCCTGTTTTCTGTGCTTTCTCTATCCTGCTAGATTTGCAGTTATTCTGAAAATGTTCTTCTTGAAATAACTCATTTCTAAATACCTTTTTTCACTGTTAACATCTTGAAGCAACTCTGCAACAAAATACACACTTAGCTCAACCTGACAGTTCATCCTGCTACCAACATTGAATAAAAAAAATCTTAAGATTTCTATATTTATGTCTTTATTTAGTGGTTTCCTTAGTGACAAAGGCTAAACTTTCTTGGAAAAATGTCTTTTATGTGTTGCGGAAAAAACTGACTTGCTTTAACAAAGTATGTTTACAAATCCTTTCACCTGGCAATCTACCTGAATGCCCAACTATCTGAGAAGCCCTCCATGAAACCATGGTTGCTATTAATTCATTTAGGGCTCTTTGACAGAATTGCTGTTTATTATGCATGCTAATTTTCTGATTCCTCACTCTGTTTCATGTTTATAGATAAGACTTTATTGATCGCAAAGGGAAATTGATGTACATGTTCATGTACATGATGAACATGTTTGCATGTTCTTTTGTAACATACACCTTTTTGTGATTTTTTTGTATATCTAAGCAAGTGTTCCTGCATCCCTCTTCTGCACTATAGGCATGGCTTTTTTTCTGTTTGCTCCATTTCTAAAACTTTTTGCTCATGTGCATTTTTGTATGTTTTTACACCTCTAGCACTTTAACGTCCTGAATTTTCATTTGCCTTAATTTGTAGAATGAATTTGAGTTTTAGCCTTAAAAATCTTAAGTTTTCACTATCTTTTGTTTCTTGTCCTACAACTGTTATTATTGATCACCGAATTATTGTACTTGACATGACTTCATTCAGCCTTTCCTGAACGTCTATGACAGGCAGAGAGAGTGCTGTTTCTGGTGCGATCTTTTGCAGCTGACATTTCACTGTTTTAAACAAACAAGAAATTAGATTGCTCATAAATCACTTATCCTATATAAATACAGCGTAATTGCCCTCCGAAAATCCTCTTTTTCTTGTTCGTTTTAGAGACCTTGATCGAAACTGATTTTAGATGTCAGAAAGGATTTCTTTTCTCTGTATTTCCTACATTGCTTTGTTGAGATTTTAACTTTATATTTAGGCTCAGATTTCAACTATAAATCGTACACTAATTAATAGCAGTAAATACTGATGTTTCGCTCCTTCTTACCACAAAAATATATATGTTTTGTAGCTGGGATGAACTTTATTTCGTACGCGTAGCTACTACCATTCGGACACGAAGTGGTTAAAGATGGCGGCAAATCAGACACCCAGGGGGGGGGGCGTCTTCTCGCCTCCATAACTAAAATGCCAAATAGGAGTGGCTTAAGCGACATACACAGTCATGTAACTGACAGTTTGAGGTAGCCTATCATGTAAATTTCACTTTGTTGCTGATAGGTTAAGCTTTCGAAACTCTGCCCCAAAGTCATGTTACTGATTTTTCGCCCTGTTGCGTTGGTTAAACGCAATGATCACAAGCACCACCATGGTAACTGGGATGTGTAGTTTTTAATTCTGTTTAAATTATAACTGTACATACTGTCTTCATATTTGGCCAGGGCTTTAAAGAGAAGGCGCGCCAAAAAATTTTGGTGCCGTCGTCTCCGCTTTAAAGGTACCCCCGTGCTGGAAGAATTTGACCTCGGAACGTTTGCCCAGCGTAATAATAGCTGACATAGCATAATGACATAGCATTATAATAGCATAATAACTAGTAGTTTGAGCAAATAACTTATAAGGCCTATCAATTTGTTTGCTTGATTGAGAACGGGTAAACTCAGTTACTTCATTAAGCAGTAACTCCACCTTAACAGTAAAGTGATTGGGGCACCCAACCTCCTTATTATCACAATGCCAAGATCCAGTCCAAATATACAGACCATTGTAAAGTAGGCAAAGATTCATATACTTTAAATGTCTATTACATTACTTGTCAAGATTTAAGACTTTAGTTATTGAACTAGAAATTAGTTATTGAAGTCACATTGATTGAAAAGTTACTTTAAAAATCAATTCACAAAATCGTATACAAACATTTTATGAGGAAACTAGATACACTTGTCCAAATCTAAAGATACTGTTAAAGCATATTTGAAATGTAGCTGTTTCTTTAGGGATAAATATATAGTGTTATCCAATGTCTCTTTCTCTTGTTTCAGCAAGATTCAGGTCATATTTGATTTTTATCTGTCTTAAAATTGAAGCATTTTTCTATTATGGAGCACTTGTCTTCTCACTGAATTTAATGCCAGAAGCTGATTTGCAGCTTCCTGTTTTTTATTTAGTTGTTCACTTCTACATTTTGTATAGATGCTAGAGGCTTATTTATTGTTACCTATGACACAGAACCTGAATGAATTTAGGTGGATATACTACGTGAGGAAATCTATGGCATGCTTTTCTTTCTACCTTTCTGTGTGACTCATATATTGGTTCATAGCTATTTCTTAGATAGTAGTGCAAACACGATGCTGCAGCTCCCTCTTTCCTTGGGGAAAAGAAAAAATAGGATACTGTTGCATTCATGGCATTGCTTGACATGTGCTTTGGCACCTCTCTGTCACTAACTGTGGAGTCTTCTCTGATTAAGCCATTAGGCTATTGGCACTCTATGAGCTCACTGGACACATTCTGTTGCAGCTCCCTGTCTTCTGACAAAGGAGTATTCTACAAAAAGCAACACTAGACAGCTCACTTGTAGGCTCCTGAAGCTGAATCCTTCCCACACTCTGGGGCTCTGGTCATTCCTTTACTCTTATTCCCCTAGGACAGTATTTGTGATTTCCCCACCCCTCCCAATCTACTTAACCATTGTTTGGGGCATTCTTGGCTCAAGTCCAAGCTCTGGCTGTGAACCTCAGGCAGTTATCAGTGGTTGGGGGCAGCCACATGCAGCTTTGACAGCAGTGCAGCTGCAGATGTCAGCATTGCACATAAAGCAACTCCATCAGTGCACTTGACCTTCATTCCAGAAACATTAGAAGAATTGCAGTTAGCAGCTATGGACCTAGAACCGTTTTCTACTGTGGGTGCAGAGCATGATGGATGCAGGGGTGCCTAACATACAGATGAAGCCATTCAAAATGGGTGAGGTATTTCGCGGCATACCCCGGTGGGCGTGTCGCGGTATCACACGGTATCACGTGGTGACACGTATCATTTGACGCTCTGCCGGAAACTATCCGGCATCGCCTTGTAAAACTGCCAGGGGGAGCTTAACCTCTCATGTACAGCATTTGAGCCTTTAATTTTGAACTGTGTATTACAGCATGTTAATCATCAGTCATTAAAATGTTGGTATATTTTATGAAAGCAAGATTGCTCAGTTGGACAAAAGTACACAACCTACCTTTATCAGAAATATTTATGCATCAAAGCCTTTACTGAAGATATTACTAATAGTATTAATAATGGATGACTTTGGACAAGCTGTATACTCAAAGTATAATTTCTTTAGCACATTTGTACAAGCACTTGGAATCTGTCCAAGCCATACTTTGTCAGGCATTTTGTTTTACTTCAACGGGCATAAAAACTTCCTTGCTTTTAACAGGGCATTTCATAATTTCTAACTACGAAAATGATTTAAAATGCGACACCTATCATTCAACTAGAGCTTAAAATATCACAAGGATCCTCAAGAGCACAGCAAAGAGTGTATTAAAAGACAATTGTATTTATCAACGCTTTCTTTTCCGTATACCAGATTTTATGGAACCACTTCAGAGGGGTGTCAGCCAGTCAGATTCCAGGAATCGGCACTTTAAAGGAAAAATACACACCGGTATTCCATTTCTCCCTAAACATTGTAAGCTTCGAAGTCTTTAACTAACGTGATACCGGAGTCAACAAGCATACTTTTAGAATTTGATTAAAAGGGAATATAATATGGAATCGCGTATCTAAAGAATTTAATAACGGTATGATTATATCCGTGTACTGCGACAGGGCTGTGTAGGGCTATTTCGCCTGCCTGTTCATACGAGCTGTCTTGTAGCCTACTGGTCTAGGTGCATGACTACCAACTGGCAGGTTGTGTGTTTGAATCCAGCTGGTGCTGGACTTTTCTTTTAACAAACATTTCTTTGAAAAAATAGAATAGCGATATTATGGACAATCGATTGACTTTTATATTTCAAAATATCGCAACGTGATCGATATTTGCGATATTTTGAACATATCTTCCTTTCTGACAGCGGTTCCTGCTTCTAGTGTGTGTGTGTGTGCGACAGAGTACATTTTTATAGAGAAATGGAGGCTGGACAGTATGCGTTACAATATAAACATTTATATTGATTTAAATCGTGTTCTGATTTAAATCGCAAACGCGTGTTTAATTATGTGTTTTTTAATCATAATAAGGCTAATGCATTTCTACATTCCTCTAAGTTCATACAGAAAGACAGCTTGTGTTTAAATTGAGTGTAAGGTAATTTATGCTTCTAAAGTCATGGTCAGCATTTATTATTGTGCTGTGCTGTAAACTTTTTCTGAGCCTAGTCACATTATTTTATAGCGTTTTTATTGCGTTATTAAATCCGGTGGCGCTGTGTGTTAGTTTCCTGACTCCCATGTCACATGGTCTGTGATTGAATCCAATGGAACTATGACTTTATTTTTTAACAAACATTTCTTTGAAAAAATGAAATGTTTCCCTTGGTCAGAGATTAAATAAAACCTCACTCGCACCAAACAAATTTATATTTCTAAATATCACAAAATACGTTCATTGTCTTCCAATCGAGTCGAGTTGACATTGGAAGCCTGCCACACCCGGACTGTTAAACCAACGCATTAGCACGTCAAAGCCCATTGAGGGTATTGAGCCAGTATTGGCTTTAGCATTCCCCCCTTCTCCCCTCAATTCAATTCAATTCAAGGTGTTTTATTTGCATGACAGATGGGTTCGAGCAGTGTAGGGTATGTATATTGTAACGCTTACGGCAGACAGGCACTGTGTAAGAGCCGGCGCACCAGAGCAGCGCACCGAGGGAGCATCTGCATTTCTAACTTAGTTTTTAAAATTAGTCAAGCAATATGAAGCATCTCCTTTTACTTAGTGCCTGAGCATAAAAAGAATAGGAGCATACTGCAACGCGTGTGAAGTCCATAAACGATATTAATTTTGGAACTTAAACATACAGTATATGGCTGGTCTCGGTACTTTAAAGAAAACATACACACCAGTATTCCATTTCTCCCTAAATATTTTAAGCATCGAAGTCTTTAACTAACGCGATACCGGAGTCAACAAGCATACTTTTAGAATTTGATTAAAAGGGAATATAATATGGAATCGCGTATCTCAAGAAATTAATAATGATATAATTCTATTCATGTTGCAAAAGAACTGCAACGGACATAAAAACTACCTTGCTTTTAACAGAGCGTTCCATAATTTCTAACTATGAAAATGCCAGGTGAAAGGAATTGTAACATATTTTGGTAAAGCAAGTCAGTTTTTCCCGCAACACATAAAAGACATTTTTCCAAGAAAGTTTAGCCTTTGTCACTAATGAAACCACTAAATAAAGACATAAATATAGAAATCTTAAGATTTGTTTTATTTAATGTTGGTAGCAGGATGATCTGTCAGAGTGTATATTTTGTTGCAGAGTTGTTAACAGTGAAAAAGTTAACAGTGAAAAAGGTATTTAGAAATGAGTTATTTAAAGATGAAAATTTTCAGAATAATTGCAAATCTAGCAGGATAGAGAAAGCACAGAAAACTGACAGTTAGATTGATCAGATTAGTATGAAAAGTCATTTAGCAAAGGGAATGAGAAGAGTGACAAACTAGTATACTTTAGATTTTTTTTTCTGAACCAGGGAAAATCTGATCATGTTTCCCTATAACAATAATAAAAAACTTTATTTGATATATCACCATTAAAGGTGGCATCTCAAAGCAATACAGTAGATGTAAAAACAGATAAAAGGACCACAGATTACAAAGTAAATGCATATAAGAAAGACAAGCAGTTAGAGGTGCTACCAAAATTAGAAAATCAAGCAGATACAAACACTAAATCTTCTGAAAAGAAAGGTTCTGAGGTTAGATTTAAACTGGCCCTGGTGTGTGTGTTTGTGTCTGTCCTGTAATGGACTGGCGCTATGTCCAGGGTGTATTCTGCCTTGTGTCCGTCGCTTACTGGGATAGGCTCCAAATCCTCTGTACTGGATAAAGAGATTAGAAATGGATGGAAGTAAAGGCACTGTGTGGATGGAACTATACACAGTGTTAGAAACCCACTATGAAATGGCAGCATCTCACTGAGAATAAAATATTTTATAGTGCTGGCTTAAGGAAACAGCCTTTCCACCTCTCTTGCACATCAGTATCCATACCTAGTTATTTAAACAAATTGCCTCTAATTATAAACATCTTAATATGCTGGCTCTGTGGATCCGCATCAGCTATGTTTGCCCATTCCTTCAATTCATGTGCATCCAACACACAGTTCAACGCTATCAACTACGCCAGGGACAGTTTTCCCATAAACCAATTAACTTACCAGTATGTTTTGGAGTGCGAGAGGGAGTCATATCACACATATGGAGAAAAAACATGTAACCCAGAGAGAACATGTAAACCCCACACACACAGGATGGCAGGAATTGAACCTAGGACCCCAGTGCTGCAAGATAGCAATGCTAACCACTTTGCCACCATTATAAATGGATGGATATCTTAGTTATCTTTCTAGTTCACAGGTTTGCATGCATAATTTAATTTTGAAAGCCACTGAGACATCAGGTACTACTGTTGTATTTATGAAAAAGAAACAAAACAAAAAACATACTAACAACTGTGCCATCCTACTCCTTAGTTAATACATTTTATTATTTATAAACAGTTAACATTGTTAGCAAAATATTTTGAATTATATTTAATCCTATTTTTTCTTTAGTTTTGTATTTAACTTATTATATGATAGTCAGACTTAATGTATATTTGAACAATGAAAATATATTTTACAAGATTAAGATACATGAAGAACTTAAAATTAATATGGTTAATAATAGTAAACTGTAACATGCTGTAACAAGATCGGTTAAACTGCGAAGAAAATGCTTTCAGAGAAAATGTTTCAGGTGTGAAGAACATAGATCTCCAATGCAATTTCAACCAAACCTGTTCCCACACACCCTGCCCCCACTACCATTAGAATATACACAAAGCACTCAAATCTTTCGAGCTAATGATCAGGTGACCCGAGAGAGAGCGAGAGAAACACCAAGGGGTGCGGAACCAGGGAACTATTTACATGGAAAAAGGGGCGATCTCCCCAGACTGTCTGCCCGTTTCACTGTTACCTGGATACCTCTTTATTTAGAACTCACTAACACTGGTTTTTAGTTTAGAAGGATTCAAGTAGGGTTTTAGATGAAAGGCAGCGACCTTAATCAAGCCCAAATCATAATTGAACCCATTCAGATCCTACAATCAGAGCCTACATTACATTTTAGCGTTTTATTCTGAGCAGAAGACCCTCACACCTGAAGAAGGGGGAGGTGTTTTTTGCTGGAAATCTCGCCTGCTTCTACTTTACAACCGGAGTGCTGGCTATGACGAATTAAACCGGTTTTATAGGTTTCAATCACAGACCATGTGACATGGGAGTCAGGAAACTAACACACAGCGCCACCGGATTTGATAACGCTATCAAAACCCTATAAAATAATGTGACTTGGCACAGAACAAGTTTACAGTACAGTACAATAATAAATGTTGACCATGACTTTAGAAGCATAAATTGCCTTACACTCAATTTAAACACAAGCTGTCTTTAGCCCTCTAAGCTGGTTCATACAGAAATGTAGAGATCTAGGCTCAGAACACACAGCTTCATTACTTCTTTGCGGCTCTGTTAGCCCAAATCATATACAGATGCAGCCATTCAAAATGGGTGAGGTATTTCGCGGCATACCCCGGTGGGCGTGTCACAGTATCACGCGGTATCACGCATTTCACGTGTGTCACGTGACTAACTATCCGGCGTCGCCTTGTAAAACCGCCAGGGGGAGCCTAACCTCTCATGTACAGCATTTGAGCCTTTAATTTTGAACTGTGTATTACAGCATGTTAATCATCAGTCATTAAAATGTTGGTATATTTTATGAAAGCAAGATTGCTCAGTTGGACAAAAGTACACAACCTACCTTTATCAGAAATATTTATGCATCAAAGCCGTTACTGAAGATATTACTAATAGTATTAATAATGGATGACTTTGGACAAGCTGTATACTCAAAGTATAATTTCTTTAGCACATTTGTACAAGCACTTGGAATCTGTCCAAGCCATACTTTGTCAGGCATTTTGTTTTACTTCAACGGGGCATAAAAACTTTCTTGCTTTTAACAGGGCGTTTCATAATTTCTAGCTACGAAAATGATTTAAAATGCGACACCTATCATTCAACTAGAGCTTAAAATATCACAAGGAAAAATACACACCGGTATTCCATTTCTCCCTAAACATTGTAAGCTTCGAAGTCTTTAACTAACGTGATACCGGAGTCAACAAGCATACTTTTAGTATTTGATTAAAAGGGAATATAATATGGAATCGCGTATCTAAAGAATTTAATAACGGTATGATTATATCCGTGTACTGCGAAAGGGCTGTGTAAGGCTGTTTCGCCTGCCTGATCATGCGAGCTCTCTTGTAGCCTACTGCTCTAGGTGCGTGACTGCCAACTGGCAGGTTGTGTGTTTGAATCCAGCTGGTGCTGGACTTTTATTTTAACAAACATTTCTTCGAAAAAATAGGTAAGCGATATTATGGACAATCAATTGACTTTTATATTTCAAAATATCGCAACGTGATTGATATTTGCGATATTTTGAACATATCTTCCCTTCTGACAGCGGTTCCTGCTTCTATTGTGTGTGTGTGTGCAACAGTAAATTTTTATAGAGAAATGGAGGCTGGACAGTATGCGTTACAATATAAACATTTATATTGATTTAAATCGTGTTCTGATTTAAATCGCAAACGCGTGTTTAATTATGTGTTTTTTAATCATGATCAGGCTAATGCATTTCTACATTTTCTGTATGAACCAGCTTAGAGGTTCATACATAAAGACAGCTTGTGTTTAAATTGAGTGTAAGGTAATTTATGCTTCTAAAGTCATGGTCAGTATTGTTGTACTGTGCTGTACTGTGTCACATTATTTTATAGCGTTTTTATTGCGTTATTAAATCCGGTGGCGCTGTGTTAGTTTCCTGACTCACATTATTTAAACTGCGACACTGATCATTCATCTCTAAATAAACTTTATTTTATATAGCGTTTTATGCGAATAGGTAATTAGATTGCTCATAAACCTAATCACTTTTTCTACATAAACACAGCATGATTGCTCTCTGAAAATGCTTTTCCTTCATTTTTAAAGTAGGCTCACATTTCAACTATAGATCGTATTATTATAAACTTTCTTGGAAAAATGTATTTTATGTAAACCATGTTTGCTATTAATTCATTTAGGGCTAAAATACGTTCATTGTCTTCTAATCGAGTCGACATTGGAAGCCTGCCACACCCGGACCGTTAAACCAACGCATTAGCACGTCAAAGCCCATTGAGCCAGTATTGGCTTTAGTATCCCCCCCTTCTCCCCTCAATTCAATTCAATTCAAGGTGTTTTATTTGCATGACAGATGGGTACAAGCAGTGTTGGGTACTGTATGTATATTGTAACGCTTACGGCAGACAGGCACTGTGTAGGAGCCAACGCACCAGAGCAACGCCTGCAATTTTTATATTTATAACTTAGTTTTTAAAATTAGTCAAGCAATACGAAGCATCTCCTTTTACTTAGTGCCTGAGCATACTGCAACGCGTGTGAAGCCCATAAACGATATTGATTTTGGAACTTAAACATACAGTATATGGCTGGTCTCGGTACTTTAAAGAAAACATACACACCAGTATTCCATTTCTCCCTAAACATTTTAAGCATCGAAGTCTTTAACTAAAGCAATACCGGAGTCAACAAGCATACTTTTAGAATTTGATTAAAAGGGAATATAATATGGAATCGCGTATCTCCAGAATTTAAAGACCAGACAATCGCAAACTCGTTTTCAATAAAATTATTTTATTCATTCAGCAGTTTGTGAGATGGACATCCAGCAGGGAGAGACACACACACCGGTTTTCATTGACAACATTGTTTTTTTTTTCAATTCCTCTTGTCTAACAGGAATGTTTTGTTTGTGGACAGACTGTTAGACAAGAGGAAAAGACCGCCTCCTCCTACGAAGCATTTCGTTGATCCGATCACGAATTCTTTTCCAGTCCTACGCAGCAAGGGTTGAGAATCTCCGATTCAGCATCGTACTAATGGTTTCCCGGAGATTGGGTTAAAAAAAAAAAACACATACTAACAACTGTGCCATCCTACTCCTTAGTTAATACATTTTATTATTCATAAACAGTTAACATTGTTAGCAAAATATTTTGAATTATATTTAACCCTATTTTTTCTTTAGTTTTGTATTTAACTTATTACATGATAGTCAGACTTAATGTATATTTGAACAATGAAAATATATTTTTACAAGATTTTACATTAAGCACTTAAAATTAATATGGTTAATAATAGTAAACTGTAACATGCTGTAACAAGATCGGTTACAAGAAGAAAATGCTTTCAGAGAAAATGTTTCAACCAAACCTGTTCCCACACACCCCGCCCCCACTACCATTAGAATATACACAAACATTTTAGCGTTTCATTCTGAGCAGAAGACCCTCACACCTGAAGAGTGCTGGCTGTGACGAATTAAACCGGTTTTACAGGTTTCAATCACAGACCATGTGACATGGGACTCAGTAAACTACAGTAACACCGTATTTGATAACGCTTTAAAAACGCTATAAAATAATGTGACTTGGCACAGAACAAGTTTACAGCACAGTACAAAGATAAATGCTGACCATGACTTTAGAAGCATAAATTGCCTTACACTCAATTTAAACACAAGCTGTCTTTAGCCCTCTAAGCTGGTTCATACAGAAATGTAGAGATCTAGGCTCAGAACACACAGCTTCATTAGCGAATACATATGCAGGACAACTAGAGAAGACGTTTTACAGAGGATGGATTTTTAGAAACATCCCATCAGACATCCCATCATATTCACAACGTGAAATCTAGAAAATAATATTACGTAACCAAAATCCGCAATATGGAAACAGAACCTGTGTAATTGTTGATAGATGCTTTACTCGTAACATTTTTTCAAGACGAACTACAACATTTAAAAAATGACTTGTATGTACTTGATATCTCTAATCAATCCACGAGTCCCAGCACAAAACGAAAGTAAAACGCATACCGTTTCTCGCTTCTTATTGCTCAAAAGTAATTTGACCGTATGAAATGCATAATATAAACCTAGAAACATATACGTGAGCAGTACTTAAGCACTGTAGTATCGGTGTTAAGACATACCTCTCAAATACTGTAAATCAAGTTAAAAATATCTCAAGACCGATTCTGGTCGTAATGAAACCATGCAAGGGAGTTTTTATGTCCGTTGCAGTTCTTACCGTTATTAAATTCTTGAGATACGCGATTCCATATTATATTCCCTTTTAATCAAATTCTAAAAGTATGCTTGTTGACTCCGGTATCACGTTAGTTAAAGACTTCGAAGCTTACAATGTTTAGGGAGAAATGGAATACCGGTGTGTATTTTTTTCTTTAAAGTACCGAGACCAGCCATATACTGTATGTTTATGTTAAGATTTCCCTTCAGTGGTAAAATTAGATATGAATATTCAATACTTAAACGGGCACAGTTAAGACATTAAATATACATATACATATTGTATACAGTACAGTTTGCATACGGTAATATGTTTATGTTACGCGATTAAAAAATAAATAAATAAAACTGGAAGGTCCAGCACCACCATTATGTTTATATGGTTGTTTTTGTTGGTTGGTTGTTATTATGGTTATTAATAATACGATCTATAGTTGAAATCTGAGCCTAAATAAAAAGAAAAAGCAAGTGATTAGGTTTATGAGCAATCTAATTACTTATTCGTTTAAAAAGCTATATAAAATAAAGTTTATTATTAATTTGCTGGACAGAGCGGTGAACATTATTATGCATAAGACAAAGATAACGATCCTGATCAGTTTAGAAATCTGTGTACGCTGTAAGGTTTTTACTTCTTAAACTTTTAAAATACACGTTTTGAATAGAAAGAATTCCTCTTCCTGGTATAGCAAACCAGCACGTCTTTTTTCTCCAATCAGAGGGGTGTCAGATGGTGTCAGCCAATCACCATTCTGCGTTGGGTAGCAACGGGTGACTGTTCTCAGGCGGAAGATGTAAACAGCTTAATGTTCGTGTTAAATAATTTTTTTAAATTAAAATTCATTCTATACAGCAATCGCATATTTGGGTACCGTTTCATAAAACTTTCATGCTTAAAATGTTTAGGGAGAAATGGAAGACTGGTGTGTATTTTTTCTTTAAACTACCAAGACCAGCCATACACAGTACAGTTTACATACATACAGTAATGTTTATGTTCCTAAATTAATATCGTTTATGACCTTCAGATGCGTTATGCTCCTCTTCTTTTTATGCTCAGCTACTAAAATTTCCCTTAAGTGGTAAAATCCATATAAATATTCAAAACTAACCGGATTAAAATGTGCACAGTAAAGACATTAAATGATTAAATCTTTGCACTACCAACCAATGCACCACGAGTGCCCCTGTCAGTCATTTTGGCCAGCCAATCACTTGCCCTGCGGTACCTTCTGGTGCCCCGCGGTGGCTTGTGGGTATGTTACCGTACCGCGGGTTTTTACCGCGCATTTTGAATGGCTGCATCTGTACTGCAATTTTCCTTAGATACGCGATTAAAAAAAATAAATTTTTTGAATTCCCGGCGGAACACATTCCATAAGAATCAGCGCGTTTATACAGTATATCGCCTTTAAACACATATATTTAAACACGTGTTTACGATTTAAATCAAAACGCGATTCAAATCAATATAAATGTATATTTTGTAACGCATAGGTGACTATTCATTGTTATTAAAAAGACTTAAATTCGATCATGTTGTGATATTTAGAAATATAAATTTGTTTGGTGCAAGTGAGGTTTTATTTAATCTCTGACCAAGGGAAATGTTTCATTTTTTCAAAGAAATGTTTGTTAAAAAATAAAGTCATAGTTACCTGGGATTCAATCACAGACTGTGTGACATGGGAGTCAGGAACCTAACCCCCAGCTCCACCGGCGCAGTCACATGCTGAGGGCTGAAAAAGCACTACAGAAACATTATCGACAGACAATGTACAGATTTGATAAAGCTATAAAATAATGTAATTAGGCACAGAACAAGTTTACAGCACAGTACAATAATAAATGCTGACCATGACTTTAGAAGCATAAATTACCTTACACTCAATTTAAACACAAGCTGTCTTTAGCCCTCTAAGCTGGTTCGTACAGAAATGTAGAGAACCAGGCTCAGAACACACAGCTTCATTAGCGAATACATATGCAGGACAACTGCACACCTGTGTACTAAGAAAGGGTAATAAAATCAGTGAGCTGTGGTTACTGTCTCCTGCCTCTCTTCCAACACCGCCACCTCTGCAAGGAAAACTACTGGGAATCGTTATATTTTTTTTCTTAAAAGGGGATTACATTCCATGAATGGGTCTTGGATCCAAGATCAATTCTTTATTGTGCCTGTTTATAAACTAATCAAAACAACTGACATTTGTTTTTGTTGCAATTTGCTGTGATAATGTTGTGGTATTCACCTCTCAAAACATTTTAATATCACTTTAATGATCTCTTGCACTACGATAACAGTGGTATAAATAATGCATCTAGATGAAGGCAGTCTGCAGGAACAGCGGTAAAACTGTAGTATATGTACAGTATAGATATCTGTGGTCCAAAGTGCTTCTGTACACATTTCTCTTGTTCTCTTTGTTGCTTATCACAAAGAGGTTTTTTGCATTTGTCAAATGCAAATATTTGTCACCTAATAAACACATCTTTCACAGATTCTTCTCTTTACCCGTGTTTACCATACATGTACTGAAAATTCTCAATAGACCAAATTTAGCTATTAATATTTAAAAAATCAACATAAATTCAATGCATTGCATTTAACAGAATAGGACAGGTAAGCATTTGACTGTGGCTGTGAATGAATTGTTGTAAATTATTGCACAGATGTTCAGTTCAATTGATGTTGCTCCTACATAATGAAAGATGGTAACAAAAGCCAGATAGTACATTTATTTTGGATGTTCCTGTTTCCTTCCTGGAAATGTTCTGTACTTGAAGGAAACGTTCTGGCTCTCTGGGATTGTTTCAATGCCCTTCACAAGATACTGTATAGCCTGACATGGTAAATTCTTGCCCACTGATCAAAGAAACAGTTAATTGTGCCAGTTTTTGACATGTGCTAAACTTGACTTGAAGTTTATTTTCCCTTTCACTGTCACCAGAGGTTTATAGCTACAGTTTCTTTTGAAGCAGATGTTTTTCCCTCACCTTGCCACTCCTTATAAGCCATGATGACTGAAGTCCTTGATTAGCAAGCCATGCAAGTCCTCAATCAGCAGGCATCACCAGACATGCAATAAAATATGTTTTCCTCAGTAAGAGTGCTCAGTTTCCATCAGTGTTATGCATTACTCTTTTGACATTTTTTAGATGCAATAAATATTGTAACAGAATAACTATTTTATAGTTATACTGTATTTCTTAATTATATGAAACACTTTATCCTTTCTAGCAACAAGTAGCTAAGAGGTTTGGTGAATTAATTTAAGGCAAGAAGTGAGAAAGCAAACTGTAGCCTTCATCAGACTTGAGGAATTAAGTGTACACCTCCTATATCTTAAATTAGATAATTCACTAGCAATCTCTTAAGGGTTGTGGGAGAATGGAACAAGTTACCCAGCCTTGATGACTCTATTATGCTGGCTTCTTTCAGAAAATGGCATGGATTCAAATTTAGACCAATAAGCTACTAAAAAATAAATGAGCTGCATAGGTCAAAAGGCCTCCTTGAATTTGTGCACATTTAAATGCTCTTCTGTTCATTAATTAGAATTCCCTGGTTAATTAGAATTTACTGACATGAATGATAAGTGAAAGCATTGTCTGAAGTTAAAAGTTTAGTTAAAAGACAAAAATACTACTCATAAAAGGAGCAAATGGTGGCATAGTGGTAAACACTGTTGTTTCACAGCTCTAGGGTTTGCATGGGTTTTAACCGAGTACTCCAGTTTACTTCCAACTCCCAAAGATATGGATATTATATTCAATTGTTTATTCTAAATTGATCCACTGGGACTGGTCTCATCATACCCACCCTTGTGTGGAATGGCCTAAGGGCCTCATCTCTCCTATGTTTGCAGGGATTGGGAATTGACAGGCACCTAAAACTTAAAACACTGTTGTAGAAGAAAATTTATAGAATAAATTATCAGAATGTTTTTTAAGAGGCTAGCAATGCTTTATCGTGATTTATTGATCCTATCAAAATAGCACTATAGTGTCTGTTGTCTGAATGGTCTGAATGAATTCATAGTATATATAAATGTGTACTTTATATTTTATCCAAATGGAAAACAATACATTTTATAACAGATATAGTAGGGAGTATTCATACAAGGTGTGATTTCTTGATCAATTTATATTTTTTCCTTCCTGAAAATGCAAGTAGGTTTCCCATTGACCTTTATGTTCTAAATGTGGTCTCAATTTCCCATCCTAGTGCAACATCAATTAAAACAGCATAATCCTAGGAAATGTTCAAATTAAAAGAACATAGAGAAAGATAAGTTGCTGGTTATGTATGGTAGAGTGCTGTTGAAATTCTCATTAAAATAAAGAAGCATCCCTGCTTAATCAGAAAGGCATTAGTCACTGTTAATCTTTTGTGGATTTAATTCCCACTACAAACAAGTATGGATAAATGAGTTTGTTTTCATTGCTCCACTAGGTGGTGTAAAGTACAGGAATTCTCTGGCTCTGCTCTTTTTTAAGCACTGACAATTAGGGTTAGATGAAATGAATTAGTTTTCAAGTTTGAGAATTAGGAAATTCACTAAATGAAATATTTACAAATTAATAATAAATTTAACAATGATTTTAATCACATTCCTTATATTATCTCACTATTATGTGCTCTGATTTACTATATTGGTCTGAATAGAAATATATATAGCATTTTACTAGCTTAAATAAAAGCAGTTAATTATATTAATAATGAATGACCTTGGACAAGCTGTAAACTCAAAGTTTTTCCCTTGTCCACATTCATATGATCATTTCATTGACTGTCTTTGTAAAAGTAACACCACAGCATTTCACAATCATGCATTTGTTTCCAATCATGCAAAGTACAGTAATTTTTTAGAATCTCTGATTTACCATGCCTTTCACATTCTCATAAAAGATATTGATTTAGGAACATAAACATATTACTGTATGCAAACTGTACTGTATACAATATGTATATGTAAATTTAATGTCTTTACTGTGCCCGTTTAAGTATTGAATATTTATATGGAATTTTACCACTGAAGGGAAATCTTAGTAGCTGAGCATAAAAAGAATAGGAGCATACTGTAACGCGTGTGAAGGCCATAGACGATATTAATTTTGGAACATAAACATACAGTATATGGCTGGGCTCGGTACTTTAAAGAAAAAATACACACCAGTATTCCATTTCTTCCTAAACATTTTAAGCATCGAAGTCTTTAACTAACATGTAAAATAGCGTGTATAAAAAGTGGTAGTTTTAAGCTTTTCTGCTAATATAATATGGAATCGCGTATCTAAAGAAATGAATAATGATATAATTATATTCGTGTACTGCAACACACTAATACACGCTGTACAATGTCTGTTGATTCTGTATGTGTGGGGCTATTTCACCCTGTTCATGTGACCTTGCCGGTAGTCTGGTGGTCTATATGCTGGATTGGTAACCCAAAGGTTGTGTGTTCAAATCCAGCTGGCACCGTGACTTTAATTTTTAACAAACATTTCTTTGAAAAAATAGAATAGCAATATTATAGACAATTGATTGACAAGAAATATACAAAAGCACTATTAAATTTGGGAAATAGTTTAATATGTAAATAGTTCCCTGGTTCTGCACCCTGGTTTCTCTCTCTCGCTCGTTTGCTCGCTCGCCCTCCCCCCCCTCTCAATTCAATTCAAGGTGCTTCATTAGCATGACCAATGGGTACAATCAGTGTTGCCTAAACAAATAAAATAATGAACTCCCTTGCTTTTAACAGAGCGTTTCATAATTTCTAACAACGAAAGTTATTTAAACTGCGACACTTTTATCATTCATATGTTTAGATATTTAGACCCAGCGCGGCACCGAGAGAGGGAGGAGGCGCGGAGCTCAGCAGTACAGAATGAACGTTGTGCTGCCTGGAGCGCTTAATGGCACCAATCACGTCTGGATTTATAACTTAGTTTTTAAAATTAATCAAGCAATATGAAGCATCTCTTTTTACTTTTAAGTCCCTTAATTATCATTAAGCACAGCTTTCTCACCACTTAGACTACTTTTTGATACCATCCTTAGACATAACAGAAACTTGTTGTACTTTCTAATGACATTACAAGTGGAAAGATTACAGATTTTAATCGTCTTTAATTTTGTAACGTTATACATTTTAGAAATGTTTCATCTATACAAACACCACAAAACTATACTCGATTGTATTTCTGAATGTTATGTTACACTAAGTTCACAGTTTTAAATACATCTTATTAAGAACGTTACAGTAGGTGTTAGCATAAACTATTAGTAATCAATAATATTAAATTTAGCACTGTAATAAGTTGTTTCACTTTCCCCCGCATCTTGTAAAAATATATTTTCATTGTTCAAATATACATTAAATCTGACTATCATATAATAAGTAAAATACAAAACTAAAGAAAAAACAGGGTAAAATATAATTAAAAATATTTTGCTAACAATGTTAACTTTTTATAAATAATAAAATGTATTAACTAAGGAGTAGGATGGCACAGTTGTTAGTATGTTTTTTGTTTTGTTTCTTTTTCATTAATACAACAGTAGTACCTGATGTCTCAGTGGCTTTCAAAATTAAATTATGCATGCAAACCTGTGAACTAGAAAGCTAACAAAAATATCTATCCATTTCTAATGGTGGCGAAGTGGTTAGCATTGCTATCTTGCAGCACTGGGGTCCTAGGTTCAATTCCTGCCATCCTGTACGTGTGGGGTTTGCATGTTCTCTCTGGGTTACATGGTTTTTCTCCATATGTGTGATATGACTCCCTCTCGCACTCCAAAACATACTGGCAAGTTAATTGGCTTATGGGAAAACTGGCCCTGGTGTGTGTGTGTTTGTGTCTGTCTATCCTGTGATGGACTGGTGCTATGTCCAGGGTGTATTCTGCCTTGTTTCCGTTGCTTACTGGGATAGGTTCCAAATCCTCTGCACTGGATAAAGAGATTAGAAAATGGATGGAAGTAAAGGCACTGTGTGGATGGACCTATACACAGTGTTAGAAACCCACTATGAAATGGCAGCATCTCACTGAGAATAAATATTTTATAGTGCTGGCTTAAGGAAACAACCTTTCTACCTCTCTTGCACATCAGTATCCATACCTAGTTATTTAAACAAATTGCCTCTAATTATAAACATCTTAATATGCTGGCTCTGTGGCTCAGCGTCAGCTATGTTTGCCCATTCCTTCAATTCATGTGCATCAAACACACAGTTCAATGCTAGCAACTACACAAAATCTAAAATACAATCCTCATTTCAGTATCTATGTAAACATACAGTCTGTTAACTTCATCATCTTCATCAAAAGTATGCCTAACCCCATTAGGAAGTGTTCTTGTTATCATTGTAATCCTCAGCTTTCCCAAAATTATCTTTTTCTTACCAACATCTCTAGTCCTTTATCCTGCAATAACTCAGCCAACACTTAAATCCCCAAAAGCTGCTTGTGTTAATTTCTTTAAATCACAAATATCATATGTAACTACTGGCCATGTAATACTCTGCATTGTGGAATAATAGTTTATCTTAAAGGGAACTAGAGAAATCAAGAAAGGCTTTTTTAAAAAGGCTCTGTTAAAAGCAAGGGAGTTCATTATTTTATTTGCTTTGGCAACACTGATTGTACCCATCGGTCATGCTAATGAAGCACCTTGAATTGAATTGAGAGGGGGGTGGGGGGAGGGCGAGCGAGCGAACGAGCAAGAGAGAGAGAAACCAGGGGTGCAGAACCAGGGAACTATTTGCATATCAAAACTATTTCCCAAATGTAATATGTGCTTTTGTATATTTATTGTCAATTAATTGTCCATAATATTGCTATTCTATTTTTTCAAAGAAATGTTTGTTAAAAAAAAAGTCACAGCACTGTCTGGATTTGTACACACAACCTTCCGGTTATTAATCCGGCACATAGACCACCAGACTGCCAGCAAGGTCACATGAGCAGAGGTGAAACAGCCCTGCACATACAGAATCAACAGACATTGTACAGCGTGTATTAGTGTGTTGCAGTACACGAATATAATTATATTGTTATTAATTTCTTTAGATACGTGATTCCATATTATATTAGCAGAAAAGCTTAAAACTACCACTTTTTATACACGCTATTTCACATGTTAGTTAAAGACTTCGATGCTTAAAATGTTTAGGGAGAAATGGAATACTGGTGTGTAAGTACCGAGACCAGCCATATACTGTAATACTGTATGTTTATGTTCCAAAATCAATATCATCTATGGCCTTCACACGCGTTATGCTCCTATTCTTTTAATGCTCAGCTACTAAGATTTCCCTTCAGTGG
This sequence comes from Lepisosteus oculatus, assembly GCF_040954835.1. Lineage (NCBI taxonomy): Eukaryota > Metazoa > Chordata > Actinopteri > Semionotiformes > Lepisosteidae > Lepisosteus > Lepisosteus oculatus. The sequence continues at coordinate 38,082,098 of NC_090696.1, read as the reverse complement.
TAAAATTCCATATAAATATTCAATACTAAAACAGGCATAGTAAAGACATTTAAATCTTTCTACGACCGACCAACACACCACGAGTGCCCCTTTTGTTCAACCAATCACGTACCGTGGTATTGCGCGAGGACGTAGCCAATTACCCGCAGTACGTGTCTGTGTCATGCACTTTGAATGGGTGCATCTGTAAGTCAATTTTAAAACAATACAGAAGATATTGTTAATAATATTAATAATGAATGAACATGAACAAGTCAGCAAATGTGAATACTGTCAATGGCAGGATTAAAAACAAGCCTTAAAATGAAATAATATATATATTTATAATTATAATTTAGAATAACACAGCGGTATTAAAAAAGGCCACTGACACATGTATTAAAACATGCTAAAGGATCTGTGTTTAATCCCAGCCAAAATACTTTCAACAAACTGTCCCTTGGAGTGTTCAGTACTTTCTTTGTGTGTTGCCTAATGGGAGTCAGGAGAGGGTGTGTGAGAGAGGGTTTAGGCAGCAAGTAAATTTGCACTTTCTGGTTCTTGTCTGAAGAAGGCTTTGAAGCAGTTTACAAACATTTTTACTTTCTCGCCAATGTAATTTTAAAGTGCAATGGTGATTTAAACCAATTGTAAATAAAATGATGTTGCCAATTGTAAATAATATATTGTTTACATTGACATTTTTATTAATTCTATATATCGCAGTATATTAAATATTCACATTACAATTACAGTATGATCACTTAAGCGTACTGAGGAGTATCAGATATCAAGCAGACGGCACAACCTCCCTACCCCCCACCCAGTTTTTCACAAATCTTGCTCTTTAAAATGCAATTGGTATGAAGCCTCTATGTTATTTGCTAGAAATGTTATTGACCTCTGAAAGATCGTGTCTCAAAAACAGACATTTCAATAAGAAAGCAAAGGTTATGAAAATAGTGACAAATCATCTTTAAAAAATGTTAGTAATGATCAGATATGTTATTATACTCCATGTCTTTTTTTAAGATCATTTTGTAATTCTAGATTATAAGTATACTATATACTGTACGATTTTGTTGTAAACTGGTGTTTTTTTACTATTTTTATATGATATATACAAATAATAAAAATGTCAATATAGTGTACACATTATTTACTATTTTATTTTTAGAGAAGGAGTCTTTATTTGTTCAAAACAAAACCTGTGCCCTTACCAGGAATTGAGCACAGGACCTTCTGGGTGATACATAGAATATTTAAGCAATAAGACACGAGAGGCCATGATACAGTATATTGTGGATATAGTCATAGTTAAAAGGCGTTGTAAGCCCCGACGCAACGCGGAAGGCTGGCAACCCTTTTTAACTGTGGCTATATCCACAATATAACACAGGCCTCTCGTGCCTTATTGCTTTTATAAAACGGACCCGACATATGCGACTGCTGTATAGAATGAATTTGAATTTTAAAAAATTATTTAATATGAAAATTAATCTGTTTATGTTCCTCTTCCTGAGAATAAAGTCCCTCGTTGCTACACAATGCAGAAACACAACCACAAGTAATATTAACTAGCAAAGAGAGAACATTAGCTAACCAATATGATAAAGGAATAAATTGTTTTTTCTTTAGCACATTTATTTGAACATTTCCATTGATTGAACAAGCACTGAAAAACTGTCCAATCCATAGTTCATCAGGCATTTTCTTTTTCGCTGCTGGAGTGCTCCCACTAGTCCTGGTCTCAGTGCCTGCCAGGATATCACTCAAGCGCTTTGTCATCAAAATTGGGTTTCCAATAACACTGTAGAAAACTCTCATTTTTATGTCCACTATAACAGACATAATCTTCCTTGCTTTAAACTGAGCATTTGATCATTTCTAAGAATGAACATGATTTAAACTATGCGACACTATCATTCAACGAAAGCACAAAAAATCACAAGGATCCTTAAGAGCATAACAAAGACAGCAGAAGAAGATACTATACATGTATCAAATACCTGAGAATCCAAGCTTTTTTATCTATGCTTTCTTATCTATGCTAAGAAGTAGTCTTTAAAAGCCTATGCGATTGATTTGATTGACTGTTATTTATTGGTCTGCATATTGATATTTCTTTATCACACAGTAAAAAGTCAAAATTCCTTCCAGAATGTGCGTATAGCAGAGAATATAACACGGCTTCGGAAGCATCAGCCAATCAGATTTCAGGACCGGAACTATCCGTTTTATAAAGTGGAAAATAGTACTACTAGCAATATAAATATATTATATTTAGATCCTTAAATCAACATCATTAGTGTTGTTTATTTTTTTTTCAGTTACCAAAATTTCTTTAGTTACCTGATTCCATATTAACATTCCCTATTAAGTGGATTTTAAAAAGTATTTTTTGACCATGACCATCTGACCAGATCGCATTTCTTCACTGCTTAGTAATCCATTGCCTGTGCAGTTTTCACCACTGGACTCACAAATAAGCATTTCCAGGTGCAACGAGCAGTTTGTGTACTGCAACCTGAATATAGTATCTTGGTTTGTGGAGTTCTTGCAGATCGTGTTTTGAAGATGAAAGATGGCTTTTTGTGCTCCAGGTTGAAAATTGCAGTCCAATTAGCAGCAGTTTGCCCTAATATTGCTTGTAAATGTCATCCAGTAGATGATATTTATGTAGAGAAGTGCAGAATAGTAGTTATCATAATAAATAGTTACAGGTTAATCCTCATCATGGATTGTAGAGGTCTGATGCAAATTTAATTAATATTAAAATAAATTAAATAAATTAGGCTGAAAGTAAAAATAATATCCTGACCCCAATTGACATGGGAAGCAAATTTAGCAATAATACTGTATACCCCACTAGTCAGAGAATGTTGATGGTGATTTACCTTTATTTCTTTGAACAGAACAAGCTGTAATTTAAAAGAGAAATATCCACTTACAAAAACTTTAAAATCACAAAACATACAGATTATTAATTACAATAAGGTTGAGTATCTAAAAAAGCCACCCAGGTCCCTCAATGATAAACACACAACAGAATTGAAAAGAGACACAAATTCAGTATACAAAACAACATGAGAAAGCAAGAGAATGACAGACAAACAAAATGTTAGGATACATACTTAAATGTGTACAACTTGGATCAAGAGATGCCAAGTTATAATTACACTACTAATACCTCAACAAGAAGGAGAAAAATAACCAGACAAAACACCCAGCAATATTGTATTGAAGGGAAGTAATGGAAGTACAATGTTGGGAGTTGAAAATGAGCTATAACTTTCCAAAGGATGTATATCAACATTGTTATTAACATAAGATATATTAACAATATTCTATGAAACAGTGATTTTTTTTACCCTTGGTGTCCTCTTTTAGTATTCTTTCATGTACATACTGAGCCCAAAAGAAATCAACCCACATTTATGTGAATGTCTTTTTCTACAGAAACCATTACAATAAGATTTAGTTTTTAGTTTCAAATCTCAGTGTTTTACTAATTTTAAGCTAATTATGTATGTTTTTTATATGGGTGGGTAGCTGTGTCAGCATGCGTAGGCTGCAAAGGAACAAGTAATAGGTTTATTCCATGCTGAAAAAAAGAAGAAAGAGAACACAACGTTTCGGGCATGGAGCCTTCTTCAGGTGTGAGAGAGACAGGGTAGTAGGCAAAGGTAAAGTAGCAGGAAAACAAAGGAGTGAGAGGCGGGAGCAGGGGACAGAAAGAGAGGCAAATCAAGAGGTGTGAAGTCAGAATGGGTGCAGAGAGGTGTGAAATGAAACTTCCAATGAATGGAGAAAATTTAAAAGAACAGTAGTCTGTCATTAAGGGAAGGGAGAATGTGTGATCTTAGCTACAGAATAATTTTAGTTTCGGTGGTCTTTCTGATGTATGAGTTCGGAAAACCGTCTTTGAGAACACAGACGGAGAGATTAGAGTGGTCGTGGCCGTCAGAGGTGAAATGAGAAACAATGGGCTTGGAGAGATCTTTAATCTTCACAGCCCTGACGTGTTCTCTGAAGCTGTCTCCGAGTCTCCTTCCTGTTTCTCCAATGTAGATGGCTGGGCATTTACTGCAAGAGATACAGTAAATAAGGTTGCTGGAGGTACAACATGATGACTGGGTGATCCAGAATTGTCCTGAGGGGCCTTGAATGAGTGTGGTGGTGGCTGTGTACCTGAACTACTTCCGCCTACAGCTGCTGCGACCCACTATGCCTTCCTCCAAATCTTTTTCTAGATCTCTTCGTCATACCTTCTCTTCCTCCCTGGGCCACTTGGCCACTTCTCTTACTAACCAGCATTCCGTCTCTTCACAGCTATCTGTTCCAAGACCAGGCTTTCTAACCACCTTCTATTCCTTTACAGATGTCGTCCTTAAAGGATTTCGCCTTAAATTTAATACCTTTTCTTTTGACCCTGATATCACCCAGAATAACACTCAGAGACTTCTAAAACAATTTTCTAGGAAACTAATGCTCTCTACCATTTTCTCCCTCAAAAAACAGATTATCCTTTCCGACAACAACATCAAAGAGGCTAAGGAATTTCTACGTCTGACAGCTCCACATCATCTTCCCTTCATAACTAACCTCATGAGATCTCTCAACTCTAAACTCTACCAGTTTCTCACTACAGAGAAGGACAAAAAACTCGGTCATCTTCTACAGAAGGAAACCATCAACACCTTGAACACCCTCACCAACCCTAACCTTGTTGTCACCAAACCTTCTGACCTTTCCCTTTTACAGGATGAGCAATCCCTCCTCAGTAAAGGGCTCAGTTTTGTACCAGTTCCCAGGAAGCTGGACATCCCCCAGACCAATGTTGACCTTAACCTCTTTTACCGCAGGATCCGTCTTGGAGCACATTTTTCCGACAATTCCACTTCACAGGCAGCTGATAACAACCCGGTTATTAATGTCATTAACAACATTAATCCCAAACAGAGCTGTTGGACTCCCTCCTCTGGCTGTTTTCCACCAGTTGATTATTTCATCAACCAATGCACTAATCAAGCTCCCAAGGCACTCTCTATACCCAGTAAACATAGGTCTAACCTCACCCAAGGAGAAAATCAGGCGCTCCAGTCTCTCCACGACAGGGATGATATCGTCATCAAACCAGCGGACAAAGGAGGTGCTGTTGTGGTGTGGCGTAAGGATCTATATATCTTTGAAGCCTCTAGACAACTAACTGACACTTCTGCCTACCTCCCTCTCCAACAGGACCCTACCACTGACTACCAAAAGGAAGTGGTATCCACCATTTCTCTTCTTATCAGCAGTAATGAACTCCCCCAAGAGGCAAACCGACTCATCAAGGAACATCCACAGGTATCTCAATTTTACCTCCTCCCCAAATTCCACAAACTGGACACCCCTGGACACCCCATCGTATCAGCATGTAACTGTCCAACTACTTACATCTCAGCCTTTCTCGACAGCCTCATGAGACCGCTGGTTGAAGATCTTCTCTCATACATTAAGGACACCAACCACGCGCTCCAACTTTCTAATGATTTCCAATTTCAGGGTACCGAATGCTACATTTTTACCATGGACATCACATCTCTGTACACCGTCATTCCCCACAATGACGGCCTTACAGCCCTCAAGCACACGCTGGACAAACGCACAGTGCTTGAATAAAAGGATTTTCACAATATCCTTTTAAAATGTCTATATTTGACATTGCAAATAAAAACAAACAAGACAGTACTAATACACAATACATATATACTTAATATACTGTCTCAGTTTCTAAAGAAATTAGTTCAGTCTTGAAAGCCTGTTAGATATTTAGAAGAAAGAAGTGTTTATATTCATCAGAATATAAAGTTATGGTTTCTTTAATTTTGGCTTTATGAAGCCAGAATAGCACTTATAACATTCTCATCATTTTCATTCTCAATCTCATAACCATTTATGGCTATTGTTTCAAAAACATTATGAGATAAACAAGTTTCATAACATTAATCCAAGTGCATATTATTGTGTTTTTTTAGGTTTGTAGCTACAGTTCTTGTTCGGATTACAGTTTATGCTTCAGGAGGATTTGTGGTAGGGATAAGTTCAGGATTATGGTTTGAGTTACTAAGAAAATGTATGCACTTATGTCTTTTTTGAAGAATACTCATAAAGGATTATAATTATTGTCATTACATGTTACAGTATGTTGCCTCTAAAAAGGTATTATAGGTGTATTGTGAAGGCAACATGAAGTGTAATTCAGTGGAAGCAAAGCAAAATTAACTTACTTTATACCAAACAGAGAAATATACAGTACATTGTTTTGGGAATGTATTTGTCCATATTGTAATTTAATGTCAATATTAATATGAATAAATACAGACACTGTAAATAAAAATGTAATCCACCCTTTTTCCATGTTGTGTGCCTCCTATCTTCATTCATTACATACAACATGTTTGTTCATTTGTGATATAAATAATATATTGCTCTCATATCTGAAATGTGAGCTATCAGAAGGCATCCATATTACAACCAACCAAATAATTACTTTGCAGAATTTAAAAAAGTGGATGTTTAAGAACATACCTATGCACAAAAGATGCTCAAAATTCTAAAGCAAATATTCTGTGCAGTGTTTCATTTACAATGACTGCCAAACATATCTGAGGAGAAAAGGCACAGACATGAATTTTGGTGCAAATAGAGACTGAATACATTATTCCAGTTTACAGTGAAGCATTTTTAGAACATTTGTATAATTATAGCTCCACTGATCTTCTGACTTAAAAATAGGTGTTACAAACTATCCAAGAAGTGGCCTTCCATATGCAACAACATTGTGGTGACCAGCTACCTCATTCTCATTTCGGTTATAGTTCTCTGTCATGTTCTACTGTAGTTTAAAAGGGCATTGACATACTGTACATCAAGGACCATATTGTTCTGCAATTAATGTTGTACTACACTGATCCATCAGGCCCAGCTATTCCTATCCATTTGTATGCACATATTTTACCCAACACCACTCTTAAGCTCACTTGCTGTGAGTAACAAACCCCACTTTAACTGGTGTATAATAATGTGGCCAAAAATTGATTTCTTTGAAAAAGCACGTTATCACTGTGTGCACAAGGCTAACAGTTGTGTGTGAGAATGGAGATAATATGCCTGCTCTTAGCTTAGATCTTAGGTTTACAATAATCCAACAAAGCTAGTAATGAGAAACTATTTTTATATTGGACAAACAGTATTGAACAATTTCAACAATGTGGGATGTTTTTATTAGTAACTTCTCAGATGAGCTGTGCACTTTTTTTGGAAATAAGCACATATGTTATGGACAGATGCCAAAGTCAGACAGTTGCCGAAATGCCCAGGCTGTATGCCATGAGCTATCAGCCAGTCAAGCAGATGGCAAATTTAATATATATATATGTGCAGTATAGGGTTGAATGCAGGGTTTTCTGACAAAATGTAGTGGCTTTAGTAACAGGATTGTGATTACCCTTCTGTGAAGCTTAGGTTCAGACTGTGCTCAATACTTTCGATATATTTAACAACAGGTCTTGTCTGTAAACTTACTTTGGTTTCTGGCTTATTGCGGATTATGATTTCAGGTACACAGAACCATGTAAAGTCAAGAAAACAGTTTTCTTAAGAATAACAACATTGTGCCAACTGGTAAATTACAGTATATACACTAGTAAATGCTAAAATATATATTAGGGTTCTGCCAAATTCAAATGTTTTCTTTATGTAATGTTTTTTAATTAATTGTCATACTGTATAGTCTGTTGAAAGAAGGTACTGCTTTAATTATCCAATTAAATATTAGCAGGGTCATGTATCAAACTTAATTAAAAGTTTTTCAAAATTAAAAATTAACAGTTAAATGTTCAGTAAAAATCAGGTGAAGTTAAATAAGTAGAATTGTCAGTATTTTATTGAATTGATTACTATATTGGCAATTCCATTAGCATATAAAAGATTTAGTTAATGAATTATTCCATACAGTTCCTAATATGGAAGGTTTAGAGAAGGGAAGGTGTGCAAACCATACAAATAGTAACCACCCTTTGAATTAGAATATGTGAAAAATGTCAATAAAGATAAACGATCTTACATTTACAGATACAACATATCTGTGCAAACTAAAATGTTTCAATAATGCATTATTAAAATTTTGTAAATTTTATGTTAAGTAGTTGAAGTTTATATTCTGTATATAGATCTGTTTTGAATGTTTTGATAGTTTTTTAACTTTATGGTGAGAATGTTTAACCATCCATTGGCACAATACTATGAGTGACTTGTGTTATTAGCAGTATTAATATTGTTTTTAAAAGAAATTAAGGAGGAGGTCAAATTGTATCCTGATACTTCCTCTCTTGCTAGACCTCACCTTAATCACACATATGCTTCATAATCTCCTCGTTTACTATCCAAATCTTTCCCTGCAAACTACCACAAGTGTTGCTTTTTCCCTTTCCTTGAACAAGCAGCTCTGCAACCTCAACCACTCCACAGAAAACAATTGTCTTCTCTGCACCAGTCATGGTGTATTTCGGTTTTCTTCCACCCATGTCGACACCCCTTGCTTGAACACTGGAACAACTATTGTTACTTTCTTTCCCACTCCAAATCTTTCTCTTCCTTCACCCCTCACTTTTCTACAATCCCCATGTCACTCTACTCTCTCCAACTCTCCTCACCTTTTCTATTCCTTTATGTACCTACAGGCAAAGCCCATCTTGTTTGCTTTGTACCTCTCTTCAGGTATTCACCTTTTTGCTATCCCCATAGGATCCCGGTCACTGACACCCACTTAGCTCCAAGGGACTGAGTGCCTGTACTGATTTAGGACTTCTTGATAACAAACCCTTGCCAATCGTGGTGCCCACAATGCTCAAGTAACCTAGGTATTGCTGCAGATGGATTCCCATTGTAGCGGCAATGCTTGTTAATAAGACAGAATTAAGTGTTGCTGTGTTTTCCCAAATGAGGCCCCATCTCTCTGTTCATCTCTGTGGTGCTGCCACAGAGAAGCTATTCATGCAGGCTGATTTAAAGATGTTTTCTTTTGATAAGGGACATCTCCCAAATGGGGATGCACTTAGCTAAGCCTGGCAATCATGATCAATGGTCATCCATTGGCGCCTATCTGTCTAGGGAGTGCCAGATGGACATCTGGACTGCATTCCTAGGTGTCAGGAGTAAGTGACTCATATCTCACCTTGATCAACCAATCAGGGACTGGTAGGGCCAAGTAACCCACATGGGACTCTGATGCCCATGGAACTTTCAGCCAATGAACGAACTGAAGTTCCTCCAGGTAAAAACAGGCAACACAGAGAGCCTGTAGTGGACTTGTCTAAAGGGAATTCAAGAGAATTCCAGGGCAGGACGGCCCAGGAGCAGAAGGCTCCCAAGGGCAGGACATTCTCGCAGCGCGCCTCCTGACCATCCCGAGACTCAGCCCGGATAACCACGGAACGGCCAGGGTGTCCGAGTGCCAGAACAGAGTCGAGAGCGGAGGTTGCCAGAGAGTAACCAGAGGATCAACCCGAGGTTAGCACCAGAAGCAAGCCTCGTGAACAGGTCAGAACTGTGGATAGCTGAATCACTATTCAGAACTAGCGCTTCATCAGGAACGAACCGGTCCTCTTCCTGACTTGCTGGGACCCACAGTCATCTTTTCTCCTGTGCACAAACTTTGCTAGTTAAAGCCAACACTAACTAGCCGGTCGGTGAGCATCAGCAGCGCACCGTCGCAAACCGCACAGCACAGCCTGGCACGGAGCCAGAGAGCCCGCAGGAGATCTGAATCCCCAGAGATTGGATGAGTATTCAACTTCAATGCATTACAGCTCGAGAATTCAATTGTTATCCCAACCAGGTGATATCAATTTAATTCCTAAGAGTTATGTACTTGTTTTGAGTATCTAATATAGAAGTTGTAACCAAGTTCACTTTATGAAAGGGTCTAAATGAATGATATACTGAACGTATGTCCTCTTGATATATGTAACTTTTTGTAACTGACTGAATATATACCTTTTGTATTCTGATAACCCTCTCGATAAGATCTGTTAGGTTTATATGCATATTTTATGTATTAATAAATTTATCCTCGTGTATTAGTACCTGTGTGTGTGCGTTGTTTGAGTTATATCGCATGATATATATCGTGGTTGGATTCTAAGGCCATCAAAAGAATCATTTTGTGATTTACTGCTACAATTAATAATTGTCCTAGTAAATGCCCAAACCCTACAGAACCGGTGCCTTCAGAGAGCACACTACACCATCTTACCCCATTCTGCTGGAGTCCAACATATGCTGTGTCACTTGTCGACTCTCCAACTCTCCCATTCACCACAAGCTTCCACTTACAGTGGCCCCTCAAAAGTGTTCCCCCAAAATCTTGCATGTACTAACGACCTTGATAAAAAAATACTCCATATTTGAAGATATATCTTCAGCCGGGTGAGTTAACACCAAATGCTGAAATAATGAGTACATTATTCCTTTATATCCATCATCTTGTTGTATTTATTAGAATGTAACTGAAACAGAGTTGTTAAAAAGAAGTTTAAGAATAGGAAAAAATAATTTGACCAACCAATTTCTTTGTGTTATACACAAATTAAAATATAGTTGAGCAAGTGTAGGGTGCTTATCGGACTAACTGTGGTCAGGTGGAGCTGTGTTTATCTCCAGCTTAAATTTAAACTTGTGATGTTTGTGTTTTAGAACCAAAGTGTGAAAAAGTGACTAGATTATTCTAACATATCTTGAGGTATACATGTACATGGTCCTACAGGCCAAATGGGAACTAAATTGAATTCTTTTTTTCAGCGTTGTTTTTAAAATATTTTTTTTTCTTTGTCTACCATTTCAAAATACCTTTATAAAGGCAAGCTGTGTCAAAATTGATCATCAGTCTTCAAACAAGCCTTGTGATCTATTTCTAACTAAATTATTATAACTTATGCAGACTGTCTCATGCCTTGTTGGAGGTCAGGCATGTATACACTATAAAATCCATGTGAAAACAATTAGTTTGAACAATTTGTACCACTACTGTTGTGTTAGTGGTATGAGTACAAAACAAAAAGAGGGTAAATTTGTTTAGACTTCTAAAACAGATTAAAAAGCTGTTATTTTCTATTATATATTTTCTTTCTCCCATGGCATGTTAAAAATCCATTTTCATTTTTGTATTAAATATTATTTTTTCAGTGATATGTAATAATTAGTTTGTAAATAAAAACCACAGAAGGTCATACAAATATGTGAAATCACTGGATAAACAATTTGGGATTTTGTGAAATCTGATTATTCACTTTCTTACTTTATCATACACAACCATGTACAAACTATATTGATAATGTAATAAAAACATTATTTATTACAAAACAGTATTTTGTTTTTTAATTTCATAAGAGTTTTATGATAAAAAGCCCCTATATTTTAATCAGTGGATCCAGCTGTGGATACTTCAGTTAAAAAATAGAATTAAAATCAGATTGTAGCAAAAATTTTCTTCCAGTACTTAAGCAGCACAAAGCACATCCAATCCAATTTTTTCAGTAGAGGTTGCCAGAGGAATTGTTTATTTGTTTTGTTTTTGTTTTTTAATTGGAACAAGTTGTTTTCTTGAAGCCTAAAAAAGGACTTCTATGCAATAAATTTTGAATATATCAAATGTCATATTAATGTCAAATTACTTGAGGATGGGGTCCATTATTATATCCATACAAAGAAACTTGATCATATTATCATAAACTACTTGAGAACAAGTCATTTTCAAGAACAAATGCATGAGGTTCCATTACTGAATGTGTTTATATTGTTTATTTAAGTAGAACCTTGTTATATTGTATGTAGTTGAGTGATCTGCTATCTTTTTTGTTTTGTCTTATAGTTGCATCTCAAAAAAAGTAAAATAAAAATTGCCTTTATAATATAAATTAAATCACTCATCCTGTGATTGTCAGTCCCAAGAACAAAGTATCTACGTAGATTATCAGTTAAAATATGTAAGAAAACCCATGTACATAAAAGCACATTCAAACCCAAACAATATTCCAATACAGCAGAAGATAACATATTTCTGCAATAAGGGTCATGGTAAATGGTTTCTCAGAAACTCATCAGAAGCAAACTAAATGTAGAAATAGACCTTTTTCATTACATAGTATGCCTTGTCAGATCAGATGAGACCTAATTAAGTGTGCAATCATTCTCTGAGCACTAGGTCCACAAGAGTTGATAATAAGCCCTGATAAGGTCTCCATGACCATTGACGCAGACTTAGCTTTGTCTAGTAATGCTGTTTATGAGTCTGCTGAAGTAGTGGAATGTTATTTCTGCCAAGGAATGATTTGAAGGTATAAATGAGACTGTAAAATAGCAGAGGAAAGCCATGTACTTTGAACTTCCCAGATATGTGAGACATTCACAGTGTTCTAGAAACCACTAAAAACATGTTATAGTATATTCATAGTTCGAATGATTTTGTCGATATCTGAAGATAAAAAGCAATGGTTAACTAGATTTATTTATTACACTAAGGGATTCAAGGAAAGTTCCCAGCAAGACTAAAAAGTTTACTCTGAGATGTAGTAGTGAAGATGGAAGGAACTGCCAGCTGCATCAAAAATAGCAATAGATAAAGATTAAATAAAAAATTAATAAAATAAAAAATATTATTATTAGTTGAGTATAACATTAAGAAGAGTTACATTTTATTAATCTCCATAGCATTTGATCAGAATACATGGTTTACAGTGGAGATTTTCTATTTCCAAACTTTAAAAAAGGTGTGTTCTACAATCCATATTCAATGGCAAATAGGTCATACTTACAGTAATTACAAATAACGTTTCTTGTACAGAAATTCACAAGTATGCCTACATAAAATATTGTAAGTAATATTTAAGTCAATAATCTGACTATATTTTTCAGAGTATTACAGATTTATTTCTTTTCTCAGGTGTTATGGATGTAGTAAAAATGTACATGAATACAAATTTACACCTCATTCTAAATGTATCATGGGGACAATGCAAATAAGTTGTTTCAATTTGTTTTTCTTTTGAATCTGCCCATACGTAATTTTCATATTAGAAATATGACTGAATTATCATTTACTTTGAAAAAACGTTTATGTGTGACATTAAGCCATACAATATTTAATTGCGTAAAAATACAAGAAATGATCCATGGCATAATTCAATACTTAACATAGAATTAAAGCAATTATTACTTTAAGAAAAACAAATGTAATACAGATATCTTAATATTAATATCCAATGAATATGTTTATAGCATTTTGGCTCAATCATGTAAAACGATAGCCCAAATGTCATAACTGACAAGCTGTTTCATGAAACATGGAGATATTTTCCATAGATCTTTTCAAAAATTATTTTAGTGCTTCACATATTTTCTTTTAAAGGGTTAAGATCCCATATATAGATGGACCAATTTATCGCTAGCCCCTCATACATACAATTACAATTCTGGTTCTCTTTCCATACTCATCCTTCTTGATCTCAGTGCTGCCTATGACACTGTTGACCAAAACATCTTACTTCCTCGTCTCGAGACTGTGTTTGGAGTTTCTGACACTGCCCTCAAATGGTTTAAATCTTACCTCACTGATCGCTGTCACTTTGTCTCTCTCAATGGGTACAGGTCTGAAATTGGTTTTGTTAAGTCTGGTGTCCCCAGGGCTCAATACTGGGCCCCTTGCTCTTCAGCATTTACATGTTCCCAGTTGCTCAGCTATTAAGATCACATGGCCTCAACTTTCATTTTTACATTGACGATACTCAAATATACATCCATACCAAACCTGACACTGATGTGGCTGTCTCTATTCTATCTAATTGCATCTCTGACATAAAAATTTGGATGACTCAAAACTTCCTTCATCTTAACTGCGACAAAACTGAAGTCATGCTTATTGGTACCCCCCATCAACTTCGTAAATCCAGTCCTGTAACCCTATCTGTAGATGGCTCTGTACTTGAGCTTCAATCAAAATTGAAAAACCTTGGGGTTATATTCAATTCTGGCTTAACATTCGACCCACATGTGCAGCATACTGTCAAAACATCTTTTTTTCACCTTAGAAATATTGCAAGACTACGCTCTATGCTATCATTAACTGTGGCTGAAAAGCTGATCAACATATTTGTATTCTCTCGAATTGACTACTGCAATGCTCTACTCGCTGGGGTATCTAACTCTGCTCTGAACAAACTGCAGTATGTCCAAAATTCAGAAGCCAGAATCATGACTAGGTCTAGTGCAAATGTTCACATTACTCCTATCCTGGAGTCCTTGCACTGGCTTCCGGTCAAATTCAGCGTAGACTTTAAAATCCTCATGCTTACCTATAAGGCTCTACATGGCTTGGCACCTCAATACCTGTCTGAACTTTTATCGCCTTACTCCCCACCTTGCAACCTCTGCTCTTCAAAGTCTGCCCTCCTTACTGTCCCCCAAGCCCGTTTACATTGTATGGGTGACAGGGTGTATCCTGTTATGCCCCCAAGCTCTGGAACTCTTTGGCCAAGGATATCAGAGAGTCACCTTCTCTAAACTCCTTCAAATCCAGACTCAAAACCTTCTTCAGAAAAGCCTTTACTAAACTGGTTCCATTTTTCACCCCTCTGCTCTTCTTAGTACCACCTTCCACGGTCTCTTCTATTGTTATTGTCGTATTGTTGTAATTGTAATTGTGTCTTATCTTGTGTATTCTTCTTATTTATTGTTGTATTCTTCTTATTTATTGTTATTGTCATCCTGTAAAGTGCTTCGAGAAGCCACCTTTAAAGGCCCTATATAAAATAAAGTTCATTATTATTATTATTATTATTATTATTATTATTATTATTATTATTATTATTATTAATTATTATAATTTGAGCAAATTTATACAAGCACTTGTTAACTGTCAACATTATCAAAAATATGAGTCAATATTAACTGGCCTGATTAAGTGCTACATTTAAACTTTGCAAGCAAGTGTTAATGAAGTGATAGGAGAGGGACAGCAGTACATCAGTAAAGCTTAATGTAACATGTTCCTAATGTATATTGATTTTTTTTTTTCATAGCATCAAGACTTCACAAGCAGGATGTAAAATTTGCATGGTCAAATTTGTGTGATGTTAACTTTTAGGTTGCTGTCTTTCTGACTAGCAATTCTCAACAGGGAGTGCATGTGAAATATTAATACACAATACTGTACTGAGGTTTCTCATAGCAGCAGAGTGGCTGCGTTGTGGTTTCCTATTAAAGATGGATTGGTGATTCCGAGAAGCTGTGGCGCCCAAATGGGTTTCACTTAATATGATTTTGAAAGCCGATAACATCTTTGATGAGGACTCCCAGTTGCAAGGCTGCAAACCTTAATGACCCTAACAAATTACCCATATTTGTCAGTTCTTTGTCTTATGCTCTCTTTACTTCCACAAATGCTGGCACGTTAAGTAAAGAATATAAATTCTGGACACAATACACACTAAATATAAATGAACTTGCTAAAACAATAATCATGTTTACAATGATAAGAATAGGGGCATAATGTATATGGCATACTCTTTTTAATTACTGATGTGCATGCACTTACAGCCAGTGTGCTTTTATATCCATAAAAGACATTAATTTTCTTGTAACCTTCGCTGCAAGAGATTTTACTTAAGATGCAGCTCTTGGGAAATCTCAAAATAATGATTGTGTGGAAGTAAAATGATTTTAAGCTTGCCTAGACAAATAGAAATGAAAATAATATGTGAAATATTAACAGCAGAATAATCTGAAAAATATATGACTTTTAAAATAAATCAATATTCATATTTATGTTGGAGGAAATTAAAAAAATAATACTCATGGTGTTCATCATGAAATTTCACATTTTTAAATTATCATCTCTATTACATATTATAGTCAAGGGCTTCTTAAACTAAGAGATTTTGTTTTTTAAATATATTTTATATTATTCCTGTTAAAGATTTTACAATATGAATACAGAGTGAAATTAAACTGCCCAGGTTATTACATAATTTCAGTTTCGAAGCCATTTGTTCATTACACTATTCTGACAAGTGTTTTACAAATGACACAAAACCAATATTTAGTACAAATAGTTTAATAATGGGAAGTTTGAATATCTGCTTGCTTTTTGCAGCTTGGGCCTGATTGCACAGTTGTATGTTCACCCTAATTTTATAAGTATTGCAGCAATTTTGCAATGGCCATTCCATTGCATAATCTATATAAAAATAAGAGGGTTAATCCTATATTAATGTGTCTCCATTTATAGATTTTAATGAAATTATAATTGCCGCTTTAATGCCCCTTTTAAATATATGGCCTAAAAAGTTATGAAGTACTGCTATGAAATTATTTTATTCTTGCATTCGTTATTCCCATTTGGCTTTTGGATTATTATGTTTAAAATTAGATCTACTTTAAAATGTAGTTTAATGTATAAATCTATCTAAGGGTCTTAATTAATATGACATCCCTGCTGAATGATTACAATATGTGTTTTTTGGCTTGTAAGATGATTTAATAACTTCATTAAAATAACAGTGAGCACTATAAGGGTATAGAAGTTAGATTTTTAGAACTGACTAAATGTTCACATTAGTATACATTAAGTATATTCATTTCTTGATATGCTTTCTTTGAAATGATTAATAAAAATATCTGAGGCATTAAATATCAAAAATAGAATTGCTGTCTATATATTTTTTTAATTTAAATTTGTCCATATATTTTTATAAATGCTTATTAGGCTATTCTTCTAAAAAAGGTTTTTACTGGAAAGGTAAAAAGATACCCAATAGAAGGCAATAGTTTATACAATAAAACTTAAGTATTTAAAGTGATGTTACTGTGAATAGTGAATATGTGAGCCCAGGGCTTAATAACTTATAGTATTATAGTATCATGGTATATGGTATAGTTCCACAGCTCACAAAACCATCCAATCATCCATCCATCCATCCTAACTGCTTTTTTCAATTCAGGCTGGGGGGCAGCCAGAGCCTATCCCAGCAAGCAAAACCATGGAAAAATACCAGTCCATTGCAGGGCAGACAGACACAAAAACACACATGCACATGCTCACACCAGGGCCAATTTTCCCAGAAGCATACTAACCTACCAGTATGTTTTTGGACTGTGGCAGGAAGTTGGAGTACCTGCAGGAAATCCACACAAACACAGGGAAAACATAAAAACTCCATGAACAGGGGTCCAGATTTGAACCTAGGACCTAGGCGGCTGCCACTGTGCTGCCCCAAAACCGCATTTATTTCCATATTATTTTGTTATAACTAATAACTGTAACACAGTTCTGTGAAAGAAGCTTAAAAAACTACCCCTGTTAAGCTATATTAATACTATGTGTATTAATAGTTCTTCAAGACACCTTCTCCTGGTATTTAACTTATTTTACTGTTCTTAACATATCTGGTATCTCAAATACTTTATTTCTAATTATTGGCTTAAATTAATGGTAAAGGGAAATTATTTTTTCCTTAACAAAGTTTTGCTTAAGCAAATTACTTTCAATGAACATATCCCTCTCATAAAATGAGGAGTTGGTATACTTAAATTATTACCTCAAAAGAAGCCCAGACGACGTTCGGAATCATTACATATTTATAAGGTTATTACAACATAATTTAATGACCATCAATGAATCTGCTATTTTATATGTGTAAAAAATAATTCTAGTCACATAAATTTACACAATAATCTATCTGCAAAGGAATGGTACTTAAATGTTGTATGAACATATTTTTGTAAATATGTCACACAAGTAAATTCATTCTTTAGATTTGAAATTGAGAAAGTCAATTAAGTTATTATTTAGAAAGTGACTGCCATTATAACCGTTAAACATTTATCCTGTGAAAGGAAATTTCATTTTCAATTTCTTTAGTATCTTCACAAGAATGCAGTGGACATTTACAAAGTTAAGAATACACTTTAATATTTTTTCAAACTTTGAATCAGTTGTTAAAATAATGAAGTTATTTAAAGAAGTACATATATAGCACTTACATGCTTAAATATTGACTGTAAATACCTTGACTGTAAACTATAAAACAAGATTTGAATACCTTTTCAAATTCTACCAATATGAAGGAAATTAAAAAAGTACTCTTTCAATATGACAGTCTGGAGCATAGAATTATCTCGCAAATGTTCATGTGGCTAGCAGAGACATGAGAAATTGTTGTCACATAATATTTTTAAAGTGTTGTTATCAGCAAGCAACAGCAACCCACTGTTTTTTTAAGCACATACTTTTATGTTTCATTTATTATTATGTATATGTTTATGCTGGTTATGACAGTAAATATTTAATACAACAAATATTTTAAAAAGCCACTTAACTTTGAAGAAAATAAAAATAAGATTGTAGGCTTTTAATACTTTTCAGGAAAGATCAAATCCGATAAGTAAAGTGCAATCTAATTGCAATGGGACATGATTCATACATTTCTGTATTAATCAAAAGGTATTTAGTATACTTTTAGTGCAAAAAAACTTGAAAACCCATTCCCAAAAATTCAACATATGAGCTTTTATATTTGGTTTCTATTATTTTAACACTCAGAGGCCATAGCTGCAATAATGTGGCACCTTTATTGCTTAATGTTGTACATAAAGTGATATAATTTTAATAACCAAGGACCATAAAGCAGGAGGTAGTGTAGATACATTTAAAACAAACAAAAATAATGTTTAATTGTTTTAAATATATGAATAACAGATAGACACAAAAATCTAGGTTGAAGAGTATGCTTGCAAGCAATAGAGTTTCTGTGGTGATGACCAATACTATACAAGTACAAATAATCTGTAGGCAACGTATTAAACGATAAAATGTCACTGTCACTTTTTTTTAATATTTCAATTCCCTTTAAACTTTGTAGAAAAAACTTTGCATAACTAACACAGTCACTTTGTTGTAGGAGGACCTATCATTGATATTTTCCAAAGAATAGGTCATCAAGAAGAGTCTTGAAGAAGTATTAATACATACATGAAATGTTTTTTTCAGTGTCATGCTGTAAGTTAAAATCTTACTATTCTTACTATGTCTTCTTGTTAAACTGGCACTTTGGTTTACTTTAACAGAAGGACATAAAACAAGTAGGCAGTTGTATTTGAACAGCTACCTAAACCCTGAAGAACATATTGTTGCAAAAGTAGTGTTTTGTTTGTGAGTTCTAGGATTAATGATGACTGCAGCCACTACAGATGCAGCCATTCAAAATGCGCGGGCGATACCGCACTATTTTGCGATGCGCTTTACGCGGTCTACCGCGAGTTACCGTAAATTCTCCTATAATACCGCAATTAAAATAATAGTATCCGGAATTTCCGCAAGGTGGAGCTAGTAAAGCTCAACCTCTCATGTTTGAACTGTCGCCATCAAAGTCTTTAACGAAGATATTACTAATAGTATTAATAATGAATGACCTTGGACAAGCTGTAAAAAAAGTATTGCCTTTGTCCACGTTCTTTTTTTCATCGACCGTCTTTGTAAAAGTAACACAACAGCATTTCGCAATCACGCATTTGTTTCCAATCATGCAAAGTACAGTAATTTTTGAGAACTGATTCACCATGCCTTTCACATGCTCATAAAAGAGATTGATTTAGGAACATAAACATATTACTGTATGCAAACTGTACTGTATACAATATGTATACAGATGCAGCCATTCAAAATGGGTGAGGTATTTCGCGGCATACCGCGACACGCCCACCGGGGTATCACGCGGTTCATGTGTGTCACGTGACTAACTATCCGGCGTCGCCTTGTAAAACTGCCAGGGGGAGCTTAACCTCCCATGGACAGCATTTGAGCCTTTAATTTTGAACTGTGTATTACAGCATGTTAATCATCAGTCATTAAAATGTTGGTATATTTTATGAAAGCAAGATTGCTCAGTTGGACAAAAGTACACAACCTACCTTTATCAGAAATATTTATGCATCAAAGCCTTTACTGAAGATATTACTAATAGTATTAATAATGGATGACTTTGGACAAGCTGTATACTCAAAGTATAATTTCTTTAGCACATTTGTACAAGCACTTGGAATCTGTCCAAGCCATACTTTGTCAGGCATTTTGTTTTACTTCAACGGGCATAAAAACTTCCTTGCTTTTAACAGGGCGTTTCATAATTTCTAACTACGAAAATGATTTAAAATGCAACACCTATCATTCAACTTGAGCTTAAAATATCACAAGGATCCTCAAGAGCACAGCAAAGAGTGTATTAAAAGACACTTGTATTTATCAACGCTTTCTTTTCCGTATACCAGATTTTATGGAACCACTTCAGCGGGGTGTTCCAGGTATCGGCACTTTAAAGGAAAAAATACACACCGGTATTCCATTTCTCCCTAAACATTGTAAGCTTCGAAGTCTTTAACTAACGTGATACCGGAGTCAACAAGCATACTTTTAGAATTTGATTAAAAGGAAATAT
The DNA here is from genome assembly GCF_040954835.1 of Lepisosteus oculatus. Taxonomy (NCBI): domain Eukaryota; kingdom Metazoa; phylum Chordata; class Actinopteri; order Semionotiformes; family Lepisosteidae; genus Lepisosteus; species Lepisosteus oculatus. The sequence goes on along the minus strand of NC_090696.1, from coordinate 38,061,588 downwards.
AATATGGAATCGCGTATCTCAAGAAATTAATAACGGTATGATTATATCCGTGTACTGCGACAGGGCTGTGTAGGGCTGTTTCGCCTGTATGTTCATGCAAGCTGTCTTGTAGCCTACTGGTCTAGGTGCGTGACTACCAACTGGCAGGTTGTGTGTTCTAATCCAGCTGGTGCTGGACTTTTCATTTTTATTTATTTATTTTTTAATCGCGTAACATAAACATATTACCGTATGCAAACTGTACTGTATACAGTATGTATATGTATATTTAATGTCTTAACTGTGCCCGTTTAAGTATTGAATATTCATATCTAATTTTACCACTGAAATGAAATCTTAGAAGCTGAGCATAAAAAGAAGAGGAGCATACTGTAACGCGTGTGAAGGCCATAAACGATATTAATTTTGGAACAAAAACATACAGTATATGGCTGGTCTCGGTACTTTAAAGAAAAAAATACACACCAGTATTCCATTTCTCCCTAAACATTGTAAGCTTGGAAGTCTTTAACTAACGTGATACCTGAGTCAACAAGCATACTTTTAGAATTTGATTAAAAGGTAATATAATATGGAATCGCGAATCTCAAGAAATTAATAACGATATAATTATATTCATGTTGCAAAAGAACTGCAACGGACATAAAAACTCCCTTGCTTTTAACAGAGCGTTCCATAATTTCTAACTATGAAAATGCCAGGTGAAAGGATTTGTAAACATATTTTGTTAAAGCAAGTCAGTTTTTTCCACAACACATAAAATACATTTTTCCAGGAAAGTTTAGCCTTTGTCACTAATGAAACCACTAAATAAAGACATAAATATAGAAATCTTAAGATTTGTTTTATTTAATGTTGGTAGCAGGATGAACTGTCAGAGTGTATATTTTGTTGCAGAGTTGCTGCAAGATGTTAACAGTGAAAAAGGTATTTAGAAATGAGTTATTTCAAGATGAAAAAGAAAACATACACGAAACATGGTTTCATTATGACCAGAATCGGTCTTGAGATATTTTTAACTTGATTTACAGTATTTGAGAGGTGTGTCTTAACACCGATACTACAGTGCTTAAGTACTGCTCAAATATATGTTTCTAGGTTTATATTATGCATTTCATACGGTCAAATTACTTTTGAGCAACTAATAAGAAGCGCGAAACGGTATGCGTTTTAGTTTCGTTTTGTGCTGGGACCCGTGGATTGATTAGAGATATCAAGTACATACAAGTCATTTTTTAAATGTTGTAGTTCGTCTTGAAAAAATTTTACGAGTACATCATCTATCAACAATTACACAGGTTCTGTTTCCATATTGCGGATTTTGGTTAGATATTATCAAATCCAGTGGCGCTGTGTGTTACTTGAGTCCCATGTCACATGGTCTGTGATTGAAACCTGTAAAACTGGTTTAATTCGTCACAGCCAGCACTTTTCAGGTGTGAGGGTCTTCTGCTCAGAATGAAACGCTAAAATGTCTGTGTATATTCTAATGGTAGTGGGGGCAGGGTGTGTGGGAACAGGTTTGGTTGAAATTGCATTGGAGATCTATGTTCTTCACACCTGAAACATTTTCTCTGAAAGCATTTTCTTCGCAGTTTAACCGATCTTGTTACAGCATGTTACAGTTTACTATTATTAACCATATTAATTTTAAGTGCTTAATGTAAAATCTTGTAAAAATATATTTTCATTGTTCAAATATACATTAAGTCTGACTATCATATAATAAGTTAAATACAAAACTAAAGAAAAAATAGGGTTAAATATAATTCAAAATATTTTGCTAACAATGTTAACTGTTTATGAATAATAAAATGTATTAACTAAGGAGTAGGATGGCACAGTTGTTAGTATGTTTTTTGTTTTGTTTCTTTTTCATAAATACAACAGTAGTACCTGATGTCTCAGTGGCTTTCAAAATTAAATTATGCATGCAAACCTGTGAACTAGAAAGATAACTAAGATATCCATCCATTATATTCCATAATATCCATGAAATATATGGCGCTGAAATATGTGTGACGCAGTGGTGGCCTGACACGGTGAGGTGACCTGGCAGCTGTATGATGCAGTGGTGGCCTGGCACGGTGAGGTGCGCTTGCAGCTATGTGACGCAGTGGTGGCCTGGCACGGTGAGGTGCGCTGGCAGCTGTGTGATGCAGTGGTGGTCGGGTATGTAGAGGTGCACTGGCAGCTGTGTGGTGTGACACACTGGTGGCCTGGTACGGTGAGGTGTGCTGGCAGCTGTGTGATGCGGTGGTGGCCGGGCACAGTGAGGTGCGCTGGCAGGTGGGTGATGCAGTGGTGGCCTGGAACCATGAGGTGCGCTGGCAGCTGTGTGGTGTGACGCAGTGGTGGCCTGGCACGGTGAAGTGCGTAACACCACATAGCTGCCAGCGCACCTCACCATGCCAGGCCATCATTGAGTCAGAGATTAAATAAAACCTCACTCGCACCAAACAAATTTATATTTCTAAATATCACAACATGATCGAATTTAAGTCATTTTAATAACAATGAATAGTTTTCTATGCGTTACAATACAAACATTTATATTGATTTACATAACGTTTTGATTTAAATCGCAAATACAGGTTCAAAAAGGGGGGATATGTAGCGGTGAGGCTTAAATAATAAGGCAGAATTAAGTGTTTCTGAGCTTCCCAAATGAGGCCCCATTTCTCTGTTCATCTCTGTGGTGCAGCCACAGAGAAACTATTCATGCAAGATGTTTTCTTTTGATAAGGACAGCTCCCACAGGGGGATGCACTTAGCTAAGCCTGGCTATCATGATCAATGGTCATCCATTGGCGCCTATCTGTTTAGGGAGTGCCAGTTTGACATCTGGACTGCATTACTAAGTGTCAGGACTAAGTGACTCATATCTCACCTTGATCAACCAATCAGGGACTGGTAGGGCCGAGTAACCCACGTGGGACTCTGATGCCCATGGAACTTTCAGCCAATCAATGAGCTGAAGTTCCTCCAGGTAAAAACAGGCAACACAGAGGGCCTGGGAGATTCAGATTCAGATTCAGATTCAACAATTCTAAAGGGAATTCAAAGGAGAATTCCAGGGCAGGACGGCCCAGGAGCAGAGGGCTCCCAAGGGCAGGACATTCTCGCAGCGCGCCTCCTGACCATCCTGAGACTCAGCCCAGACAACCACGGAACGGCCAGTGTGTCCGAGTGCCAGAACTTTCCTTTGTTCTAAGAGTCTAGAGTTGAGGTTGCCAGAGAGTAACCAGCAGCAGGCCTCGTGAACAGGTCGGAACTGTGGACAGCTGAATTACTATTCAGAACAAGCTCTTCATCAGGAACGAACCAGTCCTCTTCCTGACTTGCTGGGACCCACAGTCATCTTTTCTCCTGTGCACAAACTTTGCTAGTTAAAGCCAACACTAACTAGCCGGACAGTGAGCATCAGCAGCGCACCGTCGCAAGCCGCACAGCACAGCCTGGCACGGAGCCAGAGAGCGCGGATTGGACAGCAACAGCCTGCAACTGTTTCTTTGAGTCCGCAGGAGATCTGAATCCCCAGAGATTGGATGAGTATTCAACTTCAATGCATTACAGCTCGAGAATTCAATTGTTATCCCAACCAGTTGATATCAATTTAATTCCTAAGAGTTATGTACTTGTTTGAGTATCTAATGTAGAAGTTGTAACCAAGTTCACTTTACGAAACGGTCTTAATGAATGATATACTGAACGTATGTCCTCTTGATATGTGTAACACTTTGTAACTGATTGAATATATATCTTTTGTATTCTGATAACCCTCTCGATAAGATCTGTTAGGTTTATATGCATATTCTATGTATTAATAAATGTATCCTCGTGTATTAGTACCTGTGTGTGCGCGTTGTTTTAGTTATGTCGCATGGTTGGATTCTAAAGCCATCAAAAGAATCAACTTTGTGATTTACTGCTACAATTAATAATTGTCTCAGTAAATGCCCAAACCCTACAAAACTGGTGCCTTCAGAGAGCCACTATGATTACATATTTGGCGTCCCTGAACCGGTTTTCCCTACACGTTACAATATAAACATTTATATTGATTTAAATCACGTTTTGATTTAAATCGCAAACGCGTGTTTAAATATGTGTGTTTTTTGATTCACAATCAGACAAATGCAACATAAATTGATCTCTTTTCTTCTAAGTATCTTAATAAACTTTCAGCATAGCTTTCTCCCCGTTTAGATTTATTTTTCTTGGGGTCTTGGGATGTTCCTAAATTAATATCGTTTATGACCTTCAGATGCATTATGCTCCTCTTCTTTTTATGCTCAGCTACTAAAATTTCCCTTTAGTGGTAAAATTCCATATAAATGTTCAATACTAAGCGGATTACAATGTGCACAGTAAAGTGATTAAATGATTAAATCTTTTCACTAACGACCAATACACCACAAGCCCGAAAGCGCAACATTATTGATAATATCTTCTGTGATGCATTAACATTGGAATGTTTTTTTTTACAAGGCAATACACAATGTGTCTCCACTATAACTCTTCAGTTTACAGAGAAATTCCGCCAGAGCTTCACAACATTTTCCAATAATACTCTTCTTGTGTCTAATTTTTAGTTAAGCATGATTTGAGCTACAGACCATAACAAAAAACAGAATCCAGTTTTTCTCTTTTCCGCTGCGATTCGGGTATTAACAAATGTGTTTACAAAGAAAGTGGAATACAGTAATACTACCAACTATATAGATACATAGATTTAGATATTTAAATCCTTAAATTAATATCATTATAAATTTCTTTAGATACGTGATTCCATATTATATTCCCGATTATAAAACAGATAATTCCGGTCCTGAAATCTGATTGGCTGACACCCTTCTGAAGCCTTGCCATATTCTCTGTTATATGTACACCCCAGAATTTTGAATTTTTACTGTGTGATAAAGAAATTTTAAAGACTACTTCTTAGCGTAAATAAGAAAGCATAGATAAAAAAGTTTGGATTCTCATGTATCTGATATATTTTTCTGCTGTCTTTGTTGCGGTCTTGAGGATCCTTGTGATATTTTGAGCTCTGGTTGAATGATAAGTGTCGCAGTTTAAATAATTTTCATTGTTAGAAATTATAAAACGCTCTGTTAAAAGCAATGGAGTTTTTATGTCTGTTATACTAAAAGAAAATGCCTGACGAACTAGGTATTGGACAGTTTTTCAGTGCTTGTACAATCGATGGAAATGTTCAAATAAATGTGCTTAAGAAATTAACAAAAAAAGTAATTTATTCCTTTATCATATTGGCTAGCTAATGTTCCGTCCTTGTTAGTTAGATCAATGAAATTCTGTGGTGTTACTTTTTGTCGATGAAAAAATAAAGTCGTTTCATTTAAAATGACGGTTACAAATAATGTGGATACCAGCTTAATACTTTGAGTTTACAGCTTTTCCAAGGTCATTCATTATTAATAATATGAGTAATATCTTCGGTAAAGGCTTTGATGCATAAAATATTTCTACATTATTAAAATATTTATGATAAAGGTAGGTTGTGTACTTTTGCCCAACTGAGCAATCTTGCTTTCATAAAATATACCAACTTTTTAATGACTGATGATTAACATGCTGTAATATACAGTTTAAATTTAAAAGCTCAAATGCTGTACATGAGAGGTTAAGCTTTATTAGCTCCTCCTGGCGGTTTTACAAGATGATTCTGGATACCTTCCGATATTACGTCAAATGACACGTTAAACTGCGTGATACTGTGTTTTGATGCGACACGCCCACCGCGTTGTACCGCGAAATACCCCACCCATTTTGAATGGCTGCATCTGCATATGTGAGAATGTTGTGATGTCAAAAAGGCTTTTTATTTGTATTACCCATGTATTCTGATTTAATTAAAATGTTAAATGGTCTTGATTTAAAAAATAGTTTCATTTCATAAGTAGTAGAGACAGGTGAGAAATTAGTATGAACCCTGTTAATCCCTAACCAAATCCTGGTCTTTAGAACTCATTTAATAATTCAGGATTATAGTTTACCAAATGGAATTTAACCAAGTCTTCTATATATTACAAAGAATGCAAACAAAGTGCCATCCACACCTCTGCGGCTGCTGTTTATGAGTGAAAGACATATAATGGAGGATTTAGAGCAGCAATTCTGAAGGGAGCTGGGTTGTGTATTTGTGATATGTTCAAAGTGAAATAACCACAGGAGAGGACTGAGCAACAGCAATAATCCAGAAGGGGACTGGAAAATTAAAAATATGATTAATTTAAAGCAGGGGTGCCCAACTAGTCGATCACGAATGACCAGTCAATCCAGAGTGCTTGCCAGTTGATCGATCGCAAGAATGTTTGGCAAAAAATAAATGGGCTTTTTGACTCTTTCTTTTTTTTGATAACCTAAAAATTCATTCAGATCTGTGCATGTAATGTCATACATTTTACTGCCTTTGTATGTGTTTAACCCTTGTCGAATGGGTTGTAAAAGTCTCTTCCCTGAGTGCTGGCTAACACTGGAAAAAAAGGCTACAGGAGCTCCGTAAATAAAGAGTATTGTGTGCTAACCAAGAACGTTCTCTTGGTTATTGCCGCACGAACCCCACATTCGCTACAGTGCAGAATAGAGCGAAACAGACTGGCCTTGACAAATTCGACAACAGTTTGATAAGTTTGATCGCCTATTTGATAGTTGTAGTGTTTGAGCGAAAATGATGAAGCCAAGAGACCGAAAACTTACTGTTACCATAAGGAATGAGAGTATGATTGTTTTTTTGTACTATTGCATAGTCATTCAGGTTTTGAGAAGTAATAACGGCCAGAAGCCAAATCACTCTGTAACTCACAACTGGCAACCCGCTGAAGCTAAGCAGGTGTGAGCCTGGTCAGTACCTGGATGTGAGACCTCCTGGAAAAACTAAGGTTGCTGCTGGAAGAGGTGTTAGTGGAGCCAGCAGGGGGCGCTCACCCTGTGGTCCATGTGGGTCCTAATGCCTCAGTATAGTGACAGGGATACTATACTGTAAACAGGCGCCATACTTCGGATGAGGCATAAAACCGAGGTCCTGACTCTCTGTGGTTATTAAAAATCCCAGGGCGTTTCTCGAAAAGAGTAGGGGTGAAACCCCCGTGTCCTGGCCAAATTTCCCAATCATTTCCGAATTTCCTTGCCAATCATGGCCTCATAATTATCCCCATTTCATTACTTCATTACTCTGCTCTCATCCCAACCAATGGTGAGCATTCTGGTGCACTATGGCTGCTGTAGCATCATCCAGGTGGATGCTGCACATTGGTGATTGTGGAGGGGAGTCCCCATTACCTGTAAGGCACTTTGAGTGGAGTATCCAGAAAAGCGCTATATAAGTGTAAGCAATTATTATTATTATTATTATTATTATTATTATTATTATTATTAATAAAGCATTTGCTGAGGCTGCTGACTTACTGTTTGAAAAACAAACATTTTTGGCAAGGTTCAGACAGCTGTTGCCTGAAATCAAACAGTTTCTCATCTAAACATGGTGAATACCTGTATGCCTAATTAGAGGATGACCAGTGGCTTCTGGATTTAGCATTCCTCACAGACTTGACTGAACAGCTGAATGAGCTGAAGGGACAAAATAAAAATGTAATCGACATGATCAGAGTATCTATACATTAAAAAAAATTACAAATGTTCTCCAGTAAGCTTCTCATTGCCAGTGCTCACTTTAAGGTATGATATTCTTTTTTCTAAAATGGGGAACATTACTTGTTCACTGTAGCATGAGTCACTTGCTTTTATTTTCTCTCATTTTAGTGATGGGTGTTGTTATTGTACTGGTGTGCCCACAGTCTGTTTTTCTTATATCACAGCTTCAAATTCACACTGGTAGATCACACTGAACTGGTAAATGAAAAAGTAGATCTTACATTAAAATGGTTGGGCAGTCCTGATTTAAAGAATCAGCTTGTTCTAGAGTAAGTGAACGAGCAGAAAGAGTAGAGAAAGAAAGAGTAGAAAAATGCATTTTTAAGAAGTTTTTAATTGTGAGAGTGAATTATTTAAGAGTTTAATACTCGGTAGCAGTCTGGGTTTTTTTCAGGGTGGTTTAGACATAGGTCTCTGAAATGCTCTGTAAACTTGTAAACCTGTAGATAGAGAAATTTGTGTGTTGTATGGTTATGCTGTGTGTAGTGTAGTGTGTGTCCCTGTCATTGTATAAATATTTGTGTAACCAAATTTGCCCTAGTTATTATTCTTTTCACCAAAGCTGTGTTAGAGAATAAAGAATCCACTCTCTCAATGGCTGTTATTCACCATTTATGTGACCTCCCATTTGTAATGCTTTAAATTAGTTCACTGCAAATGGCTTACAATTTATGAAAGTGGTAGAAACATCTGTCTTGTGTGTATTTCGTAAACATTACGTATTTATGTTGTTAAACTAAAGCCTGGAATATGTGTGCACAGTGGGATGATGTACACAAGTATTCCATACCAGCAACAATTCTCCAATGAATAAAACTAATATCAGGGATCTGTAAACTCCAGTGCCACAAAAAATAGAATCAAATTTTATAATCCACCTTATGAGTAATGCATATTATTGAGTAGGTTCTGTTTTTAGGAACACAGGGGTGACTAAAGCAAATTACATTCACATTTGTTCATTTTCTTTCGCTGTGTTACACATGGTGAAGAGTCATCCTAGAGATGAATTTTTATACGGACTCATTAAAATGCTTACTCTCCCTATGGTATGATTTCTGTGCCACTCCTAACACTTCAGATTCATATTCAGACTTGTTTTGATTAGATTTAAAAAAAAAAATAAAGGGTGAACAGTGGATTAATTAAAGTGTAATTAATAAGTGAAACAAAGCACTGCAATGTTTTACTTAGGATTATAAGAAGTAGAGAGAACCAGATGTAGAGAGTTATGTACAAAGATAGATAAAAACAAAATAAAAAAGTGACATTGATTTTCTGTCTCTCTGGATGCAGCACACATTTTCCTTTACATTCTGCATCTACTAGCTTTGCATCTTGCCACCATGCCCTCAAAGCCACTTTAATTCTAATTTCCTGACTCTCTTTTTCTATTCACTAAAACTGACGCTAATTTGGCAAGTAAATACTGCAATAACTATTAGTGATGAGACATATGGGTGGACAAGATCATGGCACTGGAAATATTTCTCTTCTAGGCTTAAGCATTGCACAATGACCATGAGGTGCCCTAGAAAAGACTCATTTTAGTCTAGTGTCTGTGTATGAGTGTGTGTGTGACTTGGATGAGGTAAGGCTTTAGCCAAGGAATCAATGGAAGATTTTTGTCAGCGAAGACTATGGCTAAACAGTTGCCTTGTATACATTTATGTGTCAAGATGACATAACACATTAATTTACTTTTAATTATTTTATTTAATATAAAGCATTTAATCATTTGATAATGTTAATTTAATAACTTGTTTGTTAATAACGTTCACACCCAGAAGATCAGATAGTAAATTAATTTTAAAACCCCTTCTAATTTAATTTTAAGTTGAAATTAAAACAGCAATTGTGAGAAAATAAAAGTTGCAGTGATGCTTTTATTTAATCTTCTGATAAGTAAAATGGATTAAATGTTTTTTCTGGAGCTTTATGAAGCAATAAATAATATATTTTGTATATGTATTGTATGTGTCTGTATTTGGGGATACTGCTTTTATCTTTGCTTGTAATAAGACGTTATAGAGTCAAGAGGGTAGGGGAGTCAACCTATTTCACACATTTAATTTAATTATTATTATTTGTCCAAGACATTTTTATTGCTTTTCTAGTCTCAGGTGATCTCATGCCTGAGCTTTCACAACAATACAGAGCTTTCCTGTTGCCAGCTGGGAAAGGAGTGGGTTATTGGAAATGGTTTCACCATTTAAGTGAAAACAGAGGGTAAAGTTCATTTATATATAAAGAAAAATAATAAAAAATGATCTATATGTATATATCATTGGGGGAAAAGAAACAATATGATAGATATAAAATTGGAATTCAGCCCTTCTCAACTTTAACTCTTTTGTTTGGTTTTCAAAAAATATTTTTAGCTAAGAAAAAATATTCAAAGATGCCGATACAGTATACATTTACATGAAAAGTCGTAAAACCAGCCAGGAAAGCCATTTTAATATCTAGCTTTTGTAAATCACAAACTTTGTTCTAAGCCCAGTAATTATGTAGTCTAAATCTGGCACAACAAACAAAAATACGAAAATCCATTAAAACAAGCAATTAGATTAAATATCATCACTATATATAAAATGCCACAACATCTGTACAATGTATTCATTATATTGCAGTGACAAAACATGCCATACTTCTGAAAAATAAAGGCACTATTGTCTCAGCCCTAAATAGTATGCAGCCCAATATACCAGAAACAGTTTGTTTTTCTTCAGTGTGTAGGTGGAACATAGGTACAGATGCAGCCATTCAAAATGGGTGAGGTATTTCGCGGCATACCGCGACACGCCCACCGGGGTATCACGCGGTTCACGTGTGTCACGTGACTAACTATCTGGCGTCGCCTTGTAAAACCGCCAGGGGGAGCTTAACCTCTCGTGTACAGCATTTGAGCCTTTAATTTTGAACTTTGTACTACAGCATGTTAATCATCAGTCATTAAAATGTTGGTATATTTTATGAAAGCAAGATTGCTCAGTTGGTCAGTTGGACAAAAGTATAATTTAATTTATAAAAGCCTTTACTGAAGATATTACTAATAGTATTAATAATGGATGACTTTGGACTTTGGACTTTGGACAAGCTGTATACTCAAAGTATAATTTCTTTAGCACATTTGTACAAGCACTTGGAATCTGTCCAAGCCATACTTTGTCAGGCATTTTGTTTTACTTCAACAGGCATAAAAACTTCCTTGCTTTTAACAGGGCGTTTCATAATTTCTAACTACGAAAATGATTTAAAATGCGACACCTATCATTCAACTAGAGCATAAAATATCACAAGGATCCTCAAGAGCACAGCAAAGAGTGTTTTAAAAGACACTTGTATTTATCAACGCTTTCTTTTCTTATGGAACCACTTCAGGTGTTCCAGGAATCGGCACTTTAAAGAAAAAAATACACACCAGTATTCCATTTCTCCCTAAACATTGTAAGCTCAACAAGCATACTTTTAGAATTTGATTAAAAGGGAATATAATATGGAATCGCGTATCTCAAGAATTTAGTAACGGTATGATTATATCCGTGTACTGCGGCAGGGCTGTGTAGGGCTGTTTCACCTGTCTGTTCATGCGAGCTGTTTGTAGCCTACTGGTCTAGGTGCATGACTACCAACTGGCAGGTTGTGTGTTCAAATCCAGCTGGTGCTGGACTTTTCATTTTTATTTATTTATTTTTTAATCGCGTAACATAAACATATTACCGTATGCAAACTGTACTGTATACAGTATGTATATGTATATTTAATGTCTTAACTGTGCCTGTTTAAGTATTGAATATTCATATCTAATTTCACCACTGAAGGGAAATCTTAGTAGCTGAGCATAAAAAAATAGGAGCATACTGTAACGCGTGTGAAGGCCATAAACGATATTAATTTTGGAACATAAACATACAGTATATGGCTGGTCTCAGTACTTTAAAGAAAACATACACGAAACATGGTTTCATTATGACCAGAATCGGTCTTGAGATATTTTTAACTTGATTTACAGTATTTGTGAGGTATGTCTTACACCGATACTACAGTGCTTAAGTACTGCTCACGTATATGTTTCTAGGTTTATATTATGCATTTCATACGGTCAAATTACTTTTGAGCAACTAATAAGAAGCGCGAAACGGTATGCGTTTTAGTTTCGTTTTGTGCTGGGACCCGTGGATTGATTAGAGATATCAAGTACATACAAGTCATTTTTTAAATTTTGTAGTTCGTCTTGAAAAAATGTAACGAGTACATCATCTATCAGCAATTACACAGGTTCTGTTTCCATATTGCGGATTTTGGTTACGTAATATTATTTTCTAGATTTCACGTTGTGAATATGATGGGATGTCTGATGGGATGTTTCTAAATATCCATCCTCTGTAAAACATCTTCTCTAGTTGTCCTGCATATGTATTCGCTAATGAAGCTGTGTGTTCTGAGCCTGGATCTCTACATTTCTGTATGAACCAGCTTAGAGGGCTAAAGACAGCTTGTGTTTAAATTGAGTGTAAGGCAATTTATGCTTCTAAAGTCATGGTCAGCATTTATTTTTGTACTGTGCAGTAAACTTGTTCTGTGCCAAGCCACATTATTTTATAGCGTTTTTATAGCTTTATCAAATACGGTGTTACTGTAGTTTACTGGCCTGAAACGGTGAGGTGACCTGGCAGCTGTACGATGCAGTGGTGGCCTATCACGGTGAGGTGCGCTTGCAGCTATGTGACGCAGTGGTGGCCTGGCACGGTGAGGTGCGCTGGCAGCTGTGTGATGCAGTGGTGGTCGGGTATGTAGAGGTGCACTGGCAGCTGTGTGTTGTGACGCAGCTGGTGGTATGGCACGGTGAGGTGCGCTGGCATCTGTGTGGTGTGACGCAGTGGTGGAAATCTTCACCATGTTTCACCATGCTGAAAATGTTTGTACCAGACTTTTTTGAGGCCTGTTTAATTGTGTCTGAAGTCTGATGTTGTAAATGTTATTGTTAAAAAGATCCATGAAAATGTCACTACTAAAGTTTGCTGGTACTGTTGGTATTGTAAGTGGCAAGTTGAGCTCATATCTTAGATTTTGTGTAGTTGCTAGCGTTGAACCGTGTGTCGGATGCACATGAATATATTCATTATATGCCAGCGCACCTCACTGTGCCAGGCCACCACTGCATCACAACACACAGCTGCCAGTGCACCTCTACATACCCGACCACCACTGCATCACACAGCTGCCAGCGCACCTCACCGTGCCAGGCCACCACTGCGTCACACCACACAGCTGCCAGCGCAACTCACCGTGCCCGGCCACCACTGCATCACACAGCTGCCAGCGCACCTCACCGTGGCAGGCCACCACTGCATCACCCACCTGCCAGCGCACCTCACCGTGACAGGCCACCACTGCTGCCAGGGCACCTCACTGTGTCAGGCCACCACTGCGTAACACCACATAGCTGCCACCGCACCTCACCGTGCCAGGCCACCACTGCGTCACACCACACAGCTGCCAGCGCACCTCACCGTGCCAGGCCACCACTGCATCACCCACCTGCCAGCGCACCTCACCGTGTCAGGCCACCACTGTGTAACACCACATAGCTGCCAGCGCACCTCACCGTGCCAGGCCACCACTGCGTCACACCACACAGCTGCCAGCGCACCTCACCGTGCCAGGCCACCACTGCGTCACAACACACAGCTGCCAGTGCACCTCACCGTGCCAGGCCACCACTGCGTCACAACACACAGCTGCCAGTGCACCTCTACATACCCGACCACCACTGCATCACACAGCTGCCAGCGCACCTCACCGTGCCAGGCCACCACTGCGTCACATAGCTGCAAGCGCACCTCACTGTGCCAGGCCACCACTGCATCATACAGCTGCAAGGGCACCTCACCATGTCAGGCCACCACTGCGTAACACCACATAGCTGCCAGCGCACCTCACCATGCCAGGCCATCACTGAATCAGAGATTAAATAAAACCTCACTCGCACCAAACAAATTTATATTTCTAAATATCACAACCTGATCAAATTTAAGTCATTTTAATAACAATGAATAGTCACCTAGGCGTTACAATATAAACATTTATATTGATTTAAATAACGTTTTGATTTAAATCGCAAATGTGGGTTTAAATATATGTGTTTTTTGATTCACAATCAGACAAATGCAACATAAATTGATATCTTTGTCTTCAAAGTATCTTAATAAACTTTCAGCATAGCTTTCTCCCTGTTTAGATTTATTTTGGGATCAAACGTGCAAAGATTAGATTGTAATCGTTTTTATTTTTTAAATACATTTTAGAAAAGTGTAATCTATACTAAAAAGCTGTACACCACCTGCTATAAAGATACATATTGTAATACTTTCGGGTTCGGATAGGACAGACACAAGAACTCAGACTTGCGGAGTTAAAGCAAGTTAAAGCCTTGATTTTATATATCACCTTTAAAAGTGGCATCTCAAAGCAAAGTAAATACCCAACACTGATTGTACGCATCTGTCATGCTAATAAAGCAGCTTGAATTGAATTGGGGGGGGGGGGGGTATATTTGCTTTGTGTATAAAGTACATTGTGAATGTTTTCACAGCCTTCACTTTGTCGTTTTTATGCCATTTTTTGACCACGCACGAATATTCCTATGTCTGTATCTTCGCAAGGGAATCAGTGTGAATTTTAATACTAATTAAATGACCCCGGGCACTTTCCACCCCCTCTACATTCTCAGAGTAGAACAGAATAACCTTCTAATGAAAGACGGTCCACCCCCCACGGACAGGAAAAGTGCCCACAGGCACTTAAACTTAATATGGTCAGTAACAGTAAACAGTAACATGGTCAGAAGGAGCATGTACAAACGTTTTCGAAATAACCACATGTAAGACTCTGATGATTAAAATGTTTAGGGAGAAAGTGGAATACTGGTGTGTATTTTTTCTTTAAACTACCAATACCAGCCATATACAGTCTGTAACGTAGGGATTTCTATATGTCTTTATTTAGTGGTTACATTAGTGACAAAGGCTAAACTTTTAGCTTCAGTAATGTGTACATATCTCCCCTTTTTATAAAACGACTTGGTTGAAAACTGTCCCAGAGCCACTGTTGTTTCATCAGTGAAAAGTACATCATGAAATGCCTCTCCCTGTTCAATCCACTGGAAAAAAGAAAAAGAGCATAAAGCCTCTGATGGTCATAAACGATATTCATTTAGGAGCAGCATCAGAGGTATGTTTTTAACTGCACTGCATTGGAGAGAATACCATAGTGTGTTTTTTTTTTTTTTACTTCCTGGCGGAAACTGGCTTCCAGAAGAATCAGTATGGCTCAGAGATTAAATAAAACTTCACAGACATTAACGAAGAGCATAACGCGTGTACTGTATACACTGCAAGTACAACCCCCCTCTCTGCAGGAGTGCTGGCTGTGACGAATTGAACCGGTTTCACGGGTATTTTCAAAGTAGGAGGCGAGATTTCCAGCGAAAGACACCTCCCCCCCCTCAAAAACCCAGTAAATACAGTACTTACTAGTTAAAGGCTAGGCTCCCGACTACGGCAAAAGGAACCCTTCTTTCATTAGAAGACAATGAACATATTTTAGCCCTGAATGAATTAATAGCAAACATGGTTTACATAAAAGACATTTTTCCAAGAAAGTTTAGCCTTTGTCACTAATGAAACCACTAAATAAAGACATAAATATAAAAATCTTAAGATTTTTAAAATACATGACTTTGCTAAAATTTATTTGAAAATAAAAACAATTACAACCGCCAGGGGAGAGAGAGAACAGGGAGGGATGTTGGTTTTGCATAAGGGGCGGGGCTATGGAAATTAGGTCTGTTTGGGAATGTGTAGTTACATGTTCTGGCTGTTTGTGAATTATCGTTGTTGAGTATGGAGTGTTGAGGTATTGATTTTGTGTAATGTTTTATGTTCAAAATTGAGGTGGATTTTGTTTATGATAAACAGGATAAACTGGGATGGGAGGAAGGTTTGGTTTTGCATAAGGGGCGGGATTATGATAATTGGAGGACTTTGCAAGAGTAAAATGGTTTGATAATTTGATTTTGTATTGTGGTTGTTATCTATGTTTTTGGTTGGTATTATGTTTATATGGTTGTTTTTGTTGGTTGGTTGTTATTATGATTATTAATAATACGATCTATAGTTGAAATCTGAGCCTAAATAAAAAGAAAAAGCAAGTTATTAGGTTTATGAGCAATCTAATTACTTATTCGTTTAAAACGCTATATAAAATAAAGTTTATTATTAATTTGCTGGACAGAGCGGTGAACATTATTATGCATAAGACAAAGATAACGATCCTGATCATTTTAGAAATCTGTGTACGCTGTAAGGTTTTTACTTCTTAAACTTTTAAAATACACGTTTTGAATAGAAAGAAATCCTCTTCCTGGTACAGTATGTATAGCAAACCAGCACGTCTTTTTTCTCCAATCAGAGGGGTGTCAGATGGTGTCAGCCAATCACCATTCTGAAGCCCTACCATAATCTCTGGTATGGGGAGACCCCAGAATTCTGTCCCATAGTTTAGACAGATGATAGATACTTTTATTGATCCCGTGAGGGAAATAAAGTAAATCATTTTCATTTTAGGAAATTATTAAATGCTCGGTTAAAAGCAAAGGAGATCTGTTATAGTGGACATAAAAACAAGAGTTTGCTGTGGCATTATTGGAAACACAAATTTAACAAAAAAGCGCTGGCATTACTGTATATCCTAGAAGACACGGACCGGGAGAATGCCCGCAGCGTAAAAGAAAATGCCTGATGAACTAGGGATTGGACAGTTTCCAAGTGCTTGTACAATCGATGGAAATGTTCAAATAAATGTGCAAAAGAAATAAACAAAATAATCATTTATTTCTTTATCATATTGGGTAGCTAATGTCCTCTCTTTGCTAGTTAGTGGCTGTGTTTCTGCGTTGGGTAGCAACGGGTGACTGTTCTCAGGCGGAAGATGTAAACAGCTTAATGTTCGTGTTAAATAATTCTTTTTTAATTAAAATTCATTCTATACAGCAATCGCATATTTGGGTACCGTTTCATAAAACTTTCATGCTTAAAATGTTTAGGGAGAAATGGAAGACTGGTGTGTATTTTTTCTTTAAACTACCAAGACCAGCCATACACAGTACAGTTTACATACATACAGTAATGTTTATGTTCCTAAATTAATATCGTTTATGACCTTCAGATGCTTTATGCTCCTCTTCTTTTTATGCTCAGCTACTAAAATTTCCCTTTAGTGGTAAAATCCATATAAATATTCAAAACTAAGCGGATTAAAATGTGCACATTAAAGGCACCAAGAGTGCCCCTGTCAGTCATTTTGGCCAGCCAATCACTTGCGCTGCGGTGCCCTCCGGTGCCCCGCGGTGGCTTGTGGGTAGGTTACTGTACCGTGGGTTTTTACCGCACATTTTGAATGGCTGCATCTGTAGAAATTACATCACAGACAAGAAAACAACTGATTGTGTACACTCCATTGGCACACATAACTTCATAATACACATAATAAAGTTAACATCACTTCACATGTGATTAAGGTGATCAGGTTTATCCGACGTTGTATCTGTGCAAAATCAAAACCGACAAACCACTTGTTGTTATTTCCATTGCAGTTTTTTCAGATAATCAGCAGGTGATATAAGATAAATTCTTATAGGATGAAAATTAAAGAATGATAGATTTTTCCACCAGGAATAAATAAAATACAAACTGATTGGCATGTGGTTTGGCAGACATTTGTGCATCAATAGTATGGAAGCCATGTTGGATGACCTTAGTCATGTTGACAGCTGTTCTCTGAGACCCATAAACCAAACAAACATACCATGGCATACATGTTCATAGTAGATTAATTTTGTAAATAATATTCAAATTAAGTAACTAAATTTATAATAATAAAATTATAAACTGAATCAAGAAACCGTAGCCTGTTTGTATGTAGAGTATGTATGTGTTTTGTGTTGTTACAATAGGCTAGGGGGTGTAAATATAGCAAATATTTCATGGTGTCAACTGAGTAAAGAGATGCATTTTTCTGAGAAGAAATGTCTCCATTTAAAGCCTGGGATTGGGAAGCATAACCTGTATCTGCTAGAGCTGCAGTTAATTAGGAGATAGTTATTCATAACAGAGACAGTGTCTAGGTTTATCTCCCTCTGAAAAAAATAATCTCTGTTGTCCAGTGAACTACTGCCTTTGTTCATTTGAGATACTCTAAAGTATCAGAATTGCCATTAATATAGAAAGATTGAGATCAATATTAATGTTCTATCTAGAGTTCAAATACAATTTAAAATGGAAAAAGTTTATGTTTACTTCGTTTTCATTATTATATGCTACACAATATATAGTCCATATATCATATTGATTTGAGAATTGCTGCTAGCTTTTCTCTCCTCTGACACATACTGTATACACAGTGTCATATCAGTGATCATAAAAAATAGTTATGTAAGTCTGACTTCAAGTGTTTTAACATTTCTCCTCCTACATTTTATTCCTGAGATGTAATTTGCATTTTAAGGAGCATGGCTCTTACCACAAGAAGTCATAAACACTACATGCTGACGAGTGTGATGACAACAGTGGTGCAAAAATAGCATGACTTAATCTAACATTTAAAATCCAGTTATTCTTACATTTGTCTGAGAAAATGATCATCCACATAGCTGGGTGCAGAAGTGGGTAATCCTGAAGTAAATGATCAAACATACTAGCCTGCAGGCTGCCAGCTTGAATCCCAGATATGTCATCCATTGACTGTGGCCAGGAGGTAAAATGAATATTGCATAATTGTCTGAGTGCTAAAAGGGTTGGGTAAGGAGGAAAATTCTTAAGGACTCTTTGTTTTCTGCACACCAGAAATTACTGGCGAGGCTTTTGCAACTTGAATGTTACAAATAAGACCTATGTCTGCTTTCTGATTATTCATAAAACTCTCTTGATTACATTCCACGATTGCAATGTAAAACAAAGCTGATGACACTCAAGCTTAGCAAAGCTTAGATTCTCAAGATGCCTGCACCTTGTCCATACCAGTAGTGGCCTGGTGTAGTAAATTGGTTTAAATAATAAGTAGGTTTTCAAAATGATTGACATAAAAAATATCTTGAATTTTGAATTTTCATATTTCATATACTCAACATACGTGGTGTATATTCTTTTGTAGTATAATTTGGTAGCAATACTAGTATCAATCGCCTTAATGAAAAATCAACATCTCCAACAATAAGGACCAGATCCTGGAAAAAACAAAAATTCAAGGCTTCATGATCAATTTCCCATTAAATATCACATAGCTCTAGATCTTTATTTTGTATAATTAATTACAACTAAAGTCACCACAATCACCACAAACAACCACAACAAAACACTTTATATCAATGATTTAATTCCACTTACTGATTGTGGTTGAAAAATGATTACCTTTCACATTTGATAAATATTATTACTGAGAGACTAAATGTTAAATATAAGATGGGGAACATTATAGCTGAATATTGAATATGTTTTGTAAGTTTAAAATCATTGAATATTTGTCCCCAAAAAATCCTTTTTTCAGAGACATTTTAATTCATTCACAAGTTCCAAAGAATTACTTTCTGTATCTGTCTATCCACCTCCACAATATTAATAATCTTTTTGTACTTTAAGTAAAATAACATAAACCCCTTACCCCAAAAAGGGGGGGGGAAATCCATTATATTTTTTATCACCAAGATTTCTCTACTCAGACTGCTACTTCTCACTGTCTCCCTTCACTAGGTCCAGAATAGACATTTTGAACTTTTCTCTCACATTAGCTCATCTGTCCCCCTATTACCCAGACGAGCCAGTGCTAATCAGTCCCACCTCTTCAGCTCCCCTCCCTGGCTCCTACCACAAAATTAATTTTAGTTAGTGTACTTATCAACCTTTAATTTTCTATTGTAGCAACTATAGAGTAAAATTATTCTAAATTTAATGAGATTCAAATGACATTATGCTGTTACTTTTTCTATTTCTAATCAGATACCTATTAATAGGTTTACTTTACACTGTTTCATAAATTTAGCTTTTGTGCCACTATAAAAATGAATGATTAGACAAACGTCTCAAAGATCAGTACCTGGAGAAAACATAAATTGAAGGACTCTTTGTTTGTTTGCAAATGTATGTAGACATGTTTAGCAACTGCTGGTATGGAACTTAATTATATCTGCATTGCAGCTTTGAAGGTGTATTAAACATAAAAAATGAACATTAAAAAAGAAAACAATAATGGTGTGTGGAACCAGCCCATGGGGATATATCCATTAGGAACCTGGTATCTTTGGTAAAGTTTGTTGAGAACCCCAGAGGTCAAAGAACTTCAATGTAACTGTCTGCATGGATATATTGCCATCAGCACTGTTTATTTGTCTTGGAATTATCAAAAGATACATTACGTCTTTGCCATTTTTCTGCAGTACTTTGAAATATTCAATTTATATACAACTTGTATTTCTTTCCTTCCTCTTGCAGCCAGCTGTGACAGCAAAGATCAAAGGTGATGAAAGGAACCCTTTTTATCCATCATACAATCTGATGATTCCCCTTTATGGGATAAGGAGGACAGCCTATAATATTAAAAATGAGAACATATATTTCCAAAATAAAAAAAAAAACTTAATGGACTACAAAAATAGTGATTCTGTGGATTATATTAATCCAGGGGTCACATGTGTGAAACACATGTTATTTACTCATTATGAATGGATTATAAAAGTATTAGACAACAAGTTTAATGTGACAGGGGTGACACTCTTGAAGGGGAAAACCAAATTACAAAATTAATAATAATCTGAAATAAGGAAAGACAATTCATTTTTAATTGTGTGTGTGTTTTGAATTAATATAAGATGTACTTTAAGATAGTAAGTAATGATATAAGAGTAAAAGGTGTATTATTGTTGTCGCAAACAGTTCAAAAATCACTTCTTGGAATGCTTAACTTTTGCTAAGCAGCTGCCTTCGTATTCAGCATTTCAGATGTCAGCACTTTGAGCTGTTTTTTCATATGGTGAATTTTCACCATATATGAATATACACCATAGATGTATCATCTACAAATATAATTCTTTCAGGTCTAAACATGTCAAGATTTGATTGATTTTTAGTTTTGGAAAAAAGTGTGTGCTGATCATCTAATCATGAAGATTTTATTTAAAACACACACATTGGAGTTTCGTCTTGCAATCTATTAAGTTCAAATAAAGGAATTTAATGCACTTTTTTAAAATGGGAGACACGTCTAATACAATCATGTAGTGCCAGCGTAAGACTTTGAAAATTACAACTGGAATTACTTGTAACTACTAACAGAATATTTAAAAATTCATTTTTGAAATTCTAAATTGATTTCCTGAACCAATTGTATGTACAGTATGTAAATGCAATGAATGCTGAATAAAATGTTCTGTATTTATTGTAACATACCCCTTCATAACATTTTAATTAAATTTGCCTACTGTATGTTTGTAAGTTTTTAGATCTAATTATTTTTTAATTTTTAGGTCAGTACCCTTCCTACTTTGTAGGATGAAATGATGCCTATTGTTTGAAAATATAACATTATATTACTTGAATGTGCAATGGTATAGATTACAAGGGAAAAAAAATAAAATTACAAAAACATTTTTTTCACTAACAATCAGATGTAACATCTTTATTCCCAGAAGACTCTCAGCTTCAACAGCATACTAATTAGCCTTTGTAGGTTTTGCTGCTGACAAAGACCTTTACAAAAATGACAGCCTGACACAACCAATTGAAAGTTGCTAATGAGAGAGATAGTGGAAGCCTATTAGAATGTTAAACAGGGCCTTGTACAAATTCTGTAACTAGAATAATCATATATGTGCAACATTTTTCATTCGTGTCCTTTACCTGTCTGCTATCTCTTTTTTTTTCATAATGGTCTCAAACTAGTTATGACAGATCAATATTCATTCTGCAGATAACATGAACAACATAACATTAAAATTACAAAAAACAAAACTGAAATGGATATACAGAATGTATTATTTTCTGTTCTGCTTTAATACAAAAGGATCTTAGAGTTTCTGTACAGTATATTACCTTCAGGTGAGATATTATACCGAAGTTCCGATTACTTGGTCATTAATAGAACTCTTGCTTCTGTTCTCAAGAGCAGGTGTATTACTTGTGGCTAAATTACACTTTAGACCTGCTCTATGTGGTATACTGTACCTAATGTCCCTCCACCTGATGTGCTGAGTAGTGGTCCTGCTGGTGCAGAATGGCTGCTGCACAGCACTCAGGTGAGTGCAGTATTCAGAGTAAGAAATACAGCATGTTCTCTTCTGTGAGTAAACACTTTTGAGAAAATATACTACACAAATGAAATTAATTAATTTCAAAATAACATCACAGCATAGTGAAATTGATAGATTAGTACCTGTAATTCAAATATTTACTGAATTATAGTTTTCGAAAATACAATAAAAATACAATTTAATATACAGTACTGTATGTTTTTTCATGTTCAGATAGATTATACTATGAGTTTCCAAATATATCAATCTTTAAAGGCTAAAATTAATTTTTATAAATTAAATAAATTTTACAACTTCTTATCATATTTTTAATACTAGCTGCAACTGAACTTGTCCACTTATCCTTTGCTACACCCCACCTTCTGGCTCCTTTCATATCTCAAAGTGATGAAATCAGTCATCAAAGGTGACACAGACAGTTGAACTGACAAATTGTCATTGCTACTTTGGAAATACATTGCTCATATTATTTTCACATCTTGCTTGTGAGTTTTGTTCAGTATATTCACAGTTAGCAACAGATGAAAAATGTATGCTATATTCAATAACAGATACTGCATATGAAACTGGAAAGGGTTTTTCTCACAC
The DNA here is from genome assembly GCF_040954835.1 of Lepisosteus oculatus. Lineage (NCBI taxonomy): Eukaryota > Metazoa > Chordata > Actinopteri > Semionotiformes > Lepisosteidae > Lepisosteus > Lepisosteus oculatus. The sequence continues at coordinate 38,038,961 of NC_090696.1, read as the reverse complement.
ACAACTTCTCCAATTTGTTTTGTTATTGGAGCCCATCTCATACAGACAGTTCTCTCAGATTCTACACTAGTGAAGAAGTATGTTTATTTTCCTTTTTCTGCCTCTCCTTTATGAATACAAACATACATAGGATTATTGAAACACGTTGACATTTCATGTTTAAAAATTGTACCATTTCAATGGCAATCAAATAAATTAGGGATCTGCTAAACCCATAACTGCATTCATATGTGTAAAATAATTTTAAAACAATTTCAAGAGTTTAGTACATTTGGAATAAATATGACCGAATAGGTCAATTGTACACAATGTGGAAGGATTTAACAAATTGTATTTCAATATTAGCTCTTAAAGTTTGCTACCTTTAAATTTGGTGCAATGTGCTTGAAATAGAAATGTTGAGCTCACAATGGAAATTGAAATTGTATTAATGTAAGAATCCAAGAGGTCCCTTCCCCACCCACACAAACCTTTGATATTATTTTTTTGGTTCTAGTGATTCTGGCACTATAAATAATCTGTCTCCATCCTACATCTCTGAACTCCTCCATATTTACACTCCATCCTCTTTTCTGAGGTTGGTCCTTAGCTCACTGTACGAAGGACTAAATCCTGGACTTTTGGTGACCATACTTTTTCTGTTCCTTTGTTCAGAAATAACCTTCCTCTGATTCTTCAAGAAACAAATTCTTTGACTCCCTTCACTCAAAACTTAACTTTTCACTAGGACTAATAATGTCTGATTGTCTTAAGGTTTATCCTCTATGTTCTTGTTTTATTTTTTCACCTTTTATGGTCATTTTTGTCTGTTTCTTTCTTTACTGCTCTTAACAATGTCCTTGGGTTTGGAAGGATTCTTTACAAATAAAATTATTATTGACTGATTGTTATTATTAGAATTATTATTATTGTTGTTGTTGTTATTGTTGTTTGTGAAAATTTTAAAGGTTTAGTTAATTTAAATTTAGAGAAGACAGCACTACTTGTAGACTTTTAAATGGCAAAAGTATTTTGCTAGCGTTCAAGGGCTAGTAAAGTAGAGAAAAGTGCTCCCGGACCGTGCGCAGAACCCAAATGTTCTGATTGGGTTAGCTGACTCGGCAGCATCTGGGGCATAAAAACATAAACACCCCTAACTCACTGAGAGTCACTGGAGAGGTGTTGCCTCGTGACTGGGAGCTACGCCCTCAGGGGTAGAGAAGGAAGAGGAAGACTCCCCTGACTCCTTCAGAGTCTCTTTGAGAGGCGCTGCTTCACGACCAGGTTATACCCTTGGGGGTATAAAGGAGGAGATAAGCCCTCCTTTATATCCTCTCTCTGGGAGTTGCATGAGAGGAGCTGCGTCTCGACTGCCTCAAGAGAAAAGAGAAAGTACCCCTCACTGAAGGAATCACTGAGAGGTGCTACCCAGGGGTTGAGAAGGAAGAAAAAAGCAGTTTAAGAAGGATGTGAAAGAAGTCCCCTGACTTGCTGAGAGTTGCTTTTGAGCCAGTGCCTCGTAACTGGGCTAGGCACTCAGAATAAGGGGAGGAGAATTAGTAAACTAGAGCTACTAAGAATAATTTGGCAAGTGGTCCCCTCTGACTCATGCTGTGATGAACTTGAACTTGAACTTTATTGTCATATCTAACCGGTACATGTACTGGTACAATGGAATTCTTACAGAAAATCTCTCAATTGTAAAAAGAACACAAAGTGCAGATAGTGCATTAAGACAATATACAGATGCAGCCATTCAAAGTGCGCGGTACAGAAACGTACCGGAGGTAATTGGCTACGGCGTCGCGCATCGTGATGCAAGATGACGGAGGGTACCGCGGTACGTGATTGGTTGACGGACAGGGGCACTCGTGGTCCGTTAGTCTGTCGTAGAAAGATTTACAGTAAACGTCTTTTACTGTGTCCATTGTAGTATTTAATATTTATATGGAATTTTACCTCTGAAGGGAAATCTTAGTGCCTGAGCATAAAAAGAATAGGAGCATACTGCAACGCGTGTGAAGTCCATAAACGATATTAATTTTTGAACTTAAACATACAGTATATGGCTGGTCTCGGTACTTTAAAGAAAACATATACACCAGTATTCCATTTCTCCCTTAACATTTTAAGCATCGAAGTCTTTAACTAACGTGATACCGGAGTCAACAAGCATACTTTTAGAATTTGATTAAAAGGGGATATAATATGGAATCGCGTATCTCAAGAAATTAATAACGATATAATTATATTCATGTTGCAAAAGAACTGCAACGGACATAAAAACTCCCTTGCTTTTAACAGAGCGTTCCATAATTTCAAACTACGAAAATGATTTAAACTGCGACACTTATCATTCACCAAGAGCTCGAAATATCACAAGGATCCTCTAGAGCACAGCAAAGACTGTATTAAAAGAATCGCGTATCTCAAGAAATTAATAAGATATAATTATATTTGTGTACTGCGACAGGGCTGTGTAGGGCTGTTTCACCTCTGTCTTCATGTGACTCGATTCAAAAGCAATTTAGCAAAGAGGGGATGAGAAGAGTGACAAACTAGTATACGGTACAGTACTTCAGATCTTTTTTTCTGAACCGGGGAAAATCTGATCATGTTTCTCTATAACAATAATAAAAAACATTGCCACACCTGGACTGTTAAACCAATGCATTAGCACGTCAAAGCCCATTGAGGAGCCGGGCGCAAAAACTGTTTTGTCCCTTGATTTACTGATCTGCATTAATTACAGAAATCGAGTTCCTGCTCTTTGCAGGAACCTGGTCCTTCTGTCGCCCACAGAACAGAGGCTGCCACAGAACCTGGCGCTGCTGGAGCAGCACTGTCAGACCTGAGCACTGACAGTCAATCGGGACAAGACCAGAGTTATGGTTTTCCAGTAAAAAAGCCAGACCCCCATTAGTCTTCCTGAGATCGTCGGATTATGAACGAATAAAAGCATCTTATTAAAAACGTGTTTGTGTTTGTCTTGGTATTTACTTTGTAATCTGTGGTTTACATCTACTGTATTGTTTTGAGATGCCACTTTTAAAGGTGATATGTAAAATAAAGTTTTTTATTATTGTTATAGAGAAACATGATCAGATTTTCCCTGGTTCAGAAAAAAGACGATTAAAATCTGTAATCTTTCCACTTATATGTCATCAGAAAATACAAGAAGTTTCTGCTTTGTGCTAAGACATTAACGAGTACAACCCCCCTCTCTGCGGGAGGGCTGGCTGTGACGAATTAAACCGGTTTCACGGGTATTTTCAATGTAGGAAGTACAGTAGGACAGCACAAAAAAAAACAGACATTGTGTGGTACAGCACGGAGCTCAGTCAATTCAAACAAGTTCAGTTTCAAAAGAACTGCAACAGACATAAAAACTCCCTAGCTTTTAACAGAGCGTTCCATAATTTCTAACTACGAAAATGATTTAAACTGCGACACTTATCATTCACCAAGAGCTCGAAATATCACAATGATCCTCTAGAGCACAGCAAAGACTGTATTAAAAGAATTGCGTATCTCAAGAAATTAATAAGATATAATTATATTTGTGTAATTCGTATAATTATATAATGCCAGCGAACTCTTGTTTTTATGTCCACTATAACTACGCTGGGCAAACGCCCAGTTCATCTGGCATTTTCTTTTACGCTGCGGGCATTCTCCTGGTCTGTGTCTTCTAGGATATAATGCCAGCAAACTCTTGTTTTTATGTCCACTATAACAGACAATCTCCTTTGCTTTTAACCGAGCGTTTAATAATTTCCTAAAATGAAAATGATTTACTTTATTTCCCTCACGGGATCAATAAAAGTATTTATCATCTGTCTAAACTATGGGACAGAATTCTGGGGTCTCCCCATATCAGAGATTATGGTAGGGCTTCAGAATGGTGATTGGCTGACACCATCTGACACCCTCTGATTGGAGAAAAAAGACGTGCTGGTTTGCTATACATACAGTACTGTACCAGGAAGAGGATTTCTTTCTGTTCGTATTTTAAAAGTTTAAGAAGTAAAAACCTTACAGCGTACACAGATTTCGTTATCTTTGTCTTATGCATATTAATGTTCACCGCTCTGTCTAGCAAATTAATAATAAACTTTATTTTATATAGCGTTTTAAACGAATAAGTAATTAGATTGCTCATAAACTTAATCACTTGCTTTTTCTTTTTATTTAGGCTCAGATTTCAACTATAGATTGTATTATTAATAACCATAATAACAACCAACCAACAAAAACAACCATATAAACATAATACCAACCAAAAACATAGATAACGGCCACAATACAAAATCAAATATATCAAACCATTATACTCTCACAAATTCATCCAATTATCATAATCCCACCCTTATGCAAAACCAAACCCTCCTCCCATCCCAGTTTATCCTCTTTATCATCCTCAAAATCCACCTCGATTTTCAACTTAAAGCATTACTGCTTACTGGGTTTTTGAGGGGGGGGGAGGTGTCTTTCGCTGGAAATCTCGCCTGCTTCCACTACTCAACCCCCTCTCTGCCGGAGTGCTGGCTGTGACGAATTAAACCGGTTTCACAGGTATTCAAAGTAGGAAGTACAGTGTTAAGTGGTAGCTGGGCTACTCCCTCAATAGAATCGCTTTAACATGCTAATACGTTGGTTTAACAGTCCGGGAGTGGCAAGCTTCCAATGTCAACTCGACTCGATTGGAAGACAATGAACGTATTTTAGCCCTAAATGAATTAATAGCTAACATGGTTTACATAAAATACATTTTTCCAAGAAAGTTTATAATAATACGATCTATAGTTGAAATCTGAGCCTAAATATAAAGGAAAAGCATTTTCAGAGAGCAATCACGCTGTGTTTATGTAGAAAAAGCGATTAGGTTTATGAGCAATCTAATTACCTATTCGCTTAAAACGCTTTATAAAATAAAGTTTATTTAGAGATGAATGATCAGTGTCGCAGTTTAAATAATTTTTGTAGGAGGGCTTGGACAGATTCCAAGTGCATTTTTGCAATTTCCATTGCAATTTAGAGCTTTCTGGCAAGAGGAGACACCCAAATTATAATGTAACATGCCACTGTTTGTGCATGAACAAAGTTATACTGCAATTTTCCTGAGATACGCGATTAAAAAAGAATTTTTTTTGAATCCCCAGTGGAACACACTCCATAAGAATCAGCGCTTTTATACAGTATATCGCTTTTAAACACATATATTTAAACACGCATTTACGATTTAAATCAAAACGCGATTCAAATCAATATAAATGTTTATTTTGTAACGCATAGGTGACTATTCATTGTTATTAAAAAGACTTAAATTCGATCATGTTGTGATATTTAGAAATATAAATTTGTTTGGTGCGAGTGAGGTTTTATTTAATCTCTGACCAAGGGAAACGTTTCATTTTTTCAAAGAAATGTTTGTTAAAAAATAAAGTCATAGTTCCATGGGATTCAATCACAGACCATGTGACATGGGAGTCAGGAAACTAACATACAGCGCCACCAGATTTGACAACGCTATAAAAACGCTATAAAATAATGTGACTAGGCACAGAACAAGTTTACAGCACAGTACAATAATACATGCTGACCATGACTTTAGAAGCATAAATTACCTTACACTCAATTTAAACACAAGTTGTCTTTAGCCCTCTAAGCTGGTTCATACAGAAATGTAGAGATCCAGGCTCAGAACACACAGCTTTATTAGCGAATACATATGCAGGACAACTAGAGAAGACGTTTTACAGAGGATGGATTTTTAGAAACATCCCATCAGTGACATCACTGAAGTCAACTCCTAGGTACTGTAACTGTCGTGTGGATAGTTTCACAAGAATCAGACAAAGGTTTAAGCATCGCTTGTTCTAGCTAAAACTGCAAAAAAAAACAAAACAACAACCCATAATGTACTTCTTTGCGGCTCTGTTTGCCCAAATCATATATTCACAACGTGAAATCTAGAAAATAATATTACGTAACCAAAATCTGCAATATGGAAACAGAACCTGTGTAATTGTTGATAGATGATGTACTTATAACATTTTTACAAGACGAACTACAACATTTAAAAAATGACTTGTATGTACTTGATATCTCTAATCAATCCACGGCCACATTGTTAAAAGCAGAGTCCCAGCACAAAAAGGAAACTAAAACGCATACCGTTTCGCGCTTCTTATCAGTTGCTCAAAAGTAATTTGACCATATGAAATGCATAATATAAACCTAGAAACATATACATGAGCAGTATTTATGCACTGTAGTATCGGTGTTAGGACATACATCTCAAATACTGTAAATCAAGACCGATTCTGGTCATAATGAAACCATGTTTCGTGTGTGTTTTCTTTAAAGTACCGAGACCAGCCATATACTGTATGTTTATGTTCCAAAATTAATATCGTTTATGGCCTTCACATGCGTTACAGTATGCTCCTATTCTTTTTATGCTCAGCTACTAAGATTTCCCTTCAGTGGTAAAATTCAATATCTACAACGGGCACAGTAAAGACGACAGACCAACGGACCACGAGTGCCCCTGTCGGTCAACCAATCACGCACCGCGTCATATTGCGTCATGATACGCGATACCGCAGCCAATTACCTGCGGTATGTGTCTGTACCGCACACTTTGAATGGCTGCATCTGTATATACATGGGGAAATGGCATTTATTAGGGGGTTTCTCAGGGAGACAGTATAGGGTACCGAAGTCAAATAAAAACATTTATAAGAAGTCCTTTGTACCCTCTGCAATAAAATAGCTCAATGACTGTATGGAAATATAGCCCCCCCCAGTATCTCTACTTATTTATTTATCCATTTTTTTATGTATTAAGTACTGTTGTTGTTGTATTCGATGTACTTCATGGGATTTTATGTAACATTTATGTTTTCCTTGTGTGATTTGTGGGAGAAGCCAAAGACAAATCTCCATAGTGATGGAGAATAAAGTATCTATCTATAATGTATCTATTTATAGAAAACAGATAGAAGTGTCTGTGACTTTGAAATGGTTGAAAGAGTTAGAAAGTGGTACAAATTTTAAAAATTTGTCTTTTTGTAAATAATAACAATAATATTTATTTATGTTACAATCTGTATTAGTATAATAGATGCGAACAGGACATTTAAAGCCTTGATATTTGATATCTGAGTCCATAATAAATATTTCATTTCTAATTAAAAAATAGAAGTTTAATCAAAATTAAATTAGATTGTTAACTAATAAAAGTAAATAATCATTGTTATTATCTAAAAAAGTTATTTTAGTGTTATTTAAACATAAAAATAAAGCTAAAACTCTGGAATTCATTTTGTAAGTAAAACATATGATGTTATTAAAAATACTGGCATAATTTATTTTTTTCAATTGTTCTGCAGAAAAATCTAACTTTTCATTGCTGTACTTGCCAAATTACAGACACAGAAATGTAGGAGACACAAAGTATTATGAGTAAGACCACTCTGCACTTACTGTTTAGGTCAATAGGTTTATGACCAAGTCAGCATATTTTCTGACAGAATTTCAATACATGCTTATCAGACTGGATGACCCAGGATGGATATAACCAATGTTGTTTTATTGGGTATCTTAAAAATCTCTGCTTGAATAGTAGTTACTGTACACTAAACAGACATCAGATGGGATCACAGGCATACACAACAGAGAGTGCAATTTTTAAAGATATTATTTTTTCAACTTGAACTTGAACTTTATTGCCATATGTAACCGGTACTGGTACAATGGAATTCTTACTTACAGAAAGTCTCTCGATTGTAAAACAAGTGTAAAAAACAAAACAAAGTGCAAACAGTGCATCAAGACAATATACAAACAAACAGTAGACAATGTACAAGTAAACATGTAGACAGTTTGAATGTAAACAATACAGACGTGTAAACAATGTCTGAAGATGTGCAATAAATAAGAAATCATAATGAGATGGTGATGGTGTAGGTGTGGTCCGAGGGGGATGGCTAAATGTGTTCCCCAATCTCACTGCTTGTGGATAGAAGCTATTGAAGAATCTAGTGGTAAGTGTCCGTATGCTCTTATATCTCTTGCCTGAGGGCAGTGGGGTGAAGAGCTTATGCTTCGGGTGGTGACTGTCCTCTGTGATGGCCAGAATTCTACCACGGCAGCGGTCCTCATAGATCTGTTTAATCTCGGTGAGACCGCAGCCGATGATGTTCTGGGCCATATTGACCATTCTCTGCAGTGCCTTTCTCTCTCGAGGAGAGGTGCTGCCATACCACACGGTGATCCTGTTGGTGAGGATGCTCTTGATGGTGCAGCGGTAGAAGTTCACCAACACATGTATTGGCATCCCCCATCGCTTGAGGCACCTCAAGAAATAAAGGCGCTGCTGAGCCTTCTTCATGATAGAGTCAGTGTTCACAGTCCAGGTTAGATCTTTAGAGATGTGAGTTCCCAAAACCCTAAAGCTGGTGACTGTTTCCACTTCCGTTCCATCAATACTGAGTGGGCTGTGAGTGTGTGGTCTGTGTCTCCGAAAGTCCACTATTAGCTCTTTGTTTTCTTTACGTTCAAGTCCAGGTTATTGCTATGACACCACCTAAGCAGCTGTACGACTTCATCCCTGTAAGTGGACTCGTCATCATCACTGATCAGGCCTATTATAGTGGTGTCATCTGCAAACTTAATGATGCGGTTGTTGCTGTGTCTTGCTGTGCAGTCGTGAGTAAATAGGGAGTACAACCTTGGACTCAGACAGCAGCCTTGTGGGGTTCCAGTGCTCAGGGTGAGTGGTGTTGATGTTTTATTGCCTATCCGCACCACCTGTGGTCTCTCGATAAGAAAGTCCAGCAGCCAGTTGCAGACGGAGTTGCACAGACCTAATCCCCTGAGCTTTGTCACCAGTTGACTGGGTATGATGGAATTGAATGCTGAACTGTAGTCCACAAACAGCATTCTCACATACGAGTTCTTAGTGTCCAGGTGTTCCAAGGCTGTATGCAGAGCCAGGGAGACAGCATCATCCACTGATCTGTTGTTCTGGTATTCTAAAAATATCAGTGTAATATAAAAATATCACTTCTCATTATTGTTAAGTGCCCCATTTGGCAAAATTAGAAAGGTTAAAAATAAAAAATAATATGTATTTTTTAAATTATTAACACACTGTTTAAATATTCACTAATAGTTTACCAATAACTGATATAGAACATAAAGCTAAATGAAGACTTCCAGACAAGCTCCTCCAACATGTCAGTCTGATAGAGCCATTCATCCTTTGCCATTTTCTTCAAGTTCTAAAGAGACCTCCAGGAGACAGGCATGGTTTGGTTGATCTGGTGGAAAGTCAGGCATAGATATAAAGTTGGTTGTGCAATGGGGATCGGTACTGAAGTTTTTATTTGTGAATAGTTGTTATTTTACTCTGTAGTTCTTGATTACTGTTATTGTTCACAGCTTATTGCATGAACACTTATTATGCCCCTGTCATGTATGTGCCCTTTTCTGTCCTATGCTCTTGTGTAGTTTTGGTAGATGGGAGTCATCCAGTGATAGAATAGCAGCCCCCTGGGCCATGAGTCTTTAGTGGAAATCAGTGTGCTGGGCTGTTCTTAGTAGCATTTTATGGAGTGCATTGCTAGTATACTGCCTGTAAGGATAGTGCTAACTAAAGTGCATTAATTCATTTTTTATTATATTTATATACTTTATTAGAAATTGTGAGTGCTACAACTCAAAGGAAGTTTATAAACATACACTTAAAAACACAATTATCACAGTTCAGCGTACAATAGTGTGTGATCAAAGATAAAATAAAATTATTATAGCAAATAGAAAGGAAAAATGTATAATCCACATTACTGTTAAAAGGTTTGTTTATACATTAATTTAGTTTAGTTTTAAACAATAAGTACATACCACATTGTGCTGTTTTGTAGTTCAATTGATGTTATTTACCAGTTTTTAAACAGGATTACAATTTATGTTATTACCCCAAATCCCCAATCCCCAGTATTACTACTATTCTTCTGTGAAGAAAAAAGCCATTGAAGAGTAAAAAAACACTAGGACTTATTATTATAGGAGTAGTACTTTAATTTTTCAGGTACAGAAAACACTGTGGTGACTTTGTGATATTAATCAACATTAATTACTATCTAATAAAATAATTATGAGTGCTGACTGAATTTTCTACTGTCATGAAATGTTACCATTTAAGACTCTTCTATGAAGTGAAAGGTAATAATCAGAGGGACATAATTTGGATATCAGTTTTTAAGGATATTCATTTTTTATTCAAAATCAATAGTAAATCTGTCATAGTAATAATAAGTGATGGTGTTTTAATTATTTTATGAGTAAAAATGCACCTGTAAGAATCTCTGTATCTACCTTAAAATTATGATTCTTTATTTTGTATATGGTTATTACTTACCCAATAGTGTAACATATTGCCACTCATTCTAAGTTAGACTAATGTTAAATTTTTAATTTTATTGATCTTCCTGTTATTTTAAACTTAGCATGTGGGCACAGAAATAATTTACTGAAATCATCTGTATTTCATACAATAATTTATATAAAAATCTTGTTAACATCACTCAGCAAATATCCTCATGTTTTATTATTTACACCTTATGCCAAATGAAAGCTGTCAAAAACGACACTGAAGATTAGTTAAAAAGCTGTGAGTTATGCTTTTTTTAAGAATATTTTGTTTGTATACAGTGCCTTACATATTTATTCATACTCACAATGAAATAAGAACAAGACACACACATACAGTACATATAAGCAAGTTACAGATTGAATAATGTGTCTAACTTAAAAATAGTCTAATAATGTTAAGTTTAAATCATAATAGTACTGTATAGAGCAAAGTCACATTGGTCGTAAATAATTTAATTTCTAGAGAACAAGAGGGTAACTTTCATTCATGCCTGTAAGTATTCCTTTAAATAAAATCAGCAGAATAAATGTACAATAGCATTCTGATTATTTTAAGTGCCATGTACAACTCCAGAATTATATAGAGGTCTCCTAAAATGTCCTGTTTCCCTGGGGTATGAAATATGGTAATACATGGAAAACATTGAATAATAACATTTATCATCATAGCTAATACAGTATCAGATAACTCTTCATAGAATGCAGGCAAATATTCATAGAACAGTCCTTATATATTTTTCTGTTATCTATTCCCTGTGCTTATCAGATTTGGTATTCTAAAATCATGCACATCTTCATTTTTCCTATTTGCCAAAGATAACTTCTTTTAACACAATTGGCTACTTAGGTTCATAGCACGCGTTCCTAAATATCAGTATAGAAATACACAGTAGTCCTTGTGTCCAGCCTTCTGCCAATCTAGTCCTAACAAGTTTGGTATGTCCATCTTTTAAAAACTGCAGATTCAGATAAAATGTGTACAAAGTTCACAGACACACTCTCAGGGACTGTATAACAGCTTTAGATTTTTTTATCAAGAGACTTCATCCAACCTCTAAATCTTTCTGTCATTTAATGTTTATTATTCCTATTTATCATGAGTATGAATAATTTTGGAGTGTGTGACAGATCCCCATGGTAGCATAATATCAGAGAATTGAACATAAAAACCCTCTTTTTATGGGAATTTGATGGCTAACAGACCAAACCTAATGTAACTAACACTACCCAACCCAACTTTAGTGCATCTGATCGTGCTCCTAACTGCTTTGTAATAAAGTAAGTTCCAGTGGAATTAGATCTCAACCCAGTTGATTCCAAGTTGGTTGGCCTGCTATAACAGTCTTCTTTTTACCGGCAGGAAGACATTGTATCATCTGAGGGTGGTACTTGATATAATGACAAGTTAACGACAAGTAGTCACACTGTCTGTAAGGCTACAAGGGTCCAACCTAAAACATAAGTAGACTATCCCTGTGCACTCTATGAATCTATGAATGTGAGAATGCAGCTTTTTCCTGTTTCTTGAGTGTCTCTATGCCACCTTCTTGTGGGCTAACCCAGTTTCGTCACACCAACTCCATATGCTCTGTTAGAGAGGGCAATGCATTTGCTAAATTTGATTATTTTTTCCAAATTGGTTATAGAAATCTTCTGTAGATTGTAATTGCTGTGCCACTATAAGTTATAAAACAATACTATCATAAAAATACTATGTACAATACATATTAACAATAGTATATTGTGTTTGGAAGCTGTTCCATTTTTACCTTAATAGCCTACACAAGCTTATGATATACTGTATATAATTTCTCATACGTGATGCAATGGAATTATTTTAATCTTAGTTTTATTTATAAAGATGAAAAATTATGGATGGATAGATTGGTACAGTAAATTTGATGCAAACATGTGTAGAGTGACCTACTGTATGGCTAAAACATTGCCAAAACATTTTTGCAGCTAAAATGGAAAAAGGGGCCTTTGTAGCTGTTAGTTATGTTGCATATGCCAAGAATGAGATGCAAATGTTTGGATTTTTCCTTGCCTTCAAACTACATATAATTTACACCACTTCTTACAATGTGAGTAGCATACCTATCAATTGTTACCTAAAATGTTACTGATCAGGTTGCAGTGTTTTAAATTTGACAGTTGCCCTATCATCAAAGCATCTCCCAACCCTTCCTGCCGAACAAAAAAATATAAGTACATGTGGAGTACAGTGGAATACATGGCAACCCAGACTTGTGTATTATGGTGGGGTACAGCTGTAGTATCGTGAGGTCATTAAGTCCTTTATTCAGTAAAATGCCAGTATGAATATAAGTTTAATTTTCTATAAAATCATTGGTCAAATAAATCAATAATAATAACAACCACAACGATACACTTTAAATAAAATGATTACACAAAGTGAAATATTTGAAGGTTTAATATACTGTACAGCTTGCATTTTATACACATTCAAAACTTTATTTAGTGTTGTTATCTTATACAAGCATTTTATAAAGTGGCACAATATGGAGTGTTCTGTAGATTCTGGACGACTATCTAATCTTAGTTTCCTATTTATTCTGAATAGAATATACAGTATCTGCAAGTATTTCAGACAGACATTCATCTAATTCCTTTATAGCTTTCACTATTTGCTTAACTTTAGGATCCTGTTTTTTATTATCCATTATTGTACAATGCAGACTAGGAAGCAAATTCAAAAAATCTTTTGTGAACATTGCTAATTTTAGATTCCTTGATGAGAGTGCTTTAATCAAGTTCAATGTAATGTAACAGACTGAGAAAACACAACATAGCTCTGAAATATTACATATGTATGCTAGTCATAGTCTTCTTTGTAGAAAACAACTTTATACAGATGCCATTCAAAATGCGCGGGCAATAACGCATTATTTTCTGGTGCACTGCACGCAGTCTACCGCGAGTTACCGTAAATTCTCCTATAATACCGCAAGCAAAATAATAGTATCCGGAATTTCCGCAAGGTGGAGCTAATAAAGCTCAACCTCTCATGTTTGAGCTGTCGCCATCAAAGTCTTTAACGAAGATATTACTAATAGTATTAATAATGAATGACCTTGGACAAGCTGTAAGTGTAAACTCAAAGTATTGCCCTGGTCCACATTCTTTTTTTCATTGACCTTCTTTGTAAAAGTAACACCACAGCATTTCGCAATCACGCATTTGTTTCCAATCATGCAAAGTACAGTAATTTTTGAGAATCGATTCACCATGCCTTTCACATGCTCATAAAAGAGATTGATTTAGGAACATAAACATATTACCGTATGCAAACTGTACTGTATACAATATGTATATGTATATTTAATGTCTTAACTGTGCCCGTATAAGTATTGAATATTTATATGGAATTTTACCACTGAAGGGAAATCTTAGTGCCTGGTCATAAAAAGAATAGGAGATCCCACTAATATGGAATTGCGTATCTAAAGAAATTAATAACGATATAATTATATTCATGTACCGCAACACAAGAATAGTACACGCTGTACATTGTCTGTTGATAATGTTTCTGTAGTGCTTTTTCAGGACTCTGCATGTGACCTTGCTGGTGGTGCTGTGGGTTAGGTTCTTGACTCCCCTGTCACACAGTCTGTGATTGAATCCCACTGTAGAACCATGACTTTTTTAACAAACATTTCTTTGAAAAAATGAAACGTTTCCCTTGGTCAGAGATTAAATAAAACCTCACTCGCACCAAACAAATTTATATTTCTAAATATCACAACATGATCGAATTTAAGTCATTTTAATAACAATGAATAGCCACCTATGCGTTACAAAATAAACATTTATATTGATTTGAATCGCGTTTTGATTTAAATCGTAAACGCGTGTTTAAATATATGTGTTTTTTGATTCACAATCAGACAAATAAAACATAAATTGATATCTTTGTCTTCTAAGTATCTTAATAAACTTTCAGCATAGCTTTCTCCCTGTTTAGATTTATTTTTCTTGGGATCTTGGGATCAAACGTGGAAAGATTAGATTGTAATCGTTTTTATTTTTTAAGTACATTTTATAAAAGTGTAATCTATGCTAAAAAGTTGTACACCACCTGCTATAAAGATACATATTGTAATACTTTCTGTTCGGATAGGACGGACACGAGAACTCAGACTTGCGGAGTTAAAGCAAGTTAAAGCCTTGATTTTATATATCACCTTTAAAAGTGGAATCTCAAAGCAAAGTAAATACCCCACACTGATTGTTATGCTAATAAAGCACCTTGAATTGAATTGAATTGAGGGAGAGTGGGGGAGGGCAAGCGAGAGAGCCAGGACAGACATGCAAATAAGATACACTCCACAGACATTCACAACAGCGACATATCATAAAACGTTTGCACATATAGTTAAGTTATTACTTGGTTTTCGAAGTGCAATGAAATACAATATTTTTGTTGTTGCTGTTATTGTTGTTTTTATCCTGTAAAGCATTTTGAGAAGCCACCTTTAAAGGCGACATATAAAAGCGTTGATTCTTGTAGTGGCGAGGCTTATTAATAAGAAAGAATTAAGTGTTCTGAGCCTTCCCAAATAAAGGGCCCCATTTCTCTGTTCTTCTCTGTGGTGCAGCCACAAAGAAACTATTCATGCAGGCTGATTTAAGGTCCTTTGATAAGGTTTCCTAGGACAGCTCCCAAAGGGGGATGCACTTAGCTAAGCCTGGCTATCATGATCAATGGTCATCCATTGGCGCCTATTTGTCTAGGGAGTGCCAGATGGACATCTGGACTGCATTCCTAAGTGTCAGGAGTAAGTGACTCATATCTCACCTTGATCAACCAATCAGGGACTGGTAGGGCCGAGTAACCCACGTGGGACTCTGATGCCCATGGAACTTTCAGCCAATCAATGAGCTGAAGTTCCTCCAGGTAAAAACATGCAACACAGAGAGCCTGTGAGATTCAGAGATTCATCAAGATTCAGTAAGATTCAGCGGAATTCTGTGGACTTTTCTAAAGGGAATTCAAAGGAGAATTCCAGGGCAGGACGGCCCAGGAGCAGAAGGCTCCCAAGGGCAGGACATTCTCGCAGCGCGCCTCCTGACCATCCTGAGACTCAGACCGGACAACCACGGAACGGCCAGTGTGTCCGAGTGCCAGAACTTTCCTTTGTTCTAAGAGTCTAGAGTGGAGGTTGCCAGAGAGTAACCAGCAGCAGGCCTCGTGAACAGATCGGAACTGTGGACAGCTGAATCACTATTCAGAACTAGCTCTTCATCAGGAATGAACCGGTCCTCTTCCTGACTTGCTGGGATCCACAGTCATCTTTTCTCCTGTGCACAAACAACACTAACTATCCGGTCAGCAGCATCTGCAGCGCACCGTCGCAAGCCGCACAGCACAGCCTGGCACACAGCCAGAGAGCGTGGATTGGACAGCAACAGCCTGCAACTGTTTCTTTGTGCCTGCAGGAGATCTGAATCCCCAGAGATTGGATGAGTATTTAACTTCAATGCATTACAGCTCGAGAATTCAATTGTTATCCCAACCAGTTGATATCAATTTAATTCCTAAGAGTTATGTACTTGTTTTGAGTATCTAATATAGAAGTTGTAACCAAGTTCATTTACGAAACAGTCTAAATGAATGATATACTGAACGTATGTCCTGTTGATATATGTAACTCTTTGTAACTGACTGAATATATACCTTTTGTATTCTGATAACCCTCTCGATAAGATCTGTTAGGTTTATATGCATATTCTATGTATTAATAAATGTATCCTCGTGTATTAGTACCTGTGTGTGTGCGTTGTTTGAGTTATGTCGCATGGTTGGATTCTAAAGCCATCAAAAGAATCAACTTTGTGATTTACTGCTACAATTAATGATTGTCTCAGTAAATGCCCAAACGCTACAGAACTGGTGCCTTCAGAGAGCCACTACATTTACATTTTGGCTATGATTACATTCTTATGGAATGTGTTCCGCCGGGGATTCAAATTTTTAATCGCTATCTAAGGAAATAGCAGTATAACCATGCACAAACAGTGGCATGTTACATTATTAATTTGGGTGTCTCCTCTTGCCAGAAAGCTCTTTATTGCATTTTGAGTGTGGTTTTTGACTTTTTCTAAAGTGCAACCCATAAATAAAGCTGATACAGTTTAGACTTATTTTAAACTGTATTACAGCAGCACAATGGACAATGCAACATAAATTGCAAAAATGCACTTGGAATCTGTCCAAGCCCTACTTTGTCAGGCATTTTCTTTTACTGCAACGGACATAAAAACTATCTTGCTTTTAACAGAGCGCTTCATAATTTCTAACTACGAAAATTATTTAAACTGCGACACTTATCATTCATTCCATTCCATTATCAGTCTTCCATTTCTCCCTAAACATTTTAAGCATGAAAGTTTTATGAAACGGTACCGCACTCAAAATGCAATTTAGAGCTTTCTGGCAAGAGGAGACACCCAAGTTATTAATGTAACATGCCACTGTTTGTGCATGAACAAAGTTATACTGCTATTTTCCTTAGATACGCGATTAAAAAAAATAAATATTTTGAATCCGCGGCGGAACACATTCCATAAGAATCAGCGCTTTTATATCGCCTTTAAACACATATATTTAAACACGCATTTACGATTTAAATCAAAACGCGATTCAAATCAATATAAATGTTTATTTTGTAACGCATAGGTGACTATTCATTGTTATTAAAATGACTTAAATTCAATCATGTGGTGATATTTAGAAATATAAATTTGTTTGGTGCGAGTGAGGTTTTATTTAATCTCTGACCAAGGGAAACATTTCAGTTTTTCAAAGAAATGTTTGTTAAAAAAAGTCATGGTTCCACAGTGGGATTTGATCTCAGACCATGTGACATGGGAGTCAGGAACCTAACAGCGCCACCGGCAAGGTCACATGCAGAGTGCTGAAAAGGCACTACAAAAACATTATCAACAGACAATGTACAGCGTGTACTATTCTTGTGTTGCGGTACATGAATATAATTATATCGTTATTAATTTCTTTAGATACACGATTCCATATTACATTCCCTTTTAATCAAATTCTATAAGTATGTTTGTTGACTCCGGTATCTCTTTAGTTAAAGACTTCGATGCTTAAAATGTTAAGGGAGAAATGGAATACTGGTGTGTATTTTTTCTTTCAAGTACCAAGACCAGCCATATACTGTATGTTTATGTTCCAAAATTAATATCGTTTATGGCCTTCACACGCGTTACAGTATGCTCCTATTCTTTTTATGCTCAGCTACTAAGATTTCCCTTCAGTGGTAAAATTCCATATGAATATTCAATACTACAACGGGCACAGTAAAGAAGTTTACTGTAAATCTTTCTACGACAGACCAACGGACCACGAGTGCCCCTGTCGGTCAACCAATTACGTACCGCGGCACCGCGCGTCATCGTGCGTCACAATGCCCGATGCCGTAGCCAATTACCTCCAGTACGTGTCTGTACCACGCACTTTGAATGGCTGCATTTGTAGTTCTCTTCTTCATTAAGGCTTAAGTAATTTCCAGTTTTTCCTTGTCAAAACTTTCAAATATGAACAAAATTAAAATTTTGTGATTTTGTGATATTCCTGCTCTGTTCCTTATGTGATATTTATGTCCCATTGCTTTTAAAACACACAGGTGGGCTCCGGGAAGAAATGTATTCAGACTTGTACACCTAACAAAGACTGCAGCAGAAGTATACTGCATATGACTCTTCCCAAAATGTGCAGTTTTTCATGACAAATGTAATTGTTTCTGCCTTCCATTTCACAGGCATAACTATCTATTTAAAATAACCTTTAAACATGCATGTGTAATGCTACTAACAGAATTCTGTTACATACAGTGTATTACATTCATTATGTGATCATTCGCATTTGGGTTTTGTCATTGCTTTTCAGACTCACATTTGGCTTTTGTCACTGTGCTATATTAGCAGACACAGACACAGTATTGAGGCAGACTCCTGTTTCTCCTAGTATAGGAGGTATCGAAAGACAGGCAGAAGAAGGAGAATCATACTCCCACAGGTTTTTACACCTACTGTATTATTTACTGGGATCTGCTAGTCACTGCAGGGAGTCAGCTGAAAAGAGTAGAGTAGTAAAGATAGAGCTTCCTCTGGATAGACATAAGATTAAAGATGTAGAACAGACTTCCCATCAATTTTATAGTAAAAGAAGAGGAAACAGTGAGCCATGTAAGGAGAATAGGGCATAGAAACATGCAGGTGTAGAACGGCATAGTACAAATGTGAAATTTAAGGAACTTCTTCACAGGTGCTCATTGTTTTAACAGCACCTCTGTTGAATACATCATTATTCTAATAAAAAAATTAAACAAAAAATTAAGACATTTCTTATCTGATTTTGCTTTTCTGACTCATCAAAAGGTGCAAGCAGATTGGAAATATGTTTTGCTTCATTGGCTTCTTCTGTTGTCTTTCATCCCCAGCAGGTTGACTAGTATGACACTGTCCTTCTGAGCAGAGGTTTTGTTGAGTCGTACAACTGACAAAGTTCAGGTATCTGTGAAGCAGAAGTATCTTTATTACATATGCATATGAAAGTCCGGCTTGAACCACCAGACTTAAAAAATAAGTAGCTGAAGATGGTCCTTTATACCTTAAAACAAAAAGAGTTACTATGACACATTATAAACAAATGATAAGACAGCAACACATGCCAATTAATTATATCTAGGTTGCAGACTGGACAACAATTAGTTCTTTTCATGTTCTGGGCATACAGCCAGCTTACTAAATACATGCCCTTTATCTTACTGACCAAGGACAGGCAGCATCTTTACAGTATATATTTGAGCACAAAACCAACTTCAAGCTACTAGACTCCATAGTTTGCAAAAATACAAAAACAATAAATTATATTATCTCACATCACAGGTGTCTCTCTTTTCTCTTCAGTTTCATCATGTCCTGTGATGGAAAAGGACTAGCAAGAAAATAATAAAAATAATAATTACTTACACTTATAGTATATAGTGCTTTTCTGAACACTCCACTCAAAGCGGTTAACAGATAATGGGGACTCCCCTCCACCACCACCACTGTGCAGCATCCACCTGCAGCCATAGTGCGCCAGAACGCTCACCACACATTAGCTATTTAGTGTGGAGGAGAACAGAGTAATGAAGATGATGAGGATTATTAGGAGGCCATGACTGGTAAAGGCCAATGGGAAATTTGGCCAGGGGTTACACCCCTACTCTTTTTGAGAAACGCCCTGGAATTTTTAATGACCACAGAGTCAGGATCTTAGTTTTACATCTCATCTGAAGTATCTGAAAGACAGTGCCTTTTTACAGTATTAGGACCCACAAAGACCGCAGGGTGAGCGCCAACTGCTGGTCCCACTAACAGCTCTTCCAGCAGAAACCTTTATTTTTCCCAGGAGGTCTCCCATCCAGGTACTGACCAGGCTCACACCTGCTTAGCTTCAGTGGGTTGCCAGTTGTAAGTTGCAGGGTGATATGGTTGCTAAATTGGACATTTAGTTACTCATTAATTTTGAATGCTATATTCTCACATTCAAATTAACCAAACATTGTTTAATTTACTCTGAGGAATAAACTGTTTTATTTCTTTACTGGGAATGGAAGAATGACAGCAGCCATATCACCCTGCAACTCACAACTGGCAACCCACTGAAGCTAAGCAGGTGTGAGCCTGGTCAGTACCTGGATGGGAGACCTCCTGGGAAAAACTAAGGTTGCTGCTGGAAGAGGTGTAAGTGGGGCCAGCAGGGGGCGCTCACCCTGTGGTCCATGTGGGTCCTAATGCCCCAGTATAGTGATGGGGACACTATACTGTAAACAGGCGCCGTCCTTCGGATGAGACATAAAACCGAGGTCCTGACTCTCTGTGGTCATTAAAAATCCCAGGGCGCTTCTCGAAAAGAGTAGGGGTGTACCCCGGTGTCCTGGCCAAATTTCCAATTGGCCCTTACTAATCATGGCCTCCTAATAATCCCCCTCTATGAATTGGCTACATTACTCTGCTCTCCTCCCCACTGATAGCTGATGTGTGGTGAGCGTTCTGGCGCACTATGGCTGCTGTCGCATCATCCAGGTGGATGCTGCACATTGGTGGTGGTGGAGGGGAGTCCCCATTACCTGTAAAGCGCTTTGAGTGGAGTGTCCAGAAAAGCGCTATATAAGTGTAAGCAATTATTATTATTATTATTATTCTTCTCTGATGAAGATTCTATGGTGTCTTCAAATGAAAGTTTGTGTAGTGGACACAGTTACAAAATCAAGAATGAAGTGGCGCAGATCACATAAGTTAACATGCACTTACAGTATATGAAGATAATCTATTGAAACTCCTAACAAAAATATCTTTATATCATTTTTGGTGCCTAGATGCCCTTTCCCATCTCCTATAAAAGCATTCACACATTGGGTTAAACTCTTTGCAAAACAAACATTTGTAGGCTTTCTTAAATATGAAGCAAAACTGCTTCTTATTGTAAAATTGTGCATTAAATTCTATTAATATTAAAATTATAGCTGTGCAAATAATTGAGATATGTGACCTTCTCAGCATATTACAAATCAGCTGATACTATTTTTCTGCAGCAGAACTGGGATGTTGAGGCAGAAGGTATGGGGTGAACAAATGACTTATAAAATAAATTTAATTTAAAATTCAGTTATCAACATCCATTACCTATGCTAACATTTGCTTATACACACATCTGCAAGTACAGTATACACACCTAATACAAAACCATTGTAGTGTGCTCTCTGAAGGCACCCGTTCTGTAGGGTTTGGGCATTTACTGGGACAATTATTAATTGTAGCAGTAAATCACAAAATGATTATTTTGATGGCCTTAGAATCCAACCATGCGATATAACTCAAACAACGCACACACACAGGTACTAATACACGAGGATACATTTATTAATACATAGAATATGCATATAAACCTAACAGATCTTATCGAGAGGGTTATCAGAATACAAAAGGTATATATTCAGTCAGTTACAAAGAGTTACATATATCAACAGGACATACGTTCAGTATATCATTCATTTAGACTGTTTCGTAAATGAACTTGGTTACAACTTCTATATTAGATACTCAAAACAAGTACATAACTCTTAGGAATTAAATTGATATCAACTGGTTGGGATAACAATTGAATTCTCGAGCAGTAATGCATTGAAGTTGAATACTCATCCAGTCTCTGGGGATTCAAATCTCCTGTAGGCACAAAGAAACAGTTGCAGGCTGTTGCTGCCCAATCAGCGCTCTCTGGCTCGGTGCCAGGCTGTGCTGCGCGGCTTGCGACGGTGCGCTGCTGATGCTCACTGACCGGCTAGTTAGTGTTGGCTTTAACTAGAACAGTTTGTGCACAGGAGAAAAGATGACTGTGGATCCCAGCAGGTCAGGAAGAGGACCGGTTCGTTCCTGATGAAGAGCTAGTTCTGAACAGTGATTCAGCTGTCCACAGTTCTGACTTGTTCACGAGGCCTGCTGCTGGTGCTAACCTCGGGTGGATCCTCTGGTTACTCTCTTGCAACCTCCGCTCTAGAGTCTTAGAACAAAGGAAAGTTCTGGCACTCGGACACACTGGCCGTTCTGTGGTTGTCCGGGCTGAGTCTCGGGATGGTCAGGAGGCGCGCTGCGAGAATGTCCTGCCCTTGGGAGCCTTCTGCTCCTGGGCCATCCTGCCCTGGAATTCTCCTTTGAATTCCCTTTAGAAAAGTCCACAGAATAGTCCACAGAAGTTTCTCAGGCCCTCTGTGTTGCCTGTTTTTACCTGGAGGAACTTCAGCTCATTGATTGGCTGAAAGTTCCATGGGCATCAGAGTCCCACGTGGGTTACTCGGCCCTACCAGTCCCTGATTGGTTGATCAAGGTGAGATTTGAGTTACTTACTCCTGACACTTAGGAATGCAGTCCAGATGTCCATCTGGCACTCCCTAGACAGATAGGCGCCAATGGATGACCATTGATCATGATAGCCAGGCCTAGTTAAGTGCATCCCCATTTGGGAGCTGTCCCTTATCAAAAGAAAACATCTTTAAATCAGCCTGCATGAATAGCTGCACCACAGAGATGAAGAGAGAAATGGGGCCTCATTTGGGAAAGCACAGCAACACTTAATTCTGTCTGGATAATAAGCCTCGCCGCTACACCATAAACATTTCAAGAGGTAATTAAGCTCTTTTCACAAAAGGAACACATTATTTCATAATGGAATTTCAAGGACAGCAATTAAAATCATTAACAATGATTAACAATTATTTCATCTTTGCTGTCTTTATACACAAACCCCAGAAAGGAATGGCAATTTGTTTAAGATTATAAGAAACAAATACTTTCATAAAACAAATTGCTTAATAAAATATCCAACTATCTTTAACAATTTAGACAGAAATACTTTTAAACAACTATGAAAGTAAAACAAAGCACAAAGCTTGAAGCTTTAAGATAAATTCTCATATATATATATACACCTTTTAATTAAGTAGCTTAACAGGAATTTTGATGGGTTTTTAAAAACCTTTCACACACTGGGAGATATGCATAATTAAATAACCTAAAATAATAACAGAAATAAGAGGCTTATTGAAATGTGACATCTGTGCCCTCAGTGCATGTTAAAAACTGAGCACTAACAAAGTTGTGAAATACATTTACCATGTGTGAATTGAACACACTGCTGTTTAATAGCTTTCAGATTTCTCTAACACAAAATGGCTGACCCAATTTCTGCTTACAGCAATAGATTGCTTACATGGGGGAAGGGGTTCCTTATCACTGTGGGTTACTTACTGTGAAAACGACACATGCCAGCCAACCACTGCAGATAAGGGTGTTAGGATGAAACCAGCAGTGGAAGCTCTTTATCTGTCCAATATTGTAGCCCAAAGCCCACTAGATTTAACTAGGTTTCAGAGTACCACCTTCCAGATACACTTTTTACAACATCTACATCCGTAATATGTAACTCTCAATATCTCAAACTTTGACAAAAATGGTTGTTAATATATTTATATAACTTTAAATACGACTCCCACACATTGTTTTATCAGCTTTAACAACACTGCTGAGCAGCTTGTTACTCACAATCCTTTATGTTAAGTCAAACCCATATACAGTACTGTATATGATGAACTCTTGATTCCTCTAGGCCGCATACCTGAGACTGAGTACTCTTTTATTTATAATGCTACAGATGCAGCCATTCAAAATGCGCGGTAAAAGCCCGCGGTACAGTAACCTACCCACAAGCCACCGCGGGGCACCGGAGGGTACCGCAGGGCAAGTGATTGGCTGGCCAAAATGACCGACAGGGGCACTCGTGGTGCATTGGTTGGTAGTGCAAAGATTTAATCATTTAATGTCTTTACTGTGCACATTTTAATCTGCTTAGTTTTGAATATTTATATGGATTTTACCACTAAAGGGAAATTTTAGTAGCTGAGCATAAAAAGAAGAGGAGCATAACGCATCTGAAGGTCATAAACAATATTAATTTAGGAACATAAACATTACTGTATGTATGTAAACTGTACTGTGTATGGCTGGTCTTGGTAGTTTAAAGAAAAAATACACACCAGTCTTCCATTTCTCCCTAAACATTTTAAGCATGAAAGTTTTATGAAACGGTACCCAAATATGCGATTGCTGTATAGAATGAATTTTAATTTAAAAACATTATTTAGCACGAACATTAAGCTGTTTACATATTCCGCCTGAGAACAGTCACCCGTTGCTACCCAACGCAGAATGGTGATTGGCTGACACCATCTGACACCCCTCTGATTGGAGAAAAAAGACGTGCTGGTTTGCTATACATACTGTACCAGGAAGAGGATTTCTTTCTATTCAAAACGTGTATTTTAAAAGTTTAAGAAGTAAAAACCTTACAGCGTACACAGATTTCTAAACTGATCAGGATCGTTATCTTTGTCTTATGCATAATAATGTTCACCGCTCTGTCCAGCAAATTAATCATAAACTTTATTTTATATAGCGTTTTAAACGAATAAGTAATTAGATTGCTCATAAACCTAATCACTTGCTTTTTTTTTATTTAGGCTCAGATTTCAACTATAGATCGTATTATTAATAACCATAATAACAACCAACCAACAAAAACAACCATATAAACATAATACCAACCAAAAACATAGATAACAACCACAATACAAAATCAAATTATTAAACCATTTTACTCTCGCAAAGTCCTCCAATTATCATAATCCCGCCCCTTATGCAAAACCAAACCTTCCTCCCATCCCAGTTTATCCTGTTTATCATAAACAAAATCCACCTCAATTTTGAACATAAAGCATTACACAAAATCAATACCTCAACACTCCATACTCAACAACGATAATTCACAAACAGCCAGAACATGTAACTACACATTCCCAAACAGACCTAATTTCCATAGCCCCGCCCCTTATGGAAAACCAACATCCCTCCCCTGTTCTCTCTCTCCCCTGGCGGTTGTAATTGTTTTTATTTTCAAATAAATTTTAGCAAAGTCATGTATTTTAAAAATCTTAAGATTTTTATATTTATGTCTTTATTTAGTGGTTTCATTAGTGACAAAGGCTAAACTTTCTTGGAAAAATGTCTTTTATGTAAACCATGTTTGCTATTAATTCATTCAGGGCTAAAATATGTTCGTTGTCTTCTAATGAAAGAAGGGTTCCTTTCGCCGTAGTCGGGAGCCTAGCCTTTAACTAGTAAGTACTGTATTTACTGGGTTTTTGAGGGGAGGTGTCTTTTGCTGGAAATCTCGCCTCCTACTTTGAAAATACCCGTGAAACCGGTTCAATTCGTCACAGCCAGCACTCCTGCAGAGAGTTGGGTTGTACTTGCAGTGTATACAGTACACGCGTTATGCTCTTCGTTAATGTCTGTGAAGTTTTATTTAATCTCTGAGCCATACTGATTCTTCTGGAAGCCAGTTTCCGCCAGGGAGTAAAAAAAAAACACACTATGGTATTCTCTCCAATGCAGTGCAGTTAAAAACATACCTCTGATGCTGCTCCTAAATGAATATCGTTTATGACCATCAGAAGCTTTATGCTCCTTTTCTTTTTTCCAGTGGGTTGAACAGGGAGAGGCATTTCATGATGTACTTTTCACTGATGAAACAACAGTGGCTCTGGAACAGTTTTCAACCAAGTCGTTTTATAAAAAGGGGAGATATGTACACGTTACTGAAGCTAAAAGTTTAGCCTTTGTCACTAATGTAACCACTAAATAAAGACATATAGAAATCCCTACGTTACAGACTGTATGTGGCTGGTATTGGTAGTTTAAAGAAAAAATACACACCAGTATTCCACTTTCTCCCTAAACATTTTAAGCATCAGAGTCTTACATGTGGTTATTTCGAAAACGTTTGTACGTGCTCCTTCTTACCATGTTACTGTTTACTGTTACTGACCATATTAAGTTTAAGTGCCTGTGGGCACTTTTCCTGTCCGTGGGGGGTGGACCGTCTTTCATTAGAAGGTTAGTCTGTTCTACTCTGAGAATGTAGAGGGTGTGGAAAATGCCCGCGGTCATTTAATTAGTATTAAAATCTTAGTTATCTTTCTAGTTCACAGGTTTGCATGCATACTTTAATTTTGAAAGCCACTGAGACATCAGGTACTACTGTTGTATTTATGAAAAAGAAACAAAACAAAAAACATACTAACAACTGTGCCATCCTACTCCTTAGTTAATACATTTTATTATTCATAAACAGTTAACATTGTTAGCAAAATATTTTGAATTATATTTAACCCTATTTTTTCTTTAGTTTTGCATTTAACTTATTATATGATAGTCAGACTTAATGTATATTAATGTATATTTGAACAATGAAAATATATTTTTACAAGATTTTAAATTAAGTACTTAAAATTAATATGGTTAATAATAGTAAACTGTAACATGCTGTAACAAGATCGGTTAAACTGCGAAGAAAATCCTTTCAGAGAAAATGTTTCAGGTGTGAAGAACATAGATCTCCAATGCAATTTCAACCAAACCTGTTCCCACACACCCTGCCCCCACTACCATTAGAATATACACAAACATTTTAGCGTTTCATTCTGAGCAGAAGACCCTCACACCTGAAGAGTGCTGGCTGTGACGAATTAAACCGGTTTTACAGGTTTCAATCACAGACCATGTGACATGGGACTCAGTAAAGTAACACACAGCGCCACTGGATTTGATAATACCTTACCAAAATGCGCAATATGGAAACAGAACCTGTGTAATTGTTGATAGATGATGTACTCGTAACATTTTTTCAAGACGAACTACAACATTTAAAAAATGACTTGTATGTACTTGATATCTCTAATCAATCCACGGGTTCCAGCACAAAACGAAACTAAAACGCATACCGTTTCGCGCTTCTTATTAGTTGCTCAAAAGTAATTTGACCGTATGAAATGCATAATATAAACCTAGAAACGTATACGTGAGCAGTACTTAAGCACTGTAGTATCGGTGTTAAGACATACCTCTCAAATACTGTAAATCAAGTTAAAAATATCTCAAGGCCGATTCTGGTCATAATGAAACCATGTTTCGTGTATGTTTTCTTTTTCATCTTGAAATAACTCATTTCTAAACCCGTTGTTTATTTATTTATCCCGTATTAATAAATAATAAATTTATTTTATTATAAACATAATAAATTTAATATAACGTTTATGTTTATTTATTTATCCCCCGCCAGGGGAGAGAGAGAACAGGGGAGGGGTGTTGGTTTTGCATAAGGGGCGGGGCTATGAAAATTAGGTCTGTTTGGGATTGTGTAGTTACATGTTCTGGCTGTTTGTGAATTATCGTTGTTGAGTATGGAGTGTTGAGGTATTGATTTTGTGTTCGTGTTTTAAATATTTTTTTTTAAATTCAATTCAACGGGCACAGTTAAGACATTAAATATACATAAACATACTGTATACAGTACAGTTTGCATACGGTAATATGTTTATGTTACGCGATTAAAAAATAAATAAATAAAAATGAAAAGTCCAGCACCAGCTGGATTTGAACACACAACCTGTCAGTTGATAGTCACGCACCTAGACCAGTAGGCTACAAGACAGCTCGCATAAACAGGCAGGCGAAACAGCCCTACACAGCCCTGCCGCAGTACACGGATATAATCATACCGTTATTAAATTCTTGAGATACGCGATTCCATATTATATTCCCTTTTAATCAAATTCTAAAAGTATGCTTGTTGTCTCCGGTATCACGTTAAAGACTTCGAAGCTTACAATGTTTAGGGAGAAATGGAATATCGGTGTGTATTTTTCCTTGTGATATTTTAAGCTCTAGTTGAATGATAGGTGTCGCATTTTAAATCATTTTCGTAGCTAGAAATTATGAAACGCCCTGTTAAAAGCAAGGAAGTTTTTATGCCCGTTGAAGTAAAACAAAATGCCTGACAAAGTATGGCTTGGACAGATTCCAAGTGCTTGTACAAATGTGCTAAAGAAATTATACTTTGAGTATACAGCTTGTCCAAAGTCATCCATTATTAATACTATTAGTAATATTTTCAGTAAAGGCTTTGATGCATAAATATTTCTGATAAAGGTAGGTTGTGTACTTTTGTCCAACTGAGCAATCTTGCTTTCATAAAATATACCAACATTTTAATGACTGATGATTAACATGCTGTAATACACAGTTCAAAATTAAAGGCTCAAATGCTGTACATGAGAGGTTAAGCTCCCCCTGGCGGTTTTACAAGGCGACGCCGGATAGTTAGTCACGTGACACACGTGAACTACGTGATACCGCGTGATACCGCGACGCCCACCGGGGTATGCCGCGAAATACCTCACCCATTTTGAATGGCTGCATCTGTACATCTTCCCTTTTTCTGTCTTTCCTGTTTCTCCACTAATGTTGAATTAATCTCTATTGCTTTCAGTTAGCTGTGTTTTTTTAATTCTAGTAACATAATACTTGTTTGCGAATATGGTTCCTTTTGAATTTATTTTGTTTTGTAATGTCTATTGAATCTGTATAGATTGGCCTTTTTCTGAGAAAGGTTTCCTAGTGCCATGAAAGTTCAAGCCTTCCTCTGCACACTGTGTCCTCATCCATGTATTATATTAATGGATTAACATTTTTACCATCTTCTTTACTTGGTATTCAGAGGATTCCTGCAATTACCACTGATTTAGTCAGGTTCTTCATTTCCAAACAAAAAATGAAGATTATTGGAATGTGTAACAGATGAAAAATTATGTGTTGATAGTCATGTATTTTGTGCAAATATGGGTAACAGCAACTGTGCTGTCATGGACAATATTAACTCCCTCAGTACCATTTACATAATATTATGTTGTTGTCTCATGGTCCCTGATGCATATCTTTGTTGGAGTGGTGGTGGTGGGAGGGTGTCTAATAACCACCACTTCTCTTAGCATTTTTGATAGTATTATGTAGCAAAACAATGGTTGGAAACACAGGTGAATTGCCCAGGGGCGGGGTCATCTCATTTAGGAAAAACATATTCTTCAGATTCTCATGGGGAAATCACTAAATTGACTTTGCCTGGTTACTTTAGCTCCCTATAAAAGCAGTTCCTAGGACAGTCAGAGGTTGTCTTTTCACAGACCCTAATGGTTTAGTAAGACAGTGATTATTCATAAAGTCAGCGATAACAGTTTTGTTAAGAACTACAAGTCAGAGAGGACTTATAGTGGGATAAAACTGGTAGCAGCCTCAGTCGTTTTACGGGTCGGGATGCTCGTAAATAAGAAGACGGTTAATGAGCATACCTGGCCAACCGGTATCCAGGGAAGATACAGTTATGGTTCATGTGGAGACCTTGCCACGCTATCTAAGAGGGGGATCTTCCACATACTAATAATAACTGTAGTTATGAGCGTCAGGTCTGGTCAGTAAAAGTAGTGTGTTGGGAGCTGTGGTTTTGAGTTTTCCAGTCCTAGTTTTGTGAATCTAGGTCCAAGGGTGGAGTAATTTGTTTTTTTTCTGATGTTGAGTGGTATTTTTAGGATGAGTTGTTGAGTTTTATTTCCTTAACTAACTGGAACAGTATCTCTGACTCCAAAATTAAGTTCCAAAATTAATATCATTTATGGCCTTCACACGCATTGCAGTATGCTCCTATTCTTTTTATGCTCAGGCACTAAGATTTCCCTTCAGTGGTAAAATTCCATATAAATATTCAAAACTTAAACGGGCACAGTAAAGACGTTTACTGTAAATCTTTCTACGACAGACCAATGGACCACGAGTGCCCCTGTCGGTCAACCAATCACGTACCGCAGTACCGCGCGTCATCGTGCGTCACAATGCGCGACGCCGTAGCCAATTACCTCCGGTACGTGTGTGTACCGCGCACTTTGAATGGCTGCATCTGTAATGTTATTGATGGATTTTTAACATTTATTAAATGTTTTGATGATTTTGATTAATAGACCATTCATGACGGATAGTGATCCACTTCAGTGATTTTGATGCATAAGCAAAGAACTACCCCCATGGTGAGAAAGCTGGTTGAAATGATGAGTTGATTCAACCTTTTGAATGTCAACCCTGGAACAACACAGAAAGGAAGTTATTTGTCCTGCTTATCAAGAAAACAGTGGCTTCATGTTATTAGTAGACATGGTAGAGACTGGACTATATCTCTGCATTGTTGAATATAATCTAGGGAATTCACATCAAGAAAGTTAAAAACTGGGAAGATGTTCCAATCACACATAGTCAATGTTATGCCATGATCTGAAGGACCTCAAGTCATGACAGCTTATCAAGATACGTACTTCATGCTACATCTCTGCAATAATTTTCAAACTTCTAATGTAGTTCCACTGTATTACAAATGCCAAGTTACAACAACACATAAGGATAAAAGCTGTTTTTTGGCAACTAAACCATGATTATCTGGAAGGAAGATGATTACTTTACATATTAAGTCAGTATTCACCAGTGTTAATCACTGAACAGAATGAGGTTTTGTGAGCAACATCTATGGTGAACTAACTAGCAATATAGCCCTGCCCTTTTAATGATGAATTAAGGTTTTGTGTGGACCACACTGATAGATGTCAGTGAGTGTTATAATGTACAGTGATGCTGAATTATGTGCTAATTGTAATGTACAACAGCCCAATTGCAAGATTGTCTAATCTCTGCAAAACTCCACTTGTCTGCAGAGAAACTTACTCGTCTGCAGAAAGCTACATTGATCAATTCCTGGGACCTCAATTGGTTCCCTTCCTTCAGGCTTATCCTGAGGAGAATGTATTCTATCAGAACAACACACATAATGAGAACATGGCAGTTCTACACAGTTATGAAAGAAACAGACAGCTTCAGAAGAAGTTACAGACATATCTGATAAAAACAATACATTTCAAATTAAAAACAAGTAGGCCTGCAGCTAAAGTAATAACCACTGATTCACAGCTACTTTAGTATGAAGGTAAAGTGAGGCTGGGGCTTGGTCATCATGCAATAATGGCAGCTGTATTGTAGAACTATATAATGCACAAAAGAAACATATTGTTTGGCTAATATATTAAATATCAGCCAAACTAAATATGCTTAGAAAGTTTTGAATTCAGTACAATCATGTCCTTGTATACTCTAATGTCTCACATTCTCCCTTCCCTTAACGACAGATTACTGTTCTTTTAAATTTTCTCCATTCATTGGAAGTTTCATTTCACACCTCTCTGCACCCATTCTGACTTCACACCTCTTGATTGGCCTCTCTTTCTGTCCCCTGCTCCCGCCTCTCACTCCTCCTCCCTCCCAACCTTTGTTCTCCAGCTACTTTACCTTTGCCTACTGCCCTGTCTCTCTCACACCTGAAGAAGGCTCCACGGCCGAAACGTTGTGTTCTCTTTCTTCTTTTTTTCAGCATGGAATAAACCTATTACTTGTTCCTTTGCAGCCTACGCATGCTGACGCAGCTACCCACCTGAACTACATACTCTAATGTCTATCCCAGGTTATCTGATAGGTATTTAGGATTGCTTGAAAAATATGCTGAGGTGGTTAGGTTTATAACTGTGTATAGGAAAAAAACATGTGACTGCAAGTAAAACAAGCTATAGTATAGTCAAAGACCTATATTCTGTATTAAAGTCAGCTCTTCAAATAAAACTTACAGCTGCTAAAAGAATGTTGATACAACAAATGAATTTGACAAATGAATTTTTAGTAGTGGGTGGTTGCATTGATCAAATAATACACAATGAAAATGTAGAGGGCATATAAGAAAAATAATGATCTGAAGGCTCACATTGCAATTGTGATCCATGATCAGCAGGTTGATGTGGATGAAGAAATGGGTGTGGACTATACAGACCAAATGGGGCATGGGTTTGGTAGAGGCTGAACGTATTAATCGGGTAGTTAATAATGTATGCAGGGTTAGCAAACAGGCAACAGACTGATGGTGGTGATAATGAAATGGCTATTGATAAAGCAGACCAATTATATGACTCTGCTTTACATAGAGGTTGGTTTTCTGGAGCATATGACATTATTAAAGATGTTATAATAATTTTAGAGTCCTATAATATCATAACATTTAAAAACATTTAAAACATTTAGGTTTTAAATTCCCTAAATTGTACTGAATAAAGAACAGAGTCACACACAAGTTATAGATACAGTGCTAATGCACTGCCTTCCAGATAATGTGTGATAACATCTCTTCAAACGTGGGACTCAATGTTTTTGTGCAGTTTTACTTATATTTGAAAGGGCTCTGGAATCCTTTGTATTCCTTAAGAAGAACCCTGTGGAGCTTCATGCTTTCAAATTCCTAAACTATACATCTGAGCTGCTACAGAGCCACACAGTAGTATTGCATGTTGACAACCTAAGACTGATAATTGAGAGATAAAGAGCAGTTCTTATTGATTCAAAGAATCAGGGCAGTATTATGTGTTTTGCAGGCCGTGAGTATGAATTGTTGAAAGGAACAGCATGCTTGACAACAAGTTGAAAGAGACAAACCAATTGCATAGCAATCTGGGTTTTTTATACCAGAGAAGAATTTGTTTATCAAGCACTGCTAGCTTTGAAAATCATTTAGGAGTTGTCAACAATGTACAATAATCATTGAAGGAGCATGGAAGTATCTTGCCACAGGACCCATGGCTTCAGATTTTAAAACTGCTTGTGCTATTCCTCATGAGAACTACTAGGACATTTTAAACAATCAATTTTTTGTGGGATATGACTATTTCATTGAATTGCCAAAAAGCACATGGCCACAAAACTATATTTGCACATGTAAAACATGTTGAGATCTGCAGAGTCAGAAAGTTAAGGAAGGATTCCAGTTTTGTTTATAGAGATTCTCTACAAAGACTGTTTACTTTTAGAAAGTCATTATTGGAAAGAAAAAACGTGCAAAAAACTGACAAAATGGGGTCATATTGTAGAAGTGTTATTGAAATACATTTGTTTATTTTATGTTGTAAAAATACCAACACAAAACAGTACAATAAGAACTTTTTTTTTGTACTTTGTACATATTTTAACACTTTAACATGCTGTGGATTCACCAGAAATTGAATATTCAAGAGAAACACACCACTCAGGATGACCACAAGATGGAATAATTGCTTCTACTTTATTAACTAGGAAACAAAATCCCGATCCCAGTAGTCTCCATCACACATCTCCTAACCACTTGTCCAGCTTATAAACCATAAACCACTGGAGTCCAGTCCAAGGGAGGCTGATGGTTCCACTGCCAACAGAGTTACAAACACCAACCAGGTGAGGAGTCTAAGTAGGGAGAATAATTACTGTAGGTGCATACACCAACTCTAAGTCTTTTCCTAGCAGCCCCTCTGGGGCAGAATTAGCATAATTCATATCCCCAATAGTACCCCAAGGATTATAAGTGTCAACATATGTTAGAAAATAAGATCAACATAACAAACTATATGTTGTATAAACAGTATATAAATAACAAAAAGTAGGAGTTTCTTCAGTGCTTTCTAAATGTTTACAGGCTTTAGATTGATAGATACTTTATTGATCCCGTGAGGGAAATTGCAGTGCAACAGCAGCTTAACACACACAACACAGCCACAGTGTAACGAATTATATACTAATAGTACAATACATACAATACAATACAAGAGTTACTCACAGTCCGGACACACAAGAGGAAACTTGCATAATAAATTTATGCAAGTAAATTTATTAGTGCAGGTTTCAAAAATAACTTTCATTTTCAGCAGTATTAAGCTGTACAGACAATTGACAGGAGGTGAGAAAATAAATAATTAACAAGAGCAGCTGAACTGCTATAAATGTCTTTCACTTTAAAACATGTTTTGTAACAGAGAGATTGTAGCACAAGTTCATGCTACAACAAGTTAAAACATTTGAAAAGTGTAATTTTTCATGCAAAATGGTCACCAAAAAGTGTTTGACCAATTCATTCTAGATCCTATAGCTGCCAATTTCATAATTTGCTTGTCTAGAGAAGGTTTATCAGTCAAATTTCCCAATTTGTCCTGAACAAAGATGCCTGAGACAACTAGAGAGCGTTCAAACCAGTATCAGCTCCAAGCAGTCATAGGCCATGAATAAGCTTGATATAAAGTATCAGTGTTGTATCTAGAATAATGCAGTAGTCTTTAGATCTTTAGTATGCTTCTAAGTGACATATGTTGTTCATCAGTAAAATCACCTGATGAAACTTTAGTATGGCACAAACTCAAATTGAGGTGTAGCACTGATTGTGATGATTGTCTCAAAAATATTTCTAATTTGTTTAGGAAAATGTTAGAGATGTGCCACATTTTTTTTTTGTAAAGCTCTAGGCACATCCTCTGTATTTCATAATATTTGGTAGTGAACAGTACAGCATCTGTACAGCATTCTAAAAATGCCTCTATTTTTTAGGTGTACTTTAATGCACCAAGAAATACAGAAACTGCATTTTCTCTTTTCTTCATTTTCTTTACTCCTTTTCTAACTTTAGGATTTTTCCCTAAACTTTTACGTATGACAGTCTAAAATATAGGTTCTGGTCTATTTTGGATGAAAATTGATTAAAATATTATACTCATATCATTCAGCTATTAATTTGACAAATGCTATCTAAAGGTACTTGCCAGGGCTGCTCTGTCTTGCTACGGTTTGCCATCTCATTAGAACCCTCATTGCAGGCAGCCTGTGTGCAGATAATATCTTCTTATGATTAAAAATCCCACTCAGTCACTGACTTCCCTTATATACTACAATGGAAGACACTGTTCTATCAGCAAACATCACAGTACTTAGGTGTCATGCATTTTAAATATTTATGCAAGGAAATCCACCTATGCTTGAATACTACAGTTTCAACTTACTTTAAAGATAAAACTGATTTGGATAGATGTTCACATTGCTAAACCAAAATATGGTCAACAAACCTAAACGGTTTCACAAATTTTTGTAGGTTGATACATGGGATACTATTAATGTCACGCCCTCTGCAGCCAGAGTGTGCTCCTTCTCTGTCCTGTCCCTAGTTTCCGGTCTGCTGTCCTTCCTGTCCCTCTCTTTTCTTTGGGCTATATATTTCCGGGTCTTGCACTCTGTCCTGGCTCAGCATTGACGTTCGGATGTCCTGAGACCCGCCTAGCACCAGGGCGCCCCACGTCCGCTCCCTGAGGGCATAGGTTTCTATACTGCATTCCTGAACTCTTTGCACTAATGAGCCCGGGCCTTTTTCCCATCTCGCCGCTACGCATATGGGTCTTTTTCCGCTCTCCTGCTCCCCACGGTTAGTCCCTTTGGACGTCCGTGACAGTTAAGTTTTGTTAAAAAACAGTACAATCATTGTAATGAGTTGCTTTATAATATGTGGTAGATTCTAATACACACAAATAGTGTTAGTTCTCCCCTCAAACACAGATTGTCGAGGGTTCAGCATCTATGCCACTGTGACCCTAGAAGAAACTCCTGTCCTAATTTTTGACTAACAGATCATTCAATTCATTCTTCCACAATTGTCACTAAATCATTTTAACTTCAGAAAATAACTCTTTACCATATATATCAGTCAATGTTGTTTGCCAAAATGTTAAAATTATTGTCACATAAGCACCATGAAAAAACACCCATTTAATTACAAAAACACCAATAATCTTTTTTTACAGACTAATTCTTCTCACAATTCTGTCCAACTTTAAAATATTATGCCATATATTGATATGACTCCTCAGTAAATTATTTCTCCACCTCTTAGACACAAAAAGTTGCTAGACCACAAAACATGCCTATTAACATTTCCAAATAGATTTTACCTCTCCAGACATGTCCAATATGAAGCTGATGACAACTCTTCTCCAGTTAGCGTGGCTGAGCTGCATAGACAACTTTGTTTTGGTTTGCTGCTGGAGAGCCTGCCATTTTTTCAACTCTTGTGTTATGATTCTCATAACACCAACAACATTGACCCTCTCCCCTGCAGAGGAAATTTTGGCCTCCTTGATATAAGATAAGCTTATGTTGGCAGAAGCATTACTAAAAAAGTCTCTTTCATGCAGTTTCTTTGATGTAAGGACTCTTTTTTTGTTTATCACAAGGTGTTTGTTTTCCATTTTTTCTGTGGAGTACATAAGGTTTTATTAGTAATTATTAAAGTAATAGTTTAATAAATATTAGTGTTATACTGTATGCTGAAACCCAGTTACAGTATTTTTGATTGAAGAAAATGAAAAAAGATACCTACATTATAATGAAAAGGCTTTTATTTTCACAAGTGTTTATTAATTAATACATTTAACTGTTTATATAATTTAGCATTTGAACTATTTATATAAATTAGAAAGGGGTACAAAATTTAACTCACCTAATGCAGTCAGAAAAGTAACTGATAAATTAATGCAACAAATGCCTGCATTAGTGTTAAAATAACTAAAAGAGTGAGGAATTTTAATTTAATTTGCCCTTCCTTTGCATTTTCATGCATCACTGTCTCTTTTTACTTTTTGTTTTCTTTCTGTTTTTGTAAATTAATACAAATATCAATATATAGTATGTGATATACTGCATATAGTATAAAGTTTCAATTTAGTCAGTGACAACACCTCACACATTAGTGTTGTAATATACCTTCTATACATAGTGGGCGTATATATATTTGATTTATATTTTCTACCATACTACAAGAAAAATAATCAAACCAGACACCAGAAATATCAGGAAATCCAAAATCATTATACCAGAATTCAGGGCTGTAAAAACTTTTCTCACCTCTGGGCTATAAAAGCATCTACTAAATATCTTGATACTCATGGTGATCTATATTATCATATTTGCAAGTCCTGAAGTGTGCACACTGAATAATTTGCATTGCTATTAAGTTGACATAGGTCGCTGTACAAAATAATTGCCTAGCCACAAGGCAATTTGGATTTTGCTGCTACATTTCTTTTTGCTCTGCTCCTATTGTGACATTGCACCCTTAATGTGCAAATGAAAAAGGAGTGCTATTTTAAACAAAATGTATTTCCACTTTTTCAATTGGTAATTATTGAATTTATACAGGTTTGCTCAACCAACAAGTAGGTGAAAATAGTGAGACGTCTTAGAGGCAGTGTGTGTTAGTCTGACATGAAGATCTAGCATAAAGCTAAATGAAAGTATTCGTCTCTTTAAGAATACATACCACAGATTGCATCTACCACAAAGTCTCTTATTCTACTTTTAAATCCAGTATAAGAATAACAAAGATCTCAAAGTACTACATAATGTGAGATCAACATCAAAGTGAGTCTTACTTTTCCTTATCTGTAGCCTACAGCAGCTAATTACTCATTCAGTAGTTTAATGCATCTTCACTACAAACCACAGTTGTTATTTTAATTTTCTTCTTGTGTTTCACTCAAACCTACAAGCAGCTTGCTAAAATGTTTTATTTTGTTCTGGAAATAGTAGGCTTGAACAACACTTTTGTGTGTTAAATTATTAGCATATTTATTATTTTTTCTTAGTACACATGCTAAATCAAACAGACATTACAAGGAAAATTAATTTTACATTTGAAAAAAATTGAATTATACATTATTACCCCTTGGAAGGAAATACTCATTTTGTAAACTGAAACACTCATTTTGACAAAGATAATTACTAGTCTAATAATTTAGACTAAACAGGTAATTTGATAATGCGAATATAAATATTACTATTAGTAAGTGAAATATGTACAGTAAATGTAAGAGTAGTAAAGTTTAAAAATAGCTGACCGCAATTTTAATATTTAAAGCCTTTTTTTACCTACATGTTTCCTTTAAGACAGATAAGTTATAGATATTCTGTCTTATTTGTCCTGTAGTGTTGATATTCCGAGAGTAACCAGGGTAGAGTAAGTATATCTGAGTGTACAAATGGTGTTTCCTGAAGCATGAATATACTGTGCCATATAAGCCATATTTTCATTGTCAAGGCTCATTTAGTTTTACTGTATAACATGTTAATATTCATTGTATTTTATAAAAAAATATTCTGTTTTAAAGTTCATAATAACGAAATATGAAAAGAGAAAAAAAAATCATTACAAGAAATTACTGCAAATTACTGCAAGAAATTACTAAAGCAGAAAACACAGGTAGTTGAATAAACACCAGAGGAACATATGTGATGTTACAACAGTCAACCACAAAAGCATTAAATATAGAAACTGAACCAAAGGAAATGGTTGTCACATTCTTTATATTCATCTCAGCACTCACTGTGTAGTATAGCATTGAGTTATACTGACACTGTGGCATAGAGATAGCCAGAGTCTGACATCTTCAACAGGAATGTGAATAAATAAAGTGGATCGTTACTGACAAGAGAAAGAGATGCATTATGGTTTCTATTTAGTGCCTTAATACATGGCAATTCTGTGATATTGCACATGGGATCCATCAAATTGCAATGACACCTCCAGAAGTCTACAGAGAAAAAGAAAAACTGCATAACCCAGTGATTTAGCAAGGAACAGTATTTCCCTAATAATAATGAAAAGATCATAATAAATGATTCAGCAAGGTACCATTTACATAAGGAGGTGTTCAGGCTATGCTCAAATGCCAATTAGCAAGGCCAAGGTTGTACAAGTCATGCTGTCACTTATTCATATTAACACTCACAGCAGGGTATTGGCTGTCTCTAGTAGTAGGTTAGGGAGCATAACAAGCAGCTGATGTGTTTCATAAGATAGTGAGTTAACTATTATTTATTTCAATTCCATGAATTCCATATCAGGACAGCAGAGGCATTCAATACTATGAATATTATTATTATTATTACACTATTTACACATTTTGAGCCTTGTTTTTCAAAAACCTTAATGGGTAAAATGCCAAGCAAATTAGCTTACAAATTCCAAAAACATCATTGGCTTTAAAAGTAATTGTTTTTTGTTTATCTGTAAAATACTGCATTAATAAAAAAATATATGATTTCTACATCTTTAGAAAAATAGGCATACTATTACCACTCAATAAACCAGTCATAATTACTTATGAGTACTCACTAAAATGAGCAATGCACGTACATACTTATTTTTGTTATGTGAGATGAGTGAACTTGCCTTGTTCATACGAGCTCCAGGCATGTAGCTAGTTCTTCCATTTTTGTTTTTCACTCCTCTCTGCTGCTGTTATTTGCAAGCATGAGGATACATTTCTCTTGGCTAACACCACCAACTCCACCACCTAATGCCAACTTTATCTGGTAAGTATCAATTTTTTTTACTCATTTAATAACTACAAATTTTTACATTTAAAATTATAATATGACAACTGGATATATTTTTAAAAAAAACGTTTTTGTAATAAAACATTTTCTTACAGTGAATGTGCAGTCTTATTGTCAGAACTAAGGTACAGTAACTAAAATTTAACAATCTTAACAGCGATTCAATGGGTATTTTAGCAATTATGGTGTTAAATAATATTTTGAATTTTATCATATAAAACATCTTTAAAACAATATTGATTAATGTTAATATTTTATATGATTGAATGTTTTATCTTTAATTTTATTTTGATTAGGTGCCCTATTAATTTACAGTATTAATATATACTTTATATTTACTTTATGGTTTTTATTTTGTATTTGACTGTTCAATATTTATTAACTAACATAAAAACAATTTTTGTTAAGTAAAATATTTTGATTACTTCCTTTCATATTTATTGTACACGTGTACTACAGAGATCACACAAATTGTATTTCTCCATACAGCTCCTTTATAATACATTTAAACTGTTTTGCACCGCATTCAAAGTGTGTGGTACAGACACATACCAGAGGTAATTGGCTACGGCGTCGTGCATTGTGACGCACGATGACGCACGGTACTGCGGTACGTGATTGGTTGACCGACAGGGGCACTCGTGGTCCGTTGGTCTGTCGTAGAAAGATTTACAGTAAACGTCTTTACTGGCCCGTTGTAGTATTGAATATTTATATGGAATTTTACCACTGAAGGGAAATCTTAGTAGCTGAGCATAAAAAGAATAGGAGCATACTGTAACGCGTGTGAAGGCCATAGACGATATTAATTTTGGAACATAAACATGCAGTATATGGCTGGGCTCGGTACTTTAAAGAAAAAATACACACCAGTATTCCATTTCTCCCTAAACATTTTAAGCATCGAAGTCTTTAACTAACGAGATACCGGAGTCAACAAGCATACTTTTAGAATTTGATTAAAAGGGAATATAATATGGAATCGCGTATCTAAAGAAATTAATAACAATATAATTATATTCATGTACCGCAACACAAGAATAGTACACGCTGTACATTGTCTGTTGATAATGTTTCTGTAGTACTTTTTCAGGACTCTGCATGTGACCTTGCCTGTGGTGCTGTGGGTTAGGTTCCTGACTCCCATGTCACACAGTCTGTGATCATATCCCACTGTGGAACCATGACTTTTTTTTTAACAAACATTTCTTTGAAAAAATGAAACGTTTCCCTTGATAAGAGATTAAATAAAACTTCACTTGCACCAAACAAATTTATATTTCTAAATATCACAACATGATCGAATTTAAGTCATTTTAATAACAATGAATAGTCACCTAGGCGTTACAATATAAACGCATTTGTGTTGTAGCGGCAATACTTGTTAATAAGACAGAATTAAGTGTTGCTGTGCTTTCCCAAATGAGGCCTCATCTCTCTGTTCATCTCTGTGGTGCAGCCACAGAGAAACTATTCATGCAGGCTGATTTAAAGATGTTTACTTTTGATAAGGGACAGCTCCCAAATGGGGATGCACTTAGCTAAGCCTGGCTATCATGATCAATGGTCATCCATTGGCGCCTATCTGTCTAGGGAGTGCCAGATGGACATCTGGACTGCATTCCTAAGTGTCAGGAGTAAGTGACTCATATCTCACCTTGATCAACCAATCAGGGACTGGTAGGGCCAAGTAACCCACGTGGGACTCTGATGCCCATGGCATCAGCCAATGAACGAGCTGAAGTTCCTCCAGGTAAAAACAGGCAACACAGAGGGCCTGAGAGACTATTTCGGACAATTGTAAAGGGAATTCAAAGGAGAATTCCAGGGCAGGATGGCCCAGGAGCAGAAGGCTCCCAAGGGCAGGACATTCTCGCAGCGCGCCTCCTGACCATCCTGAGACTCAGCCCGGACAACCACGGAACGGCCTGTGTGTCCGAGTGCCAGAACTTTCCTCTGTTCTAAGAGTGTAGAGCGGAGGTTGCCATAGAGTAACCAAAGGATCCACCCGAGGTTAGCATCAGCAGCAAGCCTCATGAACAGGTCAGAACTGTGAACAGCTGAATGACTATTCAGAACTAACGCTTCATCAGGAACGATCCGGTCCTCTTCCTGACCTGCTGGGACTCACAGTCATCTTTTCTCCTGTTCGCAAACTTTGCTAGTTAAAGCCAACACTAACAAGCCGGCCAGTGAGCATCAGCAGCGCACCGTCGCAAGCCAAGCCGCACAGCACAGCCTTGAACGCAGCCAGAGAGCGCGGATTGGACAGCAACAGCCTGCAACTGTTTCTTTGTGCCCACAGGAGATCTGAATCACCAGAGATTGGATGAGTATTCAACTTCAATGCATTACAGCTCGAGAATTCAATTGTTATCCCAACTAGTTGATATCAATTTAATTCCTAAGAGTTATGTACTTGTTTTGAGTATCTAATGTAGAAGTTGTAACCAAGTTCAATTATGAAACAGTCTAAATGAATGATATACTGAACGTATGTCTTCTTGATATGTGTAACACTTCGTAACTGACTGAATATATACCTTTTGTATTCTGATAACCCTCTCGATAAGATCTGTTAGGTTTACATGCATATTTTATGTATTAATAAATGTATCCTCGTGTATTAGTACCTGTCTGTGTGTGCGTTGTTTGAGTTATATCGCATGGTTGGATTCTAAGTCCATCAAAAGAATCATTTTGTGATTTACTGCTACAATTAATAATTGTACAATTAATAAGTGTAGAGAGCACACTAAAGTGTTTTGATTTAAATCGCAAACGCGGATTTAAATATATGTGTTTTTTTATTCACAATCAGACCAATGCAACATAAATTGATATCTTTGTCTTCTAAGTATCTTAATAAACTTTCAGCATAGCTTTCTCCCCGTGTAGATTTATTTTTCTTGGGATCAAATGTGGAAAGTTTTTATTTTTTAAATACATTGCGGATTTAAAGCAAGTTAAAGCCTTGATTTTATATATCACCTTTAAAAGTGGAATGTCAAAGCAAAGTAAATACCCAACATCGATTGTACCCATCTGTCTTGCTAATAAAGCACCTTGAATTGAATTGAGGGAGAGAGGGTGGAGGGCGAGCGAGAGAGCCAGGACAGACAGGCAAATAAGATACACTCCACAGACATTCACAACAGCGACATATCATAAAACGTTTGCACATATAGTTAAGTTATTACTTGATTTTCAAAGTCCAATGAAATACAATATTGTTGTTGTTGCTGTTATTGTTGTTTTTATCCTGTAAAGCGTTTTGAGAAGCCACCTTTAAAGACGATATATAAAAGCGCTGAATCTTATGGAATGTGTTCCGCCGGGGATTCAAAAAAAATTTTTTAATCGCGTATCTAAGGAAATAGCAGTATATCTTTGTACATGCACAAACAGTGGCATGTTACATTATTAATTTGGGTGTCTCCTCTTGCCAGAAAGCTCTAAATTGCATTTTGAGTGGGGTTTTTGACTTTTTCTAAATTGCAACCCATAAATAATGCTGATACAGTTTAGACTTATTTTAAACTGTATTACAGGAGCACAATGGACAATGCAACGTAAATTAAAAAAATGCACTTGGAATCTGTCCAAGCCCTACTTTGTCAGGCATTTTCTTTTACTGCAACGGACTGTGGTGTCTCCAGGGGAGAGTTTATGTAAACGAAGACAGTACTTACACCACACTTTTTCTTTCCTCAGATCCGTGGTGTTTCTTCCAATAACTGTCTTCCTAATACAGTCCGTAATCCGTTCCCTTAGTCCTGATCCGTTCCGAGTTCCAAAAGTTCGTAATAAAGCCAATCCGTGTTGTATCCTTAACCAGTGTCTGTAATCCAAAATCATAAACCTTTTCTCCTTGCAGTAGTCTGTTATACTTTAGCCCGATCCTTAACATGCACCTCTTTCCACTCTTTTCCTCCAAAACACATTCACCTTACCGGCTTCCGCCCTGTTCACTGCCTCTGGGGCACTTATATTCCGGTTCCTGATGCGTCTCAGCTGTGTCTCATTGTTTCTTAAGGTAGACCCTTCCCATCTACTGGTCAGCTGATTCTTTTTCACTTTTTCTACATAAACGCAGTATGATTGCTCTCTAAAAATGCTTTTTCTTTTTATTTAGGCTCAGATTTCAACTATAGATCGTATTATTATAAACTTTCTTGGAAAAATGTCTTTTATGTAAACCATGTTTGCTATTAATTCATTTAGGGCTAGAATATGTTCATTGTCTTCCAATCGAGTCGAGTTGAAATTAGAAGCTTGTCACGCCTGGACTGTTACACCAACGCATTAGCATGCTAAAGCGATTTCATTGAGGAGCCTAGCTTTCATAACTAGTAAGTACTGAACTTCCTTGGTTTTGGAGGGGGAGGTGTCTTTCGCTGGAAAACTTGCCCCCTTCTACTTTGAAAATACCTGTGAAACTGGTTTAATTAGTCACAGCCAGCACTCCCGCAGAGACGGGAGTTGTACTCGTTAATGTCTTAGCCGGAAAACATCATTATATCTCATTTTGTATTTCTATAAAAAAATTGTTTGCCCAGCTTAACACTATTGCTGTTGTTTTTATCCTGTAAAGCGCTTTGAGGAGCACAGCTTTCTCACCAGTTAGATTACTTTTTGATACCATCCTTACACAAAGCAGAAACTTCTTGTATTTTCCGATGACATACAAGTGGAAAGATTACAGATTTTAATCGTCTTTTTTCTGAACCAGGGAAAATCTGATCATGTTTCTCTATAACAATAATAAAAAACTTTATTTTACATATCACCTTTAAAAGTAGCATCTCAAAGCAATACAGTAGATGTAAACCACAGATTACAAAGTAAATACCCAGACAAACGCAAACACGTTTTTAATAAAATGCTTTTGTTCATTCAGCAGAGAGAGAGCGTAAAACCTGGGCGTAACAGCTGTTCCTTTTTCTGATCACTCGCTCTCTGGATAAACGTCTCACCTGTCCTGTTCTTTGTTTTCCTAATTTGCTGATTATGCCTTCAGCGATCCACTCCTGCCCTCACACCTAAAGAAGACTATTTTAAATTTCTTTGCGCGGTCCATTGTGCAATTAACCCTTGTATGTGCTGTCCTTAAGGTGATATCACATAAAAGTGATATGTAAAATAATGTTTTTATTATTGTTATAGAGAAACATGATCAGATTTTCCCCGGTTCAGAAAAAAATATCTAAAATATACTAGTTTGTCACTAGTATACTTTTAATACAGTC
Organism: Lepisosteus oculatus; assembly: GCF_040954835.1. Classification (NCBI taxonomy): domain Eukaryota; kingdom Metazoa; phylum Chordata; class Actinopteri; order Semionotiformes; family Lepisosteidae; genus Lepisosteus; species Lepisosteus oculatus. Next base: position 37,994,496 of record NC_090696.1, on the reverse strand, counting down.
TTTGCTGTGCTCTAGAGGATCCTTGTGATATTTCAAGCTCTGGTTGAATGATAAGTGTCGCAGTTTAAATACATTTCGTAGTTGGAAGTTAGGGAGTTTTTATGTCCATTGCAGTATTTTTGCAACATGAATATAATTACCGAGACCAGCCATATACTGTATGTTTAAGTTCCAAAATTAATATCGTTTATGGCCTTCACACGCATTACAGTATGTTCCTATTCTTTTTATGCTCAGGTACTAAGATTTCCCTTCAGTGGTAAAATTCCACATAAATATTCAATACTTAAACGGGCACAGTTAAGACATTAAATATACATATACATACTGTATACAGTACAGTTTGCATACAGTAATATGTTTATGTTCCTAAATCAATCTCTTTTATGAGCATGTGAAAGGCATGGTGAATCGATTCTCAAAAATTACTGTACTTTGCATGATTGGAAACAAGTGCGTGATTGAGAAATGCTGTGGTGTTACTTTTACAAAGACGGTCAATGAAAAAAAGAATGTGGACCAGGGCAATACTTTGAGATTACAGCTTGTCCAAGGTCATTCATTATTAATACTATTAGTAATATCTTCGTTAAAGACTTTGATGGCGACAGCTCAAACATGAGAGGTTGAGCTTTATTAGCTCCACCTTGCGGAAATTCCGGATACTATTATTTTGCTTGCGGTATTATAGGGGAATTTACGGTAACTAGCAGTATTTACCGGTAACTCGTGGTAGACTGCGTAAAGCACACCGTAAAACAATGCGGTATCGCCCGCGCATTTTGAATGGCTGCATCTGTAGCATAGTACAACATTTAGTGCAATTGACTTAATCCAGCTTCCAACAAGCTGGTGGCACAAAAGCATTGTTATGTTTTTAAACTATCCATTTTTGTTTAAGATTTTTCATTGGTTAATTTTTACTAGGCTTTATCAGGTTATATCACCTCATTACCTCTGCTCAATCCACACACTCAGTTATGAGGGGATATATTACTGTTACGAATGATTATTTAATCAACTTGACACAGAACAAAATCAACACCTGAAACTTTTATGCTTTATTTTTCAGAAAAACATACATCAATCGAATGAGTTTCTTTATATGTTCAGTATGAACTAGCTTAATTTTATCAAACAATAATAAAGAGCAACTAAAAGATCGCACACTATTTTGTTTTTGACCATTTATCAAGAATCACAAACTACCATAGTAAATGCATTTCCATCCAACTTAATTAATTCAGTATAGCATTGTTTTGTAGGAAACAGGTCATGATAAGCATTACTTTTGACAAACAGAATTAATTATTTTGCTTAGAAGTCTTTCATATTCTTTGATCTATGTCATAAAAATACTTGTATTCCATTAATTTTAGTGATTTTTTTTTAGTACCTCACATGGCTAGACACTCAATTAAATTTTTGATTATTCCCTTCACATTATTTCACCATTTTAAACACATTCAAATGTTCCTGTTATGACCCCAAGCATCTAGGGGTAAAGGGGTGTAACGTTTAGGATTGTTTTGAATGCAGGTGGGTTTATGGTGAGGGACTTAGGAAGCATGACAGCATGTTTGGTGCAAAAGAGGTTTATTTTAACGTGAATAAGTGACTAGTACGCAATAGGACACAATAACACACGGGGAAAGGGAACTAAAGCAGTGCCAAAGAAAGGAAAATAAACAAAATGGAGCTGGCTAATAAAGTGAGGGAAAGCTGATCTATCTACCAAAACAAAAACCGAAACACTCGGTCTCCAGCGTCTTCTAACACCTTGGCTAACCTTCACTGACTACCCAAAACCATACAAGACAAAAGGCACTCACCTGTCCTAAACTAGTGTTACTAATACAAAGATCAACTACATGTGAAGAATGTACCCGACAACCTTAACTAACCTTATACACAAAAGTTCACACAAATAAACAAGTGAACTATGAATACAAATAAGGGAAAACGAATGTAGACACAAGGAATAGGGCACAAAAAAACACAGATATTGATATAACAAGTTTGGGCAAGGTAATGGCGAATAAAGGATAAACACAAACAAACAAAAGTACAAGGAAACTAACACAAACCAACAAACTGAAGCCATACGGAAACACACACAAGAAGCGAAAACGAATGAAAACGGAGAGAAACAAAGCCAAAACAAAACGAAAGGGAAACAAAGCCAAGCCGAACAGAACCAAAGTCAAGTGAAAGGCCCCTTCATTCTGACAACCTATCCAGTTAAATACTGGATAAGCTGAGTTCTGATAGGTTGAGAAGCCGATTACGAATGATATATTACGGCAAAGTAGATGAATTAATAAACCAATGGGGAGGGAGAACAACCAAAGTCAGGAAGTGTGGAACATAACATCAAAATCAACACACAGACCACACACTGGGATGTAACAGTTCCAAATATAAATTAAACCAACAAGAGGTCATTGAATGCATCAATTGTAAGATGATATTACTTGGCTAAATTATTTTCAGTTTTTCCATTACCACCTAAGAAAAAAAAGTGTACTGTGGCAAACTGAAAGGTTTTTTTACAGATTATTTCTAAGATTTTGCAAATGGCATTTTACTGCCCCTGTTGTGCCATATGATACTGTACTTGTTGGAAAAGTAAGTAAACTGATGGAAAAAAGAAATGCAACATTTTCTGGAATGAGAATACTATAGTTATACTTTATGTACATTCACAAAATATTGTCAATTTGTTTTAAGCCTTCTGACTTGCAATACAGTTTGTGCAGTGAGGCATTGCAACTTGCCAATCACACGAAAGCTCATTAGGTGCTCTTTTACCCAACGAAGTCCAGGTGGAACAATGCCTGATCAGGTCACCTTTAAAAAAGCCTTAATTCAAAGCTTAGGTGAGTGCAAGAAAAAGGCCACACTTAGTCAGTTTTCTGTGCATTCCATAATTCCTCGAATGTCACTAGAATTAAAGGGCCATTGGCATGCTGCAGGCAGGCATGTCATGTGTCAGCTTTGCCAGACACTAAGGAGTAAGTCACACCACTGTGTCCCGACTGCAGAGAAGGTTTCAGCAGACTGGCAGGACAGATGACCGTCCAAAATCCAGACACCCTCAGGTGACCACACCAGAGCAGGACCCACACATCAGACTGGTCCATCTGAGAGATCGTTTCAGATCTGCCACCTGTACTGCTGATGAAACTGCCAGCAGACACAATACCCGCATCAGTGACAGGACAGTGAGGCTCCATGCTGCTGGCCTATGAGCAAGACGACCTGTCAGAGGCCCTCTGCTCACACCTCCTAGATGTCATACCTGACTGGCTTGGGCCAGACAGAGGCTGCAATGGACTTGTCAGTAGTGGCATCAGGTCCTCTTTACGGATAAGTTATTCTTCAGCCTGTTCGATGCAGACGGGAGGGCCAGAGTATAGAGGAGGAGGTGTTGCGTTTCTTTTTTCAGTTTATATCAGTATAGTTTCAGTTCATAGCAGTATCTTGTGTTAGTTGCATTTATTTACAGAAATATTATTTGTGTAGAAATATGAATAATAGGAAGAGAACATAAATATTTTTATATAAATTTTATAGATAGAATTTATTTAAACAAATAGGACTGTAATTAACTTAAAATTTGAATACAAATATACTATAGTGACATCAGTAACGTCATATAGAAATGGTTATACTAAAAATGTTTGGTAAATCGGTTGTTATTTACTAATGTAAGGTAGCAGATCGATTAAAAAAAATAATGATTTACACTATGTATTATGAAGCAAAAGTAAAGTTCATAAGAAAAGGGTTTTTTCAGCAATGCATTACAAATAATTTGTAGGGACTATGAAATTATTTAGTATGCATTAAAATATAGATCTTTTAGATGTTAGAATGTTGAACGTTTAGAATGTTGAACAACAGCCTTGTTATTGAGAGGTAAGTAATATCAGTACAAAGACATGTTAAAGATTAATAATTATTATTGTACTGAAATCATTTATATTTCAACCGTAAAAGTGTCATGGATGTCAGAAGGGACGAACCGTGGAATGGCAGGAGAGCGGTTAGCCTATGAGTAGTGGCAGAAGGGGGGTTAGCCCGGGCTCAGCTGTTCAGGAAATGCCGTATAGAAAGCTATGTCCTCAGGCCATGGACAGAAGGAGCGACCTGGTGCTAGGCAGGTCTCAGGACATCCTAACCTCAATGCTGAGTAAGGAGCAGAGCAGAAACATGAAGTAAATAGACTACACAAAAAGACACACCAGAAAGGCATGAACAATCACAGGGAACTAGGAACAGGACAGACGTAGAGTGCCCTTTAGGTGTACTGGGTGTCACGGAAAGTGAAACCATAAAGGTGAGAAGAGAAGACAAAGTCTATGTTTAATATAAATGATACAAGCTGCTCTCACTGTCTGTGTGTCTGATGGAGAGCAAGTTGGGGTATGCGAACAGACATATTCCTACTACGAGAATTGTATATGGCCAGTAACGTAATCTTATCTTAAATGGATTATTGTGTAGATCAAAAAGAGACATGGATTAGGTTCAACCTGGAAGGTATCCAAAAGAAAAGCTTTACTAAGTTTTTAGTAGCTTAACCTTTCTTTCCCTGTAACAGTGTCCATGAGATAACAGAAAAACATACCCAGCATTTTACCACTGCTGTCCTCTGTTTGCCAGAGGAAATAATGTCAGAACATGCATAAAAACATTTGCTATATTGAGACTCTCCACTGGACAATACATCAGATTTGTATTTTTTTTTAAGACCAGAGGGATGTCTTACTCCAGCATGTCTGTTGCCATTTTATAAATGTTGGAAACACTGCAAACCCTGGCAACCAGTATGTTGATATTGATTTATTATCAGTTTGATCACATAAAACAGTATCTCAATTGATTACGTAGATAGCAAGCAGATTGATCATGACTGTTTATACCTGTTACAAATGACTAAATATAGTGCTGATGCAAAGAATGAAATTGGTCAGGAAGAAAAATAATTATTGTAACACCTAGCAGATATTTAAATTTAAAATAATTAAAATTAAACGTTTATAGGTAACCATCTGTCTGCATAGATAAGTCCGAAATTCATATGTTATGAAAAAGATTTTAGAGTCTTGAGTAATTGAAATGACAATATTGTAGAATATTAGCCATTTACATCATAGAAAATATATTTTACTTATTTTTCGAGAAGCAGTAACACAATTCTATGGAATATATTTCAATTGTTTGCTCTTCTTATTTAAACACCTGATAGTATTCCATAGAAATAACAGATGCCCAGTGTGTAATGGCATTATTAAGAAGTGGATCCACTAAGATATTGTGGTCAAGAATAATTAACCAAGGTGAACATTTGTTAACACTGGCATTTGTAGTCCAAACACATAGATAGATATATATCAAGAAACATACTTGAAAATGTTCTCATTAATACAACAACATCAAGATAAATTGTACAGGAATTATGAAAAAAACTTTGTTGTGAGCTTCACAAAGTTGATATTTATGGTAGGGCTAACATTCGGAAACTGCTTGTAACCAAGGCAAAAATGCAACAATGCATAACCTCGTATATTGAGCACAAAACCAAGACTTCTAAATAGTTTATTAATATGGACTGATGAGTCATCTTTTACTCTTTTTCCTTCATCTTCACAGATTTATGTTTGGAAAATGCCATTGAAAGCCTTTAACCCACAATTCTTGTTCCCAGCTGTTAAACATGGTGTTGGATTCTGATATGAGCAAGGATATCTCGTGGGAGTCACTGGGTAAGATTATTACTCTACTAGGTAATCCCAACTACTTATTAGTTAAAACATATTAATAATAAATATTATTTTTCCTGTCCCCCTGTATATACTATTTGTTAATATGGTGAAGATAGATGAATGAGCTATGGAAATATTAATGACTTAATATTGTAATCTATCTTCCAACTATGCTGTCTTACACGTCTATTGCCAGAGTATCATCCATCTCTCTTACTCTGAACTGTGGTATTTTGTGTGCTGTTATTTAAACCAGTGAACTAGTGTGCCCTTTATTTTTGGAGTCATTTATTCTGGGGTCTCCCCATACCAGAGATTATGGTAGGGCTTCAGAATGGTGATTGGCTGACACCATCTGACACCCCTCTGATTGGAGAAAAAAGACGTGCTGGTTTGCTATACATACTGTACCAGGAAGAGGATTTCTTTCTATTCAAAACGTGTATTTTAAAAGTTTAAGAAGTAAAAACCTTACAGCGTACACAGATTTCTAAACTGATCAGGATCGTTATCTTTGTCTTATGCATAATAATGTTCACCGCTCTGTCCAGCAAATTAATAATAAACTTTATTTTATATAGCGTTTTAAAAGAATAAGTAATTAGATTGCTCATAAACCTAATCACTTGCTTTTTCTTTTTATTTAGGCTCAGATTTCAACTATAGATCGTATTATTAATAACCATAATAACAACAAACCAACAAAAACAACCATATAAACATAATACCAACCAAAAACATAGATAACAACCACAATACAAAATCAAATAATCAAACCATTTTACTCTCGCAAAGTCCTCCAATTATCATAATCCCGCCCCTTATGCAAAACCAAACCTTCCTCCCATCCAGACCACCACTGCATCACACAGCTGCCAGGGCACCTCACCGTATCAGGCCACCACTGCGTCACACATATTTCAGCGCCATATATTTCATGGATATTATGGAATATAATGGATGGTTATCTTAGTTATCTTTCTAGTTCACAGGTTTGCATGCATAATTTAGTTTTGAAAGCCACTGAGACATCAGGTACTACTGTTGTATTTATGAAAAAGAAACAAAACAAAAAACATACTAACAACTGTGCCATCCTACTCCTTAGTTAATACATTTTATTATTCATAAACAGTTAAAATTGTTAGCAAAATATTTTGAATTATATTTAACCCTATTTTTTCTTTAGTTTTGTATTTAACTTATTATATGATAGTCAGACTTAATGTATATTTGAACAATGAAAATATATTTTTACAAGATTTTACATTAAGCACTTAAAATTAATATGGTTAATAATAGTAAACTGTAACATGCTGTAACAAGATCGGTTAAACTGCGAAGAAAATGTTTTCAGAGAAAATGTTTCAGGTGTGAAGAACATAGATCTCCAATGCAATTTCAACCAAACCTGTTCCCACACACCCTGCCCCCACTTCCATTAGAATATACACAAACATTTTAGCGTTTCATTCTGAGCAGAAGACCCTCACACCTGAAGAGTGCTGGCTGTGACGAATTAAACCGGTTTTACAGGTTTCAATCACAGACCATGTGACATGGGACTCCGTAAAGTAACACACAGCGCCACTGGATTTGATAATACCTAACCAAAATCCGCAATATGGAAACAGAACCTGTGTAATTGTTGATAGATGATGTACTCGTAACATTTTTTCAAGACGTACTACAACATTTAAAAAATGACTTGTATGTACTTGATATGTCTAATCAATCCACGGGTTCCAGCACAAAACGAAACTAAAACGCATACCGTTTCGCGCTTCTTATTAGTTGCTCAAAAGTAATTTGACCGTATGAAATGCATAATATAAACCTAGAAACATATACGTGAGCAGTCCTTAAGCACTGTAGTATCGGTGTTAAGACATACCTCTCAAATACTGTAAATCAAGTTAAAAATATCTCAAGACCGATTCTGGTCGTAATGAAACCATGTTTCGTGTATGTTTTCTTTTTCATCTTGAAATAACTCATTTCTAAATACCTTTTTCACTGTTAACATCTTGCAGCAACTTTGCGACAAAATATACACTCTGACAGTTCATCCTGCTACCAACATTAAATAAAACAAATCTTAAGATTTCTATATTTATGTCTATTTAGTGGTTTCATTAGTGACAAAGGCTAAACTTTCTTGGAAAAATGTATTTTATGTGTTGCGGAAAAAACTGACTTGCTTTAACAAAATATGTTTACAAATCCTTTCACCTGGCATTTTCTTAGCTAGAAATTATGGAACGCTCTGTTAAAAGCAAGGGAGTTTTTATGTCCATTGCAGTTCTTTTGCAACATGAATATAATTATATCGTTATTCATTTCTTGAGATACGCGATTCCATATTATATTCCCTTTTAATCAAATTCTAAAAGTATGCTTGTTGACTCCAGTATCACGTTAGTTAAAGACTTCGAAGCTTACAATGTTTAGGGAGAAATGGAATACTGGTGTGTATTTTTTTCTTTAAAGTACCGAGACCAGCCATATACTGTATGTTTATGTTAAGATTTCCCTTCAGTGGTAAACTTAGATATGAATATTCAATACTTAAACGGGCACAGTTAAGACATTAAATATACATATACATATTGTATACAGTACAGTTTGCATACGGTAATATGTTTATGTTACGCGATTAAAAAATAAATAAATAAAACTGAAAGGTCCAGCACCAGCTGGATTCGAACACACAACCTGCCAGTTGGTAGTCACGCACGTAGACCAGTAGGCTACAAGACAGCTCGCCTGAGCAGGCAGGCAAAACAGCCCTACACAGCCCTGTCGCAGTACATGGATATAATCATACCGTTATTAAATTCTTGAGATACGCGATTCCATATTATATTCCCTTTTAATTAAATTCTAAAAGTATGGTTGTTGACTCCGGTATCACGTTAGTTAAAGACTTCGAAGCTTACAATGTTTAGGGAGAAATGGAATACTGGTGTGTATTTTTTTTTTTCATGATAGGTGTCGCATTTTAAATCATTTTCGTAGTTAGAAATTATGAAACGCCCTGTTAAAAGCAAGGAAGTTTTTATGCCCGTTGAAGTAAAACAAAATGCCTGACAAAGTATGGCTTGGACAGATTCCAAGTGCTTGTACAAATGTGCTAAAGAAATTATACTTTGAGTATACAGCTTGTCCAAAGTCATCCATTATTAATACTATTAGTAATATCTTCAGTAAAGGCTTTGATGCATAAATATTTCTGATAAAGGTAGGTTGTGTACTTTTGTCCAACTGAGCAATCTTGCTTTCATAAAATATACCAACATTTTAATGACTGATGATTAACATGCTGTAATACACAGTTCAAAATTAAAGGCTCAAATGCTGTACATGAGAGGTTAAGCTCCCCCTGGCGGTTTTACAAGGCGACGCTGGATAGTTAGTCACGTGACACACGTGAACCGCATGATACCCCATGGGCGTGTCGCGGTATGCCGCGAAATACCTCACCCATTTTGAATGGCTGCATCTGTAAGACGCATTTGGAATGAACATTGAACCTGTATACTTGGAGACTCTCAATTTGCTCAGATATGATTGTATATGTTTTAAACATTTCATAATTTTACAATGGGCACTTCAATTTAACATTACAGCATAGCTTAGATAGGTCAGTCACCTCAGACACTTTCAAGTCCTCGATGACAAGTATAATAGTGAACATGTATATTAAAACCTCTTAACGTTTAGCGTGGTCGCAAGGCTTTCTGATATATGGTGATTTCTTTATTCAACTAAAAGAGAATACACTTATTTCTCTCCTGTCCAAAAAAACTATACACATTTTTTTTCCGGTGAATAATTCAGCTTTTACATACATATCACAAGCATTCATACATCCGATAACAATTTCAGACCATGCCCCTATAAGTTTTAAGATTTCTGTTAATCACAGACAAATTTGGACATCTACATGGCATTTCGATACTTCTTTATTAAAGAATGACTCCTTCAGTATTTTATGCAGATGGAAAGGGAAGAAATGATACATTTGACTGTTCTCCCTCTATATTTTGGGAAACAGCAAGAAGAAACCTTTAGAGCTTGTCAAACTAAAAAATCTGTGTGTCTTCTGCCAGAGAAACTAATCAAAAATAGGAAGAAGAGTATCACAAGGATTATTAAAGAGGACGGGGAAAATTACACATGATTCAACTGTAATAACACATTTAAATCATTTTATTCCATTTTTTAAACTTCAGAAAAAAAGGCATAAGACACAGAGATTAATTTATTCTTAGACAAAATTGATATTCCTAAAATTTCCTTAGAAGAAACCAAAGCCAGACTAGATTCCCCTCTCTCTTTGAATGAATTACATAAGGCACTATTTTCTATGGAGGATGGGAAATCTCCCAGTTTAGATGGCTTCCCTCTAGAACTCTATAAACATTTCCGGCCTTTTTAGGATGATTAAGTAGATACAGTATCAACATCCAAAAATCTGCCTGAACATATGAATACTTTATTGATTATTATACTATTAAAAAAGGATAAAGCCTACTTTGCAATAAATTATCACCCTCTTAATTGATTGGATACAGATTTGATGATTATTTCTAAAACATTAGCAAATTGTTTAAACTCATTATTAATAACATCACTCATCTAGACCAGACTGGCTTTCTGAAAGGGATAGAGATACAGTACATATCAGATAACACCCGATTACTTTTCTGGGTAATGTATCATTCAAAATAGTCCACTACTCCTGCTGTGGTAGTCTCTTTAGATGCAGAAAAAGTGTATGGCCTCTTCAACCCTTTCGTCACCAATCAGATTTATAATATTAAAAGGAAAAGAGTCATTTTATTCATCCTGACTACTATTTGGATATATACTACTATCCTTCAGTTTATCCATAATTTCTGAAATACAAGAAGATCCCTCCCCAATATGAGAGGTTTAGGTTAGGACACTACTACACCCATCCTGCAGGTCACTGATCAACTTTTCCAGTAGGATATTGGTTGATGTAACCTTGGTTGAAAGTTATGCTTACTGTTCTATGTTCCCTAATTTGGGATGGTTCTACTAAAGCTCTTGACACCAGAGCAACCATGCTGCCAGAGTCTAACAAAGCAGTAAGTTGCTGGTCAGCAATCTTTACAGTACACACATGTTTGAAGTCATCATTTTCCCCTGAAAATTCTGACCCCACAAAACAATTTTGCATTCCCCTCTCTACACCTCCCCCAGATTACAGTACATATCTCCTTGAGAATGCCAGGGCACATTATGAACCAGTTCTCAGCAGCAAAAACACAGTAGGACAAAGTCACACTGGTATTTCCTCTCTCCAGGAATACCCCTACGTTTCTTTCGCATGTCCTTGGCTCCTAAATCTTCTATTTTCTCCGCATTCATCTTCTTCCATTCGTCTTTTTTGAGTTTGTCCAAGTTCTGTGCCTTTGGCTTAAAGTGACGTTCAGGGATCCCACTCTTCAGCAGGTCTGTTGTGGAGAAATAGCATTCCACTGCGGCCATGACCTGTTTAGCGTTCTTTGGGTCCCCCTGACTGACCCATCTTCTTAAAGGAGAAACCAAACTCCTCAGAATCCTGTCCAGGACTTTTAACTCTACAACCTGGACTGCATTGTGTACCTCAGGCTGGGGCCATTTCCTTGCCAGATGAAAGACAGACCAGAATTTCAACCTTTAGTTTCCGGAAATCAGGGGCATCAGCAGCCTCCACACCGTGAATAGGGCTAATAGAGCCTCCACACCAAAATAGGGCAGCCCACTGGGCCAGCAGCCGTTCATCCAAAAGAGAGAACGCCCCTACATCCCTATGCCACTACATCCTCTATAGCAGTCATTTTCTACAAGTAGCAGCTAACAAGGATGTGCTGAGGTTTCTCCATTGTTCTAGCTGTTAGACCATCAATCATTTCAGCAATATTCTGATTCTGAATCTCGAATTTAAACATTGGCTGGTTCCCCTCTGCTTCTCTCTAAGTAGCTGATTCTGTTCATGTTGCATTACAGACAGCTGCTGGAGTGCTGTTGTGGCCAGTATCATGGCCTTTATGTAATCTTCCATTTGTTTTTCTCTTTGTTACCCAGGCTTTTAATAAAGTGCCCACATCCTTCACCATATGTGATGTTTTCAAGGGTTGTCGGATCACAAGGGACCAGGATCTCAACGTTGTACTCCCTAAGAAAAGGCATAACGTACGCACATTGGCCTTTTTAGCATTCAAAATAAATCAACCACAACAACAACAACAACAACAACAACAACAACAACAACAACAACAACAACAACAACAACAAGCCTAACTCTATGGTTCTTCTCAAACAAAAGACTCTTGGTTGTGTTTGCCACACCCAATTAAAGCCGTCTAATGGGCAGTTAATCCCTCACAGCTGAGACAGTTTAGACAGGAAATGAACAGTTAATTTCCCCAAGGCATCTTGGGATATATAGTTCCCATGTCTACTTACACAGGAAACTACAATTTTTTAAAGAGACGGTCAAAGAGGTTGGATGCTTCTTCAAATTTCTACAGCCTTGTGGGCCTGAGACTGGAGGGGGTTCCATAACAGAGGAAAGAAAGACAAAGCATTATTGCTCTTTGCAATTTACAATAAGTCAGATTGTTAATTAACCCCCAGATGTTAGTTCTGCCTACACCCAAGACATCATCAGGTCACTCCTTATTTCTACATTTCAAGTCCTGAGCTCTGGCCAAGAATGCTCTTTATAAACGTCTTTCAGGAAATCTTATAGGAGAAGAATTTGGGTTGCACAGATTGCACCAGTGGACACAGAAGAGGGCTCGGACAACAGAGAGGGACTCTACAGAGACCAGAAGAGGAAGACTCAGGCATCATCTTACTCCAATCTACCCAATATAGGACTCAGAGAAAACAAGGTGGGGGAGAGGCATTATGTACCACATTGTTCAGCACTGGCGTGATTGAAGAGAATGCTTTGGCAGAACCAAAGGACTAGATGGAGTTCTGCCCTTTCTTCCCTGTGGCTGAATGAGGCATGCCAGGTTGGTGAAGAAAGCCGTTTTCTGAGAATAATATTGCTGGATTTTTCCACTGGGACATTTGTTTTTGGTTAACTGGAGTCTTGTGCTAGTCTGAGAGTATGTTTGTTCCTGGGTAGTACTTTTTTTTGTTTGTCTGTTCTCTTATAATGAAGATAGTGACATGCTGCAGATACTACAGGTATAAAAAGGGCAATTATTTGATTACTAATGTCTTGTAATGGTTTGTGAGAGCACTGGTGTTTCTGAAAGAGACAAATAACCTATTTATACGTGACATATTTGGCTAAAATGTACCTGCATTTTGGGATCACTATTTGTGACATTATCTGTTTTCATTTCACTGATTAATTATATGCACAAAGGCATTCCATTCTTATTGAAAATCTGAGTGAATAGAACCGTTACCAGCAGTTCATTCATACTGTTCTTTTGCCTGTACATGAGACATCTGTACATTTGTTCCCACTGAGATTTCAATGTGACTTCTCCCTGAAAACTCCAACTTCTAAGCCACAGGGCATACTTCCCAGACAGAATAGAATTCCACTGTACCAGAACAATTCAGCACTACACAGACTACAAGAGGGAGACACTGCTTTTTACAACAATTTCAGTGTCAAATGATCCTTTCAAAACAGATCCAAGTGAACTTTGTTACATGCAGAATCAAGTTTAGCCTGTTGCTTATTTTCAAGCACCTCGATCTCATCAAAAGGGATATCTAATAGATTACACGCAGTAGACATATAATTGATCAGAGTTGATACTTAACCATTTCTGCCACATTTAATAAAAAACATGATTTAGAACTCAAATTGGCAAAAATGTGTAAGCTTCAAATAACTGATTTTTATTTTAAAAAGATATTCCATATGCTTATTGCATTCTATTGATCCTTTGAATACCCTTTTTAATTGATACTCACATTAACTAGTCTTGTTCAGTATGTATGTTATTGACACTAGATTCTGTACAGAATTACTTCATTTTGCTGAAACTGCAGAAAACAATTTGCTAACATTATGCTGAACCATTTTCAGCAATTTTCTTAAGATGTGAAAGTCAATTCAGAAGTTCTGGGCTATATGGCTAAATGTATGGCTAAATAAAATAGAAACTGATGAGGTATCTTTTGTTTGTTTTTTTATTTGCTTCAGTGCCTAACATTTGGATTCAGAAATTGCAGTGCATTCTTTGTTAGGAAGCATAATGGAATGTCTCATTTTTATACTCGAAGAAGTCATTCAGTGGACATCAAGAAAACCTCTTGACACAGGACTAATTATAGCAGTTTGTCACCCCTACATTTCAGAAAGGCAGTGCCACTTGCCACACTGTCAGAATTTCAACAGTGTGAAAGAAGATAAAAATGCATCATGTAAATATATGGTTTGGAGTCCCCACAGAACACACACAGTAGTACCTAAACAAGGAAAATGCATCCAGACCTTAATCGAAATGTGTAAATTGTAACTCACATACATTTTCTTTCAATTAAATGAAACATATTTCACATACAGTATTTCACGGTGGTTATTTTATTCTAATAGAGCTCTCTTAAGTATTTATATAGAACTTCTAAACAGTAATTCACTTATCAACATTGTTGGAATAGAATGTAATTTTTCCCCAATAGAAATTGTATTGTTGCACCCATTCTTAGTATACAGTGCCTTGCAAAAGATTCAGACAAGATTTTATATATTGTTACTTTGAAGTTTGCTGTATTGACACTAAGATTCAGCAATTAATACCTGTCACTGATGTAACGTACTTCACACATTTTAAGCAAATTAAAAAAATATGTATGCATCATTTTGTAATTTCACAAAATGGGAAACCGCAGGAGGTGGCATGGTGGTTACCATATGCTGCCTTGCCCTGGGTTCACTTCCTGTGGTGTTAGTTACGTGGAGTTTTGCATGTTCTCCCTGTGTTCACAGGGGTTTCATCTGTGTACTTCAGCTTTCTCCCTCAGTCCAACCACATACTGCTAGTTTAATGGGCTTCTGAGAAAACTGGCCTTGGATTGGTTTCACATCGAGGGTGTATCCTGCTTTGCGGCCATTGTTGATAGGGTTTGAGTTCAGTTCTCCTTTATCGAGTAAAGAGGTTAGAAAACAGATGGATAGGAAAGGACTGAATCATTTTTATACATGTCCAAAATGTATGTATTGTATATATATATAAAATAATTCACTATCAAAACTGTTATTACAAAAATAGTATTTGAAGGCCAATAAACCTGCAGAATCATACTGAAGTAGAAAAGTAATTTAATTCCTCATAATCCATATTAATCTATATATCCGCTGAGCCATAGTTTTGAGTCAGAACTATTCATTCCAATAGTTATTTACTAAGTAATCAAACAATGACATCAGAAAAAAGCATTCTAGTAAACTGACATGTTCTATGGGTTTGCATTTAAAATGAATAACTGTTTTAGCGAGAGATTAACGAGAGATGCAAGTTCCAAAATGTAGTTTCATCATAAGTCATTGTCTTATTATTATAATTACAATAAAATATAATTCCAGTTGAGCCTTTTTGTTTTTAATTTATATATATTAATACCTTGCAATTGCTATTATGATATTTTAACTTCTTGAATAGGAACACAGCTATTGAATAATATTGCATTAGAGTTTTAATATTCCTTGTTTTTATTCCAGAATTCAAATACTTTTTACTGGAGTTAATCTTTTCTCTGATTCAAAAAATGCAGTGACTAATATTGAGATTCCCTCAGGGTTAACCCCTAAGTAACAACACTCTGTGCCTTTCCCTTGTCCCTAAAATTGTTTTAAGCATATTTTCAATTGTGTTAGGTTTATTATTTCCTTAGCTGATACCTGAAAAAATATAGCAAAACATTTAAAAGAGAATCTGTACAGTATATATTGTATATTCACACCTGCTTATCCACTGAAGCTAAGCAGTTGTGAGCCTGGTCAGTACCTGGATGGGAGACCTCCTGGGAAAAACTAAGGTTGCTGCTGGAAGAGGTGTTAGTGGGGCCAGCAGGGGGCGCTCACCCTGCAGTCCATGTAGGTCCTAATGCCCCAGTATAGTGACGGGGACACTATCACTATACTGTAAACAGGCGTCGTCCTTTGGATGAGACATAAAACCGAGGTCCTGACCCTCTGTGGTCATTAAAAATCCCAGGGCTTTTCTCGAAATGAGTAGGGGTGTAACCCCGGCGTCCTGGCCAAATTTCCCATTGGCCCTTACCAATCATGGCCTCCTAATAATCCCCATCTATGAATTGGCTACATTACTCTGCTCTCCTTCCCACTGATAGCTGATGTGTGGTGAGCATTCTGGCGCACTATGGCTGCCGTCGCATCATCCAGGTGGATGCTGCACATTGGTGGTGGTGGATGGAAGTCCCTATTACCTGTAAAGAGCTTTGAGTGGAGTGAACAGAAAAGCGCTATATAAGTGTAAGCAATTATTATTCTTATTATTAATAATAATGATAATAATAATAATAATAATAATAATAATAATAATAATAATAATAATAATAATAATAATAATAATCATCATCATCATCATTATTATTATTATTAATAATAATAATATTATGTATAAAATAAAAAATATTTTTAAAATATTATGGCCACACATTAAGCATTTTCATGATTACCATTAGTCATATCGCACACTTTACTCTTAAAGAGTCAAGTGCAGTCTTTACATTTACAGATGATTAATCCTGGATTGTAAAGTGCCAGACCATTTATTTTTCTATCCAATCCAGAACCTTCATTCAAACCTTCCAACCCAATAGGATTCCTAAAGAATGATTATCCTCATTAGCTAAGCAAATTAAAGCTGTGCATAATGTGCAAAATGTAGAATTAGACCTTTCTAATTTATAAGTTGATTGCATCCATCTTGTTTGACTTTCCTGTAAATCAATCTCAGGGAATGAGTTTGAAACATAAAGGAAAGAAAAATCGACTATATTCCTGTGTTAAATTATTTGTGGTTCTGAAGTAGTGCCATGTTATAACAGATTGTGTAAATTTTTTATTCAAAAATAAATATGATACATAGTTGTATTTTTTCATTTTACAAATATACCTTAATTCTTAATGTTTATACTTTCTTCTTGACACCCTTGTAATGGGGCTCCAACTATTCCCCTTCATACACATTACTCTAGAACTGTGAGAATATATGGAAGATGTATTTCAGCTCCAGGTAATCACCAAAATATTAATTTAATC
Organism: Lepisosteus oculatus; assembly: GCF_040954835.1. NCBI lineage: Eukaryota > Metazoa > Chordata > Actinopteri > Semionotiformes > Lepisosteidae > Lepisosteus > Lepisosteus oculatus. The sequence continues at coordinate 37,977,447 of NC_090696.1, read as the reverse complement.
ACAAAATTAAAGATAATTTTAAAATAAAATAAACATTCATAAAATCCTGGAAACTTTTGCCTTAGCAAAGCCGGTGAGATATACAACCAATGTCATTTTAAGTTATTGGTACACCACCTCAAAAACTGCCTTAAGACTGATTATATCTATATCATATACAATGCACCAATCAATAAAATATATTTAATCAAATAACTATTACATTAAACACAGAGTGAAAAAATTGGTGTTTTGGCATCAGATTTATTAATGTTAAGTCATATTGACTAGGCAGTCAGCAGGGACTTTAAAGGGAGCAGCTGAGAAAGACTCTGACATCATCTTCCTCCACCCCTACCTGACATTGGACTCTGACAAATCAATATGGGGGGCAGATATGAGGGAACCATATTGTTAGAGACAGCCAGGACCAGAGAAGATGCCTAAGAACTATCAAAGGAACTGCACTGAGAACAGAACTGCTGGACAGCATTATTTTGGGGGCATTTATTGGGTAACTGGGAACCAATGGGTTGCTTGTGGTCCGTATGTAATTTGTGTCTTTTAGAGTTTTTTTTAGAATATTCTTTGAGGACAGTGTTGAATGTTGTTAACTAAAGTGAAAAGGGCACTTTTTCCATACTAGTGTCTGTTGCTGATCTGTGCATGCACTGGTTGATCCTGGGAGATGAGAACCTGGCAAGGAAAGGAGGGTCCTAGCACTTTGGTGGTATAGTCATGCCTGAAGCAATAATATTTTTTGTTTGAGGGGACACCAGTCCATGACACATTTGAATGGGTAATACTACTTAGAAAATGAACTTCAATACATGTTACTCTCAGCTGTGTTAGGAGATAGGAGGATCCTGGGATTTATCAAAAATACTTTGGATATATCGGATATATCGGATTTCAGGAAAATACTTCCGGGAAAAAGTATAATGTAATCATCAAAGCAAAAAAGAAATCCGGAATCCAAAAACCATAGTTACAGTAAAAGCTGAAAGAGTTCAGGAAACGAAGCAGGTCATAACACAAATGCCAAATCCGAGAGTCGAAAGTCAGTCAGAAACTAGGAAATCGGTAATACAAAAGACACAAACCAAAAAGCAGGGAGTAGCTCAGAACAGGTAAAACCCAATTCTGAGCAATGAGCGAAATGCAAGGGCTTCCTGAAATAGGACAGTGCCGGGGGTGTGGTGCAGAATGAGTAAACTGAGTAGTTTACGTATTAAGCCAAAGTCTATGCCTTCTTAAAGGGGCTGTGCGTGATACCGGGGTTGTAATAATACAAAGTGCCTTATTCCAATCATAAATATAGTAAGCTATTGTTATGGCTATGTGATGATAGAGCAATTATGTGTAATGCAAAGGTAAACAACAAACCAACTGATGTAGAAGGCAAATACACATTTTAGATTCAGTCCGTTAGATTGCTTTCTGTGCAAAATATAACAATGACCACACTGAAAGAACCAGTGACACAATATCATCCACACAATAAAAGCTACATTTCTTATCACTGATGTTGGCGGGTACACTGCTGTCTTTGGGAAATTAGTTTCTTGATATGGTTTCTTGTTGCTGCGCACATGGTCATTTTAAATTTCTGTTCAAGGTTTGTTGCAGTTGAGTCTCTGATTTCTAGATGACATATTATGTTGAACTTTGTGCCAATATAAAGAGTAATTTCTTTTCTTCTATCTTTGCCGCAATTCATTGTCCACTTTTTGTTTTCAATTTTATAGATTTAGTTTTGAAAATAAAAAAATGTGTTTGCAGTGAAAGTGAAACCCCTTGGCAATGTTTGTTGATTGGATACATGGCTGATGGGTGTGTGGCTGTTGCAGCACTCTGCTGTACAACACACTTGAACATCCAGTAAAATTAAAACATTCACTAGATATGATTTTCTGACAGTGATTTCTATTCTCCAAGTGGACTACAAGTGGAAAAAATTATGTTGGGTTATTTGACTTAGAATAAGATACAACATCCTAGCTTTGTTTTAGTACATCAACCCTTGTCACCCCCCCCAATCACTGTCTTGTAGCATATTGTGAGGACTATGATAGAAAAATGTTACATAGCTCAGACAGGTGGTGTCAGAGAGTAGCATATCTATAGTCCTTATCTCCACTGTCCTGGTATGAGTGCTGTAAATGTGAGCTGACATGATTAACAATTGAAGATTCAAAAATGGGGGGAGGTAAGAGGTTATTAAATGCAAAAAGCTGGTTATTCAAAATCTAAAACAAAGTACATTAAAGCTATAAAAAGGAAGTTACATGTATTCTTTGGTTCTATTAATTATCAGATGAGATTCAGAATTCAATCACACTGAAATCATTTCCCAGAGGATTGTCTTATTTGGAAGAACAAAATCTGCCCTGTAGCAAACTTGAGCCTAATGTCACTGGTCATTGCACCCTTGACACAACATTCATCAAGAAAAAAAAATCTGCTCTGGTCTGTTCTTACAATTCCCATTTAACAAAATCAAATTTACTTTTGTCTTCTTCATCATGTGGGTGTTATATGCACCATACCTTTGGGCTAATGTACTATTATTGCTTAATAATGACAAGAGATTGTTAAACTACATAACATTTACACATTGGTGGAATGCCCAAAGGACAACTTGGCTATGAAATTATCCACAAAAGCCTATGCTAAAGCCTTGAAATAAGGATATTTCATTGGATAAAGCTACTACAGATGCAGCCATCTAGAATATTCATCAAAACCCATGTCTGCAGTGAGGTATTAGTATCAATTATGAATATTATTCAGATTACCAAATTTTTCAATGCTCATAGAAGATCGATATGTGGGATTTATGGTATGTTAGATGTTAGTGAAATGGCAGCTTTGTATAATCTGTTGTAATACTTCTTTAAATACACTTAATGTGGAATATTAATATGGAATAGTGCAACTAAAGGGAACTTTTGTAGCTAAAAATCAAAATAAAGTATTATGTTTCTGATCGTCATTAAGTATATGAATTTATTCATCTAAATATATATTTATATAGCTGGTAGTGGAAGTTGAAAATAAACAATAAGGTACACAACAGTATTCAAACTTCTTCATAAATGTTTTCTCCATCCAGTTCTTTAACTCAGTCAATTGTTGTGGTTATTTTAGGAAAATTTTAATGTGCTCATTTTTACTACATTTTCCATGAACACTTGCAAGGTTGAAACTAAAAACAATAAACAATATTTACCTGAACAAAAACAAGTCACATTTAAATATTTATAAACCACCAAGCTGGGTGGGACCTGCAAAATCTGATGAATCAGATGTTTGGGAAGTTTTTCAAACATTTTTGTTTCCTGTGTTATTTTGGAATCATCTGTTCCTGCTTTCATCTATTAATTTCTTACATTATATTTCTTACATATCCTTTTAAATAGAAAAAATGTGTTTTTCCTCAAAGCAAGGAATTTGCACATTTAAGAAATCAATTACATTATATTAATTAATTTAATTTACAATCATTTATTACCGTTGTCAGCAATTTCTCTTATATCATCTGTTACTCTCAAATCCGATACTTACAAATTCATTTTCATTCATTCTTCCTCCAACTTCCTTGCCCCTCAGTATGAGTGTGTGTGTGCTGCACCCCTAATCAAGATACAGATGCAGCCATTCAAAATGCGCTGGCGATACCGCATTATTATTTTCCGGTGCGCTGTACGCAGTCTTCCGCGAGTTACCGGTAAATACCGCTAGTTACCGTAAATTCTCCTATAATACCGCAAGCAAAATAATAGTATCCGGAATTTCCGCAAGGTGGAGCTAATTAAGCTCAACCTCTCATGTTTGGGCTGTGGCCATCAAAGTCTTTAACGAAGATATTACTAATAGTATTAATAATGAATGACCTTGGACAAGCTGTAAGTGTAAACTCAAAGTATTGCCCTGGTCCAGATTCTTTTTTTCATTGACCGTCTTTGTAAAAGTAACACCACAGCATTTCTCAATCACGCATTTGTTTCCAATCATGCAAAGTACAGTAATTTTTGAGAATCGATTCACCATGCCTTTCACATGCTCATAAAAGAGATTGATTTAGGAACATAAAGATATTACCGTATGCAAACTGTACTGTATACAGTATGTATATGTATATTTAATGTCTTAACTGTGCCCGTTTAAGTATTGAATATTCATATCTAATTTTACCACTGAAGGGAAATCTTAGTACCTGAACATAAAAAGAATAGGAACATACTGTAATGCGTGTGAAGGCCATAAACGATATTAATTTTGGAACTTAAACATACAGTATATGGCTGGTCTCGGTACTTTAAAGAAAACATACACACCAGTATTCCATTTCTCCCTAAACATTTTAAGCATTGAAGTCTTTAACTAACGTGATACCGGAGTCAACAAGCATACTTTTAGAATTTGATTAAAAGGGAATATAATATGGAATCGTGTATCTAAAGAAATTAATAACGATATAATTATATTCATGTTGAAAGAAAACTGCAATGGACATAAAAACTCCCTTGCTTTTAACAGAGCGTTCCATAATTTCTAAAATTCATAAAAAAATAAATATGTTTCTGTGTGGGTTTGCATGGAAATTAATATAATGAAACATAACCTAAATCAATACAGCTGCTGGATAGTGTTTTTTTTTCATTATGAAAATGCTAAGACTGAACCTGTTTAGTAATCTGTACACCCAACCACATCACTGGTACAACACACATGTATGACAATATTAGGCTATTAAAAGTAAAATCACAATTTTAATTTCCATTGTATCAACAGGTGCAACAAATACAAATTCTGAAACACATTTGAAATCTTTTAAACCAGGCGTTTAAAAAGCGTGCCCAGTGGGTTCAATCTTTAGATTACTGGGGGTTTAAAGATTCAATGAGCACCAGGGCGCTGTTTCATTACTCTTATTTTTGGTTTCACTAAGCATAATTAAATTGTATTCAGTTAAGTAAATATAGCTGCATATCCTCTATTTTAAACCTGCTCCAAGCAGGTTTGTTTAAACTGAACCCAACTTGATGGTTAAGAGCTCAACTCACAGAGCAATCAGCTCCCTGCAAAAAATGACATCACCTTTCTTCAGAGAAGCAACTGTCAGAGAGCTTTGCAGAGAGAATGGAAGTTTAAGGATTGCTAAAACCATTCACAGTTTGCTGAACATTTTTATTTCAAAGATACCGTTTCAGCAGGCAGGGTGCACTTTACATTCATTTTACATTCATAATCTCTTAAGCCCATAGCTGTCACTAGCTGGTTCCAAAAATCAGCTGCAATCGATTCACAGCTGCCTAGCACACAAAAGAATTGCAAGCTATTGCATCACCATGTATTGGGGCCATATCAGATATGAAACTGAAAAGAATGTATTATAGCAATTCCTCCTAGCTTTCCCTAGCAGAGCTGGTGGTGTAGGAAGAGAAACGGGATATGGGAAACTCAATGCAGCCCCAAACCCCCCAGTCAGACTGAGAAAGCAAATTGCAGGCATTATTTTTCAGTAAGTATCCAGAGAGTGATATTAATGGTAAAGAAAAAGGGGCTGCTACAGGAGAAAAAAGAACCAAAATATATAAATGTATCAGTATGTTTTATATTAGTTTTTAATTATAAAAATGAAATGATAAATAAAATACAAAATAGTATTTTAAAGCAAATACATTAATTAAAACCTCAGTTGTATTTTCTGTTTAAGGCTGTCTTTAAAATATGTTATTCTCTCTGAGTATCCTGGAGATAGTTGGTCTGGTGGTCAAGTGGTCAATTTCAGAAATTCATATATAGTTTTTCACACAAACACACTAATCTGCCTTTCAATCATCTTGCCCTGTCCTCCTGTAGGAATGGGCCCAGGAAACTGGCCAGGGTTCATTTGAATGTGAAAAAAGCAAACTGGTGGAGAAAGACATTGCCCTGCTTTTTTATCTATTAGCTAATAAAAAGGTCAATGTTGTACACATATTATTTATTATATTTTATTCAGGAATGTAAGAAGAAGCCTCTGGAACTTTGGAAGTTAGTGAGTTAATTAACCGCTACAGGCTTTTTCACCTATATTCATGCCCTTTGTTACCATATTAGAAAATGAGGAAAACAGAATTTCAGTGTTATCGCATATCTCATACTTTTTCAGTTTGGTAAAATAAACCATTAAAATGAGAAATTCTCTGTGTGTCAACTGGGCATCTCTCATCTATTGGCACTACTCTGGTTGTGCTTTCTTTCAAACCACTGATGTGAATTTTTTCACATAACACAAATAAACAGGAGCTCACTTGTGCACAATCTAGACAAGTCTATACAATTTAGACAAGTCTAGCTGCTAAATTCTGAACATATTCAGATGCAGCCACCCAGAATGTATGAGGTGTTAAGCGGCATGCCCCAGTTAGTGCCACTTCATAATGAGCACCTCCACATCTCGCCATTTTTATTTTTTCAAATAATCAGATCCAGTGAATCCTTAAAGTACCTCAGCTGCATGTGGCTGTCACACAGATTGTTACAGTATTAATTGTTTATTAAACCATTATTGCTTTCCTATGTTTATTATTTACATTGCTGGGACAGGATGTTGTTACCACATTGCCACTATAACACTAAATGACATACTGTACAGTATGTCACAATACCTTATAACACTAATATCATCACAATCCCCAGTTGATAGAATTATCGTTTTTTTATTACATAATGAATACAGTTATTATTAAATAAAATATAAATAGTACTTTGGATTTTGTTTAAAGCACTGAGGCCTAGGATCCTCTGTGTAAGAATTCTTGCAGGGGTCTGGATTACAGCAGACCTTGTGAAATGCTAGCTAAAAGCCAACGTGGACGCTTCACTTGATCACCGAAGTATACATTTGGACTCTTGTCGACAGTCTGAATAAGTTTTTATTCAGCAGTAGCACTACGCCAGAAGCAAACCAAGTTTCTTCTCCCAAAAGAGTCCAAAAGAGTAACTTGCTCAGACCTGCAGTCACCCTCTGTGCATTGAGACTCTCTACTAGTCAGCCGGACTACTAGTAGATCTCTGGTAGAGCAGACTGATTTTTCCGTCCTCCGTTCTTCTGACTCGGAGCTGCACCAGGATTGGTTGGGCATCGAGTCAGAACCAGGCCTGAGGACGCTGATTAGACGCCGCTGCGACAGAGCCTGCTAGCTGGTCTTTTGTGTCCGTGCCCTGGGAAATACAAATCCATATCTAGATAAGTAACCCAATATTCTACATTGCTGATCAAGAATTCAATTGTTATCTCAATATAGGAATATCAATTCAATTGATATCACCTCAATTCGTATGCACAATATTATGTATTAATAAACGTATTCCATGTATTTGATTCCATGTGTGTGCGTTGCTGGTTGTTCTGGCGATTGATTGTCTAATAGTCATAAAAGAATCATCTTGGGATTTAGGAAATTGTGCCAGTAAATTAAAAAAACTCCTACAAATATAATACAATACCATTAATTATTCTGTGACCTCATATTTCTAGTATTAAATAAATTATTTAAAAAAAATAGGTAAAGAATTTGACGGTAAAGTCTGTTGCTTGCTATACACCACAATCTATAAAATTGGTGGAAAACAGCTCTAGCTCAGTGGATAATTGAGTTACAAATCCACTAGTGATACCAAGATAAATAGAAATAAAACAGTATATACATTAACATATCATCTTTATTCTTTATTAACAACAGGAAATGAAAAGGCCTTTGTTCAGCTAAAATGATGTGTTACACCCACATACATACTCTCCATATAATAGAGTTTTTGATAATTGAGGCCTTATTATACCACTTGCAATTACATTTAAAACGATTAATCTGTGAAGCTTCTGGCACCATTCAATATGACTATCTCCAAGTGATATACTCACAGTAGACATGAGTGATTTCTCAGAGTGTCAGTGGTAGGGCATTCATTAATGGACAATTTTGCCATCCTGTTCTATAGATCCTCTTCTCTAATTTTGGTTTGCTCTATGCAAACTGCAAAACATGTCATAGAACAGCACATGGTGCTTGCACATACCAATGGGAGATCACAGAAGATAATATGGGATGTCATTGAATATGGGATAATGTCAAAAGGAAAATATAAAATAGTAAACATGCAGTGCCTTGCAAAAGTATTTAGACCCTTCCTATTTTGTCCCATTTTCTAACTTCATATGATCAAACTGAAGACTTCTAGGAGTAAGACCAGTAAACTTAAGTTAAAACAAGAGAAAAAAACTGTAATGAGTTACTGTAATCTAGACAGTCAAGAAACATCTTTGGCAGCAGTTACAGATGGAGACACAAAGAACATGCATTACTTCTTAGTTTAAACTGAAGATGTCTAGAAGTTGGGGGTGCCGTAGTGCAGTATGTTATGTGATTCACTGGCCAAGATGAACGATAGATACTTGTGGTTCTTTAGATTTTAGTGAAACTAACTTAATTTGACCCTTTTCCCAATTGTTTATCATCTAGAAATCAAAGTATAATGCCTCTGAATGTCTCTGAACATAATAAACTATATTAATATAGGAATATAAATATATTTTACACACTGTACATAGTCAAAGTCTTTAACTGAGTCACTTATTTTGAGTAAGTTTTGGGGTGCTTGTTCTAACTATATAAAGTTTATATCTACATTATAGCATTAAAACATTTTAATATACAGTATATACACTTTATAAAAAGCTATAATGTTTTAAACTTTTCTTTGAATACTTGATATCGTTTTTGTTTTAAAAATATTTGTAATACTCTTTTTTTTTTAAATTGACCTAATAGAGAATATTAATATGGAATCATGTAACTAAAGAAATTTTTGTAGCTGAAAATACATGTCATTAACCATCTCAATTTACGGATCCAAATATAACATATTTATATACAGTAGTTGGCAGTGGAACTGTATTACAGTTTCTTGTAAACATCTGCATCAATTTCATTAACTCATTCACTTGCGATTATTTTGGATACATTTTGACATGTTTGTTTTAACTATGTTTTGCTATCAGTGCTGTTGCAATGGACAATGAAACATTCATAGTTTGTAATGAAGAGAACAACTGGTACATATACATATTAGTAACTGGTACATAAGTAACAATTGGTTATAGTACAAGAGCCACAGATATGCTGCGATCCTGAAACTTGAGGTTAAATGCTGTTGAGAGATGATGAATCAAAAAAACAGACTGATTTATTATAAAACCACTATCATCGACACAGCACATACAGTACATATTTTTTCAATGTGAAAATGCTAAGATTAAACCTGTGAGTAATATTACACTCAACTAACAACACACGACACACGTGACTCGCAATATTAGATGATTAACAGTAGGATTGCATATTATATTCACTATTGTATTAACCGTTACAACAGATGCAAATTTGAGTTTTGGTTTCACAAGGTGAGATCTTATTGTATATACCGTAGTTGGAAATTAGCTGGGTGAAATTGGCCTCTCTAGAAAAAGTGCAAACAATGAACACCCCCCACATTTGTTCATATACTGTTTGTGCTGGTGTGTGCCAATATAGTAACATTTTGTTCCCAAGGTATAGCGCCTTGATTTTCAGCTAATTGGAAGTCAGCGGTTGCATCATGTCTGCCGAGACTTTTAGGATTTTGTTGGTTGTCTGGTAGTGGTATATGTTTTATATGTTTTTAAGGATGTTATGGTGGTAATGTTGGAGAGCTGGGAAAATATTAGTTTTTTTTATATAAGTTAATTTCAGTGAAGCCACTTAGTTGTGTGGAAGAATTTGTTTGGCATTGGATTTTTTTCGGGAAAGAGAGTTAATGAACAATTTTCCTTTCATAACTTACAAGCCTTCCAGACTCAGATGAAAAGCAACCCTATAACAGACTGCTGTCCTATGCCCTGATGCCATTCAGAACTAATAATACTGCTCAACCATTGAACATATAGCTTCTTCAAAATTGCTGTTGGTCTCATAGTGGCATCCCTAACCAGCTTCCTCCTTGCTTGGTGATTTTGGGTATTACAATTCATCTTCAATTTCTTGATGATTAAGCAGTGCTCACAGGGATATTTAGACTTCAGTATTTTGTACCTTTTTCCTGATCTGTACTCTACAATGATTTTATTGTTGACTTGCTTTGAATGTTCTATAGTCTTCTTTTTGGTTGAGTCTTTGAAATTCAGTGCTTGACAAAGGAACTTCACAGAGACAGAAGTGTTTGCTCTTTGTATTTCAGGTCTGGAGTATTTTTCCCTTTTTTCCTTTGTATATACTGACTAGGTTGTTATATAGGAAATATTAATTGCTGCTTCAAAATGTAATGACTGAGATGTGAAAACTGCAAGGGTCTGAATACTACTGACAAACTGGAAAGCAGAAAATATCTTCAACAGAACAGGTGACATTTTTATTAGCCTTTAGTTGTCTTATTAGTGAGTTAATGTCTCTAAAATAAAACTTCATAAGAATTCAATTTTCAAAATTAATTTATAACAGTGTGTGTGGTTTAGATAACCTCACCTCAAAATCCTTCCTTTATAAGACTGGTCAAAAGAACTACAGTATGTAGGAGAGGATTGCAGACAAAAAAAATGCATTTTAGTAAATATTTTAATTAAAAAAACAAAGGTTAGTGGACAAGCAGAACATAAGAGAGGAATATTAAATACAATTTGTGTTTATCTCAATAATTCATGATAGTCTCACCAGGTCTATGCTTCCACACAACCAAACACAATATTGATCTCATACCTGAACACATCTGAGAGTAGTTAATGATAAATCCCAAATTCTAGTGCTTTCCTTTCTCAAGGTGAAACTCCTAAGTGTATAAGGTCCCTAATTTGTCATTTTGTCATGTTGAGCCACATAGAGTAAAAGCCAAAGAAATATGTTTTGGACACAATTTCTACAAAACTGTGTTGTTTTCAGATTTTGTTTTTTTCTCCATGTTGATTCCCTTTACATTGCCTTATACTTTAAATCACAATAAGCAGGTTTTTCATAGATGTTGTAATATTGTCAATTTAGAATCAATTACAGTAGATACACAGAATTCATACTTACATTGAATATAACTTTAACCTTAACCTAACCTTATCATAATTAAATATCTGTGAATTCTTTAGTAACATGCTGAAATACTTCACTTCACTTCACTCGGTAGGGCCAAGTAACCCACGTGGGACTCTGATGCCCATGGAACTTTCAGCCAATCAATGAGCTGAAGTTCCTGCAGGTAAAAACAGGCAACACAGAGATTCAGTAGATTCAGTGGAGAATTCTGTGGACTGTTCAAAAGGGAATTCAAAGGAGAATTTCAGGGCAGGACGGCCCAGGAGCAGAAGGCTCCCAAGGGCAGGACATTCTCACAGTGCGCCTCCTGACCATCCGGACAACCACGAACGGCCAGTGTGTCCGAGTGCCAGAACTTTCCTTTGTTCTAAGAGTCTAGAGTGGAGGTTGCCAGAGAGTAACCAGCAGCAGGCCTCGTTAACAGGTTGGAACTGTGGACAGCTGAATCACTATTCAGAACTAGCTCTTCATCAGGAACGAACCGGTCCTCTTCCTGACTTGCTGGGACCCACAGTCATCTTTTCTCCTGTGCATAAACTTTGCTAGTTAAAGCCAACAGTAACTAGCCGGTCAGTGAGCATCAGCATCGCACCGTTGCAAGCCGTACAGCACAGCCTGGCACGCAGCCAGAGAGCACGGATTGGACAGCAACAGCCTGCAACTGTTTCTTTGAGTCCGCAGGAGATCTGAATCCCCAGAGATAGGATGAGTATTCAACTTAAATGCATTACAGCTCGAGAATTCAATTGTTATCCCAACCAGTTGATATCAATTTAATTCCTAAGAGTTATGTGCTTGTTTTGAGTATCTAATGTAGAAGTTATAACCAAGTTCATTTATGAAACGATCTTAATAAATGATATACTGAACGTATGTCCTCTTGATATATGTAACTCTTTGTAACTGACTGAATATATACCTTTTGTATTCTGATAACCCTCTCGATAAGATCTGTTAGGTTTATATGCATATTCTATGTATTAATAAATGTATCCTCGTGTATTAGTACCTGTGTGTGTGCGTTTTTGAGTTATGTCGCATGGTTGGATTCTAAGTCCATCAAAAGAATCAATTTTGTGATTTACTGCTACAATTAATAATTGCCCCAGTAAATGCCCAAACCCTACAGAACTGGTGCCTTCAGAGAGCACACTACATTACATTTTGGCTATGGCAACATTACACAGTATGTAACATTTGCACATGCCTCTTATATTTTTTGTTGCATTCATCCTGCCTCCACCCCATCTCCACCTTTGCAGCTACCCCTTGGTTAACTTTTCTCGCTGAATAGAGGGTAAAGCCACATTATCCAATGGCCAAGAGGCTACCTCTTAAACAAGTGGACTAAGCCAAAATTTACGATAATTAAGTACACAGTAAACACTTACAAAGCATCTGAATTAATTTATAGCTCAAGTATTAGAATCAGAAGTGTATTTAACTTCCATAGAAATTGTATAGTCTATATTGATTTTTAATTGCCAGTATGCCTATGACATTGTACAAAGAAACTGTGCATGCAATTGTACGTAATATACAGTATATCTGCATTTGCCTGATCTAATGTGCTTCACATTCCAACTTTACTAGAATACTCTTTATTACTGTCTTTTCACTTACTAAATTATATGTGGCTGATTTATAATTATTTAATAGATCATGTTAAATTTAAATATCATCAGATAACTTTGTGTTTGTTATCCTAGCAATGGTGAGGCATGGTAAAATTATTGTATGCTGTTCAAAACAATTTTTTTTTCAGTGGTGTGTCTCAATCCTAGTCATGGATTTTCTGGCACTAGCATTCTCCCATCTGAGCTACAATGCATCTCTTGCAGCAGACATTTCCTGTGACTAGTCTTTGCTTGTTTCAGTTTCACCATTCTCTCTGGTGAATGTTTCTGTTTGCCATCTTTAGTTTTGACCCTTGCTTGTTCTACACTTCACCTCTTGTGTTATTCTTTCAGATTTTAACCTCCCCTGATTTTTAATGACGCTTCTGCCTAGCATAGTTTTTAGTGTTTCAAGGTCTCTGAACCAAGCCTATCTCCGTCAAGTGTCAACTATGGCACTTAGCCATGAAAAATGGTGCTAGGACCCTTCTTTCCTTGCTGCAGGTTCCTAACCAACATGCAGAGCCCATGACATGGGTACATGGAATTCCAGATGAGCACAAGTACCCTATCGACCCTGGTTAACAAAACAAATGTCCCAAAAGAATGTAGTCAAGCAGTTCTGTCTTCTGTGTAGTTCCTTTAGTGGTTCTTAGTCATCTTCTTTGGTCCTGGGCATCCTGAACCAGGTGTCCCTGATGTCCCCCTCTACCCTCTTTGTCTCTGAGTCCCTGTTTTCCTCCTCTGCTCTCAATTACTGGTGTTTGAGTCATGTACAGGAGGGTAGTAGGTAAAAAAGTATAATCCATTCTGAAAGAGGATATCTTTTCAACAGTTCAAGATTGCTCTGGTACTGAAGAAGGAGGAGGACAGGAAGTTTCTTTAAGCTTCGAAACAAAGTGAACCTGTGATATTGAGGGAGAAATGGGGTGATATAGAGGCGGAAGATATAGTCCTTTATCAGAGTGAAAGACTTCAGGTGAAGAGATAGAAGAGGGGGGTGTGGGACAGATTAATCAAGGGAATGTAAACTGCTGAGTAGGAAAAGAGAAGATAAATCCAGGAGTTGTAGTGTTGTGAAATTTGGTCTTTTTTTGGACCATCTTAACACTGGTGAAAATTCTCATTTAGGAGAAAGTGGTGCTAAGACTAGTGTAACTGAGGATAACACAGTGAGTGAAGGTGATGGTGATGGCACTGATTCTTCCTTGAATGAATTGACTGCTAGTCAGTACATGAGAGGGAGATACAGTACAGAGTATCTGTGTGTATCAGGGCAAAGTCAAAGACAGGCAGGGTATCAGTGTAGTTTACTTGTATTAGAGTACAATTAGAGAGGGTATTAGAGTGTTAAAGTTTGAATATGGTATGTTAAAGGTGCAAGCTTCTTTTAAAAACAATGAAAATGTTTGAAGTTCTCAAGCTTTCTTTTTCCTTTTTCAAGTTATTTGTTCTTGGTTAGTGTGTGTCAGTGGTTCTTTCTATACCTTATTAATGTGCAATCTAAATTAGGATCACTTAATGTGAATGGGGGTAGGGATATAGTTGAGAGCGCAACTCTTTTTGATGATCTTATACAGAAAAGATTAAGCATCAACTGTTTGCAAGAGACTCATGAGGATACTACAAATCAGACTAGGTTACTGAGTGGGAAGGCACTTCATCAGCCATGACTCTAAATTAAGTGTAGGTGGAGCAGTTTTATGTTCTAAGGATTTTTATTCCAGATTCCTTTAAACTGTTGGAGGGGATTACAGGGTGGTTATTAAAATGTCAAGTGTGGTTAGGGTGTAAGTATTTTACAAACTCTGTGTTTATGCTCCAAATTATGGAAGAGCCATTTTTTTTTTCATTCTTGCTGAGGATGTTGTAATCTTACCTGGAGATTTTAATTGCTCTAAAAATTAATGTTAGAATTAGTTCAGAACCATACCCATAGCTCAACCAGGAAAGTACTGTAGTTCCTGTTTTATCTGCATGTGATATTGTAAAGTTTGATGGCCTATCAACCTACAGTACCACATAGACAGTACTCTCAGGATGAAATTCCTTCTTTAGCCAGTTTGGATACATTCTACTTACATAAATTAAATTTTGTGAATTGCTGTTCTATTTACTTAGGTGACCACATCATGAAAATTCTTACTTAGCAATTAGAGAAAGTGGTGCTAAAGGTTTCACCTATATATGGGCATTATAATACTAGATTCTTGAAGAATATACATTTTTTAATTGTTTTAAATTTATAGGGGGAAATTATTAAGCAAAAACATTTTTTGCTTCATTGACGGTGAGTTGGAATATGTCTAAAGTGCAAATAAGATGGTCAACAACACACTGAACATCTTACTCTGAATATAGCTATAGTGATGAGGCAGACAGAAGAGGACATTAGTGAACTCCATAGAGCTCCATAGGCCAGGTTTGTCAATAGATTAAGAACATGAAATATAAGAGGAGGAAATTGGTGGTCTTGTCAGATGCAAGAATAAAGGGCCACTGGTGCAATCAGGATTTCAAACTCTCTCAGGAGGATGCACCTACTCAGTTCTTCTTTGGATTATACAAGAAGTCAGCTCAAAGAAAAGCAATCCACTGCCTGAAGACCCAGACTGGCAGGATCTGAGGGAGCCTGGGGCCATCCGCAGGCACACTGAAGCTTTCTATATTGACCTATGTACAGCAGAGGCTGAAGATGGAACACAGGAGGCATAACAGTTTCTCCAGGGCCTTTTCAGGTGCAGTAGGAGCAGAAAAATCATCTTGAGGAATAGTTGAGCTTGGGGAGTTTACCGCTGCTTTGGAGGGTGTAAACAGTAGGAAGGCTCTGGGAATTAAAAGACTGCCAGTGGAATTGTATAAAACATTTCGATACCTTTTAGAGAGAAAACCTGTTTTTGAAGTCTTTGAAGAGAACATAAGAAATAATTAACTGTCTTTCAGCTGTCTGCGCTCAGTGATGTCTAAAAAGAATTTGTGTAATGTAAGGATTACTGGCATCCTGAAAGTCTCCTTTGTTCAGGCTATAAGATACTTCCAAGGTGTTAACTAAACAGGACAGTAGAGGGTTCTATTGTTCATCCAAGTCAGGTATATTGTGTCTATAAATCTATTTTATATGATATATTTTTTTAATATGTGATCATATTGCTGTCTCTAACATGTTTTTTGGATTTAAAGCAGCCATATCACCCTGCAACTCACAACTGGCAACCCACTGAAGCTAAGCAAGTGTGAGCCTGGTCAGTACCTGGATGGGAGACCTCCTGGGAAAAACTAAGGTTGCTGCTGGAAGAGGTCTTAGTGGGGCCAGCAGAGGGCACTCACCCTGCGGTCCATGTGGGTCCTAATACCCCAGTATAGTGACGGGGACACTATACTGTAAACAGGTGCCATCCTTCGGATGAGACGTAAAACCGAGGTCCTGACTCTCTGTGGTCATTAAAAAATCCCAGGGCGTTTTTCGAAAAGAGTAGGGGTGTAACCCCGGCGTCCTGGCCAAATTTCCCATTGGCCCTTACCAATCATGGCCTCCTAATAATCCCCAACTAGGAATTGGCTTCATTACTCTCTGCTCTCCTCCCCACTGATAGCTGATGTGTGGTGAGCGTTCTGGCGCACTATGGCTGCCGTCGCATCATCCAGGTGGATACTGCACATTGGTGGTGGTGGAGGGGAGTCCCCATTACCTGTAAAGCGCTTTGAGTGGAGTGTCCAAAAAAGTGCTATATAAGTGTAAGCAATTATTATTATTATTTATTTCTCTTGATCAGAAGAAAGCTTTTGATTGAGTAGATTCACAAGAATGAAGATGTTTCTTACCTGGGGATTTTCCTAGAACAGACAGTGTAGAAATGGAGAAGTGGGATGGTGTGATTGACAGGGTAAAGAGTATTTATGAGCTTTTATCAAAGGTTTACAGTGTCAGGATTCTAATAATCAATGATTTAGTTTAATCAATGTTGTGTCACAGACTGATGTGTTTGGATCTGTGATAAAAGTTTTGAAACTGCTGATAATGTTCTTGGATGGATTGCATTGGTCTACAGTTGAGTGTGCTTTTGTTGCCAATTGAGAAAGTAGGGCAGGGCCTAAATAACATTAGCAATAGGGTCGCTGATTTGTGATTATTTTTCCACCCAATTGGGAAGACCGAATACTGTTTTACCTCTACAGCACATATTATTCTTATCGTATCCCCTACCCCTCCAATCAACTAACCCTAGACTTGTACTATCCCTTACCCAGGCAATCCATCTCCCTAACACTCAATGCCCCATCCAGAAAAGTGGCTGGAGCCCATGTAGCTTGGAACTGTCACGATTGTAGTCCCTCCTCCTTAAGGGTGCTCCGGCTCTTCCTGGTTTGCCTCATTCCCCGCACCTGTCCCCTGTTCCCAGTCCACCTTAAAAGCCAGCCGCTGATGTTAATCCGGGCTCTGCATCTGATCTCCGCATCATGTGAGCCCGGGTCCTGGTTGCGTCTGGCTCGGTTATGCTTTAAGCTTCCTGTTCCCGTTCCCCCCGCCAGTCCCCACCCGGCACCTGTTTTTTGAAAACCTTCAGATTTACCATACAGCTGCGTACTAAGGGGAGAACTTAATAATACATTATTATTATTATTATTATTATTATTATTATTATTCCTTTGATTGATTCATGTTTGAGTAGAACTGAATGTCCCAGACAATGTAATGTTGGTTTTTAATTTAAAAACCACTTCTATGCTGAAACAAATGAGTACAGCAGCAGTGGTTTTAAATTTGAATATGTATCATATTGCAGTACAGCAGCTTTTATTTTCACTGATAAATGATATAGACTCATACAGAGATCATTCAAATGAATAAGCAAACACATGGCTATTTTGGTTTTACACTATATTGGTTTTACATTTGTGTCTGCAATACTACAAAGGTAAGTCTTATGCACTTTCAGGGGCTACATTTGCTCCACTTCATCTGAGGGATTTTTTTTTAGCATACATATATTTATATTTATATAAATATTTGCCTATAAAATATATTGTTTGCATACCCAGTTCCTCAATATCCCTGCTTTATCCCAAGAACCACAAGTGTAGAGTCCTATTCTATAAAAACAAATACAACAAATCTATTCAATTGACACCCATGTGTGTCAAAACATGTTTAATTCATACACTCCATTTAAATATATATTTATTTAATTACAACTCTTCACTTCCAGGATATCAGAATATTCATTATCACATACTAACAATATTATTTCCACTATATTCAGGAACATTCTAGTGTGATCCTGTGTCCACTTAGTGCGCTACTAAGTTGTTAAAACAATAATAATAATAATAATAATAATAATAATAATAATAATAATAATAATTCCTTACACTTATATAGTGCTTTTCTGGATATTCCACAAATCATTTTTCTTGGTAATGGGGACTCCCCTCCACCACCACCAATGTGCAGCACCCACCTGGATGATGTGATGGCAGCCATAGTGTACCAGTTCACCACACTTCAGGTTTCAGTAGGAAGGAGAACAGAGTGATGAAGCCAATCCATAAATAGGGATTATAAGGGATCATGATTTGTAAAGGCCAATGGGAAATTTAGTCAGGATGCCAGGGTAACACTCCTACTCTTTTCAGGAAACACTCTGGGATTTTTAATGACTGAAAACTGGTTGGAACACAGCCAAAACTTATGTATCTGTTGGAAAACTATTCAGCAAATTAAATCCAAACATGTTAAGCACCGTACTGGAGAATTATAAAATATAGAAAATATGTTGTGTCATTAACCAATATGGTAACCTGAACTGTTAAATGTAGTTCAGGTATTTAACTTAAAATTAGAGACATGACTGACTAGCTGACTACCTGACCTACTTTTTACCTTAAACTTCAACCAGTTTCATTTGAAAAAATATTTTGTTAGATGAATTCAAGCTTGACAGATGACATCCAAGAAACATGGGAATTCAATGTTTACAAAACAGTGTTCTTTTTAAAAGTAAACCATCTAACCTACTTTAGATTATTAAATTCAAAATTATGTTTCTGGGTAAAGCAAATTGTAAACCATGCTCTCTAAGATTTGTTTGGTTTGCATAACAATGGTACTGACTTGGAAGTGAAGTTTTTGCATCAGTTAATGTGGTAGACGTGTTTGCTTATATAGATTGGTTTCTGATGTTGTAATACTGCTTTTCATTTGTGCCATGACATCCAATTCCGCAAAGCCGCTAATGTTGCAGGAATAACTATTTATTAGTAATAACAGTTACTTGTAATTATTGACAATTATAACAAAAATAACCAATTCCACTTTTACCATAAAATAATTGTTAAAAAGGAGAATATATACATAATGTTTACTGTACCTTGAGGGAACAAGGATGATCCTAACCTAATTATACACTTAGTCAGGTCACATAAGTTGAGTTACAAATCTTTTTGGATTTCATACATTTGTGTGCAGAGAGGTGAGGTTTAACACAAATGTCAGCTGTGTATGGTAGCTGCAGATGGCATTGAAATTCTGACTAAAGTGCTTGAGTCTAATGGAATATCATATCTCACAGCTGCCTGTCTAGAAATAACCAAACACCAACAGTGATCTTTTACAGAACACGCTGGTCACTAAATGATGGCTCATGCAGCTTGCTGCTAAATATTTTCCCTTGCCACAAAGATTGTCAACACTGTCAATCAATGCAAACATGATTCTCACTATGCATGGCATGGAAAACACTGCAATGTCTGAACAAGTGCTTTTTTTGCCTATTGTCATAAACATGAATTTTGATTTTAGTCTGGCTATGAGAGAAAGGTGGTGATCTGACTGAAAAAATATATATATATGAAAAATAAAGTTATACGCAAAGGAGTTTGTCTTTCTGCTTAACCTGTGCAAAGTAATCAAAATGGTATACATTAAAGGTCATAAAAATTAATACAATACAGCAAAAAGTGTCAACTAGCATTTAATATTAATAATTTACTGATTAACCTTTTAATATTCAAGTATATACTATAATTGTAACTGTATATATGTCCCATATACACAGCTTTTATGTTGTGGAGCATAGAGTATGCTGACATTTAAATACTTTTGTCCTTGATTTTATGTGAATATTGTGAATAAACTGGTTTTGCTTTTTTTCCCTATGTTATACACTCTCCTTCAAGAGTGGCTCTCTCAAATGCCTCCTCACCGGGGCAACTAGGATATGAGGCACGATGTCTTGTAAATGCACATTAAGTTTCTCAAGCTCAGAGTTCCACACTCCTGACACTTAACCCCTAGTGTCATTACATATCTAGCTCACACAAATTCTCAGTCCTCTCATGCCCTCCTCAAGATCATCTTCCTTGAGGTTCTATTGCATCAGTAAATTTTTCTCACAGTTAGCTGGGCTCAGCAAACCTCCCCTCTGATTCTCTGAAATAGGCTAGTCCCTTTCAGGGAGTATCAGCGGAAGACTCTTGAGTTGCTCATTCCAGTTTTGCTGGACCCACTCTACCACCTTCATTAACTTACCAGCAGGCTGACACAGCAATGACAGAGGCCGCTACTTTTTAGGAGTCTTCCCTGCACCTCAATGACTTTCATTCTGCCACAGAGCTTTCCTGCTCCTAGAGAATACACTGGACCTGGAGTCCAGTCATAAACTCTCTCTAGATTTAATCTTTCATGGATCCTCCTACTCAATGCTGTACCTACCAATCGAAAACTGGCTCTTTCACTCTTTGCCAGTCAGCCCTCTGACTTCCAGGTCTGTTTCCAGCCACTGCCATCTCCACCTATGTCAGCAGATTAGGCCTACACTCTCAAAACTGAGGTTCCCAGTGCCTCAGTCTCTCACCCCAGGCTTACATTTACAGCTGCCACACACCTCTCTCTTGTACCCAGCCACTACTGCCTTTACACATTGGCACTTCAGACCTTACTGTCTTCAATGCATGCCTTTCACACTAGACACTGAAAGAGCTGTAACACATTCTAATACACTCTCTTGGGCATCACTACCCCTTGGAGTGAGACAAAGTCCTTTTTATTACCCTACACCTTGCATTTGCAGAGTGATGACCACTCTATAACACTCTGCACTCTGATCTTCATACACTAACTTATGATTATTAAAACATAAAAATACTCACTCAGCAGCAGATATACTGTATCAGAAAACCTGGTTCTTTCTAACTCTCATAATAGGCTGTCTCTTTAAATTCTCTAGAACCACTCCCCTTCTGGGAGTATTGTTCTTATGTAAACACCTCTCTCAGACGGCGCTACTCTCTCAGCTCTCAGAACAGACTGTATCTTTAAATAAATAGATCTCCTAAATCTTCAATTCCCTCCAGAATTGTTGCTTTAACTCAGCCACTACAATCCTTCGGATGAGATGTAAAACCGAGGTCCTGACTCTCTGTGGTCATTAAAAATCCCAGGGTGTTTCTCAAAAAGAGTAGGGGTGTAACCCCGGTGTCCTGGCCAAATTTCCCATTGGCCCTTACCAATCATGGCCTCCTAATAATCCCCATCTATGAATTGGTTTCATTACTCTGCTTTCCTCCCCACTGATAGCTGGTGTGTGGTGAGCGTTCTGGTGCACTATGGCTGCCGTCGCATCATCCAGGTGGATGCTGCACATTGGGGGTGGTGGAGGGAAGTCCCCATTACCTGAAAAGCGCTTTGAGTGGAGTGTCCAGAAAAGCGCTATATTAGTGTAAGCAATTATTATTATTATTATTATTATTATTATTATTACAAGAGTATCTTAGACATAACAAAACAAACATTTGCTTCTCTCCCAATCTCCTTCAAGATTGTTGCTCTTAAAATTGTTTCCCCTCTCAGAGCATTTACAGATAATGATACACCCTACACATGGCATAAACACCACAGACTGACTCTCTTTTGCAACTTCAGCCTGGCCACTTTCACTGTACACACATGCCAACCTCTTATTCACTGTGCTTGGCCTGTTCTTCTGCCTTTCCTGCATACATGGTCAATTACGTCTTATATTCTATCGGAATATGTAACTTCTTAAATACACACAAACTAACATTTTGCCCCTACCATGATCTGAGCCAGTCCCAGACGGAATCCATAGCTATTTCTCTCTTGATGGGAAATGCTCTGACAGCACTTATAAGAATGCCCACAGGTGCTGCTCATTAGATTATGTGACCACAGTTGTGGTCATTTAGGCGCACAGCCCTTTCTAATGAGAGTCTCTGCCTCTCTGCATTCTACACCTTGTATTATTTTACAGTATGTCATGAGAAATGTTTTCTATTACCCAGCTCTTTACCAAAATGATGTTCATTTATAGAAGTGGGAAAACATATTGTTTGTGTGAGTATAAGGTACAAGCTCAAGCCTGTATTATACACACTTCACATGTGTGCTTTGTCCTGCATGGTTCCTGCAAAAACTGCAGGCAAAGCATCTTGTTCTTAGCTTAGTGTTTGAGATCTGCATCTGTGTTTTGGGGATCCTTTTTAGGCAATGCAACAGTGTTGGTCAGATATTGAGCCAAGCAAGTAGATGCCAAAGTATTAAGTAGGCTTCTCTATTATTTTTGTCATCTTGTTTTGTCATTATCAGAATTTGACCAAACCTCTGAAAATAATGAATAATTAATTTTGGTCTCTGAAATGATTATTGGACTATTTATGAAGAAAGGGGAGGATTTATTTGACATTTGCATAGAGAAATGTAAAAATTATTATTTGAAACATAAATATTAGATCACGAGAAAGCCAAAATGCTCAAACTTGTTTTATAATTCAATAAATATTTCACTTATCTAATATTTCAAAGCTGTATAACTTTACCTTGTTCATTTGAGGTATATCTTAACACAGATTTTCAAATAAAATAATTTTGTAAAATTGGAGAAAATATGCATTTATAGTATGCAATCATCATCGTATAGTTTTTTATTCTTAGTAGGAACCTTTCTGTAATCACAAGCTCAACTTTTAATGACTTAGACATTTTCAGAAGTCGTGGTCAGCCCTGCTTTCCTGACGTGCTATGTGTGCTGGATATGCAATGTCATTTCTATTAAGAAATGTTTAGTTTAATGCTATCTTCTTGTTAAAACAGGACATTTTATTATAACTTTATTCTTTGTTAAGAAAGAACAGAACACACAGTAGAAATTTGAGAAATGATATGTAATTATAAGAAAGCTATTCAATATTTTTCAGAACTGTACACACTTAAAAAATCTTATAGTTTATTTACAATGTTTGAGCTTTTATTACTTACCAATGGCTTGGAAAAGGAAGTACTGCCTCTTTTCTCTGTGAAGCAGAATTAATCAGAAATTCAAAATAGAGCAGTGGTAACTCCTGAACCTTATCAACAACTCCATTTAGACAAGTAAACTTTAAATGCAAAAAGACTGTGCTCAATTGACTGACCTGGTAAAATAAAGGAATGAGGCAGTGCTTTTAGGCAGGCAGTCCCACTTTAGCTGTCCATCATACAATCCAAACCTATAACAACAAAACCTAGTTAAATATATGTAATTTGAGATCTATGTTTAAGTTCATCTGTTACTGCTTGACCTTTAATACTTTAAATCTTTCTTTAGAAAATGCGGGCAGCAGAGGAACAGCAACATGGGTGCTGTTCTACCCAATGAAACCTAGAAGTGTCAGTGACTTAATTCAACAGATTCCCAGAGGCAACAAAAACACTGCCAAAAATCTGCCAGGTTTGTAAAATCTAAAATTATCTATGATCATAATAGATAACTGTAAACTACAGTACGCTTTATTTTTTAATAAATGGCAAATCATTCTGAAGCCAAATAATTCTAAGTCTTTAAACAAACCAAAGAAAACAGATTAATATGTGAAAAACAAAATGCTTTGTAAAGCAAAATCATTCACAGTTGAGAAACTTCAATAAGCTGAAATAATACTAATTTATAACTTCTAATTAGTAAAAGTATAGCTTCAGACTTCATATTTACCAACAATTTTACAGTGAAATGAAAATTTCAGACTTCTATATGAAAAATATTGTTGAAGATGTTTTGCTTTAAGTCTATACTAAAACAATGAGTAATTGTGGGAGTGCTTTGGGATTAAGGCAAAGCTTTGATGTTTGTGCTTTATGTGTAGCAAATCCTTTGATTCACATTATTTTTCTTAGAGCAAAATGCCTTCAAATCATTTTGAACACCCACACAACCTTCCATTGTCAATTTTTCATTAAACATTTTAATTTTTTCCAGCAGTTCTTCTCGTTTTTAAAAAATAACCTATTAGTCTACAATGTGAAAATGCACTATTAACCAGAACTTTTCAGTGTGCTTACAAATGAAGAATGCTATAAAATTTACCAGGTTGTTACTAACAACTTGGATTTACCACTACCAGTCAGAAGTTTGAGGACACTTGCTGGAAACTAGGTTTGTTTAATAATTGACAATATTTTACCTTGTAAATGTTTCTGTAAATACTTGTAAATAAAAACCATGATATTATATACAAAACATCAGAATATCACAGTAAGGTTCAAGAAAACTGAAAATTGTTTCTAAAACTTTGATTCCTCAAAACAGCCACCCTTTGCCTTAATAACAGCTTCACAGACACGAGGCATTCTGTTAACAAGTTTCACCAGGAAATCACTTGACAAGTACTCCCTGCTCTTCTGCAGAAATTCCCAGAGATGTAGGGCACTTGTTGGTTGCTTTGCTTTGACTCCTAGTATACTTTTGCAAGTATGCCACAATAGCCATGCTGGTTTAGATTGCCATGGATTTGGTAAAGATCACCAATTCTAACACCAGCAAAGCAACCCCAGGCCATGTCACTAACTCCTCCATGCTTGACAGTAGGAACCAAACATGCAGAACTCATGCAGTCACTCTCTTTGCGTCTTACAAATACTTGGCAGTTGGACACAAATATTGAACATTTAGACTCATTGGTCCAAAAGACAGACTTCCACTCCTCAAAGGTCCAGTTTCTGTGTTTTTGGCCCAGACAAGTCTCTTCCTCTTATTCTGCACTCTTAACTCTTAAAAATGGTTGTTTTGCAGTATTTTTTCCTGGTAGGCCAGCTTCACACAACCTCCTCTGAATAGTTGATGCTAAAAAATCTGTACTTCTTGTTGCATTGAGCTAAGCTTGTATTTCAGTGGCAGTTAGTCGCAGGTGTAGGGGTTTTGTGATTTTACTGAGCCAATTATTAATTGTAGCAGTACTCACGAGGCGTTTCGTTATGGCTTTTAGACAATCAATCGGCAGAACAACTAACAACGCACACACACTGATTCAATACACGAGATACATTTATTAAACATAAATTGTGCACCAAACATATACCAGTCTGCCTGGATACGGGCGGCAGACCTTACTGTGAAGGTTATCAAAATACAAGGTATATAATCTTGAAGAGATGCAAACACAAAGAGATACACAACAGAGAGTATACTTCAATATACCGTTCGGCTATACCAAATCGCTAATCAGTATCATTACCCACTGTTACACTAGACTCAGAAGTAAATACATTACTCGTGAATTACATTGGTAACAACTTGTGTTGAGGTAACAATTAAATTCTTGAGATGCAATGTAGAACATGGGGTTTAGTTATCCACTATGTATGGATTTGGATTTCCAGGCTCGAACCCCAAACCAGCTGACAGGCTCTGTTGCAAACTCTGTCGCAGCGGTCGTCCAATAGGCGTTGTCCCTGCATCCTCTGGCTACCGGCCAACCAGTCGAGGTGCAGCTCGGAGTAGGACAGGTGGAGGAATCTAACTGCGTTGTGGAGTTCAGTCGTTGCTCCCAGGGGTCTACTAGTAGTCCGGCTGACTAGTAGAAAGTCTCTATGCACAGAGTATGACCGCGGGTCCTCGCAGGTCACTCTTTTGCAAGGGAAGAAAACTGGTTTGTTCCCGGTCCAGCGCTGCTTCTGAATAAGCTATTCAGGTTGTCGACAGGGGTCCAACTGTAGGCTGCCATTGATCAAGCAGAGCATTCACGTTGGTCTTTGCAGAATTCTGAGTACGTACGGGATCCTCTGCCTCGTGCTTAGAACAAAGTCTAAGTCCCACTGCAGACAACACCGATTATCACGTGATTGTCTCTGAGGGTCTGAGAAAATGACCAAGGAGAGCCCTGACCTGAGCTTGTGCTACCTTTTTGACCAAGACACAGATGTGTGCTGATTGATTGAGAGTTTGGCGGGCATTGGAGACCCACGTGGTGTTACCATGCCCTGCCAGTCTCTGATTGGTTGATCAAGGTGAGAGATGAGTCACTTACTCCTGACACTTAGGAACGCAGTCCAGATGTACTTCTGGCACTCTCTAGACAGATAGGCACCAGGGATGACCATTAATCATGATAGCCAGGCTTAGCTAAGTGCATCCCCATTTGGGAGTTGTTCTTTCAAAAGAAATCAAAAGAAAACACCTTAAATCAGCCTGCATGAATAGCTTGGTGCAGCCACAGAGATAAAGAGAGAGATGGGGCCTCATTTAGGAAAGCACAGCAACACTTAATTCTATCTTATTAACAAGCATTGCCGCTACACAGGTTTAGCAGACTTGTGACTCTAATGAACTTATTCGCTGATTCTCTGAGGTCACCTTTGGCCTGCCTGACCTTTTTTCGGACCTCATGAGTGCCAGTTTCTTCATATCGTTTGATAGTCTTGGCCACAGCAGTTACTGACAATTGCAAAGTTCTTACAATTTGTCTTAAAGACTGACCTTCATTTCTTAAAGTAACTATAGACTCTCTTTTTCCTTGCAAATTTTGCCATGTTCATTCAGGAATTACAAACTTTTGCGCATGCTCCCTATATTTATAGTAATTGTGGACCTTCATCTATTACCAATAATATTGGTGAAAAAAGGTAAATGAGGTAACATGCTAGTTAACTGTGAGAACATCTAACAAAGACCATTTTAAATGTCTTTTAGTGTTCTACCACCGTCTTATACAGATTTCGGTCATTTAACTAACCTGGGCTTCAGACTGAAATTTGCTTTCTTTGGGTGTTCATTTTATTGAAAATGAAAAATTAACATTTCCAATGAAATTCACTTAAGATTTTGAGTACACAGATCATGTAATTAAATACTAAGTGTTTGTAGACAAGTTTATACAGTTTAAAGCACAGATAATCATGAAAAACTTGGTTTCAAGTACAGATGCAGCCATTCAAAGTGTGCGGTACAGACACGTACCCCAGGTAAGATGACACGGGGTACCGCGGTGCGTGATTGGTTGACCGACAGGGGCACTCGTGATCCGTTGGTCTGTCATAGAAAGACTTACTGTAAACGTCTTTACTGTGCCCGTTGTAGATATTGAATTTTACCACTGAAGGGAAATCTTAGTAGCTGAGCATAAAAAGAATGGGAGCATACTGTAACGCGTGTGAAGGCCATAAACGATATTAATTTTGGAATGTAAACATACAGTATATAGCTGGTCTCGGTACTTTAAAGAATTTAATAACGGTATGATTATATCCGTGTTCTGCGGCAGGGCTGTGTAGGGCTGTTTCGCCTGCCTGTTCATGCGAGCTGTCTTGTAGCCTACTGGTCTAGGTGCGTGACTACCAACTGGCAGGTTGTGTGTTTGAATCCAGCTGGTGCTGGACCTTTCAGTTTTATTTATTTATTTTTTAATCGCGTAACATATTAACATATTACCGTATGCAAACTGTACTGTATACAATATGTATATGTATATTTAATGTCTTAACTGTGCCCGTTTAAGTATTGAATATTCATATCTAAGTTTACCACTGAAGGGAAATCTTAACATAAACATACAGTATATGGCTGGTCTCTGTACTTTAAAGAAAAAAATACACACCAGTATTCCATTTCTCCCTAAACATTGTAAGCTTCGAAGTCTTTAACTAACGTGATACCGGAGTCAACAAACATACTTTTAGAATTTGATTAAAAGGGAATATAATATGGAATCGCGTATCTCAATAAATTAATAACGATATAATTAGATTCATGTTGCAAAAGAACTGCAACGGACATAAAAACTCCCTTGCTTTTAACAGAGCGTTCCATAATTTCTAACTAAGAAAATGCCAGGTGAAAGGATTTGTAAACATATTTTGTTAAAGCAAGTCAGTTTTTTCAGCAACACATAAAATACATTTTTCCAAGAAAGTTTAGCCTTTGTCACTAATGAAACCACTAAATAAAGACATAAATATAGAAATCTTAAGATATGTTTTATTTAATGTTGGTAGCAGGATGAACTGTCAGAGTGTATATTTTGTCGCAAAGTTGCTGCAAGATGTTAACAGTGAAAAAGGTATTTAGAAATGAGTTATTTCAAGATGAAAAAGAAAACATACACGAAACATGGTTTCATTACGACCAGAATCGGTCTTGAGATATTTTTAACTTGATTTACAGTATTTGAGAGGTATGTCTTAACACCGATACTACAGTGCTTAAGTACTGCTCACGTATATGTTTCTAGGTTTATATTATGCATTTCATACGGTCAAATTACTTTTGAGCAACTAATAAGAAGCGCGAAACGGTATGCGTTTTAGTTTCGTTTTGTGCTGGAACCCGTGGATTGATTAGACATATCAAGTACATACAAGTCATTTTTTAAATGTTGTAGTTCGTCTTGAAAAAATGTTACGAGTACATCATCTATCAACAATTACACAGGTTCTGTTTCCATATTGCGGATTTTGGTTAGGTATTATCAAATCCAGTGGCGCTGTGTGTTACTTTACGGAGTCCCATGTCACATGGTCTGTGATTGAAACCTGTAAAACCGGTTTAATTCGTCACAGCCAGCACTCTTCAGGTGTGAGGGTCTTCTGCTCAGAATGAAACGCTAAAATGTTTGTGTATATTCTAATGGTAGTGGGGGCAGGGTGTGTGGGAACAGGTTTGGTTGAAATTGCATTGGAGATCTATGTTCTTCACACCTAATGTTACTGTTTACTGTTATTAACCATATTAATTTTAAGTGCTTAATGTAAAATCTTGTAAAAATATATTTTCATTGTTCAAATATACATTAAGTCTGACTATCATATATTAAGTTAAATACAAAACTAAAGAAAAAATAGGGTTAAATATAATTCAAAATATTTTGCTAAAAATGTTAACTAATGAATAATAAAATGTATTAACTAAGGAGTAGGATGGCACAGTTGTTAGTATGTTTTTTGTTTTGTTTCTTTTTCATAAATACAACAGTAGTACCTGATGTCTCAGTGGCTTTCAAAATTAAATTATGTATGCAAACCTGTGAACTAGAAAGATAACTAAGATATCCATCCATTATATTCCATAATATCCATTAAATATATGGCGCTGAAATACAGTATGTGTGACGCATAAAAGAGACCAAGGGATTGGGTGAGCTCCCATCACAAAAAAAAACTGGGAACCTGCACTACAGCGACCATAGTACAGTATGGAGACCAAGGCGTTTTACGGGAAGAGACGGGGTGCTTCTGCCGCCCCAGCTTCCAAAGAGCGAAGGGTAAGCAAATACAGCAGACTTCATCTGAAATACGTGATTACAGCGCATATTACAAGGTATTATTGCCGTTTTGAATTTTAAATTCAATTATAATTATTTCTTCGTAGCCTGTTCTTCAAGAAAACACCGCACTGGCGAAACGATCTACCACCTGGACAGTAAAAAAGAAAGCAGTAAGACGGAAAAAAAGAAAAGTTTATTTTGACTTCTGTTCCGCGACTGATGAATACTACTGTGTGACTTTATTTCTTACATGAATTATGTTATTTTGCCACAGGCCGTGGGTCTCTGCTTTCGGCCACTGGCCAGGGTGCCAACCTGTAGAAGCAGCACCTGTATGGAGACATTTCGGCAGCAGCGGGAGCATTACGATGCATTACTGGGGAGGATTGGGAGGCTAGAGTTCCAGCAGTCAAACAGTTGAGCAGCTGTCTCCCGAAAAGTGCCTCTCCCCGCTGCGCAGGCTGCAATGCCTGGCGGAAGCTCTGCCCCCCGCAGAGCACACACCGCCTCAGGACACTCCATCCCGGCCTCTCAGTTCACCACCGCGCAGGAATCTGTTGATGCTGTCCCCGCCGGCTATCTCCCCCCAGGAAGCACAGCGGAATTCACAGATGCCAGTGGGACGAATAATTCTCCCAGATGTCCAACTGCTACCCATCACCCAGGAGATGGAGGGGGGGTTGTACTTGCAGTGCATCGGCATAGACGGGAAAGCAAGAGCCGACCGCTACGCCGCCCTCGTGTTTCGAAATCTTGTGACTTTTGAAATTTACTGGGGGTGGACCACGTCTGTAAATTTCGATGGGTCCAGAGGCAAAAGTGCCTTGCCTTGCAATCTCCGGGAAACCATTAGTACGATGGTGAATCGGAGATTCTCAACCCTTGCTGCGTATGACTGGAAAAGAATTCGTGATCGGATCAACGATATGCTTCGTAGGAGGAGGCGGTCTTTTCCTCTTGTCTAACAGTCTCTCCACAAACAAAACATTTTTGTCAATGAAAACCGGTGTGTGTGTCTCTCCCTGCTGGATGTCCCTCTCACAAACTGCTGAATGAATAAAATAATGTTATTGAAAACGAGTTTGCGATTGTCTGGTCTTTAAATTCTTGAGATACGTGATTCCATATTATATTCCCTTTTAATCAAATTCTAAAAGTATGCTTGTTGACTCCGGTATCGCGTTAGTTAAAGACTTCGATGCTTAAAATGTTTAGGGAGAAATGGAATACTGGTGTGTATGTTTTCTTTAAAGTACCGAGACCAGCCATATACTGTATGTTTAAGTTCCAAAATTAATATCGTTTATGGCCTTCACACGCGTTGCAGTATGCTCAGGCACTAAGTAAAAGGAGATGCTTCGTATTGCTTGACTAATTTTAAAAAATAAGTTATAAATGCAGACGCTCCCTCGGTGCGCTGCTCTGGTGCGTCGGCTCCTACACAGTGCCTGTCTGCCGTAAGTGTTACAATATACTAAATACTAAATACTAAAGCCAATACTGGCTCAATGGGCTTTGACGTGCTAATGCGTTGGTTTAACAGTCCGGGTGTGGCAGGCTTCCAATGTCAACTCGACTCGATTGGAAGACAATGAAAGTATTTTAGCCCTAAATGAATTAATAGCAAACATGGTTTACATAAAATACATTTTTCCAAGAAAGTTTATAATAATACGATCTATAGTTGAAATCTGAGCCTACTTTAAAAATAAAGGAAAAGCATTTTCAGAGAGCAATCACGCTGTGTTTATGTAGAAAAAGTGATTAGGTTTATGGGCAATCTAATTACCTATTCGCTTAAAACGCTATATAAAATAAAGTTTATTTAGAGATGAATGATCAGTGTCGCAGTTTAAATAATGTGAGTCAGGAAACTAACACAGCGCCACCTGATTTAATAACACAATAAAAACGCTATAAAATAATGTGACACAGTACAGCACAGTACAATAATACTGACCATGACTTTAGAAGCATAAATTACCTTACACTCAATTTAAACACAAGCTGTCTTTCTGTATGAACCTCTAAGCTGGTTCATACAGAAAATGTAGAAATGCATTAGCCTGATTATGATTAAAAAACACATAATTAAACACGCGTTTGCGATTTAAATCAGAACACGATTTAAATCAATATAAATGTTTATATTGTAACGCATACTGTCCAGCCTCCATTTCTCTATAAAAATTTACTGTTGCACACACACACACAATAGAAGCAGGAACCGCTGTCAGAAGGGAAGATATGTTCAAAATATCGCAAATATCGATCATGTTGCGATATTTTGAAATCTAAAAGTCAATTGATTGTCCATAATATCGCTTACCTATTTTTTCGAAGAAATGTTTGTTAAAAGAAAAGTCCAGCACCAGCTGGATTCGAACACACAACCTGCCAGTTGGTAGTCACGCACCTAGACCAGTAGGCTACAAGACAGCTCGCATGATCAGGCAGGCGAAACAGCCTTACACAGCCCTGTCGCAGTACACGGATATAATCATACCGTTATTAAATTCTTTAGATACGCGATTCCATATTATATTCCCTTTTAATCAAATTCTAAAAGTATGCTTGTTGACTCCGGTATCACGTTAGTTAAAGACTTCGAAGCTTACAATGTTTAGGGAGAAATGGAATACCGGCGTGTATTTTTCCTTGTGATATTTTAAGCTCTAGTTGAATGATAGGTGTTGCATTTTAAATCATTTTCGTAGCTAGAAATTATGAAACGCCCTGTTAAAAGCAAGGAAGTTTTTATGCCCGTTGAAGTAAAACAAAATGCCTGACAAAGTATGGCTTGGACAGATTCCAAGTGCTTGTACAAATGTGCTAAAGAAATTATACTTTGAGTATACAGCTTGTCCAAAGTCATCTATTATTAATACTATTAGTAATATCTTCAGTAAAGGCTTTGATGCATAAATATTTCTGATAAAGGTAGGTTGTGTACTTTTGTCCAACTGAGCAATCTTGCTTTCATAAAATATACCAACATTTTAATGACTGATGATTAACATGCTGTAATACACAGTTCAAAATTAAAGGCTCAAATGCTGTACATGAGAGGTTAAGCTCCCCCTGGCGGTTTTACAAGGCGACGCCGGATAGTTAGTCACGTGACACACGTGAACTGCGTGATACCGCGTGATACCGCGACACGCCCACCTGGGTATGCCGCGAAATACCATTTTGAATGGCTGCATCTGTAGGTGTACTCAAACTTTTGAGTGGTACTATAGTTGTGGAAAAATATTAAATAAAATTGAGACATTTCTGTTATTTTTAATTGAAATTTTGGCATAAATGATTTGAGGGTTGCTATGAAACTTTCACAGTTCTTTATTATAATGTACAAGCAATTAATACAATTACAGAATTAAATGGTCACCCCAGTGGTGTGGGAATGATGAACAAAGTCAGATGTTTCTTTAAATTATGTGAACAATGTTTACGGTTGAAGAAATAAGTAGAAGTATTTCTATACAGCCAACAGACAAAACAGGACACAAACTAGCATTTACATCTACAGTATTTTCACTTGGCGTGAGTTTTAGAGCCCAATACATTACATCCCACCATCCCCAATTAATTAATCATTTCTATATATATTAATACATTCAGAATAGAAATGAATGCTTATATGTGCAAAGGGATAAGTGAGCAAGAGCTTTTGTTTAATGTCACCTTAAAAATTAGACAACACGGGGGTTGGGTCCAACATTGTTTTGCCTGCTTTAAGTGACCCAGTGTTGTGGTATAGCAGAGATTAGAATTTGGTCTTCTAAAAGTGGAGCTAAATCTGTCACATAAGACAGTGTAAGATTGCCTTTATAAAATAATAATACACTCCAGGTAACCATGCCCTCTAAACTGATGATGAAAAGTAGACAAACTTTTATCTCTAATAATCAGGAGTGACAAACTTTTTTGTTTAGCAAATTAGGTTTGCTAAGTCAGGGCACAGCATGATAATGCCAGGTCATGCATACCCATGAAGCAATTGTACCCATGAATGATTATAACATTACAAGTAAGAGAAGCTAGACCACCCACCTCCAGCCCTGCCTTTTTACCTAGTGATTTATATTTCTTTAGTGCCTTAGAAATGCTCCTGTCCAGCAGAATCTGAATGCAATAGGCAGTTAAATGTTGGCCCCAGGAGCTTGATGTGGCATTCTGAAACACCAAAGGTTACTTTGATGTCACAGTGTGATCCATGCCTAAACACGTTTGTGGAAAAGTGAGGCTTACAGTTTTTTAAACTTTAAATTCTATTCAATAACTGCATACTCAAACTGAAGACGTCTATGGGTAAGAAAACATCCAGTAAATACAAAAAACACAGAAGAGAAAAAATTGAAATATATTGATTGAAAAGGTATTCAGACCCATACAATTAATATTGGTGCAAGCACATTAGGCAGCAGTTGCAGCTGCAAGTCTTTTTATGTAAGGTTCTACCTAACTTTGCACAACAGCTTGGTGCAGTTTTGGCCCATTCTTGTTGACAGACCTGCTGAAGTTATTTCAAATTGTTTTGGGATTCCTTATGGACAGCAGTTTTCAAGTCAGATTCTCAGTAGAATTCAAGTTGGGGCACTCAGGGATATTAACTTTTTATTTGTAATTACTCCAGTGTAGCTTTGGCCTTTGGCTTTGGGTTATTGTCCTGATTAAAGGTAACCTTCTGTCCCAGTTTCAGATCTGAAGCAGGTTTTTCTCTAAGATTTGTTAATACTATGCTCTGTCTATGTTCCCATTAGTGTCGACAAACTTCCCAGATCTTGCTGAGACAGCAACATTCTAACATTATGCTACACTGAAATGCTTAATAGTAGGGATGGTATTGACTGAGTGATGCATTTAGACAAAAATGTTCCAATTTTGTCTTCTGGACACGGAATCCTTTTCCACATTTGCATTACCACATTGTTCTTGTTGCATACCCCATGTGATGTTTGTTGTTGTTGTTTTTTTCATTTCCATATAAGCCCTCTTTGTGGTGTGACCAGAATATTGTTGATCTATAGGCATTTGGTTCTATCTCATTCACTGAACTCTTAAACTCTTTCAAAGATGCTATTGGTCTCACAGTGGCATCTTTATCCAGTTTTCTCCTCTTAGTCCAGAGAAATTAAGCATTTTTTGTTTAATATGAATGGTTTTATTCCCTTTTTCTTATCTGTGCTTGTATACAACTTTATTTCTGAGTTATTTTTAAGGGCAATCTATTTTAAATTCTCTACTCGAGAACCTAAAAAATTGTACTCACTATTATTACACACAAGCTGAAGATACTCAGATACAGTATGTTTGTGGCACATCAATGTATTTTTGTGCTCCTAAATATATCTGGTTATTCCACAGCAAAGGTTTTGAATATTTATGATTAAGCAAACTTGTATTATGACTATGCAAACTCATGTCCATTTTTCTTTCATATTTACTTTTTTCTAGTTTAAATGTGTGGATCACATTGCGTATAAGCACCAAAATGTTAAAACTGAAACTTTTATAAGCAATGTAAAATCTAATAAGGATTTCAGCATAACTTTCTGCAAATACATGAGTTTCACTTTAATATTATTTGGTTTTGTCAAAATATTTTTTTTTTGAAGATATGTTCTTTCTCATTTTTTACATAAAGTGCAAGTACATGGTACTTTATTTAATAAAGTGCTTTATTTAATAATATTTGTGTTTTACAGTTTTGGGAACACTAACATATGTTGCAAAAAGTAAAGCATCTGGTGAATTTTTACTGTGCTTCATATTATTAATATTCTAAAACATTTAATTACCTTTTGTTTATTTTTTCATATATCGATATAATTGAAACAATTTTGCTAAATATTATTTCATTCTGAATTGTCCTGCTAAAATGTACAATTGTTAGATAAAAGGCTATTCATCTAGTTAAGATAAATACTTTAACTATATATATAGGTGGGTAGCTGTGTCAGCATGCGTAGTCTGCAAAGGAAAAGTAATACTGTAGGTTTATTCCATGCTGAAAAGAGTTTCATGAAGAACCTGAAGAAGGCTCCCCTGACGAAATGTTGTGTTTTCTTTCTTCTCTTTTCAGCATGGGATAAACCTATTACTTGTTCCTTTGCAACTATATATAAAGATTGTTAAATGTTATGTAATTAACAGTTCATACATTATACCTTTGTTTTTTTATTCATTTTTATGTTTCTATAATCTGGTGATAGTATGTAATCAATCAAACCTCATTAATTTTCAACTTAAGGTACAAGTCTATACTTATATATTATAAATATTAAATATGTTTTATTGGTGGATAATGTAGTTCATGTTTAGAAATAGACTGTGCTTTAATATTTATAGTTTCTGTGCATTCAGCTGACTGAGACTGGTTTGAACCAATCTTTAAGCAGTAACATACAGTCTGGTTTCCCTGTAGACTTTTATATTTGTCAATTCAACTTCCTAGCTTTCTGGAAACCATGTGACTATTACCATGTGAGCAGTGGGGAGTCTCTCCTGGGGACTATGTTTACCTTGAAAATCCTTTGAGGAGACAACTGTAAAGCACTCAACAAAATGCAAAAGACGGAGGAAATAATGACTTTTAATGGGGATCAATTTACATTTTTAAGCTCAGCTGGACAAAATCAGACAATCATTTGTTCAGGTGCATGGTTTGATTGTAGATCAATGACTTGTCTCAGTTTGAGCAAGGACGCTTCTCAGATGTAGAACCTGAGCTATCTCAGTATGCATTTTAAATTATCAAAGCCAATTTTATGTGCATATTGCTTTCATATAGTTATGCCAATCTCATATTCAGACAAAAGAAAATTAGCTACAAATTATATTATGATAATCTCACAAAGTAAAAGTACTTCTGAATTCCTAATATGTGAGGAATATAATATTTTTTTCATTATATCATTAATATTTCTGTTTTTGTTCATATGGACCACCTAGGCTTAACATTTTATTAAAAGCACCACAACTGTTGTGCATGGCATAGGCTAAAATTGAACTAACCCTACAGTCAATACAAACCAAACAGGAATTGAGTTTTATGGTTATAACTTTTGAAGTGAAATAATGCATCCAGTTAAAAATAATGAAGGCGGTTGAGAAAAATCATGCAATAGTATTCAATATTCTCAAAAGCTATTATTATTATTGTAGTTTTTGTTATTGTTACATACAGTTATATAGCACTTTTCTGGAAACTCCACTTAAAGTGCTTTACAGCTAATGGGGACTCCCCTCCACCACTAAAGTGTAGCTCCACTTGTATTGATTGATACCAGCCTGACAGTACAGCACCAAATTGATAAAGTCTTGGTACCTCCCTTTATGCCAGTTCTATGGGCTCAGCCTGATATGACACAATTCCATTGGACAATACTGCTTATTTAATTATGTAATAATATATTTATAGCAAGACAAGAATTCAATAGTTTTCTGTGGAATATTGTACCTGCCAGACTTGAGACCTTTTGGACATTGTTTTGGGATGATGCCTAATACCAATGAAAAGGTAATGCTTGACCAAGTACTATGACAGGAATGGAACACTGGATTCCCAGAAGATGTAACTGTAACCCTGCTCTGTAGAGGTGAAAAAGATCCAATGCAGATGCAGGAGTCGCAGGGAGGTAAGTAAGCGTACCGAGCAAATCCAGGAGCTGAGTCGTAGTCCGAAGGCGAAGGTGGGTCAAGATCTGGTAACGGCACTGGTGGCGAACAATCCAAAACTTGAGACAGAATCGTGGTCGAAAAGAGGGGTTCAGGGTCAAATCCAAAACAGGCAAAGATAGCAAACAATCCAAGGGCGTGACGAGATCCGAAGTCCGAAGGCAAAAGGTGTAGGCAGAATTCCAGGAAGGCAGAGGAGGGGTAAGAACACTAGGCAGAGCAACAAGTAGTGAACTCAATACCGAGCAACGGGAATCAGGTAAGAATGGTATAAATAACCCGACGTGCTGCACGGTAGAGCAATTGCAGGTGTGTTAACTCGTGCGGCGGCGCTTGTTAATAGTAATCCGCTGCTGGTGCTGATTAGCTCGCTTATGTGTTGATCTCTGCTGGCTGGTGGTCGTGACAGTAACCTGCTGCAAGGCCTATGTCACAGATGATTTTCACAGCAGACACATTATTGATCAACCCAGATGCTGACAACTGGAAAAATGTTCATCGACATAATTAATTTGACTATATCATGACAATTTCATAAAGCTACCACATCTGCTACAAAATCTGATCTCATTTTACATCTGCTTTTGTAGCAGAGCTAGTTCGGATATGATGACGTCATCGCCCTCACTGCGCATAGCAGGGACCTCAGCTGCCTGGGCTGACGGAGGTCTCCTTTAGCTCCTGTTGCGTTACACCGGAGACCCGGGTTCGCGCCCCAGGTGTTGTGGGAAAAAACGATTGGCGGAGGGCATGAGACCCCGCGGAACCACAATGGTCACACATTCATTTTCCTGATAATATTGTTACTGTACATATTGAGGGTTACAAGAATAGAGAATACCAGACATAGACTGAGAGGAATAATCAATGATTAAAATAAATAAATAATCATGACCCTCAAACTGTAAAAGATATATAGATATGGGTGTAAAAGATATATACAGATGCAGCCATTCAAAATGCGCGGGCGATACCGCATTATTTTCCGGTACGCTGTACGCAGTCTACCGTGAGTTACCAGTAAATACCACGAGTTACTGGTAAATACCGCTAGCAAAATAATAGTATTAATAATGAATGACCTTGGACAAGCTGTAAGTGTAAACTCAAAGTATTGCCCTGGTCCACATTCTTTTTTTCATTGACCGTCTTTGTAAAAGTAACACCACAGCATTTCGCAATCACGCATTTGTTTCCAATCATGCAAAGTACAGTAATTTTTGAGAATCGATTCACCATGCCTTTCACATGCTCATAAAATAGATTGATTTAGGGACATAAACATATTACCGTATGCAAACTATACTGTATACAGTATGTATATGTATATTTAATGTCTTAACTGTGCCCGTTTAAGTATTGAATATTCATATCTAATTTTACCACTGAAGGGAAATCTTAGTAGCTGAGCATAAAAAGAATAGGAGCATACTGTAACGCGTGTGAAGGCCATAAACGATATTAATTTTGGAACATAAACAGACAGTATATGGCTGGTCTCGGTACTTTAAAGAAAACATACACGAAACAGGGTTTCATTATGACCAGAATCGGTCTTGAGCTATTTTTAACTTGATTTACAGTATTTGAGAGGTATGTCTTAACACCGATACTGCAGTACATAAATACTGCTCACGTATATGTTTCTAGGTTTATATTATGCATCTCATACGGTCAAATTACTTTTGAGCAACTAATAAGAAGCGCGAAACGGTATGCCCAGGGCGTTTTAGTTTCGTTTTGTGCTGATTGATTAGAGATATCAAGTACATACAAGTCATTTTTTAAATGTTGTAGTTCGTCTTGTAAAAATGTTACGAGTACATCATCTATAAACAATTATACAGGTTCTGTTTCCATATTGCGGATTTTGGTTACGTAATATTATTTTCGAAATTTCACGTTGTGAATATATGATTCGGGCAAACAGAGCCGCAAAGAAGTACATTATAGGTCGTTGTTTTTTTTTGCAGTTTTATCTAGAACAAGCGATGCTTAAACCTTTGTCTGATTCTTGTGAAACTATCCACACGACAGTTACAGTACCTAGGAGTTGACTTCAGTGATGTCACTGATGGGATGTTTCTAAAAATCCATCCACTGTAAAACGTCTTCTCTAGTTGTCCTGCATATGTATTCGCTAATAAAGCTGTGTGTTCTGAGCCTGGATCTCTACATTTCTGTATGAACCAGCTTAGAGGGCTAAAGACAGCTTGTGTTTAAATTGAGTGTAAGGTAATTTATGCTTCATGGTCATGGTCAGCATTTATTATTGTACTGTGCTGTAAACTTGTTCTGTGCCTAGTCACATTATTTTATAGCGTTTTTATAGCGTTATCAAATCTGGTGGCGCTTTGTACTAGTTTCCTGACTCCCATATCACATGGTCTGTGAATCCCATAGAACTATGACTTTATTTATTAACAAACATTTCTTTGAAAAAATGAAACGTTTCCCTTGGTCAGAGATTAAGTAAAACCTCACTCGCACCAAACAAATTTATATTTCTAAATATCACAACATGATCGAATTTAAGTCTTTTTAATAACAATGAATAGTCACCTATGCGTTACAAAATAAACATTTATATGGATTTGAATCGCGTTTTGATTTAAATCGTAAACGCATGTTTAAATATATGTGTTTAAAGGTGATATACTGTATAAAAGCGCTGATTCTTATGGAGTGTGTTCCGCCGGGGATTCAAAAAAAATATTTTTTTTAATCGCGTATCTAAGGAAAATTGCAGTATAACTTTGTTCATGCACAAATAGTGGCATGTTACATTATAATTTGTGTGTCTCCTCTTGCCAGAAAGCTCTAAATTGCATTTTGAGTGCGGTTTTTGACTTTTTCTAAATTGCAACCCATAAATAAAGCTGATAAAGCTTAGACTAACTGTATTCTAAACTGTATTACAACAGCACATTGGACAATGCAACGCAAATTGCAAAAATGCACTTGGAATCTGTCCAAGCCCTCCTACGAAAATTATTTAAACTGCGACACTTATCACTCATCTCTAAATAAACTTTATTTTATATAGCGTTTTAAGCGAATAGGTAATTAGATTGCTCATAAACCTAATCGCTTTTTCTACATAAACACAGAGTGATTGCTCTCTGAAAATGCTTTTCCTTCATTTTTAAAGTAGGCTCAGATTTCAACTATAGATCGTATTATTATGAACTTTCTTGGAAAAATGTATTTTATGTAAACCATGTTTGCTATTAATTCATTTAGGGCTAAAATACGTTCATTGTCTTCCAATCGAGTCGAGTTGACATTGGAAGCCTGCCACACCCGGACTGTTAAACCAACGCATTAGCACATCGCCAGTATTGGCTTTAGTATTCTCCCCTCTCCCCTCAATTCAATTCAATTCAAGGTGTTTTATCTGCATGACAGATGGGTACAAGCAGTGTTGGGTATGTATATTGTAACGCTTACAGCAGACAGGCACTGTGTAAGAGCCGGCGCACCAGAGCAGCGCACCGAGGGAGCGTCTGCATTTATAACTTCGTTTTTAAAATTAGTCAAGCAATATGAAGCATCTCCTTTTACTTAGTGCCTGAGCATAAAAAGAATAGGAGCATGCTGCAACGCGTGTGAAGTCCATAAACTATATTAATTTTGGAACTTAAACATACAGTATATGGCTGGTCTCGGTACTTTAAAGAAAACATACACACCAGTATTCCATTTCTCCCTAAACATTTTAAGCATCGAAGTCTTTAACTAACGCGATACCGGAGTCAACAAGCATACTTTTAGAATTTGATTAAAAGGGAATATAATATGGAATTGCGTATCTCAAGAATTTAAAGACCAGACAATCGCAAACTCGTTTTCAATAAAATTATTTTATTCATTCAGCAGTTTGTGAGAGGGACATCCAGCAGGGAGAGACACACACACCGGTTTTCATTGACAAAATTGTTTTTTTTCAATTCCTCTTTAACAGGAATGTT
The DNA here is from genome assembly GCF_040954835.1 of Lepisosteus oculatus. Lineage (NCBI taxonomy): Eukaryota > Metazoa > Chordata > Actinopteri > Semionotiformes > Lepisosteidae > Lepisosteus > Lepisosteus oculatus. The sequence goes on along the minus strand of NC_090696.1, from coordinate 37,936,566 downwards.
TTGTTTGTGGACAGACTGTTAGACAAGAGGAAAAGACCGCCTCCTCCTACGAAGCATTTCGTTGATCCGATCACGAATTCTTTTCCAGTCGTACGCAGCAAGGGTTGAGAATCTCCGATTCACCATCGTACTAATGGTTTCCCGGAGATTGCAAGGCAATGCACTTTTGCCTCTGGACCCATCGAAATTTACAGACGTGGTCCACCCCCAGTAAATTTCAAAAGTCACAAGATTTCGAAACACGAGGGCGGCGTAGCGGTCGGCTCTTGCTTTCCCGTCTATGCCGATGCACTGCAAGTACAACCCCCCCTCCATCTCCTGGGTGATGGGTAGCAGTTGGACATCTGGGAGAATTATTCGTCCCACTGGCATCTGTGAATTCCGCTGTGCTTCCTGGGGGGAGATAGCCGGCGGGGACAGCATCAACAGATTCCTGCGCGGTGGTGAACTGAGAGGCCGGGATGGAGTGGGGGGCAGAGCTTCCGCCAGGCATTGCAACCTGCACGGCGGGGAGAGGCACTTTTTGGGAGACAGCTGCTCAACTGTTTGACTGCTGGAACATACTGTCTCCTTCCTCTGCATTTTCAGGAGTGTCTCTAGCCTACCAATCCTCCCCAGTAATGCATCGTAATGCTCCCGCTGCTGCCGAAATGTCTCCATACAGGTGCTGCTTTTACAGGTTGGCACCCTGGCCAGTGGCCGAGAGCAGAGACCCACAGCCTGTGGCAAAATAACATAATTCATGTAAGAAATAAAGTCACACAGTAGTATTCATCAGTCGCGGAACAGAAGTCAAAATAAACTTTTCTTTTTTTCCGTCTTACCGCTTTCTTTTTTACTGTCCTGGTGGTAGATCGTTTCGCCCGTGCAGTGTTTTCTTGAAGAACAGGCTACGAAGAAATAATTATAATTGAATTTAAAATTCAAAACGGCAATAATACCTTGTAATATGCGCTGTAATCGCGTATTTCAGATGAAGTCTGCTGTATTTGCTTACCCTTCGCTCTTTGGAAGCTGGGGCGGCAGAAGCACCCCGTCTCTTCCCGTAAAACGCCTTGGTCTCCATACTGTACTATGGTCGCTGTAGTGCAGGTTCGCAGTTTTTTGTTTGTGATGGGAGCTCACCCAATCCCTTGGTGTCTTTATGTTATATTCACATGTACGGCTAGAGTGTGTTCATTGTCTTCCAATGAAAGGCGGGTGCCTTTTGCTGAAGTCGGGAGACATTGGAGGCTTGCCACACCCGGACTGTTAAACCAACGCATTAGCACGTCAAAGCACATTGAGGACCCGGGCGCAATAGTTGTTTTGTCCCTTGATTTACTGATCTGCATTAATTAAATCTTGTCAGTCAGGTCTTTTTTTCTCTATTTCAATTGTCGTCTACACATGCACGACTTTAAAAGCTAGCAAGACAGGTTTCGATTCACATTAGCTGGCGAGCCTTGTTAAAAAAAACAATGATAATGTAACATGCCACTGTTTGTTCACTGAGATTTCCTTGGATACGCGATTAAAAAATAAATAAAAATTTGAATCTCCTGCGGAACACATTCCATAAGAATCAGCGGTTCTACAATATATATCGCCTTTAAAGGTGGCTTCTCAAAACGCTTTACGGGATAAAAACAACCAGAACAGCAGCAACAACAATATTGTATTTCATTGCACTTTGAAAACCTAGTAATAACTTAACTCAGTACGTGCAAACGTTTTGTATGCTGCTGTCATGAATGCCTGCGTACCCATAAGTATCTTATTTGCCTTGAGTCCTGTCTACAGTATATTTGTCCCCCTACCCCCTCTCTCCCTCAATTCAATTCAATTCAAGGTGTTTTATTTGCATGACAGATGGGTACAATTCTTGTTGGGAATGTATACTTTGATATTTACACCCGGTGCGGCACCGAGGGAGCGTCTGCATTTATAACTTAGTTTTTAAAATTAGTCAAGCAATATGAAGCATCTCCTTTAACTTTTAAGTCCCTTACTGTATTTTTGTATTATATTCCCTATTAATCAAACTCTAAGAGTATGTATAGGCTTGTCAGTCAGGTCTTTTTTCTCTATTTCAATTGTCGTTTACACATGCACGACTTTAAAAGCTAGCAAGACAGGTTTCGATTCACATTAGCTGGCAAGCCTTGTTAAAAAAAACAATGATAATGTAACATGCCACTGTTTGTTCATGAACAAAGTTATACTGAGATTTCTTAGATACGCGATTAAAAAAATAAATACAAATTTGAATCTCCTGCGGAACACATTCCATAAGAATCAGCGGTTCTACAATATATATCGCCTTTAAAGGTGGCTTCTCAAAACGCTTTACGGGATAAAAACAACCAGAACAGCAGCAACAACAATATTGAATTTCATTGCACTTTGAAAATTGCATTTGAGCACGGTTTTTGACTTTTTTTTAATTGCATTTTAGGCGCGGACAGCACATACAAGGGTTAATGAACTGCGCCAAGAAATTTAAAATAGTTTTCTTTAGGTGTGAGGGTAGGAGTGGACCGCAGCAGGCAATATCAGCAATCCAGGAAAACAAAGAACAGGACAGGTGAGATGTGTATCCAGAAAGCGAGTGATCAGAAAAAGGAAATGGTGTTACGCTCAGGTTTTCGACCCAATTGTTTTAACTTGCTAATGCATCAGACACATTTCCTGGCGTATTGTGTTTTAAATAAAATAGGAGTGTCTTTCCCTAGCATTAGCTCATCGGTATGGTGTAAGTTTTATCTGTACCATACCATATAGTATATAGGTACAGAATTCAAGCTGCACCACTGTATCGCTTTGGTAAGGGGACGGACAATGACCAAAATCACGAAGACTCTCTCACACCAAATAATGAAGATGAAAAGAAATGGGAAGTCAACACGGGACATTGTAGAGCAGTTGGCTTCGATGGACATCTTCGTTTCTGAAAGCACAGTGAGACGGCATTATAAAGGGGAGAGGAGGCAAAGAGAATCTAAACCAAGGACGATTCAAAGGTAAATAAATTTCTAAAAATACCTTTCTTGCATGTAAATACAACTACGCACATTATTTTTAAAACTAACTGCTGATCTCTTTTTTTTCAAGTCCTATTGTGCGAGCTATCGACAAACTGACCGATGAAAATGATGAGCTACCGGCGATGCAAGTCCAAAGACGGCTATGGGCTGACCTCGGTGCGAATATAAGCCCCACATCGATAAGAAGAGTACGCAGAAGGCTTCGATGGAGATACAGAAAAACCAACACATGCCCCATGATAAGGCAAGCGCTCCAATGGATTGAACAGGGGGAGGCATTTCAGGATGTACTTTTTACCGACGAAACAACAGTGGCTCTGGAACAGTTTTCAACAATGGCATTTTGCAAAAAGGGGAGACGTGGACAAGCCAAAGCCCAAACATCCACTGAAGGTTCACGTCTGGGGGGGTATATCTAGAAGAGGCCCGGGACCACTTCTTATTTTCGAAGGAATTATGGACCGTGTATTCTTCGAGGAAGTCGTGGTCACACAGCATGCTGCCCCATATATCAGGGAGCAGTTTGGATCAAGGCACCGTCTCTTTCAAGACAACGATCCGAAACACACAGCAGCAAGGGCGAGGCTTATAGCAGAAGGAGTGAACTGGGTGAAAACTCCAGCCGAATCCCCAGATCTAAATCCGATAGAAATGGTTTGGCATTTGTTGAAAGACTACGTTCGGAAAACCCCTAAGCCCGTCACAAAGCAGGAACTGATCGATGCGATCTATAAATTCTGGGACGAAGAACTGACTGAACAAAATTGTAACAATTTTATTAACAGGCTGTTTCGTGTTCTTCCTAGGATTGTTGACCAGGGCGGGGGACATTCGGGAATGTAAGTCAGAGAAAGACAGTCTCACGTTTGTTAATTATAATTATTTCTTCGTAGCCTGTTCTTCAAGAAAACACCGCACGGGCGAAACGATCTACCACCAGGACAGTAAAAAAGAAAGCGGTAAGATGGAAAAAAAGAAAAGTTTATTTTGACTTCTGTTCCGCGACTGATGAATACTACTGTGTAACTTTATTTCTTGCATGAATTATGTTATTTTGCCACAGGCCGTGGGTCTCTGCTCTCGGCCACTGGCCAGGGTGCCAACCTGTAGAAGCAGCACCTGTATGGAGACATTTCGGCAGCAGCGGGAGCAGTACGATGCATTACTGGGGAGGATTGGGAGGCTAGAGACACTCCTGAAAATGCAGAGGAAGGAGACAGTATGTTCCAGCAGTCAAACAGTTGAGCAGCTGTCTACCGAAAAGTGCCTCTCCCCGACGCGCAGGTTGCAATGCCTGGCGAAAGCTCTGCCCCCCGCAGAGCACACACCGCCTCAGGACACTCCATCCCGGCCTCTCAGTTCACCACCGCGCAGGAATCTGTTGATGCTGTCCCCGCCGTATATCTCCCCCCAGGAAGCACAGACGCCAGTGGGACGAATAATTCTCCCAGATGTCCAACTGCTACCCATCACCCAGGAGATGGAGGGTGGGTTGTACTTGCAGTGCATCGGCATAGACGGGAAAGCAAGAGCCGACCACTACGCCGCCCTTGTGTTTCGAAATCTTGTGACTTTTGAATTTACTGGGGGTGGACCACGTCTGTAAATTTCGATGGGTCCAGAGGCAAAAGTGCCTTGCCTTGCAATCTCCGGGAAACCATTAGTACGATGGTGAATCGGAGATTCTCAACCCTTGCTGCGTACGACTGGAAAAGAATTCGTGATCGGATCAACGAAATGCTTCGTAGGAGGAGGCGGTCTTTTCCTCTTGTCTAACAGTCTGTCCACAAACAAAACATTCCTGTTAGACAAGAGGAATTGAAAAAAAACAGTTTTGTCAATGAAAACCGGTGTGTGTGTCTCTCCCTGCTGGATGTCCCTCTCACAAACTACTGAATGAATAAAATAGTTTCATTGAAAACGAGTTTGCGATTGTCTGGTCTTTAAATTCTTGAGATACGCGATTTCATATTATATTCCCTTTTAATCAAATTCTAAAAGTATGCTTGTTGACTCCGGTATCGCGTTAGTTAAAGACTTCGATGCTTAAAATGTTTAGGGAGAAATGGAATACTGGTTTGTATGTTTTCTTTAAAGTACCGAGACCAGCCATATACTGTATGTTTAAGTTCCAAAATTAATATCGTTTATGGACTTCACACGCGTTGCAGTATGCTCCTATTCTTTTTATGCTCAGGCACTAAGTAAAAGGAGATGCTTCATATTGCTTGACTAATTTTAAAAACGAAGTTATAAATGCAGACGCTCCCTCGGTGCGCTGCTCTGGTGCGCCGGCTCTTACACAGTGCCTGTCTGCCGTAAGCGTTACAATATACATACCCAACACTGCTTGTACCCATCTGTCATGCAGATAAAACACCTTGAATTGAATTGAATTGAGGGGAGAGGGGAGAATACTAAAGCCAATACTGGCGACGTGCTAATGCGTTGGTTTAACAGTCCGGGTGTGGCAGGCTTCCAATGTCAACTCGACTCGATTGGAAGACAATGAACGTATTTTAGCCCTAAATGAATTAATAGCAAACATGGTTTACATAAAATACATTTTTCCAAGAAAGTTAATAATAATACGATCTATAGTTGAAATCTGAGCCTACTTTAAAAATGAAGGAAAAGCATTTTCAGAGAGCAATCACGCTGTGTTTATGTAGAAAAGCGATTAGGTTTATGAGCAATCTAATTACCTATTCTCTTAAAACGCTATATAAAATAAAGTTTATTTAGAGATGAATGATCAGTGTCGTAGTTTAAATAATGGGAGTCAGGAAACTAACACACAGCGCCCCCGGATTTAATAACGCAATAAAAACGCTATTAAATAATGTGACTAGGCACAGAAAAAGTTTACAGCACAGTACAATAATAAATGCTGACCATGACTTTAGAAGCATAAATTACCTTACACTCAATTTAAACACAAGCTGTCTTTCTGTATGAACCTCTAAGCTGGTTCATACAGAAAATGTAGAAATGCATTAGCCTGATTATGATTAAAAAACACATAATTAAACACGCGTTTGCGATTTAAATCAGAACACGATTTAAATCAATATAAATGTTTATATTGTAACGCATACTGTCCAGCCTCCATTTCTCTATAAAAATTTACTCTGTTGCACACACACACACAATAGAAGCAGGAACCGCTGTCAGAAGGGAAGATATGTTCAAAATATCGCAAATATTGATCATGTTGCGATATTTTGAAATATAAAAGTCAATTGATTTTCCATAATATCGCTTACCTATTTTTTCGAAGAAATGTTTGTTAAAAGAAAAGTCCAGCACCAGCTGGATTCGAACACACAACCTGCCAGTTGGTAGTAACGCATCTAGACCAGTAGGCTACAAGACAGCTCGCATGAACAGGCAGGCGAAACAGCCCTACACAGCCCTGTCGCAGTACATGGATATAATCATACCGTTATTAAATTCTTTAGATACTCGATTCCATATTATATTCCCTTTTAATCAAATTCTAAAAGTATGCTTGTTGACTCCGGTATCACGTTAGTTAAAGACTTCAAAGTTTACAATGTTTAGGGAGAAATGGAATACTGGTGTGTATTTTTCCTTTAAAGTGCCGATTCCTGGAATCTGACTGGCTGACACCCCTCTGAAGTGGTTCCATAAAATCTGGTATTCGGAAAAGAAAGCGTTGATAAATACAAGTGTCTTTTAATACACTCTTTGCTGTGCTCTTGAGGATCCTTGTGATATTTTAAGCTCTAGCTGAATGATAGGTGTCACATTTTAAATCATTTTCGTAGTTAGAAATTATGAAACGCCCTGTTAAAAGCAAGGAAGTTTTTATGCCCGTTGAAGTAAAACAAAATGCCTGACAAAGTATGGCTTGGACAGATTCCAAGTGCTTGTACAAATGTGCTAAAGAAATTATACTTTGAGTATACAGCTTCTCCAAGGTCATCCATTATTAATACTATTAGTAATATCTTCAGTAAAGGCTTTGATGCATAAATATTTCTGATAAAGGTAGGTTGTGTACTTTTGTCCAACTGAGCAATCTTGCTTTCATAAAATATACCAACATTTTAATGACTGATGATTAACATGCTGTAATACACAGTTCAAAATTAAAGGCTCAAATGCTGTACATGAGAGGTTAAGCTCCCCCTGGCAGTTTTACAAGGCGACGCCTTGACACACGTGAACTGCGTGATACCGCAACACGCCCACCGGGGTATGCCGCAAAATACCTCACCCATTTTGAATGGCTGCATCTGTAATTGCTCTCTGAAAATGCTTTTCCTTTATATTTAGGCTCAGATTTCAACTATAGATCGTATTATTATAAACTTTCTTGAAAAAATGTATTTTATGTAAACCATGTTTGCTATTAATTCATTTAGGCCTTAGATATGTTCATTGTCTTCCAATCGAGTCGAGTTGACATTGGAAGCTTGCCACTCCTGGACTGTTACACCAATGCATTAGCATGTTAAAGCGATTTCATTGAGGAGCCTAGCTACCAGTTAACACTGTACTTCCTACTTTGGAAATACCTGCGAAACCGGTTTAATTCGTCACAGCCAGCACTCCGGCACAGAGGGGGTTGTACCCGTAAAGTAGAAGCAGGCGAGATTTCCAGCTAAAGACACCCCCCCCCCTCAAAAACCCAGTAAGTACAGTACCAGTTAAGAAAGGCGAGGCTCCTCAATGAACTCGCTTTAACATGCTAATACGTTGGTGTAACAGTCCGGGTGTGGCAAGCTTCTAATTTCAACCCGACCATGGCGAAAGGAACCCTTCTTTCATTTGAAGACAATGAACATACTTTAGCCCTGAATGAATTAATAGCAAACATGGTTTACATAAAAGCCCTTTTAGCCTTTGTCACTAATGAAACCACTAAATAAAGACATAAATATAAAAAACTTAAGATTTTTAAAATACATGACTTTGCTAAAATGTATTTGAAAATAAAAACGATTACAAACGACAGGGGAGAGATAGACCAGGGGAGGGATGTTGGTTTTGCATAAGGGGCAGAGCTGTGGAAATGAGGTCTGTTTGGGAATGTGGAGTTACATGTTCTGGCTGTTTGTGAATTATCGTTGTTGAGTATGGAGTGTTGAGGTATTGATTTTGTGTAATGCTTTATGTTGAAAATTGAGGTGGATTTTGTTTATGATAAAGAGGATAAACTGGGATGGGAGGAGGGTTTGATTTTGCATAAGGGGCGGGGTTATGATAATTGGAGGAATTTGCGAGAGTATAATGGTTTGATATATTTGATTTTGTATTGTTGTCGTTATCTATGTTTTTGGTTGGTATTGTTTATATGGTTGTTTTTGTTGGTTGGTTGTTATTATGGTTATTAATAATACGATCTATAGTTGAAATCTGAGCCTAAATAAAAAGAAAAAGCAAGTGATTAGGTTTATGAGCAATCTAATTACTTATTCGTTTAAAACGCTATATAAAATAAAATGTATTATTAATTTGCTGGACAGAGTGGTGAACATTATTATACATAAGACAAAGATAACGATCCTGATCAGTTTAGAAATCTGTGTATGCTGTAAGGTTTTTACTTCTTAAACTTTTAAAATACACGTTTCGAATAGAAAGAAATCCTCTTCCTGGGACAGTCGCATGAAGAGAGAGGCGAAACAGTCCTACACAGCCCTGTCGCAGTACACAAATATAATCATATCGTTATTAAATTCTTAAGATACGCGATTCCATATTATATTAGCAGAAAAGCTTAAAACTACCACTTTTTCACACGCTATTTCACATGTTAGTTAAATTTAATTTATTTATATATTATATATTTATATCTCTGACCAAGGGAAACATTTAATTTTTTCAATGAAATGTTTGTTAAAAAGAGAGTCATAGTTTTAGTGGGATTCGATCACAGACCATGTGAGATGGGAGTCAGGAACCTAACACACAGCGCCACCGGCAAGGTCAAATGCAGACTGCTGAAAAAGCACTACAGAAACATTATCGACAGACAATGTACAGCGTGTACTATTCTTGTGTTGCGGTACATGAATATAATTATATCGTTATTAATTTTGTTAGATACGCGATTCCATATTATATTCCCTTTTAATCAAATTCTAAAAGTATGCTTGTTGACTCCGGTATCTCTTTAGTTAAAGACTTCGATGCTTAAAATGTTTAGGGAGAAATGGAATACTGGTGTTTATTTTTCTTTAAAGTACCAAGACCAGCCATATACAGTGCTGTATGTTTATTTTCCAAAATTAATATCGTTTATGGCCTTCACACGCGTTACAGTATGCTCCTATTCTTTTTATGCTCAGCTACTAAGATTTCCCTTCAGTGGTAAAATTCAATATCTACAATTGGCACAGTAAAAACGTTTACTGTAAGTCTTTCAACGACAGACCAATGGACCACGAATGCCCCTCTCGGTCAACCAATCACGTACCGCAGTATTCCGCGTCATCTTGTGTCACGATGCGCGACGCCACCTGCGGTACGTGTCTGTAACGCGCACTTTGAATGGCTGCATCTGTAGATACTGGTTTCAAGGAATATATATTAGTGAAAAGTGTAATAAGTCAGTCAAAATGGGTTTATTAACAATGACATTCACAGACTAAACAACGCATAACATAACCATACAATTTTCAAGTTACCCTGTTTTCCACCACAGCTTCCTAAGCAACCAGAATAACCCCAGGCTGCTCCCAAGTATTCCAATTTTATGTAAAACCTACACAGGCCTTTTAAACTAATCAAAATATGACCTACAGTTACATTTCTCTCTTTATAAATCTGGATGCTCCAAAACCTAAAATAGAGAGAAGGCATTTTTACCTATCTCCCTATTCTAAAAATGCATTCACCATTTTTTAACCATGTTTTTTTTCTGTTTCTTCCTGTGTCCTATCCCTCTCTTTCCCTTTTTGCGTCCATCTCTTCTTTGCTCCTTCTTTTCCCCTCTCCATCTCTGCTTGTCAACCTGCCTGGTTTTATCCACTGTTCCTCCACTGTTGATGACTCTTAGTCATTTGCACGGAACTTTAACCATGATAAACCAGATAATTCCTTTTGATTAGTGTGTCTCAGACCCAAGCAAACACTCTGGTTCCTTTCTTGCTCCAGAGGACTACAAATGTTGACACTAGCTAGATGTTTGACAATTTTCCCTAGATTCTTGAGAAACCTCAATAGCCTCTTCAAATTACTGTAACAATTGCGTAATGATTTATTTTGTACTTATAACTGATCATTTTTTTTATCATACAAGTAAAAGTTTATTCCATGCTGAAAAGCAAAAAAAAAGAAACAAGTTTTGGCTGTGGAGCCTTCTTAGGGTGTCAAGATTCTCTTTTCAGCATGGAATAAACCTTTACTTGTTCCTTTGCAGCCTACGCATGCAGACACAGCTACCTACTTGAACTACTTCAGTTTCTTTTCATGCTCAGTATAGGTTTTCTTAAGAACAGACCATGTTCCTAATCCAAGAAGAAGTTGTGCTTGTGTCACAGAATGTTTACTGATGAAGGAGGAGTAGGCTGTGATCAATTAAGGTGGGTTGCTATGTCAGCATGCATGGGCTGCAAAGGAACAAGTAATAGGTTTATTCCATGCTGAAAAGAGAAGAAAGAAAACACAACGTTTTGGCCATGGAGCCTACTTCAGGTGTTCATCAATTGCCTAGAACAATTTGCCTAACACCTGCAGCACAGAATTAAATCAAGAACTTGCCAAATAATGAAAAAATAGCACAATGTTAAAAAATCAGTTTGTTTTCTTGTTAGTTTTTCACATAGCATTTATATCCAATAACCATCTAATTAAGAATATTTAAGGCAAAATTACTTTGCTGCATTGAAATATAATCAAAAATATTTTAATATGAAAATGATTTATAACAATGATTTATAAAAGGCTTTGTTCTTTGATACATTAAATGTATCATTCAGATAGTGCACTTACTGTATCTTTCTTAAGGATGTGGTTTTAGACATCTTCAGAATGTCATTCTCTCATATTAATAATGCATGCATTTATAATATTGATGGATATTTTATTTTTAATGGCTGTTCTCAGAGAAGATAAAACAATCCTTTTTCTGTCCTGTTAAATCTGCACTATACTATTTCTCACCAATACAGAAAAGCTGGGAATCATGATAATACTTCAAAATACAGGCTTTCAGAAATCATAAGATTTCTGAGTAAAATCAGGTTTCAGAGACATAAACGACGAAAAAAAATACTCCCTGCAAAATATACAATTTCATGTACATTCTTACTTGATATCAATGTCCATAATTCCACATTTTTAAATACAATAGTGTACATCTGAGTTAATACGAGTCAATTAATAGTTTTTATTGATGCAGAGATAACAGTGTGGGTAATTTTTTTGTATTTTATTAATCTGTGTGCTATAGATCCATCATTTACAGTGTAATCTTTCACTACTTTAATTGTATTTACATTAGGTTAAAAATATGTATTTTTCCATTTTAAAACCAGATATTATTTTTGAAAATAGGTTCATTTCACTAAAGCTTTTTTTTTCTAATTGAGTCTAATTGACTACTTTTATCTAATTTTCCGGGTACCAGCAACTGCTAGTTAACTCATTTCACTGTAATTTTTAGAATGACTGATACCATCATAAACCTGATCAAAATAAAATTCATATACATTCATGCACTGTGAGAGTTTCTTTTCTCCCACAGTAGAAAGAGAAGAGTTAGAGTCAGCCAATAGACAGATGCTGCTCTCACCAATAGCATTGCAAACACCTCCTTTTGGAGAATTTCACTCACTCAGTTAATTGATATGCAAGACATATTCTTAAATACTTCTGATTTCCAAATTACATTATTCCTTAAATGTACTATGAATATTATGATGACATGCAAGAACACTTTTAGATATTTAAGAGGTGCCATCCTTTGGCAAGCCTCACTATTTTATCATGAAAGATCCCATGGCACTGTTTCTAAAACTAGGGGTGTTAACTTCCATATCCTGACTAAATTCCTCTCAGGGTTTGTATTATGTGGCATGGTTCAGTTCAATCAGTGAAGTAATTTCTTACCATTTCTCATTTTTCCATCTGATCTGCTGTGTAGTGTGGCTGTGGGTACATAATAGCTGTTGTGTATCACTCAGATAGATGCTAGTAGATAAAATGGGTACCCTACTATGTAAGTGCAATGAGATCCTCTTGGACAATTAGTGCTGTATAAATGCAATTTACAACATTAAATTAACAAAGTAAAATGAACTAGTAATTGACCCTTACATATTTTAATAATGTAATGATATATTTGAACAATTAATTATATACAAACAATAATTATAGTTCACTATAGTTCTGATTTATAGTTCAGATCCTTATAGGATGTAACAGCATTATTAACAAGATGTGTTATGAATCAGGATTGGCTCTGGCCTTAATACAGATCCCTGCAGTATTCCGCTAATTAAATTATATTTGCAACTATTCACTATACCAGTTTTGCAAAATGTACCAATTTTCCCCTGGGAAGTTTGTAAGGATGGGAACATAGATTGAGCAAAATGTGTGCAAATCTAAACAAATCTGTTTCAGATCTAAGACTGGGGTGAAAATTAACCTTTCAGCAGGACAATGATTCACACACAAGGCGAAAGCTACATGAAGTGTCTTAGGAAAAGGGAAGTGTATGACCCCATTCACCGTCATGACTAGAATGTTACTGAGAAACTGTTGAAAGACTTGAAAATTTCTATCCAGAAGTGATCCCCAAGCAACTTGAGAGACCGTGATCAAATCTGTCAAGTAAAATGTGCAACAATTGCATCCATCTGATATGCAAAGCTAGTAGAGCTTTAAGAACTTGCAGCAGGAATTTCTGGAATGGTGCTTCCACCAGATATTATGTTCATCGGTCTGAATACTTGCACATTCAGCTTTTTTCAATATCTTTAGTTTTTGCTGACGTTTACTGTAACATATTTTTCTCTTCAAATTGTGCATTTAGATTACAAATAATCAAATAAATAACAAATAAAAAATGTACACAATATTTTGTAATTTCTTAAAATGGTGCATAATAAGAAGTGTCTGGGAAGTTGTGCAAGGCACAGAACGTGAGCTAAGTATATGTTCGATATTATACATTTTTTTATTATCACATTTTGGTTTGTTAACCACTGTACTGGGGTAAATGGGCTAATTATATTAAACCTTCATATTACAAATTAGTAATGTTGGGTGAGTTCTAGAAGCTGGGAACAAGATATCAGCTTTTACTTTTAAAGTAATGGAAATTTAATTTTCATTGTGTGAAATTTCAGATTAAAACAGTTTTTGATTGCAAAACAATTAATGAGTGCATATATATATATATGGTAAACTGCAAAACAGAAATTTGAGTTTCTGGAATAAGTAATTAATCATTTTTAACATCTGCTTGATAAAACTAACAGTCAAAGCATTCAAAAGCTGTGATATGAATAGCAACTTGCCTTGTTTCATAATTAGCAAATAGTAATATTGTAATGTATATTGATACCATAATCACTTGATAACAAAGACCTTTATACTATTTTCAAATATCTTATTTTCAAACCATAACATTTAGGTACAGTTTCAGGCTACTCCACAATTTAAAGACGTTTGAAGGAAATGTGCATATAAATCTCATCTATAAATTGTTTTTTCCATTTTGTTTCACTGAAATACATAAAACAGACTGCAGTTATAGAAGCTAAGTTAAGCTAAGAGGATGTCATGTGGAAAAGACGGAACTCTTGTCATAGACCAAATTTCCTAGAGACCAAAAAGGAAATGATTTACTGCTCTTAGTCACCTAACCAATTGCAGGAATACTAATACAAACAAAAAACAGACCACGTCTTGGTTAAGGTTTTGATCTTTAGTTAAGCCTGCTTAATAAGGATGTACTTTCTCATGTAAAGAATGCGTGATATAAATATGAATAATAAGTACAACCCATTAGTATTTTAATTTTAATGAAGCCCATTCATTTCAACCGTCTTGGGTTATTAAAACAAATTGATCATTTTGAACCTCTTTCTTTTGAAGAGCAAACATTTTGGGCAGTTGAATAACAGATGTATATTCCTGTTTTTTTGTTGTGTTGTTGTTGTTGTTGGGCAACTAGTTATCATAAAAGCACTGTGAACATTCAGTCAGTCAGCCCATCTCTCTTTGAATTCAGTAGTTGTGGTAGTTAGAGCCCATTATCCAAGATTGAAACCAATCAAGACCAGGACATCCAGGAAAAAGACACTGGCAGCTGATGACTATCAGTAATATTATCAGACGTCTCAAGGAAAAATTAAAAACAACGGTCAGTGAACCAATTGTTAGTTACCAACAATGTACAGAATGCATTGGTGGAAGTTATAAAAATCCACAATTTGCTTAACACTGAGACTGTGGGTAGCACGTAACACTGGGTAGTAGAATTGCAGAGGCTACCCACATCATGTAAACCTGTTGTCACCATCAAGAACAGAAGAGTCAGATTAGAATTTGCTTGGAAGAACACGTTGAAAGTATATTACTTGTACAAACAGGAGAGTTTTGGGATAAAGTTTTTAGGACAGATGAGACCAAAATAAACCTTATCAACATGATGGAAAAGTTAAAGTGAATAAAGAAAGGAACTGCAGATGCTTCAAAGAGCACCTTGTCTGTGAAGCATGGTGGAAGTAAATCTATTGACCTCAACATGCAAGGCTGCATCTGGAAAAAAGGTTATGATTCATGATGTAACTAATAATGGCAACATTGTGGCTGATTATGTAGAAGAAAATGCTTTTGTACACTTATTGCATCGTGCTTCTGCATGCAGTGTGACAATCGCCCAAAATGCAGGATTAATGCAACTTTCCATAACTTTACCAAATCTTGTCCATGTCAATCTCCATTTTATATACTGTACAAGTGAACGTGTTTTTTATATACTGACAAGATAATTTATGTCAGAACACCCTCAAAATAGATAAGAATTCAATGGCTGCAGCAAAGGCAAAGCATTTGAAATAACTGCACAAAGAATGTCAATCAGTGGGTCCCAGGATTTAAGCAGTTAATGTCTTAAGAGGATAAGCAACCAAATACAGTCTTTTATACTCTGAAATGTACTTATGCTTAATGTGTGCCAATACTTTTAAGCATTTGAAATCCCTGGGCTGAACCCAAAATATATTTTGGATCTCATGTGCTCATGGAATTTAATGCCTGGAATTAGCATATTGATTTTACCATTCATATTAATCTTAATATCAACAATACAATTTGCTTTGACAGCAAAGCAAAATTTGTTTTGTCTTTGATGAACCAATACTTTTGTAGGACACTGTAAATGGCAGACATCAAGGAATAATCATTATGAAACTACAGTATGAAATACACAGAACAAATACTCATCACTCCGGGCTAAATCAGGGCCATGAAGTGGATGATTCAACTGTCTAATCTCACACTACTAAATGGCAGCTTATGAATTTGCAAATTGTTGTTCAGTAGCATTAAAAGATACACAATAATAACCATAAACTGTAGTTGTATATAACATTTAATGTTCTGATTCACAAAAGATATTGGCCATAAGCTATCCAGGTGTAAGTATGGGACAGCTTCAGGTGAGGAATGATTGGGTGCTACCACTGTGTTGATTCAGTCTTAAGAACTTGGTCGCAGTGTTGAATTTACCAGTGACCAAATGAGAAAGGAAATTCTACTGGTTGAGTGTGTAGGGAAAACTGGTTCAGGGATGCCAAATATGTAATCATAGTGGCTCTCTGAAGGCACCAGTTCTGTAGGGTTTGGGCATTTACTGAGACAATTATTAATTGTAGCAGTAAATCACAAAGTTGATTCTTTTGATGGCTTTAGAATCCAACCATGCGACATAACTCAAACAACGCACACACACAGGTACTAATACACGAGGATACATTTATTAATACATAGAATATGCATATAAACCTAACAGATCTTATCGAGAGGGTTATCAGAATACAAAAGATATATATTCAATCAGTTACAAAGTGTTACACATATCAAGAGGACATACGTTCAGTATATCATTCATTAAGACCGTTTCATAAATGAACTTGGTTATAAATTCTACATTAGATACTCAAACAAGTACATAACTCTTAGGAATTAAATTGATATCAACTGGTTGCGATAACAATTGAATTCTCGAGCTGTAATGCATTGAAGTTAAATACTCATCCAATCTTTGTGGATTCAGATCTCCTGCGGGCACAAAGAAACAGTTGCAGGCTGTTGCTGTCCAATCCACGCTCTCTGGGTCGGTGCCAGGCTGTGCTGTGCGGCTTGCGACAGTGCGCTGCTGATGCTCACTGACCGGCTAGTTGGTGTTGTTTAACTAGCACAGTTTGTGCACAGGAGAAAAGATGACTGTGGGTCCCAGCAAGTCAGGAAGAGGACCGGTTCGTTCCTGATGAAGAGCTAGTTCTGAATAGTGATTCAGCTGTCCACAGTTCCGACCTGTTCGCGAGGCCTGCTGCTTCTCTGGCAACCTCGGCTCTAGACTCTTAGAACAAAGAAAAGTTCTGGCACTCGGACACACTGGCCGTTCCGTGGTTGTCCGGGCTGAGTCTCAAGATGGTCAGGAGGCGCGCTGCGAGAATGTCCTGCCCTTGGGAGCCTTCTGCTCCTGGGCCGTCCTGCCCTGGAATTCTCCTTTGAATTCCCTTTAGAACAGTCCACAGAATCCCCTCCAGAATCTTACTGAATCTTACTGAATCTGAATCTCACAGGCTCTCTGTGTTGCCTGTTTTTACCTGGAGGAACTTCAGCTCATTGATTGGCTGAAAGTTCCATGGGCATCAGAGTCCCACGTGGGTTACTTGGCCCTACCAGTCCCTGATTGGTTGATCAAGGTGAGATATGAGTCACTTAGTCCTGACACTTAGTAATGCAGTCCAGATGTCCAACTGGCACTCCCTGGACAGATAGGCGCCAATGGATGACCATTGATCATGATAGCCAGGCTTAGCTAAGTGCATCCCCCTTTGGGAGCTGTCCTTATCAAAAGAAAACATCTTGCATGAATAGTTTCTCTGTGGCTGCACCACAGAGATGAACAGAGAAATGGGGCCTCATTTGGGAAGGCTCAGAACACTTAATTCTGCCTTATTAATAACCCTCGCCGCTACAAGTGTTCAAGATCTCTGTTAACTCTTTATAGGACTCCACTTTGATAGCAGAATTAAAAGTTGACTTTTTAAGAAAAAAGTTATTGATACACCAAGATGTTAATGAATAATGATGAATAATTACATGGCTCCTAAATGAAAGGCCAAAATCTTTCAACATTTCTACTCCTGTCTTAAGACTATTCAGACATGTTGTTACCTTTGTCGAATTCTCTGTAGCTTTCTTGAAGGCGGCAAACATTCAACTGTGGATTTGCTTTGCAGAGCATACTCCCAAAAAAGGAAGTATTTGATGATGATAGTTCAAGCTTTGAAAATGTCATAATTCAGTGACCCAGCAAAGAATAGCAGATCATTTATTTTCCACAAAAGGTGAATAAACACAATTTTAAATATATGTGCAGTCTTCAGTAAAGCATTTGAGTCTCATAATAACTATCTTCTATTTTTAAAACAGTCTGTCTTTTGACGTGTATGAAAGGAAACATATTTTTGAAACATCAATAATAGCACTTGAAAGAAAGACTGGAAAACAGATAGAATTAAATTACTTTTTGTGCTACAGAATGTTTCACCATAGGAGTTTTGAGCCAAAACCACAATTTAAATTTCACGCTCTTCATGAAATTTTGGTTTAGCAAAATCTAACCTCGTTAAAAAAAAAATCCCTATGTCTATAAATGCCAGATTGTTGTTAGTGAAAGCCTCCAGGTATCTTTGTTGGCTTTGAAATTCTTCCAAATTATTTTTTATCAAGAGTTGTGAGGAGTCAAGTGTTTCCCTTCCAGGCATGGGATTTCATACCTAATCCTCTTGCTTGAAAATCATACTCCAAGCTTTTTCTAAAGAAAAAGATTCCCCTTAGCACAGTGGACCTCACTGATTTCTAATTTGGGTTACTTTATACAAAAAACTCACATGAGAACTATTGCTCAGCACATTGATAACATAACCTTATAAAGATAAAATTATGAACAATATTGTTAATGTAATTCTATCTTAATATCCATGTTTGTTAGTTTAGATTTTACAGTATTCATCACTATTATTTATTTCCTAAAGACTAGTTTCTGAGAATAGTTTCTCATGTATTTGAAGCCCTATTTTAAAATTATAAACTCCTATGTTTGAGCTTAGATTTTAATGTCACCAAACTGAAGTTAGGGAAGTGGGGTATTACATATCCTGCAATATTTTAGTCTACACTTTGCAAGCACTTGCCTATGCAACCTAATCTGTAAATGTCTCCCTATAATCATGGCATCCAATTTGAAACAAATGCACCAAAGAAAGCGTCCATAGCTTGATGTTGCTTCAACATGCAACAAGATGCCAACTCACCAAAAGGACCCTTAGGTCACTGCTACTTATAATCCCAGGACCATCAATTCCACTTTGTTTCCCTATTTCTGTTTATTTTTGTATCATTTCTTCTCAGTCTAAATCTGTTTTCCATTCTTCTTTCTTCTGCTTTTCCTGCTTCCTCTTGTTTTCCTCCTCTTCCTGCCCACACTACTCAACCCTCAAAATTTCAAGCATAATGCCTTCTGCTTTCCTCCATGTTCTTTAATTTAATGTCAACTCTTAATTCTCAACTCCCAAATATCTCTTGTACTTCTGTACGCAATGACCAATGGGGCCCAATTAAAATACTTCTAGTCCCATTAGCCGCTACTGCTCCATGGCTTCAGGTCTGTCAGGTGTCCTACCTCTGATTCATCCAGCAGGTGTTCTACTGCTTTTAATGACCGCTTTTCATTCTGCCTCTAATACCAGTATCCAATATGGTTCAACACCTTTGGTGCCTTGGTTCCTTGTTTTCTCCCTCTCACCCCAGGCTACTCTTGATGCCATCTCCTTGGCTTTGAATCTATCCAGCAGTGGTCAGCAGCATCCTATGCGTAACTTTCCTTATGTGTCAGGGCTGGCATAATATCCCATTGATAGATGTACCCCAGAAGGTTTACTTAGTCATAATAACTCATACCAATAGCCCAAAAGTGTTGTGAACTTTTTATAATTGAAGGAATGTTCTAGTTCCTTTCTATGTTTTTATTTAATCTCAGCAGGCTTGACCTTCTACATGTTAAATCATCCCATCACTTACGCCTACTCATCTTTTTCACTTAGGAGGTGGTTTAGTACTTATGCAAGTCTTTAACTTTAGTGTATCAAGTTAGAGTTGGTTATGACTAATCACTTAATAGAAATTATGCCAAAAATATTTACTGAATATATCAATCTGCATACATTTTTTTCTGATTTTCTTATAATTATATAATAGCATACCATGCAGTATGTTATTATAACTTGTTTGTTTACTTTTTTATTTATTGGGAGACACAGAAAATGTTGATTACTGACATTGTAAACTAGGTCAAATGATCAAATCCTTACACAAAGTATAATGAAAACTAAGCTTTGGTATTTAAAAATTAATCTTCTTGACTCTTGCATAAATCCCTTTTCTCAAAATGACTTCTACTTCTACAGAACAGTTGCATTCTTGTATAATTTAAGAGAAATACCTTCTACTGGAAAGGGAAACGTTACTAGAGGCCAGAATGCCCCACCACCTAAACTTATACTGTTTGTGAAGACAAAATGTAAACAGAAGAAACTGTTGGTTTTCATGTTAAAACTGGCTTTACATACTCTATTTGATTTAGATAAATATTTTCTTAAATGTGTGCTCATAAATTAGTTTAGTGAACAGTCATTATTTTATTAGAAAAGCAGAAATTAAATGCCTAATGTTTCAATATTCTGATCTTCAAAAGCCTATTAACTTTCTTACTGTAGAAAATACTTATATTTTATGTAGTGATATACAGTCTTTCTTTATTCTACATTTCACTACTATATTAGAATACTTGGAATATTTGAATGACCTGAGAACTTCATATATGTTATATATGTTTGTATATTACAAAAAACATGAATTATCTTTCATCATAACATAAAAATGGATGAATTACCTTGTATCATTTAGAACCAAAATTTAGAACTAAGCTTAATAGACAAGTTTTATGAAAGGCTGTGATTGTCCAGATTTTTCAAACAATATCTTGTTTATTAATAAGTTTTATGAAATCTTATTTGTTACTAGATTATTTTGAAGAAGGACCACAGGAATATGTTGTAAATTGATCTGACATTCTTTTTGGCTTTGTGTTTGTATGTTTTTTTTTCTCTTGCACTGCTTGAGTCTCCTTTTGAAGACTTTCTCTTCCTCCTTAGGCTACCTGTAACTGAGCATGGAGTTTCTTTTGGTAGTATTTGATTTACTTGAGGATATTAGAGAGTCACCTTCCCTGAGCTCTTTCACATATAAACCTAAAACCTCTACAAAAAAGGTCTAAGAAGGGATTTTATTTAAAAAGACACATCTTCTTATGACTTCAGTGCATTATAGCAAGGCATAGAGATGGGGTACTGTACATGAAAGTAAAGTAGTAGCTTTAAAACCATATGGCATCATACATTACTTTAAATACAGTACTTTTATATTCTCTTATAATTAAATGAAATAATCTGTATATATATTGATGTTTTTATTAATTTTATATATCACAGTACTTAAATATTCACTTTACATTCCTAATTCCATAGTGGTACAGATGTTAAATTAAGGAATTAAGACAATAACATCAGCCATAACCCTTACCCCCCAGACAGACAAAGGTCATAAAGGTGATAAAAATTCAAATAAAGGGGTGCAGAGTCGCAGAGTTCAGTGCATTTGAAAATTAATGAGAGGCCATGAACCTCAGCAGCTCATATGTCAATGTTAGTGGTTTTATAATAAATCGAATTCCAAAAAGATTAACTACAGAATGTCTTCTTTTTCTGCTTCAGCTAAATGCGTCACACAGAAAGTCAGATCAGTCAGGATCTCAGGATTAATAAGGATTTCTGGATAAATAAAGGTCAAAAACATTTTGCAAAACAAAACTGCCTGATTAGCAGATTTTAGGTTTAGATAGGATATCGTAGTAGGTGTCGTAACTATTGAGTATTTATAATTTCCCTGAGAGGAGTATTGAACAAAACTGAAAGTATGTGTTAACACAAACTCATCTTCTAACTCAGCTGCTTGTAAGAGCAAGGTACCATTCTGCTCAATGAAATAATCTACAGTACAATCAGGCATATAAATTTTAAATTCTTCAAACAAAATTAGCAGTTTAAGTTTGTCAAAATCAGCTACTTTGTAAGCAATACAGAACTTAAAAGTTGTTAAAAGTTTTGAATCCCTTTTGCTCATGCAAATTCAACAAAGGTTTAATTGTTTTTATAATTTTGAAACCTTGGATGGTATGCCTCAGGGACTAATTCATAGTATATTCAAAACAAAAAAAACCCTGGGTCTAGACTCCTGATGTTTCACACATGCATATCACATGAAGTCACATCCACAGATATACCATAGTGTAGCCTACACATCAATGAACTGCAGTGTGATCGTACACAGTTTAAATATAGTGTATATACAGTATGATATCATTTGGCTTTAAAGCTACCACAGTAGAGTATGTGTGGAACATCTTTTCCATAATGAAAAATTAAAGTTAAATTGTTATCCTGATTATGTATTGCTGAAATTTGCATTACATTAGGTACATTAGGTATATATTACATTATCATTCTTTTTATATATAGCTATCAAAAGTTCCCTTTAGTTGTAAAATTCCATATAACTACTCCATATAAAGCAGATTTAAACATGCACAGTAGAGAAACAGGTTAAATAAAGCAATCGTTTCACTAACATCTAACGCATCATCTTAGTGCCACCTATCAATCTTCTTTGGCCAGTAAATTACCTATTGCAACATGCGACATTACAAGATAAAGCATTTGGAAGAATTACTGCATGTTCTGACTGGCTGCATCTGTATGTTGACAAAAGTGGGACTTCACAAAGCAAAACTGAACCAGTAAAGTAACCATTTCAACATGTTCTCTATCCCTAACCTGCCCTGTGCAAGATAACTCAAACTGAGCCTGACTTTGTGACTTGTCAACTATTCCTTTGAAAAATTATTAGGAAAATTAGGTCACCTTTCTTACTGGATACAGAAATACAATTAGTTTAACTTGATGAATTTAAACTTGCATTTTGGAATTATGATTAAGGATTGCAAAATAAAATCTGAAATAGAAAACTCTTGATGAGCAGCAGACTAGACAAGTCTATGGATATAATCAACCCACAATTTTAATACAGATTAATACAGATTCAATTGTTTTCTTTAAATTGGCACCTGTTTCTGATCTCTCCAATTTAATACTTTAGGATTTTTTTCTATAATTTGCCATTTATTCATGTTCATTTATAAATAAAATCTAGTGAGACTTGCAGTACTTTATCTGTAATCATCAATGGGAAAGGAAAAACAAAGCAGCTAATAAGATGAAAGAATAATACAAAAGGAGAGGACATATACAAGATTAAATGGTAGTTTTGTTTACAAAGTCTGGTTACATAGGACTCTCAAATAAAACAGTTATTGACTAAATATACACAGTTCTGTATATACAGTCTTTTTGTTTTGAGAAATCCTCTGAGGAAGGAAGCTCAACCATGATAGCCAAGAAAACTGTCAGAACCCAGTGTAGCTGATAATACAGCATATTATTATTATTATTATTATTATTATTATTATTATTATTAGTAGTAGTAGTAGTACTAGTAGTAATAATAACAACAACAATATAATAATAGCAGCATTATTGATACACTACAGTAAATGTCAGAAAATAGGTATAGAATTTGTGTATACTGTATAGAAAAACACTAAACAGATGGAAAATACAATGGAGGATATTACAAATAATTCTTAAATACCAACTAATTTAAAACCATAAAATTGGTCTTTTTAACTGACTACAATTTACTTCCTTCAGTTTTTTTTTAATACAAAGTTACTGCATCATGTTTGAACTTGATTTCCAAAACATTTTATCTGTTACACTCTACTTTCTGCAAGCTGTTTTCAGATAATAATTCACTTACGGTGTGTGACATCAACTGTTGTATTTAAATTTCTACTGCATACTTTTTATATTACCCTTTATTGTTTTGTAGCTCTTAACTCTCTGTATTAAATTATAGTGTTATTTAGTACATATTATGTAAATTTAGACTTATTTACACTTATCATTTCAAGTAAATGACTAAAGGCATATCAGAGGTACATATCAGAGGCATAAAAACCATTGAAACTCCAACTTAGAGATCTTCCCTTATGGTAATAAACCTTTATGTCTGCGTAATGGAAACAGTAGTATTTGCAAATGCTACTAGCAATAGGCTAATTACTGTAGGTTTAGAAAAGTCTAAACCTTTTTCATGTTATACATTTTTCACACAGAAATGTATTGGTGTGAATCCTAATGCCTCTTATGCAGTAACATTTGTATCTTGTTATGCTGATCATTTGTTAAAAGAAAAAATATTTTAATAATCCTCAAGTATCAGAGAGCTGAATACATCAATATTATTTTTTAGTTTTTACTTCTTAAATTGTCAATAGTATGGTTTAGAATGCAAAATATTTTCAATGCAAATTTCCAACAAATTATAGACACAAGAGTAAAATGTTACAAATGTCAACACATGACTCTACTATGATTTATGTTAATTTTACACAATAGGGAATGTTGTGATGTGTTATTTGCATTTGTACTTTATTATATGTGTCTCTGAACTGAGTTAATTTTTTAACCTTGTAAAACAAAATTTTAAAGGCATGGTAATATACAGATGCAGCCATTCAAAATGGGTGAGGTATTTCGCGGCATACCCCGGTGGGCGTGTCACAGTATCACGCGGTATCACGCATTTCACGTGTGTCACGTGACTAACTATCCGGCGTCACCTTGTAAAACCGCCAGGGGGAGCTTAACCTCTCATGTACAGCATTTGAGCCTTTAATTTTGAACTGTGTATTACAGCATGTTAATCATCAGTCATTAAAATGTTGGTATATTTTATGAAAGCAAGATTGCTCAGTTGGACAAAAGTACACAAACTACCTTTATCAGAAATATTTATGCATCAAAGCGTTTACTGAAGATATTACTAATGGTATTAATAATGGATGACTTTGGACAAGCTGTATACTCAAAGTATAATTTCTTTAGCACATTTGTACAAGCACTTGGAATCTGTCCAAGCCATACTTTGTCAGGCATTTTGTTTTACTTCAACGGGGCATAAAAACTTCCTTGCTTTTAACAGGGCGTTTCATAATTTCTAGCTACGAAAATGATTTAAAATGCGACACCTATCATTCAACTAGAGCTTAAAATATCACAAGGAAAAATACACACCGGTATTCCATTTCTCCCTAAACATTGTAAGCTTCGAAGTCTTTAACTAACGTGATACCGGAGTCAACAAGCATACTTTTAGAATTTGATTAAAAGGGAATATAATATGGAATCGCGTATCTAAAGAATTTAATAACGGTATGATTATATCCGTGTACTGCGACAGGGCTGTGTAGGGCTGTTTCGCCTCCCTGATCATGTGAGCTGTCTTGTAGCCTACTGGTCTAGGTGCGTGACTACCAACTAGCAGGTTGTGTGTTCGAATCCAGCTGGTGCTGGACTTCTATTTTAACAAACATTTCTTCGAAAAAATAGGTAAGCGATATTATGGACAATCAATTCACTTTTATATTTCAAAATATCGCAACATGATCGATATTTGCGATATTTTGAACATATCTTCCCTTCTGACAGCGGTTCCTGCTTCTATTGTGTGTGTGTGTGCAACAGTAATTTTTTATAGAGAAATGGAGGCTGGACAGTATGCGTTACAATATAAACATTTATATTGATTTAAATCGTGTTCTGATTTAAATCGCAAACGCGTGTTTAATTATGTGTTTTTTAATCATGATCAGGCTAATGCATTTCTACATTTTCTGTATGAACCAGCTTAGAGGTTCATACAGAAAGACAGCTTGTGTTTAAATTGAGTGTAAGGTAATTTATGCTTATAAAGTCATGGTCAGTATTGTTGTACTGTGCTGTACTGTGTCACATTATTTTATAGCGTTTTTATTGCGTTATTAAATCCGGTGGCGCTGTGTTAGTTTCCTGACTCACATTATTTAAACTGCGACACTGATCATTCATCTCTAAATAAACTTTATTTTATATAGCGTTTTAAGCGAATAGGTTATTAGATTGCTCATAAACCTAATCACTTTTTGTACATAAACACAACGTGATTGCTCTCTGAAAATGCTTTTCCTTTATTTTTAAAGTAGGCTCAGATTTCAACTATAGATCGTATTATTATAAACTTTCTTGGAAAAATGTATTTTATGTAAACCATGTTTGCTATTAATTCATTTAGGGCTAAAATACGTTCATTGTCTTCTAATCGACTCGAGTTGACATTGGAAGCCTGCCACACCCGGACCGTTAAACCAACGCATTAGCACGTCAAAGCCCATTGAGCCAGTATTGGCTTTAGTATCCCCCCCTTCTCCCCTCAATTCAATTCAATTCAAGGTGTTTTATTTGCATGACAGATGGGTACAAGCAGTGTTGGGTACTGTATGTATATTGTAATGCTTACGGCAGACAGGCACTGTGTAGGAGCCGACGCACCAGAGCAGCGCCTGCAATTTTTATATTTATAACTTAGTTTTAAAATTAGTCAAGCAATACGAAGCATCTCCTTTTACTTAGTGCCTGAGCATACTGCAACGCGTGTGAAGCCCATAAAGGATATTAATTTTGGAACTTAAACATACAGTATATGGCTGGTCTCGGTACTTTAAAGAAAACATACACACCAGTATTCCATTTCTCCCTAAACATTTTAAGCATCGAAGTCTTTAACTAACGCGATACCGGAGTCAACAAGCATACTTTTAGAATTTGATTAAAAGGGAATATAATATGGAATCGCGTATCTCCAGAATTTAAAGACCAGACAATCGCAAACTCGTTTTCAATAAAATTATTTTATTCATTCAGCAGTTTGTGAGAGGGACATCCAGCAGGGAGAGACAAACACACCGGTTTTCATTGACAACATTGTTTTTTTTTCAATTCCTCTTGTCTAACAGGAATGTTTTGTTTGTGGACAGACTGTTAGATAAGAGGAAAAGACCGCCTCCTCCTACGAAGCATTTCGTTGATCCGATCACGAATTCTTTTCCAGTTGTACGCAGCAAGGGTTGAGAATCTCCGATTCACCATCGTACTAATGGTTTCCCGGAGATTGGGTTAAAAAAAAAAAACATACTAACAACTGTGCCATCCTACTCCTTAGTTAATACATTTTATTATTCATAAACAGTTAACATTGTTAGCAAAATATTTTGAATTATATTTAACCCTATTTTTTCTTTAGTTTTGTATTTAACTTAATATATGATAGTCAGACTTAATGTATATTTGAACAATGAAAATATATTTTTACAAGATTTTACATTAAGCACTTAAAATTAATATGGTTAATAATAATAAAATGTAACATGCTGTAACAAGATCGGTTAAACTGCGAAGAAAATGCTTTCAGAGAAAATGTTTCAACCAAACCTGTTCCCACACACCCCGCCCCCACTACCATTAGAATATACACAAACATTTGAGCGTTTCATTCTGAGCAGAAGACCCTCACACCTGAAGAGTGCTGGCTGTGACGAATTAAACCGGTTTTACAGGTTTCAATCACAGACCATGTGACATGGGACTCAGTAAACTACAGTAACACCGTATTTGATAATGCTTTAAAAACACTATAAAATAATGTGACTTGGCACAGAACAAGTTTACAGCACAGTACAAAGATAAATGCTGACCATGACTTTAGAAGCATAAATTGCCTTACACTCAATTTAAACACAAGCTGTCTTTAGCCCTCTAAGCTGGTTCATACAGAAATGTAGAGATCTAGGCTCAGAACACACAGCTTCATTAGCGAATACATATGCAGGACAACTAGAGAAGACGTTTTACAGAGGATGGATTTTTAGAAACATCCCATCAGACATCCCATCATATTCACAATGTGAAATCTAGAAAATAATATTACGTAACCAAAATCCGCAATATGGAAACAGAACCTGTGTAATTGTTGATAGATGATGTACTCGTAACATTTTTTCAAGACGAACTACAACATTTAAAAAATGACTTGTATGTACTTGATATCTCTAATCAATCCACGGGTCCCAGCACAAAACGAAAGTAAAACGCATACCGTTTCGCGCTTCTTATTGCTCAAAAGTAATTTGACCGTATGAAATGCATAATATAAACCTAGAAACATATACGTGAGCAGTACTTAAGCACTGTAGTATCGGTGTTAAGACATACCTCTCAAATACTGTAAATCAAGTTAAAAATATCTCAAGACCGATTCTGGTCGTAATGAAACCATGCAAGGGAGTTTTTATGTCCGTTGCAGTTCTTTTGCAACATGAATATAATTATATCGTTATTAATTTCTTGAGATACGCAATTCCATATTATATTCCCTTTTAATCAAATTCTAAAAGTATGCTGGTTGACTCCGGTATCACGTTAGTTAAAGACTTCGAAGCTTACAATGTTTAGGGAGAAATGGAATACCGGTGTGTATTTTTTTCTTTAAAGTACCGAGACCAGCCATATACTGTATGTTTATGTTAAGATTTCCCTTCAGTGGTAAAATTAGATATGAATATTCAATACTTAAACGGGCACAGTTAAGACATTAAATATACATATACATATTGTATACAGTACAGTTTGCATACGGTAATATGTTTATGTTACGCGATTAAAAAATAAATAAATAAAACTGGAAGGTCCAGCACCACCATTATGTTTATATGGTTGTTTTTGTTGGTTGGTTGTTATTATGGTTATTAATAATACGATCTATAGTTGAAATCTGAGCCTAAATAAAAAGAAAAAGCAAGTGATTAGGTTTATGAGCAATCTAATTACTTATTCGTTTAAAACGCTATATAAAATAAAGTTTATTATTAATTTGCTGGACAGAGCGGTGAACATTATTATGCATAAGACAAAGATAACGATCCTGATCAGTTTAGAAATCTGTGTACGCTGTAAGGTTTTTACTTCTTAAACTTTAAAATACACGTGTTGAATAGAAAGAAATCCTCTTCCTGGTAGTGTGTATAGCACACCAGCACGTCTTTTTTCTTCAATCAGAGGGGTGTCAGATAGTGTCAGCCAATCACCATTCTGCCTTGGGTAGCAACGGGTGACTGTTCTCAGGCGGAAGATGTAAACAGCTTAATGTTCGTGTTAAATAATTTTTTTTAATTCAATTAAACGGGCACAGTTAAGACATTAAATATACATATACATACTGTATACAGTACAGTTTGCATACGGTAATATGTTTATGTTACGCGATTAAAAAATAAATAAATAAAAATGAAAAGTCCAGCACCAGCTGGATTCGAACACACAACCTGCCAGTTGGTAGTCACGCACCTAGACCAGTAGGCTACAAGACAGCTCGCATGAGCAGGTAGGCGAAACAGCCCTACACAGTCCTGCCGCAGTACACGGATATAATCATACCATTATTAATTTCTTGAGATACGCGATTCCATATTATATTCCCTTTTAATCAAATTCTAAAAGTATGCTTGTTGACTCCGGTATCACGTTAGTTAAAGACTTCGAAGCTTACAATGTTTAGGGAGAAATGGAATACTGGTGTGTATTTTGTTCTTTAAAGTACCAAGACCAGCTATATACTGTATGTTTACGTTCCAAAATTAATATCGTTTATGGCCTTCACACGCGTTACAGTATGCTCCTATTCTTTTTATGCTCAGCTACTAAGATTTCCCTTCAGTGGTATAATTCAATATCTACAACGGGCACAGTAAAGACGTTTACAGTAAGTCTTTCTACGACAGACCAACGGACCACGAGTGCCCCTGTCGGTCAACCAATCACGCACCGCGGTATCGCGTGTCATCATACCTGCGGTATCTGTACTGCGGTGTCTGTACCGCGCACTTTGAATGGCTGCATCTGTAGTGTAAGTATTAAAAGGTCCTAGGGTGTAACTACAGTGATATTCAGATTTATTTTCCATTACTGACATTTTCTTACATTGGCATGAGAGGCAACAATGCTTTAAAAGAATCCACAAAAAAAACAAATATATCACTTTTTACCATACTGTTCATGTAAAAAATAAGACTACTGTAATAGAGACAATCCTGCTAGGAAAAGGGTACAAGTGTATTTTGCCACCACGAGCCATAAGGCAGGAATGAGTCAGGTCTGTTTGAATGTGGCAGTTTCAACTGTGCTCCAAATAAGAACCATTTCTGACAAATATCAAACTCAGAGTTAACAAATATAATTAGATTGACAATTGAAACAATTGTAACAATTGTCAAGTAAGGGGAAATCACGAACTCCAATACATATCCAGGCATTTTGGCCAAACACCTGTTTTTTTTCTGTGAAGAAGCTCAAGCTTGGCTGAAAATGGACATTACAGCAGGACAATGATCCAAATTGACAAAAGAATCACTTACTGCATACAAAATAAATGTTTTCAATCTGAGGTCAGTCTCCAGACATCAGTACAAATTAAAATTTGTGATTCTAACTTAAGATGGCAATTTATTAAAGGCAATCAAAGGACCTGAACAAGCAAATCTACATGAAACAACATTCATATATTTCCCTCTGAAGTGCCAGAACCTTGTAGCACATAAAAGAAGGATTTATGCAGTAAAATGCTAACAACAGGGGTGTTAATCTATTGTATGTAACATTTGTGTGTGCCCTGTGCAATAGTATTAAGTTTACTGTATAACATCTGTAGATGTTTCAAGAAAGAAACATTGATTCTGTAAATATTTCTGTTATTTGATGTTTATTGTTTATATTTTCATTGAGGTATGAGCACATTTGGAGGTCTCTGTACTGTATGTATAAAGTGTATAAATATATGTATTAAGTGTATACATGGTTGTAATGTGATGAACAGCAACTTCAATCACAGGAGTACAAAAGCAAAAGCAATCAACAGCCTATTGTGTATCAAAACAAGGCATTCCGAGCTCTAAGATCTGAGTTTAATTATTTGTAAAAATGAAAATACTTCTTTTTTATTTCTAAAATACTCTTACTGGCCACTAGCCAAGCTATAAGCTTGCCCCAGGTTATTTACTGCAGCAATATACCTATAGATATGTCTAAGAACACAATCAAAGGCATTTCATATCCACTAGATAGTTTGGGTTAATAAATTCTTTTTCAGTTGTAGGAAAACCGGCTCAGGGACGCCAAATATGTAACGTTGCCATAGCAAAATTAAATGTAGTGGCTCTCTGAAGGCACCAGTTCTGTAGGGTTTGGGCATTTACTGAGACAATTATTAATTGTAGCAGTAAATCACAAAGTTGATTCTTTTGATGGCTTTAGAATCCAACCATGCGACATAACTCAAACAACGCGCACACACGGGTACTAATACACGAGGATACATTTATTAATACATAGAATATGCATGTAAACCTAACAGATCTTATCGAGAGGGTTATCAGAATACAAAAGGTATGTATTCAATCAGTTACAAAGTGTTACACATATCAAGAGGACATACGTTCAGTATATCATTCATTTAGACCGTTTCGTAAATGAACTTGGTTATAACTTCTACATTAGATACTCAAAACAAGTACATAACTCTTAGGAATTAAATTGATATCAACTGGTTGGGATAACAATTGAATTCTCGAACTGTAATGCATTGAAGTTGAATACTCATCCAATTTCTGGGGATTCAGATCTCCTGCGGGCACAAAGAAACAGTTGCAGGCTGTTGCTGTCCAATCCGCGCTCTCTGGCTCCGTGCCAAGCTGTGCTGTGCGGCTTGTGACGGTGTGGTGCTGTTCCTCACTGTTGGCTTTAACTAGCAAAGTTTGTGCACAGGAGAAAAGATGACTGTGGGCCCCAGCAAGTCAGGAAGAGGACCGGTTCGTTCCTGATGAAGAGCTACTTCTGAATAGTGATTCAGCTGTCCACAGTTCCGACCTGTTCATGAGGCCTGCTGCTGGTGCTAACCTCGGGTGGATCCTCTGGTTATTCTCTGGCAACCTCGGCTCTAGACTCTTAGAACAAAGAAAAGTTCTGGCACTCGGACACACTGGCCGTTCCGTGGTTGTCCGGGCTGAGTCTCAAGATGGTCAGGAGGCGCGCTGCGAGAATGTCCTGCCCTTGGGAGCCTTCTGCTCCTGGGCCGTCCTGCCCTGGAATTCTCCTTTGAATTCCCTTTAGAACAGTCACAGAAGTCCACTCTGAATCTTACTGAATCTTGAATCTCACTGAATCTCTCAGGCTCTCTTTGTTGCCTGTTTTAACCTGGAGGAACTTCAGTTCATTGATTGGCTGAAAGTTCCATGGGCATCCGAGTCCCACGTGGGTTACTCGGCCCTACCAGTCCCTGATTGGTTGATCAAGGTGAGATATGAGTCACTTAGTCCTGACACTTAGTAATGCAGTCCAGATGTCCAACTGGCACTCCCTAGACAGATAGGCGCCAATGGATGACCATTGATCATGATAGCCAGGCTTAGCTAAGTGCATCCCCCTTTGGCAGCTGTCCTAGGAAACCTTATCAAAGGAACCTTAAATCAGCCTGCATGAATAGTTTCTCTGTGGCTG
Source organism: Lepisosteus oculatus (assembly GCF_040954835.1). Lineage (NCBI taxonomy): Eukaryota > Metazoa > Chordata > Actinopteri > Semionotiformes > Lepisosteidae > Lepisosteus > Lepisosteus oculatus. The sequence continues at coordinate 37,904,660 of NC_090696.1, read as the reverse complement.
CACCACAGAGATGAACAGAGAAATGGGGCCTCATTTGGGAAGGCTCAGAACACTTAATTCTTTCTTATTAATAAGCCTCGCCGCTACACAGTGAATACTTTATTTATAAACATGCTTTTTTATCTTCTTCTCTTAACACTCAAACAATGCATGTGTAAACACTAGTTCTCATAGTTTATAATCACAGGAATTTTACTTCCTGTAGTTAAAAGTATTATGATGTGATATATTTACATCAATTATTATAAAGTGCTGTCATCAAAATTGAATACAGTAGATTTAAAAGCTTTCCAGTCTTTGTGAGTATGCTATATAAAACTATGAATCTGTGAAACCTGGTTTATATCACTTCAGTAGCAGAAAAAAGCAAGTTGCTACCTTTGCTTTATAAATACAATTACTGTTTGAACCTTCCATAACCAAATGTTTTAAAGACAGGTATGGCAGTTCATAAATAATCCAATTGAATGGAAATAAACATGTCTCTGGAAGTGTATTAAAGATCATTTTTAAGGTGGCAATGTTTTATTGGTGACAGACAAACACTTTACCATTCAGGTACGAACCTGATAAAATGGCAATTTCCAGTTAGTAACCGAAATTGAATCTTCAATTCAGGCCTACATAGGTTTTGTTGTTCTTTGTTGATCTTAGACCATTTAATTTGGTATATAAATATATTTCTTTTCATAATGAGTAGAGCACCCCTAAACTACCCCTAGTAGTATATGCCAATGGTTACCTGTTTGTTTCTGCAGACTACTTATGTGTGAACAACACTTGTTATACCTTGGGAGCATCTGTGGCAATTTAAAATCCTTGTTGCCAGTTGTGTTGGGCTTATAAAATGGACAAGAAAACCCAAACAAACACTTTTAGAACTGCAGAAAAAAAAGAAAATGTTACAAGTCCATACAATATGATAGCTGTAATTAAAAAATTGAAGTGGAACTTGAATCAAAGTCATCAATAGTAGATGTTGCATCAACCGAACTCTATTTTAAATGGAATTTACTTTTATAGTAAGTGTAACAGAACTGAAGATGTAACAGAAGCAACATTACCTTCAATGGCTGAAGACCAGATCTTTTCATTTAGCAGAATTCAGCACTGTCAAAAGAGTGGCACTTTGTATGTTCTGAACCAAGGAGAGACATGGACTGAATCCTAACAGGGGCAGAGCAAAGTTTCACCCCTCTTAAAACCCATTATGATGGGTTTGTTTTTTCTGTTAATACAGTAATGTGTGTCATCTTTTATTACTTGATGCACTTGATCCAAGTTATTGCTCTTTTATTGATTACAAGTTCATCTGTTTGCCTGGCTTCACAAAAATGCTTACAATGCATGCTGGAAGTTTAGGAATTCTGGTAAATGCAGTAGTCAATTTTCTTTTAACTTTTCAGTGGCATGGTAATGAAAGTTGTACCCATTACTGCAAATTAGGTCTTAACAATGCACTGTACAGTTTTTACAGACCATCTCTGGATTTAAACTAAATGTATCCCAGTATTACCTTTAATTGCTCCCTCACAATGAAATGAAGTGTCAAAATAAAAATATACAACTTTTCATTTGCAGCTTCTTTAAGTTCAGTGTTTCCTATCTGCCATTTATCCATCTTCTAACTGTTCCATCTAATTTAGGTTGTGGAGGAGCCAGAGCCTATGAAGGCAAGCAGTGGAAAAAATGTGTACACCAGTACATCAGGGGCAAACACACCCACACCAAGAATGAATTTCCCAGAAGTCCAGTATGTTTTTGGATTCTGAGAGGAAACCAGAGCACGTGGAGGAAACCCATGTGAACACCACAGGGAAAATCTGATTATGTTTCTCTATAACCATAATAAAAAACTTTATTTTACATATCACCTTTAAAAGTGGCATCTCAAAACAAGACAGTAGTTGTAAACCACAGATTACAAAGTAAATACCCAGACAAACGCAAACACTTTTTTAATAAAATGCTTTTATTCGTTCATAATCAGACGATCTCAGGAAGACTAATGGGGGTCTAGCTTTTTTTCTGGAAAACCGTAACTCTGGTCTTGTCCAGATTGACTGTCAGCACTCAGGTCTGACAGTGCTGCTCCAGCAGCGCCAGGTTCTGCGACAGCCTCTGTTCTGTGGGCGACAGCAGGACCAGGTTGTCTGCAAAGAGCAGGAACTCGATTTCTGTAATTAATGCAGATCAGTAAATCAAGGGACAAAACAGTTATTGCTCCCGGCTCCTCAATGGGCTTTGACGTGCTAATGCGTTGGTTTAACAGTCCGGGTGTGGCAATGTTTTTTATTATTGTTATAGAGAAACATGAAGAAACGGTTCCGAAAAAAAGATCTGAAGTACTGTACTGTATACTAGTTTGTCACTCTTCTCATCCCCTCTTTGCTAAATGGCTTTTGAATAGAGTCACATGAAGACAGAGGTGAAACAGCCCTACACAGCCATGTCGCAGTACACAAATATAATTATATCTTATTAATTTATTTAGATACGCGATTCTTTTAATACAGTCTTTGTTGTACACAAATATAATTATATCTTATTAATTTATTTAGATACGCGATTCTTTTAATACAGTCTTTGCTGTGCTCTAGAGGATCCTTGTGATATTTCGAGCTCTGGTTGAATGATAAGTGTCGCAGTTTAAATAATTTTCATACTTAGAAATTATGGAATGCTCTGTTAAAAGCAAGGGAGTTTTTATGTCCATTGCAATTTTTTTGCAACATGAATATAATTATATCGTTATTAATTTCTTGAGATACGTGATTCCATATTATATTCCCTTTTAATCAAATTCTAAAAGTATGCTTGTTGACTCCGGTATCACGTTAGTTAAAGACTTCGATGCTTAAAATGTTTAGGGAGAAATGGAATACTGGTGTGTATGTTTTCTTTAAAGTACCGAGACCAGCCATATACTGTATGTTTAAGTTCCAAAATTAATATCGTTTATGGCCTTCACACGCATTGCAGTATGCTCCTATTCTTTTTATGCTCAGGTACTAAGATTTCCGTTCAGTGGTAAAATTCCATATAAATATTCAATACTACAATAAAGACGTTTACTGTAAATCTTTCTACGACAGTCCAACGGACCACGAGTGCCCCTGTCGGTCAACCAATCACGTACCGCGGTACCGCGCGTCATCGTGCATCACAATGCGCGACGCAGTAGCCAATTACCTCCGGTACGTGTGTGTACTGCGCACTTTGAATGGCTGCATCTGTACATGTCTTACGTGTTTGTGACTACAAGTGTTCACTGACTTCTTACGATACCACAATTTACATGTTCAGAATGGCAAATTATGTTTTGGGCATGCCATTGTTTTCAAGTATTTTTTAACATGTTAAATTAAATGTGACAGTATTTAATACTTGTATGAACAATATATCTTTTAATACCATAATTATGTGACATGCCAAACAAATTGCAACTCATGATTTCTTCACTTTTCATTTAAATTTCAAGTTAGAATTGATTGCTCAAGGTGCCTTTAACTCTTGTGCCACATTATGGACTTATATGGTTATAGCTATTGTTGACTTCTACTACAGTACATGTTTTAGGAAAATACGGTTTTCCTAGGAAGCACTTTGTCTGAAAATTATTCATGCAATAGACTGGCTTCCTAGTCCAGCAAAAAAAAATAGGATGGTGTAATATTTTAGGGAATTGATTATTTTCTGTTAATCTGTACTGTTTTCCGAAGGTAAACAAAAGCCAAACTGTGATTATGTACTGTACCTAGGTGGATGCTGCACATTGGTGGTGGTGGAGGGAATCCCCATTACCTGTAAAGTGCTTTGAGTGGAATGTCCAGAAAAGTGCTATATAAGTGTAAGCAATTTTTAATAAATATTTTATTTAGTTTAAATTTTGAATCAAATGTGACATCCTCTTTAATATCACATTTCCTTGCTGGAAACTTAAACTTATGTGTTTGTTATGACATACCACACTTGTCTGAAAATAGCATTTGTTCTTCTGCATTAAAAAAATCTAAAATTAAACATAATTTATATTATGGTGCTTGTAGTATCTTACGTCATTGAACTTCTAGCAATTTCAGTTTCAATACCATGACTCTATAGTTTCTTCCATACTCACAAAACACTCTACATAAAGAAGTTCCATTCTCAGTTTAATTGGATTGCTGCATAGGTATATTCTGTAAACCTGGCTATTTTATGAGGTTCACCAGAATTTAGGTCACTGTTATAAATTAGAAAGAACAATGGTCCTATTACAACTGTTTGAGGTCCTGTACCTGAAAGTGTATTTACAAGGCCAAAACATTAAACTGCTTATTTTGTTACATCATACAAATTAGTATTTGCATCATACTTTTTAATGCCTGAGATCTGTATAATACCTTGCCTGAATATCTTGCTGGTTTTGTGATTACAAAAGATTATGACATTACAGTACACAGCTTTGTAAAAATGGAAACATTCATTGACCATATATTTGAGAACTATTTATGCATTAACAATTGTATATCACAGTATTTATATTGCCTCTGTCACCACAAGTGGATGTAAACTAGAAATGTATTATACAAATTAATTATTGTTTGTGTATAATCCATACTGAGTTTCCTTGCAAAATCTTCAAAGCCATTACAATATTCTTTGGACAACAAAAATAAATAGAGCCAACCTTAAAACCAGCAGGGCATGATGCTGAATAGCAAAATTGTCTTTTGATTGTAAAATGAATATATATATATAGTACAGTTCTAACCTTTACATGAACCTGTCAGCATTCATATGGCCTCAAAATATTTATAAAGACTAGAGCAACGACCCAACATGTACAGAAATAACATTTGTATTTGAATAAAAGTGCTATTGAAAAATATCCAGCTGTTTCACAAACTAAATTGTTTCAAGGATGGTTTCAAATGTATCACTTTGATGGTACGGTATCCTATAATGACACATCACATTATGTGTCAGTTGAGCCTTGAGTTAAAGATATTGTTGGTTCAAGTTGTGAACGTGCCCAGAGACTGACCTTTGCTTGTGAACTAGTACCTTACTCCCAGGGGGTTAAGAAGGGGAAATTGGCAGAGCTTGATTTGTTTTATTGCACCCCAGCGAACTTTAGTGAGTAGGCATGCAGTGAAGCAAAGTGGATACCACTTTAGTTGCACCCAAACCTTCATTGTGCAGTAGCTAAGCAATTTTAACTGATTGAAATTGCCAGAGAAGAAATATCTGAAAACACTCTTATTCCTTTTCCAACATACAAGTTAAAAAACTGAGATGAAACTGAATTTTTAGATAGAGAAAACCAGTTGGACATCTAATGAAAAAGATATATATTCTAAAGAATCTTTGTGTCTTTCACTAATATTTATTTAAAAAGATGACTGAAACATTTCCTATCGGCCTCTATTATTTCTGTTATTCATGTTTCTAATGTATATATATATAACTATATAACTAGATATCAAGATCTCATATCAAACATTGGATTTATCATAATTATGGGATGACTTTTCCAACCGAAATGTTTCAACAATCTTTTGGGAATGTCCCATCTCAGGTAAGGAAAGAATTTCCAAGAGCTGTGAAATAGAATTATCATAATAAAATTATAACTATGTATGAATATGCTTTTATGTATTTGCATTTTTCCTTTTGGGAAAAAGGCATGATATGATTGTTCAATAGTGCTTTTTTGTAACACATTAATGGCTCATATACAACCAAAAAAGGAAATATTGAGGTTTGGTTGTATATGAACCATTTTTGCAAGAACATAAGTATATGCAAGCATTAATTAAAATATAATAAATAAACTATAAAGTGCTATTTTAAAATAAATAAAGCACATTAACACGATGAGATTAAAGTCAGGGAATGACTGAAAACCTTTACCTTTCTTAGACATCAATAATTTTCTAAAAGGGGCATCACTCTCATTAATTAAAAAAGAAACAATTTTTAGATAAAACCACAATAAGCATTCAGTTAATCCTGTCATCAAGAGTTAAAGGTAGCCGATTCTATGCTTTAAATTTCAGTCAATTAAATTAGCTTCTTAAAATTATTGTTCCTAGAATAATGCAAACAGGGATGAGGATATGCATTTGTAAGTGCCTTTTCACAGTATCCAGAACAAATGATTATTGATTTACATGAAAAAATACCACTCTACCAAAAAATGTAATACAATAAAGAACATGCTATACTGTGCTTTTCAAACATATTCAGTACCCTCCAGAAGTATCAGAACTTATTTTTGATTTACACTTACATAAATTTGGATTTGTGATCAAGAGATCAATATGAATAAATTTAATGATGAATGATTAAGTAAAATATAATACACATTTCATTTTTGGGTAACTATGAATCTTGATCATAGTAAAGGAAAAACGTCCTATGTATTTAATCATTTCATGTTTGCCAAGCCTTTGCAGCTGCTTTAAGTCCTTGCTTATTCTTGGGTTGTCTTGACTTATTTTTATTCATTGCCATATAAAATGCTTGTTAATTCAATGTAATTCTTGAGCTTGACCAGGCTTTTCCAAGATTCTCCTGATGAACTCCATGATTACATTCGCCATTTATTATTTTGGATTATTGTGTGTTTCTGTAAACTTCCAAAGTCATTCTGCTACAGTGGTAATTAGTTACATCATTAATAAACTGACCGGGTTTGTTTCAGAGGTCTAAGACCATGACTTTACCTTCACCATACAGTACTTCACAGGAGAGGTAATACTCCTTGAAGTATCTGCAGTTCATTTCTCTCTCAGCACTTTAACCTTTCTATCACTTTTGAAAAAGTTTATGTTGGTCTCATCAGTCTATAAAACTTTGTTTCAAAAGTTTGTTTCCTAGTTATACTTCCAAGCCAATGTTAATTTGACTTTTCTGTTTTTGGTTCACAAGGCTTACATCTTATGTAACATTTCTTATAGCCATTAATTAATAGTAATTCTGCTGCATCAAACTTGCATTCTGGAAATTGTTAATTTCATTGACAGTTGTTTAAGTTTTCATGTGATTTTTTTAGTATACTGCACAGTTTTTGGACGACCCAGTCTTGGATGATTGGGAATTATACCTGTGGATACTTTCTTCTTGACTTTCTTCTTAGTTATTTTATCCTTCAACTTGAACATTACTTGCTTTTCTTTCATGCAAATTGGTTTTGCATTTTGACCTTTGACTGTGGACTTCAAACACTGAACTCAAATCAAGACAACTTGACAGGATATTCACAGCTGTTTTATGGGTTCCTAATTCATTGTCTCAATGATCTTTCTCCTTCAAAAAAAAAAAGGTTTAACACAACTCATTTGTTTATCCCAAGAGGGAAGAAGAATTCATTTCACTGTAAATGAAATACTTCAGATTTGTATCAGTCATGTGTCCCTTATGAAAATCCCAGTTTACATTTCGCTGTCCAAACACCTTTGGAGATCAATGTATTATGAGAATACCCTCTGGCTACCAATCTCTGGATGCATTATAGAGTCTGGCACAAGTTTAGTAATCTGTCATCTTGTTCCTTCACTTATAAAACATTTTCAGAGTATATTTACAGTACAATGAGATTGCACCACTTTCTTGTCAAGGTCATCTTAAAACACTTCAATAATTGATGAGAAAAATGTACATCAGTTTTAAAACCCATTGCTTTTCTTTTTAATCAAATTGGTTGAATTTACTTGTTTTATTGAAAATCATCAATCCAGTTGAAAAACAAAAGACAAACATATTTATTAAAAAAAACACTGCAGTTTTTCATTATCTACAGCTGATTTCTACTTTATTTGTTTTGACATTTTTAAAAACAAAGCTAAATATAAGTGTCTTGTAGAAATCAAAGGAAGCTGATGAACATTTTTCACACATTAAGCTAAGGATACAATATTAAAGAAAAAATAAAGTAGTAAATATTCTTTCCACAATCATTTAATACAAAGATACATTTCAGTGAAAAACCTAAATGCAAAATCAGATAACTCTTGTAAAAAATGTTCTGACAAACTGAGTGCAATGCAAATTGTTGTTATCTATGTTACTTATGAGGGTAGGTATGCTCTAAATATGTGAAATGGTTAATCTTTGCAGCTGCTCAGCAATTAGAGTACCACACTCAGAATTTATGCACCGGTAAACCTTACGTAATATTTAACCTGTGATCCTTTGAGTGAAGCCCTTGCCTTCATAAGCACCACACAATCCAATAAAGCATGAAAAATTAAAAGAGCAATGTAATGTGCAGAACATTTACTTCAGGCTGCAATTAAAGCTTAATGGGACACAATATATATTGTGTTCCAATTAGTTAAATCTCAAATAATTACCATTTAGTGTTTCTGAAAGACCAGTTTACAAGCAATCAATGATTTTTTTTCTATTTAATGGCAACATACTATAGTTCAAATACTTTTATTTTTCTGTTCAAGATCAAATAATAATCTTTGAAATCCCTATTAAGTGACAGTATTTAGATACACCAGGAAATTCCTAACATGAACTTCCGATTTTTATGTTTGTAATTTGTATTATCTAATTATTGACAACCTTGTTAATTTTTTAATTAATAATCATTTACAGAAAATCATAAGATGTCAAATAACCTTTGCCTATCATGGCAATGTATCTGATTTTTTTCATTTTGTTTTCAGTTACTATGTTTTTGAAGATAAGTTTATTCAAATATATCCAAAACAATACTACAATGCTCTAAAATTACACGTATTTTAATACGTTTTTACTGAGAGTTTGAGAGATTGTTGGTGGGGTGACAGCGGCGATGGTCTCTTTCACCTCTGCTACTTTAATTTACTCCTCCATAACACTACTTCCTGAAAAGCTAGAATTATTAACAGTAAACTTCCCTCTATTTCTTGCATTCATCTCCATCTTTTTAACTACCTGTTACTTAACTCCACACTCCTCATTCCTCATTCTATTTTCAAGTGATTAACCTAACTGGATTATTTCAAAGCTCTTTGTGCCTAACCTCTCAATAAATATTCCTGAATGCCTTTTCTTAATATATGTTGTTATTCCTCATTATTAACATGAATAATAAGGGTACTTGTAAAGTATTCTTATTATTAATTATATACAGATAACTGCTTAATCTCTCTGTGCATCATATTACAAGTGGCCATCGTTTTTCTGCATTCCTAGATATTTTCTGAGTGTGATATTTCAGAACTCTGACAACAAATGCACAGTAGAAAATTTATATTTGTGTGTTTCCACATGTACAGGTGATGTTAGCACATATAAAAAGATTTACCAGTTTCAATCACACTGAAATAATGGCACAGCTCAGTGAAATACATGCTGTAGATGTAGTTCTAACAGGAACATTACAACATGAAGTCTCTAGGGCATTCAAAGTTGACCTACACACAAAGACTACAGAATTTCAAAAACCTTACAATTTAGCAAATTTTGTAGGACAAGAAGGATAATCTTTAGGAGGGAGTTTCTTAGAATAAAATGTTCAGGATATTACAAGGTGAGAAATAAACTTTCATCTCCAGTAGTAAATCTTTTGTGCAATTTGAAAGAATTTATTAAAGTATCTGCTTTCCATGCAGGCACAGACTGGGGAAATCAGTACAACTTTTGAAAATAATACTATGGTCCTTTGGTAGTGAAATAAAAACATTCAGCTTCCTTCAAAAAACATCACTGCACATTGTGATCATGGTGTCAATTAATTGATTCTTTAGCTGGCAAAACCACTGTTATAAATATGTAATAAGCAAAGAGGGACCACCAAATGAACATTTCCACACAGCAATGACAGTGGTTGCTAACACATTTAGACATAACAAGAGACCCATAAATCTGATTGCAGTCATAAGATTACTCTGTGCCTTGAGTAGCTCATGATTTCTCTCCTTTTACGATCAAATTATGACTTAATAACAGCAAGAAGCACAAATGCCATTTGCATTTTAACATACGGTAAATGAAAGGGTGGTATTTGTTGATGAATCAGAGTGCCATGTCTTATATGATAACTGGAAAATGTGTTCTGTTATACAGACAACATAACAACATTTGTAATACACATCTTGTTATAGAAGGACCGTTTTCATTGTAATGCATTAGTTTTCAATAATAAAATATTTTTACTCATATGATTGTGGTCACACTAGACTCACTATTGCAATGTGGGCTTCAAATCATGTTCCACCATTTCAGCAAATACTGTTAAGAATGAGCACATATGGAATGAGTTGGGTAAAGACATACAAAAATGTTACCAATCTCCACACCACAAGTTTAATTTACTAAACAGCTCTAATCTAAGTGCTTAATTACTAGCTCTCTCTTTGAGACCAATATGAAATGGCAAGGTGCCCAAAATGGCAGCACCAAAGGCAATTATTCATGCACTGACAAATGTAAAGCTCTCAAGTCTAAAGTAAACATATTGTATTTTTCTTCATAACTTTTATGTATTTAATATTGCATATTAAATTTATGATTATTTCCCCAATGTTCTTATGGATGATGCTGCAGACACCTCTGAGTGAGCTTTGAATGAATTTGTATGATGCCAGATAAATAAATGGTTCTGTGATTGCAATCACTTGTGTCATTGATTTTCCTTCATAACGATTCTTTAGTTTTATGTAGCTGAAACAATATTTATGATTCAACTCTCATAATAATTAGCAAGAGAAACTATGCGTAATTAAAAGGTTGATTTAAAGACATAATTGACTTGGTTTATATATATATTTATAAATATTTAATTTAAAATATACTTCACAGAAGAAAAGAATACAAGTGTTCTTGAGCCCTTAAAAATACATACTGTATGTAAGTAGTGAGACACAAAAGGAAGCTTGACAAACCAATCCAACCCCAGGGTTATCATCACCAGGAGAGATGACCTGTTAAGCATTGACAAATTTTTCTGTTTTATTTCCTGATGTCTTCCAAATCAGATGCTATGTTTGAGATATCACACAGTCACATTAAGTTGAGGGTTTTATGTTTCTTGCTAATTTCCTGCTGTAAATAATGCCCCAGGTAAAATACACCAGATGTGTGTTGATGGTATTTATTCCTTAAATAATAAATATATGTACATATATTAAGAAAAAATGAAAGTGACTACACTTATGCCTAAAAAGAATAATTTATAAATATTTTGGGAAAGATTATACATGTGCCATTCAAATTAGATTCAAATTCTAAACACTGACCTGGTAATTCAATTCTTGTTTTCCTAGTATATATTCATGGTTGATAATAATACAAGAAAATAATACTTGAAAGGAAAATTACTGTTAAAAAGTACAGAAATTAAACGTATAGCCTTTAAGTCATTCTTAACTAAAACTGTAATTTTCTGGTTGAATACATTTCTAAGTTATCCTTTACTGATGTGCTTTGTCTTTTGCAAGATCATTGTTTGTGTTATGTGATCTTTGTAAGATTATTACAAATGTTTTTAGAAAATCCTATCTTAGAGAGTCCATGAGTTTAACTTGAGTATCAAAGGTAACATGTTTGGTTGCAGAGCACAACATTACTGAAGATCTCCATGTCAGCCTTAATTTTCTGCTCTACACTGTATTTCAAGCCCCTTTAGTCACCTGTATGCTAAAAATACTACAGTAACATTGTCTTTACCCAGCAATCTGAATCAATCTCTACTCCCTTCGCCACACATACAAACAAACATGCACACACTTTTGACTTAAAGCCACCATACCACCTTGTCGGCATTGACTAGCTAAAATCCAAACTTTAAAATGATTAATGATTAAATGACAAAAGGTAATATATGTAATTTGTTGTCTAATGTCCTCACTCTTACTTCATAATATGAAAACAAAAATAACAGATATAACTGTGATTAACATTATTTGGCATGTTGTGAAATTTCTCAAAAAGTAGTTACAAATTTTGCATGGCATTCCTGTTGTTAAAATTAATAATTACCAAACACTGGACTTTTACATGGTATACATCTTTTCAGTTTTCCCTAGCCATTACCACACTTTAGCATGGAATTAAAATATTTTGCAAAACAACATCAAAAAGTCTGTAGATTTTAAGTAGAACAGATAAATCTCTGTTGATATAACACTATGTATTTTTAAGGTTCCTTAATTGCTAAACTGTAATTGTCTGCACAGGATCAGAAATGTCATTTTATGATATTTCTCATTATATACTCTAGTTTCATAGGTTTAACCTCCTACAGAATACTCTAAAGGTCATGGGTAAATTCCAACAATATTGTTTGCATATGATCTGTGAAGTAGGTATCCTACTATGTCAATTCAGAATAAAGTAAAATTGCAACTCCTTTTAGGCATTTGAATATTGTCTTTGTAGTGACTAGTAGTACATCTGTTACAGAGTACATTGTTCTTGTTAGAAGCGCTGTACTTTAAACACCGTCCATTTCCAGAAAAACATTTTATGGTTTACATTTAAAATGTTTTTTATAGCTACTGTATTAATCATTCTTTCATTAACAAATATTTCATTTTTCTTAATTTTAGCAATATTAAGAAATGGTTGAGTAAAACGTAAACATACACCTGAACAATTGAATAAGACATTTAGTTTTTGTACAGTAGTTATATTCACTTTCATGCCTGCATAACCTCCCAACAGGTGCTGACATATGTCAGTTTCTTTAGGGTTTTTCATCTGGCATCATCGTTTGTTTTAATGGAACCTTTGAGTTTGTTTGAAATTTTTAATATTGGTCTTTTTCTGTCATTGTGAAGACTTCATACTGATACTGTAAGAACTCTGAAGCAGTGGCCCTTTAGCATGATTTCAAGATCATCTGCCACCTTTCCCTTCAGTTGGCACCCCATTATTCCTTCACACCAATCATCCAACAGTTCCTCTTTATTTATTATTATTGACACCTGAGCTGACATTTGGCTATTTGGTACATTTGGGCTTTGTCATTACTAGTTGAAAATGTTTACCAATTATACTGTATATATCTTCTTGTGTCCTTATTTTTATTAATTAGGCTTCCAAGTATACCCACAGCCCAGGTTAAGTATGAGTTCTGCTCAGCAAGTCTTTACACAACCTGAATTTTATGTAAATGTAGAGTAAACCTTTCATAGTAGTTGTGTGAACATATAGTGAGAATTAACATTTGTGATATTGCAACTTCTTTTCCCTAGCTGTGTCTGTGAGAGAGGAAGGGAGGAAAAGAGAACAGAACTACAGGCTCACCAGGAGATAATGTGCTTTTATTGTTAATAGGTGAGAGTGCTCATCATGGTGGGGCACAAAGCAAGAGAGAAAAAGAGAGAACATAGCAGCAGCTAGCAGTCCCTGAGAGAAAGGAAACTTCCCCGCTTATACAGAGAGAAATAAAATAATGATGAATGAAAAAAAACATTTTATAACCTTATAAACTTTCTCCCTGGGTTACATACTGTATGTCACACCATTATCTAAATTCAACTTCATATAAAAATCTCCCATGGGGCCCTTAATAAAATTTTCAAGTTACAGAAAATATACATTTGATATATAAAAGGAAAGAGTTTGATGAAGCCCATCCTTGGATTACTACAAAATAGTATGCATAATGCTGTCACTACCATAAATCCATTTTACGTTCAATTTCACTGTGTTTTCTCAGTGAAAATTATTATTATTATTATTATTATTATTATTATTATTATTATTATTATTATTATTATTATTATTATTATTATCGTCATTGTATGAGTACTGAGCAGGCATTGAAAAGTGTCCAGATTTCTGTAATTAGTTCATTTTGCCACTAAGGGTAAAGGGTACAGAATGAAGGGGATCTGGATGTGGGGAATAGGGGTTGGATAAAAATTTAATATCACTATTGATCCTAACAGTAATAGGGTTTGGACATTCACATATGGTGACACATTTTAATTAACATGCTATAAAAACAATAACAAAAATCCTTTCAGTTTTGTTGGTTAAAAGTAAACACTAAAAACAGCCAAGACATTTGCACAATAATCCACTGACATACTGTATGCATATTTCATGTTTAGAAAGTCATCCCAAAGGACTTAGAAACTGCATTTTGCTAGGTGTTTACATATAAAAGGCTTTTATGCAAATCAGAACAGCAGTGTTTCAGTTGTCTCAGGGCAGTTATAATTTAGCTGACAATGAGCACTATCATTTGTTAACATTGCATTGCAGGCTTTGTTATGACCTTCAATGCTTTTAAGATGGTCTCTTCAAGCATCTGTCAAGTATATGAAATTAAATACTTAGCTTCTTCATTTACGTAGCTTGTTAAGTTTGTCTACATTCTTGTATAAAGAAACTTTGTAGGAAAACAGTCAGAAAAAATAACAATTCCTAGATGTCTTATCAGATAATCATATTTCACTGCAACATGAATTGAATTTCTGACCATGAACAGGAAAGTCTGGATGAATTGTTCTTCAAAGTGCCAGGTCAACACATGATACATTCATGAGCCCTGCTTGATTACTAGGATTGGTCTTGTTTGAATCATACCTTTGATATTTTATATCATGATTTAAAATGGTCTTTGCCTATTAATCACCACTTCTGCACACTTGATACTCATCCAACATGTTCAAACTTATGTTATTTTACCCATCTGTTGCTTTCCACTATTGTCACATTACAACCAATACACATCATTAAAACAAGCATAACTGACTGTCTCCATTCTTTGTGTCTGCTACAGGTTAAGAAGTGTGAAGCCATCATACTTTTAATTAGATGTGCTAAATCCAGTAACAGTGCCACCCTTTTGAATGAGGTTAGCTGCTTCTGTGCAGCCCCTTGTCTGGGTTTGTCCTCTTTTTCTTTACCTGTAGGTAGTTGGCACACATTTTCTAAACTACTGCATACAATTAATCAATTGTTGGAAGAAAACAGTTAATTGGTAACATGTGTTTTGGTTTAAAAAATCAGGAAACAATGTCTTACTTGTTAGCCATATGTCTGAAATGCATACACAATCATTTTGCCATTTTGAAAGCAGCAAAATTATTAAACATTCATTACTTGACAACCATAAAAGAAAACTGACAGTTCTTCTATTATGACACTGGCAATTGGAGTGATGTGACTGCCAGCCAGCTTTATTTCTCTCAGAGAAGCCAAATTTATGCAATTACTAGTAGCCAAGTTACAGAATATTGGCAGAACACTGGAAAACCATAATTCCAATATAAAAAATATGCAAAGACACTTCACATCTAATTGTCTCAAGAACACAGTGATGGTTTGATTGACAGTCCTTCTTTCATTGCTTAGTCAGTTGCTGCAATTAGCTAACCAAAGACCAAGTCACATAACACTGCAGAACAACTGCATTTCTTAAACAACCCAACATCCTCTAGTTTTTAATTTAGTAACCTTTAATTTAATTGTTCTTCTTTAAACAAGCCAATGATTGCTACATTTCAATTAGTAATTTATTTTGAAGGTTTTGCTTAATAACTTTATAGCATGTTAATGTCAATCAAAACATTGCTTACATGGTGTTTTTCTCTAAAATTATGAAATATTTTAGAACATTTGGTTATGTTGTCTGACAGTGTACCATTTGATCTCAGAACAAAAAAGAGTTATAAGTAGAATTTCCCTTTGGTTCACGTAATCCCTTCTTCATTTCAGGTGAACAATTTGCTGATTAAATTACCTATTTTATCCTGGTAATTTGGTTTTATTAAACTTGGCCATACTGTAACCAATTAGATTGCAATGGATTATCTAGTCTTCAGTCTATACTAATCTACTAGTATATGCTAAAGACACATTTTAGTTGACTAAATGTAAGGATGCAGCTATTTCAATACAAGTACTGGCATTTTTATTTATGTATTTACATTTTAGATTTCTGTTGAAAATAACCATTAGAATTATTAATGAAGAACAATAATGGAGCTTGTCACATATAAGAATTTAACTATTTACTAATTCTATACAAATTTAATTTCTTTTTTTTCTGTGTGCAAATTGAGTGTCCATTTGTTTTCTGTACGTACTGTGTTTAGATCAACAGCTGCTTCAAAGTGTGCTCAACCACCCCCCGTGTTGATATAAAGTTATTTTTACTGTGTTTATATGAGTTACATAGTGACATGTGAAGTCTTATGTCACACTAAAGTGGAAGAAATAATTTTCCAATCTGGTACGTGCAGTGACCCATGGCCATCTTCTCTAATTAATAAAACTATAAAATAGTCCTTTTTCTCTAGAGAGGCTGGATTGTCTATTGCTCAGATAGCAGCCACAGTGAATGGAAGCACAGGGTGCTATAATTTCTGAGATTATATTTCCAGGCTGCCAAAGGTCACTGCCCTTGTACTTATAATGGGAGACATCTTTGTAGTGAGACTAAACTTCATGAATTAGAACATCTTGCAATAAACAAATAGATGTCCTAAGGTTCAGTGAAATAAAAGGAGCAAAGGAATAAAATGAATGGAAAACAACAGGCATTTTCACAATATAGTAAAACTTGTGGTATGTTTCACAGGTACAAACTTTACATCATCAAAGTACAAAGTTCAGCAAGAGGTTACTTGTATTAAAAAGCAGGACATTTCTTTGATAAGGTGCAGCGTCATCTTGGAAAGACAAATCAATCTTTAAAAAAATAATCACTGATGATTTTACACAACATTTAGAACACAGCAAGTAGATGAGTTGTCAAATCTAGTTGCAACACCAGGAATGATAGAGGAATGTGAGTAGTCAAATTCTCTGGATGACATTAAATTTTTCATAATAAATTCAAAAGATAATTCTATTGTAGAAAAAAAGAAGGTGCTGCTCAGCCAGGCTACACAAAACTAATTCATCCATGGGGAGGCTGGGAAGGAAGCCTAAATTCTTTAAATTCCTCCACTGAATGAATTTGGTCAGGACAAACATATAAAAACAATAAAAAGTCTGTTACTTCTTCAGCAAACCATAGCTAGAACCCATGGCAGTTTGAACAGACTATTACAATATTAAATGAGAAACAGAAACATTGCAAAAGCTCTGCAAATGACTTACACTCCTCAAGGGGGTAGTCAAACCTTGTACCCTGTATGTATGGTGGCCCTCAAGTGGAAAAGACAAACAAGTAAAACATATTTGCCACAAATAAAAAAAAAGATATGGATCTGAAAAAGGGTAGCACAAACTAAAACATATGGAGATAAAAATTCAAAAGATACATACTAAAAAGAATAGATGTGCAAAATATATGCAGATATGCATTCTAAAAAGTGTGGACATACAAACTAAAAAGAGTATACATGCAATGTAAAAAAAGACAATGCAAATTAAAAAAATGTGGACAAGTATTCTAAGAAGAGTGGAAGAGCAAATTAAAAAGTGATGATGCGTAACCTTACGACTAACTTCTAAAAGTTTGGGCATGCAAAAAAAAAGTCGACGTGCAATCTTAATAGTGTGGGTGTACAAACTGAAAAGAAAAGGCAAGTAATCTAAAAAGAATGTGTCGGAAAGAGGTCGGTAAAAATTGGAATATGATGTTAGGAGTAACCTGCATCTAGTTGGAGGAACGAGCATTCAGTCACCACTTCAATCTCTTGCTTCAGCATTCTAGTTTTGTAGTAGCCAGGGAGCTGTTTCATTACTCGTTACACAGTTAATTTGAAATTTATGTATGGAAAGAAACAAATATATTTTGGGGAATAATTTTACTTTGTTTATGCACATCCAAAGATCAGCATGACTTTATCATCCCTAGGCCATTTCTCCTCAGCAGACTGAACACGCCCTGAAACATAAGTACATGTAAATCAACTGGGTTCTGTTCACTTTCAGACAACTCCTTACCTTTACATTTTAATGAACTGTCCACTTACCAATGTTATTTACAGTTGGCATAAATTCTAAGTCTATGTATGCATTTAATGAGACCCACTGTAAAAGCATCATCAATTTATATTAGGTACTCCCCTGCTCCCTTTGCTCTGATTTGCAAACAAAATAGTATCAGCCCTCCAAGTGCACTATGCTAATTTTTATTGATAGCTACCATCAAGAAATTAGCAAACAATGCATTCAGGACTCCAGTCATGGAAACCAAGAACAGTAATGTAATGAGCACCTTCACTGTTATAGTGTGCCAGCAGCTTCAAGAAAAAGTAGTTCCATCTGGTGTTAGTGATTAAATCAGGATGGAAAATGTAGTGTAGGTTTCACCAATTGAAGTTCTATTTTTGATACTTAAAATATACTGTGGATATTTATTTTTGTTTATGAAATGCATCAACACAACTCATTTCATCCATATGCATAACTAAATGCACAAACATTGAACAGAAATTAAATATTAAATAACACACCCTTACACCTGAAGAAGGCTCCACAGCCAAAACATTCTGTTTTCTTTCTTCTCTTTTCAGTATCGAATAAACCTGTTACTTGTTCCTTTTTAAGTAACACAGTCAGGAATAAATCGATTATACTACTTCCAATTCATAATTTATGCTGATCTCTGATAGTTTAGGCTTTAATTTATGTTCCGATTTGTTTGCAATGACTTTTAAATTATGAAACATTAGATAATATTAAAGCAATCTTTGCTAAATGTATTTGAAATTATGAATTTATTTAAATTACTTCATTTACAAATAGGGGTGGCACAGTGGTGTAGTGGTGACCATTGCCATCTCACAGTGCTGGAGCCCCGAGTTTAATTCTTTAGGCTCTATCTGCATGTTCTTTGTGTTCTCCCTGTGTTTGTGTGGGTTTTTCCTTGTGCTCTCCACTCTCCAAAAACATACTGGTAGGATATTTGGTTTCTGGGAAAATTGGCCCTGGTGTGAGTTTATGTTTGTATACAGTATGTCTGCCTGCTGTGGATTGGTGTCCCTATCAGAGTGTACCCTGCCTTGTGCCCATTGCTTGGCAGAATAAGCTCTGGTGACCCAGAATTGGAAAAATTGGAAAGAAAATGGATAAATGGAAATATTTACTAATACAGTATGTGCTTGAGGTAATAGTTTTCTATTAAGTCTGGAAAGTTTGTATGTTTATTACATTGTAACAAATGTGTGGTGTTTTTAAAATAAATATAAGAATGTATATGTTGCATGCTATGTGTTAAAATTAAAACATAAGAATGCATATTCAGTTTGCTATGTAAGCAAATAATAAAGATGAATAATTTCACCACTACAGTCATCGATTACTGAGCATTACACAGCACATGTATATTTTATTCTCCAGCACATCTTGATGATAGAGTAATGAAAGGTCTGTAAATTCCTGAGACTTACCTTCTACAGACATAGAAAATATATGAATTATACCCTTATAATCTAAAAACAACTAAATACCATAACAGGCCAAAGATAGAGAACCAGTGTCCTAATAAACAAAATTGACCCAAAACCATGACTAAATGTCTCTTTCTAGATAGAAGCACAAAAATGTATGGGAACCACCTTCCCTAATCACAAAATAGACTACAGGGTGGAGTGGTGGCTCTGTGGCTAAGGATCTGCACCTGTGGCTGGAAAGTTGCCAGTTCGAATCCTACTCTGTTGGGCCCCTGAGCAAGGCCCTTAACCCTAGCTGCTCCAGGGGCACTGTCCAATGGCTGTGCCTGTGCGCTGACCCCAAGCTTCTCTCCCTGTCATTGTCTCATGGAGAGCAAGCTGGGGTATGCGAAAAGACAAATTCCTAATGCAAGGAATAAAGGATAAATATTTTTAGCCTACAGATTCCAGAATATACAGTACACAAATCAGAAATTCCTCAGATAAATAAGACAGAAAGTTCTCTTTTATAAAAAAAGATCAGACTTTCAGCCCTCAAATTACCTGAACAGAATCTGGTCCCAAGGCTGACTTTCAAGGAGGTTACTCTCACAAGCCAGTTCTTGTTAAGAAGGAGATGAGTGATGATAATGGTGATGTTCCATATTTATCTCCTCCTTCTATCTCCCCATATGTCTATTCTGTGTTCTATTCCTAAACAGAGTGGTTTAGTGAACTCACTAGGAATAGACTGGTCACTTTTTAATACTTATTATTTAATATGATTAACTTAAACTACTAAAATGTAAAAATAATTAATCTAAATAAATTATTGAGATTCCTTCATTATCTGTACCTTTTGCCCTGATTACTTGTGTCAAGGTCCAGTTGTCCAATTCTATCAATTCCAGTCCAATTGTTTAAATACAGGAAAACAATATTCTATTCATATTCTTTTTCCCATAGAATAAGGCAAACAGTCTTGAACTGCAGGCAAGCTAAGCCACAAGCGATATTTTCTTCTGATTACTTCAAACTGCCTAAATAAAAGGATGTAGATATACTGTACATGGAATGTGCATATGACTAAAGGTAAATTTTACTGTGACAAATAAAAACAAATTATACCCAGATAACAGTGAAAAATAATTTTGGTGATAGTCCATAAAGAAGAAATCTTAAAACAAAAGGAACGAGTCAACATTTAAGATATAAAATATAATTTAATATACCAAACCATAAATTCCCCAAAACTCTAAAAATAGAATAAATATACAGTATATTTTATTGCTTAACTTCACTTAATAAAACATATGATAAAATAAATATTAGGATAATTATATTTGCAGAGGAAATTGACCATTTGAACATCTACTGGATTATCTCAATATAAAAAATCTAAACTGCACAGGGTTATCCTTTTCTCTTTTTAAGGGGGAAAGGTGCAATATATCATGATGTGTTTCAACTCCTGCCATATCTATTGGACATGCTTATTTAAATGCAAGCAAAGAGGTACTTAATTAAAGTCAACAGTTAGTCAGGGTAACTGATGAAGGTCAAAGAATTGGAATAAGATAACATAACATTCCTGGAGAACTAAGCACCATAGAAAAGAAAGCAGTCTTAATTTGGCATTCTTATCATATAATGCCAACACATCCTTTTTTCCAGAACAGATAATCTCTGAATGTTGTGAAAAGTGGTCCTCAGAGGTGTCAGCTACTGGACCATACCCTTCTACTTGCTGTAACATGAAGAAGGTGCCAAATTAAAAAAAAAGAAATTTCTAGATCTATTATTTTTCCCAGTTCTTAACCAATCAAAGTATTCTGGCTATGTGAGAAATAGTTCAGACAGATATATAAAAATGACAACAACAATTATTATTCCAAAATGGAATAAGACATTGCTTTTTCACAACCTGTCATCAATATTGCAATAAATAAGAGTCTGAGATTATTCTGTGGAAAATACACATCAACTTTATTTTTATTTTGATTTTTTTTATTTGTGTTGGCTAAGATTTAATAAATGATGACCAAATAAATCAATGAATTTTTTGTGTATAATGCAATTAATGACAGAGAAAGTGAATTTTTCTAACAAATGAAGAATATGTGTGGTACAATTTCTCTGGGATATTTATGGCTCATTATGGGTGCTATAATGAGTTTCAAGTGATCTGAAGTTTGTTTCAGCTGTTGCTGAAGCATCATGTCAAGGCTATAAAATGGAAGGAACAGTGTGAAGTATTTATCATTTGAACTGAAGTTTTGAAAATCATCCAACATTTACACAGCTTTCTTCCTATTAGCATGTTTCCTTAGGAAAATCCAGTACTGTAGAATTAATCCACAACATTATTAATAGACAGCAGTAAAATAAATGAGTGCTGACTTTCGCAAAAAGCTCTCAATAATCAGTGAAGATGATAAACCTGATCAAAATTAAACCAATGAAGTAATAATTAGTTTAGGATTTTAGATAAAATGTCACTGCTCTGTGGCTTAAAGTTCAAACCATCTATTGCATGATTCACTTGGGTGTATATTGCAAGATATTCCTGGTAGTCACCCAAGCATTAGTAACACTCTTGCCTGCTTAAGCTCCCCACACAAACACAGGCAAAACTCTTACTGGTCATAACCATCCCATGCTTAGTCACTTTACAGATATTGCCACTCCTTCATCCCACCAGATTCTCACACGGAAGCGCACTCCCGCTAATTACATTCCAGCCCAGAGCATTTCTGCCAAACGACACCGCTCCTGCCAATCAGCCAACAGCAACACTCCAATCAGCTCACCTTCTTCCTCTCACAATACTTAAACCATATTCTCACATTTGTTTTAGAATGGTGTAAAACATAGGTTTTACTCCACTCTAGGTGTCTGAATTTGTGCTACATGTTAGTAGTACAGTGGTGTTCCAAATTCTAACAACATTATCCAAATAAAGAGGAGGATGGATTTTAAAAAGTTTTGATTAAACCAATGCAGTGCAGTAACACACAAAGAATGTACTGGGTTCTTTTAACTTGGGGAAAAGCAAAAATGAAGGTGGAAGAGAAAACACAACACAGATGAAACTTTTTATTTAGAAAAATAATGGTTAACAAAATGATTGTGCTTAGTTGCAAATCTTGCATTATTTATATGATTATATGCAAGAAAATACAGGCCACTAATATTTTTTAGTGATTTAGGTCATATTTGTAATATACGATGTTATATAGATTTTCTGTATTTCTTCAAATAGAAGATTTTATGATTTTTTTTTTTCTGTACAAAACACACAGTTCACTAGCTCATCATTAAAAATTAGACACACTGGCAGAGTACTACAAGTGTCTACAAGTTCTGTTTTATAAAAAAATAGCAAATAAAACATACATTTGCAAGGACACTTTGCTTGGTACTCATTTGTTCACCTGCAATCCCTTTATCATGGAATACTGTATATCATATTCACACTATGGCGCCTGATATTGTATTTTACAATACTTCTATGAAAACTTCCTAAATTAAAGGAATTTTCCTCTGTTCTATAGTAAATGTGTCCTTTATCTTTCCACTCTCTCCAACACATACTGTATACACAGTCATAGTCAGCCAGCAGATTAAAAACAAAAGGATTAATTTAGGCTAGTTACTCATAGGGCAAGTGCATTCCATAAAATTAAAAACCATATGACCCAGCCTGATAGGAAAAACAACACAGGAATCACAAAGAGGTGACAAATACAACAAAAACTGAGAAAATATCATACATATGCAGGATAAAAGTACCTTTCTGCAAGCAAATGCTGTAATAGTCACTGATCTCTAATTAACACTAGAGTAACTGGCACATGGTAAATTAATATTTATAGATTTATAATACATTGTATGGTATACATACTGTACAGTACACATGTGTGGTGCTATTTGGTGTTCACAGACATCAGAGATGCTTGCTTTAATAAAAAGGACTAATGAGTATGAGTGGTCTATAATTATACAGCATCTTGCCTCAGAAGCTGCTTAGACATGCTTAAACATGCAGTTATTACTGTTTTGTTGTTTCTGCCATGTTCATAATTATACTGAATTACAGTATACAGGATGGAAAGATAGAAATATGTGTTATAGTCTTAAAATTATAAAAAGTATTATTCTAAAATATACTCAAACATGAAAAGATACATTCATGGGAGAGAAATATACATGGGCATTTGGCTAATGAACACATCTTTCAGAACCTAGAAGATCACATAACACATGCTTGAAAACTGAGAAAACAAGTTTCATTTCACTACTTCATTTAGAGTGATATTTAATTGCCATAAGTATTATATCTATTAACAATTCATCTCTCCTCCATTTCTCTCTCCTGTACACATAACAGCAAACAAATACACAGAATGGCAATTGTGTTTGTTTAAGCCATGCATTTTTACAAACAGGTGCATAATCAATCAATGGTTCAATGAATGGACATTCAATTAAGTATGGAAGCTGAAGTAAGGGATCAACAATAACATGTAAAAACTTAATGATTTTTAATTATCTATCTATCCATTAGCAGAAAGCCAGATGGATGGTTTGTATATCAGGACTATACCCTGAATGCATATCAGGGCACACACACGCACAAGTCCACAGAGAATTTACAGATACCAAGCAAGTGTGTCTTTGGAAAGTGAGAAGATAGCAGAGCACCAAGAAAAAAAAATAGAATGAAGGGAGAACATCCAGATTCCACCAACAAGGTGAAGTTAAATCTAGAATCCTAATTAACATTAATTATTAACATCCCAATTAATAAGATCTAGAATCCTGAACCCAGGAACTTTGTTGGAACACAATTTCTAATTGACACTAATTGCACCAATTGCCACACCGCTGTACAGCACCATCCTAATATACACATAAACTATACATATCATCATACTAATTTAAAACTGCACAGAGCAATGTAAAAATTAGAAATAAGTAATCTAAATATACTTTTAGGTATGTATTTTAATCAAAACTACATCAGAATGTTATATCAAACATGGACAAAAAATAAAGCAATTACATATTTAATTTCTACAAACTGTTTAATTACTGGACAAATAATATGACATAAACACTCAATGTCCATGCAAACAATGCCGCATTCTAAAAGTTTCTAAGCCAACAAGATTGTGTGAACATCAAACTTGCTACTGTCATATTCATGTCATATGTCTTGCTCTATAACCTTTATGTTTAACCTGTATTTTACATTATTTACTCTTTTTGGAGAGGCTGGTTCATCACTAGCCACCCTGCAGTTCGCCTACTGGCCCAATGTTGGTATGGAAGATGCAACCATTTACATGCTGCAAAGGGCCTGCTCCCCCCTGGACAAGGATCGCAGCACTGTGAGGATGACTTTTTTCGACTTCTCCGGTGCCTTCAACTCTATGCAGCCCTTAATGCTAGGAAGGAAGCTAGAAGAGATGCAAGTGGGTGACTATCTGGTGGGCAGACCACAGTTTGTGAGACTGCAGAACTGTGTCTGAACAGGTAATGAGTAACACAGGGGCTCCTCAGGGGACAGTTCCTTCTCTGTTCCTCTTTACCCACTATATACTGGTTTTTCAGTTTACAACTGATGTGCAATATATGCTTGTGGATTTGTGCAATATATTTATAATGTGCAATACATCTTCTTGTGTACTGTTTATTCTGATTTATTTTGTATCATCTGTACTGTGTGCAATTCCATATACTACATTTGTAACTGCACTTCTCACTGACTGTACTTACTGTATTGTATTGTTGTATTATTGTATCATTCCGTTACACTGTGCTGTGTTGACTGTACCTGGCTGCTGTTGCACAGCAATTTCCCTCATGAGATTAATAAAGTATCTATCTCTCTATCTAATCTAACACAAATACCCTTTCAATAGTAACATCATTGTATTCATTGTAAGACATATTTCATCTGTCATGTGAATGTTCATTATTAAAAATCAGTTTTTCTCATAAAACTTTAAATGTATATGCATATTGCATAATATTTTTATTTCTACATATGATTAAATAAATAGTTTGATTTTGTGTGTAAAATAAACATATCAATGTAAAAAAAAGGACATTGTGACTTATATAATTATTCAGAATTGTAGATTTAAGAACACAAAAGGCAATAATCTGACTTACTATCGTTCTGCTGCTTGAATATGATTCCTGGTATGAATTAATTTGTAGGTTGTGTAAGATAAACATTGCCAACAAGATACAGAATGATGAATGAGATCACTTTTTAAAATCACTAAAATATAAAGTGTTACAATAGCTTGAATGCAACAGAGAGATAAGTATTGATGAAATAAAAGGACTTACCAAGCCAAATGTCTTATCTCTACCTAGTGGCAAATGATATCGAAAGCAGTTGAGAAATGCATATTAATACACTATAGTCCAACATAAAAGAAGATCATTTTGGAACACATTTATAAAACAATACACCATAGTTGTGGTATGGAATAGAAAGTGTTTTTTTTTTTAATAGAACAACTTACCATAAACTTAGGGTCCTGTCTGGAACAGTCTATTTTATTAAAAGTTTTGCTTTTCACAGTTGCATTTGTTTTAAATCTTAAATTGCAAGTGGCATAACAATGTACAAACTAAACGTTTTCTAATTTTTTTCCAAAAAAGTTAATAAAATATGTAAATAAAACATTGCATATATAGAGCTGAATCAACTTTAAGTAAAACAAAAATATGAATGTATGCTTGTACTTAGTCAATGCATACCGAGCACCAAATATGTGAATTACAGTCAAATTCTTCTGTTGTGTTTTCATGTCTTCAAAAAGGCTTACTTTGTTTTGCAATGCTGACTAAATTCATAATTTGTATATTTTTCATGCAGAGCAGTCATTACATCTCACATTCACCTTGGTCATACAACAATTACTTTTCGGATAAATCTTTTTTTCTTTATCTTAGGAAATCTGTGAAACGTTTTACAGAGCTAAGAATTTTTCTGAACAGAACATGCTATTTAGATTTGCTATTCTCTGCAGACATCACCATATTCATCTGGTACTGTACATATATACTATTTAAGTAACCCCAATCCTACTGTATGTGTTCCAATGTTATTTTTTCTAGCTGATAACAAATTCTCTGCAAGTCTATCAACCTGTTTTAACGTTTTCAGTTCAAGCATTGGCGGTGGGGCATGAATACAAAATTAAGAAGTCACTGATGTGATGTATTCAATTTATATATGGTGCTGACTACACATTTTATAAGTTAGCTGTAACAAAACAAAAAAATCATTTTTACAATTTTGCTTTCTAAGCATTATTGAAAAAAAAATTAACAGCTCAAATTTAACTTCAAAATAAATGGATAACCATCTTAGCAACAATAAAACATATTAATAACCCTGTATGCTTGAAAACATTGCTTTATTTAACCTATTTAATGTGCTAGAAATTACATCTTAAATAGCTACAGTTACAATATGATTGCCAATCTGTTTTTACTATTTGGTAATGCTGAATAAAGCAGTATTTGTCCCTTAAATTAATCTTTTTAAATCTCATCTTCCACTTTGTTCTCCCTTCTGATTAGTGCATATTCATACTGTTTGTACTTAATCCCTAAATCTTAAAATATTAGTAATGCTAAAAAAACACTAGCATCTTATTTGAAATATAAAATACCGACTATGAGCTTACTGTATGTTGTGGCCATGGGTGACACACCAATAGAAAACAGTTTCTAATAATCAGAATCCTAATTTTTCAGATTTGCACTGGGACAGCAATACTGGTATCTACATTCTCTGGAATTGTGGGTACACTGTCATTGTGTATACACTTTTTTGGAATAAAAATGTGTGCCCAGTGTGTTATCTTAAACATACATAAAATATATCTATAGCCTAATAAATTGAGAAAGCACCACAATCTGAAGAAAATTAGTCAGTGAGATGATTTAAGTATTGACAGTGAAAGAAAATCAATGTGTTGCTGCATCAAGATACCCTATTTATAAGTGCAGTTTATAATTATAAGGTGGCAGTCAAATCATGGCAATGCCTTAGTGTTTTAACTCACTGTTTCCTTTCAGAGATTAAACATTCAAACACTGTTGAATCAGTTTTAAACACACTTCTCTTTTGATCAAACTCTGTGAACCATTCCAGGAATATTTTAGTGTTTTCAGTTTTGGAGTTTTAACATTCTGTAACATACCAGTTTCGTTAATGTGTTTTTTTCATTGATTGTATTGAAATCACCAGCAGGTTAAATGCTGGTTAAAAATAATTACCATTGTACTTACAATTAATCAATAATTTGTAATTGACTTCCCCTGAGGTTACAGGACAAAGACTGAGTTTGCTAATTTGTATTGCAAATTTTCTCAAGGATGAGGTGTCATTTACCGACAAAAGAGAACATGTGTTATATAGTGAAAAACTTAATGAAAGGGTCATGGTAAGTTGTTTCCAAAGTATTGCACTTTTTGTGTCTTTCTCTATAATGGACGTCTTCTGAATCAGCAATGTAACATAAATCAGAGTGCAACTGGAAATTATTGAGAATATTTTTATTGATCTTACTATTAGAAATTATGGTTTTAGACATGAGACCACAACATATTGTGAATTAAAAAAAGAAAATGTTGAATTTAATTGTCAGATAACTAGTACATACAAATTTAGCTCATTTGGAATCTTTCTTACAAACAACAACTTGACATTCAGCAAATTATGTACATTGAAGAGGCTTTTATTTAGTTACTCAGAGGGAAATCTGCTACACACTATAGCTAATGGGTTACCAAATGTGGCACCTTGAGGTTGGAAATCCAGTCAATTTTATGTACACTACATTGAAATGTGCATTAAAACCCTGTAACATGTTATTGTGGCTGAACTTTCCCACGGTATGTGATTCACTGGTTAAAGATGATTGACAGGTGGCACTTGTGGTGCATTAAATGTTAGTGAAATGACTGCTTTTTAATCTCTCTACTGTGCATGTTTAAATCTACTTAATATGGAGTTTTACAACTGATGGAAACTTTTGGTAGATGAACATAAAAATAAGATAGATACTTTATTGATCCCATGAGGGAAATTGCAGTGCAACAGCAGCTTTACACACTCAACACGGCACAGTGTAACAAAATGATAAAATAATACAACAATACAATACATACAATACAATCAGTACAGTTAGTGAGAAGTGCACTAAGAAGAGTTGTGGAGTTGTCCAGAATATACAAAGAACAAACCAGAACAGAACACAAAAAGTTGTATATTATATTATAAATATAAAAATATTGCAGACGTCCCTGGCATATATTGCACAAAAAACAGTTGTAAACAGGAAAAGCCAGATGTTAGCAGAGAGTTTACTGCTTAGTCCAAAAACAGGTCAATGTCAATAATGCCCCGGCCCAGACACAAAGTGGATACCTCCGTAGTGTTTGACAAAGCTAACACATGACATGCCTGCCTGCAGCATACCAATGGCCCTCTCCCTTGCTTCTGGTGTTCGAGGCATTATGAAATGCACAGAAAACTGAGTAAGTGTTGCCTTTTTCTTGCACTGACCTAAGCTTTGAATTAAGGCCTTTTTAAAGTTGACCTGGACCTCGTTGGGTAAAAGTGCACCTAATGAGCTTTCGTGTGATCGGCAAGATGCAATGCCTCACTACACAAGCTGTACTGCTGGTCAGAGGGCTTAAAACAAATTAACATCTTATTGTGAAAGTACATAAACTATAACTAAAGTATTCTCATTCCAGAAAATGTTGCGTTTCTTTTTTCCATCAGTATATATATATAAAATCTGGAAGGTTCAATTTATAGTTTTCGATATTTTTTTTCATTTAGCCAGTTATTGATGATTTCAGTCTTGCACATGGCATGCAGTTTTAAAACTAATTTTGTACATGCAGTTCAAGTAGATAGCTGCGTCAGCATGCGTAGGCTGCAAAGGAACAAGAAGAGGTTTATTCCATGCTGAAAAGAGAAGAAAATAAACACAATGTTTTAGCTCTAGAGCCTTCTTTGGGTGTGTCTTAGGGTGTATCTTATGTAAACACATCCGAAGAAGGCTCCACAGCCAAAACATTGTGTTTCTTTTCTTCTCTTTTAAGCATGGAATAAGCCTTTGCTTGTTCCTTTGTAATTGTGTACATGTTGGTGTAAATGCAGAAGGTAGTCCTTAAATTAAGCAGTAAGGACTAGCAGTGAGAATGCATTTTATCCTCGGGGTGCTTTTAACGAAAATCAATATCTGCATATTTACGTCTCTACAGTATGTCTTCATTCTGAATGCATGTCTTTGCATAGGTATTCAACTTAATACTGACTGTTGCCACACATTGTGTATAATAACTTTTTGACATTGATATTCATTAAATTGTAATACTGTATTGAAGCTGTGTTTTTATAATCCTGTGTTTTATATGTGGTTACTATAAACACCATTTATTGATCTAAATCATACCTATCATATTTTCAAAGTAGGAAGTACAGTACTTACTAGTTTAAGAAAGCTAGGCTCCTCAATGAAATCGCTTTAACATGTTAATGCATTGGTGTAACAGACCGGGCGTGGCAAGCTTCTAATGTCAACTCGACTCGATTGGAAGACAATGAACATATTCTAGCCCTAAATGACTTAATAGCAAACATGGTTTACATAAAATACATTTTTCCAAGAAAGTTTATAATAATACGATCTATAGTTGAAATCTGAGCCTAAATATAAAGAAAAAGCATTTTCAGAGAGCAATCACGCTGTGTTTATGTAGAAAAAGCGATTAGGTTTATGAGCAATCTAATTACTTATTTGTTTAAAACACTATATAAAATAAAGTCTATTTAAAGTTGAATGATAAGTGTCACAGTTTAAATAAATTTTGAAGTTGGCAATTATGAAACGCTCTGTTAAAAGCAAGGGAGCTTTTATGTCCTTTGCAGTTTTTTTTAAACTGAACTTGTTTGAATTGACTGAGCTCCGTGTTGTACCACACAATGTCTGTTTTTTTTTTGTGCTGTCCTACTGTACTTCCTACTTTGAAAATACCTGTGAAACCGGTTTAATTCGTCACAGCCAGCACTCCCGCAGAGAGGGGGGTTGTACTCGTTAATGTCTTAGCACAAAGCAGAAACTTCTTGTATTTTCCGATGACATACAAGTGGAAAGACTACAGATTTTAATCGTCTTTTTTCTGAACCAGGGAAAATCTGATCATGTTTCTCTATAACAATAATAAAAAACTTTATTTTACATATCACCTTTAAAAGTGGCATCTCAAAACAATACAGTAGATGTAAAACACAGATTACAAAGTAAATACCCAGACAAAAGCAAATGCGTTTTTAATAAGATGCTTTTATTCGTTCATAATCCGACGATCTCAGGAAGACTAATGGGGGTCTGGCTTTTTTTCTGGAAAACCATAACTCTGGTCTTGTCCAGATTGACTGTCAGCACTCAGGTCTGACAGTGCTGCTCCAGCAGCACCAGGTTCTGCGGCAGCCTCTGTTCTGTGGGCGACAGCAGGACCAGTTCGTCTGCAAAGAGGAAGAACTCAATTTCTGTAATTAATGCAGATCAGTAAATCAAGGGACAAAACAGTTATTGCGCCCGGCTCCTCAATGGGCTTTGACGTGCTAATGCGTTGGTTTAACAGTCCGGATGTGGCAATGTTTTTTATTATTGTTATAGAGAAACATGATCAGATTTTCCCCGGTTCAGAAAAAAAGATCTGAAGTACTGTACTGTATACTAGTTTGTCACTCTTCTCATCCCCTCTTTGCTAAATGGCTTTTGAATAGAGTCACATGAAGACAGAGGTGAAACAGCCCTACACAGCCCTGTCGCAGTACATGAATATAATTATATCTTATTAATTTCTTGAGATACACGATTCTTTTAATACAGTCTTTGCTGTGCTCTAGAGGATCCTTGTGATATTTCGAGCTCTTGGTGAATGATAAGTGTCGCAGTTTAAATAATTTTCGTAGTTAGAAATTATGGAACGCTCTGTTAAAAGCAAGGGAGTTTTTATGTCCGTTGCAGTTTTTTTGCAACATGAATATAATTATATCGTTATTAATTTCTTGAGATACGCGATTCCATATTATATTCCCTTTTAATCAAGTTCTAAAAGTATGCTTGTTGACTCCGGTATCACGTTAGTTAAAGACTTCGATGCTTAAAATGTTTAGGGAGAAATGGAATACTGGTGTGTATGTTTTCTTTAAAGTACCGAGACCAGCCATATACTGTATGTTTAGGTTCCAAAATTAATATTGTTTATGGCCTTCACACGCGTTGCAGTATGCTCCTATTCTTTTTATGCTCAGGCACAAAGATTTCCCTTCAGTGGTAAAATTCCATATAAATATTCATTACTTAAACGGGCACAGTAAAGACATTAAATATACATATACATACTGTATACAGTACAGTTTGCATATGGTAATATGTTTATGTTCCTAAATCAATCTCGTTTATGAGCATGTGAAAGGCATGGTGAATCGATTCTCAAAAATTACTGTACTTTGCATGATTGGAAACAAATGCGTGATTGCGAAATGCTGTGGTGTTACTTTTACAAAGACGGTCAATGAAAAAAAGAATGTGGGCCAGGGCAATACTTTTAGTTTACACTTACAGCTTGTCCAAGGTCATTCATTATTAATACAATTAGTAATATCTTTGTTAAAGACTTTGATGGCGACAGTTCAAACATGAGAAAGAGATGCTTCATATTGCTTGACTAATTTTAAAACTAAGTTATAAATGCAGACGCTCTCTCGGTGCCGCTCCTGGTCTAAATATCTAAATGTACATTCGCCCCGGGCAGAGGCCGAAGAGCGCCCGGCTGGGGTGCGCGGGGAAGAGCAGGACAGGAATGAAAGTGGTCAGGGCGGGGTTTAGGAAGGCCGCTGACCAGTGCGGCTGTCCCACAGTGAAGAAGGTGTACAGTCTGGGGAGGTATCCGTTTTCCTTGTAAATTATTCCCTGCTTCTGCACCCCTGGATCTTACTCTCTCTCTCTTTTCTCTCTCTCTTGGACGCGCGGGCGGTGTGTTGGCTCGCGATGTTGGTGGGCGAGGGCGCGGGAGAGCCGGGCTAACAGGTAGCGACAGAGAAGAAAAATAAAGGCTTTCACTTCTTTTAACTCCGCAAGTCTGAGTTCTTGTGTCCGTCCTATCCAAACCCGAAAGTATTACAATATGTATCTGTAAGTTTATAAAGATGCTTAGAAGACAAAGATACTGTATCAATTTATGTTGCATTTGTCTGATTATGATTAAAAAAACACATATAATTAACCACGCGTTTGCGATTTAAATCAAAACGCAATTTAAATCAATATAAATATTTATATTGTAACGCATACTGTACAGCCTCCATTTCTCTATAAAAATTTAAAAGATCATGTGCGCAGCCTAAGAGGGAGAGTCCACTGTCAGTGACAGCTGACAATCCTCCATACACCCATGTGAAAAATTAAAAATGCCAATGTAAATGTCGGATTTACAATTTGTTGATAATAGAAATGTTAAGTTCTCTAAAGCTTTGTGATAGTTGACCAAGGCAGCAAAAGATCAGCTGCACTGGTAAGATGTGACATGTAAAATATAATTAATAACCTTTTAAATCTGAAGGGAGATCTAAAGGGATCCCCCCACACACACACACAATAGAAGCAGGAAGCAGAAGCAGGGACCGTTGTCAGAAGGGAAGAAGGTGACAATTCATTGTTATAAAAAATGACTTAAATTCGATCATGTTGTGATATTTAGAAATATAAAAGTCAATTAATTGTCCATAATATTAATATTCTATTTTTTCAAAGAAATGTTTGTTAAAAGAAAAGTCACGGTGCCAGCTAGATTTGAACACACAACCTGTAGGTTTAGGAATCAGACACGTAGACCAGTGGGCTACTAGGGAAGTCATATGAAGTGATAGGCGAAACAGCCCTACACAGCCCTGTCGCAGTATACGAATATAATCATATAATTATTAATTTCTTTAGATACGCGATTCTATATTATATTAGCAGAAAAGCTTATAAATACCACTTTTTTACATGCTATTTCTCATGTTAGTTAATGCTTAAAATGTTTAGGGAGAAATTGAATACTGGTGTGTATTTTTTCTTTAAAGTACTGATTCCTGGAATCTGACTGGCTGACACCCTTCTGAAGTGGTTCCATAATATCTGGTATATGGAAAAGAAAGTGTTGATAAAAAGCCTGGATTCTCATGTATCTGACACAAGTATCTTTTAATACAGTCTTTGCTGTGCTCTTGAGGATCCTTGTGATATTTTGAGCTCTGGTTGAATGATAAGTGTCGCAGTTTAAATAGTTTTCGTAGTTAGAAGTTATGAAACGCTCTGTTAAAAGCAAGGGAGTTTTTATGTCTGTTGCAGTAAAAGAAAATGCCTGATAAAGTAGGGCTTGGACAGATTCCAAGTGCTTGTACAAATGTGCTAAAGAAATTAGCAAAAAAAGTCATTCCTTTATCGTATTGGCTAGCTAATGAACTGTCCTCGTTAGTTAGATCAACGAAATGCTATGGTGTTTGTCAAAGAAAAAACTAAAAGTATTTTCATTTAAAATGACGGTTAGAAAGAATGTGGACCAGCGTAATACTTTGAGTTTACAGCTTGTCCAAAGTCATTCATTATTAATACTATTTGTAATATCTGTGGTAAAGGCTTTATTTCTGATAAAGGTAGGTTGTGTACTTTTGTCCAACTGAGCAATCTTGCTTTCATAAAATATACCAACTTTTTAATGACTGATGATTAACATGCTTTTATACACAGTTTAAATTTAAAAGCTCAAATGCTGGACATGAGACGTTAAACTTTATTGGCTCCTCCTGGCGGTTTTACAATGTGATTCCGGATACTTTCCGGCATGACGTCAAATGAGGCGATATACCGTGTGATACTGCGTTTTGATGCGACACGCCCACTGGGGTATACCGTGAAATATCCCACCCATTTTGACTGGCTGCATCTGTACATGAAATAACTGGTTTCCATGATTACAGCTTGTGTCATTCCATAATAGTTCTTATTTAAAAATCCACACTAAAGCTAAGAGATAAGAGGATTGATGTACAGGACCAGTAACAAAAATATGTGGAAAGCTGTTTTTTTTTGGCAATTTGTTACACATTTAACAAAACTGGCATTATCTCACATAACACTTACAGTAAAGCTCACTGTACTCACAGGTTTAATGTTGAGGTGATAACAAAACCAGAAATAAGATATGTGTCTAGGTGTCAACAATAAGCTAATGTTTTATTGCGGTTTTCATGGTGCTAGCAGAATGACTCTACATACAGAATCTTAATAGTACTCAATAATCAATAAAAATTTAAATGATCACCATTTCCCCATATTTCATAGGTCCTCACAACATTTCTATGTACAATATGAGCATTTTATGTTATCACTTTTTGTTTTGTTTTGAGAGTGGCTGTTGCCTGACTTATTTAAAGATAAATTAAGTCCTCTGAGCAGGCATGCCAAAAAGTTTCATAAGTAGTCTTTAAGTGGCAAGGCACAAATGTACTGTATCTTAATCCCTGCTATTTAAAATGAATGTAGTTTTCTTTTTTCATAAGTTATGACTGCTGGTGAAATCCCTTTATTTCAATTCTGATTTAGCATTCTTTCTCTGCTGAAGCATCAAGCATTTTATAAAAACACAATATTCTTATTAATTCAGCTGCTATATATGACAAATTGTTAAGACGTACATTCACCCATCAAAAAGCCTTTTCATTTCAAATTTGCAACTCTATCAATCACACTGTAACATCATGCCCTTTCATGATTCAACATTAGCTTAAATCTATCAATCCACAACCTTATCTTACTCTCTCAATTGCCTAAATCCTGAGCAGTAATCACCTTTACTTAGTTCAGTGATAATAAAGGACACCTACTCCTTTTTCCAGATAGCAGACAGCTATGTTAGAATTTAGAAGCGTAACTTCTAACGTAACAGTCTATGTGAAGAATATCTGTTTAAAGTATGCAAAAAGGAGTAGCTGCTGAACAAACTAACAATTTACTATTGAAGACAATGAAAGAGTTTTCTGTTTGCATGCAATCGTTTTGTATGTCATTTGATTTTGTAAGCTTTTTTAAGGATAACCTATCAAATCTATCATTAGAGGACGTTATAAAAGAAGAGATGCGGAGACACTAAATAAGACATAACTGCACATATTTGAACTAGTTTTTATTTTGCTTGAAAATTTCTGTACATGTCCAGAAGATTGCAGATATATTATTTGGCACTATATTGCAATGTGGACATGGTGGCATGGCAGATAATAATGGTGATGCACAGCTATGGGGTCTTGCTTTTGTTACTGGAGAGTGCGTATTCTATGGTGAACTCGCATGGTTTCCATTTTTCTTCATCAGTCCAACAACATTGCATCCAAGTTAATGGGTATCTCTAAATCAATCCCTATGTGTGTGAATGCATGTATGTGTGCCCTTCAAAGGGTGTTAATAATAATAATAATGTAAGCAAAGGAATATTTAATGAAGCTTTATATATTCAAATATATATATATATATTGTAAAGAAACCAGGTTGTCAATGTAAAAAAAGAATTTGTTCTCAACTAACATATCATGAAACAAATTCATTATTATCATCAACAAACTTTAGAAGTACCTCAAAGATTACCTCAACAGGAAATTGGGCACCTTTGATTTGTTCCTACTGTACTGGTTCACAATAGTTTTCCAATTTTATTTAAAAAGTGTTTGCGTGTAAAATTGTATGTTGTTTACCTAGAGTGACATACCTTGGGCCTGGGGTGCCATAACTAATCTTTTAATACTTGGGTCTAGGTAAAACACAAACTCACACAAGTAGCTTAAAGAGACAAAAGCTGTGTTTTTTTACACTACAAGAAGCTAATCCTAAAACCTAATCTCTTCTAATATAATAAATAAATATTTTCAGTGCCTATCAATAACTGGGCACCTAAAATACTTTTCAAATAAGGTCTCTCTCTGACACCATTTCTTTTATCAAAATTCCTTCTGAAATTCCTCACTTCAAAAACTCACAGGTTTTAAGTTTCATAGACACTGGTTGGTCCCTTCCTTCCTCCAACAAGATCACACAACAGAGAATCTCACCTCTCTCTCCAGATGGGTGACCAGACAGACTCTGAAAGTCGTTGCTTCCTAGTTTTAAAGACATCACCTGACCAATTCTCTTTGTTAAATTGGTCAAGTGACTGAGGACAACAGCTGATTCCCCACAGATTTTGCAGAAGTTATTCAAGGTAATGTTTTACAAACTGTTATTGACGGTATCTCTGTAAAGTCTATTCTATGACCTTTCATTTAAAGGAACTTAAATAATATAATAAATTCACAAAATGTCACAATACAGTTATTTATGTAATTATAACATATTTCTTTATGTCAAATGATTACTTGTGTGAGTATGTTTGATACATAAAAACTCAAAATTGTGTATGTGTCAACCCATTTCTGTAAGTTTAGATTCAGTGATGAATAAATCAAAGACAGATTTAACATTTTACATTGTACTTACATATTACTATTTTGATGATTTCATTTTATGAAGTTGGAGTGAACCACACCCTTAATCATACTCACTCCACTCACCAAAGCATATCAGGTTTCTCAAACAGTTTCCAAGTTTTTTTTCCTCTTCACCCTGTCATCATGCTTGTCCTTGGCTCATTTCACTTAGTTTTTTCCTTCTCCTTAAAATCTTTGTCCTTAAAGCCATGGTGGTGTTCCTCAACAAAGTGCTTGAAGCCAAAATCAAAATCAAATGTATTTACTTCTATCATTCCATCTTGATGAAGGTTGTCTGGGATAGTGAACTTTCAG
This sequence comes from Lepisosteus oculatus, assembly GCF_040954835.1. Lineage (NCBI taxonomy): Eukaryota > Metazoa > Chordata > Actinopteri > Semionotiformes > Lepisosteidae > Lepisosteus > Lepisosteus oculatus. Next base: position 37,867,457 of record NC_090696.1, on the reverse strand, counting down.
TTACCAATTAATCAAAATGAGTACTTTTTAAAATTTTGAGAATGCTGAACACCATACAGATGCAGCCATTCAAAGTGCGCGGTACAGACACCGCAGTACAGATACCGCAGGTAAGATGACACGCGATACCGCGGTGCGTGATTGGTTGACTGACAGGGGCACTCGTGGTCCGTTGGTCTGTCGTAGAAAGACTTACTGTAAACGCCTTTACTGTGCCCGTTGTAGATATTGAATTTTACCACTGAAGGGAAATCTTAGTAGCTGAGCATAAAAAGAATAGGAGCATACTGTAACGCGTGTGAAGGCCATAAACGATATTAATTTTGGAACGTAAACATACAGTATATGGCTGGTCTTGGTACTTTAAAGAAAAAAATACACACCCGGTATTCCATTTCTCCCTAAACATTGTAAGCTTCGAAGTCTTTAACTAACATGATACCGGAGTCAACAAGCATACTTTTAGAATTTGATTAAAAGGGAATATAATATGGAATCGCGTATCTAAAGAATTTAATAACGGTATGATTATATCCGTGTACTGCGGCAGGACTGTGTAAGGCTGTTTCGCCTTCCTGATCATGTGAGCTGTCTTGTAGCCTACTGGTCTAGGTGCGTGACTACCAACTAGCTGGTTGTGTGTTCGAATCCAGCTGGTGTTGGACTTTTCATTTTTATTTATTTATTTTTTAATCGCGTAACATAAACATATTACCGTAAATAATAAAAAAATTATTTAACACGAACATTAAGCTGTTTACATCTTCCGCCTGAGAACAGTCACCCGTTGCTACCCAACGCAGAATGGTGATTGGCTGACACTATCTGACACCCCTCTGATTGGAGAAAAAAGACGTGCTGGCGTGCTATACACACTACCAGGAAGAGGATTTCTTTCTATTCAAAACGTGTATTTTAAAAGTTTAAGAAGTAAAAACCTTACAGCGTACACAGATTTCTAAACTGATCAGGATCGTTATCTTTGTCTTATGCATAATAATGTTCACCGCTCTGTCCAGCAAATTAATAATAAACTTTATTTTATATAGCGTTTTAAACGAATAAGTAATTAGATTGCTCATAAACCTAATCACTTGCTTTTTCTTTTTATTTAGGCTCAGATTTCAACTATAGATCGTATTATTAATAACCATAATAACAACCAACCAAAAAAAAACAACCATATAAACATAATGGTGGTGCTGGACCTTCCAGTTTTATTTATTTATTTTTTAATCGCGTAACATAAACATATTACCGTATGCAAACTGTACTGTATACAATATGTATATGTATATTTAATGTCTTAACTGTGCCCATTTAAGTATTGAATATTCATATCTAATTTTACCACTGAAGGGAAATCTTTACATAAACATACAGTATATGGCTGGTCTCGGTACTTTAAAGAAAAAAATACACACCAGTATTCCATTTCTCCCTAAACATTGTAAGCTACGAAGTCTTTAACTAACGTGATACCGGAGTCAACAAGCATACTTTTAGAATTTGATTAAAAGGGAATATAATATGGAATCACGTATCTCAAGAAATTAATAACGATATAATTATATTCATGTTGCAAAAGAACTGCAACGGACATAAAAAACTCCCTTGCATGGTTTCATTACGACCAGAATCGGTCTTGAGATATTTTTAACTTGATTTACAGTATTTGAGAGATATGTCTTAACACCGATACTACAGTGCTTAAGTACTGCTCACGTATATGTTTCTAGGTTTATATTATGCATTTCATACGGTCAAATTACTTTTGAGCAATAAGAAGCGAGAAACGGTATGCGTTTTACTTTCGTTTTGTGCTGGGACCCGTGGATTGATTAGAGATATCAAGTACATACAAGTCATTTTTTAAATGTTACGAGTACATCATCTATCAACAATTACACAGGTTCTGTTTCCATATTGCGGATTTTGGTTACGTAATATTATTTTCTAGATTTCACGTTGTGAATATGATGGGATGTCTGATGGGATGTTTCTAAAAATCCATCCTCTGTAAAACGTCTTCTCTAGTTGTCCTGCATATGTATTCGCTAATGAAGCTGTGTGTTCTGAGCCTAGATCTCTACATTTCTGTATGAACCAGCTTAGAGGGCTAAAGACAGCTCGTGTTTAAATTGAGTCTAAGGCAATTTATGCTTCTAAAGTCATGGTCAGCATTTATCTTTGTACTGTGTTGTAAACTTGTTCTGTGCCAAGTCACATTATTTTATAGCGTTTTTAAAGCGTTATCAAATACGGTGTTACTGTAGTTTACTGAGTCCCATGTCACATGGTCTGTGATTGAAACCTGTAAAACCGGTTTAATTCGTCACAGCCAGCACTCTTCAGGTGTGAGGGTCTTCTGCTCAGAATGAAACGCTAAAATGTTTGTGTATATTCTAATGGTAGTGGGGGCGGGGTGTGTGGGAACAGGTTTGGTTGAAACATTTTCTCTGAAAGCATTTTCTTCTTGTAACCGATCTTGTTACAGCATGTTACAGTTTACTATTATTAACCATATTAATTTTAAGTGCTTAATGTAAAATCTTGTAAAAATATATTTTCATTGTTCAAATATACATTAAGTCTGACTATCATATAATAAGTTAAATACAAAACTAAAGAAAAAATAGGGTTAAATATAATTCAAAATATTTTGCTAACAATGTTAACTGTTTATGAATAATAAAATGTATTAACTAAGGAGTAGGATGGCACAGTTGTTAGTATGTTTTTTGTTTTTTTTTAACCCAATCTCCGGGAAACCATTAGTACGATGGTGAATCGGAGATTCTCAACCCTTGCTGCGTACGACTGGAAAAGAATTCGTGATTGGATCAACGAAATGCTTCGTAGGAGGAGGCGGTCTTTTCCTCTTGTCTAACAGTCTGTCCACAAACAAAACATTCCTGTTAGACAAGAGGAATTGAAAAAAAAACAATGTTGTCAATGAAAACCGGTGTGTTTGTCTCTCCCTGCTGGATGTCCCTCTCACAAACTGCTGAATGAATAAAATAATTTTATTGAAAACGAGTTTGCGATTGTCTGGTCTTTAAATTCTGGAGATACGCGATTCCATATTATATTCCCTTTTAATCAAATTCTAAAAGTATGCTTGTTGACTCCGGTATCGCGTTAAAGACTTCGATGCTTAAAATGTTTAGGGAGAAATGGAATACTGGTGTGTATGTTTTCTTTAAAGTACCGAGACCAGCCATATACTGTATGTTTAAGTTCCAAAATTAATATCGTTTATGGGCTTCACACGCGTTGCAGTATGCTCAGGCACTAAGTAAAAGGAGATGCTTCGTATTGCTTGACTAATTTTAAAAACTAAGTTATAAATATAAAAATTGCAGGCGCTGCTCTGGTGCGTCGGCTCCTACACAGTGCCTGTCTGCCGTAAGCGTTACAATATACATACAGTACCCAACACTGCTTGTACCCATCTGTCATGCAAATAAAACACCTTGAATTGAATTGAATTGAGGGGAGAAGGGGGGGGGATACTAAAGCCAATACTGGCTCAATGGGCTTTGACGTGCTAATGCGTTGGTTTAACGGTCCGGGTGTGGCAGGCTTCCAATGTCAACTCGAGTCGATTAGAAGACAATGAACGTATTTTAGCCCTAAATGAATTAATAGCAAGCATGGTTTACATAAAATACATTTTTCCAAGAAAGTTTATAATAATACGATCTATAGTTGAAATCTGAGCCTACTTTAAAAATAAAGGAAAAGCATTTTCAGAGAGCAATCACGCTGTGTTTATGTAGAAAAAGTGATTAGGTTTATGAGCAATCTAATTACCTATTCGCTTAAAACGCTATATAAAATAAAGTTTATTTAGAGATGAATGATCAGTGTCGCAGTTTAAATAATGTGAGTCAGGAAACTAACACAGCGCCACCGGAGTTAATAATGCAATAAAAACGCTATAAAATAATGTGACACAGTACAGCACAGTACAACAATACTGACCATGACTCAGAAAACGATTTAAATCAATATAAATGTTTATATTGTAACGCATACTGTCCACCCTCCATTTCTCTATACAAATTTACTGTTGCACACACACACACAATAGAAGCAGGAACCGCTGTCAGAAGGGAAGATAAATTCAAAATATCGCAAATATCGATCATGTTGCGATATTTTGAAATAAAAAAGTCAATTGATTGTCCATAATATCGCTTACCTATTTTTTCGAAGAAATGTTTGTTAAAATAAAAGCCCAGCACCAGCTGGATTCGAACACACAACCTGCCAGTTGGTAGTCACGCACCTAGACCAGTAGGCTACAAGACAGCTCGCATGCTCAGGTAGGCGAAACAGCCTTACACAGTCCTACCCCAGTACACGGATATAGTCATACCGTTATTAAATTCTTTAGATACGCGATTCCATATTATATTCCCTTTTAATCAAATTCTAAAAGTATGCTTGTTGACTCCGGTATCACGTTAGTTAAAGACTTCGAAGCTTACAATGTTTAGGGAGAAATGGAATACCGGTGTGTATTTTTCCTTGTGATATTTTAAGCTCTAGTTGAATGATAGGTGTCACATTTTAAATCATTTTCGTAGCTAGAAATTATGAAACGCCCTGTTTTTATGCCCCGTTGAAGTAAAACAAAATGCCTGACAAAGTATGGCTTGGACAGATTCCAAGTGCTTGTACAAATGTGCTAAAGAAATTATACTTTGAGTATACAGCTTGTCCAAAGTCATCCATTATTAAAACTATGAGTAATATCTTCAGTAAAGGCTTTGATGCATAAATATTTCTGATAAAGGTAGGTTGTGTACTTTTGTCCAACTGAGCAATCTTGCTTTCATAAAATATACCAACATTTTAATGACTGATGATTAACATGCTGTAATACACAGTTCAAAATTAAAGGCTCAAATGCTGTACATGAGAGGTTAAGCTCCCCCTGGCGGTTTTACAAGGCGACGCCGGATAGTTAGTCACGTGACACCGCGTGATACTGTGACACGCCCACCGGGGTATGCCGCGAAATACCTCACCCATTTTGAATGGCTGCATCTGTATAATCTAAAATTATACTGGTCACTGCTTCCCACTAATGATAACGCAAAACGTTGGTGGTAAAGATCAGGTTGAGTGGAGGAAGTGATTTGTACTCATACCATACTCTTCATGAATAAACATTTCTGTGGATTCAGTTGTTTACCTAAATGTCTCCTTCACTTATATAAGTTCTCCAGTCTAACCAGTCTAACCTGTATAACAAACTAAAGCAAAATAGAATATGGTGTCAGGAGTGGTAAAGTTTCATTTTAGGCAAAGATGCAATGTAGTGAGTCAGACAAACAACAGACTGAGAGCTGCAGGCAGTGTAAGACATACACCACACACAGAGTGAACAAAAAGGGAAAAAAGAGAAGATATCTTACTTGTGACAATCTCTGTCTGAGCTAGCTTTAAAGATATAAAGTAATAATTTAAAGGCAAATCTGTCCCTGCTGCTAACATTTAATTTAATTAAAAAAAAAAGAACTGGAACACAGATAAAACTGTGCTTCTAGCTGTATGTACATTGCAAAAATAAAGATGAGAATATTAAAATAACTATAATATTTTATGAAACAAGGGAATAGAGTATACTTATACTCAAGATATTTCAGATGCTCAGTATTGATTATGGTAATTCTGAAAACAAGACATGAGATGAGATTTGAGATCATCTAATGAGATTTCACAACTTTTCTAATTTTTATTTGAAAATCAGTGCATTAAAAAAAACGTGTGTTTTTGTATGACGCTGAAATCAGTAGAGGTCCATTAATATGTGAGAGAGCTCAGACAACAAAGCAACAAAATGTTATTTGGCAATGATTAAGTTGAAAAGAATTTATAGAAAACTGTGTTTTGCATCCATGTTCAATGTCTGAAGGAGAGACCTTTAAGAGAACCACAGCTTTCATTAGTGAAAAGCCATTGACATTTATAGAAAAGTAGAGACAACAAACATGAAAAGGTTCATGGAAACACATTATTTGAAAAGCTACTAAAACAACTTCACAAGGTGTAAAAGAACCGAGAGCATCACAAACCAAGGGAAATAACACCTTTTTGCACAAACAAAAAGATAATGTAGCCACTGTAAGCCCATGTGGGAGCTGCAGAAAATCATACCAGTGAAAGCCATGTGTCACAAACCGCATTCCTACAAACACCTCTCGCCACCAACACCTGCGCTTTAATTAATCAATTGTCATTCCTCACGCTCTTCCCTATTTATACCTTCTCACTCCACTCAGGCCCGGCTCACTATTGAGAATAAGCCTTGGCTTTCTCTTGTGTGCGTATTCTACTCCTGACCTGATTTCTGGCTACCGAACCTTGTTTTTCTCCCTGCTTCATTTTTGTCTCGTCTCTCATTTAGGATTTGAATGCTCTCGACCTGACTCTTGTGATACCTGACCTAGCTTTTATGGTCACTCACCTTATGGGTAGGGCCCTGGACTGGGCTGCTATTTCTTTATTCAAGGAATGCCCCAGAAATCTCCAGCTTTATTCAGTTCCAAGCCCTATTGGAGTCAGTCTTTGGACAGTTTCATTCTATACAACTCGCCGCCTCCCATCTCGCCAGCTTAACACAGGGTGCTCATTCCCTTCAGGATTATTCTGATGAATTCTGCTTTTTGGCTTCCATAGTGCCCTGGGGTTTAGATGCCCTCATTCATTAGTTCTGTCGTGGGCTTTCCAATGAACTTAAGGATCACCTGCTATATTTACCACCCACTTCCCTACCCTGGAGGCTTTTATTTCTATGAAAATTGATTTAAGACTTCAGGAACATCAATCCAACCTCCAGTCCCACTTTGTCTCACTCCCCCACCGCCATGTCCAGTGCCCTTTCTTTTTCCCTATCCTGCTCTGGGCTCTTCCTTCCAGCGGCTCTACTCGCGTAGCTACTCGAGTAGCGGACTACTCCCTGGGATACCAACCCTCGCTCTGATATTTCCTCTGTTCAACAATCCATTTCTTCTCTCTGGAAACTCTGGAAGACTACCTGGGCCTCACTTTTGAAGACCTCCTAGCACTATAAGAAGGCGGCTGACTGGCACAGAAGACCCTTCCCCAGGCTCCGAAGGGGACAGTTCGTTTGCCTGTCAACCAGGAACATTTCTCTATGCTAACCCTCTTTCGAGCTGGGCCCTCATTTTTTTGGCCCCTTCTGGGTTGTTTCCAGGATTACTCCGGTCACTTACTGTCTTGCTCTTCCAAAACCCTCCGTATTCACCCAAACTTTCACGTTTCACTCCTTAAATCATACCACCGTTCCCCCCTCTCTAAACCTCAACCTCCGCCACCTCCGCCCTGACTCATTGATGGCTCGCCCACCTTTACCATCAAAAGGATTCTGGATATCCACTGGCACAGGGGTCGACACCAGTACCTGGTAGACTGGGAAGGATACGGCCCAGGGCACAGATCCTGGATTGCCGAATGAGACATCTTGGACAAATCTCTCATCAGGGACTTCTATCATTCCCTTTCTGATCCCCAGTCTATGACGTCAAATTTATTTAACAGAAAATGTTTTACTAGAAAACAAGTTCTTAAATTTCCATTTTTTTCACTTTTGAATACTGGCAAGTTGGGAACTACCCAAGTCTGTGTCCCTAAACAACACTACTACTGTCATTTTTCTTTAATGCTTTAACATATGTCTATTATCACTGTACCAGATAGCCAGACTAACAGTAGGTTTATAACACCTAAAATGGTATGAGACACACTAAAAGGGGACAGCTGATGAAAATTCAAACTCACATTATGGCATTGTGAAGATCTACCACTTTGGCCTATTGAAATTGTATTCAATACCCAGGGAAGGTGTTGACTTTGAAGATTTGGAAGGGAGGTGGCAGATAGTGCTCCAATTGATTGTTTTGCAGTTGGCTCCTTCCTAAAATTGCCACTACATCTGGAGTCAGTGGCTGATGCCTAGGGGACAGGGAGATACCTGGGGTTACCTCAGCCATGAGATGGGGAACCTAGATATGAAAAGACTGTTCTTCTCATAGAAGTAATTAAATATCACCACTGATGTTTGCTGTAGTTACTATGTCACAAACCTCAACCAGTCACATTGATGGCAATGCTCTCTGCTGGAATAGGAATTCCCGCCTTGTGGCTATACAGTAGTTTGCATCTGTATTTATAGGTATCATTTTTATTTGCTTGCAATGTGTTGCTAAAAGGTATTGTGATAGTAAAGCATTGTAACCTTATTGTCAATATACTGTTTTCATTGTTCATTTGACATATAAACGTTAGTTGCCTGAAGAGAATAACATGAAAAATATTCTTGTATTTCAACTGCCACATTAAACTGTTAACGCGTGGAGTCCCATACATTAATTCTCTTGCATCAGTTGCTTCTTTTTGTAATTTTACCTAACAACTAATCTAAATTAGTATTCACTCACCGGCTTTATTTGTTGTGGTTGTGTTCTAGAGGGGGCCCCGATTATGCTGTTATAAAGCAATTAGGACTGGAAGAGCTACACAATTACTTTCAAACAACAATAATGCAAGTGCAAACAAATTGGCAGTTGTAAATGTCACTGGCCATTCCCCCAGTAAATAGGCCATGTCCTCCTAAAACTGAAATTGAAACTGTTCTGGTTCCCTTGAGTGAGGTTCTACGATTATGACAACAAAAGTTTTTTTTTTCTAACTTGATGGAATATGTGATCTTTTTCTTATTCAAATGAGTCAGAAGACTTAGGCACACATAGATGGATCAACTGTTTTGGATGATCTCATCAAACCCTAATCACAGACTGTGCTACCTTCAAGGCCTCCTTAATCAGGTGAAACTGAACAGAGGGTGTACTCACATTTTTCCCACATTTTGCTGAAATGAACCTTAAAACAATTTAAATTCTTTAAAGCATTGTAGTTGCTGTTTTTGATAAACTTTAGTGCAACTTTTACATTTAGAGTATTCTGATAAATCTCTAACCACATTAATGAAATAGCAAAAATAATGTAGTTTATGGAATATTTCTAAATGATTTTGTAAAGACCTTTAAGCTCATTTAGATAAACAGTTTTGGAGAAATGTTTCCGCTTGCCCTTAAAAGACAGTCAGGAGTCCATATCTGAACTTAAAATAAGTTTTTATTTCATGCACATGGGAACAAAACTCACAGAGATGCTTTGTGTATTTTTCCCAAAGCGATCAAACTAGAACAGTCCTTATATATTTTTCTGTTATCTATCATGTTTCTACAATAAGAAAAATACACACAAATGAGAGCAAACTGTTGAAGCTATTTGATCTGGAAAGAATTTAGTATTCAAAATGGTTCTGCTGCAACTAAAAGACCCTTTTGCATTACTATAAATTTGATGCCTTTACAAAATATCATAGTAAATAGCTCCACATATGTATAAATGTATTTTATTAATAACAAATGTCCTTATGAAATGCAAGAACAACCTGGTGTAACTGTAGCTATCTTGTTCATTCCTTTTGGTATTATGAAGACATGGAATGAATTAATTATGTTTAGTCTGCTGTCATACATCTTGCCCTTAAACCCCATAGTAAGTCTAACTACCCCTCTCTATAAAGTTTTCATACAACAACTTTCTTAAATATAGTGACCTGGTCAGAATAACACTTAGATATACTGCACATTAAGCCAAAGTATCCTACTTGATATGTAGTTTCTTCTATAACACCTTGATCTCAGTTCAGCTTTTATACTGTAATAAACTTTCATTAAGCTCAATGTAGAATTTTCACTGACACTCCAGTCACATGTCACTTATGTATCAAGGAGTAGATTGTCCTACAACAACAATGAATGTGCTGTAATTGGTGGTGGACGCAATTATTGTTGTATATTATCTAGAAAAGAGTATACAGATAATATCTGCATATTTTAAATTAATCCTTCAGTTTGTTAGAGAGGCAAGACAACTATATCATTTCCATGTTCATTCAGAAAGCACACTTGGAAAGAGAACATAATGACATTTAAACATTTAGATGAATTTTAACAGTTGTTAAAAATAAAATTACATATGGTCAGGACAATTATACTATTCCATGAAAAAAGATCATTTAAAATCTTTAATATTTTTAAGAAATCCTCAACTGCATTTTTTTTGGCCCTAGATTTGGAAAACGTACAGAAAAAAATTAAATGAGCCTAAAACATTAGTTATCATTCAAATGTCTCTACAGCTGTATAAAGTCATATAAATCTTATCATATCAGTATGGTTACTCAGTGTCATCTTGCTTACATCCTGCAATGAACAGCAGCATGGTGACAACACGAAATAATTCAATAATGGAACATTCTGTTTGAATTTCAGGTCTCCACTGATAATTCTCAAAGCAAAATACATCACATCATCACCCACAGTGAGTCACCACATCTGCTTTGTATAACTGTGCAATATCTCAATCAACTTTTTTTTACTTCTAGTATCTAAATACATACTTTAGAATGCTATTTTTTAACTCTACTTTTCAGCCCTGAAAAAGCAACACATTTCTAATCTGTGGAAATGTGTTAATGTATTTAACATGAACAAAATCTTTCTACAATAGATGTGTGTTCAGCTTAAACATCCAAGCATAAAATGCTTGAACTAAAATGGAAAGCATTTTCAGCTTGAGATGCAACATTAAATTTAGTGTTGCTCTTCAGAAATGCTTTACCTAAAAAATCAAATTACCTAGGCTTCTTCATTACCCAGGACAGAATAAATTACAGAAGAAGAAATTATTATTTTTTAATTCTTTAAGTAGTCTTTTGGAGAAATCTATTGTAGCGGCGAGGCTTAATAATAAGGCAGAATTAAGTGTTTCTGAGCTTCCCAAATGAGGCCCCTTTTCTCTGTTCATCTCTGTGGTGCAGCCACAGAGAAACTATTCATGCAAGATGTTTTCTTTTGATAAGGACAGCTCCCACAGGGGGATGCACTTTGCTAAGCCTGGCTATCCTGTCAATGGTCATCCATTGGCGCCTATCTGTTTAGGGAGTGCCAGTTGGACATCTGGACTGCATTACTAAGTGTCAGGAGTAAGTGACTCATATCTCACCTTGATCAACCAATCAGGGACCGGTAGGGCCGAGTAACCCACGTGGGACTCTGATGCCCATGGAACTTTCAGCCAATCAATAAGCTGAAGTTCCTCCAGGTAAAAACAGGCAATACAGCGAGCCTGAGAGATTCGAGATTCAGAAGGGATTCAGGAGAATTCTGAGACTTTCCTGAAGGGAATTCAAAGTAGAATTCCAGGGCAGGAAGGCCCAGGAGCAGAAGGCTCCCAAGGGCAGGACATTCTCGCAGCGCGCCTCCTGACCATCCTGAGACTCAGCCCGGACAACCACGGAACGGCCAGTGTGTCCGAGCGCCAGAACTTTCCTTTGTTCTAAGAGTCTAGAGTGGAGGTTGCCAGAGAGTAAATGCCCAAACCCTACAGAACTGGTGCCTTCAGATAGCCACTATGATTACATATTTGGCGTCCCTGAACCGGTTTTCCCTACATTATTTGGCGTCCCTCAGTCGGCTTAATCTACATTATTTGGCGTCCCTGGGTCGGTTTAATCTACATTATTTGGCGTCCCTGGCACGGGCATGGCATGACTGAAATGAGTCAACCAAGCGGAATAATTCAATATAAAACGCCGCGGGTTTCATACACGACAATACAGTGTGCTGAAAGCCGAAAGAAAAAAAGTTCCCCTTGCTCTTTAAGCAGTGCTTGATTGTTTTGTGATCTTTTGCAATCTACCGGGTTGATTGCATACTTGATCTTGTGGTTTTCTGTGGTAAAACTGTGATTTCGTTCTTAAAAGTAATACTCTTTAAGTTTAACGATGGTTGCTAAAAGGTCTGAATTCGAGTCGCTATTAAGCACTCTCTCTAGCAGCGACAGGTCTGACCACGATCTCTGCCATATCTCCGTCAGCGGAGACGCTAGAAGAAATCTCCATTCTCTGAGAGAGCTAGCGAAGGACATAGAGAGATTTGACCCCGCAGTGTCAGAGAATAATATCGAGAGTTATATTCAGGACCTCAGGTATACCCTGCAGTACCTGCCAAACGCCACAGAAAAGGAGAAAGTGTTTCTGGTCAGGAAAACTACCAGCAGAGCTGTACATGAGTGGATGGCTAGGCAGATGAAAGAAGTCTGTAATGATTTTGAGCAGCTTTGTCAAGCACTTATCGAAGAATACAGTGTGTTTATTGACCCGACTGCTGCGATAGCCGCCGCTCTTAACATTAAGCACGAGAGAGCAGAGTCCCCTCGCGAATATTACGAGAGACTTAGACGAACTTATTTTGCAGGGCGAAATGATGAGGGTTGCGAAGAGAACACACATTTCAAGGGTTTATTCATTGCGAATCTCCACCCGTCAGTCAGAAAGATGATCTTAATGCATATAGATGCACAGACCATGAAAATGACTGATATTAAGAGATTCGTGCAGAAAGCCTGGGAGTATGATGTCCAAAGTCGCTCTGAGCAAAAAGCTGTTAAAGCGACTGTGTTCGCCGTCAGAGCCAGCAGGCTTAATTCCCCCCTGCTCGAAGGAGCACAGGCTCCTGAGCTGGCTAAGCCCCGTTCCAAAGCACTCACACAGGACCGCACCCAGCGTCCTAAGTGCTATGAGAACACCGGAGGAGGGAAAAGGCTAGAAAAAGCTGAACAAAAGGATTCAGTAGCCGCCCGCCTGGCCAGGCTTGAACAAGCTTTATTAGGACAGGGACAACCGCTCCCCAAGGCTGCCGGAAGCGTGAATGAGCTGATACTCTCCACTGGAGGAGGCGGAGACCCGCCCCCTCTCCCTCCTTCAGTCTATCTGATTGAGCGGAAGGGTTCCTGCCTGGATGAATTCGGCCACTCCCAAGTGAGTGCTGACTCCACCCCTGAAGTCACAGAGCAGGCAGTAATACGCAGAGGAAAAGCAAGAAGCTTTTACCTCAAGGCTGCCATGGGAGATGTCTTACCCAGTGAGACACTGATTGACACTGAGGTTGAAAGGTGTTTGATGTCACACGGCAAGCTCAAACGGGTAGAAAAAGAAAAGAGCATGCGACTCAGAGAGGAACCTTTGGTGGATCACCAGAAAGGCAAGGTATGGAAACAGGTCAAGGCACCTAAGCCTTCTGTACAGAAGGAAAGGGGGGCCAAGAGGCAGACTGTGCTCACACAGTGCCCACCGAACACAGAAGCCTATGCGGAGATTCCTTCCGTTCCCTCTGGACAAGAAATAAAAATATTTCCTTGTTCCCCGGATATACAGGGAAGTCGTGTCCCGGCTGAGGTCCCAACAGCCTCCATGCCACTGGAGCGGTGCTCCAAGCAGCCGTCTGATCCACCAGGTAAAGCACACACCTTTTACATCCCTAAAGAGGAGCAGATCTCCCCACCTGGCGATGAGAAGGAGCTTTCCCTGTGCACCCTGGCACCCAAGAGGGGTCAGGACCACTACCCCGCAGTGGTGGAAGGGATCCAGATGGCAGGAGAGCAGGTTGGTGATGTAGACCTTACCCTTAGCCCTGAGAGGTCCTCTATTAGTGAGGATCTGCTTGAGCAGCTGTCACAGGGCCACCGCCAAGTGCCCCTGGTGCAACATTCACAGGTTAGACAGGAGGTCCAGCTGGACGCTGAGACTACTGCGCTGTGGACACACCTGATCCCAGATGCCAATTCCCTCTGCTTTGACCCAGGGAACCTGCAGTCAGGTAACATTATTTCTCACAACTACCAGGTAGTGAGTGAGACTGACCTGATTGTTCCTGCCTCAACGGCAGGGTTGCCTACACACCCAGTCCCCCAGAAGGGACAGGGAATGAAAGCCGAGCCGGTTTTCTTACAGCCACCAGCTCAGTCTGTCAGTCTGAGTCTGACCAACAGTGGTTCACCCAGACTGGAGCTGGATGGTCAAGCCACCCGCCTGCCAGTGCAGGACATCGCAAAGAGGGGTGTCAGAACCCCAGCCTGCACTGACATGGGCCTGGTGAGTGATAGTAAGTTCAAAGACAGTGAACTAGCTATCCCAGTGCTGGGGCAGCTCCCTGAACCCCTAGCGAGGGAAGGGGGGAGCGAGCAGGTGTCCTACACCCACGCCCAGCGAACGATTGTAAACATGCCGATAGAGGGATTCCTCAAACAGGAAGTGTGCAGGGTGGACCTGAACAGTGAGAATGGGATAACAATCCCAGATCACTCAGATGCTCCAGATGACCACTCAGCCGAGGGTCAGGCATGCTCCACCGCTGCACCGCCCCCTGCAGGGTTCCTAGAGCACAGGCATGAACAAATCGAAAAAGCAGATGCCCTGGAAACGGAGGAGCAGGATCAGCCGCTGCGTCAGATCTCCCCAGATTTCCAGGATGTTGGTGCCCAAGATGCCACAGGGCATACTGAGAAAGACACCATGTACACGCTGCGCCAGCTTAGAAAGGTAACAGTCACTCAGAAGGAGATGACTGGGATCAGCCACCCGAAAAGACTTTTGGGAGGACTGATTGCTGCCACCACTGTTGTGCATTTGCTATTTCTGGTAGGTTTGTGTGCTACTGGCACTCTCACCCTGACTGCCCCAAGAAGGCAGGGGTCAGAGATGCCAGAGGGTAGTGACAGACTGTATCAACAGCAGCAAAAGTTGGAAAGCTTAGGGAAAACCCTAAAGGCAACTTCCTATGCAACAGGGTTAAACCTTATTCCCCAACCAGTGGACATGATTCTTGGTGTTATACAGTGGGTTTATGCTTGTGTGCAACAGGCCAGAATGTTGACACAAGACCTGTTAAGGGAGCTTAGTGCCACTGTAGCCAGTCTAGCCATGGCACAATTCCCAACCCACTTGATTCCACTCTTCTCAGTAGAGGAGTGTGTGACATTAACCCCATCGTTCATAGCTCACCCAGAAGGCAAATCAAGATTGAATTCGGTTCCAAATCTTGAGATGGGTATGGCTACCAAAGCTATCCATTGGCTGTGTCTAAACAATTCACCAATGAAGGGTGTAAAGCTACAAATGGGCAGAGGGAGGTTAATGAACCCCATGAAGAGCAGGTGGGAAGTAAATGGCTGGTCAGCACACCACATTTAACTGACACTATGACTTGTGACAGGCATGATACAGCTACCACAATGCAGCTACTTAATCAAAACAGTTTTCCTGTAAGTTCCCGAGGAGGCCATAGTACAGCATGGTGACTTAATACTGTACGGTCTGGAACCAGACAATATAAGACCAAACTTGAGGTCATGGATGCCTTCAGGTGCCACACTAAGGAATTGGATAGAAATCCAAGAAACAGTAAGCCCTGAAGAGGTACAGGTAGTTGAGTTTGCTTTAATGGAACAAACCTCCAAACCACCCTAGCAGATACCCAACACAGGTGTTGTGGTTTATCGGGGGGCTGGGAACAGGAACTGGTGTTATTGTAACACTGCTGCCGGGTAGCTGGATCATGACTGACAGTGTACTCTGAATGATGTATTCTCACATCAAGATGTACTCTGGGTAGCATGAATGAGTCAAAGGTAGCATGTCAAAAGAAAGGAAGTGACTTCTCCCCAAATATCTACTACAGAGGTATCAGATATTGACAGTGAACTTCCTCATGTGTATTTCCTAGACTGAGATAATGTCTCCTACCGTGTTTATACATACTCCAGATGTTATTCATCCTGTTTGTATCCAATGCTGGTTCCGGTATGAATTCTCGAGGAGTAATGTAGACATTTAAGATTAATGTTGTAATGGCAAGGGACATCACTTAACTCTGTTTTGTTTTGAAGGCAACAATGCCTCGGGACCTCGTGGCCTTCAAAAAGGGGGGATATGTAGCGGCGAGGCTTAATAATAAGGCAGAATTAAGTGTTTCTGAGCTTCCCAAATGAGGCCCCATTTCTCTGTTCATCTCTGTGGTGCAGCCACAGAGAAACTATTCATGCAAGATGTTTTCTTTTGATAAGGACAGCTCCCACAGGGGGATGCACTTAGCTAAGCCTGGCTATCATGATCAATGGTCATCCATTGGCGCCTATCTGTTTAGGGAGTGCCAGTTGGACATCTGGACTGCATTACTAAGTGTCAGGAGTAAGTGACTCATATCTCACCTTGATCAACCAATCAGGGACCGGTAGGGCCGAGTTTCCCACGTGGGACTCTGATGCCCATGGAACTTTCAGCCAATCAATGAGCTGAAGTTCCTCCAGGTAAAAACAGGCAACACAGAGAGCCTGAGAGATTCAGATTCAGATTCAGATTCAACAATTCTAAAGGGAATTCAAAGGAGAATTCCAGGGCAGGACGGCCCAGGAGCAGAAGGCTCCCAAGGGCAGGACATTCTCGCAGCGCGCCTCCTGACCATCCTGAAACTCAGCCCGGACAACCACGGAACGGCCAGTGTGTCCGAGTGCCAGAACTTTCCTTTGTTCTAAGAGTCTAGAGTGGAGGTTGCCAGAGAGTAACCAGCAGCAGGCCTCGTGAACAGGTCGGAACTGTGGACAGCTGAATTACTATTCAGAACTAGCTCTTCATCAGGAACGAACCGGTCCTCTTCCTGACTTGCTGGGACCCACAGTCATCTTTTCTCCTGTGCACAAACTTTGCTAGTTAAAGCCAACACTAACTAGCCGGTCAGTGAGCATCAGCAGCGTACCGTCGCAAGCCGCACAGCACAGCCTGGCACGGAGCCAGAGAGCGCGGATTGGACAGCAACAGCCTGCAACTGTTTCTTTGTGCCCGCAGGAGATCTGAATCCCCAAAGATTGGATGAGTATTCAACTTCAATGCATTACAGCTCGAGAATTCAATTGTTATCCAAACCAGTTGATATCAATTTAATTCCTAAGAGTTATGTACTTGTTTGAGTATCTAATGTAGAAGTTGTAACCAAGTTCACTTTACGAAACGGTCTTAATGAATGATATACTGAACGTATGTCCTCTTGATATGTGTAACACTTCGTAACTGATTGAATATATACCTTTTGTATTCTGATAACCCTCTCGATAAGATCTGTTAGGTATATGCATATTCTATGTATTAATAAATGTATCCTCGTGTATTAGTACCTGTGTGTGCGCGTTGTTTGAGTTATGTCGCATGGTTGGATTCTAAAGCCATCAAAAGAATCAACTTTGTGATTCACTGCTACAATTAATAATAGTCTCAGTAAATGCCCAAACCCTACAGAACTGGTGCCTTCAGAGAGCCACTATGATTACATATTTGGCGTCCCTGAACCGGTTTTCCCTACACTATGTATTACAGATATGATTATTTACCACAAATTGAAAAGTCCATTTGTTTCATCTTCAAAATTTATATTTTCAGTTTGTTTATTTATTTAAACTTAAGAATTTTGGGAGCCAAATCAGCAGTCATCCATTTTGGCTATTATAGCACATGTGAAAGCTTAAAATAAATATGTGCAAAATTTGAATAAAGTAGAATTCTATTTCTATTTTGCTTTTGTTCAAATAATTATAAGTGTAGCGGCAATGCTTGTTAATAAGACAGAATTAAGCGTTGGTAAGCTGTCCTAAAGGAGGCCCCATCTCACCCTCCATCTCTGTGGTGCAGCCACAGAGAAAGTATTCATGCAGGCTGATTTAAGATGTTTTCTTTTGATAAGGAACAAGTTCCCAGAGGGGGATGCACTTATTTAAGCCTGGCTATCATGATCAATGGTCATCCATTGGCGCCTATCTGTCTAGGGAGTGCCAGATGGACATCTGGACTGCATTCCTAAGTGTCAGGAGTAAGTGACTCATATCTCACCTTGATCAACCAATCAGGGATTGGTAAGGCCGAGTAACCCACGTGGGACTCTGATGCCCATGGAACTTTCAGCCAATCAATGAGCTGAAGTTCCTGCAGGTAAAAACAGGCAACACAGAGATTCAGTAGATTCAGTGGAGAATTCTGTGGACTGTTCAAAAGGGAATTCAAAGGAGAATTTCAGGGCAGGATGGCTCAGGAGCAGAAGGCTCCCAAGGGCAGGACATTCTCGCAGCGCGCCTCTTAACCATCCTGAGACTCAGCCCGGACAACCACGGAACGGTCAGTGTGTCCGAGTGCCAGAACTTTCCTTTGTTCTAAGAGTCTAGAGCGGAGGTTGCCAGAGAGTAACCAGAGGATCCACCCGAGGTTAGCACCAGCAGCAGGCCTCGTGAACAGGTCAGAACTGTGGACAGCTGAATCACTATTCAGAACTAGCTCTTCATCAGGAAGAACTGGTCTTCTTCCTGACTTGCTGTGACCCACAGTCATCTTTTCTCCTGTGCACAAACTGTGCTAGTTAAAGCCAACATTAACTAGCCGGTCAGTGGGCATCAGCAGCACACCGTCGCAAGCCGTACAGCACAGCCTGGCACCTAGCCAGAGAGCGCGGATTGGACAGCAACAGCCTGCAACTGTTTCTTTGTGTTCGCAGGAGATCTGAATCCCCAGAGATTGGATGAGTATTCAACTTCACTGCATTACTGCTCGAGAATTCAATTGTTATCCCAACCAGTTGATATCAATTTAATTCCTAAGAGTTATGTACTTGTTTTGAGTATCTAATGTAGAAGTTATAACCAAGTTCATTTATGAAACGGTCTAAATGAATGATATACTGAGCGTATGTCCTCTTGATATATGTAACTCTTTGTAACTGACTGGATATATACCTTTTGTATTCTGATAACCCTCTCGATAAGATCTGTTAGGTTTATATGCATATTCTATGTATTAATAAATGTATCCTCGTGTATTAGTAACTGTGTGTGTGCGTTGTTTGAGTTATGTCGCATGGTTGGATTCTAAGGCCATCAAAATAATCATTTTGTGATTTACTGCTACAATTAATAATTGTCCCAGTAAATGCCCAAACCCTACAGAACTGGTGCCTTCAGAGAGCACACTACATAAGTAATGTAGGTTTTGACACCAGTAGAATATAATACAACAGAAGAGCAAATTGTTTTAATGGCTATATGTCACATGAGATATGAATGCAACTATACTGAACTAGGCATGATGGAAAACAGACATCATCCAGATTACTTTTGAGATATCTAGTTATTTAGTTCAGTAATATCAGCAATCAATGCAGCAGCTGCACTGTGAATTTTTCTATTAGTACACAATATTAAAAAATATGTAGCAAAATAAACTATGCAGTTATAAGTAAAATTCCTATGTACTTTGTAAGCCATACGTTTACTAAAATCTGTCAGATTGGAATTAGCTGGAGTATTGCATTTAATTAATTTGGAGTAATATTCATACATCATGCAAAGAAATCTTACAAATCTTAGAAGTCATAAAAAATGTTTCCTAATTCTTGCTGAACCTTTTTTTTTAGTCACAATTTAAACGGTTCTGGCAACCAACACAATTTTGCAAAACAATACTTAGTTGAATGGCAGATCTTGTCACTGCATGTGACTGCCTAAAACGATGTTCCTGATTATAGTTAGTGTTCTGGGAAGTTACTTGAAATGATATAAGTCTTATTTTAAATGGGTTTCCAAATGTACTAACATTTAGCCATATTTTAAGCCTCTGACATCACTTGAGGATGAGGAAGAAAATATTATTAAAATGTAATATACTGTACAAGATTATATTCCTGATCTTTTGTGTACCTTAAAACAAGAAAATAAAATTCTGACAATATTAGCTATAGAAATATTTTTGTGCATTTAATTGAAAGTGACTGTCTTCATGGTATGTCAGTATGGTATGTCTATGATAAGTCAGATAATTAGAAGAATTTGAAAGCATTGTTTTGATATAAAGATATTTTTTTTAATTCATTGCTTGGTTTATAAACACAGTAAACTTTGAGTCATAGTCAATCCTCGCTGCATCATGTTGTTATTATCTTGAATTTGTATTTAAAGATGCATATTTTGCTTCTTCAAAAACTACTCTTTAATCCTCCATAAATCTTATTTAATGTCTGCATTTTAAAAGGCAAAAATAGATATGATACAGATATTATGAAAAAATATATAATTTGGGGTTAATGTTAATTTAAATAATGCATTTGATTTTCATAAACAGAAAAAATTGTTAAATTTTAATATTTTATTTTTTAAAACTGTTATAACAGTTTTTATTCTTTACAATAAAATTCCACTTTACTCATGATCTTTCATCTGAAATTGACAAGTTAAATTCACTTCATGTTCTGCACATTAATTATTGTTTGTAACTAGTGCAGGTTTTATGGTATTTGGCAAATAGCTTTAAAAAGAAAAGAAAAAAGTAAATAAAAAATCTCAACATACTGGTTCAGTGAGATATGCAATAAAAAGATAAATATACCCTTTGGAACATATGCATAAAATGCACTGATCACTCAAAATTCAATAAACACATTTTCAGCATTATAATTATGCCCGTGGTGCTTCTGTAGAACATTTCTTGGCAGTACTGTGGAACTGTGAAAGATGTTTACTTGTTTAAATGCAAATCAATTTAATTGCAAACTTTTTTAAAATATTTAGTACACCAACATTATCCATCTGCATGTTATTTCTAAAATAAATATAATCTAAGCAGAACTCATATCCAAAATATAATACATTAGCTTTACTAACTTTTGAGTGCCTTTTCTTTGAGCAGACTTATTATCAGAGAGAAATGGCTGGAAGTTTTTCTCTAGGGTCTTATTGGAACTCAAATGTATGGTAAACACAGCAGTAATAAAACAACTTCTGTTAAACAACAATTAAAAGAGAGTAGAGAGTAGAGTTTATTGTCATATGTCCAATGAAATGCTTATTTGCAGGATTGCATCTTTACAAAGACATCAAGGAAACACCAAAAACAAAAACATAGAACAGCGGCAACAACAGCAAGTTAAATAACATCTAAGACGTACAGCACATCTTAGAGAGAAAAAAACCCAATGTGAGCCAGTGGTAGGGGGAGAGTTCAGTAATCTTACACTTTGAGGGAAGAAGCTGTCTCTGAGTCTAGACGTTCGTGCCTTTATGCTCCTATAACACTTACCAAAGAGAAGGGGGGAGAAAAGTGAGCAACCAAGGATGACTGGTGTCCTTAACTTCCAGCCTTCCTGAGGCAGCAAGTAGTAAAAGTGTCTGAAATAGTGGGGAACTGTACTCCAATGATGGACTGGCTGACCTGAACATCCCCTGTAATGCCATCAGACAATGAGCTGCTACCAAACCACACTGTAATTCCGCATGTTAGCACACACTCAATAGTGCACCTGTAAAATGTGTTAAGGACAGTTGAAGGCAGTCCAGTTTTTTTCAATTGTCTGAGGAAGTAAAGGCATTGTTGTGCCTTCTTTGTAGCTCCAGTTACAGATGCAGCCATTCAAAATGGGTGAGGTATTTCGCGGCATACCCCGGTGGGCGTGTCGCGGTATCACGCAGTTCACGTGTGTCACGTGACTAACTATCCGGCGTCACCTTGTAAAACCGCCAGGGGGAGCTTAACCTCTCAGGTACAGCATTTGAGCCTTTAATTTTGAACTGTGTATTACAGCATGTTAATCATCAGTCATTAAAATGTTGGTATATTTTATGAAAGCAAGATTGCTCAGTTGGACAAAAGTACACAACCTACCTTTATCAGAAATATTTATGCATCAAAGCCTTTACTGAAGATATTACTAATAGTATTAATAATGGATGACTTTGGACAAGCTGTATACTCAAAGTATAATTTATTTAGCACATTTGTACAAGCACTTGGAATCTGTCCAAGCCATACTTTGTCAGGCATTTTGTTTTACTTCAACGGGCTTAAAAACTTCCTTGCTTTTAACAGGGCGTTTCATAATTTCTAGCTACGAAAATGATTTAAAATGCGACACCTATCATTCAACTAGAGCTTAAAATATCACAAGGAAAAATACACACCGGTATTCCATTTCTCCCTAAACATTGTAAGCTTCGAAGTCATTAACTAACGTGATACCGGAGTCAACAAGCATACTTTTAGAATTTGATTAAAAGGGAATATAATATGGAATCGCGTATCTAAGAATTTAATAACGGTATGATTATATCCGTGTACTGCGACAGGGCTGTGTAGGGCTGTTTCGCCTGCCTGATCATGTGAGCTGTCTTGTAGCCTACTGGTCTAGGTGCGTGACTACCAACTGGCAGGTTGCTGGTGCTGGACTTTTATTTTAACAAACATTTCTTCGAAAAAATAGGTAAGCGATATTATGGACAATCAATTGACTTTTATATTTCAAAATATCGCAACATGATCGATATTTGCGATATTTTGAACATATCTTCCCTTCTGACAGCGGTTCCTGCTTCTATTGTGTGTGTGTGTGCAACAGTAAATTTTTATAGAGAAATGGAGGCTGGACAGTATGCGTTACAATATAAACATTTATATTGATTTAAATCGTGTTCTGATTTAAATCGCAAACGCGTGTTTAATTATGTGTTTTTTAATCATAATCAGGCTAATGCATTTCTACAAAGACAGCTTGTGTTTAAATTGAGTGTAAGGTAATTTATGCTTCTAAAGTCATGGTCAGTATTATTGTACTGTGCTGTACTGTGTCACATTATTTTATAGCGTTTTTATTGCATTATTAAATCCGGTGGCGCTGTGTTAGTTTCCTGACTCACATTATTTAAACTGAGACACAGATCATTCATCTCTAAATAAACTTTATTTTATATAGCGTTTTAAGCGAATAGGTAATTAGATTGCTCATAAACCTAATCGCTTTTTCTACATAAACACAGCGTGATTGCTCTCTGAAAATGCTTTTCCTTTATTTTTAAAGTAGGCTCAGATTTCAACTATAAATCGTATTATTATAAACTTTCTTGGAAAAATGTATTTTATGTAAACCATGTTTGCTATTAATTCATTTAGTGCTAAAATACGTTCATTGTCTTCCAATCGAGTCGAGTTGACATTGGAAGCCTGCCACACCCGGACCGTTAAACCAACGCATTAGCACATCAAAGCCCATTGAGCCAGTATTGGCTTTAGTATTCCCCCCTTCTCCCCTCAATTCAATTCAATTCAAGGTGTTTTATTTGCATGACAGATGGGTACAAGCAGTGTTGGGTATGTATATTGTAACGCTTACGGCAGACAGGCACTTTGTAGGAGCCGACGCACCAGAGCAGCGCACCGAGGGAGCGTCTGCATTTATAACTTAGTTTTTAAAATTAGTCAAGCAATACGAAGCATCTCCTTTTACTTAGTGCCTGAGCATACTGCAACGCGTGTGAAGCCCATAAACGATATTAATTTTGGAACTTAAACATACAGTATATGGCTGGTCTCGGTACTTTAAAGAAAACATACACACCAGTATTCCATTTCTCCCTAAACATTTTAAGCATCGAAGTCTTTAACTAACGCGATACCGGAGTCAACAAGCATACTTTTAGAATTTGATTAAAAGGGAATATAATATGGATTCGCGTATCTCAAGAATTTAAAGACCAGACAATCGCAAACTCGTTTTCAATAAAATTATTTTATTCATTCAGCAGTTTGTGAGAGGGACACCCAGCAGGGAGAGACACACACACCGGTTTTCATTGACAAAATTGTTTTTTTCAATTCCTCTTGTCTAACAGGAATGTTTTGTTTGTGGACAGACTGTTAGACAAGAGGAAAAGACCACCTCCTCCTACGAAGCATTTCGTTGATCCGATCACGAATTCTTTTCCAGTCGTACGCAGCAAGGGTTGAGAATCTCCGATTCACCATCGTACTAATGGTTTCCCGGAGATTGCAAGGCAAGGCACTTTTGCCTCTGGACCCATCGAAATTTACAGACGTGGTCCACCCCCAGTAAATTTCAAAAGTCACAAGATTTCGAAACACGAGGGCAGCGTAGCGGTCGGCTCTTGCTTTCCCGTCTATGCCGATGCACTGCAAGTTCAACCCCCCCTCCATCTCCTGGGTGATGGGTAGCAGTTGGACATCTGGGAGAATTATTCATCCCACTGGCATCTTTGAGTTCCGCTGTGCTTCCTGGGGGGAGATGGGCGGTGGGGACAGCATCAACAGATTCCTGCGCGGTGGTGAACTGAGAGGCTGGGATGGAGTGTCCTGAGGCGGTGTGTGCTCTGCGGGGGGCAGAGCTTCCGCCAGGCATTGCAACCTGCGCGGCGGGGAGAGGCACTTTTCGGGAGACAGCTGCTCAACTGTTTGACTGCTGGAACATACTGTCTCCTTCCTCTGCATTTTCAGGAGTGTCTCTAGCCTCCCAATCCTCTCCAGTAATGCAAAGTACTGCTCCCGCTGCTGCCGAAATGTCTCCATACAGGTGCTGCTTCTACAGGTTGGCATCCTACCCTGGCCAGTGGCCGAGAGCAGAGACCCACGGCCTGTGGCAAAATAACATAATTCATGTAAGAAATAAAGTCACACAGTAGTATTCATCAGTCGCGGAACAGAAGTCAAAATAAACTTTTCTTTTTTTCCGTCTTACCGCTTTCTTTTTTACTGTCCTGGTGGTAGATCGTTTTGCCCGTGCGGTGTTTTCTTGAAGAACAGGCTACGAAGAAATAATTATAATTTAATTTAAAACTCAAAACGGCAATAATACCTTGTAATATGCGCTGTAATCACGTATTTCAGATGAAGTCTGCTGTATTTGCTTACCCTTCGCTCTTTGGAAGCTGGGGCGGCAGAAGCACCCCGTCTCTTCCCGTAAAAGGCCTTGGTCTACATACTGTACTATGGTCGCTGTAGTGCAGGTTCGCAGTTTTTTTTTTTGTGATGGGAGCTCACCCAATCCCTTGGTGTCTTTTATGCGTCACACATACTGTATTTCAGCGCCATATATTTCATGGATATTATGGAATATAATGGATGGATATCTTAGTTATCTTTCTAGTTCACAGGTTTGCATGCATAATTTAATTTTGAAAGCCACTGAGACATCAGGTACTACTGTTGTATTTATGAAAAAGAAACAAAACAAAAAACATACTAACAACTGTGCCATCCTATTCCTTAGTAAATACATTTTATTATTCATAAACAGTTAACATTGTTAGCAATATATTTTGAATTATATTTAACCCTTTTTTTCTTTAGTTTTGTATTTAACTTAATATATGATAGTCAGACTTAATGTATATTTGAACAATGAAAATATATTTTTACAAGATTTTAAATTAAGCACTTAAAATTAATATGGTTAATAATAGTAAACTGTAACATGCTGTAACAAAATCGGTTAAACTGCGAAGAAAATGCTTTCAGAGAAAATGTTTCAGGTGTGAAGAACATAGATCTCCAATGCAATTTCAACCAAACCTTTTCCCACACACCCTGCCCCCACTACCATTAGAATATACACAAACATTTTAGCGTTTCATTCTGAGCAGAAGACCCTCACACCTGAAGAGTGTTGGCTGTGATGAATTAAACTGGTTTTACAGGTTTCAATCACAGACCATGTGACTTGGGACTCAGTAAACTAAAACACAGCGCCACTGGATTTGATAATACCTAACCAAAATCCGCAATATGGAAACAGAACCTGTGTAATTGTTGATAGATGATGTACTCGTAACATTTTTTCAAGACGAACTACAACATTTAAAAAATGACTTGTATGTACTTGATATCTCTAATCAATCCACGGGTTCCAGCACAAAACGAAACTAAAACGCACACCGTTTTGCGCTTCTTATTAGTTGCTCAAAAGTAATTTGACCGTATATACGTGAGCAGTACTTAAGCACTGTAGTATCGGTGTTAAGACATACCTCTCAAATACTGTAAATCAAGTTAAAAATATCTCAAGACCGATTCTGGTCGTAATGAAACCATGTTTCGTGTATGTTTTCTTTTTCATCTTGAAATAAGTCATTTCTAAATACCTTTTTCACTGTTAACATCTTGCAGCAACTTTGCAACAAAATATACACTCTGACAGTTCATCCTGCTACCAACATTAAATAAAACAAATCTTAAGATTTCTATATTTATGTCTTTATTTAGTGGTTTCATTCGAAGCTTACAATGTTTAGGGAGAAATGGAATACTGGTGTGTATTTTTTTTCTTTAAAGTAACGAGACCAGCCATATACTGTATGTTTATGTTAAGATTTCCCTTCAGTGGTAAAATTAGATATGAATATTCAATACTTAAACGGGCACAGTTAAGACATTAAATATACATATACAAATTGTATACAGTACAGTTTGCATACGGTAATATGTTTATGTTACGCGATTAAAAAATAAATAAATAAAACTGAAAGGTCCAGCACCAGCTGCCAGTTGGTAGTCACGCACCTAGACCAGTAGGCTACAAGACAGCTCACATGAAGAGGCAGGCGAAACAGCCCTACACAGCCCTGCCGCAGAACACGGATATAATCATACCGTTATTAAATTCTTGAGATACGCGATTCCATATTATATTCCCTTTTAATCAAGTTCTAAAAGTATGCTTGTTGACTCCGGTATCACGTTAGTTAAAGACTTCGAAGCTTACAATGTTTAGGGAGAAATGGAATACTGGTGTGTATTTTTTTCTTTAAAGTACCGAGACCAGCTATATAGTGTATGTTTACATTCCAAAATTAATATCGTTTATGGCCTTCACACGCGTTACAGTATGCTCCTATTCTTTTTATGCTCAGCTACTAAGATTTCCCTTCAGTGGTAAAATTCAATATCTACAACGGGCACAGTAAAGACGTTTACAGTAAGTCTTTCTACAACAGACCAACGGATCACGAGTGCCCCTGTCGGTCAACCAATCACGCACCGCGGTACTCCGTGTCATCTTACCTGCGGTACGTGTCTGTACCGCACACTTTGAATGGCTGCATCTGTACATGCTGGGACCACGTTTAGTTGTTAGCAATGAAGGTTCCCAGGAAC
Source organism: Lepisosteus oculatus (assembly GCF_040954835.1). NCBI lineage: Eukaryota > Metazoa > Chordata > Actinopteri > Semionotiformes > Lepisosteidae > Lepisosteus > Lepisosteus oculatus. The sequence continues at coordinate 37,840,549 of NC_090696.1, read as the reverse complement.
TTGAAGCTAACTATCTCAACAGCCTCCCCGTTGATGTGAGTAGGGGGTGTGGTCCCCGCCCTGCTTTCTAAAATCAATGACCAGCTCTTTGGTTTTACTAACATTGAAGGAGAGGTTATTGACAAGGCACCATTCCACCAGGTTCCTAACCTCATCCCTGTAGACTGTCTCATCATTAGCAGTGATTCGGCTGATGATGGTAGTGTCATCAGCATATTTAAAGATGGAATTGGAGCTGTGTCTGGTCACACAAGGAGAACAGCAGGGGGCTAAGCACACAGCCCTGGGAGGCACCTGTATTGATGGTCAGTGTGGAAGAAAGTTTTCTATCTACCCTCACAGTCTGTGGTCTTCCAGTCAGGAAATCCAAAATCCACCTGCACAGAGAGGTGTTGATGCCCAGGTAATTCAGCTTCCTGAGCAGTCTGGAAGTTAAATGCAGAGTTGTAATCAATGATTAGCATTCTGATGTGTCTTTGTCTTCCAAATGAGTCAGGCAGTGTGAAGAGCCAGGGAAATAGCATCGTCAGTGGACCTGTTACGCTGGTACTGTATGCAAACTGCAGAGGGTCTAAGCACTCAGGTACCATTGTGTTAACGAGCCCCAACACCAGCCTTTCAAAGCATTTCATTACGGTGGATGTGAGTGTAATGTCTGGAATCATTAAAACAAGTTGCAGTATTTTTCTTTGGGACTAGAATAATAATAGTTTTCTTAAAACACGTGTGAATGGAAGACTGTGTAGCGGCAATGGTTATTAATAAAATAGAATTAAGTGTTGCTGTGCTTTCTTAAATGATGCCCCATCTCTCTTCCTCGTCTCTGTGGTGTTGGCCACAGAGAGGCATTCATACTGGAATATTTTCTCTCTGATAAGGAGCAGCTCCCAAATGGGGATATGCCCAGCCATGCTTATCTATCATGATCTATGGCCATAATCTATGATCTATGGTGCCTATCTGTCTGTGAGACTCTTGGGAACATTTGGATTGCAGTCCTAGATGTCAGAGGTTATTGTTACTCATCTCTCACCTTGACCAACCAATCAGGAAGCTGCAGGGCATGGTAACCCAACTTTGGTCTCAAATGACTGTTAAGCTTTCAACCAGTCATCACCTGTCTTGGTTCTGGTTTAAAAGACACTGCAGGGCTCAGAACATTGCTTCTCCAGCCATTTCTCTGCACCCTTAGAGATGATCATGTGATGGCCATTGTTGTCTGTATAGGGACTGAAACCTTGTTTCAGCAAAGCGTCAGCCCGGGGAATGCCTGTACGTCAGAATTTAAATTGTTAGCAGCCAACGTGGACCCTTCGCCTTGATCACTGAAGTATGCGTTTGGACTCTTGTCGACAATCTGAATAAGTTTTATTCAGCAGAAGCACTACGCCAGAAGCAAACCAAGCTTCTTCCACCCTAAAGAGTGACTTGCTCTGACACGCGGTCACCCTCTGTGCATAGAGACTCTCTACTAGACAGATAGATTACTAGTAGGTCCCAATGAGTTCGACTACTGCCCTGCGCAGACAGATTTCTCCTTCCTCTTTTTTTTCGACTCAGGCCTGCACCAGGACTGGTTGGCCGGGAACCAGAGGAGGCCGAGAGGACGCAAACAAGATGTTGCCGCAGAGGCTGCCAGCTGGTCTTTTGCTGTCCGTGCCAGTAAACCCAAAACCATATACAGTGGATTAGTAAACCCAATATTCTACATTGCATCTTGAGGATTCAATTATTACCTCAACAGAATTTGATATCAATTTAATTCATATGAGTAACGTATTTACTTTGAGTATCTAATGTAGAAGTGGTATTAATGAGACTGATTAACAACATAGTATAGCCAAATGGTATACTGAAGTACTGTATATTCTTTGTTTTTTATCTCTTTGTGTTTTGCATCTCTTCATGATTATATACTGTACCTTGCATTTTGATAACCCTCACAGTAAGATCTGCCATCTGTATCCAGGTAGACTGTTATGTTTTATGTGGACAATTCATGTATTAATAATTGTATCTCGTGTATCGAATCCATGTGTGTGCATTGGTGATCAATTGATTTTCTAAAAGCCATAAAGAATCACCTCGTGGTTACTGTTATAATTAATAAATTGTCACAGTAAATTCACAAAACTCCTACAACTTTGAAAGTGAAAGGTTAAAAATATCTGTGAAAACTGTGGCCAACTGGTCTGCACACGATTTAAGGACCTGTCCAGGAATGCCGTCCGGGTCATTCACCTTCCGTATGTTAACCCATCTGAAAGGTGCCTCTGTGAGACACAGCTATATCAGCAATGGCTGGGAGCACAGGCAGGAATTCCTTCTCAAAGCGAACTTAATGCACGGTTTTAAACATGATAAACATGGACATATTGGCTATAGATAGAATATATAAAACACAATATTGAAATATACTTTCAATATATGCTTAAAAAATAATATTAATGTTCCTGTTTGTAACATTATACTTAGCTTAAATATAAACTCAGGTAGGTAGGTAAGGTCCCTTTTCAGGCCATAAAGGCCCATGGGGGAATGGGGGGCAAGGGCCACCATTTTTCTCAACCATCTGACACTGGAAGGGGAGGTGATGTGGTCAGCATCACGCTTCAATATAAACGCAGTAAAGCCTTAATTATTATGTTTAGAATAAGGAGGACTTGGATAAAATTTAAAACAGTGACAACGCCTAACAGATGCCGTTAAAGGCAGAGAATGGCACAGCATCACGTATGCGTAGTAGAAATACAATCTACAGATAAAAAATAGTTTGAAGAAGCTTTCAATGAAAAATATAGGTGTCTATATTCACACATCATTTTCCCCTTGTAGGGGAGCAGACAAAAAGGCCACCAGAAGGTTAGGTTATATATTGTAGAATTTAAATTAAGGAATGGTATGTTAATATCATACATCGCAATTGTAAGACTTTATTTAAAATATACAATATAAATATGAATATAATGTGAAAATACAATTTTCATCATTTCATCATGTTAAAAAAACATATTGCAGTCATGGAATTAATTATGATTTAAAGGAGTGTCCTGCTATGACAGGTTGAAAGAAATGAATCTTTTTAGTCCATAACAAAGCAAATTATGTGGAGCACTTATTCAAGTATTCATAATCTGCATTAAAAGTCAACTTAATGGGCCTATTCAGGAATAATGAATAACATGAACCAAAAGACACAAAAAAAGCTAAGGGGAAGGGCAAGAGAAATTGAGATCAGGAGGTTTTTATTTAGGCAAAGGGTTGTGTCTGTAACAAAAAACTGAGCCTTGTTAACATATTGTAGCTGATATACTGTACTGTTTTATTGCAAAACAAGGTCTGGCTGAGGTCTCAAATTAGCTTCTGGCAACAAAAAAAGTTTGATGTTATGTTTTTTTTTTAAAAAAAAACAATCAAGATTTAAGGTGTTTTATACATATGCCCTGTACGTATGAAGAATGGCATATTGGTTGCAGAACATTTTAATAAATTATTTCATTGGTTTCTCACTCATTCTAATCTTCTTAAGTTTATTTATTAGTTGTATACCATTTACCATTTAAAACATTTTTTAATATCATATTCTGAGAGGTTGGGAGAGGTCAAACTTGTTTCCTACTGCTCATTACCTCCTTAAGTGTTAAAAGACAAAATGTCATAAAACGTGAGTAGTAAAAATTACAAAGGCGATACATGTTTACTTAAATGATGTAGACTCAACATCCCCCCTACTCTCACACAAACATTAAATACCAAAGGTCTACATCCCACACAGATTGTTGTAAGAAAGCACTCTTCTTACAATGCTAGCATTGGTTCCCTGTCTTCCACATCTTCCCAACACATCCTTGAACACCTTAAACTGCTGATTAAGCTTGGACACAACTAACACCCTAAACACAGCGACCACATCTACTGTCAAAACAATCATTTAACTGAAAATAATTCATCTTATTTTGTCCTGCTTTTACTTTATATATTCTATTATATATAACCATAGATATATAACAGGAATACAGATATATCTATAATTATATAACATAAAACATTCGCAGTTCATACTTATATTTTCCTTTTTTAGTGTAATTTACACCAAAAATAAACATCATGACTGAATACCTTATCCCAGAATTTTGCAAAAAATGCTTCAAACAGTGGCTCATTTTGGAGTAGAACATAAAGCAAACTAATACTGTTAATATTTGTAAACAGAAAAGGCTTCTATCATCAGCCCCTAGTTTAATGACTGCCAAAAAAAGAAATTAGTCTCTAAGATGGTGTTCAGAACTGCACATGATAAATCAGTAAATCCACAATTCTATTTGCAGGCTGGTGTCACAAACCGCATGCAGGAACGTAGACACCGTTGTATTCCCACGAGAACCCAATCACTCACTAATTAACTTCACTCACTTTGTCTATTTAAACTCCCACTCTGCAACATGTCTTCGCTCACTATTGAGGTTTCCTCAGCCAGAGCTACGCATCCTATTCACGACTTAGTCTGACTTCTCGTTTTTCTTGTGACCCTCTGGATTTCTGACCCTTTGCTCCTGATCTCCGACCTCGCTCTAGCCTTACGATTTGGATTAAATTCGCCTAAGGACTTCAGTTGTTTTCTCTCTCTCTGACTCCGCACAGGGTCTATTTCCCTACCCTTTTCCCTCAGCACACCTGACAGCTGGCTAACAGCCCTACTCCATCTGGGCCTCAAGTCTTCCCCACACCTAACGTCACCCTATACTGTGTGTCAGGAAGATCTTTAGGTTTTGTGGTGATCAAATCTTTCTTTCCCACTCATCTAAAACTCAGCAGTTTCCCTGAATGATCACAACTCACACTGGCATTGGCAGTGGTTCAGCTTCTACAGTTATATAGCAAAAACCTGACAGATTACCTCTAAACCTACTGTATGGTTCCCACTGCTGCTCGCAAACTGTATTAAAAACAAGCTGATGGACATCACTGATCTGAGCTCCATCTCAAAGGTCAGAATAACTCTTCCAGTTCTTTCTGTTCTCATCTTGTAAATGGTCATTTATTGCCATTCAACGTACTGCCATTGGTGTCCCAGGTGAGCAAAATACCCTGATGGGAAAAAAACAGGTAAACATGACAAAGCAACTGCCTGCCAAACTGAAATCCCTCTACTTTGTGAGAGAAGGGCAAATAAATATATGTAGAAGAGCCTATATCTTTAAGTTCCTCCAAGCTAAGCTCTTTCACAACTTATTGTTTATGGATAAACCTAAAGCAGGCAACAGAGGAACCTCTGTACCCCATTGACCTCTTCTACAGCCTCCACTTTATACAGGCCTGCTTCACCTCAGGCTGATTTTTTTCCTGCTATGCTTCTGTGACTTTAAGCAATTGATCAGTTTCCACAGAAGGGGTGAATTATCTTAGGTTTTAAATTTGTGTCAGTTAATTATTTCTGTTTTTAATATTATACCACCTATCTTATTACAATGTTTTTCTAATATAACATTTTGCAATGCTTTCTATAGGTCAACTGAAATATTCATCTTAACAAATACAGTCCCCTTGATTTACACCGTGTAAAAATAACAGATACATTAGACTTAGATAAACTACATTTCAATCCAAAATCCAAGATTGTTGATCAATACACTTAAATGAGTCTGATTAAAAAACTACACAGTTGCTGAATGATAAATATGTATTATAAAGAGGTGCAAGAATCACACAGAGAAGATGCTGACTAAGCAAACATTATTTCTGAGGAACTAATGCATCTGTTGTTTTATTAATTCATTTTTCAGGAATATTTTTATGCAAGTACCTTTGTGAAATTAAAACTTTAAAATATGTTTTGTAAATATACAAAATATATTTTCATCAAATGTCTTTTATCTTTTCTGGAAGGTTATATTTTCTGGAAGAAAAAATATACTGTACTACAGGAAAAGCAACTGAGAACTACAGTAAGCTGTTGTGAAAACACTATAGAGTCTGTTTTAATGTATAAAAATTTGATTTAAAAAACACTTCAGAGGCCTTTTTAAGTTATTAGCCCTTTTCAATTTATTAGGTTTGGTCAGTATTAGCCATTAAATTTAAAAGGTTGGTATTAGTCTGGAACTCACTCCAAGAGAATACAGCTGAATATGTGAATCAGATTACCTTTTATCTTCTCTTTACAAGACTAAATACAGTGCCTTCCAAAAGGTATTTTTACATTTTGCACAGTGTTAACATTATTTGTTAAACATACAACCTACTCCACATGAAAAATGAAAAAAGATGTAAATAAATAATCAATATGAAAGAAAAGTGGAAAATTCCATATGTATTAAATACATATGTATTAAAACCCTATATTATGGCAAACCTAAATTAGTTTAGGTTTACAAAATTACCTTAACTAGCCACATAAAAAGATGAGTGGCCTCTGTGTGCAATAATAGCCATTTCTCATTATCTCAGAATAAAAACACCTGTCTCTGAAAGGTCTCAATTCTTCAGTCAGTGAACTTCAAGCAAAGAATCAGCCATGAAGACCAAGAAGTTTTTAAAACAACTCAGGTAAAATCTGTATAATGGAACAGATGAGGGGAATCGTTTAAACCCATTTAAAATATCCTTGGTATAATAATAATCTTTACGCTAAGCACTTTTCTGGACACTCCACTCCAAGTGCTTTGTAGGTAATGGAAACATGGGGACTCCCCTCCACCACCAATGTTTAGCTCACACCTAGTTGATGTGATGTCAGACAAAATGTGCCAGTAAGCTCACCACACATTAGCTATCAGTGATGAGGAGAACAGAGTGGTGAAGCCAATTCATAAATGGAGACTATTATTGGTAGTAAAGGCCAGGGAGAAATTTGGCTAGGACCCTGTGGAAACACTCCTACTCTTTTTCAAAAAATGCCCTGGGATTTTTAATGACCATAAGGGGTCTGGACCTCGGTTTTACCTCCGAAGTATGGCACCTTTTTTACAGTGTAGTGTTCCATCACTATACTGGGGCATTAGGACCCACACAGACCGCAGTGTAAGCACTCCCTACTGTTCCCACTAACACCTTTCCCAGCAGCAACCTTAGCTTTCCAGTACTGGCCAGGCTGAGTATTTGATTTATGCATTAATAACATCAAAGCTAAATTACTTCAACTCTTTCTCTTTGGGCAAACAATGCACCAAGATTCTGATTTTATGTTATTTTATGTGAGTGATGCCGTTAAACGTTTCTTTCCTTTTTCAGGACATTGGTTTTTAGTTACTGGGGACTGTGATGCCCATGTTTTCTGTGTTGTATGTATGAGGTAGAGAGAAGATGAATGTTGTAATAACTTGAGAATAAAGAGGACACTTTAGAATAACTATCTTGTCTGGTAGTGTACAGTATGTGGGTGTACTGGCGGTCCTGGGAAATACAAAGAGGAAAAAGGGTGCTAACACTCTTACAATAGATACAGATGCAGCCATTCAAAATGGGTGGGGTATTTCGCGGCATACCCCGGTGGGCATGTCGCGGTATCACGCAGTGTCACGCAGTGTCATGTGGTTAATCGCGCGTCATTTGACACTCTGCAGGAAACTATCCGGCGTCACCTTGTAAAACCGCCATGGGGAGCTTAACCTCTCATGTACAGCATTTGAGCTTTTAATTTTGAACTGTGTATTACAGCATGTTAATCATCAGTCATTAAAATGTTGGTATATTTTATGAAAGCAAGATTGCTCAGTTGGACAAAAGTACACAACCTACCTTTATCAGAAATATTTATGCATCAAAGCCTTTACCGAAAATATTACTAACAGCATTAATAATGGATGACTTTGGACAAGCTGTATACTGAAAGTATAATTTCTTTAGCACATTTGTACAAGCACTTGGAATCTGTTCAAGCCATACTTGGTCAGGCATTTTGTTTTACTTCAACGGGCATAAAAACTTCCTTGCTTTTAACAGGGCGTTTCATAATTTATAACTACGAAAATGATTTAAAATGCAACACTTATCATTCAACTAGAGCTCAAAATATCACAAGGATCCTCAAGAGCACAGCAAAGATTGTATTAACAGATACTTGTATGTATCAACGCTTTCTTTTCCGTATACCAGATTTTATGGAACCACTTCAGAAGGGTGTCAGCCAGTCAGATTCCAGGAATCGGTACTTTAAAGGAAAAATACACACCGGTATTCCATTTCTCCCTAACGATTTTAAGCAGTGAAGTATTTAACTAGCATGTGAAATAGCGTGTGAAAAAGTGGTAGTTTTAAGCTTTTCTGCAAATATAATATGGAATCGCGTATCTAAAGAATTTAATAACGATATGATTATATTCGTGTTCTGTGACAAGGCTGTGTAGGGCTGTTTCACCTCTCTCTTCGAAAAAATAGAATAGCGATATTATGGACAATCAATTGACTTTTATATTTCAAAATATCACAACATGATTGATTCTAAGTCATTTTTGATAACAATGAATAGTCACCTTCTTCCCTTCTGACAACGGTCCCTGCTTCTGCTACCTGCTTCTATTGTGTGTGTGTGTGCAATAGAGTAATTTTTTATAGAGAAATGGAGGCTGGACAGTATGCATTACAATATAAACATTTATATTGATTTAAATCGTGTTCTGATTTAAATCGCAAACGCGTGTTTAATTATATGTGTTTTTTAATTATATCAGGCTAATGCATTTCTACATTTCTGTATGAACCAGCTTAGAGGGCTAAAGACAGCTTGTGTTGAAATTGAGTGTAAGGTAATTTATGCTTCTAAAGTCATGGTCAGCATTTATTATTGTACTGTGCTATAAACTTGTTCTGTGCCTAGTCACATTATTTTATAGCGTTTTTATAGCATTATCAAATCTGGTGGCGCTGTGTGTTAGTTTCCTGACTCCCATGTCACATGGTCTGTGATTGAATCCCATGGAACTATGACTTTATTTTTTAACAAACATTTCTTTGAAAAAATGAAACGTTTCCCTTGGTCAGAGATTAAATAAAACCTCACTCGCACCAAACAAATTTTAATTTTAAATATCACAACATGATCTAATTTAAGTCTTTTTAATAACAATGAATAGTCACCTATGCGTTACAAAATAAACATTTATATTGATTTGAATCGCGTTTTGATTTAAATCGTAAACGCATGTTTAAATATATGTGTTTAAAGGCGATATACTGTATAAAAGCGCTGATTCTTATGGAGTGTGTTCCGCCGGGGATTCAAAAAATGTATTTTAAATAAGCTGATTACAACAGCACATTGGACAATGCAACGTAAATTGCAAAAATGCACTTGGAATCTGTCCAAGCCCTCCTACAAAAATTATTTAAACTGCGACACTGATCATTCATCTCTAAATAAACTTTATTTTATATAGCGTTTTAAGCGAATAGGTAATTAGATTGCTCATAAACCTAATCGCTTTTTCTACATAAACACAGCGTGATTGCTCTCTGAAAATGCTTTTCCTTTATATTTAGGCTCAGATTTCAACTATAGATCGTATTATTATAAACTGTCTTGGAAAAATGTATTTTATGTAAACCACGTTTGCTATTAATTAATTTAGGGCTAAAATACGTTCATTGTCTTCCAATCGAGTCGAGTTGACATTGGAAGCTTGCCACACCCGGACTGTTAAACCAACGCATTAGCACGTCAAAGCCCATTGAGGGTATTGAGCCAGTATTGGCTTTAGTATTAGCCATACAGAACATTAAAGTGCCCCTTTTCCATTCAGCGGGTGCCTGAGCCGCTGTGTCCTATCTTCTGACAGTCGCCGTTGTGAATGTCTGTAGAGTGTATCTTATTTTTAGTACTATATTTTTGTATTATATTCCCTATTAATCAAACTCTAAGAGTATGTATCGGCTTGTCCCCTCCTCCCGCCCCTCTCTGTGTACAGTGGAGCCTCCTGTCCAGCCAGCACATGTCCACAGACATTCACAACAGCGACATATCATAAAACGTTTGCACATATAGTTAAATTATTAGTTGTTTTGCAGGAAGTTAAAAAAAACATTTGAATTACTTATCCAGTCTCTCTAAATAAAGTTATTTTTCAAGCAATGCAACAAATGTCGGGCAATGTGTTTTTTTTAATCCAACATTGACAGCCACATCTTAAATCTTGTCAGTCAGGTCTTTTTTTCTCTATTTGAATTGTCGTTTACACATCGCACGACTTTAAAAGCTAGAAAGACAGGTTTCGATTCACATCAGCTGGCGAGCCTTGTTAACAAAAAAACTAATAATAATGTAACATGCCACTGTTTGTTCATTAACAAAGTTATACTGAGATTTCCTTAGATACGCGATTTAAAAAAAAATAAAAAAAATTTGAATCCCCGGCGGAACACATTCCATAAGAATCAGCGCTTTTACAGTATATATCGCCTTTAAAGGTGGCTTCTCAAAACGCTTTACAGGATAAAAACAACAAGAACAGCAACAACAACAATATTGTATTTCATTGCACTTTGAAAACCAAGTAATAACTTAACTATACGTGCAAACGTTTCATATGTTGCTGTTGTGAATGCCTGTGGAGTGTATCTTATTTGCCTTGAGTCCTGGTTATCTCTCTCCCCCTCCTCCCTCTTTCCCTCAATTCAATTCAATTCAAGGTGTTTTATTTGCATGACAGATGGGTACAATCAGTGTTGGGTATGTATATTTTGATATTTACACCCGGCGCGGCACCGAGGGAGCGTCTGCATTTATAATTTAGTTTTTAAAATTAGTCAGGCAATATGAAGCATCTCCTTTTACTTTTAAGTCCCTTAAACACATTGAGCACAGCTTTCTCACCACTTAAGATTGCTTTTTGATACCATCCTTACACAAAGCAGAAACTTCCGATGACTTACAGTACAAGTGGAAAGATTACAGATTTTAATCGTCTTTAATTTTGTTATGTTATACGTTTTAGGAACGTTTCATCTAAACAAACACCACAAAACTATTCTCGATTGTATTTCTGAATGTTATGTTACACCTACAGAAGTTCACTGCTTTAAATACATCGAATTAAGAAAGTTAGGTGTAGCACTTTAGATCTTTTTTTCTGAACCAGGGAAAATCTGATAATGTTTCTCTACAACAATAATAAAAAACTTTATTTTACATATCACCTTTAAAAGTGGTAGAGTATGTATCGGCTTGTAAGTCAGGTCTTTTTTCTCTATTTGAATTGTGGTTTACACATCGCACGACTTTAAAAGCTAGAAAGACAGGTTTTGATTCACATTAGCTGGCGAGCCTTGTTAACAAAAAAAAAACAGACAATACCCATGGAGGGGGAGGTCAAGCCAGAGAGAGAGTTTTTTACCCTCTGTCTAAAAACCCAAATAACCGAGACTCCGGGGGGATCATTGCGTGGTACAGAGCGGAGCTCAATCAATTCTTATGGAATGTGTTTTCTTTCTTCTTTTTTTCAGCAAGGAATAAACTTTATTACTTGATTCATATGGATGCCCGGTTCCACCGGGGATTCAAAACATTTTTTTTTTTTAATCGGGTATCGAAGGGAATAGGCAGTATAACCCTGTTCATGCACAAACTGTGGCATGTTACATTGATTTGGGTGTCTCCTCTTGCCAGAAAGCTCTAAATTGCATTTTGAGCGCGGTTTTTGACTTTTTTTAAATTGCATTTTGGGCTTGGACAGCACATACAAGGGTTAATAAACTGCGCCAAGAAATTTAAAATAGTATTCTTTAGGTCTGAGGGTAGGAGTGGACCGCAGCAGGCATAATCAGCAAACCAGGAAAACAAAGAACAGGACAGGTGAGATGTGTATCCAGAAAGCGAGTGATCAGAAGAAGGAAATGGTGTGTTTCCCTGGCATTAGCTCATCGGTATGGTGTAAGTTTACCCTTACTTCGTGTGACTGGAAAAGTATTCGTGATTGGATCGACGAAATGCTTCGTAGAAGGAGGTGCTCTTTTCCTCTAGTCTAACAGTCTGTCCACAAACAAAACATTCCTGTTAGACAAGAGGAATTGAAAAAAAAAACAATTTTGTCAATGGAAACCGGTGTGTGTGTTTCTCTCTGCTGGATGTCCCTCTCACTCTCTGCTGAATGAATAAAAGCATTTTATTAAAAACGCATTTGCGTTTGTCTGGTATTTACTTTGGTCCCTTTTAACTGTTTTTCGATCTACTGTATTGCTTTGAGATGCCACTTTTAAAGGTGATATGTAAAATAAAGTTTTTTATTATTGTTATAGAGAAACATGATCAGATTTTCCCTGGTTCAGAAAAAAAGATCTAAAGTGCTACACATAACTTTCTTAATTCGATGTATTTTAAGCAGTGAACTACTGTAGGTGTAACATAATTCAGAAATACAATCATGTATTTGACAAATAAAAACGATTACAATCTAATCCTTCCACGTTTGATCCCAAAATCCCAAGAAATATACATCTAAATGGGTAGAAAGCTATGCTGAAAGTTTATTAAGATACTTAGAAGACAAAGATACTGTATCAATTTATGTTGCATTAGCCTGATTATGATTAAAAAAACAAATATAATTAAACACGCGTTTGCGATTTAAATCAGAACACGATTTAAATCAAAATAAATGTTTATATTGTAACGCATACTGTCCAGCCTCCATTTCTCTATAAAAATTTACTCTATTGCACACACACACACAATAGAAGCAGGAAGCAGAAGCAGGGACTGTTGTCAGAAGGGAAGAAGGTGGCTATTCATTGTTATCAAAAATGACTTAGAATCGATCATGTTGTGATATTTTGAAATATAAAAGTCAATTGATTGTCCATAATATCGCTATTCTATTTTTTCGAAGAAATGTTTGTTAAAAGAAAAGTCCAGCACCAACTGGATTCGAACACACAACCTGTGAGTCAGTAGTCAGGCACGTAGACCAGTAGGCTACAGGGGAACTCACATGAAGAGGGAGGCGAAACAGCCCTACACAGCCCTGTCGCAGTACACAAATATAATCATATCGTTATTAAATTATTTAGATACGCGATTCCATATTATATTCCCTATTAATCAAATTCTAAAAGTATGCTTGTTGACTCCGGTATCTCTTTAGTTAAATACTTCGATGCTTAAAATGTTTAGGGAGAAATGGAATACTGGTGTGTATTTTTTACTTTAAAGTACCAAGACCAGCCATATACAGTACTGTATGTTTATGTTCCAAAATTAATATCGTTTATGGCCTTCACACGCATTACAGTATGCTCCTATTCTTTTTATGCTCAGCTACTAAGATTTCCCTTCAGTGTTAAAATTCAATATCTACAACGGGCACAGTAAAGACGTTTACTGTACTGTAAATCTTTCTACTACAGACCAACGGACCACGAGTGCCCCTGTCGGTCAACCAATCTCGTACCGCGGTACCCCGCGTCATCTTATTCATGATGCGCGACACCGCAGCCAATTACCTCCGGTACGTGTCTGTACCGCTCACTTTGAATGGCTGCATCTGTAGATACTTTATTGTCCACTGTTGTGGAAATTTGTCTTTGGCTTGTCCCACAGAAGTATAAAACACACAAGCAAAACATTAGATTAATCACATCACATGAAATCACAACAACAGTATGTAATACATAAATAGTTGGATAAATAGATAGAGTGGAGAATACATTTACATACCTTCATTGAGTAGTTTTATTGCAGAGGGGACAAAGGACTTCTTCTAAATGTTTTTATTTGAATTTGGTACCCTGTACTGTCTACCTGATAGAAGTATTATGAATTAATAAATGGAGTAGATGTGTGTAACCAGATGTGATTTTCCTTGCCATTCTGAGGACTGCATTATGATTTAAATCGCTGAGCTGGAGCTGCTGTTTCCCAATTATTTTTCCTGCCATTTTCACAATCCTGGACAGTCTGGTTTTGCTTTTCATCCACAGGTTTCCATACCAAACTGTCATGTAAAATGTCAGGATGCTCTCAACAAGGCTTTTATATGCCATCTCTAGGATATTTTCACTAACAATTCCTGTTTTCATAAAAATGTTGTCTATGTTCTCAGTGTAACTCAGATCAATGTGCCTTCCTATTTCCACAAACTCTACAGATTGACCATTAAGTACTATTGTCTATCAGATTTAGCATTGAAAAATACTATTTAGTTTTGGCCACATTTATTTCTAATGCACTGGATTCGCACTAGTTTTCAAGGATACTGATGTTTTTAAAGTAAGTTTGCTCACCCAGAGGTTGGTCCTTTAAACAGAGTCCCATGAGAACCATGTCATCTGCATATTTAATTAGACTGGCTGTGCTACTCTGAATCTGCAACTCATTAGTATATATTGAGAACAGAAGAGATGACAATACACAGCCCTGGGGAGCACCCATATTTAAAAAAAAAATCATCTGAGAATACATCGTTTATGTGGACTCCCTGAGGTCGATCTGTAAGGAAATCTTTGATCCAGCATATAACATTCCCATTCGCATTCAAGTCACAAAGACATTGTAAAAGAGTTTGAACTTGCATGCTGTTAAAAGCAGAGCTAAAGTCAATGAAGAGAGCTATGGAATTAACTAATGTTATTGATGACATCAGGTATTTACTTACAACTCTTTCCATACATTTGGCTAAAACACAGGTGAGAGACACAGTTCTAAAATTCTTGAGTAATTTAGCCCCTGGCTTTTTTGTAATAGGTACAACCGTAGATACTTGTTATGTGTCTGACACAGTATGACACAGTATGGACATTAAATAATAACTGAAAAACTGAGTAAAAACACCTTTAAGCTGACTAACGCAGACTTTTAAGACCTTCCCCCATAAACCGTCAGGTTATGGTGCTTTTTTTTGTTTTGATGAGTGCTAAACACACAGCTACCTCTTGTTCTGACAATTCTATGGGTGGGATATGGGAACTTTGTCACAGATCTCCTCATTTTTGCTTTTGGAGTCTGTTGAATGAAACTTATTATAAAACTGATTGACAAAACTAGCCTAGTTTAGACTGGTCTACAATATGTATATTTTGCCTGGTCCTCTTTCTCCCCATCATTATATTTAGCCCATCCCAGACCTGCTTTGCATTGCCCATGTAAAGTTTCTGCTCAACTTTTTGAAATTAAGACACATTTTAAAATGTGTCTTAACCCTCCCTACTTTACTCCTAAATTCCTTCTCTTTCTCCCTGACCATACCTGTATCACCTTTAATAAAGGCAAACTGCTTCTCATTTAGACACATCTTAAGTTCTTTCGACAACCATGGCTTATTGTTAGGAATGACGCTGATAGTCTTTGTCTGCATTATTGTGTATTCAAAAAACTGTATATACGATGTTATATATCCAGATGCGTTGAGAAATTACCCAAAAAACACCTGCCAGTCTGTGGTGTCGAAGCAGTGTTTAAGTTCCTCCTTACTCTCCTCCGACCACAACTGTACAGATTTTGAAAATTTGTTTTCACGTTCAATCTTCTGTTGGTATTTCGGCAGAAGGTGAATAATATTGTTGTCAGATTTACCGAGGGGGGGGGGGGGGGGGGGCTGCACACTGCTTTATAAGCATTTGTAATGTTTCCGAAGCCTTTATCCAGGATCCATGTTGAGTATGTTCGACATGTGATTTATTGCTGAAGAGCAGGAAGGTGAGCAGACAAATTGCAAGTATTAAAACCTCCGAGCATAAACAATGGCTGATCCATAGCCTGCGCTAGCACATCGTTAAAGCATTCAGTGATCTTGTCGGAAACTACACTATTGTTTGGACCAGCCCATAAACAAGAATAACAATGATCTGTTCAAACTCGCAGAGTAATTAAAAAGGTCTGATTGCAACAGAGGAATCTCATAGTCATGAGTGCAGACCTTTCCGAGTATTTTATACTTCGTTGCCCAGGTGTTGTCTAAATATAAGCAGAATCCTCCACCTGTTTATTTTCCCACAGTATAGCCCTCCAGATCAATGTTGCAATTGTCCTCAGTTAGCAAGGTTTCAGTTAAACATATGAGATTACCTATAGCTAGGTGATGCAGTTGGTAACAAATTATCCTGCATTTTGGGGTTATATGATATATTGTATACCCATGACAACAACATGCTACATATTTTAGTGTTTGGTGTTAACTTGCCTGGCTGAGGAAATGACAGCTTTGGTCATAAGGTAATGTATCACAAAATCTAAGTCAATTGTGAGAAAGGAGGCAGGGCAGATGCAACAAGGGGAAGATTGGGTGGTGTGTGGTGTGTAGCAAACATGTGCAAGTGGTGCTCATCAGTGTGAGAATAAAATTTGACCTAATCCTTATTAATTTTCCTCATTCACTTTTTAAATAAAAGAAACAAAATATATTTGTATTACATGAATAACACTTTTGAATGGCATTATTTTATCATTTTATCATTTGAGGTACAGATTATGCCAGTGTAAATCCATTATTACCATGGTACAGAATCAAAGAGATAAGAACACAAACCTGTGTATCAATAGTTTACTGTTGATAGCATGACATGCCATCAAGAAAAAAAAAACGTTTTTATGTGATTTTGACTGCCTTTATCTGTTTTAATGTTCCAGTTATATAGTCATATTATATAGTTTTACAAAATATTACATGTCACATTGTTGAATCAGATCATTTTATTTCAAACAGGCGAGACAGATGTCTACATTGTGTGCACTGGTGTATTAAATCAATATACTGAGAGGCATTTGTTTTTTCTATAATAAACATGATAATAAACATGACCAGCCCATAAACAAGAATAACAATGATCTGTTCAAACTCGCAGAGTAATTAAAAAGGTCTGATTGCAACAGAGGAATCTCGTAGTCATGAGTGCAGACCTTTCCGAGTATTTTATACTGCGTTGCCCAGGTGTTGTCTAAATATATATCAGTAGAGCGAGCTCTGTCATTGGGTCTGACCTGGACCCCTTGGAGGTAGTGGCTGAGAGGAGAATGATGTCCAAACTAGAGGCCATCATGGACAACTTCTCCCATCCCCTCTATGACAGGCTTGCAGGAATGAAGAGCACGTTCAGCAATAGACTGATCCATCCACGGTGCGACAGGGAGCGCTACAGGAGGTCATTCTTGCCATCTGCCATAAGACTGTACAATGCATCCACCTTGCGTCTTGGCAGAGGCAACAGCGACAGTGACCTGTTTCTGGACTAAACGCATATACACATCTACTGCTACATCTGTTCTCTTTCTTTTTCTTTTTCTTTTTCCCGTTTACAACCACTTTTGTGCAATATATGCCAGGGACCTGTGCAATACATTTATATTTATATTTATATCTATGGTTACATCTATATTTATATTCATACGTGTGATACGATTTTCTGTGTACTGTTCTGTTCTAGTTTCCTCTTGTGTGTCCGGACTGTGAGTAACTCTTGTATTGTATTGTATGTATTGTACTATTAGTATATAATTCGTTACACTGTGGCTGTGTTGTGTGTGTTAAGCTGCTGTTGCACTGCAATTTCCCTCACGGGATCAATAAAGTATCTATCTATGACTGGTGCACATCAAAATGGCAAACTTCTAAATATTGAATTGTACTTATATTTTGTATCAATATTGTAAATGAGAAATATACAGTATATATGTAAACTATAACATTTTTCCTCTATGTATTTTTTCACATATAGAATATAATTTAATACATTTAAATTGATCTTTAGACAACACTAGTTTATTTCTGGATGATGAGACGTAAAAACGACTTCTGCATTCCTTGTAAAAGCAATAAAGCACAACAAATGACAGCACTAATATCACTGTAACAAAACTAAAATATAGCTTAATTAAAAAGCTAACAATATAAATTAGATCAACAACTTATTCAACAAATAAATGGCTTTTAACATATATGTATGTTTTCTGTTTTAACAAAATATAAAGGAAAAAAACATATCTTACAAGTTTTTAATTTATAATTCTGAAACTCTGAATCTGACATTTGGTTTTTATCTTTTATCTTTTTTATTATTTTTTTGTCTTTTGGGTGTCTTTATTGTGACATTAATTGGTGCATCATTTCAAATTGGCTTTAATGGCAGTAATGTCATATATTTGTTGCACTGATATAAAAAGAAAGAAAAAACATTTTTTGTTAAGTTCAATTTAAATAATTATTACTTTACAAATATGAAAGACTTGTATCCTAAGTACAGTTTATCCTTGAAATGTGTAATGTGTTAATGTTTAATGTATGTAGTGTAATTATGTTTTTCATCACTGAAGTTTTTGTTTTCTGTTAAGTCAAGAGATATCATGCTTTCTGGACTGTCTTTAGATTACTTGTTTATTTAAATGAACTGGTTTGCAAAGATTAATACAAATTCCTATCAATGGAATAGAGTCTGCAGTCTACAATCAATAAAGCTTTGATTTTTTTTGTGTGTAAATACAAAATTCCATAAAATAAAGGTCGTATGAATTGAGAGGTTCACACACATAGTAAATAGCTTAGGCTATAGCTATGATCATTCTATCACTCACTCTGCAAAGTCCAAAATCATTGCGACAATCCTACGCTAAAACTTCAAATTAAAAAAAAACTTCTAAGAACTTCTAATTAAAAGAACTTCTTGTAACATTTTTGTACAAAAATAGGCATATAGCATAATAGAGATGTCACTCTTCAAACAAGACTTAAAACCTAGATGCTTTCCTCTTGGTACCATTGGTATTAAAGATCCCACAACACCATTTTGAATTAAGTTAGAGTCCTACTTACCTTATTCAGCATTTCTGAAGGAGGGGACCAAAGAAGCATATTTAATTTTAATTTATTTCTGATCTTTTCAAAGTCATGGTCGGTGTCATGTAGTTTGCTGACAGAAGTAAACTAGCTTCTACAAAAACAATTACGCAAAACTCTGCTTTACCACAGAAGCGTGTATAAAAATACAACTCTGTAATTGAAATATTGTCATAAAGGAAACCACTCAAAATTTATATGAATCAGAGTAGAGAAAGCATTTTATATTTCAGGAAATCTCTCTCTTACCATGCTGCAAAAGCAATGTTAAATTGGTAAGTCATATTGTTATTATGAGGTAACATACATTTCTCATGTTGTTAAAAAAAGCAGGTACCAGCATTTTTCATCTGATGCTCAGCATAGAACATCTTGAAGAATGTGGGAATAAAACCTTAGATTGTATGATGATCATCATAATTGTGGATTTGTATGTATTTTTCCTTGTTCAGCCGCTTTTAATACCCAATAGCAATCAATTCACTTTCCAGACGCTTTGATAAACATTGGTAAACTACTAGATTATTAAAAACAAACTGAGGATTAAACCTATTTATATATACTATATTGTGTGTGTATATATATAAAATATATGTAGACATTAATTTATTAAGGGGTTTGGAGTAAATTATATTATTAATATAGTGGTGCTATTACTAAATGTTTTCAAACATCTTTAGCATATTTTAATTCAGATGTTTTACAGTACATAAAATGTATAAATTAGGTTACTATTAACATGTGAATCTCAGTGCTATATACAATATTTACTGTACAGTGCACAAGTCTACACCCCTTTGAACTTTATTCACATTTTGTTTGGTTTCATGTTGAAAAGTGAACCTCTGTTCCAGTTTCAGCTTTCTCCCACAGGGCAGTAGGTTTTCTTCAAGGACTTTTCTGTACTTCATTCATTTTGTGTCTTTCTTGACAAGTGTCCCAGACCTTGCTGATGAAGTACATTCCCATGACATGATGCTATCACCACCATTCTTCACAGTAGGAATGGTGATCTTTGAGTAAAGTACTGTGTTGGGTTTGCACCAAAAGTAATGCTTTGCTGTTAGGCCAAAGTTCTTCAGATTAACTTTTTCAGACCACAGAATGTTTTGCCACGTTTGCCTTCTTGGCATTCTGCCACAGAGCCTGGATTTGGGGAGTGCTTGGAATATTGTTGTCATATACCTACTTTAACCAGTACTGGCCATAAAAACATGTACCTCTTTCAAAGCTTCCATTGGCCTATTGGAATTTTATTTGTTTATCTTCCATCCAGTCCTGGTGGTGCCATATACGTTCTACTTACTAATAATCATCTTGACTGTGCTCCAAGGATTAATAAAGGCCTTTGGAATTTTTTATACCCATCCCTTGATCTGTGCCTTTCCACAACTTTGTCCTTGAGTTACTTGTACCTTTGTACCTTGAGTTAAAGATTCTTGGTGCTCATGGTTATGTTTATACTTTTAAAATAACTACTCAGAAAATGTAGGAACTGCTGAATTTATCCTGAAAGTTTGTGAATCACTATGATTTAACACAAGTGGAGGCCAATTAACTTGGTGTGTGAATTAGAAAGTGATTAGTTACATCTGAGCTTTTACAATTGTGTGGACATACTGTATCTAAAAAAAGTTTTAGTTTTTAATTTTTATTTTTCTAAAAATATGTGGAGACTGGTATGACAGTGCTATGCGTAAAACAAGTTTATCATATTTTTCATATTTCATATTTTGATACCACATTTCTGACAAGAACGCAATTTGGTCCATTTAAGCACTTATTGTGAAATAGAAAAATAGTAGTGTTGTCGTTATAGAAATAAAATGGACGTCTTAATGCTATTGCAGAAATGGGAAAAGGGTCTTCATTCCCCAACTCTAATTTCTCGTAGGATGCTGTTGCAGTTACAGTTGATGTTCTTTTCAGACTATTTTGGTGATAAAAACACACCATCTTAATATCTTGGGTGAATATCTTTATAAAATTAAACAAAAGTGGAATTTAATAGTCAGCAAAGGAACATGTAATAGGTTTATTCCATGCTGAAAAAAAAGAAGAAAGAAAACACAACGTTTTGGGTGTGGAGCCTTCTTCAGGTGTATAATAGTCAGTTCAATAAAGGCTGTGGCTTGCTTTGGAAAAAAACTTTTTATTTTATTTTGATTTTGTTGTTGTTTTAAAATTTATTTTGAACTCTAAATATGAATGGTCCATAATTACATAATTTGTTGCCTGCATAATTTTATAAGTTTGAATTGTGTCCTATCCATGATGTAGACTTACTTTTCTTGTCTGTGCCGGTTGCCTTCTAGGGATAAAATGGTTACTGAAAATTGAATAATGGATAGAAATGTTTGAATGTTGTCTGATTATTTTTCAGTCCCAGCTCTCAATTTTGCCATCTCAATTGTAAATTGTAATTGACTTTTTCAATCTGTGTGTGTGTGTATGGGAGTGGGAGGGGGAGTAGTCCTACTAATGTGTGACTTCTTCTTTTATTTTTGTCACCCTGTGTGGATTCCCATTTGAGTGAAGATTGTAGTAGTATATGAAAATACAATGACAATACAAGGAAAGTCCGCACATACAGTATATAAATACAAATGTGTGTGTGCATGCATAACAAGCAGATTGTTATATTGTTAAAATGTTATATATTGGTGATCATAGTAGTGGAAGAGAGTGGATTAGTATTATAATATGCATACAATGTAATTACAGGGAAATTCAACAACAGATCAAGGTGAAATGTTCCTCTGTATTAAAAAAACATATACTTAAAACTGTGTTTCATATCATATCGTTCAATTCAGTACATCATTGCAACAAAGGGCTTACTCAGCAATGAATAAGGGAGCAGACAGAAGGGTTGAAAGCAAAAAGAAAACTTCCATGAAAGGAAAAGCTCTGCAATAATTATGGTAAAGAAGTCATTCTTAATTACTGCTCTCTCAAAAATCCATAACAACACTTATATAGTGGCTGGCAAGTCACTTAGGTTTATTATTTCTACAGGACCCCCCAGATTGTTACTATGATACAGTCAAGCTTTGTAATGTAAACTTTTGAAGTCTATTAAATTATCACAGATTCTATGTCCAATAACATAGCAGTACCTTCACTGATGGGGTTGTCTGACAGGCTGGGGTCAGTATTAGGTCAAGCTGTCTGACTATCCAATCATTGCTTGTGTCCATTGAAAGAGGCTCTAGACACAAAGAAAGACAAACAGAGTCACTTTGATATACTATATGTAAGCTCCCCATTTATCTTTTTTTTGTTTTTTATTATCGCTGATTTTCTCCTTGCATTTTCTGATTAACAAAAAAACTAGCCACTGCAGTAATATCTTAGAATATACCGTATTTTATTTCGGAACTGGTATAATGGTGTTTTTGAAACATAATAATGTTTTAAATAATGAATAATGTGTTTTTAAAACACATAGGAATGGAATGATTGTAAAAGTGAAAGATTAAAAATATCAAAGAAAATGATTTTAAAATACACAGAAATTCATTCAAAAACACTGACAATTTCTTATATTAATCTGTTTAAGTACCTATGGTAAATTTTTTAATTTACTTAAATTCAGGTCATATGCATTATAGTTTTGTGTTTCAGTACATAGCTTTTTATAATCTGAAATAAACATTATTATTGTTTATTTTTATTTTTTTGTAAAATGTAAAGCTCGATTGTCTGTTTTCAAACTAAGTATTATGTGTTCTTCACAAGTGTAGGCATCCTCTCACAAGGCACCAGTAAATGTAGGGGTTTTGTGTTTAACTGGGACAATTGTTAATTGTAGCAGTAAGTCACAAAATGATTCTTTGATGGCTATTAGAATCAACCTTGCGGGATAACTCAAACAACGCACACACACCATTATTATTACACAAGAATACATTTATTAATGCATAAAATGTGCATGTAAACATAACAGATCTTATCGTGAGGGTTAGCAGAATACAAAAGGTATATATTCAATCACGAAGAGGGACATACATTCAGTATATCATTCATTTAGACCATTTCGTAAATGAACTTGGATTACAACTTCTACAATAGATACTCAAAAGCAAGTACATCACTCATAGGAATTAAATTGATATCAACTGGTGTTGAGGTAGCAATTTAATTCTCGAGCTGTAATGCAGAATGTTGAATACTCATCCAATCTGTGTGGATTCAGATCTCACGTGGACATAAGGAAACAGTGGCAGGCTGTTGCTAGGTCCAATAGACGTCCTCTCAGTTTAAAGACGCAAAGAGGCGGTGGGCGGTGCGGCTGGCGGTGTGGGAGAAGGAGGGAGAGATTCCTGCTGCGATGCACTGCTGTTGCACTCTGAAGTTAGTTCTGGCTTTACTAGCGAGTTTGTGCACAGGAGAAAAGTGACTGCGGGTCCAAGCAGGTCACACTCTTAGGTAGAAGACCGGTTCGATCCTGATGTAGCGCTAGTTCTGAATACTGATTTCAGCTGTCCACAGTTCCGACCATAGTTCACTTGTTGATCAGGTGAGCTTTCGCGGTGGGTTCACGAGGCTTGCTGCTGGGCTAACCTCAGGTAGATCCTTTTGTTATGCGCTGGCAACCTTCATTCTCGACTCTTAGAACAAAGTAAAGTCCTGATACTTGAACACACTGGCCATTATGTGGTTGTCCAGGCTGAGTCTGAGGATGTTCAGGAGGAGCTGAGTCGAGAATGTCCAGGAGGTGCACTGAGGGATCCTGCTGCTGTTTTACCTGGAGGAACTACGGTCGTTCATTGGTTGAAAGTTTCGTGGGCATTCAAGACCCACGTGGGGTTACCCTGCCCTACCAGTTCCTGATTGGCTGATCTAGGTGGAGGATGAGTAACCATGCATTCTAACCTTGGGGTTGTAAACCACTTGGGATGAGACTCTCCCTTGGAATTTCCCAGACTGTAAGGTGGCAGAGATGACCATTCATTAGGGTGGCTGATGTGTCTCAGCTATGGGACACTCCATCAGCTAGAAAAACACCTTAAATGTGAACCAAATGGAATGGCCTCTCTGTATCCAGCACCACTGAGATGAGGGAGAGAGAGACTTGCAAGGGAGCAGCAAACTTAATTCCTGTATTTTAATATGCCTTGTCGCTACACAAGCAATAGACACATTCTGACTCAGACTATGATTATCGAATTGAAAGACATTTGTGTATATTGAATAAAAGTAGAGTGGTAGTTGAGGCTGTATTTTACAAACACCTACGTGTAAATCATTAACAAGACATGGTTTCTAGCTAAAACTTGCTTTTCAATCTTAACTGCGACAACAAAAATAACAGACTGACGAAAACAATAAATAATGTTTAATGCCCTTAATTCACTGCAATGAAGGTATAAAATTAAATATTAATAGTTGTTCATACATAATATATACTATTCGCATGCAGTGACGTACTAAACTACAATCCATACAACGTTAATAAAAAAACATTAATTAAATGCATATCTAACTGTCCAGTATTGTTTTATTATAATTAATTAAATTTGGATAAAACACGACTTATTTGACTATATGCATTTTTTTTGTCAATAAAATTATTTAGGTATCATTTAATTTAAGTGACATACTAATCTGCCGAAGAACCGTGTCCTCCATAATCTCTGTAGGACATGTTAGTTAAAAAGCATGAGCTGTTCTCACAGGTAGAAACCATTGAGCTCTTTAGCATGAATTCAAAGGCAAGGCTTATCAGTGGGATTCAGAAATTGCTTCAGTGAAGAAGCTGCCTTTAAAATCCTGCTCTGCCCTGAAATCCCTGGGTAGGTTCCAAGTTTTCACAGTGCCCGCTAGCACCTGTTAATTACAAAGAATCCAGGATTGACGATATCTGTTCTGTGACCAATTGGATTAGAGGCATTCCTTCTGGCTGTTATTAAGCTAAATCCACCATGCCCCTTTGTTAGGTTCAGTATGATCAAAATGTAAAAATAAAGAAGAAAGAGCTCCATTAGGGACTAGACTATAGTGCCACATGAATTAATTTGCTCATGCATAAAAATGAGCAAAATTTCTTCCCTTTGATGATCATTCAGAATGACAAAGGAAATGAAAAACAAAGAGGAGAAATCTAAACATTTGACAAATATTATCAAGACTAGGTCTGTTACACAAACATATAATTTTGACATAATTAATATATTCTGTGGTGCTAGGAGGCCTATGGGTGCACATGTAATTTGTCAGAACTGCTGAGATTACTGGACTGTAATTGTGAAACCTTCACCACTGGGATTTCTGTGATGGAGATGACGGAATAGATTGTTTTCACTTTTTTATTTCTGTTAACATTAATTCATGTTGCATTATGTGCTGCTTATTTCTCACTTGTTTGTGACCTCTCCGTGAGTGTTGGGGGAAGTGTGGTTGCTACTCATGTCTGAACTCTGCAGATTACGTATGTTCCTATAACCAAAGGCTTTGGTAGTTTGGAACAATCTGCTGGGCAATGTCATTGAAATAGACACCATGCCTTGCCGAGGGGTGAAATAAGAAGCAGCTCAGATCATCAGATCAATTATCTATTAGCAACCAGCTGAGGTAAATGTGTTGAATGTTCTCCTCTCATTCATTAACCTTTCTTTTTGGGGGGAAATCCTGGCAGCCACTAAGTGAGTGCATTGAGTTTGTTTGGGGAATACTGCATGTTGTTGTTGGCATTACTATTCTCTGTGTTCTCCTGCAATAAATGGGGTGTTACTTTCCTTGTTCTCATAATGACTCACTACTTATTCCTAGCACACAGTGCCTGCACAAAGCTGTCAGCTGCTTCAGAAGTTAACATTCCCATTTCTGCTACACTGCTCTCTTGTGGTCCGGTCTGGCTATCACAAGCCCCTCAAGCATCTTATTGGCTTATGAGGTATCAAAGACCTATGACATGTGACCTATGTTATGTGACACCTATGGAGTCTCAGCTAAACCCTTTGCTGTCTTCACTTTTCAGGGAATATAGCAAGCTTATAATGCATTACTTCATTATAGTCCTAGTGTCTGATGATCTGACCTTTGTTTTAAAATTAATATAATATAAATGAATATTAAAAATGGTATTACAGATCAAATATCATTATAATAACATTTAAACTATGATTGCCTAAAAGGGTATTACCCATTTTACCTCTGAATCAGAAAAGGTGTTACAGACTCTTCCCAGAGATTCATGGTCAAATCCTGTATCTGGCAAGTTGTCTAATTTACTCCAGTTTTTTTTTCTTATGGGTCCTTGCCTGAGGCATAATTGGAGCTGTAAAGCCTTTATTCTGTAATGTAAGTTCATCAGTTGAGGTACTAAGTTCTGTGGTTTACATAACACAAAGTGACATATACAGATGCTTTTGAAACAGCCCTTCAAACAAAGTATTGAAGGGCTTAAAATATGAAAATATGAAATAATTATATAGAAATTTATAAAGAAACTATATAGAGCAATCTAGAAACATAGAATGAATTAAGAGAAAAATAATCTAACAATGATGATGGAATACTGGAAATTAAGACTATAGTAGGAACATAAAACATTCAAAGCATAACAGAAAGATAAAAATATAATTAGGAAAATACCATTAATGAAAAAGGAAGACTGTAGTGTATAAAGTTATGCAAAATCTTAAAATTTTACCAAAATATGTAGCCAACTGTACATCTTTGGTGTAGGCCAAAAATGAAGCACAGGGAAATTTTGAATGATTTTAATCTGAGCTACTTTTTATTTTATTCCCCGTTACTGCAGCCATTTCTGCCAAATGTGTATAAAAGAACCATGAAATGTAGGTGCACAGGAAGTAGTATTGAACAGTACATTTCTCAACCAGATACTGATGTATTTAGCATCTTGGTATCCCTAAACAGTTGCAAAGGATTTAACACAAAACATTTTTTTATTCATAATATTGGATAGTTTAAATATAATCTTGCCAAAGCAGGGAAATCATTCCTTTGGGGATTTCAGAGGTTTTTGCTTGAAGATAAAGATCGGTGCTTCCTTTTCTGAGTTGCAAATTTAGGAAGGAATTTTTCACTTTAAAAGGAATTTTATTTGACTCTCTAATATTAATTAATTTTGCAATGGAGCAGAAAGCTTCAAATTATTTTAAAAACTTCTTGACATGTGAGATGAAGGTAGATTTCAATGTGCATTTGAGATATGATAAAGAGAGAAGGGACTGTGAGGGCTCAGATTGTACAGATGCAGCCATTCAAAACAAGCGGGGTATGCTGCAGTATAACACGGTGGGCGCGTCGCATCATACCATATGCAAATTAGATTATGTTAATAGTATCCAGAATCACCTTGTAAAACTGCCAGGTGGAGCTAATAAAGGTTAACCTCTCCTGTACAGCATTTGAGGTGTCACCGGAAAACGTTGGTTTCAAATCCTGATCACTGCTGAGGGACAATCTTTATTCAATTAAGAATTTAAGTTGTATACTCTTTAGACTTTTAAATTTAAACAGTGTATTACAGCATGTTAATCATTAAACATTAAAAAGGCGGTATATTTTATAAAAGCAAGATTGTTCTGTTGGACAAAAGTACACAACCTACCACCTTTATCATAAATATTTTAATTACAGTGCCTTGCGAAAGTATTCGGCCCCCTTGAACTTTTCAACCTTTTGTCACATTTCAGGCTTCAAACATAAAGATATAAATTTTTTATTTTATGTGAAGAATCACCAACAAGTGGGACACAATTGTGAAGTGGAACGAAATCTATTGGATTTTTGAAACTTTTTTAACTAATAAAAAAATGAAAAGTGGGGCGTGCAAAATTATTCGGCCCCTTTACTTTCAGTGCAGCAAACTCACTCCAGAAGTTCAGCGAGGATCTCTGAATGATCCAATGTTGTCCTAAATGACTGATGGTGATAAATAGAATCCACCTGTGTGTAATCAAGTCTCTGTATAAATGCACCTGCTCTGTGATAGTCTCAAGGTTCTGTTGAAAGCGCAGAGAGTATCATGAAGACCAAGGAACACACCAGGCAGGTCCGTAATACTGTTGTGGAGAAGTTTAAAGCCGGATTTGGATACAAAAAGATTTCCCAAGCTTCAAACATCCCAAGGAGCACTGTGCAAGCGATCATCTTGAAATGGAAGGAGTATCAGACCACTGCAAATCTACCAAGACCTGGCCGTCCCTCTAAACTTTCAGCTCAGACAAGGAGAAGACTGATCAGAGATGCAGCCAAGAGGCCCATGATCACTCTGGATGAACTGCAGAGAACTACAGCTGAGGTGGGAGAGTCTGTCCATAGGACAACAATCAGTCTTACACTGCACAAATCTGGCCTTTATGGAAGAGTGGCAAGAAGAAAGCCATTTCTCAAAGATATCCATAAAAAGTCTCGTCTAAAGTTTGCCACAAGCCACCTGGGAGACACCCCAAACATGTGGAAGAAGGTGCTCTGGTCAGATGAAACCAAAATCGAACTTTTTGGCCACAATGCAAAACGATATGTTTGGCGTAAAAGCAACACAGCTCATCACCCTCAACACACCATCCCCACTGTCAAACAAGGTGGTGGCAGCATCATGGTTTGGGCCTGCTTTTCTTCAGCAGGGACAGGGAAGATGGTTAAAATTGAGGGGAAGATGGATGCAGCCAAATACAGGACCATTCTGGATGAAAACCTGTTGGAGTCTGCAAAAGACCTGAAACTGGGACGGAGATTTATCTTCCAACAAGACAATGATCCCAAACATACAGCAAAATCTACAAAGGAATGGTTCACAAATAAACGTATCCAGGTGTTTGAATGGCCAAGTCAAAGTCCAGACCTGAATCCAATCGAGAATCTGTGGAAAGAGCTGAAAACTGCTGTTCACAAACGCTCTCCATCCAACCTCACTGAGCTCGAGCTGTTTTGCAAGGAAGAATGGGCAAGAATTTCAGTCTCTCGATGTGCAAAACTGATAGAGACATACCCCAAGCGACTTGCAGCTGTAACCGCAGCAAAAGGTGGCTCTACAAAGTATTAACGCAAGGGGGCCGAATAATTTTGCATGCCCCACTTTTCATTTTTTTATTAGTTAAAAAAGTTTCAAAAATCCAATAGATTTCGTTCCACTTCACAATTGTGTCCCACTTGTTGGTGATTCTTCACATAAAATAAAAAATTTATATCTTTATGTTTGAAGCCTGAAATGTGGCAAAAGGTTGAAAAGTTCAAGGGGGCCGAATACTTTCGCAAGGCACTGTATGCAGGAATATTTTATGCATCAAAGTCTTTACCGAAGATATTACTAATAGTATTAATAATGAATGATCTTGGACAAGCTGTAAGCTCAAAGTATTACCCTGGTCCACATTCGTCGTAACCGTCTTTGTTAACGAAAATAGTTTATTTTTTCATTGACAAAAGTAACACCGCAGCATTTAGTTGATCCAATCACGCATTCGTTTTCATTCATACAAAGTAATTCTTGAGAATCTCTGATTCACCATGCCTTTCACATGCTCATAAACTATATTAATTTAGGAACATAAACATATTACTGTATGTAAACTGTACTGTATATTGCTGGTCTTGTTAAAGAAAAAATACACAGCAGTAGTCCATTTCTCCCTAAACATTTTAAGCATCAAAGTCTTACATGTTATAATAATAATAATAATAATAATAAAAACTTTATTTTATATAGCGCCTTTAAAGGTGACTTCTCAAAGCGCTTTACAGGATGACAATAACAATAAATAAGAAGACTACAACAATAAATAAGAAGATTTCACAAGATAGGACACAATTATTATTACAGCAATACAACAATAACAATAGAGGAGACCGTGGAAGGTGGTATTAAAAAGAGCAGAGGGGTGAAAAATGGAACCAGTTAAGTAAAGGCTTTTCTGAAGAAGAAGGTTTTGAGTCTGGATTTGAGAGTTTAGTTTAGAGAAGGTGACTCTCTGATATCCTTGGGCAAAGAGTTCCAGAGCTTGGGGGCATAGCAGGAGAAGGCCCTGTCGCCCATACAATGTAGACCGGCTTGGGGGACAGTAAGGAGGGCAGAATTTGAAGAGCGGAAGTTGCGAGGTGGGGAGTAGGGCGATAAAAGTTCAGACAGGTATTGAGGTGCCAAGCCATGTATAGGTGAGCATGAGGATTTTGAAGTCTAAGCGGAATTTGACCGGAAGCCAGTGCAAGGACTCCAGGATAGGAGTAATGTGAACACTTGCACTAGACCTGGTCAGGATTCTGGCTGCTGAATTTTGGACATACTGCAGTTTGTTCAGAGTAGATTTAGATACCCCAGGGAGTAGAGCATTGCAGTAGTCAATTCGAGAGAATACAAATATGTTGATCAGCTTTTCAGCCGCAGTTAATGATAGCATAGGGCGTAGTCTTGCGATATTTTTAAGGTGAAAAAAGGATGTTTTGACAGTATGCTGTACATGTGGGTCGAATGTTAAGCCAGAATCGAATATAACCCCAAGGTTTTTCAATTTTGATTGAAGCTCAAGTACAGAGCCATCTACAGACAGGGTTACAGGACTGGCTTTACGAAGTTGATGGGGGGTACCAATAAGCATGACTTTAGTCTTGTCACAGTTAAGATGAAGGAAGTTTCGAGTCATCCTTATTTTTATGTCAGAGATGCAATTAGATAGAATAGAGACAGCCACATCAGTGTCGGGTTTGGTATGGATGTATATTTGAGTATCGTCAGCGTAAAAATGAAAGCTGAGGGCATGTGATCTTAAAAGCTGACCAAGTGGGAACATGTAAATGCTGAAGAGCAAGGGGCCCAGTATTGAGCCCTGGGGGACACCAGACTTGACAAGACCAATTTCAAACCTGTACCCATTGAGAGAGACAAAGTGACAGCGATCAGTGAGGTAAGACTTAAACCATTTGAGGGCAGAGTCAGAGACTCCAAACAAAGTCTCGAGACGAGAAAGTAAGATGTTATGGTCAACAGTGTCGAAGGCAGCACTGAGATCAAGAAGGATGAGTATGGAAAGAGAACCAGAATCAGAAGCTATTAGGAGATCGTTAGTGACTTTGACTAGGGCGGTTTCTGTGCTGTGAAGTTGGAGGAAGCCAGATTGGAGGGGTTTGAGGGGTTTGGAGGGGTTTGTTATTTGGGAAACGTTTTTACACGCTCCTTCTGACCATATTAGGATTATATACTTTGTGAA
Organism: Lepisosteus oculatus; assembly: GCF_040954835.1. Taxonomy (NCBI): domain Eukaryota; kingdom Metazoa; phylum Chordata; class Actinopteri; order Semionotiformes; family Lepisosteidae; genus Lepisosteus; species Lepisosteus oculatus. Next base: position 37,809,618 of record NC_090696.1, on the reverse strand, counting down.
AAGTGATAGTCTTTTAACCTTTTCTGTGAATTCTAACAAATGCATACTTTTAGAATTTGATTAACAGGGAATATAATATGGAATTGCGTATCTAAACAAATTAATAACGATATAATTATATTCATGTACTGTCTGGTGGAATAAACTGAAGAGGTTAGTTAATGCGACACGGAATTATTAAGATTTATCACCTCTTTTTACATTTGAGAACAAATGAGAACATTCCACTCAGTGGGTGGTGCATTGTTATCTCAATCACCTGCTAATTCGTTTTAACAACACTGGACGACAGGAAAATGTGACTGTACTGTATCTGTACAGAATGTGTGTTTCAATCAATACAGTAATTGATTAAAATCGCAATTGCGTGTTTAATTAAATGCCTTTTTTGATTCACAATCTGAAAATGAAAACCACAGTAAAATCACCTTGAATTTAAAAAAAAAAACAATTTTGGCACGCCTGTAGCATTTTCACGAAACCTCCTAGAGTTGTGAGAACACTTGCTTTGTGTATAACAGCCTTCACTTTGTCGTTTTTATGCCATTTTTTGACCACACACGAATATTCCTATGTCCGTATCTTCGCAAGGGAATCAGTGCAAATTTTAATACTAATTAAATGACTGCAGGCACTTTCCACCCCCTCTACGTTATCAGAATAGAACAGACTAACCTTCTAATGAAAGATGGTCCACCCCCTCACGGACAGGAAAAGTGCCCACAGGCACTTAAACTTAATATGGTCAGTAACAGTAAACAGTGTAGCGGCGAGGCTTATTAATAAGAAAGAATTAAGTGTTCTGAGCCTTCCCAAATGAGGCCCCATTTCTCTGTTCATCTCTGTGGTGCAGCCACAGAGAAACTATTCATGCAGGCTGATTGAAGGTTCCTTTGATAAGGTTTCCTAGGACAGCTCCCAAAGGGGGATGCACTTAGCTAAGCCTGGCTATCATGATCAATGGTCATCCATAGGCGCCTATCTGTCTAGGGAGTGCCAGATGGAAATCTGGACTGCATTACTAAGTGTCAGGAGTAAGTGACTCATATCTCACCTTGATCAACCAATCAGGGACTGGTAGGGCCGAGTAACCCACGTGGGACTCTGATGCCCATGGAACTTTCAGCCAATCAACAAGCTAAAGTTCCTCCAGGTAAAAACAGGCAACACAGAGAGCCTGAGAGATTCAGTGGAGAAGTCTGTGGGCTGTTCTAAAGGGAATTCAAAGGAGAATTCCAGGGCAGGACGGCCCAGGAGCAGAAGGCTCCCAAGGGCAGCACATTCTCGCAGCGCGCCTCCTGACCATCCTGAGACTCAGCCCGGACAACCACGGAACGGCTAGTGTGTCCGAGTGCCAAAACTTTCCTTTGTTCTAAGAGTCGAGAGCGGAGGTTGCCAGAGAGTAACCAGAGGATCCACCCAAGGTTAGCACCAGCAGCAAGCCTCATGAACAGGTCAGAACTGTGGACAGCTGAATCACTATTCAGAACTAGGTCATCATCAGGAAGGAACCGATCCTCTTCCTGACTTGTTGGGACCCACAGTCATCTTTTCTCCTGTGTACAAACTTTGCTAGTTAAAGCCAACACTACCTAGCCGGTCAGTGAGCATCAGCAGCGCACCGTTGCAAGCCGCACAGCACAGCCTGGCACGCAGCCAGAGAGTGCGGATTGGACAGCAACAGCCTGCAACTGTTTATTTGAGTCCGCAGGAGATCTGAATCCCCAGAGATTGGATGAGTATTCAACTTCAATGCATTACAGCTCGAGAATTCAATTGTTACCCGAACCAGTTGATATCAATTTAATTCCTAAGAGTTATGTACTTGTTTTGAGTATCTGATGTAGAAGTTATAACCAAGTGCATTTACGAAACGGTCTTAATGAATGATATACTGAATGTATGTCCTCTTGATATATGTAACTCTTTTTAACTGATTGAATATATATCTTTTGTATTCTGATAACCCTCTCGATAAGATCTGTTAGGTTTATATGCATATTCTATGTATTAATAAATGTATCCTCGTGTATTAGTACCTGTGTGTGTGCGTTGTTTGAGTTATGTCGCATGGTTGGATTCTAAAGCCATCAAAAGAATCAATTTTGTTATTTACTGTTACAATTAATAATTGTCCCAGTAAATGCCCAAACCCTACAGAACTGGTGCCTTCAGAGAACCTCTACATTTACATTTTGGCTATGGCAACGTTACAACAGTAACAAGGTCAGAAGGAGCACGTACAAACGTTTCCGAAATAACCACATGTAAGACTCTGATGCTTAAAATGTTTAGGGAGAAAGTGGAATACTGGTGTGTATTTTTTCTTTAAACTACCAATACCAGCCATATACAGTCTGTAACGTAGGGATTTCTATATGTCTTTATTTAGTGGTTACATTAGTGAAAAAAGGCTAAACTTTTAGCTTCAGTAACGCGTACGCTGCATAGCATACATGTTTGTTTTGGGTTTTGCTTGTTCACATATCTCTCCTTTTTATAAAATGACATGGTTGAAAACTGTTCCAGAGCCACTGTTGTTTCGTCATCACGATAATCATTTAGGAACAGCATCAGAGATATGTTTTTAACTGCACTGCATCAGAGAGAATACCATAGTTTGTTTTTTTTTACTCCCTGTCGGAAACTGGCTTCCAGAAGAATCAGTATGGCTCAGAGATTAAATAAAACTTCACTAGCACCAAACAAATGTATATTTCTAAATATCACAACATGATGGAATTTAAGTCATTTTAATAACAATGAATAGTCACCTATGCGTTACAATATCAACATTTATATTGATTTAAATCATGTTTAAATCGCCTTTATTGGAAACCCATAAATAAAGCTGATACTGTTTAGACTTTTAATTATTTAAAACTGTATTACAGCAGCACAATGCACAATGCAACATAAATTGCTATCTTTGTCTTCTGTGTAATAATGTTCACCTCTCTGTGCAGCAAATTAACAATAGTAATAATAATGAACTTTATTATATATGGCGCATTTAAAGGTGGCTCCTCAAAGCACTTTACAGGTTAAAAACAATAACAACAAATACTGTTAGGCTGGGCAAACGATTTTTTTTTTAAGAAATACAAAATGAGATATAATGATGTGTTCCGGCTTAGACATTAACGAAGAGCATAACATGTGGGCGGCGTAGCAGTCGGCTCTGGCTTTCCCATCTACTGTGTACACTGCAAGTACAACCCCCCTCTCTGCGGGAGTGCTGGCTGTGACGAATTAAACTGGTTTCACAGGTATTTTCAAAGTAGAAGGGGGCGAGATTTCCAGCGAAAGACACCTCCCCCCCTCAAAAACCCAGTAAGTACAGTACTTACTAGTTAAGAAAGCTAGGCTCCTCAATGAAATCGCTTTAACATGCTAATGCGTTGGTGTAACAGTCTGGGCGTGGCAGGCTTCTAATGTCAACTCGACTATGGCAAAAGGAACCCTTCTTTCAGTGGAAGACAATGAACATATTCTAGCCCTAAATGAATTAATAGCAAACGTGGTTTACATAAAATACATTTTTCCAAGAAAGTTTAGCCTTTGTCACTAATGAAACCACTAAATAAAGACATAAATATAGAAATCTTAAGATTTTTAAAATACATGACTTTGCTAAAATTTATTTTAAAATAAAAACGATTACAAACGCCACCGGAGAGAGAGAACAGGGGAGGGATGTTGGAAATGAGGTCTATTTGGAAATGTGGAGTTACATGTTCTGGCTGTTTGTGAATTATTGTTGTTGAGTATGGAGTGTTGAGGTATTGATTTTGTGTAATGCTTTATGTTGAAAATTGAGGTGGATTTTGTTTATTATAAAGAGGATAAACTGGGATGGGAGGAGGGTTTGGTTTAGTATAAGGGGTTGGGATTATGATAATTGGAGGAATCTGAGAGAGTTTAATGGTTTGATATATTTGATTTTGCATTGTGGTTGCTATCTATGTTTTTGGTTGGTATTATGTTTATATGGTTGTTTTTGTTGGTTGGTCGTTATTATGGTTATTAATTATACAATCTATAGTTGAAATCTGAGCCTAAATAAAAAGTAAAAGCAAGTGATTAGGTTTATGAGCAATCTAACTACTTATTCGTTTAAAACGCTATATAAAATAAAGTTTATTATTAATTTGCTGGACAGAGCGGTGAACATTATTATGCATAAGACAAAGATAACGATCCTGATCAGTTTAGAAATCTGTATACGCTGTAATGTTTTTACTTCTTAAACTTTTAAAATACACGTTTTGAATAGAAAAAAATCCTCTTCCTGGTACAGTACTGTATGTATAGCAAACCAGCACGTCTTTTTTCTCCAATCGGAGGGGTGTCAGATGGTGTCAGCCAATCACCATTCTGAAGCCCTACCATAATCTCTGGTATGGGGAGACCCCAGAAGTCTGTCCCATAGTTTAGACAGATGATAGATACTTTTATTGATCCGGTGAGGGAAATAAAGTAAATCATTTTCATTTTAGGAAATTATTAAACGCTCAGTTAAAAGCAAAGGAGATTGTCTGTTACAGATGCAGCCATTCAAAATGGGTGAGGTATTTCGCGGCATACCCCGGTGGGCGTGTCACAGTATCACGCAGTATCACGCGGTATCACGTGTGTCACGTGTGTCACGTGACTAACTATCCGGCGTCGCCTTGTAAAACCGCCAGGGGGAGCTTAACCTCTCATGTACAGCATTTTAGCCTTTAATTTTGAACTGTGTATTACAGCATGTTAATCATCAGTCATTAAAATGTTGGTATATATTATGAAAGCAAGATTGCTCAGTTGGACAGAAGTACACAACCTACCTTTATCAGAAATATGTATGCATCAAAGCCTTTACTGAAGATATTACTAATAGTATTAATAATGGATGACTTTGGACAAGCTGTATACTCAAAGTATAATTTCTTTAGCACATTTGTACAAGCACTTGGAATCTGTCCAAGCCATACTTTGTCAGGCATTTTGTTTTACTTCAACGGGGCATAAAAACTTCCTTGCTTTTAACAGGGCGTTTCATAATTTCTAGCTACGAAAATGATTTAAAATGCGACACCTATCATTCAACTAGAGCTTAAAATATCACAAGGAAAAATACACACCGGTATTCCATTTCTCCCTAAACATTGTAAGCTTCGAAGTCTTAAACTAACGTGATACCGGAGTCATCAAGCATACTTTTAGAATTTGATTAAAAGGGAATATAATATGGAATCGCGTATCTAAAGAATTTAATAACGGTATGATTATATCCGTGTACTGCGGCAGGTCTGTGTAGGGCTGTTTCGCCTGCCTGATCATGCGAGCTGGACAGTTTGCGTTACAATAAAAACATTTATATTGATTTAAATCGTGTTCTGATTTAAATCGCAAACGCGTGTTTAATTATGTGTTTTTTAATCATGATCAGGCTAATGCATTTCTACATTTTCTGTATGAACCAGCTTAGAGGTTCATACAGAAAGACAGCATGTGTTTAAATTGAGTGTAAGGTAATTTATGCTTCTAAAGTCATGGTCAGTATTGTTGTACTGTGCTGTACTGTGTCACATTATTTTATAGCGTTTTTATTGCGTTATTAAATCCGGTGGCGCTGTGTTAGTTTCCTGACTCACATTATTTAAACTGCGACACTGATCATTCATCTCTAAATAAACTTTATTTTATATAGCGTTTTAAGCCAATAGGTAATTAGATTGCTCATAAACCTAATCACTTTTTCTACATAAACACAGCGTGATTGCTCTCTGAAAATGCTTTTCCGTTATTTTTAAAGTAGGCTCAGATTTCAACTATAGATCGTATTATTATAAACTTTCTTGGAAAAATGTATTTTATGTAAACCATGTTTGCTATTAATTCATTTAGGGCTAAAATACGTTCATTGTCTTCTAATCGAGTCGAGTTGACATTGGAAGCCTGCCACACCCGGACCGTTAAACCAACGCATTAGCACGTCAAAGCCCATTGAGCCAGTATTGGCTTTAGTATCCCCCCCTTCTCCCCTCAATTCAATTCAATTCAAGGTGTTTTATTTGCATGACAGATGGGTACAAGCAGTGTTGGGTACTGTATGTATATTGTAACGCTTACGGCAGACAGGCACTGTGTAGGAGTCGACGCACCAGAGCAGCGCCTGCAATTGAAAACCGGTGTGTGTGTCTCTCCCTGCTGGATGTCCCTCTCACAAACTGCTGAATGAATAAAATAATTTTATTGAAAACGAGTTTGCGATTGTCTGGTCTTTAAATTCTGGAGATACGCGATTCCATATTATATTCCCTTTTAATCAAATTCTAAAAGTATGCTTGTTGACTCCGGTATCGCGTTAGTTAAAGACTTCGATGCTTAAAATGTTTAGGGAGAAATGGAATACTGGTGTGTATGTTTTCTTTAAAGTACCGAGACCAGCCATAAACTGTATGTTTAAGTTCCAAAATTAATATCGTTTATGGGCTTCACACGCGTTGCAGTATGCTCAGGCACTAAGTAAAAGGAGATGCTTCGTATTGCTTGACTAATTTTAAAAACTAAGTTATAAATATAAAAATTGCAGGCGCTGCTCTGGTGCGTCGACTCCTACACAGTGCCTGTCTGCCGTAAGCGTTACAATATACATACAGTACCCAACACTGCTTGTACCCATCTGTCATGCAAATAAAACACCTTGAATTGAATTGAATTGAGGGGAGAAAGGGGGGGATACTAAAGCCAATACTGGCTCAATGGGCTTTGACGTGCTAATGCGTTGGTTTAACGGTCCGGGTGTGGCAGGCTTCCAATGTCAACTCGACTCGATTAGAAGACAATGAACGTATTTTAGCCCTAAATGAATTAATAGCAAACATGGTTTACATAAAATACATTTTTCCAAGAAAGTTTATAATAATACGATCTATAGTTGAAATCTGAGCCTACTTTAAAAATAACGGAAAAGCATTTTCAGAGAGCAATCACGCTGTGTTTATGTAGAAAAAGTGATTAGGTTTATGAGCAATCTAATTACCTATTGGCTTAAAACGCTATATAAAATAAAGTTTATTTAGAGATGAATGATCAGTGTCGCAGTTTAAATAATGTGAGTCAGGAAACTAACACAGCGCCACCGGATTTAATAACGCAATAAAAACGCTATAAAATAATGTGACACAGTACAGCACAGTACAACAATACTGACCATGACTTTAGAAGCATAAATTACCTTACACTCAATTTAAACACAAGCTGTCTTTCTGTATGAACCTCTAAGCTGGTTCATACAGAAAATGTAGAAATGCACTAGCCTGATCATGATTAAAAAACACATAATTAAACACGCGTTTGCGATTTAAATCAGAACACGATTTAAATCAATATAAATGTTTATATTGTAACGCAAACTGTCCAGCTCGCATGATCAGGCAGGCGAAACAGCCCTACACAGACCTGCCGCAGTACACGGATATAATCATACCGTTATTAAATTCTTTAGATACGCGATTCCATATTATATTCCCTTTTAATCAAATTCTAAAAGTATGCTTGTTGACTCCGGTATCACGTTAGTTAAAGACTTCGAAGCTTACAATGTTTAGGGAGAAATGGAATACTGGTGCGTATTTTTTTCTTTAAAGTACCGAGACCAGCCATATACTGTATGTTTACGTTCCAAAATTAATATCGTTTATGGCCTTCACACGCGTTACAGTATGCTCCTATTCTTTTTATGCTCAGCTACTAAGATTTCCCTTCAGTGGTAAAATTCAATATCTACAACGGGCACAGTAAAGACGTTTACAGTACAGTAAGTCTTTCTACGACAGACCAACGGACCACGAGTGCCCCTGTCGGTCAACCAATCACGTACCGCGGTATCGCGTGTCATCATACCTGCGGTACTGTACTGCGGTGTCTGTGCCGCGCACTTTGAATGGCTGCATCTGTATAGTGGACATAAAAACAAGAGTTCGTTGGCATTATATCCTAGAAGACACAGACCAGCGCCAGACCTGATGAATGCCTGATGAACTAGGGATTAGACAGTTTCCAAGTGCTTGTACAATCGATGGAAATGTTCAAATAAATGTGCAAAAGAAATAAACAAAATAATCATTTATCTCTTTATCATATTTGCTAGCTAATCTCCTCTCTTTGCTAGTTAGTGGCTGTGTTTCTGCGTTGGGTAGCAACGGGTGACTGTTCTCAGGCTGAAGATGTAAACAGCTTAATTTTCGTGTTAAATAATTTTTAAAATTAAAATTCATTCTATACAGCAATCGCATATTTGGGTACCATTTCATAAAACTTTCATGCTTAAAATGTTTAGGGAGAAATGGAAGACTGGTGTGTATTTTTTCTTTTAACTATCAAGACCAGCCATACACAGAACAGTTTATGTACATACAGTAATGTTTATGTTCCCAAATTAATATCGTTTATGACCTTCAGATGCATTATGCTCTTCTTCTTTTTATGCTCAGCTACTAAAATTTCCCTTTAGTGGTAAAATTCCATATAAATATTCAAAACTAAGTGGATTAAAATGTGCACAGTAAAGACATTAAATGATTAAATCTTTTCACTACCAACCAATACACCACGAGTGCCCCTGTCGGTCATTTTGCCCAGCCAATCACTTACCGCGGTGCCCTGCGGTGGCTTGTGGGTAGGTTACTGTACCGCGGGTTTTTACCGCACATTTTGAATGGCTTCATCTGTAGCAACTGGTGACTGTTCTCAGGCGGAAGATGTAAACAGCTTAATTTTCGTGTTAAACATTTTTTTTTTAATTAAAATTTATTCTATACAACAATCGCATATTTAGGTACCATTTCATAAAACTTTCATGCTTAAAATGTTTAGGGAGAAATGGAAGACTGGTGTGTATTTTTTCTTTAAACTACCAAGACCAGCCATACACAGTACAGTTTACGTACATGCAGTAATGTTTATGTTCCTAGATTAATATCGTTTATGTGTCACGACCACCAGCCAGCGGAGATCAACACGTAAGCGAGCCAATCAGCACCAGCAGCGGATTACTTCTAACAAGCGCCGCCGCACGAGTTAACACACCTGCAATTGCTCTACCGTGCGGCACGCCGGGTTATTTATACCATTCGTACCTGATTCCCGTTGCTCGGTATTGAGTTCTCTACTTGTGGCTCAGCCTAGCGTTCTCACCCCTCTTTTGCCTTCCTGGAATTCTGCCTGCACCTTTTGCCTTCGGACTTCGGATCTCGTCTCGCCCTTTGGATTGTTTGCTATCATTGCCTGTTTTGGATTTGACCCTGTAGCTCTCTTTTCGACTACGATTCTGTCTCACGTTTTGGATTGTTCGCCACCAGTGTCTTTACCGGATCTCGACTTACCTTCGCTTTCGGACTACGGCTCAGCTCCTGGATTTGCTCGGTACGTTTACTTACCTCCCTGCGACTCCTGCATCTGCATCGGATCCTTTTCACCTCTACAGAGCATCGTTACATTATGACCTTCAGATGCGTTATGCTCCTTTTATTTTTATGCTCAGCTATTAAAATTTCCCTACTAAAAGGTGCCCACCGGTCTCCTCGAATACAGCATCAGCCTGCTCAGCCAGAGCCAGGACCTGCTCCAAGAGGATCGGTGCGGCCAGCATCACATGGCGCTGCACCTCAGTCGGCACCAGGACCCAGAGGAACGCTTGGAGTGCTATCTCCTGGTGGGCCTCCTCCGGGAGAGTAGGGTAACCCTGGCGGGCTAAGTAGGCCACCTCTGCGGTGACTGGACCCAGTGGCTGTCCCGCTAGGCAGCAGCGTTGGGCCAACCTTGCCCGGAGCAGTCTCGGCGCCTCCCCTCTCCTGCCAAAACGCCTCCGAAAGGCCGACGCCAACGCTGCGTAGTTGTACCGCTGGTCCCCGGGTACATCCAGCAACGCCCCTCCAGGATGGCGGCATGGTGGCCCACCATCTCCACCTGAGACCAGCTGTTTGCCCAGGCCGCCATCTGGAACTGGGCCTCAAACATTTGCCATGGGATCTCCCCATTATAACGGCTCGGTCTCACTGGCACAGGCTGGAGCAGGGGTGGCGGGCTGGACCTCGCTGGTCTGGCATCTCTTTCCTGCCACATGGCCTGAGGTGACCCGGGAAAGGACCCCCCTTCCGCTAAGTAGGTCACCGTGGGGTAGCCCTGATAAGGGCTGTGGCCACTGGCGGTGCTGAGCTATGCTAATAAGCTCAAAGCTCTACTTATTATTTTACAAAAGAATGCACCTGACATGCTGGACAGTATGCTTCTCAAAGTGCTTTACAGGATAATAACGACAATAACAACAACAATTTACAAGTTCTGGGAGGAAAAATATGATCAATATTAATAATAATAATAATAATAATAAACTTTATTTTATATAGCGCCTTTAAAGGTGGCTCCTCAAAGCGCTTTACAGGATAACAACTGATGAAACAACATTGGTTGGGGGTTGAAAATACCTGTGAAAATGGTTTGTTCACAATGTACTGTAGACACAGAGTGTTGCACCAACGCATTAGCATGTTAAAGCAATCACATTGAGGAGCCGGGTGCAGTAATTGTTTTGTTCCTTGATACAGTATCAGATCTGCAAGGCCATTTGAAATAAAACAAAAACTAAAAATAAGATACAATCTACAGACATTCACAACATAAACATATCTTAAAACATTTACATATATTGTTAAATTATTACTTTAGTTATATACTTTAGGTTACTGAAACAGCCAGTTAATAAAATCGTTGCAATTTTGTTCTTGTTTGGAGGTAGGGATATTCTGACAACAATTGATTTAAGGACATTCTGTCAAAGTGCAATGAAATACAATAATTACGCTGGGTGAAAGTTCCAAGGTCAAATTCTTCCGCGACAGGGGTACCTTTAAAGCGCACACAATGGCACCGAAAAATGTTGGTGCGCCCTCTCTTTACAGCCCTGGCCAAATACGAAAACAGTACGTACAGTTATAATTCAAACTGAATTAAAAACTACTCCCGCAGAGAGTGATGAAAACCGTGCAGCGTCAGGCGAATGCACATAATAATAATATGTTGGGCTTTTGGGTTCGGTTGGATTTGCGCCCTACAGCTCAACCTGCGGTACCGCTGTGTACTGTACATACAGTACGAACATGTGTTATTTTGAAATATAAAAAATGTCAATATACAGATGCAGCCATTCAAAGTGCGCGGTACACACACGTACCGGAGGTAATTGGCTATGGCGTCGCGCATTGTGACGCAAGATGACGCGGGGTACCGCGGTACGTGATTGGTTGACCGACAGGGGCACTCGTGGTCCGTTGGTCTGTCGTAGAAAGATTTACAGTAAAAGTCTTTACTGTGCCCGTTGTAGTATTGAATTTCATATGGAATTTTACCACTGAAGGGAAATCTTAGTAGCTGAGCATAAAAAGAATAGGAGCATACTGCAATGCGAGTGAAGGCCTGAGCCTGGTTCTCTACATTTCTGTATGAACCAGCTTAGAGGGCTAAAGACAGCTTGTGTTTAAATTGAGTGTAAGGTAATTTATGCTTCTAAAGTCATGGTCAGCATTTATTATTGTACTGTGCTGTAAACTTGTTCTGTGCCTAATTACATTATTTTATAGCTTTATCAAATCTGTACATTGTCTGTCGATAATGTTTCTGTAGTGCTTTTTCAGCCCTCAGCGTTGACCGCGCTGGTGGCGCCGTGGGTTAGCTTCCTGACTTCCATGTCACATGGTCTCTGATTGAATCCCATGGAACTATGACTTTATTTTTGAACAAACATTTCTTTGAAAAAATGAAACGTTTCCCTTGGTCAGAGATTAAATAAAACCTCACTCGCACCAAAGAAATTTAAATTTCTAAATATCACAACATGATCGAATTTAAGTCTTTTTAATAACAATGAATAGTCACCTATGTGTTACAAAATAAACATTTATATTGATTTGAATCGCATTTTGATTTAAATCGTAAACGCATGTTTAAATATATGTGTTTAAAGGTGATATACTGTATAAAAGCGCTGATTCTTATGGAATGTGTTCCGCCGGGGATTCAAAAAATGTATTTGTTTTTTAATCACGTATCTAAGGAAAATTGCATTATAACTTTGTTCATGCACATCATTATACAGTATCTCATTTTGTATTTCTATTAAAAAAATTGTTTGCCCAGCCACTATTGTTGTTATTGTTTTTATACTGTAAAGCGCTTTGATGAGCACAGCTTTCTCACCACTTAGATTACTTTTTGACACCATCCTTACACAAAGCAGAAAATGATTGTATTTTCCGACAACATACATGTGCAAACATTACAGATTTTAATCGTCTTTTTTCTGAACCAGGGAAAATCTGATCATGTTTCTCTATAACAATAATAAAAAACTTTATTTTACATATCACCTTTAAAAGTGGCATCTCAAAACAATACAGTAGATGTAAACCACAGATTACAAAGTAAATACCCAGACAAACGCAAACACGTTTTTAATAAAGTGCTTTCGTTCATTCAACAGAGAGCGTAAAACCTGGGTGTAACAGCTGTTCCTTTTTCTGATCACTCGCTCTATGGATAAACGTCTCGCCTGTCCAGTTCTTTGTTTCTTAATTTGCCGATTATGCCTGCTGCGATCCACTCCTACCCTCACACCTAAAGAAGACTATTTTAAATTTCTTTGCACATCCTTAAGGTGATATCACATAAAGGTGATATGTAAAATAATGTTTTTTATTGTTGTTATAGAGAAACATGATCTGATTTTCCCCGGTTCAGAAAAAAAGATCTAAAGTGCTACACCTTACTTTCTTAATTCGATGTATTTAAAGCAGTGAACTACTGTAGGTGTAACATAACATTCAGAAATACAGTCGAGAATAGTTTTGTGGTGTTTGTTTAGATGAAACATTCCTAAAACGTATAACGTAACAAAATTTAAGAAGATTAAAATCTGTAATCTTTCCACTTGTACTGTATGTCATCGGAAAGTTTCTGCTTTGTGTAAGGATGGTATCAAAAAGTAATCTTAAGTGGTGAGAAAGCTCAATGTATTTAAGGGATTTAAAAGTAAAAGGAGATGCTTCATATTGCCTGACTAATTTTAAAAACTAAGTTATAAATGCAGACGCTCCCTCTGTGCCGTGCCGGGTATAAATATCAAAATATACATTCGTCCTGGGCAGAGGCCGAAGAGCGCCCGGCTGGGGTGCGCGGGGAAGAGCAGGACAGGAGTGAAAGGGGAGGTTTAGGAAGGCGTACAGTCTGGGCAGGTATAGATTACACTTTTCTAAAACGTATTTGAAAAATAAAAACGATTAAAATCTAATCCTTCCACGTTTGATCCCAAAATCCCAAGAAGAATAAATCTAAACGGGTAGAAAGCTATGTTGAAAGTTTATTAAGATACTTAGAGGACAAAGATACTGTATCAATTTATGTTGCATTAGCCTGATTATGATTAAAAAAACACATATAATTAAACACGCGTTTGCGATTTAAATCAAAACACGATTTAAATCAATATAAATGTTTATATTGTAACGCATACTGTCCAGCCTCCATTTCTCTATAAAAATTTACTCTATTACACACACACACAATAGAAGCAGGAAGCAGAAGCAGGGACCGTTGTCAGAAGGGAAGAAGGTGACTATTCATTGTTATCAAAAATGACTTAGAATCGATCATGTTGTGATATTTTGAAATAAAAAAGTCAATTGATTGTCCATAATATCGCTATTCTATTTTTTCGAAGAAATGTTTGTTGAAGGAAAAGTCCAGCACCAGCTGGATTTGAACACACAACCCGTGAGTTGGTAATCGGACATGTAGACCAGTAAGCTACAAGGGAAATCACATGAAGAGAGAGGCGAAACAGCCCTACACAGCCCTGTCACAGTACACGAATATAATCATATTGCTATTAAATTCTTTAGATACGCGATTCCATATTATATTAGTAGAAAAGCTTAAAACTACCACTTTTTCACACGTTATTTCACATGCTAGTTAAATACTTCGATGCTTAAAATCATTAGGGAGAAATGGAATACCGGTGTGTATTTTTCCTTTAAAGTACCGATTCCTGGAATCTGACTGGCTGACACCCTTCTGAAGTGGTTCCATAAAATCTGGTTGCGTTGATAAAAAAGCCTGGATTCTCATGTATCTCATACAAGTATCTTTTAATACAGTCTTTGCTGTGCTCTTGAGGATCCTTGTGATATTTTGAGCTCTAGTTGAATGATTTTAAATAATTTTCGTAGTTAGAAACTATGAAATGCCCTGTTAAAAGCAAGGGAGTTTTTATGCCCGTTGAAGTAAAAAAAAATGCCTGAAAAATATGGCTTGGACAGATTCCAAGTGCTTGTACAAATGTGCTAAAGAAATTATACTTTGAGTATACAGCTTGTCCAAAGTCATCCATTATTAATACTATTAGTAATATCTTCAGTAAAGCCTTTGATGCATAAATATTTCTGATAAAGGTAGGTTGTGTATTTTTGTCCAACTGAGCAATCTTGCTTTCATAAAATATACCAACATTTTAATGACTGATGATTAACATGCTGTAATACACAGTTCAAAATTAAAAGCTCAAATGCTGTACATGAGAGGTTAAGCTCCCCCTGGCGGTTTTACAAGGTGACGCTGGATAGTTTCCTGCATGACGTCAAATGACGCGATTAACCGCGTGATACTGCATGATACCGCGTGATACAGCGACACGCCAACCGGGGTATGCCGCGAAATACCCCACCCATTTTGAATGGCTGCATCTGTACATAGATTTGGAAATTTAGATCCTTAAATTAATATCATGATTAATTTATTTAGATATGTGCTTACATATTCTCGATTATAAAACAAATAAATCCGGTCCTGGAATCTAACTGGCTGGCACCCTTCTGAGGCGGTACCATAATCTCTGGTATACGGACGCCCCTGAAATTTGACTTGTGTGATAAATTTTAAAGACGTAGATAAAAAAGTTTGGATTCTCATGTATATGGTACAAATATCTTTTAAAACAGTCTTTGTTGTGCTCTTGAGGATCCTTGTGATACTTTGAGCTCTGGTTGAATGATAAGTGTCGCAGTTTAAAAAAAAATTGTTGTTAGAAATTATGAAACGCTCTGTTAAAAGCAATGGCTGCACCTGTAAGCCCTCAAGAGATGGATGTAGGGTATTCTGGTGCTAGGCGGGCTTCAAGGCATCTGTACCCTAATGTCGAGCCCTAAGCACTGGAGGCGTTGGACTTAAGATAGCAGTAGACATAACAGGCCACACTTGGGGAACATAGCAACAATCACGGAAAAAATGACAGGAGTAGTGGAGTGCCCTCTAGGGGAGGAATGTCGGCCGTGACAATGTTGTTAAAGCTTTAGGTGAATGAGAAGTGGCTCTTAGATATTAGATAATTATTGTGACACTTGGCAGAGTAAACACTTCTGGCATCAAAGCAGAGAGGATGTTTACTGAGGTCTGGGGAGTCCCTTCAGCAAAAAACAATCTTAAAGTTACCTTAGTATACCTAGGTACCTTGTGGGTTAATGATTGTCAAGGAGCAGTACAAACATACACAATATAAGATCACATGAAAAAGACAGAGGAATTAGAAGAAATAACAGGTAAGGAAACAAGAAGAAGACAAGAATAGAGAGAAGAGGAGAGACAAGAGTCTGGAGGAGTTGGGAGCTTGCACCAGGCGAGAGCCCCTACTTCATGATCATCCAAACAAAACCTGACTGGAGCTAAGTATTTGAACCTTGCTAGAGAGAGCATGCTATTCTGTGTTTTTAGGGAACTTGGGTTTCCTGGGTAAAAGATTTTCATTCATGATGTTGCATACGCACTAAATCACTTCTTTTTAGTGATAAAGATGATTAGGCACAGGTGAGGTAATTTAGCCTGTGGAAATTCAAACCTGATGAAAATCAATAAAGAGAAACAGAAACACAATATGCTAGGTTTATCAGGAGCATGCCTTCATGCTATTATTGTACTGGAGGCTAGACAAAGCCAGCACACTGACATTTGCCATTTGGGATACTCACCACTAACAATGTCTAATCTGGCAGGATTAGCCAAGATTAATGGAAAAGTTTGAGGTGTGATGGTCTTGGAAAAAGCTTCTACTTCTTATAGAACTACAATTGCTTATAGTATTTGATAGCAACTTGACTGCAAAGCACTATATTGATCAATTCCTAGGATCTGGTAGGTGCCTTTCCCATGGGCTCATCCTGATGTGACAACATTCCTGTAAGACAAGGTTACATAATCATTCTGCTCATGTAACAATGGCTAACATGTGAGGTCAGAATTTGACAGGTACCCCACTGATGCTCTACTTGCCAGGTATGAGACCCATGGAAAATCTATGGGATGGGCTGGAATGATGAGTGACAGAATCATGTAACACAGCATCTGCTATCAGATGGAAAGCACAAGTGTCAGTTCTATTGCTGCAATTACTTCCAGCAGTAGCAACACATGCTATGTCCTGAGATTTGCACAGCAGACCCCCTGTTGTTCAGCTCTGTGGAAGAAACATATTAACCAGAATAATGAATTTGCTTATGTCATGTCTGTTCAAGTAAATATCAATATCATGAAAACCCTGTTAATTTGTTTGGATATGTTTCTTTTGATGCTCAGTATATAATTTTAAAATAACTTTAAAACATTAAATAGTGATCACATTCAATATTATTTCAATAATTATATTTGTATTTAATTGTTAGTTAAAAATCATTTATCAAATTACATTTCTTTTCTCAGGTAGAATATATTAGAAAGATGTAGGGAAAAAAGTAAGAAATTAAAGACCATTTGACACTTGGTAGCTCATTGCAGACATTCAATGTGTACTGTGTAATACATTTATATATTGTGTGTATAACTCAGTATATGAAGAATTCCATAGCACCTTCTGAATTGTATTGCACAGAAAACAATTGTAGGTTGATATACTTATTTTACTTGGAATTTCTATATTTTTGTTGTAGTTGTGTTAATTTTTTAGAGTTGATCAGTTGAATGACAATTCTGAAAAAATATTTTAAATGACATCAGTCATTAAAATTGGTATACATATTTGGACTAAAATTAAACAAAACAATTTTTAAGATAGATGCTACACAGACTCAAGGCATGCCCAAATATGGACATAAAAGCTACATTGAAAAATCCACTGACACCATGTTTAGCCAGAGGTTGTGATGGTTACAACCAAGAGAAGAGGTAAGAAAGTTCTCAATAAATTATCTTACCTGACATGAAAAACATTAGATCTTTATTGTGAGTTAAATTTTAGTCTGAAAGGAGTATCATTCTATGGCAATACTCTTGAGATATAAGATAAATATATATATATAGATCACACATAGTTCATTTTATGCATTATACAATGTGTTATGTTTATATAAGAAAACTTACTAGAAGTATGATTGTGAAGTCACATGTCTCTGGTACATTGTTAAAGGTAACAGCAAATCTAATTAATGTCACTTCAGACTTTCAGGGAATACAGGACATGCAATTCTATAGGCAGGGTGCTATGTACCTTTGAAAATGTGGTGGATCTAAGACCATCATATATTGCAGCAGCTGTAATTGTTGCTTACTGTAGGTGGACCCAATATGAGACTTTCAAATTTCTTTTGGTACTTCTGAGTTATTTTTATTAACAAAGTAATAAAGATATAAATTACCAATGAATCTATAGTACACATTCTGTATACTCTGTTCAGTATATCTTAGCTTCTGCACATAACCAGTTCTTATACATACAGTAACACATGCACATAGGACAGAATGAAGAGACTTCTAATAAGAAATTCTAATGCTCTAAAAACAAACACATAAAAATAATCTCTTTTGGCAATAAAAAAGAATGAGTTTTGATATTGGAGATTTTTAAGTTCTTCAGTTACCATTTTATTCAGTCTGTATTATTAAATTAATGTTCCTTGTGGCTGACAAGAAAGAGGCACGTTTGCACCGCTGCCACCGCTGTTTAATGAACAGAAGATGACTTGGATGAGAGACACAAGAGAATACACATACTGTATAATACAGTACTGTACAATACACAGCAAAACATTAAAAGTCATGGTAACTAATAGTAATAAAAAATAATCAGCATGGAAAGCCACAACACAAAACATTAAATAAATTAAGCACCGCACAGCCAACTTATGTAATGTTATGTGCTAGTTTAAAATAAAATTATCAACTGCTGAAAGTGTGACTTATTATGTACTTACATACTAGAAACTACAATAAGAGGACAAATAGGTTTCCTACAGGACATTTTATGAATGATCTTGACATTTCCCTCAGGATTTTTGCTGCACTCTGTGATGCACTATGCCCATAAGTCAAAATGGAATAACTTATTGGCTTGACTGACAAGCTAGGTCAATTGAAATTTTCACATATCACTTTAGACCAGTCTCCAAGGAGTGGGCACATCAGAAAATAATCTCTCTTTATATGCACAATGTATGTTAAATGATGTGACTATAATGACTGTTGGCATAATGGCATGAAATAGAGACATTTGGGGGGGAAAAGGTGATTTTATTGTATATAAAATGACAGTTATAAAGTCTAAAATAAAATATATACTGTAAGAGGACCCAGGGAAGGGTCATCTCTAACCGGTATTTCAGGAACGAAACACTGAAAATACTAAATATGGACCTTAGCAAAATGGCGGCCAAAAAGAATCAGCTGACCAGGAAATGGAAAGGGTCTACCCTGAGAAACAACGAGACACACCTGAGCCGAATCAGGAGCCGAAATATAAGTGCCCCGTATAGATGAACTAATCGAGCGATTAGGTAACGCTCGATATATCAGCACCCTTGATCTTACGAAGGAATATTGGCAAGTGCCGCTGGCCAAAGAAGATAAAGCCAAAACCGCTTTTGCCACACCTGAGGGACTATATCAGTATAGGGTCCTACCCTTCGGTTTGCATGGCTCTCCCGCAACATTTCAAAGATTGATGGACCGAATTCTGAGACCGTATCGGGATTTTGCAGCCGCCTACTTGGATGACGTGGTAATCCACAGCACGACCTGGGAACAACATCTACAACACCTGGAAGCAGTGACTGGAGCATTGCGAGCAGCAGGATTAACGCCCAACCCAAATAAATGTTGTCTGGGGGCTAGGGAAACCAATTACCTGGGTTATACGATCGGGAGAGGATTGATCATGCCCCAAGATCAGAAGGTACAATTAATCAAGAACTGGCCCAAACCAGCTACCAAGAAGCAAATTCGAACGTTTTTGGGACTGGCAAGTTACTATCGATGTTTCATTCCAGGGTTTGCATCCATGGCCGCCCCTCTACACGATCTGACGAAGATGAGCTGTCCGGAGAAAATAAAATGGACTGACTTGGAAGAGAGGGCTTTCCGAGACTTAAAAGCAACTCTCGCTTCTCAACCCGTCTTACAGGTACCAGACTTCAGTAAGCCTTTCATAGTACAAACTGATGCTTCAGACACTGGGATTGGAGCCATACTGTCGCAAGAAATTGAAGGACTGGAGCATCCTATTCTGTATATCAGCCGTAAGTTGAATCTGGCCGAAAAACACTGTTCTACAATAGAGAAAGAATGTCTAGCAATCAAATGGGCCCTAGACTATTTGAAGTATTATTTATTGGGAAGACGATTTATATTATACACAGATCATGTGCCATTAACATGGATGTTACAAAATATGGATAAAAACGATAGAATTACACAATGGGGTCTTAGTCTGCAAAGATTTCAATTCCAAACTGTATACAGACCCGGAAGGAAACAAGGAAATGTAGACGCCCTCTCCCGAATGCACTGTTTATTTTTTCTAGATCGCCCGAGGTCGGGGCTGATCTCAGGGGGAGGGAATGTAAGAGGACCCGGGGAAGGGTCATCTCTAACCGGTATTTCAGGAACGAAACACTGAAAATACTAAATATGGACCTTAGCAAAATGGCGGCCAAAAAGAATCAGCTGACCAGGAAATGGAAAGGGTCTACCCTGAGAAACAACGAGACACAGCTGAGCCGCATCAAGAGCTGAAATATAAGTGCCCCGGAGGCAGTGAACAGGGCAGAAGCCGGTAAGGTGAATGCGGTTTGGAGGAAAAGAGAGGAAAGAGGTGCATGTTAAGGATCGGGCTAAGGAATAACGAACTACTGAAAGGAGAAAAGGTTTATGGTTTTGGATTACGGACACTGGTTAAGGTTACATCGCGGATTGGCTTTAGTACGGACTTTTGGAACTCGGATCGGATCAGGACTAAGGGAAAGGATTACGAACTGTATTCGGAAGACAGTTGGAGGAAGAAACGCCACGGATCTCAGGAAAGAAAAGTGTGGTGTGAGTACTACCTTCGTTTACATAATTTCTCCCCCAGAGACACCACAATACAATAAACTAATTTGTCATTTTCATAAATAAAGCAATGAACTAAATACATGAACCATTGTTACTGTAGCTTAATGTTAAAACAACACAGCTCTAAATAAACAAAAAGAGCTAATCAAATACTTAAGATTTATGAATTTCTTTTTTAGATAAAAACCTCCCATTCTTTTCTTATTTTTAAAGCTCATTTACTTATCCCACATTCTTTTATAGCATACAGAAAAATGTCAAGCTGAACCAGCACCGAGCTACAGCCACTTTAGGACTAGAAAGCTGCTTCTTTCCAGTCCATCACTCAGCAGCATGACTTAACAAATAGCATGAAAGGAGATTGTGATGGGCAGCTACTTTAATTGGCAGTATACTGATTTAAGGGCAGGGACTGAGGGATTAGCTGGATTTTTACCACTTGTTTAGACTAGATCAGTCAGAAATAGTGGAATAGAAACTTTAATGTCCACACTGTACAGTAAATACAGAATACTATGAGACACTTAGGTTTTGCAAATTTACTAAAATATAACTCCTGGTTTTTACAGCAGCAAGAAAACTACAGAACATGTCTCAATAGTAATAGCTAGAAATATCACACTATTAATTAAAAAATAACAGCTGTTGTCATTAATATTTTAAAGTATACAGCAAAAAGAGACGTTAAGAGTTAATATAGGTAAACATTTAAATGAAAATAGTATTCAGATTGCTAGTGAGTTCAAGCTATTCTTAAAAGTTAATTAACACCACCCAATTAGTCAAGCAATACCAAATAAGGGCTCATGGTTTATTTATCTTTAGTGAGCAATGCAGTGGTGGATAAATGAAGATATAGTATAATATACTAAACTATACTAAACGCAAATATTAAACAAAACAACAAATGCACTCAGATTATAAAACAAAATACTAATATTTACAGACAGCTATTTACAAGGAACGGCTATTTTTAGGAATAAATTCTGTGAACCCAACAAAACATCCTGCCTCCCTCCACTAGATCATTAACACTGACAGCCATATTGCATTCAGATGTGGTTGTACATACTATATAAGGGATCTTTATGAGGCCTAATGGCACTGTTTTTACAAACTAAATATTCCTACACAAGACAGCCTTCTCTCTAAACTGACACTATACAGGAGACAACTTTTAAGATTTTTTTTTTAAATGCAACCATCTAAACAATAAACTGCCTGGGAGATTAACTACGGGAAACTTAAACATCTCCTGGAATAAGGAAAGTAAAGCACCCATCTGTAAATTTTATTCAAGTCCCTTCACTGTTAAGATACCTTAGACATAACGAGAAGGTCTTATTTCTCTACCCTGCTCTCTCCTGCTATTCTTTTTGTGTGCCTCTCATTCCTGATTCTGACTATCTCATATTTTATGTTTATTAATAGACCTGGTGGTCACATTGGCTAATAATAATTTCTGGAGCTTCCTGAAAATTTCCAGCATGATTAGTGGTCCATCTCACTCTTTGACTCTACTGTGTCTGTTCTTAAATAAATACCATAGCCTCATAAACTCTCAAAACCCACTTTAAATAGAGATGTCAGACACACAGGAACATGAGGGTCTGCAGTCCTTTCCTACAATAAGTGGGGGGAGGTGGGAGGAGGGCATGAAGGAACCACATTGTTTGGGATGGCCTAGACCAGAGAAGCTGCCTAAGAATCACCTAAGAAACTACACTTTTTGGGACACTAGATAGTTAACTGGGATCAAATGGACTGTGTGTGGCCAGTATGGAATATGTGTCCTTTGGAGTTGGACTTTATATATTGTGCTCTGGATATTGAGTAGACAGTGTTGAATGTTGTGAACCACTACAAAATAAAATGGCTCCTAAACAGTACTAGTGTCTGCTGCTGGTCTGTGCATGCACTGGTGATTGTGGGAAATGAATAGAACCTGTGGCAAAGGAAGAAGGCACCTAGCTCACTTTATAATTACTAGGTGATCTAGTCACCTTCTCTAACAATGCAGCCACTCAGAATGCTCCAGGTACTGTACCACTACAATTGCTTCAACTGTACAACTGCAGGGTGACTCAGTCAATTTTTAATGTACTGTGTGTCAGCTGTTTCTGTTGGATATGTTTAAGTAAATCATATTTTAATAATAATAAAAAAATGTGTACTAATCCATTAAGCTTGGGGCTTGTGTCCTTTTCTTTTGTCCTTCACACAGAGCTCTGTCATTAGTTGAGCTGTGGTGCGTTTGCCACGTTGTAGTTTCTTTTTTATCTTTCTTATCTTTCTTTTTATGTGTTTCCCATGTTTCTAGCTACTACTTCTTTTCCATCTTAAGTGTTGGGTTTATTTTGCCTGCCTTTGTCTTATTATTTGCCACCTCGTGCTGCAGTGCTCTCTACCTCACCACTGCCTGAGATCTGCTTGTGAGCTCTCAGCTAGACATGGCTATTTTTCATCTTGCAGCATCATTACAATATACATTTATACATATACTTTATACTCTTTAATGTATCTTTGAAGTGTAATGGAAAAAGCAGCTTTTGGAGTTTCTGTTTAGATCATACAAGCAGAATGTCAGACTGGTGGTTCAGAGGTTGAATTCTTGTTTGCCATTGTAAAAGTACCAAATTCATTTCCAGTCAACATGCAAGTTGTACTTCAAACAAATATACCACCTTTTTCATTTAGAGATAACTAATATGATGAAATGCATATGGAATCTAATGTCTTGCCAGAACAACTTATTCTACTTGCAAAAAAATGTGCTTGATGAAGCCTTTATTCAAGAGAAGTATCAAAAGTCCTACATTCTTGAGGAGTTTATTAAGTTTATTAAGTCCTAATTAGGAGATATTAAATCCTGATTGGGAGAAAGTCCTAAGTATGATTTCTTAATTTGTTTTTCTTCGTGTCGCCAGCGCACTGTCATAGCAAGGACAGTATAAAGTCTAACAATGTGACTTAAAACATTTATGACAAATTATGTAGTTAATAAATAAAAATGCATATTCTATTTATTTCAAATCCACCAGCATCAATACAGCAGTACAGTAGTGATACTCTATACCCCCAACAACTGCATCATTGGTACAATAAACATGTATTCCTGTGTGATGAACAGTAGAAATTGTATTCACTTTTGTATTAACAGTTACAACAGATACAAATTTTAAAATACATCTGAAATCTTTGAAAACAGAAGTTATTAACCCTATTTCACACCCATGTTGAGATTACAGTGTGCCTAGTTGTATTGTGTTTTGATTACAGAGGGTGTTAGGATACAATGAGCACCAGGGGACTGTTTCACAAAGAAAGATTCCTGAACGGGATAACTTTAGTAAATATCTTGACAAAAGTCTGGATTTTTGGTGTCACAAAATGAGATGAAGATTTAGCTCCATGAAGTTGGCATCCCTAAAAACAGCACACACAATAAAACCACGTACATTCGTTAGTGCACCTACATTCGTAGCATTTTACAGCCTGTACACTTTAGGCACTGAATTAATGGATGAGAGGACAACAGAGCAACATCTGAATACCAGTATTTTCTATGTTTGCATGAACAGAAAAATGTAGTCTGTCTCCAAAAATCACAATAGTTGCCATGGTAGACTAAAATAGGAACTTAAGAAATAATTACATTTTCTTAAAAAAGGCTTTAACTTGTATGTCATAATATTCTGCAGCTGTATCAATACTGTTTAAAGTAGACATAATCTAAGCACATTATTATTATTATTTTTAATAACTAGGATTTTGAGCCCACAATTAAAAAGGTTAGAATTAGCAACCTCCTGCCTTAAAAGACCCTTGTACTATTTTATCCAAAGCAAATATTGTACATAAACATGGAAACGTACCAGGAAATTAGATTATATGCTTTATCTGGCACTATACTAAGTTGATCTAAGTAGTTAATAATAAATCTGTAAAACAGCTTTGAAAACACACATACTGTAATATTTGAAAATATGTTTATGTTTTATGCAAACAAATTCTGAAGATATTTTCTTCCATATTGTATTTCAATTGGAACATTTTTACAATTATAAATCCTCCAGAAATCCATTTTTGAACCACTTTTTCTAGTTGTGGGGGAGCCAGAGCCTATCCCAGCAAGCAATGGATGCAACACAGGAGGACACAACCTGGATGAGACGCCAGTCTATCATAGAGGACAGACATAAACACGTACGCACTCACATCAGATCCAATTTTCCCAGAGGCCTATTAACCTATTCAAATTGTTTTTAATATTGCGGCAGGAAAGCCACACGAGCATGGGGAGAACATGACAACTCCATACAGATATCATGCCAGGAATTGAACTCAAGGGCAGGTCCATACAGTTGTTACCATACACATGAAGTGCCCCCCTTCCACTCCAAACAGCACAAACAATGAAACCCACCCCATTTCATTCCCAAGATAAAGTCTTTTTCTGGGGTGTGACATCACTTTGTGACATTGTTATATTATTATATGATGTCACTCTTTGATGATTTAATTGAATATATCGTCAGCTTCAATCTTATATTTCAAATCTAAAGTAAGTGAAGAAAAATATGATAGTGAATACTTCAAACATTAATAAGCTTAACTTTTTGGAAATGTCATGATTGTTACAGAAGAGAGTGAATCTTGATATAATTTGTTATAGTTAGGAATTTAGTTAAAATGAGTTGAATATCTGATGGTTGCACTCTGCTCCAAAGTCTAAAGCAGACTTTACAGTGTACTGTAGCTTCTGGTTTGTGCTTCTTCTGCCAAGAAGGAGGGTACAAATAAGAGTGCGGCCCACACCCCATTTCCATCCACTGCGAGGACACAATGCTACTGCCAAAGGACAAGACACCCCCTCCTCCAGTGTTACAAGAAAAAAGTTAAGAAGAAATAAGTGCTATACAAGAAAGAGCTTCAACCAAATGAAACCAAATGATTGTAAAAACCATAATTATATTAACAACTAAGACAAATGATTGGTATATGATATACAAATGGTATAAAAATGCCAATCATTTTGGAAGTGATAGTATATGCTACTCTGAATAAATACTCCCTGCTGCATATTTTCTTTTAATGTTCTCAAGAATATTATTAAAACGAAGATTAGGAAGACTGACTTGTTTTCTTCATAATCATATCATAACTACGGCTATAGTTATAGTTCACTGGGCAATCACAAAGAAAAACAAAACTAATTAAATCAAGTACATATTAAAAAGTCCAAATCAAACAAGTTCAAACAAAATATTATTTCCTACACAAATTTGAAAAATCAAAACATTATATGGTTCTTTAAATTTGCAGGTGATTGTATGCATAATATTTTTTCATCAAACAAATTTGAAATTACACATTTCTGCATCTTTTGTCACAATGTAGGTATTTGCAACTCCTATTGCAAAACAAAAATATACTTTTACAGTGTATGCCTATACAAATAATCACAAAGTGGCTGGGGGCATGGGTGTTGCCAAAGCAAGATGTGCTGCAGTGTATATGTCACTCTGACATTATAGTGCAAATACATATACAGTAGTAGTGGAATATTTCATGGAAATCCTACCAGGCTCTTGCTGGTAAATTCACATGCAAGAAATGTCCATGTCTGCAAAGATGACTAAGGAATTTTAATGATCTGGTTAAGGCGTACTGTATATAAAGCATGTGTAAATGATATAAAAAATATATTTCAGTGCATATTTTGTTCACGACTCTGGGTCTTTTTCACATAGCCTAAATTGCTTATAACTGTGCATACAAATTAAAAAATATTTAAAAAAACTTTTTTTTTTCATTAATTCTGCATATGAAATTCTAGTTGCAAACCACAGTGAAACAATAAATAGTCCTTGCTACAACAAAATACTTCAACAACCTGATAAAGGTTTCTTCAGAATAACTATTTCAATAATACAGCTTGATTAGTCTCTGTGCCTCATCCCTGATAGCCCATGGTAGGCATAAGAAATTGACATTGAACAGAGACTGAGTAGATTCACTACATTACTGTATACTGAAGTATATTATAGAAAATAATTAAACAGGGGAGGAGACTATTTGACCAATCTAGTTTGTTTGGTTCCTTAGTAACTAATTGATCAGACTATTTCAGAGGTCTTTTCTGTTAAAACAGGGAAAAAAGGGACATTTCTATTAACCAATAATCTACTGAAATTAAAACAACTATCATTGTATTTAAGAAACAAAACCTTTTGTACTGACACCATCATATCAGAAGCACTGTTTTTAGTTACTAGAGTATTAAGAAAAATACCAAATTTTATATTTTATTCATGTCTGAGTAAGAAGTCTGGTCGTGTCATAGGGGTCATTCATCATGGTTATTGCCTCTGAGGAAAATGTCCAAAGCTCAGGAACAACTGTTCCCTTGCAAAACCTCATGGGAGTGTTTAAACTAGAGGAGGCAGGATGAAGAAGTGTCCATAGTAACTCTCCAGTGCTTTCAGGTTCAATTGTTTCCAAAACATGTCAAGATTACAGGATCCTGACCTTTACTCACTCTACTCCTTTTGTAGTTAAAACATGGGTTAGCAAAATGGGACTGTATTACACTGCCAATTAGGTTATTAGTGTGTTTCTAAGAAGCCGTTGTCTGTTACAATGTGGTGTTTATTGTAGGTGGGAAGTTCTGTATTTGAGCCACAGTGGCCTATCAGTCCAAAGCTTATCCTGATTTCCATAGCATAAAGCAAACAGAGCAGAAGTTGGAGTAATCAGGGTAAAATTCTTCACTCAAGTAACAACAGCTGTGTCTACAGCGGGGTCTTGTACCCATAATCCACTAGTCATGACTCCTGAGACTCTGCACTCTAGTATGTTTACTCCCTGTTTATTGCAAATTCAGAATATTTAATATGCAAACCCTTCTGGTATGCTCTGTACTAATGTATCAAACCTTTTTTATGGTGGTTTGGTATACTTTGCTTACAGCATTATTTTTCAGAGTATTTTAATTAAACAGTCAAATTAAAAATCTCATTGTGTATTCTACAGTCTCATTATATATAGTTAAGGATAATCTGCTCTTTTAGCATTTATTACGAATGTTTACATATTGGGTATATGTTGGAATGTGTAACTAATTTACATATACATTTTAAGGTGTTGAGTTTATATAAATCAGTACACGTTTAAGGTAAACATAAGAAGACTGAGAAGCAATTGTTTTAATTTTCTTACCTGATTTCTTGAGGTTTTTTTTCGACACTTCACTGAAAAGCTTCAGGTCAAGGGGCCAAAATCAGTGAGTTTGACCACCCGTCACCCCATCTGTTAAATAACTCACCAATGTTTTTTTTTTATTATGGAACAAGTGATATGCCTTTTCAGTGTTTATTTAACAACAATAGATATCTTAAAAAAAACATAATTAGCATATTCACTAGATCCAGATTTAAAAGCCCGTTACTCTCTGTCTGTAGGATGTTTTTTTTGCCATTATTTATCATAACTATTTTTAATATTGTGGTTGTGATAATTGTAAGCTAAACGCAGTCGGTTGAAAAGAGTACTTTTGGACTATCTAGTTCAACAGCTAGCAAAAATTAATCTACAACCACGTACAATTGGTGAACTACAGGACTGAAATAAGATTTAAATAGGCTCTTAGATTAGTAATCACAGTAACGTAAATTGTTCTTAAGCGATTGATGTGTTAAGTGGAAAGCAGTTTGCCTTTTTTGTAATTTACAGATTTAAAATTCACTTTATTTAAGAAGTGCAAATCACAGTCATAAATGTACAAAACATTTCACACTAAAGTAGTCACTTTAAAAATACTGTGAAAGGACAGATAACTGACGTACGTTCATAACAATGTATGAATGTAATCATTAGTAAGCATTTATTACCATAAAATAAAATACACCCTTTTTCAGAGTTTCAAAAATGAGAACTCTACCCCATAGACTGGAACTAAATACATATGTCAATATTAGATTAATTTGAAAATAAGCATTATTTCTTATAAACCACTTGGATACAAATTGAAGAAATTAAGTTACATTTACTTTTTATATTTTATTATAGAATTAATCATGCATCAGAAATCTTCATGTTACAATGCATCCTCCACACTTTACTGTATGCATATTCTACAGCAATATAATGATTGACTCTATTGTTCATACTTTCTCCTGCTGGAGCTAATAAGTTTAATCCTTGTTTATTTAATTAACAACATCTTACCCTTGATAGGAAATACAAAACTCACAAACAAAAAGACAAAATGTCTCAACAGAATCACAGAGAAATGTCCATTTCATAAAAAAGCAACTGTCACGATCGCTAACCCCTCCTCTTAAGGGAGCTCCAGCCCTTCCTCGTTCCTTCCCATTGTCTGCACCTGTTCCCTATTCCCGTTCCCCCTTAAAAGCCAGACGCGGACCTTACTCCTGGTTCCTCATTGATTTCCACATCATGAGAGCCCGGGGTCTTTTAACTTTCTGTTCCTAGTTCCTGGTTTCCCTTGCCGGTTCCGACCCGGTTCGTGTTTTAACTCCCTGGATGAATCCCCTGGCCTTGGACTCTACCCTTTGTCTCGGATTACTCTTTTGGATTTCCTACATGGATTGTCCGCCTGGACTCACTTCCCCCGGACACCTGCACTGCATGGACACGCCCCCCGTCTCCAGACCCTTTTCCTGCATGACTATTTTTCCCCTTGTGTCTTCACTATTCTGGATCGTGTCGTCCGCATAGGGCCCAGAAAGAACTGTTCGTTACAGCAACTCAAATTATCTTTTCTTAACAGGGATTCATTACAGCCGTCATATAGACCTGATGGATGTCTATATCGCACTCCTAGATAAGAACACATCCTCCTTCAGATACTCAGATGAGACACAGAATGCAACCATTAAAGTGCTAATTCGCTGACTGCAAATTAACAATGCAAACTCATCCTGCCTCTCTAAAGATTTTGTAATCAGAAACTAATAAATATGCTTTTAAAATGATGAAATACAGAAAAGCATATACAACCAATTGGCTTTCCCTTCACTGGACAACAAATAAAGCCATGGTGTGAGAATATTTAAACACATTTAATGAAATTGTTTAGTGAGGCTGTTGGTGCACAATGGTTAATCTACAATGGTTTAATTCAGTGGCTGATGAACTGGGTCTCCTCCTATATACAGTATTGTATAAACAAGTGCATCAAAAATGTTAGTATGTATTATTATTTTGGAGGTTAAGGAATTCTCTAGTATAAGCAATCTCAGAACTCGTGTTGATTCTCAGCGGCCAACCATGTAAATGAGCTGGGTGGAAAGGTGGTGACCACAGGATGTTGGGCAAGGTCTCGTTTAGGAAACAATGCATATGAAGGCTCATTGTTATTTCTCATACTGCAAACCCTGTGACCGATTGCAGGTTTTTTTATATGTGTTGCAGTTGTCTGAAGAGTTGCACAGTGTCCTAGACAGTGTTCTAGCAAGCAGCCACCGGTTACTAAAGCACTGAACTTTTTCATGTGTATGTGTTAAAACTGTAAAAAACCACTGTGATACATAATAAATGAGAAATTCAATCCCCATCCCCATACTCAATAAAGAAAACAACCTTAGTGACCCTTCTCCCCCTACAGGTAGTTGTATCCCCAAAGCCAGACCTATGCAAGCATATTTTTTTACAGTATTTCTTTATTATTTATTTATTTCTGTATTCTTTATTTACAGTATTCTGATGTACTACTTGCAACCACCATAAGGTATCGCTGTACAGATGCCAAAAAACAAAAACGCTCCCAAACAACCAGAAGAAGAAGATAACAAAAAAGATCCCATAGAACTCTTCTTGAACAAAGCACAGTCACAGAGTACAGTTCCATCTGATATCCTGGTGCTTCTCCTTCAGCCTCACTGAGAAAATTAACAAAACTCTGCATAGTCCTTTGATGGTCTTTAAGATCCAAATTATTTTCACTTGTTCTACTATACTCACCTACCCTACTATCTGCAACAAATACAGGGTAGGAGAATAAGGTAGAGCCTGATAGTCAATGGCCTTCACTGACTGCGGATTATATGATATATCCTCTTTCTGGCCAGACTTCTAGGACTTGAATGAGGGTCAGAACTGCCTGGGTGATCATAAGAGGCACACATAAAACAAGTGGGGGCTACATGAGAAACTGACTGTATGCCGATAACCAGGTGTCACAGTATATAATCTCTCTTTCCTTTATCTTTTGTCTTGCCTCTCAGGCCTTCAGTTTCAGGTCCATTCTCAGTTCATCCTGCTAAACTCCCCCAAATATGTGTTGCCTGTGACTATGTGGAAATTGGCAAATTTCTAGCCAAAGATGATGTTCAGCCAATGTTCAGGGTAACCAAACTGCAACTCAATACTGACAACACACTGAAGCTAAGCAGGCATGTGCTTCGTCAGTATCTGGATGGGAGACCTCTTGGGGAAAACTAAGGTTGCTGCTGGAAGTGGTGTTAGTGGGGTCAGTAGATGGTGCTCACCCCCCTGCCTGCGTGGGTCCTAATGAGCCAGCATAGGGACATGGACTCTACACTGTAAAAAGGTGCCATCCTTTAGATGAGATTTAAAATTGAGGTTCTGAGTCTCTTTGGACATTAAAAATCCCAGGAATTTCTCTGAAAGAGTAGGGGTGTTACCCTGGATTCCAGGCCAAATTGCCCATTGGCCTTTACCAATCATGGCTTCTGAATAATTCCCTTGTATGAATTGGCTTCATTCTCCTCCCCAGCTGATCAGTGGTGAGTGTACTGGTGCACTATGGCCGCTGTAACATCATCTAGTCTCCAATACTGTAATGTGCTTTATAAGTCTAAGGAGTTATTATTATTATTAACCTGTGAAGAATGAGAATACTATAGTTATAGTTTAGGTGGGTAGCTGTGTCAGCATGTGTAGGCTTGCTGTTATAGTTATAGTTTATGTACTTTCACAAAAAGTTGTCAATTTGTTTTAAGCCCTCTGACCAGCAATACAGCTTGTGCAGTGAGGCATTCCCAATCACACAAAAGCTTGTTAGGTGCACTTTTACTTGAGGTCCAGATGGAACAATGCCTGATTAGGTCACCTTTAAAAAGGCCTTTATTCAAAGTTTAGGTCACTGCAAGAAAAAGACCACACTTAGTCAGTTTTCTGTGCATTCCATAATGCCTTGAATGCCACCAGAAGAAAGGGAGAGGGCCATTGGTATGCTGCAGGCAGGCATGTCATGTGCCAGCATTGACAGACTCTATGGAGTAAGCCGCTCCACTGTGCCCCGACTGCAGAAAAGGTTTCAGGAGACTGGCAGGACAAATGACAGTCCAAGATCTGGTCGCCCTCGAGTGACCACACCAGAACAGGACCGACAAATTGGTCTGGTCTATCTGAAAGATCGTTTCAGATCGGCCACCCGTACTGCTGCTGAAACTGCTGGCAGACACAATGCCAACATCAGTGACAGGACAGTGAGACTCCTTGCTGCTGGCCTTAAAGCAAGACAACCTATCAGAGGCCCTCTGCTCACATCTACTAGATGTTGCACCAGACTGGCTTGGGTCAGACAGAGACTGATGGACTTGTCAGCAGTGACATCAGTTCCTCTTCATGGATGAGTCACTCTTCAGCCTGTTCCATGCAGATGGGAGGTCCAGAGTGTGGAGGTGGAGGTGTTGCATTTCTTTTTTTTCCATCAGTATATATGCTACTCCTACTTTTGTCATCCTGTAACACTAACATACTAGTCTCAAACTTATGAAGATTGTATCAGATGCAAGCTTATAGTTTCTGTCCATCCATTTATGGTTAGTAATAACTACTCATATATATTGTAGATGCAGTAAAATGTAACTTACTGAGCAATAGAAAAGAACAAAAAATTGTCTTCAAATATAATACAGAATGCAAATGGAAAATTGTGCTTGCTGTATAAATAAAGCACACTAATGAAGAGCAAACTGTTTTCTTTTGTCTCTTTTCAAAGACTGATAGAAATACATTTGCATATCAACTCATCATTCCATCCTTAAGAATGCCAAGTCATTGCTGACTTAGGGATTTTTTTAATTTCTAAATTACTTGAGATGAGGCTATTTGCTTCTATTAACATCTAAAACAAGTTTTTTTTTCTGGTTTATTGCCAATTTATTGCTAACAACTAAAATTTAATGTCCCTGTTGTTCTTACTTAAATGTCATGGATGAAATTAACAAAGCTACAACAGCAGGTACATTAAATCGCCATCACATCCATTATCAGAAAGGTGCCTGTCCCTGGTTAGAGCCAAAGCATAGCCTATTGATGAAGCATAAAGCAAAAATTAAGACTACACCATGGATAGCACACCAATCCATAGCAGGGCACACACCCATATAAGCAAACAGCACCAACATATAGAAATCAGCATATTATTTTGGAGGTGAAAGGAAACCAGAGGACTGGGCAAAACCCCAGACAAATATGGGGAGAAAATGTAAACTACAGAGAAGCCACACCTGACAAAAACTGCATATAAGACCCATAAGGTGTGTTGCAGCAATTCTAGCCATCCGTATGCCACTGTTAAATTAAATGTTTCAGTTTTTAAAGGGGTATCAGGGCTCACTATCATTTTGGTGATTTGTGGTGCATTCATGAAATTATGTGTTACAAGCTGTACCATCCTGAATTGTATTGATTAGTACACAATGTGCAGATGCAAGTACTTATTATCCAGTCAACTTATTATCATAGCATTTTAGCAGTATGATTTGTTAATGTGCATTTGCAACACAGAAAGCAAAAAATCCTAATAAAATAAATAAATATATTTTGTAAAGTAGGAAAGTTATTAAATCCCTCATGTGCTGTCTAATTTTAAATACATCCAAAATGTTGCTATCATATTTTAATGAATTTAATGATTTCCTTTTAATTCAGAGGGAAGAGGATTGAGTTTGAATGCAAAGATAATTGGGTAAAAAGTAAAGATCTGTAGTCATTGTGTTTTAGCTTAGGCTGGCATATGCACCTGTAGCAGTGAGTCTTCTTAATAAGAAAGAATTAAGTGTTTCTGAGCCTTCCCAAATGAGGCCCCATTTCTCTGTTCATCTCTGTGGTGCAGCCACAGAGAAACTATTCATGCAGGCTGATTTAAGGTTTCCTTTGATAAGGACAGCTCCCAAAGGGGGATGCACTTAGCTAAGCCTGGCTATCATGATCAATGGTCATCCATTGGCGCCTATCTGTCTAGGGAGTGCCAGATGGACATATGGACTGCATTCCTAAGTGTCAGGAGTAAGTGACTGATATCTCACCTTTATCAACCAATCAGGGACTGGTAGGGCCGAGTAACCTACGTGGGACTCTGATGCCCATGGAACTTTCAGCCAATCAATGAGCTGAAGTTCCTCCAGTTAAAAACAGGCAATACAGCGAGCCTGAGAGATTCGAGATTCAGAAGGGATTCAGGAGAATTCTGAGACTTTCCTGAAGGGAATTCAAAGGAGAATTCCAGGGCAGGACGGCTCAGGAGCAGAAGGCTCCCAAGGGCAGGACATTCTCGCAGCGTGCCTTTTGACCATTCTGAGACTCAGCCCGGACAACCACGGAACGGCCAGTGTGTCCGAGTGCCAGAACTTTCCTTTGTTCTAAGAGTCTAGAGCGGAGGTTGCCAGAGAGTAACCAGAGGTTAGCACCAGCAGCAAGCATCGTGAACAGGTCAGAACTGTGGACAGCTGAATCACTATTCAGAACTAGCTCTTCATCAGGAATGAACCGGTCTTCTTCCTGACTTGCTGGGACCCACAGTCATCTTTTTCCTGTGCACAAACTGTGCTAGTTAAATCCAACACTAACTAGCCGGTCAGTGAGCATCAGCAGCGCACCGTCGCAAGCCGCACAGCACAGCCTGGCTCCGAGCCAGAGAGCGCGGATTGGACAGCAACAGCCTGCAACTGTTTCTTTGTGCCCGCAGGAAGATCTGAATCCCCAAAGATTGGATGAGTATTCAACTTCAATGCATTACAGCTCGAGAATTCAATTGTTATCCTAACCAGTTGATATCAATTTAATTCCTAAGAGTTATGTACTTGTTTGAGTATCTAATGTAGAAGTTGTAACCAAGTTAATTTATGAAACGGTCTAAATGAATGATATACTGAACGTATGTCCTCTTGATATGTGTAACACTTTGTAACTGACTGAATATATATCTTTTGTATTCTGATAACCCTCTCGATAAGATCTGTTAAGTTTACATGCATATTTTATGTATTAATAAATTTATCCTCGTGTATTGGTACCTGTGTGTGTGCGTTGTTTGAGTTATGTCGCATGGTTGGACTCTAAAGCCATCAAAAGAATCAACTTTGTGATTTACTGCTACAATTAATAATTGTCTCAGTAAATGCCCAAACCCTACAGAACTGGTGCCTTCAGAGAGCCACTACATTTAATTTTGCTATGGCTATGATAACACACCTTTATCATGGAGCCTACACTGTTATTTTCTGTATGACTGGGCCCTCATTTGAATCAAATGAGTCGCACCCTTGGGGCAGAGTGGGCATCAGTGATTGGAGAGGCCCCTTCAAAGAGTGTGATTAAGGGGATTGGGAAAATTTAAGAGACAAAACAATTAAGTTAGCTTGAGGCTCTGAGTGTTGTGTGTTGGTGGGTTGAACGCTTGGACTAGAAATTGAGAGAAAGGGAGAGAGAGCAGAGTGAACAGAGACTGAAAAGAGGAGGAGTAAAGAAGAGTAATAGGGAGAAGAAGAGGCCATGGTTGTTCGGGATTTTAAAGGAGAGTTGACAACATTGAAAGAACTGGAAGAATAGAGAATTATCATGGCAGGTGCAGACTTTTTTTTTTTTAGGACAAACCATTTTATGAAAGAAGCCAGGGTATTGGTTCCATACTACCACATCCCTTAACTGGTGAAAAAAAGATATTTACCAAACATTTAATTACAGAAAGTATCTGGTGTGTTTCTCCACTGCAATATTGTTTTTGAAGCATCTTGCTTGGCTATTTTCAGAAGTGTTTTTGGTAAACTCTGCTTTTGCTTTGGCTGTGATAGGAGAACGACAACCTATTGAAATTGCCACTCATCAGAGTTTAGATATGGTGAATTAAAGACCATTTTTAAGTAATAATGATGCCCAGTGTTCCATATCTGCTGAAGTGTTTTTGTAGCGTTCTTTCACTGTGGTCAATGGATATTTGACATGTCATCACTATCCAAGTAATCAGAGTAGCAATCAACTCTGATGAGATCATCTGAGTTGTTCACAGTAAAGAATTGATTTCCACCTTACATTATAGCCGATGATGAATTTTGTCTGTGCTAGGTACAGAGTTGCTTTTGGTGCTTACTGAAGCTACATTTGCAGAACAAGTCTTTAATTTATTGAGTCATAGTCAACAAGAATACTGTGTCAAGCTTTTCTCTGATTAACTTCTATTCCAGAGTCACGAGCAGTCATTTGCAAAATTATACTAAGGCATAGTGCTTTAAGTATCACAACTCACAACCTTCCTTTAAATCCACTGTTCATTGATGCGTTTGGGCCAGGTTACTTTGATAGTATATCCCAACAATTGTATATCTGTGGGAATGTATTCTAACGTCATGCATGATTTATGTGAATTTAATTTTGATAGCTTTGATCAATGTTTTATAAATCCATATGTAGTTTCAAAGCTTTTGTAGAGAATTTTCTTAAAACAGTTTGTGATCACGTTGCATAGTTACACAGCTAACCAGTCTTTGTCTATGTACATACTATTCCTTCATTAGGGTGCAATCAGCCTCACAGCATAGTACTGCAGGATAGCATTCTCTCTCTCTGTCCTACTCTTTGGAGGCAGGCAGGTGAATCCTACTTGTACCCAAAGCTGCTGCTTGTCAAATTATTTACTACCCACAGCTATAGGCCATTTAAGGTGCAGTTTCTAAATGAGGACGCTCCGCCCCTTGTAGTAGCATGCCTATGGTGGTCTTACAAGTGGTTAAACATCTCCTGTTTTGGCTGACATACTGTAAATGTCTTTTATGTAGTTTGTTATGTCAACCACAAACAACTAAGTCCAATGTCAAGGTAGAATTTGAGACTGCAGCTTGAACTGTAGTCATTTTGGTTAGATAGCTGTTTCTGGTCAGACAGCTTTAGATTTGCATATAACCATCTCCCTATTCTAGTTATTTTTTACAGACATTTTCTACCACATAAGTTGTGTCTGTCTCTGCTTCTTCACAACACATTTTTCTCAAGTGAATGTTTTCCAAGCGTTTTTTTTTCAGTTTTTGTTTGCACAGTATAAAAGTGATGATTTCTTGCTCTGCTTGCAAGTGACTCTGAATGCAGGGTATTGGGCTTTTGGTATATTATGTGCCACATCAATAGCTGATGCTTTGTTTTAAATTCTGTGTTTGGAGTCATCTGTTATTTGTTGAATTGGGAACATTTTTGTTCTGCACATTTATATACCACTTATAGGAATCAGTCTCAGGCTCCATCAAATTCAGATTCTTATTTTGCAGACATCTACAGCTTTATTTAGCATTAAATTCAGCTGTTGTGTCCTCCCTCTCTTTGGTTCCAATTCCAAGTCTGTCCCTAATCATATGTTCTTTCAGTGCCCCATATTCACACAAGCCTGACATTTTCTAGCCATTGTGTGACAATGCACTGTTCAGCCATTTCAGACTGATTTTGTTCATATTACAAATAAATGGTTGTTAATCACATTATATTAGTATAGCTTTTTTCTGGTGTATCTGCAAAACAAACATTAATGTTATGGGTTCGGTAATAGGGACCGAACCAGTGAGTGAACCCACTTGCAGGAGCGAACAAAGCCAAGTCGTAATCCGAAAGCAAACCGTAATCGTAGGAACGAGCCGAGAGTCCAGGGGAAGCCAGATATCCAAAAGGGAACGAGTACCGAAGCCGAAGCGAGATCCGAAGTCGTAGTCCGTAGAGCAATCGAGAATCCAGGGGTAGCCAGTGATCCAAAACAGAGCGAAAGTAACCAATCCAAGCCGAGATCCGAAAAGCCGAAGTCCAAAGGGAAAAACCACAAACCGAAAGCCAAGACGAACACAGAGTAGAAGTACAGATGCAGCCATTCAAAATGGGTGAGGTATTTCGCGGCATACCGCGGTGGGCGTGTCACAGTATCACGCGGTATCACGCGGTTTCACGTGTGTCACGTGACTAACTATCCAGCGTCGCCTTGTAAAACCGCCAGGGGGAGCTTAACCTCTCATGTACAGCATTTGAGCCTTTAATTTTGAACTGTGTATTACAGCACGTTAATCATCAGTCATTAAAATGTTGGTATATTTTATGAAAGCAAGATTGCTCAGTTGGACAAAAGTACACAACCTACCTTTATCAGAAATATTTATGCATCAAAGCCTTTACTGAAGATATTACTAATAGTATTACTAATGGATGACTTTGGACAAGCTGTATACTCAAAGTATAATTTCTTTAGCACATTTGTACAAGCACTTGGAATCTGTCCAAGCCATACTTTGTCAGGCATTTTGTTTTACTTCAACGGGGCATAAAAACTTCCTTGCTTTTAACAGGGCGTTTCATAATTTCTAACTACGAAAATGATTTAAAATGCGACACCTATCATTCAGCTAGAGCTTAAAATATCACAAGGAAAAATACACACCGGTATTCCATTTCTCCCTAAACATTGTAAGCTTGGAAGTCTTACCGGAGTCAACAAGCATACTTTTAGAATTTGATTAAAAGGGAATATAATATGGAATCGCGTATCTAAAGAATTTAATAACGGTATGATTATATCCGTGTACAGGCAGGACTGTGTAGGGCTGTTTCGCCTACCTGATCATGCGAGCTCTCTTGTAGCCTACTGCTCTAGATGCGTGACTACCAACTGACAGGTTGTGTGTTCGAATCCAGCTGGTGCTGGACTTTTATTTTAACAAACATTTCTTCAAAAAAATAGGTAAGCGATATTATGGACAATCAATTGACTTTTATATTTCAAAATATCGCAACATGATCGATATTTGCGATATTTTGAACATATCTTCCCTGGACAGTATGCGTTACAATATAAACATTTATATTGATTTAAATCGTGTTCTGTTTAAATCGCAAACGCGTGTTTAATTATGTGTTTTTTAATCATGTGTTTAATTATGTGTTTTTTTAATCATGATCAGGCTAATGCATTTCTACATTTTCTGTATGAACCAGCTTAGAGGTTTATACAGAAAGACAGCTTGTGTTTAAATTGAGTGTAAGGTAATTTATGCTTCTAAAGTCATGGTCAGTATTGTTGTACTGTGCTGTACTGTGTCACATTATTTTATAGCGTTTTTATTGCGTTATTAAATCCGGTGGCGCTGTGTTAGTTTCCTGACTCACATTATTTAAACTGCGACACTGATCATTCATCTCTAAATAAACTTTATTTTATAAAGCGTTTTAAGCGAATAGGTAATTAGATTGCTCATAAACCTAATCACTTTTTCTACATAAACACAGCGTGATTGCTCTCTGAAAATGCTTTTCCTTTATTTTTAAGTAGGCTCAGATTTCAACTATAGATCGTATTATTATAAACTTTCTTGGAAAAATGTATTTTATGTAAACCATGTTTGCTATTAATTCATTTAGGGCTAAAATATGTTCATTGTCTTCTAATCGAGTCGAGTTGACATTGGAAGCCTGCCACACCCGGACCGTTAAACCAACGCATTAGCACGTCAAAGCCCATTGAGCCAGTATTGGCTTTAGTATCCCCCCCTTCTCCCCTCAATTCAATTCAATTCAAGGTGTTTTATTTGCATGACAGATGGGTACAAGCAGTGTTGGGTACTGTATGTATATTGTAACGCTTACGGCAGACAGGCACTGTGTAGGAGCCGACGCACCAGAGCAGCGCCTGCAATTTTTATATTTATAACTTAGTTTTTAAAATTAGTCAAGCAATACGAAGCATCTCCTTTTACTTAGTGCCTGAGCATACTGCAACGCGTGTGAAGCCCATAAACAATATTAATTTTGGAACTTAAACATACAGTATATGGCTGGTCTCGGTACTTTAAAGAAAACATACACACCAGTATTCCATTTCTCCATAAACATTTTGTTGACTCCGGTATCACGTTAGTTAAAGACTTCGAAGCTTACAATGTTTTGGGAGAAATGGAATACCGGTGTGTATTTTTTTCTTTAAAGTACCGAAACCAGCCATATACTGTATGTTTATGTTAAGATTTCCCTTCAGTGGTAAACTTAGATATGAATATTCAATACTTAAACGGGCACAGTTAAGACATTAAATATACATATACATATTGTATACAGTACAGTTTGCATACGGTAATATGTTTATGTTACGCGATTAAAAAATAAATAAATAAAACTGGAAGGTCCAGCACCACCATTATGTTTATATGGTTGTTTTTGTTGG
Source organism: Lepisosteus oculatus (assembly GCF_040954835.1). NCBI lineage: Eukaryota > Metazoa > Chordata > Actinopteri > Semionotiformes > Lepisosteidae > Lepisosteus > Lepisosteus oculatus. Next base: position 37,769,750 of record NC_090696.1, on the reverse strand, counting down.
TTGGTTGTTATTATGGTTATTAATAATACGATCTATAGTTGAAATCTGAGCCTAAATAAAAAGAAAAAGCAAGTGATTAGGTTTATGAGCAATCTAATTACTTATTCGTTTAAAACGCTATATAAAATAAAGTTTATTATTAATTTGCTGGACAGAGCGGTGAATATTATTATACATAAGACAAAGATAACGATCCTGATCAGTTTAGAAATCTGTGTACGCTGTAAGGTTTTTACGTCTTAAACTTTTAAAATACACGTTTTGAATAGAAAGAAATCCTCTTCCTGGTAGTGTGTATAGCACACCAGCACGTCTTTTTTCTTCAATCAGAGGGGTGTCAGATAGTGTCAGCCAATCACCATTCTGCAATGGGTAGCAACGGGTGACTGTTCTCAGGCGGAAGATGTAAACAGCTTAATGTTCGTGTTAAATAATTTTTTTTTTAATTCAATTAAACGGGCACAGTTAAGACATTAAATATACATATACATACTGTAAACAGTACAGTTTGCATACGGTAATATGTTTATGTTACGCGATTAAAAAATAAATAAATAAAAATGAAAATGAAAAGTCCAGCACCAGCTGGATTCGAACACACAACCTGCCAGTTGGTAGTCACGCACCTAGACCAGTAGGCTACAAGACAGCTCGCATGATCAGGCAGGCACAGATATAATCATACCGTTATTAAATTATTTAGATGCGCGATTCCATATTATATTCCCTTTTAATCAAATTCTAAAAGTATGCTTGTTGACTCCAGTATCATGTTAGTTAAAGACTTCGAAGCTTACAATGTTTAGGGAGAAATGGAATACTGGTGTGTATTTTTTTCTTTAAAGTACCAAGACCAGCCATATACTGTATGTTTACGTTCCAAAATTAATATCGTTTATGGCCTTCACACGCGTTACAGTATGCTCCTATTCTTTTTATGCTCAGCTACTAAGATTTCCCTTCAGTGGTAAAATTCAATATCTACAACGGGCACAGTAAAGACGTTTACAGTAAGTCTTTCTATGACAGACCAACGGACCACGAGTGCCCCTGTCGGTCAACCAATCACGTACCGCGGTATCGCGTGTCATCATACCTGCGGTATCTGTACTGCGATGTCTGTACCGCGCACTTTGAATGGCTGCATCTGGTATCGCACCAGGAAGCTCGAAAGGGAAAACCAATACTGAGCAACGAGGTAGGGAAGGACAGGTGTTTAAGTAGGATGAGACAGGGGTGTGGTGGTGAATGGGAAAACTGATAGGTGAACTGATGGATAGGGGCTATGCCTACTTCTGCCTCCTCCATTGCCGGGAGGCAGGGATCATAACAATTTTATAATTTATAAAGACGTTGCTTATCTTCCTAACCTTCCTTTCCGGAAGCTTTTACAGCTTTTTTGTTTAAGCCTGCTGGTATTTCACGATTATCACATTGAGATCTGAAAAATATTCAGTTGCTGTGTTAGCTTTCTTGTTTGTGAACTGAAGGACAAGTATTTGATGTACATCAGTTTTAGTCGTTTTCAGAAATTTGTGACTTCCTAGTGTGTAGTCTTCTTGATCAGACACTGAGGGATTGGATGGGGAGACCCAAGATAGTCAGGTGGCTGAGGTGGGGAGTCACAAGGCAGCTTTGGCCCTCAACACTAATGAAAATGACATTGGACAGGCTCACAGCCCCCAGGGAGACAACAATCAAATTGAACCTGACTCCTCGGATGTACAGAATTACACCAACTGGCCAGAGTGCAAGGATGACAGAGCTTGTGTAGTGTCTGATGACAGTGACTGGTGAGCTCTGCCAAAGGGAGGAGGCTCAGAAGAAAGCAGTGTCTAACCTCAGCCCTTACTTCAACACTCTCAGCAGAAGTGCCAGGCTTCCAAAAGACTGATTAATGAGCCCCAAGCCACACCATTATCTAGATTAATGGATGAACAGCTTGTGATCAAGGGAAGGGAAATGTTTGAATGATATAAAAGAAAGAAAAGAGCAAAGGTATTGAAAGAGAGAGTTACAGGTAATGACGATGCCATCATTTTGTAAAACAGGGGAGGGTGTAACCAGGTGATGAGATGTGGGGCACGGGAGTCAGGAATAGCACCTTGCGCAGGCTGGTAGTTAGACCCTCACTACCTGCCTGCTGTACACCTGACTTGTACATATACCTGGAAACCCTCCCATGATTTTTTCTATTTTTTTAGTTTGGCCCATAAACCCGAAGTAATAAGCCTTTTTTGAAAAGAAGGTCTGTAGTTTTATGATTACCAATGTCACTGTTTCGGTTTAAGATTTACACGTTTATATTTGTTTTAGGGTATAAATAATGTGTTTGGGGGCTGCAGGTTGTCGGAGATGAATACGGAACTTAGCTATAGTGTTAAGTTGCTAGGTGAAAAGTGTCTGTGTGTTGTAAGTTAAGTGTATTGTAATAGTAATATTGTAAATGATTATGTTTTGTCGTGTTTAAATGTGTTATGTTATTGTAAACGTTTAAACAGGGAAAAACAACATGTACTGTTCGAGGGTAGTACTGAGACCCTCTTTACCAGCTTGCTGTATGCCTGACTTGTACATATCTCTGGAAACCCTCCCAATTTTTCTCATTTTTCCCCTTCTAATTTTTGAGAAAATAAACTTTAAAAAAAGGAATCCTGTGTGAGTTCCTTCTTCTCATGCCGGTGATTGCAAATGATCAACGGTGAAGCTGCCAGAACTAGAAGGGACTTGTTAGATGTCACCACAACCAGGCAGAAATGGGACTGTGATGTACAGATGCAGCCATTCCAAATGTGAGGGCGATACCACATTATTTTCCGGTGCGCTTTACGCAGTCTACTGCGAGTTACCGTAAATTCTCCTATAATACCGCAATTAAAATAATAGTATCCGGAATTTCCGCAAGGTGGAGCTAATAAAGCTCAACCTCTCATGTTTGAGCTGTCACCATCAAAGTTTTTAACGAAGATATTACTAATAGTATTAATAATGAATGACCTTGGACAAGCTGTAAACTCAAAGTATTGTCCTGGTCCACATCCTTTTTTTCATTGACCGTCTTTGTAAAAGTAACACCACAGCATTTCGCAATCACGCATTTGTTTCCAATCATGCAAAGTACAGTAATTTTTGAGAATCGATTCACCATGCCTTTCACATGCTCATAAAAGAGATTGATTTAGGAACATAAACATATTACCATATGCAAACTGTACTGTATACAGTATGTATATGTATATTTAATATCTTAACTGTGCCCGTTTAAGTATTGAATATTCATATGGAATTTTACTACTGAAGGGAAATCTTAGTACCTGAGCATAAAAAGAATAGGAGCATACTGTAACGTGTGTGAAGGCCATAAACAATATTAATTTTGGAACTTAAACATACAGTATATGGCTGGTCTCGGTACTTTAAAGAAAACATACACACCAGTATTCCATTTCTCCCTAAACATTTTAAGCATCGAAGTCTTTAACTAACGTGATACTGGAGTCAACAAGCATACTTTTAGAATTTGATTAAAAGGGAATATAATATGAAATCGTGTATCTAAAGAATTTAATAACTATATAATTATATTCATGTACCGCAACACAAGAATAGTACACGCTGTACATTATCTGTTGATAATGTTTCTCTAGTGCTTTTTCAGCACTCTGCATGTGACCTTGCCAGTAGTGCAGTGGGTTAGGTTCCTGACTCTCACATCACATGGTCTGTGATTGAATCCCGCTGGAGCCATGAATTTCCTTTAACAAACATTTCTTTGAAAAAATGAAATGCTTCCCTGAGTCAGAGATTAAATAAAACCTCACTCGCACCAAACAAATTTAAATTTCTAAATATCACAACATGATCGAATTTAAGTCATTTTAATAACAATGAATAGTCACCTAAGTGTTACAATATAAACATTTATATTGATTTAAATCGCGTTTGATTTAAATTGCAAATGCGGGTTTAAATATGTGTTTTTTGATTCACAATCAGATAAATGCAACATAAATTGATATCTTTGTCTTCTAAGTATCTTAATAAACTTTCAGCATAGCTTTCTCCCCGTTTAGATTTATTTTTCTTGGGATCTTGGGATCAAAGGTGGAAAGATTAGATTGTAATCGTTTTTTTATACACATTTTAGAAAAGTGTAATCTATACTAAAAAGCTGTACACCACCTGCTATTAAGATACATATTGTAATACTTTCGGGTTCGGATAGGACAGAAACAAGAACTCAGACTTGACAAGTTAAAGCAAGTTAAAGCCTTGATTTTGTATATCACCTTTAAAAGTGGGATCTCAAAGCAAAATAAATACCCAACACTGATTGAACCCATCTGTCATGCTAATAAAGCACCTTGAATTGAATTGAATTGAGGAAGAGAGGGGGGGGAGGGTGAGCAAGAGAGCCAAGACAGACAGGCAAATAAGATACACTCCACAGACATTTACATCAGCGACATATCATAAAACATTTGCACATATAGTTAAGTTATTACTTGGTTTTCAAAGTGCAATGAAATACAATATTGTTGTTGTAGCTGTTATTGCTGTTTTTATCCTGTAAAGCGTTTTGAGAAGCCACCTTTAAAGGCAATATATAAAAGTAGGCTGGGCAAACGATTTTTAATTTTTTTAAAAAAGAAATAAAAAATGAGATATAATGATGTGTTCCGGCTTAACTTAGACATTGCACAACTTTAAAACCTATAAAAACAGGTTTCGAGTTAAAAAACACTTTTTATGCACAGTGATTTTTCTTCCTCGTGATCAGCTCAGAATCTTTGTGTACTCTGTAAGGTTTTTACTTCTTAATTAAACGTTTCAAAGAGAAAAAATCTCATTCTTTTCTCTTCCTGTTGTGTGAAACTGATCAGCAGGTCTTTTTTTCCCAATCAGAGGCTCTGAAAATAGCGTACCGCCCACTGCGCTCCATCAGAGAGGGACGCGGCACCAAGAGAGGGAGGAGGAGCGGAGGTCAGCAGTACAGAACGAACGTTCTGCTGCCTGGAGCGCTTAAGGCAGCAATCGCATCTGCATTTATAACTTAGTTTTTAAAATTAATCAAGCAATATGAAGCATCTCTTTTTACTTTTAAGTCCCTTAATTATCATTAAGCACAGCTTTCTCACCACTTAGACTACTTTTTGATACCATCCTTAGACAAAGCAGAAACATGTTGTTCTGTCTAATGACATAACAAGTGGAAAGTTTACAGATTTTAATCGTCTTTAATTTTGTTAGGTGTAAGAGGATCCGGGGAAGGGTCATCTCTAACTGGTATTTCAGGAACGAAACACTGAAAATACTAAATATGGACCTTAGCAAGATGGCGGCCAAAAGGAATCAGCTGACCAGGAAATGGAAAGGGTCTACCCTGAGAAACAATGAGACACAGCTGAGCCGCATCAGGAGCCGAAGTATAAGTGCCCCGGAGGCAGTGAACAGCGCGGAAGCCGGTAAGGTGAATGTGGTTTGGAGGAAAAAAAAGGAAAGAGGTGCATGTTAAGGATCGGGTTAAGGAATACGGACTACTGAAAGGAGAAAGGGTTTATGGTTTTGGATTACGGACACTTGTTAAGGATATATCGCGGATTGGCTTTATTAAAGACTTTTGGAAATCGGATCAGATCAGGACTAAGGGAACGGATTGCGTACTGTATTCGGAAAACAGTTGGAGAAAGAAACGGCACGGATCTCAGGAAAGAAAAGTGTGGTGTGAGTACTACTGTAATTTACATAAACTCTCCCCTGGAGACACCACATAGGTTATACATTTTAGAAACGTTTCATCCATACAAACGCCACAAAACTGTTTCAATTGTATTTCTGAATGGTATGTTACACTAAGGTCACCGTTTTAAATACATCTAATTAAGAAAGTTAGGTGTTAGCATAAACTATTAGCAATCAATAATATTAAATTTAGCACTGTAATAAGTTGTTGCACTTTCCCCCGCATCTTGTAAAAATATATTTTCATTGTTCAAATATACATTAAATCTGACTATCATATAATAAGCTAAATACAAAACTAAAGAAAAAATAGTTGTTAGTATGCTCTTTGTTTTGTTTCTTTTTCATAAATACAACAGTAGTACCTGATGTCTCAGTGGCTTTCAAAATTAAATTATGCATGCAAACCTGTGAACTAGAAAGATAACTAAGATTCATCCATTTATAATGGTGGCAAAGTGGTTAGCATTGCTATTTTGCAGCACTGGGGTCCTAGGTTCAATTCCTGCCATCCTGTGTGTGTGGGGTTTGCATGTTCTCTCTGGGTTACATGGGTTTTCTCCATGTGTGATTCGACTACCTCTTGCACTCCAAAACATACTGGTAAGTTAATTGGTTTATGGGAAAACTGGCCCTGGTGTGTGTGTTTGTGTCTGTCTGTCCTGTGATGGACTGGAGCTATGTCCAGGGTGTATTCTGCCTTGTGTCCGTTGCTTACTGGGATAAGCTCCAAATCCTCTGTTCTGGATAAAGAGATTAGAAATGGATGGAACTATACACAGTGTTAGAAACCCACTATGAAATGGCAGCATCTCACTGAGAATAAAATATTTTATAGTGCTGGCCTTTCCACCTCTCTTGCAGATCAGTATCCATACCTAGTTATTTAAACAAATTGCCTCTAATTATAAACATCTTAATATGCTGGCTCTGTGGATCCGCATCAGCTATGTTTGCCCATTCCTTCAATTCATGTGCAGAAACTAAGAACTAGAGAAATCAAGAAAGGCTTTTTTTCTAGAATTAATAAATGCACATCCTGTTCACTGGGGAAATTAAATCCACACTGAGCAATCTTCAATATGTTCAGAATATGACAGCAAGAATCCTATCAGGGATGCATTAAACCTGTTTTCAAGTCCTTGCACTGGCTACCTATCAGGTTTCAAGTCAACTTCAAATTCCTCATCCTCATTCATTACCTACAATATATGGCTTATTATCTGTCTACTCCCCCACATTTGTCCGTCTGACTCTGGTCTTCTAGCTGTCTAGCTCTGAAGAACTTCTACATTCTGTGGGTGACAGGGTCTTCTCTAGCTGCACCCCAGAGCTCTCAATTTGTATTCCCAGTGATATCAGTCACGTACCCTGAGTGCATTTAAATCTAACCTCAGAACCTTTCTTTTCAGAAGACTTAGTGTCTGTATCTGCTTCATTTTCTGATTTTGGTAGCACCTCTAACTGCTTGTCTTTCTTATGTTTTTACTTTGTAATCTGTGGTCCTTTTATCTTGTTTTTACATCTACTGTATTGCTTTGAGATGTCACTTTTAAAGGTGATATATAAAATAAAGTTTTTTATTAGTGTTATAGAGAAACATGATCAGATTTTCCCTGGTTCAGAAAAAAAGATCTAAAGTATACTAGCTTGTCACTCTTCTCATCCCCTTTGCTAAATGACTTTCATACTAATCTGATCAATCTAACTGCCAGTTTTCTGTGCTTTCTCTATCCTGCTAGATTTGCAATTATTCTGAAAATTTTCATCTTGAAATAACTCATTTCTAAATACCTTTATCACTGTTAACATCTTGCAGCAACTCTGCAACAAAATATACACTTAGCTCAACCTGACAGTTTATCCTGCTACCAACATTAAATAAAACAAATCTTAAGATTTCTATATTTATGTCTTTATTTAATGGTTTCATTAGTGACAAAGGCTAAACTTTCTTGGAAAATGTGTTTATGTGTTGTGGAAAAAACTGACTTGCTTTAACAAAATATGTTTACAAATTCTTTCACCTGGCAGTTTACCTGAATGCCCGACTATCTGAGAAGCCCTCTGTAGTGTGCTCTCTGAAGGCACCAGTTCTGTAGGGTTTGGGCATTTACTGGGACAATTATTAATTGTAGCAGTAAATCACAAAATTGATTCTTTTGATGGCTTTAGAATCCAACCATGCGATATAACTCAAACAACTCGCACACACAGGTACTAATACATGAGGAAACCTTTATTAATACATAGAATATGCATGTAAACCTAACAGATCTAATCAAGAGGGTTATCAGAATACAAAAGATATATATTCAGTCAGTTACGAAGAGTTACATATATCAAGAGGACATGCATTCAGTATATCATTCATTTAGACTGATAAAGTACATAACTCTTAGGAATTAAATTGATATCAACTGGTTGGGATAACAATTGAATTATCGAGCAGTAATGCAGTGAAGTTGAATACTCATCCAATCTCTGGGGATTCAGATCTCCTGTGGGCACAAAGAAACAGTTGCAGGCTATTGCTGTTCAATCCGCGCTCTCTGGCTCGGTGCCAGGCTGTGATGTGCGGCTTGCGACGGTGTGCTGCTGATCTCTGCGCTGCTGTCACTAGTTAGTGTTGGCTTTAACTAGCAAAGTTGTGCTCAGGAGAAAAGATGACTGTGGGTCCCAGCAGGTCAGGAAGAGGACCAGTTCGTTCCTGATGAAGCGCTAGTTCTGAATAGTGATTCAGCTATCCACAGTTCCGACCTGTTCACGAGGCTTGCTGCTGATGCTAACCTCGGGTGGATCATCTGGTTACTCTCTGGCAACCTCCGCTCTCGACTCTTAGAACAAAGGAAAGTTCTGGCACTCAGACACACTGGCCATTCTGTGGTTGTCCAGGCTGAGTCTCAGGATGGTCAGGAGGTGGGCTGCGAGAATGTCCTGCCCTTGGAAGCCTTCTGCTCCTGGGCCGTCCTGCCCTGGAATTCTCCTTTGAATTTCCTTTAGAATAGTCCACAGAATTCTCCTGTTTTGCCTGTTTTTACTTGGAGGAACTTCAGCTCATTGATTGGCTGAAAGTTCCATGGGCATCAGAGTCCCACGTGGGTTCCTCGGCCCTACCAGTCCCTGATTGGTTGATCAAGGTAAGATATGAGTCACTTACTCTTGACACTTAGGAATGCAGTCCATATGTCCATCTGGCACTCCCTAGACAGATAGGCGCCAATGGATGACCATTGATCATGTTAGCCAGGCTTAGCTAAGTGCATCCCCCTTTGGGAGTTTCGCTTATCAAAAGAAAACATATTTAAATCAGCCTGCATGAAAAGCATGAAGAGAGAGATGGGGCCTCATTTGGGAAAACACTGCAACACTTAATTTTGTCTTATTAACAAGCATTGCCGCTACACCTCCATGAAACCATAGTTGCTATTAATTCATTTAGGGCTCACTGACAGAATTGCTGTTTTTTATGCATGCTAATTTCTAATTCCTCACTCTGTTTCATGTTTATAGATAACACTTTATTGATCGCGAAGGGAAATTGATGTACATGTTCATGTGCATGATGAACATGTTTGCAAGTTCTTTTGTAACATACACCTTTAAGTGATTTTTTTGTATATCTAAGCAAGTGTTCCTGCATCCCTCTTCCGCACTATAGGCATGGCTTTTTTTCTGTTTGCTCCATTTCTTAAACTTTTTTCTCATGTGCATTTTTGTATTTTTTTACACCTCTAGCACTTTAACGTCCTGAATTTTCATTTGCCTTAATTTGTAGAATGAATTTGAGTTTTAGCCTTAAAAATCTTAAGTTTTCACTATCTTTTGTTTCTTGTCCTACAACTGTTATTCTTGATCACCGAATTATTGTACTTGACATGACTTCATTCAGCCTTTCCTGAACGTCTATGTCAGGCAGAGAGAGTGCTGTTTCTGATGTGATCTTTTGCAGCTAACATTTCACTGTTTTAAACGAACAAGAAATTAGATTGCTCATAAATCACTTATTCTATATAAACACAGCGTAATTGCCCTCCGAAAATCCTCTTTTTCTTGTTCGTTTTAGAGACCTTGATCGAAACTGATTTTAGATGTCAGAAAGGATTTATTTTCTCTGTATTTCCTACATTGCTTTGTCGAGATTTGAACTTTAAATTTAGGCTCAGATTTCAACTATAAATTGTACACTAATTAATAGCAGTAAATACTGATGTTTTGCTCCCTCTTACCACAAAAATATATATGTTTTGTAGCTGGGATGAACTTTATTTCGTACACGTAGCTACTGCGATTCGGACACGGAATGGTAAAAAATGGCGGCAAAACAGGCCCCCAGAGATGGGGGGGGGGGGGGGTCTTCTCGCCTCCATAGCTAAAATGACAAATAGGAGTGGCTTAAGCGACATACACAGTCGTGTAACTGACAATTTGAGGTAGCCTATCATGTAAATTTCACTTTGTTGCTGTGACTGATTTTTCGCCCTGTTTCGTTGGTTAAATGCAATGATCACAAGCACCACCATGGTAACTGGGATGTGTAGTTTTTAATTCCGTTTGAATTATAACTGTACGTACTGTCTTCATATTTGGCCAGGGCTTTAAAGAGAAGGCGCGCCAAAAAATGTCGGTGCCGTTGTCTCTGCTTTAAAGGTACCCCCGTGCTGGAAGAATTTGACCTCTGAACGTTTTCCCAGCGTAATAAAAGCGCTGATTCTTATGGAATGTGTTCCGCCGGGGATTCAAATTTTTTTTTATTATTTTTAATCGCATATCTAAGGAAATAGCAGTATAACCTTGTTCATGCACAAACAGCGGCATGTTACATTATTAATTTGGGTATCTCCTCTTGCCAGAAAGCTTTGCATTTTGAGTGCGGTTTTTGACTTTTTTTAAATTGCAACCCATTAATAAAGCTGATACTGTTTAGACTTTGAATGCAACAATGCAACGTAAATTGCAAAAATGCACTTGGAATCTGTCCAAGCCCTACTTTGTCAGGCATTTTCTTTTACTGCAACGGACATAAAAACTCCCTTGCTTTTAACAGAGCGTTTCATAATTTCTAACTACGAAAATTATTTAAACTGCGACACTTATCATTCAACCAGAGCTCGAAATATCACAAGGATCCCCAAGAGCACAGCAAAGACTGTATTAAAAGTATACTAGTGACAAACTAGTATACTTTAGATCTTTTTTTCTGAACCGGGGAAAATCTGATCATGTTTCTCTATAACAATAATAAAAAACATTCTTTTACATATTACCTTTATGTGATATCACCTTAAGGGCAGCACATACAAGGGTTAATTGCACAATGGACCGCGCAAAGACATTTTAAATAGTCTTCTTTAGGTGTGAGGGCAGGAGTGGATCGCAGAAGGCATAATTAGCAAATTAGGAAAACAAAGAACAGGACAGGTGAGACATTTATCCAGAGAGCGAGTGATCAGAAAAAGGAACAGCTGTTATGCCCAGGTTTTACGCTCTCTCTCTGCTGAATGAATAAAAGCATTTTATTAAAAACGCGTTTGTGTTTGTCTGGGTATTTACTTTGTAATCTGTGGTTTATATCAACTGTATTGCTTTGAGATGCCACTTTAAAAGGTGATATGTAAAATAAAGTTTTTCATTATTGCTATAGAGAAACATGATCAGATTTTCCCTGGTTCAATTAAAATCTGTAATCTTTCCACTTGTATGTCATCGGAAAATACAAGAAGTTTCTGCTTTGTGTAAGGATGGTATCAAAAAGTAATCTAAGTGGTGAGAAAGCTGTGCTTCTCAAAGCGCTTTACAGGATAAAAGAACAATAGTGTTAGGCTGGGCAAACGATTTTTTTATAGAAATACAAAATGAGATATAATGATGTGTTCTGGCTTAGACGGGTACAACCTCCCTCTCTGCGGGAGTGCTGGCTGTGACGAATTAAACCGGTTTCACAGGTATTTTCAAAGTAGAAGGGGGCGAGATTTCCAGCAAAAGACACTTCCCCCCTCCAAAACCAAGGAGGTACAGTACTTACTAGTTAAGAAAGCTAGGCTCCTTAATGAAATCGCTTTAACATGCTAATGCGTTGGTGTAACAGTCCGGGCGTGGCAAGCTTCTTATGTCAACTCAACTCGATTGGAAGACAATGAACATATTCTAGCCCTAAATGAATTAATAGCAAACATGGTTTACATAAAAGACATTGTTCCAAGAAAGTTTATAATAATACGATCTCTAGTTGAAATCTGAGCCTAAATAAAAAGAAAAAGCATTTTCAGAGAGCAATTACACTGTGTTTATGTAGAAAAAGTGATTAGGTTTATGAGCAATTTAATTACTTATTCGTTTAAAACGCTATATAAAATAAAGTTTATTATTAATTTGCTGGACAGAGCGGTGAACATTATTATGGATAAGACAAAGATAACGATCCTGATCAGTTTAGAAATCTGTGTATGCTGTAAGGTTTTTACTTCTTAAACTTTTAAAATACACTTTTCGAATAGAAAGAAATCATCTTCCTGGTACAGTATGTATAGCAAACCAGCACGTCTTTTTCTCCAATCAGAGGGGTTTGATGCTCGGTTAAAAGCAAAGGAGATTGTCTGTTATAGTGGACATAAAAACAAGAGTTCGCTGGCATTATATCCTAGAAGACACAGACCGGCGCCAGACCGGGAAAACAACTAAATGTTCGTGTTAAATAATTTTTTTTAATTATAATTCATTCTATACAGCAATCGCATATTTGGGTACTGTTTCATAAAACTTTCATGCTTAAAATGTTTAGGGAGAAATGGAAGACTGGTGTGTATTTTTTCTTTAAACTACCAAGACCAGCCATACACAGTACAGTTTACGTACATACAGTAATGTTTATGTTCCTAAATTAATATTGTTTATGACCTTCAGATGCATTATGCTCCTCTTCTTTTTATGCTCAGCTACTAAAATTTCCCTTTAGTGGTAAAATTCTATATAAATATTCAAAACTAAGCGGATTAAAATGTGCACAGTAAAGACATTAAATGATTAAATCTTTTCACTACCAACCAATGCACCATGAGTGCCCCTGTCGGTCATTTTGGCCAGCCAGTCACTTACTGCGGTGCCCTCCGGTGCCCTGGGTAGTTTACCGTACCGCGGGTTTGTACTGCACATTTTGAATGGCTGCATCTGTAGACGCCATCAGGATGTTGAGCAGTGTGTTATGGGAGTTGTAATTCATAAGCCAACGCTACGTCCTTGAGCAACCATAGCCAGTTCTAAAACCCAGCTCCCCTTAAGAGAGGGTTAAATTAGCAAATATGAATTATACCAATGAAAGCTTTTAGTGCTAATCACTTATTATTATGCAACCTGGTCTGCATCTGTTTCCTTGTAATACCTGCACATGCATAACATGAAAAGAGAGAAACTGCCTCAAATTAATGATATGATCTAAACTGTTGTAAGCTAACACATGTTTTTTGTAACACATTATTTGATCAATTCTAAATGTATGTTCCTAATTATTTGTTACTTAAAATCCCACCCTGATTTTTGATTTTACTTCTCTACTTGGAAATCAAACAGAACCATATGAGAAAATACTGTTTGTTACCAATGACTGTTGAAGGAATGGTTTGAAGTAATATGCTGTACACTATTTTTTTTCTTACATATACTGTGAAAAACTGTGCCATTTTAGTTGACATCAGGTTACAGAATCATCATTTTCCCATGAATTGTAAATATGCCATTCTTTACAGTACTAATGAGAGTAGCTGCTTTGCACTATTATGTTACTAGTAGTGTACACATCCAAAGACAAAAGTGATTCATCATTATTACTTTTTTATATTTAATTGTCAATCAATAATAACACAAAATATTTTAATTTTACAACTCAATTTTTAGTGTGCAATCACATTATTGATTCTCCCTCAATGAGGTATATAGAGACCTCCAGTGCAAATAAATGATAGGTCAATTAGCAACTTTAAAATATATCAAATTGCCTGTCATTTATAAATTTATATTTATATACAGTATTATTCTGAATAATGCCCTTCTCATTATTTATTCTGTTTTCATCAATATGCATGTACTTACAAAAATAATATTTTTAAAACTATAATTACATAGCCATTATGTTATGTACTGTATCACATGTAAGTTTTAATATATGACAAAGATTAACAAGGCTGCAAATTATTTTGTTAGATGCACATTTAATTGCATGCTCCCACAAAAAACCCTCAGATGCAAAATGCATCCTTTAATAATTAAAATCATAAAAGCTGAATGCTTTTATGAAAAGCGGAACATTTCTACATTAATATGTAGAAATAGAGCAACAGAAAAAATGAACATTTTAGGTGATATTAAATTAGAATATATTCAATTGCATATTCTTTTGCAAATGATTGTGTGTTGTGTTCTAGAATACATCTCTAAAATTTTTAGCCTCTGTATGATCTGAGTTAATTTAGTGTATTTTAGATACTAAGGGAGATAATAAATATTTTGTAAAATGTAAAATGTTTAATTACAGTCTTACATTATAAATTGATAATGATGAGTAAGCATGGATACTGTAGATGTTGAACCATATATTATAGCTACTGCACTATACTTTAAGAAGCCAAATTCTAAGGGGGCAAATGTAAACTGGTGCAATAATCCATTGATTTAATTTCTAACGCAAATAGTTCAAATGTACAATTTGCAGAGACAAATCTGCAAACCAGAAATAGCTCTAGGTGTGAAATAATAAACCAGGACAGTTATACTTAAGCTTTACAATACACTACTTGCTTAGAATGCTTTATTCTGCTTTGATTATCTTTTTGATTATAAAAAAATATTATACCCTAGAAAGAATTCAATAAAGAGCAACACAATATTTTAAGGGATAAGGGATAGTTATATATGAACAAGTTAATATGTCTAGAGCAAAGGAGATTGAGGGGAGATATCATAAGATTTTAATAATAATAAGATCACATGGCTCATAGCAAAAGTCAAATCAGTATTCACACGCATCAATAAAACAAAGATAGAGGGACAACGGGAAAATAAAAGAAAATTAATATAGGGAGGAACATGAAGTTCAACAAACAGCAGTATTTTAGGAACAGTGGCAGTGTCAAGTGAGGCCAATGCTCTGGGAACTTTTAATTCTATTAATTTAGCTGGTTGAAATCTTAGATTCAGCTACTAAACTATGAAATAAGTAATAAACTATATTAGTGTTTCCTTTCCTCTCTTTTCAGCATTGAATAAACCTTTACAGATGCAGCCATTCAAAGTGCACGGTACAGACACGTACCGGAGGTAATTGGCTACGGCGTCGTGCATTGTGACGCGCGATGACGCACAATACCGCGGTGCGTGATTGGTTGACCGACAGGGGCACTCGTGGTCCGTTGGTCTGTCGTAGAAAGACTTACTGTAAACGTCTTTACTGTGCCCGTTTAAATATTGAATTTTACCACTGAAGGGAAATCTTAGTAGCTGAGCATAAAAAGAATAGGAGCATACTGTAACGCGTGTGAAGGCCATAAACGATATTAATTTTGGAACATAAACATACAGTATATAGCTGGTCTTGGTACTTTAAAGAAAAAAATACACACCAGTATTCCATTTCTCCCTAAACATTGTAAGCTTCGAAGTCTTTAACTAACGTGATACCGGAGTCAACAAGCATACTTTTAGAATTTGATTAAAAGGTAATATAATATGGAATCGCGTATCTCAAGAATTTAATAACGGTATGATTATGTCCGTGTGCTGCGACAGGGCTGTGTAGAGCTGTTTCGCCTGCCTGTTCATGCGAGCTGTCTTGTAGCCTACTGGTCTAGGTGTGTGACTACCAACTGGCAGGTTGTGTGTTTGAATCCAGCTGGTGCTGGACTTTTATTTTAACAAACATTTCTTCAAAAAAATAGGTAAGCGATATTATAGACAATCAATTGACTTTTATATTTCAAAATATCGCAACATGATCGATATTTGCGATATTTTGAACATATCTTCCCTTCTGACAGCGGTTCCTGCTTCTATTGTGTGTGTGTGTGCAACAGAGTAAACTTTTATAGAGAAATGGAGGCTGGACAGTATGCGTTACAATATAAACATTTATATTGATTTAAATCGTGTTCTGATTTAAATCGCAAACACGTGTTTAATTATGTGTTTTTTAATCATAATCAGGCTAATGCATTTCTACATTTTCTGTATGAACCAGCTTAGAGGTTCATAAAAGAAAGACAGCTTGTGTATACAGTGCCTTGCGAAAGTATTCGGCCCCCTTGAACTTTTCAACCTTTTGCCACATTTCAGGCTTCAAACATAAAGATATAAATTTTTTATTTTATGTGAAGAATCACCAACAAGTGGGACACAATTGTGAAGTGGAACGAAATCTATTGGATTTTTGAAACTTTTTTAACTAATAAAAAAATGAAAAGTGGGGCGTGCAAAATTATTCGGCCCCTTTACTTTCAGTGCAGCAAACTCACTCCAGAAGTTCAGCGAGGATCTCTGAATGATCCAATGTTGTCCTAAATGACTGATGGTGATAAATAGAATCCACCTGTGTGTAATCAAGTCTCTGTATAAATGCACCTGCTCTGTGATAGTCTCAAGGTTCTGTTGAAAGCGCAGAGAGCATCATGAAGACCAAGGAACACACCAGGCAGGTCCGTAATACTGTTGTGGAGAAGTTTAAAGCCGGATTTGGATACAAAAAGATTTCCCAAGCTTCAAACATCCCAAGGAGCACTGTGCAAGCGATCATCTTGAAATGGAAGGAGTATCAGACCACTGCAAATCTACCAAGACCTGGCCGTCCCTCTAAACTTTCAGCTCAGACAAGGAGAAGACTGATCAGAGATGCAGCCAAGAGGCCCATGATCACTCTGGATGAACTGCAGAGAACTACAGCTGAGGTGGGAGAGTCTGTCCATAGGACAACAATCAGTCTTACACTGCACAAATCTGGCCTTTATGGAAGAGTGGCAAGAAGAAAGCCATTTCTCAAAGATATCCATAAAAAGTCTCGTCTAAAGTTTGCCACAAGCCACCTGGGAGACACCCCAAACATGTGGAAGAAGGTGCTCTGGTCAGATGAAACCAAAATCGAACTTTTTGGCCACAATGCAAAACGATATGTTTGGCGTAAAAGCAACACAGCTCATCACCCTCAACACACCATCCCCACTGTCAAACATGGTGGTGGCAGCATCATGGTTTGGGCCTGCTTTTCTTCAGCAGGGACAGGGAAGATGGTTAAAATTGAGGGGAAGATGGATGCAGCCAAATACAGGACCATTCTGGATGAAAACCTGTTGGAGTCTGCAAAAGACCTGAAACTGGGACGGAGATTTATCTTCCAACAAGACAATGATCCCAAACATACAGCAAAATCTACAAAGGAATGGTTCACAAATAAACGTATCCAGGTGTTTGAATGGCCAAGTCAAAGTCCAGACCTGAATCCAATCGAGAATCTGTGGAAAGAGCTGAAAACTGCTGTTCACAAACGCTCTCCATCCAACCTCATTGAGCTCGAGCTGTTTTGCAAGGAAGAATGGGCAAGAACTTCAGTCTCTCGATGTGCAAAACTGATAGAGACATACCCCAAGCGACTTGCAGCTGTAATCGCAGCAAAAGGTGGCTCTACAAAGTATTAACGCAAGGGGGCCGAATAATTTTGCACGCCCCACTTTTCATTTTTTTATTAGTTAAAAAAGTTTCAAAAATCCAATAGATT
This sequence comes from Lepisosteus oculatus, assembly GCF_040954835.1. NCBI lineage: Eukaryota > Metazoa > Chordata > Actinopteri > Semionotiformes > Lepisosteidae > Lepisosteus > Lepisosteus oculatus. Next base: position 37,752,256 of record NC_090696.1, on the reverse strand, counting down.
TCGTTCCACTTCACAATTGTGTCCCACTTGTTGGTGATTCTTCACATAAAATAAAAAATTTATATCTTTATGTTTGAAGCCTGAAATGTGGCAAAAGGTTGAAAAGTTCAAGGGGGCCGAATACTTTCGCAAGGCACTTTAAATTGAGTGTAAGGTAATTTATGCTTCTAAAGTCATGGTCAGCATTTATTATTGTACTGTGCTGTAAACGTTTTCTGTGCCTAGTCACATTATTTTATAGCGTTTTTATTGCGTTATTAAATCCGGTGGCGCTGTGTGTTAGTTTCCTGACTCCCATTATTTAAACTGCGACACTGATCATTCATCTCTAAATAAACTTTATTTTATATAGCGTTTTAAGCGAATAGGTAATTAGATTGCTCTTAAACCTAATCGCTTTTTCTACATAAACACAGTGTGATTGCTCTCTGAAAATGCTTTTCCTTTATTTTTAAAGTAGGCTCAGATTTCAACTATAGATCGTATTATTATAAACTTTCTTGGAAAAATGTATTTTATGTAAACCATGTTTGCTATTAATTCATTTAGGGTTAAAATACGTTCATTGTCTTCCAATCGAGTCGAGTTGACATTGGAAGCCTGCCACACCCGGGCATTAGCACGTCAAAGCCCATTGAGCCAGTATTGGCTTTAGTATTCCCCCCTTCTCCCCTCAATTCAATTCAATTCAAGGTGTTTTATTTGCATGACAGATGGGTACAAGCAGTGTTGGGTATGTATATTGTAACGCTTACGGCAGACAGGCCCTGTGTAAGAGCCGGCGCACCAGAGCAGCGCACCGAGGGAGCGTCTGCATTTATAACTTAGTTTTTAAAATTAGTCAAGCAATACGAAGCATCTCCTTTTACTTAGTGCCTGAGCATACTGCAACGTGTGTGAAGTCCATAAACGATATTAATTTTGGAACTTAAACATACAGTATATGGCTGGTCTCGGAACTTTAAAGAAAACATACACACCAGTATTCTATTTCTCCCTAAACATTTTAAGCATCGAAGTCTTTAACTAACGCGATACCGGAGTCAACAAGCATACTTTTAGAATTTGATTAAAAGGGAATATAATATGGAATCGCGTATCTCAAGAAATTAATAACGATATAATTATATTCATGTTGCAAAAGAACTGCAACGGACATAAAAACTCCCTTGCTTTTAACAGAGCGTTCCATAATTTCTAACTACGAAACTTTCTAACTGCCAGGTGAAAGAATTTGTAAACATATTTTGTTAAAGCAAGTCAGTTTTTTCCACAACACGTAAACACATTTTCCAAGAAAGTTTAGTCTTTGTCACTAATGAAACCACTAAATAAAGACATAAATATAGAAATCTTAAGATTTGTTTTATTTAATGTTGGTAGCAGGATGAACTGTCAGAGTGTATATTTTGTTGCAGAGTTGCTGCAAGATGTTAACAGTGAAAAGGGTATTTAGAAATGAGTTATTTCAAGATGAAAATTTTCAGAATAATTGCAAATCTAGCAGGATAGAGAAAGCACAGAAAACTGGCAGTTAGATTGATCAGATTAGTATGAAAAGTCATTTAGCAAAGGGAATGAGAAGAGTGACAAACTAGTATACTTTAGATCTTTTTTTCTGAACCAGGGAAAATCTGATCATGTTTCCCTATAACAATAATAAAAAAACTTTATTTGATATATCACCATTAAAGGTGGCATCTCAAAGCAATACAGTAGATGTAAAAACAGATAAAACGACCACAGATTACAAAGTAAATGCATATAAGAAAGACAAGCAGTTAGAGGTGCTACCAAAATTAGAAAATGAAGCAGATACAGACACTAAGTCTTCTGAAAAGAAAGGTTCTGAGGTTAGATTTAAACTGGCCCTGGTGTGTGTGTGTTTGTGTCTGTCTGTCCTGTGATGGACTGGCGCTATGTCCAGGGTGTATTCTGCCTTGTGTCCGTCGCTTACTGGGATAGGCTCCAAATCCTCTGTACTGGATAAAGTCAACTCCTAGGTACTGTAACTGTCGTGTGGATAGTTTCACAAGAATCAGACAAAGGTTTAAGCATCGCTTGTTCTAGATAAAACTGCAAAAAAAAAAAACAACAACCCATAATGTACTTCTTTGGGGTTCTGTTTGCCCAAATCATATATTCACAACGTGAAATCTAGAAAATAATATTACGTAACCAAAATCCGCAATATGGATAGATGATGTACTCGTAACATTTTTTCAAGACGAACTACAACATTTAAAAAATGACTTGTATGTACTTGATATCTCTAATCAATCCACGGGTCCCAGCACAAAACGAAACTAAAACGCATACTGTTTCGCGCTTCTTATTAGTTGCTCAAAAGTAATTTGACCGTATGAAATGCATAATATAAACCTAGAAACATATACGTGAGCAGTACTTAAGCACTGTAGTATCGGTGTTAAGACATACCTCTCAAATACTGTAAATCAAGTTAAAAATATCTCAAGACCGATTCTGGTCATAATGAAACCATGTTTCGTGTATGTTTTCTTTAAAGTAGCGAGACCAGCCATATACTGTATGTTTAAGTTCCAAAATTAATATCGTTTATGGCCTTCACACGCGTTGCAGTATGCTCCTATTCTTTTTATGCTCAGCTACTAAGATTTCCCTTCAGTGGTAAAATTAGATATGAATATTCAATACTTAAACGGGCACAGTTAAGACATTAAATATACATATACATACTGTATACAGTACAGTTTGCATACGGTAATATGTTTATGTTACGCGATTAAAAAATAAATAAATAAAAATGAAAAGTCCAGCACCAGCTGGATTCGAACACACAACCTGCCAGTTGGTAGTCACTCACCTAGACCAGTAGGCTACAAGACAGCTCACATGCACAGGCAGGCGAAACAGCCCTACACAGCCCTGTCACAGCACACGAATTCTTTAGATACGCGATTCCATATTATATTAGCAGAAAAGCTTAAAACTACCACTTTTTCACATGCTATTTCACATGCTAGTTAAATACTTCAATGCTTAAAATCGTTAGGGAGAAATGGAATACCGGTGTGTATTTTTCCTTTAAAGTGCCGATTCCTGGAATCTGACTGGCTGACACCCCTCTGTTCCATGAAAGTGGTTCCATGAAATCTGGTATACGGAAAAGAAAGCTTTGATAAATTCAAGTGTCTTTAAATACACTCTTTGCTGTGCTCTTGAGGATCCTTGTGATATTTTAAGCTCTAGTTGAATGATAGGTGTCGCATTTTAAATCATTTTCGTAGTTAGAAATTATGAAACGCCCTGTTAAAAGCAAGGAAGTTTTTATGCCCGTTGAAGTAAAACAAAATGCCTGACAAAGTATGGCTTGGACAGATTCCAAGTGCTTGTACAAATGTGCTAAAGAAATTATACTTTGAGTATACAGCTTGTCCAAAGTCATCCATTATTAATACTATTAGTAATATCTTCAGTAAAGGCTTTGATGCATAAATATTTCTGATAAAGGTAGGTTGTGTACTTTTGTCCAACTGAGCAATCTTGCTTTCATAAAATATACCAACATTTTAATGACTGATGATTAACATGCTGTAATACACAGTTCAAAATTAAAGGCTCAAATGCTGTAAATGAGAGGTTAAGCTCCCCCTGGCGGTTTTACAAGGCGACGCCGGATAGTTTCCGGCAGAGCGTCAAATGATACGTGACATCACGTGATACCGCGTGATCCCGCGACACGCCCACCGGGGTATGCCGCGAAATACCTCACCCATTTTGAATGGCTGCATCTGTACTTGTTCCTTTGCAGCTACTGTACCTTCTTGAACTATATTTTAAATGACTGCATCTTAATTGAAAACTGTTCTTATTTGTTACATTTAGTACTTTGACATGAGAAAATTACATACACCGAAGAATATAAAGGTGAAAGAAATTAATTGTTTTCAATGTTGTATATGAGAAATTAGAAGAAACAGGCGTTTCAGATTTTAGAAAATCCACAAAAACTATCAAGAAATGCCCTGAATGCTATGTGCAATTTTATCTTTCATACAATAAATGGCTGTAGTAGAAGACACAATATTTAATAATTTTATTTTTAGCATTTGTTAGTTTTATAGGTTGTATCTTTGTTTTTTAAAGTTACAAAACATGATTAGCAAGTGATGAACTACCTAGAGATGTTATGTGAGGCGTAAATAATGCAATAGCATTAAATTCATCAAAATTATTACGCCAGCAGGTTCTGCTGCATCCTTGCATAGATATCATTCCTTCTGACATATGATCATTAAAATGTGCAAAATATTGCTCTAATTAAAGCAATGAATTTGTTCACTAACATCTTATTACTTACTGAATCCTCTGTGTAAATTAGGATGTAAAAACTGTTCTGGATAAAATCACATTTTTATCCTATTAGAAAAAAATGTCCTGTTAAAGCTTAGATAAATGGATAAAATTATTGACTTATAATTAATATTATTTAGTTTACAATATCATGTAATTTTCATTTGTAGATTTTGAGATTTTTAATAGGTGAATTAGTATGCTGTTGCCATCACCATAATGCCTGACCAAAAATGTTCCTGACATATGCTAGTTTGTTTCAACCAAATCTTGAAGAAAATAAACTTTTTGAAACATTTAATTGAAGATTTAGTCTTCACAATTATTTGGCTATGATGTACAATCGCATTGTTTTTTTTTAATAGAACATTAAATTGAATTACATGTCATGTATCAATAGACCATTCAGCATATTTTCGAGTGGTTTCTAACAGCATAGTGTTCTAATAATTATATTTTCATAACTTTGTTAAAGGATCATACAGTCAGCTTCAATCAATTGACTTCAGAGTGAATTCAAGACACTCACATACCATAGTCTATGTAAAAATAAGCACTTCTATTTGTGACCGGAGCCCTTATATTGTTGCTGATCTTTAAGAAGGTCCCTTGATCGGGGTTATGAGTTTACCTTTTAAACTTACAAAACGTTACATTGCATTGCACACATAATATGTAATGCATGGCATTTTGAAAAACATGTTCCACCATTTATCAACTTTTAAAACAGTAATCACTTCACATTGGAGGTTTTCTTATGATAAAATTAACATTTTTGTTTTTTTAACCTTGCTCCCTTGCCAGTCCCTCTGTCTCTCATCTCAGTGGTGCTGGATGCAGACACTCGGACAATCACATAACAGTCAGTGTCTCCGAGTGTCAGAACTTTCTTTTGCTCTAAGAGTCGAGAACGGAGGTCGCCAGCGCGTAACCAAAGGATCCACCCGAGGTTAGCCCAGCGGCAAGCCTCGTGAACCCACCGCGAAAGCTCACCTGATCAACAAGTGAACTACGGTCGGGACTGTGGACAGCTGAATCTCAGGATTCAGGACTAGCACTACCTCGGGAATGAACTGGTCTTCTTCCCGTCTAAAGAGTGTGACCTGCTTGGACCCGCAGTCACTTTCCGTGTACAAACTCTCGCTAGTAAGCCAGAACTGACTAGCTGATCTTCAGAGAGCCCACTGCTAGAGCATCACAGCAGGAATCTCTCCCACTTCTCTCCAGCCGCAACAGCACCTCTTGGCACCAGGCCAGAGAATGCAGATTGGACACAGCAACAGCCTGCCACTGTTTCTTTGTGTCCGCAGGAGATCTGAATCCACACAGATTGGATGAGTATTCAACATTCTGCATTACAGCTCAAGAATTCAATTGTTACCTTAACCCCAGTTGATATCAATTTAATTCCTATGAGTCATGTACTTGCTTTTGAGTATCTAGTGTAGAAGTTGTAATCCAAGTTAATTTACGAAACGGTCTAAATGAATGGTATACTGAATGAATGCCCCCTTAGTTTGTAACTCTTCGTGATTGAATATATACAGTGCCTTGCAAAAGTATTCGGCCCCCTTGAACTTTTCAAACTTTTGCCACATTTCAGGCTTCAAACATAAAGATATAAATTTTTTATTTTATGTGAAGAATCACCAACAAGTGGGACACAATTGTGAAGTGGAACGAAATCTATTGGATTTTTGAAACTTTTTTAACTAATAAAAAAATGAAAAGTGGGGCGTGCAAAATTATTCGGCCCCTTTACTTTCAGTGCAGCAAACTCACTCCAGAAGTTCAGCGAGGATCTCTGAATGATCCAATGTTGTCCTAAATGACTGATGGTGATAAATAGAATCCACCTGTGTGTAATTAAGTCTCTGTATAAATGCACCTGCTCTGTGATAGTCTCAAGGTTCTGTTGAAAGCGCAGAGAGCATCATGAAGACCAAGGAACACACCAGGCAGGTCCGTAATACTGTTGTGGAGAAGTTTAAAGCCGGATTTGGATACAAAAAGATTTCCCAAGCTTCAAACATCCCAAGGAGCACTGTGCAAGCGATCATCTTGAAATGGAAGGAGTATCAGACCACTGCAAATCTACCAAGACCTGGCCGTCCCTCTAAACTTTCAGCTCAGACAAGGAGAAGACTGATCAGAGATGCAGCCAAGAGGCCCATGATCACTCTGGATGAACTGCAGAGAACTACAGCTGAGGTGGGAGAGTCTGTCCATAGGACAACAATCAGTCTTACACTGCACAAATCTGGCCTTTATGGAAGACTGGCAAGAAGAAAGCCATTTCTCAAAGATATCCATAAAAAGTCTCGTCTAAAGTTTGCCACAAGCCACCTGGGAGACACCCCAAACATGTGGAAGAAGGTGCTCTGGTCAGATGAAACCAAAATCGAACTTTTTGGCCACAATGCAAAACGATATGTTTGGCGTAAAAGCAACACAGCTCATCACCCTCAACACACCATCCCCACTGTCAAACATGGTGGTGGCAGCATCATGGTTTGGGCCTGCTTTTCTTCAGCAGGGACAGGGAAGATGGTTAAAATTGAGGGGAAGATGGATGCAGCCAAATACAGGACCATTCTGGATGAAAACCTGTTGGAGTCTGCAAAAGACCTGAAACTGGGACGGAGATTTATCTTCCAACAAGACAATGATCCCAAACATACAGCAAAATCTACAAAGGAATGGTTCACAAATAAACGTATCCAGGTGTTTGAATGGCCAAGTCAAAGTCCAGACCTGAATCCAATCGAGAATCTGTGGAAAGAGCTGAAAACTGCTGTTCACAAACGCTCTCCATCCAACCTCACTGAGCTCGAGCTGTTTTGCAAGCGACTTGCAGCTGTAATCGCAGCAAAAGGTGGCTCTACAAAGTATTAACGCAAGGAAGCCGAATAATTTTGCACGCCCCACTTTTCATTTTTTTATTAGTTAAAAAAGTTTCAAAAATCCAATAGATTTCGTTCCACTTCACAATTGTGTCCCACTTGTTGGTGATTCTTCACATAAAATAAAAAATTTATATCTTTATGTTTGAAGCCTGAAATGTGGCAAAAGGTTGAAAAGTTCAAGGGGGCCGAATACTTTCGCAAGGCACTATACCTTTTGTATTCTGCTAACCCTCACTACAAGATCTGGTATGTTTATGCACATTTTATGTATAAATAAATGTACTGTCGTGTATTAGTATCCGTGTGTGGCGTTACTGAGTATCCCGCTGGGTCGGTCTTCTAATAGACATCAAAGAATCATTTTGTGACTTACTGCTACAATTAATCATTGTCGCAGTAAATGCACAAAACCCCTACATTTATTGGTGCCTCATGAGAGGATGTCTACAAATATAATAACTATTTCCTTATTAACAATAAACCTTTTACATTGAGGTGGATAATGTTGAAAATCATGATTCATAACTACCCAGATATTTGGGTGTTGTAGCGTTGAGGCTTATTAATAAGAAAGAATTAAGTGTTCTGAGCCTTCCCAAATGAGGCCCCATTTCTCTGTTCATCTCTGTGGTGCAGCCACAGAGAAACTATTCATGCAAGCTGATTTAAGGTTCCTGATGAGGACAGCTCCCAAAGGGGGATGCACTTAGCTAAGCCTGGCTATCATGATCAATGGTCATCCATTGGCGCCTATCTGTCTAGGGATTGCCAGTTGGACATCTGGACTGCATTACCAAGTGTCAGGAGTAAGTGACTCATATCTCACCTTGATCAACCAATCAGGGACTGGTAGGGCTGAGTAACCCACGTGGGACTCTGATGCCCATGGAACTTTCAGCCAATCAGCGAGCTGAAGTTCCTCCAGGTAAAAACAGGCAACACAGAGAGCCTGTGAGATTCAACAGGATTCGGGAAGATTCAGAAAAGATTCTGGAGAGGATTCTGTGGACTGTTCTAAAGGGAATTCAAAGGAGAATTCCAGGGCAGGACGGCCCAGGAGCAGAAGGCTCCCAAGGGCAGGACATTCTCGCAGCGCGCCTCCTGACCATCCTGAGACTCAGCCCGGACAACCATGGAACGGCCAGTGTGTCCGAGTGCCAGAACTTTCCTTTGTTCTAAGAGTCTAGAGTGGAGGTTGCCAGAGAGTAACCAGCAGCAGGCCTCGTGAACAGGTCGGAACTGTGGAAAGCTGAATCACTATTCAGAACTAGCTCTTCATCAGGAACGAACCGGTCCTCTTCCTGACTTGCTGGAACCCACAATCATCTTTTCTCCTGTGCACAAACTTTGCTAGTTAAAGCCAACACTAACTAGCCGGTCAGTGAGCATCAGCAGCGCACCGTCGCAAGCTGCACAGCACAGCCTGGCACGGAGCCAGAGAGCGCGGATTGGACAGCAACAGCCTGCAACTGTTTCTTTGTGCCCACAGGAGATCTGAATCCCCAAAGATTGGATGAGTATTCAACTTCACTGCATTACAGCTCGAGAATTCAATTGTTATCCCAACCAGTTGATATCAATTTAATTCCTAAGAGTTATGTACTTGTTTTGAGTATCTGATGTAGAAGTTATAACCAAGTGCATTTACGAAACGGTCTTAATGAATGATATACTGAACGTATGTCCTCTTGATATGTGTAACTCTTTGTAACTGACTGAATATACCTTTTGTATTCTGATGACCCTCTCGATAAGATCTGTTAGGTTTATATGCATATTCTATGTATTAATAAATGTATCCTCGTGTATTAGTACCTGTGTGTGTGCGTTGTTTGAGTTATATCGCATGGTTGGATTCTAAAGCCATCAAAAGAATCAACTTTGTGATTTACTGCTACAATTAATAATTGTCTCAGTAAATGCCCAAACCCTACAGAACTGGTGCCTTCAGAGAGCCACTATGATTACATATTTGGCATCCCTGAGCCGGTTTTCTTACAGTGTTTTGACTTTCAGAACTCAAAATAAATTAAGAAACTATGACCAAGAGTAGATATGGTTTTATTTATTGGAACAAATCTTGTATTAAATGCTCCTTAAGATACATACTAGGTCAAATGTCTGTACTCCCTATCTTGGATTACGGTGATGTTGTTTATAGAATAACAGCCTCAAGAGCTGTTCTTAGAAATTTTAGGTCTTCTACTCTTTTCTCATAAGATTTATCACTTATGTCCCATTAAGCATCAATTCTTAATCCTAGTCCAAAGGGAATGCTACCTCTGCTGGTTTTTGTTCCGTCTGGGCCCTTAATCACAAGTGCTAATTGATGCATGTAATTGATCTACCTTTTTCTTTAAACATTTTATGTGCACTCAGTCCTTGTTTTCAAAAATACCCTATTTAAAATATATTATGTCCAACAACTTCCACATACTTTATAATGTTTATCCTCAACTTTCTAATTAGGCCTTTTTCTTTATCATTTCTGACTAAATAGCTACTGAAAGGTTATCATTTTATGTTGAACAGACTAGAATAATAATGTATCAAACACTCATATACATGCTTGTTTTTGTTCTTAAGCTTAAGTTCAAATGGTTGCATTTCAGTTAACACATTGTAGTGATGCAAGGGTTTTTATTTACTAAAACATTTAGGAATTGGAAAAGCAAATTGTGAGAGTTATTTGTTGACTATTAGGAAAAAATCAAACATAATAATTTGCAATCTCACACATATAGATTCTAAATATAAAATATACAATTTTTATATAATAACAACAAAATGCATAACAAACACCAAAGAATATATTTGTTAAATTATCTGATGTGATACGAAAGGTTGATCGTTTACTCACGGATTACAAGTATCACAGTTAATAACTTCTTAAAATACATTGACCATACAGTCACATTTCTCTGTATTTGCACAGAGGCACCAAGCTGCTTGGTCAATGCAACACAAGATTATTAGAAATCTTTAATAACACTAAGTTCTAAGTGTAATTACCTTGCCACTACAACATACACTAGTAGTAAGCAGTTCCTAAACACAGGAATTGACACTATAGTGATACCATTACAGTACCATACAACTTTTTAAGACCAGAAAAAAGGTTTAAGAACACACCTAAAATGGAACATTAAAAAGTATTTGCACGTGATGAAGATTTTGGGTGAAGCAAAAACCAGAAGGCACTATGGTCTCCCAGCACCAGGACTAAAAACCATTGCCCTCATCATTGTCATTAGCTGACTTTCTCCCTTCCTAGTGGATGAATATTTCACTGGTTTGAGCTAATATATACATATTTATTTGTAAAAAAAAGTCTGTTCTTCATATATTTATTGTTTGTACCACCTAATAATAAGATATAGTGTATATATATATCAAATTTAAAATCTTAAAATCAAAATGTCAATTTCCTGATACATTTGACTGAAATAATGTTGAGAAATAAACTAAAAACTATCCATATTGGTACCTGAGGGTATTTTCAAATATATGTTAAAATAATTTCTGCCAGATACTGTAATTTATTAAAGTTTTATTCTTCACCCTTTATTTTTAAATTGTTTTGTTTTCTATTCTATATATACCATATATATGCTTCTTGGCCAGAGTTGACTTTTCTAGTCTCTTAACTAAAAGGGAAATTAATATATATTATTTTAAATCAACTTTACTTGTTATGGAACTATGTTTTGCAGTTTAGACAATACATTTAAATACATAGACATATGTTCTTTCTGAGATGTTTCTTCATCTCCCAAAACTTGTGAAAAGACAGTAAAGGTGCCTACACAGAGAAGAGGTTGGTCCCTATATCCCAGGTGGTACCAGTTTTAATCACTCTATGTCATTAGTAGGCTGTCTATGGTATTCTGCAAGCAGCAGTGCACAAGAGACTTAGCACTTAGCAATGCACCGGTGTTAAATGAAAGTCATTAGGTGACTATGTTGACACATCACTTACAATATCTAAACAATACTGGGAAACAACCGCAGCAAAAATGTTAGAATAGCTGAAAACCATAGGATTTAACTCATGGATATTATAAAATTGTATGATGAACTAGTAAGACCTCATTTTATGGTGTAAAATTTGATCACCATGTTTGCTGCTCTGGAATCAGTCAAGAGAAGAACTTTTTAGTCTTCAACAGAGGAGACTACAAGAATCCTGATCCAAGTGTTCAAAATCCTTAAAGGCACTGAGAAAGTCAACACAGTGGATTTCTTCAGAAAGAACAGTGAAATGTAAACCAGAGGTCACAAGTGGAAAGTATATGGAAGTGTGTTTAAAACTGAGAAGATGATGTACTTCCTTACACAATGGATTGTAGGAGTATGGAACAAGCTTCCAGTTATTTTTATGAAGCCAATACCATTCTTTCATGAAACAACTGAATGAGATCATTGGATCAATTACCAATTAAACTTCTAAACAGGCTACACAGGCTGAATGGCCACCTCTTATTTTGAATTAATCTCATGCTGTTATGTGACTAAACTGTCATAGGTCATCTGAAAGTAATTGCAACAGATGTAGTATTTCTTGTTTCAGTGCACAGTCATGCCCCCACATCATAACTGAAGGAAATAGCAAAGGCTGTGGTTGAGAAATCAAGATGGTCACAACATCTGTTGAGTAACCTCAGTGAATCATTCAGAACAAACTTATATGATTTTTGTCATCAACAGTTATGTTGCCAGTGTATAGTGCTTCTCAGAGAACTACTAGAAATTAAAATTAACTAGAAAATTAAGTCATCCATATGCAGTTGTGAACAGTTTCAGGTATGGCCAAGTGTAAGAGGTTTTTCCTTGTCAGGTGGGCATCTGGAATAAACACACTAGAGGTTGAATGGAAGTTCAGACATATTTTAGAGTACAAAATTACTGTGCACTCATATGCACATGGAATTCCAAGCCAGCCAACTTGAGTTACCTAAGTTTTTTTCTCTCTGTATGTGATAAATTATTGCTTATCCCTGGATCATTTTTAAAAGTTCAGACCAGTTATTATTGATTTTTGTTTAATTTGCCATGTTTTTGTTTTTTCTATATTGTCATAGGGATTTGCAAATCCATTTCATACAGTTGTGGTTGGGTAAGCTTTACAGGGTCAAAAATCTTGGTTATTAGTTTGTCCAAAAGAGTTTGTTAGTTTATTTTCAAGGTTATGCTATGAATACCTTATCATTTTACAATTATCTGAACCTGAGTTCTTAAATGTCTTTTAATATTATTTTTGCTAACAAAATTGTAGCACCCACCATGGAGAGTGCAGTTCTATCAACCACACTGGGACACGGTTTATTTAAACTCTTTTTTTTTTCAGTCTGTGCATAGAGGAAACAGTTATGCTTGATTGTCTCTATATTCCCCAAAATAGTATGCACCAAACGTTAAGCCTAGGATTATTTTTTTATTTTGTTTCATAGTCCTATTGTGTTAATTATTTTCTTATGTTTGGCTGCATTATTGCATTAAGTCGGATTTTTCTAAACAAATTGTTTCTCAGTTTTTTTTTAAGTTAACATCTGAAAAATGTGACAACCACCGACTGTATACAATAAAAAGGATGTTATTTTATTTTTGTTCCACTTGTGTTCTATTTTCATTGTGGTAAATTCTGCCTCCCGTGGAGCTCTGAGACATCTGTGAGACAATACCACTGGATGAACTGCCAACAATGCTTGATAATGTAACAATATATTTATTGTTTTATTAAGGTAAAAGAATTTGCCTACATTAAATGATAAGGTAATTATTGTACCTCTGAATATATTCACCCTTTTCACCTTCTGAGTAGAAGGAAAAAAAAGTATTAACAAAACAAAATTATTATAGATTACTATAGTACACTCAGTACATATACCGTATATACCAGTTGTAGGCCTAGTACAAGAGATAAAACATTATATTCAACTGTCCAGCATGATGTAGCAATCATCAGAGACCATTATACATTTACAAGATTTATGAATTCCTATTTCTTATTTCTTAGTGTATCTGATGTATGGATTACTGGTAATAGTCCTAATAGTGCAGAATGGAAGAATAAAGGGTAGATCAGAAAGGATGCTGTCTGTTATCAGGCATTGTTCCATCTGTATCCAGGCTGGAGGATTTTGAAGATTTGCTTGCTTGACCAAATTACCAAAGCCTATGCTGCAAAATAGTTCAACTGGAAATCAGGTAAACCCAGTCAACCTTCATTTGATGGTTGGCATTGCATTTTGAGCAATTCTGGCAATTCTTTCTAAATTATTTATCCAATGAAATCTAAAACTCAAACTGTTCAACTGAGATTACTGAGATTTGTAGTGTCCAGAAAAAGGTGAAGGAATGTGGGAGAATATTTTTATGCAATTTATACAACCAATTAATGAAATAGGTAACGATTTCCACCTTTCCAACTGACTTTCCACCTATTTAAGAAATGGAATATAGTAAAATGAAAATGTACGGTTTAATTTATTAGTTATATGGAGTCCCTGATATGTAAGAAAATGGTATATTTGTTTGGGACATATTCTTTGCTGTAATATTGAGTATCATAATAACATTGTGTGTTATTTCTAACCTGATATAGCCCCATATAGCTCTAAGATATTCTTGAGGTTTTGTTAGATTCAGCATAATATCATCTGCATAAAAGAAAATACTATGAATCACAATACACATCTGTACTCCATGCACCAATGGATATGATCGAAATGCAATGGCCAGATGTCAACTGCCAGTACAAAAAGAAACTGAAAAAGGGGGTATCTTCATGACAAGGAAAATAAAGGAGATGCATCTGAATTTGTTTGGATAGCTTCTACTGGATATGGGTATAACAATGTAATAGTTTTGAAAAGCTTGGGCCATTTTTTTTCCCCAGAGGACAGTAATTATGTCTGCCTGTTCAACGTTGTTTTCACTGAAGGTTTTTGCAGCATTCAGTGAAACTATTTAAACTTGGCCATCAACTTGATTAGCCCAATGTAAGACATTATAAGAATATGGTCACCCAAACAGCAGTTAAACCAGTTTGGTCCATAGATAGAAGTTTGGGCAACTTGTGTCCCAATCTAATGACTTTACTTTTCTTTACAATCTTATAGTCTGATTTTAATAAAGAGATTGGCCTCTGAGAGCCACAAAGTTTGACATCATTTTCATGGTTTCACTGATACTGTAATTAATGCTTGCTTCAAAGTTTCTGGCAATTCCCTATTATCATATGGTTAATTAACCTATGATAATAACCATCTTGTAGAAATCAATTGGAAGCCCATCCAATCCAGGTGACATGCACCCTGCCAGGCCCAAGATAACCTCATGAACCTCTTTCTCTGTAATAATAGCCTCTAAAGTATCCCACTCCTCATCTGACAATGATGGAATTACAAGACCTTGTAGAAATGTCTTTGTTTTAGCAGAGACACAGCCTTGCGAACTATTTTATAGAAATTTTACCATCTACCATTTTTACTGAAGTTAGGCCTTTTTGATTTCTTCCTCATGTATTTGCTAAGCTACTAATTTGCCTGCTATTTCACCATCTTCATAACACTGTCCTAAGGAGGGCATTTTCAGTTTCCGACTAATGAGGATCATATTATAGCTTTTTAGCATTTAGCAATCGGAGTACTTGCTCATCCTGAGACAAAGTGTGTTTCTGTTCCAATTTTTTAATATTTGATAATATAGAATTCATACTTATATACATATAATGTTTGTGACTGTGCATCACTCTATTTATTCTAGCATTAAGAATATAGAATGTTTTCCTGCCTACAAACTAAGTACACAGCATAATCTTGTCATAGAAAGAAAAAAAAACATCCAACATAAAACATAACTTGAACTGTAAAAAGAGCATTGAAAAACTCAACCCTCCCTAACCTGGAGGAACGAACTGCACACAACACAACCCTTTAATTATTACATGTACTGGTGAATCAAGCAAAAACTCCTGTCACCCTTGCTGACTCTAACTCCACATAGCAAAAAGAAGGATAACAGTATAACCTACAAAAATCTGGGATAATATCAGACAAAAAAAGTCAACATGTTTGAACTCGCAATAAATGAATTAACATTAATTAGTTAAAGCCTGTTACGAACCCTGCCTCCCGGCAACGGAGGAGGCAGAAGTAGGCA
This sequence comes from Lepisosteus oculatus, assembly GCF_040954835.1. NCBI lineage: Eukaryota > Metazoa > Chordata > Actinopteri > Semionotiformes > Lepisosteidae > Lepisosteus > Lepisosteus oculatus. The sequence goes on along the minus strand of NC_090696.1, from coordinate 37,736,852 downwards.
TAGCCCCTTTCTATCAGTTCACCTATCAGTTTTCCCATTCACCACCACACCCCCGTCTCATCCTACTTAAACGACTGTCCTTCCCTACCTCGTTGCTCAGTATTGGTTTTCCCTATCGAGCTTCCTGGTTGCGCTTCTTCTACTCTGTGTTTGTCTTGGATTTCGGCTTACGGTTTTTCCCTTTGGACTTCGGCTTTTCGGATCTCGGCTTGGATTGGTACTTTCGCTCTGTTTTGGACTACTGGCTACCTCTGGATTCTCGGATTGCTCTACGGACTACGACTTCGGATTACTCTTCGGCTTCGGTACACGTTCCCTTTCGGATATCTTGCTTCCCCTGGACTCTCGGCTCGTTCCTACGATTACGGTTTGCTTTCGGATTACGACTTGGCTTTGTTCGCTCCTGCAAGTGGGTTCACTCACTCGTTCGGTCCCTATTACCGAACTCGTAACAAAAGCCCACTTTTAGAAAATAAAGGAATAAATAGAAAATAGATTAAGAACTGGTATGTCAACCTATACAACCAAGGGGAAAAAAAGAATAAAGTGCATAACTCAGTCACTTAGAGAAGTCAAGGTTTATACAAAAGTTTTTGGTAACGTTAGCATCCTTTTGCTCCCATAACTGCTAAATATTTAAGTAGAATTGGGTCCGATGAACCTGCTGTACTCTACTTAACTCACCAGAACACATATAAACCATATTAAATTTAAACTGGCTACAGAAAAATACTGTAGCCAAAAAAAGTATTGGAGATAACCCTCTGGTGCTTTTCCACGAGTGAAGAAATGGCGTTCTTCCTGCAGATTAATCCTCAATGTGGCCGGGTGGAGCAGGCTGTAGGTGATGTTGTGATCCCTCAGGTTTTTTCTCAAAGAAATCAACTCTCTCATCTCATGCGACCGAGAATACTCCAACTGGCGCATCGCTCTGTCTGCCGTCAGAGTGGGGGGGGGAGAGTAGAACAAAGTAATGTAGCCAATTCATAGAGGGGGATTAATAGGAGGCATAGGAAATTTTCGCCAGGACACAGGGGTTACACCCCTATCTTCTTGAGAAACACCCTGGGATTTTTAATGACCACAGAGAGTCAGGACCTCGGTTTTACGTCTCATCTGTAAGATGGTCTCAAAGAAATCAGCTATTTTCTCCTTTTGTATAGTGCAGCAGACATATCTCTGAAGATCACAATAGTCAAATTTCCATATTTCAGCTCGCATTTAGCTTGAGCTGTGGAGATAATTTTCTCACTGTCCTATTAGCGAAGTAGATGAATGACCATCACCTGGGGTTTCTTGTGTTCCTGTGGCCGAGGGTGGAGAGTATGATGACATCACTCAATTTCTAACTCAATTATTCAATTATCATCAATTCCAATAATTTTGTTAGTTATTTCTAGAGAGAAGCAATTCCTTCTTTGCCCACAACCCCCTCAGGAAACCCCTCCAGACGCTCAGTCTCCCACATTGTAAATAATGATGAAAATGAAAACATCCAGCCAAATAAGGAAACAACATGCAAACTCCTCTTGGGAGCTGTTCTTCCTCTTACCCTATCCCTTTGCCAAATCGGTGATTTTGATACAATGTTGACCTAAAACTAAATCACCTGTGCCCTTTTCCTCATAATCCAACTAAAAACATCAAAATATAAAAAAAAACTAATTAAATAACTAAAAATAATTCATATAATGGAGTATTTAAACAGACATTCAGGAAGAGATCACAATTTAATCTTGTTTATGTATTTTATGTTGTCTGAGATAGACCTTAACTCCCAATTCTCCATCTCTGACTTTATTCATCATTCCTGTGTAACGCTCAAGCTTAGTGTTCCAACCCTATAATTTCTTTGCGTTCACCAGTTTTTCTACACGGCAGGGGGTCACCTTCTGTTTCATAAACAGCAGCTCTTGGTTCTCTAACTATTCTCATCATGCCAATATCATTATTTCTTCCCAAACGTGCAGTACACTTGCACCCCAAGGGTCATTCCTGTTACCCCATCTCTCTAAATCTTTCCTCACTTCTGCCCTGTTTCACCAATAGGTATCCATTCCACTGCACTAAAGAGCAAGCAGCATAGACAGGTTTACTTCCTTCACTGGCATCCAACTAGGTGCAGTGTCAGTCTCCAACTTACCTCCTCAATTTCTTCCACCAGTGGCCCCAGTGAAGACCCTCTTCAGTATACTGGTTTCCTACTTTACCTTATATGATCATTCATTTTGAAACAGCAAATGGAGCTTAGTCAGTACTTGCCAGCTGTATTCTGCTGTAAGCCCCATACAGATGCAGCCATTCAAAATGTGCGGGCGATACCGCATTATTTTGTGGTGCGCTTTATGAGGTCTACCGCGAGTTACCGTAAATTCTCCTATAATACCGCAATTAAAATAATAGTATCCGGAATTTCCGCAAGATTGAGCTAATAAAGCTCAACCTCTCATGTTTGAGCTGTCGCCATCAAAGTTTTTAACGAAGATATTACTAATTGTATTAATAATGAATGACCTTGGACAAGCTGTAAGTGTAAACTCAAAGTATTGCCCTGGTCAACATTCTTTTTTTCATTGACCGTCTTTGTAAAAGTAACACCACAGCATTTCGCAATCACGCATTTGTTTCCAATCATGAAAAGTACAGTAATTTTTGACAATCGATTCACCATGCCTTTCACATGCTCATAAAAGAGATTGATTTAGGAACATAAACATATTACCGTATGCAAACTGTACTGTATACAGTATGTATATGTATATTTAATGTCTTAACTGTGTCCGTTTAAGTATTGAATATTTATATTGGATTTTACCACTGAAGGGAAATCTTAGTACCTGAGCATAAAAAGAATAGGAGCATACTGTAACGCGTGTGAAGGCCATAAACAATATTAATTTTGGAACTTAAACATACAGTATATGGCTGGTCTCGGTACTTTAAAGAAAACATACACACCAGTATTCCATTTCTCCCTAAACATTTTAAGCATCAAAGTCTTTAACTAACGTGATACAGGAGTCAACAAGCATTCTTTTAGAATTTGATTAAAAGGGAATATAATATGGAATCGCGTATCTAAAGAAATGAATAACGATATAATTATATTCATGTACCGCAACACAAGAATAGTACACGCTGTACATTGTCTGTTGCAACGTAAATTGCAAAAATGCACTTGGAATCTGTCCAAGCCCTACTTTGTCAGGCATTTTCTTTTACTGCAACGGACATAAAAACTCCCTTGCTTTTAACAGAGCATTCCATAATTTCTAACTACGAAAATTATTTAAACTGCGACACTTATCATTCAACCAGAGCTCGAAATATCACAAGGATCCTCTAGAGCACAGCAAAGACTGTATTAAAAGAATCGCGTATCTAAAGAAATGCTATATTATTATATTCGTGTACTGAGACAGAGCTGTGTAGGGCTGTTTCACCTCTCTCTTCATGTGACTCTATTCAAAAGCCATTTAGCAAAGAGGGGATGAGAAGAGTGACAAACTAGTATACTTTAGATCTTTTTTTCTGAACCAGGGAAAATCTGATCATGTTTCTCTATAACAATAATAAAAAACATTATTTTACATATCACCTTTAAAAGTGGCATCTCAAAGCAATACAGTAGATGGAAAAACAGTTAAAAGGACCAAAGTAAATACCAGACAAACGCAAAAGCGTTTTTAATAAAATGCTTTTATTCATTCAGCAGAGAGTGAGAGGGACATCCAGCAGAGAGAGACACACATACCGGTTTTCATTGACAAAAAGTAATTGTTTTTTTACATTGCTCTTGTCTAACAGGAATGTTTTGTTTGTGGACAGCCTGTTAGACTACAGGAAAAGAGCGCCTCCTTCTACAAAGCATTTCGTTGATCCAATCACAAATTCTTTTCCAGTTGCACGAAGTAAGGGTTGAGAATCTTATAAGAGTGTATCTTATTTTTAGTACTATATTTTTATATTATATTCCCTATTAATCAAACTCTAAGAGCACTCTGTCAAAGTGCAATGAAATACAATATTGTTGTTGTTGCTGTTATTGTTGTTTTTATCCTATAAAGCGTTTTGAGAAGCCACCTTTAAAAGCGATATATAAAAGCGCTGATTCTTATGGAATGTGTTCCGCCGGGGAACAAGTATAACCTTGTTCATGCACAAACAGTGGCATGTTACATTATTAATTTGGGTGTCTCCTCTTGCCTGAAAGCTCTAAATTGCATTTTAAGTGCGGTTTTTGACTTTTTTTAAATTGCAACCCGTAAATAAAGCTAATACTGCTTAGACTTATATTAGGATTATATACTTTGTGAAAAGTGATAGTCTTTTAACCTTTTCTGTGAATTCGCTTGTTATCTAACAAATGCATACTTTTCGAAATTGATTAACAGGGAATATAATATGGAATTGCTTATCTAAACAAATTAATAACGATATAATTATATTCATGTACTGTCTGGCGGAAGAAACTGAAGAGGTTAGTTAATGCGACACGGAATTACTTTCCACCCCCTCTACATTTTCAGAGTAGAACAGACTAACCTTCTAATGAAAGACGGTCCACCCCCCACGTACAGGAAAAGTGCCCACAGGCACTTAAACTTAATATGGTCAGTAACAGTAAACAGTAACATGGTCAGAAGGAGCACATAGAAACGTTTCCAAAATAACCACATGTAAGACTCTGATGCTTAAAATGTTTAGGGAGAAAGTGGAATACTGGTGTGTATTTTTTCTTTGAACTACCAATACCAGCCATATACAGTCTGTAATGTAGGGATTTCTATATATCTTTATTTAGTGGTTACATTAGAGACAAAGGCTAAACTTTTAGCTTCAGTAACGCGTACATATCTCACCTTTTTATAAAACTACATGGTTGAAAACTGATCCAGAGCCACTGTTGTTTCATCAGTGAAAAGTACATCATGAAATGCCTCTCCCTGTTCAATCCACTGGAAAAAAGAAAAGGAGCATAAAGCGTCTGATGGTCATAAACAAAATTAATTTAGGAACAGCATCAGAGATATGTTTTTAACTGCACTGCATCGGAGAGAATACCATAGTGTGTTTTTTTTTACTCCCTGGCGGAAACTGGCTTCCATAAGAATCAGTATGGCTCAGAGATTAAATATAACTTTATTTTAATAACAATGAATAGTCACCTAGGCGTTACAATATAAACATTTATATTGATTTAAATAGCGTTTTGATTTAAATTGCAAAAGCCTGTGTAAATATATGTGTTTTTTAATTCACAATCAGACATATGCAACATAAATTGATATCTTTGTCTACTAAGTATCTTAATAAACTTTCAACATAGCTTTATCCCCATTAAGATTTATTTTTCTTGGGATCTTGGGATCAAACGTGGAAAGATTAGATTGTAATCGTTTTTATTTTTTAAATACATTTTAGAAAAGTGTAATCTATACTAAAAAGCTGTACACCACCTGCTATAAAGATACATATTGTGATACTGTCGGGTTCGGATAGGACGGACACAAGAACTCAGACTTGCGGAGTTAAATCAAGTTAAAGCCTTGATTTTATATATCACCTTTAAAAGTGGCATCTCAAAGAAAAGTAAATACCCAACACTGATTGTACCCATCTGTCATGCTAATAAAGCACCTTGAATTGAATTGAGGGAGAGAGATTTAAACTGCGACACTTATCATTCAACCAGAGCTCGAAATATCACAAGGATCTCAAGAGCACAGCAAAGACTGTATTAAAAGTATACTAGTGACTTTTTTTCTGAACCGGGGAAAATCTGATCATGTTTCTCTATAACAATAATAAAAAACATTATTTTACATATCACCTTTATGTGATATCACCTTAAGGACAGCACATACAAGGGTTAATTGCACAATGGACCGCGCAATGAAATTTAAAATAGTCTTCTTTAGGTGTGAGGGCAGGAGTGGATCGCAGAAGGCATAATCAGCAAATTAGGAAAACAAAGAACAGGACAGGTGAGACATTTATCCAGAGAGCGAGTGATCAGAAAAAGGAACAGCTGTTACGCCCAGGTTTTACGCTCCCTCTCTGGTGAATGAATAAAAACATTTTATTAAAAACGCGTTTGCATTTGTCTGGGTATTTACTTTGTAATATGTGGTTTACATCTACTGTATTGCTTTGAGATGCCACTTTTAAAGGTGATATGTAAAATAAAGTTTTTTATTATTGTTATAGAGAAACATGATCAGATTTTCCCTGGTTCAGAAAAAAGACGATTAAAATCTGTAATCATTCCACTCGTATGTCATCGGAAAATACAAGAAGTTTCTGCTTTGTGTAAGGATGGTATCAAAAAGTAATCTACGTGGTAAGAAAGCTGTGCTCCTCAAAGCGCTTTACAGGATAAAAACAATAAGAACAATAGTGTTAGGCTGGGCAAACGATTTTTTTATAGAAATACAAAATTAGATATAATGATGTGTTCTGGCTTAGACGGGTACAACCTCCCTCTCTACGGGAGTGCTGGCTGTGACGAATTAAACCGTTTCCACAGGTATTTTCAAAGTAGAAGGGGGCGAGATTTCCAGCAAAGACAGAGCTGTGAACATTATTATGCATAAGACAAAGATAATGATCCTGATCAGTTTAGAAATCTGTCTACGATGTAAGGTTTTTACTTCTTAAACTTTTAAAATACACGTTTTGAATAGAAAGAAATCCTCTTCCTGGTACAGTATGTATAGCAAACCAGCACGTCTTTTTTCTCCAATCAGAGGGGTGTCAGATGGTGTCAGCCAATCACCATTCTGAAGCCCTACCATAATCTCTGGTATGGGGAGACCCCAGAAATTCTGTCCCATAGTTTAGACAGATGATAGATACTTTTATTGATCCTGTAAGGGAAATAAAGTAAATCATTTTCATTTTAGGAAATTATTGAACGCTTGGTTAAAAGCAAAGGAGATTGTCTGTTATAGTGGACATAAAAACAAGAGTTCGCTGGCATTATATCCTAGAAGACACAGACCGGCGCCAGACCGGGAAAACAACTAAATGTTCGTGTTAAATAATTTTTTTAAATTAAAATTCATTCTATACAGCAATCGCATATTTGGGTACTGTTTCATAAAACTTTCATGCTTAAAATGTTTAGGGAGAAATGGAAGACTGGTGTGTATTTTTTCTTTAAAGTACCAAGACCAGCCATACACAGTACAGTTTACGTACATACAGTAATGTTTATGTTCCTAAATTAATATCGTTTATGACCTTCAGATGTGTTATGCTCCTCTTCTTTTTATGCTCAGCTACTAAAATTTCCCTTTAGTGGTAAAATTCCATATAAATATTCAAAACTAAGCGGATTAAAATGTGCACAGTAAAGACATTAAATGATTAAATCTTTTCACTACCAACCAATGCACCACGAGTGCCCCTGTCGGTCATTTTGGCCAGCCAATCACTTACCACGGTGCCCTCCGGTGCCCCGCGGTGGCTTGTGGGTAGGTTACCGTACTGCGGGTTTGTACCGCGCATTTTGAATGGCTGTATCTGTATGTGTCTTTATTCTTATTGCTCCCTTAACTTTTCTCTTTTAACTATTCTATCCATTCAAAAACAAGTTTCAGTAGGTTGCTATGCTTGGTTTCTACACTGCCTTTCGGCTAACCAATCCTGACTTCAGCACAGATAGCTTTCAGGTTACTCTTTCCAGCTTAGCACACCTTCCACTGCCCATCCTAGAATTTTTACAAAGCAAATCCTAGATCACCTTCCTCTGAAGCCTACCGTATGTATATCCATACTGACCCCAATCAATCAAAAGCTCACTCTCCATAATCTCTGTCATTGAAGAATTGTGCTGTTGTTCTGCATTTGTTAATCCTGGAAAACCCTGAGGAAAATAAAATAAAGAATGAAAAAATGAATGAGAAATTTCTTTAATAATTTAAAATTTTCAGCAGAGTATGGTGAGGTATCTATGAATGTTATTTCTTAAGTATTCTAAAGAAACTTAGTTGTACCAGAGGAAATTCATTTCTAATAACTTTTTCTCCTATACCCTTAGTGTGTTTTCTAAAGGGAATTGACATTGTTACAGATCTCACATAGCTGAGTTTAAAAAATATATATAGTTATACCAATTAAGATTTTGTAATCTGGTAAAATATCTCTCCTTATATGCTTATCTAAACATTTTAAAATGTGAATGTTCTGATTATGCAATTCACATGATTTGATAAAAATCAAAACACAGTTTGCTATTTTAATGTAACAGCTTGATATATGTACTACTGGAATGCCCCCCTTGAAATGTTCTATTTGCTGGCAAAGTGAATAAGTTATTAAACATCCCCTCCTTAGTTTAGACTACATTGCACTTCTCCAAATAGTCAGTGTTTTGGTGCCTGAACACTGAACCTTTTCTTTAAGAGCTGTACAGACAAATTCCAATGTCTGTAGTACATACTCAGAAAGCAGACTGTTATTTTCCCCCTGTCTTTCAGTTGTCAAATCTGTGTGTGTATGAAAAATATGTCTCCTACAAAAAAGGAACTTTTTAAATGCTAATGTATCATCACTAAAATTAATATGAAAAAAAAAAACTAAAAAACAAACTTAAAACAAGAGTTCTGACAGTGTTTGAACAACTGCATTTCCTCAAGTCTTTTCAAAACCAAGATGTAATCCAGCCTGATAATTCTTGCATGGTGATTTTGGATGCATTTTGAAAAAAAAAGGAAAGGACATTGGAATTTCTAATCTGCATAATGTCACTTTTAAGATTCCAGCATAGAATTAATCAGTACTACAAGGCCTGTAAATGTCAGAATGTGCTTTCATGCTCAGTTGGTTTATATATTCAACACATAGCTAGGCTATAAATTGTGAGCTGTTGCTAAATATTTTTAGCAATGTTTTAAATGATTCCCCATCTGGGACAGATATAGTTTACAGTACAGTCAATTTTACTAGTGTAGCAAATCATTACTCCTGAAAGTAGGTAGAGAAAATGCTGAAAACAGTTCACTTACTAAATGAACTGGAAAATTTAATTAAGGGTCTTATATTTGTTAGTATGAATAATTGATTTGAAAATTAAATAAGTCTTTATCCAATCAAAACTACAGAAAACAGAACTGCCTTAAATTTTCTTGCTCCACCTTCATGTTCATTTAAAGTCAAAGTTAGCAACCACAAACAGCTGCTTCACCCTTATTAGGAAGGATGTATACACTTATTTGTGAGAGCACCCTTCAAGGCTAATGTGGAGATACAGTAAGAGTAGCAATTGCAATCAATTATGGTTATAAATATTAATACTCATTACAGGTCATTGCATGTGCAGCTTTTATTTCTCAATCTAACCTGGAACTGTGTTCCTTTTAATAGCTATTCACATCAATTCTTCAGTTATTTTATATATATACATTCCCATAAGGTAGGACATACTTTAACTACCTTTGTATAACAATTTGCACTTTGTTTATCACACAAAGTTAACCAAGCATAGAAGACATGGGAATTAAAAAAAAGATTGCTTCTGCCATTCCAGAGGAAATTCAAAACCATACTAATAACTAAAAATCACTGTTACGTTAAAAAAAGAAAATAAACATGTCCAATACTGACAAAAATAATATAAAAGCTGGAGTTACACTTGAAACGATAAAGGGGGAAAGTACTGCATTATTTACTTTCCAATCCAAGAACACAGTATGCAAAACATACCTGAGGTTTCTATTGCCATACACCTTGTAAATAAAAGTAGGGAAAGAACATTACAAAATAATTAAAGTGCTGTAATCACACAGTTCACATAGAACTGAAGTAAATGTGAATAAGGAGAAGAACACAATATAATTATGAATCCTATTTTCGATAAACAGAAATGTAATAAAGGTTTAGACAATCTGAATATTTGACTGATGATTACCTATATGTATGTGCACACCTGTTTCAAACCAAGTTCTATAATAATATTATTATATTATAATATAACTATTATTAAAATAATAATTACTAGAATTACTGTGAGGCAATGATTGATAAAGGCCAGGGGAAAATTAGGCCAAAAAACTGGGGTGTCCTACCCCTATTTTTTTCAAGAAATCCCTGGGATTTTTAGTGATCTCAGGACCTCAGTTTTACATCTCATCCAAAGCTTGACACCTTTGTGTCACAATTGCTATACCGGGGCACTAGGACCCTCTCAGACCACAGGTGATAGCCCCCTACTGGTCCACTAATACCTCTTCCAGCAGTGCTGAATGCTTTGTGTGGCAGAGGGATCTCTGTCACCTTTCACAGACAGTACATTACACCACACATGGTATCCTACTTATATTATACACACATTCATACATTTGCCTGTCAGCTAGTTAGCTTGCAAGGGTGCACACCTAGGGCTCGGCTAGCAGTTTCCCAGTTTCATCCATGCAAAACAATTACATTATTTTACTTTGAGATCAGTTTGTGTTATTCATAGAGAAATCACAAAAACACACTCAAGGATAACGTCGTGTTTTGTTTGTTTATTTCTACCTATCTGTGTGAGAGAGCACTCTGACTGTCTGTTTGTCTGTCTTCCTTCCTTCTTCCTGTAAGAAATACCATCTTTACAAATACTGTTGAAAGGGGGAAAATGTTTTGTTCGTGTTTCTTTATTTTTTTGTACATTCCGTATATTCTAATGTTAAAAATTTTGAATGGATTGTTAATGGGGGTAAATTGTAAGTTTATTATGAGATATGCAGCTCGATAACTTTAATGGGACAATGGTAGGGTCCGAGGGGGCAGGGCTATACCTATTTAGGAAGCTCCTTAGGCCATGGGAGAGTTAGCTGATAGGACCTACTGTATGTGTTGTTGGAGTCCTGGCTTATAACTCTCTGAGAAATTGTTAGTGTTTTTTTGTTTCAATTTATTGTTTTTTGCACTATATACTGTATAATTGTTTTGTTGGTTTGTGGAGAGCACTGTCCAAATAAACCACCACGTTTGCACCTGAGTGCTATTGTGGCTGAACCATCATTTAAATTTAAAAGAACTCACCTGGGCACCCCCCAGCCCTCCCTGTGACATTCTGTCAGATATATGTACAATGTCACTTATAGAAATGGAATTTAGAATATTTGTATTAGTACAAACAGCAAATATAGAAGATACTGGAAAGTCAGGATATTTAAAATATCTAATATTATATAAGCATAATTAATTTAATCAATATGTGTTTTATTTTTAGTAACCATAATTAGTTAATCAAATTTTAAAAAAATAATCAACACCGTTAGCAACTCCTTCATAACTGTTCCCATCAAAATATATTTTTGCAACTGTTGCCATCTTTTTTCCTTTCTGTTACAATGTGATTTTCTTTTCTTATTTAGGATACTCTCATTAAAGTTTTAATTGCATCCGTCAACAGTTCTCATTCATTTACCCAATAGAATTAAATACCTATACCTAAGCACAATAGCTTACTGGTTTGTCAGAAAGATAAATAATGAGTATAGCATCTAATCTGATTAAATGGACAAGCTATCTGTAACACACTGATTCTGTAGAATGTTCAGAAGAGAAGTTACAATCAAAGAACTAACTAGAGCTCATTTTTTACTGTGGAAATTGTCCAAGAGTTTCATACAAGACAGATTTAACTTTTTAAATTTTTATATAGCAATCCTACCAGATTTATAAAAAAATAATCAAATGTAATTCTTTCTTTTGATATCTGATTTCATTTAAATGGTCTTCTGTAAAGCCAAAGCAAATAAAAAATCTTTTACGAAAGTTGGGGTATGCGAAAAGACAAATTCCAAATACAATAAATTGTATATGACCAATAAAGTGATCTTATGTTAAGAGTTTTTTTTTATATTCTCTCACAGACCACACACACTTAATAATAATTTATTTCACTGATATTTTTATAGTTTATAAACACCTATTTTTTAATGTTTTTAGAAATTTTATAAACATCTAAATGATGTTTCTATTATTTAACATTTAGGTTTGTTTGATTAATGCTAAATAGAGCATCATAGGTGATTCAAACCCTAACACCTACATTACTTTAAAATGCTGATAAATAGTGCATTATTACAGTCCTTTGTCAAAAGGAGGTTTTAATAATACCAAGCAACATGAGAACAAATATTTTACAAGTTTTTGTAAAGCATTCTTAGCACTTACAAAAAGTTGAGCTTTGTCTGCTAATTTATTCATTATTCAAGTAATGCCAGTAAAAATATGCACAAGCATTATGATTAACACTTCTGTTTCAGGTGTTCCACAGTCTGACTCAGAAAAATTAGTACAACAAGAATATATTCAGTTTAAAGTCTTCTCATTTAATTAAAATGTGTGCATTCAAAAGTTTAACTTTATAGTTAATTATAAAGGATTCAGAAGTTGATTAAATTGGTAAAGAAAAAATGGAATGTAGTCACTATAAATTTCTATTAGAAATTTTAGTTAGATATAATGAGGTGGCATGGTGGCACAGTGGTTAGCATTGTTCCCTTGCAGAGATATGGCCCCGAGTTCAGTTCTTGGGGTTCCCCCCAGTAAGTAAGTATCTCAGTAAGTAAGAAGCTTACAGATGCAGCCATTCAAAGTGCGCGGTACAGATACCGCAGGTATGATGACACGCGATACCGTGGTGCGTGATTGGTTGACCGACAGGGGCACTCGTGGTCCGTTGGTCTGTCGTAGAAAGACTTACTGTAAACGTCTTTACTGTGCCCGTTGTAGATATTGAATTGTACCACTGAAGGGAAATCTTAGTAGCTGAGCATAAAAAGAATAGGAGCATACTGTAACGCGTGTGAAGGCCATAAACGATATTAATTTTGGAACATAAACATACAGTATATAGCTGGTCTTGGTACTTTAAAGAAAAAAATACACACCAGTATTCCATTTCTCCCTAAACATTGTAAGCTTCGAAGTCTTTAACTAACGTGATACCGGAGTCAACAAGCATACTTTTAGAATTTGATTAAAAGGGAATATAATATGGAATCGCGTATCTCAAGAAATTAATAACGGTATGATTATATCCGTGTACTGCGGCAGGGCTGTGTAGGGCTGTATATAATATGGAATCGCGTATCTCAAGAAATTAATAACGATATAATTATATTCATGTTGCAAAAGAACTGCAATGGACATAAAAACTCCCTTGCATGGTTTCATTACGACCAGAATCGGTCTTGAGATATTTTTAACTTGATTTACAGTATTTGAGAGGTATGTCTTAACACCGATACTACAGTGCTTAAGTACTGCTCACGTATATGTTTCTAGGTTTATATTATGCATTTCATACGGTCAAATTACTTTTGAGCAACTAATAAGAAGCGCGAAACGGTATGCGTTTTACTTTCGTTTTGTGCTGGGACCCGTGGATTAATTAGAGATATCAAGTACATACAAGTCATTTTTTAAATGTTGTAGTTCGTCTTGAAAAAATGTTACGAGTACATCATCTATCAACAATTACACAGGTTCTGTTTCCATATTGCGGATTTTGGTTACGTAATATTATTTTCTAGATTTCACGTTGTGAATATGATGGGATTTCTGATGGGATGTTTCTAAAAATCCATCCTCTGTAAAATGTCTTCTCTAGTTGTCCTGCATATGTATTCGCTAATGAAGCTGTGTGTTCTGAGCCTAGATCTCTACATTTCTGTATGAACCAGCTTAGAGGGCTAAAGACAGCTTGTGTTTAAATTGAGTGTAAGGCAATTTATGCTTCTAAAGTCATGGTCAGCATTTATCTTTGTACTGTGCTGTAAACTTGTTCTGTGCCAAGTCACATTATTTTATAGCGTTTTTAAAGCGTTATCAAATACGGTGTTACTGTAGTTTACTGAGTCCCATGTCACATGGTCTGTGATTGAAACCTGTAAAACCGGTTTAATTCGTCACAGCCAGCACTCTTCAGGTGTGAGGGTCTTCTGCTCAGAATGAAACGCTAAAATGTTTGTGTATATTCTAATGGTAGTGGGGGCGGGGTGTGTGCGAACAGGTTTGGTTGAAACATTTTCTCTGAAAGCATTTTCTTCGCAGTTTAACCGATCTTGTTACAGCATGTTACAGTTTACTATTATTAACCATATTAATTTTAAGTGCTTAATGTAAAATCTTGTAAAAATATATTTTCATTGTTCAAATATACATTAAGTCTGACCAACATATAATAAGTTAAATACAAAACTAAAGAAAAAATAGGGTTAAATATAATTCAAAATATTTTGCTAACAATGTTAACTGCTTATGAATAATAAAATGTATTAACTAAGGAGTAGGATGGCACAGTTGTTAGTATGTTTTTTGTTTTTTTTAACCCAATCTCCGGGAAACCATTAGTACGATGGTGAATCGGAGATTCTCAACCCTTGCTGCGTACGACTGGAAAAGAATTTGTGATCGGATCAACGAAATGCTTCGTAGGAGGAGGCGGTCTTTTCCTCTTGTCTAACAGTCTGTCCACAAACAAAACATTCCTGTTAGACAAGAGGAATTGAAAAAAAAAACAATGTTGTCAATGAAAACCGGTGTGTGTGTCTCTCCCTGCTGGATGTCCCTCTCACCAACTGCTGAATTAATAAAATAATTTTATTGAAAACGAGTTTGCGATTGTCTGGTCTTTAAATTCTGGAGATATGCGATTCCATATTATATTCCCTTTTAATCAAATTCTAAAAGTATGCTTGTTGACTCCGGTATCGCGTTAGTTAAAGACTTCGATGCTTAAAATGTTTAGGAATGGAATACTGGTGTGTATGTTTTCTTTAAAGTACCGAGACCAGCCATATACTGTATGTTTAAGTTCCAAAATTAATATCGTTTATGGGCTTCACACGCGTTGCAGTATGCTCAGGCACTAAGTAAAAGGAGATGCTTCGTATTGCTTGACTAATTTTAAAAACTAAGTTATAAATATAAAAATTGCAGGCGCTGCTCTGGTGCGTCGGCTCCTACACAATGCCTGTCTGCCGTAAGCGTTACAATATACATACAGTACCCAACACTGCTTGTACCCATCTGTCATGCAAATAAAACACCTTGAATTGAATTGAATTGAGGGGAGAAGGGGGGGATACTAACGCCAATACTGGCTCAATGGGCTTTGACGTGCTAATGCGTTGGTTTAACGGTCCGGGTGTGGCAGGCTTCCAATGTCAACTCGACTCGATTAGAAGACAATGAACGTATTTTAGCCCTAAATGAATTAATAGCAAACATGGTTTACATAAAATACATTTTTCCAAGAAAGTTTATAATAATACGATCTATAGTTGAAATCTGAGCCTACTTTAAAAATAAAGGAAAAGCATTTTCAGAGAGCAATCTCACTGTGTTTATGTAGAAAAAGTGATTAGGTTTATGAGCAATCTAATTACCTATTCGCTTAAAACGCTATATAAAATAAAGTTTATTTAGAGATGAATGATCAGTGTCGCAGTTTAAATAATGTGAGTCAGGAAACTAACACAGCGCCGCCGGATTTAATAATGCAATAAAAACGCTATAAAATAATGTGACACAGTACAGCACAGTACAACAATACTGACCATGACTTTAGAAGCATAAATTACCTTACACTCAATTTAAACACAAGCTGTCTTTCTGTATAAACCTCTAAGCTGGTTCATACAGAAAATGTAGAAATGCATTAGCCTGATCATGATTAAAAAACACATAATTAAACACGCGTTTGTGATTTAAATCAGAGCACGATTTAAATCAATATAAATGTTTATATTGTAACGCATACTGTCCAGCCTCCATTTCTCTATAAAAATTTACTGTTGCACACACACACACAATAGAAGCAGGAACTGCTGTCAGAAGGGAAGATATGTTCAAAATATCGCAAATATCGATCATGTTGCGATATTTTGAAATATAAAAGTCAATTGATTGTCCATAATATCGCTTACCTATTTTTTCGAAGAAATGTTTGTTAAAATAAAAGTCCAGCACCAGCTGGATTCGAACACACAACCTGCCAGTTGGTAGTCACGCACCTAGACCAGTAGGCTACAAGAGAGCTCGCATGATCAGGCAGGCAAAACAGCCCTACACAGCCCTGCCGCAGTACACGGATATAATCATACCGTTATTAAATTCTTTAGATACGCGATTCCATATTATATTCCCTTTTAATCAAATTCTAAAAGTATGCTTGTTGACTCCGGTATCACGTTAGTTAAAGACTTCGAAGCTTACAATGTTTAGGGAGAAATGGAATACCGGTGTGTATTTTTCCTTGTGATATTTTAAGCTCTAGTTGAATGATAGGTGTCGCATTTTAAATCATTTTCGTAGCTAGAAATTATGAAACGCCCTATTAAAAGCAAGGAAGTTTTTATGCCCCGTTGAAGTAAAACAAAATGCCTGACAAAGTATGGCTTGGACAGATTCCAAGTGCTTGTACAAATGTGCTAAAGAAATTATACTTTGAGTATACAGCTTGTCCAAAGTCATCCAGTATTAATACTATTAGTAATATCTCCAGTAAAGGCTTTGATGCATAAATATTTCTGATAAAGGTAGGTTGTGTACTTTTGTCCAACTGAGCAATCTTGCTTTCATAAAATATACCAACATTTTAATGACTGATGATTAACATGCTGTAATACACAGTTCAAAATTAAAGGCTCAAATGCTGTACATGAGAGGTTAAGCTCCCCCTGGCGGTTTTACAAGGCGACGCCGGATAGTTAGTCACGTGACACACGTGAAATGCGTGATACCGCGTGATACTGTGACACGCCCACCGGGGTATGCCGCGAAATACCTCACCCATTTTGAATGGCTGCATCTGTACTGGGATGGATATATACAGTGCTTTGCAAAAGCATCCACACACAATAATGTCCAACTATGTGTAATTGTAAAGGAACTTTTTATTAAAGTCAATGTTTTAAATCAAAACTGAATATTTTATTGGTAAAAACAATTGTAAGTTTTACAATTTTTTACAAATATGAGTATATTATTCACCCATCTGAGTTAATTATGGAAGCTCCTTTGGCAGCAAATACAGTGTTTCTTTCTAGATATATTTCTACAATCTTTGCTCATGCTTCTTCGTAAACTTGTTCCAACTCTGTCAGTCACTGGTGAACAGAAATTTAAAAACAGTCTTGTTATTGGATTCAAGTCACTTTTACTGGTCCACTCAAGGATGTTCAATATTTTTATCTTTTTTAGCCATTCCAGTTTAACGTTTGCCTTGTGTTTTGGGCCATTGTTGTGCTGAAAAGAGAATTTTCATCCCAGTTCTGGGATATTAGCAAACCACAACAATGTTCCTTTAGTTTGCCTATGTGTACTCAATTTTACTGTACCCTCAATAACATAACATGATGCTGCCACCATTGTGCTGGACATTAGGAATAGGTTTGACTGAACATCATACTATGTTGGGTTTGTACCAGACACAATGCTTTCCATTTAGACCATTTGAAATTTGTCTCCTATGTTATCTAAATAATAATAATTGCTTACACTTATATAGCGCTTTTCTGGACACTCCACTCAAAGCGCTTTACAGGTAATGGGGACTCCCCTCCACCACCACCAATGTGCAGCATCCACCTGGATGATGCGACAGCAGCCATAGTGCGCTAGAACGCTCACCACACATCAGCTATCAGTGGGGAGGAGAGCAGAGTAATGTAGCCAATTCATAGAGGGGGAGTATTAGGAGGCCATGATTGATAAGGGCCAATTGGAAATTTGGCCAGGACACCGGGGTTACACCCCTACTCTTTTCGAGAAACGCCCTGGGATTTTTAATGACTACAGAGAGTCAGGACCTCGGTTTTACGTCTCAGCCGAAGGACGGCGCCTGTTTACAGTATAGTGTCCCCGTCACTATACTGGGGCATTAGGACCCACATGGACCGCAGGGTGAGCGCCCCCCGCTGGCCCCACTAACACCTCTTCCAGCAGCAACCTTAGTTTTTCCCCAGGAGGTCTCCCATCCAGGTACTGACCAGGCTCACACCTGCTTAGCTTCAGTGGGTTGCCAGTTGTGAGTTGCAGGGTGATATGGCTGCTGGCTGCAATAATAATAATAAATGATTTATTATATTTATATAAATGATATATTATAATAATAATAAATGATTTATTATTATTATATAATAATAATAATAATAATAATAATAATAAATGATTTATTATTATTATTTTTTTTATTTTGCAATGGTTCTCTTCCCGCCACATACATGTCCACTTTGTGGACTGACAAGCATATTGTTCTTTTATGGACGTTTGCTCCTGTCTTAGCTACTGAATTCTTTAGCTCTTTAAAAACCACTGCTGACCTCATGGTGGTATCACTGACCAGTCTTCTCCTTGTCCACATGCTCAGTTTGGAGACAGAGCCTGATCTTACCATTATCTGAATGGCATACACCTTCCATTTCTTGATGACTGACTTCAATGTGTTCAAAGAGATATTCAGGGTCATTGATATTTTTGTACCCTTCTCTGGATCTGTGCCTTTCTGCAATTTAGTTCTGTACCAGTGTTGTTTTGAAATGCTCCTTTGTCTTCATGGTTGTGTCTTTGTTTGAAATGTACTGCTTGACTGAAGGACATTATAGGAGACAGGTGTTTATACTGAAATGATGTGAACTGCTATTACTGCCCACAAACAGATGCCATTCAACTAATTTGTATAAACTGCCAAAAGTAATTTTGTGCACCTGAACTCATTTAGGTTTGTCATAGCAAATTAAAATGTTTTAACCATAAAACTATTCAGTTGAAGCATTCATGTTTTGATTAAAAATATGTATTTTTAAATGTGCATTTAAGTTTTTTAATTCAAAATATTGGACATGATTTAAATTACCTATTTAAATAGGAAAATGCACAGCACTGAAGGGATAAGATAGAAATCTTAGCATGTACACATCTATAAAGCTAAAAGGGTAATTTTGTACTGCTAAATTAATTCTAATTAAAAGTATCTGATTGTTATAACAAATTGATTAATCCAAAGACGATCACCATAGAGTTGGCTTTCTGTAATGTTTATAACACACACGGTACTTTCCAAGAACCTCTAGCATAGCACAAGGCTGACCCTTTTACCCACACTTCCTTATTCTCTCCTCTGTGATGCCATAAATCACAACTGAAAACCGAGAAGTGAAAAAAAAAAACATAACTGTCTATTCTAAAATGGGTGGGTATACAAAATATAAATGACTGGACTATGAGAGTAGACCTTAACCGGCAGCTCTGGTTCCCCTCTGAAATCACTACAACCACACTAAGGCCAGACATTGTGGTATTGTCTGAAACAGTCAGAACCGTCATTATGATCGAGCTGACAATCCTGTGAGAGGAAAGCTTGGAGGCGGCCCATGAGAAGAAGAGGCGGAAATACTTAGAGCTTGTGGCAGAGTGCAGGGAAGGAGGATTGAGGGCAGTCATCTACTCGGTGGAGCTGGAATGTCGAGGCTTTGTGGGAACATCCACTCAGCATCTACTAAGGGATGTTGGAGTGACAGGAACAAAGCTGAGGAAGATCCCTAAGGAGCTGCCCGAGGAGGCAGAAAAGGGAAGCTTCTGGTTGTGGCTAAGAAGGAAAGATAAAAGCTGGGGAACACACGGTTCATGAGGCTAGTTGCAGGATCTCATAAGCAGAGTTAAAGGAAGACGTTGTGGTTACGGAGAAGTGATAACACTTGGAAGAGATAGATCCTGAGGCCAGCTGCAGGGGGTGGTAGGGAAACATCCCTGCTACTTCCTCACCACCAGCTGATGTTCCAGGATTAAAGGGAGGAAACATCAATGAGGGGTGGCTCCCAGCTAATGACCCTGCAGCTGGCCCAAAGGCATTGGCAAAGGTGTGACAGGTAATAATGTCCAGCAGGTAATACATGTATCTGTACACTTACCTTTCAAGAAATGCCTGGATGAGCTCCTCAATTTGATACTAAAAAAACTAATGTTGTGGATAGGCTAAATGGCTTCTTCTCATTTGTAAATATTCTTCTGTTCTCATAGTAGTCACTAAACAAATTAACTGTTCTTTTTTCTTCATTCAAGGATTAATTTTGAATTGTGATGGAAATCTATTATGTCTTCTTCTGTCCAGATATGCAGTACATCTAAAGATTGTATGTATTGCATGATATGTGAGCTCTCGGTAGCTGCATATTAAATGTTCTAAACACAGTTTCTTTCTTCTATTCCTAAGTTTAAACACAAATCTTTCTAAATGAACCAATACAGTATGTAATCATGATGAGCCTTTATTGATCCAGTTCTGGTTGAATTGGTCTCCCTTTCCTGTTCTTTTGTTCCACAAAAATCTGTTTTCTCTCTGCTACAAAAAAGTCTATAATACTATTATAATAATAATAGTGTTCATTCCTGCAGATCTATGATTGTCATTGAACTATGTTTCAGGTGGTCCTCCTCCTGGTCTGTCTCTTACGATCTGGTTTGTTATTTCCTTTATCCAAAGATGATTGATTCTTCTTGGTAGTTTCCTAGCACATTGCAGTGCAATGTGTTTTCTCTCCTACAGTGAAGTCACATACTCTTGTTGTGCTTTAGCCAATTTAATTTATTGTTGGCTCTTTTTTTTTATTCTAAGCATACATCCTTCTATGCTTTTTGGACCATCTACAGCTTCTTTGATTCAATACCAGTTAGCTTCCTCATGTTTTTCATGATGTCTAATGGGCAAACTAAAGGCAATCACGCATTCTGTACAATATGGTAAAGAATAACTTTGAAGGGATAAGCAGAAGAAAGAATGTAAGGGCCAGTAAGAAAGCTATTAAATACTTTTTAATAGTATTAATTCATCTGCTTCCCCTAAAGAGAAGTTGTAATGGAAAGTAGATCTTTAACAAGAAATGCAATGCTATTTAGATGAAAAGGTTCTCATATTAAAATTGACCTCAACGGCAGGTTTGGAGCTCAGTATATTGTTACAAATGAGAGGTTATGAAAGTGGTGAAAATCAGGAATTGACCGAGTGGTTAAGTCAGTAATTAAAATAATTATTCATAACCCCCAACTTGTAAGTGATTCCTCCAGAACACACCTAAGCAGTTGGTATAATTAGAAGCACGTGAATTCTTCATTCTCTGGCACAGCTTTGGTAAAAAGGGTAATACTTCAGGCACACTTGGCTAAACAAATATTTATTACAATAAGAAGACACAAACTACACTGCACACAAGAAAAACATATAAGAAATAAGTTACTCTATGTACAGTTTTTACAAACAAGGCGTTTCAGAGGTCTAACATTCTAATCATCCAGAAAACCCCCCAGACTTACTAAATAAGAAACTCCTTATGCCTACAGAGGCCAAATAACAGATAAGCTGCCTTCTAAATAAATGCAATACAGCCTGCAGTTTAATCTCTCTCTCTGCATCACAGATGCCACAAAATAAATGGGGACCTATCTCCATATTCTATAAATACACCCTAAACAGGAAAGACATCTCTAACTGAGGTATCTCTTACCCAGGAAACCCAAGTTCCCTGAAAACACAGAATAGCAAGATCTCTCTAGCAAGGATCAAATACTTAGCTCCAGTGAGGTTTTGTTTGGATGATCATGAAGTAGGGGCTCTCACCTGGCACAAGCTTCATGCTCCAACTCCTCTCTTCCTTCTTCTCTCTCCTCTCCTTCTTGTTCTGCTTCTTCCCTCTTGTTCTTTCTGTTCTCTTATATTGTGTGTCTCTGTACTGCTCATTAACAATCATTAACCCACATCTTGCCTAAGTATACCAAGGTAAACTTTACAATGGTTTTTGATCAAGGCACCCCCACATCTCAACAACCATCCTCTCTGCTTTGAAGCTAGAAGTGTTTAGTCTTCCAAGTGTCACAAACATTTTCTCAAATCTAAGACACTTCTCAGTTAACTAAAGCTGTAAGAATATGAATGAGATGTCTGCTGGTAAATTAATTCACTGTTTTCAGAAATGAAAGAACACACTTATTGAATTCTTGGAAAACACAGATCTATTTAATATGAACTTCTTTTTCCAGTAGTACATAACAGGAAATGGACCTGAAGAGGCCCCCATGTAGTGAAGTACAAAAATGATTATATACTGATATGCAAGGAAAACATCGACTCAGGGAATGACACAAACTTGTCTGATACACACTGAATTTAAAAAAACAGAGCCTTTTAGAACTTGAAAATAGATTTAGCTGTCTTGAAAATCAAACACCACATAAACAAGAGATAACAAAGTAGCACATAACATCAGAGATACAGAAGAACACATTGCTGGGAAACAGGGCACTAAATTCTGTCAGACAGCAACAGCAGACACCAAATTTAAGGAGAAGTAAACATATTTGAATTTTTTAATATTGCCGAGTTAAAAGTTAAAAAGATCATGGATTCATGAGTAGCAATCAGTAAAGGCACTAACTCCGTGTGGGTTATAACTTATAGTACAGGCATTACTGTGCTGACCTGGGTCACAAATTGGCAGTGGCCAAATCTGGAACTCCCAAAGTAGTGATGCACACTTGATGCACAACTAGATGTGGGTGTAAATCACAGAGTTCTCTGGTTTTAGCTGCATTTGCCAGCTGTATTGTTTGCAGTGATCTCAATGAAAGACACACTACTTTTCCACTCTTTTTCTTGTTTAGATGCACAATGTGGCTTATAGTAAATTTCTCTGCCGGGTGTGTTTTGGAGGATCGTGTTTGCAAAATGTGAGATTATTTAACTGTAAATCTTTAAGAAAAAAAAAAGCAAAAACTTTGGAGTTGGGGGTGAAATTGCAATAAAACTGGAAAATAGGATCACAGTAAAAAGAGTACTTGTGCTGAAGAATTATGTGAAGAAAATTGTATAAAGGAGGGCAATTTGATAAACAAGGAGATTTCAGATTGAGCAAAGTTTCAGATTAAACATTGACTGAATATTCTGGTAGAGATTACAATGTATGTTTACAAATATTTTTTTTGTACTTCAACACTCCAAAAAGCCCAAATTAGCAAAATAGTTTCTAAAATAGCAAAATAAGTGGTTGGTGAGATCATCTCAAAATTCCACTGTACTACTCAAAGCTCCCAACAATTTATATATATGTAATTTAAAAGATGTACACATATTACCACCAGATACTATTCAGAGAAATGCTGTTCTTCTTATTCCTGTTTTTTAAATTCATCTTGCACTTTCAAAGCTTTTAAAGTAAATCACTACCAGGCAACTGGGCAATGAAGTAAACCAATGTAGTGAATTCTATTTTTATTGTTTGCAGTATAGGACTAAGATGAGCTAAGATTTTCTTTAATTAAAAAAAACACCACAGTTTAGATATGGTTATTGTTTTGTGTACTCTTAACGTTGCAACTTGGAGACATTTGCTAAGTAGTGCTATGCTTGTTTTTTTATTATTCAGCGTTCCTTCAAAATATGAATATTGTTACAATCTGCCCGAATTGGTGACAACTATGGAACTAATTTTAGAAATCACTTGATTCCCACTTGTAGAATTTAGAAGACAATGAAATTGAAACTATTCTGTGTATTTGGAAATACTTGAGATTTTGTATTGAAATGGCAATTTCTGTATAAAAATCTGTTTAGTCACCTGGCTCTCCTTTTTGGAAACAATGATAGCTACTGTTATGATTTAAATCACACATCAGGGTAATTGGTATTATTATCACTTCATAAATAAACTGAACTAAGAAGGTGCAAATATTAAAATTGTAGTTACAATTAACTGTTTTTGTGCTTACACTATTTGTAGTAAAAATGCATGTTTAGAATAAGCTAAAGTAGCTTTCTTTTAGATTAAATCTTTTGTTGATTTACTGAACAAAACAGAAAACTTTGATAATGATATGCAACCAAATTACAATACTGTATTGCTGCTGGCTTTTTGTTTGCAAGGGTTTTCTTGATTCTACTTAGCAGAAACCTGTAATCAAGTACTGGGTTTTTAATTTATGATTAACAGGTCATTGAAATATTTGATTTCATCCAGGTTCAGATTTTGATTTTCTTTCTAACTGTAGACCTGACAGTGTCTTAGAAGTTCCAAGATTGGAATTTTTTGACATAGAGGCTTTCTAAGAGTTACTGTGACAAAAGAGAATCTGGAAACCAAACCATCAGTACACAACCTAAAGTACTTTAATGTGAAAAAAAACAGGGGGGGGGGGGGGGGGAGTAATATCTCAGTAGTATTTTAGTCCTGGATTTTCATATTACTATCCAGAGAGAAGGTTTCCCTCTGCACTATAATTTTCATAACAATGCCCTAGTATGGTGTCTGGGGAAATAGTGCTGTAAGAAGTGACTTCCTTCAGAAAAAGACCTTAAACTGAGGTCCTGACAATTTAATTTGGTCTTTAAATATCTCAAGGCAATACTTGCAATGTGGGGTATGACACATGTGTTCTGCCTATATTCTACTTCAGACTTGCACTATCTGGTAAATCTAAAGTTATTTGTTAATTAAATTGATGAAACAATTTCTCAAAAGCTTAAAGAAACTGCTGGCATGCAAAAACTGGCACACATTACCCTAGGACATACATGTGAACATAATTTGGGAATCTTTAGAAAAAATAAATAGTGCTTTCAAATGCACTATACACATTCAATTATGTATTATTTCTTATGTTTAATTTGTAATTTATATTTGTGCCTTTCTTTCCCACATCCATTAATCCTTGATGTCCTGAATGTCCAGTCATTAATAAATTTTGCTTTCTGTCTGTTATGTATCTCATGCTAGAAGGGAGAAAACTTTTCTTTAAAACTTGCAACACTGTTCCATCTGTCATTTTTCACACTGCATGACCCATAATGTCTATAAGATAATTGGTATCAATTAAAGAAGAGATACAGTTCTCACTCAAAATCACAGCAAAATGAGAGGGGGTGGAGAAAATTCTAATGGTCATTTTTGTGTGGAAATCTAAGAGCTCCCTAATAAATGCAAACCCACCCATACCCAACTTATTGATAACAGTAGCAAACACTCCACCCTCCGGGCTCATGATAACCTTCATTTGCTGAACCCAACAAATTAACCTCAAAGTTAAGTGTGCTTTAATGGTGTTTATTCTAATTAGGATTAGATGTTATTTACTGTAATTTTATTGTATTTTATTGTTATTTAGGGAGAATAAAGGAGCAATATTTATTAATCCTTCAAAAAACGTTTTGTAAATTGCCACAACATTCAGTTGTGGTTCATATGTTGGTAGATACAGAGCCTGCTCTATTTCACAATTTATTTTTTTCACAAGAATGGCAGAACAAAAATATCAATACTGTGAAAATAAAGAAAGTGCATGGTTAGCACTAACACTATCATACAATGTAATAATGAACACAATAAAACTATAGCCAAAACACAAAACAGAATTCTAATAAAATGCTAAAAATATGTTTACATAATCGAAGCTGATCCTCATAAACAAGGAAAAGCACAATGTTGAGAGGTAACTAACATTGTCAGTGTTTAAAATGGAAGCAACAGTTTTTACGTGGTTTATTCTGTTTTCATTTTTTGTAGTAAAATGAACATTGAATTTAAGATTTCTTATCTTTATGTGCATGAGAACACA
The DNA here is from genome assembly GCF_040954835.1 of Lepisosteus oculatus. Taxonomy (NCBI): domain Eukaryota; kingdom Metazoa; phylum Chordata; class Actinopteri; order Semionotiformes; family Lepisosteidae; genus Lepisosteus; species Lepisosteus oculatus. The sequence continues at coordinate 37,711,247 of NC_090696.1, read as the reverse complement.
TGTTGACACAACACTGTCTATCAGGCAGAGGTGATGCAGTATCAATGTCCACCATGTGTAATAAGTAGTCCATATACAGTACCTACAGTACTACAGTACCTTAAACCATTTAACCAGACTAGTTGCCTATTAAATGTGATGTATACAAAAGTATGCTACCATATACAGTTGCTGTCAAAATTTAGTGGCAAGTGCTGGTGAAAAGACCTGAACATTCCTTATACAGTATATGAATACATTTTTAGTACTAGCTATATACATATACTGACACACACTCACTTTTAAGCATGTAGAAAAAAAATCCTTAGGGTTGCAGTTTTAATAATTTACATTTTGTACTTATATTGCTGTCCACTAACTTTTTGCATTGCACAGGATGAAATTTCTGGCAAAAAATGCTGCAGTGGGATTTTTTGAAAGGCTGAGTAGAACTTTATGATTTATGCTGCGTGGGCAATTGTTGTGAAATACACACTATGTATACAGGTCACATAACTGGCACTTCTAAACAGGTTATTTATATCCTTGTTAGTGAATATCATTGTTACTTACTGTCTTCTTTATCTTTGATTTTAGCATAAGCTGACAGTTTTAATGTTGTCCATTACAATTTTAGACCAAATAGAAAAGCTATGTAAAATCAAATATAATAAATAAACTATTGTCTTTGAAATTATCAATATACTGTATATCTAGAAGTTTGTTTAAGATATGTTCTCAGTATTTTCAACAAATGCTTGAACAAAAAGAAAGGAACCATTACAAAATGTTTTATGACATACTATTCTGAAAAGATAAATAATATGACCACCAAAGGTACTATTTTCAAACATAGGAGAATCTAATTCAAATTACTTCTCCTTGATACAGAATTTATGTATTCTATTTTACTGTACTTCTAAGCAAACTAAAAATCATGATTTACCTTAATAAATTCAATGTGTTCTTTATGTTTCCCTTATTAAAACAAATTATCTAATTTAAATTGTATCACATTTTTTCCTTCAAAACGCAAAGGTAATAAATTTACAATTGCACCTGTCGTTTCTGATATTTAATGAAAAGTGTGGTGAAAAAAACATTGGAAATCTTAGATAAAATAAACTGGACTTCCTTTTTTTCTTTTAACCCATTGATTCTTTTTAAATTAATGATGGATGTTTTTTTTTTTCTGTTAAAGAACATCTGTTATCCATTGAAAAGGAAATATTGTAATACTGGAACAAATTATGTTATTGTAGAAATGCTTGGGATAAAAAAAGGAGGACATGTGAGGGGTCCCATTCACTGTACACCCTGTTTTACTGGCTTCTCCGATATCAATATTGATAATTTATTTTACAACTTAAACAACAATTCTAGGTAAAAATAACACATCCTTTTAAATTATTCTTATGGACAATTGATAATCAGCCTTAACAGTGGGGAAATATTTTGTGTCAAGACACAAATCAAAATACATTTTACTTGGGCTTAAAAACTAGAAGAATTAACTGAACATTTGTTAGGCGGCTTTCATTAAAATTGAGGAGAAATAATGCTCCAGGAAAGCTCAACTGATAAAAACTTCCATCTGGAACATTGAAAGTCTTGTAGTTGCTTGATTTACTGTAACATAATCTATGTCTTTATCAAGCTGTGGCTAAGAATTCCTGTGTGACGGTACAGAATTATCCTAAAATTGTTCTAAATGGGGATAGCATGGTGGTGCTGTGGTTAGTATTGCTGCCTCGTAGCTCTGGACACCCAGGTTCAATTTACCTGGTGTAATTACCGGGTGTTATCTGCATGGAGTGCATGGTGTTTGTATGTTCTCCCCATGTTCATGTGAGTTTCCTCCACAGTCCACAGACACACTGATTAATGGGGAGCAATATTGGGAAAACTTGCCCCAGGTAAGACTTTGTGTGTTTGTCTGTGTCCTTCAATGGCCATAATCAACTGTTCAGATAGCCTGTTCAACACAAAGGCCAGTTTATGGTCTTTGTGACCATAAGGGTTCTATTATGGTCTGTGTTGTCATAATGTGCCCATGGAAAGGTTAGGGGCTTGTAAACTAAAAAGAAAAGACTGAAGAAGAATAAAAGATTATCATTGTGTACATGTTTTACACATAAACTCCTTCTTCAATAACTAAAAAAGTTTTAAAAAGATAGGTCAGGGGTTGTAAATACCAGTTGTGGAGAAAAAACAATATAGTGAACAATGGATCGTAGATGAGGTCATAGGCTGTGGCTACAAACAAGCTCATAAAGGCATTCCATTTGAAAGATCCAATAAATATTGGAGCCCTGGTAGGGTTAGAGCCTAGTGGTGAAGAATGCACACCTCACCTCAGTGTTGGGGAGGCCCATACTGGTCATTTAATCCAGCTCAGCCTAATTTTGGATAGAAGCTCAACATGCTCCAAGCGTGAGAAGCTTTCTATAGGGGAGTACTTTCTATACTTCGTTGATAAAGGAACTGGTCAGTTAGCTGCATGAGGCCATTAAATCTCCAGTACAGGTGGCCATTGATTGTGGGATGATATTGATTATTCAATGCATTTTATAGTAATTTTCATCTAAAAAGATCCTAAAACCACATTCCATATAGTAGGCACTCACTTCATCAACTACTGAAATACAGCACCTGCCCGGATGATGTGCAGGAGCCATTATGCAACAAAAGCCCCTTTATATGGTAGATCAGTTTAAGCAGTAAGAAACTACTTTACCATTTGAATTAATGGGGAACTTTAAGAATGTCAGATTTTTAGATGAAATTTAGAAAATAAAAACATGGTTAATACCACAACTCTGACAAACAGTTCCATCAATTCTTTAAAGGCCAACCCCTACCTATAGCACAGAGCTCACTGTCACCATACTAATACATTGCTTTAGAAATTCTGGTCCAGAGGGAAGAGTGCCACATAACAGCACATACTGAACAGCATCAAACCACCTGGGTAGTTCTCTGTGTTGTTTGTGACATGTTACCATGCAAATGGGGTTCAGTTCAAGGCCACACTTTACCAACTGCATTAGAAGTGTAAAGGGATCATAAATTACAGCATTCTGCAATTATTTATAATGTATTAATCCATTACGTATGATAATGAACACTATTGTGTAATGTTTTCCTTTCTTTTTGGCTATATAATATTCAATATTTATGCAATAACAGGTGACACAAAGGAAACTTACTTATAAGAAGCTAGGTCATTTTTTTATTAAAATATAACACTGTAATAGCAATTTATTTATTAAAACACTACTATATTTTTTTTTATTCTTTCACTTGTCTAACATTTTCTGTTGCATTCACTGTCTCAGCCAATGACCATGTTCACTGAGTAAAAATGTTTCCCTGGTTTAAGCTCCATAATTGAACAACGAATGACTTCAAGGACAATGAAACACTATGTTTTTATCAAAATTCTGCCTGCTTTCATTTTGGCCCATGATTAGTCCCAGAAAAGGAAAGGTATTTTTTTCTTGTCTCAACTAATGCAAATGTCAGCTTAGTGAGACAATTTAACGAAGCCACTTATTGAAATTTATGGAGGAGTGAAATTATAATGCAATGGTAACTTAAAATCTGAAATGCATAAACATGTTAATGTTATTTATACCCATCTTTTATACAATTAATAAATGTTACACTTTTAAGATGCTGATGGTAAATATTTAGTCAACAATTGAAGTAAAATGTTAACCATTTTAACATAACATCTCAGGGATTAAATTCTAAATTTTAACCATAAATATAATCATTGTGATTGTCTTTTTATTTATTTCCTAGTGTCTGGAAAATTAAAATAACTTATCAACGTAAAAAGCTAAATGTTTCGCCTAAATATCCACTTCAGTCTCAGTATATTCCATGTTATTATTGTAGTTTATGTCTTTACTATGTAGCGGTGAGGCTTAATAATAATGCAGAATTAAGTGTTTCTGAGCTTTCCCAAATTAGGCCTCATTTCTCTGTTCATCTCTGTGGTGCAGCCACAGAGAAACCATTCATGCAAGGTGATTTAAGGTCCAAGGACAGCTCCCAAAGGGGGATGCACTTAGCTAAGCCTGGCTATCATGATCAATGGTCACCCATTGGCGCCTATCTGTTTAGGGAGTGCGAGTTGGACATCTGGACTGCATTACTAAGTGTCAGGCTTAAGTGACTCATATCTCACCTTGATCAACCAATCAGGGACTGGTAGGGCCGAGTAACCCACGTGGGACTCTGATGCCCATGGAACTTTCAGCCAATCAATGAGCTGAAGTTCCTCCAGGTAAAAACAGGCAACAGAGAGAGCCTGGGAGATTCAACAAGATTCAGACAAGATTCAGAAGGAATTCAAAGAGGGCTCCCAAGGGCAGGACATTCTCGCAGCGCGCCTCCTGACCATCCTGAGACTCAGCCCGGACAACCACGGAACGGCCAGTGTGTCCGAGTGCCAGAACTTTCCTTTGTTCTAAGAGTCTAGAGTTGAGGTTGCCAGAGAGTAACCAGCAGCAGGCCTCGTGAACAGGTCGGAACTGTGGACAGCTGAATTGCTATTCAGAACTAGCTCTTCATCAGGAACGAACCGGTCCTCTTCCTGACTTGCTGGGACCCACAGTCATCTTTTCTCCTGTGCACAAACTTTGCTAGTTAAAGCGGACAGTGAGCATCAGCAGCGCACCGTCGCAAGCCGCACAGTACAGCCTGGCACGGAGCCAGAGAGCGCGGATTGGACAGCAACAGCCTGCAACTGTTTCTTTGTGCCCGCAGGAGATCTGAATCCCCAAAGATTGGATGAGTATTCAACTTCAATGCATTACAGCTCGAGAATTCAATTGTTATCCAAACCAGTTGATATCAATTTAATTCCTAAGAGTTATGTACTTGTTTGAGTATCTAATGTAGAAGTTGTAACCAAGTTCACTTTACGAAACGGTCTTAATGAATGATATACTGAACGTATTTCCTCTTGATGTGTAACTCTTTGTAACTGATTGAATATATATCTTTTGTATTCTGATAACCCTCTCGATAAGATCTGTTAGGTTTATATGCATATTCTATGTATTAATAAATGTATCCTCGTGTATTAGTACCTGTGTGTGCGCGTTGTTTGAGTTATGTCGCATGGTTGGATTCTAAAGCCACCAAAAGAATCAACTTTGTGATTTACTGCTACAATTAATAATTGTCTCAGTACATGCCCAAACCCTACAGAACTGGTGCCTTCAGAGAGCCACTATAATCTACGTTATTTGGCGTCCCTGAACCGGTTTTCTCTACATTTATTTGGCGTCCCTGGGTGGGCGTGGCAAGACTGAAATGAGTCAACCAAGCGGAATAATTCAATATAAAACGCCGCGGGTTTCATACACGACAATACAGTGTGCTGAAAGCCGAAAGAAAAAAGTTACCCTTGCTCTTTAAGCAGTGCTTGATTGTTTTGTGATCTTTTGCGATCTACCAGGTTGATTGCATACTTGATCTTGTGGTTTTCTGTGGTAAAACTGTGATTTCGTACTTAAAAGTAATACTCTAAGTTTAACGATGGTTGCTAAAAGGTCTGAATTCGAGTCGCTATTAAGCACTCTCTCTAGCAGCGACAGGTCTGACCACGATCTCTTCCATATCTCCGTCAGCGGAGAAGCTAGGAGAATAGATCTCCATTCTCTGAGAGAGCTAGCGAAGGACATAGAGAGATTTGACCCCGCAGTGTCGGAGAATAATATCGAGAGTTATATTCAAGACCTCAGGTATAACCTGCAGTACCTGCCAAACGCCACAGAACAGGAGAAAGTGTTTCTGGTCAGGAAAACTACCAGCAGAGCTGTACATGAGTGGATGGCTAGGCAGATGAAAGAAGTCTGTAATGACTTTGAGCAGCTATGTCAAGCACTTATCGAAGAATACAGTGCGTTTATTGACCCGACTGCCGTGACAGTCGCCGCACTTAACATTAAGCACGAGACAGCAGAGTCCCCTCGCGAATATTACGAGAGACTTAGACGAACTTATTTTGGAGGGCGAAATGATGAGGGTTGCGAAGAGAACACACATTTCAAGGGTTTATTCATTGCGAATCTCCACCCGTCAGTCAGAAAGATGATCTTAATGCATACAGATGCACAGACCATGAAAATGACTGATATCAAGAGATTCGTGCAGAAAGCCTGGGAGTATGATGTCCAAAGTCGCTCTGAGCAAAAAGTTGCTAAAGCGACTGCGTTCGCCGTCAGAGCCAGCAGGGTTAATTCCCCCCTGCTCGAAGGAGCACAGGCTCCTGAGCTGGCTAAGCCCCGTTCCAAAGCACTCACACAGGACCGCACCCAGCGTCCTAAGTGCCATGAGAACACCAGGGGAGGGAAAGGGCTAGAAAAAACTGAACAAAAGGATTCAGTAGCCGCCCGCCTGGCCAGGCTTGAACAAGCTTTATTAGGACAGGGACAACCGCTCCCCAAGGCTGCCGGAAGCGTGAATGAGCTGATACTCTCCACTGGAGGAGGCGGAGACCCGCCCCCTCTCCCTCCCTCAGTCTATCTGATTGAGCGGAAGGGTTCCTGCCTGGATAAGGTCAGCCACTCCCAAGTGAGTGCTGACTCCACCCCTGAAGTCACAGAGCAGGCAGTAAAACGCAGAGGAAAAGCAAGAAGCTTTTACCTCAAGGCTGCCATGGGAGATGTCTTACCCAGTGAGACACTGATTGACACTGAGGTTGAAAGGTGTTTGAAGTCACACGGCAAGCTCAAACGGGTAGAAAAAGAAAAGGGCATGCGACTCAGAGAGGAACCTTTGGTGAATCACCAGAAAGGCAAGGTGTGGAAACAGGTCAAGGCTCCTAAGCCTTCTGTACAGAAGGAAAGGGGGGCCAAGAGGCAGACTGTGCTCACACAGTGCCCACCGAACACAGAAGCCTATGCGGAGATTCCTTCTGTTCCCTCTGGACAAGAAATAAAAATATTTCCTTGTTCCCCAGATATACAGGGAAGTCCTGTCCCGGCTGAGGTCCCAACAGCCTCCCTGCCACAGGAGCGCTGCTCCGAGCAGCCGCCTGATCCACCAGGTAAAGCACACACCTTTTACATCCCTAAAGAGGAGCAGATCTCCCCACCTGGCGATGAAAAGGAGCTTTCCCTGTACACCCTGGCACCCAAGAGGGGTCAGGACCACCACCCTGCAGTGGTGGAAGGGATCCAGATGGCAGGAGAGCAGGTTGGTGATGTAGCCCTCACCCTTAGCCCTGAGAGGTCCTCTATTAGTGAGGATCTGCTTGAGCAGCTGTCACAGGGCCACCGCCAGGTGCCCCTAGTGCAACATTCACAGGTTAGACAGGAGGTCCAGCTCGACGCTGAGACTACTGCGCTGTGGACACACCTGATCCCAGATGCCGATTCCCTCTGCTTTGACCCAGGGAACCTGCAGTCAGGTAACATTATTTCTCACAACTACCAGGTAGTGAGTGAGACTGACCTGATTGTTCCTGCCTCAACGGCAGGGTTGCCTACACACCCAGTCCCCCAGAAGGGACAGGGAATGAAAGCCGAGCCGGTTTTCTTACAGCCACCAGCTCAGTCTGTCAGTCTGAGTCTGACCAACAGTGGTTCAGCCAGACTGGAGCTGGATGGTAAAGTCACCCGCCTGCCAGTGCAGGACATCGCAAAGAGAGGTGTCAGAATCCCCGCCTGCACTGACATGGGCCTGGTGAGTGATAGTAAGTTCAAAGACAGTGAACTAGCTATCCCACTGCTGGGGCAGCTCCCTGAACCCTTAGCGAGGGAAGGGGGGAGCGAGCAGGTGTCCTACACCCACGCCCAGCGAACGATTGTAAACATGCCGATAGAGGGATTCCTCAATCAGGAAGTGTGCAGAGTGGACCTGAACAGTGAGAATCGGGTAACAATCCCAGATCACTCAGACACTCCAGATGACCACTCAGCCGAGGGTCAGGCATGCTCCACCGCTGCACCGCCCCCTGCAGGGTTCCTAGAGTACAGGCATGAACAAATCGAAAGAGCAGATGCCCTGGAAAAGGAGGAACAGCATCAGCAGCTGCGTCAGATCTCCACAGATTTCCAGGATGTTGGTGCCCAAGATGCCACATGGCATACTGAGAAAGACACCATGTACACGCTGCGCCAGCTTAGAAAGGCAACAGTCACTCAGAAGGAGATGACTGGGATCAGCCACCCGAAAAGACTTTTGGGAGGACTGATTGCTGCCACCACTGTTGTGCATTTGCTATTTCTGGTAGGTTTGTGTGCTACTGGCACTCTCACCCTGACTGCCCCAAGAAGGCAGGGGTCAGAGATGCCAGAGGGTAGTGACAGACTGTATCGACAGCAGCAAAAGTTGGAAAGCTTAGGGAATACCCTACAGGCAATTTCCTATGCAACAGGGTTAAACCTTATTCCCCAACCAGTGGACATGATTGTTGGTGTTATACAGTGGGTTTATGCTTGTGTGCAACAGGCCAGAATGTTGACACAAGACCTGTTAAGGGAGTTTAGTGCCACTGTAGCCAGTCTAACCACGGCACAAATCCCAACCCACTTGATTCCACTCTTCTCAGTAGAGGAGTGTGTGACATTAACCCCATCGCTCATAGCTCACCCAGAAGGCAATCCAAGATTGAATTCGGTTCCAAATCTTGAGATGGGGATGGCTACCAAAGCTATCCATTGGCTGTGTCTAAACGATTCACCCATGAAGGGTGTAAAGCTACTAATGGGCAGAGGGAGGTTAATGAACCCCATGAAGAGCAGGTGGGAAGTAAATGGCTGGTCAGCACACCACATTTAACTGACACTATGACTTGTGACGGGCATGATACAGCTACCACAATGCAGCTATCTAACCAATAGTTTTCCTGTAAGTTCCCGAGGAGGCCATAGTACAGCATGGTAACTTAACACTGTACGGTCTGGAACCAGACAATAAGACCAAACTTGAGGTCTAAGATGCCTTCAGGTGCCACACTATTCAATTGGATAGAAATCCAAGAAACAGTAAGCCCTGAAGAGGTACAGGTAGTTAGTTTGCTTTAATGGAACAAACCTCCAAACCACCCTAGCAGATACCCCAACAGGTGTTGTGGTTTATCGGGGGGGCTGGGAACAGGAACTGTTGTTATTGTAACACTGCTGCCGGGTAGCTGGATCATGACTGACAGTGTACTCTGAATGATGTATTCTCACATCAAGATGTACTCTGGGTAGCATGAATGAGTCAAAGGTAGCATGTCAAAAGAAAGGAAGTGACTTCTCCCCAAATATCTACCACAGAGGTATGAGATATTGACAGTGAACTTCCTGATGTGTATTTCCTAGACTGAGATAATGTCTCCTACCGTGTTTATACATACTCCAGATGTTATTCATCCTGTTTGTATCCAATGCTGGTTCCAGTATGAATTCTCGAAGAGTAATGTGGACATTTAAGGTTAATGTTCTAATGGCAAGGGACATCACTTAACTCTGTTTTGTTTTGAAGGCAACAATGCCTCGGGACCTCGTGGCCTTCAAAAAGGGGGGATATGTAGCGGTGAGGCTTAATAATAATGCAGAATTAAGTGTTTCTGAGCTTTCCCAAATTAGGCCTCATTTCTCTGTTCATCTCTGTGGTGCAGCCACAGAGAAACCATTCATGCAAGGTGATTTAAGGTCCAAGGACAGCTCCCAAAGGGGGATGCACTTAGCTAAGCCTGGCTATCATGATCAATGGTCACCCATTGGCGCCTATCTGTTCAGGGAGTGCGAGTTGGACATCTGGACTGCATTACTAAGTGTCAGGCTTAAGTGACTCATATCTCACCTTGATCAACCAATCAGGGACTGGTAGGGCCGAGTAACCCACGTGGGACTCTGATGCCCATGGAACTTTCAGCCAATCAATGAGCTGAAGTTCCTCCAGGTAAAAACAGGCAACAGAGAGAGCCTGGGAGATTCAACAAGATTCAGACAAGATTCAGAAGGAATTCAAAGAGGGCTCCCAAGGGCAGGACATTCTCGCAGCGCGCCTCCTGACCATCCTGAGACTCAGCCCGGACAACCACGGAACGGCCAGTGTGTCCGAGTGCCAGAACTTTCCTTTGTTCTAAGAGTCTAGAGTTGAGGTTGCCAGAGAGTAACCAGCAGCAGGCCTCGTGAACAGGTCGGAACTGTGGACAGCTGAATTGCTATTCAGAACTAGCTCTTCATCAGGAACGAACCGGTCCTCTTCCTGACTTGCTGGGACCCACAGTCATCTTTTCTCCTGTGCACAAACTTTGCTAGTTAAAGCGGACAGTGAGCATCAGCAGCGCACCGTCGCAAGCCGCACAGTACAGCCTGGCACGGAGCCAGAGAGCGCGGATTGGACAGCAACAGCCTGCAACTGTTTCTTTGTGCCCGCAGGAGATCTGAATCCCCAAAGATTGGATGAGTATTCAACTTCAATGCATTACAGCTCGAGAATTCAATTGTTATCCAAACCAGTTGATATCAATTTAATTCCTAAGAGTTATGTACTTGTTTGAGTATCTAATGTAGAAGTTGTAACCAAGTTCACTTTACGAAACGGTCTTAATGAATGATATACTGAACGTATTTCCTCTTGATGTGTAACTCTTTGTAACTGATTGAATATATATCTTTTGTATTCTGATAACCCTCTCGATAAGATCTGTTAGGTTTATATGCATATTCTATGTATTAATAAATGTATCCTCGTGTATTAGTACCTGTGTGTGCGCGTTGTTTGAGTTATGTCGCATGGTTGGATTCTAAAGCCACCAAAAGAATCAACTTTGTGATTTACTGCTACAATTAATAATTGTCTCAGTACATGCCCAAACCCTACAGAACTGGTGCCTTCAGAGAGCCACTATAATCTACGTTATTTGGCGTCCCTGAACCGGTTTTCTCTACAACTACTTGCATTAAACTCACTGAATGTATTTATTCTTCCAAGTGCCTACATCTGTGAAACACGTTTATCCCTTACTAAAGGGATCCAATGCAGTCAGCTTTACTCTTAGGTCATTGGCATTGCTGCCAGGCACCCACAGTCCTCTTTGTAAAGAAATGTTTCCTGTTTTCTGATCTAAACAGCATTAAAATAATATCCACCTCTTTTCGGGGTCATGTGTTGCAGCTGATCTTAAGTAAGTCCCTGTGCACATGTTTACATGTAATTTTTTATGCTCCAGGTTAAAAAGATTTACTTTCTTCAGGCTGCCTGTGTATGACATTCCCTTTATTAAGATCATAAAAGCAGTTATGAACCAGAGGGGACCATTGAGACTGTGGTGACTGAGGAACCATCAAATTAATTCTGTTTGTCAGTTGTCAAATGATCCAATGATCTCATCCAGCTATTTCTTGAAGGAAGCTGAGGTATCCAGGGAGAAAGCAGTCATGTGCTCTCTGCTCTGTTTTATGCCATTGGCTTCCAGGTTAGGCTCTGGTTTGCCACAATCCAACCAGGATGAATGGTTTACTTTAGTGATAAAGGATGATGGATGGATTCATTTATTGATAAGAACTAAGATCTCTGTTGGAAGATATGTTAAAGAAAGTGTTGATTACCAAATAAAGTCAGAATATTATTTCATTTTAAAACAAATGTAGGTTATCATAACTCAATTCTAAATTATAATTATTTTACAGTTAATTACAGTATAGAACAGTTATAACCTATTATAATAGTTTTGATAACATGGGCTCGAATAATCAGATGTAATAGACCTTTGAATACAGATGTCTTTTTGATAATAATAATAATAATACTCAATAATACTGCTTACATCCTAAATTTTAGTCCAACAATAGAAACCCAATGTAATAATGCATACTTAGAATTTTACTTACAATTATGCAAGTCCAGTACAGATCCAGCCATTCAAAATGAGCGAGGAATGCTGCAGTTATTCGCAGTGCAAGTTCAGCAAGGTACCGCAAGTTGTTTTTTAAATAGGGTGCAATATTATGTAAAGCCACCAGGTGAAGCAGTGAAAGCTTAAATGGCATGTGAAGCATTTGGGCTGTCACCAGAAAATACCTGGTTTTAAATCCCGGTCAATGCTGAAGGACTTTTTCCAATTACAGAATTTAAGTTGTATGCTGTTTAGACTTTTAATAATTTTAAACTCTGTATTACAGCATGTTAAACATTATACAGATTAAAAAGGTATATTTTATAAAAGCAAGATTGCTCAGTTGGACAAAGGCACACAACAGTATTTTACTTTCTTCATAAATATTTCATGCATCAAAGTCTGTAGCTTGATAACTTACAGTGGGTTATGGTTTTAGTGTGCTTGTTCTAACATTATAAAGTTTATATACTATACTTCATAAAAAAGTTAACGTTTTATCCTTTTCTAAGAATGCATACTAAGAAAACTACTAGCTGTTACTGTTAAAACAATTGTAGTGATTTAATACCACTTGATAGTTATATTAATATCGATTTGTGTAACTAAGCAGCTAAAATATCAAAAGTGGATGTTTTGGAAACATTCTGACATTTATTTTTTTAACTTTTATTGTCCTTATAGTGGTAATGGGCAATGGACTGTAATGTAGCGCGCTGCACCCAGATGGTTCAAAGCCCGATCAGAGAATGACTTTTAGTTTTGTTTCTTACATAGCCGAATACTAATACATAAAAATAGTCCACTTTTATAGCTTGTTCTTGGCTCTGGCGTGAGTGTGTGTATCTGGATGAATTATTATAAGTGATATTTTTGTGATTAAGGATTTCTTTGCAGAATTATTTAAGTTAATCAAAGAAGGGAAGAAGGGTGATTTTTACAATTTCCACTAACCAGAGAACAGCTTATCAATATGTTGAAACCATACCAGTGAAGACGTGTTACACCTTTAAGTGAGCCAGTGACTGTTTTTATTATGTTGTGACAATGTTATGTGGCTCTGCGGCAATTTTTCTGTAAACTGAAGAGTTACAGAGGAGACACGTTGTGTATTGCCTCTTTTTATATTTTGTAAAAACGTTCCAATTCAAATGCAATACACAATATATTATTAATAATATTAATAATAAATGTCCCTGGGATGGACGAGCTGTAAACTGAAGATTTACAGAGAAGACATGTTGAGTCTTGCCTTTTCAGCTTGGAATTTATCCTTTAAACCAATCCTTTTGGCTATATTTTCTACATAGCCAGATGTAGATAAAAAATATTTATTTTTTAAACCATATGGCTTTGAAAACATATGATGTCATACTGCACATACAGTATATTTATACATTTTACGATCACACTGCCATTTATTGCCATGTGTCCTACTGTTTCAGTATACTGTATCTGTGGATCTGATTTCAAATGATTCATGTGTGTGGAACTGTGGGAGGCGAGACCTGGCGGGGAGGGGGGTCACTGAGTCATGCTGTCCAAGTTACAGAATTATACAAAATAAATCAAAGATCCTGAACAAGCCCCCAACTGTGCTACATTCCCACTGCTAAACATTTTTTAAAGAAAATAAAAAATAAGAAACAATGACATGTCCCTGCCTAACTTAGACATTGATAGATAGATACTTTATTGATCCCATGAGGGAAATTGCAGTGCAATAGCAGCTTAACATAGACAACACAGCCACAGTGTAACCAATGATACAATAATAATAATACAATACATACAATACAATCAGTACAGTGAGAAATGCACTCACAGTCCAGAACACACAAAGAACAAACCAGAACAGAACAGTAAACAACAAAGTCATATTGCACAATATGACTATAAATATGAATGTATTGCACAGGTCCCTGGCATATATTGCACAAAAATGGAAAAAGAAAAAGAACAGATGTATGAGTTGTAACGAACAGTTCTTTCCGGACCCTATGCGGACGACACAATCCGACGAAGAGGGAACACTGGGGAAACGTCATGCAGGAAAACGGGGCTGAAGACAGGGGGGCGTGTCCAAGGTGCGCTGGTGCATGGGGGAGGTGTGGCCGAGGCGAACAATCCCAAAGAGTAATCCATAGAGTATCCAAAACACGAAGGTAAGTCCAAAACCAGGAGATCCATCAGAACTCGGAAATAAAACCACGAAGGCCGGGTCGGAACCGGCGGACGGGGAACAGGAACGGGAACGGAGGTTAAAACCTTAACGGGACCAGGCGCTTCCTGGTACCGGACTCGCACGATATGGAAATCAGAGCAGAGCCCGGAGGAGCGTCAGCGCCTGGCTTTTAAGGTGGGCAGGGAATGGGAAACAGGTGCAGAGAATGAAGTCTTTAGTGAAAGGGCTGGAGCACCCTTAAGGAGGGGGGACTATAGTCGTGACAGTACGCCCCTCCTTTTCAGGGCGGCTCCGAAGCCCTAAGAAAAAAAAGGGAGAAAAAAAAAACCGATGGAATCCAGGCTGCCAGGGTGCCGTCCGCGGGGTCCAGGTGTTGGCTCTGCATTCTGTAACGAACAGTTCTTTCCGGACCCTATGCGGACGACACAATCCGACGAAGTGGGGGAACACTGGGGAAACGTCATGCAGGAAAACGGGGCTGAAGACAGGGGGGCGTGTCCAAGGTGCGCTGGTGCACGGGGGAGGTGTGGCCGAGGCGAACAATCCAAGAGTAATCCTTAGGGAAAATCCAAAAACACACGAGAAAGTCCAAAACCAGGAGATCCATCAGAACAAGAATTAAAAACCACGAAGACCGGGTCGGAACCGGCGGACAGGGACAAGGAACAGGGGTTAAAACCTTAACGGGACCAGGCGCTTCCTGGTCCCGGACTCGCACGATATGGAAATCAGATGCAGAGCCCGGAAGAGCGTCAGCGCCTGGCTTTTAAGGTGGGCAGGGAATGGGAAACAGGTGCAGGGAATGAAGTCTTTAGTGAAAGGGCTGGAGCACCCTTAAGGAGGGGGGACTATAGTCGTGACATGAGTTTACTGTTCAGTCCAGAAACAGGTCACTGTCAATGTTGTCTCTGCCCAGACACAAGGCGGATGTGTAGCGGCAATGCTTGTTAATAAGACAGAATTAAGTGTTGCTGTGCTTTCCCAAATGAGGCCTCATCTCTCCCTTCATCTCTGTGGTGCAGCCACAGAGAAGCTATTCATGCAGGCTGATTTAAAGATGTTTTCTTTTGATAAGGGACAGCTCCCAAAGGGGGATGCACTTAGCTAAGCCTGGCTATCATGATCAATGGTCATCCATTGGTGCCTATCTGTCTAGGGAGTGCCAGATGGACATCTGGACTGCATTCCTAAGTGTCAGAAGTAAGTGACTCATATCTCACCTTGATCAACCAATCAGGGACGTGGGACTCTGATGCCCATGGAACTTTCAGCCAATCAACGAGCTGAAGTTCCTCCAGGTAAAAACGGGCAACACAGAGAGCCTGTAGTGGAGACTATTCTGGGGACTTTTTCTAAAGGGAATTCAAAGGAGAATTCCAGGGCAGGACGGCCCAGGAGCAGAAGGCTCCCAAGGGCAGGACATTCTCGCAGTGCGCCTCCTGATCATCCTGAGACTCAGCCCGGACAACCATGGAACGGCCAGTGTGTCCGAGTGCCAGAACTTTCCTCTGTTCTAAGAGTCTAGAGTGGAGGTTGCCAGAGAGTAACCAGAGGATCCACCCAAGGTTAGCACCAGCAGCAGGCCTCGTGAACAAGTCGGAACTGTGGACAGCTGAATCACTATTCAGAACTAGCTCTTCATCAGGAACGAACCGGTCTTCTTCCTGACCTGCTGGGACCCACAGTCATCTTTTCTCGTGTGCACAAACTTTGCTAGTTAAAGCCAACACTAACTAGCCAGTCAGTGAGCATCAGCAACGCACCGTTGCAAGCCGCACAGCACAGCCTGGCACTGAGCCAGAGAGCGCGGATTGGACAGCAACAGCCTGCAACTGTTTTTTTGTGCCCGCAGGAGATCTGAATCCCCAGAGATTGGATGAGTATTCAACTTCACTGCATTACTGCTCGAGAATTCAATTGTTATCCCAACCAGTTGATATCAATTTAATTCCTAAGAGTTATGTACTTGTTTTGAGTATCTAATGTAGAAGTTATAACCAAGTTCATTTACGAAACGGTCTAAATGAATGATATACTGAACGTATGTCCTCTCGATATATGTAACTCTTTGTAACTGACTGAATATATACCTTTTGTATTCTGATAATCCTCTCGATAAGATCTGTTAGGTTTATATGCATATTCTATGTATTAATAAATGTATCCTAGTGTATTAGTACCTGTGTGTGTGCGTTGTTTGAGTTATATCGCATGGTTGGATTCTAAGGCCATCAAAAGAATCATTTTGTGATTTACTGCTACAATTAATAATTGTCCCAGTAAATGCCCAAACCCTATAGAACTGGTGCCTTCAGAGAGCACACTACAGATGCGTTTTACAGTCTTATGGCAGAAGGCAAGAATGACCTCCTGTAGCGATCCCTGTAGCACCGTGAATGAATCAATCTATGGCTGAACGTGCTCTTCATTTCTACAAGCATGTCATAGAGGGGATGGGAGACATTGTCCATGATGGCCTCTAGTTTGGACACCATTCTCCTCTCCATTCATTGCATGACTTTAGAAGCTTAAACTTTAACACAAATCCAAAACCTTTTAAAACAGAAGTTGTTAACTCTACTTCACACCTGCATGTCAAGATCACGGTGAGCCCAAGCAGCTCTTTTGTTTGGATTACACTATGAATCCCAGAGGCATACTACCCAAGGTTTTGAAATTGAAAAAAAAATCAAACATTGTCTGGATGAGAGAAACAGGTACACTATCTTTTGAGAAGTTGTGTACTGATTGCAAAGAATCTGGTTTTGACAAACCTTTAAGAGCTTATTTTGCTTGGAGTATTTAAAATCTGTCTGCCTGACTGTATTGCAGCTTAATTAATTGAACTGTTCGGACAACTATGGAGAAACCTGATCTAAATGTAAGGTCTGCTTTTTTCACGGTTTTGTTATGCAAAATGTTTTTGCACTTGTTACACTTCGAGATTGTGACTGATTTGACATTATATTTGCCCCATTAAGCTGAAACAGTAAAGAAGATGTCTGTAGTTAATCTTTTCGGAATTTGATTAGTTATATTTTATTATTATTGTTATTGTTGTTAAAAAGGTATTGTTGTTGTTAATAATAATAATTATTATTATATTATTTATTATAAAACCACTAACATTGACGGTGCTGCTGCTTTTCAGAGCCTCTCAGTAATTTAAAATGTGCTGATCTCTGCCACACACACCCCTTTAAATTTTTAACACATTTATCACCTTTGTTCAGGATGGTGGGGTCCACAGTACCCCACTATGAGAACATGTTACACAGCGGGGTGTAGCACTCCTAGCCTTTGTGACAAATGTTTGTTAAACAAGTACGGATATACGTTACATTAAGTAGCTGCAAAGGAATACATTAAAGTTAATTCCAGGCTGTAAAGAAAAGACTCAACGTGTCTCCAAAATAACTTTCCAGCTCACAGATCTTCCAAGGTCGTTCATTATTAATATTATTAGTAATATCTTCCATATCACATTAAAATTGGAACGTTTTTACAAGCGTAAATCCACCTGTCTATCTATTATCTAGCTGCCTTATCCAGGACAGATAGCAATCTCACCTACACTATTTGGCTACATTTTTTATGATTTTGACAGAATTCAGAATAATTTGACTGATTCTTAAAAATGTAACATTAAGCGTACTGTAGTGAAACAGCTATTGAGCACAGAACATCTTTCAGCACATGAAAAGATTTGCATATCATTTATTCTGATCTGTGTAAAAACATGAAATAGAGAGGGAGTTTCACAAATTAAAGAGGTCTGGAATACCCTGTCTCAAAAATAGGCATTTTAATAAGAAATCGCAGGTTGTGAAAACAGTGACAAATCACCCAGAGCAAAATACAATTTCAAAATACAAGCAGTTTGAAATTATTAGCTGTTAATAATATTAATTTAACTTTGAACATGTTGTGATATTTAGAAATACCAAAAAATTCAATATAGAAGTCTGTAATATTTACTATTTTTTTTTTAAAGAAATGTTTATTTGTTAAAGGAAAACACGTGCCCTGATCAGGATTCAACCCCCTGCTTCCAGAGTGCGAGTCACACACCACAGCCATTATACCAAGGCACTGCTCTACAGCTTAAGCTATATCTGAAAATGGCGGGCATAGTAGATTATAAAAAGTACACAATTTGTAACTGTGATAAGTAGCGCAAGTATTCATAGAAAAGGTTAAAACATTATAGCTTTTTTAAAAGTATATAAACGTAATATAATCAAAACGAGAAAGTCAAAACCTTTCCAAAATAACTACAGTAAGTGACCAACTGAAAGACTTTGATGCATAAAATGTTTATGAAGAAAGTGGAATACTGTATTTTTTTATTTAAACTTCCACTACCAGCCATATAGAATTTATATAATGTATTTTCGTATCTTCCTAAATTAATATATTTTATGACATTCAGAGACGTTATTCTCCCCTTATTTTTCTGCTCAGCTACCAAAATTTCCCTTAAGTTGTAAAGTTTCTATATTAATATTCCATATTAAGCAGATTTAAACATGCACAATAAAAAGATTAAATTAAGCAATCATTTCACTCACAACTAATGCACCACAAATGCCGCCTGTCGGTCATTTTTGCCAGCCAGTCACGCACTGTGGTAGTCTGCAGATCATTTCCCGTGGTATGGACTTTTACTGCGCATTTCGAATGGCTACATCTGTATATTCTTTTGCCACACATGAAAGGGAACATAACTTCCAAGATAATAGTCAGATCAACAGGCAAATCTATTTAACACAAGTGACTGGCTAAATCCGTCTCCTGGCTGAAGACTATTTATGTTCTCCAGCGTTAGTGCTGGAAAACCACTTCTTCCTTCTTCAGCAATGGGTTTTTTTT
Source organism: Lepisosteus oculatus (assembly GCF_040954835.1). Lineage (NCBI taxonomy): Eukaryota > Metazoa > Chordata > Actinopteri > Semionotiformes > Lepisosteidae > Lepisosteus > Lepisosteus oculatus. Next base: position 37,692,357 of record NC_090696.1, on the reverse strand, counting down.
TCTGCCAGCCAGAAGAACAATATACTTTTATAGTGAAAGGCTGTTAACAACTATTTTTCACCCAGCTATGGCTGAAGAACAGCTTTCCTGTTAACAGCTATTTTCCCCAAATTCATGTTGAAGGGCTGCCCGACTGCTAAGAATTTTCTCCACCGTGGTCTGTTTATTTTTCCCATTGTGTTGTTGAAGAGCTTACTTCTTGACCATAGGACAAGGCTACTGTACTATTAATCTGTAAATAAAAATCTAATTTTGAATTGAAATTTTGTGTGGAGGTGTGTCTGTGCTGAGGGTTCCACCTAGAACCTGTGCCCGTGTTGATGGGCTGCTCCACTCAGCATCACTATATCTATAATATTCATATAAGGCACTTCTTCATGTTTTCTGTACAAATGGGAACACATCCTACTGTAAAGGCAGTTCATTGCATACTTATTTAAATACTACTAAAACTGAAAGCATCAAAGGGCCATTACACGCATTCCAGAAACTGCAATGGATTTAATAATAATAATAATAATAATAATAATAATAATAATAATAATAATAATAATAATAATAATTGCTTACACTTATATAGCTCTTTTCTGGACACTCCACTCAAAGCACCTTCCAGGTAATGGGGTCTCCCCTCCACCACCACCAATGTACAGCATCCACCTGGATGATACCTGGATTAATAATCCACCTGGATTATATAATAGATTTTCTGTGTTAGGTATAAATATGTAAGTGCAATTTGATATGATGGAATACAAGAAAGTCTGATGAAACAGTACATTCATATGTTGCGAAACTTTTGAAGTTTGTCTACTTTGTTTTAACCATATAATTAAATATTAGAATAAAATATAAGATAATGAAAAGACAATTGAACCCACGGCTTCTCAAACTGTGGTCCCTCCTATCAAGTCCATTGCAGTACTTTGTCACTACTGGCCCCTCGGTTCTTTAATCAATAATAAGCATGATTAATATAACAACTGAGCAGCTGGTAGAACTAAAGCACTGAATTTAAGGACCATGATGTAATAAATAATTGTATGTGGTCATATTCAAATGTAAATGTAAAATCTATGAAGATTTCCTACAATTTCAGTTCTATTGCTTCTTTTCTTCAAATGGAAAAACTAAGACGTTCAATACAGAACATCAGGTTTAACATTTGCATAGTAATGTGCTAAGCATATGAATTGAATAGCTGTTGCGTTATCAAATTTAGTTTACACTGACAGTTTTTTTTTCAACATACTGTACCATGAGAAACAATTAAGATAAAGTAACTGGACATGTAGTTGAGTTTATTTTTTTGCCTTAGTGTTACCAAGGTGTAATCAATCTGAATTTTGAAAAACATCAGGGGCATTTTTAAACAGTAAATAATTTCACACCATCTCATTATTCTAAGATAACAAAATATTTTTGGATTTCTTATATACTACCTGCGAAATAATCAAATTTGCTGTTGTCTTGGCAACTAAATTTAATATAGCCTGTGTTCTAAAGCCTAGAGTCATGTTAATCAAACTGATAATTACAAAAACAACATGCTTTCAAAATGACGAGGAAAGGAGTCTCATATGATTGTCATCCAAACAAACTTTAAAATGAATGTCAAGAAACACTTTTTTGTAGTTATAGCCTTGTAAAATATGTTTTGTTTTTGTTTAATGTTAAGAAGTTACATTATAATTTGTAGAACAAATCTACCACAGGCTTCATGGTATGTTCATTACTTCATTAAACTTTGTGCTAGACAAACACACATAAAAGAGCATTTAGTTGCATAGTAGAAAGAATTAATACTCAGAAAAATGTATTTCACAACCAGAAGCTTTTACTACATCTGAAACAATGGGAAAATTAAATACAACAGAACAACTAAAAACTGTAGACATCTTACTCCATATTTTTAAGGGCAAGAATAGACTTTCTAGGGTAAGCTGTTCTGATGTTTGTTTTAAAAAGAACTGTTACATCTGACTATAAGAATTAAATAACGTTATTACCAAATTAACATGTAAACTATCTTTAAACACTGGGAATCAATTATTTGAATTTAGGTACCATATAGTTAGTAACTATGAAGCTGTTTAAGCTGCAAAAGAAATTCAAAAACTTTAGAATGAAACAAAACCCTAACAAATCTAACAAAGCGTGGTTAGGTATGGAATATTATATGCAGCTATTAGTAAAATAAACTGTAATTATAAGATTGGAAACACAGAGCTTGAAAGCTAGGTATGAAAACACTTCTATGATTATGTTAATATATTATTTTCATTTAGTATTACAAATACCATTAGAAGCATAGAATTAAATTCAAGGGGTGTTATATTAATTGTTTAAAACCACTTGTAAGGTGTCATGGAGAATTTGGGGTACATTTTTACTGTCCTTGTCCTAGAAAAGAGATTGATGCTCTCTAATCCATGCAGGGAACAGCAATGAGATACATGCTGGGGCTTAGAGGAATGTGCTACACTGACACAAGTGAAAACTAAATGGAAATCAAGAAAAGGAAGCTCTTCACACAAAGGTTTGGGGAAGTATGGAACAAGCTACCCAGCCAAGTTGTTGAGGCCAAAAGCCTGGCTTCTGTCTAGAAATGCCTGGATGAGATCCTAGGATCAAATAAGTACCAACTACTCAATGACCTACATGGGTAAAGTTCTCCTTTCATTTGTAACCTGTGTAAAAGAACACTGCTGGACCAATTTCTTGTCAATTCTGTCAGTGAGCCCTAAATGAATTAATAGCAACTATGGTTTCATGGAGGGCTTCTCAGATAGTTGGGCATTTAGGTAAACTGCCAGGTGAAAGGACTTGTAAACATATTTTGTTAAAGCAAGTAAGTTTTTTCCGCAACACATAAAAGACATTTTTCCAAGAAAGTTTAGCCTTTGTCACTAATGAAACCACTAAATAAAGACATAAATATAGAAATCTTAAGATTTGTTTTATTTAATGTTGGTAGCAGGATGAACTGTCAGGTTGAGCTAAGTGTATATTTTGTCGCAGAGTTGCTATAAGATGTTAACAGTGAAAAGGGTATTTAGAAATGAGTTATTTCAAGATAAAATTTTTCAGAATAATTGCAAATCTAGCAGGATAGAGAAAGCACAGAAAACTGGCAGTTAGATTGATCAGATTAGTATGAAAAGTCATTTAGCAAAGGGAATGAGAAGAGTGACAAACTAGTATACTTTAGATCTTTTTTTCTGAACCAGGGAAAATCTGATCATGTTTCCCTATAACAATAATAAAAAACTTTATTTTATATATTACCATTAAAGGTGGCATCTCAAAGCAATACAGTAGATGTTAAAACAGATAAAAGGACCACAGATTACAAAGTAAATACATATAAGAAAGATAAGCAGTTAGAGGTGCTACCAAAATTAGAAAATGAAGCAGATACAGACACTAAGTCTTCTGAAAAGAAAGGTTCTGAGGTTAGATTTAAATCCACTCAGGGTACGTGACTGATATCACTGGGAATACAAATTGAGAGCTCTGGGGTGCAGCTAGAGAAGACCCTGTCACCCACAGAATGTAGATGTTCTTGAGGACAGCTAGAAGACCAGAGTCAGACGGACAAAGGTGGGGGAGTAGACAGATAATAAGCCATATACTGTAGGTACAGAATGAGGATGAGGAATTTGAAGTTGACTCAAAACCTGATAGGTAACCAGTGCAAGGACTTGAAAACAGGTGTAATGCATCCCTGATAGGATTCTCACTGTCTTATTCTGAACATATTGAAGATTGCTCAGTGTGGATTTAATTTCCCCAGTGAACAGGATGTGCATTTATTAATTCTAGGGAAAAAAAAGCCTTTCTTAATTTCTCTAGTTCCCTTTAAAATAAACTATTATCCCACAATGCAGAGTATTAAATGGCCAGTATTTACACATGATATTTGTGATTTAAAGAAATTAACACAAGCAGCTTTTGGGGATTTAAGTGTTGGCTGAGTTATTGCAGGATAAAAGACTAGAGATGTTGGTAAGAAGAAGATAATTTTGGGAAAGCTAAGGAATACACTGACAACAAGAACACTTCCTAATGGGGTTAGGCATACTTTTGATGAAGATGATGAAGTTAACAGACTGTATGTTTACATAGATACTGAAATGAGGATTGTATTTTAGATTTTGTGCAGTTACTAGTATTGAACTGTGTGTTGGATGCACATGAATTGAAGGAATGGGCAAACATAGCTGATGCGGATCCACAGAGCCAGCATATTAAGATGTTTATAATTAGAGGTAATTTGTTTAAATAACTAGGTATGGATACTGATGTGCAAGAGAGGTAGAAAGGTTTTTTCCTTAAGCCAGCACTATAAAATATTTTATTCTCAGTGAGATGCTGCCATTTCATAGTGGGTTTCTAACACTGTGTATAGTTCCATCTATTTCTAATCTCTTTATCCAGTACAGAGGATTTGGAGCCTATCCCAGTAAGCAACGGACACAAGGCAGAATACACCCTGGACATAGCGCCAGTCCATCACAGGACAGACAGACACAAACACACACACACCAGGGCCAGTTTTCCCATAAACCAATTAACTTACCAGTATGTTTTGGAGTGTGAGAGGGAGTCATATCACACATATGGAGAAAAACCATGTAACCCAGAGAGAACATGCAAACCCCACACACACAGGATGGCAGGAATTGAATCTAGGACCCCAGTGCTCCAAGACAGCAATGCTAACCACTTTGCCACCATTATAAATGGATGGATATCTTAGTTATCTTTCTAGTTCACAGGTTTGCATGCATAATTTAATTTTGAAAGCCACTGAGACATCAGGTACTACTGTTGTATTTATGAAAAAGAAACAAAACAAAGAGCATACTAACAACTGTGCCATCCTACTCTTTAGTTAATACAATTTATTATTTATAAACAGTTAACATTGTTAGCAAAATATTTTGAATTATATTTAACCCTATTTCTTCTTTAGTTTTGTATTTAACTTATTATATGATAGTCAGATTTAATGTATATTTGAACAATGAAAAAATATTTTTACAAGATGGGGGGGAAAGTGCAACAACTTATTACAGTGCTAAATTTAATATTGATTGCTAATAGTTTATGCTAACACCTAACTTTCTTAATTAGGTGTAATTAAAACAGTGAACTAAGTGTAACATACCATTCAGAAATACAATCGAGAATAGTTTTGTGGTGTTTGTATGGATGAAACGTTTCTAAAATGTATAACGTAACAAAATTAAAGACGATTAAATTCTGTAATCTTTCCACTTGTAATGTCATTAGACAGAACAAGAAGTTTCTGCCTTGTCTAAGGATGGTATCAAAAAGTAGCCTAGGTGGTGAGAAAGCTGTGCTTAATGATAATTAAGTGACTTAAAAGTAAAAAGAGATGCTTCATATTGCTTGATTAATTTTAAAAACTAAGTTATAAATGTAGACGCGATCGCTGCCATAAGCGCTCCAGGCAGCAGAACGTTCGTTCTGTACTGCTGAGCTCCGCGCCTCCTCCCTCTCTCGGTGCCGCGCCCCTCTCTGATGGAGCGCAGTGGGCGGTACGCTATTTTCAGAGCCTCTGATTGGGAAAAAAAGACCTGCTGATAAGTTTCACACAACAGGAAGAGAAAAGAATGGGATTTTTTCTCTTCGAAACGTGTGTTGTCTTTATGAAATTCGTGTATTTTAAACGTTTAATAAGAAGTAAAAACCTTACAGCGTACACAGAGATTCTGAGCTGATCACGAGGAAGAAAAATCACCCATTTTTCGCGCATAAAAAGTGGTTTTTAACTCTCGAAACCCATTTTTATAGGTTTTAAAGTCGTGCAATGTCTAAGTTAAGCAGGAACACATCATTATATCTCATTTTTTATTTCTTTTTAAAAAAATTTAAAAATCGTTTGCCCAGCCTACTGTAAGACAGTGAGCACTGACAGACAAAACAAGGACAGGTAATTCTGCCACTATTGTTTGCTGTATGCGAGGTCCATAAAGCATTTACTATGTTTTCATTTGATGAGTTACTGGATGGCAGGTGCACATGCAGGTTCTTGATTTGATAAATGTACAAGCATATCATGCATGTTACAAAACTGCTTCATTCAATTCAGGGTTGTGAGGAGGCCTGAGTCTATTTCAGCGAACAATGAACAAAAGACAGAGTACACCCTGGATAAAATGGTAGTCCATTGCAAGGCACACAGAGCCACAAACACAGACATACACATTCACACCAGGGCCAATTTTTCCAGAAGCCAATTGACTAAACATAGATACTGGTTTTAAAACATCTCATTTTAATATGAGGGATTTTTATGTGAATTATCTTCAATCTTTTTTGGAAACATTTCCAGGATCCCCCACTTTTATAATTCCAAATTAAGGCTCTGTTCTAAAAAAATCAATTCTGTCTGTTCTAAAACTAGACTTCTCAACATCCCAGCTGTTATGACCCCAAGTGTCTAGGGGTAAAGGGGTGTTACATTTAGGACTAGGAAGCGTGATAAGGGTAAGGAACTAGAGTGGTGCCAAAGAAAAGAAAATAACAAACAAAACAGAGCTGGCTAGGACAGTGAGGGAAAGCTAATCTGACTACAAATGAAAACCCGAAACACACAGTCTTCAGCGTCTTCAACACCCTAACTAACCTCCACTGACTACCCAAAACCATACAAGACAAATGGCACTCACCCATACTAAACTAGTGTACTGATACGAAATCAACTAAGTGTGTAAAGTGTACCCAACAACCTAAACTAACCTTATATACAAGTTCACACAAAAACAAAAGTGAACCAGGAATACAAATAAGGGAAAATGAGAGTAATCAACAGGAACAGGGTACAAAGAACACAAACGTTGAACATATAACACGTTAGGGCAAGGTAATGGCAAAACAAGGATAAACACACAAACAAACAAAAGTACAAAGAAACTAACAGAAAACCAACAAAACCAAAAAGCTCAAGCTATACAAAAATACACACAAGCAAAGCAAAGCAAAGCAAAACAAACCAAACCAACGAAGCCGAAGCAATGAAGCGCAGCGCAGCGAAGCGAAAGCAATAACCAAAACCAAACAGGACCAAAGTCAAACAAAAGGCCTCTACTGTACTTGCTGAAAACCTCCATGTTATATGCTGATTAAGATGTGTTCTGATCGGCTGAGAGCTAATTGATGATGATGTCATACTGAAAGTGTGGTGTAATGGTGGGCCAATTGGGAAGGAAGAACAATCAAGGGTCAGCAGTGTGGACATAACAGAAAAAAAACACACACAAAACACAGAACACACACTGACATTACAGATGGACCATCAGTATTTCTCTATTGATTGTGACAGTCTCAAATGTTAATACCTAAGGTGTAAAAAAGGTTTTAAACTGTGCAGGTAGTTTGTTCTTAGGCCAATAAATACATCATAGGCCATTTATGAAACTTTTCCATGCAAACTGAACTTTGTTTGGAGTAAAATCATATGTAGGGGTACAATGATTTTTGATTGATGAGATAAAAATCCCACTGAAGTGAATCAATCTCTGCTAGAAACCCTGGGCTATTGATCTCCGTAAAGTATTATATTACTGATTCATAGAGGAATATTAAAAGAAAATGTAGGTAAATAACAAAATGTCTTTAAGACGAAACTAAGTGCATTATCATCAAACTCTATCAATGTTGAAACAGTCTTTAAAATCATTTAAGTGTAAGAAGCCTTGTATAAGAACATAAGAGCGTAAAAGTTACAAATGAAGGATGTCATTATATTGTACATACAGATGCAGCCATTCAAAATGCGTGGGGTATTTCGCGGCATACCCCGGTGGGCGTGTCATGGTTTCACGCGATATCACGCAGTATCACGCGGTTAATCGCGTCATTTGATGTCATGCCGGAAACTATCCGGCGTTACCTTGTAAAACCGACAGGGGGAGCTTAACCTCTCATGAACAGCATTTGAGCCTTTAATTTTGAACTGTGTATTACAGCATGTTAATCATCAGTCATTAAAATGTTGGTATATTTTATGAAAGCAAGTTTGCTCAGTTGGACAAAAGTACACAACCTACCTTTATCAGAAATATTTATGCATCAAAGCCCGAATATATTACTAATAGTATTAATAATGGATGACTTTGGACAAGGTGAATACTCAAAGTATAATTTCTTTAGCACATTCGTACAAGCACTTGGAATCTGTCCAAGCCATACTTTGTCAGGCATTTTGTTTTACTTCAACGGGCATAAAAACTTCCTTGCTTTTAACAGGGCGTTTCATAATTTATAACTACGAAAAGGATTTAAAATGCAACACTTATCATTCAACTAGAGCTCAAAATATCACAAGGATCCTCAAGAGCACAGCAAAGACTGTGTTAAAAGATACTTGTATGAGATACATGAGAATCCAGGCTTTTTTTATCAATGGTTTCTTTTCCGTATACCAGATTTTATGGAACCACTTCAGAAGGGTGTCAGCCAGTCAGATTCCAGGAATCGGTACTTTAAAGGAAAAATACACACCGGTATTCCATTTCTCCCTAATGATTTTAAGCATCGAAGTATTTAACTAGCATGTGAAATAGCATGTGAAAAAGTGGTCGTTTTAAGCTTTTCTGCTCATATAATATGGAATCGCGTATCTAAAGAATTTAATAACGATATGATTATATTTGTGTACTGTGACAGGGCTGTGTAGGGCTGTTTTGCCTCTTTCTTCACGCGACTTCCCTTGTAGCCTACTGGTCTACATGCCCGATTACCAACTCATGGGTTGTGCGTTCAAATCCAGCTGGTGCTGGACTTTTCTTTTAACAAACATTTCTTCGAAAAAATAGAATAGCGATATTATGGACAATCAATTGAATTTTATATTTCAAAATATCACAACATGATCGATTCTAAGTCATTTTTGATAACAATGAATAGTCACCTTCTTCCCTTCTGACAACGGTCCCTGCTTCTGCTTCCTGCTTCTATTGTATGTGTGTGTCTAATAGAGTAAATTTTTATAGAGAAATGGAAGCTGGACAGTATGCGTTACAATATAAACATTTATATTTATTTAAATCGTGTTTTGATTTAAATCGCAAATGCGGGTTTAATTATATGTGTTTTTTTAATCATAATCAGGCTAATGCAACATAAATTCATACAGTATCTTTGTCTTCTAAGTATCTTAATAAACTTTCAGCATTGCTTTCTACCCGTTTAGATTTATATTTCTTGGGATTTTGGGATCAAACGTGGAAGGATTAGATTGTAATCGTTTTTATTTTTCAAATACGTTTTAGAAAAGTGTAATCTATACCTGCCCAGACTGTACGCCTTCCTAAACCTCGCCTTTCACTCCTGTCCTGCTCTTACCTGCGCACCCCAGCCGGGCGCTCTTCCGCCTCTGCCCGGGACGAATGTATATTTTACACCCGGTGCGGCACCGAGGGAGCGTCTGCATTTATAACTTAGTTTTTAAAATTAGTCAAGCAATATGAAGCATCTCCTTTTACTTTTAAGTCCCTTAAATACATTGAGCACAGCTTTCTCACCACTTAAGATTACTTTTTGATACCATCCTTACACAAAGCAGAAACTTTCCGATGACATACAGTACAAGTGGAAAGATTACAGATTTTAATCGTCTTTAATTTTGTTACATTATACGTTTTAGGAACGTTTCATCTAAACAAACACCACAAAACTATTCTCGACTGTATTTCTGAATGTTATGTTACACCTACAGTAGTTCACTGCTTTAAATACATCGAATTAAGAAAGTTAGGTGTAGCACTTTAGATCTTTTTTTCTGAACCAGGGAAAATCTGATCATGTTTCTCTATAACAATAATAAAAAAACTTTATTTTACATATCACCTTTAAAAGTGGCATCTCAAAGCAATACAGTAGATGGAAAAACAGTTAAAAGGGACCAAAGTAAATATCAGACAAACGCAAATGCGTTTTTAATAAAATACTTTTATTCATTCAGCAGAGAGTGAGAGAGACATTCAGCACAGAGAGACACACACACCGGTTTTCATTGACAAAATGTAATTGTTTTTTTTACATTTTTTACATGTTTTGTTTGTGGACAGACTGTCCAGAAACGTGAGACTGTCTTTCTCAGACTCACATTCCCGAATGTCCCCCGCCCCGGTCAACAATCCTAGGAAGAACACGAAACAGCCTGTTAATAAAATTGTTACAATTTTGTTCGGTCAGTTCTTCCTCCCAGAATTTATAGATCGCATCGATCAGTTCCTACTTTGTGACGGGCTTAGCAGTTTCTGAACGTAGTCTTTTAATGAATGCCAAACTATCTCTATCGGATTTAGATCTGGGGATTTGGCTGGAGTTTTCACCCAGTTCACTCCTTCTACTATAAGCCTCGCCCTTGCTGCTGTGTGTTTCGGATCGTTGTCTTGAAAGAGACCGTGCCTTGATCCAAACTGCTCCCTGATAGATGGGACCACGACTTCCTCGAAGAATACACGGTCCATAATTCCTTCGAAAATAAGAAGTGGTCCCGGGCCTCTTCTAGATATACCCCCCCAGACGTGAACCTTCAGTGGATGTTTGGGCTTTGGCTTGTCCACATATCTCCCCTTTTTGCAAAATGCCATTGTTGAAAACTGTTCCAGAGCCACTGTTGTTTCGTCGGTGAAAAGTACATCCTGAAATGCCTCCCCCTGTTCAATCCATTGGAGCGCTTGCTTGAGTCTTTCCTCTTTGTTTTTTAGCCTTATCATGGGGCATGTGTTGGTTTTTCTCTATCTCCATCCAAGCCTCCTGCGTACTCTTCTTATCGATGTTGGGCTAATGGTCGCACCGAGGTCAACCCATAGCCCTCTTTGGACTTGCATCGCCAGTAGCTCATCATTTTCATCAGTCAGTTTGTCGATAGCTCGCACAATAGGACTTGAAAAAAAAGAGATCAACAGTCAGATTTAAAAATAATGTGCGTAGTTGTATTTACAGCAAGAAAGGTATTTTTAGAAATTTATTTACCTTTGAATCGTCCTCGGTTTAGATTCTCTTTGCCTCCTCTCCCCTTTATAATGCCGTCTCACTGTGCTTTCAGAAACGAAGATGTCCATCGAACCCAACTGCTGTACAATGTCCCGTGTTGACTTCCCGTTTCTTTTCATCTTCATTATTTGGTGTGAGAGAGTCTTCGTGATTTTGGCCATTGTCCGTCTCCTTACCAAAGCGATACAGTGGTGCAGCTTGAATTCTGTACCTATATACTGTATGGTATGGTACAGATAAAACTTACACCATACCGATGAGCTAATACCAGGGAAAGACACTCCTATTTTATTTAAAACACAATACGCCAGGAAATGTGTCTGATGCATTAGCAAGTTAAAACAATTGGGTCTAAAACCTGGGCGTAACACCATTTCCTTTTTCTGATCACTCGCTTTCTGGATACACGTCTCACCTGTCCTGTTCTTTGTTTTCCTGGTTTGCTGATTATGCCTGCTGTGGTCCACTCCTACCCTCACATCTAAAGAAGACTATTTTAAATTTCTTTGCTCAGTTCATTGTGCAATTAACCCTTGTATTAATTGCACCTTGTATGTGCTGTCCGCACTCAATATGCAATTTAAAAAAAGTCAAAAACCTCGCTCAAAATGCAATTTAGAGCTTTCCGCAAGAGGAGACACCCAAATTGTGCATGAAATACTGCCTATTCCCTTTGATACCCGATTAAAATAAATAAAAAATGTTTTGAATCCCCGGCGGAACCGGGCATCCATATGAATCAAGTAACAGGTTTATTCCATGCTGAAAAAAAGAAGAAAGAAAACACATTCCATAAGAATTGACTGAGCTCTGTACCACGCAATGATCCCACCAGAGTCTCTGCCCCGGGTTATTTGGGTTTTTAGACAGAGGGTAAAAAACTCTCTCTCTGGCTTGACCTCCCCCTCCATGGGTATTGTCTGTTTTTTTTGTTAACAAGGCTCACCAACTAATGTGAATCGAAACCTGTCTTTCTAGCTTTTAAAGTCGTGCAATGTGTAAGCCACAATTCAAATAGAGAAAAAAGACCTGACTGACAAGATTTAAGATGTGGCTGTCAATGTTGGATTAAAAAAAACACATTGCCCGACGTTTGTTGCATAGCTTGAAAAATAACTTTATTTCGAGAGACTGGATAAGTAATTCAAGTGTTTTTTTTAACTTCCTGAAAAACAACTAATAATTTATCTATATGTGCAAAGGTTTTATGATATGTCGCTGTTGTGAATGTCTGTGGACATGTGTTGGCTGGACAGGAGGCTCTACTGTACACAGAGAGGGGCGGGAGGAGGGGACAAGCCGATACATACTCTTAGAGTTTGATTAATAGGGAATATAATACAAAAATATAGTACTAAAAATAAGATACACTCAACAGACATTCACAACAGCGACTGTCAGAAGATAGGACACAGCGGCTCAGGCACCCGCTGAATGGAAAAGGGGCACTTTAATGTTCTGTATGGCTAATACTAAAGCCAATACTAATATTCAATACTTTAATATTCTTTTCTGTATGTTTAACAATAGTGGGTACTGGCCTAATTCGTCCCTGCTCCCGTTTTTAGGTGTTAATGTGTTGTTAAGTATGAATTTGTACCTGTTTCCCTGAGGTCTGGCTTTTTTTCTGGAAAACCATAACTACTGTATTGCTTTGAGATGCCACTTTTAAAGGTGATATGTAAAATAAAGTTTTTTATTATTGTTATAGAGAAACATGATCAGATTTTCCCTGGTTCAGAAAAAAAGATCTAAAGTGCTACACCTAACTTTCTTAATTCGATGTATTTAAAGCAGTGAACTACTGTAGGTGTAACATAACATTCAGAAATACAGTCGAGAATAGTTTTGTGGTGTTTGTTTAGATGAAACGTTCCTAAAACGTATAACGTAACAAAATTAAAGACGATTAAAATCTGTAATCTTTCCACTTGTACTGTATGTCATCGGAAAGTTTCTGCTTTGTGTAAGGATGGTATCAAAAAGTAATCTTAAGTGTTGAGAAAGCTGTGCTCAATGTATTTAAGGGACTTAAAAGTAAAAGGAGATGCTTCATATTGCTTGACTAATTTTAAAAACTAAGTTATAAATGCAGACGCTCCCTCGGTGCCGCACCGGGTGTAAAATATACATTCGTCCGGGGCAGAGGCGGAAGAGCGTCCGGCTGGGGTGCGCAGGGAAGAGCAGGACAGGAGTGAAAGGCGAGGTTTAGGAAGGCATACAGTCTGGGCAGGTATAGATTACACTTTTCTAAAACCTATTTGAAAAATAAAAACGATTACAATCTAATCTAATCTAATCTAAGGGCGGAGTGGTGGCTCTGTGGTTAAGGATCTGCGCCTGTGACCGGAAGGTTGCTGGTTCAAATTCCGCGGCTGGCAGAGGAATCCTACTCCGTTGGGCCCCTGAGCAAGGCCCTTAACCCTAACTGCTCCAGGGGCGCCGTACAATGGCAGACCCTGTGCTCTGATCCCAAGCTTCTCTCCCTGTCTCTGTGTCTCCATAGAGAAAAGCTGGGGTATGCGAAAAGACACATTCCTAATGCAAGAAATTGTGTAGGGCTAATAAAGAAACATTATCATTAATCCTTCCACGTTTGATCCCAAAATCCCAAAAATTTAAATCTAAACGGGCAGAAAGCTATGCTGAAAGTTTATTAAGATACTTAGAAGACAAAGATACTGTATCAATTTATGTTGCATTAGCCTGATTATGATTAAAAAAACACATATAATTAAACACGCGTTTGCGATTTAAATCAAAACACGATTTAAATCAATATAAATGTTTATATTGTATCGCATACTGTCCAGCTTCCATTTCTCTATAAAAATGTACTCTATTACACACACACACAATAGAAGCAGGAAGCAGAAGCAGGGACCGTTGTCAGAAGGGAAGAAGGTGACTATTCATTGTTATCAAAAATGACTTAAATTCCATCATGTTGTGATATTTTGAAATATAAAAGTCAACTGATTGTCCATAATATCACTATTTTTTTTGAAGAAATGTTTGTTAAGCCCAGCACCAGCTTGATTTGAACACACAACCCGTGAGTTGGTAATCGGGCATGTAGACCAGTAGGCTACAAGGGAAGTCACATGAAGAGAGAGGCGAAACAGCCCTACACAGCCCTGTCGCAGTACACGAATATAATCATATCATTATTAAATTCTTTAGATCCGCGATTCCATATTATATTCCCTTTTAATCAAATTCTAAAAGTATGCTTGTTGACTCCGGTATCTCTTTAGTTAAAGACTTCGATGCTTAAAATGTTTAGGGAGAAATGGAAAACTGGTGTGTATTTTTTCTTTAAAGTACCAAGACCAGCCATATACTGTATGTTTATGTTCCAAAATTAATATCGTTTATGGCCTTCTCACGCGTTACAGTATGCTCCTATTCTTTTTATGCTCAGCTACTAAGATTTCCCTTAGTAAAAAAAAAAAAGATTTCCCAGTGGTAAAATTCAATATCTACAACGGACACAGTAAAGACGTTTACTGTAAGTCTTTTTACGACATACCAATGGACCACGAGTGCCCCTGTTGGTCAACCAATCACATACCGCGGTACCCCGCGTCATCTTGCGTCACGATACGCGACGCCGTAGCCAATTACCTCCGGTACGTGTCTGTACCGCACACTTTGAATGGCTGCATCTGTATCTAGGTCATAAGTTTCAACTATGGCGATATATCCATTTTGACTCAAATTAAACTTAAAAATTAATTTCTCTGGTATGTGTACAACTCTGGGCGTCTATTGCATTTTCCATTTTTTTTGTAATTATGTCTCAACAGACTATGATTGCTTTATTTGTTACAATATTTGTATTAATTTTCTATATTATCCCCCAAGATACCTACAGTAAGTGTGCAAGTTCATATAGATCTTGGGAGCTTGTATTAAAAAAAATGATGGCCTTTCCTAGTTGTTAAGGAAACAGAACAAAACAACTAGACATAAGTGTACATTTTTTTAAAAACTACTGGTAATATACTGTGCATTGAAAGTTATGCATTACTGGTATATTTGCACATCTCAGGATAGAAACTGCATTCCTTTGCTTTAACTACAGACAGCCCCCTGCAGTCTGAATTCAGTTATGTATGTCATCATAGAACTAATGCATACAAAAACCCATAATAAATCAAGCTTACAAAAGTACACTTATTTTGCTTTAATTTACAGAAACCTAACTGCTGAGTATATGGATAGGAGAAAATGGATGGAAAATGAAAAATTCATCAGCTAACAAACACAGAAAGTCTAAAACGGGGCTAGTTATATGGTCTATTTTGAATGGTGTATAGAGATGAGTGGTATATAATAAAATACACCCTGATGACACCTTAAAAGCACTTTCTCAAACTTCTATGAGCCAGATGTGCATTGTGAAGGTATCACCCTTCAATCTATTAATTGATACTGCCCTCCCCGACAGATATACAGTAATGTACCTATGTTACTGAGAAAAAAAACACAGTTGTACAAAATTATTAGATCACTCCTGAGTTATGGGCATCAGTTTGCCATCTACTTTTGGTAACTCATGCATCATTAAATTCATTACAGTGACAAAGAAGCAGCACCATTATCTCTCCAACATTCCACAAAGTCTATGGGTGTTTTTTTACAACAATATCTAATGTTTAATTACAGTATTATAACTTATAAAATAGGAAAAGATAAGTATACAGTATTTCATTTTGTTATATGGCTTTTCCCTTCCTCTTTGACTTTTTAAAAGAAATGAAACCTTAAGAAAAATTTAAACTTTTATAAATAATGTGCAAGATCAATTCACAGACACTTTCACACTACTTTTAAGACAGAAGAGTAAGGTCCTTACTCCAGCAGTGACATGAATTTTTCATTTCAACATCCCTACTCTGCAGTAACTCCATACCTGACACAGATTAAACTGATCTAATACTACCTATAAGTGATTTAGTTGAAGCATCATTCAATGGGGTTGTGCACTCCAGAGGTTGCAACACTCAACCTCAGCTTGTTTCATGGCTATGATGTGTATTTCCAAAGAAATGAGTGTCAGGAACTCATACTTGTTATGCAGCCAATAGACTTTTCTTTTAAAAGAGTCTCTGGGGATTCAGTTTCATGTGCTGGTCTTTCTTGTGGTACTGCACGATACTTTCACAACACTCTGTCTCAAAGTAATTAGGGAATTAATTGTATTGCTCATTCTGTCTATTCAATGGCCTGGCATACTTTAAGGAGCTAATCTATGTTAATTCAAATATGTTATTAACTTATAAAATGTCAATGCTACCAGTAAGTTTGTTTTATAAAATCCTAAGTAGAAACATGTGAGAAAATACATAATTAAAAAAATAAATAAAATATAAAACTGCAAGAATTGATTTATTTTACAATCGTATTATGATATACTTTAAAACAACTACTTTGTATTTGGTTTAAAGGTTTCACATTTCTGAATTGATTCATCTGCTTTAAATGCTGTGCAGTACTGGTATTTCCTTGATTGATTAGAAGACCTTAAAAAACATATATATTGTTATGCTAGTAAGCGTTTGCATGGATTCTTACAAATAAGGATGCATGAGGGTTCAGGCTAGAAGTCAAACAACATTATTATTTTACCAGGGAAAGGGATACACATAAAATAAATAGCATAAACATGCAGCTTATAGTATGTATAAGAAAACTGCAGTATTCCTGGGGTTAGGTTCCTTGAGGTCTCCATGAATGCTGATTTTCCATTAAGGAACTTAATACATCTGGGAAAAATAGGGTATGTTGCGTGGTTCTCAAAACTGTATATTTCCGTGGGAATATTTTTTTCTATTTCAAAACAATTTTTAGTAATTATTGGTAATATTTCTAATGAAAAATGAGTACTGGAAACTTAAAAGAAGTAATTGTTTCCCCCCTAGATTTCAAGTTAATGAAATATTATTAGTTTGTTAACTGTTATTAGCTTACCCTATATTAGAGTTTGCATAGTGGTGCACATTTTCTTTATATCTTGTTTATATTACTATAACAATTGCATCTCTTCTGTATCTTAAAAATGATTATTACAGCATGGAAATAAATGACAAGAAAGTAAATTAATAGTACTCATTCCCACCAACCTAGGTCCTGTGTAGTCCCTTATGTAAAACAATCTTCCCTGCCATCTTGTCTATTAGTCTCTAATGTCTGCAACAGAAAGCAGCCCCAGCCTACGGGGTGTTCACCAACTTCTGTGTGAGTGTTACTCAGCCCCTTCCCCACAAACATGCATACTCATAACATAAACAAACACAAAAATGTGTATATTTCCAAATCTCACTCTTGCTATTCTAAATTGTACATTTAGAGTTCCTTAAATAATAGTCTGAATTCACACTGAGCACTTTTTTGTTCAGTAAGAAATATGTGAAGACCCAGGCAAATAGTTCTGGACTTTTGAAGTAAGAGAACCCAAGATATATGAGAAAAATAAATAAATCTCTGTGTTTTAGTAGACATTTTTGCTTAATTAACATAAAACTCTCTTAAGGATTTTATGCTTAGCAGAAGCTCCAGATCAGAATACTTATGTGTGTCCTACATTTTGGCTTGGAGCCAAAAAGTGTTTTTAAGACCTTCTACGCCAGTACTTGGACAGATTATTGTACATTAATGGTATGGGTTACTAACCCTGAAAATCTCCACCTTTATTCAAAATGTGGTACTTGATTAGTGGTACAGATCTCTAACTTTAAGCCTCATAAGTTAGGAGCAGTGAGCTAAGCTTTTAAACTCAGACATTTTAAGCACTATTTTAAAGCCATCAGTTTTTTGACCTTGCTTTCCACTAAAAATGGGTTTGTCTTAAGAAGTAGGCAGTAGACTTCTATACTCTGTAGGCTTAGATTAAAATATGAAAAGCTTCAAAACCCCTTTTAATTGCTGAAATGAAAAGAGGACACACATCAAAGAATCTTTGCATGATTTGCATTTTGATGTTTAGAAAGCATTTTTAACATCCATTTAAAGTTGTTATTCTTCAATCTGAAAAGCAGTACCCCTAGGACATTGTAACAAATGGTAGACTAAGATTTCAGTGTAGAGCAATTAAAAACAGAAGAATTCATTACTCAGAAAATGCTGAAATTATAAACTAAGGGACCCTACAGTATATTCAAAAACGTGGAATATAGTGCCTAAATCTTCACTGCTTTCTATAAGTTTACTGTACAAATATTTAAATGGGATACAGTTCTACACTGTGTGTTTTAGAAAGAATGTTTTTATAAATTCATAACTTAGTCTCCCATCAGTGACACCTTATGTTGCATAATTTTACATTTTGATCTCACATGTGGTTTGTTTAAAAAATGCTAAATCTGATGTATTTGCCGTATTCTTAACAGTAGGAAAAGCTAATGTGATTATTGTGTCAAGTTATGCAAGATATGAAAATGAAAGCTCTGCTGTAATTATTCTCAGAGTGGGACCCCATCTTAAATATCATGTAAGTTTATACAGATTAATTCTCTCCTCGTTAAATCTCCAGAATTGAATAAATAGATTGAATAGATTAAACTTGTTTATCCATGTCTATCCATCCATCCATCTTATCACTATGTATCAATTTGTATTTATTAGTAATTGATACATATTATAATAAAGTACAGGGTGACCCATTGGTATAATATATTGGTATATTGATGTAAAATTAAAAAAAAATCCTTAAAGTAATTTAAAATAATAAATCGCAGACCCACTTTAATCAGGAATTATAAACAGCCAAATGGATCACATGAATTGTTTGTTTACCTGGTCCAGTGAAATGGTGATGTAAAAAAAGCACAAACTTAAAAGAAAAATTAATATATATTTCTGATTACAAGTGTAGCGGCGAGGCTTATTAATAAGGCAGAATTAAATGTTTCTGAGCTTCCCAAATGAGGCCCTATTTCTCTGTTCATCTCTGTGGTGCAGCCACAGAGAAACTATTCATGCAGGCTGATTTAAGGTCCTTTGATAAGGTTTCCTAGGACAGCTCCCAAAGGGGAATGCACTTAGCTAAGCCTGGCTATCATGATCAATGGCCATCCATTGGCGCCTATCTGTCTAGGGAGTGCAAGTTGGACATCTGGACTGCATTCCTAGGTGTCAGGAGTAAGTGACTCATATCTCACCTTGATCAACCAATCAGGGACTGGTAGGGCCGAGTAACCCACGTGGGACTCTGATGCCCATGGAACTTTCAGCCAATCAATGAGCTGAAGTTCCTCCAGGTAAAAACAGGCAACACAGAGAGCCTGTGAGATTCAACAAGATTCAGATTCAGTGAGATTCAGAAGGAAAAGATTCTAGAGAGGATTCTGTGGACTGTTCTAAAGGGAATTCAAAGGAGAATTCCAGGGCAGGACGGCCCAGGAGCAGAAGGCTCCCAAGGGCAGGACATTCTCGCAGCGCGCCTCCTGACCATCCTGAGACTCAGCCCGGACAACCACGGAATGGCAAGTGTGTCCGAGTGCCAGAACTTTCCTTTGTTCTAAGAGTCTAGAGTGGAGGTTGCCAGAGAGTAACCAGCAGCAGGCCTCGTGAATAGGTCGGAACTGTGGACAGCTGAATCACTATTCAGAACTAGCTCTTCATCAGGAAGAACCGGTCCTCTTCCTGACTTGCTGGGACCCACAGTCATCTTTTCTCCTGTGCACAAACTTTGCTAATTAAAGCCAACAGTGAGCATCAGCAGCGCACCTTCGCAAGCCGCACAGCACAGCCTGGCACGGAGCCAGAGAGCGCGGATTGGACAGCAACAGCCTGCAACTGTTTCTTTGTTCCCGCAGGAGATCTGAATCCCCAGAGATTGGATGAGTATTCAACTTCAATGCATTACAGCTCGAGAATTCAATTGTTATCCCAACCAGTTGATATCAATTTAATTCCTAAGAGTTATGTACTTGTTTTGAGTATCTAATGTAGAAGTTATAACCAAGTTCATTTACGAAACGGTCTAAATGAATGATATACTGAACGTATGTCCTCTTGATATGTGTAACTCTTTGTAACTGACCGAATATACCTTTTGTATTCTGA
This sequence comes from Lepisosteus oculatus, assembly GCF_040954835.1. Taxonomy (NCBI): domain Eukaryota; kingdom Metazoa; phylum Chordata; class Actinopteri; order Semionotiformes; family Lepisosteidae; genus Lepisosteus; species Lepisosteus oculatus. The sequence goes on along the minus strand of NC_090696.1, from coordinate 37,672,248 downwards.
TAACCCTCTCGATAAGATCTGTTAGGTTTACAAGCATATTTTATGTATTAATAAATGTATCCTCGTGTATTAGTACCTGTGTGTGTGCGTTGTTTGAGTTATGTCGCATGGTTGGATTCTAAAGCCATCAAAAGAATCAACTTTGTGATTTACTGCTACAATTAATAATTGTCTCAGTAAATGCCCAAACCCTACAGAACTGGTGCCTTCAGAGAGCCACTACATTACATTTTGGCAACGTTACATGTTTGGCGTCCCTGAGCCGGTTTTTCTTACACAAGCTAACACATAAACTACTATTTACAAATTCAATTTAATTCAACTGTATTGTTATTAAACTTACACAGGTGCATAGTATATTGAAAAGTGTTTCTCATTAGTCACTCAGGTGCAGTATATAAATAGGAGAGAAGATAAGACAATAGACAGTAACACAATTGCAATAACAGTAACGTAATAAAATAACATAAATAACATGTAATCAAGTAATCAAGTAATCAAGTAATCAAAAACTGCAAAATTCCACAGATAGAGAAAATATAACAGGACAAAAACAGTGCAAGGTAATTCTTGGAACAGTGCAAAAATAGTATGGTTAATTCATAAATATTAAATATTACGACCGGTACAGTTTTACTGGGCTATCGAGGGGACTATTTCGGCTTACATGTGTCTAGTGGTGTAGGAGTACAGTCATTGTGGGTACAGGAAGACGTTAGGAGAGATCATAATATGGTGGGAGGGAGTGGGGGCGACACCAACTTGACAGCTCTGGGGAAGAAGCTATTTTGGAGTCTAGTTGTGTGCGACTGGAGTGACCGGAACCTTTTGCCAGATGGCAGGGGAACAAACAAGTTATGACTGGGGTGAGTGGGGTCAGACATAATTTTGGTGGCTTTTTTCAGACTCCTGGTGTTGTATATTTCCTGGATGGATGGTAAGGCACTCCCGATGATGTGTTGGGCAGTTTTGACCACCCGCCGTAGTGCCTTACGGTCGGATGCGGTGCAGTTGCCGTACCAGACTGTGATGCAGCTTGTCAGTATGCTCTCCACCGTACATCTGTAGAAGTTGGTGAGGATCTGTAGATGTAGGTGTATTTTCTTCAGCCTTCTCAGGAAGTACAGCCGCTGTTGTGCCTTCTGATGAGACTGGAGGTGTTCAGTGTCCATGTAAGGTCCTTAGAGATGTGAACACTTAGGAATTTGAAGTTATTCACCATATCCACCGCAGAGCCTTCTATGTAGATGGGGGAGTGAACTTTTCCTTGTCTTCTGAAGTCAACAATCAGCTCTTTGGTTTTGCTGATGTTGAGACATAGGTTGTTGGTTCAGCACCAGTCTGCAAGTTGTTTTATCTCCTCCCTGTAGGCAGTCTCATCATTGTCAGTGATCAGGCCCACGACTGTGGTATTGTCAGCATACTTGATGATGGTGTTTGTGCTGAATTTGACAGTACAGTCGTGGGTGAACAGGGAGTAAAGCAGTGGGCTTAGCACACAGCTTTGAGGGGCACTGGTGTTAAGGGTGAGTGTGTTGGAGGTGAGGTTGCCAATCCTGACAGTCTGGGGTCTGCTGGTGAGGAAGTCTAGGATCCAGCTGCAGAGTGTTGTATCTAAACCTAGAGCCCTGAGTTTGGTAGAGAGTTTTATGGGTATGATGGTGTTAAATGCTGAGCTAAAGTCAATGAAAAGCATTCTTGTATAGGTGTTCCTTTTATCCAGGTGGGTTAGTGTGGTGTGTAAAGCTGTAGAGATAGCATCCTCTTTGGAGCAGTTTGTGCGATAGGCAAACTGTAGAGGATTCAGTGTTTTTGGAATGCTGGCTTTAATGTGTGGAATAAGTAGTTTTTCAAAGCACTTCATTATGATGGGGGTGAGTGCAATAGGGCGGTAGTCGTTCAGGCATGTGGGGGTTGATTTTTTTGGTACTGGCACAATGGTGGTCATCTTGAAGCAGCTAGTGGCTTGGGCCAAGGACAGGTTGAAGATGTCAGTACAGACATCAGCTATCTGCCAGGCACATGTTCTGAGTACCAGGCCAGGGATACCATCAGGTCCAGCAGCTTAATGTGTGTTCACTCTACTTAGTGATTTCCACACATCTAGCTTGGATAGTGTGGGGGGTGGGGTGGCAGGGGAGCCAGTGGTCCAGGTTGTTGGTTCAGGGTTTTGAGCTTCGAAGCGTGCATAGAAGGTGTTAAGCTTAATTGGAAGAGAGGGGTCAGTAGCGCTTACAGGGCTTGTTTTGCTTTTGTAGCTTGCGATTGTATTTATATCTTGCCACATGTATCGTGGGTTAGTGTTGGTGTTGTAGTAGTGTTCTATCTGGGATTTGAACTGTTTCCTGGCAGATTTTATGCCAGCTCTTAATTTTTTCCTAGCCCCTCTCAGTTCTTCCTCATTACCAGATTTGAAGGCTGCATCACAGGCTTTGAGCAGGGAGCGGATCTCAGTGTTCATCCAAGGTTTTTGATTCGGGAGTTTGCCTATCTTTTTAACGCTCACCACATCATCAGCACATTTGCTGATGTAGCTGGTGACTGCTGATGCATACATGTCAATATCGGTGTGGGATCCGTGGGAGGCTGCATCTTTGAACATACTCCAGTTCAAATTCAGTCTGTGCACTCAAAACAGTCCTGAAGCATTGATTCTGACTCTTTGGTCCATGTTTTTACAGTTATAACTGGAGCCTAGGTGCGTTTGAGAAGTCGTCTGTAGGCTGGGAGTAGGAACAGGGAGATGTGTTCATATTGTCCAAGAGGGGGGTGAGGTACTGCTTTGTAAGCACCGGGTACATTAGTATAAACAAGGTCAAGTGTGTTGTTTCCCCTGGTGGGGCAGTCAATGTGTTGGTTGTAGCTATGCAGGACTGATTTCAGATTCCCCTGATTAAAATCACCTGCAATAATAAAAACACCATCAGGGTGTGCTGATTCTTGTTTACTAATAGCTTTGGATAGCGTTTTGACTGCTTCCTTAGCATTAGCATTAGGAGGTATGTATACAGCAGTAATAATGGCCGATGTGAATTCCCTAGGTAGGTAGAAAAGTCGGGTGAGCAGTGGATCGCAATTTCTGTTGTATCTCTGCACCATACTTTTCAGAACATTTGTGAGTTTCTGACTCCAGATCTTCAACAGTCCAAAGCTATTCTCAGAGTTTCCCTTCAAAATAATGAATGAACTTCATTGAACATTTTCAGACACAGGGCAGTTTATGGAGATAATGCTGGTCTCCAATGAACAAATAACCCGCATAGGACCGTCTGCTCTCTAAAATTGATGTATACTTATGAGAACTGTTTCTCTATTCTAGATAATACATCCAAGAGATCCAATAATAAACAGTTGTTATATTTTAGTCCACAAAGTGAAGGCTGAATTACCAGTTATACAGTATGTTGAATTGTAGTGCATAATCATAATGACTTCCTCAGCTGTGGATTATACAAACAGTATGAAAAAACCTAGTGTACGTTAGATATACAGGTTGGTAAAAATGTAAGTACACCCTCTTAAGATTTTATGGTTTAAAAATGATTCACCATATTTCACTTTCACTTCATTTGACAAATAATGCACAAACGTATACTTTATCATTATTTATTTTAAAAATCAGCAAGCAGCAAGCACTATTTATTTAAAAAATCAGCAATAAGCATAATATCATTGTGCGAAAATGTAAGTGCACCCCTTGGTTCAGTAACTTGTGGCACCCCATTTTGCTGCAATAACTTTTATTATAGAAATAACCTGCTGTATAGGAATTAAACACTTCCTATTATCATTGATCAGTCTTTTAAGTCACTGGGAGAGATTCTAGCCCACTCATCCATATAGAACTCCTTTGAGTCTGTGATGTTCTGAGGCCTTTATTACTGTATATGCACAGCTCTCTTTAGGTCCCACCACAGCATCTATATAGGGCTTAGGACTGGACTTTGATTTGGCCGTTTCAAAATCCTAAATTTCTTCTTTTTAAGCTATTCTGTCATAGACTTCCTAGTGTTTTTTGGATCATTGTACTGTTCCATGACCCACTTTTGGTTCACCTTTAGCTGTCAGACAAACAGTCTCACATTTTCTTCAAGAATACTCTGGCATAGTGTATAATTCATGGTAGACTCAATGAAAGCAAGGCCACCACGTTCTGAACCATCACTCAACCACCTTCTATGAGGTTCTTCTGGTCAAAAGCAGTGTTTGGTTTTCACCAAACATGACATTTTGCATTATGACCAAACAGCTCCACTTTTGACTTATCCATCCAGAGCACATTGTTCCAGAAGTCTTGTTTTTCATTCAGTAGCTGTTCTAAAATTTAATCCAAGAAGCAATGTTCTGCATGGAAAGCTGGGGTTTCCTCCTGGCTATCCCTCCATAAAAGCCACAATTAAAAATGTTCCTGATTTAGGGCTTATGAACTCTAGCATTCACCATAGTGAAAGGCCTGTACAACCCTGAATGTAACCTTAGGGATCTTTAAGAGTTCTGGGACCATGATATGGTCAGAACTTGGAGAGAAGTTGGTATTGTAGAACAGCCACTCCTGGATTGATTAGCAACATTTTAAATTTTTCTACATTTGTAGATTATCTTTCTTACTGTGGAATGATGGACTTCATATTGTTTAGAAATGGCTTTGTAACCTTTCACAGACTAAAAAGCAGCAAGAATTCTTTGTCTAAGACTGTTGCAGAATTTGTACGATCTGGGCATGATGTATTATCACAATCCTGAGTGCTTCAGATAAATCTGTTTCTGATTTTATATATAGATCAAAATGACTTCCTGATGATCAACCATTCATTTGTAGCTATTGTGTTACACTTGATTCTACATTTCCTCTTAATTGAGATGGTAAAACTTAGTTTTTCACACAAATATATTGAATGCTGGCTGATTTTTTGTCACGACTATAGTGCCCCTTCCTTAAGGGTGCTCCAGCCCTTTCACTCAAGACTTTATTCTGTGCACCTGTTTCCCATTCTCAGCCCACCTTAAAAGCCAGGCACTGACGCTCATCCGGGCTCTGCATCTGATTTCCATATCGTGCGAGTCCGGGACCTGGAAGCACCTGGTCCCGTTAAGGTTTTAATCTCTGTTCCCGTTCCTGTTCCCCGTCCGCCGGTTCCGACCCGGTCTTCGTGGTTTTTAATTCTTTGTTCTGATGGATCTCCTGGTTTTGGACTTACTCATGTGCTTTTGGATACTCTAAGGATTACTCTTTGGGATTGTTCGCCTCGGCCACGCCTCCCCCGTGCACCAGCGCACCTTGGACACGCCCCCCCTGTCTTCTGCCCCGTATTCCTGCATGACGTTTCCCCAGTGTTTCCCCACTTCGTCGGATTGTGTCGTCCGCATAGGGTCCGGAAAGAACTGTTCGTTACATTTTTCTTTTTAATTCAGTAATGACAGAGTCAAATTTTTGTGTTTTATTTGTCAAATTAGGTTATTTTTTTCTACTACTAGTACTTGGTGAGAACAACGTGGAAGAGAGGTGTATCTAAATATGTTAAACCATAAAATCTTACTTTTTCACCAAATGATATGATCACACCATGACATTTAATGTAGACAGGTATGACGTTTTCCATTCACCTATCAAAAATTTAATCTACAAATACAAAATGGGAAATACTGAGATAGAAGAGGCTATGTGCGGAAAAGAATTAGGCATTTACTGTACATTGAGATATCATTTACATCTTCTGAAGAATGTGAAGAAGCAATTAAATATGCAAACAAAATGTTTCTTGCAAGTATCTATACAAAAGTATTTAGACCCTTGCACAGTTTTGTTATTTTGGTACTTATAAGCCTACAGTCAAGTAGTAGCAATTCATATTTGTTTTACAGATGACCTATTACACATATTCAAAGCAAAAAACAGAAAAGAAAAAACTTAATAGATAATTAATGCAAAAGAAAAATGCAAACGTCATGACAGTGCTGTGGCACACCTAAATTAATCTAGGTACATTCAATTATCTTAACAACCCACACAATGAGTTGAGTGGCATCTGTCAGTGTGTAATACCAGTGATTCATAAGATTTAATGATACATACACATACTGTACCACTGTAAGGTCCTCAGTCAGATAGTGGCAAAGTCAACCCAAAATGAACAGTAAGAAAGGAACCAGAGGATGCAACTAGAAAATACATGGAAGTATATTTAAAACTGAAAACATGACATGCCAAGGGTTGTGGAAAAATGATACAAATTTCCCAGCTGTGTTGTTGAAGTCAATACCCTGACATCTTTCAAGACACAGATGGATACTGTAATTGAATCAATTGGTTAAAAATTACAAAACAAGCTAGATAAGATGAATGAGGACCTTTCATTTGTAATATTTATTACAGTGTATTTTGATCTTAAAACCACTCTCTAGACATAGTGGAGCCAGTATGCAGGTGTCTTGTGTAAACCATCTGTACTGTATGTCCTCGTTGTTTGATGCTGGTTAGTGGCCCTTATTGGCTAAAAAAAAAATGTTAAATGGCTATGTCATTATCCATATTGGAATAACTAGTAAACCCCTTTCCAGCCTTCCAGTACACAATTATATCTAGTCTGTTTTATAGAATCTTTTAAGTCAATTAGTCATATACAATTGATTTGTGAAACATCACTTGAAATTCTTCCTTTTTTTCTGAACAGGGATACAGTAGATTCTCCCTAAAATACCAAGAGAATATGCAGTAAATATATTTTATAACTTAATTCATGTGTGTTTTTATTAATTGTTGAACTGCAAGAACTGATTATACCCCGACATCCATTTCACTTGGCAGATACTTAACGTTTAGATATTAAAATTTTCATGCAACAGAAAACCACTGAAGGTTTAATTTATGATTAGTAGGTAGTAAAACACCAAAGACATTCATGTTAATTTTTCTCATACTGTGTAAATTTTCCATTCGTTGTTAAATCACTTACCATGTTGCATATTTACTATGACTTATTAACTGCTAAACAATTTTGCATTTTAACATGTTTCAATTTACATACAGTTCTGAGTTATGATGACTCATCAAGGAAGGATGGATTTCAGGACCAACCTAGACATCCTTAAAGTAAAAATTGTTGCATTTGTCATTCTTTCACAAATATAATAGCATCTTTTGTTCAGTGTAGCACAAATTTCTTAACTAAATCATAACATTATTTACACCAGAACTGTTTTTTCCTTGATGGTGGTGGGACAATATAATTGGTAATGTAAAAATAATACATTTTTGTCTGTTTGAAACTTGTGGTTTTCATATTCTTTAGTCTAACTTATTATAGTGATATTTTATAGCAGGCAAAGAGGTAATACTGGTTAAGGTAATACTGGATTATCTACATTCAGACATATAGTATATCCTGATAATCAAAAAAAGACTTCAATGTATACACACAGTAACTTGAAGAAAGCCTTTTCATTAATCTTATATTTTGAAAAAGCAGCTTTTGAGAGTTATTGATAACCTTTCATAGAAATAATCCATTTAATTGTTTTCAGCCTCTAATTTTTGTGTCCTATTTTTTTAATTGTTCTATTTCATAACAGAACTACAGTTTAATATTGATATTTGTGCTATGTAACTGTCAAAAACTGAAGAATTATATACAGGTAAGTAAAAATAAAACGCAAAATAAAAAAAAAAACTTTAATTAGTCAGGTCACTATTGTTTTAATATACAGCTATCTAATTTTTTATGCTTATATTTCCACATCTCTATGAACAAAGGTGCAAAATATCATATATGCTTAAAAGCTGTAGGTGAATCTAGTACTTGAAGCGTACTAGTTTACCAACAATCTAAAATACCACAATGAATAACAACACTTTCAAAATATATAATCAATTTAAATTACATACTGTTTAAAATCGTTTGATAATTAAGTACTGCATGCATTAACCAAATGATAAAACTAAACAGTTTGCATATAAATTATTTATATTATTGGCCTTTCACCCTTTACGATCTTCTCTGGAGTAAGTTAGAGTAATTTAAAAATCCATCAAGTAGTGTGCTGATCTGCGAAAAAGCAGAGTAAATGATCTTTAAATTAGGCTTGATCCTTTAAAAAGAGATGCCTTTAGTGCAAGAAATATTGTTTGAGGAAATGCTCCTTAATTACAAGCACAAACCTTTGTGAATTGCCCAAAGTTATTAAATGTACAAATTAATTCAGCACACATAAATCTCATAAAAAATTAAAATATACCCAAGTACTTTATTCTGAGATGTTACAATTATTAAAACTTTCCAAACTCTGTTTAAGTATATCTGAGATCAAAGATCAAAGTCAAAGTCCAATAAAACATGTATGTACCAAGCCCTTTTGAAAATGGTTTTCGTAATATTTTTTGTGATGTTGCATTTTCAATTATCATTTGTATTTATGCAGCTTTAAATTTTGCATGCTATTCATCTTCATACATTTGTTTTCAAAAAGTCCTTTGTAATGGCTAAGCTTTCATCATAAAAAGAATGTTTAAAAAGCTGTTAAAATAATCAAACTAAACACATCAGTCCTTTGTTTCTAGTCATTTGCCCATATTCATCACCTAATATTTGTACACCATAAATGAAAAACGAATTTATTTAACTTTGTCTTTGATTTGATTCCCATTATTTTGTTCTTTTTTATTGATTCTGCTCCTGAATACAATTAAATTTGAACTACAAGCTTACCTCCACATATTTAGCAGTTTACTTCACCATGAGTGCACAGAAAAAAATGTTTGTCATTGTTATTTTCTCTGAACTCCATTGTTTTTAATAAAGCTTGAACTTCTTTGCAATCTTGTCACATTTCAGTTGCTTCAAAGTTTCTTATCAAACTCCCTGGGTCTAATATTCTGACCATCCATACTGTAAACAATGGTGATTTATCCATCAAAGTATGTACTTGAAAGTAAGGCCCCAATCTTTTAAAATTAAATAATACTGGATCAATTTATATGTAATTGCAGAACAACAGTCCACACAGACAATTCCTTCAATAGCTAAAATCCTTGCAAATTTTGGGATTATGTTTCAGTATCCACATAGAGCTCAACATTGCTACCATACTCTAAGAGATTAATCATGCTACATTAACTCCACTGAGACATTGCCCAGTAAATCTGTGGAAACTATTTGAGTTGAATTCAGTCCTATATGAATGTTTAAAATTAGCTGATTTGATTCCTAAGTGAATTTAGAAGTTGAAATGTGATTTACAGGGGTTAAACTTATGGTTCTCATGGAGGCTTTGATTTAAAACTGATATTACTGATAGTAACACATAATTAAGATGCATTCTAATGCAATAACAACTGCTGACAATAATCCACCATCCACGTTTAATAAAGATTTAAACATCTAATATATGTTCACACTTAGATATAATAATCATGAATAAATTAGTGTTTATCCCCCATTTAAACACCACTGAATGATTTAGCGATGGTACTAATAAGAATTGATATAGTTTGCTCAAATATGACTAAGCATGGTATTAAGTATAAATACTGGATTTTGTTTTCTAAAATATTAGAAACATATTTATATTAATATTAAAAATATATTAAAAGCTACATTTTGAAGTAATTTATGTAGACCTGTTACTATGAATATCTAGTGCTTCCTTACATGTAAGTATTTGTGTAGCAAGGTTTTTATAAGGTTGGAAAATAGCCGTAATGCACATTTTGCCCTTAAATGTATGTTTATAAGTGTCAAAAATGCTTTCTGAATCAAAGAATCCAGAGAATAGAAGACACTGTACAATTGCACAGCTTTAAGACACCAGATGGCCCTATTAGCTTTTTGGCACTGTAAGTGTTATTTTAATGTCATACCCATGTCAGATACAGATGCATCATAGTTACTGTTATGTTAGAATGTCTTTAAAGGGCATGTTACAAATACCAGGCTGTGGGGACTGTATTTGAGTATGAATACTTAGGGAATGGTTTATATTACATTTTTATGCAAGGACTGTTTTTTTTATCATTACTGGATTATGAAGATAAGTATTGTCCTTAAATGTTTTGATATACTGGACTTATATACTGAAAAAATGCTTTGGGCCATTAGCTGTATTCACAATTGTTTTGCAACCAAAAAGTATAGTAATTGTTATTTTAATGGTCATACTTTTATTAATAATACTCTTTCACTAGGAATAGCAACACCCAAGAATAGGAATAACAACACAATAAAGTGGAAAGGATTGTGGAGCATTTAGTGAAAACTTACCTTAACCTTCTTGGCCGAGGGATAACCTCCTGGCCATAGCATGAGGAGGCTAGGAATGAGCAGTGATCAAGGGGTAGCTGCAAAGGTGGAGATGGGATGGAGGTGAGATGCAAAAGACACAATTAATATATTAATACACAAGGGAAAGAGGGGATCACATTCGGTATTTATAGTGTTTTAGGGGAGAAAATGACATGAGGAGTGATCGCTGATTAATAACAGCCAAGTCTGATTAAACCTGGTTGTTGTCATCCCTCTCGAAATTTCATTACAAACATTTCAGTAGGAATAACAACACCCAAGAATAAAGAGTCCTGAAAGGATTTTGGAACATTTACTGAAACTTTGGCTTAACCCACTGTAGATTATGCCGGTTCAGGGACGCCAAATATGTAATCATAGTGGCTCTCTGAAGGCACCAGTTCTGTAGGGTTTGGGCATTTACTGAGACAATTATTAATTGTAGCAGTAAATCACAAAGTTGATTCTTTTGATGGCTTTAGAATCCAACCATGCGACATAACTCAAACAACGCGCACACACAGGTACTAATACACGAGGATACATTTATTAATACATAGAATATGCATATAAACCTAACAGATCTTATCAAGAGGGTTATCAGAATACAAAAGATATATATTCAATCAGTTACAAAGAGTTACACATCAAGAGGAAATACGTTCAGTATATCATTCATTAAGACCGTTTCGTAAAGTGAACTTGGTTACAACTTCTACATTAGATACTCAAACAAGTACATAACTCTTAGAAATTAAATTGATATCAACTGGTTTGGATAACAATTGAATTCTCGAGCTGTAATGCATTGAAGTTGAATACTCATCCAATCTTTGGGGATTCAGATCTCCTGCGGGCACAAAGAAACAGTTGCAGGCTGTTGCTGTCCAATCCGCGCTCTCTGGCTCCGTGCCAGGCTGTGCTGTGCGGCTTGCGACGGTGCGGTGCTGATGCTCACTGACCGGCTAGTTAGTATTGGCTTTAACTAGCAAAGTTTGTGCACAGGAGAAAAGATGACTGTGGGTCCCAGCAAGTCAGGAAGAGGACCGGTTCGTTCCTGATGAAGAGCTAGTTCTGAATAGTGATTCAGCTTTCCACAGTTCCGACCTGTTCACGAGGCCTGCTGCTGGTTACTCTCTGGCAACCTCCACTCTAGACTCTTAGAACAAAGGAAAGTTCTGGCACTCGGACACACTGGCCGTTCCGTGGTTGTCCGGGCTGAGTCTCAGGATGGTCAGGAGGCGCGCTGCGAGAATGTCCTGCCCTTGGAATTCTCCTTTGAATTCCTTCTGAATCTTGTCTGAATCTTGTTGAATCTCTCAGGCTCTCTGTGTTGCATGTTTTTACCTGGAGGAACTTCAGCTCATTGATTGGCTGAAAGTTCCATGGGCATCAGAGTCCCACGTGGGTTACTCGGCTCTACCAGTCCCTGATTGGTTGATCAAGGTGAGATATGAGTCACTTAGTCCTGACACTTAGTAATGCAGTCCAGATGTCCAACTCGCACTCCCTAGACAGATAGGCGCCAATGGGTGACCATTGATCATGATAGCCAGGCTTAGCTAAGTGCATCCCCCTTTGGGAGCTGTCCTTGGACCTTAAATCACCTTGCATGAATGGTTTCTCTGTGGCTGCACCACAGAGATGAACAGAGAAATGAGGCCTAATTTGGGAAAGCTCAGAAACACTTAATTCTGCCTTATTATTAAGCCTCGCCGCTACACCACTTAGCTGAGGGCTTACCTCCTGGCCAGATGAACATGTTTGCATGTTCTTTTGTAACATACACCTTTTTGTGATTTTTTTTGTATATCTAAGCAAGTGTTCCTGCATCCCTCTTCTGCACTTTAGTCATGGCTTTTTTTCTGTTTGCTTATTTCAAAGCAACACCTGCTCCATTTCTAAAACTTTTTACTCAGGTGCATTTTTGTATTTTTTACACCTCTAGCACTTTAACATCCTGAATTTTCATTTGCCTTAATTTGTAGAATGAACTTGAGTTTTAGCCTAAAGAAGTTTTCATTATCTTTTGGTTCTTGTCCTACAACTGTTATTATTGATCACCAAATTATTGTTCTTGACATGACTTCATTCAGCCTTTCCTGAACGTCTATGACAGGCAGAGAGAGTGCTGTTTCTGGTGCGATCTTTTGCAGCTGACATTTCACTGTTTTAAACGAACAAGAAATTAGATTGCTCATAGATCACTTATCCTATATAAACACAGCGTAATTGCCCTCCGAAAATCCTCTTTTTCTTGTTCGTTTTAGAGACCTTGATCGAAACTGATTTTAGATGTCAGAAAGGATTTCTTTTCTCTGTATTTCCTACATTGCTTTGTCGAGATTTTAACTTTATATCTAACTTTATATCTCGGCTCAGATTTCAACTATAAATCGTACAGTAATTAATAGCAGTAAGTATTCCATTTCTCCCTAAACATTTTAAGCATCGAAGTCTTTAACTAACGCGATACCGGAGTCAACAAGCATACTTTTAGAATTTGATTAAAAGGGAATATAATATGGAATCGCGTATCTAAAGAATTTAATAACGGTATGATTATATCCGTGTACTGCGACAGGGCTGTGTAGGGCTGTTTCGCTTACTGCCGACAGGCACTGTGTAAGACCCGGCGTACCAGAGCAGCACACCGAGGGAGCGTTTGCATTAATAACTTAGTTTTTAAAATTAGTCAAGCAATATGAACTCCCGGAGTGCTGGCTGTGACGAATTAAACCGGTCTCACAGGTATTCAAAGTAGGAAATACAGTGTTAAGTGGTAGCTGGGCTACTCCCTCAATAGAATCGCTTTAAGGAAAAGCATTTTCAGAGAGCAATCACGCTGTGTTTATGTAGAAAAAGCGATTAGGTTTATGAGCAATCTAATTACCTATTCGCTTAAAACGCTATATAAAATAAAGTTTATTTAGAGATGAATGATCAGTGTCGCAGTTTAAATAATGGGAGTCAGGAAACTAACACACAGCGCCACCGGATTTAATAACGCAATAAAAACGCTATAAAATAATGTGACTAGGCACAGAAAAAGTTTACAGCACAGTACAATAATAAATGCTGACCATTACTTTAGAAGCATAAATTACTTTACACTCAATTTAAACACAAGCTGTCTTTCTGTATGAACCTCTAAGCTGGTTCATACAGAAAATGTAGAAATGCATTAGCCTGATTATGATTAAAAAACACATAATTAAACACGCGTTTGCGATTTAAATCAGAACACGATTTAAATCAATATAAATGTTTATATTGTAACGCATACTGTCCAGCCTCCATAAAATACCATAAAATCTGGTATACGGAAAAGAAAGTGTTGATAAATACAAATGTCTTTTAATACACTCTTTGCTGTGCTCTTGAGGATCCTTGTGATATTTTAAGCTCTAGTTGAATGATAGGTGTCGCATTTTAAATCATTTTCGTAGTTAGAAATTATGAAACGCCCTGTTAAAAGCAAGGACGTTTTTATGCCCGTTGAAGTAAAACAAAATGCCTGACAAAGTATGGCTTGGACAGATTCCAAGTGCTTGTACAAATGTGCTAAAGAAATTATACTTTGAGTATACAGCTTGTCCAAAGTCATCCATTATTAATACTATTAGTAATATCTTCAGTAAAGGCTTTGATGCATAAATATTTCTGATAAAGGTACTGTGCACATTTCAATCCGCTTAGTTTTGAATATTTATATGGAATTTTACCACTAAAGGGACATTTTAGTAGCTGAGCATAAAAAGAAGAGGAGCATAATGCATCTGAAGGTCATAAACGATATTAATTTAGGAACATAAACATTACTGTATGTACATAAACTGTACTGTGTATGGCTGGTCTTGATAGTTTAAAGAAAAAATACACACCAGTCTTCCATTTCTCCCTAAACATTTTAAGCATGAAAGTTTTATGAAACGGTACCCAAATATGTGATTGCTGTATAGAATGAATTTTAATTTTTAAAAATTATTTAACACGAAAATTAAGCTGTTTACATCTTCCGCCTGAGAACAGTCACCCGTTGCTACCCAACGCAGAAACACAGCCACTAACTAGCAAAGAGAGGACATTAGCTGGCCAATATGATAAAGAAATAAATGATTATTTTGTTTATTTCTTTTGCACATTTTTTTTAACATTTCCATCGATTGTACAAGCACTTGGAGACTGTCCAATCCCTAGTTCATCAAGCATTTACCGGTCTGGCGCCGGTCTGTGTCTTCTAGAATATAATGCCAGCGAACTCTTGTTTTTATGTCCACTATAACTACGCTGGGCAAACGTTCTGAGGTCAAATTCTTCCAGCAAGGGGGTACCTTTAAAGCGGAGACGACGGCACCGACATTTTTTGGCGCGCCTTCTCTTTAAAGCCCTGGCCAAATATGAAGACAGTACGTACAGTTAGAATTCAAACGGAATTAAAAACTACACATCCCAGTTACCATGGTGGTGCTTGTGATCATTACATTTAACCCACGAAACAGGGCGAAAAATCAGTCACATGACTTTGGGGCAGAGTTTCGAAAGCTTAACCTATCAGCAACAAAGCGAAATTTACACGATAGGCTACCTCAAACTGTCAGTTACACGACTGTGTATGTCGCTTAAGCCACTCCTATTTGGCATTTTAGTTATGGAGGCGAGAAGACGCCCCCCCCCCTCTCCGGGTGTCTGATTTGCCGCCATCTTTAACTGTTCGGTGTCCGAATCGGAGTAGCTACGCGTACGAAATAAAGTTAATCCCAACTACAAAACATATATTTTTGTGGTAAGAGGGCGCAAAACATCAGTATTTACTGCTATTAATTACTGTACGATTTATAGTTGAAATCTGAGCCTAGATATAAAGTTAGATATAAAGTTATAATCTCGGCAAAGCAATGTAGGAAATACAGAGAAAATAAATCCTTTCTGACATCTAAAATCAGTTTCGATCAAGGTCTCTAAAACGAACAAGAAAAATGATTTTCGGAGGGCAATTACGCTGTGTTTATATAGAATAAGTGATTTATGAGCAATCTCATTTCTTGTTCGTTTAAAACAGTGAAATGTCAGCTGCAAAACATCGCACCAGAAACAGCACTCTCTCTGCCTGTCATAGACGTTCAGGAAAGGCTGAATGAAGTCATGTCAAGTACAATAATTCGGTGATCAATAATAACAGTTGTAGGACAGTATATAAGGAGGATAAGGATTTTGAAGTTAACTCGAAATCTGATAGGTAACCAGTGCAAGGACTTGAAAACAGGTTTAATGCATCCCTGATAGGATTCTTGCTGTCATATTCTGAACATATTGAAGATTGCTCAGTGTGGATTTAATTTCCCCAGTGAACAGGATGTGCATTTATTAATTCTAGAAAAAAAGCCTTTCTTGATTTCTCTAGTTCTTAGTTTCTCTAGTTCCCTTTAAAATAAACTATTATTCCACAATGCAGAGTATTACATGGCAAGTATTTACACATGATATTTGTGATTTAAAGAAATTAACACAGGCAGCTTTTGGAGATTTAAGTGTTGGCTGAGTTATTCCAGGATAAAAGACTAGAGATGTTGGCAAGAAGAAGATAATTTGGGGAAAGCTGAGGAATACACTTATAACAAGAACACTTCCTAATGGGGTTAGGCATACTTTTGATGAAGATGATGAAGTTAACAGACTATATGTTTGATACTGAAATAAGGATTGTATTTTAGATTATGTGTAGTTGCTGGCATTGAACTGTGTGTTGGATGCACATGAATTGAAGGAATGGGCAAACATAGCTAATGCGGATCCACAGAGCCACCATATTAAGATGTTTATAATTAGAGGCAATTTGTTTAAATAACTAGGTATGGATACTGATGTGCAAGAGAGGTGGAAAGGCTGTTTCCTTAAGCCAGCACTGTAAAATATTTTATTCTCAGTGAGATGCTGCCATTTCATAGTGGGTTTCTAACACTGTGTATAGTTCCATCCACACAGTGCCTTTACTTCCATTTCTAAACTCTTTATCCAGTACAGAGGATTTGGAGCCTATCCCATTAAGCAATGGACACAAGGCAGAATACACCCTGGACATACCTCCAGTCCACCACAGGACAGACAGACACAAACACACACACACCAGGGCCAGTTTTCCCATAAACCAATTAACTTACCAGTATATTTTGGAGTGCGAGAGGGAGTCGTATCACACATATGGAGAAAAACCATGTAACCCAGAGAGAACATGTAAACCCCACACACACAAAATGGCAGGAATTGAACCTAGGACCCCAGTGCTGCAAGATAGCAATGCTAACCACTTCGCCACCATTATAAATGGATGGATATCTTAGTTATCTTTCTAGTTCACAGGTTTGCATGCATAATTTAATTTTGAAAGCCACTGAGACATCAGGTACTACTGTTGTATTTATGAAAAAGAAACAAAACAAAAAACATACTAACAACTGTGCCATCCTACTCCTTAGTTAATACATTTTATTATTCATAAACAGTTAACATTGTTAGCAAAATATTTTGAATCATATTTAACCCTATTTTTTCTTTAGTTTTGTATTTAACTTATTATATGATAGTCAGACTTAATGTATATTTGAACAATGAAAATATATTTTTACAAGATTTAACATTAAGCACTAAAAATTAATATGGTTAATAATAGTAAACTGTAACATGCTGTAACAAGATTGGTTAAACTGCGAGGAAAATGCTTTCAGAGAAAATGTTTTAGGTGTGAAGAACATAGATCTCCAATGCAATTTCAACCAAACCTGTTCCCACACACCCTGCCCCCACTACCATTAGAATATACACAAAGCACTCAAATCTTTTGAGCTAATGATCAGGTGACCCGAGAGAGAGCGAGAGAAACACCAAGGGGTGCGGAACCAGGGAACTATTTACATGGAAAACGGGCGATCTCCCCAGACTGTCCGTCCGTTTCACTGTACCTGGATACCTCTTTATTTAGAACTCACTAACACTGATTTTTAGTTTAGAAGGATTCAAGTAGGATTTTAGATGAAAGGCAGCGACCTTAATCAAGCCCAAATCATAATTGAACCCATTCAGAGCCTACATTACATTTTAGCGTTTCATTCTGAGCAGAAGACCCTCACACCTGAAGAAGGGGGAGGTGTCTTTCGCTGGAAATCTCGCCTGCTTCTACTTTACAACCGGAGTGCTGGCTGTGACGAATTAAACCGGATTCACAGGTTTCAATCACAGACCATGTGACATGGGAGTCAGGAAACTAACACACAGCGCCACCGGATTTGATAACGCTATAAAAACGCTATAAAATAATGTGACTAGGCACAGAACAAGTTTACAGCACAGTACAATAATAAATTCTGACCATGACTTTAGAAGCTTAAATTGCCTTACACTCAATTTAAACACAAGCTGTCTTTAGCCCTCTAAGCTGGTTCATACAGAAATGTAGAGATCCAGGCTCAGAACACACAGGTTCATTAGCGAATACATATGCAGGACAACTAGAGAAGACGTTTTACATAGGATGGATTTTTAGAAACATCCCATCAGTGCCATCACTGAAGTCAACTCCTAGGTACTGTAACTGTCATGTGGATAATTTCACAAGAATCAGACAAAGGTTTAAGCATTGCTTGTTCTAGATAAAACTGCAAAAAAAAAAACAACAACCCATAATGTACTTCTTTGCAGCTCTGTTTGCCCAAATCATATATTCACAACGTGATATCTAGAAAATAATATTACGTAACCAAAATCCGCAATATGGATAGATGATGTACTCGTAACATTTTTTCAAGAAGAACTACAACATTTAAAAAATGACTTGTATGTACTTGATATCTCTAATCAATCCACGGGTCCCAGCACAAAACGAAACTAAAACGCATACCGTTTCACGCTTCTTATTAGTTGCTCAAAAGTAATTTGACCGTATGAAATGCATAATATAAACCTAGAAACATATACGTGAGCAGTACTTAAGCACTGTAGTATCGGTGTTAAGACATACCTCTCAAATACTGTAAATCAAGTTAAAAATATCTCAAGACCGATTCTGGTCATAATGAAACCATGTTTCGTGTATGTTTTCTTTAAAGTACCAAGACCAGCCATATACTGTATGTTTATGTTCCAAAATTAATATCGTTTATGGCCTTCACACGTGTTGCAGTATGCTACTATTCTTTTTATGCTCAGGTACTAAGATTTCCCTTCAGTGGTAAAATTAGATATGAATATTCAATACTTAAACGGGCACAGTTAAGACATTAAATATACATATACATACTGTATACAGTACAGTTTTCATACGGTAATATGTTTATGTTCCTAAATCAATCTCTTTTATGAGCATGTGAAAGGCATGGTGAATCACTGTACTTTGCATGATTGGAAACAAATGCGTGATTGCGAAATGCTGTGGTGTTACTTTTACAAAGACGGTCAATGAAAAAAAGAATGTGGACCAGGGCAATACTTTGAGTTTACACTTACAGGTTGTTCATTATTAATACTATTATCTTTGTTAAAGACTGATGGCCACAGCTCAAACATGAGAGGTTGAGCTTTATTAGCTCCACCTTGCGGAAATTCCGGATACTATTATTTTGCTTGTCGTATGAGAGGAGAACTTACGGTAACTCGCGGTATTTACCGGTAGCTTGCGGTAGACTGCGTACAGCTTACCGCAAAATAATGCGGTATCGCCCGCGCATTTTGAATGGCTGTATCTGTATATATCTATGTAGGATTTATGCTGCAGACAGTTCCCCATAACTTTTAAAAACACATCAATTCAACAGTAATAAAAATACATTGGTCTGCCAATGTTTTATGAAAACGTATTTTCTAAAATTCCAAAAAAGCACTTGAGATGAAGCTGAACCAAGATCTGATATACATACATGTCTCAAATAGCACAGATTGTAACTTATTTTATACCATATTCTATCTATCTGATTCTGGGACCAGTCCAGTGACAATGAACAGTAGTCTACCTCTTGATTAAAATGGAAAGTTGTTAGAAGTAATTAAAAAGGGTAACACCTGCTGAGCCCAGAAAGGTTAGGCTATGTCAAGAACTTTGGGTTGAAACAGAAGACTTTTTATTTTAACATGTAATGCTGTCCAGGTAAGACTCAGAGGTTTCCTTCATTGTACAATCAATTCACAGATCAAACTCTACACTGAAGTGAACTCTAGCTTAAGTGAATGCTGTTACTATTTCCAAACATCAGCTTCAATTATGTCTTGTGTTCTGTTCATAGACTGAAAACAACAGACTGCTCTTTGTCCACATCCTTTATTATGTCAAAGATAAAAGGGGTTCCATGGACATCTCAGTGGTAGCTGATGCTAAAAGTCCACATGAAAGAATAAGTATTACTGTAAATACCTAGCTTCTCTCACCCAGAGTTATTCAATTCTCCAGATTCAGATTAAATGTGACTTTTAGGCACCTTCAGAACAAAAAGGATGAATTATGATTTTTTTGATGATTGTGAAATAAAGACAAATCTAACAAACAAATCTTCAAGTGACATTAGACATGATTTGACTAATTTTTCCTCCATTAAATCAGACACATGTTTCAAATTTTAAAAAGATAAACACTATGTTAATAGTTTTGTATTTCTTCTAGTGAAAACAGCAACTTTTAGATTTTACACATTTTCTAACATGACATATACATTTTAATTAAAATATTTAAAAATAGACATGAAAAAGCCAGCGGAAATGCCACCAGGCATTCCAACACTTAATGAACCATTTATATTTTGATTTCTGACCTTGTCAATCGACTGCTAATTACATAATTCTTGCAAATGCCCACATTCAGAAAGGTCATTAAAGAATAGCCTTTAGTAATTACTTTTCATAATTAGTGGTAATGTTTGAACATACCCCTGAGAGTATCACTTCTTTGCTTAGTCCTACATTATTTGCGAGGAGTTCACAATCAGCAACTACATATTTTATACATATATTTACATATTTATTTTATATATATGAATAAGGCCTTTGGGTATTATGGACAATATATTAAATGCAATCTTACCACTGTGCTCAGTAACTTTACAGGAATGTGGTTCTTTAAAGTTTTATTTCAATATAAATCTCTTGCTTGTTTTAATGAGAATAATAGCTGTGACAAATCATTGTACCAAATGGAACACCATATATATTTTTTTCTATGTGCTTGCTGTATTCTTTATAATTTTTAGATTAGAATGCAGGGACACCTGGAACAAAACAACCGAACAATAGATTAGGGGCCCAGGAGGTCACATGATTAAAAATGACTTTCCTGCCCCAGAAGTGGCAGCCATATTTAACTTCATTTTATTTGGAAGATGTACAATTAAGTAGGCACCTATGTTGCCTGATGAAATAGGTGGGAGTATATATTTTAACAGCTATTAAAATTTGAGAAACAGTGCAATTAAATATCTGTTAATCAATAAAACATGTACTGCATGTTTAGAGAAAATGTATTTAATTAATGTCCCTTCAGATCTCCCATCAGATTTAAAAGGTTATTAATCATATCTTCGGTGTCGCATCTTACCAGTGCAGCTGATCTTTTTCTGCCTGGGTGGGTCAACTATCACAAAGCTTTAGAGAACCTAAGATTTCTTTATCAACAAATTGTAAATTTGTAATAGAGTAAATTATTATAGAGAAATGGAGGCTGGACAGTATGCAATACAATTTAAACATTTATATTGATTTAAATCGTGTTTTGATTTAAATCGCAAACGCGTGTTTAATTATAGGTGTATTTTTTAATCATAATCAGACTAATGCAACATAAATTGATACAGTATCTTTGTCTTCTAAGTATCTTAAACCTTCAGCATAGCTTTCAACCCGTTTAGATTTAATTTTCTTGGGATTTTGGGATCAAACGTGGAAGGATTAGAATGTAATCGTTTTTATTTTTCAAATATGTTTTAGAAAAGTGTAATCTATACCTGCCCAGACTGTATGCATTCCTAAATCCCACCATGACCACTTTCACTCCTGTCCTGCTCTTCCCCGCACACCCCAGCCAGGCGCTCTTCGGCCTCTGCCCGGGGCGAATGTATATTTAGGTATTTACACCCGGCGCGGCACTGAGGGAGCGTCTGCATTTATAACTTAGTTTTTAAAATTAGTCAAGCAATATGAAGCATCTCCTTTTACTTTTAAGTCCCTGAAATACCCCCCCCACACACACACACACAATAGAAGGAGGAAGCAGATGCAGGGACCGTTGTCAGAAGGGAAGAAGGTGACTATTCATTGTTATCAAAAATGACTTAGAATTGATCATGTTGTGATATTTTGAAATATAAAAGTCAATTGATTGTCCATAATATTGCTATTCTATTTTTTCGAAGAAATGTTTGTTAAAAGAAAAGTCACAGCATCAGCTGGATTTGAACACACAACCCATCAGTTGGTAATCAGGCACGTAGACCAGTAGGCTACAAGGGAAGTCGCATGAAGAAAGAGGCGAAACAGCTCTACACAGCCCTGTCGCAGTACACGAATATAATCATATCGTTATTAATTTTTTTAGATACGCGATTCCATATTATATTAGCAGAAAAGCTTAAAACTACCATTTTTTCACATGCTATTTCACATGTTAGTTAAATACTTCAATGCTTAAAATGTTTAGGGAGAAATGGAATACTGGTGTGTATTTTTCCTTTAAAGTACCGATTCCTGGAATCTGACTGGCTGACACCCTTCTGAAGTGGTTCCATAATATCTGGTATATGGAACAGAAAGCATTGATAAAAAAGCCTGGATTCTCTGGGCCTGGATTTTGAGCTCTAGTTGAATGATAAGTGTCGCATTTTAAATAGTTTTCGTAGTTAGAAATTATGAAATGCCCTGTTAAAAGCAAGGGAGTTTTTATGACCGTTGAAGTAAAAGAAAATGCCTGTCAAAGTATGGCTTGGACAGATTCCAAGTGCTTGTACAAATGTGCTAAAGAAATTATACTTTGAGTATACAGTCCAAAGTCATTCATTATTAATACTATTTTAATATCTTTGGTAAAGGCTTTGATGCATAAATATTTCTGATAAAGGTAGGTTGTGTACTTTTGTCCAACTGAGCAATCTTGGTTTTATAAAATATACCAACATTTTAATGACTGATGATTAACATGCTGTAATACACAGTTCAAATTTAAAAGCTCAAATGCTGTACATGAGAGGTTAAGCTCCCCCTGGCGGTTTTACAAGGTGATGCCGGATACTTTCCGGCATGACGTCAAATGACGTGAGTAACCCTGTGATACTGCGTGATACCGCGACACGCCCACCGGGGTATGCCGCGAAATACCCCACCCATTTTGAATGGCTGCATCTTCTGGTAAGTTTCAGGAGATGCAAAACCCCATCAGCCATATGACTGGTTACATCAAGGGATCATTGCTCTATGGATGAAGTTCGAACTGCAGTCATGTTAAGATGAACAGATGTTCACCAGTTTCTAAAATTTAAATGTTTGCAAGAAAAGAAGGTCAGGTAAGGTCACTTGACACCGGTTGACTTAAGGCGGAAAAACTAACAAAATAGCCTGGGAGGGTGAGACTTCTATTGGGCATCTTTTACAGAGAAGTTCAGGTTCAGATTCAAAAATCTACATTTATAAAAGGAAGTCAATCTGTAGAAGATGTA
The DNA here is from genome assembly GCF_040954835.1 of Lepisosteus oculatus. Lineage (NCBI taxonomy): Eukaryota > Metazoa > Chordata > Actinopteri > Semionotiformes > Lepisosteidae > Lepisosteus > Lepisosteus oculatus. Next base: position 37,649,291 of record NC_090696.1, on the reverse strand, counting down.
ATGGTCTCCAAAGGCTTCTAATTAGTATTACTAATCCTAGCATTAACTGGGAAGCACCATATTGTGTTATGAAAGGTAAGTGCTAAATAAATGTAAATAAATCATTTAAATAAAAATTAAACATCAATATAATTTTCCAAAGACCAGTTAGGTTAATTGGCATCTCTAAATTGTCCCTGTGTGCCCTTGTGTGTGCACCTTGTGATGAACAGGTATCTTGTACATGATGTAATCCAAGGTTGCCTCGACCTATACCAGGAATAATCTGCTTCAATATTGGATAGATAAATGATTGAGGTGTTTTTATTCAAGTGTGCAACTCAAAGACTTATTACCCACTACACTGCAGTGAACATGGTCATCAGAAGGACAGCAGTAAAGAAAAATAGAATAGCAAATAGAACATGTTAAGCCTAAAGTCAATGAAAAGCTTTCAATCTAGTCTGGAACATATTACTGTTTAAACATCTGTTATTGTACTTAAGGGATTTTTTATGCAGTAAGTAAATGACATAAATACATAAATGTGTATTTATATATGTAAATATGTATGTATTACTAGATCTCCTAGTTTCATGTCTCATTTGTAAAAAGCTTCTGTTTTTCTTACCATTAACAATACAATTTCACCTTGACATATGTAAATATTTGCTATTTCAGAATATACTGTACAGTTGTTAAGGAATGTTATAAAAGTTAAATAAACTATATGAAAATTAACCTATTCTACATTTTAAATGTTTTCCTGTTTTCAGTTCTGCCCATGCAGCTATTGGAAATTGCACTTTGGAGACGACTCAAATGTGAAATTCTGATGTGCCCTAAATATCTCACAGATGAATGTAAAAAAAAAATCCCTTTCCTTTTTCAGGAAAGTGTTGAGTCTTAGGTTTGTTCTAATCTGAATTAGTATAAGAAGCTTCATATGTTCTACAGGGGCATTAAGGATACCTGTATGGATTATAGTACAGCCACTAAGCATTCTGATCACCACTCAGCTCAATACAGACAAAGGGAGAAATGTGAAGTGGTGCTATAATAGACTGCATACAGTATGTAGAACCTGAACTCTTATTATCTTGGCAGAGACCTGTGTGAAAGAGACCCACATTTATTGATAGCTAGCTATGAGAAGAATAGTTAGTCTCCAACAACAAAAGCGGCATCTATTTAAGGTGGTGCAGTATTTTACAGGTATCCAGTGCTTTGGGCCTTTTCTTTTTGACAGACAACACTTACCAAGTAATTGAGATCAGAAGGGACTTGCTTTAAATTTAGAATGATTTTTTCTTGCCATGTTTTTATTTGTGAAATATTGATTTCCTTTTTGTAGCATCCACCAGGCAAGTGAAACCTCTCCTTGTACTTTGATACATTTGTTTGGTAAAGAGAAAAAAAATCCCTCCAGTTTAGCATTTTCTTAGAAGATTTGTCTTGATAGGAGCTTTTATTTTATAAGAATGGCTTTACCTTCCTTACACTGAATTTATCTCTTGTGGGCACTACTGGGATCTGTTTATCAATAATAGTCCCATGTGGCTTAGTCTTGGTTGTGTTAAAGGCAGGGCACAGGTACATACTGACACCTATTGTAAATAGATGTTTGCTTTTTAAGTTGTTTCTATTGTTTCACTCTGAAATTATTCTGTGCCATGAACAAAGAGGGTAAATGAGAATGCTGGACATTTCCTGACTAATGGAGTGTTTTATAATTTAAATGAGAAATTTGCTTACCAAGGAAGCTGGTAGTAGCATCAGTTTCCTTATTTTAGTTGTACCTTATTGACACCCCCTATTTATTACAACTGGCATCTGTGCTTGACTAATCACACAAAAGCCTCCCCACCTTTGTGACTGTAAATTTACTGGTATTGACCTTTTTTAAACATACCTCCAATTATTATTTTAAACTCAGTCACAATGTACAGAAGACTCCTTCTAGTTATAAAATGCCTTTATAGAGGTCCCCACAAATGGGAAATCTGTGAAAATTGTTCTGTACTAAAGGTAAAAATAGGAATACAGGTATATCTACCTTTGAGCATGACAAAAAACACACTTTCAGTATATACAAAATATAGTGAAATAAACTGGTGATTAATTTATATTTAACTGTATACAGTATTTGCAATGTAATAAACATGCACAAATGATAATGAGGTTGATAAGTATGATTGAGTGGTGGTATTAGAAATGGACTGGAGACAATACTGTAAAATTAATTTGGTAAATATTCAAAGAAAAATATTGTACATTATGGTAGTTCTAAATGTTCAAATGTTCAGCAGTGTATTGGTTGAGAAGGGGAGAGCAATGCTGATTTAAAGAGATTCTTGCATATATCTGTATTTATAAGAAAATAATGTGCTACAAAATAATTTGGGTAAAACCCTATGAAAAATATATTTATTTTAATACCAATTATGATAAAAGGGATTTTTTTTGTTCATATAAGTTGCTATTTTTTCAACATCCAACATACCGTACAGTGATGCATTAATATATATTTATACTAATATCGAGTAGAACAGAAGAAATTCTTAGTGATCTTGTGAAGTCTACAGAAGCATATGATTCGCTGTCAAATATATCTTTATATAAATAAATAGACCTGGTCATTTTAAATTTATAGCACTCATTCAGTCCTGGAGGCTGGGAGGTGTCTGGAGTAATCAGCTATCGTAAAACTACTGTGACTACTGTATGTACAGTATGTAAAAAAGTGTCCTGTCCTTTTTAAAGCTTGATATCTGCACTCAAAAAGTCAAGTGTTTTGGTAGCTGATGTTTCAGATTAATTTTGTTTTTGAATCACGCACCATTTAAAAGCCTTTGCAAAATATATTCTTACTGAACTAACGCAAAACAGGAGGTTTTCATTTTTTTCTTAATTAGAATTGTGGTAGAAAAAAGAGAAGCTACAATGAAAGCTCATTGGTATCCAAACATGTATTTCTGTGCTGTTTCAACCAAGGTTTCGCATTTTGTTTTCTCTCTTCCCTATTTTGTTTAATTTTAGGAGTAATCTCCTTAATGGAGTAGTTAAAGGACAACTGGGGATCAAGCCAAATCCCAGAATATTAATACTGCCTGAGTATCCCCAGGGTTGTCTCATCAGCTGCTCTAATTATGTGAATTGCTTCTATCATTTTCAGTTTCTCAGGAAAGCTTAAATGAAGACTTTTCAACTTAAACAGAGAAGTGTTGTTTTCTGGCATTTAAAAACAATGTGACAGTTTGTGGGATGTATGTTTCACCTACACTACGCAAATGGAAAATTTGCATTGGAACAGATATTATGACAATATCCTTTGCCTTAAAATGTTGAAATGAACTGTTATTGTGTTTTACTTATGTTGTGCAAGATGAAAATCCAAAGCAAAACTTCAAGTATTATGAAAATACATTTCATTCTTAGTAAGACACTTCCATATTAAACTATAATATAAAGGGTCCAAGCCTTTTTGGAAGTAGCAACTCTGTTTTTCAGTTTTGACAAATGATCGATGGTTCCAAAGAAAATCCTATACATTGTTAAGCAGACATCCTAAAAAGCTTTGTAAAAATTTGTGTTGCATTCATTATAAAATAATTAGTATTTTTATATGATATATTAATTAAATGAAAATGTAACTTTAAATTTGTCAGTCAATTTTACAACATTGTGCAAAGACAGTGTAAAGATGTAATGGTTTGAAATAGTACTAGAAATGTTTACTGGAACAATTTAATTGCAAGACTGCTTTTATAGCTACTAGGAATCAGGCAAAACAACAAGCCGTACTCACACAGAAATATAAAATTTCCATTTTTTTTTAATCAACTGTGATGGACTGGTATTCTGTCCAGGGTGTATTCAGCCTTGTGCCTGTTGCTGGCCAGGAAAGGCTCCAGCTCCCCTGTATCCCTGAATTGGAATAAGCAGTCAGAAATGCATGGATGGATTATTAAAACAACTACATAATTTGCATAGAAAAACTAACAACAGTAATAAAGCAATGATACTAATGGTCATTCATTCAGAGATTACAAAGATCTTAAGAACATCAGGGTTAAAATACAATGTAACACTCATTAATGTGAGTCTCATGTAATAAAAATATTACCAAAAAATAAGTAAGCGTTTATTGTCATTAACTAAAAATTATTAAACATGTTTAATTTTCATGATTAGTATTGTCAATATTAAACTTAAACTCATCCATAGCCACCCACTGGCCAGCTAGTTCAGTGGAGAGTTTGAAAATCCTGAAGTTATATAGAGTTGGGCTTGTTTCATTGTAGCTGTCCAATCTCTTCTCACTGGCTCATTGCCAAAGGTGATTTTGTTGATGCTGTAAAGGAGACAGAAGATCTATGTACGCTTCAGCTGAAGACAGTGTTTTACCAAGAAAACTCCACTAATTGAGAGAACCTGCAATATGAGGTAGAATGTTTGCCAGGCTCAATGAGGATAAAGCACACAAATTAATTCAGGCTTTTACAAGAGAAGACCAGATCTAGATGACAAACAATAATTCATCTTAAGACTCATAACCTCTAAATGATCTGATGTAAGCAGTGATGTACCACTGGGATCTGTTTTAGGCCCATTCTTTTAGGCCTCATACTGATTAACAATTTAGATTACAAATGATTTCACAGTAGGATGAATAGCAAACAGAAGAATATGCAAGGAAATTACAAAAAGACTTACACAGAATCATGGACTGAACAGACAGTTCACCAATAAAATGTAATGTTGAAATGTCAAAGTGATCCATTCAGGAAGTAAAAACATTTAATACACCTTTAGAAAATAAAATGCCAATTAAAATGGTTTCTGTTCTCAGATATGAAGTAGAATTATTCCTCATCTCAGGGATTGTTTTTTTTGTTGGTCTAGAACAAAGCAGATTGAGAGGAGATTTGATCTAGGTGTATAAAATCCTAAGGGTGGCTAGAGATACAGTATTTCACCTTGGGGGACACAGTAATGAAACAAGTACTCATGGTCACAACTGGAGACTAAAAATTAAATTATTAGTTATTATTATAATAGATTAGGAGTTCTGCTCATTTTCAACAACCAGATTTTCTGCAAGGCTGTTGATATAAAAGCTTTGGGTTCATTCTACCTTTTTTGTGCATCGACATAGAAATATTAAAATAAATAAAAGTAAAAAGACTACCATGCAAATACTTTCAATAGGAATACACCAATAACAATGTAACCAGGATAACAGATAATCAATATTGTGACTAATTAACCAGAAGATCACACTAAAAGGTATACAAAACGTTATTACACTTGCCTTGCCTGGCTCTGCTGTAGCTGGGCATTCCACAGTAGCAGTGGCCGGTGGCCACGTTTCCACTCTCCTCTGATCACCATGGAGACAGCTGATGCAGAACACCTGGATATAGTGAGAACTCTCATGATAGCAGGTGCTCAAAGGGTATACAGTATAAACCTTGCTCAGTTTCTCCTCAGCAACCTGTGATTGAGTCTTTTTCACTTCACTGTGCTGCCACCTTCCAGTGTTCCAGTGTTCCCCTTCCCTTTACTTTGGTTCCAGTGCTTTTAAGCTCTACCTGAGAGCTCTGCCTGCAGCTGTGCTGACCAGAGGTCAGTACCCTGCTTCAGACCAAGACCTCAGCAAATGATTCCCTTAATTGTAACCAAAGCTCAACTTCACATCAACAAATATTGTTAAAATTAAAATTACAATAACATTACAATAAAAATGCAATGTTTTAGTTTACACAGCAGTTTACAGTATTACACCAACAAGTATCAATGAAACAAAAACGTGTAACATGCACTAACACAAGCAGACATATTTATATTACCAGGGTGGGATAAAGACCCCTTTATGATATTCTCAAGGCTTAAAAGAAAACACAAAGCCAATGTTTTTCTCAGTTTTGGCAGGAATCTCAGTTTCAGCACCATCAATATCCATACCTACAGTAGATGTGATTGATGATGGCAGTTGATGCAGATTGCGCTATAATTTGTAAGCTTTCCATCTACAGGTAAACTGAGCATGTGGAAACAAGTGGAAATTGACATTGTGATGTCTAAGAATTTAAGTGAAAAAAGGCTATGCAAACACAATAGAAAGGTTTCCTTTACGGAGAGACCTGGGGACAACTGCATTTTCATCTGAAGAAAGGAACTAAACCAGCAGAGGCCAGCACTGGAAGTGCCATATACAGACTCTTGCCAAGAAAGCAAAGCACTGTGGTTTAGAGTACTGAAAGCAGAAAAGCCGAAATATGCCAACAGAACTAGAAGAGATCCCCAGAGTCTGAAGCTATTAAAAGATCATTAACAACTTTTTCAAGGCCTGTTTCAGTGCTATGTTTGAATGCTTTTCTTTGTCATCAGTTTCTTTAGAAAAATATGTTTGATGGCAGTGCACAAGAAATATAGATGATCCGTTCATAAAGATGTCATATTTGTCATGCACAATTTACTTTTGGGGAAAGCATATATGTGTTATTTTTAATATAATTACTGGCTTAGTGCAGGGGTTCTCAATCCTCACCCTGGAGGAACATGCTCATGCTGGTTTTTGTTCTCAGTTAGAAAAGTTCACCCTTAATTGACTGAATAACAGGATTAATTTGAACTGTTTTCAACTTTCAGCATATTGAAGGTTGAGTTTTATCTATTGCATATCGTAAGTAAAATAATATCCCAAACTTTTGAGTAAAACAAAAACTGACAAATACTCTAATCAAACAACTTGTTAGTTCAATTAGGATTTCAGTAAGGTAATTAAGGTCAGCTGGACTGAATCAGGATTGGGAACCCTTGCATTTGTACACAAAGGTTTATAGCTCATTGACAATTATATCTTAGAGGAGAGCCTTCAAGTGTACATGTATCTGAAAAGGCCACATTAAATCTTCATCACTTTTGTTACTCTGTATCAAAAAGAAAAGTACTTAAAACAAATTACGAAAGGTGGGGGGAATTGCGTCACAATTATGTATTATATTTCTGTAGTACTTTTTTAGGTGATGCCTATCACATCCTGGCTGGGAGCGGTTCACAGCCTGCAGTTGAAAAAACTGCAGCATTTGTACGAGAGCTTCTCCATCAATGGACCTGGTCAGAACACGATCAGCGCATTTGTTCATGAAACCTGCCTTCCAATCAGGCAGCCAATCTACCAAATAATTAATCAATTATTGGCAGTATTTAAGGCTTGCCTCACTGTAGGTCTTTATTAAGCCTATTTTGAGCCAGTTAGATGACGATATGCCTTTCTTCCTCTGCACTCAAGAATTACTTTAATCTACAACAAGCACCACTCCCTAGTAGCCACCTCTCGCCGAACTTGGTATCTTTTTCAGCTGCTATGCTACAGACAGTTATATGGCGCTAATTCCAAACAGCTCAATTCTTACAACAACTGGCTTTACTAACTGCTGCTTTGCTCTGCCCAGTTTCATAGCACTATCTCCTAGCAGCCCTCTTTCAGCTTGTTAATACCCAGCTTCCAGTACAGACCTGCTACTCTGGTCCTTTCCACCTGCCTGCCATTTCTCCTATGGCTCCACTTGGCTTCCTCTGTAAAAACCCAATATCCTGCTCTTGGATCTCTGACTACAAGCCAGCCGCGTCACTGCAGAGAGTAAAGTCCTAAAAGCCTTAAAGCAACTTTCTACCTTAAGTATGTTATTTCAAACATTATTAGATGAAACACGAAATAATAACTCCAATATCTATTACACAGCAAAAATCATTACCAAAATAAGACAATTGTATTCTTCTGACTTTATTCCGTCTCCCTTTGTTTATGAACTGTCAGGCCCTGGTCCTGGAGAGTCACAATACAGCAGGTCTTATGTGTTACCCTTAAAACATCAGTTTTGAAACAGACAGAATATATATAATTTGAACTGAAAATCTCAATACCCAGTAGCTCTAAAGAGTCACAGTTGGCCATTCCTAATTTAACTGAACCAAGTAATCCTTAAATTGATCAAAACACGTGTCCATGTATTTCTAAACCTGATGATATAAGGGTAACTTGTCCAGCCAGCTGACCTGTAAAGCTTCCAAGACTAGATTTCTTATCACTGTAATGAAGTATACAGATGCAGCCATTCAAAATGGGTGAGGTATTTCGCGGCATACCCCGGTGGGCGTGTCGCGGTATCACGCAGTTCACGTGTGTCACGTGACTAACTATCCGGCGTCGCCTTGTAAAACCGCCAGGGGGCGCTTAACCTCTCATGTACAGCATTTGAGCCTTTAATTTTGAACTGTGTATTACAGCATGTTAATCATCAGTCATTACAATGTTGGTATATTTTATGAAAGCAAGATTGCTCAGTTGGACAAAAGTACACAACCTACCTTTATCAGAAATATTTATGCATCAAAGCCTTTACTGAAGATATTACTAATAGTATTAATAATGGATGACTTTGGACAAGCTGTATACTCAAAGTATAATTTCTTTAGCACATTTGTACAAGCACTTGGAATCTGTCCAAGCCATACTTTGTCAGGCATTTTGTTTTACTTCAACGGGCATAAAAACTTCCTTGCTTTTAACAGGGCGTTTCATAATTTCTAGCTACGAAAATGATTTAAAATGCGACACCTATCATTCAACTAGAGCTTAAAATATCACAAGGAAAAATACACACCGGTATTCCACTTCTCCCTAAACATTGTAAGCTTCGAAGTCTTTAATTAACGTGATACCGGAGTCAACAAGCATACTTTTAGAATTTGATTAAAAGGGAATATAATATGGAATCGCGTATCTAAAGAATTTAATAATGGTATGATTATATCCGTGTACTGCGACAGGGCTGTGTAGGGCTGTTTCGGCTGCCTGATCATGTGAGCTGTCTTGTAGCCTACTGGTCTAGGTGCGTGACTACCAACTGGCAGGTTGTGTGTTCGAATCCAGCTGGTGCTGGACTTTTATTTTAACAAACATTTCTTCGAAAAAATAGGTAAGCGATATTATGGACAATCAATTGACTTTTATATTTCAAAATATCGCAACATGATCGATATTTGCGATATTTTGAACATATCTTCCCTTCTGACAGCGGTTCCTGCTTCTATTGTGTGTGTGTGCAACAGAGTAAATTTTTATAGAGAAATGGAGGCTGGACAGTATGCGTTACAATATAAACATTTATATTGATTTAAATCGTGTTCAGATTTAAATCGCAAACCCGTGTTTAATTATGTGTTTTTTAATCATAATCAGGCTAATGCATTTCTACATTTTCTGTATGAACCAGCTTAGAGGTTCATACAGAAAGACAGCTTGTGTTTAAATTGAGTGTAAGGTAATTTATGCTTCTAAAGTCATGGTCAGTATTTATTAGTGTACTGTGCTGTAAACGTTTTCTGTGCCTAGTCACATTATTTTATAGCGTTTTTATTGCGTTATTAAATCCGGTGGCGCTGTGTTAGTTTCCTGACTCACATTATTTAAACTGCGACACTGATCATTCATCTCTAAATAAACTTTATTTTATATAGCGTTTTAAGTGAATAGGTAATTAGATTGCTCATAAACCTAATCTCTTTTTCTACATAAACACAGCGTGATTGCTCTCTGAAAATGCTTTTCCTTTATTTTTAAAGTAGGCTCAGATTTCAACTATAGATCGTATTATTATAAACTTTCTTGGAAAAATGTATTTTATGTAAACCATGTTTGCTATTAATTCATTTAGGGCTAAAATACATTCATTGTCTTCCAATCGAATCGAGTTGACATTGGAAGCCTGCCACATCCGGACTGTTAAACCAACGCATTAGCACGTCAAAGCCCATTGAGCCAGTATTGGCTTTAGTATTCCCCCCTTCTCCCCTCAATTCAATTAAATTCAAGGTGTTTTATTTGCATGACAGATGGGTACAAGCAGTGTTGGGTATGTATATTGTAACGCTTACGGCAGACAGGCACTGTGTAGGAGTCGACGCACCAGAGCAGCGCACCGAGGGGGCTTCTGCATTTATAACTTAGTTTTTAAAATTAGTCAAGCAATACGAAGCATCTCCTTTTACTTAGTGCCTGAGCATACTGCAACGCGTGTGAAGTCCATAAACGATATTAATTTTGGAACTTAAACATACAGTATATGGCTGGTCTCGGTACTTTAAAGAAAACATACAAACCAGTATTCCATTTCTCCCTAAACATTTTAAGCATCGAAGTCTTTAACTAACGCGATACCGGAGTCAACAAGCATACTTTTAGAATTTGATTAAAAGGGAATATAATATGGAATCGCGTATCTTAAGAATTTAAAGACCAGACAATCGCAAACTCGTTTTCAATAAAATTATTTTATTCATTCAGCAGTTTGTGAGAGGGACATCCAGCAAGGAGAGACACACACACCGGTTTTCATTGACAAAATTGTTTTTTTTCAATTCCTCTTGTCTAACAGGAATGTTTTGTTTGTGGACAGACCCAGTAAATTTCAAAAGTCACAAGAGTTCGAAACACGAGGGCGGCGTAGCGGTCGGCTCTTGCTTTCCCGTCTATGCCGATGCATTGCAAGTACAACCCCCCCTACTTCTCCTGGGTGATGGGTAGCAGTTGGACATCTGGGAGAATTATTCATCCCACTGGCGTCTGTGAATTCCGCTGTGCTTCCTGGGGGAGATAGACTGCGGGGACAGCATCAACAGATTCCTGCGCGGTGGTGAACTGAGAGGCCGGGATGGAGTGTCCTGAGGCGGTGTGTGCTCTGTGGGGGGCAGAGCTTCCGCCAGGCATTGCAACCTGCGCGGCGGGGAGAGGCACTTTTCGGGAGACAGCTGCTCAACTGTTTGACTGCTGGAACATACTGTCTCCTTCCTCTGCATTTTTAAGAGTGTCTCTAGCCTCCCAATCCTCCCCAGTAATGCATCGTACTGCTCCCGCTGCTGCCGAAATGTCTCCATACAGGTGCTGCTTCTACAGGCTGGCACCCTGGCCAGTGGCCGAGAGCAGAGACCCACGGCCTGTGGCAAAATAACATAATTCATGTAAGAAATAAAGTCACACAGTAGTATTCATCAGTCGCGGAACAGAAGTCAAAATAAACTTTTCTTTTTTTCCGTCTTACCGCTTTCTTTTTTACTGTCCTGGTGGTAGATCGTTTCGCCCGTGTGGTGTTTTCTTGAAGAACAGGCTATGAAGAAATAATTATAATTGACTTTAAAATTCAAAACGGCAATAATACCTTGTAATATGCGCTGTAATCGCATATTTCAGATGCAGTCTGCTGTATTTGCTTACCCTTCGCTCTTTGGAAGCTGGGGCGGCAGAAGCACCCCGTCTCTTCCCGTAAAAGGCCTTGGTCTCTGAAGAAAGATGTGAAGACGGGGGTTTAAATTGAATCCTTTCTGTAGGTGGTTTAGACTTCTAAGTCACAAGCTGGGGTTTATGGCAGGATAGGGGATTAACTGATAAGGATTGCAGATGCAAGCTAGGAACCCCCCTGGGTGTAATGTTAAACTGACCATTTGTCCAGAACATCGTAAACTGGCCAAATACCATGAACCCCCCTCTTTACCATCAGACCGAGTGACGTCAGAAATGGAGAAGAAAACACTATATAACCCAAAAGTTTGTAACAGTACGTTGAACAATACTTCGGTTTTGTTGTTTCTTGCGGGAAACAAGACTTCGGCTTTATTGTTCCTTGCATGCAATAAACTCATCTGTTTTACTTCATCTCGGGATCAAGAACCTTATTTCTTCTGTTACAACAAATTTGGCGTAGTCACCGGATGCTCCAGAAGGCGCAGAACTTCCCATCGGCAGGAGAAACGGTCAGCGCACACATTACTAAGAGGTAAGGACTCCTCTTTTTAAAAAAAAAAGTCCCGACTCTCTCTGACCGATTGGGAAATCTCTGCTCCCTGCGAGAATCGCCCGAGATGACAGAGTAAACATGAGTTTCTGAATTCCTCTGGCCCGGGGAAGACACCGGTGTATGTAATGGGTTGTTTGCTGTATGCCCAGAATTTGGTCTGGCAGGGGTTCCGCGGTATTGTGTACAGGCGTTCGAAACTGGTGTATGCCTTAATTGCGCGTGGAGTTTTTGAATGGGTTTTGGACCCTTACCGTGAAGTTCTGGACTGGTGTGGGCCTTAATTGCGCCCGGAGTTCTGAAGGTCAGAACTGGTTTGGGCCTTAATTGCGCCCGGAGTTCTGAGGCTCAGAATCGGTGTGGGCCTTAATTGCGCCCGGGGTTCTAGAGCAAGTGGTGCATTAAATGCACGTAGTTCAGGACTGGTGTGGGCCTTAATTGCGCCCGGAGTTCTGAAGGTCAGAACTGGTGTGGGCCTTAATTGCGCCCGGAGTTCTGTGGCTCAGGATCGGTATGGGCCTTAATTGCGCTCGGGGTTCTGGAGCTGAGTGGTGCATTAAATGCACGTAATTCAGGACTGGTGTGGGCCTTAATTGCGCCCGGTGTTCTGAAGGTCAGAACTGGTTTGGGCCTTAATTGCTCCCAGAGTTCTGTGGCTCAGGATCGGTGTGGGCCTTAATTGCGCCCGGGGTTCTGGAGCTGAGTGGTACATTAAATGCACGTATAATCCAGGATTGGTGTGGGCCTTAATTGCGCCCGGGGTCCTGAGATTAGCTACGCCTTGATCGTGCACGGATTGGCGTGGCGTGGTTTTTTGTTTTAAAGGAAACAGGAGTAGAAGAGATAGATATATATGTATGTATGTTTTTGGTGTTTTCCTTGTTTGTGAAATACATATACACACGCACGACACTAACATTAACACACCTCATAATAAAAGAGCAAAGCATTAAGTAGCAGGATTTAAAGGACGTTGAGACCCGAGAATCGCCCTGATTGAGCTCAGTGCCTAAGTCCACCCCGGGGCAAAAGCAGCGATGCTGGCGTTCTGGGGATGGTGAATTACTGATCAAGAAAGGGGGTTTTCGAGGTCTCGTTTCTTACCTGTGAACAGTGTGGTGTAAGTCCTCTAAAGTCTCTGAGAGGTGTTTAGATCCAGAGGTAACAGACGCCCTTGGCTGAATGAGTGCAGGAATGCACAGGTTTTTCAAGTGAAAGCATCCCCTTACTGTATGAGCTGTTACCTCACACACGACAAAAGTAAAAGAGACCGAACATGTGTGCTAACTGATGGTTTGAGAAAGTGGTGGAAGGGTCCGTTTATATATCGGAAAAGTGTAAGTTGACGGAAAAGAAGGAGAAAAATATGGAAAAAGCTGAGTTTGTCAGAGGGAATTTTGGGCGAAGACGCCTGTAAAGAAAGCATATGAGTATTGATTGGCAAAAGCACAAGCATGTAGCTCCCACCCTGGTGCACGGCCGGCATCAGTGGTGGCAGATACATGAGAAAAAAAAAAGAAATTGGGATGTGATTTAAAATGTGGGATGTGTTTACGGGGAAAACAAAAACCCGGAAGAAAAGATACTTTACTCGCTACGAAAGAGTATAGAAAAAAAAGCTAAAAGAGGCAGTACAGGAGAATGAGAAACTAAAGAAGGAATTAACTCCTGGTCACGCTGCACTGGTTAATGTGCTACAGCCGGCGACTAAGTTATATCCTGCTCTCCCACAGGGGAACAAACAGGCAGGAAACGAAAATAATTGGGATCAATTCCCTCAGTGGCCATATGGAGAAGGGGGGTCTGATTGGGATAACACTTGCTATGAGTGTAATAAAGACTGATCAGGGTCTCCCCTGTTAGAGGGAGGGCGCCCGCAGATCTGTACTCTCACTCGAAGTGGAAAAGGACTTGATGTAGTAGGGGCTGGCGCCGTTGATGACAGCGCCACTCTAACACTGTCTCGCACCCCGTCGAGGGGGTCTGCACTCGCTCCTACCTTCCCTGATTCCCCCATAAGATTAAATGCAAAACCGTAAGATATTGACCGGTGGGCTAAAGTACCGCACCCGAAATTAGAAATGCAGCGAACCTGGAGTGCGCTTCAGGAATTAAAAGGATTCATGTAGAAGTAAAACAAGAATACAGCACATTGTATTACGAAGAGAAAAATATATTCTCGATGTGTATGTGTGTTTTATGAATTTGTGTGCCGGCATGTATGTGTGTAACTGTGAGTTTTGGTCTACTAAATGACGGTGTGAGTGTGTTTAGCCAGCGGGACTGGCTAGAGACGTAACTAAAGAGACTTGACGAAAATCAACTTAAGGAGATTGGAAAATATAAGAGCGTCTGAAACGTTTAAGTACAGTACAGGTGGACGTAAAAGTAGTTAAACAGTTTTTGTATTTTTATACAATTAGTTGCAATAATGGAAACAATTTGGTTTTATTCGAATGTCTCGAAACCAGACATGCTGAAACGCTGTAGGTTTAGAATCGAGACTGGGGAGAATAACGTCTTGTGAGAAAATCTGTTTACCTAACGATTAGATCCTGTAAATCCCTTGTAGCCTCCCTAAGTCTGTCCCAGTCCAGTGGTTAAAAATGTACTGTTAATGGAGTGTTGGTTTCTCTGTTAGGGGATACTAGAGCACTACTGTCATGCTTGTTTCACTCCTCTGTTCGACAGTGTGCTATAGATTAATGTATATGGGAAGATGGCAGGAGGCCACAGGAGTATTGGGACAGCAAGTTTTACTTGCCGAGTACCAGATTTTAATGGGTGGTTTTATTCCAGATCTATTGGGTTGGAATATTATGCATTACAAAGAATGACTATCCAGAACAGGGTATCACGTGGCTTCAACTGGCTGTGATCACTCAGTATGTTGATGGTATTCTGAGTGCTTCCCCTGACGAGGAAACCCACAAGTCTGAGTTGCTTCAGCTTTAGAGTGTCTAATAGAAGCAGTTATGATAAGGCCCTTTTGTGTCTAGCATTGTGAAATTTTAACAGGGCCTGGGTGCAATGTTTTTACAGGGTGAGCACAACTCTTAACAGATCTGCTTAAAGGGGGAGTGCAGTACAAGGACAATATTGCCTTGGTTCCCGCAGCAAAAGCCACCTGTAATAATTTGAAACAAGCTCTCTTACAGGTGCTGAGACTGGGGTTTCCTCAGATGGATCAACCATTCCTTTGTATTATTGCAAGTTGCCGACAGAGGCCACCCAAGGAGCCCGCGAGCAGGTCCTGGAGGCGTGGGGACCACCACCTGAAGGAGGGCACAACCTCATCCCAGGAGAGTGGGTGTGGATCAGGAAATTTCCTTCACAGGTTCTCCAGCCCAGGTGGGACGGACCCTACCAGATCCTGTTGACAACCAAGTCTGCGGTTCGAGTGGAAGGAAAAGATCGCTGGATCCACGCGCCACACTGCCGACGAGCCTCATCCCCATTTACAGACTCAAAATGAAATCATTTCTGTTAATAACGATAATTGTTGCTGTAGGACTATGTTACGCAGGAATTAATGATCATCTCTCCCACAAAGGAGAACATGGAATTAATTCCTTTTTAGACCTCTCCTATCTGACAGCTAAGAAAACCAACCAAAGTGCCTGCTGGGTGTGTGCCGCATTACCCAAATATGTACAGGGAGGACTTCCTATGGGAGCCATTCCTTGGCGTTGCGAGGAAGTCATAGGCATGATCATTTGGAGGGATAATTTTGGAAATTTTAATATGACAAACTATGGGGGTTGCCATAACACGACTTTAACCTGCACAACATTACAATATCTACAGGAGAGAGGCTTAGAGCCCACGAGTTTCACAGGCTCTTACCCTCCTAAATATAACAGAAGCCACATACCACCATACCTGTCTCTAAATAAGGAACGTGAGGGAAACATATGTTTTCAGCACACTAATGGTCTGCACTTGGTTGGATGGAGTCGTTGCAACCTTACCATCGCTGCAAATATATCCACGTCTACCTTCCAAATTCCAGGATGGGATCGGCACACCCCACAATTCGGTATAAGCTTCTTATTTTCAGAGGCATGGGGAGCGCCAAATGGAACATCTTTCATTTGTGGAAAACGAGCCTACCCATGGTTGCCAGCCCAGTGGTCTGGCTCATGTTATTTAGGATATGTGGTTCCTCATATCCGTGTTCAAATCCACAGCCCCTTCGGACCTAACCACAGACCACAAAGAAAATTGGCTGATTGGGAATATTATTTAGGTATAATATTTCCACAAGCCGGCATGAACTTTCTGAGTCGAGAGTTAATTCAAATGGCCTCGACTTTAGAAGAATTAGCAAATTCTACCTCATCTAGTCTGAAGGCTGTTAATGATGAGATGGTAGCCCTCAGAACAGTGGCCATGCAGAACCAACTAGCTTTAGATTATGTACTGGCGGCCCAAGGAGGAACTTGTGCAGTAATTGGCACTGAATGCTGCACAAAGATTCCTGATAATTCTGAGCACATCTCAGATCTGGCCCAACACATTTACAATGAGGGACAGAAATATCAGGACTATTATAATGAAAATTGGGGAACTGGGTCTTGGGTAAAGTCTGTGTTTCGGGCCTGGGGTGGAACCTTTTTATAGTGTTTATCTGTAGGAATAGTATTGTTTATATGTATAATTGTAATCATCACGTTCACAAAAACATGTATCACATCTTGCTATAACCGTGGAACGTACAATGACATGGCAATACATACCTGTTCGCCAAGAAAGGAAATATCTGCCCTGACATTGTATGTATAAAAATAGGCTACACTGACGTATGCCATATTTTATAAGGGGGAATGAAGAAAGATGTGAAGACGGGGGTTTGAATTTAATCCTTTCTGTAGGGGGTTTAGACTTCTAAGTCACAAGCTGGGGTTTATGGCAGGATAGGGGGTTAACTGATAAGGATTACAGATGCAAGCTAGGAACCCCCCTGGGTGTAATGTTAAACTGACCATTTGTCCAGAACATCGTAAACTGGCCAAATACCATGAACCCCCCTCTTTACCATCAGACCGAGTGACGTCAGAAACGGAGAAGAAAACACTATATAACCCAAAAGTTTGTAACAGTACGCTGAACAATACTTTGGTTTTGTTGTTTCTTGCGGGAAACAAGACTTCGGCTTTATTGTTCCTTGCATGCAATAAACTCATCTGTTTTACTTCATCTCGGGATCAAGAGCCTTATTTCTTCTGTTACAACAGTCTCCATACTGTACTATGGTCGCTGTAGTGCAGGTTCGCAGTTTTTTTTTGTGATGGGAGCTCACCTAATCCCTTGGTGTCTTTTATGCTATATTCACATGTACGGCTAGAGTGTGTTCATTGCCTTCCAATGAAAGGCGGGTGCCTTTTGCCGAAGTCGGGAGACATTGGAGGCTTGCCACACCCGGACTGTTAAACCAACGCATTAGCACATCAAAGCGCATTGAGGACCCGGGCGCAATAGTTGTTTTGTCCCTTGATTTACTGATCTGCATTAATTAAATCTTGTCAGTCAGGTCTTTTTTTCTCTATTTCAATTGTCATTTACACATGCACGACTTTAAAAGCTAGCAAGACAGGTTTTGATTCACATTAGCTGGCGAGCCTTGTTAAAAAAAACAATGATAATGTAACATGCCACTGTTTGTTCATGAACAAAGTTATACTGAGATTTCCTTAGATACGCGATTAAAAAATAAATAAAAATTTGAATCTCCTGCGGAACACATTCCATAAGAATCAGCAGTTCTACAACATATATCGCCTTTAAAGGTGGCTTCTCAAAACGCTTTACGGGATAAAAACAACCAGAACAGCAGCAACAACAATATTGTATTTCATTGCATTTTGAAAATTGCATTTGAGCACGGTTTTTGACTTTTTTTTAAATTGCATTTTGGGCGCGGACAGCACATACAAGGGTTAATGAACTGCACCAAGAAATTTAAAATAGTTTTCTTTAGGTGTGAGGGTAGGAGTGGACCGCAGCAGGCATAATCAGCAAACCAGGAAAACAAAGAACAGGACAGGTGAGATGTGTATCCAGAAAGCGAGTGATCAGAAAAAGGAAATGATGTTACGCCCAGGTTTTCGACCCAATTGTTTTAACTTGCTAATGCATCAGACACATTGCAGCTATGTGACGCAGTGGTGACCTTGCACGGTGAGGTGCGCTGGCAGCTGTGTGATGCAGTGGTGGTCAGGTACCGACCACGCACTTCACCGTGCCAGGCCACAACTGCGCCACACCACACAGCTGCCAGTGTACCTCTACATACCGGACCACCACTGCATCACACAGCTGCCAGTGCACCTCACCGTGCCAGGCCACCACTGCGTCACATAGCTCAAGCGCACCTCACCGTGCCAGGCCACCACTGCATCATACAGCTGCCAGGGCACCTCACCGTGTCAGGCCACCACTGCGTCACACATATTTCAGCGCCATATATTTAATGGATATTATGGAATATAATGGATGGATATCTTACTTATCTTTCTAGTTCACAGGTTTGCATGCATAATTTAATTTTGAAAGCCACTGAGACATCAGGTACTACTGTTGTATTTATGAAAAAGAAACAAAACAAAAAACATACTAACAACTGTGCCATCCTACTCCTTAGTTAATACATTTTATTATTCATAAACAGTTAACATTGTTAGCAAAATATTTTGAATTATATTTAACCCTATTTTTTCTTTAGTTTTGTATTTTACTTATTATATGATAGTCAGACTTAATGTATATTTGAACAATGAAAATATATTTTTACAAGATTTTACATTAAGCACTTAAAATTAATATGGTTAATAATAGTAAACTGTAACATGCTGTAACAAGATCGGTTAAACTGCGAAGAAAATGCTTTCAGAGAAAATGTTTCAAGTGTGAAGAACATAGATCTCCAATGCAATTTCAACCAAACGTGTTCCCACACACCCTGCCCCTACTACCATTTGAATATTCACAAACATTTTAGCGTTTCATTCTGAGCAGAAGACCCTCACACCTGAAGAGTGCTGGCTGTGACGAATTAAACCGGTTTTACAGGTTTCAATCACAGACCATGTGACATGAGAGTCAGGAAACTACAGTAACACTGTATTTGATAACGCTATAAAAACGCTATAAAATAATGTGACTTGGCACAGAACAAGTTTACAGCACAGTACAAAAATAAATGCTGACCATGACTTTAGAAGCATAAATTACCTTACACTCAATTTAAACACAAGCTGTCTTTAGCCCTCTAAGCTGGTTCATACAGAAATGTAGAGATCCAGGCTCAGAACACACAGCTTCATTAGCGAATACATAAGCAGGACAACTAGAGAAGACATTTTACAGAGGATGGATTTTTAGAAACATCCCATCAGACATCCCATCATATTCACAACGTGAAATCTAAAAATAATATTACGTAACCAAAATCCGCAAAATGGAAACAGAACCTGTGTAATTGTTGATAGATGATGTACTCGTAACATTTTTTCAAGACGAACTACAACATTTAAAAAATGACTTGTATGTACTTGATATCTCTAATCAATCCACGGGTCCCAGCACAAAATGAAACTAAAACGCATGCCGTTTCGCGCTTCTTATTAGTTGCTCAAAAGTAATTTGACCGTATGAAATGCATAATATAAACCTAGAAACATATACGTGAGCAGTACTTAAGCACTGTAGTATCGGTGTTAAGACATACCTCTCAAATACTGTAAATCAAGTTAAAAATATCTCAAGACCGATTCTGGTCATAATGAAACCATGTTTTGTGTATGTTTTCTTTAAAGTACCGAGACCAGCCATATACTTTATGTTTATTAATTCAAAAATTAATATCGTTTATGGCCTTCACACGCATTACAGTATGCTCCTATTTTTTTATGCTCAGCTACTAAGATTTCCCTTCAGTGGGAAAATTAGATATGAATATTCAATACTTAAACGGGCACAGTTAAGACATTAAATATACATATACATACTGTATACAGTACAGTTTGCATACAGTAATATGTTTATGTTACGCGATTTAAAAATAAATAAATAAAAATGAAAAGTCCAGCACCAGCTGGTTTTGAACACACAACCTGCCAGTTGGTAGTCACGCACCTAGACCAGTAGGTTACAAGACAGCTCACATGAACAGGCAGGCGAAACAGCCCTACACAGCGCTGCCGCAGTACACGGATATAATCATACCGTTATTAAATTCTTGAGATACGCGATTCCATATTATATTCCCTTTTAATCAAATTCTAAAAGTATGCTTGTTGACTCCGGTATCACGTTAGTTACAGACTTTGAAGCTTACAATGTTTAGGGAGAAATGGAATACTGGTGTGTATTTTTTTCTTTAAAGTACCAAGACCAGCTATATACTGTATGTTTACGTTCCAAAATTAATATTGTTTATGGCCTTCACACGCGTTACAGTATGCTCCTATTCTTTTTATGCTCAGCTACTAAGATTTCCCTTCAGTGGTAAAATTCAATATCTACAACGGGCACAGTAAAGACGTTTACAGTAAGTCTCTCTACGACAGACCAACGGACCACGAGTGCCCCTGTCGGTCAACCAATCACGCACCGCGGTATTTTGCGTCATCGCGCGTCAGGATGCACGACGCCGTAGCCAATTACCTCCGGTACGTGTCTGTACAGCGCACTTTGAATGGCTACATCTGTACAACATTTAAAATCATGGCATAATTATCTGTTTTATGTTGATGTTTTTTGTATTTTTTTTAAAGATATTTTCTTTTTAATATATGTGCTCCTTTCATTTATTTTAATGTACAATGCCTTGCACAAGTATTCCAACACTTGCAGTTTTAACCTAATCCACACATTTAAAGCAAAAAAAAAGAAAAAATAATATGTAATAAACATGATAAAAAATTTGTTAAAATAAGCATTGGGAGCCCTCTTTTGTGGCAGACCTGAAAAAAACAGTTATAGAATGTTGCAGGATATTTAACTTGTATGGCCACTGTAGGAATCAATGCAAGCCAAATATCTGAAAAACCTGCCTACTAGAAGATTAGAAGTGCTGCATTCAATTCCATTCCTCTTGTAGAATGCGGGCATGTATTTGTCTGTTCACAGGTCTGTGACCTCTGGATACTACAAAACATCCCACCTCACAAATGTTCAGATGGAATCCACTCATGTTCAATGAGCCTTGAATCTGTAGAGTAGGGCATCCATTGCATAACTATCACATTCTCACCTCTCAAAAAAAGTTGTTACATAAACACTATAATGATGGACATTGTCCTGCTGAAATGTTGTTGCATTAGGATAAGCGCAGAGGAAAGGCTGGAATTAAGGCCAAGAGCATGGCACAAAGTGATAATGTTTCTTGGAGTCTTAGTGATAATGTGTGTTAGTGTTTTAGAGAGGTGTCATAGTTTCTGGTTTGCTATATCACAGCTTATTATTGAAAGCCTGTGTTTAGCTGCAACACCTTGCCAGGTTAGAAATTGCTGACTCTAAACATAGTGTGCAATAGTGCATTGACTGAGTGAAGCCTTTTATGGAACAAAACCAATTTTCTCTCGCAGGTAATATTGGTTCATTTCTGCATTTTCTTCTTCATTTTTATCTTACCTGATATTCAACAGAATTAATCACCTTGTCAGCATTGTCCAATCAAATGTTTTGCTAAATGACGTGCCCTAGTGCTTATGGAACAGTCACATTTATTGACGTTTATCACAGTCATTCGAGCATTTTATTTTTCTAAGAATTTACTGTTACTTAGCTACAGTAGGTGTGTAGTAGTCTCATTTAATACTCAGGAAAACATACACAGATGCAGTCAAAACATAAGAAAAACAGTGGTGTAATAAAACTTAATCACTTCTTTATGATCTACACTTATAGTAAAATCCCTCTGTGTCAACAATTGGGCAAATAAGTTGCTTACTGGCATCAATTTTCAAAGTCTTTTCAAAGACACAGTCACAGCTTTCACTCATTCTCAAAACTTTCAGTGAGTTTGTCAATTGTTTCCTTCTTTCTCTCCCTCTGATGCAGTATTTAACAGAGGATCCACCCTAGATATAAGATTTCAACAATCAAAACATTATATGTGATATAACCAACTAACCTGCCATTCCTATTTTTATGTGTCATTCAACTAGTTGTCTTCTGCTAATCGATCAAGATGGCAGGTCATTCCCCACTGCTCTCTGGGAAATGTGGCTCAGAAAAGAATCAAGACATCCACAGACTAATGATTTTTTGTTGCTCAGAATAAAAATGTAATAGGATAAATAATATAACGTTTTCAATACAGAGTAATTTATGGTTACCATTTATTTATGTCTGCTAACTCAGAAGTTTCAGCTGTAAGGGATTTGTGGTGGATTAAAACAATGCAGTTTTTTGTGCGAGTTCAAGTTCAAGTTTATTGTCATTATACTCATATACAGGTTCAGATGCAGCCATTCAAAGTGCGCAGTACAGACATGTACCGGAGGTAATTGGCTACGCCGTCGCACATTGTGACGCAAGATGACGCGCGGTACCGTGGTATGTGATTGGTTTACCGACAGGGGCACTCGTGGTCCGTTGGTCTGTCGTAGAAAGATTTACAGCAAACGTCTTTACTGTGCCCATTGTAGTATTGAATATTCATATGGAATTTTACCACTGAAGGAAAATCTTAGTAGCTGAGCATAAAAAGAATAGGAGCATACTGTAACGCGTGTGAAGGCCATAAACAATATTAATTTTGGAACATAAACATACAGTACTGTATATGGCTGGTCTTGGTACTTTAAAGAAAAATTACACACCAGTATTCCATTTCTCCCTAAACATTTTAAGCATCAAAGTCTTTAACTAAAGAGATACCGGAGTCAACAAGCATACTTTTAGAATTTGATTAAAAGGGAATATAATATGGAATCGCGTATCTCAAGAATTTAATAACAGTATGATTATATCCGTGTACCACAACACAAAAATAGTACACGCTGTACATTGTCTGTTGATAATGTTTCTGTAGTGCTTTTTCAGGCCTCTGCACGCGACCTTGCCGGTGGTGCTGTGGGTTAGGTTCCTGATTCCCATGTCACAGGATCTGTGATCGAATCCCACTGGAGCTTTGACTTCTTTTAACAAACATTTCTTTGAAAAAATAAAATGTTTCCCTTGGTCAGGGATTAAATAAAACCTCACTCGCACCAAACAAATGTATATTTCAAAATATTACAACATGATCGAATTTAAGTCATTTGAATAACAATGAATAGTCCCCTATGCATTACAAAATAAACATTTATATTGATTTGAATCGCGTTTTGATTTAAATCATAAACGCGTGTTTAAATATATGTGTTTAAAGGCAATATATAAAAGCGCTGATTCTTATAGAATGTGTTCTGCTGGGGATTCAAAAAATTTATTTTTTTTAATCGCGTATCTAAGGAAAATAGCAGTATAACTTTGTTCATGCATATCATTATACAGTATCTCATTTTGTATTTCTATAAAAAAAATCGTTTGCCCAGCTTCTATTGTTGTTATTGTTTTTATCCTGTAAAGCGCTTTGAGGAGCACAGCTTTCTCACCACTTACAGATGCAGCCATTCAAAATGGGTGAGGTATTTCGCGGCATACCGCAACCCGCCCACCGGGGTATCATGCAGTTCACGTGTGTCACGTGACTAACTATCCGGCGTCGCCTTGTAAAACCGCCAGGGGGAGCTTAACCTCTCATGTACAGCATTTGAGCCTTTAATTTTGAACTGTGTATTACAGCATGTTAATCATCAGTCATTAAAATGTTGGTATATTTTATGAAAGCAAGATTGCTCAGTTGGACAAAAGTACACAACCTACCTTTATCAGAAACATTTATGCATCAAAGCCTTTACTGAAGATATTACTAATAGAATTAATAATGGATGACTTTGGACAAGCTGTATACTCAAAGTATAATTTCTTTAGCACATTTGTACAAGCACTTGGAATCTGTCCGAGCCATACTTTGTCAGGCATTTTGTTTTACTTCAACAGGCATAAAAACTTCCTTGCTTTTAACAGGGCGTTTCATAATTTCTAACTATGAAAATGATTTAAAATGCGACACCTATCATTCAACTAGAGCTTAAAATATCACAAGGATCCTCAAGAACACAGCAAAGAGTGTATTAAAAGACACTTGTATTTATCAACGCTTTCTTTTCCGTATACCAGATTTTATGGAACCACTTCAGAGGGGTGTTCCAGGAATCGGCACTTTAAAGAAAAAAATACACACCAGTATTCCATTTCTCCCTAAACATTGTAAGCTTAGAAGTCTTTAACTAACGTGATACCGGAGTCAACAAGCATACTTTTAGAATTTGATTAAAAGGGAATATAATATGGAATTGCGAATCTCAAGAAATTAATAACGATATAATTATATTCATGTTGCAAAAGAACTGCAACGGACATAAAAACTCCCTTGCTTTTAACAGAGCGTTCCATAATTTCTAACTACGAAAATGCCAGGTGAAAGGATTTGTAAACATATTTTGTTAAAGCAAGTCAGTTTTTTCCGCAGCACATAAAATACATTTTTCCAAGAAAGTTTAGCCTTTGTCACTAATGAAACCATTAAATAAAGACATAAATATAGAAATCTTGAGATTTGTTTTATTTAATGTTGGTAGCAGGATGAACTGTCAGACTGTATATTTTGTGGCAGAGTTGCTGCAAGATGTTAACAGTGAAAAAGGTATTTAGAAATGAGTTATTTCAAGATGAAAAAGAAAACATACACGAAACATGGTTTCATTATGACCAGAATCGGCCTTGAGATATTTTTAACTTGATTTACAGTATTTGAGAGGTATGTCTTAACACCGATACTACAGTGCTTAAGTACTGCTCACGTATATGTTTCTAGGTTTATATTATGCATTTCATACGGTCAAATTACTTTTGAGCAACTAATAAGAAGCGCGAAACGGTATGCGTTTTAGTTTTGTTTTGTGCTGGGACCCGTGGATTGATTAGAGATATCAAATACATACAAGTCATTTTTTAAATGTTGTTGTTCGTCTTGAAAAAATGTTACGAGTACATCATCTATCAACAATTACACAGGTTCTGTTTCCATATTGCGGATTTTGGTTACGTAATATTATTTTTTAGATTTCACGTTGTGAATATGATGGGATGTCTGATGGGATGTTTCTAAAAATCCATCCTCTGTAAAACGTCTTCTCTAGTTGTCCTGCATATGTATTCACTAATGAAGCTGTGTGTTCTGAGCCTGGATCTCTACATTTCTGTATGAACCAGCTTAGAGGGCTAAAGACAGCTTGTGTTTAAATTGAGTGTAAGGCAATTTATGCTTCTAAAGTCATGGTCAGCATTTATTTTTGTACTGTGCTGTAAACTTGTTCTGTGCCAAGTCACATTATTTTATAGCGTTTTTATAGCGTTATCAAATTACTGTAGTTTCCTGACTCTCATGTCACATGGTCCATGATTGAAACCTGTAAAACCGGTTTAACTAGTCACAGCCAGCACTCTTCAGGTGTGAGGGTCTTCTGCTCAGAATGAAACGCTAAAATGTTTGTGTATATTCTAATGGTAGTGGGGGCAGGGTGTGTGGGAACACGTTTGGTTGAAATTGCATTGGAGATCTATGTTCTTCACACCTGAAACATTTTCTCTGAAAGCATTTTCTTCACAGTTTAACCGATCTTGTTACAGCATGTTACAGTTTACTATTATTAACCATATTAATTTTAAGTGCTTAATGTAAAATCTTGTAAAAATATATTTTCATTGTTCAAATATACATTAAGTCTGACTATCATATAATAAGTTAAATACAAAACTAAAGAAAAAATAGGGTTAAATATAATTCAAAATATTTTGCTAACAATGTTAACTGTTTATGAATAATAAAATGTTTTAACTAAGGAGTAGGATGGCACAGTTGTTAGTATGTTTTTTGTTTTGTTTCTTTTTCATAAATACAACAGTAGTACCTGATGTCTCAGTGGCTTTCAAAATTAAATTATGCATGCAAACCTGTGAACTAGAAAGATAACTAAGATATCCATCCATTATATTCCATAATATCCATGAAATATATGGCGCTGAAATATGTGTGACGCAGTGGTGGCCTGACACGGTGAGGTGCCCTGGCAGCTGTATGATGCAGTGGTGGCCTGGCACGGTGAGGTTCGCTGGCAGCTGTGTGGTGTGGCGCAGTTGTGGCCTGGCACGGTGAAGTGCGCTGGCAGCTGTGTGGTGTGATGCAGTGGTGGCCTGACATGGTGAGGTGGCCTGGCAGCTGTATGATGCAGTGGTGGCCTGGCACCATGAGGTGCGCTGGCAGCTGTGTGGTGTGACGCAGTGGTGGCCTGGTATGGTGAGGTGCGCTGGCAGCTGTGTGGTGTGACGCAGTGGTGGCCTGACACGGTGAGGTGCACTGGCAGCTGTATGATGCAGTGGTGGCCTGGCACGGTGAGGTGCGCTGGCAGCTGTGTGATGCAGTGGTGGCCTGGCACGGTGAGGTGCGCTGACAGCTGTGTGGTGTGGCGCAGTTGTGGCCTGGCACGGTGAAGTGCGTGGTCAGTACCCGACCACCACTGCATCACACAGCTGCCAGTGCACCTCACCGTGCCAGGCCACCACTGCGTCACATAGCTGCAAGCGCACCTCACCGTGCCAGGCCACCACTGCGTCACATAGCTGCAAGCACACCTCACCGTGCCAGGCCACCACTGCATCATACAACTGCCAGGCCACCTCACCATGTCAGGCCACCACTGCGTCACACCAACAGCTGCCAGCGCACCTCACTGTGCCAGGCCACCAATGCATCACACAGCTGCCAGCGCACCTCACCGTGCCAGGCCACCACTGCATCACACAGCTGCCAGCGCACTTCACCGTGCCAGGCCACCACTGCATCACACAGCTGCCAGCGCACCTCACCGTGCCAGGCCACCACTGCATCACACAGCTGCCAGCGCACTTCACCGTGCCAGGCCACCACTGCATCACACAGCTGCCAGCGCACCTCACCGTGCCAGGCCACCACTGCATCATACAGCTGCCAGGGCACCTCACCGTGTCAGGCCACCACTGCGTCACACATATTTCAGCGCCATATATTTCATGGATATTATGGAATATAATGGATGGATATCTTAGTTATCTTTCTAGTTCACAGGTTTGCATGCATAATTTAATTTTGAAAGCCACTGAGACATCAGGTACTACTGTTGTATTTATGGAAAAAGAAACCTGTGTGGTGCGTGTTGTATTTATGAAAAAGAAAGCTGTGTGGTGCATCACACCACACAGCTGCCAGCGCACCTCACGGTGCCAGGCCACCACTGCATCACACAGCTGCCAGCGCACTTCACTGTGCCAGGCAACAACTGCGCCACACCACACAGCTGTCAGCGCACCTCACCGTGCCAGGCCACCACTGCATCACACAGCTGCCAGCGCACTTCACTGTGCCAGGCAACAACTGCGCCACACCACACAGCTGTCAGCGCACCTCACCGTGCCAGGCCACCACTGCATTACACAGCTGCCAGCGCACTTCACTGTGCCAGGCCACAACTGGGCCACACCACACAGCTGTCAGCGCACCTCACCGTGCCAGGCCACCACTGCATCACACAGCTGCCAGCGCACCTCACCGTGCCAGGCCACCACTGCGTCACATAGCTCAAGCGCACCTCACCGTGCCAGGCCACCACTGCATCATACAGCTGCCAGGGCACCTCACCGTGTCAGGCCACCACTGCGTCACACATATTTCAGCGCCATATATTTCATGGATATTATGGAATATAATGGATGGATATCTTAGTTATCTTTCTAGTTCACAGGTTTGCATGCATAATTTAATTTTGAAAGCCACTGAGACATCAGGTACTACTGTTGTATTTATGAAAAAGAAACAAAACAAAAAACATACTAACAACTGTGCCATCCTACTCCTTAGTTAAAACATTTTATTATTCATAAACAGTTAACATTGTTAGCAAAATATTTTGAATTATATTTAACCCTATTTTTTCTTTAGTTTTGTATTTAACTTATTATATGATAGTCAGACTTAATGTATATTTGAACAATGAAAATATATTTTTACAAGATTTTACATTAAGCACTTAAAATTAATATGGTTAATAATAGTAAACTGTAACATGCTGTAACAAGATCGGTTAAACTGTGAAGAAAATGCTTTCAGAGAAAATGTTTCAGGTGTGAAGAACATAGATCTCCAATGCAATTTCAACCAAACGTGTTCCCACACACCCTGCCCCCACTACCATTAGAATATACACAAACATTTTAGCGTTTCATTCTGAGCAGAAGACCCTCACACCTGAAGAGTGCTGGCTGTGACTAGTTAAACCGGTTTTACAGGTTTCAATCACGGACCATGTGACATGAGAGTCAGGAAACTACAGTAATTTGATAACGCTATAAAAACGCTATAAAATAATGTGACTTGGCACAGAACAAGTTTACAGCACAGTACAAAAATAAATGCTGACCATGACTTTAGAAGCATAAATTGCCTTACACTCAATTTAAACACAAGCTGTCTTTAGCCCTCTAAGCTGGTTCATACAGAAATGTAGAGATCCAGGCTCAGAACACACAGCTTCATTAGCGAATACATATGCAGGACAACTAGAGAAGACGTTTTACAGAGGATGGATTTTTAGAAACATCCCATCAGACATCCCATCATATTCACAACGTGAAATCTAGAAAATAATATTACGTAACCAAAATCCGCAATATGGAAACAGAACCTGTGTAATTGTTGATAGATGATGTACTCGTAACATTTTTTCAAGACGAACTACAACATTTAAAAAATGACTTGTATGTACTTGATATCTCTAATCAATCCACGGGTCCCAGCACAAAACGAAACTAATACGCATACCGTTTCGCGCTTCTTATTAGTTGCTCAAAAGTAATTTGACCGTATGAAATGCATAATATAAACCTAGAAACATATACGTGAGCAGTACTTAAGCACTGTAGTATCGGTGTTAAGACATACCTCTCAAATACTGTAAATCAAGTTAAAAATATCTCAAGACCGATTCTGGTCATAATGAAACCATTTTTCGTGTATGTTTTCTTTAAAATACCGAGACCAGCCATATACTGTATGTTTATGTTCCAAAATTAATATCGTTTATGGCCTTCACACGCATTACAGTATGCTCCTATTTTTTTATGCTCAGCTACTAAGATTTCCCTTCAGTGGGAAAATTAGATATGAATATTCAATACTTAAACGGGCACAGTTAAGACATTAAATATACATATACATACTGTATACAGTACAGTTTGCATACGGTAATATGTTTATGTTACGCGATTAAAAAATAAATAAATAAAAATGAAAAGTCCAGCACTAGCTGGTTTTGAACACACAACCTGCCAGTTGGTAGTCACGCACCTAGGCCAGTTAGCTACAAGACAGCTCGCATGAACAGGCAGGCGAAACAGCCCTACACAGCCCTGCCGCAGTACACGGATATAATCATACCGTTATTAAATTCTTGAGATATGCGATTCCATATTATATTCCCTTTTAATCAAATTCTAAAAGTCTGCTTGTTGACTCCGGTATCACGTTAGTTACAGACTTCGAAGCTTACAATGTTTAGGGAGAAATGGAATACTGGTGTGTATTTTTTTCTTTAAAGTACCAAGACCAGCCATATACTGTATGTTTACGTTCCAAAATTAATATCGTTTATGGCCTTCACACGCGTTACAGTATGCTCCTATTCTTTTTATGCTCAGCTACTAAGATTTCCCTTCAGTGGTAAAATTAAATATCTACAACGGGCACAGTAAAGACGTTTACAGTAAGTCTTTCTATGACAGACCAACGGACCATGAGTGCCCCTGTCGGTCAACCAATCACGCACCGCGGTACCCCGTGTCATCTTACCTGCGGTACGTGTCTGTACCGCTCACTTTGAATGGCTGCATCTGTAGATTACTTTTTGATACCATCCTTACACAAAGCAGAAACTTCTTGTATTTTCCGATGACATACAAGTGGAAAGATTACAGATTTTAATTGTCTTTTTTCTGAACCAGGGAAAATCTGATCATGTTTCTCTATAACAATAATGAAAAACTTTATTTTACATATCACCCTTTAAAGTGGCATCTCAAAGCAATACAGTTGATATAAACCACAGATTACAAAGTAAATACCCAGACAAATGCAAATGCGTTTTTAATAAAATGCTTTCATTCATTCAGCAGAGAGAGCGTAAAACCTGGGTGTAACAGCTGTTCCTTTTTCTGATCACTCGTTCTCTGGATAAACATCTCGCCTGTCCTGTTCTTTGTTTTCCTAATTTGCCGATTATGCCTGCTGCGATCCACTCCTACCCTCACACCTAAAGAAGACTATTTTAAATTTCTTTGCGCGTCCTTAAGGTGATATCACATAAAGGTGATATATAAAATAATGTTTTTTATTATTGTTATAGAGAAACATGATCAGATTTTCCCTGGTTCAGAAAAAAAGATCTAAAGTATACTAGTTAAGAAAAATAAATCTAAACGGGGAGAAAGCTATGCTGAAAGTTTATTAAGATACTTAGAAGACAAAGATATCAATTTATTTTAGTTAAAAAAAATTATTTCACCTTTAAAAGTGGAATCTCAAAGCAAAATAAAAACCCAACACTGATTGTACCCATCTGTCATGCTAATAAAACACCTTGAATTGAATTGAATTGAGGGAGAGAGGGGGGGAGGGCGAGTGAGATAACCAGGATGTAAGGCAAATAAGATACACTTCACAGACATTCACAACAGCGGCATATGAAACGTTTGCACATATAGTTAAGTTATTACTTGGTTTTCAAAGTGCAATGAAATACAATATTGTTGTTGTTGCTGTCCTTGTTGTTTTTATCCTGTAAAGCGTTTTGAGAAGCCACCTTTAAAGGCGTTATATACTGTAAAAGCGCTGATTCTTATGGAATATGTTCCGCCGGGGATTCAATTTTTTTTTAGTCGCGTATCTAAGGAAATAGCAGTATACCTTTGTTCATGCACAAACAGTGGCATGTTACATTATTAATTTGGGTGTCTCCTCTTGCATAAAAGCTCTAAATTGCATTTTGAGTGCGGTTTTTGACTTTTTCTAAATTGCAACCCATAAATAAACTGCGACACTTTAAACTGCAACACCTATCATTCAACCAGAGCTCAAAATATCACAAGGACCTTCAAGAGCACAGCAAAGACTGTATTAAAAGAATCATGTATCTAAAGAAATTAATAAGATATAATTATATTGTATGTTACACCTAGAATAGTTCACTGCTTTAAATACATCAAATTAAGAAAGTTAGGTGTAGCACTTTAGATCTTTTTTTCTGAACCAGGGAAAATCTGATCATGTTTCTCTATAACAATAATAAAAAACTTTATTTTACATATCACCTTTAAAAGTGGCATCTCAAAGCAATACATTAGATGGAAAAACAGTTAAAGGGACCAAAGTAAATACCAGACAAACGCAAATGCATTTTTAATAAAATGCTTTTATTCATTCAGCAGAGAGTGAGAGGGACATCCAGCAGAGAGAGACACAGACACCGGTTTCCATTGACAAAAGTAAATGTTTTTTTTTTCGCAAGGCAAGGCACTTTTGTCTCTGGACCCAACGAAATTTACAGACGTGGTCCACCCCCAGTAAATTTCAAAAGTCACAAGATTTCGAAACACGAGGGCGGCGTAGCGGTCGGCTCTTCCTTTCCCGTCTATGCCGATGCACTCCAAGTACAACCCCCCCTCCATCTCTTGAGTGATGGGTAACAGTTGGATATCTGGGAGAATTATTCGTCCCACTGGCGTCTGTGAATTCCGCTCTGCAAACGGTGCTTCCTGGGGGGAGATAGACGGCGGGGACAGCATCAACAAATTACTGCGCGGTGGTGAGCAGAGAGGCCTGGATGGAGTGTCCTGAGGCGGTGTGTGTTCTGCAGGGGGCAGAGCTTCCACCAGGCATTGCAAACTGCGCGGCGGGGAGAGGCACTTATAGACAGCTGCTCAACTGTTTGACTGCTGGAACATACTGTCTCCTTCCTCTGCATTTTCAGGAGTGTCTCTAACCGAAAAGTCTCCACACAGGTGGTGCTTCTACAGGTTGGCACCCTGGCCAGTGGCCGAGAGCAGAGACCCACGGCCTGTGGCAAAATAACAAAATTCATGTAAGAAATAAAGTCACACAGTAGTATTCATCAGTCACGAAACAGACGCTTTCTTTTTTACTGTCCTGATGGTAGATTTCGAAGATCGTTTCGTCGGTGCGGTGTTTTCTTGAAGAACAGGCTACAAAGAAATAATTATAATTGAATTTAAAATTAAAAACGGCAATAATAGCTTGTAATATGCGCTGTAATCGCGTATTTCAGATGAAGTCTGCTGTATTTGCTTATCCTTCGCTCTTTGGAAGCTGGGGCGGCAGAAGCACCCCGTCTCTTCCCGTAAAAGGTTCGCAGTTTTTTTTGTGATGGGAGCTCACCCAATCCCTTGGTGTATTTATACTATATTCACATGTACGGCTAGAGTGTGTTCATTGTCTTCCGATGAAAGGCGGGTGCCTTTTGCCGAAGTCGGGAGACATTAGAGGCTTGCCACACCCGGACTGTTAAACCAACGCATTAGCACGTTAAAGCCCATTGAGGACCCGGGCGCAATAGTAGTTTTGTCCCTTGATTTACTGATCTGCATTAATTATGGAAATCGAGTTCCTGCTCTGGTCCTGCTGTCGCCCACAGAACAGAGGCTGCGCCAGAACCTGGCACTGCTGGAGCAGCACTGTCAGACCTGCGCACCAACAGTCAATCTGGACAAGACCAGAGTTATGGTTTTCCAGAAAAAAAACAGACCTCAGGGAAACAGGTACAAAATCGCACTTAACAACACATTAACACCTAAAAACGGGAGCAAGGACGAATTAGGCCAGTACCCACTACTGTTAAACATACAGAAAAGAATATTAAAGTATTGAAGTATTGGCTTTAGTATTAGCCATACAGAACATTAAAGTGCCCCTTTTCCATTCAGCGGGTGCCTGAGCCACCGTGTCCTATCTTCTGACAGTTGCCATTGTGAATGTCTGTAGAGTGTATCTTATTTTTAGTACTATATTTTTGTATTATATTCCCTATTAATCAAACTCTAAGAGTATGTATCGGCTTACACATCGCACGAATTTAAAAGCTAGAAAAATGGGTTTCGATTCACATTAGCTGGCGAGCCTTGTTTTGTCAAAGGACAGCACAAAAAAATTCCATCTACTGTATTGCTTTGAGATGCCACTTTTAAAGGTGATATGTAAAATAAAGTTTTTTATTATTGTTATAGAGAAACATGATCAGATTTTCCCTGGTTCAGAAAAAAAGATCTAAAGTGCTACACCTAACTTTCTTAATTCGATGTATTTAAAGCAGTGAACTACTGTAAGTGTAACATAACATTCAGAAATACAATTGAGAATAGTTTTGTGGTGTTTGTATAGATAAAATGTTCCTAAAACGTATAACGTAACAAAATTTAAGACGATTAAAATCTGTAATCTTTCCACTTGTAGTGTATGTCATCAGAAAATACAAGAAGTTTCTGCTTTAAGTAAGGATGGTATCAAAAAGTAATCTAACTGGTGAGAAAGCTGTGCTCAATGTATTTAAGGGTAAAAGTAAAAGGAGATGCTTCATATTGCTTGACTAATTTTAAAAACTAAGTTATAAATGCAGACGCTCCCTCGGTGCCGCGCCAGGTGTAAATATCTAAATATACATTCGTCCCGGGCAAAGGCCGAAGAGCGCCTGGCTGGGGTGCGCGGGGAAGAGCAGGACAGGAGTTAAAGTGGTCAGGGCGGGGTTTAGGAAGGTGTACAGTCTGGGCAGGTATAGATTACATTTTTCTAAAACGTATTTGAAAAATAAAAACGATTACAGTCTAATCCTTCCACGTTTGATCCCAAAATCACAAGAAAAATAAATCTAAACGGGTTGAAAGCTATGCTGAAAGCTTAAGATACTTAAAAGACAAAGATACTGTATCAATTTATGTTGCATTAGTCTGATTATGATTAAAAAAACACATTTAATTAAACACGCGTTTGCGATTTAAATCAAAACACGATTTAAATCAATAAAAATGTTTATATTGTAATGCATACTGTCCAGCCTCCATTTCTCTATAAAAATTTACTCTATTACAAATTTACAATTTGTTGATAATAGAAATGTTAGGTTCTCTTAAGCTTTGTGATAGTTGACCCACCCAGGCAGCAAAAGATCAGCTGCACTGGTAAGATGCAACACCGAAGATATGATTAATAACCTTTTAAATCTGAAGGGAGATCTGAAGGGATCCCCCACACACACAAACAATAGAAGCAGGAAGCAGACGCAGGGACCATTGTCAGAAGGGAAGAAGGTGACTATTCATTGTTATCAAAAATGACTTAGAATCGATCATGTTGTGATATTTTGAAATATAAAAGTCAATTGACTGTCCATAATATTGCTATTCTATTTTTTCAAAGAAATGTTTGTTAAAAGAAAAGTCACAGCATCAGCTGGAATTGAACACACAACCCATCAGTTGGTAATCAGGCACGTAGACCAGTGGGCTACAAGGGAAGTCACATGAAAAGAGAGGCGAGACAGCCCTACACAGCCCTGTCGCAGTACACGAATATAATCATGTCGTTATTAATTTCTTTAGATACGCAATTCCATATTATATTAGCAGAAAAGCTTAAAACTACCACTTTTTCACATGCTATTTCACATGTTAGTTAAATACTTCGATGCTTAAAATGTTTAGGGAGAAATGGAATACTAGTGTGTATTTTTCCTTTAAAGTACCGATTCCTGGAATCTGACTGGCTGACACCCTTCTGAAGTGGTTATATAATATCTGGTATACGGAAAAGAAAGCGTTGATAAAATACCCTGGATTCTTATGTATCTCATACAAGTATCTTTTAATACAGTCTTTGCTGTGCTCTTGAGGATCCTTGTGATATTTTGAGCTCTAGTTGAATGATAAGTGTCGCATTTTAAATAATTTTCATAGTTAGAAATTATGAAACACCCTTGTTAAAAGCAAGGGAGTTTTTGTGCTTGTTGAAGTAAAAGAAAATGCCTGACAAAGTAGGGCTTGGACAGATTCCAAGTGCTTGTACAAATGTGCGAAAGAAATTATAATTTGAGTATACAGCTTGTCCAAAGTCATTCATTATTAATACTAATAGTTTAGTATTACAGATGCAGCCATTCAAAATGCGCGGGCGATACCGCATTATTTTGCGGTGCGCTTTACGCGGTCTACCGCGAGTTACCGTAAATTCTCCTATAATACCGCAATTAAAATAATAGTATCCGGAATTTCCGCAAGGTGGAGCTAGTAAAGCTCAACCTCTCATGTTTGAACTGTCGCCATCAAAGTCTTTAACGAAGATATTACTAATATTATTAATAATGAATGACCTTGGACAAGCTGTAAACAAAGTATTGCGTTTGTCCACGTTCTTTTTTTCATTGACCGTCTTTGTAAAAGTAACACCACAGCATTTTGCAATCACGCATTTGTTTCCAATCATGCAAAGTACAGTAATTTTTGAGAACTGATTCACCATTGGTACAAATTGGTTTTGCATAAGGGGCGGGGCTATGGAAATGAAGTCTGTTTGGGAATGTGGGGTTACATGTTCTGGCTGTTTGTGAATTATCGTTGTTGAGTATGGAGTGTTGAGGTATTGATTTTGTGTAATGCTTTATGTTGAAAATTGAGGTGGATTTTGTTTATGATAAAGAGGATAAACTGGGATGGGAGGAGGGTTTGGTTTTGCATAAGGGGCGGGATTATGATAATTGAAGGAAGTTGTGAGAGTATAATGGTTTGATATATTTGATTTTGTATTGTGGTTGTTATCTATGTTTTTGGTTGGTATTATGTTTATATGGTTGTTTTTTGTTGGTTGGTTGTTATTATGGTTATTAATAATACGATCTATAGTTGAAATCTGAGCCTAAAAAAAGAAAAAGCAAGTGATTAGGTTTATGACCAATCTAATTACTTATATGTTTAAAACGCTATATAAAATAAAGTTTATTATTAATTCGCTGGACAGAGCAGTGAACATTATTATGCATAAGACAAAGATAACGATCCTGATCAGTTAGAAATCTGTGTACGCTTTAAGGTTTTTACTTCTTAAACTTTTAAAATACAAGTTTCGAATAGAAAGAAATCCTCTTCCTGGTACAGTACTGTATAGCAAACCAGCACGTCTTTTTTCTCCAATCAGAGGGGTGTCAGATGGTGTCAGCCAATCACCATTCTGAAGCCCTACCATAATCTCTGGTATGGGGAGACCCCAGAATTCTGTCCCATAGTTCAGACAGATGATAGATACTTTTATTGATCCCGTGAGGGAAATAAAGTAAATCATTTTCATTTTAGGAAATTATTAAACACTTGGTTAAAAGCAAAGGAGATTGTCTGTTATAGTGGACATAAAAACAAGAGTTTGCTGGCATTTTATCCTAGAAGACGCAGACCGGCGCCAGACCGGTAAAATGCCTGATGAACTAGGGATTGGACAGTTTCTAAGTGCTTGTACAATCGATGGAAATGTTTAAATAAATGTGCAAAAGAAATAAACAAAATAATCATTTATTTCTTTATCATATTGGCTAGCTAATGTCCTCTCTTTGCTAGTTAGTGGCTGTGTTTCTGCGTTGGATAGCAACGGGTGGCTGTTCTCAGGTGGAAGATGTAAACAGCTTAATTTTCGTGTTAAATAATTTTTTAAAATTAAAATTCATTCTATACAGCATTTGCATATTTGGGTACCGTTTCATAAAACTTTCATGCTTAAAATGTTTAGGGAGAAATGGAAGACTGGTGTGTATTTTTTCTTTAAACTATCAAGACCAGCCATACACAGTACAGTTTATATACATACAGTAATGTTTATGTTCCTAAATTAATATCGTTTATGACCTTCAGATGCGTTATGCTCCTCTTCTTTTTATGCTCAGCTACTAAAACTTCCCTTTAGTGGTAAAATTCCATATAAATATTCAAAACTAAGTGGATTAAAATGTGCACAGTAAAGACATTAAATGATTAAATCTTTTCACTACCAACCAATGCACCACGAGTGCCCCTGTCGGTCATTTTGGCAAACACTTTTTCACACCACTGTAAACGCTATTTAGCTCTCTCTCAGATGGTCAGAAGTACAAAAAAAAACAATACAATTCAATAAGAAAAGAAAGACAGAGACAAACAGACAATTTGTAAAACAACAACGGGTAACAGGGAATGTGCAAAACAACATCAGATGTGCAAAATCATACATCAACAGAATGAAATAAAGGATAGAAAAGTATGGGGAGTGAACTTCTTGACATGTGAGGTAGAGGTAAATTTCAATGTGAGTTTGAGTTTTGGTAAGAGAGAAGGCAATGTAAGGTTCAGATCGTAGGTGAGAGAGGCTGGGAGTTTGGGAGTCTTTCTGGGTTTGAATTCCACCAGATTTGTATTCTTATAATTATTATTTTTTGTTCTTGTTCATTAAGAATATTAATTATTGGCATCAATGTGGAAGAAAATATGGCATAGTAATATATATATATATTTGTACTATAAAATAACAAAGTTGCTGTAAAATTCATAGTAAGATTTTGTGTTAATAATTATCTCTGTAATCTACATTTTTAATTATTTTTTATTTAAAGATGTATCAGCCACCCAGATGCAATAACATAGAATGATATCACAAACTAGGACAGGGGTGCTTCTGTTAGTTTTTTTGTCAGTGTACCACTTCAGTTGTTGATGAAGTGCATGTCTTCATTGTTATTCTACACATATACAAGAAACTATAATTATTATTAGAAGTTGCTATTGAGGTGTCTCAAGAATCAATGATCACGAGACAATAGTAAACAATCTACATAATGTCAACATTTGTAGTTCTCAGGACCTTCATGTCAAGAATGGAAATGAAGTGTTTACTTGGTCTGACACACTGATCAAAGGAATTGTCTGGTTTACATTGGTTAGATAAGTTCTGTGTAAATGATTCAGAGTGAACAACAGTTGGGGAACACGGGATAAAATCAGGCAGGTAGACTGTGAGAGATAGGGAGAAGAGAGGAAAGGACATAGGAAGAAACAGAAAGACACAAGGGGAAAGAAGAAAGCATATATCAGACTAGAGGTCCTTATTCAGACCATCCTTAAAGACCAGATTCTAGGGAAGTATTTGAACCTAGTCAAGAGAGCTTAATATTCTGTTGTTTTTAGGAAACTCAGATTTCCTGTATAAACAACTGCTAGGCTAAAAATGGCCTCTCCTGAATAGTGGATGCATATTTAGAATAGGGAGATAAGGTTTCCCATTTACATTGTAGCATCCAGATTTATACATAGAGCAACTTGACTGTAGGTAGTATTCTGCTTGGTGTAGAAGGCAGATTTATTTCTTTTGTTGGCCTGTACAGGTGTTATATAGGACTTATTTTTATATTTGGTTGCAGTTTGAGGTTTTCCCTGTTGGTCAGGATGTAGGCCTCTGGGACACCTTGTTTGTAAATAGGGTAACTTGTATGTTGTATATTTATATATGTATAGGTAGAGTGTGTCATTGTCAATAAATATTTGTTTAAATCAGTGTGTCTTTTTAAAAAGAAAAATCACATGCTTGCTACTTGCATTTATTATTGACAGAATCTTTACAGTTTGGGGGTTTTATAATTATAATGTTTTCAAGCACCTATTTGTAACCTTATTATTAGTAGGAATAATAAACTTTATTTTTTATATAGCACCTTTAAAGGCAGCTTCCCAAAACACTTTACAGAATGACAACTACAGATGCAGCCATTCAAAGTGCACGGTACAGACACGTACCGGAGGTAATTGGCTACTGCGTTGCGCATTGTGACGCACAATGACGCGCGGTACGTGATTGGTTGACCGACAGGGGCACTCGTGGTCCGTTGGTCTGTCGTAGAAAGATTTACAGTAAACGTCTTTACTGTGCTCATTGTAGTATTGAATATTTATATGGAATTTTACCACTGAAGGGAAATCTTAGTAGCTCAGCATAAAAAGAATAGGAGCATACTGTAACGCGTGTGAAGGCCATAAACGATATTAATTTTGGAACATAAACATACAGTATATGGCTGGTCTCTGTACTTTAAAGAAAAAATACACACCAGTATTCCATTTCTCCCTAAACATTTTAAGCATCGAAGTCTTTAACTAATGAGATACCGGAGTCAACAAGCATACTTTTAGAATTTGATTAAAAGGGAATATAATATGGAATCGCGTATCTAACTAAATTATTAACAATATAATTATATTCATGTACCTCAACACAAGAATAGTACACGCTGTACATTGTCTGTTGATAATGTTTCTGTAGTACTTTTTCAGCATTCTGCATGTGACCTTGGTGGTGGCACTGTGGGTTAGGTTCCTGACTTCCATGTCACATGGTCTGTGATTGAATCCCACTGGAACCATAACTTCATTTTTTAACAAACATTTTTTTTGAAAAAATTAAACGTTTCCCTTGGTCAGAGATTAAATAAAACCTCACTCGCACCAAACAAATTTATATTTCTAAATATCAAACATGATGGAATTTAAGTCATTTTAATAACAATGAATAGTCACCTATGCGTTACAAAATAAACATTTATATTGATTTGAATCGCGTTTTGATTTAAATCGTAAACGCGTGTTTAAATATATGTGTTTTTTGATTCACAATCAGACAAATGCAACATAAATTGATATCTTTGTCTTCTAAGTATCTTAATAAACTTTCAGCATAGCTTTCTCCCCGTTTAGATTTATTTTTCTTAACTAGTTTGTTAAAAGAAAAGTCACAGTGCCAGCTGGATTTGAACAGACAACCCGTGCGTTGGTAATCAGGCACATAGACCAGTGGGCTACAAGGGAAGTTGCATGAAGAGAGAGGCAAAACAGCCCTACACAGACCTGTCGCAGTACACGAATATAATCATATCGTTATTAATTTCTTTAGATACGCGATTCCATATTATATTAGCAGAAAAGCTTAAAACTACCACTTTTTCACATGCTATTTCATATGTTAGTTAAATACTTCAATGCTTAAAATGTTTAGGGAGAAATGGAATACCGGTGTGTATTTTTTCTTTAAAGTATCGATTCCTGGAATCTGACTGGCTGACACCCTTCTGAAGTGGTTCCATAATATCTGGTATACAGAAAAGAAAGCGTTTATAAAAAAGCCTGGATTCTCATGTATCTGATACAAGTATCTTTTAATACAGTCTTTGCTGTGCTCTTGAGGATCCTTGTGATATTTTGAGCTCTAGTTGAATGATAAGTGTCACATTTTAAATAATTTTCGTAGTTAGAAATTATGAAACGCCCTGGTAAAAGCAAGGGAGATTTTATGTCCGTTGAAGTAAAAGAAAATGCCTGTCAAAGTATGGTTTGGACAGATTCCAAGTGCTTGTACAAATGTGCTAAAGAAATGATACTTTGAGTATACAGCTTGTCCAAAGTCATTAATTATTAATACTATTAGTAATATCTTCGGGAAAGGCTTTGATGCATAAATATTTCTGATAAAGGTAGGTTGTGTACTTTTGTCCAACTGAGCAATCTTGCTTTCATAAAATATACCAACATTTTAATGACTGATGATTAACATGCTGTAATACACAGTTTAAATTTAAAAGCTCAAATGCTGTACATGAGAGGTTAAGTTTTATTGGCTCCTCCTGGCGATTTTACAAGGTGATGCCGGATACTTTCCGGTATGACGTCAAATGATGCGATTAACCCCGTGATACTGCGTGATACCGCAACATGCCCACTGGGGTATATCACGAAATACCCCACCCATTTTGAATGGCTGCATCTGTACAAGTAAAAATACACATGATACACAACTTATGCACAATGAAAATACACAATGAGAGGAAACAGGTTTTGAGTCTGTATTTGAAAGAATCTAGGGATTCTTTAGGGAAGTTGACTAGAGTATAGACGGGCTTGTGGGACAGGTAGGAGACCAAAATTAGAAGAGTGAAGGTTGTGAGGAGTGGAGTAGGATGATAGCAGCTTAGACAGGTACTGAGGTACTGAGGTGCCAGGTCATGCAGAGCCTTATAAGTGAGAATGAGGATTTTTAAGTCGACACAAAAACTGACAGGAAGCCAGTGCAAGGACTCCAGGAGAAACCGTTAGAAACAGGTAATTCCAGAGAATTGGAAGAGAATAGCTAAGTGATCAGAGAGGCCTACTTTGAGTGAAGAGAAGTGAGAAACAAGAGACTTTTCCAATGATTAAATCAAGGGCCTGTCCTTTGTTATGTGTTGGGCTGAGTTAGGTCAAAGTATCTCAACAGAAAATCCTTAGCTAAATTGGAAGACCATGAGTCAATATGTATATTAAAGTCACCTAAAATAGAAAAAGTAGATTGGCAAACTTACCTAAAAAGGCTTCATGAGTTTTGGGTGGTCTATCAACCATTACAAAAGTGAAAGAGTAGGGAAAAGAGACATTTAAAACAAGACACACAAAAGAAGAGAGGTACAGTAATAGGACATAAACTGTAAGGATAATTTAAATAACAATAATACCCCCACATCTGCCTGAGAGATGAGATAGGTCAAACAAGCCATAGTCCGGAGGAACTAGCTGGTTGAACAGGATACCATTGTTTGTTTAGTACCAGTACACAATAATATATACTGATAGAAAAAAGAAATGCAACATTTTTTGGAATGAGAATATTATAGTTATAGCTTATGTACTTTTACAAAAAGTTGTCAATTTGTTTTAAACTCTCTGACCAGCATTACAACTTGTGCACCTCATTAGATGCACTTTTACTCAACGAGGTCCAGGTAGAACAATGTCTGATTAGGTCACATTTAAATAGGCCTCAATTCAAAAGTTAGGTCACTGCAAGAAAAAGGCCACACTTAGTTAGTTTTCTGTGCATTCCATAATGCCTCGAATATCACCAGAAGCAAGGCAGAGGGCCTTTGGCATGCTGTAGGCAAGCATGTCATATGCCAGAGTTGCCAGACACTATGGGGTAAGCCGCTCCACTGTGACCTGACTGTAGAGAAGGTTTTAGCAGACTGGCAGGAGAGATGACCATCCAAGATCCGGTCACCCTCGAGTGACCACACCAGAACAGGACCAACACATCAGACAGGTCCATCTGAGAGATCATTTCAGATCTGCCACCCGTACTGCTGCTGAAACTGCTGGCAGACACAATGCCCGCATCAGTGACAGGACAGTGAGGCTCCATGCTGGCGGCTTTATAGCAAGGCAACCTGTCAGAGGCCCTCTACTCATACCTCCTAGATGTCACACCCAATAGGCTTGGGCCAGACAGAGGCTGTAACGGACTTGTCAGCAGTAGCATCAGGTCCTCTTCATGGATGAGTCACTGTTCCACACAGACTGAAGGGCCAGATTGTGGAGGAGGTGTTGCATTTCTTTTTTCCATCAGTATATATTTCAATCAGTTTAAATCTATCTGAAAATGAGTTGATATAAGCATAACACAAAAAATGTGAATAAACACATTTAAATAAATTCATTGTCTTATTTGGGTAATTTGGGTAGACTTTGCTCATAAGCAACTAGGCACAATAGTGAAATCAAATGGAGACTAGTTTACATTAATTATTTTAAACTTGCCATTTTTATCTGATATCTTCATTATTTCTTTTAATGGTTGCGGAAATTTTATAAAATGGTTATTTTTTTCCATTTTCATGGTTTTTTCCCTGCTTTTAACATACAGTATATGTTCAACAAGAGATACCTCTTTAATTTAATCTCTCTCCAACTTTATCTCAATGGTGGTTTGCCAGTGTCTGCTAGTAGTATATTCTTTAATACATACCCAAAGGCTGCAGTTGTTCCTATTAATATGTACAATCAATCAAAAGAGTAAATCAAAGGCAGCATATGATGTCTAGCTACTCTCATAAAATGACCAATTTATCTTAGGGGTAAACTCTAGTAGCTGACATCAAAGCATTTCTATAATCTGTTATGAAATTTATTGTTTTACCTCTTACCTTTTTTAAGAAATGCTGCTGAGTACTTCAAACTAAAGAATCTCCTCCACAGACAAGATAATTGAAGGAAAAATATTTCACGTGATTATATTAATATATTTTAGAGGACAAATGAAACAAAGAGACAAATGAAAGACCCTGAATTCAATTAACACACCTGATTACCTTGACACTGAACAATATACTGTAATATTCTTCAGGTTAAAGCACAACAGTAATGGAAAGACAAAATAAATCTCTAGTTTAGTAACAGTTAGGCAACCAAGTACATTCATTTTTATTTACAAAATTATTTTGTATTGCATGACATAAATGATTGAAATAGAATAAGAAGCCAATCCATGATGAATGTTATTTTAAGCAAGTCCTGGTCTTGTGTAACTATCAGTTATGCAGCATCTGAGTAATGTTAGATAAACATGGAGTTAAGAATAATTGTTATTTTAAAAAATAGCATTACAATGTAATTCATCAAGTTTTTTAGTTGACGTTTTACAATTAGGCTGTCCTCCTTCTTACACCCATAAAAAAATGATCAAACTCAAACTAACATGGTAATTCATGAAATTCCAGTGCTCATAATTTTTTTACTGTTGTACTTCTCTGGATGCTTCACAAATATTATCCTGTTTGCTCTTATCTGGAAAAAATGGTGTTGACACAATGTTGAACACATTCTCAACCAAGAGTTCTAAACATTCCCTGCTTTTTAACAGATTAGGAAGGGTCTAAAAAGGGAACATCATACTGCAGAATGTACACAGAAGAGCTCCAAATGGAAATGACACAACTGATTTGAAAGCCACTTGGTTTGGATTCAGATGAAATTGACCTGAATTTACAAAACAAAAGTGAGCAAAGCTTGCATTGTTTTGCACCAGAGATGTGACAAATTCTCCACCTGATACTGAACCTTGGATTTGCTGTGCTTGCTCTCTGAATTTGTGTGCATGCTGTATTAATCTTTTTTCTTCTAGTTTCATATAATTTTTTTCTTGAACCTGCTTGATGTACTTTGAGTGCCTTTGCTGTTTCAACAGCTACAGCAATTCTTATCTCCTTAAAATTTTAGAATGCTCAACAATAGAAGAGGCT
Source organism: Lepisosteus oculatus (assembly GCF_040954835.1). Classification (NCBI taxonomy): domain Eukaryota; kingdom Metazoa; phylum Chordata; class Actinopteri; order Semionotiformes; family Lepisosteidae; genus Lepisosteus; species Lepisosteus oculatus. The sequence goes on along the minus strand of NC_090696.1, from coordinate 37,605,142 downwards.
CGACAATAGGTGTAATATAACATTTAACCAAATAATCTCAATACAACTAACACAAAAAAGCTGAAAATACCAGGGATGTAAAACACTCAATAAGAATATTAGCCAGCAAAAAATATTTTGAAAAAGCAATGTAAAGAGGAATATAGGTGCAACATTAAAAGCACTAGAAAAGCTCTTTGAATGTTAGCACTGAAAATATCAAAATGGGAGATGGAAAGTAAACTTTATACTATTAGCAGCAGTAGTTGCTTTTATCATTTATCAACATCTGCATTTGCTTTGTGTAAATCAAACCTTATGATACCTCCTCTAGGCCAGAACTATTTTTTTCTTTTTGGAATTGTGGAAGAGAAAAAATATTCTCAAAGTTTATATTGAGCTGTATTGATTAAAAAATGCCTTTATTTTACAACCAGTAGGTCTCTACAAAAAAGAAGTTCCAAAATTATGTGCTAAGGATTTTGCAATAGAATTTGTAGAACTTTTTTTTCTTTTAGTGAAAAAATCAGAAACAAGGTTTCATTGTCTTTTTACAACACCAGCTGATAAACATATGATTTTCTAGAGTCTGCATATTAAAAATTATTTTTGTTTACATGAAGTACTACATTATCCAGATCTTTAAAGGTATGCTCTTGTGATAGCTGTACAGCAGAGCTTCTATTCCTTTTTAATTCTTTGATCTTGTCATTGAAATACTAATCATAGTGACAAAGACAGCAATTTCCACTGAGAATACACTTAACTTTGATTAAACTTTTATTACTCATTCCCAACAAAGCATGTTGCTTTTTAAATATTCATATGAAGAGAACTCCATCTGCTTCATGTTTACTTTTGAAACTGTGGGATTGCAATAGGCAAATGCATTGTTCTTTTACACAGTTATCAAAACAACAAAAACAGTTTATTTTAAACAGTCTTAATGAGTTTACAGCTCTATGAAAGAGAGACCAACGTTTGACAAGATAAATTCAGGTATTTAAGTTTGAGAACATCTTTGAAATTACAGTACTTATATAACAAGTAAATATAACAAAGTGGTTTTCTGAGTTTCTTTGTCTTCAGGAAATTAAGGTGCACTTATCAACTGAAAGACAGACATGACTGGAATGGTTTCTTAAGTCTGAGAATCACAGTGTCATGGGGGGTCAGGACAAATGATCCTATTCTTACATGAAGATGAAATGCACATTATTTCATCAGCAGAGTGCTTGTCAGTGTGCAGTCATGCCCCTGAGTAAATTACACAAGCTTGTGGCATAACAGACATTTCCAGATGCACACTACTTTACACTAAGCCTATGATCTGTATAGAAATAATAAATGCCAGATACTTGTATGGACATGAGTGACAGTTATTAAAAATCAAATAACTTGTCGCATTGTATTGGTTTTATAAAAGTTGTCACAAAAATAACAGTAATTTAAAAACCAAGAACAACTTGAGCTATATCCCCATGAAGCTTGATTATAGACATTCTGATCATGACCTAAAGGTGTTGAAATTGTGTTTTAATTTATTCATTACCTTCTAAAAAAAAGTAAAATAGCTTTTATACTGTTTTATTCTGATTCAGTTAAAGTGCCACCCCACAGCAAATGCAGAATTCATAGACTGACCTTCTGCCCATGGAGAAATACTAAAAATAGTTATTAATGTTGTGTGATCACTAATTCAATAATAAAACTTGTATTAGGAATAAGGTATAATATATTAATTCCATAATGTAAATATACTTAAGAATTAATATATTTAGGAAAATATTCGGGAATGAGGCATTGTACTGTATCTGTACTGTGAAGAATTTCTTAACCCAAAGAGTAGTGGGAGCAATCTACTGTTGTTAAATTCTGTCTTTGTTGAAAAAATGACCGAAGGGATAAATAAACTACTTACTACCAGATGAGCTAGATAGGCTAACAGGCCTCAACTTTTTTGCTATCGTTCTTATGTTCTAAATTGGAAATACCATTTAATTACATTATATTATAATGAGTAAGGAATCATACCTGGAAATAGACAAGACATTTGGATAATGAGATAATTAACAATTTTGATCTTAAAAGTAAAAAAGAAAACAATTTTTTAACACAGAAATACTATGATTTTATGTAATTTCATAATTACTGATTATTGATCATTATTGTAAATCCACATACTATAGTTAATAACTAAACCAATATGTCAAATCAACTGTTCCATTTTGTAATTAAAAATGGCATGTCATAATGGCACCTTGAAGATTCTCCAGGCCGTTTTCCATCTAGACCTTCTAATTTTCAACCTAATCCTCCTCTCCCTCATTACCGATGCTTCTGTTTCTCCCATCTAACCTTCTGCATTAAAAAGTTCAAAACGCCGCCGCACCACCTCAGATAAACTGTCTCTTCTTTTATAAGGACTGGCCTCTTCCAAGGCTCCTCAATTCACTGTTCGATAGATGTATTCCTATTCCTCCTTACTCTGACCGTTTAGCCCCCTTTTTCTACTTTTATGCAATTCCATTTCAGCTCAAACAGTCCTCCATTCCTCTCTTTCTACAGTAGTACCTGCAGCTCCGCCTACTGCAAATAGGACAGCCCCTCCCTCTTCTCTCAACTCTCCAGTTCCACCTCCTCCTCCATAGCAAACCAGCTGTCTAGCAGATTCTCTTTCTTTTCAGATTTCCCAGCTGCTTTCTTATTTCTAACCACTTTCTCGCTCTGTAGCTGATATTAACAGCCATCTGCTCAAGCTTGAAAATTTCCTTTATTCATCTCCGCCTCCTCCAGCCTCGCCCATCTCCAGTCTCTTTTTTCCCCACTCTCAGTACAGCTAAAGCCTCAGACTCTATGCTGCTCTCAGGCCACCCTCATTTTCGCCACCATATCCTTGAAGGTACAGATGCAGCCATTCAAAGTGCGCGGTACACACACGTACCGGAGGTAATTGGCTATGGCGTCGCGCATTGTGACGCACGATGACGCACGGTACCGCGGTACGTAATTGGTTGATGGACAGGGGAACTCGTGGTCCGTTGGTCTGTCATAGAAAGATTTACAGTACACGTCTTTACTGTGCCCATTTAAGTATTGAAGATTTATACGGAATTTTACCACTGAAGGGAAATCTTAGTAGCTGAGCATAAAAAGAATAGGAGCATACTGCAACGCGTGTGAAGGCCATAAGCAATATTAATTTTGGAACTTAAACATACAGTATATGGCTGGTCTCGGTACTTTAAAGAAAACATACACACCAGTATTCCATTTCTCCCTAAACATTTTAAGCATCGAAGTCTTTAACTAACGTGATACCTGAGTCAACAAGCATACTTTTAGAATTTGATTAAAAGGGAATATAATATGGAATCGCGTATCTCAAGAAATTAATAACGATATAATTATATTCATGTTGCAAAAAAACTGCAACGGACATAAAAACTCCCTTGCTTTTAACAGAGCGTTCCGTAATTTCTAACTACGAAAATTATTTAAACTGCGACACTTATCATTCAACCAGAGCTCGAAATATCACAAGGATCCTCTAGAGCACAGCAAAGACTGTATTAAAAGAATCGCGTATCTCAAGAAATTAATAAGATATAATTATATTTGTGTACTGCGACAGGGCTGTGTAGGGCTGTTTCACCTCTGTCTTCATGTGACTCTATTCAAAAGCCATTTAGCAAAGAAGGGATGAGAAGAGTGACGAACTAGTATACAGTACAGTACTTCAGATCTTTTTTTCTGAACCGGGGAAAATCTGATCATTTTTCTCTATAACAATAATAAAAAACATTGTCACACCCGGACTCTTAAACCAACGCATTAACACGTCAAAGCCCATTGAGGACCCGAGCGCAATAGTTGTTTTGTCCCTTGATTTACTGATCTGCATTAATTACAGAAATCGAGTTCCTGCTCTTTGCAGACGAACTGGTCCTGCTGTCGCCCACAGAACAGAGGCTGCCGCAGAACCTGGCGCTGCTGGAGCAGCACTGTCAGCGCTCAGGTGAAACATGTGAAACCGGTTTAATTCGTCACAGCCAGCACTCCCGCAGAGAGGGGGGTTGTACTCGTTAATGTCTTAGCACAAAGCAGAAACTTCTTGTATTTTCCGATGACATACAAGTGGAAAGAATACAGATTTTAATCGTCTTTTTTCTGAACCAGGGAAAATCTGATCATGTTTCTCTATAACAATAATAAAAAACTTTATTTTACATATCACCTTTAAAAGTGGCATCTCAAAACAATACAGTAGATGTAAACCACAGATTACAAAGTAAATACCCAGACAAAAGAAAACACGTTTTTAATAAGATGCTTTTATTTGTTGATAATCCGACAATCTCAGGAAGACTAATGGGGGTCTGGCTTTTTTTCTGGAAAACCATAACTCTGGTCTTGTCCAGATTGACTGTCAGCGCTCAGGTCTGACAGTGCTGCTCCAGCAGCGCCAGGTTCTGCTGCCGCCTCTGTTCTGTGGGCGACAGCAGAACCAGTTCGTCTGCAAAGAGCAGGAACTCGATTTCTGTAATTAATGCAGATCAGTAAATCAAGGGACAAAACAGTTATTGCGCCCGGCTCCTCAATGGGCTTTGACATGCTAATGCGTTGGTTTAACAGTCCGGGTGTGGCAATGTTTTTTATTATTTTTATAGAGAAACATGATCAGATTTTCCCCGGTTCAGAAAAAAAAGATCTGAAGTACTGTACTGTATACTAGTTCAAATCCACTACTTCCATTACCAATAAAGGAAGACCCTCTTCCCCTAATTTCAAGTTTCATTCCCATCTCACCTGGATTTCCTTCAGCTCTAGCAATGATCACCTCCCTGGCCTTTCCAATGCTAAAACCAATGCTTTTTACCATTCGCAGTTACCTAAATTCCTCATCCTCATGCCCATCTCAGCTCTTTTCCTCTTTAAGTTTCTAGTCTCACATTCTTTTGTTGTCTAAAATCAAATCCACCCATCTTCAATGGACATGTTACTACATCCTTTAGCCACATCTGCCCACACAGCCTACTCTTCTGCCAGGACTGCATGCTCTACCTTTCTGCCATTCCCCCGGCTGCCTTCATTTCCATTTCAACCTCGCTCTTCTCACTGTTTCCAAGGGCAACGTGATCTTAACTCTGGGATTCAGTTATATCTGATGTTTCAGTCTCTTTAATGTCCTCACTGCTTTCTATTCCAGCACTCCAGCACTCCATCTTGCACTTTCGTAGAATCCAGAGATTCCACCTCTAAGAGTTCCTTCCAGGGAGTCTCCTCCAACGTCCTCCACTTCTTTCCCCGAGTCAAGGTTATTTTATCCCTTCAAGGATGCTTTTATGGATGCAATGTGTTTGACTGCCACAGATTCTAAGAGCTGCAATTCACCAGTTTGTCTGTTTTCCCTTTTCCAGAATTGAATGACCTGACTTGTATTCCAGTCTCTCACTATCTATGCTCTTCTAGCCCAATCCACTTCATTGTGGATACTTCAGTACCCAGATAGATTTTTTCTCCTCAGCTGTGAGTTTCAACCCTCAGTTTGCTCTCCTTGTTTCTTCAGAATTGGAACTGCCATCTCCACAGCCCAAACTATACCGGATATTTAAACAAAGGGCCAGTCGCCCTCCTCTGCACTGCACCTTTACATCAACACCACTCTCTTAGGCATTTCAGGTACTCATTATCTGTTGCTAGTATTTCCAGAGTGGGGGTGTCTGTTCTGCCAAGGCCACCAGAGGTTTTCCCCTAAATTTGTACAAAGGGTTTTTTTCCTCTCCACTCTGCAGTCAGGCTCACACATAGCCTCTTCACCTTCCTCTCCTGTTCTTTTCTCGTTTTTTTTTAATTGGCACACACTTAGTTTGTCCTCACGGGTATTGGGATGGAAAGGGTTGGTCCAGGGTCCATCTTTGGGGGGTAAGTGAAGCTCACTTCCCTGACCTCGGGATGGCAGCACCACCTTGACCCTTTCTGGGGAGGTTCTCAAGCGTGAGGCAGTGCCTCAAAGCGACTCTCAGCAATGGACTGGCGCCCCGTCCAGGCCTGCCTTGCACCTTGCACTTGTTGCTTTCCTTGTAGGTTCCGGCTTCCTACGACACCATATGGTATAAAGTGGTTTGGCAAATGACATGACATGACATGACATTTTCTTGTCATACATCAGGCCTCTATCCATACATTTTCTAACCTCTTTATCCCGGGTTGTGGAGCAAATGAAGGCTATTGTGACTATGAACTTTGGAGTAAACCAGAGCCAACCCACATGAATATCTGAAAAACATACAAACTCACAAACTCCATACAGATAGTACCCAATGTCTGGAATTGAACTAGTGCTTTTTTGTTATCAAACACATTAAATAACCTGAAAGTTGAAGGTTATTTTTTTCATTCAGATAATTTCAGTACTGATAAGCATTGGCAACATTATATATTGCATAGCAATTTTTTTTCATTCTTATTTTATATTATTATAATTACTATAAGTATTATTGTTGTTATTGTTGACAATTTGTAGCATTAACAGACTGTTTGACATACAATTTAATGCTTAAACATTTACTTTTCTTTCAGAAAAAAAATATTCTATAAATAAGTTGCAGTGGACTTGTTTGTGCTAGAACATAAATAGTAAACAATTATCCTATCTGTGCATGGAAAACTGAGAATGAACCATTTAGTATAGTATAGTTTAAAACTGACAATGTTGAGCAGACATTTAACTAACAGAAATCAAAACTAAAAACTGACTGAAACAGACTATTACAAGGAAAAAATGTACATGTCATGTCATAAGAAATTACAGGTGCAAAATTACATAGTTGGTAGCATGTTTTGTTTTATTCTTCATTTTACTGAAATAATTCTCAGTTTTACTGAAAGCCTCAGTCTTAAGTAATTGATGTTCTATTGTTTTTTAGCAGACTTTCTTACTGCGCATTATGTTCACTTTGAAATACTGAAAGCTTCAATTTTGGTGAAACTATATAGCCCATGCATTATGTTTTAAGAAACTATATGCAATTAGGTAATTTAAGCATTTTAATAACTAAAAGAAGATATTAATGTATACATTAGTTTTACTTATGCTGTTAGTAAGTAAATTTAATAAGGCTACTTACTGTATGTACAGTATGTATATTACACATTTGATAGTGTAAAGCTCCTTGAGTTTCTGGAAATGCATTTTTAAAAATAATTTGTAATAATATGTTTCTGACCTTTCATGGTACAATGTCCAAAAGAGTTTCATAATAAAACAAATACATACATTAAAACAGTAACAGAATTAAGATATACAATAGAATGGTTCCTCATTTTACATTCTTGAAGGAACAGAAGGTTTGCAGCCTTATTTTGGCAACTAAAATAATATCAGAATGTTAACAGTGTAAACAATATGTACTGTAGGAGTACAAGGAGTTGACATTTCACTGTTGTAGTCAGTAGCCAAGTCCTAAAAGGTTTTCTGTCTGGTAGATGGCACTGGTACAGATGTAGCCATTCAAAATAGGTGGGGTATTTTGCGGCATACCCAGGTGGGGGTGTCGCGGTATCACACAATTTCACAGGGTTAATCGCGTCATTTGACGTCATGCCGGAAAGTATCCGGCATCACCTTGTAAAATCGCCAGGGGGAGCTTGGACAAAAGTACACAATCTACCTTTATCAGAAATATTTATGCATCAAAGCCTTTACCGAAGATATTACTAATAGTATTAATAATAAATGACTTTGGACAAGCTGTATACTCAAAGTATAATTTCTTTAGCACATTTGTACAAGCACTTGGAATCTGTCCAAGTCCTACATTGTCAGGCATTTTCTTTTACTTCAACGGACATAAAAACTCCCTTGCTTTTAATAGGGTGTTTCATAATTTCTAACTATGAAAATTATTTAAAATGTGACACTTATCATTCAACTAGAGCTCAAAATATCACAAGGATCCTCAAGAGCTCGGCAAAGACTTATTAAAAGATACTTGTATCAGATACATGAGAATCCAGGCTTTTTATCAACACTTTCTTTTCCGTATACCAGATATTATGGAACCACTTCAGAAGGGTGTCAGCCAGTCAGATTCCAGGAATCGGCACTTTAAAGAAAAAATACTGTACTGTGTACAGGGCTGTGTAGGGCTTTTTTGCCTCTCTCTTCATGTGACTTCCCTTGTAGCCCATTTGGTCTACGTGCCTGATTACCAACTCACGGGTTGTCTGTTCAAATCCGGCTGGTGCTGTGACTATCCTTTTAACAAACTAGTTAAGAAAAATAAATCTAAATGGGGAGAAAGCTATGCTGAAAGTTTATTAAGATACTTAGAAGACAAAGATATCAATCTATGTTGCATTTGTCTGATTGTGAATCAAAAAACACATATATTTAAACACGCGTTTACGATTTAAATCAAAACGCGATTCAAATCAATATAAATGTTTATTTTTTAACCCATAGGTGACTATTCATTGTTATTAAAATGACTTAAATTCGATCATGTTGTGATATTTAGAAATATACATTTGTTTGGTGCGAGTGAGGTTTTATTTAATCTCTGACCAAGGGAAACATTTCATTTTTTTCAAAGAAATGTTTGTTAAAAAAAAGCCAAAGCTCCAGTGGGATTCGATCACAGACCCTGTGACATGGGAGTCAGGAACCTAACCCACAGCACCACCAGCAAGGTCACATGCAGAGTCCTGAAAAAGCACTACAGAAACATTATCAACAGACAATGTACAGCGTGTACTATTCTTGTGTTGTGGTACATGAATATAATTATATCATTATTAATTTCTTTAGATACGCGATTCCATATTATATTCCCTTTTAATCAAATTCTAAAAGTATGCTTGTTGACTCCGGTATCTCTTTAGTTAAAGACTTCGATGCTTAAAATGTTTAGGGAGAAATGGAATACTGGTGTGTATTTTTTCTTTAAAGTAAAAAGACCAGCCATATACTGTATGTTTATGTTCCAAAATTAATATTGTTTATGGCCTTCACACACGTTACAGTATGCTCCTATTCTTTTTATGCTCAGCTACTAAGATTTTCCTTCAGTGGTAAAATTCCATATGAATATTCAATACTACAACGGGCACAGTAAAGACGTTTGCTGTAAATCTTTCTACGACAGACCAACGGACCACGAGTGCCCCTGTCGGTCAACCAATCACATACCGCGGTACCGCGTGTCATCGTGCGTCACAATGCGCGACGGCGTAGCCAATTACCTCCGGTACATGTCTGTACCGCGCACTTTGAATGGCTGCATCTGTATACATTGGCTTATGATTCTCCACTGTGTGATACTGATAGGTTTAAGTAAGCATTACTTTTTCCTGTTTCACGATGTTTGGTCTTTAAATCAGTTATACTTCTTATTGGTACTTGTGGCAAAATGTGTTTTCTTTATAATAATTATTATCTCCCTTTATTATATTTTTATCTTTATTATCTATCTTTTGCAAACTTTGAGGTTGTTGAGATCCTGGCTCTCTTGAATCTGTCTTTCTCTTTGTTTTCTCACTATTTCTACTCTGGCCTATTTCCCCAATTTTGTCACACTCTGTTCTAAGATGTATTGAACCCTAAATAAATGGTCCTGACTAGGTGAGATCACTACCAGTGTCTGTGCTTGTGTACTGTGTTCTAATCTCCTTGACAAGCTGGACCACTATTTTAGGATCCTGATGCTGCTACAGACGGGAACATGGCTGGAAACACTGCCATCCAATTCTGTTTTTCCTTCTGTATATTATTATCTGGTAGTTTGACCTTGTATACCATACAGGTGCCTGTTGCAGATGGTCATGTAGGCTGAAATATATAACACAAGTGCATTGGGACACTCAACAGATGGTTTTTCATGTTTTTAAATGCAAATAGTTCAGCATTATGTGACTGAAAGGGATGTATTATAATTCTCTGTGTCTGAAGAAGGATTATTTTTTTCTCATATTTTCTCATATTTACTGATGCATAGAATACTCTGTACTAGCTGTCAAATCTGCTTGGAAATCATTAATGAGACATGTATTGTATGTTTGATAACTGCATTCAGGTTGGTAACTAAACAGTATTAAGCTACATTAAGCAAGATTAAGGTTTGCAATCAAGTATTGGTTACCAGGGTACCCAGAGCCAATGTTATTAAACCCTGATTACCAATCCAGACCAAGATGTAGCAATGGAAATCAGCCAAATGTTTTTTAAACCGTTAGTGTAATTCCCGATGATAGCCTGTTGAGCTCTGGATAATCCCATACATTGTAGTTAAGTAAAATTTGTTCCAGATTTCACAGAAATTGAACAGTCCTGATTTGCATCAAATGTTTTATGGTTATCATAGAAACAATAAATAACACTACTTAAATCTCAGTTTTCTAATTGGTTTATACATTCCAACATGTTAATCAACTTTCTAAATTATGAAGCACAATTATTACTGAATTTAAAACATGGAAATCTTGCATGTATCCTTAGCAAGGCAAATAAAAAACAGGATTATTGTGCAGCACTTTCCCTTGTGGTGTATTTCTGGACAATGAAGAGATTTTACTATTGAAGAGCAGATGTAATGCATATTAAATAGTTTGTCCCTGCTCCAGACTTCAAAAGGTGATAGGATTATTTGAAAGTATACCAATCTCCCTACAAAAGAATGTTAACTGCTATCTGCTAAACTAATAACATTATTTCCCTCCTGGTGGCCATTGATTTGCTGCCTTCCTCCACAGCAATTTTGATTATTCTAAAGGAATAATGTGGCTTCTCCAACATGGCCTACTCAGTGAGGCCTTCTTTTGTCCATTTTGTCCATCTTCAATAAGACAAAAATATGTTAAGCAAACCTGACTTTCTTCTATTAGATAGCCCTGAAGATTTAATTTTTGCCATTTCATTTCAGAAGACAGCTCAGTCTATTGATCTGTGCTTTCTCTCACACACTCCATCATTCCCCACCACCACCAATAAAGGCAGCTGAAGCTGACTACAAAATAGTATCAGGTTGAAAGGAAATTCTGGCAATTTCAAAAGAAAATAGAAAAGGCTGATTCTGAAACAATACTTGTCTGCTTTTTCTATTCACTATTTCCAGCTGCCATTGTCACATTAATGTTCTATAAAATCATTTTACTGGTTGTTTTCCCAAACAGAGGAGTGCTGTTTTCTGGATGCCAGATTGGACTGATGTTGGAACCTGATGATAATCCTGTTGCATCATTTTTATAGTGTCCAGTGCCAAGTAGTGGATCTGGGTAAAGATTCCAAAAGAAAGGACCCTCAATTAAAGGCATCCTGGATTGATTTCATTTATAAGGAAGGAAATGTTTTTTTTTTATTTATATGCAAACCAGACTTTTTTGTGACAGAGAAAACCTTGAAAAATGTCTTAAAATATTTATTACTTTTAGAATTAGACCTTCCCACACAATTCTATAATCTGCAGAAAGTTGAGAATTGGAAAAAGCTATGCCTACAACTATTGTATACTATACTATACATTGATGACTATGTTAGTTCACCCACTTGCTGCAGAAGTCAGCTACAGGAAATCTCCCATCAGTTCATTAACAGTTTCTCAGATTCACTGTTGATGTACCTTCCTCCACATTGCCTTTCTAGTACATTACTTGTATTAATATAGTGTACATTTATCTTTCCATTAACTAGCATGGACTAAAAATGTGTGTACTACAAATCCGCCGACTCATACATATTTTTCCCTCCAGTACATAATAGAAGCTATCTACATTTCTTCAAGTTCCCTAGACTTCATCATACACACACCCCTCATCTCATTCTTTAACAATTTCTTTTAAGATAAGATAAGACTTTATTGATTCTGAAGGGAAATTTTTAATTTGCAGTTTGATCCCTTTACACCCAAGGAAGACTCAATAGACAAAATATTACATATTTCATCCTCTTTTTCTTTCAGTGTGGAAATAACCTCTACTCGTTCCTATTGCTAGCCTGTGCCCTGTTGCATGTCCTCTTCAAATATTATAATTGTACCTCTATTGCAGAGTCCACAAATACTGGCTTGATACAGTATCAGCCCTGGAGCAGCATTATTTGACCATAAGAACTATATACTGTATACTTATCTGCAGTGACCTGATATATTAGACATTAGACCTTCCCCCCATGGAGTTCAAATGATCATTCTTCATGTAAGCTCTTAGAAAACACATGCTTAAGTTTTATTGTCTTACAGAATTAATATAAAACATTTCGAACCCATTTTAAAACTTACAAATGTAAAATCATTTTGTAACCTGTAACTGGTAACCTGGGAAACCATGGTACAAAATATTTTACAAGTATTTAACACCATGTTTTAGCTGTTCTACTGTATTTCTGTTTTTTTCATTACGGGGAGTTATGTCAATCCATAACAAAACTTTCAGATCAAATCAGGCATGTCCAAACCAGATGATGGTTGAAAGAATGTTGAAGAGGCCTTTATTTACTATTGTTTGTTTTTCATTTAACAGCATGAAAAAGTGAGACCATTACTCTATATTGCACAAATGTATTGAAACATATACAACATGTGCAACTGTATTAGTATAATACATTTGGAAATGTTAGGCAAATGTACTTCGCTGATCTATGACTTGCAAGAAAACAAAAATAAGAAGACTGATTATGAAAAGATTAACTGTGTGGATTTCATTAAAAGGTCCAAACCTATACCAAAGACGTTTTGAGAGAATCTGAAACTAGGTTAAAATCTACTTGTAATTCGTGTTATTGGAGGTCTTGACAGATTATTTTAACGTTGAATGATAAATTCCACTCCAGTGATTACTTCTTCCAATCAGCCATTTCCAAGGCAAAATGGAACTGCAGTGTGAATCACCTGTGAGAAATAGAGACACCAGATGAAAAATGTATACAATTATGTCTATGATCATCTAGTCAGTGATTAATAAGTGTCTGATGACTATTCAATTGTGAGGTGTGCAATTTGACCACTTTTAGGGTTCTCTCTTCAGGTTTCTTAATCTAATTTCTATACTATGATCAATCACTGATTTATATTCCTGTTGCAATTTGCATGCAAGACCTACCATTTCTCTTACTGCTACCCCAGCAGTACATCACTATCTATCATTTGCACTAGTGAAACCCAGATGGTTTATCTTTAATTAGCGATAACACCCCCAGGAGGAGTAAGGATTGAGTAATTCATTATGTATTAATATGGTTGGATATATTTTTGCAATAAATTGCTTGTGTTACCATAACAATGCTTTGATTGGTTTTATAGCCTTAGAATACATGTTGTTTGACACAGTATATTTGTAACTGTACTTGTCACATAATGTAAACAAAAATAATCTAGATAATACTGCCAACATCCTTTTTGTTATATCCCTACAATAAGATATGTATTCACATACACAGTAGTTTAGCCCTGCTATCTGTTAAGCAATTTGAGTTGAGTGTCCAAAAAAAGCACTCTATAAGTGGAAGAAATTATTATTATTAATTTAGGAACAGCAGTGATCCTAGTACATACAGTATGTCTGTGGTACTCCACTAATTATATTCAGTAAACTGAACACAGTTTTTTATTTATTGACCAGTTCACAATCCAAACATGCATACAGTATTTCACTGAATTCCTATTTCCTGTAATTTTAGAATTAATATTTTCTTATTTTCATAAAACTTACATACATCATTTAATATGCTCTTGTGTATCCATTATTTATAATGTGACAAAGGTGGGAGCAGGGTTGCATTTTGGGGACTAGGTTTATTTCAGTCATGCATAAAATGGCCATTGTTTTTGTCAAGGTTTATTGTGGTTTTTTTTCTCTTTCGTGTCTGCCTCACACTTTTTTTTCTGGTCTTCCTACCTTTCTCGTCCAGTACTGCAGAGGACATTCTTCACAAATTGAATAGCAAACTGCTTCCCTAGACACTCATCAATTACCAAAAAGGCAGAAGCAAAACTTTAGATTGTGTGGGGGTGCCGAGCTGGCTGTGACCTGAATTGGAACTGACCTCCATGATCAACCAGACATTCCTGTCCCTCAAATCCTGGAGTTTTAATCAAGAAGAGTATATTGTAGTGAGAGTAACTGAAATCTGATGCATTGATGCACAAAGAAGGACAATGTTCTTTTAATGTACAGAAAGGGTTATTTCAAGGACAATTCAAATTAAATTATGAATTCAACAGATAATAGGTATTTTCTTATTTTCGTAATTTTGTGTATTCCTAGATAGTATAATATGTGTGCTAATTTTATTTGATGAGTTGATGAGTTTTACAATTTGTTTGATGTTTTTAAATTTTCATTTTGTATCTTTGAAAACATTGCTTAATTTCTGTGTGTTCAAATTAAATCAGCAGATATTTTCTGTGACATCACAGCAAATGAGTTCTACTGACCAGCCAAAGCTTCTTTTAATCTCCTACACTAAGAAGGATCACATCATGTATTAGTACACAAACTGCAAAGATCCCCTTTTATTGACTTTAGAGGGTTCATCTCAGAGCTATAATCATGGCCACATGCACGTGGCTTCATACTGTAAGTCTAACATTCTGACCTTATTTGAAATAGGTGGTGGAATATGAAAAATCCACTTTATACAAGGATTTCTTCACATTATTTCCTGACCATGAAATTTGCAGACCTGTATACAAAATATTTTATGTTGATGTTAAAGATTAAGGTAATATCTAAAGGGCAGTTTTTTTCAATCTAAAATGTTAATGATCTAAATGTTGCTGTTTTTTTTTCTAGTTATAGTATATGTTACCTGTCTTAGGGCATGTTTGACAAAAAGCAGTAAAAACCATGGAGTCAACTTAACTTTTCTCTACTACTTTAGATAATAAATTAGAATCTGATTAATTATAATTCATCACACCTAGACATTTTAAATTAATTGCTTTTGATTATAGCAAAATTAAAAATAAAACTTGTTATGGTAAAAAAATCAACATATGCCAAACGTTTGTGGTTTCATTTTCTAGTTTCTTATACTAGTTTCAGTTTTTGATTGAAAAAAATGTAATTAATTAAATCTTAAGGCCATCTTCATTTCTACAGCCTTATCATGAGCACCATAATTCTAGCTTTCTTACTCTACAAAAATCCAAGATTTCTCTTATAAAGAACTACATCTGTGGAGCTCATTGCCCAAAACTATTCATCAACTGTAGAATGTTTTACAATTTATTCAAATGTATATATTTTTCACTTAGCTTTTAATATGGAGTTTATTTTTACTCTTCCTTTTTGTGTCAATTCTACTGTTTTTTGTTTTGTTTTACTGTTGTGTCTTTTATCTACGTTGACTAATATTGCAATGAATGCTCCCATTTCAGTAGAGGTGCCATTAGGAAAAACAGGCAGGAGACAGTTTATGGCCCTTTTCATTACAGCCAGGGCTAGTCACAGAACAGGTAAAGCTAGCAGACATCCTTTGGAGACAGAAGTGGAAAAGGGAGAGTGGAGATTGCTCCCCAGTTTTATAGAGGCAAACAGCAAGAAAGGGTTAACCTGGGGTAAAAGGGGAGAGGTCATGGTGAACAGCTAATGTCAGGATGTGAAAATCTCTATGATACAATATATATATATTTTTTAAATTCCTATTTTTCTTCAACTTGGTATGGTTATGGCTAGTGTGACAGTGCTGTTGACTGAACTCTTGGTTGTTCCTTTTTAATAAGAATTCTCATGTTACTATCACTTTTCAAAAGTGATATTTTTTGCTTATGAGTTAAGCTACTGTATATAAATTCATTTTACGAACCTTTTATGAGATAGAAATAGGGATACTCTTAAATTTCACTAGGTTTTGTTCATTTACAATTTTACTGAAAATAATACGTATGGATCCCATTTTGGGAGAACAAACCAAATGTTTGCATAGTGACTTGTTCTATTTGTCTACATACACTTTCCCCTTAAATCTCTCATGTGAGGTCCAATTTTTTTGTATATGATGTGTTTTTAAAAATGTAAATTAGTGCCCATTATCATCTAACGAGAGACAAGCAGGCTCAGTTAGGGTCTAAACTGAAATAAGCATATTCTGACAAGTGAAGAATTGCAAATTAGTGTTACATCCTCCCACAATAATACAGAAATGAGCAAAATATCTGTATAAATATTTTATGAAAGGAAATATGCTAGCTTTTTACAAACTTTCATTCACTTTTGTTACAGAAAGATAATTTAAGGTAAAAAAGATGGCAATCAGGCATTCAAATGAAGACTTACTGTACCTTTGTAGTTACAATAGGAAGGAAGGTAAACCTCCTTAAAAACAAAATAGGGTAACATATTACGATATATACTTACAGATACTTTTATTGAAAGGGATACAAACAAAAGAGCACAAAGAATAAAAAAATAATCAACAATCAGTGCTGCACCACTTACTGCAGTATAGGTTTCATGTAAATAAAAGCATGTGGAAAGTATAATCATATGCTGATTGGAGTTTCCTGAATATGTTCCTTTATAATGTTTGCAGGTATTTTTTTGAAGAAACAGGCAATTGTGTATATACAGATGCAGCCATTCAAAACAAGCGGGCGATACCCCATTATTTTGCGGTGCTCTTTACGCAGTCTACCGCGATTTACCGTAAATTCTCGTATAGCAAGTAAAATAATTGTATCCGGAATTTCAACCTCTCATGTTTGAGCTGTCGCCATCAAAGTCTTTAACAAAGATATTACTAATAGTATTAATAATGAATGACCTTGGAAAAGCTGTAAACTCAAAGTATTGCCCTGGTCCACATTCTTTTTTTCATTGACCGTCTTTGTAAAAGTAACACCACAGCATTTCGCAATCACGCATTTGTTTCCAATCATGCAAAGTACAGTAATTTTTGAGAATATCTGATTCACCATGCCTTTCACATGCTCATAAAAGAGATTGATTTAGGAACATAAACATATTACTGCATGCAAACTGTACTGTATACAGTATGTATATGTATATTTAATGTCTTTACTGTGCCAATTTAAGTATTGAAGATCTATACGGAATTTTACCACTGAAGGGAAATGTTAGTAGCTGAGCATAAAAAGAATAGGAGCATGCTGTAACACGTGTGAAGGCCATAAACAATATTAATTTTGGAACATAAACGTACAGTATATGGCTGGTCTTGGTACTTTAAAGAAAAAATAAACACCAGTATTCCATTTCTCCCTAAACATTTTAAGCATCGAAGTCTTTAACTAAAAAGATACCGGAGTCAACAAGCATACTTTAAGAATTTGATTAAAAGGGAATATAATATGGAATCGCATATCTAAAGAAATTAATAACAATATAATTATATTCATGTACCGCAACACAAGAATAGTACACGCTGTACATTGTCTGTTGATAATGTTTCTGTAGTGCTTTTTCAGCCTTCTGCATGTGACCTTGCTGGTGGCGCTGTGGGTTAGGTTCCTGATTCCCACATCACACGTTGGGTGTTTGAATCCAGCCGAAACCAGAACTTTGTTTTTTAACAAACATTTCTTTGAAAAAATAAAACGTTTCCTTGGGTCAGAGATTAAATAAAACTTCACTTGCACCAAACAAATTTATATTTCTAAATATCACAACATGATCGAATTTAAGTCATTTTAATAACAATGAATAGTCACCTATGCATACAATATAAACAATAATATTGATTTAAATCGCGTTTAAATTGCCTTTATTTAAAACCCATAAATAAAGCTGATACTGTTTAGACTTTAAATTATTTAAAACTGTATTACAGCAGCACAATGCACAATGCAACGTAAATCGCTATCTTTGTCTTTTGCGTAATAATGTTCACTTCTCTGTACAGCAAATTAACAATAGTAATAATAATTAACTTTATTGTATATGGCGCCTTTAAAGGTGGCTCCTCAAAGGGCTTTACAGGATAAAAACAATAACAACAATACTGTTAGGCTGGGCAAATTATTTAAAAAAAAAAATACAAAATGATATATAATGATGTGTTCGGGCTTAGACATTAACAAAGAGCATAACGAAGGTCATAAAGGTCATAAACGATATTAATTTTGGAACATCAACATATTATGTAAACTGTATGTTGCTGTTATTGGTATTTTAAAGAAAAAATACTGTAAAATCCTGGGTTCAGTACAATGATTCAGGGTTCATGTGAAGGACAACAGTGCTTTCAATGGCCGATTATCAAACTTTATTGATAAAACAAAAACAAAAACTCTCTGACCAAGCCAGAAGAAGACAAAAAGAATAACGGACACAGCGAGAGCCTGCATTCTCTCCTCAGCCATCCACACCACACTTTTCCCTGGGTCAGAGATGAAATAAAACTTCACTCGCACCAAACAAATTACCACACACTGAACACTGAACATGTTAACCCAAATATGGCTCACAATACTTTTATGGTACATTACTTTGCTAAAACATATTAAAAAAAAAAACGATTACAAACGCCAGCAGAGAGAGAGACACACACACAGTTCTTCATTGTCAAAAAGCAATTGTTTTTTACTTTGTCAGCACCCAGACAAACGCAAATGCGTTATTAATGAAATGCTTTTATTCATTCTTAATCGAACTCACAAGTTGTCATCTGCTGTTGAAGCTCTGTGAGACTAGACTCACACATGGCTAGACTTGACTCGACTCTGGCTTTCCCATATAAAGCAATGCACTACAAGTACAACCCCCCTATCTGTGGGAGTGCTGGCTGTGACGAATTAAACCGGTTTCACAGGTATTTTCAAAGTAGAAGGGGGTGAGATTTCCAGCGAAAGACACCTCCCCCCCTCCAAAACCCAGTAAGTACAGTACTTACTAGTTAAGAAAGCTAGGCTCCTCAATGAAATCGCTTTAACATGCTAATGCGTTGGTGTAACAGTCCGGCGTGGCAAGCTTATAATGTCTCCCAACTATGGCGAAAGGAACCCTTTTTTCATTGGAAGACAATGAACATATTCTACCTGTACATGAGAATATAATGCTGGCGAGTGGGCGCTCTCTGTCAAAAAAAAGTTGTTTTTTTTTAAAAAGTCAATTGAGTGTCCATAATATTGCAGTAAGTGAAAAGACCACAGGCATTCTTCCTCCCCTTACATTCTCAAAGTAGAATAGAATTTAAATTTTAATAGAAATTGCTCAATTTCATATTATTGATTACAAATAATTTATGCTAACACCTAGCTTTCTAAACTAGTAAGTACTGTACTTACTGGGTTTTGGAGGGGGGGGGGGTGTGTCTTTCGCTGGAAATCTCGCCCCCTTCTTCTTTGAAAATACCTGTGAAACCGGTTTAATTCCATATTAAATTCCATATTAATTCCATATTTAATTCCTTCACTTCTACATAAGCTTTCTGAAGGAACAGATGAGGCTCTTTCTGGGAATACTGCAAATTCACAGGTGCCTGACTTGATGGAATTATCATATTCACATATCACCCCCCCCCCCCTCCTCTCCTTCTGTCTCGCTTGCCCTCCCCCCTGTGTATTGTCCGTTTAGGGCAAGGGAGAGAGAGTGTGCTGTCCTTTCACAAAACAAGGCTCGCCAAATAATGTGAATCGAAACCTGTTTTTCTAGCTTTTAAAGTCGTGCGATGTGTAAGCAGGAACACATCATTATAAATTACATATGAAAAATACATAACATAGCTCCCAAACAAATGCAAACGTGTTTTTAATAAAATGCTTTTATTCACTCATAATCTGACAATTTCAGGAAGACTAAGGAAGGACTAAGGAAATTGTCATCTGTTGTTGAATCTCTGTGAGCTCGGTGTCTTTGAGACCGCGTGTTAACCCAAGTTGTTTGAATCGCCAAAATTCAAATAGAGAAAAAAAAGCTGACTGACAAGATTTAAGATGTGGCTGTCAATGTTGGATTAAAAAAAAACACGTTGCCCAACGTTAATTGCATTGCTTGAAAAATAATTTTATTTCAAGAGACTGGATAAGTAATTCAAGTGTTTTTTTTTAACTTCCTGAAAAACAAGTAATAATTTAACAATATGTGCAAACTTTTTTTTTATGATATGTCGCTGTTGTGAATGTCTGTGGAGTGTATCCTATTTGCCTGTCTGTCCTGGCTGTGCTCTCTCGCTCGCCCTCCCCCTCCATCTCTCTCAATTCAATTCAATTCAAGGTGCTTTATTAGCATGACAGATGGGTACAATCAGTGTTGGGTATTTACTTTGTAGTCTGTATTGCTTTGAGATGCCACTTTTAAAGGTGATATATAAAATCAAGGCTTTAACTTGCTTTAACTCCACAAGTCTGAGTTCTTGTGTCTATCCTATCCGAACCCGAAAGTATTAAAATATGTATCTTTATAGCAGGTGGTGTACAGCTTTTTAGTATAGATTACACTTTTCTAAAACATATTTAAAAATAAAAACAATTACAATCTAATCTTTCCACGTTTGATCCCAAGATCCCAAGAAAAATAAATCTAAACGGGGAGAAAGCTATGCTGAAAGTTTATTAAGATACTTAGAAGACAAAGATATCAATTTATGTTGCATTTGTCTGATTGTGAATCAAAAAACGATTTCGATCAAAACGCGATTTAAATAATTATAAATGTTTATATTGTAACGCATAGGTGACTACTCATTGTTATTAAAATGACTTAAATTCGATCATGTGATATTTAGAAATATAAATTTGTTTGGTGCGAGTGAAGTTTTATTTAATCTCTGACCCAAGGAAACATTTTATTGAAAGAAATGTTTGTTAAAAAAAAAAGTCATGGCTTCGGCTGGATTCAAATACCCAACGTGTGATGTGGGAGTCTGGAACCTAACCCACAGTGCCACTGGCAAGGTCACATGAGGAGTGTTGAAAAAGCCCTACAAACATTATCAACAGACATCATACAGTGTGTACTATTCTTGTGTTGCGGTACATGAATATAATAATATCGTTATTAATTTCTTTAGATACGCGATTCCATATTATATTCCCTGTTAATCAAATTCTAAAAGTATGCTTGTTGACTCCAGTATCTCATTAGTTAAAGACTTCGATACTTAAAATGTTTAGGGAGAAATGGAATATTGGTGTGTATTTTTTCTTTAAAGTACCGAGACCAGCCATATACTGTATGTTTATGTTCCAAAATTAATATTGTTTATGGCCTTCACATGTGTTACAGCATGCTCTTATTCTTTTTATGCTCAGCTACTAAGATTTCCCTTCAGTGGTAAAATTCCATATAAATATTCAATACTAAAACGGGTACAGTAAAGACACTTAAATCTTTCTAAGACCGACCAACCCACCACAAGTGCCCCTGTTGGTCAACCAATCACGTACTGCGGTATTTTGCGTCATCGCGCGAGGCTGTAGCCAATGACCTCCGGTACATGTCTGTGCCGCCCACTTTGAATGGCTGCATCTGTACACTTTTACAGAAAAAAATACATTTTTTCTTTGTCTTTCAGTAATCCATGAAAAGTAGATTAATGTTTTGCAAAACTTTCATCCTTTATTTCTTTGTTCACTGCCTGAAGTTACATTTCACCAGAACAGTACTTTTTCTGACTACTGTACTTCATTATGTACAGTATCTCTGGAACATTCTTATCAAATAACATTACATAGAAAACAGACGTGCCCTTACCACGTCATAACCAATTCCATACGAAAAAGGATCACTAGAAATGGTGACAGATACCAGATATAATACCACTTCATAAAAACATTTATTTTTCAAATGTAATTAAAAATGAATGAAAAAACTGATTAGGAGTAAAAAGAATAGGTCTGTGAAGAAGAAGAATTGAGAGAAAAATAATGGGATTGTTTAAATTGTAAAAAAAAGTAAAACTATTTTTTCTATTGTGAACAAAAAGTAGGCAGATGAAAATTAGTTTCTGAATTAATGGAAGTAAAGTGTAACATAAGGTAAATGCATACAAAAATACTTTTTTCCATGAAATGAAGAGGACCCAGAGTGCATAATTACCCCAGTGTATGATGCCAGTCTATCGTAGAGTTATACCTCAGCAATAATTAAATAAATTAATGCCCACACCAACTTTTGAACTGGCTGGGATAGAGAGCTTAGGGCAAATTACTGAACTCAGAAGCACAAGCAGCAATAATCAAAGTGGGGACTTGAAGGCATGGTCTTAAGAGTCAGAAGTCCAGAGCCATTGTCAATTCTCTGTACTGCCCCAGTAAGGTGTACTGATATTTCCTGGTTTCTAGAACATCCTTATCTGTTGTACTAGTTGTGACTGGGAGGGTGGATAGTGCATTTCCAGGTAAACATAATAAGGCTCTGATCTCATAAAGAAGCAAGTGCACCTGATCAAAATGGGTAGTCCTGATGGGATTACCATGAATATACCAAACAGGGGCTTTGTACTTTAGAGACAAAGTTTTTTTTTTAATTAAGTCTGCAAAGTATCCCACTCTGGTCAAGATCAAGACGGATCGTTTTAGACACCCATATAACAAAGAGGTTTGTTTTTTTTATAAAACAATGTAAAAAAACCGGCTCAGGGACGCCAAATATGTAATCATAGCCAAAATGTAAATGTAGTGGCTCTCTGAAGGCACCAGTTCTGTAGGGTTTGGGCATTTACTGAGACAATTATTAATTGTAGCAGTAAATCACAAAGTTGATTCTTTTGATGGCTTTAGAGTCCAACCATGCGACATAACTCAAACAACGCACACACCCAGGTACTAATACACGAGGATACATTTATTAATACATAGAATATGCATGTAAACCTAACAGATCTTATCGGGAGGGTTTTCAGAATACAAGAGGTATATATTCAGTCAGTTACAAAGTGTTACACATATCAAGAGGACATACGTTCAGTATATCATTCATTAAGACCGTTTCGTAAATGCACTTGGTTATAACTTCTACATTAGATACTCAAAACAAGTACATAACTCTTAGGAATTAAATTAATATCAACTGGTTGGGATAACAATTGAATTCTCGAGCTGTAATGCATTGAAGTTGAATACTCATCCAATTTCTGGGGATTCAGATCTTCCTGCGGGCACAAAGAAACAGTTGCAGGCTTGTTGCTGTCCAATCCGCGCTCTCTGGCTCGGTGCCAGGCTGTGATGTGCGGCTTGCGACGGTGCGCTGCTGATGCTCACTGTTGGCTTTAACTAGCAAAGTTTGTGAACAGGAGAAAGGATGACTGTGGGTCCGAGCAAGTCAGGAAGAGGACCGGTTCGTTCCTGATGAAGAGCCAGTTCTGAATAGTGATTCAGCTGTCCACAGTTCCGACCTGTCCACGAGGCCTGCTGCTGGTGCTAACCTCGGGTGGATCCTCTAGTTACTCCCTGGCAACCTCCGCTCTAGACTCTTAGAACAAAGGAAAGTTCTGGCACTCGGACACACTGGCCGTTCCGTGGTTGTCCAGGCTGAGTCTCAGGATGGTCAGGAGGCGCGCTGCGAGAATGTCCTGCCCTTGGGAGCCTTCTGCTCCTGGGCCGTCCTGCCCTGGAATTCTCCTTTGAGTTCCCTTTAGAAAAGTCCACGGAATTCTCCTGAATCCTCACTGAATCTTACTGAATCTGAATCTCTCAGGCTCTCTGTGTTGCCTGTTTTTACCTGGAGGAACTTCAGCTTGTTGATTGTCTGAAAGTTCTATGAGCATCAGAGTCCCACGTGGGTTACTCGGCCCTACCAGTCCCTGATTGGTTGATCAAGGTGAGATATGAGTCACTTACTCCTGACACTTAGGAATGCAGTCCAGATGTCCATCTGGCACTCCCTAGACAGATAGGCGCCAATGGATGACCATTGATCATGATAGCCAGGCTTAGCTAAGTGCATCCCCCTTTGGGAGCTGTCCTTATGAAAGGAACCTTAAATCAGCCTGCATGAATAGTTTCTCTGTGGCTGCACCACAGAGATGAATAGTGAAATGAGGCCTAATTTGGGAAAGCTCAGAAACACTTAATTCTGCCTTATTAATAAGCCTCACCGCTACAACAACAACAATCATTTCAAATCTTTTGGATAAAGACCTTATAATTTAAGTAGTTGTTTACATTTCACAGTAACATTTTTTACATCTTGTTATTTTCTGATGGGAAAGTTGTGTTTACCAATTTAATAAACTGAATTAATTTTATCAGTATGTAAAGCATGAATGGCATAATTGGTAAAACAACTGACTTTGTTATAGTGTAATTTCCCTTATGTGTCTCCCTTAAGTTTAGTCTTCCCTAAATATTCTATGAGCTACATAAAGTGCGAACTATTACAGCTAAAGCTAGTCATAAGTTCCTCAGAATATTTAGCAGATTTGAGTAGACAAACTATTCTGGCACAGTCTGGTACATTGTAAAAAAAAGTGTTTCCTGTGTATTAGCAAGCTTTAAATAAGACAATGTGTGAATGTGCTTTAAAAAGCTTCCTCAAAAATATTATTATTAAAAAAGATTATTCTTAAACCACTCAATGGCTATTATTTGAATGTAATCAATAGTTGTTATTTTAGTATTTTTGTAATAGAAAAGATTTAATGACCATTGCAGTTTTCTTCATTATGAGATATGTATGTACAGTATGTATAATGTATAGATTTTTAAAATCAACTTTAATTTCCTCTAACGCAGCTGTCTTCACTTAAGCTTTTCTTTTCTGTAGTTAAGATGTACTTTTTGTTAAATTAATGCATTTCCTGCTACTAAATATAATTGAGTCATCTTTGTAATCAACCATTCATCACTGTTGCTATAAACATCAAAGTACAAACTAAAGTATGTATTTAAAAAGAGACTGGTATTTATTTCACATCACAAAAAAAGTTTGAGAGACTTACTTTTTTTGATAGCTATTGAATCTTATCCATCTGTGCCTCCTCTTCTTCCTTAATCAAACATTTGATGTATTTAAACCCAGACAGAATAATGTTAGATGGTATTCTTTTTATCATCATAGGGGGACAGAGTTGGTGGCTGGGGTTGGGTGTTATAATGAAGAGGAAGATAAATAAAGTTTGCTAGCAGTTATTTCATAATGAGATATGTCAGCTATTTAAGATTGTGTGTTCTACATGCAGCTTTTCTTGAATTGAATGATAATTTAACAGTTGTTAAAAGGCTTTGAAATGAGGTCTGTTACTGGCATTGCAACCAAGAGTTCAGTCAAATCCTTATAATTTTATAAGGAGAAATTTATAAATTAATAGTATCTGTCTTGTTCTTTTTTCATCTCAATATACGGTGAGAACTTTTTATTTTCTTCTGCAGTATTTAAAAAAAAATGTACTTCTTTAGACAGTCTCACCATATTTTCACTTTTAAGTGTTCATATGGTATGAAGCGGTTTCTAAAGACTAAACTTTTCAAAAGTTTTACAATTACTTTAAGAAAACATAAAAAAACTGATTTTAAACAAAAAACATTTAAAAAACCTTGATAGAATATATATTGCTCATTATCTATCCTGAACTCACCTAGCATAGTGAAGCCAGAAATCCCTTGGTTTTCTGAAACATTTTAAGAGTAATTTACAAAATGTTTACACCAGCACTAGACCATTAGGAGTAAAATGAATAACCTAACTAATATCTGGCTTGTGAGAGCTTTGATTTCAAATACAGCTCATAGATCACATGAGGTACTCAACAGAGTATTTGTTTTTAAATCTATTTATTGGTAAAGGATACATTGCATTATCTATTATCTGTTCTTTTTTGTAATACACTTCAACAGAAAAGAACTAAAACGTAGTACATCCAGATAAATAAAAATGAAAAGCCTTATTAACAGTAATGGTTTTCACTAAAACTTATAACATTAAATGTGTCTCATCACTAAAAACTAAGGAATTCATAAACCAAGTATTAAAAAAATTGAAAGTGTGTGGGAAAGCTCTAAGTAGAATTGTACTACACGAAGAGGAAGAAAGCTCAAAGAAGTTAATAACAGCAAGGAACCTTTGAAGTATGTTAGTTTATTTTTGTCTTTTCTTTTGTCTCTTGTTGACTTAGAGTAGTAGTTTGGTGGTTAGCAGTGCTGCCTCAGAGTTCTTGGGTCCTGCATTCAATTCTAAACTGGGGTACCATTGACATGTGTCACAATCAGTTCTTTCAGGGCCCTATGCAGACAACACGATCCAGGAAAGAGGCATGCTAAGGGCTGGAAGAAAAACAGGAGGGCATGTCCATGGTGCGCTAGTGTTCAGGGGAGGTGTGGTCGAGGAGAACAGTCCAAGGGAGTCCAATGCAAATCCAAGAATGAAGCGAAAGCCCAAAGCCGGGTAATCCATCCTGACAGACACATAGAAGAATTAAAAACCGGAGTGGGATCCGGTGGAAGGTCAGGGGAATAAAAGGGGGTACAGGACCAGACGCTCCCTGATTCCAGACCCAGATGGTCAGGACGCCGTAGTGAAGCCTATGCCGTCGAGCCGCTCCTGGACTCGCGGGTAGGAGGGGTTCTGGGCATCCATGTTCCAAAGCTGAGCCCCGATAGGCAGGAACATCTGGTTTAAATAACACAGGGGCTGGAACTGGAGACAGGTGCTGGAGATGGATGAAAACAAGGTAGGGCTGGAGCATCCTTAAGGGGAGGGTTTACGATCGTGACAGCATGATTATGTATGTTCTCCCCATATTTGTGTGAATTTTCACCAGTTTCCTCCTACTTTCCAAAGACATGCTGCATACTGTATGAGTGTCTGCTTTCCAGTTCAACGTCATCTAATCTAGGTTGTACTCTGCCTTGTGCCCATTGCTTTACTGAGATAGGCTCAAGCTTCCCATGACCCAGAATCAGTTAGCACTATGCTGCATTTGTAAACTGAGATGGCTCTATACATTGTATCTATCAACTGGCATGTGTAACAGTTGTGAGCAATACTGGCATAACTGTGAAGTCTGTTAAATAGACTGACCAGAATCTTTGATGTGAAGAGAAAAGCAGATGGGAAACAGTTAACAAAGGGCAAGGTTAAAGGGACATTAAAATGTCAAAACACTGAAGATGTATTTATTACTTATCAAACATCGGTTATACTGTATAAAACAACAATTATTATCAACATTACAACAAAAATACCTTCAACAGCTACTTTAATTATATCACTCTATGGAATGCTGCTGCATGTTGTATAAATCAAACTTTTTGACTTCCAGTTCAAGTCTTGAAATTACATAGTACTGTTTATTTTTTATTTTCTTTAAAAACATAAATATTAAATATTTATTAGTACATTTAAAAATGTTTAGATCATACAAAATACTGTACTGTGTAGTTTCAATGACACCAACAGTGCTTTAGTCACTTAGGTTCTTCAAAATTTGGAGATGTTTCAAGGAAGCATATGTACTATGTAGGTCTTGAATTGAATTTTTCCTCACTTTTTTCATCACTTTTGCACACAGACATGCCCCTATCAAACTAGATCTGTGACATCGTCAGGAACCCTGACATTGGAAAGAGGTTAAGAACAACAGGAAATGTTTGCATGATGCAGTAACAGTAGCATAACAGTAGCAAGTAACGCTCATCACGCTCATCACGGGGGCTAGTCACGCTCAGACAAGGAACAAATTAATGTCCGGCCAATGGTTCTGACTGCAACTGCCACACAGGTCAAATAAATGGGCTGTTACAATGGGTATACTGTATATCTGACACCCCTGGTGCAAGAGGTATATTTAACTTAACTGTGTTTACAATATGAAGGGATTGCAAATTATTTTAACACAGATCCAACAAATTAATGAATAGATTGACAGCATAAACACTGAGGTGCAATGAGAACATCAAAAGTAGTCATATTCAATTCTTAAAGGTTCGAAAAATAGTTTTGTAATCTAAATAGTGATGAAACTCACTAAATAATTGAAAGAGGAAAAATTACAAAATGCTTAATGTTAAATGACCCTGTTATAGCAAAATATTTTTTAGAATTGTAAATATTTATTCAATCCAGAAAGGTTCCATTGACATTTACTTTTTATGCTTTGTTCTACAGGAGGAGGATTTGTGTTTTAAGATTAATCACTCTCCTTTACGATTTTTTTGTTTCCCATTAAGCTGCAGGCCATTAATTGTATGGTAGTTCTATGACAAAATGTGTCCTGCTCCTAGTGTAGGTTTGTAACAACACTATGCACACAGTACTGTATGTTGCATTTACTGTTGCATACACAAAATAATATTACTTTATACTGTAATTTTGGAAAGCCTGTAAATTTATGTTAATTTCTATATCAGTGGTTGTTTAGGTAAAAAAAAAAATACACAGAATTTCTCTTTTTTAATTTAGCATATTTTAAAAAAAGTTAAGTTTCTTCAGGATTTAAGATACATTCAAGTCATTGTTTGCCTGTGCATTTACCTTAAATATAAAATACATGACTGTACTATTCCTTTAGACTCTCAATATTATTTAAGTGTTGTTTAGTTGAGTTCAAGATGTTGAACAAGAACACAACGGTTACTGAAAGGTCTTGTTTCCTAAGAAGAAATAATTTAAAAAATGAAATAAATCTAAAGATAATCTAAATGAAATAAAAGATGAAGAAGTTTTGCACTGCTTTACTATGATAGACAGCATAACTGATGAAAGAAATAATAGCATCTGGAAAGAGGTATACAGTATCAGAAATGGTGATCTCAATAAAATGTTAAAAATAACAATAGCAATGTGAGGACAACTATATTGAAAACAAGCATAAATCATATCTATTTATAAATATATTAGTCAGTTTTAGTGATAATGAAATCATTTTTTCTTTTGTAATGTATTTATAAGTTGAAAAGTCTTTTCAGGTTGGTCAGTTTTTTGTACTCGTTAAAGCTGCTGCTGCTTACACACTAGCACAGTGGTGGTCATATCATACTTGAATAACAAGCCATTGGTGGATCTCAGAAGACATGTAGCGCATATCAGAATATACTAACACTTATAATAATATAATATGGCTTAGACATATGGTAATTCTTGTATTCACTGATTGCAAATGATTTTGGTGAATCATTGTACAGTATAGCCATTAAATCACTTATATATTTATATTTAGTGTCTTGACCATACATTTTCTTTGCCATTTCCAGTTCAGAAAGTTCCACTCACACATGCTGGTGATGCTGCAATGATTGGGAACAACCTTCTCTGTAGTAAAGGAATGTTATAAATCGTATAAAAGCTAACAACCTGCTTGTCTTTTAGCTTCCTAATTGCTTATAACCCTGGCAAGTGGAAACATACCAGGGGGCATCTGTAGGTCAGTGGAAAAATACAGCTCATGTCTTAAATGTAGTAAAAGGAGAAGTTGAATGTCTTGTTCTGCGACTGTAAGCAATAACGATCATCCTAATAAGGAGTTTTTCTCTACCAAAGCATGACTGAAAACTAATGGTTCATTTTAGGGATTAGGTAATCTATGTTAAAAGTAGGGAGTTTGTCTGTCATTGTGTAAAAAAAGTGTATAAAAAGTGCTGAGCAACATCTTTCTGAGAGACCAGCTTTTGCAAGTAGCTCTCCCATGTGCGTGTGAAAAAAACAGCTCTTCTTTCACCAACACCTGACATTTTAATGTTTCTGCAATTGGCACTGCAAGCAGGGTCCTCCCAGCAGAAGAGAACTCCCGTCAGTCGGTGGAGAGAAAAAGTTAGGCACCATTACTAAATGAAGTAAGGACTCTTCTTTTCTAAAAAGTACCTTCTCCTCTCCACACCACTGAGTGGGATTTTCTCAACGCTGTAGTGAGGACTGCAAGTGATTAGGTGTTGGTGACAAGGGTCTGTTTGAGGTATCTGTGTGACTGTGCAGTAAAGCCAGGACTCCACCGGTTTGTACCCCAGGTTTTGCAGGACACAGTAAAGCCGGGACTCCACCGGTTTGTGCCCCAGGTTTTGCAGGACACAGTAAAGCTGGGACTCCACCAGTTTGTGTTCCAGGTGTTGCGGAGCACAGCCACATTTTTGTGGTTCGTACTGTTGTGGCTTCCCTTGAAGAAACCTCTGGTGCTGCCTGGGCGGTGCAGGACTGTGCAGTAAAGCCAGGACTCCACTGGTTTGTGCAGTGTTTTGTGGATTGGGGGCGAGAAGTCGCTCTGTCATGCCAAACTTATTTTAAGGGTTTAAGATGAGTTGGTGTAGAGACAAGTTAACGGAGGTCTCTGACTGGGTGTCAGAGAAAAAGAAGTTAAAAGATGTAGAAGAAAAGCTGAACAAGAAATATGGCTTGTTTGATGGAACGTGGACAGCACCTGGAAGAAACAATCAAATAGAATCGGGTGCAAAGGCAGAAATTTAGCAAATTATTTACTGAAACGAAACAATATAATGGGATGCCCTGCAGCATTTATAAGGAATTACTGTAAGAGACAGCATTTATGTGAACTACCTCAATAGAGCTCTGAGGTATGGTGATTGTTTTACCTGATGAGGGAATCCATAAGACCGAGTTACTCCAGGTATTAGATTTTCTGGAAAAAGGTATATAACCAACAATATAGTAAAGCCAGGGTGAATTCCTTCTCCGAATGAGCTTGCCTTGCCTTAAGGAGGGTAGTGCAGTCTAAAGACAAAATTGCCTGAACCCCTGCAGCAGAAACCGTTTTTAATGATTTGAAACAAGCTTTCTTGCAGGCACTGACCCTGGACTGGATTCCCTCAGACGGATCATCTGTATGTAATCTGTATGGAAGTGAATGAAATGGGTTGTGAGCTGCTGTGCTGGCGCAGGAGCATGGAGGTAGGCATCACCTGGCAAGTTATTATTCAGGACCCCTCGATGCAGTGGCCAAGGGGCTGTGTTTATGTGTTGTGCAGGCTACCTGCCTGGCTGTATAAACTGTGAATAAGCTGGTGTGATAACCAGCAGACCGAATGAAAAGATTTAATTGAAACTTGTAAATATGCTAAACGGAAAACTGTAACAATTTATATAGATTCTACAGATGCAGCCATTCAAAATGCGCTGGCGATACCGCATTACTTTGCGGTGCGCTTTACGCAGTCTACTGCGAGTTACCGGTAAATACCGCTAGTTACCATAAATTCTCCTATAATACCACAAGCAAAATAATAGTATCCAGAATCTCTGCAAGGTGGAGCTAATAAAGCTCAACCTCTCATGTTTGAGCTGTCGCCATCAAAGTCTTTAACGAAGATATTACTAATAGTATAAATAATGAATGACCTTGGACAAGCTGTAAACTCAAAGTATTGCCCTGGTCCACATTCTTTTTTTCATTGACTGTCTTTGTAAAAGTAACACCACAGCATTTCGCAATCATGCATTTGTTTCCAATCATGCAAAGTACAGTAATTTTTGAGAATCGATTCACCATGCCTTTCACATGCTCATAAAAGAGATTGATTTAGGAACATAAACATATTACCGTATGCAAACTGTACTCTATACAGTACATAAAAAGTACCTGGTACCTGGGCATAAAAAGAATAGGAACATACTGTAACGCGTGTGAAGGCCATAAACGATATTAATTTTGGAACTTAAACATACAGTATATGGCTGGTCTCGGTACTTTAAAGAAAACATACACACCAGTATTCCATTTCTCCCTAAACATTTTAAGCATCGAAGTCTTTAACTAACGTGATACCGGAGTCAACAAGCATACTTTTAGAATTTGATTAAAAGGGAATATAATATGGAATCGCATATCTAAATAAATTAATAATGATATAATTATATATCATGTTGCAAAAAAACTGCAACGGACATAAAAAACCCAAATCACCCGGGGCAGAGACTCTGGGGGGATCATTGTGTGGTAGAGAACGGAGCTCAGTCAATCCAAACAAGTTCAGCGCTGATTCAGTTTTAAAAAAACTGCAACGGACATAACTGCAACTGCAACGGCTCTGTTAAAAGCGAGGGAGTTTTTATGTCCGTTGCAGAAAAAGAAAATGCCTGACAAAGAAGGGCTTGGACAGATTCCAAGTGCATTTTTGCAATTTACGTTGCATTGTCCATTGTGCTGCTGTAATACAGCTTAAAATAAGTCTAAACTGTATCAGCTTTATTTATGAGTTGCAATTTAGAAAAAGTCAAAAACCACACTCAAAATGCAATTTAGAGCTTTCTGGCAAGAGGAGACACCCAAATTAATAATGTAACATGCCACTGTTTGTGCATGAACAAAGGTATACTGCTATTTCCTTAGATACGCGCTTAAAAAAAAAAAAATGTTGAATCCCCGGCGGAACACATTCCATAAGAATCAGCGCTTTTATATATCGCCTTTAAAGGTGGCTTCTCAAAACGCTTTACAGGATAAATACAACAATAACAACAACAACAACAATATTGTATTTCATTGCACTTTGAAAACCAAGTCATAACTTAACTATATGTGCAAACGTTTTATGATATGTCGCTGTTGTGAATGCCTGTGGAGTGTATCTTATTTGCCTGTCTGTCCTGGCTCTCTCGCTCGCCCTCCACCCTCTCTCCCTCAATTCAGTTCAATTCAAGGTGTTTTATTAGCATGACAGATGGGTACAATCAGTGTTAGGTATTTACTTTGCTTTGAGATTCCACTCTTTAAGGTGATATATAAAATCAAGGCTTTAACTTGCTTTAACTCGGCAAGTCTGAGTTCTCGTGTCTGTCCTATCCGAACCCAAAAGTATTAATATTTGTATCTTTATTGCAGGTGGTGTACAACTTTTTAGCATAGATTACACTTTTATAAAATGTATTTAAAAAATAAAAACGATTACAATCTAATCTTTCCACGTTTGATCCCAAGATCCTAAGAAAAAATAAATCTAAACGGGGAGAAAGTTATGCTGAACGTTTATTAAGATACTTAGAAAACAAAGATATCAATTTATGTTGCATTTGTCTGATTGTGAATAAAAAAACACATATATTTAAACATGCGTTTACGATTTAAATCAAAACGTGATTCAAATCAATATAAATGTTTATATTGTAATGCATAGTTGAATATTCATTGTTATTAAAATGTCTTATATTCGATCATGTTGTGATATTTAGAAATATAAATTTGTTTGGTGCAAGTGAGGTTTTATTTAATCTCTGACCAAGGGAAACGTTTCATTTTTTCAAAGAAATGTTTGTTAAAAAAGTAAGTCATAGTTCCAGTGGGATTCAATCACAGACCATGTGTTGTGGAAGTCAGGAACCTAACCCACAGCGCCACCGGCAAAGTCACATGCAGAGTGCTGAAAAAGCACTACAGAAACATTATCAACAGACAATGTACAGCGTGTACTATTCTTGTGTTGTGGTACATGAATATAATTATATTGTTTTTAATTTCGTTAGATACGCGATTCCATATTATATTCCCTTTTAATCAAATTCTAAAAGTATACGTGTTGACTCCGGTATCTCGTTAGTTAAAGACTTTGATGCTTAAAATGTTTAGGGAGAAATGGAATACTGGTGTGTATTTTTTCTTTAAAGTACCAAGACCGGCCATATACTATATGTTTATGTTCCAAAATTAATATCGTTTATGGCCTTCACACTATTCTTTTTATGCTCAGCTACTAAGATTTCCCTTTCAGTGGTAAAATTCCATATAAATATTCAATACTACAATGGGCACAGTAAAGACGTTTACTGTAAATCTTTCTACAACAGACCAACGGACCAAGAGTGCCCCTGTCGGTCAACTAATCACGTACTGCGCATCATCGTGCATCACAATGCGCAGTGCCGTAACCAATTACCTCCGGTATGTGTCTGTACCGCGCACTTTGAATGGCTGCATCTGTATATATACATGTGGTATATGCCACAATTTTGTATGGCTGTGGAGGAATAGGAATTTCCTCACCATGGCAGGGACTCCAGTTAAGCATGTTGGGTTTGTCTGTGAACTGTTAGAAGCTTTGTATCTGCCAACTGAAGTAGCTGTAGTAAAGTGTAAGTGACATAAAGAAATATTTCCGGTAACTCGGGGGAACAACTTTGCAGATGCAGTTGCCAGGCTAGCAGCCCTAGGAGAGCAGGAGTCTGAGACCCCTATGAGACCTCTGTTGGTGAAAAGAGGACAGCTACAGGACATTCAAGCTGAGGCCTCTAAAACAAAGAAATGGACATGGTTAGAAACGAAAGTGGAGCTGCTGCATGATGATGGGGTGCGGTGCTGCCAGAACACCGGATGCCCTGCATGCCCTCACAGTCTAATGCCCTTTGAAGCCTGACAAATACATTCTGTTAGACATCCAGGTGTGAGTCAAATGGTGAGTCGGTTTTCCCAAAACTGGGTGGGGGTGAGGACCAGGTTTGAGCAGTAGCCACTCGTTGGTATCTCGGTGTGATGCTTGTCAAAGGTACAGGTGCTACGGCTCCAAAGGCCTGCTGTGGGACCTTGCATGGACTGGCAAATTTCTGATATGTAAAGGGAAACCTGGGCTCTTATAATGATGGTGGATCTGTTTTCCCAGTGGGTTGAGGCCACTTCCTCTGTGATCGCCAAACACTTGATGACAGAGATAAGCCCTTGGTGGGGACTGCTCTGCTGCTTCTATTATGAAAAAGGGACACACTTCACAGGGAAGGTGTGTCAGGCTGTGGCTGCATTGTTCGGGGTGAGATGGGACCCATCTCCCTCAGTATACAGGAACAGTGGAACGAAGGAACAGAACTCTGAAAGATCAACGAAACATCAGACTGAAGGATCGCCGCGGGTAGCTGCTCTGCCTGCGGTCCTGTGTAGCTTGCAGGCTGGATCAAACAGAACTGTGTAACTGAGCCTGTTTGATATCATTGTCCAACCAACTAAACTTCCTGGAAGGCCAAATTTGGCTAATGGATCATTGAATTTGCTATCTAATTCTCTATTGCAGTATTGTAGGTTCTTAATTGAAGTGATGCACGGGGCTGGTGAACAGGTGCTGGACCTCTATTAGAGGTGTCACGCTCATTACACCTAGAGGGCGCTCTACGTTCCTTCTGTTCCTAGTTCCCTGTGATTATTCATGTCTTTCTGGTGTGTCTTGTTGTTTAGCTTATTTATTTCCTGCTTTTGCTCTGCTACTCGCTCAGCATTGTTGTTCAGTTGCACTGAGACCCGCCTAGCACCAGGTCACTCCTGTCCTTGGCCTGAGGGCATAGGTTTCTATATGGCTTCTCCTGAACAGCTGAGCCCGGTGTAGAGGTTTGATGGGTTTACTGAGACAGTTATTAATTGTAGCAGTAATCACGAGGTTGTTCGTTGTGGCTTTTAGAAAATCAATCGTCAGAACAACTAACAACGCACACACACGGGTTCAATACACGAGATACATTTATTAATATGAAATTTGCACCAAACATATACTAGTCTGCCTGGATACGAGTGGCAGACCTTAGTGTGAGGGTTATCAATATACAAGGTATATAATCTCGAAGTGATGCAAACACAAAGAGATACACAACAGAGAATATATGTCAATATATATCGTTTGGTTACCAAATCGCTAATCAGTGTTATTACCCACTGTTAATCTAAACTCGGAAGTAAATACATTACTCATGAATTAAATTGATACAACTTGTGTTGAGGTACAATTGAATTCTCGAGCCGCAATGTAGAACATAGGGTTTACTTATCCACGGTGTATGGATTTGGAATTTCCTGGCACGAACACCAAAACAGCTGACAGGCTCTGTTGCAGCCTCTGTTCCAGCAGTTGTCCAATGGGCGTTGTCCTTGCGTCCTCTGGCTACCGGCCAACCAGTCGAGGTGCAGCTCGGAGTAGGACGGGTGGAGGAATCTGACTGGCGCGCAGGGCAGTCGTTGCTCCGAGGGGATCTACCAGCAGTCCGGCTGGCTAGTAGAAAGTCTCTATGCACAGAGTGTGACCGCGAGTCCTCACAAGTCATTCTTTTGCCTGGGAAGAAGCTGGTTCATTCCCGGTCCAGCGCTGCTTCTGAATAAGCTATTCAGGTTTTCGACGAGGGTCCAACTGTAGGCTGCCGTTGATCAAGCGGAGCATTCACGTTGGTAGAATTCTGAGTACGTACGGGATCCTCGGCCTCGCGTTTAGAACAAAGTCCAAGTCCCTTTGCAGACAACAGCAATTGTCACGTGATTGTCTCTGAGGATGCGCGAAAATGGCCAAGGAGAGCCCCGATCTGAGCTTGCGCTCCCTTTTTGACCAAGACACAGATGTGTGCTGATTGGTTGAGAGTTTGGCGGGCATTGAAGACCCACGTGGTATTACCACACCCTGCCAGTCCCTGATTGGTTGATCAAGGTGAGATATGAGTCACTTACTCCTGACACTTAGGAATGCAGTCCAGATGTCCATTTTGCACTCCCTAGACAGATAGGCGCCAATGGATGACCATTGATCATGATAGCCAGGCTTAGCTAAGTGCATACCCGTCTGGGAGCTGTCCCTTATCAAAAGAAAACATCTTAAATCAGCCTGCATGAATACTTTCTCTGTGGCTGCACCACAGAGATGGAGGGTGAGATGGGGCCTCATTTAGGAAAGCATACCAGCGCTTAATTCTGTCTTATTAACAAGCATTGCCGCTACACCGGGCTAACCCCCATCTCGCCGCTACACATAGGGTCTTTATCGCTCTCCTGCCATTCCACGGTTGGTCCTGTCAGACTTACGTGACAGAATGCTGAGCCTACTTTAGACCCCACGAGCGTTTTTTTTCTTTTTTGTTTCCTGGCTTTTGTTTTTTTTTCCTTTATGCCTGGTTCTAGGCTTCCGTGCTCCCTGCTCTTCTCTATCTGTTATGGGTTATTTCTTTTACATGTTGTTCATTTTCCCTGTTCCATCAGGGTTTATACTCGTTCCGTATTTTGCCTTTGTCCAGGGTTCCCACACCCTCTCCTACTCTAGCTGTCAAGGGCTCCCACACCTCTGCTGCTGTCACTGTCCCGGGCTACCACGCCCCCTGCTGCTTCCATGTTCCGGGCTCCCAACACCCCTGGTCTCCCTGGCTCCAGGCTCCCATGCCTTCTGGTCTCCCTGGCTCCGGGCTCCCATGCCCTTATGTGTTTATTGTTCCTCTGTTCCATCAGGGTTTAATTTTGTTTGTAATTTTTGTTTGTTTGTTCCGTCTGTTTTTTTGTTTTTCTCCTCTGGAGCTCAGTTTCGGCCCCCCCTTCCTCTACTCAATTAAGGTTTATACCCCGGAGGAGGGGGTAGCTCTCAGCCGTGAACTCCCGGAGGTTTCCTTTCAGTTAAATGAGGTTTTTCCTCCCCCCAGTGCTGTGCAGCTCTTTTTTGGGCGTCAGGAGCCGCCCATGAACAGGGGGTACTGACACGCTCATTACACCTAGAGGGCGCTCTACGTTCCTTCTGTTCCTAGTTTCCTGTGATTATTCATGTCTTTCTGGTGTGTCTTGTTGTGTAGCCTATTTATTTCCTGCTTCTGCTCTGTTACTCGCTCAGCATTGTTGGTCAGTTGCCCTGAGACCTGTGTAAATGTAGCGTTGCCATAGCCGGCCCAGGGACGCCAAAATGTAATTGTAGTGTGCTCTCTGAAGGCACCAGTTCTGTAGGGTTTGGGCATTTACTGGGACAATTATTAATTGTAGCAGTAAATCACAAAATTGATTCTTTTGATGGCTTTAGAATCCAACCATGCGACATAACTTAAACAACGCACACACACAGGTACTTATACACGAGGATACATTTATTAATACATAGAATATGCATGTAAAACTAACAGATCTTATCGAGAGGGTTATCAGAATACAAAAGGTATATATTCAGTCAGTTACGAAGAGTTACACATCAAGAGGACATACGTTCAGTATATCATTCATTAAGACCGTTTCGTAAATGAACTTGGTTATAACTTCTACATTAGATACTCGAAACAAGTACATAACTCTTAGGAATTAAATTGATATCAACTGGTTGGGATAACAATTGAATTCTCGAGCTGTAATGCATTGAAGGTGAATACTCATCCAATCTCTGGGGATTCAGATCTCCTGCGGACTCAAAGAAACAGTTGCAGGCTGTTGCTGTCCGATGTCCATCTGGCACTCCCTAGATAGATAGGCGCCAATGGATGACCATTGATCATGATAGCCAGGCTTAGCTAAGTGCATCCCCCTTTGGGAGCTGTCCTAGGAAACCTTATCAAAGGAAACCTTAAATCAGCCTGCATGAATAGTTTCTCTGTGGCTGCACCACAGAGATGAACAGAGAGATGAGGCCTAATTTCGGAAAGCTCAGAAACACTTAATTCTGCCTTATTAATAAGCCTCGTCGCTACACCAGCCTAGCACCAGGTCACTCCTGTCCTTGGCCTGAGGGCATAGGTTTCTATACGGCTTCTCCTGAACAGCTGAGCCCGGGCTAACCCCCGTCTCGTCGCTATGCATAGGGTGTTTATCGCTCTCCTGCCATTCCACGGTTCGTCCTGCCGGACTTACGTGACAAGAGGGAAGACACAACCTGATGCGTGGCGAGTGGGTGTGGGTGAGGAAGATACCCTGGCAGATGTTGCAAACCTGTTGAGGAGGGACTATTTTATGTATTTGCTGTCTTAAAGCTGTATGCACAAAGGTAACTAACTCTGTTATGATATAATATAATATAATCATGGGGAGGACAAGAATCTCATTGTTTAGAACATAAAGATGTGAAAACAACTATGTTCTAAAGGAAGGACTAAAGGAATGTTATAAATTTTATAAAAGCTAACAACCTGCTTGTCTTTTAGCTTCCTAATTGCTTATAACCCTGGCAAGTAGAAACATACCAGGGTGTATCTATAGGTCAATGGAAAAATATAGCTTTCTGCATGCGAAATGTGCATGCAAAATAAACAGCTTTTCTTTCACCAACATCTTGACTCTGACATTTTAATATTTCTCCAGTAGTCTGTAAGCACAAATGAAAAAAAATACCCATAGTTTTAAAGAGGGCAAAAATGCACCTGAAGCACCAATGAAAATTTTGAATAGGAGTATGCTGTGCTGTTAGTGAACTAACAAATCCTTCTGTATACTGTGCAACACAGAGACAGTATGAAGGCTGTTCATTGTGGTAATTTAATGCACAATGTTTCCACAAATCATGGCATTTTTACAGTTTCATTTTCAAT
Organism: Lepisosteus oculatus; assembly: GCF_040954835.1. Lineage (NCBI taxonomy): Eukaryota > Metazoa > Chordata > Actinopteri > Semionotiformes > Lepisosteidae > Lepisosteus > Lepisosteus oculatus. The sequence goes on along the minus strand of NC_090696.1, from coordinate 37,566,109 downwards.
AGGTTCTGCCACAGCTGATGACTCAGCTTGTAATGCTAAAACAGCTATCAATGCAACTAAAATGGTCACCTTGGCTAGCTTAAAGATAGCATGGTTATTGACAAAGATTACATAGCCAGTTTGCTCAATTAATCAAGACATATGGTAATTCTTGTATTGACTGATTGCATCTGCATTTTTTAGACTATGATTATTATTAATGCTTATAAATGTAAACATAATGTTATCTTGCAGCATTTTTTCAATCTCACTTTTTAAATGTCAGGTTTTGGGAAAATTTGCCTTATCTGTGCTAAGGCATCATTTCACAGATATATAATTTTGTTTCGGAAATAATTAAATTTAAAATATGATCATCTGATTCTGCAAAAAGTATGGTAGGTAAGGAGAGGAAAGGCTTTTTTAAAAAATATTAATTAAAGTAGGACATCTTTCAATATATTGTTAACTTGATCTATTTATTCTGAAGCAACCCTAACTCAACTGTTCAGTATTGACATTGGTTTAATAGAATAATTTTTTGGAGTATCAGTCATGTTTTGGTATATCACTCACTTCATTACATTGTATGTTTACCCAACTCAGGAATGAAGCTTGTGTATACCAAAATAATTTCATTTTTTGAACTGTGGCTTTGGCACTCAACTTGATGATCTTACAGAAAATAGATGAATGCGCGGTGATGCCAAATAGATCATATTTTTGTTTACAAAGGAAATTTGCTGTTGTACTGCTAATGATAAACCTTATTCTTCAAAAGCTATAAAACATATTTCTGTGAAATAATTCAGTAAATTTTCAGACTTTCAGACTTTCTTAAGAAAACTCATTTTATAATAACTTGCAAGTAAGCATTTTATTGATAGAGCTATTCATGCCTGTATATGGAAATCAATATTTTAATCTCTTTTTTATTCCATCATCATTTTTGCCCAATTCATATTCCGTTTTTAATTAAAATTTGGTATCCCCCAGTATTTTTGATTTGATGTAGAATTAACAATTATTAACCAACTTAACTTTATGACTCTCATACTAGAAAGGACGACATGATGAAAATATATATTATCCTCTAACACAAGCACTGTCAGAGCCATCCAACCCTTTAAACAATGTGAGTACAATAGTGCACACGGGAGTCCTAACAGCAGAAGTTATGAGCCCTGATTGATAGTATCTCAGTACTCTGGAAGTCACAGGGATCACTGCTGTATAGCAAATCAATGATACTCTGGCCAATTCATCCTTATCAACACTTGCTGATGTTTGGCAAGATGTTCTGAGAATAATAATATACAGTTATTCCACGGTCCCAAGAGACAAGATCAGGACATTTACAGTACATACATTCTAGAAGAAGACCAATTGTGTTCACTACATATAACTTTTTTTAAGTATAGATAGGCTTTAATATCTATAGTGTAATTTTAGACATGCTCACATTAATTAATTTGTACTCAAATTAGTAGAAACTGTGTATTGGGCAATGGATTTAATATCTTTGCCAAAAGAAATGCAAAAATATAATTACATTTTCATATTTGTTTGAATAATTCAAAAGAATAAAGGCATGACTGTTATGCTAAAGTGTGGCTGAAATGTTAATCGATGGCAGTTATTCTTTTATCTTTTTTGCTGTTTCTGTATTTTTTTCATGTACTGTTTAGCACTTCACAAGTATAAGACTTTGACCTTTAACTTAATGCTAAAAGTGCAATTTTTTATTACTTAAAACTCTTACAATGTGAAATGTAATAGAAATGTATAGGAAAAAAATGAAAATTCAATTTAGGAATTAAAAGGGACAATTATAAAAGGACTTGAGATAGTTTAGCTAGCAGAGAACATGTCCTTAGAAACATTTTGTTATCTGATCAATAGAAACATGGACCATTATTTATGCATATGAAAGGAATACAAATACTTTGAACTACATGAAAAGCAAAATACCTTTACTGTATCTACGGTAGTGTTAAATGTTAAAATCAATATTTCCTTAGAAAATGATTTAAGATCACAAAGAAAAATGCACCAAGCATTATAGAGTACTGTAACTTTGTATTCTGAAGTGTAATTCATGGATACAATCAGTGAATTTTATCAAAAGTAGTCTTAATATGGATATTACGTTTTGGAGATATTTCCTGAAATATTAAAAAGTAGGTCGATGAAATGTAGAAATCCATGCTGCATTCCAAGCACTCAAAACTTCTAATACTAGCTAAAAAAATAATCTACAGATTCTCACATTATACAATATATTACTGTGATATATTTAGAGCAAGTAGAACAGTATAAATTCCTGGCAACAAGCCATTTAATTAATAATTAAAATAAAGGTAGTTAGGAAAGCTAGATATGAGCTTATGAGAACTTTTAAAAGGTAGTGTTTCGTAGATGTCTTAAATTTATAGTTGAATTTCTAACACTTAAGAATTTTCTCAATATGCATTATTGAGACAGTGGAGAAGTTTCAAAGTGTTTTTTCTAATTTTATTAAAGCCAAGTAATTTATATTGAAATTTCATGATAGCAACAGGTCTTCTTCACCTCTGCTACTTTAACTCACAATCCTCTGACGTCACCCTCTGTAGAAAACTACCAATATAAGTTTATTGTCTCACTCCTAAACATTCTTAAATGACTTTTCTTATGAGGTAATATTATGTGAATTTACAAATAGTGCTTTTGCATGTTGAATTCTACTGTATCAGCTCATACATTCCAAAGTTCTCTTTGATGAAACGCAGAGGGTATAATTGGAATGGAAAATTGAAAAAATGGAGGAAATGTGGTTTCCATGAATACAGAACAGAATCACACAACCAGAAATGCACATTGAAGAGGCACTTTTATTCTGACTGAAACTGTTTAAAACACAGTTTGACTGGTGTAATTGTCACAGTAGTAATCGTATGCAGGTACCTTAGCAGACTATGTCACCTAGCTCTTTTAAACATTTAGGACTCCTTGCACAAACTGTCAGAATTCCTTAGAACAAGTAGTGCACCCACAGACTGGCATGAATCAGGTACAGTACATTAAACGATTGCGATTGGAACCATGTAATTATCTACATCTGCTGTGACTGTTTATTTATAAAAAATGTACTGCACATGCCCAAAATTTGCCTTTTTGTCTCAATGGTGGAGTGGCAGACATCTTCTTAGAAGTGAGTCATATTGCTACTGATTAATTCCACAACCATTGGAATGAAATATTCCCGGCACAAAAACTTTGTTAGAACTATCATCATTTTAATGCATGCTTCTGAGGCTGTCATAGCACAAGCTCATTTCATTTTTAAAGGTCACTCACCATCTGAAAATGGGTGTGGTGACTTTCAGTGTTTTATATCAATCTCACTAGAAAATTAGATTGACCCAATTCTTCTCTGAGAACATTTCTGAGCCACAATTCATGTTCTCTTGGGGTGTTTTTGAAAATATGCAAATGTAACTTCACTTTAAATACAAAATAACACATGAGGAAACTGCTCCAATGATAAGAGAATGATAAATTTTTACTGAATGTATATTGTTACCTTATCAATTATTACATAAGTTATTTCATAAAGGTTTGTGCCTGCTTTTAAGTGAATTACAGTTTGTCAATGTTATAAATTGTAGTTGTGGAGAGAGTGCTTTTAACATGTTTCAACATGTCTCAAAATATTACATTTGCACATTTTGTGTCTTGTGTGTTTCTACTCCTTGTAATAGAAGCTATAGCCTATTTATTTTTTAGATACCAAATCGTTCATGGAAATTAAAAAAGCTACATAATTGGTGTTTTCTGATCAAGGAAGTATTTTATTATTTTTATCTATTATAATTTGCTTGTATGCAACTACAACTGATATTTGATTATTACTTCACCTCTATTACTATTAACACGCCTTTATTACATACTGTAGCAACAAAGTATACTGCCATTATAAATAACCATCATTCAATGGTTATTTCAACACTTCATATTGAAATAACATAAAAATAATTATTTGAATTTTAAATGAAACAGTGTCTGGTTAGTAGTAATATTATTCACTTCCAAAAATGTGTGCATCACTCCACCAACGAGACAAAAAGACACACTTAGATCTGTATACAAGGGCAATATGTTTTAAATCAAACTGGCCATATAATTTTAAAACTCACAGCTTTATTTTATTTCTTTTCAGTGTCTTAAACCACACTTTTAAAAATCTCTTTATTAAATATGTTTGTAAAGAAAAGAGAAATTTTAATTAATATGGTGCTTAGAGTTTCATGGTAAAGATTGTGCTGTCTGCCAAATATTTAATCACAGTGGATCAGTGGAGTTTATTTGCAGATCAACACAGGATAAGTTTAATTGCAACTATGTGAAAAACTAAGATCTCTGAACTTAGATTCTCAGATCCATTTTAATTAAACATCTGGCCTAACGGCTGTCTCTGCTTATCAGTGGTCAAACTGGGGCAATTACAAAAGATATGGAACTCAAGATGCAAAGAGTTTAACCTAATGGTGGTCTTGGGCTCCAAATCTGGATGAAGAAACAGATGTTCCTGCTGTTGTTGCAAATTCCACAGTTTAAACACTTCACTTAGGATTTCACTAAGTATCTTGTTCCTTTTGCCAAGAAGAGATTTTCTCCTAATGCTGCCCATCCTTTAATTCCTAGGAGGCTCATTATGCAGTAGATATGTTAAAGGAAATTATAGCAGACAGAGAAATGTTTAACTAATCTACATTTGTACACAGTTCTAGTGCTGTTATGACATGCTGCTACCTCGCAGGATATGAGAAATGGCTATGTAAATTCTACAACTTCAATTCTGAACCATCTGTGAATGTCTAACTTTTTCTCTTTATACTGCAACTTTGGACAGTCTAAACATGCATCTATCAGACCGTTATAAAGTTAAATGCAAATTAAAGATAAACAAATGTTCATATGAGTGTGCATTTCTAAAGGGCTAACAAAATTCAGAGCTGCTCGGCTAACAATATACAGACACAACAGTCCATCTTTCTTATCAGAGCCAATCAAAGAAAATTGACTCCTTTCCCTATGAATCGTTATCTCTTTCACTTCTGCATTTACCAGCTAATGCTGCAGAGAAGATAATATTGGCATAGCCTAAAGGCCTCAGATTTGCAAACACAAAGTACATTTACATGCTGAGGTTGTACTGATACTTTATTATTAGGCAGAATAAATATTCAATGTCCTTAAGGTTTTCAAATACAAAAAGTACATTTTGTTAACACTAGATTTCCAGAACCTTATTTAAAGAATATTGTATCCCTTCAATAGTGCTATTTAAAAAAATGGCCATGGAGAATCATTGGTAACAATTTTGTAATAAAGAGGACAGATTCATAATGGATTCAGAAACAATACCACAGGACTAACACATGAATATCTTCAAAACATTATCTTATTTATAACAGATTTCTCTTTCAATACATCTCTGTGAATTAATGTTGACTTATTGATTAACATTAATTTGAAATTAATTTGTGAAAACATGATGTTTATCACATTTATATCACCTATTCAGACAAAAATAACCTTTCACAAACCATCGATTCTGTAATACAGTCAAATTCTAATTATGTAATGAACCAGGGAAGCTGTTACAAGGGTGACCATGGGGAGGAGAGGGGGGCTTTGTATGGTGGCCGAGAAGACCAAAACTTAAAAAAAAAAACTTAAAAAAAAATCAAAACTTGCCTGCATGTTTGATTTAACACTTTTCCTGTTGGATGTAGACCGCTCACATCTTTCCTATTGGTTTTGGTCTCTGAAATGAATGAACTGGCAAAGTGTAGAGGTTTTCCCTTAATCTAGCAGAAAAAAGAAAGGTTGTGAAATACTTCTTCCATACTATTTATTATACAATATTTCATTTTTTGTTTGTGTCATTTTGTTTTTCCACTCTTTTTTGTTTTTGTGTTTTGCTTCTGGGCCACCATAGCTTTTCCAAAAATAATTTTTGCAAAAGGAATTCAGAAGATAAATGTTTATATGTAAGAGTAGAAATGTTTAGATCATCAATCATCAATTGTCAATTTAAGGAAATGACAAATGAAATGCACTGTAATTAATTTTTGAGACAAAGGGGTCTGTCATCCATCTCAGAAAGCACTAACCCATACGTTTCGCCAGTGTTATTAGCTGTTTTATTATGGGTACACATGCAGATAATCTTTTCATCTATTCACATACGTTCCCCACCAGTTTAATAAATCTGTAAATAAGGTTGCTGGAGGTACAAGATGCTGCCTGGGTGATCCGGAATTGTCCTGAGGGGCCTTGAATGAGTGTGGTGGTGGCTGTGTACTTGCAGGTGATACAGCGAGCTCTCTTGTACCTCCAGCAACCTTATTTACTGTATCTCTTGCAGTAAATGCCCAGCCATCTACAATGGAGAAACAGGAAGGAGACTCGGAGACCGCTTCAGAGAACACGTCAGGGCTATGAAGATTAAAGATCTCTCCAAGCCCATTGTTTCTCATTTCACCTCTGATGGCCACGACCACACTAATCTCTCCGTCTGTGTTCTCAAAGACGGTTTTCCGAACTCATACATCAGAAAGACCACCGAAACTAAAATTATTCTGCAGTTAGGATCACAGTGGATCACAGTGCAGTTGTGTTCTCTTTCTTCTTTTTTTCAGCATGGAATAAACCTATCACTAATGTTTTGTCCATTAAATCTATACGTAGCTCTTTGGGATTATACTTACAAATAGTGACATTCATGCTCTGGCAATTACCTAAAGTGTATGTGTTCTAATACTTACAGTTAATTGAAATGTCTGCTATTGAGCACAAGTCTGATTTTATTCTAAATAAAACACCATTGCACTTATCTGAATGCAGTTGTCATGAGACAGGAGGTTGAATCCAACATGTGGGTGCAGTTGGAAGTGCAGGCAGACAAAAGTTAAACTAAGGATCCAGAACCATAGTAAAACAAGTATGTTTCAAAGCAGATAATTCACAGGCTAATCCAAGAGAGTAGTCAGAAGCCATAGCCAAGCAAACAGAGATCAAATCTGAGAAATCACAAATAAAGACACAAGGGTGTGTGAGAATGGTCTGAGGAAACAAGCAGGGTAAAACACAATCCAAAGCAAAATTTGAACAGTCTAGGTTGAAACACAAGAAAAACAACAAACCAAAAGAGAAAATCTAGATATGTGGTCAAAACAACCAAATGACAAGTCAAGAGAAAACTAACCACATGCCAGGAAATGCCATGACAAAAGATTTAACTCTATGATTGAGTGGAAAGGTGCTGTCTTTGCTGGTCTTACATACCTGTTGGGAAAAGATACATAGCAATTTAAATGAGCATGGGTGGAACTGTTCTTTGTTGTGATCTAGTTGAATTAAGAAGCTGAGTAGAGGCTTGACTGTTTGTCGTGGAGATTCATGTGCGAAACCCATTGCTCCCACAGGAGCAGGTATGACACTAAATACGTTTGTAAGGTATTGTACATTGAAACTACATTTTGCATATTCATTTTGCTACCACAAAAAAAAATAGCTGGATTGTAAGAGCAAAAATTACAGTTTTGACTTTGCTTTCCTAATTCTTTCCTAGGGCACAGTACACCCCATGCATGGATAGATAACTGTTTAAAAATAAACAAATTCTTTTTTATTTTTTATTTTTGGGTTTTTTTTCTTTTCTTCTATCATCCCATTTCCAATAAATCATAGTGCACTGGAGACTAATCCAGCATTTAAACAGTTTGATTTCATTTTCATGTGCTTGTACTTACTATTGCTATTCTGTAAGACTAGAGCAATCAATCAAAAGTTACACAACACACTTACAGAAGCATTGCCTTTTAAGCATCTCTAAACAGTATGACATACTTGAAAAATGAAGTAGCAGATTACTAAAGGTTATTTATCATTGGTAAATGGATGAAGCATAATATGTGCTTATGCTATAGTGGCATATGAATGCTGTAAACATGATAAATTTGTGGCCACATTCACAACTACTCAATTACACAATCTCTATCCTCATCACAAAAGAATACACCCAAAAAGGTCAAGCTAAAGTTTAATAAAAGAACATAAGAATATGTGAATCTATAGACACCATCCTAGGTTTACTATATTTAAGGTAAATCAGAGGGATTAAACACATAAAACTGAAGCATGAACGCTAAATTCACAATTTATAATACAGTATATGCATTTAATTTTATTTTAAAAATAACATTTTTTGATGAATAAAATATTTTAATCAATTAAAATTAAATAATTCATGTACTTCATTGATTATACTAATTAAGCAAAAACAAATTATATAATAAATAAATTATTATTATCAATTTATTGCTGGTGCTTAACCTTTACTGTATTCCAAACATTCACATCCTCTAATCTAGGAATGATCATTCCTTCTAATAAATACAGTATGTCATGACTCGGCTGTTTTAGTTGCACCTGATTTAGTGATTGTTTTTTATTATTTAACAAATTACAACAGCAATATATTTATGATGAGTGGGAGCCCCACATCATTTAATACACTCAAAAGCCCAATCACAACAAATTAGAACAACATTTTCCATAAAAATGTTAAATAAACATCAGTCAAGTTATTTACCCTTTCTTTGTTCTTGCTGTAGATTTGCACCTGCTTATTAGACATCCCAACAGAACACAGTTCAGATTGAAAGCTCAGTCAGTTAAAGTGATTATTGTTTTTAGAGTTATGTATAAATAATTTATATAAATTTATAAATAGAAATATTCAGTAGACATTGAAATACTAGCCAAACAGAAATAATCACTTGCGGTTTGAATGGACCTTGATTATCATGTATGTAAATGTGAATCTGTGTACTAAAATAATGCTTCCAACAAAGTCAAGGGTAATACAAATATTTAGCACAGTGTCCACATGCAAGTTCATATATTTTGAATATTTTATTTTTATTTTAATTGGATGTGTATATTTAATAGGCCTTAGGGGGGATGCTGTCTATGTAATTCACAATAATATTGAATTTTTAATCCCATTCTGAAACAGGTGTTTATTTTAGACATATACTTATCACAAGCATGCAGAAAACAGCTGACATTCTTCAGAGTGCTCATTTCCTATGGTAATTCATGCAAGATAACATTATCTTAGCAGTGATCAGAAATCCAATTGTTGTGTACATCTTGGAAGTACTTTATTACATAATGAATAATAAGAGCTGTCAATTCTGTGCTGTCACATGGAGCAGAAATGTATTACAACATGTTTCCAAATGAAATACATGACTAACTTTTTTTTCCAGTAACTAGCATGCCGGCCATTAAGTTATTAAAAGGTTCACAATTAGTTGCTATTCAATTTTAAAATACTTAAGAGGACCTGTATACTATATTAAAACTAAATCTATTCTGTAAATGGAGCACTGAATAAACACGGCTTTAGAAACCTGAATACGAACAGAATTAACACCTTTTTTAATTATGAGTATATTATCACATCAGTTAGTGAGTACATTTATGGTATATTATATTCCCAAAAGATAGTCATTGTTTAGATATATATTTTTAGGCAGGTTGTCTAGACTGCAGACTTCAGGGGTAATCACTACATTCATTTAGACAGGTGTTACGACCCCAAGTGTCTTGGGGTAAAGGGGTGTAACATTTAGGATAATTTTTGGATGCAGGTGGGTTCTAGTGAGGGACTAGGAAGCGTGACAACATGTTGATGCAAAAGTGATTATTTTAAGGTGAATAAGTGACTGGTACCTGTATGGTAAACCATACAAGACAAACGGTACTCACCCGTACTAAACTAGTGTTACTACTACAGATACCAATTAAGTGTGCAGAATGTACCCAACAACCTAAACTAACCCTATACACAAGTTCACACAAATACACAAGTGAACTACAAATACCAATAAGGGAAAATGAGTAGACAAGTAACAGGGTACAAAAGAACACCGAGGTTGATACAATACATATGGGCAAGGTAATAGCTAAATAAAGGATAACACAAACAAATGAAGTACAAAGAGACAAACACAAACCAACAAAAAGCTGAAGCTATACAGAAGCACACACAAAGCAAAATGAAACTGAAGCAAAACAAAACCAAAGCTAAGATGAGCAGGACCATAGTCAAATGAAAGGTCCCTTCCTTCTGAAAACCACCAAGTTATATACTGAATAAGCTGTGTTCTGATTGGCCAAGAAGCTAATTAAAGATGATATTGTCACGCCCCACACTCTTACTCGGAAACGCCGTTCTGTCCCTGTCACATTCCACACTCTCCCTCGCAAACGACATTACATTTCCTGAACCTCTGCTTCCCAATCTCATCCCTGATTGAACCCATCACATTCTCACATGCATCAGATTCCTCAAATTCTCACTCCCTAACCAATCATCCAATCACACCCCTTTCCTTTCAGTATTTAAACTCCCTTCGCACACCTTCCCACACTCACTATTGAGAAGTCTTTCATAGTATTCTCCAGTCCACCTGAAAGATGAAAGCAACAAGCTGACATTCACCAGGGAATGGACGAAGGGAGAATCATGCTGGAGCGTAGGAGGGGTCCACTCTTCCGGAGTGGGAATCCTCCTCGGGAACCCAGAGATGACGCTGGTTTCCTCCTTCTCGGTGGTGCAGGGCCGGATCCTGGTCGCAGACATCGACTGGAGGGGACAGAAGTTGAGAGCGATTAACGTCTATGCTCCGACGGAACCCTCTATCCGGAAGGAAGTGTTTGCTGACCTGGCCAGCTGCTGCACCACTAACAGACAGGTGGTGCTCAGCGGGGACTTCAACGTCGACCGGGAGAAGGGGAGCGACGCTAGCTCGGCAGAGCTGGAGTCGCTACTCAAGCAGTTCTCCCTAGTAGACGGCTTCAGACGGTGCCGCCCGAACGACGCCGGACCGACCTGGAAGAACTCCCGGGGAGTGTGCAGCCGCCTGGACTACATCTTCGTGCACACGACCTGCTCCCTGGAGTCGGCGACGGTGTCCCCGGCGTGGTATTCCGACCACGAGCGCTTGACGGTGGTGGCTAACACCAGCCTGCCGGCATTCGGTCGTGGGTACTGGAAGCTGAACCGGGAGATACTGGAGGAAGACGACTTCAGGGCACTGTTCCGGAAAGACTACGCGAGCTGGGGAGACCTGAGAGACGGCTACAGCTCCGTGGTGGAATGGTGGGAGTCGGTGAAGGACAGGACCCGAACCCTGGCGCAGACGTACTGCAGACGGAAGGCGGCCAGGGAGAGGAAGGAAGCTGCACGACTCCAGAGGCAACTCGAGGAGGAGTACAGCTCGGCTAACGGGGGAGGAGCCTTCAATTCAGCCCGGGCACGGGACCTGAAGGAGAGGCTCCGCAGACTGCACACGGAGAAAGCCAAGGCTTTCCTCGTCAAAGCACAGAGGGAACATTATGAAAATAATGAAACCTGTTCCTCCTATTTCTTCAACCAGGTCCGGGGAGCCCAGAAAAAGAGGGTTATTCCAAGCCTGAGATGGAGAGGAAGTGCTGGACGAGAGCGACAAAGTAGAGGCGGCCACCGCTTTCTACACGGAGCTCTTTTCAGAAAAGCAGACGGAGGTGGAGGCAGGCGATGCTTTTCTGGAGGGGCTGACGGCACGAGTACCGGAGGAGGTGAGGGAGGACTTGGAGGGTCCGATCACGGCCGAGGAGCTGAAGGCGGCGCTCTTGTCCATGGAGACTGGCAAGGTGCCGGGGCCGGACGGACTCCCCAAGGAATTCTACACCTGCTTCTGGGACACCCTGGCGGCAGATCTGGTGTAAGTGGCGCAGGAGATCTTCTGCCGGGGGAAACTCGGAGACACCATGAGGGAGGGCATCATCTTCCTGCTCTTCAAGGGAGGAGACGCCGCCGACCTCAAAAACTGGAGGCCGATCACGATGCTCTGCGTGGACGTAAAGATCCTGTCCAAGCTCCTGACCGGCAGACTGAGAACCGCCCTCCCCCACATCATCCACAGCGACCAGACGTGTGGGGTGGAGGGGCGATCCGTCAGCTGGAACCTCCAGCTGACCAGAGACGCCATCGCCTGGGCCGAGGACCGGAACGTGCCCATGATGGTGGTCAGCCTGGACCAGGAGAAAGCCTTCGACAGAGTGAACCACAGCTATCTGTTCAGGGTGCTGGAACGCTTCGGTTTCGGAGAGTTTCAGCCGCTGGATTCAGATTCTGTACTCTGACGTGGGCAGCAGAGTGAACGTGAACGGAAACCTGGGGGATTTCATTCCCCAGGAATCCGGAGTACGACAGGGCTGCCCCCTTTCACCCCTTCTCTATGTTCTCTTCACAGAGCCCTTAGCAGAGGCGGTGAGACGGGACCCCATCATCGACGGCCTGGAGATACCGGGAGGCGCGGGGGAAACCCTGAAGATCTCCCAGTACGCCGACGACACGACGCTGTTCCTGAGGTCGGACAGGGGGTTGAGGAGGGCCCTGCAGGTCATGGAGCAATACTCCAGAGCCTCGGGGTCGAAGCTCAACCGCCGAAAGAGCAAACTGAAGTTCTTCGGGCCCTGGAAGCACAGGACGACGGCGCCGGAGGGTCTCGAGCTCTGCACGGAGCCCCTCAGAATACTGGGGGTTTCCTTCCAGAGCCAGGACAACGAGACCAACAACTGGACTGAGAGGATCGCCAAGGTGAACGCGAAGCTGGGTCTGTGGAAAACGTGGTCGCTGTCCTACACAGGGAAAGTGACGGTGTTGAAAGCAGACGTCCTGCCGGCTTTGGTTTACCTGGCGGTGGTGTACCCGCTGCCGGCCAGACTCAGACGAGCGCTGCAAGGGATGATCTTCGGCTTCGTCTGGGGCGGCAGGTACGAGTCCATCACCAGAAACCGGATGTGTCAGCCGGTCGAGGAAGGGGGTCGAGATGTCCCACATTTCCCCCTGAAACTCGACTGCATCTTCTTCTGCAACCTCTGTCGGGCGCTGCGGGAGCCCATCGGCCACAAGTACCAGTACTTTGTCAGGCTGTGGCTCTCCATCCCGATGAGGCACTTGGTCCAGTGGTCAAACACTGGGCCCAAGGCAGAGAGGCGACCGGAGTTCTACACCCACGCTGTCAAGTGGAGCAGGAGGTACGAGGCCACGAGACAGCCAGAGCTCTGCACCAACCACAGAGCTCTGTACAAAGAGGTGAGGGGGCACCTGGTCGCCAACGAAAGGCTGCGAGTTCCCAGACAAGTCTGGGAAAGAACGCAGCCGAAAGAACTGGACAACGAACTGAAGGACCTCAACTGGATGGCCGTTCACAAGAGACTGGCTACCAGAGAGGTCCTCTACAGACACTCGATTTCCAGGAATCCGCATTGCCCCCGGGACACGTGTTTCATCGAGGAGACTCAGGAGCACGTTTTCTGGAGCTGCCCCTTCGCCAAGGCGGTGTGGGGCAGAATGGACAACATAATGCAACTCCTGGAAACGAATGCGGTGCTCAGCTACCAGTACATTCTGCTGGGGCTGGCACCTACCGGACTGGACAGGGGGACGCAGTTCCTGATGTGGCTGCTGCTGTCCCTCACAAAGAAAGGCCTGTGGGACGCGAGGAACAATCTCATCCGGCACAACAAGTGGGGAGCGAGGGAGCTGGAAGAGAGGATCCTGGCGGACCTCAGGAGGAGGATGAAGCGCGACGTTGCTAAATGGGGTTTCCCCACGGCAAAGGAGCGCTGGAAAGGCCTATGGACCCTGTACAGGGATTAATGGGTTACAGCAAGTGGTAGGGTTTGGAGGGACACTCATAATAGTGCAAATCCGCCCACCCTTGCAAGGATTGAAAACGGACAATCACCGCCGTTCCGCCGTTGTTTTAACTTGTGGAGTGTTATTGTATGAGATGTTTTCCTTTTGAGATGTTTTTTTTTTTTTTTTCCGGAATAAAGTATATTTTATAAGAAAAAAAAATTCTCCAGTGTGGATCTGATCAGATCTGATCTCTCGACCTTGGATTTTGTCTTTTGAATATCTCTTGTTACTGGATCCTCTGCCTTCCTTATTGACCCAGCCTTTGGATTTTGTCTTTTGGATTGTTCCTTTGCTACTCTGCGTCCTGTGGGGTTCTGGTCACGCATAAGGATCTTCCTATTTCCACGTATAGGTTCCGTGACAGATATAATATGGAAACAATGGTGTAAAGATGAACCAATGGGGGAGGGAGAACAATTAAGGTCAGGAAGTGTGGAATATAGTAACAAAAACACACATGGACAGCACACTGGGATGTAACAGTTAACTGAATGTCTGCTGTGAGACCCAGTAATGGTATATTCATTGTCATTTTCATCATCCACCCATTTTCTAACCACTTTATCCGATACTGGGTAGCCGAGGAATCAGAGCCTATTCTATGAAGCAATGAACAAGGCAGGATACACATTCACACCAGGACCAGTTTTCCCAGAAGCCACTGAAACTACCAGTATGTGTTTGTACTGTATGAGGAAACCAGAGCACCCAGAGGTATCCCATGCGAACACAGAAAGAAAATACATCCATGCAGCTAGCACTGCAGGTATAGAATTGAACCCAGGCCCCCAGCTCTGCTAGGCAATGGTATTCACTGCTCCACCCCATCATTATTGCTGTTGATGATATCCCTATACATAAATACAGTGACAGTATTTAATAATCTCTTTTCCTTGGGTTTCACATATACTGTAATTCCAAGATACCCTATCACAGGAAAAATGTTGCTCCTTGTCTACTAGTGTATGTCAACAATGAATGTGCAAACTTTTGTGTTAAACCTTTGTTATAATGTATTTTTTGTTTCTATGGATATATTTGGTATATATATATAAAATATTGCAATATACAAATTTATAATGATTAATTCTAGTTTTCTTTTTTAATTATATAACAGCAGACAAGCAATTCTCATCCAGCTGGTTTAAATCACTATCATAAACGTTTTTTGCTATTTATAACCTTTGCACATATAATTACATCTTGGTTAACTCCTCTGTCTGAAAGGGGGGGTCAAGACTCCTTGTCCTACAGTATGGCAGGAGGCTATCTCTTAACCAAGTGGGTAACTCCAGAATGTACATATTTAAATACTTAATACACATTCACAAAACATTGAAATTGTTGAATGTTGTTCCTCATGAGTGTATCTTAAATTGCCTCAGAATGTCTCAAGATGTATATATTTATAAAGAGTCCACAATTTATGCTTGCTTGTGGCAATGCTTTTTCTGTGTTTTCTATACTTCCTTAAGCCACATACAATATCACATCTTAATTTCCTTCTCCATCAAAATTACTGCTGCTTTAAGCAGTTTAACAAAATTCTGTATTTAAACACATATATATGTATATTCACAAATGACTAAGTTTTTTAAAGATCTGTTCAAAAGGATTCCATGGTCCTAGTCAAAACACCAGTAAGTAAAACATTTTCTTAATCTGTCCTCCAAAGTATTTAAGAGGTTTTCATTCCAAGCATGGAAAATAAACATGGGTTGAATGTAAACAGTGAGAAAATAAACTTAAGATGATAAGGGCATGGATAATTATAGAAACCCCATATATTCTTGTAGCATTCACATGGCATGGCTGTTACCTCAAACCTGACATAATGTGAAAAATAATGTATTACTTTGTTTTTTTTTTTACAAAACAAAGTGAAAAAATGAACTCTTACTGGAAATTGCAAGCATATTTGACTATTTTAGGAGCCAATAAAACATAATACTGTAATTTTAAGGCTCATATACAGATTAGAATTATACAATATACCATTTATTGATATAACACCAAAACACGCATAACTAACAACAAACATAACAGAATATATTTAAACAATCTGCTGTAATACAAAAGGTTGATTGTTCACTCAGGAAATACAAATATCACATTTAACAGTTTAAGTGTTAAAATAGTCATCAACTATAAAATACACAGAAACTATGTGTTATAAGTTTCATCAGTTTCATATAATTAAATTATATTCAAATATACAAGCAAATATTCATGTATTCTCGTGAAATAAACATACAATCTCTTTGGAATAATAATTCAACTCAAAATAATTATAATGTGAATACAGAATTTTTATACTCAAAGATCCATTTGCCAAACATCTTTGATGAGTTTAAACTTCCCACTGAGAAGTTGGAGCTAGGCTTTATTGGTCTGTGGTCTGACATGGCAGCTGCTCTGTGCTGGGAGGGTCCTAGTGCAGACAGAAGAGAGAAAGCAAACTTTGCCTAGCTCAGGCAAGTCTGCCAAAGTTAGAGTAGCTAAAAACCTTGGTCTTGAAATAATAGTCCATAAAATAGTCTGTGTTTTTTGGGGGTTTGGCCACAAGGTACAGTATATACCGTAGGTATAGAAAGTCACCACCCCTTTTCAGAATTTGTACCTTTTGTGGTATGACACTCTGAAAATTAAATAAAATTAAATTAGACTTGTTCTATTTTATTTACACACAGTAACCCACATTATCAAAGTGAAAATAAAAACATTCTGAAAATAAATTAATATTACAACAGTAAAATACCTTATTTTGATAAGTGAACACCCCCCTTACAATTGCATTTGTAAACTTGCTGAGGTATAAGCAATCACCTTACAGATTATACAACAAACTAATTGGCTCCCACCTGTGATCAATTGTGATTTTGATTAGTTCAGAATAACAGCAGCTGTTTCTAGAGGATTCCCCTGCTTGGAAGTGCATTTCAAAGCAAAGACTCCACTATAGGCAGAAAGGTGCTTTCAAAAGAAAAGCTAAAAAGTACCTTAAAGGTTCTGTGGCCAAGTGGCAAAAGATGTTGTAGTTCAATGAGACCAAAATCAAACCTTTTGGCTGGAATGCAAAACGGTATGTCTGGTGAAAGCCTAATACATCTTAAATTCCAAATAACACCATTCCTACAGTAAAGCACAGTGGTGGCAGCATCCTGTAGTGGGAGTGTTTCGCTTCAGCTGGGACTGGGGCACTTGTCAGGATAGAAGGGAAGATGGATGGTGCAAAAATACAGGCAAACTATTGAAGAAAACCTGCAGCCTTCAGCCAGGAAGTTAAAAATGGAAAGATGGTTCACCTTTCAACATGACAATGACCCAAAGCATACCGCCAAAGCAACCGTATAGTGGCTGAAGTACAGGAAAGTGAATGTGCTTCAGTTGCTTAGTCAGAGCCCAGACTTAAATCCCATTGAAAACCTCTGGAATGACTTAAAGAGTTCATCAACGGTCACCACGCAGTTTGACTGAGCTTAAACAATTCTGTAAGAGGACTGGGCAAATATTCCTCCCTCTAGGTGTGCAAAGTCGGTAGAGATGTATCCAGACTCAAAGCTGTAATGCAAGCAAATGGTGCTTCCACCAAGTATTAACTCAGGGGGGGTGTTCTCTTATTCAACCTATTTATTCTACTTTTTTATTTTTATTTTCTTTGGAAAATTTGCTTTCTTTTTTCACTTGGATATTTCAAGGTACAATTTGTAAATAAAACTGGAAAAAGTCTGATTTTATTTGTCTTCTTTTTGGGCTTTAGGGCAATATAAGGTGAACATTTTGAAAGGGGATGGTGACTTTCCATACCCACTGTAGATGGGGAGAACTATAGATCAGTCATGAATATAGTCAGTTATTCAATGTAGACAAAAACACAAGAGTAAAACACTGATTTTGTTCATCAGGTGAAAATAACAGTGGTTTTGTGAAGACAAGATTTCTTCAGTTTCAAAAAGAACAACTTCGTATTCTGCACTTTAGTGACTTGACATCTTGAAGAAAAGTGTAAGTTCCTGACTTTGATTGCTTGCTAGTCACGCAGTTGTAAATATCAATATGCTAGTTCAGTTGGGGAAAGTTGAGGAGCCACTGAGTCAACCAATGAAAATCAGCTGAGTTACAGCTTTTAAAATTAGGCATCCCAGGTTGGTGATTAGTGATACGCTGTCAGATATAGTTCTGGTATCTACCTATTGGTGGATCTTCCTTTGGGTAATAAAGAGTGACCTCGAACCCATGATTTTGGAAAGAAAAGAGACTACATGCTTAATGGAGTCCACCTGTAGTATAGTGTATGTCATTGAATGTACAGAATTGGATACAGCTTTACAATGTCTCTTATCAGAGGGCTTTCTGTGTGCTGATATAGAGCACTACGCTGCTTAATCAAGGCACACAAAGATTATTAGAAATCTTTAATTAACACTTAATTCTAAGTGTAATAAGTGCCTTATCCATATACCACCAAAGTCAATCAAGAACAATCCTCATTTATAATGAAGACATGGAGACTTAACTATATAGCAGGACATTCACAGAAGTAAAATGAGTGAATCTTTTTGATCAAGGCTACAACAACAGCATCCAGCTGGGGATTTTTGAATCTATGACCCTCTTTAGTCTTTAGGTCTTTAGTCCTAAACACTACCTAGTTAATGACTATTCTTCTGATATGTTACATGTGCGTTTGTCCAAAATCATTATACTGTATATTAATACAATGATTGGAAGCAATACTGCATAAAACTGAATTATTCTTTATTTTTGCATTTTTAAATGGCATAGCAGGTTAATATAAGTAACTACTGTATATTACACAGTTTTACATCGTCCATATACTGCATACAGATGCAGCCATTCAAAGTGCGCGGTACAGACACGTACCGGAGGTAATTGGCTACGGCGTCGTGCATCGTGACGCGCAATGACGCAAAATACCGCGGTGCGTGATTGGTTGACCGACAGGGGCACTTGTGGTCCGTTGGTCTGTCGTAGAAAGACTTACTGTAAACGTCTTTACTGTGCCCATTGTAGATATTGAATTTTACCACTGAAGGGAAATCTTAGTAGCTGAGCATAAAAAGAATAGGAGCATACTGTAACGCGTGTGAAGGCCATAAACGATATTAATTTTGGAACATAAACATACAGTATATGGCTGGTCTCGGTACTTTAAAGAAAACATACACACCAGTATTCCATTTCTCCCTGAGTCTTTAACTAACGTGATACCGGAGTCAACAAGCATACTTTTAGAATGTGATTAAAAGGGAATATAATATGGAATCGCGTATCTCAAGAATTTAATAACGGTATGATTATATCCTTGTGCTGCGACAGGGCTGTGTAGGGCTGTTTCGCCTGCCTGTTCATGCGAGCTGTCTTGTAGCCTACTGGTCTAGGTGCGTGACTACCAACTGGCAGGTTGTGTGTTCGAATCCAGCTGGTGCTGGACTTTTCTTTTAACAAAGATTTCTTCGAAAAAATAGGTAAGCGATATTATGGACAATCAAGTGACTTTTATATTTCAAAATATCGCAACATGATCGATATTTGCGATATTTTGAACATATCTTCCCTTCTGACAGCGGTTCCTGCTTCTATTGTGTGTGTGTGTGCAACAGAGTAAATTTTTATAGAGAAATGGAGGCTGGACAGTATGCATTGCAATATAAACATTTATATTGATTTAAATCGTGTTCTGATTTAAATCGCAAACGCGTGTTTAATTATATGTGTTTTTTAATCATAATCAGGCTAATGCATTTCTACATTTTCTGTATGAACCTCTAAGCTCTAAGAGGTCTCTAAGAAAGACCGCTTGTGTATAAATTGAGTGTAAGGTAATTTATGCTTCTAAAGTCATGGTCAGCATTTATTATTGTACTGTGCTGTAAACTTTTTCTGTGCCTAGTCACATTATTTTATAGCGTTTTTATTGCGTTATTAAATCCGGTGGCGCTGTGTGTTAGTTTCCTGACTCCCGTTATTTAAACTGCGACACTGATCATTCATCTCTAAATAAACTTTATTTTATATAGCGTTTTAAGCGAATAGGTAATTAGATTGCTCTTAAACCTAATCGCTTTTTCTACATAAACACAGCGTGATTGCTCTCTGAAAATGCTTTTCCTTTATTTTTAAAGTAGGCTCAGATTTCAACTATAGATCGTATTATTATAAACTTTCTTGGAAAAATGTCTTTTATGTAAACCATGTTTGCTATTAATTTATTTAGGGCTAAAATACGTTCATTGTCTTCCAATCGAGTCGAGTTGACATTGGAAGCCTGCCACACCCGGACTGTTAAACCAACGCATTAGCACGTCAAAGCCCATTGAGCCAGTATTGGCTTTAGTATTCCCCCCTTCTCCCCTCAATTCAATTCAATTCAAGGTGTTTTATTTGCATGACAGATGGGTACAAGCAGTGTTCGGTATGTATATTGTAACGCTTACGGCAGACAGGCACTGTGTAAGAGCCAGCGCACCAGAGCAGTGCACCGAGGGAGCGTCTGCATTTATAACTTAGTTTTTAAAATTAGTCAAGCAATATGAAGCATCTCCTTTAACTTAGTGCCTGAGCATAAAAAGAATAGGAGCATACTGCAACGCGTGTGAAGTCCATAAACGATATTAATTTTGGAACTTAAACATACAGTATATGGCTGGTCTCTGTACTTTAAAGAAAACATACACACCAGTATTCCATTTCTCCCTAAACATTTTAAGCATCAAAGTCTTTAACTAACGTGATACCGGAGTCAACAAGCATACTTTTAGAATTTGATTAAAAGGGAATATAATATGGAATCACGTATCTCAAGAAATTAATAACGATATAATTATATTCATGTTGCAATAGAACTGCAACGGACATAAAAACTCCTTTGCTTTTAACAGAGCGTTCCATAATTTCTAACTACGAAAATGCCAGGTGAAAGGATTTGTAAACATATTTTGTTAAAGCAAGTCAGTTTTTTCCGCAACACATAAAATACATTTTCCCAAGAAAGTTTAGCCTTTGTCACTAATGAAACCACTAAATAAAGACATAAATATAGAAATCTTAAGATTTGTTTTATTTAATTTAGGTAGCAGGATGAACTGTCAGAGTGTATATTTTGTTGCAGAGTTGCTGCAAGATGTTAACAGTGAAAAAGGTATTTAGAAATGAGTTATTTCAAGATGAAAATTTTCAGAATAATTGCAAATCTAGCAGGATAGAGAAAGCACAGAAAACTGGCAGTTAGATTGATCAGATTAGTATGAAAAGTCATTTAGCAAAGGGAATGAGAAGAGTGACAAACTAGTATACTTTAGATCTTTTTTTCTGAACCAGGGAAAATCTGATCATGTTTCCCTATAACAATAATAAAAAACTTTATTTGATATATCACCATTAAAGGTGGCATCTCAAAGCAATACAGCAGATGTAAAAACAGATAAAAGGACCACAGATTACAAAGTAAATGCATATAAGAAAGACAAGCAGTTAGAGGTGCTACCAAAATTAGAAAATGAAGCAGATACAGACACTAAGTCTTCTGAAAAGAAAGGTTCTGAGGTTAGATTTAAACTGGCCCTGGTGTGGGTGTGTTTGTGTCTGTCTGTCCTGTGCTGGACTGGCGCTGTGTCCAGGGTGTATTCTGCCTTGTGTCCGTCGCTTACTGGGATAGGCTCCAAATCCTCTGTACTGGATAAAGAGATTAGAAATGGATGGAAGTAAAGGCACTGTGTGCCTACACAAAATCTAAAATATGAGCTCTACTTGCCACTTACAATACCAACAGTACCAGCTAACTTTTGTAGTGACATTTTCATGGATCTTTTTAACAATAAAATTTACAACATCAGACTTCAGACACAATTAAACAGGCCTCAAAAAAGTCTGGTACAAACATTTTCAGCATGGAATAAACCGTTACTTTAATGGTATAAACCTTAAATGGATTCATATTCTCAATAAGATTTGGTGCTCAGTAACATGACTTAGAAAATGACAGAAGACATACGTATCATGCTTATCCTTCTATTTTTCATAATCGTAAACTCCTTAAGGCAGTTACACTTTCTCTGTTCTGACCTGGAGTTACAGAGAAATTTAAATTCTAATAAGAGATTTGTAATGAGGAAAGTCATACCAATCACTCATACAGTACCAGGATTTGCAATTACAATACAAATACTTTCTTTCTGTATGTGTTTATTTTGCAGTTTGAGTCTATGGCACTCGTTTGGGGGTCTATACTCCAAGGCATGACTTTTTTATGGGAACATGACATTTTTTTAAACATATATTTTTGTGGTAGGAGGGTGCAAAACATCAGTATTTACTGCTATTAATTACTGTACGATTTATAGTTGAAATCTGAGCCTAGATATAAAGTTAGATATAAAGTTAAAATCTCGACAAAGCAATGTAGGAAATACAGAGAAAATAAATCCTTTCTGACATCTAAAATCAGTTTCGATCAAGGTCTCTAAAACGAACAAGAAAAAGAGGATTTTCGGAGGGCAATTGCGCTGTGTTTACATAGAATAAGTGATTTATGAGCAATCTAATTTCTTGTTCGTTTAAAACTGTGAAATGTCAGCTGCAAAATATCGCACCAGAAACAGCACTCTCTCTGCCTGTCATAGACGTTCAGGAAAGGCTGAATGAAGTCATGTCAAGTACAATAATTCGGTGATCAATAATAACAGTTGTAGGACAGTATATAAGGAGGATAAGGATTTTGAAGTTGACTCGAAATCTGATAGGTAACCAGTGCAAGGACTTGAAAACAGGTGTAATGCATCTCTGATAGGATTCTTGCTGTCATATTCTGAACATATTGAAGATTGCTCAGTGTGGATTTAATTTCCCCAGTGAACAGGATGTGCATTTATTAATTCTAGAAAAAAAGCCTTTCTTGATTTCTCTAGTTCTTAGTTTCTGCACATGAATTGAAGGAATGGGCAAACATAGCTGATGTGGATCCACAGAGCCAGCATATTAAGATGTTTATAATTAGAGGCAATTTGTTTAAATAACTAGGTATGGAAACTGATGTGCAAGAGAGGTGGAAAGGCTGTTTCCTTAAGCCAGCACTATAAAATATTGTATTCTCAGTGAGATGCTGCCATTTCATAGTGGGTTTCTAACACTGTGTATAGTTCCATCCACACAGTGCCTTTACTTCCATTTCTAATCTCTTTATCCAGTACAGAGGATTTGGAGCTTATCCCAGTAAGCAACGGACGCAAGGCAGAATACACCCTGGACATAGCGCCAGTCCATCACAGGACAGACAGACACAAACACACACACACCAGGGCCAGTTTTCCCATAAACCAATTAACTTACCAGTATGTTTTGGAGTGCGAGAGGGAGTCATATCACACATATGGAGAAAAACCATGTAACCCAGAGAGAACATGTAAACCCCACTCACACAGGATGGCAGGAATTGAACCTAGGACCCCCGTACTGCAAGATAGCAATGCTAACCACTTTGCCTCCATTATAAATGGATGGATATCTTAGTTATCCTAGTTCACAAGTTTGCATGCATAATTTAATTTTGAAAGCCACTGAGACATCAGGTACTACTGTTGTATTTATGAAAAAGAAACAAAACAAAAAACATACTAACAACTGTGCCATCCTACTCCTTAGTTAATACATTTTATTATTCATAAACAGTTAACATTGTTAGCAAAATATTTTGAATTATATTTAACCCTATTTTTTCTTTAGTTTTGTATTTAACTTATTATATGATAGTCAGACTTAATGTATATTTGAACAATGAAAATATATTTTTACAAGATTTTACATTAAGCACTTAAAATTAATATGGTTAATAATAGTAAACTGTAACATGCTGCAACAAGATCGGTTAAACTGCGAAGAAAATGCTTTCAGAGAAAATGTTTCAGGTGTGAAGAACATAGATCTCCAATGCAATTTCAACCAAACCTGTTCCCACACACCCTGCCCCCACTACCATTAGAATATACACAAAGCACTCAAATCTTTCGAGCTAATGATCAGGTGACCCGAGAGAGAGCGAGAGAAACACCAAGGGGTGCGGAACCAGGGAACTATTTACATGGAAAACGGGCGATCTCCCCAGACTGTCTGCCCGTTTCACTGTTACCTGGATACCTCTTTAAATAGAACTCACTTACACTGATTTTTAGTTTAGAAGGATTCAAGTAGGGTTTTAGATGAAAGGCAGCGACCTTAATCAAGCCCAAATCATAATTGAACCCATTCAAAGCCTACATTACATTTTAGCGTTTCATTCTGAGCAGAAGACCCTCACACCTGAAGAAGGGGGGGGGGGGTGTTTTTCGCTGAAAATCTTGCCTGCTTCTACTTTACAACCGGAGTGCTGGCTGTGACAAATTAAACCGGTTTTACAGGTTTCAATCACAGACCATGTGACATGGGAGTCAGGAAACTAGCACACAGCGCCACCGGATTTGATAACGCTATAAAAACGCTATAAAATAATGTGACTTGGCACAGAACAAGTTTACAGCACAGTACAATAATAAATGCTGACTATGACTTTAGAAGCATAAATTGCCTTACACTCAATTTAAACACAAGCTGTCTTTAGCCCTCTAAGCTGGTTCATACAGAAATGTAGAGATCCAGGCTCAGAACACACAGCTTCATTAGCGAATACATATGCAGGACAACTAGAGAAGACCTTTTACAGAGGATGGATTTTTAGAAACATCCCATCAGTGACATCACTGAAGTCAACTCCTAGGTACTGTAACTGTCGTGTGGATAGTTTCACAAGAATCAGACAAAGGTTTAAGCATCGCTTGTTCTAGATAAAACTGCAAAAAAAAAAAACAACAACATATAATGTACTTCTTTGCGGCTCTGTTTGCCCAAATCATATATTCACAACGTGAAATCTAGAAAATAATATTACGTAACCAAAATCCGCAATATGGAAACAGAACCTGTTTAATTGTTGATAGATGATGTACTCGTAACATTTTTTCATGAAGTTTTTATGCCCGTTGAAGTAAAAGAAAATGCCTGACAAAGTATGGCTTGGACAGATTCCAAGTGCTTGTACAAATGTGCTAAAGAAATTATACTTTGAGTATACAGCTTGTCCAAAGTCATCCATTATTAATACTATTAGTAATATCTTCAGTAAAGGCTTTGATGCATAAATATTTCTGATAAAGGTAGGTTGTGTACTTTTGTCCAACTGAGCAATCTTGCTTTCATAAAATATACCAACATTCTAATGACTGGTGATTAACATGCTGTAATACACAGTTCAAAATGAAAGGCTCAAATGCTGTACATGAGAGGTTAAGCTCCCCCTGGCGGTTTTACAAGGCGACGCCGGATAGTTTCCGGCAGAGCGTCAAATGATACGTGACACCACGTGATACCACGTGATCCCGCGACACGCCCACCGGGGTATGCCGCGAAATACCTCACCCAATTTGAATGGCTGCATCTGTATTAGGAATTTCTGCACTAGGAATTTAAAAAGAAAACTATTTGATCAAATGAGTATAGCAGGTGATGCATCGTGTCCTGTTTTCCTGTAATTTAAAATCTGCATAAATATCTAAAGCTGTGAAATGCGTTTAATATTAATATAATGCAATTACATTTGGTATTAGATACATATAGGAACAAGTAAAGTTTTATTCCATGCCGAGAAGAGAAGAAACAAAACAGTATATCGGTTAGATATACTGTATATATTCTGGAGTCTTGATTTTTCTTGTTTGATTTTGAATCCTTAAAGCCTGATGACCAACTAATTTGGTTTGTCTCTGTATCTGCCTTTTTTGGACATTATATATTTTTGGCAATATTTGCATTCTGTACTGTGGGACTGTTTATGACAGTTTAAGCATTTCCCTACGGGATTAATAAAATATTATCTATCTATCTATTGCCACCACTGAGAAAGTGTGACTTTAAACAGTTTCTAATCATAACCTCAGTCCAGAGGTTCATTACCCATGTGATATACAATAAATGGCTTGGAGTTGTAGTGTTAAAATTCCATTGTAATCGGACAAATACAAAAAGCATCTTAGCTGTACAAGTATGCTTGCTTAAAGTAAAGAAATTAAAGATAATTAAATTACTACATTTGAATCCCTAATCATAAATCACTATAGAATTTTAATTTGATGATAAAACTGTATTGCAGTTGTCCAGTTTGATTAGTATTAAGTAAAATTTGATTCATGTATATTTTTACTTAATACATGTATTACACCTTGCAGATGGCTTATATTTTTCATTAAGTTATTTGAAGCAAAACACATTTCATTATTGAGACATTTTTGTTTAAACAACAAACATTTTTAATTATAAATAATTAATGCATTAAAATATGTTCTTCTTTAATGCATGGCACAGTTTTATATTTGAAATACAAGCAGAAAAATATGAGCAGTCATACAGGTTTGTAAAACTAGTCATATAGTTTATGAAACTATTCTGGTGAGGGACTTAGGAAGCATGACAACAAAAGTTTGGTGCAAAAGTGATTAATTTTTAAAAAACTGAATAAGTGACTGGCACTGTATGTAACACACAGGGAAAAGGAACTTGCCAAGGGAAAGAAAATCTAGCTAATACAGTAACCTAACCCAAACAAATAAAAATCAAAAGGTGTTCAGCATCTTCATGTGCCCTAACTTCCCTGCACCAAACTAACCAGAACCAAAATACACGAATGGCACACACCCCTAACTTAGTGTGTCTAGACAATAAACAACCCTACAAGTGAAATATATCCTACAATCTTACCTACTACCTTTTCCCCAGTGTACAACAAGTTTACAGTTGAACACAAACATGAGTGAGCAAATTGCACAATGGTGGAAAACAGGTAATACGCGAATACACAATAAAAGCTAGAAAAACAAGCAAAAGATCTGCTGGAGTTGAGCTGGACCTAACCGAGGTCGGAAATTTTTCGGTATATGAACTTGAGGTCTGGTTGCTAATTGGCCAGGATTTGATTGATGATGACGTCACAACTGCAGTGATGGTGTAATGATGGACCAATGGGGTGGGGGGACCTAAATACAGGAAGCGGAAAAAAAAACAAAACAAAAACACGGACACGCATGTGGACGTAACACTGGGTTTGCTGACATTTAATTTATTTCACCAATAAAGTTGTTCAGTTTGAGTGTTGAGAAGGAAAATATTGCAATTGTGTGGACAGTATTTATGAATCCTTTCATTTTTTCTTTCATAGTAGCCTAAAGATTGCATTTCTTTCAGAGTTTAGGAATGAAAGTAAGCACTTATGCATAAAAGAGCAGAATAATATGATTGTAGATGCAGGCTCACTACTTCATTGACAGCTTCAAGTTAATTGCATATGAATTGTTGAATAAAAATTAATTGAGCTGCTCTGGAGTCCTTAAAAGACTCAATATTTTTCATGAAACATTTTGCATGAATATAAAATGTGAGGAAGGACATCAAATAAAAGCATAGGTACAGGTAAATGGTATTATGTAGGTTAAAAGTAGTGGTTATGTTGTGAGTAACATCCCAGAATTGCACTCCAGTCTAGAAGTTGTTACACCAAGTATACTGTATAGTCAATGGATATGAAGAATGAAAACAATGCAAGGACTTCTCATAGGTAAACTCCAACTGATTCCAACTGATTTGAAATGTGAATTTTACTTACAATCCTTTTACTCTATAATGAGAAAGATGACAATGATAATATGAAAATAAAACATCTGTGTAATAATTTTGTGTTATTACAATAAAGTGCACATGGACAGCTTCAGTTGCAGTTCTTTTATTTTGAATGAGTTCTATCCCTCTTCTTACATTGACAAGAAGTGCAAGAACACATAAACAACTTACCTACATATAAATTCCTTATTACAGTATGTATTGCATATACTAAATTCAAATATTACATACTACTCTGTGGTAGATGTGATGAATACTATTTAAATAATATAGTCATTAAAAGAAATTAAACATATTAGGATTTTATTCAAGACATCTTCTAATCATGTTGAAGTAGGTAGCTGTGTCCGTATGCATAGGCTGCAAAGGAATCTGATCACTCCACACAAGTTTTTGCACAGAGCTGGAGAATGCAGGATTCTGAAGGGATACAGACTAACCTTAATTAATAGTGTAATGTTGAGAACAAGCCTACTAGCCAGATAGGCCTACTAGTCAGAGTAGTTTCTGAATAATGCCCTTTATCATTCCTTGAGTAGTAACTGGACTACTTTTAAGTAGTTTATTTGATAAATAAAATAATGGGGAATGGTTACCAAATAAATTTATTAAAGCTGGACATATGTGATCACAAAATTAATTAAATTAGTGCAATTGTAGTGTAAGTATCTTTATTCAATGATCATACACTAATCCATAGTTTTGTAGTGAATAAATTGATGGAGAGAACAACATTTTAATATTTTGGTAATACTTTACTTTTAGTAAATATATCACAAAACATATACAGTATGTAGGGAATCATAACTTCTAATTATATCATTTTAAATTTAATTTAATAGCCTTTCCCCCTGTGTCAAAAGGATTAGAGCTAATGCTGCTGTTTTTCTCTAATGATGTTATGACCATGCTGGTCAGCAGTTCTCACGAATGTACAGCATTTGCTATTTTTTTCTAATAGACTATCCCAGCCATATATTTTATATAAATGTTTTTATTGTTAACATTTTTCTTAAATTATTCCATGATACATTCTTAAAATGGTTGACCAGTCACATAATCTTATTTGACATGTGATTTCATTTTCTTATGTTGTGTTCTTGTATTGCTTTTGTTTCTTGCTGCTGTGTGCACTCACAAGTACAGATGTATTTTTAAATATAATTCAGTGTAATTATTACCTATAAAATCACTTAATCAATTCTTATCTTTTGTAAACTCTGGAAATAAAATCTTATTTTCTGCCTCACTCTGCAAAACAACATATATAATGCACATACAGCAGTGTTTAATATTAGAGAATTGGGATTGTAAACACATCAAACTTCTGCAAGTTCTTTTTATACAAATATTTATAATGCTCAGAATCTATTCGATAGTCTGAGTTGTACATTTTGTGTGTGTTATTACCCAATTTGTGAAATAACTACAGTCTGGGGGAAAACAGCAACAACAAAGTGAGTCACAGCATATTAATAAGACCCACATGTGCCAGATAAGTTCAACAGATGGAAAGGAGGAAGACATAAAAAATATACTAAAAGATTAACTTACATATACTTTAAAATGAATGATGCAAGGTGAGGATCAAAGCTAGAAACTCCTTCTCAATTGTAGAATAATTTATCTGACAAATTTTTAGAACAAACAGGGTGTTCTATACCATCTCCATCCTCTTGTACAAAACAGTGTTATTTGCACATCAGCCAATATCTGATTTAGAAGGCACTGAAAAGTTGCTGGAGCATTAAGCATGGCAAAAACTATGACTGATTATTGCAAAAAATGATCAGGGGTCACAAAAGCAGATATTTCTGAAGCATAAGGAGTCAACAGCACCTGCCAGTATTCCTTCAAGCTTTCTTACATACGTGTCAGACCCTACCCAATCAACACAATCATTAATATGTGGTAATGTGTTAGAATCAGGTTTAGGTATCGCATTAACACAATGATAATTCATGTAAAATCGTACAGAACCATCAGGTTTTATGAACAAGCAAGAAGAACTTCAGACATATGCGCATATGCGATTTTTTCTCTTGTGTTTCAATCAAATAATCTCAGTCACTGACTTTACATTCACTCACATATGGACTGGAACACCAAGCCTGAACCGTCATAACTTTATATCCAGGCTTTTATTCTTATTCCATAGACTTCCTGTAGTAATTGGACTTCATCCTTTACGATCTCCCAAGTAATCTCTTTGCAATCTCCCAAGTAAGCTTAAGCTTAAAATAAATCACTAACATAACACTAACATCAAATACAGTAACTATTTCTTCTTTAACATGACCACACAGAGTGTGTCCAAACACTAACTCCAAGGGACTAAAGCCAAATTAATCCTGTTGCGACTTCATGTAAATCAAGTGGCACTCCATTGTCCCGATCTTTCTTAAACTCCATACAATATGCCTGAACTATGGACTTTTGATGAAAAAACTCTAACACACCTTGGCTCTCTGGATGATAAGCAATACCAGTGTAGTGTTGCAGAGATTACTGAAGTAACTGAAAAAAAAATCATGATATAATATTAGTACCTTGGTCAGTTGTAAGTTACGTGGTACTCCAAACATTAGAATTTTGAGTTTTTCTAAAGCTTTCACAACTGCAGAAGTGGTGATTTTTTGCAAAAGACTAACAGAAAGTGAGTGGCTACACATATTATAGTTAACAAATATTGATTTCCAGATTTAGTCTTGAACATAGCTGATTGTTCCTTTTTCTGCAGTGCTCTACATTCTGCAATAATATGGCCAGGTTTCTTACAGTAAAACATACCTGTTTATTTCTATGAACAAAAGAAATATCACAATTTATTTTATTTTCATCTCTACTAGGATTTCTAGGCTTTGCAACAGCCACAACATTTTTTGACAGCTCACCCAAATGCACTACAGGGGCAGCAATAAAACAATTTTTATGAGTTAAAACTCATTCATTCAAATGTATAATTAAATGCTAAGGCAAACAATTATTAAAATCATCTGACAAAATTAATTCTCAAAGCTGAGCAAAGTTGGTAACGTTCTACACACTACAGCAGCAGTCTAATAAAGTTTCTTTCTTCCGACCAATGTGTGGGTTGGATGCTTCTTATATTTCCTAACTTTTTGTAAGCCTCTAATTCACATGCACTTATTCACATGCTCACAAAATTGAAGCCTTAACAGAAGCATAGTCTACACTCTGTTCTACAGGCAATGCAGAAATGACCTCTTTATTCTTTCCAACAAAGCAACTTTGTAACAGCAACATCCAGACTTATTTTGGCCAGTCAAAAGTCTCAGCTACTCGTTCAAACACAATAAAATACCAATTCATCTCAGTTTCACGAAACAATAGCGCCAATTGTATATGTTTACTAACATCAAAACCTGAAGTCAGAGATCTCACAGAAGAGACACTTAATCTTTCATCTTTAACCAATTTATAAAGTCACACAGTTCTTTCTTGACCTCTTGATTTTCAGCTCAAGCTCTTTTGAGCAAATAGACCCAGCACATTCTCCTGAGGGAGACATCCTGTAGGAGCTGACACTACAGCTATAGAGCCGGATGGAACTGCTACAAAGTCAACATCCACAAATGGCATATCCAAAATGGCAGTAGATGCACCTGCTGAGACAGACTCCGAGAAAACCCCTTTCTCTAACAATTTACTCTTTAGTGGCATAAATACCATATACAGTACCTCTGCCACAATCAACAAAGCTGCTTTTTAGCCATGCTCAATCTCAGCATTACGAAACACCAAGAGTTAGTTAATATTGATTCCCATAATACTTGTCTTTCATATAATACATATGTGTGTTAATAAAATATTCATTCATCTGCTGTTGGTTATGTTGGCTTAGTGAAAATCTGAGAATTTCACTTTTAGAGTGGTGTTTATAACAACCGTTTCATGCTTCTTCAAAGGTCAAACATAATTACTTATATCAAGGCTAGTCAATTACTTGACTCCCTGCACTTCATAGCATGAATCTGGTACACCTATCTTATTAATTGTTACAGTAATTTATCCCTTATATTTTATATATTCGATTATACTGCATCTAATTGAGTGAACTACAATGTAGTGATTGTGTCAATCAAACATCAGAAAAATGCATTATAGTTTTTTCAAGTATTTTATGGGAGGTTTATACAGTATCTTTATACAGTATATGTCATTTGCCAAATGACATTTTTAGCCTTTATTGGAACACTGCTGGTTTAAATGAGTGCCCCCACAAGATTCTTTCACAAACATCTATATTTGACACTTCCTCTTCATCCACCATACTCTTGACCAACTTAATGATTTCATTTTGCCATCTCATAAGGAGGTCTTCCTCTTGGTAGGTTTTGGTGTTTTAGGATATGATATTCTTACTTCAATAATATCTGATTTTCTTTCAAATTGTCCAACCCATTATCATGTTATCCCCTTCACTTGCATAATGATGTAAATTTGTGCTCAAACAAATTAATTTATTTTTTCTTTTTCTTTTTATGCTTCCTAACACACATCTTTCATTACTCTTTATTACTTTACTTTATTTGATTGTAGTTTCTGTAACATAAACATTTGTGCATCCTTGAATCAGGTTTTCCTTCAATTTGTTGCAAAACAAATGCAAACATGCAAACAAACCACATTGGTTAGAAACCTTGCTTTAAAAGCGTAATAGTATTTTCCTCATCTAACTAATGCTTTATCTTGTCTTTAGCAGAAAGCAGCTTGTTTTCAACTGTAATCAACAAAGTATATGCAGGATAACACAGCATTATGCTTACCACAGCATTATGCTTGTAATCTAAATGGTGAGTTTTGCAAGAAGATTTAGGAGATTTGTTTTGTGCAAACATTTTTGCACCTGGGAAGTAAGTTATAAGCTTATATTTCATACACTGCCTGTGCAGTATTTTAATTTCTCAGGTGTAGCACTGATTGTAGTAAACAATGTTTTAAATTATTGTTTAGATGTCAACACTTATATATGTTATTTCTAGACTTTTAATAATTAATGTGTGAACATTCTGTTTTGTGTATATAAAGTATTGTACATTCAGTAAACCTTTATGTTTAAAAGCTTTGGTACAACCAATCTGTGATTTTCATAACCAATTTATTGTTTTTTGACTATTGAAACTTGTTATTTTCTTTTTTCTTATATCTTTTTTCCCTTCTAAAATAACATTTTAAATGTTTGTGATGCCATCCTCCAAATGTTATATATAGTACAGTACTGTTAAAAGGATAATCTGTTTTGGCAAATACTGTACTGTACTGTTCTATTGTAGTGTTCTGGGACATAATAAACCACTGAATGAAAGACTGAATTACTTCATGTTGACTGTGAACCTTGAATTTTATCATGTTTAATACAATAGCATTGCTTAAAATGTCATGGCCTAACTAATGTACTGCCTTTTGAGATGTTTTCTCATGAGCCGTGGGCTCATGATGACAAGAATAAACATACTGAAACTAGGAGCTGAATTTAACCGAAAGCAAAGCTAATTTGTCTATTATATGCAACACAACAAACATACTGAAAGGCATTAAAAATGCAACAAAACCTATTGGTCTAAGTACTCATTTGTTGCATTTTTAATGCTTCTTTATATATTTTGGCCCTTACTACATTTAATTCAATTTCATTTTATGTACTTTTTGTTCACAATTGAGTGTGTATCTACCTTTGCTGTTCTGTGATATTAGTTACATATCCAACAGAGCATTTTCTCTGTGTAAGAAAGTGTGTGAGGTAGAAAATATCTGGAGGATACAGTTTCACAATGATCAAAATTCAGGCATGATCCTATTGGAAATAAATACTCTTAATGCCTACAGAGGCCACGTAAGAGAGAAGCTGCCTTCTAGCTAAATACAAAGGAACCTGCAGTTAAATCTCTCTCTGCACCCCGGATGCCACAGAATAAATGGGAGCCTATTGTATATCACTTTCCATAAAAATACAACCCAAACAGGAAAGACGTTTCTAACTGAGGTATTTTTTACTCAAGAAATCCATGTTTCCGAAAAACACAGAAAAGCACACTCTCTCTAACAAGGTTCAAATACTTCGCTCCAGTCAGGTTAGATTTGGATGATCAAGAAGTAGGGGTTCTCGTCTGGTGCAAGCTTCAAGTCCCTACTCCTCTGGACTCCTCTTTCTGCTCCTTGTTGCCTGCTTCTCCTTCTCCCTCCTTTCCTCTTTTCTCTCCTCCTTACTTTTCCTTGTTTCTTCCTCCCTTTTTCTCCTGTCCACTTTTCCTTCTTTTTTGAGCTCTATAATGTGATCTTATATTGTGTCTGTCTGTACTGCTCCTTGACAATCATTAATTCACAACTTACATAGGTATACTAAGGTAAACTTTACAATTGCTTCCACCAGACCTCAGGAAACATCCTTTTTCCTTTGAAGTTTGAAGTTTTTACTCTTCCCAGTGTCACAAACATTATGTAAAATTTAAGAGACACTTGTAAGACACCTAAAGCTGTAACAATATTAGCTAAATGAATTACAACTTAAAAATATATGTAGAATAACAGTTACATTTAGTAAGTTTTAGAAAACTCTGCTGAGGGTTTCTGTGACACTATAAACCACAAGACCAGCTACAAACTATCATATAACCCTGACTTCCCATGTGCTTGTTTAATACATACTTTACGTAATTGCTCATTACATTAAGCAGGCGTCACAACACGACTTCTAGTCGGAGAGCAGGTGAAATTTAATGACTGCAGTTGCTGAATCTTGCTGCCTTTTCTGTCTAGAGGGTGTCAAATTATACGACTAGGAATCACAGGGGATGACTAATTATACAATTCCCTTACGACTTTTCATCACGGTTCCAAATCTCGTATTGTACCGTGAAAGTTCTTTACATTTTGGCAGTCAATCAACGAAGAGCACACCGGAATAAGAAAAGTAGCACCACACAAAAGTAAATAAACAACATGGAGAATAAGCATGTAAACATCTTGAAAAATGTAACACAGGCATTGTTTTCCACAAATAAACATCTTCAAAAAAATAATTCTTATTTATATGGAACAAATTAACAAAAATCAAAGTTAAAAATATAAAACACCTTTAAAACAAGTCTTGTAAACACATTTTAATGTTGTGCTATAACGTGTAATATAATGGGCACGTTATTTCAGAAGTACACATCTGGTGCACTGCCCACCCCTACGACTTGCAACTTGCTATGAGAAAATCAAACCAATTTATCATAGTCGTAGGGGCTATTAAGAGTGGTATGACTGAGTCACTGGGGGTGTCACACTACATAACTGATGGTAATGGGCACACTGCGACTCTCTATAACTTGCTGTGATTTTCTTACGATTATGTAAATTAAGGCTATGACTGAAAATCCTAGGAAAAGTCGTGTAGTATGACTCCGGCATTAGTTGTGCTGCTTAAAATACAGTGACCTTTGTAGAGCACAAACTCTTATCTTTACTTACACATTAAGAATACTAAAGATTGCATGTGACGAAACAGATATTGTAAATCTCAACATAACTACGATAAAGTATAACAGAAGCTGATTTGTATCTATTTCTGTACTACCTACTGTAGCTATCAGCATTCTAAACTAGAAATATCCTAACAGTAATATCCTGACTGGACAAATATACCCATGCACGTGCTTTTTACACAAGCTGAACTTAGCACTTAGCTGAAATTACATACAAATGAACTAGCTTTTTTAAAATAAAAAATTAGAAATATGATAGCATAGAACTTTTAAACTATAGTGTCAAACCACTTTTGGTTATTGGTCTATTTGAATTCTACTGCAAATCCTAAGGTGTCCTTTACAAAAGTCATGATATTTGCTTTGGCCTAAGAACATTAACAGCAATATGGTGCTACACTCACAGCATACAGTCATTTTTAAAGCAGTGATTCACAAAACTCACATAGAATGCATTTGAAATTGTATCCCGCAATTATTAGAATTTTGTTTTCTTCAATAGAATCTTTTTTTGTTTTTGTTTTTGTCTGGTTGCTGACTGATGGATGAATGAATAGATGAAAGGAAGACTAAAAAGAAAACAGAACACAATGTTTTAAAAGCTGAATCTTGAGGAACATAACTTTTACACAAATGTTTTAACTGTCTTTAATTGGCTAACAATCAAAAGAGCCCCCTTTTTAGCCCCTGGATAAAAAACACATATCCAAGACTACTGGTCATTGCTTCAGGCTAGGAACAAAGTAACCTTTTTTTTTTCTTTAATACAGATATCATAAAGAAGCAATAAGCATTTTGTATCCAAATAAAACTGCTAGAGATCAAAATTAATAGCACTATTGCCAAGTTAACAAATACTTACTATTCTATATACAGTATATGTAAATATGAAAAGATATATGAAAAAGAATATGAAATTTGATTAGAAATACACCAATTTTGTGTTTTCTAACATTGCAGAGGATTTTCATGAACAAATAATTTATTAAAATATGAATGTAAAGTACTAAATGTTTCATTTCTTATTAAATTCTTCCACACAACTAAATGTGCCCTATTCTTAAACTCTTAAACTTATGAACTGGTGCTGTAGAATACTCAGTGGTTCATCTGCATACATATGATGGCAAGCCATGCTAAAGGTATTGGCTTGAGTTCAATTTAGAATTTAATGAATTTTCATTTACATGGTATGAATGTATGAAAAAAAACTTTTGTAAATATTCATAAACTTCCTCAAAGTGAATGAATTTACTATCCCTTTCCTTGAGTGTGATATTAAACTTTGGTCTTATAGGTAAACAATGTGCATCTCTTTTATTTATTTGCTCTATTAAGCTCTTAGGTGCTTAATCACTTTCTCTACAGGCATCTCTGGATTTTAAACCACACAGAGCTACTCTCCAAACAGCAGCAAATTCCACTATGTCAAAAACCAGAGAATGCAATGCTATCAAGCTTCCATGCAGGTGACATCACTTTTTCTAAAAGATGCATTGCCAACTGAATCCTGTAAAAACATGCATAACATTAGGCCTCCAGAAGCACTTCACAAATCATGAGATGCACTCCAAAATCACTGATTGTAATTTATTGCGGGGAAAAAAGAATGTGATGGCAGAAACAAAAAGAAAGAAAAATTGTGCTGTTGGCTTCACAAAACTGTTTACAGGCATACAAATATAAAAACAACTGTCATATTAAATAGACTCAGTAAACTGTACTTTAAGAAGTATAAAGGCCAGGTATTTTTATGGCTTTTTTTTGAGAAAGCTCACTCTCAAAAGTAGCTTTTTTTGTTTTTTCCTTAATCAATTGGCTAACAATCAAAAGAGCCCCCTTTTTAGCCCCTGGATAAAAAACACATATCCAAGACTACTGGTCATTGCTTCAGCTCAGCTTTTAACACCATAATTCCAGAGAAACTAGTCATGAAACTCAGTGTACTGGGTCTTGACACCACCCTCTGCAACTGGATTTTGGACTTCTTGACAGGCAGACCTCAGGCTGTCAGGCTTGGAAACCTCACCTCCGGCACACTAACTCTGAGCTCTGGGGTCCCCCAGGGCTGTGTGGTTAGTCCAATGCTTTACTCCCTCTACACCCATGACTGTAAGGCCAAACATAACACCAACTCCATCATCCAGTTTGCACTACAGTTGTAGGTCTGACCACAGACAATTATGAGATGGCCTACAGGGAGGAGGTCAATGTCCTTACAACGTGGTGTGAAGACAACAACCTCACCCTCAACGTCAGGAAAACCAAGGAGCTGATCGTTGATATCAGAAAACTGCAAAACTGTCATGTCCCTATCCACATCAATGGGACTGAAGTGGATAGGGTCAGTAACTACAAATCCCTTGGCGTCCATATCACCAAGGACCTCACATGGTCCCTCAATGCCACTTGTTTGATTAAGAAAGCACAACAGCGCCTGTACTTCCTAAGACAGTTGAAGAAGGCTAAGATATCTCCCCAGATCCCCACAAACTTTTACAGACGCACTACAGAAAGCATACTGACAGGTTGCTTCACAGTGTGGTATGGCAGCTGCAGTATTGCTGACTGCAAAGCCCTACAGCGGATGGTGAAAACTGCCTAGTCGATCACTGGGGTTGCTCTCCCATCCATCCAGAACATTTATGACAGACGGTGCTTGAAGAAAGCTCTAAGCATCATCAAAGATCCCACACACCCCAGCTACAGACTGTTTGACCCTCTAACATCTGGAAAACAGTACCGGAGCATTCGAGTCCAGACTACCTGACTCAGAGACAGTTTTTACTCCTGCGCTATCAAACTATTAAACTTCCAGCTTCTCTCACCTACAATCTGAACCCTTACGGTGCCTTCTTTCTTTATCAAAACTCAAACACACATTGAAATCCAATCCTACCTCACATGTCAAGACAAATACAAGAATAATTTTGTATCCATTATTTAATTCTGTTGATGTATGATTTTGCACAACTGTTGTTGCTTTGCACATTACATGTTACCTGTTGTTGTTTTGCACATTATCTGTTGTTGTTTTGCACATTGCCTGTTGTCTCTGTTTTTCATTTCTTATACAATTGTATTGTTATTTTTTGTACTACTAAATAGCATGAAATAGCTAAATAGCATTTCATTAAACAATATACCTGTGTATGAGTATAATGACAATAAACTTGAACATTACACTTTTATACTTGTGGGTCCTATAGCCCCACCCGCATGTCTTTAGGTAAATTACACAAATTATAAAAAATATCAATTAACAACACATAATTATATATGTTTATAAAACACATATAATTATACAATTAAAATATTATGTTAACATAACCTCCTTCATAAATTAAACTATATATATATATTATGTGCATCTCAAAAATGAAATAAAGTGTCATAATAAAAAAACAGTATTTTTGAATAATAGGCATCTAGTTTGTCCTACCGTGTCAGAAGGTGTATTTGTTTACATTTACCATGTGTCTTGGGATCTACAGAACTAATGACAACATATGAATATGCTTTCCCAGCTTTCACAAATATATACTATATTTAATCTTTTAAATGCAGTTTTCATATAAAATCAGGAAATTTGGGGGGTAAATGCTTGAATGCCCATGTTTGAATGTATCAACTATTATAATAGTATACACATGCTCAAAAGAAAAGCAACACTGAAATCTATTTAAATTAACCAGATATTTAAGATACCACTTTAAACAGGTAACAAAATCTGTTTAAAAGGAATACTCAAAATCTCAGCAGAAAACCTTTGTCCATCTATTAATTTATCCTTTTTCTAATTGCTCTATCCAATACAGGGTCATGGGGAAGCTGGGGCTTATCCTAGCGGAATTCTGGAGTCAGGATACACCTTGGACAGCATGCCAGTCTATAATAGAAAACCTTTGTCATGAATAAAACATATCGTTATGTAATATGCATCAGTTATTAAACTATACAGTACATATACCAATGCATGTTTTATTTTAAACACACTGTTCGTATTCAATGTCCTACAAAAGTATTCGGACAGCTAAGTCAAAATTTACTTTTGCTTGTTTACAAATTGCAGTCAAGCAGATTGTATTCATGATTATGAGAATAATACGAATTACAATGACAACACATTTTATTTTTGAGTTATTCCATGCATAATATGTTAATCATATTAGAACAAAAACGTACTTTGTGGTAATCTTATTCTGATGCTTTTGAGTCATCAGAAATATTAGGACACATTAACTTTAAGTAAACTTCAGAGTATACGTTTATATGAATATATATGTTGGTTACATATACTTTTAAGGCAATAACTGTATCAATATTTTGATCAATTAAGCTCATGAAACACTTTGTGTAAATATATTGAAATGCTTTTTTAATATAACCACTTTTAGATATTTCCAGGAGTGTTCTGACTTGTTTTTTCT
This sequence comes from Lepisosteus oculatus, assembly GCF_040954835.1. Taxonomy (NCBI): domain Eukaryota; kingdom Metazoa; phylum Chordata; class Actinopteri; order Semionotiformes; family Lepisosteidae; genus Lepisosteus; species Lepisosteus oculatus. The sequence goes on along the minus strand of NC_090696.1, from coordinate 37,526,678 downwards.
TCAGGATAAAAAAAGATCAGTTGGATTTAAATCTGCAGATTAACTCAACCAGTCTAAGATTTTTAACTGTTTTATTCTGATTAATTCTTTAGATTTTGAACCATTGTCATACTGTATAGTACAGCAAAATTATTACACTAAAAATATTTACTGTAGACATGTGAGGCTTTAGACCGCAAATATATTGGGTCGATTTTTGAAGATTACTTTTCTGAAAGGACAGAAAACAAAAATAACTCTATTACCGGTGTGTGTGAGTAGATTCTGGAGAAAAGCCCATGGTCAAACTTTGAGTAAATGCTCCTTGCATTCAGAATATGATTTCTTTTATGAGTCTGATTTTGGCATCTTCAGTGACCTATCCATAATTATGACTTTGACAACCCTTGAGTCAACTGAAATGACAGCCTTACAAAGGAAGTACTGTGGTTTACTCTCTGCCACAAAATTGTCAGAGCTGGGAGAGACTGCAATTAAAATCAAGTTCAGCAATGAATGACCTCTGGCTTGTCAATTCGCCTTTCCACTATAGCTAATTACTCTTATATCCTGTTTTTTTTGTCACTGATTAAATGTTATCGTCAATATAAAATTAATGCTATTTAAAAGTTTAGGAAAATATAACCTGAATTATATAATACACACTAATGAAATATATCATATATAAACATCTAGCAAATTGTTTAGATCAAAATTGGATTTTTAATAAAAAGTGAAGTATTTATACATAACTTAAAAGGAAAAGTACTTACACCATTGCTTATGCTATGCATAATCAGTAAGACACACTTATGTTAGGGATTCGGTACGAGGGACAGAACCAGTGAGTGAACCCACTTGCAGGAGCGAACAAAGCCAAGCCGTAATCCGAAAGCAAGCCGTAATCGTAGGAACGAGCCGAGAGTCCAGGGGAAGCCAGATATCCGAAAGGGAACGAGTACCGAAGCCGAAGCGTGATCCGAAGTCGTAGTCAGTAGAGCAATCCGATAATCCAGGGGTAGCCAGTGATCCGAAACAGAAAGAAAGTAACCAAGCCAAACCAAGATCCGAAAAGCCTAAGTCCAAAGGGAAAAACCGCAAACCGAAAGCCAAGACGAACACAGGGTAGAAGTAGGAGTAGCGCAACCAGGAAGCTCGAAAGGAAAAACCAATACTGAGCAAAGAGGTAGGGAACGACAGGTGTTTAAGTAGGATGAGACGGGGGTGTGGTGGTGAAAAGGAAAAACTGATAGGAAAGCAGGTGGATAGGGGCTACGCCTACTTCTGCCTCCTCCGTTGCCGGGAGGCAGGGATCGTAACAACTTAGGGTAATATATTAACAGTAAATATGAAAAAAGATACAGCAGTATAACACCCTCTATCATATCAAATAAACTAACTTCCCAAAACAGGTGATGTATACAAATTATTCAAAACATGTGTTTTTATGACACTAACTTGACTAATAAAGCAACATCATTAATTTCACAGATAATTAAGTCACAATTAAAACAAAGTAATCTATATAAACATCATTTGTCAAGGTGTGAGATTATGGATACAGTTGAAAATCAAATTAATCTGTTAATTAAACTGAAATATTCAATTAAATTAAATGTAGTTTTATATAGCACCTTTCACAACAAGGTTGCCCCAAGTTGCTTAACAAAGCAAGTGATCATACATGTTGTGAATACAGAACAGAAAAGACCAGAAGACAATGGAGGAGAGGAACCAAAAACTCCTTAGTAAGGAGAAACAAAAATCTCTAGGCATCCAGGGTCAACTTACTCCCCAACACCTTTGGGCATGCTAATGTTATACAATTAAAAAAAGGAAAAAAAATAATAAAGGTATTAATCCATCCATCATGTCTTCTGTATGTCAGTACTCCATGCAGATCTCTGTAGACCAGCAAAATCCTTCTAAACGATAGCATTATCCATGATGTCCTTCTTGGATCCATGGCAGTGATGCAGCATCCAACTCAGATGGTGCCCAGCCCAGGCGCCATCCGGACATGTGGGGGGGAGAATAGGATAGTTTGGTCAGAACAGATGTATCTACCTGGTGGCCCAACACAGAGACATAATGGCATGTACAGCAACGCCAGCAGCCAATAGTTGTAGCAGGCTAAGATGTAAGGTGTGAGTAGGCTCCGCTGAAGTAATAGACTTTCAGTCTGGATTTGAATACTGAGATTGACTCAGCATCCAGAACATGGGGTTGGAGACTAATAGCATAAAATATTATAATGAATTCTACTGATTTGTAAATCTTGTCAAACAATGTCTAGTTAATATTATTTTTCACTGAATAATAGCAGATTTCAGAATTATTTTTTAGAAATTGCTAATTTTTCTTTATGAAATTGGGACACCTTATTATACAGAATGTTTAATAGTTGTTCTCATATTTTGTTACTCAATTCAAGGAAAATGCACTCATTAAATAACATTTAGAGTTCAAACATCCTTGGATCATACAATAATGTATGAAATTGTTAGAGCTGGATCTTTGAAACAGTGATTTAAAATGTACTTTGTGTAAATAATCTAACAGCTTTGAAGATATTTTTTTTTATTAAAACACTAGCAACCACTGTTTTTGGTTGATTGCGCTTTTATAAAATCTGACTCAATAGATGAATTAAGCTTTAATACCCTAAGGACTGTTGGATCTAAGCCTTACTTTATACACTGCAAATTAAACTTTCGACTGTCAGATTCTTTTATAGAACTATCAATTATGTACACTGGCATATTTTACCATGGCTCTTAAATATTTCGAAGTGTTCCTTCTCAGATTCTCACATTTGTGACACAGTTTGTTGTTGTATTACTAACTATACAAGCCTACAGAATACAATTTCATTGATGTTAGTAGTATACTACTGTCCAAAATGTCACATAATGCACCTGAGGTATCACAGATATTAATGACCTTAGTTGAAATCACTTGATTTATAATTTACAATACAGTGATTGGTCCTGTTAAGTAGTAGTAATAAAAATACCTGGTGAATTATCTGGAAGGGGATGCCTATATATGTCTGAAATTACTACCAGCAGTAGTATTAATAGAAATGGGCATGGTTGTGTAACAGTTAGTGCTGCTGCTTCACAGCTCTGGGGCTTGATTCTAATCTGAGGAATCTGTTGTGTGGAGTTTGAATGCTCTCTTAATAGCTTTATTGTTGTTTTAACTGCTGCATAGTTATCTAATTTAACACCAATATGGGTTAAATTACTACTAATAATATGATAATAAATTACTGTTTAGTATTTAAAGTAAAAACTTTTTTTTACCCCTTCTATGGATAAGCATCAGATCCAGGGGGAAATCAGTCCACATGTGCCCTGTGCGTCTGGGTTAAGCTCTGGTTTGCTGTGAACCTTCACCATGATTAGTGCCTTATTCCTATTTTCAGGATACTTAAAGTAATAAGTCTTTAAAAAGGAAATAATAAAATGATCTTAAAACCACATATTTATCCTACAAAGCCAAATTTACATTCACCTTGATCTCATGTACTGCACAGTATTTCAATTTACAGAAAGAATTAATAAAATATTAAACTGCCACAGAGACCTGGGGACCTAGTTCAATTCCTGGGGTACTTTCTGCATGGAATTTGCATGTTCTGTCTATGTCTGTGTGGGTTTCCTTTGGGTGCTCCAGTTTGCTCCCACAGCCCAAAGATGTCCACACATTGACTGATGCAAAATGTTAGCTGAGATTTACATTTTCATTGAAAGCAAATTTTTGTTTTTACCAACTATTTCCTTTTGAAAAAATAAGTTTTAAGAATAAATAATAAGAATGTAAATAACATGTCATTTGTTGACAGAACCATCATTAGGCAAACACTGATTTAACAAATAGTAAAACATATTCTAGAATATGTGCAATTGGTGCATTTTGTTATAAAAACACAGAAGTTGCATTTTTTGGAGAGCAGGCCTATCTGTAATGACCTGTCTGTGGAGTGTCAGCATTAAATGAATGTACTACAGAGTGAAACTGCTGATATGTATTTTTGGACATCCTAGGAAGTTAAGGAAGAGTTTCATGATATGTAGAGGACATTTAATGATCTTTAAAGCTGTAGACTGGGTCAGTGACCTATGTGGGTGGTTTACTGTGTGAGAGCAGTCTTTCTTTATTTCACAGTGCTCATCTCACAGAAAATAGGATTAGAGAAGAAGTCATTGAACCTCATTACTATATTAGATTATATCTTCTCTTGCTTTTTTCATAAAGGAATCTTTCAGAGGCCACACAATACGTCATTTATACATACATTATCAAAGGTTGTAAAACTTCTCAGAGCTCTAAACATGCAGTAGAGCATTTGTATGTGGATGAAACGAGTAGAAATACAGATCTACAAAAAGTATCTAAGACAGCTTTGAAAGGATATGCTCTCATTTATCCTTACATTATGTGAATGGCATCCCAGCCTAAGCTGCATTAATCTCTGGAAACCCAAAGAGAGATTGTTATTTATATGAATATGGCTTAATGCAAATCCCCAAGAGAAAATTAGATTTATTAATATGGTGTATTTTCCAAGACTATTTTTTCTTCTCTTTTTACCTCTTAATGCTGTTGCAAATTAATGGTACAAATGCAATTCAATGGGGTAATTTAATTTTAAGGATTGTATGTCATTCATCATTGTAATAATATACTAAATCATGAAGCTTTTTGTTCTTGGTTACCAGTCTAAACAGATCTAGGGGAATTAAAAGGCCTCAGACACTGCTGACAGATTTATTTCTCAGTATTTCAGAGCTTTATAAACCAAACAGCACCAAGATTCATTAAGTGCTACTGTGCCATGCCCAAACAAGTCAGTTTTGCCCACTACATTGAAATGCAAATATTTTTGTTCCTTGGAGTATCTAGTTTTTGTTCTATTTTAAATCTTAGGAATTGTGTCATATCAGTTATAAGTATAGAAAAGGTCACTATTTACAATTAAATAAAAATATGATTTGATGTATTGGCATTAAACAACAGTATTCAATATAATAGTTGGTTTGTCTTTTAATTCTAGCAGATATATTTATTTTAATTTATAAAAGTAAATATTTAAATCTAAATTTTACATTTTGAATGTGAAAATAAAATGTATTCAGTTAAGAGAGGACTCCGTAAATATATCATGAGCAAAAAAAAAAATGCCCATTAACCCGGCAGCCCTGTATTGAATGAAAATTTGTCTCTTAAACCAGAGTCTGAGTTAATTCATAGTTTAATACAAATGTTCATGTGAATGGGCCCATGTTGAAATATGAAATAATGGGAATCTAAATCTCAATGTTATAAGCCTCCATGGAGTTCATTTGAACATTTAATAGGATCTTGTAAAACAACTTCCATAGCATTTTTTGTCAGTTATAATTTATGTGACCATTGTTTACAGTTCTACTAAAAGATTAATATTCTAATAAAAATTATATTATACAGAATATTAAGTCAAAGATATCTTAAGTGGTTGTGGATTAGCCCTGTAATATAGTGTTATCAAACTCATTTGTGGGTAGAGTCTTTTTGACTTAGAATTTGATTTTGTGACGTACATAAATTATCTAATCAAGTAATTAACTTCAGAACTGGAATACTAAATCTAATTAAACTAATAGGTGTTTCATAGGTAACTGTAACTTTTAGTTAATGTTTTGAATAATCTCCTGTGAGAACCACATAGCACATTGGTCTTTCAGATACCACTCATGTTAAGATGTTGGAAAATGTTCACTGTCTTGGCACAATGAAAGTAGAACTGCATCAAACTGAAAAAAAACAATCACTGCCTCCAGGTAGTAGAACATTTTCAGAACAAGTTAAATGACCTTGAGAGGTGATCTAATCCTTGCAACATCCAGCTGGTTGGCCTGCCTGAGTCACTGTAATGTGCTAATCATTCAATTCTCCTTTCTAGACCCCTGTTCTTGCCTATTCCAAATTGTCCCCAATTGAGATTGACAGTTCTGACTACATTTGTAGTCTTCTGAATAGATTTAAAAAACCTTGTATGTTAATTTTCCAGATTCTCTACCAAATAGATAAATAGGCCTTTTTTGGTGAAACCTAGAAATCACAGTAGAAATTGATGCTCATTCTCATTAAGGATTTTGATTTTCTTTCACTTAAACTAAGACAAGACTGAGGTCATGCTACTCGAAACCTCCCATCACCTACATAAAGCCAATCCAGTAAACCTCTCTGTGGATGGCAATGTTATTGAATTTCAATAAAAAATGAATAATTTCATATTTGATCCTGACTTGACTTTTGATCCTCATGTTTCTAAAAATGTCATTCTTTTATCTTAATAATAATAACAACAAATAATGATAATAATAGTGTGTTATTTTTCCATTTTCTCATCCATTGTTTTGCTAATTACACCAGTGATGGGCATACTTCATGATGTGTTCCTCAAGGGATCTTCAGTAGTAAAAGTGCTGCCTCACAGCACTTGGGCTTTGGAATCTATTCCAGACCTGGGGTGCAATCTGTTGGAGTATGTATGTCCTCCCCATTTTCACATGCATTTTCTCCTGGTGCTCTGGTTTCCTCCCCCAGTTCAAAAACATACTGGTAGCTTAATTGGTTACTGGGAAAACTGGCTCTGGTGTGAGTGTGTTTGTGTTTTCCCTGTAATGGACTTGTATCCTATCAGGCGAGTATCCTGCCATGTGCATTCTATCTGCCAAGATAGGCTCTGGTTCCTTTTCGAACCTGTATAGATTAAAGTTGTTAATCTATGAAACAGATGGATAAAACATTTTAGGTGTTTTAATATATATATATAGAATGATAAATACCCTGGTTCACATTTTTATTTGCTTTTCTTTTAATTTATTTTTTTAATTTACTCTATGAATCTCAAATACTGATTTAGAGATATTTCCATATTTTAGCATCTTGTTTCTTCTAAACTGTTGAAGAATTAAGAGATAAGAGAGATGCCCGGGAAGTGAGATAATAATATAATTTTCTTATTTTTGTATGTTTTTGCAAACTATGCAGTCTATTGGCTTGAATTAGGCTTTGTGCTCAAATATATATAAAGATGCTGCCTGTCCTCGGTCAGTAAGATAAGGGGCATGTATTTGGTAAGATGGCTATATGCCAAGAACATGAAAAGAACTAATTGCTAACTAGTCTGCAACTTAGAAATAATTAATTGGCAGGTGTTGCTGTTTTATCATTTGTTTAGAATATGTCATAGTAACTCATGTGTTTTAAGGTATAAAGGACCATCTTCAGCTACTTATTTTTTAAGTCTGGTGGTTGCAAGCCAGACCTCCATATGCATATGAATAAAGGGACTTCTGCTTCACAGACACCTGAACTTTGTCATTTGTTTGACACTACACTGTTTCTTGTAAATAATTATGATACTCAAAGGTAAACCAAGTCAAAATGTGGCATTAAATAATGGTTTTTAATATATGAAAGTGAAAAATGCAAAGTCTATCTGTTGTTTTGTGAGTGTTATGTATGAAAATCACATTTTCTAAAGCCTAAAACCATGTATAACTTCAATCTTATTGCTAATATTACTCAAGATCTTAATTGATTTTAAAAACATATGGGTACAGTATTTCAACATTTATATTGAAGTTGAATTATAAATACCATTAAATTAGTATGGAATACTTCTAGGATTAAGTAGTATTAAAATATGCTCATTGCTTCCATTATCCACCAGAGTCATGCCCAGAATATTTTCTCAATAATATTATCTGGGGCAAATACAGTATACACTATTGAATTCTTAGTTTATGCCGATTCTCCAATCTCTTCATGGAAAACACAAGCAAACAGACCTTTCTAGTAACATTTCTAGATAAATTAAACTTGATTTTAGTTTTGGTGAGCAATCCTACTGTATATATGATTTTCACTGAAATTTAGTATCACTGATAGAGTTCCAGATTAGAATTTACAGCTAATTTGTATCTAAACTTTGAATATCTAAAGGACATATAGCCACAGTGATGCCTAGAATGTTGGCCTTTTCACCTACTGTAATTCCCATCACACTCTATTAAATGACTCCAACTTCTGTATATTTCAGTCAGCGGAATTATAAATTTGATAGAATTTTAGATAGATATTTTAAACTATAAATTAGACATTAGTCTTTTAATTTTGGGAAGATATAGTAATATTAGATGGACAAACACAAAACACATATACATTCAAATATAAATACAAAAACTTTACTCTCCCGAAGAAATCCTGCTTCTAGGTCACCAAATCAGAGGAAGAAGGACACCATAAACACACATTTCGTTGGTCAACACACACACACCAATAGAGCATTTAACACTGCTGTGTCTTACTAGCCAGTATCTTGTGCTCTCTTCATCCATATTACAAATTCTTCTCCATCAAGGGTCTTTTTAATGTTTTGTCTGATATCATTGGTTTTGACTTAATTGAACAGGTGGTGCTTTGAATTTAAGCGTGTGAGGAGTGTACATCAGGGTTGCTGAGTTCTGGAGTTGAGAAAGAAGGAGAGTTGGTTGATATGAATTATGAATTATGATGTGAATGTGAAATATTATTGTGTACAACTTGTATTTGAGTAAGGTATGAATTGTTTACTGTATTGTTTTTGTTGCCTTCTTTTCCCTCCTATGTACAGTACCACCTTGGGCCTTGTTTTACTTTTTTTTGTTAATATCTCACTGTTTAGTTTGTTATTAATTTTTTTCTTCATCTAATTTTTGTTGCCATACCTCAAAGTTCAGCTTACAGTTTAGAGGCTGCTCTGATAAGTGTTAAACAAGATTTGTAATCTCATGGCACGTGAAGCACTCCCTAAATAGAAAATTTAAATCTTCCACTGTTTCTCTTTGGAAATTCCATAAATCTACGTTAGTCAGATTAAGTTATGAAATATTTCTGAGGATAAGGTTGCCTTCATTGCACCCAATATAAAAAATATTGTTTAGAATTATAAATTGTTCATTGTGTCACTTAAATGTTAATGGGCTTTTTAGAGTCCAAACCTAAATTTATTATCATGCTAATGATCTCATTTTCTGTATTGTCCTCTGAGAAAGCACGTTTAGCATTCTGAATTTAATTGAATTTATTGTACTATAAAATAGTTATCTCATGAGGAAGATAGATGGCTGCTTTCGACTTGTGAAAATATTCAATAGACACCATTTACGTTTTCAAGATTTATAGGATGTAGACTGATCATGCAAGAAGTGGACCTTCTGAATTTTTCAGTAAGTTTCAGCTGTCAAATAGAAAATAACACTGTAGTGTGCTCTCTGAAAGCACCAGTTCTGTAGGGTTTGGGCATTTACTTGGACAATTATTAATTGTAGCAGTAAATCACAAAATTGATTCTTTTCATGGCTTAAGAATTCAAACATACGATATAACTCAAACAACGCACACACACAGGTACTAATACACGAGGATACTTTTATTAATACATAGAATATGCATGTGAACCTAACAGATCTTATCGAGAGGGTTATCATAATACAAAAGGTATATATTCAATCAGTTACAAAGAGTTACATATATCAAGAGGACATACGTTCAGAATATCATTCATTTAGACCGTTTTGTAAATGCACTTGGTTATAACTTCTACATTAGATACTCAAAACAAGTACATAACTCTTAGGAATTAAACTGATATCAACTGGTTGGGATAACAATTGAATTATCCAGCAGTAATGCATTGAAGTTGAATACTTATCCAATCTCTGGGGATTCAGATCTCCTGCGGGCACAAAGAAAAAGTTGCAGGCTGTTGCTGTCCAATCCGCGCTCTCTGGCTTGGTGCCAGGCTGTGCTGTGCGGCTTGCGACGGTGCGCTGCTGATGCTCACTGAAGACCAGCTAGTTAGTGTTGGCTTTAACTAGCAAAGTTTGTGCACAGGAGAAAAGATAACTGTGGGTTCCAGCAAGTCAGGAAGAGGACTGGTTCGTTCCTGATGAAGCGCTAGTTCTGAATAGTGATTCAGCTGTCCACAGTTCCAACCTGTTCACGAGGCTTGTTGCTGATGCTAACCTCGGGTGGATCCTCTGGTTACTCTCTGGCAACCTCCGCTCTCGACTCTTAGAACAAAGGAAAGTTCTGGCACTCGGACACCCTGGCCATTCTGTGGTTGTCCGGGCTGAGTCTCAGGATGGTCAGGAGGCGCGCTGCGAGAATGTCCTGCCCTTGGGAGCCTTCTGCTCCTGGGCCGTCCTGCCCTGGAATTCTCCTTTGAATTCCCTTTAGAATTGTCCGAAAAAGTCTATCAGGCCCTCCGTGTTGCCTGTTTTTACCTGGAGGAACTTCAGCTCGTTGATTGGCTGAAAGTTTCATGGGCATCAGAGTCCCACGTGGGTTACTCGGCCCTACCAGTCCCTGATTGGTTGATCAAGGTTAGATATGAGTCACTTACTCCTGACACCTAGGAATGCAGTCCAGATGTCCATCTGGCACTCCCTAGACAGATAGGTGCCAATGGATGACCATTGATCAGGATAGCCAGGCTTAGCTAAGTGCATCCCCATTTGGGAGCTGTCCCTTATCAAAAGAAAACATCTTTAAATCAGCCTGCCTGAATAGCTTCTCTGTGGCTGCACCACAGAGATGAAGAGGAAGATGGGGCCTCATTTGGGAAAGCACAGCAACTCTTAATTCTGTCTTATTAATAAGCCTCGCCGCTACAACACATACCTCACTCCCATAACCTATACAAGTAAAGTCAAATGTTCATATTTTGAAAAATACATTTAAAATGTTACAAAGAAACACAATGTGTAAACAATAAACACTATTTCTTTGTAGTCCAGAAATATGCTTAATGTAATTATCCTTTTTTGATATTTTATTTTAAATAACCTGGGTCACAAATCAGTTACAGTGTGGTAACACAAATAAAATAATCAAATACAATTTCAGCTGTGAATCAGCAGATGGTAAAATAGACTGCAGGGATTGTTTCACACTTGCAAAATATTTACAATAACAATGTATTCTTAGTTCTATTATTCTTTTTACAGGAATTGTATTCAGATTCAATGCTCCCACCATTGAAATAGTTTCTATCGTGTCAACATAGTATTGCTTTGGACCAAGTAATATAAGGCATTATGTTTTGGATTATGTTCATGTTTGTTCAAAATTGTTTTACATTATCATTAATATTTTTTGTAAATATACAACTTTCAATATTTTGATGCTTTTTAGTTGATCGATTATAAGATAAAGTACAACATAGAAGGCATATTTAAAATATTTTAATGACTTGGTACAGTACCTCCTTTTGATACTGATAACATCGACATATATAAAGTGTCTTGTTCAGAACCCTTGCGCAATTTTCACATTTTGTTGTTTTAATAATGCATTTATATTCACAAACTAATCCACACATTCAACAAAGATTAAGAGAGAAGTAAGCAGATTATTAAAATGAAAGAAAAATAGAAATTCATTATAGCATAAGTATACAACCCTTTGCTGTGCCAAACCAAAATTAATTTAACAAGCTACAATTACGTTAACAAGTCAAAAGATTAGTTAAGCAGCCTCTGTCTGCAATAATAATACTTTATATGATTTCAGAATAAATCCATTTGTTTCTGTAACCACAAAGATGAAGATAATTTCAAAACAAGTTGTGTAAAGGCATCAGGAAATCAGGAGGAAAGTATAAAAATATTTTAAAGACAATTACTGTAGTAGTTCAGGTGGGTAGCTGAATCAGCATGCGTAGGCTGCAAAGGAACAAGTAATGCGTTTATTCCATGCTGAAAAGAATAGGTTTATATAAATAGGTTTATTCCACACCTGAAGAAGGCTCCACAGCCGAAACATTGTGCTTTCTTTCTTGGAATAAACCTATTAATTACTGAAGTATCCCTTTGAGCATTGTTATGTCTATCATTAAAAAAGTAAATGTCACACAGACACTGCCTAGATCAAGTTGTCCCTCCACACTGAGCTGCTGGGCAAGGCAGAAACTGGTTAGGGATGCTTCTGTTATGGTTCCACCATATGGTTCAACTTGGTCACTCCACAAAGGGGGCTTGATATGGAACTTAAAAAAAAATCTTTTTAAATCCCAAATTTACAAACTCATAACTGATACAGCAAAAATATGGCAAAACATTTTGCGATCAGAAAAAAAAAATGTACTGTTTTAAATGCAAAGCATTATCCATCCATTTTCTACCTGCTTTATCTAGTGCTGGGTAGTGTGGGAGCCAGAGCCGTCTCACAAACAAGGGGCATCAGGCAGGATATAACCTGGATGGGATGCCATTCCATGGTAGGGCAGACAGGCACCAACACAGACATGCGCATACTGTTCTCACACCAGGGCCAGTTTCCACAGAAGCCAACTAATTTACCAGTACAGTATGTCTGCAAACTCAGGGAGAACACAGAAAAAGGTACAGAGATACACTAGGTCTGGATTGAAGCCGGGGCCCCAGTACTGTGGGACAGCAATGCTTATCACAGGACCATGCTGCTGCCATTTTTAACCTAATATTTTATTTAAATCAGAATACTCAAACTGAAGACTTCCAGAATTGGATTAAGTGGTAAGAAAATGGATCGATGGAATAAGTTGAGAAAATGTGTAAACATCATTGTGTAATTTCAGAAAAGAGTCACTATTTTGTGATGGTAAGAATCTGAATACATTTGCAACTTACTGTATATTAATTTGTAGTTATTATTTTGGAAACAAACAAAAAATAGTTATCTTCAATGTGTATCAACAAAAGAAACATTTGTTAAAAGTTATATACATTATTTTATATAATACACATAGAAAACAGGTTTTCCAGAAAAGATTGGAATGCAACAAAGAAACACCTCATTTCCTTAATCAAGTCAGAAAACATCCGTTGAGATATCATTATATATGTATCTCCTTTTGCTAGGAGAAATCATTAAAATTGAACAAATACATTTAAATTAAAGTATGTTTATTGATGAAATAAGATATTTATGTGATTGTCACTTCCTGTGATGCTACAATGCTATCAAATAGCAAGTTAACATAGGTTAAAAACCTTCAGAAATCCATCAGTTAATGTTTGTAATATAGGGTGTTTGAATCCTTAAAACATGACAACAGCAAAGTGGGAAGCTGAGGTAGGGATATGAATCTTGAGTTCCAGAAATTCTGCAGATGACAATATACAGAATGTCATGATTGCCTGGGCAAAATTCTAATGGTTCTTTTTGATATATATACATACAGTATCATTCAAACTAAGAACACGGCATTTGCAGTTTTCCAACACTTCAATTGTAATAATCATTCTGCCGAAGAGATCACCATCTGTGAAGTGAGTCGGTGTTATGGAACAAATGCTTCCCACATTCAAAAGGAGTGAGATTTGATCTTTAAACTTGGTAGTTTGGAATCACTTTTTTAATGAACATCCCACTGTGGCATCATAACAACATCATCTACAGAAGTTATGAAGAATTACAAATGTACTGCACCGACATTTGTTCTTAAGTAACCGAAGAAAGACCTTTGTAGAAACCTGTCATGAAAGAAATTAGTTTTCAATCATTTAAACCTTGTGTACAAATCTTCCTTTTCTTTTGATAGATGCATTAGATGCAGGTGATTTACTATCCACAGTGAAGACTATTTTAATCTCAAAACCTAAAAAGACTTGCAAGTTGCTCACACATCTTAAATTCAGTGGACAAAAGATTTATTAACAACAGAATACTTATTACAACTTTTCATACATTTGAGTTAGAGCTCAATTGTTCACATGCACCCTGAAAATGCTTTGCTCTCTATGAACCTAAGAACCAATGAAAAATCTTGATAGTACCATTAACAATCCAAAAAACTACAACAGGTAACAAAACAATTCTAAAAACTGTTGTACTGTATATCCTTTATGGATGAAACACTTTAGGACACCTTAACTCCAAGTTTTGAGTAAAGCAGTGTACTGACTGAGACTGCTATGTAGTAATATGCCTACTTTTTATGTTCAATATGCTATTTAGAAATTACTGGGAATATTCCAATTGATGGATTTGATTCAAATGCAAGGATGTTTTATATAGCTGTAAATTCATTTCAAGATATCTATCAAGTATTCTATTTCAAAATGTGAATCTCCCTTTTTTCCCTAGTCAATAAAATTAAGTCTTAGATAAATACTCAAGTCTTTCAACCTGGGGATACATAAATTAATGGTAATAATTCATAATTAACTTTATACCCCCTTCTTTATGTTTTCATACTCTAACAGTAAAGAAAAACAACATTAAAATATGAAAGAACAACTCAAATTAATTTAAGGTAAATCATTTTGAAAGAAAATAGGAGTCTTTACATAAAGAACTAGTGTTTTGTTTTTTTTTCTTTTAGAATTTACACCCACTGCACGTAGTGCTTCACTGTTTTAACAGACTCATTTCAAAAGGAATGTAAGTAGTTGCTAGGAAACCTTTTTGTGTTCTTTTTGTGTCTTATATAGCTTTTGCGTTTTAGCTGATGAAACTGTGCTCCTAGGTACAGAGGGATTTAGGAAGATTCGAGCAATAAGAGTGAAACTGCAGCATAGATAAGCAAAAAATTATTGTTCTTTATTCAGGTAATAATGGGGATTTGAATTAAAGAAAAGACATGTCTGCTAGCTTTATTCTGTACTTTACATATGTTTGCTTTTCTTCTTTTCTTGTAAAAAGGAAGCATTCAAAATTCTTCTTGCAATATATTATGGAAGGTATGATAAATATTCAACTGTGAATAAATAATGCATCAAATTGTAGATTTAGGTTTTAAGGTTTAACACTAAATAAATTAATTCCAAATATTCAAAAATATAATGCTTATAACATTTTGTTTTTGTGAAAACAGAATAAAAGGATTTAGCACTATTGAAAAAAATGGACCCTCAAACTGAGGGATATGAAAAGACAGTAATAAAATGCAGTTGTTCTGCAAAATCATACTATCCATATTAAAATAATTCTGAAACTACACAGTTCTACACATCTATGTTTAGAATTAACATGTTCTAAACCACAAATCGAAGCACTTAGTAGTACCCTAAATCTAAGATAGGCTCAACCAAATATCACACAAATATCAATGTGAAGAGGTGCTGAGCTGGTTGGAACCAGACCTGAAGCAGAGGGAATGAAGGTAAACAAAGGAGGGAAAGGGGAAAGACAAAATGCAAAACCTCCAATAGCCCATGGGTTGTTTGCATTTGATTCACCCCCTTGATCACCCAGACTTTTGTGTCATCACTCAAGTCCTGGAGTTCTAATCAGAAAGAGGATATAAAAATGACAGCCAATGGAGGAATAAACTGGCACTGTTTACTTCACTTGCAACTTTCCAGGGCACGGGAGGTGAAATATATTTTTTGAGACTATCGAGACTAAAGAAGATGCTAGACACAACCAATGTATCAATATGCAGCCTGCAAGAAGAGCTCTCTGTGCAGTTTTTTTCTTAAAGGTATTTGAAGAGTGATACAATATTATTGTTACTGTGAGATACAATGTAACATAAAACTAATATCTAAATTACTAGTATTGTACTGGTGTTGAGACCTGTTATGGCACAGGGGGACAGCCTTCTTTCATGTGTGAGAGAAATGGTCCTGGAAAATTGTCAGATAACACAGTTGTCTACAGTACACAGAAATTGTGCTGTGAAAAATATTACTTCTTGACATATTAATTCTTAGAGGATTTTTTTTTAAAAGGGCTTCAAACTATAAAGAACTTGTTGTTCAAGCATTAAAATTCTCAAAATGATTTGCAATGGATCAAAAACAGTTAACTCATTAAAATAAAAAAGCCTGAAGAACTGTATATGCTATGGAAATGAATAACTTAATTCTTATTAGCATATGATGTAGAAGAGGTCTGCTCTGAGAAAGCTGAATTACCAACCATGCTGCCAAGGATGTTTAAAAATGTTTTGTTTTGAATGAAATCTGCACATACTGTACATACTGTAGTTTGGTCGAATAATAAGCATATTTTGGTGAAAGTCTGGGTGACCAGTAATTATCACACTTAGACCAAACTTGTTTAATCTTAAATGCACGTTGGTTTTAGTGAGTACAAATTCCTCAACATTCTCTTCATTCAGCTATCATTTGTATTTAGCTGTTTAGAAATGATAAAAAAACATCAGAATTTCTGTACTTAAAAATACAAATATTATTTCATTGTAGATGTAGGTGTCTAAAACCTGAAATTGTATTTATTTATTAATTTCATGTACTTGCAAGTTCCTAGCAAAAAACATGCTAATCTTTCAGTTACCTGTGAATTACCTTAGGACCACTTACAAAAATTGTGTAAAAAAATTCAGCTCAAATATTAGTTAAGAGATTCAGCTTCCAAATCAAGTCCTAATCTAATTCTGGTCCTGGAAGGCCAGTGTATCTGCAAGTTCTCTTTCCAATATTGGTTTAATTGGACTAATTTACAGTCTTCTTCTACCTCTACAGGCAATAGTACATTAAAGCACTAGAAAACCAGGACTAGCATCGGTTAAACCCACTCTAAGAAAAGCTTCTCTATCCCAAGGACAAATTTTCTTAAAAGGCTATATAAAGCCAAATAGATTGTTTATTTTTTATTGAGAATATTGATGTTCTGTGCAATTAAATAAAAAAATTCCCAAAGAATTTTAAACACCAAAGTAGTATTTTAAACACTATATATGAGAGACTGAGAGACATACAGTATATGTCACAGACTGCCAAAAGTTCAAAAGGAACAGGCTTACATGCTGTGATTAATTGAGTTTGCATTTAGTGGCCAGGATTGTGTCAATGTTTTCTTGCATGTGTCCTTCTCATGTGTTCATTTCTTTCTCCAGGAGACCTCAACTTCAAAGCTTTCAAATGCAAGCTGTGGATGGAAAAGGCAAGGATTGAAGAAAACACTGGTTTCCCAGACCACACCTTTGGTTTTGGCACATGAAGGTGTGAGGGTTTGCTGAGCCAATTGGGACCAAACCTTGGGCACAGGGGGTGGTAGGAAAGAATGAAAGAATTGATAGGGCCCCATGACACCTTGAGATTTGCATACTGTCAGTTATAAAATGGTTTAAAGTTTCTCCTGATAATCAACTGGACACAACTGCCCCTCGGTTGGGGATTGGCTAACTGAAAGGAATAAAAAGATTTAAACCTGGACAGATGGGTGCTCTCTCTTCTTCCCACAAGACAGAGTATGTAAGACCACAGGAGAGAAGGAAATGATCCAGGAACTGCAGGTCAAGGGAAACATTGGTGATAGAAGTGAGATACTGTGCTGGGTCTTGTTTTTCCTGGGGTGAGAAGCCCAGACATTGCAGAGACCGGAGATGTTAGACTTGACGAACAATCATTTGGTTGTTCTCTCTTCTTCTCAACAGGGACTTTTGGGGACAAACTATTTCTATATGTTTGATGAGAAATACCTGTGTTGTATTAAACACATTCCCTGTCATTTCTTTTTCCCACTGCTTTCGGTTCCGGTTGAGAGGGAACATTGGCGTGTTCTGGCTGCTGCTCCTCTTGCCAGTTTTCATTTTTATTTTTATTTCCTTTTTACTTCTTTTTTTCTTTCTCTGTGTCTCTCAGTTTTATTTTATTTTATTTTAGCTGCTTCACATTACAATCTTTCTACATTCAGACTTCCACAGTGACTGCTTCTACTGCTGAATACTCACCTTTGGAATGATTCAGCTGAGGACACCAACTACTGCCCTGATTTAGGATTTCCTTCCCGGTTTTTGTCGCATAATCACGGATTCCACAAAAATGTTTCTAAGGTATTCTTCTCTGTAATTACTTCAACTGGAACGGAATCATTTCCTTGAAAAAACATGTGATTATTGCCATAATATTGGGATCCTGCGACCAATGCATTACAATCACTGCAGCACAAGATGCCATTTCTTTCCTTCCTCCACCTGCGGAGTCACTTTCCCTGTCTCTTGCTATAAGGCTGCAGTGTCCGTATTGGCACAGACCTAAAACGTTTACTCTCTCTACTGCCTGGAACCCACTCTGCTCCCCACTGGCTCCCTGAGACTGGCTAGATAAGCACTACTAAATACACATTCTGTTAACAAGGCTCATACTGAACTTGAACTTGAACTTTATTGCCATATGTAACCGGTACTGGTACAATGGAATTCTTACTTACAGAAAGTCTCTCGATTGTAAAACAAGTGTAAAAAACAAGACAAAGTGCAAACAGTGCATCAAGACAATGTACAAACAAATAATAGACAATGTGCAAGTAAACATGTAGACAGTTTGAATGTAAACAATACAGACATGTAAACAATGACTGGAGATGTGCAATGGATAAGAAATCATAAAGAGGTAGATGGTGATGGTGTAGGTGTGGTCCGAGGGGGATGGCTAGATGTGTTCGCCAGTCTCACTGCTTGTGGATAGAAGCTATTGAAGAATCTAGTGGTAAGTGTCCGTATGCTCTTATATCTCTTTCCTGAGGGCAGTGGGGTGAAGAGCTCATGACGGGGGTGGTGACTGTCCTCTGTGATGGCCAGAATTCTACCACGACACCGGTCCTCATAGAGCTGTTTAATCTCGGTGAGACTGCAGCCGATGATCTTCTGGGCCATATTGACCATTCTCTGCAGTGCCTTTCTTTCTCGCGAAGAGGTATTGCCATACCACACGGTGATCCCGTTGGTGAGGACGCTCTCGATGGTGCAGCGGTAGAAGTTCACCAACACATGTATTGGCATCCCCCATCGCTTGAGGCACCTCAAGAAATAAAGGCGCTGCTGAGACTTCTTCATGATAGAGTCAGTGTTCACAGTCCAGTCCCAAAAACCTAAAGCTGGTGACTGTTTCCACTTCCGTTCTATCAATACTGAGTGGGCTGTGAGTGTATGGCCTGTGTCTCCGAATGTCCACTATTAGCTCTTTTGTTTTCTTTATGTTCAAGTCCAGGTTATTGCTATGACACCACCTAAGCAGCTGTACAACTTCATCCCTGTAAGTGGGCTCGTCATCATCACTGATCAGTCCTATTATAGTGGTGTCATTGGCAAACTTAATGATGCGGTTGTTGCTGTGTCTTGCTGTGCAGTCGTGAGTAAACAGGGAGTACAACCTTGGACTCAGACAGCAGCCTTGTGGGGTTCCAGTGCTCAGGGTGAGTGGTGTTGATGTTTTATTGCCTATCCGCACCACCTGTGGTCTCTCGATAAGAAAGTCCAGCAGCCAGTTGCAGACAGAGTTGCACAGACCTAATCCCCTGAGCTTTGTCACCAGTTGACTGGGTATGATGGAATTGAATGCTGAACTGTAGTCCACAAACAGCATTCTCACATACGAGTTCTTAGTGTCCAGATGTTCCAAGGCTGTATGCAGAGCCAGGGAGACAGCATCATCCACTGATCTGTTGTTCTGGTAGGCGAACTGCAAGGGGTCCAGGGACTCTGTGATGGAGGAGTTGATGTGTGACAACACCAGCCTCTCCAGGCATCTCATCACCACAGATGTTAGTGCTACTGGGCGGTAACTCAGGCATGTCACTTTTGTCTTTTTGGGGGTTGGAACAATAGTGTTTTTTTTAAAGCAGGTGGGGACCATGGACTGTGACAGGGAGGAGTTAAAGATGTCCGTAAACACTGTGGTCAGATGGGCTGCACATGTCCTCAGGACGCGAGGTGGTATCCCATCAGGCCCTGCAGCCTTACAGATTTTCACCCTGCTCAGAGTCTTCTGCACGTCCTGCTCTGAGAGTTTCAGAACAAACTCGCCCTGCACACTTGGGACTTGCCCGTGTTCAGAGCATCAAAGCGGGCATAGAAGTGGTTCAGCTCGTCAGGCAGGGATGCGTTGTTCGTGTCAATCTCCTGGCTGCAGCCCTTGTAGCCTGTGATTGACTGTAATCCCTGCCACTGGTGTCAGCGCACTGCGTTACAAGCCGCACTTTGTAGCTCTGTTTGGCGCGTTTTATGGCTTCCTCTAATGCATAACGTGATTTCTTGTACAGCTCTTTGTCCCCCGATTTGAACGTGGTGGATCTATCTTTTATTTTATTGCGAATGTCGTTGTTGAACCACGATTTCTGATTGGGAAATGACCTAATTTTCATTTCTGGTACACAACTGTCGGTGCAGTATTTAATATAGCTGGTGACCGCGTCCGTATACTCATTTAAATCTGTGTCGGGAGCTCTGAATGCGTCCCAGTCTGTACTATCAAAACTGTCTATTAACTTTCTTTCCGCCTCCTCAGACCAACAACACACTGTCCTGTTCGTAATTGGGGAGGTCTTCAGCTTCTGTTTGTACTCAGGAAGCAACAGGAGAGCGATGTGGTCCGACTTACCGAAACTCGGTTTGGGAAGCGCTTTGTATGCTCCTTTTATTGTTGTGTAGCAGTGGTCCAAAATATTGCCTCCTCTTGTCGGTACAGTGACATGCTGAATGTATTTTTGCAGTACTTTCCTCAGATTGCAGTGGTTGAAGTCCCCAACTACAATTGAAACTGCTTCTGGGTGGGAGTTTTCGTGCTTGTTGATAATGTCGTGGAGTTCGCTATGTGCTGCTTCCATGCAGGCTTGAGGTTGAATGTAAACGGTTGTGATAATAGTGGCGGAAAACTCCCTCGGCAAATAAAAGGGTCGACATTTTATGGTCAGGTGTTCTAGATTTGGCGAGCAGGATTTAGAGATTACCTTCATGTCGGTGCACCACTTGCTGTTGACGAGGAAGCAAACGCCTCCGCCTTTGTGTTTGCCGGTTGCTTGGTGGTTTCTGTCCATGCGGTAAATGGTGAACCCCTTTGGCTGGATGGCGATGTCCGGGACGCATGCATTCAACCAGGTTTCAGTGAAGCCATAAACACAGCATTCCCTCAGGTCCCTTTCCGCGTTGATCCGACAATGTAGCACATCTATCTTATTGTCCAGTGACTGAACATTAGCTAACAAAATAGACGGCAGCGGTGGTCTTTGCTGACGCCTTCGTAGTCACGCTAGTACGCCGCCTCGTCTCCCCCGGCCTCTGCCCAACTGTTGTTGTTGTTCGCCATATCTTTGTCCGATCCAGCAGGTGGGGTCTGGTACGTGAAAAAAGTTGTTTGATGACATTAAGGAGTCTGTCCTCAGGTTTAAAAGTGTTTGTGTATCATAAGTAATGACAGACATTGAGCGTCCAACACAAAACAAGAGTATTAACATATAAATAAATATTAAAACAGACACACAATGAGAGAGCTTTCTGTAAACCGTCGCCATCTTTCCGGCGCCGGAACTAACACAACCACTACTGTATGTGACTTTATTACAGGAAAAAACTTGACTTTCTTGTGATTAACCAAAACCTGGCACAGACAAAATGATGCTCCTGTTCAATCAACTAGTCCCACCAGGGTACGGCTTGTACGACCTCCCTCATCACACAGGCAGAGGTGGGGGCATTATTGTTATTTATAATCTCCTTTAAATGTAAGTCCTGTTACTGTACCTCTGTTCTTTTCCTCTGAGTATCTTGTTTTAAATTTCTCCATTCCCCACTCTACCATTATAGCCACAGTCTATAGACTACCTAAACGTACTGAAGCCTTTTTGCCAATTTACTTTTCTTTTGATAAGTTTGCTGATTTACTTTTGTTTTTATATACATATTGACACACAGTATTCCAGTTTAGCTAAGGATTTTCTAGCTCTGTTGGGATGCTTTGATCTAACCCAATTTGTTCTTAGCTGAATACATAATAAAGGACATACCCTTTATTTAATCATTGCAAACGGCTCTTTTGTTTCTCAGTACTCTTCACTTGAACTAGGGCTCTCTGACCACTTAGTTATTCTCCTCACTCTGGAATTATGTGTTTCTAACACTTCCCCCTCACACTTCGTACATTTTCTCAACTGGCAATCAGTTGATCAGCCTAGGTTCACGAATTCTGTTCTATCCTCCTTATCTTGTTTCTTTACCTCTAATCCTCTAGAACAGTGGTTCTCAAACTTTTTGGACCAAGTACCACCCCTGATCAAACCAAAGCATCCAAGTACCACCTACAAGTCATCTTCTCATAGGAACCCCAGACATTCTCAATGACCAACATGAGCGCGCGTGTGCACACACACACTCACACACATATAATAAATATTATAATAAACTTTATTTGATATAGCACCTTTAAAGGTGCCTTCTCAAAGCGCTTTACAGAAAAAAAACCAGGAACAACAACAAATAAAAATAAACAATACAAAAACACCATTTCAGTGAGAGGGGTGAGCCTGTTTAGTCGAGCAAAGCAGATGTGAATTCGTTTTTTGATCCTTGATACAATTCACAACAGAGTCTAACAGATTTTAAATCGTCAGGCATTTTCTTAATGGCAAAGGTCTTGCGGTGGATGTTGCAATGTGTCCATTCATTTTTGGAGTAACCTTTCTAATTCGTGCAACTACACCGCTGTGTCGGCTTGTCATCGCTCTAGTACCATCTGTACAAACGATGCATTTTATCCAGTCGATGCCATTCTCTTCGATAAATTCATTTAGAAGCTGAAAAATGTGCTTTTCTGTAGTTCCTGTTGGTAGTGGTTTACAGAACAGAAAGTCCTCATGGGACGTACCCTCAAATTCGTTTCTAACGTAAACGAGCAAATTGCCCAAATCAATGACATTTATAGACTCATCTTATTGCAGTGAAAAACACCTGCTCATCTTAATGCGCTCTACCAGCATACTTGTGATATCATCCGCCATTTCAATAATTCTATGAGTGACCTTGTCTTTCAGAGGGGGCAGCAGGTCGAGCTGTTTAGCAGCTTTTTCTCCACAAATAATACGTGTCAGCTCTTTTGCCAACTTTAAATAAGGATCTTTAAAAATAGTGTGGGGCTTACCTGCTTTAGCAATCCACAAACTTGCTTTTTTCCCCGTTTCCGTTTCAGGAGTCTGTCTCAGAAGTTAAAAGAAGTTTTTATTTCATGCGCATGGGAGCAAAACACAGAGACGCTCGGTGTATTTTTCTCAAATTAACCTAGAACAGTTCTTAAATATTTTTCTGTTCTGTGCTTTCCCGTGCTCACAAGATTACCAGCATTCCTAGGACGCATTTCTATGCATTCCTGTGTTTACAACATTGGCATTGTTCCAAAATCACGCACATTCTCCTACCTCTCTATTTGCTGGAGATAAGTTTTCTAAATACAATTGGTCACTTACGTTCATATCATGCATTCCTATAGAGTGGTATAGAATTATATTGTAGCTCTGTGTCCACTAAGTATTAGCGCGCGCTGTTTCGTAGTACATAGGCTGCGTATTCGACACGTCTTAAGATAGAAAATATGAAAACCCAATTTTTCAGTGCACACAACAAAGTTCCAGGGTCATATGGTGTACCAGCTGGCGGCACAGTTTGAGAACCACTGCTCTAGGACAAAATACATTTGCTAAATAGTCCTCTCGACAGGACTCCTCTATAAACTCTCAACACCTTCACTCCTCTATAAACTTGAACCACCTCTTTTCCTTGCTCTGCCCCCAGTACACCGACCATCTGCGATTAATGAAGGAGGTCTTCCGGAAGCTTTAACATAGGTGGGATCTTTCTTGCATAAACATACAATATCAAACTTGGAAAGATTACTTGTCTGAATATAAGGATAGATCCACTTACGTCTCACACATCATTGACAATAACCATAACAACCGTAGGCAACTTTTCTCCACGTTCAACTGAGTGCTAAAGCCAAACTGCCCCACCACATTACCTGCCTCATTACATTTAGTTTGGATTTAAGTTTAAAACTGTACTCGTTAAGTCTGGTGTTCCTCAGGGGTCGATACTGGTCCCCCTACTTTTCCACGTTTACATATTTCTACTTGGTCAGCTTTTAAGATCACACCCCATCAACTTTGTAAAACCAATGCTGTAACCCTATCTGTGGATGGTGCTGTACTTGAGCTTATGTTTAAATTGAAAAACTTGGGGATATTTAATTCAGGCTTAACATTTGACCCAAATGTGCAACAGAGTGTCAAAACATAATTCTTTCATCTCAGAAATATTGCTAGACTATGTTCGATGTTATCACTAACTGTTGCTGAAAAGCTGATCAACACATTTGTCTTCTCCTGAATTGACTACTGTAATGCTCTACTCACAGAGGTTTCTAAATCCACATTGAACAAACTCCAGCATGTCCAAAATTTGAAAAGATTGAACAGCTTCAGATCCAGCAAACATTTTGGAGCATCTCTCTTTGCAGATCAGAATCAACTTTGGAAATTGCAGTGTTTTAAGAATTCTTTGATGATGCCCAATTCTGTATAGGCTGCTGAGGTATAGAAATGTGAAAAGGAGCCCTGCAAAAACTTTGTTGACTTGCACAGGATTAATGAGCATAGCATTATCATTGCCTTATTTTTCTCAACAGTAGTTAGAAGTTATTTTTTGTTTGCTTTGATCTAAGTGTAAACAGGCTTCTAGGACATTCACTGTAAATCATATACATTCCTAACAATTAGGCCAGATGTTCATCACCAGAGAGACAAAATTCGCAAACAAAGCAAAAAGAGAAAATGTCTAACCAGATAGGCAGGGAAAAGTCCAGTTCACAAAAAAAATTACACATCAGACCTTCTGTTCTCAGCAGGGGTCGGGTATCAACAGCCTCTGATAAACCTTTGTAACACCACTCTGTATTAAGAACACAGCCTCCTCCAGACACCAAGACATGACAGCATAGCCATAAAACTGGTAAGTTGCAGATGAAAGCTAAATTAACACTTCAAAAGCATTGTAACTTTCTCAAAAGATTTTTGCACAATAGATTTTTGACATATTTTCATGAAAACTGACTAAATACAGGAACAAAATAAACATGCCAAACCCATTGGCTTTCCCTTAATTTGATAACAAAAAAGGTTTAAAGAAACAAGTAAACATCCAAGCAAATTGTCATAGGTACAGTCTCTTTTGGTCTGAAAAGCATAATATTCATTATAATAGAGACAATGAAACAAGTTGCAGCTTTAATTACAATATGTAATGCCAAAAAATTGCAGATTAAAAAGAAATTGTTTGGATCTCAACTCACCATGTGTCACTACACTGCCTTTGAATAGTGGTAAAATTACCCTAGTGGTAGAATGAAGAAGAACACCTCAAATCACTGGCATAGAAACCAACACTGTAATTCGAGTTAAATTTCAATTGTCCTTGTTTCTAGTTAAAAGACTAGATACTGAACTGTACTAAATTATGTTATCATATCAGATAAATAAAAATACAAAAACATTAAACTAACGAAAGGTTCTATTATGTACAATCTAAATGTGTAAATTCATGAAGAAAACATTGAGCAATAAATCTCCAAACACTTACAGACAAAAAGTTACAGGTTTGCTAAAATCCAATTATTTTTTTCAGAATGTCCTGTGAGTTGTTATGATTAAAATATGCATTAACCAAAGGGCTGAGAGGTGGAAAAAGACACATTTTCTTTTGGCACATTTTATATTTTAATCATATTAATACCTATAGTTTACATACCAGCCAGTCACTATCATGGTGGGGAAAGACCGGAATTTTATTAAAACCAAATAAAAGGACACAATAGAACTGATAATCTGGAGATAAAACACAGAATACACTTATGACATAGTAATTCACTAATTTTTGCAGGGAGCTGTGTCGAAAACTGAGATTAAGGCATTATGACCTGTCTACATCCTGCTACAAAGCATTAACTTGACCTATATCAAACAACCAGTCTAATCTAAACTACTAGTATTAACAATTAGTAAAATGTAAATGAATACTGAGAGAACTGGAACATTGCATCTATTTGTTTTGTGGGGTCTATGAGCTTTGTGAAAAAATTCCAATCCAATAAAATCATTGTCTTATTGGATTCCATCAATGGACACTAATCAACTCAACAGTGCTTGAATAAGATAACAAAGAAGAATGGACTAAATTTGAGCCATTCCACTCTGCAAAGCTGTATTTTAAATCAATGATTTTTACACTATGGCACGCACCTCAGGAGTGCACAAACTGAGCTCTAGGGGTGCATGAAAAAAAACTATAATGGCTAAAAGATTAACTACAAAAATGACTTCAAAGTATCTCTCCACACAAAATATGATAATCCGCTTCTGCAGCATTGAAGCTATTCTTAGAGGTACACATGCAGCCACTCGGAACATGTAGCAGAACTAATTTCTGCGTTAATTGTGTTGCGCCATACCATGGTATAATTTGGAAGTGTGAATCACTGGCCAAAGGCAGTTGATGGATGTCACTTTGTGTGTTAGATGTTAGTGAAAACATTAGCTTCATTTAAATTGTAACATTGAAGAAAGATTATTACAAAAGGGCTTGACAGTGACTGGGAATTGAACCCAGTCATGTAATCAGGTAACTAAAGGAAAATGTTGGTAATTTCAATAAACATGAATGAGTTAGCAAACATGAATACTGTCAATGGTGGGAGTAAAAATACAGTTCTACAGCAACCCTCAAACTGCATTCATATATTATATATATTTTATAATTATAATCTAGAATTAAAAAAGTGGTATAAAAGAGACAATAAACTACAAACATTTAGTGGTGTTATGAAACAATCACCAATCTTAAATGTCTGATTTGATCACCCTCTTCCTTCTGCTTTCCCCCTTTGTGGATGACATGTCCGGGACCCCCTGTAGAGTGAAAACTGAAAACTGGATGAGCTTGACAGACTTTGCCTGATCATCATGTTCTTAAGCATGAATATACATTTGCAGATTTACAGAGTTTAAACTTGATGATGGAATTAGCTACAAATTATTCAATATAAAACTATACAGATGGCAGGATCTGAAGGTAAATTAATTATTACTGAAGCAAAGTAATGTCAAAATGAGTAATGAAAGCTATTGAGTTAAAGTATTCCATGAAGTAATATCCACAGAAACCTATGCATCAACAATTAACCATTTTTGGAGACTTGCAGATATCAATTTGATTAAATTATTTACACATAATATATTTACAGGCTGAGGTAGGTGACAATGAAAGTGTCTAAGACATAAAATGTGTAACACCTGGCAGTGTAAACATTTCCAAAGCTGAGGGGATGTTTTCTGAGATGTTGGGATCCACAGTTTTTATTTATTTCCAATGAATTGCTGGCTAAAACATGGAATGAAAACTCATCTGGAATCTCCAACTGCCATTGTCTTCAATGAAACTGGGAACCATTACAATACAGCAGAAATGGAGAGAAAGCAAGAAAATTAGGAAAAACATAGGAACCAATCGCAAAAGAGGGTACAAAACGGAGAGTGCCAATTTACAAATACCCAAATATGAAGAAGTTATATTGGTCTAGGATTTTCATAAATTAGTGAAACTGTTTTCCACAGCCACAATGTGTGCTGTAGCGAGGTCTTGGCTAAATGCCGCATTAAGTCCTCTAACTTAAATTTCCACATAGGCACTAAATATAGCAATACAAATCATAAACCAGTTGCATTTTTCAAATGTAAATTGAAATAACTTTTATAAAAATCAAATAGCTAATGCAGTTTAACACAGACATAAAGTATGTGTTGGACATATTAAAGGCATCTTCCCTAGTTAGCTATTGAGTGGCTTAAAAAGGAACAAACATTCACAGAAAATATATGGTTACCAGTAGCAAAAGATATGGTATGATATGTTTGTATAATTGGAAAAAAAATAATTGGATATAATTCCTGTTTCTGAAAATGCTGTCACGGCAGATCAGTAGCATCCTCTGCCAATTAACCAGTCGCATCAAAAAAAGTTAATTTTACTAATTGAAAAACTGATGTGTTGACATTGCAGACAGTGCAGATCTGGTATATCATTTGGTTTATGTTTGTTACTTATTTGAGTGTACAGTATGTGGCGTTTTTTTTTATTATGTTTGTCCATTCCCACTCATAATAAAAAGGGTGTTTTTTAATTTAATTGACATTGTCACAAAAGACAAAATAATTGAATGGGCACATACTGTAGAAGTTTGTTCCAATAAGGCTATGTCAATGACGGAAACATAAAGGAGTTGCAGCTCACATCAAGAAGGTTGCTCCACTGGCTTTCTGGGTACACTGTAATGTTTATCAAGAAGTCCTTGAGAACTTCTGATGGTATTGAAAGTTTTTGTGAATAGCGAACTTAATTAAAGCTTCAGGTGTGACACCTGAAGAAGGCTCCACGGCCGAAACGTTGTGTTCTCTTTCTTCTTCTTTTTTTCAGCATGGAATAAACCTATTACTTGTTCCTTTGCAGCCTACGCATGCTGACGCAGCTACCCACCTTAATTAAAGCTTGCTGACTGAAATTTAAGAATTTTAACAACATTGTGCAATAAAATGGGATGCAAACAGAAGAGACTTATACAGCACATAGAAAGGCTTTTTGAACTGAGATGTGAAGTTCAGCAATTTTTGTGAACAACCTTTTAGAGTTGTAATCTTGCTTGCATGAAGATTTGCTATAGACACTAGAACGCTTGGCAGTGTTTTTTAGCTTTTTTGCTTTGAATTACATGAATTGAAGTTTCCAGGTTGTGACCGTCACCATGTTCAACATGCAAGATAAAACTGAATTAATAATAAAAAAACTGAAATTGTGGACTAGCTGTGTCGGACAACATTGCCTTCAGTGCTTTCCAATGAAGACAGAATGCATTACATTTCATACTGTTTATTTAAATAGTCCTTAAATTACTGCATTCTGTTTTGAAACATAAAAGGCTGGTTGAACACAAACTAGGTATCCTGAATAGCTCCCTGGGATATGTTGGCTAGGTCACATTAAACTAATGTAATACAGATTTCAGTATTATATCAGTCTTAAGGCAGTTCCTCCATTTGCTGATGACCACATTCATTTTGGGTGAACTGGGGTTGTGTAAACAAATTTAAACAGGGGTGAGTTTCCCGAAAGCATCGTAGCGCTAAGAACATCGTAAACTGGCTCTTAAGATAGGTCCTTAATTTACAAGTGTTTCCCAAGACCTATCGTAACTAAAGTAGAACGTTAAATCCTTCGTAATCTACGTGCTCCTGACCCACTCGTTAATCACTAAGTGTTTCTTAAACTGGCTACCTCTTGCGCCAACCTTAGCGACAGAGATCGTCAGACAGAGCACATTCAATTCACGTCATGGGAATTCTCTGGAAATATAGAATACTAAGAATTTATATTAAGTATTTTGATATTTTGTTGTACTATGTAAGAGGAAATTTGAAAAAAGATCATTTATTTCTACAGTAATTAATTCATTAGTCACTTTGGGTAAATTTCATATTCATAAGTCAAATGTTTTAATAATTCTCCCTTTTAGTACTTTTGGGGCGGGGTTTAAATTGTATTTAAATTCCATAAAGAACGTAAAACATGTAACATGTATTACAATGTAGCGCCACGCAGGGCACGTTGAGAACAGCACCTTGGGAGTACCGGACTATATAGTGGGACGGAGTCTGGGATACAGTCTCTTCCCTTCGTGTGTGTGTATGTTAGTGTACAGATGCAGCCATTCAAAATGCGTGGTAAAAACCCACGGTACAGTAACCTACCCGCAAGCCACCGCAGGGCACCGCGGTAAGTGATTGGCTGGCCAAAATGACCGACAGGGGCACTCGTGGTGCATTGGTTGGTAGTGAAAAGATTTAATCATTTAATGTCTTTACTGTGCACATTTTAATCCGCTTAGTTTTGAATATTTATATGGAATTTTACCACTAAATGGAAATTTTAGTAGCTGAGCATAAAAAGAAGAGGAGCATAACGCATCTGAAGGTCATAAACGATATTAATTTAGGAACATAAACATTACTGTATGTACATAAACTGTACTGTGTATGGCTGGTCTTGATAGTTTAAAGAAATACACACCAGTCTTCCATTTCTCCCTAAACATTTTAAGCATGAAAGTTTTAGGAAATGGTACCCAAATATGCGATTGCTGTATAGAATGAATTTTAATTTAAAAAAATGATTTAACACGCAAATTAAGCTGTTTACATCTTCAGCCTGAGAACAGTCACCTGTTGCTACCCAACGCAGAAACACAGCCACTAACTAGCAAAGAGAGGACATTAGCTAGCCAATATGATAAATAAATAAATGATTCTTTTGTTTATTTCTTTAGCACATTTATTTGAACATTTCCATCGATTGTACAAGTACTTGGAAACTGTCCAATCCCTAGTTCATCAGGCATTTTTTTTTACGCTGCGGGCATTCTCCCGGTCGGGCGCTGGTCTGAGTCTTCTAGGATATAATGCCAACAAACTCTTGTTTTTATGTCCACTATAACAGACAATCTCCTTTGCTTTTAACCGAGTGTTTAATAATTTCCTAAAATGAAAATGATTTACTTTATTTCCCTCATGGGATCAATAAAAGTATCTATCGTCTATCTACATAAACTATGGGACAGAATTCAGGGGTCTCCCTACACCAGAGATTATGGTAGGGATTCAGAATGGTGATTGGCTGACACCATCTGACACCCCTCTGATTGGAGAAAAAAGATGTGCTGGTCTCCTATACATACTGTACCAGGAAGAGGATTTCTTTCTATTTGAAACATGTATTTTAAAAGTTTAATTAGAAGTAAAAACCTTAAAGCATACACAGATTTCTAACCTGATCAGGAGGAAGAAAAATCACCCGTGTTTTGTGCATAAAAAGTGTTTATTAACTATCGAAACCTGTTTTACTTATTTTATTTTTATTTAGATTAAGAGTTCCCGTCACCCCCATTCCCATTTAAATCACAAACCCGTGTTTAATTAAGTGTCTTAACGTAAATCGTTATCTTTGTCTTCTGCATAATAATGTTCACCACTCTGTCCAGCAAATTAATAATAAACTTTATTTTATATAGCGTTTTAAATGAATAAGTAATTAGATTGCTCATAAACCATTCACTTATTCTACATAAACACAGTGTAATTGCTCTCTGAAAATGCTTTTCCTTTTTATTCAGGCTCTGATTTCAACTATAGATCGTATTATTAATAACAACCAACTAACAAAAACAACCATATAAACATAATACCAACCAAAAACATAGATAACAACCACAATACAAAATCAAATATATCAAACCATTATACTCTCTCAAATTCCTCCAATTATCATAATCCCGCCCCTTACGCAAAACCAAACCCTCCTCCCATCCCAATTTATCCTCTTTATCATAAAAAAATCCACCTCAATTTTCAAAATGAAGCATTACACAAAATCAATACCTCAACACTCCATACTCAACAATGATAATTCACAAACAGCCAGAACATGTAACTCCACATTTCCAAACAGACCTCATTTCCATACCCTTAGGCAAAACCAACATCCCTCCCCTGTTCTCTCTCTCCGCTGGCATTTGTAGTCGTTTTTTTTTTTAAATAAATTTTAGCAAAGTCATGTATTTTAAAAATCTTAAGATTTCTATATTGATGTCTTTATTTAGTGGTTTCATTAGTGACAAAGGCTAAACTTTCTTGGAAAAATGTCTTTTATGTAAACCATCTTTGCTATTAATTCATTTAGGGCTAGAATATGTTCATTGTCTTCCAATGAAAGAAGGGATCCTTTCGTCGTAATCAGGTTGTCATTAGAAGCGTGCCACGCCCGGACTGTTACACAAACTCTTTAGCATGTTAAAGCAATTTCATTAAGGAGCCTAGCTTTCTTAACTAGTAAGTACTGTGCTTACTGGGTTTTTGAGGGGGGGAGGTGTCTTTCGCTGGAAATCTCTCCCCCTTCTACTTTGACTACCTGTGAATCCGGTTTAATTCGTCACAGCCAGCACTCCCGCAGAGAGGGGGGTTGTACTTGCAGGGTACACAGTAGATAGGAAAGCCAGAGCCAACTGCTACGCCGCCCATGTGTTATGTTCTTCGTTAATGTCTAAGCCGGTAAACATCATTATATCTCATTTTATAATTCTTAAAAAAAAAAATGTTTGCCTAGTCTAACAGTATTGTTGTTATTGTTTTTAATCTGTAAAGCGCTTTGAGGAGCCACCTTTAAAGGCGCCATACACAATAAAGTTCATTATTATTAGTATTGTTAATTTGCTGGACAGAGAGGTGAACATTATTACAAAGAAGACAAAGATAGCGATTTACGTTGCATTGTGCATTGTGCTGCGGTAATACAGTTTTAAATAATAAAAAGTCTAAACAGTATCAGCTTTATTTATAGGTTTTAAATAAAGGCGATTTAAACGCGATTTAAATCAATATAAATGTTTATATTGTAATGCATAGGTGACTATTCATTGTTATTAAAATGACTTAAATTCGATCATGTTGTGATATTTAGAAATATAAATTTGTTTGGTGCGAGTGAGGTTTTATTTAATCTCTGGCCCAGGGAAAAGTTTTATTTTTTCAAAGAAATGTTTGTTAAAAAAAAGTCATTAACATGCTGTAATACACTGTTTAAATTTAAAAGCCTAAAGAGTATACAACTTAAATTCTTAATTGAATAAAGATTGTCCCTCAGCAGTGATTGGGATTCAAAACCAACGTTTTCTGGTGACAGCTCAAATGCTGTACAGGAGAGGTTAACCTTAATTAGCTCCACCTGGCGGTTTTACAAGGTGATTCCTGATACTATTAACATAATCTAATTTGCATACGGTATGATGCGGTAACTGCGACACGCCCACCGTGTTATACCGCAGCATACCCCGCTTGTTTTGAATGGCTGCGTCTGTAGATTGATCAGATTAGTATGAAAAGCCATTTAGCAAAGAGGGAATGAGAAGAGTGACAAACTAGTATACTTTAGATCTTTTTTTCTGAACCAGGGAAAATCTGATCATGTTTCTCTATAACAATAATAAAAAACTTTGTTTTACATATCACCTTTAAAAGTGGCATCTCAAAGCAATACAATAGATGTAAAAAACAGTTAAAAGGACCACAGATTACAAAGTAAATACCCAGAAAGCAGAGAGAGAGAGATCCAGCAGAGAGAGACGCACACACCGGTTTTCATTGACAAAAAGTAATTGTTTTTTTTTTACATTCCTCTTGTCTAACAGGAATGTTTTTTGTGGACAGACTGTCCACAAACGTGAGACTGTCTTTCTCAGACTCACATTCCCGAATGTCCCCTGCCCCGGTCAACAATCCTAGGAAGAACACAAAACAGCCTGTTAATAAAATTGTTGCAATTTTGTTCGGTCATTTCTTCCTCCCAGAATTTATAGATCGCATCGATCAGTTCCTGCTTTGTGATGGGCTTAGTTGTTTTCCGAACATAGTCTTTCAGTGAATGCCAAACCATCTTTAGCGGATTTAGATCTGGGGATTCGGCTGGAGTTTTCACCCAGTTCACTCCTTCTGCTACAAGCCTCGCCCTTGCTGCTGTGTGTTTCAGATCGTTGTTTTGAAAGACAGTGCCATGATCCAATGTGCTCCCTGATATATGGGACGGCATGCTGTTTCACCATGGCTTCATCGAAGAATTCACAATCCATAATTCCTTCGAAAATAAGAAGTGGTCCCAGGCCTCTTCTAGATATATCCCCCCAGACGTGAACCTTCAGTGGATGTTTGGGCTTTGGCTTGTCCACATATCTCCCCTTTTTGCAAAATGCCATTGTTGAAAACTGTTCCAGAGCCACTGTTGTTTTGTCGGTGAAAAGTACATCATGAAATGCCTCTCCCTGTTCAATCCATTGGAGCGCTTGTTTGAGTCTTTCCTCTTTGTTTTTTACCCTTATCATGGTGCATGTGTTGGTTTTTCTGTATCTCCATCCAAGCCTCCTGTGCACTCTTCTTCTCGATGTCAGACTCACGCTTGCACTGAGGTCAGCCCATAGCCGTCTTTGGACTTGCATCGCCGGTAGCTCATCATTTTCATCAGTCTGTTGATAGCTCGCACAACAGGACTTGGAAAAAAAAAGAGATCAACAGTTAGTTTTAAAAATAATGTGCGTAGTGGTATTTACATGCAAGAAAAGTATTTTTAGAATCGTCCTCGGTTTAGATTCTCTTTGCCTCCTCTCCCCTTTATAATGTCATCTGACTGTGCTTTCACAAACGAAGATGTCCATCGAAGCCAAATGCTGTACAATGTCCCAGGTTGACTTCCCGTTTCTTTTCATCTTCATTATTTGGTATGAGAGAGTCTTCATGATTTTAGCCATAGTCCGTCTCCTTACCAAAGCGATACAGTGGTGCAGCTTGAAGTCTGTACCATATATATATATATGTAGTATGGTACAGAGAAAACTTACACCATACTGATGAGCTAATACCAGGGAAAGACATTCCTATTTTATTTAAAACACAATACGCTAGGAAATGTGTTTGATGCATTAGCAAGTTAAAAAAAATTGCATCGAAAACCTGGGCATAACAGTTGTTTCCTTTTTCTGATCAATCGCTCTCTGGATACTCGTCTCACCTGTCCTGTTCTTTGTTTTCTTAATTTGCTGATTATGCCTGCTGCAATCAACTCCTGCCCTCACACCTGTAGCGGCGATGATTGTTAATAAGACAGAATTAAATGTTGCTGTGCTTTCCTAAATGAGGCCCCATCTCTCTCTTCATCTCTGTGGTGCAGCCACAGAGAAGCTATTCATGCAGGCTGATTTAAAGATGTTTTCTTTTGATAAGGGACAGCTCCCAAAGGGGGATGCACTTAGCTAAGCCTGGCTATCATGATCATTTGTCATCCATTGGCGCCTATCTGTCTAGGGTGTGCCAGATAGACATCTGGACTGCATTCCTAGGTGTCAGGAGTTCAGCCAATGAACAACCTGCAGTTCCTCCAGGTAAAAACGGGCAACACAGAGAGCCTGTAGGAGAACTATTCGTTCGGACTATTCCAGTAGGAGAATTCTAAGGAGAATTCCAGGGGTGCGAGACAATTCCAGGGCAGGACGGCCCAGGAGCAGAAGGCTCCCAAGGGCAGGACATTCTCACAGCGCACCTCCTGACCATCCTGAGACTCAGCCCGGGCAACCACGGAACGGCCAGTGTGTCCAAGTGCCAGAACTTTCCTCTGTTCTAAGAGTCTAGAGCGGAGGTTGCCAGAGAGTAACCAGAGGATCCACCCGAGGTTAGCATCGGCAGCAAGCCTCATAAACAGGTCGGACCTGTGGACAGTTGAATCACTATTCAGAACTAGCGCTTCATCAGGAACGAACTGGTCCTCTTCCTGACCTGCTGGGACCCACAGTCATCTTTTCTCGTGTGCACAAACTTTGCTAGTTAAAGCCAACACTAACTAACCGGTCAGTGAGCATCAGCAGCGCACCGTCGCAAGCTGCACAGCACAGCCTGGCACGGAGCCAGAGAGCATGGATTGGACAGCTTAGAAGCCTACAACTGTTTCTTTGAGCCCGCAGGAGATCTGAATCCCCAGAGATTGGATGAGTATTCAACTTCAATGCATTACAGCTCGAGAATTCAATTGTTATCCCAACCAGTTGATATCAATTTAATTCCTAAGAGTTATTTACTTGTTTTGAGTATCTAATGTAGAAGTTGTAACCAAGTTCAATTACGAAACTGTCTAAATGAATGATATACTGAACGTATGTCCTCTTGATGTATGTAATTCTTCGTAACTGAATGAATATATAACTTTTGTATTCTGTTAACCCTCTCCATAAAATCTGTTAGGTTTATATGCATATTTTATATATAATGTATCCTCGTGTATTAGCACCTGTGTGTGTGCGTTGTTTGAGTTATATCGCATGGTTGGATTCTAAGGCCATCAAAAGAATCATTGTGTGATTTACGGCTACAATTAATAATTGTCCCCATTAATGCCCAAACCCTACAGAACTGGTGCCTCGTGAGAGCACACTACACACCTAAAGAAGACTATTTTAAATTTCTTTGTGCGGTCCATTTTGCAATTAACCCTTGTATGTGCTGTCCTTTGACAAAACACGGCTCGCCAGATAATGTGAATCAAAACCTGTTTTTCTAGCTTTTAAAGTCGTGCGATGTGTAAGCAGGAACACATTATATCTTACATATGAAAAATACATAAAATAGCTCCCAAACAAACGCAAACGTGTTTTTAATAAGATACTTTTATTCACTCATAATCCGACAATTTCAGGAAGACTAAGGAAGGAGAAAGGAAGTTGTCATCTGTTGTTGAAGATCTGTGAGCTCGTTGACTTTGAGACCACTTTTTTATCCCAAGTTGTTTGAATCGCCACAACTCAAATAGAGAAAAAAGAGCTGACATGACAAGAATTAAGATGTGGCTGTCAAAGTTGGATAAAACAAAACGCATTGCCCAATGTTAGTTGCATTGCTTGAAAAATTATTTTATTTCGAGAGACTGGTTAAGTAATTCAAGTGTTTTTTAACTTCCTGAAAAACAATAATTTAACCATATGTGCAAAAGTTTTGATATGTCGCAGTTGAATGTCTGTGGAGTGTATCTTATTTGCCTGTCCTGAATGGTGGAGCTCATCCAGCTGTGTCTGGATATCTCCGTCAAATATTTGGCTAGTGTGTAGTGTCTGTTTAGGGTTCTGTAGCATTCCACATGGCTGGACAGCCTGTTCCCCCCTCCCGCCCCTCTCTGTGTACAGTAGAGCCTCCTCAGCTGGCTGGACAGGAGGCTCTACTGTACACAGAGAGGGGCGGGAGGGGGGAACAAGCTGCACCGCCGTGTGGTTGAAGCTGATACCCTGGATTCTCTCCAGACACAGCTGTATGGGCTCCACCATCCAGGACAGGAGGCTCTACTGTACACAGAGAGGGGAGGGACAGGGGGACAAGCCGATACATACTCTTAGAGTTTGGTTTATAGGGAATGTAATATAAAAATATAGTACTTTAAATAAGATACAGTCTACAGACATTCACAACAGCGACTGTCGGAAGATAGGACACAGCGGCTCAGACACCCGCTGAATGGAAAGGGGCACTTTAATGTTATGTACGGCTAATATTAAAGCCAATACTTTAATATTCTTTTCTGTATGTTTAACAATAGCGGGTACTGGCCTAATTCGGCCCTGCACCCATTGTTAGGTGTTAATGTGTTGTTGTTAAGTGTGAATTTGTACCTGTTTCCCTGAGGTCTGGAAAACCATAACTCTGGTCTTGTCCATATTGTCTGTCAGTCTGACAGTGCTGCTCCAGCAGTGCCAGGTTCTGGCGCAGCCTCTGTTCTGTGGGCGACAGCAGGACCAGGTCGTCTGCAAAGAGCAGGAACTCGATTTCTGTAATTAATGCAGATCAGTAAATCAAGGAACAAAACAATTATTGCACCCGGCTCCTAAATGGGCTTTGACGTGTTAATGTGTTGGTTTCACAGTCCGGGTGTGGCAAGCCTCTAATGTCTCTCGACTTCCGCAAAAGGAACCTGCTTTTCATTGGAAGACAATGAACACATTCTAGCCGTACATGAGAATATAGCATAAATACACCAAGGGATTGGGTAAGCTCCCATCACAAAAAAAAAAATGTGAGCCTGCACTACAGTGACCACAGTACAGTACGGAGACCAAGACCTTTCACGGGAAGAGATGGGGTGCTTCTGCCGCCCCAGCTTCCAAAGAGTGAAGGGTAAGCAAATACAGCAGGCTTCATCTGAAATATATGATTCTAGCACATATTACGAGGTATTATTGCAGTTTTGAATTTTACATTC
The DNA here is from genome assembly GCF_040954835.1 of Lepisosteus oculatus. Taxonomy (NCBI): domain Eukaryota; kingdom Metazoa; phylum Chordata; class Actinopteri; order Semionotiformes; family Lepisosteidae; genus Lepisosteus; species Lepisosteus oculatus. Next base: position 37,489,006 of record NC_090696.1, on the reverse strand, counting down.
AATTACAAATATTTCTTCGTAGCCTGTTCTGCAAGAAAACACCACACGGGCGAAACAATCTTCTAAATCTACCACCAGGACAGTAAAAAAGAAAGCGGTAAGACGGAAAAAAAGAAAAGTTTATTTTGACGTCTGTTCCGCGACTGATTAATACTACTGTGTGACTTTATTTCTTACATTAATTATGTTATTTTGCCACAGGCCGTGGGTCTCTGCTCTCGGCCACTGGCCAGTGTGCCAACCTGTACAAGTAGCACCTGTATGGAGACTTTTCGGCAGCAGCGGGAGCAGTACGATGCATTACTGGGGAGGATTGGGAGGCTAGAGACACTCCTGAAAATGCAGAAGAAGGAGACAGTTTGTTCCGGCAGTCAAACAGTTGAGCAGCTGTCTCCCGATTAAGTGCCTCTCCCCGCTGCGCAGGTTGCAATACCTGGCGGAAGCTCTGCCCCCTGCAGAGCACACATCGCCTCAGGACACTCCATCCCGGCCTCTCCGCTCACCACCAATTTGTGATCGGATCAACGAAATGCTTCGAAGAAGGAGGCACTCTTTTCCTCTTGTCTGACAGTCTGTCCATAAACAAAACATTCCTGTTAGACAAAAGGAATGTAAGAAAAAACAATTACTTTTTGTCAATGAAAACCGGTATGTGTGTCTCTCTCTGCTGGATGTCTCTCTCTCTCTCTCTGCTAAATGAATAAAAGCATTTTATTAAAAACGCGTTTGAGTTTGTCTGGGTATTTACTTTGTAATCTGTGGTCCTTTTAACTGTTTTTACATCTACTGTATTGCTTTGAGATGCCAATTTTAAAGGTGATATATAAAATCAAGGCTTTAACTCCGCAAGTCTAAGTTCTTGTGTGCGTCCTATCCGAACCCGAAAGTATTACAATATGTATCTTTATAGCAGATGGTGTACAGCTTTTTAGTATAGATTATTTAAAAAATAAAAATGATTGCAATCTAATCTTTCCACGTTTGATCCCAAGAAAAATAAATCTAAACGAGGAGAAAGCTATGCTGAAAGTTTATTAAGATACTTAGAAGACAAAGATATAAATTTATGTTGCATTTGTCTTATTGTGAATCAAAAAACACATATTTAAACACGCGTTTGCGATTTAAATCAAAACGCGATTTAAATCAATATAAATGTTTATATTGTAACGCCTAGGTGACTATACATTGTTATTAAAATGACTTGAATTTGATCATGTTTTGATATTTAGAAATATAGATTTTGTTTGGTGCGAGTGAAGTTTTATTTAATCTCTGGTCCAGGGAAAAGTTTTATTTTTTCAAAGAAATGTTTGTTAAAAAAAAGTCATGGCTCCGGCTGGATTCGAACACCCGACGTTTGATCTGTGAGTCGGGAACCTAACCCACAGTGCCACTTGCAAGGTCACGTGAGAAGTGTTGAAAAAGCCCTATAGAAACATTATCAACAGACAATGTATAGTGTGTACTATTCTTGTGTTGTGGTACTGTACATGAATATAATTATATCGTTATTAATTTCTTTAGATACGCGATTCCATATTATATTCCCTTTTAATCAAATTCTAAAAGTATGCTTGTTGACTCCGGTATCACGTTAGTTAAAGACTTCGATGCTTAAAATGTTAAGGGAGAAATGGAATACTGGTGTGTATGTTTTCTTTAAAGTACCGAGACCAGCCATATACTGTATGTCTAAGTTCCAAAATTAATATCGTTTATGGCCTTTTCACGCGTTACAGTATGTTCCTATTCTTTTTATGCTCAGCTACTAAGATTTCCCTTCAGTGGTAAAATTCCATATAAATATTCAATACTAAAACAGGCACAGTTAAGACATTTAAATCTTTCTACGACCGACCAACACACCACGAGTGCCCCTGTCGGTAAACCAATCACGTATCGCGGTGTTTTGTGTTATCGCGTGTCCGGTATGTGTCTGTGCCGCGCACTTTGAATGGCTGCATCTGTATAGGGTCTCTGACAGAATAGTGAGCCATATTAAAATGGATCCAGCGGACCAGAATCAACTTTCTATTCTCCAAGAACACTCCCGGAACCTGGACCTGCTAACTACAGCAGTCCAGCAACTAGCTGACTACATTGCACTTCCACCGCCTCCCCATCCTGCAGCTCCCATCCCTGTACCCCCGCTTCAAACGCAAATTAATCTTTTACCTCCTCCCCTCCTGGAAAATTTGATGGCAACTGCTCCAGGTGTCAGGGCTTTCTGACTCAATGTCGGATGGCTTTCCACATCCGCCCAGGTTGCTTCCCCACCAATAGAGAAAAGATTGCTTTTATGGTATCTTACCTCTCTCGACAAGCTCTGGATTGGGCTGCACATCTCCTCTCTCGAAATGCTCCTGAGACTGCCAACATCCACCTTTTAGATAGATAGATACTTTATTGATCCCGTGAGGGAAATTGCAGTGCAACAGCAGCTTAACACAGACAACACAGCCACAGTGTAACGAATGATACAATAATAATAGTACAATACATACAATACAATCAGTACAGTGAGGGGTGCACTAAAAGAGTTACTCACAGTCCGGACACACAAAGAACAAACTAGAACAGAATAGTACACAGAAAAATCGTATCACACATATGAATATAAATATAGATGTAAATATAGATATAAATATAGATATAAATATATTGCACAGGTCCCTGGCATATATTGCACAAAAAACGGTTGTAAACGGGAAAAGAAAAGAAAGAGAACAGAGGGGATAACTGTTCTTAATGAATACCATGGTCATTATGAATACCAGGTAATGCCCTTTGGACTGGTTAATGCTCCTGCTGTCTTTCAGGGCTTCATGAATGACATCTTTAGAGATATCTTGCACAAGTATGTCCTGATATACCTGGTTGATATTCTAATTTGTTCCCGTAGTCTCCAGGAGCATGTCTCTCATGTGTGTGAGGTGCTTCACTGTCTGATTCAGAACAGACTTTACGCCAAATTGGAAAAGTGTACTTTCCACGTTCCCAGAATCCACTTCCTTGGCTTCATCCTCTTACCCCTGGGCATTGAAATTGACCCTGCCAAGACTGAATCCATACAGAACTGGCCAACCCCCCAGAATTTAAAACAAATTCAACGGTTCCCGGGATTTGCCAATTTTTTCCTAATAAAATTTTTTTTTTATTAGGAATTTCAGCTCTGTCGTCTCCCCCATTACTGCCCTGACCCGAAAAGGTCCTGATCAAGGAAGTTGGAACCCTGAGGCAGACCAAGCTTTCCTTCATCTCAAGAGACTGTTCACTACAGCCCCCCTCCTCCGTCACCCAGATCCCAACCTTCCATGCGTTCTCGAGGTGGATGCCTCAGCCAACGGAGTCGGTGCCACATTATCTCAAAGTCATGGAGAGAAGGGTATCCTCCACCCCTGCGCCTTTTTCTCCAAAAAGCTGTCCCAGGCCGAGACCAATTATGATGTTGGAGACCAAGAACTCCTGGCTATCAAACTCGACTTGGAGCAATGGAGACACTGGTTGGAGGGGGACCTAGACCCTTTTAGTATTCTTACGGATCATAAAAATCTCTCCTACCTACAGACTGCCAAACGTTTGAACCCATGCCAGGCTCGCTGGTCACTTTTTTTTTCTAGGTTCCATTTTTTCATTACTTATACACCAGGATCCAAGAACATCAAGGCTGACGCCCTATCTCGCCTCCATGATCCTCCTGGCTTTTTGGACCCTCCTGAACCTATTATACCCCCTGAGAGAATCGTGGCTGCTATTAGATGGGACCTGGAAAACCAAATCAATTGCGCACTTCACAACCAAACTGTTCCCCCCCAAGGGTCATGATTCACTGTTTGCAGGTCACCCCGGTGTCAAACGTACCTTGGAATTCATCTCTAGACATTTCTGGTGGTCTTCTATGAGGACGGATGTTGCTGGGTACGTGCAGGCCTGTCCCATCTGTGCCATGTCCAAATCCTCCCGTCTCAAGAAGCCCGGTCTACTCCAACCACTCCCATCTACCTTCCTACACAGTCAATAATATCTTGGATGCCCACTGGCTCTGGGGCGACCGGCAATCTTTAGTCGACTGGGAGGGCTATGGGCCTGAGGAACGTTCCTGGGTCTGCGAGAAAGATATTTTGGATCGATGACTTCTATCGTAGTCGCTCTATGGGGTCGTCAGGAGCCGACCCTAAAGGGGGGGGTACTGTCATGCCCCACACTCTACCTTGGAAACGCCGTTCTATCCCTGTCACACCCCACACTCTCCCTCGCAAACGACGTTGCACTCCCAGAACCACTGGTTCACAATCTCATCCCTGATTGAACCCACCACATTCTCACATGCACCAGATTCCTCAAATTCTCACTCCCTAACCAATTATCCAATCACACCTCTTTCCTTTCAGTATTTAAACTCCCCTCACACACTTTCCCACGCTCCCTATTGAGAAGCTTCTTGCAGTATTCTTCAGTGTGCGTTTCCCAGCCTTTTGACTGATCTCCTGTTGCTAACCTTCTGCTTCCACCTTTGACCTCGCCTTCTGAATTCTGACTTTTGGATTGTTTTGGATACCTCTCGTTACCGGACCCTTTGCCTCCCTTATCGACCTAGCCTTAGGATTTCGGCTTTTGGATCGTCCCTCTGCTACTCAGCATTCTGTGGGATTCCAGTCATGCATAAGGATCCTCCTTTTCTACCTGTAGGGTCTCTGACAGTTTTCTTTTCTATAGATTGGAGCCAAAAATATAGTGGGCTCTTTCTCTTGCAATAGGTCACACGGAAGTCAGACAAAACACCCAAATCAGTAGGGATTCCTGAATAAGATGCAAAATATCATCCTTTTCAATCTTTTAAACTAGATGATCTGAAAGATGGATCCATCTAGCTTATGTTTTCTAGTTATACCAAGTGGGTTTTGAGACCGTATTTCTCATCCACCTATGCAATGTGATTGTGTTATGTTGTGCAGGCCCCTAACTGCAGGAATCGTTTGACTTTATAGCTGATGACATTAGCTAGGAATTTAAAGGGTGCTAGGACCCTTTTCCCTGTTCTTTAAATATTTCATAAGCACCAGCTCACCCACAGACCATATAAGACAGTTATGCTACATAATTTCCTTTGTAACAGTTTATCAATCTACACAAAACACTGAACCCAGTTACCAAAAAACAGCGTCCCATTGGAACTATTAAGTCCAGCAGTACCATTCTAAAAAAATCAGCTCTGGTCTGTGACCCGGTGTGCCCCTCTTGTTCTTAGCAAAGAAACACTGTGTATTCCTTAAACTGTCTTCTCTTCATTCCCAGCCATCTAAAAAAATGTAATCCCTTATGTGCCCCCTTACCCTGTTCTCTCTGACACCAACATCGAGTATAGGAAGATGATGCCAGAGCCTTCCATACTTCTACCCTCTGTAGAGTCCCATGTGTCCAAGCCTCTCCCAGGTGCAGTGTTGGAATCTATGCTAGAAATCCATGTTAGATCTCCAACTGAGGTTTATGCAGTCTTTTTCTAGTTAGGGCTCCAGACTGTTTATGGGGTGGTGGGGGTAGAAATGTCAGGGCTAACTAATGAAATGGCTGTAGCAGATGGAGAGATATTACAGTATGTTGCATTGTCTATTCTTCTCCTTGCTTTCAGTCCTGCTCTAGCCTAAGACGAATCTGCACTGGCTGAGCACCATCACACACCTTAATATGCTGTTACTTACTGCCATGAATTACTGTAATTAACGAATGACTAAATAGTTCAGTCATTGTTGATGGGCACCTGTCGCATTGTCTGGAGTAGTAAAACCATTGATATGAGAAGAAGCTCAAGGAACAAAGAACAAACCAATCCTTATATGGATTTAAGCTATTTTAAGAAAACTTAAAGTCAGTATAGTTCCCATTATTTGCCCATGTTTACTCTGTGACAGCTCTGCCTTTCTACAGCTTGTTTTACTATCTGTTGTACCTGAAAAAAATAGTCATGATCTTGTCCCCTAGTTGTTGAAGAGTTTTGGTAACTCCAAGTCTGCATTACACAAAGCTTTGCGCAATAAATTCTTAAAATCCCAGAACTTCTCAAAGTCACTCAAACTGTTATGCAATTTGTGAACCCCCCAAACATCATCACAAAATCCATAGACCTGGAACCAGAGTTTTATTCTTTTGAGACATGTACTGTAGATTGAGCGTTTGGCCTGACCCAGCACTGAATCATAGAAAATGCACAGATAGACAACCTCCAATGTGCCCAGAGCATCTGAAAACATATTTTGTGAGACAGAAGCACTTAATTTTATTTCCTGCCATTAGGTTTGTAAGAAGAAGAAGGGGTCCACTTGGGTTACAGTTACTTGGGCTACAGTTTTATAGTATAACAAGTTGGTGATTGGTTGTGATGTCAGGTAGAGTGACTCTATACAGTAGACCACTCAAGGTGGATCTTCCTTTGGCTGATTGACCATGCCCTGCGACTTTTAAAATCACTGTGGGAAGTGAACATTATCCAAACCCCCTTACTTTCCCACACACAAAGACCACCAGAACATTTTGTGACTGAGATCACAAAGACAGGCATCTTTAGCTACATTGTGGCATGTGCCATGGCCATGGCACAGACAGGCACCAGGCTGATTGGTCAAGGCACACATTATTAAAAATCTTGAACAGCATTTAATTTTAAGTGTCCTTACAAATTGAACTTAGATGCAGTCAGTAAAACAGTTCAAGTAAAACAAAAATTCTGACTGCAAAGAACTTATTGCAGAATTTTATTTCCTACTTTTTCTCTCATTCAGCTCCTCATTCTTTTAGAAATGTACATGGAGATGAGTATTTAAGTGAAGAAGTATCTGAAGTATGCCACCATTTAGGTCAGGGTTACTGAAAGTCCTGAGTTTCAAATTGTGTATGTTAATTAACAAAGTGCTGTTTTAGTCAATATATGTCATATCAATGTGCCCCATACTCAGGTTTACAGTAGAGTTTTGTGGCAAAAACAGATGCAACATCAAATCCCTAGTTACTCTGCTAGCAGAGTTTAATTTTAGTAAGATAAATATTGACACAGTGTATGTATTTATGCTTTATAAGTATGTTTTACCACATCCCCCAACCAGAAAATTCAAACTGAAAATGAATGGATGAAAGCTATCTTATACTTTAGTCTTCCATTGAGTCCCGTGGAGAAAAGGTATATAACCTGACCATATTTCCTGTCATGTGGTACTTCACTATTAGTAGCTATCCCAAAAAATAAGGACATAAATGTAATGATTGAATGTTTTTGGTGAATTTGTGATAAATTGCAGCTCTAATACCACTGATTAAAAATTGTATTCATCCACTATGTGTGCATGAAAAAAGACAAGACTTTTGGGAGACTTTTTAAAACATCTTTTGGGAACACAATGCACTTTCTTCTATGTTATTTTATATTCATATTTATGGCATATATTTATACTGTACACATATACTGTATATATATTGTAAGAGAAAAGTAGTTTCAGACAAGATGGCAGACTTGTCTAGAAAAAACAATTAGTCAGATGACATTTTAAAAAGTCAGTCAGTGATATCTGTTATCCTCTTAATTTTTGTTTTGGTTTGTTTTGGTTATTGATGTACTTTTTTGTTTCCCTCACTAAAAATAAAGATTTATAGCACATTCTTAACCTTATGGCTGTGTATGTATGTATCTGGTGGTGAAAACTGCCCAGTCTATCACTGGGGTAGATCTCCTATCCATCCAGGATATTTATGACAGACAGTGCTTGAGGAAAGCTCTAAGCATCATCAAAGACCCCACACACCCCAGCTACAGACTGTTTGACCCTCTACCATCTAGAAAACGGTACCGGAGCATTCGGGCCCGGACTCAGATATAGTTTTTACCCCTGCACTATCAAACTATTAAACTCCCAGCCTCTTTCACCTACAATCTGAACCTCACAGTGTCTTCTCTCTTACCAAAACTCAAACACACATTGAAATCTACCTCTACCTCACATGGTAAGAAGCTCACTCCCCATAATTTTCTTTTATTTCATTCTGTTGATGTATGATTTTGCACATCTGATGTTGTTTTGCACATTACAGTTATCTGTTGTTGTTTTGCACATTGCCTGTTGTCTCTGTCTTTCTTTTCTTATACAATTGTATTGTTGTTGTGTTTTTGTACTTCTTACTGTCTGAGAGCTAGCTAAATAGCATTTCTTTATACAATATACCTGTATATGAGTGTAATGACAATAAACTTGAACTTGAACTTATTGTCTACAATAGATACCCAGTAGTCCTATATTCAAAGAACTTAGGTCCTTAAATCCCTAAAGAAGAAGTATTAAGCATCTATAGTAAGCATGCTCCTCTGAGACTTTTGATTTTCACATATTATTATTTATATTTAGATTAATAACTATAATATTTTGTGTGGATAGTCCTGCAAGTACAACAGAATTGTTGGATTTTGTGCAGTATAATCTTGGAAAGATTCAGAATTGTATACATTTAATGATATAGCTACCATTTTCATCTCTATTGAAATGAGATAAGGATTTTTTCAAATCAAATCAAATAAATTAGAAAATAAAGATGGTCAAGCATCAGATGTGTAATTGTCATTCACATACAAATATTACACACAAACAATGTTTGTAACCATATTGAAATCATTAGAATAATTCATTTAATTATTTGAAAAATCAGTTTGTAAATGAATAATAATAATAATTGCTTACACTTCTATAGCGCTTTTCTGGACACTCCACTCAAAGCACTTTACAGGTAATGGGGACTTCCCTCCACTACCACCAAGGCACAGCATCCACCTGGATGATGCAACGGCAGCCATAGTGGGCCAGAACGTTCACCACACATCAGCTATCAGTGGGGAGGAGAGCAGAGTAATGAAGCCAATTCATAGATAGATGGGGATTATTAGGAGACCATGATTGGTAAGGGCCAATTGGAAATTTGGGGACGATGCAAGGGTTACACCCCTACTCTTTTAGAGAAACGCCCTGGGATTTTTAATGACCACAGAGAGTGAGGACCTCAGTTTTACATCTCATCCAAAGGACGGCGCCTGTTTACAGTATAGTGTCCCTGCCGCTATACTGGGGCATTAAGACCCACGTTGACCACAGGTTGAGTACCCCCTCTTGCCCAACTAACACCTCTTCCAGCAGCAACCTTTTCCCAGAAGGTCTCCCATCCAGGTACTGACCAGGCTCACACCTGCTTAGCTTCAGTGGGTTCAAGTTTTGAGTTGCAGGATGATATGGCTGCTGGCATATGAAGTCAGAATAAAAAACAAACTGTGATAAAAACATTAAATCGAAAGCAAAGAGCAAAGTGAAATGTTCCATAACCTTAAGAGTGGATTTTATTGTGAACAACTCAAGGAACGACAGGAATTAAACAAATTTTTCATGACATTTACATAAAAGCCTATTTATTTTACAGAAGACCAGTAAGGGACATATTATTTGTGACAGTGTACATTTTATATTGGTATATTTAGAGGTCAGACAATGTTTACTCAGAAGTGGGTGGAAGAGAATTCTGTCAATGACACATAGTACATTTAGGCTTCACTAAAATTATTAGTCTCTTTTGCTGTAGGATAGAATTAATAATCAAATGATCACCAGTTCATCTCAAGAGTGAAACAACCACCACTCACAGGGCATTTCTTTCTTTTTAATTACCCTTTATTATAGAGAAAGATGTTCACCCTATGGACCACTGTCAGCTCTAATTCCATCTTCCTCTCATTTCAGATTTGAACTCCTTGTCATTTTCTACATTACCCTCCATGAAAATACTTCTAGATTTTACTATAAAAAATATAAATGCAGGGTCTGTAGCTGCAGCACACATTAATTCAACAAGAGCACGTTATGATGCATACTGTAGGTGGAGGAGGGAATCGTAGTGTAGATAGTTGAGCACATAAGCTTTAGGCATTAAAATGTTCTGCATTTTTGTTAATTTATTATTATTTACTATATATGATCATGTGATCATATCATATATAATATGAAAGCTCAAGTGTGGATTGGCTTTTTAGACACATTCCTGACATTAATTTTAAACCAGACGCTGACATTGGTCATGGAATTTTCTATTACATTGGCACCCAGTTGCCTCTGGAGCTATCTTAACTCAGTTACAATAACATAAAAAACAATTAGTTCACATATTTCTTGAATCATGGAACTTTTGTTCTTGCTCCAGGCTGAAATATGTCAGTTTAAATATTTATTGGGTAAGAACAATATTTTTAAATAGCAGTTTTAAGGGAGTTACATTTGGCCAAGGTACAGTATATTGACATATGGACCGTAGGTTTAATAGGTGTTCGTTTAATTTAGAATTTGAACTTGAAGTTCCAAAATGAACACAAATAGGAATTTGATGGCAAGTTTTCTTCCACATATATTACATGTTTACAGTATGTGTTTGAAACAAACAGCTTCAGGTTTATCTATTAACTTTTGTTTTGCATGTTGTCCAATATCATTTTATGTCTGTTGAATTACTATGGAATGCTTAACTCTTTATTTTTTCTTTCACATTGGACATAGGGAAGATCTATAAATAATATAAATATAACAAATACAAATATATAAATAATCCATGTATACATGATAAATATGTTTGATTTATAACCATCCTTATTTTTTCATACTGTTCAATATTCCTGCAGTATTGAAATATTATTTAATATTTTGTCATTATAAGAAGATGTAGGACCCTAGTATGTGTGTGTGTGTGTGCATCCCACTTTACAGCTATTGCTTACAGTGTCCCCTGTGACCCTACACTGAATAAAGTGGTAAGAGAATGGATGGCTGGTTGGACAGAGGGAACAATTGCATCCAACAGACAAATGCAAAAGGGTTTCTGCAGCAAATTGTATAAAAAATTGAATTATATTTAGTTCTCCAATTAAATTTTCAGCAACTGTTCCCACTTTAAAAATATCCGTTTAGCAACAAATTATATTATTAAGGTATCTATTGTAGAATCTCATAGGGATGCTGTCATCCACTGGAAAAGCTCATTCGTATACTGTAGCATTTTATTTTTTTATTAACTTGTTTTAATGGGATGGCAAATGTATAGTTTCAGAACTACTTCCATCTTATTTTTTTTTGTTCTGACATCTGTAGTTCATATAATGTGTTCACAGATAGAAGTCTCTCTTTTGCCATTCTTGATGCCTACTTTAAAGAGGGCAATTCCCAGTGGGTTGCCTATATGGAATCTTGCGCCACATTTCTCATACTGAAAAACTGATTTGGCCTAGTTGGCAGAACACTGAAAATTAAAATATTTTGTTTTGGTCATCTTATAAACTTTGTAAACAAAATACTTAACTATTTATATACTACAGGCTAAAACTGTTAAGGTAACATTATTATGTGAATTATTATTAAGCAGTATACATTTAATTTACTTTAGAATAATATTTTATTTTATTTATACATTATTATTATCATTATTATTAAATCATGAAAGTAGTATAATTTCTCTCAGCACATAGTTTTGCTTTCTGCAGAAGCTAATTTCTTAGTTATTAATCACAACAACAAAATCAAAAAATGCTTTTGATATAAATTATTTTACAGATTTGTCAAAATAACTATTTTAACATTTAATTTTGATAGAAATTTGCCATTGTTGAATCTACTCCATTGCTGCGTTCTGAAATTTAATAAATGTGGCAATCTGTTTCATAAAAGACATAGAAAACTCTCTTTTCAGCTATAAGATAAAAAGTTTAATTAAGACTTAAAGTCATGTTGATTGCATGTCCAATCTGTCAAAATCCCACAGAAATGACAGAAACCTGGCTTTCAAACTTTAATGATTTTGGCATGTACTGTTTCTGTTAGTATTCTGTTTCTGTTTCATTTCATTACAATATTGTAAAGCATTTTTTTCTCCTGAAAAAATCTGTGTTTTTTTCTTATGCACCTTTTTAAGTTTCTTTTAATATTTGTATTTATTTATACCATTACTGGTGGCAGAAAAGTAGCTATAAGATATCATAAAGATATCTCAGTGACAACGTATAAACTTTTATTTCTATTGCATTGTCTGTTACATTCATTACATTTTAATGTAATGACCATTATTTAGTGTTTCCTGTCTTTAGGAAATGTTTAAAGCTCATTCACCCTCGTATTAATGACACAGAAAAGGAACTGTATTCATCCATGAAACTGGCCTGATTTACTATTTACTCTCAGAATAATAGAGTGTATTAAACAATAAGAATGTGATTTTAAGACTTCAAAATATTTTTTTAAGTATAAAAAACCCAGGTATACTTTTATAAAAAATTAGCAATTATTGTAAGTGACAGGATTTCATGATAAATTCTTTGTTAATAAAAATGGAAGGCAGTCAAGATGCAGACTCTTAAAATGAACCATTCAGTCTGGGATGTCAATTCACATTTAACAGCTGTGATGGATGACCTCACTGATATTCACTCCATCACCAACACCCTCTAGTCAAATTCATTCTGCTGTCACAATGTATTTATTTTTATCAGTGTCATTTTATTCTTGCTTATTAAAAATGTAAGAGAAATTAGGCTTTGTTAAAGACCATCTGTTAACAAGCCCTGCAATTCTAGATCGTAGCCAGGATTTGGCGCTTAGTGCATTAGTAAACAAGATAATATTACACTTTTTCAGGTGCACATTCTAAAAACTGAATTGAGTAAAGAATTTCAGATTTTTTAATTTTTAATTTTCTTTTTTTAAAAAAAAATTGGATGAAATAGGTCTAGCCACACACCTCATAAAACTGTGTTAAAACATAAGGCTAATTTGTGTGGCTTTGGAAAACTACTCTGTTGCCAAAATTAAAAGTAATGCCTTACTGTTCCAGATCCTGCTGGACGCAAGGATATAAATAATGTACTAAACAGGTTACAATGCTTACAGTAAATAGATAATTTAAAAATATAGGTATTTTGTAGTTTGTGCTCCCATGCTGCATACATGCATCCACATACTGTAGCAGTCCCAATAGAGGATATGTTAACTAAAAACAGGATAATGTGTTATCAAAACAGAAGTTGCAATAGTAATGTCCAGTTGTGCGTTTTCAGTTCATCACAAAAAATGAGTCAGAAGGAAATCTGCATAGTGAACTGCTTGTTTCCCAGATAATATAAAAAACAAAGTACAGTAAATACAGTAAATTCTGAAAACACATTAAATATCTTACCCTAGTTCATGGTACAAAGAGTAACATTATTCCACTAGCAGAACTTTTTATTTTATGCAAAAAAATATTAATTTGTATATACACTAGATTTAACATGCTAAAATAAAAAATGTTATTCAAAGGCATGGTTTGTGTTGCTGCCTTGCAGCCCTGGGGCCCTGGGATTAATTCCAGACCTGGAGTGATATCTTTGTGGAGTTTATATGTTCTCCCCAGTTTCACTGGATCCTCCAGTTTTCTCACCCTGTCCAAAAACATAATGGGAAATTTAGCCCATGTGTAGGTCTGAATGTGTGTCTGTGTTTGTGTCTGTATCAGCCCTGCGATGAACTGGCATCCTCTCCAGGGTGTATTCCAGCTTGTGCCAGTTGCCTGCTGTGGCCCATGACTCTGAAATAGATGAAGTGGTTAGATAATGGGTGGATAGATGGCTTAAAGTACAAATCTTTAAAGGTTGCTAAACACGAATTTAATACACTCATGAGAACCTTTGGTGCGACTTCTAGAATTAATTTATATACTGTATACATTTGAATTGAGGAAATGAATGTTAATTAACTGTTTGCAACAGAGAAAGTTGGAGCCGTCTAAAATAGGATAGTTCTGCAGAGTCCCAATCTAGCAAGGTTTGTACAGTAGGTAGCTTTTAAAACGATCCCTTCAAATTTAATTTTGATCAATAAAGCAGGTGTTTTGTTAAATTAAGTAATTTTATAGATCAGTTATAACAAAAATCAGAATACCTTTTTTGCCCTCAAAGATCAGTGTTTCCTTAAGTGAAATGATTAAATACTTAATTGAACTTGTTGTTCCCAATGTCACAGGTGAGTGTGGGTGATCTAAAACTCAAATTGGGGCTCTCCAGAATCAGGATTAGAGACCCCTTGAAATATAATATATTATTCCACCCTTTTTTATATTGACAGTTTAATTCAGGGGCCACAGAAAGCTGTTATTCATTTAATAGGGCTGTTTAACTTGCTATAGCTAATTCTCCCCAATGAAACAAACATACTGTATACAGTATACTGTATGTCCATGGCTGCTAACTTTATATTAGTAAAAGGTGAATTATTAAAAGTCTCTCACACCATCTTGCCCCCTTATTATTATGAACTGTACGTAAATATTCAAGAGTGTATAAATATTCAGTCTTATAATGCAAAACAACTGCATGCTCTTAAAACACTGTAATCAAGAAAAGTTGTAATACACTGTACATACAGGTATACTGCATATGTTTTGTATGTTTACAAGTATTAAAAATGGAACAAACACAGTTGGTACCAATGCATTTGTTGCATTTATTATGCTTTTCAATATATATTATATTGTTGGAAAATTATTGGAAAAGTGATCAGTGGATCAGTAATTCACTGCCTTCATCTTAGTAGCATTGTATTATAGGTTCAAGCTTCAGTACCTCAAAGGGTTGAGATACACGTGTACCTTGTTAAAAGAAGATTCTGACCTTGTTCAAACCTTGCTTCCAAATTTGGAGAGTTAATGGTTGACAGAATATCTGGGAGTATTTTTGTAGGGGAGAAATGACATTGATACAACTATATAGTTTTAAGTGCAATAGCAATGGCTGAGTTAATATAACGGCATACAACTACCAAAGTGGTACTGAGAAATTAAATTTCGAATTAGCCCAAAGGATAAAAAAAACAGCTGAGGGGTTAGTGGAAGTCTCCTTAAAGCTTGTGCTGTCCCAAGACAGTGAAGCTCTAAAGATCTGACCTGAACTCAGCGAAGCCTGAATGTGATTTTGCAAAGAAATTTTGTACTTGTCTTGCCCTTGTCTTCCTGGAATGTTGTTTTGAAAAGTAAGGTAAGAACTGTCAAAAGTAGAAGAAATTTGCACTCTAAGCAGTCTTTTTTTATATACAGACTACTGATATTGTACCAAATGAAATACGTTAGAAAGTTTAACTGAAGAATTTAAGATTGGAGAATATACTGTAAATATATATAAATACTTAAAATGCATTCAGAGCATTGTAAATATTTCAATTTTTAATTCATAATTTTAACCCATTTTGACATCAAAATGACCATATGATTTTATTTGATAAAATAAGATATATTTTATCACCAGCAAGTTAATTATTTGGGATTAATATTGCATAATAGTGAGATGTAATTACATTTGCTGTTAATACTTTTCAAAGTATACCTTAATGCTGACATTATAATTGAAATGTAATATAATACATTGTCAGCACCTACTCTATAAATTGAAAGTAATCTGTACTTTCCTTTTGTAGTTTTCAATTTGAGAATTTAGGTTTTTCAACAACAATATTAAGTTAAAATGTTTATGAGTCTGTAATTTCCTATAATGTGACAGTATAGGAATGGTCTGAATATTTTTGCAAGGTATTGTATGAAAGTCATTTATACTATAAAAGGCAGACATCTATTGTTAGGGCCAACATTCTTGCACAACCTCAGTAGTATTTCCCTGAAGAATTAAATGTCAGTCTTGTTTAACAGTAGTAGGTAATTTCTCTAATAAGTGTTAAAATTTCCTTGGCATTTCCCCTTTATTTTTTCATCCGGACACTTCATATCCATCA
Organism: Lepisosteus oculatus; assembly: GCF_040954835.1. NCBI lineage: Eukaryota > Metazoa > Chordata > Actinopteri > Semionotiformes > Lepisosteidae > Lepisosteus > Lepisosteus oculatus. The sequence continues at coordinate 37,473,191 of NC_090696.1, read as the reverse complement.
TGACCTTTGTATGGACCTGGCTTTCTGCCTGAGAGAATATCACACATTTAATGATGATCTCACATTGTAGGATTATAAAAAAATCCCATGATTTATAAACCATGGTGCCAGCTGCTCTTTACGAACCTGTATCCCCATACTGAAATGCTAACTGAAATAAAGAGGGAAACAGGTACACTGCCATAATTTAAAGCCCACATAGCTGTATGTAAACTACTTTTACAACATGATAATGATTACCAGTTTGCTTTTCCTTTTCCTTTTTTCTAAATTTCACTATTCCATCCATCACCTTTGCTGAGAGACTGTTTAAAAGATTTAATAAACAGTCCCTTCCTTGTTGAGCTATATCCCCTTCAATGAAAATACAGTACAAGTGTCATTTTTAGTCTTTGGGTGGATTCTAGTACAAATGTGAATTTAAAATGCTATTGGAAATAATTCACATGAATTATAGTTTATATGTACTATCGTGTTCTGTAAAAGACTCTGTAGCATAGAAAGCTTTGGTTTTCATGGGGTATATTTAAACCATCACACATATTTATAAACTTACTGGGGCAGCATTGCATCTATATTTAAGGAAAGCAAGTTAGATACTGTCCATTGCTTTAAAATCAAGACATTTCCTGATAGGTATGTATCTAATTAAAGCAGTGTACTCAACAAATGTATTGGCACCATGTCTCAAGATGAAAGACAGATGTGCACAATGTACAAATAAAAATAATGACAAGAGACAAAGATGGATGCAATTTGCCAAACATAGATGTAACTGACTGTGCCAGCTGCTAAAAATCTGCTCTAGTAGAATCACATATTTAAATTATCTTTATTGGAAATTAAAAATTGGCAGAAATCCTCCAGAACACAAATGTACATTGTAATCACATGTTTAAACATATCTTTCTAATATAACAGCAATACATTTACAAAAGTATTACATCTATTCATTTAATTGCAATACATTTTAAGTGACTTACCTTGGTGAATTTTAACATCATTAACATTTGTATTCTTATCCTCAGCATATTGCAGGAGATAAGAAATCTGCAGGTCAATTCAGTTGTTCTTTCATGTACGGCTCTTTGAAGAGATAAGAATTCCTAATTACATTTGCATAAAGCACAGAGGAGACAGACTACAGGGGAAATTTTTGAAAGCTCCTGCTCAAGTGGAAATTTCAGCACTAAAGCAGTGGGATAAAGTTTATAAACTAGGAGGATGTACAGTAACTAATTTGTCAACAATTTACATATATATATGAATAGTGCAGCAATATGTTATTAGATTTGTTAGAAATCTTTATGGCTTCAAATAAAAGACGTTTTGTAACATTGCATTAAACAGTACAATAAACTTATCTGATGGGTTTGTTCATATGACCTTTTTTGTGCGTGTTTACATTTAAGAACACGAGTGTGGAAATAATTATATTAGTATATATGAATACTTTTATACAACTGATGAGTGCACAACAGCCCCTGCAGGGAATCAATTACAGTCACTAATGGGTACTCAGGCTTCAAAGTCACACAGCGCTGCTCCTCAAACTGGGCTGAATCCTGCTATGTCAAAAGACCACCTCCTTTGCCACAGGAGACTTCAGCCCAATCTAAGTTCCAAATGGGATATGAACCTTTTCTATAGGCTCATTATGAATGAGAGCTATTACATATATATATATAATATATAGTGTTATACAGTTGTATATACAGTGTATACTTATTGCATTCGATTTTTAACACTGACACATTTTATTTGATTCTGTTCTTAAATGCTGGCATCTACGCTAGATTACAAGAGAAGCTGCAATGCATCTTAGTTTAACATTACTTGTGAATGCAGCAATGATATTTTGGTCATTAATGTCACGGGAAGTAACAAAGAATTTTAAAAAAGTAAGTAGATATACAACAACAAAGACATTTTTACTAATACACTACCACAAAGTTTGCTTAATAATGTGCACTTATATTTTCAATGAGTCCTGAAAAGCTGGCATGTGTTAAAAGCATATGGGTGCTTGTAAACAGGTGGCAGCCATCCAGAATTGAGGTGTAATTGCTAGCATCAGCCAGGAGCCTCCAAAACCTAGATAATGTAGGAAACATCACACTCCTTTATCCATGTTGATTCAGTAAACCCATATCAAGGTCATTATTAGAAAAAGGAATAGATTTGTCTTTCTCAAAACTGTAGCCCTAGAAATAACAGTGGATTTCTTAAATTGTGTATTATATGTCTTGATTATTTTCAACATCCATCCATTCCCTTCTAAGACTTTCTGATGCTTAAATCCAAGACACACCTAAATATTGTACATTATTTTTTAAATGACCGCCCACCCTCAAATGAAAGATGAATGAACAATTTAATCCCATGTACTGTTGATGGCTCACTTTTCATTATTTAATTCTTAAAATCTTAGGAAACTACAATAGGTCATTTGTAAGACTTGGTTTTATGGGGTCCAGGGTGGGGTTATGCTGAAAAAGACGAGGTCTATGTCATGACTTTGTATTGCATATCTTCATTTGAATATGTATCTTCTGCAACACATTTGGGTCTGAAAACCATTATACAGTGAGCTTATAAATGCACATTTATGGCCCTTTCAGGCTTGGTCACACAATATAATCTCCTGTCTATGTTACCTCTATCAGGAACATGTTCAAAATAATTTGGCAGATACACTTACAGTATATGGTATGGACCAAATATGTAAGACTGGATTGTCTCATTAGCAAAAACAAATATTCCCGATTACAGATGTTTACCTTTTAATCTGAAATTTACAATATTTCTCTGTGACCTTATGTCATTTTTTCAAATCACCCTAACTAAGGTGATTTGACTACAATATTAGTCAAATCAAACCTCAAAACACCTTGTGCAATATGCAGACTAGGCTTGTCCACTTACTATAATTATAACTAATATTCAAGGGATGCCTGCCAAAATTTCCAGGAATAAAAATATTGAAATACTCTATCCTTGATATCACTAACTAACTTATTAATGCCTCAGATGTTGCTGCAATTATTGCTGTAGCTAACTCTTTGGGCCCAATTAACAAGTCTTTGGGTTTACAAAGACTGGAAAGTAATTTCAGTTTATCCTTGACATTATTTCTCTGTAGTAAATCAAGGGTCATATACAGTAGTCAGCATTGCTGAAAAGCTATTCAAGCCTTACTGTAGATGTCCCATGATGCTCACTGGGCACCTTAATAAATGGGCATTACTGGAGGCAATGAAAAACATGAAAGTTAGCAGGTAAAAGGTTTAATTAGATCATATGGGTATTTATGGAAATTGTATACCTATCTCAATTGCTTCTTGTGCATAGATAAACAGAATGTTCAGTTCATGTCTGTTATAAGCACAGAAAATAATACAAGAAAGCATTTTATTACACTGTTTGAAAAGGAATTTCATCTCAAGAACAGCTCTGGTGTTCATACAATGGGTTGAACCTGACTTCATTAGAAATGTGGCTCTTATCGATATCCCTTAGTTTCATAGTTGCCTGGTTAAAGAAGTAAACAAATTGCTTTAATTTGACCCAGCAACTTCCAGGTCATACTGTAGCATTCATTTTGCACACCCACATGCTTTTGCTAAATTATAAAAAGGGAAGCCTTCAAGATGCAATCTTAATTGTACCTTAAATGGCAATGTTACTAGAGTTTATTAGCAGGTTCAAATCAACTTATTTGGAAGTATTTTGCATAAGTGCTGCAAAACTAAAAGAAAGAACCATTTAGGAACAAAACAAATTCTGGCTCTTCTGAAATTTGTTATTTTAAATGATAAACATTTTCCACGTCACCTGATGTTCTCCATTCATAACTAGTATGTTGGTATTACAGTATATGATTCATTGTTAGCTTTTCAATTGAAGTCATTGACAAATAAATGTATTTTGTAAAACATTAATATTATTTTTCTTGAAACATGTTACTGAAACCATACAAGATATTTGAGGGAAGAAATCAAATTTGTCAAACTATATAAAAATAAATCTGTAATGAAAATACATTTCGCAACAAACAACGGCATAGAGTAAGAATGTGAAAACATTTAGAAACCATGTCTCAAAGATATTAAATGACTGGTAATGGAGGGAAGCACTCCATTTAAAATACAATCAATTGAATGGCTGCTTGAATTTTTATGGAATAGTTAAGGCTTATGAGTGACTCATAAAATATAGTGTTCTAAATGCTTCAATTAGTGAAAGACACATTGAAAATAATAAGTGGTTCAAGTAGGTAGCTGTGTCAGCATGCATAGGCTACAAAGGTAAACCTTTCATGAGACCAGAACATGCTTGATTTAATCACAGCAGCTGAAACTTAAAGGTCTTCTCTGGATGTCCCTGTGAACTGATAACTGTGATAGTTATTGAATATAGTTATTGGATACATTAAGGAAGTTTTTTTGTTCCTTTATTGTATCTGGCATGTCTGCTGAGAGCAATTCTGATTAAAAATAATTATCTATAGACCCATTTTTATAACAAGGCATCTATTGGAGCAATCTGAGCGATCCCAGATTTGAACCAATGACTCTCTGGGGCAGAGCACTAACTACAACAACACAGTGCTTCCTAAAACAACTGACATAGGGTTACATTGTTATTGCTCACAGTCTTAAACAACTAGAGAACTAGAGAATTATTTTCCAGGAATTGAATACTGTGCCAAAACCATTTGTAAAGAGAGAATGCACTCCTAAGCCTGTCTTAAAACTAATGGGAAATTGTAGCAGGGGCAGCATGATGGGAATGGCACAATGGTTAGCTAACTACCTTGCAGTACTGGGGCCCTAGCTTCAGTTCCTGGGGTGCTATCTGTTATGGTACCATCATCCAGCCACCAGGGGGCTCCAAACCCAAAGGCACTTACTGTACCTCAGCTACTCAGGGAAGACTCAGACGACTTACTGTAGACCTTGTCAATCTATCCCAGCATTTCTTCACCACCACGCCTCCCCTTCCCAGCCTACTTAAGCCCACCTTTGTCCCTTCCCTGCTCAATATTAGATTTTCAAAGTGAGAGCTACACCTCCTGTTTACCTTGAGACATTCTTTGCTTCCCTTTTGGCCTATGGAATTTAGCCTTGCTTTTGACCATCACTTTTGGATTCTCCCTCAGGTATTTTCTGCTCGAAGACCTTTTGGCTTTTGACCTAATGCTCCTTTTACCTTGTATTTGGATTCACCTTTTTGATTCTGTTTTTCCGACTCTTGACTTCCCTGGGTCTGCATAGATAAATATAAAAAAATATTTTTTGTGATCACCTCCACTTTTCATTTTAGGAAAAAACAAAACTAAAAATACAAACAAAACATGTTTGCCATTATATTGCAAACATAATTTACAGTCTGATTCTGTTTTGCCAGGAATGCTTCTTGGACAAATAATACTTGTATACCTCTCACAGTAGCAGTCTGATTATTCTTATATTGTTTCAGTATCTATTCACAAGTCTGAACCTTCACATTTTAGCACCATCTTACATTAAGACTTTATTAGTCTATCTGAAACCTTAAAGAAATACCCTTGCTGACTTTAAACATTTTATAGAGGTTTTTGATGGCAATCAGCTGGATTCAATTCCTCTAACCACCTTGTGCTAGTTTTCAACCTCTTAGTTTTCTCTGGAGTGTACCTTAGCCACCTTCTCATGACGTAAACTTATATTGACACTCCCAATTACTCTGTTACAGTATCATAGTCACTTATTAATTAGCATGTCATTTATTAATGAAACCTACACTGTAGTTTTTGAGACTACACCAATTAAAGACGTGTCACTTGTAGGAGTTTTGTGAATTTACTTGGACAATTTATTAATTGTAGCAGTAGCCATGAAGTGATTGTTTTATGGCTATTAGAAAATCAATCGATCAGCGACACACACACACGGATTCAATACACGAGATACATTTATTAACACATAAATTGTGCACATAAAACACATACTTGTAACAGTCTGCCTGGATAGGGATGGCAGATCTTACTATGAGGGTTAACAAAATGCAAGGTATATAAAATCACGAAGAGATGCAAAACAAAGAATATACCTCAGTATTGTTACGAAGCATCTTTCAGGACCCTGTGCAGATGACACAATCTGGAAGGGAGTGAACACACACAGGGTAGACGAGTATAGGCATCCTCTCACGATGCACCAATTAATGTAGGGATTTGTGCATTTACTGGGACAATTATTAATTATAGCAGTACTGTATGTCACAAAATGATTCTTTGATGGTTATTAGAAGACCGACCTTGCGGGATAACAGCAACGCACACACAAGGATACTAAAACATGACATTACATGTATTAATACATAAAATGTGCATATAAACATAACAGATCTTATAGTGAGGGTTAGCAGAATATAAAAGGTATATATTCAATCATGAAGAGTTACAAACCAAGAGGGACAACTTCTACACTAGATACTCAAAAGCAAGTACATCACTCATAGTAATTAAATTGATGTTAACTGGCGTTGAGGTAACAATTGAATTCTCAAGCTGTAATGCAGAAGGTTGAATACTTATCCAATCTGTGTGGATTCAGATCTCCTGCAGACACAAAGAAACAGTGGCAAGCTGTTGCTGTGTCCAATCGGCGTCCTCTGGCCTGGTCCCAGGCAGTGCTGGTTCGGCGTGAGAAAAGTGGGTGAGATTCCTGCTGCGATGCTCTGGTAGTAGGCTCTCTGAAGACCGGCTAGTTAGTTGTATCGATGAGGCTTATTAAAATACAGGAATTAAGTTCTCTGCTCCCTTGCCAGTCCCTCTCTCTTTCATCTCAGTAGTGCTTGATACACAGAGACCATTCCATTTGGTTAACAATTAAGGTTTATCTAGCTGATAGAGTGTCCTGATAAGGAGCAACTCCCAATCCCTGATATTTTCCAGAAACCTTAATAAATGCTCATTTCGGCACCTTAAAGTCTGGAGCTGCCTGTTTTACCTGGAGGAACTACGGTCATTCATTGGTTAAAGGTTTTGTGGGCATTCGAGACCCACGTGGGGTTATCCTGCCCTACCAGTTCCTGATTGGCTGATTGAGGTGGAAGATGAGTAACCATGCTCTCTGACATTAGAGTTGTAAACAACCTAGGATAAGACTCTCCCTTGGAATCTCCCAGACAGTAAGGCGCCAGAGATGACCATTTATTAGGGTTGCTGGAGAATCTCAGCATTGGGAGTTGTTCCTTATCAGGACACTCTATCAGCAAGAAAACACCTTAAATGTAAACCAAATGGAATGGCCTCTCTGTATCCAGCACCACTTGATATGAGGGAGAGACTGGCAAGGGAGCAGCAAACTGAATTCCTGTATTTTTAATAAGTCTTACCGCTACACAAGGAACTTGGCTGGTAGAGAAACTGGGGGATGTGACGAAGGTGCTCCGGGGGGCATGGTCCAGGCGAACAGTCCAAAAGCGAGTCCAAAGAGAAGTCCAGTGCAGGCAAGAGAAGTCCAGTGCAGGGGGCTCGGCTGGCTCAGGACACCTAGGAGGTGAATGCCACCCGAGCCGCAGACGTAGGTGAGCCTCCGGGCATCCGTGTTCCAATGCAGAGCCCTGAACAGAGTGAGCATCTGTCTTTTAAAGGTGGGCTGGAGCAGGGAGCAGGTGCACAAGATCAACTAAAAAGTGAATGAGCCGGAGCGCCCTTAAGGGGGAGGGACTACAATCGTGACAAGTATACCATTCGGCTATACTATATTGTTGATCAGTCTCATTAATATAACTTCTACATTAAATACTCAAAAGTAAATACGTTACTCATATGAATTAAATTGATATCAACTTGTGTTGAGGTAACAATTACATTCTCAAAATGCAATGTAGAACATTGGGTTACTTATCCAGATATGGATTCGTTTTTCCCGGCATGAACACCAAAGGACAGCTGTTGGCTGCATTCAATCTCTATGGCATTTTGATAGTTGTCCTACCGCTGGTTCTTGCTCGATGCCCAACCAATCCTGGTGCATCTCCAAGTCGGAAGAAGGGAGGAGGGAGAAATCTGTCTGCGGCATGCAGTGCAGCCGTCGCTCTCCCAGGGAACTACTAGTAGTCCAGCTTACTAGTAGAGAGTCTCTATGCACAGAGGGTGACCGCGGGTCCATGCAAGTCACTTTTAAGATGGGAAGAAGACTGATTTTGTTCCCAGCGCAGTGCTACTTCTGAATAAAACTATCCAGTTTGTCGACATGGGTCAAACAATAAGCTTCCGTTACTCAGGCTTTCACGTTGGCTTTTAGCAGAATTCTGTCTGGTTACGTACGAGGTCCTCGGCCTCAGCGATTAGAACAAAGTCCAAGTCCCAGTGCAGACAACACTGGCAGTCACATGATTGTCTCTAAGGGTACGCAAAAACGGCCGAGGAGAGCAAGGTTCTGATCTTGTGCAGCCTGTTTTAACCAAGACACAGACGTGAAATGATTGGTAGAGAATTGAGAATTGAGCATCCCCCCAACCATCCCTTATAGAAACACTCTAGCATGAATGCCTCTCTGTGGCCAGCCACAGAGATGGGAGAGAGATGGGGCCTCAGTTAGGAAGGCACAACAATACCGAATTCTGTCTTATTAATAAGCATTGCCACTACACACTGCTGATTATTTTAAAAATATATCGTAACATTTTTTAAGCTCAATGCTGCCTATGTCATATGTATAGATTATGGTTTTGCTACTGTACCTGTATGTAATAATATGCACTTGCCTACAATTACAATTAATAATCTTCCCAATACTGATTTTTTCGAGAATGGCATGACTGAAAATTCAAGCAACTGTATTAAGGAAATTATATAATTGAAAGCAGATACCAAAGCTTTAAAGCATTCTTTTAATATTTTTATGAATATGGTAGCATAAACCTGTCATAGTTAATCTGAAGGCCAGCTCAGTCTTATTCACTGATGTTGTAAAATTTAAAACGAATATGTCTGATACATTAAGCTGGTAAATGATTGATTACTACATTTGAGTCTCTTTCATTTTTAATTCTTTACCAAATGATGTATTTAATAGGAACCACAAAGTTAGACTTGCATTAAATATGGTATAATGAGGAGACTGCAGGTTTCTAAATTATATTCATGTGTTGTCTTTTTTGTCCCAAGTCTAACAAAGTATGACCAGGTGCATTAACAGCATGGGTGGCACAAGCTATGGTGCTTAATTTTCCACTGTAGAATTTGTAGATAACCTCGGGGTACAAACGTGTAATAATATACCTTATAAAATGAGCTGAAATCCTTTTCCACATTTATTTCTACTGTAGAGGGGGTGGAAATGTCCCTATTCTTATGATTAATTTAGAGCATCCTTTATCAAATATCTGGGAAAAATACATGACAATTAAACATACTAGCTTGAAGTCTAGCTTATAGATTACAAATGCCTGTAAATGGTCCTTCAAACAAATCTTCTGAAGAATCAGTTAATCTGCATTTATTTGGTTATGATTATTTTACTTTCACAGACTATTAGTGTGCCTTTTAGATATTGTTTATCCAGCTCATAGCTAATACTTCAAATATTGTCAAATATACAGAGATTTAAAATGAGTAAATGTTTAGTGTTAGTGTTATTTCAAAAATTCCTTAAGTAATTTGATCCCTATTAACATAAAGCGTCTGCTAAGATTCCTGGTTTCAAAGCAGCTTGAAAAAATCGTAACATATACATATACAGTATTTAAATTGTTTCAGCAAACTTTAGTTTCTAATACTAGAAACTAATGTGATGTTTATCTGTCATTGACATTTGTCATTTTCTTGCAACCACAAAATAATTATTCAGGTGTGTCCGCTTTAATTTAGACTGCAGAACACCTATCCCTGCAGAAAAATCATAGTATTTTACCTTGGGTTTAAAATGGTCAGTTCAGCTTCTTGAATTTTATGCAATGTGTTGAGGAGACTCACGTTGTTCATTCCATCAAGTATCATACAGATGCAGCCATTCAAAGTGCGCGGTACACTCACGTACCAGAGGTAATTGGCTACGGCGTCACCATACGTGATAGGTTGACCAACAGGGGCACTCGTGGTCCATTGGTCTGTCGTAGAAAGATTTACAGTAAACGTCTTTACTGTGCCCGTTGTAGTATTGAATATTTATATGGAATTTTACCACTGAAGGGAAATCTTAGTACCTGAGCATAAAAAGAATAGGAGGTATTTGATTCGTCACAGCCAGCACTCCCGCAGAGAGGGGGTTGTACTCGTTAATGTCTTAGCACAAAACAGAAAATTCTTGTATTTTCCGATGACATACAAGTGGAAAGATTACAGATTTTAATCGTCTTTTTTCTGAACCAGGGAAAATCTGATCATGTTTCTCTATAACAATAATAAAAACCTTTATTTTACATATCACCTTTAAAAGTGGCATCTCAAAACAATACAGTAGATGTAAACCACAGATTACAAAGTAAATACCCAGAAAAACGCAAACGCGTTTTTAATAAAATGCTTTTATTCGTTCATAATCCGACGATCTCAGGAAGACTAATGGGGGTCTGGCTTTTTTTCTGCAAAACCATATCTCTGGTCTTGTCCAGATTGACTGTCAGCGCTCAAGTCTGACAGTGCTGCTCCAGCAGCGCCAGGTTCTGAGGCAGCCTCTGTTCTGTGGGCGACAGCAGGACCAGGTCGTCTGCAAAGAGCAGGAACTCGATTTCTGTAAAAAAATGCAGATCAGTAAATCAAGGGACAAAACAGTTAGTGCACCCGGCTCCTCAATGGGCTTTGACGTGCTAATGCGTTGGTTTAACAGTTCGGGTGTGGCAATGTTTTTTATTATTGTTATAGAGAAACATGATTTTCCCCGGTTCAGAAAAAAAGATCTAAAGTACTGTACTGTATACTAGTTTGTCACTCTTCTCATCCCCTCTTTGCTAAATGGCTTTTGAATAGAGTCACATGAAGACAGAGGTGAACAAATATAATTATATCTCATTAATTTCTTGAGATACGCGATTCTTTTAATACAGTCTTTGCTGTGCTCTAGAGGATCCTTGTGATATTTCGAGCTCTGGTTGAATGATAAGTGTCGCAGTTTAAATAATTTTCGAAGTTAGAAATTATGGAATGTTCTGTTAAAAGCAAGGGAGTTTTTATGTCCGTTGCAGTTTTTTTGCAACATGAATATAATTATATGGTTATTAATTTCTTTAGATACGCGATTCCATATTATATTCCCTTTTAATCAAATTCTAAAAGTATGCTTGTTGACTCCGGTATCACATTAGTTAAAGACTTCAATGCTTAAAATGTTTAGGGAGAAATGGAATACTGGTGTGTATGTTTTCTTTAAAGTACCGAGACCAGCCATATACGGTATGTTTAAGTTCCAAAATTATATCGTTTATGGCCTTCACACGCGTTGCAGTATGTTCCTATTCTTTTTATGCTTAGGCACTAAGATTTCCCTTCAGTGGTAAAATTCCATATAAATATTCAATACTTAAACGGGCACAGTTAAGACATTAAATATACATATACATACTATATACAGTACAGTTTGCATACGGTAATATGTTTATGTTCCTAAATCAATCTCTTTTATGAGCATGTGAAAGGCATGGTGAATTGATTCTCAAAAATTACTGTACTTTGCTTGATTGGAAACAAATGCGTGATTGCGAAATGCTGTGGTGTTACTTTTACAAAGACTGTCAATGAAAAAAAGAATATGGACCAGGGCAATACTTTCAGTTTACACTTACAGCTTGTCCAAGGTCATTTATTATTAATACTATTAGTAATATCTTCGTTAAAGACTTTGATGGCGACAGCTCAAACATGAGAGGTTGAGCTTAATTAGCTCCACCTTGCGGAAATTCCGTGTAAGAAAACCGGCTCAGGGACGCCAAATATGTAATCATAGTGGCTCTCTGAAGGCACCAGTTCTGTAAGGTTTGGGCATTTACTGAGACAATTATTAATTGTAGCAGTAAATCACAAAGTTGATTCTTTTGATGGCTTTAGAATCCAACCATGCGACATAACTCAAACAACGCACACACACAGGTACTAAAACACGAGGATACAATTATTAATACATATGTAGATTATGCCGGTTCAGGGACGCCAAATATGTAATCATAGTGGCTTTCTGAAGGCACCAGTTCTGTAGGGTTTGGGCATTTACTGAGACAATTATTAATTGTAGCAGTAAATCACAAAGTTGATTCTTTTGATGGCTTTAGAATCCAACCATGCGACATAACTCAAACAACGCGCACACACAGGTACTAATACACGAGGATACATTTATTAATACATAGAATATGCATATAAACCTAACAGATCTTATCGAGAGGGTTATCAGAATACAAAAGATATATATTCAATCAGTTACAAAGAGTTACACATATCAAGAGGACATACGTTCAGTATATCATTCATTAAGACCGTTTCGTAAAGTGAACTTGGTTACAACTTCTACATTAGATACTCAAACAAGTACATAACTCTTAGGAATTAAATTGATATCAACTGGTTGGGATAACAATTGAATTCTCGAGCTGTAATGCATTGAAGTTGAATACTCATCCAATCTTTGGGGATTCAGATCTCCTGCGGGCACAAAGAAACAGTTGCAGGCTGTTGCTGTCCAATCCGCGCTCTCTGGCTCCGTGCCAGGCTGTGCTGTGCGGCTTGCGACGGTGCGCTGCTGATGCTCACTGTTGGCATTAACTAGCAAAGTTTGTGCACAGGAGAAAAGATGACTGTGGGTCCCAGCAAGTCAGGAAGAGGACTGGTTCGTTCCTGATGAAGAGCTAGTTCTGAATAGTGATTCAGCTTTCCACAGTTCCGACCTGTTCAGGAGGCCTGCTGCTGGTTACTCTCTGGCAACCTCCACTCTAGACTCTTAGAACAAAGGAAAGTTCTGGCACTCGGACACACTGGCCGTTCCGTGGTTGTCCGGGCTGAGTCTCAGGATGGTCAGGAGGCGCGCTGCGAGAATGTCCTGCCCTTGGGAGCCCTCTGCTCCTGGGCCGTCCTGCCCTTTAGAATCTTACAGAATCTTGTTGAATCACTCAGGCTCTCTGTGTTGCCTGTTTTTACCTGGAGGAACTTCAGCTCATTGATTGGCTGAAAGTTCCATGGGCATCAGAGTCCCACGTGGGTTACTCGGCCCTACCAGTCCCTGATTGGTTGATCAAGGTGAGATATGAGTCACTTAGTCCTGACACTTAGGAATGCAATCCAGATGTCCAACTCGCACTCCCTAGACAGATAGGCACCAATGGATGACCATTGATCATGATAGCCAGGCTTAGCTAAGTGCATCCCCCTTTGGGAGCTGTCCTTGGACCTTAAATCACCTTGCATGAATGGTTTCTCTGTGGCTGCACCACAGAGATGAACAGAGAAATGAGGCCTAATTTGGGAAAGCTCAGAAACACTTAATTCTGCCTTATTATTAAGCCTCGCCGCTACACATAGAATATGCATGTAAACCTAACAGATCTTATCGAGAGGGTTATCAGAATACAAAAGGTATATATTCAATCAGTTACAAAGAGTTACACATATCAAGAGGACATACGTTCAGTATATCATTCATTAAGATCGTTTCATAAATGAACTTGGTTATAACTTCTACATTAGATACTCAAAACAAGTACATAACTCTTAGGAATTAAATTGATATCAACTGGCTGGGATAACAATTGAATTCTCGAGCTGTAATGCATTGAAGTTAAATACTCATCCAATTGAGGATTCAGATCTCCTGCGGGCACAAAGAAACAGTTGCAGGCTGTTGCTGTCCAATCCGCGCTCTCTGGCTCCGTGCTAGGCTGTGCTGTGCGGCTTGCGACGGTGCGCTGCTGATGCTCATTGACTGGCTAGTTAGCAAAGTTTGTGCACAGGAGAAAAGATGACTGTGGGTCCCAGCAAGTCAGGAAGAGGACCGGTTCGTTCCTGATGAAGAGCTAGTTCTGAATAGTGATTCAGCTGTCCACAGTTCCGACCTGTTCACGAGGCCTGCTGCTGGTTACTCTCTGGCAACCTCCACTCTAGACTGTTAGAACAAAGGAAAGTTCTGGCACTCCGACACACTGGCCGTTCCGTGGTTGTCCGGGCTGAGTCTCAGGATGGTCAGGAGGCGCGCTGCAAGAATGTCCTGCCCTTGGGAGCCTTCTGCTCCTGGGCCGTCCTGCCCTGGAATTCTCCTTTGAATTCCCTTTAGAACAGTCCACAGAATCCTCCTGAATCCCTTCTGAATCTTACTGAACCTCACTGAATCTGAATCTCACAGGCTCTCTGTGTTGCCTGTTTTTACCTGGAGGAACTTCAGCTCATTGATTGGCTGAAAGTTCCATGGGCATCAGAGTCCCACGTGGGTTACTCGGCCCTACCAGTCCCTGATTGGTTGATCAAGGTGAGATATGAGTCACTTACTCCTGACACTTAGGAATGCAGTCCAGATGTCCATCTGGCACTCCCTAGACAGATAGGCGCCAATGGATGACCATTGATCATGATAGCCAGGCTTAGCTAAGTGCATCCCCCTTTGGGAGCTGTCCTAGGACCTTAAATCAGCCTGGCTTAGGTAGTTTCTCTGTGGCTGCACCACAGAGATGAACAGAGAAATGGGGCCTCATTTGGGAAAGCCCAGAACACTTAATTCTTTCTTATTATTAAGCCTCACCGCTACATCCGGATACTATTATTTTGCTTTCGGTATTATAGGAGAATTTACAGTAACTAGCGGTATTTACCGGTAACTCGCGGTAGACTGCGTACAGCGCACCAGAAAATAATGCGGTATTGGCAGCGTATTTTGAATGGCTGCATCTGTAGATGAGTATATCTTCATTGTTCTCCACGATAGATTCTAAACATGCTTGAAAGTAGAAGGAGCTCCAAGTGCTATGGCTGGTCAGATTACGATGTTTATTGATCCACAAAAAAGTGACAAGATTTCCCAACTTTCAGTTATAATTGTGTAAGATATCACCAGACTTTGTGTGATAAAATGTTGAACATGAAACATTGATATTGCAATTATAATTGTGTTTATTTTGGACCAAAAGTCTACAGAAGAACTTCTTTCTGTCCAACTAGAAGAATATGAAGCAGAACATGAAGACCTTTTGCTGCGCTCTGGTGTCAGATATCTGAGCTAAATTTTTGTAGAGATTTCCTGATGTTTTACCTAAAATGTCTGGTTTCAAAAGATGAAGGGTACAAGGACATGGAAGTTGAAACATGGCTGATTTAGTTGTGTTGCAAGTTACGAAAACTGTGTTAAAATAATAAAATTTAGATCTACTAAGGAAAGTGGTTCTTTGGCCACTTTTGAACAAAAACTAATGTGTGGTCCATGTGTGTTTTGTTGCTATGTTCCACACTTCCTGACTTTGATTGTTCTCCTTCCCCCATTGGTCCATCATTACACCATTGTTTCCGTATTATGTCAGCATCTATTAACTCTCGACCAATCAGAACAGCTTATTCAGTATATAACCTGGAGTTTATCAGAATGAAGGGCCTTTTGCTTGACTTCAGTTCTGCTCGGCTCAGTTTCATTTCGCTTTTGTTTTGCTTCAGCTTCGCTTCTCTGTTTTCGTTCATTTCGTTTCGTGTTTTCATATAGCTTCGGCTTTGTTGGTTTGTGTTCGTCTCCGTGTACTATCGTTTGTTTGTGTGATCCTTTGTTTTGCCAATACCTTGCCCAAATGTGTTTACCACAACCTCTGTGTTCTTTTGTATCCTGTTCCTTATGTCTACTCTTGTTTTCCATTTTTTGTATTCATGGTTCACTTGTGTATTTGTGTGAACGTTTGTGTAAGGGGTTAGTTTAGGTTGTCGGGTGCATTCTGCACGCGTAGTTGGTCTCTGTATTAGTAACACTAGTTAAGGGTGGACACTAGGATGAGTGCCTTTTGTCTTGTATGGTTTCTGGGTAGTTAGTAAAGGTAAGCTAGGACGTTAGAAGATGCTGAAGACTGAGTGATTTGGGTTTTGTTTTGGTAGTTAAGTCAGCATTCCCTCACTTTTGTAGCCAGCTCCATTTTGTTTGTAATTTTCTTTTCTTTGGCACCGATCTAATTCCCTTTCCCTGTGTGTTATTGTGTCCAGTTACGTACCAGTCACTTATTCACTTTAAAATAAATCACTTTTGCACCAAAAATTGTTTTCACGCTTCCTAAGTCGCTCACCAGAAACCCACCTGCATCCAAATCATCCTAAATGTTACACCCCTTTACCCCTAGACACTTGGGGACATAACAACTATAATTATAACTATCCGGCAAGCAATAGGTGCAAAGCAGGGTATACCTTGGATGGTACACCAGTCCATCACAGGGCAGAAAATCGGACACAAACACAGACATGCATACATTCATACCTAAGGTTAATATTTCTAGAAGCCTACAAGTATGTTTTTGGACTTTGGTAGGAAACCTGAGCATCCAGAAGAAACCCACTCAAACATGTGAGAACTCCACACAGATTGCACCCCAGGTCTTTCTTTGTGGTCTAGTAACTGAACCTAGCTGCCCAAGCGCTGGTAGGCAGCAATGCTAACCACTGTGCCACCGTTATACACACAAGTGTAAAGTACCATGACAAAATAGTATTTAAATTAAAAAGTATTTTTTAGGAAAATATAAATGTCATTTCCCAATTTACTGACTATGTGAACAGTTTTTACAATAATCCACCATATGAGTATAAATCACTGGTCAATACTACCTTCTAGCTATTCAAGATTACAATTCAGCTATTCAGTTTTTTTAATTACTGCTAGCTATTCAAGATTTATAACTCGGATATCATGTAATTGAAATTATAGACTGGTCAGAATCAATTAATGGAGCTACTAGCTCCTCTCCAGAAAACAAAACTTCACCAAGGAAGCAGAAAATGATCTGTGTCTGTAGTGTACATGGACTTTATATTTGAAATTTAATTGCAGCATTCAAATATTAGGCAAACTGCAACACATTTGTTTACAATTATTCCCAAGGCCTGCTAGAAGAATGCACTTTACTACATTTGCAAGCTTTTTGATGGTCCCCATGTCAAAGTACAGCAGGTAATGCTATGGATGTTATAGCCACATACACTACGTTGCAAAAGTATTCCATTCCTAATGCATTTTTGTTACTAGAGCTACAGAGTTCAAAAGCTGAGATGTTAGAAAATGTCCTTTCAATAATATTACAATCACAAGTATCACAATCAATTGTATTAAAAGAAGTTATCTTTAGCAAATAGGGAGGTAGAAGGATGTGCATGATTTTGGAGGACTGCCAATCTTGTAAGCACAGGAAAGTATGATAGATAACAAAAAATATTTAAGGACTGTTCTAGGTTAATTACTTTGAGAAAAATACACCGAGCATCTCTGTGTGTTTCGCTCCCATGCGCATGGAATAAAAACTTCTTTTAACTTCTAACTCCTGACTGTCTTTTAAGGGGAAACAGGGTGAAATGTCCTTAACAGCGTCACATTCACCAACAGAACAATTAATTGAAAATAAATACCTCTCAAAAATCAAGTATTATGTCATGACTGAAAGGAATAGACGCCAAGAGTACTGACACAAACTCCGATAGATCATGCGCACCTGTTGAGAACGAGGAGGATTACACATTGGCCACCAAGACTAGCTCTGCTGCTGAATGTGACACAGAGAGCAGTGCTAGTGTTAGCAAGTGTTGGAAAATGGCTACAAGGTGGTACAATCCAAATTATGTAAGTGGTCAGTGCTATTTTTATTTTATTTGTGTGTGAGTATGTGCGTGCGCGCTCATGTTGGTCATTGAGATTTTCTTTGTCCAAAAAGCACAAGACCAATCCTAAACTGAACTAACTTCAGAATAAATATAATAAAGTAAATATTCCTGAGTGGCTCAGTCAAAGTCCTAATTTTAATCCTATTGAGAATTTGTGGAAACTGCTTTCATTATCAATAGCCAAGCAACTTGAGAGAGCCTGAGAATCTCTGCCAAGATGAATGGGCAAAATTGCACAAAGCTAGTATGCAAAGTTGGTAAAGACTTACCCACATAGACTTGCAGCTTTAATTGTTGCCAAAGTTGCTTCCATCAAATATTGAGTTCACTGGTCTGAATATTTATGCAATTACTATATTACTTTCTTTAGTTTTGCTGATATTTACTGCCACTTACAGTATCTTACCCTTAGACGTTTTCAGACATTTACAGTATCTTACCCTTAGAAGTTTTCAGTTTGAGTATTCAGGTTTTGAATAAAATACTAAGTTTAAAAAAATGTACAGTATGTATCATTTTCTAATTTCACAAAATGTAGTATCATACTGGACAGTATGGTTCTTAAGGACACTAATGGTTTCTCCAAGTTAAAAAAAAGCAGGTAACAGTTGTGCATTCAGTGCTTTAAAAAGAGAAAACAAGTAGAAATTCGAAAATAATAGTCCCATTTTGGTTGATCCACAGTGCTATATGCTTAACTGACAGATTTTCTAATGGGTTTTCTTTTACTGGCAAATTGTTTGGACCACATATATAGAGGAAGGTGAATGCAACTAATTCTCAGTAAGGGTAGACAAAATCCCAGGCAAATACATCAGTTAACATGCCAGTATTTTAAATGGAGTTTTAAAAATCCCATCATGCAACTTGTCAAACTTGACAACTCTATTAACTTGAAAAATTCAGTTTTCAACTGTCTGCTTGAGTCAACAGAAAGGCCAAGAGATAAGTGAATTTTCATTAAAAATGTGGAATTTAGAAAAATTTTGATAAAGTATTTAATCCTATGGGTTTCTTTCACAGTACAATCATGAAAGAGAAAAGGACAAATCAGTCATCATGTGTGAATAATGCATAAAATAGCTATAGTATTTTCATGATTACATATTCACAACATAGATACCTATTATCATTTGAGAGAAAGTTTAAAGTAGATCGCTTCATGAATAATCATTTAAATTGCTGTATTTTTTGCCCTTTTTTGTTGTTCGTATAAAACCTGGCTGAACCAAAGTCTCACTTTACAGTTATCTGAGATTAGAGGGATACTTTAATCTTCAGCTCATCATTGCATAACATTTCGATTCTACATTAACTGTCTAAGAATCTAAAGGGTTTTTGACAAATGTAACCAATGAAATTCTCCACAAACATTCAAGAGGAACACAGACCCACAATTTTAACTAATCATCTGCTCCCTCCTCTACAATTATAAAGGAATAAACCTGCCTTTTCTGGTGTTCTGTACTTAGTAATCATCCATCAACCGTAACTTCGCTGAACCTGCTCATCACCTGAAGAGGATGCACCACCTAGTCCAAATGGTCAGGTTGTCACCCCTTCTGCCAAGCAAAATAAAATACTCACTAAAATAAAACGAATAATCTTTTATCAGTACCATTTAAGTATAAAGCAGTATTTTTTTTCAATTATACTCTTAAAGTAATAATGACATTGAATAAGCATTAATATTAAAAAGTATACTTTCTTTGTAAGTAAATGTCTTAACTGTTTATAAAGTCTTGTAGATAATTAATGGATTAACTAGTGATCTCAGGACACTCTAACAACACTAGTCAACAAAACTGTGTTTGTTGTGATCCATTATCCATAATGGGAAATCTTACAGTAGTCTGTAATCACGTTCTGTAATCATATTGTTTGTCAGTAAAATATGGTAGAAATGCATGAAAATGAATACTGAATATCTTGATGACATATAAGTACCTTGAAAAAATAATTATATTGATTTCTAAAAATTGGGGTTTATAGTTAATACCTGTAAACATGTTAACAGTATGAATTTCTTTTGTCATTTGGTAGTTTCATAAAACCACATTAAGTTAAAGGTCTTGACTACTGGGTATTAAAAGAGGCTGAACACAGCTAACCCTTTTCAATTCAACTAAATGGGAAAGTCAGAGAATTATCTATATATGTTGTACAGTGTATATACTATATATACATGCAGTATGTTATTAAAGTCGTTAACTACAGTTTATCAAAATATATGACATTCCAGTTTAGACTTTGGATTCCATCGTAAAGAAGCTAATAAATAGATGGGAGATACTTCAACAGAAACAGGACATAATAAAGAACTTGTCACCAAAACATGCAGAGAAAAAGGAATTTGGGACCACTGAACTAAGAGCAACAATTAAGATTCTTTCAAAAACTCAGATATTAGCATGTGTCCAAGATTACCATTTAATATTTATGTCATAAATCTGAAATCTGTGGCAGAGAAAGTATACTGTATATGAATATTTGCCAGAGCAATTAATTAATTCCAAGGTATAGTGGGACCACACAACATTTTTGGATGAACCACAAATTGAGCCACACCCACATGATTTTTACAAACAGGTTAACCTTTCTATGAAGAAGAATGTAATTCATTCTGTGAAGGATGTAAATTGATTTGTTATGCTTAAAATGCCAATTGTCCCTCCAGTATGTCTTTGGACTGTGGGAGGAAACAAAAGCACCTTTAAGGAAACCCACATGAACATGGAGAGAATATACTGTACAAACTCCACATACTTTAGATAGCACTCCAGGTCTCAAATTGAACCCAGTGCCCCATCACTGGTAGACAGCAACTCTAACCACTGTGCCACTGAGTCACACTGTTATGTTATTATTGTAACTTGAAACTTACTATACAACTTACTTATGATACTGTTTTAAATATATACTGTATTTACTATGTATGAACTACGTTTTCTCATATCGCTCCTCATTTGTTTATACTTCTTCTTTGTGGAGCCTTTGAATCAGCCTACAACATGATTCCCATTTTCGTTTATGAATATTTTATATTCAACCATCCATCCATCCATATTGTAACTGCTTCTTCCAATTCAGGGTAGCAGGGGAACTAGAGCCTATCCCAGCAAGCAATGGGCTCAAGGCAAGGTACACTCTGGATGGTATCTCAGTCCATCACAGGGCAGATACACAGCCATGTACACCTAGGGCCATTCTTCCCAGAAGCCAATTAAACCACCAATGTTTCTTGGACTGGTTGAAGAAACCAGAGCATCTGGAAGAAATCCATGCAAACATGGGAAGAGCATACAAACTCTCTTCAGATAGTACAGATGGTATAATTATTATATATAATAATAATACACTTTATTTATAGAGCGCCTTTCATACAAATACCAGCTCAAAGTGTTTTACAAACCAAGCATAAAAATAAAATCTTAAAATCAAAAGATATACATTCAGTTGTAAACAAAAACACAGAAATAAAGTAAAGCAACATAAATGTAAATGTATGCTTAAAGAAGAAAAAAAAATTAAGAAAGTTGTAATAAAGTAAAAACAATGAAGGATAAATAAATAAAACAGAAAGATAAATACAAAAAATAGACATTCCTTAGGGTATACAGGTGCTAGGCCATTTAAAGCTTTAAAAACAAATAAAAAAACTTTAAAATCTATCTTAGATAATACAGGTAACTAGTGAAGTTCCTTAAAAACAGGGGTGATATGTGCTCTCATTTTTTTTTTGTTAGGATCCCTGCTGCTGCATTTTGAACAATTAGTAGGGGATTTATTGTTTTCTTGGGGAACCCACTTAACAGAACATTACAATAATCGATTCAACGAGTAACAAATGCAAGTTTTTCTTCATTGCCCGGGGATAAAAAAGGCCTAACTTTCGCAATGTTTCTTAAATCATAGAATGCAACTTTAATGACCTTATTTATATGAGGGACAAAACTAACATCAGAATCTAGAGTTACACCCAGGATCCGTGCTTCCAATTGAACACATGAAGCAAAGGAGCCCAATTTATCCTGCAAGAGTTTTCTCTGAAATTTAGTACCCAATATCAATATTTCAGTCTTGTCCTGATTCAACTGTAGAACATTTTGAGACATCCATTGAGAAATATCTAACACATAGCCAATTAGTCTGTTGACAACGTTTTGATCTTTAGATGGAATAGAGATATACAGTTGTGTATCATCAGCATAGCTATTTATGCAACATTTATCACATGGTTCCTGATTACATTACCTAGAGGTAACATATACAATGAAAGAGCAGAGGTCCTTAACTGGAAACCTGCGGAACTCCTCCTACTGATGATTGATTTCCCAAAGCAACAAAAATCTTTCTATTCATTAATTAGGATTTAAACCATTCTTAAACCGTCCCTGAGAGACCAACTCAGTTTTCAAGTCGGTGGATCAGGAGAGCTGCACTGAGATCAAGTAAGACCAAAACAGAGGCATAATGTTCATGGGCACTTAGTCTCAGGTCATTCACAACACGGACTAATGCCTTCTTTGTACTATGGATAAAACAAAAACCTGACTGAAATTTCTCAAAAAAATTGTTAGAGACCAGATATTTATTTAATTGAATAAAAACTTTCTCTAAAATTTTACTTAAAAAAAGGAAAGTTTGAAATAGGTCTAAAATTGCTAACAACAGCAGTATCCAAATTATTCTTTTTTTAATAAAGGCTTTACCAAGGCAGTCTTAAAAGCATTTGGAAAAACTCCAGTTGACAAAGAGTAATTTACAATAGTTAAAACATAATCTTGCACACAATCACAAACCTTCTTAAAAAAGTTGTAGGAAAAGGGTCAAGATCACATGTGGAAGACCTTAATTTGTCTATAACAGTTTTAAGTGTGTGAAGATTAATAACAGCGAAAGATGTCATAACAGATGTAGGTGGGCTGATCAGGACAATCGGGGAAACTTATCTTGACTGTCAGAGGTATGTCCTGTCAAAATGAATTGCAAACTCTTCACATTTTTTAGAAGATAAAACATCATTAAAAAATTACCAGAAAAAGTAAGGTTAATTAAACAATCTATAGTAGAAAAAAATACTTTGGTATTATCTTTGTTTGTTAATTACACTAGAGAAGTACAACTGTCCCGCCCTTTTTATGGAAGTATTGTACACTGTAGGTGGAAATCTTTTTTCTCAGAATGTATAGTGATCACGAATGAATATATAGTGATCATGAATGTCAGAATTAAATACTGTATACTGCTGTTGCTGATAAACAATAGTAAAATTAATTCAGCAAATAACAGTATCTGGTGTTTCTTGGGTCTGGAGTAAAATCAGGAATATAGGAGATTTTCCTTTAAATCCAAAATCTGTTATTTCGAGGAACATTAAATTGAAGTTTAACTGTATTACTCAGGGTATGGAACTATTTTTGGTAATTATTTCAATATATTCAGAACAATGGAATATTTGCAAATGTAGTACATTGTTTTTTTATCGGAACAGTCAGAACAATACTGACTGTAAATTTTGATTTTCATGATACAGTGAATCGAGTTTAGGTTACAGTTCATCAAAGGTATGAATACATTTAGAGTTTAATGTAGTGACAAACAAAGATATAAGACAGCTTGTTTTTCTTAGAAATGTAGCCATGCAGAATTCATCATTACATTTAGTCATTATTTCTAAGAAATATATTATAACAACCTATTAAGTGAAATAAAAGGTTTGTACTCATTACCCAAGGTTTTAAAGTCTAATGCACAAATTAAAAATGACACCCACTCAAACAAGCAATGGAGGGGCCCATATCTCATTTCACATGCAGATTTTACCATTTACCATTTACCATTTGCCATTATATAGAGACTTTACCATTTATACAGACTTTACCATTGGTATGAAAGATTTTATGTATAGAATCTAGATCATTCTTCTGACTAGAAAAATACAGCAAGAAGCCTGAACACTGAAGTTTCTCCAACCAATAAGGGTATACTGTGCAGTAGAAAAGTTTCTATGCCAATTTATTCATTCATTTGATGACTTTCTCTCCATTGCATTTGTTTAAACACTGTCATTGTTAATTGATTGACTCTTCAGCACAAATTATGAATCAACTGGTGGTCCACACCTGCTGCCTTCATCAAAATGCACCTGTTTCTTCCAATGCAGGTCTTTCAGCCAGCCAGTTAGTACATAAACTGTAGTGAATGCCCAAAATGTAATTTTACTGCAAATCTTCCAAAAGCTTATAACAAGCAATATTTATATGTATACAGTACAATTTGGCATAAGAGAAAGAGAAAATGGAAAACAGTGAGATATATCACTGTATAAACTGAGAAGTGAGATAACTAACAGTATTTTGTCTTTTCAACCATCTCTGGAAAACCTGATGTTGTTGTATGATATTTAGTGAACATCTAATGTGATTAACTGAAGACACTGATTTTACAAATAATGATGACCACAATGTGAATGTAACTGATTTAGGCAGCATCAATGCTATTTGTCTAGTTTTATCATTTATGAAATATTAAGTTCCTTATTTTATTTTCAATATTACTTTAATGTGTTTAGCCTTCATTATGTTTTGGGAATTCAACAAAACTGTTATTGTACAATCTAGATGGCTCTAGAGCAGTATTTGATGCATTTTATAATTCACAGAGTTAAATTCATTAAATTGCATGAGTGCCTTCATAAATAATTAAGCCCCATGTTTTATTCATTATTGTAATTTATGCCAACTACTCCTACAACAGGTGAAAGAAATACTAAAGACACCAGTAAATATAGTCTGTCCATGTGCTGTATCTTTACATTGAATATATATATATTGCTTTTAAGGTGTGTACAGTACATTCAAATACATCATAATGAATATTGTATGAAAATGTAGAATATTTTTCAAATTTAAAAAGCCTATATTTTTGTCTTGTAGCATAGTAGTTCCTTTTTGGTTGTGTTTTTGTGTATGTGCAAGCTACTTAGATATGAGGTAACAAGTTAACAATTTTACACTCTTAATCTTAATGCACATACTGTGTGCCATTACAACTTCAGACTAGCAAATTCTTGATAATACAGTTCTTCTGACTGCTCCTTTAATCACTCATCTTCAGCAGACTTCAAAGAATCTTGAAACTGGAACCAGTAATACCCTCTCAAGACTAACGCTGTGAAAGATTCAATTGTTCAAACATGAATGGCGTTTTTTGTTGCCATGGCCTTATGAACTGGTGAATAGTTATACAGTAGCAGAAATGTGTGGCAGCATTCTGTTCTACTTTTTTGTGGATTGTTTTAATTGTTTAGTCCAGAAAATTACTCATAATCAGTGCTACCCCCAGGAAACGGGGCGATGCTGAACGTGTTACAGACCCAAGAGCGTAAATGCGGCAGACCAGGGGAAGTGGCCAGCTGACTGCACCTAGGGTGGGGAAGAGGGCTTGGCAGGGAAAGGCGCATGCCCTTAAGGAGGGGTCTTCTCTAAAGACAAAGTCAGGCATGTGCTTTTGGCGAGGCCTCTTGGCAGGCAGTCCTCTGGAGACGCAGCTGGAACAGGACAGGAGTAATTTCCCAGGTTCCGTCTGGACTGGGCTGGTGTATACATCTGCTTATGTCAGGTACCCACTTCAGACTTGGCCTCTTGGTCCCGCCTCAGCCACTGGAATTCTCCAGGTAGCAAAGCTGTGGGAAAAAACTCCCAGGTGGAGCAGGAGGAAACTGGAAACAAGGAACACGAAGGTCTCCACTGTATAGCTGGAATGGTGGTTCAAGTGACACATAAAGACATCAATGCCACATCACCAGGGAGAGGCTGAATAGGGTTTAAATACCCTCATAGTGTCTGCTAAAGTGGAAGCTCTCACTAGAACCAGGTGCTCTGCATCGGCTGTCACAATGGTGATCAAGGCAGAGTGAAAGCATGGGCGGCAGCCACTGAAACTACGACATGACCTGCTGAAGAACAGTAAGGGCTTGTATGGCCATGCCCTGCTGTGGGGCAGTGAGGCAAGAGGAACAACATGTAATTGATTAATAGTATATTTTCCATCCAAATACATAATCTTACAAGATAAGTCTGTGGTAAACAAATTATTTGTAAGCGGAAATTCCAGGTGTTACCATATGCATTGTTTCAGTGCTATACTTAGTATTGAACAAATGTCTTGACTAACCAGATGAAGCAAAGACTTCCCTGGGTCAGAGATGAAGAGCTCCACCTCAGCTCTTTGGTGAGTACCATTCTCTGATGAATTGAGAATTTGGGGCATTCATCAGGCAGAAATTTGTTGCATTCCAAGGCATCCAGAGATACTGTTTTTAATGCTTACAACACAACATCTCACACACATCAACAATTCCTCATCTATACATTGCTTAAAGCTTGAAGGATTTTTTTTTAACTTTGCTCCATGCTGCACACAACTAGCATGCCTGTATCAGAGTTTACTTTTTGCTTTTTTTTACTATATTTAAATTATTTGCATTTACTTTATGTATTATAGTCTATTTTGTAGTA
Source organism: Lepisosteus oculatus (assembly GCF_040954835.1). Lineage (NCBI taxonomy): Eukaryota > Metazoa > Chordata > Actinopteri > Semionotiformes > Lepisosteidae > Lepisosteus > Lepisosteus oculatus. The sequence continues at coordinate 37,446,860 of NC_090696.1, read as the reverse complement.
CGTTCCCCTGCAGATGACCATTTGCTGAGCAAATAATTATAGTATTTATCATCTTTGTTTTTTTCATCAAAAGTTGACTAAACTGCTCTGGCCCTGATGTGGAAAAGATAAGCAAATGAAACATGTGTACAGTACTACAAATTAAAAAAAAAAGATGAGGCACAAACTGATAAACCTGCACATGCAAATTTAAAAGATTAAGTTAAAACTAAAAAGAGTAGACGTGCAATCTTAAAAATGTAGGCATTTTTCTAAAAGTATGGAAGAGCAAATTAAAAAGTGAAGATCCATAATCTTAAACAATCTGGACACACTTTCTAAAAAGTGTGGGTGTGCAAAGTAAAAATGGTAGTGGACATTCAAAAAAAATGTTGACGCATTATAAATAAAGCGGGCATGCAAACTAAAAAGAGAGAGTATGCAAATTAAAATGAGAGGGCATGCAATCTTAAAGAGTGTACCAGAAATAGGTACAGTAGGTGGGAATTTGACAGTGATCTAATGAATTACCTTGCATGTGGTTGGAGGAAACAGCATTCAGTGACTACTACAGTCTCCTGCTTCAGTTTAGTAGTAGCCAGGAGTCTGTTTCATGAAATCATTTACGCAGTTAACCGGATAACTTTTGTAAAGATGTTGACAAAAGTCAGGATTTTTGGTTTCATGAAGCAAGATTACATTTGTATTCTGTCAAAGAACAATAACAACATACCATCTATTCTTAACCCGTTCCTTGCCAGGTTAGTTAAAACATGTCCTTGTAATGGTGTGGCCGGTTACAGTCGTGAAGGTGGTGATTTCTCAGAATCCTAGCATGAGAGATTGGAGAGCGGCGGAATACCCAAAGAGACCCTACAGATTGAGGGCTCGAATACTCTTATACTGCTTGTCACAGCTAAGTGTTAAAAGAAACTTAAACTCTGCTCATAGGACTGAGATTCCTTGTAATTGGAGCATTGTTTTTACCGTACTGACAACTTGAAGTACTTTGCTAAAGTGACAGTATGTTTTGCACTAAGGATAGTAGTGTGTGCTCTTAAACAGTTTTTGTGTTCAATCATGATGTTTCTTGGCCATACATTAGTGAATATCATGAAAGAGGGGTTTCATGAAAAAACTGGTAATACGACATATCTCATATTTAGTGATATCCACTGTAAATATAACTTCTGTTCTCTGTAGCTACTGTACTGTATGCACAGTGATCTAAATATTTCTTGCTGTATTTTGTAATATGATAGGTGCTCTGGACTACACAGACATCCTTATTAAATCCCCTAACAAGGTTGATTTTTTAACAAAACAATTAATTCACAGCATCAATGTACAGTTACAAATAAAAATAGTGGCCAAAATCAGACATTTCTACCTGGCTTAATACTTTTTGCAACTTGGGGGTGAGGCTTACCTATGCTACTTCATTCACAACACAAACATGCTGGGAAAAAGACAATATCGCAATAAAGAAAAAATTCTATATTGTATTGATGATGATTCCTCCTCCTCCAGTCTGCTCACATTTCTTCTTAGAGGCTAATATTAGGGAACATTTTCACTCAGAGGATTGCACTACATTTAATAATTAACGTCTACATTCAATTTATCAGCAATTATTTGCCATGCATTTTCTTTGCCTTTCATAGCGGCTCCTAGTATAGTATAGCTCCTTGCTATCACAACAGATCTAATCCTCATAGTTTTCCATAAAGCGCCATAACTCATGGTCACTAATTTAAGACACATGTTTTTTCACTGTGGATTTGCGGGTGCAGATGAAAAATGTGATACTTACCCCTCCTGTCTACTGAAATGCAACATGAAAGAGCAGTTAGTCAGATTATTAAACCTGTTGCTTTAAACAAATAATTTACAGCCGAGTTTGCCTTCATTAAATGGAGTTCACCTGAATTCAGTTATCGAGTTATATGGATGACCACACATTGCTTACATTTTGTGAGCTAAATCACACTGGGAAGAAAAGAACAGCAAGTTAAAGAAGTTACTGGCAAATGCAGACAAAAAATTACATTAAACTACAAGTATACATAAAGCTTTTAATAGTACATAGCATTAACTTTGGAAAAGCCACTTTCTAAGGGTGTACTGTGGAAAATGCATTCATTAATTAGATATATGTTATGCTGGTTTTTATTTTTGTATATCTAATCTTTGTCCATACGATACGATGCATACATACGATTTGTATGCATTTTAAGTACTCCTTTCTATTTCACTGAATCCACTAATTTGCACAAATGAATAACAAAAGTACAAAGTGTGCATTTTAAAGTACTTTTCCAACTCTCTGTGTGTTTGTTTGAAATACTTCTATTCAGGGATTCAATCAATTTGTTCAAAACTACTGTACAGTATGTACTGTATACATAGCTGAGAACTGCATTCTTATGCAGATTGCAGAAAAGATGTCTAAAAATATTGAACAACACTTTACAGCATAAAACATCTAAACGACCTCAATTAAAAAATTAAAAAAACAAATACAGGTTATTTGTGAATTTAACAGTACTACATAACCTTACAAAAAAAAAACAGATAAAACACACATTAGAAACAAAAAAGAAACTATATTTTTAAACAAATCAAAGACAACTCATTCCAGAACACATAGTAAATGAGCTCTTGAGGAGCAAAAATTTATCAGAAACTCTAAAAAGCATGACCAAAGAATTCTGTTGAAAAACAGTGTTTTTGGGAGAGTCAGAATGAGCACTTTTGAAGTTGGCTGATCAGAAGTGTTTAAAGAGGTCAGAAATCATTAGCGAGATTCTCCAGGAGAAACGTTTCGATGTCTCAAAAGATCCACAGAGAATAAAACCAACATCAAACACTTCTTGTAATATTCCTTATATATGGCATACCAACAGTATTAAATAATCCATTCCCCCAAGTCATCCACAGACCAAGAGGCATGCCTAATGGTCCATTGCAGGTGTCGTTTCAACAATCCATTTGTCAGTTGAGGCTTTCAATTAGAGGAAGAGGCTTTTAGTCCAACCTAGGGAAGGTGGCTTTAAACAGCTACTGCTGACAAAGCCCGCTATCATATTTTAACAGAAAATATAGCTTTTCTGCTTTTCAAAGACTCCCTGATGGTGATCTGTCTGTGTCCACATAGTTTTCAGAGCTGTCTGAACCCAGCCCATTATCTAAGAATCCTGTTTCCCAGAGGTGTTTGAAAGTCCTTTTTTTGTTGCTTTTTAGAGCTTTTGTGGAGTCGATACAGCTACTGCTAAGTTTTTTTTAACATTTTAAAAACTTGAAGTAACAGCAAGATAATTAGGTTGCATATGAAGGTTTGTGGATGTTTTATTTTCCCAAAAAGAAATGAATAGCAAAACAATAGAACAATTCAACAACCCCCCCCCAAGAAAAACCCGCCAGTAGTAATACATTCTTGTGAGTTAACTAACAAATGACCTGTAAATAACATCAAATAGCTGTGATAGAAGTATCATGCACTAAGGGTTTAACAATGTCAGCAGCAGCATTCCAAGGTCTTATTATCCCATTCCTTACAAAACCAGCAAGAATCCAATGATGTCAGGGAAGGGAATGTGGAGGCTATCAAAAACAAGTTGACAATTGGAAGGATCAATATGTGTAACATTCATCATTATTCCAAATAATGCATAGGTGCTAAAAGGTTTTATAAAGCCTTTAACAGAAAACCATGAATACAAGTAGTCAATCCTTTTATGTCCCACTGCAATACAGCATTGGGACTGTAGCTAACCTCACTACACAAGGGATAGCATAGACATGAGACATTAGTAAAAAAAAAGTAAGTAAATAAAATAAGCTTTAACTAAGATTATAAATACAATCCTCATTTAATATATAAGATTTTGAACCCCTTTATTTCAGCAAAGTGGGTAAGAGAAAGAGGGATAACCTGTAAGGAGTGTGTTATTATTGAAATCCGGAAAATGGGCTGGCATGTCTTCTGGGATTTTGTACTGTAAATCTTTCTACTAGGTGCCAAGCTGTAATTAAAGAACATAATTATAGGTCCAAGACACAATGCTACCTATTGGTTTTGAAGAATTTATCTAAACAGAAAGATTACGCAGCTCAGGCCACATTTAGATTAGATGGAAATGAATGATACATTCTGTTCTATAGATATTGTTCTGAAATATATATGGCAAAAATAACCCCATTAAAATCCTTTATTAGTTCACCTTCTCAATTTTCATTGTCTGAATCTGTATCCAGCATATAACATAATGTGAAAGCATGTCATTTTTAATTTAATTTTAAATTAGTGAATAATTTAAATACTGAAAGAGTACAGTACCTCACTTCTTTATGTATTATCGAAGCAAAGAATAAATATGTGGCAGAACCTGCATCATGCCAGCTGTGGATTTCTCCTTTTAATAAGAAATTGAATAACATGGCTCAATGAGGGGATTTTTGAATACATATTCTCTACTTTTAGGAAAGAAATGTAAGGTTGTTACTTTCTTTCAAGCTGAAGTACTGTATCTTTCAAAGGCATTTCCAGTTATCTTCCTTCCTAATTCACTGGTTGTATTCAGTGATTCACCATTAGACAACGTATCCAACAGATGTATCATTTTGAAAAGAGATATATACAATACAGATATATACCATACAAATATTAATCATCACCACACTTTGACAAATTTGAAAAAAAAAAGATTTAAATAGTTGCTTGAACTTAATAATTTTAGGAAGCAAAGTGATCGGCAATGAACTGAATATATTTGCCATATATTTTGTTTATTATGGATGGAATGAAGAACAGGGGTAAATGTCTACTGTGACACACATTAAATTAGGATCATTCACTTTCTCTCTTTCAATATAAATTTACAGATACTAAAATGAAGTCAAATTTAATTTTTAAAGAGCCAGGGCACTGTACATTATATTTTTCCATACACAAATTTGACTATATTAGATTGTAAACTGAGTCCATAGATACAACCCTAAAACAAAATAACATTATTAAATTTCTAACAAACATACAATATGTTAAATATTTTATATTTTAACCAGCAAATACAGATCTATATATGGTAAAGTTGTAAAGTATATTTGACCAAGATTGGTAATAAGGTATGACATTTACAGCACCCATGGTCAAGTAAAAAGTGTTGTTAAATGATAATTAGCTTTAACAGTGGGTTTCAATAACATTAAATGAAATATGAAACTGGAGTATTTGTGTAGAGGACTGGGAGACGAAGATGGTGGAGATTTAAAAAGTTAATGATCTCATTTCCATCTGCATGTGCTGACTTGTGTTTTACTGTGCAGCCATTCATAGCTATCAAGAGTAAAATGTCCTTCAAATCTGTGCTTGCACCTCTCTAAATTCAATGGCAGTTTGAAAGGTTGTACAATATTTAAGATTTCTAACAGTTCCTACATTTTTTTTACCCTGTACAGTACTTGACTTTTTCAATAAATGCCCAAGAAAACATTCCATCAATTTTTCAGCAAATTACAGTTTCTTAGCCTGTACTGCCCCCACACAATTACCCATTCACAACCTTCAGCTGTGGCTAGTATTCAGAGTCACCCCTCCTTTCTGCTGCTGTAAGATTAGTGGAGGTGCTAATAATCTATTGCTTCTACATGGTTCTGTTCATATACCCTGTAGTTTTGCAAAGCCTTTACAGATATAGTAAAAACTGCAACTCTCTAACAGAGATATTTTTAATTAATATCACTGTTCGACGAGTTTTTAAAATATCTTCATTTGGAAAAACTTGCATTTCTGTAATGAAATATACAGTATCATGACAGTTGTGTATTAATTTATCTTTTCACTTAGTTAATTAACTTACACTTACTAGGGGCTCCAAAGAAACATACAGTATTTCAGTAGAATTCCAAACTTATTAGAGACTGATAACTATAACACCATGTATGAACCTACATAGTCTGGGAAGGCAAACACTAATCTAACATCAACATTGACATCTAACATTGAATCCGAGCAGTGAAGTCAGAAAATGTATTCTCGGTTTATTGCTCAGCAGAAGTCATGGTCACTGACTGAGCATCTGTGAAATTTAGCATTACAGGTAGGAAATGTCTGTCCTTTGGCTGTCACTACATCTCTGCTGTTTCCATTTTGGTTTAACAGTATGAAAGAAGCTGGCAAAATGTAACATACATCTTGGAGGACAAGTGAGTGTGAGAGAGTTATTTTTCTTAACCAGATCTTTGATGCTATTGCAGTGCCAAGCAATAGTATGGAAGCAGATTATCTAATATTTTGTTCCTAAAATAAATTAAATTAATATATTAAACTTAAAATGTTTCATATATTTATATCGACTTTCCAAGGAAGACATTACCCTCCTAATCATTCATTGATATGAGTATGTTACAAGCTTTTTTATTCTTGTTTCTTTCATTAGTAATAATAGTTTAACAGATTGTATTTAATCATATACTGTATACTGTACTGTATATAATACATAACAACATTTGAATACAATTTTCTTGAAATACTAGTTTGAAGTGCAAAGAAAAAAATGTAAAAACAAAACTGTAATGTGGTATACTATATAACAGTTGTGTTCACACTTATGTTTTAGTGTTCTTACTCAGGAAATCATATTATATCCCATCCCTTATTTATTTCTGTTCTGCTTCCTTTTCAGTTTTGTCATTTTAGTTTTGCTCCCCGATTTTTTTATTTTCTCTTATTTTATTTAATTCTAAATGTGTTTACACGCCCTTTCCTATGGTGTCCCATTTTGTGAAATTACACAATTATGCACATACTTTTTCAAACTTAATATTTTGTTCAAAACCCAAATGTTCAATGTAAAGACTTCTTAGGGTAAGATAATTTATAGCAAATAGCAAATGTCAAGGTATCTTACCTTCTTAGGGTAAAATAAGTTATAGCACATAGAAATAAGAAGAAAAATATGAAATATTTTGACTGTGTAAATATTCAGACCCGTGACCCTCAATATTTGATGGAAGCACAATTAGTAATAATTACAACTGCAAGTCCTTTTGAGTTTGTTTCTACCAATTTTGCACACCTGCTTCATGCACATTTTTACTATTCTTCCTGACTGATTTGTTCAAGCTCTCCTCATGGTCTTTGGGGATCACCTATGAAAGCAGTTTTCAGATTTTTTCCATACTGTAGATTCTTAATAGGATTCAAGTCAGGACTCTGACTGGGCCATTCAAGGACATTTTTTTCTTTTTCTTAAGCCCCTACAGTGTAATTTTGGCCTTCTGCTTTGGGTCATTATCTTGCTAAAAGGTGAAATTTTGTCCCAGTTTTAGGCCTTTAGCAGACTAAAGAATGTTTTCCTCTAAGATTTACTTGTGTTTTGCTCCATCTATTTCCCCCTCAGTCTTGACAAGCTTCCCAGTCCCTGCTGATGAGAAGCAGCCCTATAATATAATTCTTCCATCACCATGCTTGACAGTAGGGATAGTGTTGACTGGGTGATCTGGTGTGTTGTTTGCCCTAGATTTAACATTTTGCACTAAGACCAAAATGTTCCAGTTTTGTCTGGTCTGACTACTTAATACATATTACGTAAATTCTTTGTTGCTAGTTCCAAGCAGAATTTGAGATATTTTTTAGATATATTTGCATACAGGCCAGCTTTAACACATGAACATTGTTAACAGTATCACCTACTGTATATACTGTAGCTTTTCAAATTCACTTTTGGCCTCACAGTGGTATCCCTCACAAATTTCTGTCTTGCCAGTTCAGTTTTGAGGGATAGGCTGATCCAGGTTGTGATATTCCTTATATATATGCACTATTATTGAACACAGACAGAGGTCACTCAATTAATTGTGTGACTCATTAAAGTAATTTTATGCACCTTATTTCAGGTTTGACAGAACAAAAGGTTTGAAAGCTTGTGCAATCACGACTTTTCCTTTTTTTCTTTCATTTTAATTACTGTATCAATTTACTTCTTTGTTTGTTTGTTTTTTTGTTTTAAGTGTGTGTACAGAATACACATCATGGTGCCATTATAACAAGCTTTAAAGCAGCAAAATGTGAAAACCATGCAAGGCCCTGAATGCTTTTGAATGGCATTAAATATTTCACTTACACCATAAGTTATTTTTTTACAAAAAGAAAACCTTATTAAATATCTAATAAATATTGTTTGTTATCAGAGGAGCTGAAAAGCCTTTTTTAAGTTCTAAGAAAGAATATCTTCTTTGTCATTTTGCATGAGAAAAATTAATAATGTCAGGAATATCTTTCTCTGCAGACATAAAAAGACTAATGTATCAGAATATCTAATAAAATCTAATATACATTAAGTTCTAGGATAAGTTGTAGACTATTGGTAGCAAGAGACAATGATTTATTGGACACTAGGTGACATTTGACTCTGTAGGTCTCCTTTTTTCAGAGTCAAAATTCACTCAGTTACAGTAAAGCAGAAGAATGCGGGTAAAAGATCAATAGATAATGGTCTATATCCTGGCTGTGGGAGATATAGATGACCCATATGCCATGCTGATGAGGTTAGGCTGCCTAAGTGTTCACAATGTCAAAGAAGTGATTATAAATAATAGACTCCTGCAGACGAGTGACCATGGTGAAATATTGGATATGACTGTCATGTTGAAAGACAGCTTATGTTACCACAATGGCAAGGGATGTGATGAATGTTATATCTTCCCAGTTACAAGAAGTAGACACTCCAGTGTGATTAATCACCTTAGAAAAAGAAATAAAATTGTATGAATACAAAATTATCAGAAACGCACATAGTGTCCTTACAGAGGGACTTTCCCTTTGTACCATTAATTAATTAATTAATGGTTAGTTTTTGGATATTTGGACCATATCAGACTTATATTTATTTTATATTTATTATAAACAATTCTTGAATGAATGTGACATCCTTATACTTTAACTAGCTTAAATTGTATGTATTGCAGTAGATGCAGTAGAAGTTTTGAATAAAAACAAAGTACTTCATATTCTATAGAATATATTACATTCTCAGTTTTAAGACTGCTTTAAATATTATCTGTAGTTTCACAGATGGTTTTCAAATTATTGATGTACAAATTGTATGATGACAAAACAGTGTTTTTCACTTCATCTACCATATGCCAATCAATACAAAACAAAATTTCTAAACTAAAATTTCTAATAATAAACTGTCTTCAAAATTTCAGTCTACAGCAGTGGATCAAAAAATATTACTTTTAAAATGAAAGTAACATCTTTCCTTTTGCATTCACCTTCAGACAACTACCAGAGTAATCTCACCTCAATTAAATGTTCTTGTAGGGACATTTCAAGACTACAGGCATTACTCAATTATGAATACCAATCATACAAGCATAGGCTTATTACAAAGCTAAACAAGAAAACAAAACCCAGGCTCTCAATTTTTGGCACAATTGATGTTTGCTGTACATTCAATTTTTGTAGAGGGTATCTTATTTCTGATAACTGTACATAACTGTCAACTGGAAGCAACCAGCAACTGAAGATTAGATCATTTTGATGATACTCTGCAGTATACTCCTTGATATTTTCCAAATAAGCATTTTTTTTCTCATCTCATTGTTCTATAATACTGTGTGCAAGGTAACATTTTTTTATCAACATAGGGAGTCTACAGCAGTATAGGAATTCCACACTTACAGGTATGGAGGTATGGTGATAATTACAACATATTGGGAGGTAAGGAAGCAGTTGTTAATATATATATTTTTTTATTTTAATTAAAATAATCCTTAAACTCTGGACTTCTAGAATGAGATAAAAAATACTATTTGTGATTTATTTGGTCCAAAAGCCTTTTTTGTTTTTCAGAGAAACACAAACAAGAAGGCACAAGTGGAAACTATGTTGAAGTACCTTTAATGTCTAGAACAGGAGTCAGGTCTTTACTCAAAGGGTGGTGGGAGTATGGAACAACTACCCAGCTATGTACTTGAAGCAGATACCCTGGCTTCTTCCAAGAAAAGTAATTTGAGATGCTTTGATCCATTAAGAAGTCACTAACAAATGGATTAGATGGACCCAATCACCTCCTCTCATCTGTAATATTTCTTATGTTCTAATGGTGAAACCCAGAGGAATTATTCTTTTGAACTTTTTTTCAGAATTCAGAGCAGGGGAGGTGTGTTGAAGACAGAAGATCAATCTGATAGGAAGTAAAAAATAGACACCCTGTATAATCTTTCAGAATTAAAAAAAATCTTAGATAAATTATTTATTAAAGGCAGGGGGAGGCATTACTATGAAGGCATTACTAAAGTAATAACATACTCTATACTGATGAAAATCTTAACATTCTTGTTGTATTGTTTTAGTTAACAGTCAAATGTACAGGGGCATTATGCCCTAATTTCATTACATTATACTATTATTTCTAAGGCTAGGACTATAAACCAGCAGCTAGCATACAGCCAGCAGCCTTATACAAAAGGCACCAGCAGTTATTTTGCTTTTATTGTTGTAGAAGGTGGAGTACTTTATTGTGATATAATATTGTTTGGCTCAGGATTTAACATACATATCAGGTTGGACATGTTAAGGTAAAAAGCCTGTGCTAAGGTTTATTGTGGAAAAAGCCTGAGCTCCATTAAAATGTCACATTTAGCTTTTTCTCAAAAAAATAAAAACCCTCAAAACAGATAAGACAGACTCAGAAACGTAATGGATTTTATTGCTTAAACACACTAATTTTGTGTGCCTTCTTAGCTGTGTAATTTCAAATTTCTTAAAGGATTTGCAAATCAATTAAATTAATAGCTTTGACAGTTTTCACAAAAAAAAATAAGTAAGATATGTACAGGTTGAAGAACAGTAAGCTATATTAAAAAGCTAAAAATGCTGATAGGAATTATCAGATAGGAAGACACTTTTTTAAGTAGTCAAATACCAAGCACTTTATGTTTTTTTTATTTTAGGAGGAAAGTAAAATGTTTTTGCACTAACGCATTTTTGGAGTTACAAACTTCAGCTGCTTTCCTATTCACAATATGATCTTACTACAGTATTAAGAAGATAAAGAACCCCTATTTAAGAACATACCTGTAGAATGTTTTATAAATATTTCATTATGCTATACCAAATATTTTTGTTGGTTATGAATTCTCTTAAATAAACAGATGTAAAAAAATCATCCAGGAATGTCTTTGTTCTTAACGCTAAACAACCCAAATGTATAAAATATTTTGAATAATTGTAAAATGTAAAATGTAGATCTTACAGTAATATACATTAGGTGAAAGTAGTATTAATTAAGCTATATACCAAGCAATAAAACCAACACATCTTAATAAGATCTTAACATTAGGATGTGCATTGTCCTACTGGAATGTTGTCATGGCAAAATGAGCCTACAGAAAGAGCATTAGGTGAAGTCCCAAGAATTGATCCATGTAGTGCCATGCTGTCAGGTTGTCATCAATCAAAATTGGAGTTTTGCAGTGACTATAGTCTCCTGCCCAGACCATCATACTTGGACCTCCCCATTGATTTGTCATGACTTGTGGTCTCCCAGATCATAGCCTATTATTGAACCTATTATTTCTTTGCCTGTAATGTCTTGCCAGATTAGAAATTGCTGGCTCTGGATACCCCAAATGGTGAATGACAATGCATTAAGTCCAGTCCCCACTGTACAAATAGCACAAAGGCATTGTTTTCTTGATAAACAGGGCATATGTTTTTCTTTCTATTTTTTTCCTTGATTTACACAGGTGAAATTACCTGTTTCCAAATAATCTTTTTCATCAATGAGTTGACAAGTTCTTATGAATTAGTTAAAGTCACTTAAAATTATAAAGGTCTGCCATAAATCATCTATTAAGTTTTGGTGGTTTTTTAAACAACACTCATGCATGAATAATGTTATAGGTTTCTTAATGCATATTTTGTTGTGAGAATCACTAAGTACAGTATAGTACAATCCAGGTTTATAGAACCTTCTGACACCAATTATGTGATGAAATTAGCAAATTTAAGTTGGGAAGAAGATAATTTTATTTTTAATTCATACAAAACATTGTATTCCTTTCTGCATAAATGGGGCAAATGGGATTAAAGTAGCCCAATCTTGAAACATAAACCATGCATGAAAAAGCTGTAGAAATAAAGTCCCTACTATTCCCTGTTAAACAATATTTAAATTTAAATTTCTAACTGTCTTGGGAAAATGTCTGTTATTGAGCCTAGACATTTTGGCCTCGTCAAAATTACTTTAATCAGCAAATATATATATATAATAATATATGGTGTATTCTGACTTTAAAAGTCTAATCCAGTTATTAATTTATCATAATGGTATTTGTCAAATTAAACAAAGTCTTCTGTTAAATGTGTGAAGTAGTCCCTCTGGATATTTTGCCATTTTGAGGTGGTATTTGGTATTGTATGGTATTTGAAGATAATTAAAATTTTCTTATATATGCAATCATATGTAATAAATACAAACTTAACTCTAATGTAATTTTATTGATTCACCATTTCATAGCAAGGGATACGATCATTGTGATGAGTCTGTTTGTACTTTTTAGCAGTATAATAATATATTTTATTTTAATTTAGTCTCCTACTGTATGTAGTGTACAGCACATATGCTCTATTCATGATTTTTGTTTCACTAAACAGAAAGATATTTCATATTTCTATTGCAGCAGCTCCAGTTAGTTTGTGATTTGTATGTTCTTTTTGTTGTTACTACCGGTAGTTACATTAGTTTTAGTTTGGGATATCGTTTACTTTCGTTTTTGTTTCTGTTTTTTTTTTTATCTTTTTTCTCTCGGAGTCATGACGGTCTCTGAGTAACTTTTTAAATCGGCATGTACTACGAGCAAACCTGGCTCTTTTGTTTACACCAGAGACCAGCTCTTCATGTTACGGAAGCCGGCAGTGTTCTCGGGTGAGCGATTGGAGATCCCCAGAGAACTAATTCAATGGAGTAGATGATGTAGATCCGGAGCAACGTATCGGGCTAAAAAAAGGAGATACAAACCTTCTTTACCCTCCATCATAATGGGGAATGTACGATCTCTTGCCAACAAGATGGAGGAGCTAGCTAGTAAAAGAATTTTACATTTAATTAATGGACACTGCAAAAGCATTAAGTACACTGTTTAAGATATGTGCTTTGGTTGTACTACATGATATACTTTACATTTGATACTAAAAAATGTAAAGAATTTTACATTTAATTAATGGACACTGCAAAAGCATTAAGTACACTGTTTAAGATATGTGCTTTGGTTGTACTACATGATATACTTTACATTTGATACTAAAAAATGCTTTTCTGATTGCAATAATTACTAAATATAGAATAATACAATAAATTTCAAAAGCAACTGATACTATGATCAAGAGGCCATATCAAGATATGATGGGAATATCGTGAGTCCTCTATTATGTGGTTCACAGAGCCTTGGTTGAATGAACTGGTTCCCGACGGTTCCCGACGCGAACGCTACAATAGAGGGTTTTCAGATGGTGCATGTGGATCGGAAAATCAAGGAGAGCGGTAAAAAGAGAGGAGGAGGGCTAGCAGTGTTTGTGAGTAACAGATGTGGTAACTGTAATCATACAGATGCAGCCATTCAAAATGCGCGGTAAAAACCCACGGTACAGTAACCTACCCACAAGCCACCGCAGGGCACCGCGGTAAGTGATTGGCTGGCCAAAATGACCGACAGGGGCACTCGTGGTGCATTGGTTGGTAGTGAAAAGATTTAATCATTTAATGTCTTTACTGTGCATATTTTAATCCACTTAGTTTTGAATATTTATATGGAATTTTACCACTAAAGGGAAATTTTAGTAGCTGAGCATAAAAAGAAGAGGAGCATAACGCATCTGAAGGTCATAAACAATATTAATTTAGGAACATAAACATTACTGTATGTATATAAACTGTACTGTGTATGGCTGGTCTTGATAGTTTAAAGAAAAAATACACACCAGTCTTCCATTTCTCCCTAAACATTTTAAGCATGAAAGTTTTATGAAACGGTACCCAAATATGCGATTGCTGTATAGAATGAATTTTAATTTGAAAAAATTATTTAACACGAAAATTAAGCTGTTTACATCTTCCGCCTGAGAACAGTCACCCGTTGCTACCCAACGCAGAAACACAGCCACTAACTAGCAAAGAGAGGACATTAGCTACCCAATATGATAAAGAAATAAATGATTATTTTGTTTATTTCTTTTGCACATTTATTTGAACATTTCCATCGATTGTACAAGCACTTGGAAACTGTCCAATCCCTAGTTCATCAGGCATTTTACCGGTCTTGCGCCGGTCTGCGTCTTCTAGGATAAAATGCCAGCGAACTCTTGTTTTTATGTCCACTATAACAGACAATCTCCTTTGCTTTTAACCAAGCGTTTAATAATTTCCTAAAATGAAAATGATTTACTTTATTTCCCTCACGGGATCAATAAAAGTATCTATCATCTGTCTGAACTATGGGACAGAATTCTGGGGTCTCCCCATACCTGAGATTATGGTAAGGCTTCAGAATGGTGATTGGCTGACAACATCTGACACCCCTCTGATTGGGGGAAAAAGACGTGCTGGTTTGCTATACAGTATTGTACCAGGAGGAGGATTTATTTCTATTCGAAACTTGTATTTTAAAAGTTTAAGAAGTAAAAACTTTACAGCGTACACAGATTTCTAAACTGATCAGGATCGTTATCTTTGTCTTATGCATAATAATGTTCACCGCTCTGTCCAGCAAATTAATAATAAACTTTATTTTATATAGCGTTTTAAACGAATAAGTAATTAGATTGCTCATAAACCTAATCACTTGCTTTTTCTTTTTATTTAGGCTCAGATTTCAACTATAGATTGTATTATTAATAACCATAATAACAACCAACCAACAAAAACAACCATATAAACATAATACCAACCAAAAACATAGATAACAACCACAAGACAAAATCAAATATATTGTAACGCCCTCGCCTGGTGGTGAGGAGGAAGCACCCCTAGGCGCTCGTAGTACCGCTGGGCATGCTGGGAGTGGTAGCCGGGAAGAGTCTGAGGGTCAGCACGATGACCAGCGGCTGACCCTACCTGTGTAAATAATGATCTAGTAATTCTAGTGCCCTGTGTAGTCCTGTAAAAGTAGAGTGTGTTGTTAGGTAATTACCACCCTAAATGTGTGTACGTGTTCCGTCAGTCTCCTCATGTGTGTGTAGATCCTGTGTTTGGTTTTTGTGTGGTTGTTAAATAAAGCTAGTGCTTGGTTAATCATGTCTCCACTGTTCTTTAGTTCTGAAAAAGAACCTGCAAATGCTACATTGATATCAGAAGCGGGCAGAATGAACAACTCGTGGCTGACACTACCCGATTCCGTAAAGCGCCGGCTGACGCTGAACCCATCGGCGGCGCACATAGGGAGCCTGAGCAACGCCTGGGTGCGACAGGTGGCCACAGCCCTTACCAGGGCTACCCAGTAGTGGTCCCGCCAGTAGAATTGGGGTGGCCGCCCCGGAGAGAGGATGCTCTCCCTGCCGGAGCCGATCAGCGATTCCCACACCCATCAGCGCGGGTGCGACCAGGTCGCTACGATGGTGAAGCACCTTGGGAGACCTATGAGGCGCAGTTCCAGCTCGCGGCCGCAGATGTCATGTTCCTCGCCCGCCGAGGATACCCAACTTTCCCCCGGGAGGCGCAGCGGGAGATGGCTCTCCAGGCCTTTCTCAAGGTCCTCTCACCCGAGGAGCTGCGGCGCCACGTGCAGCTGGCCGCGCCAACATCGCTGGAGCAGGCCATGGCCCTTGCTATACGGGCTGAGGCAGTGTTCGGGGTGACTGGAAGCGCCAGCAGACGCAGTGCGCCCTGCCGGCTGACCGAGGCGGCGACGGAGGAATCCAGCGAGGGGGAAGAGGAGCCAGCCCGTGCAGCGACCGCCGCGGAACAGCCCCGCACACTGATTTGCAACCGCTGCTGGAAGAGAGGACACCGAGCCCGGTTCTGCCGGGCACCCGAACCTCACTCTCCCTGATCGGCATCGGGAAACGAGAACGGGGCGGCTCAACGCGGGGAAGGCCGCCCTTGAACACCTCAACCCCCGCTCCGGAGAGCGCTGTAAAAACCGGCACCCCTCACGCCACCGTGGGGCGAGTCGGCTGTAGCCGGGGCCTGTACCTCCACTGCCGAATCGAGGACCAACCCTGCCTGGCCCTACTCGACACCGGTTCATCGGTAACCCTACTCCGGCCGGGCGTCCTCCCCGACACCGAGGGCACCAACCCCCCAGGATGGGAGGCCTCCAGCCTGCGGCTGAAGACCGTGACGGGACAGCTCGCTGCAGTCCGGGGGAAACAGGTGCTTGCCTTCCGTCTGGGTGCAGCGACGGTGCACCACCCCTGCTACCTCGCACCCATCCAGGAGGACTGCATTCTGGGGCTGGACCTACTGCAGCGAGTGGGGGCCAGTTTGGACTTGGACCGGCAGGAGTTGGTGTGGCAGGGGGAGCGACTGCACCTGGTGGAGGGCAGGTCCGGCGAAGGCCGAGGGATGCGGGCTTGCCAGAGCCGGGGGAACAAGCGGCAGCGGCGGCGGCGGCGGCGGCATCAGTCGCCAGGGCAGACCAGACCTGCGAGCCAGGGAGCGAGCGTGCCGGATCCTGCCCCTGAGTCGGCCGGGGGGACAGACAAGGCGGCGGCGGGGGCCGAGCGTTGCGTGGAAGCGAGGCGTGCCGTTGAGGACCTCTTCCAGCGGAGCTGCGAGGGCCTCGATCGGGACCAGCAGCAGCGGCTCCAGGAGCTACTCGCCCAGAACAAAGACCTCTTTGCGGCAAGAGATGAGGACTGCACCCGCACTGCCCTGGTCCAACACAAGATCAACACCGGCGACGCTCAGCCCATCCGCATCCCACCGGGACGCATGGTCCACGCCAAGCTGACCACCACCAAGGAAAAGATCCGGGAGATGGCCGCAGCGGGGGGTGATTGAGCCCTCCGTGAGCTCGTGGTCGGCGCCAGTCGTACTGGTAAAAAAAAAAGACGGCTTATGGAGGTTCTGCGTCAACTACCGCAAGCTGAACGAGGTCACCCGGAAAGATTCCTAGCCCCTGACGAGGATAGATGACGCCCTGAACTACATCACCGGGTCGACCTGATTCAGCTCCCTGGACCTCCGCTGCGGCTACTGGCAGGTACCGCTTGCTCCCGATGCTCGCCCGAAGACGGCCTTTTCCATCGGCCAGGGCTTCTGGCAGTTTACTGTCATGCCTTTTGGCCTGTGCAATGCCCCGGCGACGTTCGAGAGGCTGATGGAGAGGGTGCTGGCATCGGTCCCGTGGAACCAGTGTGTGTTGTATCTGGACGATCTGCTGGTTCATGCACGGAGTTTCGACCAGGCCTTGACGAACCTCCAGGTGGTGCTGGCCTGCATCCGCCGTGCTGGCCTGAGGCTCAACCCCCACAAGTGCGAACTCCTGCGGCGGGAGGTGACCTTCCTGGGACATGTTGTTGGACCGCGAGGGGTGGCTACGGACCCAGGTAAGGTCGCCGCAGTGAGGGGCTGGCCGACTCCACGCACCGTCGTGGAGCTCCGCAGCTTTCTGGGGTTGGCCTCGTACTATCGGAGGTTCGTCCGGGACTTTGCCAGCATCGCTGCCCCGCTGCTCCGCCTCACCGACAAGGGCCGCCGTTTTGACTGGGACTCGGGCTGTGAGACTGCCTTCGGCCGGTTGCGTAAAGCTCTGGTGGGGGCCCCCGTGCTGGCCTACCCCGACCCGTGGTTGCCGTATGTTCTCGACACCGATACGAGTGACTCGGGGGTGGGTGCGGTGTTGGCGCAGGAGGGGCCGGATGGGGAGCGCGTAGTGGCCTACTATAGTCGGGCTTTGACTAGGCCCGAGCGGAACTACTGCGTGACCCGTTGCGAGCTGCTGGCGGTGATGGCGGCAGTCCACCACTTCAGGCCGTACCTGTTCGGGACCCGGTTCCGGTTGAGGACCGACCATGCGTCCCTCACCTGGCTGCTCCACTTTAAGGAGCCAGAGGAGCAGATGGCGCGATGGATAGAGATCCTGCAGGAGTACGACTTCACTGTCATGCACCGTGCTGGGTCTCGCCATCTCAATGCCGACGCTCTCTCGCGACGCCCCTGCGAGGCTGCGGACTGCCATCACTGCGCCCGGCGGGAGCAGCGTGAGGAGGCTGTCCGCACCGTGGCGGGGGTGAGCACCGCGGCCACGGTCCGGGAGGGGCCGCTGGGGGTGGGCCTGCCAGACCTGGCGCAGCGTCAGGCAGCTGATCCTGACGTGGGGCCGGTGCTCCGCTGGAGGGCAGCAGGAGTGCGGCCTACGCGAGAGGAGCTCGCCCCGCACCCGAAGTCCGTCAAGGCGCTCTGCGCCCTGTGGGAGGCCTTGGAGGTAAAGGACGGGGTGCTGCGCCGGGGGTGGTGGGTACCCTCCAGTGGCGAGGTACGGTGGCAGCTGGTGGTGCCTCGGTCGCTCTGCGGGGCGGTGCTCCGAGCGGTGCACGGCCAGCCGGGTGTGGGGCACTTCGGCGGTAAAAAAACCCTGCAGCGTCTCCGAGGCCATTTTTATTGGGGTCTTTGCCACCGGGACGTGGAGCGGTACTGCCGAACGTGTGCGGTGTGCGTGGCGCAGAAGGGTCCCCCCGAGCGCTCTCGGGCCCCCCTCCAACAACACCAGGTGGGGGCTCCTATGGAGCGGGTGGGGGTGGACGTTTTGGGCCCGTTTCCGCTCACCGAGGCCGGGAACCGCTACGTCTTGGTGGCCATGGATTACTTTACGAAGTGGCCGGAGGCCTACGCCCTCCCGGACGAGAGTGCCCCCCACGGTGGCCGATGCACTGCTGGAGGGGATGTTTGCCAGGCTGGGGGTGCCGGAGGAGTTACACAGTGACCAGGAGCGTAACTTCGAGTCCCAGGTCTTCGCCAGAGTGTACCAGCGCTTGGGGATTACTAAGACGCGGACCACCCCGCTGCATCCCCAGAGCGACGGGTTGGTAGAGCAGTTTAATCGGACGCTCGCCACCCAGCTGGCCACCCTGGTGTCCCGGCACCAACGGGACTGGGACCGCCACCTCCCCCTTGCGCTCTGGGTGTACAGGACCGCGGTCCAGGAATCCACCGGGTGCACCCCGGCCTCGCTCATGCTGGGCCGGGAAATGGGAACACCGGTGGACCTGGTCTTCGGCCCGCCGCCCGGAGACGGGTCGGCACCACCGGCTGGACCGGACTACGAGTGGGACCTGCGGCAGCGGATGCAGCGGGTGCACAGCTTTGCACGGACCCACCTGACACAGGCGGGGGTCCGGCAGAAGCGGTACTACGACCTGCGCTGCAGGGGGCCTGCCTTCCAGCCCGGGGACTCGGTTTGGGTGTACAACCCGCGCCGCCGCAAAGGCCTCAGCCCTAAGCTGGCGCCGTCGTTGGAGGGCCCCTCTGAGGTACTCGGGGTGGTGGGCGAGGTCTGCTACCGTGTCCGGTTGCGAACACGGGGGAGAGTGGTGGTCCTGCACCGAGACCGCCTGGCCCCCTACCGGGCCCAGGAGGAGGAGCCGTGTGGGGAGGCTCTAGAGGAGCAGCCGGGGCCGGAGCCGGCCGATAGTGGGGCATCCGTGGATCGCCAGCCGTCACCGCGGCGCATCGGCCGCTCACTCAGGGTTCCGCAGCAGTTGGCCGAATAGGAGTACAGCCTGAGGGGGGTGTTCGACGTCGGCGAGACGCCAGACGCTTCAGGCGGGGGCAGTGTAACGCCCTCGCCTGGTGGTGAGGAGGAAGCGCCCCTAGGCACTCGTAGTACCGCTGGGCATGCTGGGAGTGGTAGCCGGGAAGAGTCTGAGGGTCAGCACGATGACCAGCGGCTGACCCTACCTGTGTAAATAATGTCCTAGTAATTCTAGTGCCCTGTGTAGTCCTGTAAAAGTAGAGTGTGTTGTTAGGTAATTACCACCTTAAATGTGTGTACGTGTTCTGTCAGTCTCCTCATGTGTGTGTAGATCCTGTGTTTGGTTTTGGTGTGGTTGTCAAATAATGTCAGTGCTTGGTTAATCGTGTCTTCACTGTTCTTTAGTTCTGAAAAAGAACCTGCAAACGCTACAATATCAAACCATTATACTCTCGCAACTTCCTTCAATTATCATAATCCCGCCCCTTATGCAAAACCAAACCCTCCTTCCATCCCAGTTTATCCTCTTTATCATAAACAAAATCCACCTCAATTTTCAACATAAAGCATACCAAAATCAATACCTCAACACTCCATACTCAACAACGATAATTCACAAACAGCCAGAACATGTAACTCCACATTCCCAAACAGACCTCATTTCCATAGCCCCGCCCCTTATGCAAAACCAACATCCCTCCCCTGTTCTCTCTATCCCCTGGCGTTTGTAAGCGTTTTTATTTTCAAATAAATGTTTGCAAAGTCATGTATTTTAAAAATCTTAAGATTTTTATATTTATGTCTTTATTTAGTGGTTTCATTAGTGACAAAGGCTAAACTTTCTTGGAAAAATGTCTTTTATGTAAACCATGTTTGCTATTAATTCATTCAGGGCTAAAATATGTTCATTGTCGTCTAAGGAAAGAAGGGTTCCTTTCGCCGTAGTTGGGTTGAAATTAGAAGCTTGCCAGGCCCGGATTGTTACATCAATGCATTAGCATGTTAAAGCGATTTCATTGAGGAGCCTAGCCTTTAACTAGTAAGTACTGTACTTACTGGGTTTTTGAGTGGGGGTGGTGTCTTTCTTTGGAAATCTCGCCTGCTTCTACTTTAAAACTACTTGTGAAACCAGTTTAATTAGTCACAGCCAGCACTCCCGCAGAGAGGGGGGTTGTACTTGCAGTGTATACAGTAGATGGGAAAGCCAGAGCCGACCTCTACGCCGCCCACGTGTTATGCTCTTCGTTAATGTCTAAGCCGGAACACATCATTATATCTCATTTTGTATTTCTTTAAAAAAAATCGTTTGCCCAGCCTAACAATAGTATTATTGTTATTGTTTTTAACCTGTAAAGCGCTTTGAGGAGCCACCTTTAAAGGCACCATATACAATAAAGTTCATTATTATTACTATTGTTAATTTGCTGGACAGAGAGGTGAACATTATTACACAGAAGACAAAGATAGCGATTTACGTTGCATTGTGCATTGTGCTGCTGTAATACAGTTTTAAATAATTAATAGTCTAAACAGTATCAGCTTTATTTATGGGTTTTTTAAGTACCGAGACCAGCCATATACTGTATGTTTAAGTTCCAAAATTAATATCGTTTATGGCCTTCACACGCGTTGCAGTATGCTCCTATTCTTTTTATGCTCAGCTACTAAGATTTCCCTTCAGTGGTAAAATTCCATATAAATGTTCAATACTTAAACGGGCACAGTTAAGACATTAAATATACATATATCTACTGTATACAGTACAGTTTGCATACAGTAATATGTTTATGTTCCTAAATCAATCTCTTTTATGAGCATGTGAAAGGCATGGTGAATCAGTTCTCAAAAATTACTGTACTTTGCATGATTGGAAACAAATGCGTGATTGCGAAATGCTGTGGTGTTACTTTTACAAAGACGGTCAATGAAAAAAAGAACGTGGACAAAGGCAATACTTTGTTTACGGCTTGTCCAAGGTCATTCATTATTAATACTATTAGTAATATCTTCGTTAAAGACTTTGATGGCGACAGTTCAAACATGAGAGGTTAAGCTTTACTAGCTCCACCTTGCGGAAATTCCGGATACTATTATTTTAATTGCAGTATTATAGGAGAATTTACGGTAACTCGCGGTAGACCGCGTAAACCGCACCGCAAAATAATGCAGTATCGCCCGCGCATTTTGAATGGCTGCATCTGTTTAACTGTAAAAGAACAGCTCTGCACCCCGGACATTGAGCTACTAGCAGTTAGCCTGCGGCCATATTACATACCTAGGGAGTTCTCGCAGGTTATTGTTGTGCTGGTATATGTCCCGCCCTCTGCCGATGCAGCCTTAGTGTGTGACGTCATACACACTGTTACAGCCGGACTACAGACTCGTCACCCACAAGCCATGTTCTTGATAACTGGCGATTGTAATCATGTTTCACTCTCCTCTACCCTGCCTAATTTTAGTCAGTTTGTTAAATGCCCTACAAGAGATAACAAGACTTTGGACTTGCTGTATGCTAATGTCAAGAATGCCTACAGCTCCACATCACTCCCCCCCCTTGGCAGATCTGACCACAACCTTGTTCACCTCCTATCTCTGTACAAGCCTCGTGTACTACAGCAACCAGTAACCACCAGGACAGTGAGGAGATGGTCAGCTGAGGCTAATGATGCAATGATGGACTGTTTTGAAACAACGGACTGGGAGATACTCTGTGAGCCTTATGGAGATGACATTGATGGTCTTACCCACCGCATCACTGACTACATAAACTTCTGTGTTGACAGTGCAGTGCCCACCAGGAAAGTGCGCTGCTTCTCCAATAATAAACCCTGGGTCACCAGTGATCTGAAGGCCATCCTAAATAGGAAAAAGAGGGCTTTCCAGGCAGGTGACAAGGAGGAGCTGAAGTGAGCACAGAAAGAGCTGAAGGTGAGAGTTAGGGAGAGCAAGGTGGCTTATGGGAGGAAAATGGAGGACAGGCTGAGGGAGAGCAATGTGAGAGAAGTGTGGAATGGCATGAGGAAGATCTTCGGATACAAGCTGTCCGGCGGCTAACAGAGTGAGGGAGGCCTGGAGAGGGCCAATGAGATGAATCTTTTCTTTAACAGATTCGATACAGGGTCCACTGTCCATTCACCTCACAGGCCTTCACCCCAGACACCTTCTTCGTGTCCTCAGTCACCCCATCATGTGATTCCTCCTACTCCTACTCCATCTTCCCCTGCCCTCCTCAGCCTATCCATCACAGCTGACCAGGTCAGAAGGGAGTTGAGGAGACTCCATGCAGGGAAGGCAGCGGGTCCTGATTGTGTCAGCTCCAGGGTGCTAAAGATCTGTGGGGACCAACTGGGTTCAGTGCTACAGTTCATCTTCAACCTCAGCCTGAGATTAGAAAAGGTTCTGATGCTCTGGAAGACATCTTGCCTGGTGCCAGTACCCAAAAAGGGGCACCCTAAAGTCTTGAATGACTACAGACCAGTGGCATTTACATCACACCTAA
This sequence comes from Lepisosteus oculatus, assembly GCF_040954835.1. Taxonomy (NCBI): domain Eukaryota; kingdom Metazoa; phylum Chordata; class Actinopteri; order Semionotiformes; family Lepisosteidae; genus Lepisosteus; species Lepisosteus oculatus. Next base: position 37,423,681 of record NC_090696.1, on the reverse strand, counting down.
TGAAAACTCTGGAAAGGCTTGTACTAGACCACCTCAGAACCCTGGTGAGTACAGCACTGGACCCCCTGCAGTTCGCCTGCCGGTCATACTTGGGAGTGGAGGATGCAGTCATCTATCTGCTACACAGAGCTAACTTTCACCTGGAGAAGATGGGGAGCATTGTGAGAGTTATGTTCTTTGACTTCTCCAGTGCCTTTAACACCATCCATCCACCTTTACTGAGAGATAAGCTAAGGGCGGCGCAGGTGGACACTCCCCTGCTGTCCATGATTATAGACTATCTAACCTGCAGGCCACAGTATATACAGCTACAGAGCTGTGTGTCCGAACAGATTGTTGGCAGTACTGGGGCTCCACAGGGGACTATCCTTGCTCCATTCCTGGTCACCTTTTACACCTCTGACTTCAGATCATGTCACCTACAGAAGTTTTCAGATGACTCTGCAATTGTGGGGTGTATTAGAGAGGGGAGGGAGGAGGGATATAGGAGCTTGATTACCAATTTTGTGGAGTGGTGTCATCTTAACCATCTCCAGATTAACACCAGCAAGACCAAAGAAATGATCTTCGACTTTCGAAGGAATAAATCTCCGCTGAACCCTGTTTCCATCCAGGGTGAGGACATAGAGGGTGTTCATTCCTACAAGTACACCTAGGGGTACACCTGGATGATAAGCTGGAGTGGTCTGGTAACACTGACGCCCTGTACAAGAAAGGTCAGAGCCAACTCTATTTTATTAGGAGACTCAGGTCCTTTGGTGTGTGTGGAACACTGCTACAAATGTTTTGTATGAATCAGTGGTGGCGGCGGCCATCTTCTACGCTGTTGTGTGCTGGGGCAGCAGCATCATGACAAAAGATGCAAATAGACTCAATAAATTCATCAAGAAGGCTGGGGTGAGCCCTGACCCCATGGAGGTGGTGGCTGAGAGGAGAATGCTGACCAAGCTCACAGCCATCATGAACAACACCTCTCATCCGCTTTATGGGACTGCAACAGACTGCTCCAGCTACGGTGTTCAAGGGAACGTTTCCACAGGTCTTTCCTTCTGGCGGCTGTCAGGGTGTATAACGCTGCCCTAGGCTAGGACTGTTAGCCCTTCATTTGCTATCTATTGACAGCATGTTTTCTCCATTGTACTTTTTGGACAATCAGTCTATATAAACCTATGCACATTTTGCACATATTTTATTGTTTTTACAGTAACTATGATCAGCACATTTTGCACACACCTATGTATATATTTTTTATTTTGTTGTCTTTTGTTTTATAACTATTCTGATGTCTGTTTTGCTTGTCTTGGGCTGGACTGCTGTAACACATCAATTTCCCTACGGGATTAATAACGTATTATCTATCTATTTTATTTCCATAAAATAAGTCATGCTATAGAGCTCATTGTTTTGATTTTATGTTTAGAATATATGACTTAATATTAAATATTAAATAAATTACTAGGGACAATCAATACAGGGTTGCAGGGGAACCAGAACCTATCCTGGCAAGCAACAGGTGCAAGGCAGCTCCTGTCCCTAGTTTTCCTAGGGCTGCTATCCTTCCGGTTCCTCTCTTTCCCTTGGGCTATATATTTCCGGGTCTTGCACTCTGCCCTTGCTCAGCATTGACGTTCGGATGTCCTGAGACCCTCCTAGCACCAGGGCGCCCCACGTCCGCTCCCTGAGAGCATAGGTTTCTATACGGCATTCCTGAACTCTTTGCACTATGAGCCCGGGCCTTTTTCCTGTCTCGCCGCTACGCATATGGGTCTTTTTCCGCTCTCCTGCTCCCCACGGTTAGTCCCTTCTGGACGTCCGTGACAGAATGCTGAGCCACTTACTGACCCTGCGAGCGGCGCTTTTTGTCTTGCCGCAGTTTTTTTTTTCTCTTGCTCTGGGCTATTTTTTTGGTTTATTATTTGTTGGTTCCTCTATTCTAATCACTGGATATCACCCCGATCTTCCGTGCCTGTGAGCGAGTCCTGCACCTGGCTTTCCTTTTAATGACTCTCTGTGGTCATTAAAAATCCCAGGGCGCTTCTCGAAAAGAGTAGGGGTGTAACCCCGGTGTCCTGGCCAAATTTCCCCCATCATGGCCTCCTAATAATCCCCTTCTATGAATTGGCTACATTACTCTGCTCTCCTCCCCACTGATAGCTGATGTGTGGTGAGCGTTCTGGCGCACTATGGCTGCCGTCGCATCATCCAGGTGGATGCTGCACATTGGTGGTGGTGGAGGGGAGTCCCCATTACCTGTAAAGCGCTTTGAGTGGAGTGTCCAGAAAAGCGCTATATAAGTGTAAGCAATTATTATTATTATAATTATTTCCTCGGGTAGATCACTCCAATATCAGTGATTGAATGTTGAGCTGGCTCTCCCATTCTGATTGCTGGATATCACTCCGGGCATCCGTATCTGTGAGCGGACTGCGGTCTGGCTTTCCTCGGGTTGTCCACTCCGATATCAGCGTCAGCTTGGTGAGTTCTGCCGTTCCTCCTTTCTTTTCGCTGGATATCACGCCGGGCATCTGTGTCTGTGAACGGACTTCGGTCTGGCTTTCCTCAGGTTGCCCAGTCTGCGGTATTTTTCCCCGGGTTTTTGTGGTTTTTTGCCTTTTGTTTTCATTTTTTTTCTTCCTGGTTTCCCCTCCTTTTTGGTCACCCCTGCTCCCTGTGTCTCTGTTTTTGGTTCCTATCTGTTTTTTGTGGTTTGTCTCCCTGGTCTTTCCCAGGTTTTTGTCTGTTGTGTTTGTGCTTGTGTACTTTTTTGTTGTAAGTCTCCGGAGCTCTACTCGACCCCCCCTTCATCCACCCAATAAAGGTTTATACCCCGGAGGAGGGGGTAGCTCTCAGCCGTGGACTCCCGGAGGTTTCCTTTCAGTTAAATTAGGTTTTTCCTCCCCCCAGTGCTGGGCAGCTCATTTATTTGTATAGGCGTCAGGAGCCGCCCATGAAGGGGGGGGGCTGTCACGTCCTCTGCAGCCAGAGGGCGCTCCTTCTCTGTCCTGTCCCTAGTTTTCCGGTCTGCTGTCCTTCCGGTCCCTCTCTTTCCCTTGGGTTATATATTACCGGGTCTTGCACTCTGCCCTCGCTCAGCATTGACGTTCGGATGTCCTGAGACCCGCCTAGCACCAGGGCGCCCCACATCCGCTCCCTGAGGGCATAGGTTTCTATACGGCATTCCTGAACTCTTTGCACTATGAGGTTGCCTTTTTCCTGTCTCGCCGCTACGCATATGGGTCTTTTTCCGCTCTCCTGCTCCCCACGGTTAGTCCCTTTGGACGTCCATGACAGATATAGGCAGTGTAGAATTCTCAGGCATCAGGGCTGTTTCCAGTTAAACCTGCTGTTGCAGTTAAAAAAATGTAAGACATGATTAAAAAAATATTTATTCTTTTTCCAATCAATTACACCATTTTTCTCAAATTAGCGATTGCAAGGTTGCATAGTTTCTATATTGTTCAATAAATTAACTGCTTAGTGAATGGAGGGCTCCAGCTTCACCTGAGACTGAATGTACACCCCAAAGCATCTGAATATTGGATATATACAGACATCAAGCAATATACTGTATATGTATTTTATTAAAATAGACTAGAGTAATATAAAAAGAAAAAAATCTTTATGTTAATTGTAATGACCATCATGTTGGTATGGTGGTTTTAATTTCAAATTTGATCTGCTTCTCTTTTAAGTCAGTATGATTTTTCTCCAGGTGTTCCAGTTTCATCCCACTTTCCAAAGATATACAGTACTTTAACTGGGGTTTCTAAATTGTCCCTTTGTGTTCCATGTACTGCATGTGTATTGCAACAGGCTGAGATCCTATCCAGGGTGGTTCACCTTTTGTGGTATTTTTCAACTGTGCTGTGACCCTAGCTAGGAATAAGTAGCTTTCTAATAATGGATAGATTATTGGTTGACAAAGTTTAGATGATTTGGTCAAGGATGAAAGCCCTGAACTCCCTGTTTAGAAGTCCTATAAAAATTGCATGATGTTAACTTAACATTACTATATGTCAGCCAAATACACAGCAGTTTAAAACTGTTCTACATAGAAATAAATGAAAGTCTTGATTCATTATTTAGATTGATGTGCAGTTTGAGACTAACAAAACTGTAGACTGACTCATTGTCTGAGGGGTACTGAAACAGGGGACTTTGGAACTGTGAACATATTTACATAGTGATTGCTAAACATTTTGGACAACCAAAACCTCATCTTCTTTACAATTTAATATTGAAAAGAGAATTCTAAAAAAATAAGTAAAAATACTTTAAAAAGTATTATCTCTATTTTTGCTACAGAATTTTATACTATATACTTGCTTCAGGTAGCATAAATTATAATGTAATGTCAGTTAAAGCACATTTCAAGTGTGACATTTGAAAGTAAATCATTGTATTTTTGTTCCTAAGACAAATGTTTAAAATATATCAGCAATATGAGTCATTTATGTTCTTCCAGTGTCAGTCAATAGAATAGCATCATCCTTGCAATTTCATACACATGAACATGAAAATAATGGGAATGTATAAGATAAATGTGACATAATGATTGAATGTATCTTATTCAGGATTAAACTTTGTCTTTGACAGCAATCACCCCAATAAAGAGCAATATTGTTTCCAAATGAATCATACCAGAAATCCTCTTGTAATTAAGTATTTTTGGTAATGGCTTTTTTGGCAAAATAATAACTCTTTCTCTGGCTACAATTTTCAGAAAGAATATAATGGGTACTAATGAACTACAAGGGCAAATCATTATTTGTAATATTTCTTTAATGTATTTAATGACTGTTATTGAACTGTTGCCAAGTACTTATTGGAAACAGAGAAGGAGTGTATGAGAAACTATTGTAATACGTCTGCCTGCATGTTCAGTACTGCTGATTGTCGACTTTGAACAGCTTGCCCCTGGGTTTTTTTTAAAACCCATCAATTTATCTCTGGTCTTGATCTACTTGCAAATCAGGAAATGGTACACATTTAGAACATATTTTACAGTATGTTGGAGCTGAATGTTGGCATAGATCAAATGGTCTCATGGTAGAAGGGGGAAAAAGACCTGGCTTCATCCAACAAATACCAGCATGGTTCTCTCAAATTGGTTGCTGTTATGTTTTTTGCATACTGAATTCAAGTGTACTCATGTCCACTCATGTTTTTCCCAGAAAAAGGTTCTTTGTAAATTATATTGAACATGTTTGGTGGATTCAGTGTAAAATGTCCTGTCTCTCTAATACTTACACTATTGTTATATGACCTTTCTCTCAATGAAAACCCTTTTCATAATATAATATATTTTATGATGACACGTATACAGTATAGTTTATGACACAATAGAATGTAGATACGATTGGTATGGGATAACACATTAACATTTAGATAAAAAGATACTGCAAAAAATATTCTGGTTGAGTAATATTGCTGTCCTATAGATCTAATTTCTGAAATATACCTTAATGGTATAATGCTGGTCCTTATAGTGAAATATATCTATTCGGGTATATTTATTTTTTGTTTATTTTTTCTTATGCTTACAAATTTTGTACTAATATTTTTCTATGACAGCTTATGTATCATTGTCAGTTGTAGAGTTTGCTTTGTCCTTTTTTTACATTTCCATTCAATTAATAGAAGCTTCTGAAGATCAAAAACAAGCATGTGACAGCATTTTTGTGAATACATTCTATGGTTGTACACATATGTATTTTGAAACCTGTTAATTTTTATGCTAGTGGGGATGAAACAAAATTTTTCAGTTAATGTATGAGTTAAGAGTATTCACAATCTAGCTATAAATATCTTTTTATGAATTGAAGGGAATCATACATTAAAGGAACCTCTAGCATTTCTCTAGAGCACAATGTGTCCTGACTGAATTTAAGATTTTAGTTGGATTAAAATTCTGTGCTTGTCACAACAATGGAAACACTAAGCAACTGGAATGTTGAGAGGGTTTTTGAGAGGATAAAAACTGGCAACACCTGCCACTATTATGCCAGAAGGTTACAGGATCCCTATAGAATAATGCTACTTTCTATGTTGACTTGGTGGTGTCAGAAAGTTTTATTTTTCTTTTCTGTGTTAAACAATCTTTTGACAGAACATGTGAGATTTTCTTTAAAAAAAAACGTTTCTCGAGAATTTTTTGCTATAGAATAATATTCTACTGAAATATGTACTTTTTCCAGATTTTGTATTGAGAATAAATGATAGAGGTAATGCTTGTGTTGATCACACTGGAAAAAAAAATCAACAAAGATAGCAATCAAGAAAAGACATTTGAGATCTTTTTTACCATTATCATTTGAACCTTAAACTTTTGGTATATTTTGCGAAATTGAACCATTTAATTCACCTTTTTAGTTTAAGACGTGATAAATAAATATGTTTCATAGTTGCACTTTTTTTCATTGTTGCTTTTCCTAGATAATTGTTTGATAATATATTATTAGGCACAACTAAATATTTTTAATGTATTTTTTTAAAAAACTGCACAATAAAAAAGTACTAGGAAAACTTCTGTGTGTAAAGGACTTCTGTTGAGATATCTTTCTTTATTTCAAGGAGATGGTGGTAGTTCAGTGTTGGGAAACAGAAGCCATTCATTTATTAACCAATGTGCCATCTGCTGTGCTGAAACAGGGAGGCTCTGTGTGAAGAGTGTAAAGCTGGTTCTATATGTTTCTTATCTTTCTGCTACTGGAGACAGCTCATTTAAAAATACCTCCACATAAACAAAGATATTATTGTTCCTAACTAGGCGTCTGTTCACATCCCTGTCTCTTAGAAGAATGCCACATGCACAGTCAGAGGTCTGGTCAAGTGCAGTTACCCACGGTGACAAACAATTAATGTGATTAACAACTATCAAACTTTATTTCCAATGTGTTAATCAAAAGTGAAATTAATTACCCACTGTTTAAAATGCTAAAGTGAGAGTGCAATCAATGACCACTGAGATAAAAACTGGCACCAAATATACTGTAGAGATGTGCTGGTGTTAATCATAGGAATTTGTATGTGAGTATGTGTCTTTGGGAATGTTAAAAAGTATATAAGACTGAAGGTGCAGTTTTCAGTACTAAAAAACATAAAGTTTTAAAGTTTCATCCAGCATCAGGCACAGCAGATACGAAATACTACTAATAATAGAATGCACATTCCCATATGATTACCATTTAGTTAAACACAAAGCTTACACATCCTTTGTATGTTGTTTAAAAGAAAGACAAACATTGAAATGAAATTTTCATAATTAGAAGCAAATTATTTTAAAAAGTTCACACTACATATTGAGATGAAGACAGTTTTCAAACTTTTAAATTTATGTTGATCTTAAATTTTCTGACTGATAAAGATTCTAACAAGGACAGAAAAGTACTGTACTGTATGCACTTGCAAGTTGCATATGGTGAAGATTGAATGACTCCACATGTGAGGTGGCCTATTTTGCTTGTTTAGTTGCTTGTTGGTAAATTATCCTAGAACCCCATCCAGACATTCTTTAAAGGACACTGGGGATTTTGTTTAAAAATATGACTTTTTATATTGTACTAGACTCCCATAACCCTTGTTATAAAAATGCCTCTGGCTTTCAGTTCTGAAATGCACCTTGTTTTGGTTAACATTTCTGTGCAAGGGCTATTGTTTAATTAGTAGTAGTGGTATTCTGCATACTTGTATCAATTTCCTTCACAGCAGTCTCCTTTATTAGTCCAAGTATGATATTTCTTTGACATTAGCAATTAACCTAGTTCTCTTTTTTTATTGGATTCCAGAACAACTACTGTATGTCCTTTTTGACTGGAATGACTGGAATTGCACACAATATTCCAAATGTGTTCTTAGCAATGGAGTTTTAGAAGTATTGTATATCCTTTCTTTTAGCCTTTATAATTGCATCCTCATGCTATCAGTCTTCGTAATCGCCTTCTTCAAGTTCTTCTGGCTACCTTATATTTATTGTTTTTCTGGTTAATTCTTCCTTGTTATCTCAATATAATACATTGGAATTGTCTGTTCAATTGGACTTGCCAGATACCATCTCAGATTTGAAATATTGCTTAAAGTTATGTTTCTCACTCTTTTGCAACTACTAAAATGTTTGCCGTGGCCCTACATTGTGTCATTTAGACAGCTATAAGTGTTGTGTTTCTGAGTTATTGAGTCATGCTTAGTTCTCACCTGTGGTATGAATTAACAGAGACATCATCACTAATATTTTAAGTGTAGTTATATTTAAGTGTAGTTTTGACTGTGCAGTGTAATACTAATATAAATTATAATTACCCACTAGATGGGCATGAGGTGCTCTTACAAAGGAAAAATAATGTTACCATCCAAATGTAATATATAGAGGAATATTATTAAAAAAGTGGGTAGCAAGGTGGTGCACTAATTAATATTGTTGGCTCGTAAAGCTGGGTCCCTGGATTCAGGATTGTAAACCCCTCCCCTTAAGGACGCTCCGGCCTACCTTGTTTTCATTCATCTCCAGCACCTGTCTCCAGTTCCAGCCCCTGTCTTATTTAAACCATACGTTCCTGCATATCAGGGCTCAGCTTTGGAACATGGACGCCCGGAAGTCCACCTACCCGCGAGTCCAGGAGCGGCTCAATGGCATAGGCTTCACTACGGTGTCCTGACCATCTGTGTCCAGGATCAGGAAGCGTCTGGTCCCATTCAGGACGCTCCCATGGCAGATTCAGACCCTGTGCGGGGTTGGTGAGAAGGGTCAAGTGAGTGAGAGAGTGTCCCATAACCTAAGTCCAAATCGTTAGGCAATTCTATGGTCAGAAGGAGGGCAGAGTCCTAAAACCAAATCCGATCCATGAGGCAGGTCTATAGTCGATGGGTAGGCAAAATCCATTAACCAAAGAGTCGAGTGCGATTACCAAGTCCGATTCATTAGGCAGGTCCGTAGTTGGTTGGAAGGCAAAATCCGTAAACCAAAGTAGCGAGACAATCAGGTGGCAAGTAAGGTTTAGCTCAGGTGAGTAGAACTCAATAGTGAGCATGGAGATGTGAGGTAGAAAGCTTTAAGTAGAGAAAAAGGGGAAAAGTGGTTGGATAATAGGTTAATTGCGGTGAAAAGAGTGCATTGGAATGTGGCGGTGATTATGTGGTTAGGTGGAGACTCTGACAGGTAAATTAGTACCCTAATACAGGGGTTTGTGTCTAGGTTCCTGCAGTTCAGGGAGTATGTTGTGGTAGAATTGTGGGAACTTTAGCTGGGAGAGGGGCAATTGAATGACTCCTGTGCTGTTCCATCAGTAGACCAGCTGGTAAACCCAGTTTTAATGATGGTTTTCATTAATTATACTTGCAAAGATTTTCTTTTTTGCATTAGTTTTATTAGTGACAGAAGAGTCCAGAGTGGAGTATAACTGATTTTCAAGTAGTAGACCTCTTGTTTTTGAAGCTCCTGACTTTCTAAGAGCAAGTAGGTTAGTGTAGTTTTGTTGGAATTGTTACGATCCCTGCCTCCCGGAAACGGAAGAAGCAGAAGAAGACGTAGCCTTACTTCATTAGTCTACCTATCAGTTTACTTATTCACCACCACACCCCCGTCTCATCTTGTACTTAAACACCAGTCTTTTCCTACCTCCTCGCTCAGTATTGGTTTTCCTTTCGAGCTTCCTAGTTACGCTACGCCTTCTTCCTCTTTGTGTCTTTCTTGGTTTTCGGATTACGGTTTTTCCCCCTTTGACTACAGTTTTTCGGATCACGGCTTGGCTTCGGTACTCACTCCCTGTTTTGGATCTCTGGCTTCCCCTGGACTCTCGGATTGCTCTATCGTCTTCGGTTTTGGATCACGGTCTAGCTTCGGTAACTCTTTCCCTGTTTGGATCTCTGGCTTCCCCTGGACCCTCGGCTCGTTTCTTCGACTACTGTTTTCTTTGGAGCACGGCTAGACTTTATCAGCTCCTGCAAGTGGGTTCATTAATTGGTTTCGGTTTCCCTTACCGAATCCCTAACAGGAATCTGGGTGTAAAGGAGTTAATCCAGGTAATGTGTAGCAGAAGGTCTCCATGGAGATGAGAGAAAGGAGCTTCATGAGCATATAAAGAAGAGTCCACAGTTCAGAGAAAGGAAGACTGACCATAAAGGGCAAAGCCAGTTTATGTGTGTCAGGGTCTTCCAGGGCTGAATGCTAAAACGTTTCTTGTAATGGAGAGCTGTTTTTGGAGCCTTATAGAGAAATAATTCTATTCTGTCCCTGCTGGTATTTACAATATCTGAAGATTGAATACTGGGACTGTAGGGGAGGAAGAGCAACTGGAGTGATGGAATAAGTAGAGGTTAATTCCATGCTGAAAACAGAAATAAAGAAACACAACGTGTCGGCTGTGGAGTCTTCTTCAGGTTGTGGAGCCCGGAGAAAGCTCCACAGCTGAAACACTGAGTTTCTTTTCTTCTCTTTTCAGCATGGAATAAACCTTTTCTTGTTCCTTTGCGGCCTACGCATGCGGGCACAGCTACCTAATTCAACTGGAGTGACAACAGATCCAGCCATTCAAATTGCATGGAGTACGCTGCGTTAAAACGCAGTAGGTGCACTCACAGAACATATTAAAATGTTATAATTTTTACAAAGTATATCAACTTAATATAGTCAGAAGGAGCACATACAAATTTTCCCATATTAACCACAGTATGTAACTGAATGAAAGACTTCGATGCTTAAAATGTTTAGGAAGAAAGTGGAATACTGCTGTGTATTTTTTATTTAAACTTTTTTTACCAACACCAGCCATATACAGTTTACATTATATGTTTATGTTCCTAAATTAATATAGTTTATGACCTTCAGATGTGTTATTCTCCTCTTCTTTTTTTGCTCAGCTACTAAAATTTCCTTTTAGTTGTAAAATTCCATATAAATATTCTATATTAAGCAGACTAAAATTTGTCATTTTGGCCAGTCAGTCACGTACTGTGGTACAACGGGGCAAACTGTGGGTAATTTCACGTGGTACGGGGTTGTACCTTGCATTTGAATGGCTGCATCTGTATGTGAATGGAAGATCTGAAGAATGTACTTGTTTTTGGGACTGTTCAGTCTTCTCTGCCAGGGGACCACTGTTCCCTCACAGGTACCCGGAGATGTTCTGAAAGCTAATAACAGTGACAAATCACCTACTGTAAATGTGTGTTTTAATTTAGTTCTTGGCAATACATGAACTAAAAAAATACATTTTCCACTGTCCCATGTGTTCAGTCTTCCAATCAGACTGATGAACCACTGCAATAATGTGGGAAATGTTTTCATTGTGAAAACATGAAAACTGAGTCTGTATAGTCTTACTAAACTCTCAACACCATTACTGGTAAAAGTAGAACTGCAAATATATTTGTTTCTTTGGTACCTGGAATATAAATAAGACTAATTCTAAAACAATTACTGTCCTTCTTATTGCTAAATATACTCAATTATTAATTATTAAACGGTATATAATGCTTATAAAACTGACATTTTTTATTTATTAACATTGTTATGAAAAATTGCAACAAAATTGTCACTGTGGTACTGATTGGTACAAATTACTACTGTGGTAGCAAAGGTTAAAAGGGGTTTATGTATAACATTGCTCTACCAGTTGTTTGTTGGTAGTATGTGATCAGTGCATGAAAGCACCAACACTAACAGGTTAATAGACATTTAAATTTGACTTGCCATAGTACCTATTTGTCTGTCGCCATATGCATCTACAGTGTACTCTTAAGGCAATAATTCCAACATATTTCCACACCTGGCACAGTGTCAAATTCTTAGATCACACTAGATACCACTTTCTTAGAAGCCAAAAATTAAAAGCAAATATGACTTTAACCACCCCATTCACGATGTGATCAAGAAAATCTGACACTCTACATACCCTTTTGAGGTCTCAAATATGTAATCTGGATTTTAATTACGGATTTGAGGATTTAGTGGTGTTTATTACTTAAATACTTATATACAATTTATTTTGTATTTTTATTTTTTACATGCAAATTTGACCTTGACTGACAACATACTACTGTGAAGTTGCATGGTGGTTGGGAAATTGAAGTCCTTGCTACCACCTGGCAGTGCTACAAAGTAGTGCAGTACTGCATTTCGTAATTGGGAAAATATAACTCACCTCTCTACAACATGGTACCTACTGCAGCACGCCTACGGACAACTCTCACATTCTTGATGGCAACATCTGTACAATGTATGCTGGCTTGTAAAGAACAGGATTTGTGGATGCTCCCCTCATGTAGCTGATGAGTGGGTGAGGTTAAAACCAAAAGTTGAAACTCCCTGAGTTATTATGAACATAGTTGGAAATGTATGCTCAAGTTTAACTTAACTACTAACAATCAAATGGGTTAGGTGAGCTGAATGGCATCCTTTTGTTTGTAACTGTTCTTATATAGCAGTAAAAGCTAAGCCATCTTAGGTTCTATAGCTGCAAAGTTATCTTCCATCATCATATTCTAAATGCTTTACTGGCATCAACCAAATAAGGGTTGATCATAATTCCTTTGATTGTGCTTCTAGTTTTGACATGTTTTTGTGATCTTCAAAAAAAATGTCAGTTGGATCCTCTGTGAAAAAATCTGGCCAATGAGAATTATGTTCTACAAAAGGTATTTGTTTAAGATAGGTGACACATAAGACACTTAAAGCAGGTTAAGATATGGATACTGTCATAAAAAATATTAGCATACTTGTATTTTGCAACTCACTATTTTGTAAAATACTTAAAGGGTATTTGTAATCAGGTTTTAAGATATTAGCCAGCTGAGATCAGATTAAAAAAATCATTTTTATTATTTTATCATGCATTATGATTTATCAGCAGGTTAACAAATTAAAAAAATATATTTACATAAGGATGTCCAGTAATTTATGTATATTTACAAAACTCAGCAAAATGTTAATAAAACACCAGGTGTGTGCTGCTGATAGTTTTCACTTGCTACATTTAAAAAACTAGATCTCAGTCCAGTCTATTTTTTTTTGCAATTCAAATATAATATAACATACATGTAATAAAAGACCTTCGAACCTGTTAAATACTATTTCAATAATATTTACTTTTACTGTATAACTTAATGTACTGATTAAAACGGTTTTTAGAATTTCATTTTCTGTAAATTTATTTTTTGAAGGTGAAGGGTTACTATTTTAGGTTTACAGTAGGTTCAGCAGTCCCCTGTAAAGAAACTGTTTTTTTAAAAAAAAACTCAAATCTCTTGAATGCCAAAAAGTAAAGAGTTTCATATTCACTTAAAACATTTCCAAAAGAATGTTTGAAGGCAAGTTGGCAGCACTGCAGAAACAATTCTTAGAAACAGCTGAAGTAAACACTGCCACCTTATGCTAGAAAAGAATCTTCTTTCTCTTTATACTACCTTGCCATATCAGCAATTCAGAATGCTCTACTATTGCATTTCCAGTGTGCACAAATGTAATGTTTTTTAATTAATATCGTAACACACAGTGACAGAATCTGTTTCTTAAATTAGACAGGTTTAATTAAGTGTTTGAAGCTAGTTTCATTCAGTACATAACTATGACATGAAAATGTACTTGTTTGTTTATGTGTGTGACCAACATTACCCTGAATCTAAATTAATTTTAAGTAGGTTTACAAAAATCAAATTTAGTTATAATTTTACATAGATTTTGACATACAGTAAATTCCATTGCTGAACTTTGTGGGGAAAAAATGACTCAAGCTTCTTCCTGTTTTAGGGAGAAGGAATTTAGCCCACCTCAAAAATAACACACTGGAAATTGACAACCAGGTAACAAGTCTACCACATTATAATTTAATATACTGTACACATTATATTGTTAATGAAGGGTTTAGATTAATAATGCAACTAGAATCCAAAGTAGATTTACTTTATTTGTTATCATTGTTGATTTAGGAGGATACTTCCTCTTGTGCCATTTTGGGTCCATAGGTCCTTTGCAGGTAGTCTGTTTTTTTTCTATTTTCCACCCTCTTAACCAAAATAAACTTATGTAACAGTAGTACTATGAACCCTAAATAATACTATCCCTAATGTACAGATCCACACAAATGTATAAATGACCTATTAACATGGCCCTGCGGCTCTATATGAATCTCCTAAAGACATGACATATACAGTAACTACACCCAACAAGTCCAACCACCCATTTTCTAACTACTTTATCCAACAGAGAGTTACAGATGACCTGAAACCTATCCCAAGCAAGCAACAAGCAGAAGGCAGGATAGACCCTGCACAGGATGCCAGTCCATCACAACACACACAGACACAATCATTCACACTTTCACATCGGGGTAATTTTCCCAGAAGCCAATTAACATAACATACCATTATTGTTGGAGGAAAGCAGAGCAGCACGTAAACAAGGGGAGAACACACAAACTTCACACAGATAGCACCCCACGAATTCCAGCAATCCCAGAGCTCCAGTGCTGCAAGTCACCTACTGTATACTAACCTCCATACCGCCCTGTTGAATAACAATCAAATGCAAAATTTATTCTACATCTTATAAAACTGATGTACTTCAGTAACTGTACTGTGCTACAGTGCCTTGCGAAAGTATTCGGCCCCCTTGAACTTTTCAACCTTTTGCCACATTTCAGGCTTCAAACATAAAGATATAATTTTTTTATTTTATGTGAAGAATCACCAACAAGTGGGACACAATTGTGAAGTGGAACGAAATCTATTGGATTTTTGAAACTTTTTTAACTAATAAAAAAATGAAAAGTGGGGCGTGCAAAATTATTCGGCCCCCTTGCGTTAATACTTTGTAGAGCCACCTTTTGCTGCGATTACAGCTGCAAGTCGCTTGGGGTATGTCTCTATCAGTTTTGCACATCGAGAGACTGAAATTCTTGCCCATTCTTCCTTGCAAAACAGCTCGAGCTCAGTGAGGTTGGATGGAGAGCGTTTGTGAACAGCAGTTTTCAGCTCTTTCCACAGATTCTCGATTGGATTCAGGTCTGGACTTTGACTTGGCCATTCAAACACCTGGATACGTTTATTTGTGAACCATTCCTTTGTAGATTTTGCTGTATGTTTGGGATCATTGTCTTGTTGGAAGATAAATCTCCGTCCCAGTTTCAGGTCTTTTGCAGACTCCAACAGGTTTTCATCCAGAATGGTCCTGTATTTGGCTGCATCCATCTTCCCCTCAATTTTAACCATCTTCCCTGTCCCTGCTGAAGAAAAGCAGGCCCAAACCATGATGCTGCCACCACCACGTTTGACAGTGGGGATGGTGTGTTGAGGGTGATGAGCTGTGTTGCTTTTACGCCAAACATATCGTTTTGCATTGTGGCCAAAAAGTTCGATTTTGGTTTCATCTGACCAGAGCACCTTCTTCCACATGTTTGGGGTGTCTCCCAGGTGGCTTGTGGCAAACTTTAGACGAGACTTTTTATGGATATCTTTGAGAAATGGCTTTCTTCTTGCCACTCTTCCATAAAGGCCAGATTTGTGCAGTGTAAGACTGATTGTTGTCCTATGGACAGACTCTCCCACCTCAGCTGTAGTTCTCTGCAGTTCATCCAGAGTGATCATGGGCCTCTTGGCTGCATCTCTGATCAGTCTTCTCCTTGTCTGAGCTGAAAGTTTAGAGGGACGGCCAGGTCTTGGTAGATTTGCAGTGGTCTGATACTCCTTCCATTTCAAGATGATCGCTTGCACAGTGCTCCTTGGGATGTTTGAAGCTTGGGAAATCTTTTTGTATCCAAATCCGGCTTTAAACTTCTCCACAACAGTATTACGGACCTGCCTGGTGTGTTCCTTGGTCTTCATGAGTGAGTTTGCTGCACTGAAAGTAAAGGGGCCGAATAATTTTGCACGCCCCACTTTTCATTTTTTTATTAGTTAAAAAAGTTTCAAAAATCCAATAGATTTCGTTCCACTTCACAATTGTGTCCCACTTGTTGGTGATTCTTCACATAAAATAAAAAATTTATATCTTTATGTTTGAAGCCTGAAATGTGGCAAAAGGTTGAAAAGTTCAAGGGGGCCGAATACTTTCGCAAAGCACTGTACATTACTTACATGGTAGAATGAACGATATGTAAAGGGTTTAAAATTAGAATCTATTTATCTCATATACAGTTGCATGCATACCTCTACAATAGAACAAGTAATAGGTTTATTCCATGCTGAAAAAAAGAAGAAAGAGAACACAACGTTTCGGCCGTGGAGCCTTCTTCAGGTGTGCAATATGCTGTAATTAACTGCAAAACGAACCACTGAAACCAAAGCTAATTCATACAGTTATTTAAATTGTGGTGAAACTAAGCTGCACCAAAGTTAAATTATGTACAGAATATTTTTTAAAATGTTTTCTATACAATAATTTGACTTTTTATAATTATTATTATCATAGTCTTTATTACTGTGCTTGTGATTATTATCATAGTCTTAAAACTGTTCTCTGTAATCTTGCATTTATCTCCTAAATTCTTTTTTCCCAATGCATTTTTTTGTGTAATGTTGCACTCATTCAGAATACAATTTTAAACTGTCAGTGACATGGTACAAGTGTAAATCATACGAGCATTTTAGTCAATGGATTATGGACTAATATTGCAATGCTGCCTCACTGTCATGTGTAATATCCATACACATACTGTATACTGTACATGCACTTTTATACATATTTTATCCACGGTAAATATTTACAAGTTGGACATTATATACAGTATACTGTATATACAGTACAAGAGGATTGATTATTACTTAGCGTCTGTGTTTCACAAAGCTAAGGAAAATCTAAGTTTTTCTAATTAATATCCACTCGCATAACTCATAGCAACTGCAAAATTCAAGGCTCAATTATAGTCCAAACTACAGTATATTTCTATGGAACAATATTTGTATGAAAATACACTTCATGCCATGGAAGCTAGAGCAAAGAGCTACCCAAAAGCAATTTGAAAAGCTGCAGTATTCTGTATTTGAAAAGTTTCATTTTTCAGAAGGAAAGATGAATTCAATCAATATTTTCAATATATAGTATAACTAGCCATTCTATCTGTTACCAGATTTAAAAAATAATTAAAAGTGCAAACAAAAAGGCATCCAATGTTTTCATTTAAGGCAGCCGAAAAAAATCATTGAAAAAGGTTCTTTCAGCACTCTGCTCCCAGTCTGTCCTTGCTGTCTGTTCGGTTTCATCCTGGTATCTTCCAAAAAGATATTGAACTTAGTTATATTTCTCAATTTGTCATTTCTTGGTTTTATGGAGATAAATATATGATTTCTGAGTGGACAAGACTTGAACCTTAATTAAAACATACTGTACATTCAAGTAAGCCTTTGTATGTAAAAGCCAAGGTGTGGTTTTTGAAGAAGAATTTTTTAAATTATACAAAGATCCCAAGATCCTATCAGGGGTTGCTTAAAGATGTCAGAATGTGACCGTGTGACCTGTAGCACAGATGAACCTATCCATTACATGTTATGCTCCCTCACATAGCACAGTGAGGCATTGTTATTCCTGTCCCTGTGTACCTCAGTGGGATGTGCTATATAGTTGCAGTGGCTGGCTGCCACGCCTCCGCTATGCTCTGATTCCCAGGAAGATATGATATAATATAATTATATGATATAATATAATAATAAGAATCATAATCATAACAATTCCATACACTTATATATCATTTTTCTGGACACTGCACTCAAAACACTTTACAGATAATGGGGACTCTCCTCCACCACAACCAATGTGAAGCACCCATCTGGATGATACAATGACAGCCATAGTGCACCAGATTGCTCACCACACATTAGCTATCAGTGGGGAGGAGAACAGAGTGATGAAGCCAATTCATAGATGGGGATTATTAGGAGGCCATGATTGTTAAAGGTCAATGGGAAATTTGGCCAGGACACCGGGTTAACATTCTTACTCATTTTGAGAAATGCCCTGGGATGTTAATGACCACAGAGTCAGAACCTTGATTTAACATCTCATTTGAAGAACGGTTTTACAGTATAGTGTCCCCGTCATGATATTGGAGCATTAGAACCCACATTTACCGCAGGTTGAGCGCCCCCTGGTGGCCCCACTAACACCTCTTCCAGCTGCAACCTTAGTTTTTCCCAGGACGTCTCCCATGTCGGTATTGACGAGGCTCATGCATGCTTAGCTTCAGTGGGTTTCCAGTTGTGAGTTGCAGGGTGATATGGCTGCTCACTCCAGGATATGTGGAGCATTTGTCAATAGTAAGTTGCACTGGGATATTAAAACCCTCCTTGGTCTCTTTCTGCAATCCTGCATTGATGTGTTCAATAATCCACTCTTGAGCCAACTTCCTGTGTCCTATCAGAGCCTTTTCTGTTCCTGGTGTCCATTCTCTTGGGTTCTGGCAGGTAGCTGCTGAGTGCAGAAGTGAGACCGGAACCCCGCCTCAGACCTGGACCCTTGGTCTGGTCTCTAATGTCCCTTAGAAATCTACTCTGACAGTGCGTGCTGGCCTAGTCTGAGCAGGAGACCCCCAAAGAGAGTCTGACCCTGTATTGGTGCACCTCCTAGTGACTGTCCCGACTGGGAGCATCCTGCCCAGCCTACAAGTTGCAAACCTCAGCCCTGCACTACACTGTGGATCAAGGGCAGCTCTGGTGGCACTTCCTGTTCAGAACCTGTTTTCCCTGCACTCTTTCCACGTGCTCCAGGCCCAGTGCTCCTGCCTGTATCCCAGGAGACTCAAATGGGCTGTTTGCTACCCTGAGTGGAGTTTTCTCAAGGAACCTGGCCACAGGAATCCAAACCAAAGGTCATGAGCCAGACATCCTGTGCAGCACTTTCTCCTGGACCTGGGCGTGGACTGTATCACCTCAGATTGGCTCAGATTGGCTTTGTGCAAGTCTGTCTTGCAACTGAGGTGCTATACAGTATGTGTATATGTGAGCCAGCCACTCCCCAGTGACACATCATTTGGCATACACCCCGGTTCCCTAGGGGGTGGCACCTGGTTGTAATCATACAGGTGTATATAAAAATATACTCACTCAGTAAAGCAAAAATAGAGAGATTGGTATAGAAAAAACACCTGAATTTAGGGATCGATGGCCCAGTTCTTAACATTGCTGCCCAGTGTTGGGCCTCGGGTTCATTTCCATTCCTCGGGTGCTATCTGCATGGAGTTTGTATGTTCTCCCTGTGTTTCATGTGGGTTTTCTTAGGGTGCTCTGGTTTCCTCCCACAGTCTAATAACATACTGGTGGGTTAATTAGCTTCTGGGAAAATTGGTCTTAGTGTGAGTGTGTGCATGTTAGTGTCTGTGTGTCCAGTGCAATGGACTGGTGTCTCCTGCATTGTACCTGTTGCTTTCTGGGATAGACTCCAGACCCACCAAGGCCCTTTATTAAATAAAGCGGTTAGAAAGTCCAAGGATGGGTGGAATTTAGGAATCATGAAAAGCAAGTGATGGTTTTTAATGTTCTATTAATTTGTTTATATAAGCACTTTAAGTTGAATTTATTTTACATTAATTGGGATTGCTACTTTTAAAATTTTGCATTTAAAACTTTGGCATTTTAAATTGTGTAGAACTGACACAAACAAACATGTCAGTGGATAAGGATGAAACATGTTGTTAATGCTGTAACTGTATAATGGGGAAGTAACCCAAACTTTCTTCAAAAAACAATTCAAGCAGACTCAGACCATGCAATGATTTGCCTAAAAAAAATATAATTAAGCATATTTTTATCACAGAGAGTGCCGACATGATGTTTAAATCTACAAATGAGAACTTCAATTAACTGAACATTTACCAGTGACAAAAAAAATGTCCAAGTCTGAATGCTCTACAGGGAAAATGTTATGTTTAAAGTTGAAATGGTAACATAATTGTGAAAGAACATGCACTGACATGGTAGTGAAATTAGCCTAAAAATGTTAACATGTATCCATACAGCAATATAGGAATGTATATTTAAGTATGAAGAACTGTGGAAATAAAGATGGAAATGGTGTGACTATAAAATAGAATGTGTTAATATTTCAGGCCACTGTGAATGTACTTGCTGTATCATAACTATCATGGAGCTGGGTCAGACTCCCCTGGAGTGTGAGATAAAAACCCTATGCGTGACGTTATAATCCGGAAGTGTCTGGAGAAGGACATCAGAGGAAGACACAGCCGGGTTAGGACAGGTTGACAGACTGGGGGCGGTGACTGTAGTGATCCGGGGCTCGGGGGAAAAGCGCAGGCAAGCAAGTCCAGGGAAGTCCAAAATGGAAATTCAGGGTGCAGTCCGAAATCCAAAAGCCAGATCCATGCAAGACGAAGACAGTTAAAAACCAGGGAACGGGGAACTAGGACCAGGAACATGGAAAGTAAAAGCATTACGGGACTAGGCGCTCCGAACCCCGGACTCAGAGGTCGGGACATCTGGGGATAAGGCCTATGCCCTCTGGCTACTCCAGAGCCCGGTGGTAGGTGGGCCTTCAGACATCTGTAATTCAATGCTAAGCCTAGAACTTTTTAGACGCTGGGTTTATATAACAAAAAAGGGAGGAAATACAGCTGAAAGTACTTAAACTAAAATCAATACAAAAAAGTTAGGAGCACCCTCTAGAGGACGGATGACGACCGTGACAATAACTGTATTATTCTCAATCAGTTTAATCTCAAAACAGTCAACACTTGTATCTGTTAAAAGACAGTATACAAAAGCATATTAAAATATTAAATATTGTAACGCATACAACCGCCATTGCAAGTTGTTCAAGCTGGCTTACCAGTGTGGTGACGTCACCGCATTTCCCTGTGAATAGCAGGGACTGCAGCCGTCGGGCTGAGGGGAGATTTCCGTTTAGCTCAAGTGGCTGGGTCCCTGTTGAGTGATGACAGAGGCCCAGGTTCGAGTCCCCGACGGTGATAGTGGCCGTATGCTTTACAATATTATTTAGAAAGTACTGTAACAAAATTTAAATGCCAGCAAACAAGGCAAGGTTGGAGGGTATAGTAGTGACTGAGAGGAGGAGGGAGAGTAGGTTACAGACTTTGTCATTAGTAATTGTGAACAATTGGTCAGATAGAACAATGGGCCCTAAGAGAAACACTTACCAGTTTAAATTCGGGAGAGATTAACAGCTCATGTATGTGGCCATACACATAAATAAACTCATGAATACACTGGGTAACCCCAACAAATCAACTAAACAAAGAAGAGGAGAAATATAATAATGGGGAAGTCACCTCATCTGTTAGTCTTTGTTCAGACTGAAAACAGAAACACAAGAATAATCAGAAATAGAACAGGCAAAAATTGTAAATGAAAATCAATGAAAGCAAAGGCATGCACAAAGGTGGAGTTAGTATAAGAGATTCAGGAATTTCAACCAGAAAAGCTGATGGTATCTTGCTCCTTCTTATTCTAATGCTATTGAATGTGAATGTCATTTTTATTCCTTGATCAGACATAGAATAAATCATTGCAATCCATATTTTTCCTTGAAAGTAAGAGATACAGAGAAAAAGAAAAAATCTTTACGTTTGCTTATTTTTAGTGGTTGAGTTATAAAATGCATATTTATAATAAGACTTACTGGTATATTTTCTCATGTAAGAATGTTAAGGCCACTAGGACAATGGGATACAGAAATGCTACTGAGAATAACTGGAGGACGGGGGTTGACAGGAACTTTTTACAGAAAATGTACAGTAGGCAGTGTATGTTTATCCCTATCCTGCATTATACATAGGACAGTAATAAATAATGTTGAAAAGATTTGGATAACTCAACTGTCAAAGCAAATTAGCTCTGTACATTCTACTGTTTAAAAGTCCCAAAACTGTTTTTCAAAAACAAATATAAAAGAAACTTAAAAGCAATACTTTCAATGAAAATCTATATCCTAAGCCTGAAGAATTATGTACTGTAGCTTAAAAATGAGAAATGTTAACGTAAACCCTTAGAGGATGAAAGAATTAAAATAACGCCTGATAGTCATCAGGAAAACATACATGAAGCATTTGCAAATAATACATTAAACAACACCAGGACTAATACATCTGTAAATGGTGAGTTCAATCTTATGTTGGTGTTATATTTCACACTTACATTTGATAACTGTCTAATACATGCTAAACAATTTTAATCTGTTTTTCAGGAACAGGAAACTGAAACTTTTGGAAAGGAAATATTGTATATTCAGAAAAAATCAATATTGAATTGGATAATATTCAGTGTTCTTTGGTAGCATAACAGAGCATATAATATCACAAAATACAAACAGACAAAAAGCCATTTCTTTCCCATTTTTAATATATAAAGGGACACAACCAGTGGAAATTTCAGAAATAAACCCTTTTGACATAGTAAATAAATATATGTAGATAATTTGGTGAAATATTATCACATTACCTAGATAAAATACCAGACCAGATGTGAACCTCTTTAAGGCTACTTCAGCAGAAGCCCTAGTTCCTGTCCTAGTATGTTTTATTATTGTGTCATCTGCAGTTTCTTTTTAAATACATTACTAGAGGCTACCCTTTTCTAAACCTTTACCTCTGCGATTTAATGTATTATATAAGTGAATTATAAATATTTCCATTTAAGTTACAATGTCTGACCTCCCTTTCAAGATAGGAGGTCTTGACTGTTTAATTAACACTGGCCTATTTCTCAGCAATATATTATAACGACTTTGGGGAGATTCAATGGACTGGAAGCAGGACGCAGGAGACAGAAAAGAAGTAAATTACAGGTTTATTGCCAGAAGCCACTCTCAGGCAGGCAAAGCTATCTCAGTTAATAAACTTTTAAAACCAAACCACAAAATATCAAACCTGAATTTACCCGGGGTCCTCCTAAAATTACAGAACAAACACTTGAAAAATGAATTGCCTTTAGCTAAACAATGTGCAATAATGTAAACTCATGCTCACAGATGCCCTCTTAAACACACAAGCGTCACAATAAAAATCCCCAGTATGTGACGATGCTATGATCAAATTAGAAAGTCCTTTCAGTGAGACAAGTCTAAAGACTTGGCATGTTTCAGGATATGTACACATGAGAGTTTTTTTTCTCATGTCATACTCATTTCATTTCCTGTTAAACACATTTATATCTGAGACCTTTCCTTTTTTCTTTTATTTTCTCTGATTTAATATTAGCATTTGTTTTATCCCATATTCGTACCTGACATACTGTAAAACAGTTTTTTTCAGAGGAACACAACAATGAAATTGTTCCAATGTTTATCAGTAATGTACTGGAAATAAATTAATAATTTTCTTTCCTATAGCACTTTTTACCCTGAAGGATTCCAAAGTGATTTACATATAGGAGTGAGCCCACTTGATCCACCACTGAAGTGTAGCACCCACCTATTATGCAGCCGCAGTCTCACTACACAGAATAATAGGTAGAGAAAGTAGAGAAGTGAGAAACTGCTTTACCAGTTTAGGGAAACGTATTTTTTTATACAGGCCTGGTTGAACAAGCCCAGATAAGCTCTAATTGTCTTCCTTTTTTCTCTGATATTGTCAATATCACAGTGCATTTCTTTACACATGTAAGTTTATAACAAAGCGAAAGTACATTTCCCTTTGTGAGAACAAGAGGTATTTGTTACACAATGGGCTGTGGTGGTCTGTAAAATACCACATAGTCAAGACAAAAGCTGATACCTCATTTTTTTTGCCATGCCTAGAATCCTGAGATCAAATAGCTACAAGTAATCAAAAGAGCTAGGTGAGATGAATGCCCTCTTGTTTATTTGTAACCCTAACTATGTTCTCAAGTTACCTTGGGACTGTTAAACACTTAGAGGGATCTGTGTTCTGAAAAGCGAAAACTTTTTGTTTATATTTGCATAAATACCGTATAATTGTATTACTTACTGTTTTAGTGTTATTGTCACATTTTATCAAATCTATTTGACAGTTTATCCTTGCTATTATGAAGAGTATTTTTACACTTCCAATAGAAGATAGGTGATTGGCAAGACAGAACAAAAACCTGTCTCAATAGTTAGAACTCAAAAATCAGTATTTTCATAGACCAAACAATGCACATCTTCAGGCCTATAACATACAGCATTGCTGATGAGAAAACAAGTATGATTTTTTCAGTAAGACAATTTCCCTCTGGAGTTATCCTTATTGAATTACTGTATAAGACTTTTTAAATGTTGTAAGACAAAATATTTAAGCATGTTGTTAGATTTGGTACAATACAGCTTTTATAGTATAGTTTTACAGTAACTGGGTAAATTCTAATAATGATTAACTGAACCAATAAATATAAAGGGACAGCATACTTAGGACTTTGGTATTATCACCTGTCTGAGGAAATTAACCCATCATGTCTGAGGACTGAACCAGGGAGAATACTGCAATGGTGAGGCTGGGGTGGAGGAAGGGGTGCTTGGAAAAGATGTATGTTGATCTCTTTCCATTTTTTTTTCAATTTATGTGCCATTTTTAATGTTTGTCCAGAAATGCAATGAATTATTCAATGTACATTACAGAATACCGTTCTTCTTTCAAGTAAATCATAGAAATGTTTCAGTACCAAATAGAATCTGCATATCTTTAAAAATGACCAGAATCACTGCAGGCCACAAATTTGTAGTCTTTTTGGCTTCATGGTAGAAAAACCTTTCTCCATGCAAAGATAAAATAACTAGAACTGATGTTATAATAACTATCATTATGTATGAATAGGATTGCTTGTTTATGGTACAGTATGTGCTAAATTCACTGCTATCTGTAATTGAACACAATCATCTTTCGTATTTGTCCATTACCTTTATGCAGTATTCATTTTAGTTATGTTCCCACCTTCTTGATTATTAGAGCCCTGCACTAGTAATAAAGGTAGCTGACTGGCATCACAACTAAAGGATAAAATTTCTGTCATCCTACTGGACAGCTGTAAGACAATGAGACAAATGACTGTAACATATCACTGCTTTAATTATACTTATTGATTCCAGTGGGTTTACATCCTTGTTTGTTCTAGAACAATATTGCATTTATGTCCCTATAAATTGATAATTAATTGTGATCTTTATCTTGCAGTAGTGCAGTCTGCAGATTTTGAGTAATGTAATTCCAGTATAAATCAAGGAAATAAGACTTGGTATACACATGGTATTCATTTAATTAGCTGAAAAAAATGTCCTGTGACTGTTTTTACTGAAATATTTACTCTTACTTGAAACAGACTGTTTCCCTTCACAAATCTAAAGATTTCTTTGCTATAGAAGGTTAAAGAGAACTGCAGCTATATTTTGTTGGTGAGAGGTGTTTCTGATATCACAGGAAGGAATTTGGGAAAGGAGTTTAAATGTTGGTAAAATCCAACATCCCAGAGAGGAAGAAACATGTCATCATGTTCCTTTTTGTTTTATACAATTAAAACAATGAATTTTTTTACAAGCGTTGGGGAGCTTTGGACAATACTTCTGTTCAGGATAAAATTACATTACAGGGAAGCTACAGCATCCTTTTCTACATAGTTCTAGTTTAATATATGATAACATCATATTCTAGTGAATAAACACTAGAATCATATATGATTTACATTTGTTCCTATTTTCATAGTTACTGTAGCAAGCATATTTAAATTCATACAGTAGATACATATTTTCCCATTGTTTTTTCTCTGTACCCTGTTGAGAAATGACTTTGTAAGCACTTTGAAATTGTGCTCACCATGAAATTGCACTCTTGAGAATAAAAATAGATTGATTGATTGAAGAGTTTGCCTTCTTTTCCTTTTAGCATTTTTGACACTGATCCAGTCTGAAGCTGACCTTCATCTCTGTGTCCTTTTTGACACGGACATTCTGAAAGATCACGTGATTTTCAGTATTTCCAGTAAATAGATTTATTTTTGAGTAACTTTTTTTAAGTTTCTAAACAATAATTGTCTAATTATTAATTAAATAGCATGTTTGTCACAACACAATAATAGAAATAAAACTCAGCTGATTCAAAAATAAAGTTGTTGACCATACAGTACATTATTCAAATTAGCCCACTATCATCATTGTTAATGCAATACATCTTTAGCAGGTTCTGTACATTGTACAAAATGTAAAAAAATCTGAAAATAATCAGAACACAATAAAAAAGATTAATATTTAAGAAATTAGTAAAAAAAAAACATACTGTATATATGGTGAGCAGCAGTTACATTTATATATAAAGTACAGAAAAACCAAAACTTTAGAAAGATGACAGAGTAAACAATCAAGACTCTGGCTAATGGACAGTGTATGTATCATGGTCGCCAGTTCTGTCTCCCATGAAGTGTGTTGATAAAGACCCTATGCAGGACGGTATAATCCGGAAGTGACTGGAGAAAGACATCAAGGAAGACACAACAAGGTAAAGTCAGGATGAGAGACAGGGGATGATGACTTGAGTGAGCGGGGGGGGGGGGCGTGGAGTAGGCTAACAAAGTCCAGAAGGGAAAATCGGGGCACGGTCCGTAATCCAAAAGCCGGGTAGTGCATCCATGATAAAGACAGTTAACACAGGAAATGGGAACGCGGAACCAGGAACATGGAAGATTAAAATCATAA
Organism: Lepisosteus oculatus; assembly: GCF_040954835.1. Taxonomy (NCBI): domain Eukaryota; kingdom Metazoa; phylum Chordata; class Actinopteri; order Semionotiformes; family Lepisosteidae; genus Lepisosteus; species Lepisosteus oculatus. The sequence continues at coordinate 37,397,109 of NC_090696.1, read as the reverse complement.
CGAGGCAAAGTGCTCCTAGCCCCGGACTTAGAAGTCAGGAAGCCATGGCAAGCCTATGTTCTCGGGCCACTCCTTTCCCCGTGGGCTTGCGGGCTTGGGGGCTTGCAGCTTGCAGGTGTCTGTCTTCCAAAGCTGAGCCTTGAACAGCGTAGATGCTAGGCTTATAGACATCCTGCCGGCTTTGGTTTACCTTGTGGTGGTGTACCCACTGCCGGCCAGACTCAGACTAGCGCTGCAAGTGATGGTCTTCAAGTTCGTCTGGCGGGGCAGGTATGAGTACATCACAAGGAACCGGATGTGCTAGGCAGTCGAGGAAGGGGATAGAGATGTACCACGTTTCCCCCTGGAACTCGACTGCATTCTCTTTTGCAACCTCTGCCAGTAATTTGTCAGGCTGTGTTTCTCCATCCCGATTATGCACCTAGTCCAGTGGACAAACACTGGGACCAAAGCAGAGAGGCTACCTGAGTTCTACACCCACGCTGTCAAGTGGAGCAGGAGGTACGAGGCCACGAGACAGCCAGAGCTCTGCACCATCCACAGAGCCCTGTACATGGAGGTGAGGGGACAACTGGTCGCTGACAAAAGGCTGCGGGTTCCCAGACAACTCTGGGAAAGGACAAAGCCAAAGGAACTAGACAACAAGCTAAAGGACTTCAACTGGATGGCTCTACACAAGAGGCTGGCAACCAGAGAGGTCCTCTACAGACATTTGATCACCAGGAATCTGCGTTGTCCCAAGAACATGTGTTTCGTCGAGAAGACTCAGAAGCACCTGTCCTATAGCTGCCCCTTCGCCAAAACGATATGGGGCAGAATGGAGAAAATTATGCAACTCCTGGGAGCGGGAATGGTGCTCAGCTATCAGGACATCCTGCTGGGACTAGCACCAGCCAGATTGGACAAGGGGATGCAGTTCCTGCTGTGGCTACTGCTGTCCCTAACAAAACAAGGATGTGGAACGTAAGGACCACTCTCATCTGGCACAAAGCAGAGTGAGGAGTGACGGAGCTGGAGAAGAGGATCCTGGCGGACCTCAGAAGGAGGATGAAGCGCAACGTCGTCAAATGGGGTTTCTTCACGGCAAGAGAGCTCTGGAAAGAACTTTGGGCCCTGTACAGGGACTAATGTACAAAAGCAAGTGGTAGTGCTTGGAGGGACTCTTTAATTGCGCAAATCCGGCCCCATCATCCACTTGCATGGATTGATAATGGACAATCATCCCCGCTCGAAATGTTTAAATGAAAGTTCATACCTAGTCAGAATGTTTACTAAATTTGCGAGAATGGTTCTTTTGTGAGATGTTTCTTTGGAATTAAAGTATATTTTGATACAAATAAAGCCAAAACACTAACAAGACACACCGGGAGCTAACGGAACTGAAACAATAACAGAAAAGGGTAGGGGCGCCCTCTAGAGGAGGAATGTGGAACGTAACAGTATGCTGGTCAAAAACCTAATGGCACTCCTCATTCTTGCTTGTTCATCTTTTCAAAACTTGTTCTAATATAAAAATATTTTGGACATCCTTTCATAACCACATTCTGATCATATCAGTAATTGTCATTAAAAGCTTTACTTATTTTCTTTTTAGTTTACATTAAAAAGAAACATTACATTACATTAAAAAATGATTTGTTTACATTACATTATAGTACGTAATGATATATTGACGTTTTAATAATATTCTTGCATTCCATATTTTAGATGTTTTTGTGTTCTACAAAGTTTAGTCTGTAGAAGTTTCTTTTACACAACAATTTATTATCACAAAGGGTCGCTGTAATCTATTGCATTCCGTCATTATACTGAAAGCTCTTTTTCTTCATTTTCTGACTGAAATTAATTTTAAAAAAATTATTTATCTAGAAAAAATGTTTATTCTTTGCTCATACTAAATCTTATGTTAAGGTTTGTATCCTTGTCAAAGTGTTTACTAAGTGTTTTTAGACAATTATATACTGTAGCTTGTAACCCCTTACAACTTTGAACCAATATCCACATACACCCTTTCTTACATATTCAAATGAAATAGTAAGAGATAGAGATATCAACTCAACCTAAATTTTTCTCCAAAAGTCGGAACAAATAGACACAAAGCATCCTGACAACATCCATGTGTCCACAAAATTATCACCGGATTACCTTTATTTTTGATGTATTGAATCTCAGATATCAATATACCTAGAGCAATTAGAGATGTTCACAACTGCAAGATTGAACATTTTTTTAATACATTTAATTGTGTATATCAAGCTAGTTCTCAAACATCACCTTTATTTTAATAAAAAAAAAAATCAATGTTGAACCAAAGAGAATTATTTCAATTATGTATTAGGAAAATAGCCAAGCCTTAACAAAGAACAGAAGGAAATATTCATACATTTTGGATGGACCAGATGAACAGGTGGTGGACAGACTAGGCAAAAACTTTCAACATCTTGTTGACAATATCCATGCTTTCTCATTGCCACAAAGACTGTGTATAGTCCAGATATTCAAGAACTCAAGTTTATTTTATTCTTGTAAAAGAGGGAGACCCGATCTAAGAAAGAGAAGCAATCAACATTTTGTAAGTACAGGTTTGAAGATATAGCCATTCATAAATGTACTGTCAGTGATAACATACTAAATTCCATCCCACAACACCCAATTCGAAATAAGTTTGTAACTCTGACAACACGTAATGTGACAATGAAAGCTATTTTGCAATTGAGAAATAACAAAGCAGCATGAGATGGTATACTGCTGTAATCACTGCCGTACATCATGGATTTTTTTTTTAAAGAATTTGATGCAGACTACACTACTCCACAAAACTGCCAGGTGACGTAATGAATCCTTAAATTGTTTATACTGCTTGCGTTTGTCAGACTGATTGGTCCAAGATTAAATGTTTATTTCCCCAGTAGTGATTTCCTGCACTAATCGTACTGTATGCATCCCGTACTAATGCCAATTTCATTAAATACAATGATCACATTGTTGAAATAGGATATTGTCACCAGGTTGCTACCACAACACTAAATGGGATACATGTCACGATTCTGTATAACACTATCATTTTAAATTACAAACAGTATACAGAATTATTAGCATTTGTACATGAACAGAAATTAGAAAATATAATTTTATTTTAAGTTTTTACTATAACAATGTATTATACAAAGTGGCTTTAAAAACATATATTTAAAAGCAAATAAACATGTTAAAAAAACAAAACAAAGTTTTGAAAAGTAATTTGAATGAATTTGTACTGTGAGTTGGATTGTATCTAATATAAGTCTGCACTAAATTAAAATCAATATATCTAAATGATCAATATTTCAATTTGCAGTTTAGTTACAGTATGCACTGCTCTAAATATTTTAATATAATTTTAATGATCACTTGCAAAAGAGTGGTGTAAGTAATGGCATCTAGATCAAGGTTGTCTGCAAGAACGGTGCTAATAGTATACTGTATCTGATGTACAGTATAGATATTTGTGGATATTACTTCAAAGAATTGTTAATGTGTGGCATGTCAAGAAATGTACTTTCTTGTCCATGTATTTGTCTCAGGAGTGATTAAAAACTACATACTATACTATGAAGGAGACACAACCTGTTCTGTTTTCAATAGACCCTTTAAGAATAAAAAACATACAATTATTTTAGAAATGTAAAACATGCCACTCAGAAAATCCAAAAATATTGTAAATGTGTGTCTTTGGCCTTTGTCTCCTCATGCCAGAGCAAGTAGTCAAAATAAATAGTGAAGCAAAAGAGTGAGTTTGCAGTCCAGCATGATTTAAAGACACATTTGCACATCTGTGTGAAACATAATAATTTCTGAAATGTAGGAAAACTAAATGTCCTTGTCATTAGCTGATACCAAAAATCCAAAAGAGATGCACCTCAATCAGTTAGCAGCTGCCCAGCTCAACTCAGCCCAGAAGTGTTTCACTCTATTGTGCATCATAATCAGTACTTTGGATGTATCAGATATTAAACCAAGAACATATTTTTTTATTACTTTTTCTCAGTTATCTACAGTACAATGTATTGCATGGAATGATCTGGATTTAAAAAAAACAGCAGAATGTCCTGCCCTGTGGCACAGCAGACATGCACGCTCATACCGAGGAGCCAGAAAGTAGCATGGACATCAAGCAACATACTGTATATGATCCACACAGTCACCAAGAAAATCCCAATGTTTGTAAAGAGCTGATTTGTTTTTCTCTAGCTGGCCTAGCAGCCATTTTGTCATAATGATTAGAATCATTATCTACTACATTTCAAAGTGGCATTAAAAGACAATAAACATGGTTGCAACCTGTAACTTTGAACTGTTGTTCCAAAGCTGTATGGCTGGCTTCAAAGCATAAAGAGCTTTCAATTCGTGCTTCTTTATGCATCAAGGACTATAGTAGGAAACAAAAGGGGTGTGACCCATTGACAATATCTCCCAAACAATGACAACATCCATATATTCACACCAGAGCCAGTCTATACAGGAGCCAATAAACCTCCTGTATAGACTGGCTCTGGTGTGAATATATGGATGTTCATACCAGCAGTTTATTGTCTGTGGGAAAAAACCCGAGCACTCAGAGGAAACCCAGACAAACACAGATGAGCATGGCAATGCCACATAGATAACACTCGAGGTCTGAATAGAACCCATGACCCCAGCACGCAGCAAGGCAACAATGCCACCCACCAGAAGCCTTGAATTAGATTTACTTTTCTGTAGATTATTTTACAGTCATTCAAACCATGTTGCGGAGGTCAGTCCATTTGCTTGTTTCTTCAGAGTACTTTATAACCTTGATGGTGAAGGCTAATACTGAATATCTTCTGAGAGTAACAGTATCTCATTTTATAGCCCAAGAAAACAGAAAGCCATCAGAAAACAATCTAGTTTCGAGCGCTCCCATTATACTTCCAAAGAGTTATGGTGTTACAGTAGACATAATTGTAAATTTGCTTTTGTTTTATTTGTTTTAAACATTAATTTCAAGGTGTGAATAAATATGAGCTTTGTGTTTTTAATGAATTATTTAATTATGACAAGTATAAATTCAGAGAATTCAGAATGCAAGAGAAGACAAATACAGTATGTGTAAAGTATTTGACCATGCACACATAGCCAAGGGAATAGCCAACTTCAGATTGGCTGCCCAAACCCCCCTTACTATTGCAAGGAGTGAGTATGGAGACTGCTGCAGTAAAGTGTAAACAGATTGAGAGGTGGGGGGATACTTCAGATATGCATGAAAGAAAGGTCCCCGCTGTGAGACTTATACTGTATATGTAGGCAAGTGGAAGTGTGAAAGTTTAGGATCTAACCTTCCTTCTGAATTTCTATTATAACGTATTTTATAATTCTATTTTGCAAGACACATCATCCAATACATAACTTATTCGGTTACATGGTGTGTTTTTTCCATTCCATCAGGTTCAGACAAGATGACAGCTATGGAATTACATTTCTCAAAAAGAGGGAATGAACTACTAACCTCAACCACCTGACCAGCTGGAAAATACAGTTTGTGATCAATTTTAAATGTATTTAAATGGTGATCATTTAAATTAACAGGAAGCAGAGGCTACTAGTCTTTGATCATTATCTGATGTCCAGGAGGAGGGAAATTCCTTTTATATTGCAATGTATCAGATGGAGAAGGGATAAGGATTGTGGATTGTGTGGGAGAGGACATTTGGATTTGTGTGTGTTCTTGAAAAGTTAGGATTGTTTAATATGCCAGTAAGCATATTAGCTGTCTAACTATCAATAGAGGGGGACTGAAGAAATATGCAGCATGCAGAAGTAGAGGTTAGACTTTTTTTGTCTTTGAATATTGTTTTCCTTACACCATTAAGGATCACTGGTTTATTTTACCTTGAGATTGGATTTGTGTCTGATTGCTTGGGACACATCCATTTTAAAGATCCTATGAATACATCTGGAGGGCAATGTACGTATGCACTGATGTCACCTCCTCTGAAAGAAGGTCTATGCGAGCTGCAGTCCTAAAATATATACTGTGGCATATTTGAAGATGAGAAAACCTAACATTCAGACCAAAGTCCTTCATTACCGAGTTCCAGATGCACACAGTATCAGCTCCTGGAAGATTATGGCCATTGACTGAACTGGATAGAGTTAAAATATATAAGAAGGAGCCCAACATTATGTGACCCAAAGATGTCAGAATGAGGAAGCAAGTAAGAGCATAGAAGAGAGATTACCATGATTGGGTTTTGTAGTACAGGACCAAATATCTCCAGAGACACCTGCTTGATCAGCCAGATAAACTGTATATATATATATTGGTCTTATAAATCACTTTTGGGTTCATTTAGGGTAACATCCTTGACTGTGAGGCATACTCAATGGATAAAAAAGTGAATAATACTATTTTGGGTTAGCAAATTGATCAAAGATATAATTCTGCTTATCATGTTTTAACAGAATGCATTTTTAATATATTGTAGTAGTCTCTTTTGCATCTTCAAATTAGCAAAAATGAAAAGATTTCAGAATTAATATTCTTATTCAAAATATAATTAAAATGGAAACAACTGTTTATAAACATAAGTATTGTATGCTACAGTTCTTCAACAATTTGGCTTATTTCTCCTTTAAACACTAAAATAAAATATTATATATACGAACACAATGTAATGCTTTCACCTCAAGGATGAATTTATTTCTTTAAAATATGTTAAAACCTTTAGCAATTTAGAAATGCATGCCTCAATTGTTCCATATTTGAGAGGATATATTAAAGTAGACTGGATATAAAATGTTACTTTTCAATTTGCTATTGTCAAGAGAAGAGAAATCTGACAGGAAATATGTTCCTGAACTATTTCTCTTATTTTTACTTCAATTCCAAAGCCATACTAATTTCTCTTAATTTACAATGCAATCCAGTATGCTTTTCTTAACTTATACTTCTAATTTCAGGCATTGTTTTTCTCTAAAGGGTTTTATTTTTTTTAATGCTCAATTACTTAAAGCTGAAGTATTAAGTCATAATAACACTCTATGCCTTTAACTGTATTAACTATATGTTTTCATAATAAACCACCATTCCTTATTGTCTCAGACTTTTCTGATTTGAGTCATGCTTCCTGTGAGTGGAATTTCCCAACACACAATTGACCTATATAATAAGGCTTTTATGAGGTATTTATGTATGTATATACCTTTGCTTTCTAAATTGTATTTCAGTAAACATTTACAGATATCCCACAAATGTAACTTCCAGATTAACTGTTATTTGGTTGTTTCTGTTTTAAAGTGTCAAACAAATATCAACATTAACAAGACAAGACTTCCTTGCATAACAACCAAAGTCAAGCTTATTCCCATAATATTATACCTAATCAATGGGAAATTATTTTGTATGTTAATTAATATATACATACAATCAAAAACTTAACAGTGATTTGATAGGCTTTTCAAATTTTATCTCTTCTACGTGAAAATCTAGCAGTGTATTCATTTGATGTTATATACAGTGACATGTTTCAGATAATTTCCCTTCTTCCAATCTCTTTCACAGATTATACCATTTTAATTATAGTGTCCATGTTTTACTTTACACGAAACAATATACTGCTGGTACTGTAACTTATTACATCTTTAAGGTTTTCAGGCTCATTGTGGTTTCTTCTGCCTTTGGCCACAAATTCTCCACTGTCTTGGTTATAATTTCCATAGGCAAGCAAAATACTGTACACGGTTAAATCAGGTCATCCATCTCTCATTATTTAGCCAGCTTGCTTAGCATCGTCCATCCTCTCTTTTAACAACCCTCCTCGTTTTGTGCCATCTGTTGCCACTGGAGACTCGGAATCCATCTAAGCCACATGCTGTCAGGCTTGTTTACTACTTTCAAGAGTCTTTTGTATCCAGTGGCCTTACTCTGGATGCACAAAGTCCACCACTCTGATCCATAAATCATAAAGTGGGTTTGAAACACAATATTTAGCTCATTGGTAAATACAATAAATTTATTACAAGTTACATTAATATTAAATTACAATGAACATGTAGTAATATTTACAGTAAATATGAAAAATTTGCTCTAAATCTATTCTTGAATTAGAGTATGAAATGTGATCCATGAAATAAAATATTAAAACAGAGTATTGGTACAAAGCTTTCCAAAGCAAATTAACTTTTAAGTCTATTTGGAAAGCTACGATACAATGCAGGATCACTGATTCTTTATTTGCTTTATAAATGTCAATTACGATAGTATAGGGATGAAGATATCAGGAATGATGATAACAGTACTGTATATCCTTTCTGTCTGTTGTTGATTAGTTGATTACAGCTGGTGAGTGTTCTGTAAAACCATAAGGAAATTGACACACGGATACAACTTAAACAGTTAAAGTAACTGAAAGAATGTTTGTCTGCATTTGAAATTATACTATACAAACAAAATGATTGAAATTAACTAAAGAGAAGCCTCCAAATACTTCTCACAAAATGTTGCTGAAGCAAATAACAGACAGTATGACATATCCAAATGTTATATTTAAGTGGTAAATGTAATTTTAAGATGAGCTTTAAATCAACATTTTAATTGTACCAGAGTACAATTAAAATTTTACCTGAGTACCTGAGTTCCAGATCTGAGTGCAATAATATACTATTCTTGGTAGAAAACTAATATAGTACATTATAGACAGTTGTGTTCCTTAAATCTTGCATCACATAATCAATGTAAAAAAAAACAAAAACAATTGAAAACATGAAGTTGAATGATGGCATTCAGGATAGCCGGCTTCTCAGATATCCTCAAGAAGATTATCCTCAAGAACTGGGTGAATAAAGAAGATCTCTACATGGCAATCTATTTTATACATTGTGTAGAGCAGGCTAGGATAGAAATGCACTTGCTATAAAGATAGTTGTAAATTAATTATGCAGGAAATAAATATCTCTATTTAAAAGCAAAATGCAAAAAAAGTTTTAATATTTTAGAATCCTAGTGGGTTTAAAAATGCAATTTACTTTTCCCCTTCATGGTTAATTTCTAATTTTCAATTTGCATAAGAAAACCTGTTCTGTAAAATGTGTTCATGAAACAATTCAATCACAGGCACACATATGTTAATTTAATGACTTTGGTTCTGGTTGTGATTAAAGTTGATTATTACATTGTTATTGGTTTTATTCCTTTCTAAATCAAATATTCTGTGGGTAATTATATTATGCACTTGTGGGATGGTGAATAATTGAAAGAACGTAAAGTATCTCCATCCCACTGAGCAAGAATAATGATTGATTCCTGTAATAGAGGAGGTGCTATAAAGATCATTTTCCAATTCTTAGATTTAACCAAAATTTATGTCTTGTTAATTAAAAGCCCATCTCATTACACTATCTTATTATTTAGTTAAGTTTTTTTTTTCTTTCTTGTGAGTTGTTTTATAGATTGGTATGGCCTTTCAGCAAATTCCTCCAGGATTTGAAATCTTCAGAATGTAATCTTATACACTGAAAACACCACTTGAGCACAACAAAAGATTTTTTCTTAAAAACATTATGTTATTTAACATTTGGCAAGGAAGTGTCAGAAATGGGTACTCTTTACTTAGCGGCTTCAGTATCTTCACTACGTAAGGTATTATAAAATTTGTATGGTTGAGGACAGGTGTATCCAATCCCCTTTCTGGAGAACCCGTGAATCTGCGGTTTTTGTTCCAACTTAACTTTAATGAGCTAAACCAGCTGTGTACTGATTTAACTGGATGCTGCTGCTTTATATAAATTTTGAAAACGTGCAGCCACACTAGCCTCCCAGGTCAGGGACTGGTCTTATCTGGTTAAGAGCCTATAATGTAACACCTATCTGTGTTATATTACTTTACTTTAACCTGAAAAGTGTTCACGTTTTAAGGTAAAACTGTAATTTACTGAAGAATATTAAAGTTGAATTAGCTGCCTATCCATTCAGGAGATGTACTATAAAGAAGCAGTCAGAAAGGTAAAGGAACAGTGCTCTAAAGCTAAGCACATCAAGATGTACAGTAGAGTTGTAGTAGGAAGGAGTCACAATAAGAAAAGAAAGAGTGGCTTTGGGATAATTACCACAAGTCATCTAAAATGCTAAATAAAATGTGGGTAGCTCAAAAAAAGTGAATTGAGAAAAGTGGGTGAAAGGAAAGGGTATATGCTAAAATTTTAATCTCCTCTTACAAGTGGGGGTACTGCTACAACACTCATATGTTTTTGGAAATGAATCAAAACTATTAGAGTAATAGTTAAATACTATTGAAAAAACACATCTTCTGCAATTGATGATTACATATTCATAAAATAACCTTTTAATTAAAAACTTTAATTTTGCCACAGCAGGTACATGTATGAAATGTTTTGGTTGTAATGATTTTAACATAACATGAAAGCAATTGTGGTTCAATATTAAAAAACAAAGTAAAATAAACCACACTTCCAACACAGTTAATGTCTGTCTGTGTGACTCTGGAAACTGAAAGATTCTGAATTTGTTTGTGCAATTTAATTTTACCAAATTCTTTTCCCATAAATGAAAATGAAACCACATTTTGGTATTGCTGGTAATTCACTTCCCCATAACACCTTATCATGATTAGTCAAATATATGGAGTGTTAAATTGAATGTTTTCATGTACTGTAGCCTCTTATTGTTAGTGGTTAAAAAGTAAAGATGAAAATCAACTAGCACACCTGGTATCACAACTCTAAGTCATTTCTGCCTTTGTTTTCTGAACATAATCTTCCCAGAAAAAAATAACTGTTACATGTTTATGTATTCAACAGCTTGCACATACAGTAGTAATCAATACTTCTCTTTCAATGCATCAAATAATTTCAAAGCAGGTATACATCATAATTTAATACACAAAACAACCTTGGTCCTGTAGTCTCAGAGGAAGTTAGGACATTGTGCGGGGTTGGAGTAAGGGGTCAAAGAGACAGCGAAAGGGAGTATCCCGTAATCAAAATCCAAATCATAAGGCAGGTCCGTAATCAAAAGGCGAGTAAAGATCTGTTAACCTAGAGCTAGAGAAATACTGAGAAAACTAGCGACGAAAAGAGTAGAGCTCTGCGAGTAAACCTCAATAGTGAGTATGGAGAGGTGTGGTTGAAAGGGTTAAGTAGGGAGGAAAGAGAAAAGTGATTGGATAATATATTAATTGTGGTGAACAGTGCACATTGGAATGTGGTGGCGAGTGTGTGATTGCACGGCGACTTTGACAAGAGGGTGTTCTTATTTAATTTGAAACAGACTCCCGGGTGTTTAATTCAGTCATTTATTGGTTTAATTAATGAAGATAAATGTGATCTCTAGCCATTACAATACAAGAATAAAGACTATACAGAACCAGACTGGAGACTAGCCAAAGAAATATACCACATACAGCCACAGACAACACCTTGGTGACCCATTTTCTGAAAAATTATATTCTTATTAAAACATAATATTTAATTAATATTCTTTATTAAATCGTTCCTTTATTTTGATTATTTCCTTTTCTTAAGTTTAATCAATACCAAATAATTCTGGCAAGTAATAGAAAAGATTCCTAGCAAATGTATTCCAGATAGATTCAAACAGGTAGTACAAATAGCTCTACCTATTCAGTAGTAGCATCATATTGCAACCATGGGTGTGATTCAATAAAATCTTTGAAATGTAAGAAGAGAATCAAACTTTATATGTGATGGTCAACATAATACACAATCAAAAGCACAAAGGGCAGGAGGAAGTATAAGTATCTACAGCCATAAAACGTTAGCCAAACTGTAGTTTTAAAAAACAAACTGAAAACTTAATTGTAAATTTCTAGATCATTTTCTGAGTGGTAAGTTATTGTGGCAGTTCCTGGGGTAGAACTCTGAGTTGGTGTGTTTTCTTTATTTGTGGTGTTCATGTTTTCCCATATTCACGTAGGGTTTCTCCGGGTTCCCTGGTTTCATCCTTCCAAAGACATGTTGACTTGTTAAAACAGTGTCTCACAGCTGTTCCTGTGTGTCCTGCCATGGACTGGTGTCCAGTCTGAGGTTTAATCCCTCCTCATGACCTATGTCTGCTGGGTTCGGCTCTAGCTTGCCTCCTTTGAGCAATTGATAAGGGATAAATGAATATTTCATTCATGCCTTTTTGTTTAAGAAAATATAACACAGTATTAGATACTGTGAAAAGTACTTGAACTTTAAATGCCTAACATAAAAACACTAGTCAGTGAAATTCAAAAGAGTTACAAGACAATTGAGATTGTTAATATCCCATAGAAATCAATATATATTAATTAAATTAACAGGACATTATTCATGACTTTGAAAACATATCATAGTAACATTGCAAAGTTTGTATTGCTTGTCTAAGTTACTTGTTAATGGAAAATAAAATCATACTAAAAATAAATGAGTATCAAAGAAAATAGCAAATATTAAATAACTATAATCAATTAGATTATAAATACAATTAGAAGTATAATGGTGAATAAGCAAATGTTATTGTGTATTCTTCACATAGTTTTAAATTGTTGCATGCTAGAGGTATGTTAGTTATATCAATAAGGATTATGAAATTGATCATTCTGTATGACTTAGTCAATACTAGGCAGTATACAGGGTTAAAGACAGATGGCAAAGGCAAGCTAACTCCAATACTGTTGTAGGGATTTGTGTGAATTTACTGGCACAATGTTCAGTTGAAACAGTGAATTTACTTTGGCTATTATGAATCAAATGACAGAACAACAGGGAGCCTTCACAACACACAGAATACATTTATTGATACATAAAACAATGTACACATTAAAGCATTCAGAGTAAATACATGAGAGTATGCCTAGATATAGACAGCAGCTCGTTATATGAGAATTATTAAACCATAACAAGTTTAAAGAAGAGATACATAAAAACAAAGATAAAACTTTTAGTATACCATTGGTTGCACTAACTTCCTAATCATTTAGTTGCACATAGGTAACTACTGCTATATAAATTAATATAAATTAAATTAATATTAATATAAAGCGCTTTGAGTGGAGTATCCAGAAAAGTGCTATATAAGTATAAGGAATTATTATTATTAACATATCTTAAGATGATAACTGAGTTACCGATAGCGGTTATGGTGAATATTTAATTATATTTATCCATAACCATGGTTTTTGTAACTCCTGCACAGAAGGATAGGGGAACAGCTGTCTGTGTCAGTCACAGAGCTGTCCAATCTATGATCTGCTGGCTCGATAACACTCTGGTATTCAAGCTATCAAGGAGAGAGAGAAGGATCCTGCTGCAGCCTCGTGCTGACAATTCTCTCAAGTGCGGTTGTCCTTAGTGTTGAGGTGAGCTGGAACAATGACTGTGAACAAGGTTGGGCCTACTTAGTTGGTGTGAGTCACACAGTCACACAGAAAGGGGAGAAACTGTGTTTGTTCCCAGAATAGTGACTACTGCTGAATAATGATACCATTCAAAATGCACAGTACAAACCCTCGGTACGTGAAACTACCCGCAAGCCACCGCAGGTAAGTGACTGGCTGGCCAAAATGACCGACAGGGGCACTCGTGGTGCATTGGTTGGTAGTGAAAAGATTTAATCATTTAATATCTTTACTGTGCACATTTAAATCCGCTTAGTATTGAATATTTATATGGAATTTTACCACTAAATGGAAATTTTAGTAGCTGAGCATAAAAAGAAGAGGAGCATAACGCATCTGAAGGTCATAAACAATATTAATTTAGGAACATAAACATTACTGTATTTACATAAGCTTCCAAAGAGCGAAGGGTAAGCAAATACAGCAGACTTCATCTGAAATATGCGATTACAGCGCATATTACAAGGTATTATTGCCGTTTTGAATTTTAAATTCAATTATAATTATTTCTTCGTAGCCTGTTCTTCAAGAAAACACCGCACGGGCGAAACGATCTACCACCAGGACAGTAAAAAAGAAAGTGGTAAGACAGAAAAAAAGAAAAGTTTATTTTGACTTCTGTTCCGCGACTGATGAATACTACTGTGTGACTTTATTTCTTACATGAATTATGTTATTTTGCCACAGGCCGTGGGTCTCTGCTCTCGGCCACTGGCCAGGGTGCCAACCTGTAGAAGCAGCACCTGTATGGAGACATTTCGGCAGCAGCGGGAGCATTACGATGCATTACTGGGGAGGATTGGGAGGCTAGAGTTCCAGCAGTCAAACAGTTGAGCAGCTGTCTCCCGAAAAGTGCCTCTCCCCGCTGCGCAGGCTGCAATGCCTGGCGGAAGCTCTGCCCCCCGCAGAGCACACACCGCCTCAGGACACTCCATCCCGGCATCTCAGTTCACCACCGCGCAGGAATCTGTTGATGCTGTCCCCGCCGGCTATCTCCCCCCAGGAAGCACAGCGGAATTCACAGATGCCAGTGGGACGAATAATTCTCCCAGATGTCCAACTGCTACCCATCACCCAGGAGATGGAGGGGGGGTTGTACTTGCAGTGCATCGGCATAGACGGGAAAGCAAGAGCCGACCGCTACGCCGCCCTCGTGTTTCGAAATCTTGTGACTTTTGAAATTTACTGGGGGTGGACCACGTCTGTAAATTTTGATGGGTCCAGAGGCAAAAGTGCCTTGCCTTGCAATCTCCGGGAAACCATTAGTACGATGGTGAATCAGAGATTCTTAACCCTTGCTGCGTACGACTGGAAAAGAATTTGTGATCGGATCAACGAAATGCTTCGTAGGAGGAGGCGGTCTTTTCCTCTTGTCTAACAGTCTGTCCACAAACAAAACATTCCTGTTAGACAGGAGGAATTGAAAAAAAACAATTTTGTCAATGAAAACCGGTGTGTGTGTCTGTCCCTGCTGGATGTCCCTCTCACAAACTGCTGAATGAATAAAATAATTTTATTGAAAACGAGTTTGCGATTGTCTGGTCTTTAAATTCTTGAGATACGTGATTCCATATTATATTCCCTTTTAATCAAATTCTAAAAGTATGCTTGTTGACTCTGGTATCGCGTTAGTTAAAGACTTCGATGCTTAAAATGTTTATGGAGAAATGGAATACTGGTGTGTATGTTTTCTTTAAAGTACCGAGACCAGCCAAAATTAATATCGTTTATGGGCTTCACACGCGTTGCAGTATGCTCAGGCACTAAGTAAAAGGAGATGCTTCGTATTGCTTGACTAATTTTAAAAACTAAGTTATAAATGCAGACGCTCCCTCGATGCGCTGCTCTGGTGCGTCGGCTCCTACACAGTGCCTGTCTGCCGTAAGCGTTACAATATACTAAATACTAAATACTAAAGCCAATACTGGCTCAATGGGCTTTGACGTGCTAATGCGTTGGTTTAACAGTCCGGGTGTGGCAGGCTTCCAATGTCAACTCGACTCGATTGGAAGACAATGAACGTATTTTAGCGCTAAATGAATTAATAGCAAACATGGTTTACATAAAATACATTTTTCCAAGAAAGTTTATAATAATACGATCTATAGTTGAAATCTGAGCCTACTTTAAAAATAAAGGAAAAGCATTTTCAGAGAGCAATCACGCTGTGTTTATGTAGAAAAAGTGATTAGGTTTATGAGCAATCTAATTACCTATTCGCTTAAAACGCTATATAAAATAAAGTTTATTTAGAGATGAATGATCAGTGTCGCAGTTTAAATAATGTGAGTCAGGAAACTAACACAGCGCCACCGTATTTAATAACGCAATAAAAACGCTATAAAATAATGTGACACAGTACAGCACAGTACAATAATACTGACCATGACTTTAGAAGCATAAATTACCTTACACTCAATTTAAACACAAGCTGTCTTTAGCCCTCTAAGCTGGTTCATACAGAAATGTAGAGATCCAGGCTCAGAACACACAGCTTCATTAGCGAATACATATGCAGGACAACTAGAGAAGACGTTTTACAGAGGATGGACTTTTAGAAACATCCCATCAGACATCCCATCATATTCACAACGTGAAATCTAGAAAATAATATTGCGTAACCAAAATCCGCAATATGGAAACAGAACCTGTGTAATTGTTGATAGATGATATACTCGTAACATTTTTTCAAGACGAACTACAACATTTAAAAAATGACTTGTATGTACTTGATATCTCTAATCAATCCACGGGTCCCAGCACAAAACGAAAGTAAAACGCATTCCGTTTCGCACTTCTTATTAGTTGCTCAAAAGTAATTTGACCGTATGAAATGCATAATATAAACCTAGAAACATATACGTGAGCAGTACTTAAGCACTGTAGTATCGGTGTTAAGACATACCTCTCAAATACTGTAAATCAAGTTAAAAATATCTCAAGACCGATTCTGGTCGTAATGAAACCATGCAAGGGAGTTTTTATGTCCGATGCAGTTCTTTTGCAACATGAATATAATTATATTGTTATTAATTTCTTGAGATACGCGATTCCATATTATATTCCCTTTTAATCAAATTCTAAAAGTATGCTTGTTGACTCCGGTATCACGTTAGTTAAAGACTTCGAAGCTTACAATGTTTAGGGAGAAATGGAATACCGGTGTGTATTTTTTTCTTTAAAGTACCGAGACCAGCCATATACTGTATGTTTATGTTAAGATTTCCCTTCAGTGGTAAAATTAGATATGAATATTCAATACTTAAACGGGCACAGTTAAGACATTAAATATACATATACATACTGTATACAGTACAGTTTGCATACGGTAATATGTTTATGTTACGCGATTAAAAAATAAATAAATAAATAAAAATGAAAAGTCCAGCACCAGCTGGATTTGAACACACAACCTGCCAGTTGGTAGTCACGCACCTAGACCAGTAGGCTACAAGACAGCTCGCATGATCAGGCAGGCGAAACAGCCCTACACAGCCCTGCCGCAGTACACGGATATAATCATACCGTTATTAAATTCTTTAGATACGCGATTCCATATTATATTCCCTTTTAATCAAATTCTAAAAGTATGCTTGTTGACTCCGGTATCACGTTAGTTAAAGACTTCGAAGCTTACAATGTTTAGGTAGAAATGGAATACTGGTGTGTATTTTTTTCTTTTCATGATAGGTGTCGCATTTTAAATCATTTTCGTAGTTAGAAATTATGAAACGCCCTGTTAAAAGCAAGGAAGTTTTTATGCCCGTTGAAGTAAAACAAAATGCCTGACAAAGTATGGCTTGGACAGATTCCAAGTGCTTGTACAAATGTGCTAAAGAAATTATACTTTGAGTATACAGCTTGTCCAAAGTCATCCATTATTAATACTATTAGTAATATCTGGTGGTTTAACAAGGCGACGCCGGATAGTTAGTCACGTGACACACGTGAAATGCGTGATACCGCGTGATACTGTGACACGCCCACCGGGGTATGCCGCGAAATACCTCACCCATTTTGAATGGCTGCATCTGTAATTAAAACTGAATTAAAAACTACTCCTATTTGGCATTTTAGTTATGGAGGCGGAAAGACGCCCCCCCCATCTCTGGGTGCCTGAGTTGTCGCCATCTTTAACCAGTTCCGAATCGTAGCAGGTAGAGACACTTCGAAAAAAAGTTCATCCCAGCTACAATACATTATTTTTAATATTTTTGTGGAAAGAGGGAGCAAAACATCAGTATTTACTGCTAGTAATAAGTGTATGATCTATAGTTGAGATCAGACCCTAAATAAAAAGAAAAAGTATTTTCAGAGAGCAATTACGCTGTGTTTATGTAGAATAAGTGATTAGGTTTATGACCAATCGAGTTACTTATTTGTTAAAAACGCTATATTAAATAAAGTATATTATTAATTTGCTGGACAGAGTGGTGAACATTATTATGCAGAAGACAAAGATAACGATTTACGTTAAAAAACATTTAATTAAACACGGGTTTGTGATTTAAATGGGAATGGGGGTGACGGGAACTCTTAATCTAAATAAAAATAAAATAAATAAAACAGGTTTCGATAGTTATTAACCACTTTTTATGCACAAAACACGGGTGATTTTTCTTCCTCCTGATCAGTTTAGAAATCTGTGTACTCTGTAAGGTTTTTACTTCTTAATTAAACTTCTAAAATACACGTTTCGAATAGAAAGAAATCCTCTTCCTGGTACAGTATGTATTTTTTCTCCAATCAGAGGGGTGTCAGATGGTGTCAGCCAATCACCATTCTGAAGCCCTACCGTAATCTCTGGTATAGGGAGACCCCAGAATTCTGTCCCATAGTTTAGATACTGTAGATGATCCCGTGAGGGAAATAAAGTAAATCATTTTCATTTAGGAAATTATTAAACGCTCGGTTAAAAGCAAAGGTGATTGTCTGTTATAGTGGACATAAAAACAAGAGTTTGCTGCGGCGTTATTGGAAACCCAAATTTAACAAAAAATCGCTGGCATTATATCCTAGAAGACACAGACCGGCACCAGATCGGGAGAATGCCCGCAGCGTAAAAGAAAATGCATGATGAACTAGGGATTGGACAGTTTCCAAGTGCTTGTACAATCGATGGAAATGTGCAAAAGAAATAAACAAAATAATCATTCATTTCTTTATCATATTGGCTAGCTAATGTCCTCTCTTTGCTAGTTAGTGGCTGTGTTTCTGCGTTGGGTAGCAACGGGTGACTGTTCTCAGGCTGAAGATGTAAACAGCTTCATTTTAGTGTTAATTTTTTTAAATTAAAATTCATTCTATACAGCAATCGCATATTTGGGTACCATTTCCTGAAACTTCCATGCTTAAAATGTTTAGGGAGAAATGGAAGACTGGTGTGTATTTCTTTAAACTATCAAGACCAGCCATACACAGTACAGTTTATGTACATACAGTAATGTTTATGTTCCTAAATTAATATTGTTTATGACCTTCAGATGCGTTATGCTCCTCTTCTTTTTATGCTCAGCTACTAAAATTTCCATTTAGTGGTAAAATTCCATATAAATATTCAATACTAAGCGGATTTAAATGTGCACAGTAAAGATATTAAATGATTAAATCTTTTCACTACCAACCAATGCACCACGAGTGCCCCTGTCGGTCATTTTGGCCAGCCAGTCACTTACCGTAGTGCCCTGCGGTGGCTTGTGGGTAGTTTCACGTACCGTGGGTTTGTACTGTGCATTTTGAATGGCTGCATCTGTATCATTATTCAGCAGTAGTCACTATGCTGGGATCAAACACAGTTTCTCCCCTTTCTGTTTGACTGTGTGACTCACACCAACTAAGTAGGCCCAACCTTGTTCACAGTCATTGTTCCAGCTCACCTCAACACTAAGGACAACCGCACTTGAGAGAATTGACTGTCAGCACGAGGCTACAGCAGGATCCTTCTCTCTCTCCTTGATAGCTTGAACACCAGAGTGTTATCGAGCCAGCAGATCATAGATTGGACAGCTCTGTGACTGACACAGACAGCCGTTCCCCTATCCTTCGGTGCAGGAGTTACAAAAAACATGGTTATGGATAAATATAATTAAATATTCACCATAACCGCTCCATACTCATCCTTCTTGATCTCAGTGCTGCCTTTGACACTGTTGACCATAACATCTTACTTTCTCGTCTTGAGACTGTGTTTGGAGTCTCTGACTCTGCCCTCAAATGGTTTAAGTCTTACCTCACTGATCGCTGTCACTTTGTCTCTCTCAATGGGTACAGGTCTGAAATTGGTCTTGTCAAGTCTGGTGTCCCCCAGGGCTCAATACTGGGCCCCTTGCTCTTCAGCATTTACATGTTCCCACTTGGTCAGCTTTTAAGATCACATGGCCTCAGCTTTCATTTTTACGCTGACGATACTCAAATATAAATCCATACCAAACCCGACACTGATGTGGCTGTCTCTATTCTATCTAATTGCATCTCTGACATAAAAATTTGGATGACTCAAAACTTCCTTCATCTTAACTGTGACAAGACTGAAGTCATGCTTATTGGTACCCCCCATCAACTTCGTAAAGCCAGTCCTGTAACCCTGTCTGTAGATGGCTCTGTACTTGAGCTTCAATCAAAATTGAAAAACCTTTGGGTTATATTTGATTCTGGCTTAACATTCGACCCACATGTACAGCATACTGTCAAAACATCCTTTTTTCACCTTAGAAATATCGCAAGACTACGCCCTATGCTATCATTAACTGTGGCTGAAAAGCTGATCAACATATTTATATTCTCTCGAATTGACTACTGCAATGCTCTACTCCCTGGGGTATCTAAATCTTCTCTGAACAAGCTGCAGTATGTCCAAAATTCAGCAGCCAGAATCCTGACCAGGTCTAGTGCAAGTGTTCACATTACTCCTATCCTGGAGTCCTTGGACTGGCTTCCGGTCAAATTCAGCGTAGACTTTAAAATCCTCATGCTCACCTATAAGGCTTTACATGGCTTGGCACCTCAATACCTGTCTAAACTTTTATCGCCCTACTCCCCACCTCGCAACTTCCACTCTTCAAATTCTGCCCTCCTTACTGTCCCCCAAGCCCGTCTACGGGCAACAGGGCCTTCTCCTGCTATGCCCCCAAGCTCTGGAACTCTTTGCCCAAGGATATCAGAGAGTCACCTTCTCTAAACTCCTTCAAATCCAGACTCAAAACCTTCTTTTTCAGAAAAGCCTTTACTTAACCGGTTCCATTCTTCACCCCTCTGCTCTTCTTAATACCACCTTCCACGGTCTCCTCTATTGTTATTGTTGTATTTGTGTAATTATAATTGTGTCCTATCTTGTGAAATCTTGTGAAACCAGTCTTTGTTGTGCTCTTGAGGATCCTTGTGATATTTTGAGCTCTGGTTGAATGATAAGTGTCACAGTTTAAATAATTTTCGTTGTTAGAAATTATGGAATGCTCTGTTAAAAGCAAGGGAGTTTTTATGTCTGTTATACTAAAAGAAAATGCCCGATGAACTAGGGATTAGACAGTTTTTCAGTTCTTTTCAATCGATGGAAATGTTCAAATAAATGTGCTAAAGAAATAAACCAAAAAAGTAATTTATTCCTTATTATATTGGCTAGCTAATGTCCCGTCCTTGTTAGTTAGATCAACGAAATGCTGTGTTGTTACTTTTTGTCGATGAAAAAATAAAGTCTTTTCATTTAAAATGACGGTTACAAATAAAGTGGGCCAGCGTAATACTTTGAGTTTACAGCTTGTCTGCGGTCATTCATTATTAATAATATGAGTAATATCTTCAGTAAAGGCTTTGATGCATAAAATATTTCTGCATAATTTAAATATTTATGATAAAGGTAGGTTGTGTACTTTTGCCCAACTGAGCAATCTTGCTTTCATAAAATATACCAACTTTTTAATGACTGATGATTAACATGCTGTAATACACAGTTTAAATTTCAAAGCTCAAATGCTGTACATGAGAGGTTAAGCTTTATTGGCTCCTCCTGGCGGTTTTACAAGGTGAATCCGGATACTTTCCGGTATTACGTCAAATGATGCGATACACCGCGTGATACTGCGTGATACTGCGTATTGATGCGACATGCCCACCGGGGTATACCGCGAAATACCCCACCCATTTTGAATGGCTGCATCTGTATATTCAGGTATATCAACGGTCCAACAGGATTGTCGTGGTGATCAAGTGATCATGGTAGCTAGTTGGTTGTGAGGTCCTGCTGTAGTCTAGACGTCAAGCAGAATTCAGTCTTTACCTTGACACTTTGAGAAGTCCCAAAGTTTAGACAATTGTTGCACATTCATAGTTCTGGTGTCACTCAGCCAAGTTGGTTTGGTGGAGAGAGGAAGAGTAGGAAGTGATATGCACTGGATTTTAACTGGGGAAAATACAGTTTGTGATCGGTCATGAAGTCCTAGGTCAAGTAGGTTCCCACACTCTGTAAATCCCTAATTGGTAGGTGATCTTTTTGGATGATAGACCATGCCCTGTGACCAGATTATGTCCAGATGTCTATGGCTCCCTTATCAGCTAGACATCCAGGTGACAGCAGTGGACAACCATCTTAGGGAACATTGACACTGGGTCTGGACTGTCCAGAAGACAATCTCATCTGTAGGTCTGTGGCTGAGATTAGAGAAGGGCCTCACTGGAGTTTCTCAGCAACCTTTTTCTGAGGCTTATCAATAAGCCTTGCTGCTACACTGTACATTGCAGGTTGGAGACAGGATTCGTTGGGAGATATTTAGATTTTCCCTGGAAAGTACCCCCTAATTAAAAATCTCGCCATAATTGTGCTATGACTGAAGAGGTCAGTTTCTACTGAAACAGGAAAAATAAATTTGTACAGATAATCGCTAAGTATACCCAGTACATTACAGTATTCCTTCCTATGTTGTCACATTTTGTGAAATTACTGTACATAATGATTCTTACACAATTTTTGAAATTTAATATATTATAAAATTCTTGAATGTTCAAACTGAACTTCTAAGGATAAGATAAGATATGATTCAATAAATGTCAGTACAAACTAAAAGAAAAAAATGAAATGTGGTAATTACAATGTATTCAGACTTATGAACTCAATATTTGCAGCCTCGTGCTGACAGTCAGTTCTCTCAAGTGCGGTTGTCCTTAGCGTAATACAGCTACCAACAGGCTTGACTGAAGTGATGGTGTTGACTATTTGATGCGTAATTAGTATGTTAGATGTAACATTTTGCATTTAAACCATTTTATTCAAAGTTTGTCTTATATGACTACAAAATATTTTTTGTAAAATCATGTAAATGTTTTTTTTGCCAAACTACATTTGAGCACATTTTCTCCCATTTCAGTAAGCATTGGCCTCACAGTGACATTCTTAACCAGTCACCCCCCCAAGCCCAGCTGCTGAGTTAGGAAGGATAGCCTGATTTAGGCATTCTCTAGGATGTACTGTATGATGTATAGTACATTCCATTACTTAAAGATAGAGTCCATAGTACTCTAAGGGAAGTTTTTGATTTCTCTATACTTTATTCCTGATCTGTGCTTTTCTACAAACTTAATGTGTTTTGAAAGTTCTTTGGTTTTCAGTGTTGAAATTCACAATTTGACTGATGGAATTTTGCAGAGATGCATGCATTGATTTTGAAATGTAAATCATCATTATTGCACTCTGACAAAGGCCATTCAACTAATTATGTGGCTCATTAAGTTAATTTTGAAAATCTAAATTAATACAGATTTGCAATGGATTTGAATACTTATGCAATCATGATTTTTGCATTTTTTCATATTGTCACATTTTTTCACATTATACTTCTTTCTTTTCAATTTTTGTGTAATTTGTAGTCAGCTGTATATGTATAAAATAATAAGGCCTACTTCAGACTATCAGCACTTCATGTTTTAAAGGAAAAATGTGAAAACTGTGAAAAGATATGAATACTTCTGTAAGTCACTGTATACCAAACCTTCTTAACTTTGAGTGAGATGTACATTAAGATAGAGATTTCTGTGAAAGATGCTCAAAACAATAGCAAGCATTAGACATAGCAAGCTAAAAACTGAATGTCCAGGGAGACTAGCTAACTGTATAAGAAGTAGGGTCAGCCATAACTTTCAATCATCATCCAGAGATTAAGAAGCAAGAAAACGTGAAAATTCCAGCAATTTGCTGTAGGACGACATCTTGAGTGGTGAAAAGTAATATGTATTTTGAACACTAAAGATACTGGATATTAAGTTAGGGACATTGAATTTTGTTCATTCATAGTTAAAAATGTATATTCATTAAGTATCCATTGGCCAGACATTGTCTTTGAGATGAATAGCTTGTTTCAAAGAAATGCTTCTCACAATTTAGCCTCAATTAGAGAGCAGCCTGTTATGCGGAGGGGCTTTTATTATGTAGCTCCCAGCACTAACTCTGTAAGCTGCTACTGTATGTCTCAGTTAATTTAAAGTAAGGTTGTTCCATTTTTTAGGGGATTTAGTTATAAAAAAAAGTGAAAAGTTTAGGTCAAGGGATTCACACTCATTATTTATAATTTGTCAATACTAGCTTGTGTTTATATGTTTAATTGTAGCTATTGTAAATATATATTCATTTGGTTTTTTTTTTAAGTTGGTTCCTCCTCATTCACACTTCTCATCACATTTTGTTAGGAACAAAAACACAATATATCTGACTGATTTTCATTCTATACAATCAGGAATTTGATATGGTATTTTAATTTGATGGCAGGATTTGTACCTTTTACATTTATGAAACACTAGTTTATACCAGTGTGTAGCAACTACTTTTCTAGCAATGGCTTAGAAAAAATACTGTGATACAGTAAAGAACTACAGCACCATGTAAGACAAATCTCTATGTAATGGCATATCGAACTGTACTGTATGTGTTTGTGCATTGAAAAGTCTAAACACACCATGTACAGAAAGACTGTGGGAAAAAAATAGGGTTATTATTTTTTCTTTGCTGCATATCCTAGACCCAAGCATATATTTGATTCCAAGAACAGATATCTTGGATCATTTTTGGAACTTTAATTTTTGGAAAATTGTAGAACTATGGAAGGTGCATGATTGTTTTTACAGTATGTATTAGTTAAGGATATGTGTCTATTAAAATGGGAAGTTTGGTTTATTTCCTTTCATAGGGGAGGTGGTTATCTCTTTAGAGATACAATAATATTAGCAATGACAGAGATTTCAGAAAATAAGAATGAACATTTGTATTCTATTCCCCTAGCATCTACAGTATGTATGGTATTTCCAAATTTTTATTGTCATTGTTGCTGTAGTTTCTTTTGACCCATGCCTTTTTCCAATCATTATGAAAAATTAAAGATAAAAAATTAACAGCATAAAAGCACACAGCGTGGGATACACAACTTAAATCCGTCCAAACAATAATGGATAATTAAATAATTAAATAATCAATTTAATAATGTTGAGAGGATTTATGTGAACTTTGTACATAGTTTTTCTGTTGATAGGAATGCTAAAAAACTAAGTAACCAATTATATTAAAAAAGTTATCTTTGGTAAATAGGGAAGAGAAAGATGTTCATGATTCTGGAATGCTGCCACTCTCATAAGAACAGGGCATTGCGGTAGATAACAGAAAATTATTAAAGGGCTGTTCTAATTTAATCACTTTTAGAAAATTACACTGATCATCTCTATGTGTTTCGCTCCCAGGTGCATGAAATACAAACTTCTTTTAACTCTGAGATGGACCCCTAACTGCTTTTTAAGTGAAAGTGGGAAGACATTTCCAACAATAAACAAAGAAAAACATTAATATTCTTGCTTCTTAAAGTGAAATCTGCATATGCTGATACAATGTAAAATACAGATACTGCAATAATAAATCGTGTAAGTTTGAAGAGATGCCAGACATTAAACCAGTAGTAATGTTTAATATGTATTTTAAATAACAGCCTTTATGACACATCATCTCAAGGTGCTTTATAATAAATTAATAAACATTATCCTGTAGGTATACACATACAGTAAAATGAACATAATTAAAAGTATATAAGTGAGTTTTAACACAAAAGTGCTATCTGACTTAGAACAAAGCACAACAGTCTTCCAGTGTTTGGAATCTTGTTTTGGGAACAGTATAGGTGGTTAACAGCTCACTGGTACGGTCAGAAGCCAAACCACTCAAGCCCTCAAAGGTAATCAGCAGTATTTTGAATTTTATTCTGCAATCCACAGGGAGCCAAGGTAGGAAAGATAGAACAGGTGATACATGCTCATGAATTTTAATTTTAATTAAGATTGGAGCTGCTCCTGAGCATGCAGCAAATCATTAAAAACATGTTTGAAAACACCAAACACTACATAACATTACTCAAGCCTAGAAAAGACAAAGGTATTCATTAACTTTTCTTCATTACATTAGGAGATATGAATTGATATGAGCAATGTTGCAAAGATGAAAAACAGCTTCTTAACACTGTGATTATAAGCTGCAAAAATGAATTTTTCGGACTTAAGTACCTGGGCTACTTGCAACATTGTAAGGACAGTCAATGAGCATAAACATTTTAAAGTTTTACTGCAAGCACTTTTAACATTGTGTATGCAGGCAGGTAGTTTTTTACTAAAATCAAAAACAAAGAACATTATACAAATGAAAGAGAAAGTAATTCCTATGTCCTAATCAGACCTAATGATACTCATATAAATGTCTAAAAGAACAAACAACAACAGAATCTTGCAGGAAGTCAGAGACGACCAATCTTATGGAAGAGAAACAATTTTCTTTCAATTAGATCAGATGTAAACAACAAATCAGTTCCAGTAATACCAACACCTCTAATCTATTGAACAAGCTGATATGATCAATAAAAGCAATAGCAGAAAAGGCAGCACTGATGTACAGCAGAACAACAGTATTGGAACTCTTATAGAACCTTTTCTGAACATGGTTTGATGTTGGTCAATAAGTCCTGAGGAGGCTGGAGTCTATTTTTAGTTTGAGCACAGCAAGGCAGTACAATAGCATCCATGGAACATATAGTGAGTTTCACTGTAATGAACACTGTGGGAGCCACTAAGGAGAGATTGCAAGAGATGCTCTCAGAAGAATGATATATGAGTCACATGATACAATCTCCACATTGTACATACATGCTATCAGCTGTAGATTAAAAACTCCAAAAAACAACTGACTTGGGCCATAGATTCTTTTAGAGTGCCATTCTTAACTAGATTCATGAGACAATGAATTGTGGAAAAATGGTTTCTTGGTAAGTAGTCCTAACAGAGGTGTGCATAGAAGGGCTCAAAAGATGAAAAGAGCTAGATTTTCTGACCTAAGAGAAGTTTATTGATGTTACCTCTGTAGCGGCGAGGCTTATTAATAAGGCAGAATTAAGTGTTTCTGAGCTTTCCCAAATGAGGCCCCATTTCTCTGTTCATCTCTGTGGTGCAGCAACAGAGAAACTATTCATGCAAGCTGATTTAGGGTTCCTTTGAAAAGGACAGCTCCCAAAGGGGGATGCACTTAGCTAAGCCTGGCTATCATGATCAATGGTCATCCATTTGCGCCTATTTGTCTAGGGAGTGCCAGTTGGACATCTTGACTGCATTTCTAAGTGTCAGGATTAAGTGACTCATATCTCACCTTGATCACCTTGTGGGACTCTGATGCCCATGGAACTTTCAACCAATCAATGAGCTGAAGTTCCTCCAGGTAAAAACAGGATTCAGAAGGGATTCAGTAAGATTCTGGAGAGGATTCTGTAGACTGTTCTAAAGGGAATTCAAAGGAGAATTCCAGGGCAGGACGGCCCAGGAGCAGAAGGCTCCCAAGGGCAGGACATTCTCGCAGCGCGCCTCCTGACCATCCTGAGACTCAGCCCGGACAACCACGGAACGGCCAGTGTGTCCGAGTGCCAGAACTTTCCTTTGTTCTAAGAGTCTGGAGTGGAGGTTGCCAGAGAGTAACCAGCAGCAGGTCTCGTGAACAGGTCGGAACTGTGGACAGCTGAATCACAATTCAGAACTAACTCTTCATCAGGAACGAACCGGTCCTCTTCCTGACTTGCTGGGACCCACAGTCATCTTTTCTCCTGTGCACAAACTTTTCTAGTTAAAGCCAACAGTGAGCATCAGCAGCGCACCGTCGCAAGCCGCACAGCACAGCCTGGCACGGAGCCAGAGAGCGCGGATTGGACAGCAACAGCCTGCAACTGTTTCTTTGTACCCGCAGGAGATCTGAATCCCCAGAGATTGGATGAGTATTCAACTTCAATGCATTACAGCTCGAGAATTCAATTGTTATCCCAACCAGTTGATATCAATTTAATTCCTAAGAGTTATGTACTTGTTTTGAGTATCTAATGTAGAAGTTATAACCAAGTGCATTTACGAAACGGTCTTAATGAATGATATACTGAACGTATGTCCTCTTGATATGTGTAACACTTTGTAACTGACTGAATATATACCTTTTGTATTCTGAAAACCCTCTCGATAAGATCTGTTAGTTTTACATGCATATTCTATGTATTAATAAATGTATCCTCGTGTATAAGTACCTGTGTGTGTGCGTTGTTTGAGTTATGTCGCATGGTTGGACTCTAAAGCCATCAAGAGAATCAACTTTGTGATTTACTGCTACAATTAATAATTGTCTCAGTAAATGCCCAAACCCTGAGCTGTTTTTTTTACATATTTGGCGTCCCTGAGCCGGTTTTCTTACACCTCTTTGCAATGAATTTCAGAAAACTAAGATTGAAAGTAAAGGGTAATCTGAGCATCAGGACCTTTCAAGTAATAGAATAAATGTAAGAATGCAATACAAAGGTATAAATATATAAAATAGTGGGTCCTCATAATATTCCTTCAGGAAATACTATAAAAATCAGCAAATGTACTGCAAATTATGTGTTGTTGTTTTATAGGTCATATAGTTACCTTTATATTGTAGTGACGGCAGAAGGCACTGATCAGTTATGTTGCATTATGTTAAAGTTGGGTTATCTTGGGAAGGATGACAATTTGTGTTACAATTTCCCTAAACTTTGATGTCTGGAACTATTAATTAATCTGTAAATAATTTTATTTTCAGGAATCACTCTGACCTTTTAAAGGTTAGAATCACTTTTACCTTCCTTTTCCTATCAGCTGTGTCCACCCTGTTTGTGTACATTGCCTGAGTGCTTATTCACCATATCATCATTTCTATATTAACACCTAAATCTCAACATTCACTTTAATTGCTCAAGTTTAAATGAAAGAGCTGCAGCTTTTCATAAGTTATTTTTGCTTCAGTGTGTTCTTACTAGACCATGTGACAGCCTAAGCTATTACAATTTGTTAAATGCAATATACTGTACATTAAAAAAATGTGTTTTTATAACATACACATTTGAATGTTATCAAAGGTGGCAAACCATACCATCAATCCACCAATCACAGCCATTCACATACAGAAGGTTCCAAATGTGGTCAGTCCAAATGAATAACCCATGTTTTTCATATTGCTTTCATTAAAATCGCTTTCTGTATCTTCACCATTGTAGTATTTCTACTTTTAACAATGCACATAACAAACAAAAGAACTTTGAATTTTGCTATTGAAGTTAAGTTCCTAAATATATTCATATAACTTTTTCACCAGCATTGTGAAAACATTTTCCTTAGTTAATGCATTGAAAAGCTCGGCACAAAAGAGAACACAGAAGAAGAAAAATCATTGTAATGCAAGCAGTTCTGTTGAAATGACCTCCTACTTCTGTCATCTTAATACAATAAAAACATCCTAATACATTAAAGGCTTATTTGCTCATAAGGAGACTAAACAAGCAATTAAATAACTACCAGAATTCCTACATGGTAGTTTGTTTTGTAGGTTTTAAAGAAAACATTACAATAATAGTTAAAAAAAGTTAATGTCAGCAGACGTTTTTTGTGAACATATATAAAAAATGACCAAAATTGTCAATTTGATTGTCAATAGAATTGGAACATATGAACTAAGTGTGGTATAAGTGTTGTAATTAAGTATTCCACAGTTTTCAAGAATATTCATTTTATCATCTTAACCTATATAATAACTGAGGAGTAAAAAACGTAACTCCCCAAAATCATATCATTTTGACATTCATTGTGTTACCTGAGGGCAAACAAGCTGTTAATAAATGTTGTTATTAAGGGCAAAATATTAAATCTGGAGTCGGTTTTATAAAAGTGCATTGAACAATAAAGTTGTTTGCTTGAGGCCCTATTATAAAAGTATCATGTGTGCCTACATGTCTAAGAAACAAATATTTTCTTTATAAAAGTATAAAATCTAATATAAAAGGTAGAAAGCACTTTTTTGGAATGAAGCTCATATTTAATTGAATATAATGATTATATCCTGTTTATTAAGGTTTCAGTTTAAAAGTACTCTTTCTGACAAAAAAGAAATAATAGAAAAGAATAATTCATTTACAGTATCTGTGTTTTCACTTTTTTAGAACATTTGGGTGCAAATAAGTAACAACAGAAAATGAATTTCCAGGTGTCATTACTGAAGAACTTATCTCTTACATTAAGGGCTATTTATTTTTTTCTGGAAATATAAACAATATAGCAATTATTTTTGTTATACCCACCCTATTTGATACCACCAGCTGTGTGCTTTTTTCCTTTTTTGACTTATGGCCATAAGCATTGCTATCTCACATAGTATATTGAACAAGAGTTCTCCAACTTACTCACTTTCAAGCCACTCAACATTTAACATATTACAGGTTTCACAGCCCTGGACTGGAAATTATGCACTTTTTGAGGGATAGGTATGACTCTTACTAACTGCACTGTACACCTGCAAGGGCCCTGTAGGCTGAAGGGAATTGCTGAGAGATGACTGGATGATTCTTCCCATCCTACCCTCAAGTAATGATAGTCACTAGTAACAAACTATGGTGCTTACAAATGATGAATAGTTCTGACAGATAGGTGAGTCAGAGTAATCCACAGGCAAATTCTTATTTTCCTCATCTAGCCGAAGTCTGCAATGATACTTTGGTTGGTAATTGCAAGTAAAAGTGTTATCATCATGCTGAATTTATGTTGTTTGACATTTATTCATGTTCGTTTTTGACTAAATTGATAAATTTGATCCATTTATATTTAATACACAAGTTTTTTATACTGTCTTTTTGTGAACTACTCTTACTCTACATGCTCACTAAGCAGGCTCAAGTATCTAATACAAATTGCAATATACAGTTGCAAGAAAAAGTTTGCCAACCTTTGGAATTACCTGGATTTCTGCATTCATTACTCATAAAAATGTCATCTGATCTTCAACTATCTCACAATAAAAACACAATCTGCTTAAACTAATAACAATAATAATTCTACTTCTTCTTGTCAGCACTGAACACATCATTGAAACATTCACAGTCCAGGCTGGAAAAAGTATGTGAACCCTTGTAATTAGTAACTGGTAGAACCTCCTTTAGCAGCAATAACCTCCAAATGTTTCCTGTAGCTGCTGATAAGACTTGCACAATGGTTAGGAGTTATTTTAGACCAGTCCTCCTTATGAAACTGTTTCAGTTCATTGATATTTCTGGGATTCCTTGCATGAACAGCTCTCTTCAGGTAATGCCACAGCATCTCAATTGGGCTGAGGTTTGGACTAAAACTTGGCCTTTCCAGATCACAGATTTTCTTCTGTTTAAGCCATTCTGTTGTTGATTTACTCCTGTGTTTCGGGTCATTGTCTTGTTGCATCACCCAACTTCTATTAAGCTTTAGGCGATGGACTGCTACCCTGACATTCTCCTGTAAAATGTCTTGATACAATTCTGAATTCATTGTTCCCTCTATTATGTTTTTCTTATAATGGACACATGAACAGAGACTTTGGCAAGTTCAAGAGATTTCTGCAGGTAATTTGCTGATACCCTAGAGTTCTTTTTCACCTCCTTCAGCATTGCCTCTGCGCTCTTGCCATGATCTTTGCAGGACGCCCACTCCTAGGGAGAGTAGCAACAGCACTGAATTTCCTCCATTTGTAGACAATTTGTCTTACTGTGGATTAATAAACACCCAGGCCTTTAGAAATGCTTTTGTAGTCCTTTCCAGCTTAATGCATCTACACTTTTTTTTCTAAGGTCCTCTGATTTTTTTTGATTGTGGCATGGCTCACATGAACATCTCTTTCTTGAGAAGAGCAGACTCTATTAGTAACCAACCATTGTGTGCCTTTTTATAGGGAAGGACACCTCCAACCCACACCTCCAATCTCATCTCATTGATTGGAACACCTGACTTATGTTTTGGAGAAGTCATTAGCCTAGAGGTTCACATACTTTTTCCAACCTAGACTGTGACTGTTTAAACGATGTGTTTAGTACTGACAAAAAGAAGTACAATTGTTTGTGTGTTATGAGTTTAAGCAGATTGTGTTTGTCTATTTTCGTGACTTAGATGAAGATCATACCACATTTTTACGAGTAATTAATGCAGAAATCCAGGTAATTCCAAAAGGTTCACAAACTTGTTTTTGCAACTGTAAATCCCCCAAAATAACACAGAGTAGGTTGTTGCAGCTAGATTTTAAGAACTACAATATGAGAAGAAGAAACAACTGCAGCTAAACATTGACGCATCTAAACATAAGTTTGCAGTTCCATCTTTAACTATACCAATCGGCTGGCCATCATTTCTTTTTTTAAATGCCAACTTCTTATTACTTACAGCAATTTAAAATTTTGCATTTATTTATGGGAGTGTACTCTCTTTTTTCAATTTATACTACCTTATGCATATTTTACTTATACTCCAAGACTAAGGTAGAGTAAATATCCAGACACATGCCTTCAAATCTGTTTAAGTCTCTGAATTGTTAATGTTCTGTTGAACTACTACAGTATGTGTAATTATGAAAAATGCCCAGCTGGTTGTTTTTCATTATCTAGTGCTAGTTTATTGTGAATTGTTTATCGTTTGTGCAGTGGCCCTCAATTTATTTTGTAATTGTCCAGATTAATGTTGCCTGTCTTCATCTGTCTGATTTTACCCAAATTGCAGTGGTCTAGAATCAGACAGCACAGGACTATAGAAGAAATAAAATAATTAATGTTCAAAACATGATAATGTGTTAAAGAACACATAAAGAGACAAAACAAATATAAATATATATATATATTTCTCTTAGAAACAGGTAGCCTCCAGTGTTCTGCCTAAGTCATTTGGGACAGTAGAGTTTTTTCTGCTTTAATTTGCATTAAAATGACTGCTCAACCCATTTCAGTGTGATAATCTGGCATTGTGGACTATTTCCCAGTAAAAAGTAATTTAGTTATGTCTGCATAATCACTGTTGTCTTTGAAACCAGAAGAGGTACCAATGTAAATATAGCCATGTGATGTTCCAGTAAAGATGTTCACTGTAGTGGAAAATGTGTTTAGCATGTGGTGTGCCAGCCTTTGTCATTTTAAAAACAGGAGCTGTGCATAACTGTGCAGTTTAATGACACTTACTGTTGTGTTGTTTTTCATTGTTACATTTTTTGTTCATTCTAATCATCATTTTACATTACTTTTAATATTGCACCAATTTCACTGTGTAATATCTTGAGATTTTAAACCTGAATTTAATGTAAGCATTAGAGAATGGATTAATTCCTTAATTGTGCCATATTGTAAATATGAGACTAAATTTACTTTCTATTTAAACACTGGTAGTTTATACAGAGAAAATGTGTACTAATTTTACAGACACTGTGCAGGCACATTCTTTGTATTATGTTACATTCAACTAAGAATTGTACTTTCATGGTGCAAGTATTATACAAGAAATAAAATAAGTAAATAATAGATTTATTTGCCTTCTAATCCTTCCCTGCAATGTGCATGCAAAGTTGGATTCTATTCCATTTAATCTGTTTCAAGAACAAATCCTATCTACATTTAATTTACAGCTATCAAAAACCCACATTCTTTTTAGATAACCATCTGAAAGTATAGGAAAGTGATAATTTAAAGAGCCAGCTGTCAGCTGGTACTGTGGGTTAATTGTTGCCGACACAAAATAGGCCATTACTCGTGATGATAAAATGTTATTTTTTACCTCAGATGCCTGGAGTTAGATTACAAAACAAAGTTAAAATTTTGTTCAGTAATATTCAAAATAAGATT
Organism: Lepisosteus oculatus; assembly: GCF_040954835.1. Classification (NCBI taxonomy): domain Eukaryota; kingdom Metazoa; phylum Chordata; class Actinopteri; order Semionotiformes; family Lepisosteidae; genus Lepisosteus; species Lepisosteus oculatus. Next base: position 37,363,541 of record NC_090696.1, on the reverse strand, counting down.
GTAAATAGTATACAATAACCAATTTTTTAATGAGTCATGAATTCTGAAATCTAAATTCATGAAATCTAAACACAATATTTTCAGAGAGAAAAAATATGTAGTTTACTTGAGAGATAATAATTGTTAGCAACAGCAAAAAAAACTGTGGGCTCAAGGAAATGTCAAAGATTAATTTTGATTATTCATGACGTAGAACAAGAGTTATTTCAGAAACAATCAAACAAAAAAGAAAGCAGCAGGTCAACTAATATTTTAAAAACATAAAGCAATATCTGAAGCAGACAAAAAATAGTTCACAGCTTGTAGTATCATTTTTCAGACTACAGGGTGACTCACAAATAAAACGTTATGCACAAGTTTTGTGAACTTCCAAGTGATATAACTAACCTTACATTCAAGTAACTTGATTAAAAATTAAAAGGATTTCTTACAGCTTTTTAGCCAAATGCTTTCTAGAAAAGGCAACAGCTATATCACCCTGCAGATCTCAACTGGCTACCCACTGAAGCTAAGCAGGGTTGAGCCTGATCAGTACCTGGATAAGAAGCTATGGTTGCTGCTGGAAGTGGTGTTAGTGGGAGTCAGTGGGAGGTGCTCACCCTGCAGTCTGTATGGGTCCTAATGCCCCTCTATAGTGGGGGAATATTATACTGTAGTGGGTGCCATCTTTCGGATGAAACTTTAAACCAAGGCCCTGACTCTCAGGGTCATTAAAGATCCCCAGGAATTTCTCGATGAGAGTAGGGAGTTATCCCGGTGTCCGGGCCAAATTTCCCCCCTCAGCCTTTACCGTGGCCTCCAAATTGTCCCCATGCATGATTGGCTTGCACTTGCCCTGCGATGGACTGGTGTAGGTATAATTCAATGATTTTACTTGACTTAGACAGCATATCTTTTGAACTAGAGCACCAGCGATAACCCACAAAGCCAAGGCAAAAACCTGCAAACTGTACAAAGAATGCATTCCAGGCCAGAAATGAACCCAAAGAACCCAAAACCCCTGAAGTCAGAAATTTAACTGCCACACCACACTAGAAAATAAACCCAAGTTTAAAAAAATGCATACTGTATCTGTTGTCATAAAAATATGTTCATTAAAAATTACCATACAGTCCTCCGTGCAAGAAAAGGGTATAAGATATCATTTAATGGAATTCGGTGTTTTGTATGCTGACATGCTGCACACAAGAAAGGCAAAGACACATATTTAAAAGTGATTGTTGAGTCTTCAAATTGATAAAAATATTATTATAGTACATAACTAATTAGAAGCAATTGTTGACTACAAAATCTCTATATTGCTGCTTTAGGGAGAAAACTTAATAAATCAACAGGACTGCAGGAAAGTAAATACTTTTATAGTCTGACATAACATTGCTGACATGTACTAACAAAAGAGATGAATTAAAAAGGTTATGGAATGTGGGAGCCCATTAACCTTTCCTATGATTTTAACTCTTTGCATAGGGGGTATGTACACTTGATTTTCTTTATTGTGAGTAAAACATATTACGCATCCCAAGATGTCTCTTGTTACAGTGCTATAAGTATTGTGGAAAACTATCTGTCCCGTTTCTCTTTTCATTGTATCGTCATGTTATTCTCAGGTTTCTTTCAAGGTAACTTACCTTTAACATTGTAAAAAGAAAATATTAATTGTACTGTGGGCTACTTGAAGGTTTCCAATTTCCCATTTGATCTTCCCTTTTGATCTGTGTCTACCATTTCCTTATGGGTATAAGCTAATTGACAAGGTCTTTGTAATATACCCGACCTTTTCATATGTGCCAGGAAGAGCTTCTTTCTTCACTTTCATCCCCATCTTTTTTTCTATACTTTTGCAGTATACTCACTCTTCTAGGGGTCAGTGGTTTGACATCCAGCCTTTGGGACCTTCCTTGTAGCGCTAGAGGTCTCACCTATTAGAGCATTATACCCAGCTCTCTGTGAGCAATAAATGCTTATTGGAATGGATATATAAAATCCTTGATTGATGCTTCAGTGATTGGTTACCAAAGGAATCTTTACACCTTTAACTCCACTTAATGTCTATGGTCAAATATTTACCAAATAACCATTTCTTAATTAAATCATGATTGAGTTTCTGAGGATAAGAAATGTCAGAATGCCTTAAGTGAAACATACAGAACATATTAGCTTTGTTGCAGAAGTAGTACATTTAGCAAAAGTTTTTTTTTTCATGTTTCAAAGTTCTGACTTTAATACCTAAGCCCAGGCTTAAGTCATAATTTTAACCCTTCCATCACAAAAAAAACTGCTTACAGGCACATTTCACTTCAGCAGAAAATATATGACAATTTAAAAAACCTGCCATCTTGATTTACAATATGAAAGTCAAAGTTTTGATGCAGTTAAAAAATGAGACCCAGGTCTGGTTCACAAAGTTAGTACTAATGAGAAGTACAAAGCTTTTATACAAAAATTAAAATGTGCAGCATTTGTTCTGTGGTTTTGGTAAATATAAAAGCAACCTTTCCTTGTAAATAATTCATAAGTGATGAGACAACAAATAAGATGCCAATTGAAAAGATACAGAAATGCATCCAACTCCATGAGAGATAAGCACTTTTTCTTTAGAGTGTGGTACTTGACTTCAGAACAATAGAAGTCTAAGAAGTTTTCTTATACAAACATCTCTAGAATGATCTATTAAAAAAATAGTTAAAAGCCAAGTTAAAAGAAAAGACGGCATTGAAAAGCGTAGCAAAAAACAAGGAACTCTATTAAAACACAGCAGCTCTTTGCACAAGTATTTTAACAACACTTCAAATAAGTTCAAAAAGAAAAGATGTTCTTCAACACAAATTGGCCAAATAAGCATTATAAAATTAATTATAATCACAATCGCCAAGAACTAAGAGTTCTCCAGATGTTCAGATATTTCAAACATGCAAACTGCCTTATAAATGATATGACTAAATTACAGCAAACTGAAAAATTGGATCTTTACATGGTCATCAATTTGGTTAAAAGAGCCAACCTTCTTACTCCTGTCTCTTGAGAACTAATTGTTCTATTCTGCAAAGATGACTTAGGGCCACAAAGGGCAGACAGTTGTACACAACCATGACGTCCATTTATGTTTATATGTATCCTTCAATGCTGTCTATACTGTATGTATCCTTCAATATTAACAAATATTTATTCCTTTATTGGAGGAAGAATACCTACTGTATGTAATGTGGTTGAATTACAGTAGGTACACACATGGAGGAAAAATGCCAATGCCAAATTTTGTTTGATGTTTTCTGTTTATATTCAAACAGTGCATTCTTTTCAGAAGCAAATGTGCAATGTTCAAAGATGCTGTGTTCTTTACACTGAATAAAACACTACTGCTGTTGTTAAATTGAATACTTGAAACAAGCTATTATTTGCTTGCTGTTCTGTCTGTTCAGCCACCTGGGATTCTTTTGAAAACAAGAGGATCATTCCCTAGAGGTTTTCCTATTAAAATAATTGAAATTAAAATTGGCACACTAACCAATGTTACTTAGAGGTTGTAATTAATGTCAAAATAAATTTCAGTCAACTTGTATGGTTCTGCAATAGACGGCAGAGACTCACACATTCAGGTACACCCAATTAGCAAATGGACTTTGAAAAAAAAGTGTATAATTTAATTCTTAGCCTTTATGTACAAATAGTATTCTCAATAGGTATGTTATTTAAAATTTCATATTGTATTAGAATATTCTGATCCTTCAAAAAGATTGCAAAGACAACATGTAATAGAAAGCATTACTGATTAATACAAATTGTGTCATTAATCATTTTGTAGTTTTGTTATGTTTTCTGTGTATGGTTCACGTAAAGAAAAAACGTTAGCTAAAACCACAGTTACCTACTTAGAAACTTTTACAAGCTGCCCTGTCACTATCACATTCTTACAGAAGAGCATATCTTCTTAAGGTTAGAGGTTGGAAGTTATGAATAGTTGTGGTTCCAAATCAGAGTGTTATCAAACCAGAATGCTTGAACAGTTCTATTCATTGCCAGATTGCAACATACTAGCCTTAGATAGGTTGCAGTAGTGATAGTAATAATAACAATGTTTAAAAAATATTTCAATATGACTTTTAGAAATAATTAATACATTGTATCTTACCTACAAAATATCATTGTATAAGTCATTACACAAGCAATTCCATAGAGTCTCAAGATGTATGATATGAACATAAAAAGCATACTGAAAATAAAGAGAAATCTATTAAAGAAATATTGTACCCATGGCTTCAAAACTTGATGAAGTACTTGCAAAAGAAGTTTATTTTGTACATTGCTTTTCTGAAGATGCTGCATCTCCAGGATTTTCAAGTTTACTTGTTGAGCACGATTTCTTGTATTATATGGCTTCTTCCATTGTTTTCTGGTTGCAGTTGACTTACAGACACCATAGAATGTCCTGATTATATTAACTTTGTTCCATTCAGCCAAAAAACACCAGCACACATCTGCTGTTTCAGTAGTTTGATAAAATCCTAATTATGATAGATATAATTAGGTTGGATTGGGTTAATTTGGCTTAAGTCACCTGACTGAAAGAACAACAGCTGAAAGGGCAGCACAGTGGTGCAATGGTTAGCATTGCTGCCTCAGCATGCAGGGGTCTTGGGTTCAATCCTGGATCTGAAATGCTATCTGTATGGAGTTTGTATGCTCAGCCTGTATTGATGGGGGTTTCTTCTGGGTGCTCCCACTTTTCAAAGCCATACTTGTAGGTTAATTGGTTTCTGGGCAAAATGGCCCTTAGCCCTAAATGTGAGTATATTTGTTTCTGTGTGTCTGTCTAGCTTCTGTCCATGGTGTCTTCTACCTTGCTACTTACCCACGGCTTGCAGATAGGCTCCAGCTTCCTCACGATCCAGAATTGAAAGAAGCGGTTACAAAATGGTTGGATGGATAATACATCAAATTAGGAAAAACAAATATAAACAGACTGATGAAAGTCTTGGTAATAATAACAAGCAAACCACTGAGAATATTGTTATTGCGCAAAATTGATTAGAGCAACAATGTCAAACGTGTTACTAGAATATAACTTCTGAATGAAGGAGGAGTTTATAAAATTGTGTCCTTAGCTTCAATGGTTGGCTTGGAAAATTGAAATGCATCTATATAGGAGTCTGTGTTTCTTGAGCTAAGGTTTTTTAGGTTTTAATATTGTTTTTTGAGATGTGGAATGACAATAGGGCACAAATCACAAAATGCTGTTGAGGAATCCAAAAGAGGAATTTAACATATTGCATAAGACCAAGGGGCTGCAAAGTACTTAGTCTGTATGCAGGTATCTGAGGCCCTCCATAGGTTGTCCAGTAGTGGCTTCAATAAAGGATCTGGTGTAGCAAGTGAAAGAGAAACCCAGACCAACCGCAGTCTGATGCTTTGTGTCCAATACAACAGGGAAGGTGGGTTAAGCATCAAAAGAATAGATCTTGGGGCCCAGGGTACAGTGGTTAAAACAATGAAGAAAGATGGAATAATGTACTGTATATAAGAGGAGAAAGAGTGATCCTGGCAGACATCACGTAAGGGGTGTGTCACGATCGCTCCTCCTCCTCTTAAGGGCGCTCCAGCTCTTCCTCGTTTGCCTTATTCCCCACACCTGTCCCTTGGTCCAGCCTCCTTCCTGTCCCCCTTTAAAAGTTAGACGCAGTCCCCAATCGAGGCTCTGTTTATATAGGTGTTTATATAGAATAAGTGATTTATGTGCAATCTAATTTCTTGTTCGTTTAAAACAGTGAAATGTCAACTGCAAAAGATCGCACCAGAAACAGCACTCTCTGCCTGTCATAGACGTTCAGGAAAGGGTGAATGAAGTCATGTCAAGTACAATAATTTGGTGATCAACATTGAATGTTGGATAATTCGGTGATCAATAACAGTTGATCATCTCTAAAGATCTAACCTGGACTGTGAACACTGACTCTATCATTAAGAAGGCTCAGCAGCGCCTTTATTTCTTGAGGTGCCTCAAGTGATGGGGGATGCCAATACATGTGTTGGTGAACTTCTACCGCTGCACTATCGAGAGCGTCCTCACCAACGGGATCACCGTGTGGTATGGCAACACCTCTTCGCGAGAAAAAAAGGCACTGCAGAGAATAGTCAATATGGCCCAGAAGATCATCGGCTGCGGTCTTACCGAGATTAAACAGCTCTATGAGGACCGCTGCCGTGGTAGAATTCTGGCCATCACAGAGGACAGTCACCACCCCGGGCATGAGCTCTTCACCCCACTGCCCTCAGGCAAGAGATATAAGAGCATACGGTCACTTACCACTAGATTCTTCAATAGCTTCTATCCACAAGCAGTGAGACTGGCGAACACATTTAGCCATCCCCCTCGGACCTCACCTACACCATCACCATCTACCTCATTGTAATTTATTTATTGTACGTCTCCAGTCATTGTTTACACGTCTGTATTGTTTACATTCAAACTGTCTGCATGTTTACTTGCACATTGTCTATTGTTTGTTTGTACATTGTCTTGATGCACTGTTTGCACTTTGTTTTGTTTTTTACACTTGTTTTACAAACGAGAGACTTTCTGTAAGTAAGAATTCCATTGTACCAGTACCGGTTACATATGGCAATAAAGTTCAAGTTCAAGTTCAAGTTCAAGGACAAGAAACATAAGATAGTGAAAACTTAAGCTTTTTAAGGCTAAAACTCAAATTCATTCTACAAATTAAGGCAAATGAAAATTCAGGACGTTAAAGTGCTAGAGGTGTAAAAAATACAAAAATGCACCTGAGCAAAAAGTTTTAGAAATGGAGCAGGTGTTGCTTTGAAATAAGCAAACAGAAAAAAAGCCATGACTATAGTGCAGAAGAGGGATGCAGGAACACTTGCTTAGATATACAAAAAATGCACAAAAAGGTGTATGTTACAAAAGAACATGCAAACATGTTAATCATGTGCATGAACATGTACATCAATTTCCCTTCGCGATCAATAAAGTCTTATCTATAAACATGAAACAGAGTGAGGAATCAGAAAATTAGCATGCATAAAAAACAGCAATTCTGTCAGTGAGCCCTAAATGAATTAATAGCAACCATGGTTTCATGGAGCGCTTCTCAGATAGTTGGGCATTCAGGTAGATTGGCAGGTGAAAGGATTTGTAAACATATTTTGTCAGTTTTTTCCGCAACACATAAAAGACATTTTTCCAAGAAAGTTTAGCCTTTGTCACTAATGAAACCACTAAATAAAGACATAAATATAGAAATCTTAAGATTTTTTTTATTCAATGTTGGTAGCAGGAAGAACTGTCAGGTTGAGCTAAGTGTGTATTTTGTTGCAGAGTTGCTTCAAGATGTTAACAGTGAAAAAAGGTATTTAGAAATGAGTTATTTCAAGAAGAACATTTTCAGAATAACTGTAAATCTAGCAGGATAGAGAAAGCACAGAAAACAGGCAGTTAGATTGATCAGATTAATATGAAAAGTAATTTAGCAAAGGGAATGAGAAGAGTGACAAACTAGTATACTTTAGATCTTTTTTTCTGAACCAGGGAAAACTGATCTTGTTTCTCTATAACAATAATAAAAAAACTTTATTTTATATATCACCTTTAAAAGTGGCATCTCAAAGCAATAAAGTAGATGTAAAAACAGATAAAAGGACAACAGATTACAAAGTAAATACATATAAGAAAGACAAGCAGTTAGAGGTGCTACCAAAATTAGAAAATGAAGCAGATACAGACATTAAGTCTTCTGAAAAGAAAGGTTCTGAGGTTAGATTTAAATGCACTCAGGGTACATGACTGATATCACTGGGGATACAAATTGAGAGCTCTGGGGTGCAGCTAGGGAAGGTCCTGTCACCCACAGAATGTAGATATTCTTGAGGACAGCTAGAAGACCAGAGTCAGATGGACAAAGGTGGGGAGTAGACAGATAATAAGCCATATACTGTAGGTACTGAATGAGGATGAGGATTTTGAAGTTGACTCGAAACCTGATAGGTAACCAGTGCAAGGACTTGAAAACAGGTGTAATGCATCCCTGATAGGATTCTCACTGTCATATTCTGAACATATTGAAGATTGCTCAGTGTGGATTTGATTTCCCCAGTGAACAGGATGTGCATTTATTAATTCTAGAAAAAAAGCCTTTCTTGATTTCTCTAGTTCTTAGTTTCTCTAGTTCCCTTTAAAATAAACTATTATTCCACAATGCAGAGTATTACATGTACACATGATATTTGTGATTTAAAGAAATTAACACAAGCAGCTTTTGGGGATTTAAGTGTTTGCTGAGTTATTGCAGGATAAAAGACTAGTGATGTTGGTAAGAAGAAGATAATTTTGGGAAAGCTGAGGAATACACCAATAACAAGAACACTTCCTAATGGGGTTAGGCATACTTTTGATGAAGATGATGAAGTTAACAGACTGTATGTTTACATTCTGTAGATACTGAAATGAGGAATGTATTTTAGATTTTGTGTAGTTGCTAGCATTGAACTGTGTGTTGGATGCACATGAATTGAAGGAATGGGCAAACATAGCTGATGCTGATCCACAGAGCCATGTTTATGATTAGAGGCAATTTGTTTAAATAACTAGGTATGGATACTGATGTGCAAGAGAGGTGGAAAGGCTGTTTCCTTAAGCCAGCACTATAAAATATTTTATTCTCAGTGAGATGCTGCCATTTCATAGTGGGTTTCTAACACTGTGTATAGTTCCATCCACACAGTGCCTTTACTTCCATCCATTTCTAATCTCTTTATCCAGTACAGAGGATTTGGAGCCTCTCCCAGTAAGCAACGGACACAAGGCAGAATACACCCTGGACATAGCTCCAGTCCATCACAGGACAGACAGACACAAACACACACACACCAGGGCCAGTTTTCCCATAAACCAATTAACTTACCAGTATGTTTTGGAGCACGAGAGGGAGTCATATCACACATATGGAGAAAAACCATGTAACCCAGAGAGAACATGCAAACCCCACACACACAGGATGGCAGGAATTGAACCTAGGACCCCAGTGCTGCAAGATAGCAATGCTAACCACTTTGCCACCATTACAAATGGATGGATATCTTAGTTATCTTTCTAGTTCACAGGTTTGCATGCATAATTTAATTTTGAAAGCCACTGAGACATCAGGTACTACTGTTGTATTTATGAAAAATAAAACAAAAAGCATAGTAACAACTGTGCCATCCTACTCCTTAGTTAATACATTTTATTATTCATAAACAGTTAAAAGTGTTAGCAAAATATTTAAAATTATATTTAAAATTATATTTAACCCTATTTTTTCTTTAGTTTTGTATTTAACTTATTTTATGATAGTCAGATTTAATGTATATTTGAACAATGAAAATATATTTTTACAAGATGCGGGGGAAAGTGCAACAACTTATTACAGTGCTAAATTTAATATTATTGCTAATAGTTTATGCTAACACCTAACTTTCTTAATTAGATGTATTTAAAACAGTGAACTAAGTTTAACATACCATTCAGAAATACAATCGAGAATAGTTTTGTGGTGTTTGTATGGATGAAATGTTTCTAAAATGTATAACGTAACAAAATTAAAGACAATTAAAATCTGTAATCTTTCCACTTGTAATGTCATTAGACAGAACAACAAGTTTCTGCTTTGTCTAAGGATGGTATCAAAAAGTATTCTAAGTGGTGAGAAAGCTGTGCTTAATGATAATTAAGTGACTTAAAAGTAAAAAGAGATGCTTCATATTGCTTGATTAATTTTAAAAACTAAGTTATAAATGCAGACTCGATTGCTGCCATAAGCGCTCCAGGCGGCAGAACATTCGTTCTGTACTGCTGAGCTCCGCGCCTCCTCCCTCTCTCCGTGCCGCGCCCCTCTCTGACCGAGCGCAGAGGGCGGTACGCTATTTTCAGAGCCTCTGATTGGGAAAAAAAGAGCTGCTGATCAGTTTCACACAAAAGGAAGAGAAAGAATGTGATTTTTTCTCTTTGAAATGTGTGTTGTCTTTATGAAATTCGTGTATTTTAAATGTTTAATTAAGAAGTAAAAACCTTACAGCGTACACAAAGATTCTGAGCTAATCACGAGGAAGAAAAATCACCCATTTTTCGCGCATAAAAAGTGGTTTTTAACTCTCGAAACCTGTTTCGTGAGAAAGTCGTGCAATGTCTAAGTTAAGCAGGAACACATCATTATATCTCATTTTTTATTTTTTTTTAAAAAAATTTAAAAATCGTTTGCCCAGCCTATTTTTAATCTCTTGTTTTGGATGGATCACCCGGCCATGGACTTTTGCTTTCGTTTGGATTCTCCTTTGGACTTTTTCTAGGATTGTTTGCCTTGGCAACACCTCCACGGATCACCAGCACTGCATGGACACATCCCCCTGTTTTAAAAACAAGCGCCGCTGCACATGTTAATCCACCAGCACACGCTCTACCGTGCAGCATGCAGCGCTATTAAACCATCCAGACACGCTTCCCTCTGCTTGGTATTGAATCTTCTCGTAGAGAGCTCTCTCTCGCCTTTATTTGTAAGTCGCTTACTATACTTCTCCTGGTTTCTGAACTACCCTATTGTCCCTTGACTTTGAACCTTGCCTACTGATTTGGATTGTACGCCTCTCTTCGTATTTCCTGGATTTTGAACTACCTTTTGCCTTTCGACCACGATCTCGCCTGACGTTCCGGATTGTATGACTGTCTCGATAGCTACCTGCTCCTGCGTCTGCATAGGATCTGCATACCTCTTCATTGGGGACTCCTTACAGATTGGAGTTGGAGATTTGTAGAGTACTTAGTTCTTCTTTAGTGAGTCAACCATTGAAATACTAGCTGTTAGTATTTCTTTTAATCTCTCAGGTGTTCTGCATGAAGAATACCAACTGATGCCTTCAACCAGATGTTTCAACCAGAGTCCCTTAATGCCCCTTAATGCACATGTAACAAAATGAGAAATTCCTTAACCATATTGGTTACTGAGAAAGAACAGTAAGTTGTTATGAGCAAAAATCAAGGGTTATTGTGCAATTACAGGGGCTTAAGGTGATTGTGGGGATATAAACTTACAGATTCCGGTAAGATGTTTGGAATTCAGTTGAAGTGGCGACTATGTACAGTATGGGTTTACGTATTTTATGTAAATTTATATTTATTTTTAATGTAATGTTTATATACACTGGTTATATGTTATACAGTATGTACAGATATAACCATTAAAACTCTAGTCCACAGAAAGCTGCCTGCACTGTTTTGCAGAATTATTTGGCTTGCTAAATTTAGCTTTTCACTTGTCAAAGTAGTTTGATAGATGGTACTTGTGATATGTTCGATGTTAGTAAAACATTAAATCTGTTGTAGTAATTCTTTAAATTCACTAAAATGGAATATTAATATATGTAAGTAAAGGATGTACTAGATCATAATAACATTTCTGAACATCTTTAATAATACTAATGTAATATAATATTAACAAAATATATTTATATAGCTGGCAGTGGTAGCTGAAAATGAAAGAAAAAAAACCTAATGTACATAAAAATGTTCATAAAAATGTTCTGCATTGAATTATTTAACTCAGTCACTTGCTGTTGTAATTTGAAAAAGTTTTGACAGGCTCTTTTTAACTACATTTTCAATGGACACTTGCTATCATTATTGGAATGGAAAAGGCAACACCTGGTGTTTCATTGTATCTCTTGTCCTACTGGGATTTACCAAACCGCTGTGACAGTGTCATGGAAAGTCGGATCCTACCCTAGACGGGGTGCCAGTCCATCACAGGGCAAGTGAAAGCCAATCATACATGGGGACAATTTGGAAGCCATGGTAAAGGCCGAGGGGGAAATTAGGCCTGGACACCAGGATAACTCCCTACTCTTAACGAGAAATGCCCGGGGATTTTAATGACCACTGACAGTGAGGACCTCGGTTTAACGTCTCATCTGAAAGATGGTATAATAAATAATATTTATGCTATTTTGCCATTTTTATTATTTTATATATCACAATATGTTAGATATTATAATGTTATAATACGTCATAGGTCATGCTGTAGTAGAATAATACTTTACCTGACCATCATGTTTTTGCGATCATGTTGCTTTAAAGTTGCTTCGTCAAATAGCAATGCTTCCAGCGTTCATGAAATTGTCTTTTTTTGCCATCCCAAAATTACGGTTCTGGCTATGCCACTGCTGACAGCCTATGGGCCATTAATATAACAAGTCTAAAGTTGTCTGGCTAACTGAGTAATCTCACTTTTTGAAACAGCCCTCTGGCACGCATTATATCGTTACACCCTCTGTAATCTAAACATAAAACCGACTGGTAAGATTGATTTAATTCAAAGGTTTTATAATAAATCAAAGACATATTTTTATTTATTCATGGCATAATTTGTCTTACATATTTAAGTTAATTTATTAGATTGTATACTATTCAACCAAACATTTTTAAAGTAAAAATTAGAGTAAAAGAACATCTGCGAAACCACTTAATCTGTATTTATTAAAATTAATCTGATATTTCCAATGCATCGTGTACAATGAATTGGGTTAAAAAAGCCAGCAGAATGTCCTGATATGGGGCACAGCACACATGCACTCAGCAAGTAGGTGGGAGAGAGAAAACACACAAAATACAGGATAAACTCACACAGCATGATTTTTATTTTAGTTTAAACTATGCTTAATTAAAAGCATTTGAGACAGAGTGAGTCAGAGAGCGGGCGAGAGAGAAAGGGAGAGAGTGAGTGAGAAAGAGAGCGAAATGTTACAGTATAAAAGGAGTTTTGCATTTGAATCCAATGAAGCCATGATAACTTCACACTATGTAGAAATACATCCCCATTATATATTATTTTACAAAAAGACAGAACAAATTGTCTTTTAATGTTAATATCATGTTTCTTCTATAATTTAGATTGTATAATTAGCCTGATGACAAAATATTAAATATTTTAATGCATTGACCAGGAATTGAGTCCACCAGGAACGTATGCAAGAAGTCTACCTCTGAACCACTAAAGCATCACTCTGCATTCATGAGCTAGATTAAAAACTATAGGTGTTTTATTTTCTATCATACAAAACGTCCAAAACCCTCAATATTACATATTCATCTATTAGTAGTATTAGTATTAGTGGTAAATACTGTAAATGTAAATTACAATCATCTGACATCTTTAAGTGGAGAGTTTCTATTCCAAATCAAGGGCAACAATACACATTATGACTTATAAAAATATATTAATGTTTATAAATTTTGGTCTTCCTGTTATCCATCAGGCCCATTGGGAAGTTAGTAATTTATTGTTCCAAGGTGTCATCCAGTCATTTTTAATGGATCAACATCAGACCTGGGAAATTGGTTTCAGACCCTGACAAAGGCATGACAAGAAGTGTTTTCTGATTTCAGCACTAAATGCACTAACATTTTATGTTTACGTATGACCCTGGATATACAGTTATGTTTCACTATTGGTGCTGAAGCAATTCTTCAGAATCTACAAGGATTATATACAGTATATATATATATTTGTACTAAATCTTCTCTAATTCAGACTATTCTTTACATTGATATACTGTATGTACAGTAAGACATTTCATGAACAAAAATTAACTTTGTCTCTTAATTAAACTGCTTTCAAATAAACTATTTTATGTAATATGGTGAGTTATTCTATACTGTAGACTGTATAATCTTGACTAAATGAATCATTTTTCTAAGTTACTTTCTCAAGCTTAGAGTCAAACATTGTTTTAAATGTTTTTTCTAACTTCTTGCATGTACTGTAATGCTTTACAATTGAAACATCAAAAAACATTTTGTATTCATATACATGTTATATATAGGATAAGAATCACAAATCAAGGTCAATACTATATACTGTATATAATGGTAAGTCAATATGCAAAGCAAATTTGTGAAACATCTACCACCAAATGCACAATTATTTTTAATATCGTTTGTTTTTTGCATATATCACAGTAATCTAAACTTAAAAATATTGGGTGATGTAACATGGAACTTGTAAGGAAAAAACTGACATGGTCAGTACAGTACCAGAGTAATTAGTATGAAGTCAGGAGTATTCTGTGCATATCCTCATGCAAGTCATCTAGGTCTAACTGGTGTCTTTTATATTCATTTATATTAATTGAAATTAATCATTACATTATATGTACAGAAACATACAAGAGAAAGAAACAATTAAGTCTTATATTTTAGTACATAATTGAAATAGTAATGTGAATCTTTTTGTTCTTTTTCCTTTATCTCAAAAATAAAAATGAAAAAGCACATATCTTGTACTTGTCTCTATTTCCACAGGGATCTAATTTGATGGTCTAATGTACACCACGCATTTATTTTGTTCTCCTTAAAAATGCCACAATCTGCCACCTGTGTTTTGTACTGTCTGATGTGCAGAGCACTCCTGTCTTTTTTCAACACCATTAAACAGAATTATCAACAACTATGAAATTGAGCTCTTTTGCATTCTCCCAAAAGATTTGAGATATTGGCTAAAATAATGATCTGTCTAGAAATTTATATATGTTTTATTTGCATGTTTTCTATGGTGTCCTTAATAATATGCTATAATATTAAACATTTACACAAAAGGACTGTTTAAAAAACACTACCACAGATTTTTTTTTTAAAATATAGAATAAAAAGTGGAACTGTATAAGGGAACAAGAAAATAAACTTAATTTTGTTTGTTAGAATAATTTGGTTTTCATACAAAATGGCAAGACAGTAAGACAAAATGGAATGGAATAAAAGGCTTTTATAAACATTTCAATAGCTTGATCTCAAGTACCTCAAGACTTTGAATACCAGCAATTAAATCACAAGAAAACATTCATTCCCAGCAGTTATTAACCTTAAAGTTACCTTTATACTACAATGACTTGATTTTGATAAGTTTGACATTTGATTTTCTGAAAAATGTAGATAGAAATAATACAGCATACTGTATGTGCCATGTGGAGAGCAAACAAACTAAATTAGTTTCAAGAAACTAATTTTTTTACGATGTTATAAGAGGTAAGATCTTTTGAAAAAATCTTTTGAAAATAAAAAAGATGATAGGTACAGTGGGATGTTACATATTCCCACACCTTTGTTGTAAAGAACTGCCTCCTGTTGACAGTTTTAAATGAACATATACTTAGTTTTCACTTTTGTTCAGTGTTTCATTGTTCATTCTCAAGATCATCTTCTTTTCCTTCTTCTTGGGCTTTTCTGTAAACAACTACTACAAAGACAAACAACTATTTGGTCTTTTTTAACAAGTTTATCCCAAATTCCTCTCACTTATGATGTCCTGGAAGGTTTTATTGCATGTAATAAAATCTTGAAGGGTTGGTTGGGACCTGAGATCCTCAGTTTAAATTGTAAATATTTTCTTCATTTGTAGAATGTATATGTGGCAAATATGCCCCAAACTTACTTTGATAAAGGACAGTGATACAGACTAGGCAGGAAACAGGTAAACAGCTGCACAAGACACAGGGTTTATTGCCATTTAGATTACATAACTGATCTATTCAACTGGTAGAGATGAGGAGGGAGAGAGACTGCAGGTAGAGAGGTAAAGGGGAGCACAGGTTTCCCTGGCTTGACTTGCAGTGCAAGTGGGGGAGGATAAACTGCTAGGGAAAAGGACAGGGGATGATGGCAAAGTCCAAGATCCTAGAGGAAGCAGAACGCTAAAATACGTGCATAGATAAGTACAGCTTAAAAACATACAAGAACAACAACAGCCTGGACATAATTTTTTTTTTTTACACAATCTATTCAAATAGTCCCCTCCAAAATTGTTATTGTTTCTCTTCCCTTTAAATTTGATGCCAATATTCTCTTTTTGTTTTGGTTATCATTTTTTATTAGTATTTATGTCTATGTATCATATTTTAACAAAATATTGTAATTTAATAAACTTTTGTTCATAAAAATGTTTTCCAGTAAGAGCTGACAACCATCAAAATGACAAAAATCAGAAAAATGACCATTTAAAAAAAAAGTTTCTGATGTTGGACGACAAAAACCCTTAGCCCTTTGAGAGGAACATAGAAAAGTCAAGAAAAAAAATGTCCCTAATGCAGAAAAAATCATTTACCACTACCCTGTTGTAGGCATCCTCTCAACCTGTTGTAGGCACCAGTAAATGTAGGGGTTTGTGCCTTTACTGGGACAATTATTAATTGTAGCAGTAAGTCACAAAATGATTCTTCTGATGGCTATTAGAATCCAACCTTGCAGGATAACTCAAACAACGCACACACACAGGTAGTAATACATGAAAATACATTTATTAATGCATAAAATGTGCATATAAACATAACAGATCTTATCATGAGGGTAGCAAAATACAAAAGATATATATTCAATCACCAAGAGTTACAAATACCAAGAGGGACATACGTTCAGTATATCATTCAATTAGACCGTTTCGTAAATGAACTTGGTTACAACTTCTACACTAGATACTCAAAAGCAAGTACATCACTCATAGGAATTAAATTGATATCAACTCAGGTTGAGGTAACAATTGAATTCTTGAGCTCTAATGCAGAATGTCATCCAATCTCTGTGGATTCATATCTCCTGCAGACACAAAGAAACAGTGGTAGGCTAGTTGCTGCGTCCAATCAACGCTCTCTGGCTCGGTGCCAGGCAGTGCTGCTGCAGCTTGTGACGTGGTGGAAGAGATTTCTGCTGCGATGCGCTGCTGATGTTCTATGAAGACCGGCTAGTTAGTTCTGGCTGAAACTAGCAGAGTTTGTGCACAGGAGAAAAGTGACTGTGGGTCCCAGCAGGTCAGGAAGAAGACCGGTTCGTTCCTAATGAAGCGCTAGTTCTGAATACTTAGATTCAGCTGTCCACAGTTCCGACCATAGTTCACTTGTTGACCAGGTGAGCTTTTGTGGTGGGTTCACAAGGCTTTGCTGCTGACTAACCTCGGGTGGATCCTCTGGTTATGCGCTGGTAACCTCCATTCTCAACTCTTAGAACAAAGGAAAGTCCTGGACTCGGACACACTGGCTGTTATGTGGCGGTCCGAGTTGAGTCTGAGGATGTTCAGGAGGAGCTCTGAGTCTGAGAAATGTCCAGCAGGCGCCCCGAGGGCTCTGCGCTGCCTGTTTTACCTGGAGGACCTACCGGTCGTTCATTGGTTGAAATTTTCATGGGCATTCAAGACCCACGTGGGGTTAACCTGCCCTACCAGTTCCTGATTGGCTGATGATGAGTAACCATGCCCTCTGACCTTAGAGTTGTAAACCAACTTTGAATAAGACTCTCCCTTGGAATCCCTGACTTTAAGGTTCCAGAGATGACCATTTGTTAGGGTGGTTGATGTGTCTCAGCTTTGGGAGTTGTTCCTTATCAGGACACTCTATCAGCTAGAAAAACACCTTAATTATGAACCAAATGGAATGGCCTCTCTGTATCCAGCAACACTGAGATGGAGGAGAGAGGGACTGGCAAGGGAGCAGAAAACTTAATTCCTGTACTTCAATAAGCCTGGCCGCTACACTGTTTAGAAAAGATTATAAAAAGAAAAACAACAAAAATGTATAGAGATAACTACATAAAGTGTAATTCAATAAATATTTATATACTTGTGGAATTGACATTGCATTTTAGTGAGTCCTGGAAATACATGGTTGAATCAGCAAGTTATACATATATTTAAAAAATAATGCTTGTCTTTTTACATCATAGCATCTTTGAAACTCAGTATTTCTGGGGTGTTTTAACAGTGCACAACCAAAACAAAGAGTTCAATAATACATTTAAAAGATAATTGTGATAAAGGCAACCATCATTTACATTGTTTTAATGTCATCCAATCATTCATATTTGGATTAAAATACCGGCTGTAATTTTTGTATACTATTGCTTTTTGGTGTCATAATACAACCAGCACAATGCAGCACTATGTCTGTCTGGCTTTTTACTTTATCTCTTGATCATTAAGTGAATATAATCTTAGAAGGTATAGATGTTATATTGAAATTTTAAATGATTTGACCACAAATTTAAATTGCTGTTAATTTTAAATTTTCTATATTATTTTTAAATTGTGTTCTTACTGTGCCTTGGAGTCAAATTGCAGAACCGACAAAACTCACATACAATAAAAAGGTCCATATAGAACATTTGTCACTGCATATATTCTTGTACTGCAAACTCCAGACCAAACTAGCAGTACAATGAACAAACTGTAGCCAAAGGTGCTTGAAAACAAATAAAAATGTGCTTGATGCAGATGTCTAGTAACTATCTGCACTACATATTTAAAATAAATGCTAAACCAAATAAGTTTGATCTTCATCTACTGCATATTGTCACAGAGAACATGACAATATTCAAGGTTCAGTTTGCATGAAAGGCTTTTATACAAATGTCATCCATTTGAGAGTTTTTTTAGGATGGCATGTATTGTCTACAATTTTTTAAGTGTAACATAAACGTGCAGCAGTTAACAAATATAGTAAAAGCCAAAGCTCTTTTGTAAGGGAATAATAGGATTCCATTCTTCAGCTTCATCTATTATCCTTAAAACACAAATATTGGTTGTTTGTCTTCTTCATTATAATGACTCAAAACACACAAGAAAACTCAATCTAAATGATTACATCATAAAGTAGAGGTTTTGAAAATGATGCCCTTGTTTCACTATTCCTGTTAAAAAGCTGCTTCTTATTGATAGAGAATTGTATTTTTTATCTAGAGCATTATTAATAAAGTGCACAATGCAACTTATTTAGAGCTGCTATGAAACATATTGTAA
The DNA here is from genome assembly GCF_040954835.1 of Lepisosteus oculatus. Lineage (NCBI taxonomy): Eukaryota > Metazoa > Chordata > Actinopteri > Semionotiformes > Lepisosteidae > Lepisosteus > Lepisosteus oculatus. The sequence continues at coordinate 37,344,726 of NC_090696.1, read as the reverse complement.
GTATAATGGTGAACTCTGTTGTTGCTCTCACTTCTATTTCTGTCAATTATGCGTTTGCTTGTTCATGTTTGTAGTTTTTATTATTTTCTTACCTGCTGTGTCATTGTGTATAGATATACATGTCTGTATATCTATATACAATGGCACAGCATATCTCTTTATAGAATGTCTGAATGGAAAAGCTTAATGTTACATTATAATTATAATGTTTCTCTCAAGTGAGAAATAAGTCCTTAAAATAATATTTTTTAAAAAAACTCCATAATGTGGAGACTGTCTAGAGTTTTAATCAAATAAAAATGACAGAAATGTTTATATATATTATTTATTACAGACTGTGGATTATAGTAAAGGAATGATGTAAGCAACAGCATAATTTTTATTTGAATCCATGTACCAGTAATGGCCGTTCATAATACTCTAATAACACTAAAGAAGATGAATGCTAAATGCTAAAAACATTTAGCATTCTGCAGGAAAAATATTTTAATATGGCACATCAATCCTTAGCGATCCTTTAGGGTACAAGAAAACTATATTTTTAGAAGTATCCTTCTTTAATCAGAAATGTTATTCTCAATATTGTCAAACTACTAGGGTATTCATAAATTTTACATTTGACATGCGAATAACAGGTGAATGCTAGCATAACTAGCAGACTAAATCAGACTCATATGCATTAGATTCCTTACAAGTCTCAGATTTAAAACTAAAATATGAAGCAAAGCAACAGCTAGACTATATGTAAGTGACTTATTATTTCTTTCCTTAAGGCATACTTTACAGTTTCTGTCGGTGTTTTCTAGGTGGCTGTGCAACCCAAAATTTAGGTAAGAAAAGACTGTGAAATAAGCTCTTGCACTAAATGAACCTCACAAAAAGGGATTGTAAGTATTCACAGACCAGAACCAAACTTACCAAAATAAGACTAATTCTATATTTAAATTGAATACATACAATACAAATTTAATTAATTGTTTTAAAACTGGAATATTAATGAAGGTTACTTTCAAACAGGGAATTATTTTGGAGAATATAACCTATACAGCATATACCCTAGCACAAAACAATGGGCTAAGGTAAAATATGTTTGCAATATTCTAAGAACAAATATCACACACTGTTCCAAAGAATGATTGCTATTGATTTCTAAATAAAAACATAAAACTAACAACTCTCATGACAGTTAATATTATGTATAAAATGATAACAATTATTACATAGACTCCTTAATATAAATGTATTTGAACCTTGGCAATCAGTATTTTGTTAACTCACTATTGCATAAAATAAAGTCAAGGACAGTGGAAAACAGAAGTCTGTGAAAAGTACTGTTCAGGTTACTTTTCAGGCTGGTTATCTTTATTATTTCAGATTTCTGATAATTTCTCTGTCTTTCCCTATGATGTTGTTGTACTGCATAGCTTTTATTCAGTCTCCTTTAAAGCCCTGTGGCAAACAAGGTGACATCCACAAGTTTCCATAAACTTCATGTGGCCTTGTGAAGTAGCCAAATGCCTAAAAGTCATTAGCAAATTTAATTTAAAAATGTGCATTTATGGGGCATGAAGTAATGTTAACTTTGTATCTTTAGAAATATTATTATTATTATGCTATTGATGTATTAAATTAACAATAAATCTAATGATATATAAATAACTCATATTCATATACTGTATTTTATCACATTGTAACTCACAAATGTTAAGAAATTATTATGCTTGCCTGCACACTGTATCTGCTAAATATACCTTAAGTTACAGGTCTCAAGATACTAAGCACATTAATACATTTTAGGCTATTACACATGTGCAAAATACGTCCTTCTTCTTTTATAAAACATCTGTATCAACAAATTAATAAAATATACATAATATTTGTGCAAAGAATAGTTTATAAATGTGTGAGTACCATTCAAAACTGTCAAATGTGACATTTGTGGCATGCAGGTTGTTACTTAAAAAACAATTACAGTTTCACTTTCTCAGCCTTTTTCTGCTGATGGAATGATGTGATGTTGGCCAGTCACTGCTAACAAGAGTACCTTTTCTCAAGTATTGAATGTTGATTGAATGCATTTCATTTTATTTGTTCTCCATTCTTTAATGCACTGTGTATAATTGTAAGGGCATTAATCTTTTTTTTAAAAGCAAAACATTAATCAATATTAATCAATAAATCTATCATGACTGTAACTAAGTGATCTGAAGATCACATCCAGCCATTCTTGAAATAAACTATGGCTGTGTAGATTATTTTAGACTCACAGCCCTGTAAGTGGAAAAATACCTCCTGTTCTGTTTAAAATATGCTGTATACCTTTTATTTCAGTCTTATTGGGGTTTCACTGTTGATTTTATAGAAGCCTTTTGGGATAACTTTATCAGAGCTTTTGATTAGTGGTTTATTTCAATACTTGAGTACAGGTTACCACATGATGTTGTAAGCATAATATCATTCTGCTTCAAATGCATCAAGAACATAGACCTGAATTCCAGTTTGAGCTAGTAGTTTCAGGGATTCAAGGATTAATTCCATTCAACAAAATAGTCAGCAGCTACTGTATATCGCCCTGCAACTTACAACTGGCAACCCACGGAAGCTCAGCAGGTGTGTGTCTTGCCAGTACCTGGATGGGAGACCTCCTGGGAAAAACTAAGGTTGCTGCTCGAAGAGGTATTAGTGGGGTCAGTGGAGGCGCTCACCCAGGTGGTCTGTGTGTGTCCCAATACCCCATTATAGTGATGGGGACACTTTACTGTAAAAAGGCGCTGTCCTTTGGATGAGATGTAAAACAGAGGTCCTGACTCTCTGTGGTCATTAAACATCCCATGATGTTTCTTGAAAAGAGTAGGGGTATCACCCAAGCGTCCTGGCCAAATTTCTCATTGGCATGTTTCAATTTATAATCCCCATATATGAACTGGCTTCTGTTGCTTATTATTATTAATAATAATATTTATTATTATTATTATTATTATTATTTGAAATGGAAGTGAAGTATTCACCTTCCTGAATGCTGAATCTGTTCCATATTCCATTGAAACAAATGCAATGAACCAAAAACTTGATTGTGGATTATAAAGGATTTCATTCTATTTATGCATGAGATTTTGAAGTTAAAAGTGCATTTGGCATGATTATACAAGCTTGGTAAAGATTAAACTCACAGTTTAGTGTATAGGGTGTATTTAAATAACATGAATTTTACAGATCTAGATCACAGATGGTGGAGGTCTACATGGTGTTATTTTACATTTTTAAAACTACAGAGTTATCCAAACTAATCCTTAATTGGCTTTTGAGCATTTATGTTTCCTTAATAATAATAATAATAATAATTGCTTACACTTATATAGCACTTTTCTGGACACTCCACAGGTCTCCCCTCCACCACCACCAATGTGCAGCATCCACCTGGATGATGTGACGGCAGCCATAGTGCGCCAGAACACTCGCCACACATCAGCTATCAGTGGGGAGGAGAGCAGAGTAATGTAGCAAATTCATAGATAGGGATTATTAGGAGGCCATGATTGGTAAGGGCCAATGGGAAATTTGGCCAGGACACCGGGGTTACACCCTTACTCTTTTCGAGAAACGCCCTGGGATTTTTAATGACCACAGAGAGTCAGGACCTCGGTTTTACATCCCATCCGAAGGACGGCACCTGTTTACAGTATAGTGTTCCCATCCCATATTAGGACCCACGTGGACCACAGGGTGAGCGCCCCCTGCTGGCCCCACTAATACCTCTTCCAGCAGCAACCTTAGTTTTTCCCAGGAGGATACCCATCCAGGTATTGACCAGGCTCACACCTGCTTAGCTTCAGTGGGTTGCCAGTTGTGAGTTGCAGGGTGATATGGCTGCTGGCCATTAATTTAGCATTAATTCTGCCCCTATACATTATTGATCTTAAAGTAAATATATAGATACTGTGTTTTTTAATGCACAAAAGCTTGTAAGCCAGAGTTTGACATTCAAGCACAGTATGAAGTAAGTGAAATCTAACTTAAGTGATCCTAATAAAAATTCAGCCCAGTAGGTAAACAAACATTTTGACAGCCTGACAATTTAATCATGGAGGGGGGTAAGTGGTTGGGAGTGAGGTTTTAGTGTTTGGCCTTTGTAGCGCTTTTAGATAATAATTAGCAGTAATTAAGTATACTTGAATGCTTCATGGTGAAAAGAATGAAGTCACATCAAAATCAAATAACCTGAGTCTTTCTCAGATTTACTTTATTACTCACAGGAATACAAAATAAATTATAGTTTGGAGCATTATACAGTTGTCATTGTTAGTAGTGGTAGCAGTTGTAAAAGTGCCATATTGAATAATATGATAATAGCTAATCTGAAGCACTTTAAATATTCATAAATTGTTGCTTTATTAATAATTTGTCTTTATTTTCCTCTGCCTTCTAGAACAGTGTCCAATTAAAAATACTATTGAAAAGAAGAGCTGTATTATTATATGCTTGCATATCCTCTTTCTCATTGATACGTTAATTCTGTTTCTTTACCGCACTGCACAAAGCCCCCTGAATCATTTTAATTGATGCAGAGGTAGTGAACCTTGCTGTGCTGTCTTCTGTAATGTCTTCACACATTATTGCTAATTGTTCATGATGTTTCCCCCCTTCCAATCTCCCAGCAGTAGTCAGCTATGACTGTTCATTCACATCTATAAGCTTGCTGCCTGTCTGTGTTATACCTGGGGCTGTGAAGAACTACACACTGTGTTGTTTCCATCACCTGTCATTCTTTCTCTGTCCAACTTATGTTTCATATATTTTATAACCTCCATTTAGCATTATGTAGCATTTTTTTATTTTAATGTGAAAAGAAAGCCTTCATACTGAAATATACTGTAGTATCCTAGACTCATTTATTTCAACAGTAAATAAAGTGAGCCCCGAAGATTTATAAAACAGATAATGGGAGATAAAAACAATCCGTAATGACGAGGTATTTTTCTTACAGTCTCATTATTGTTATTAAATAATTTAATTTTATTTTTATTTGTACATTTATTTCTTGCACAATTACTTCAATGTACACTTCTAACCAAGAGTTACCTAGCTATGTATATTAAACTTAAACCTGTCTTTATACTTACTATTCAATTCCAAATGTTATTAATGAAAAGACTCTGCTCCTCGTGTACTTATTTCTTACTATTTTGATTGTCTGATGTATATTTATACAGTATAGTTGAAATATTTAACAGATAGAACAAATATCATTGAAGACCTGACAGATATTGGCAAACTGCTGTGCAATAATACAAATTGGTAGTAAGACATTTAAAACCTCCTACTTTCCCAGCATTTATTAATCAGTAACTATGATTTGTTGGAAAATCTTTTTGTATAGATTTTAATAATCAGTTTAAAAATAATTCAAGAGGAAACGTAAGGTGCAAACATTGCAAATTAGGCAGCAGGCACAATAGCATAAAGTGATATCACAAAGTATAGTATGCAGGTAGACCCACAGTGAAAGACACTCATGTCTGTTGGGGAAACTTTCCGCACCTGTTTTCCCTGTAACCACTTACTATCCATTATCCATATACACTGTTACTGTTACAGGGAAACTCTATGACATGAGCTGTGCCATGCTCAAGCAAGAAAACCTCCATATCATTGTCTCCCTGTCACTCCATCTCAGTAAGTACCTATTTGAGTTTTTTTTAGCTCTGTGGTGTGCCAAGATCAAAGACCTGTATGTCAAGTACACTGCTCCTAGCAGGTCTTCATAACTTCCAATATATCTCTCACACCTCGGCCCTCTATATTCTGACCTTCTCCAAGGTCATGCTCAAGGTCTTAGCTAAATATCACTGAGCCCTTCACTCACAGTATCCTTTGGAATCCCAGGTTGTGTCCACCGGTCCCCATATTCTTACTCCAAGCTACGACCTGATGAGAAGTAACATCCACTCAAGCACTACAGAAGGTGGCGCTACACCCTTTAGTGTCACAACCAGAGGCTAGGAGTTAGATAAACCTTTTCATAATCTTGCACTTCACATGTAGAGTGACAGCCCTTCTGACCAAACCCCTGCTCTCTTGTTCTTACATGCTACCAGAGGCCAGCAATTAGACAGATTTTCTACCACTGTACCTCCTGTGTTCAGTGAGAAGCCCCCTGGTCATCCATCTACTCTCTGGACTTCATTCATCAACTCACACACCCATATTCCTTTTATTCACACTGAGACTTTTTACTTGACTCAACAGACTAGTAGACTTGCATTTACTTGAGCATGATAGACAGCTGAGAAGCTTTGCAACTCATACAGTCCTGTTCTGTTGGCACACCTCCAGAATGACTGTTATTAAGTGCTCGCGGACGTATCCCCTTTGGTTTCCTAGATCTTGATTTACTCCGCTTCCAGTATATCTTGCTACAGTTCCACCAGATCTACTGCCTCACCCTACATGTGCCAGGTGACCTACTCACAACACAAACATCAACATATTATTCAGGATACGTTTGGAGTCTACAAAGAAGTTCTGAACTGGGTGAACAACCACGGTGTCAATGACAAGAAAAGACACAGCATTCAAACCACAGGGTTTAATTCAACAGTCAGACTAATGTAGTTCAACAAATAAAAGGCATTAAGATTACAAGGTCATTCACTCATATCCTGCATCTTAATTACAAGGTCATTAAGATTTGTTCACAGTTGCAGGAGTTATAACATTAACATGCTGGTGGGATAACACACAGAACAAAACCAGATCACACAGAGCATACTGTATATGGAAACAAGATTTACATGAACCCAGGAGTACTTTGCAGGGTGGGATGTGGAATCACCCTAATCTCTCAAATTAACATCAGGCTTAGCGAAAATAAACCAGAACCAGATAGCATATAGATTCCTCCCTCTAGGATTCTCCAATATGCTAAATTAGCTTGTCCCAGGGAATCAAAATACAACTAACAAATGATTCCATCTCCAGTCCTGCAGTGGCTCTACAAGAAAATATATTTGCCATTTTACTCTGTTTTACTAAGTTTCTTATATTTGGAAGTTCCTGCCTTCTTATTTAATTAACCCATTGGTAGCAGTTGCTGTTGCGTGTGGGCCTAGACCTAAAAATTAATTAAGACAATGACAGTAGTCATTGTTGTTTTCCTAGGTCTCATCAATTATCACAGGGTTTGACAATTCTAGGGTGTGTACCTGGGAGTGTACCTGTGACAAAACAAAAGACATAGAAAGATTAAACCTGGTACAACACAATACTTGCAAATCAGCAAACAATACTAGCCCACTGAGTCATCGTGCAATTTACATACATTCATAGCTATAGGTCTACTGTATGTGGAAATTAAGGACAAAAGACAGAGAGTGATAACACATCCTGATACCTGGCAATCATACATCATTGTGCCTCTTCTACCTTTAACATTCTTCCTCACATAATTTGGTCTTGGAACAGAGTGGCATCTGAGTGGCACTTTATTTTCATCATCTCTACAGATTCAGATTTATTAAACATTCAGTTTTGCTTTATTTTTATTCTCTTTTGAACTCATTAATGCTAGCTTTGTGCAGTATTCTCTTTTACAAAAAAACGTATATTCTATATATGGTGCATACACAGCAATGTTATCTGTGAATCTGGTATTACGTCGAATCTGCAGTGTCTTCGCTGTCCAGAATCCTGAAATCTTTGTCTCTAATGAGACAAAGGATAAGAAATCTGCATGACATAAGAGGTTATACAAAATATATAGCTTGGAATATGACCAGAAAATAAATGAGACTGAAAACTAAATGAAGGAAAGAAATAATAGCATTATAGTAATAGCAAAAATATGACTTTTATGACAACATAATGAACTTTACACAACTCTACTGAAGATATTTGATCACCCACCCAGTTGTACAGTATACTACATAATATATAATTTACTGCTTAATGCAGATTTACAATTATATATTAGAATATAATTGAATTGTTATTGTAAAAATAAATCTTTGTCACAGCTGTCACAGCTAAAAATGCCTGATTTTACAGGTAAATCATGATACTGTTGCAAATTCTATTTAAGTTAATTTTATACTGAGTTTTCTGTTTCCCATTATAATTTTTTTAATTACCACAATTGACTCTCAGTTAGACAGCTTAAGAACAGCATTTCAAACAACTTGCATACTTCCAGATTTCAGAGCAAATGCTCAAAATGCTTGGTTTATGTGATCTATTTAGTATTGGTTATGTTAATATAAATTAGCCATGACTGTTTAACAGCACTATAAAGCAGAGCTGTCTAAAGAGACTTCTAATTTTATTCAAGATGTAACTATACCATGGTATGGTTGCTTGTTTTGACTTAAACTTGAAATTGAATTCTCTTTATAATGTTCTGCTTTCTAACAATGTGAAGCCATCATGGCTAATGTTCACATATCCCATAATTCATAGTGATTTCTGGCTTACTCTTAAAAATGCTTTATGTAGTAAAGTTCCAAACACAAAGAGAAGCTCCATTACCTTTTTCAATAAAGGCGTAAACAAACAAGTAGTCAAAATATGAGCAGATAATCTATTTTTCCATGAGTCAGATTCAAAACTGCAATGTAGCCATGCCATGATTTCAGCTTGTTCTTTTGTTGTCCTTTCGTTTCAGATCCAATCATTATTAAGAATGAAGACACACAAGGCTGTAACTAGGCATCAAGCAAAATTGTATTTTGAAAGTTGTACCCATTCATAATGTATTTAATTTCTGGTGCCCTTTTCAGTCTTTTTTTAGGAATCACTGCTCCTTGAAGGTCTTCTGCAGGGGAAGCTACAAATCCATTCTGATCACTTAGCGTTAATTACTCATCTTTCACATGTCATTTGTATTTTTGCTCATTCTTGTTTCCATAGTTATTTCTCTTATATTATTATTTTACCTGACCTCTGGAACATACCAATATAGAAATGGCTTTAGACCTTTCTTTATTCCTTCAGTTCTGTGGGGGATTTTTTTGATGCAATAAAATTTGGATATACAGTATTCAACAACTAGAAAAGGTTTCTGTCTGAATAAGAAACATTAATTATTAGAGGATTTTCCAATTTTCAAGATTAATTAAGATTACATTGTTAAATACACTGTACATTTGATTGTGGGTTTCTGTTTAAAGATTAATACTGTATATCAGTGCTTTGCAAGTAAAATTCTTGTTGTGTATTCTGTACAGTCTGTACAGTGTGAAGAACATACATATTAATGCTACCTTTATCATATAGTTTTATTTTGAGATATAATTAAATATATTAAGCTAAATAAGCAAAAAAAATCTATTATATAATATATTATGTACTATTCACATTTTTATTCACAAGAGATTGTGATTGGCATTTAATTACATAGAGCAAGAGCCATACTGGTAGATATGTAGACATATATTCGTACAAAGCTGTACAGATTAACAAACAGTAGGATCGTCTTACATTTATACTAATCCCTTATCCATTGGGTCCAATCACACAGTTGCCTCTTGAGACTGCAGATGAAGCAGCATCTGTTCATTGACCACCACAACTGCAGTGTAAATCAAATAAGATTACATTGTTTGCAAGAACTTCCTGTGATTCTAGCATTTAAAAAGAAAGAAAAATGTCCTGCATTACCTTTAATAACTAAAGTGCTTATTAAAGTCAGGCTTTTCACTACATTTACCTGAGAGAAAATAGTGACAATTCAACAAACAGCAAATTAGAAAACCAGGAATCAGAACATTCTGTTATTTTAAAGGTCAGAAACAAAATGTGCTCTTATACAGTATGGTCTAAAACCAGAATAGACCTGACATGGCATTCAATTAAGCAATTTTAGTTTTCAGAGGCATAGTCAAGCACAGAGATGGTTAGAGTGGCACAGTTACGCATAGTAAATAAAGCACTTTACTAGGCAGCTAATATACTCAAAGGTTTAAAACGGCTGTATATGTAAAAGGAGTTTGTAAGTACATGATTTACTGTAATAGAGATGACTGTAAATGTGACAGTCACTGTAAATGTGATGTTGCTTTAAAAAACATTTCAGTTTTCATTTATCAGTAAATGAATTTAGTTTATACAGTAAATATTGATATATGTATATGTATGATATTTCATTGAATAGTATGAGTAAACCATCATTTAATACAGTCTTATAAATCATTTACTTCTTGTTTTGAAATTGCTTCTTCATAATATACTATGTTTACTTTATCATTTTGTATATTTTTTTTGTAATGACTATAATTTAGAATTTAATTACGTTTATTTATTAAAGAATTTATTACAGAAGTGTAGTGGCACAGCGTCATGGCAGATACTGTATTTAGAGGGATCCAGACAAATATAATAAGAGCACAAAAAGAGTCAGTTTTTTGTGTTGTTGTGTGTTTTTGCCATGCACTAGGTAAATAAAGAGCATTGTTTGTTTTTACCTTACAGCTGCATGTGCGTGTTTGTTTTTCTGGGACCTACCTAAAAGATCCTTGATACAACCCCCTTGTTCTGCATCATTAAATTCTATCACTTTGAATTCATACTTTTAAAGAATCAATATGTATAAATTTCAATGTGAAAAGGAGGGGATTGCTATCTGGGTAAAGATGATGGGGTTGCATGGTTCAAAAACGACTGCATGGGAGAAAATGTGATTATTTTTCTGTTAAGTATTTTCTACTGTTTCCTTCTCCAAAATAATATTTAAAATTATCAGAAAAGATCTTATTAAAATATTTGTCTTTTTAAGGTTTCCTTAAAAATGTGTCTTGATTTATTGCATGAATACTTACCACTGCATACAGAAAATCAAACAATGTACTGTATATGATTTTGCTGATTATGCATTTTACTAATGTTAAAAATGTCCTTATAGTGCAAATTTTCAACCCAAAAGTTAAATACCTAATTGTTATGAAATGTAAGCAATGTTTATCCTTGCATTACCTACCATTGTGCCTTATAGACACTTTTGCTTCAATGAAGTTAATACATTTGCATTTAAATGTGTTCTTCTAGAGACCCGATGAGCTGTATAAGACACAAGTATACAATAAATATCAATGGTAACCATTACTTTTGCTTATAATACATATACAGTTTTGCCATATTATACCTAACAAATGCAGAGGTAAAAATTAAAAATCAGATTAAAAAATAAGACTGATAAGCGAGGAGAAATAGACAATGTTCAAAGACAAAGAGATATGAATAAAGGTTTTGATTTTCTATACATTTTCAAAGCTACAGTACATAGTTTCATATATCATGTATGTTGGTCCATTGCAATGAATGTGATTTTTGTGTCTTAAATTCATAGTACTGGTATTTGTTCAAATAAACCTTGTTCAACATGAAATGTGTGCTGTTGGGTTTACCATCTGGTATGCTGCACAAGAGGATCTACCCTCTGATCCTCTGTATCTGGAGGCTCGCAAGTCAGAGCTGTGTCCCTGCTACACCAGGTAAGGTTTTGTTCTCCCTTGTGGACAGGAGATAGATTGCTGCCTAGAAGGAAACAAAGGTAAGTGCCCAGAAGACTAAGCTAAAGCCATTTACAGATGTGGTGCGAAAGAAAAAAAAATGTCAGCCTGATCTCCTAACAAAGCTTGATGCCACCAACCATTGATACTGAGAATTTCAAGGTCATGTAGAGGCGATTGGAGCATAGAAAGGCAAAATGAAAAGAGAACACATTACCTCATTGATAAGTACCAAGATGTTTTTGCAGGTTGAATTAGGAGTATAGATACATCCATGTAAACCATTGACTGGTAACAAAAATATTGTATTTAAGCAAAAATATTGTATTTAATAGCTCTCCACAAGCTATTTCCACCTGTAAGAATGTACCCATCATTTAAGTCCTCTAATCAACTTGGGAAACAATAAATGTAAACCAAATGCTAAGATGACCTGTTAAGTATATATAAGTTAAGATAACTGCAACAGTAATTACTCATTAAGAATATCTTGTGTAATTTTTGTCCCCTGTTACAGAAAATATTTCTGTTCTGGAATCAGTCCAGAGAAGGGCAACTTGATACATTCCTGGACCTAAAGGAGTGCTTGGTAGGTGAAAAATAAATTAACTGATTTATAATGTTAAACAGAGAAGGCTACAAGGAACCCTAATTTGAGTTTTCAAAATCACCCAAAGCATTGATACAATCAACTGAATGGACTTCCAGAACTTTTGGCAACAAGATACTTTTTTTACAATTACAATTTTTAATTTATTATCCTGATGTCTCCAGAAAAAATATTTGGATATTGATGTTGGATCAATTAGTTACTAACAGCCAAATAGGCTAAATAGACTAGAAGTGGTCATTGTACTGTAAATGTAAACTTTCTTATGTTTTTAAAATGTATTTTTCCTTGAAACAGCTGTGTAGTACAATATTGTAAGAAGGACTGAGGCTAGAAAGAAATGATACTGTATTTACTGTTCTGCAAAAGCATTCGATATTTTGCATTGATATATTATTTTCCTTTCTAAAACAGAATCATAGGTATGGAATTATTCTATTGAACTTTCAGACATTTAGTTTTAAGATAACAGATCATGATATAAATTCTCTAATACAAAAAGTATTCAAGAATTTATTTTAGCTTTATGGATGCATAATGAATGAACATACAGTAAAATATTCATGATAAGGAATACCTGACAATAAGCAATTAGATTTTATAGGCAAATATGTTGGAATATAACAACTCATTTTGGCTGTGCAGTTTACCCTTAACTGTTGTGATCAAGATTTTGAAGATTCTGAAGTTTAATTTCAATGGAAATTAGTTAATTCAAAGATACTATTAATATAGCAGACAAATCTAATGGAGGCTTTGGCTGCTCATATCACACATACATTGTCTCTCCTTATATGGTTAAACAATTTGTACATGAGAGTAACTGAAATGAAATAAGCCAGTTAACATGTAATCTGTAAGATACGTTATTATTAAAATAGATTGTAGCTATACAAGGCTAACCAAATTACTGCTTCCTCTTCTACTCTAAAATCTCCAATTTTTGTAGGATCTTCAAAACTTTATCTCTCACCCAGCACACCTCATCATCAGTTTCCAGTTTCACCCCCACTGGTTTTTCTTCCTTTTCCTTCTTCACAATTCTCTCTGAATCACACATCTCCTTCTTCTTTCATGCCCATAAAACGACCACTTACATTCAGGAACCTCTTCACTCAGATCTTCCAGACTGCTGCCAGCAATCTATTTCCATTTATTTCTTATGTTCTTAATACCTCTTTACTCTTTCTTCCTCTATTTTTAGATACACTTCTTTTTTTTTAAATCATACCTTGATCCCAAATCCTTTTAGACCTATCACCCAGTATCAATTGTTGCCTTTCTCTCTAAACTTTCAAACCCTTGGTAGGGAACTGCTCTGCCAGCTCTCTGCTTTCCTCTTGCAGGATTCTTGCTTGGCCCTTTTCAGCTTGGATTTTTCTCCACATACTCGATAGAAATCGCTCTCTTCTCCTCCGATTTTCACACACTGCTGTTATGTTCTCTATTTGTGTTCTTACACAGCTTTTTAATGATGAACGTACACTTTATTAACACAGTGCTCTCTAAGTCTTACAAAAATAACTCTGTAACTGCCTAACCAACTGCCCCTCAATCTACTACTCTATATATATATACACATATTTAAATATTAATGTATTGCATTATCTGTGCAGTATGGAAACCCATAAGGATCACACTCTACCAATATCGTTACAACTTCTCTGCTTTGTTTTAATACTTCATGACCCATCTGCTGACTTTGATACCATGTATCATTCCATTTTTCTGTCAACACCTAATCATTTTTAACACTGCTCACAACTAGGTTTCCTCATTTCATTTTCTTCTATGCTTTTTTCAAATTATTCTTAATTTAATAATGCTTAAAACTTCCTCTTTCCGCTTCCACAGCTCTGTGAAACTGGTCCCTCTACAAACAGCACAAACAATGACACCCACCTCATTTGTTAGTACTGCATTGGTGCCAGTTTGTGCCATTGAAAGTAGTGTTTGTGCTGCTCTTGTGTTTGAGATATAGTGCCTTTTTTTTGGGATTGTGATGTCACTCAGCCCTCCTACAAAGCTGTAGGGAAACTGTACCGGTGTCGTTTGTTAGTTGTACAAACTGTGCCAGTTTGTTCCATTGAAAGTAGCTTCCCAGCTGCTTTCATTCTCAAGATATATAATGCCTTTTTTGGGGTTATGATGTTACTCGGCCCCCCTACAACGTTGTAGAAGAACCAAACTAATCTCATTTGTTACTGCTGCGTTTGTCCTGGTTTGTGCCATTTAAAGTAGCGTTCGTGCAGCTTTTGTTACTGAGATATAGGGCCAATATTTTTTCAATATTTCTGGGGTCTGCATGTGTGAGACTGGTTCGGTTTCCCTACAACATTGGAGGAGGGCTGAGTGACGTCACGACCCTGAAAAACACGCTATATCTCAGAAACGAAAGCAGCACAAACGATGAAACCCACCTCATTTGTTAGTAGAGTGTGTGCTGTTTGTAGGGGGGCAACTTCACAGTGCTCACTTCCACTTATCTACTTTTCTCAAAGCTGTCTCTCCCTGAATGCACTACTATCTTCATTCTTACTATTACGTCTGTTTAGAGCTTTCCATCTCATTTACTCTTGTTGCCAATATGACCTTATTCTCCTCCTCTTGTACTCAGAACCTCTGCATCACACTGACCTATAGCTGCCATTCAAAACATTTTTTATGCTTTTTCTTGAGCAAGTCTATACAATTTCAAGTCCAGATCCTGATATTTTCCTCTCTAGACCATTGCTATAGGTTCCCTGACAATGCTGTCTGCTCACTCTAATTAATTTTGTAACTCATTTTCTCTTTTCTCTACTTCACCTTTTCATAGTTACAACATTATTCCAGCCACACCTGTGACTCCTGACTTTTACATGTATGTGATTCACAACCCTAGCACTACCCCACCGTTATTTCAACTACTTTTTTTCCTCCCTATTTTCAATATCTTGACTCTCCTTAAATATAGTATCTTCTAATCAGCTCCACTCCTCCATTTAATCAGACATTCTGCATCCTCAATCTCTTCTCTAACTACCAGAGCCTGATTATTCTCCCTCCTTGTCCCTTAGTGGTGAACTACCCCCCCAACTCAGAACTACTCAGATCCTAACCACTTTTTAGTTCCTGTTCAAGGCTGTTCAGACATCATTCTTCTTCCTGCTGTATAATGTACTAGTGTTTTTAAGTCTTAAATTGGTGATGCAACTTTCTTTTCAGTGAATAAATGCTTATTTAATCTAGAAAAATATAATAGATATGTCATGACCAGTGCTGGCCCCTCAGGAAATGGGGCGACGCTGAAGAGGTTAGAGACCTGGGTGCTGGCAGGCAGACTGGCAGGCTGAATGCAGGAAGTGGTAGTACAGGGAAACTGATGAGGATGGTAATGAGCCACGTAAGTCCGGAGTAGTACTTAGTCCAGAGAGCATCTCATTGTGGAGGAATCTGATCTGCTAGGCCAGACAGGAAACTCGTCTGGAGATGTGCAAGCTTCCCTATCAGCCACTGGAATCCTCCAGATAGCACAGCCATGGGTAGAATTCCCAGATGGGGCCTAAAAAACTAGAAACCGGGAACAAGAAGGGCTATGCTGGGCCACAGGAACGAGACACATCTCGGAGGAACGGCGGAGTAAAAGTAACAATATACCATGTTCACATGACTCTTCTTGTTTATGCTGTTTTAATTTTGTTTGTGTGCCACTTACACTGCTATTTAATTTTGTGCTTGCTTCATTTTAATTTTATTAATATACCATTTTTATTTTTACTTATAATTTATGTTACCTTCACAGTTTTTCGTTATACTTAGTCACTTTCTCTCAGGCTCACTCACTCTCAATAAAATTTCAGTCACAATGGAGCACACACAGACACAAACACACTCACACCACAGCCAATTATTCACAGAAGCCAATTAACCTACCAGCATAGCTTTGGATTATGGGAGGAGACCAGAGCACCTGGAGGAAACACAGGGAGAGAATAAAAACTCCACACAGATAGAACCACAGGAATTAAACCCAGATCTCTATGCAAGGCCACAATGCTAACCACTGTGTCACCATGCCACCATCATTATATTTATACTTAATGTATATATAATTTTGTGTGGTTCACAAATGTTTCATTTTTATGTACAGTGTATAACTGTGTAAAGTGACTGGTAATTTAACACATGGGTTATATCAAAAATATGTCACAAGAGCTCCCAAAACAGACTCCCAAAGTCAGACTCCCGTGAAGTGTGTAGTAAAGACTCTAGGCATGACGGTATAATCTGGAAGTGTATGGAGAAGGACGTGAGGGGAAAAAACAGCAGGGTTAGAATGAGTTGATAGACGGGGGGCAGTGACTGTAGTGACCCGGTGCACGGGGAAAAGCAAAAGCAACCAAGTTCAGGGAGGTTAAAAAGGGTTATCATGGCACAGTCCATGTTCCATGAACTAGGAGATCCATCCGAGACTAAGACACTTAAAATTCCCGGGAAAGGGGAACCAAGACCAGGAACAAAGAGAAATAAATCCTTAATGGGACCAGGTGCTCCGTGACCTGGGCTCAGAGGTCAGAACGCCAGGGTGAATAGGCAGTTCTTTCGGACGTCCGTCTTCCAATGCTGAACCACCGAGATGCCCGGCTTAAATAACACAAAAGAAACAAGACCCATGTGGGGATAATGAAACTAAAATCAATACCGAAGAAGGTAGGAGCGCCCTCTGGACGAGGGAAGATGATCGTTATAAAATATTTTTATTAAATGGTGAAAAAAATGTTAATTCAGATATTTAAAAATATTTTATCCCTTCTTCATTTTTATATAAATAACAGAATTAAACATTGGATAGGGATAGTTTAGTTATTTACAGGTTATTGAAGGAATTTATTCATTCAGATTAGAATAAAACAAAATGGAACAGTCCACTGGTCAAGAAAACATTAGTTGATGGTACAAATTAGAAAAAAAGAATAAAGTGATGGAGATATAATATATGGACATTCAAAGAAACTACATTTTTTTATTTATTGTGGTTCATACATTATGTTTATATATTAATTTTCAATAATTTATTATGCATACATTTATTTTGCTCATTTTAGTCTAATTATCATTTGTTCATTGCTAGTTAAGTGCTTAAATTTGATTGATTCTCTCAATATTCGTAAAACAGAGGGATTTTTTTCTGTCACCAAATGTTTAGTTAACCACAGCTGTCCAACACTAGTAGAAGTATTTGCCAGGTGCAATCATTACAAGTTATTGTGAACTGGTGTACCAGAGCCCCTTATTGACCAAGTGCAAGAAACAGCACATAGTAAAAGCCAAATATTAATAGTATTAACAACAAGTGGCATTCTCGGTCTTACCACAAAAACAATACAACTGCCAAAATACCCACACATGAATTTGCAAAATCATACACATCCATGCACAGAAATGTGGTCTTGTACATTACATCAAGAAGAACCTGAAGGAGTAGATCAGGCTACTCAACTTGTGGCCCTCACAATTTAGACCATTGATTCCAACACAAAGGTTTTTAATAATTCTGCTGATTATTCATTTAACAGTTCTGAATGTACCAATACTCAAACTGAATAATTCCAAAATATGTGTTTAATGTGTATCTACTTTGGAAGTAAAATGTAATAGGTTGACTGTAGCCCTCAAACTGTCAAATGAGATCAGATACAGCAGTACTACTGAGCAATACAAGCAAGATTTGACATTGATTCCTTGGAATCTTTGTGCCTAAAAGTTTTAGTACCTTTGTATGTAGACAATTTTTTTTCTTTCGACTCTATTTTCTTAGGACGCTCAGGTCCTTTGGTGTGTGTGGAACACTGCTACGCATTTTTTATGAATCAGTGGTGCCAGCAGCCATCTTCTACGCTGTTGTGTGCTGGGGCAGCAGCATCATGACAAGATATGCAAATAGGCTTAATAAACTTATCAAGAAGGCTGGCTCTGTGTTGGGGCTGAGCCTTGACCCCCTGGAGGTGGTGGCTGAGAAGAGAATACTGACCAAGCTCACAGCTATCATGAACAACGCCTCTCATCCATTTCATGGGACTGCTATTGGGCAGCGAAGCATGTTTAGCAACAGACTGCTCCAACTACAGTGTTCAAGGGAACATTTCCACTGGTTTTTCCTCCCGGTGGCTGTCAGGGTGTATAACGCTGTCCTGGGATAGGACTGTTAGCCCTTCATTTGCTTGTCTACGTACAGCATGTTGCTCCATTGTACTTTTTTTCTTGGACACTCAATCTGTATATACCTCTGCACACCTTGCATTGTTTTTATAGTGACTATGAGCATATTTTGCACACACCTATGTATTTATTTTATTTTTATTTTGTATTACTGTACGTAATTTAATTTTTCGTCTATTCTGATGACTGTTTTTTAAGGAAGCCCGTTTCCGCAGGGAGTAAAAAAACACGCTACGGTATCTCGCAGTTGTGACTTAGTATCTCAGAATTGCGACTTGGTATCGCAGAATTGCGACTTTATATCGCAGAATTGCGACTTTATATCTCAGAATTGCGACTTCATATCTCAGAATTGCTACTTAGTATCTCAGAATTGTGACTTAAAAACTCAGAATTGCGACTTCATATCTCAGAATTCCAACTTAAAAACTCAGAATTCTGACTTTATATCTCACAATTGCGACTTTTTATCTTACATTTGCGACCTCGAAATAGCCTAAATTTCATTGTCTGTCCTTTTGTTATTGTAATGGATTCGGGTTCCAGGGCTTGTGCCCCCGCCGCTCCCACCCTAGTTCATGCCTCACTGCATTGGCTCGAACCCAGGTTTTTAAGATGCAATTCTGAGATATAAAGTCGCCATTGCGAGATATAAAGTCAGAATTCTGAGATACTAAGTCGCAATTGCGAGATACCATAGCGCGTTTTTTTTTACTCCCTGGCGGAAATGGGCTTCCATAGTTTTTTGCTTGTCTTGGGCTGGACTGCTGTAACACATACATTTCCCTTTGGGATCAATAAAGTCTTATCTATCAAATTGATATACAGATATAGTTACATTAATCCTTCACTATTTATATAATGGTAAATTAAATCTACTGTATATGTGAATATCTTCACAAGGTTTTGCATATCTGATACTTTTAAAAATTAACAAACAGTATGCGGTGCTTGAAAGAGGTGAGATGCAGAAAAGAAAATCACAACAAGGTTGCAGTTTGTCTTTTATGACTTTTATACAATTTAATTAAAACAATGATTTACTCGTCCATTGCTTCTTCACAGTTAAAACATAATTCAAACAATTAGGGGGGAAAAAAGCATTATTTACTTGATGACCACTTCGCCCTATAGTTTTCTTCATGTAAATCAAGTCCCATCCTATACAAAACATATTTTTGTATTGTACATTTCAGGGCACATGCAGACAATATAACAGGGACAGTGCATAGTTTTCATAATTTCTATGGCTAACCAGTCTGTCTTTGGAATGGCTAACGAAATTGCTAATGAATAAAGGCCTCACAGACCTGTGATCAATATGAAAATTGAAAATCACACATGGTCTAGAACTAACCCAGAACTCAAACTGTGAAGTAACCAGTGCTAGATGCCAAGTCTCTGTGTAACCCCAAAATAAATCAGTCAACTTTATTAAACAGAACAACGGATGTTATCTTATAATATTGTTTGTTGTTTAAGCTTGATAAATTAACCTTACTAATGTATTATTCTTAATATTATGATTCTTTGATTGTGTTATCTTCTGTTTTAGAAGGAAAAAATAAAACATGTCATGTAAAGTAATAATTAGAAAAATTAAACAATGTCTCTAATGTTTAACATTTAGTCTTTCATTTTTTGGACAAATTACTGTACATTTTAATTATAATTATTTTCTGGAAGCTAACCTATTTTCCTCTATGGAAACAACACTTCTGTGAAATGCTGAGAGTATTTTCTTTTACAGTGAGTGACTGTTAAGCAGCCATATGGTTAACTTAAAGAGCTTAAAATATCTGATCTGCTGGAGAGTACATTTCAGGCCACATTTTGAATTTGAGTTGAATTACTGTGGACTGACCTTACTTAACAATAGTACAGTATTTAAGTCTAAGTTCATATTGTAAACTACAATCCTGTGGTATTTACAGTATAATAACTATGTACACATTTCCTTTGGAAGAATTTTAAACTATTCCTGCTTAACTGGGGTCAGAGAGGATGCACAGTAGCTTATGTAACTTATGGATAAAATGCAAAAATTATGACCATTTAAAAGGGACAAAAATAATTTAAGTAACAATAGATTTTAAAATGGAAAGGGGAGTTAAAAGTTTACTTAAAGATTTCTTTAAACTTTTGCTTAAAGATGTCTAGTTACCTGTCAAGTATACAACATACTGTTTAACTCATAATAGTTTTTGGTAGTAGAAATATCGAAAATGCATAGACCAAGGGTTATATGATAATTAACTATGAATTAAACTTTCCAAAGTATTATCATAAATTTATCTGGCAATTTGTCATGAAGATTTAAATCATAACTCTTTTCAGTCAGTGCATTTAACTGTAACGTGCCACATATTTACATAGACAGTAAATAGTTTATTTTCAATTTGTTTTTGTCATAAATATGAAATTTTCTACAAGAGAAAATTCAATTTTAAGTATATTATGCAAGTAGTTCAGAGTAATCAATCATTATTGAATTAATTAATAAGAATCTGATACATTAAAGTGTAACCATGTTACAGTATATCCGGACCCTTTTCCTAAAAATGGGTTCTACTGTATATCTACGGGCGTAGCCCTACTTTAAATAAGAACAAGCATTTTACTACAGTCAGCAATCTAGTTTTAAAATTAAACATACTTATGATACATGGCACTGACTAGGCCTTGGAGAAAGGAACAAGGCTTCACCAAAAATGAATGGAATATTTAACCTTTATTCCTACACTAGCTGTTGTGTCCCAGACCTATGTAAATGGGTAAGTGCTTTCATTTGTTACGGAGAGATTTTACTTTATAAAGCTGATTCTGGAATTAAAGTTATTTGTCATTCCTGCCATTTGTACGACATGATTGATGTAATCCCCTGAAGTGTTGATCTGGAAAAATGATTTTATATTATAATACTATTGGCACTTCTATTTGCATACTAAAATCAAACTTCAGAACAATTTCCGTATATAACAGTAGAACTATAAAACGTGCAACAGACAAAAATTAATTCTTCCTGAATGCATTTATAAGAAGAAAATAATGTCCTGAATGCATTTATAAACCTAAAAATGCAACTTTATCCTTTATTATAAAAGTATGACTTATTAGTTTCAGCGATTTTGAGAGTACATTAAATATATAAATGCCTGGACATTATTTTATGTTTTAAAAAGAGTATTATGAATTTTGAGTGTTGTGAATTTTGATACTAACTGAAAGCATACATGCATACAGAGAAACACATTAGGGCACAAAAGAAACAGAAGTTTTCAGTATTGATTTGATTTCCAAACCCATTGCTTTTTTATTTCTTCTATCCTGATTTTCTGTGGAAAGAGATTAGCATGTCTGGATTCTAGAATAGTGTTGGTTAAGTGATCCCTTGCCTTTAGGCACAGACCTAAATCTATTTTGACATGGGCTTAGTGCTTGTAATCCTATTATTCCCATCTGATTCATCTAAGCCAAAACAGTACTTAGTGTAAGTAATGGTTAAATTGTTTTCATCCTTAGGTATGCTGTCTTATTTGCTAAATGTAATGTTATATGAATGTAAAATACAACATTACTTTTCGCCTATATAATATCATCACTGAACATATTTCATAATAATGAAAAAGTAAATGGGCACAAGCCAGGCTGTTTTCAAGTAAAGCTAAATTGAATGAAAAAAAGCTTATAGCTAGTTCCAGTATTTTAAAAAATAATGTGGGTCCATAGAGTTATATATAAACAAAACAACAGTACAATTAATGTTGCGAAAAACAGAATGGCCATAAATCCTTTCTTTGGTGATGAGTGGCTAAAAGTGCTGATAGTCATGAGTTCTTACACATACTGAGCTGAATTCCAAAAGGATTACCTCAAGCATTAAAACATCTCACTACACCCTTGAACATGGTGCAGTGAGGAATTGGAAGCATGCTTTGATGACAAAGAAGAAATCATAACTCTCTTTCTGTTTTTTATTAAAACAAATAATATCCCAATGTTTTCTCAATTCAACACAAAAGCAGCCAAAGTCTTTCTTGAATGATGTGGCTTATAATGTGGAATGAAAAATGCTTATGAAACCTAAGGTTTCAGAGGCTATGTGATATAACTTAATGAATATTTTAAAACAGATGTTGCATTAGAGATGGAAGACTATTTTACTAAAGAAACAAAGTAAATAGTAAGTTTAGCTTGTAAGCATTTTATTCTAGCCTTAACACTTTGAAACAATGTGCCCCAAAACATACCAGTAAAATAAGAAATGAACTTCTGAAGGAGGGTTTTATGGGGAGGTCAAAAACTGAAAAACTGTTGTATCACACTCATCACTCATCAAGTTGTAAAGAAATATGTTATTAGACAGTACACGGTACATGACATCATATTGAAGCTGATTTGTAATATTATTCCACTTTTTTCATCTCATCATTATCTCCTAAATTTCTAACAGAACTGAATTATTCAAGTCTTTGCATTAAGCAATAGATTTTTTTTCTTACATTTAATAGCTGTATCTTTGATTGGAAATAATAGTCACACATGGCTAACTTGATTGGAAAGTCAGTATAAATGTAAAACTTTCTGCTTTCTGCAGAATAATAAGGAATACATAGAGTGTCCACCCCTGAATAAAGAAAAATACTTGAAATTGTGTAGCAATTCTTTCTCCAAAATAATGTTTAAACATAAATCTGTGATTATAATGCACTCTGCACCTGTTAAGATAATTTGAAGTTAATATGTGGAGGTGAAAAGCAGAAATATATAAACTTCTTTTGTTTTCTTCAGCATATTTTGTCTTTTTCTTTGATTTTTTTCATTCTTTACTAAATTAATTGTAATTCATTATGGTAATTAGCATTTTTGACAATGCAGTATTAAATGTAAGCCTTTTCACATTTTTCAAATACTATTCAGTATTTTTGCCACATAATATTAATTATATTAATTAACCATTTTGACATGTAATTTAAGATAATTAATAAAAAACTAATACTGGATGGCACACAATAGTGAATACTACAGTAGATAGAAAAATGTAGATAGCTGACAGTATGCAGTGGACCCAAAAGAGAGTTGCCAGTCTATTTGCCAGACTTCAAAAGAAACTGTTTTGTTCAGAAAACAGTTTGAGGCTAGGGAGCAGTAAAAAATTATTTCTGGATTTGATCGATAAAAGGTACCCTAAAGAAAAGGAAGTAAAACAAGAACTACATTCCAATGCCCCAGCTGACTACATCATAGGTTTTCACCTTGAAATTTCCTTTGAATGCAACTAAATACTGGCCACATTGGTAAACTGTGTATTAAAAACTAAAAATATTACTGTCAGAAGTAATGAATGTTATATGGAAAGTAAAAAATCCAGTAAAGTATATTAATGTCTATGTTACTCTTTACCTGTTACTTTTCAGTACACCTAACAAGATACTTTATGTAAATATTCCTCATTATACAATGTCCCTTGATACCATACTAAAGAAATGTGCTTCTGCACACATAGTAAATTAATCATTACATGGTTTACAGTGAAATGGCATTTAACTAGTTTAAGAGACTTTATGTATGAGTAATGATAGGAATGTGCATGTGTAGCCTTTAATCTCCTGCTACCTGAAATTCATATATTTATGGACCATGAAAACAATTTTCTGGAGGTCAAAGTAAAATCTTAAAATGTACTATGGCAGTCTGCCATGTATAACAAAGTACAAATGAGAGCTTTTATACTCTCTATGCAAAATGATGTGCATGAAAATACATACAAATATATAGATTTTGAGCATTTATTTATTTCATATTCAGCAAAATATTTAGAAAAATAAAGGTCAACCTGTTAAAATTCTTTAAAGAAGCATTTCCATTTAGATTTTTTACCTTTACTGTACATTTTTAATAATTGTACACTTGTTTTTACTTTGGATTACTTTAGCAAAAAAAAAACTGACATAATAACACTTAACATTTCATTTTTATTTTATGAAATAAGCACGTTTGTTTTCATGTAATATTCAGAGCTTGAAAGTCATGTATCTTCTGCATTTTCTTCAAGTGTGTTTTTATGCATATCACATTTTAAAACTTTTGAGTACTTTAGAATTTTATGACTGTTTTAAAGTTTGAAAAGTCAAATTAGCAGAGTAAAATCTGAAAACAACTTTGTGGAAAAAATAAACTTTGTGGAAATATTTTTTTCTCAACAATGTATTAATAAATGCTGGCAAATATAATTATTTATTGTCATAACTAATGGCCCCTTGGCTGATGTACTCTGTACAGATAAAAAAAAATAATAAAAATGATGGTCAATATTACTTCTCTGAGCTATTATGCCCCAACAGATGGTTCATTTGCAGATTTCTCCCCTTTTCTTTCCTTACAACATTTACGAGGTTATGTGTGCATTAATACCAAATTAGTCATTGTCTACATCTAACTGCAATGCACATTACCTCTGCTGGGTCTAGGCCATTAGAGCTATTTTTAATTTTAGAGTTTAGAGGTTATTAATTGTTATTTTCAACTCACAAATCTGATAAAATGTTGATAAAGATAAATGTGTAGATAAATGGATTAAGTTTCTGATTAATCTTTGCTGAAACGTGAAAGCAAAGCACAGCTAGACTCAATAAGTTTTTTTTAATACTGTATTATAATATGATAAATTGTATCATATTGTATCATATTGATATGTATCAAAACGTTTGATTGTAGAACTAACTTTAAATGGTACATTGAATAGTCACAGTATTCTGTATAATACGAAAGCTTCCTTGTCCAATGTGAAACCACTAAATATTTGTTAATAAAGCAAAAAAGACCTGAATACTGTACATTTACATAAGAACATAAGATATGTTACAACCAAGGGTCATATGGCCTTTCTATACCATTCGGTTTCTATTAGTTAACTGATCTGAGATTCTTATTCTGTTGCTTTGAGATGCATCCTAGGATGTTACAACTTGTTCTGGAATCCTACAACCATTTCCAAAATACATCTGCACTCAGTCTAAGATGCACTACTCTACATTTCATTTCTCTGATCCAAGTTTCACTGTTGATCCTGAAAATGTCTGCTTTATTTTATCAATATATACTGTACAGTACATATCAATATAAACATTTCAGATTTGTATTAAGTTACAACTAACTACTACTCATACTCTTTAGGACTAGTTTAAATATATTCTGCTTGCCTTCAAGCACACAACAGATTTATATGATTTTTTAATTTACTGAAGCAATTATACATTGGATGAGTAAATTGTAAGAGTGCTTTGATGACTGTTATTAGTCAGAATTAATCAAGCACAAAAATGTAGAATATACAATATATATATACAATATACAATACAAAATTTATTGATACAACACCAAAGATGCATAGCAAATAATCAAGAGTAATATAATATATTTGTGTATCAAACTGCTTTGATATGAAAGGTTGATCGTTTACTTTGTGATTACAAAGACAAGAGTTGATTACATCACAGTTAAATACTGTGCCCTCCATAGTATTTTCTTATACTGTATTGGGACAGTGATATCAAAACTGCTATTTTTGCTGTGTACTCAAGCAGTTCTGATTTGAAATGAGAAGATTAATATGAGACAAATGTACAGAATGTACACTGGAAGAAGAAGGCTGTGTTTTCTTTCTTCTTTTTTCAGCATAGAAAAAACTTATTTTTTGTTCCTTTGCAGCCTACGTATGCTGACGCAGCTACCCACCTGAACTAAATGTACAGAATGTTATCTTCAATTTCTGGGTATGTTTTGCTCACATATGCTTTAACATTTTAGAATAATAGAATATTAACACTTTTTGTGTTATATCCCTCATTCTAGGCGAGCAAACATTTTGGGAGAAATTAATGTTAAGATGAGTGAGCCAGTTTCAGAGGCGACCATGCATGCCCAAGACACGACACTATCTCCACCATGTTTCACAGATGAAGTGGTATGCTTTTGATCGTCTGCAGTTTCACCCCACCATCACTTTCGTTTATATTTTTCTAATTTGTCCATAACACTTTCTTCCAGAACTCTACGGGTTCATCTCTGTACTTTTTAGCAAATTATAATCAGGCATTTCTATTGTTTGTGCTGCTGAGAGGTTTGCATCTTGTGGTGTAGCATTTATAATTCAGCTGTCAAAGTCTTCTGTGAACAGTGATTGTCACAAGATTGTGATAACTTCACCCCTGAAAAAGTAGAGTTTAGAGTTTTTCTTCACAGCTCTGATAATTTTTCTATCATCAAGTAAAGTTGTTTTCCTCTGCTGACCTGGTCATTGACGATTGCTAGGTACACCTGTGGTTTCATTCTTTTTAAAGATATACAAATTGTCGATTTTGCTACATCCAGTTTCTGTGATATGGCTCTGATTGAATTCTTCTTTTCTATCAGCATCCAAATTGCTTGTAAGTTTTCCATAAACAGTTCTCTAGTCTTCATGCTGGTTCAAACCTAGGGAAGAACAAATGCAAAATCCAGCACTACACATTCACATCTGTTTTATATTTTCACAATCTAGGCAACAGGAAGCACTTAACCAATAAGGACCACCTGAATGCCAATAGTCTCAATTCTAATGCTCACCTGAAATCGGTGGATTGAACACAAAAAGTGTGATTATTCAAAAATTGTACAACAGTTAAGCTCAGAAATACACAGAATTTAGTCTCATGTTTATCTTTTCATCTCAAATTTGAATTGCTTAAGTGTATAGCAAAAATAACTATTTTGACTTCAATGTACTAATACTTATGGAGGGCACTGTATTATTATTATTATTATTATTATTATTATTAATAATAATAATAATAATATAGAATGTTGGTCTATTTACTTAAGTAGTCACACTTACAGATAGCAAATTAAGAGGATTAGCAAACTGAAAAAGTAGCAAATGGAATTCAAAATGATTTGTAAAAAAAAAACAAGACTGGACACACAACTGGCAAATGACAATATAGAGAATTGCAAAGTTTTACATGTGTGTAACAAAAATATACTATGAATTAAAATTGGGAAACACAGAATCAGGAGAAGAAAATAGGATGTTAGTATTTTTGTTGACACTCCATTTACAATTTTAAGACATACAGTACAGTATATTACTCTTACAATCAGGTTAGGAAAGACCTACCTTTCCTAAATCCATGCTGACTATTCCCTATGCTCCTTGTCATTTATTCTTGACAGGTGGATGGGGTCCTTATGTGTGTCTCTTGCTAATAAACCTCTTGCTGTTGGAACTCAGCAATGCTCCTTGCATCAAATTAGTCTCTCTCTACCTATTTTGATTACAAAGAGAAATGTACACAACCTCACAAGGAGTACTTGAGCAAATGTTTTTAAAAGGTTGTAGTGATAATTTACAAACTATAGATTTGGAGCTTCTTCTTCTTGAGTCTAAGTGTAGACACTTTTCTTTCAACTTGTCAGTGTAAGAATTTCTTTAAGACCAAAAATGTAATGAATAAAAAAGAATGCCTTTTTTGTAATTTTGTAAACAAAAAATTAAATTGAGTCTTTAAATTGAGACAATGTTTGTGACATTATTCTGGTCAAACTTGGGCAGGCCAGATCTTTGGGTGAAGTAGACTATTGCAGGCATTAGAATGTCAACCCTCCTAGACACCAGCTCAACCATCTCCACCCTGCACCCTGAGGGTCATGACAGCTGGTAACCTAAACTGGCACCCTGTCTGACTCAGGACTTTCACTGTAACAGGCCAGACTGCCCCCTTGCATTAAATTTGCAAGTTCGTAGTACATCTGAGACTCAGTGACTTATATCACAGACACGTGTATTCTGGGATTTGACATCCTCCAGCAGATTTCTATTGGGTCCCTTTGTCCTGGAGGTGACTATGTCCCAAAACAGGAAACCAAAGTTCCCCTAAAGGTGATGACAGCAAAGGGCCATACCTTGGACTATGTGCCACTCTAACTGACCTAGTGGGACTGAGAGTCCCTCCAGAAGGAGAGGCAAGGGATCAAAGACCATCCACAAAGTACAACAAGACAGCAAAAGGGCAGTGCTCTGGAAAGATGGAGCATAGCATTGGGAAATTTTCTGATGTGTGTATTCACAGAAATCATGCCAGCATTACTTTGCCTTCAAGGAATAGGGCATCACTTGATTTCCAGATTAATATGAGAGCACTGTCTTTGTTGTCAAAGTTGAGCTGATGGCTGTGTTCAAAAGAAAACTATGGGCAACTCATTTTCACCATTTTGTTGTGTGCTGATTTTCCCAAATAACTGTCAATTTTGAAACACATTTTTATTATATAAGGATCTATACCTATCTACTGAACTAAGAATTAGCAAATACTCATCATGCAATCTTCATAAAATTGCTTCTTCATGAACTAATTTATCAAGCCAAACTTTAATGCAGGTAGAAGAAGATGAAGACACATGGAAGCAAGTTATTCTCTTAGCTGATTAGTACTATATTCCAGATAATTAATCTATTGTATCTATCATGATTAAACTTTGCTGAAATGTTAACTTGATCCATTCCTTTGTACTGTAGAAATCTTTCTGTAGTCCATACAGGTGGGAAAGATAAACGTGGTTTCAACATTATCCCAGTCTGGTAAGAAGAGGATTATACTTCATTTCCCTTTTACTAATTAACTTGTGTCCTGCAATCAATTTTTGGAATTATCACTTTGACTCCAAAATCTCACAGATATTTTCAAATGTTTAATAAAAGTGAACACTCAAACCATATCTCTTTCCTGATCCTACATTCAATGCTCAAAACATTAGAAGCTCCCTGTAAAATGAAAAGACTCTCTAAGTGATGGTTGGATTAACAAATATTCCATTACTATGTTTTGCTAGAGCAAACCTCAAATTTTAATGTTATTGAAATCTTGAAGAACTTGTAGAACATGAAGTTCAAGTAAACACAACATTTATCCGTATCACATCTTCAATAGAAAATGAAGCAAATGTTTCAAAGCCTTATGAAAACTGTCTATAATAAGTCATGTGTTCTTAAAGTTGTTTGTGCTGACTGCAATAGTCACATATTTTATATTATACAGATTCCTAATATTTTGCCCAGTGAGTGTATTATACCTTGTAACAAATACTTTCCTCTTTCAGTCAGAAAGCATTAGACCTGAGCTGAGATAAAGAGAAGAAGAAAATGTATGCTTGTTTGAGCAATTTGCTGCTACTTTTTAATGGAGAGCCTGAAAGCAGGCAGGGGGGGCTATGTAGTTTCAAGAAAGGAGATTAAATAATTGTGCATCCATAATTGTCCTTCACAAAGGATGGTATTCTGTAGGGGAAAATGCACAAAAAGTCAATAATTCATGTAATGGAGTGCAGACCGCAATCAACAGATACAGAAATACAAATTGCTGTGAAAACAAAAGTGGTTGAGGTGAAAAACACGGAGCAACTAAAAGCAAAGAAAGACTAATTGTTCAAATACAGATTACACGTTTCTCAGCCAGCATTTTACTTGCTTCTAATTGGAATTCTATATTGTTTCACCATTTCATGAGAAACAGTAAAGAGATTTTTGTGAGAATGCTTTCACTGGTTTTCCATGCCACAAATGTATTTGCCGCAACACATTTACATCATGGTATTCTAATTAAATTAAGTATTGATATTTAATTTAGTGCCCTTTGAAATAACCATCACATTTATTACACTGATTTTGAATGTAAATGTACTGAATAATTCTTATTTAAGAATATTTATCTGGAAAATTAATCTGTCCCAAATTTTAAGGGACTCTGAATAAAATAATTACTACAGCTGTACTGAGACATTTCATAAACAACTAGTAACTTAAGAGTATACTAGGATTCCAAAACAGGAAAAATACCAATAAGGACTGTAATAATTTGGGGTTGAGGGAGCCAAGGAGAAAGCCACGAAAGCTGGGTCCAGACTGGACTGGAAAAAGAGCTGCTTTTGACAGCGGGGTCCAGACTTGAGTAGAAAAGAGCAGAGCCTAAAGACTCACGGCAGGACAGGAGAGAGAAAAAGGCTGCCTTACACTCTTTTCTCCACAATCCCCTCCTGTTGCTCTAATTTCTCCCCTTACCCCTTAGTTGGAGCCCTGAACCTACCATCTTTTTCTCTCTCTCAAGGTAGATGCCAGTAGCGTTTTACAACCGCTTTCATCCTACTTCGACAAGGCTCTCTCTTATAGCCGAGCCTTGCATATAAGAGACCTCATCTCTCACGTCTTCTCTCAACTGCAGCTCACTCAGGACTGAGGTCCTGCTCATTGGTGTTTTTGGTCTCATCCAAAATTAGCCACCTCAGCTTTGGTTGTCAAGGTAACCCATCACCCTTAGACAAGGGCTCCACCTCCACACTGAACACACCCCGCATTATGCCACAGGACATTTTAGAGTTAAATCCATAAGCTAATATATGCATAAATTTTAAAGTTCTCATAATAATCTTAAAATAGTTCTTAAACATTCTACAACTCAGAGACTAAGAGTATTAAGTGTTCTTTTTAAAATCTGCATACTGTATATACTTAAATGCCATGCTTAAGTTATGCTCATATCACTATCTATGGATTGGCTTTTCCAAGGCTATTCAATTACTTTTTAAAATTTGAACAAGATGTGGATCTCACATTTTTGTACAAGGATGGATGTATCTCTAGGAAAATCCAGAGAAGAAGGGTTACTCTGTTAGGAGAACTTAAAGGAAAACAATTGTTTGAATATAGTCCAAATTATGGATGTGTCCAGTCCAGAAACAGCCACTTTTGTGAATACTGTGATATTGTCTGATCAGTCAAGGCTGCTAATTGTGCAGAGGGTTTGTCACTTTGTTTGAAAGTACAGAAACCATTATTCAACAGGGCATAGCTAAAGTTTCCCACAGCTACACAGCTTTCACATAATAATAGAGTTTCTGGAGCTCTTGTAGTGTAATCCAGTGGAGATTGTGTGTCTCACTGGGATAAGGATTGATTACAAGATGTGGGCTCATCACTGGGATCATGAGAACTAAAGTAGCTGATGAACCCAGGGGTTCCTCCTCCTGAAGAAGATCTGTTCTTTGGCAAGACTACATGCTTTCAGTCAGTGCTTCTACATTGTTTTGTAATCTAAATACAAGATCTAAAAAATTATGACCACCGCATAATTTTGTGCTGATTTGCAAATCTGGCTGCATGAGAAAACAATTTAAGAGATTTTGACAGATGGTGTTTTACTGCTTTATGACAATAAGCCAGATCACTAACCAGGTTCACACAAACCATTATTCGCTGGAATGGGTCTGAATTGTTGAACCATGCACCTTACAGTTCAGATATAGCCCTGAGTAACTAATATTTCTTCCATCATCTTAAGACTGTGATCTGTGATGTACAGTTTCAAGACAATGATTTGAAGTCTGCTGTTCATGACTTGTTACAGGAACAGTGAGATGAGATCTATTATCAATGAATTGCTATTTTGAAGGACAGATAGGCTAAGTGTGTTGAGATGAAGGGTGCTTACATTGAGAAATGAAGTCAAGAAATTGTTTGAATATTGTTTCTATATATCTGAGAAACAAACTTTTTGAATGTCCTTGTACGTCATGCTCATGCTTTCCATGTCATCTCAGTCAGTTCTACAAGCCACTCACCGTAACTCACTAACTCACTCACACTGACGTTCTTGGCATTTACTTTAAACTGCAACCTAGTGTACTTCAGGGAATAAGGGTATTTGCATTCATGTTAAATAAAAATAAACTTTGTGTTTTAATCATTTTTGTCCATAACACATACATTTTTATAACTAGAATTGGAGGTTCATTGAAATGTCATGTTCGTATACTTACCTTCTTTCACTAATTGCTAAAAGTAAAGTACAGCAAAGCAGTTAAAAATGTACAGCTAAGTACAGTAGTACTTTTCCACTGCATTTAAAGTCTGAAGCCTTTTATTCATATGTTATACTATATTCGGGCACAACATCCAGTTTCTTCAAGCAAAAATAAAATTTGCAAATTAATACTATTACTGTATATTGCTGTTATGTTTTGTGATACATAAATGTGAAAAAAAGATGGATGAACAACTATAAATGTGGATTTTAGCATATGTGAAATATTGCAATTTTGATTAATTTTGGAAGATGGTGATTATATTATTATAGTTTAAATTTATTTAAACTTAACTCTTCACCTCATTGTCTCTTGTTACATTACATCTTTTGGAATTTGTTTGAAAGAAACCTTCAAACCTTCAAACCTTAAAGCCAGCAGCCATATCACCCTGCAACTCACAACTAGCAACCCACTGAAGCTAAGCAGGTGTGAGCCTGGTCAGTACCTGGATGGGAGACCTCCTGGGAAAAACTAAGGTTGCTACCTGGAAGAGGTGTTAGTGGGGCCAGCAGGGGGTGCTCGCTCTGTGGTCCATGTGGGTCCTTATGCCCCAGTATAGTGATGGGGACGCTATACTGTAAACAGGCGCTGTCCTTCGGCTGATATATAAAACTGAGGTCTTGACTCTCTGTGGTCATTAAAAATCCAGGGTGTTTTTTGAAAAAAGTAGGGGTGTAACCCCAGTGTCTTGGCCAAATTTCCCATTGACCCTTACCAATCATGGTCTCCTAATAATCCCCATCTATGAATTTGCTACATTACTCTGCTCTCCTCCCCACTGATAGCTGATGTGTGGTGAGCGTTCTGGCATTCCAGGTGGATGCTGCACATTGGTGGGAGGGGAGTCCCAATTACCTGTGAAGCGTTTTGAGTGGAGTGTCCAGAAAAGCGCTATATAAGTGTAAGCAATTATTATTAAATATTTTTAACTAAGTGATTACCAACCTGGTGAGTTCACTTTTACACATTTTATGCAAACAGCCTATTCTTTGTTACAATGTTTCGACAGTTGACATTGACTGATTAACAGTGTTGAATTCCACTACGTTACTTATGATAACTAATTCATGTAATTAATATTTTAAAGGTGTTTTCATAGGGAAGAGCTAAAAAGCTTCAAATTCTAAAATAATTAAAATGTAGCTATAACAAGTAAGAATGACTATTTATCTGGTTATGTGCAATCCAAAGTGCACATAAGATACTGTGCTGGACTGTAAATGCTAATTCATTGCTCACACCATTTGGTACAACAAAATAATTTTCACCCACTACAAAGTCCTAGAGGAACCACAGTGATACCATGGTTAAGCATTACTGCCTCGCAGTGCTGAGCCCTAGGTTCTAGTCCTGGAGTTTGTGCTGTATGTTCTCTACATGCTATCATTGGTTTCCTCTGGGTACTCCTGTACAACGGTTAAACACTTTGCCTCTCAATGCTTGTGCCCTAGGTTTTAGTCATGGACAATTTGTGTGGGTTTTTTTCTGGGTACTCCTGTTTCTTCCCAAAGTCCAAATACATACTGGTAGGTTAATTGGCTTCTGGGAAAATTTTATTTTGTGAGTGGGTGTTTTTGTGTGCCCTGTGATGGACTGACGAGCAGGTTGTATTCTGCCTCATGACTCCCCCATGACCCTGAATTAGATAAAGTGGTAAGAAAGTGGATGGATGGACAAAAGCACTATTTTGTGACCTAACAGGTGAAATAGAAACTAGAATTATATGGAGTTGTATTTGTTGTTAACAAATGCTTAAGAAGCATTCATGTTGTTGCAATAGAGTTTAACAATGTGATATTATTAATATTAAATATATTTCCAATTACACTGTGCACCTCAGTTAAGTACATATATAATAACATGATATTAAAAAGTTGTTAGAAAAATAAATAATTATGGTAACAAATGTTCCAAATTAAAGTAAGGTTTTCTGAAAGTTCTAGGTAGTCCACAGACATCAGATCTTCCCAAGTCCAACTGACACACAGGTACAGCGAAACAACTTATATAGCTCATCAATGGCTCATATACTTGTCTATCTACACATGTATTTTACTTCAATTTCTGTGATGCAGTTATATTTTTTATCTGACCAAGAATACCTGAATGAGCCAAGGTTGTTGATTTGTTGGTTGTTGATGAGAATGAAGGAGGTGGCTTTGTTTGAAGGCCATCTATTTGAGTGTAAATGAGATACAACTGGCTTAGTTGAATAATTGGCATCCATTGGGAGTGGACATGATTGGACACACCCTTGGATTAGTGAGCTAGTTTATATTAGCAGCCGGAGGATAAGAGTAACCAGTCTGTGTCTAGGTTCCTGCAAGAAAAGAAGAGAGTGAGTGCTCAGAATTCACTGTAGAGAGTCTATATAGAACTGGTGAAGTTCAATGTACTCCTGTGCTTTAACACCAGAAGCCAGGCTTGTGGTCTCTGTGGTAGAGAGGGTTTGAAGAAGAGATTTGTGAAGGAAAGATTGAGTAATTTGCAGATTAGAAGAAGTTGGGTAAAATATTCCAGAATTTTGTTTCCAAGGCTCCAATGTCTCATTATGGAGTACTTATTTAAATGAAGCTGAAAAGGTGGTGGTAATGGCTTAAACCAAGGTGTCTGTATAAAACAAGCTATTTTGTTTCTTGTAACTGAGAGATATGGAGTAGTTAAGAGGAATTTTCCCATTATGGCCTTACTGAGATAGGCTGAAGATGGAAGAGTTGCTTTGAAGAGGACGTCCAGTGACTGAAAAGGTCTGCCAAAAGAACTGAACAGTAAATCATGCAGACTTCTCTGAGATGGGGACCAGTGGGCTTAAATTGTAGCAGTAAATTGTGAGTATACTTGATGATTATTAAATAAAACTTACAGATTCTAAATATGCAATTTATTGATGAAGCACCAAAAACATGTGTAACAAACATAATAGAATATATGTATGAAACTATCTACTGTAGTACAACTGGCTGATCTTTCACCCAGGGATTATAAAAGGAAGAGTTAATAACCTCAGAGTTAAAATGCATCACCTACTGTATAATGTGTTATGGATTACCTCATTTTTATCAGTTTTTATCAGTCTTGTACTGTATAATACCATTGCATTCAAAATTTTCAGATACAAGTAAATATGTGTTAACTATCATTAACCAAACATCAAAAATGTTTTGAATAACAGTTCACGAATTATGTGAATAAAGAAGTTTTATACTGTAAGATCTGTTGGCCAAATGTCTTTAAACTCAAACTTCCCAATGAGAACACGTAGCTGGGCTGGGTTGGTCAGTGGTCTGACCTGCAGCTGCTTGCTCTGTGCAGAGTGTGTCTTGGGTGCAGAGAGAAGAGAGTGCTTTGCTTAGTGTTGGAAGTAGCTCTGCAAGGAAGTAGCATTGAGGTGTTTTCTGTCTTTAAATATGTATGTCTTTAAATGTAGTATTTAACACTGTCTTTGCACCACTGTCTTCCTGGGGACTGGCTGCAAGGGTAGACAGATGGGAGTGCCCAGTTTGTCCCAGCTATAGCCTGGTATTGAAAATGCTCTTTTTTTTGTCGACATCCTGAATGTCTTATTTCATTGATCAGGTGAAAATAACAGTAGGTTGGTGAACACAAGATCTCTCCTGTTTCAGAACTCTGTACTTTAATGATTCACTCTCAGCCTGGCATCTTGGAGAAAAGTAAGTCCTGACTTGAGCTCCATGAAGTTGCCCCCCCTACAGACAGCACAAATGATTAAACCCACCTCATTTGTAAGTGCTACGTTTGTGCCGTTTAAAGTACTGTTTGTGCTACTTTTGTTTCCAAGATATAGGGTCTTGTTTTTTTCAGGGTCGTGACATCACTCAGGCCCCCTACAATGTCGTGGAGAAACCAAACCGGTTTCATTCGTTAATGCTCCGTTTGTGCAGGTTTGTGCCATTGAAAGTAACTTCCTAGCTGTTTTCATTCCCGAGATATAACCATTTATTTTTCGGGGGGTGACCTTGCCCAGCCCCCCTACCACGTCTTAAGGGAACTGGACAAGTCTCATTCGTTAATGCTTTGTTTGTGTTGGTTTGTGCCATTGAAAGTAGCATTTGTGCTGCTTTTGTTCCAGAGATATACTGTAGCGCCTTGTTTTTCAGGTGAGCACGAGACTATGCACTGTGACTGGTGTGAGAGTTACAATTCTGCAATTTATTTTCTCTACTTGCCCAGGTGGGGAGCTGCGGTTGATTTTGCTTTTAATACCACTATCTTCAATGCATTTATGTGAACAGGAAAATTAAAATTGTCACCAACATCATACTCTAATCCGAAGAGTTGCGGATGTAGCCTTAAAAGGCGAACATTAGCAAGCAACTGCATGTTCTTACAAAGAGGCTTTAACTAGCATGTCTCAGTATTTCATAGCTGAAACCTCTTAGTCACATTCCTCCACATTATCAGAGAGGCCTAAGCTGACTTGTCAAGTAAATATAGATGATTACAAAGCTTCAATAACACTTAATTCTAAGTGTAATAATTGGTCCTTCTGCTACACACCCAATAAAAATCATGAATATAACTGAATACTTTGAAGCCTCCTACATTTTATGCTGCTTCTCAAACTTTCTGTAATCTGGGACAATGTAATGTTTGAATGGCTTCTCTCTTCTCAAGTGAATATAAATTGGGTTCCAAAAACAGAGTAGACAATTCATCCCAACTAACTTGTTTGGTTTTACCAATTAATCTTTGGATTAAAACCAGGCATTTCTTGCATGATTCCACAGTATCTTCTTTAATAACATGCCTGGGCAATTTATTCTACACTGCCATAAGCCTTAGTTGTGGAGACATCGGAGACATTAGCTGGTAAAAATGGTAATGTGATGGTCCTTTTGGGGTACGAGACTGAGCACCACATGCACTCCAGATATAAAAAAGAAGAACAAAACTTCTAATTTAATGGATTCACGTATAAGTGACCTGTCATGTTATTTTTTTTCTCTCTGATTTAAAAACAGACCCCTAGGGATTACCAGGAGCATAATGCCATCTCTTGGTTGTAGTAATTAAAATGAAGGGTTCATTTTAGTAAGTTCAAATTGATTGAATTTTCCCTCTGTCCTTGTCTGGTTACAGTTTTCTTAATGAGACACTGCTCTTTGCCTGTGACAGAGTATATTATGGTAAAACGCTAAATAAGAAATAAGTAGTGACTACACTTTTCATGAAGAAGAGAAGCTTGCCTTTGGGTTGCAAAAAACAACTAAATTGTAATAGCTTGCCCTCAGCTCTTGTCTTTTACCTTTTACATTAAACTCTTAAACTCTTGAAATGTTTTTTGTAAGTTACTGGTGTTGCTTTACTGTTAAATTCATTAGTATGCTTCCTTCAATGCACTCCCAGTTTGGAATCATCAGTTCTTAATCAATGTAATTTGTCAGTTTGACCCTTTACCAGATTGCAGAGTGTTGAAAACAGTACAACTTATTGGAATCTGGCCTAGCCCTTTGCATCGTTGCAAGGCACCATGTGAGCTTCTATCAGTAAAAGTAATACAGTTACAGGTCACTGCAAGCTCATATCATCCAAATGTTTACGGTTAAAAGAGATTTGCATAGCAAATCTTGGAGACCCTGACTTGCTCAAGTATAAGAAACAGATAGCTTTGAATGTAGGATTTTGCTTTCTGTAGCATGTATGTTGCCCTTTAATTAGGGAAGTGTGTGCTATAACATACAAATGTTAAATTTTCTATTTTATTAAAAATATATTACTATTCATGATTATTATTACTATTATGAGCTTTTATTATTTTATTATTATACTTTTAATAAAATATATAGAAACAACTCTAAGTTTATGAGAAATCTAATCTTCCCAATAAGATTTAGTTCCTTAAACTGTTCCTTTAAAAAAGTGGTTTCATATAATGTTGCTAAAAAATACAGTGATGTAATCAAGCAAAAGGGTATTGTTTAGGATATAGTCACTTCTACCCTGTATTGTTGGAACATTTGTCTGTGAACCTGTCTGTCAGTCTCACTTGGCTGTATCTATCATTGTTTAGTATCGAATGTATCTGTGACCTGTACTATTTGCACATAGATGAAAGATTTTTATGTTCTCTTAAAACTCAAAAAGCTAAGCCAATAATCTTTGCAGTTTTGCAGACTTATGCAGGAAAATGTAACAGTTCATGCTGCTTTCATTAATTATTAAAGGGGATCTCAAAGGAAAACGACAGTAGGTTGCTGCTCCAAGTGGTGCTGATGGACCAGTAGGTGGCACTCTACCCTGTGGATAAGAATTTCTAGTGCCCAAGTTTCCAGTGTAATTTGTTTGGAAGAAACATTAACTCAAGTTCTGACTACGTTGTCATTTAAAATCCCATTTTACTTTTCAAGAGATGGCATGTTAAGCCTTAACTCTCAGAGAAAACCAGAGCACCTGGAGAAACTCCACATAAACACCGGGAGAACATATAAACTCCACACTGAAAGTACCCCAGGAAATGAACCCAGGCCCCCAGTGTTACTAGGCAGCAATGCTAAATAGCTGTAGCAGTAACAACATTGAAGAGTGTGACAATTCATATCACACTTACAATGTGCTGTAGCAGGTGTAACTTTTGAATTCTAAATTGTTAATTTTTGATATGCAAATACATTGCAAATGTAATGAGGTCATTCAAAAATTTGCATCTGCATATATTAAAATAATTTGACACCAATAGACGCCTAAAAGCATTAGCCGCAACAATTAGAAGCTTTAGAAATTCTCTTTAAAACACAAGAAAGGTTACAAATCAGTGCAGGTTATTCGATTTAGTTGTTAGTAGCTAATAGATCACATGAAGTCAACCAACCATTTCATGAAAAAGCCAGGGTATCAGCTTCAACACCTTGGAGACTTGCTCCAGGGTAACTTGTTCCAAACTCCTTAAACGTTGTGTATGAAAAAAGTCCCCCTTCTTCTGCCAATCCACATATCCAAACAAAATGACTTTTCATTGTGTAAATGTCTCGGTTCTGAAAATGTACCCGTCTAGGAGCTAGAACTTAAGTGTGTGTGTAGCCGTTTCTTGCTAGCAGATGACTGTAAGTATATTATGATCTTGTATCTCCAGCTTGGGACTGGCAAATGAATGTGTGCAGACTTCAAAATGCTTAATATTAGTGTGCTATGTTTTTGTTAACTTTTTAAAGGAAACGTTAAGTGAAATTCTACCAAAAAAAGCATTATACAGGCTTTCACACCAAAACAAAACATTTCAAAGAGAGAAAATGAGCCAGCATAGCAAAGAAAAAAAATACATAAAGCAGTATTATTTATGATTATAGTATTATGGTAATAGTATGACACCTTAAAAAAATAAAAAAGTATATATTTAGTGTATGGGTCATATCTATATCTTAAATATCTTTAGTTATAGATATTATTGTAGTGATATACTATTGTTGAGCAGCAGAGAGGATGGCAGCAGAGAATGGGCAGGATGCAGCTTTACAAAAACGGGGGTTTATTGCACATCCACATTACAAAGGCAGGTGCTATTCACCAGTAGGAAATAAGGAGACAGAGAGATACCGCAGGTGGAGAGAAAAAGGGGGATATTTTTCCTAGTTCACCATGTGATGAAAGGATGAGTGCTAAGGGTGACCCCCTTATATAGGGTACAGTGGGGGAGGGGAAGCTGCAGGTCAAGGTCATGGGGAAACGGCACAGTCCACAACTCCAGGGAGAAGTGGAAAGCCACAGAATATAAAGTATGCATCTAATCATAAAAAGAAAAAAACTCAAGTTCTTTTTTGTCCAGAGCTCAAACTCTATTTACCTAGGAATAATATAGGTGTTACAAACAAATATTCAAATGATTTATTTCAAATAATCATGGAGTGGAATCTATACTCAATGTACCAATTTAATATATAAATCTTCATTTTATTATGGCTGGTGAGAAAGACAGAATATCTCTGCTGACAGAGACAGAATATGTGAATGCACTAGAAAAAAAAGTGAAAAGTGCATTCATGTAGTAAAAAGGCCAAATTTACCTACAGTACAGTAGATTGAAATTTCAACTTTAAAATGGAAATATTCATGTAACTGTAATTTGTAATAATCTGGAACATAGTCTGGAATGTTCTGTTTTAATCTGGAACATATTTGCTCTGGATTAAAAACAAGGTAAATTACAGAAAAAATGAGCTATTAATGGTAAATTTTACTTGTGAAGGATACATAAAAGCTGCAGGCAAAATGTCTCTTGACCTCATGACAATACTGGACTAATAGATGAAGAGTTACAGTCACTTGAATGTGTTTTTCCAAAATGATAAAAAACATTCAGTACCTGACTTTGGGCTACAAAGACATTCTCAGTGAAAATGGCTGTGCAAAGAGGGATTTCAGATAGGAAGTTCAGAGAAAGTTGAATTTTGCAGCCTTTTTATTAAGAAATTGCCAAAGGCTGAGCTGTCATCAAACTTTTGAGGCGAAAAATACTTTCAATTCCTTTTCATAAATTTCACTTGAATCAGTGTTTTCTTACGTCAGGCATTTCTCTAACTCTATGCTCTGTCTATGCAGTATTCTTGCAATGCAACAGATGACAGGACACTTTTAACCCATAGACGTCATCATCTGATACTAACATTGGCTCACCATCAGCATTTCCACCAGGTCTTTCCAGACACCTGCTCAGTAGAAATCCCTGTGGTGCCACGAAGGGAATCACCACCCCAGGCAATTTACCCTCCCCAGCTTCTCTGAGCGCAGGTGCCCTCTTCACATTCCCCCAGGTCCTTCGTTCAGCAAATATGTGATGTGGCAAGGACTGTATTTAGTAATGTCCCTGACACACCCCCACCTTTTGGCAGTTGTTTGTTTGCCCCACTAGAGACTGTACTAGTTATATACTAAATAATTACAAACACATTATGATGTAACTTTGTGTAACATGTAAGACAGTTGATACACAGTGTGTTTCTTTGTACAGAGATGGGGATTTTGTATGGACTCTCCTAGCAGACAAACAATGGGTGATCAAATTATGCATCTGAAAAGACAAGGTTAAAGTATTGCTGGAGAGGAAAGTAATACAATAAATGTTTCAAGAATACAAAGCGATTAAACTAACTCATTAAAAGAGTATGGTAAGTCAGGTGGTAGTCTGTGTTTTTACATATTAATTATTTTTTAACTTTCAAGTTTAATTTCCATTTTTTTACTGGAAACTTGCATTCTTGTTTATATGGTTAGCAATCATTCTGAAGACTCATAATGTCTGAAGTATAGTTTAAGTAATTTAATTATTCTTCAAAAACTGCAATAAATATAATAGTACAAATCTTGATAAAAGTAGCCTACTAAGTATTTATAACTTAAAATTGCATCAGGTAATTCTGAGTAAGCATCACAAACAGTATGATTTTTACTCACAGAGTGAGCATTACAAGAGAAATT
The DNA here is from genome assembly GCF_040954835.1 of Lepisosteus oculatus. Lineage (NCBI taxonomy): Eukaryota > Metazoa > Chordata > Actinopteri > Semionotiformes > Lepisosteidae > Lepisosteus > Lepisosteus oculatus. Next base: position 37,303,092 of record NC_090696.1, on the reverse strand, counting down.
AAAAACTTTTTCAGATGCAGATACACCAGTTTTTGGATGCCTCCTAGTGACTAATGCCTCAACTTACTGAGTCATTTGCTCATATAATGTGTATAGTTGAGTACCATGGACCTGGTTAGTGATCATGTGACACACACTGTATGCAGTAATTACAGGGAATACCTCTTGTGAGCCTCCACAAATAGTTTTATCTGTAAATAAATATTAAACCTTTTAAAATCACATATATCAATTTCAGCTTTAATATGCCACAAATACAGATTACTTATTTCATTTTTATACACCTGGAAGAACACAAAAAACAAATAACTTTTTGAACTGTTTTTCTATACAGTTCACTTTTTTTCTATGTGATCTGGGTGTTACCACTCCAGCATTTAGGACTGAGTGCAGAGTAATCTGATTCCCATTAGAGCAATTGGCTGGAAAGCTACTAATCTGGCACAATGATCAATTGTTTACTCACTATACCTCCCCCACTGAACCAAATTACTGGCAATCTTGGTACTAAAAAGCAGAGTCAGATTTACTTTTGCAAACACTCTATACAGTAAAACTGCAAAATTATATTACAGCATTTATGTAACAGGTTAAGAATTATCAGTATTTGCTTTATGTAAATAGAGGCTGAAACCACGCTGCCCTTGCTTTTTCATCATTAGTACTAATGGATATTTTAATATTGAAAATGACATTATTTACAGCAGTGAAGACAGAAGAGTTTGATATACTAGCGAGACTGTTAATTAGAAAAAGGCTGTAGTGAAAATAAAACATTAACTTGGGAACCCTGTGTCTGGTGTGATACACCACCTGTCACTTAGTAGAGTTTGCCATTGGGGAAGCAGGAGGTTTTCCAATCTCGTCAGGCTGAGCTTCTGGTGATTCCAGGCAGGTCTGTAATTACCTCCTGTGGGATGCAGTGGCGGCAGGTAAATGCAGAGTCACATGGAGGCTGTTTTCACAAACATGATCACCATGTGATACTGCATGTGTGCTGATGCAACAGATTGTAAATGTTAACGCTGATTATTGTTTCATCTTCATCATCTCCTCAGCTCTTGCCATTATTGTGTGATAAGGTAAGAAAAATGAGCTGCTGCAAAGCCCAGATCATTTCAGATAAGTCAGTAATGTTCTTTAGACAGATAGATGTGCCCATATAGCACAGATAAGACTATTATGATATGGTCCTGTTATAATATAGACTCTGCTGCTAACACCGAAATATTGCTATTTTTATTATTCCTTTTTATTCTTCTTCATATGTTTTCACATATATTGCACATTACAAAGTAGACAAGGATGACAGAATTTACAGTGAGTCCACGTTGAGAGATATTTTGGCTTACAAATTGCTATACTTAAAATATCTAGCTAATATACAATGAATTGAGCTATATTGCTACTGTATATGCTAGGACTGGTTCCTAAATGTAAATCAACAAGCGAGAAAATATCTGTGCAGAGAAATACATTTGACAATAATGTGACTGAAAGATACAATACCCTCAACATTTATTAATACCCTTAGTGAAACAGGAACAAAAAAGTCTTATAACAAAATATATTACAGATTAGATATATCTTGTTGAAAAAGGATAAAAATGCCAAAGTTTTATTGTAAAAGCATTGCACAGAGAAAAGTCATATGTTCATAAGTAATTACATTCAAGAAAATACAATGGTCACAAATGCTCACATTTTAAGTATTCAATTAAATAAAATTCCAGTAACCATCCCCAATAATATTCTGCTCTTTGGAAGTGAAATAAATGGGAGTGTCCAGAACTATATAGTCCAGAACTCTAAAGGTCTCTTATTTCCCTGGGGTGTTAAATGAGGTAACACACGTAAGATGTTTAGTGTTAACATACGTCATCAAAGTCAGAAAATTCTCTGAAGACTGGAATCAAATGGTCATTGACCTACACAAGTTGGAAGTTGAACTGTAGTGTACATTGCCAAGAAACGCAAGGCCATAGTGGCAACAACAGCCAGGAAGAAAACTAAAATGTACCTTGCCACCATGATCTATGAAACAAGTGGTTTGGGAAGAAATATGGAGGGAGACAAGTATAAATGTTTTTAATGTGTCCCAAAGCCCTTGTTAAGATACAGTAAGTGGAATTATTAACTGCAACACAAACACCTCTGTCAAGAAGCTCAAGTGTGGGTGACGTTCCAACATGGCAGTGATCCAAAGCATACATATAAACTGACAAATAGACAAATGTTCTTGATTGGTTATCTCAATCTCCAAGTATCAATACAATCAAATATTCAGTAGTTCAGTTAGACCTTAAAAAAGATAAAAGACATGAGATATACAGATATCTGGTGTAGTTCACCCAAAACCTCACTGTATTGTGAGGACTGAGCCAAGAAGTTGCTGCAAGGGTGTAGGTGGAGTGATGGAATTGGTACAAGAAAGATGCCCTACAGGAAGTCCCGAGTATGAGACTTCCTGTATATACTGTATATTGTATGTACAGTACCTGTAGGTGAGCAGAAATGTGTGAGATTAGAATCTTACTTTCCTCCCACATTTGTATTGTAACATTTTTATTATAATTCCATTTTGGGATCTGATCTCAAGAATGCAGTTCACAAACAGAAACCAAAGGATTTGAAAGACCTACAGCATTTTTGCTTGTAGGGTCATTAATCATCAAAAAGATAATAAATGATCTCCAGAAGTGTCAGAACCTTATAGCACACTTCAAAATATCAACTACAGGGTTATGAATACATGTGACCCTTGTATTTTCTGGACATGAATTAATTATTACAATCATGTAACTCTGTAGTGTATTTAAGGTTACATCATAATATTTTAAAGGAATTTTAAGTATTTTTAAGAAAGACACACCATTCACCTCATACATTTTTTGGCTATATGAAGTTTTTTGCTCATATTTCATCGGGGTTTACTGTATATGCATTACACCATACTGCTTTTTAACAAATTAAAATAAACAATTTTTAAAAAGTACAGCTTTGAAAGGGATTCAAATTGAGGAATAATTGAGGTTCTTTATGTGACTTCTACATTAAACGATGACCTTAATGTGCATCAATTCTGGCTCATTATCAGAATAATTATGTATAATAAATAAATATGCTCTTGTTTGTCAGTAAGCTATTAACAATGAGTTAACATTTAGTTTAATTAAAATTACTTAAACAGAACTTGAGTTCAGAAAAATACTAAATATTAGTTTAAAGATTATAAAATTCTACAATAGCTAGGGTTGTAATCTGCAGTAGAATAAATGGATTTATATTTTCAATGTAGCATTGTTTTGTTTTTTTGTATGTGTATGTTATTCATACTTTTTTTCTCTCTTTTGGCATCTCTGTTATTTTGAGCAGACCACAAAAACTTCCCCAAAGGGCTGGTTTCACATTAAAGTGGCTTTGAAGATTATATGCATAGAATAAGTCTTAAATTTTCTATTTGAAAACATTTGTTGCGGTTTATAAGAACAGCACAATCCTACCATTTAGCTTTGCTGTGTTGTAGTGCTGGAGCTCTAGGTTCAGTTCTGCACCTGGGGGACTATCTGTGTGGAGTTAGTATGTTCTCCGCAAGTTCACATGGGTTTCTTCTGAGTGCTCCAGTTTCTTCCCACAGTGCAAAGACATATTGATATGTTAATCAGCTCGTGGGAAAATGACCCTGGTAGAAGCATGTAAGTGTCCGTGTCTCTGTATGTCCTGCAATGTACCGATGTCCCATACAGGGTGGGTCATGGCTTGTACCTGTTGCTGGGATAGGCTCTGGCTCTTCCACAACACTGAATTGGATAAAGGAATAAGGAAACTGACGGATGTTAAGGTGTATGCATTTAAACACAGTACAATTGCAATAAATGTATTCAGTGCACTTTTAAAATACATTTCAATGTATGAGGCTGTGCAACATTCTACAAATAAAATAGCAAAGTCATGTGGTGAATTTAAAAACCAACTGAAACCTTTTTCATATTGCTCTTAAACAGATCATCTGTAGCACCATTGAGTACCCTTTGAATACATGGCTGGCACAGCTGTGAAATGTTTTTGTGCATCAAATGTACTATGTAATTACAATTGAGTCTGCTTGGTAAAAACATAATTGGCTCTGTTGCATATTTCAGATGATTGAGCTACTGGTATTTGAAAAATAGGTGTTGTTTTACAAATAGTATGTGTAGAATGACTATTGTGTTGTGAAATAGACAATTATTTTTTCCATAATTATGATAAAATTGCAACATTTGTCATATCACAATTCTATATTTTCTGTATTAGAAAAACCTACAGGTGACAGCTAAAAGATATGTGCTAGTTATTAACTTGTATAGTCCATTTATGCACAGCTTTTGTTCATATCATGGATCAGTAAAGCAGAAGCCGTACATAATCATTATATTTTTACTAGGTATTTTATGCATATTTTAAAAGCCACAGTTACACTATTGCATATATTAGATCATGACTTGGACGGGACAGAATTTCAACTGGATAAATGTACAGGACTTTATTGTTTGTAGATTTTTATGGAACCTTTGCTTTGGGTATTCAGTAAATACTTGCAAGTGCATCATTTTGATTTTATAAACTGTTGTGTGTTCTCCTACCAATGTGTGCTTATAGTGTGGGAGATATATTATGCTGCTTGAAAGTGTGTCTGAGCTGCCTATGTCCTATACATATTCACACAGTGAATACTGCAGAAAAGAGCATTTTAAGTAAAGATTCCACAACGCCTTCATCACAATGCACAACAGCAATTATACGTGCTAGATCTAGATATACTGTAAATATACTGTAGATATAGATCTGAATACAATATATGATAAATACACAAAGTATGGATGGAAATGTATTAATGTAAATGAAACATTAAAATAGTATACTATAACCAAGTTCATCTGTGTAATTATTTATACTTTATATACTGTATATATTTATATATTTTATATTGTTAGATTGTTTAAAAATTTGTTGTTATGGATTTCCATAAAATCTGGTCATATTCCCATATTACTGTTTTGCACTGAATGCCATCATTTTTCTTACGAATTTTCCAAAATGCTCATTCCTCTGTAGCTTGATAGGTGATCTGTCAATCATGGTGGTCAGACCACATTTTGGAAGATATCTCACTGATTGTTTTCCTGTTAAACAAAATATAGTTGCACAGACAAAATAGTTTCTGAGAAGTTCTGTTCTGCCCTTTTTCTGGTGGCATAACTTTCAAATAAAAAAATCCACTTTAAAGAGCTTTACAAAAGCACCACCTCCAAAATGTTATATAACCTCCAACTTACTATACTGTTGGAAAACATTCTTCATTCAAGCTTTCACCTCTTGTTATGTACTGTACACATACATCCTATGCATGAACACCTAACTGGCTTATCAGTCCATAACACTTTATTCTAATCATCTGGTGTTCTCTTCATGTGTTATTTCCCTTGTAAATCTATTTTGCTTTAATGCCTGACAGAAGTAACTGTTTTCAAAACCAGACATCCTGTTAACCTAGCAGCTCTTAAATACCTTTGTACTGTTGAATGATATATGATATCTGTGATTCTGTCAAATTCCATTTTGCTCTGCAGAGATGTTTTGAAAATATTTTCCCAAAATATTTAGGTAGTTATGCAAAAATATTTCAGTATTATTGCTTTGTCATACTGCTGACGGGACATGCATTAAGGAAATACTAAAGCTGGGATTAGACATACTGCCGTCACTGCAGTAAATGTCTGTTATTGATATTATCTCACTGTACATCCTGTTGCAGTTCTATACATTGAGCAAGTGTAGCTGTCAATACATCTGTACAGTGTTTCTGTTAAAAACTACAAGAAAGAACAAATGGAATATCTGCAAACTAAATCTCCATTAAAGGAAACAATTCATTAACCATATGTTAGTATAAAGTTTCTATCTAGACATTTAATTGTTTAACAAATGCAGAAGATTCCAGTGCACATGCCACATTGTAAACTACACTATGTACTATTTAAGGCCCTCAAGCATGACTTTTCATTTTTCAGAAATTATCAGTTTCCCACTAGGGTTAAAATATTTGATCTAGATTTGTTAGATGAACTACAGAATAATAACAACAAGAATGCAAATAATTAAGAGTGAAAAACATAAAAGTGAAAATACTATTTTTTAAAATAATTGTTACGAAAGAGATACTTTTGTATTTTTACATGAAACAAAATGATTAAATATATAATTACCAAAATAATTAAAATACACTATGTACTGGAATTTTTGTAGACAAAATACAAAATGCAGAGTCTTGTTTTTGTTTTCTGAACCTGGAATTCTACAAGAACATAAATATCCCCATTATATTATAATGAAAATGAATTTCTGCCTTACGACTGTTATCTGTAAATTCATCATAAAAAAATCACCATGCAAAATACATACATTACTATATATAGTAGCTATAACGTACTATGTTTAATAATTCATCCATCCATTTTCTAACCAGGTTACAGGGGAGCTGGCCACAGTGTAGGATCCACCCTGGATGTTACACAGAGATACAAACACACACACTCACATCACACCAGGGTCAGTTTTCCCAAAAGCCAATTAACCTACTAATATGTCTTTGTACTGGTAGGATCAAACCTGAGCTCCTGGAGGAAAACCATGCGAACTTGGGGAGAATGTACAAAATCCACACAGATAGCATCTCAGGTCTAGAATTAAACTCAGGGCCCTGGCAGTGCGAGGCATCAATGTTAACCACTGTGTCACCATACCACCCTGTTTTATAGTCTTTGCAATGGAATATTAAGGCTATTCCTAACTTCTTTGAAGTTTCTTAAGTTTTATGTGCCCTTGCTTATTTACTTACAATACCATGGTGTTTGATAATGTATCCAGAATACAAATTTCTACTACTACTGCTGGTGAATAATTATCAGTACTTGTAAAGCAAGGTTAAAAAAAATCACTCTCAACATTAATTTAAATCTCATTTGATTAAATGTGCTATTTTTAAAAGAAAAAAGAGAATAATGAATAAAAGTTGTGAAATAGTTAACATTATTTAAATAAGATCTGTTAAACTATTGGAGTACTAGAAAACAGTCCACGAGCCGACAATTAATGTCAGATATCTGATAGCCAGCGGCTAAGCACAGTGAGACAGTGTAACTAATCTGTGAACTTTAAATAACTGGTTTCAGAAGACTGAACATGCTTTGTCTGTAAATAGTAGAAATACCAGCATATAGTAATGCTGTATTTGTGTTTGTGCATGTGCCACTGTCCTGTTTGTGTCACACTTGTGTCATGTGTCTTGGACCCCTGAGTGTATAGTATGTAGTAAAGCAGGTAGTACTACCTCTCTTGCCATCTATCAATGAGTGTGTGGTGCTGTGGAACTGCATGTACTGAAGCATACTCATCACTGGACAGTGTCAAGCCAGTGTCCAGAAAATGCAAAGTCTTTGCATATCTCAATAAAGAATGTAACAAGCATTAATTTTACACATTGTACTGTTCTAAAACCAACTAGTTCTTGTCAGTTCTACCACAATATCTTTGCATTTTTTAACTAAATAGTTAAGGTTACAATAATTCAAGCAATGCATTATAGTAATTGAAGTGATAGGAAATTAGGTAAAATTGATTGCATTTATACAAATACAGAAAAAATCACTCTCCTGCATGAATAATACTAAATCAGGAATATGCAGTTAAATAAACATTACATTTACATTTGTGTATTAAATTTAAAATGAAGGTTGCAATATAATAATAAAACTCATGTGTTAAAAAAAGAACTGTCAATGTGCACAAATTGTGCTACAAATTAGTACAGTGACAGTTCAAATTAACAACAAGTATGGGAAAAAAATGTTATATGCAAATGAAGGCTGACAGTAAAAAGAGGTGATGCATACTAATCACAGCATTGTGCTAAACACAGAAGCATTTTCGAGATCTGCAGCAACGGTAAGATGTTCACTGGAATTCACGGGAACAATTACAATATGGTTCTGCAGATTTCAAGTGAAGTTTTAGGTCTACTAGAAATGAGGCTAATAAAACAAAAGGCAACACATATACATGGATTCCAAGGATACAACATACAATACAAATGATAAAATGTGCAACATAACCAATACTAAGGTTAATATACAGTGCCTTGCGAAAGTATTCGGCCCCCTTGAACTTTTCAACCTTTTGCCACATTTCAGGCTTCAAACATAAAGATATAAATTTTTTATTTTATGTGAAGAATCACCAACAAGTGGGACACAATTGTGAAGTGGAATGAAATCTATTGGATTTTTGAAACTTTTTTAACTAATAAAAAAATGAAAAGTGGGGCGTGCAAAATTATTCGGCCCCCTTGCGTTAATACTTTGTAGAGCCACCTTTTGCTGCGATTACAGCTGCAAGTCGCTTGGGGTATGTCTCTATCAGTTTTGCACATCGAGAGACTGAAATTCTTGCCCATTCTTCCTTGCAAAACAGCTCGAGCTCAGTGAGGTTGGATGGAGAGCGTTTGTGAACAGCAGTTTTCAGCTCTTTCCACAGATTCTCGATTGGATTCAGGTCTGGACTTTGACTTGGCCATTCAAACACCTGGATACGTTTATTTGTGAACCATTCCTTTGTAGATTTTACTGTATGTTTGGGATCATTGTCTTGTTGGAAGATAAATCTCCGTCCCAGTTTCAGGTCTTTTGCAGACTCCAACAGGTTTTCATCCAGAATGGTCCTGTATTTGGCTGCATCCATCTTCCCCTCAATTTTAACCATCTTCCCTGTCCCTGCTGAAGAAAAGCAGGCCCAAACCATGATGCTGCCACCACCATGTTTGACAGTGGGGATGGTGTGTTGAGGGTGATGAGCTGTGTTGCTTTTACGCCAAACATATCGTTTTGCATTGTGGCCAAAAAGTTCGATTTTGGTTTCATCTGACCAGAGCACCTTCTTCCACATGTTTGGGGTGTCTCCCAGGTGGCTTGTGGCAAACTTTAGACGAGACTTTTTATGGATATCTTTGAGAAATGGCTTTCTTCTTGCCACTCTTCCATAAAGGCCAGATTTGTGCAGTGTAAGACTGATTGTTGTCCTATGGACAGACTCTCCCACCTCAGCTGTAGTTCTCTGCAGTTCATCCAGAGTGATCATGGGCCTCTTGGCTGCATCTCTGATCAGTCTTCTCCTTGTCTGAGCTGAAAGTTTAGAGAGACGGCCAGGTCTTGGTAGATTTGCAGTTGTCTGATACTCCTTCCATTTCAAGATGATCGCTTGCACAGTGCTCCTTGGGATGTTTGAAGCTTGGGAAATCTTTTTGTATCCAAATCCGGCTTTAAACTTCTCCACAACAGTATTACGGACCTGCCTGGTGTGTTCCTTGGTCTTCATGATGCTCTCTGCGCTTTCAACAGAACCTTGAGACTATCACAGAGCAGGTGCATTTATACAGAGACTTGATTACACACAGGTGGATTCTATTTATCACCATCAGTCATTTAGGACAACATTGGATCATTCAGAGATCCTCGCTGAACTTCTGGAGTGAGTTTGCTGCACTGAAAGTAAAGGGGCCGAATAATTTTGCACGCCCCACTTTTCATTTTTTTATTAGTTAAAAAAGTTTCAAAAATCCAATAGATTTCGTTCCACTTCACAATTGTGTCCCACTTGTTGGTGATTCTTCACATAAAATAAAAAATTGATATCTTTATGTTTGAAGCCTGAAATGTGGCAAAAGGTTGAAAAGTTCAAGGGGGCCGAATACTTTCGCAAGGCACTGTATATGTGATTCAATCTGAAAACATCCTCACACTACTAATTCATGGATTAGAAGAAACAGTGTTTGTTCCCAGCATAGTGACTACTGCTGAATAATGGTACTGTATGTCTTCCATGTCACCCTGCAACTCACATCTGGCAACCCAGTGAAGCTAAGCAGGTGTGATTCTGTTCAGTACTTGGATGGCAGACGTCTTGGGGGAAAAACTAAGGTTGCTGCTGGAAGAGGTGTTAGTGGGGTCAGCAGGGGGCACTCACCCTGTGGTCTGTGTTGGTCCTAATGCCCCAGTATAGTGATGGGGATGCTAAACCATAAAAAGTCATCCTTGAGATGAGATATAAATCAGAGGTCCTGACTCCCTGTGGTCATTAAAAATCCCAGGGTGTCTCTCAAGTGTAGGGGTGTAAGCCCAGTGTCTGGCCAAATTTCCCATTGGCCTTTACCAATCAGCCTTAATCATGGCCTCCTAATAATCCCCATTTATGAACTGGCTTCATGACTCTGTTCTCCTCCCCACTGATAGCTGGTGTGTAGTGAGTGTTCTGGGGCACTATGGCTGCTGTCGCATCATCCAGGTGGTAGTGGTGTAGGAGAGTCCCCATTACCTGTAAAACACTTTGAGTGGAGTGTCCAGAAAAGCATTATATAAGTGAAAGCAATTATTAATTATTAATAATAATAATAACAGTTTAAGAAATGCTGTCTATATCTAGGCTAGTCATAAATAATCAACTCATAAATAATCAGTCTCATATACTGTATAAACCTACAGTCACACTCAAATACCTCTCAAACATATACTCATATACTGGTACCACTGAATATGGTATGTACTGTACATATTTATATACAAATAATATACATCTATATTATATGTATCTCTGAAACATGTGCATGTACAAAACCTTAATTCCAGAGTGTTACTATGTGAATGCTAAATACAGTATACTGTGTACTCGTCAGACTCATACACTGACCAGTGCTTTTTCACATGAAATTTGAGAGAAAGTGGATTTTTCCATTTTCCAGCACACAACTGTTGTCCTCTTCTGCTGCATCTGTGTCTAAGATGTCCTGTGATCCAGGGAAAAGAAAGGATTTCTTTCCCAGGAAGTGTACACAAGAGTCTGAACTCGGATCACAACGTGGTCTCCTTGGGCTGCAGAGAAACTCAGAAAGTTTATTTGCCTGTGGTTGTAATTGCTAAATATGCTAAATATCCATTTACATTCAGTGAAGTTGAACTGAACTCCAACTGTATTATTTTATCAGGCAAAGTTACAACTGAAGAGAGGAGAGTGTCTTTGTGACACTTGGACAAAATTCTGTTCAGTAGTTGGCTTTTGCTACATTAAGTTACTTTTCAATCAGCTGATGGCAGTTCAGACAGTGGCGGTTGCACTCACATGGTTAATTATCTTGTTAGATTGCCAGAAGTCCTGGAAGTTGAGACAGCAGTGTGAGCAAATCCCAGCTGCTATGCATCCTTAGGTCAGTGGCGGAGCGGGGTGGTGTGGTGGCTCTGTGGCTAAGGAGCTATGCCTGTGGCTGGCAGGTTGCTGGTTCATATCCTGTGGCTGGCAGAAGAATCCTACTCTGTTGCAAGGCCCTAAACCCCAACTGCTCCAGGGGCGTTGTATAAATGGCTGACCCTGTGCTCTGACCCCAAGTTTCTCTCCCTGTCTGTGTGTCTCATGGAGAGAAAGTTAGAGTATGTGAAAAGACAAATTCCTAATACAAGAAACTGTATATGGCCAATAAAGCAATCTTATCTTATTTAGTCCATTTTAAGAAATCACAGCCTGTCATTAGCCTGATTGGTCATGACATCATGAGGTGTCGTGTTTATCCCCAACCAGCAGGTTCTGCATTGGTTAGTCATTCTTACCCTGTTGGTGGATTTATGACAGGTGACCTCCAGCTAGAATTCCAGTCCAGATGTGTCTCAAACAAAGAAAACACCAGCAAGGACAGTTCATTATTGAAATTGAACCAATTTATGATGTCTTGTTTTGTGTCAGAATGTCAACGCATCCTCCTTATCAGGGTCCCTTATATTACCATCATTCATATGGAGCTCAGTTGGGCCAAGTTAATTTTCAGTTCACCATGATACCCAAGTTTAATTAAATCTGTTAAAACCAAAGTTTTTATTTACACATTCAATGTTTTGTAAGATACAATGGTGTATGAAGTAAAAAAAGTAAAAATCAGTATTTATAAAATTAAATAATAAGTGAACCCTTAGCACAATTAAGGAAGTCATTAAAATTAGGTGGTTAAATAATTGGGTAATACTTAAACAAGAACTTGTTTGGGAATCTGTGTCTATATAATGAAGTTTGGTCTTCACCATAAAGATTACTGGAAAGAGGGAATCTGAAAAAGAGTAGCTGATGCTCATCAGACTGGAGAAGATTACAAAACTGTTTCTACAATTCTGGGGCTCCATTCATAATCAGACAGGTCTACAAATGGAAAATATTCAAGACATGGTCATACTGCCAAGATTTCCCCAAGAGCAACCAGGAAAATCATTCAAAAAGTCACAAAGATCCCCAGAGTAACTAATGAAAGAAGTTCAGGCCTCTCCCACTTCAGATAAAGTCAGTATTCATGTGTTGACGACCCTATGTTGGATGACCTTGACTAGACTTAATGTTTATCGATTTTAGTCATCCTTAAACCTGATTGTCTTGGAATATTCTACTCAGCCCTCAAGTCGATCACTGCACTTCAGACCCTTTATTTCAGTCTCCCTGCTTATTATATCTCCCATGAGATACTATAGGCCCCCGTTGTCGTAACGTAGTAGCTTTGGAAGCTTAGTAGCTTTTACTGCTTTGATATGCATACATTTATTTTTTTTTTATTTACACTGTACTGTGTTGGTATTTCACAGTGTGATACCAATACTTTGCTATTACATCAAGACAACAACTATCGTAGGTCCTCAACATTTCAGAAACCTGTGTAGTGTGATCACAAGCTCTCCTTAGTCCTCAGATTGGGATGCCTCGTATTGTGCTTTTAAAAGAGAAATCTAACAGAGGACTTCCATCTTCCAGTTCTGCAGAAGTGTTGCCCGTTCTCTCGTATACAATGGACTCTGCCATGGGATTTCTTTCATGTGCAGCAAAAGTTGGCCTACCCTTTGCACTATGGTGTTATCCATTGTGTCCCAGCCTCCCAGTCATTGGAATAAGTGATTTTAATCAATCAGGTTTATTTGTATGTTAGAATTTGATGTGGAGTTTTACCTTTCACAAACTGTTTATTACTTTATTTTAACATACAGTATGCCTGTTAGGTGATCATTTTTCCCCTCCACAACCAGGATTGCTTTGGGTGTTGATGTTTTTAACAAATTGCATTAATTTAAATAACAACATTATTTTATTTGTCTCCACAATAAATTGGAAGGAATGTCCTTGTATTGTGTGACACATTCATTTTGTAGATGTTCTGTTTTACAGCCACTTATGTCACTATAATAACATTTTATTATAAATACATTTTCTTAAAAGGAGTGTCACTAAAAACTGATGTTGATCTAAAATCTGTTGTTTTCACAATGCATTACTTGCTTAGGCTCTATTGCACAATGAACATAAAGTATAACATACTTAATAACCTAGTGTTTGTTGAAAACTCATCTGGATGAGGAAATAACAACCATGGTTGCAAGATTAAGACCATCAAAACCCCCTCAATTGTGAGTGAGGAGGGAGGCTGCCAGGGTGAAGAGAGCATGGAGAGAAGGGTGAGAGAAAAGATGCATACACAGCAGGGGTCTCCAGTAGACAAATATTTATATAAAATCTCCAAAGGGATTAAAGGAACCCCAAAGTACTGATGCAGTTTTCTTTAATGGCAGACTTATTAGAGCTTTGTTTTATCAAGCTAGTTCAGATATGAGGAGATTTTGTATTATCCTTGTTTGTTACTAGACAATGTGAGCTGTAGCACAAGAGAACAATGAGAACCATAACATGGGAGATGGAATACAGGTAGAGCCAGCAAACCTTAGACCAGATGAGACTGGATTACAGTGGTGGGCACAGACACTGGATTTGTGCTGAACCAGAAAGAGCCTCATCTGCACTAACACATACCAAACAGAAACTGGTGGTGAGTGTCCACTTGCTGATGTTTACTAAACTAAATGGATGAGAATGGATTCTATATGGCATCCAAAGAAGGAAAAATATAAGATAAATAAATGTTTTTAAAGTGATGAACCAGAAGAAAAATAGCAGTTATAGCGATAGTTCTGAGATCAAACAGGAGTCTGGTGCTCCTGAAAGACCAGGCCTTAATGGAAGCTTATGGAAGGGGAAGTCGAAGGCTGACACCATACCAACTGGTTGCCAGCATAGGAGGATAAGAGTGTTGGGACCCATAGTTATATGAGCTAGGGCCTTGAGTGACTCCGATGCTAGGGCAAGTGAAGGTTGAGAAGGAGGAGCCTGGACTAAGTATGGACTAATTAATGCGCTCTCACTCTCGGGGAGAATATGGTAATGGAGGAAGGAGAGAGAAGAGGAATGGGAGAGGAAGCAGCAATAGGTCCACAGAGAGGTGACAGTATTAGGAAAACAGGAAGAAAAGAGAGACATAGTGTATGGAGTCAGTTGTTTTCTACAGAGACGTTGCTCAAGTAGAAGCAATTAACAATTCCATAGGACATACAAAAATCCTTTAAATCAAATGACTTTCCAAAATCTCATATCAAACCGGAACACAGTAAATTTAAGTATAAACAGCATTTTATGGAATTGCTGAAAATAACTTTTAATTAAGCAGTTATCTAGTATTTAAATACTTGCAAAATCTCCTGAGATGCTGATGTTTTGTCATAGCAAAAATTTGGCAAGAAACTATGAGAAGGTGCTTCAGATGAAGCTTTTGGACAGGTTTTTAATGACATCTGAAAAAAATCTGAAATTACATTTATTAAATAGTAAAATTTAGTAAAATTAACTTCTGTTACTGCCATATGTTCGTGGAAAAAAATAAATGTATATTATTAACTAAAATAATGGTGCCGCATTTTACAGGAAATGCATTGTAATAATGGTTGTAAAATAAAAGAAATATGAATTATACATGTTCACAGTTGAAAAAGAGGTTTAAGTATGACATTTCTGTTTGACATGAAAATTTGAGTGAGGTCAGCACCAAAAATATAGAACAAATGGGTTTTGGAAGTGGGTATTAGCATTCAAAAAGGCATTCAAGATGACATCCTGGCCTTGAGCAACATGGGCAATTTGTCTATTAAAATTACTGCACACGAATTTTGAGGTATTTCTGGTAAGGTCCACCATGAAAGTGAAGTAATGATATTTATTGAATCAAGTTATCCTGTAGAGGTGAGAGAGTTAGGGAGTACCAGTGCCAGGACTGAAGAGTGAAATTGACAGTTTCACATAATTGGAAGAAGCAGGAAGATTTTAAATATCAAAAGGTGAACAGAAGAGTATGTGACTTATATGAAAAAACTGTAAGTGAGATTTATGTTTAGGTCTGTTAAATGAACAAAAACAATGTAAAGCAACTGAAAAAATTAACATTAATTTTAATATGCACGTTATGTGCTGTGCCTTTTTAAATGTGGAATCTTCCTTTAATATCTCGATTTTAATGTCTTTATTTTCGTACTCTGATTCCACAATAAGACTTTTGTAGCCTAAGTGTTCTGAGTATTTGGTGAGGATGACATTATCAGATCTACCAACATACTCCAGAGCAACAGTTCCTGGTCTGAAGTCCAATGTTGGATTCAATCTTAAATTGAAAGCCTATTCATTAATCCTCTCATGTTCCATGGATGTAAAGTGTGAAGCCAGTACAAGCTCAGCAAAGGATTTTTTTTGGACATAATTCTTTGAATGAATCAAAAAATCACTTGTCACACTGCTGAAAAAATGGGTACTTATTTTCAGAATCAGCATGTTTTAAAAATAAAAAGTTCCTTTTTAGTTAAAATTGTTTAAAGTTTCCGTTTAAAAGCATAAATATAATTACTCTGGAACTGCTTGTGTTGGCAATATGACAGGATAATAAAGACGATCTACTGTTCCTACTTTCTTTTCAGCAGAATTTTTAGTTAAAAGCATTCAGTAGCATTTTCAAATTATATAAAGTGTTTTATTTAGACTGCTTCTAATACAATATGTAAGAGAATATAAAATATAATCAACAAGTTGTTCAGACATTTTTAGAATCTGTTCTAAATAAATGAAAAATTATACAATATTTAATTCAATGAAATTTCTGTCTATATTGGGTTTTGATTTTTTCTTGAAGCTTCATCTTGTATTTCCTTTTTTTATTACTACTTAAGAGTAAATATTACGTCCCCAAGAAGAGAATTAAATCATATTTTGTTTTTTTTTATTTTGTTTGACATTTTCTTTTAAAAATGTATTGATAATTATCAATGTATTCATTACATTTTAAACCATTTATTGTTTTACACTGATTCAAAAATGTATGGTATGATATAAACAAGAAAATCATGACAAGAAAAAAGTAAGGTACTGTAAACGTAAAGTATAAGCGACGCAATGGGAAAATGCCATTCAATTTGATTATGTTATGGGGAAGGTTACTGGTGGTATACAGTAACAAACAGGTTATCTGTTTAAGGATTTTTACTGTGCAGTTTATATCTTAAAATCCCTATGTAGTGCATACTTTATTTTATTCTTTGATTTAACTTAATTTGGATTTGAAAAATAACTCTAACTCAATAAAAACAGTGGTTATATACAGTAATTCTGCTATGTAATATATATCAAAAACAAGCTACGTTAAAGACAGATTTAAATTACACAGTAGGATCTACCTTTGAGGGAAAGTTGATTAAGACAGTCTGTGCTAAAACTCAGCTGCTTGATTAGGGGTATGTGATGACCTTGGCAAATGCAATGCTACAAAATAACAACTTTCTATAGCATTGGCTCTTTGCAATGTATATTGTAAAACAGACATTATTAAAATTAAGGTTCATTGGACTTTTTTCACTATCTTGTGATGTCCACTAAATCCCATATAAAGGACCCTATTTTGATGACAATACAAAAAAACAACAAAAAGAAGCCAATACATCATTTATTTGCATCATAATGCATTTTTGAGACACTATGTGTTTTACTTATATTACTAGAAATAGTAAAAGCAATTGACACACAATTGGAGGCCTGCCCTTATTAACAATTCAGGATGAGCAATTCAATGATAATGCACAGGCATATGTTTATGTTTCAACAAAATCAAATTAGACACATTTATTTCAAAGGGTGATAAAACATGAAAGAAACTGAGTACACAATGATAAAGCAAGATTGATTGCAACTGGATTGAGACACTGAAGAACATTAAAAAGAAAGCCAAACACAGGGAAAAAAGAGGAAGAGCTACAGTATGTATTGTCTTTTGCATTTTAGTGTGCTTTTTGTACATATACTGTATAGTGATAGTCAAAATCATGAGTGTGAGGCTGGAGAGCTGGTTTTAATTGTCAGTTTCAAAAGGGTTCCCTTTTAAGTAATATATAATATATTAATAAATATAATAATAAAGTAATATAGGATTAGTTTGGTTTAGTGTGAGTTCATTATCATTTTGAAAAACAATACTCTCTCACTAACTAGTTACCTAACTGAAAAGATTACACAACTTGAAATATTTGGGTAGTAGATACAGAATAATGTACCTTTAGATGAAAAGTTTAAAAATGTATTTAAAATTCTATCTTCTGAGTATACAGTACACTGACAAAACAACCTTCACAGTCACACACGTTCCATGTTTTTTAAGTATTATTTAGGGAGTAATTTGCCATGACTCCAAAAAATAAGAGAATATTTTATGATCATGTATAGTATTTATATGTACTGTACCTTTCACACTGAAATGCTGCAAGAGAAAAAGAGCTAGAATGGGCACTAAACCATAAAAAATGATCAAAAGAGTATTGCAAAAAAGTGTTACAATGAAATGAGACAGTGTCTGAATTTTTTAGTTACTACATGTGAAAAAAGAAACAGGTAAGAATGCTGTACAATATGAAGTAAAATATACAGTATAAGTGGTATTGTAAATGTTTGGCCTCTTATTGTATACGAGGCACAGTTAAGCCAAAATACAGATTTAATCTATTATGGAAGGATTTCTACTGCAATTAAGTAAAGAACTGAAACTCACTAACAAAGTAGACCTAAATAATTCAAATGAGAAAGCAAATCAGCAGACTTTTAAAATACATATGCTCATTTTACCAGTCCCCTTAACGTAACTGTCTTAAATGTCTATTGTTTAGTTCTATTGTTTAGTAAATGTCTATAGTACTAAATGTCTAGTGTGAGTTTCACAGAGTAGTGAGACAGAAGACGGCAGCAATTTAAAAAAAAACTCCAGTGTGGGATATGATTAAGCCTGAAAGGACAATTACTAAAAGGTGAGACATGGAAGGACTGTGTTTGAAGCAAAAGAACTAGTGTGAAAGTGGAAGGAATGTTATATATGGAGAGCCTGTGCTTACTGCATCTCTGGTTTAGCAGTTTCATTAAAGGAACTGCTGCCAAAGTGCCATTCATTAAAAAAGAATGTATCTATTTGGGGACTATGACTTCTTATATTTTCAGTAGTAACACAGTACACTTGATTAAAATAATGCATACATTTATACAATGGATAAAGCAATGAGAATGTATATCAAAATGAGATGCTAACACTCAAAATGAGCAAGAATGTAATCCACATATTACAAAACCAGACATGTTTTAACATAAAGATTCTTATTATGAAACATAAGAGAATTTTTCTCTTCAATAAAATATTTCTGGTTTTGTATTGACATTGGAGATGGAGAGTTCTGTGTTTTTAGTTAAATGCACTGTCACCACTTGGTGCAAAGAACAATTGCAGTTTAAAAGGAAAAGAGAGTTGTACGAGAATTCACATGGAAAGTGTGATGTGCATTTAGTAAAAGGGCTTTGCTTTTCTTCCTGAGTAGATTAAATCAGTTCCCCAAGTAGTAGTTTCTGATTGATGAATGAAACCTGGCGCTGTTTGTTTTACATCTAATGTAGGGCAACACATAAAACAACTCAATTTTGGCAGTCAAAAATGTTGGCCTCCACATACCAGCTCCTTGCAAAAGACCCATCTGAAAACTAAAAGACCATAGTGAATTCAAAAGACCAGATCCCCTTGTTCAGTCTTGTTTTTTAAAAAACTTTCGATGTGGTTGAAATATTCTGTGTAAAATGTCAGTGTCACCAAGGTCTAGATAAAAGTGAACAAGCATCTTCATGGCAGCTAAGGCAAATCCTTCAATGGCTTTTATCTTCTTTGTGTTTTATCACCTTATGTCCACGCATGTTATCAAGATAACTGGTCTCTTGGTTAGTAAGGGTTCCTGAAGTTTGTTTTTGACTCAACAATGAACAGCTCAGTGTATCCTCTGAAATACTCCCCCTATAAATACCCTAGGGCCTATAACTTAAATTCAAACACTATTTCCTGTTTAATAACAAACCCACCTCAAAAGAAAAAAAACAATTCTGGATATGTAGGCATACTTTAATATTAGCAGTTTAGAATAGTTTAAATAAAAATAATAAAAATGATTAACTTGATCAATTATGGTAGTTAATAGTAATATGTTGATAAGGACTAACAGATGTATATATATATTTTATTCTATGTGCATTAGAATGATCTGGAAGTGATCATTTTAAATGAATAAAGAATGTGTATCATTTTACCAGTTCACTGGCTTCTTTGTTGTGAGACCTACTGTTAATTTTTCAAAAATGTTTTCATTTCAGGGTGCTACTAAAATTTATTGGAATGTTTTGGAAATCTATAAGGGTAAATTTTAACTCTGTATTCTCTCTCATTTAAAATAAGTATTAGTATTGTATTAAAAAAGAATAGATGAATTTATTATTTAATCCAAATTTAAAGTAAAAATCTTTCACAGTGTAGATTTTAATCTTTTAAGAGTCACGTTCTACAAAGAAGTTGGAACAAAGTTAAAAAAATGTCACTTAAAGCTTATTACCATATAGACCTTTATAATACCTTATATATGTGAAACTTCTAGTATACCAGGTTCTGGAATGAAAATCAGTTTGCAAGCTAAGATTTATTTCATTTAGTTTAGAAAATTTCAAAAAGTTTCCATAAGAAACAAATAAGAAATAAATAAATATTAAGAAGGAAAAAGTAAATGCTATTTGCTGCACATCCTTGTACAATATATAAACACTTATTCAGAACATAAGTGAACCAATATATTATTTTATTTAAAGCTATTTATTAAAATGTGCTTATCTCTATCATGTTTTTTTCAAATAGAACTTAAGTTTTTTACCTTCATAATATCATATTTTTATTGTTATGTAAAAAACATTTCAAGGCCATTTTTAGAAATGATACAGCAGATAATTTAACACGTGCTGAATGTCTGGTCTCAAGGGAAAATTAGTTTATCCATATCAACTATGAAATCAAAGCTGTTTTATTATTTGAAAAGGTAATGATCAGTGCTGTTTCTTTTCTTTCTTATTTCCTGTGATAAAGGAAGGAGCTGGGCTTTCCATTGACATACATGTCAGTGAAGCTGCCAGATTGCCTTCTTTACAACAGAGCCAAATGTCTGTCACTGAGGTCTCAGTGGACCTTAAGGTTGGGGTCTTCAGTTTATGTGTCTCTCTCCAGGCATAAAACCTCAGTCTAGACTGACATTCCTTGCTTGACAGCCCAGGTAGGTGATGTTATCATTTGATCAAACACAATTTCACCACTAGGGCCAGGTGCCACTCTTCAGGGAGAAGTGTTAAAGCTTTTTGAAGATGCAATTCTCATGTTTCACTTAACATTTTTTCACCTAGTGGTAATAAGAGGATAATAAAATCTGATAAGGTTTCCCATGAGGAGATGCATTTAGGTTTATTGTTTTTAATTCTCATTAAGGAACATTTAATGCGAAAATGTTTCTGACAAACCCAGGGTCTGTGTGTAAAAATACTCTTCATTTATATTTCCTTGTTTTGGCTTAATTTATAAGTGCATTTTTCATTTTTGTCTTTGGGTTCTATAAAACATAATATACCTAGTAATTTGTCCATTGCTACCCTTTTATTATGCCACAGGGAGCTTTTAAAGCTAGTTCAAAGAATAATTGCACTAATTTGGAGATAAACATTGTTTATGGAGCCCTCTGAAAGTATGCTATGTATTTTTGCATACCTTTTTGAAGTAATTCTGAATAACATTAAAAAATATAGTAAACCGTAGCTATGTAAAAATGCACAAGAATCCTTAAGTTTGCTTATTAAGGAATGTTTACAGAAAACCCAATATATTTTGCTTAGATTCTTCATGAATTAATCAAATGGCAAAAAGCTCTTCCTGGTGACACTAAAAGATCACAGGACTTTAATTAGGTACATGTTAATAGGACAAATTTTACTAAACAACTTATAAATCACAAAATCCATGGCAAATTGGATGGATATTTAAACGTTTCTTAAATGTTCAATATTTAAACATTTTTATTTCTGTTTATGGATAATTTGAAGTTTCTGCGTATGACTGTTATTTAGTTTATGACTAAAATGTAAAATATCTCCTCCTATGAATGTTGTTAATTCACATAAATATTTGGTGAATATTCAATTACAGTTTCACCGCACAGACTGAAACCTGAGTGACAAAGATAGAAGATCATTGATGGACCTCTGATTTCTTCATTTGTCTACATCCTCTTTATATCGCAGGGAACCTAATCAAAGGGTTTTATTAAGATACAAGGCCTGGGCAGGGTATCAAAGATTAACCCAGGAGATTCACATCTAATCCCAGGGAGATGCTTACCGCATGAAATCACTCCAGTTCTTAAAGGCAAATTAACCCCTGCAAATGTTTTCTCTACCTAGGCCTCTGAATACCTTGAGAAACTATGGAGTGTAAAGCTTGAATTCAAATCAATAAACAGCTCAGACAATTAAAGCTCTTCTGACATTATACAGCATGGTAGTTGGTAATAATATGCTGGTGTAAAATGAGCACCAAAAAATTCATTTACACTTCACTAAAATATAGAAAAAAAGTATATACTTTATATATATATATTATAACAAATTATATACTTTAGTATAGACTATAACAAATATTCAAAATGACTAATTGCTTAGCTAACTTGCTTGCCAACAACAGCATATGTATCATATCCAGATGTCCTCTGCTGATGCAGAACCTCGCCTAAAATGTAAAACAAAGTTGAAAAATGTTTTATTTTGTCATTTCCAGTAATATTTAATAATTAAAATCTAGTAGTTCTTAATTGTATATTTCTGATTCTTCTTTAATGTATTTATTGTTGGCATATTAACATAATATTAATAAATTCTAGATTTATGCATATTTCACTGTTAGCTTTTTAAGTTGTATTATATTAAATACATTATATTTATATATATATCAGTTCATTTTTAGATTAGCTGTATATTTCATATTTTGATTACTGGGCTAGAGTGAATAGTAACTGATCCTATAGTTTGAAAAATACATAAATAAATATGGAGTGGCAGGGTGGAACATTGGTTAGCATTGCTGCCTTACAGTGTTGGGACCCTGGGTTCAATTCCTGGGGTGCTCTCTGTATGGAGTTTGCATGTCTCACCTCAGGTTTGTGTGGGTTTTCGTAAAAAAATACTCTTAGGTTAATTATCTCAGTCAATCTTGCTGTCCAGGGTGTATCCCCACCTTGTGCACAATGCTTCCTGGGATAGGCTCCAGGCCATCACCACCCTGAACTGGATAAACAGTTATTGAAAGTTAGGATGTGATGGAGTGAAGTGATAAATAAATAGGTAGGAGAGCCATAGATAATCATGACAGTAGAGTAGAATATATGAGGTTGGAAGCATTACCAAGACCCTCTGCTTATGATAACCCTCACTGAAATATGACTCGTAAGACTTGGTGAGGAACTCCTTACTCCCAGAAGGGAGGACTTAGGGTAGGAGGACATGCTTTTGAAGTACTACAGATAGAGTGAAACACAAATCCATCTTTACAACAGTTATTTGGTCTCTATGGAAGAAAAACAGACCTGTAAGGTATACTGAATGGCACATTGACACACATTTAATTTAGATATCAAATCTTTTATAAGACTTTTTGCAGGTTCCATAAGTCCTGAAAATTGGGGAGTTGAAATTGGCTCCCCAGAACACGCAGAAGTTGTAAACCAACTCCTCAAAAAGCAGACTGACTAGAAGATGGACTGACCTGGGAGACCTACGGACATACTGTATCTAAGGCATTACCTTGTACATTAACTGTTACAATTGTCTAGACATGGAGTGAAGATTATCTCCAGCACTGCTCTAAAGGAGTAATGAAGAAATTTCCCTCAACATTAATTCCAGCATTCTTTCAGGAGTATGAGAATCAGAAAGCTGCCTGTTTTTTTTTCTGCATGTGTATTCTGATAACACTGTCCTTCTATGTCAAAAAGATGCATTAACAACATAGATGTACATAACAGTCTTTAGCATACACAGGTATACAAAATCACTGAACAATAATTGCCATCTAGAACAACATTTATATGTTGAAAAGCTTTGGGCAAACAAACAATAAGCAGAGAATCCACCATAGCACAGTGGTTCACATTGCTGCCTCACAGTGGAGAGGCCCTGTGTTCAATTCCAGACTTGGGGTGCTATCTGTGGGGAGTTTGTCTATTCCCCCCTGTGTTTGTGTGGTTTACCTCTGGGTGCTCATTTTTTCTCCCACACTCCAATGACATACTAGTAGATTAATTAGCTTCTGGGAAAAGTGTGTGTGACCGCGTGCTCTGCCATAGACTGGCATCACATTCAGTGTGCATCCTGCTTTATACCCATTGCTTGCTGGGATAGGCTCCAGTTCCCCCCCAACCCTGCATTCGATATAGCAGTTAGAAATGGAAGGATGGAATTCAAACAGATTTTGGTTTTATCTGATCATTGTGGATGATTGGGAGATTCAGATATCTCTGTATAATATCTCTAATCATTTAGTGAGCTATTTCTTTCTCAGTAAAGGCTAACTACATCTGCATCTATAGGATACTGATCTATAGGATACTGATGTTGGAATACTGACTATTCTTAGATAGACTATTCTATAGATCTATTAAAACAAATCTTTGAAAACAAATCTATTGAAAACTGAACTAATTCTTTGACTTTAAAACAACCACACACATTCCAGTATGTTTGAAATTATGTTTTAACTATGTCTTGGCATTCTGTAGTTTCCAAAAACCTCAATTGTCTGGACAGCTGACATCCACTTTAAACAGTTCAAATTATATCACTAGGAAAAATTCTTTCCATTCCTAAATATACAATCAACTGAACAGAAACACAACAAGAACACTCAATCAAAGGCTACAGTCTCACCCCACAGAGTGTGTCAGCACCTATCATGCTAGTATCTGGCAAAGCGTAGAAGCTTCACAGGCTTTGGTGAAATGAAAATATTTTAAAAAACTATTGCTACCACCTACACGAACCCCCCCTCCTGTTGATAGCCTTCCCTTTGCGTTAGCAAATTAGCAAACTATCACACCTAGAAAGCAGTTAAGGAAGACAGAACAATGTGCTAAAGTGGCATCAAACCTTTGCAAAGGTAAAGTATGGCTAAGAAACAGCTACAATTTATTTAAACACAATGGTTAAGTCTATTATTTTGTATTCAGGTAAAATTAAAATAGAATTTTGGACATTTGTATGAACATTTCACAGGCTAGAGTTTTCTTTTATCATGTACTTCACTTTAGTGCTAGAACTTCACACTTCTTTACTGAATGTGGCTAGATTTTTTTCCCAACTGCTGCAACATATGGCAGTCTAAGTCCTAAAGAGCAAGCCGTGCCTGCCTGTGCCAGTTTCTAATTACCAGCTCATTAGCACACAGGTGTCAGTTCCTGATGACAGAGGCAATGCCCAAATGGTCTGGTTATCTGTCATGCAAAATGTAATTACATTGACCCTAGCGACGGGGAGTTTGACTGTTATTTGAAAAATATTAACAAATTAACAATGTAAGGGCATAGCCATTAAAGACAAACATAGAACAAAACAGTAATTTGAACAAGACTTTATAAACATACTACTATTGTAGTATTGTAGTAGAGAGAAAAGTAAGGCAAAAGTGAATATAAGTCAAATTTTCATCACCACAATTTGTACAATATGTAAAATACCTACTGTATATATGCACCCCTGTCATTACCAAAATACAGTAAAGTTTGAGGGTGTTTTTTTAAAAAACACATTAAATGATTTAAAATTAATATGTTAAAATATTTTTTTCCTTTTTTAATTGGATGGACACATTTTAAAAAGTTACAGTAATTAATAATATGTTTTACTGTCTTACATATTTATTCACTTTTAAAAGAAAAAAAAGAACTTTTGAAAAAAAAGTATCATAAGCCCTTAGTGATTATTTGTCCCAAGAAATTATAAATGACATTTGGAAAAGTTTTTTTTTAATGTATTTTAAAATATGTTCTGAATCACATGATTTTATTTACTGCCAGAAGAAACATTATTTCTCTGGGTTGTATAACAAAGATAGACTCCAGAGAAATGCCAGAAAAAAACAACATCCCACAGAAACAAATAGCTATCTGTTTGATAAGCATGATCTAAACCAGCCTGAAGCCAGACAAGATAGAACCATTTAATGTAGAAAGGTCTTGTGATATATACTATAAAAGGCCACATTCCGGTCAAGCAAATTAGAACAGATAACCAATTCAGTAGATGGATGATATTGTCATTCCAATACTCCATTATATGTTACCACCCATGGGGTTCTGTGTAGGGCGTAGACCCACTGGAAAAACACATTTTGGAAGTCTCTTTAAGATGGATTAATTTTCTGTGGAATGAGCTTTTCCTTTCTAAATGAAAAACAAAGGATCATCACAAGCCAATGACTGATGCAATTCACTTTGAGTTCATTAACAAACCACCTCCTTTTGTTTAAACAAATGGGCCTGTTAATAAAATGTTTACTCCTGCACGAAGTTCACACCATTTTTTCCTAATAAGCAACAATCACAATTAAGCTATAAAGTGTCCCATTAAACTGGGAGGCTAATTTAGTACTATCTAAAGAAACTTTAAACTTTTCTTATTTTATAATGTTTATATTTTCCCCCTTTTTAAAAGCAATGTACTGTAAAGTTAGCACAGCAAAAAAGTTATATGAAAATGATGCAAAGTTTGTCTCCTTTCGTGTACTCTGCTAAAAATATCCATCTAATTATATACTGCAGTTGTAGAGCATCGGTAAAGAGATGAATGCCTTCCCTGTTGATAACATCACAAAGGCAATGGAAATGTTCTCTCAAGAGACTGACTCAGATTAAAAATCTGATGAAAGTCTTTGGGGGAAGCTGAATCTCATCGTTTTCAAATGTAGAAGCCAATCTTCAAATATAAATAAATGTACTATTAAAAGACATATGGTCACATTAATTGATAACAGGTTGACAGGTTTAGGAAAGTCATGGCTAAATGCAAAATTCCTTTGCAGATATATCACAGTACATTCTAGAGGAACACCTTTATTCCCCTGAGTATTCCAGAGCAGACTGTTATAAAGAGTAAACTAATGTATCAGCACTATGATTAAAATAGCATTATGCTCATTACAATTTGGAAGTATCTATCAAATGTTATTTCAATCACACCCATTTTTAGGTTATGGAAAAGCTTCTCACCATCTTAACATTATCTTTTAAGGGTGTGTTTAGCTTAAACACAACATCATTTTAGAACCTCTTTCAATCTTTGATACAGAAGAAAACTGAGTCACAGTTATTTACATTTTAGGTTTATATAATGTCACGCTTAGCAATTGTGCATTTATTTTATTGAAGACAAATTACATGGATGGAGTGAGTTAATTGGAGTACGATATGAAATTATAGTAATGTCCTTTGTAGAACATAACTTTGCAATCCATAATTAAAAGATGCGGGTAAAATGTGAATGTATTTTAAAAAGACATATGGTGTGTAGACTGAGACTTGTACTTTAAGAATGAAAGATATGGATATTATTATTATCAAACTTGTAGGAGTTCCTTTTGTTAATTTGTTAATTTAAGAAGCTTATTTAAATAAACTGTGATAAATACGCAAGTCAAAACTGCTAATCATTTGCAAACGTTGTTTTGGTAAAACTAGCACCATCTTTCAATTGTCAACCTCCAGACTGTTACACTTGGATTCAGCTTGGCTTAGATATGTTTCACAGTTCATTAGATGAAACAGGGGCACTATATCTGAAGAGGACCAGCCAAATCTGTTGACTTGTCTGTGAAAGAAATTATAGAGGAATCTGGCACACAGTCATAGGAATGTGACTAATTCCCTGTGGAGGATAACAGTATGTAAGAACAGAAAGAGCACCTACAGTATACAAAACCAGAGAAATCAAATCCACCCAGTTCAAAAACAGTGCAACAAGGTACAAAAAGTACAGAACAAACAATGGTTAAAATACACTACTAACATATATTATTTATAATATTAAAATGCAGTGAAGTACTGTGCAACTGAAAGTATCAAAAGCATAAATAATGCTTGCATATTAAGAGGATTCAACATCTTTGAAAAAAGCACTATTGGCACTGTTTCTGCATATAAATTAAGTTAAAAATGAAGAAGTATTTTTTGACATTTCTGGTCATCCATTTACAAGTTAGTATAGGGTATATATTTAAACATAAAAAAATAAATTTTCGAACCTAGGATTTCAAACATTCTCTGTAGAAAACATTTTATAACTATTCAAAGTAAAAAGGACATATTAGGCATCCAGCTGTGTATTTTAAAATATATCTAATTATACATGAAACTGTGACTACTTTAAATTTAGGTCTTTCGTATAAGTACATTTTACTCATCTATTCTACATCTTTTCTTCTTATCTACAGTATTCATTGCATGGCCTTGGATACAATGTCTTGACATTGCAAGGTTCACAGGTTTTAACACAGCAAGTCAAGATTATATTGTTGAGACTTTAATCCAAGGCTCTGTCTACAATGCAAATGATTAAAAGGTTCATATTTCTCAAATACATGAAGGGGTGATAAAACTCAAAAACACAATATTAGGATATATAGTTATACATATAGTTATAATTAGAATAAATACAACGTATACAGAATTATGTTTATTAATGTTGTGTTGATATTATTTAATGCAGTAGTACAGGGCGTTTCAACATCCCTTTACAGCCACTTCATTGCAGTACTTAGATATACAGTAGCCAGCTCTTTACTTGCTATATTGATCCAGCTCATTATCAATTAAATAATTAAGGAATTATGTAATGGAGTGCACTGGGGGGTCTAGAGGCTGAACAGACCTGTCATAGTAAGACCAATAGAATATTGTACTCAGGTTTGGTCACCACATTACAAGAGAGACTTCTGCTCCAGAATAAGTCCAGAGAAGAGTGATCAGATACATTTCCAGGCTTAGAAGAAAGTCCTACTCAATATAGACCAAACAAACTGAACTTCCTCAGAATTAGCATGGACACATGAACCACAGTTCTCAACTGGAAACTACTGAGAAATTGATATACAGTAACACTTAGTACAAGTGGCATGCTTTTACACACAGGTTTGTAGGAGACTAAAACAAACTAGCCAGATATATTGTTGACGCTGGTCCCCTAATGTCTTTCATGAAATGGCTGGAAGAGATTCTTGGATCACTTAGATATTAGCAAAGAAGCCGAATGGCCTTATCTTGTTTGAAGGCTTTTTTATGTTGTAAACTTCTCATGAATTTATTTGGAAAGAACAGGGATTGTAGCAGCAGTGTCATGGACAAACCCCATGGTGGCCTATAAAAATCAGGTTTTTCTAAATCCTTTGCACATTTAACACATTTTCAGACCATATATTTCTGTTGTACATACAGACATAGAATACCTTGTTTTTTGATTATTGATGCCACAGGAAGTAAATCTAATTTCTTAAATCTAATACAGAACATTTTGTGTATTGGGTTTTGAGGACATTTTTATGTGCCGTATTTGTTGTTAAAAAAATTACTTTATCTTCAATACTAAGACATGAATTGAAAATAGCTTGAACATTATGAGAGATACTAGGTTTCAGAACTCCTTTTTATTCAGGACTGCTGTATAAGTAACCACATTAAATATAACTAATTTATCCCTATGCTGCTAAGACAGGTTATTATGTGAATGTCTGATACAACATTTCCATCTGTTTCAGTACATAATCAATTAATAATAATCAATACAATTAGCCAGATGTGTATGGTACACCTAAGTGCCTATAATGCATCTTTGTTGCCAGAAACATATGTATTAAAAAAGTACATTCTGCATGCCGAGCAACTAAAGCATTTAGAATGGTACCGGTTTATTTTTATTTTTTTAATTAAGGTCTAACATAAGTCAAATAAATGATTATATCAAGGGTTCAACAATTCTAACTAAGGTCTAATTAAAAAAAAACGAGACAAAGAAGTACTTTGGCAAGATGAGTCAGAAAGTAGAAGGTTGTATTATTCTCTAGGTTTAGGTTGCA
Organism: Lepisosteus oculatus; assembly: GCF_040954835.1. Taxonomy (NCBI): domain Eukaryota; kingdom Metazoa; phylum Chordata; class Actinopteri; order Semionotiformes; family Lepisosteidae; genus Lepisosteus; species Lepisosteus oculatus. Next base: position 37,273,622 of record NC_090696.1, on the reverse strand, counting down.
TTATTCTCTAGTTTTGTTGCATTATGTTATTCCAAGCCAGTATGACTTCTTGATTTTCATTGATATATGTTTATATAAAAGTTTGGTTTCTTATGAAACTATTGTAATGACTCATATCAAGAATTAATAGTTGTTACACTCAACTTGTACTATATATCCACTATTTGAGGATCGCAAATTTTAAACTTGGTATTTAAACTCCCAAGTATTTAAAATTGGTGTTTTCAAATACAGCTGAAAATCTTAAGTTTGAATGTTTAACAGAATAACAAAGGTGGATAAAAGTATAAAATATCGTGAGAAACTTTTTTTGTCACCCCAAAAAAACTTACTTAAGAAAAATAATCTCAAGTAAAAAAAAGGCTTAATTTTGCAGAACTGTTTACTGTTATGCTGCACAAATTAAAAATAAAGATTCCAAAATAAAATCATTATGATACGATACGCTTAGTTACCATAGAGTATCTGACTTCCCGCAGGTTTTCACTTTGCAGTCTTGTTGAAAACCATGTTCAGCATTGTAAGTGGAGGACAGCAGCTGTGTGTTCCATGCTGCACTGCTTTAACAGATAAATGACCCCCTGTAGGTAACATGATGAGTAGGAAGATATGTTGCTTCTCCAACAAAAGAACTGGGTCTTTCATACAGAAGCCAGACAGTGTATGGAGGCACTGGTCACCACATTTTGCCAATGTTTCACTCACAATGCAACTATGTTTAGGGGAATACTTGTACTGGAAAATGTACATTCTGCACTCTGATAAAACTAAGCTTGTGCGATCTTATTTAAAATTTTCAGAAGCAACATCTTTGTTTTGCTTATATTTTGCACTTTCTTGAATAAAATCTCTCCTCTACAGTAAGTGTAAAGTAAACTAAGTAAAGTGGCTAAGATATATTTTGTTTTGTTTTTTCTAAAAGGCTGATAATTGTATCACAATAACTAATAAATAATTCAATTTCAGTTAATGAAGAACCATTTTAATATACAGAAAGGGTATTTATTTGGTGCTCAGGTCCCATAAGTATAAATTTTTTAAAAAATTTAAAAGATTTTTTTTTTCTTACTTACAGATATTGGTCCTAGTTTGTTTGGCTGAGTCAATTATTGTTGCCTAATTGGAAAATTATTCACTAACATTAGCACATCTGTGTATGAAAAAGCTAGCAATTTCCTTGTGGAAGAATAGCCACCCTATAGGAATTTGCACTCTTGGTTATCAATTGCCTTTGTGCAGAATCGAGAAAAGTAATTTAATTATGTAGCGGATATGAATTCCAGAGCTCACTGAGATGATCTTACTAATAGAATGCTACAGTAGATGCAGATAACATTTAAAAACCTATCTTTGGGATTGTAATATTGGACTTTTGTTTTGTGCAATATGTGTTACAGTATTTATCCCCATTTATTATATGGTGGTTTTTCTTTCCTTTTTTTGTAACACAGGTCCCTTTATTAGAAACTGTTACATATGAATTATTAACTTGTTTCGTACTATTCTGTTCTTTGGGTTAACAACTGGGTTTATTCATCAACTGAAATAATAGTTTAATAACAATTAATGTAGTGCACAAGCATCTGCCATTGGTGGCTTGGTGTGGTATTTCAATTGTTTCCTATCTCTTTTTCCCTCCCTTCTTTACATACACACACTTGCACAAAGCAAATGAAATGATCACTAACACCTTGCCTTGTTTTTTTTTGCTTTGTTACTTAGCCCAATTTTTTTCACCACAGATTTACTTAAATGCCAAAGTATGTTCTCACACTGCATTCTCAGGTCTGGAATGTATTTTAAGAACAAAGCAAAGATAACATATTCAAGAATGTTCTCTGTAGTGCTGTTATCTAAGAACGACATGGTAAGATTCTTTTTCACAAATTCACAAACTCAAACTTCATACGAGCAGGACATTTAATATAAATATCTAAATTGTAAATGCTTTAGGTTTTTAACTTTAACTTTAAAAATTGCAGACAGTTAATGTCAAACATTTTGTGATATATATTGTATGAACTGTTCTTACTTTCCCTGCAGTCTTCAAGAAATCTTTTTTTTTGGGTGGTATTCCAATATATAATTTGCTAAGAAACACAAATCTACATGACATTCCTAAATGTAATCTACATCACATTTAGTTAAACATGAGTTTCTTTAGTACCATGAACTTCTTTGTAATTCTTTAAATAATGCTTCATAAATGAAGTATATTGTGATAGAAAATGTACTCTACATTTTCCCTTTCTTGCATAAGCCCATCAAAATAAAACTTTATTTTCATTGTCCTATTTGCAAAAAAATGTTTTTTTTCATCTCTGAAATGGTTAATACGTGATGTAAAAATATAATATTCATGCAATTCTTTTTTTAAAATTTTGAAAATCAAAGCCTTGTTTTGGGAATTGTAAGTAATTTATTTTATTCTTAAATTATCTTTCATTATGCTTTAATGATTTCCTAATTTAGTTCCTCTTGTGCATTACTACACGTGAATAGTATTACTTGTGGCTGAATTGTCTGCAAGACCAAAATTAATATTGGTGTTGAGGTCACATGTAGGAGGTTCTTTTATGGATACATTCTTACATTAACTTAAAGTCCATCTGAAAATTAAATTATTTTCAAAAGTTTAATCTCAATTTTCCTGTGGGTGTTTCTCAAGGACTTAAAGTTACGAAGAAACATCATATTCGACAGGAAATACATTACCTAACAATCCTTTTCCCTAATGAAGTTAATTTCATAAGTAGGTCATTCCACATTTCAGAGAACATTTCAGAGAACATTATACTTTCCTTAGAAAACCAACATTAAGACTGGAAAAATAATTTATAAAAACACAACATACCATGATCTAAGAAATATATTTTAATCGCTTTTAACAAAATGCTCAGTGGTCTGCCAAAATAATAATTCAGTTTTATTCAATAATTCAGTTGGTCAATGAATAATTGGTTTAATATATAGTGTTGCTTTTTACTTTTTTAATTAGATAGGTTTTTCTAAGCAGTGTTATGAAATAAGTCAAATGTGTGTTAACATTTCATAAAATTGATTATGTATTTAGCATAATACATTGTTAATGAAAAATTAGTGAATTATAAATGAAAAATTATCATGACCTAGATAAAGTCAATGAGTACTTTCTTCTATTGCAATTATTCATCATAACAAAAAAATAATGTAAATGATTTAAATGCACTGATAGGTTTTATTATTTGAATTCACTGAACATATTTCTTGAAAAATAAGACTGAATTTTGGATTGATTGGGTGTAATATAGAAAAAGAGATTCATCTGCAAAGTTTTATCCAACAGTAACTAAGAACCAGCTGTTGTAGTGCTTGTGTCATAATAGTTATTTGGTCTTCTCTGCATTATACTTTTTCTTGTTTCCCAGATATCACTATTTTGCACTTTAAGACAGAAAAAAAACGAAACTTTTAAAAATGGAGAATGTTTGTCTAAATTATAAAAATGTCTCTTTTACATAAATATGCTTTCACAAGCTTCTGTCTCATCTTGATTTTGTAGTTTGGCTGATGTGCATTGAATGTAACATACGATTCTTGTTTTCTTTTCTGCTACAAAATCATTTTGTTTAGCTAGCACTACAATTAATACTAGATGGTCATATTTCAAGTGATCTCTGGCCTTCCTGTATGGATATATATGGAAGACAAATTGATAGCCAACCTGCTCCAGACTATTTATCTTATTGTTCAGGTGGGTAGCCGTGTCAGCATGCGTAGGCTACAAAGTAACAAGTAATAGGTTTATTCCATGCTGAAAAAAAGAAGATAGAAAACACAACGTTTTCAGCCGTGGAGCCTTCTTCAGGTGTGATTTAAATGCACTGATAGATTTAATTATTTGAATTCACTGAATATATTTCTTGAAAAATAAGACTGAATTTTGGATTGATTGCAAGCTCACACCTGAAGAAGGCTCCACGGCTGAAACGTTGTGTTTTCTCTCTTCTTTTTTTCAGCATGGAATAAACCTATTACTTATTTATGTTATTACCTTCAGTAGGCCAAAAACCTGAGTTGAACGTGATTGATGATTCAGAATAGCAATATGTACAATTTTAGTTACCTTCAGTAACAAGGTCATGGTGCAATCCTACCCCAGAAACAAAAAAAAATCAAATTTCAAAAGCAACTAAAAACATAGATGTGTTTGATGTTTACTACCTTCATATAAATGTTAATTTAATATTTAAGAGTTGATAGATACATTCAGAGGGCAGTCGCAAATGGCAGACTATAACATCAAATTAGGTAAATCAAGACGTAAGCATATTTAAATCTAAATTGTGTTTCTACAGAACAATTATGTAAAAAAAACAACACAAGCCATAATATTCTGCATTTATCTGTTTATTAATCACCTCTTGGCATTTATGTGTGTGTGTTTGAATGTATGTATACCTTTGATATTTAGCTTTTTCTAATTGCCCATTTATTTTTGGTTACAGTAACACAGAATTACCATGATTTAAAATCTAAATTATTACTCTCCTTTATTTATAGACATAAATTTCCATATTCCAAAAGTGAAAAACAAAGTTTGGTGGGAGTGAAAATAAGGCCTTCCAGCATGACCTTCCTGTACCTGCATATGCCTATAGCACTGAATGTCAGTTAATGAAACTCTAAATTGGATAAGAAACTGACCAATGGATACCACACTTTCAGAAAAGTATATATTTATATATAGAGAGATTTATATTTATTTAGAAGCTTTGAAATAGTACAGTAAACACTTCGCACACATGATATAAACTACAGAATGTCTCTGATTAAGTTGTAGGCCACAGCTGTCCTGACCCACTAGTGAAAAAAACATGATCACAATCTTTCTTATAAAGTTGGAGTAAATTCGGGAACACCTGACCACACAAAAATAATATAAAACAGTCAAGTCTAAAACAGTGATATTGCATTTATAATGCACAAATATTTTCTGTACAATTGGCTTCTTGGTGTGAGTATAAACATCTAAAGGGCTCAGTGACAATTTAAGATATACATAGTGCTGTAAACAGGCACACACAGATAAAGAGGTGAGGATCTTCACCCCTAAGTTTTTTTATAGTTCCATTTCAACTCATTTCTCAGGCCTGCTGAGAGCAATAAGGTCCTACTCTTGGCCATCACTTTTTTCTGTCCCCCAGGGAAAAATAATCCAAAGGTTACGTACAACCGGACAGCCAAGATAATGAAGTTGAAAACTTGATGCTTGTGTTGGTCGGCTATTGTGCAAATTCATGCTGTCTCGGGTATGTCCACGCGAAAGGGACTAGCAAATCCTTTTCCGCGCTGTAAGCAAAGAAAACGCACTCATTAAGAAGAAGTCTGATTAAAGACTTAACCTTGAGTTCACATAAAAGTAAAAAGAAATAACGTGTCTGTAGAACGTATTTAAACAGTCGGGGGGAATGATGCTCTAGCAATTATTTATCTACGTTCTACTTAGTGGAAATTGTACAAATGAAGGCACACTGTTAAATTAGTCAAATATCATGCAGAACAACATTTGATTATTACCTTTGGGAAATGTTATTAGCATAGATATTGCATGCTCATTTAATTTAAGTGAGCTACACTGGGTAATTGTTTAACTTTGCTGCACATAACTGGATTACAAACATAAGAAAATTAAGTCAGTTTTCCCCTTCCATCTTAACTGCTTGACACATCTCTATCAGCAGTTAACCTAATGCAACAGATGAAAAATGAAACCAGTACTGTTGGTTAATAAGAAGCGGCTGCAAAGACCTATATATGGATGTCAATATGTATCTTCTGCGTTTTTAGTTGTGACTTTTTTTCAAAGTTATTCTAGGTAATAGTTATTCAGTTTTCAACTGAAAACCTCCATAGAACAAGTGTCAACTTTACACTTTTAGAAAAAAATAGTTAAGTAAACGCTGTCATAATCAATTTTCCTTAAACAGGCAGATAACAGATAAATAATGCTGAAGAAATGCCATGCTCTATTTTTAAATTCTTCTTCACAAACTTTAAAGCAATTTCAAGGACTGGTATTTTTTTTCAGTTGAATGACTCTTTATAATCTTTTGGAATGTTAAAATTCAATGTATAAATTAAATGCAATCCACTTCCCAGGGACAGGAAAAGACAATCCCCTGGTTTGATTTATTTTAATAAGTTAGATAAAGGGGCTAAAACAGTTTTATTTTAAGTGAGGATGCATCAGGGATTTTCAAGATGCAACATCCATGATTATTTCAAAGAAAAACCTGGGTAGGTAGAGGGATGAACAGTAGTAAACCATATTATTCCAATGACAAGTCACAACAGACTTATTATGTAAAATTGCTAATCTAATCTTTATTTATAAATTGTACAGCCAATTTATATATTTTGTCATAATTAAACACACAAAACAATGGAAACACTTGAGTTATGGAATATATTTGAAAGACAGAAAAAGAGAAAGAAAGATCAGAAGGACTTTTATCTGGACAGCAATTAGTTTTAGGAAATGGAAAGATTAATTATAGCGAAAAGAATTTAATGGCACTTCCAGCCATTCAAGATTTTTGTTGCATTGGATCTGATTGAAATTAATTACTAATACTCACACAAATAAGGTGGTTTGTAAGGCGCACGTGTGCTAGACAGAAGTGCATCAAACTCTTTCCTCTCTAGCGTGCCGTGATGTGACTTCTCTTTGCCAAAGGTGGAGAAAGATCTCTCCCCAGTTTGCTCTTGAGTTTCAAATACCTCAGTGTCTGGCACAGAGTCCATTCCTGGAACATGCAGATTGCTACGATAATCTGCAGCCTGGCGGCCATCGGATGGCACAAAGGAGGGCATCCAGCATCGATCTGAGTGCCCTAGGGCTTTGCACTCTTCTGTGCAATTTGAAAAAAGATCAGCACCTAGAACAATATTAAAAATGAGGAGGGAAAATAAATCAGCAAAGATGTCTTGCAAAGGACACATTTCCCTCGCACATAGGACATTATTAGTGGTATTAGTATTACTTTGCTATTTACATGGATAATGGACACATTCTAGCCTTGCACAAACTTGTTTGATTAAGAATTCTAAATAAATATTTTCTTTCACTATTAATTCCATGTCACCTAGCACATTTCAATGCAGGACCTATTCAAACCCTTTGCTCAGAAGACGACTGTTTAAAATGCAACACAGATGTAAAAAATAAAGATTATAAGTAAACGGAATAAACACAAATTCGGTGGCATAATAAACCCCTTTGGCAACCATAATCATTGGCAGATTGGGTGTCAGGTGGGTTGACGGTGAAAATTATATGTTAAAACATTTTGATCAAAGCAAATGTAAAGACATAAAGAAAGGAAGGTGGAATCACATCTCTAATCTCTAATTCCTCATGGCAGGAGCTTTTCTAGTGCAGATCAAAGAAGCTAGTTACAAGACTGTCCTGCTGATCAACCTCATACCCTGTTTTCATGGCAGTGTTATGATAAAAGGAGTAAAAGGTCAAATATGTTGTGAGTCAGAGTGAGATCAAGGAGGTATTGTAGATATTCTCTTCTAAAAAGTTCAACAAAAGTTTCAAATACTGACAGCTAAGGACTCCAAAATTAAAATAACTCAGCATTCCATTTGGCTCAGTATGAAGAACATAATTATATAATCTTTTAAACACTGCTCTCTGGTATTTAGAAGTGTTGTATTTTTTAAGTGGGATGAACAAGGCAGTTAAAAAATAGAAAATTGTAAATAATGTACAGCCTTTTGTCATTAAAATTGGTAAGAATCTGCCAAACGAAGCAGGTGGTTGGAATCAAATATTTCAACTAAAAGTCAAACACAAAAATACAGCACAATCATACTAAGGCTAATCTGATGAAACCAAATTAAATGCCACTTAATAGTATAATATGTAGACAGTAAATTGCAATTATCATTGTAACATAGCTTGTTGTTTCCTTTAAGCAAATTCTGAAGCAACTGGTTTAATCATGAAGCCATGATTAACAGGAAAATGGAAAATACAGGAAAATGTTAAGGGAGACATTAATTGACATGTTATTGACATATGTTAAAATGTGTTTGTAGATTAATATTTAAATAAACAAAGGAGGTCAACAAAAGCTTTCCATTTTAATGTAAAAAATAAGTCTCATGTGTGTTTTTGCAAACTAGACTAAGCTGTCAAACAGCAAAGTAATTTCAATAAAAAGTGAAGGTAAATAATAATTTTAAATATCTAATATATATTGATAATGGCTCTCAGTTCAGGTGGTCTCTCGGAAAAAAAATATTATTGAATTACATTTGCTGAAGTGATTCAAAAAATATGTTTGACCCCATATTTACAAAGTAAAGATTTTGATATTTATTTCTAGGGACAAATACACAAACTCATGTAAACAAAGACTATTTTCATTTAACACTTTGCTTTAATAATAGACCAAAGTATTCTTCCAAACAAGAAAACATGAACATTACAAGAGGCTCACTTCAACTGCACCTACTACATATGTCTTCCTTCAAACAGAATGAGTGGGAGCTATAATTTTGTGCCCCATAGCAATACAAAACTCCGTCCAGATGGATCTTCCCTTTTGATACTGGTTAATATGCAGAAATCTAAATATCAGTATAATCTAAAGAGAGGTTGATTAGTAAATAGAATATGTTAAGACCTTTGAGCAAGTAACAAAATACAAATAAAAAATCCAAACTGTACAGAATACTGAAAACTAGTCTGCGATATTTATAAAGGCATTTAAGAAATTATAATTGTAATACAAATTTGCAAATATATAATTTATACATCATAATGAATATGCATATATTATAATTATTATGTTTTCCACCCTTCTTACACACATGCAAAAGATATATACAGTATATGAATGCCCACAATATACAATCAAATTAAATGTAATTATCATCTCTTAAATGTTTTAAAAAGTTAAAACATCTAGATTCCAAATATTTTAGAACTTGGAGGAGGTAAGCACTGGGTAAACAAATCTAATGGACACAACTCAAGCCCTCGGTTTTAATCAGTTTCTGACAAAACACTTCACTCCACAGTTTATACTTCTCAGTTAGAACTTCTGTACTCCACTTTTAACAGGCCTTGCAGCTTATTCAAGCGAGAAGATGGAAAGAGGGCGGAATGTAAAAGCTAATCCTCCTTAAAATGGCTTCTTTATTTTAAAATTCAGAAAGAAATTTAAGCATTGCAAACCCAAGCCTTGATAATAACCTTCATTTGATAATTGGTATGCAGAGGTCTGAAAATAAATTACTGATCAGTGAGCTGTTACAGAGTGCTAACGTGAACTGAAGACAGAATAAAGGATCACAGGGCCCAGCAGAGACTACAAATACTTCCACAATACTTCTGAGAACAGTGCAGCTTGTTTTACTGTGCTATCCAAACACTAAAGCTCTGAAACCTTAGATATGAGGAAGCTGTTACAAACCAAACAAGATGTCATTGTTAAGTATACAGACAAACTCACATGCAAGCTCACATAAGCAATTCAACACAGTGTAATGTTTGTTCACCCTTATAAAAAATTAAAATAAAAATAAAAAGGATGTTGCGACTAAATGTAATCCCAAATTCCTGGCATCTAACATGTACTTGTCAAAATGTCACATAAATATAAACATCAGAAAATTCCAACTATATGAATTCTTGGAATTCAGTCTAGAAAAAAAATGGAAAGATTCATATTATTCATAATATTTGTTTAATGCATACTATAAGAAATTAAATTATACTCTACAGCAAAGTTTAACATGCTGCATAAACTACTGAATAACAATATAAAATGGTTTTGGATCAGCAGGATCCACATTATCTCCCTCTGTACCTTAAAGTTCTTAAGACCCTTTTTCTGAAACTCTTTCAGCTGTATGGATCATGACGACAACATCAATAACACAATTTGTCTCTTAAAATATTTTAGATTGCTCTTTTAATATTTGTTTACAAAAAGTTAACATTACAATGTTGGTAAAAAATAATCTTGCAGTACAAAATTATAAACGTATTATTATAATAGAACTTGAAATCTATGTGTCTAATAGATTGTACTAGTGGACACCATGGCCTCCCCAGTAAAAGACATGAGTAAATGTAAAAAAAGTCTTCCGCTCAACTGCAGGGTACGATCTATAGACCTGACTTCCATTCTTCTGTTGTCTGAGGTGTCTGTTCATGGCTGATTACTTTTCAATAAAAAAATAATCTGAAATCAGCAGTCAGTAACAAATCCGAATTTGAGCCCTGCTGTGTTCAATCCATTTCTGAGGTCAGTTAGTCACAGTTTACATCTCACCATGGCAGAACATACTCTGTGTGATAGCATGTGTAACAACAAGATAAGCCGAAAAATCCCATATAGCAGGAACTTTACTAAAAGAAGTTATGGAAATAAGAAAGGTACTATTGCAAACTTGAAAGAAAACTTTTTAAATATATTTTTGCTGTCTTACAACAATGTATCTTCTATTAAGTATTTCTCATTGAGAACAACTTCTAAAAAGCAGCATTTTTTGCAGTGTCCTATAAAAGTAATAATGTAACATCCAGTTGTTTGAGTGAAATGAAGTTTTCCCCTTTTCTATCCTTTTGTGCTGCAAAAATCATAAGATTAGAAGATGCTAAGCAAATGTATTTGTAACTACCCTTCGTGTCGGTTAGGAGAAATTAAGTGTGTTGATGGCAGAATAACATTTAAGGTATTTCTTTTCACCTCATATAATTTATAGTGGTATAAATGGAAAATGACTGAAAACAATACATCTCATGTATTTCATTTTGATTTTACAGTCCAGTTATAATAATATGATCTGTGCCATAGGTATACTCTATGTAGCCTATGCACAACAGGCAAATGAATGGCTACTTCCGGCCATGGAAGAATGCAGTTTTACATAGATGTGCCTCAATGGTGACTTCAAAGTAAATGCATAAGATAAACATTTGCAGTGGGCATTTGTGGTTAAACAAAGAAATTATAATTCAATGTTGCCCTTGTGACACCCTAGCATTCTGAGATAATTAGAAAACTTAAGAATTTAATTTATGTTGAAATTATATTATGTATATTATACTATGTATAGAGAATGTAGTGAATAGTTTTAAATACTCTTACCAGCCATACATTTCATATAATATTGGAATCTCTATTTATAAATACCAATATACACTATATAATTACATACTGTATACATTGTTTTGAATACAAAAAAACTTTTTAACAGAAGTGAATGTGGATGACTAGCTAGTAAAGTCACATACAGTGCACTTTAAAACAAATTTTAATCTCTTAATTTGTTTTTTTTTTATCTCTAGTTTTGTTTTCCCCACATGCATTACCGTATATTTTCTTATTCTCCTTTCCTATTCTCTGTAACGTCCTTGAAAAATTCTGTAACACATAAAATTATATAAAAGGCTGTGCTTAGTTTGGGCACGCTGTTCTCTAATGCTAGTATAGTGTGTAGGTGTATTACTGACTGTAATAGCGACTAAAATAGTATCCAGATTTGGTACAACTGAATGTTTTTAAAAAACGTATGCATGTAGCACATCCAAAATACAGCCTGTTCAATAAGCACCTAAAAAAAAGACACATGATATTTCTGCACACAGTTTATGAATTGAGTATTTGTTTAAATGCAGAACTTGGCACAACCCAGTTTATCTACTTCCCAGACCCTAAATAGCAAATCAATTCTGCTCCAAATTCCGTCACGTCTCTCAAGTAGTTGAAAGCTAATGGCCATCCAAAAGACCTCATTAAGGCTGCATATTTATAAACAGCAGAATTAAATTAACTAATCCATTCAGTGGGTCTATTATTTTAAAAGTGTTTCCCATTATAAAGTAACGAGAAATTAGACAGCCTTTGTCAAAGCAAACGTAATCTTTACATATATTCATTGCCTTTATTAGTAGTGTGTTTATTGCTTATTTTCATATTGGGACGGTGTACGCATTTCCGTGATTGTTGGTCAAACTTCGAAAATAAATAACCATTCCATATTTTAGGGAGTCGGAATGTGTACAGTAAGGCTGACTGAAAAAAAAAATACATCTGCAAGTGTGACTGCAAAAACAGCAGATCTGCTTGTGTTGGAATATATGCCTTACGCTTAAAAATAAAGTAGGAAACACAAAAAGCAAGTATTTTTTTCATACAGAAACGGTGCACAACACAATGTAAAACCTTAAATAGCTTTTCACGTGTTATTATTAGTACATACCCAAACATTGTAAGGAATTAACTAGCTGAGCACAACCAGCATTTGAGTATTCTACTTTTAAACATTTAATATTACAGCAGATACTATATGTGCACACCGATGTGTGTATATATCATAAAATACGTTTGTATAAAACAGAACAATATTATTAAAAAAAAAACGTACCAGAGGCATGGCCACGATTGGTGGCGTCATGGTCGCTGTCTCCTTGCTCACTATCACCGTGACCACTGTCCTTAGAACTCACTATATCTGCTTCCTGGAAAGCAGAACTAAAAAAATAGAAAATAGAAGAATTTGACTCAGACTGCATCAGAGTAAGCAATGCACAACAACAAAAACTAAATATTGTTCTGCCATCAAACGGCCACCCGTGGTGTTACACTTGGGGTAGAACAATTTTGCTTTAGGTCTCTATAGCTATAGTGAGAAATTAAAAAAAAAAACATTAACATCCTTTACAAAGTTGTTTATTAATCTATTTAAGGTACATTCGCCGTTTGTAAGCAGAAAGCCGATGAGTAATACGTAATTTAAAACGCCTAATATAATCGGCTTTGGTGTTTATTTCGCTCCTGTTTTAATTCGTTTTTTTTTTTCCATTAATGGACAGCACACCAGTCTTATTTCACAGGCTTACCTGTTAACACGCCGCGGTCTATCAACAAGGTAACTGAGTTCAGTTCTCTGGTGCTTTGTCTAAAAGATACAAGTGTGATTATACAGATAACAACATTAAAAATGAACTACAGTATGAACATATTGAGTACAGAAATCAACCATAGTGTGAACATACATTTAACTTTTCATAGGACATATAAACGGTTTTTCATGCAGGGAGAGATATTCGTGTCTTGAGTTTATTTTAAAACGACTCTCTTGGTAACTACAAATATGTGTTGAAGTGAATTAGAGAAACAGAAGTGCAATAGACGAATCTTTGTTCTTGTGTTACACTGCAGGACCGTGCTAAGCATACTTAATTTACATTCAAACAGTGGCGACGTTGCCCGTCTCTACAGGAGCATGTTTGTTTTTTATTTGACAATCACTATACAGTATACATTAGTTACGTATGTATATTTAGATCTTAAGTATAATTAACTGAAATACATAAAAAATGTTTTGAATCATTTTGTAGTAAAAAAACTTGTGGAGGCAACAACTAAGAAGCTGCTGGCTACTTTTTATGTGAAATGTTGAAGCAGTTCGGTAAAAGTGGATAGTCTGTCATATCGGCATGGCCGATAATCAAAGCAAAAAGGATTTTAAACAATTATAGAACTGATTGCGTATTAATAGGCTTCAAAAAGCAGATAAATACAATAATACAACAATTCAGCCGCATTCTACTACAATACGAATGGAAAATCAAAAGCGCTAGAAAATACATGAACTGCAGAAATGCGTAGTCATACAGATATGTAAAAAGTATACATACACGCATAATCTCACATGCACACATAAATATGTACGTGCAAGAAATGTGTAAAATATGTATAGTACAATATGTTCCAAGTGGGGAAATTTAATCCCACTTTATGTCACCCGTAATATCACATTATTCTTATTCTTATTATTATTATAAGCGATCTTACCTCGTTCGATAAAATGCTGCCGTTAGATAAGATGTCAGGCTGCTGGTCAGTATAACCTGTCACTATGGCTCCACAGGGATTATGGTCTGTGTCTGTGCTCCTAGATGGACTACAGGGCTTTAGGAACATGAGATCAGTTTTGGCAGATTCCGGTGTAAGACATACCTGGTAGCAATAATTCTGGTTTTGATGATGGGAACCAAAGCTCCCGGATTCCTCTACTGGGACTTGGGCAGTGTTGGTGACATTAGCGCTCTGCACCAGCATGATATCTGACTTGCTAAGCTTTTTCTTTCTGGCCCTTGCCTGCCTGCTACAGCAAGAACTGCAGCACAGACAGCAATCACTCGCCAAGCATGTGTATATGTTCATTTTTTTGTCCTTTTGACATCGGATGGCCAGTACTATCATTGCCAAGAGGAAGATGAATGACACGGAGCCCAGTGCGATGATAAGAATTAGAGTCAAATCGAGGGAGTTTTCTTTCGTTTTTGTGGAACCACGATCCCCACTGTGGCCTTCAACAACGCTGTCTACTATCATCACGACAACACTAGCTGTAGATGAAAGAGGTGGTTGTCCGTGGTCCCTCACCTCAATCAACAAGTCATAAGGGTGATGCGGATCTCTTTTACTCGAGACCCTTCTGGCAGTCCTTAGCTCACCAGTCCTCCAGTCCATACGAAACATTCCCATTTCATTGCCTCTTAATATACTGTAAGACAGACGCGCGTTGTCACCATCGTCTGCATCCATAGCAACTATCCGGGTCACCAAATAGCCAGGTTCTGCAGATCTGGGCAAATGTTCTTTGGCTGTGCCGTTTTTGCCTAGCGGAGCGATGACTGAAGGTGCGTTGTCATTTTGATCCACTATGATAACATTAACAGTAGCATTGGAGGATAATTCGGGGCTACCAGAGTCTTTAGCTTGAACCATAAAGCTGAAGTCTCTTAATTGTTCATAATCAAAAGATCTCAAAGCATATAGATAGCCGTTTTCAGAGTTGATTGACACATAAGTAAAAACAGACATACCCTGTATGTCGCACTCCAATATGGAGTAAGAAATATAAGCATTTTGCCCGACGTCAGGATCAACGGCGCTTACTGCATAAATGTAAGCCCCTGGCACATTATTTTCAGTCACATAAACATCATAAATAGGTTGCGTAAACCTTGGAGAATTGTCATTTTCATCCGACACCTGCACTTTAATGGACTTGCTTGTGGCAAGGGACGGGGAACCCTTATCTTTTGCCACAACTGTGATTGTGTATGAATCAATATTTTCCCTGTCCAGTGGTCCGTCGGTAACAATGGTGTAATAGTTCCTAAAAGAAGATTTGAGTTTGAAAGGTACATCTCCGAGAATTTCGCAGTGGATCTGTCCATTTTCCCCGGAGTCCTTGTCGGTAACGCTGAGCAAGGCGATCACAGTGCCGGGGGCAGCCTTTTCGCTTACTGACTCGGTCACGGTGCTGAAACTGATCTCCGGGGCATTATCATTCACGTCTATCACTTTGACCAGAACTTTACAGTGAGCTGGAACAGCATTAGGTCCAAGATCTTTCGCCTGCACGTAGATTTGATACATACTGCTCTCCTCATAGTCGACCTCCCCACTCACTTCAATCCTGCCAGTTCTTGGGTCAATATTAAACAGATCCTTTACTCTCGGGGAAATATGATTGCTAAAAGAATACACAATTTCTCCATTTTGTCCCTCGTCCATGTCGGTGGCATTTAAATGAATGACCAAAGTGCCCACTGGCGAATTTTCAGGTAGGCTGACTGTATACACCGACTGGTCAAAGACTGGAACATTATCATTGGAATCTAGTACTTTAACGACAAGTAGCGCCGTACCAGTCCTCTGAGGCAGACCACCATCTACTGCTGTTAGTACGTACCTGTGTACTGCTTGCTGCTCCCTGTCCAGTGGCTTTTCCAGTACTAGTTCAGCAAACTTGTTTCCATCTCCTTGTGTTTGTACATCAAGGTAAAAATAGCTGTTAGTTGTGATTTCGTAAGTGCGGAGCGCATTGGTGCCAACATCGGGGTCGAATGCGCTTTCCAGCGGAAAGCGAGTTCCAGGAGTGGCACTTTCCGAAATTTCAACAGTAATGTCAGTTTCGGGGAAGCCTGGGGGATTGTCATTGATATCCACTATTTCAATTTCCACGCGGAAAAGCTCCAACGGGTTTTCTAAAAATACCTCCAGGTGTAGAAGGCAGGTAGCACTCTGTTTGCAGATCTGTTCCCTATCGATTTTTTCATTCACAAAAAGCACTCCGTTTTCCAGATTCACTTCGAGGTATGGAGTCCTAGAACTGGGCACAGTCTGAAATCTACGAGATGAAAGTTTTGTTATGTCCAAGCCCAAATCCTCAGCAATATTTCCCACAAACGTGCCGTGGTCCTGCTCCTCTGGAACAGAATAGCGTATCTGGGAAACCACTCCATCCACAATACAGAACAGTACAAATAAGACAATCATCTCCAAATAAGAAGTGCACTTGTATTTTAAATCTTCTGTCTTTGATTGGAATTTTCCATCACCTCTGCCCGGAGATACACAAAAAATGCAAGGATTCCCGCATCAGTTATTTTCTTCCTTTTACACCTACCAACCAACGACCATTTCTACTTGACTTTGCTGACAATTAGAGACGTTTGATCCTCAACTGTTATTTTGGTATGCAGAGTTTTCTGAGCTTTGGCTTCAGAGAAAACACTGTAATGCAGCAACTGTTCATATCCTTTATGAGTAAAAATAATAAAAAAAACTTTTAAGTTTGAGAGAGAGATTTTACAGAGCGCAACTTTCACATAAAATCGTCTTAAGTAAGAACTTCATATATATATATGAATTAAAATCTTACTTTTCTTTATAATCTCCTTGTCCCAGCCGCAGATGCTATGATCTCAGCTGGCAGACTTCTGAGCTCCAAGTGCCCAGCTTTTCTGTTTTTGCGCAGCGCTCTCCACCTACCAGCCAATAGTAACCAACGACACCCACAGAGGTTACACCTGATTGGGGAATTGTAATGCCAACTAAGGCTCGTCACAGATCCTAAAGAAGTCATTTAGTAACCTTGCAGGGTTCAATTCATTGAATCGCATGTCTGAGTGAAGAGTTAATAGCCAAACAGAGATAAAAGGAAACAGAAAGCTGACCAAATTGCAGAACAGCGCCCTACAATTGGGGAAAATAATAAATATATACGTTTTTCATAAATTAAAAAGTTAAATATCATCGATGGCATTAGGAATAACTGCTCACATGTTTATTTATATTATCTTTTTCTTGTGTTTCATTTGTACCGGTGTCGCTATAATTCGTGATATTCCAGCAAAATACCTCCTCTCTATAAAAGCTTAAATCTCACCTGTTACGTTTAAATCTCACACTGTCTTGTGATTTAGCAAATCCCCAAATCTGTACTATAACCATTATAGTGTTTGATTTTATAGCATGGGTAATCTAACACTGCAAGAAACGTAAATGCAATGTTAGTCGTGAAGATATCCCCTTTAATATATTTCCGGAAATGCCTCGGTTCCATGAGTGCAACAGTAAAATGAATGCATTTAATGACTTACTTTTTAGACAGCTTGTTGCTCGCTCGTTTGATGAACACCACCAGCCGACCCAGCCCAACCCCCTAACCTTCTGTAAATACCAACTGTTTCCGAAAGCATGTAATGGTCCCTTCTACAAAGAAACAGGAAAATTAAATTAGCGTTTGGCTATAAACTTAAAGATTGTTGGACATGAATACCGTGGAAAAATAATTTATATTGAACACAATCGTTTTATTTAGGAAACGGTACAACTGCGGGGTTTTTTAGATGCTATGTAGATATTTCCTTTTGCTCTGATTAGCTGGGAAGTAGACGGAATATTTTCATTATGTTTCATTTTGAATGAATGTAAAATGTATAAATAAATAATACTATCAAAACAACAACGATAATAATAATAATAATAATAATAATAATAATAATAATAATAATAATAATAATAATAATAATAATCATGTAAGTACATTGAAATACAAAAAAGGACTTAAAACACAACACAGAACTCAACACCGTGTTATTTTAACTAGTAACACGTCCACCACACAGAAGGGAGCTACTATTTAGAAAAGTAAACTGTGATCAATAGAAACGAGATTATGCTCCGTGTGAATATTAATGCGGCCGCCAATCAATAACGGTTTCGTGGGGTTCATTTTACACTCACAATTGGTAAGAGCCACTTAAAGGTTTCAGCAGGATGACTGATGAAATTGCTGCTGCCTCTTGCCTATGATTTTAAGACTATAAGGAAAAATATATTTTATAGCGTTAGTTAACGTGTGGCTGATATCGTGGATAGGTGTGTCTTGAACATAAAACATTTTCTGTTTAGGATATATTCAGATAATGATTCATGGTCCTTCTTTTTCATTTTTCATTGTGACATTTTCCTTATGCGCTGCAGTCCCTCAGTTAAGGATTTTTTTGTCAGTCTTGCAGAAGAATTTTCTGTAACCGTTGTAACCATAGACTGTACCTGCCCCCTAGTGGCTAAATAAAACAAAACCAATGTCAGACCTTTTCCCACTCAGCAATACAAATTAGGATGCACGTTTTTCCTTTTCTATGATAAATATCTGCTCAGATTTGTTACCCTGACGAATAAATCTATGGACAGATCATTCATGACTAAGAGTTTTGGTGGCAAGCCATGAAAATGTTGTTTGCTAGATTGTCTTAAAAAGCAAATGTACTGTATTATTACATACATGAATTGATTTTTTTGTCTTCTATTACCCTTTAAATGGTACATCTGTCAGGACTTGGATATTCTTCCCTGTCAATGCTATTAATGCAGTTCATTCTAAAATCTGTATTATTCCCAGGTCCTGCCTCTCTGACGTAGAACTGTTCACAAAATTCAGAGGCAGCAGCATGGAGTAGTGGTAAGGGCTTTGGATATGAGGGTTATGTTCCCAAATTTTGGAACTGCTGTTGTATCTCTGATAAGGAACTTCACTCAGATGCTCCGGTAAATGTTCTTCTGTATAAATAGGTCTCAAGGTTGTCATCTGTAAATGAGAATTTGTCCTAAATTCTCTCACTTGCTAAAAGGTATAGATGATAAAAAAAATGACTGAACATGTGTGGTTCAAAGATTTTTACCTCTTTCATATGCAGAGTAAATCACTGTGAATCCTGTTGTATGATTAAAAATTAATTTCCTAAATTTTAGGGTTCAGTAGGAATAAAAAAAATAGACTTATTCGTTGCTCTGCTAGCAACGATATGAAATTCAGCACAAATAGCTTTAAACTGTGAGCATTCACAGGGTTATTCCAGGCTGTAAGAAGTACAGTGCTTCCCAACACCCCACCTCCACTTCGGCATTTTAGGTCAGATGGCTACTGTTTCCTGCAGTTTGATTACAAACAGGCAGAGGCTCTAATGTAAGACTGCTGATAAACAGCACTATTAAACACTGGAATCATATCACTGATAAATCTTTAACCAATCCAAAGCAATAAGTTTTCAAAGGGGTAGCTTTGTGCGGCACTTACTGAAACATCAAGCATCTATTAGTTATTCAATCAGAATCCCTATACAACAGTACTGATACTTATTTTACTAATAATGCTACTAACAATACATTTTCATGATGTGTCCTTACACTATTTAGATATAACAGTATCAGCTTAACATCATCAGCATTCTTTAAGTTTTGTTCTTCAAGTACTGTGCTTGTTTCTGGTACCCATTGTAGCTCATACATTAATGACTTAATTTAACCAATTAAGTGAATGAGAATTCAAATCACCTGTGTTTTCAGGTCTAATGAGGTGCTGATTAAATGGTCCATGCACTGAAAGACCAGGGTTGCATACTCCTGAATGTGTGTTCTAACCTCTTTATTAGGTTTGCTTCTATTTCTTTGTTTTAAGTCAAGCTGACATTAAAGTATTTCATCATGATATATTGTGATATATACTGGATATACTTGTTAGAAATACTGGGCTAATAAAAATACACATTAGCAATTGTACACAGGACAAAAGCAGTATACTTTCTATGGGTAGGTCACATCTTTCTATTCATATGAGTTGAAGTCTACCTGATACACCGGAGAACTGACCTCATAATTGCAGTATTAAAGAGGATGAAGAATAGTTTAATCTTAGTTTCTTATATTTCCATTACCTGTACCATTCAGCTGTATGCATAAATATTTATGTTAGTTATGAATGAAAAAACACTGCAATGAAGGGAAATGTAACCAGATTTTTTTTAATTTGCACCAGACACCAGTAATTGAAAGGATACAAAACAAAAAGCTAGACAGAGATTCAGAAAAGTTTCCCTGACAAATGATTGGATTTATTAGTGAATAATAATGTTTATAAAAAGGACTGTTAAAGGGTATTGCACATAAAATATATTTTTGTCTAATTTTGAGGAAACTTTAATAAAATACAAACTTTATTAAGAGGTAATGTAGATTTAAAAAATATGTATTGTATTACTTTATATGACTGAAAAAGCAGAGTTAAATATAAGTGCTCAATACTTGCAGAATCAAAATGGTTAAGCGTTTTAAAAGTTATTTGAATGAGTCTGGGAGTGCACGGGCTCCCCCTAGTGAAAGAAAACAGAATAATCAGGTATCATCCTAATTTAAAATGGATCATTTCTGGAGTTGTTTTTCATTTGCTTGTTGTTGCTAGAATGCTAGTGTAGACCAGAAACTATGTGCCCACATCTTGAATACAGATTGAAAGATGATAATATTTGTGAACATCACTCTTTACTCCAGTTGCTGCTTTTCAGAACTGGGAGGGCAGCTGAGCGAGTGTAACAGTTCTATTGAAAACCAGAAAGCAGATGAAAGAACCATGAAATGTGACTAGGCTAAAATAAACACATTTGAAAAAAAAATGAGCAGTCTTATCTGGTTCAGGATTTATTTAAACTGCTTTTGAACTCCCCAATTAAAGACTTAACTTTCTAGTCAAGTTGACTTCTTCTGTGGAAATATGTCTCAGAATTGAAGTAAAACCTAATTATAAAAACATTTGTTTTGCATTTCCCTAGACACTAGATAAAACACAAGACAGGTATACGTTAAGGGGCAATACTGTTGAAATGGAATGGGTGAGCATATTGGCACAGTAAACAGCTTGAACTGTAGTATCAAAACAGTTGCTGCCTTGCTGTGTTATGCTTAAGAGCAATTGTGACTGTAGGTAGGGCATTGTAAAGGCTATATTGTATTTGGACAGGAAAAATCAGGTGATTTTGACTAAGTCATGAGAATTTGAAGTGAAATGGAATACAGCATATAGTAGGTATATTTTAGGCTAAGCAGAGAGACTAGGAGTGGAAGACACAAAATAAATTTAAACAATTCACTCATAAAGGGTGACAGGGCAGCAAAACCCTATGGTAGGCTAGTAAATTAGAATATCCAAAGAAAATTGTTTTATTAGGTTGGAGAACCAAGTAGCTACCAACAGACTAATTGGACTCTACCTGTTTATAACCCTTTCTATACAGTACCTTCACCTTGTACAGTAGCTGGTGGGAGGCAAGCTTTCCAGAGAACAGGGATAAAGACAGAATGCAATCTGCTGGGATTGACTTCTTTAGTAAATAATCTGATAAATCAGTTTGATTTGTTTTTAAGATTGACAGTCAAATCTGTTGGCTGCTATTTTCAATATAAGAACATAAGAAAGCATAAGAAAGAGGAAATTATTCAGGCCACTTTAGGTTAAATATGGAAAAAAGGTCTTTCAGTGTGGATGCATTCTTTTTTGGAATGCAGTTACATTTCAGTTAATTGGAATTAATCAAGTAATGACTGTTGTTCCCATTTAATCAATCAATTGTTTTATTTTTTATTCAATATTCAGGGTTCTGGAGCATTTGAAATACATTGTAGACATTTAAGGGTTCAGCTTGGTTTCAAGAAAAGCCGAAGGTGGGGGGTTAGACTGTAACACAACATTGCATCATTTCTGTTATCAACTAATTTTACAAGTTACAAAAGCTTGCACTTTTACTCTAAATATTACAGATCAATGTATTTAAATTATTTGGAGATAATTTGGGGGAGATTATTTGGTGATGCTATGGATATTATTTTGGAGAGAACAATGCTTTTATTTTTTTTTCTTTTAAATATGACATACAGTACATAGTTGTCTGGTACCACAGTAACTCTCAAATGATATCTGTTCTTATCTGAACTCTAACAGAACAGACTTATACTCTTTACAAAATAGCATCTCTCATTCCCTAGTGAGTAAGAAGTCCATATTGGTTTCACATACTCTGACTGTGAGAAAGGCTTTTAGGAGCTGCTCCATGCTTTTAAATGACAGAAAATGGACTGGACAATTCCCATGTAGTATGAAGCAGTAATAAAAAAGGAAATTTGACAAGGGAGTTTTAATTTGAACACTATTAAATTTTAAAACATTCTCTAAAAAAACATGGTATCACACCAAAAACAAAATAGAACAATATTCTAAATAAAATCAGTACACTGGTGAGGTGATATTTTAAAATGCAATCTATTGTTGTCTGTTATCTTTGAGTATTAACTTTGAAGTAGCCAGCTATACAGAAATCTATATTGAATTACGCATTTATGAACTAAGTATGGCAGAAATTGTCTATAACTTTCATATGATATCAGACAAATAAAATTCACTTCACTTCACATTTGAAATATTACTAAAGACATCTTTAAAATAAAAGAGCATTGTGAATATTCTAGACCATAGTAAGAGGGAAACACTAAACATCCTCAAGTTTCAGTTTGGTATTGGTATGTATTTTTTCAATTAAACTTAATTGGTTATGAATAGCAAGTGTTCGAATTATATATTATATACTACTGGGCATAATGTTTTTTTATTTTTTGTTAACATTTGTTCTTCAATGATGTAATTTGTTCCTCATTGATGTAGAAGACCGAAGATGAAAGGAAAAGTTTTGAGAGGAGAAACAGGGTGCAATAAAACCAAAAATGATGAATAGAAATGTTTTTTAAAGAAGACTTATATATTAAAGGCTACATTTTCTCCTCGTGACCTTCTTGTTGAAGCAGCGAGTTATTCAACTTTGCTACTGGATCTCTCATTCAAGCATGGGAGTTTTTTACTCCAAAATGTGCTTTATCTTAGTCATCTATTTTTCAAGACATTAAATATCATACAATTGTAGATACAAGTAAATTACTTGTTTATGACAAAAACTATTAAGACTTCTCATATTCTTTCATACTCTTGTGTCAGTATGTCAACAGACAAACAAATGCACAGTCCCGTTTTCTTTCAAAACAATTTCAGAAGAGGTCATACTTAGGATTTTCCTTTAATAAATATCAACTAAATATTGCAAGTATAAATTATTATAATGGTAATAAATAATATTAAAAAACCTACATATCATTAAAAATTACAGAGCTTTGCATAAGAAGACAAAGTAAACACAGAACACAAAATCAATTACAAAAGAGCCTTTCTAAAAAAGTAAGTTTTCAGGCTAGATAAAACTCAGTGTGGTTAAGTCCCTTTTGAAACTGTTCCAGAGCTTTGGGGCTTAACAACAAAAAGTACTGTCACCCTTTGAGTGTAACCAAACAATAAGGACATACAGTAAACCAGAATCAACTGAGGGAAGAATGTGTGGAGAGGTGTAAACAGATAACATATCAGATATATATAAGGAACCATGTAGAATCTTAAATTTAAACGGAGGGAGTTTAAAATCCAGCTTAGAACCTGGCATGAAGCCAGTACAAGAATTCCAAGACAGGATTGATATGTGAACTTCTGGTGCTTACAGATTCTCAGTTCTATAAACAACAAATATGCCTAAAGCCTTGTCCTATTATTCTGCTTGCATATTCACTTACCAAAGTCCAGCAATCTGTTACTGGCCATGGGATATGACTCTTCTTTCTTGCATTTGTGAGGTTCTTATTTGTTTTCTGATTTGGTTTTCATAAAGATCTACCATTGTCCAAATACAGAAATTCACATTTAATCTATTTTACTCTTTATCTTTACTAGGTCACAGCCATGTTATATATAAAAACAAAGATTCTCTTATTGTTGTGATACAAAGGTTGAAAAAGTTCAAATCAGGGTTTTTTCATAGCAACAACTATCCTATACTTCCAATCTAAGAGCATTAGGTTTTTTGCTGTAGGAATCAAGTCATCAGGGACAACATATACTGTCTGTGGACAAGAACAACAGGTTTCCTGAAATCTCAAGGAGGTAGAAGGACTAATTCCACTGGCACAGCTCCTGAGTAATTTAGTCAATTTTTTTCTTTGTATTTAAAACCTATTTCCTTTTTATACCACTCTTGGAAAAGTACAATGTCTCATTTAACACTTTCCTTCTCTCAAGCTGTGTTTTAAACACTTAAGTTTTTTTTTTTACAGAGCGGCACAGTGGCACAATGGTTAGCATTGCTGCCTCAAAATGCTGGGGCTCTGGATTCAGTTTCTGGTGTGCTATCTGTGTGGAGTTAGTGGTTCTTCCCATTTTTATGTGGGTTTCCTTCGGGTGCTCAGGTTTCCTCTCACAGTGGAAACATAATGATGGTTCAGTTAACTTCTGGGAAAGATTGACACTGGTAAGGAATGTTTGTGTGTTCTGTGATGGACTAGCATCCCATGCAGGATGTATTCTGCTTTGTCCCTGTTGCTTGCCAGGTTAGGCTCCAGTGTCCCCATCAGCCCTGTGCTGGATAAAGGAATTAGAAAATGGATGGATGGATAAAAATATTTTTGGAATATTTATACACTACCTCTGTTATTTTGTATTTTTGAAATAACTCTTCAAAGATACAGTCATCCTGTTGAAACTTTGGAACAAAAAGATTTGAAAAGATATTGAAAATGTAAGTGATTACAAATCCCTCTCAGGACAGAAGGTGTGCAGATCAAAGTCCCATGTCAATGTATTGTATAACTTGATATGAGATAGTCTTAATCTCTCAAGTGAATGTGAATGAAACTTTCTATTGCAAGCAGACTTTGATATTTCTATTGTATTAATTACTATGCACATATCATTTAGTATTTAATACTGTTTTCGATAATATAAATAGATTTTTATTATTTATATAAATCTATATAAATCTTTACTACTTAAAAATGTTTCTCAAATCTCCCCCGACACACATTCCATGATAGTCCTGTAATGCTACAGTCAGCCTCATTACTTGTAATGCATCAAAATCTTTGTTGTAGCATCTTAGGCATTTGAAAGACAGAATCAATCTAATTAAAGTCTGATTAGATTTTAATTTTTATTAATAAGAAAATGAATATCATTGGAGTTTATTACACTAGTTTGCATCATTTTTCATAAAATATATAATTGTTTCTGACTTCACACAGAAATTTGCTACTATGCTTATAAAAATCACTACCATATAATCGCATTCAGTTTTATTTTGTAAATCCCTTTATGTGTCTTCCTTTACAGAAGCATTGTACCTGGAGTGTAGTTTATACTTTGCAATGCAAGGTCATATCTGATAGCATGTACCTTATTTCAAGATTCTAAGACACCATTGTCAGGAATGCTAAGAGAACACTAGGAAATAGCTGTCAGGTCTTACTGTATCGAGACACGTTATTTTTGCTTATGTTACTGTCATGAAGTAATTAAGAAGTATGTAGTCTTTTTATGTGAAAAAGTGATAATTGTATTTATCACAAATTTAAAAAATTGGTTTAAAGAAGTTACGCAAACATAATATCTCAATATTTCTACATTATTATATCTACACTATAATATTGTAATAAATTATTAACCAGAATTGCTTTTTATTATACATTATATACAGTCTTTAATAACATACTATTAATGTAATTTATTATATAAGCAAAATAAAATAATTTAAATGACACTCTTTGTAAAGATTCAATGTTATTCCATAGAAAAAAAAAAACATAGAAGAGGCTTTATATACACAAGAAGGATTGTAAAGTGATGTGAACATTTTTCATTTGGAATATAAAAATATTTTTTCAGTACTAAATATCTTCATTGTTTAAGTACCTTTACATTAAAAAGTGTGAGTAGGCGTTAATTTTAATTAAGTGGGTTTGGTTGTAGTCACTAAGAGGTTTGAGTGCTGATGTGACAATAAACAGGCCAAGCAACAGCACAGCCAACATATATGCCAGGGGGAGAGCAGCATGATTACCGCAAGAATAATAATAAACTAGAAAACAATTCATCACTTGTCACTGTTATGTGAAAGTTTAATTAATTACAACAAGAAGACAATGTCAGTGCTTTAACAGTCTTAAACCTGCCAGGTACAGTAGGTGAGGATCAATAGCATGGAAATGCTCTGATAGCTTGTAAAACTGTTTTGGAAATAGACTAAAATCAAACATTATTTTACTCATGCTGTCATTTATTACTGAAATATTACATTTGAACTGAAAATCTCTGAGTTTGCAACATGGGCCATAAAGCCAACGACACACAATCTAAGAATCACTCCTGGATAACATTTTTATCTGATGTTATATTATAAAAAAGATTTAAAGAAGAATTTGATGGTACAAAAGTGGGTATTAAAGGATGTAACAACGCGGACAGTCAACTGACAAGATCTGACACTGTATGGACTGAAGTGAATGACATCATGATTGCAACCAATAACAACAAAAATAATAAAATCTGGTAATGCAGATGGCTTCAGAGTATGTGCTTCCTCTAACTTTTTAACAGGTTCAAACTCTTATCATTAGAGATTTACATCATTTCTCCATGCAGAACGTGTCCAGCTCCTTCTGATTACATAGTTTGTGCTTGTGAACATCTTTCATTAGTTTATACAAGATATTTTCAATAGGAGTGAGTTCTGGAAATTGTAATAGCCAATCAAGAACTTTGATTCTATGCTTCCTTAACCATTTGGCAATAGTTTTGGAGGCATGCTTTGGGTTATTATCCTGCTGAAAGTCCTTTATATTGAGCTTCTTATCAGAGGGAAACAGGTTTTTTGCATAAGCTATCTTTATTTACTTTGGAATCTATCCACCTTTCAGTTTTAACAAGGAAACCATTACATAATCTGTACCACATTAAAAAAGTTGTAATACAGCCCCAAAGTAAAATAAATCTTGCTGAACACTTAACAGAAGGAGTAACATTATTTTTTCAACGTGAGATTCACCTTTCTGTGCTAATCTAATGCTGGTGAGAGTCAAAAAATCATGCTGTTTCATCCAATCACATCATGTTATCCTATTTGAGTTGTTGTAGAACTCAAACACAAATGGTATAGTAGTCTTGGAGACTTCATATCCTGAAGATGCCATGGTGTGTATTTTGGAAATTCCCATTTGCTGCTCTTGAGTGTGTGCTACTACTTTTTAGACTGTATGTTTATGTAAAATCATATGTCTTTTTTGTTGAACTAACCTTCCTTTAGTAACCTGGAATTGTAGTAACCTTTTTTGTGTGAATTATTTTATAATTTTATCACTTAGCTCGTAGATGTTTTGTACAGATGTTTTCTTTCCTGTGACTTTCTGACTATTTTCTGTCTTTCCCTATGACAATTAATTATTTGAATGTGTCGGTCTGCTCTGTGGACTAGTTTTATACCATGAATTTTAGTTCAAAAGCTTTCAGAATCTACTAGATGACCACAAAGCAGTGCAGTGCTACATTTGTTTTCTACAAAGTTACAGATTATGAAAAAAAATGATATTTAGAAGTTCATTTATTGTAATATGCAATTGAATACAATGAATTAATTGTACATTTCCCTCATAACAAATGGTATAATAGATGACATAAGATTGACATAACAAATGACATAACAAATTGTTGGAGATGTAAACCTGGTAGCGGCTATAGTTTTAGGCATCATTCACAACTATTAGAATACATAACACAACATAGAGTACAATCTGTGAGGAGCTGCATGCAAGATATCACCTCTCTCAGGTGCCATCTTAAAAATATTTTGGACAGATATTTATTCTGCAATATCCAACCCTGATCAACATAAAAAAGTCAGATTTTCATATTTAATCTAGTTGTGCAACATACATTGAAAATACATCCACTTTTTTTGGTAAACCCAACTTTCAGCTGAATTGTTCTATGACTATTATTATATTCTGAGCCAATTGTGTGAATAGCCAATTGCTAAAAAATGTTAACATTATAAAATTATGATGTTCTCTTATCATATTCTTCTTTGCAAGTGATGTTGAAATAATGGACGCATTAGACAGCAAAAAGTTAAAGCTAATTACACATCCTGAGGTAGGGCTTCACATTCCGGTTGCTTTCGTCCTGTTGACACTGAAATGACATACCAAATCTAGTGATTATTATTAACTGCATTACTAATTGATTTATTCATGCTATTTTCAGAGGTGTACCAATGTGTTGATTATGTGTATTTGTGTAATTAACCTAAGTCTATTAAAGACTTCTAATCAATCAAGTGAATTGTATTTGTTTTATAGAGCTTGGCCATTGTTGGTTGAATGTCAGTAATTTATCTTTTTAATTTGGGAACCATGGACTTAAATTATGTAATTGACCTTAAGTAGGCTATGACTATAGCAACCATTACTCGGACATCCTGTCACCAATAGTATTTAACCTTCATTTGGGATTTTAAGTTGCCTGCCTCTACTTATATACAATTTCAGACTCCTCTGGAATCCCAGCTCTCTCACATTGGACCTCTCTTGGGGAAGACTGATAAACCCCTCCTGTCTGCAGGTTTTCTCATGGTTTATTCTCACATATTTTCTTACTGCTCTTCACACTTACTATATTTCCTCACTAGCTCTTCACTACCAGACATTGGGTTATTCAATTACACTCCAAATAACTCCATGACTCCCACTTTTCTCTCGCTTTCACTTGTCTCTTAAACTCTGGTCAGTACCTGGATGAGAGACCTCCTTGGAAAAACTAAGGTTGCTGCTGGAAGAGGTGTTAGTGGGGCCAGCAGGGGGCACTCTCCCTGCAGTCCATGTGGGTATTAGAGATACTATACTGTAAACAGGTTTCTTGAAAAGAGTAGGGGTGTAACCCCAGCGTCCTTACCAAATTTCTCATTGGCCCTTACCAATTATGGCCTCCTAATAATCCCCATCTATGAATTGGGTTCATTCTCTCTGCTCTCATCCCCACTGATAGCTGATGTGTGGTGAGCATTCTGGCGCACTATGGCTGTGGTTGCATCATCCAGGTGGATGCTGCACATTGGTGGTGGTGGAGGGGAGTACCCATTACCTGTAAAGCGCTTTGAGTGGAGTGTCCAGAAAAACACTATATAAGTGTAATCAATTATTATAATTATTATTAAACTCGTCTACATTCTCTCTCTCTACAGACAGTCACTTCTGACCCTTACTTCTCTTTTTTTGCACTCCTTAACTCTTCCCCATCTTGGTTTTTGATCATTTTTCCAGCTGATCATATTTGGCCTCTCTATAATAGATAAAATAGATAATCTCTAAAATAGATACAATATTTGCATTACTGACATTGCAACAGCCAATGTTTTCTCAGTGAATGTCCATCTTACTGCACTTCTTGAGGCATATGAAATACTTGAGAGTCAACCAGTGATATGTTGATTCCTCTCTCTCAGCTATGGAAAGACGATACATTGCACCTTTCCAAGTGATACCCCTATCCCAGGTGCTAATGACTCAGGTCATTCCGAGTCCTGCAAACCTACCCTGTTCATTGCCAGTGTGATTTATTCCTATGGGGCCTGGCAAACAAGCTACCACAAGTCCAATTGTCAAGAAACTGTGTGCCCCTCAGTACATCCTAAAGAAACATTGTCGCTTGCTGAGTCCCACAGGCCTGTTAGTCAGCCCAATCTGTCACTAGTAAGAACTCTCTCATTTGAGCTAGCTCAATTGGTGGAGCAATTTCTCACCACCTGATCAGCTTTGTAGTGGAGCTGCTGACATGTAATGGTTGCTGTAGGTGGATGCAGCACTTCAGTGGTTGATGAAGAAAGCCCCTTGCTTTACTTTGGAATCCTTTGAGATGAACAGTGCAGAATTATTTAAGTACATTTTTATTATTGATTATTTTTGCTTTTTAATGTAAGAGATTTTTTGCAAGAGAATTGCTGCTATTATTCAGATTTCCATTTTACTCTTTTTTCTTGTATGTTCTGGTAGAATAAAGCTGATATATACAGTAAATTTAAGCTTTGTGCATATTGGATACAAACATTACATAAAGTATACATACATTTATAAACAATTATATACATATGCACATATATGTACAGTACATATAATGAGAAAAATTAAAATGCAATCTACAGTATACCATTTGTTTACCACATTTATTTTATAATTTTGATCTTCTATTGTTTTATGCTTAAGGGATATAATGAACGTTTTTTTGCATTGTAGAATGACAATTACACATTTGTTTGCTATTGTTTTGTTAAATTACATGAAAGTGATCTAAGCCTAATAACCATGTGACACGTGAAATAATAAAATGACAGACATAATCTTTTTTGCAGTTATAGCAGCTGGCTTTCTTTTCTCTTTATCTGGTAAACTTTGCATGAGAACAAGTAGGTCTGATCAACAACAAAGTAGTTCTGCTAATAGTTTATGAAAACTGTCCAATCAATGTTTATTTGTATTCACACCTCACCACACATTTAGAAATCAATGTACAAAGACACAAAATCATTATTTCTCCACCTTACTAACATCTTTATTCATTGAAAAGAAATCTATTTCTCCCCAAAACAATTATAATATCTCTTAAATACGCCTATTGCATATACCCTGTATTCCTGGAAAAGTAAAGCAACTGTGAAGAAGAGCCATAATGTGTCATCTGACAGTAGTGAACCAGGACATTGAATTTGTGATTTTTGCCACATAGATTATTAATTTTTCATTATGTGTGTGATTTTAATAGTACATCATTTTGTTACATTTCTGCAATCTGGACATATACTGTATATCCGATAATGAAACAGCACAACAGATATTTTCTGACATTTGTATGTAGCAATTCATAATATAATGCTATTACATCTTTCCAAACAATTTAATTCATATTTCATTTTAAATTAAATATTTTTTATTAGCCTTGACTTTTTGAGCAATTCTTTCCTAAAGAATATCAGGAAAAGAAGTGCGAGTTTTAATCATGTTTATGTCCACCCTTTGGAGCAATGACCATGTTCCATTGACACTTATTTGACCTAACCAGAGTTCAAATGTGACCTTGGGGATTTGTACTCCATGCTCTGATTAGCTCCCATTCAAGATCTGCTACTGTTTGGGTTTACATTTGAAGAGCATGAACCTGACAATTAATGATGCTTGTTGGCATTTCAATCTTGATCAGTCAGAGAAAAGCACATAAACTAATTCATTCTGATTCCATCAGATGTGTTGATTAGCCCATTGAAGTCAAATGTGAATACAGTATGTCTGGAGGTAAGATCCGGTTGCCAAACAGGTTGACCAGTATGTATGGGTCAAAACAATACTGGTATTCATCTAACAATATCCAGGAAGTTTGCCTTTGGTATGCTGAGAACGTTAAAAGCAATTGCAAAAGTTACATTTTGAATAAGTAGTCTTGGGCAGCTCTCAGCTTTCCACAATGTTGCAGACAAAATTAATCCCACCATCTTGCTTGTGTCTTCTGAGGCTATAAAAAGCAGTTCTTATATTGAAAATCTGAAATTGAAGAGCCTTCTTGTATGTTATATAGGACTTGATTTCTATCAATTTCTGACAATAAAAGAATTAGAACTTTTGCTTAAACTAATTCTCAGTAGTACTTTTGGCAGTTCTGTAGAGAAATAGATTTATATTAAGTGTGCAAATAAGTATTTGACCACAATTTCTACAATTTTTTTTTGGCATGGAATAAACCTATTACTTGTGACTTCTCAATATTGGGGATTCATATCGTGAATAAGTGAGGATCTTTTTTTTTATTTTTGGAAGTTAAAATGCCATGATAAACATGTTGTGCAGTTTAGTCATGTGACAGTCCTTTGTTGCTCCATTCTGTGTAAATTATAATTATTGGTTAACTTAAAATTGCAAAAGGTCTTTTATTAATTTAACAATGGATGCTACTTTTTAATGATAACAAAAAATCAGTTTTTCATATTTATTTTTTTAATCCCAAAACATGTCTTGCAGGGACCTGCATAGAACCACTTGCAAAGCACAGAATTCACTCTGGAGTACCTCAGTAATTAATATTATTTTATATTATTATTATTTATATTACTCTTGCACTTTGTTCTTACTGTATATTTACCATTCTACCACTTCTGCTTTATTGTCAGCAAGTGTCTAGTCACAAGCAAGAAGATTCTCCTAGGGACACCACAATAAAACTCTGTCTTAAATAGATCCTAAAGAATTACTTTTAGCTCAAAATAATAGGCTGTGGTTGATTTTATTTAAAAAATGAATGAATATTGTGTCAATCCACATTCTCTGTCAGGTCATATTAACTGTTTAGCAGAAAGCAATCACAGGATTACCTCAAGTATCTTGTTTTCAAGATCTAAATCATCAATCAGTAATCATTGTTTACTGTGCCTCCTGAAGCTTCCTTCACGGCCGGTTTACAGTAGATGCAAAATCCCCTGGATTGTTGTCATTCAATCTATTCATTGGCTCAGTACTTTCACAGTGAATTTCCTCTTCAATCTGAGACCATAGGTAAAAACATTGACTGGAAAACCGGAAGACAATATAAAACATTTAGTAAGTGCAAAAACCTGTTGGCTTCATATTTGGAAGGAACACAGCTGACTTTTAACCTGAGATCACCAAATCATCTCTTTTGGTTGGACATTTGCATTTTTGACCAGTTTTGTCTGCCTTCTCCATGCCAATTTAAATGCACCAGACTGCTGATAATTTGGAACCAAATGTTTATATTTTAACTTTTTAAGTATTAACTTTTAAATATTAAATGACTGATAGATACTGTAGCTGTTATTGAAATATATGAGTATTCCTTAGATCTTAGCTTTTCTTCCCTTCTGCCCTTATGCCCTTCACTTACTACCAGCTACATTATAGGTTCCAAGTGAGGAGTCCTAAGATGACTTAAGGCTCTTTGAAAATTTCATTAAGATCCTACAGAAAACTGCAGATGTCAATAACTAGATTAAAAAGAAATATATACCATGAAAAAACACTAAAATGCTTTTGATGTTTTTACAGTACAAAGTAAAGAGTTTAACACAAATATGTATGAACACCCATAGAAACACACACATATCCACATTGTTAATTACATTGAAAAGAATAATAAAATATTCTCAAATAAAGATTGTCAAGTCTCACTCAAAATATAACAACCATTTCACAAAACATTCCTCACATGGGAGCATTTGTTGCTGTCTGTTGAATTTCCCATCACAGGCATAACCTTGACATCTCTCAGTTTTGTATGATACAATGTTAATTTAAAAATGGAAAAGACAGCAAAAATATGATGGAAAAAATCAGGAACATTGCTTTATCTTTTAATGCCATCATGCAGTCTAAAAGGGATACATTAAATACTACCTTATCCATTTATAAGCACATATGCAATAAATCAGTTCACCACTGATGAGTTTGTGCTGCTAACATTTTTAGATTTAATCTGCATAGGGTTCACGATGTGAATCAGAGTCTGAGGGCTTATGTATATTGTATATGTACATGTTTATGCATAGACTTTTTTTGAAGGTCTAAGTAGAATTTCCCAATAAATCTTTGTGATCTCCATTCATACTTAGCATACTTTTTCTGTAGAGCAGCAGGCATTAATTCATATTAACTGTTAAGCAGACAGCAATCACAGGATTACCTCAAGTATCTTGTTTTCTTGCTGCCTTCAAAGATAAGTGTGTTTTTAGGGAAGCCTTTTAGAAGCATGGAAAAAATGCTTTATTATGAGATAATGTACATTATTTTGCATTTAATTATTAATTAAATTAATTATTGTTATTTAATTATTAATGAAAAACCTGAAGGATTTTTTTCCAAAATTGT
The DNA here is from genome assembly GCF_040954835.1 of Lepisosteus oculatus. Classification (NCBI taxonomy): domain Eukaryota; kingdom Metazoa; phylum Chordata; class Actinopteri; order Semionotiformes; family Lepisosteidae; genus Lepisosteus; species Lepisosteus oculatus. The sequence continues at coordinate 37,239,636 of NC_090696.1, read as the reverse complement.
TTAAAAATAATTGTTTAGGAACCAGAACACCATATTCATGAAAGAACCATCTTCATTAAAAAGAATAACATCACACTCCATTTTGTGGAAAGTAATAAGTTTAAAGGAAAATGTTTAATACAGTTATTTTTAGACATAAAGTATAACTCCAGGTCATCGAGCATTCCTGGGTTAAATGTGTGTGACTAAATACAACTGGGAGCACAGCCCATTTGAGTTTGACATTGAAGAGTTGGCTGATGACATTTCAAGCATTGCTGCCTTTCAAGAGTAGCTTATCAAGATCCAAAATGATGAGACACTTCTACAATTTTATGAACAAACAAATTCACTAAGTACGTTATGGATCAAAGTGTAAAATGAAAAAAAAAACAGTTCTCAGGAATGAGGTCTTTACAACCTACTTGCTTGAAGCAGGTCTTCCAGCATTTACCATAATAAAAATTAAGCATTAAAGGTGACTACATCCAGAGCATGACTTAAAAGGCAGCCTTTCAAATACACGATTTGTTCAACTTTCAAAGCTTGCACAATCACAAGATTAAGTTTAATATACTGATAAGAGTTTTAGTTTTGTGTTATTTTTCTAATATTTGTGCTTTTGTAAAACTATTGTGTATTACCAACTAATGAACTGAATATTAGCCATACTCAAATATTATTATTACTTTGTACAAGTACCTAATTACTAAGAGTTTACTCTTAAAAATAATAATATACAGTAGCTTTTTGACATTTGCAAGGGTTTGGTGCAGACAACCACCAAGAACATCCTAATTCTCATCTAACCAAGTCCACCTCTATACCACAATGCACTACATTATATATTATGTTTGGTAAAGGACATAAATAACCCTTCCTAAATGATAATTAAAGTACTAATGCACAGACATTGACCTACTGTAATTAAAATAACTAAATCAACTAACATAAACAACTGCAGTCAAAAACATATACTGTGTTAAGCATCTATAATAAACAACATGAATCTCTCCTATGCATCTAGCGGGTGCCTGCAGCTATTTCCCTGCTCCATGATTAGAACGGCCCACTGTAATGGAAAAGGCAATAAACAGTGAGCCTGTAAAGTCATCTCTCAGCCTGTTATTCCCCATGCTGCTAACATAAAAAGGGAGCTTTCGTCATAGTACAAAACAAAACCATGTTGAGATGTGGATGGTCTGTGGTGGGTACACAGGGACAGGGAGAGGCTCCTTTAATCCATTGTGTTTATAGTTTAAAAGTTGCACTTAACAGCCTTTGACTTGGTTTCAATCTGTACTTCAGCCCAGGATCCCAACAGCCAGACCAAATTGCAAATTAGAGAATTTGGGCCCTACTGTACTTAATATGAATATAATAATAAAGTAATTAAAAGGAAATGAATTCAAAACTGAACTGTGATACCCCTCAAATTAATCTGGGTCCCTGCCAAAAAAGGTTAAGAACACCCGGTTTAAAGTATTTCAGAAAGTCTTGATGTAACAGTCTAGGTTTATGGTCAAGCAGTATGTAATATTTTATTTTTTAAATTCATAAATGCAATAGCCATGTATGATTTAGGGTACATGTGTTTTTCACAAACCCATTTCCTTTTTATCTGCCTTAAAATGATATAATATATGAAGGTCACCCAAACACTGGCCCAGTAATGTCCCATAGTTTTTTCTTGCTCAAAATGATTTTGATAAGTAATTGTTGTGGACTTATCTGTAGTAGTGTTTTGTTACTCTACTCTATAACTTTCTAGGTCACACTGAGAGCAAGTGATTTAAGATAAATTCTGTCCGCTGTTTAAAACATTTTTTAATACAAAAGAAGACATGCAAGGCTTCAGAGTGAGCTGGGCAGTTTGAAATATTTAACAATATATTTCCAATTACAGATTAAATACAGAAAACAATAGAGAAAAACAGAATCTAAAACAGATCTTTGACTGTTGTTGAGATTTGAAGCCAAATCCTTAAAATTCTCATAATTCCAAATATCTGCTATGAAATTTTAATTTTACATTAACAGTTTATTGATTATTTGATAACTTTCCAAATATTAATTATAACTCAATGTATCTTCTTATTTTGTTTTAAAGCTTGTTTTACAGTACTTTTATATTGTAATTCCAAGAGTTTTAATGATAAATGGTGGATTGGCTCCTACTGATTACATTTAATTCCAAAAGTGATGCACCAGTTCCAACTACACAATCCTGCCAGTGTTCTGTGAATGTTTCATTGTTATTAGGAAATCCCCAGTATGTGAGGAGGCCCATTAAGCTTATTTTGTTTCTAGAGGTAATTGATCCAAAGATCTCATTCAGCTACAGTATTAGCTTTGTAGCTGGGTAGTTCGTTGCAAGCATCCACACAACTTTGTGTAGAAATGTGTCTTCTATTGTTCATTTTAAATGCAATTACCCATAGTTTTCATCTGAGTCCTTTGACTTGTGTTTCACAGAAAATCTATTGAGGTGACTTAGAAGTTTGAACTTGAAACACATAGCTTGTAGAATTCTCTGCTCAAGAGCACATTCCATGTTTAACCTTTTAACAGATGAACTATCACATAGTCCTTTATTCTGCACTTTTGTACATATTTCAATGTACAGTGTATAGTTAAAAACAATTTGGGATTTCATAGATTTTCCTGTGAAAACTGATAGATGTTTATTTTACATCTAGGTAGGTAAACATCTAGGTAAGTGTCCTACTCATGAACACTGCCATGGGATCCTTAAAAATGTACTGAGGTATTTGTATATTTTTAAATAGTTAATAAGCCTTGGTACTGAGTTTATGTTTCAACTACAGTATGTAGTTAGAATAATTGTTTGTATGGTGGTTTTATTTTTTAGCAAGAAAATCCTCTATTACAGTACCCACCTGGGTGAAACACAGCAGGCATTCTACACAAGCTATCTGATTAAATAGATGATCAAGTATGAAATTTCTTCCAAATTTAGGCATGCAATATTTTGCATGTCCAAAGTGGAATTTAGGTAGAGGCACCAGAGTAAGAAGAGGTCTGCCTTCCGGTCCACCAACACTACTTCAAACAGTTACAGCTTCAAAATCTCTTTTTCCTTAGAGGTCTTCAATCCTATTGTTGACCAGCCCCAGCCCCTTCTAGATTTGTGATCAAATACGATCAGACCTATAATGTTATATTATAATAGTGTTGCTTTATTAGCCCTATACAATTTCTTGTATTAGGAATTTGTCTTTTCACATACCTCAGCTTGCTCTCCATGAGACATAGACACACAGACAGGAAGAAAAGCTTGGGGTCAGAGCACAGGGTCAGCCATTGAACTGCACCCCTGGAGCAGTTGGGGTTAAGGGCCTTGATCAGGGGCCCAACAGGGTAGGATTCCTCTGCCGGCTGTGGGATTTGAACCAGCAACCTTCCAGGCACAGGCACAGATCCTTAGCCACAGAGCCACCCCTCCACCCAGCACCTAATATGCCAGTGAAAGCCTTCACCAGGCAGATTAGTAGGATTTCCTTTCAAACACAGTCTTTCTGATGTTGTGTTAAAAAATTAGCCTTTGTAAGTGGAGCCCCAGAGAAAGAATAATGGTTATGACAATAATACCCTTCATATATTGGCTTGCAAAATGCTGCAGAGGAATCTGAAAAGATTCATGGACCCATGAACAATTTCCTTATCATCTCAAATCACCATGTCACTGTTAGATAACATAGTGGTACAGAGGTGTTACAGAGGAAACAAGGTCAATAAGATAAATGATGGTTTCCATCTAGTGGGGAAAGCATAAATGAGAAAGTCATCCATAAAGCATGGTAGGGAACTTTAAAGTGAAGAGATGATAGGTGTAAATTTAAGGGTATGTAAGGGCCACAAGCTAAGCATGCTCTCTTCCTGTTTTGATAAGTATAGCAACATTGATGATTGTGTTTCACAGAGGAAAGGCAGAACTAGAGAACAAAGTAGTTAATTCTAGGGGCAGGGAAGACATAAAGGGAAGTGAAAGACTGAAGCATGTTTAAACAGCATATGTGCAAGTAGCTGTACTTAGGGGCTTCTGAGGAATGGAAGATGTGGCAGACATTGTGGTGATGTGTGCAAGAAAATTGTGTCTGAGGCTTGGAGGACAGCTTGGCATGGATATTTTGCACAGAACTGAAAGTTAATTAAGTGTTTGGAGAGCTGCAAAGTGGTGTCCAGAAGAGTGAGATAGGCCAGCATGAGGGAATCAACTGCTGGGAAACTCAGCTGTGTCCCACAGATTCTGTAATGATCACATGAAGGAATTATATAACAGTTAACAAAATTATGGTAACAATTGACTATAGTATGTGGAAACAGTAAAGAGTAAAACAAAAACTCCCAGTGAGAAAAACTAAAAATCTAGGGGTATAGGAACAATGATTTCTCTCTCTACCCTCCAGGCAATGAGTTCAGGGTACAATAGTTATAACAATTTTTTTAAATAAATAGTTCAGAAGAATATGTGCTCACCCAGACATCGTAGTCCACAGCAAGCAGAGATTGTGGGAAGGAGAAAAAGCTGAAGGGGGAGAGAGGGTAAAGGTGGTGGGTGAAGACTGCAGTTGTTTCGGAGCTCCAGGGAGGTTGAGCAGATAAAATGAGCCAAAAACTAAAAAAAGGCAGACATCTTGGTGAACACAAGGAGCCAGCTGTTGCCCTGTGAGTCATGAAGTAGAGGTTAAAGAAAGATTGTAGTTGCAAGATGTTGTAGTGGGAATGCAAGAACTTCTGTCATGAGAACCAATTCTTTTCCAGAATGGGAGGAGGCAAAAGATGATCGATTAACCAGGCCTGGTTGTGCTAACAAGGGTGTTGAATATGAGGATGTCATATGGTGGAAGTCACACAAGCAGTGTAGAACATACACAGGTACAAATAAAAAATAAAAGGTAAAATCTAGCAATGTCAAATGCAAGAAACTTCTGTTTCTGATGAAACCAAAACAAATACAAGAAAGAAGTGCAAAGGTTACAGACAATTTATGTATGCACAGGAGAGTGGGAATGGGCGACATTAGAAATTTGGCCTCATCTAGAACGTCTGTTTAAAAAACATTTATTGTAACAACCATATTTTCCTTTGAGGTCTTTCATTTCAGAACTGACCAGGCTCATCCTTGTTTAGTTTCTGAGATTTCACTAGATTTGGCTTTGAGGTAATAATGTTACTTTTTGGGGTTTGCTATACTTTCAATTTAGCAATATATTATACATTTATAAATGTTATACTTTCTTTGTAATACATACAATAATTTTGTAAATTCAAGAAGGACTTGTATTTGAACCTTGAGGTCAACACTATAAGGTGTTTATTTAATTTGTATTTTTATTAATAAATGTAACATTTTATTTTTCTTTATTTTTTTTCTCTCTTCCCTCTTTATGTCTCTCTGCCTGCTCCAACTAAATGAAAGAACCAGATTTTCTTATTCAGTACACTGTCACACCAAGTTAGCATTGAACTATTAAAAGCAATTACTTTGCTGTAATTTGGAAAATCTATCATTGCATAGAAATGCCCTATACTAAAGAGGTGTCACACAAGGATCAGGCAGATATTTAAGAACTCATACTGTACTAGAAGCATATACAATGTTCTCTAGTGCTTACATGCACCTTATGTAAATAATTCCTTCTTTAGTAAAAAAACGAATACTCCATCATTCCTGATTTAATTTGGTTCTTTGCAAAATATATGCAAATTAGGTAGGTCTGCAGACATTTGAGAACAAACATATTATGAATGAAAGAACTATTATGTCTTTGTATGAGTTTAAGAGATAATAAATTATCAAAAAATTATCAAAAAGTGGGATCTTCAGAAAACTGTATCAGTATTTGTGACATCTTATATAAATAACAGGATAATACAGAATGGATGAGAATCTCTAGAATTCAAACCAGTTTCAACTATAATATGTTATTGGCCACCTTTAAACTAAAAAAGAAATAAATCAGACTGGAAAATTTCTGTATGTATCAAGATTTCAATTCAATCCTTAGGTAATGTGTCATAGGTTTTGACACGTCAGTGGAGTTTTTTCTCTTTTGTGGAAGAATAAGGTACTATTCACAAGACAAGTTTAATTTTGAATTTATTGCTATACATGAACTTCACAGTTGTTCTGGTAAAAAAATAAGCGTATTCTGGAAGTCATTGCTTCCTCTGCAGATATCATTCCAAGCTTTTCTCTACAGGATCTGTGTAGGAGCAACTTGCAATGAAATATTTGATTACACAAGGCTCTACTGTAGAAAAGATCTTACTGAGGCCAGTTCTTGCATCTATGACTGAAATGTATGCAGCACTTATATATATATAATTGTAGCAAATACAATTTGTAATGTAATTACCATTTCTGATAAAATGTATGAGAAATTACAATTCTGAGCTGGTATTTGTCATTGTAAGTGGGGAGAGAATGAATTGTTGAGAAACAGAAATATTTAAGTATAAGCAGACCTTGAATAAGCTTCCATAAGAATTGTGATACAGAGTTTACCCTCAACTGACTGTGGGCACCGTACATTGTGCTCTATGGTAAATTTGAATAATAAGTACAATAAAATATAAATTACAGTGTTAGGTAATTCCATACAGAACAAATTAGAAAAAAAACATGTTTTCTTATTTCAAGTGGCCATAAGTACTGAGACACATTAACTTTAAAATGTAGTTCATAGTGTAAATTTCAGAAATTTTGCATAAATCCCTTGAGGTAATAACTGCATGAAGTCTGAGAACCACCATTCACACCAGACACTATGTAATAATTTTGGATTTCTCACAAAACTTTGCTGCAGCTACTGTACTTTGAGTTCTTGCTCTTGGGGTGTTGTGATTTTTTTTTACTTCAGCATGTAAAATGCTTGTTGATTTGGATGTAAATCTGGAGATTGGCTTGCTCAGTCTAAGAATATCCACTTTTTCCTCCTAATGAACTCCATGATCGAATTGGCTGTATGTTTTGGGTCAATGTCTTTCTGCATGGTGAAATACTGCCCAATAAATATGGACTTATCTTCTTCTACATAGGAAGAAAAATGTGTAAACCTCAGAATTCAGTTAACTGTTTCCTTCATTAATTATATCATCAATACATACAGTACAAGTGAGCCTGCTCCAGAAGTGGCCATGCAGGCCTGAGCATTACATTACATCCAACATGCTTCCAAATTTTATTGGGAAGTACAGTAAAAAGCTAAAGACGACATTTTTGTAAGAATATTTTATGTACAGATGAGACTAAGATATAAACTCTTACCAAGGTGATGGTAAGGCTCAAGTGCAGAAGAAGAAAACAGCTGCAGATGCACCAAAGAATACCACTTAACCTTGGAAGTGTGATGGCAGTAATATCATTCATGGTTGCCTCTGGAAAAGACACTGATATTGATCTCATTGGGTTTCAGACATCTGTCAAGCAGAGTGGAGTTTTTGTCAGACCTGGTCTTAATGGACCATGAACTTCTGATGGTTATCGGGGTTTTTTTATAAATGGTATACTGAAAAAAAAAAGATTAGACCCCCCAAACACCTACTACCTGATAGATCAAGTGATTTTCAGATCACCATTAATAAGTCCACCAAACGCTATAAATACCAACGGGATTTCCTACTTTCCCTCGCATGCAACTTTTGCATCCCACCTTCACCCCAACTCCACATCTGCAGCTACCCCTTGGTTACCCAGCGTGGGGGTCCTGGCCTCCTTGTCCTATGGCCAGGAGGTCAGCCCTCAGCCAAGCGGGTTAAGCCAATATTTGCTCCATAATAGTTCATCACACTTGATCTTCAATTTCCCTTCAGGATCAATAAAGTTTTATCTTCTCTATCTATCTTGGGCATTGTCATTCCTAGTGAACTCTATATAGCAATTAAACACACTTATATTACCTTATTTGCTTATAAAAATGTCCAGCAGCTTTTCTTTTTGATTTGACTCATGTATGAAGTCCATATCTTTCTCTATTTTGTTGTAGTCATTTTTAGATTGCAATACATTGTTCACTTCTTTCAAAATGCAATATAATTTGTCTTCATGGCTCAGAAACTCTCATTGCACAGTTATTACTAATTTATTGTTTATGTTGTACTCAAACTTTGTAAACAAACAATGTTTTTTTTTTCAACATTTAATGGTGTTTTAAGTATTATATGAATGTGAATTAACACAGTAGAAAACACAATCAAATATAATAATATATATCCAAACACTTCTGCAGCTTTGAAAAAAAAACACAACAACAGAGGAGAGAGCTGACAGAGATTAATCTGTAGCTCCCACTCTCTGTCTGTTGATGAGGTAACTATGCTGAACTCATCTTAGAAAAAGCATTATTTGACTTAATTTTAATTATCTGGGTTTAAAAAAATACACTTCCATGGAATTAATAACCAATCTTACTGAGGAAAAGATCACGGAAATCGATAATGTGATTAGGATTGTAAATAAGTACAAGACACTGCAACTCAAGCATGGTCTTATTGCAACAGAGAGATTTGCTGCTGGTAAATAACTGATGGATTCTAATGCTGCAAGGATAGATTCAGACAGTGGTTGTAGATTAATTGAACACCCTAATTAATGTTATCAGGGCTTAGGGGATTCCTTATAGTATGACTTACTGGATTTCAGTCATTTGTGTATTAAAAAAGCCCACTTATTTTTGTAAATTGTGAAGTAAAATTACACTTTATTATTTAGGACCTATAATATTTTAACATTTACTTTGTCTTCTAGGACACACAAAAGTATCTTCAACAAGGTTAGATTTAACACAATATGATGAAAAATGAAATGTGTCAGCGTAACAGATTGTACTGTGAAATCTTGTTTCTTTTATTAATGACTGGCCTTGTGAACTTACACCCCTCAATCTTTTGTGTGCTTGTGCCTCTATTCAAAGTGATACACTACTGTATGTTTTGAATTGAAGGGACAAGCTCAATGCTTGTGTTGGAAAGTGTAGCAACATTTCACTTAAGTGAGAAATCAAAATTACATTTTGGACAAGTATGTGAAGTGTTAAAAGAGACAGATTGGATAAACCATTGTTATTTAGACAGGTGAGCTGCAGATCCTTCAACATTTGTAATTTACATTATTTCTTGTTAAATGAAAATATCATTAGTGAGTTAAAAAGTATTTTCTTGGAATTAATTAACTTACATGATATCCAATAAAGTTCATATTTAATTGCAGCAATATTGTTGAACAATAATATGCGTAATATGTAATATGTAACATAACTATTAAAAATAGTATAAATAGTTAAATAATATATAAATTGGGGATAAATTCACCTTTGTCCAGTAAAGGACAGACTTAAATTCTGTGTCAGTAATTGTATCTATGCATTGATAGAAAAGGAAAGCAAAATTACATTTAGAAACTTATTATAAGTGTGAACTGTTGAGGTAAGAAAATAAAAATATATATTACAAAACCCACCCAATCTGCTTATGAAATCACACTCTGCAATTAGATTTCTGTAATATTCAGTTTTAATTAATATGAATTGATTAAAACATTACGATAATTGCTCCCAGAATGGTAAATTATGTTTTAGACTTATTGACATACTAATTTGAACATTAATTGAATATTTTAATTAATTTCAAGGATTCTACATTTGGTGTAGCTCAAATTAATTTTATTTCTATTACCTACTGCTTAACACAGTGCACTGAAAATTCTATAAAATAAATAAGTATCTTTTAATGTAATGATCTGAAACACTTTTGATGTAAACATGCCATTCAAAATGATAAAATAATATTTATGAGACATATACAACTTTTCAGATTCATTACAGCATTGTATAACATTTAATTTTGAAGCAATTGTTGCAATATTATACAGATGCAAAATACATAAAAGTTAACATTATCTAATTGTTCTTCTATGTTGAACAAAAGTGATCACACACTGAAGAATTTCCATTTCAATATTTTTTCTCACAATCCAATTTTAATTATTAATAATAATAACAACATCACTTTATTACCCCTTTACAATTTCTTGCATTAGAAATTGTCTTTTCGCATACCCCAACTTGCTCTCCATGAGACACACTGACAGGGAGAGAGCCTGGGGTCAGAGCGCAGGGTCTGCCATTCTACGGTACCCCTGGAGCAGCTGGGGTTAAGGGCCTTGCTCAGGAGCCCAACGGAGTAGGATTCCTCTGCCAGCTGCGGGAAACTATACTTAGTAATTAGTAAATTAACGGAAGAAGTATTTTGTGTTGTTTATTCTTTATTTTAAAGTTTAATAAGAATTTATTTACAGAACAGAAATAAATCTTTCATATGCATCTTTATGTGAAACAATACAGCAATGACCTTTATAATGATGCTGAGGTCCACTTATTTCTTTATAGATGAATATATAATGTTCATAGCCATTGAGGCTTCAAAACCTCCCTAACATTCATCTCAGTCAGCCAAAATAACATACGTTAATGCATCCTTGTATGCTGTTGCCGAGCATACATGTGCTTATATAGGTCATACACAGTAGAATGTTTTATTGTGCTTTTTAAATAATTGTGCATGAATACTCTATTCATCCAAAACACAACCACTGATGTCACCTTGTAGTTTTTGTTTACAGATTTATATTCTGTTGCAGTATCATAATATAAATTTGGCACAAAAGCTTGGCTGAAATGAAAAACATTTTTTATTTCAAAATATATTAATGTAATTGATAACTGTACATGTACATATATACAAAATACCTTCAAAATAATCTTTATCGTTCATTTTTAGAAAGAGAAGGTGCATTTTTATTGACCAAATAAAAATAAAAATCTGAAACAAAAGAAAAATGGAAAAAACACTATATGTATGATTACCAAATCTATTTTCTGATTAAAAAAAAGGCTGAAATTATGTTTTGATAGTCTGTAACAAATAATGCTGGTAGGTTAATAAAATGTGCTGATGGCTTGCACAAAATATAGTTTGACATGGTAAATCAAGGCTTTATCCGCATATCAAGTAGCCTACTTAAGAACCTCATATGTCAAAGCATATAAATAAAAATTAAAGGGATATAATTTTCTTTTCTTGATTTATAAAGGAGATCCATTACAAGAAGTAAAATCTGTCACTATAAAAGAGCCCATTTTTCATAAAGTAGCAAAGGCAGTGTTAATAAAGTGCACAGGTATATTGATGCGGACCATCAAATGCTGACAAATCTGTACTAGAGAAATAATGTAAGGCCACCTACATTAGCAGTTATGCTCAGAAGCATGGAAGAATATATATATAAAGAGTGCTTTTTGAAATATCATAGATTGTGTGACCACAAATTCAATAAATCAACCATCTAAAAAAAAGAGCCATGAAACACTTTGTATCCCAAGCAGATTTAAGACTTAATAAAATACATTTATATACACTTATAGTATATGTAAACTTGTGTAAGAGTGTGCTGCAAAGTTAGGTAGGGTGAGGGGCAGGAAATTGAGAAAGTATAATTTTACATACTGTAATATTCCAAACATGAATTAGCTTGGCAAAAATACAAGCTGCATTTGGCATTTGGGTCTCAAATACTTCACTTAAATACTGTTAAGATCCTTTCCCACCTTTTTTTGACCACTCTGAAAGTCATTTAGTGGATTCATTTTGAGGCTTTAAACACCCTCATTCTGTAACGGAAGCAGGTTCTGACTTTCATGAAGTGCATAGTTTAGGACCCCATGCAGACGGTATAATCCGGAAGTGACAAGAGTAGGGCTACGGGGAAAACACTGTGAGGAAAGGACGGGATGGAGAACAGGGGGAGGTGCCGACAGTGATCCAGGAGCAAGTGGGGAGTGCAGGCAAACAAGTCCAAAAGAGGGAAGTCTGAGAGGGAAACTAGGGCACAGTCCAGGGTCCAAGTGCTGGGAGATCAGGAGTGTCAGGAGACAAACAAATAAAAGCAGGAACGGGATTAGGGACAGGAACAGGAACAAGGAAGTTAAAACAAGATAACAAGGCTAGGCGCTCCAAGCCCCGGACTCAGCTGGTCAGGACTCTGTTCTGAAGCCTATGCCCTCAAGCTGCGGATGTGGGGTGACTTGATGCTAGGCGGCCCACTGGGCATCCGTGTTCCAATCCAGAGCCCTGAGCTTTGGAGGCATGAGGTTTAAATAATAAAAGTGGAACAAGGGGCAGGTGAACGTAACAATGAAACTAAAACAGGAAAGGGTCAGAGAAAAGGGTCCTCTAGAGGAGGGATGACGATCGTGACACATTCCTTAGTCTGGAACAGTTTCTTAAACTTTATAAACATTTCATACAGTATGATTTTCTTTTTTGCAGCTAATATATCCGTACTACAATTTTCCTCCAGAAGTGCTGGTGTACGTTTTAGAGTAAGTGGTTACTGTACCACACTGGTTCAAGGTTTATGAAATGAAGATATATTTGCAAAATTCTACCTTGCTGCATAAATGAAAGAACTCTGAAAATGACCCACACCATAATATAAGATGAATAATAGAACTGTAGCTCTAGAACATACTGTATGTATAGATCCATGTTTGTAATGCTAGGTTTGATCATTTGCAGAATAATAATGAAAAGAGTGAAATGGTGCCAAATTTAGCAAAAAGCATGGACATTATTATTTTTGTAAACCTGAGGGACTAAAACATTAATAAATTATGCATGTGTGGTCTCTGCTTCATCTATTGGAAGGTCTCACTGGGCTGTACGTTTTACTGCACTGTAAAGATAAGTCTTAGCTCAATTAATTTAACAAGGTCAAAAAATATAGCTCTGGATAACACTTTCTGTAATTATGAATTTCATACATCGCGTTTTCTCTTGATGGAGTTTAACATGTGCTTGTACTGTATGTTCATTTGTACTGAATTATTCCAATAAGATAACCTTTAAAGGGGGGGATATTTTGTACCAGAGTTTAATAGCTGAAGAAGTACAGGATGTGGCTCATAAAATCATAACATGCAGAATAAAAGAAAGCTGTCTGTGCAATGCTAATATAAATCTTTATAGAGTATCTTTTCATATAATTATAAAATTAGCCTGTTTGTCTTGAATTGAGGATAAGTATTTTCCAAAAGATTTGAAGCCATGTGTGCAACAAAATCAATAGAGGATTAAAAACTGTTATATTGTATATGCAAGGCATACAAACCATATTGCTGTATTGAACTTGATTCTGTCTAAATTATGTGACAATTTATTTTATTTCAGAGTTGAATATCTTTCACTTGATTTTATATTGTACATTTTTAGTGTTCTAAATCTTTACTTCTTGAATGTCATTTATAATTTCCCTAGATCTTTAAGCGTAATGTAATGTAGAGAGCTCCATTTCATAGACTCCCTGGAAATACAATAAAATAGAAACAGATAAACAAGGAATAAGATTTCATATACTTGAAAATTTTAGATATCACCTTGAAAACTATTAAATATGATTATGTTTTTACAATGATTTAAATAAAGAAAAACAAAGTTATTTAGTGAACAAACACCTCTTATGGTATGATAAATTAGTTATTGGTCTTTGAAAATTAAGTACATTTACAATGTATTCTGAGAAAAAAATAATACAAGCTTAACTACACAAATCAAAGTCTTAAACTTGACTTTTTTAAACGCAATCATGAATTTAAATAAGATCAAGGTACATTTTTTTAGTTTAAATCATCTTTCTTATGCATACTGTAAGTTGACTTGAATATACATGCATAAACACATTAAATATTACTTTTTTTAAAGGAAACATATCTATGTATGGCGAATGTACTGTTGTTTTAAGTACATTATATTATGGTGGAAAAAAGTTCCCACAAATTAAAGCCTTTGTAAAAGGATGTGGGTTTTCTCTACACTAACCTCAGGTATGAACATTTATAAAGTGGTCATTTGCCATTAACGATTTCTTTGTAATAGTATTTGCTTCATCTGAACTGCATTTATCAATGACATTTGGAACATAGATATTAATTCATATTATGTCACTATTTAAAAAATAATTGTGTTTTCTTTAATTACTTTTTTGTATCAATGTACTTAATTTCCTTAAGGGTTTACTGTTTCTTATTCAATAATCTTATACCATCAATACAAATTCAAGGCTGCTATTGAATTTAAATATGGATAGAAAATTAATTAAGCTTGACATGAATGGAATGATCGATTCATGTAGCTAAGGAATTTACAGATATACAAAGAAAAACTGTACCAGAACGTTTGCTAGTATTATCAAATAATACACAGAAAAATGAAAAATAGTATAACCACTGGACAAAAAAATTAAAGTTACTGTGACTCCTGCCCACTAAATACACCTTGGATGTCACAGAGCCAATCATTTATTCATTATTCCTCATGGAGAATGAGAAGGCCCTGTACTTCAGAGATATTGTTGTGTATTAAAAAACATAAGAACAGTTATAAACAAGATATGAAGTTGAGGACATTGCTTTAAGTCCTGGAATCAGGTCTCTGGTTTGATTCCAGAGCAGCAATAACGTTTCTATATCACGGTTACTGTTTACTGACAGGTTTTCGACAATATTCTAAATTATACACTATTATACAATTTTAATATAACATCCACTGCTTTAAATTATATTATTTTCAATATACATTGCCATTTTTTGCTCTTCAGAATCAATAAATTATGGTTCATTTCCAACACCTAGATGATTTATAAATGGACAGTTTCTATCCCAAAAACAACATTTCATGTAAGAAATAAAACATCTGTTAAGCTTCTTGTTCTGATGCCAAGTAAACAAACCTCAGAAATGCTATTTTCCTTCCTTTTTAAAAAAGTCTCAGTTCATTACCCAACCTAAAAGTGTCTTGATGGCTTTGAACAGACACCCTGAAGTAAAATAAAATGTGCTTTGTGGATGAAGTTGTAAAGATAATGAAATGTGAGGAAAACCCACAATTGCGCAACCACATGAGACAGTCATTAATCCTGTGGGAACTGGAGACAGATCACTTGGCTATCTTCAATATGTTTGAGAAATATCCTATTTTGGAAATTGAATGTATAAAACTATCAGGTGTACTATTCCACATTTCAAACTGAGTTTGTTTAAGCTATAGTTTCTTCTTAATAGTAATTATTTACAGTGGTACAAAAAGCACTTGCCCCTTAAATATGTAAAAAGATAGTGATATGTGTATGTGATACATTAACAAGAAGCACAAAGATGAACCAACTTAAACACAGCAGTATTTGTTATACTGACCCTAAGGTGCAAGAATGTATGAATTATATATTAAGTATTATCACTAGTACTAATAATAATTACTTTTAGTGTCAAAGTGTATTATTTTAATTTGACTGTGTGCACATAAATACTAAATTTGTTGAAGAAGTGAGGCATCACATACAGTACTTATATGACATATCCTGAATACAGAACTGAAATTATATTTAGGCTTAACAATTTCAATTAAATTAGTGTTTGATTGTGCTCTGATAGCATGTACAGTAGAAGACTTTACCACTATCAGTAACTATTTTTCTGAAAAGATCCATCAACAGATTTTATTTTAAGTACAGCTATCTTTACCCCTCTCTCCCTTTTGGAGACATATAAACACTACAGTTCACTAACAAACCTTTTCTGCTGCACTCAAAAACTTTAATCCTGGCTGACAACCTGCGGTTTGCATATGTGAGATAGAATTTACAACTTCGTATTCAATTACATTGGGTCTCACAAGCTAAGCACTAGAGCGAAAAAAATCTATTAATTGCGTTTGATTTATATTGACCATGGCACAGTAACAAAGTAAACATTTTAAAAGAACATATGATGGAAGAAATTTCACTGCTATACAGTATATACAAAATGTTAAAGGTGCTTAGAAATATTATTTTCAAGAATATGAAGATAATTGAGAGTAACAGTCTCTGTATACAATATGTAGAACAATATCATATATATAAATCATGAAATAATTTATAATTTAATTCTGAAATACTGTAGGAAATATAGAGATGTTTTAATTATTCAGATTTTATTTCTTCTGTTTATATTTAGAGTAGATGGTATGCAAAACCCCCAAAACACTTGAAGAGTTTTAATTGTTTTCTGTGGGAGGTGTCACAATTTAGACTTGTGCAAGAGTTACATTTGAAGAAAAGAACAAAAATCATATAACTGTTCTGATAGGAGTTTAAAATAGTTCACTCCTTGTAAAAATTAATGCCCCGTGCTATGCAGAAAGACAAAGAAGTAAATGTGCATTTAATAGTAAAGTTATAAAATAAAAATTAAATAACACAATACATTAATATAACACAATCTTTTTCAAACCATTCCATCTGTTTCAACTATTCATAGAAAAAAAAACAATATCTGAGTGAGGTTATATTACTAAAACTAGCCCTAGGTACATTACCTAGGTATTCAAATGCTTGTACAGTTCTTGAATTTTGTTTCTTGTTGCACCTATTTCTGTAAGGTCCCTATGACATGTAGTGAATTTTGAGCAAACATTCAATCAAATCAACGAGTCCTAGGAGACTTCAAAACAATTAATATGTCTTTAAACATTGTGAAATTCAAAAATTTGAAGTGAAAAGCAGACATTGCTTAGGTCCCTCCAGACTAAACAGCTGGGCATGGAAGAAACTGGCTGAGGATGACACTGTGAGGCCGGAAAGGCCAGTGGCTGAGATGGAAGAAATTGATCAATATTATCCCAGTCACTCCACAAAGGAGACTTGTATGCAAATATAGAAAAACAACATCTCAAATCCCGAGTGGGTTTTACAGTAAGGCACCTAAGTGACATTGCAAACAAGTGGCCAAAGGTTTTGTGGTCAGATAAGACTAAATTGGGACTTTTTGGTTTATTTGCAAAGTGTTGCATCTGACACAAACCCAAAATAATGCATCAGTCATTCAACACAATTTGTATTCTCATGCACGGTGGTGGCGGTATTATGTTTTGTTGTGTTTCTCATCAGCAGCAACTGAGAAGCTTTTCAAAACTGACGGAAACATAGATGAAACAAAATACTAGCAAATCTTAGAGAAAAAATTGCTTCTGACCTAAAGTTGGACAATAATTCATCTTTCGACAGGACAAAGATCTAAAACAAAAGCCGAAAGCTGCACTGGAGAGGCTTAAGAATAATAAAATGAAAGTCTTTGAGTGGCACAGTCAAACCCTGATTTTAATCCTATTGAGAATCTGTGGAAAGACTTGAATACTGTATAATATTGAAAAAATCTGCCAAGAGGAACGGGTCTTTCAACTTACTTATAACAAATTAATTGGGTGTCTCAATGTAGCTATACCTTTTCAAAACTTGTAAATACTGTTGATGTAGATTATGCTGAATTGATAACATGACACTGTCAAGTCTGGCCTTCTGTACTTCTTTGATGTCACTCATATTTTGTAAAATGTTTCTGACAAAAATACAATTTTAATGTCTGAAAAAATAAAAGATGTGTTTATACATTGCAATTCTGAATTTATTTTCTAGATTTTTTTTCATAATTCTTTGTGTACAACCCCTGCACTTACTTTAAGATTCTATGATCTCTGAAGATAGCGTATAAAAAATCAGACGGTCCTTTGCTTTTCTGGTTTGTGTTTTATCTTTTCTTATGTTGTTCCTGATGGTCCCATGATCTTGGTATTGATATGGACTGTGATTCTCCTGCCCTGGTCAGCCAATTGCAATTATTGAGCTGCAACCCTGATAATCTCATGATATGTGGTTTGCTGTAACTAATCAATTCTTTGTTAGGAAATGAAAAGAAAGGCTCTAATTTTATATTGTACCTCTCAAGGCATTTCTGAGGCTTTCTTTAAAAAGTTCAATTTTTTTCAGTTCTTTAAAATCTACTTTTTTATCTGCTAAATTCTATATGTAATTTATATAACAGTCTATTACAGATTTTGAGATGTGACATAGTATACTGATACAGAATGTACTGTTTCCCTCATAAGAGATATTTCTCTTCTAACAGACATTTACTTTTTCCCTCCTAACATACTATGTAATATTATTAATGCTAGTGTTTGTATCTTAGTGGTATTTTGTATTAAGAAAGGTAGGAAACCTGTGACAATAATATATTTATTGTGATACCTCTTATGAGATAATCCAATAATACAGTCAGCGGTACATGCCAAAATCGGTTAACTGTTGATATTCTCAATTTATAGTGATATATAAAAATCACATAGACCCTTTTCAGATAACAAAAAAAGAAACATTTTAACAGCTGTAGACAATAATATGTCTAATAAGAGAGTTCAAACTTCCGTGTCACAGTCCAACAACATTGCTTAATTAGGGCCACAGCATCAATAACCACTACACAGAGACTATAGGGATATACTGTAATAAATGTAAATATAATTTTATTTTCTGGTTATTTTAGCCTGTGATTAATACAGTAGCTGAAGGGTATCTTAGTTTCAGTTCATTAAAGTATTGCTATATTTGATGAGCTGATTGTTGTTTTAATTTCTACATTTCTCAGCCTCTCCTATCAATATTATCTTAATATGACATACAGTACAACACCTCCCAGCATTAAACTTAAAATCGAAGCTACTGTAAGGTTCATTGTAAAGAACATCTGAATGGCTTTGGGAAAAATGTTTGTAAATCTGGGTCAAAGTGCTTTTCTTCCAGTTTGTCAGGTGAAAAACTGTTTTAATCGGCAGCAATTCCCATTACCAGACTGACAAGATTCATAACACTTTAGCAGTCTCGGCTTTAGGACACCTCCTGTCTCCTGGCTGAAGCTAAATTGGCTTTAGTCAACATGCATTAATAGAACAGTTGACTTTGAAGAGGCCTAACATTCCTCCAAACTGGGAAAAGAAAACAATGCTGTTCCAAACCTGTGTCAACATAACTTAAAGGACAAAAAGGTACAATTTTTAAAAGCAGAAGGAACCATATCAAACAAATTGATATCACAGCAATTTTGAGGTGCATTATCCATAAAGATCTATTGTTAAAAATAGATTTATTTTAAAGAAAAGACATCTATGCAGACAGCTGCAGTATTGTCCCTAAAATATTTTCTCATTTTGTTTGTTATGTCACTTCATGGTAGAGGAACTAGATGTTAGCTATAGCAGTATAGCAATGATGAGAAGCCTGTATCCTTCCCACTGCAAGACTTAATATTGCCATCGGACAGGCTTTGATGTGCTGGAGATGTGATAGATAAACGTGCTTTGTTTCGAACTTATGTAACACTTTCTGTAGAAAAAGGTAATAATTAAATTACAGATGTATGTGTATATGATGCTAAAAACTTTTACATAACTTTTGAATAAGTTTTGAGGAATCACCTGCCAACTTTTTTCATCTGACCAATTAAAAGAAAGACACCCCACCAAAGCCATTTAAAAAAATGGCAGGAGCATTGGAAACAAAAGAAAATGTTTAATGACCGGGCATGATTGATTTCCAATTCACAGCTTTATTACACTAGCCTAACACTGTGCTTTTAAACTGTTTTGCTCAGTCAAGGTGTCAATTTGATACTATGGATTTCCAAATTCTCTTATGTACATTTTATGTGCATGGGAGCAGTAAATTCCATTAAAAGAGTTAACAACACCTTTTCCACCTAGTGGCCTGATCTTATCACATTCTGGAAACTAAACTCAGTTAGTAATAGGTTGTGAACCTTCTCTAACTTATTCTCTAACTTCTAAGTTTGAATATATCCTAATAAAACTATTGTACCAACAGCTTCAGAGCACATAATTTTGAATACGTTGTTTGCATAAGGTTTATCTTTATATTTGACTTTATATTTGACTATATATGCTTTAAATGTGTGATCAGACACAGATGGAAATGACAATATACCAAATGTTTTGCTTTTCCTTAAGCAGGGACTAAACTGGTTGCACTTCAGACGACACACTTAAACTCTTAAACTCAGAAAGTTCATACCAAGTACAAATCTTATTCAACCTTTCAAGAGATGAAAGCTAAATTAAATAGATAACCAAAAATGAAATTAATTAACTGGTGATTAAGAAGTTAAGTAGAGAATGTACAGTTGTTCCAGACCACTGGAGTTCGGATCCACTGCTGTAAATAGTATGGATAGATTTTAACAAAATAAAGCCCGGGTGTGATGACTAGGGAGACTGTATTGTAGGAGGTGATGTCCTTTAGATAAAATTTCAAACTGATTTTGTGACTACTTGGTAATTAAAAATCCATTTTCACTACTGGTAAAAGATGAGTTGTTAACCTGGTTAGTTCAAGTAGGTAGCTGCGTCAGCATGCATAAACTGAAAAGGAACAAGTTGTATGGGTTTTGTGCATTTACTGGGACAATTATTAAATGTAGACAAAAGCAAATTGGTAAGTAAGTGCAAAGTAAGTCACAAAATGATTCTTTGATGTTATTAGAAAACCAACCTTGCAGGATGACTCAGCAACACACACACAGGGATACTAATACATGACAATACATTTATTAATACATAAAATGTGCATATAAACATAGCAGATCTTATAGTGAGGGTTAGCAGAATACAAAAGGTATATATTCAATAAGACGAGTTACAAACCAAGAGAGACATACATTCAGTATACCATTCATTTATGCCATTTCGTTAATGAGCATTGATTACAACGTCTTCACTAGATACTCAAAAGCAAGTATGTCACTCATAGGAATTAAATTGATATCAACTGGGGTTGAAGTTAAAATTGAATTCTCGAGCTGTAATGCAGAATGTTGAATACTTATCCAATCTCTGTGGATTCAGATCTCCCACAAAGGAACAGTGACAGGCTGTTGTGTTGCTGCACCCAATCGGCATCCTTTGGCCCAGTGCCAGGCAGTCCTGGTTCAGCATGAGGTGGGGGAGAAAGAGAGAGAGATTCCTGCTGCGGCGCGCTGGCAGTGGGCTCTCTGAAGACCGTGCACATGAAAAGTGACTGCGGGTCCAAGCAGTCACGCTCTTTAGATGGGAAGGCCAGTTCATTGCCGATATAGCACTAGTCCTGAATACTGAGATACAGCTGTCGACAGTTCCGACCGTAGTTCACTTATTGATGAGGCGAGCATTTGCGGTGGGTTACCGGCGGTTCACGTGGCTTGCTGCTGGGCTAACCCTGGGCAGATCCTTTGGTTACACACGGGAGACCTCCGGTCTTGACTCTTAGAACAAAGTAAAGTCTTGGCACTCGGACACACTGGCTGTCACGTGATTGTCTGAATGTCCTGGCGGGGCCCCTTCTGGGCCCTGTGCTGCCTCTTTTTTTCTGGAGGAACTACGTTCATTGGTTGAAAGTTCCACGGGCATTCAAGACCCACGTGGGGTTATCCTGCTTTACCAGGTCCTGATTATCTGATCGAGGTGGAGGATGAGTAACAATACTCTCTGAAATCAGGGTTGTAAACAACCTGGGATGAGACTCTCCCTTGGAATCTCCCAGACGGTAAGGCATTAGAGATGACCATTTATTAGGGTGGCTGGAGAATCTCAGCTTTGGGAGTTGTTCCTTATTAGGACACTATCAAATAGAAAAAACCCTTAAATCTGAACCAAACTGAAAGGCCTCTCTGTGTCAGCACAACTGAGATGAGAGATAGAGAGACTGACAAGTGAGCAGCAAACTTAATTCCTGTATTTTTAATAAGCCTTGCCGCTACAAAGTAAAGATTTATTCCATGCTGAAAAGAGAAGAAAGGAAACAACATTTCGGCTGTGGAGCCTTATTTTGGTGTGAGTAATATGGAATATATAGTACCTTTATGGTGGAATATACCTTTTATTTGTTCGCTAACCTGGTAAAACTGGTTACCTAGACAGGAATGAAAGATGAGGTGTGTCCCCTGCTCTGTGTGAAGTTTGTAGGTTTAGCATAACATGTAAAGTTAATAATTTCAATACATTTTCCTCAGTGATTTAAAAGCTGAACACAAGAAATCATGTTTACTGAAAACTTTTTTGTGTTCCTCTTGCTGGTCAAGTTATGGTTAGTTATTTATTCAGTAGAGTTATTTGCCTCTGATTGGAAATTGTGATAAAGACATAAAATGTCTTTCATTGGATATAAAGTTTCAATCATGATTAAAAAATAACTGAAACAGGTAATAAACCTGCTCAGATATTAGGGAATAAGATCGATATTTGCTGCTCTGTAAGTCTTGAAGTTCTCTTTTTCCTCTTGCAAATGAACAATGCCACCTTTTCCACAAAAGAAAGCATGAGAATTTTACATATGGTAAATTTGCATATCAATTCCAGCTTTAGCCTTTAATTTACATAAGTGTCAGGTGGAGAGAAGGCCTTCTCAAGTAAAATTAATTAACAAAATGGAAATCTAACAAGGTATAAAGCTGTATTTCATTTTACCAGCAACACTTTACCAGTGTGAAATAGGAAAATATACAGTACCCTCCAAAAGCTTTGGAACAGCAAAGTTAAAATTGCTATTTTTGTTTTCAAGTCAAGTAATTTGTATTTGTAATCTTATTATATACAGTAAATGATCAGTACAATATACATTATGCTGGGTAGTTTAGTGAATACATTTAGTCATATTATAAAATAAACATACCTGGTGTTCAATACAATGATTTCAAGTGACCAAAGTACTGTAATACATTCAACTTAAGTAAAGTTAATTATGCAATAGTTATTATACATAGTTATTCCCCCGAAGGCATATGAAAACAAACTTAATTTAAGTTTAAGAAAAATTTGGTTTTGATGTGTTATACAACATTTAATGAGAGAAACCTACGAATTTGCTTCACCAAAAAAATCTGTGTAACATCAATGGCCGCTGAGGTGCCCCTGGATCTCGCCTGTGTGTAGCAATCCATGATTATCTAGAATTTTTGCTGCTTTTGTTGTAAAGCAGGCTAATGTAAGCTGTTGTCACACCTTTTTACTTCTAGTTTGGTCTTATAATTATTTAAGGTTAGGCTGACAGAATGAAAAAAGGCAGAGTATGCACACCAGACTTTTATACTAACATTTGGCAATTAACACAATTTCAAAGGATTTCACAAACAAGCTACTCACACCCTCATCAAACTAAATTTTTTTTAGAAAACACACATAAAAATACTGTACTTAATTAATACACCAGATTAACATATAAATATTCAATAACACAAATAAACAATACATAATAATATGATAAAAATGGTACCTACTATTTTTAGTCACCAAAATCATCCCTGTTTTCTCACTATCAATATATTTTACAGTGTTTTTCATCTATTCTGTATATACAGTACTAAAAGGGCTAGAAGCATAAAAAGTGTAACAACCAAGAAACCCTTGGAGGCAAGACAGCCTGGGCTCCACTGGACTTTTAATGGCTTGATCACTATATGAGCATGATTAGAGCCCAGGCTGTGAGTAAACTGTTCAATTATCCTCTCGTCTTGCCTAATTACCTTTCCCTGCTGTTTATAATGCTAGTGTTATTGTCTTATGCATGTTTATGTACTGTTGGAGTCTCTCACTTTCTTCTTGCATGTTGTGGGGTTTGAGGAAAGACAAAACTGTTCTGCTAGTCTGGAAAAGATTCTGCTCCAGGTGTTCCTAAAAGGTGTTCCTAAAAAAATATAAGTACAACAATGGCTTTAAATTATATCCTGAGGCGTTTTTAAGCAAATAAACTCAATAAATGTAAAACATTTTAAAAAATAGGATTGCCTATATTGCTTTGAATGTTTCATTTTCTGTCAAATGTTAAAAAATTATTTAAGGTTTACACAGCTGTTGTTCTTAAAATGATCAGGACATTGTTCTTGGACTGTATTATACATTTTCAGACTTGCAACAAATGACTGTCAAATAGGACACAATAAATGACTAACAGGAAAGTTCACAACATAAAGTATACTTTTTCTCATTCCTTTTATTTATCATTTTGTCTAGAACAGAGGTGTATTGATCCAGTAGTCTTTGTAATCAATATTGCTAAAATTATTTGACGTCCACTGGAAACTGTAGATTTCAACAGTAAATGAGAAGCATGGCAATAAAACCCATTTAATTTACTATTTTGTACTTTGAAAGAACTAATAAAATACATTCATTTATGTATTTGTGTTCTGTTTTATCAGTTTCTATTTGAACACTTTAAATATATGTACTGTTTTATAAAAACAATAAAATGAAGTCCTTGTTTATATGTGTGATTTTATCAACAGAGAGATGCAGTCTCTTCAAGATGCAGACTGCACCTTGCACTTACGGTACATGTTGATTATAACAGTCTTAAATCATTGAGTTAATAAAATGATAAATACAGTAGTGCACACTATTATGACTATTAAATTACTGTAAAGAAGGTTAAATACAAAATCTTTAAGAAAAGACTGAATATTTTGATTTTATTACATTCAGAGAGGTGTTATAATAAGTCTGAATTTGTGCCCCTGAAACAGCAAATCCCGTCTTTTTTCCTCTCTATGTCAACTAGAGTACAGTGATTCAAATAATTCTACAAGTTGCTTCAGCCATGCTTTTGGATACTATATTCTATATGTTTGAATCCCTGGGACTTTTATTTACTTTTGTAAAGGTACCTTAGAAATAACTTTCTGAAAAAGTTTGTATTTGAGAACTACTAGTTGTAACAATGCTGAATTTAAAAACAAAGATAGCACAAGTTAAGAACATAGTAACACTTACACTTGTTATAAATTACATCAATATACAGTTTCATATCCATAAGGAATCTTAAGTGCTTTATGTATAGGAGAGCAGCCACACTTCACCTCACTCCCCATTGAAAGGCAGCTCTACTTGAGTGATGCATGCTGTACAGATGCAGCCATTCAAAGTGCGCGGTACAGACACGTACCGGAGGTAATTGGCTACGGCGTCGTGTATCTGTAACGCGTGTGAAGGCCATAAACGATATTAATTTTGGAACGTAAACATACAGTATATAGCTGGTCTTGGTACTTTAAAGAAAAAAATACACACCAGTATTCCATTTCTCCCTAAACATTGTAAGCTTCGAAGTCTTTAACTAACGTGATACCGGAGTCAACAAGCATACTTTTAGAATTTGATTAAAAGGGAATATAATATGGAATCGCGTATCTCAAGAATTTAATAACGGTATGATTATATCCGTGTACTGCGGCAGGGCTGTGTAGGGTTGTTTCGCCTGCCTGTTCATGCAAGCTGTCTTGTAGCCTACTGGTCTAGGTGCGTGACTACCAACTGGCAGGTTGTGTGTTCGAATCCAGCTGCTGCTGGACTTTTCATTTTTATTTATTTATTTTTTAATCGCGTAACATAAACATATTACCGTATGCAAACTGTACTGTATACAGTATGTATATGTATATTTAATTATCTTAACTGTGCCCGTTTAAGTATTGAATATTCATATCTAATTATTTTTAACTTGATTTACAGTATTTGAGAGGTATGTCTTAACACCGATACTACAGTGCTTAAGTACTGCTCACGTATATGTTTCTAGGTTTAAATTATGCATTTCATACGGTCAAATTACTTTTGAGCAACTAATAAGAAGCGCGAAACGGTATGCGTTTTAGTTTCGTTTTGTGCTGGGACCCGTGGATTGATTAGAGATATCAAGTACATACAAGTCATTTTTTAAATGTTGTAGTTCGTCTTGAAAAAATGTTACGAGTACATCATCTATCAACAATTACACAGGTTCTGTTTCCATATTGCGGATTTTGGTTACGTAATATTATTTTCTAGATTTCACGTTGTGAATATGATGGGATGTCTGATGGGATGTTTCTAAAACTCCATCCTCTGTAAAACGTCTTCTCTAGTTGTCCTGCATATGTATTCACTAATGAAGCTGTGTGTTCTGAGCCTGGATCTCTACATTTCTGTATGAACCAGCTTAGAGGGCTAAAGACAGCTTGTGTTTAAATTGAATGTAAGGCAATTTATGCTTCTAAAGTCATGGTCAGCATTTATTTTTGTACTGTGCTGTAAACTTGTTCTGTGCCAAGTCACATTATTTGATAGTGTTTTTATAGCGTTATCAAATCCGGTGGCGCTGTGTGTACTGTAGTTACCTGTAGTTTCCTGACTCCCATGTCACATGGTCTGATTGAAACCTGTAAAACCGGTTTAATTCGTCACAGCCAGCACTCTTCAGGTGTGAGGGTCTTCTGCTCAGAATGAAACGCTAAAATGTTTGTGTATATTCTAATGGTAGTGGGGGCAGGGTGTGTGGGAACAGGTTTGGTTGAAATTGCATTGGAGATCTATGTTCTTCACACCTGAAACATTTTCTCTGAAAGCATTTTCTTAGCAGTTTAACCAATCTTGTTACAGCATGTTACAGTTTACTATTATTAACAATATTAATTTTCTTGTTTCTTGTAAAATCTTGTAAAAATATATTTTCATTGTTCAAATACACATTAAGTCTGACTATCATATAATAAGTTAAATACAAAACTAAAGAAAAAATAGGGTTAAATATAATTCGAAATATTTTGCTAACAATGTTAACTGTTTATGAATAATAAAATGTATTAACTAAGGAGTAGGATGGCACAGTTGTTAGTATGTTTTTTGTTTTGTTTCTTTTTCATAAATACAACAGTAGTACCTGATGTCTCAGTGGCTTTCAAAATTACTACGGTGAGGTGCGCTGACAGCTGTGTGGTGTGGCACAGTTGTGGCCCAGCATGGTGAGGTGCGCTTGCAGCTATGTGACGCAGTGGTGGCCTGACACGGTGAGGTGCGCTGGCAGCTGTGTGATGCAGTGGTGGTCGGGTACCGACCACGCACTTCACCGTGCCAGGCCACAACTGCGCCACAACACACAGCTGTCAGCGCACCTCACCATGCCCGGCCACCACTGCATCACACAGCTGCCAGCGCACTTCACCGTGCCAGGCCACAACTGCGCCACACCACACAGCTGTCAGCGCACCTCACCGTAGAGACGGGGTGCTTCTGCCGCCCCAGCTTCCAAAGAGCGAAGGGTAAGCAAATACAGCAGACTTCATCTGAAATACGCGATTACAGCGCATATTACAAGGTATTATTGCCGTTTTGAATTTTAAATTCAATTATAATTATTTCTTCGTAGCCTGTTCTTCAAGAAAACACTGCACGGGTGAAACGATCTACCACCAGGACAGTAAAAAAGAAAGCGGTAAGACGGAAAAAAAGGAAAGTTTATTTTGACTTCTGTTCCGCGACTGATGAATACTACTGTGTGACTTTATTTCTTACATGAATTATGTTATTTTGCCACAGGCCGTGGGTCTCTGCTCTCGGCCACTAGCCAGGGTGCCAACCTGTAGAAGCAGCACCTGTATGGAGACATTTCGGCAGCAGCGGGAGCAGTACGATGCATTACTGGGGAGGATTGGGAGGCTAGAGACACTCCTGAAAATGCAGAGGTAGGAGACAGTATGTTCCAGCATTCAAACAGTTGAGCAGCTGTCTCCCGAAAAGTGCCCCTCCCCGCCGCGCAGGTTGCAATGCCTGGCGGAAGCTCTGCCCCCCACAGAGCACACACCGCCTCAGGACACTCAATCCCGGCCTCTCAGTTCACCACCGCGCAGGAATCTGTTGATGCTGTCCCCGCCGCCTATCTCCCCCCCAGGAAGCACAGCGGAATTCACAGACACCAGTGGGACGAATAATTCTCCCAGATGTCCAACTGCTACCCATCACCCAGGAGATGGAGGGGGGGTTGTACTTGCAGTGCATCGGCATAGACGGGAAAGCAAGAGCCGACCGCTACGCCGCCCTCGTGTTTCGAAATCTTGTGACTTTTGAAATTTACTGGGGGTGGACCACGTCTGTAAATTTCGATGGGTCCAGAGGCAAAAGTGCCTTGCCTTGCAATCTCCGGGAAACCATTAGTACGATGGTGAATCGGAGATTCTCAACCCTTGCTGCGTACGACTGGAAAAGAATTCGTGATCGGATCAACGAAATGCTTCGTAGGAGGAGGCGGTCTTTTCCTCTTGTCTAACAGTCTGTCCACAAACAAAACATTCCTGTTAGACAAGAGGAATTGAAAAAAAACAATTTTGTCAATGAAAACCGGTGTGTGTGTCTCTCCCTGCTGGATGTCCCTCTCACAAACTGCTGAATGAATAAAATAATTTTATTGAAAACGAGTTTGCGATTGTCTGGTCTTTAAATTCTTGAGATACGCGATTCCATATTATATTCCCTTTTAATCAAATTCTAAAAGTATGCTTGTTGACTCCGGTATCGCGTTAGTTAAAGACTTCGATGCTTAAAATGTTTAGGGAGAAATGGAATACTGGTGTGTATGTTTTCTTTTAAGTACCGAGACCAGCCATATACTGTATGTTTAAGTTCCAAAATTAATATCGTTTATGGACTTCACACGCGTTGCAGTATGCTCAGGCACTAAGTAAAAGGAGATGCTTCATATTGCTTGACTAATTTTAAAAACTAAGTTATAAATGCAGACGCTCCCTCGGTGCGCTGCTCTGGTGCGTCGGCTCTTACACAGTGCCTGTCTGCCGTAAGCGTTACAATATACATACCCAACACTGCTTGTACCCATCTGTCATGCAAATAAAACACCTTGAATTGAATTGAATTGAGGGGAGAAGGGGGGAATACTAAAGCCAATACTGGCTCAATGGGCTTTGACGTGCTAATGCGTTGGTTTAACAGTCCGGGTGTGGCAGGCTTCCAATGTCAACTCAACTCGATTGGAAGACAATGAACGTATTTTAGCCCTAAATGAATTAATAGCAAACATGGTTTACATAAAATACATTTTTCCAAGAAAGTTTATAATAATACGATCTATAGTTGAAATCTGAGCCTACTTTAAAAATAAAGGAAAAGCATTTTCAGAGAGCAATCACACTGTGTTTATGTAGAAAAAGCGATTAGGTTAATGAGCAATCTAATTACCTATTCGCTTAAAACACTATATAAAATAAAGTTTATTTAGAGATGAATGATCAGTGTCGCAGTTTAAATAATGTGAGTCAGGAAACTAACACAGCGCCACCGGATTTAATAACGCAATAAAAACGCTATAAAATAATGTGACTAGGCACAGAAAACGTTTACAGCACAGTACAATAATAAATACTGACCATGACTTTAGAAGCATAAATTACCTTACACTCAATTTAAACACAAGCTTAGAGGTTCATACAGAAAATGTAGAAATGCATTAGCCTGATTATGATTAAAAAACACACAATTAAACACGCGTTTGCGATTTAAATCAGAACACGATTTAAATCAATATAAATGTTTATATTGTAACGCATACTGTCCAGCCTCCATTTCTCTATAAAAATTTACTCTGTTGCACACACACACACAATAGAAGCAGGAACCGCTGTCAGAAGGGAAGATATGTTCAAAATATCGCAAATATCGATCATGTTGCGATATTTTGAAATATAAAAGTCAATTGATTGTCCATAATATCGCTTACCTATTTTTTCGAAGAAATGTTTGTTAAAATAAAAGTCCAGCACCAGCTGGATTCGAAACACACAACCTGCCAGTTGGTAGTTATGCACCTAGACCAGTAGGCTACAAGACAGCTCACATGATTAGGTAGGCGAAACAGCCCTACACAGCCCTGTCGCAGCACACAGATATAATCATACCGTTATTAAATTCTTTAGATACGCGATTCCATATTATATTCCCTTTTAATCAAATTCTAAAAGTATGCTTGTTGACTCCGGTATCACGTTAGTTAAAGACTTCGAAGCTTACAATGTTTAGGGAGAAATGGAATACCGGTGTGTATTTTTCCTTGTGATATTTTAAGCTCTAGTTGAATGATAGGTGTCGCATTTTAAATCATTTTCGTAGCTAGAAATTATGAAACGCCCTGTTAAAAGCAAGGAAGTTTTTATGCCCGTTGAAGTAAAACAAAATGCCTGACAAAGTATGGCTTGGACAGATTCCAAGTGCTTGTACAAATGTGCTAAAGAAATTATACTTTGAGTATACAGCTTGTCCAAAGTCATCCATTATTAATACTATTAGTAATATCTTCAGTAAAGGCTTTGATGCATAAATATTTCTGATAAAGGTAGGTTGTGTACTTTTGTCCAACTGAGCAATCTTGCTTTCATAAAATATACCAACATTTTAATGACTGATAATTAACATGCTGTAATACACAGTTCAAAATTAAAGGCTCAAATGCTGTACATGAGAGGTTAAGCTCCCCCTGGCGGTTTTACAAGGTGACGCCGGATAGTTAGTCACGTGACACACGTGAACTGCGTGATACCGCGACACGCCCACCGGGGTATGCCGCAAAATACCTCACCCATTTTGAATGGCTGCATCTGTACATTATCAGGAAACCAGTGGTGAATGGAGGAATTACTGTACTGTACTAATTAATAGACAATTCCAAGTAGACCCTTGGTTCAAACACACAGTAAAATTTAATAATTGGTGAAGCTGCCGTCTATACTCACTGACCGTAAGATGAAACAGTCCATCATGCATCATCTTATTAGCTAAAATATTACTTACCTGCTTTATTTTATATTTTAAACTTTCATATTTTATTCTAAATAAATTGCATATCCTATTCAAAATACTCATTTTTAAAATGTTAATCATATTGCTAAATAACATTACCATCTCTAAATTTCACTACAAGTAAAATGATACCAACCTTGAAATAAGGGATAAAAGTGCTATCCAATGGAACAATGTAAACTGATGAATATACTGTATGAGAAGCTAGAAGATAAAAGATTATTTTTTCTTCTATAGTGCACATTGATGGATTTATTTTTGTACCCTTTTTATAAGGTTTTAAAATGATGATTTGTCCTAGCAAAGGAACAAATTAAAGGTTTATTCCATGCTGAAATGAGAAGCAAGGAAACACAACATTTCGGCTATAGAGCCTTCTTCAGGTGTCAAGAATAAATGAATAAACGGAATAAACTTTTTACTTGTTCCTTTGCAGCCTACGCATGGTGACGCAGCTACCTACTTGGACTATTTGTTGGAGTATTCTTGTAGTCAGAAAAAAAAGCTCAGCAAAAATTCATGTCATTTCTTTCTGACAGCCATGATGTTCTGGTGAAAATCATACAAGATTGTTTTAGGTTGGATAATACTAAATAAATTAGATGTATATTTCTCCACTGCAAAAAGTAATGTGCCCGAAAATTCCATTTGTAACATTTAAAACATTCTAGAAGTATGTTGTTAATACTCTATGCACTCATTTATCTGTGCTCCAAGTACTAGTTTATTTTGCTGTTTATAAAAAACATGCACATTAAACAGTCAAACAAGACATCTGGGAACTTCTTTAATGCGTATGGGAATTAAAAAATGAGATACAAATATTATGCATGATCTTTTTAACCATGGTAATACCTTTTATTTCCAATAAAACTGTTGTATGCAATTGCCTAATGCAGCCATGTTTTTTTAAATGTTCATTGTTTCTGTTTCAGGATTTATTTTTTGCTTCAAGGTCTCTGTGAATTTCTGATTAAATCATGCTATGATATTTGTGTTTGAGATTGTTAATTTGTATTTTTTTAACTATTTTATAGAGATTCTGTTGGGAATATATTGTTTCTTTATTTTGACCATTTACTGCAAATGAAAGTTCAATTAATGTTTTTCTTCTAGCGTTTTTAATTATCTGATCCCTTGTTTCTGTGTTTAATATTGCTATGATCCATAAATACTGTATATCTTGATGTATGAATAAAAAAATGTGAATAACTGTTTAGAGATATAATATTTTCATGATCATGACCATTTTCATGCTTGTATTGTGAATGTTTTTATGTAATGTATGTAAGTGAAATATTCATGAGCAGTACATATTTATTCAAAAATAATTCTTGACACATTGATTCGGTGCTATGCTCATGAATAATGTTGATGTCTATTTACTCCATCAGTGATGTGCTCTGACTATCTGTTTACCATCATTCACACCTGCTGGAGAAATGTACATACCATGCAGAAAGTTGGATGAACAACAATCATTTTGCACTGAATAGAAGGGGATGTCATGGAGGCCAGATGTACTGGACTTTTAAACTTCTGTGTTTAAAAGTTTTTCTACATAATGTAATCAAAGACAAAACTGCAAACATCAACATAATTTGGAATTTACTTTCTAATTACCACTCACTCTTTGATATGATGTAATTCAGATTAATATATGATAATTTCATGAAAGTGGCAGTGGCATGGTGCTGCAGTTAGCATTGCTGTCTCACAGGGCTGGGACCCTGGATTCAATTCAGGGGACCTAGGGTACTATCTGTATGAAGTTTGTATGTTCTCCTTGTGTTTGTGTGGGTTTTCTCCAGGTGTTGTGGTTTCTGCAGTGTGAGTATATGCATGTTTGTCTGCATGTGCACTGTAATGGACTCTTGTCCCATCCAGAGTGTATCCCGCCTTACTCCTGTTGCTTGCAGAGATTTGCTCCAACTCCCTCTGTCAGGGAACCTATACATGGAATAGGAGGATCCTTATGCATGACCAGAATCCCACAGGACGCAGAGTAGCAAAGGAACAATCCAAAAGACAAAATCCAAAAGGCGAGGCAGAAGCAGAAGATTCGTAACAGGAGATCAGTCGAAAGGCTTGGAAACCCACACTAGAGAATACTATGAAAGGCTTCTCAATAGTGAGTGTGGGAAGGTGTGCAAAGGGGGTTTAAATACTGATAGGAAAGGGGTGTGATTGGATAATTGGTTAGGGAGTGAGAATTTGAGGAATCTGATGCATGTGAGAATGTGCTGGGTTCAATCAGGGATGAGATTGGGAAGCAGAGGTTCCGGGAATGTAACGTCGTTTGCGAGGGAGAGTGTGGGGCGTGACACCCTCGTGATCATGTATTGGCTAAAGTGATTAGAAAATGGGTGAGTGGATGTATGAAAGTGTACTGTATACCTTTGTTAAACACCTTTGATTTTAATTGCATCTTACAGCTATATTCAGCATTGTATCTGTGAACTATTATATGCTGCAAACATACAAGTATCACAATTCAAATAGCCATTAAAACTTAGCAAGTGAAATGGAAATGGAATATTTCACCTTTGTCTCTTTTGCTATAATAACCTTTTATACAAATAAAAGCTTTTAGTTTCCATTAAGGTTAAAAATACAATAATTTCATTATTTTTTCACAGCAGAAACAGAAAGAAAACCAACATGTTATTATATCCAATAATACTCAATTGTACTATTGCTCTAGAAAAACATTCACATTAGTATATAGGCATGATGAACATCAGTGACCTTCTGCACCAGTTCATGCATCAGACTGTTACAGGAAGGGAATGTAAGCGAAGTTATCTGGAACCTTTATTGGGGTCAGCCTGGAAATTTGTGGATGTGTAAAAGATTTTTTATTTGTAATGACAGATAAGCACAGTCATGAAATGGAGTTCAGAAATGGAACTGCTAGTAATGCTACAAGGGCAGCAATCCTATTCAATTGATGAATTTGATAGATATATGACTTGCTCAATAAAGCAAGGATCACAAATAATAGCAATGACAATGCCTTAAAATAGGATTGTAGTGTGATTTCACAGCAGGCTGTCTCAGGGTCCAATCAATGAGAAACTGTTCTAACTCTGTGTGAGGACAAGATAAGCCTGTTAATAATTCTTTTAAAATTTTAGGTATTATTTAAAGTACATGGTCTCATTAAAAAAAGATTTAAAAGTTAAAGGAGATTGTATTAAAATAATACAAATTATTTCTTGAAGTATACTGTTGTAGCAGCAGGTTACTGCTTTTCTTTATGTAAAGAAAAACATACATTCTCAGGTTCTCAATCAAAAAGATTTCGGATATGAGCTGACTTTTACTAGCAATGTGTTTTATAAACACTACAGAATGAGAGAAAAGCAAAAATCTAATATAATGCATTGTAGGTACAGTATCATCATAATAGGTGTCACCAGTAATAGGTCAAAGTCGTGCTGTAGTCTTTTTACTAATAGCTATGAATTTCTGCTTACCTAATTACTGTTATTGTGGGAAATATAGAAATATGCATATATGCCTATATGTACAGTATATAGGCCGCAAAGATGCCTTTCAGTTACCTAGGGACTCAGAATAACTCCATTTCAAAACTGAAACTACTTCAGGTCAAATGCTCTCAACCTATATTATTATGTATGGGTCCTATTAACAGGATCAGACAGTACTTGTTTACCACAATTGTACATGTGTATGTTAAGATTACACTAGGGACTGATATGATACAGTATTTTTGTCTTCCTTAGCTTAATGGGCT
The DNA here is from genome assembly GCF_040954835.1 of Lepisosteus oculatus. NCBI lineage: Eukaryota > Metazoa > Chordata > Actinopteri > Semionotiformes > Lepisosteidae > Lepisosteus > Lepisosteus oculatus. Next base: position 37,205,345 of record NC_090696.1, on the reverse strand, counting down.
GTGACATAGCATTAAACATTTAGTATTCACTACTTCTGAAGTAACCAATGATACTGTATTGCCTTCTTTTATAAATGCAGCAGATACATTAACTGTAAAGGAAAAAAAAACAGTTTTCAAGAGTACAACAAGCGAGTCAGCACAACTATATTTTTAAGTAAAAAAGGTTCAAATAATACACAAAAACACAAGTAAACACAGTTTTGGTTAAGAAATAATAATGCTGTCCTGGTATTGTTAATTTCAATTATTTATATTATGAGCAGAGATAATACCAATAAAGAAAAGTGTGAGCACAATTTTCTGTGATAGAAGACATTTTCATGTTTGACTTTGTATATTATTTGAGGAGATTTAGATTAATTTGAACAAAGTGTGTTCTTGTGTAGTCACAACCAATCGTCTAAATTGAAACACCATGAGGTAAGTCAATGTTTATTGTTTATTGTCAGAAAACCACTTATTCTTGGTATGGATCATGCAGCCTATCCCAAAAGCATAGACGGCAAGGTGAGAGAACACCCTGGATGGCAAGTCCATCACTGACATTCAGAGAGTCCCTCTATTTGATCATTTTTAATAGATACTCTAATATCATGGTCATCACAAATGGTCCTTGCTCTGTCCTCTCTCATGACCTTAGATGCAAAGGTGCAGAGCTTCAGAAGATTCAAGTGTACACAACATTCTTCCCCAGCTCTTTTAGGGTGCTCCACATAAACAGTTGGGTCTCCATGTTGTCATACCACCTTATAAGGTCCCATTTTCTAGAGGTCTGATCTTTTGTTTGACTCACAGATTCTTATTTGCCACCAAGACCCAGTCCCCAGGTTGTCACTGGATCTCCTAGACCTTCTGATCATATTTCTACTTGTAATGGGTCTTGATCCCCCTGGAATGTACAAATGCAGCCATTCAAAATGCACGGTACAAACCTGTACCGTATGCAATTACCCGCAGGTCACTGCGTTGTACCGTGGTACGTGATTGGCTGACCAAAATGACCGACAGGAGGACTCGTGGTGCATTGGTCGTTAGTGAAAAGATTTATTCATTTTTATCTCTTTACTATGCATGTTTTAATCCACTTAGTATTGAATATTTATATGGAATTTTACAACTAAGGGGAAATTTTAGTAGCTGAGCATAAAAAGAAAAAGGAGCATAACACATCTAATGGTCGTAAACGATACTGAATTAGGTACATAAACATATTATGTAAACTGTATATGGCTGTTATTGGTAGTTTAAAGAAAATATACACACCAGTATTCCACTTTCTTCCTAAACATTTTAAACATCAAAGTCTTACATGTGGTTATTTTGGAAACAATTTTACGTACTCCTTCTGACTATATTAAGATTATATATTTTGTAAAAAGTTATAAATGTTTTAACTTTTTCTGCAAATACGCTCATTATTGCAGTAAAGAAAAACATACTTTTAGAATTTGATTAATAGGGAACATAATATGGAATCGGCTATTCACAAACATTCTTCCCTAATTTCAGAAATCTAATCCCAGAGTTCCCACACCTTCCGTGTCGCATTAACATTGGAATGTTCTTTTTTACAAATGTAAAGTTTACAGAGAAAGTTCAGTTTACAGAGAAAAATTTGCATTTATTATTCACCAAATAATATTTACTGTCAGTAATAATGACAGTAGTAGCAGTTTGAAATAATTCATTGTTATTAATAAATGATTTAGCTTTGAACATGTTGTGATATTTAGAAATATAAATGTCAGTATAGTGTCCATAATATTTGCTATTTTAGATTTTCAAAGAAATGTTTATTTGTTAAAAGAAAACTCATGGTGACAGCTGGGCTTGTACCTCCGACCTCAGACACATAAATCACACGCTTAACCCATCACACCACAGGCATAATCATGTGGAAAGGAATGAAACTGAAGCAGGCATATCCAAAGTGTATTACTGTGATAATTTGAGCTACAGTACATGAATATAATTATATCTTTATTGATTTCTTTTGATATGCGATTCCATATTATATTTCCTATTAAACAAAATCTAAAAGTATGATTTTGTTTACTGCAATAATGAGCGTATTCGCAGAAAAGGTAAAAACATTATAACTTATTACAAAGTATACAAGCTTAATATAGTCAGAAGGAGCACGTAAAATTGTTTCCAAAATAACCACATGTAAGACTTTGATGCTTAAAATGTTTAGGAAGAAAGTGGAATACTGGTTTGTATTTTTTCTTTAAGCTACCAATACCAGCCTTATACGGTTTACATAATATGTTTATGTTCTTAAATTAATATCGTTTATGAGCATGTGAAAGGCATGGTGAATCGAAAATTCTCTACACTTAATTTGTATGATTGGAAACTAATACGTGATCAGATCAACAAAATGCTGTGGTGTTACTTTTTGTCAATGAAAAAATAAAGTTTTTTCATTTACAAAGATGGTTACATAGAATGTGGACCACGGTAGTACTTTGAGATTACAGCCTGTCCAAGGTCATTCATTATTAATACTATTAGTCATATTTTCCACAAAGACTTTGATGCATAGCATATTTCTGCATAATTAAAATATTTATGATAAAAGTGGCAGGTTGTGTACTTTTGTCCAACTGAGCAATTTTGCTTTTATAAAATATACCGACTTTTTAATGTTTAATGATTAACATGCTTTAATATAGAGCTTAAAATTATTAAAAATCTAAAGAGTATATAACTTAAATTCTTAATTGGATAAAGATTGTCCTTCAGCAGTGGCCGGGATTTGAAACCAGGCGTTTTCTGGCAACAGCTCAAATGCTCTACATGAGAGGTTAAGCTTTATTCGCTTCACCTGGTGGTTTTACAAGGTGATTCTGGATACTATTATCATAGCCGTGGAATGATATGATATGACAAGATATGACGCGTTATGACGTGTTGTGATGTGACATGCATACCACGTTTTACCGCAGCATACCTTGCTTGTTTTGACTGGCTGTATCTGTATGGTGGCTATGTGATGTGCCTCCTGCAGTTAATCCTGGACCCGGGTGACATAGTCGTAGAGCTCAGGATCTTCATCCTGGATCTACTGTCCCTGGATAAGGTCCACTGGCAGCCTAGAGTGTACTGTGTTGACTCATGTTTGGTGCTGTTGTAGGCATGGGTCAAGGTCTTCATATGGCTTTTCTGGGCCTTCTGGTCTGGTCTCAATGTGCTAAGAATGCTCATTGAGTGTGATTGAACCATTCTGTTGTCCCATTTCCTAATTTTTACACACATTTCAAGGACATAATTCCAATTTATAGAGCAGCATTACCATATTATAGCCTAATATACTCAGATATCAGATTTTAGGAAAGCCTGGGTCTGGTCACGGGAGAACTATAAGGATATTTAGGTTTTTTTACATGGGTTTGATGGACAGGTATGTGGCACCTTTTCGTCTGGACTAGAATTTCCAAACCAGTGCCTAATATTTTGTTCTGTGTTGTACTGTAGGAGGTTTGGTCACTGAAGGTCTCATGGTGCAGTTCAAAAGAATAAGTGTTGTTGAACCCGGTGTCCTGACTAAATCACTCTTTCACAATCTAGCCTACCTATATTTCTGCATTAAAACAACCGGTACTGCATTTTCTGCTATTCAATAGAGCATAATGGCAGCTGTGCATCACCTATGTTGGTGCTGCATTTTAATATTCGCTGACATGGGTCTCCTCTAATCTGTAAAGTACTTTGAAATCCCTTGAGATAAAAATGTACTGTAAAAATGAAAGAAAATTAATGATTAATTAAATATTGACTGAAAATATGTACTTATGATATGAAAAATGTAGAAGAATTAAAGGAATCCAGCAAATGTCTAAGAGTGCTGTCTGTATGAATAAAACTTGACAACAATCTTTCTGAAGAATTTTTTCCCTTCCTAAGAGCTAGGAAAGAATGGACTGCTCTCCTAACAGGTAGAATTGGCAGTGGGTGAATTGGAAGGTGAGGCCAATTCCTCAGTCAAAACCATTGGTGAATCTCAGTTGTCAGCTGCAATGTAGGAACAGTGTGACTCAGAATGAAGACAGTGCACAGGAACTGAAGTGAAAAGCCATAGGTTTAGGGCTAATTTACTCTTTAAAAACAAATGGTCCAGCTCCATTACAGAGAGCTTAGCAGCAGAAGCAGAGACAGGAAGCGAAACACCTTCCTGTGCAGCATGACGCCATGTATCCTGCTGGCAGATGACTAGTAGTCTAGAGCTTTAAGGCCAACTTATACATCCAAGCAGGATGCAGGCCCAGTATCTTTGGGGCCAGGCCCAGTCCTCCCAGGGCAGCATAGAAGAACCCCTAGAGTTGGAGCACTGTAGAGGAAATTAAGCATTTAAAATTAATTAAACACCAAACTATATCAAGTAATAATATTTCTAAGTTTATTATGTTCCAAGAAGACAAGAGAAATGTAAGAAAAAAAGACAATAAGGCAGATTTGATGAGAGTGAATAAGATAGATCTCAAACTAAATATTGCATTAACTGTGTAATACTAGTGATTGGTGTCACCTCCTTTCCCTTACTCAGTAATTTACCATGCGGAATTTCCAGCTACAAAAGTATAAATTGTTGTAAACATAAAAAGTGTCCACCAAACATGTTGGGACAGTAAAGCCAAAAATATTATTTTTGTTTTGCAGTCAAGCAATTTTTAAAAAGCTTGTTTTTGCTAATATGTAAAGCAATCCCATTCATATCCCACTGAATTGACCAAATGTGATAAATTGAAACAGGTAGATCCAGGGAGTCTCGGTAAAGTCATACGATTTCTGTGTGTAAAGCATAGAGTCCTTCAGAAGTTTCAAAAAGATAATGATAATTATTCAATAGGGAAATGTTAAGCACCAAACTATATCAAGTAAGAAAACACTCAAAGACAGTACAGTACATGCACATTGGGATTTGTATTTGCACTGTTCTGTCGGGATGTGCACAGTACAATAGACAACACTTTAACACAATGTGCACAATACATTACAAAACAGTAAATAATAATAAATCATGACAGTACAACAAAGCACAATAACGTACAACGAGTAGTATAGAACAATAAACACACAGGATGATAAATACATGGTAAAAAGTGCAAAGTGCAGACGTGCACTGAATACTGAGGTATTGTGCAGTTAGCTGTTAATGATGTGCACTGGCATAGGGTAAAAGCTATTCTTAAGCTTAGTGGTCCATGCTTGCCAGAGTGTAGGGGCATAATTTTGTGCACCTATATTAAACCACAGCAAAGGGTTTGAATACTTATTAAATAATAAGTTTTGTATTTTTTTTTCATATTAATTTACTTTTTTTCTTTTTGTATGTGTGCTGTAGCTTTTGTATGTAACAAATACTAATTACAAAGTCAAAGAGTGATGACTAAACTTTAAAGCAACAAAATATGAAAACTGTGAGCATGAATATTTTTACTCGTTTTACCAGGTTGCACACTGTATGTTTGTGAGGAGGTGTTTGCAGACTATGCAGGAGCTCACAGGAGATAATGAGATGAAGACAGAACTAATGAAAACCTTCATTTGTTCATATTTGAAGAACGTACTTTCTGTTAAACACAGTGATTTCAAATGACAATAATTACTGCAACACATTCACTTTAAGTACATTTAAGAGTGCAAAAGTCAGTATTTGGTGGCAATAATTGCATGTTGTCTGTGATCAACCAGATTCACCAACTACTCAGTGTAATCATTTCACATAATTTTTCTAGGGGTTTGGTGCAAGTCATTGTCATGCAGCATGGTGAAGCACTGCACAGTAAGTATGGAAGCATTTTCTTCTACATAAGAAGACATCATCATTAGTTACATCATAAATATAGATAAGTGAACCAGTTCCAGAGGATGTCATGCATGCCCAAGCCATGACATTGGCTTTACAATGCTTCATAGACGAGGTAATAAACTTTAGAGCATCTGCAGCTTCTTTCATTCTCTACTCTTTAATCCATCACTGTGGTGAAGGCTTATCTTGGTATAATTTATTCATTACATTTGGTTCCAGAACTATCCTAGCTCATCTTTGTACTTGCCGATCATATTCTGAAGTATGTGAGTTGGCACCAGCAAACATTATTTTATATATTGTGGCATAATGTGGGGGGGTGTTTAATATGGAGGCAGAGTCCTGGATTAAGGGCCACACATTGCCTTAGCAACCACAGCTGACTTGGCTAATTAAGGATGAACCATAGCTGTGGGACCCCTTTACAGACAAACTGAGCACCTCCCTGGAGGGACGAGTAAGGGGATAACAGGCGGAGAACGCCCGTAAGGGGAGAATATTCCAGCGACAATCCCGGAGGGGATTGTGACGTGAGCGTTGAGGCTACATTCTTGAGGCCACACCTTCTTTTAATTTTATTTTTCTTTTCTCCTGTCCCACCATGTATCTACTGGGGCAGGCTGAACTTCTCCTTCCCTGTCCTGCCATGTATCTCCACTGGGAGTTTTTGCACTAATAATCTTTTTCTTCTGTCCCAAGCGGTTCTTTTTCCCTCAGTCTGGACCCTGCCACTGTGAAAAACGGTGCATTGTGCCCCCTCAGATAAGGCGTCGACATTTACTGGTGTTTGGCGTGGCTCCTCCAACTCCCACACTGTTACAATATGCAGTGTGACACCTGAAGAAGGCTCCACGACTGAAACATTGTGTTTCTTTTCTTTTCTTTTCAGCATGGAATAAACCTTTACATGTTCCTTTGCAGCCTATGCATGGTGACACAGCTACCTACTTGAACTCCTTTAGAATATACAGGTATATAAGAAAAATGTGTATTAAATCTTCCTGCAGTGACCCAGAATCATTCCACTTACCATTTTAGTTTCAAAACATGTATAGGCCTAATCCTCCACCTTCTACAGTATGAGTTAAAACAAATATTTGGCGAGCAAGTTAACAAAAATATGAAAATATGAAGTTTGTTATTATATATTTTTTCTCATTGCATAACAGAACTTTGGAAAGAGTTAGAGAATGCTGTCTGCAATTTCTTTGCCTCAGGAAATGTCTTTTTACAGACACTTTAAAATATTTCTGGTAAAATCATTTTTTTTTTTACTTTACATAGAATGGGTTTTAATATTGCTTATAAAATATTTGTATTTGTATTTTTCATCTGGGGTAAACAGCGCTAAATACTTGTGTACCAGTGTAGTATTTATCAATTTTTGAAGACTTGTCTATGAATTTGCACCCTGTTTTGATTGTAGAATTATTGTGCCACACTTTATAACTTACTGTGCTCAAAATAAACCACTTGGCAAAGGGAGACCCATGAAGGAATAAAAACAAAGATTTCAGTATACAGAAATATGGGAAAATAACTACACAGTCATTTAAAATGGACAGGCACGTACTTTCCAAACATCCTCTTTAGGTATTGTTTGTTTTTATATGCGTGATATAAGTGCAAGATGATTATTTTTTTTCTGGAGCTCAGTGACTCTTTATGTTCACTCAAACATGTCATGTGTAAATTGGATGTTATAGTGCATTTGCTGGAATAATCTTCTGGTTATCTAATGTGTTACCATGCAAAGCAGCTTAATTTAATTTATGTAATGCAATAAGCCTTGACTCAGGAGTGAGTGTCCACTTCAACAGCAGAATATTTGGAACATGCCTTTGTTAGTTGCTTTCTCAATTTTGTGATGGTCCTCAATTCAGCTAACTCTCAATTCACTAGAAAACCACTTACCAATGTACACAGAACCTTATTAAACTTTATTGATGTTCTGTTAAGTTCTGTTTTTCACTGAATTGATTTGAAAACTTTGTTTTAAACAAAAAACAATCAGCTTAAAGTCAGGATCTGGGAAGACTCTGGCCTATTCTAGCAAATAAACCGTTAGTTACTAGTCTCACTATAAAATAATTGTCTTTCTACTATCTACAGTATATTATATCTTAATATATTGAGTTTGTGCAACATTTTTCTACCACTATCTGAATTATATATATATAAAGTAATTTGTGATTCTTTTGTCAGGTTACAAATACAAAAAATCCAAATTGTCTGCTTTTTGAAGTTGTGTTTGTGTTTTACAAACAATTTGTTATTTTGGATTCATAACAGCATCCATTGCTGATTAAAGTGCAGTAAATAGGATGATCTGTTACAACATATGTGAAAGTAATATGGATTATAATGAAAGACAGAATGATTTTGTTAAATTTAAACAGAATATTTCTGTGTATAATAGAGAATTAATATACTACGCTGAAGAAACTGATTTCATGCATTTATGAATATATTTATAACTCTAATGTTGTAATAGAAGAAACTACCATAATAGCCCTTTAATGGGCAACTACCAAAAAACTTAACTGAACATTTTTTACTTGTTTTTTTCTAGTGCATTTTGTCTCAAATAACACAATTACATAAGTTTTTTCAAAACTGTGTGTTTATTTTTCATTTTACAAACTGTATCCCACAGGATACGGTGCCCATTTGGGGTATACATCCGAACTGTTTTTGGCATCTGCTCACATAGTCAAAAGAACCATAAAACTATTAAACTCACTAATTTTTATGTTTAATTAAAAAATGAATGCCAAACATACAATACACCCTTATCCCTACTTGCTTTGGTGTTTAAAAAAACTACAACTGGTGTTAAAACTTAAAACTTACAAGTTACAATGTTAAACAATTTTAAATCATACAAAACCCCCAATTCATTTGGGCCCAAAATTGCAACAGATAATTGTTTGTTTAATACTGGTACTATGAACCTGTCCTTATGTTCAACAGTATTTCATCGAAGAAAAATGCATGCATTTTGTCCAGTGACAATGAAGAGCCTCACATTACACTTCTGACACATGATGGAGGTCTGTCCATCAGGGCACATCCTGCATGTCCCTTTCACAGACAGAATTGGGTAGTGGCTGTTTACATCGTAGTGCATTTCACCTATAGGCCATGGGACCTTTGGCTGCTTGACAACCCTCACTGGTGCATCACTCTCATTTCCTAGGGAAGGCCAGCCTCTTTTTTGCTTTTCTGGATAGATGAGACCTTTGGCAACATCTAGCCTGAAGGACTTCAGTTTGTTCAGCTTTCCTGGACCAATTGCTGTTGCGTCACGCCGATAGAGCAACCATGCATTATTGACAGCAATGTCTATCAGTTGCCAGAATATGCTAAGGTACCACCGATGGGACTTGGCTGGAGTGCGATATAATGCAATCATCATGTCAGCCAAGTCCACACCTCCCATGTGATGGTTGTATTCTGCCACGATCTGTGGACATGGGACAGATATCTGTCTTCCCTTCTTGTTTGAGAAGCGCTTCACTTCATCCACAGGCATCACAGAAGCACATGTGCTCACCAAGGTGACTGTTTTGCTGTCAGCCCATTTGACTATTGCAAGCTGTGCATCGTTGTCAACTCGGTAGTCAAAACTACCTCTTCCTCTTTTCAGTAGCTCTCGATCATCTTCCAGTTTGCAGCCCATCAAGCGATTCTTTCGAATGGTTCCCAAACTTCTGAGGCCCATCGAATCCTTCAAATAGGTTAGCAAGCTGAGAGATGTGAAGAAGTTGTCAAAGTAGACCACACAGTCAGGGGGGTTCCTGGTGGTTTTGCAAAGATGCAAAACTACATTGGCCCCTAAACCAAACTCTTTGAGTGGAATTTGTGTAGCACCATCAAATGTAGACTTCCCCATGTAAACAAAGAAGTCGTACACAAAACCAAATACCCAAGCATGCACAAAGATCTTAAAACCCCATTTCTTGGGTTTGGCAGGTAGATACTGGCGCAGACTTCCAGCTTTTCAACCTTTGTAAGGCACCATCATTTCATCAATCGAGAACTGATTTTCACTTTCAATTTAAGAGCACTTCTTTCACATATGGTCTATCACAGGCCTGATTTTCACCAGCCAGTCTTCTCGGGACTCAGGGACCAGGTTATTTTGAAAGTGAAGCATTCTGGACAAACATTTGAAGTGCTTAATTGGCATGACATCTGCTATTTTGTCATATCTTGTATCACTGGCCCAGTAATCTTCCATTGCACGCATTTTCACTACACTCATGAACAATTTGATACCTATGAATGCTTTGATTTCACTGATGTTGATGTTTATGCTTCCACCAATCAGTTGGCATGAGTACAGGTTGGTCTGATCAGTGATTAGTTCAAAAATCTCATTATCAAAGAATTTGGAAAAATAGGTTAGTGGAGAAAAGATTCCATCTGGTGCCATGAAGTATGTTGGTGTTGCAGCTGACTGGTGTTCAAAATCTGTTTTTTTCCACCTAGAAAGGAATAAAATATATAATGGTTTATTGGAAACCACTCACACTCCCCTTTTGTGCTCACTATACATTCTGTAAATAACATGTATTACTTCCATGTACACATTCTCATGGTCAGTTAGCAGTCTTGGACATAAAATATTTTTGTCTGGTTTCCAGTCCAGATGTACAGTAAGTGCACACACCCACATGCACACACAGTATATAGTGTTACTTATCAACAATATCCTATTTATTGGTTTACATCACCTAAAGTTCTTAATTTGTTTGGATGGGTGTCCTCCTTCTGCTGCCTCATCATTACAGCTACTTTCACTACTGGTATCCTTGCTGCTGCTGCTATCTTCTCTTCGGCCTTCTGCACATACGTAGGCTTCAACATCCTTCTCACTTGTCCCTTGCTCTGAATCTGAAGAGCCATCAGGTGGCAAGACTACTGGCTGAATCCCTCTCCTAGGCTTACTATAAAATATCTTTGTGGAAATTCCCTGAAATAGTTAGTAAATTATATTAAAGTTAATCAATAATGCAAATTTATGTGATGAAAGAATAAAAAAATAGCATTTCAGTTGTTGTTATTTAATATCTAATACTTATGGCCTTTAAAATATTTAATGTCAGATTTGGAGAACAGTACAAATATATTTTCACATTTTTTTTTCACATTAACATGTCATATCATATCAAGTGTTCGGAATATTTTTTCTAGAAAACAGGTACAATCAGGATATTTACTAGAAATGGGAAAAGAGGCAACAATGTGAAGAGTAGAAATTGTTTTAAGTTGATAAAAGTCCTATATCAGTATCATATTTATTCCTCACTTACTTAAATGACAATTTAATTTGTTTTTGTTTATAAGTCTGTGTACCTTTGACATGATTTGATAGACTTATTTTATTATCATTTTTCACACACAAATTCCAGGAAAAGATAAAAATGTTTCTTTCTGGAAAAAATGTCTGCTTTTAAGCCATGAAATGTTTAACAATGAAAATAAGTGCCAGATACTGTCACGAACACACATAATCAGACACAAGTCCATAAAAGTCAACACATTCCCACGAGCACAGATTCCTGCAAACACCAACACACAGACTAATTATCCAACCACGTTCACTGTCCTGCACCACACACTCCGACTGCCTACTTTTTTAGAACTGTTCATCTGCACCTCAGCGCTCAATGTTGGACTTACCAGTGGAGCTCTCTGTTCTCGTTCCCGAGATTACCTTTATTATTGCTAAACCTCTGAATCCTCAGCTTTCTGATCAGCAATCAGACGCTGACTATGATTCCTGACTACTCGATTTGACTAAGTACACTGGACATCATTTCTTTCTTCTTTTGGATCTTGACCTGTGCTACTTAACAGTTATCGCATAGAGTCAAATAACATATTTTCGGCTTAAACATTGTTACAGATATGGCTTGCGACTATCACCAGTGCAGTGTAATACATCTTGAATGCCATACTCATCTTTAGTCTTAGTTAAATCAGGCAGCATATCCATCTATCCATTTTCTAAACACTTTAACCTGTACAGGGTGCGGGAGAGCTGGAGCTTATCTTGGAAAGCAGGATACATCCTGAATGGGAAGCAGGTCCATGGCAGGGCACACTCACACCATGGTTAGGTTTCCCAGAAGCTAATTAATCTACCAGTACGTCTTTGGACTGTGGGAGGAAACCGGAGCTCCCTGAGGAAACCCACATGTACATGGGGAGAACATATAAACTCTACGCAGATAACACACCAAGAATTGAACCCAGGATACTAGTGCTGTGAGACAGCAATTGTACTGTATCTTAGGTGAGATATACAATATACCCCTGTGTTTGTATGGGTTTTTGTCAGTTGCTTTAGTTTCCTCACACAAGTGTGGTTTATGTACCTTCCTGATACTGATATAAACACATTTCGCGAGGAATGACAGCAGCCGAAGGTTGAGAGAAATTAGAATTGTTTATTGGGATAGGAAGACTTGGCTTAACCCGCTTGGCTGAGGGCCAACCTCCCAGCCATCGGACGGAGAGAATATGACCCCAGGCAACCAACTGGGCAGCTACAAAGGTGGAGAGAGGATGGAGGAGGGATGCAAAAACAAGTGAGGGAGAAAAGAGGGTGACGTTTGGTATATATGGAGACAGAGTGCTTATGTCAGAATTAGTGGGAATTGGAGCAGCTGAGCTGAATGAGCTCGGCTGCATTCATTCATCCTGAACTTCCATTAAAAAACTTCATGTAAATAACATAGAAACATGAAAAACACTAACATAGAAGAAACCATAATTGTTAGAAATTCTAAGGCTATTTGTTCCTAAATGGCACTCAGTCTGATGATTTCTGTTCTACAACTGTATATTCTACATTCCAGAGAAGTCTGAGACACAGGGGTGTTTGAAACAAAACTCCTTGTTCATCGGAATAATTTTTCAGAAATGTGTAATGAAGGATGTTAACTCATAAGGAGCAATTATTGAGTGAATGAGAGCAGAGTGGAGCATTGTGGACAGATAACAAAGAGTAAAAAAAATTCTGCTCCAGAATGTAACAAGCTATAAGAAGAAATACAAATGAGAGATTCACAAAGTGTGTTTAAGTCAAAAAAGCAATTGGTAACAAAAAAGCTTGCGTTTCAAAGAACTAAAAGACAAAGAAATAAACTGAAGATATATTTATAAAGGTAAAATAGCACATAATTCACTGCCTTCAGGGAGGTGATGTGGGAAAAGGATTTTGTATTTTATATCATCACTTCCCAACACACAGGCAGCATGAACTTGAGTTTCAATTTTAATCAGTCTCCACTCTGAGTTTAGATCTGTTTAAATGAACTGGGTTCACTGAAAGTGAAGTGTGTGGAAAAGAAAATTAAAAGCAGTAAGAAAATAGTTTGAAAATGATTAGTGGCAAAAACAAGCAGTGACAGAATTCCTAGAATATTTGCTGCTAAAATTCTGTATATATTGATATTGTATATACTGACTGTATATACTTAATTCATAAATGTGACTATCAGTCCATCAGTGTTTATGTTTACACACACAGTATATATAAAGTGCTTTATTAAAGTAATGGGACACTGAATTTTAAACTGGGATTTTCACTATGAATTATAAATTATTTTTATGAAATAAAAACATGATTTATTAGTACAACTCCTGAATATTGTATTTATTATAAAGTCAACTCAGTTCTACCATCTAAGGTCAATTAATAGTGTTGAACCTGTGTATTTTTAAGGGGCAAAAGCATTGACACAATTTGTTAATTGGTCTGATGGTCAGATGTTTATTTCTGGGTTATTAGGTAGTGATAGAAGACCTGTGAATATTCTATCAGTGTTTCAATACCACAGCCGAAAGTTAAAACCAAAAAACATTCCATTAAAGAAATTTGGAACTCCACAGAAATTAAGCATACCAAAATCAGCTATTGGAAATATACTGAAGAAGAAGGAAACGACAGGCATAATCACTTCAGCCAAGACTAGGTCATCTAATACGAATACCTGCAATTGATTATTGAATCTATCAGAGCAGTCAAGAGAATTCTTAACAACTCTCTGTAAAATCACTAACAACCCCCAGAGTGCTGGGTGAAGGCTCCATAGTCCACTTCAAGAACAAAAAAGACAGTTGAGAATTTGCTGAAAAGGACAAAGATAAGCCAGGAGAGTTTTGGAAACATATTTTTATTGAAGAGGTGAGACCAAGATAAACCTTTACCAAAATGACTGAAAGGTTATCGTGTGGAGAAGGAAAAGAACTGCAAATGCTCCAAAGAATATCATTCCATCCGTGAAATGCTGTCGAGGCCTAGTATGTCAGGCTTCAAATGTCAGGCAATGTCATGGCCTGGGAATGTATGGCCACCTCTGAAACTGGCTTAATATTCATTATTGATGATGTACTGTAACTAATGATGGTAGCAGCAAAATTAATTCTGAAGTTTATGGAAACATTTTGTCAACTTATGTAGAAGAAAATGTTCCATATTAATGAATAACTCTTCACCATGCAGCACATCAATGACACAAAACATACAGTATGACCAAGGAAAAAAAGGAGTTTGCCACAAGAAAAAAGTGGAAAATCTACAACTGGCCATACGAATCTCCAGATTTAAATCCATCTTGATATGCATCTTAGATGCTGAAGAAGAAATAGAACTAAAAACATCCTTAGAGTAGGCAAGAATTCAGAGCAAGGTCTGGCAAATCATCTGAAATGATGATACAAAGAAAATTGTAAGCTGAATGGATCAAAATGTTATTACCACAACGGAATATACAAATAAATATTGACTTCACTCTTTAATTATCATTCATATTATTATTGTGATGAATACAAATTGCATGGCAGTACATCAAAATAACACTTCTGACTTTGCTGTCAGGATACCTATGGATAGCACTATAATTTATGATAATGTAAAAAAGGTATGTGTATGAACAATTACTTTTTTCTTGCATATTGCATATTATTTTAAAGAAGCGTTAATAACAGCACTGATTTTGGTGGACAGAAAATCACTATATGCATGTAAAAATTAAATTACTGACAAACTGTGGTACAATGACTTTATAACCAAGTAATCCCTAGACTAATTGGAAAAATGTCAAAGTTGTCAGATGTATCAGGATTATACTGCAGATTTTATTGACCTTTATACCACCGCAAACTTCCAAATGTTCTCTATATATTTAAAAGTATATAGCATTTTTCTGACAGTACATCCTGAATTCTCTTATACCTAGCACACAAAAACATTTTTATACATTTATTTTCTCAACTTGATCTTCATTTCTGCAGTTAAAAGTATAAAAATGATTTGGTACTTGAATTTACTGAATTAAAAGTACCCTTTACTAATGAATAATCTTAATTGCTTAAAATATCTACAGTTAAGTCAAATTATAAGACTGTTTTGAAGAAGTCCCAAAAGCCTGTAACGGAAATCTTTTGCTCTAAAAAAAATATTTGCAGTCAAAAATTTAAGTGAATGTGTGATTTTTAAATAATACCTTAAACTATGCAAAGGTATTTTCTACTTAATAAAATCCTTTATTGATAAAATTAAATTAAAGCTGTAGAAAGTGGACAGCTAAGACAGATGTTGCAGTATATCTCTGATTTAGCCAATCTCTAGGAACATTCAAGTCAAGCTTGAAACAGTTTGGCCCAGATGAGAAACTACTGTATGTCTTCATAAGGCAACCATGAGAAATGGTTTAGGTAATACTTTGGATTGAGGCTAATTCAGTTCTTATTTTGATTTTCCACAATATTGGTTCCTTCTGCCAAAATTTGTCTACAACTGCCCAGATATATCAGTACCCCACACTGTGTCTACTACACTGATAGTCCTACAATTGAAATATAAGAAAGTCAGCTTCCATAAATCACTTGTTTCTGTAGAGTATTCCTGCTTGTTCTTGTCAATGTGAAGAAGTTAAGTATGTGGAAGCTAATACATCTAAATTTTCCAATTTCTACTTATTTAATCTGCTGTAAGACATTCATTTGTGAGGCTGGAAATTAACATGAACCTGGATAAATAAACCATTAAAAAAATAACATATTTTAATTGAGCTCATTCTTCTGCATTTGTAAAACTAGTAGAAAAATAAAAAAGGTAAGCTAAAAGTGCATCTTTTTTATTGTTTTTGTATGATTAATATAATAAAAATGTGAACCTTTGGTATTTTTAACTGATTAACAAAATAATTAATGTAACGAACAGTTCTTTCCGGACCCTATGCGGACGACACAGTCCGACGGAGTGGGGAAACACTGGGGAAACGTCATGCAGGAAAACGGGGTTGAAGACAGGGGGGCGTGTCCAAGGTGCGCTGGTGCACGGGGGAGGTGTGGCCGAGGCGAACAATCCCAAAGAGTAATCCATAGAGTATCCAAAACACGAAGGTAAGTCCAAAACCAGGAGATCCATCAAAACACGACTTTAAAAACCACGAAGGCCGGGTCGGAACTGGCGGACAGGGAACGGGAACAGAGGTTAAAACCTTAACGGGACCAGGCGCTTCCAGGTCCTGGATTCGCACGATACGGAAATCAGATGGAGAGCCCGGATGAGCGTCAGCGCCTGGCTTTTAAGGGGGAACGGGAATAGGGATCAGGTGCAAACAATAGGAGGGAACGAGGAAGAGCTGGAGCTCCCTTAAGAGGAGGGGTTAGCGATCGTGACAATTAAACAATGCACAGGAAACCAAATACACAATATAAACTAAAAGCTATGTGAAAGTGTAGATTTTTCACAGGGACAAGGAAAATTTTCACTCTGGTCACAAAATTATGAGATAACTAGAATTTCTTTCTAAAATACAAGAAAAAAAGGAAGAATCAGAAAAAACATTTGTTTCACACCAACCTTTCCCAATATGTCCCCTTTTGGTTTGAATCACAACATCACATACTCTTGGCATACTTTCATTTTACATTAACAGTGCATCATCATTTATACTGTTCCAATATTTTTCATTGTATTCAGGTGAACATATAAAGGCTTCAACTCTCAATCTCACTGAAAACCAGTTAATTGGTGTAATTTGTAGCTTAACACTACACTTATATACACCATCACAACCTCAGATGAAGGTAATTCTGGGAAAAGAAAGGGTTGAAATAGGATGCAAGTACTTTAAGCTTATGAAGCCCCATCGTGAAAAGAACAAGAGGTCCAACATAGGGAAGGTTCTTCTTAGTATTATTTGTTTGGTAAATGTATTAAACAGTTAATAAATAATGGAGTTACAGTTGTTTTCCTTTCACATTAAACAAGTATAGCGTAATTAGTTTTCAGTCTTCCTCATCTACACTAAGAGGCATGTGACATCTCTTTTAAGCTTTCCTTGCCGACTCAAGCAAATGATCCCACTCAAATTTTGGAATCTTGAAAATGTGGAATCTATAATATTTTTATTATTCTAGGAGACTTCAAAATTGTCCTTTAAGTGTCCCTATGTTTTGTGAATTGAATGTATTTACATGCAATTTTTGTTGGTTTGTTTATAGTTCTTTACAATGTTAGGAGGTTATTTGTCATTTTTAGGCAGTATGTTTCTTTATAGGCAAACAGTTAGTCATATTGTGTTGCATGATCTTTGTGTTTTTAGGTTCCTACTGCAATTTGGGCATACTGTAGGATTGTAACATTATTTTATATTTCATAGTCACATATTTGTAAGCACAGAGTGATTAATAAAGCTTTTTACATCACAATTATTATTTTGCTTATTAAGTTATGCTGAAGAAACAAGTTATGAAGGTTGTCCTGGTAGAGCATAGCCATGATACGTCTTGCTTTTATATAATAATAATAATAATAATAATAATAATAATTGTTTACACTTATATAGCACTTTTCTGGACACTCCACTCAAAGCACTTTACAGGTAATGGGGACTCTCCTCCACCACCACCAATATGCAGAATCTCAGACACAACTCCTTATACACTGCACACTTTGCACACTTGGAACCTCAAAGGCTTTCACAAGGCTTCTAGGGGTTGTGATATAGTGTAGTATTGCATGCAAACAATAACAGAAATCAAATTAATGCAAAATGCACTATTACAAACAACAGGCAATTTGAACTGAAATTGCAAATGCATTTGTGCACCCCATATCATACCTGCATATATCATTTTTAAATTAACAATAAGCAATGGGCTGGTTACAGACTTAACAACTGTATGTCATTTCACCTTAGCAACATTACACAACGGCCTTTATCAGAACATAACTTTTTCATCATTATTCAAAACATATGTATTCATGTGATCTGCAGTATGTAATTAGAAGATCCTTGTGTGAAAAATACAGGACATAAACACATAATAAAGCAGTATTAAAGACATTTCCTTGCACTTGGCAGCTGCCCACTTGTTTAGCATTTAAATGTGTCTCTGTTTTCATTAAAATGGACTCCACTAATCCTAAAACACATAATGATAGGTATCAGCTGATTTAACTATAGTGAACTAATGTGATCCTCACATCAACCCATGTATAATTATGCAAATATTGCATTGTATCTCACAAAGACTAGGGTTATATGAAAGACATGTTTTGTTTTGTAGCTCTTTAAAGCAAAAAAAATCAAAGAATGATACAAACACATTGAGAAAAAATATGATTCTTTATTTCAAGATCTTAGATTGGGGAAGTGGAAAGCAATTTTGAGGATCCCTTATCAAGATTTCAAAGACTAAATAGCGTACTTGAAGGTCTATAAAGGTCTGATATCACGATCATTATATAACTGACCTGAACTACAGGAAGAACAGAGACTAGTGCGAAAAAGATTACCAAGGTTGAGAGAAGCATAATACAGATCATCAAATCTGGTGTTTCAATCCAATAAAAATAGCTTCTGTGGCTTGAAGGCATGTTTTAGATTGTTTTGTTTTTGTTTTATTTCTTGGAAGGTGACTTCCTCACTGAATTGCAACTGCCTATAACATATGGTATATCTGGGTTCCAGCTTCATTACTGTTAAAATGCTTATTATGACCTTGACCTTTAACTGTTTATATGTTAGTCTGGTGGTGAATTCAGATGTTCTATTGCATTGTTATCTGCTATGTAATTCATAGACCCCCAGTGTCATTATGCACATTAAAATGTTATAATTTATGTTATCAGCAAAACTGTTGAACAAATCAGTGCATTTTAGTCAATAAGTAAAATAATTGATCACAACACCCAACTTGTAAATGAGTTCTACACCCAAGTGATTGATATAGTAAGAGGAACAAGAATTTTTTTTTCTGGCACAGTTTTGGTGAAAAGAGTAATAATTCAGGCATACTTGGTTAAAAGATATTTATTAATATTGACAGTGACACACACTACAATGGACACAAAAAACATACAACACACAAGTTGATTTACAAGATTTACAAGTTGACAAACAAGACATTCCTGAGGACTAACATCCTAATCACCCAAAAACCCACTGCTGCCAATTATTAACCTTAAATAATGCCCACACATAATAAGCTACCTTCTAGGATAAATGCAATATATCTTGAAGTTAAATCGCTCTCTCTCTGCAAACCCAGATGCCACAAATAAATGGGAGCCTATCTCTCTATTCTAAAAATGCACCCAAAGCAGGTAAGGCCATCTTTAAATGAGGTATTCTTGACCCAAGTTATCTTAAAACATGCAATAGGAAGTTTTCTCTAGCAAGGTCCAAATACTTAGCTCCAATCTGGTTTTGTTCGGATGATTAATAATGATAATGATTCTTTATTAGCCCTATACAATTTCTTGCATTAGGAATTTGTCTTTTTGCATACCCCAGCTTTTTCTCCATGGAGACACAGACACACAAACAGGGAGAGTAGCTTGGGGTCAGAGTGCAGGGTCTGCCATTGTACGGCCTTGCTCAGGGGGGATTTCTCTGCCGGCCGCGGCAACCGGCAACCTTCTAGTCACAGGCACAGATCCTTAGCCACAGAGCCACCGCTTCACCCCGTTATAAAGTAGAGGCTGTCCTCTGATGCAAGCTTCAAGTCCCATCTCCCTTCTCTTCTTTCTTTTGTAGTCACCTTCTCTTTCCCTCTTCCTCTTCTCCTCTCTCTGTGGTCTTGATCTGATCTTATGTGGCAGGGGTGCCCAACCTTTTTTAATGTGATCTACTTTTTTATTTGACAGTCCAGCGTGATCTACCAGTGTGAATTTGAAGCTCTTATAAAGTGAAAAAAGACTGTAGACACATCAGTACAAAAGCGATACCCACCACTAAAATGACAGCAAATAAAAGCATGTGACTTGTGCTATGGTTAACAAGTAATGTTCCCCATTTAAGAAAAAAAATATCCTACCTTAATGTGTGCATTGGCACTGAGAACCTTACTTGAGAACACTTTTTGTAACGTGTTGACACTGCTGATCATGTTGATGACATATTTATTGGGTCCCTGCAGCTCGACATTCAGCTCATTCAGCAGTTCAGTCAAGTTTGTGAGAAATGCTAAATCCAGAAGCCACTGGTCAACCTCTAATTGGTCATATTCACCATGTTTAGATGACTTGAGAAACTCTTTGATTTCATGCAACAGCTGTCTGAACCTTGCCAAAAATGTTTGGTTTTGAAATCTCCAAACAGCAAGTCAGCAGCCTCAGCAAACACTTTTTTTATTACTTCTCGATCCCCAAATGACTTTTTGTGTTTAGCCAGGACGTGGCTCAATGGCTTATAATATGGATGAAAAATGGATGATCATGATTACATAAGTATTCAAACCATAATCCTGACCTGTGCAATATTAGTAATACTCATTTCAGTATAAACAAAATACAATCTGTTTCTGTGGATATCTTTGGTCAAGTAGTGAATTTCAAGCAAAGACTCAACCATGAACTATGGATAATCAAGGAACTTTCTAAGCATGTCATTGATAAAGTCATTTATTAAAAGTACAGATCAAGAATTGCACAAAAATAATGAAGTCTCAAAATTCCCCCGTGAGAACTATTTACTCAATCGTCCGTGGCCCAGTCAAAGTTATGACTTGAATCTTATTAAGAATCTGTAGAAAGACTTGAGAAAACTGCTATCAATAGGTGATACTCAAGCAACTTCAGAGACAGTGAGCAAATCTTCCAAGAGCAAGGGGCAAAAATTACATCAAGTTAGTGTGCAAAGGAACAAGTAATAGGTTTATTCCATGATGAAAAAAGAAGAAAGAAAACACAGCGTTTCAGCCGTGGAGCCTTCTTCAGGTGTGAGAAAGACAAGGAAGTAAGCAAAGGTAATGTAGCGGGAGAACAAAGGCTGGGAGAGAGGAGGAGTGAGAGGCGGGAGCAGGGGACAGAAAGAGAGGCCAATCAAGAGGTGTGAAGTCAGAATAGGTGTACAGAGGTGTGAAATGAAACCTTCAATGAATGGAGAAAATTTAGAAGAAAAGTAGTCTGTAGTTAAGAGAAGGGGAAATGTGTGATCCTAGCTGCATGATAATTTTGGTTTTAGTAGTCCTTCTGATTTATGAGTTCGGAAAACCTTCTTTGAGAACACAGAGGGAGAGATTAGAGTGGTCATGGCCGTCAGAGGTGAAATGGGAAACAACCTCAATCTCACCTCTGACGGCCATGACCACTCTAATCTCTCTGTCTGTGTTCTTAAAGGCGGTTTTCCGAACTCATACACCAGACAAATGTTGACAAATCATTTACTTGATCACAGTGTTTACCCAGTTTTCAGTTTCTTTTCCTGATTTATTCTTAGTTAAATTTAATCAAGAGCCTATGAAAAGTACAAACTTTCTATTTAATTGTATTTTTATTTGTTTTTCTATTTTTTGTAATCTTGTACAGTTCAGGTGTTTTAGCCTTAATGAATCCAAATATAGATCCAAATATATTCTGTAACAGATACCACAAATATTCCAGGTACTGTATGCTAACATGTTCATTGTATCACTGTTAGCATTCAGGCAATATGCTGAGTTAAAGAAATTTAAGAAAATGAAATGTATTAAAATTAACCACTCAAAAAAGACCTTCCTTTCCAAAGTATGTTCACTTTTGGTGTCTGCTTAAGAAACCATACCTAGCGGTAACAATTTTTCGGAAAAGAACAACTATGCTATTATTCCACAGATGGACCGTGTCAGTTACAGTATGCTCACGTTTGGTCTCTACTTCAAAAATCACATTGAGTTGTAACATTTTTTCAGAAAAGAACTACTACACTATTATTTCAGAGATAGTTACATGCATACGGTACATGTACTGTATCTAACATGAGATCTAACATGTACTGAAAAAGCAGTTTATACAATAACTTAAATTTTCCATAACTGTAAAACCTAATTGATAATTTATAAATGATAAGAAGTTAAGACATTATAAATCTTATGATAAATTAGTTCTTTTCAGAGAACAGACAAAAAATAATTATCCATTTCAGTGAACCACACCTAATGTACGTCATGCATTCCTTATTTTTATTGTGATTATCTTGTTTATTTTTTAACTTTCAGTACAGTGCATTGCAACTGATTTTCTTTGCTGTTTGTTTAACTATAGAATATTTTTGAAATGCAGATTATGTAAATATTTATTTGACTGAAGCCTTCTCACAAAGTAAATCAGAAGGAGTTCAATAAGGAAATACTTTTGCACACAGATCAGACTTAAAATCATACAGTATGCTTTGATCTAAATTATTTAAAGATGACGTTGTAGGAGCATGTACTCTGTATCTGCCTTGAGAGTGCTGCATTAGTCCTGACAAAATGAAGGCCAATACTAGAAGTTAAGAAGAACATATAGTTTAGAAGGGGTGTATTCTGTAGCTCAGAAAAGCTAGAAAGAATTAAACAGTTTAGAGGTATGCTGAGATTAAGAGAGAAAGGGATCAAGGATGAGACCAATTTTTGTGATATATGCCAAAGTGGAGAAGATGATGGATTCAAAAGAAAATACAGAGGTCAGAGGGTGCTGAAGAGATTAGGGTCCAACTTTCAAAGGCAAAGGATTATTATTTTGCTACGAGCATCAGATCATTGAGTTAAATAAATATAAACCCATATGAAACCCCAAACAAGCAACCTAATAGGCAGAGCAATCATACACATGCACTGGCAGATGCCTAAGACATACTGAACTGTACAAAAATGCATATGGTACTCTTATTTATGTGACAGAATGCTTATATTCAACTGTGATTGCTAACAAGAGAAGTTATTTTGGAAGGAACAATTTTCACACAAATGGAAGGAGATTATATCCTCAGGAGCACTCAAATTTAGGAAAAGAATGTCAGGCCTAAGGGCTATGTTCAACTGAAATAACGCTTGCAAAGAAGTTATTAATTTCAATTATTGCTTCAAAGCTTGAAAAAGAAAGTTTTAAGTTAAAATACAAACCAGCTGGTTCTTAATCAGCATAGTAGTGTTTTTAGTTTTTGTGATACATCACAATGATGTTTTGTAAACATTATTTATTTGAAATGAACTATATAGAAAAAATATATACTGTGATGTGAGCATCTTGAAGTGCAATCTAGTTGTTTAGAAATTCTTTACTAAGGTGTATTTTCTTAGCTCATCCCCTATGACTCTAGGCTCACCTAATCCCTTGTATGATTAGAATAAATGACTTTTGGCCAAACAGATTGCTCAGTGGTTAGCAGAAGAGCCCTTGGGTTGGTAAGTAATGAGTTCACTCCCTTGCTTAGGCTGATTCAGTTCACGCTTGGGTCCATGGGTGCAAGGTGGATTGATGAATATCCTAAGGCTAGGCAAACTTTATTTGATCATTTGGATGTCTGTTAAGTAGGTAGGCAGTCAGGCAGGCACATATAGTATACAAACTGAGAAATTTCTGAAACTATATATTTGCACACATGCATATTCACGATTGCCAAAAATAAAATACTTTTGATATTGTGTGATTTTTGAAGTAATGTTGTCTTCATGGCATACTATCGATGTTTGGTAGTATTTCTCATAATAGTTATTAGAACCTAGTAAATTCAGTCAAATATTTGTAGTTCCCAGATGACATGCATTGCCTTCTTCCTTAATCCTGCCTGCAGTTCACGTTTACATTTTGAAACAGCTCAGTGACCAGTAATTTATTTTCAGACATCTGCATTACTGATACTAATAAAAGGTTATACCAGGAGTTTGGATTTGC
Organism: Lepisosteus oculatus; assembly: GCF_040954835.1. Lineage (NCBI taxonomy): Eukaryota > Metazoa > Chordata > Actinopteri > Semionotiformes > Lepisosteidae > Lepisosteus > Lepisosteus oculatus. Next base: position 37,181,358 of record NC_090696.1, on the reverse strand, counting down.
ATCATATGAAGCTTATTTAAAATAAAAGCGAACATGTAGAGAAATTAAATCATAATAATATCCAATGCAAATTGCCAGCCCACCTAAATGAACACCTACAGATGTTACTTTGTCACTATGATTTCTCTTATCAGATTCAACTTATATAAATGTCTTTTTATCAGTCTCTGTTCTGTTCTATAATTATGAAAATTATGTGACTTCAAATGCTTTTATTATCATTTAATATCAATATTATATGACGCATATCCATTTATGTGTTTTTTGTCTCACTTTTTTTGTTAATTATTAGGATATTTTTCTCTGAGATGATATGATATAATGTATGGATACTCACTAAAAATCTGGTTATCCTAGTCCCCTTTTCACCTTATCATATGAAAGCATTCAGAACTCCTTGTAATGCTCATGCTTGGGTAAGCGCTTTTTCTAGTTCCCTAATCAATCACCTACATTGTCAGGTGTCCATTACCACTGTGTCATAATTAAAACGACACTTACTTTGTTACCAGCAGGGTATTTATTTCCACTCCACCGAAATTATAGTGCTTGGACTCAGCCCTTGCTCTGTGACGTAGTGTGTTTCCCATGCTCGTGCTGTTTCCCTCTTGTGTTTGTGTACTCCATTCTGGCTGGACTTTTGTTCGTTCCATTGACCTTGATCTTCCTGGATCTCCATCTGACTGGGTCTAGATATCCTGTGCTTGACTCGGACTGCCAGACCTATCGTCTGCATAACCATTCACCTTGGATTTCCCTTTGTGTACTTCTGCCTTTCATTGTGGCGTACCGTGGCACACTTGCAGCTCTCCAGCTGCTGTGTGGCTGTCTGAATGCACAGTTGGATCCTGCCTTCATCTCCACCTGCTTGCTCCTGCAGCACTGGAATTCGACATCTCCGAGCTCTGCATCTGTCTTCTCCTGCACTAGGATCCTAATTCCAACACAGACATCCACCCCCTTCAGGTGCATTTAGTGATCCATTACAGTTAAGACCAAGCCTTAACATGGATCCTGGAGGGGAAAATGCAATCCAAGGGGCACTGACTAGCCATGAACCTGCCCTGAGTTTCCAGTATGATAACGTCACAGAACTGAGGGAGGCTGTTAAAAACCTGTGGTCACTATCAACACCATGCAGGAAGCCCTCTCCTCAGTCTGCATGAATCAGAGAATCAAGCTTCTATCCTGCAACATACCAACCCACTCTTCCTGTACAGGATACTCAGATTCATCCTTCTAAACCGTATCCAGTTAGGCTTTTCATTCTGTTGTGGTTTCCTCACATAGAGTGATTTTTTTTCTCAATGTAGCCCTCTTCCTTCATTTCTGATTGAGCAAAAGTGCCATATATCACCTCCTTTCTTGTCTGGGAATTTTAAGATGTTCAGACACAAATTACACTTGGTGTTCAGCTCTCCTAGCAGAGCAGATGACTCTTTAAACCAATTCTGTAACTGAAAAAGGGAAACCAATCCCACTATGTTATATAGTTTTTAACCTTTGCCATTGAGAGTGGATGGAGGAGGCCCTTACTGCCTTATTTCACACCAGATTATCTGAACAGCTGAAGAATGAGTTGGCATGCCATGATATATCACAAGACCTACAATCCCTCTTCACTCTAGCTTCCCATCTGTATGTGCCAGGCTCCTTCACCACCATCCAAGTAGGAACCCATGCAGGTAGGCAGTACTAGGCTTTCCCCAGCCAAGTGTCAGTGACACAGAGTGAATGGGCTGTGCATCTACTGTGGATGGGAGGGACACCTCTGGGACCAGTGCCTTGAGTTCCCTGGGAAATGTCCAAGGTCAGTAAGGGGAGGGGAGACCTTACTGAGCAGTGGCATCTCATCTCCCCATTCCCTTCATCACCTCAATCTACTGTTATGCTATCCTGGGAACCTTGCAGGTCCAAGCGAATGCTCTCATTGATTCTGGAGTCTTCAGAAACTTTATTTACTCAGGGATAGCTGAACACTTGAAGTTTCCTCTGGAGGCCTTGTTAGTTCCATCTGACATTCAAACCCTGGATTGAAGACATCTTGGCTCTGGAGTCATTGCCCAGCAGATCAGATTCTCTGAGTCTCGCTGTGGGCATGACTCATCACAAAACAACCTCCCTCTTGTGTGTCTCATTCCCACTAACTCAGATCAACTTGATCTTACAAGGAACTTGTTGCCTGGAGTCCAGGGTGTCAAAAATTCTGCAATCCTTCACCCTGTAGAACTGTAGTGTATACACCTTAGTCAGCTTCCATCCAAATACCATGAGTACACTGATATGCTAAACAAGGTCAAGGCTGAGGTCCAGCCACTTCATTGCACATTTGCCTATCCAATATACCTACTCCCAGGTGCCACTATTCCTAGGTCCTTATTGTTATCTACAAAGACTACAACCTGATGTTCTACAGCTTCATCACTAAGCATATTCAACATGTCAAACAGGTCTTTACCTAGCTCTATCATCAGCTCCTGTACACGAAACTGGAGAAGTATGAGAAAGCCAAATGTTTAATACCCAGAAAGGCATGTTGGGCCCTCTTCTTCTTCTGCTTTGACTTTCCAATCTTGTACAGGCCAGATTCAAAGAATGGAAAAGCCAACACTCTGTCAATATTCTATACAACAGATAGCTCCCCGGGAGAGCCTGAAATCATCATTCCACCTACAAGCATCAAAGTGGCACTCCCCTTGCTGTTGAAAAGGCAGTGAAGATGGCACTAGCCTGCAATCCCACACCTCCGGACACTTTGACTCCAGCAAGTCATTCATCCCTCAGTCTGTCAGGTCTGAGGTCCTAAGGTCATACAGTGGGGTAACATCTCACAACTGGCAGGCCATCCAGGCATACAGAAGACTTTGGAGCTTGTCCACTGGTACTTCTGGTGATCAGGGTTGCGGGATAAAATTTCCTCCTTTGGTGCAACTTGTCTTATACAGTATATAACCGGGCAAAACATTCTCGCTCACTCTCTGTAGTCTAGTTGAGGCCTCCTATGATTCCTCAGTGCCCTTGAAGTCTCTATATGAAGTCTCTAGATCCACAGATTTCATCACTGGTCTTCCATACTCTCAAGGGTCTTGATTAATTGAAGATCCTAGTAATTTTGCACCATTTCTTAAAGGCTGCCCACTTCGTCCCACTGCTCAAGTTGTCATTAATTTCTGAGGTGGCAGATGTCTTTGAGAAGAAAGTATTCAGACCCCATGACTTTCCATCTGACGTTACTTCCAATCAGGAGCCCCAGTTCATCTCCAGATTCTGGCAGGCATTTTGCTGATGATCGGACATCAAGGTGAACCTCTCCTTTGAATACCATGCAGGAAGTAATGAGCAGATGGTACATGTCAACCAGGACCTGGAGACCTACTTTCATTATCATGCTTCCACCTTACAAGAAGACTGGCCTCAACTGCTTCCTTGGGCGAAGAAAGATCCTACTCAACACGTCCGTGGGAATCTCACCTTATATAGCTACCAACCTCCTCTTGTGACTCTGCAGCTCAGCGCTACTGACATCCTTGCTGCAGACTGAGCTGCTTGGAACCTACAGGAAGTTTGGGAATGGGAAACTTAGTGAAGGTTTCCTGAGGGCAGAAGAGGTTCGCCAATCACCACAGACATAGCATATTTCCTTTCTCACTGAAGGTAACAGAATGTGACAGAAATTATGGTTGTCATCTAAATAACTGCATCTACACGGTCCTTCGTTGAAACTGGATCCCTGCATCTCCTTACTACTCCCTTCCACATCCTTAAATGGATCGGTGCGCTCACCAATTGGCTAGATCTTCCTTGGCACCTTGGAAGTCACCTCTGCTTGACTTCCTTATGTTGCTGCTCAAGCCTGTGTGCTCTTTGATACCCTCTCCCATGGAACTGCCTCTTTCCCCTCTGGATGGTTTTCAGGAGCCTGATCTCTAGTGCATCCTGGATTCTTAATGGGTTCAGGACAGTGTGTAGTACCAGATTCACCTGAGGGGCTACTTATTAGAAATTCATTTACCCTGGAAGTAGTGAGGTGTATGAGGATTTAAAAATCCTGAGTAATTAAAACTTTACAAGTGATAAGTTTGTAATGGTATGGATAGTTAGGACTTATTACATCTCTGCAAATAATGCTAGGGCATTTAAACATCAGTTAAATAACATTCATAATGAACATTACACCTGTTTCCTCCCACATTCTGAAGACATACTGGAAGGTTATTTGGCTTCAGGGAAAATTGGCCTTGGTGTGAGTGTGTGTGTGAGTGTGTGCAATTCTTTGTTTGTGTCTGTCAGTCCTGAGATGGACTGGCATCCCATCCAGGGTATTGGGATTGCTAAGATTGGATTCTGGGATAGGCTCCGGCTTCCCCGTTACCTTTATTTGGAAGACGTAATTAGAAAATAGATGGATAGATAAGCATCACAGTCCTTCCACTTCAATTCAAGCCAGGGTTAGTATCAGAGAAAACCAAAGAACTGAGTCAACACAAAATCTCAAGCACCATTCATAGAAATATCTGCCACATTGATGCATAACAGAAAAATGAATGTTATGCTTACTGAACAGGTAACAAAAAGTAAATGATAAGTCAAAGTAAAATGAAACATGAGCACATATGTTTTATTATAATGAAAGCTGTTACAAATGAAATAAGGCAATTCATTCTAACTGGCAAAAAAGCCAAATTAAAAATGAAACAAATAAGCAAAATAAAAAGATTACTTACATTATAGAAATACAGAAATGTGTTCTGGTTAAAGAATGAACAAATATTAATTTTACTGTCTGTACAATTTCAGCCTAAAGTAGGCAATCCTAATAAGTTAAGGATGAAAGCTTTGTAACCTTAGTCTTACAGCAACTAATCAGAATAACTGACAATATAACTAAACACATCTTTTCCATCTTTAATGTGAGAAAAAAATATTAGGAAAATTAATTTAAAATTAATACAACACCCTGGTTACATAACTGTGCATACTATTTTTTAATGGGGGCTGTAGTTGTGTTCAGAGTTAACCAATCACATTCAAAATCATGTCCAAAGGTAAGTAGCATACACCTGCCATCAATGAAAGTGATTCTGATTAATCCCAAATAAAAAACAGCTGTTCCTGTAGGATTTCCTTGAATCTTTCGTGGCTACAATGCAACCACGGTCCGCAAGGAGCTGACAAAACATCAACGGGATCTAATTGTTGAAAGGTACTGATCAAGAAAGGGGTATAAAAGAATATTAAAGGCATTGGATATAATCAATAAGAGGAGAAAATGTAGCACCACAGGGACATTGCCAAGATCAGGATGACCCTCCAAAGTTGATGATCAGACAAGGAGAAAACAAATCAGGGAGGCTACCAAGGGTGTGTAGACATTTTATATCCACTGTATATTCCACACAGACTAAATAATTTATATCTGAATGCCATAAAAAGATGCATGTAACATGCTTGCTTCTTCATGAGAATGCTCCAGTACACATTGCCTGAGATCCATCTGCAAGGAAAGGGTTTTGAGATGACTGGTGCTAATTGGAGTATGTCACTGGCTATGTTGAAAAGTTCTTTCTGAAGTATGTCAAACAAATATGGAAAAACATTATAAAAATTGGATTGGTGGGGGGACACCTCATATGTTTGAACATTTTGTGTTACTTATTTGTGAATGCACTATGTATGTGCAGCAGGAACAAGTAAATTTTATAATGGGACTTTTTACATGTTACCCTTTTAAAAGCAGATTTGTGAAGCACAAATCTGATTTGTGAGTCACTGACCCAGCCCTATAAAAATGGTCAATTTCTCAGGAAAGTGGCATTAAGCATGTGACAGGTGTTCTACCAGAAAACAAAAAGATACTAACATGGGAGCTCCATAGGAGTATGTGCTACAAATGACTACAATATTAGGTAATCGAGTTCTACAATATTCACCAAGCTTTAACTGGTATTATTTATTACTGGACATTTTTGCTCAACTTCTTTAAGCATAGTCCATAAGTATTTAACCTTTGGTATAGGTGTTCTGCACTTGATGAATAACAATTTAATGATAGTTGAGGGCATGCCCATTCCTACATTTTTCTCCGATGAATTTGGTAATTATCAAATTTGGGGTGCTTGGGTCAATTTAATTACATCTTCCATGACACATATTCAAACCAACAGGGTATTTCTTTTGCCAATAATAGTTTGCACCTGAGTGCTAATGAGCTGATAATTAGGAACTGGCACACTGAGGCATATATCTTCTTCTTTAGAACTGGGATTACCATATGTTACAGCAGTTGTGTGGTGCACATTCTAAGCAAATAAGATGGAAGAATGAGAATGTGTGTGTTTTCTTCTCACTTAAATGTTAATCACTTCATGGATTTGAAGAGAAACTATATTTTGACATTAATTATTTCAGTCACATCTAGCAAATGTTCTAGAAATAGTATCATTAGTTTGACATGTTCTAATATGTGTAAATGTTTTAATGTCACATTTGTTTTAGTTAATTACACAAGTATTCTTTAATGAATTTGTCAAACTAATTTGATAAAATGTATAAAGTATACATACACAACTACTTAAAAATGAATAGAAATAAGTGTGCACCTATAAACATCTTTGCAGCAAAGTGCACCAATCAAAGCATGAGAATTAAGCATGTGTAAGAGCAAGGTGGGCCTTGAAAATTGTGTTTTTAGTAAAAAGTTAAATACAAAGTTTAAAGTTATAATACAAAAAATATGTAGTTCAGGTGGGTAGCTGCGTCAGCATGCGTAGGCTGCAAAGGAACAAGTAATAGGTTTATTCCATGCTGAAAAAAAGAAGAAAGAGAACACAACGTTTCGGCCATGGCCATCTAGCATATTTGGTTGTTAGTAGATAATTGTTTGAGTATGCCATCCAGCTATTTCTTAAAAGAAGCCCAGTATGGGCTATATATGACAACATGGCTGGATACCTTGGTCAACAACCCTTTTTATAAAAAAGTACCTCCCATTCTCAATTCTAAAAGCTCTTCCCCTTTTTTTCATTTTTGTGTCTCATGGCTCATGTTTCACTGTTGGTTCTTGTGAAGTTCATTGGGTTGACTCTGCCAATGCCCTTGGGGATTTTGAATAATTGAATCTGATCTCCTTGTAGTCCTGTCAGTTGAAGAATAAAAATAATTATTCTTGAATCCTATTAGAATAAGACTTTCCTAAGTACAGAGATATATCTGGATGTTCTTCTCTGTACACTTTTCACAGCAGGGACATCTTTGTTGAAATGTGGTTACTAAAACTGTATGCAAGTGTCTAAATAAGTCTAATGCATTGCATAATGTAGGCATATCACCCCTTGATTTGCTACCGATAAACTATATTTGGCTGAAGCTTTTATCCAAAATGATCTACATTTGCATGCATTTCTAAAGCTGGATATGTTTCTGGAACAAAATAAAGTATTTTCAAGTACTTACTTAAGGGAATTCAGGAAATCAGGAATTTGAACCTATAACCTTCCACAATTTTATAACCCCTAACCCCTAAGCTTTACACAGTTAATTAAATTTATCAACTTTCAACTATATATTCTAAAACGTAATTTCCCTTTTTTTTGTTTGTTCCATATTATGTGTAACTAAGATTTTTTCATAGGTAGGTTCTATCACAGAGTTTCCCATTTTATATTTGCATATTTTTGCTACTATATTTATATTTAGCAATCTGTTCTTCTTTATTTTCATATAGTTTGTTTATTTTTTTGGTCTAAATCTGAATTTCCTTTGCACCTTCCATTGCAGTGATGCTGGTCCTGAAGACCCCACTGAGTTTTCAAGTTTTCATTCCAGTTCATCTCTCCAAACTTAATCAGCTGATTACTGGCTTAATGGTTCCAGTCTAAGAACTTACCTCAGTTCTTCCAGGGTTTGGTGCTTTAAAAAAACATCTGCACACATCTGCTCAGCAGGACCAGAATTTCTTTGCTTAATATTAAAATACCAACCAATCAATCAAATGATGTTTAGGAACTGTATTTATATTGCACTTTTTATCTCAATAGATAACATAGCACTTAGGAGACAGGGGACGCTTTGCATTCCAAAACACTGTTCATTCCTAACAGATACAGTTTTCTGGTTTCTCAGGTCTTACAGTTTGTACTGACTGAATATTTCATTTTGATTCTCATATCATTTTGATGACCCATATTAACCAAATCTCCAATACAAAGTACAAAATACAAAGGGGCATGGCTGTGTCCATCTTTGGTGTTGCATTAATAAAAATCAAGTAATTGTAGTGTTTCTTCATACAAATAATAAATCAATTTTTCATTTTTACAGAATTTGAAGTCAAACTTTAATTATATAGTATATATGAAGAAGAAGAGTAAAAATGTAAATAATATACAGGGCAACAGGTGTAACAATAAAAATCTGTAATACTGTAAGATTTTAGAAGAATAGTAAAAAAGAAAAGTATGTGACAATGTGCAATATAGTGTAATGCAGCAGAGTAATTTCCTCTCTCCCTCCCCTGAAAATAAAACATCCTTCCCAATGGATTACACAGTGTGTTATGTAAGTTCCATTTTTCTCCTTGCATATAAGCTTAGGGCCTGAATGTGCATAGTATGTCCAACCTCTGTCCCTCAGGCTGTTATAGGCAGACATGTTCTGTGCTGACAGCTCAACTGTTTACTTGTTCTTGTCCTTGAGTTTTCTAACTCTAGTTTTAGGGAACTAGATTTCTCTTATTTGTATGTATTTAGGACAGGTTAGCACCTGTGTCAATTTATTCCAGCTCACAATACACAGCCTTTCCTCCCTTGTGAGTGTAAAAACTATTGTAAAACGTCTTTCTGAAGCTTAATGACCTTTTTGTGTCAGGAAATTGAACCAGTTAGATAACTAGTTCAATTTGAATGCTTGATTCAAATCCAGTTCATAGATCAGCTATAAATAAGATGACATAAGATCAATTCTGCTTGAGAAGATTCCTTATACAGCCTCAGCACTATGTACTACAGATGCAGCCATTCAAAATGAACGGGGTATGCTGCGGTACAACGCAGTGGACGTGTCACAATATACTTTATGCAAATTAGATTATGTTAATTGTATCCAGAATCACCTTGTAAAACCGGCAGGTGGAGGTAATAAAGTTTAACCTCTCATATACAGCATTTGAGCTGTCACCAGAAAACACTCGGTTTCGAATACCGATCACTGCTGAGGGACAATCTTTATTTAGTTATGAATTTAAGTTGCATGCTCTTTAGACTTTTACATTTAAACTGTGTATTGCAGCATTTTAATCATTATACATTAAAAAGTTGGTATATTTTATAAAAGCAAGATTACTCAGTTGGACAAAAGTACACAACCTACCACCTTTATCACAAATATTTTAATTCTGCAGAAATATTTTATGCATCAAAGTCTTTACCGAAGATATTACTAATAGTATTAATAATGAATGACCTTGGACAAGCTGTAAACTCAAAGTATTACCCTGGTCCACATTCTATGTAACCGTCTTTGTAAACAAAAAGACTTTATTTATTCATTGACAAAAAGTAACACCACAGCATTTAATTGATCCGAACACAAATTTGTTTCCAATCATACAAAATATGCCTTTCACATGCACATAAAAGATATTAATTTAGGAACATAAACATGTTAATGTATGTAAACTATACTGTATATTGCTGCTCCTGGTAGTTTAAAGAACAAATACACACCAGTATTCCATTTCTCCCTAAACATTTTAAGCATTAAAGTCTTAAGTCTTATGTGGTTATTTCGGAAACGTTTTTACATGCTCCTTCTGACCATATTACTGTATGTTTATATACTTTGCGAAAATTGATCTTTTCTGTGAATACGCTCGTTATCGGAGTAAACAAAGGCATACTTTTAGAATTTGATTAATAGGGAATATGGAATCGCGTATCTAAAGAAATTAATATTGATATAATTATATTCAGGTACTGTAGCACAAACAGTAGTATAAAACTTTCCATTGATATGTGTATTGCTGTTTCAATGCTTGTCACATGACTGGATCGATGGCGTGATAGCTTAAGTGACTGACTTATAAGCATGAGGTCGGGTGTTCAAATACAGCAATCGTTATGAGTTTTCTTTTAACAAATAAACATTTCTTTTAAAAACTAAAATAGCAAATATTGTGGACACTACAATATATTGAAATTTTTTATATTTCTAAATATCACAACATGTTCGTACTGTATGTACACAGCAGTACCGCAGGGTGTAGGGCGCAAACCCACATGAGCCGAAAATGCTACATTATTAATACAGTAATATCTTCCGTGTCGCATTAACAAGTTTAAAAAAGGAGACACTTTACACTTTAACTCTTCAGTTCACAGAGAAATTTCACCAGAGCCTCTTCTCTTCTTGTGTCTAATTTTTAGTTTAGCAGGATTCAAGCAGGATTTCAGATGAAAGGCTGTGACGTCAAGCAAGCCCAAATCAAAGTTTAACCCATTCAGAGCCTACACTAAAAGTCTAAACAGTATCAACTTGAATTCTTATCTTTATTAATATAACTATCAAGTGGTATTAAATAAATACAGTTTTTTGGTATAGATTACACTTTTTCTAAAATGTATTTTAAAAATAAAAATGATTACAATCAAATCTTTCCACGTTTGATCCCAAGAGGAAGTACAATATGCTCCTGCTGCCCCCCCTCTTTCCAATGAAAGACAGGTTCCTTTTGCCCAAGATAGTCAGGAGACATTAGAAACTCGCCACACTCAGACTGTTACAGTAACGCATTAGCAAGTTAAAGCAATTCCATTGAAAAGCCAGGCTTGATAATTGTTTTCTTCCTTGATTTACTGATCTGTAAAGCCGTTGGAGGCAGTGAATGTGAATTCTGTCTTGTATTGTCAGATTGTGAAAAATAAAAGTATTTTATGAAACACACGTTTGTCTCTCTATGACACTCTCCCTTATAAAATCAACATGAAACAAAACAAAAACTAAAAATATGATACAATCTACAGACATATTATGGACATTTACAACAAAGGCATATCATAAAACATTTACATATACTGTTAAATTATTACTTTAAATATATACTTTAAATTACTGTAAATATATTACTTTATTTTATATACAGTAGTTGATATGATTTGGATGCTGTTGTGGTTATTAACTATCTAAGCCTATTTTTATAGCTTTAAAAGTCGTGCAATGTCTTAGCAGGAACACATCATTATATCTCGTTTTTTATTTATTTTTTAAGAATTAAAAAAATCATTTGCCCAGCCTAATTTTAAAGACCTCTACTTGTGAAACTTTTCACAGCCTGTACATAAAACTATATACACAATACTGATAACAGCAGGAAAATTCCTATTCTTTACTCAGTAGCTTATTAAAAACAGCACACACGGTGTTCAAGACGATTTTTTTTTTACACAGAAGACTGACACAGGTTCGTGTTGGGAATCTGTTTTTCTAAGAAAACGTGTCAGTCTGTCCGTTGGGAAAAGGTTGACTGTCTTTTATTGGAAGACTTTCCCTATTCTACTTTGAAAATGAAGAAGCTGATGAAACACTTGTGAAACCGGTTTGTTTACAAACAATGTGGAGTGAAATTCAGCACAGCCAGCACTCCCAAGAGAGAGAGAGCAGAGCAGAGCAGACCAGACACAGGGGTGCAAAAACCGGACTATCTCCCCAGACTGTACGCTTGTTTCAAAGTGGGTCAGCTGGACTGGTCAGCGGCTTTCATAATCCTCGCCCTGATCACTAACACTCCTGTTCTGCCCCTCGCCATGTACCCCAGCCGGGTGCTCTTCGGCCGCAGCGCCAGGCGAATGTGCAACATTAATGTAGGGCTTGCGGGTTTGCGCCCTACACCCTGCAGTACCGCTGTGTACATACAATACGAACATGTGATGATATTTAGAAATATAAAAAATGTTTCCATATTATTCCATATTATATTCCCTATTAATCAAATTCTAAAAGTATGCTTTTGTTTACTCTGATAATGAGCGTATTGGCAGAAAAGGTTAAAACGGTCAATTTTCACAAAGTATATAAACGTACAGTAATATAGTCAGAAGGAGGACGTAAAAACGTTTCCAACATAACCACATGTAAGACTTTGATGCTTAAAATGTTTAGGGAGAAATGAAAGACTGGTGTGTATTTTTTCTTTAAACTACCAATACCACCAATATACAGTTTACATAATATGTTTATGTTCCTAAAATTAATATCGTTTATGACCTTCAGATACGTTATGCTTCTTTTTATGCTCAACTACTAAAAATTCCCTTTAGTTGTAAAATTCCATATAAATATTCAATACTAAGCGGTTTAAAATGTGCACAGTAAAGAGATTAAATGATTAAATTTTTTCACTACTGACCAATGCACCACGAGTGCGGTACGGTACCGCGGTACGGTACGGTGGTTCAAGTGTAGTTGTGTGCGGTATGGGTTTGTACAGCGAACTTAGAATGGCTGCATCTGTAAGTCATTGATACTGCTATAATCTTACTGTAGGTGCTGCCAAAGCAAGCAAGCAACAGCAAAAAATAAAGACAATTCATGTATAGAATACACATTAAATAACAACGTTTAGTAATAAGAGCAATAAACCATTTTTAAATGAAAAAAGCCACTTGTATTCCCATATGCATCAGTTTGTGTACTAAGTAAGACTATTTTAATTATGGTCGTTCACTGCATTTAGTTACAGCTGCCTTCAGTTATTACGCATGCACTCTTTAAAAGTTTTGAGTTACTTTTAAATAAAAAGAATAACATGACAAAATGTATTCTGTTTTTTTTTTGCAGTCCTTATGGATTTTTTTCTTTTTATGCAAGCTTTTCTCAAGGGAGGTTATTTCTGTCAGATAAAGAAAAAGATCCACTCCTACTCCCAATCAATCCCTTTTCAGCCCAAAGCCTTTGTCAAACACTATATATGAATAAGCTATTTAAGTGGGTGGTGCAGCCATCAGTACAGTCATCTTTGTCATATGTAAAGAGTTCAGGTTTTCACCTGATGATAATGATGCTTTATATCTACAGTATATGCATTACTTTCATAGAATATAGATCACCATTGTGAAGGTGTGCAAGTTGTAGACTGTGTTGTCCATCAAGTAGACATTTAACAAAGTTTAAACATTCTAAAACTGTCATTTTTGGAACATTGTGTAATAATCAAAATGTAGATTGCATGATAGATTTGATTAAATCATTATAAAGGAAATAGACAAGTTTTTAAACAATTCTGCAATAACCTTAATGAATTAATACAATGGAAGTTCAAAGGAGAACTTTGAATATATATAAAACATTTCCCAAAGGGAATTTACAATACTATTTGGTCTAAGTGTAGAAACAAAATAGCTAAAAGAAATACAACAGGTGTAAGAAAAACTAAAAGTGGATAACCTTCATTGGCCATTTCCCAAGTTCATACTTTAAATCAATACATATAAATGTGTTTTAAATGAAAGGGCCATGAATTATTTATTTTTTCAAGGATGAGGTAAGGATTCGACTGTTCTGTAATATGTAAGAATTAGCATACCATTTGTTTAAGGTACAATGGAAATATAGATTAGATGTTCCATAGGTTGAATTTGCATACACAGTAGTTTGATCAATCCAGTTTTTGCCATATCGAAAATATATACAATACATGTGGAATATTAATTTAATTATTTTCATTTAATTATTAATTATGTTAAGCAATAGTCCTCTAAACAATTTGCTCTTAATTTCAGTACAATACATTATAAATTGATTTCTCTTAGTTTTGTGAGCATAAAATAGATGTATTAACTGTTAATCTGAATTAATGTAACTAATCCCAAACAAAAGTCGATACTTTGCAATTTCAATATTATGTTAAGAACTGGCATAGTGAAACACAAACCATTTTGAAAGTATATAAAATTATAGTGATTCAATTAAAAAAAAAACCCTACATACTAAAAAGAGAATTCCTACATTTTAATGGTATTACAAGTACATTACATATCTTTCTACAAACTCAACATCCAGGTGGATGCTGCACATTGGTGGTGGAGGAGGGGAGTCCCCATTACCTGTAAAGTGCTTTGAGTGGACTGGCCAGAAAAGCGTTATATAAGTGTAAGCAATTATTAATTATTAATTAAATTATTATTATTAAAATTAATATTACTTTGTTGTAGCACTGATTTGTCTCAAGCATTCACTTTATCAGATGGAAACTACACATACAATCCAGATATTTGTTTATATTCTTATAAAATGCTTTTCCAAATTTCTATACTACACATTCTATTTCAAATTATTTGTCCATAGGAGAAAAAATATGTTTAATTTATGAATGTGTATAATAAACCATTAGTAACAGAAATGATAGTGGTTGCTGTTCATACATTTTTGTATTTTTTAAATTAAAATTCCATTGAAGTGCTTAATTAAACCCGATAACGGGAACTAAGACATTCCTATTTTAGGTGGGTTCTTTGTTATCTTGACAATAAAGCCATCAAGTTCTGTATGAACTGAGTCTTACAGTATACAAAATTGCAAGAAACACCTGAACCTGATTCACAGATCCTTTTATTTTATGATGATACACATTATCTCTATTGTACCAAGTGAACCTGGCACACACATTGTCATCCACAGCATGTCAAAATCCATCATTGCACACTGTGGTTGGCTTTTATGTTATTGCCATCTTTGAATAAACGAATCCTGAATAGATAATTGCTTCTTTTTGAAGTAAAATGTTCTTTGATCTAACAGGTGACTGCAGAATAATCATTATTAAGCAGGTTTATTTTTATTTACATTTCTACCAATGAAAAAAGGATTAGCTATAGTTCTTCTAGTCCTATAGTCTCATGGATAGATTCATTTTTAGTATACATTTTAAGGTTTTAGTTATAGATTTTAAATTTAGGAATAAGTATTTTATGGTGTTTGAAGAATATTAATTTAAAATCAAAATCATTGACAGTTTGAAAACATTGACAGCTCAAATTATTCAATTCATGATTTCCTGACTTCAGACAAAGAATTTAGCAACACAAAGTTCTAGCAACACAAAGTTTTCTCTTATTTCATTATTGCATGTTTTTTGTCAGACATTTTAATAAAAAATTAACATCACAATGTTGTGTGAATTATGGTTCAATATTGATTCATACCTTTGCAATTGACATTGAATGTGTGAAATTAATTTAAATGAATTTTTCACATAACTGTGTAACAGCAACTTTTTTCAATTCAATTTTTTTTTAAATAGCGCTTTTCACAACAAGGTTGCCCCTTGTTGCATTTAACAATGCAAGTAACCATACATTTTGTGAATAAAGAACAGAAGACCAGAAGACAACGGAGGACAAAAGCTCCTTAGTAAGGAGAAAAAAAAACCTCTAGGGATCCAAGGTCAACTGGCTTACCAACCCCTTTGGGCATGCTAACATTATATAATTAAAAAAGGAAATAAATGAATGGGGGTATTAATCCATCCATCCATCATGTCTTCTGTATTGTATGTCAGTACTTCATGCAGATCGCTGTAGACCAGCAAAATCCTCCTAAACAATAACTATATCCACATTGTCCTTCTTGGATCCATGGTGGCGATGCAGCATCCAACTAAGATGGTGCCCAGCCCAGGCACCATCCAGACATGTGGGGAGGAGAATAGGATAGTTTGGACAGAACAGATGTATCTACTTAGTGGGCCAACATAGAGACACACAATGGCATGTACAGCAGCACCAGCAGCCATGGTTGCAGCAGGATATAATGTAACTTTGACAAGTACACAACAAGATTTAATAACACACAATCAAAACATGCACAACAATGCAACAAGAATAATAATATCTATATGACTTAATCTGCCATGATGCAAATGGCTGTTCACTTAGGCTGCTCACAATATTGATGTAATAACATCAAGATTAAACAAATAAAGACATTTAGCATAACACTTAAACACATGCTATAACCGTACATTTAACATACTGTATGTTATACCTTTACATTTGTTATAGCCAAGAAAACCTGGGTGGCACTGAACTGGTTTCCACCAGTTTGTGTATAAGACCTCGTGCAGTTGAATGAGACAGGTGGGAAGAACTTGGTCCATCCCTAGGTGTTGTGCTATTACTGAAAATAATTGTTGATAATTTTGGCTTAAAGAGAATTTGGATGCTGATGACTGTTATCGGCTTAACTATCTGGTTATGTCTAAAGAGAATATTTGAAGACTTTAGAGCTCAAAGCGGAGGGTTTGTTTTGTAAATGCATTATAAATAAGCATAGATTTTTTTACCTTAGAACTAATGTGCTTGTCTGTTTCCATCAGACCCACCTTTTTTACATTTATCTGCTATGTTGCCTAACCTAGAAGTGTAACTATACATAAAGGATGACAGAATAAATGATTATTGATTATTTGAAACACAATGGTCTGAAGAGACTATATTCTGCTTGATATACGCACTACTTGATCAAAATAATAAAACATACAGTAGACCACTGTTTAATCCTTATTATAGCTCATTGGATTTTTTATCTTTAATTATGGCAATATGAAGTTTCCTTTTAATTGAATAGACAAACCTGTTCTGGATATTGTATAAACTTGTTTGAGTTTCATGCAAGAAGACCGGTCCGACCTGAAATACATTCCTCAGAAGGCTGTGGGGAATGTCCTGCCTCCATCAGTCACCTGACTAATTGTTAGAAGACAATTATTCAGGTGATGGTTTAAAACCATGAAGCCGGGACTACCTGAAGTGGATAGAGGACATTGATATTTCAGCTTGAACAAAATCACACTAAATGGTTCTATGATGTTCTGATGGTTCTGAGATGAATGTGGTCACTCGGGAGATCGTTCCTGTCACGGACGTCCAAAGGGACTAACCGTGGGGAGTAGGAGAGCGGAAAAAGACCCATATGCGTAGTGGCGAGACGGGAAAAAGGCCCGGGATCATTAGAGCAAAGAGTTCAGGAATGCCGTATAGAAACCTATGCCCTCAGGGAGTGGATGTGGGGCGCCCTGGTGCTAGGCGGGTCTCAGGACATCCGAACGTCAATGCTGAGCCAGGACAGAGTGCAAGACCCGGAAATATATAGCCCAAGGGAAAGAGAGGAACCGGAAGGACAGCAGACCGGAAACCAGGGACAGGAGAGAGAAGGAGCGCCCTCTGGCTGCAGAGGGCGTGACATTCCTGGGGCAACCAAGATCTGCAAGCTCCAGCCCAAGGCATAACAGATACAGTGTTCTTCCAGGACCAGGGTTGGGCAGATGAACAATGAGAACACCTTATAAACTACAACGTATAAAGGAAAGTAAACAACCTATTGGCTAGATAGCTTGAAGCCATCCTACACAGTGTCTAAAACATAATCAGAAGTTGTTAATGAAAGTAGAAGTATTTTTAAAGTCAACTTAAAACTTCATAGTTTTAAACACACTAAAACAAGTGTGATGTGATTACTTGCATGTAAATGAGTCAGGATTCTAATGGCATATAATTCTGAACATATTGTAGCTTTCATTTGATTTTAGAGACTTCCAGGACATTGCAATAAGCACTTCTTAAAGAAATGCATGAACTGGATATTCATCTATTGTCACACACACAGCACAGGCCATAGCTTGATAAAATTTTTAAGATGGGCTATGATGTATTTTACAATATTCTACCCATAATGTTCAAAAGTCAATCCAGGATCGAAACTCAAGCACAATGCCCTTAGCTGACAAAACTACAAGTATTGAGTTTACTTAACTGTTGGGAGAAGCCCTATAACATCACTTCAGTCTTATCACAATTGATATGCAAAAAGTCTTTAGTTTAATATCATTGTGTCTGGATTTTTTTAATCTGCCATCAACTGCCTGCAAACTCTTGAGGCTCTCTTAAATGTCACATCAATCATGTCTCTTCTGAGTTCACCCATTCCATTTATTTTCCAAACTATGTAACTCTAGTCTGTTATGACTTTACAGGTTTTGGGACCCATAAGACATACCATATGTTGGACCAATCCCTCTGCTTTGGACAGGATGGAAACTTTTGGAAACATGATTATCTGTATTTTGGCTATATTTTATTAGAATTATTGATAATAATACTAGAATATTCTTAACTTTCTTTTTTGTAGCTAAAATTGTTAAAGATTAACAATAAATGAAATACGCATGATGAGTTGTTTAAAAAATATAGATATCACAGCAGCATAATGTACTCCAAAATACAGATAGCGGATTAAGAATGTGTTTGGAAAAAGCTGTGGATGTATTCTGTGTCTTACCTGTACCATTCTGTCTCTTGGGATGTAATTAATGATCTACCAAGAAACATCAGATTGAACTGTTCAGAACAAATACCATATCCCTTGTGGTAGAATCATGCAGGTGACAGTAATGACTTGTTCTGTAATTGAGACTAACTGGAGCTCCAAATTATAACATGATCAAACCAGGAAACAGCCACACTGATCAAAAACTTTTACCCCCACCTTTTCACTTTTATTAAATTCCTGAACAGCATGAATGAGTATGTCTCCACTTAGAAAATTCAAAATTACCTGAATCTTTTCAGAAACAAGGATAATCAAATCAGTGAGTAGTATTTCACTTTATATGTTTTCCTTTCAAAGACATCTGAACAATTAATGAATGTGTCTACCTGGTGTAAGTAAAACCAACCTGGTTATAAGGATTAAATGAAACATAAGTAATTCAGTCTTTAGTCACACAGATTTAGTCCTGAAACAGAAGGTGTTTGGCTCTACTGCTCAACATAATGTGATCCTACTCATCCCAATCTGTGGCAAAGCAACAGTTTTGCATATCAGGCATTACTTAACATGCCAGACAGACAGAACTCTAATAAACAAAGGGAGGTCAGAGAGGTGTGAGAAACAGGGTGATTCATCAAAGGACACAATTAACAGATTCCAAAAAGATTCCTTTGTTAAGCATCCACGTTTAGACAAACATAACCTATTTAGACCTTCTACATATTTCATAAACCAAATTAACCATTTTACTACTCCCATAAAAAATATGGTACACAGAAACACAATGTAAGTTATCCCTTAATTTGATAACAAACAAAATGCCATATTTAACCCTCAATTCAACAATGAAAAGTTCAAAATATGGTAAACAGAGGTTATTTTATTCTCAAAAAGACTTGAATTCCAATTACAATAAAAATAAGAATATAGGAATGTGTATGCATGTGTTAATTTAATGCATTATTCTTTTTGAATTACAATTAATTTCCCAGTTGAATGATTAATTATGCCTTAATGATAATAATACATTTTAATTAATGTGAGCTTTTAAAGAAATTTAAACTGCTTTATAATAAAATCCATAATACACAACAGTCACAAAAAGAAAGGGGAAGTGATAAAAAGAAGCAGTGAATTGACTCAGTGAAACCAAGAGTAAAACTACAGTATTATAGTAAACAGAGGTTATTTCATTCTTAAAAAGTCTTGAAATCCAATTACAATAAATATAAGATTATATGAATGTGAACATATGCATGAATTTGATGCATTATAATTACTTTTGAAATTTGAATTAATTTTCCCAGTTGAATGATAAAGTATGTTTTGAGCTTTTAAAGAAATTTAAACGGCTATAAAGTAACACCCATAATATACAACTGACACAAAAAGAAGTGGAAAGCATAAAAAGAAACAGTGAATTCACTTAGTGAAACTAAGAGTAAAACTGTTATTTATTAAAAAGCTTTTAAATATGCATCAGGATGTCATCAACTCCAGTGCTAATTATCAGGACATGGTTCCCATCCTCTATAATTTCTATTGGCTGACAATGAAATTTAGCATGGTCCTTCAGGTGCTACAGCTCATATTCTGTATAAGTTACTGAATGGTTATCATAAGGGCATATTGCAGAAATATAGTCCTTGTCCAGATCTTTAACTGAACATGTACACATTGAGGTCTTCCTACTCTTTTGAAGATCGGGGTTTACAGTTTACAGAATATTTAATAGGAGTCCTTTTGAGACTTTGCACTGTGCTGTCCTTTTGAGACTCTGTACTGACCTATAGTTCCAGTGAAGCTTTTAAATGTATAATTTAGTTTAACTTTTTAAAAAGTTAATTTGCAGAATGCATGTTTTTCATTTTTTGTCATATTGACAAAAGTTTTTGTGTTAAGTGTGTACTAAGGAATAGCACTCTTAAATTTCATGAAAAAATAGAATAAATAAAACAGTATTATATTTGTTAGTTATAACTGATTATTTATTGGATAAGAAGTCTTAATGGAAGCAATTAATCAAATACATTGATAAACATAAGCATACAAAGCCCCTACTGAAGCACCCTCCATTGCGTAGTTACTGTATATTTTTCTCTCTTGCACATTTTCGCAACTTTTCTGTCTTTACAACATTTCTTTCATTTCCGTTACATTTCTTTCAATGATTTTTAGCTTGTTTTGCAACAGAACAAGTCTCCATCAACTACAATAAAAACAAATTGTCTCTATTTTTGTAAATCACCTTTGCTGCTATTTCAAAGTATTGTGAGGTGTTCCAAATGAAAATGAGAGGTACAGTATTCCTGCTTTTTCCCTGGTTTGGGTACTGGTGGTTAATTATTAGAAGGATCTCATTCAGTTGTTTCTTGAAAGAAGGGTATCTGTTATCGGCTGGATAACTGATTGAGTGTTCGGAGAACACTATCACTGTGGGTTATATGAATATTTAACATGGATTTACTATGACCACTACCCTAATACATGTACAGTATATGTTTTACGTTTGGCAGCTCTGAATCAATATTCAACACAATTTATAATCCTAAATTTTTAAAGTTATAATTCATGACTAGTTAAAAAATCTAGTATTATTGCATCTACTTTACGCCAACAAAATGGTAACATGTACATGAATGGTAATTACAAAATTATTTTCAGCATAATCATCCTCTTTAGGAAATATTTTATTTTGATGTTCATGCTTTTTCTACATGGTCTTCTCTCTTAAATGGATGCACTTAAAATGTACTTTGCCAAAATCTGCACTCATTGAGTTAATGCATTTCATTTCTTCATGAGCCGCTTCTTCACATTTTTTTGTGTCTTTGTCACTCTTGCTGCTAAGCGTCTTAGTTAAATTTACTTTTCTGCTTGACCTTTTAAGGTCTCCAGTTACATCCAATGTGTAATGATCTGTTGTAGGGATAATTATATCTTACAAATCAATTGTTCTAACTATGCCATAGATATATGCCTTAATAGTGCCAATTTGGTCAGCCCCAACAGCAGAGAAAACAAAGACATATGCATACAAAGAAAAAATCTCAACATACCTTAGACAGTAGGTCAAAAACACCTATAGTATATATTGGTTCCTTGTACATAAATGCTCATCATTCTACAGGGATAGAGAATTGATTTCTGATACTAATCCACCTATGAATTTACAGACTAAGCAGGGAGAATCCAATTTACAGAAGATTTATCCAAAGTGGGATGATTTATGAACCATTTCAGGTTTCAGACATCTGTAGAGGACTTGTCAGATCTGTCTGTGTATAGATTTAAAGATACAGTTTCTTCACTAAACCAAATATGGAGAAGTAAAAGGGTGCAAAGCAAGGGAAAGGAATTTAAAATTGGAGACAGCTGGAGCCATGATAGTAATGGGAGACAAGGGAAAAAAGATAGGGCTCTCAAATGAAAAAAGACACCCAGATTTATTTTTTTAATAATACCACCATTTTTTTCACATGCTTTTCTAAAGCTCAGTTTCCAAAAAAATATAAGGTTAAACATATAGACTGAAAACTAAATAAATGTTACAAATATAAAGGTATAGATGGAGACAAAATTGGAGTGCTTTTGTTTCTAGATTATTTCAAGATTTTAAAAAAAGATTTGCACAGTCATGAAAACAAATAACAGTTAAATGATACAGATGTTGCTTGTCATAAGCTAAATTTATTAATTGCATACTGTATGTACACACAATCAGCCATTGTGAAAATTATTTTTGGTCGCAAACAACTGACTTGTCAATGTAAGCTTTGGTTAAATTTTACTTCATGGCAGTAGTCAAATGAGGTATCATTTAATGTCCACATTTGCTATTAAGCTTGACGTCTTGACATGGTGTTGAAACTGTCCAGTGATACCTGCCTACAGATGACAAGGACTGTGAATTATAGCTATTCCCCAGGCAGTCCTAGGCTATTAAACGTGTATGGAAAGGTCATGTGTCAAAATTCATACCTATCAAGTTTCAGTATTGCTGTGATTTTTAGAAACCAGGACAAAGTTTCTGACTAAACCTGACAGCTTTAAGTATGTTTAAGTCTATTTACAGACTTCTAGGTGACATGCAACATTCAGTGTCGTGCCAGAACACTGTCATGGGAAAACAGATGTCATTTTTTTGTTAGAATAATAGTTCAATGAACGTATTCAAATTTTACTGCCATATACCTTATTTATTTCATTTGTTTGTTTTTGTTTCATTGTTTATTTTACATGTTCATTTTTCTTGCATTTCCATACACTTCAACAGCCATCAATGACAGGAATTCATTTGCAATCTGTGGATGTAGTTACTGACTCATTATTTTCATTCTATACAGTTTTCTTGCAGTTTTCTTGTAAAATGAATTCATTATATTCAATACTGTATTATTTAGTTTAGTTTCACTAAATTTTTATCTATTAAGCACACATTATAAGCTTCAATATCCATTTCCTTAACTCTCATTAAATCAATCTAAAATATTCATTTTGCATACAGTTTCTGTGTTTATTATAAGGTGTTTATTTTATTTTTTATTAGCTTTTTCTCCAAAAAGAATTCAGTGGCACTCATTAAAAGAAAATGCAGGAATATATGAGCTTAAACATGACTATGAAACTGAGATTGTGACTGCTATGGTATCAATCCCTGCCAGCCCATCCCCAAGAGTACTTGTTCATTTTTCTGATAAGCTGCAAAATCTTCTGGAGCATGAAATACCTTAATGCAAGACAGAAAGTGTGGACTTAGAATCTTTAAATTGCAAATAATTGTTTTGACTTAGAAGCATATACTGTATATATATATAGAATTTTTTGTCAGACAATAATACTGTATATCAATATATGTCAGGAATGCAAAAATAGTTAAATACAATATGTATTAGGAATAGGGAGATAATTCTTGATATATTGATATATGTATAAAACGTATATTAAAACAAATGTATGTACAGATGCAGCCATTCAAAATGGGTGAGGTATTTCGCGGCACACCGCGACACGCCCACCGGGGTATCACGCAGTTCACGTGTGTCACGTGACTAACTATCCGGCTTCGCCTTGTAAAACCGCCAGGGGGAGC
This sequence comes from Lepisosteus oculatus, assembly GCF_040954835.1. Lineage (NCBI taxonomy): Eukaryota > Metazoa > Chordata > Actinopteri > Semionotiformes > Lepisosteidae > Lepisosteus > Lepisosteus oculatus. The sequence goes on along the minus strand of NC_090696.1, from coordinate 37,157,948 downwards.
TTAACCTCTCATGTACAGCATTTGAGCCTTTAATTTTGAACTGTGTATTACAGCATGTTAATCATCAGTCATTAAAATGTTGGTATATTTTATGAAAGCAAGATTGCTCAGTTGGACAAAAGTACACAACCTACCTTTATCAGAAATATTTATGCATCAAAGCCTTTACTGAAGATATTACTAATAGTATTAATAATGGATGACTTTGGACAAGCTGTATACTCAAAGTATAATTTCTTTAGCACATTTGTACAAGCACTTGGAATCTGTCCAAGCCATACTTTGTCAGGCATTTTGTTTTACTTCAACGGGCATAAAAACTTCCTTGCTTTTAACAGGGCGTTTCATAATTTCTAACTACGAAAATGATTTAAAATGCGACACCTATTATGAAAAGAAAAAAATACACACCAGTATTCCATTTCTCCCTAAACATTGTAAGCTTCGAAGTCTTTAACTAACGTGATACCGGAGTCAACAAGCATACTTTTAGAATTTGATTAAAAGGGAATATAATATGGAATCGCGTGTCTCAAGAATTTAATAACGGCATGATTATATCCGTGTACTGCGGCAGGGCTGTTTAGGGCTGTTTCGCCTGCCTGTTCATGCGAGCTGTCTTCTAGCCTACTGGTCTAGGTGCGTGACTACCAACTAGCAGGTTGTGTGTTTGAATCCAGCTGGTGCTGGACCTTTCAGTTTTATTTATTTATTTTTTAATCGCGTAACATAAACATATTACCGTATGCAAACTGAACTGTATACAATATGTATATGTATATTTAATGTCTTAACTGTGCCTGTTTAAGTATTGAATATTCATATCTAATTTTACCACTGAAGGGAAATCTTAACATAAACATTCGTCACAGCCAGCACTCTTCAGGTGTGAGGGTCTTCTGCTCAGAATGAAACGCTAAAATGTATGAAAAAGAAACAAAACAAAAAACATACTAACAACTGTGCCATCCTACTTCTTAGTTAATACATTTTATTATTCATAAACAGTTAACATTGTTAGCAAAATATTTTGAATTATATTTAACCCTATTTTTTCTTTAGTTTTGTATTTAACTTATTGTATGATAGTCAGACTTAATGTATATTTGAACAATGAAAATATATTTTTACAAGATTTTACATTAAGCACTTAAAATGAATATGGTTAATTATAGTAAACTGTAACATGCTGTAACAAGATCGGTTAAACTGTGAAGAAAATGCTTTCAGAGAAAATGTTTCAGGTGTGAAGAACATAGATCTCCAATGCAATTTCAACCAAACCTGTTCCCACACACCCTGCCCCCACTACCATTAGAATATACACAAACATTTTAGTGCTTCATTCTGAGCAGAAGACCCTCACACCTGAAGAGTGCTGGCTGTGACGAATTAAACCGGTTTTACAGGTTTCAATCACAGACCATGTGACATGGGATTCAGTAAACTAACACACAGCGCCACTGGATTTGATAATACCTAACCAAAATCCGCAATATGGAAACAGAACCTGTGTAATTGTTGATAGATGATGTACTCGTAACATTTTTTCAAGACAAACTACAACATTTAAAAAATGACTTGTATGTACTTGATATCTCTAATCAATCCACGGGTTCCAGCACAAAACGAAACTAAAACGCATACCGTTTCGCGCTTCTTATTAGTTGCTCAAAAGTAATTTGACCGTATGAAATGCATAATATAAACCTAGAAACATATACGTGAGCAGTACTTAAGCACTGTAGTATCGGTGTTAAGACATACCTCTCAAATACTGTAAATCAAGTTAAAAATATCTCAAGACCGATTCTGGTCGTAATGAAACCATGTTTCGTGTATGTTTTCTTTTTCATCTTGAAATAACTCATTTCTAAATACCTTTTTCACTGTTAACATCTTGCAGCAACTTTGCGACAAAATATACACTCTGACAGTTCATCCTGCTACCAACATTAAATAAAATAAATCTTAAGATTTCTATATTTATGTCTTTATTTAGTGGTTTCATTAGTGACAAAGGCTAAACTTTCTTGGAAAAATGTATTTTATGTGTTGCTGAAAAAACTGACTTGCTTTAACAAAATATGTTTACAAATCCTTTCACCTGGCATTTTCGTAGTTAGAAATTATGGAACGCTCTGTTAAAAGCAAGGGAGTTTTTATGTCCGTTGCAGTTCTTTTGCAACATGAATATAATTATATCGTTATTAATTTCTTGAGATACGCGATTCCGTATTATATTCCCTTTTAATCAAATTCTAAAAGTATGCTTGTTGACTCCGGTATCACGTTAGTTAAAAACTTCGAAGCTTACAATGTTTAGGGAGAAATGGAATACTGGTGTGTATTTTTTTCTTAAAGCACCGAGACCAGCCATATACTGTATGTTTATGTTAAGATTTCCCTTCAGTGGTAAAATTAGATATGAATATTCAATACTTAAACGGGCACAGTTAAGACATTAAATATACATATACATATTGTATACAGTACAGTTTGCATACGGTAATATGTTTATGTTACGCGATTAAAAAATAAATAAATAAAACTGGAAGGTCCAGCACCAGCTGGATTCGAACACACAACCTGCCAGTTGGTAGTCACGCCCCTAGACCAGTAGGCTACAAGACAGCTCGCATGAACAGGCAGGCTAAACAGCCCTACACAGCCCTGCCGCAGTACACGGATATAATCATACCGTTATTAAATTCTTGAGATACGCGATTATATTCCCTTTTAATCAAATTCTAAAAGTATGCTTGTTGACTCCGGTATCACGTTAGTTAAAGACTTCGAAGCTTACAATGTTTAGGGAGAAATGGAATACTGGTGTGTATTTTTTTCTTTAAAGTACCAAGACCAGCTATATACTGTATGTTTACGTTCCAAAATTAATATCGTTTTTGGCCTTCACACGCGTTACAGTATGCTCCTATTCTTTTTATGCTCAGCTACTAAGATTTCCCTTCAGTGGTAAAATTCAATATCTACAACGGGCACAGTAAAGACGTTTACAGTAAGTCTTTCTATGACAGACCAACGGACCACGAGTGCCCCTGTCGGTCAACCAATCACGCACCGCGGTACCCTGTGTCATCTTACCTGCGGTACGTGTCTGTACCGCTCACTTTGAATGGCTGCATCTGTACTTGTACTGTATATGTGTTTTATTTGTATATACATCATTTATATATTAAAGTATTACAAGGAATACCCTCCATTATATGAGTGGTGAAGAGCATGCAGTTGGCAAACAGAATGTCATATAACATTTTATTGTTTTATTGCAATCCACTAAGTATTATATTCAAATTTAGGTCATATAAACTCTATATAAAACGGTACTGATTTTTTAAAATGTAATAAATGTGGTTTGATAAAATATACTGAAGAAAGATGTGAAGACGGGGGTTTGTATTTAATCTTTTCTGTAGGGGGTTTAGACTTCCAAGTCACAAGCAGGGGTTTATGGCAGGAAAGGGGGTTAACTGATAAGGAGTGCAGATGCCAGCTAGGAACCCCCCTGGGTGTAATGTTAAACTGACCATTTGCCCAGAACATCATAAACTGGCCAAATACCATGAACCCCCCTCTTTACCATCAGACCGAGTGACGTCAGAAACGGAGAAGAAAACTGTATATAACCCAAAAGTTTGTAACAATACGGGGAACAATACTTCGGTTTTGTTGTTTCTTGCGGGAAACAAGACTTCGGCTTTATTGTTCCTTGCATGCAATAAACTCATCTGTTTCACTTCATCTCGGGATCAAGAACCTTATTTCTTCTGTTACAACAAATTTGGCGTAGTCGGCGGATGCTCCAGAAGGCGCAGAACTTCCCATCGGCAGGAGAGACGGTCAGCGCGCACATAACTAAGAGGTAAGGACTCCTCTTTTATTTAAAAGTCCCGACTCTCTCTGACCGATTGGGAAATCTCTGCTCCCTGCGAGAATCGCCCGAGATGACGGAGTAAACGTGAGTTTCTGAATTCCTCTGGCCCGGGGAAGGCACCGGTGTATGTAATGGGTTGTTTGCTGTAAGCCCAGAATTTGGTCTGGCAGGGGTTCCGCGGTATTGTGTACAGGCGTTCGAAGCTGGTGTATGCCTTAATTGCGCGTGGAGTTTTGAACGGGTTTTGGACCCTTACCGTGAAGTCAGGACTGGTGTGGGTCTTAATTGCACCCGGAGTTCTGAAGCTCAGAACTGGTTTGGGTCTTAATTGCACCCGGAGTTCTGAGGCTCTGAATCGGTGTGGGCCTTAATTGCGCCCGGGGTTCTAGAGCAAGTGGTGCATTAAATGCACGTAGTTCAGGACTGGTGTGGGTCTTAGTTGCACCCGGAGTTCTGAAGGTCAGAACTGGTGTGGGTCTTAATTGCACCCGGAGTTCTGTGGCTCGGGATCGGTGTGGGCCTTAATTGCGCCCGGGGTTCTGGAGCTGAGTGGTGCATTAAATGCACGTATAATCCAGGATTGGTGTGGGCTTTAATTACGCCCGGGGTCCTGAGATTAGCTACGCCTTGATCGTGCACAGATTGGCGTGGCGTGGTTTTTTTTTGTTTTAAAGGAAGCAGGAGTGGAGGAGATATATGTATGTATGTTTTTGGTGTTTTCCTTGTTTGTGAAATACATATACACACGCACGACACTAACATAAACACACCTCATAATAAAAGAGCAAAGCATTAAGTAGCAGGATTTAAAGGACGTTGAGACCCGAGAATCGCCCTGATTGAGCTCAGTGCGTAAGTCCACCCCGGGGCAAAAGCAGCGATGCTGGCGTTCTGGGGATGGTGAATTACTGATCAAGAAAGGGGGTTTTCGAGGTCTCGTTTCTTACCTGTGAACAGTGCGGTGTAAATCCTCTCTAAAGTCTCTGAGAGGTATTTAGATCTGGAGGTAACAGACGCCCTTAGCTGAATGAGTGCAGTAATGCACAGGTTTTTCCAAGTGAAAACATCCCCCTACTGAATGAGCTGTTACCTCACACACGACAAAAGTAAATCTTAAAGAAACCAAACATGTGTGCTAATTGGGTGTTTGAGAAAGTGGTGGAAGTATCTGATTACATATCAGAAAAGTGTAAATTGACTGAAAGGGAAGAGAAATATAGGAAGAAGCTGAGTCTGTCAGAAGGAGTTTGGGGCGAAGATGCCTGTAAAAAGCGTACGAACATTGGAACAAAAACAAAGATTTAGCTGCAGCCCTGGTGATCGGCCGACACCTGAGGTGGCAGATTAGCATGAAGGAGAAATCAGAATGGGATAGAAAAGAGAAGGAGTTCACAGAAAAAATAAAAGCGTTAAATGAGAGGAAAGATAATTTATTCGCGGCAAAAGAGGTACTAGAAAAAAAAACTAAAAGAGGCAGTACAGGAGAATGAGAAATTAAAAAAGGAATTAACTCCTGGTCACGCTGCACTGGTTAATGTGCTACAGCCGGCGACTAAGTTATATCCTGCTCTCCCACAGGGGAACAAACAGGCAGGAAACGAAAATAATTGGGATCAATTCCCTCAGTGGCCATATGGAGAAGGGGGGTCTGATTGGGATAACAATTGGTATGAGTGTGATAAAGACGGATCAGGGTCTCCCCTGTTAGAGGGAGGGCGCCCGCAGGTCTGTACTCTCACTCGAAGTGGGAAAGGACTTGATGTAGCAGGGGCTGGTGCCGTTGATGACAGCGCCACTCTAAGTCCGTCTCGCACCCCGCCGAGGGGGTCCGTTCTCGCACCTACCTTCCCTGAACCCCCAATACGATCAAATCCAAAACCGGAGGATATTGACCGGTGGGCTAGAGAAGTACCGCACCCAAAATTAGGGATGCAGCGAACCTGGAGTGCGCTTCAGGAATTAAAAGATACTTATGGTATCTCCCCCCTGACTGCCGCTATGATCCTCAGAAGGACAGGGGAAAAGCGTGTAGGAGAACTTAAACAATTGTGTGAGGATAACGGCAGGGGAGGGCGATGGGAATGGGTTTGGCGATGGCTTAAACAAAATTATCCACCAAAGACAGATTGGAAAAAGATATCTGCGTGTCAGCAAAAAGAAAGCGAGGATGTGGCTGACTTCACTGACCGCTTCGTCACACTCTGGCTGGAATGCTCAGGACTGAGTGACGAAGATGATGTGAATAGCGACGCCTCTGCTGTAATTAAACAAATTTATTTGGGCGGTCTTAAGCCTGATATAGCCAAAGCCCTTCAGTTAAAAGAGCCCGAAATAGGGCAAGATACGACTAAACAATTTGAGGAAATAGTTAAAATGGCACGGCAAATCGAGAGAAATATGTATGCTAAGGTGCGGGCAATACAAACAGGGTGGACACCCCCCATACTGAAGGGTGGAGCTGGCCCTGACACCCGACTAAATCCAAAAAGCGAAATTACAACTCGGTGCCATTATTGTAAAAATTTCGGACATTGGCAAAAGAATTGCAAAAAGCGATTAGCCAGTGAGGGCAGGTTTGGAAGATACCGAGATCCCCCTTTCAATCCCTCGAATCGAGAGGGGCAAAAAAACCTGTTGTCACAATTACAGGATCTGAGCGAAGCAGACAAACGCGCTATCAGGGAGCTTTTAAACTAGGACTCCCCCTAGTGGCCTCCCTACGCCTATCTCAGGAACTGAGTGAAAAAGAGCTCAAATTACAATGCACGATTAATGGGATTCAAATGTCACTTTTATGGGACACTGGGGCTCAATTATCGTGTTTATCTGAACAGTCAGCCAAACGGTGTGGTGTCATGTTCACAGGGAAGGAGCTGGAGGCCACTGGTGTAGGGGGTAATAGAATAACACTCAGAGAAACTCAAGAACTCAAGATTAGACTAGGAGATGGGGAGGTAACATTTAATGCTGTCATGTGGGTAGGATCTACCCCAGATCTGTTGGGATGGGATGCTCTGAAATACCTACAAGGGGTTACATTAACCGTACATGAGGAGAGGGTGGAGGTAAACATCTGGTCCCTCCAAAAAGACGAACTAAAAGGGCATCCAATTTGGACTATGGATAAGGACGAATGCGGGCTTCTGGATATGGAACCCGCCACATTTACTGGGAAATCCCCGCCATACACAAAGCCATATAAAATCAACAAAGAGGCGGAGGAAGGGGTTCGACCAGTAATACAAAAACTATTGACTCAAGGCATTGTACGAAAAACACATAGTACAAGCAACAGTCCAATATGGCCCGTAAAGAAAGCCAGCGGAGCATGGCGATTCACAGTTGATTACTCAAAAGCTAATCAACACATCAACCGTCTCACCCCCTTAGTAGCAGACCCCTCTGCTATTTTTCAACTACTGACCCCTGAGCACCAGGTGTTTTCAGTAATTGACATGGCTAATGGGTTCTGGTCTGTTCCTCTACACCCAGAGGTACAAGATTGGTTCGCCTTTGTTGTAGATGGAGAACAATATACTTGGACCAGGTTACCACAGGGGTTTCATAACAGCCCCACCGTGTATCACATGGCACTTCGGAGGCATCTCCGGGAGCTGCCTCAAGTGTCCTCCGTCGTTATCCAATATGTGGATGATATTTTAATCGCGTCTCCTGACGAGGAAACCCACAAGAAGGACCTCCAAATTATTCTCAACCATTTGGTTAAAAAAGGACACAAGGCTAGTTATAGCAAAGCACAGTTATGCCTAGACACCGTAATTTACTTGGGACAAAAGATTAGTCAGGGAAAAAGGGAATTGACAGAAGATCGGGCCCAGGCAATCCGAACACACCCTAGTCCCAATACGGTGAGAGAGCTCCGATCATTTCTGGGTCTGTGCAATTTCAATAGAAATTGGGTTGATGCTTTTTCTGAAAGGGCCAAACCACTTACAGACCTATTAAAGGGGGGAGGGAGGTCCCTTGATCCTATTGCTTGGAGTCCTGAAGCTGAACATGCTTTTAATGATTTAAAACAAGCTCTGTTACAGGCTCCTGCATTGGGGTTTCCTCAGACAGACCAACCATTCTACCTCTACGTAAGTGAAAAGAATGGATTTTGGACAGCTGTACTAACACAGGAACATGGGGGTAGGTACCGCCCGGTAGGGTATTACTCTGGATCCTTGGACGAGGTAGCCAGGGGCTGGGGACCATGTCTACGAGCCGTTCAGGCCGTCTGTCTAGCAGTACAGGCAGTCAATAACATAGTGCTAGATCAACAACTGATTGTTCGATGCCCACATGCGGTACACACCCTCATGTCCCTGAATCGGGTCAGTCAGGTTAATGCGATACGATGGAGCAAGTGGCAGGTCTTGTTAGAGGCTCCAAATATTACCATTGAACGTGAAGGAGCTCTTAATCCAGCCACATTGTTACCTGACCCATCAGAAGCCTACATGTTAGAACACAGCTGTGATGTTTGGGCAATGGGAGAAGATGAGGGCATCAAAATAGCCGAGCAACCACTAAGGAATGAAGACCTCATCCTTTTCACTGATGGAACTTCATTCATAAATTCTAGTGGGGAGAGGAAAGCGGGTTGGGCTGTGACTACAGAACATGATATCCAATGTGGGGGAAGATTTGAGGTACCCACGTCAGCACAGCGAGCTGAACTGAAAGCTTTGGTGGAAGCCTGTAAATTAGCAAAAGGCAAGACCACCACAATATACACAGACTCATGATACGCATTTGGAGTATGCCATGATTTTGGAAGGTTATGGAGTAATAGGGATTTTTTAACCTCTGCTGGCACTCCGGTAAAGAATGCAGATCTGGTGTCTGAGCTGCTTGCGGCTCTCCAACTCCCAAAGCAGGTAGCTGTAGTCAAATGTAAGGGCCACAGCAGAGAGGACACTCCCGAGGCCAGGGGCAATAAGCTAGCAGACTGGACAGCACGTCAAGCTGCCCTGGGGCAATGGGAGGAGTGGGCTATAGAAAAACCTCTTCAGATTATTTCAGTTTGCACAGTGAACATACAGGCACTCCGGACGGAACAGCTCAGCGAGCTCCAGGCCCAGGCTCCAAGGATTGAGAAATGGACCTGGATGGAACGCAATGTGGGGCTGCAGAAGGATGGGACCTGGAGGTGCCAGCGTACGGGCAGACCCGCCTGTCCCAAGCAACTAATGCCCTACCTGGCACAACAAATACACTCCACAGGGCACCCAGGCGTTAGCCAAATGACTCGACGCTTTGCTCAGAGCTGGGTGGGCACAGGCTTCACACCCTTCGCAGCTGATGTGGTACAACGCTGTGGAGAGTGCCAAAAAGCCTCTGGAGCACCGCCGGTTCGGGCTCCTAATCTTCGACGTCCTGCACCCGAGGGGCCCTTTAGACACTGGCAAATAGACTATTGTTCACTGCCACCCTGTAAAGGGAAAACAGGCCTCCTAGTGATGGTGGACCAGTTTTCTAGATGGGTGGAGGCTGTCCCTGTCAAACGAGAGACTGCGCAGACAACTGCCAAATATCTCGTGACAGAAGTAATTCCCCGATGGGGACTCCCGTGTCGCATAGACTCAGACCAGGGCACACATTTTACTGGAAAAGTGTGTCAGGTGGTGGCAGACCTACTAGGGATCAAATGGGACTTGCATTGCCCTCATCACCCGCAGTCCTCCGGCATGGTGGAACGGGTGAACCGGACTTTGAAAGCTAAATTGACAAAGTACCACTTGGGAGGGATCCCCTGGGTGGATGCATTGCCCGCCGTACTGTGCAGCATCCGGGCTGGGACAAATCGAATAGTGGGGCTGAGCCCGTTTGAGGTGATCACGGGGCGTCCCATGAGACTGAGTGACTCTCCAGGACATGACAGAGTAGGCTTGAGTATACTAACTGATTCTCTGTTACAGTATTGCAAGTTGCTGACAGAGGCCACCCAAGGAGCCCGTGAGCAGGTCCTGGAGGCGTGGGGACCACCACCTGAAGGAGGGCACGACCTCATCCCAGGAGAGTGGGTGTGGATCAGGAAATTTCCTTCACAGGTTCTCCAGCCCAGGTGGGACGGACCCTACCAGATCCTGTTGACAACCGCGTCTGCGGTTCGAGTGGAAGGAAAAGATCGCTGGATCCACGCGTCACACTGCCGACGAGCCTCATCCCCGGACCCAGAATGAAAACATTTCTGTCAATAATGATAATTGTTGCTGTAGAACTATGTTCCGCAGGGATTAATGATCATCTCTCCCACAAAGGAGAACATGGAATTAATTCCTTTTTAGGCCTCTCCTATCTGACAGCTAAGAAAACCAACCAAAGTGCCTGCTGGGTGTGTGCCGCATTACCCAAATATGTACAGGGAGGACTTCCTATGGGGGCCATTCCTTGGCGTCTCGAGGAAGTCATAGGCATGATCATTTGGAGGGATAATTTAGGAGATTTTAATATGACAAACTATGGGGGTTGCCATAACACGACTTTAACCTGCACAACATTACAGTATCTACAGGAGCGAGGCTTAGAGCCCACGAGTTTCACAGGCTCTTACACTCCTAAATATAACAGAAGCCATACACCACCATACCTGACTCTAAATAAGGAACGTGAGGGAAACATATGCTTTCAGCACACTAATGGTCTGCACTTGGTTGGATGGAGTCGTTGCAACCTTACCATCGCTGCAAATATATCCACCTCTACCTTCCAAATTCCAGGATGGGATCGGCACACCCCACAATTCGGTATAAGTTTCTTATTTTCAGAGGCATGGGGAGCGCCAAACGGAACATATTTCATTTGTGGAAAACGAGCCTACCCATGGTTGCCAGCCCAGTGGTCTGGCTCATGTTATTTAGGATATGTGGTTCCTCATATCCGTGTTCAAACCCACACCCCCTTCGGACCTAACCACAGACCACAAAGAAAATTGGCTGATTGGGAATATTATTTAGGTATAATATTTCCACAAGCCGGCATGAACTTTCTGAGTCGAGAGTTAATTCAAATGGCTTCGACTTTAGAAGAATTAGCAAATTCTACCTCATCTAGTCTGAAGGCTGTTAATGATGAGATGGTAGCCCTCAGAACAGTGGCCATGCAGAACCGACTAGCTTTAGATTATGTACTGGCGGCCCAAGGAGGAACTTGTGCAGTAATTGGCACTGAATGCTGCACATATATCCCTGATAATTCTGAGCACATCTCAGATCTGGCCCAACACATTTACAATGAGGGACAGAAATATCAGGACTATTATACTGAAAATTGGGGAATTGGATCTTGGGTAAAGTCTGTGTTTGGGGCCTGGGGCGGAACTTTTTTACAGTGTTTATTTGTAGGAATAGTATTGTTTATATGTGTAATTGTAATCATCACGTGCACAAAAACATGTATCACATCTTGCCATAACCGTGGAACGAACAATGTCATGGCAATACATACCTGTTCGCCAAGAAAGGAAAGATCTGCCCTGACATTGTATGTATAAAAATAGGCTACACTGACGTATGCCATATTTTATAAGGGGGGAATGAAGAAAGATGTGAAGACGGGGGTTTGTATTTAATCTTTTCTGTAGGGGGTTTAGACTTCCAAGTCACAAGCAGGGGTTTATGGCAGGAAAGGGGGTTAACTGATAAGGAGTGCAGATGCCAGCTAGGAACCCCCCTGGGTGTAATGTTAAACTGACCATTTGCCCAGAACATCATAAACTGGCCAAATACCATGAACCCCCCTCTTTACCATCAGACCGAGTGACGTCAGAAACGGAGAAGAAAACTGTATATAACCCAAAAGTTTGTAACAATACGGGGAACAATACTTCGGTTTTGTTGTTTCTTGCGGGAAACAAGACTTCGGCTTTATTGTTCCTTGCATGCAATAAACTCATCTGTTTCACTTCATCTCGGGATCAAGAACCTTATTTCTTCTGTTACAACAATACCAAACAAGAAGTATTTGACTCTGAACTGTGAGGCACTCTGATAGATCGTACTAAGGTATGGATGTGCTCCAAAATTTTTCAGCATTATTTGCTTGCTTCATCATGATATGCTTGCAGTAATTCTCAGTAATGGATTCATTACAGAGCCCTTTGAAGTCCAGACAGGAGTCTAAAGGGAGTGTGTCACCCCAACTCTATTTTTGGTATTTCAGAATGCCTTTCTTTATATGATTACAGGCAACCTTCTGCTGTAAATCTGGCAAATTATTTAGCCGTTAACAAATCCAGTCCCTAAGACCACCCTGGCTTCAGTCATCACATTCCAGTATGCTGATGATGCAATGGCTTGTTTCTTAGCAGAATAATAACTCCTCCATTAGCAAAATTCAAATATACATGCTTTGGTGCTTCTGGTACAAAGTCATGATGAATATCTGTAAAATGAAGAATGCTTCCCTTACCTTGGGACTCATCCTTTACAGTTGTCAGAGAGATATTTTGATATTTTCTCACTTGAGAAAGCGAATGGTTTGAGCAACACAACATTAAGCTGAAACATTAATAAAATAAATGATACACTTGAAAGCACTGGAGTCATATCACCAATGTTGTTTATGTAAGATTTACCTGTCAAGTGGGAGGGCAGATGCACCAGCATCAGTGTTCTTTAACAAGGTGGTATCACAACCATTGAAGCTATGATCATCTGCCATCAGATGTTGGTTGTGTCCAAATGGCAGGGTCCCAGACATCCTCTTGTTCCATGTTAGACAATGCAATATCTGCTATGGAGTGCAATAGCTATGGAATATTTATATCTTTATGAGTTGTACTAATACAGGAAAGACTGAAATGGGTAAGCCTTTGTGAAATTATAATTCTGTTCTTTTCATTAACATTTTTATATGCAGGTTTGATTTTTAAACCTGATCAAGGAACTCCCTTTACCAAAGTGATATCAGGTTCTCACTACTGGGCAGCAGTACAGTACAATTACTGTAATTCAAATATTCTACCAGGTATTCGTATTCAATGACATCGTAAAAGCAAATATGAAAAACTGCAATATCAATATCAGCTTCTGGGGAACCATGTACCTTGAACAAATAAGACAGAGGAAGAATATTTGGGAAACCAGAACTTTAAAGCCCAGAAGTGACATAATGAGAAAGCACTGTCAGGAACCAGGAGAATTAAAAAAAGACCACTATATTTGAATTGTACAGTAAACAAATCCATATGCCTCAAGACAACACCTGCTTAACCTTCCAGAGAGGATACAGGGAGTTGCCTGTATTGGTCTTGTCAATCATATTTGGGTTTACTTCCTGAACTGTGTGGGAAAGACAAATAATGAATAAATTTTGTAATCCACTAGGCATTATACTCAAATTTGGCAGAACACTGTTTTAAAACTTTATATGAAATTAAGTTAAATTGTAATTTTTTATAACATTGGGTTTTTCATTTGGCTAAAAAATAAATTGGTGAAGTATGTGGTTTTATTTATTCTTTCTGCTTTCCATGAATGTCCACACAATTTAATAATTAAATAGAGTTGTCCCAAAAAAGTTAAAGCTCAAGATGAAAAAATGACCTTTATTCAGAAAACTGCAGGTCTCAATAACTCTTGGATGACATTTCCTACAAAACCATGCACAACGGCTTCAGAAAACAATAAATACAGATTCCCCTGCCTATTGTTTAATATGCAATGATCACACTGAGCTCATCCCACTGAACATTTGCTACCAACCTGGGGCATGTGTTGGAGGAACCATTATGACACAAGAAATAATGTTTTAAGTTTAAACTATATTTCTTCATTCTTACAGAACACCAAGTATTTGTGCATCAGATAAATATAAATGCAATGATAAAGCATTTAGTCACATAACAAGTGGAATTGATCATAAGGATGGCTAATTTTCATTCTCACATTTCCATCTGAATCGATTGTATAATAATCACAGCAACAGCACTTTTGATATCTTGTTGCCAGTACACCCATTCACAGTCATCTTTGCTCAGGATGGTGACACCAAAAAGGTAAGAACAGATTATATAAATTCAGTAGTCAATGTGGTTCTGCTACATTCATTTAACATAGATTTAAAAGGGAGCAGTAAAGCTGGGGGCAGTCGCCAAGAAGTCTCAAACACCCTGACTTCACATTAACATCTCTCAAAGGTGAATTGAGACTTCTGCCAACACTCTCCTTTGCCTGATGTTGATATAAATGAGTCTGGAGCGGAGATATCATTGATCTTATAATGAATCTGTGATGATGACAAAATTGGAGCACAAAAACAAGAGAAAGCCAAGGAAGGAGACTACACTCTTAAGTCTGTGTTGCGCCACATAATTAGAAAACCAATTGCACTGCTGAAAAAGCTAAAGGAGTACTTACTTCTCAGATATTATTTACAATGACAGAATTGACATCTTCCAGTATTCTCTTTCATAAAGAAATACAATTGAGTCCACTATTAGCATCATTATGCTGTACTGGCAAGTAATAATATAGTATACCAGAGGACTAAGATGAACAAACACAGTCAAAAAACTAAACATGAAATAATCAATATGAAAAATCAACAACAGATATTATTTGTATAAATATATGCAATTTGGAAGTTATATACAAATAGGAATATTTTGGCATGTTAATATATTTTAGAGTTGTACTGTTATGGAAAAGACCAAAACATAATTTTTTCTATAACAAATTTTATAAACAAGACCATAACTTAAGTGAAATTATAAAACTTTTGTTTTACTTTTTAGACCAGTAAGTCTGACTTTTAACCCTGTTCAAAGACTTTCAGAGATATTCCTAGTCCTATTAAGTCATGTGACCAATACTAATTGTAACATTAATATCAAAGGTACTAACACTTAGGCCAAATAATCCTTAGGCTAAATATATAATTCATTTTAACCAGTTTTTAATGATTAGAGTGTTTTGGTAGTTTATTACCTAATTGTTTTCATATATTTCTAATGATGTTATTTTTTCTTAATGGCATTAACAGTTGAAAACAATATTTAGGAACAATGCGTTTGCACCTGTGTCTCTTTCTTGGATATTTAACATAATCCGTTTTAAAAAATACACAAAATATACAAAATCTGGCCAAAGTGTGGAGTTTTGCTAATAAAAAATGCAAACAAAGCATTTGTTAACTATAAAAAACTTCATAACAGACAGAGGATTAAGAAATTGCTTCACCAAATGTATTAATGGGAATCTTTAGGAAATTCTGATTATACAAGCATGAAATGAAATTTAACCAGAAAATTAGGGTAAGCACATGAAATGTTTAATGACCAGGTTGTCAGGACCTCAGTGTAATTTTCATCCAAATAACTGAACCACCTTAACTACAGAGTCCCATGTCCCTAGTCAGAATATTGTTTAGGCGATTCCATTCCACCTGTTGACAAACCAACATCAACTAAAACAGAAAAACAGTTTTCTTGGATGTCTACCATCCCAGTAATAACCAGCCCAAACCTTGCTTAATAACTGAGCATCGGCAAGATCAGGTGCTACACATTGCTTGATTTTGTTGCGATCTTGGTGCCTCACTTTGAGCCACATGGGACAACTTCAGATAAAAGAGAATTCTGCTTCATCATAAAACTGGTTGTTCCTTCAAAGGAAAATTCTCAGCTGTTCACTATGAGATTATATCACCCTGTAGCAGGCTCCCCAAACTCTTTTACAATCAAGCATTTATTCTTAAGGTCAAAGTCAGGTCTTGAATTGGAAAGCATAAACCAAGATAGCTAGAGAGAAGTCTATGACAGAAAAGCAAGCAACCCTGAAGAAGAAAGCAAAGAAACTTCTCATTAGAACCCGTGCGTAGATTAGGCATAAAAAAATTAATATGGAAAGTATTTAAAAATAAACTACTGGAAAAGCAAACAATAGGCCTATTTAAGAGAGCTTCAAATAGCCCCAGTCAAGTAGGAACTAGAACGTTTTGGGAAGGAAGGATTGTAAAAGAAATTGCAGCTGTTGGGCACAGAGAGGATTTGACTCGGACACCAGGGACTAGGAGCAGAAGAAGAAAGCCTCAACATTGTTCCCCCCCCCAAAAAAAAAAAAATTACCCCCTCTGGACTTAGAGATAAACAGGGATGAGGGGGTAATACCAGGGACACCTTTTTTAGGATGCATGGGACTTTTTTCTTCGCTGTGGTGAAAGGAAGTTACTGACCTGAGCAGGTTCCAGAGAACAGAAAAACCAGACTGTTTGTTTTGGACATTTGATTCTGGTAACTGGAGTTCTTAGAATACTCTTTTTGCCATGTTTTCTGTACATTGAGTGGAAAGTCATAGTAATTGTTTGCTGTGTTAGGGGATTAAGTTTTTATGATGAGAAGACTGAAATACTGTAATTAAATGTGAAATTACATATGATAACTAGTCTTTAAATGAAAGGGTGGTCCCCACTGTAATTGCTTGGTGCCATAGTCTCAAGAAAAAGTAGATCCTGTATCTAAGGGTAACCCAAACTTTGATGATAATAATAATAATAATAATAATAATAATAATAATAATAGCAGCTTACACTTATATAGCACTTTTCTAGACACTCCACTTAAAGCCCTTTACAGGTAATAGGGACTCCCCTCCACCACCACCAATGTGCAGTATCCACCTGGATGATGTAACGGCAGTCATAGTGCGCAAGTACACTCGCCACACACCAGCTATCATTGGGGAGGAGAACAGAGTAATGAAGCCAATTCAAATATTGGGATTATTTGGAGCCCATGATTGGTAAAGACCAATGGGAAATTTGGCCAGAATGCCAGGGTAACACTTCTACTCTTTTCGAGAAATGCCCTGGGATTTCATCTGAATGACTGTGCCTTTTTACAGTATAGTGCCCACCTGCTGGACCCACCAACACCTCTTCCAGCAGCAACCTTAGTTTTTCCCCAGAGGTCTCCCATCTACAGGTAGGTACTGACCAGGCTCACACCTGCTAAGCTTTAATGGGTTGCCAGTTGTCAGTTACAGGGTGATATGGCTGCTGGCTAGATGTAAATCTTTCATCAGCACTAAAACAAAGCCAGATTTGAATTTGGAACTCAGTTCAAAGATGAGCCACAGCAGTTGTGGAACAAGATTTATGGATAAACAATAAAAAAAACCTTTATCAAAGTACATAAAATGAAATGTACTGTATGAAGAAAGTGAGGGATTGCAAGTAATCCTAAGTGGACCACCTCATCTATGACATACTATATGGTGGAAGTAGTGTCATGGCTTGGACATGTATATCAGCTCTCTCTGAAAATGGCTTACTGGTTGATAATTTATTGTTAATTTAACTGATGATGATAGCTTCAGAATTAATTCTGAAGTGTACAAGAACATCATGTCTGTCTATGTCCAAAACAAATGCGTCCAAACTTTTTGGATGGCCATTCATCCTGCAGCAAAACAATAATCCAAAACATACCACACACTTAAATAAAGAGTTAATCAGGGAAAAGAACTGGACATTTATTAAATGGTCAAGTCAATTTCCTGATTCTGAAATCAGAAACCCAACAAAAAAGGAACAGCTTAAAGTCATTGCCATTAAGACTTGGCAAATCATCTCAAAGGAGCACAGACTCTTGAGTCTGGTGATATCGATGGGCGGCAGATTTGAAGCAGGCATTGCATAAGAGGTATGCAAACAAATACTAACTTTACACACGTTTAATTAACTTCAAATTAATCGGCCCTGACACTTAAACTGGCCCAAAATTGTGGGGGATTTGACAAAATCACTTTTTTGTAATATGGTTTAACATGTATGCTTAAAAGTATTTGCCTCATTTATGTTTTGGTCTGTAATACAAATTTCAACAGTACAGAGCAAAAAGACAAAGACCACTTCACTACCCCAGTACCAAATGTCTGTGGTTTGTGGTATATGTTGATATTTTCAGTCTTAGCTATTGTCTCAGTATGAAATTAATTTTTGTTTTCTTTCTTTTCCACAAAATCCTCTTCTGTAATATACATTGCAGCTCATTCATGTTGTGTATTTTTATCCAGTGCTCACAGCAAATCTACTTCTTGATAATATTCAGCAATTAAATTTTGTAATCCCATATTTATACTGTGCAAACAGGATTTATTCTGCAAATCAAGAAATGGTGCGACCTGGTGTTTTTATGGCCTTCTGTTTAGCTATGTTGAGAGAGCATGAAAAAAGCATAACATTTGGATTTGTAAGAATCAGGATATCTGTGAAAAGGCCAAGCTGACATTTTACCCAGCTGCTAAACGTTATTGCTTTGTGGGTCCTGATGGTAACTGGAGATCCAAATGACATGAGACATGTGTAGATGTCAGAGATGAAGGCAGAAAAGAGCAGTAAGGGAGAACCAATATTTGAACAGGGAATGAAGGACAATTTCCTTATAGGCAGAATTTAAGGGGTGTCAAAAATTCTCTTGTCCCTAATAGAATAATGCTAGAACAACATAAAGTTACAAAAACAGGAAATCTATATCAAATTATATTGTAATTGTAAATCCTTCATTATATATGGAGGAGATATTTTATCTTGTCTCATTGACCATTAACTGAATACGTCAGCCCCTCTAATCTGGCAAAAACACAGTGGACCCATGGGAAATGTTGGCTGCTAGAAACATTGTCTTAATGTTTAAAATAGAGGCTTTCTTAAAAAGTAATGACATGTCACTTTTGTGAGGACAACTGCTTTCAACAACTCAGGTTTTAAGAGATAACAGCCATTTTAACCACATCTTACACCTGAAGCTCTTATAGTGTATTGGTGTGCTCTTATAGCAGCTCATGTACCCCTTTACTTAACAAAATTAAGTAACCTGCACTCCTGAAGTTGTTTTTCCTACATTTGCCAATTGAGATAGAAATTAAGTTAAAATGATAACATGTTGTGATTAGTTTTCTTCATATGAACTCTTTTCGCCTAGTCAAAAAGCAAGATTTTAATCATTTAATAATAGTTAAGGAATATATGTGAAAAATATCTTGATTCAGCAGCATGCTGGTAGCTCATTACCTGTAGTATTTAGGGAAAAAAACACAAAAGAAGATCTTGGTTTTAGGTTATTATTAGATCAGAATGCATTTGGAGAAGGGATATGGATTGAATCTCATTTTCGGAGTACAAGTTATTATAAGAAATCCAGCACGCATCATTGTCTGTCCATTGATAGTTGGATGAAGTTCCACTCGAGTGCATTTATTTGATGAGGTTATCACCAAACTTCAAACTTTACTGACTTCTCCTTAACCAGTCCAAAACTGAAAATATTATCACATTCAATGGGTATTAATGGTCCCAAAATAAAGTTAACTCTTTCTGTTTTGACGTCTGAGGACATCTCAGTGTCCTTATTTTATTCCAGTTGTAGAAAATAAGCATTGTCTCAATTCAAAGACTGTCATCAGACTTGTGACACTGTGTGATTAGTTTGCTCTTTTCTGGCAATGACTATTCTATATCTTGCAGCATAATTCTTTATTAAAATGTTTGTTTTGCAGGCAATAATGAAGAACATTTCAAAAGTGTAAATCATTCACTGGATGACATGTGACCATATTTGATGGGAAGAATATGGCTACTCATAGATTACTGTAGATCAAGTTTGACTGTGATCCTTTTAAATGTGCCACTTTTCTTTTACATGAACATTTTACAAAGGAGTTCCATTAACAAGTTGGGGCAAAATCTTGATTGTGATGGCAGATGTACAGGAAGTTAAATTGGTTCTTATATTGAGCTGCACAGCATAAGAAAACCTTGAAGAGACCTTGAATTCTGAGCTGAGGAAAACAAATGAGCTGAAGCTAAAATGAATGAAATGTAGCTGTAGTATGCTTTGTTGTGTCACTAATAAAGTCTTTGAACTGAGCCAAAGTTTATTGTTCACAGTTGTATGAGTCACCTTATGTGTCAAAGCTGGAGAAATTGAGTGCTAGGTTAATGGTTTCAAATAGATCATTCACATGCTGAATATATGATGTTGATTTCTGATTGGACTGACTGAAAAGAAGGAAGATTTACTGGTTACCCTCTTAGATTTAGGCATCCAAGCAGATTATCATCTGACCAGAGACTGACATATGTTGAGTTTAGTTTAAAAGTTATTTATTTAAAAGTCAGATTCTCAAAATTATCAATACTAATATAGTTAATAGATCAATATTATTATATCCACAATCTTCAAAATTGTTTCAATAAAGTGGATATGAAGAAAATAGGTTTTAAAATGGATAAAAAGCCTGAGTTATGTGTACAGAAGTTATTCTTTCATTAATACAGCCAACATTGCTTATTTTTCTGATTAATTTAGAATTTTGACATCCTCAGGATGAAAAGACAAAAATTAATCACTATTCATGTCAAATCATTTTTTTATAAAAAAATACCATTTTTTTAACAAA
This sequence comes from Lepisosteus oculatus, assembly GCF_040954835.1. NCBI lineage: Eukaryota > Metazoa > Chordata > Actinopteri > Semionotiformes > Lepisosteidae > Lepisosteus > Lepisosteus oculatus. The sequence continues at coordinate 37,137,647 of NC_090696.1, read as the reverse complement.
AATAAGAAGAAATAAAACATTTTCTTAAAAGAACCAGGTTAAAAGAACCAATTATTTTCAGTCTTGAATAGAGAAGACCACTTTAGTACCTAATTCAAATATAAAAATTGCAGGGATCACCAACATCACATCAAGAATCTACTAGCAAAGACAGTAGATGCCACAAAATGACTACCTCTTGGCCTCCTGAACCACCTAGCATTTTGAAATATTTGTTCACATTCTACTCACAGTTACCATATTGTGAATCTAATTTTAGAAGAAACAAAGAAATAAAATTATAGTAACTGTTTTTAGTACATGGCAAGATAAAGAGAAATAAGATCATCTTTTAGTTATTATGTTCAGATGTAATTATGTAAAGTAATACTAGAAATCAGTTAAAACCATATTTTTGAATACATTCAGCAGGGAAATGAAACATTAATTCAGGGGAAAGAAAAAAAACTTTCTGAAATGCTAACAACACTTTTCTGTTTTGTCTTTTATTGACTGAAACTGTATATATCCATAACTAAATATGATATGGCAATTCGGGTATTGCACTGGAGGTACCAGAAAAAAGTACATTTAATTCGGGGAACTCGTCTGTTATTGATTAAATAATGTTTACAAATTGCAGTATGCAATATGTTTGCCTTTCATTATAATCTTGCATTGAATACTTTGTCCTCTGTCATCACCCTTGAAAGTGTGCCAATATACTGTACAAGATAAATGATCAATACTTGGCTTTTTTTTTTCCAATAGCACCTTCTATAGGAGACCCTGAGAAAGTGAGTAGTCCCATCTTCATAAAGCAAATAGTGATAAGGGAGAGGTAAATTCAAATTCAAATACACAACAACAGCACGTGTATAAGCAAAGTATGCTTTTTAGATTACAATGGATTAATATGTCATTGAAAGAACTGCAAAGGAACTAGTTCGATTTTAAATGCTGAGAAGTAAAGGGAAAAAGTAAAAAAAATATATATTCAGGCTACGGAGACTTCTCCAGGTGTATATTCCCTAAACATTGAAATCTTCTTTATTTCGCTTTTCAAATTGGCTTTTTCAATATTTACCTAAACATATTGCTTTTCAATTTTCTGAATACCACTGCTCCTTGAGTTATGGAGGCATTGTACTACGGTTTTCAGTGATTATTGTAATAAAATTTAGTAACAATTAAATATGTGTTAGATGTTATGGAATGATAATTCTAGAACCTTATCTGCTATTAGTCTTATCTTAATTTAGTCTTTAGTTGCCATATAGAAACATGTGCAAAACACTTTGCTCACCCTAAGCTTGCCTACACCAGCAGTATACCACCAACTTGGAAATCTAATCCCAGACAACCCAGATAACCAGATATCTTTCTATAAGCTATTGGAAACAACTTCAAAGAGTGCCTTTACTGATGATTCACCGGGGAGTCTTAAACATGCAACCCTAAGAACAGTGAAAGAGGCGTAAATAATTTTTTAACAGGCTTTATTGCTTCTCCTCTATTAGTGCTGTGTATTCCATACAATATTTTTCAATAAAGACTTAATTACAAAACAACATTTACTAAACATAACACAAAATGCTTTGAAATAGTTCATATTGCTAATCTTTTATGACCAAAAATATTCTCACATATTTATAATATATTACTTCAGTTTTAATCCAGCCTCCAACTGATAAAAGTACACATTATGATAGATTCTCAAGAATGTCTGTTTCCATCTGAGGATTTCAAATTTGTCTTGTTATTGTGTGTGTTACAGAGAATCACATTTTAAAACAGACCATTAAGTGTCTGGCAACAACTAATCAACCTTGTTCAAGTAAGTGCTTATTTTTTTCCTGTGAGGATAAAATAGATTGTTATACTTTTCAGAACTTAGGTTTACAAGAGGATGTTGAAAATGTTTTGAACAGTCCTTGATGTTGAAGCAAATTGGACACTTTTTAAAAGAGAAAAACTGAAAATAATCATAAATAAATCAGATTTAATGACACATTCAAATTGCTGGCATCATTAGTGAGGGATATCTTGTGGCTGTGTCTATTCTATGCCTGTAGAAGCAACTCATTAGTTAGCAACATAAAAAATTGAAAAAATATATTTTATTAGAGTTAAGCATTTAAATGGCACCAGACTGTTTAAAAGGTACTTTAATGGACTGTCTGGCATTTGCACATTTCTTGCTGGCAATTCTGTTACTTGGCTAAGAGAACCTATTTTGACAGCACTGAGAGAGCATCTTCTTTGTGACTGGACTATCCTTGTCTTTATTGCAAGTCAAGGTTAAAGGCAATGCAATACTTGTATTTCCTAATAATGACATCAGAAAAAGTATAGATCACCAAAAAAGTTGTAATATAATTACCATGTGCTGTGTTGTATGTTGTAACATGCAGACTATGTTTTGAAATATACTGTCTAGTTATACTGTCTAATGTATATTTACATTTACATATTTACATTGCATGAATCTGAATTAGTCTATACTCATCTCTGAACTCATGTATTGTAGTATGTTGTACAAAGGAATTGGTATACATTTCAAACCAGATCTTTACCTGTTCTTGTAGAATGATGATTATTCTGTAAATTCAGCAGCTCTGGATAAGCTCAGATAATGGGTCAGATAAATTCTGGATACTCACATTTCAATATATTGCAAACATAGAATGTAGAATAGTTAGAATTAAAAGGGAACTGCAACATATCATTTGAAAGAATCATCATTGATGAATGCATTTTAAACCACAATGAACATACAATGTACACAGTGTAAGAAAACCGGATCAGGGACGCCAAATATGTAATCATAGCCATAGCAAAATTACATGTAGTGGCTCTCTGAAGGCACCAGTTCTGTAGGGTTTGGGCATTTACTGAGACAATTATTAATTGTAGCAGTAAATCACAAAGTTGATTCTTTTGATGGCTTTAGAATCCAACCATGCGACATAACTCAAACAACGCACACACAGAGGTACTAATACACGAGGATACATTTATTAATACATAGAATATGCATATAAACCTAACAGATCTTATCGAGAGGGTTATCAGAATACAAAAGGTATATATTCAATCAGTTACAAAGTGTTACACATCAAGAGGACATACGTTCAGTATATCATTCATTAAGACCGTTTCATAAATGAACTTGGTTATAACTTCTACATTAGATACTCAAAACAAGTACATAACTTTTAGGAATTAAATTGATATCAACTGGTTGGGATAACAATTGAATTCTCGAGCTGTAATGCATTGAAGTTGAATACTCATCCAATCTCTGGGGATTCAGATCTCCTGCGGGCACAAAGAAACAGTTGCAGGCTGTTGCTGTCCAATCCGCGCTCTCTGGCTCCGTGCCAGACTGTGCTGTGCGGCTTGCGACGGTGCGCTGCTGATGCTCACTGTTGCTTTAACTAGCAAAGTTTGTGCACAGGAGAAAAGATGACTGTGGGTCCCAGCAAGTCAGGAAGAGGACCTGATGAAGAGCTAGTTCTGAATAGTGATTCAGCTGTCCACAGTTCCGACCTGTTCACGAGGCCTGCTGCTGGTTACTCTCTGGCAACCTCCACTCTAGACTCTTAGAACAAAGGAAAGTTCTGGCACTCGGACACACTGGCCGTTCCGTGGTTGTCCGGGCTGAGTCTCAGGATGGTCAGGAGGCGCACTGCGAGAGTGTCCTGCCCTTGGGAGCCTTCTGCTCCTGGGCCGTCCTGCCCTGGAATTCTCCTTTGAATTCCCTTTACAACAGTCCACAGAATCCTCTCCAGAATATTACTGAATCTCACTGAATCTCTTCCTGAATTATCCCAGGCTCTCTGTGTTGCCTGTTTTTACTTGGAGGAACTTCAGCTCATTGATTGGCTGAAAGTTCCATGGGTATCAGAGTCCCACGTGGGTTACTTGGCCCTACCAGTCCCTGATTGGTTGATCAAGGTGAGATATGAGTCACTTACTCCTGACACTTAGGAATGCAGTCCAGATGTCCAACTGGCACTCCCTAGACAGATGGGCACCAATGGATGACCATTGATCATGATGGCCAGGCTTAGCTAAGTGCATCCCCCTTTGGGAGCTGTCCTTATCAAAGGAACCCTAAATTAGCTTGCATGAATAGTTTCTCTGTGGCTGCACCACAGAGATGAACAGAGAAATGGGGCCTCATTTGGGAAGGCTCAGAACACTTAATTCTTTCTTATTAATAAGCCTCGCCGCTTCAACAGTAAATTGTAAAACCTTCAATTTACATCACAAAATAAACTAAATTTCCAGGTATGTGCAGTGCCATATTCTACAATTCAAAATGCGGCAACAAAACTTATGTTGACATGAAGTGGCTCTATTACATTGTAAACAGGCAGGCTTGTGAATAAAAACTTGGAGGACGCTGACAAAGGAGCAATCATGCACTAGCTAGTCATCCAAGTAGATGAGGTGATTGGTAGGAGGAAATGGCACTGGGACTATTTACATACAGATGCAGCCATTCAAACTTCACGGTACAAACCCGTACCGCACAATATTACTTACAAGCCACCACGGTATACCGCGGTACGTGATTGGCTGGGGAAAATGACCGACAGGGGCACTCGTGGTGCATTGGTCGGCAGTGAAAAGATGTAATTATTTAATTTCTTTACTGTGCACATTTTACTCCACCTAGTATTGAATATTTATATGGTATTTTACAACTAAAGGGAAATTCTAGTAGCTGAGCATAAAAAGAAGAGGACCATAACGTAGCTGGAGGTCATAAACAATATTAATTTAGGAACATAAACATATTATGTAAAATGTACTTTGCATTCTCTTTCAATAATCGTTTTTACCAACAGGTGAGTGGAGTTGCCATGGGCACCAGAATGGGACCCAGCTATGCCAATATTTTTCTCGGCTGGGTAGAAGAACGCTTTTTCACTTCCTACACTGGCTATGTCCCTGACCTCTACAAGCGATACATTGACGACTGCGTCAGTGCTGCCACATGCTCCACATGCTCCAGCAACCAGCTTGAGTACTTCCTGCATCATTTCACCAACTTCCACCCATCCCTCAAATATACGGTTAACATATCTTCCACTACTCTTCCGTTTCTAGACATCAACTTCTCCATCAACTACCTCCAACTCTGAACTTCAGGTTATTACAACCCACAGATTCACACAGTTATCTCCTGTATAGCTCATTTCACCCAAAACACACTAAAAACTCTCTCCCTTTTTCACAGTTCCTTCGGCTACGACGATTATGCAGCGACGACATCAACTTCCAGAACCAAGCCCTCAAAGTACTCCTTTTTCACCAACAGAGGATACCCCAGTAGTGTTATTGACAGGGCCCTTGCCCGAGCCAAAAACACCCCTCGGACCATCAACTCAATCAGGAACTCCCGCCGTAACAACCGCATTCCTTTGGTGCTTCCCTACCACCCCAACACTCTTCCTATCCCCAGGACTATTAACGACAACTTTTCCATCCTACAGGATGATCCCTCCATCGGGGCGCTCTTTTCTGACCACCCCATCATCTCATATCGCCGATCACCTAGTCTTTGCAACCTTCTTGTTCACAGTTCCCTTGACCACCCTCAGCAACCATCCACACCAGGCACTTTCCCTTGCTGTATCACCTGCAAGTACACATCTAACACCACACTCATTCAAGGCCCCTCAGGACAATTCCGGATCACACAGATGGCATCTTGTACCTCCAGCAACCTTATTTACTCTATCTCTTGGAGTAAATGCCCAGCCATCTACATTGAAGAAACAGGAAAAAGACTCGGAGACCACTTCAGAGAACACGTCAGGGCTGTGAAAATTAAAGATCTCTCCAAGCCCATTGTTTCTCATTTCACCTATGACGGCCACAACCATCTGTGCTGTATAGAATGAATTTTAATTAAAAAGTGATTTAACACGAAAATTAAGATGTTTACATTCCTACATCTGAGAATATAGTCCCTCGTAGCTACACAACGAAGAAACACAGCCACAAGTACCTTAGCTTGCAAAGAGGACATTAGGTAGCCAATATGATAAATACAGGGGTAAAAAGCAATTGGGAAAATAAGACCTGCTGATCTGTTCTACATACCAGGAAGATAACAGAATATTTTTTTTCTGTTTGAAACGTGTGTTGTCTTTATGAAATTCATGTATTTTAAATGTTTAATTAATAAGAAAAACTTGCAGCGTACACAAATATTCTAAGCTGATCACGAGGAAGAAAGATCACCCATTTTTGCCAGCACAGTGACGTCACCAACTTTCCCTCTGAATACCTAGTCAAATAATATGCAGTGAAAACATTTGTCTGTGTGTCTATGGGGGTAAGGTCTACCTGTTCTACTCTGAGAATGTAGGGGTGAGGAAAAGTGCCCGTGATCTTATTTTTATTGTCAGTAATATTTATTGTCAGTAATAATATCAGTAGCAGTTTGAAATTATTCGTGTTTATTAATAAATGACTTGGCTTCGAACATATTGTGATATTTAAAAATATTTAGAAATTAGCATTTTTTGTTTTTCAAAGAAATGTTTTTTTGTTAAAAGAAAACTCATGGTGATAGCTGGATTTGAACACCCACCCTCAGCCTTATAAATCAGTCACTTAAGCCATTACACCACAAACACAGTGACATCTCAAGCACTGAAAAAAACGTACACATATCAATAGAATATTATACTACTGTTTGCTCTACAGTACATGGATATAATTATATCATTATTAATTTCTTTAGATACGCGATTCCCTATTTATTCCCTATTAATCAGATTATAAAAGTATGATTTTGTTTATTCCGATAACGAGCGTATTCGCAGAAAAGCTTAAAACTATCACTTTTCTCACAAAGTATATTAACGTACAGTAATATGGTCAGAAGGAGCACGTAAAAACATTTCTGCAATAACCACATGTAAGACTTTGATGCTTAAAATATTTAGGGAGAAATGGAATACTGGTGTGTATTTTTTCTTTAAACTACCAATACCAGCAATATACAGTTTCCGTAATATGTATATGTTCCTAAATTAATATAGTTTATGAGCATGTGAAAGGCACAGTGAATCGGAGGTTCTCAAAACGTACTTTGTATGATTGGAAACGAATACGTGATCGGATCAGCTAAATGCTGTGGTGTTACTGTTTGTCAATGAAAAAATAAAGTATTTTCGTTTACAAAGATGGTTACAAAGAATGTGCACCAAGGTAATACTTTGAGTTCACAGCTTGTCCAAGGTCATTCATTATTAATAATATCAGTAATATCTTCGGTAATGACTTTGATGCATAAAATATTTCTGCATAATTAAAATATTTATGATAAAGGTGGTAGGTTGTGTACTTTTGTCCAACTGAGCAATCTTGCTTTCATATAATATACCAACTTTTTAATGTATAATGATTAACATGCTGTAATTCACAGTTTAAATGTAAAAGCCTAAAGAGCATACAACTTAAATTCTTAATTGAATTAAGATTGTCCCTCAGCAGCGATTGGGATTTGAAACCGATTAATTTCTGGTGACAGCTCAAATGCTGTACATGAGAGGTTAAGCTTTATAAGCTCCACCTGCTGGTTTTACAAGGTGATTCCGGATACTATTAACATAATCTAATTTGCATGTGGTAAACCACGGTATGATGCAAAAGTCCACAGCGTTGTACTACAGCATACCCCGCTCGTTTTGAATGGCTGCATCTGTGTCACAGAGCTCAAATGGTATGACTTTCTTATAGAGATCTCTGCCTGTGGAAAAGGCAGACTTTAGGTGTGTGTCCTTCACCCTGCTGCTCTTCAGATCTAAGGAGCAGAACCAGTGGCAGATGACCTGAAGATCTAGGCACTCATTGATCTGGGTAAGTGATAAGGAGTTATTTGTATCCTCACATAAACATCAATATTCACTACAAACCCTCCATTCTTCTTTGGAGGCATCACTAAGATACAGTCTCTTGGTGGGCAAAAGGTATTCAGGAAGAAAATTACTAGAAAAGGTAAGCTTCGCAAGTGTTAATGGGGTACTGAAATTGGCTGCTTCCGCCAAAGAATTTGGACATTGTGCCAAAGGCATGCTAGACTCCTGGACGAGCCTCCAGAATTGATCGATCTACTCTCTGTTTAGCTGATGGGCTGTTTTCTAGACAGCTTTATTTCTCTGTTGATTTGACTCTGGGGTTGTGGGGCAAGTGGTATCAGGTTAATGAAAGAGGGCACTGGGTGTTCTTGTGAGTCCATCTCTCAGTGACAATGTTCATAAGTAGGCTGCCTCTGGAATCCAGCCTGAGCTTGATTGGCCAATATGGCTCCCCTTTTGCTTATAGTCAGAAAGAGGCTGAGGGCTGGTGGTACAGGCTGTAACTCTGGTTTATGCAAGCTGAGCTGGAAATCAGGTTGCAGGATTTGTGCATGTGTGTGAATGACTTTCCCAGAACCAGACCAGTTCCTGGTGAAGGTCCAGCTGAGTGTCAGAACATGCTGTATAAGAAATCTAAGCCCAGAATGCAGGACACATGGATCGGGGAAACCAGAACAGGCTACTAAAGTGTTTGTGATGCAGCTGTATAGTTCTGGAGAACAGTTCAATTTATGACTCCAAGAAGGGTCCCATGGCCAATATATTATGCATCAGAAGAAACCTATTACTTTATACATAAATATTTTTAGAAAAATAAAAAGTTTTTAGTTATCGGTTGCATGTTTTATTTTCATTATGATGAATATGATAAACACAAGTTGCTTTGACTGTTGCATAAGCATTAATTCATCTCAGTGTAGATTGTGCTTAGGTGATAAGGTGGTTTAAAGTGTTGAATAAAAATCTTGTTATCATCAAGAAACAAACACAGAAAGGAACCAATATGACCCACTCATCAATATTTAGGAGTAGCACTTCAGGTGGATTTGCCAGTAGTGGAACTAATTCCTCTTTAGCAATGATTTAAAGTTTAATGTAGACCACCCTAATGTGTATAAGTGAGTGCGGTGCAAAAAATACAAATATTTATAAGTGAGTGTGGTGCAAAAAATACAAATATTTGTGTAAATAGACCAATGAATAGGTAGGTCAAAGTCTGTTTGTTTGAGCAAGAATGTCTAGACATTGCAGAACTCAAGTTTTAGTTATTGATTGCAGAGTATTACATTGATAAACGTTCGTGACCTCACTTCCTACCTGTCCTGCAGGAACTTTCTGACGTGACAACATTTTACACACAACAACATACTGTACACCCTGTTCTACTTGTGTAGGGTTGTCTTTCTTGAAAATGAAAATTTTTGGGATGAGTTTTGATAATGTTTGGAATGTATGGCTTAGAGACAGTGAACAGGCTCAGTACTGACAAGTCAAATGAGGCAGAATCCCAAAAGACGGCAGTATCTACAACCTGATACAAAGCATGCATCCCAGATGCACAGCTTGAATTATATACAACAAATACTTCTAATGTATTAATTTGTAATTATCTTGTGACTTTCATGGTAGACCCCTCCGCCCCTGTGGTCAAATCTGTTAAGGACAAATAGTAATTATCTTAATAAATTTCAATATTTGTTAAATAACATATTAGTGTACCTGTTATGGAAAACAAATTATCAACATTATATAGTTATATAACATACCAAAACACTCCCTAAGCATTTATTTTTAAACCAGATTGGCAACAAAAGTTATCTAAAGATTTAGTGCATGCTTTCCCTTAAGACAATGTCATTGTGTTTTTATTGACATTCATAATGTTAGAATCATAACATTATGATTCTAACATCATAATGTTAGAAGTACAACATGTACATTACGATTCTAACATCGTAATGTTAGACATACAATTCAGATGTTATGGGAAACAAATCACTTACACATTTTGAGAATAGATTCTCTTCCTGTTTATATTTGCATCATCTAGGTAAATTTTGAGTGTAGGACATCCAGAAAAATCAATTTTATCAATGCAGCCATGACTTGATGGCTAGCAGTAGTGATGGAAGAATGAATTAAATCATCACTTACTGTATGAACCTCACAAATGACAGAGAAACACACAAGGACAATGATGCCAACACGTTCACATGGGAGTAAGACCCTACATCCCTTTTTTTCTGAATTAGATGCAGAAACCTCCTACAGATTTTGACCAAGGTCAACAAAGACTGTCCTATGCAACTATAATTGAGACTTCATGTCATCTTCTAGTGCTGTGGTTCTCAAACTTTTTTGATGACGGAACCCTTTTCTGTCTAAGCTAATGTCAGGGATTCCTAGCAACCTTTTTTCTTCCTTTTCAGTATTAGCTATGGCAGTCTTCTGCAAAAAGCATTCTAGGATAACTATTCAGAAGCAATTTAGTCAATTATTAAGGAAAAACTATTGATTGTTTTTGTTTTAATTATAAGCATCACATGAACCCAAAGAGTTTACTTTGGTCATTTATTAATCACATGACAACTTGTCTACGATCAGAACCCCTAGTGTTCAGTAAATCTTAATCACTGAAATACATTTGAGAATAAAAGAATTGACCTAACTGCGGGTTCAACCAAGTTAGGGTTTTCTTCTGATTTGAAAACTTTTAGTTTTTACATTGTTAGCATTTATAGAACCAGGCGATACTTTCTGTGGTCTAACTGGGCACTGTAACGAACAGTTCTTTCCGGACCCTATGCGGACGACACAGTCCGACGGAGTGGGGAAACACTGGGGAAACGTCATGCAGGAAAACGGGGCTGAAGACAGGGGGGCGTGTCCAAGGTGCGCTGGTGCACGGGGGAGGTGTGGCCGAGGCGAACAATCCAAGAGTAATCCTTAGGGAAAATCCAAAACACACGAGTAAGTCCAAAACCAGGAGATCCATCAGAACAAGAATTAAAAACCACAAAGGCCGGGTCGGAACCGGCGGACGGGGAACAGGAACGGGAACCGAGGCTAAAACCTTAACGGGACCAGGCGCTTCCTGGTCCCGGCCTCGCACGATACGGAAATCAGATGCAGAGCCCGGAAGAGCGTCAGCGCCTGGCTTATAAGGTGGGCAGGGAATAGGGCGCAGGTGCATGGAATGAAGTCTTTAGTGAAAGGGCTGGAGCACCCTTAAGGAGGGGGGACTATAGTCGTGACAGGCACAAATAGGAAAAGAGTTGGTAGCAAAATTAGTAAGTAAAACACAGTGACACAAAAAGAGTACTGGTAATTTTTAATCAACATTGACTTCAAACCAGTAGAAACAGAACAATCTCAGTGTGATGAGTGAGTTTGCCTCTTACGTCTACAATTTTTTTAATATTTGGAGTTATGGATGTGAGCTGCAATCTTATGTTCGGCTCTGCATCCAGTCTGTTGTGACTTTGTTTTTGTGGAAACTTACGACGAAAATCCAGTTTCACACAGATAGATGGTCGCAAATGGGAAAATAACAGAAAGAGCTTTCACTGATAATACTGGATGTTCGTTTCTGGTGCTACACCAAACTAGAGTTCATTAAAAGCTGTTTGTAAGGAAGAATCTGAAATCAGGTCAATGAACTTCTCATATTTTTGTGATGTGAAGTCTCGAGGTTTCCCTGAAACTATGAATGGATTTTTAACCCAGGAGTAATTCTGCAGTTTTTCATCCTGCTCAGTTGGAAAGTACTGCATGACAGACTGACATAGGTCATTTAAATGTTGGATGATTTCTTCAGTGAGTTCATCAAGCAGTTGGGTGTCCTCATCAAGCTCTTCACAAAAACTTTTCAGTGTTGTGAAACAATTGAGCTTGTGCTTCTGTACGCTGCTGACCCCAAATTCTAGCTTCTTCTTGAAGGCACGAATTTTGTCACTGGCTTTGAATACAGTCATGTGCTTCCCTTGCAATGCCAGATTAACTTAATTAATTTTTGTAAATATGTCCACTAGGTAAGCCAATCTGAGCAACCAATCCCTGTCATTCATTCGCTCCTTCAAATCAAAGTTGTGGTCCATTAAGAAAGCACACACTTCAGCCCGCAGTTCAAACAGTTGTACTAGTACCCTTCTGCGAGACAGCCATCGAACCTCTCTGTGCAGTAGCAAGGGAAGTTTATCATTTTTACGGCTTCTTCGAGGACAATTTTAAGAGCAAATGGCATTTTCTTCATAGCAAGTGCATGCCTATGAAGAATGCAATGGCAACTGCTACAGAGCTGCAAGAGAGCTTTTCCTTTTTTAACATTTTTTCTTTTTTTTCTTGTGGTTGCAGTCATTTCTATGTGATTTTTCTATCTAGTAACACGCTATTTTCTATTGCTCATTGCAAGAGTTTTTGAGATTTGCCGGATGGCGAAATGGCAATTTATTTTATCTCCAAATGAGATAGAAGTGCAGATAGAAAATGAAATTTCATCTGAAAGCTTAGAGGTACCTTCTGGCTCTAGCAGTAAAAGTAAAGAAATTTATTTAGAGAGTGAATTTGAAGATGATGTTTCTGAAGACATACAGAATTTTTCGGACTCTTGGAGCCATGCAAAGCCTTCGTAACTCACATATTTCTTTTATTGATAGCAATTTTTTATTTTTCTTGTAGACTATGTGAGAGCTTAAGGAACCCATGTAGACATCTGCGGAACACAGTTTGAGAACCACTGTTCTAGTGAATCTAGAAAATTGTATAATATTTCTTTATCATCATTGCAGCTGTTGGGATCTATCAATGTGAAGCTCAGAAACTATATTCACACCTGAAACTGTAAATCCAAGAAACATTTTTTTAATTGAGGGTATAGAGGCATCTGTATGCAGGTTTCAAGTTCTTGCCCATGTTTCTGTGAGTTTTACCAGGTGCTTCTATTTCATCCCACCTATGAAGACTTGCTAGCTTTACATGATGTCCCCTTCTCCATGTACCAGTAATGGATTGATGTTTCATCCAGGGGAGAACAATTGTGTACACTCAGCTCTGGCTTTTTGCTTGTGCTTCAGTGATAGATTCTGGTTTTCTGCAGTTCTTACCACCATCAGTTCTTACCACCACCATATTTCTGATAATAAATGGATAATTAAGATATTTTCACCATTTTAAAGGTGAAAATTAGCACCTGAAAAATAGTCATTTACTTTAATTTTCCTTTACAGTTCCATCAAAAGCATGTATAAGAGTTAACAGAAGTGCTAATCAGCAATATGTTCATGAATCAAGATACTGTACTGTACTACATTTGTAAATCTGACAGCATGATTTCTTATTAAAATATGCATAATATATTAATGAAAATCGTTATCAATGAAAAATAAGAATCACAGTACATTTGCATTCTCCCCCACTTATATTATGACTTAATATTGATATATTCTCTGGTAACTCATTTCCTTAGCATTTTAGCCATAATGTAATGAAAAATGTGAAACTGACTTCAGAATTCTAAAAATGTGTTTCAAATAAATATTCTAATTAACATAATTATATGCAAACATAATTAATGTTCCACTATTATTCTCTGTTTCCAGATGGACTACAAAGAACACCACATCCCAAGTGCATGAAAAAAGAACAGCTGACATCCTCGAATTTGGTTATTTATTGTAAGTTGGAGATTGGTTATGCACGAGTAGTCTGAGTATCTCCAAAACTCTTGAATATGTATATCAATTTTAAGTGTTTACACCCATCAAGCTGTTACATACTATTTTATGAGATTTTATAATCTTGCTTAATAGCTTGGATTGTAGAGCTTTTCCATGTTAATACTGTAAGGCATTTATAACCAAAAATGTGGCCCCAAAGGATGAAAGGGAGAAGCTAAAGTCATACACCTACAGTAAATGTTCACTCTTAATTTATACGTCTTATCTTATATTAAAGTTATTTGAATTTAAAGATGAATGAGAATTGGAATGATAATTCATGTACTTGTTATGTCTTCTGATGAATGCATTTAAGACAAGAAGCTTGTAATATTAATTACAGAATAATACCTGCAGTTAAAATATTTTCTCTCAAAATACATACTACTTTGCTTCCATATTAATTGCATATAAATTCTATATTGAATGTCTCTCCATGTACATGTGTACATGTTATTAATTAATTCCTTTCAATACTCAACTTTTATTTAAATAATAGTGAATAAAGGGGTATATCTAGTCATTTGATAATGGAAATCTAAAATGTATGTGTTTAACCTGTGGACAGCCCAGACATTTTCTGAAGGCTTGCATCAATGACAGTGAGTTTGAGACAGACCTATCTGAATAGTCATATTTTTAGCATCTTGTCATAATCTAGCTGAGATTATTTTGTTATTGTTGTTCTGGTCGTTAATGTTGTTTTCTTTGTAGGGCTTAAGGAAACATTCTAGTTCACTAGTTTTAAAAGTGGCAAAACAATGTGCTGCCATTCTGGACATACAAATGTTACAGATGTGAAGTGCAATATCGAAGCTTATGACAAAGAACTGAAATTGATATATTGCTTTTCTTGAAAGCTGTCTCATTAAGATTTGACAAAAGAAGGTACTGTATTTAAAGCAATTACAGTAAATGGTGGCTTATCTTTTATTATTTGTTTGAGGTAAATATAAGAATAATTTCACATGCTAAGAATAATTTAGTCATAAAATAATAAAACACAGTACAATATCTGCTGCTTTCCTTCTAAAACTTATGGATTTTACGTATTTCTAAAAATGAAGCATATTTCTAATTAATGAGTTCTACAAACTTCAAACTAAGTAACTTTATAGTCCCACACGGGAAGAAAATGTGAAATCAGACAGATGGCATAGATGGCTCAAGACCATCCAAGACGACATTAAATTTTAAAGATTTATTAATAATCATAATAAATTAAAGAACCTTGTCTTAGTAGCAGAAAGAAAGAGAAAAATACTTGGAAGAAGATTCCACCTGGTTATTCAAAAATAATTTATAATTTGAAACAATATGAAAATACATTTGATGCTTTTGAACTTTAATTACATATATACAGTACACTACCTAAAAAGTATGATTATTCACATTTTAGGGAAATCCAAACTTAAATGCCCTGAAATATGATATTAGATGATGGTATAATACCAATAAGGAAATAAAGTAGTAACTGTTATATCTTGTAGTTCAGGTGGGTAGCTGCGTCAGCATGCGTAGGCTGCAAAGGAACAAGTAATAGGTTTATTCCATGCTGAAAAAAAGAAGAAAGAGAACACAACGTTTCGGCCGTGGAGCCTTCTTCAGGTGTGAGAGAGACAGGGCAGTAGGCAAAGGTAAAGTAGCGGGAGAACAAAGGTTGGGAGGGAGGAGGAGTGAGAGGCGGGAGCAGGGGACAGAAAGAGAGGCCAATCAAGAGGTGTGAAGTCAGAATGGGTGCAGAGAGGTGTGAAATGAAACTTCCAATGAATGGAGAAAATTTAAAAGAACAGTAATCTGTCGTTAAGGGAAGGGAGAATGTGTGATCCTAACTGCAGAATAATTTTAGTTTCGGTGGTCTTTCTGATGTATGAGTTCGGAAAACCGTCTTTGAGAACACAGACAGAGAGATTAGTGTGGTCGTGGCCGTCAGAGGTGAAATGAGAAACAATGGGCTTGGAGAGATCTTTAATCTTCACAGCCCTGACGTGTTCTCTGAAGTGGTCTCCGAGTCTCCTTCCTGTTTCTCCAATGTAGATGGCTGGGCATTTACTGCAAGAGATACAGTAAATAAGGTTGCTGGAGGTACAAGATGCTGTCTGGGTGATCCGGAATTGTCCTGAGGGGCCTTGAATGAGTGTGGTGGTGGCTGTGTACTTGCAGGTGATACAGCGAGCTCTGTTGCAAGGGAAAGTGCCTGGTGTGGATGGTTGTTGAGGGCGGTCAAGGGAGCTGTGAACAAGGAGATTAGGTGGTCGGCGATATGAGATGATAGGGCGATCAGAAAAGAGGGCCCCAATGGAGGGATCATCCTGTAGGATGGAAAAGTTCTGGTTAATGGTCCTGGGGATAGGAAGTGTGTTAGGGTGGTAAGGAAGCACCAAGGGAATGCGGTTGTTACGGCGGGAGTTCCTGATCGGGTTGATGGTCCGGGGGGTGTTTTTGGCTCGGGCAAGGGCCCTGTCAATCACACTGCTGGGATATCCTCTGTTGATAAAAAATGAGTACATTTCGAAGGCTTGGTTCTCGAAGTCGATGTCGTCGCTGCATAGTCGTCGTAACCTAAGGAACTGTGAAAAAGGAAGAGAGTTTTTAGTGTGGTTGGGGTGAAATGAGCTGTACGGGAGGTAGCTGTGTGAATCCGTGGGTTTGTAATAAACTGTAATAAACAGGCTTTCTAACAACCTTCTATTCCTTTACAGATGTCATCGACATAATATCATCCCTAAAGGATTTCGCCTTAAATTTAATACCTTTTCTTTTGACTCTGATACCACCCAGAGTAACACTCAGAGACAACAACATCAAAGAGCCTAAGGAATTTCTGCGGCTGACAGCTCCACATCATCTTCCCTTCATAACTAACCTCATTAGATCTCTCAACTCTAAACTCTACCAGTTTCTCACTACAGAGAAGGACAAAAAACTCAGTCATCTTCTACAGAAGAAAACCATCAACACCCCGAACACCCTCACCAACCCTAACCTTGTTGAAGAGTGTTTCATGCTATTATGATATACACTTTTCTGATTGTAGTACTACTTCAGTGATAGACATGGCAACCAAAAATCAATAATGTGAAGAGGGAGCACTATGGAGGAGGGACCAAGGAGCCCAGATATTTTGAGGAATGAGTTTTTGAACTTGGAGCTTTGGAGAAGGGAGAAGGACACCATGCATTACATCAATGTCAGTGTTCAAGGAAGCCCTTACTGTCACTATCCATTTTAGATATTTTCAGTTTGATGTTTCTTATACAAAACAAGATATGTAATTTAGAACTCCTGACAAACATAACACATGCCTCTGAAATATACAAACAATGCAATCATTCTAGATATTTAAACATTACTTCTACATGATATAGTCAGGAATGTGTCTTTGTATTCAGTTGGTACCTTTACATCCTCAGTACCCTGAATAATTTAATCTTTCAGGTATTTCCCATAGGCTAACGCCAAATTGATTCAAAAAATATTTTTATGTAACACTGCCATTTTGTTCAGAAAGTTGTCAAAGCATAACAAATTTCAGATTATGAGTTTCTTTGCACAGACACAACAGACATCCTACTATTAAATTGTTCTTTTTTTCAGTTTTCATATGGCCTATATTCAGTCTCAATGGATTTTTGAATATTAATACTTGCAGGCAATTTCCCATCCTTTTTTTCTGGTACATTGCAAAAATCTGTGCTTCTGACATCATACATAAAACATTTTTGAATGCTTATAAGGGTAGAGTTAAAATGTACCTGTATTCTTATAACTTTTGTTACTATATAGTCCTAAGGAAGATCTACAGTGCTCTTTAAAAGTAATAAACGTGCCAATAATATTACATTTTGATTAAAGTGAAATAAACAATATATGGCATGTATATATTCCATTTAAATTTCTTAGTCAAGGCTGTAATGATTAGATAACTGGGTACTGTTATATATACTGTATATATAAGTGCTTGAACTCGCAGAGAAGGTACAGTATTCTAAGTAAGACAGCAACTGGCAGCAATTACTGCTGTCAGTATTCCTGGATAGGTCTTTACCATCTTTGCAGAATGGGATGATATAATATGTTATATTATTCTTGGGAAACCTGTTCCAGTTCTATGGATTGCAATTGGTAGGGGATAATTGTTGGACATTATCTGTGAAGACTTTGTCAAATTTTAGGTCTTGCATGACGCAAGCGGGATTTCCTAGACTTGCCTGTATTTTGCACCAACCATTTCCCCTCAGTCTTTACAAGCTTCCCAGTCCATGCTCCCGGTGAAGCAACCCCATGACATCATGCTGCCACCTTCAAGTTTAACAGCTGATATGGTGCTACCGCTACCTTGGTGATGCGCTGTGTTCAGGTAGAGCCAGATGTAATGCTTTCCATTAAGAAAAAAAGTTCAAATTCTGTCTATTGTGTCTATGAAATGTTTTAATAAAAGCCACACACTCATGCAAGCCCACACAGGTCAGCATCTCAGACATAGAACTTAATCATGCTTTCACAGCTGCTGTTTGGAAGGGTGATCTGATCTACAGTAGTTAGTGCCTGGTTGGTTTACACACATTACACTTCTTAATGATCGATTTTATCATACTTGAAGGGATGGCTAACATTCTCCTTTTTCAAATGGTCCTTGTTCTTCATGGTTGATTTGTTAAATTACAGTGTGAGTGGTGATTTGAATGTTCCATATTTATCTGAGGGATATGATGGAAATGAGGGATGTGTAGCCAGGATAGGCAAAGTAGACCCTGCCAACCTTGTGATAACCCAGGAAAACATTATGAAATTGTGCATGATTGTTTGTTGTTCTTTGTTTTCACAATACATTTTCTACATAACTCATCCCCTAGAGTGATGAAAAGATTAAATGTGATCTGCCTTTCCCTACCATCAAACGTGAACATTAACCAATACACTCACTTTCACAAGTGTATTCTAAAGGCTTTAGTTTCAGCAATGTGCAAGAAAAAAAGTGCATCACTGCCTTCACTGTGTCCCTTGACTTTGCTCATTTCATTGCACAGATAATATCAACACGTGCATAGCAGAATAAATGCCATGGGAAAAGTTAACGGAAAGGCAGACCTCTGCCTATAGGGGTGTCCTTGAATTACCAGTCTTATTCAGCAATTTAGATAACCAAGCTAAAATAACCCAAATGAGCTGAAAATGGTTAACATTATTTCTTAAAATGACCTTTCAAAACTGGATTTTTGTAGCTGACATCAAAGATATATAAATTCAAGTGAAAAGGGACCAGTTCTTACCTTGTTTAAATTCTGCTATATACTGTAGTTCAGCATTACAGTTTGGCACATACAAGGTTGAGCTAAGAATGTGCTGCTTTTATTTTTAAAATGTAGCTGTTTCTTTTACATCTACGGATAGACATGAAGGTAATCTGCAAAAACACATTCACAGCTGATATAAAACTCTGAGTGCAGTACTACTGTATATGTTTATTTTCAGCATAAAATATCCCTTCTGTTCATTGTGCATGTCTATTAATATCAAAGACATTTGGGTTAGGCAGCAGCAACAGCTCTCACTTCTTCTTCCTTGAAACATCTGAACTGTAACTCCCATCACACAAGTATTGACTGATGCAGTCACTCAGTTTGTGTGTCAAAACTTATTGCCATGGCAAAATAACAAGCTATGCTTCAGTGTGATTCATTACACTGCCCAAATGCAGTTACTATGCTGATGCAGTTACTTCTTATATCAGTTTTTGTGAGGAATACTGCATACCAACAAAGACTGTTTGCAGGTACAATAACAACAAACCTTGGTTTACCGGTGACCTAGGAAAACTACGCTCTACCAATGAAGAGGTCTATAAAAGTGGCGACCGGGATGCATATAAAAAGGCCAAGTATGCACTCAACAAGGCAGTCAAACACCAACACAGAGAAAAACTGGAACAGCAGTTCTCCTTAAATGACTATGCATCCATATGGAAGGGTCTCCAGACCATTACAAACTATAAATCAAAACCTTCTAATACTGCAACAGACTCCTCACTTGCAAACCTGATTAACATTTTCTATTTTCTATTGTAACACTCAGGGGATCACGTGGGTATGCGCCCTCACCGCTGCCACCTCAGGTCGGCCCCCCACCGTTGGGGACTCAAACCCAGGCCTCCAGCATCACTCAACAGGGACCAGCCACTTGAGCCAAAGGGAAATCTCCCTGTCAGCCCGGCGACTGCGGTCCCTGCTATTCATAGGGAAGGGCAGTGACATCACTGCGCTGGTAAGCCGGCTCTGACAACCAATGGTGCCCATATGCGTTACACTATTTAAGATTTGAAAGTCACAGGATTTCAACTTCACCCCCCTCCCCCCAGCCTAGCCACAGTCGGTCTGCAACATCTTTTACACCTCATCTCCCTTTCACCCCCGCCAATTGAGACCCTGCACCCTGCTATCACCATAACTGAGCATCAAGTTAAAGTAGCTGCATTTGTAAGAAACTAAAGATTAGGAAAGCTCCCGGTCCTTATTGTGTTTCACCAGCAACACTCAGGCACTGTGCTGAACAGCTATCTTCCATCTTTGCTGATCTTTTCAATCAGTCCCTGGCCCAGTGCACAGTGCCTGCTTGTTTCAAAACCTCCGGTTCCCAAAAAACAGAAGGTCTCCTGCCTGAATGACTACAGACCTCAGTT
The DNA here is from genome assembly GCF_040954835.1 of Lepisosteus oculatus. Taxonomy (NCBI): domain Eukaryota; kingdom Metazoa; phylum Chordata; class Actinopteri; order Semionotiformes; family Lepisosteidae; genus Lepisosteus; species Lepisosteus oculatus. Next base: position 37,117,389 of record NC_090696.1, on the reverse strand, counting down.
GTCATGAAGTGCTTTGAGAGACTCATTCTGCATCACCTCAAAATCATGACTAACGTCTTTCAGGACTCAATGCAGTTTGCATAAAGAGCTTACAGGTCTGTTGACGATGCCATCAATTTGGCTCTGCATTTCATCCTGCAGCACATTGTAGCGGCAAGGCTTATTAAAAATACAGGAATGAAGTTTGCTGCTCCCTTGCCAGTCTCTGTCTCTCATCTCAATGGTGCTGGATATAGAGAGACCATTCCATTTAGTTCACATTTAATTTGTTTTTCTAGCTGATAGAGTGTCCTGATAAGGAACAACTCCCAATGCTGAGATTCTTCAGCAAACATAATAAATGGTAATCTCTGGGGCCTTACTGTCTGGGAGATTCCAAGGGAGAGTCTCATCCCAGTTGGTTTACAACCCTAAGGTCAAAGTGCATTTCTACTCATCATCGGCCTATCAGGAGCTGGTAAGGCAGGGTAACCCCACGTGGGTCTCGGATGCCCATGAAACTTTCAACCAATGAACGACTGTAGTTCCTACAGGTAAAACAGGCAACACAGAGCTCCTCAGGGCCCCTCTAGAACATTTCTCAGACTCAGCTTGGACAACCACGTAATGCCCAGTGTGTCCAAGTGCCAGGACTTTACTTTGTTCTAAGAGTCGAGAACGGAGGTCGCCAGCACGTAACCAAAAGATTCACCCGAGGTTAGCCCAGCAGCAAGCCTCATGAACCCACCTCGAATGGTCACCTGATCAACAAGTGAACTACAGTCGGAACTGTGGACAGCTGGACTACCGCTACATCAGGAACAAACCGGTCTTCTTCCTGTCTAAAGAGTGTGACCTGCTTGGACCCGCAGTCCCTTTCATGTGCACAAACTCTCGCTAGTAAAGACAGAACTAACAAGCCGGTCTTCAGAGATCCACTGTCATCGCGTCACAGCAGACATCTATTCCTTCTTTTTCCCCCAATTCCATGCCGAACCAGCACTGCCTGGCACCAGGCCAGAGAACGCAGATTGGACACAGAAACAGCCTGCCACTGTTCCTTTGTGTCCGCGGGAGATATGAATCCACCCAGATTGGATGAGTATTCAACCTTCTGCATTACAGCTCGAGAATTCAATTGTTACCTCAATGCCAGTTGATATCAATTTAATTCCTATGAGTGATGTACTTGCCTTCAAGTATCTAGTGTAGAAGATGTAATCAAAGTTCATTTACGAAACGGTCGAAATGAATGGTATACTGAATGTATGTCCCTCTTGGTTTGTAACTCTTCATGATTCAATATAAACCTTCTGTATTCTGCTAACCCTCACTGATAAGATCTGTTATGTTTATATGCACATTGTATGTATTAATAAATGTATTCTCGTATATTAGTATTCGTGTGTGTGCGTGCTGAGTTATGTCTTAGGTCTGTCTTCTAATAGCCATCATAATAGCCAAAAGAATCATTTTGTGACTTACTGCTACAATTAATAATTGTCCCAGTAAATGCACAAATCCCCTACAACATGGACAGCTCTTACACTTATGTCCGTATTTTGTTTGCAAACTATAGCTCTGCTTTCAACACTATCATCCCTGATCTACTTCTATATAAATAGAGGCAGCTCAATGTCCCCCATCCCATCTGCCATTGGATCCATGACTTTTTAAACAAGAGGACATTGTATGTCTGGCACATTTGGGATTCTGTTCTTCTCAATACTGGTGCTCCACAGGGCTGTGTGCTTTCTCTAATACTCTACTCACTTTACACCAATGACTGTACATCTAAAAGTGAGGTCTAACATCTAACGTCTTGGTGCAGCTGTGGACACCTGCAACAAGAGAAATTCCTTGTATATCTTGTACTTGGAGAACAAAGTATCTGATTCTGATTCAAAGACTCTTCACTGGCCAAAGAAGACTGGTAGGTGGTGTGTTAGATTTCAGTGAAAACACTAGCTCTGGTTAATCTGCTGACCATCTTTAGATCCACCTAATATAGAATATTAATATGGAATCATGTAACTAAAGGGGAAATGTTAGTAGCTGAAAATAAAATAAATATGTTTATGATCATCATTAATGATAGTGGTAGTGTATTCTACTTTCTTCATAAAAGATCTGCATCAAATTCTTTAATTCAGTCTCTTGTAGTTTTTTTGGAAACATTTTGGAAAATTAATCCCTTGTAGTTTCATTTTAATTTAATTGATCCAAATTGAGTGACTCTTTGGTTCAGTGGTATAATTTTTGCCTGCCAGCTAGAAGGTCCCAGATCCTGGAAGAAGCACCCTCTTAACATATCAATTGTAAAATCTCTAATTGTAAAATATATAAATAATATGCATACTATACTGACATTTTTAATATTTGTGTAACATTGCCATAGCCAAAATGTAATGTAGTGTGCTCTCTGAAGGCACCAGTTCTGTAGGGTTTGGGCATTTACTGGGACAATTATTAATTGTAGCAGTAAATCACAAAGTTGATTCTTTTGATGGCTTTAGAATCCAACCATGCGACATAACTCAAACAACGCACACACACAGGTACTAATACACGAGGATACATTTATTAATACATAGAATATGTATGTAAACCTAACAGATCTTATCGAGAGGGTTATCAGAATACAAAAGATATATATTTAATCAGTTACAAAGTGTTATACATATCAAGGGGACATACGTTCAGTATATCATTCATTAAGACCGTTTCGTAAATGAACTTGGTTATAACTTCTACATTAGATACTCAAAACAAGTACATAACTCTTAGGAATTAAATTGATATCAACTGGTTGGGATAACAATTGAATTCTCGAGCTGTAATGCATTGAAGTTGAATACTCATCCAATCTCTGGGGATTCAGATCTCCTGCGGGCACAAAGAAACAGTTGCAGGCTGTTGCTGTCCAATCCGCGCTCTCTGGCTCGGTGCCAGGCTGTGCTGTGCCGCTTGTGATGGTGCGCTGCAGATGCTGCTGACCGGTTAGTTAGTGTTGGCTTTAACTAGCAAAGTTTGTGCACAGGAGAAAAGATGACTGTGGGTCCCAGCAAGTCAGGAAGAGGACCGGTTCGTTCCTGATGAAGAGCTAGTTCTGAATAATGATTCAGCTGTCCACAGTTCCGACCTGTTCACGAGGCTTGCTGCTGGTGCTAACCTCGGGTGGATCCTCTGGTTACTCTCTGGCAACCTCCGCTCTCGACTCTTAGAACAAAGGAAAGTTCTGGCACTCGGACCCACTGGCCGTTCCGTGGTTGTCCAGGCTGAGTCTCAGGATGGTCAGGAGGCACGCTGTGAGAATGTCCTGCCCTTGGGAGCCTTCAGCTCCTGGGCCGTCCCGCCCTGGAATTCTCCTTTGAATTCCCTTTAAAATAGTCCACAGAATTCTCCAGAAATCTTACTGAATCTCCTAGGCTCTCTGTGTTGCCTGTTTTTACCTGGAGGAACTTCAGCTCGTTGATTGGCTGAAAGTTCCATGGGCATCAGAGTCCCACGTGGGTTACTCTGCCCTACCAGTCCCTGATTGGTTGATCAAGGTGAGATATGAGTCACTTACTCCTGACACTTAGGAATGCAGTCCAGATGTCCAACTGGCACTCCCTAGACAGATAGGCGCCAATGGATGACCATTGATCATGATAGCCAGGCTTAGCTAAGTGCATCCCCCTTTGGGAGCTGTCCTAGGAAACCTTAAATCAGCCTACATGAATAGTTTCTCTGTGGCTGCACCACAGAGATGAACAGAGAAATGGGGCCTCATTTGGGAAAGCTCAGAACACTTAATTTTTTCTTATAAATAAGCCTCGCCGCTACATTTGCATATCGCAGAATGTAAAATATTCATGTAATATTAAATGAATAACAATAATGAACATAAATGAGTTGGAAAAACATTAATATTATCAACGGTGGAGTAAAATACAATTCTACCTGTCAGACAACAAGATTGCTCTTCCAGGTTGTTTGAAGAGAGTAAGAAAATGTGAAGATGCCCTTAAACAGAAATTGCAGCTGAGGTTACCACATGTATATTTCCTTTTCAATACTATTTAAGCCACTGTGTTTCATATATTTTATAATTAACATATAAAATAAGTTATTAATAATAAACAACAAACACTTAAGATTAGTAATGTGAAACAATGTGTTCACATTTTCTTCTTCACCCTTCTTCCTCCTTTTGATGACAAGGGTCATGAAAACAGTGAGGGCCTGGAGAAGAAATGCGGAAAAGTGGATGAAATATGAAAAAAAAGGGATTTTATATCATGAGAAATTCAGTGAGACAGGTCATGCTGCATTATGAATTATACTTTACGTGACCATCAAGCTCTTAAGCATAAATATGCTTTTGCAGATTTACATAGTTTAAACATTAAGCGCAGCGCAGGGCGGAGCAGTGGCTATGTGGCTAAGGATCTGTGCCTGTGGCTGGAAGGTTGCTGGTTCAAATGCCACAGCCTGCAGAGGAATCTTACTCCGCTAGGCTCCTGAGCAAGGCCCTTAACCCCAACTGCTCCAGGGGAGCTGTACAATGGCAGACCCTGTGCTCTGACCCCAGGCTCTCTCCCTATCTAAGTGTCTGATGGAGAGCAGGCTGGGGTATGTGAAAAGATCATTCCTAATGCAAGAAATTGTAATGGGTTAATAAAGTGATGTTATTATTATTTTCACTGCAGCAACATAAACATGCATTCAATTAAACAATCTTTAACCACATTTGTTAGCTCTATATGGGAGTGTCTTGGTGCCACAAGAAAAAAAAAATGAAACTCCCAAGTAGGACCTTTTGTTTCCCAATGAGGACATTTAATCTATTAATTTTATTTTGACCTCCTAATCTCCTATGTAGGACTTTTTTCTCTATTGCAGTGCATCTCATTTGGGTTTTTGACAAGGACATTTGTTTTTTTAATTCCATCAATTATTACATCGTGCTTCTAACTTCTGCAGGTCTCACTAAGGCCTTATTATATATTTTGACTCCTAGCTGTGACATGAGGGGATGAGAAAACACAAATATTTACAATACTTTTGAATTTGTGAGTGACATTTATTTATTTTATATTTCTAAATCAATTTTGTTTGTTTTTTTAAGGGAACAGGAAATGTATGCCTCACCAAGCACAAATGTAGTTTTTAATATGGTGCATGAGCCAAATACATTGACACACAAAATGCATTTTTGACACCCCACACACATAATGTTATCATTTATGACATTCAACAATTTTGTTTAGAATGAGCTAAGGAATGTTAAAATGAGTAAGGAAAGTAACAATTTATAGAAATCAATAAAGTAATATCCACAGATAACTATATATATTAAATATCATAACTGCTCTTGGAGACTGCCCTCATCAAGACACAATTATTTATACTTTATTTTAATATTGACCTATAGCAGGTAGTAGGTACTTGTTCACTTTTCCTGCTGGGGCATATGGGCTTACATCAATCAGTGGGGAGACAGGTATTGTGCTGCCTGGTTGTGTGTCCTGCAGGTCCCACACAGGGCTAGTACAATACCACCTGAGCTTTGAGCACCACTTACTGGCCTCAGTAACAACTTTTCCAGCAGCAACCTTAGTTAAAACCAGGATGTCTCCCATCCAGGTACTGACCAGGCTCACACCTGCTTAGCTTCAGTGGGTTGCCAATTGTGAGTTGCAAGGTGATATGGCTGCTGGCAATCTAATGTAAAATTATCATAAAAACAAACATTTTTGTTAGTGTTACTGTACAGTATGACTAGCACAGGAAAACACTAATGGGCTAATACACATCTATTTTTTTATTATTAAAATAAGATCTACACTATGCTAAACACACAGCACGTTAAGGATTCACTGCTCCACCTGGCAGTTTTACAGATTGCAGTCCTGCAACAGATTTGTTTTTTAAAAAAAAGTTGTACCATGGCATGTTCTTTTGTGGCATGCCACAAAACACCTCAAGCATTCTGAGTGGCTGTATCTGTACATTTTAATTGTTCTGTATTGCTCAGAAAACAATTAGGAATTAATATCTTAACATTAGTGTATTTTAAAACATGAATACAAATTAAATCAATGTGTACATTATACAGTTCATTCTTTTCTGGACAAAAATAATAATCAATTTGACATTGAGGAATTTCATTATGTAATTACAGTACACCAGAGTTTTGTTGAGTTTCATTAATTATAGACCCATTCCCAACTGTGTGTCTGTTAAGAATTGGGTGGCTACAGGCCTGCCAATCAAGTCTATGCAAATTGGAATGTGAGGATATCTAGTGCCTACCCAACCTCTGAGCTCACTGCATATAACTGATAGAGACAGATCAATTGATTCAATCCACTTTAATTCCATATAGAGAAAGACCATTCCATATTTTTTGACCTTGGAAATATTTGTTGGCACCTGAACTAATTAGGTTTGGAATGTGATAGAAGTTAAATTCAGGTTATATTTTAATTTTCTTTAAAAAAATAATTTACATATCAGAATTTTTATTTTAATGCAGCTTGGAGCATATTGTGTAGTCTAAAAATCAACATCCTGTTTGAAAATGTCATGATTAAGAGCACAGAGAGCAATAGAATGTGAAAATATTGCAGGAAGTGAATAGTTTTTCAAGGTATTGTATAGAGTTGTTGACCAACATAGTCCTCTGCAAAGAAAATGGAAACATACTTCAGACTGAAACCTTATTCATTTAACTGCTCATGCCTTAAATGAAGAGATGCAAATTTAATCATCATCAACGACTTATATATGACTTGAGGCTATACAAGGGTTTCTAATCAGTTTGACAAACTACCAGCTCTTAAGTTCTTATTAACATATTTTTTGGGGGAGATAATGCACCTTAAGGCATGTTGTCGCCATGGACTGAAGATCACCTGTAAAAGCTTCTTGCTGTGTTATTTCCATTTTGTATTTTTTCATATTTTATGATGTGACATTTTTCACCAGGAAAAATATTGCATATTCTTGTTAATTAAAGGTCATTTGTTGTTTCAGGGAAATGAGGTCCAGATGTCAATTAAAATTAGGTTTACTAACTGTCAGTTGTTATTTTCAGGGATATATTACAATTTTATACATATATGCATATATTGTAAAAATACTGTATATACAGACATTACTCTTGCTATTTTTAAAACATTAGGCTTAAAGTTATGTCACCTGAAAGCATGCTAGTGAATCAGAAAAAGCTGTCCCTAATGGTTCTGAATTAATTAAAATGGCAGATACTGAATTAATGTAAATTAGATATCTAGATATAAATTGTTGTTTTTTCTTTTTACATACTGAAGCTTCAGCTTGACTGTGTTCAGTGACTTATGACAGCAATAAGAAACTGAGAGCTTTGTTGGTCTATTCCAATCCCTACAGATTAGAGCTCAGATAACATTAGTTTAAGTTTTCTACATCCTGGGAATAAACATTACTAACTCATAAAAAAGCTTCATATCTTAGGTGTACTCCTGACTTTTTGATTGTTCTTTCTGATAAACAAATCTAAAAGATAATTATGCATTTGAGACTTATTTCTGTTAGACAGCTCATCAGAGAGAAAAGAGAGACTGGTTTGCTCTAATGCTTTTTCCTTTTACACAATGTTATAAAAAAGAACAACTCTCAGGAATCATTGTACAGTATAACAGAATGTAAAGCCAAGAAGCTGGATCTTCTTGTTTCATATAATTTTGGAAAAATGGAAATCATAAAAGTATGTGATAGCATGAAAAATGTAGCTGTGAGAAAGTTATATCAAGAATGCTTATATTTATACTGTGTTCTCTCTACTCAACTTAAAGTTGAAAATTCTTAAAAAGTTTATTTGTAATTCCACATCGAAAACCATATCACCTTTGCTCCTTTATAATTATGACAATTTGTCTATTAGATGCAACTTGAATTTGACTAAACTCCCATTACGTAGTAGCCAGGAGTGCAAAGATTCACTTTTTTAGAGAAAAGCAGTCTTTATTTGATTTTTGACAGCTGTTTTTTTTCCAATGGATACGGCTTAATGAACACGTTAAATGCAATGTATCCTTTACTTATCTTTACTTATTTCTTCCCATTAACTATACTGTTTTAAATAGCAAAGGTTTTGCATTATATTCATCATGTATAGGTAACTTATATGGATAAATGAATAATATAAGCTTCCCCTAATCAGATTTAAAATAAAACCTTAAAACGTGTTAAATAAGCAAATCGGTACTTCATTAGAAGACAATTGATTTTTTTTCAGCGTAATCCACTTAATTAGAAAACAGAATTCAGGTGACATTAAGGTCATAGAATACATCTATGGAGTTCTTTTGTTTTAGTAGTGAAAACATCTGTTACACCTGACAGGTGACGACAAGCTTATAATATACATCTGCTAGCATACTGACTTACAATAAGTTAAAAACAGCAACACCTGTTTAATTTTCTTAATCTTCCAAAAATTGTCAGCATCAAGATTCTTTTAATTACTTAGTGGAAAACCACCTTTGGATATAAATAATAAGTCTTTTCTTTTTAAATGAGGCACCAGCAGGGATATATCCAATTTAACTGGAAATATTCAGTTACAATGTATTTAATACAGTAATTAATTAATTAAGATCTGAATGTTGCTAATTAACACTAGATTGTATTTCAGTTCCTCCAATTATTATGTTAAGTCAATATGTAGTAGATCTAACCTTGTATAATTATTAGACTTTTAATTATGAAATAATCACATGAACACTTGTAGCCCCATGTGCATTTCTAGGCACATGGTTTGACAGATTACTGTAAAATTACTGTGATGATTCTGAATCATATTTAGAGCAATGAATGCTTCATGCCATATTTCTATCCATTAACAATTAAGTGTGAATTATGATGTAATTACAGTATTTGAAAGAGAAAGGAGGATGCAATATCACTTTAATGCAACAAACATTCTGCCCTGATAGCAGTGTAGTTCTTTATACATCCAGTTGTATGTGTAGATTTGTCATCAGCCCTTATAATTTCAGGTCAGATTAAATTAACAAAAAAATACAAAACTGTATTCAATAACAGGTTTTGAAGTGCAATAACTTGTGTTTAATATTACATTTAAACCTCAACTCCTTACTAGGCTTAAGATGGGGGTTGGACTACTGTTCAAATGTGTGTGCTGATTCAGTCCTGAACATATAAAGTATATAGAATAAAAACAATACAGCAGTGCAGCCCCACTTTTTAAAAATTCCCTTTCACAGTAGACATTTTGCAGACATTTGGAAATAGTATAAGTTAAAACCTAATGTAAGTTTAAAAAAAATGAAATGTGAAAATGTACTCAGAGAGTCCAGTCTTTATGTTTTCTGAGTTTATTTTTTTCTGTGTTTATGGTAGATGATATATCAGATAGTTCATTGGTTTCATTGTTTCAGTTGATGCTTTTTAATTCAATAAGCCCAATGAAAATGCATCGAGAATGGTGAACCAGGAAGTTATCCAAGTACTTGTTATTCATTTCAGTTTATACTTTCAATGTGAAGTTCATGATTTTGATTCTGTCTCAACCAAAATGTTCATGCTTTGAAAAGCTTTAGGATATTTCACACACAAGGATTTGATCTTCAAGCTAAACATCATGTAAATGCAATAATTTGGAATTATAAGATCACTTTATTGGCCATATATGGTACAATTTCTTGTATTAGGAATTTGTCTTTTCACATACTTCAACTTACTCTCTCTAGGAGACACACAGACAGGGACAGAAGCTTGGGGTCAGAGCGCAGGGTCAGCCTATTATACGGTGCCCCTGGAGCAGTTGGGGTTAAGGGCCTTGCTCAGGGGCCCAATGAAGTAGTATTCCTCTGCTGGCCATAACCCACATGTGATGAAATACATGCTGTATAACATATTCTTCACTTGTATTGCATCATTTGAAATTCCACTGCAAAAAAATGACATTCAGATTGCAAAAATAAATTGTAATAAAAATACAAAATCACAGAAATGCATTTAAAAAACAGTATTTTCAAAGTTCCCTTGCAAGGCAGATTACGTTACTTTTAAATACATGTAGTTTTTGATTTGTTGTCATTTTATTTCAATATATTCTTTTTAAACTCAAAAAGTACTAAAAGAATAAAAAAACAAAGATCTTTGAATCCATCAATTGATAGCAGTGCCTTCACTGGTAATCATTAATTATACATAGTCTGATTTCACTTAACTTGTTGGCGCTCATTATATACATCCCTAGACAATTATAACCTTTAAAAGGTTTAAATTTACATAGCTATTTCCATGGGGTATAGGACTTTGAACAACTGCTGCATATTTCATATAAATAAGGTCAGAAGTGAGGGCACTGCCTATTGTATAGATATGCATGCAAATGGTCATTATAATTGGAGGAATCTATTGATTTGTTTCTTATCTCATCAGCAAGCCATTTTGTAATTGTGTTTCTTCAGTTCTACAGTGAAATCCCCTTTATAATATCTCTCTTCCATTAAATTTGGCTATTCATTTATGTAAGAATGTCCATGTGGAGACAAGTTCATATCAGAAAACTTTACAAAATCAAATTGGTTACCTTAGGTCTCTAAAGAGATGTAATATTGTATGCTGAAACGCAAAATGCTTTTAGATTTACTTTTAATTGTGCTACCTGGGTTGGGTGGACATGAGCTTGTCTGACTTTCTACTGAACAACCTCCTGGGCTTGAGCCAACATTACATTGGAGCCACTCATCCATACGTTATTTACACATCTCTTCACGTCCTCTAAGACTCACAGTATGAAAAAGGTTGGTCAACTCTGACTGGCTAGTGCATTTTTTGTTGTAAAGTATTCACAGTCCTTAACCCCACTCTATCCAATATGGGGCTATATCGATGGGTAGTAAAAGGGAAAAAAAAGAATGTCTAATGTCCAAATTTAGTCACATTGCAATGAAGCAACAGGTTAGGGAAGAAAGGAGCACTCTTTGGGAGCTGTGCTTGCAGGAATGTTGCCAAGTCAAGTTGCTCGGAAATTCAACATTTAACCATCCTCCATCACTAGACATTGCTGCCTGTTGTGGCCAAATATGTAACAACCTATTATTATTATTATTATTATTAATAATATATTAATATTATTAATATTGTTTTTGTTGTTATCGGTAAATTATAATAAAATTACAACAATTACACAAAATATCTTAAACTATGTATTTGTTTTTATTTTAAACAGCTCTATGAATAATTAATTGTTTTACTTCAAGATATGATTTCTTTTTTTCTCGTATATGTTTTCTATTCAGATATTTTGTTCACTTAGTCACTTTTAATTTGTATGTGCATTACATAGACTGCCTACATTTATTAATATTCATTAATATGTTAATATCATCTGACAGGACAGAACATAACAAAGCTTACAAATGAGATAAGGGCATTTTGGCCATTTATCCCATTAGGATCTCAACCAGTCATTTCTTGAAATTCATCAATAAGGGCTTGTATCTTGTTCCATACATTTTTTGTTGTGATAACAGTCATTTTAGCAAGTAATAAAAAAATTCAGGGTGTACTCCTATATATATTTTTACCATAATTTTACTTTTTTTCTGTGCTACTGCACCTGTAATAAGAGCTTTACAGTGAGATTAGGCTCACAGGACTGACACTTCAGAGAAGCTTTAAAAGCTAAGTCTGGAGGATCAAATTGTAATTCTGTGGTATCCAGTGAATACATAAGGTTAACCTATTTAAAATGTTTTCCAAAATGAGAAAAGTTAGCTTATAGTTAACCTATCAAATATCAGCAAAGAAAATAATAATGAATTACATGCTGTATTTATAGAGCTGTTTTATAAATACATATCTCCTTCTATCAGATAAGATACATTTTATAAAGAACCATTAGATACACTGGGTTTGTGGGGATCAACCTTTAAACAAAAACTGTTTTTTGCGTTTAATACTATAGATTATGTATATGTGTACAAGCCAGTTAGTTCAACAAAACAAAATCAAATGGGTACAAGTTTAATACTTACAAAATTGGCTTCAAAATCTGTGATATGCACCTTGGGCAACATTTGAAGCATCCTGGAAGAACTCTAGGAGCCAGACTACATCTACAGTAACTGACACAAAATATTGAGTCTGTTTTAAAAGGTTAATGCACAAGAGAAGGAGCTGTAGGAATTCAAAGGGACCCAAGACTTCAAAGAACTGAGAAATTCAACATTAAGGGAGGTGTGTGCCCAGGTGGTGAAAGGGAAAAAAGTCAATATTGCAACCTAATTTTACCATTCAACATCACATCACCAAAAATTTTATTTTTCCACTCCAAGACCTGGTATCAGACAAGATGAACCTAAAGGTATAAGCTCCTATGGCACTGCCATTATTGACGCTGGAATCCAGACACTGGTCTCAATTATAGTTACTGCATGTGCTACCAAAAAGCAACTGTTAGAGACTTTATTCTCCATCGTATTGTAATTTAAAATATGCTCCAAGGGCCATGAGATGACAACAGTACAGTTTGTTGTTTCCCTTGAGCTGAGGTGACTGATAATGTCAACAGAGTCAACAGGCTCCTAACTAATTCAGGGAGCAACCCTGTTTTTGTTATCCATAAAGAGCACACTTACAAGCTCCAAAAAATCAAACACCATGGAAACAAACTGAACAACTGGACCAGGTCAGTGGTCTTCTCATGATGTAGTCTACCTGCACAGTGCAAAAGGAGACATCTTCAAATCTGAATTTACAACTGCATCACATGGCTCAAGTTACTGTATATTGTATTAAATGCAACTTCAGCTTTCTCAGTCAATGGAAACTTTTCCATGGTAAAAGATATCTGTAGAGACGTTACAGGTTATACTGTATCTAAATTAGAACGGTACTAGTAATCTCAAAGTAATATACACAATAAATAATGTCTAAATAATGTATACCTAAGCACAAAATGTGAAATTGAAACTACTAAATAAAATGTCATTAAAATTGTTAGGCTTTCTATACAACAAAACATTTTCAGTCACAATAACTTAGCCTAGAGGAATCAAGGATCTCAGAATCTATGTCAGACCTTTGAACCTTTGAAGAAATGTTAGGAATATGCTATTGACCAAAATGCTATTGGCCAAAATGTACTGAAGATATTAATTATAATTCAACACTGTATTATGAAATTTAGGATCTATGCGCAAAAGTGCAAAATGTGTTTGTTGTGAGACTTCAGCTGCCTCACAAAGATCTGGAAAAAGCTACAGGATTGTCTGCTGCTAAAACTGAAATGTTCTTACTCAGTTTGTTGAAGTTCTTACAAAAGGAAATGCTTATATTGATCTTGTCATTTTAAACAATCAAAACAGAGTAAGGCAAACAAAGGCGAGAGAACCATTAGGGAAACTTTGAACATAAAATTGAGTATATTGAAGTATATTTTGAAACCATATAGTCTGAATTAAAGCTTTAAAATTTCAATTAAGCAGATTTTTAAAGAGTGATACAGAGCTTAAGAGAACTAGAATAGAAAAGGCTAGATATGGGATCAGAGGCAACAGATTAATAAGATTTTGCTTAAAGCACACAACAGATGCTGTGTTTACACCGAGTAACTAAAAGGCTAAGAAGCAGTATTCCAAATGTTTTTAAAAATCAATTATGAAAATTTCAACAAAAAAGAAAGTACTTTACGCATATTTTAAAAAATAATATGATCAAATTAATGAAAATTTAATTAAATTTAAAGTCTGTACCTTTGCCACAGTGGCTCATTGAGCTAGAACTCATCCTGGTTTCTATAGTGATAAGCAGACTGAAGAAAGAAAGAGTACAATGATTTGCACATGTATAAAAAGGATATTAAAATAACGCAGCAAGAGATGGAATGAGGAACATGTTGCAGAGGTGGCTAAAATGTGAGGTCAAAAGTTCTTTCTGTATTACACCAACAAAAAAGCTGTAAAGAATGTAGGTCAAAAAATATCCAGGTCAATAACAGGAAAAATTCTACAAAGTGAAAGGAAAGTAAACTAAATGAGTATTTTACACTTGTGTTCACCAGGGAAGAAGTCAAAAACATGCCTCAGGCAGCTGAAGGATAAAATTCTGTATTTTGTAGTATTTGTCTGGAAGAGTCAGAACCGAATTGGGTACTAAAACTAAAAAAAAAATCTTTTAAAGTTTTTTTGCCAAGAATATACCCAAGCTGTTGGTATAGTTAGAAGCACATGCATTCTTGGTTCTCTGGCATAGATTTGGTGAAGAGTAATAATTCAGGCACACTGGGTTAAACAAATATGTATAAACTGCGACAATACACACACTAAACAACTCACAACATAAACAAACAACACACAAGTTACACAATGCAAATAAAAAACTATCAAATAATGTTTTAAATAATGTGCAATAAAGCTGCTAATGAATGTGTGTAAATGTAGAACACCCCACTATGTATTTACTTATCTATTTATATACATATTATATACTGTTATTATGATTATGTTATTATACCATGCACATTATGTGATTTTATGTGTTTTTTATGTTTAGCTTGTGTGTTTTGTACTTATTGTACAATTGTACAAATTTTCACAGTAGCAGACAATATGTATGTATCTATCTAAAGCGTCACAGAGTCATAATGTTCGTGCCGGGAAATCCAAACCCATACACAGTGGATAAGTAAACCCCATGTTCTGCATTGGTTCACTAGAATTTAATTGTTACCTCAACACAAGTTGTTATGAATTTAATTCATGAGTAATGTATTAACTTTCGAGTCTAGTGTAACAGTGGGTAATGACACTGATTAGCGATATGGAATAGCCTAACGGTATATTGAAGTATATTCTCTGTTGTGTATCTCTTTGTGTTTGCATCTCTTCAAGATTATATGCCTTGTATTTTTGATAACCCTCACAGTAAGGTCTGCCACCTGTATCCAGGCAGACTGATATATGTTCGGTGCACAATTTATGTTTCATTACTAATGTGACTTTATCATCTAAATTGACCAAGAAACTTTTCATCTCCCAGAATCATCAGCGCATCCATACAGAATTATCACATGTAATATCCTCAATATTATTGAGGTATCCCTATCATACAACAATTGGTATTACTGCCTACCAAGTCATATAATACATTTCATCCACCAGAGGCACATACTAACAGAACAATATTAAGAAACCCACAATGTATCCGAATCACTTTCCCAGGGATATTTAACGAATATTGTCCTCTTAACCCAGCTCTGGCCAGTAACCTGTTTTCTCTCTGAGGTTTTTATACCTTCTGAACAAAAGATGACATAACCACAGGAAAGATATCAGAGGCGAGAGCTAGTTGTTTTAGATCACCTGGGAAGACCAGATTGGAAATTGAGATTGTTAAAAGAGCTTGCTATACGAACACCAAACCAGCTGACAGGCTCTGATGCAAACTCTGTCCCAGTGGTCGTCCAATAGGCGTCGTCTCGGCATCCCCTGGCTACAGGCCAATCAATCGAGGTGCTGCTCAGAGTAGGACGGACGGAGGAATTTTTCCCAGGGGTCTACTAGTAGTCCGGCTGACAAGTAGAAAGTCTCTATGCACAGAGTGTGACCGCGGGTCCTCGCAAGTCACAAGAAGAAAACTGGTTAATTCCCAGTCCAGCGCTGCTTCTGAATAAACTATTCAGGTTGTCGACAAGGGTCCAACTATAGGCTGCCATTGATCAAGCAGAGCATTCACGACATTCAAGACACCTGAAGAAGGCTCCACGGCCGAAACATTGTGTTCTGCTGGCAGAACTTTTTCCAGGCCCCGCAACATAGAGTCGCCGAGGACATACACTTTCTTTGGACCTGATGGGAAAAAGGCATTATCAAAGCTACATCATAAAAATAAATCTTAAAAGTATATAAACTATAACTGAATAGCAAACATATTCAATAAATAACAATGAACAATGAATAACAATGTAAATGTTAAAAATTATAACCAACGAGTAACTATATACAGTGCTGGAAACCAGCTATCAGAAGGCACGGGGAAGTTACATCAGCAGTTATGTACAGTATAGAGGATTAATTTCACGTTGCTGGCTCCAGGGATCAGCTTTTCACCAGCCTCCCTGGCGCATCAGCATCGGCTACAAGATGCTCCTATTCGTATTCCTCAAAATTATCTGCATCTGACACACAGTGTAACATTAGCAATAGCCTGGAACTTAAGAAACCTAAGCAAGAATCCTCACCTCATTATTTATGTAATCATCTAACAATGGATACTCAATTATGTCACTAACTTCATCGTCACCCTCCTCTACATAATCCACAACAAACAAGTCACCTGTTCTATTTACATTTACTACCCTGCCTGGCCACCAACATTCTCTCCCATCTTCACTACTCACAAACATGTGCTCAACTTTCTTGCCTACGAAGTCCTCTGCACTAACAGGAAGCAATTCTAAATAACTATCCATATAATCTTTCCACAAATCAAACCACCACATTTTTCTAAATCCATCATATTTTATTTTAAAAATATACTCCTGGCCATCTAGTCTAATTTCAGCAACTGTGCCCTTGTACCACACCTTCCTACCTTTCTCATCAAAAGCATGTCTAACTCTCTTTCCTAACAAGTGTTCTGGTTTAATTAACATAGGAATTCTTAATCTTTCCATACCAACCTTTTTTCTACCTAGATCTCTAGCCTTAAAATGCTGCTTAACAGCCTCCTTTAAAAACTCTGCCTTTTCTTCAACAATACGTTCTGATGGTGCCAAACAATAATCTTTTTCTTCTCTAGATGTACCTGGGATTTCCTCTGGCCTGCAGACAACACTTTTTAAGTTAGCAATCAGCTGTTCTAGACTAAGCCTTTTCCCGTCCTTTGAAAAATTGAAAACCCCTTTTTCATTTTTCATTCCTGTCACAAATCTCCTAAACTTCAACTGTGTTGTAACTGCAGGAAGCTTCTTGTCCTCATCTAAATTCCTCAGTTGCTCGTCTATTTCTTCCTCACTGTTCCAAAGTCCCCCATACTTTCCTATCTCTACCGCTAGTACTTCCTTTGTCCTTATATCTCTTGTTTCCTTTTCTATCTTTTTTTCCTTCTTCTCTCTAAGTGTCTGCAACCTGGCATCTCTTATCCTAGCCATCCTCTCACAAAACACAGCCCTCTGCTCTTTAACTGATTCTCTTGCTTGAGATAAAACTTCTGCCTTCTTTTCAGAATCTAGTTTTTCAATCCACTGCCAAGACCTGTTCTCCTTGAACATAATCATCCCCTCGACAGCTAATGCTGTTGCTCTGGCCTTAACTTTAAGTAAATTATCAAAGATTCCAAAAAAATCCCTCTCACAGCTAACATTCGTCTTGGGTGCTGATTCAAGCTTTTCAAACATCTCCTCTGAAACCTCATCATACCTGCCATATTCTAAATGATCTGCTACCATCCTACAACACACCTTTACAAAACTAGCAAGGATCAGTTCCACAGCCTGTCTAGTCATGTCCTCAAATTCAGGGCTGTTAGCTTCTGTAGAACAGGTCCACAATGTACCTCTATGTCGATGAACAAGCGTACCTCACCTCTGACTAATTTACTGCTATCAGCCTGCCATTCTTTCAGTTTGCACACTAACTCCCTGTATCTTGCATTCATTTTTAAAACATGCTCTTTTCTTCCCAGAGCTTTCCACAAAGGCTCTGTCACTAATTTACAAATAATTCCCAGTGCTCTGCATCCTGCAATAAATTGACCTACACTCAAATCCTCAAACACTGCTTCTATTAGTTTATTTTCATTACGTATATCATGCATGAATTCCAGCAATTCAGCATGCAAAAAATAAACTCCAGCTGCATTGTGGAACATTGCATTAAGTGGTTTCCTTTAAAGGGAACCAGAGGGACATGATCAGATTTGCCCTGACTCAACAAAAAAGATCTAAACTGCACAGATTTGCCACTTTTCTCACACCCTCTTTCATGGATGGCTTTGCACACTGATCTAATCAATCTAACTGTACCACTCTCTCCTACTGTTCTATGCATCCAATCTAAACTAACACTGCCCACCTTTTCACCACCAAAAATCATTCTTTCCCAGACAGAAAGTGTAACATTTGCCTGATGTGCCAAGCCATCAATTAAATGTAATCCACAGAACAACTCATTGATAACTCCGATCCTAGCCTTGTCTGTCTCACTGAGGTTATCAAATCCATCTACAATTTCAGGCAAGATATCAGTTCTGTACTGATATCTTTCTTTCTTGTCTAACCTAGCTCTTTCATCATCTAGTTTCCTGCATTCTTCCATTAATCTATGCACATTTTTAAACTGTGCTCCTAATTCACTAACTACCTCATTAGTGCACTTTACATCACTTAATTCACTCATTCCTGATCTTACATCACAAGCAGAACTAGTGCTAGCTGTTTGCTGTGCATCTTCTGCAGCTGAAATTTCACTGCTCTCCTTTCTTACTAGGAGCAGAGCAAAGATCTGGCTGTCAAAATCTTCCCTTTCACTTTTTCTTATGCGGGATTTCTTATTGATGATCCTCTGTACATACAAACTAATCACTCGCTGAAAATATTCTTTTTCCTGTTCATTTCTTAGACCTAGGTTGAAATTGTGATTTAAAATATCAAAAAGTATCTGTTTCCTATTTGATTTTTTGGCTCCGGAAAATTTGTAGATCTCCATCATCACTCTGTTCGTCAAGATTTTAACATCTAGTTTTTTTATTCGTTCAGATTTTAATTCTACATCTATCCCTAATTCCTCGAAGTAGGTACTGATGTATTGCTTCCCCTTACCACCAGGGTACACAAGCGTTTTCTCTGGATTCATTTTTTTTCTTTCGCAGGGTGTCTCTGATTCGCTGCAGCTCGGCACCAGAACGGTTAAAGATGGCGTCAAGTCAGGCACCCGGGGGGGGCATCTTCCCGCCTCCATAACTAAAATGCCAAATAGGAGTGGCTTAAGCGACATACACAGTCGTGTAACTGACAGTTTGAGGTAGCCTATCGTGTAGTTTTCGCTTTGTTGCTGATGAAGGCCCGGGCGAAGGCCCGGGCTCATTAGTGCAAAGAGTTCAGGAATGCCCTATAGAAACCTATGCCCTCAGGGAGCGGACGTGGGGCGCCCTGGTGCTAGGCGGGTCTCAGGACATCCGAACATCAGTGCTGAGCCCGGACAGAGTGCAAGACCCAGAAATATATAGCCCAAGGGAAAGAGAGGGACAGCAGACCGGAAACTAGGGACAGGACAGAGAAGGAGCGCCCTCTGGCTACAGAGGGCGTGACAGTACTCCCCCCTTCATGGGCGGCTCCCGACGCCCAAACAAATAAATAAGCTGCACAGCACTGGGGGGAGGAAAAACCTCATTTAACTGAAAGGAAACCTCCGGGAATCCACGGCTGAGAGCTACCCCTTCCTCCGGAGTATAAACCTTTATTGGGTGGAGGAAGGGGGGGTAGAGAAGAGCTCCAGAGACTAAAGACAAAAAAGTACACAAGCACAAACACAACAGACAAAAACCTGGGAAAGACCAGGGAGACAAACCACACAAAACAGATAGGAACCAAAAATAGGTAGGAACCAAAGTTCCGAGACAGAGAGCAGGGGGGAAAAAAAATCAAAACAAAAGGCAAAAAAACACAAAAACCCCGGGGAAAAATACCGCAGACTGGGCAAATGGCACGTTCACATTCTAACGCTGATATCGGATTGGACAACCTGAGGAAAGCCAGACCGAAGTCCACTCACAGACACAGATGCCCGGAGTGATATCCAGCGAAAAGAATGGAGGAACGGCAAATGGGCACGTTCGCATACTAACGCTGATATCGGAGTGGACAACCTGAGGAAAGCCAGACCGAAGCCCGCTCACAGACACAGATGCCCGGAGTGATATCCAGCGAAAGGCATGGAGGAACGGCAGAAAGCTTACCATTCTAACACTGATATCGGAGAGAGCCAGACCAGGAAGAGCCAGGCAAGAGAACCCGCTCCAGACACAGAAGCTCGGAGTGATATCCAGTAATAAGAATAGGCAAGCCAGCTCAACATTCAATCACTGATATCGGAGTGATCTACCCGGGGAAAGCCAGGTGCAGTACCCGCTCACAGGCACGGAAGATCGGAGTGATATCCAGTGATTAGAATAGAGGAACTGAAAAAAAAAAAACAGCCCAGAGAAAAAAAAGAAAAAAAAACTGCGGCAAGACAAAAAAAAAGCGCCGCTCGCGCGGTCATTAGGTGGCTCAGCATTCTGTCACGGACGTCCAAAGGGACTAACCGTGGGGAGCAGGAGAGCGGAAAAAGACCCATATGCGTAGCGGCGAGACGGGAAAAAGGCCCGGGCTCATTAGTGCAAAGAGTTCAGGAATGCCGTATAGAAACCTATGCCCTCAGGGAGCGGACGTGGGGCGCCCTGGTGCTAGGCGGGTCTCAGGACGTCCGAACATCAGTGCTGAGCCCGGACAGAGTGCAAGACCCAGAAATATATAGCCCAAGGGAAAGAGAGGGACAGCAGACCGGAAACTAGGGACAGGACAGAGAAGGAGCGCCCTCTGGCTGCAGAGGGCGTGACAGCCAGGGCTTTAAAGAGAGGGCGTGCCAAAAATTTTCGGTGCCGTCGTCTCCGCTTTAAAGGTACCCCCATCGCGGAAGAATTCGATCTCGGGACGTTTTCCCAGCGTACTTAAATCAGCCTGCATGAATAGCTTCTCTGTGGCTGCACCACAGAGATGAAGAGAGAGAGATGGGGCCTCATTTAGAAAAGCACAGCAACGCTTAATTCTGTCTTATTAACAAGCATTGCCGCTACAATAGTCATGTGAAACAAGGCAAAAAATAAGATGCTCTAACTTGAGAACAATACATTACTTTTAAAGGCACAAATGGGTGTGGGGGGTTTTATTGTGCTGTTTTTAGGGGGGCTGCTTTGTGTAGTTAATTTCTAATTGGATACAATTGGATCTTGCTTTGTGAAAATGAAAGTCCAGACAGTTTGTGAAACAGTTCCCATGGTGCTCACTGAATTTTTGCACCCTCAGTAATCAAAACAAAACACCTACTGAGCACACACAGTTTCTCTCACACTCAGGTGTGAAATACAACAGGGATAACAATTTCTGTTTTAAAATGTGAAAAAGGTGGGTGTGGTAATGTTGACATATCGTTTCCATCTTCAAGTCAATATGGACAAGCAATTAATAAGGCAACTTAAATGATATAGTTGAAAAGGTAAAACTAGTGGCAGAAATATGATAAACTCAGTCCTCATACAATACTGAATGTAATTTTGGTAATCACGAGAAAATAAAAAGCTATCACTCTTCCAGAATCATAAACATATTAGATTATATACATCATATACATACTGCAATACATTTCTGGGTTTATAGGTATGTTGCGCACTGGTGGGCTACAAGAAGAAAACATTTTTATGGAAGAATATGAGGAGAAATGTCAACCCTATGAACTTCTGAATCAGAAGTGAAACAACCACCCAAAGTGGAAACAACTTGGATGTTCATTTAAAACCATGAAATGGAGGCACTTATGCAAATGTTGGGACATCCATGTTGTTGAAGTTGATGTCCTGGCTTACCCAGGCTATGGCGTTATCTCCACCATGCTTTAAAGATAAGGTGATGTTCTTTGTAGTTATTTTGAATACTGTATCTGCAGCAAAGGCATTGCAAAGCATTTCAAATGATTACATGAGGAGTTTGGTGAGCTGCTTGGTCTGCAGACAAGCAATTATTGCCTCAAAGGGGTATGCAATCAAATACTTTTTCACTCTCTGAAATGCACGTAAAATTAATATATCTGTGTATTTATGGTCACTTCAAATCACCAAGTTAAATGCAAAATATTTGATTATGGGGGTTATGAAAATGGAGAAAAATCAGGAAATTGACCCAGTTGATTATTTAATAAATAAAATAAATTACCATTATCCTCAACGTGCAGACATTTCAACCAAAAATATACCAGAGCAGTTGGTATATTTAGAGGCACATGAAAACTTTGTTCTCTTGGTGAAAACAGCAATTCAGGCAAATTTGTTTTAAAAAAATATTTATTAACAGTAACAGTGACAATGCACACACTCCACACACACAATATAAACAAAATTCCCTATATGTTAACACCAGGTAGACATTACTCATTGTCCACTTCAGACACTTTCTTAGAAACCTATAGCTGTAACATACAGTAGAGCTGCCCTTACATACAGTACTTTACATTCAAAACCTACATTTACCTACAGTAAATTCTATGACTTACATCTTAGAAGCTTAGATTCATATATATTATTTATTGATCTAATTGTAATGATATAGTTAATTTTTTATTATTATTATCCTGAAAACCTTACATTTGTGCACATTTATACAATTACTTTTACACTATTATCTAAATATGGGGAACACAATGTTAATCTTACTATTTAAATGATTCATTTTTTTCTTTTGTGAGGAAACATACAAACCTAAACTTAGATGCAATGAGTTACAATAGTTCTATTTTCATAGTTTGGTGGAACAGTAGAGCCAGATCCAACATATTTGATCCAGCATTTTATACAGTTAAAGCTATTTCTATTATTGACTTTTTTAGAACCAGAGAAGCATCCAAGGCTATAATAAGAGGATGATTCTGCTGATAGGGAGAGTAATTACTTTCATGGGCAGCCTGAATGCTTCCAAAATTCTCCAGAGAGCTATCCCCTTGTGTAGCCAATAAAAAGCACTAAAAACATTTTTGAAAGACCAGACATTTTCTTATTATATTTTTATGAATTGAAAATTTGATTGAAACCCACTGCAAATTAATTGGTTCACTTGCACTTATTCATCCTACATTTAACTGGAAAAAAATGCTAAAAGACCATAATGTAAACAATTTTCCCTCACCTCAGACTATTTTCTTATACTGAGAACAAGTTTCTATACCATCTTAAGCAATAAAAGGCCCATGTTATTTCAAAGACAAAACAGGAACAGTCCTTGGGCAGAACATTACTGTGAAATTCTTTGCTCGCTGGGATTGAATTACCAAGCACTATGGATCACAACTTTGAATGAATAGCTATACAGTGATAAACAGATCTCAGAGACATCTAGCTTTACTCAAGAGATTTAAAAGGGAAGCAAACATGAGCAAAATTACAGTACAAACCTTAAAAAAACACAAAACTTAAACTGACTTATACAAAAATTCAGTTTTCAAAGATTACTCTGCACCCCTAAGGCCTCACAATAATGTAGTTTGTTGCCAAAGAAAGCTCCATTCAATTTCATCCATTTAACAAGTGAAAACATCTAATTTCTGCATAACTATTGATTGTTATAATAAATTATTTAAAATATTGTGCTGCCAAAGACTGTTTCTAATGATATTTTTATAATCATATTTTTTCCACACATTTACTGTAATTATACAAAGTATGTCACATAACTGATCTGCACATGCTTATAGGAACTCTTCAACACTCATCGTCTGGACCTTAATTGTCCTAAACTGTCTAACTCCCTCTCCTGATCAGCTTAGGTATTTGTAGGTTTTAATTCAAAATGGGTATAAAACACATTTAAATTAATTGCATCTATCGAACATAGCTAGCTGTCACGGACGTCCAAAGGGACAAACCGTGGGGAGCAGGTGAGCGGAAAAAGACCCATATGCGTAGCGGCGAGAGGGGAAAAAGGCCCGGGCTCGTTAGTGCAAAGAGTTCAGGAATGCCGTATAGAAACCTATGCCCTTAGGGAGCGACTTGGGGCTAGACGGGTCTCAGGACATCCGAACGTCAATGCTGAGCCGGGACAGAGTGCAAGACCCGGAAATATATAGCCCAACGGAAAGAGAGGAACCGGAAGGACAGCAGACCGGAAACCAGGGACAGGAGAGAGAAGGAGCGCCCTCTGGCTGCAGAGGGCGTGACACTAGCTGTTGGATTTTAACCTCTTAGCTAAAGAACTAATTGCACATAACCCCATATTCCTTTATATTTGTTGGTGAGTTGATGCACAGTAGGCAGAGTCTTCCACCACTTGCATAAAAGACACACCATAAAAAGTGGCAAATTTCTAGTAAAACTATGGCTATGTATTATATTAAGATATATATTGTAAATGTATTTTATAACTGTATGTGTTTTCGATGTACATGTGTGACCGTTGCGGTTCCACGTGGTCTCCTGCCCTCCGCCACCCATTCCATCCCGCAGCACCTTGGGCGTGAACCCAGGAACCAGCCGCATGAGCTAAAGGAGACCTCCCTCAGCCCAGGCAGCTGAGGTCCCTGCTACGACCAGTGAGGGTGAAAACGTCACCATATCCGAACTAGCTCCACTACACATGTAATTTTTGCATTTTTCTATGCTCCGACTTTCAGTCCTCTAAATGCAAAGCACTCTTACAAAGTTCACAGAAACGTCAAAAAGCACAGACTATGTTGTTAGATAAGTTAAAATAACTTATTTTACTATAAACAGTATAGGATTCCCCTGCTAATCACACATAGAGTATTTAATTCAACTTTATGTAGTACTATAATAGAATAATAAAATAATTTCTAATGTACGTAAAATTTAAAGTATTTTAATGTTGTTTTCACCTTTGTGTGCACTACTCATATGTGGTACACCATGTTAAAATCATTAAAATTTTAAGTTAAATGTCTAAATCAATGTAATGTTAAAAAATGTTTTCCATCACTCAAAACACACACAACTGTTAATTTTTAAATTCTGAATGTTTCTTAAATAAGGTTGAATTACTTTAAGTGCTTAACTTAACAGGTCATTACAGCACTCTGTTTAAACTATAAATTGTGAATGTAAATGTAAAAATACATTTTCATGTCCTGGTCCTTATTACTGTTAAAATACTTTGATTCTAATGTGTCACACATGAGCCTCAGAGGAATATATACTTCCTCCTGGTCCCCATTATTCCTATTTCCATTATGTCTCATGGGAAATTATTCCTGCTTCACATCCATGTTTTACGTACACATTGGAGAATTTACTCATGGGCCCCATTAAAAGAGTTTATACATGGGTCACTGTATTCCTTTTTAGCGGTACTGGTGTGTTTGCTGAGTGGTTGTTTTGGAAAACACCATGGTCTGTGGTTGGGCTTCAGAATAGTACAAAACAGAAACACACAGACAGTTTTCACATCTGCTTTACCCAATCACAATCCTAACCTGTAAAAAAACTATCCCAGAAGGAGTGAAGATACTTTTGGGAAATGTCGTGGAGTAAAAGTACCATTTTTTCTAAACCATTGTGCTTGAGTAAGAGTTCAAGTATCCTGTAAATAAAATACTTAATCTCGGATAAATTTACTTAAATACTATAGCGAAGTTGTTCAACTTTGTTAATTCACACTACTGGTTGAAGCAGATAGGCTTACCTCTATAAATAAATGGATGAGCTCCATAAAGACTTGTGCACTCTAGACGAGAGTAAAGAGCTGTAAAAAAGATGACCTACAGTAAACAACATAAACTAAAGCAAGCTTAAGACCAGAGAAGGAGGCTAAATGGAACACAAATCTTTCAAGGATATACGGAGTGTTTGGACAAATGTTGTATTTTTTTTTGGTAAAATAATCTTACTGATGGGTATAATAATCTTACTGATGGCACGTTTGCTGCCTCTGGTATTTAAACAGGGAACTGTTAGTGAGGAGCTCAAATTACTGTATGAGCTAGGCTTTCTATTACTTTTTTTATTGACATAAATAATACACACTTTTAAACAACCTGACTGGGTCTGTCTGTCTGTCAGACAATTTAGACCCTTTGTAAATTTTTGAGTTTTGATATGCATTGTTTTATTTATTCATCTATCATTTGAATTTTTCTGTAATTTGTAGTCACGTAAAATGTCATGAAACAGCAGCTTATTTGATTTTTAATTAAATGTCTTATGGATTGAAAAAGAGAATACAGATATAGGGGTGAATACTCTGTGGAAATGTAATTAGAAGAGTACCACAGGGATATGTATATGTCAAACATACATTGCTTCTTACACCTGTCACTTAAGTAGAATTATGACACATCTGGTAATGTTCACTAGTTCCGTCTAAGGAGCATATTTTGTTCCACTACTTGTGGAATAACATGAGCTCTTAGCTTGCAATTTTTTGTTATCAACACTAGAGCATGGGACCGATGAAAATATGTAACCAAACAACTTATTCAATAACTATACAACAGATGACATTATGTAAGAAGTGAAAATTATTTATTAATTTTATTGTTGTCATGTACTGTATAAAATACAATACTTTAACTGAAGTGGCATTTCAGACCATATCTTCTTTTTCGTAATGTCATTTGTATCAAGAACATCTGGGGTTGTAAGCTCATTATACTTCTCCATCTCATTTATAAATCGTTTATCTGTAATTATTAAACTTTTCACTGAAAGCAAACAGAATAAATTGCTTTTTTTCATTCACATTGTAATACTTATGATCTCATCATCTAGGTCAGTTTCAAATGAATGTACAAGTAAATTAGTTGCAATTGGCTGTTTTGTAAGTATTCTTTAATTTCTTTTTTATTTTGTGGAGACTGGGCCATCAGGATACCATATCGGAATAGTATCCTCAAAGATACAAATGACTGACTTGCTCTAATGCCTTTTACTACAGTTTGTCACATATAATAATATGTAATGAAAAAAATAACTACTTAATTAACTACACAGTATTAATTTCTTAATTGCAAAGACACTAATTTGCTTTTATTTATGTACACAGGAGCATAGAAAATAAAGTGTAAAAGAAACAGAATAGAATGGAAAGACTTGTCCGTTGTTGCTCTGCTGACATGTTGCTGAATGAAAGCTGTAGCAAGGACTGCAATGGACACCTAACAGAACATAAGAAGATTTACAAATGAGAGAAGGCCATGCAGTCGGTTTAGCCTATTTGTTTAATAATATCTAATTGAAAATCTAATCTAGTTGTTAGCAGGAGTAAAAGACTGATGTCAGAAAACCTTCATTAGACATGAGCATTACTGTGCTTTCTAATGTACTCTAATGACATAGATTGAAGTAAAGTAATGATTTTTGCAAAATAAGAAGATCAGCAAATGTCGTAGAAGTGTACAAGGAAAATTTAGAAAGATTTAGATAAAATTCTGGATGGGCAAACCCCTTACAGATGTTTAATGTATTGCAGAGAATTACATACAGGGAGCAAAAACACATGAGACCTATAAGGTTTCACATGAAAAATACTTGCAGTATTGTAGGTATTTATGCTGATACCTCAATTACATTCTATACAATGTGGGAAAGTAATTCACAATAAAGAAATTGTATATATTATTGTAACGCATACGGCCGACATTACAGGTTGTGCGAGCCGGTTTACCAGCGCTGTGAATACCAGGGACCACAGTCGTCGGACTGATGGGAGACTTCCCTTTAGCTCAACTGGCTGGGTCCCTGTTGAGTGAAGCCAGAGGCCCGGGGTCGAGTCCCAGCGGTGGGAGGCCAAACTGAGGCGGCAGCGGCGAGGGCGCATACCCATTTGAACCCAAGAGTGCTACATTATTATGCATAGAACACCACGAGATATTACATTAAAATTACACAATGCATACATGTTTTTGTTATCATATATAGTTATTTCTTCTCTAGACACAGTAAGAGAAAAGATACCAGATGCATCCTCTGGTTTAAAGGAAAGCCCTATATTGACAGGCCAAAAGAACTGAACCTTATTAGTTTTAATAAGGGAAAACTGAGGGGAACTGACTAAAGTGTTCAAGTGAAAGCAAGATGGATATTAATTAAAAGAGCAGGAGACATGTATTTATGCAAAGAGTTTTGGGAGAAGTGAACCAGCTATTTAGTCTTGTTGAAACCTTTATCCTAGCTTCTTTCAAGAAAGGGATGGATGAGATCATTGAATGAATTAGCTACTCACTACCACAGGGGCTAGATGGGCAAAATTGCTTCCTTTCACATACAAAGTG
This sequence comes from Lepisosteus oculatus, assembly GCF_040954835.1. Lineage (NCBI taxonomy): Eukaryota > Metazoa > Chordata > Actinopteri > Semionotiformes > Lepisosteidae > Lepisosteus > Lepisosteus oculatus. The sequence goes on along the minus strand of NC_090696.1, from coordinate 37,089,379 downwards.
CTAAGAAATACAAATTGCAGAACATTGTTAATGCTTCTGTAATTATATTAATAAAAAAGAAAAGAATCTTTAAGCATGACAGTTTCTAAAATCAAACTGCATTTTATCAAAAGTACTACCTGTCAAAGGAAATTGTTTTTTTGTTGTTGCAAACTTTATCTTTGATTTTTTTCCTTCAAGAATTACATATAACATTTTGAAAGGTAAAAATCAATAAGTAACAAATAATGAGCCTCAGTGTCTGCCACTGTCTTGTAATTGTACATTTTAGTAGTCCTAAACTGTTCAGTAATATTTTCTGTTTTATCAATAATGCAGAAATGGTGTAAATCCATTATCTGCTTCAGGCTTGGAAGAGCACTTTTCAGCCCATCACAAATTCTGAGTTAGAATCTGCATTTACTATTTGTTTTTATTTGAATATTAATACAAAATAACATATATAATATGGATTATTTGAATTTTAGTATGGTAAATTGCTATGCTACGAAATGTTTTCAATGTTATTACCAGCATTTTCCCATTCAGTTGTCTTCTTTTAGTTATGTTGGTCTTTGCATTTATTTTGCACACTTTGTTTTAATTATGCTTTCATGATTTCAGAAATATTATGTTGGATGCAGAAAATTTTGTTCCAATTTAAAAGCTTATATTCATTTCTGAATTTAATAGTAATACACTGTATATGTAATATGTATATATACTGTATAGAATTAGATTTATAATGTGCCATTTTCTGCATTCTAAGCCACAGTAGCCAAAACAAAACTGATATATAATACAGTCAATTAAACACACATACAATATATAATAATAATGCAAAAGTAAATCAAATGAACCAAAAATGGAATTACAAGTAAAAGTCAGATTGAATGTAGATGTGATTTGCATAAACATTGAAAAAAATGGCTAGAAGACTCTGATAGAAAGGGGAAATATTTCCAATACCTTGGAATACTGGTCTAAATGGCCATGCTATGCAGAGGAAACTTTGGAACAGAGAGTATTTTGGCTGTGAAGCTTTTTAAAGAAGTATAGTATAGTAGCATCCTAAGACCTGGTTGTTACTTAACATTCTGATTATTAATGGAACACCAAGTTTGTAAGGAATTGATGTTGCATTAATAAACAAAGTGTTATAATAAGCAAATCTTGATTAAATAAGCATGAATATTTTTTTCTGCACCAGACATTGCCAAAAAAGATTTCAAGCAGGCACTCTTTCATAAATGGAAAAATTAAATCTTAGCAATGCTTCTCAAATGGACCTTTAAAGACAAAGTGGAATTTATTATAACGCAGACATTTCCAACTACTATGTACACATTAATCATTTGAATATCTATCATCCAGCTAAACTGATGAAACTTTGACTGATAAAGAAAACCAATTTACAATTTATTTTTATCATTCTTTAATTTTCAAAAAATGTTCCATGCTTGATCCCTGGGGAACACAAGACATTACAGTTGTATCAAAATTAAAATTGTCTATTTTAATAAACAGTTTGCTGTCAGTTAGATAGCAGCTGTACCAGCAAAGAACAGCTCCTGAACTATATGTCTATGAAGTTCTTCAACCAATTCAAGAAAGCATGTGCTGCAATCAAACCTACATTATATACATTAAATGTAGATGTATACATCTACATTATTATGAGAATAGTAATTGCCCCAGAATCTAAACGTCTCAATAAATCATTATTGACCTTAAGAAGGTCTGTTTCATTACTATGTTTATAGCTAAGTCAGGCTGAAAAGGTTTGTAGAGATCATAAGATGATACTGTATATGACCGAGTATGGCTACTACTGTACATGTTTGTGAATGTTAGACAGATTTTAGACAGAAATCAGGATCAGGAGAAACTATAAATATCAATAAGAGCTAGACAGAGTTGAGAAATTGAGAGATGCAGTAAAGGAAATAGAATACAGATTTTGAGATGCGGTGGGTTTTGCTTTTGCAACCATTTTTTGGGCAAAAATAAGGTATTAAATCAGCAAAGCATTGATAGGGAGTTACTCACGACAACACCATCATCATCATCATCATCAGTTGATGAGAGTAGTGGTGGATTTATACATATTTACAGAAGGAATTTTGCAGTTTTTCATATAAAAAAACATAATGCATGTTCATTCAAAAAGGTGATGAGGAGCAAAAAATGAACCAATTCACATTTTCATAGGAACAAAATTATTTACTATTTAGTTGAGAGTATCACTGTATAATTTAACTATATCTTTCAACGAGGAAGACTGTGTCTCTGAGAGATGTGCATGGAACAGTACATGACACTTTCTCAAGGCTAATTCTCAATTTTTCAAAATAAATGGTCCAAATGCTCCATTTAAAATAAATTAATAAATAGAGATATTAATATATTCTGAAATATGCTCAAAGCAAGCAGTTTGAAGTTAGAAGCTTTTATACTTTTATACTGAGAAAGTGTGTTAGAAGGCAACATTACATCAAAATGTGACAAAAAACATGAATTTATAATATTGCATAGGTCTGAGTTTTATCTTAAAGTGATACACATCCAACCATTCAGAATGCATAGTAAATAGAGGCAAAGACTTGAAGAAAACCTGCAGCCCTCAGCCAGGAAGTTGAAAATGGGAAGATGGTTCACCTTTCAACATGACAATGACCCAAAGCACACCACCAAAACAACCTTACAGTGGCTGAAGGACAGCAAGGTGAATGTCCTTGAGTGGTCTAGTAAGAGCTCACACCTAAATCCCATTGAAAATCTTTGGAATGACTTAAAGAGGACAGTCCATCAACAGTCACCACGCAGTGTAACTGAGCTTAAACAATTCAGTATGGAGGAATGGGCAAATATTCCTCCCTCTAGGTGTGCGAAGTTGGTAGAGATGTATCCAAACAGACTCAAGGCTGTAATTCAAGCAAAAGGTGCTTCAACCAAGTATTACCTCGGGGGGTGGGGTGTTCTCTTATCCATCCCAGTAATTCTACTTTTTTTTCTTCAGAAATTTTGCCTTCTTTTTGCACTTGGGTGTTGCAAGGTTTGTAAAAAATAGTCTGATTTTATTTGTCTTCTTTTTGGGCTTTAGGGCAATAAAAGGTGAACATTTTGAAAGGGGGTGGTGACTTTCTATACCCGCTGTAGGTGCTATGCACTTCAGGTGCAAATTTGTTGTTCTAAATGCTATATACCTGTAATAAAAACTAAATTGAAAATTCTGTCCAAGTGCTTTAAATTCTCTGGATCTTTCTAAGCATCCTAGAGATTGTTGGTCTAGAGGCTCATTAATGTTTTTACTTAATTATTAATATTATTTTAATATTTGACATAACTGTGATATTTACTATTATCAAAAATGTGAGCAGAGTTTGCATATTATTTTATTGTGAGAGAATCATAATTATATTTACATTTTTTTAATAGTTAAAACAGACAAAAATTTTAAAAAATCTGAGATCTCTTAAAAAAGTAGTTATTAACCCTTACTGTATTTTCCTCTTGGACATGAGATTTTGTTTTTCTCATGGTTTCTGTTTTGATTATACTGAGGGTGTGCGAGCACAGGGGCATATGTAACACAATGAGATTACTGAACTGGATAACTTTAGTAAATATGTTGACAAAGTCTGGATTTTCAGTTTTACGATCAAATTGTATCCAGTTGGGAATAAGCTACATGGTGTTGGCCCCATGAAGTTTTCGAGAAAAGGAGTTAGTGAGCAGCATCCTCCATTATGTAATGCCCATAGTGTTGTTTTAAAAATAACAGTGTATTATTATTACCTTTACGTTGCAAGTACATTTATTAAAATGTTTGTTATTGCTATTCGAGTAAATACACTTTGTATTGTTATTTAGTTTGTGTCTGTGTGTTCATTATATCCGGCTTTTATGTTGCCCCACTTTCACATTTTCATAGCTATGAGGGGATATAACATGTTTGGGGGCTAGTCTGGGATTTTTGATTCATTTTGTGGAGCTGGTGTTTTTTTCTAAGGTGCATATGTGCACTTGGGCTTGTCTTAGTTTTAATGGTCATATGTATTATGGGTGCTGTGTAGGGGTAATTGGTGGTGTGTCTGTCACTTTGATATTCTAGATTAGAATTATTTATACTGTATATGATTTCATTTTAAGGCCTTGTTGTTAATCAGTAGAACTGTTTTTTACTCCTATCATTGACACTATTGACATTTGCTCCTTCATGTTTTTAATTTATTAATAGTATTTTCACATTTAACATTAGTGCTATATAAAAATAATAAAAATGTAAATATAATGTGCATGCTATTTACTATTTTATTTTTAGAGAATGAGTCTTTATTTGTTAAAAATAAAACTTGTACCCTGACCAGGAATGAAACCTGGGACATTTTGGGTGATAAGCAAGCACTTTCCCACTGTACCAAAGCATCTCTTGGTAACATAATTAAAAAGGACATGTCAAAATGTTTCCAAAATGAAGTGAATAAATCAATATATGCAGAAATATATGCAGATTTTTACGCAGAAGGAGGAATATATAAATATATTATATTAAGATCCATAAATTTATTTTGTTGATGACATTCAGACAAAGAGGTAAAGGTTTATTGCAAGCTGAAAGGACAAGAAAAAAGCATACATTTTTTTGGCTGTGGAGCATTCTTCAGGAGTCTTCACACCTGAAAAAGACTCCACAGCCGAAACATGCTTCTTTTCTTTTCCTTAAAGCATGAAATAAACCTATAGCTGTTCCTTTGCAGGATGCTAGTAGGCCTATCAAGCTCATCAGATACATTTTATTGTCTGCCTAACATTTTTTTGAAAATGTGAAGCAGATGTTTGGTTTAACTTTCTCAGTTCCCATTTTCTGGATTTTAAATATATGAATTGGATCAATTTGATGTATTCTAACCAATTTAATTTAAACAAAGTAATTAACAAATATTTATGCTATCTACAACATTAAAGCTACTGATAATGAGATGGTCAAAACTCAGAAATTCCAAACCTTATGTTAAAGTTATTGCACAAATTTCTTTATATTTAGGTACCATTTGTCTAGGTTTTTGGCAACCATAGAGAATTACTTCATCCAGGAGAGAGCCAAGATCACAGATACACATTTTGGTACTAAGGCAGTTTTGCAAAATATCATGTTTAAAAACATTTGATCATTTTGGAGAATCTAATTACCATGTTTTTACATTGTTCAACCAAGGTGCTTTTTTACCATTATAATGAAAAAAAATCTATAAACTATTGTGTTGACCATTTGCTCTCTTAGTCTAGAAATCAGTCTAGTCTTGAGTATAGGACACAGAAATTGACATATGCAAAGGAGACACTTAAATTGCAGTTCAGGTGGGTAGCTGTGTCAGCATACGTAGGCTGCAAAGGAACAAGTAATAGGTTTATTCCATGCTGAAAAAAAAGAAGAAAGAGAACACAACGTTTAGGCTGTGGAGCCTCCTTCTTCAGACACCTGAAGAAGGCTCCACAGCCGAAATGTTGTGTTCTCTTTGTTCTTTTTTTTTCAGCATGGAATAAACCTATTACTTAAATTGTAGGTTATTATTATTGAATACTTGAGTCATTTGTTGTATCAGTGATGATTTATTGTATGGGCTATCAAAATTTTTAAAATTTTGACTTAGGATGTTAAATGAAGAGAATAGCTCAAGAGAATTGCTGGATTACTCATAGCCAGGGATATCAGAATAAATGTTAGAGTAGAGAGGTTCATGAATGAAATAAATTTAGCAGTGCAATAAAACAATGGCTCTAAAACTAAGAACTAAGAACCAAACTAACAGTTGGCTGTATTAATTATTACATTTGCAATAATTATAATTACATTATGATTATTGCAACAAAAAACGTCTCCTTTACTTTGTTACAACATAAAATTTCCACTCTTGCCCCTTCATCAAAAACATATTGTTCTGAAAATTATGAACATTTTAATATTTATGTTACAGTATATATCAATTATTATTTTTTGTAACAAGCGAGATATATTGTACTATCCAACTCCCAAACTAAATCAATAAACAAAGGTGAGGCTTTAGGCACAAAATCACCCATTCACTTTTTTTTGAACTCTCAGTGGAGATTGGTTCTCCCTTTGCATACATCATGTATGTTTCACTGACATGTAATACCCTCACTGGAGCTTCCAAGACTGTTACATCTATGCACTTGGTAGATGAAGAATCCCCGGAGAAAGAAGAGAAAGCATATGGATGAATTCATGAGCAAATTAACAAATAGAAATATTCTGCATGTATGCTTACTTTATTTATCTTTTAAAACAAAGAAACCAATACCGATGGGACTGCTGGAAAATATCCAGCAATGGCTCCACTTCTCCCTCTAGCCATTCTATGACATACACAGCAGTACCATGTGGGTGGTTTTAACTAAAAGTATTTTTTTAATCCTGTACTTTCAGAATCTTTTGAAGTTTTTTTAAATTTTATCTGTATTTTACAAGTATTACTGGAATGACATCAGAGAATTAGTCTAGATGTGCATTTGTAGCAGATTCACACTTGTTCTTTCCCCTAAGAAGTCACCCTCTTTGATCTATATTGACTTCTCTCTTTTAGAAATGTTGAGCACCCAAGGCGCTTCTCAGTAAGGTTACTAATTAAAATTAATATATAATAATATAATGTAAAATCAAACTATGAGAATGAATAGATTCAGTTAGTAGAAGGGTGTACTTGTCCAATGTGTACTGTATACAGTATAAGAATAGATAGACATAAAAGTTTAGTTACAGCGTATCCACATTGGCTTCCATCTGTAAAACAGACAATATTATAATATTCATTATGTTGTCTCCATTTTCTTATTTGAACATTGACTCTATTTTCCTAGAAATGTGTTTGTTTTCACAGAACATGCTCTGCCATTGTCTGTTATACCAATTGTGGTGGAGAGTTGCCAAATGCATTGAAGCCTGTCAACAACAGTACCAACACAGAGGTATCAGCAACTTGGTCCAATACTGGTTATTCAATTATAAAATAAATAAGAAATAAACTATTTTAACCAAAGACAAATAAGCACAAGGGTTTGAACACAAGCACAGTTTAACTGGATTATTGTCATGCTTTGAGTAATAAGCATGTTTTGTTTTATCTAAATTTTGTTTGTGCAAGTACAGATGAGGATTAGACCTTATGGTGATGTGTCACAAAATGTATGCAGGCATGCAAACACTGTTGCATTCCAACAAGCACCGAATCACTCACTAACTTCACTCATCTTGTCTATTTAAACTCCCACTCTGCAACTTGTCCTCACTCACTATTGAGGTTTCCTTGGCCAGAGCTACGCATCCTATTCGCGACTTAGTCCGACCTCTCGTTTTTCTTGTGACCCTCTGGATTTCTGACCCTTTGCACCTGATCTCCGACCTCGCTCTAGCCTTACGATTTGGATTACGTTTGCCATAGGAATTCATTTGTTTTCTCTCACTCTGACTCTGCACAGGGTCTATTTTCTTACCTTTTTCCCCCAGCATACGTGACAGTAAGGTTAGACTTTACGTGACAATTAGGTAATGTTTAAGAGTTAGTAAGATACACTGTAAATTATGAGAAATGCTTTTAAAAAAGATGTAAACAAAATAATCATTAAATGGAATTGACTGTGGGCTGCGTTTTAAAATTTGACCATAACATAATTTAATCTTATATAAAAGTTCTAAAAAATGTTTGAAAGTCACATGTAGATTAAAACTACTGCCACCAAAAGACATAAGCGAATCATTTTGTTGGTTCTTCTGTATACTCTTTAACATTCAACATGTTATTTCCTGTCAAATGAAACACAAAACACGATTCATTATAAATTCCAGCATTTTTTCAGAAACTGACATCTGGTATTCACAATAATGTACAAAGCAATCATTTAGGACTTGAATCTGCGACTCAGATTTGTTTGGCATTAATGTACTTTTAGCAACCTCCTCACTTAAGAGTATTCCTGGACTATTCAGATTGTCTATTAAGGATAAACAAGTGTGCATAATCTAGTATATAGAGTGATCCTGAAATGAAAAACTACATTCTCATTTTTTTAAAATCAAGCGGAAACTTTAAATTAAGAATTTGGCACAATCACACACACACACAAAATTGTTAATTCAGTTGCAAAACTAATCAATCTTTTTAATTTGGTGTGCAGTTTTACATCAAGCCTTGATTCTGTCCAAATGTTTGATCAGTTTATAACTTTAGATTTTGTATGATATAATTCAGGATGTGATGTTGATGTAATGTGATGTGAATGTATTTACCTTTAATATTAAAAATGAGATACTTGGTATACTTGGTAATAAAAATATCACAAGGATCCTCAAGAGCACAGCAAAGACTGTATTAAAAGATACTTGTATGAGATACATGAGAATCCAGGCTTTTTTATCAACGCTTTCTTTTCCGTATACCAGATATTATGGAACCACTTCAGAAGGGTGTCAGCCAGTCAGATTCCAGGAATCAGTACTTTAAAGGAAAAATACAAACCATTTCTCCCTAAACATTTTAAGCATCGAAGTATTTAACTAACATTTGAAATAGCATGTGAAAAAGTGGTAGTTTTAAGCTTTTCTGCTCATATAATATGGAATCGCGTATCTAAAGAAATTAATAACGATATGATTATATTCGTGTACTGCGACAGGGCTGTGTAGGGCTGTTTCGCCTCTCTCTTCATGCAACTTCCCTTGTAGCCCACTGGTCTACGTGCCCGATTACCAACTCCAGTTGTGTGTTCAAATCCAGCTAGTGCTGGACTTTTCTGTTAACAAACATTTCTCCGAAAAAATAGAATAGCAATATTATGGACAATCAATTGACTTTTATATTTCAAAATATCACAACATGATCGATTCTAAGTCATTTTTGATAACAATGAATAGTCACCTTCTTCCCTTCTGACAACAATCCCTGCTTCTGCTTCCTGCTTCTATTGTGTGTGTGTGTGGGGGGGATACCTTCAGATCTCCCTTCAGATCTGCCTTCAGATTTAAAAGGTTATTAATCATATCTTCGGTGTCGCATCTTACCAGTGCAGCTGATCTTTTGCTGCCTGGGTGGGTCAGCTATCACAAAGCTTTAGAGAACCTAACATTTCTATTATCAACAAATTGTAAATTTGTAATAGAGTAAATTTTTATAGAGAAATGGAGGTTGGACAGTATGCGTTACAATATAAACATTTATATTGATTTAAATCGTGTTTTGATTTAAATGGCAAACGCGTGTTTAATTATATGTGTTTTTTTAATCATAATCAGACTAATGCAACATAAATTGATAAAGTATCTTTGTCTTCTAAGTATCTTAATAAACTTTCAGCATAGCTTTCTACCCGTTTAGATTTATTTTTCTTTGGGATTTTGGGATCAAACGTGGAAGGATTAGATTGTAATCGGTTTTATTTTTCAAATACGTTTTAGAAAAGTGTAATCTATACCTGCCCAGACTGTACGCCTTCCTAAACCCCGCCCTGACCACTTTCACTCCTGTCCTGCTCCTCCCCGCGCACCCCAGCCGGGCGCTCTTTGGCCTCTGCCCGGGACGAATGTATATTTTGATATTTACACCCGGCGCAGCACCGAGAGAGCGTCTGCATTTATAACTTAGTTTTTAAAAATTAGTCAAGCAATATGAAGCATCTCCTTTTACATTTAAGTCCCTTAAATACATTGAGCACCATTGAGCACATTCTCACCACTTAGATTACTTTTTGACACCATCCTTACACAAAGCAGAAACTTCTTGTATTTTCCGATGACATGCAGTACAAGTGGAAAGATTACAGATTTTAATTGTCTTTAATTTTGTTACGTTATACGTTTTAGGAAAGTTTCATCTAAACAATCACCACAAAACTATTCTCGATTGTATTTCTGAATGTTATGTTACACCTATAGTAGTTCACTGCTTTAAATACATTGAATTAAGAAAGTTAGGTGTAGCACTTTAGATCTTTTTTTCTGAACAAGGGAAAATCTGATCATGTTTCTCTATAAAAATAAAAAAAACTTTATTTTACATATCACCTTTAAAAGTGGCATCTCAAAGCAATACAGTAGATAGAAAAACAATTAAAAGGGACCAAAGTAAATACCAGACAAACGCAAACCAGTTTTTAATAAAATGCTTTTATTCATCCAGCAGAGAGAGACACACACACAGGTTTTCATTGACAAAAAGTAATTGCTTTTTTTACATTATTTTTACATGTTTTGTTTGTGGACATACTGTCCACAAACGTGAGACTGTCTTTCTCAGACTCACATTCCCGAATGTCCCCCGCCCCAGTCAACAATCCTAGGAAGAACACGAAACAACCTGTTAATAAAATTGTTACAATTTTGTTCAGTCAGTTCTTCCTCCCAGAATTTATAGATCGCATTGATCAGTTCCTGCTTTTTGACAGTTTTCCGAACGTAGTCTTTCAACGAATGCCAAACCAACTCTATCGGATTTAGATCTGGGGAATCGGCTGGAGTTTTCACCCAGTTCACTCCTTCTGCTACAAGCCTCACCCTTGCTGCTGTGTGTTTCGGATCGTTGTCTTGAAAGAGACGGTGCCTTGATCCAAACTGCTCCCTGATATATGGGGCAGCATGCTGTGTGACCACGACTTCCTCAAAGAATTCACGGTCCATAATTCCTTCGAAAATAAGAAGTGGTCCCGGGCCTCTTCTAGATATACCCCCCCAGACATGAACCTTCAGTGGATGTTTGGGCTTTGGCTTGTCCACTTATCTCCCCTTTTTGCAAAATGCCATTGTTGAAAACTGTTCCAAAGCCACTGTTGTTTCGTTGGTGAAAAGTACATCCTGTAATGCCTCCCCCTGTTCAATCCATTGGAGCGCTTGTTTGAGTCTTTCCTCTTTGTTTTTTAGCCTTATCATGGGGCATGCGTTGGTTTTTCTGTATCTCCATCCAAGCCTCCTGCGTACTCTTCTTATCGATGTCGGGCTAACGGTCGCACCAAGGTCAGCCCATAGCCATCTTTGGACTTGCATCGCCGGTAGCTCATCATTTTCATTGGTCAGTTTGTCGATAGCTTGCACAATAGGACTTGAAAAAAAGAGATCAACACTTAGTTTTAAAAATAATGTGCGTAGTTGTATTTACATGCAAGAAAGGTATTTTTAGAAATTTATTTACCTTTGAATCGTCCTCGGTTTAGATTCTCTTTGCCTCCTCTCCCCTTTATAATGCCATCTCACTGTGCTTTCAGAAACGAAGATGTCCATCGAAGCCAACTGCTGTACAATGTCCCGTGTTGACTTCCCGTTTCTTTTCATCTTCATTATTTGGTGTGAGAGAGTCTTCGTGATTTTGGCCATTGTCTGTCTCCTTACCAAAGCGATACAGTGGTGCAGCTTGAATTCTGTACCTATATACTGTATGGTATGGTACAGATAAAACTTACACCATATCGATGAGCTAATACCAGGGAAAGACACTCCTATTTTATTTAAAACACAATACGCCAGGAAATGTGTCTGATGCATTAGCAAGTAAAAATTGGGTCGAAAACCTGGACGTAACACCATTTCCTTTTTCTGATCACTCGCTTTCTGGATACACGTCTCACCTGTCCTGTTCTTTGTTTTCCTGGTTTGCTGATTATGGCTGCTGCGGTCCACTCCTACCCTCACACCTAAAGAAGACTATTTTAAATTTCTTGGCGCAGTTCATTGTGCAATTAATCCTTGTATGTGCTGTCCTTAAGGTGATATCACATAAAGGTGATATGTAAAATAATGTTTTTTATTATTGTTATAGAGAAACATGATCAGATTTTCCCCTGTTCAGAAAAAAAAGATCTAAAGTATACTAGTTTGTCACTGTATTAAAAGCATACTAGTCTTTGCTGTGCTCTTGGGGATCCTTGTGATATTTGAGCTCTGGTTGGATGATAAGTGTCGCAGTTTAAATAATTTTCAGTGTTGGAAATTATGAAACACTCTGTTAAAAGCAAGGGAGTTTTTGTGTCCATTACAATAAAAGAAAATGCTTGAAAGAGTAGGGCTTGGACAGATTCCAAGTGCATTTTTGCAATCGGCCTTATTTATGGGTTGCAATTTAAAAAAAGTCAAAAAACGCGCTCAAAATGCAATTTAGAGCTTTCTGGCAAGAGGAGACACCCAAATTAATAATGTAACATGCCACTGTTTGTGCATGAACAGGTTTATACTGCTATTCCCTTAGATACCCGATTAAAAAAAAATAAAAAATGTTTTGAATCCCCGGCGGAACCAGGCATCCATATGAATCAAGTAACAGGTTTATTCCATGCTGAAAAAAAGAAGAAAGTAAACACATTCCATAAGAATTGACTGAGCTCCGCTCTGTACCACGCAATGATCCCCTCAGAGTCTCTGCCCCGGGTTATTTGGGTTTTTTGACAGAGGGTAAAAAACTCTCTCTCTCGCTTGACCTCCCCCTCCCTGTGTATTGTCTGTTTTTTGTGCTGTCCTTTGACAAAACAAGGCTCGCCAGCTAATGTGAATCGAAACCTGTCTCTCTAGCTTTTAAAGTCGTGCGATGTGTAAGCCACAATTCAAATAGAAAAAAAAGAGCTGACTGACAAGATTTAAGATGTGGCTGTCAATGTTGGATTAAAAAAAACACATTGCCCGACGTTTGTTGCATTGCTTGAAAAAAAACTTTATTTCGAGAGACTGGATAAGTAATTCAAGTGTTTTTTTTTAACTTCCTGAAAAACAACGAATAATTTAACCATATGTGCAAACGTTTTATGATATGTCGCTGCTGTGAATGTCTGTGGACATGTGCTGGCTGGACAGAAGGCCCTACTATACACAGAGAGGGGCGGGGGGAGGGGACAAGCCGATACATACTCTTAGAGTTTGATTAATAGGGAATATAATACAAAAATATAGTACTAAAAATAAGATACACTCTACAGACATTCACAACGGCGACTGTCAGAAGATAGGACACAGCGGCTCAGGCACCCGCTGAATGGCAAAGAGGCACTTTAATGTTCTGTATGGCTAATACTAAAGCCAATACTTCAATACTTTAATATTCTTTTCTGTATGTTTAACAATAGTGGGTACTGGCCTAATTTGTCCCTGCTCCCGTTGTTAGGTGTGAATTTGTACCTGTTTCCCTGAGGTCTGGCTTTTTTTCTGGAAAACCATAACTCTGGTCTTGTCCAGATTGACTGTCGGCTCCCAGGTCTGACAGTGCTGCTCCAGCAGTGGCAGGTTCTGGTGCAGCCTCTGTTCTGTGGGCGACAGCAGGACCAGGTCGTCTGCAAAGAGCAGGAACTCGATTTCCATAATTAATGCAGATCAGTAAATCAAGGGACAAAACAACTATTGCACCCGGGTCCTCAATGGGCTTTGACGTGCTAATGCGTTGGTTTAACAGTCCGGGTGTGGCAAGCCTCTAATGTCTCTGACTTCGGCAAAAGGCATTCATTGGAAGACAATGAACACATTCTAGCCGTACATGTGAATATAGCATAAATACACCAAGGGATTGGGTGAGCTCCCATCACAAAAAAAACTGCGAACCTGCACTACAGCGACCACAGTACAGTATGGAGACTGTAGATTAAGCCGGTTCAGGGACGCCAAATATGTAATCATAGTGGCTCTCTGAAGGCACCAGTTCTGTAGGGTTTGGGCATTTACTGAGACAATTATTAATTGTAGCAGTAAATCACAAAGTTGATTCTTTTGGTGGCTTTAGAATCCAACCATGCGACATAACTCAAACAACGCGCACACAGGTACTAATACACGAGGATACATTTATTAATACATAGAATATGCATATAAACCTAACAGATCTTATCGAGAGGGTTATCAGAATACAAAAGATATATATTCAATCAGTTACAAAGAGTTACACATCAAGAGGACATACGTTCAGTATATCATTCATTAAGACCGTTTCGTAAAGTGAACTTGGTTACAACTTCTACATTAGATACTCAAACAAGTACATAACTCTTAGGAATTAAATTGATATCAACTGGTTGGGATAACAATTGAATTCTTGAGCTGTAATGCATTGAAGTTGAATACTCATCCAATCTCTGGGGATTCAGATCTCCTGCGGGCACAAAGAAACAGTTGCAGGCTGTTGCTGTCCAATCCGCGCTCTCTGGCTCCGTGCCAGGCTGTGCTGTGCGGCTTGCGACGGTGCGCTGCTGATGCTCATTGTTGGCTTTAACTAGCAAAGTTTGTGCACAGGAGAAAAGATGACTGTGGGTCCCAGCAAGTCAGGAAGAGGACTGGTTCGTTCCTGATGAAGAGCTAGTTCTGAATAGTGATTCAGCTGTCCACAGTTCCGACCTGTTCACGAGGCCTGCTGCTGGTTACTCTCTGGCAACCTCCACTCTAGACTCTTAGAACAAAGGAAAGTTCTGGCACTTGGACACACTGGCCGTTCCGTGGTTGTCCGGGCTGAGTCTCAGGATGGTCAGGAGGCGCACTGCGAGAATGTCCTGCCCTTGGGATTCTCCTTTGAATTCCTTCTGAATCTTGTCTGAATCTTGTTGAATCTGAAAACTCTCAGGCTCTCTGTGTTGCCTGTTTTTACCTGGAGGAACTTCAGCTCATTGATTGGCGGAAAGTTCCATGGGCATCAGAGTCCCACGTGGGTTACTCGGCCCTACCAGTCCCTGATTGGTTGATCAAGGTGAGATATGAGTCACTTACTCCTGACACTTAGTAATGCAGTCCAGATGTCCAACTGGCACTCCCTAGACAGATAGGCACCAATGGATGACCATTGATCATGATAGCCAGGCTTAGCTAAGTGCATCCCCCTTTGGGAGCTGTCCTTGGACCTTAAATCACCTTGCATGAATGGTTTCTCTGTGGCTGCACCACAGAGATGAACAGAGAAATGAGGCCTAATTTGGGAAAGCTCAGAAACACTTAATTCTGCCTTATTATTAAGCCTCGCCGCTACATATCCCCCCTTTTTGAAGGTCACGAGGTCCTGAGGCGTTGTTGCCTTCAAAACAAAACAGAGTTAAGTGATGTCCCTTGCCATTAGAACATTAATCTTAAATGTCTACATTACTCCTCGAGAATTCATACCGGAACCAGCATTGGATACAAACAGGATGAATAACATCTGGAGTATGTATAAACACGGTAGGAGACATTATCTCAGTCTAGGAATTACACATCAGGAAGTTCACTGTCAATATCTGATACCTCTGTGGTAGATATTTGGGGAGAAGTCACTTCCTTTCTTTTGACATGCTACCTTTGACTCATTCATGCTACCCAGAGTACATCTTGATGTGAGAGTACATCATTCAGAGTACACTGTCAGTCATGATCCAGCTACCTGGCAGTAGTGTTACAATAACAACAGTTCCTGTTCCCAGCCCCCCGATAAACCACAACACCTGTGTTGTGTATCTGCTAGGGTGATTTGGAGGTTTGTTCCATTAAAGCAAACTAACTACCTGTACCTCTTCAGGGCTTACTCTTTCTTGGATTTCTATCCAATTGAATAGTGTGGCACCTGAAGGCATCTTAGACCTCAAGTTTGGTCTTATATTGTCTGGTTCCAGACCGTACAGTGTTAAGTTACCATGCTGTACAATGGCCTCCTCGGGAACTTACAGGAAAACTATTGGTTAGGTAGCTGCATTGTGGTAGCTGTATCATGCCTGTCACAAGTCATGGTGACAGTTAAATGTGGTGTGCTGACCAGCCATTTACTTCCCACCTGCTCTTCATGGGGTTCATTAACCTCCCTCTGCTCGTTAGTAGCTTTACACCCTTCATTGGTGAATCGTTTAGACACAGCCAATGGATAGCTTTGGTAGCCATACCCATCTCAAGATTTGGAACCGAATTCAATCTTGGATTGCCTTCTGGGTGAGCTATGAGCGATGGGGTTAATGTCACATACTGCTCTACTGAGAAGAGTGGAATCAAGTGGGTTGGGATTTGTGCCGTGGTTAGACTGGCTACAGTGGCACTAAACTCCCTTAACAGGTCTTGTGTCAACATTCTGGCCTGTTGCACACAAGCATAAACCCACTGTATAACCCCAACAATCATGTCCACTGTTTGGGGAATAAGGTTTAACCCTGTTGCATAGGAAATTGCCTGTAGGGTTTTCCCTAAGCTTTCCAACTTTTGCTGCTGTCGATACAGTCTGTCACTACCCTCTGGCATCTCTGACACCTGCCTTCTTGGGGCAGTCAGGGTGAGAGTGCCAGTAGCACACAAACCTACCAGAAATAGCAAATGCACAACAGTGGTGGCAGCAATCAGTCCTCCCAAAAGTCTTTTCGGGTGTCTGATCCCAGTCATCTCCTTCTGAGTGACTGTTGCCTTTCTAAGCTGGTGCAGCATGTACATGGTGTCTTTCTCAGTATGCCCTGTGGCATCTTGGGCACCAACATCCTGGAAATCTGGGGAGATCTGACGCAGCGGCTGATGCTGCTCCTCCGTTTCCAGGGCATCTGCTTTTTCGATTTGTTCATGCCTGTGCTCTAGGAACCCTGCAGGGGGCGGTGCAGCGGTGGAGCATGCCTGACCCTCGGCTGAGTGGTCATCTGGAGCACCTGAGTGATCTGGGATTGTTATCCCATTCTCACTGTTCAGGTCCACCCTGCACACTTCCTGATTGAGGAATCCCTCTATCGGCATGTTTACAATCGTTCGCTGAGGTTGGATGTAGGACACCTGCTCGCTCCCCCCTTCCCTCGCTAGGGGTTCAGGGAGCTGCCCCAGCACTGGGATAGCTAGTTCACTGTCTTTGAACTCACTATCACTCACCAGGCCCATGTCAGTGCAGGCGGGGATTCTGACACCTCTCTTTGCGATGTCCTGCACTGGCAGGCGGGTGACTTTACCATCCAGCTCCAGTCTGGCTGAACCACTGTTGGTCAGACTCAGACTGACAGACTGAGCTGGTGGCTGTAAGAAAACCGGCTCGGCTTTCATTCTCTGTCCCTTCTGGGGGACTGGGTGTGTTGGCAACCCTGCCGTTGAGGCAGGAACAATCAGGTCAGTCTCACTCACTACCTGGTAGTTGTGAGAAATAATGTTACCTGACTGCAGGTTCCCTGGGTCAAAGCAGAGGGAATCGGCATCTGGGATCAGGTGTGTCCACAGCGCAGTAGTCTCAGAGTCGAGCTGGACCTCCTGTCTAACCTGTGAATGTTGCACCAAGGGCACCTGGCGGTGGCCCTGTGACAGCTGCTCAAGCAGATTCTCACTAATAGAGGACCTCTCAGGGCTAAGGGTGAGGGCTACATCACCAACCTGCTCTCCTGCCATCTGGATCCCTTCCACCACTGCGGGGTGGTGTTCCTGAACCCTCTTGGGTGCCAGGGTGCACAGGGAAAGCTCCTTCTCATTGCCAGGTGGGGAGATCTGCTCCTCTTTAGGGATGTAAAAGGGGTGTGCTTTACCTGGTGGATCAGGCGGCTGCTCGGAGCAGCGCTCCTGTTGCAGGGAGGCTGTTGGGACCTCAGCCGGGACACGACTTCCCTGTATATCTGGGGAACAAGGAAATATTTTTATTTCTTGTCCAGAGGGAACAGAAGGAATCTCCGCATAGGCTTCTGTGTTCGGTGGGCACTGTGTGAGCACAGTCTGCCTCTTGGCCCCCCTTTCCTTCTGTACAGAAGGCTTAGGAGCCTTGACCTGTTTCCACACCTTGCCTTTCTGGTGATTCACCAACAGTTCCTCTCTGAGTCGCATGCCCTTTCCTTTTTCTACCCGTTTGAGCTTGCCGTGTGACATCAAACACCTTTCAACCTCAGTGTCAATCAGTGTCTCACTGGGTAAGACATCTCCCATGGCAGCCTTGAGGTAAAAGCTTCTTGCTTTTCCTCTGCGTTTTACTGCCTGCTCTGTGACTTCAGGGGTGGAGTCAGCACTCGCTTGGGAGTGGCTGACCTTATCCAGGCAGGAACCCTTCCGCTCAATCAAATAGACTGAGGGAGGGAGAGGGGGCGGGTCTCCGCCTCCTCCAGTGGAGAGTATCAGCTCATTCACGCTTCCGGCAGCCTTGGGGAGCGGTTGTCCCTGTCCTAATAAAGCTTGTTCAAGCCTGGCCAGGCGGGCGGCTACTGAATACTTTTGTTCAGCCTTTTCTAGCCCTTTCCCTCCCCCGGTGTTCTCATGGCACTTAGGACGCTGGGTGCGGTCCTGTGTGAGTGCTTTGGAACGGGGCTTAGCCAGCTCAGGAGCCTGTGCTCCTTCGAGCAGGGGGGAATTAAGCCTGCTGGCTCTGACGGCGAACGCAGTCGCTTTAGCAACTTTTTGCTCAGAGCGACTTTGGACATCATACTCCCAGGCTTTCTGCACGAATCTCTTGATATCAGTCATTTTCATGGTCTGTGCATCTGTATGCATTAAGATCATCTTTCTGACTGACGGGTGGAGATTCGCAATGAATAAACCCTTGAAATGTGTGTTCTCTTCGCAACCCTCATCATTTCGCCCTCCAAAATAAGTTCGTCTAAGTCTCTCGTAATATTCGCGAGGGGACTCTGCTCTCTCGTGCTTAATGTTAAGAGCGGCGGCTATCGCGGCAGTTGGGTCAATAAACGCACTGTATTCTTCGATAAGTGCTTGACATAGCTGCTCAAAATCATTACAGACTTCTTTCATCTGCCTAGCCATCCACTCATGTACAGCTCTGCTGGTAGTTTTCCTGACCAGAAACACTTTCTCCTGTTCTGTGGCGTTTGGCAGGTACTGCAGGTTATACCTGAGGTCCTGAATATAACTCTCGATATTATTCTCTGACACTGCGGGGTCAAATCTCTCTATGTCCTTCGCTAGCTCTCTCAGAGAATGGAGATTTATTCTACTAGCTTCTCCGCTGACGGAGATATGGAAGAGATCGTGGTCAGACCTGTCGCTGCTAGAGAGAGTGCTTAATAGCGACTCGAATTCAGACCTTTTAGCAACCATCGTTAAACTTAGAGTATTACTTTTAAGTACGAAATCACAGTTTTACCACAGAAAACCACAAGATCAAGTATGCAATTAACCCGGTAGATCGCAAAAGATCACAAAACAATCAAGCACTGCTTAAAGAGCAAGGGGAACTTTTTCTTTCGGCTTTCAGCACACTGTATTGTCGTGTATGAAACCCGCGGCGTTTTATATTGAATTATTCCGCTTGGTTGACTCATTTCAGTCTTGCCACGCCCGTGCCAGGGACGCCAAATAATGTAGATTAAGCCGGTTCAGGGACGCCAAATATGTAATCATAGTGGCTCTCTGAAGGCACCAGTTCTGTAGGGTTTGGGCATTTACTGAGACAATTATTAATTGTAGCAGTAAATCACAAAGTTGATTCTTTTGGTGGCTTTAGAATCCAACCATGCGACATAACTCAAACAACGCGCACACAGGTACTAATACACGAGGATACATTTATTAATACATAGAATATGCATATAAACCTAACAGATCTTATCGAGAGGGTTATCAGAATACAAAAGATATATATTCAATCAGTTACAAAGAGTTACACATCAAGAGGACATACGTTCAGTATATCATTCATTAAGACCGTTTCGTAAAGTGAACTTGGTTACAACTTCTACATTAGATACTCAAACAAGTACATAACTCTTAGGAATTAAATTGATATCAACTGGTTGGGATAACAATTGAATTCTCGAGCTGTAATGCATTGAAGTTGAATACTCATCCAATCTCTGGGGATTCAGATCTCCTGCGGGCACAAAGAAACAGTTGCAGGCTGTTGCTGTCCAATCCGCGCTCTCTGGCTCCGTGCCAGGCTGTGCTGTGCGGCTTGCGACGGTGCGCTGCTGATGCTCATTGTTGGCTTTAACTAGCAAAGTTTGTGCACAGGAGAAAAGATGACTGTGGGTCCCAGCAAGTCAGGAAGAGGACTGGTTCGTTCCTGATGAAGAGCTAGTTCTGAATAGTGATTCAGCTGTCCACAGTTCCGACCTGTTCACGAGGCCTGCTGCTGGTTACTCTCTGGCAACCTCCACTCTAGACTCTAGAACAAAGGAAAGTTCTGGCACTTGGACACACTGGCCGTTCCGTGGTTGTCCGGGCTGAGTCTCAGGATGGTCAGGAGGCGCACTGCGAGAATGTCCTGCCCTTGGGATTCTCCTTTGAATTCCTTCTGAATCTTGTCTGAATCTTGTTGAATCTGAAAACTCTCAGGCTCTCTGTGTTGCCTGTTTTTACCTGGAGGAACTTCAGCTCATTGATTGGCGGAAAGTTCCATGGGCATCAGAGTCCCACGTGGGTTACTCGGCCCTACCAGTCCCTGATTGGTTGATCAAGGTGAGATATGAGTCACTTACTCCTGACACTTAGTAATGCAGTCCAGATGTCCAACTGGCACTCCCTAGACAGATAGGCACCAATGGATGACCATTGATCATGATAGCCAGGCTTAGCTAAGTGCATCCCCCTTTGGGAGCTGTCCTTGGACCTTAAATCACCTTGCATGAATGGTTTCTCTGTGGCTGCACCACAGAGATGAACAGAGAAATGAGGCCTAATTTGGGAAAGCTCAGAAACACTTAATTCTGCCTTATTATTAAGCCTCGCCGCTACAAGACCAAGACCTTTTACGGGAAGAGACGGGGTGCTTCTGCCACCCCAGCTTCCAAAGAGCGAAGGGTAAGCAAATACAGCAGACTTCATCTGAAATACGCCATTACAGTGCATATTACAAGGTATTATTGCCATTTTGAATTTTAAATTCAATTATAATTATTTTTTCGTAGCCTTTTCTTCAAGAAAACACCGCATGGGCGAAACGATCTTCGAAATCTACCACCAGGACAGTAAAAAAGAAAGAGGTAAGACGGAAAAAAAGAAAAGTTTATTTTGACGTCTGTTCCGCGACTGATGAATACTACTGTGTGACTTTATTTCTTACATGAACTATGTTATTTTGCCACAGGCCGTGGGTCTTTGCTCTCGGCCACTGGCCAGGGTGCCAACCTGTAGAAGCACCACCTGTGTGGAGACTTTTCGGCAGCAGCGGAAGCAGTACGACGCATTACTGGGGAGGATTGGGAGGCTAGAGACACTCCTGAAAATGCAGAGGAAGGAGACAGTATGTTCCAGCAGTCAAACAGTTGAGCAGCTTTCTCCCGATAAGTGCCTCTCCCCGCCGCGCAGGTTGCAATGCCTGGCCTCTCTGCTCACCACCGTGCAGGAATTTGTTGATGCTGTCCCCGCCGTCTATCTCCCCCCAGGAAGCACCGTTTACAGAGCGGAATTCACAGACGCCAGTGGGACGAATAATTCTCCCAGATATCCAACTGTTACCCATCACTCAAGAGATGGAGGGGGGGTTATACTTGCAGTGCATCGGCATAGACGGGAAAGCAAGAGCCGACCGCTACGCCGCCCTCGTGTTTCGAAATCTTGTGACTTTTGAAATTTACTGGGGGTGGAACACGTCTGTAAATTTAGAAGGGTCCAGAGGCAAAAGTGCCTTGCCTTGCAATCTCCGGGAAACCATTAGTAGCATGGTGAATCGGAGATTCTCAACCCCTACTTCGTGCGACTGGAAAATAATTCGTGATCGGATCAACGAAATGCTTCGTAGAAGGAGGCGCTCTTTTCCTTTAGTCTAACAGTCTGTCCACAAAAAAAACATTCCTGTTAGACAAGAGGAATTGAAAAAAAACAATTACTTTTGTCAATGGAAACCGGTGTGTGTGTCTCTCTCTGCTGGATGTCCCTCTCACTCTCTGCTGAATGAATAAAAGCATTTTATTAAAAACGCATTTGCGTTTGTCTGGTATTTACTTTGGTCCCTTTTAACTGTTTTTCCATCTACTGTATTGCTTTGAGATGCCACTTTTAAAGGTGATATGTAAAATAAAGTTTTTTATTATTGTTATAGAGAAACATGATCAGATTTTCCCTGGTTCAGAAAAAAAGATCTAAAGTGCTACACCTAACTTTCTTAATTCGATGTATTTAAAAAAGTGAACTACTGTAGGTGTAAGATACAATATAATTATATCTTATTAATTTCTTTAGATACGCGATTCTTTTAATTCAGTCTTTGCTGTGCTTTTGAGGGTCCTTGTGATATTTCTAGCTCTGGTTGAATGATAAGTGTCGCAGTTTATTTATGGGTTGCAATTTAGAAAAAGTCAAAAACCGCACTCAAAATGCAATTTAGAGCTTTCTGGCAAGAGGGGACACCCAAATTAATAATGTAACATGCCACTGTTTGTGCATGAACAAAGTTATACTGAGATTTCCTTAGAAACATGATTAAAAAAAAACAAAAAACATTTTGAATCCCCGGCGGAACACATTCCATAAGAATCAGCGCTTTAACAGTATATATTGCCTTTAAGGGTGGCTTCTCAAAATGCTTTACAGGATAAAATCAACAAGAACAGCAACAACAACAATATTGTGTTTCATTGCACTTTGAAAACCAAGTAATAACTTAACTATATGTGCAAACGTTTCATATGTCACTGTTGTGAATGTCTTTGGAGTGTATGTTATTTGCCTTACATCCTGGTTATCTCGCTCGCCCTCCCCCCCTCTCTCCCTCAATTCAATTCAATTCAAGGTGTTTTATTAGCATGACAGATGGGTACAATCAGTGTTGGGTATTTACTTTGCTTTGAGATTCCACTTTTAAAGGTGATAAATATATACAATTTTAACTAAAATAAATTGATATCTTTGTCTTCTAAGTATCTTAATAAACTTTCAGCATAGCTTTCTCCCCGTTTAGATTTATTTTTCTTAACTAGTATACTTTAGATCTTTTTTTCTGAACCGGGGAAAATCTGATCATGTTTCTCTATAACAATAATAAAAAAAACATTATTTTACATATCAGCTTTATGTGATATCACCTTAAGGACGCGCAAAGAAATTTAAAATAGTCTTCTTTAGGTATGAGGGTAGGAGTGGATCGCAGCAGGCATAATCGGCAAATTAGGAAAACAAAGAACAGCACAGGCGAGACGTTTATCCAGAGAGCGAGTGATCAGAAAAAGGAACAGCTGTTACACCCAGGTTTTACGCTCTCTCTCTGCTGAATGAATGAAAGCATTTTATTTAAAACGCGTTTGCGTTTGTCTGGGTATTTACTTTGTAATCTGTGGTTTACATCTACTGTATTGTTTTGAGATGCCACTTTTAAAGGTGATATGTAAAATAAAGTTTTTTATTATTGTTATAGAGAAACATGATCAGATTTCCCCTGGTTCAGAAAAAAGACGATTAAAATCTGTAATCTTTCCACTTGTATGTCATCGGAAAATACAAGAAGTTTCTGCTTTGTGTAAGGATGGTATCAAAAAGTAATCTAAGTGGTGAGAAAGCTGTGCTCCTCAAAGCGCTTTACAGGATAAAAACAATAACAACGATAGTGGCTGGGCAAACAATTTTTTTTCATAGAAATACAAAATGAGATACTGCATAATGATGTGCATGAACAAAGTTATACTGCTATTTTCCTTAGATACGCGATTAAAAAAAATATTTTTTTGAATCCCCAGCTGAACACATTCCATAAGAATCAGCGCTTTTATATATCGCCTTTAAACACATATATTTAAACGTGTTTACAATTTACATCAAAACGCTATTCAAATCAATATAAATGTTTATTTTGTAACGCATAGGTGACTATTCATTGTTATTAAAAATACTTAAATTCGATCATGTTGTGATATTTAGAAATATAAACTTGTTTGGTGCGAGTGAAGTTTTATTTAATCTCTGACCAAGGGTGACGTTTAACTTTTTCAAAGAAATGTTTGTTAAAAAAAGTCATAGTTCCAGTGGGATTTGATCACAGACCGTGTGATATGGGAGTCAGGAACCTAACCCACAGCACCACCGGCAAGGTCGCATGCAGAGTGTTGAAAAAACACTACAGAAACATTATCCACAGACAATGTACAGCGTGTACTATTCTTGTGTTGCGGTACATGAATATAATTCTATCGTTATTAATATCTTTAGATACGCAATTCCATATTATATTCCCTTTTAATCAAATTCTAAAAGTATGCTTGTTGACTCCTGTATCTCTTTAGTTGAAGACTTCGATGCTTAAAATGTTTAGGGAGAAATGGAATACTGGTGTGTATTTTTTGTTAAAAGTACCAAGACCAGCCATATACTGTATGTTTATGTTCCAAAATTAATATCGTTTATGGCCTTCACACGCATTACAGTATGCTCCTATTCTTTTTATGCTCAGCTACTAAGATTTCCCTTCAGTGGTAAAATTCCATATGAATATTCAATACTACAACGGGCACAGTAAAGACGTTTACTGTAAATCTTTCTACGACAGACCAACGGACCACGAGTGCCCCTGTCGGTCAACCAATCACGTACCGTGGTACCGCGCGTCATCTTGCATCACAATGCGCGACGCCGTAGCCAATTACCTGCGGTACATGTCTGTGCCGCGCACTTTGAATGGCTGCATCTGTATAGTGATGGGGATACTATACTGTAAAATGGCACCATCCTTCAGATGACATATAAAACCAAGGTCTCAACTGTGTGCGGTCACTAAAAATCCCAGGGTGTTTCTCGAAAAGAATAGGCGTGTTACCCCGGCATCCTGGCCAAATTTCCAATTGGCCTTTACCAATCATGGGCTCTTAATAATCCCCATCTTTGAATTGGCTTCATCACTCTGTTCTCCTCTGATAGCTGGTGTGCGGTGAGCGTACTGGAGCACTATGGCTGCAGTAGTGGGTCAATGCTGCACATTGGTGGTGTTGGAGGGGAGTCCTCACCCTTACCTTGCAGCAACTCCCTTGTTCAATCCTCACAATACAGAGGAGGGTGGCCTGGGTAACCTCATCCTTCTCTGAGTTTGTCATAAATCCCCTTAGTCAGCAAGCTACTGTAAACCAAATATATGCTGCATCTAGTCTTTCTTCTCTTTATTGGGATTTAACTAAACTACCGGAATTCTAATTAATTATACAAAATTACTGTTTTTCATATCAGGAACCCCATCAGAAAGTGCATTTTGTCTTAATATAATAAAGGTACCAGTTGTTTTAATCATCTGAGCCTAGCATAACTAACAACTATTACAATTCAACATCAATAAAAGTCTCCTACATGCATAATGGATAATGGATTTCAGAACCTTATCATTTTATTGAAAAACAAAGGTTGGTAGAGATTCTTTTTAAACAACAAGGAAGATTGCTAGTTTCTGACTCTTCATGTTGGAGCTATGCTTTGCTCTTGATACAGCGTTTTTATTGGCACATGCAATGAAAGCGGCATATGCACTATAATTCTAATAACACACAAAAAAATTAAGTTATAAAAGCTATGCTTAACTGTTCAGTAATCTTCTACAACAGGCTACCCAATGAAAGCTCTTTGGTGTAGAAAAACAAAACTCACTTGGTTTATTTACTGCATTATAACAACTCCATGTTGCTCTTAATTGTTTTCACACTTTTGTACAAAATGGTGGTTTCTAAGAAAACAAAGATGTTTGCACATTTCAGCTGTTTTAGAGGGATGAATATGTACTTGTTCAACATAAAGACTGTGCTGTTTGTGAGAGCGTCCATTGTTGCACATCAAGCGTCTAAAGTCATTTTCTGACAAAATATAATAAAAAGAGGCTTTTCGTAGCTGTCGGAATGTTTTAAGAGGTCTTTGCCCAACAAAGACACAATCCTCTCTAGAATTAAGGACTTACCCGCTAGATCAGTGGAGAGATGCATTAAATTGCGTGAAATGGTCGAAAATGTTGACAAACAACAGACAATGGTGTAAAATTATGCAAAGGTACTTAGTGTTGCACTTGATGAGTGTGTGGATATAAAAGATATACCAACATTAGTCATGCTTGTGAGATACTGTGACTCAAATACTATTTGAAAAGAGCTGATATGCCTAAAACCCATGCATAGCACAAATACAAGGGAGGATACAGTGATGATCTTTTCATAATTATTTACAAATGTGTAACTGACATCAATAAATGGCTTAATAAAATTTGTGAAAAGAAAATAAAGTTCTTAAATCAATTAAAAAAAAATAAAAGGTGGTTGTATTCGAACCAAGAGTGTTGTCTGATTTTTTCCTTTTCCTGCCAGAAACCGTATTTGATACAATTGATACAATATATAAACTCAAGATATATACTACACCCATTGTTTTCATCAGTCAGATGCCAGCATACAATTCTAGAGAGACTTTAGTTTCAGGCAGATAAAATATAAATGTTTTAATATTTTTACTGTTAATTATTTTTGTTGAGGCCAGATGTTTTAACTGTAATATAGGCTAGATTTTCAAACCTTGTATGATTAAATTCTAAATATTATAAAAGTAGTTAAATACATACCATCTGAGGTTTGAATCTTTTCACCAATCGGGCAGATAAAATATAAATGTTTTAATATTTTTACTGTTAATTATTTTTGTTGAGGCTAGATGTTTTAACTGTAATATAGGCTAGATTTTCAAACCTTGTATGATTAAATGATAAATATTATAAAAGTAGTTAAATACATACCATCTGAGGTTTGCATCTTTTTACCAGTCTTATTGGTCATTATTTTATTAGGGCATTAACAGTATGGTGTATATCTTCCATGTATATTTTATATAGTGAGTAGTATTATTTATATATACTGTATAACTTTGTTATAAGTCATTTTAGTACTTAAACATAAGGCTGTATTTAATTTGCAGAACACAGCTATTTTTTCAGTACAGTTGCTTTTTGCCTTGGCTCTGACAGAGTAAATATGATATGCATCACTAATTTCTATCTCAATATGATTCTGAGTTGCATATATAGAAAGGTTGGGGTCATCTACCACATTGCACAGTATCAGTATTCTTGGATACAGTACATGGTTTGTGTCTCATCTTGGCTGGTGACCCTGATTCGGGTACCCACAGAGATCATTACATCGGTTTTCACTCCTGCTGGGACAAATAATTGCTGCAGCACAGCAGGTCCAATAGAAGTGGTCCATAGACACAAGAGTCATACCAGCTTTGCTTATTCCTAGCCACCAGTGTAAAGAAGTGTGCACAGCTGAACTAAAGTCTGCAATTTTTAATCACTTTTACAAGCTATTGTCATCACTCAGAGTTGGTAAAAATATGAATTTGAACTTCAGAGCAGACTGAAATATTAAACAAAGTGTAAAAATGCATTTATATCCATATTCTGTACTGGGAAGAGAGGCAATTATGTTTTTCCCAGACATTTATCTTACTTGACTTAAAACAAAATTCCAGGAGATATGGATAATAACAGCACACATCCTGCAATATTGACCTAAGTGATGGAGGTCAGGTATCAATTTAATAAAATGCATACTGGGGTTGTTCTCTGTGATGCTTGTGTGCTAAAGAGGGCATCCACAAGCAATCTGCAACGTGTTTACATTATTGCATATATTTTGGCACAAGGACTTTCATTGTTCAATTGTTTTCTCTTGTAATTTTGGGACTCTGAGTTATTATGCTTTCAATCATTTCTGATGAAAAAAGTACTGTTTAAATATTAGAAGATATTATTATCTGAAAAAGAATATCAGCTGAAGTACGCAGTCAACAAATGCATGAAAACTGTAAGACTAATGGGTTTGGTTTTCTTCTTTTATTGTTTTGCTCTGTCTCTTCAAACTCCAATTCCAAATACCATTTAACACAGTTGCCAGACATTAGAGAAAACATCTCATGTTCTGCCACTGAAGTACTTTTTCCTGTGTGCATGGCTGTAACATCAGGCCACTTTTGTTCATTTTCTGTGATAGCCATTCTGTGGCTAATTTTTGTATTCCTCTTAGATGTGGCACCCAGGTTTAACTGAAATTCCCAAGAAAGTAAACTCTTCTCTAATTCTTCACTTTGGGGTACTGGGATTTAACTTTTTTCTAAAAGGCTTTCAGGCAATCTTGTGACTTATGGTTTAACTGCAGCTTTTTCAGCTGATTTGTCACTGCCACATACTTCATCACAGCTATCTATCCCTATTATAGCAATAGTTGCACTGTTATAACATAGTAACAATGACTGAGGACTGAGTACTGTAGCAATATCCACAATGACTGGAAGAAGCCCCAGCCAGACAGAACAGAAAACCTGTTGTTAACTACAGTATATTCACATACAGTAGCATTGTTAAAGTCATCAGGGTTAGGTGAGGACAGTTGCAATTTCAAACTGTGACTGCAGAGCTACTCAGGATACTATCAATTACTAAAATTGAATAATTATCTGTGTGAAACTCCACACTACAGTATTACAAATATAATTTCTGGAACCTCTTCTGCTTTGTATTGCTTTGTCAGGGTGTGATCTATTTCTTTTGCTCCATGACATCATTTGAGCAAATTGCATTGGTGGCATGTGAGCTGTGTTCAATTTAAACTGTAAGCATGCATGGCCACACAATTGCTTTGAAGGGCCTGTGTTCAAAACATTCTAGGCCACTCAGAAATTTAGGGAGTACTGTAACAGCTTCATATAACCATTGATCATGTTGGCAAGTACAGCTGTATAGTTCCTGAACGATTCATTCTTTTTGAACAAATGATTTCAGTGTATCAAATTAATTGATTTATGAGTCCCCAGATGATTTATTCACTTTGATTCACTGAGTCATTTAGTTCAGTGAAATGAATAGAGCCTAGACAGTCAATGATTCAAAACAAAATGTGATATCATGTTTTATTAGTTTTCTGTTATCATTTCACTATTAAAAAATGAACTGATAACCTTTATTTGATGTCTTCAGAAATAACAATATAAAAACTGTATATAAATAATAATATATAACTTTATACCCCGACCTTTGTAATATATATATTTTTTTAAAAATCCAAAACTGATGTCATGCTGTAGTAATATTACCTAATCTATTACTACTGTACAATGGCTTTGTTATAATTTCTTTAATACAGTTAGTACACTTTTGAAATAATTTTACTTATCATTTTAGTTATGTGACCTTTAACCCTGCAAAAGTCAACAATGTGCAACAAAAACATTAAACTATCATGATAAACTGACTATATAATATATTTCCTCTAGTATTTTCACAAAAATCTTATTTTCTAAAACCACATATTATTCCACAGAGAAAAAGGAAATCTCCAATACTATGAATTTTACATTACATCTTTGTATTTTTCATTTAATTTTGTAAATGATTAGGCCTCTTTTAGTAAATATTTACCTTAATATGTTATTCAGTAGCACTGTGTACTTCAACCATTTAGTCTAAATATGCAAACATGGAACAAATCATAAACTAATGTTTTTCTTACCAATTCAAGACCAATGCTAAAAAAATGGTGCAAACAATATTACTGTATTAACTGAATTTAAATAAATAGCAACATTATGTGATATTGTAGAGTAAGTGTGGTTTCTCATTAATGCTTTTCAACTTTTAATTTTGGGCATGCACAAATCTAACCCATTCAACACCAATGGGTTACTCACAGTACTGATGTTTGTGTTCATGAGACTCTTCATTTCGTTCAGTGAGTAAAAAATATAAGGAAATTCTTATAGTCTATGAATAATAGAACACTTGAACCAGGAGCTACTAATTCTCAGAAAACTATCAGTACAAAAGTCAAGTAGCCTTTTGCTGTTATCAGTTGTGTTTCCATTGTGAATAGGCTCAACACTACTGCAGCCATTTCCAGACAGTGTCTGATACTATAATTAAATTCCAAAGGGTGATGCAGTTGGTCTTCATAATCCTTTCTTTATTCATATCTGATGTAAATGACTGTTTAAGAAAATGTACTGATGATCGGCACAAAAGATTTTATGAATTGCATTACTGCATTTCTATTTTCACTTTCTATTTCTTTCAAAGGAAATATTTTCTGTGAAGAATATGATTAGATCAAGCTTTGTTCTAGTACACAAGGAAATCAAAATATTTTTTTGTCAGAAGTATATAGCTTAATGTATTGTCTTCAAATTAAAATGTCTGGACAATATGCTGACTAATAACATGCTTTCCAAGCCATTTATTTGGATGTTAATAAGTTTACACTGATTGGATTACACTCATTTTAAAAAATATTTCAGGGTATGATTTTTATATACAATATAATACATACAATAAATATATAAATATATCTAGATATAAATTAAAGTATCTGGGTTAGATAAAGACCTTGGTTTCAATTAACTAGATGAAATTGATAACTTTATGTAAATCATATGCAGCCATGACTGAGACCTATGTTCGTCATGTCAATTATTATATGATGTCTTCAGGTCAAAGCCATCAGAAATGTAAGTAAAAAGGGCAAAAGGTTAAGTGACTCAGGGAGGAAACACATAACTATTCTGACCTAAATGAATCTGATATAATTTACAATGTTAGAAGATGGCAGAAGGTAAATCATTAAATGACAGGAAGTCAAGCAATACTGTTCATATGAGATTAGCAATTAAGAAGTGAGGCCATTGTGCACCACTATTCAATTTCTTCCAATTTATCAGGAAGAGGACAATGAAATCTTTTTGTTGTCATACTTTTTATTTCTATGTTATAAAGACAACTAAAATGTTAGAAGTGCTCATGATTCTTGTCCAAGGATTTACTTTCATACATTTTAAATATGTGTTTTTGAAAAAAGAGAAAAATGGATAGATCATATAGACAACAAAGGGTTCACAATTTTAATGTCATTATAAAAAACAACACGCTAAATTAAATATAATTACTTTATGAACCAAAAGTCAACCAAACTCCTTCTTCAATATAGCATTTTCTTACGTTTAATACTGTATGTATGTTGTAACTACTGTCAAAATCATTCTTGCACATTTCCAAGTGCTCTCTAGCTTTGATGAGGGGGTTTGGTGACCTGTGCTAACTGTACAATACCTCAGGCAAAATGAAAAATATTTCAAACAAATGATTGAAATTTTTAATCTGGTTTCTAAATGAAAATATTGAAATATAAATACGAAATTCAAAAAAGTATACTATATAAATGAAACAAGTAATTATTACTCAAAGTATTACTCAAAAGTAAGGATAAATTACTAAAACTGTTGGGACACCACACAAAGCATGTCATAGAACCCATCACTAGCATATACAGTATGACTACTGCAGTCATAGAAACATTTTACAACCTTTTGACAGATGGTCAGAGCACTATTGTATCAGTTCATAGAGTAGAGGATGATGGTCTCTCCAGTCTTCCAAATTTGAGTTTACAGTTCTGTAAGATTAATTTCAGCACTTTGAGCAAATCATGGCATTCTGTATTATTCTGTGAGTGTTATTCTTTAAACTAATATGTTATACTCCCATCATGTGACATTTGTGACTTTGTCTTTACAAATCCATTATTAATGGTAGTGTGTCACTATCCAAAATGTCACAAAATATATCAGTGTTAATAATATTCATAAGAAACAATTTTTCCAGTCTTAATTATGAGATATTGATGTTCAGACCATTCTGCTAGTACTTCCGTATTGAACAACCAGTTCAGTGCTACCCTGCCCAAACTCTCCCATTAAAAAAAACACAAAAATGGTAGTTAAACTATGTACACTACAAAAACATTGCATTTTGACTGATTGTTTGCCACAGAATTCATGTGAATGCAATTTGCAACTCATTTCCAGTAATTTCATGCATGAAATCTCAACTGTGTAGTTACTGGTGTCTTTTAGACTGGTTTATTGTTATCACATTTTTCCACTTTTCTCTGTCATAAGTTGTGGCCTGACTGGTGTGAGTTGATGTTCCACAATCTGTCCAGTATTTCATACTGGACTTTTCATTTGGTGTGAAAATGAAAGTCTTTACAAACTTATGGAAGAGGATGTATACAATAGAATAACCAGCACCTATTTCACATTGAAAGATTCTCAACTCCAATCTAATGACATACTTGAGAAAACTATTATAGTTCTATAGTTCTTTTTAAATGGGATTTTATACTGTCAGACTTCTACACTGGCCTTTTGAAAGTATAAAGCATTGTACCTCTGGTACAATCTGGAAAGCGATTTGCACAGTTTTGCAGTACAAATGTAATTTTCTGTGACATGGCTTCTAACAGAAAACAAATATTATCTTAGAATCCAGCACATTACAAGATCAATATGCAATGTGGAGATTATACATTGTTAATGCAAAAATAAGTAGAAGTAGAAAATTGATAGACAGCTTAAGTTAGTGGTTCATTATACAAAGCAAAACACTAGATGTGAAGGAGGATATCTTTCACAATTGACAAACAGAAAAGAACACTTACATCCAATTCCATGCAACTAGTTGTTTTGACTATAAAGTACTGAAGCAAAGTTATGGGTGATTCTACAATTTCAGTTCCTGATTCCAAATCTATAAGATCCAGATCTAACCTTGGATATTTCCACATGTACTGTAGGTGTTGAAAATTCTTTGCTAATTAAATAAAAGCGTAGGGGGGAGCATTATCTGTAACTGCATGCACAACATGGCATATACTAAAAATATTTTTACAATGTCCTTGATTATCATTTGATAACCCTAATTTAGAAATTCACAAATTCCTTTGTAATATTATAAAAGTGGTTATCTTTCATTTCATTCTGCCCAGAAGAGGAGGGTGTAACATATTAATAATAAATGTATAAATATTGTTATGACTGGGGGAGTAGCAAAGTTATGTTATGTTTGCAATTCCTTGTTATACTGCATTCAGTATAAGAACAAAGTGTATCACTCTGAGATATTTGCCTAGCTGTCTGTAGGATAGGAGGCACATAAACATGGGATAAAGCAGGTATGATGGAGTAAACAGATCATTTTAGTACACACTTCAACTTGATGATCGAAGAATGTACCTAATGATTTACTCTGATTAATTAAGAACTGAAGAATAAACAAATAAAAGAATAAAAAGTCAACAGTGACTGACCATTTTTTAAGGGAAACAGAAGGAGAAAGCAGACTATACAGGGGTAAAAGAGAAACTGAGAAGAGAAACAGCTTCATTTCCTGATCAGACAAGAGAATTCTGGCTAGGTAATCTGAATTTTGTTATCAGAGAGCTTTCTGACTTATTAATTTTAGAACATTTTTGTTTCTTATACTATGGAATCCTCAGGCTAAAAACATTCTCTCATCTGACCAAGCTTTGCTTGGGACTCCGGTATGGATTTTAGCTGAACCACTACTTTTTTTTTCAAGTTTGGTCTGTGTTTTGCTTTGGACTCTTGATCCTGTATCATTTCAACTCTGGCTACAGATCTCCTTCGTGTTTTACTCTGCTACTCACCTGAATTGCTCCCCTGGACTTTGGCTTTCAGATATTCCTTTGTACCTTCGCTGTGACTCTCTGGCTTTGAACTATGCTTATTTCCTGACTTCAATTTTGGATTATGTTTTTCCTGTTAGTTACATTCACCTACTACACATTACTCACTTGTTCCAGCTTGAGGATTCATCTTTTGATGCACTAAGCAGCACTACATGTCTATCTAATGTACAGTCGCAGTTTATTATAGTATAAATCAGCCCCAAGAACAATTTTGTTAGTTAAATTCCTTGCAATTCCTTGGTTAAAATGGGAGAAGGGAATGTTATTTTAGAGGTTGGAGTCTGGACAACATAATTAATTCACCTTGTTAATGTAGTGTTAACAATGTAATAATCTCGTTAAAAAATCAAATTTATCATCTCTAATTGTACAACTTCACTGTTTACAGTGGCTCTTTGGGAGAAAATAGTGATGTTGTTGCATTTCTCTTCCCACTTAACATCTTCTGGAAACAGTTATTGTAAATGTGCCCTGTATGTTATCTATGTTTCAGTACCTTACAGTATTTTTAGATTGCATGGTAGACCATCAGTTTGGTTTCAGTTGTAATGTTCTCAAAAATCTAGCTCTTTGGGTGGCCAAAGTTTTCCATTGAAGAGTTCATGCAATGCTGGACTTTTTTCATTAAGTGGAAATTTCATCTCCTGCTTCTGTATTGTTCTTCATCTGTGTGCTGACTTTTATCACTTCGTCAGGTCTTGTTAGAGTTCCAAGCTCATCTCTAATTGCATATTGTGTCATGGTGATGAACATACTATCCATGACTGTGGATTCATGAAAGGAATGGATCTTTAAAATGTTCCTTGCACAATGCTCTGCCTTCATTTTCTTGAACAGATCATCCACTTCCTTGTATCTCAAAGGGTTCACTCTTGGTATGAGCCACAAACATCCTTTTGTTCATGAAAAAATAAACCAAAGAAACCATACATATCATTTTTGTATTTAAAATGATAAACTTTCTATGACTTGGTAGTTATCCCCTGTCCTTTATGACCAGAAGTATTTGAACCTCTGAATTTGATTTTTGGTGGTTGTCTCCTTGAAGTTCTTTTTATTCTGTTATGTACAGACTTAACATTGATTTTCTGAGGACATTACTTGTTCTGCTGACATTGTTTGGGAGATAGGTTTTTAGACATAATTGACAGGACTTGTTGGTTGGTCCGATAGTCACAAGTTATTTTCATTGCTCTAGTGATATGGACATCTTTATGATTCGATTCATAGCCAAAAACACAATAAATTATGTGCCAGTGTTTGGATGCAGGGTCAGGCCAGATTTTTTTTTCGGGGGGAAAGGCTGTTGGTAATCATCAGACCATACTTTGTGCATTTGATAATAGTATTTTTAATGGAGAAGAAATAAATTTAATGGTAATAGG
Source organism: Lepisosteus oculatus (assembly GCF_040954835.1). Classification (NCBI taxonomy): domain Eukaryota; kingdom Metazoa; phylum Chordata; class Actinopteri; order Semionotiformes; family Lepisosteidae; genus Lepisosteus; species Lepisosteus oculatus. Next base: position 37,054,649 of record NC_090696.1, on the reverse strand, counting down.
TTTGAAAACAGAATAGCTAATTTTGTTTAATACCATTTTTTAGGCAGATTCAGTAGTTAAGAATGAAAGGTACAATTTTATATTAATAAATATATATAATATAGATTAATAAAAAATAATGAAAACAAATCTGTTGTGTTTACTAAACTTTTATTTTGAATTATATACATCCAGCAGCTGGATAAAATGGATAAAAATGGATATTAACATTTAAAAGAGAATGGAGGTTTTGGGTCGGTATAATCTCCTTAAAATTTTTAGATGTAAAGAGGCTTCCATTGTTCCAAAAGCTCTTCCAAGAACCCTTTGTAAATTAACTGAGATTATCCAATTGTCGATATAAAAAACATGGAACAGTTTTCTGATGCCATCATAAATTACTGGCATCAGTACTCACACACCTGCAGCCTTCTGGTGAACAGAAACTAAATAATTAAACATTTTTTTTTTACAAAGGAACAAGTAATAGGTTTATTCCATGCTGAAAAGTAGCAAGTTTCTTCTCTTTTCAGCATGGAATAAACCTACTGTAACGAACAGTTCTTTCCGGACCCTATGCGGACGACACAGTCCGACGGAGTGGGGAAAAACTAGGGAAACGTCATGCAGGAATACGGGGCAGAAGACAGGGGGGCGTATCCAAGGTGCGCTGGTGCACGGGGGAGGTGTGGCCGAGGCGAACAATCCAAAAGAGTAGTCCTTAGGGAATATCCAAAACACAAGGGTAAGTCCAAAACCAGGAGATCCATCAGAACAAAGAATTAAAAACCACGAAGGCCGGGTCAGAACCGGCGGACGGGGAACAGGAACGGGAACAGAGGTTAAAACCTTAACAGGACCAGGCGCTTCCAGGTCCCGGACTCGCACGATATTGAAATCAGATGCAGAGCCATGGAGAGCGTCAGCACCTGGCTTTTAAGGTGGGCTGGGAATAGGGAGCAGGTGCATAGAAAGAAGTCTAGAGTGATAGGGCTGGAGTACCCTTAAGGAGGGGGAACTAATATCGTGACACCTACAGTATTACTTGTCCCTTTGCAGCCTACATATGCTGACGCAGCTACCCACCTGAATTACTTTTTTTACTTTGTGTTTGTTTTCCTGCCATATTTTTTGTAATAATAAATATAAAATATTGAAATTCACTGTTTGACATTGATGTTATATGGATATATAAGAGATATGTACATAGTAACCTGCTACAAATTGTGTTTGTGATAAAGTGAGAAAGTTATCAGTTTCAAAGGATATGTGTAACTAATAAAACATTCAAATACGTGTGAATTTAATGCTTCACAACTACATAGTTACTCATCAAAACATCCTAAATTTGTAACACTATGTTTTGAGAGATGTTTTATTTTTTTCTGAAGTTTACCAACAACCTGACATCTTGGGAAACTTAAGTATCCAAAAACAAAATAAATACTGGTGTGTTCTCTCTAATCAGAAAACAATGAAAAACAGCTACATACCTAAAACATTAACCTTTAAAATACCTGATACACTGTATAAAAGCATGAAACACCTCTTTGGTTTAAAACAATATAACTTCTAATACACTGTAAATATATCCAAAAGACATTTCCTAAATATACTTAACTAGAGACTAGAATTTTTACAGGTGCTCTAACTTAATCAGTTTCTTCCCCCAGAGCCAAAGTGTTCCACAATCTACTAAGTACTACTACTAAGGAATTGATTAAGACCTCAACAGCAGTGGATTTGACTTCTTGTCTGTTAGCTAAGCAAGCTAAGGTTTGGCCTGACAACTAGTACAGTAAGTGACCCTGTCACATCTTGACCAGAACTATCAAACGAATGCTCAAGCATGATGAATTTCTACTGAAGTCCAGGCACCAGACACAGCAATTTCATTAAGAGCCAATGACACCAAAAACACAAGAGACATAGTTGTTCTCAGGAACACTGCAAGTGAAATATTTATTAATTAACCAAAGTCAACAACAGTCAAAATACAGGCAGGGTCCAGGCAAAGGCAAGAGAAAACCCAGTTGTGGTTGTTCATGTTCATGAACAAATGACAAACGACTAAAATAGTCAAGTTTGCAAATGATACTAAAATTGGATGATGAAGGTGCAAAGGAAATACAAAAAGATATTTCTTTTCACAATGGTTATGGAAGCCTAGAACTAGATTATGAAGTAACAGGTTCATAAGATTCTCAAGTCAATTTTATTACTGAAAACTAAATGAACTTCATAGACTTCATAACCTCCTCCACTTTCCAGAACATTCTTACATTCTTATAACACATGAACTCCTCCTATATGGTCTTTGTGGTACTGTCTTTAATGTTAATTCAAGGTCCTAACTACTTAGTCATTAAAGATCCCATGGCATTGTTCATAAAAGTGGGGCTTAACTCTGGTATCACAGCTAAATTCTGCTATGGGCTTACACAATTTTGCTTATGTAAGTTCCCGTTTAATTAAAAAGTTGAAGTAATTTCTTACTTCTCTGCTGGATCTCTTTATTATAGTGTAGATGCTGGCAGATAATAGCCATTGGATGTCATCCAGATTGGTGCTGCACTTCATTGGTTAAGTGTGAACCCTCCTATATGCAATTCTTAGGGACCCTTTGGGATGAAAAGCACTATGTAAATTAAATTAATTATTCTTGTGCAAATAATTACTTCAATTGAGTAATTATTTGCAAGAACAAAGGTGTAATGAACACCAGGGGACTCTGCATCCCTTGAGGATCAGAGTTGTGAATCCCTTTCCCAATTTTCGGTTAAATCAAACCGCAAATACTGTATATGAACACTGTTTTATTTGAGCCACACACCTCCACTTTAATCACAAATTGGTTGAAAAAAAACCTCAGAGCAGTATATTCCTGTTCAACCTGATCTGTATTATTTTACATTACCGGAAGACTGAAATCTCTTTCTTCTCCAATGTCAGTCACATTCCGGTGCCATAGTTCTCAAAACAGGCTCCACTTCTCCCTTTGTGTTTAACTGCTTTTGTGTTATGCCTCTTAGCCTATTAGCCTCTTAGGTTACTGACCTTGAGAATCCTGCCTAGTTCCCAATAACGGAAACCATGATGAACAAATTCTTAACCCTACTAAACACCCACACTAAAATATGAGGAAATATCCTCTTTGATATTGTACATCCTGTACCATGTGCAGCTGCACAGTAGCATGGCAATTAGCACTGCTGCTTTAGTCTTGGCGTTTGGATGGAGCTTGCTTGGGTTTCCTGTCACCTTTTAAAGAATGTGGTTAATTGTTTTTTTTCTAGATTCAACATACATTATGTGCTTGTGTGTTTGCCATGCAATACATGGGCATTCAGTCCAGATAATAGCTCTACCTTGTGGGATAAGCTCTGTTTTGACATGATTCATACTAGAAAAAAGGCAACTTTTTTGTACTGGACTGACATAAAATGTAATACTTTACTTAAAGACATATACTGTAGATACCCTTTTCATTATCACTTCACTTCATTTATCTATTACTTTCCTTAATTTATGTATTCAAGTACTTTATTCAAGTACAGTCCAAGAACTAGTTTTCATATTCACTAATGACCATGTATCCACCAATTACCTGCATTACGTAAAATATAACAGTAATTGAAAGAGGTTAAGCCCCAGTGACGAGTGAGGCTCTGTATTCTTGCAAATTACTGAATTCTAAAGCAGTCCAAATTATTTGAGTATTTACTTTTTTAACATTGTATGGCCACTGAGTGGAATAAATATAGTATAATTTTATTTGAAGTAACAGTTTGGAGGTTGCATATGTAAAGACATTATCACTAAAGTATAAAATTAGAATTTTAGATCTAAAATGCATGCATTCCAAAGTGAATCAGAGACTTGAAATGGAAACTGATTATGTTCAGCCAAACATATGCAGAGACCTTCCAATATGTGAATGACTTTTACACCATACAAGGATCTATAATACATAGCTGAATTTACAGTACATTTTACAACTATATTTAGATGTTCAATGTCTTATTGAATCACCACCACAATCATTATTCTGTGATGTACTTTTCAGTGAATTAGCATTTGTGTGATGGAATAACAAATATGTCTTTCTCTTACCAACAATTGAAAAACAAAAATGTTGTATGTAATGAGTGCTGCTCTGCCACTACCAGGATCTGATTGAGGACACTTACAGGTAAATCTCTCTTCAGAGCCACACAGCAAAAGTGTGGCTTTCAAAGGGTAGAAAAGGTAGAAAAAAGTAGCCTTTATGACACTTATCCTTTGCACAAGACCTTCTTACACAATAACAAAAATACTAGAGCAATAATAAAAATTATTTTTTTTGTATTTACATAAATCCTTTTAATAATTAAAGTAATTTTCAAATATTGACATCAGAAAGAGTTTACAACATTGGAATACTTTCCTAGGATCAATAATTAATGAAGCTGTGTGTTATGTACTAGCTAGTGTTTTTGAAAGGGTCACAAGCACATGTTTTGTTTTTGCTTCTACCCCTCTGGCAGAGCCAATTTGTGCTTCTGGTTAAAAGCACTGATTTTAAATTTTATATATTAAACAGATAAACAGATTGCACAACCTCAGGACATGCACAAAGCAGTAAAAATATCTTTGGGCTTTTCTTGCATCTTCCCACCAATTCAAATTGTGCATTACACGTCAGTAGATAAAACATGTTATACACAACATTACCAGAGGTACAGTTATAGGAGTAGGAAATAACTAACTTTGCTGAGGACTGGAAGAGAAAAAAGTACTGTATGTGGGCAATTATTTTATCCTTTGCCTGATATTAACAAAAATTGAACAAATTAAGCTGTTACATGCATTTTTTTCCTCAGGTGTTTTCACCTACTGTCTGTTAAACTATGTGATCTACAGTACAGTATAATTTTGAGACCTGTTAAAAGATAGAGATAAACCAAAACCTTTAAATGAAATTCTACCAGATATTGTTCTCCTTATTTTAGTCCAATTGTTTCCAATAAAAATACACTATTTTGACACTAAACTTTTAAACTTAATAATTTACTAAATTATTTTTACAGTTACAAATCTTAAAGGTAATATAGGATTGCACTTCCACATCTGGATAAAATCTAGATCTGATATACCCCTGTCTCTGTTGGTTTGTTGGTTTTTGTTACAACTGGACCCTTAATTACCAGCGTGAATTGGTACCTGAAACCGATGTGCTTGCTGGTTTAGTCTTTTTTCTGCACTCACTTGTTGGTTTCAGAAATACACTTGTTAAAGCACATTATTCCTAACACTTTCAGAACACAGAACACAATTTGCTAATTAAGAATTTGTTTCCTTTATTTCAGACTAAATGGCTGTTAATAGGTGATCAATGGATGTTGAACAGACACAAATGCTAATGACAGAGTATTTATCAACTTCCACAGTGAGTCAGCTCTGCTTAAGTCCAGTTGGTTATATTTAAGCTCACACACCTGAATGATGGCAGTCCTCAAATTAGCAAAGGGGTCATACCAATTGCAATTCTTTTCATGATTTACATTTTTTAGTCCTGAAATAAAATAAATTAGCCTGCGATCAACAGCTAGACTAGAACAATAGAAAAAGGGTGAAAAGGGGGTGCTCCAGAGCGGAGACTGGGAACCCCTGATTAGCTGTATGTTACACAGTATAAACATAGAGATAAGTATAAAACATGAAGAAGACACAAAGACAATCAGTGCAGAAGAGAAAAAAACAAAAACATGGGATCTTTTATAACATTGAAGCTCCAAATATGGTGTGTGGTGAGTTCAACATCAACAAACAATGCATTTCTGTCTTGTTCTTTTTCTCGCACATATGAAAACATAGAGAAAGGGATTTATTGCAGTTTGTACATGTACATTGGAATTCTTGTTTGCGCTGATTTCACGGGACCTACACTGTACAGCAAGAGACACAGTACAACAGACAACACTACACAATGTAGACATAATAATAATATATAATAATTATAATAAACATAATAAATAATACAACCAGAATAATAAATATGTTGTGGAGAAACATACAGATCATGCAAAAGGTGCATAGTGCAGATGTACAATGAGTTCTGAGGCATTGCAGTTAGCTTGAACAGCTTTTAGCATACTGCAATGGGATAGAAACTGTTCTTAAGCCTAGTGTTCCATGCTTTGATAGTGTGATACTGCTTGCCAGAGCGCAGGAGGGAGAACAGTTGGTGGCCGGGGTGGTTCGGATCCTGAATGATGGATTGGGCTTTATTGCGACAGTGGATGCGTGAATCTCACTGATTGATAGTATGTCACACAGTGTCCATGTCACATTCTCTATGCTGCCTGGTGACGGTCTAACAGGTCCCTCACTGTATTGGCAGAAGAATCCACACTGGATTCCTTTTTAAAAGTTTATTTACTATAAAAAATAGAAAAAAAAACATTGCAGGGTTTCTAGAGATATTTACAGTACAAGATGGGAGTACAACAAGTTGGTAGCCAGGATATACAGTACTGTAACTACTCGTGGGGACTAACTGTCAATTCCTCTGCCCCCACCTCATTACCTGATTACACCTGCATCACATTTTTTGAAAATCTTTAGAATAATGTGGAATTTAAATTATTAACCATAAACGATTCCTGATAATTACAGTTTATCAGCATTTACTATTTTTTTTATTTGCACTGATTATTTTTTAGATAACATAGAGATGTGATTTAATGAAAGTGTTATTCTGAACTTTTGTCAAAAATCTGAATTAAATGAAGATAAGCAAAGTGTATAACAATGTACAATCCAATATATATATACAGTATATACACTGTGTGTTTTATCACTTTATTCCCAAAGACCAGTGAAAGAAAAAGTAAGTTCTAAAACTTTTTTAGTAAGAAGTTATTAGTGCCTTTCAGTGAGAAAAGTTCAGTCAATCAGAGTAGGTACAGTATTTGAAGATGTGACTTCCAATATAGACATATCACAGATCAATGCATTTAATATGCTAACCTATGTTTTATATCAAGCTTATTTCATTCTAGGCACAAACCAATGCACAAAAAGAATAAATATCTATTTTGTTTAATTTAGGATGATACCGTGATTTTAACACATTCTATTATTTTAAATAAAACAGATTTTATTTTGGATACCCATGAATTTTTGAATCCCTAAAAGAAAAGACATTAACAGCAAAAACTCTCTATTAATATCAGAAAATAAATTAATATTTACTGTATGTATTTTAAATCCCACCTGAAGAAAATTATTAATAATAGATTATTAAGTGGATTAAATGAGATTCCATAATAAAATGTATAGGATATTTTTAAGAGATAAATATGTGAATTACATTAGCAGTCTGGTGCATAGCAATACCCTTAAATAAAGCTCACTGTCTTTACGATATAATTTCTGCAATATGCTTAATGATTAAGTTTACAACTGGACTTAAAATATGAATTCTATTTATACTGTACCTTGTTAAATATTGGTACATATCAATATTAGTAATATTGAATGTACCTCATTATTGTTTTTTTGAGAAACCCCATATTACAGTGAGTTATTATTATAACATGGATTGTTCAATTGGTTCTAATGTTTTTTTCTATAAATTTCTGTTCTAACCATTGACAAAAAATTTGACTGGAAATCGAAAGTACTGTATATGCAGTATATGCTGATAAAAAGGAAAAAAATAACAGGATTCTTTTAAATTGATATAATCTATGTTTTCTTCAAAATATCAGTACACATGAAACAATTTTAAATGGTGTGTAAATTCCTTGATAACTAATGGTTCTGTTAAATAAAACTTTTTTCTGTATTTGGCAGGGCAAATTAAAGTGATTTATACCTACATTGCATTACATCACTAGATGCTGGTTCTCAAGCATTAAGATAAACGGTGGAATGAATTAATCTATTTGCAGATACATGCTTCCTTCTTTTAAAACAAGAATGTAAACAATAGAAAATCAATGAGCATAATTAAAGCAGTAATATCTTAAATTTATGTGTCTAGATATTTTACAGTGTTTTAGTGAGAATCCATCAATGCTCAATATAGTTTGGGTTTTGAAAACTTTTATAGTCAAAAATACTTACAGAACATATAATGGATTTTAATCTAGTGTCAGATTAAATACTAAGTATTAGTCAAATGCTGTCCAGAAAAGTTATGGCATCATTAAAAAATGTTGTTTTTTTAGATCTCACACAGACTATTCTGCTAATTCTGATTTTTCTTTATGTGAATTGCTTCCCATTGAAGGTACTGTATTGCAAAATGACATAGTAGGAGAAATTCAGATACTCCAATCTCTCTGCAATAGAGACGATATTGTCATTAAAACAGTGGACAAAGGTGGCGCTGTTGTGGTGTGCCAAAAGACCAACAGTATATATCAATGAAGTCTCCAGTCAACTTACCAATACTTTCGCCTATCATCATCTTCCTCTACCAAAAGGAAGTTGTATCTACCATTTCTCTTCTGATCATCAATAAGGAACTCCACCAAGAGGTGAACTAATTAATGAATATCCTCAGGTATCACAATTTTACCTCCTCCTCAAAATCCACAAATCCAACTTCACTGGATGCCCCAATGTGTCTGCATGCAACTGCTCCACAGCTCACATTTCAGCCTTTCTGAACAACCTTATGAAACCGCTGGCTGAAGAGTTTAATTCAGATATTAAGGACACCAACCATGCTCTCCAACCTTTTAACAATTTCTAGTTTCACAACCACATTCCATTGGTGCTTCCCTACCACCCTAATACCCTTTCTATCCCCAGGACCATTAACGACAACTTCCCCATCTAACAGGATGATTCCTCCTCTGGTACCCTTTTTTTCTGACCACCCCATCATCTCATTTCGCTGACCATCTAATCTGTATAACCTACTTGTTCACAGCTCCCTTCACCACCCTCAGCAATCATCCACACCAGACACTTTCCCCTACAACAGAGCTCTCTGCATCACCTGTAAAAATATATCCAAGACCATGCTCATTCAAAGCCCACCTGTACAATTCCAGATCACTCAGATGAAATCTTGTATTTCCATAAACCTTGTTTACTGCAACTCTTTCAGAAAATGCCCAGCTATCTACACTGGTGAAACAGGAAGGGCAGTGGGAGATCTTTTCAGGGAACATGTCAGGGGTGTGAGGATCAAAAATCTTTCTAAATCCATAGTTTCCCATTTCACCTCTAAAGGACATGATTACACTGATCTATTTGTCTGCAAGAGGGGTTTCAGAACTCCTAATGCAGAAAGACATCCGAAAACCAAATTATTCTAAAACTAGGATCACAACTTCCTCTTTCTCTCAACAACATAATCATTTCCTTTAATCCTCTCTATTCATTTTCAGGATTTGACTTCACACCTCTCTTCACCTTTCTTGACTTGAGTTTTGATACTGCTTCTCTCCTGCTCCCGCCTCCTCTCCACTCCTGGCTGCAAATATAAGTCCATCCATAAGAATGATAACAAAACTGAACCGAGTAATTATAGACCACAAGTCTGATTTCTATTTCATGTAAGGTTATTTAATCAATTATTATAAATAAAAAGGAAATCAACTTTATGAACATTTAACATTCAACTCTTATGAAGTGATTATAAGATAATCAACATGGTTTTACAAAAAAGGTCTTGCTTAACTAACTTGTTAAGAGTTCTTTGATCAAACTACAGTACAGCACCAATGGATACACAGAGCATATTATAAAATCCATTTAGATTTACAGAAAACTTTCTAATAAAATTCCAAAGGGGTGAATTCTCAGATTGGAATGATGTACAGTAATTAACGGTGTACTATAGGGATCTGTACTAGGACCACCACTCTTTCTCATTCATATTAATGATCTTGATTTTGGAATAGTAAGTAAACTAGTCTAAAGTAGTTTGCACTTGGAGAATCAGAAAAAATGCAGATGTAAATGTACAAATTAAATTAAAATAGATTTACAGAACATTCAGGGCTGGGTAAACAACTGGCAAAAGAGGTTCAATATAAATAAATGTTGAGTATTGCATGCAGGTAGTAAAAACAAACTATAAATAAAAAATAGAAACACCAAGCTAGAAGAGACTATTAATGAAAAGACATGATAATGTTAGCACTTCATTTACATCTTCTTAACAGTAAAGGGAAGCAATAACAAAAGAGAAATGAAATTTTGGGATACATAATCAAAACTGCAGAGTTTAAATCAAAGTATGTTATGGTAAAATGGTTTAATGAACTAGTTAAGCCTCATTTTGAATATTGTGTATAATTTTATAAAAAAGATATACAAAGTGCTGCTTTGTAATCAGAAAAATGCAACCCGATAACATTGCTGGGACTAAGGAAACGTCCTACTCTGATAGACTGAAGGAAAGGACCTCTTTTAAAATGGGAAGACTGCAAGGGGACCCGATTGAACTGTGCAATGGCAACACAGTGAACGTCTTTAGAATAAAACGTGAAACACTAATCAAAGCACAAAAGTGGAATCACATTGAATTATAACCTGAGAACACTAGACATTTCTTTTCTTAAAAAACTCTGGAATATGGAACACTCTACTCAGTTAAAGTTAATACCGTAACATTCTTTGAGAAAAACAGTTGGATGAGATCCTTGGATCTGTTAATTACTAACTGCCAAATGGTCTACATTGGTAAAATAGCTTTTCGTTTTGTTTTTATCAAGTCTTATGTTCTTATGGAATCAGCTGGCCATTCGTTTTTAACGTTAATAAAAGATTCTGCCATTTAAAATATAAAAACAATCTTGTTAATATTAAAGTAAATTAATTATAAGTTTAGAAAGTCAAAAGATAAATTAATGTTTCATAACAATATTTAAAAGTTTTAAAATAAAGTTATTTCCTTTCAGAGATACTTCATATTTTAAGAGAGCTGTCGGAAGTTAGTTTACTAGGAAATAAACACTCCTTGGTCATAACATTTCTGCATAAAAAAGACACATCCTACTCCTCAGTTTAAATAACATACATGTAATGAGGAAATACAATTTCCAGCTGTGGTCCTTTAAATGTTTATAATTTATATATTAATATTTATATTAATTAACATAAGTAAGTTGCAGTAGTAAAACAATAATGCATTTTCTTAAATAATGAAGATAGACTATCAAAAGACAGTGTATCTGGCATTCCACTAAAGCAAAATTAATTGAGTTTTTTTTTCTGAAGCATGAAACTATCCCAAACTACAAATCAAAACATGAATAGTTCTATCCAAAGACTCTGAAAGAGAAGCCTCGAGAATGTATTTAGTTTTAAAACTTTCACAAGTTAAAATTATTTTCTACATATTTTGTGTGATTTATACAATTAATACAATTTTACAATGAAAGGGAAAAAATTTGCCTTTTAATTTAAGGTATGAAATTAACAACTTTTCTTTGACCTTTTTAAGGGAGGCTTTATTTGTAACTTTATGGGAAGAAAAAAAGCACCTGTCAAGTAATGTTAAATATACATTTTGTAACATTTGTAATGACTATCAGTTTTGTGAATATCATATTTACCAGAATATGCCCCTGAATATGAGCCTCACCCAGAAATTTGAACTGTGGAAATTGAAAATGAACTTTACAAAGCACACGTTTTCTTGGTTATAAATAAATAAAGTAAAATGGAGAGATATTTAAACGATTAAATGCAAATAATATCCATATAAACACCATGCTTTCTTCCTCTAAAACTCTTCTTGCTTCCCTTTTCAAATGAGAGCTCTTTCTTCATCCCTCCCCATGTTCTTATGTACAGTACCTTGTCCAATCCAAACTGCCTCGCAGCCTAATGATTCCCATGCTGTTCAACACACAGGATCACCTCCTTCTTGAACGTAAAAGTGTACTGTAATCTCTTGTTCATTGTGAATGACCAAAAACTATTTTTTTTAAATCACTCAATCGCAACAACACACCAGAACAAAGAAAATGTTGGTCCTCTACAGTACGCACAAACAGTTCAGCACTGTGGTGATGAATATGTCCACAACCAGATCAAACTTCCAAATTTCTTTTGACTTGTCTTTGAATATAAACTGCAGGCCAATTGTACCACCCTGAAATCTGGAAAGAAACTGTGTCTTATATTTGGATAAATATGGTAGTTTAGGAACAAGTAATGGGTTATTCCATGCTGAAAAGAGAAGAAAAGAAACACAACGTTTTGGCTGTGGAGCTTTCTTCTAGTGTGAATATGGTAGTTTACAGTATGTATGTTAAATCTGCATGAGGATAAGTTGCCTGCACTTATCACTGTTATTAATAAATTTATATCTGAATGAATACTTCCCTTTTTATTTGCATACAAAAGCAAATCCCTCCTTTTGTTTAAAGTAGCTAGACTAATAAAATGTAAAACACAGTCCTACCTATGAAAAACAGAACAAAATGACATTCATGTTTTCTACAAAACTGATACGTTCCTGTATGGAGTCATAAATCATTTAATATAGGTTTATTCCATTTTTTTAATTAAATAAAAACTTGTGTTTCCACATCAGTGAATAAAATAGTTTTTGCTTATGCTAATCTTTACATTCTTGTGGTGCTCTCTTCAACATCTCAGAACAGGTTCCTACTGTATGTGATACCTGCTGTTCTTATACACTTGGGCTTAGTCCTTACTGTTCAATGAAATGTAGTATGTAACTTTTTGAATTAGACATCAGCAGTTTTAGAAAATGGACTTGCATCTAAAGCCAGCACACAATAAGAACACAATGACATTAGCTCTAAATAATTTTGTATTCAGTTTCGGCAACACCTCAGACCAGCTCTGGTGAAATTAATGTGAATTAGTGAATTAATTCCCAAAGGAAAATTAAATGAAGTGGACAGTGTTAAGTGTATAAGCCAGAAGTCCTTATAGATACAGTAATTACAAAAATCCATCTTCACCTTTGTGAGACTGCCTTTATCAGTAAATTACTTAGCTATACTATCTTCATAAAACATACATTTATTTTATATGCAATGCATTTCCTGAACATCTTTTCATGTCAATTGAAGGTTAGCCAGTTGCAGTGACAGCTTATAGATATTAGCAGTGACAATTTGAAATGCTACACAAAGTAAGCGGGTCTGTTTCGTGATTTAAGTAAGCAAAGGCTCAGATAGAAAAAAGACAGGTTCAGTATTTGTTCAAAGTTTTAACCACATAGGAATATACAGTATGCTGCTTCCAGGATATGTGTGAGTTTCAGAATGTTGGAGAGCATTAAATGCAACACACAAGCATCTAAATGACGTGGCTATCTCTTGGGAGTGAATAGATATTAACAACCAAAAAAGATTCATGTCTTAAAGTTAATCTTAAGGAGTCTACTAGGATGTCTTGGATCTCCAAAATATTCCCTCCAGATGTCAGTATGATTTGTAATAAAAAGTGGCAAGTGTTTGTATTTCTAAAGTTTCTATATAGGTTTGAGAATAAGACATACTTATGCCATATGTTGTTTTTGTGCTGTTCTAATAGTATCAATTACTGTCAGTACAATAATAAATAAAACCTTCTACCATAATGTGAACCTCAGTTAAGCCTTAAGGTAGACTTTGAAGAGAGTAAAGGATGTTAATACCATCATCACAGCTGTGCAATCTGTTTCCCTCTTAAGTGTTCAACAAAATAAAAAAGGAAGTTCTCTTGTGTTCACCTTTCAAAATTTGTTTGATTAAAGGAACTTAAATTTACAGTGAACATTCAATATTATATACTGTAAGGCAGTAGAAATCCTTTCAGCCACTAAAAACAGAATGTGATAACTAGACATGTACCATGGCAAAGTACAGGGATTTCATGTATGTTAACACTTTTAGGAAATTAACACATTTTGCTGTGAAGCACTGGAAATGAGCTGAAAAACACACCTATTTGAATTGCAGAACTCATGACAATTCATCATCTGTTAGGTCTGAAGATATTGTAGATGAGAATTTGTTCTCAGTTGACTTAGCTGGTAATATAAGGGAATAGTAAAAAGACATTCTGCCATTTCTGTAATGTGGAAAATAAATTGGTTTGCAATTACTGAAGACTTGCAGTACAAGACTTGTACTCATTTTCAAGCATTGGTTAAAATGAAGAAATTGAGTGGACTTATTAGAATACTCAGGTGTTTCTAAACATTAACTTTGAGGTTGTTCGTGGTTAACCACAGGAGAATATGGCTGGTATAATTATTAGTACAGTATAATACTTCAAAGCAGCTGAATTGATAGCTTTTCAAGAGGGTAGCAGTCCTGACACCAAGCTACAAAAAGGCGAATTAATCGCAATTCTTTTCTATGATGAAATAGATTTTGACAAATGATTATACTTTATTTCCACACACTAAATCACTGAAAAGCAACATTTCACCTTAAATATGTAACTCCTTACATTCTCAGATCAAATGAGAAAGAACAATTCCAATATCTGTCATATACAGTTGTTAGAGCAATAAGTCACCAAAATGAGGCAAAATTGTCTTGTTTTTTTCTACCACATCTTTCATCTGAAAAATTTGATCTATATTAACCAACATTTGTTAATGTTATATGTGTTAATGTTATCATTTCTCCATTAAAAGAAATAGCTTATGACAATTGTTTTAAAATGTTAGGTGAAAGCTGTCAGTGTAGCAGGGATTTTGTTTCTAAGGAGAAACATTGTTTGACTTTACCTTTTTTAATAGTCGACAACACATTAAAAGGCAGAAATACATTTTATAAAATCATGGTTATGGTGTCTATATTGTAGTGAGGAACACAAAGACATACTGTATTAACAATTAACTGCAGTCAGTATTGTCATCACAGGGATGGCAGTAAAAAAGTAGAATGACAGAAAACATGCAAAAAAAGATTCTCATACAATTTTAAGCCATCTTAAAGTTTTCAATCTAATCATAGCAATGAATGACGGTTACTCAAATAAATTTGTTAGATCATGTATCAATTCCATTTTACGCAAAATATAAGGGAATTGTCGATTCTGCAAGGGAATTTTTGATTAAACCAATACATATATTGTACCAGACTTTTTGGGTTTTAACCTTGCTTTCCTCTATTTTGTTGAATTCAAAATGGAAATTATTGACATAATTCATCATTTTTAAAATATTTTGCATGAAAATATGGTCAATCTTATTATCACAAAGATATATTTCAGTTAATAATTCTATACAAATTACAATTTGTGCTAATTATTTTAATTGCATCCACACATTCAGTCAGTGGCAGTGTGTGGCATATACAATACACAATATCATAAACCCTGCTTATACATTCCATATGTAATTATTAATAATGCTTGAAATTATATAACACTTTTCATCTTAAAGGACTTCAAAGTGTTATACATCTTGGAAGGACCCATTTTACCAACCAATAAAATGCAGTATCCTTTTGAGTGTTGGATGGCTGTAATTATGCACCAGCAAACCCATTACACTGCACATTAGGTAGGGAAGTCATTTTAACCTTTAAAGTAAAGGGGAGATTAGATAGATAGATACTTTATTGATCCCGTGAGGGAAATTGCAGTGCAGCAGCAGCTTAACACAGACAACACAGCCACTGTGTAACGAATTATATAATAATAGTACAATACATACAATACAATACAAGAGTTACTCACAGTCCGGACACACAAAGAACAAACTAGAACAGAACAGTACACAGAAAAATCGTATCACACATATAAATATAAATATAGATGTAAATATAGATATAGATATAAATATAGATATAAATGTATTGCACAGGTCCCTGGCATATATTGCACAAAAAACAGTTGTAAACGGGAAAAAGAAAAAGAAAAAGAAAGAGAACAGATGTAGCAGTAGATGTGTAGATGCGTTCAGTCCAGAAACAGGTCACTGTCGATGTTGCCTCTGCCCAGACACAAGGTGGATGCGTTGTACAGTCTTATGGCAGAAGGCAAGAATGACCTCCTGTAGCGCTCCCTGTCGCACCGTGGATGAATCAGTCTATTGCTGAACGTGCTCTTCATTTCTGCAAGCCTGTCATAGAGGGGATGGGAGAAGTTGTCCATGATGGCCTCTAGTTTGGACATCATTCTCCTCTCAGCCAC
The DNA here is from genome assembly GCF_040954835.1 of Lepisosteus oculatus. Taxonomy (NCBI): domain Eukaryota; kingdom Metazoa; phylum Chordata; class Actinopteri; order Semionotiformes; family Lepisosteidae; genus Lepisosteus; species Lepisosteus oculatus. The sequence continues at coordinate 37,038,548 of NC_090696.1, read as the reverse complement.
TACCTCCAAGGGGTCCACGTCAGACCCAATGACAGAGCTTGCTCTCCTGATGAGCTTGTTCAGCCTTTTAAAATCCACTGCTCTAATCCCAGAGCCCCAGCACACCACTGCGTAGAAAATGGCACTCGCTACCACCGACTGATAGAACATATGTAGCATCTTACTACACACATTGAAGGACCTGAGCCTCCTCAAGAAGTAAAGTCGGCTCTGTCCCTTCTTATAGATGGCCTTGATGTTCTTAGACCATTCCAGTCTATCGTCGATGTGCACTCCCAGGTACTTGCACGAGTCCACCTCTCCATGCCACTCCCATGGATGTAGACAGGAGTAGGTTTGACCTTTTTCCTCCTGAAATCTACCACCAGTTCCTTTGTCTTTGTTACATTCAGTTCCAAGTGGTTCACCCCACACCACTCCACAAAGCTGCTCACCACACACAACTCCATTAAGCAAGCCTATTGCAGTCCGTAGGCTTTCCAGGTCTGTATAGCAGCACCTGAAGAGATGAGATTGTAGAAGCTTTAAATGTGTCCAATTAAGTGAATAATGAGCTGATTCAGGTATTTAATAGTTCCAGCTTAATTGAAAACTTATATGCACTATAATCAGTATTCTTAGGTTAACAACCTTACTCCTATGGAAGGTTTAATGTCTCATCTGAAGAATGGCACCTGTTACAACACAGGTCTGCTCACCATACGGAGTCATTTGTTTACAATTTCTGGTCCAGAGGGAAAAGTTTCATGTGTACCATTTATGGCAGCAACTTGGTTTATCTCCCATAACAATTTTAGCAAGGCCCAGTACAGTACACATGTAGTGTACATATTGACTACCCAAGAATGATAATAAGGACAACAAAAATTAAATTAATTTGATTACTTTAATCAGCTTAAATTTGAATTCATTTAAATATAATGAAAGCACATAAGTAGTTCTTATTTATTATGATTAAGTAACCACAGACCAGTGGGATATTGCTGTCGCCAGGGGTGTTGGATTGAGTATTTATACCAATCACCTGAGGAGATATAGGACTTACATACCCCCTTCCATTTTCATTTCCTCTAAGATGAACACGCAAATGAGCTTATCCTGTCACTGTTATCTATATTATCTTTACATTTTATAAATCCATTTGGAAGCTGGTTCTCACCTTTTCCCTGAAACAATTACACTCAGAAAAAGAGCTCACTCTAGAGCTTCCCATTTTTGCACATAGATTTAGATTTACAACTGTATTGCCAACTACCCACCAGGCTTCTTTTCAACTAAAGTTAGGAACTGAGTACATCTCATTACTTTTCCTTTTCTTATGCATGAGTATTTTTGCTTTGTCACTATGTCCCCTTCTATTTAAAGAGAGTTTTTTCTTCGTTTTTTTTCTGTGCTTCCTTTGATTTGACCTGCACCTCGCACTTCCATTGTCTTTATTTTTTTTCTACCTAGTTTTCCTTCTCGTTTAAGGAGCAAAAAAGTGAGAGGACCAAGACAGAAGGAACACTAGGCTCCTGTATGTTGAATTGCACAGCAGTTACCACCCCAGCTCTTACCACTTACCTTTTTGCTTACTTCTGTGTTCACTACTGCTTGGGTGTCCAAGCCTTTTCACTCTTCACTGCTTATGTAATCTTCCCTAAACACTCTGTGCTTCAGCACATCTCAGAGTAACTCCATCCCATGCCATGGTTCACCCTGTTGTATCCATGTACTCCAATCCTTCTATGAAACTCTATGCCTTCTAATTGCCTCTGTCTCAGGGCTACCATGCAATGTTGTGTTGTGTGCCTTTATGCACCTCACTGTATAAAGTGTGATTGTGTTGATCTTTATGTATACCTTTGTGAGTCTGTACTCCTCTCTGCTCCTTATATGACAGTCTGCTGGCTTCTGTTTAACATACTCTTTGCTGCCTTTTTCAGTGCTTGGAGGACTACAATAAGTAGAACATGAAAAGGGGGTCGTATTTGTGCACGCTGTACTCACAGCTGGCAGGCTGCTATTTGTCATATACCACATTGCTTTATTATCTGGCATAGTACCAAAAAAGAAGCCGCCTGTTAAATGCTATTTGACATACTACAAGTTTATTATTATTTGGAGTTCTGCCAATACAAAAAATGTTAGCAGGAGAAAGTTGCACCTCATGTACTCTATTTGGCAGCCCACTGGCTATTTTCTAAAATGCTTCAGGTTGCTTTTTATTGCTGTGTTTATTTAAAGAAATAGATAAAAGAGCTTAGCCTGATTTGTCTAAAGCTTGAAGTGTGATGCCATGAATTGTGTTTCCAATTGTAAAACCTGTGGGGAGATGCTTCCCCTGAGGATGACCAATCCAGTTATGCACTATTGGACAATGTTTTTGGTATTCAATTTGTGGACTTCCAGCACAGGGGCCTTGTGCAACAGGGATGTCATGGAATGAGTAAGATATCAACTGTGACATCCTTTGTGGTTTCTGTGACCCCACTTGGACACCCCATAAGTCTCTCCACTCCATTTGCATGTGTCTCAGATTCCTGGAAAACTTGCTGCAGATTGTTGCTAACATTTTTGCCATGGTATTGCCTTTCTGGTACAGCTCTCAGTGGAGACATGGAAAGAGATATAGTAATGCTTGCCTACTTCAATGCATTCTGTGCTGATTAGATGACTAAGCTTTATGTGGGATTACACGGAGGCATGTCCAATGTGGAGGCAGAGCCCTGGAGGAAGGGTGACACCTCGCCTTTGTAATCACAGCTGTTCTGGCTACTAGACGATGAGCCACAGCTGTGCAGGTCCTATAAAGGCACACTGGACTCCTCCCAAAGGGTACCCGTGTAAGGTCGTTCTATTTCTTTTCTTTTTCTTTTTGCCTGTCAGGTATCTTCACTAGGGCAGGCACAACTTTTTCACACACTGAGTTTTGTTTTGTTTTTGGCCTCACGCACCCTGCTCTGCCAGACTGGACCCCTCTGAATAGAAGAAGTCCAGTCTGGTCACCACTGTGCTAAGCGGCTTTTTTCCCCTAGGCTGGACCCTGGTAAAACGGGTAAGTCCAGCCTGGTGCGATGCACAGCAGCACAAATTTATTTTTTCTTTGTGTTATTTTCAGTTCCTGCTAACCTCACACTGGTGCTTCTGTCCCTCAGTTTTTCCAGTGCTCACCACAGCACTTTTCTCCTTTTTCCCAGGGCTAGGCTGGATCCTGCCATTCCACGCGGTTTTTCTCTTTCCCCTCACTGTTTTGGGTGGTTTCAAGAAGTCCCCCGTTGGCCCAAGAGGTTGTAAGTGACCCCTGCCCCACCTCTGTTCCAAGCCGTCTCCCTATTTTTTCATCCAGCGTAGTCCCCAAAAAATCTGAACCCTGCAATAAGGCAATGTTTTTCCTTTTTGGTGTTTTGTTTCCCCCTCGGTTTTTTTTTCTTTTTTTTTTGCCTGTCCCATCTTGTATCTTCACTGCGGCAGGCACACCTTTTTTTACACACCGGCTCTCTACCTCTCTTCGAGGTAACAACCCTAAGCCCATGAAATCAAGTTTTTTTTTTCTAAATGTTTGCTTTTACTGTAAATGTTGCATCAGCAGACAGAGTGGCAGCTGCAGTCATTCCTTGTCATTCTGGCAGAACGTGAGATTCCTATTCCTCATTTATCGGAAGATGATTTTGACAACAGAGACCTAGATTTCTGGGATAGACATCCACAGCAACTGACTGCGCTGAACACCTGCTGCTCACATGTCATATCTAGATTCTATGCCTAGCATAGAATGTGATATTTACAATGTATTCTGAGCACCCTGCCCAACAATAATCTCTTTTGCTCAAGGGTTCAGAGTGCAGTGGCTATCAGCGTACTTAATCTGAATTACATTAATGCGTAATGCTTTGCCCATCTAATAGGTTTGTGGAGATTACCTCTATAAAAGGAGTCAAGCATCAGGTCCTTATGGTTTTCATGGCAGTTTTGTGTAAAGATATTGCTTGCCCCTTGCAAACAGTGGCATTTAAGAGAGTTCTTCTTTTCATGTTGCTATAGAGAGTATTTCAAATTTTCATGTTGCTCAAGCTCAGGTGGCTCGATTGCTGAGTGATCTGAACCTGTAACAAGCGTACCAGCTTCTTACTTCTATCTTATACAACAGGAGCTGATCATACAGGCTCAAATCTTGACAAGGATTTGAAAAGATTAATTGTGAACACTCTGGGTTTTGCCTTCGTTTTGCCCTCTATGAAGTACCAGTTGCATTGACTTATACAGCTTTTACTATCACTTCCTGTTAAATATTTATTGGTTTGTAGCTGTTCTTCAAAATAAAATGGAACGTGAGGTGGCCACTATAACCCTGGATACCTGATAGACTAGAGTAGCCTCTAAGAACCCCAGTCTACTTAGCAATGTGGCAATAAAAGAGAATGAACAAGAGACATTTCAGCTTGGTGGAGGGGGTGGGTAGATCATGTTACACTCCTAATTGATCTGTTTACAGTGTTGGTATAAATGCTCAGTCCCTTGTTTTTGGTAATGATACTGTATTTCATTTTTTGGTAGCTTTTTTTTTCTTTTAGGAAATCAGCATCACAGGGGTAATAAGATGTGTTCTGATTGGCTGAGGGCTGATTGATGATGACATCATATTGGAACAGTGGTGTGATGGTTGGCCAATGGGGAAGGGAGAACAATCAAGGGTCAGCAGTGTGGACATAACAGAAAAAACACAGAGAACACACACTGGGACGTAACACATTGCTACCTTTATCTTCCACAACTTTTGTTGAAATGTACAAGGTTGTATATCTTCTGTGTCCTTTTTGTCATTGAAGATTTGGTTGCCAAAGTTCCATTTGTTGAGGATATTGGCATCCTCCTTCACAATAACTAAAGCAGCTCCAGGACTGAAGCAATACTTACATTCACCTCCAAAATTATTGGAACCCTTGATAGAGACAAGTAAAAAAAGTATAAAATAAGCATCACAGGTAAAGAGCTATATTGTAACTTTCCAAAATGTGGAATATCCATCCATCCATTTTCTAATCACTTTATCCAGTACAGGGTTGTGGGGGAGCCGGAGAACATGTTAAATATAGTCTACTTTATTAATAATTCATTGGAATCAACTGAAATTACACATTTCTCAAATTATAAATGTATTTTCAAAAAAATTAAGTTACATTAAGTGCCACTATTACTTTGTGCACTCTTCCCTTGCAATATTAACAACACTGGGCCTTTCTCTATAATGTCTTAAGAGACTGGAGAACACATTGGGAGGGATTATATACCATTTCTCCATATAGAGTTTTTCCAGTTCCTAAATATTCTTATGGATTGCCCTCTTCTATTCAAACCATAGGATTTCAAAGGGGTTCAAGTCCAGAAACTGATATGACCATTGCAAAATACTGTTACAAATGGGGGATTATGAAAATGGAATCGACCGACTGGATTAGTCAATAATAAATAAATATTCATAACCCCCAACTTGTAAGTGTGTTCTGCCAGAATACAGTATACCTGAGCAGTTGGTATATTTAGAGGCACGTTAATTTGTTGTTCTCTGGCACAGCTTTGGTGGGAAAAGTAATAATCCAAACATAGTCGATTAAACAAATATTTGTCAACAATGACAATATAAACGCTACACTACACAAAACATAAACATACAACACACAAATTCCTATATTTACGAGTTTACAGACAAGGTGTTCCAGAGGCCTAACGTCCTAATCACGGAGAAAACCCAAGACTGCTACCAAGTGTTCCACTTCCAAGAAATAAGATGCCTTCTAAATAAAACAGAATGCAATACAGCCTGGAGTTAAATCCCTCTCTCTGCAAACCCAAAATACATGGGAAACTATATCCCTTTTCTAAAAATCCACCCCTAAGCAGGAAGTGCAGTCTTTAAATGAGGTGAATTTAAAGTTCCCTAAAACACAGAATAGCCAACTCTCTCTAGCAAGGTTAAAATACTTAGCTCAAATCAGGTTTTATCTGGATGATCATAAAGTAGGGGCTCTCACCTTGCGCAACCTTCAAGTTCCAACTCATCCCGACTCCTCTCTCTCCTGTGGTCTGACCTTCTTTCTCTATTTTTCTTCTTCTCTTTCTTAACTCCTGATCTGATTTTATATGGTGTATTTTTGGACTGTTGATTAATACTTTATAATTTACCCCCAACTTAATTAAGGTAAACCTTAAGATCACAGACTCAGGATGCCCTACATCTCAGCAAACATCCTCTCTACTTTGAAGCTGGAAATACTTATACTGCCAGGTATCACACACTTTATCTAAACTCTTATAGACTCTCTCAAGTCACCTATGGGTGTAACAATGATCCATTTGTGATCAGTTAACAATTTCTTTGTGGATTTTGATGCAATTTCAGGGTAATCATCTTGCTAGAAGATTGCGGCCAAGTGAAGGTTAAGTTAAGGTGAAGGTTAGGCATCCAAGCAGAGATGCAACCATGCTTTGGTTAAAATGTCATTGTAGTTGGTAGTGGCAAGGCATATTAATACACTAAGAATTAAGAGTTATTAAATATTTCTAATAATCTTATTATTTCCTTGGTGTGTGTGTGGCCACAAAGCTCTATTTTTGTTTCATCTAACCATAGCACCTGGTTTTAATCCAAGGGCCAGTGCTGTTTAGCAGACTCTAGGCACTTATGATTGTTTGTTACTCTCAGTAAAGATTTTTTTCTAGCAGCCATTCCAAATAGTCTATTGGTACAGGGCAAGTGCAAGTGCAAGATGCAACCAAATTCTACAGTTCTCCAACTGTGGCCCTTGATTTTTCCTTACCTCTCAAACTATCCTTCTCACCAGTAGCTGACACCTGGTAACACTTGTCATTTGGGGACAAGATAACATGCGTAGACATGCGTCCCCATGGTAACAGATGAAAAAGGGGTTTTAAATGTATACTATACCATTTTCGTACCCCATTGAACAGGAAACTATGAAGTTCCTTAATCTTGAGATGAACCATTGGTGGTGGTTGAGGGGAGTCCCCATTACCTGTAAAGCGCTTTGAGTGGAGTGTCCAGAAAAGCGCTATATAAGTGTAAGCAATTATTATTAATTACTATTATAAACTAGGTCGAATATCATTGAAGATTTCAATTTGTTTGATGTTATTTAGAAGAATCTTAAGGGGTGCCAATAATTTTGACATCTATCTTTTTTATTGATACAATTATTAAATGTTTTTCTCTGATAAAAGTCCATTAAAATACAAGAATATATTTTTCCATATATTTTAGCTGAAAATGTAGCTCTTTACCTGTGTTGTTTATTTTGTATAGGCTTTTTTTTATTAAATTATTAACAAGGAGTCAATAATTTTGGAGGTGACTCTACATAGGTCTTATATACAGTATATTCTTACATACTGATTCTATATTACTCAGTGCCTTGGTTCCACAGCAAATATGTGGAGCTGAAGTTTGGAAACCAATATTTAGGACTATACAGTATACAGTACATGTTTTTTTGTATCTCCACTAGGTTGCAAAAGCACATGTAACTTCAAACTGCTGAAATAGAGTAAAAATAATGTTTTATGTTAAACTATATCTTTATTTTAAAAACAAATGTTTATTTTAATACATTTAATTCGTTTGGTAGTGTCAACTTTAAACTTTAAAATTTAAACGTTAAACTAAATTTTATTATATTGTCATGCATTTTAGCAGAATATTTGCTTTTCAGGACTTCCCTGTCTCAATCATACCCATTTCAAACTTTAATATTTGCACCATTTGTTATGTGGAAATGCATTGAAAATGTCAACTCCCTGACAGTGACTGAGCTTAGGCATCTGACTATTGACAATTATTTTTGGTACATTCACATGCATACCCTTAAGCTTGATAAACCTAAGAAACAGAGCATAGAAAGCATTTTCCAATTTAGTTTAATCCACTTACAATTAAATACATAAACAATGTGCAGTACATTTAGAGTAGCTTTTCCTACTCTAGTTTTCCCTGCTAGTTTTTTCTACTGCATATAATGTTTAAACTACAAATCCCAGCCAGCCATGCCTGACACCAATGCCATCCCAGAGTGCTTGTGTAGTCAGCTTGTTTAGTCCTTCATTTTTCCCATGGGGTGCATACAATCCTTATAGCCATCAGTTATAAGTAGCTACTAGATGTTCCTTTAGATGACAGTGTCACTACTGCCAGTTAAGTATACAGACTGTTAATCAGAGCATCGAACACCATATTTGCAAAACATACATTCTTAATTTTATCCTTGGCAGTACCTTATGCATTTTAAACTTTGTGCTAAAAGTACATATGCTTAGTCTTTTATATATCTTTTCAAATATACTAATATGAACATTGATTAATACAGCTATTAAGTAATTCCTATAAATAGTTAAAGAATATCAATATCCTAACACATGTTTACCAATTGGCTGAAAATTGTTATTGATGTGTGAACTGCAATCCACTACAAACTCATTCTGGAGTTAAGTTAAAAAAAATCACAGTATAAGTAAGATGACATTGCGCAAATAGTAAATATGGTAACAGATTACAGTTGATTAAATTGTTCTATAAATACATCTTTTCATCCTTCAGATGTGCTTGTTTTCCATGTTACTATGTCGACATTCAAGTTATTTAATTACAGTAATTATAAAATGTAAAATTGTTTCTTAAAGTTAAACCCAGTGCCTATGACAGTCATCTCAGATTAACTGGATTGTCAGATGAGTTTCCCTATATTGTTGCAGCTCCATGAGATCCGATTAGATCCAAAATCAGATTAAAATATGTAACCTCATTTCATGAATAGTTTTATGATATTACCAAAACTGCAGAACAATTTGTTTATCACATAATAAAAATATGACTTTTTCAGTAATATTTAGAAACAAAACACCAGTTCACCAAATATTCACCAATATGGGTTTAACTGACAAATACATAGTTCAAGAAACATATGCGGTACAGTACCCTTTCATCAATTATTTTGTCTTAACACTACACATTAGAGAGTTTATAGATATCACAGCCAATAGCTGGTGTTGGTATCTTAGAAACACATGCTTTTAAAGACTGGAAGTCTAGCGTGCTTCAGCACACATGCAGTATTTGTTTAACTATGTTTCACCACAAATAACATTGTATTATGTTTCACAATATATGTCTCGGTGTCTTTTATATGTACATATGTATAAAGTATCTTTATTTCATGTGAAAGTATTTTTTTCTTTTTATTGGGACATAATCAATAAAAAAATCTAAAACTTAAATTCTTACTGTATGGGAAAGGCTTAAATATTATGTTCTAATAGACTTTTTGAAGAAGATATAAATTTTAAATTGTTTTCTCTTTAGAAGAACAATAACTCAAAGAAATCAAAACAGCACTTTTCAACCTTAATGAGAGAATAAGTGTCTATTCCAGACTTCCTAAAAAGAAGAGACAGAATGATGGGAAACTTTAATCAGTGTTCAGTCTACTTCAATTAACAAAATTAACTCACAACAGAGAGACTGTGTATTCTAGGTCCCAGATTAAATGAAAAATATGACTGATATCAATTGGAAATTTGAGGTCCACTGACAATGATGAGATTCCATGGGGAAACAGCAGAAAACTACTGGTATCATCTAATGCTGGTTTTATATTATATAATTTAAACTTTTGGATTTAGATTTTTATCAAATTTAAACTACAGGCTATAAACTAGTAACTATTCAGTGAGCACAGAACGAAAGGTGTTCATTTCTTTGACCGCTCTCTCCCTTCTCTTAACACACAGTATCTTAACTGTATGAACAGTTGTGAAAAAAATAGTATTCACTCAAAAGATGTGTTTTGACAATATAAGTAAAAGGTGCACTTGTCATCTCTCCATATGGCCGTATAAAATAATCTCAGATTTACATTTCACTGCTCAGCATTTTGCAATGTTATTTTATATATAGACAGTTTGCTGACATCCACGGTACTGTGGAACAGTTACTGAATTAAATCTATGTTTGATTAAGACAGAAGGTTGATTAACATAACAGGAATGACAGGTAAATGTTGTATCTGAAAGTATAGAGAATTGCATACAGCACTGTATATTTATAATTCATTTATATAGTAATGATACTTATCATTAGCATAAATAAAAAATGCTATATATATTTATAAATACACACTGCTCAAATGTATTCATGCCTTGTAAAGAAATTGAAAATAAAGACTAAAAATTTAATTCTCTAAAGATTGTATATTAAAAACCAAAATACAAAGCCTTAGAAAGCCTATAGACATATCTGAGGACAGCTTGATTTTCATGAGGTACAGTATTAAAGGATGTTTTCATCATCAAGACGCTTAATACAAATGGGCAGTTGCTATTCTAAAAGGATAAAAACATAATAACGTTTAACCCAAATTAGTAGTCAGAAATGTGTTTTGGAAGCCTATCTCACATCAACAGACAACAATTGAGTATCTGAAAAAATGCATCATTGATATTTTGTAAAATAACAACGAATAGACCCACAAATCATGTGGAGCAACATCAAGTGCTACAATTTCGATTCTAGTTTCACCAGCAGCAAGGTGAAGTTCATGTAATGGAATTGAAACTCTTCTATGAAGAGATCAATCAATCCTGGCATTCTTCTCTGTATTGAAGAATGGATCTTAAGACAGATCTTAAGATGGTCCTCCCTAAATTCTACCAATATGTTATCTTTTCAACCAGAGGGGCGAACATACTGGACTTAGCTTATACAAATATCTGTGATGCATACAAGGCTGCCCCTGCCCCCTCCTGGGCTACTCTGACCATATTTCTGTGATGCTTTTTCCAGCATACAGACCACTGCTCAAACGTGCCAAACCTGTTTTGAAACAGATTAGGGTATGGGCAGAGGGAGCCACTTCAGCATTACAGGACTGCTTTGAGCACACAGACAGGAATATGTTCAGGGAGGCCGCTACCTATGAAAATTATATCAATCTAGAGGAATATGCAGCAACCTTCTCTAGCTAAATCAGCAAGTGCATAGATGATGTCACTGTCTCTAAATCTATTATTACACAGGCCAACCAGAAGCCATGGCTGACTGCAGAGGTCTGCGCACTGCTAAGAACTCGCAATGTAGCATTTAGATCAGGTGACAGAGAAGCCCTTGGGACTGCAAGGGCCAACTAGTCTCATGCCATCAGGGAGGCAGAGCGCAACTACGCACGGGAGATTCATGGTCATTTCTTGGACACCAGAGACACACAGTACATGTGGCAGGGTATATTCAAGGCCATTACTGACTACAAGACTACTATACACACCAGATGCCTCCCTTCCAGATGTGCTGAATAACTTCTATGCGTGTTTTGAAACATTAAATACGGTCCTTGTGAGAAAGACCATACCTCCTCCCGAAGATCAGGTGCTTTGCCTGTCGCAGGAAGACACTAGCAAAAGTGAATCCATGTAAGTCTGCTGGACCTGACAATATACCTGTTCGCATGCTCAAGGAATGCACAGCATAGTTAGCTGATGTTTTTACAGACATTTTTAATATCTCCCTGTGCCAGGCAGTCACCCCTGTATGTTTCAAGACCACCACGATTATACCAGCGCTAAAGAAGACCTGTGTCCTGTCTCAATGAGTATCGCCCCGCGGTTTCACACCAATTATAATGAAGTGTTTCGAAAGGCTAGTCATGAGCCACATTAAGTCCAGACTCCCCACCTCTCTGGACCCCCTCCAGCTTGCATATCGTCCAAACCAGTCTACTAATGATGCCATATCCCTAGCCCTTCACCTTGCCCTGTCCCATTTGGATAAGAAGGACACTTATGTAAGAATGCTGTTCATTCACTTCAGTTCATCATTCAACACAACTATCAGAAACTGATAGAAAAATTGAGTTTGCTGAATCTCAACGCCTCCCTCTGCAACTGGGTTCTGGACCTTCTAAACGAGAGACCTCAGATAGTCCAGACTAGAAACAACATCTCTAGTACCACCATACTGAACACTGGAAACCCCCAGGGCTCTGTACTCTGCTTCTGTTCACACTGATTACTCATGATTGCACTGCTAAACAGGGCAGATTACATCATGAAGTTTGCTGATGACATGACAGTAGTGGGCCTCATTAGTAACAACGATGAGGCACCATACAGAGAGGAGGTGGAACAACTAGTGGACTGGTGCTTAAACAACTGTCTCTGATTGTAGATAAGACAAAAGAGATAACTGACTTCAGGAGGGCCCGTGTTGAACACTCCCCACTGCACATTAATGGCTCCCCTGTGGAGACAGCTAGAAGTTTCTTGGTGAGCATATCACAGACAACCTCACTTGGATCATCAACACCACGTCCCTAGCTAAAAAAACAAAACATCTCCACTTCCTGCGGTGACTGAGAAGGGCAAACCCGCCCCCCCATACTTCTATCCACATTCTGTAGAGCAGTGGTTCTTAAACTGTGGTACGCGTACCAGGAGTGGTACGCGGAGTGCCGCCAGCTGGTATGCCAAATGACCCTGGAACTTTGTTGTGTGCGCTGAAAATTCAGGAGGGGTTTTCATATTTTCTATTTTAATATGTGTCGATTACACAGCCTACATACTACGATACAGCGCACGCGAATACTTGAGTGGAGACAGAGCTACAATGTAATTCTATACCACTCTATAGGAATGCGTGCTACGAACGTGAGTTACCAATTGTATTTAAAAAAAAGCTATCTCCAGCAAATAGGGAGGTACAGATGCAGCCATTCAAAATGCGCGGTAAAAACCTGCGGTACAGTAACCTACCCACAAGCCACCGCGGGGCACCGGAGGGCACCGCAGGGCAAGTGATTGGCTGGCCAAAATGACCGACAGGGGCACTCGTGGTGCATTGGTTGGTAGTGCAAAGATTTAATCATTTAATGTCTTTACTGTGCACATTTTAATCCGCTTAGTTTTGAATATTTATATGGAATTTTACCACTAAAGGGAAATTTTAGTAGCTGAGCATAAAAAGAAGAGGAGCATAACGCATCTGAAGGTCATAATCGATATTAATTTAGGATCATAAACATTACTGTATGTATGTAAACTGTACTGTGTATGGCTGGTCTTGGTAGTTTAAAGAAAAAATACACACCAGTCTTCCATTTCTCCCTAAACATTTTAAGCATGAAAGTTTTAATGAAACGGTACCCAAATATGCGATTGCTGTATAGAATGAATTTTAATGTAAAAAAATTATTTAACACGAACATTAAGCTGTTTACATCTTCCGCCTGAGAACAGTCACCCGTTGCTACCCAACGCAGAAACACAGCCACTAACTAGCAAAGAGAGGACATTAGCTACCCAATATGATAAAGAAATAAATGATTATTTTGTTTATTTCTTTTGCACATTTATTTGAACATTTCCATCGATTGTACAACCACTTGGAAACTGTCCAATCCCTAGTTCATCAGGCATTTTACCGGTCTGGCGCCGGTCTGTGTCTCCCAGGATATAATGCCAGCGAACTCTTGTTTTTATGTCCACTATAACAGACAATCTCCTTTGCTTTTAACCGAGCATTTAATAATTTCCTAAAATGAAAATAATTTACTTTATTTCCCTCACGGGATCAATAAAAGTATCTATCATCTGTCTAAACTATGGGACAGAATTCTGGGGTCTCCCCATACCAGAGATTATGGTAGGGCTTCAGAATGGTGATTGGCTGACACCATCTGACACCCCTCTGAGAAAAAAGACGTACTGGTTTGCTATACATACTGTACCAGGAAGAGGATTTCTTTCTATTCAAAATGTGTATTTTAAAAGTTTAAGAAGTAAAAACCTTACAGCGTACACAGATTTCTAAACTGATCAGAATCGTTATCTTTGTCTTATGCATAATAATGTTCACCGCTCTGTCCAGCAAATTAATAATAAACTTTATTTTATATAGCGTTTTAAACGAATAAGTAATTAGATTGCTCATAAACCTAATCACTTGCTTCTTCTTTTTATTTAGGCTCATATTTCAACTATAGATCGTTTTATTAATAACCATAATAACAACCAACCAACAAAAACAACCATATAAACATAATACCAACCAAAAACATAGATAACAACCACAGTACAAAATAAAATAATCAAACCATTTTACTCTCGCAAAGTCCTCCAATTTTCATAATCCTGCCCCTTATGCAAAACCAAACCTTCCTCCCATCCCAGTTTATCCTGTTTATCATAAACAAAATCCACCTCAATTTTCAACATAAAGCATTACACAAAATCAATACCTCAACACTCCATACTCAACAACGATAATTTACAAACAGCCAGAACATGTAACTACACATTCCCAAACAGACCTAATTTCCATAGCCCCGCCTCTTATGCAAAACCAACAACCCTCCCCTGTTCTCTCTCTCCCCTGGCGGTTGTAATTGTTTTTATTTTCAAATAAATGTTTGCAAAGTCATGTATTTTAAAAATCTTAAGATTTTTATATTTATGTCTTTATTTAGTGGTTTCATTAGTGACAAAGGCTAAACTTTCTTGGAAAAATGTCTTTTATGTAAACCATGTCTGCTATTAATTCATTCAGGGCTAAAATATGTTCATTGTCTTCTAATGAAAGAAGGGTTCCTTTCGCCGTAGTCGGGAGCCTAGCCTTTAACTAGTAAGTACTGTATTTACTGGGTTTTTGAGGGGGGGGGGTGGTGTCTTTCGCTGGAAATCTCGCCTCCTACTTTGAAAATACCCGGGAAACCGGTTCAATTCGTCACAGCCAGCACTCCTGCAGAGAGTTGGGTTGTACTTGCAGTGTATACAGTACACGCGTTATGCTCTTCGTTAATGTCTGTGAAGTTTTATTTAATCTCTGAGCCATACTGATTCTTCTGGAAGCCAGTTTCCGCCAGGGAGTAAAAAAAAAAACACACTATGGTATTCTCTCCAATGCAGTGCAGTTAAAAACATACCTCTGATGCTGCTCCTAAATGAATATCGTTTATGACCATCAGAAGCTTTATGCTCCTTTTCTTTTTTCCAGTGGATTGAACAGGGAGAGGCATTTCATGATGTACTTTTCACTGATGAAACAACAGTGGCTCTGGAACAGTTTTCAACCAAGTCGTTTTATAAAAAGGGGAGATATGTACACGTTACTGAAGCTAAAAGTTTAGCCTTTGTCACTAATGTAACCACTAAATAAAGACATATAGAAATCCCTACGTTACAGACGGTATATGGCTGGTATTGGTAGTTTAAAGAAAAAATACACACCAGTATTCCACTTTCTCCCTAAACATTTTAAGCATCAGAGTCTTACATGTGGTTATTTCGGAAACGTTTGTACGTGCTCCTTCTGACCATGTTACTGTTTACTGTTACTGACCATATTAAGTTTAAGTGCCTGTGGGCACTTTTCCTGTCCGTGGGGGGTGGACCGTCTTTCATTAGAAGGTTAGTCTGTTCTACTCTGAGAATGTAGAGGGGGTGGAAAGTGCCCGCGGTCATTTAGTTAGTATTAAAATTCACACTGAATCCCTTGCGAAGATACGGACATAGGAATATTCTTGCGTGGTCAAAAAATGGCATAAAAACGACAAAGTGAAGGCTGTGAAAACATTCACAATGTACTTTATACACAAAGCAAATATACCCCCCCCCCTCTCAATTCAATTCAAGCTGCTTTATTAGCATGACAGATGGGTACAATCAGTGTTGGGTATTTACTTTGCTTTGAGATGCCACTTTTAAAGGTGATATATAAAATCAAGGCTTTAACTTGCTTTAACTCCGCAAGTCTGAGTTCTTGTGTCTGTCCTATCCGAACCCGAAAGTATTACAATATGTATCTTTATAGCAGGTGGTGTACAGCTTTTTAGTATAGATTACACTTTTCTAAAATGTATTTAAAAAATAAAAATGATTACAATCTAATCTTTCCACGTTTGATCCCAAAATAAATCTAAACGGGGAGAAAGCTATGCTGAAAGTTTATTAAGATACTTAGAAGACAAAGATATCAATTTATGTTGCATTTGTCTGATTGTGAATCAAAAAACACATATATTTAAACCCGCATTTGCGATTTAAATCAAAACGTTATTTAAATCAATATAAATGTTTATATTGTAACGCCTAGGTGACTATTCATTGTTATTAAAATGACTTAAATTCGATCATGTTGTGATATTTAGAAATATAAATTTGTTTGGTGCAAGTGAGGTTTTATTTAATCTCTGACTCAGTGATGGCCTGGCATGGTGAGGTGCGTTGGCAGCTATGTGGTGTTACGCAGTGGTGGCCTGACACGGTGAGGTGCCCTGGCAGCTGTATGATGCAGTGGTGGCCTGGCACGGTGAGGTGCGCTTGCAGCTATGTGACACAGTGGTGGCCTGGCACGGTGAGGTGCGCTGGCAGCTGTGTGATGCAGTGGTGGTCGGGTATGTAGAGGTGCCCTGGCAGCTGTGTGTTGTGACGCAGTGGTGGCCTGGCACGGTGAGGTGCGCTGGCAGCTGTGTGATGCAGTGGTGGCCTGGCACGGTGAGGTGCGCTGACAGCTGTGTGGTGTGGCGCAGTTGTGGCCTGGCACGGTGAAGTGCGCTGGCAGCTGTGTGATGCAGTGGTGGCCGGGCACGGTGAGTTGCGCTGGCAGCTGTGTGATGCAGTGGTGGTCGGGTATGTAGAGGCGCACTGGCAGCTGTGTGTTGTGACGCAGTGGTGGCCTGGCACGGTGAGGTGCGCTTGCAGCTATGTGACGCAGTGGTGGCCTGGCACGGTGAGGTGCGCTGGCATATAATGAATATATTCATGTGCATCCAACACACAGTTCAACGCTAGCAACTACACAAAATCTAAAATATGAGCTCTACTTGCCACTTACAATACCAACAGTACCAGCTAACTTTAGTAGTGACATTTTCATGGATCTTTTTAACAATAAAATCAGACTTTAGACACAATTAAACAGGCCTCAAAAAAGTCTGGTACAAACATTTTCAGCATGGTGAAACATGGTGAACATTTCCACCACTGCGTCACACCACACAGCTGCCAGCGCACCTCACCGTGCCAGGCCACCACTGCATCACCCAGCTGCCAGCGCACCTCACCGTGCCAGGCCACCACTGCATCATACAGCTGCCAGGGCACCTCACCGTGCCAGGCCACCACTGCGTCACACATATTTCAGCGCCATATATTTCATGGATATTATGGAATATAATGGATGGATATCTTAGTTATCTTTCTAGTTCACAGGTTTGCATGCATAATTTAATTTTGAAAACCACTGAGACATCAGGTACTACTGTTGTATTTATGAAAAAGAAACAAAACAAAAAACATACTAACAACTGTGCCATCCTACTCCTTAGTTAATACATTTTATTATTCATAAACAGTTAACATTGTTAGCAAAATATTTTGAATTATATTTAACCCTATTTTTTCTTTAGTTTTATATTTAACTTATTATATGATAGTCAGACTTAATGTATATTTGAACAATGAAAATATATTTTTACAAGATTTTACATTAAGCACTTAAAATTAATATGGTTAATAATAGTAAACTGTAACATGCTGTAACAAGATCGGTTAAACTGTGAAGAAAATGCTTTCAGAGAAAATGTTTCAGGTGTAAAGAACATAGATCTCCAATGCAATTTCAACCAAACCTGTTCCCACACACCCTGCCCCCACTACTATTAGAATATACACAATCATTTTAGCGTTTCATTTTGAGCAGAAGACCCTCACATCTGAAGAGTGCTGGCTGTGACGAATTAAACCGGTTTTACAGGTTTCAATCACAGACCATGTGACATGGGACTCAGTAAACTACAGTAACACCGTATTTGATAACGCTATAAAAACGCTATAAAATAATGTGACTTGGCACAGAACAAGTTTACAGCACAGTACAAAAATAAATGCTGACCATGACTTTAGAAGCATAAATTGCCTTACACTCAATTTAAACACAAGCTGTCTTTAGCCCTCTAAGCTGGTTCATACAGAAATGTAGAGATCCAGGCTCAGAACACACAGCTTCATTAGCGAATACATATGCAGGACAACTAGAGAAGATGTTTTACAGAGGATGGATTTTTAGAAACATCCCATCAGACATCCCATCATATTCACAACGTGAAATCTAGAAAATAATATTACGTAACCAAAATCTGCAATATGGAAACAGAACCTGTGTAATTGTTGATAGATGATGTACTCGTAACATTTTTTCAAGACGAACTACAACATTTAAAAAATGACTTGTATGTACTTGATATCTCTAATCAATCCACGGGTCCCAGCACAAAACGAAACTAAAACGCATACCGTTTTGCGCTTCTTATTAGTTGCTCAAAAGTAATTTGACCATATGAAATGCATAATATAAACCTAGAAACATATACGTGAGCAGTACTTAAGCACTGTAGTATCGGTGTTAAGACATACCTCTCAAATACTGTAAATCAAGTTAAAAATATCTCAAGACCGATTCTGGTCATAATGAAACCATGTTTCGTGTATGTTTTCTTTAAAGTACCGAGACCAGCCATATACTGTATGTTTATGTTCCAAAATTAATATTATTTATGGCCTTCACACGCGTTACAGTATGCTCCTATTTTTTTATGCTCAGCTACTAAGATTTCCCTTCAGTGGTAAAATTAGATATGAATATTCAATACTTAAACGGGCACAGTTAAGACATTAAATATACATATACATACTGTATACAGTACAGTTTGCATACGGTAATATGTTTATGTTACGCGATTAAAAAATAAATAAATAAAAATGAAAAGTTCAGCACCAGCTGGATTTGAACACACAACCTGCCAGTTGGTAGTCACGCACCTAGACCAGTAGGCTACAAGACAGCTCACATGAACAGGCAGGCGAAACAGCCCTACACAGCCCTGCCACAGTACACGGATATAATCATACCGTTATTAAATTCTTGAGATACGCGATTCCATATTATATTCCCTTTTAATCAAATTCTAAAAGTATTCTTGTTGACTCCGGTATCACGTTAGTTAAAGACTTCGAAGCTTACAATGTTTAGGGAGAAATGGAATACTGGTGTGTATTTTTTTCTTTAAAGTGCCAATTCCTGGAACACCCCTCTGAAGTGGTTCCATAAGAAAAGAAAGCGTTGATAAATACAAGTGTCTTTTAATACACTCTTTGCTGTGCTCTTGAGGATCCTTGTGATATTTTAAGCTCTAGTTGAATGATAGGTGTCGCATTTTAAATCATTTTCGTAGTTAGAAATTATGAAACGCCCTGTTAAAAGCAAGGAAGTTTTTATGCCCGTTGTAGTAAAACAAAATGCCTGACAAAGTATGGCTTGGACAGATTCCAAGTGCTTGTACAAATGTGCTAAAGAAATTATACTTTGAGTATACAGCTTGTCCAAAGTTATCCATTATTAATACTATTAGTAATATCTTCAGTAAAGGCTTTGATGCATAAATATTTCTGATAAAGGTAGGTTGTGTACTTTTGTCCAACTGAGCAATCTTGCTTCAACATTTTAATGACTGATGATTAACATGCTGTAATACACAGTTCAAAATTAAAGGCTCAAATGCTGTACATGAGAGGTTAAGCTCCCCCTGGCGGTTTTACAAGGCGACGCCGGATAGTTACTCACGTGACACACGTGAACCGCGTGATACCCCGGTGGGCGTGTCACGGTATGCCGCGAAATACCTCACCCATTTTGAATGGCTGCATCTGTAGGAGAATGTGCGTGTTTTTGGAACACCACCAGTCTTGTAAGCACAGGAAAGCGTGATAGATAACAGAAAAATATTTAAGGACTGTTCTGGGTTAGTTTAGTTAGGGAAAAATACATCAAGTATCTCTGTTTCACTTCCATACTTCTGAGACGGACCTCTGACTGCCTTTAAAGGGGAAACGTGAAATATTTCTCCAAAAGCACCACATTCGTCAACAATTGATTGAAAATGAGTACCTCGCAAAAATCAAGTATTATGTCATGGATGAAAGGAATAGACACCAAGAGTAATGATGCCAGCTCCAACAGATCACGCACACCTTTTGAGATTGAGGAGGATTATACATTGGCCACCGACACAAACTCTGCTGCTGAACCTGCTAGTGTTAGCAAGAGTTGGAAAATGGCTACAAGGCGGTACGATCCAAATTATCTAAATTTGGGATTTACTTACATCGGGACAGAGGAAGAGCCAAGACCACAGTGTATCATGTGCTGTGAGATTCTCAGCAATGAAAGCATGAAGCCAGCACATCTGAGGCGGGACTTTACCACGAAACATGTGCTCTTGAAGGATAAGCCTTGTGATTTGTTTCAAAGAAAACTTAATGATCTGAAGCAGCGCAAGTCCTCCATAAGGAACAGTACCTCTCCAATTTCCAAAGCCCAAGAAGCATCTTACTATGCAAGCTTGTGGATTGCTAAAGCAGGTAAGCCCCACACTATCGGTGAAGAACTTTGTTTACCGTTAGCAAAAGAGCTGACACGTATTATGTGTGGGGAAAAAAGCCGTTAAACAGCTCGACCTGCTGCCCCCTCAGTTGCTCATAGAATTATTGATATGGCGGATGATATCAAAAGTACTCTGACAGAGCACGTTGAGCTGATCCTTTTCACTGCAATTAGATGAGTCTATAGTCGATTTGGCCAATTTGCTCGTTTACGTTAGATATGGCTGGAAAGACAGATAAACTTGAACTTGAAGAACAAATAAATTTTAAATGATGTGTTATCCAAAACTCTGGCTACCTCTAATTATAAGGCTTAGTTGTGAATCAGATATGAAGCTCTGTCGAATGGTTCAGGTAAAAAAAAAAAGACTATGATCATGATTTAACATAAACTTCAGACCTCAATCTAATGAAATATTTATCGTATTATAAATACTGAACATGTATTAACTAAAGAAAGCAGTTTGTACGCATTAACCATAGAATCTTAAGAAGCTGAAGGAATTTTCAGACCTTGCTGAGAAATGTCTGGACCTGTTTAAAGAGTACAGAAAGTGACTTCTCTATGTTCTCATAATTAAAGGAGTATCAAAAAAAAAAGACAAAGCCTACACTTGCTTAACTTCTGAGATCTGACATGATAAGGCTACTAGGTGGTAATACTGCTATTTATAGTATAAATTAAAGGATAATTATTTTATGTATTCCTGTTCCAAATAGCATAAATGGACTGTTGAGAGAGGAGTGAGACAGTTAGGACCTGAAGCACAGTCCAGGAACTAACTCTTCCAGGCCCTGCCTCAGACAGGCTGAATCCATCTCCTGGCTGAAGGTTGTTTGTTTCTAGCATGAGAGCTGTGAACCCCCTTTTTTCTGCTGGGTGGATGTTTTCCCCAGTTAAGCAGCCAGAAGAGCCATATACTGTGAAAGGCTGCTTGTTTATTTTTCCCTGGTTTCTTGATGAACAAAGCATTTTTTCTTCAGCTCAAGCTAAATAGCAGCTCCGCTGCTGGCTACTCTTTTTCCCCAGAGCGGGCTGTTTATTTTTCCCAAGAACCCTGCAGGAAGAGCCCTATTTTCTCCCCCAGCAATGGCTGTTTGTTTTTAAGCATTTAACAGGACAGGATTAATATAAATAACCTTGAAATAAAATCCTTGTTTCACTTTAAATGTTCTATGTGTAGGGCCCAGGGCCCCACCTACAACCTGTTCCTCTATAGTGAGCCACCCAGGTGGCATCACAGAATGTACTTAAGAAGTATATTATGTATTTGTTTGTTTAGCAGACACCCTTATTCAGTGTATATTGTGTTACATTATGCAATTAACAATAATGTATAGAGTAAATACAAAAAATACTTAAAAATACTGTTACAGTATAAAATTTAAATACAGTAAAAAAACGGATAAAAAGCGGTGAGGCAGACACATAGCAAAAAAAAAGCCATGACCTTCTGGCACACAGCAGAGTAAAATGTTCAAGTGGTAAATATGTGGGTAAGGAGTGATGCCATTGGGAGGAGTGTAGTATGAGCTGGTCACAGGTGCAGTCTAGGGATATGAGACTTGAAAAGATACTGAAATGTCTGAGACTGAGCAGTTCTGTTTTCAATGGGTAGTGCATTCCACCACCGCTGTTACAAGGATAAGTATTAGTTGATCCAGATAAGAAATAATGTAGGGTAAGAGAGATCTGGAAGGGATATACAAAGAAATATTTTCCTGAGATAGTGTATGCTGGAGAAAAGTGGTTAGACAGTAAGAATCAGTGTTTTGAAATGGGTGCATACTGCATGTCTATTTGAGCATGTTTTTTCTAGATAATCAATACTGTACAGTATGTCACTGTAGAATTTCAATATCCTTTCTTACAAAATCTCACATTTTAATTAAATGTTTTTAATTGAATAAAATTTGCTTATACAATAATATCTGTGATTTAAAATGCATGTCTGTACATCAATCACTGTTGTTGAGAGGAATCGCTCAGTGTCTGAACAGGACAGCATGCCCTAATGGCAAAGCAGCCTGCTACACAAATAGAATGTACGATCACCACGGGACACTTTAATGCTTAAATTCAGAATCCCATGGAGTAATGTAATTTTGTTCTGCTTGGCATCATCTCTTGTGGATAAAGAAGAAAACACTACTTTCTTTCCACCAAAATCTCCCTTTTACATACAGTATTGGTAAAATTAATGTTGTGGGTAGCATACTGTATGTAAGTTGAACTTCCTATCTTCCTAGTTAAGAACATACCTGTATTAGCAGTTACAAATTAGTGGAGGCCATTTAGCCCATTTGGTAGTCAGCAGCTGATTTAACCAAGGATTACATCCATTTTGTGAAAGAAAACAATAGCATCGGCTTCCACTACATGTCTGGGTAGATTGACTTCTGTTCTCAGTTTTAAATACACTTCAATAAAGTTTCCACTTGTGTGTGTAGTTTATGTCTGGTATATAGTGTAAAGTATACAAGCAAGTACCAAGGTCTACCAAACTCATCCTCTGAGGTCAAGAGGTTTATATATTTATGCCAAAGATGACTTTTTTTTTATTTCACCTTTTTTTACAGTACTAAATGCCCTCCAGATTTCTTCCTTTTTTTATTTCAATTTTCTTAGTGTTTTGTTTTGGTGAGATTATGCACTGCCTATACAGGCATGACTTGTCAGCTGTGGGTCTAGAAAGCCTCTACACAAAAGCCAGGGTTGAGAATATCAGGAATCAGCTTATTACCTCAGGGGCTGCACAGTACTCTCCTGTAATGACTCTGCCATTGTTCTTTGATACACAGTTCGTAGAATGAGGGATTTTATTGTGAGCTGCCTTAGTTTACATACTGGACTTGTTGCTTTATTTATTAAACACTGGTATAGGGCTTCTTTCTGTCTGTCCTTTCTCTTGTGTATAATACTGGTGTTGGAATGTTTTTTTATTTTTCTTTACATTGCCATTGATCGGGCTCAATGAAGGGGGGCATATATATATGATTTATTCTAGTAATACAGACAGGCACAGTATTATTCTACTCTATTATATTATTTATATTTATTTGGGCATTTATGTGGTATATGTTATTAAAGCCAAGCTGTGGGAATGCCCATGCAAAAAAAATTTTGAACTTGGTGTTGTTTACATCTTGTACAAAATTCAAAGACATACACATTATTTTGTTTGTGCTGTGGCAATGAGGCTTTATGGCTCTATTTTCTCTCATCTATATAGTTCCGTGTAAACCATTTTGAGACTGTTCATGTTTCTTAGACTAAATTAATACATACTGTAATGTTTATTTGAAACATATACTGTATTATTGTATGGCAACATAACATTTTCTTTAGCTTGTGTTTTTCCCATCTTATTTTCAACTCTTTGATGTTAAATTCAGGATATACCTATTTTTCTTCCGCTTTTTATGGACATATTCTGTGGTTTATCTCCAGGTTCTGGGGGGCATTGTCTTTCACTTTCATACATGTCCCTAATGACAGCTTACAATGCTATATCATGGAACACATGTGTCTTCAATTCATCCATCAAAAGAGCTTTTAGCTGTAGGGAATATTTTGGTATGGAAGAATCGGGAATTGTTGACAACGATATGAAATTTGGACTCTCAATACTGAAGCAATACATCTGGTTTCAGGAAGGGCCTGCCAGGAAAGCTCAACTACAGTATACTACTGTGCATTGGGACAAAGATTTGTAAGTCATGTAGTTTAGAATGGAACAATGTTTTATTGACTGACGCATGCCACAGAGTGAGCATTTTTTGTTGTCAGTGTACTTATACTTACCTTGGGAAAAAGATTCTTTTTATAATCTTTGAGATTATATGAGACCATATGTGTTCCGTATAGATTTCTGAAGGTGCATTTAATCTTTTGAGTAAATGTTTTTTGTAGTCTTATTTTTTATATACTTGTGGTTTAAACAAGGGCTAAAACAAAGCAAATGGGACTTAAAAAGAAATGATTTATAAGCAACTATTCTTTACAAAAGTACTTAAGTGTCCTTCTTTTCATAAAATAGATTATCAGATAAGAGATAACTTATAAGATAGTTGACTGCACATCCTTGCATATTCGAATACCTAAGGTTTTCTAGAGTATCAAAAACACATGGGTGTGTTGAATTTTATGCTACTTGGATGAACAAAATATGGAACCTATAGATTGTTGACTGACTGTTTAACCAAAAACTAGTATGTCAAGATTTTGGCAGCCAGAATCCTGACCAGATCTTGTTCAAGTGAGTCCTTGCACTGGCTTCCTATCAGGTGTTGCCTTTTAAATCCTCATGCTCACATATAAGGCTCTACATGCTTGGCACCTCAGTACCTGTCTGACTTATTATTGTCCTACTCCCCACCTAACAGCCTTCATTTCATTCTGGTTCTGTCTTCCTCAAGTGTGTCTACACACTACTGGTGACAAGGTCTTTCTTGCTTTACCCAAAACATCTCTGGCATTATATTCCTAAGGATATCAAAGTCTCATTCCATGAGCACTTTCAAATCAAAACACAAAACCTTCTTCTTTAGAAGGGCTTTTATTAACTTGGTTCTGTGTCAGACCTTTAGCTTTTCTACTGTATTCCAAACCCTTTTTGGAATTGTGTAATTCTGATGTGTCCTCTTGTTGTTTGCCTTTTTGGTACTGTAAATCACTTTGAGAATACACTTTTCAAGTCACCTTTATCATTGTTATTATTATTACTGCTACTACTATTGTATTCTAACCATTGAAATGTCATTGAGTGAAATGTCATTATAGTATCATTTAAATGTTTGTATTACTATTTAACCATTGCATACAGCCGCCATGTCATTTTGGGTCATTGTTAGAGAAAATAAAAAAATCAAATAATTAGATAAATACCAATAGAATTCTAAATCTTCATGGTTTTCCTTAGGGCAAATCAATTTGGAAGCCAAAAACCCTAAATAGCATAGCCTGGAACATTAAAATTTGCATAATCTAGTGTTAAATAACACGCTTAGTACTCTCCTTAATTAGTCTGTTTGAAAAACTTAATTCAACTACTCATCAAGTTTCTAACCACTGTATCCAATACAGGATCTCAAGAGACACTGGAGCCCAAACTAGGACGCAACGGGCATAAGGCAGGATAAACCCTGGACAGGACACCAGTCTATCAGAGGACACACACAGACAAACCTACACACTCACACTAGGGCCAGTTTTTCTTAGAAGCCAGTTAAACTACTAGTACTGTATATATTTGGACATTTGCAGGAAACCAATGAGAACACAGAGAGAACACGCAAATTCTGTGCAGACAGCACTCTAGGAATTGAACCTTTGGCACCAACTAGGTCAAGAGTGGTTGCTCACATTTTTCTGGCAAATATTTGTATTGCAGTTGCATGTTTAGAGGTTGAACGTAACTATGCTGTTGGGATGGAGTGACATACTGTACCGATCAGTTACACCTCCTGACTGGTGTAAGGTGATGCATTATATCAAATATAGTGCTAACAATACAGCTTGTGGTTTGAGAACATGAGTGTATATTTGTGTCTTCTTTTTGTCTGTGATACAACAATGCTAACCAATGTATCACCATGCTGCCCTCATTGAACCATAATCAAGCAATATGCATTTTATTAAGATTTTATTTTAAAAATGTGAAATTTTATTTAAATATAATTTGTTATTAGAAAAATAAACTATATAGTTATAAGTTTTCACCTAGCAAGTTACTATTACACCTGTTGGGAAAAACTCATAATAGCTAATGCATACCTTTATCACTACAAATATTCTTATGTACAGTATGCATGAGTTTTATGTAAGTAATGATATTTTTTTGGAATGTTATGTTGTCCTCTACCAAATCCTGCAATTTTATGAAGATTCTGTGGCAGAAATAAAAGTAAAACAAATCTTACATTTGAGCAAAAACGTGCAAATATTTGTTTTTTTTTTATATTTAGACAATTCCTTGATTCCTAGATTATAACTGTCTTTGTACATATTAATAAGTTTGATTGGGTGACAAATAAAAATTGTTTTTAATACATTTAACATCAGACCTAATATATATTTTAAGATATCTGTGTGTGACTTTATGTTTAAACAACACATTAGGTGTAGGTCTTCAAAAATTGTTTGTAGACATTGAAAACTCCCATGTTTATTTTCACGCTATTGAATAGAGTGACTGTTTTAGGTGTGACTTCATACATCACTCTTAAGTAGCTGTTATAACATTCAGAATAATATAGAATTTAGTAAATAACAATGTTTTCAACTACTCATAACTAGGGGTGCAAAGTTTACATGACCAAATCTTTTTAACAAAACATTGTTGTAATTTAATTCATTACAATCCGTGTGACTGTACTACAGCATTTAAGCCATTCTGCAGCACAAAATCAAGTAGCATTTCTTAGTATTCCCATATTGCATTTAGAGTGAAACAAATTAGATTTTATTTGACTTTGATCTTTAATTTCAGAAGAGAATATCTGCAAGTGAAAGCATAAATACATTTGCAACTGTGTATACAAGAGAAAGACATTAACATTTAAACAGCAATTACTCAACGGAACCAAGTAAACATACACTGTATATTATATTGCTAAAAGTGTCATAAAAGTGTTTAATTTTATTAATGACATGACAAGAATTTATTTCTACACATATTTTGTACTGCCAGTTGTACAAAAGCAGATTTATAGCCTTTGTTCGTGGCCAAATAGTCCTATAAAATCTGAATAATCTGTATAGTAAGGACCTTGAAGATATACAGTACTGTGGTAGAAATTAAGAAAACAATTAAAATAAATTCAATATTAACAGTTTTCTTTTTAGGAGAAATATGTTGCAACATGCTAGAAGAAAGTAAATTACCTATTACTTTTGAAGGCAGCAAGAAGTGATGTTCTTCTGTGGACTGTTTAAATAATGCAGATAACTTCTAATTAATACCTCCTGTATTAAACACTTTTAGAAATTAAGAAAACAATTAAAACAGATTCAATATTAACAGTTTTCTTTTTAGGAGAAATATG
The DNA here is from genome assembly GCF_040954835.1 of Lepisosteus oculatus. Classification (NCBI taxonomy): domain Eukaryota; kingdom Metazoa; phylum Chordata; class Actinopteri; order Semionotiformes; family Lepisosteidae; genus Lepisosteus; species Lepisosteus oculatus. The sequence goes on along the minus strand of NC_090696.1, from coordinate 37,011,029 downwards.
TTGCAACATACTAGAAGAAAGTAAATTACCTATTACTTTTGAAGGCAGCACGAAGTGATGTTCTTCTGTGGATGGTTTAAACTAAGTGCAAAATGCAGATAACTTCTAATTAATACCTCCTGTATTAAACACTTTAAAGTGTTCAAATATAATGGCCTATGCGAAAGTTAATACTAGAGACTTTCTGTCAGCCTAAAGTCAACATGTTTTCGTCTATGTAATGTGACATCCTGTCTTACAATGTATGTAGAGTCAGAAAAGGTTCACTGCAATCCTAAACTAAAGAGTTTTTTAAATATGGTACACTTTATTACCATATTACCAAAAAAGTATTCTTTTTTGAAGATGTTTACACATCATTTGTAAATCAGCAAAACAGAACATAATTGGAAGCAAGTGAATGCTTTTTTAGGGGAATGTAGATTTATAAGAAAAGCTTAGATGCCTAACTAGGATATTCCACATCATATCCAATATAATTCTTTTGTGGGGTGTTTTTGTGACAAATAATACAATTTAAAAAAGGGGGAAACCACTTCACTTTGGTTTCCTTTGGTTATTATTGCCTTAAAAACAGTTTAATGTTCTCCTTTAAAATGTTGATACTCTAAAATAGATTTCATTAATCACTGCAAAATGTACGTTATATTTGTATTTTAATTGAAAAATAAGCTTGTAATATTTAAGCCTTTCTGTACATTACCATATGAAACCAAAATAGTTTTAGCAATTCGAATAAGGATTATTTTAGCTCGGTGTTATAAGAAATAAGTTACAGTATTTGTTGATGATGATGCTTACAGGTGATTTAAAGTAAAGACTACGATTTAACCTACTGTACATGGAGTCCTATAGTCTGAACTTCACTGGCCAATTTCATTCATCTGACCAATTTCATTAGCTGGATTTAACTGGGGTGCTTCAAGTAGCAGCACAGAGTTGGTCCGTTGGAACTGGGTGGGCTTCAACATATATATATATACAGTCGCAGCTATTCAAAGTGCGCGGTACAGACGCGTACCAGAGGTAATTGGCTACGGCGTCCCGCATCGTGACGCAAAATACCGCGGTACGTGATTGGTTGACCGACAGGGGCACTCGTGGTCCGTTGGTCGGTCGTAGAAAGATTTACAGTAAATGTCTTTACTGTGCCCGTTTTAGCATTGAATATTCATATGGAATTTTACCACTGAAGGGAAATCTTAGTAGCTGAGCATAAAAAGAATAGGAGCATACTGTAACGCGTGTGAAGGCCATAAACGATATTAATTTTGGAAAATAAACATACAGTATATGGTTGGTCTCGGTACTTTAAAGAAAAAATACACACCAGTATTCCATTTCTCCCTAAACATTTTAAGCTTCGAAGTCTTTAAGTAATATGATACCATAGTCAACAAGCATACTTTTAGAATTTGATTAAAAGGGAATATAATATGGAATCGCGTATGTAAATAAATTAATAACGATATAATTATATTCATGTACCGCAACACAAGAATAGTACACACTGTACATTGTCTGTTGATAATGTTTCTGTAGTGCTTTTTCAGCACTCTGCATGTGACCTTGCCGGTGGTGCTGTGGGTTAGGTTCCTGACTCCTACATCACACGGTCTGTGATTGAATCCCACTGGAGCCAAAAAATGAAACGTTTCCCTTGGTCAGAGATTGAATAAAACCTCACTCGCACCAAACAAATGTATATTTCTAAATATCACAACATGATCAAATTTAAGTCATTTTAATAATGAATAGTCACCTAGGCATTACAATATAAACATTTATATTGATTTAAATCGCGTTTTAAATCAATCAGACAAATGCAAAATAAATTGATATCTAGAAGATACTACTTCTAAGTATCTTAATAAACTTTCAGCATAGCTTTCTCCCCATTTTGATTTATTTTTCTTGGGATCTTGGGATCAAACGTGGAAAGATTAGATTGCAATCGTTTTTTTTTGTAAATACATTTTAGAAAAGTGTAATCTATACTAAAAAGCTGTACACCACCTGCTGTAAAGATACATATTGTAATACTTTCGGGTTTGGATAGGACAGACACAAGCACTCAGACTTGTGGAGTTAAAGCAAGTTAAAGCCTTGATTTTATATATCACCTTTAAAAGTGGCATCTCAAAGCAAAGTAAATACCCAACACTGATTGTACCCATCTGTCATGCTAATAAAGCACCTTGAATTGAGATAGAGATAGAGATAGAGATAGAGATAGAGATAGAGAGAGAGAGAGAGAGAGAGAGAGAGAGAGAGAGAGAGGGTGAGGGAGCGAGAGAGCACAGCCAGGACAGACAGGCAAGTAAGATACACTCCACAGACATTTACAACAGCGACATATCATAAAACGTTTGCACATATAGTTAAATTATTATTTGTTTTTCAGGAAGTTAAAAAAACACTTGAAATACTTATCCAGTCTCTCGAAATAAAATTATATTTCAAGCACTGCAACTAACGTCGGGCAACGTGTTTTTTTTTATCTAACATTGGCAGCCATATCTTAAATCTTGACAGTCAGCTCTTTTTTCTCTATTTGAATTGTGGCAATTCAAACAACCTGGGATAACAAGTGGTCTCAAAGTCACCGAGCTCACAGAGCTTCAACAACAGATGACAATTCCCTTAGTCCTTCCTTAGTCTTCCTGAAATTTTCAAATTAAGAGTGAATAAAAGCATTTTATTAAAACTTTTTATTAAAAAAAATATTTTTTTAATTGTTTTTCTAAGGAAATAGCAGTATAACTTTGTTCATGCACAAACAGTGGCATGTTACATTATTAATTTGGGTGTCTCCTTTTGCCAGAAAGCTCTAAATTGGTTTTTGACTTTTTTAAATTGCAACCCATAAATAAAGCTGATACTGTTAGACTTTTAATTATTTTAATTATTTTAAACTGTATTACAGAAGCACAATGCACAATGCAACGTAAATTGCAAAAATGCACTTGGAATCTGTCCAGGCCCTACTTTGTCAGGCATTTTCTTTTACTGTAACGGACATAAAAACTCCCTTGCTTTTAACAGATCATTTCATAATTTCTAACTACGAAAATTATTTAAACTGCGACACTTATCATTCAACCAGAGCTCAAAATATCACAAGGATCCTCAAGATCACAGCAAAGACTGTATTTAAAGATATTTGTATCAGATACATGAGAATCCAGGCTTTTTTATCAACACTTTCTTTTCCGTATACCAGATATTATGGAAAAGTAAATGCCTGAAGTGGGGCTTGGACAGATTCCAAGTGCTTGTACAAATGTGCTAAAGAAATTATACTTTGAGTTTACAGCTTGTCCAAAGTCATTCATTATTAATACTATTAGTAATATCTTCGGCAAAGGCTTTGATGCAAAAATATTTCTGATAAAGGTAGGTTGTGTACTTTTGTCCAACTGAGCAATCTTGCTTTCATAAAATATACCAACTTTTTAATGACTGATGATTAACATGCTGTAATACACAGTTTTAATTTAAAAGCTCAAATGCTGTACATGTAAAGCTTTATTGGCTCCTCCTGGCGGTTTTACAAGGTGATGCCGGATACTTTCCGGCATGACGTCAAATGACGTGATCAACCCTGTGATACTGCATGATACTGCGACACCCACCGGGGTATACCGCGACAAACCCCACCCATTTTGAATGGCTGCATCTGTATATCAGTATATATGACCCTGAAGTGTTTTCTTGAGAGCTGCCAACAAATCCTTCGATGTTCATTCTGCTGTTGATTTGGCCATGAAATGTGGTCATGAAAGAGTATGTAAAAAAACAAAAGATGATAGAACTGACATGTTGATGTCTTAAATTCTTATATTTTGTAATAAGTGTCATAGTGTTCAGTCTACCTGGCAATTCCTTTTTCAATTCATGTTCAGGGAATGTAACATAAAGAATCATTAGTGATTGAATTGTTAAAAACATCTAAAATGACTCAGTACGTTTTGATTGTGCTTAGCATTCATTGTATCAAATTAACAGTACTGAACTAATTTGAAACTGGTAAAAAGGAAAATAAACTATCAATTTCTTTGACTTGAACTTGTTCTAAAACTAATATGATAACTTCTGCATATAATATTTTAAACTCATTAAAACTTAGGTCCCTTTTCATAAAACCTTCTTGTGTACAGAAAACATACGTTTACATATGTATAATCATGACATATGTAAAAAAGGGCAATTAAAAAATTACATTTTAAGTCTAAGTCTAATGAAATAAACCAATAAACATGTCAGCATTACAGTAAAAATGCAGTTTCTCTTAACTGGACCTAAAGGAATCTTGAATTGAATTAGAACATCGAAAGTGGAGAAAGGAAAACTTAGTCAGGCTGTTGCAACAAAACTCTTAATATCAAAATAAGAGTGAATAGCAGAATTTGATTTTTTAAAAGATATGTTAAAAGTGAAGTTATTAGTTTGTGCGGGAAAATGAAAATGGCAGAATTTAAAATATAACATTAACATGGGTGATACTGGTGAACCAATGCATCAATAAAATCAACAACAAGGAAGTAATCACAAGTGAGTAAAAAAGTAACATTTACTGTTACAACTGTAACTTGAACGTGAACTTGTAACTCTTGAATAACATTAGACTCAATAGACAAAATACACTGTAGTTTCAATGTAAAATTTAAAATATCTGTGAAATTTAGAAAATGTTGTTGTGCCATTATTCACTCAAGTTTTTTTTTCTGTTTCTTCTTTTAAGTTTTTAGATATCTGTGAGAGATTGTTTCATATACATTTTAGCTTTTTGAAAGTGACATACAATGAAAATACATGCTGTTATTTCGTTATGATGCAACATGCTGTTGCTGACAACCGTGTCTCACAGGCAGACAGGGAATTCAATTGCAGGGGTTCAGTATTTTCCAGAGGCAGGCGAAGTTGGCTGAGGAGAAGCTGGAACATCTAAGATGAACATTGTCTGGGACAGACGGAAACAGGCTAGAGAAGACACCATGAGAACGGTGTTGGTGAATGGAAGACAGGCAGGATGCAAGACTCAGGTCTTGGATCTCTGGTCACACGATCCAAGGTATCTCGGGGGTTCAGTTTCACTAGTTTACACACCTATTGTAACAAAGCAGAGCACTGTGCAGGCACAGTTAGCTCAGTGACAGAGCAGTTTCCCCACAATGTCACAGGAATTATATAGAGAGTAAACCGAATTGGAGCCCCGGGAGAAATGTGATCACTTGTGGGAATGTTGAGGTCTCTCAGGGTAGCCATGAGCCGCACGCCATGCTGGTCTGGTTGTAACAAGTTTATATTGCCATTCCATTGTTAGAGATCTTAAATTAAGCATTTGTAAACATACTCAATTAAATGAGCAAACACATAAAATCAATTTCCATTTGTATTGACTTTTTTTTAAAGAAGGCTCCACTGATAACATGTTTTTTTTTTAATTTGAAGTATAAAATTCACATCTCCTTGATCCTTTTGCAGCTCCCACACTGCAACCTATCACTCTAGCTGTTTCAAACTCTGGTTAAGGCACATTGAAACGGTGACAATTACAGTATATTTACTGAGAGGAATTAAAATGGAACAAATGAGTATTGAGAATAATAGCTTTTGTTCTGTTTTTATTGCATCTCAGTATACTTTTGTTCTCATAAAATTAGTGTTCTTGTGGGTTCTGCTTTTAAACATAAAGAAATCAGAGTTCCCAGTGGTAGAATAAACTTCTGTGGTTTCCTAGCAACATATCAAATTATGGTACACTAAGTGAATCACTTAACTTAGTTGGATACTAAGCATGTAAATAGACTTCAAAGAAAGAATATTTATGAATATGGGTCCAGCAGTTTGAGCACAGGAACAAATAAAGAAGTAACAGCATTTTAAATTTTTTGTCTGATCAGAGTATTTGTCTATACAAATCAGCTCTACACTTCTTTTCAAAATATTAAATGACCAAGAAAAAGACAAATATGAATGAATATTGGACACACATTCCATAGTGGAGAGACTTTTACACCACTTTGACTTGATCTGTGTTCGGACCATCAGGGCAGGTTTGATACACTATTCCATACAGTCCTAATTAAGTTAATATGTGGTTTCCAATGAGAAGTAGAAATTTTGAGACCACACTGACCTGAAGCTTGCACTAAAGATTTATTTATATTGCTTTGGTTTTAATCAATTTGTAATTGCAACAATTTGCTATGGATAGAATTGTATGGTGTGTTGTGTTGATCACCATTCAATGCAAAACCTAAAAGGTAATAAGATAGAAATATTTGAACTACCTAACACAGTCAATTTAATGCATTGACAAAATGATGATTCCAGTAGAATGTTTTTAAGCAGGAACAGTGCTAAGTGATACTGTAGACATGTAACAAAAGGTTTTGTGGTCAGACAAGACAAAAGCAGAACCATCTGGTCTAAATGCAAGGTTTTGGGTCTTACTCAATAAACACCATCCCTAATTTCAAGTATTCTTATAGTTTTGTTTTTATTTGATTTTCATCATGGGCAACTTTAAGGCCTGATGGGAACATAGACAGGGCAAAATACAGGTAAAGTAGTGGAACGTCTGCCTCAGACTTTAAAAGTGGGATAAAGATTTATCTTTCAGCAGGACAATGACCCAAAGCACAAGGCCAAAACCACACCAGAATGGATTAAGAATAAGAAAGTGAATATTCTTGAGTGGTACAGTCAAACACTGACAAGAGAAAACCTGTAAAAACCTGAAAAATGATGTCCATAAACAATCCCAAAGCAACATGAAAAAATATCGAAAACAATCTGCTTAGAAGAATGGGATGAAAAAAAACACCAAGCTGGTGTTCATAACTGGTTACCCAAAAAGACTTGTGACTAATTGCAGCCAATGGTGCTTCCACATATATTGAGTTAAGTGGTCTGAATATGTATGCTATATTTAATTTTTTTCTGTTTAGTTTTTGTTTCATTTACTGTAACACAGCTTATCCTTAAAAGTCTTCAGTTTATGCATTTGGGTTTTGAACAAAATGTTAAATTAAAAAAAAGTTTGCATTATTTTTGTAATTTCTGAAAATGATACAGCATGGGAAGGATTTCAATATTGTTATGTGGCTTATAGAAATAGTGAATAATGGTATTATTTCTGTATTTTTGCAAACAATGCAGTCTTGTGTGGTCTAACGTTGGCTTTATGCCCAGAACATAAAGCGGAACTAGTTAAAGCCAAGAGAAATTATCCAAGATATAAGATGCTTATACTGCATGTTTATTATAAACTTTTTTCTCAGACATTTATACAGGGAAATTATGCTTATTTGTACATTTGAACAGTCTGTCATGTATCACTAGGTAAACTCACTGAGACACAGTATTATGGGTGGTATGCTAAACAATTTGCTTCACTAATCAATCAATGATAAATCACTAATTAATCACTAATTAATCAATAAGTAGATTAAATAATCATAACCCCCCCAAAAAAGATTTTGCCAAGAATATACCCAAGTGGTTGGTATAATTAAAGGCACATGAGTTCTTTGTTCTCTGGCACAGTTTTGGTGAAAAGAGTAATAATTCAGGCACACTAGGTTAAACAAATATTTGTTAACAATGACAATACACACACTAAACTGTACACATCATAAGCATCCAAAACAGTTTTGTTATTTACAAATTAACACAAAAAGCATTCAAGAGGCCAATGTCCCGACCACCCATAAAAAACTAAGGCAGCTACTGTGACCATGTTAAAAAAATATGAACCTTCACCAAATCCTCACTCACTCTATGCAAATATTTTTGTCAGTCTCAGGTCAACAGTCTGTCCAGTACAATCCAGAATCCATTGTCAAAGATTGCTTATGAAGTAGCAGAGATTGAAGCTCCTTGCCAGGCTCATTGTGATTGGGCTACAGCTGCAGAGTTTAGGGCCATCTGCCTTGTCCAGCAGTTAGCAGGTGGTCAGGATCCTTTACCTGTACTCTTGGCTCGTGAACTCCAACTAGGCGAACAGAAAGACACGCACATTTCTAAAGTGTTGCCTTTTGTGAATGTGAGAAGACGTTCAGCGAAGAGAGACAAGCACATCGCCGATTTCAAATTATAGAGGTTGCTGAGACAGTGGGACAAGTTGGAGATTCGTGATGGTATTCTTTACAGGGTAACAAGAGATCCTGTTACCAAGCAGAAGAGATTCAAATATGTGTTACCACCGGCCTTGAGGGATAAAGCCTTGTCTGGGGTCAAGCTGGATGTTTGGTAGCTCACAGCCGGTAATGAGCTGCGCTGACGTCACCACCCTCTGCAGTACTTTGCGATCTCAGACGGAACAGTTCCCATACCAGGCAGTGATGCACCCAGTCAGGATGCTCTCAATAGTGCACCTGTAGAAGTTGGCCTGGATATGTGATGGCATGCCAAACATCTTTAGCCTATGGAGAAAGAATAGGCGCTGCCGTGCTGTTTTGACCACAGTGTTGGTGTGGTGGGTCCAGGTTAAGTCCTCTGAAATGTTAACTCCCAGGAACTTAAAACTGCTGACCCTCTCCACTGCAGTCCCATTGATGTAGATAGGTGTGTGATCTCCTCCCTGGTGTTTCCTATAGTCCACAATCATCTCCTTAGTCTTACTGATGTTCAGAGAGAAGTTGTTCTCCTGGCACCATGCTGCCAGGGTTTCAACCTCCTCCCTGTACGCAGACTCTTTACCATCTGTGATCAGGCCAATGACTGTTGAATCGTCCGCAAACTTAATGATGAAGTTTGAGTTATGCCTGGCGACACAATCATGGGTAAATAAGGAGTAGAGGACAGGGCTAAGCACACAGCCTTGGGGGGCTCCAGTGTTTAGAGTCAGTGTAGAGGATATGTTGGTGCCCACCCTGACCACCTGTTGACCATTCCGTCAAGAAGTCTAGGATCCAATTACAGAGGGAGATGTTGAGTCCCAGGTCCTGGAGCTTGATGACAAGGTTTGAGGGCAGTATGGTACTAAATGCTGAGCTATAATCAACAAACAGCATTCTCACATATTTTCCTTTCTTATCCACGTGTGAGAGGGCAGTATGGAGGGTAGTGGCAATAGCATCTTCTGTTGACCTGTTCTGGTGATACACAAATTGCAGTGAGTCTAGGGTGTCAGGCAGTGAGGAGGTGATGTATGCTTTGACCAACTGCTCGAAGCACATGATAACTAATGTGAGTGCAACAGGGCGGTAGTCATTTGGGCAGCTGACTCTGGGTTTCTTAGGAACAGCGACTGGTGGTTTTCTTAAAGCAGAAAGGAACTATAGACTGAGCTAGAGAGAGATTGAATATGTCCAAGAAGACATCTGCCAGCTGGTCTGCACATGCCTTCAGAACACGGCAAGGGATAGCATCAGGGCCAGGAGCCTTGAGTGGATTGGTCTTTTTAAAAACTTTACACACATCTGCTCTGGATATGATCAGTGGGTTTCCGTCTTGGATTTCTGGAATCTTCCTGACTGGATCTGCATTACTCACCTCAAACCGAGTATAGAATGAATTTAGCTCATCAGGAAGAGAGCTGGGTTGTGTTTCATAGTCAGTAATGGTGCGTATACCACTTCACATGGTCTGTGTGTTGCAGCCGTGATAATATTACTCGCAATTTCCTCTGTAGTTGTATTTAGCTATTTTGATAGTCCAATGGAATTTGTATGTATTGATTCTTGATGAGCGGAAGACAGAAAACAGCAGTCAGTGGATGTCTTTGTCGTCACTGATCACTTCACCAAATTGGCTCATGTGTTTCATTCCACTAATCAGATGGCGAAACAGGTGGCTAAGAAACTATGTGATAACATTTTCTGTGTTTATGGGTTCCCAAAGAGAATTCATCCAGATCAAGGCACAAATTTTGAAAGCAAATTAATAGCAGAACTCCTTGGTCTGTCTGGTATTTCAAAATCCCACACAACGGCCTATCATCTCATGGGCAACGGAGGCACATAGTTCAATCGCACCTTGGGTAAAACGCTCCACACCCTTCCACTTAAAGCGAAGCACCAATGGCCATAACAGATCCAAACCATGTTTGCTAACAATTTCACAGTCCATGAGACTACAGGTTATGCACCTTTTTTCCTTATGTTTGGGCATGTGCCTAGGCTGCCAGTAGATGTTATGTTCAAAAAAGTACTTAATCATTATAATGTGACAGACTATGATTCGTATGCTAAAACTCTGCCGTCTGAGCTACAGAACGCCATAAAAATCGCTCAGAAATACTCTTCAGTTGAACAGCGACATCAGGCATGGCAATACAATAAATGAGTCAGGGGCACTTACTTGTCTTTAGGAGATAGAGTGCTTGTGGCGAATAAAACAGAATGGGGAAAAAGGAAATTAGGAAGATAATTCCTTTTTCCCCAAATGGGAAGATGAGGCTTGTACAGTTGTTGAACTGAATCCAGACAGTCACGTTTACAAAATAATGGAGATAGCTGGGCACACTAGAGTTGTACACAGAAATTTGTTATTGGAGGTTAATTTTTTGCCTCTTCCTCCTGAAGTAAATGTTGAGAATGGTCCCGACTTATCAGATGGTAAAGAGGAGACCAGTTATGTTGTTATGGGAATGACGAAACAACTTCAGTGTGGGAAGATTCTGATTTGGGGATTGACACTTCCGCATTGGCCAGGTTCAGAAGGGACGAGCACTTCTGAAGAGTCACACATGTCAGAAGGAGAACAACGAATGCATGTGCCAGTGCTCAGTTCTGATACTGGATGCATTACTGCTGCTCCCTTGCCCACTTCAGACAACACATCTGTCACTGCACAACACCCCAACAGAACATCACTTTATCAATCACTACATAAATCAGTTTATAATAATTTAGCTCCATCTGTAACTAGACAGACAGATGGTTTAATTAGAACAGGTGCAGGTAGATTAGTCAAGTCTGTGAACAGTCTTATCGAATCTATGGTTCAAAAGCCATTCAGGAGGGGTGTTGCCACTTCATCTGGTCATTCTTAGGTTTTGTTCACCTTTGTTATGAGTTTAAGTTTTGATATATAACTTTTCTAATTGAGATTGTAATTCTAATTGAGAGAGGGGAGTAGTGGGACAGATATACTGTAGACAGACTCAAGGCAAATAAGATACTTATGGGTACGCAGGCATTCACGACAGCAACATACGAAACGTTTGCACGTACTGTATAGTTAAGTTATTACTTGGTTTTCAAAGTGCAACGAAATACAATATTGTTGTTGCTGCTGTTCTGGTTGTTTTTATCCCGTAAAGCGTTTTGAGAAGCCACCTTTAAAGGCGATATATACTGTTAAACCGCTGATTCTTATGGAATGTGTTCCGCAGGAGATTCAAATTTTTATTCATTTATTTTTGAATCGCGTATCTTAGGAAATTATTTATTGTCTTCATATTTGGCCAGGGCTTTAAAGAGAAGGTGCGCCAAAAAATGTCGGTGCCGTCGTCTCCGCTTTAAAGGTAACCCCGTGCTGGAAGAATTTGACCTCAGAACGTTTGCCCAGCGTAGTTATAGTGGACATAAAAACAAGAGTTTGCTGGCATTATATCCTAGAAGACACAGACCGGCACCAGACCGGTAAATGCTTGATGAACTAGGGATTGGACAGTTTCCAAGTGCTTGTACAATCGATGGAAATGTTCAAATAAATGTGCAAAAGAAATAAACAAAATAATCATTTATTTCTTTATCATATTGGCTAGCTAATGTCCTCTCTTTGCTAGTTAGTGGCTGTGTTTCTGCGTTGGGTAGCAACGGGTGACTGTTCTCAGGCGAAAGATGTAAACAATAATTAAATGTGATAAAGTATAGTTTGGATGTTTATACATTCATGTTAATCGTATTCTTGATTTATTTCAATAAGTGTTCATGTTTCATTTGCTAACTTAGAGCATATTGTGCAATGAAGAATAAAATAGCTGCATGACAAGTGACTTCCTTCTCTAACACACAGGAAACTAACACACAGTGCCACCGGATTTAATAACGCAATAAAAACGCTATAAAATAATGTGACTAGGCACAGAACAAGTTTACAGCACAGTACAATAATAAATGCTGACCATGACTTTAGAAGCATAAATTACCTTACACTCAATTTAAACACAAGCTGTCTTTCTGTATGAACCTCTAAGCTGGTTCATACAGAAAATGTAGAAATGCATTAGCCTGATTATGATTAAAAAACACATAATTAAACACGCGTTTGCGATTTAAATCAGAACACGATTTAAGTCAATATAAATGTTTATATTGTAACGCATACTGTCCAGCCTCCATTTCTCTATAAAAATTTACTCTGTTGCACACACACACACAATAGAAGCAGTAACCGCTGTCAGAAGGGAAGATATGTTCAAAATATCACAAATATCGATCATGTTGCGATATTTTGAAATATAAAAGTCAATTGATTGTCCATAATATCGCTATTCTATTTTTTCGAAGAAATGTTTGTTAAAATAAAAGTCCAGCACCAGCTGGATTCGAACACACAACCTGCCAGTTGGTAGTCACGCACCTAGACCAGTAGGCTACAAGACAGCTCACATGAACAGGCAGGCGAAACAGCCCTACACAGCCCTACACAGCCCTGTCGCAGCACATGAATACCGTTATTAAATTCTTTAAATACGCGATTCCATATTATATAAGCAGAAAAGCTTAAAACTACCACTTTTTCACACGCTATTTCACATGCTAGTTAAATACTTCGATGCTTAAAATCGTTAGGGAGAAATGGAATACCGGTGTGCATTTTTCCTTTAAAGTGCCGATTCCTGGAATCTGACTGGCTGATACCCCTCTGAAGTGGTTCTATAAAATCTGGTATACGGAAAAGAAAGCGTTGATAAATACAAGTGTCTTTTAATACACTCTTTGCTGTGCTCTTGAGGATGCTTGTGATATTTTAAGCTCTAGTTGAATGATAGGTGTCGCATTTTAAATCATTTTCGTAGTTAGAAATTATGAAACGCCCTGTTAAAAGCAAGGAAGTTTTTATGCCCGTTGTAGTAAAACAAAATGCCTGACAAAGTATGGCTTGGACAGATTCCAAGTGCTTGTACAAATGTGCTAAAGAAATTATACTTTGAGTATACAGCTTGTCCAAAGTCATCCATTATTAATACTATTAGTAATATCTTCTGTAAAGGCTTTGATGCATAAATATTTCTGATAAAGGTAGGTTGTATACTTTTGTCCAACTGAGCAATCTTGCTTTCATAAAATATACCAACATTTTAATGACTGATGATTAACATGCTGTAATACACAGTTCAAAATTAAAGGCTCAAATGCTGTACATGAGAGGTTAAGCTCCCCCTGGCGGTTTTACAAGGCGACGCCGGATAGATAACCACGTGACACACGTTAACTGCGTGATACCGCGTGATACTGCGACACGCCCACCGGGGTATGCCGCGAAATACCTCACCCATTTTGAATGGCTGCATCTGTAAGCGATATTTTAGTTGCTCTGAAAACAAATAGATTTATATCCAATAGAATCTTATCAACATTCTACTGTGCATTTTTATATATTCAATTGAGTACTGTAAGCATTAAGTGACTCCGATACACTGGTACTATATATTGCAAGGACATACTATGTTTGCTTCATGTTTATTTTTGTTATTTTACAGATATGTTGTATTTCCTGATTGTATTTCATGTGTTTTATGTAGAGTCACAGTTTGGAGTGTTGAGTGGATATTTGTTTTGGTTGGAAAATGTTTTTTTTAAATGTTTTTATGTTCCTTGCTTCTAATAATACCGTTCAATAAGTATTGGAAAGTACTTTGTTAATATTAGGTCATTTCATCATGAACCAAGAGTCCATACATTGTGAACTGTAGAGGACTGACGACCTGTATTTAAGAAGCAGCTTTCTACATGTCTACAGCTTCATGTTTATTTTTGTTATTGTACAGATGGCTTCATTAAAGAACTGCAGGATCCAAATTATCATCCGGTAGTTCATTTTTCATGTCAGTCTAACCAATGTCCAAATAAGAACACAACGCAGAAGACTAACGTGCAGTTAGCTGTGCATAGAAGATGTCCGTTACGCTACCAAACATTCAAATTCTTATACATTGCCTGCAAAGCCCAAAATAAGAGATAAAACCTGTCTTCTAAACCAAACAGAATATCTCTTTCTCTCTCTGTAAAGCCAGATGCTACAAAATCAATGGGATCCTATCTCCCTATTATAAAATGCACTCAATAACCAGGAGGGGCCATTTTTAACCAAGAGATCCTCTACACAGGAAATCAAAGTTCATAAAAAGATAAAAATACTTAACTCCAATTTGATATTTATGGATGATCAGGACAAGGAGCTTTCGCCTACTGCCTTTCTGTCTCTTGTCATCCCTGCTGTCTCTTTCTCGTCTTTTTCTCCCTTCTTTCTGTCTGTTTTATGCTCTGTTCCTGGACTGTTGATTGACGCTTAATCATTTACCTAGGACTTAATTAAGTAGGATAAACCAAGATAAACTTTAAGATTGCTTCCATCACTGAATCGCAACCCTACATCTCAGCAAACATCATCTTGCTCTTTATGCAACCAAACCTCTCCTTAATTCTCATAAACATCCCAAGTCACAACGTTTTCTTCTCCTTTCCTTGTCCTATCCTGATTTCACTATGGCTACACTGGGATCCTAAACATCTGTGGACCCACCCTCTATCCAAACCTCTATGCCCACCCTTTCTTTCACTCCTCTTTTTAATGAGAATGAGAAGGTAGAATTAAATAAAAAAGCTTCATCTGGTTTCACATGATGCAGTTCTGTGTTTCCTCTCACTAGCTACTGACCAGTCACCATGTCTGACCTGCTCTTCTGGCTGCTTCTATTTTATTGTTGTTTGTCCAAATCATTGCACCTTCAGCCCAACATCTCTTTCAGCTGTCCCAGTAGGAGCTTTCCTGGTGTCTGATGCTCACTCTGCTTCTTCTAAGGGCTGAGCACACTGCATCAATTTGAGTAGGGTGACGCTGTTCTGGGTGGTGTATCCTGGCTTTAAACTCTCTCCCCTTGCTTGCTTGCTTCTTTACTGCCAGCTCCATTGCACTGTCGGATGTTGGCCCCCGACTTTCTCCCTCAACCTGTTCTGCCTGTTTCCATAGCAGTTCTAATACCTGATGCTCATACTTAGTTTTCCAGTGCACCAGATTCATGCTTTATTTCAGATACCTGCCTCTGTTCAGTTGCTCCCCTGCCCTGTTAAGGTCAGTTATCCTACCCTTTGACTCAGGTTAATGCCCATCTCTATTAATGTACTGTTCACATGCCCCAAATATTTGCTCAGGCCTCTGCACTCCTGCATTAATAAAATAATTTTGCACCTCTTCCCCTGTCTGCAGGAGCCATCCCAGCCACTGTTGTGTACCTGCCTTATCATCTCTCCACTATCGTGTTACTCTGGATACCAAGTACATAATGAATTAGAACAGTGGTTCTCAAACTATGGTACGTGTACCACTTGTGGTATGCGGAGCGCTGCCAGGTGGTACGCCATATGACCCTGGAACTTGTGTGCATTGAAAAATTGGGACGGGTTTTCATATTTTCTATTTTATTAAAATTAGTTTGTGTCGAATATGCAGCCTACATAATACGATACAGCACGAGCTAATACTTGAGTGGACACAAGGGCTACTATGTAATTCTACTGTATATCATTCTACAGGAATGCGTGCTATGAACGTAAGTGACCAATTGTATTTAAAAAAGGTTTATCCAGCAAATATGGAGGTAGGAGAATGTACATGATTTTGGAACAATGCCAATGTTGTAATCAACTGGATAAAATGCGTTGGAGTTTGCACAGACGGTGCTAGATCGATGACAAGCTGACACAGCGGTGTAGTTGCATAAATTAGAGAGGTTGCTCCAGATATTAAGTGGATGCACTGCAGCATTAACGGCGAGGCTTTGGCCGTCAAAAAAATGCCTGACGATTTAAAATCTGTTAGACTCTGTTGTGAATTGTATCAAGGGTCGACCAATGAATTCACATCTGCTTTGCTCGACTAAACAGGCTCACCCCTCTCAGTGAAATGGTGCTTTTTTATTGTTTTTTTAAGCCAACTTTAAAGACGCTATATCAAATAAAGTTTATTATAATATTTATTATATGTGTATGTGAGTGTGTGCACGCTCATGTTGGTCATTGAGATTTTCTGGGGTTCCTATGAGAAGGTGACTTATAGGTGGTACTTGGATGCTTTGGTTTGATCAGAGGTGGTATTTGGTCCAAAAAGTTTGAGAACCACTGAATTAGAACATAAGAAAGAGGTTACAAATGAGAAGGTGTCATTCAGCCCATCTGGGCCATTTAGTATAGAGGTTCTCAAAGCAATCTCCTAGGAGTGCATTCAAAGGGGGATGCAAGAACTTTTTTATATATGGCTAATTCCAAATATTGTACATATCAAATATTTGGACTATAAAGTATTTAATATGTAGAAATGTAATACTCATCTTCTCATCTTCTAATCTAGTTTCTCATATTTGGTGCTTTAGTCACTGACTTGTTTGAAACAAAATTTTAGAAAAATCTGATCCATTCACTGTAATTTAACAATAAAAATGTTAGTTTTACCTGTCATGAAGACTGCATTTACTTTGATCATTATTTTCTTGGATTTGAGCTATTATGTGGCTGTTTGCCACTTAATCTTTATTTCTTGCTATTACCTACACATAATCTGAGTTAATGCAGGCATTACATCTCACAATAAAAAATAATATACACTCTAGCAGCAATATAATTAACTAAGCCTAGTTATGTTTTCTTCTATCAAAGTCACATCATATTGTGCTCTTTTTTCTGAGACCAGAATTTCAAATACGCAGCATCGGAACTTTGATCACGCTTTAGATAAACTCTTAAATTAAATAAACTCAAGGTAAAATGTAAATCTATATTATACAAGCTTAAATTAGTTGCACTATTTTTAAGTTAAAATTATTTTTCATTGATGTGAAGGCTTTGGAAAATAAAAAAAAGTATCTTTCTATGAGCAGAAATAAGCAGCCAATAATTAAAGGTGAAAAGATCATCGAAAAAGCAGTGTTATTGACAGGGCCCTTGCCCAAGCCAAAAACACCCCTCGGACCATCAACTCAATCAGGAACTCCCACTGTAACAACTGCAATCCTTTGGTGCTTCCCTACCACCCCAACACACTTCCTATCCCCAGGACTATTAATGACAACTTTTCCATCCTACAGGATGATCCCTCCATTGGAGCCCTTTTTTCTGACCGCCCCATCATCTCATATCGCCGATTACCTAATCTGTGCAACCTTCTTGTTCACAGCTCCTTTGACCGCCCTCAGCAACCATCCACACCAGGCACTTTCCCTTGCAACAGAGCTCACTGTATCACCTGCAAGTACATATCTAACACCACGCTCATTCAAGGCCCTTCAGGACAATTCCAGATCACCCAGGTGGCATCTTGTACCTCCAGCAACCGTATTTACTCTGTAGCGGCGAGGCTTATTAATAAGAAAGAATTAAGTGTTCTGAGCTTCATCACGGCGTCCTGACCATCTGAGTCCAGGGGTCGGAGCGCCTGGCCTCGTCATCCTGTTTTATTCCCCGTCCCTGTACTGGATCCCGTTCCCGTTTGTAACCGTTTGTTTTGTCTTGGATGGATCACCCGGTTTTGGACCTTAGATGTCACCCCAGATTTCCCCCCTGAACTCCTTGGACTTGTCTGCCTTGGCCACACCCCACGAGCACCAGTTCACTGTCGTCACACCCCTCTGTTTGTCAACCTGCCCTGATCCTCGTCGTCTCCTCCCCATTGTCCTACTCCACTTACTTCTGGATTATACCGTCTGCATAGGGTCCAGAACTATGGTTCACGTGAGCCTAGACTGGCTCCAGTTACACTACAATCGTGTGCAGATCAGATATGTGACATTTTTTGCTAGCGTTCACAGATGTCCTTATTTTACAAATCATCCTCTTTCTGTGGAAGAAATCTACTATTCCCATTCCAAAAATTGCCCAGCAAACAACCACCATTTCATAAAACTCAGTTTATTTAGAAACTTTCAGAGAACCTCAATTTAAACCATAACAGACTTCTTAACATACAGGTCTCAACAGGTGTGACAGTCACTACACTTCCACTGGATTATCACAGAGCTATTAAGTGTAAGAAAAAAAATACAGACATAGCCCTGAAAATTACCCATAAATCCATGGGCCCAGTATAAATTATTTTAATAAATGGTGTAATGAATTGTCTTTGAAGTTAAATGTCCTGAAAAAAAGGAACTTTTAGGAAAAATGCAACACCTCTCCAACCTACTGCATTAATGGTCAGAATGTAGAAATTATTTGTGACTGGACTCATAGACATAAACCTAAGATGTGACAAATGCTGTAAGACCATTTATAAAAAATACTTTGTTAGGAAACCTAGCTGCTTCAAGATACTGTATGTAGAACTATTTTCACAGTTATCTATAGGTTATGTATTGAGAGTGTCTTAATATACTGTCGCATTTGCTTCAATTTGGTGGTTTGGCAACATCAGTTTTGTTAATTATTATAGGTTGGAAAAATTAGTGAAAATAAGTAGGTTAATAAAGTCATGGTAACATCAGAAAGGATGGCTATGTTTTACTTTTTTTATTTTTGAGTATTTTTACTCAGGTACAGTGCCTTGCGAAAGTATTCGGCCCCCTTGAACTTTTCAACCTTTTGCCACATTTCAGGCTTCAAACATAAAGATATAAATTTTTTATTTTATGTGAAGAATCACCAACAAGTGGGACACAATTGTGAAGTGGAACGAAATCTATTGGATTTTTGAAACTTTTTTAACTAATAAAAAAATGAAAAGTGGGGCGTGCAAAATTATTCGGCCCCTTTACTTTCAGTGCAGCAAACTCACTCCAGAAGTTCAGCGAGGATCTCTGAATGATCCAATGTTGTCCTAAATGACTGATGGTGATAAATAGAATCCACCTGTGTGTAATCAAGTCTCTGTATAAATGCACCTGCTCTGTGATAGTCTCAAGGTTCTGTTGAAAGCGCAGAGAGCATCATGAAGACCAAGGAACACACCAGGCAGGTCCGTAATACTGTTGTGGAGAAGTTTAAAGCCGGATTTGGATACAAAAAGATTTCCCAAGCTTCAAACATCCCAAGGAGCACTGTGCAAGCGATCATCTTGAAATGGAAGGAGTATCAGACCACTGCAAATCTACCAAGACCTGGCCGTCCCTCTAAACTTTCAGCTCAGACAAGGAGAAGACTGATCAGAGATGCAGCCAAGAGGCCCATGATCACTCTGGATGAACTGCAGAGAACTACAGCTGAGGTGGGAGAGTCTGTCCATAGGACAACAATCAGTCTTACACTGCACAAATCTGGCCTTTATGGAAGAGTGGCAAGAAGAAAGCCATTTCTCAAAGATATCCATAAAAAGTCTCGTCTAAAGTTTGCCACAAGCCACCTGGGAGACACCCCAAACATGTGGAAGAAGGTGCTCTGGTCAGATGAAACCCCTATTTTGTCCTGCCTTATTTTGATATAATTTCTGTGGAGCTTTGTGCTGGTCTATGGATCCATAGTGACATGGGAAAGGAAGATGTGTGATGTCGCAGACTTCAAATACTGCAGATGAAATTGTCAAATGCTCATTGCAAAATGCCTCTATTGTACCTGTTGAATGTTAAGTTGGTAGGAGTGTTGATTGTGATATACCATTCTGTTCTTATTTTGTGATTTTTAAAATTAAAACAAAAAATCCATATCATTTGAAGAAATGGTACTGTATGTTGCAGGTCACCCGGCTGACTCAACTTGTAGAGGTTGTCACTCAGAGTGATTCATATTTTTATCCAAAGTAGCTTGCATTTATACAAATGGGTACTTTACTGTGACAATAGGAGTAAGCAGTTGCTTAAATAAAAACAAAATGCCCCACAAAGGATTGCTCCTGCTCCACCCAACAACCCCCGGTTGAGCCAAGATGGGGCTCTGTTACATGTTCACTGTAATTGTAATTACCCAAGTATCAGTGAACAATGTACAAACTTCCATTGAGATAGTGATATTAATCAATAGTCAGAACCCACGGTGTTCTTGACTTTCAGCAAAACAGTGGCCTTTGTGACTTGTCATATACCTTCATCAAGCTTAGTGACAGGAGTGAGAGATATACTACTCTTCTATGATATACCAATATACCAAAATATATCTTAAAAAATATTTCTTTAACAGCTGACCATGTCAGAGGAGCACATTTGCAGTTCCTGCAGGATTTGTAGTTGTAAATTACAGTATTAGCGATTCCACATTAGGTGGCTGTGGACAGAAAAAAGTGCAAACTTTTCACCCTTCTCTATTCATCATTATGACATTTTGTCATTTACTTACATAATTTAAGGAACCTGAGGTCTTAGATTTTGCCTTTCATATGGTCTGATGTGTTTAATTACCAAAAAGGAGATAAATATTGAAAATGATTTCTGTTTGTTCGGTTTGTTTACTAGGAGCAATGACAACTTGTGTAATCTATACTTCCTTTCTACCCTCTTTTTGACTCTCCATTTTAGACAGTGAATGTTTGACTTACACCAGAATGTGTAACCTTTCTGATTTAAAACGTTCAAAGCTGTCTGCAGTTTTATACTGTAACTGTGGCAGTACAATGGTTTAATGGCACTATCTGATGTTAAACATCACTGTAGAATGCTGTTGAACTTTTTGTTAACGTTGATAAGAAAATTGTGTATGAGCGAATGGTTTACTGTACATGTACAACTAAAGCATCAGCAGTACAACACTGACAAAATATTCTGTATTCACTTTACTCACAGTGAATGGTCATACTTGTCATAAATATCCCATGCCTTCTTCTATTTAGTTCTACTTAGTTTAACCTTTGCAGAAATATTATGGTCAGTCTCTTTACTTCCTTCTTTCTATTCTAACTATATACCTTACTAATCAGCTATGTGAAACATCTACTTCATACTTTTAAAATCATGATAATCCCTTATCATGGTTCTCACTATTGCACTTTTCTGAAATCTGTAAAATAGCTGGTTATGTTATACAGACTGCAGATGTACAGTATGGAATTAGGCACAATGTTGCTAACTGCTGTGTTCATGTCTTTCAGCATTACTTGAGACATGTTATTCTTAGTGCAAGCCAAAATTCAACACCTCTTGAATTGTTTTCATGTTAGTAAAATGCATTCAGTCAGAGAATTTGCACATCCAGATGCTTCTGGGCTCTTGCAATTTAGCATTCTTGCCTTTGGGATATAATAAGTCTTTATGGATATATATGAATGTAGATATTTTATGCACATAAATGAGTAGCCATATTTTAAGGTATTAACACACGAGCTGTAAGCAATGTTTTGAATATAAAATGACACAACTGGGCCTTTGGCAGAATGATGGATTATTATCCTGATTTAATATACCAGTCTGAAACCTCTGGCATGCAGTTTATTTTCATGCACAAAAATAGAAAAGAATTCAAAGGGCTTAAGATATGCAAATATTTTTTCCAAAAGTTTGGAAATTTAAAGTAAATCAAAGACAACTACCAATCTTCACTTGTCTTTTCTTTTTCTGTCCTCTTCTTTTAGGCATTAGTTTCACTATTACTCTTCACAGCTGTAGAGGAGTTGACTAGCCACCATACGATACTCTGTGTTTGTATGAATTCCCCTTCCAGTGATATTTGTTCTTATAAGTTTAAAGAGGGTTATTAAAATTCACAAAACACCATATGTAAAATGACAAATTGCATTTAGAAGCACTAATGAACATATGAATAAAAAAACAGTTCAGGTGGATAGCTGCATCAACATGTGTAGCCTGCAAAGGAACAAGTAATAGGTTTGTTCCATGCTGAAAAGAGAAGAAAGAAAACACAATGTTCAGGTGTGAGGGCCTGAAGACACCTGAAGAAGGCTCCATGGCTAAAATGTTGTGTTTTTTTCTTCTCCTTTCAGCATGGAATAAACCTCTTACTTGTTCCTTGATTAAAAAAAAATAGTTGACAAATGAATGTCTGGGTAAAGAAAAATAATAAAATTCTCAGGAATATCAAGGATTCTATTCATCCTGTGAGCTGGCTTTAATACATTTGTGTTTTATGTTTTCTTCTAGATAATACATCTTTCACTAAGTTATAGCTATTGTATGAAGACTGTTTACAGACAATATACTGTAAGGACTCTTTAAGACAAAGAATTTAATATAATCCCTAAATTCATACAAAGCATCTTTGTCAAACCTTTTAACTTGGCAGTGATTAAGTATTATTTATTATGACTGCATGTGATTTAAGAGATTGCTCATCTCTTTTGTGGTAACTTCAATCTGACCTTTTAAATGTTATGAAAAATTTTCCTTTTCATTTTCCATGCTTTCTGCACTTTAATTGTGCATTATTTCTATATTTTAGTGAGTGATTTTAATGTACTAGAACTGTCTGGCACTTTATCTATAATAATGAAAATTATCTAAATTAAATATATCTCAATAGGTGCATTAGTTATTTCATATGTGCACAAGGATATGAAAGCGAGCAGCCTGTTAGGCCTGTGTAAAGTGTTTGCTGACAACTAAATGATTCAAGGATATCATCCAGTGTTTCTTGAAGAAAGGCAGGGTATTGGCTTAATCAAAATGGCTGAATAATATGTGACAGATTCCAGAAACCCATTGGTTAAAAATGTGCTAACCATTTCATATGGTAAATATGTGTTAACCCCCATAACATGACCATTTATTACCACACTGTAATAAATTATTTTCTCACTGTTTATACTTTTTATCTTGGAATAGCAGTTGTACGTAGTATTGGATAGATTTGTTCTGGATAATATGTTGGAAAAAAGGTGGGTAATGCAAACAAATGAGTCAAACAAAGGATATCGTTTAAAAACACTGTCATGATACTTGATAAAATATGCAGACTGTATTTAGCAATTCCCTAACAAACTTCCCATCATCTCTATATTCTCTTGAGGGAATCAAATTTCTATACTCAGACAAGTAATAATGGCAACAATTGGTAAACCACTGTTGACAGAGAATAAGATTGAAAAAATAACCAGCTACAACACACTCAGTCCTCAATGCTATCGCACTCAATTATATGGTAAATATCTCCACTGTTTCAAATGTTTTTACAACTCAAACCAGCATGCACAGGCAAAAAAGTAACACAAAGTTGTCTGAAGCATTTTATTTTCTCAAGGAACATATTGTGGTCATATTTGCTGCTATGATTTGAAACTTGTAGACATAGGCTCTGAATGGTTTTGCTAAACCTATTAAATATTAAAGGCTGATTTGTGTATGGGCCCTAACTAAGTTGTGTTTTATATACTCATTATGTTCTATTTACTTTATTAGACATTATCTTTATTATGAATAAATACATGTAAATAATTTTTCTCTTTTTGAATTAGATGATGAATTTGGGATTTCTTTAAATTACAATACATCTTCTCCCATCAAATTTTGGTTGATTAAATTAATTTATTTATTAGCTCCAGGTGGAATAATCTTCAGGACAGCTGTACAGTAATTCAGTAGTCTCAACTGGCAAAGATCCAGGATCAAATAGGTTTGGGTGTTCAGTTCAGATTGACATTTATTTACACTGTAGTGGTTTTATGGTTTTACTGAGACAATTATCAATTGTAGCAGTAATCACGAGGTGGTTGTTGTGGCTTTTAGAAAATCAATCGTCAGAACAACTAACAATGCACACACACGGGTTCAATACATGAGATACATTTATTAACATAAATTGTGCACCAAACATTTACCAGTCTGCCTGGATACAAGCGGCAGACCTTACCGTGAGGGTTATCAATATACCAGGTATATAATCTCGAACAGATTCAAACACAAAGAGATACACAACAGGGAATATGTTTCAATATATCATTCAGCTACACCAAATCGCTAATCAGTGTTATTACCCACTGTTACTCTAAACTTGGAAGTAAATACACTACTCATGAATTAAATTGATAACAACTTGTGTTGAGGTACAATTAAATTCTCGAGACGCAATGTAGAACATGGGGTTTACTTATCCACTGTATATGGATTTGGAATTTCCCGGCACGGACACCAAACCAGCTGACAGGCTCTGTTGCAGCCTCTGTTCCAGCGGTTGTCCAATGGGTGTTGTCCTGGCATCCTCTGGCTACCAGCCAACCAGTCGAGGTGCAGCTCGGAGTAGGACGGGCGGAGGAATCTAACTGCGGTGCACAGGGCAGTCGTTGCTCCGAGGGGATCTACCAACAGTCCGGTTGGCTAGTAGAAAGTCTCTATGCACAGAGTGTGACTGCGGGTCCTCGCAAGTCACTCTTTTGCCCGGGAAAAAGTTGGTTTGTTCCCGGTCCAGAGCTGCTTCTGAATAAGCTATTCAGGTTGTCGACAAGGGTCCAACTGTAGGCTGCTGTTGATCAAGCGGAGCATTCACGTTGGTAGAATTCTGAGTACATATGGGGTCCTCGGCCTCACTCTTTGAACAAAGTCCCAGTGCAGACAACAGCAATTGTCACGTGATTGTCTATGAGGATGCGCGAAAATGGCCAAGGAGGGCCCCGACCTGAGCTTGCGCTACCTTTTTGACCAAGGCACAGATGTGTGCTGATTGGTTGAGAGTTTGGTGGGCATTGGAGACCCACATGGTGCTACCACGCCCTGCCAGTCCCTGATTGGTTGATCAAGGTGAGATATGACTCACTTACTACTGACACTTAGGAATGCAGTCCAGATGTCCATCTGCCACTCCCTAGACAGATAGGCGCCAATGGATGACCATTGATCATGATAGCCAGGCTTAGCTAAATGCATCCCCGTTTGGGAGCTGTCCCTTATCAAAAGAAAACATCTTAAATCAGCCTGCATGAATACCTTCCATACCATGAAGAGTGAGATGGGGCCTTGCTTAATTCTGTCTTATTAACAAGCATTGCCGCTACAACACGATTGCCGAGGGAATCTCTCATTATGTCTCCTAGAACACTTTGTCACACTACTCAGTTTCATTTTTCTAAATTTCCCCAGCAATACATTCAGTGTTATTGAATTAAAAAAGCATTGTTCTTGAAACCGGAAACAATTCTGTGAGTTGTCATTGAAATATATTTTCACAACAACACACAAAACTTTTAATTACTTTTGTTTTTGAAGTGTTCACTGTGTAATAATATAGTATTAAAACAATTCCACACCAGTTCATAAAAGTAAGCATCACGTGTGGTTGTCATAATTTAAATAATGAAAACTATTAACTCTATTATAAAAAATGAAAAATACAGTGGTGTGAAAAAGTGTTTGTCCCCTTCCTGATTTCTTTTTTTTTTTGCATGTTTGTCACACTGAAATGTTTCAGATCAAACAAATTGAAATATTAGACAAAGATAACACAAGTAAACACAAAATGCAGTTTTTAAATGAAGGTTTTTATTATTAAGGGAAAAAAAATCCAAACCTACATGGCCCTGTGTGAAAAAGTGATTGCCCCCCCCCCCCCCGTTAAAACATAAATCAACTGTGGTTTATCACATCTTTGGAAAGCTGAGTTCAATTTCTCTAGCCACACCCAGGCCTGATTACTGCCACACCTGTTCTCAATCAAGAAATCACTTAAATAGGACCTGCCTGACAAAGTGAAGTAGACCAAAAGATCCTCAAAAGCTAGACATCATGCTGCGATCCAAAGAAATTCAGGAACAAATGAGAAACAGAGTGATTGAGATTTATCAGTCTGGAAAAGGTTATAAAGCCATTTCTAAAGCTTTGGGACTCCAGTGAACCACAGTGAGAGCCATTATCCACAAATGGCGAAAACATGGAACAGTAGTGACCCTTCCCAGGAGCGGCCGGCCGACCAAAATTACCTCAAGAGCGCAGCGACGACTCATCCAAGAGGTCAGAAAAAACCCATAACAACATCCAAAGAACTGTAGGCTTCACTTGCCTCAGTTAAGGTCAGTGTTCATGACTCCACCATAAAAAAGAGACTGGGCAAAAATGGCCTGCATGGCAGAGTTCCAAGACAAAAACCACTGCTGAGCAAAAAGAACATAAAGGCTCGTCTCAGTTTTGCCTGAAGACATCTTGATGATCCCCAAGACTTTTGGGAAAATACTCTGTGGACTGACAAGACAAAAGTTGAACTTTTTGGAAAGTGTGTGTCCCATTACATCTGGCGTAAAAGTAACACAGCATTTCAGAAAAGGAACATCATACCAATAGTAAAATATGGTGGTGGTAGTGTGATGGTCTGGGGCTGTTTTGCTGCTTCAGGACTTGGAAGACTTGCTGTGGTAAATGGAACCATGAATTCTGCTGTCTACCAAAAAATCCTGAAGGAGAATGTCCGGCCATCTGTTCGTGACCTCAAGCTAAAGCACACTTGGGTTCTGCAGCAGGACAGTGATCCAAAACACACCAGCAAGTCCACCTCTGAATGGCTTAAGAAAAACAAAATAAAGACTTTGGAGTCAGAGTCCTGACCTGAATCCGATTGAGATGTGGTGGCATGACCTTAAAAAAGCAGTTAAGGCTCGAAAAACCCTCCAATGTGGCTGAATTACAACAATTCTGCAAAGATGAGTGGGTCAAAATTCCTCCACAGTGCTGTAAAAGACTCATTGCCAGTTATCGCAAACACTTGATTTCAGTTGTTGCTGCTAAGGGTGGCCCAACCAGTTATTAGGTTTAGGGGGCAATCACTTTTTCACACAGGGCCATGTAGGTTTGGATTTTTTTTCCCTTAATAATAAAAACCTTCATTTAAAAACTGCATTTTGTGTACTTGTGTTATCTTTGTCTAATATTTCAATTTGTTTGATCTGAAACATTTCAGTGTGACAAACATGCAAAAAAATAAGAAATCAGGAAGGGGGCAAACACTTTTTCACACCACTGTTGGCAAGCGTATCGTTTTTTTTTTGTTTCCTTGTCACACTGAGATGGCAGGAGGCACAAACTTAAGTTTTAAATATTTTTTAAGACTTAAGACTTTAGGGGTTTTGTGCATTTACTGTTACAATTATTAATTGTAGCAGTAAGTCACAAAAAGATTATTTGATGACTATTAGAAAACCGACCTTGCGGTATAACTCAGCAACACACACACACGGATACTAATACACAACAATACATTTATTAATAAATAAAATGTGAATATAAACATAACAGATCTTATAGTGAGGGTCAGCAGAATACAAAAGGTACAGATGCAGCCATTCAAAATGGGTGAGGTATTTCGCGGCATACCCCGGTGGGCGTGTCGCGGTATCACGTGGTATCATGCAGTGTCACGTGGTTAATCGCGTGTCAATTGACGCTCTGCAGGAAACTATCCGGCGTCACCTTGTAAAACCGCCAGGGGGAGCTTAACCTCTCATGTACAGCATTTTAGCCTTTAATTTTGAACTGTGTATTACAGCATGTTAATCATCAGTCATTAAAATGTTGGTATATTTTATGAAAGCAAGATTGCTCAGTTGGACAAAAGTACACAACCTACCTTTATCAGAAATATTTATGCATCAAAGCCTTTACCAAAAATATTACTAATAGTATTAATAATGGATGACTTTGGACAAGCTGTATACTCAAAGTATAATTTCTTTAGCACATTTGTACAAGCACTTGGAATCTGTCCAAGCCATACTTTGTCAGGCATTTTGTTTTACTTCAACGGGCATAAAAACTTCCTTGCTTTTAACAGGGCGTTTCATAATTTCTAACTACGAAAATGATTTAAAATGCGACACCTATCATTCAACTAGAGCTCAAAATATCACAAGGATCCTCAAGAGCACAGCAAAGAGTGTATTAAAAGACACTTGTATTTATCAACGCTTTCTTTTCCGTACACCAGATTTTATGGAACCACTTCAGAAGGGTGTCAGCCAGTCAGATTCCAGGAATCGGTACTTTAAAGGAAAAATACACACCGGTATTCCATTTCTCCCTAACAATTTTAAGAATCGAAGTATTTAACTAGCATGTGAAATAGCGTGTGAAAAAGTGGTAGTTTTAAGCTTTTCTGCCAATATAATATGGAATCGCATATCTAAAGAATTTAATAACGGTATTATTATATTCGTGTACTGCGACAGGGCTGTGTAGGGCTGTTTTGCCTCCCTGTTCATGCGAGTTATCTTGTAGCCTACTGGTCTACGTGCCTGACTAACAACTAGCAGGTTGTGTGTTCGAATCCTGCTGGTGCTGGACTTTTCTTTTAACAAACATTTCTTCGAAAAAATAGAATAGCGATATTATGGACAATCGATTGACTTTTATAATTCAAAATATCGCAACATGATCGATACTAAGTCATTTTTGATAACAATGAATAGTCACCTTCTTCCCTTCTGACAACGGTCCCTGCTTCTGCTTCCTGCTTCTATTGTGTGTGCAACAGAGTAAATTTTTATAGAGAAATGGAGGCTGGACAGTATGCGTTACTATATAAACATTTATATTGATTTAAATCGTGTTCTGATTTAAATTGCAAACGTGTGTTTAATTATATGTGTTTTTTAATCATAATCAGGCTAATGCAACATAAATTGATACAGTATCTTTGTCTTCTAAGTATCTTAATAAACTTTCAGCATAGCTTTCTACCCGTCAAGATTTATATTTCTTGGGATTTTGGGATCAAACGTGGAAGGATTAGATTGTAATCGTTTTTATTTGTCAAATACGTGATTGTATTTCTGAATGTTATGTGACACCTACAGTAGTTCACTGCTTTAAATACATCGAATTAAGAAAGTTATGTGTAGCACTTTAGATCTTTTTTCTGAACCAGGGAAAATCTGATCATGTTTCTCTATAACAATAATAAAAAACTTTATTTTACAGATCGCCTTTAAAAGTGGCATCTCAAAGCAATACAGTAGATCGAAAAACAGTTAAAAGGGACCAAATTAAATACCAGATAATCGCAAACGCGTTTTCAATAAAATTATTTTATTCATTCAGCAGAGAGTGAGAGGGACATCCAGCAGAGAGAGACACACACACCGGTTTTCATTGACAAAATTGTTTTTTTTCAATTCCTCTTGTCTAACAGGAATGTTTTGTTTGTGGACAGACTTTTAGACTAGAAGAAAAGAGCGCCTCCTCCTACAAAGCATTAATCGCGTATCTAAGGAAAATTGCAGTATACCTTTGTTCATGCACATCATTATACAGTATCTCATTTTGTATTTCGATAAAAAAATCATTTGCTCAGCCACTATTGTTGTTATTGTTTTTATCCTGTAAAGCGCTTTGAGGAGCGCCACACCATCCTTACACAAAGCAGAAACTGATTGTATTTTCCGATAACATACAAGTGCAAAGATTACAGAATTTAATCATCTTTTTTTCTGAACCAGGGAAAATCTGATCATGTTTCTCTATAACAATAATAAAAAACTTTATTTTACATATCACCTTTAAAAGTGGCGTCTCAAAGCAATACTGTAGACCGTAAAAACAGTTTAAAGGGACCAAGGTAAATACCAGACAATCGCAAACGCGTTTTCAATAAAATTATTTTATTCATTCAGCAGAGAGTGAGAGGGACATCCAGCAGAGAGAGACACACACACCGGTTTTCTTTGACAAAAAGTAATTGTTTTTTTTTTACATTTTTTTTTACATGTTTTGTTTGTGGACAGACTGTCCACAAACGTGAGACTGTCTTTCTCAGACTTACATTCCCGAATGTCCCCCGCCCCGGTCAACAATCCTAGGAAGAACACGAAACAGCCTGTTAATAAAATTGTTACAATTTTGTTCGGTCAGTTCTTCCTCCCAGAATGTATAGATCGATCAGTTCCTGCTTTGTGAGGGGCTTAGCGGTTTTCCGAACGTAGTCTTTCAACGAATGCCAAACCATCACTATCGGATTTAGATCTGGGGATTCGGCTGGAGTTTTCACCCAGTTCACTCCTTCTGCTATAAGCCTTGCCCTTGCTGCTGTGTGTTTCGGATCGTTGTCTTGAAAGAGACGGTGCCTTGATCCAAACTGCTCCCTGATATATGGGGCAGCATGCTGTGTGACCACGACTTCCTCGAAGAATACACGGTCCATAATTCCTTCGAAAATAAGAAGTGGTCCCGGGCCTCTTCTAGATATACCCCCCCCCAGACGTGAACCTTCAGTGGATGTTTGGGCTATGGCTTGTCCACATATCTCCCCTTTTTGCAAAATGCCATTGTTGAAAACTGTTCCAGAGCCACTGTTGTTTCGTTGGTAAAAAGTACATCCTGAAATGCCTCCCCCTGTTCAATCCATTGGAGCGCTTGCTTGAGTATTTCCTCTTTGTTTTTTAGCCTTATCATGGGGCATGTGTTGGTTTTTCTGTATCTCAATCCAAGCCTCCTGCGTATTCTTCTTATCGATGTCGGGCTAATATTTGAACCGAGGTCAGCCCAAAGCCGTCTTTGGACTTGCATTGCCGGTAGCTCATCATTTTCATCGGTCAGTTTGATAAAAGTCAAAAACCGCGCTCAAAATGCAATTTAGAGCTTAATAAGATACACTCCACAGGCATTCACAACATATGAAACGTATATTTTTTAATCGCGTATCTAAGGAAATCTCAGTATAACTTTGTTCATGAACAAACAGTGACATGTTACATTATTATTAGTTTTTTTGTTAACAAGGCTTGCCAGCTAATGTGAATCGAAACCTGTCTTGCTAGTTTTTAAAGTCGTGCGATGTGTAAACGACAATTCAAATAGAGAAAAAAAGACCTGACTGACAAGATTTAATTAATGGAGATCAGTAAATCAAGGGACAAAACAACTATTGCGCCCGGGTCCTCAATGGGCTATGACGTGCTAATGCGTTGGTTTAACAGTCCGGGTGTGGCAAGCCTCTAATGTCTCCCGACTTCGGCAAAAGGCACCGCCTTTCATTGGAAGACAATGAACACACTCTAGCCGTACATGTGAATATAGCATAAATACACAAAGGGATTGGGTGAGCTCCCATCACAAAAAAAAACTGCGAACCTGCACTACAGCGACCATAGTACAGTATGGAGACCAAGACCTTTTACGGGAAGAGACGGGGTGCTTCTGCCGCCCCAGCTTCCAAAGAGCGAAGGGTAAGCAAATACAGCAGACTTCATCTGAAATACGCGATTACAGCGCATATTATAAGGTATTATTGCCGTTTTGAATTTTAAATTCAAATATAATTATTTCTTCGTAGCCTGTTCTTCAAGAAAACACCGCACGGGCGAAACGATCTTCGAAATCTACCACCAGGACAGTAAAAAAGAAAGCGGTAAGACGGAAAAAAAGAAAAGTTTATTTTGATGTCTGTTCCGCGACTGATGAATACTACTGTGTGACTTTATTTCTTACATAAATTATGTTATTTTGCCACAGGCCGTGGGTCTCTACTCTTGGCCACTGGCCAGGGTGCCAACCTGTAGAAGCAGCACCTGTATGGAGACATTTCGACAGCAGTGGGAGCAGTACGATGCATTACTGGGGAGGATTGGGAGGCTAGAGACACTCCTGAAAATGCAGAGGAAGGAGACAGTATGTTCCAGCAGTCAAACAGCTGTCTCCCGAAAAGTGCCTCTCCCCGCCCCGCAGGTTGCAATGCCTGGCGGAAGCTCTGCCCCCCGCAGAGCACACACTGCCTCAGGACACTCCATCCCGGCCTCTCCGTTCACCACCAATATTGGAGGAGCGAAGAATAAAGCAGAGAAAACACCTAGCACGAACAAAAGTGTGGAAACTGAGAGAAAACAAAGTAGATTTCAACAGGCTGGTGAGAGAAATGAAAAACAACACAGAGGAAACAGAGGAGCCTTCAGTTGAAGAAGAGTGGACTGAGATGAGCCACATCCTAGAAGAGGCTGCTACCAGGGTTTGTGGAAAGACAAGATGAGGCAGACAGAGGGAAAATGATGAGTGGTGGTGGGAAATGGAAGTTCAGGAAACACTGAAGGAGAAGAAAAAAGCATACAAAGCACTGAAAGATGGCACTGGAGAATTACAAGAATATAAGAGACTAAAGAAGGTAGCAAAAAGAAGTGTAGCAAGAGCAAATGAAAGAGCCTGGAAAGAATGGTATGAGAAACTTGAAACAAAGGAAGAAGAGGACCAAATCTCCAAGATTGCTAAACATAGAGCGAGACAGAAAAAATATATTATCAGGGTGGCAGTACTCAAGGATGGAGAAGGCAGAGTCTTGATTAAAGAAGAACAGATCAAGCAAAGATGGCTGGAGTACTTACAAAATCTGTTAAATGTAGAAAATGAGAGGGAGAACCTAGTGGAGGCAGACATGGTGTGTGGACCAATCCAAGAAATTTCAATAAAGGAAGTGACAGAAGCTATCAAAGAGATGAAAGTGGGCAAAGCAACTGGACCATCAGGAATAGCAGCAGAACACTTAAAGAACCTCGATGAAGAGGGGATTCAGTGGCTGACGAGATTGCTAAACAATATTGCAAAGGAAGAGAAAATTCCAGAAGAATGGACAAAAAGCAGTATGGTTACCATCTACAAGGAGAAAGGAGACCCAGTGGAGTATAAAAACTATAGAGGAATAAAACTTCTGGAACATGGATTGAAAATCCTGGAAAAAATTCTGGACAAGAGACTCAGGAAGATAGTCAGGATCCACAACGCTTAATTTGGATTCTCAGCGGGGAAAAGCACAACAGATGCCATTTTTGTGATGAGACAGTTACAGAAGAAGACACTAGAGAAAGGGAAAAAGCTGTATGTGGCCTTTCTGGACTTGGAGAAGGCTTATGACCGTGTGCCCATAGAGGTGGTGTATTGGTGCTTGAGGAAGAAAGGAGTACTAGAAAGCATGGTGAAGTTAGTTCAAGCAACCTATAGAGATGCAACTACGAAGGTGATCACACAACGGGGAGAGACAAAAGAGTTTGAAATCACAGTTGGAGTACACCAAGGATCAGCACTAAGTCCTTTCCTTTTTATAAACATTATTGACACACTGACAGAGGAGGTAAGAACAGAAGTGCCTTGGGATCTCATCTTTGCTGATGATGTGGCACTGATTGCAGATTCAGAAGGAGAACTACAGGAGAAAGTGTTCAAATGGCAGAGGAGTCTGGAAAAGGGTGGACTGAAAATGAATGCAGAAAAATCTGAAATAATGGTAATGGAGAGAAGAGGAGATACTATGACCAATGTTGAGGAGATAAATGGAGGAAAACTGAAACAGGTTGATGGCTTTAAATATCTTGGATCAAAACTGGTAAAGGGAGGAGAAACACTGGAGGCAGTAAAACAAAGAGTGAAATCTGGATGGAACAAGTGGAGAGAAATAACTGGAATAATCTGTGACAGGAAAATTCCTAGAAAGTTAAAGTGCGAAATCTACAAGACTGTGATTAGACCTGTACTACTATATGGAGCTGAATGCTTGGCAGTTGGAAAGAGGGAAGAGAACTTTATGAGAAGAACTGAAATTAGGATGTTAAGATGGATTCTGCAGATTTCAATGAAGGATAAGATCAGAAATGAAGAAATCCGTAGATGATGTAGAGTGGTGGATGTGGTTGAGAAGATGCGAGAGGCGAGGTTACAGTGGTATGGACATATCGTGAGGAGGGACGTTGAGGAAGTAACAAAGAGGGTAATGGAATTTGAGGTGGAAGGTAACAGGGGAAGAGGCAGGCCTAGAAAAAGATGGATAGATTGTGTGAGAAAAGATATGGAGGTTTGTGAAGTGAGTGAGGAAGATGTGCTCGACAGTGACAAGTGGAGAAGAGCAACCAAAGCAGCTGACCCCAGGACAGTCTGGGACTAAGGCTGTGAAAAACAAAAAAAGAAAAGCGCAAGTTAAAAACAAAGCCAACAGGAGTGGCATCATTAACTGGTCTGTTATTTTCTGCCCACTTTATTCACTGTATGGATGATTGCCCACACCATGTTTCTTTCAATTGATCTGTTCTCTAAGAGTCCAAAGCATATGAATATGGAATTAAAGACGGCTATTTTCACTTTTTTTACCACCTGTTCTATTTCTATTGGATTTTTTTCTTTTGCATTACATGAAAACTTATGCAGAGGCTTCTTGAGGGTTCTATTCTTCTAAAGTCCTTCTAATGTGTATTTAATTTAATATACCTGTACATAACCTAGAAATGCTATAAAAACTACAAATTCACTCTTAGCACAGTGTAGGGAAAACCGGTTCAGGGACGCCAAATATGTAATCATAGTGGCTCTCTGAAGGCACCAGTTCTGTAGGGTTTGAGCATTTACTGAGACAATTATTAATTGTAGCAGTAAATCACAAAGTTGATTCTTTTAGAATCCAACCATGCGACATAACTCAAACAACGCGCACACACAGGTACTAATAAACGAGGATACATTTATTAATACATAGAATATGCATATAAACCTAACAGATCTTATCGAGAGGGTTATCAGAATACAAAAGATATATATTCGGTCAGTTACAAAGAGTTACACATCAAGAGGACATACGTTCAGTATATCATTCATTAAGACCGTTTCATAAATGAACTTGGTTACAACTTCTACATTAGATACTCAAAACAAGTACATAACTCTTAGGAATTAAATTGATATCAACTGGTTGGGATAACAATTGAATTCTCGAGCTGTATTGCATTGAAGTTGAATACTCATCCAATCTTTGGGGATTCAGATCTCCTGCGGGCACAAAGAAACAGTTGCAGGCTGTTGCTGTCCAATCCGCGCTCTCTGGCTCGGTGCCAGGCTGTGCTGTGCGGCTTGCGACGGTGCGCTGCTGATGCTCACTGTTGGCTTTAACTAGCAAAGTTTGTGCACAGGAGAAAAGATGACTGTGGGTCCCAGCAAGTCAGGAAGAAGACCGGTTCATTCCTGGTGAAGAGCTAGTTCTGAATAGTGATTCAGCTGTCCACAGTTCCGACCTGTTCACGAGGCCTGCTGCTGGTTACTCTCTGGCAACCTCCAATCTAGACTCTTAGAACAAAGGAAAGTTCTGGCACTCGGACACACTGGCCATTCCGTGGTTGTCAGGGCTGAGTCTCAGGATGGTCAGGAGGCGCGCTGCGAGAATGTCCTGCCCTTGGGAGCCTTCTGCTCCTGGGCCGTCCTGCCCTGGAATTCTCCTTTGAATTCCCTTTAGAATCTTACTGAATCTTGTCGAATCTGAATCTGAATCTGAATCT
Organism: Lepisosteus oculatus; assembly: GCF_040954835.1. NCBI lineage: Eukaryota > Metazoa > Chordata > Actinopteri > Semionotiformes > Lepisosteidae > Lepisosteus > Lepisosteus oculatus. The sequence goes on along the minus strand of NC_090696.1, from coordinate 36,975,773 downwards.
GAATCTGAATCTCTCAGGCTCTCTGTGTTGCCTGTTTTTACCAGGAGGAACTTCAGCTCATTGATTGGCTGAAAGTTCCATGGGCATCAGAGTCCCACGTGGGTTACTCGGCCCTACCAGTCCCTGATTGGTTGATCAAGGTGAGATATGAGTCACTTAGTCCTGACACTTAGTAATGCAGTCCAGATGTCCAACTGGCACTCCCTAGACAGATAGGCGCCAATGGATGACCATTGATCATGATAGCCAGGCTTAGCTAAGTGCATCCCCCTTTGGGAGCTGTCCTTATCAAAAGAAAACATCTTGCATGAATGGTTTCTCTGTGCCTGCACCACAGAGATGAACAGAGAAATGGGGCCTCATTTGGGAAGCTCAGAAACACTTAATTCTGCCTTATTAATAAGCCTCACTGCTACAACAGTATATATGCTGCCAAGTTCCCTGCCGACTTTACCCATTCCCTTGATAAAACTTAAAAGTTAATTAAGCAAAGAAATATATTTCTCAAAATTGCCATAACAGAAAATAAAGGTATGAATATGAGCATTGTAATACTGTGACCTTAACATATAAATACGACAAGATAAACGTTTACTGTTAGTTATCATAAAATAATGTTAAAAGTTTTAAGAAATGAATACTTCTTTACAAGTACATTATTTTTAGTTATATTTAGAAAATTATGTTTTGGAAATCAAGTCACCTCGAAGTTTAGTTATAGTTATAATTTATTTCATTATATACTATTCTTAACAAAGTCTTGGTTATAGAAAGAAAATATGGTCTGTTTTAAAAAATGTAAACATAATTTTACAGTATAAGTCCTTCCGAAACACTCAACAATGATAGTACGTTCTGAACCTCTTTTTAAAAAGGCACTCATTAAAAATAAGCACTGATACATTTATTGAAAATAGCTTAATTATTACTGTTTTGTTCTAGAACAAAAGATCGTTATAATGAAGAGCAATGGGAGAACATAAACTAACAAAAAAATAGAATATTTTCCTTCATTATTTGGATACTGACATTTAGATAACCAGAACAAACTCTATTTTTTAGCATTTTTATCCAAAAGAAGTAAAATTAGTAATCTAGTTATTCCTGTAAGTAATAGAATTACAGAAAACAATTTTACATTTTTTAACCGTTTCATAAACAGGTTGTAGTTTTGATGTTTTGGTAAATAGTGTGCATTAAATATACCCAACTTCAGTTTGATGTGTGAATTTAGATCTTTACTTGTGTTTTTATGTTTCACATTTTTTGTAACTTAAAAATAAAAAATAAGAGACATAATGCCCCACATTCAATTACATTTTCACTCATCATTCAGAAATACAAAGACCTTATAACCATGCATACACAAGCTGAATTACTATTAGTGAAATTGAAGGTTCATTTTTTTCTGAACGAACACTTTGTAAATTATGCTCCCAAATTGCATTGGGACCTAATGTAATGTGAACAAACATTACAATAGGCCCCAAATGTAATATTTGTTCACATTACAGAATTAGTATGTTACACCACATTAAAAAATGAACCTTTAAAAGAAAATATTGTGTTTTACTGATATGCCTTCCCTTGCAGTTTTGAATATTAATGTAGTTGTTTGTTATGTTTTCATGTTATGTTTTCACACAAAATAAAGAGTGGCCTAATAGTAATAGAACAATAGAACATAGATAATATTAAATTGCATATGTAAATGTAAAATTATGGCAAATACATATCACACATTACAATTAGAAAATAAATTAAAAAATCTTCTGAAGCAGCATAGGAATTTATGTTGGTTTGATAATGTGTAACTAAGCCTACCTTTAGTAAACTAATAAACAATAACTAAACTACACATTACAGTGAAGTTGATTTTTTTTGGGGGGGAGGGATTGGAGGTAAGCCTTTTATTTACACAACAATAGCCAAGGGTTGAAATAGGAACATTCGTGATTTTCTTATGGACAGCAGTTTTCAAGTAATTCCACAGATTCTCAATAGGATTCAAGTCAGGAATTTGACCAGGACATTCTCTCTCTTATTTCCAAGGTACTCCAGTGTGGCTTTAGTCTTGTGCTTTGGATCATTGTCCTGGTGAAAGATGAATTTTTGTTATGGATTTAAAATACTGTAGAGTAGTACATTTCTGTGCTAAATATCCTATTCAAGCAATCAACAATTTAAAAAATAAATACAATTACATTTGTGCCCAATGAACTAATAAAGTAAAACTCATACCATTACTGTTTCATTGTCCACATATCTACAGATGACGCCATTCAAAATGCGTGGTACAAACCCGCGGTACGCTAAACTACCCACAAGCCACCGTGGGGCACCGCAGGGCACCGCGGTAAGTGATTGGCTGGCCAAAATGACCAACAGGGGCACTCGTGGTGCATTAGTTGGTAGTGAAAAGATTTTATCATTTAATGTCTTTACTGTGCACATTTTAATCCGCTTAGTTTGAATATTTATATGGAATTTTACCACTAAAGGGAAATTTTAGTAGCTGAGCATAAAAAGAAGAGGAGCATAATGCATCTGAAGGTCAAAAACGATATTAATTTAGGAACATAAACAATACTGTATGTACGTAAACTGTACTGTGTATGGCTGGTCTTGGTAGTTTAAAGAAAAAACACACACCAGTCTTCCATTTCTCCCTAAACATTTTAAGCATGAAAGTTTTATGAAACGGTACCCAAATATGCGATTGCTGTATAGAATGAATTTTAATTTCTACCGGACTGTTACATTTCTACCGGACTGTTACAGCAACGCATTAGCATGTTAAAGCGATTTCATTGAGGAGCCTAGCTTTCTTAACTTGCTTTCTTAATTGTACTTGTTAATGTCTAAGCCGGAACACATCATTATATCTCATTTTGTATTTCTATACAAAATTTTGTATTTTGTTTGCCCAGCCTTACACTATTGTTGTTATTGTTTTTATCCTGTAAAGCACTTTGAGGAGCACAACTTTCTCACCACTTAGATTACTTTTTGATACCATCCTTACACAAAGAAAATACTTCTTGTATTTTCCGATGACATACAAGTGGAAAAATTACAGATTTTAATAGTCTTTTTTCTGAACCAGGGAAAATCTGATAATGTTTCTCTATAACAATAATAAAAAACTTTATTTTACATATCACCTTTAAAAGTGGCATCTCAATGCAATACAGTAGATGTAAACCACAGATTACAAAGTAAATACCCAAACAAACGTGTTTTTAATAAAATGCTTTTATTCATTCAGCAGAGAGAGCGTAAAACCTGGGTGTAACAGCTGTTCCTTTTTCTGATCACTTGCTCTCTGGATAAACGTCTCACCTGTCCTGTTCTTTGTTTTCCTAATTTTCTGATTATGCCTTCTGCGATCCATTCCTGCCCTCACACCTAAAGAAGACTATTTTAAATTTCTTTGCACGGTCCATTGTGCAATTAACCCTTGTATGTGCTGTCCTTAAGGTGATATCACATAAAGGTGATATGTAAAATAATGTTTTTTATTATTGTTATAGAGAAACATGATCAGATTTTCTCCGGTTCAGAAAAAAAGATCTAAAGTATACAAGTTTGTCACTAGTATACTTTTAATACAGTCTTTGCTGTGCTCTAGAGGATCCTTGTGATATTTCAAACTCTGGTTGAAAGATAAGTGTCGCAGTTTAAATCTCTCTCTCTCTCTCAATTCAATTCAAGGTGCTTTATTAGCATGACAGATGGGTACAATCAGTGTTGGGTATTTGCATTGAGATGCCACTTTTAAAGGTGATATATAAAACCAAGGCTTTAACTTGCTTTAACTGCACAAGTCTGAGTTCTTGTGTCTGTCCTATCCGATCCCGAAAGTATTACAATATGTATCTTTATAGCAGGTGGTGTACAGCTTTTTAGTATAGATTACACTTTTCTAAAATGTATTTAAAAAATAAAAACGATTACAATCTAATCTTTCCATGTTTGATCCCAAGATCCCAAGAAAAATAAATCTAAATGGGGAGAAAGCTATGCTGAATGTTTATTAAGATACTTAGAAGACAAAGATATCAATTTATGTTGCATTTGTCTGATTGTGAATCAAAAAACACATATATTTAAACCCGCTTTTGCGATTTAAATCAAAACGCGATTTAAATCAATCTAAATGTTTATATTGTAACACTTAGGTGACTATTCATTGTTATTAAAATGACTTAAATTTGATCATATTGTGATATTTAGAAATATACATTTGTTTGGTGCGAGTGAAGTTTTATTTAATCTCTGAGTCATACTGATTCTTATGGAAGCCAGTTTCCGCCAGTGAGTAAAAAAAAACACACTATGGTATTCTCTCTGATGCAGTGCAGTTAAAAACATATCTCTGATGCTGTTCCTAAATGAATATCGTTTATCAGACGCTTTATGCTCCTTTTCTTTTTTCCAGTGGATTGAACAGGGAGAGGCATTTCATGATGTACTTTTCACTGATGAAACAACAGTGGCTCTGGATCAGTTTTCAACCATGTAGTTTTATAAAAAAGGGGAGATATGTACGCGTTACTGAAGCTAAAAGTTTAGCCTTTGTCTCTAATGTAACCACTAAATAAAGACATATAGAAATCCCTACATTACAGACTGTATATGGCTGGTATTGGTAGTTCAAAGAAAAAATACACACCAGTATTCCACTTTCTCCCTAAACATTTTAAGCATCAGAGTCTTACATGTGGTTATTTTGGAAACGTTTGTACGTGCTCCTTCTGACCATGTTACTGTTTACTGTTACTGACCATATTAAGTTTAAGTGCCTGTGGGCACTTTTCCTGTCCGTGGGGGGTGGACTGTGTTTCATTAGAAGGTTAGTCTGTTCTACTCTGTGAATGTAGAGGGGGTGGAAAGTGCCTGCGGTCATTTAATTAGTATTTAAAGTCACACTGATTCCCTTGCGAAGATACGGACATAGGAATATTCGTGCATGGTCAAAAAAATGGCATAAACACGACAAAGTGAAGGCTGTGAAAACATTCAGAATGTACTTTATATACAAAGCAAGTGTTCTCACAACTCTAGGAGGTTTCGTGAAAATGCTACAGGCATGCCAAAATCGTTTTTTTTTTAATTCAAGGTGGCTTTACCGTGGTTTTCATTTTCAGATTGTGAATCAAAAAGGCATTTAATTAAACACATGATTGCGATTTTAATCAATTACTGTATTGATTGAAACACACATTCTGTACAGATACAGTACAATCACATTCTCCTGTTGTCCAGTGGTGTAAAATGAATTAGCAGGTGATTGAGATAACAATGCACCGACCACTGAGTGGAATGTTCTCATTTGTTCTAAATTGTAAAAAGAGGTGATAATTCTTAATAATTCTGTGTCGCATTAACTAACCTTTTCAGTTTATTCCGCCAGACAGTACCTGAATATAGCTATATTGTTATTAATTTGTTTAGATACGCAATTCCATATTATATTCCCTGTTAATCAAATTCTAAAAGTATGCATTTGTTAGATAACAAGTGAATTCACAGAAAAGGTTAAAAGACTATCACTTTTCACAAAGTATATAATCCTAATATAAGTCTAAACCCTAATATAAGTCTAAACTTATCAGCTTTATTTACGGGTTGCAATTTAAAAAAAGTCAAAAACGCACTCAAAATGCAGGTTTCTGGCAAGAGGAGACACCCAAATTAATAATGTAATATGCCACTATTTGTGCATGAGCAAGGTTATACTTCTATTTCCTTAGATACGCGATTAAAAAACATTTTGAATCCCCGGCGGAACACATTCCATAAGAATCAGTGCTTTTATATCTCGCCTTTAAAGGTGGCTTCTCAAAACGCTTTACAGGATAAAAACAACAATAACAGCAACAACAACAATATTGTATTTCATTGCACTTTGACAGATCGTCCTCCTAAATCAATTGTTTACTATTGTACTTGTTTGGATTGACTGAGCTCCGCTCTGTACCACACAATGATCCCCCTAGAGTCTCTGCCCCGGTTGATTTGGTTTTTTTTGACAGAAGGTAAAAAACTCTCTCACTTGCTTGCCCTCCCCCCCCCGTGTTTTGTCTGTTTTTTTTGTGCTGTCCTTTGACAAAACAAGGCTCGCCAGATAATGTGAATCGAAACCTGTTTTTCTAGCTTTTAAAGTCGTGCGATGTGTAAGCGGGAACACATCATAATATCCTACATATGAAAAATACATAATATAGCTCCCAAACAAACGCAAACGTGTTTTTAATAAGATGCTTTTATTCACTCATAATCCGACAATTTCAGGAAGACTAAGGAAGGACTAAGGGAATTGTCATCTGTTGTTGAAGCTCTGTGAGCTCTGTGACTTTGAGACCACTTGTTATCCCAGGTTGTTTGAATCGCCACAATTCAAATAGAGAAAAAAGAGCTGACTTACAAGATTTAAGATGTGGCTGTCAATGTTGGATTAAAAAAAACAAATTGCCCGACGTTTGTTGCATTGCTTGAAAAATAACTTTATTTCGAGAGACTGGATAAGTAATTCAAGTGTTTTTTTTAACTTCCTGAAAAACAACTAATAATTGAACTACATGTGCAAACGTTTTATGATATGTCGCTGTTGTGAATGTCTGTGGACATGTGCTGGCTGGACAGGAGGCTCTACTGTACACAGAGAGGGGCGGGAGGGGTGGACAAGCCGATACATACTCTTAGAGTTTGATTAATAGGGAATATAATATAAAAATATAGTACTAAAAATAAGATACACTCTACAGACATTCACAACAGCGTCTGTCAGAAGATAGGACACAGCGGCTCAGACACCCGCTGAATGGAAAGGGGCACTTTAATGTTCTGTATGGCTAATACTAAAGGCAATACTTTAATATTCTTTTCTGTATGTTTAACAATAGTGGGTACTGGCCTAATTCGTCCCTGCTCCCGTTGTTAGGTGTTAATGTGTTGTTGTTAAGTGTGAATTTGTACCTGTTTCCGTGAGGTCTGGCTTTTTTTCTGAAAAACCATAACTCTGGTCTTGTCCAGATTGACTGTCAGCTCCCAGGTCTGACAGTGCTGCTCCAGCAGTGCCAGGTTCTGCCGCAGCCTATTTTCTGTGGACGACAGCAGGACCAGGTCATCTGCAAAGAGCAGGAACTCGATTTCTGTACACATCCTACACAGCCCTGTTGCAGTACACGAATATAATTATATCTTATTAATTTCTTTACATACGCGATTCTTTTAATACAGTCCTTGCTGTGTTCTTGAGGATCCTTGTGATATTTCGAGCTCTGGTTGAATGATAAGTGTCGCAGTTTAAATAATTTGCGTAGTTAGAAATTCTGAAGCGCTCTGTTAAAAGCAAGGGAGTTTTTACAGATGCAGCCATTCAAAATGCACGGGGGATACTGCATTATTTTCCGGTGCGCTGTATGCAGTCTACTGCGAGTTACCGGTAAATACCGCTAGTTACCGTAAGTTCTCCTATAATACCGCAAGCAAAATAATAGTATCCGGAATTTCCGCAAGGTGGAGCTGATAAAGCTCAACCTGTCATGTTTGAGCTGTCGCCATCAAAGTCTTTAACGAAGATATTACTAATAGTATTAATAATGAATGACCTTGGACAAGCTGTAAACTCAAAGTATTGCCCTGGTCCACATTATTTTTTTCATTGACCGTCTTTGTAAAAGTAACACCCCAGCATTTCGCAATCACGCATTTGTTTCCAATCATGCAAAGTACAGTAATTTTTGAGAATAGATTCACCATGTCTTTCACATGCTCATAAAAGAGATTGATTTAGGAACATAAACATATTACCGTATGCAAACTGTACTGTATACAGTATGTATATGTATATTTAATGTCTTAACTGTGCCCGTTTAAGTATTGAATATTTATATAGAATTTTACCACTGAAGGGAAATCTTAGTGCCTGAGCATAAAAAGAATAGGAGCATACTGTAACGCGTGTGAAGGCCATAAACAATATTAATTTTGGAACTTAAACATACAGTATATGGCTGGTCTCGGTACTTTAAAGAAAACATAGACACCAGTATTCCATTTCTCCCTAAACATTAAGCATCGAAGTCTTTAACTAACGTGATACCGGAGTTAACAAGCATACTTTTAGAATTTGATTAAAAGGGAATATAATATGAAATCGCGTAACTTAAGAAATTAATAACGATATAATTATATTCATGTTGCAAAAAAACTGCAACGGACAAAAAAACTCCCTTGCTTTTAACAGAGCGTTCCATAATTTCTAACTACGCAAATTATTTAAACTGCGACACTTATCATTCAACCAGAGCTCGAAATATCACAAGGGCGCGATAACTGTTTTGTCCCTTGATTTACTGATCTGCATTAATTACAGAAATCGAGTTCCTGCTCTTTTCAGACGACCTGGTCCTGCTGTCGCCCACAAAACAGAGGCTGCGGCAGAACCTGGCACTGCTGGAGCAGCACTGTCAGACTTGAGTGCTGACAGTCAATCTGGACAAGACCAGAGTTATGGTTTTCCAGAAAAAAAGCCAGACCTCCATTAGTCTTCCTGAAATCGTCGGATTATGAAGGAATAAAAGCATCTTATTAAAAACACGTTTGCGTTTATTTGGGAGCTATATTATGTATTTTTCATATGTAAGATATAATGATGTGTTCCTGCTTACACATCGCACGACTTTAAAAGCTAGAAAAACAGGTTTCGATTCACATTATCTGGTGAGCCTATTTTGTCAAAGGACAGCACAAAAAAAACAGACATTGTGTGGTACAGCACGGAGCTCAGACAATTCAAACAAGTTCAGTTTCAAAAAAACTGCAACGGACATAAAAACTCCCTTGCTTTTAACAGAGCGTTTCATAATTGCCAACTAAGAAATTTATTTAAACTGCGACACTTCATTCAACCAGAGCTCGAAATATCACAAGGATCCTCTAGAGCACAGCAAAGACTGTATTAAAAGTATACTAGTGACAAACTAGTATACTTTAGATATTTTTTTCTGAACCGGGGAAAATCTGATCATGTTTCTCTATATCAATAATAAAAACATTATTTTACATATCACCTTAATGTGATATCACCTTAAGGACAGCACATACAAGGGTTAATTGCACAATGGACCACGCAAAGAAATTTAATATAGTCTTCTTTAGGTGTGAGGGCAGGAGTGGATCGCAGAAGGCATAATCAGCAAATTAGGAAAACAAAGAACAGGACAGGTGAGACGTTTATCCAGAGAGCGAGTGATCAGGAAAAGGAACAGCTGTTACGCCCAGGTTTTAGCTCTCTCTCTGCTGCATGAATAAAAGCATTTTATTAAAAACGCGTTTGCGTTTTTCTGGGTATTTACTTTGTAATCTGTGGTTTACATCTACTGTAATGCTTTGAGATGCCACTTTTAAAGGTGATATATAAAATAAAGTTTTTTATTATTGTTATAGAGAAACATGATCAGATTTTCCCTGGTTCAGAAAAAAGACGATTAAAATCTGTAATCTTTCCACGTGTATGTCATCGGAAAATACAAGAAGTTTCTGCTTTGTGTAAGGATGGTATCAAAAAGTAATCTAAGTGGTGAGAAAGCTGTGCTCCTCAAAGCGCTTTACAGGATAAAAACAATAACAGCAATAGTGTTAAGCTGGGCAAACATTTTTTTTATAGAGATACAAAATGAGATATAATGATGTGTTCCGGCTAAGACATTAAAGAGTACAACCCCCCTCTCTGCGGGAGTGCTGTCTGTGACTAATTAAACCAGTTTCACAGGTATTTTCAAAGTAGAAGGGGGCGAGATTTCCAGCGAAAGACACCTCCCCCCCTCAAAAACCCAGTAAGTACAGTACTTACTAGTTTAGAAAGCTAGGCTCCTCAATGAAATCACTTTAACATGCTAATGCGTTGGTGTAACAGTCCGGGTGTGGCAAGCTTCTAATGTCAACTCGACTCGATTGGAAGACAATGAACATATTTTAGCCCTAAATGAATTAATAGCAAACATGGTCTACATAAAAGACATTTTTCCAAGAAAGTTTATAATAATACGATCTATAGTTGAAATCTGAGCCTAAATATAAAGAAAAAGCATTTTCAGAGAGCAATCACGCTGTGTTTATGTAGAAAAAGCGATTAGGTTTATGAGGAATCTAATTACTTATTAGTTTAAAACGCTATATAAAATAAAGTTTATTATTAATTTGCTGGACAGAGTGGTGAACTTTATTATGGATAAGACAAAGATAACAATCCTGATCAGTTTAGAAATCTGTGTACGCTGTAAGTTTTTTACTTCTTAAACTTTTAAAATACATGTTTCGAATAGAAAGAAATCATCTTCCTGGTACAGTATGTACAGTATAGCAAACCAGCACGTCTTTTTTCTCCAATCAGAGGGGTTAGACGCTCAGTTAAAAGCAAAGGAGATTGTCTGCTATAGTGGACATAAAAACAAGAGTTCGCTGGCATTATATCCTAGAAGACACAGATCGGCGCCAGACCAGGAGAATGCCCGCAGCATAAAAGAAAATGCCTGATGAACTAGGGATTGGACAGTTTCCAAGTGCTTGTACAATCAATGGAAATGTTCAAATAAATGTGCAAAAGAAATAAAATAATCATTTATTTCTTTATCATATTGGCTAGCTAATGTCCTCTCTTTGCTAGTTAGTGGCTGTGTTTCTTCATTGGATAGCAACAGGTGACTGTTCTCAGGTGGAAGATATAAACAGCTTAATTTTCGTGTTAAATAATTTTTTTAAATTAAAATTCATTCCATACAGCAATCGCATATTTGGGTACCGTTTCATAAATCTGTCATGCTTAAAATATTTAGGGAGAAATGGAAGACTGATAATGGAATGGAATGGAATGAATGATAAGTGTCGCAGTTTAAATAATTTTCGTAGTTAGAAATTATGAAACGCTCTGTTAAAAGCAAATTAGTTTTTATGTCCGTTGCAGTAAAAGACAATGCCTGACAAAGTAGGGCTTGGACAGATTCCAAGTGCATTTTTGCAATTTACGTTGCAGTTTCCATTGTGCTGCTGTAATACAGTTTAAAATAAGTCTAAACTGTATCAGCTTTATTTATGGGTTGCAATTTAGAAAAAGTCAAAAACCGCACTCAAATTGTTATTTAGAGCTTTCTGGCAAGAGGAGACACCCAAATTAATAATGTAATTCAAGGTGCTTTATTAGCATGACAGATGGGTACAATCGGTGTTGGGTATTTTTTTATTTTGCTTTGAGATTCCACTTTTAAAGGTAATATATAAAATCAAGGCTTTAACTTGCTTTAACTCCACAATGTATTTAAAAAATAAAAACGATTACAATCTAATCTTTCCACGTTTGATCCCAAGATCCCAAGAAAAATAAATCTAAACGGGGAGAAAGCTATGCTGAAAGTTTATTAAGATACTTAGAAGACAAAGATATCAATTTATGTTGCATTTGTCTGATTGTGAATAAAAAAACACATATATTTAAACCTGCGTTTAGGATTTAAATCAAAACATGATTTAAATCAATATAAATGTTTATATTGTAACAGATAGGTGACTATTCATTGTTATTAAAATGACTTAAATTCGATCATGTTGTGATATTTAGAAATATAAATTTGTTTGGTGCGAGTGAGGTTTTATTTAATCTCTGACTCAGGGAAACGTTTCATTTTTTCAAAGAAATGTTTGTTCAAAATAATTCATGGCTCCAGCGGGATTCGATCACAGACCATGTGACATGGGAGTCAGGAACCTAACCCACAGCGCCACCGGCAAGGTCAATTGCAGAGTGCTGAAAAAGCACTACAGAAAAATTATCAAAAGACACTGTACAGCGAGCACTATTCTTGTGTTGCGGTACATGAATATAATTATATCGTTATTAATTTCTTTAGATATGCGATTCCATATTACATTCCCTTTGAATCAAATTCTAAAAGTATGCTTGTTGACTCCGGTATCATGTTAGTTAAAGACTTCGATGCTTAAAATGTTTAGGGAGAAATGGAATACTGGTGTCTATGTTTTCTTTAAAGTACCGAGACCAGCCATATACTGTATGTTTAAGTTCCAAAATTAATATTGTTTATGGCCTTCACACGCGTTGCAGTATCCTCCTATTCTTTTTATGCTCAGGCACTAAGATTTCCCTTCAGTGGTAAAATTCTATATAAATATTCAATACTTAAACGGGCACAGTTAAGACATTAAATATACATATACGTACTGTATACAGTACAGTTTGCATACGGTAATATGTTTATGTTCCTAAATCAATCTCTTTTATGAGCATGTGAAAGGCATGGTGAATTGATTCTCAAAAATAACTGTATTTTGCATGATTGGAAACAAATGCGTGATTGCGAAATGCTGTGGTGTTACTTTTACAAAGACGGTCAATGAAAAAAATAATGTGAACCAGGGCAATACTTTGAGTTTACAGCTTGTCCAAGGTCATTCATTATTAATACTATTAATAATATCTTCGTTAAAGACTTTGATGGCGACAGTTCAAACATGAGAGGTTGAGCTTTATTAGCTTTATGCTTGCGGTATTATAGGAGAATTTACGGTAACTCGCAGTAGACTACGTAAAGCGTACCGCAAAATAATGCGGCATCGCCCACGCATTTTGAATGGCTGCATCTGTATATCATGATTGACAAAATAGTTATTAAAGCCAAACTATTTTATATATAGTCCATTTATCTCTTTAAAACAGAATCACCAAATGTTTTCTAATGGATGTTGTAACTCATTTAATCTGGAATTACTAATTGTTCCTCAAATCATCTTATTGCTTCAACACCTGTACTTCAGATTGAGGACGAGAACCTCTGAACAAACCTGTCAAAATCATTCATCATATTTAAGTATAGAAGATCTCACACAAGACCATCTACATCATGGTCAGCATTTTGGTGGGTTCCCAAAGTGACTTTGTTCACAAAGGACTTAACATACTGTACCTCATCACCTCATCAAAAAGAACTGAATAAATAGATTTTTAAAAAGTCACAATATATGTCATTTTGTAGATGGTGTAATTTAGAAAGTAATCCTACACAAATTTACATTTTTAGTGATGGTTATCAATTTTCTGCCATGAGAAAAACATAAATGGCATGTAAATATTCAATTTTACATACAGTATGCAGAAAAAGCTCTCTAATATGGTAGAACTGAAACATTCATTCACAGTAAGGAGAGCAAAAGACCAACACGTTCACACCTGATCTTAGATGTATTCAGAAAAATAGCTAATAAGAAATATTTCAAAATAAGACATCAGTGTATTGGTTTCGGATTGATTAACAACACAAGATAATTAATTAAAACATTTTCTAACTGCTTTATCAGGGTTGCAGGGGAGCCATAGCCTTTCCTGCAAGCAACAGATGCAAAGTAGGATGCACCCTGGACAATCCGTCACAGGGCGCACACACACACAAACATGCACATATTAGCACCAGGGCCAAATTTTCCTGAAGCCAATTAATCTACCTGTATATCCTAGGGGTGGAAACCAGAGCACTGAGTGAAAACCCAAGTGAACACAGGGAGAAGTCTATGCAGGTAGCTCCTCAGGTTCAGTGCTGTGAGGCAGCAATGCTAACCACTGTGCTGGCCATTTAAGTAAATAACAATTAGATGGACATTGGAGAAATATTGAAGTGTTTCTAGATCAGAAGGATAAACAAAGAATACTAGAAACTTAAAATTATGAATTATTATTGAAAAAACATTATTCATTGCCCAATATTACAAATATGCAAGTTTTATTTTGTAGCCTTAATATTGATATTAATATTTATATTGTAAGAGAGTATGTTATCACCTGGTGGTATGGTGGTTAGCATTGCTTCCTAAAGATGCTGGGGCCCTGAGTTCAATTCCAGACCTGGGGTTCTATCTTCATGGAGTTTGTATACTTTCCAAGTATGCATGGGTTTCCTCAGGCTCCAGTTTCCTCCCACAGTCCAAGATCATATTGGACATATGAACATAACAACATATGAAAAGATGGAGTCATCTTCCATCCAGTGTGTATCCTGCATTTCATCCACCGAGCTCTTCTGTAAACCTGAACTGGAAGATGTGGTTAGAAAATTGATGGATGTTACCACCATGAAGATTGCTTTAATCAAATTTGAAAAGCTAAGTATAACTATATATGGTCAATCTTGGAATAGAACACCACTAGAAAAATGGTGGCTGCTTCAATTGATGTTGGTTGACAGCACGGATAGGTGGCACTCTTTAGATAAGACATTAAACCAAGGTCCTGACTACTTGCACTGTTAGTTAAGATGGAAGTGTTAAACTTACTATCCTGGCTAAATTCATATTTTAAATTGTACAATCTGGCCTCCCTAAATGTCTTCTCTTATGTATGCTGTGTAGTGTGCTCTCTGAAGGCACCAGTTCTGTAGGGTTTGGGCATTTACTGAGACAATTATTAATTGTAGCAGTAAATCACAAAGTTGATTCTTTTGATGGCTTTAGAGTCCAACCATGCGACATAACTCAAACAACGCACACACACAGGTACTAATACACGAGGATACATTTATTAATACATAGAATATGCATATAAACCTAACAGATCTTATCGAGAGGGTTATCAGAATACAAAAGATATATATTCAGTCAGTTACGAAGTGTTACACATATCAAGAGGACATACATTCAGTATATCATTCATTTAGGTCGTTTCGTAAATGAACTTGGTTATAACTTCTACATTAGATACTCAAAACAAGTACATAACTCTTCAGAATTAAATTGATATCAACTGGTTGGGATAACAATTGATTTCTCAAGCAGTAATGCATTGAGGTTGAATACTCATCCAATTTCTGGGGATTCAGATCTCCTGCGGACTCAAAGAAACAGTTGCAGGCTTGTTGCTGTCCAATCCGCGCTCCCTGGCTCCGTGCCAGGCTGTGCCGTGCGGTTTGCGACGGTGTGCTGCAGATGCTCACTGACCGGCTAGTTAGTGTTGGCTTTAACTAGCAAAGTTTGTGCACAGGAGAAAAGATGACTGTGGGTCCCAGCAAGTCAGGAAGTGGACCGGTTCGTTCCTGATGAAGCGCTAGTTCTGAATAGTGATTCAGCTGTCCACAGTTCTGACCTGTTCACGAGGCTTGCTGCTGGTGCTAACCTCGGGTGGATCCTCTGGTTACTCTCTGGCAACCTTCGCTCTCGACTCTTAGAATAGAGGAAAGTTCTGGCACTCGGACACACTGGCCGTTCCGTGGTTGTCCGGGATGAGTCTCAAGATGGTCAGGAGGCACGCTGCGAGAATGTCCTGCCCTTGGGAGCCTTCTGCTCCTGGGCCGTCCTGCCCTGGAATTCTCCTTTGAATTCCCTTCAGAATTTTCCACAGAATAGTCTCAGGCCCTCTGTGTTGCCTGTTTTTACCTGGAGGAACTTCAGCTCGTTCATTGGCTGAAAGTTCCATGGGCATCAGAGTCCCACGTGTGTTACTCTGCCCTACCAGTCCCTGATTGGTTGATCAAGGTGAGATATGAGTCACTTACTCCTGACACTTAAGAATGCAGTCCAGATGTCCATCTGGCACTCCCTAGACAGATAGGCGCCAATGGATGACCATTGATCATGATAGCCAGGCTTAGCTAAGTGCATCCCCCTTTGGGAGCTGTCCCTTATCAAAAGAAAACATCTTTAAATCAGCCTGCTTGAATAGTTTCTCTGTGGCTGCACCACAGAGATGAACAGAGAGATGAGGCCTCATTTGGGAAAGCACAGCAACACTTAATTCTGTCTTATTAACAAGCATTGCCGCTACAGCTGTATATATTGTACAAATGCAAGAAGTTATTATTATGTTATAATATCTTATACTGTATGTTTAGGTTTTATAACATAGGTTTTATTTTCAGCATGGAATAAACCTTTACTTGTTCTCGTGCATACTGTAGGTATGTTTACTATATATAATAGTGAAGCTTTGCTGAGTTGTCAGCACTGTAATTTGTAATTTATTTTTAGCATAATTCTGGGACTTACATTTGTGTAATTAGTACAGTACTTCTGTTGAACATAATCAAAAATTAGTAAAAATAACAGATTTCATAGATTTTACTCACCCTCATTTAAGACAGGTGAATCGTACTTTAGAACCACAAATGTCCCTAAAACAATAAACACTTTTAGCATATATTTGAGATTTTGAGAATGTTTTTTAGGTCATTTGTAGAAAACCATGTTTTCTGATATAACCGACTAGATATAATTTTATTTTCACTGGATACCACCACAATCTTTTATTATCTGCATGTTCAGCCATATTATTATATTAAAACTATAAACAATTTTGCAAGTAAATTTTAGGACACAGTTGTTCTAATGTGATATAAACAAGATTTGTCAATTAGATCTGATCAGCAACAGAAGAACTTACAGTATAATTGATAGCTGCAAGAAATTAACAAAGTTATCAGGAAAATGAAAATCATTTTTGTAGCAGGTACACTGACTGTTCATAGATGTGACACAGGTAAACTAATGATTCTGTTTAATATCTGTTTTTCTAAGAAAGTACTGTACTTGCAAATCATCATTTCTTTCAAATAACCCAGAGGTCTTCGTAGAATTATAGTGTTTTTAATTAAGAGATGTTTGAAAATCATTTTAATATAATGGATGGATGCTATCCAATATTTAAAAGAAAAAGAGAAACAAGAAGGAAGAACAAATTAAAAAACAAACTTTGTTTCATCATTTGAACTTATTGAAGGCAAGCTGAAGAGTGCCACTGAGCCTAACATATCCTACCCTTGGAATTCTCAATAAAGTGTGTTTTTAATTTGAACTGAACACTTTACAAAGGTTTATTTTACCTTAACATTAGAGTTCTTTTGTCTAAAATACTTATTTTGTAACCATTTTCTCCCCTCTACCCTTCATTTCACAAATAACTTGATTTATCTGTTTTTTGTCACTACAGCCAGAAAAAAAGAACTCTAGTCAGTCTGTCCTCATCTTATTTGATTGAACATTGCTCCATTATACCTGTATAAACAAGTCTTAAGATGTTTCTAATCAATGATGTACCTCCACCTATCATCATTAAGTCACTTACCCTGGTGAATAACACCAAGATAAGTGCCTTAATATAAGCAAGGCACTTGCTTGCATTAAGCCAGACCAACACGGGTATCAATCTGGAGTCTGTGCTGGAACAAAGCATACAATGTAGAACTTTTAGCATATGAGTATTTTGGACCTATAATTTTGTTCTGTAGATAATAATTTAGAATTTTTAAAAAATTAAAGTAATAGTAGTAAAATTTAATCAAAGTGACATTTAACATGTCTAGAAATATTTAAAAATAATATTTAAAAATTAAAAAATACTAGAAAGAAACAACACACAATAGGACACTGCTTTATTGCTTAAAGATTGAAGCATGAATCTCATTATATAGTTTTGTCTCTGAGTAGTTCCCAGTTCATTTTCTGATTCCCACAACCATGTGTCAGTAGTCTGAAAACTTCTTAGAAACAAGTGTACTTGAATTTTTTTTTTATAGTTTCAATGCAAAATCATACGTATTCCAATATTTTCTTCTAGAAAATGGAACTGGTTAGCTTATAGTATGAGAAACAACCTGCTTGGGTGACTCAGATGTCTCAAAATAGTCCCTGCCTTGACAGAACACTGAAATGTAATCAGCTCCTTGCAGCTGGTCAACAAAAACAATTTTATTGAACTGAGGTTATTGGTTGAGAGAGTTGAACTCTTTTGAAAAATAAAATTGTAAGATTTCTGCAATTACCATTGGAACACACACAAATCTAGCAGCAGCCAGAACAATACCCTTCCAACTGAAACATATGGCCAGCCTAATTAGACTAGGCCCTGCTTGTTTCATTACAAATAATTAATTTATATTTTCATACACAGATAACAGGTGGGATACTAAAATGGGTTAGTGGCACAGATAGCAATGGATAAAGTAGACATGCTATAACAATTCAGGCATCAGTCCACCAGACTTAAAAAAGAAAAGACAGTTAAAAATATTACTGTCTTTTCTTTTTTAAGTCTACCCATAACATAGTAGTTATGGGTAGATTCAGTCTAACTTAACATACATTCAATACTGAATAGAAAGCACAAAGAAAACAACACCTGTTTTAACAAAAAAAAACAGGAAAAGTATGTACAGTATATAAGTATAGATCACTGACCAAATGAGAGGCTAGAGACAATATTAAGATTAATGAAAGAAAAACAAGAATACAAAAGTGAAACAAACACAGAATATTTGCAAAAATATATTTAAAAGCAACCAACAGTAGTTATTATATTCTTGCATTTTCTGTATAACACTGGGAAGAAAATGAACATTTATGGACAGGTCAAAGTGTAAACTGAATTGTAAGATTAAAATCTTTACATATTTTACAGGTTTACAGAATACTCAGTTTTATATAGTACAAGATCATCGCTTCCAATAGTGTATTATGTATTCTCAATACAGTACATCAAAGCCAACATACAGTAATATCAATTATATTCTTATTTTTCAAAAAATAGATACTAAACAGTAACTACATAATAAGCCGTAACAGTAGATTTTCAGAATTTATGTTGGAGCCAGTTTTGTTTAATTAAAGACACAAAAGTCTGTAAATTAAATCAAAATCTGGTGAATCAACTTGATTTAATTGAAATTCTGTTTTATTACCAGACACACTGAGAGTAAGTAACATTGTCCTGACAAGTTTGATACACATTTAATTTCTCACCTTATTTAGGTTCCAGTGTATTTTGTATTGCCATAACCAAAAATGGGAGTGGGACAATAGGTGTCAGGGGCTGTGTTGATGTTAAGTTTGCAGTGAATGGCCAGTGTCTCCCTAAGACCTGTAGTGTTTCTTGCCTTGTTTGGGATTCCTCCGATTGATCAGTGGTGTTTCTATAGACTTTCATTAATCACCACACTTTTCAGAGGTTTCACTCTGGGGTTATGATAGAGATCTAATTGGGCCTCAGACTGAGAGGGAGTCTCTATATTAGGGTGCAAATACACAGGGTGCATACAGCCAATTGATCAATAAGCCCCAAGACATTACAAGGAGATCCCACCCCCCCACCCCCATAACTGTTACTGAACTCTGTATAGATAAGTCTTCAAAACCCCAGTAAGTGTCTGACAGAACATGCAGAGACAAATAGAACAGGAGAAGTCACAGTTTGCACCACAGCAACCAGAGGAGGACTCAGATACCAGGGAGTCTAGAAAGAGCAGCTGAGGAAGGCCACAGCAACATCTTCCACCGCCTCTCTTCCAAAAAAATGGACTTGGAAACAAATAGGGGTGAGAAACAGGGACAAGAAAGACAGGACTGGAGAGAATACAAAAGACCATACAGAGTTTTACGTTGTGGCAGAAGGTGGCTTACAGGCTTCACCAACTGGAGCTGTTCTCGAGAGAGTAATACTCCTGGACTTTTCCTTAAGGACATGGTTTTGATAACTGAGGTCTTTGGGGTTCTTGTATATTCTGTGAGTAAGTGCCTCTGGTGGATAAGCTGTGTTATCTGTTCCATGTGTTGAATAGTTGGTTACAGAAACTGTGCTATGGGGATGCTTTAGTGTGATGAGTGTATTGTAATAAAATTGAATATTATGTTGGATGACTGTCTTTCCTTTTCTGTGGATGCACTGGTGGTCCTGAAACGTAAAAATAATTTTCTGTTGAAAAATACACTTTTTGAATGCTACTTAGAGTAAGAGTGTCAGTGATTTACCATTACTGACTTGATTTATGAATCAATGCATTTGTATTAGCATTCCATTCAATGTGTGTTAACAATATCCATACAGTCAGTGGCAATTATATTTGAGAAATACAGCACAGTTGATATCATTAGCAAGTACAGTACATTTCTGTTTGTGAAAAGTATAATTATCAACTAAGTAGTCCTGGAATTGCTTTCTTAAATGTCCCAATCACAAACCACATAAATTAGAATAATGATAAAAGAATGTCAATCTCATTTTCAGAGACCAAACTTTATCTTCTTCTCACCAAAACATTAAGGTTAATGGAACTTTGTAATAGCAGTGGATCATATTTTAAGTCTTAATTTTAAGAAATGTAGTTCATCCCAAATACAGTTTCAATGACCATCCACATCTAAAATATAACAGATGTCTATTAAAATAATTCAATTTACTACTTTGTTTTTAAGTTCAGTACTCACACGTAAGGCAGGAGTTGGTTATTTTGAGGTTTATTAACATTGCATCAAATTTTAATTTACTCTCCATCATTTCCATTTCCCAAGTTCTATCCATAAGAGCTTTAAAGAAGTAGATTATTAACATATTGTGTGTGGGCTGATGAGCCTTTTGAAAAGTGGGACAAATGAAATGAAGTAATTGACTGGGGAAATAAAGAAAGAGTTCAGCAAAGGAGGCCATCCACACAGATGCTCTATGGTGAAAAAACAAGGTAAAATTAAAAATAATGCCTGAAACATGCACTTTGTATATTTATAAATGCAAAGCAATATATATGTATATTTTGAGTTCAGATAGCACTAGTAATTACAACATGACATTAGTCCACTAAGTTTAAAACAATTATATTTGAACTTCATCTGCAAGGGATTCTTCTAAGATAAAAAAAACAAACTACTGAGAGAAAGATGCACCATTTTTTTGGCTTAAAGTGACTCAAATGTGCTTACTTTACATATTAATATGCAAATACACTTTCAACTATATAATACAATTAAAAACGAACACATAATTTAATTTATATTAGCTTTCAAAAATAATATACAGTATATGATATTACACTATATGTACAGTATGTAAAACACAATAGCCAAATAAGCATATATTAATAGGATTTGCAATTGGAGTTACAAGTAACAATGAAGTATTTGTCAAAACTTATTAAATACACAAATATTGCATTCTAGTGTCTGGAATTTTAGACTTATAAACTGATTAAAGGTACTTTCAAAATTAGTAAATTGTTAAAAAAGTGTAATTTAGGAATAACATAAACACAAATTAAAAGGGTAACACAAATTAAATACAGTGCCTTGAAAAAAATATTCAGAACCTTCCTATTGTGTCCCATTTTATAAAAATGACAAAATGATTTAATAAAAATAACATTTAATTCAAAATCCGAATACTCAGTCTATATGTTTTAAAGCAACAAAATGTGTCTGAATACTTTTTGTAAATGTACTGTACAGTGTTTAAATATCACCCTATGACTTTAATATGGTGAAAAGCATTCCCATCTATTAGTATCATAATGAAAATTAGGTTAAGCACAAGAAGTTTGAGGAGTAAACAGCTACACTGTTGAAGTTGAATCTGTTGAATCTTTTTACATTTCTTCCACGCTCTGAACAATCATTAGCACAAAAGCACATTTTCCATAAGTAACAAATTAAAATAAATATAATTTAATTAAATATATTTTATATTTAATATATAAATAAATATATTTAACGAGACTCTCCGGATAAACAAGCAAACACATTGCTATTTGCTAAATCGTTACAAAAGGCACCAACAAATGACCAGTAAAGTTAATAGTTTTATTTTTAACAGAACTGGAATTAAGCATTTCTATTTTTTTAAGGTAATACATTTCTTTAGCATGGTGTGCCTTTTGCTTACTTTTGAGAACTTTCATTTTCTCTTGAAATAACATTTTCTCTCAGTGTCTTTCTGTTGGGATGTTATATCTGAAATGTGTTCTATGTTTGAGATAGTCGATGATGTTGCAATATGTACAGAGAAGGGACAGTGTTCCGAAGAGCTATCATAAATAATCACTTTTAAGTTGACAAGTTTTTTTCTGTAATGTATGTTTGTTTTTGCCTATAGATATTACTACCTGTATCATCCATTTCCTTATTATCCCTGCTTTGATCTTATAACCACAATAAAATATTTAACAAATCTGTTCAGTTGGCTCCCAGATTTTACAGAATCTGGGAATCTGGGTTCACGCTTCATTTATATAACTATTTGCTTAAGTTCTGTTCTCTTCAATCCCTAGGATATCTTAAAATTCACAGCTACTAATAATGATTGACATTAAATGTAATTATTAGAAAAAAAAATCATACATGGGACTTTTTTTCTCCCAGTCAGGATTTTTTAAGCAGTGCTTGCTCATCTCCTGACATGCCACACATGCGAATCACATGTAGTCATATCCACAGATACAGTATACCGAAACAGTAACGTAGACAGGTCATGAACTGTAGTGTGATCGTATTCCATATAATTATACTGTATATGCAGTATAATACTTTATGGTTTTAAAGCCTCTACAATACACTATGTGAAACATTTTCATAGTCAAAATTTACTTGTTGCTGAAATTTACATTAAGGCAAATTATAAATGATCTAAATGGGAAAGTAAACCTCAAGGAAGCACATAACATTTACAACAAGCCAAAGTATGATAATATTTTTTACATATATACTGTGTATCAAACGGAGTCATTTTGTTTTTGTAAATAAAAGCAATATTAATTTAATATTTCACATAATGTAAAACACAGTTTAAATTTTATGAAAGTCTAAACAGTATACAACTTAAATTCTATAATTGGAAAAAGACAGTCCCTCAACATTGACCATTGATTCAAAACCAGGCGTTTTCTGGAGACAGCCCAAGTGCTCCACAAGCCACATTAAGTTTCAACTGCTCCACATAGTTTTACAAAGAAATGCAGTCCAAAAACAGATTTTAAAAAAGAAATAGGAGTGTGTCATGGTGCTCTAGGTCATGCACACTGCAAAATGATGCAGTATCCGGCACACATTCTGAATGGCTGGATATGTAGGGTTAGGATTAGAGATTTAGACAAAATAGTCCTTTAGAAACATTATGAATGTGAGTTACATACTACAAGAACTAAACATTTGATGTTTTTTTCTGTTTTTGTACAATTAAAATTTTGATAGTTTTTTTTGTATTCATTATAATAGACATTTGATGATGTGTCCATTTAAAAAGCAATATATACGAAATGACAAGTTGAGCACATTCCATAACCAAAACTTATTTCTGTTGCTAATTTAAAATACAATGGCAGCCTTTTTTTTCAGTCAAACTTTGCTGGAACGTCTAACATGCAGTATTCTATACTCTGTTAAAACAGGGATTCACAAGAAGTCATTTTTAAACCCCATTTATGAAACTCTCTATACTGCACTGGTGAAATTGTCTAAACAGCCATGATTTTCCATTTGAATGACTATTCAAGAAAAAAATGTACACAGTTTCATGTAGACACATTGACTACTGATGATTCTCTACTAATTTCTTAGCTATAACGTGTGGAACTAGGGTTATGGTTAGAGAGTCAGAGAAAATGGTGATTTTAAATTGTTATGAATGTGATTTGGGTACAACAAGAACTAAAAAATTGATGGGATTTTTCTGTTTTCTGACATTTTCATTTTCAATGTTTTTTTGTCTTTATTACAATAGGTATTTGATGATGTGCCCATCTAAAAGTGATAAATCAGAACTCAAAAGTTGATCCCATTCTACACCTGAAATTCATTTAATTTGCTCCTTTAAAACATGTGTAGAGTTTTTTCAATAAAACTTTGTTGAAACTGCAAAGCCTAATCCTTGAGTCACCATTTTTTATCATGCAGTATTCTATAAGCTGTTAAAACAGGTTCACAAGAAGTCATTTTCAAATCCCACATTCTAAAATTCTCTATTCTGCATTGGAAAAATTGTCTAAAAAGCCATGATTTTCCATTTAAATGCATTATACAAGAAAACAAAAACATAGGGCAGTCATGCAGTCACATACATTTTGTTGATTCTCCAAACGTTTCTCAGATGTAAAATGTGTGGTGTACTTTACATGTGCAAAGGAAGATGTAGTTATTGTGGGAGATTTGAACTTTCTTCATATAGATTGTGAAACACCATCAGAGATATCTGTTCCTAAAACTGAAATGAGAGGCCTAGTCAACTATTGCTTCCTTATGAGTGTAGTGGCAAGGCTTATTAAAATACAGGAATTAAGTTTGCTCCCTTGCCAGTCCCTCTCTCCTTCATCTCAGTGGTGCTGGATACATTGAGGCCATTCCATTTGGTTCACAATTAAGGTGTTTTTCTAGCTGATAGAATGTCCTGATAAGGAACAACTCCCAAAGCTGAGACACATCAGCCACCCTAATGAATGTTCACCTCTGGCGCCTTACTGTCTGGGAGATTCCAAGGGAGAGTCTTATTCAAAGTTATTTACAACTCTAAGGTTAGAGTGCATTGTTACTCATCATCAGCCAATCAGGAACTGGTAGGGCAAGTTAACCTCACGTGGGTCTTGAATGCCCGTGAAACTTTCAACCAATGAACGATTGAGTTCCTCCAGATAGAACAGGCAGCACAGAGCCCCTCCAGTGTGCCTCCTGGAGATTTCTCAGACTCAGCTCCTCCTGGACATCCTCGTAACGGCCAGTGTGTCCGAGTGCAGGACTTTCCTTTGTTCCAAGAGTCGAGAACAGAGTTTGCCAGCACATAACCAAAGAATTCACCAGAGTTTAGCCCAGCAGCAAGCCTCGTGAACCCACCGCGAAAGCTCACCTGATCAACAAGTGAACTACGGTCAGAACTGTGGACAGCTGAATCTAAGTATTCAGAACTAGTGCTACTGTACATCAGGAACAAACTGGTCTTCTTCCTGTCTAAAGAGCGTGACCTGCTTGGACCCACAGTCACTCTTCTCCTGTGCACAACTCAGCTAGTAAGCCAGAACTAACTAGCCAGTCTTCAGATAACCCACTGCTAGAGCATCACAGCATGAATCTGTCCCACTTCTCTCCAGCCGCAGTACCACTGCTGACACCGAGCCAGAGAGAGACGATTGGACACAGCAACAAGCCTGCCGCTGTTTCTTTGTGCCCGCGGGAGATCTGAATCCACACAGATTGGATGAGTGTTCAACATTCTGCATTACAGCTTGAGAATTCAATTGTTACTTCAACCTGAGTTGATATCAATTTAATTCCTATGAGTGATGTACTAGCTTTTGAGTATCTAGTGTGGAAGTTGTAATCCAAGTTCATTTACGAAATGAATGGTATACTGAATGTATGTCCCTCTTGGTTTGTAACTCTTCGTTATTGAATATATACCTTTTGTATTCTGCTAACCCTCACGATAAGATCTGTTATGTTTATATGCACATTCTATGTGTTAATAAATGTATTCTTGTGTATTAGTACCCTGTGTGTGTGTGCTGAGTTATTCCGCAAGAATTGGTCTTCTAATAGCCATCAAAGAATCATTTTGTGACTTACTGCTACAATTAATAATTGTCCCAGTAAAAGCACAAAACCCCTACATTTACTGGTGCCTAGTGAGAGGATGCCTATGTACATGAGGTTTGCAAAATCTATTGGCTAAAAATGTTATACTGATCTACAGTTTTCTGATAAGCAAAATAGATAGAGCAAAAGTTGAGAGTTGAGAGAGTCATTAAGTGGTACTGAATTTTTGTCTCAGAGGGACATTGCATCTTGTTGATTTCCTTCCAACTAACCCCTGCTTCTCCAGACCTAATTGTTTGCCTTAATTGTTTTACTTCCTTGGTTAAACTTTTCCTTATCATGTTTCTGATCATCAAAACTACTTCAAGTGTATTGTTTCCAGCGATTTCATATACAGAACTTTACGCAACCTCCCCTCAACATTATTTCTGACTAAGCTATTCTTATTGGTTAATCAATCAACAGATATAGGTGGTGTAAAACAAGCGCTGCAGATAGATTGCAAAAAAAAAGAATGAAGCAAAGGTGAGCAGAAAATAGGTTAAAGAGGTTACAGGTTATAGAGGTCAGCTAATGGAACTGGATTACAGGATATACATCTAGGAAGACTGAGAAGCTGGGTTGCTCTGAGAAAAGGAAGTCCTGGAAGGGGATGAACTTAAGGTTTTGCTTTTCCCAAGGCCGGATCTAAGAAACACTGGAAGAGTGTTAAGGTGTTGATCTTCTCAAAGTAGAAGATTTGTAGGTAGGTAAAAGAGTAGCAGCTCTCGTAATGTGCCAATATAATAACTCAGAGTCCACGAGCAAAGGGATAAGGATGCTACAGTATTCATTCTCTTCATTAGTGAGAGGTGGAATCCAGTCCCATGGATTAGTTAACAAATAAATATTGCCCTTTTTTCTCACCCGTTAGTTCAGAGATGTCCACAAGGGAATATAGGACATCTAAATAGGCTCAGAGGAGGTTATGGCAGCTAAGGCCAAGGTAAAATGCAAAGTGAAAGAAAACTGTCAGCGAAAGACTCAGAAATCTGATATTGAGTTTACACTCAGGTGGAGCAGGTGTGATTACTACTATATAACAACATCCCTGACTGTTTTTTTAGAGCCTTGGGTCCTAGACACAGCAGGTCACTAAATTTCCTCAAAGGGGGGAGCTATAATCTCAGAGGACTGGATCTTTGTAACATCAAGCAGGGTCCCACTTAAAAATAGGTAAGAATCCAGTGTTGTGTAAAACTGAGTGTCTGGTCTGAAAGGATCTGAAATATTTTATCTATCTCACTTTCCTGTGCCCACAAGATTGCCAGTGTTCCAAAACCATGCACATTCTCCTACCTCCCTATCTGCTGAAGATAACTTTTTTTAAATACAATTGGTCACGTCCGTTCATAGCACGCATTTCTATGCTTTTCTTTGTTTACGAGATTGGCATTGTTCCAAAATCATGCACATTCTTCTACCTTCCTATTTGCTGAAGATAACTTTTTTAAAATTAAATTGGTCACTTAAGTTCGTAGCACGCATTCCTATACAATGGTATAGAATTACATAGTAGATCTTGTGTCCATTCAAGTATTATTATGGGTTGTATTGTAGCACATAGGCTGCGTATTTGACACATAAACTAATTTTATTAAAATAGAAAATATGAAAACTTATCCCAATTTTTCAGTGCACTCAACAAATTTCCAGTGTCATATGGCATACCACCTGGGAGCCTACCATAGTTTGAGAACCACGGCTCTAGAGGGATTAGAAGAGTGGCAGAACTTAGGGGGAGGACCATTGGAGGAGATAAAATCCATTTAAATGGCTAATTCTAGAGGGGGAGATAGAGAGCAAGAGAAGCTAAGAATGCAGAGAAAGAAGTAATCTCTCTGAGTCACTGAAACTGGAAAGGCCAATGTTAAAGTAGACCCAGCAAGATGTAGAAGAAAAATGTAGGGAAAAAATGTAGAAGACCAGATGGGCCTTAAAGAACAATGCTAACAAGTAATATAGGAGATTTGTTTTCAAAGGTCAAAGGTAGTAAAGTACATCCATTTTATGTACATGCACAATTAATTTTGTATTATTGTGTTACACAAAATTCCAAAACTCATAATTTCTGTCAGCCAACAACAGACATTACCATACCCCTACTCATAGTGTACAGTATAATGTAAGAGGCAAAATGGATACCTTATTCATTTATAAAAAATAATTGTGTTTCATGCACAATTGCACAAATACATGTTAATGTTTTTTTACATAATTTTAAATGCAACAGGAAGCATCAAAGATAGTATAAATATGAAAAATACACCAAACATTTACTCTTCTTTTTATTGTATTGCATGTACTAATTTTAAAATGAAAGATCTGCTGTAGGCCTGTCTGAATTCAACCTTTCAGTTCTACCTCTTAATTCAATAGCAACTAATACAAAATAACTTGAGTGGCTTATATAAGTGGGAAATGCTCCCACACTTAATTGAAACAGCTCAGTTTAACACATGTGGAGTATTAGGTTAAGTACCTTTTTAGAATAATTGGAAAATGCAAATTAGCTGTAATTGCGGCAACTGTAGTTATTATACCCATTTTTAACCTTACTTAAGTAAATGAACCATCTATGAATGACACTTTTTAGGGCGCTACACAATAGAAAAATCAGCCATATGTTAAGCATGGAAGTAGGTAGGAAAAGCAATTAGAGATTTTCAAAGACTATCTGTACAACAATATAGAGCTTTATGCTAATTATTTAATGTTTTATGAGGAACATTAATGATTTACATTTCCTATCCTACAAAATAGTGTTCATTTATCACATTTTTGCACTTGCACATAGGATCCTTTGAGATGTTTCTATTTTCATTTATTCTGAGAGCTGCAAATCTCTCTTGTAGCAGTGTAATTTGTTTTATTGCCTGCCGCTTCTACTTTTGAAACAAATTTGAAATTTAACCTGAAAGAATGGATGGATATATAACAATTACACATAATTGTAAGTAGTTACTGTATTTATTCTATTTTTAATTTTTAACTTTATAAGAATAAACTAATAACCACAAAAATAATGGAACAGTCCTCTACCCACATGCCTTGCAAGCAATGTAGAAACTTCATACCTGTAATGTTAATGTTTCTTTATTAGCCCTATACAATTTCTTGCATTAGGAATGCGTCTTTTCGCATACCCCAGCTTTTTTTTTCTCCATGGAGACACAGACACAGAGACAGAAGCTTGGGGTCAGAGCACAGGGTCTGCCATTGTACAGCGCCCCTGGAGCAGTTGGGGTTAAGGGCCTGGCTCAGGGGCCCAACGGAGTAGGATTCCTCTGCCAGCCGCAGGATTTGAACCGGTAACCTTCCAGTCACAGGCGCAGATCCTTAGCCACAGAGCCACCGCTCCACCCAGTAGTTGGTGACCCTGGAATTTTTCTATTTAACAAATGGTAAACCTATCATTTATCTATTTTAAATTAAATAGTTCAGTTGTAATGTGAATGTTTTACGAGTGCTCATTTTATTCTGCTGGGGAACTTAAGTTAAATTTACAATAGGCTCCTCTTATGGGAGTGAAACATTACAAAACAATTTACCTCGCCTGATTTCCTGCATAAACAAACAGGATTACAGATGCAAAAAGCACTAAACTGCAGCATTTACCAGTTTCAGCTCAACTCAACTCACTTAAAGCACAGAAACAGATTTGAAGACTGTGCTGCCTTTCAACCAAACATCACATCTTTGGTGCTGACTCTGATACCTGTATTTTACTTATTTTAACATCTGCATGAGTGCAGTAGCAATTCATATAATAAAAAATATAAGTTTTCCAGGTTGCTCATTTTTATTTTCTAATCTTGCTTTTACTAAATTTACTTTTAGTCCTCAAACAACACTAACTGCCTCCTCAGCTAGTATATTTGATTTTGCTTGCTTGTTAACTTTTGTGGACAGAAAACAAAGGTCATCTGTAAAGCTTAGATCTTCTAGGAGACTTGTGAGTGAACATTTACCATTTAATGTTCCCATATTTCAGAATTGGTTTATCAACATACTTCAGATGGGTATGTAATTGCAAAGTACAAACTAAACAATCCCACCAATTTAGCCTGGAGCTCTCAAATCTGCATAGCTCACCAGACATAGTGGGACTACTCAGGAGATGGCCTGTGTAAGCCATTTGTGTTTAACCCTGTTTATTGGACTGTTTTGACTAAATGGTACTGAATGTTACAGTATATGGCTTTCTGATAATCCATATTGGTATAACTAGTATACTGTACATGTCAGGACATGTCAGTATATAAACATGGATTTCAGTTTTGGTCTGGTGAACATGATCTCATCTGATGTGTTGCCTTATTTCAAAGCTTTAATAGGAAACTTTAGACTTACTGCATCAGCTGTGTGGGAGTGCTGTTAAAAGATATTTCTACATATCCCAAGGATTCAGAATTCTCATTTATAACCATCTTGTGCAGCAATCTGATTACATCAATGAAAATGATTCCAAAGTAACTGAGTGACTCATATACACTTACATCCCCACTTCAAGGCATCGCAGTAACATTTGAAGGAATTTCTTTATGCACCAGATTTGCGATAAAGGCAAGAATTTGATTTAAGAGTTTGAGATTGACCAGCCATAATGAACAAGCTAAATAAGGCAGGTCAATTCTCAGAGCAATAATTCAAATAGAGGATGTCTTCTTTGGGGATTTTAAATGGTGGGATACATTAATTTCATTAATGTGTGATATCATATTGTACATTACTAGGCTAGTGTCAAGGGATATAGAACATAATTGTATATCAGCTGAGAAATAGCTCACTTGACTCAGGAAGTGAAAGCTAATCATTCTGAATCTTTTAACTATCCCAAGATACATTAGTGTATGACATTTTACTCTGCTTAACTTTGAAAATATGTGTTCATACTTATAATATTTATGTTTTAAAAACTGGGATTTTGTGTGTGTATATATATTATACCTGTCACACTTGGGCTGGGAGTGGCTCACTGTCTGTGGTTGCCAGGGGTAACCATGGCATTCCCACACTGTGAGGACTACGTCGGGCCATCTGTCTTTGTGTCCCTCTCCCTTTCAATCAGGAACACAATCATCCATTCATCACTCAAATTAATCACCACATTTAAGCCCAAAACCCCTCTAATTCGGTGACATTGACACTGCTCTGATATTGAACTACCCAGAATGATAAATGGAGATTAAAATGCAGGATTAGTAATCCGGATTAGTGCAATTAGCCTATTTCAGAAACCTGTCGTTGTGAGATCCCGATTTTCTAAAACACCACTTTTCTTTCAAATACTCCTTGCAGTCAGCACTGAAATTAGCAGTGTCCCTGTCCTGTCAACCACACCCTAGCAGACTCTCCACCTTTTTTCCCCATGTTTACAGTCAGTCCAGTCAGCCTTTTTTGTCTCCAGGCTTCCAGTTAGCCACTCCGCAGCAGGCTCCGTTGTGCACCTGTAGGCTTCCAGTCAGCCTCACTGCACTGTGCTTCCCAGTCAGTCTGCCTGCATCAACAAGAGGCCTGCATTTTAATCTCCACCTATCAGTCTGACCACAGCAGTGCACTCCAGCCAGTCGCAGCATAACAATACCTGTAGAAGTACTGACCTCTAGTTGTTCTTCTATACAGTACATGTAATAAAAAGAATATATGTTATTTTTAGAAAAACAAAATGTGGTACAATTGGTCCATATACAGTAGGGTTTTAACATTGGGAGGATTTGGTGCAGATAACCATTGCAAATAGCCAAATTTGCATATAACCAAGTCTGCCCCTATACCATTGTATAATGTACCACAGTATATAGTATGTATGGTTAGAAACTGTATTTCTCCCTTATATGATAATTAAATGCGTTGAGCTTAAGTTAATTTAAATAAAATTGATCGACTAAAAGAAACAACAGTAATCACAAACTTATAGTAACCAGTTAAAATAGAAACATGAATTTCTCTTTCTCTCTCTGCTCATGATTAGCATGCCCCAGTGTAAAGAAACTGGCAATAAAATTAGAAACATTCTGACAAACTGATCTTATAATATAG
The DNA here is from genome assembly GCF_040954835.1 of Lepisosteus oculatus. NCBI lineage: Eukaryota > Metazoa > Chordata > Actinopteri > Semionotiformes > Lepisosteidae > Lepisosteus > Lepisosteus oculatus. Next base: position 36,944,354 of record NC_090696.1, on the reverse strand, counting down.
AAACAAGACCACATTGAGATGCAGATGCTGGATACTGGGTAATTGGGCAAGAGGCTGGGAGAGGCTCCATCACTCACTACATTTGTCTCACGATCCAAGTCTGTGATGCAGTTCATTTGGATGTTGTGGTTCACAGTTTTCAGCTTGGTTTCACCCCACTCTGTTATTTTTTCAACTAAGACCCCACCGGCCATACCGAATCGCAAATAAGTGAATTGGCAATTGTTAAATTTGCAGATGCCGAGACCCTGCTATATTTCTTAGTTGCAGTGTGTTCAGAATTAAGTTAAAAAATATAGTTCTTTTGGGAAAATAATTACAAATAGTTGGACTTTAGGTAAGCATTTGACCTCCTATTGTTCTGTATTTGTTTTGGTACATAATTGCTTGTAAACTATTTTCTTAAGTTAGGCTAAATGTAAAACTTGAGAAGAGACTGATTTAAAGTATCGTTTTAAAATTTGGAACCCAGATTTATTGTGTTGTCAATTGTACCAGCAGAGAGAGGAGTGACAGGTTATTCCAAAACATTTTCATTTTCACAATTCCTAAAGTGTCTTTAGGTGAGCTAATATCAACTAGTGGAGTGGCATATACTGTACAGTTTATCACTGCAAATTAAGAGTGTGCTGCAAATAAGAGGGGATGGTGCTGTGTGGCATTCCCTATTTAAGCACCTCCATTCCTGGTGGTGCTCAGGTGAGAACTGCCACTTGGGGAATCCCAGTCACAGCTGACTAATGATACAGCCCATTCTTAAATCGGCAATGGACTACAAGGCTTATTGAATTTAGCATGTCTGTACATAAGAACAAACAATGGTGACAAACAAGAGGCTGTGAGTCAAGTTCTTCCAGCTCATTTGTTTGCCATTAACTAATCTGTCGAAGGATCTCTGATCTTATCCAACCATTGCTTGAAAGAAACTAGGGCCTGGGCTTCACTACATTGCTGGTCTCTGGGTAGGTTGTTTTCAGTTAAAAAGGAATTTAGATATTGTCAAACGTTTTTATATTTTTTTCATCTTTTTAACTAAATACATATTTGTACTAACTACAATGATCGATAAAAAAGTAGTTACACTGCATACCTCAGTCTAAAATCATCTATCACATTTCATAAAGCTACAATTAAATTAAAAAAACTCTTATTTAACACTCATAGCAGACATAAGATGATATGAAGCTATTCAGTTTGCAGAATGAAGTATTCACTCAGCAGACTACTCAAGCTCATAAATGTATAATGTCACAGAAATATAAATGGCTTCTATATGCAGGATTTGGAAACAAATGAGATGATGTTGTTGGCCAAATTAAGATTTAACTATGCTTGGTCTTCATAAACTGAACACCAAAGAAACACTTTACAAATACAGTACAAATTGTATTCATGAGGTGTATCTACAGTCTTCGTTAGACAAGAGTAATGATAGGTGAGCTGCTTTTCAGGGTACTCCATGCATCTTTTTAAACACTAAGTTCTGTTGATTCTCTATATACAGTATACAATGTAGAACAAACACCCTCGTAACCCTGCATAACATCTGAAATCTACATTATGGCATAGAAAAAAATAAGTACTTTCAGTATAGTATTATTTCATTATTAAGTAATGTTGTGTATCAGCCAGCTCTTTGTCAAGGTTTTCTCTTACTTACAGTACACACAATATTAAGAATTTTTAGAAGATGATGGCTTTCAAAATTATGAAGATACTAAGAGTAACAAATAAAACATTTTTAATGAGTGCAATCCTGATAAAAGAGATATTTCCTTTCTGAAGAAAGCAAAATTAGCCTGTGACACAAAATGGTTATAAAATCATTGTATTCATTAATACATTATGCTGTGTGAAAGAACACTGCCAATTAAGTGTGCTTATTAATTCCTATCATGAGCATCTGCAATTCTAGATTTTTAATTAACATGACAGGCAAAACAATTTCATCAACTTCAATTAATTTACAATTAATTGGGCAGAAAATATTTTTTCAGAACAGTTTTACCAAGTTCAGCCTTTATCAGTCTGAAGTGAATTGATCGCAAGAACAATTTCTTAATTTTCATAATATTTATTTAGTATATTTTTTGCACTTCTTGCATAAATGTAATATATTAGTGTGATTAAAAGTATATTGGTGCAATATATCAAGATATCAACATTTTGACTTAGAGGGCTTTTTTAACAGTAAGTTTCATTAACAATAAATACTGTTTTTCAGTAATAGTTGCTCTAATATATACTGATTTTTAAAGTACAGCCCAGTGCCCATTCCTTCCTGTTTGTGGAGGAGACAAGACAAAGTATTTTTACTTTACGGGCTGAGAGAAAATTCACTCAAAAGCATTTGAAAAAATTACTAAACCTAAATGTACACACGCACAGAAAGCATTTTTGTTTTAAAGTTAAATACCAGGGTTTGGGGTTGAACTTGTTGGTTTAGTGAACTGTGACACTTGGATACAATGATTTTAAAACTTAGTTATACCTAATAAAACCCACTGATTTCAGGATGTGAAAATCCCATATGTGTATCTGAACACATATCATTAAGAATAATCGATCACGAAGAATTACTGCTGATTTATCAGATTTTTCGACAACCCTAAAGGACCAAAATGATTCCAAACTAAGAACAAAAAACATAATTTAATGTATTACATTTGTTGTGCATTAATATACTTTTTTTTTTTGCAAAAATATTACACTGTCTTTGTTAGTGTTTAATGTACTACACTTTGCACAGGAAGAGTGCAAATGTTACAGGTTACAAACAAGAGAACGTACTTTTTCCATCTTGTTCATCTGGATGTTACCAACATAATGATCCCAAAACCTGACCAAGTCCATTAGTAATTCAACATCACCAGTATAACTTCCATATAGCCAAAATCCTTTGTAATGAAATGGATAAAACTCTTATTTTTGTCTTGATCCGTTCATATCACATATGGTTAACCTAAATGTAAACTCAAATAACTTTGACTTCCTGTACCTTGTAATTAATCTAAAAAATATATATTCCTTTGTGTAATAAGAAATGTTAGGAAATTGTGTATTTTCACTCAGTGTCCTTATGAAAACGTTATATGAAAAGCAGTGAGTGGGGATGGAACTAGAATAATACAGTGACAAAACATTCATGCCATCTACATAACTAAAAGAGACAAAGCTCTGTTACTCAAGAGACAGATACCATTACACATCACTCAGCTGCCAGGGCAATCCCTGCACATTCAATGAAAAACCTTCATAAAAGGCTTACAGAAGGCTTTTAATAAGCTAACACATCAAAAGTTGATTCTAATATCCAAACCCACAAAAATTCAACAATGGTGCATTACATGTACAATGCAGGCAAATTAAGAATAAACAGAAAGAAAAGAATGACTGGAAATGAATTATCTCACTATTAGATCTGTTTGGTGGATAGGAATTAGGAGTTAGGATTTCTTTTGAGTTTTTAGAAATATAAAATATACTGTGTACAATTAACAAAAAATGAAGATCTAACAAAAAACTGTGGCAGCATCAATAGAAATGGAGAAGAACTGTATACTGCTTTCTGTTGAGTCAATTCAAGTGATGAAAAGAATTGATATCAAGTCAAAAGCAGGAACTGTGGTTTAGTCTGTCAAGAAGACGGATGATAGATGCTAAGGCTTCAGCATTGCAGACATATAGCATAACAAATTGGCTAAAATTAAGGTACCTATATGTTGGTTATGTGCATTCCATATTCTTGACCCTCTCCAAAATATTATTGGTCAGTTAAGACATTTTTAGTATTATTATATACTATTTATGATATGATATTATAATTTGCTTTATAAATTTAGTAAATATGGACCAATTGTATACATTTGTATATTGTTAATGTGACCCATTTAATACTGTACAGTAGGTTTTAAGTGAGAGTCTTTTAATAATTCTTTTGTTAGTCATCATTAGTAGTAGCATGAATGTCATAAAAGGTGATTGCCATGTGCTTAGAGAAGGTGATTATATGAGAGATGTGAGAATTCTATGGGAATGTGTGAATATTAACCTACAATATTTTTGGTAAGTTGCCATAGTGACAAGCACAGCAGCTTGCAAAGAAGAGAGGGAGAGGACATGTCTGCAGAGGCAGAGAGAACAGAGTGACAGGAGAATTGGTCCATGTAAATGCCTGGGAAGCAACTGATTCTCCCCAAAGTCTTTCAGGTTCATGAGAAATAAACCAGCTTGAGTGTTTTTCTTTTCTACATACTGTATATGCAACTCAGAAGTATTCTATTGCTTTTAGTCATCAGTCCAACACTTGCCGTATCATTTAGTAGAAGAAATGCAGCTTATCACTGCATCACAATGAGTAACTACTAATAAGTGTAACTAACATATAAGTAACACACAAACTGTAAATACGGTTACATAGCTGCTAAGAATAGTAAACCTATTGACTGCCATAGTGAAGAAACACACAATCACCCTCAGTGGATTGCATGCAAATTTGTCCTTATGTCTACGTTTGCCATGTGAAATATAATGATAGATGATCTTTCATTACAGTGTACTGCCCTTTCACCACTTTGTCACATAGTATCAACATTCTTCTACGGAAGCTTCACATATGTCATTAATTTTACGAAGAAGGTTTTAAGAAGAAGGATACAATGATAAATACTTTCCATCTTACTGTTGAACCTTTGTATCTCCAACATTAGAAGAAATCGTGAATCATTTTCTTTTTCCTTATAGGAAGTAGTATCTTCTTTTAATTATTAGCATGTTGAATGAAATGCAAAATAAATTTGTATTATGTTTAATGGTTCAAATGGATGTTTCTGAATACTACTTTGATCCCAGAAGACAAAGCTGAGTGTACTGAATGCATGTAGGCTCTATTGTAATTTTCCCTAGGAATAAATCTTTATACCATCATAATAAGAAGGCCTATCATAATTGTTTTTTACCAATAGTAAGAAAATCATTTGCACTCAAATTATACATAGCAACAAATTAAAATCCTGTACAGTGTTTGCCTCAGTTAAGCCACAAAATACTGTAGTATTACATATTTTCTAAATAGCTGTACAAATAAATATTTTCCTAGGAAGTGTTTACTTGTGTGTATTACTTATAATGCCTCATGTAAACTACATTATGTTTATATTCAGATTATATAGTTATTATGTTCTTCTACAATGTTTAAACTTTAAAATATTAACAGAACAGTTATTTAAGGTAGCTTGGTGACATAAAATTTGCATTGGTTGACTTGCCTGACATCAGATTGCACTGCAATTATGTTGAACAATTGAACTGATTACCCCTAATACCTTTTAGTGAAATTACTAATGCAGAAAGATTATTTTCTTGCATAAAGATTACAGTTTCTTGCATAATGATTAACCCTGAGGTTTGATTATAAGGTTGGTCCATTAAACTTACCCATAGTACCATAGTACATCACATATATCAACTATTCTATTTTTTTTAGCAGAGAAAGAAAAAGCACTGATGTTCGTCATCTGGACATGTTTTCTTTCTATCTTCATTTGGACAGGGAATAATGTTGAAAAAAGCTAAGCAGGTGTGAGCCTGGTCAGTACCTGGATAGGAGACCTCCTGGGTGTGGTGTTTGTGGGGCCAGCAGAGGGCGCTCACCCTGCAGTCTGTGTGGGTCCCAGTATAGTGATGGGGACACTATACTGTAAAAAGGCACCGTCCTTAGAATGAGACATAAAACCAAGGTCCTGACTCTCTGTGATCACTAAAAATCCCAGGGTGTTTCTTGAAAAGCGTAGGGGTGTTACACAAGCATCCTGGCCAAATGTCCCATTGTCCTTTATCAATCATGGCCTCCTAATAATCCCCATTTATAAACTGGCTTCATCACTTTGTTCTCCTCCCCACTGTTAGCTGATGTGTGGTGAGATTACTGGCACACTATGGCTGTCGTCATATCATGCAGGTGGATGCTGCACATTGATGGTGGTGAAGAGAAGTCCACATTACCTGTAAGGTGCTTTGAGTGGAGTGTCTAGAAAAGTGTTATAAAAGTGTAAGGAATTATTATTATTATTTCCATAAAATATAATATGATAATAAAATAAAATAATGGGGTCCTATATTAAAAATATTGGTGCCATACTTGTCATTGCTTGCTATGAGACTTTGGGTACCTACAGTATTACTTATTGGCTTTTAATATGTGACCCATGATGTTTCTTTTCTGATAGTTTTATAGCAAGTACAAAATAATAAAAACTTGTTGTGTTGCAGAATATGTATTGCTTAGGAATGTTTTTTTAATGTTTGAACATATAAAGAACATGAAACAAGCAGAAGCACAAAGCTAATTTAAAACATTTTCCGTCTTTGACAAAGAAAAAAATAAGGTGTGTGACAAAGAATTTCGCACTATGGAGATTAATTTATATCAAGAAACGTTTCTGAGTGAAGAATAAAGTGAAGCTGTGATTATGAAACGAATTCAGCTCTCTTGGTTCAAACTCTTTTGGACTTACATTTTCATAATAACACAATTTATCTTTCCCACAATTATTTATTTTTCTTTCTCAAAGGTGTGGTATTTCTGATAAACCAACTGTATACACAACACCTAGTAAAGGACAATCACAATATGGTTTTCAGCTGAGTATACTGTCCGGTGTGAATGACCAGAAACACTGGCTACTTTATTGGGGAAAGAAAAAGTAGATATTTAATAGTGTTTGATAAAGCTAATTCTTCAAAAAAAATTCTAAGAATCTCCAGATAGAATTTGTTATTCGTTAATGACAAAGCTTTTAAACTTGAATCATTTTTTAAGAAACAGATCTTCGAAGTTAAATTATCCATTAAGAATTCAGAATGGTTTACCTGGTTGTGCATTTTATTATGGTGTAATTGTGATTTATTTTTGTGGTGTGGTTAATAACCCTGATTGATGTTAATTGCACCAAATACACTCTCTTCTCTTAATTTGCATACAATCTGATTAGTTAATAAAATCATGTTTGGTAGTAAATGACTTTGCCACTCCATGGTAACATAAAATATTAGTATGTGCATGGTGAAACTGGAACATATACTGTACTATGCATGTTGGATAAGTGACTCAGAGTAGCAGGAAGCTAGATGTTAAAGGAATGTATGGGTTTAGGCACAGCAGATGCTGCTAAATCCTCAATAAAACAATGTGGAGAAAAAACAAAAAAGCAAACAAAATGCTTGTATATACTGTATATCAAAAGATCAAATGTATATCCTGTGAAGTAAAGAAGTATGTAGTAAGTAGTATAACCTCACTGTTACTTTCAGTAAACACTTCAACCTCACTTAATACTGTTTTCTGTTTTATTTATCATTCTACAAAAATAACATTATAGCATTAGAAAGTATTCATGGTCATAGGCAGATAGCATACAGATTAAATTTATTCAGTCTAGAACAAGGAATATTGTGAGGGAATGTGATTCACTACAATCCTAGTACAGATAGGGTTAACTAAAGGAGTTATTTCGCACTCATTAGTGAAAAAAAGAACACAGGGTCACAAATGAAAACATAAGAGGAAATAATTTAGGATGGGGACTAAGACATGTTTCTTTAGACAAATTGTAGGTATCTACCACAAGAGCAAGGTGACTGAAGTGTCTCTTCTCATTTTTGAACTTTCTTATGTTCTTAAGTGCATCATCAACCTGCTTGACATTTGGCAGTCATTATGCTTCAGCAGGCCCACTATACAGCTGATTAGATAAAGAACTTACCTAATCAAGTCCAGTCATGAAATTAGTGCCTCAGTAATTAAATTCAGGTGGAAGTTTAGGTAAGCCAGAATGTACAAGTGCAGAGTGGTCTTTATTCAGCATACTAGGAATAACACCCTAGTCTTATGAAGAGTGCCAGGTGAATGTGTCATACGAACGATGGTTCTCCATACTGGGGCATTGTGTTTTGCAACTTTTGATCAATAAAGAAGAGTGTCACCTTCTGACTCACTAACACTATTTACTTTTTTCCTTGGAGATCTCCTATCCCAGAACTGTCCAGTACATCAATACACAAAACTGAAAATACAATTCAGTAATGTTTGATTCAATAAACTTTAGATTATGACATATAAAAATAAAGTAAATCATTAAACATATTTTAATTAATCAATTAATCTCATCTCATTCTATGACTTTGGAATTAATATTTCATTTTTCATGTGTATTACTTTGGTTAGTTTTGTCTGATTCTTTTGGTTAGAAAATTTAGAAAAAACTCATTTCTAAATGCATTTAACTTTCTAATGGGTAAATTTACTTAAAATGTAATGTAATGTTATATTTTACAGATGACATTTGGCCTCTGGAATTTAGTTTTGTTAGCATTACAGTTATTTTACTTTTTACTTTAGTTTTATAATATTTTTGAACTTTTGTTTTAGTACTGCCACACATTCAGATACAGATATGTCTTATCTTTCTAAGCCAAAGATTGATTATTTGTCTTTACCTGTCAAAGAGGTGAAAGAAAAAAGAAAACTAAATATACAAAAGCAGCTATCTAGAATGCTCAAGGTGTCAGTAGGTATACCATGGTAGGCGTTGTGATGACACAGATTCACTTTTTTATTTTTTGGAATTCTCTGATGCAAGTCTGCCAGGTGGTACAGTGAATCCTTAAAGTACCACAGCTGTGTGTGGTTGTCACTTAAAATCAGTACAATATTAAATGTTTATTAATGTTTTCTTGTGCTAACCATATGTACATACTTGAGACAAACAATGTCACAATTACATTATATTACTTATTTTTATAATTACACTAACTTTGATCAGATCATAGTCATTCCATGAAATTCCTTGTTTTATGTTAATTTTATGTCAAATGTTGTGTTACAACAGCATTTCCATGTCTGCATCTCTTTCTTTACTTGGAGATCTCTTGGTGATTAATCAGAACCCCCCCCCCAAAAAAACTACTTATCACCTATCTATTGCCAAGAAAGTTGTTTTCTTGAACTGGAAAACTAGAAATACACTTAATGTCTTCATTTGGACAGGGAATAATGTTGAAAAAAGCTAAGCAGGTGTGAGCCTGGTCAGTACCTGGATAGGAGACCTCCTGGGTGTGGTGTTTGTGGGGCCAGCAGAGGGCGCTCACCCTGCAGTCTGTGTGGGTCCCAGTATAGTGATGGGGACACTATACTGTAAAAAGGCACCGTCCTTAGAATGAGACATAAAACCAAGGTCCTGACTCTCTGTGATCACTAAAAATCCCAGGGTGTTTCTTGAAAAGCGTAGGGGTGTTACACAAGCATCCTGGCCAAATGTCCCATTGTCCTTTATCAATCATGGCCTCCTAATAATCCCCATTTATAAACTGGCTTCATCACTTTGTTCTCCTCCCCACTGTTAGCTGATGTGTGGTGAGATTACTGGCACACTATGGCTGTCGTCATATCATGCAGGTGGATGCTGCACATTGATGGTGGTGAAGAGAAGTCCACATTACCTGTAAGGTGCTTTGAGTGGAGTGTCTAGAAAAGTGTTATAAAAGTGTAAGGAATTATTATTATTATTTCCATAAAATATAATATGATAATAAAATAAAATAATAGGGTCCTATATTAAAAATATTGGTGCCAAAATTGTCATTGCTTGCTATGAGACTTTGGGTACCTACAGTATTACTTATTGGCTTTTAATATGTGACCCATGATGTTTCTTTTCTGATAGTTTTATAGCAAGTACAAAATAATAAAAACTTGTTGTGTTGCAGAATATGTATTGCTTAGGAATGTTTTTTTAATGTTTGAACATATAAAGAACATGAAACAAGCAGAAGCACAAAGCTAATTTAAAACATTTTTTATGTAAATATACAAAAGCAGCTATCTAGAATGCTCAAGGTGTCAGTAGGTATACCATGGTAGGCGTTGTGATGACACAGATTCACTTTTTTATTTTTTGGAATTCTCTGATGCAAGTCTGCCAGGTGGTACAGTGAATCCTTAAAGTACCACAACTGTGTGTGGTTGTCACTTAAAATCAGTACAATATTAAATGTTTATTAATGTTTTCTTGTGCTAACCATATGTACATACTTGAGACAAACAATGTCACAATTACATTATATTACTTATTTTTATAATTACACTAACTTTGATCAGATCATAGTCATTCCATGAAATTCCTTGTTTTATGTTAATTTTATGTCAAATGTTGTGTTACAACAGCATTTCCATGTCTGCATCTCTTTCTTTACTTGGAGATCTCTTGGTGATTAATCAGAACCCCCCCCCCCAAAAAACTACTTATCACCTATCTATTGCCAAGAAAGTTGTTTTCTTGAACTGGAAAACTAGAAATACACTTAATGTCTTCATTTGGACAGGGAATAATGTTGAAAAAAGCTAAGCAGGTGTGAGCCTGGTCAGTACCTGGATAGGAGACCTCCTGGGTGTGGTGTTTGTGGGGCCAGCAGAGGGCGCTCACCCTGCAGTCTGTGTGGGTCCCAGTATAGTGATGGGGACACTATACTGTAAAAAGGCACCGTCCTTAGAATGAGACATAAAACCGAGGTCCTGACTCTCTGTGATCACTAAAAATCCCAGGGTGTTTCTTGAAAAGCGTAGGGGTGTTACACAAGCATCCTGGCCAAATGTCCCATTGTCCTTTATCAATCATGGCCTCCTAATAATCCCCATTTATAAACTGGCTTCATCACTTTGTTCTCCTCCCCACTGTTAGCTGATGTGTGGTGAGATTACTGGCACACTATGGCTGTCGTCATATCATGCAGGTGGATGCTGCACATTGATGGTGGTGAAGAGAAGTCCACATTACCTGTAAGGTGCTTTGAGTGGAGTGTCTAGAAAAGTGTTATAAAAGTGTAAGGAATTATTATTATTATTTCCATAAAATATAATATGATAATAAAATAAAATAATAGGGTCCTATCTTAAAAATATTGGTGCCAAAATTGTCATTGCTTGCTATGAGACTTTGGGTACCTACAGTATTACTTATTGGCTTTTAATATGTGACCCATGATGTTTCTTTTCTGATAGTTTTATAGCAAGTACAAAATAATAAAAACTTGTTGTGTTGCAGAATATGTATTGCTTAGGAATGTTTTTTTAATGTTTGAACATATAAAGAACATGAAACAAGCAGAAGCACAAAGCTAATTTAAAACATTTTTTATGTAAATATACAAAAGCAGCTATCTAGAATGCTCAAGGTGTCAGTAGGTATACCATGGTAGGCGTTGTGATGACACAGATTCACTTTTTTATTTTTTGGAATTCTCTGATGCAAGTCTGCCAGGTGGTACAGTGAATCCTTAAAGTACCACAACTGTGTGTGGTTGTCACTTAAAATCAGTACAATATTAAATGTTTATTAATGTTTTCTTGTGCTAACCATATGTACATACTTGAGACAAACAATGTCACAATTACATTATATTACTTATTTTTATAATTACACTAACTTTGATCAGATCATAGTCATTCCATGAAATTCCTTGTTTTATGTTAATTTTATGTCAAATGTTGTGTTACAACAGCATTTCCATGTCTGCATCTCTTTCTTTACTTGGAGATCTCTTGGTGATTAATCAGAACCCCCCCCCCCAAAAAAACTACTTATCACCTATCTATTGCCAAGAAAGTTGTTTTCTTGAACTGGAAAACTAGAAATACACTTAATGTCACACAATGGTTACATCTTCTTATAGAACACAAATCAATAGAGAAAATGGCAGCCTCTATTAAAAATCAAATTACACATTTTGAAGAAATTTGGGCTTCATTTATTGCCAATCTGAATTTATAGTGCACATTACCATATATACTGTACATACAGTGCAAGGAGACACATACACATTCAGTACATACTGTATACACTTTCAAAGTATGCATCATATTTCACCATCCTATTTGTATTTTTTTCTGTTTTTTAATAATAATACCATATTATTATTATGTTAATATCTCTCTTTTATAATGTTACAGCTTTAGCTTACTGTCTCTTAGATTTAGTTTGTGACACTTGGCAGAGAAATCACATTAAGAGCATTAAGGGAGGAAGAAGAAACAAGAAACAGAGGAGAAGGAGAGAGAGGAGAGGCAAGAATCCGGAGGAGTCGGAACTTGAAGCTTGTGCCAGGCAAGAGCCCTTACTTCATGACCATCCATAGAAAACCTGACTGGAGCTAAGTATTTGAACCTATCTAGAGAGAGTTAGCTATTCTATGTTTTTAGGAAACTTGGGTTTGCTTTATGGGAGAAGACAAATGTCCACAGCAGTGGACAATAAGGTATCTATTTACCTAAAAGATACCTGTTAGAACCGTCCTTCCTGCTTAGGGTGCATTTTTAGAACAGGTAGATAGGCTCCCATTTACAGTATTTTGTGGCATCCAGGGTTTCAGAGAGAGATTTAATTGCAGGTTGCATTGTATTTAGTTAAAAGGTAGCTTATCTTTTATGTGGCCTCTTTAGGCATTAAGAGTTTAACCGCTTAACCACTTCTGCATTGGATCAATGTCTGCCACAGATGGGATAGCAAAGCTATTTTTGAAAGAGAAATTAATTATGCTCAGGGGTTTGAATCTGACCTGGGAAGTTTCCCCATAGGAGAATTCTTAGCAGAGTCTGTTTAAGGCATTGAAGCTATTTGACTCAAAGGGAAGTCTTTGAGTGCTGGGCTAGACCTGGAGAACACAGCTGCCCAATTTTTTTCCCTTCTGTGACTGACCACAAGGATGAAGGGAGGAACTGAGGCAGTTAATCCACAGGGCAATGAAAATGCCCTACTGGATGGTGCTGGGACCCAGAGCAATGATTCAGTTCAGAGCTCAGAAGGATGCTCAGAATGATGCTCTGAAAGGAGGTTTCATGAGGACTAGTAAGCAGAATAGAGATCCACAGCAGCAGAAGCAGAGCTTCTATAGCTCCTAGTCCCCTGTGGCAAGAGAGCCTGATGATTCAATTACATGTGAGGAGGCCCAGCACTCTCTATCTGCTGAAAGGGACAATGAGACTTTTTCTCATCACTAAATTCCTGAAGAGTTGCAGGTTTAAGACCTAGCTGATCCCAGTGGCTTCCTACTAGGTCTGCAACATCAGTGAAGATCCAGTGGCAGTAGTACTCCCTGATTGTGTGTTTCCCCAAGGCCTGTTCATTTCTTGCAGTGATATGTGCATGACAGTGATGCTCCCTACTAGCAAGCTGGACAAGATCAAAGTTCAGAGATCCTCTATAAGTCAAAATTCAGTATTGAGGAGCAGAAAGAAGGTGTTATTTCCTGTGATTATGTGGTGAAAGAAGGCAGGCAGTTTAACACTATGATTATCTCCTATACTGCCTTCTTACTTCTTCTTGTGAGAAAGCGCTACATGATGAAGGTGGCATACAGATGCAGCCATTCAAAATGGGTGGGGTATTTCGCGGCATACCCCGGTGGGCATGTCGCGGTATCACGCAGTATCACGCAGTTAATCGCGTCATTTGATGTCATGCCGGAAAGTATCCGGCATCACCTTGTAAAACCGCCAAGGGGAGCTTAACCTCTCATGTACAGCATTTGAGCTTTTAAATTTGAACTTTGTATTACAGCATGTTAATCATCAGTAATTAAAATGTTGGTATATTTTATGAAAGCAAGATTGCTCAGTTGGACAAAACTACACAACCTACCTTTATCAGAAATATTTATGCATCAAAGCCTTTACCGAAGATATTACTTACAGTATTAATAATGAATGATTTGTACAAGCACTTGGAATCTGTCCAAGCCATACTTTGTCAGGCATTTTGTTTTACTTCAACGGGCATAAAAACTCCCTTGCTTTTAACAGGGCGTTTCATAATTTCTAACTACGAAAATGATTTAAAATGCGACACTTATCATTCAACTAGAGCTCAAAATATCACAAGGATCCTCAAGAGCACAGCAAAGACTGTATTAAAAGATACTTGTATGAGATACATGAGAATCCAGACTTTTTTATCAATGTGTTCTTTTCCGTATACCAGATATTATGGAACCACTTCAGAAGGGTGTCAGCCAGTCAGATTCCAGGAATCGGTACACTAAAGGAAAAATACACACCGGTATTCCATTTCTCCCTAAACATTTTAAGCATCGAAGTATTTAACTAACATGGGAAATAGCGTGTGAAAAAGTGGTAGTTTTAAGCTTTTCTGCAAATATAATATGGAATCGCGTATCTAAAGAATTTAATAACGATATGATTATATTTGTGTACTGCGACAGGGCTGTGTAGGGCTGTTTCGCCTCTTTTTTCATGCGACTTCCCTTGTAGCCCACTGGTTTACGTGCCTGATTACCAACTCACGGGTTGTGTGTTCAAATCCAGCCAGTGCTGGACTTTTCTTTTAACAAACATTTCTTCGGAAAAATAGAATAGCGATATTATGGACAATCAATTAACTTTTATATTTCAAAATATCACAACATGATCGATTCTAAGTCATTTTTGATAACAATGAATAGTCACCTTCTTCCCTTCTGACAACGGTCCCTGCTTCTGCTTCCTGCTTCTATTGTGTGTGTGTGTAATAGAGTCAGTTTTTACAGAGAAATGGAGGCTGGACAGTATGCGTTACTATATAAACATTTATATTGATTTAAATCGTGTTTTGATTTAAATCGCAAACGTGTGTTTAATTATATGTGTTTTTTTTAATCATAATCAGACTAATGCAACATAAATTGATACAGTATCTTTGTCTTCTAAGTATCTTAATAAACTTTCAGCATAGCTTTCTACCCATTTAGATTTATTTTTCTTGGGATTTTGGGATCAAACGTGGAAGGATTAGATTGTAATCGGTTTTATTTTTCAAATACGTTTTAGAAAAGTGTAATTTATACCTGCCCAGACTGTACGCCTTCCTAAACCCCACCTTTCACTCCTGTCCTGCTCTTCTCTGCGCACCCCAGCCGGGCGCTCTTCGGCCTCTGCCCGGGACTAATGTATAATTTGATATTTACACCCGGTGCGGCACCAAGGGAGCGTCTGCATTTATAACTTCGTTTTTAAAATTAGTCAAGCAATATGAAGCATCTCCTTTTACTTTTAAGTCCCTTAAATACATCGAGCAGAGCTTTCTCACCACTTAAGATTACTTTTTGATACCATCCTTACACAAAGCTGAAACTTTCCGATTACATACAGTACAAGTGGAAAGATTACAGATTTTAATTGTCTTTAATTTTGTTACGTTATACGTTTTAGGAACGTTTCATCTAAACAAACACCACAAAACTATTCTCGATTGTATTTCTGAATGTTATGTGACACCTACAGTAGTTCACTGCTTTAAATACATCAAATTAAGAAAGTTAGGTGTAGCACTTTAGATCTTTTTTTCTGAACCAGGGAAAATCTGATCATGTTTCTCTATAACAATAATAAAAAACTTTATTTTACATATCACCTTTAAAAGTAGCATCTCAAAGCAATACAGTAGATGGAAAAACAGTTAAAAGGGACCAAAGTAAATACCAGACAAACGCAAACGCGTTTTTAATAAAATGCTTTTATTCATTCAGCAGAGAGTGAGAGAGACATCCAGCAGAGAGAGACACATACACCGGTTTCCATTGACAAAAGTAATTGTTTTTTTTTCAATTCCTCTTGTCTAACAGGAATGTTTTGTTTGTGGACAGACTGTTAGACTAGAGGAAAAGAGCACCTCCTTCTACAAAGCATTTCGTTGATCCGATCACGAATTATTTTCCAGTCGCACGAAGTAAGGGTTGAGAATTTCCGATTCACCATGCTACTAATGGTTTCCCAAAGATTGCAAGGCAAGGCACTTTTGCCTCTGGACCCATCGAAATTTACAGACGTGGTCCACCCCCAGTAAATTTCAAAAGTCACAAGATTTCGAAACACGAGGGTGGCGAAGCGGTCGGCTCTTGCTTTCCGGTCTATGCCGATGCACTGCAAGTGGAACCCCCCCTCCATCTCTTGAGTGATGGGTAACAGTTGGATATCTGGGAGAATTATTCGTCCCACTGGCGTCTGTGAATTCCGCTCTGTAAACAGTGCTCCCTGGGGGGAGATAGACGGCGGGGATAGCATCAACAAATTCCTGCACGGTGGTGAGCGGAGAGGCCGGGATGGAGTGTCCTGAGGCGGTGTGTGCTCTGCGGGGGGCAGAGCTTCCGCCAGGCATTGCAACCTGCGCAGTGGGGAGAGGCACTTTTCGGGAGACAGCTGCTCAACTGTTTGACTGCTGGAACATACTGTCTCCTTCCTCTGCATTTTCAGGAGTGTCTCTAGCCTCCCAATCCTCCCCAGTGATGCGTCGTACTGCTCCCGCTGCTGCCGAAAAGTCTCCACACAGTTGCTGCTTCTACAGGTTGGCACCCTGGCCAGTGGCCGAGAGCAGAGACCCACGGCCTGTGGCAAAATAACATAATTCATGTAAGAAATAAAGTCACACAGTAGTATTCATCAGTCGCGGAACAGATGTCAAAATAAACTTTTCTTTTTTTCCGTCTTACCGCTTTCTTTTTTACTGTCCTGGTGGTAGATTTCGAAGATCGTTTCGCCCGTGCGGTGTTTTCTTGAGGAATAGGCTACGAAGAAGTAATTATAATTGAATTTAAAATTCAAAACGGCAATAATACCTTGTAATATGCGCTGTAATCACGTATTTCAGATGAAGTCTGCTGTATTTGCTTACCCTTCGCTCTTTGGAAGCCGGGGTGGCAGAAGCACCCCGTCTCTTCCCGTAAAAGGTCTTGGTCTCCATACTGTACTGTGGTCGCTGTAGTGCAGGTTCGCATTTTTTTTTGTGATGGGAGCTCACCCGGTCCCTTGGTGTATTTATGCTATATTCACATGTACGGCTAGAGTGTGTTCATTGTCTTCCAATGAAAGGCGGGTGCCTTTTGCCAAAGTCGGGATTAGCACGTCAAAGCCCATTGAGGACCTGGGCGCAATAGTTGTTTTGTCCCTTGATTTACTGATCTGCAATAATTATGGAAATCGAGTTCCTGCTCTTTGCAGACGACCTGGTCCCGCTATCGCCCACAGAACAGAGGCTGCGCCAGAACCTGGCACTGCTGGAGCAGCACTGTCAGACCTGGGCGCCGACAGTCAATCTGGACAAGACCAGAGTTATGGTTTTCCAGAAAAAAAGCCAGACCTCAGGGAAACAGGTACAAATTCACACTTAGCAACACATTAACACCTAACAACTGGAGCAGGGATGAATTAGGCCAGTACCCACTATTGTTAAACATATAGAAAAGAATATTAAAGTATTGAATATTAGTATTGGCTTTAGTATTAGCCATACAGAACATTAAAGTGCCCCTTTTCCATTCAGCGGGTGCCTGAGCCGCTGTGTCCTATCTTCTGACAGTCACCGTTGTGAATGTCTGTAGAGTGTATCTTATTTTTAGTACTATATTTTTGTATTATATTCCCTATTAATCAAACTCTAAGAGTATGTATCGGCTTGTCCCCTCCTCCCGCCCCTCTCTGTGTACAGTAGAGCCTCCTGTCCAGCCAGCACATGTCCACAGACATTCACAACAGCGACATATCATAAAACGTTTGCACATATAGTTAAATTATTAGTTGTTTTTCAGGAAGTTAAAAAAAACACTTGAATTACTTATCCAGTCTCTCAAAATAAAGTTATTTTTCAAGCAATGCAACAAACGTCAGCAATGTGGTTTTTTTTAATCCAACATTGACAGCCACATCTTAAATCTTGTCAGTCAGCTCTTTTTTCTCTATTTGAATTGTGGCTTACACTTTGCACGACTTTAAAAGCTAGAAAGACCGGTTTCGATTCACATTAGCTGGCGAACCTTGTTAACAAAAAAACAGACAATACACAGGGAGGGGGAGGTCAAGCCAGAGAGAGAGTTTTATACCCTCTGTCTAAAAACCCAAATAACCAGGGGCAGAGACTCTGGGGGGATCATTGTGGTACAGAGCGGAGCTCAGTCAATTCTAATGTAATGTGTTTTCTTTCTTCTTTTTTTCAGCATGGAATAAACCAATGTTACTTGATTCATATGCATGCCCAGTTACGTTATACGTTTTAGGAACGTTTCATCTAAACAAACACCACAAAACTATTCTCGATTGTATTTCTGAATGTTATGTTACACCTACAGTAGTTCACTGCTTTAAATACATCGAATTAAGACACCCAAATTATAAATGTAACATGCCACTGTTTGTGCATGAATATCGTTATACTGAGATTTCCTTAGATACGCGATTAAAAAAAAAAATTTGAATCCCCGGCGGAACACATTCCATAAGAGTCAGCGCTTTTACAGAATATATTGCCTTTAAAGGTGGCTTCTCAAAACACTTTACAGGATAAAAACAACAAGATAAGCAACAACAACAATATTGCATTTCATTGCACTTTGAAAACCAAGTAATAACTTAACTATATGTGCAAACGTTTCATATGTCGCTGTTGTGAATGCCTGTGGAGTGTATCTTATTTGCCTTACGTCCTGGTTATCTCGCTCACCCTCCCCCCCTCTCTCCCTCAATTCAATTCAATTCAAGGTGTTTTATTAGCATGACAGATGGGTACAATCAGTGTTGGGTATTTACTTTGCTTTGAGATTCCACTTTTAAAGGTGATATATAAAATTTTGACTAAAATAAATTGATATCTTTGTCTTCTAAGTATCTTAATAAACTTTCAGCATAGCTTTCTCCCCGTTTAGATTTATTTTTCTTAACTAGTATACTTTAGATCTTTTTTTCTGAAAATCTGATCATGTTTCTCTATAACAATAATAAAAAAACATTATTTTACATATCACCTTAAGGATGCGCAAAGAAATTTAAAATAGTCTTCTTTAGGTGTGAGGGGAGGAGTGGATCGCAGCAGGCATAATCGGCAAATTAGGAAAACAAAGAACAGGACAGGCGAGACGTTTATCCAGAGAGCGAGTGATCAGAAAAAGGAACAGCTGTTACACCCAGGTTTTACGCTCTCTCTCTGTTGAATGAATGAAAGCATTTTATTAAAAATGCGTTTGCGTTTGTCTGGGTATTTACTTTGTAATCCATGGTTTACATCTTTTTAAATTTTTTGAATCCCCGGTGGAACACATTCCAGAAGAATCAGCGTTTTTATACAGTATATCGCCTTTAAAGACATATTTAAACACGCGTTTACGATTTAAATCAAAACGTGATTCAAATCAATATAAATGTTTATTTTGTAACGCATAGGTGACTATTCATTGTTATTAAAAAGACTTAAATTCGATCATGTTGTGATACTTAGAAATATAAATTTGTTTGGCGCGAGTGAGGTTTTATTTAATCTCTGACCAAGGGAAACGTTTCATTTTTTCAAATAAATATTTTTTTTAAAATAAAGTCATAGTTCCATGGGATTCAATCACAGACCATGTGACATGGAAGTCAGGAACCTAACCCACAGATCCACCAGCCCAGTCACATGCAGAGTGCTGAAAAATCACTACAGTAACATTATCGACAGACAATGTACAGATTTGATAAAGCTATAAAATAATGTAATTAGGCACAGAACAAGTTTACAGCACAGTACAATAATAAATGCTTACCATGACTTTAGAAGCATAAATTACCTTACACTCAATTTAAACACAAGTTGTCTTTAGCCCTCTAAGCTGGTTCATACAGAAATGTGGAGAACCAGGCTCAGAACACACAGCTTCATTAGCGAATACATATGCAGGACAACTGGAGAAGACGTTTTACAGTGGATGGATTTTTAGAAACATCCCATCAGTGACATCACTGAAGTCAACTCCTAGGTAACTGTCATGTGGATAGTTTCACAGGAATCAGACAAAGGTTTAAGCATCGCTTGTTCTAGATAAAACTGCAAAAAAAAACAACAACCCATAATGTACTTCTTTGGGGCTCTGTTTGCCCAAATCATATATTCACAATGTGAAATTAGAAAATAATATTACGTAACCAAAATCTGCAATATGGAAACAGAACCTGTGTAATTGTTGACAGATGATGTACTCGTAACATTTTTACAAGACGAACTACAACATTTAAAAAATGACTTATATGTACTTGATATCTCTAATCAATCCACTGCACTGCATTTAAACAAAACGAAAATTAAAACGCCCTGGGCATACCGTTTCGCGCTTCTTATCAGTTGCTCAAAAGTAATTTGACCGTATGAAATGCATAATATAAACCTAGAAACATATACGTGAGCAGTATTTACGTAGTATCGGTGTCAAGACATACCTCTCAAATACTGTAAATCAAGTTAAAAATATCTCAAGACCGATTCTGGTCATAATGAAACCATGTTTCATGTATGTTTTCTTCATGTATGTAAGTACTGAGACCAGCCATATACTGTATGTTTATGTTCCAAAATTAATATCGTTTATGGCCTTCACACGCGTTGCAGTAGGCTCCTATTCTTTTTTTGCTCAGCTACTAAGATTTCCCTTCAGTGGTAAAATTCCATATGAATATTCAATACTACAACGGGCACAGTAAAGACGTTTACTGTAAATCTTTCTACGACAGACCAACGGACCACGAGTGCCCGTCGGTCAACCAATCACGTACCGTGGTACCGCGCATCATCTTGCATCACAGTGCGCAACGCCTTAGCCAATTACCTCCGGTATGTGTCTGTACCACGCACTTTGAATGGCTGCATCTGTATGTCACCTTAGGTGGACAAAGATGGGAAATCAAGGTGCCTTGTCCTTATCACCACCTTTATCCAAAAGAGGACTGCATGATTCTTAAAGCTGTCCACAGACCTTCTCTGCTGCCCCGTGTCAGGCCAAGGGCTGTTATATGGACCCTGATACTGTATATCCTCCAGCTATTATTCCCTGGATGACACTCCACATCATCACTTTTACTTCTTTACTTCTTACTTTACAGCCAACAAGGCTGACATGGCTCTCTACATGAACCTAATTATACAGATTCAGCCATTCAAAACTAGCGGGGTATGCTGGGGTAAAACGCGGTAGGCATCTCGCATCACAACGCGTCACAACGCATCATATCGTGTCATATTGCGTCATACTGTATAATACCGCAGTTATGATAATAGTATCCGGAATCACCACCAGGTGGAGCTAATAAAGCTTAACTTCTAATGACCAGCATTTGAGCTGTCCTAGAAAACGTATGGTTTCAAATCCCGGTCACTGCTGAAGGACAATCTTCGTCCAATTAAGAATTTAAGTTGTATACTCTTTAGACTTTTATTAAGCATTAAAAAGTCAGTATATTTTAAAAAGCCAAGATTGCTCAGTTGGACAAAAGTACACAACCTACCACCTTTATCATAAATATTTTAATTATGGAGAAATATTTTATTCATCAAAGTCTTTACTGAAGTTATTACTAATAGTATTAATAATGAATGACCTTGGACAGGCTGTCCACTTTTTTTGTAACCGTCTTCGTAAATGAAAAGACTTTATTTTTTCATTGACAAAAAGTAACACCACATTGATCTGATCACGTATTCGTTTCCAATCATACAAAGCAAGTTTTGAGAATCTCTGACTCACCATGCCTTTCACATGCTCATAAATGATATTAATTATATACTTTGTGAAAAGTTATAATGTTTTAACCTTTTCTGCGAGTAAGCTCATTATCGGAGTAAACAAAAGCATACTTTATAATTTGATTAATAGGGAATATAATATGGAATCGCGTATCTAAAGAAATTAATAATGATATAATTATATTCATGTACTGTAGCTCAAATAATAGGCAGTGAAAACATTTGTCAGTCTCTTCATGGGGGGAAGGGGGACTGTATTTCATTGGAAGGTTTGCCTATTCTACTCTGAGAATGTTGGGGGGGAGGAAAAGTGCCCGTGGTCATTTTTTTCAATGACAAAGCTGTGTTAACAAAAACTACAGTATGCTTAAGAGCTGTTAAATCGGTTTAATTCAAAACACCTTAATCAGTGGGGCAATTTAAGAGATGCCTCAAGCCTTTGAAAGGCTTTTTTTGAAAAACTAAAATAGCAAATATTATGGACCAAGACCAGTAAACCAAAACTTTTTTCTCTTTAACCTCTCTCTCATACGAATAAAAGAAAACACACAAACTTCCACAACATGACAATTTTCTCTTTTTTTGCAAACTAAACAGTTCTATACACATATAATACTGGTGTGACTCTGTTACTGACATTTTTAGAATTGTATTAATATGGAAAAAAAATTGGAATCGCATATCTATAGAAATTAATAACAATATAATAATATTCATATACTGTAGTTCAAATCCTGCTAAACTAAAAAGTAGACACAAGAAGAGTATTATTGGACAATGTTGTGAAGAGTTATATAGGAGACATGTTTGCTATTTTAGTTTTTCAAAGAAATGTTTATTTGTTAAAAGAAAACTGATGGCGACATCAGGGCTTGACCCACAGACCTCAAGTTTATAAGGCACACTTTTATTGTGGGGACCAGTGAAACAGAAGCACACATATCCATAGAAAGTGTAATATACTATTATTTGAGCTACAGTCCATGAATATAATTATATTGTTATTAATTTCTTTAGATACACGATTCCATTTTATATTCCCTATTAATCAAATTCTGAAAAGTATGCTTTTGTTAACTGCGATAACAAGCATTTTCACAGAAAAGGTTAAAACATTATAATTTTTTACAAAATATATAAATTTAATATGGTCATTTTAACCGTATTAAATTTATGGTTAAGAAGGAGCACGTAAAAAACTTTTCTAAAATAACCACAGTATGTAACCAAAAGCAAGACTTTGATGCTTAAAATGTTTAGGAAGAAACTGGAATACTGGTGTGTATTTTTTCTTTAAACTACTAATACCAGCCATATACAGTTTACATAATATGTTTATGTTCCTAAATTAATATAGTTTATGACCATCAGACGCATTATGTTCCTCTTCTTTTTATGCTCAGCTACCAAAATTTCCCTTTAGTTGTAAAATTCCATATAAATATTCAATACTAAGCGAATTAAAACATGCACAGTAAAGAGATTAAATGATTAAATTTTTCACTAATGACCAATGCACCAAGAGTGCCCCTGTTAGTCATTTTGGCCAGCCAATCACGTATCGTGGTACAACGCAGTAGCCTGTGGGCAATTGCGTGCAGAATGGGTTTGTACCGTGCATTTTGAATGGCTGCATCTGTACATTAGTGTTGAATTGTGATGTTGTGTGGTGATAGTTGTGTTCTGTGGACACTTTATCAGAATTAATTCAGTGAAGAGAAGAAATTACAGATCCACAATGTACTTAAGAAACATTCAAGACATTTTGTAGCAGTGCCTTCATACTGTTAGTATTTTACAGATTAGACTAAGTCATATAAGGGTGACTTGCCAGCAATGCAGCCAAATCCTCTTTAGGGATGAGTCAAGGTTTGTGTAGACCAACAAGATGGATGCCAGTGTGGTTCACGATTATGCAGATGTGCAAAATGAATTGTTGTGTCATTTTATGAAGAATACTGGAAAACATTTAGTAAGCATGCATCTTTTGTTTTTTTTTCTAGTTTGTTGGCCAAAATGGAGTATTGGATTGATGAGACATATTTGAAATAATAAATTTATAGTTAAAAATTAGAATTCAGATTTATAACTATATTGATTGTTGGTTATATCTTAACTGATTTAATAAGCTAATGACTATGACTATGATTAAACTGACAACCACAAACTATTACTAAAATTAAAACTCCATAACAATAAAATCTGTCTTTCACCAGAAAGAGCCAAAGAAGGTAATGGCAGCCTGGAAATTATCCTAGAAGCATTACACATAAGGTGAGACGGGAAATAACCATAACAATAATAGAAGAAAGCACAATAAAAGGTTGAATATAAGTAATTATATTTTATAAGTAGTTATATTAAAATAAGTAATACGATTTTATCTTTGTTTTCTCTTGTTAAATTAAATATATTACAAACAGCTATAAAATCATAAGTTTAACTTAATCAAAGGCACCTTCATAGCCATCAAAGACATTGCAGCCTTTCACCTGAGGCTGGCATACATGATAGTGTGATTTTGATTAAGTCTAACTTTGCTTTTATCTAAATTTTCATTGATTTAATGTGTTATGCTGTGATGTGATAAATTAAAATTATGTGTAGGTCTTTATGCATATCTGATGAGTTATGCCACTACTCTGAGCCATTTCATTTCAAATAAGATTTAAAAAAGTAAAAAGTTACACTACGGGTAAAAACTGAGTAAATCTAACAGTTTGGCATCGTAACATTGAAGCATCTTAGTAACCTATTTGCATGGTGAGTGACAGAACTTGTGCTTCATGAACTGGGTGAGACATTATAGCCTGTAAAATGAAAAAGAAAAGAGAAATTATTATGTTTTCTTAAAAACATAGGGTAGTGTGTGTCCAGGATGGCATAAGCTTACAGATGCAGCCATTCAAAATGCGCAAGCCATACCGCATTATTTTGCGGTGCGCTTTATGCAGTCTACCGCGAATTACCGTAAATTCTCCTATAATAGCGCAAGTAAACTAATAGTATCCGGAATTTCCGCAAGGTGGAGCTAGTAAAGCTCAACCTCTCATATTTGAGCTGTCGCCATCAAAGTCTTTGACGAAGATATTACTAATAGTATTAATAATGAATGACCTTGGACAAGCTGTAAACTCAAAGTATTGCCCTGGTCCACATTCTTTTTTTCATTGACTGTCTTTGTAAAAGTAACACCACAGCATTTCGCAATCACGCATTTGTTTCCAATCATGCAAAGTACAGTAATTTTTGAGAATCGATTCACTATGCCTTTCACATGCCTATAAAAGAGATTGATTTAGGAACATAAACATATTACCGTATGCAAACTGTACTGTATACAGTATGTATATGTATATTTAATGTCTTAACTGTGCCCATTTAAGTATTGAATATTTATATGGAATTTTACCACTGAAGGGAAATCTTAGTGCCTGAGCATAAAAAGAATAGGAGCATACTGTAACGCATGTGAAGGCCATAAACGATATTAATTTTGGAACTTAAACATACAGTATATGGCTGGTCTCGGTACTTTAAAGAAAACATACACACCAGCATTCCATTTCTCCCTAAACATTAACCATCGAAGTCTTTAACTAACGTTGATACCGGAGTCAACAAGCATACTTTTAGAATTTGATTAAAAGGGAATATAAAATGGAATTGCGTATCTAAAGAAATTAATAACGATATAATTATATTCATGTACCGCAACACAAGAATAGTACACGCTGTACATTGTCTGTTGATAATGTTTCTGTAGTGCTTTTTCAGGCCTCTGCACGTGACTTTGCCGGTGGCTGTGGGTTAGGTTCCTGACTCCCATGTCACACGGTCTGTGATCGAATCCCACTGGATTTGTTTAAACAAACATTTCTTTGAAAAAATGAAACGTTTCCTTAGTCAGAGATTAATTAAAACCTCACTCGCACCAAACAAATTTATATTTCTAAATATTTCACAACATGTTCGAATTTAAGTCATTTTAATAACAATGAATAGTCACCTAAGCGTTACAATATTAACATTTATACTGATTTAAATCATGTTTAAATCACCTTTATTTAAAACCCATAAATAAACCTTATACTGTTTAGACTTTTAATTATTTAAAACTGTATTTCAGCAGCACAATGCACAATGCAACGTAAATCGCTATCTTTGTCTTCTGTGTAATAATGTTCACCTCTCTGTCCAGCAAATTAACAATAGTAATAATAATGAACTTTATTTATACCGCGCCTTTAAAGGTGGCTCCTCAAAGCGCTTTACAGGTTAAAAACAATAACAACAATACTGTTAGGCTGGGCAAACGATTTTTTTTTTAAGAAATACAAAATGAGATATAATGATGTGTTCCGGCTTAGACATTAACGAAGAGCATAACACGTGGGCGGCGTAGAGGTCGGCTCTGGCTTTCCCATCTACTGTATACACTGCAAGTACAACCCCCCTCTCTGCAGAAGTGCTGGCTGTGACGAATTAAACCGGTTTCACAGGTATTTTCAAAGTAGAAGGAGGCGAGATTTCCAGCGAAAGATACCTCCCCCCCTCAAAAACCCAGTAAGTACAGTACTTACTAGTTAAAGGCTAGGCTCCTCAATGAAATCGCTTTAACATGCTAATGCGTTGCTGTAATAGTCCGGGCGTGGCAAGCTTTTAATTTCAACCCGACTAAGGTGAAAGGAACGCTTCTTTCATTATAGACAATGAACATATTTTAGCCCTGAATGAATTAATAGCAAACCTGGTTTACATAAAAGACATTTTTCCAAGAAAGTTTAGCCTTTGTCACTAATGAAACCACTAAATAAAGACACAAATATAAAAATCTTAAGATTTTTAAAATACATGACTTTGCTAAAATTTATTTGAAAATAAAAACGATTACAAACGCCAGGGGAGAGAGAGAACAGGGGAGGGATGTTGGTTTTGCAAAAGGCGTGGGGCTATGGAAATGAGGTCTGTTTGGGAATGTGGAGTTACATGTTCTGGCTGTTTGTGAATTATCGTTGTTGAGTATGGAGTGTTGAGGTATTGATTTTGTGTAATGCTTTATGTTGAAAATTGAGGTGGATTTTGTTTATGATAAAGAGGATAAACTGGGATTTGATTTTGCATAAGGGGCGGGGTTATGATAATTGGAGGAATTTGCGAGAGTATAATGGTTTGATATATTTGATTTTGTATTGTGGTTGTTATCTATGTTTTTGGTTGGTATTATGTTTATATGGTTGTTTTTGTTGGTTGGTTGTTATTATGGTTATTAATAATACAATCTATAGTTGAAATCTGAGCCTAAATAAAAAGAAAAAGCAAGTGATTAGGTTTATGAGCAATCTAATTACTTATTCGTTTAAAATGCTATATAAAATTAAGTTTATTATTAATTTGCTGGACAGAGAGGTGAACATTATTATGCATAAGACAAAGATAACGATCCTGATCAGTTTAGAAATCTGTGTACGCTGTAAGGTTTTTACTTCTTAAACTTTTAAAATACACGTTTCGAATAGAAAGAAATCCTCTTCCTGGTACAGTACTGTATGTATAGCAAACCAGCATGTCTTTTTTCTCCAATCAGAGGGGTGTCAGATGGTGTCAGCCAATCACCATTCTGAAGCCTCTGTCCCATAGTTTAGATAGATGAAAGATACTTTTATTGATCCCGTGAGGGAAATAAAGTAAATCATTTTCATTTTAGGAAATTATTAAACACTCGGTTAAAAGCAAAGGAGATTGTCTGTTATGGTGGACATTAAAACAAGAGTTCGGTGGCATTATATCCTAGAAGATAAATACTGGCACCAGACCGGGAGAATGCCCGCAGCGTAAAAGAAAATGCCTGATGAACTAAGGATTGGACAGTATCCAAGTGCTTGTACAATCGATGGAAATGTTCAAATAAATGTGCAAAAGAAATAAACAAAATAATCATTTTTTTCTTTATCATATTGGCTAGCTAATGTCCTCTCTTTGCTAGTTAGTGGCTGTGTTTCTGCGTTGGGTAGCAACGGGTGACTGTTCTCAGGCGGAAGATGTAAACAGCTTAATTTTCGTGTTAAATAATTGTAAAAAATTAAAATTCATTCTATACAGCAATCGCATATTTGGGTACCGTTTCATAAAACTTTCATGCTTAAAATGTTTAGGGAGAAATGGAAGACTGGTGTGTATTTTTTCTTTAAACTACCAAGACCAGCCATACACAGTACAGTTTACGTAATACAATAATGTTTATGTTCCTAAATTAATATCGTTTATGACCTTCAGATGCGTTATGCTCCTCTTCTTTTTATGCTCAGCTACTAAAATTTCCCTTTAGTGGTAAAATTCCATATAAATATTCAAAACTAAGCGGATTAAAATGTGCACAGTAAAGACATTAAATTATTAATTCTTTTCACTACCAACCAATGCACCACGAGTGCCCCTGTCGGTCATTTTTGCCAGCCAATCACTTACCGCGGTGCCCTCCGGTGCCCCACGGTGGCTTGTGGGTAGTTTACCGTATCGCGGGTTTGTTCTGCGCATTTTGAATGGCTGCATCTGTACATACAGTTGAGCTCAGAGAACTTGATTAAAGTTAAAGATAAACTTAGATAAAGGGAAGATAAAATACACAGATTGGGTTCAGTTACCTGAACTTTGTGGGGGTTATGGTTGTACACCAGTGGGAATGTAGAAAACAGGAGGGCTCATGCATGCAATGCAGGTTTATAATTCTATTAGGGTTATACCAATATAAATTGTTGGAAATGGGTTTAGAAAGGGGGAAATTATAAAAACCCTAAAAGCATCTTGTTTGGTATTTTAAGTCACTTGTAATGTATTTTACTGTAAGTAAATTACATGAAATTGTATTTCATTTTTCATGGTTTTTAAAAGACAAATGCAGTTTCTAAACTTCAAAATATGGTTTGGCTCTCTTATGACCAATGAATCAAAAGAATCATACAAATAGAGAAAATAAAATGTTACAGGCTGAGGTAGATGACAGTGGAGGTCTCTCTAAGAATCTAGCTACAAGGGGTAATAGCTAGCTAATGTCAATATTTCCACTTCCTAGAGTTTCAAACCGCAGGATGTTCACTAAGGTGGATCTGAGAAACATTGATCAAAAGAATCTTCTGGTTTACCTTAGTTACTTAAATTCTGGGAATATGATTAAGAGCTCCCGACACAGATTTAAATGAGTATACAGACGCGGTCACCAGCTATATTAAATACTGCACCGACGTTTGTGTACCAGAAATGAAAATTAGGTCATTTCCCAATCAGAAACCGTGGTTCAACCACGACATTCGCAATAAAATAAAAGATAGATCCACCGCGTTCAAATCAGGGGACAAAGAGCTGTACAAGAAATCACGGTATGCATTAGAAGAAGCCATAAAATGCGCCAAACGGAGCTACAGAGTGCGGCTTGAAATGCAGTGCGCTGACACCCGGAGGCTGTGGCAGGGATTACAGTCAATCACAGGCTACAAGGGCTGCAGCCAGGAGATTGACACGAACAACGCATCCCTGCCTGACGAGCTGAACCACTTCTATGCCCGCTTTGATGCTCTGAACACGGGCAATGCTGAGAAGACCCCAAGTGTGCAGGGCGAGTTTGTTCTGAAACTCTCAGAGCAGGACGTGCAGAAGACTCTGAGCAGGGTGAAAATCCGTAAGGCTGCAGGGCCTGATGGGA
This sequence comes from Lepisosteus oculatus, assembly GCF_040954835.1. Taxonomy (NCBI): domain Eukaryota; kingdom Metazoa; phylum Chordata; class Actinopteri; order Semionotiformes; family Lepisosteidae; genus Lepisosteus; species Lepisosteus oculatus. Next base: position 36,915,074 of record NC_090696.1, on the reverse strand, counting down.
TACCACCTCGCGTCCTGAGGACATGTGCAGCCCAGGTGACCACAGTGTTTACAGACATCTTTAACTCCTCCCTATCACAGTCCATGGTCCCCACCTGCTTTAAAAAAAACACTATTGTTCCAACCCCCAAAAAGACAAAAGTGACATGCCTGAATGATTACCGCCCAGTGGCATTAACATCTGTGGTGATGAAATGCCTGGAGAAGCTGGTGTTGTCACACATCAACTCCTCCATCACAGAGTCCCTGGACCCCCTGCAGTTCGCCTACCAGAACAACAGATCAGTGGATGATGTTGTCTCCCTGGCTCTGCATACAGCCTTGGAACACCTGGACACTAAGAACTCGTATGTGAGAATGCTGTTTGTGGACTACAGTTCAGCATTCAATTCCATAATACCCCGTCAACTGGTGACAAAGCTCAGGGGATTAGGTCTGTGCAACTCTGTCTGCAACTGGCTGCTGGACTTTCTTATCGAGAGACCACAGGTGGTGCGGATAGGCAATAAAACATCAACACCACTCACCCTGAGCACTGGAACCCCACAAGGCTGCTGTCTGAGTCCAAGGTTGTACTCCCTATTTACTCACGACTGCACAGCAAGACACAGCAACAACCGCATCATTAAGTTTGCCGATGACACCACTATAATAGGACTGATCAGTGATGATGACGAGTCCACTTACAGGGATGAAGTTGTACAGCTGCTTAGGTGGTGTCATAGCAATAACCTGGACTTGAACATGAAGAAAACGAAAGAGCTAATAGTGGACTTTCGGAGACACAGGCCACACACTCACAGCCAACTCAGTATTGATGGAACGGAAGTGGAAACAGTCACCAGCTTTAGGTTTTTGGGAATTCACATCTCTAAAGATCTAACCTGGACTGTGAACACTGACTCTATCATGAAGAAGGCTCAGCAGCGCCTTTATTTCTTGAGGTGCCTCAAGCGATGGGGGATGCCAATACATGTGTTGGTGAACTTCTACCGCTGCACTATCGAGAGCGTCCTCACCAACGGGATCACCGTGTGGTATGGCAACACCTCTTCGCGAGAAAAAAAGGCACTGCAGAGAATGGTCAATATGGCCCAGAAGATCATCGGCTGCGGTCTCACCGAGATTAAACAGCTCTATGAGGACCGCTGCCGTGGTAGAATTCTGGCCATCACAGAGGACAGTCACCACCCGGGGCATGAGCTCTTCACCCCACTGCCCTCAGGCAAGAGATATAAGAGCATATGGAGACTTACCACTAGATTCTTCAATAGCTTCTATCCACAAGCAGTGAGACTGGCGAACACATTTAGCCATCCCCCTCGGACCACACCTACACCATCACCATCTACCTCATTGTAATTTATTTATTGTACGTCTCCAGTCATTGTTTACACGTCTGTATTGTTTACATTCAAACTGTCTGCATGTTTACTTGCACATTGTCTATTGTTTGTTTGTACATTGTCTTGATGCACTGTTTGCACTTTGTTTTGTTTTTTACACTTGTTTTACAAACGAGAGACTTTCTGTAAGTAAGAATTCCATTGTACCAGTACCGGTTACATATGGCAATAAAGTTCAAAGTTCAAAGTTCAAAGTAAGTGTCAATCAACAGTCCATAAAGAGACCAAAACTTTTACTTTATGTGACTGGAATAATATTTTAACTCTCAAAACTCATAATATGAATATAAAAGTTTTATACACTAAGATCCATTGGCCAAATGTTTCTTGATTAGTTTTGAACGTCCCACAAAGACAGAGCTGAACAGGGTTGTCCATGTTCCAATTCTGGCTTGCTGCCAGAGGTGGTCAATTGTCTTTCAGCAACTGCTCAGGTGACTGAGGAGGGCAGGTCAGAGCTGTCATCTTTCTTGCCGCTGCAGTCCTTACAATTTTAATAGCTCACAGTGAAATGATAAAGAGTCTGTGTAAATAGCTATTCAGAAAAACATCACTTTAATTAATGCAATACCTGAAAAGGTTATGATTATGTCCTTAGTTGCATCATGAGGGTCACTTTGTTGTCATCACATGAATAAAAGCAGCTTATCCATGAGAGAAATTTCTGGGAGAGACTTCAGCTTTGTGAAGGCAGGCTATATCTGAGATGTTTCTGTTCTTGCCAGGGATCATCATATTCATATGATTCATCTGTGTATTTTTTTGCAGTAGAGTATAAGAACTTTCAAGCAAAACTAACCTGTGAATTGGTAGAATGACTGGTTTGAAGCCTGCATGAAAATTGTCTTCATGCTTGGACATTGTTCAGGAACAGCATATTGAGACAAAAGAGACAAGGTAAGAGACAAAGTCAATGTTCTTATGGGATAAAGAACATCTAAGGTGGCTTAAGAGAGATTTTTATTATTTATTTTTACATTTGACATAATTGACATCAAATGTAGATTGAGGGGGACTTTACTGTTTAAATCCTAGGGCCAAAAGCTTTTCTAAAGCCATTAAAAGATGACAAAAATGATTGACCAACATTCACAGATGTTTGCAGGTACACATATAGAGTGGTGGAATATCCCATTACTACCTGACCGGTTCTATGCATCAGTGTTACCAGGATAATGTTAATGCTCAGGGAAATAATATTACATTTTACCCCGTAATGTTTTCATTTTTACAATGTGGTTTATTTTATCCTGAAAATGTACCACGATTCTTTGATTTATATATTTATACATATTTTCTGTGATTTTGGTTGATACATATGTTCATTTGACCAGTGATTTGCATTACTGTTGGGCATCAGAATGTATTGTTTACAGGTTTGTGAAAATACTTGTTTTTTTCAGATTCTGCCTAACCAAATTTAAATATTAAAATACACTTTAGCATTATAAAGCATTCCATGTGCTCTTGATATATGTACTGTATAGTTCCTGTCCAAAATTGTTTTGAGTTCTCATTGAATAATGTTGTGCCTCTGAGAAGAGCAAGAACTACTAGATCAGGACATGGAATGTATTCCACAAGGTTTTGAAATAATTGAAGCCCAGTCTGTTCCCATTATTTTAATAGGGTCACCTTCACTGGAGGCTGATATACTATACTCATTTTAACAAGCAGCAGAATGTAACAATCTACACTTTGAATGGATAGGCAGTTTTTGTGCATTTTAATTTAGTTTGCTTATGATTACACATATTGGTTTGATTTTTAAAAAAGTAAGGTCGAGAAAAATGGTGGCCCTTGCCCTCCATTCCCCATGGGCCTTTATGCCTTGAAAAGGGACCTACCTAGCTATAAAAAAGTAAGTCAGTTTGTGTGTAACTTTTACTATGTAACTGTAACTATTAATATGTTAAGCTAACATGACACAAGAACATAAACCAGATTGTAAATAGTATTTACAGTATTTACTTTTTTGTAAACATACAATTCTTAATAAATAATCTATGGATGCATGGATCCTTTTATTATTTCCATATGAAGAAAAGATCCAAAGATAAACAATTGTAAGTAATATTAAAATAAATGTACTACAATGAGGACTTCTGTGATTAGATATGAATGGGAGTACTGTAGCATTGAGAACAGCATCTGAAACATTTGTCTTAGTCCTGCATTTATGAAACTAAAATAAAATGATTATTGACACTGAAAAACCTAACTTTAAAAAGATTCTATGATTTGAAGTTCAGGTATATGTATTTGTATGTAAAGCCATTAAAGTGTATTTTTTGTAGTTTATCTGCTGAAGAGGCTGGTTGCTGTCAGTTTAAAAAGAAGAACCCTGTTTGCTTTATTCTTAGAATACATTTACAGTTCATTCTGTCACTGCAGAAATGAAGACATAAGGATATTACAAAGGTTATAAGCATGGAAACACCATTTCCTGAAGAAAGAGTTGGGTCATAAAGATGCATCTTTTCTGCCCTTAAAGGATTACAACATAGGGTACTGTGTGCATTCTGGCCTCACAGTTACTGATCTCACAGTATCACTATTGACAATATGTTTCAGAAGTGTATTTTGCAGTTCCATCATAACTTTAAAGCAATTTCATGAAGAGTTGCTTTCTTCCCTCAAACTTACATAACGGCTTATGCAGATACTGTTAATAAATAAAGTTAAGAATGTGGTACATTATAATTGGGATTTGTTCAGCTCTAAGATGACTGCAGTTTGGCTAGGTTTTAATTATGCATCTTCTGCTGTATATATATCTGCAGAGAAATAAAATGTATATTTAGACAAACTTGTTTTAGGATGGGATTTAAACATCTCTAAATATTTAATATATTTCTAATATGTCTATGTTAAAATAGCAAAGGTTATTCATAATGAAAAGATCAGTGATGTGTTCTTTTAATCTAAAGCCAAATCTTAACATACAGTGCTTTGCAAACAAACAGTATTCACCCCTTTTTGATGATGTCTCATTTTATTTTATTACAAACAATTTGTACACAACTGGATAATTTAATTAAAATCTCAATGTTTACATTGAATATTTAATGGGTGAAAAAAGTTAAACTTCTAAACTATTGATTGTATATGTATGTCAATGATTACTTTGAAAGAGCTACTGAGTTCAAAAGATCAACAATATCCCATTCACTCTTTAACACTGGCCTGTATGTACTGAAAACAAAATGTTAAATCTAATTATATAGCAATTATGTAGCAAAAGATATTATGGCCACACAAGACAAAACTGGACATTTTTGTTCTAAATGAAAAATCTTGCACATACCTAGCACAGCACGATAGCCAGTCAACACTATCCCAATTGTCAAGCATGGTGGTGGCTGCATTATGTTACAGGGGTGCCTCTCATCAGGAGAGACTGGGAAAATTGACATCTAAAGGATAATGGTTTCAGCAAAGTGCATGTGAGTCTCAAGGAAAGTCTTTTCAATTTGCTAAAAGTCCTAAAACCAATAACTGGATGAAAATCCATCTTTTAGGTTGGCTTTGTGACAAAGTCAAAAGATATTTGAAAAGGAGAATGAGAGAAAACTTTGAACCATGTGCAAAGCTGTTTATGAGTTATTCAAAGTAACATACAGGTGCAGTGCTAATGCAATCAATATATTGTAGTTATTTTTTCATTTTTGTTGGCAGCTTTTGCTGATATTTAACTTCTTTCACTTGTAATTCTGTTCAGTTTGAGTATTCAAGACTTACTTAAACTGATTTACTTGAATAAAATATATATTATATAGTTTTGAGAATATATTTAAACAAAATAGGACATCATTGGAAGGAGACAAAAACTTTTTCAAGCCACACTGCCTGTCTATAGTACCTCTTAAGTGCCTTTTACATTTAACTTAATTATTTATTTGCAAAATCAGGTCAAAATCTGACCATGGATTTTGTTTAATGGCGTATATGTGACAGTTTTGATTTAAATTAAGACTACCATCATTTATAGTGATTTGTAATTGTATGTATCACCATAGGAAGCATTACTTGGTGACTTTTAAGCTCTGTGTGAGATGTGCAGAGTGTATATGAACAATATCAAAGAAAGAAAAAGAAAAGAAACAAAATTGTATCCAGATGTTTTAAGGGAATATTGTACAATGAGATGCATAACAGCACTGAGAATAAAATAATATTTTTTTCCCTGAATTTGACCTTTATGAAATTCAGTTCATATTAATTGAGACATAATTTAATGCCTGCTCTATCCACACGCCTGTCCCTTTGACATTGTAAAAGGGGTCTAAACCTAAATAGAAGTCAGGGCCAATTTAATCTATCTATTGGGTGGATAAGATAGAAGTCAGGAAGAATGTGAGTTCACTGTGAATCAGGAGAACCAATGTGATTATTGGAGAGTAGACCTAGCACTTTATGGTATTTCATATCATTATTTGCCATCAAAATTACATTAAATGGCCTTTAGCCTCACCTTTCAAGGTACCTTGCTTGTAACAGAGCTAAGTGAAGTCTTAGCTTGTCTGAACACTGGCAAGCTTTCAGCAGTGGCAATATTCCTGTCAGTCCCCCAGTCAGGCAGGATAAAAATGTTCCACAGCGGATGAGTAGTAGTAGGAGGTTATTTAAAACATTGCAAAATGAATTGTTTAGTGTAGCTTTAAAAAAACTGTACAGTTAATGGTTTCTCTGAATGATGAAACAGAAGAAAATGGTCACACAAAAAAATCATTAGCTTATCTCTTTCTGTCACTGAAAATATGAAAGTAAAGTTTAATTTGGTAATTTATGAGCAACATAGAAGCCCCATGAGAACACTGATATTTGTACTTCAAATTTCTTGTTGGCACAGTTCAAAAACAGAGACATCTTAAAAATCATTCAGGTGTACCTTTTTAAAAAGAAATGGTAGCAGTCTTGTTTAGCCACTTTGTTCCATAGTTAAATAATGTATTTGACTGTAATTGAAGTCACATGGATTGTGTTAGAATGAAAAGCTGTAAGCAGCCCCTTATCATTAATACAACTGCTACAAGTGACAGATTTCAGTGGCATGTTTCATTTAAACTACATTGCTGAGGCTTTTGATTTGAAAATTCACATGAATTTAAGGAGAAATAAACTTAAAGTATACAGTATGAAGTTTATTAAGATTAAGATAAAAAGCTTTGAACAACGAGCCTAATTGATCTGAGGATCTCATTTAGTTTCTTGACAAAGCAAGAGTATTGGTTTATACAGTATCTACAACACAACTTTTTATTGTCCCCACACATTGTTGAGAGCATCTAAATAGTAAGGTAATATAAACAACTAAGTCTTTTTAATAACATATTCAAGCTCAAAGTTTTTCATGTTATATTACTATTTTACAAATTTGCTATGTGCATGTGATATTCTGCCCCTTTACATGTAATCTTTTCTGCAATGGGTTTGTTCACTTTTGAAATTTTGTCCAAACTTTATTCTTTTTATCACTTCTACTGTCTTTTATAAACCTCCTGTTTTGGTATCACCTACAAACGCGATTACTACACAGATGGTTCCTTAGTGTAGCTCTAATTATCAATTCTATAACACTACATGGAATAGAAGTAAGACTTATTAATATTCTGTTATCACTTGGTTTCATTAAAATACCATGAGTCCCTAGATTTTTTATCATACTTCAAGTACCTGTAAAGACTATTTTTTAATAAAGGCTTTGGTTTTTCCTCATACAGAGGCACTTTCTTTGGTCAACAACTGAGTGAAATATTTGTTTGAAACATAATCTCTTTCCCTTTCATTGTCTTACATTTCCATTTTTTTTTCTCTGAGACTGTGTTTCATCCTTTATTATTGTTTTAATAACAGTGAAAAAAACATTTTAGTCTGCACTGCGATATTGTTTTTTATTTCTCTCTTGGTCTTTAATATACATCTCTCTCTTGGCCTCTAATATTCTTTATTAACTGTTCTTGCATTTCATTATGCCTGGTACTTTAGCTGCATCATATTTTTAATCTTTTAAAAATGTTTTTTTTGTTCTCCCTGTATGTTTTAACCACCTTATTTAAATACAATTTCCTAACCTTTTATTTTTCTTACACTTTAGAAGAATTTATGCTTTTCTTGAAGCAGAATGTATCTGAATTGGAGCCATCCTCTATTTTCTAATTCACATCTTTCCGATCTCCTTCTACTTCTCTGATGATAAAGTGCCCTCCAAAAACACTGAGACAGGAATTACAAACTGGAATTTTCAGTATGAAACAAAAACATGACTAATAAGTACTGTTCAACTCTGAAGTATTTTTAATTCTTTATAAAATAAATGTATTAAACAAATTGATAGTGTTGCAGTGTTGTTGATAGTTTTGAATGTGCAAAAGTATTGGGACAATAGTCTAACAGGTGTCTTTTTTAAGGTGTTTGTGGCTAATTTAAAACTCATAAGTGCTGTGAACATCCTATCATCCTGTCTCATTTTCACTACAGTGTTTGGAGTCTGGGATGGGACTGAATGAGTTTGCGTTGCTGACTTTTCATTTATTATTTAATTAAGGAAGGTTTTTTGGGGATTAAGGGTTATTTGGTTTATTTGTATTATATTGGTGAGAGTGGGATTTAAAAACATGTCACATTTTATTAAGTACAGAATAGTCCTTCAACAGTAAAGTAATTAAAAAGGGAACTTTTCTAGAAATGATCTACAGAAGGAGGTGGGTACTAAAAGTTTCAGTTGGTAATTACTGCATTTTGTTACTAAATGGTGAGTAATAAATTGTTAAGTTTCAATCTGTCAGCAATGGAGATAATAATAATAATATAATAAACTTTATTTTATATAGCGCCTTTAAAGGTGGCTTCTCAAAGCGCTTTACAGGATGACAATAACAATAAATAAGAAGACTACAACAATAAATAAGAAAATTTCACAAGACAGGACACAATTATAATTACAACAATACAACAATAACAATAGAGGAGACCGTGGAAGATGGTATTAAGAAGAGCAGAGGGGTGAAGAATGGAAGCAGTTAAGTAAAGGCTTTTCTGAAAAGGAGGGTTTTGAGTCTGGATTTGAAGGAGTTTAGAGAAGGTGACTCTCTAATATCCTTGGGCAAGGAGTTCCAGAGCTTGGGGGCATAGCAGGAGAAGGCCCTGTCGCCCATACAATGTAGACGGGCTTGGGGGACAGTAAGGAGGGCAGAATTTGAAGAGCGGAGGTTGCGAGGTGGGGAGTAGGGCGATAAAAGTTCAGACAGGTATTGAGGTGCCAAGCCATGTAAAGCCTTGTAGGTGAGCATGAGGATTTTAAAGTCTACGCGGAATTTGACCGGAAGCCAGTGCAAGGACTCCAGGATAGGAGTAATGTGAACACTTGCACTAGATCTGGTCAGGATTCTGGCTGCTGAATTTTGGACATACTGCAGCTTGTTCAGAGTAGATTTAGATACCCCAGGGAGCAGAGCATTGCAGTAGTCAATTCGAGAGAATACAAATATGTTGATCAGCTTTTCAGCCACAGTTAATGATAGCATAGGGCGTAGTCTTGCGATATTTCTAAGGTGAAAAAAAGATGTTTTGACAGTATGCTGTACATGTGGGTCGAATGTTAAGCCAGAATCGAATATAACCCCAAGGTTTTTCAATTTTGATTGGAGCTCAAGTACAGAGCCATCTACAGACAGGGTTACAGGACTGGCTTTACGAAGTTGATGGGGGGTACCAATAAGCATGACTTCAGTCTTGTCACAGTTAAGATGAAGGAAGTTTTGAGTCATCCAAATTTTTATGTCAGAGATGCAATTAGATAGAATAGAGACAGCCACATCAGTGTCGGGTTTGGTATGGATGTATATTTGAGTATCGTCAGCGTAAAAATGAAAGCTGAGGCCATGTGATCTTAAAAGCTGACCAAGTGGGAACATGTAAATGCTGAAGAGCAAGGGGCCCAGTATTGAGCCCTGAGGGACACCAGACTTGACAAGACCAATTTCAGACCTGTACCCATTGAGAGAGACAAAGTGACAGCGATCAGTGAGGTAAGACTTAAACCATTTGAGGGCAGTGTCAGAGACTCCAAACACAGTCTCGAGACGAGAAAGCAAGATGTTATGGTCAACAGTGTCAAAGGCAGCACTGAGATATATTGGAAAAGCTTTAAGGAACAAGGACAAAGTAGTGTATTGCAAACTTTTTCATCGTTGAGATTATCAGATAATACAGTGTTTACAACATAAAATAGTATGGTGCTCATGCCAAAACGATCTAATGAGATATATGCACAGGTTTAAGTGGTTACTTTTTAGTGGTTAAACAATTATTATTCAGTGCACAAAGTTCCAATGAAGGTGGTTGATAAAGATGGGAGTTGGACATGTTCTTGGAGTGTGATGGTGAGATAGAGAATGATAGCTGGATAGCTGACATTTCTGGTTATGGGCGAGTAAATAAAAATTAATAATTCCTTACACTTATATAGTGGTTTTCTAGACACTCCACTCAAAGTGCTTTACAGATAATGGGGACTCCCTTCTACCAACACCTGCCTGGTGTGCAACACCTACCTGGATGATGCGACAGCAGCTATAGTAGACGCAGTATACTCACCACAAATCCGCTATTAGTGGGGAGGAAAACAGAGTGATGAAGCTAATTCATACATGGAGATTATTAGGATGCCATGACTGGTAAAGGCCAATGGCAAATTTGGCCATGATCCCAGGGTAACATCCTTATGCTTTTTGAGAAACTCCCTGGGGTTTTTAATGACCACAGAGAGTCAGGGCCTTGGTTTTACATCCCATCCGAACACACATACTGCAGAGTGAGCACCCCCTACTGGCCCCTCTAATTCCCCTTCCAGCAGCAACCTTAGTTTTTCCCAGGAGGTCTCCCATCCAGGTACTGACCTGCTTAGCTTCAGTGGGCTGCCATTTTTTTAGAAGTAACATTAACTAGCAAAGATAAATACAGGAGAAAAAAGCAATTGGGAAAAAAAGACCTGCTGATCTGTTCTACATGCCAAGAAGAGAACAGAATATGATTTTTTCTGTTCGAAACATGTGTTGTCTTTATGAAATTCATGTATTTAAAACATTTAATTAAGAAGAAAAAAACTTACAGCATACACAAAGATTCTAAGATGATCACGAGGAAGAACAATCACCTGTTTTTCATGCATAAAAAGAGGTTATTAACTATTAAAACCTGTTTTTATAGCTTTTAAAGTCATGCAATGTCTAAGTTAAGCAGAAACACATAATAAACATAAAGTTAATTAAGGGACTTAGAAGACAAAGATAACGATTTATGTTGCATTGTCAGATTGTGAATCAATAAAGGCATTTAATTAAACACGTGTTTGCGATTTAAATCAAAATGGGGGTAATGGGGACTCTCTATTATTATCAAAACTTGTTCAATTGTGGTTCTTTTGGAAACATATTGACATGTTCATTGTAACTACACTGCTGTCAATATTGAAATGAAACGCTTGGAGTTTGTAATGTAGGGATTTCTATATTGTGAGCCTGAAGAAGGCTCCACGGCTGAAACGTTGTGTTTTCTATCTTCTTTTTTTCAGCATGGAATAAATGTATTACTTGTTCCTTTGCAGACTACACATGCTGACACAGCTATCCACCTGAATTTCTATATTTATGTTTTTATCTAGTGGTTTCATTAGTGACAAACGCTAAATCGGCTTGCCTGCTGTCCTGAGGCTAGCTGGTGTCTTTGTGTCTCGGGCCACACACCTCAGGACGGTGACATCACTGCCTTTCATATGAATCCTTTCATATGGAAACATTTTGACACTGCGCTCAACAATCTTAGGAAGAACACGAAACACCTCGGATTCGATTAATTAAAAATACGTTTTTGTAAAACCTGCACCAGGTACTAGATCTTGTTTACAGGTCTGAAGTAGAGTTAACAGCTTAAAAGGTTCACCCCTTCCCCTTCCCTCTGCCTGTCTGACCTATTTTTAACACTTCTGTGCCCGAATTGCAGTGGGTGAGAAAAGAGACAGAAAAAAGTTTATCCTTTTTTTTTTGTCTATAGCTCAAATGGTCTGTAGGACAGGCTGTGCTCCCATTACCAACCCGTCACCCCAGGGAACCAGCCAGTATTATTAATCCCTAATAACTGTAATGTCAGACACATGGCGTACGCATTACGAAAGCTGAAAGTTTAGACTTTGTCACTAATGAAACCACTAAATAAAGACATATAGAAATCTCTACATTACAAACTCCAAGCGTTTCATTTTGTCTATTGCTACAATATCGACAGCAGTGCAGTTACAAGGAACATGTCAACATTCTTCCAAAATAACCAAAATGCAATGATTTGAGGGTTTTGATAATAATAGAAAAATCATAACAATGACCCCGTGTTGCTTCATGCTATTCATGTTTACCCAACCAAAAGAAGGACAACTTATTTGACACGAAAATACTTGTCACATACGATGTCACTGCGCTGGCAACCTCTCAGTCACCTGACCAGCGGATGCACTGCATCAAAGAGAATCAGTATAGCTTCTGGGAAATACATTTTTTCCTGCATCAAAGTTTAACTGGTTATGAGAGCCATACATTACGAACTCCAAGCGTTTCATTTTGAGCTGAAGATCCTCACACCTGAAGAAGGCTGCACAGCCAAAACGATGTGTTTTCTCTCTTCTTTTTTCAGTACGGAATACAGATGCAGCCATTCAAAGTGCATGGTACAAACACGTACCGGAGATAATTGGCTACGGCGTCGCGCATCGTGACGCAATATGACGCGGCGTACCGCGGTACGTGATTGGTTGACTGACAGAGGCACTCGTGGTCTGTTGGTCTGTCGTAGAAAGACTTACAGTAAACGTCTTTACTGTGCCCGTTGTAGATATTGAATTTTACCACAGAAGGGAAATCTTAGTAGCTGAGCATAAAAAGAATAGGAGCATACTGTAACGCGTGTGAAGGCCATAAACGATATTAATTTTGGAACATAAACATACAGTATATAGCTGGTCTTGGTACTTTAAAGAAAAAATACACACCAGTATTCCATTTCTCCCTAAACATTTTAAGCATCGAAGTCTTTAACTAAAGAGATACCGGAGTCAACAAGCATTACTTTTAGAATTTGATTAAAAGGGAATATAATATGGAATAGCGTATCTAAAGAATTTAATAACGATATGATTATATTAGTGTACTGCGACAGGGCTGTGTAGGGCTGTTTCACCTCTCTTCATGTGACTTCCCTTGTAGCCTACGGGTCTACATGCCCGATTGCCAACTCACGGGTTGTGTGTTCAAATCCAGCTGGTGCTGGACTTTTCTTTTAACAAACATTTCTTCGGAAAAATAGAAATACTGTAGAAATACAGTAGATGGAAAAACAGTTAAAGATTAAACATTAGAGGCTTGCCACACTTGGACAGTTAAACCAACGCATTAGCACGTCAAAGCCCTTTGAGGACCCAGGCACAATAGTTGTTTTGTGCCTTGATTTACTGATCTGCATTAATTATGGAAATTGAGTTCCTGCTCTTTGCAGATAACCTGGTCCCGCTGTCGCCCACAGAACAGAGGCTGCGCCAGAACCTGGCACTGCTGGAGCAGCACTGTCAGACCTGGGCGCTGACAGTCAATCTGGATAAGACCAGAGTTATGGTTTTCCAGAAAAAAAGCCAGACAGGTACAAATTCACACTTAACAACAACACATTAACACCTAACAACGGGAGCAGGGACGAATTAGGCCAGTACCCACTATTGTTAAACATACAGAAAAGAATATTAAAGTATTGAAGTATTGGCTTTAGTATTAGCCATACAGAACATTAAAATGCCCCTTTTCCATTCAGCGGGTGCCTGACCGGCTGTGTCCTATCTTCTGACAGTCGCCGTTGTGAATGTCTGTAGAGTGTATCTTATTTTTAGTACTATATTTTTGCATTATATTCCCTATTAATCAAACTCTAAGAGTATGTATCGGCTTGTCCCCTCCTCCCGCCCCTCTCTGTGTACAGTAGAGCCTCCTGTCCAGCCAGCACATGTTTACAGACATTCACAACAGCGACATATCATAAAACGTTTGCACATATAGATAAATTATTAGTTGTTTTTCAGGAAGTTAAAAAAAAACACTTGAATTACTTATCTAGTCTCTCGAAATAAAGTTATTTTTCAAGCAATGCAACAAACGTCGGGCAATGTGTTTTTTTTAATCCAACATTGACAGCCACATCTTAAATCTTGTCAGTCAGCTCTTTTTTCTCTATTTGAATTGTGGCTTACACATCGCACGACTTTAAAAGCTAGAAAGACAGGTTTCAATTCACATTAGCTAGCGAGCCTTGTTTACAAAAAAACAGACAATACCCAGGGAAGGGGAGGTCAAGCCAGAGAGAGAGTTTTTTACCCTCTGTCTAAAAACCCAAATAACCTGGGGCAGAGACGTGGGGATCATTGCGTGGTACAGAGCGGAGCTCAGTCAATTCTTATTGAATGTGTTTTCTTTCTGCTTTTTTTCAGCATGGAATAAACCTGTTACTTGATTCATATGGATGCCCGGTTCCGCCGGGGATTCAAAACATTTTTTAATTTTTTTTTAATCGGGTATCAAAGGGAATAGGCAGTATAACCCTGTTCATGCACAAACTGTGGCATGTTACATTGATTTGGGTGTCTCCTCTTGCCAGAAAGTTCTAAATTGCATTTTGAGCGAGGTTTTTGACTTTTTTAAAATTGCATTTTGAGCGTGGACAGCACATACAAGGGTTAATTGCACAATGAACTGCATGTAAAAAAACAATTACTTTTTGTCAATGAAAACCGGTGTGTGTGTCTCTCTCTGCTGGATGTCCCTCTCACTCTCTGCTGAATGAATAAAAGCATTTTATTAAAAACGCGTTTGTGTTTGTCTGGTATTTACTTTGGTCCCTTTTAACTGTTTTTTGATCTACTGTATTGCTTTGAGATGCCACTTTTAAAGGTGATATGTAAAATAAAGTTTTTTTTTATTATTGTTATAGAGAAACATGATCAGATTTTCCCTGGTTCAGAAAAAAAGATCTTAAGTGCTACACCTAACTTTCTTAATTCGATGTATTTAAAGGAGTGAACTACTGTAGGTGTAACAATAACATTCAGAAATACAATCGAGAATAGTTTTGTGGTGTTTGTTTAAATGAAACGTTCCTAAAACGTATAACGTAACAAAATTAAAGACGATTAAAATCTGTAATCTTTCCACTTGTACTGTATGTCATCGGAAAGTTTCTGCTTTGTGTAAGGATGGTATCAAAAAGTAATCTTAAGTGGTGAGAAAGCTCTGCTCAATGTATTTAAGGGACTTAAAAGTAAAATGAGATGCTTCATATTGCTTGACTAATTTTAAAAACTAAGTTATAAATGCAGATGCTCCCTCGGTGCCGCGCCGGGTGTAAATATCAAAATATACATTCGTCCCGGGCAGAGGCCGAAGAGCGCCAGGCTGGGGTGCGCAGAGAAGAGCAGGACAGGAGTGAAAGGTGGGGTTTAGGAAGGCGTACAGTCTGGGCAGGTATTGATTACACTTTTCTAAAACATATTTGAAAGATAAAAACGATTACAATCTAATCCTTCCATGTTTGATCCCAAAATCCCAAGAAATATAAATCTAAATGGGTAGAAAGCTATGCTGAAAGTTTATTAAGATACTTAGAAGACAAAGATACTGTATCAATTTATGTTGCATTAGCCTGATTATGATAAAAAAACACATATAATTAAACACGCGTTTGCGATTTAAATCAAAACACAATTTAAATCAATATAAATGTTTATATTGTATCGCATACTGTCCAGCCTCCATTTCTCTATAAAAATGTACTCTATTACACACACACACAATAGAAGCAGGAAGCAGAAGCAGCCCTTCACAGCCCTCTCGCAGTACACTAATATAATCATATCGTTATTAAATTCTTTAGATACGCGATTCCATATTATATTTTGCAGAAAAGCTTAAAACTAACACTTTTTCACACAGTATTTCACATGCTAGTTAAATACCTTGATGCTTAAAATCGTTAGGGAGAAAAGGAATACCGGTGTGTATTCCTTTAAAGTACAGATTCCTGGAATCTGACTGGCTGACACCCTTCTGAAGTGGTTCAATAAAATCTGGTATATGGAAAAGAAAGCGTTGATAAAAAAGCCTGGATTCTCATGTATCTCATACAAGTATCTTTTAATACAGTCTTTGCTGTGCTCTTGAGGATCCTTGTGATATTTTGAGCTCTAGTTGAATGATAAGTGTCGCATTTTAAATCATTTTCGTAGTTAGAAATTATGAAACGCCCTGTTAAAAGCAAGGGAGTTTTTATGCCCCTTGAAGTAAAACAAAATGCCTGACAAAGTATGGCTTGGACAGATTCCAAGTGCTTGTACAAATGTGCTAAAGAAATTATACTTTGAGTATACAGCTTGTCCAAAGTCATTCATTATAAATACTATTAGTAATATCTTCAGTAAAGGCTTTGATGCATAAATATTTCTGATAAAGGTAGGTTGTGTACTTTTGTCCAACTGAGCAATCTTGCTTTCATAAAATATACCAACATTTTAATGACTGATGATTAACATGCTGTAATACACAGTTCAAAATTAAAAGCTCATATGCTGTACATGAGAGGTTAAGCTCCCCCTGGTGGTTTTACAAGGTGACGCCGGATAGTTGACGGCATGACATCAAATGATGCGATTAACCGTGTGATACTGCTTGATACCGCGTGATACCGCGACACGCCGACCGGGGTATGCCGCGAAATACCCCACCCATTTTGAATGGCTGCATCTGTAAACTTATTACTTGTTCCTTTGCAGACTAAGCAGGCTGATGCAGACACAATAGACACAAGAAGAGTATTATTGGACAATGTTGTGCGGGTCTGGTGGAATTTATCTGTAAACTGAAGAGTTATAAAGGAGACTTTCATGAACTTTGCCTATTCTACTCTGATAATGTAGAGGGGGAGAAAGAGTGTCCAAGGTAATTTTTTTCACTAACAAAGCTTTACTCAGTGGGGCAATTTAACAGACGCCTCAAGCCGTACATATATATTGTAATTAGAATCGCGAATAACAAAGCGGTATTAAAAATACCACTGAAACAATAATAATGTGTCTGGTAATCTTAATAGTATTAATTTAATAACAATAATAATTTCAAGCTTCTTGTAACTTTTTCAGAGTCATTTTTTTCTTCGGTTTTCAACCGCGGTAAAGTTAGCTTGAGGTTTGAAAACGATTTTAGCACGCCTTTAGTGTTTTCGCTAGACGTCCTAGAGTTACGAGACCACTTGCTTTATGTTCAGGTAGACTGTCAGGTGAAAGGAAACTTTGACTAATGTTTTGTGATATTTAGAAATTCCAACAAATTCAGTATAGTGTTGATAATATTTATTATTGATTCTCACATGTGCTATGAACTGTGTAAATGTTGTACATACTGTAGTACCCCTTTTAAAAAAAAGTCCTGAAGTCCTGGTTCCTTTCCATGTTGGCAAATGTGCTTTGCATAAAAAAGAGCAACAATGGTTCAGAAAGTTGCAAATTCAAGTCTTCTTAAATACGTGGCTCGACAGACAGGTTGAATCTTCACACGACCCTTGATGCCTATGTTTATTTAAGAAGGAGACAATGCGAAACTGATTACTTCTTCAGATTTTTAAAAAGGACACTGCTACAAGGTATTAACACGTGTTCATTAAACCTCTTTGTAAGAACATACAATTGTTTGTTAATGTTTGCTTTTTAAGACTACACCTGCAACTCTTCTGATTCGGGTATGATATTGGAGACAAATTTAATTTTCCTGTTCACACAAATGCACAGAACATAATGATATTAAATGCAAAATCCATCACCGCCCCAAACAGAGGCAAACCCTGGCAAACAGAGGAACAAAGTTGAAGAATTGTTACTTTCACACAGGTAACAGAGCGTTTGAACTCAGCACAGGGGGCTACTGGAGGTCAAAGTCACCGTGCATGGTCACGTGATCACCAGAAAAACAAGGCGCTATGTCTCAGGAACAAAAGCAGCACAAATGTTACTTTCAACGGCACAAACCAGCACAAATGCAACACTAACGATTGAGACCAGTCCAGTTCCCCTATGACGTTGTAGGGGGGCAGAGGGAGGGGAATTAAATCAGTCAGAATCTCAAAATAAATGTTCTTCCTTCATTTGTTTAACTTAAAGCATTTTACAAAGTTTGTAATGTAGGGCACTCTGAACGAGTTTGTCAAGATCACAGTTTCAAAATAAAAAAACATCAAACCTTAGATTGGATGAAAACATCATGATTGTTGAACTTTAAATGTTTTGTGATATTTAGAAATACCAACAAGTTCAATATAGTGTTGATAATATTTATTATCAGTAATAATATCAGTAGCAGTTTAAAATTATTCATTGTTATTAATAAATGACTTAGCTTTGAACATGTTGTGATATTTAGAAATATAAAAATTTCAATACAGTGTACATAATATTTGCTATTTTAGTTTTTCAAAGAAATGTTTATTTGTTAAAAGAAAACTCATGACAACAACAGGGCTTGAACAGCAGACCTCAGGCATATAAGGCACATGCTTAAGCCATCACACCACAGACGTAATCATATGGAAAAGAGTGAAACTGAAACAGACATTTCCAAAGACAGTGTACTACTGTGATCATTTGAGCTACAGTACATAAATATAATTATATCGTTATTCATTTCTTTAGACATGCGATTCCATATTATATTCACTATTAATGAAATTCTAAAAATATGCTTTTGTTAACTCCGATAACGAGCATATTCGCAGAAAAGGTTAAAACATTATAACTTTTTACAAAGTATATAAACTTAATTAATCGTCAGAAAGAGCACATAAAAAACTTTTCCAAAATAACCACATGTAAGACTTTGATGCTTAAAATGTTTAGGAAGAAAGTGGAATACTGGTTTGTATTTTTTCTTTTAACTATCAATGCCAGCCATATACGGTTTTGATTGGAAATGAATACGTGATTGGATCAACGAAATACTGTGGTGTTACTTTTTGTCAATGAAAAAATAAAAGTGGACCACGGTAATAGTTTGAACTTACAGCCTGTCCAAGGTTATTCATTATTAATACTATTTGTAATATTTTTCTTAAAGACTTTGATAAAATATTTCTGCATAATTAAAATATTTATGATAAAGGTGGTAGGTTGTGTACTTTTGTCCAACTGAGCAATCTTGCTTTATAAAATAGACCGACTTTTTAATGTTTAATGATTAACAGGCTGTAATACACAGTTTAAAATTATTTAAAGTCTAAAGAGTACACAACTTAAATTCTTAATTGGATAAAGATTGTCCTTCAGCAGTGACCGAGATTTAAAACTATACGTTTTCTGTAAAAAACAGCTCAAATGCTGTACATGAGAGGTTAAGCTTTATAAGCTCCACCTGGCAGTGATTCTGGATACTATTATCAAAACTGCAGTATTATACGGTATGATACAATATGACGTGTTATGATGCGTTGTGATGTGATACGCCCATCGCGTTTTACCGCAGCGTACCACACTCATTTTGAATGGCTGCATCTGTAAATATATTGTGACCACATTTCTACAATGTTTTTTATATACAGGTATATGTTTCTTGATTGAAGACAATTACAGATATTCCCTCTAGTATATAAATAATTAAGGTACTTTATATCCCTTTCAGGATTTGTACCCACAACTTTCCAGGTATTAGCCAAGAAACCGTAAGTGTTATTTGTCACTAACTACAGTGTATTTGGTTTATACTGTCTGGGTATTGCTTAAACAAATCATTCTCCCTTTCTCAATACATGGTTTTTCTTCTTTGTTTTAAGCATGTAGCTCCTTGTTCTTTTGCAGCTTACACTCAGACTCATTTACCCATTCTAAAATCTTTAAATATACTTTGCTAAATTCTAGGCACTTTTTGAAGATAGGAAAGCTAAGATTGATGTGCTAAGCTGTTCCAGGAAGTGCATTGCTGTGTAGCTCTGTTTTAGGAAAAGAAACAGCACACATTAATGCAAATTACGTAATTAGTAGTAATACAGAGGGGGATATTTAAATGTCTATGTGTGATATAAAGAATAATTGTTTATATTAGGAGGACTGCTTAATGTATTGATTTAGATGTTGTCTACTTGCATTCATATTTAACACATTTGTCTCATTATACAGCTTTCATGTGGCATTATATAGTTCAGCTTGAAGAGTCTAATCATGCAAATATCTTAGATGATAATATAGACACATCATTTTCATCTTGCAGATATTGTTTTGGGACGAACCTAACTCAGCTACACAAATCCTTTATACGGTAGCCTTGCACTATTGTCTCCTAAATCAAGAACATACACCACATATCTAAACTGAAGTTCTTCTCATACTGAGCAGGCTTAAAATAATAAATAGAATAATAAAAATAATATGGCAAACAAAATGTTAGGATGTATAGTTAAACGTGTGGAGTTTAAATCAAGGGATGTTATGACAAAATTGTACAAATGCAGTTTTAAGGGCTCATTCAGAATACTGTGTACAGCTTAAGGTCACCAAGATACAAGAACAAATACTGCTTGTCTGGAATTAGTACAAAGAAGAACAACCAGATGCATTCTTGGGATAAATATCCTGCACTGATAAGTTAATAAAGTCAGACCTTTACAGTATTGAACAGAGAAGACTTAAAGTGTACCTGATTCCATTATTCAAAATTGTCACAGGCAAAGACAAATCATAAATAGCATAATATTCCAGAGTCATTTGATGTTTTTTATTTAAAAAATACTATTTGTGTTGCTATATTTATTTTCATTTTACCCAGTAGAAAACTACAATCCCAGTAAACGGAAGGACATCAACCCTGCTATGTGTCACTGGATTCTGTCAGACTGTCAGGGTGAATAACAGGACATCTTGCCTTCTGACTCTCAGCACAGGTGCTCCCTAATGCTGTGTCCTATCTCCATGGCTCTTTTCCCTTTTCACAAACAACCTCACATCTCGGGAATGACTCTGTCAAGATTTTCAAATATGCAGATGACACCACCATTGTTGGCCTCATCTCGAATAATAATGAGAGTTGTTATCGAAAGCAAATTGACTTGGGAACAGCCAGGTGTTTGGACAACAACCTTATACTCAATGCTTCTAAAACCAGGGAAATCATCATCAACTTCCAACACATTCAGAACACAAAACTTCCAATATTCATTAATGATCGTCCTATAGAGACCACAAACTCAATTAAATTTCTGGGTACATACAGTATATAAACAGTGGTCTTAAATGGAGTACCAACACTGACCCCATAGTCAAGCAGTTTTTTAGTCAACTCAAGAAACACAGAGTGAACTGACGAACTCCTCCTTCAATTCTACACAACCATAATATAAAGTGTTCGGACAACCTCTATTACAGTCTGATATGGGAGCTTGGATAACTACTCAAAAGGCAAACTGGAAAGGATTGTGACCAAAGCTACAAAAAGTGTTGGCTGTGAACTCCCTTCTATCCCATCTCTCTACTCAAGACACACCTCCAATCATGCCAAAAAAAAACTTCTAAGACCCCTCTCACCCAGCTCATAATCTCTTTCAGCTTCTCCCTTCTGGAAAACATTTCAAATCCTTCCTCTCAAGGACTGCCCACCTCAACCTCAGTGTCTTTCCCACTTCCATACGAACTCTGAATTCACACTGAACTCTGAATTCCATTGTATAATTTGCGCTGCTAAACAGAAAGTTGTTTACATATGTATGTGACGATGTTTGTCTGTCTTCTGTGCTATTTAAATTTGTACTGTATATTGTATGTATGTCTCATCTGTGTTCTTGCTGTACCAATAGAAAATTCCACCAACTATTGTTGTGTGCCAAAAAAGAATAATCTAATCTAATCTGCCATGTTTAAATTTAAAATATATTATTATGGCAGCGTTAGGCAATAATAGTTCAGGGTCTGGATTCCTGATTAGGATAGAATGTTGCTGTTGTACTCTTGTGTAAAACACTCAAGATTTCTCATTAATCAAATCTCTCTCCTAAATGCCTTTCTGTGTATCTACAGATGCAGCCATTCAAAGTGCGCGGTACAGACACCGCAGTACAGATACCACAGGTAAGATGACACGCGATACCGCGGTGCGTGATTGGTTGACCGACAGGGGCACTCGTGGTCCATTGGTCTGTCGTAGAAAGACTTACTGTAAAAGCCTTTACTGTGCCCGTTGTAGATATTGAATTTTACCACTGAAGGGAAATCTTAGTAGCTGAGCATAAAAAGAATAGGAGCATACTGTAACGCGTGTGAAGGCAATAAACGATATTAATTTTGAAACGTAAACATACAGTATATGGCTGGTCTTGGTACTTTAAAGAAAAAAATACACACCAGTATTCCATTTCTCCCTAAACATTGTAAGCTTCGCAGTCTTTAACTAACGTGATACCGGAGTCAACAAGCATACTTTTAGAATTTGATTAAAAGGGAATATAATATGGAATCGCGTATCTAAAGAATTTAATAACAGTATGATTATATCCGTGTACTGCGGCAGGACTGTGTAAGGCTGTTTCGCCTGCCTGATCATGCGAGCTGTCTTGTAGCCTACTGGTCTAGGTGCGTGACTACTGGCTGGTTGGGTGTTCGAATCCAGCTGGTGTTGGAATTTTCATTTTTATTTATTTATTTTTTAATCGCGTAACATAAACATATTACCGTATGCAAACTGTACTGTATACAGTATGTATATGTATATTTGATGTCTTAACTGTGCCCGTTTAATTGAATTAAAAAAAAAATATTTAACACGAACATTAAGCTGTTTACATCTTCCGCCTGAGAACAGTCACCCGTTGCTACCCAACGCAGAATGGTGATTGGCTGACACTATCTGACACCCCTCTGATTGGAGAAAAAAGACGTGCTGGCGTGCTATACACACTACCAGGAAGAGGATTTCTTTCTATTCAAAACGTGTATTTTAAAAGTTTAAGAAGTAAAAACCTTACAGCGTACACAGATTTCTAAACTTATCAGGATCGTTTTCTTTGTCTTATGCATAATAATGTTCTATTTGTTGTAAATGAGTATGTAGATTGCAAATCAATTAATGCAGGTATTGGATCTTTTGTTAAAGATTACCTAAAACTAAATAAGCTACACTTGATTTTTATATTCCACACTTTATGAGCAAAACAATTCCTACATTGCAACATTAGATAGCACAGATATAACTTCAAATGAACAGCAAAGAGCATCCCTCGAAGGCAGCAAATCAATTTCTGGAAATCCATTCATTCAAATTAAGACCTGTTTTAACTGCAGAAGATCACAGCATTTCAGGAAAATCACAAGTAAATTCTATCTGGAATAATTTTAGTAACTCATTAGTGTAACCAGTGTAATTTTTAATATCCTATCTTCACTCATTTACAATGCTCAAAGCTCAAGTAGTAAAATTATAATACCATAACTTTCGCAGTAAGCCAATCTTCTAGTTAATCAATGCAATTTGCCTCTCATTATGCCTAGTCCTGTAGTGAGCTAAGCAACATCCCTTTCGACCTACTGAAGAAAATTAAACACTCCAATAATTAGGCTTTAATATAAAACCTTTTGATAACACACACGTTCCTTGCTGAACTACAGCTGATTTACTGAATGGATGGTAAATTATTTAATCTCTAATAACACTGGTCCAAAACTGAAATGTTCTGTCTTCATCTAACAATATGCTGACACTGAAGTGTGCACTATGACAGAAATGGATCTCCAAGCAATTGTCAGTCCAGTTATTGAAACATGGGATTTACAATTTGATTCAGATTCATTATGTGATTTATATTAACAAAAATGTTCAGCATCATCTGAAGCCTGGAAAGTACATCTTTGGCTACCTGAGGAAATGGGTGTTTGAGGATGTTAAATCTGAAAACCAACTGATGGCCTACTGTGCTATTATCATTGCAACCTTACTTTATGTATTTTAAGTATTCACCCACTTTCAAACTGCTCTGAATTACAAATAATGTACACATGTGTATACATATGTATGTATTTATTGAAGTGATTTTTTTAATCAAACCTTGAATGCTCGAAGTGAACTGGGGAAAAAAAGGCAAGAGAACTGCAGAAGGTGGTATCAAACACTATAATAGGTTAATTGAATAAGTATTCCCCCCTCTGGACAACACATACTGTATTGGAAGCACCTTTGGCAGTAATTACTTTTTGAAGAACCCTCTACCAACTTTGCCAGGTTATTGTATTTTTTCCCATTCTTCTCTAAAAACCTTCTCTATCAAGGTAGTTGAGGATCTGTGATGGACATTATTTTTCACGTTTTGCAGTTGATTTTCTATTTAATTCAGGTCAGTACTTTAACATTTACCTGAACCTTAATTTTGTTAACCCACTTCAGTATGCTTTGTTGAAAGGTGAATTTTCATTGTAGGTTTAGGAGTTTATCAGACTGAAGCAGGTCTGATTATTCATCATCATGCACCTGTGTTTCACTGTTATGCAGCTGGCACTCAAACCTTTCCTGAAAACTAAATCAGATACTCTTTTATATTTATATATTATATTAAATTGTGTATTCATGCATTTCTAATACTATAATTAATTGTATTGTGCTGTAAAATGGTGTATCATGAAGTGCTTTATACAGACTTTTTTTCAAATTTGTTAAAGGCCTATCATTTTTTAACATTACATTTAATGTATATTTTAGCATTGTCATTACTAATGTTAAACAGGTATTTAACAATCTTTAGGCCTATAGGTCAAGAATCATTTGCATACTACAGTGACCTTAAAGTCTGAATTTCTGACTTAGATGTCCACTGAAAGTGATATGATCACTGCTTTAACAACTCTCATAGGACTGAGGACTTTGAGAATAAAAGGTCAAGTTCAAAAGTGATTTAGAGTTATTTAAGCCCCAGAAAGCATTAAGAATTTGTAAAATGACTTATTCAAGTAAAGTCCTCTTCCAAGAAAAAATAAATCTTGAATGTCACCAGTGTCCAGTTTGGGGAGAGAGGAGCAAGGCACTGTAGCCTCTGTCTACGGACCACATATGTCTAGGGCCAACTCTGACTAGACAAATGTTATTACAGTGAATGTATGCTTTCTAAATCACAACCTTGCATAGCCTCTTCTCTAACCTGCACAGCATGTGTTTTTTATTAATTGAAGTAAATCAAATACACAATCATAATTAGTGTTTCCTAGCAACTAATATCCTCAGTTATCTAACTGGACTCTCAGCATGCTTCATTAATAAGTTCATTTACTATTTGTACCATAGAATAGACCAGAGGAAAGCTATGAGAATTAAAATCAGCAATTTAGTTTACATTTTTGTATATGGATGATAATTACAGAGTTATTTATAGAAAGTTTAGTGCCATTAAGGATATAACAATAGGAATTATGCTAAGATAGCTGGGAAAGGCTGAGTCTAATTATCATGATAAAAAACAGAAATACTGATCAAACGTACATAAAATTAGCAATTGTAAACCATTAACAACAACAACAATAATAATAATAATAATAATAATAATAATAATAATAATAATAATAATAATAATAACATTAAAACTGCTGCTATTACTCCCGTGCCAAAGAAGACTAACATGGCTCTCGACAATCTTAACAACTTTCGCCCCATCTCCAACTTACCCTTTCTCTCTAAAATTCTAGAACGTGCTGTCACACTTCAGTTACATAACCACCTCATGACAAACAACCTTTTCGAACCCCTCCAATCTGGCTTCCGTCAACTTCACAGCACAGAAACCGCCCTAGTCAAAGTCACCAACGATCTCCTAATAGCTTCTGATTCTGGTTCTCTTTCCATACTCATCCTTCTTGATCTCAGTGCTGCCTTTGACACTGTTGACCATAACATCTTACTTTCTCGACTCGAGACTGTGTTTGGAGTCTCTGACACTGCCCTCAAATGGTTTAAGTCTTATCTCACTGATCGTTGTCACTTTGTCTCTCTCAAAGGGTACAGGTCTGAAATTGGTCTTGTCAAGTCTGGTGTCCCCCAGGGCTCTTCAGCATTTACATGTTCCCACTTGGTCAGCTTTTAAGATCACATGGCCTCAGCTTTCATTTTTACGCTGACGATACTCAAATATACATCCATACCAAACCCGACACTGATGTGGCTGTCTCTATTCTATCTAATTGCATCTCATACATAAAAATTTGGATGACTCAAAACTTCCTTCATCTTAACTGTGAGTCATGCTTATTGGTACCCCCCATCAATTTCGTAAAGCCAGTCCTGTAAGCTTGTCTGTAGATGGCTCTGTACTTGAGCTTCAATCAAAATTGAAAAACCTTGGGGTTATATTCGATTCTGGCTTAACATTCGACCCACATGTACAGCATACTGTCAAAACATCTTTTTTTCACCTTAGAAATATCGCAAGACTACGCCCTATGCTATCATTAACTGTGGCTGAAAAGCTGATCAACATATTTGTATTCTCTCGAATTGACTACTGCAATGCTCTACTCCCTGGGGTATCTAAATCTTCTCTGAACAAGCTGCAGTATGTCCAAAATTCAGCAGCCAGAATCCTGACCAGGTCTAGTGCAAGTGTTCACATTACTCCTATCCTGGAGTCCTTGCACTGGCTTCCGGTCAAATTCTGTGTAGACTTTAAAATCCTCATGCTCACCTATAAGGCTTTACATGGCTTGGCACCTCAATACCTGTCTGAACTTTTATCACCCTACTCCCCACCTCGCAACCTCCGCTCTTCAAATTCTGCCCTCCTTACTGTCCCCCAAGCCCGTCTACATTGTATGGGCGACAGGGCCTTCTCCTGCTATGCCCCCAAGCTCTGGAACTCTTTGCCCAAGGATATTAGAGAGTCACCTTCTCTAAACTCCTTCAAATCTAGACTCAAAACCTTCTTCTTCAGAAAAGCCTTTACTTAACTGGTTCCATTCTTCGCCCCTCTGCTCTTCTTAATACCACCTTCCACGGTCTCCTCTATTGTTATTGTTGTATTGTTGTAATTATAATTGTGTCCTATCGTGTGAAATCTTCTTAATTATTGCTGTAGTCTTCTTATTTATTGTTATTGTCATCCTGTAAAGCGCTTTGAGAAGCCACCTTTAAAGGCGCTATATAAAATAAAGTTTATTATTATTATTATTATTATAATAATCATCATCATAATAATAATCTCCAAACATCTAATTCCTTTGACAGTAGAAGGGGGTTTCATGCATCCAAGACAGATTCTGTGGGGTGCTGCACATCGGCAACTGGTCAGGTTACTGGGGGATGTTGTCACATCAGAAGCCAAAAAAAGATTATTGGATTTCATATGTAACTAGGATGAACTACAACCTCCTGTGATACCTTAATGTTTCTTGGCACAATAATCTACTCCAACTTGAAATGGGACATCAATGTACAGCAGACATTTTTTTTTCTGGCAGCTCAGAAAGTTTGGTTTGTCTCAGGAAGCTATGGTCCATTTTTACAATACAACAATGGAGAGCGTGTTAACTTTTTCTGTGATGGTCTTTTTTGGGGACTTAGTCACTCAGGAGAGGAAACAGCTGGAGAGATTGGTCCACAGTGCTTCTAGAATAATTGACCAAATGTACCATTTGTTGCCTCCATACTCAACACATTTAATAAAAAAGCTCTTATCTCTGACCACTCCTACCCAGCATTTCCCCTGTTTGAGCCCCTTTCATCAGAAAGAAAGCTAAGATGTATCTATTCTTCAACAGAGCAGTTCCGGAAGAATACCTACCCAAGGCCATTCGGTCTCTTAACTCAACAGTGTTAGAAAAGTATTTTTTATTTATTGCTTAATTTGTGAATCTGTCTTCATTGTAATGTAACATCACAATGTATTTTGAATATGATATATTCATGTTATTTATGATTTTTCATTATCTTCTTGAATCTGTATTTTTTTTTTGTATCTCTTGTTATTTCAAGTACACCTTACATATCTAAAAACCCTATAATGTTGGTCTGACAATAGAGTTGACTTTAAATTTGTCTTTGATTTTGTTGTGGTCCAAACGAGGCTGCCATCTTGTCTGGACTGGCTGTACTCTTACAGTATTAATAAGTTTTAAAAATCTGTGGGTTCTCTTCTTTAAATTATTTTAGGTTTATGTTCTATTTAATAAGAATGTAATTTAATATAAAGTACATGTTTAAAGCCAATATCCTAATTGTTACGATCTCTTTATTCTACATATTCAACAATATCACATATTTTCAAAATTCTGAAACTGCAAGTAAAAAGTTCAAAAACTGTTTCATTTGTCAGTTATCAATAACTTTTTTATCTAGCTTTAGTTTCTTGTATTTTCTAGACATTATTGATTTTTTTTTTACCTTAACAAAGGTTTATGATCAGCTTCTAAAACATTTTTGCTTCAAGACATCAAAATACACCTAGATTACTTAATTCTCGGAAAAAAAACAATGGGTTTTGTAAATTGGTGTGTCAGCCTCCCCAGTTATCTGATTTTCATTTACAGTAACTCTGGTATGA
The DNA here is from genome assembly GCF_040954835.1 of Lepisosteus oculatus. Classification (NCBI taxonomy): domain Eukaryota; kingdom Metazoa; phylum Chordata; class Actinopteri; order Semionotiformes; family Lepisosteidae; genus Lepisosteus; species Lepisosteus oculatus. The sequence goes on along the minus strand of NC_090696.1, from coordinate 36,887,047 downwards.
ATAAATATGGTATGAAATAAGATTGACAGAATTTCCATTTTCTATTTAAATTTTATTATCTCTGTGGGAAATTTGTTTCATGACACAATCCGATACAACAATGCAACAAGGACCAGCAAACATTACCAACAAAGAAAAAGTACAGCAATGTTTCAGGAGATAAGAGAGTTACTTTACATTGTTTGAGAGTGAGATTGCAGAGGTGATGAAAGATTTGCTGAGTTTGTTATCATTATACCTGGGGATACAGAGGCATCTCCCAGTTAATTGTAGTGTAAATTCAGAATGGAGAGGGTGATCCACACACTCCATAATACTGTTGGCCTTCTTAAGAAACTTCTGTTTGTACAGGATATTTAGTTTGATTTGATTTGCCCCCAAAATTGTCCCTGTTTTTAGTGAGTGTGTCTGCCCTTTTTACAATTGTTGTCACAACATTTGTTCCATCTCAGGCTTTTGTCTATGACCAGTCTCACGTACATGTAGTCACTGATAACCTCTGCAGTGTGACCAATAATGACAGTAGGTTGGAAGAGTGTTATTTCCTATATTTCCTAAAATTAATTATAAGTTTTTTTGTTTTAACATCAAAAAGCACTCACCGTATTATGAATATTTTGGGGGTCTTCTAGTAAAATGACCAGGGGTGTTAGTTATACAATACAATATGTACAATAAGGCACAGCATCTTGGTGATTCTGTAGAAATATAGCATGTATCAGATACCTTTATCAGAATAGTAATAGAGGAGTGAAATCAAAGATATTACAGAAAAAAAATAAAAATTTATATTTGAGAAGTTTATGTTGACATTTTCTGCAGGTTTTCATTAAGGATTTTCCAGAGAGGTTTGTATAACCACCAGTGAGTCTGTACTTTCTGATTGTTTCTGTTTCATCCACTCAAAATTTATTAGTGATTTAATGATCTCTTCTTCACCCAGCTAATTAAGTAAAGACTCACTGACCAATTACCAAATGATGGAAGTGATTGACCTTCACTGAGATCAATAATCACAAAGGCGAGGATTAAGATGTGAAAGAAACACAATGTGAAGTGACTTTACATTAGCCTAAAGCAATGTTTACTGTCACAAGAGAATTCTATTCAACACATTTCTACTTACAGAATAAATTAAGAGTATGAATTAGAACTAATGATAAAACTTGAAAGTAGAATATACTGAATACCTTAATGTTATGCTGATTTCACAAATATTTTACAAGGAAACCAGAAAAATACCATGGGATTTTCAAAGAACATTAAGATAATTTTTAAGAACAGTACTCTCTTGAAAGTACCTTAGTTGAACACTTTTGTAGCAGGGATTAAAATGTTATTTATTTTATTATTACAGCGTTTGCCAGAAAGCTTCCTTCATTTGAGTGCATTGTGTAATTAACCCTATCTAAGGCACCCTGATGAGTTTTTTTTTTTTTCCACAGGACACTTTATCTGATCCATAAATATTTCCCTTATATGTTCTACAGCAGTGGTTCTCAAACTTTTTGGACCAAGTACCACCCATGGTCAAACCAAAGCATCCAACTACCACCTACAAGTCATCTTCTCATAGGAAACCCAGAAATTCTCAATGACCAACATGAGCACGTGTGTGCGCACACACACATATAATACATATTATTATAATAAACTTTATTTGATATAACGCCTTTAAAGGTGGCTTCTCAAAGCCCTTTACAGAAAACAAAAACAGGAACAACAACAAATAAAAATAAACAATATAAAAGCACCATTTCAGTGAGGGGGTGAGCCTGTTTAGTCGAGCAAAGCAGATGTGAATTCATTTTTTGAGCCTTGATACAATTCACAACAGAGTCTAACAGATTTTAAATCGTCAGGCATTTTCTTGATGGCAAAGGTCTCGCAGTGGATGTTGCAAAGCATCCATTCATATCTGCAGCAACTTCTCTAATTCGTGCAACTACACCTCTGTCGGCTTGTCATTGCTCTAGCACTGTCTGTACAAACTCCGACGCATTTTATCCAGTCAATGCAATTCTCTTAGATAAATTCATTCAGAAGCTGAAATATGTGCTCTCCTGTAGTTCCTGTTGGTAGTGCTTTACAGAACAGAAAGTCCTCATGGGATGTACCCTCAAACTCGTATCTAACGTAAATGAGCAAATTGGCCAAATCGACTACAGATTAATCTAACTGCAGTGAAAAGCATCTGCTCATCTTAACGCGCTCTACTTTTGATATCATCCGCCATTTCAATAATTCTATGAGTGACTGTCATTCAGAGGTGGCAGCAGGTTGAGCTGTTTAGCAGCTTTTTCTCCACACATAATACGTGTCAGCTCTTTTGCCAACGCTAAATAAGGTTCTTCAAAAATAGTGTGGGGCTTACCTGCTTTAGCAATCCGCAAGCTTGCATTTTTCCTCGTTTCCGTTTCAGAGGTTTGTCTCAGAAGTTAAAAGAAGTTTTTATTTAAAGCGCATGGGAGGGAAACACAGAGACGCTCTGTGTATTTTTCTCAAATTAACCTAGAACAGTTCTTAAATATTTTTCTGTTATCTATCACGGTTTCCTGTGCTCACAAGATTACCAGCATTCCTAGCACGCATTTCTATGCATTCCTGTGTTTACAACATTGGCATTGTTCCAAAATCACGCACATTCTCCTACCTCTCTATTTGCTGGAGATACGTTTTTTTAAATATAATTGGTCACTTACGTTCATAGCATGCATTCCTATAGAGTGGTATAGAATTACATTGTAGCTCTGTGTCCACTCAAGTTTTTATTGCGCGCTGTATTGTAGTAGGTTGGCTGTGTATTCGACACGTCTTAAAATAGAAAATCTGAAAACCCGTCCCGATTTTTCAGTGCACACAACAAAGTTCCAGGGTCATATGGCGTACCAGCTGGCGGCGCTCTGCGTACCACTCCTGGTATGCGTACCAGTTTGAGTTTGAGAATATGCCTATTTCACTGGGTTTCTAAGAAAAATAATTATAGGGCACTCTATGTTTTTTTTTTACTTTTATTTTATTTCTTTTGAATTCTAATTCTAGTATGGGCTACATTATTGTTATTTCATATAATAGAATTAATTTATTTTTTAAACAAAACCTGTTTTGAAGCACATATTTTGTAACCAATTTCAAGTCTCCTTGTATGTCCAATCTCTTTCCTTGAGAAAAAAACATTTGAAAAAAGAATTTCTTCAGCCTGTTCTAAACCTGAAGGAATTGTCTGTCCTTTTATAGTCTTACTGACAAGTGCCTGAAACAATCAATATGCTCTACTTATTGCATCTATAAATTACAGAATTGAGTTGTCTGAATCTGTAACATTATTTTGGATTTTAGAACTCTAAAAAAATCTTAGCTATAATGGTAAAATCTGTACTTGGTCTCCAATGATAATGATATTTCAACAAGCCTTTCTGTTTCTTAATATATAATACCAAGGTTAGCATTTCTTACATAATTTGAAAGTTGAATCATAACAACATTAGAAAAATTACAAACTAGAATTCAATCTCATTATAGTTACAGATTCATTTAATTAAGCCTGCCAGTGTAGAACATATATTGAACCCAGGAATGCATCTCGTTACTTGTCTATGAACTGAATCTAGTGAAGGAATATCTTGACGACCAATGGTTTACACAGTATTTTGAATGAGGCTTTAATAACGCTTTGTGCAGTATATCAGAACATGTATATATATAACTATATATCGTAAAATTTTACTTATCTTTTTACTACTACTTCACATATTATAGATAATGAAAATTATTTACCAATGTAAAACAAAAATACCATCTTCATACTCAGTGTTTCCCATTTTATAAAGTATACAGTTTATAATATTAAATCTGCCAGATGCTTCTTATTTTTTTCGTAAATCTTTTTTTTATGTCTTTTGCAGCTTCTACAGCGCTTGCTCATCCTACCATTCTGGTATCTTCTGCAATCTTTATTATGTTACTAATTATAAAGAATCTAGATCATTGATATATATTTTGTTATATATCTGCAGCAGAACATAGCAGGAGCCTGGTTCTTAAATTGAAGCTAACCCCCTTCGGCTTTAAGTGTGAACAGTCACATTTCTTTTATTTCTTAATGTGTCCACTCAGCAGACAAACATATTGTAACGCATACGGCCTCCATTGCTTGCGAGATCCGGCTTACCAGCACGGTGACATCACCACCCTTCCCTGTGAATAACAGGGATCACAGCCGCCAGGCTGAGGGGAGATTTCCCTTTGGCTCAAGTGACTGGGTCCCTGTTGAGTGATGCTGGAGGCCCGGGTTTGAGTCTCTGATGGTGGGGGGCCGACCTGATGCGGCACCAGCGAGGGCACCCACGTGAACCCCTAAGTGTTACAATATTTAAAGGTCTTCAGAGGTCAGAATTTTCAATTCTAGGCCTGCCAGGTAAATCTACATAATGTTTTGTGAAAACTGGACCTGGAATGAAATTTCTCGCATCCCAAAATCAATTATTGAAAGCAATAACAATAAAAGCCATTTTAATTGCTATAAAAACCTTAAGACACTGCTAGAGAGCCCTTTTCTGTTAGGAATTGAAAAAAAAAACTCAGAGTTACCTTCTTGTGTGAAAAAGGACCACCGATAAGAAACTGAGAGGAAACTGATTGATTACCCCTTCTGAGTCAATGATTGACAGCTAGAAGGCAGGTGGAATGTAGCCTGAGGCTTCTAGAGGAAGTCTCACCCCCTAAGGGATCTGAATGGCTAAAAATACAATGAATGACAACGCTTTTTACTAATCAGATCACCTTATTTCAGGCAGTCCTGCTTCAAATATCTATTCCAAAGCCAATAACGTACAGTTTCCTCAAGGTCTAGAGGTGGGTTAGTCTAGCCTTTTGTGGATATATATTGTACTTCCGAATAAGGTTAAAACATGGGATATATTATTTTTTTTTGCTGGTTTTTGCTATGGCAGTCATGTTTTGCTGGCTTATTGATTACCTTATCGATGCACTTTGGAAGTGTGCTGAAGTGCATCATCAGATAAAAAGTGTCCTTGTGATTGACTGCCTTGGTCTTTTTCGGTTCTAAAAAGGAAACGTTTTTTTGTGCTCCTTCTGACTATATTAAGTTTATATACAGATGCAGCCATTCAAAATGCGCGGACGATACCGCATTATTTTCCGGTGCGCTTTACGCAGTCTACCGCGAGTTACCGGTAAATACCTCTAGTTACCGTAAATTCTCCTATAATACCGCAAGCAAAATAATAGTATCCGGAATTTCCGCAAGGTGGAGCTAATAAAGCTCAACCTCTCATGTTTGAGCTGTCGCCATCAAAGTCTTTAACGAAGATATTACTAATAGTATTAATAATGAATGACCTTGGACAAGCTGTAAACTCAAAGTATTGCCCTGGTCCACATTCTTTTTTTCATTGACCGTCTTTGTAAAAGTAACACCACAGCATTCACGCATTTGTTTCCAATCATGCAAAGTACAGTGATTCACCATGCCTTTCACATGCTCATAAAAGAGATTGATTTAGGAACATAAACATATTACCGTATGCAAACTGTACTGTATACAGTATGTATATGTATATTTAATGTCTTAACTGTGCCCATTTAAGTATTGAATATTTATATGGAATTTTACCACTGAAGGGAAATCTTAGTACCTGAGCATAAAAAGAATAGGAGCATACTGTAACGCATGTGAAGGCCATAAATGAAATTAATTTTGGAACTTAAACATACAGTATATGGCTGGTCTCAGTACTTTAAAGAAAACATACACACCAGTATTCCATTTCTCCCTAAACATTTTAAGCATCGAAGTCTTTAACTAACGTGATACCGGAGTCAACAAGCATACTTTTAGAATTTGATTAAAAGGGAATATAATATGGAATCGCGTATCTAAAGAAATTAATAACGATATAATTATATTCATGTTGCAAAAACACTGCAACGGACAAAAAAACTCCCTTGCTTTTAACAGAGCGTTCCATAATTATTTAAACTGCAACACTTATCATTCAACCAGAGCTTGAAATATCACAGGTATCCTCTAGAGCATAGCAAAGACTGTATTAAAAGAATCGCATATCTAAAGAAATTAATAAGATATAATTATATTCGTGTACTGGGACAGGGCTGTGTAGGGCTGTTTCACCTCTTTCTTCATGTGACTCTATTCAAAAGCCATTTAGCAAAGAGGGGATGAGAAGAGTGACAAACTAGTATACAGTACTTTAGGTCTTTTTTTCTGAACCTGGGAAAATCTAATCATGTTTCTCTTTAACAATAATAAAAAACATTGCCACACCCGGACTGTTAAACCAACGCATTAGCACGTCAAAGCCCATTGAGGAGCCGGGCGCAATAATTGTTTTGTCCCTTGATTTACTGATCTGCATTAATTACAGAAATCGAGTTCCTGCTCTTTGCAAACAACCTGGTCCTGCTGTCACCCACAGAACAGAGGCTGCGGCAGAACCTGGCACTGCGGGAGCAGCACTGTCAGACCTGAGCGCTGACAGTCAATCTGGACAAGACCAGAGTTATGGTTTTCCAGAAAAAAAGCCAGAACTCCATTAGTCTTCCTGAAATCATCGGATTATGAACGAATTAAAGCATCTTATTAAAAACACGTTTGCATTTGTTTGGGAGCTATCTTTTGTATTTTTCATATGTAAGATATAAGGATGTGTTCCCGCTTACACATCCCACGACTTTAAAAGCTAGAAAAACAGGTTTCGATTCACATTATCTGGTGAGCCTTGTTTTGTCAAAGGACAGCACAAAAAAACAGACAATACACAGGGGGGGAGGGCAAGCGAGAGGGAGAGTTTTTTACCCTCTGTCATAAAAAAACAAATCACCCGGGGCAGAGACTCTGGGGGGATCATTGTGTGGTACAGAACGGAGCTCAGTCAATTCAAACAAGTTCAGCGCTGATTCAGTTTAAAAAAAACTGCAATGGACATAAAAACTCCCTTGCTTTTAACAGAGCTTTTCATAATTGCGAACTCCGAAATTTATTTAAACTGCGACACTTATCATTCAACCAGAGCTCGAAATATCACAAGGATCCTCTAGAGCACAGCAAAGACTGTATTAAAAGTATACTAGTGACAAACCAGTATACTTTAGATATTTTTTTCTGATCCGGGGAAAATCTGATCATGTTTCTCTATAACAATAATGAAAACATTATTTTACATATCACCTTTATGTGATATCACCTTAAGGACAGCACATACAAGGGTTAATTGCACAATAATAAAATTGCACAATAATAAAAAAACATTATTTTACATATCACCTTAAGGATGCGCAAAGAAATTTAAAATAGTCTTCTTTAGGTGTGAGGGCAGGAGTGGATCGCAGAAGGTATAATCAGCAAATTAGGAAAACAAAGAACAGGACAGGCGAGACATTTATCCAGAGAGCGAGTGATCAGAAAAAGGAACAGCTGTTACGCCCAGGTTTTACGCTCTCTCTCTGCTGAATGAATAAAAGCATTTTATTAAAAACGCGTTTGCGTTTGTCTGGGTATTTACTTTGTATAAACTTTTATTTAGAATTTGATTAGTAGGAAATATACTATGGAATCACGTATCTAAAGAAATTAATAACGATATAATTATATTCATGTACTGTAGCTCAAATTATCACAGTAGTACGCTTTCTTTTGGATATGTCTGCTTCAGTTTTACACTTTCCACGTGATTAAATCTGTGACCTGATGGCTTAAGCATGTGCCTTGTATGCCTCAGCTCGGGTGTTCGAACCCAGCTGTCACCATGAGATTTCTTTTAAAAAATATAAATTTCTTTGAAAAACTAAAATAGCAAATGTTATGGACACTATATTGTCCATAACATATATATCAATATATATTGATATTTTTTATAGTTCTAAATATCACAACATGTTCGAAGCTAAGTCATTTATTAATAACAATGAATAATTTCAAACTGCTACTGCTGTCATTATTACTGATAATAAATATTATCAACACTATATTGAATTTGTTCATATTTATAAATATCACAAAACATTCAAAGTTTATCGGGTTAAGTGATTACCATTTTCCATGCTTAACTGGTTCCAAGCTTAACTCATTCAGAGTGCCCTTCATTCCAAACTCCAAGCGTTTAATTTTGAGCTGAAGACCCTCACACCTGAAGAAGGGTTCACAGCTGAAACATTGTGTTTTCTCTCTTCTCTTTTCTGCATGGAATAATAATAATAAACAATGTGCTTGTTGCGCAAAACCTGCTAAATTAAAATGTATCAGGTGAGCGTTCGCGGTGGGTTCACAAGGGCTAAGTGTAAAAAGAGGTGATACACAACGTGTCTCCTCTATAACTTTAGTTTACAGAATAATTCCGCCACAGCCTCACTACATTGTCCAATAATACTCTTCTTGTGTCTAATTTTTAATTAAGCAGGATTTGAGCTACAAGCCATAAAAACATAACATCCTTAGATATGTGATTCCATATTATATTCCCTAATAATTAAATTCTAAAAAGTATGAGATTCTTTTACTGAGATAAAAAGCACATGTATTCTTGGAAAATGGTGTAGTGTCTAGGCTTATTAAAGTACACGGATACAGAGAGGCCATTCCATTTGGTTCACAATTAAGGTGTTTTTCTAGCTGATAGAGTGTCCTGATAAGGAACAACTCCCAGTGCTGAGATTCTCCAGCAACCTTAATAAATGGTCATCTCTGGTGCCTCAATGTCTGGGAGATTCCAAAGGCTTCTCATCCCAAGTTGTTTACAACTCTAATGTCAGAGTGCACTGTTACTCATCATCAGCCAATCAGGAAATGGTAGGGCAGGTTAACCCCATGTGGGTCTCGGATGCCCACGAAACTTTCAACGAGTGAACGATCGTAGTTCTTCCAGGTTCCTCAGCGCCTCATGGACATCCTCAGACTCAGCTCGGACAACCACGTAATAGCCAGTGTGTCCGAGTGCAGGACTTTCCTTTGTTCTAAGAGTCGAGAACGGAGGTTGCCAGTGCGTAACCAAAGGATCCAGCCGAGGTTAGCCCTCGCAAACCCACCACGAACCCTCACCTGATCAACAAGTAAACTATGGTCGGAACTGTGAACAGCTGAATCAGTATTCAGAACTAGCGCTTCATCAGGAACAAACCGTTTTCTTCCTGTCTAAAGGGTGTGACCTGCTTGGACCCGCAGTCACTTTTCTCCTGTGCACAAACATGCTAGTTTCAGCCGACACCAACTAGACAGTCTTCAGAAAGCATCAGCAGCGCATCCCAGCAGCAATCTCTCCCACCACATCGCACGCCACAACAGCACTGCCTGGCACCGAACCAGAGAGCACCGATTGGAAACAACAAGAAGCCTGCCACTGTTCTTTGTGTCCCCAGGAGATCTGAATCCCCAGAGATTGGATGAGTATTCAACATTCTGCATTACAGCTTGAGAATTCAATTGTTACCTCAACCACAGTTGATATCAATTTAATTCCTATGAGTGATGTACTTGCTTTTGAGTATCTAGTGTAGAAGTTGTAACCAAGTTCATTTACGAAATGGTCTAAATGAATGATATACTGAACGTATGTCCCTCTTGGTACTTGTAACTCTTAGTGATTGAATATATGCCTTTTGTATCCTGCTAACCCTCACAATAAGATCTGTTATGTTTATATGCACATTTTATGTATTAATAAATGTATTCTCGTGTATTAGTATCTGTGTGTGTGCGTTGTTTGAGTTATCCCGCAAGGTTGATTCTAGTAGCCATCAAAAGAATAATTTTGTGATTTACTGGTACAATTAATAATTGTCCCAGTAAATGCACAAACCCCTACATACTGGTGCCTCGTGAGAGGATGCCTACAATGGTAATCACTTAACTCAATTAACTTTGAATGTTTTGTGATATTTATAAATACCAACAAATTCAATATAGTGTCGAGAATATTTATTATCAGTAATAACGACAGTAGTAGTAGTTTGAAATTATTAATTGTTATTAATAAATGACTTAGCTTCAAACATGTTGTGTTACAGACGTAATCACGTGGAAAGCAGTGAAACTGAAGCAGGTATATCCAAAGAAAGTGTACTGTACTACTGTGATAATTTGAGCTACAGTACATGAATATAATTATTTCATTATTAATTTCATTAGATACACGATTCCATATTATATTTCCTATTAATCAGATTCTAAAAGTATGCTATTGTTTACTGCGATAAAGAGTGTATTTGCAGAAAAGGTTAAAACATTATAACTTTTTACAAAGTATATAAACTTAATATAGTCAGAAGGAGCACAAAAAAACATTTAAAAAATAACCACATGTAAGACTTTGGTGCTTAAAATGTTTAGGAAGAAAGTGGAATACTGGTGTGTATTTTTTATTTAAACTACTTACACCAGCCATATACAGTTTACATAATATGTTTATGTTCCTGAATTAATATAGTTTATGACCTTCAGACACATTTTGCTCCTCTTCTTTTTATGTTCAGCTACTAAAATTTCCCTTTAGTTGTAAAATTCCAGATAAATATTAAATACTAAGTGGATTAAAACATGCACAGTAAAGCGATTAAATGATTAAATCTTTTCACATAATAATAATAATAATAATAATTCCTCACACTTATATAGCGCTTTTCTGGACACTCCACTCAAAGCGCTTTACAGGTAATGGGGACTCCCCTCCACCACCACCAATGTGCAGCATCCACCTGGATGATGCGACGGCAGCCATAGTGCGCCAGAACGCTCACCACACATCAGCTATCAGTGGGGAGGAGAGCAGAGTAATGAAGCCAATTCACAGAGGGGGATTGTTAGGAGGCCATGATTGATAACAGCCGATGGGGAAATTTGGCCAAGATGCCGGGGTTACACCCCTACTCTTTTCGAGAAACACCCTGGGATTTTTTACGTCTCATCCGAAGGACGGCGCCTGTTTACAGTATAGTGTCCCCATCACTATACTGGGGCATTAGGACCCACATGGACCGCAGGGTGAGCACCCCCTGCTGGCCCCACTAACACCTCTTCCAGCAGCAACCTTAGTTTTTCCCAGGAGGTCTCCCATCCAGGTACTGACCAGGCTCACACCTGCTTAGCTTCAGTGGGTTGCCAGTTGTGAGTTGCAGGGTGATAACACATGCACCACGAGTGCCCCTGTTGGTTATTTTTTTGCCAACCAATCACGTACCACAGTGCAACGCAGTGACCTGTGGGTAATTACATGCAGTACGGGGTTGTACCATCATTTTGAATGGCTTCATCTGTATGCTGAACTGTCAACATATGTTATGTTGCAAGGCATAACTGCCATATGTTCCTGGCAGAGTTACAAAAACAATGAAGAACTTGCTTGACTGCTCTTCACGTGCACAGCCAATGTCTAATCCCTTTTATGGACATGGTTTACAGCAAAACATGTATCATCCATCCATTGTAGGAGTAACCATTTAACTTGTTTTACTAAATAAAAAGACCACCCTTTGTAACACTTGTTTGAGTCTTGCTTGACAAAGCTTGGCTCCCATATGCATATGCAATAAAGGTGTTATCTGCTGCATGAAACCACAGTTACTGCCTTTTACCTGATACTACAGTTTTGGCGTTTCAAGCAGAATATTCCCCACCATTGCAAGGAGGTAAGGAGTCCTCTTTTATTAAAAAGTCCTTTTTTTCACTCCACACCTCCATTTGGGGTTCTCTCGGTTGTAATGAGTACTAGTAAGCCTAGTAAGTGTGTGTGCTACCAGACGTCTGGGTTTTGGTACTGTGTGTGATAGGTCCCAAAATGCAAAATGGCAGTAGTGAGCAGTAATTGCAGGAGTCTGCCAACACGGTAATACCAGGGGAGTATAACCTGCTGCGTGGACGCAATACAGACAAGGGAGTGCAACTTGGTACACGTATTGCATTAAAGCCAGGAGTGATTACCTGGTATGGATGTTGCAGAGATGCCTAGTTACCTAGTTACCACGAAACTACCACCTAGTTTCGTGGAGAATTGCGAAAAGAAGTAAGATGGGTTAGTGTGAGGAGAAGTTAGTGGAAGTTTCTGACTAGGTGTCAGAAAGAAACTTGGTGAGTGTGAGGATTAGTTGAAAAAAAAATATGGGCTGTCAGATGGAATATGATCTGAACAGGAATGTACAAAAATATGTGAGCACTGCACTAAGAATAAACAGATGGATAGTGGAATAATTTTAGGGAAGCATTTGAGAGCAAGGCAAACATTGCCAAGAAAACAGAATGGGACAAGACACAGAAGTCCCTTACTGAAAAGTTTAAAGAAATGCAGAGAGAAATGAAATATCAGTCGTGATAAAGCAGACAAAGCGGTTAAGGAATATAAGGAAGAAATTGACAATTTTAAGAAAAAATTGAAGCAATATTGTAACAAACCAGTTGGCAATTCAATCCAAAAATTATATCCAGATTTAAGACCTCTTCAATGGAAAGATGAGAATTGGGATAAATATCCTGTTTGGCAATACCTAGATGGAGGGTCAGATTGGGATGATACCTGGTATGATAGAAACCGGGACCGCTCCTGGCCACTCCTATAGAAAGACTATAAGCATCAGAAGAGTAAACAGCCTGAGGAAGAAGAGGAAGGGGTAAGGAAGCAGAAGGTATGATACTGCGTCACAACCCTAAGCCTGAGGATATAGACAGATAGGCAAAAGAAGTGCCCCACCTGAAATCAGGCATGCAACAAACATGGAGCGCCTTACAAGAGTTAAAGGATACGTATGGCATTAGACCTATAGAGGCAGCCATGATTCTTAGAAGTATGGGAGAAAAACAGGCAGGCAAATTAAGAACATATTTAGCAAAAACTAAGGATGAAGGATGGCCAATTGTGTGGCTGTGGCTAAAGGAGTATTACCTGCATAAGACTGACTGGAAAAACATCTCAGCCTGTCATGCAAATGATGATGAGGCTTACAGTGATACCTCGTCAGCGATAAAGCAAATTTATTTGAGTGGGCTCCAGCCAGACACTGTCAAAACTATACAGTTGCATTGCAGTTGCATCAGTCCAGGTTTGACCACTTTATTAATGAAACCCGGAAAGTAGAAAGGAACATGTATGCTAAAGTGCATGCAGTTCAGATGGGGTGGAGTTCTGATACTACTCCCACAGGGAGATCAGGTTAATCTCCTAAGGAAAAGTGATTTAATAAGCCGGTATGTAATTTTTGTAAGAAACCGGGGCACTTGTGGAATAAGTGTAGGAAAAGGCTGGAGACTGAGGTACAGAACAGCAAAGAAAAGAGAGGACCCCTTCCTATAATCCAACTAATAGAGAGGAGCCTCGTCTTCCAGTTGAAAAACCTGTCAGAAGCAGAGAACAGATCTTTACGAGAGATACTCGATTAAATCTAGAAAACCCCTTGTAGCCTCAATAAGCTTTACTTAAGTAAATGAGAACTAATCCTGCAGTGTACAGTAAATGGTGTTTTATTATCCTTATTGTGGGACACAGGGGCTCAACCGTCATTTTTATCAACCTAAATTGCTGAACGATGCCACTTAAAATATACTCGAAGGCACCAGAAGGCTACAGGAGTAGGAGGGCAAAGAGTGTGTTTAAAGGAGACACAATCTGTCACAATATGCTTGGGAAAAGATGTAAAGTTTCAAATAAAGATGTGGGTGGGGGACACCCCTTACTTGTTGGGATGGGATGCCTTACAGCATTTGCAAGGGGTTTCGACACTAGTGTAAGACAAATCAATACAAATTAACATTTGGTCACCTCAAAAAGACGAGATAAAAGAACATCCAATTTGGTCCAAGGACAAAGATGGGAAGGCTGTGGTAACACAATGGACACTTGCACCTTTATCAGATGGTTACAGGAAAGAAATCTTAGTTATACTAATTTCTCTATCTCATGCCTATTAGCATATAGCTCTGATGTTAGTTTTAATAGGAAACCACCATCTTTGAAACTCAGTGGACTGTTTAACGGGTCTTTATGTTTCAACCGAGGGAAGATGAGGGAAGGTGACAGCAGGAGTAAATCTTTGTAACTACACGGTAAATGTGACTATCTCCGACATGACTTTCCAGTGGCCTATTATGAGATCTGTCATGCAAAACAATAATGAAGTTAATTTCAGTACAAACTTTTTGTTCTTGGGGACCACAAAGAGACCTCCCAACGGTACCTATTTTATATGCGGGAATAATGCATATCCCTGGCTCCCAATGAAATGGAAAGGGAGCCGTTATCTGGGTTTCATGGCTCCTCACGTCTGGATACAGTTCCATAGCCTATTTTCCTCTGACCACTCTAGGGTATCCCCTCAGGCCATTACAGAGACTGAATGCTTCTTTGCCATAGCTCTGTGGCACAGCAAAGTTATCGGTAGAAGTCATCAATATGGCAGCTTCATTAGAGAAATTAGCTAATAACACATCAGCTAGTCTTGAAGTGATTAACGATGAAATGGTAGCCTTGCAAACTGTGGCCATGCAGTATAGACCAGCCTTAGACCAGCGGTGCCCAACCAGTCGATTGCAAACAACTGATGTGCTTGCCAGTCCATCAAACGCAAGAATGTTTGGCAAAAAATAAATGGGCTATTTGACTATTTACTTTTTTCAATAGTCTAAAAATTAATTCATATCTGTTCATGTAATGTCATACATTTTACTGCCCTTGTGTGTTTAAACCTTGTTGAATGGGTTGTAAAAGTATCTTCCCGGAGTTCTGGCTGACACTGAAAAAAAGGCTACAGGAGCTCTGTAAATAAAGAGTGTTGTGTGTGCTACCCAAGAATGTTCTCTTGGTTATTTGCCGCAAGAACCCCACATTCACTACAATGCATAGTGGAGCAAAACAGATTGGCTGTGACAAATTTTCCAACAGTTTGATAAGTTTGATTGCCTATTTGATAGTGTTTGAAATGATGAAGTGAAGAGACTGAAAACTCCCACAAGGAATGGGAGCATGATAATTTATTTGGACTTTCGCCTTCAAATCTGCAATGCTAGCATCTACGCGAAAAAGGGAAATATAGAACAACAATTAAAAACTGCACACAAAACATATGTTGTGGACTTTCCCGTTAAAAGTGAGTTACGGAAAAGAAAAGTGGAAAAATTATCATCTCAACTAGCTGCAGTCGGTTTTCACGAGGCCTAATAGAAGAGGAAAAGAGGCAATCATTGCATCGTTCCGTGTGAGCCACGTCCTGGCTAAACACAAAAAGTTGTTCAGGGATCGAGAAGTAATAAAAAAAGCGTTTACAGAGACTATTGACTTGTTTGGAGATTTCAAAAACAAATATTTTTGGCGAGGTTCAGAAAGCTGTTGCCTGAAATCAAAGACTTTCTCAAGTCGTCTAAATATGGTGAATATGCCAATTAGAGCATGACCAGTCACTCCTGGATTTAACATTCCTCACAGACTTGACTGAACTGCTGAACGAGCTGAATGTTGGGCTGCAGGGACAAAATAAAAATGTCATTGACATGATCAGAAGTGTCAACTTGTAATTAAAAATAATTACAAGTGTTCTCAAGTAAGCTTCTCAGTGCCAATGCTCACATTAAGGAAGGATATTCTTTTTTTCTAAAATGGGGAACATTACTTGTTCATTGTAGCTTGAGCCACTTGCTTGTATTTGCTATCATTTTAGTAATGGGTATCGTTATTGTACTTATGTGCCCACAGTCTGTTTTTACTATATCAGAGCTTCAGATTCACACTGGTAGATTGCGCTGGACTTGCAAATGAAAAAGTAGATCTTACATTAAAAAGGTTGGGCACCCCTGCCTTAGACAATGTATTAGATGCATAATACAAGGGGGCACATGTGCAGTGATTGGAGCAGAGTGCTGTACTTATATCCCCGACAATTCTGAGCACATCACAGACTTGCATAGCATATCTATAATGAGGGACAGAAATACCATAATTATAATCCTGATGATTGGGGAATTGGCAAATGGCTTCAGTCTGTCTTTAGGTCTCAGGGAGGCACACCTGTACAATACCTGTTTGGAGGTCTCATTTTATTGATTGTCATTGTTGTAATTATATCGTGCAAGTCTTTGTGTGTTAAGGTTTTTGTCTCTGTACTAAAAATACACCCTGGGCGATCCAAGGAGGAATTAACAACATTTCAAAACAAAATGAAAGGAAATCTATTGATGCTTATGTGTAGAAAATAGTGGCTTATGCAAAAATTGTATAATGCCTTGTCTGATAAGTCTTTTATATTTTAAACACTTGTGTCTTGTAATGTTCCACTCCAACAGTTGTGAAAGTATGTAGTCCTGCGTTTGTCTATATATGCTGAACTGTCAACGTATGTTATGTTGCAAGGCAGAACTGCCACATGTTCCTGGCAGAGTTACAAAAACAATGAGGAACTTGCTTGACTGCTCTTCACGTGCACAGCCAATGTCTAATCCCTTTTATGGACATGGTGTACAGCAAAACATATATCATCCATCCATTGTAGGAGTAACCGTTTAACTTGTTTTACTGAATAAAAAGACCACCCTTTGTAATACTTCTTTGAGTCTTGCTTGATAAAGCTTGGCTCCCAAATGCATATGCAATAAAGGTGTTTTGTGCTGCATGAACACCAGAGTTACTGCCTTTTACCTGATACTACAATTTCACTAACATTTAATGCACCACAAATGCCACCAGTCGATCTTCTTCGGTCAGTGAAAAGTTGAGTTTGTGTGCCAAATTGTATTGTTAGGCTGGGGTGAGCCTGCCGTGGGAAAGACTCCTAACGAATGTTCCTCTCGAACATTCTGAATGGCTCCATCTATAGATTCATAGTTCAGTATCCTCTAGAGGGCAGCAGATGTTATTTGGGTTTGTTTTTAATACAGCTGGGGATTAATTCCAGCAGCCACATTCATTGCATGGAGCTGCATGCTAACCACAGGATCATCCCCAGGTAGTATGCTGCTTCCAAATTTTTGCAATTAAGCCTGTGAAATTGTGTTTAAGGTTTTTGAAAGTTTTGAAAAGAGCCTCAGGAGAGCCTGCAGTTTTGAATAGTCTCTTAGCTGCCCAATATGATAAATACAGACTTCATGAAGACATTTAGACAGGAACTCAAAAAGGAGCTAGACATTTGTTTGGATTTGTCTGGTTTGTGGTTTCTTGATTTCCCTAAAAACATTTGTAACTTTACTGTTATGTATAAGCCTGTCTGTTATTGTGGACACACCTGTTTCAAGGATCCTGTTATAACACTCTCAAGGGGTTGTCACAATAGATACAGTTTTGGAGCAAAAGGAAAGATAAAAGAGGTGTAGTACTATGTATCAAAAAGAGTATTCAGACCCAGTAACTAAAGAGAAAAGAAAAGTCTCTGAACCTACTGTATACATATTAGACTCATCAAAAAATATTCTACAATAAATGTACAGTGCTAGAAGTAAGATGTAGTCTGTCACATTTGCATATCATTTAGAATTCAATGTGTATACATAATGAAATTTTATTATATGCAAAAGAAGTTGTATTTTTCAAAACGAGCCAGACAGACTTGGAAAAGTTCATAAGGATATCAACGGCACAAACCAAAATGTTAGACGATAATGACACAATGTCAGCTTCCTTATCTAGTTTATCAAAGCACCTATTTGAAAAAAATTGTGTTGTCTTTTCACTAAAGAATAAGGTAAAATGTGAGAGACCCATTAGGGCACTGTAATTATAGTGTAGTAGGATTTAAAGTAAATTTTAAAACTGTTAAGCAAGAGTCCTAATCAGAAATGTATCATTCCAGGAAACGAGACAGAGCTTAAGGGAAGTAGAATGGGTTAGGATATAAATATATATGGAATAAGTGGAAAATGGATAGCAATAGTTCAAACAAATTCTGCTTGAAAAAACAAGACAGGTTTATTTTATTTATTTATTTATAATTTTTAAAGTAAAAGCTAAAAACAACATAAAATCAAGTAATTGTTAATTCAGCAGTGAAAAGTAGAAAGGTTGTGAATAAGAAGGCATCTTGAGGAGCAGGAGTCAAGGCAAAGGAAAAGAAATGGCTATAAAAAAGATTAAAAAACAATAGGGTCAGGTTGAGAAAAGCAGTAAAATTTAAAAATGATATTAGAAAGGCCAGGAGAAATAGAAAGTAATATTTGATGGAGGCTAAAATGACACAAAGTTGCTATGCCCACGTCTGCTGCACCTCGCAGGGCATGTTGCAGTTGCATTGGCTAGTGGCCGTGCCTTAATTTTGCTCTGATCATCAAGGAGACAGGATATGTAGAGCATCTGTCAGTAGTAGCACCTGTCAGTAGTAATAACCCTGCTCTGTCTCTCCTCAGTGATCTGGCATTGACATATACATCACTGAACTCCTGAGGTACCCTCCAGCGTACCAGCAAAATTGTTAATTTTCCTAGTTTCCAGTTCTCTTGGTCTCTTGGGTTCCTGAGAGCTGTACCTGCTCCAGAAGCAGGACTGGAGGGGTTGGGAACCTGCTTCTGACCCAGAGCTCAGCAGGTGACACACAGCCCAATCTATGGCGCATCTCCCTAGTACACCCTGATAGCGCCTGCTGGCCTATTCTCTGGAGAAGACCCCCGATAAGTGCACGCCCTGGTCAGCCCCGTACTAGATGCTCCTTGAGAATGATCGCCCTCACTGGGAGTATACTGCCTGATCTCAGTGCCAGTTCCCCTAGCCCTGTGCCACGGTATGGAACAAGCACAGCTCTGGACCTTGGTAGCTCTCCCTGTTCTGCACCTGTTTTCACTTCACTTCTTCCCCATGTCCCAGTTCCAGTCTGCCTGTCTGCATCCCAGGTGACTACAGTGGGCTGTCCACTATCCCTGCAGTGGCCCTTTCTCTTGGAGCCCTGCTGCAGAAATCCAGGCTGAATCTGAGGAGTCTGACACTCCCTCTGGCCCTCGCTCCCAGACCATGACGTCTGTAGACAGTATCGCCTCAGGCTGGTCTTGAGCTGCATGAGGTGCATTGAGCTGGAACTCCACCTGGACTGTTATCCCCTGGCTTTTGGGTCTGTGACAAGCGTCTGCCCCTGTTCTCCAAGTGCCAGTTGTAACAAAAGTTCCTTCAGCTTTACAGCAGCAAAAGAACCTGCTCATCAATTTACAGATGAAGTCAATGTATTCGGGACAACAATGTGAAGCTTCTAAGCAATGAATGTTAATTGAAGGATACTTAAATGAGTATTTCACTCAGGTGTTCACTAAAAAAGAAATCAACAATGTGACTCTCGCAGCTGATAGATAAATTATCCATTAAATAGTATTATATTAACATAGAAGAGGCAGTCTTTCAGGTACTAGAAGCAATTAAGATTAATAAAACTCCACAGCCCAATGTTATTTTGCCAATTGTATTCAAGAAAATAAGTGATGTTATTCAGAAGCCATTGACATAAACCTTCTAACACTCAAAACATTGGTATTTGTGAGGTAGTGAGAGGTGGTTTTGTGTGAGAGCTACCTTTAATGGGGAAAAAACTGTGGAATTAAGCACACCTGATCTATTCACTTACAGCACTCAGAGGGAGTGAACGTCCATATGATGGAAAAGATCTGACAGGTTAGATTCTTCATGGAATTTTTTCACTCATCAGCGCAAATTATGAGCTTATAGGAACAGATAGGAGGAAAAGGGCTTTAGGGGTGTGTAACAAATACGCCCCTGCATATAACAGGGATCT
Source organism: Lepisosteus oculatus (assembly GCF_040954835.1). NCBI lineage: Eukaryota > Metazoa > Chordata > Actinopteri > Semionotiformes > Lepisosteidae > Lepisosteus > Lepisosteus oculatus. The sequence continues at coordinate 36,867,340 of NC_090696.1, read as the reverse complement.
TAGCTGCCCAGTCTGGGGGAGTTCTCCTTTATCTCAGCTGGCAAGTTCCCTGTTGTGTGACGCCAAAGACCCCAGTTCGCGCCCTGGCATTGATGGATGAACTGACAGGGCAGGAGAGGCAAGGGCGGAAACCCCAAGAACCGTTACTGGTGTCTAGATTTCAAAATGTTTGGAGAGGGTGAATGTGAGCAGTACTGTGGAAGTTCTCATTAGTGACATATTGAGCTTCCTTGCAGGCCTGTGAGGATAGGTGAGTTAGGTATACTCGAGAAAATAAAAGGTTTAGCAGTTTGCCAGGCTCAATCCGGATGAAGTGCATGGTTAGTCCAGTTGAATCAGGAATGCCTGGAGGAGCTGGGTATTGCTTGTCAGTATAATGTCACTGTCCTCTCATAGGTGAAGGATTGGAGTCTAGATGACAAACATAATCAGCTGGAGTTAGTGACAGGAAAAATAAGTGGTTGCTAAAGATCTGGTCCTTGAAGAGTGAGATAGTTATACGGTTAATTTAAGTGAAAATGGGAAAACTAGGGCCCTAAGGGTTAAGTTGTGTTTAATGATCCAATCTCTTTGAGTTTAAATGATTGTTGAATATTTCAAATGGGTGATATGGAATTGAGTTAAATAATCCATTTCCTGTTGATTAACAGATTTTAGCAGAAAAGCTAAAACGAGTTTTAGCTAAAAAGTATAAGAAATGAGTTGCATTTAAGTGAAAACTAACACTAGTACTTTTATACAGTAAGTTAGTGGCTGAGCAAAAAAAGCAACAAAGTTCATGTTATATCCTTTATATACAGTACATTCTGGTATGGCTAGAAAATGTTAAATGTTTGCATTTATTGCAATTTTCTGCAGAAAGTTATGGAAAGAGCCAAATCACAGCCTTTTCTCCTAATTCCTGATGTTGACTGAAAACAAATCATTGGAGAAAAATTACATTCCAATTACCATTGCTTTCATTGTTGAAAGATCTGTTGTAAATCTGTAGTTTAAAAGGCAGTGCATATAATAAATATGTTTAAATAAGACACAAGTCTTAACACATATTTTTTTTAGTCTTTAAGCTTTGAATACATTGACTACATTAACACAGGTCAGCTGTTTAGTATAATTCTCATGTTTTCTAACAATAAAGAAATGAACTTTTTGTAAATGAATATCTTACTTTAAATGCCCACAGGACATAATCACTGCTACATTGTTTTATTTGCTTTTCTTAACATATTTGCATATCATAAACAATTTGTTAATAATCAATAGGAGGGCACATCCAAAACTTAAGTCATTGAATGAGATGGTTCTATGCACAGCTGTTAAAGTAAATTTTTAAATCAATGCAGTGTTATACTGGAGAACAAAACCTAAAAAAAGCAATGAACATACTGCAACATATCTTGATCTAGCAATATGTTTATTTTTAAGAACATTTATTTTACAGCATAGACTTTGAAATCATTTATTTTAAAATGCAAGAGATTATGCACATGCAATATACTTTAAATGTTTGCATTTAAAATATAAATATCCATACCCTATAAATCATATAGCACATTCTGATGAGTAGCTTCATTTTCTAATAATAAAATTAAGATTTTCGTATTCATAGCTTATTTCACTCCTGTCTTTCCAAACAACAGAGAGAATCTAGTTTGGTGAAATTCAATGATCTAAATGAAATAGAATCCAAATGGAATTGAACCCTTATTTTGGCTTGATTACTTTATTACTACAAAATTATGTGAAATATTTACACAAATAGAATGTGGTCACATTTTAAAAAATAAATCTTGTTTTAGAGCACAAAATCATTCTGATTTTTGTACTACAATGAAATTTAAATTTCTTCTCTGTTAATGTTTACATGATCAAAGAGCTGTAATAGCCAATTCAATGGCTCTAAGTAAAATTTGTCTTTGTAGTGACAGTATTAACCGCAGGACTGGAAAAGAAGGGATGGATTCCTGTTTTGTCTTCTTGACTGGACATTTTGAATGATGGCTTGTGCCATGAAAGTTGAATGACACGATTTGTCTTACAGGACAACAATGAGCAATGAGATTGTGTCTATAGAAGCAGCATGCACTCAAGCATCCTTAGGAACGATATCACTTTGTCTTCATGAGTAGCCATGTGTTCATTCCATCCTTGAAGTGATAGGCTGAGTTCATTAATTTAATTGAAAATGTCAGCTATATAGGATGTTTGAAAAAGCCTAAGTAAATCACTGAAGTGTTCACCCATTGAGGAGCCACACTGCTTTATGATTTCCCTCAGTCATGAGAACCCTGGAGATAAAGTACTGATGAAATGAACCAAAGAGTTCTCATGACCAGTTTCTCATTCTGTATATAAAACCCTCCAGGTTTTTTTGCAAATACTACAATCTGCTACAAATTTCCTTAGTTATCCATTTTGACTATATATAATATAATCAATACAAAAACTGCCTATGCATGCTGACACAGTTCCTTACTCGAATGTCTTCATGAAAATAAAATGTTTATTCTAACTTTTATTCTAACTTTTAAGGCAAATTTAGGTTTGTCAGTTACCACAACATGATAACAACAGTGTCTTGTATATACTGTAGGTTTGATTACTTTTTAAATATACTTCTCACAAGTACAGGAACATAGGAAAGAGTTTGTTCAACATAAATTGACTGTTCTTTTAGCATTAGAAATGTAACAGTTGTTGTCATAATTATATATGTCATATATATATGTATCTATGTATCATGATTTTTATCCACAAATAGTGGATAATAGTTTGGTAAGAGTGATCAAAAACTGAAATAAAAAAATAAAATTAACCGCTTGTTAATTAAAAAATATATTTAAATAAAATATAGACTTATGTGAAGAACAAACAAAACTAGCCATGAGCTATTCAAGTAAGTAATGCAATACTGCAATAATGCAACAATTATACTTAAGAAGATCTTGCTGAATTTTAATGTGTGTTAGCTGCACATACTAGAGAGAAAGATTTGCCGTGCATAACGCACTAACATACTAAACTAAATCAACTATAATATTATATCTAGAATAGTCAATTTTATGATTTATAACAAAAAATATTAACCTCTTAGTAGCAGAGACCCATTTAGCCAGTGGCCGCCTGGAATTTCCACCCCTTAAATATTTTGTTATATCTCTGCAGTAGAACATAGCAGGAGCCTGGTTCAGGTCTTAAATTGAAGCTAACCCCCTTGGTATATTTCTTATATTTCTTAATGTGTCCACTCAGCAGACAAACATATGAAAAAATACAGCAGCCGGAATTGTTGTTTTGGTCTTCAGAGGTCAGAATTTTCAATTCTAGGCCTGGGAATGTCCTGGGAATAATTTGAAAACCTTGTTCTAGGTGACTACTAGCTTGAATAAAAATATGGGACAAATTGATCAATTAGAAAAAATTCTACATAATGTTTTGTGAAGACTGGACCTGGAATGAAATGCGTATAATAAAAAATAATAAAAATATTGAAAATAATAACAATAAAAACCATTGCAATTCCTAAAAAACCTTTAGACACTGCTAGAGAACCTTTATCTTAACAGCATTATCTGCTGTTATGCAATGAAAAAAACTCTTATTAAGTTGCCTTCTGGTGTGAAAAAAGGAGCACTGAAAAGAAACAAATAAAAAACCGATTGATTACCCCTTCTGAGTCAATGATTGACAGCTAAAAGGCAGGCAGAATGCAGCATGAGGCTTCTAGAGGACATCTTACCCCCTAAGGCCTCTAAATGGCTGAAAATACAATGAATGACAGTGCTTTTACCAATCAGATCGCCTTATTTCTGGCGGTCCTGCTTCAAGCATTTACTACAAAGTCAATGACGTTCAATAGCCTCCAGGTCTGGAGATAAGCTAGTCTAGATTTCTGTGGATATATATCAAGCTTCAGAATAAGGTAAAAACATGGGATATATATATTTTTTTTGCTGGTTTTTGCTTTTGCGGTCTTGTTTTGCTGGCTTATTGATTACCTTATCGATGCATATTGGAAGTTTGGAAGTAAATCATCAGATAAAAAGTGACTTTGTGATTGTCTTGGTTTTTAAAAAAACGTTTTTTTTTTAAAGCTCCGGTTGTCCTTTTTCAATTGATAACATGGTTTTGTGGTTTTGGTAGTAAAACGGTTAAAAATTACAAATGGAATCAAAGGTAGATATTAATTTACACCGTGTACGTTTACGACCACACTGAGGATAGCACACGTGTAACCATATGAAAGTTTTTCTACAATTTCTAAAAACGGTTTTGTGAAGCCCCAGTTGAACACTTTTCGATGGATAAAAGGTTTTCTGTAAAGGTTTTGTGGTTTTGGTGATAGGAAATTAATGAAGTAAGACGGAACTTTTGAGGCAAGTTTTTCTTAAAAATTGGCGTATATGCGCACGTCCAGCATTAAGAGGTTTGGGCAATGGACAAACTGCAATGCAACTGCAAACAAGCAATGGGCAAACTGTAAAACATTTAACAAAAATATAGTTAAATTATACATTTTATTACAGATGATGTTGACGTAAAAACCTGGTTCTTACAGTACATTAGTTTGCCATAAGCAAATTAGAAAGATGGATAAATTCACTACCTAAAGTCACATATTGCGCAGCATCATATGGTACCTGATTTGTTTTATTTTCTGACACACCTTATAAAAAGAGCAATTACCATGCTTAAAGTTAGAAAACACATTTATTAACACTAAATATCACAACTATGTAATACACAGCATTACCTAACTTTCTGTTAAGCAGGGTGTCCTGGCTCTAAAACATACAGGACATCATAAATTGTCTATTTTATATTTCCCATGATGAAGCACCCACCCATTCTCAGTCTAGAACACAAGTGGCAGACTCTTCTGGACTGAGAAGACTAAGACTGAGCTGTTTGTCACCTATCAATCATACAAGTATAATCAACCAGTGAAAATCCTGCTGGAGGGAGAAGGACACTACTTTTGGATCAGGAAGATCTTGCTAATTGCAAGCCAGTCTAGATTTCACCTCAGCAGTGAGATCTATGTGGTTGGACATTATTGGTGAAACAGAATATCACATGCATAAACAGTATGTTACTCTTGCTGGTTCTTAAAAGTAGCATGTTCTGTTGTTGTGTTAATAAATTGAATGTTGCATATGTGCTGATATTGCCTTTTATTTTGTCTGCTTGCTTTCCTTTTAGTCATCAATGAGCTCTCACAATTGGCTGTTTCAATTTTTGATTTTTACTGTCAAATTAAACAATGCATCACTACACAGTAAGTTCTCTAAGTTTTAGAGGCCTCCCTTCTTTATGCAAGGAAGACCACAACTTCTACACTTACAGTAATACAGTAGTCTTAATACACAAAACACTACCATAGTAAGAGAATCTACATCTTAATCAACAAAATGGAATCAAACCGAAGCCTAAATCATCTTCTCTAAACAAACGCTCGGAATGGGAGCCAATTTCTCTATTCTACACAAAATCACTAAAATATGAGAGATGTTTTTAGCCTACAGTTTCCTAAATAAAGGAAATCAGAATTTCCAAATAAGGAATTTTTTCAGTGTAGCATGTTGAAAATCCGCCTATGGTATAAGCACTGTCGGCGCTCCCTCTGTATGGTGTTTGTTAGTATAATGGAAAAGAAAGTGATGCGGATAACCTGTCTTTGCATTTCTCTTTATTCCCAGAGAACACACATTAAACAGGCAATTTTGTGACTTCTCTGCCACAACCCAACTCCGAGCGTGCTCCAAGCAAGAAAACTATATATACACATTTAACTTTTAAACGTATACAGTATATATACATACACAAATCTTAACCCCTAGACAATTAAACACTTAATAAATATAACATGGTACAATTAATCTCTGCCTGTCTTGTGATGCACATTACCAATTAATCACTATCATAGGTTTGTAATAATTCCATATGAGTATGGACTGAGGAAATTTTGAATTTACGTAAAAAAAATTCTAATATGAAGATGAAGTCTGAAAAACAACACACTATAGCACAATTTGAAAATATAAAAACAGTAGCAATATGGCTGATTTTGTTTCTCAAAGAAAGAGAAAGTATTTCTTTTATGCATTTATCTGACAATAAGGAAGGTAAGTTTAATAGCTTTAAATAAGAACAGAGAGAAACTGAAAAAATGATTTCTTATCTTGGGCTTAATAAAACATGAAATTTATAATACTGTTTGCAAAAAATGAACATTCTGAGCTCTACAGTTTTAGTCACATTAAAAAAACTGGGCCAAAAATCCCTCAAAACTTCAAAATTACATCAAATGGATTTTAATCAGTCCTCCTAATCCAGATGGGGTAATTAACTTTCTGTTAGTAATGTACTGAGACATTGCAATTTTAAAGCTTCAATAATATAATCAATCACTCCTCGAGGCTTTTATGTATTTGACTGTATGAACCATTATACAAATATTTTAGACCTGAGTAATTTAATCAGAAATGTTACCAAAGAAACATTAAAATAACAGAATTCGGATATTGGTGAAAGAAGAGCTGTTCATTAAACTTGCAATCAGGAGAGTAGCTTACCAAAGCCAGTCTCTCCAAGCGGTTATAAAATTAGTATTTTTATACAGTGTAACAAACAAAGTATTAGCACATACATCATATGACTTGCTAACTGTCGACTCAGTCCTTTCCATTCTTATACTGGTCTAACAGAAAATACCTCCTTATATGGCACTTTGCCAGAACTCAGCATTCACAAAACAGGATGTTACAAGTTCCACATAGACGTTATGTGAAATCATGAACAGACAGCAGTTGCTATGCATTTCCTGGTGACAGGCAAAGAATATGCAGCTTGACCTTTAGGAGATACATTTTTAAAAGCATTTATTCTAGATTCTCCATTACTAATGTACAATAGAATTGAGCAGAAAAATACCTACATTATACAGCATGTCGTGTGTGAGATTTAGAAATCTTTATACTAAAGCATAAACCTCATAACTTTAATAACTTAATATTATGAATGTCATGAACCGTATGCCCATGTGCACCTCTTGCCGTCAACACCTGCGCACTAGTTAAGCTAGTATCACTTCTCACGCTTTTTCCTATTTATACCCTCTCACTCCTCTCAGTCCCCACTCACTGTTGAGATCGACTTTTGACTTTCTCTTGTGCGCGTACTGTACATTTCTGACCTGACTTCTGGATACCCGACCCTGTTCAATCTCTGGCCTCGACTTCGTCTCTGTCTAGTGTCTTTTGGATTTGGATACGCTTGACCTGACACTCCGGAAACCAAGCCTTCCTACCTCAACCTCGTATTCTGCCTTTCTCTCCTGGAATTTGGACGCCAAACTCATTCAAACTACTCTCTCAGCACCGCATAGGGTCTGACAAGTTATTCTCCTAGTGACAACATTGACAATGAATTACATACTGTATATATTGGTCACTTACTCCTGCATGGGGTTTGTGTCTGTTTATCCAGTTTAAAATGTGCGGCAATATGCTTGCACTCTTAATCACAAAATGACTTACACAATAAGATGCCTAGTGTATATACAAAAGTTATAAAAAATGTATGGATGTTTTAATTTTGTTTCAGTTCTGTCAGTCTCATTCCTGTGGCAAAGCTAACAAGCGAGCTAGTATTTGATATGGTAGTTAGTCTTTTAGTGCTGTTTACCATGGATATGAGTACTGACAAGAAACATGCATCACCTGCCAGCAATGCTTGCAATAGGCGGTGCAGAATCTTTTATGGAATGCTGAGTCTGCTTGGAGGTCTGGTATAGCGTTCTATCAAAGTCTACTAGGAATATCCTTGTGTTTCTGCATTCCTGTGTTCCTGGGGTCTCTGCCTTGTACCTCATCTCCTTGACAATCCCTTGGTGCCTTGCTACAGTGTTTTCCTAGCTTTCACCTGCGCTAGTATTCAATCACAAAAACTGAATTCATACCGTCGTACCTGCTGCTTAGCTACGGACCTGTTACGCTTCCAGATCATGCCCTTGGACTGTTTTTCCTATCCCACACCCTGTTTCCCCAGCCTGTTACAGCACTTTGTCGCCTGTGTGCACAGCTCTGCTTCTGTTCCCCTACCAGCTCTCAACCTGAAGCTTGTCTTCCAGCATGCATGGAACTCAGCTCAGTCTCTGTGTGTACCATTGCTCAGCTTTAGCCTGACAAATCACTATTGTAGTTTCCCTGGTGCTGTCAGCTGACTCTCCCAGTGCATGGGTTCATTCTGCAACAACATACCATTGCTTATGTCCCTATGAGAGGTGGGAAATGACAAACTGAACTTGCATATTAAATCACTTGTAACTAGCATGGTTTTGTAAAAGCATATAAGGTGCTATATAACATAAAGATTATGAGTATTATTGCTACAATTGCTATAATTGCATTTTAGTTCTTTTTAAAACACAAACCAGAATAGAAGCCATTTTCTTCTCTTATGACCTGTGGGTGCACACAGCAATAACCTCAGTGCTTCATCTGGTGGATTGTTATAAGTGATTTTTATTCTGATTGTTTGTGAAATTCTGATTTTAACTAAGCAGATTGTAAATCATTTTTTAGATTTTCTGTACAGATCAGAAAAGAGACAAATTAGTGGAAAACTACCATGCGTGTTACTACAGGTGGTCAGTGATATTGGTTTAACATTCCAAAGGAAATATGATTGAATAACCTTTAGTTATTTCATATATTGCTGACAGACATTTTATGTGTGCTCTGTTTCATTTTGTTTACAGGAGTTCTGTTATGACCTTTAAATGCTGGTCTCATGCTTGTTTTTATATTACTGTGGTGTGCATGCCATTTATTTTAATGTTCTGATGCAAAAATAAACATACAGTACACACACAAAGTTCAATATTTTTTTTTTAATAAAATATATAAAATGTATTTAAGTTTTTTACTGACAGACCAATTATAGTACAATTTACAAACAAGATGACAACATTCGGTTTTTCATGTGCTGTGAAAGAAGATATATTGCTGGTATTTTTTTTAAATTTGCACTATATGAAGTCCTTGACTTATAATTTGCAGATGATTGGATTTAGGATGGGTTGATTTTTACCTTAATACAGGACTCAATACAATAATCTTAATAAAGACCTCACAATTTTTACATTATGTATTTACAGTATTTATTGTGACACCCACCTCAATTTTTTCACTCATAAAAATAAGAATGTTCTTAATCTGTTTTAGATACTGTTTTGTAGAGGTAAATATCCAGATACTTTCTTTCTCTTCTATTTTTCCTTTGTTCTTACACAAGTATTATTATCATTATCATATTATCTAAAAAGCAGAATATAATCAGTATTAGGACATTCTTATTTGACAGTCTGGGTGATCACAATGAAACATTATGCAGAATTCTAGTTTAGGTCCTGTTATTATTTTGAGGTATATTCAAATTCTAAAAAACCTGATGACATTATTTAAATACAACTTCTGTTAGTGAACTGGGAATCTCAAGAAAGATGTATGAATTCCAACTGTTAAACTATCTAAATTGTATTATAAACCTACAGACATAAATGCAATATATTGTAGCTTCAAAGTAACAAAAAATCAAAAGAAAAATGGTAATCAGGAAAATACCAATCAAAGACAAGTGATAATGCAGAATATCATGTTCTATTTGAACTTCTCATACTTGGGGTTATGAGAAATACTGAAGCAAAAATGGGTCTCTAGACAATAACTATAAATATGCAACAAATGGGAACTAGTTTTTGCATTTTTCCCAGGTTAAAAATTATGTGTATGTATGTTTAAGACCTGAGATATTACACATTAATGCCTTGGGATCTTACAGTGATCTTTCTGGAAGGCTTACCCTTTGTCATTCTAGTCCTCAGGTGTTTCAGCTTCAATGCCAGAGGCAATTTCATCCTTTTCTCTGTTATAAACAGCTTCTTTAAATCCCCATGTCCTAACCTCACAGCATTGGCAGAGAAATCTTGTTCCAGTGCCTGTCAACGGAAGCTGAAATTCAGGGGTTAACTTTCCAGCCACAGTCTTTCTCACATCTGTCAGCATGGTAGAAATTGGCCCTACAGACAACAATAGACATGAATGGTTTGCCCTGTAACCACCCTCAGGTCTTTGAAAGCTACGATAAAGTGATCTTTTAGTGTTTTACTGTTGAAAGGACACTATTTTTAACAAATAAGTGTGCCTTTGTATTTGCTTTATCATGTCAGCTCTTATTTATTTGTTCTTTGAAACTGTCACTAGTCTTACTACCCTTTGAAATGTTATTTTACTTTTTTCATTGTCTGAGGGAATCAAGTGGGTTATTTAGCTGTCATACAAAGATATCTTTATGCCATGTAATTGTGACCATGGTGTTAAGGGTGCATTTACTTTTTTTTTGTAAATACACAAGGGTCTATTCAATTGATCTGCACTGTGCTGTTCAGTTAATTGAAATAAGGCTTTTGTTCAATAAGGCTGTGAACACTAATGCATCAAAGAGTTTATATCTGTACCCGGAGGATATACTTTATTTTGAAGAGATGAAAAACACAAGGGCCCTTTTTTAGCATTTTATGTAAAAGTTGTATGAACTGTTGGTATTTTGCGCATGCATTATTTCAGTCTCTGAGATAAAAAAAAGATTTATTTATAAGAATAAGAACACACTCAGCAATGAATAATTGTTTGAATTAGTCTAACAAATCAGCACACAATTATAGATTAAACAAAATTTAATTATCCTCCTTTCATGTTTTTCACAGTCTCTCTGTATTTAAAATCTTGTCTGAAAACGTAAATACAATATGTCAAACTACTCAATCTCCTTTTTATTGAATTTGGATAATACGGACTATAAAGATATTTAATAATTGAAATAATTACAAGTACAAGCTAATGTGTAAAAAATGAATAGCAGCCGTAGCTACCCTGCAAGCCTGAATTGGGTGAAATGGTTAGAAAATGGATGAATGGATGAATGGATGAATTAATAGCTGTATGATTATTTCTGCAAATAATGAATGGAAACGTTTACAGGCTTTCAAATATAAATTGGGATATCATAATGGGGAACACAGTCTTAAACTGATTTTGATTGAAATGGTTAATTATTGCTTGTTAATCTAATCTGTAAAAGCACCAAATAAGAAATATAAGGCTATTGACCTAAAAAAAACAAACAATTCTTGACCTTTTCAAACATGCATAATAAGCACAAATAAGAAGCCACCAAGATTTAGAATTTTAGAAAATAAGACTATAAAAAATACAAAGAAAAATTCCAAGTGATGAACTGGGAACAGATGGACACAGAATCAATAGGAATTATTCGGAGAAAACATAATGTTAAAAGCTCAAGATGAATACTCCCAAAAACAGTTAAGTCCAAATCAAAATACAGCATAAATGGTTTAAAATTGGTAACATGACCTGTGTGAGCCCCATCACCCATTTAAAAGAGATAATTAGGAAATAAAAATATTGAAGAAAGAAAGCAGTCTACCTACTTTATGAAAGGACCTATTCAAATAAAAAGAGTGCATCAAACTTCAAATGGAGTTCGGACATTGCAACAGAGGCAAAAATGCTGCAAATAACTTTCTCCTGTATTCCTACAGAAAATAACTGTGATGTTGAGAGTAGACAGATAAACAATAAATAAATAGCAGACATCCTAAAAAAAATATTTCTCACAAGTTTTTACAGTATTAGATGCCCTATGTTATAGAAAAAGCCCTTTCACCTGTTGGTAATTTTAAAAGAAGTGACACAGGTTCCATAGGGCCTAAGGTAGTTAAGAGCCAATAAATTGTTGAGATCTGGTATTGTTTCCGCAGTGAAACATAAGAAAAAAGGAAGCAGGTGCTTGCACCATGAAAGTACTGCGATGTCACCTCATTTTGGCTGTCAATCAAAGTGGAGCACACAAGAATAAGAGGAGGAGCACTGCACGAAAGTAAACAAATAATATAGATGTATTGTTGCCATAGCCAAAATGTAAATGTAGTGGCTCTCTGAAGGCACCAGTTCTGTAGGGTTTGGGCATTTACTGGAACAATTATTAATTGTAGCAGTAAATCACAAAGTTGATTCTTTTGATGGCTTTAGAATCCAACCATGCGACATAACTCAAACAACGCAAACACACAGGTACTAATACACGAGGATACATTTATTAATACATAAAATATGCATATAAAACTAACAGATCTTATCGAGAGGGTTATCAGAATACAAAAGATATATATTCAATCAGTTACAAAGAGTTACATATATCAAGAGGACATACGTTCAGTATATCATTCATTTAGACCGTTTCATAAATGAACTTGGTTATAACTTCTACATTAGATACTCAAAACAAGTACATAACTCTTAGGAATTAAATTGATATCAACTGGTTTGGATAACAATTGAATTCTCGAGCTGTAATGCATTGAAGTTGAATACTCATCCAATCTCTGGGGATTCAGATCTCCTGCGGGCACAAAGAAACAGTTGCAGGCTGTTGCTGTCCAATCCACGCTCTCTGGCTCGGTGCCAGGCTGTACTGTGCAGCTTGCGACGGTGCGCTGCTGATGCTCACTGACCGGCTAGTTAGTGTTGGCTTTAACTAGCAATGTTTGTGCACAGGAGAAAAGATGACTGTGGGTCCCAGCAAGTCAGGAAGAGGACCGGTTCGTTCCTGATGAAGAGCTAGTTCTGAATAATGATTCAGCTGTCCAAAGTTCTGACCTGTTCACGAGGCCTGCTGCTGGTGCTAACCTTGGGTGGATCCTCTGGTTACTCTCTGGCAACCTCCGCTCTAGACTCTTAGAACAAAGGAAAGTTCTGTCACTTGGACACACTGGCCGTTCCGTGGTTGTCCGGGCTGAGTCTCAGGATGGTCAGGAGGCGCGCTGCGAGAATGTCCTGCCCTTGGGAGCCTTCTGCTCCTGGGCCGTCCTGCCCTGGAATTCTCCTTTGAATTCCCTTTAGAATTGTCCACAGAACTCTACTGAATCCCTCTGAATCTCCCAGGCTCTCTATGTTGCCTGATTTTACCTGGAGGAACTTCAGCTCATTGATTGGCTGAAAGTTCCATGGGCATCAGAGTCCCACGTGGGTTACTCGGCCCTACCAGTCCCTGATTGGTTGATCAAGGTGAGATATGAGTCACTTACTCCTGACACTTAGGAATGCAGTCCAGATGTCCATCTGGCACTCCCTAGACAGATAGGCGCCAATGGATGACCATTGATCATGATAGTCAGGCTTAGCTAAGTGCATCCCCCTTTGGGAGCTGTCCTAGGAAACCTTATCAAAGGAACCTTAAATCAGCCTGCATGAATAGTTTCTCTGTGGCTGCACCACAGAGATGAACAGAGATATGAGGCCTATTTCGGGAATGCTCAGAAACACTTAATTCTGCCTTATTAATAAGCCTCGCCGCTACATAGAGAACAAGCAAGTAAACACCTTGAAAAATGTAACACAGGCATTGTTGTCCACAAATAAACATCTTCAAAAATATAATTATTTATTATGAATATAGAACAAATTTACAAAAATATAAGTTAAAAATATAAAACACCTTTAAAACAAATAGTGTAAACAAATTAGTATTGCGCTATAACGTGAAATATAATGGGCACATTATCTCATAAACATCTGGCTCACTGCTCATCCCTACGACTTGTGATTGCTATGAGAAAATCAAACCAGTTTTTGAGAGTTGTAGGGGCCGTTAAGAGGGCTATGACTGAGTCACTGGGGGAGTCAAACAACGTAACTGATGGTAACGGGCGTGCGCTGCGACTCTACAATTTACTATGATTTTTTTACGGTTATGTAAATAAGGGCTATAACTGAAAATCCTAGGAAACGTCATGTCGCATGAGGGATGTAATTTGTGGACTCTTTACAATGGACCGCTGTACAAACCTGAAGAGGTGCAGCGGTCCAGGTCAGGAGAAGGATCCTGATGCAGGAGGAGATAAGTGCTGAGCAAGGGAGAGCTGGTAGCGGGTGGCGGTGTGTACAGCAGACTGCAGGGATCACAGCAGAATGGAGAGAGCACAGGTGGCAGACATGCAGCTGCATAGATAGGCAGCCACACAATGGTCACACAGCTAAGGGATGCCGAGGTGGAAAGCGAAAGCACCAGGCGAAGATCAGGAGGGGGAATATAAAACAAGTGACAGGTTAAAACACTGGAGAGGGTTCACAAAGTCAGGTGATGCAGGTCGTACATAGGATGGTCTAAGTAGCAAGAAGGAATCCAAGAACCGTGGTTGAGGGAACATGTAAAAAGTCAAGTCAGGGGGAAATTCCAAATATGTGAGCACAGAAGAAGAAACACCTGGTCATGGAGCAAATGCTAACAGCTTGCACTGTAATGCCACTTGAGCAGGTATAAATAACCTGCTGGGTACAACGTAAGTGGTATGGTATTGATAACATGTGCCGGTGGTATTGATAACATGCTACCACGCATTCAGCATTTGACTGGCAGTGGAGCTGAAAACAGCACTTTCTCAGACACAAGCATTACACTCTAAGCTAGGATATTTTACCTCTTACTTAGAATGGGAGTAGTACCCACAGGTTTGAAAATTGCAGTCCTAACACCAATTTATATAAAAAGGTGCAGGACTGAACCAATCAGTCAGTTTGAAAATAGAAAAGAGGATTTTCTGTCAAAGAACAAGTATAGTTTTTTCCTTGCAATCTAAGAAAAATTGCAAGGGGCATATTTTGTTTAGTTATGGAAGCATTTGTATTAAAGGCTTTTCACAAGGCCTCTGTCTTGAGTTCAAAACAAAAGTATACAGTGTTTTGGAATATAGTCTCAATCAAATAAATGTGTAGCTGTGACAAAAGTGTATACAATCAAATCCACTAGCACTGCAATAACTGTAATTATCCCCTTAGAAACCTACTACCTTTCATCCTTCAGTGAATAACATTAAGTACAACAACTGATATAAAACTCTATTCTATTATTACTATTTTGTACTGTATAGCAGAACATTTTTAAAAGTTCCGAGTTGAGTTAGCTAAAGCTTTGATCTGATGAAAAGAACATTTGCTTACAGTTCGTTGCACAATGTAATCCTATCAAGAAATGAATTTTGAGTCCTCTGAACTGACATGGAGTGAAAAGTAAATGCGTAATGGTTAAAGATGGTTCTTTAAAAATTCATAAAAAGATTTGCATGCTAAATTAAGCATTTTAAGATTGCTTCTTATATGTGAATCTCTTTGTGTTCTTTTTCAGCATTTAGATTTAATGGGCAGGGAGAAACGCATAAATGTAGCTCTCACTTTCTGATTCTCCCTCTCAGGACGCAATAATAGCAGTTGAAAACAGGTGTTCCTTATCAGACATGGACGTAACTGGAACACAACCCAATTATCCTGCCTGTTAAGGTCCCTTTAAGCCTACAAATACAATACTAATGTGACATTTACTGTAAATTTAGCTTAACCTGGTGGGTAATCAGCATTTACAACCTAGACAAATTTAGCTTTAGATTGGATTGTTGCCGTTTTGTTTTTGTTTTATCATCCTTTAAGGATTTTCCATATTGCTGAATATATTTGTATACATTATTTTCAAGCTTTCAACATTCTGGAAACTACTGTGTCTAACAGTTAAAAAAAGCACAGTCGTTAAAAGTTTGGGCTAATAACAGAGGATATTCTGGAAGAAAAACACTCAAGTATCCAATGAAGATAAGAAACATACATGCTTATTGTACAGTGGACCATACAACCGAGAGTCACACTGACAATTGTGCAAAGGGCAATACAAATTCTAGAACAAAATTAAATCCAGACATACTATTCTGTTAATATACAGTACCGTTTAATCTTGTTTCAATCATGAGCAGCTAGTCACAAAATGTATACTGCATTTTTAAACGTTCAAAAAACAATTATATTATTACATGGGTAGTTTGTTATTTTGCTTAAAACATGAATAGTTCCACATTGACCAAACACAGTCTTTAGTTTTTAAACAATTCCATTTTCAAGTATATTCTCTGTTCTGAATGCTCAAAAATAGGACATTTAATATACAGCTACAATATAGGGGAAGAGAAGGAAATAAAATAATTAAAATAAATCCTGAGAGGTAGGTATAATTTTGAGGCATATTAGTTCTGGCATGTGAATACTTCATTCTTTGGGACAGATCTGGTGAAAGGGTAATGAATCAGAGTCAAGGCTTCATAAACATTTTTATTAACAATAAACTTTAGCATACAACTTCACATTCTATACAACACAAAACAATACCTTTAGAGGACAATAAGAGAGAATGAACCTGACTCCTAAATAAAAGAATATGATCTAGCACTAATTCTCCAATTCACACATCATGCATGTCCAAAAGTAAATGGAATCCATTTCCCTATTCTAAAGATGCGTAACAAAAAAATAGGATGTCTTTATCCTGAGATTTCCAGACTAAAGGAAATCTGAATTTTTTAAATTAGATAGGACTGCAAGCTCTGTAAAACAACGTTCAAATTAAATAGCCTGGAATCTGATCTCCAAGACTAAGCAGAATGAGTTCCTCTCGCACGGCATAAGCTTGAAGGAAAAGGAAGGTGATGGTGTTTTTTTCTCTTTCTTGCTCTCTTTCTTGTCTTATTCAAACCCTTATTCAATTCCACTCTCCTCTTTCCCTTTCTGTCTTTTTATGATTAACCGAAGAAGCAAATCCCTTTGATAATCTGTGTCTCAGAACTCACATGGCAAAAATCTCAAAAGAAACTCATTGTTTTAAAATTGTTTAACCTGCCCACCCCACCACAGTTAGGTTGTAACTATTATACTATTTTAATACTAACTACTAATAAAATATAAATTGACTCTGTGGCCAAATCTTTTATAAATGTGATAACTGACCAATGTATTTTAGGTCAATACAGTTTACTCTCTAAGAGTATTCAATGAATGATTTTCTGTGAAGGTGGAAGTTCATTGTTAGAAAAATCTATTAGGTTGAGTGTTTTTGTGCCATCTGGAACCATATGTTGTTTAAACATTCCTTTTGGCAACAACCTATTTTTGCAAGTAGTAATAATAATTAATATTATTGGCAAAAGGAATGAGAACTCAGATGTGATTTGAAAAAGAAAAAAACATTTGTTTTGTTGTCATTTTAGCTAGCGTAAGTAACTTGGCAATTCAACTAACCATTACCCAGCAAATGTACAGCAGTGGGTTCAGATAACATTGCTTTTAGGTAACTATAAACAAGACAATCTGGGTTGGAAGTTTGAATTATTGATCAGAATTTACCCTGTATAATCATGAAAAAAGATAAGTAAAGATCATAGACTGACATTTAGCAGAAGGAGAGAAAACTTCCTAAAACCCCATGGGTTTCTATATTCACAAACAAGCACTACATTATAGGACAGTAGATCAAAATTTACCAGATTGTGCATTAACAGACATTGGCCAGTGTCTCCCTTACATGCATTTTCAATTACTCTATTCACAAAGGAGTCAGGAAAAAGGCTTCTTCCTCCATTTTAAATTCATTGAAGTGCATTCAAAGACTAATGTATTCACAATATGATTCCCTGCCACACAGGCGAAAAACTCAAAGGAATATCACCTCTAAATCCTGTCCCTTAACACAGTGACAGTTCGAAATTCTAAACGAGTTGAAGCAAAGGTCTTTGAAATCAAACTTGCCTGGGGAATATTACTGTCATCCACTGAAATCTCTAATGTAAGGTTCTGACACAAATAACAAATAGAGTGAAAATAGTCTTTTGAGTTAAGGGATGTTTTCCAGACACCTGTAGAGACAAATAACCCATGCTTGCTGCACATTAATTTAATGCTGAATGCTACATCTTAGCAATAGTGTGAGGAATTATATTTTATCTATGAGTAGGTTAAGAAGAAAAGGTTTTCAGTAGCAAAATAGGATATTATAAAAGGAAAAATGGAAGGCACTGCATTAAACCTGGCATCATATAGTTTTCAAAAGATTTCAAACAATGTAGGAAGATTATAAATACCAACAAATAGTCAAAAGGTGCACAAATGAACTATGCAATTATATAATAATAATAATAATAATAATAATAATAATAATAATAATAAACTGTATTTTATATAGCACCGTTAAAGGTGGCTTCTCAAAGCGCTTTTATTTTAGAGGAGCAAAAGAAGTGTCTCATAGTTCAAATAATTGAAAGCAAAGTGACGACCGTAGTTCATACAACTAGAGAAGTCAAGCCATCTTATGTAGGAGAGGAAGGCAACCCTGATTCTCACGTGTTGGGGCAAGTTCCTGCAGGCTATAAACAAATCCTTCAATCACAATGATTATGACCTTGAAAGCTGATTCCACTTCATATCTACTTACTAGACTCAACTGAGGAATTTAAGCATTAAATTCTGACTTCACAAATAAAACAAACAAAACAAAATGCCTCTTAGGAGTAGGCAAATCAAAAGATGCCACAACAAAGCTTTAATCAGGACTGTCCAAACTTGGACATGGAGGGCTAGTGTTAATACAGGTTTTCATTCCAAAACAGCTAATTTAACAAAGCAATGTCATGTCATGTGCCAGCGTTGCCAGACATTATGGAGTAAGCCACTCCACTGTGTCCCGACTACAGAGAAGGTTTCTGCAGACCAGCAGGACAGATTACCATCCAAGATCTGGTTGCCCTTGAGTGACCACACCAGAGCAAGACCCACATATCAGACTGGTCCATCTGAGAGATCGTTTCAGATCTCCCACCAGTACTGCTGCAGAAACTGCTGGGAGACACAATGCCCTCATCAGTGACAGGACAGTGAGACTCTATGCTGCTGGCCTTAGAGCAAGGCGACCTGTCAGAGGCCCTCTGCTCATACCTCCTAGATGTTACACCCGACTGGCTTGGGCCAGACAGAGGCTGTGATGGACTCGTCAGCAGTGGCATCAGGTCCTCTTCACGGATGAGTCACTCTTTAGCCTGTTCCACACAGATGGGAGGGCCAGTGTGGAGGAGGAGGTGTTTCTTTTTTCCATCAGTATATATTCAACCTCCAGAAACATGATTGGATGCCCAAGCTTTACAGAGAGCTGTCCCATCTACCTCCACTTCCTATCAATTAGAATTACAAAATGGTTTTGACGTCTTTACTGCCAATATCATGCCATTGAAGAGAAGGTTTGATCTTGGGTTATTAATCCATAACCAAATATATTTGGCAAGAAAAAAGGGTTATTTTATCATTGTGTTCAGAGCAGTAAGTATATATCTTACTCCTTCAAATGAAAATAAAGTGTTGTTAGAATCAAAGGGATGTTGTACATCAATATCATATGAACAAATTATGTACAGTATGTGGTCAATTTACAAAAAGAAAATATTGTTAAAGGCTTCATAATACATTTACATACAGTTTCTCAATTAAATCCAAAATGTTATTAGGAATTTCTGTATACTTGTAAATGTTAAGCAAAACTCAAAGTTCATAAAATACTTTCATTAAAAAGTGTCTTATACAGATGCAGCCATTCAAAATGGGTGAGGTATTATATCATCTCATATCGCCGACCACCTAATCTGCGTAACCTCCTTGTTCACAGCTCCCTTGACCGCCCTCAACAACCATCCACACCAGGCACTTTCCCTTGCAACAGAGCTCGCTGTATCACCTGCAAGTACACAGCCACCACCACACTCATTCAAGGCCCCTCAGGACAATTCCGGATCACCCAGACAGCATCTTGTACCTCCAGCAACCTTATTTACTGTATCTCTTGCAGTAAATGCCCAGCCATCTACATTGGAGAAACAGGAAGGAGACTCGGAGACCGCTTCAGAGAACACGTCAGGGCTGTGAAGATTAAAGATCTCTCCAAGCCCATTGTTTCTCATTTCACCTCTGACGGCCACGACCACACTAATCTCTCCGTCTGTGTTCTCAAAGACGGTTTTCCGAACTCATACATCAGAAAGACCACCGAAACTAAAATTATTCTGCAGTTAGGATCACACATTCTCCCTTCCCTTAACGACAGATTACTGTTCTTTTAAATTTTCTCCATTCATTGGAAGTTTCATTTCACACCTCTCTGCACCCATTCTGACTTCACACCTCTTGATTGGCCTCTCTTTCTGTCCCCTGCTCCCGCCTCTCACTCCTCCTCCCTCCCAACCTTTGTTCTCCCGCTACTTTACCTTTGCCTACTGCCCTGTCTCTCTCACACCTGAAGAAGGCTCCACGGCCGAAACGTTGTGTTCTCTTTCTTCTTTTTTTCAGCATGGAATAAACCTATTACTTGTTCCTTATCATATAATAAGTTAAATACAAAACTAAAGAAAAAATAGGGTTAAATATAATTCAAAATATTTTGCTAACAATGTTAACTGTTTATGAATAATAAAATGTATTAACTAAGGAGTAGGATGGCACAGTTGTTAGTATGTTTTTTGTTTTGTTTCTTTTTCATAAATACAACAGTAGTACCTGATGTCTCAGTGGCTTTCAAAATTAAATTATGCATGCAAACCTGTGAACTAGAAAGATAACTAAGATTTTAATACTAATTAAATGACCGCGGGCACTTTATACCCCCTCTACATTCTCAGAGTAGAACAGACTAACCTTCTAATGAAAGACGGTCCACCCCCCACGGACAGGAAAAGTGCCCAAAACTTAATATGGTCAGTAACAGTAAACAGTAACATGGTAAGAAGGAGCACGTACAAACGTTTTCGAAATAACCACATGTAAGACTCTGATGCTTAAAATGTTTAGGGAGAAAGTGGAATACTGGTGTGTATTTTTTCTTTAAACTACCAATACCAGCCATATACAGTCTGTAACGTAGGGATTTCTATATGTCTTTATTTAGTGTTTACATTAGTGACAAAGGCTTAACTTTTAGCTTCAGTAACGTGTACATATCTCCCCTTTTTATAAAACGACTTGGTTGAAAACTGTTCCAGAGCCACTGTTGTTTCATCAGTGAAAAGTACATCATGAAATGCCTCTCCCTGTTCAATCCACTGGAAAAAAGAAAAGGAGCATAAAGCTTCTGATGGTCATAAACGATATTCATTTAGGAGCAGCATCAGAGGTATGTTTTTAACTGCACTGCATTGGAGAGAATACCATAGTGTGTTTTTTTTTTTTACTCCCTGGCGGAAACTGGCTTCCAGAAGAATCAGTATGGCTCAGAGATTAAATAAAACTTCACAGACATTAACGAAGAGCATAACGCGTGTACTGTATACACTGCAAGTACAACCCAACTCTCTGCAGGAGTGCTGGCTGTGACGAATTGAACCGGTTTCACGGGTATTTTCAAAGTAGGAGGCGAGATTTCCAGTGAAAGACACCCCCCCCCCCCCTCAAAAACCCAGTAAGTACAGTACTTACTAGTTAAAGGCTAGGCTCCCGACTACGGCGAAAGGAACCCTTCTTTTTAGAAGACAATGAACATATTTTAGCCCTGAACGAATTAATAGCAAACATGGTTTACATAAAAGACATTTTTCCAAGAAAGTTTAGCCTTTGTCATTAATGAAACCACTAAATAAAGACATAAATATAAAAATCTTAAGATTTTTAAAATACATGACTTTGCTAAAATTTATTTGAAAATAAAAACAATTACAACTGCCAGGGGAGAGAGAGAACAGGGGAGGGATGTTGGTTTTGCATAAGGGGCGGGGCTATGGAAATTAGGTCTGTTTGGGAATGTGTAGTTACATGTTCTGGCTGTTTGTGAATTATCGTTGTTGAGTATGGAGTGTTGAGGTATTGATTTTGTGTAATGCTTTATGTTGAAAATTGAGGTGGATTTTGTTTATGATAAACAGGATAAACTGGGATGGGAGGAAGGTTTGGTTTTGCATAAGGGGCGGGATTATGATAATTGGAGGACTTTGCGAGAGTAAAATGGTTTGATTATTTGATTTTGTATTGTGGTTGTTATCTATGTTTTTGGTTGGTATTATGTTTATATGGTTGTTTTTGTTGGTTGGTTGTTATTATGGTTATTAATAATACGATCTATAGTTGAAATCTGAGCCTAAATAAAAAGAAAAAGCAAGTGATTAGGTTTATGAGCAATCTAATTACTTATTCGTTTAAAAAGCTATATAAAATAAAGTTTATTATTAATTTGCTGGACAGAGCGGTGAACATTATTATGCATAAGACAAAGATAACGATCCTGATCAGTTTAGAAATCTGTGTACGCTGTAAAGTTTTTACTTCTTAAACTTTTAAAATACACGTTTTGAATAGAAAGAAATCCTCTTCCTGGTACAGTATGTATAGCAAACCAGCACGTCTTTTTTCTCCAATCAGAGGGGTGTCAGATGGTGTCAGCCAATCACCATTCTGCTTTGGGTAGCAACGGGTGACTGTTCTCAGGCGGAAGATGTAAACAGCTTAATGTTCGTGTTAAATAATTTTTTTAAATTAAAATTCATTCTATACAGCAATCGCATATTTGGGTACCGTTTCATGCTTAAAATGTTTAGGGAGAAATGGAAGACTGGTGTGTATTTTTTCTTTAAACTACCAAGACCAGCCATACACAGTACAGTTTACATACATACAGTAATGTTTATGTTCCTAAATTAATATCGTTTATGACCTTCAGATGCGTTATGCTCCTCTTCTTTTTATGCTCAGCTACTAAAATTTCCCTTTAGTGGTAAAATCCATATAAATATTCAAAACTAAGCGGATTAAAATGTGCACAGTAAAGACATTAAATGATTAAATCTTTGCACTACCAACCAATGCACCACGAGTGCCCCTGTCGGTCATTTTGGCCAGCCAATCACTTGCCCTGCGGTACCCTCCGGTGCCCCGCGGTGGCTTGTGGGTAGGTTACCGTACCGCGGGTTTTTACCGCGCATTTTGAATGGCTGCATCTGTATATCTCAAAAATCAACATTTGTTTTACCATAATGCCAGCACAACCTGCTAAGTAAATTCACTAAAATTTATTGATTGCTTAAATGCTCAGACCCCTTAAGTCATTTCTTGATAGAAATGTTTTTTTTTCAGCAATTATTACAGTGAGTCTATTTTGGATAGGTCTTTACTAGCTGTTCCAGTTCTGACATGTGCTTTGGGGATCAGTGATGGACTGTGATCCATAAATCTCTCCATTAATTTTCTATTAGATTCAACTCAGGACATTGGGCCACTGAAGGACATTGACTCTCATTCTATCACACTAACCCGGTGTGGTTTTGTCCTTGTGCTTTGGGCCATTGTTCTGCTGAAAGCTGAATTTTTTATTTAATTTTAGATTCTTGGCTGACTCAGTTTGTATTTTGCACCATTCATCTTTCCGTCATTCCTGGTTCTGCAGTTAATAATTAAAGTGGTGAAAATGTGTCATTTAAATAGTAAACCTTATTGGAGTAACTAAGAAATGAGATATTCCACAAGATGTATGCAGAATTCTCAAAAATGAAAGGTCTGGATTTGGTGTAATCTTCATAACTTCAGAGGAGCAGAGCTCCAGGAAATAAATATGGCTACTGGGATTCCTTGACAAGCAGTGAAAAGCATTTTTTACTGCTCTAAATCAAGAAATGACTGGAAAGAGTACCACACCTGCTTATGTACTTTGAATAAGTGGTAAAAGAATAGCAAGTTACTCATTGATGATTTTATGAAGAGCAGTCTTTAAGAAGGGATGACTGTCCAAGGTTAGTGTGATTGGAGTAGAAATAGGGAGGTTTGAAAAGATTTGAAACAATGAATGAGTGGAAGGTTAGAGGTTTGATGAACTGCAGACCCCCACGAAGAAAGGCAATGATGAGCTATGCTTTTCATCCTGCTGTCATTTGACCACAATCTACAGTATGTGGTAATATGTGCCTATACTTAGAAGACTAACCCTGAGTTGAGCAAACGATGGAAAAAAATGGCCAGAGAAAGCACACATCAGCAGCTGGGTGGGTTCTTGGAGAACAAGGGAGGAGGTGAAAAATAATGCCATTGATGCAGGTGGGCAGAGCTGAAGCAGAGAGGGGCATGAGGAATCCATTGAGTATCAATGACCAATAAGATTCCTACAGAAACTGCAGGAAGAGAGAAATAGGGAAGGAAAAGTGACATTGCATTGAAGGTTCAGTGGGTTTGAGGCCATGTGATGAAATAGGGTTAGAAAGAGAAGAAAGTAGAAGAGAAAGATTGTACCAGGTGGGGATTAAAGACTATGAGTTAGAAAGATAGGAAGTAAGAAATGATATAGCAGGAAGGAGGGGATGAGAAGCAGGCCTGAAGGCATGGTTGCACTAGAGTTCCAAGTAAGGTTAACACAAAGCAGTTTGAAAATGGATGGATGGATAAATGGGTATATACTGTATATACAGTACAGTATATATTTTACTAATCTTAATTTGTTGGGATTCCTTTGACTTTTTGGCAGTGGAACTTGTGGCAGTGGAAATAGTAAATTGGCTAAAAAAAAACTACAGCTAACTCCAAACGTATGAAATTAAATTCTGTAGAACAGCTGCAAGGAGGGAGAGCTGTTGGCTCCCAATGAACTGCAAAGAATCTTGTGTACAGAATAAAGCACACAAGCTTTCCTATGGAGGTCTCAGCAGTTTTATTGCAGCAGCTTCCTACCTTCTGAGGAGCTTGAGACACCCTGGTTAATTATTGTATTTCCTTATGATTGCTGGACTCCCTAGACCTATAAAGGTAAATTCACTACCAGAGAGAACAATGACTCATTGACCAGCAGGAACTTGAACGCATAACCTGACATTAATGTAATTTATGAGACCAGAGGCTCAGCGTGGACTGTATGCCGTCCTCTTATGAACTGCAGACCTGAAACATGAAACATAGCTAACATATTTTAAAAGACTAAAAATCTTTTTTTTTTGGTTATACTTTATTTGAATGTTGCTGCATAATGTCTTCCTAATCCCTTCATAATTGCTACACAAGAGTTTATAATAAAATGTATCATACATTACAGGGACAATCTGCAAATGACATCAGGCGTGCATAAGAAGTCATGACATTTGTTTTATCATTGCATTATACTGTAAATCATACTATCTGATTTTGTCTGCAAAACATGTACATGCCTGCATCTTTGAATAATCGGGCATTAATATTCCATGTGACTCCTCAAAGGCCAAATAAAACCATTTGGCTGTGAACAAAGGAGGCCTGTTGATTCTCAGAAGTCAAGAGAAGAGACCCCCTACTCCTGAGACAAAATCATAACTGTGGGGTCATCACTTAGCAAGGAATGCAAGAAAGGGCTTTTATTAAGCTTCAGTTTTAAGAAACTGGGCAAACATACCTTAATATAATCCATATATATACTATATTCTATGAACACCATGTTTTACCATTCTGTTGATATTAAATGAAATAACATGGTTATACTCAAAACAAACATAACCAACAGCATTAAGCCTTAAGAAACAAGGGATATCTGACCAAATACCCATAGATATCCCTTGTTTCATCTTAAATTATGGAGCAATTTAAGTCAAAATAGATGAAACAGTCAAGGTTATGACTGCAACAAAACATTATCAAAAGTAATTAGAATTTAGAGAATAGATTATAGCAGATCAGAATTTTGACCCAATAAAATATCATCCTTCATTCCTTATTGGTAAGAGATACTTCATTCCCTTACAAAAGGGTAAACACAAAATATTTAATTAAAATACAATTTAATGATGAGATTCAAACTGGCCAACCCGAACCGTTGTAGACTTTGCAATGTCTTCATCTGAGGCTAATAAATAGAGCAAGCTAGGAGCTACAATTTGGAATTAAGGTCTGGGAAAACCTAAAGATTGAAGTTAGGCCCGACAGGACTGGATGTCAAGAGCCTGAGAAGCCAGCAAGCCAAGGAGAAAAAAGAGAAAAAGTAAAAAAGTGCTCAACTGGACCAGGGAAGCAAATCGGATCATCTGATACTTTGCTCCACTCTCTCCAGCCTGCAACTCATTCTACTTGCACTCTACAGCAATGACGGATCTGCTCCTGAGTGGGGTCACACAGCTTCTCATATTCACAAATCCTCACTGATCAGGTGATGGCTACTTCCCTGCTCTTCAGAACATAAGTGATAGGAATGTTTGATAGGGACAGTGTAAAATGTTAATCTTGATAAGAATGTAACATAACTTTCTGTCTTTTACCTCAAATTGGAATTTGAGTTTACTAAGATGTAGTTGTTATATATTAGAAACCTTAATTTTTCTAATTCTTTAGTTTCCAAACATTTCCTCAACTCTTTCCATAAGTCTTTTTGTTTGTATTGTTTTTGTATTCCTAATAAACTCGTCTATTTTAATAAAACAATTTAATAAAACAAATTAACCCGATTGTGTTTATGGGATGATGTGATGTTATCACAAGACCTCCTTTATACCTTTCCTGGTTGTTTCAATAACTTCTCAGCCATGTTGTATAGGTCTTGCATTTGAAAGTACCTACTATAGTGTCTAAATTGTTATTCTCCTAGCATATGTACATGATTGACTGGAGGTTCAAGCAACACTACAAAACCATCTGATCCATAGTACCAAGTGCTATAAATAATGTCATGACATCTTTTGCACACGTTATATAATTTGCGCATGCCCTTATAAAGCATTATGCATGTGCTTATAACATCTTTGTAACAGTTATGAAGGATGAAGGGATTATGACACCATTATACAGCACCATTACAAAAGTCATCCTTTTCTGTACTTTATTATGTAATCCTTTTCTGTACTTTATTAATTTTATGTGATTCCCTTTGTAAGTTACTATACATCCCTCATTGTTGTGACTATTTTTTTGTATTTGTATTGCAGTTTTAGCAGAATCATAGTTACTCCTTATGTTTAAATTCAACACCATATTAAACTCAAGTCAGACAAACATGAATGGTGGCCTTTTAATTTGCAAAGCACTAGGTAAATTTGCATGTAAAGCATCACCTTTAATTTTTAGATCAGTTAGTTCTTTTATACTCTAAGAAGGACCAAGCGCAGCTTTGCCTGTTGCCAGCTGTGGTAACACCTGCTGCTATATCAATTTGCTAGAACAAGCTGTAAAACAAGGCTATTCTTTATTACTGGCTCTGGAAGATGCACATTAAACCTAAATCACAAAAGAGATCAAACAATAGGACCTGTATTAATTTCAGCAAAGCTGGCACATGTCCTTGGGATATAATGGGTTTCTGCCAACATTATAAATTGAGTTCAATAATTAGCAAAGACCCACACTCGCCATGCACATAAAGCCATATTTATGTGTTTGTGACAAGCCCATAACATTTTATTAGGATTGCAAAATCATAAAGACCGCTCACAAACATTTTTTTACATTTTTTGTTTTATGTTTTTGTTTTTTTCTGCCTTGTTTTAAGAATGAACTTTAAATTTGAATAGGTGCTATTTACCTTTTGTCTGGAGTATATATTTATTTAAAAATTTCAGGATCTAATTTTCAATAGAAAACTGCCATTTTTTTCAACTGCAAATTTTGATTAAGTAGATTTTTATTTTTATTTATTAAATTATCACCTTTTAAAGTTTGTTGTTCTGTTGGAGCTGTCCCTCGCAGTAACTGTAATATGCACAGACATTATGGTCAGGTGATCTGGGAATTGAAAAGCTGAAATTAAACATTTTGAATAATTTTTACAGTCAATCAAATGTGCCATCATGACTAATGCCATCCAGCAATAAATAAGTATCCATGTCAGTCCAGCAGTTGAACAACCAAATCTAACAAAGAGTTTCTCAGTACAGTTAGCGTACATACTAATAAACTATACAGTTCACAGCCAGCTCAAACTCATGTACAGTATGTGATGTGAGTATTTTTAACTGTGAGAGATACATTATTAAATGGCTAACTACATTATGGAAAGAAGACACAACTAACTACTGCCCTTAGAAATAGAGAACTGCAGAAAACTGAAAGCTCTCTACCTGATCGGCAAATATTTTGGATTAATTTAATTAACTCTTTTCCCTCTCATGTGTTCTGAGACTGAATCTTTTCAACACCTATGGAAGGGATTTCACATGGTGTTTTTGATGGCTGCATGAGTATGGTGGAAATGACAAATAATATCCTACTCTAAACAAGTTCTAATAAATTCCTTTTAATCTTGATGACTGAATTTAGCTATGGAGGTCTCACTACAATATAACGTTTTTAATCCAGATTTAGCATACAGAGATGTTATGCAATAATTAGATAATAGCTACGATGATATCTATAGTAAAGGAAATCCTCTGCATTGCTGTCTATATCATCTAAAGTGCAAGAATCCAAAAAGCCAACAGACAATTTGAAGGTATGCCGCAAAACCCAGGGAACTTGCCTTTGTTCTCAGTCTATAGTGCCTCTTTTAACTCAATCAGAGAAATCAGGGCACAAAGAGCAGCTGATATGCTCTATTAGAAATGTAGAAGCTATCTCCTTTGAGCAACTTTATATTTGCCATTATCATATGGAATGTCAGAGATATGTAATTATTGAAATTCAGAAATGATTCACTACACCTCACTTCAACAACACAGCTGTATGGCAAAAACACAATGATGCCAATCATTAATATGCTGACTCCCCTTAACACAAAGAATAATAAGAGGATATTATCACATAATTACAACCCCCATAGCATACACAGTTGGCAAAATGGTTGGAAGAAAAAGGCATGAAAAATTTGAACTATCAAGAATTGAAGGTTCTCATTTGGCATCCAAACACCATTGTTTTTATCTTCAGGAAAAACACCCTGTTTTGACCGATGAACATTTGTTTGCCTGCGATGCACTATATTTTGTACATATATAATATATATAATTGAATATATAATAGTAAAACGTTTTTAGGTATTGCCAAATTTACCTTAATTAGTTTACTTTGAATGAACGTGAATGAAGATGTTATGTTCCTCATACTGTCATTTTTGTACTGAGACAGACGATATTAAATGCTTTGAATAAACAGAGGGTGGTGTTGCCAAGTTTTCCATAATTTACTTTGCCCGTTTTTAGTCGAGTCTGCTCAACATCAATGAACATGATACTGTTTGTCACTACTTAAAATATAAATGGACAAGATTAAATGACAACACCTATGATTAAATCATCATGAAAGGATTATGGAGTGAAAATTTGGTTTAACCCGCTTGGCTGAGGGCTGACCTCCTGGCCATAAGACAAGGATGCCAGGACCCCCATGCAGGGTGACCAAGGGGTAGCTGCAGAGCTGGAATGCAAAAGACATACGCGAGGGAGAGATGGATATTTATAGCGTTTTGGGCGAGGAAAGGATGTCAGGAGCGATTGCTAATTACTGACAGCTGAGTCTGATTGAACTTGGTTGATGTCATCTGAAGAAAGATATGAGATGTGAAAAGAGGGTTAACTAACTTCTTTCTGCACAATGACTATGTTGGTAGAAAATATTCCATGCTTTAGCGCTTTTGAGCAACGAATTACAGAAAACTGATAGATAAGAGATTCCAAGTGTGAGCTAGAGACTCCGTAACTATGGGAAGATGAGACCAGCCATTCAAAGTCTTCAAGGCCTTGAGAATGCCCAAAAACAGATGGTCTTCTCCCATTAACATGGTTACAATTTGAGTCAGAAACGGATGAAGTCTGTCATATAAACTTGAGCTCTACACCAGTAATTTGTTAACAAATCCAATTGTATTTTTCCTTGCATGTGTGCAATAAAGCTCACCTGTTCAGCTTCATCTCAGGATCCAGAACTTATTTGTTTGCTACAACACATCCATCCTGAAGTTTTATTATAAACTCCATTTCAATTTCATCCAGCTGTTAGCAGAAAATGAAAAATGAATAAATTTGCCGACATGCATAGCCACTGGAGAAGAAGCATCAACAACAGACAGCATTTTGACCCTAGGTCTGGTAACCAGCAAGTGCTGTTACGCATAGGTGTCCCATTACCTTTTTTATAATAATGTGAATACCTCGAACACTTGTCCACTTTAATTCCACACTTGCGCTACGTCACAGAAGAGTGGACTTGGAAGAAGAACTTAAGGTGCAGTATGAGAATTGGGACACAACATAAATCAGGAAAGTTTTTGGTCTTGCTGCCATCCAGCCTTGACCAAAGATATCTGACTGCTGTTAATCTGATCTTTTGAAATTGAAATGTCAAGCCTTGTGAAATTAAGAAAGAAAACACAGAAAACTAACATTTATGAAGAGAAACTAATACACAAAGAAGATAGTAACCATCTTCTTTTACCAATTAAGATTTTTAGGTATTTTCTAAATGATCCATAAATGTCACAAGAGTTGTCCATTCCAATTGTACAGTAGATGACAGGGAACAGGAAAACTCAGAGATCCAGTAAGGAAGTACCTTCTGCAAGTAAAGGAAGAATTTTCACCTTCCAACCCTTGGGGCTGGACAAGTATGCTGATGTTGCAGCAACATATATTATACTGAAGTTAATTTAAATTACTCTGAAATGGCTAATATATCAAGGATTATTTAGAATACTTTATTTCTTAGTGTTAGTGTTAATGCAGACATTAGCTTTTCTATCGCACCTGAGGTGAAATACTGAGCATGAAAGGCTATGCTGTTCCCTTGCATTCCCCCTTTGGAGTGAGACCAAAGCCTTAGTTAACATTGCAATACCATACCATGGATACCATACCAAAGATAGCTTTGGTCTGTGAACGTGCACTTCAAGCTTTCCATATAATTTTGCATAGAAAAAAGCATAGATATCTTTCCATGTTGGGGGATAACAAAGAGAAAAGAAATTGTGAAAAGGTGTAGATTAAGCTTTGGGGAGGTTGTAAAATATCGTATTGAGAGAAGACCATTTTCTAGTGCATGTCATGTGATCGCCATGTATTATGTGCTTCTGTATTATTGAGTAGGGGGACCTATTTGTGAAGATATGCCTAGGGTTCACTGATGTTTCATTCTGGTCCTGTGTGAAGTGAAATATCTTATTAAGTCTTCTATTGAGTTAAAATTTTTATTTTCACCATAGTGTAATTCATGTCAGTGACAATGAAAGTTGAAAGTCGAATAGCTGAAAACCAGAAAGTAATTTGTAATGACTGCCAGATATATGTGTCTACACATGCTGAAAACAAAGGGGTAAAAATCCTTTAAAGTATTCAAGATTGTCATCTGTAAGGTTCTATTAATGAGAGAATCTTTCTTTGCCTTAATAATACACATGGAAGACGTTGATATTTTGGCATATGATTTCATAGACTCCTTTGAAACTGATTTCCTTTGATATTATCCCCTGACACTGATGTTCCCTCAATGTGTCCCTCTGAACTCTCACCAGATCTAAAATGGCACAGAGAGACTTTGAAGTTTCTTTTTAACTTCCCTCTGTTGCTACAGAATATGACTCACAACATATGAAATGATAATTCGTAGAGTGCCACCTTTAATAAGTCTTTACAGATATCCAATTAATTTGAAAAGAAAGCAATTTAAAGAATATATTAAAAACAGGCTGTAAAAAATAATAATGAAAAGTTGGTATTAAATTAAAAGGTCTATTTCCTTAAAAAATAATAGGTTTTGATATGGATTACCTCATTTGCAATTACTTGTTTTTATAAGAACCTTTACTATTCCTGTCAAAACAGAGCTGTCAATGGCATTGTACAAGTACTGAATTTCAGTTTCCATATCAAAGTGTTTTATGTTCACAACATCCCATATGCCACACAAAAATGTATTATTTCATTTTTATTTGTAGCTGCTGTAAGCAACTCTATTATGTAAAAGTGAATCTTTACATGAATGTTCATGCTTATTTTGGCAATGATAGGGAACAATGTTCCCCAAACATTTTTTCTTCATTTTGATTTTGTTGATTTCAAAGAGAGTACCTGGTTGGCAAAGGTGACTTCTTAGAAATGAAGTGGAGCTAAAGTAATGCTATAGATGGGATTTTCAGCACACAATGTTAGAACCAAGAATATATACTTTTTATCTCATAACAAGAATGTCTGAGTGTTTCCTGTGGACAGACAAGACTGAGGTTTTATCATTAAACACTGGAAACATCTTAAGGTAAATTTTAAGAGGCTCATAAACTGAGGCTTTCAATATTCAAAGTAGTGGGGTAGATTAAAAGGAGAGTTTATTAAAACGAGCAATTGCATTAAGGTAATTGTGTATTTAAATAAATACTTACAGTTCAGCTTTGCATCATAGGTCTTGTACAGTGCAGCCATAAAACCAAAAAAATATAAATATAGACTACAGATTCAAATATAGTCAACATGTCAAATAATATATCAAAATATTATAATTTCTTCTGGTGCACTTACATTTTTTAGTTATATTCTGTCTACAGATTATTCAGTTTTGACTCATCAAGGCACTTAATAACTGCTTTTTTATTAACCATAACCTTCACTTTGGTATGCAATTACCACTTTACAGTTCATGTAAAATGAACTAAGTTAGATAAAAATAACATTTCCATTTTAATAACCCATTTAGTCCAATATTGTAACCTTAAAAGAAACATGACAGTAGAGATATACTTTAAAGGTGTTATACAGAGTACAGTACAGCATAACTGGACACCAGTGGTTATTATAAATAATATATCAGAATCATTCGCCCAATCATCCCTACGCTATTAGTGACACTTTGTTAAGATCATCATGAATGCAGCATTCACTTTTAAACACATAGTTGTACAAAAAACTACATTATGGATAGATATACTTTAATAAATGCATATTTACCTTTATGAAGAAGATGTGTCCTCTATCTTCAGTCCTCAATGAGTTTTAATTTTTCTTATGGTTGGGGTTGACATTTTGGATTTCTTAAAGACCTGGTACCCCACAGAGACACAGACTGTGGCTCATCTAGAATCGTTCTATACTATTAAGGCACAAATTCACAGTATGCTCTATCTACAAAATAGTTTCATGCAGCATACTGACTCAATTAAAGATTTACAGTTACTTGAAGAATTTTCCAAAATTGTTCCAACTTGCATTAAGGACGTAAGGAAAATGTCTTTAAGTATAGTTTTAGGGTACTCTCCATTATCCAAACCAAAGCAATATTTTTAAGAAAACATAAAAGATGGAGTAAAAGGAAATTAAACTTCATAGTTGCTTAGGTTAGTTTGTTTAACCCCTAGCTAAAACTAGATGATAAGAGTGATGCACTGTGCTGAATCGAGACATTGACCATCTTCTGACTCGTAAAGATGCTCTTCTAGATGTGCAACCTCATGATTGGGGAGCTGAGACCTCAGGGGATAGAAGGATGACGAGAATTCAGATGTTATCAGCAGGAATCCCCTGTCTCAGAGAGAGTAACTTTGAGAGGCATTGTCTCACAACTGGAAGCTGAGCCCTCAGAAAACTGAGACAAGATGAAAAATAGCTGCTAAGGATCGTTACAAGGTAAAGGATCATGCAGTGAGAACCTTCCCTGAGAGGGTCGAGGTGATGTGGTCAACCTGAGATTGGGGAAGAGAACTTCACTTATCCCCCCAAAGGATTGACCTCCAGCCCAAAGCTTTCACCCAATATCCATGAATACAAACAAAAAATGGCAAAAAGATAAGGACATACAAACAGGAGCTGAGGCCTCAATGCAAGGGGGGAGAAACTATGTGAAGGTCTAACTGCTCAGTGGAGAGCAAAAAAAAACAATCCTTCTAGTACCAGTTTAGGCTAAAACCTATGGTAGTTCAAGCGGAACAGATGCCCCTACTCCAGGCATGCTTGCAAGGAACAACAATATTGCTTCTGAAATCTGAAGGAGCAAAGTGATGCAAAGATTAATTGCAGGAGTGGACAAGTATTTTGAGGTATGATTAGATGGAGTTTGAGTTTTGCCCAGTAAATAGAGGTGGCAGCTTCAATTTCAAATGAGTGGAGAGTATAGGGTTGCTGAGACGAGGCCTGTTAACTTGTATGGATGGAAGAGAAAGCAGTGCATGTAAATGATGTGTTGGTTGCTGACATGTGTACATGAGAAAAGAACATTAGCTGCTGGAGGTGTGGAGCTATAATAAAGAAGTTTTTGAAAACTGTAATCCACACGAGGCGCTGAGGTAGGCATGGAAACACAGAGGATGTTAATCCCCCTTTGTTGATGATGAGGAATGAGGATCTGTTATCACAAGTAGAAAAGACTTTCCTGACAGTCCTGAATGTCAAATAGAACCTAACCTTTACCCACCCACTAAAATCCAACTACAAATTAGTTTGATCTATTTTTAATGTAGTTTATTGATAGAAAATGCATTTCTGATATGTAAGAGTTTATGATATGAACAGTGCTATGTGATTATGCAAAGGAGTGTCTGCAAAAGAGATTTGGCATATTTCTGTCAAGTGAAGGCATAAATTCAACAATCATTACAGTGTTAATTTTAAGGTAAATAAATTAACAGTACCCCAGAGTAGGGACGAAAAGAGAGCCCCAGGGAAGATATATAACTCCAGAATGAGTTTTACTCTAAGCTCTAAGTTTATTTTCTTTTTGCCACACGTGTTGCGTCCAATCCTTATAAATGTAAATACTGTAGAGAAATATTGGGCAACAAATTCAGTTCCCAAATGTAATATATGTGCTTGGAATTATATATATATATCCTGCTGCTATCACTCCTTCCTTTTATGTATCTACAGTACCTTGTCAAATATCTCTTTCTCATCCTGGCTTAAAAATGGCTAATTTAGCAATTCCTTAACTTAACCCTTAAAGATGAAGAGGAATTTGACACAAGAATTTAGTTCACTTAACATGTAGTACTGAAAATATAATAAGGAACTCATGCTGGTTAGTTATTGAATTTATAATTATGAACAATTAACAAAACAAGCAAATTACCCTCACAATATACAGTGCCTTGCGAAAGTATTCGGCCCCCTTGAACTTTTCAACCTTTTGCCACATTTCAGGCTTCAAACATAAAGATATAAATTTTTTATTTTATGTGAAGAATCACCAACAAGTGGGACACAATTGTGAAGTGGAACGAAATCTATTGGATTTTTGAAACTTTTTTAACTAATAAAAAAATGAAAAGTGGGGCGTGCAAAATTATTCGGCCCCCTTGCATTAATACTTTGTAGAGCCACCTTTTGCTGCGATTACAGCTGCAAGTCGCTTGGGGTATGTCTCTATCAGTTTTGCACATCGAGAGACTGAAATTCTTGCCCATTCTTCCTTCCAAAACAGCTCGAGCTCAGTGAGGTTGGATGGAGAGCGTTTGTGAACAGCAGTTTTCAGCTCTTTCCACAGATTCTCGATTGGATTCAGGTCTGGACTTTGACTTGGCCATTCAAACACCTGGATACGTTTATTTGTGAACCATTCCTTTGTAGATTTTGCTGTATGTTTGGGATCATTGTCTTGTTGGAAGATAAATCTCCGTCCCAGTTTCAGGTCTTTTGCAGACTCCAACAGCTTTTCATCCAGAATGGTCCTGTATTTGGCTGCATCCATCTTCCCCTCAATTTTAACCATCTTCCCTGTCCCTGCTGAAGAAAAGCAGGCCCAAACCATGATGCTGCCACCACCATGTTTGACAGTGGGGATGGTGTGTTGAGGGTGATGAGCTGTGTTGCTTTTACGCCAAACATATCGTTTTGCATTGTGGCCAAAAAGTTCGATTTTGGTTTCATCTGACCAGAGCACCTTCTTCCACATGTTTGGGGTGTCTCCCAGGTGGCTTGTGGCAAACTTTAGACGAGACTTTTTATGGATATCTTTGAGAAATGGCTTTCTTCTTGCCACTCTTCCATAAAGGCCAGATTTGTGCAGTGTAAGACTGATTGTTGTCCTATGGACAGACTCTCCCACCTCAGCTGTAGTTCTCTGCAGTTCATCCAGAGTGATCATGGGCCTCTTGGCTGCATCTCTGATCAGTCTTCTCCTTGTCTGAGCTGAAAGTTTAGAGGGACGGCCAGGTCTTGGTAGATTTGCAGTGGTCTGATACTCCTTCCATTTCAAGATGATCGCTTGCACAGTGCTCCTTGGGATGTTTGAAGCTTGGGAAATCTTTTTGTATCCAAATCCGGCTTTAAACTTCTCCACAACAGTATTACGGACCTGCCTGGTGTGTTCCTTGGTCTTCATGATGCTCTCTGCGCTTTCAACAGAACCTTGAGACTATCACAGAGCAGGTGCATTTATACAGAGACTTGATTACACACAGGTGGATTCTATTTATCACCATCAGTCATTTAGGACAACATTGGATCATTCAGAGATCCTCGCTGAACTTCTGGAGTGAGTTTGCTGCACTGAAAGTAAAGGGGCCGAATAATTTTGCACGCCCCACTTTTCATTTTTTTATTAGTTAAAAAAGTTTCAAAAATCCAATAGATTTCGTTCCACTTCACAATTGTGTCCCACTTGTTGGTGATTCTTCACATAAAATAAAAAAATTATATCTTTATGTTTGAAGCCTGAAATGTGGCAAAAGGTTGAAAAGTTCAAGGGGGCCGAATACTTTCGCAAGGCACTGTATCTTACATAGCTGATGAAAGTTAAGATAGGTGCTGTTTGTTTTTAAAAGAGCTGAAGAGCACCCACCAACATTTTAACTGGAATTTCAATTTTTTCTTTTAACTTTTGGAGGATTTTTGAGCTTTCTGGAATAATGAGGAAAAGCAATCTGTGGAGAGATGAACATTGCCACTAATGGAAATTTGTAACAGAGGATTTTAGATTGTGATTTATTTTGATCATATGCTTCATGCTTTCAATTTCAAATTCAATATAAATCCAATATGTAAGCAATTTTAAAGCTCAAATGCAGTGCTCAATTATTGTGTTAACTGAGTACATGCAGCTTATACAACTCAAAAGATTTAAAATAAAATTATGCTATGACCTACATTTTCTTTGTGATTAAATTGTTACACTTTACAGTTCTCTCTGTTTACACCAATTTCACAATTGTGTCTGATTATAAAAATAATACATTTTGTATTACAGTCATCAATATATATTCATGTTACATTCCATTGGAACCCTTGGGGTCACTATAAAAATAAGGGAAACCAGATACAAAGTGACAAGAAATTAATAAATTTAAATATGATGGAGCTGTTTACAAGTACATACAGCACACATTAAAGCTTAAACTCATGAGTAGCTCTGTTAGTAGAGGTGATCCCTCAGAGCACAGATTGAGCTCAGTATTCCAGGCATCACTGGTTCATGCATGACTCATTAGC
Source organism: Lepisosteus oculatus (assembly GCF_040954835.1). NCBI lineage: Eukaryota > Metazoa > Chordata > Actinopteri > Semionotiformes > Lepisosteidae > Lepisosteus > Lepisosteus oculatus. The sequence continues at coordinate 36,830,094 of NC_090696.1, read as the reverse complement.
TGATAGTGACTGGGGTTTATGTAGAGTTGGAGTATCACTGACTACCATCTGGACTGGCTTCAGTTAAAGTTCCACAGCTTGTTGTGCAACAACACCTCTTGGTAGCTATGTGTAGCAGTTAGCAGATTTTATTGTAATATGGTTAATATGGTAAACTAGGGTAATTTGAAATTTGGAAAGAATAAAATTTAAAACAGGTAAATGTATAGAATGATGAAAATAAAAATATGAAAAAAACAGAATGTTTAAAAAGATCTTATTTGTCCAACATAGTACAATTTTATCTTTAAAGCTTTTGTTTTTAATGCCTCCCTCTTCCAATATAAAACCACTAACAGTTGATCTACTTCTCTAACTGAAAACACTACAAGCTCACAGGTGAATATTGATTTATGAGAAAGCTCCATCCAACAATGCCTGATTCAATGGACCTAGACATTGGATGAATGTCTCTACATGTTGATCATTTAGAAGAACAGAATATAATTTAATGCAATACTTTAGTATATTTCAGTTTTAAGTGCTCAAATCAAGTAAGAGTCAAGCAAAGTGAATGGTTCAGATAGATTACATTGGTATTGCAATCTCAAAATGTAACATTTTATCCCTACGATGTACACAAATATTAGCATACATTTTAAAGAGAATGCCAGCAATTCACCTACAGTACAGCTGCAATCACAGCTGTGGTACATTAAAGACCTTATGATTCTATCCTCATTAACTGAACCATCTCTGTGCAATTTGGGGGATTTAAGGACTATATAAATGTATTTTTCTCTCTCTCTGAATAGAATAAGTACTTTATTATTTGCTTCGGACATCAGTGTTCTATTCTTATGTCTTGGGTAGGATGACCATTTTCCCATTGGCTTCATACAAGAAGTAACTATCAGATGGCATACATAATTACTGTATAATAATAATAATAGCTTACATTTATATAGCGCTTTTCTGGACACTCCACTCCACCTGGTTGATGCGATGGCAGCCATAGTGCACCAGAACGCTCACCACACATCAGCTATCAGTGGGGAGGAGAGCAGAGTAATGAAGCCTATTCATAGATGGGGATTATTAGGAGGCCATGATTGGTAAGGGCCAATGGGAAATGTGGCCAGGACGCTGGGGTTACATCCCTACTCTTTTCAAGAAACACCATTTTTAATGACCACAGAGAGTCAGGACCTCGGTTTTATATCTCATCCGAATATGTCCCCCTCATTATACTGGGGCATAAGGACCCACATGGACCACAGGGTGAGCGCCCCCTGCTGGCCCCACTAATACCTCTTCCAGTAGCAACCTTAGTTTTTCCCAGGAGGTCTCCCATCCAGGTACTGACCAGGCTCACACCTGCTTAGCTTCAGTGGGCTACCAGTTGTGAGTTGCAGGGTGATATGGGTGATAATGGGTTGAACATGTAGACATGTAGGCACTGTAAGAAAGAGTACAACCGTAGGAGCTGATTTTGTGTGTGCTGTGTGTTGTCAAGTGCCTCCATTTATTATTGATCACAATATTGTTAAAAGCAAGGATTTCCATAGGATATCATTTAACTCTTTTAATTGCTAGATGGACATCTGGACTGCATTCCTAGGTGTCAGGAGTAAGTGACTCATATCTCACCTTGATCAACCAATCAGGGACTGGTAGGTCCGAGTAACCCACGTGGGACTCTGATGCCCATGGAACTTTCAGCCAATGAACGAGCTGAAGTTCCTCCAGGTAAAAACAGGCAACACAGAGGGCCTGAGGAACTATTCTAAGGACTATTCCAGTAGGAGAATTCTAAGGAGAATTCCAGGGGTATATATATACCCGATATATACTGTAAAACCGCTGATTCTTATGGAATGTGTTCCGGCGGGGATTCAAATTTTTATTTATTTATTTTTTAATCGCGTATCTAAGGGAATCTCGGTATAACTTTGTTCATGAACAAACAGTGGCATGTTACATTATTATTAGTTTTTTTGTTAACAAGGCTCGCCAGCTAATGTGAATTGAAACCTGTCTTGCTAGCTTTTAAAGTCGTGCGAGGTGTAAACGACAATTGAAATAGAGAAAAAAGACCTGACTGACAAGCCGATACATACTCTTAGAGTTTGATTAATAGGGAATATAATACAAAAATATAGTACTAAAAAAGGTACTACCACTTTTAAAGGTGATATGTAAAATAAAGTTTTTTTTATTGTTATAGAGAAACATGATCAGATTTTCCCTGGTTCAGAAAAAAAGATCTAAAGTGCTACACATAACTTTCTTAATTCGATGTATTTAAAACAGTGAACTACTGCAGGTGTAACATAACATTCAGAAATACAATCGAGAATAGTTTTGTGGTGTTTGTTTAGATGAAACGTTCCTAAAACGTATAACGTAACAAAATTAAAGACGACTCTTAGAGTTTGATTAATAGGGAATATAATACAAAAATATAGTACTAAAAAAGGTACTACCACTTTTAAAGGTGATATGTAAAATAAAGTTTTTTATTATTTTTTGAGAAACATGATCAGATTTTCCCTGGTTCAGAAAAAAAGATCTAAAGTGCTACACATAACTTTCTTAATTCAATGTATTTAAAGCAGTGAACTACTGTAGGTGTCACATAACATTCAGAAATGCAATCACGTATTTGACAAATAAAAACTATTACAATCTAATCCTTCCACGTTTGATCCCAAAATCCCAAGAAATATAAATCTTAACGGGTAGAAAGCTATGCTGAAAGTTTATTAAGATACTTAGAAGACAAAGATACTGTATCAATTTATGTTGCATTAGCCCGATTATGTTAAAAAAACACATATAATTAAACACGCGTTTGCTATTCTATTTTTTCGAAGAAATGTTTGTTAAAAGAAAAGTCCAGCACCAGCTGGATTTGAACACACAACCTGCAAGTTGTTAGTCAGGCATGTAGACCAGTAGGCTACAAGACACCACGTATGAACAGGGAGGCGAAACAGCCCTACACAGCCCTGTCGCAGTACACGAATATAATCATACCGTTATTAAATTATTTAGATACGCGATTCCATATTATATGAGCAGAAAAGCTTAAAACTACCACTTTTTCACATGCTATTTCACATGCTAGTTAAATACTTTGATGCTTAAAATCGTTAGGGAGAAATGGAATACCGGTGTGTATTTTTCCTTTAAAGTACCGATTCCTGGAATCTGACTGGCTGACACCCTTCTGAAGTGGTTCCATAAAATCTGGTATACAGAAAAGAAAGCGTTGATAAAAAAGCCTGAATTCTCATGTATCTCATACAAGTATCTTTTAATACAGTCTTTGCTGTGCTCTTGAGGATCCTTGTGATATTTTGAGCTGTAGTTGACTGATAAGTGTCGCATTTTAAATCATTTTCGTAGTTAGAAATTATGAAACGCCCTGTTAAAAGCAAGGAAGTTTTTATGCCCGTTGAAAAAGTATTTTTTTATGCCTGACAAAGTATGGCTTTGACAGATTCCAAGTGCTTGTACAAATGTGCTAAAGAAATTATACTTTGAGTATACAGCTTGTCCAAAGTCATCCATTATTAATACTTTTAGTAATATCTTCGGTAAAGGCTTTGATGCATAAATATTTCTGATAAAGGTAGGTTGTGTACTTTTGTCCAACTGAGCAATCTTGCTTTCATAAAATATACCAACATTTTAATGACTGATGATTAACATGCTGTAATACACAGTTCAAAATTAAAGGCTCAAATGCTGTACATGAGAGGTTAAGCTCCCCCTGGCGGTTTTACAAGGTGACGCCGGATAGTTTCCGGCAGAGCGTCAAATGACGCGCGATTAACCACGTGACACTGCGTGATACCGCGACACGCCCACCGGGGTATGCCGCGAAATACCTCACCCATTTTGAATGGCTGCATCTGTACATGCATATTCTATGTATTAATAAACGTATCCTCGTGTATTAGTACCTGTGTGTGTGTGTTATTTGAGTTATATCGCATGGTTGGATTCTAAGGCCATCAAAAGGATCATTTTGTGATTTACGGCTACAATTAATAATTGTCCCCGTAAATGCCCAAACCCTACAGAACTGGTGCCTTCAGAAAGCACACTACAAAATGAATTAGAAGTATCTGAAGTTTGATCCGAAAAAGTGTCTTTACCAGACACACCCTGCCAATGGAGAAGCTTCACAGAAGATATACATTTCAAAAGTGGGTAGATATGTAATTCTGAAAAACTTCACTACTGAAGAAAACTATATTTACTATATCAGTATTTGTACTTAACTTGATTTTTATCTTAAATGAAAGATCTTCCAATGACCATAATAATGGCAAGGAAGTCAGCACTAGAGCAAACCCTAAAAAAGCCCAGAAATTTAAACAAAAATGGACATCATTTTTCTCTTAGTTCAACTTAAATTATGAAAGACAATAACCTTTTGTAAAAAAAATAGGTACAAGATTCTCCATTTATCAAGAATGGATTCAATGAATGGCATCAAGCAAAAGCAACAATCCATTGTCACTTTGCATAGCAAGATACCAAAAACAAAACATTTGTGCAATGATACGTTCTTCTAAGAATAACAAAATGTATTTGCTAGCAGCCATATCACCCTGGAGCTCACAACTGGCACCCACTGAAGCAAAGGAGGTGTGTGCCTGGTAAGTACCTGAATGAGAAAACTCCTGGGAAAAACTAAGGTTGCTGGTGGAAGTGGTGTTAGTGGGCCAGTAGGGGGCACTCACCCTGTGGTCTGTGTGGGACCTAATGCTCCATTATAGTGAGAGGGACACTATGCTATAAAAAGGCACTGTCCTTTGGATAAGATGTAAAACCAAGGTTCTGACTCTCTGTGGTCATTAAAAATCCCAGGGCGTTTCTTGAAAAGAGTAGGGGTGTAACCCTGGTGTCCTGGCCAAATGTCCCATTGTCCTTTACCAATCATGGCCTCCTAATAATCCCCCCATCTATGAACTGGCTTCCTCAACTGTTCTCCTTCCCACTGATAGCTGATGTGTGGTGAGCATTCTGGCTACGATCACATCATCCAGGTGGATTCTGCACATTGGTGGTGGTGGAGGGGATTCCCCATTACCTCTAAAGCACTTTGAGTGGAGCGTCCAGAAAAGCGCTACATAAAGTAAGTGTAAGCTCTTCTTTTTATTATCATTACTATTATTTTGATGCCATTTAGTCTATTTAGTCATAGAGCTTCCGTTTCACTGAAAATACCATAATTAGCTTAGCAGGAACACAAAATGAAGGAACATATTTACTTTAACACAGTCTTACTATTAATGAAAACCTTCATTAATGCTTTATTTTTTTCTGCTAAAGCATGCGGGTGTAAACACTTGGCTAATTTGAATACATTTAAACACATGTACCTGCAATAATTTTTAAAAGCTGGCATCTATGAGCGCAATAGGTTTTATTTTTAGACAGCAATACATAGCCAACTTCCACTAACCCATGTGTACCACATTTGTTTGGAAATATCCATTTGGAAAAATGTCATTTGTCAAAATTGTATTATATTTTATTGAAAAATGCAAAAGATTTGGAGTCAGAAAATATGGGAACGTTTGCCCCTTCTTAAGAAAATGCTGAGACTCTTGTGTTATGGTTTAAAACATGGGACTGCTACTTTGGGGATGGAATGTTATTGTAGCTTAGGTAATCTAAAAATAGATCATTATCAGTTCATCATTATCAATTCAAATATGTTTTATTAGCAAGGTGCCTAACCAGTTCATAGGGAGTGTGATTGTATCAAAGCCCGTCAAGTGCATGTTTGTTATTTTATGTATATGTGTGTCTGTATATTGTTAAATCTCCTTTTTTATTTTTATCCTCAAATAGATGTAACCCCAAACAGATATCACTATTACAATAAACAGTGATTTTATATGTTTAATATTATACTTTGACTTAATAAAGGGTTATAACCACTAAATTCGGAGAATGGCACTGAAGCAATATAAAGTGTAGTATTGCCTCCTATGATTATATTTTCTGTATTTTATTAAAACCAAATTGTTCGGTTTAGTAGTTGTGTAAATAAAATAAAATAAAGTAAAAATTCCCATTGGCCCTTACCAATCATGGCCTCCTAATAATCCCCATCTATAAATTGGCTTCATTAATCTGTTCTCCTCCCCACTATGGACTATGGACTATGGAGTGCACTATGAAGTCTCCATTACCTGTATAAGCGCTTTGAGTGGAGTATCCAGAAAAGCTTTGTATAAGTGTAGGCAATTATAATAATAATAATAATAATAATAATAATAATAATAATAATAATAATAATAATAAAATTGTTAAATGATAGAGATGGAAAGACATTTTAAGATAACTGCATTATATGAAACTCAGGTTCCACTTTAATTACTGTATTGTCCCCTCTACAAAAACCCTTGAAAAACAGATTTTGCTGAGGAGTTTTGTATTATGGCAACTCTTAGTTTAAAACTCAAACTCAAACTATGATAGTTCAGGTGGGTAGCTGCCTCAGCATGCGTAGGCTGCAAAGGAACAAGTAATGGGTTTATTCCATGCTGAAAAAAAAGAAGAAAGAGAACACACCATTTCAGTCGTGGAGCCTTCTTCAGGTGTGAGAGAGACAGAGCAGTGGGCAGTTTATCATTAAATATGATATACAGTATGAACTTTACATAATTAAATGCAAATATGGCATCATCTCTTACAATGGAATTAGTAGAAAATGGCCACTGTTATCAAAATAGAAATTTTAATCACGTTAGTTGTAGTATTTGTCTGTAGACATGGGACAGTGAATTTAAACTCTTGATTCATGATTTTGTATATCTCACTCATAACCCAGTATAAGTTACTTGAGACTTTCATTCTTACCAGAAAGTCAATGATTTGTGGACTAAGGTCCTGTGTTTGATAGTACTGTTGCCTTATCTATACACATTTTCATAATTTGTAGAATAAAGGAGTGCAAAAAAGAGAAAAATGTTTTTTTGGATGTTTTATTTGTTTTGATGACAGATGATGCACTATTTGAGTGCAAAGGAGTAATGAAGCCTGTAGTGATAATTAGTTGCAGACTGATTACATGGAACTTAATGGTTTCCTGCTAGATTTTAAACACCATTTAGAAAGGCAGAAACCTATTTTAAACACTCAAGGATTGCATTTATATGTAAGCAATCTTACAAAAAGAATGCCTATTGTATGATTTAAAATATAATATACAACTTACAGTATCAAGTAATTACTTATTCTCATATAGTTGACTTGTACAGTATGCACAGATTTACCTGATTTGTACTGATACAGTAGATAGTCAATGTCTTTAATCAAGGTGACTTAAAATAATCAATTTACAATTTAATATCCAAATTCATACACCACTACATGTAATAATCACACCTGAAGAAGGCTCCACAGCCGAAAAGTTTATTTTCTTCTATTTTCAGCATGGAATAAAGCTTTACTTGTTCCTTTGCAGCCTACAATTACGTTGTGTGTGTGTAATAAATTGAGTTACAGTATACAGTGATGTTATGAATACATTATCACCTATTAAAATAAGACATTTGAAGTGCAGAATGTGTAGTGCAGAAATAAGGAGCAAGATGATAAGATTAAACAAAAAAACAACTAATTGCAATCATGACTTCAGATTCCACAGTAAAAACATAAAATCACAGAAAGATGTCTCTGTAGATATCAAGCTGTGCAAGGCTGATGACAAATCACAGCTTTCAGTGTTAGATAGGCTGAAGGAATCAAAGGTGCAGTCTGAGAAGATGAGAAAAGTCCTGAAAGTTCATCAAAGACATTGCACTGCAGTTTTCCACAGGTAGCAGCTCTACCCACTGAGTTGCTACAGAAGAGAAACAGTGGGCAGAATAAGTGGAAGAACAATATAAAATAGTGGATAGTAGTGGATGAGTGGAAAGGATGAGAATGAGAACAGAGAGTAACAGTGGATTGGAAGTAAGAGGGGCAGAGTAATGGACAGGGTAGTAAGTAAAAACAAGAATTGTGAATTATAATAGGTACATAACTCTTAGGAATTAAATTGATATCAACTGGCGTTGAGGTAACGATTGAATTCTCGAGCTGTAATGCAGAAGGTTGAATACTCATCCAATCTGTGGTGATTCAGATCTCTCGCGGATACAAAGGAACAGTGGCAGGCTGTTGCTGTGTCCAATCGGTGATATCTGGCCCAGTGCCAGCCTTTCCTGCTGCGGCTGAGGTGGGAGAGATTTCTGCTGCGGTGCACTAGCAGTGAGCTCTCTGAACACCGGCTAGTTAGTGTTGGCTGAACTAGCAGAGTTTGTGCACACAGAAAGTGACTGCGGGTCCAAGCAGGTCACACTCTTTAGACGGGAAGAAGACCGATTCGTTCCCAATGTAGCGCTAGCCCTGAATCCTGAGATTCAGCTGTCCACAGTTCTGAGTGTAGTTCACTCGTTGATCAGGCGAGCATTCGCGGTGGGTTCACAGACTTGCTGCTGGGCTAACCTTGGGTGGATCCTTTGGTTAGGCGCGGCAACCTCCGTTCTCGACTCTTAGAACAAAGTAAAGTCCTGGCACTCGGACACACTGGGCATTACGTGATTGTCTGAGATGGGTCTGACAATGTCCTGGAGGAGCCTTGAGGAGTCCTGTGCTGCCTGTTTTAACTTTTTTGAGGAACTACAGTCGTTCATTGGTTGAAAGTTCAGTGGGCATTCGAGACCCACGTGGGGTTACCCTGCCCTACCAGTTCCTGATTGGCTGATTGAGGTGGAAGATGAGTAACCATGCTCTCTGACATTAGGGTTGTAAACAACCCGGGATCGACTCTCCCAAGGAATCCTCCAGACATTAAGGCGCCAGAGATGACCATTTATTAGGGTGGCTGGAGAATCTCAACCTTGAGAGTTGTTCCTTATCAGGAAGCTCTATCAGCTAGAAAAACACCTTGTGAACCAAATGGAATGGCCTCTCTGTATCAAGCACCACTGAGATGAGGGAGAGAGAGACTGGCAAGGGAGCAGCAAACTCAATTCCTGTATTTTTAATAAGCCTTGCCACTACACTATCAACTTCAACACTCTCCATTCTCCTGGAATTACTATCAAAATGGCAGCCTTCTCTTGCCTCTGTTTGGCATATTGAGATTGAAAGCACCTCAAACATTAATTTTTAAACTCCAGACAGGAAAAGTTCAAATCATAATAGTAACCCTTTGTCTTTTTTCATCAACATTCAACATTCAACTTTAACAGCACAAAGCCAAAAATCATACATCCCAGTATAAGAAGCTTGTGTCAAAATGGAAACCATTATTTTCTGTTTTACACAGCATGATTGTAAATTCTCTCATTATTTAGTTTAAAAATTTTTAATTTTCTGCCATAGGCAAAAATGCACAGAAGTTTGACTTGTCTTTTTCTACAAGGAAACATATACATGTTGTTAAAGGCTGAGGCAGATGACAATGGAAGGCTCTGTAAGAATCTAGACACACTTGGTTATACAGATGCAGCCATTCAAAGTGTGCGGTACAGACACGTACCGGAGGTAATTGGCTACGGCGTCGTGCATTGTGACGCACGATGACGCGCGGTACCGCGGTACGTGATTGGTTGACCGACAGGGGCACTCGTGGTCCGTTGGTCTGTCGTAGAAAGATTTACAGTAAACGTCTTTACTGTGCCCGTTTTAGTATTAAATATTTATATGGAATTTTACCACTGAAGGAAAATCTTAGTAGCTGAGCACAAAAAGAATAGCAGCATACTGTAACGTGTGTGAAGGCCATAAACAATATTAATTTTGGAACATAAACATAAAGTATATGGCTGGTCTTGGTACTTTAAAGAAAAAATACACACCAGTATTCCATTTCTCCCTAAACATTTTAAGCATTGAAGTCTTTAACTAACGAGATACCGGAGTCAACAAGCATACTTTTAGAATTTGATTAAAAGGGAATATAATATGGAATCGCGTATCTAAAGAAATTAAAAACGATATAATTATATTCATGTACCGCACCACACAAGAATAGTACACGCTGTACATTGTCTGTTGATAATGTTTCTGTAGTGCTTTTTCAGAACTCTGCACGTGGTCTTGCCAGTGGCGCTGTGGGTTAGTTTCCTGACTCCCCTGTCACACGGTCTGTGATCAAATCCCACTGGAACCATGACTTTTTTTTTTAACAAACATTTCTTTGAAAAAATTAAACGTTTCCCTTGGTCAGAGATTAAATAAAACCTCACTCGCACCAAACAAATTTATATTTCTAAATATCTAAACATGATCGAATTTAAGTCATTTTAATAACAATGAATAGTCACCTATGCGTTACAATATAAACATTTATATTGATTTAAATCGCGTTTTTATTTAAATCATAAACGCATGTTTAAATATATGTGTTTTTTTATTCACAATCAGACAAATGCAACAAAAATTGATATCTTTGTCTTCTAAGTATCTTAATAAACTTTCAGCATAACTTTCTCCCCGTTTAGATTTATTTTTCTTGGGATTTTGGGATCAAACGTGGAAGGATTAGATTGTAATCGTTTTTATTTTTCAAATACGTTTTAGAAAAGTGTAATCTATACCTGCCCAGACTGTACACCCGCTTCACTGTGGGGCAGCCGCACTGGACAGCGGCCTTCCTAAACCCCGCCCTGACCACTTTCACTCCTGTCCTGCTCTTCCCCGCGCACCCCAGCTGGGCGCTCTTTGGCCTCTGCCAGGGACGAATGTATATTTAGATATTTACACCCGGCGCGGCACCGAGGGAGCATCTGTATTTATAACTTAGTTTTTAAAATAAGTCAAGCAATATGAAGCATCTCCTTTTACTTTTAAGTATCTTAAATACATTGAGCACAGCTTTCTCACCACTTAAGATTACTTTTTGATACCATCCTTACACAAAGCAGAAACTTCTTGTATTTACCAATGACATACAGTACAAGTGGAAAGATTACAGATTTTAATCGTCTTTAATTTTGTTACGTTATACGTTTTAGGAACATTTCATCTATACAAACACCACAAAACTATTCTCGATTGTATTTCTGAATGTTATGTTACACTTACAGTAGTTTACTGCTTTAAATACATCGAATTAAGAAAGTTAGGTGTAGCACTTTAGATCTTTTTTTCTGAACCAGGGAAAATCTGATCATGTTTCTCTATAACAATAATAAAAAACTTTATTTTACATATCACCTTTAAAAGTGGTATCTCAAAGCAATACAGTAGATGTAAACCACAGATTACAAAGTAAATATCCAGACAAACACAAACGTGTTTTTAATAAAATGCTTTTATTCATTCAGCAGAGAGAGACACACACACAGGTTTTCATTGACAAAAAGTAATTGTTTTTTTTTTACATTCCTCTTGTCTAACAGGAATGTTTTGTTTGTGGACAGACTGTCCACAAACGTGAGACTTTCTCAGACTCACATTCCCGAATGTCCCCCTCCCCGGTCAACAATCCTAGGAAGAACACGAAACAGCCTGTTAATAAAATTGTTACAATTTTGTTCAGTCAGTTCTTCCTCCCAGAATTTATAGATTGCATCGATCAGTTCCTGCTTTGTGACGGGCTTAGCAGTTTTCCGAACGTAGTCTTTCAGCGAATGCCAAACCATCTCTATCGGATTTAGATCTGGGGATTCGACTGGAGTTTTCACCCAGTTCACTCCTTCTGCTACAAGCCTCGCCCTTGCTGCTGTGTGTTTTGGATCATTGTCTTGAAAGAGATGGTGCCTTGATCCAAAGTGCTCCCTGATATATAGGGCAGCATGCTGTGTGACCACGACTTCCTCGAAGAATTCCCGGTCCATAATTCCTTCGAAAATAAGAAGTGGTCCCGGGCCTCTTCTAGATATAACCCCCCAAGCGTGAACCTTCAGTGGATGTTTGGGCTTTGGCTTGTCCACATATCTCCCCTTTTTGCAAAATGACATTGTTGAAAACTGTTCCAGAGCCACTGTTGTTTCGTCAGTGAAAAGTACATCCTGAAATGCCTCCCCCTGTTCAATCCATTGGAGCGCTTGTTTGAGTCTTTCCTCTTTGTTTTTTAGCTTTATCATGGGGCATGTGTTGGTTTTTCTGTATCTCCATCCAAGCCTCCTGCGCACTCTTCTTATTGATGTCGGACTAACGGTCACACTGAGGTCAGCCCATAGCCGTCTTTGGACTTGCATCGCCGGTAGCTCATCATTTTCATCAGTCAGTTTGTCGATAGCTCGCACAATAGGACTTGAAAAAAAAAGAGATCAACAGTTAATTTTAAAAATAATGTGCGTAGTTGTATTTACATGCAAGAAAAGTATTTTTAGAAAGTTATTTACCTTTGAATCGTCCTCGGTTTAGATTCTCTTTGCTTCCTCTCCCCTTTATAATGTCGTCTCACTGTGCTTTCAGAAACAAAGATGTCCATCGAAGCCAAATGCTGTACAATGTCCCGTGTTGACTTCCCGTTTCTTTTCATCTTCATTATTTGGAGTATTATGTACGTAAACTGTACTGTGTATGGCTGGTCTTGGTAGTTTAAAGAAAAAATACACACCAGTCTTTCATTTCTCCCTAAACATTTTAAGCATGAAAGTTTTATGAAACGGTACCCAAATATGCGATTGCTGTATAGAATGAATTTTAATTAAAAAAAATTACTTAACATGAAAATTAAGCTGTTTACATCTTCCGCCTGAGAACAGTCACCCGTTCCTACCCAACGCAGAAACACAGCCACTAACTAGCAAAGAGAGGACATTAGCTTGCCAATATGATAAAGAAATAAATGATTATTTTGTTTATTTCTTTTGCACATTTATTTGAACATTTCCATCGATTGTACAAGCACTTGGAAACTGTCCAATCCTTAGTTCATCAGGCATTTTCTTTTACGCTGCAGGCATTCTCCCGGTCTGGCCTGTATAGTGGTCTGGTCTGAGTCTTCTAGGATATAATGCCAGCGAACTCTTGTTTTTATGTCCACTATAACAGACAATCTCCTTTGCTTTTAACCGAGCGTGTAACACCTCTGATTGGAGAACAAAGACGTGCTGGTTTGCTATACATACTGTACCAGGAAGATGATTTCTTTCTATTCGAAACGTGTATTTTAAAAGTTTAAGAAGTAAAAACCTTACAGTGTACACAGATTTCTAAACTGATCAGGATCGTTATCTTTGTCTTATCCATAATAATGTTCACCGCTCTGTCCAGCAAATTAATAATAAACTTTATTTTATACAGCATTTTAAACGAATAAGTAATTAGATTGCTCATAAACCTAATCACTTTTTCTACAGAAACACAGCGTGATTGCTCTCTGAAAATGCTTTTTCTTTTTATTTAGGCTCAGATTTCAACTATAGATCATATTATTATAAACTTTCTTGGAAAAATGTATTTTATGTAAACCATGTTTGCTATTAATTCATTTAGGGCTAAAATATGTTCATTGTCTTCCAATTAAGTCGAGTTGACATTAGAAGCTTGCCACGCCTGGACTGTTACACCAACGCATTAGCATGTTAAAGCGATTTCATTGCAAGCCTAGCTTTCTCAACTAGTAAGTACTGTACTTCCTTGGCTTTGGAGGGGGGAGGTGTCTTTCGCTGGAAATCTCGCCCCCTTCTACTTTGAAAATACCTGTGAAACCGGTTTAATTCGTCACAGCCAGCACTCCCGCAGAGAGGGGAGTTGTACTCGTTTATGTCTTAGCTGGAACACATCATTATATCTCATTTTGTATTTCTATAAAAAATCGTTTGCCCAGCTTAACACTATTGTTATTATTGTTTTTATCCTGTAAAGCGCTTTGAGGAGCACAGCTTTCTCACCACTTAGATTACTTTTTGATACCATCCTTACACAAAGCCGAAACTTCTTGTATTTTCTTGTATGACATACAGTACACGTGGAAAGATTACAGATTGTATTAGTCTTTTTTCTGAACCAGGGAAAATCTGATCATGTTTCTCTATAACAATAATAAAAAACTTTATTTTACATATCACCTTTAAAAGTGGCATCTCAAAGCAATACAGTAGATGTAAACCACAGATTACAAAGTAAATACCCAGACAAACGCAAACGCGTTTTTAATAAAATGCTTTTATTCATTCAGCAGAGAGAGTGTAAAACCTGGGTGTAACAGCTGTTCCTTTTTCTGATCACTCGCTCTCTGGATAAACGTCTCGTTCTTTGTTTTCCTAATTTGCTGATTATACCTTCTGCGATCCACTCCTGCCCTCACACCTAAAGAAGACTATTTTAAATTTCTTTGCGCGGTCCATTGTGCACTTAACCCTTGTATGTGCTGTCCTTAAGGTGATATCACATAAAGGTGATATGTAAAATAATGTTTTTATTATTGTTATAGAGAAACATGATCAGATTTTCCCCGGATCAGAAAAAAATATCTAAAGTATACTAGTTTGTCACTAGTATACTTTTAATAAAGTCTTTGCTGTGCTCTAGAGGATCCTTGTGATATTTCAAGCTCTGGTTGAATGATAAGTGTCACAGTTTAAATAATTTCGTAGTTGGCAATTATGAAACGCTTTGTTAAAAGCAAGGGAGTTTTTATGTCCGTTGCAGTTTTTTTGAATCCCCGGCGGAACACATTCTATAAGAATCAGCGCTTTTATATATCGCCTTTAAAGGTGGCTTCTAAAAACGCTTTACAGGATAAAAACAACAATAACAGCAACAACAACAGTATTGTATTTCATTGCACTTTGACAGATCATCCTTAAATCAATTTTTGACTTTTTTCTCTTTACTACTGAACTTGTTTGCATTGACTGAGCTCCGTTCTGTACCACACAATGATCTCCCCAAAGTCTCTGCCCCTGGTGATTTGTTTTTTTTTGACAGAGGGTAAAAAACTCTCTCTCTCACTTGCCGTCCCCCCTCTGTGTATTGTCTGTTTTTTTTGTGCTGTCCTTGAAACATGATCAGATTTTCCCCGGTTCAGAAAAAAATATCTAAAGTATACTAGTTTGTCACTCTTCTCATCCCCTCTTTGCTAAATGGCTTTTGAATAGAGTCACATGTAGAGAGAGGTGAAACAGCCCTACACAGCCCTGTCGCAGTACACAAATATAATTATATCTTATTAATTTCTTTAGATACGCTATTCTTTTAATACAGTCTTTGCTGTGCTCTTGGGGATCCTTGTGATATTTTGAGCTCTGGTTGAATGATAAGTGTCGCAGTTTAAATAATTTGTGTAGTTAGAAATTATGGAACGCTCTGTTAAAAGCAAGGGAGTTTTTATGTCCGTTGCAGTTTTTTGGCAACATGAATATAATTATATTGTTATTAAGTTCTTTAGATACGCGATTCCATATTATATTCCCTTTTAATCAAATTCTAAAAGTATGCTTGTTGACTCCGGTATCACGTTAGTTAAAGACTTCGATGCTTAAAATGTTTAGGGAGAAATGGAATACTGGTGTGTATGTTTTCTTTAAAGTACCGAGACCAGCCATATACTGTATGTTTAAGTTCCAAAATTAATATCGTTTATGGCCTTCACACGCGTTATAGTATGCTCCTATTCTTTTTATGCTCAGTTACTAAGATTTCTCTTCAGTGGTAAAATGCCATATAAATATTCAATACTTAAACGGGCACAGTTAAGACATTAAATATACGTATACATACTGTATACAGTACAGTTTGCATACGGTAATATGTTTATGTTCCTAAATCAATCTCTTGTATGAGCATGTGAAAGGCATGGTGAATCGATTCTCAAAAATTACTGTACTTTGCATGATTGGAAACAAATGTGTGATTTCGAAATGCTGTGGTGTTACTTTTACAAAGACGGTCAATGAAAAAAAGAATGTGGACCAGGGCAATACTTTGAGTTTACAGCTTGTCCAAGGTCATTCATTACTAATACTATTAGTAATATCTTTGTTAAAGACTTTGATGGCGACAGCTCAGACATGAGAGGTTGAGCTTTATTAGCTCCACCTTGGGGAAATTCCAGATACTATTATTTTGCTTGCGGAATTATAGGAGAATTTACGGTAACTCGCGGTATTTACTGGTAACTCGCGGTAGACTGCGTAAAGCGAACCGCAAAATAATGCGGTATCGCCCGCGCATTTTGAATGGCTGCATCTGTACCCAACAATTCCACTTTTACTTAATTGTTCTGGGTGTAAGAAATACTGATCACAATAATGATTAAGTGTCAATCAACAGTCCAGAAATATACCATATAAGATCAGATCAAGATAAAGAAAGATGAACGAAAGGGGAGAAAAAGAAGGTTGGACCACAAGAGAAAGAGGAGACTGGAGGGAAACTTCAAGCTTGTGCCAGGCAAGAGATTCTAGTTTGAGATCAGATCATCTATAAAAAATAACTTGATTGGAGCTAAGTATCTGAGTCTAGCTAACAGAGCTTGCTTTTATGTAGCTTTTATGTAACTTGGATTTTCTGAATGAAGAATAACTGGGTTAATACCTGGCCTTTCCTGCTTGGTGGGTGCATTTTTAGAATAGGACGATAGGCTCCCAATTATTTTGTAGCATCCAGGTTTGCAGAGAGAGATATTTAACTGCAGGTAGTATTGCATTTAGTTTATAAGGCAGGTTATCTCTTCTTTTGGCCTGTGTAGGCATTAAGAGTTGAATACTTAACAGTCTGGATGTTCTA
Source organism: Lepisosteus oculatus (assembly GCF_040954835.1). Classification (NCBI taxonomy): domain Eukaryota; kingdom Metazoa; phylum Chordata; class Actinopteri; order Semionotiformes; family Lepisosteidae; genus Lepisosteus; species Lepisosteus oculatus. The sequence continues at coordinate 36,813,408 of NC_090696.1, read as the reverse complement.
GACATACAGTAGGTCTCTAAAATGATTTATAAATTCGTACATAGAAAAATGTATGTGTTGTATGTTTAGATTGTTTGTAGTGTGTATCACTGTCATTGTTAATAAATATTTGTTTAACCAAGTGTGCCTAAATTATTATTCTTTTCACCAAAGCTGTGCCAGAGAACATAGAATTCACATGGCATCTAGAAATACCAACTGTTCAGGTACTGTATATGCTTGGAGAGATCCTTACAACTTGGGAGTTATGATTATTTATGTTTACTTATTGACTAAGCCATTCAGTCAATTCCCATTATTTATCATTTTCATAACCCCCATTTGTAACAATATCTTATATTACAGTAGCATTAATCTTGGATGATTCTTCATTTTATTTGAGACTTCAGTGTTAGGTTTCCATTTTCTCTCAGCTTATTTGTTTTTTATAAATTTTGTGCTCACTTTATGGACCAAAATCTCATAATGTTCAACTGCATTTTAGGAGCTCGTGCTACACTGTCTAGGTTTGTTTGTAATGCATATGTTGATATGTTTTTCTTTTTCATATGTTCAGAACAAATTTAGGGACAATCTAGTTTTAGTCCTTTGCTTTTATTTATCCAATTATGGTTTGTATAAATATGTGTTGTTCATTCATCCATCAAGAAAGAGAAACATTTGTTTTTTAAATCATGAGATAATTCCAATTCTTTTTACTACAAGTAATTTTAACTCTGTTGAAATTAAGATTCCAAAATAAGCATTTTACATTTGTTTGCAACACATAAACAAAATGTTGTTCTGATTGTGAAAGGAAGACAAATATTACAATTAATACTTTTAGGGACATTGATTGATCATTGATTGTTCTGTGATAATATTTATTGATTGTCCTTCTCCACAACAACTTTATCCTTCTCTCTTCCTCTACAAGTTTTCAAAAGTTTGCAGGAGACTTAGATATATGAGTTGCTTGGCAATTAAACAATAATGTTAAATGATGTTTAAGCTTCTTCTGATCTGACCTCAAAGACATGTTTTCATTTAGTTTGAAAATATAATTATCTTTTGACCTCCATAATACATTCCTTAATGATCTTCTGTACATCTCCTATGATACTGTATATACTGTATGGGGGAGTAAATATACCCCCCTGTATCACTCCTATAGATATTTTACCTGTTCTAATATCTAAACATGCTCCATACTTCTAATGTCGTTATGAGAATTTATTCTGCTAAATGGTGATACTTGACATCAGATGTGTTGTTTAATATATTCTTAGAATAAATTCTCAGTCCTTTCTTTGAAAACTCAATAAATGGTTTATCATGGGCTCTTCATCTGCTTTGTTTCTGCTTCTAACTTGAATAAAAATATAATCAATATATTTTTGCAGTTTTACATTTGGAAAAGGAACAGAACTGACCATTTCCACAGAGTCATGTTATTTATCTATTATTAAATCTGATTTAATAAATGTACTGATATTTAGGTTTAAATTCCAAATACATGACTATGCTATGTTATTATGAGCATACTCAAGCATACTCATATTCTACTAAGATGAATCACCTCTTAGTATACTTGCACTCACACATAGATTTAAAACAAAATAAGTGCTTACCTGCTATTCAGATAATTAAAGATAAACATAATGGTGTGCTATCTAACACCACTCATGTTAACGGAATCTTTAAGGGTTTCTATTAATATCAACCTACCTCTAAAGCTTCTGTAGGCAAGAATAACATCAAAGGCTTTTTAGATCCTCTTCAGTTCCTTACATAGTCTCCTGAACAGTTAGGGCTTTTAGATGCTCTTGTTACTTTATAGGAATTGAAAGCAGATGCTCAAGCTATGGAAAAGGGGAAATAGCTATTTGTAGCATTGTGGGACCTAAACAACCTTTTAATTTTCAATTCAATTAATTTTTAATCAGAAATGTTTTTTCATAGTTAAGTGATCATTTCACTTTTTCTCAGAAAAAAAGATCTGATCTGAAGCTTTGTTGAATTCTGACATTATGCTCTTTGAGTTTTTTTTTCTAAATGAACACAGACATACATGGTCAATTTAATACAATACAATCACAAAGCATTTCAAAGGTTTTGATTATTTATGGCATCTGCTTCACATTATAAATCCAGCTCCACATCATCCAGTTACATGCTCAATGTTTCTCCTTTTTTATGCATTTGAGACTCTGCTCTATTCTTTGCCTAAATAGAGTGCCATGAGACAATATCATCTCACCCATTGGTTGATTTCTTTTTTCCAAAATCCTAGAAAGGAGCCTAATTTCATATTTATATGTGTTTCTTTGTTCATTGAAAATCAAAATACTTCTTATAATTGCCAAATAAAAGATAGAACATGAAGTTTGGTAGCAGACCTAATTAGAAAATTGATTGCATAATATTTTCTGCTTCTAAAAATCTAGCATAACCAATTGAATCATTTTATACATGCACAAAAACCCCACGCAATACCAGACAAATGTTTCAAGATGGGAAACATTCCATTCCCTGTCTTTCATAAATGTACTCGAGGGTACAACTGGAACTTACTATATTTGCATGTCTTGGGGATGTCTTTTTATAAAATGTTTTTTGATGGATGTAGATGATGTGCTATCTGATTTAACTGGTGTAACTATACTAATCAACTTCAGGCACCTCCTAGTCAATAATGATTTACAGATTTCTCTAAGTCCTCAGGTATGGCAAACTGTTACTAGAACTAGCTACTACTCCTAGTTTTTTACCAAAAAAAGCCAGTCATGTCATACTCGCTCTAATAGTAATGCTGTCTGGTTAATCAAAACACCACTGATAACAGACAAGCCTCCAATCAGTCTGTTGTGATGAGATCAGGAGTAAAATCGATGTCACTAGTTAATTAGTACTTACAAGTGGATATTTAAGACCAGAAATAACAGTATTCCATGTTCAGTCATCGAGACTTAACTCAAGTTTAAGCGGTCCTGACTCCATGCTTGTTTGAAGGTTTGCTCTTGGTTTTTGGATCTGGACTCTTGGCTCTGATTCTGTTTTTGATCACGACGGTCTTGTATTTTGCTTGCCCTCCTGTGTACTGATTTGCCTGTTTTGACTGCGTTTTGGAATGGCCTTGTGCTTGAATTGAAAGTCTTGGCTCTCATCACTGCTTACTTTCTGTTTCAAATATGTTTTACAGCTTGGATTCACTTATTCGCTCCACCTGCTTTTTTGTAGCATGCTAATCTAGACCACTGCTCACCAGATCAGTAAGAGGGTCTCACAATTCAGGTGCAAGAAATATATATATATATAAATAACTTTTTGTCTTCTCTTTAATATGTATATTATTTTAGGCATAGAGGTAGTTCTGTATTTAGTTGTTCTTATTTTGTGCAATTTTAGTTTAACATATCTAAAACATATATTCTGCTTCTTAAATTAGGAAGAATTAGTTCTCACTGTAACACACTTTGGCTCGTCCAGCAACATGCAATTTGGCTAGTTTGATACATACAGTATATATACTGTATATACACTGTACTATACACACAGAATAGGAATGAATACTTGGGGGACACGGACAGCTGGGTGATCCTAATTCAGTGTACATCCTGCCACCATTTATCGGACACTTAATAAATACAATATTTTTAGTGTATTAGTCTGGACCTTATGTATACCTTTTATACTTTATAATTTATATGGTATAATTTTATACCGTATAAAATTAAGTTATTACTCTGAAAAAAGTTTAGTGAAAACAATGAATAAATTAAACATTAACTTGAAGTTAAAAATCATCAACTTTACAATTAATAACCAGCAAATGATCTAAATAAGGAAAAAATATTTGCAATTCACCTTTTGAGCCTATGAAAAATAACATCTTACTGAGTAAAAGGATTGATAATAGCTGTATAGTTGAAATGATTCAATGAGTACATGACTTATACATTTTTCAAACCGTTCACTACCTACAACTAACAATAGTCTTCCTTTCACATTCTACATTAACTTGCTAAACATTTAGATTAAAAAGTACTTTTAGTACAACTAACAGAATCTTATAAGAATCAATGTGTATAATTGCTTCTTTTGGCAGTCAAAACGTAACATCTTTAAGGAGCACATATGCTGTGTAAATCGAGAACTATCTATATACAGGTCGATCAGGAACTCATGGCCTAACTACTGCATTCTTTTGGTGCTTCCCTACCACTAACACACTCTTTATCCCCAGGATCGTTGGAGATCCTCGGGCCTCCCATCATCTCACATCACTGACCACTTAATCTGTGTAGCCTTCTTGTTCACAGCTCCCTTGACTGCCCTTGCCAATCATCCACACCAGGCAGTTTCCCCTGCAACAGAGCTCGCTGTATCACCTGCAAGTACATATCTAACACCACACTCATTCAAGGCCCCTCGGGACAATTCCAGATCACTCAGGCAACATCTTGTACCTCCAGCAACCTTATTTACTGTGTAGCAGTAAATTATTAATAACTTATTAATAATACAGGAATTAAGTTTGCTGCTCCCTTGGCAGTCTCTTTCTCCCTCATCTCAGTGGTGCTGGACACAGAGAGGCCATTCCATGTGGTTCAGATTTAAGGTGGTTTTCTGTCTGATAGAGTTTCCTGATAAGGAACAACTCCCAGGGCTGTGATTCTCCAGCCACCCTAATGAATGGTCATCTCTGGCGCCTTTCTGGCATTCCAAGTTTGAGTTGAATCCCAAGGTGTTTACAACCCTAAGGTCAGAGAGCATTGTTATTTATCCTCCACCTTGATCAGCCAATCAGGAACTGGTAGGGCCGGGTACCCCCACGTGGGTCTCAAACGCCCGCATATAACCAAAGGATCCGCCCAAGGTTAGCCCAGCAGCAAGCCTCGTGAACCGCCGATAGCCCACCGTGAATGCTCGCCTGATCAACGAGTGAACTACAGTCAGAACTGTCGACAGCTGAATCTTAGTATTCTGGACTAACGCTACATCAGGAACAAACTGGTCTTCTTCCCGTCTAAAGAGTGTGACTTGCTCAGACCCGCAGTCACTTTTCATGTGCAGAAACTCTGCTAGTTCAGCCAGGACTAACTAGACGGTCTTCAGAGAGTCACTGCCAGCATGCCGCAGCAGGAATCTCACCCTCCATTTCCCACACCTCCAGCCGCACCAGGACTACCTGGTAGACTATGCCAGAGGACGCTGATTGGACGCAGCAACAGCCTGTCACTGTTCCCTTGTGTCTGCGGGAGATCTGAATCAGCATAAATTGGATGAGTATTCAACATTCTGCATTACAGCTCGAGAATTCAATTGTTACCTCAACCCCAATTGATGTTAATTTTATGAGTGAAGTACTTGCTTTTGAGTATCCAGTGTAAAAGTTTTAATCAAAGCTCATTAACGAAACAGTATAAATGAATGGTATACTGAATGTATACATCTCTTGGTATTTGTAACTCTTCATGATTGAACATATACCTTTTGTATTCTGCTAACCTTCACTCTAAGATCTGTTATGTTTATGTTTATGTTTTATGTATTAATAAATGTATTCTCGTGTATTAGGATCCGTGTGTGCGTTACTGAGTTGTTCCACAAGGTCAATTGGAAGGAAACAGGTAGGAGACTTAGAGACTGCTTCAGAGAACATGTTAGGGCTGTGAAGATTAAAGATTTCTCCAAGCCCATAGTTTCTCATTTCACCTCTGACGGCCAACGATCACTCCACCTGTGTTCTCAAGGTAGGGTTTCTCAACTCCTACAGCTGAAAGACATCAGAAACTAAAAGGATCCTGAAACTTGGTTGTGTTGTTAATAAACATTTGTTTTTATTAGCTTTTGACACATTACTGTTTTGGTATTGATGTGCAAAAGAATAAAGATCTCACGTGCATGAACGCACATGCCTTCTATTATACATACAGTGTTAATCGGGTTTATTTATTGTATTTAGAATTTAATTTATTCTGTTTCACACACACCCCTATTTTGTAATAGAATTCCTAAGGATGGAGTCTTTTACTGCCCCAAGATACTGTAGTTATATGCAAAGTGTACAGTTAAAATTTTTGAAAAAATATTAACTGTTAATTTCATTGAATATTTTCACTTTGACTAAGAGAACAGTGTTATCGGAGTTCAGTTAAATATAATTAAGTTTAAGTATATGCTACTTAACAATGACAAATCACAATTAATTTGCTTACATATTTACTTACCTATTTCAAGGTTACCTATAAAGAGAAAAGGTTATTTCTGAAACATTATAAAAATTGAATAATTCAATTTTGTTTCATGCCTTCTGAGACTAGGAAGTCATTATTACAAGTTACTAAAATCAGAACAGATTTGTTTAACCTTTTATTATCTCATTGAAAATATGCCCTTGAACTAAATACATTATATTAGTTGCAAATATACCATTTTCCTTCAGAGTCTGATATAGAAAGAAACTGCTGGAAATGAAATTATTGATTTTTCGTAATATAAAACTTTATCAAAAACAAAATGATGAGTTAACTTAGTTCTGTTATTACTGTTTTATAATTATTTGTGTTATTACAATAATCTGTTATCCTGCAACATCTGTGAATATACTTATTAATTCCAGGGCTGAGATTGGGACTCCAACTTTCGATCGATGCACATAGCCAGAATGTAAAAAAAAAAGAAAAGATTGAAATGCTTTGGGGACTAATAGGACCACAAAAATCAAGGCAATCTGAAGAAAGGGATGGTATAGTTTGTAAGGATATTAGCAAACAAAAAAATGTGAAGGCAAACAATTATTCTAAATATTTTCTTTTTTAACCTATAAGCATTGACTGGAATAACTTCTACAGATGCAGCCATTCAAAATGGGTGAGGTATTTCGCGGCATACCGCGACACGCCCACCGGGGTATCACGCGGTTCACGTGTGTCACTTGACTAACTATCCGGTGTCGCCTTGTAAAACCGCCAGGGGGAGCTTAACCTCTCATGTACAGCATTTGAGCCTTTAATTTTGAACTGTGTATTACAGCATGTTAATCATCAGTCATTAAAATGTTGGTATATTTTATGAAAGCAAGATTGCTCAGTTGGACAAAAGTAAACAACCTACCTTTATCAGAAATATTTATGCATCAAAGCCTTTACTGAAGATATTACTAATAGTATTAATAATGGATGACTTTGGACAAGCTGTATACTCAAAGTATAATTTCTTTAGCACATTTGTACAAGCACTTGGAATCTGTCCAAGCCATACTTTGTCAGGCATTTTGTTTTACTTCAACGGGCATAAAAACTTCCTTGCTTTTAACAGGGCGTTTCATAATTTCTAACTACGAAAATGATTTAAAATGCGACACCTATCATGAAAAGAAAAAAATACACACCAGTATTCCATTTCTCCCTAAACATTGTAAGCTTCGAAGTCTTTAACTAACGTGATACCGGAGTCAACAAGCATACTTTTAGAATTTGATTAAAAGGGAATATAATATGAAATCGCGTATCTCAAGAATTTAATAACGGTATGATTATATCCGTGTACTGCGGCAGGGCTGTGTAGGGCTGTTTCGCCTGCCTGTTCACGCGAGCTGTCTTGTAGCCTACTGGTCTAGGTGCATGACTACCAACTGGCAGGTTGTGTGTTTGAATCCAGCTGGTGCTGGACCTTTCAGTTTTATTTATTTATTTTTTAATCGCGTAACATAAACATATTACCGTATGCAAACTGAACTGTATACAATATGTATATGTATATTTAATGTCTTAACTGTGCCCGTTTAAGTATTGAATATTCATATTGTCACGACCACCAGGCAGTCAAGATCATATCGTAAGCGAGCTAATCAGCCCCAGCAGCGGGTGATTATTAACAAACGCCGCCGCACGAGTTAAATCACCTGCCCACACTCACGGTGCGGTGCGCACTGCTATTTATACCCTCTTCACCTGTTTCCCACTGCTCGGTATTGAGTCTACTCCTTGAGAGCTCTACCTGGCGGTTTTCCCCGTACCACATTTATTTTGGATTCCCCTTCTGCCTTTTCGACTTTGCACCTCGCCTCTCGCCTCGGACTGTCTGCTACCAGAGAACTTCCTGGATTACGACTTGCCTTTCGCCTTTTGACTACGACCTTGCCTCTCGTTTTGGTTTGTTCGCCTGCCTCATCTATCACCCGTGCCTGCGTCTGCACAGGATCCGTGTATCTTCCTACCAGGGATTCCTAACACATATCTAATTTTACTACTGAAGGGAAATCTTAACATAAACATACAGTATATGGCTGGTCTCGGTACTTTAAAGAAAAAAATACACACCAGTATTCCATTTCTCCCTAAGCTTCGAAGTCTTTAACTAACGTGATACCAGAGTCAACAAGCATACTTTTAGAATTTGATTAAAAGGGAATATAATATGGAATCGCGTATCTCAAGAAATTAATAACGATATAATTATATTCATGTTGCAAAAGAACTGCAACGGACATAAAAACTCCCTTGCTTTTAACAGAGTGTTCCATAATTTCTAACTACGAAAATGCCAGGTGAAAGGATTTGTAAACATATTTTGTTAAAGCAAGTCAGTTTTTTCAGCAACACATAAAATACATTTCTCCAAGAAAGTTTAGCCTTTGTCACTAATGAAACCACTAAATAAAGACATAAATATAGAAATCTTAAGATATGTTTTATTTAATGTTGGTAGCAGGATGAACTGACAGAGTGTATATTTTGTCGCAAAGTTGCTGCAAGATGTTAACAGTGAAAAAGGTATTTAGAAATGAGTTATTTCAAGATGAAAAAGAAAACATACACGAAACATGGTTTCATTACGTCCAGAATCGGTCTTGAGATATTTTTAACTTGATTTACAGTATTTGAGAGGTATGTTTTAACACCGATACTACAGTGCTTAAGTACTGCTCACGTATATGTTTCTAGGTTTATATTATGCATTCATACGGTCAAATTACTTTTGAGCAACTAATAAGAAGCGCGAAACGGTATGCGTTTTACTTTTGTTTTGTGCAGGGACCCGTGGATTGATTAGAGATATCAAGTACATACAAGTCATTTTTTAAATGTTGTAGTTCGTCTTGAAAAAATGTTACGAGTACATCATCTATCAACAATTACACAGGTTCTGTTTCCATATTGCGGATTTTGGTTAGGTATTATCAAATCCAGTGGCGCTGTGTGTTAGTTTACTGAATCCCATGTCACATGGTCTGTGATTGAAACCTGTAAAACCGGTTTAATTCGTCACAGCCAGCACTCTTCAGGTGTGAAGGTCTTCTGCTCAGAATGAAACGCTGTCAGTCAATGAGACGCCCCTGTCGGTCAACCAATCACGCACCGCGGTACCCCGTGTCATTTTACCTGCGGTACGTGTCTGTACCGCTCACTTTGAATGGCTGCATCTGTATGTGCAGTGCTCATCAATATGATCTTTTAAACTGTTTCTGGCTGTGAAAAAAAGAAAATGCCCATTAAAAGAAATTAAAGCCTTACTGCAATATTCCCTAACAGAATTACCAGCTGAATCATAATTGTACTGATTAAGACTGCAAGTTAATATATGACAAGCATGCTTCAGTACTTCAACAGTGTCTTCCTGTTGACTGAGAATACAGTTTGTATCAACCAACACCTGGTGCATGGGAGCTCTAAGATCATTCAAGCAGCCCACATAAGAATAAGTAATACTGCAAAAAAGGAAATCTATGCACACAGTATTCTGTATGATTTTATGTAGTGGTTATGGTTTTATTGTAACTTGTTGCTGACGTTTAAAAAAAACATTCTGAATTAAAAGGTTCTAAAAATAATAAATACAAACCTAACTACTGTACATCAATATCATAACTGCAAAAGCAAATACATATACCGTATTAAATATTAGCAATTGATCATATTTGTGTCAGAGGGCTTTAGGTTCAAGCAAAACAACTGAATTAAACCCCGAAAAAAGCTGTGGGGGAATGACTTGCCACCCTTTGACACCTGACAATTTGAAGGAACATGATTGAACAGTGACAGTTTGAAATTTAGGAAGAAGAGGCTTATAGGATCATTATTATTTGTGTCCTGGGTAAGAGAGTAGACTCTTGTTATACAACTTTGTAGAGCTTTCATCTTAAGTTGAAAAAATACAGTTTGTGTCACAAATAGGTAACCCCTAAAAATAAGACATATTCTTGTTTTGTGCACAGCTACAGTATGTCACCTAGCAATTCTAAAGGATGACAGGACTTTTTTCCCCTATTTATTTTATCTATTTCTTGCATTGTGAGGGAAAGGCACTAGACAGTCCTTATTGCCCTATGTAGCATGATTGCATACCTATATTCAAGAAAGAAAAAAAAAACATTTGTCTGCAATAGTCGGAGGTACAGAGGTACAGAGAACACCAGCCAAAAAGAAGAGGGATGCCACCCAGTCTAATTTCCCTAGTTTCTGGTTGAGAAACTGGCCTGGCCCTGTCATCCCATTTTTATTTCTTCTCTCAGCTAGGAACTTTTGGACTGCTTCCTAGTTTCCCTTTCTGGATAGTTTCGGACTTGTTCGCCTGTGCCACGCCCCCTGAGCACTGAGACACTACGTCACGCCCCCCTGTCAGTCATCCCATCCTGATCCTGTCGTGTTTACCTGTTGCCCTTCTCCAGTCTCTTCTGGGTTTTACCGTCTTCATAGGGTCCTGACCTAAGCATCGTTAAACTTGGGTTGTATAAGAGTATGCAGACCCTATCACTTTTTTATTGCTTTCTGGATCTCCCCCTCTGCCAAAGATCTGCTCCAAGCTGGCTTACCAACCCCAGACAACACCACTACCTAAGGTTGGTAATTGCAATCAGTATGTTCTTCAGTTCTTGCTGAATGTTTCCTGCCCAACTGCCTGCATTTGAGAACTTTTTGGCAGAGGCACACATTGACACAATTCTGGCCACAAAATACAAGTATAATTAATCACAGTTTGTTCCTCCTTTGATGGTTGACATTCTTTGACATTTGCTGAACTGCAGTGAACAAATAAATGACTGAAAACAAAAGGCAAGTTTAATGTTTTTTCAAGTTTCAAAATGTAAATGATTAAAACTAATTCATTTCTGGCCTTTTCAGAACATTTTACTACTTGTATAGTCAACAGAAACAATTTGGCTGACAGGTAGCATATAAAAAATATAAAGTAAAGGGCCTAAGACTGAACCCTGAGGCACACCGGGATTGCCTGGGGCCATGGGGGATTTATGAGGATCAAGGGAGACAAAATGCTGTCTGCCAGTCAGATAAGAGCAAAACTAGTTAAAGACAGTACCATAAAGACAGTACCACTGATAGACAAGAAGATCAGCAAGTGACTAAGCATCACTGAATAATTTACTGTATCACAAACAGCACTAAGATCTAGGAGCAAAAGGATACTTATAGTCCCCAAGCCAGAGGCAATAAGTAAATTGTCCACAACCCTGACCAGAGCAGTCATAGTGCTATGATTTAAGTGGAAGCCAGACTGAAGTGGCTCAAACAAGTCATAAGTTACTGTAGTTAATGTGCAACCACACAATCTAAAAACATTGATAGAAATGGTAAATTAGAGATTGTTCTGTAGTTCGTCATTATATCAGAGTCCAAGCCAGGTTTGTTGGTATAGGAGTGATAGATACAGTCTTTAAGGCAATAGGGACCACACCCAGGGAAAGGTAACTGTTGATGATGTTGAAAAACAGGCAGATGTCTGGGAGGCAAGCTTTCAATAAAGAGGTAAAGAGTAGATGTGGTAAAGAGGTAGGGATGGGATCTGGGCAACATAAAGTTGTTTTACAGGTGGTAATAATTAAGTTAAGCTTTATGGGAAGCTTTTGAATGTTTATTTCTCTCTCTCTCAGAAAAAATAATCAGGGAGCTAGTGCCTTTTCTGTTACAAAAATGCAAAGTCATCTTTCTACATCAAAGGCGTCTTTCTTCATATAATTGAAGTCTTTGTTATTACCCTTACATCTACCTGACAAACGTAACCTATCTTCATAACTCATGGACTCATATAGCTGTCACGATTATAGTCCCCCCTCCTTAAGGGTGCTCCAGCCCTTTCACTTTAGACTTTATTCTGTGCACCTGATCCCTTTTCCCAGCCCACCTTAAAAGCCAGGTGCTGACGCTCATCCTGGCTCTGCATTTGGTTTCCGCACCGTGCGAGTCCAGGACCTGGAAGCGCCTGGTCCCGTTAAGGTTTTAATCTCTGTTCCCGTTCCCTGTCCGCCGGTTTCGACCCGGTTCATGGTTTTAATTCCTTGTTTGGATGGATCTCCCGGCTATGGACTTATTCTTGTGTTTTTGGATATCCTCCATGGATTACTTCTGGATTGTTTGCCTCGTCCACACCTTCCCCGTGCACCAGCACACTTTGGACACGCCCCCCTGTTTTCAGCCTCGTATCCCTGCATGACCTTTTCCTAGTGTTTCCCACTTCTTCGAATTGTGTCGTCCTCATAGGGTCCGGAAAGAACTGTTCGTTACAATAGCTGTATTATTTCAGACACCTAAGGATTTATATATTTCATCACTTCTTTTGTTTTTCTTTTACAGTTATCCTACAAAGATGCAACAAAGACATCACAATTTTTTGCAACACATTTTGTAGATTTTCTGAAGGTAAACGGGAACTGTTTTCTAAAGAAAAAACAGTATAATTACTAAAATAAAGTCACTGTGTTAACAAAAATGTATTTTGACAATCTTTGCTTATTAATCTATTGTATGTTTCACCTTCATAACACAATAATGTAATGACTGTTAAATTACCAAGATATCCTATCATGTTGCAATAACTGCTTCTGGTTGATTATGTTATTAAACAGAATTTTGTATTTTTATGAATAATTGTATTCTTGACATTTTACTGTTGTTGAACTACTGAAATTATTATACAGGAAGACTACAGGAAGAGATTAATAAAATAAATAGGTTTCTCTCAGCTTAAACTGAACAAGGTGTTTACTTTAAAAATCCATTGTAATTTAATTGATTCCATAAAATGTTAATCATCCCTTTTCAAGATTTATTTTTAATGAAGAATGGAATTAATTTAACATTTAATTTAATGTTCCCTAAAATAAGTCTGCACACTCTATAGCTCTGCTCACTGAGTGGAAGTAAACACTTTACCAAAGGTAAATTTATTTCTGTCATCATTGTACCAGATATTGAATTTGTATTAACCTTATGGTCATCTCATTTCCTGACTCACTAAGGAACTACTTATAAATATTTAGACTTATAAATGCACTCAGAAAATGGGCAACTTTGTGGAACCTGCCACTGATTTTTTTATCCATGTTGCTTTTTATACTGCCTATAGTATTACTACAAGATAGGCATGTGGACTCCAAGATTTTTTGGAGTTATGTTATCATTGCTTAAGATTTTTCCATAAACCCGCCATGTTTGAGGGTGACTTATGGCGTGATTAGAGTGTACACCAAAACAAAGGAAGAAAAGTCTACAAAAAAACATTTATATCACTCTGCTCCAATCTGCCTTTTTCTCACTATGGATAGGGACTCATTTGCTAAACAATGGCTTGATTCTGTCCCCGACATTAACGTCAAATTGCAGCCTCTTCAACTAAATGCAATACTTATATCACCAAATGTGGTCTTTAGGGGTTGATCTGAGAAAGGGAGATTAGGATAAAGCCATTGCTTTTGAAAACGCCAATGGCATGGCTGGTGTCCTTACAGGAACTGGAGTGCTAAGAGGTTAAATGCTGATCCTTTCAGTAAGTACTACTCTCAAGTAGCTGGTGAGGTTCAGGGAGTAAAATGATCTTCCTTCCTAAAGCACAGTTATCCTGTCTGATAAATAGTTTACTCCAAAATGAAAGATTACATGCTTAAATATAAAATACTGACATATGAACCAAATATCTTGACTATTTAATAAACTTTTTATATTAAATTCTTGTATTTTATTCCTTTATTTCCTAGAGATTAATGGTAGTGGAGCAGTGAATTTCATGCTTTTTTGATAATTAGTTTTGTGATTACTAGTGTAGTGGCAATGCTTGTTAATAAGACAGAACTAAGTGTTGCTGTGCTTTCCCAAATGAGGCCCCATCTCTCTCTTCATCTATGTGGTGCAGCCACAGAGAAGCTATTCATGCAGGCTGATTTAAATATGTTTTCTTTTGATAAGGGACAGCTCCCAAATGGGGATGCACTTAGCTAAGCCTGGCTATCATGATCAATGGTCATCCATTGGCGCTTATCTGTCTAGGGAGTGCCAGATGGACATCTGGACTGCATTCCTAAGTGTCAGGAGTAAGTGACTCATATCTCACCTTGATCAACCAATCAGGGCCTGGTAGGGCCGAGTAACCCAACTGGGGCTCTGATGCCCATGAAACTTTCAGCCAATGAACAAGCTGAAGTTCCTCCGGTAAAAACAGGCAACACAGAGCTCCCAGAGAAATTCTAAGAGAGAGAATCTCTAAGGAGAATTCCAGGGGTGCGAGACAATTCCAGGGCAGGACGGCCCAGAAGCAGAAAGGGTCCCAAGGGCAGGACATTCTCACAGCGCGCCTCCTGACTATCCTGAGACTCAGCCCGGACAACCATGTAACAGCCAGTGTGTCGGAGTGCCAGAACTTTCCTCTGTTCTAAGAGTCTAGAGCGGAGGTTGCCAGAGAGTAAGCAGAGGATCCACACGAGGTTAGCATCAGCAGCAAGCCTTGTGAACAGGTCGGAACTGTGGACAGCTGAATCATTATTCAGAAATAGCTCTTCATCAGGAACAAACCGGTCCTTTTCCTGACCTGCTGGGACCCACAGTCATCTATTCTCCTGTGCACAAACTCTTGCTAGTTTCAGCCAAAACTAACTAGCCGGTCTTCAGAGAGCATCAGCAGCGCACCGTCGCAAGCCGTACAGCACAGCCTGGCACGGAGCCAGGGAGCGCGGATTGGACAGCAACAAGCCTGCAACTGTTTCTTTGTGCCCACAGGAGATCTGAATCCCCAGAGATTGGATGAGTATTCAACTTCACTGGATTACAGCTCGAGAATTCAATTGTTATCCCAACCATAAATTGATATCAATTTAATTCCTAAGAGTTATGTACTTGTTTTGAGTATCTAATGTAGAAGTTATAACCAAGTTCATTTAGGAAACGGTCTAAATGAATGATATACTGAACGTATGTCCTCTTGATATGTGTAACTCTTTGTAACTGAATGAATATATACCTTTTGTATTCTGATAACCCTCACGATAAGATCTGTTAGGTTTACATGCATATTCTATTTATTAATAAATGTATCCTTGTGTATTAGTACCTGTGTGTGTGCGTTGTTTGAGTTATATCGTATGGTTGGATTCTAAGGCCATTAAAAGAATCAATTTTGTGACTTACTGCTACAATTAATAATTGTCCCAGTAAATGCCCAAACCCTACAGAACTTGTGCCTCGTGAGAGCACACTACACTAGAATGACATAGCCCAGAGTGAGGGTAATTGCCAAAATATTTATATTTATATAAGATTTTTCTTTCTTATTTTCAACCTTTTAAAAATATTTACAATTTATTAACATATCCTTAGGTTTATTCTTAAAGACATACTATATGTTATTTTTACATTTTCAAATAATGTATGTTATGCACATTGTCTTGCAAAAGTGCTTACTGCCTTCAAATGATGTTCCATTTTGTTGAATTACATATTTGCAGTTACATCTTACAGATGCAGCCATTCAAAGTGAGCGGTACAGACACGTACCGCAGGTAAGATGACACGGGGTACCACGGTGCGTGATTGGTTGACCGACAGGGGCACTCGTGGTCCGTTGGTCTGTCGTAGAAAGACTTACTGTAAACGTCTTTACTGTGCCCGTTGTAGATATTGAATTTTACCACTGAAGAGAAATCTTAGTAGCTGAGCATAAAAAGAATAGGAGCATACTGTAACGCGTGTGAAGGCCATAAACGATATTAATTTTGGAACATAAACATACAGTATATAGCTGGTCTTGGTACTTTAAAGAAAAAAATACACACCAGTATTCCATTTCTCCCTAAACATTTTAAGCATCGAAGTCTTTAACTAACGTGATACCGGAGTCAACAAGCATACTTTTAGAATTTGATTAAAGGAATATAATATGGAATCGCGTATCTAAAGAATTTAATAACGGTATTTGTGTGCTGCGACAGGGCTGTGTAGGGCTGTTTCGCCTGCTTGTTCATGCGAGCTGTCTTGTAGCCGACTGGTCTAGGTGCGTGACTACCAACTGGCAGGTTGTGTGTTCGAATCCAGCTAGTGCTGGACTTTTCTTTTAACAAACATTTCTTCGAAAAAATAGGTAAGCGATATTATGGACAATCAATTGACTTTTATATTTCAAAATATCGCAACATGATCGATATTTGCGATATTTTGAACATATCTTCCCTTCTGACAGCGGTTCCTGCTTCTAGTGTGTGTGTGTGTGTGCAACAGAGTAAATTTTTATAGAGAAATGGAGGCTGGACAGTATGCGTTACAATATAAACATTTATATTGATTTAAATCGTGTTCTGATTTAAATCGCAAACGCGTGTTTAATTATGTGTTTTTTAATCATAATCGGGCTAATGCATTTCTACATTTTCTGTATGAACCAGCTTAGAGGTTGTGTTTAAATTGAGTGTAAGGTAATTTATGCTTCTAAAGTCATGGTCAGCATTTATTGTTGTACTGTGCTGTAAATTTTTTCTGTGCCTAGTCACATTATTTAATAGCGTTTTTATTGCATTATTAAATCTGGTGGCGCTGTGTGTTAGTTTCCTGACTCCCATTATTTAAACTGCGACACTGATCATTCATCTCTAAATAAACTTTATTTTATATAGCGTTTTAACCGAATAGGTAATTAGATTGCTCATAAACCTAATCGCTTTTTCTACATAAACACAGTGTGATTGCTCTCTGAAAATGTTTTTCCTTTATTTTTAAAGTAGGCTCAGATTTCAACTATAGATCGTATTATTATAAACTTTCTTGGAAAAATGTATTTTATGTAAACCATGTTTGCTATTAATTCATTTAGGGCTATAATACGTCCATTGTCTTCCAATCAAGTCAAGTTGACATTGGAAGCCTGCCACACCCGGACTGTTACGCATTACGCATTACGCATTAGCACGTCAAAGCCCATTGAGCCAGTATTGGCTTTAGTATTCCCCCCCCTCTCCCCTCAATTCAATTCAATTCAATTCAAGGTGTTTTATTTGCATGACAGATGGGTACAAGCAGTGTTGGGTATGTATATTGTAACGCTTACGACAGACAGGCACTGTGTAAGAGCCGGCGCACCAGAGCAGCGCACCGAGGGAGCGTCTGCATTTATAACTTAGTTTTTAAAATTAGTCAAGCAATATGAAGCATCTCCTTTTACTTAGTGCCTGAGCATAAAAAGAATAGGAGCATACTGCAACACGTGTGAAGTCCATAAACGATATTAATTTTGGAACTTAAACATACAGTATATGGCTGGTCTCGGTACTTTAAAGAAAACATACACACCAGTATTCCATTTCTCCCTAAACATTTTAAGCATCGAAGTCTTTAACTAACGCGATACCGGAGTCAACAAGCATACTTTTAGAATTTGATTAAAAGGGAATATAATATGGAATCGCGTATCTAAAGAATTTAAGAACAGTATGATTATATCCGTGTACTGCGACAGGGCTGTGTAGGGCTGTTTCGCTTATTGCCAATAGGCACTGTGTAAGACCCGGCGTACCAGAGCAGCGCACCGAGGGAGCGTTTGCATTTATAACTTAGTTTTTAAAATTAGTCAAGCAATATGAACTCCCGGAGTGCTGGCTGTGACGAATTAAACCGGTCTCACAGGTATTCAGAGTAGGAAGTACAGTATTAAGTGGTAGCTGGGCTACTCCCTCAATAGAATCGCTTTAAGGAAAAGCATTTTCAGAGAGCAACCACGCTGTGTTTATGTAGAAAAAGCGATTAGGTTTATGAGCAATCTAATTACCTATTCGCTTAAAACGCTATATAAAATAAAGTTTATTTAGAGATGAATGATAGGTGACTATTCATTGTTATTAAAAAGACTTAAATTCGATCATGTCGTGATATTTAGAAATATAAATTTGTTTGGTGCGAGTGAGGATTTGTTTAATCTCTGACCAAGGGAAACGTTTCATTTTTTTCAAAGAAATGTTTGTTAAAAAATAAAGTCATAGTTCCATGGGTTTCAATCACAGACCATGTGATATGGAAGTCAGGAAACTAACACACAGCGCCACCGGATTTAATAACGCAATAAAAACGCTATAAAATAATGTATCTGTCCCACTCAGAATATCCTCAGATCAGTTTGCTACCAGAAATCAAACAAAAAAATGGAAAGAATTGTCTCCTCCTGATTGGAACCTTTCTTATTGTCTTATAATTTATCAGGCTACCTTTTAATTTCCACTGAGAGAAGGAAGTCACTTGTCATGCAGCTATTTTATTCTTCATTGCACAATATGCTCTAAGTTAGCAAATGAAACACGAACACTTATTGAAATAAATCAAGAATACGATTATCATGAATGTATAAACATCCAAACTATACTTTATCACATTTAATTATTGTTTACATCTTCCGTCTGAGAACAGTCACCCGTTGCTACCCAACGCAGAAACACAGCCACTAACTAGCAAAGAGAGGACATTAGCTAGCCAATATGATAAAGAAATAAATGATTATTTTGTTTATTTCTTTTGCACATTTATTTGAACATTTCCATCAATTGTACAAGCACTTGGAAACTGTCCAATCCCTAGTTCATCAAGCATTTACCGGTCTGGCACCGGTCTGTGTTTTCTAGGATATAATGCCAGCGAACTCTTGTTTTTATGTCCACTATAACTACGCTGGGCAAACGTTCTGTGGTCAAATTCTTCCAGCACGGGGGTACCTTTAAAGCGGAGACGATGGCACCGACATTTTTTGGCGCGCCTTCTCTTTAAAGCCCTGGCCAAATATGAAGACAATAAATAATTTCCTAAGATACGCGATTAAAAAATAAATAAATAAAAATTTGAATCTCCTGCGGAACACATTCCATAAGAATCAGCGGTTTTACAGTATATCGCCTTTAAAGGTGGCTTCTCAAAACGCTTTACGGGATAAAAACAACCAGAACAGCAGCAACAACAATATTGTATTTCGTTGCACTTTGAAAACCAAGTAATAACTTAACTATACAGTACGTGCAAACGTTTCGTATGTTGCTGTCGTGAATGCCTGCGTACCCATAAGTATCTTATTTGCCTTGAGTCTGTCTACAGTATATCTGTCCCACTACCCCCCTCTCTCCCTCAATTCAATTCAATTCAAGGTGTTTTATTTGCATGACAGATGGGTACAAGCAGTGTTGGGTATGTACATTGTAACGCTTACTGCCGACAGGCACTGTGTAAGAGCGTACCAGAGCAGCGCACCGAGGAAGCGTCTGCATTTATAACTTAGTTTTTAAAATTAGTCAAGCAATATGAACTCCCGGAGTGCTGGCTGTGACGAATTAAACCGGTCTCACAGGTATTCAAAGTAGGAAGTACAGTGTTAAGTGGTAGCTAGGCTACTCCCTCAATGAATCGCTTTAAGGAAAAGCATTTTCAGAGAGCAATCACGCTGTGTTTATGTAGAAAAAGCGATTAGGTTTATGAGCAATCTAATTACCTATTCGCTTAAAACGCTATATAAAATAAAGTTTATTTAGAGATGAATGATCAGTGTCCCAGTTTAAATAACGGGAGTCAGGAAACTAACACACAGCGCCACCGGATTTAATAACGCAATAAAAACGGTATAAAATAATGTGATTAGGCACAGAACAAGTTTACAGCACAGTACAATAATAAATGCTGACCATGACTTTAGAAGCATAAATTACCTTACACTCAATTTAAACACAAGCTGTCTTTCTGTATGAACCTCTAAGCTGGTTCATACAGAAAATGTAGAAATGCATTAGCCTGATTATGATTAAAAAACACATAATTAAACACGCGTTTGCGATTTAAATCAGAACACGATTTAAATCAATATAAATGTTTATATTGTAACGCATACTGTCCAGCCTCCATTTCTCTATAACAATTTACTCTGTTGCACACACACACACAATAGAAGCAGGAACTGCTGTCAGAAGGGAAGATATGTTCAAAATATCGCAAATATCAATCATGTTGCGATATTTTGAAATATAAAAGTCAATTGATTGTCCATAATACAGCTTACCTATTTTTTCGAAGAAATGTTTGTTAAAAGAAAAGTCCAGCACTAGCTGGATTCAAACACACAACCTGCCAGTTGGTAGTCACGCACCTAGACCAGTCGGCTACAAGACAGCTCGCATGAACAAGCAGGCGAAACAGCCCTACACAGCCCTGTCGCAGCACATGAATACCGTTATTAAATTCTTTAGATACGCGATTCCATATAATATTAGCAGAAAAGCTTAAAACTACCACTTTTTCACACGCTATTTCACATGCTAGTTAAATACTTCGATGCTTAAAATCGTTAGGGAGAAATGGAATACCGGTGTGCATTTTTCCTTTAAAGTGCCGATTCCTGGAATCTGACTGGCTGACACCCCTCTGAAGTGGTTCCATAAAATCTGGTATACGGTAAAGAAAGCGTTGATAAATACAAGTGTCTTTTAATACACTCTTTGCTGTGCTCTTGAGGATCCTTGTGATATTTTAAGCTCTAGTTGAATGATAGGTGTCGCATTTTAAATCATTTTCGTAGTTAGAAATTATGAAATGCCCTGTTAAAAGCAAGGAAGTTTTTATGCCCGTTGAAGTAAAACAAAATGCCTTACAAAGTATGGCTTGGACAGATTCCAAGTGCTTGTACAAATGTGCTAAAGAAATTATACTTTGAGTATACAGCTTGTCCAAAGTCATCCATTATTAATACTATTAGTAATATCTTCAGTAAAGGCTTTGATGCATAAATATTTCTGATAAAGGTAGGTTGTGTACTTTTGTCCAACTGAGCAATCTTGTTTTCATAAAATATACCAACATTTTAATGACTGATGATTAACATGCTGTAATACACAGTTCAAAATTAAAGGCTCAAATGCTGTACATGAGAGGTTAAGCTCCCCCTGGCGGTTTTACAAGGCGACACCGGATAGTTAGCCACGTGACA
Organism: Lepisosteus oculatus; assembly: GCF_040954835.1. Lineage (NCBI taxonomy): Eukaryota > Metazoa > Chordata > Actinopteri > Semionotiformes > Lepisosteidae > Lepisosteus > Lepisosteus oculatus. The sequence continues at coordinate 36,792,201 of NC_090696.1, read as the reverse complement.
CACGTGAACTGCGTGATACCGCGACACGCCCACCGGGGTATGCCGCGAAATACCTCACCCATTTTGAATGGCTGCATCTGTACTTTTAAATTTGAATGTTCAATGAACAATGAACATTGAGAATGAACAATTCAATGAGTAAAAGTCATTAAATGTCAAAAACAACTATAATGTACTTACATACTGTATACATAAATATATGTAAATATTATAGATTACATTTTAGGTATTTTAATTTTAAAATTGTATGTTCTGTATATAATATGATAGACTTTATAATACATATATACATTTTGACAAATGAAACTGCCATTGTCTTTTAGGTTTAAAACAATACACAGTGATAGATTTAAGTGCAACAGTTTCAAGTATTGCAACAGTCTAAAATAAATCAGCCTAGATTCTCACACCTTAAAGTGTTAAAATGTATTGTAGCACCTGAGTATTAAACATTGCTGTCGGTTATGTCTTGTTGCCAAAAATCATAAATGACTCAATTGTGCTTTCATCAATGTGAGTGGTTCACTGGTTATAATAGATTACTGTGTTTCATATATTTTAATCAGATGCCATAAATGTGATGTGAAAGGAAGCTATCAATAATTAATTTATGTTTAAAATGGTTTGTAATAAAGTGACCAAGCATGGCGTTTATGCCTAGAAGGATGATTGATTTAAATTACATCATTGAAGATATTGATAAGCACAATAAATAGTCTTGTAGGACACTGGTAAAGTCAAATTTCAGAATGCTAAATGTACAAAAAGTTCCATCACTTCCAAAAGTAAAATGTTCCTTACAAAAAGAAGAAAAAAGCTGAATATGTATTACATTGTTGAATTATTTATCATCAGACATTATTTCTTATTGTTTTGAATGGCACAATAGATGTATTTTGAATTCAAAGGAACAAGTAAAGGTTTATTCCCTGCTGGAAAGAGAAGAATTCAGTTAGCAGTATGAAGGAGTGGTTAGGGCTTTTGAATCATAACTAGGAAGCTATGGGTTTAAATCCAGGGTGGGGCATACCTGTTGTAACCTTCACAATGATGCTTCACTCAGAACAAAATTTTGTTGGGGAACTGGTACTGCATTCAAATGTGGAAGTATGAGTGATATTGACTTAGAATTTTATTAGAAAAATTTTATGGATACTATTATTTGTTGTGTTTATTGCTTTACTCATTAGGTAGGGTATACCAGCAGATAAAATGCCCCCATTTGATTATATATATTGCAATGCTGGAGTGAAATCTGTCTGTTTTCATATTATGCTTCTTGCGATAAAATGAGTTTTACAGACCCTCTGAGCATTATTAGGACAGATAGAAAAAAAAACATATTAGATGTCATAATGTAAATACCCAAAGAATTTTATGCAGATCATTGAACAGATAGCTATATGAAATGTGGAAAAACAAATAAGGAATAGAGAAACCCTAAAATAAAGCAGAGATGCAGAATTTGCTTTAGAAAATGAGGGTCAGATTAAATGACACTGGAAAAACTTCCAGGCAGCTGGTAATAAATATTGTGACACCTAGCAGTTTTGGGATTCTACTTTAGGCACTTACTGGACATTAATAATAATTCCTTACACTTATATAGCACTTTTCTGGACAACCAACCCAAAGACCCTTACAAGTAATGGGGATTACCCTCCTCAACTGCCAATGTGCAGCACCCAACTGGATGATGCAACGACAGTCATAGTGCACCACTACATTCACCACATATCAGCTATCAGTGGGGAGAAGAACTGAGTGATGAAGCCAATTCATACTGTAGATGGGGATTATCAGGAGACCATGACTGGTAAAGGCCACTAGGAAATTTGGCTAGGACACCAGGAATACACCCCTACTCTTTTCAAGAAATGTCCTGGAATTTTTAATGACCACAGAGAGTCAGGGCTTCGGTTTTAGGTCTCACCTTTAGGACAGTGCCTTTTTGCAGTATGTTGTCCCCGTCGCTATACTGCAGCATTAAGACCCACACAGACTGCAAGGTGTGTGGTCCCACTAACTGGCCCCCTTCCAGCACCAAACATAGGGTGGTGCGGTGGCTCTGTGGCTGGATCCGCACCTGTGGCTGGAAGGTTTCCGGTTTGTATACCGTGGCCGGCAGAGGAATCCTACTCCTACTCTGTTGGGTCCCTGAGCAAGGCCGTTAACCTTGCTGACCGTATAAATGGCTGACCCTGCACTCTGACCCCAAGCTTCTCTCCCTGTCTGTGTCTCATGGAGAGCAAGTTGGGTTATGCGAAAAGACAAATTCCTAATACAAGAAATTGTATATGTCTAAGAAAGTGATCTTATCTTAAAATTGAGCTGGGTTTTCTGGTAATGGAATTCCTTCTCAATAGGAAAACACACCACTCAGGATGACAAGAAGGTGGGCTAGTTGTTTCTGCTTTATTGGTTCCTCAAATAAAAAAGCCCCACCTTCAACTCCCTCTCTCACATAGTCTCTCACTGTAGAATTTTAAGCAGTAAGTAATACTGTAAGTATTGAAAAATTCTTATGTAGTAGCAATGCTTATTGATAAGACAGAATTAAGTGTTGTTGTGCTTTCCTATGTGAGGCCCCATCTCTCTTTCTCATCTCTGTGGTGCTGGCCGCATTCATTCATTCATTCATGCTGGAATGTTTTTCTCTCTGATAAGGAGCAGCTCCCAAATGGGGATACGCCCAGCCATGCTTGACTATTATGATCTATGGTCATACTTGGCGCCTATCTGTCTGTGAGATTCTTGGGAACATCTGGACGGCATCCCTAGATGCCAAAGGTCATTGTTATTTATCCCTAACCTTGACCAACCAATCAGGAACCTGCAGGATGTGGTAACCCCTAGTAGGTCTGAAATGCCCACTAAACTTTCGACCAATCATCACCTGTCTTGGTTCTGGTTTAAAAGACACTGCACAGCTCAGAAACTTTGCTTCTCTGGCCAATTTTCACACTCTCAGAGACAATCATGTGACTGCCAGTGTTGTCTGTATAGGGACTGGAACCTTGTTTCAGCAAAGTGTCGGCCCGGGGAATGCCCGTATGTAAATCACTAGCCAACGCCAATCTGGACACTTCACTTGATCACCGGAGTATACGTCTGAACTCATATTGACAACCTGAATAAGTTTTTATTCAACAGCAGCGCAACACCAGAAACAAACTGAGTTTCTTCCCCCTAAAGAGTGACTTGCTAGACCCGCGGTGCATAGAGACCTCCTACTAGTCATCCGGACTACTCTCGTCAGTAGACTTCTACTAGTCAGCAGAAATCTCTCTTCCTTCGACTCCAAGCTGCACCCCGAGTGGTTGGCCAGGAGCCAGAGGACACTGGGACGACGCCTATTGAACGCCACAGCTGCTAGCTGGTCTTTGGTGTCCGTGCCGGGAAATACTGGATAAGTAAACCCAATGTTCTACATTGCATCTCAAAAAATCAATTGTTACCTCAACACAAGTTGATATCAATTCAGTTCATATGAGTAATGTATTTACTTAGCCATATTCTTTGTTTGCATCTCTTTGTGTTTTGCATCTGTTCGTGATTATATACCCTGCATTCTGATAACCCTCACGGTAGGATCTGCCATCTGTATCCAGGCAGACTGTTATACTGTATGTTTTATGTGCACAATTTATGTATTAATAAATGTATCTCATTTATTGAATCTGTGTGTGTCCATCGCTGATCAATTGATTTTCTAATTGCCATAACGAATCGCCTCATGATTACTGCGACAATTAATAAATTGTCCCAGTAAATTCACAAAACCCCCACACTTACATACTTATTACTTATTGCTGCTTCTCAAATAACTAATGTTGATAATTCTTCTGTGAGCATGTTTAAGTGTGTAACCTTTCTGAATACATTTCAGTGTCACAAACTCACCACACATGTTTTAATTTAAATAATTCCTTCTAGAAAAAAAAAAACTTTTTTTTCTGCAGTTCAAGGGACCACCATCTGACAATAAAAGCTTCTCTGTTGTTTAACAAAACTGGCTTCTGTTATTTCACAAGGCTTAATTTCAAAGTGGAATTTATAGCCCTCATATGGGAATACATTTTGAGGCTGATGCTACAACATTTATTTCCTTGCCTTGATCTTAAGAAAACTGCTTGCATGCCTTGGCAGATTGACAGATCGTATTGATAGGAAAGTACGCAGACTACCATAATTCTAACCACAGACATTGCTCATAGAATGGCAAGAAACCACAGAACCCACATAAAGTTTCTGTTAAAACAAACACTAATGGATTTTCCCATCACTCCATGTTACGTATTAGCAGCAATGTAATGATGCTGATTGGTTTGCCAAGATTGTAGATTGGCTATCTACAGTATGTAACCTTAAGGCTATGGCTGCATTCAAAGTTATAGTTTTTCTTACAGTTTCAGTGTTTAGCAGTAGTATTAATGTTCTCAAGAATAGCTTTCTTTTTCCTGTTGCATGTGTTTATATTTAGAATCCCATACATACTTGTACAGAGAATTTAATTTAGTACAAAAAGAGAAAATATTTAAATTCTGTTTTATTCTAATACGTTTGCCATATTTAATACATACATTAAGACTCTGGAATATTTTTGAATAGAAATAGATAATTAATATCTAATAATAATAATGACAATGATGTAGACTAAAGTTATGATGGAAAAAAGTTCATGCAGCAAAATAGCATACCATTTTTATTCTTATAATCGAGTTCAAAATCCTTGCTTTGGCTTTCTAGCAATATATACTAATAATGAACATATATAACATTACAATTTAAAGGTATAAGAAGGTGTAAGTATCAGTTTTCAAAGTCAAGACAATATTTGGCTGAACATTATTTTCTCACTGACTGTTTTTCTCCTAAAAATAATTGTTTTATTTGATCACTGATTGTATTTTTCCAAAAGGAAAAAAAAATCAACATGAAACCTGACCTTTATTTCATGATTAATGGGTGAGATTAGATTTTGAGCAGAATGTTTGCCTTTAACTGATTTTTAAGAGAAAGTTAAGTTAATTGAAATTGTTTTCTGAAAGGTTGAAGCTTTAAACAAATAGAAAAACTAAGATATTCAGTATTTACTTATTTAGGGCAGGGATTTGACTTTAAATGTATATATGTTTAAACAAAAATTAATCAAAACACTCATATGAAATATGTCAACAGTATTCAGTATTTCCCCTTTCTGTGCCTTTTCACACTATTTTAATACAGCACAGGGCTATTGTTAAAAATGGAATCTAATATTAAGCGCATCAAGTTCTGTGAACTTACTTTTTCATTTCTATTTGCAGATGTTGAGCTTACTTTGATATGCCTGCATGAATTCCAGGTGTGCAAAGGGCATTAGAAGACTGTAGAGGAGTCTGATTATAAATTAGCCAAGCATACCAGCCCAAAGTAGAAAAATTAAATCTGCTGCTTAATTGAGTGCGTATATAAAACTGAATGGAATTCATTAACCTGCAGAAATTTAATGTATATAGGGCTGCCTCATTGTTTGTTGAGTAGTTTGATATTTGTAATGAATACTAATGTAGGTTTGTTTATTTTTTGACCTTTGTTAACATTATTGACCATGAATTTCTATATTCTATATAGCTGCAAATTTGAAAAACAAAGCAATTTCAGTAATACAATGCTGATTGATTTTTTAAATGCTTCCTTCTCTGCCTGTGCATTGCTACCTGTTTGAGTTGTCAATAAATATTACCCTATTGAATCATTCAATTTCCAATATAGCAAGTTGAGAGAGGAATACTAATCACACTTATTTTTATAAACAAATGTCTATGTGTTTATCAAAAGTCCAGTAGTACCACAAACGTTACCTTAATGTAATTATAATATAATATCAGAATTTTAATTAATAACTTGATTTTTAAAAACATATTGTACTGTTGTGGGATTTGTAGTGCAGTGTTTTTGGTCCTGGCAACAGTCTACTGACCCAGTTAAAGCATCATGGCAAATGGAATGGCTGGGTGAAATCTTAGAGTAATGGATGAAAATTAAAACAAGGCAAAGTTAAATGCTTTTTCTAATATACAGTACATATTAACTGCATGACTGAAATGCTATTAGACTGGGGATTCTTGAATTACTTGCTTGAAACAAAAATAATTAGGTACAATGCTCTTTAACTCAAAATATTCTCCTATAAATGCCTATTTTTGTATTTCCGCTTGTACATTACTTTACTATGCTTCACACACTTATTACAATAGAAACAGGAAGAGATTGTGACACTTATGCATGGGTTTGTTATTTAATTATTTGAAGTTAGAGGCAAAAATTAGTGGTCCCTTAACACTTAATCATTGGAAATTCATACCTTAAACTATTTAGTATGTCTTTATTTAATGATATCCAGTCAACTAATGATTGCAGTAAAATTCTGCAATTTACTGATGCCTGTCAAGAACAATTGAATAAAATGTCTGCTTCATAATATATGGCTTAAAGTATAATGAACTATAATTCTCAGTCTTTTAACTATCAGCTCAAATAAAAATTCCTTGAATATCAGTGCCCAATATCAATATTATTATTTATTAGGGATATCAGGAGACCTGTTTGAAACATAATCAAAACAACACATATTTGAAGACACAATATTCCGTTCAGTCAAATTTGAATTAGTGTGACATAGATACAAAATATATTTAATGCTTATTTTGGCATAACTTGTCTAGCTGAGGGGATGGCAACTTTATCATAAGTGTGTGGCAGGCAGGATCCTCCCCATGCTTCACAAGGAATGAGCCAGATACAGTAACTGCAGCAAAGATAAAGATTTGTGTAGGAATGCATGTGAGAAACAATACATTAAGGAGCAAATACAATAATTCCTGTGTAAGAGAGCATAAGCAGGAGAGAGTAAATTTTGACCTTTATCACAAATTCTGTTTAAACAGTTAAAAAAACTCTGACTTGTTTTAGCTTCAGGAAATAAAAATATGCTTTTAACATCATAATATTTGAATACCATTGATATAATATAATTGTGATTCACATGAAATGAGTTGGTGTTTTATAACCTTCTACAGATTTGTTTCATTACACTCAATATATGGAAAGGTGTATGCAAAATAACTATTTAACGTACTTTATGTAATGTTTTAGAGTTTCAATAGTGAGAAAAGTGACAAAAATCTTGTAGCAGATAAACAACATTGGAGTATTTTCTTGTTTGTGGAAGGAACACCCTTTGATTTTAGGCATATCTGTGAAACTGTATGTCAAGGACAGAATTCATTTGACATTTTTCACAGCTTATGAACTTGGCACCTCTTGTGGCACATCAGTAACTGGCACTTTCTCAGTCACTTTCATTTTGGTGAAGTCAGCCATTCGTCTCATTGATCCTTTGAGCTTTGAGAAGTCTGAAAACACTACTTTTGGTGTGCACTGTTATTACAGAAAAAAACATCAGTAAAATCTGAAATTGTAGCAGAGTTCATGCCCTTTTCAAATGTCTCTACCAACATTCTGGATACAATGAGTCACAGTGTCTACTTATAGCCTTGGAATGAACTGTTTTTAAGTACTTGTTTGTTGGAGCAATGAAACCAATCACTGGATTTTTTTACATATCTTAGTAAAAAGGGTCTGTTGTTTAATTATTCCCATATAATCACAGATAATTTGGCGTTCAATCTGTAACACTGCATCTTCATTTTCAGCTACTGCCAATTCTCAATATACATTGAATTTTCTATATAAGGCATGATCAACATCAAAGATATTTCATGAATTACACATTTAGTAAGACATTACCTGAACTACTGTTATGAAATCAAAAGTTTCACAGTCTCAAATATTTAAATAATCACTGTAACTCTGTGGGAGTGGGAGGAGCTGTGGTGAGCACCAGTAAAAAGTCAACAACTCTACTGAGGGAGGGAAGCACTGGTGTGAGATTAGCAAGACCCCAAAATAACACAAAAAAGGGTGACAGAAATTAAATAAAAAAAAGGGGAAAATTCCTCCCCTTCTGGGGGTTGCCCTGCTTGTCCCTTCGGGGTGTGTTCAGTGTGCTTTTAAAGTCCTCAAGCAGCCAGAACACCTGTGACTAGTAAGGCAATGTATTGCCCTTCATCCAGGGCTCTGCCTCCACACTGAACTTGCCCCAGTGTAATGCCACACCATTAATCATAAGCTATTCGTGACGCTTTTCCCCAAGAAAACTCTCATGAATACTACTACATATTGTAGTAAAAATGATGTAGTGCACCTGTTGACAAACTGTAGTTTCCATTTTTATGAGTATGTAATTTCATGTTTTTCAATGTCTGATATTATCTCCTATATGTCTCCTATTTTGAATAAAGTGAATCCTAGGTGTAAGCGAGTTCATAACATGAGAATTACTATTCAAAAGCTACTATATGTACAGTATGTATGCAAAACACCTGACTAAGCAGAATAACACAAACTCATTGGGTTCAACCTCTCTTTATTTTGAGAAACTCTTTCTGTATTTTTTTTTACTCAGATAAGAATAAACTACATATGGAAATCTTTTGACAGGAGGAAAGATATTCTGTGCTCAATAGCTTTTTCACCACAGCACGCATTATGTTACATTTTTTTATGCAGGAGACAAAATGTTCTGAAGTCTCTCAAAAATATAAAAGATGTAACATAATACTGTCTCACCCCTACCTGTTCTGGATAAAGTGGTTAGAAAATAGATGGACTGGTGGAAACTTGTAAAAACACTACAATTTAAATGCAATACACAGAACATGCAAATACAGAAGATATTATTAATAAGATTAATAATGAACATAAAGGAGTTTACAAACGTAGATACTGTCAATGTCAGAGCTAAAAACATGCCGTAAAATAAAAATATATACACTTTTATCATTCTTATCTAGAATAACAATGTGATATTAAAAAGGCCAATAAAAACATGCACTGAAGAGTACAAAAAGGTCTGTGTTTAATTGCAGACAAAATGCAAGCAATACTTTAAACAAAATGTCTCGGAGTGTTCAGTGCTTTATTTTTGTGCTGCCTAATCAGTGGTGGGGAGGGTAAATGGGAGAAGGTTTAGGCTGCAGTTGAATCTGCGTGCTGTTCTTGTTTGAGAAGGCTTTGGAGCAGTTTACTGTACGTCTTTGTGATGCAACTTTGAAGTGCAATGGCAAATGAAACCTATTGTAAATAAAATGATGTTGTGAATTGTAAATATTATGACGTTTACATTGACACTTTTATTAATTTGATTTGTTGCAGTATATTTTACTTGACATTCAAGATCACTTAAGCATACTGAGGAGTATCAGATATCAGATGTCAAGGAGATGTCCCCATCACCCCCCGGGCAGACTGACAAAGGGTTAACTATCCAGCTTTGTAAGGGTTAACTATCCAACCATAGCAAAGCAGCAGCAGCAGCCACAAATGTATAAAATATAAACTTATTTTTCTCGTGATCAGGATACTGGAGAAATTATACTGGTTACAAATTGTGAGAATTTGTTACAGTTATGTTTCATTCTCTTGTGTAACAATCATTACTTTTCCAAGCTTCTTAATTTTTGAAGACTTCACTGACAGTAAGTTTCTGGGCATCATTAATGATATTAATTTATTGATATACAGGGTTAGTCAAAAAGCAAAATGTTGTGGATGAGTATAAATGCCAATTATTTTACTAAAGGTTTGTTTTCTCCTCCACAGATGGCGAAACTTTAATATTTATGCTTTCGTTTAAACCTTTTTTGTCAAAGTAACACATGTAATTAATTTGTAATTTAATTTGACAACTCCCCCAGACAGAAAAAGGTGATAAAGGTGTTAAAAATTCAAAATGGTACAGTGTCACAGAGTTCAGAGTATTTGTAAATTCATGAGAGGCTATGAACAGCAGCAGCACCTTTGTCGATGTTAGTGGTTTTATAATAAATCGAATTCCAAAAATATTAACTGCAGAAACTCTTCTTTGGCTTTTTCAACTAAATGAGACAAATAGAAAGTCAAATCAGTCAGGATCTTTGAGTTTAACAAGGGTCAAAAACATTTTGCATAACAAAACCTTGAAAGAAACAGACCTTAAGTTTATATCGGATATCTCCGTAGATGTCGAAAGAGCTCAATGAAATAAGCTGCAATACAGTCAGGCAGACAGATTTGAAATTCTTCAAGCAAAATTTTTTTTTTTTACATTTGTCAAAATCAGCTGCTTTGCAGGCAGTACACGACTTCCAAAACTCAACTGATGTTTTTTTAAAATAATTTTGAAACCTTGGACAGTGCATTTTAGGGACTCATTCTTAGCATAACCCAAACTAAACACCCAGTGGGCACACTGTGATCTTGCCGTGCAAAGTAGGGTTAATAGCTTCTATTTTAAAAGGTTTCAGGTAACTGTAAATACAAGGTCGAAAATAATTGCTGTTCTACTGTTTATCTCCTAATATTATGAATATTATATATGTGTATTGTGTGATGTAGTTGTTGGAGTTAGAATTAATTGAATACACGTTTATTTATCCATTCAGTAGTTTGTATTACATATTGTTAAAACACACTGTTAAGATATATACCCCAATGAGGAAAAAAAAATCATACAGATGCAGCCATTCAAAGTGAGCGGTACAGACACGTACCGCAGATAAGATGACACGGGGTACCGCGGTGCGTGATTGGTTGACCGACAGGGGCACTCATGGTCCGTTGGTCTGTCGTAGAAAGACTTACTGTAAACGTCTTTACTGTGCCCGTTGTAGATATTGAATTTTACCACTGAAGGGAAATCTTAGTAGCTGAGCATAAAAAGAATAGGAGCATACTGTAACGCGTGTGAAGGCCATAAACGATATTAATGTTGGAACGTAAACATACAGTATATAGCTGGTCTTGGTACTTTAAAGAAAAAAATACACACCAGTATTCCATTTCTCCCTAAACATTGTAAGCTTCGAAGTCTTTAACTAACGTGATACTGGAGTCAACAAGCATACTTTTAGAATTTGATTAAAAGGGAATATAATATGGAATCGCGTATCTCAAGAATTTAATAACGGTATGATTATATCCGTGTACTGCGGCAGGGCTGTGTAGGGCTGTTTCGCCTGCCTGTTCATGCGAGCTGTCTTGTAGCCTACTGGTCTAGGTGCGTGACTACCAACTGGCAGGTTGTGTGTTCGAATCCAGCTGGTGCTGGACATTTCAGTTTTATTTATTTATTTTTTATTCGCGTAACATAAACATATTACCGTATGCAAACTGTACTGTATACAATATGTATATGTATATTTAATGTCTTAACTGTGCCCGTTTAAGTATTGAATATTCATATCTAATTTTACCACTGAAGGGAAATCTTAACATAAACATACAGTATATGGCTGGTCTCGGTACTTTAAAGAAAAAAATACACACCAGTATTCCATTTCTCCCTAAACATTGTAACCTTCGAAGTCTTTAACTAACGTGATACCGGAGTCAACAAGCATACTTTTAGAATTTGATTAAAAGGGAATATAATATGGAATCGCGTATCTCAAGAAATTAATAACGATATAATTATATTCATGTTGCAAAAGAACTGCAACGGACATAAAAACTCCCTTGCTTTTAACAGAGCGTTCCATAATTTCTAACTACGAAAATGCCAGGTGAAAGGATTTGTAAACATATTTTGTTAAAGCAAGTCAGTTTTTTCAGCAACACATAAAATACATTTTTTTGACAAAAGTCAAATTACTCTTGAGCAACTAATAAGAAGCGCGAAACGGTATGCGTTTTAGTTTCGTTTTGTGCTGGAACCCGTGGATTGATTAGAGATATCAAGTACATACAAGTCATTTTTTAAATGTTGTAGTTCGTCTTGAAAAAATGTTACGAGTACATCATCTATCAACAATTACACAGGTTCTGTTTCCATATTGCGGATTTTGGTTAGGTATTATCAAATCCAGTGGCGCTGTGTGTTAGTTTACTGAATCCCATGTCACATGGTCTGTGATTGAAACCTGTAAAACCGGTTTAATTCGTCACAGCCAGCACTCTTCAGGTGTGAGGGTCTTCTGCTCAGAATGAAACGCTAAAATGTTTGTGTATATTCTAATGGTAGTGGGGGCAGGGTGTGTGGGAACAGGTTTGGTTGAAATTGCATTGGAGATCTATATTCTTCACACCTGAAACATTTTCTCTGAAAGCATTTTCTTCGCAGTTTAACCGATCTTGTTACAGCATGTTACAGTTTACTATTATTAACCATATTAATTTTAAGTGCTTAATGTAAAATCTTGTAAAAATATATTTTCATTGTTCAAATATACATTAAGTCTGACTATCATATAATAAGTTAAATACAAAACTAAAGAAAAAATAGGGTTAAATATAATTCAAAATATTTTGCTAACAATGTTAACTGTTTATGAATAATAAAATGTATTAACTAAGGAGTAGGATGGCACAGTTGTTAGTATGTTTTTTGTTTTGTTTCTTTTTCATAAATACAACAGTAGTATCTGATGTCTCAGTGGCTTTCAAAATTAAATTATGCATGCAAACATACATACCCGACCACCACTGCATCACACAGCTGCCAGCGCACCTCACCGTACCAGGCCACCACTGCGTCACACCACACAGCTGTCAGCGCACCTCACCGTGCCAGGCCACCACTGCGTCACACCACACAGCTGCCAGCGCACCTCACCGTATATTTATGTCTTTATTTAGTGGTTTCATTAGTGACAAAGGCTAAACTTTCTTGGAAAAATGTATTTTATGTGTTGCTGAAAAAACTGACTTGCTTTAACAAAATATGTTTACAAATCCTTTCACCTGGCATTTTCGTAGTTAGAAATTATGGAACGCTCTGTTAAAAGCGAGGGAGTTTTTATGTCCGTTGCAGTTCTTTTGCAACATGAATATAATTATATCGTTATTAATTTCTTGAGATACACGATTCCATATTATATTCCCTTTTAATCAAATTCTAAAAGTATGCTTGTTGACTCCGGTATCACGTTAGTTAAAGACTTTGAAGCTTACAATGTTTAGGGAGAAATGGAATACCGGTGTGTATTTTTCCTTGTGATATTTTAAGCTCTAGTTGAATGATAGGTGTCGCATTTTAAATCATTTTCGTAGCTAGAAATTAGGAAACGCCATGTTAAAAGCAAGGAAGTTTTTTATGCCCGTTGAAGTAAAACAAAATGCCTGACAAAGTATGGCTTGGACAGATTCCAAGTGCTTGTACAAATGTGCTAAAGAAATTATACTTTGAGTATACAGCTTGTCCAAAGTCATCCATTATTAATACTATTAGTAATATCTTCAGTAAAGGCTTTGATGCATAAATATTTCTGATAAAGGTAGGTTGTGTACTTTTGTCCAACTGAGCAATCTTGCTTTCATAAAATATACCAACATTTTAATGACTGATGATTAACATGCTGTAATACACAGCTCAAAATTAAAGGCTCAAATGCTGTACATGAGAGGTTAAGCTCCCCCTGGCGGTTTTACAAGGCGACGCCAGATAGTTAGTCACGTGACACACGTGAACTGCGTGATACCCCGGTGGGCGTGTCGCGGTATGCTGCGAAATACCTCACCCATTTTGAATGGCTGCATCGGTACACAGGACTTTTTTCTCCCAATCAGGATTTCTCAGCAGCACTTTCATGTCTTCCGATGTGCCACACACGCAAATCACATGAAGTCATATTCACAGAGACAGTATATTGAAACAGTAGTGTACAGGTCAATGAACTGCAGTGTTATCATATACTGTACAAATATACAGTGTACAGAGTATGATACCTAATGGTTTTAAAATACGTGTGAAACATATTTTTATAATTTAACTTTAAGCAACACATAATCAGGAAAAAAATTTACTTTAAATTTTGATTATGAAATATGTCCTGATTATAAAAGTTTTGTCTCGATTAGGACACTAGAAAAATGATATTGATTAAAAATCATAACTGTGACAAAAGCTTCAGTCTCTTATGTAGTGCTTCTGAAATGTGAAACTTCTTAATTTTGGAAGGATTCGCTGCCAGTAAGTTTCTTATTGGTTTAGTAACCATAAGGCATCATATTGTATTTACTGTATATACAGTATATTTATATAGTAGTTCAGGTGGGTAGCTGCGTCAATGTGCGTAGGCTGCAAAGGAACAAGTAATAGGTTTATTCCATGCTGAAAAGAGAAGAAAGAAAACATAACGTTTTGGCCGTGGAGCCTTCTTCAGGTGCCCTTCACACAGATGTTTGGTTTTCTTTCTTCTCTTTTCAGCATGGAATAAACCTATTCCATATTTATATAGTATACCCTCAGATTCACACAGATATCTCCTGTACAGCTCATTTCACCCCACACATACTAAAAATTCTCTCCCTTTTTCACGGTCACTCAGGCTCCGATGACTTTGCAGTGACGATATGGATTTCCAAAACCAAGCCCTCAAAATGCACTCTTTTTCATCAACAGAGGACACCCCACCCATGTTGTTCACAACTCAATCAGGAACTCCCCACCTCAGAACTACAGCCCTTTGGTGCTTCCCTATTACCCTAACACACTTTCTATCACCAGGACCTCTAAACGATAACATTCCCGTCTTACAGGAAGATCCCTCCAACGGCACTCTTTTTTTTGACTGCCCCATCATCTCATATCGCCGACCACCCAATCTACGTAAACTTCTGGTTCACAGCTCCCTTGGCAATCATCCACACCAACCACTTTCCTCTGCCACAGAACTCGCTTCATCACCTGCAAATATATATCTAACACCACACTCATTCAAGGCCCCTCAGGACAATTCCAGATCACTCAGGTGAAATATTGTATTTCCAGCAACCTTATTTACTGCATCTCATGCAGAAAATGTCCAGCCATGAACATTGGGGAAACAGGAAGGAGACTGGGAGACCACTTCAGAGAACATATTAGGGCTGTGAGGATCAAATATTTCTCCAGTAAAATGCAGATTTTACTTCTAACAGCTATGGTCACACTGATCTCGCCATCTGTGTTCTCATAAAAGAGTTTCTCATTTCCCATTGCAGAAAGACCTCCGAAACCAAAATTATCCTGAAACTAGGATCACACCTCCCCCTTTCTCTAAACGACAGATTCACTTCCTTCTAGTATTCTCTATTCATTTGCAGGTTTCAATTTAAGACCTCTCTTAACCACTTGACTGCACACAACCTGAGTGTCCACTCTGTTTCCCTACTGCTCCTGCCTCTTCTCCACTCCAAGCTTTTGTTCTCAGATTCTTTATCAGCTGTTGACTTTCCTCTCTTTCTCACTCCTGAAGAAGACTCTACAGCCAAAAAGCTGTTTCTTTTCTTGTCTTTTCAACATGGAATAAACCTGAACTTGTTCCTTTGTTAATACCCTCAGTTAATTGTACGCTATCAGTCCAGGATATCTGTGGATATAGCTTCAGATGATTCACACATGTGTCACGTTGGAAATGTAGTCTTTGTTAATGTTTTAAAACTAAAGTACAGAAAAAACAAGTAAAATATATTTTTCATGATCAAAATTGAAAGTTTTTGCTGATTACTCATTGATGAAATTTACATAAAGGCAAAATATAAATTGTCTAAATACAGAAGTAAACCTGAAAGAACCATATCACATTCACAGCAAGCCACAGTATAATAAATAACTGTTTACATATCAAACTGAACAATTGTGTTTATGTAAATAAAAACAATATTATTTTAATATTTTGCATAGTGTAATATGCAGTTTTAAAGTTAATAAAAGTCTGAACAGTATACAACTTAATTGGAAAAAAAAAATCCCTCAGCATTGAGCAGGATTTGAAACCGGGGATTTTGTGGTGACAGCCCAAATGCTCCACACACCATGTTAAGAGTTCACTGCTCCACCTGGCAACTTTACAAAGTAATAAGACAACAGAATATTTTTTTAAAAAAAGGGCCAGAATGTTGCATTAAAGTATGTGCAATGCAATGTGCTACATTAGGACATAGGACATTTTCAAATAGCAATTATTAATATACTCCACACCTTCATAGTAAAACAACAGAAGTATATGGATAGATACAGATGCAGCCATTCAAAATGCGCGGTACAAACCCACAGTACAGTAACCTACCCACAAGCCACCGCAGGGCACCGCGGTAAGTGATTGGCTGGCCAAAATGACCGACAGGGGCACTCGTGGTGCATTGGTTGGTAGTGAAAAGATGTAATAATTTAATGTCTTTACTGTGCACATTTTAATCCGCTTAGTTTTGAATATTTATATGGAATTTTACCACTAAAGGGAAATTTTAGTAGCTGAGCATAAAAAGAAGAGGAGCATAACGCATCTGAAGGTCATAAACGATATTAATTTAGGAACATAAAAAATACACACCAGTCTTCCATTTCTCCCTAAACATTTTAAGCATGAAAGTTTTATGAAACGTTACCCAAATATGCGATTGCTGTATAGAATGAATTTTAATTTAAAAAATTATTAAAATGAAAATTAGGCTGTTTACATCTTCTGCCTGAGAACAGTCACCCGTTGCTACCAAACGCAGAAACACAGCCACTAACTAGCAAAGAGAAGACATTAGCTAGCCAATATGATAAAGAAATAAATGATTATTTTGTTTATTTCTTTTGCACATTTATTTGAACATTTCCATCGATTGTACAAGCACTTGGAAACTGTCCAATCCCGAGTTCATCAGGCATTTTCTTTTACGCTGCAGGCATTCTCCCGGTCTGGCCTGTATAGTGGTCTGGTCTGTGTCTTCTAGGATATAATGCCAGCGAACTCTTGTTTTTATGTCCACTATAACAGACAATCTCCTTTGCTTTTAACCGAGCGTTTAATAATTTCCTAAAATGAAAATGATTTACTTTATTTCCCTCATGGGATCAATAAAAGTATCTATCATCTTTCTAAACTATGGGGACAGAATTCTGGGGTCTCCCCATACCAGAGATTATGGTAGGGCTTCAGAATGGTGATTGGCTGACACCATCTGACACCCCTCTGATTGGAGAAAAAAGACGTGCTGGTTTGCTATACATACAGTACTGTACCAGGAATAGGATTTCTTTCAATTCAAAACATGTATTTTAAAAGTTTAAGAAGTAAAAACGTTACAGCGTACACAGATTTCTAAACTGATCAGGATCATTATCTTTGTCTTATGCATAATAATGTTCACCTCTCTGTCCAGCAAATTAATAATAAACTTTATTTTATATAGCGTTTTAAACTAATAAGTAATTAGATTGCTCATAAACCTAATCACTTATTCTACATAAACATAGCGTAATTGCTCTCTGAAAATGCTTTTTCTTTTTATTTAGGCTCAGATTTCAACTATAGATCGTATTATTAATAACCATAAAAACAACCAACCAACAAAAACAACCATATAAACATAATACCAACTAAAATCCACCTCAATTTTCAACATAAAGCATTACACAAAATTAATACCTCAACACTCCATACTCAACAACGATAATTCACAAACAGCCAGAACATGTAACTCCACATTCCCAAACAGACCTCATTTCCATAGCCCCACGCCTTTTGCAAAACCAACATCCCTCCCCTGTTCTCTCTCTCCCCTGGCATTTGTAATCGTTTTTATTTTCAAATAAATTTTAGCAAAGTCATGTATTTTAAAAATCTTAAGATTTCTATATTTATGTCTTTATTTAGTGGTTTAATTAATGACAAAGGCTAAACTTTCTTGGAAAAATGTCTTTTATGTAAACCATGTTTGCTATTAATTCATTCAGGGCTAAAATATGTTCATTGTCTTCCAATGAAAGAAGGGTTCCTTTCGCCGTAGTCGGGTTGACATTAGAAGCTTGCCACGCCCGGACTGTTACACCAACGCATTAGCATGTTAAAGCGATTTCATTGAGGAGCCTAGCTTTCTTAACTAGCAAGTACTGTACTTACTGGGTTTTTGAGGGGGGGGGGGAGGTGTCTTTCGCTGGAAATCTCGCCCCCTTCTACTTTGAAAATACCTGTGAAACCGGTTTAATTCATCACAGCCAGCACTCCTGCAGAGAGGGGGGTTGTACTTGCAGTGTATACAGTAGATGGGAAAGCCAGAGCCGACCTCTACGCTGCCCACGTGTTATGCTCTTCGTTAACGTCTAAGCCGGAAAACATCATTATATCTCATTTTGTATTTCTTAAAAAAAAATCGTTTGCCCAGCCTAACAGTATTGTTGTTATTGTTTTTAACCTGTTAAGCGCTTTGAGGAGCCACCTTTAAAAGCGCCATATACAATAAAGTTCATTATTATTACTATTGTTAATTTGCTGGACAGAGAGGTGAACATTATTACACAGAAGACAAAGATAGCGATTTACGTTGCATTGTGCATTGTGCTGCTGTAATACAGTTTTAAATAATTAAAAGTCTAAACAGTATCAGCTTTATGGGTTTTAAATAAAGGCGATTTAAACTCGTTTTAAATCAATATAAATGTATATATTGTAACGCCTAGGTGACTTTTAATTGTTATTAAAATGACTTAAATTCGATCATGTTGTGATATTTAGAAATATAAATTTGTTTGGTGCGAGTGAGGTTTGAATTAATCTCTGACTCAGGAAACGTTTCATTTTTTCAAAGAAATGTTAGTTAAAAAAAAAATCATTGCTCCAGTGGGATTTGGTCACAGACCATGTGAGGTGGGAGTCAGGAACCTAACCCACAGCACCACCGGCAAGGTCACATGGAGAGTGCTGAAAAAGCACTACAGAAACATTATCAACAGACAATGTACAGCATGTACTATTCTTGTGTTGCGGTACATGAATATAATTATATCATTATTAATTTCTTTAGATACGCGATTCCATATTATATTCCCTTTTAATCAAATTCTAAAAAGTATGCTTGTTGACTCCGGTATCACGTAACTTAAAGACTTCGATGCTTAATGTTTAGGGGAAATGGAATACTGGTGTGTATGTTTTCTTTAAAGTACTGAGACCAGCCATATACTGTATGTTTCAAAAAGTCCCAAATTCCAAGTTCCAAAATTAATATCGTTTATGGCCTTCACACGCGTTACAGTATGCTCCTATTCTTTTTATGCTCAGGTACTAAAATTTCCCTTCAGTGGTAAAATTCCATATAAATATTCAATACTTAAATTTAAGACATTAAATATACATATACATACTGTATACAGTACAGTTTGCATACGGTAATATGTTTATGTTCCTAAATCAATGTCTTTTATGAGCATGTGAAAGGCATGGTGAATCGATTCTCAAAAATTACTGTACTTTGCATGATTGGAAACAAATGTGTGATTGCGAAATGCTGTGGTGTTACTTTTACAAAGACGGTCAATGAAAAAAGAATGTGGACCAGGGCAATACTTTGTTTACAGCTTGTCCAAGGTCATTCATTATTAATACTATTAGTAATATCTTCATTAAAGACTTTGATGGCGAAAGCTCAAACATAAGAGGTTAAGCTTTATTAGCTCCACTTGCAGAAATTCCGGATACTATTATTTTAATTGCGGTATTATAGGAGAATTTATGGTAACCCGCGGTAGACCGCGTAAAGCGCACCGCAAAATAATGCGGTATTGCCCGCGCATTTTGAATTGCTGCATCTGTAATATGGAAGAAAATGTATAAGTTATGATTGCATAAGAATTCAAACTCTAAAGTATTAGTTTAGGAGCACAAAAATTCCCTTAACAAAACTCATAATTATTTGAGAGTTCTCTGTCAATATGAGGTAATAGCGGTTCATGTGATTTCAGAGTAAGTACAGTATATCTACCTTTCTAAGGTCCCCCAATCAGGTAGTAAATTTTAAGCAAATATTCAACTAAGAAGATTAAACTAAATTAACTAAAGGATCTTTCAAAATAACTTATAAGAAATAAAAATGATAAATATTTGGCATAGATCAGGAATCGGGTACCTGGAAAAAACCCACACAATCAGAGGAAGAACATGCAAACTGCAAACTCCACACAGTTAGCACCTCAGGGCCAGAAGTGAATCCAAGGCCACCGCGGTGTGAGGCACCATTGTTAATACTACACTACCATGCTGCCCATTTATGCTTTGTATTTAGAACAACATTTAATTCTTGTCTCATCTGCTCAAAATCCCTTTAGCCACATGTATGTATATTTCATACAACATTTAATAGAAGATTGTTTTTAAAATAATGCTTTCTTTCTTGACATTCAGATCAGTTGTATGTAGGGACACTGATATTGTCAATGTATTAACATCAAGTGCCATCTCAAATAGAACTTTGCAGGTCTTGCAAGGACATTGTTGACTTCAGAGTGACATCCTGAATTGGTTTCTTATTAGCCCAGCTGTTCAGATTGAGAGAATGAACTGATCTGGATACCATCTGAGTGGTATCATCTATCTTCCATTTCTTAATGATGGACTCCACTGTGCTGAGAGGCATACTGTAAGTAGCCTTTGAAATGCTCTTTTAACCTTCTTCTGGTCTGTACTGTATGTCTCTAGAACTTTTCCCCTGATTTGTTTTCTAATGTTCCTTGGTCTTCAGTTGCTTTGTTAAATCAAGAGATAAGCTGGGAAAATTATCTAGAAGTTATACTCCTTTGATTACACACAAAGAGAAACCATGTCATTAATTTTGTGATCTTTCATTTTCACATGAGCTGATGTAGGGCTGCAGTAACAAAGGAATTTAATACTTATACCACTGAGAATACTGTTTTCTTACTTAAATTCTATGTGCAATTTTTATCTTTATCAATATGAAAATAGTTTGTGTAGATTCTGAAAATAATATTTAATTAGACATAATTGTAAAACATTCTCAGGTAGCAACAAGATGGGAGATTTTAAGGATGTTGAATACTTCAACAAATCACTGTATTTTGCATAATGAATATATTTCTCAATCTCTGAATAGTTCTGTAGGAGGATAATTTTTAATATTTTAAAAAATCCAAAATTGATTGTTTGCCCCCATACAAATAAGCAGCTGACTGAAGTTTGAAATTGATAACCATGCTTCATATGCAACAGCTCTTCTAATCAGTAATAATTTCACAGCATGCCTTTTCCACAAGATAAAAAGTGCATTTGCCAGAAGATGGTCATTGTAACTATAAAACTCCAGTTCTTTACTAGTTACCTATAATGCAATTTCAAAAGCCCTTTTTTAGAATTCTAAAGTTCTTCACAGAGAATATTATTAAAATATGCTTATTTTAAAAAGCTAAAGGTAATATCTCTTTAATGTTTTGGTTGGAGAAATAATTTCTTTTTTACCTTTCAGAAAGTAAAGATAGAGCTTTAGTTTTTTCCTTTAAAATACAGATATATATATATACTGTATATATTTATCAATTTATAGTATAATTTAAGTATAGACTGTGAATACATAGTCTGGGAGCCTCACTTTCCTTTTTGTTTAGAATGTTCTTTACAGACCATCTCCCTTTCACCTGCCTGCATCATATAATCATCTCTGAATTCACTGTGCTAGCCAATCAACACTAATAAAGAAAGATCTAAAGCAACGTTCTGAGAATTGTGCTTGGGCTTTGGCCAGTCATCATGCTGCAGCTCAGCTCAACAGCAGCTGCAGCACAACATTTTAAGAATACTATTGTAAATGTTGAACTTAGTGGGCACAGATGGAAATTGTAATATCAGTAAAAAATAAGTTCTTGTTTTTCCAAAAATAAACAAAACTGATTGTTGTCCCCTGCTGCCATTTGATACTTTTAAATACATTCTTTGAATATTGTAATTCAGTTTCCTCTCCATTTTGTTATGTACTTTAGTCTGCCACTCCAAATTGGAGAGATGTTGCTTTGCTGTAGCATTTATATGACTATGAATTGAATGGAAGAGATAGTCAATAACAGCTCATTCCCTTCTTTAACAATTCATTTGTTGTTTTTGCTGCGTTTAAGGGATGTTGACGTGGAATATTAATTTCTGACTGCTGTAGTTATGTGATGGTTTAAGTTTACTGGAAAAATGTTTGGTAATTTGGTAATTGTACTGTATAATGATTCTCCTCACCGTGCAGTTTCCTCATTTGTTGTTTGGTTTATGATCTCTAGATATGGTTACACAGCACTGAAGTGTTGATCATTTCATCACTAGAGCTGTCAAGATGGACCCATGTTATGATGTTCTGATTTAAGTTCTGCAGCACCTGAGAGTCAGGACATGCTGCATATCAGTGTCTCACCTCAGTTACATTCCTCAGAGGAGCTATGTGGTGCAAGTGTTATTCTGTATTCTGTATTCTTAATTCTAAACGTAATAGTAACTTTGAACGTGTTGTGATATTTAGATTTACCAACAAATTCAATATACTGTAGTGTCGATAATATTTACTATTTAAGTTTTTCAAATAAATGTTTTTGTTAAAAGAAAACTCATGGTGACAGCTGGGTTCAAACCCCCAACCTCCAGTATGCAAGGCACATGCCTAACCCATTGCACCAACGTACCGCTTAACAACTTAAGCTGTAGCTGAAAAGGGCAGGCAAAATGTTTTCACGTAATCACGGGTGAATGAGTTAAACTGATGCAGATGTTTACAAAGAAAGTGGACCAAAACTTTGAGCTTATAGCCTGTCCAAGGTCATTCATTATTAATACTATTATAATACTATTAATAATATATTCAGCATCACATCAAAATTGGAACATTTTAATAAGTGTATGAGGCGATACACAACAGAATACAGAATACAGAATAATTTCCGCAGAGTTACACAACCTCATCATAGTAATCATCATAGTAAACAAAAGTCATTGGCTTACTTGAAGGTGTTCATCTTCACTGTCGTGGTACGGTTTAAACATACTGTATAGTCTCCATTACCACTATAAGAACAATATAAGCTTTAAAAAAAACAAATGTCAAAATGTTTCCAAAATGGCCAAAATATGTTTCCAAAATATTTTAGCTGCTAAGTTACACGACTCCATATTAATATTACTATCAAGTGGTATTAAATCAGTACAACGTTTTATTTTTTTACAGTAACGGCAAGTGGTGTTGTTACTACAGTATGTATTCTTAGAAAAGGATAAAACGTTATAACTTTTTATGAAGTACACAATATAAGCTTAATAATGTTAGAACAAGCACATTAAAACCAGAACCCATGTAAGTAACCAAGTTAAATACTTTGATGCATAAAATATTCATGCATAATTAACACATTTATGATGAAGGTGGAAGGTTGTGTACTTTTGTCCAACTGAGCAACCTAGCTTTTATAAAATATACCGACTTTTTAATATTTAATGATTAACATGCTGTAATACACAGTTTAAAATTATTAAAAGTCTAAAGGGTATACAACAAAAATTCTTAATTGGAAAAAGATTGTCCCTCAGCAGTGACCAGAATTCAAAACCGGGCATTTTCTGGTGACAGCTCAAATGCTCTACATTTAACCTTTATTAGCTCCACCTGTCAGTTTTAGAAGGTGCTTCTAGATACTATTATCATATTTCATTTGCATGCGGTATAATGCAGTATGATGTGCCACGCCCAGCGCATTTTGACACAGTATACTCCGTGTAATATCAATGGCTGGATCTGTACAGTATGTCGATAGAGCATGCGCTAAAACTTGAGTGTTCATACTCCTCTCAAGTTTTCAGAGACACAGCTTAGCACCACATTCGCCAACAGAACAAGTGATCGAAAATTAACCCCTCGCAAAAATCAAGTATTATGTCATGGCTGAAAGGAATAGACAACAAGAGTACTGACTCCAGCTCCGATAGAATACACACACCCGTTGAGAATGAGGAGGATTATACATTGGCCACTAGCGTTTTACCATATTTGAACATAAAAAAAGAGGACACCGTGAGAAACTTTCTTATTGCCTTGGCTGGGAAGGGGTTCGGGATAGAGAGGGTTTTCAAAATATTCCACATTTTATGTTCATTGGTAAAATAACTGTAATGATGTTTAACAGTGTGAAATGCATACATCTCCTCTGCTGCAATAACAGTATCCTCTTTTTTAATGCCAGATTTTACAAAATAATCTGTTAATTTCATTAATGAACTCTCTCCTTGAATAGCCTTTTTGTGTTTGAGTCAACATGAGCTTGCAAGTCAAGTGCACCTTTATTTGCTAAGACAAAAGTACAAGGCTAACACACCAAACATTCAGCTTCCCAGTCTTTTCTGCCACTTCGAAAACACGGAAATTTATTTTTTAGTTCTGCTGTGAAATTACACTTTCGCTTTGGGGGTGTTTGAGGGTAGGAAAACGAAAGCAAAATGTGGAGCCTTTCCAGGGAATGCTTCTGCACTGCACAGACTGAGTAAAACACTGATATTGATGCCCGATTTCGCTCTCTCATAACATAATCATACTGTAACGCTTCGGGGTTCACGTGGGTATGCACCCACACTGCTGCTGCCTCAGGTCAGCCCCCACCGTTGGGGACTCAAACCCAGGCCTCCGGCATCACTCAACAGGGACCCAGCCACTTGAGCCAAAGGGAAATCTCCCATCAGGCCAGCGGCTGCGGTCCCTGCTATTCATAGGGAAGGGCGGTGACATCACCGCGCTGGTAAGCTGGCTCTCACAAACTGCAATGGTGGCCGTATGCGTTACAATACACATACAGGATGAAAACTGAACGATGCTGTAGGTCGTGAAGCGAACTAGAGAAGTTAACAAATTCTCTCACTCTCTTTCTAACCTCTTCATCTACTATCTTTAAAACTTTTGTTAATTATTCTTCATGGTGAAAATAAAGTGGTCGATATCCCTGACATTTTTGGATATTTGAAACTTAGCCCCAGACGGAGATATAATGATCAAAATAGAGGACTTGTCATTGAAAATCCGGACATACTGTATGGTAACCCAATTGGCCACCGACACTAGCTCTGTTGCTTAAACTGACACAGACAGCACTGCTAGTATTAGCAAGTGTAGGAACAAGTTGGTACGATCCAAATTAACTAAGTGCTCAGTGTTATTTTTATTATATTTGTATGTGAATGTGTGTGCATGCGCTCATGTTGGTCATGGAGATGCTTTGTGGTTCCTATGAGAAGATGACTTGTAGGTTGTATTTGGTCCAAAAAGTTTGAGAACCACTGTCTTAAGGCATTTGCTCAATAGTTTTTGTGATGTCTATATTAATGAAACTACATAATTCAAGTCTCAATGTATCCTCACATACCCCAGTTCAAGAATCTTTTAGTTTGCTCTTCAGACCATTAAGTGTTGCCTGGGTACTTCTTTTAGTTTACTTAGTATTAGGGGTTATCTTATTTGGTCTTTCATTTTAGAGCATTTCTGCTGGGTCATGTCTTTCAAATTGGCAACGGTGAATGTTGCTAAATTTTCCTTGAACTGTTATGACTTGTTTAGATATCGTGTCTGCATGTAATATGGACAGTTTTTTCCTGGAGTACTACAAAACATTTTGGAGGAAATCCTAAAAATACATTTTCGTTTAATGTATGATTTGTAAATGTGATGTAATTTATTTTGATCCATACATGCTCTATATTTTATGGAAAATAGTAAATGTAAAATCGTTGAAGTCAGAATCATAAGAGCATTCATTCATCTTAACTTTTAACTACTTTGTCTTTTGTAGAGGCTGTACTATTTACCATGACAGTGACTACATACATAAATAATATATATTTATTCATAGTGTTAACTCTTAAAGGTTTGATAGAACAGAAAAAAAGAATAATCTTTACAACTGACAATAAGTTTTATGTGAACAAAGTTCTGTAATATACATAATGAAATAGCTATACAATAAAATCATGTTTTTATACACCAGTACTTGACTTGATATATTCAGCATTATTAGTCAGTTTGTCAATTCATATTTGAGTGCGGTCTCCTTGTAATAGTATGAGATATCAAATTTTAAAATAGGTGATGCCAATTGTTCAGCTAGAGAAACCAACATTTCCTCTGGGAGAAGTATGGACAGCTGGAGCTCACTAATTCCACCACATAAGTTAATTAGAATGGAACTCAGTAGAATTTTCATGGAAAACAATGATGACACAATTGTATCAAATTGGGGAGCTTTAATTTTTGCAAATTTTAATGCAAATTATTTTCCAAAAACATATACAGTATGTAATTTGTATACATCTTTCATTGGATATAGACTAAACTCAAAAACTAAATTAAAACATTTAAATTGAACAACAATGAACAACAAGTCAATTTCTGACATTTTTTAACTATGAAGCCGTTGTTAGTATTTATGTCCAACAGGTATTATTCGTTAATAGAGATAACCATCTTGAATGCACAGCTGAAATCTGCATTGCAAAATGAGATAAGATTATAGTGACAAGCAGTGTAGGAACAGTTTTATCCTATCTGAAACGTAATCTCATAGATTGTTATTTCATTCATTTACAATTGCACTTGAAAGCTGAGCCATCAAAGGCTGTAGTTCCTTTTTTCTGCATGCATACATCATTAGTGTTTACGGTGACTGGAAATTACTGCAGATGAGTATATTTCTCATCTTGAGAGCACTTTTTGTTTTTGTTGTTGATATCATGATTTTTAACATGAAGATAATGATGGTATACCAGCTGCAGACATACAAGATGGAGAATACCAAAACACATTTCCATGTTAAGGCAACTGTATCCTTTGATCTGCCATCTTTATTTTGCAGGACACTCCAAAAATATGTTTATATCTTTTCAGCTGTCCAGGTGATGCAGCTTCAAAAGACACAAAATCCAATTTAAAAACATACTGGTTTTGCAGACCTTTAACTTCAGACAGATGTATTGTCATTTCTGTGTCTAAGTGGAACACAGTCCAATGCATTCTGATACATTGCATAGCTAAAGCATGGGCTTACATACAGTAATCAGGTGCGTTTTCCAATTATAAATTTTCATAGTCAGATTACAAGGTCTTTACTTCATGGCTATGATACACAGTGAAGAATGAATGAGTGCCAGTCTGGCAGAAATCTATATATTTTTTAAGAAAGACTCCATACAACATATTTGAAGCAGATGACAAGAAATATTGCAAGCCAAAGGTTAACTATTGTAGACCTTGAAAGATGCTGAAAGGACAGTTTTAATTTTTACACTGGATGCAGTCTTAAAATTTAAGGTCACAAGCCTGGGTGATGCTGGTCTAATTCATGCCAAAGTTCAATCTGTTCAGCACCATAGGAATGTGTCAGGCCTGTCAGTTTGTTAGAAGGTCATGACTGATTTAACATGCTTCCAAATGCCAGACTTAGAGCCAGATATAAAGTATGCACATATACTCAAGAACCGACAACCATGTGTAAAGAAAGAATTTTGAAAAGAATAGTAGGAGGAGTGTATGAGAGCTGTCTGGATTTGTTTTGTAATGATCTACATAATCTAACTTATGAATAACAGTATCATACTCTTAAATTAAACATGGCCATTTAAATAAGTTATGTGAACACCAAAAAGAAAAATCTTAAACATGTTCATAGTTTTGTGATGACAGGTGAGTCTATATTAGGAATTTCTAGCAATGCAAGTGCCAGTTGACTGGAAAAGAAAATCTCTTTGAGCCCTGCTCAGGTCCTGGGTGATTAATTAATTTATACTTCATAATTTTTAAAGTATTTTAAAAACTGGATAAAATTACGAATTCACATGCCTTCAAAGTTAAGCAATTAAGTTAAAATAAAGCTGTTGTACAGTATGTGCTTTGTGGATATTTGTTCTTAAAATTTCTATCAACAATACAAGATAATTTTGATTATAAAAAACCAATACATGTTATATTTATTGAAGGAGGTTATGTTAGCTAGGCCCAAGGCATAAATAGAAAATCTTCCGAGTAAGGACATCAGTTGCCCGGAGTCCTAGCCTCAACAATAACTGAGAGTTTCTTGAGGAAGGGAAATTATAAAACTACTTTTGGAAGAGAGTACAAATAATATCAATGG
Organism: Lepisosteus oculatus; assembly: GCF_040954835.1. Taxonomy (NCBI): domain Eukaryota; kingdom Metazoa; phylum Chordata; class Actinopteri; order Semionotiformes; family Lepisosteidae; genus Lepisosteus; species Lepisosteus oculatus. The sequence goes on along the minus strand of NC_090696.1, from coordinate 36,764,222 downwards.
GTTTTCTCATCTACAGAGGATACATTCCCTAAGGTTCAGGGAAGCCAGAGTGCACATGCTCTGAACAAGGGATTAGAGACTTTAGGACATGGTCTAATCACAGCTGCGTAAGTACAGAACCATGCAACTGCAACTTGGTCACAAACCACAGAAATGACAGTCTTTCAAAATTTGCATTGAATGGTTGCAAACTTCAGGGCAGATGGCAGAAATACAGTACGTTTATGGCTTTGAGGTAAGATGCCACCTAGTTACACGTTGTTTAACTTTTTACATTTTTTCTTCACATTGTCTAGAAGGGGGTGTAAATGTTTTGTTAACATAAACGTAAAAAAGTACCTTTTCATAAGTAGCCTCTTCAAGCTCAGTCTTTTTGCTGCCTGTATGTAATATTCTTATTATTTACTTTAAATGTAATCTGCCATTTCTTTGCACATTCTTAAATATTATCTACTGTAAATCCTTTTGCATTACGTTTTTTGTCTCAGCGGTATTTTAAATCTTCCTATTTTGGTTTTATCTACTCAAATGACTAGTTTACGAAATGTACCAGGTTCTAGATCAGTGATATAAAATTGGTAGAGCAATGATCCTATTTTAGATCTAAGAGGTACTCCACTAAATATATCACACCAATATTGATATTTATCCTTTGTTACAATACCCAAAATATCACTGCTTCCTCTATGGCAGCACTATAAAATACAGAACTTCATCCTTCCACAGCTTAAGGTATTTTGCTAACTTCATCCTTGATGAACACTTGAGTGAAATACTCGTTTATTACATCAGTCATTTCCGTTCATACAGTATGTTTCCCAGATACATTATAGTACACCAGTTTTTTTTTTATTTTGCTGTTGTAATACTATAAGAAACTTTTATTCTCTGTTGGTCTTAATATCATTTTTTGCCTGTGAATGCAAATCATTATACTCCTTTTGTCTGCCTGGATCTCATTCTTTAAAAGATAATAAAAAATATTTCTCTTCCCTTACTTCTTCTTAATTAGTTTGTTAAACTATTTTAGGATACTGCTTTTTATCCTTTGATTTCCTCATTCTTGAGATAAAACGCATCTCTTGCCATCCATTCTGCTGCTAACATTGCTGTGAATGTTTTCCACATTTTGTGGGAACCAATAACATAATTTGCCACTTAAAAATACTTAATGAATTTATCATATATAACTTGTCAAAGAAAACCAGTATCTTTGTGATACTGATATTAATTGTGGGAGATACTATATTTGCCAAATTGCTCCCTGTGGTTTAGCACAAACTATTTGCATAACACATAGCCACAAATATTTTAGTTGCAGTACAACCATCCAAACAGTACCATCGTACAAAGGGGAATGAGATGTGAAATATTATGATCCAGCTTGTAGATTATAGATTTAGATTCTTGCAGTCTGCATACAACAAACTGCCAAGGAAAGGTTTAACAAGCTCCATGCAGGATAGTATCTAGAAAGTCTAGTTGCAGTGAGACTAAATTAAAGCTTGCATCCTTCCTGATAAATTCATTTTGCCTTTAACTTAGAATTTATTTTCTCACAGCTTCTGTTTAATATGTAATTTGTTATATTATTTCATAAATGTAAAATACATATCTGGTATATAATAACACAGACAATTAAAAACTATTAATTAATGATAAACCAGGGATACTGTAAGTCTAACCTTGCTCTTTAGGCACGTGTCAATGGTGATATTTGTAGACCAATGTTATGATTTAAGCTGAGCTGATGGAGCGCAGGCAAATATGCTGGAGTCCTGTTCTGTAGATGTACAGTATGATTACCAACTATAATCTGTAAAAAATAATTGGTTCCACTTCATTCCCTGTAAAACATTCCTCTAGATTCTGAATAAGTATTTCCTCAGAAAATAAACTGTATCAGGGAGCCGAAAAGGCTCTTTCAGTTAAGTATTGAGTTAAATACATGCAATATGATTTTTATTTAGGACTTTAGGCTATCTTGGACAGTTAATGTGAAATAGAAATAAGTTAAAGAAACTTGAGTGATTCAGTTGGATGTATTTCAGATGCATCCTAACGATTTGGAGAAGATGGAATATTTAAACTGTTATATGTCAAAGAGACTGCTGCATTGCCTCCAATCCTGACTGATCTCAAACATTGTCACAGTCAACATCTACAGCATAGGAGTATGGAGAAGTTGTCACTGATGGTTTATGATCAGCTTTGAAATTCTACAACGTGCATGAAGACGAGGAGTAACAAGAAAAGAAAACTGATTTCAAGAATGCGATTAGACAACACCCCTCAACGTTAATCTCTTTATTGTGGACAGTAAATTGACAATGTGGCACTGTGAATTTAAAATCACAAGGCAAAAAAATCCTTAACCAACTATATACACAGATCTATTAAAGTCAGATGGAAGTTGTGTTGTAAATGCTGGATAAAAAGGTTTGCCAGCATGTCTATTCATAAATAAATAAAATGTACTGGACTTTTGCATTCACCTCCCAGGAACACTATGTGGCATCAGTAAAAGTATCCAATCAGACAAACAGAGATGTCAGATGAGACAAGGATGGGGAAATGGATCTGATTAAATGACTTCTGCTAAAGAATATCCAAATAACAGTAAGAGGAAAAAGGTCTGGATGCTTAAGAGAACAGTAAATAGATTTTTGGTATATGCTTGGCTAGAAACATTGTAAAAATTCAGTTTTGACAACGAAAAAGCTTATGGGACAATCGTTGATTGTTTTTAGATTTTTTTAGAATAGTGAAATATTATGTTGAGAATAATAGTACTAATCCAAAAAAAAAACAAATACATTTTTAGAATGGTTTAAGAAGTTCCAACATAAATGAAGATCAAGTTGAACTCAACAGGCCATGCGGTCTCCAAATCTTTCACTGCTACCTTACAGAACTGTCAGCTTCTTTAATTAATACTTTACAATGCCTCAAGCAACATTCATACATAAACAAACACATCTAGTAAGCAAACCTTTTGACGAACAGAAGCATTAGCATTGAAGATTTTTTTCCACTAAATATTTGTTTCCCAGTATAAGCATAAAAAATGTTGGTATAGCTGAATATTTAATGATTTGGAGTTTGAAGTTGTTGGAAATCATCCACATGTACTGTAATAGTTTTATCTTATAAAAAAGGGTAAAGGTGTACTTCTTCTGTCTGTATCACATTTCCCAAGGACAGTGAGTCAACATATTGTGAACCCGCAACTGGTGCGTAGTAATGAATGGTCTGTTCCTCATAGTGTTGGGATAATATCTTGAAACTATATTCTCACTTCTTATTTTGAAACCAGTATCCATCTTATGTGTCACTTATTTTCAATTTCTTCTAAAGTTTGTCACAAGCACAAAGGATACTTTATTACTTCTTTGCTTAGACAACCCTTTACTTCTAATTATTTTCAATTCTTTTGTGTCTGTGTTTTTAAAGATTCTTTTTAAATTATCAGTAACAGTGCAAGCCTGAATATGTAAACACCTGCCAACCAAATACCTGATATCAGCCCCCTGTGACTATCTGTCATTTTTTCAGTCTTGCCTATCATGATGGAAACTCACTGGAGCTTCAGCATCTTATTTATCTATTAAATTATTTAACAGATTTTTTTTATACATCAAAAGTAACAAAAACAAATCTCAAGGGCTTGATAGTATTCTTCCAATTGTACTTACAGAAGCAAAAGATGTTATTCAGTGGCCATTGAAAAAAGTCTTCTGGCATTTTTTTGAGACAAGGGTAATACTACCCTCTACACTCACTAAAGTATATTGTACAGTATATTAGAGATAAGTTTCTTGGTCAACATACTATTTATACTGTATAAATACTGCATATAAATAATACTTTCTAAAAATAAAATCATAAACATTTTAGTCATGTGTGAGGTTCCACATTTGTACTAAAATGATTTATCTAATCTAACATTTTCAACATACTGTATATAATAAATCTATAATCTATATAAAATCATCTGGGTGCACATATAGTTTTTCTTGAATCCATTAAAGATCAGATTTTCATTTCCAATTTTCATGGGTTGTTCAAGTTTAGATCAAGCAGTGTCCAGGCTTTGTTCAATTACCTCTTTAAATTAGATTTATGATTGTAAACTTATTTGCTTTATTCCTATGAACTACCATATAATATTCATGAGCATGATACAAAACCACAATAAGAGATTATTTTTTTCTGTATTCAGCATTTATTTCTCTTTTCTGCTTAATTGTTCTGATTTTGACCATGTGGTATTCCTTGGGGAAGAAGCCTGATAAAATAATGATTAGGAAAGAATGCCATTAAGCTATTCCCCAAAGTGTTAGTTCAAAGACAGCATATGCGCATGATTCCCATGTCCATTTTAGGAAGGGTCTTTGTATCTTTGTATGTTATGATGTAATTAATCATTAGAAACCTGTATGCGGTGAAAACATTCAGCTTATAGCCCTGTTTAAGACATATTTTGCTTAAAGTTTTGAAAACAAGATTGTACTTGGCAATTTAATTTTACATTACTTTGCATCATATGTACAAATGCGGTCACTTAAGTCTCTGAGTTTTAGTTTTTTATGGTAATATGGTTGAATTAAACTGCAGAACATTGAAAGCATCAGTTAAGCAAAAGATTTCAACAAGTAAATAACAATAATTTGCTCTTTCTACTGATACTACAAATCAATTTAATAAATTATGTATCTTTAAAAAAAAACAGCAAGTAGTGACGCTGGTTTCATAATACAGTGCCTAACCACAAGATCTTCCTCTGAGAGCAGTGTGGTCTGGAGGACCAATGTACAGTACATACAGTCTAATTGTATGACAGTTAAGTAGACAGGAAGTAGCTGATCACCGGAGGATGGACCAACCCTGTTTTTTTAAAACTTCCCATCCTAATTTAGTCCGTAACCTTAGCCATTGAACTTCCCTTGTTTTGGATCTTTTCTTTATCATCTGGTGAATCCTGTGTTGTCAGGGACAGACAAAAAAACTCATGATATTGTTTACACTTGACACAGCAACTGTCGGTAACCTTTTCCTACGGTATAACCTAATCAACCTCTAGTCTTGCACCATTAACTTGTTTCTGTGTCTCACCCCAGACATTACTGATTTACTGCTGAAGGATTAGATTCGTTATTCATAGTTCTCGTTTATAAAGAAAAATCAGTTAACATTCAGAGGATACTAGTTTCTCTAATAACCTGCAGAATGTGCAAAAATTTTGGTCTCTGGAGTGTTTATACAGTATACTGCCCCTAGCGGTCTAACCCACAATTGGCACCCCAGGTCCCTCTGCTCCATTACAAATCCCCCCTCTACTCAATCCTATGCGAGCCAGGATTTCTTAAAATTAATCATTCCTTAGTTTTTAATGGAGCATGCAAAAAATGTATTGTAAACCCAAAATATGTAAGTCTGAGTCTTTTAAACGAATAAAAAGCCTATAAATACAATATTTCAGAATTTGACTTGAATATAAATTGCTTTAAATTGAATTGTTTTGTGGATGTATTTTTTTAAACTATGGTATACACATTGTATACATTGTTTTTCTGTATATACACAGGAAACAAATTTATTAAATTTGTTTCTTACACTGGCATTTGACATGGCTCACTTTCCTTGTTTAATGTTATAGTTAAGGTTTAATGTTACAGTCCTAATGCTTGCATAAAATGTGTTACTTTAAAAATAATTTAATGTTCATGATCCTTTTTGTATATAGGAAAACAATATTCTATGTGCAAAAAGAAGATTTGCTTTAGGAATTGCTTAAATTATAATTGTTTTGTGAATGTATTTTTAAAATCTATTGTATACAAAATTAGAGCTTTCTTATTTGGTAGTTGTGTTAAACTTTTCTAGTATCTACAGTACATCTGTGTTAATTTTATATTTATATATTAGCCATGAGCTAAAAGTAAACTCAAGTGTATTTGTGACCGTTATGAATGGCCTTTTTCAGATTCTGTTGACATATTTATGTAAATTACATTGCAATAAATGAATGCAATTTAAGGATTAGGAAACTGATAATTCTTAATGAGCTAATTTAATATAAATAAGGTTTTTGTCTTTTAAGGACTTGTAGCTTTTTAAGCAGCATTATTGAAAGGAGGTTTTAATTTGTTATTTTATGTATTGTTTAAAGGTCATAACAGATGATAGATCGCATATTATTCATAATGAATGAAAAATTGCCAAGGGGCACAATTCTACACAGCTGTGCAAAAATCTCAGCAAGGTCTAATGAGCATTGAAAACGTTCTCTACTATGCTTCAGGTAAGTATTTTATCTCTATATTAGGCTACTCATTACATTTTCAGAAGTTGCCCAAAATTGCACTTTGTGAGAAATACAGTATGTATTGTGGAAATGTTCACAGTTTGTTGCCTTAACACCAAGTGACTGTAAGTATAATTTGAACATTGTAAGCAATTCATTGAAACAGCAAGGGACAATTACAGTATGCTGAAGATGGCACTGTCACTAATTTTGACTTCTTTTATGCTGAGATAAATTATCCAATTTTCAGAGGCTTATTTTATTAAAACCTATGATGAGCTCTCATTTGTAAAACTGAATTACATATTAATGCTAATTCACTTACACAAGTCAAGAGCCATCTTTTTGTGCCTCTTATTTTGCCTAAAGCTAAGGTTGGATTTTTAAAACTAGAATCCTTGTTATTATAACTACCTTCCTGTTTTTCAGTGTGCAATGAGTATGAAACTGGAAAAAATGTTTTAGAAAGGTGTAATAAGATGAAATACGAATTAAACATGATCGTTTTTGTTTATAGAAAAGGTAAACATAAAAAGAAAGTTTTTCAATCTATGAGTAATTGAACATTTCCTTGTGTTTAGTATACTCTATTAACTACTTCTATCTGCTATGGTCATAGTGTTGAATAGTACCGAAAGCTCTGGGATCCAAAACAGAGTAAGGAGGGCCCAGGATGCTGCTATCATTAAGCAAGGTGCTTTCCTCCCGTATGATCCAGTTCACCCAGCAGTATAAATGGGTGACACCAGAATGGATTTACACTCTAGTCAGTACCAGTCCTCTTTTTTGTACAGAAACTGGGATAAGCATGAACCGGTTGAGCCACTATGATTTGCTTCTACAGTTTTTTATGGGTTCAGATTAGAACATTCGATTTTTATATGCTAAAAAGCCTTAAAAAGGATTAAATTAAAAATTGAGATGAAAGTGTTATCTTCTGTGGGCCAAAATATTGTACATCTGAAGTGGCATAGAGAGAAAGGAGGTGTATTTAATTTACGTATGACGTTTTACAAGACATTGTAGCAGGCTTTACAATGGTTGTGGTGGTGTTAAAAAAAACTTTGTGTTGATGGAAGTGTGGTGGTTTTGGAAGAAATCCCCTTTCACACAAGAAAGGAGTGTTCCAGCCTCCTGTAAAACAAATCATTATTGTAAATTTTACATCTTTAGAAATATAGTACTGTAGCACTCTCGGGTTCACGTGGGTATGCACCCTTGCAGCTGCCGGCTCAGGTCAGCCCCCCACCGCTGGGGATTCGAACGCGGGCCTTCGGCATCACTCAACAGGGACCCAGCCAGCTGAGCTAAAGGGAAACCTCCCTTCAGCCTGGTGGCTGCGTTCCATGCTATTCACAGGGAAGGGTGGTGACGTCACCGTGCTGGTAAGCCGGCTCGAACAATCTGCAATGGTGGCCGTATGCATTACAGTACATTGTCCAATATCTTCAAAAGTGGGCAACCGTGATCAGCAAACCTGTACTAACTGGCTGCACGTGACAGAATATTTCACACCAAAGGTTGAACAGAGCTCTATTGTACCTCAACATACTGTAGCCAGAATGGGGTTAATTCTTGGAGAGGTCATACATAATACTAACTTTGATAATAATTAATATTTCTAACGTTTTCATTTTGAAAATGTGTCTCTTTTCATACTGGAAATGTATCATAATTCTTTGAATTTCTTTTTGTTCACATTTGCATTGATTACACATTCACTTGAATGTTACATTTACAGTAATTGCAGTACCAACAGGCTTAATTGCAATACAGAGTTGTCACTTTACCCATTGTCTCCAATTCTTACAATACATCATTAGATATTCTTAGACCCATATCATTATACTTAGTATTTGATTGAAGTAAAGATTTTTATGTGAAATCAAAGTTGTACATCCACAAAAAAATATTGCAGACTTGAAATCACTTAATAAAATAAAATAACGAAATCTTGACTCCCATTTTTCATTTTACTGATGTCTTGAAAAGTTTCCAGTGCCAGCAATCCTAAATTTCATGGATGTTACTGTCTAAAAGAATGTTATGTTCCATATACATAGTACGTAGGTGGAATACTGACATGCATTTCTGCTCAAAGTGAAATTTTCTTAAGCATGACTTATACTTAATGAGTTCACTGACAATTGGAAAATCAACGGAGCAAAATAAAACCACAGTAGAATTTTAATCTAAAGATGACATTGTTGTCACTACCTTTTATATTTTTGAGGTACCATACAATTACTTAAGCATATTCTGACAAATGATTAAATGAAAATGTCTGACTGTGACATGCATTCATACTGTAAATGTGTTGCTCTCCTTTGAATACTGAATATAAAATACAATATGAGCATTAACCTCTGTCAACATAAAGTTAAATTTTACATTAAGCAAAAAATATCTAGTCATAAAAAGCAAGTGTTCTGTATATATTACATTATAAAAATATATACACCTTGAAAAAAGACTAGCAAAACCATAGGCTATTTTGACACAGATGTAATTAAATAATCTTACTGTATCTTAAATCCTGATACCTTCTCTTCTTCTGCTGCTCAGGTTTGTGTTTTTCACAACCATATATACAGTAAATACCTTCTGCAAAATGTTAGATTCCTCAATCCATGTCATTTTCATTTAAATAACAGACCACTGTTTTATTCTTGTATATATTGTACAGGTATCACTGAAGTGCATACAAACGAAACAAACTCATATAAAAGTGGAAATGGACAGAATATTGGCACAGATCACATCATGAAAGAAGTAGTTAAATTCTTATTTGAGCTAATCCTGGAAATAACACACCATTTACAAAAATATGTTAAAACAATAAGTTAGTATGGGGTTTTTGTATCTATCCCATATTAAAGATTTCATTAATATACAATAGCAGAGTAGACTGTTTCCTTGTAGATTCAAAATAATGTAATGTTAGTTTTCATAAATATCTCTTTTATAAAAAAAGACAAAAAAGAATATTGCAGCATATAATAAAAATAATGAAATATAAAGCTAAAAGAATGGTAAATGATGAGTGAATAGCTAAATTTAATATAGAAATAATACTAATCAATGAAAAAGAAGTGCTAAATGAATATAATTTCATGCAGGTCTTTTTATAAAAGATGTCAATAATACAGCCCAGGTTATAGAATCAGCTCCATCAGTATTGAATAATTTTAGCATAGTTGACACTGACATATAACAGGGACTAGGACAGCTTAAAACTAATAAATCACTGGGGCCTGATGGTATTTTTCCAATTGTCCTTAAGGAAATGAGGGATGTTATTCATAGACCTTTAACTAGGATAATTCAACTGTCACCAAGGATGAAATCTGTACCTACAGATTGAAAAATTGCAAATGTGACATCAATCCAAATAAAGAGGGACAAAACTGGATGAGAAAACTATAGACCAATGTTTTCTGTTACTGGAAAACATATACAATAGAAGCTGGAACTAACTAAACTAACATTTGCAAAATAATGGCATTTTAAGAGACAGATAAAGTGCATACAGAAATAAAAAGGTCAAAGTAATTTATTTTAGGTCTTTAAAGAAGCAACATGGATATTTGAAACTTAAGTCATATGGTATGATATATTTAGATTTTTATATATTTTAGATGATTATATATAATTATAATTCTTATGTTATTTATATAATAATACCAAATGATTAAGATGGACCAATTTACTTAGTCTTGTTTGATACTTTACGTTTTTCTGAAGATTATTATTTAAAATATTTAGGATCAAATAATTTGCTCCTTTTCTATAATTTTGGTAATACAGTACTGTAAGTACCATATTTTCTAAGAGTGTTTGTACAAATTGCTTTAAGTAATAATTTTCAGTGCTTGTCATGTCTCTTTTTAAAAACAAAAAAACAGCCTTGATGGTTTGATACATAACTGAAAAACCACAAGTCTTTCTATACCTGTAACTCATATTAGAAGTATTAAATATTAAATAAATATTATAATGCATTAATCACATCTAGATGCTAGAAACATGCTAGATGGATGCAAAGAATGAGACAGTAGAATTGTATTAAATTAATTCTTTAAAACAGTGGTTCTCAACAATGGTCCTGGTGAGCTGCTGTGTTGTCTGTTTTTTGCTCCAGCGACATTTCATAATATTGGGCAAGTCAATTGCATTACACTATTTGATGTTTAATATTAAAATTGCATTCAGCTCTTTGATTGGGATTTCTAATTGTTATTAAGTCTGTAATAATTTCAGAGCCTCATTGGGTGTGTTGCCTAATGTAACCAATTGGACTTCTGCAGAGGGATAAAACTGCAGAGGGATAAAACTGTGGGCATTTTTCTTCATTGTGGGAATGTCTGATACATTGTCAATAACACCAGCATTTTTTAATTGCCAATTAATTGTTGTGTATTCAGAAATATTGATAAGCTACTTGAAAGTGACTGCTTAAGTTCTTTATGCTGAAGTTGTTCTTAACAATGCACTTGTAGTATACTAGAAAGGTATTTTTAAATTTAGGACTGTAGAAACAAGTACACCAAAAACTAAGCAATCACACAGATTATTTGAAGGAATCGATTAGCACTCCTAATTTAGATTTTAATAGGAGCATAACCAGCACACAGAGTAACCCAGGACCTGTGCTGAGAACTACTGGCTTAGAATAACTTAATGTGATGTTCAATCTACTTCTATGTTAAAAGAACTCATTTTCCCTCTAGTAGGTTTGTTTGTCCCGACTGTACTAGTGGTTTTACCCAGGAAAAAGGATTCATTTTTCATGAAGTAGGTATTAGTATGGAAAAAACATCTCATCATACATTGTAATTTTTCCAGTTTCTTTATAAATTTAATTTTCAGCTTTCATTCTCTCCTAACAAGTGGCTGATGTAATCAGTGATGTTTAGACAGGTACAGTACCATATTTGTTCTTTTACCCATTGTTTTTTTTTCCTTTAAAATAGCATACTTTGTAATTCTGTTTATGTATACTTTTATTCATTAGTTCATACAATATAATCTATCTAAATAAAAAAATACATAAAGTTTGCTGTTGACAAGGAGTAAATCACTCTTATGCGAATTAAAATAGAGTTGCACTAGGTGATGACAGCACATCTGCTCTTTTAACATAGATGTCCTAATGGAACACTACTGTAATAGGAACTAATGGTGGCTCAGCTGGAGTGTTATAAAATTGATGTTTTATGAAATTGCTACATGTGAATAAGTAGATTGTGCTAATTACTAACAATGATAATTGTCAAAATGGGAATGATTTTGAGGAGCAGAGTACACGGGGGTGGAGCAAGAGACATTAATCTAGACATTAATTCCTTTTATAATTCTTCCCGGAAGCAAAAAAAAAAAGTACACCATACCAATATTATGGCAGGCTATCCAGTTTATTCCTTAATATGTTGAGGTTAGTAGAGCAATGTATTTTAATGTGTACAAATATAGACCGCGTTATTATTTCCGTATTGCATGATCATAAGTGCAAATAAGATAAGTCTTTCAACACTTGACCACTTATCATCGGTTTCCATATTATAGTCATATAATAGTAGATGTGGAATTGTAATATGTCAGCCACCTAGCCAATGCCATCCTGCCTGTACGCATTAAATATTACCTGTAGTAACAAAATATGTTTTTTAATGTCAAACAAAAGAAACTACAATCGTGAAACCTAAAGTACATAAGCTCATATAATGGATACATTTGAACAGAGCAACCATCACATTTTCACTATGAACATTGCACATTTCTAGCAAGACTAATTTAATACTGAACTAAAGTGGACCAGATATTTTTTAGTTCTTTTGTATTATTTATAATTACATAGTTCAGCATTGAAAGCAACAGAGTATTTATTAATCTTAAATTTTAGCCACTAAAGAACAATATTAATTCCATTTAAATGTGAAGCAATTATTGCTTAACAGATAAGATTTAAAACATGAACATGTAGCTATATTTGTCTTCCCTGCAATGAATGTAAAGTGTCTGGGAAATCATGAATAATAATAATGTATGTAGCAGTTTTAAGAGCATTACATATACAGTAGAGGTAGGATTGGACCCCCTCCATCCACCATCATCAGCAGTCCCACTGCACTGTTCAGGTACAGAAGTGAAAAATTACTTTACTAGAATTAATGAAGTACTTATACCTGGAATCTGCATCTTTTACTGGTGAATTGTATGGTATGGTAATGTATGCCATTTCATTTATAACACATTCATTTAAGGCATTATGAAATATTTCAAGACATCTGCAGTATAAATTATATGAAACAGAATAATATAATTTAAGGATATTTTAAAAGCATGTAGAGATCTCCAGATGAAAATAGAGATTATGCCCAAATCATGTAGAGTAACAGTTTTGTGCTATTGGTATAATGGCAGTTAAACTAAATCTGCCACACTGTTGCATGCTGTCTAGAGTGTTCACAGTGAGCCATTTATATCTTGCCACGATGGATGAAAAGTGGCTACTGTCAAATCTATCACCAATTGTCTACAATTTAGGATAACTTGTCAAGATTCTAATAATCATCAGGATTAATTCTAATAATCAGTTTTGTTTTCATTCTGCCATTTCCACTTCATGAGAACTATAACACTGTAGCAATCCACACGTGAGCATGTAATTTATCGGAAGGTATCTAAATGGACACTTTGCAGGCCTGATGATCACACAGACCCCCAGTGCAAAATAATATTCACTAACATGAACAAATAAGGTGGTGTGAGCGATCTCTCTGGTGGTCAACCCAGTAGTGGAGCAGAGCCCTTTTAGTCCATTTAATGATGTATCAATGTTTTGTGTAGTCAAATCTAATGCACTTCAACTAGTGTGATACAAACCTGCAGAATGATACAGTACTGGTGAAAATGACTCTCGCCATGAACCATACAGTACTCATTGAGAATCTTCAGTTTTATCTAACCACTATTTTGGAGAGAATTTCCTCTTTTCCATTCCACACAAGTCATTAATTTGTACAACATAGTCCAATTTATAACCCTATGATTACTCTACTTTTCCAATCATGTTCAAATACTCTTTGATTGATTGGGATGTCCAAGTGTGAAGGTTAGGACAGGAGTGTCTGGTCATTACAGATCTTCATGTGCTGTGATTGACTGAACAGTACTACATTAATCAACTCTTGGGATGTCACTTGCTGCTCAAACTGTGGGCTGATCTGACCAGACAACATTCCAGAATGCGGATCTCATTCACACACGTTCATGATTTCTGTTAAAATGTCTTTCTTGTGAAACGTGATAGCTTTTCCAAATTTAAAATCAGTTATACCTACCTGATTTTGAATAGCCAGTTAAGTGTTTTTCATGTTTCAGTTTAGGAAACCCAATTCACACAATATCACACACAAGATGCAGACAGACACCTCCAGCCCACACATTCTTGAGCCACTTGCCTTTAAACAATTCATAGTATCCACAACCCCATACTGGAGGTTAGCAACAATTGGAGGAAAGTCTTGTCCCACATCAAGAACTCTGCATAACTGCAAGCACCCAGAAGGCCACTAGGGCTGCTATGTTGATGAGAGTTAAGAGAATCCTATCTGACTAATCTAGATGCCATTTTCAGCATTTTGCGTCATAAAGTGATCCTTGTGCTTGATACAGGGTGATTTACTGAGAGGGAGGTGGTTGTACAAGGAGCAAAAGGGGCAATGTAGCTGAGAGGATAATCAGGAAGGTGAACCGGACAGTAAAAAAGGAACAGGAATACATAGACCACCAAGTAAGCAAGAACTGGACCGGGAACAGAGGTGGAACTGCGCAGGATCGCCAGGAAGCAGGACGCGATTGAAACACAAAACTCACCAGGGCAGGGCGCGACTCAATAACTGAGCCCCGAGCAATGGTGCAGCAGGGTTTAAATACTGTGCTCATTACCATTAACGAGAAGCAGGTGGCTGAGAGCATGTAGCACTGGGCTAGGTTTAGCTCCTTGGGTGAATATGAGACTGGTCTCTGAGGAGGGTGTGGGCATGACAATCCTACCCTACTTTCAGCAGTGCTAATTTTACCACTAGTGGTTAAACCTTCATTTATTATACATACCCAGCTCAAAACCATTCTCACAAAGCTTAACCTGTGCATATGTGAGAGCCTTTTCTAGTGTAAAGCATGATTCACAGATATAGGATTTGAATGGTATCAAAAATGTGACAGTTATTTTTTTTCATGTCGATATAACTTCCTGTTCATTTTTGTTAGATGTTGTCTAGTCTTTTTTAAGGATATAAAGATAGAGCCCATGAAAACATGAAAAAAAATTCTGAAGCTTTATTAGTTGTTCACACAATGGTTTTACATTTTCCCTTATAAATGCATACCATTGACTACACCTCTGCTAAAACCAATGCTGGTGCCTAATTACAGTGCATGACTTACAAGTCTCTTAAATAAGCTGTTTTCCATTTCCTGACATAGACCATCTGTGCATTCACTCTACTGTGATCAGAAGAGAAATTCTAAATAACTCATTTTTTAATTAAAAACTAAAAGATAAATGATGGCTTCAAAATAATTGTAACTACAAACATAAAGTAAATATTATGCTTTTTGCACTCACAAATATCATAGGGGCACTGGGGTGGCTCTGTGGCTAAGGATTTGCGCCTGTGGCTGGAAGGTTGCCAATTCATATCCCGCAGCTGTCAAAGGAATCCTACTCCCTTAACCCCAACTGCTCTAGGGGTGCCGAATAAATGGCTGACCCTGCGCTCTGACTCCAAACTTCTATCACTGTCTGTGTATCTGTGTGTCTCATGGAGAGCAAGTTGGTATATTTGAAAAGACAAATTCCTAATACAAGAAATTGTATATGGCCAATAAAGTGATCTTATCTTATAAAGTTACTGTTTTTTTTCTGTGAATTAGTAAACAGTAATTTCAGATTTGCTTATTATCATAAAAGTTTATCTGATTTGCTGTTCATTCTGTGTGATTAAAAGGGATCAAAGAAATAATTTTAAGTTTGACATTTTTTAAGAGTTTCAAGTATTAATTTCTGAATATCTAATAGCAATAATTTGATTTTTAAATGACCACATTGTGCCATTGTAATTTCAAAACTAAAAATCCAGTTGTCACCACGCAGCTCTCTGTGGTGTCATGTTAGCATATCTGCTACCACTCTCTGTTAGGCATTTCACAGAACAGACTGCTTGCCAGGACAGGTCTGTAAGTACTGTGGATGGCATTTTAAACAATCTTTCAGCTCTACCTGTTTTCTAAAGCTAGGAAATATTGCAGACATCTTGCAACATCTTCAGAAATGGTGCAGACATACGGCTGGGAAAGGAATTTGAGTAGTTGATTACTGAGTACACTGCTACCTTTAGTTGGGGAAATTCAAGGTCAGTTAGCTGAAATAAGTGCCACGGTTATTTTAGTTATTTTAGTTTTTTCCATTTATTTATAAAATAAACAATTTTAACTTGTCAGTCTGTTTAGGGGTGTGTATGGACCCTCCTATTTTGTGTCCGTGCCCCCTGTGGCATCACAACTGGTATGTTTAAGAATTTTACCAAATTTATTAGTAAAGTGCATGACAAAAATAAATAAATAACTGGGTTATTAATAATAAATAATAGTTTAGTCTGCTCTGACCACCACCAGGTGTGTGTCAGTGAAAATGTTTTTACTTTTTAAATGCATTATAAAAAAAATAAATAAATTAACCCTGGATGAATCAATAGACCATGAAAATGCACATACAGACACAATCATGCACACAATTGCATGACAGCCAGTTTTCTCACGTTAATTAACTTACCAGTTTGGACTATGGGAGGAAAGCAGAGCACCTAGGAAACCCACAAGAACATGGGGAGCACCCAAAAACCAGTGTTGTGGGGCAGCAATGCTAACCACTTCACCACAGTGCCTCCCTTACAAATAAATCAAACGGGAAAATTGCACTCATCGATTCAGACAAGATGTACAGATGCAGCCATTCAAAGTGCGAGCTACAGACACGTACCGGAGGTAATTGGCTATGGCGTTGCGCATTTTGGCGCAAGATGACGTGCGGTACCGCGGTACGTGATTGGTTGACCGACAGGGGCACTCGTGGTCCGTTGGTCTGTCGTAGAAAGATTTACAGTAAACGTCTTAATTGTGCCCGTTGTAGTATTGAATATTCATATGGAATTTTACCACTGAAGGGAAATCTTAGTAGCTTAGCATAAAAAGAATAGGATAGGTACATACAGTAACGCGTGTGAAGGCCATAAACGATATTAATTTTGGAACATAAACACACAGTATATGGCTGGTCTTGGTACTTTAAAGAAAAAATACACACAAGTATTCCATTTCTCCCTAAACATTTTAAGCATCGAAGTCTTTAACTAAAGAGATACTGGAGTCAACAAGCATACTTTTAGAATTTATATTACAAAATAAACATTTATATTGATTTGAATCGCGTTTTGATTTAAATCGTAAACACGTGTTTAAATACATGTGTTTAAAGGCGATATATAAAAGCACTGATTCTTATTCAATGTGTTCCGCCGGGGATTCCAAAAATTTATTTTTTCTAATCGCGTATCTAAAGAAAATAGCAGTATAACTTTGTTCATGCACAAACAGTGGCATGTTACATTATTAGTTTGGGTGTCTCCTCTTGCCAGAAAGCACTAAATTGCATTTTGAGTGCGTTTTTTTACTTTTTCTAAATTGCAACCCATAAATAAAGCTGATACAGTTTAGACTTACTGTATTTTAAACTGTATTACAGCAGCACATTGGACAATGCAACGTAAATTGCAAAAATGCACTTGGAATCTGTCCAAGCCCTACTTTGTCAGGCATTTTCTTTACCTGCAACGGACATAAAAACTCTCTTGCTTTTAACAGAGCAGGAAGGACGTCCTGAAAGCAGGACGATTTCAGAAAGCTTTCTGGAGCAGCACTGTCAGACCTGAGCGCTTACAGTCAATCTAGACAAGACCAGAGTTATGGTTTTCCAGAAAAAAAGCCAGACCTCCAGAAAGCTTCCTGAAATAATATATATATATTATATATAGAAAGACATAATGATGTGTTCCCGCTTACACATCGCACGACTTTAAAAGCTAGAAAAACAGGTTTCGATTCACATTATCTGGTGAGCCTTGTTTTGTCAAAGGACAGCACAAAAAAAACAGACATTGTGTGGTACAGCATGGAGCTCAGTCAATTCAAACAAGTTCAGTTTCAAAAAAATGTGTTTATGTAGAGAAAGCGATTAGGTTTATGAGCAATCTAATGACTTATTTGTTTAAAACGCTATATAAAATAAAGTTTATTTAAAGTTGAATGATAAGTGTCGCAGTTTAAATAAATTTCGTAGTTGCCAATTATGAAACGCTCTGTTAAAAGCAAGGGAGTTTTTATGTCCGTTGCATTTTTTTTTAAACTGAACTTGTTTGAATTGACTGAGCTCCGTGCTGTACCACACAATGTCTGTTTTTTTTTGTGCTGTCCTTTGACAAAACAAGGCTCACCAGATAATGTGAATCGAAATCTGTTTTTCTAGCTTTTAAAGTCATGCGATGTGTAAGCGGGTACACATCATTATATCTTACATATGAAAAATACATAATATAGCTCCCAAACAAACGCAAACGTGTTTTTAATAAGATGCTTTTATTCCTTCATAATCCGACGATCTCAGGAAGACTAATGGGGGTCTGGCTTTTCTTCTGGAAAACCATAACTCTGGTCTTGTCCAGATTGACTGTCAGTGCTCAGGTCTGACAGTGCTGCTCCAGCAGCGCCAGGTTCTGCCGCAACCTCTGTTCTGTGGGCGACAGCAGGACCAGGTCGTCTGCAAAAAGCAGGAACTCGATTTCTGTAATTAATGCAGATCAGTAAATCAAGGGACAAAACAGTTATTCTGCCCGGCTTCTCAATGGGCTTTGACGTGCTAATGCGTTGGTTTAACAGTCCGGGTGTGGCAATGTTTTTTATTATTGTTATAGAGAAACATGATCAGATTTTTCCCGGTTCAGAAAAAAAGATCTAAAGTACTGTACTGTATACTAGTTTGTCACTCTTCTCATCCCCTCTTTGATAAATGGCTTTTGAATAGAGTCACATGAAGAGAGAGGTGAAACAGCCCTACACAGCCCTGTCGCAGTACACAAATATAATTATATCTTATTAATTTCTTTAGATACGTGATTCTTTTAATACAGTCTTTGCTGTACTCTAGAGGATCCTTGTGATATTTCGAGCTCTGGTTGAATGATAAGTGTCGCAGTTTAAATAATTTTCATAGTTAGAAATTATGGAACGCACTGTTAAAAGCAAGGGAGTTTTTATGTCCGTTGCAGTTTTTTTGCAACATGAATATAATTATATCGTTATTAATTTCTTTAGATACGCGATTCCATATTATATTCCCTTTTAATCAAATTCTAAAAGTATGCTTGTTGACTCCGGTATCACGTTAGTTAAACACTTCGATGCTTAATGTTTAGGGAGAAATGGAATACTGGTGTGTATGTTTTCTTTAAAGTACCGAGACCAGCCATATACTGTATGTTTAAGTTCCAAAATTAATATCGTTTATGGCCTTCACACGCGTTGCAGTATGCTCCTATTCTTTTTATGCTCAGGCACTAAGATTTCCCTTCAGTGGTAAAATTCCATATAAATATTCAATACTTAAACGGGCACAGTTAAGACATTAAATATACATATACATACTGTATACAGTACAGTTTGCATACGGTAATATGTTTATGTTCCTAAATCAATCTCTTTTATGAGCATGTGAAAGGCATGGTGAATTGATTCTCAAAAATTACTGTACTTTGCATGATTGGAACAAATGCGTGATTGCGAAATGCTGTGGTGTTACTTTTACAAAGACGGTCAATGAAAAAAAGAATGTGGACCAGGGCAATACTTTGAGTTTACACTTACAGCTTGTCCAAGGTCATTCATTATTAATACTATTAGTAATATCTTCGTTAAAGACTTTGATGGCGACAGCTCAAACATGAGAGGTTGAGCTTTATTAGCTCCACCTTGCGGAAGTTCCGGATACTATTATTTTGCTTGCAGTATTATAGGAGAATTTACGGTAACTAGCGGTATTTACCGGTAACTCGCGGTAGACTGCGTACAGCGTACCGGAAAATAATGCAGTATCGCCTGCGCATTTTGAATGGCTGCATCTGTAGCACTCTAATGCAAAAATGGAAAAAAAGAAAACAAACTTTTTGTTTTTCTATTCACTTGCTTTTCATAACCAGCAATGCTAATACTGAGACCCTAGTTTCATGTCACATTGATTTGTGTCCATTACCTAAGATTATTAGCTTAATGGACCAAAACAAACAATTTAGTTAAAAGCTAATGATTAACTGCCTGTAAAGGCTCACTTTAAAGCACACAGCTGTAAGAAAAATATTTTGTCATAATTAAACTGACAACACAACTATTTAAAAAGTGCCTAAATATTTTCCTGCAAGCATCTCTTTTTTGTTTTCTTGTTTGTTCTGCAGGCCTATAATCTCGTCATTAAGGTATTGTAAGCCAGTTAGTCAACAAACATAAGTTGCGGGTATGTACTATATGTTATATAATTTAATCTAATGCATGAAAATTGCACTTGCTGTTAGTTCTTGTGATACCTGTTTAACTGTCTCACTTAATAGACCCTCTCAGTGTCTTTTAGTGTGAGTGGAATGCTGTGGTATAACATTTCCTGCCTAATGCAACTGGCGATCAATTGATCACCCAAGGTTTGCAAATTCTGTTCTGTCCTCCTTATCCTGTTTCTCTTCCTCCGACCCTCTAGAGGACAAAATACAGTTACTTGACAATGCTCTTTTATCTACCCTCGACACCTTTGCTCCTTTAAAAACTCGAACCATCTCCTTCTCTCGCCCTGCCCCCTGGTACAATGACCATCTGCGTTTCATGAAGGCAGCCTCTCGCAAACTTGAGCGTAGGTGGCGTCTTTCCGGCCTAAATGTACATTATCAGGCCTGGAGAGATTACTTATCTGATTATAAGGTTACTATAGAGTCTGCTAGATCCACCTACTTCTCTCACATCATTGAAAATCACCAAAACAATCCCAGACATCTTTTCTCCACCATCAACAGACTGCTCAAGCCAAAAAACGGCCCACCACATTACCTGCCTCATCACAATTTTGCAACACATTCTTAGATTTCTTTAGTTCTAAGATTGACAACATCCGGCATCACATTCTCTCCACTACGGATATAATTTCCACACCTCCTCCCTCCTCATCCAACTTCTCTGGTTCCCGTCTCTCCAGCTTCTCTCTTCTTGACTCAGCATCCCTAAACAAACTAGTTACGCGCATGAAACCCACCACATCTATTTTAGATCCCATTCCCACCACTTTATTCCAGTCCTGTTTCTCTTCTCTCTGTCCCATTGTCCTCAATATAATACATGAATCCTTGAGCACCGGCATTGTACCAACGGTCCTCAAAACTGCTGCTATTACCCCAGTGCCAAAGAAGCCTAACATGGCTCTCGACAATCTTAACAACTTTCGCCCCATCTCCAACTTACCCTTTCTCTCTAAAATTCTAGAACGTGCTGTCACACTTCAGTTACATAACCACCTCATGACAAACAACCTTTTCGAACCCCTCCAATCTGGCTTCCGTCAACTTCACAGCACAGAAACCGCCCTAGTCAAAGTCACCAACGATCTCCTAATAGCTTCTGATTCTGGTTCTCTTTCCATACTCATCCTTCTTGATCTCAGTGCTGCCTTTGACACTGTTGACCATAACATCTTGCTTTCTCGTCTCGAGACTGTGTTTGGAGTCTCTGACACTGCCCTCAAATGGTTTAAGTCTTACCTCACTGATCGCTGTCACTTTGTCTCTCTCAATGGGTACAGGTCTGAAATTGGTCTTGTCAAGTCTGGTGTCCCTCAGGGCTCAATACTGGGCCCCTTGCTCTTCAGCATTTACATGTTCCCACTTGGTCAGCTTTTAAGATCACATGGCCTCAGCTTTCATTTTTACGCTGACGATACTCAAATATACATCCATACCAAACCCGACACTGATGTGGCTGTCTCTATTCTATCTAATTGCATCTCTGACATAAAAATTTGGATGACTCAAAACTTCCTTCATCTTAACTGTGACAAGACTGAAGTCATGCTTATTGGTACCCCCCATCAACTTCGTAAAGCCAGTCCTGTAACCCTGTCTGTAGATGGCTCTGTACTTGAGCTCCAATCAAAATTGAAAAACCTTGGGGTTATATTCGATTCTGGCTTAACATTCGACCCACATGTACAGCATACTGTCAAAACATCTTTTTTTCACCTTAGAAATATCACAAGACTACGCCCTATGCTATCATTAACTGTGGCTGAAAAGCTGATCAACATATTTGTATTCTCTCGAATTGACTACTGCAATGCTCTGCTCCCTGGGGTATCTAAATCTACTCTGAACAAGCTGCAGTATGTCCAAAATTCAGCAGCCAGAATCCTGACCAGATCTAGTGCAAGTGTTCACATTACTCCTATCCTGGAGTCCTTGCACTGGCTTCCGGTCAAATTCCGCGTAGACTTTAAAATCCTCATGCTCACCTACAAGGCTTTACATGGCTTGGCACCTCAATACCTGTCTGAATTTTTATCGCCCTACTCCCCACCTCGCAACCTCCGCTCTTCAAATTCTGCCCTCCTTACTGTCCCCCAAGCCCGTCTACATTGTATGGGCGACAGGGCCTTCTCCTGCTATGCCCCCAAGCTCTGGAACTCCTTGCCCAAGGATATTAGAGAGTCACCTTCTCTAAACTCCTTCAAATCCAGACTCAAAACCCTCCTTTTCAGAAAAGCCTTTACTTAACTGCTTCCATTCTTCACCCCTCTGCTCTTCTTAATACCATCTTCCACGGTCTCCTCTATTGTTATTGTTGTATTGTTGTAATTATAATTGTGTCCTGTCTTGTGAAATTTTCTTATTTATTGTTGTAGTCTTCTTATTTATTGTTATTGCCATCCTGTAAAGTGCTTTGAGAAGCCACCTTTAAAGGCGCTATATAAAATAAAGTTTATTATTATTATTATTATTATAATGCAGCACCCTCCCAAACCATCTCATGAGACTGCATTTCTGAGTGATATGAATACTCCCTATTTTTCTTCACAATAATGGTTGCAATAAATCATATCCCACTCTTTTATCACTGATTTGTAGTGTATCTGTTTAATACCTGCAGGTAATACTATAAGTGTTAACGACATTCTTTTATAATTGACAAAATGTATTTTTAATTATACAGCTGTCACAATATTCTTTGATTTTGAATCTACACCTTGCAAAAACTGATATTAGAATACACAGATAGAGAAATAATGTGCCTGTGAAAGTTTAATCCAACCCAAAACCAGCAGCCCTTGAGTGAATTTACAGTAGGTCATGTTAAAGACAGTGAATAGGACAGACCTAGAAGCAAAAGGTATTGGATATGTTGGGTGCTAGATTTTTGATTCATAGTGTATAATTTTTATTAAAAGACAACACTATCTATTCGTGCTAAAGAATACCGATCATAAACAGGAACCTATCACTAACACCTTTAACAATATAGGAAAATTACAAGATCTTTGTGCAGTAGGTATGCCAATGTTTTATTGAGAAAACTCTAGTACTGTCAACTAATAATGCTCAATAACACTTGTCATCAATGGGTGGTGTCCTGTGAAAGCCACAGGTTAACAGTATTTGAGTCTGCCACTGGTAGTATTACAATTTCTATATCTATGATTTGTGCTTTCCACCAGATTATTGCACATACTGCACAAGGATTATGGCCCTTTGCTCTTGTATAGCCTGAACAAACATTTGTCTGCTTACTGGTCTCTGAGCGTTAGATTCTAGATGTTAGCCCAGCTCATCCCACTAATATTCAATGTGCATAAATGTTAAATAAGAACATAAGCACAGAAGACGATTTGGCCTTCGAAGCTCATTTGGCATTTAGTAGCATATTGATCCTGGGATCTCATCCAGCCACTCTTGAAAGAAAAATAGGTATTAGCTTCAATAACAAGGCAGGGTAACTTGTTCCATACTTGCACTACACTTTGGCTAAGGAAGTGCCTGTTGTTCTTGAGTTTCTCCTTGTGTCCTCTAGTTCATATTTTACAGTTCTAAAGAAATCCTCTGGTTTGACTTTTTTAATGCCTTTAAGGATTTTTAAATAGATCTCCTCGTAATCTCTTTTTGAGACCAAAATGTTTCAATTCAGCCTGTTGGAGCAGGACATTCCTTTAAGTCCTGGAAAGCTTCTGGTTGCTCTTCTCTGGACTGATTACAAAGTTGGCTTACATTTAGGAAACAGCTGGAAAGGATCTGTGAATCAATAAGCTACTATCAACTGGCTAGGCAAGCCTGGTGGCTTCCTTTTATTCAAAATTCCTTAATGAAATTACAGAATTCATGTACTTTATTTTCTTAAAGTAACACATGTATAAACATATAGTGGACATGGTTTCTGCAATTTCCCTCACGGGATCAATAAAGTATCTATCTAGACATACCATTATGTTCATCTTATAATTCCTTTAAAAAATATCATAAGTCTTGTACTGTACAGATGCAGACATTCAAAATGCGCGGTAAAAACCCGCGGTACGGTAACCTACCCACAAGCCACCGCAGGGCACTGGAGGGTACCGCAGGGCAAGTGATTGGCTGGCCAAAATGACCGACAGGGGCACTCGTGGTGCATTGGTTGGTAGTGCAAAGATTTAATAATTTAATGTCTTTACTGTGCACATTTTAATCCGCTTAGTTTTGAATATTTATATGGATTTTACCACTAAAGGGAAATTTTAGTAGCTGAGCATAAAAAGAAGAGGAGCATAACGCATCTGAAGGTCATAAACGATATTAATTTCGGAACATAAACATTACTGTATGTATGTAAACTGTACTGTGTATGGCTGGTCTTGGTAGTTTAAAGAAAAAATACACACCAGTCTTCCATTTCTCCCTAAACATTTTAAGCATGAAAGTTTTATGAAACGGTACCCAAATATGCGATTGCTGTATAGAATGAATTTTAATTAAAAAAAAATATTTAACACGAACATTAAGCTGTTTACATCTTCCGCCTGAGAACAGTCACCCGTTGCTACCCAACGCAGAATGGTGATTGGCTGACACCATCTGACACCCCTCTGATTGGAGAAAAAAGACGTGCTGGTTTGCTATACCAGGAAGAGGATTTCTTTCTATTCAAAACGTGTATTTTAAAAGTTTAAGAAGTAAAAACCTTACAGCGTACACAGATTTCTAAACTGATCAGGATCGTTTATCCTGTTTATCATAAACAAAATCCACCTCAATTTTCAACATAAAGCATTACACAAAATCAATACCTCAACACTCCATACTCAACAACGATAATTCACAAACAGCCAGAACATGTAACTACACATTCCCAAACAGACCTCATTTCCATAGCCCCGCCCCTTATGCAAAACCAACATCCCTCCCCTGTTCTCTCTCTCCCCTGGCGGTTGTAATTGTTTTTATTTTCAAATAAATTTTAGCAAAGTCATGTATTTTAAAAATCTTAAGATTTTTCTATATATGTCTTTATTTAGTGGTTTCATTAGTGACAAAGGCTAAACTTTCTTGGAAAAATGTCTTTTATGTAAACCATGTTTGCTATTAATTCATTCAGGGCTAAAATATGTTCATTGTCTTCTAATGAAAGAAGGGTTCCTTTCGCCGTAGTCGGGAGCCTAGCCTTTAACTAGTAAGTACTGTATTTACTGTTTTTTTTTTTTTTGGGGGGGGGGTGTCTTTCGCTGGAAATCTCGCCTCCTACTTTGAAAATACCCGTGAAACCGGTTCAATTCGTCACAGCCAGCACTCCTGCAGAGAGTTGGGTTGTACTTGCAGTGTATACAGTACACGCGTTATGCTCTTCGTTAATGTCTGTGAAGTTTTATTTAATCTCTGAGCCATACTGATTCTTCTGGAAGCCAGTTTCCGCCAGGGAGTAAAAAAAAAAAACACTATGGTATTCTCCAATGCAGTGCAGTTAAAAACACACCTCTGATGCTGCTCCTAAATGAATATCGTTTATGACCATCAAAAGCTTTATGTTCCTTTTCTTTTTTCCAGTGGATTGAACAGGGAGAGGCATTTCATGATGTACTTTTCACTGATGAAACAACAGTGGCTCTGGAACAGTTTTCAACCAAGTCGTTTTATAAAAAGGGGAGATATGTACACGTTACTGAAGCTAAAAGTTTAGCCTTTGTCACTAATGTAAACACTAAATAAAGACATATAGAAATCCCTACGTTACAGACTGTATATGGCTGGTATTGGTAGTTTAAAGAAAAAATACACACCAGTATTCCACTTTCTCCCTAAACATTTTTAGGATCAGAGTCTTACATGTGGTTATTTCGAAAACGTTTGTACGTGCTCCTTCTTACCATGTTACTGTTTACCGTTACTGACCATATTAAGTTTAAGTGCCTGTGGGCACTTTTCCTGTCCGTGGGGGGTGGACCGTCTTTCATTAGAAGGTTAGTCTGTTCTACTCTGAGAATGTAGAGGGGGTGGGAAGTGCCCGCGGTCATTTAATTAGTATTAAAATCTTAGTTATCTTTCTAGTTCACAGGTTTGCATGCATAATTTAATTTTGAAAGCCACTGAGACATCAGGTACTACTGTTGTATTTATGAAAAAGAAACAAAACAAAAAACATACTAACAACTGTGCCATCCTACTCCTTAGTTAATACATTTTATTATTCATAAACAGTTAACATTTAGCAAAATATTTTGAATTATATTTAACCCTATTTTTTCTTTAGTTTTGTATTTAACTTATTATATGATAGTCAGACTTAATGTATATTAATGTATATTTGAACAATGAAAATATATTTTTACAAGATTTTACATTAAGCACTTAAAATTAATATGGTTAATAATAGTAAACTGTAACATGCTGTAACAAGATCGGTTAAACTCCGAAGAAAATCCTTTCAGAGAAAATGTTTCAGGTGTGAAGAACAAACCTGTTCCCACACACCCTGCCCCCACTACCATTAGAATATACACAAACATTTTAGCGTTTCATTCTGAGCAAAAGACCCTCACACCTGAAGAGTGCTGGCTGTGACGAATTAAACCGGTTTTACAGGTTTCAATCACAGATTGGGACTCAGTAAAGTAACACACAGCGCCACTGGATTTGATAATACTGTACCTAACCAAAATCCGCAATATGGAAACAGAACCTGTGTAATTGTTGATAGATGATGTACTCGTAACATTTTTTCAAGACGAACTACAACATTTAAAAAATGACTTGTATGTACTTGATATCTCTAATCAATCCACGGGTTCCAGCACAAAACGAAACTAAAACGCATACCGTTTCGCGCTTCTTATTTGTTGCTCAAAAGTAATTTGTCTTTTGTCAAAAAAATGTATTTTATGTGTTGCTGAAAAAACTGACTTGCTTTAACAAAATATGTTTACAAATCCTTTCACCTGGCATTTTCGTAGTTAGAAATTATGGAACGCTCTGTTAAAAGCAAGGGAGTTTTTATGTCCGTTGCAGTTCTTTTGCAACATGAATATAATTATATCGTTATTAATTTCTTGAGATACGCGATTCCATATTATATTCCCTTTTAAGCAAATTCTAAAAGTATGCTTGTTGACTCCGGTATCACGTTAGTTAAAGACTTCGAAGCTTACAATGTTTAGGGAGAAATGGAATACTGGTGTGTATTTTTTTCTTTAAAGTGCCGAGACCAGCCATATACTGTATGTTTATGTTAAGATTTCCCTTCAGTGGTAAAATTAGATATGAATATTCAATACTTAAACGGGCACAGTTAAGACATTAAATATACATATACATATTGTATACAGTACAGTTTGCATACGGTAATATGTTTATGTTACGCGAATAAAAAATAAATAAATAAAACTGAAATGTCCAGCACCAGCTGGATTCGAACACACAACCTGCTAGTTGGTAGTCACACACCTAGACCAGTAGGCTACAAGACAGCTCGAATAAGCAGGCAGGCGAAACAGCCCTCCCGCAGTACACGGATATAATCATACCGTTATTAAATTCTTGAGATACGCGATTCCATATTATATTCCCTTTAAATCAAAATCTAAAAGTATGCTTGTTGACTACGGTATCACGTTAGTTAAAGACTTCGAAGCTTACAATGTTTAGGGAGAAATGGAATACTGGTGTGTATTTTTTTCTTTTCATGATAGGTGTCGCATTTTAAATCATTTTCGTAGTTAGAAATTATGAAACGCCCTGTTAAAAGCAAGGAAGTTTTTATGCCCGTTGAAGTAAAACAAAATGCCTGACAAAGTATGGCTTGGACAGATTCCAAGTGCTTGTACAAATGTGCTAAAGAAATTATACTTTGAGTATACAGCTTGTCCAAAGTCATCCATTATTAATACTATTAGTAATATCTTCAGTAAAGGCTTTGATGCATAAATATTTCTGATAAAGGTAGGTTGTGTACTTTTGTCCAACTGAGCAATCTTGCTTTCATAAAATATACCAACATTTGAATGACTGATGATTAACATGCTGTAATACACAGCTCAAAATTAAAGGCTCAAATGCTGTACATGAGAGGTTAAGCTCCCCCTGGCGGTTTTACAAGGCGACGCAGGATAGCTAGTCACGTGACACACGTGATACCGCGTGATACCCCGGTGGGCGTGTCGCGGTATGCCGTGAAATACCTCACCCATTTTGAATGGCTGCATCTGTATGATACTTGTGCCAAAAAGTTTTGAATAAGAGTTAGTGTTAGTGTTAGAGTTAGCAGGTTTCACCAAGCATGTGATGACCATCTGTGAATGCAAAAAAGTGTCACTGCATAATCTAAGGTAAAAGGCTGAGGCAGGATTTAGTGAGATGAAGCCCCTAGTTTTCTAGTGGAATCAGTGCAGGAGGGCATACGAAGAAGATAGTGAAAGGGTTTTCAAACAAGCCTTCTTGGTTTATGCAGGACCCCCATTTTGTATAACATTTTAATGTCTTATCTGTTCCTTTATACTTGTCTAGTATTAAGTTTATAAGCTGCCTGGTTTTCAAACACGAGTGGTTTAAGAATTAAGAGGAGAATATACTGTAAATCCTTACAATTGCTGTAGGTTTCAATTATCTGGAAGCCTAAAACTCCTTGTCATCAGTGGAAAGCTTCAATATAACTGATTAAAATGCTGTTTAGTAGAAGGAAATGTGTGTAAGAAAAACAAACTTTTCTTAATGTAATTATGTTTTAGCAATTTTACCTGCGTACTTAATTGACAGTAGTCCGGAACTAATGAGAAATAATTAAAGAGCAAAGGTGTTCATCAAAAAGCTGCTTCTGTAAGATGAACAAAAGTAAGAGGTGCCTGCAGAAAAAAATAATCAGCGCATAAGAATATTTCATTAGATTAGGGACAATACTTATCCATTTTTCCCTGCAGGCAAAATGCCCATGTAATTCATTTCCTATAAAGTGGGAAGCTTGTCTTCTGGGAAAATAACAACCATTTTGATTTCTTGCATCCTGTTTGCTTTTGTTTAAAAAAAGTGCATGGTGAAATGGGATTATTTTCTTGTAAGGTAATAGTAATTGTTTTCATTTTCACTTTCTAAAAAACTTCTGCTTTTATTCAGGACTCTACTAACCAAGAGTTTCACCGTGAGTTTTGCACTGTCACTAATGGCAGTGAGGTTCTAGCCCAAACCTCAGTACACAACATCCCTTTACACTCTGAATGCTTATTTAGGAGAACTGGCTTCCAAATAGATCACACCAATCCTTTAATAAGCCAGTACACATTTAAATGATACATTTTTCCTGTTTCTATAGTGTCTTGATACAGTACCTCCTCAGTTGTTGTTTTTTTATTTTTGGGAATGTACTTTTATTACAACTTGTCTATTCATAAACATTTTATAGTTACTTTATTAAAAGTTCATGGATATAATATCACTTCTTTATTTTTGTGTCCATTGTCGTATAAAAAATTCCTTTGACTGTAACAGTTATTAGGCATTACTAAAAATATAAGCAGGAGTCACAGTGTAATTAGTGGTAGTACTGATTTTTATGAAGCCTAAGAAAGTGCTGATTTAAAAAAAATAAAAGCAGCAACAGTAATTATAATAATAAAAAGAAAGCTACAACAAAATAATTATATAGTTCTGATAGATACTGAAAAATAATTCATGCAAATAAATAGCTTATTAAAAGTTATTCAATGAAGAAAGAGAGAAACACTAAACTCGAAACAGGCAAGGTGGATTCATGGCAGTAAGAGACACTGGCTCACTGTTCTTGGGTACTGCCCTTTCTGAAACCGTGCTGGCTATGGTGTCCCATTTTCTAAAATCACAAAATGAGGCACACATGTTCTTAAACTTTCATTTTTTTAAAACCTGAATGATCAAACTAAAGACTTTGACGGGTGAGATAAGTTATAGTACATGTTAGAACAAACCAAAGAAAAAAACTGAAATATGTTGATTGCACAGGTATTCAGACCCATGAACTCTGTATTTGTTGGAAGCACCTTTGGCAACAATTTCAGCTGCAAATCTTCATTGATAAGCTTATTGGTAGATCAACGTTTTACACTGGAGTGGTATAATTTTTACCCATTCTTCATTGCAGATCTGCTCATGCTCTCAGGTGTTTTTTGGGGAAAACCGGTGGACAAAAGTCTTTCCACAGATTCTCAATAGGATTTAAGTCAGGACTTTGGGCCGTTCAAAAACATTTACTTTCTTATTCTTGAACCACCCACGTACAGTATGTTTGGCCTTGTGCTGCTGAAAGGTGAAGTTTTGCCCCTGTTTTACGTTTGAAGCAGGTTTTCCTCTATAATTTACCAGTACTTTGGTCTTTGCTCTCATCAGTGTTGACAGGCTTCCCAGTCTCTTCTGATGAAAAACTAACACCATACACTAAAACTACTACCAAACATGACAGTAAATAACCAGTCAGACTATGTTGTATTTCAGCCATGAACTCTGTAGTACTTTCAAAATAGCTGTTGTCCTCATAGTGGCATGCCTAAGCAGTTGCAACCAATTGCCCAGGTGCTCAGTTTGAGTAGTTAGATCAGAGTGACAGCTTGCTCTGGGCAGTATTTAGGATTTAGGATCCCTCCACTTCTTAATTCTTTACTTCACTTCAAAGAGATGTTAAGGGTCAATGAATGGTTTTATACTCTTTATCTGATCTCTGCCTTTCTACAACTTTATCCCAGAATTTTGAAAGCACCTTCATCTTCATGGTTGAATGGTGTTTGAAATTTACTGCTTAACTGAGGGACCTTAGAAAGATAGTTGTATTTATGCTGAAATCATGTTAACCACTATTATTGCACACAGACAGAGATCTTTCAACTAACTACGGTATTTAGTTATGGCACAGCACAACTGTTCGAATACTTAGGCAATTATGATTTTTCAGTTCTTTCATACTATTTAACTACTATGCTATTTAATTCTTTTTGTTTTTGCTTTGAATATGTGGAGCAAGTTGTGTATAGTATGTAACAAATATCAATTATTTGCAAGGCACCGTTGCAAGCTCTCTGAATTGAACTCATCAATGTTTGTGTCCTGCGATTGATGTAGTCCCATCAGGAGCATGCTTTGTGTTGTTCCACCTACTGCCTCAGAATCCTTCACATAAACCTTACACAACTTTATTCCTTGACTAAGATCTCGATACAAATTGTATCACATTTATTGCAGTACTGAAAAAAAAATATTTGATATTGTTCAGTGTGTATCCGTGGATGTTGATTTAAAACTTTGCTTCACACTGAAATCAATACAGAGATCTTGAATGTTGATGTCACAACAATGTATAGTAATTTTATCTCAAAATAAGAGAGAAAGAAGTCCATGCTGTTCAAGGCCAGAACTCTTTCAGACCTCCTTTGGTGTTTGTAAAAATAAAGGCTGGTATGCTGAAATGGGACAGAAAGCTTAATATTGACTGAATGGTCTATTCTCAGCAATTGAAGAAACAGGGAACTCTGAGGTGCTCTCAGCTAGCCAATAAAAAAAAATATGCACACCATGAAGCACCTAGTCACAGTACTTGCCCCACAGATGTGAAGAAAACAATGGTAAATGGATCAATACAGTACTAGTGCTGTTGTTAGACTGTTTTTTTATAGCTTAGCCATTTTGAAACACATTGGTGATTGCTGTAAAAAAGACTGAAAGCTCATAACGTCCATATTAAATAAATCCTTTTTATATCCAAGCAAGGTAATTAGAAAATAGTTTTTTTTTCCATTTTAATTTAACAACATAAAGAAAATAAACCTGGAAAACAACTGCTTTATTCCATCTATATCGTATGTCCATATTGTACACCAGTATTACCATGCCATTCACTGAGAATGATATTAGTTTTTCAACATCACAAATTACTTTTATATAAGTATATAAAGTTTTGAAGAGTACATGGGCCACCATTACTGAATAAACACCTTGGAAAAGGTTAAGCTATTTCCAGGTACATACAATTATAATGAACAAAGAGAAAATAACTATCCAGTGGAGCAGTGACAGACTTTAAGAAAAATGAACATGTGTACCATCTTGTGGCAGAAGATAATAATCTATGAAATAAAATTGGTTTTATCCGCGGCAGTGTGTTGGGCGGTCTAAATAAATTGACAAATGTACAGTATGTGAGACAAGCGTGACTCAATATGAAAATGTCAGGTTTTGATTGTTGAAAAAAAAATGAAATCAAATATTAATTTACTTTTGAAATTAGTACATTTAAGTGGTGTGCAATAAAAATAATCTTTGAACAAATGAAGTGAATTATAACCATTTGGAGTTAAATAATTAATTACTTCAACTTGCCCTCTGCTTCGGATCTTTATGAAAATATAGTCTGCATTTGAATGTATTATCATTTCTGCCCTGAAAGAACTTGAAATAGAAGGGGTAGAAATACTGATAAAAGCATGCTAATGTATCCACATCCCTAGTCACTTTTCTTCATTAATATACATATTTAAAAGGAGAACATTATGTAAATGACTTTGAGTTCACAATTAGATTTTGCTTTATAATTTAGTGATTTTGTTCACATTAGCTATCTACCTAAGGCAAAACATTATATTTCTGCTTAGTTTAACCTAATTACTCTCCAAACATTAAAACTCCATTTCTGTCCTTTGTTATTATCTTGAGAAGAGTCAGTGTCATGTTCTTTAGGAGAATGACTGTGAACTATTAAATCAAATCTAATTGAAACCTTATTTTTATGCAATAATGTCATATGTGTGGGATGGTTTAAAATACTTTTTCCTCAAACATTTGACACTTCTATCAGTGACTATCATCTTATTATAACTGGTATCACTAAGTTCTTAATTTTCAAAAGTGAATGTAAGTAATTTTGTGTAATTAACAAAGCTAAGCACGTCCATCCATCCATCTTATAACCACTTTATACAATACAGGGTTGTGGAGAAGTTGGAGCTTTTCCCGGCAAGTGACAAAGCACACACAGACATGCACACACTCACACTAGTACCGAAATTCCCCAGAAGCCAATAAACCTACCAGGATGTCTTTGGACAGTGGGAGGAAAAAAGAGCACCCAGAGGGAATCCATGCAAACACAATGAGAACATATTATCCACACAGATAACAACTCAGGTCCAGAATTAATCCCAGAGCCCAAACTCTGTGCAGATCTAGAGCCCAAAACACTGTGCCATGCTTCAAACAGAATCTGTTAAAACTCTTCCTATCCATTCTTCTCTATCTACTCTAATCCATTCTACTTCTCTTAAGCCAAAAGAGAAAAAAAATCAAAGTCTGTTTTCCTGAAATTGTAAACTTTTCAACCTCTACAATTTCAAAATATACTTCAAAGCATTTCATGTTATGATCACAGTTCCCTTATGATCCTGTCACCTCTGTTTGTTTCATTCTGTCTTGCTTGTTTCAAAGAACTAGATCAATAAAACCATTTTTTCTTGTACATGATCCAACAAACTGGGTAAGAAAGTCATCATTAACCATGCCTACTATTTAATTTATTTCCGATACAGTATACTGTGACTGCAGTGGTTTTACCCAGTCTATGCAGGAAAAGTTGAAGTCTCTCATTAAACCAGATCTTCTTTGAACATTTTTTATGATAAAATGAAGAATTTCTGTGTCTGCTGGTTACAAAACAAATATTACTGATGTAATTGTGAAAAAATATATATTTTTTTTAGATACAAAGTCTATTCCTTTATAAATTGTAAAGGCTTACATTCACTGTTACAACAAATATTGCAATATTTTTTACTTGAATATTGGTAATTAGGGAATTTAAAACAAAACATTACATTGAGATACAATACTATATATAGTATGTGTGTAGAATGATGCAGAGATGAGTTTTTATTAATTAACTGTGTAATTAATATTATTAAACGTAGTTTATTTAGCACTGATTACCCCTAATGTAGTTACAGTGTTATCAACAATAAACAGATTTAAGATTTAGAGAATTTGTCCAGAAATGTTGTTTACAGCATTTTCTATATAGATAAAGCATAATTACATATAGCACCTCACAAAGTTGTGTGTACCCCTGTAAGTTCCTAATTGAGAGACCACAGTTGGTGTGGATAGGTAATAAAACATCAACACCACTCACCCTGAGCACTGGCACCCCGCAAGACTGCTGTCTGAGTCCAAGGTGAAATTTGCAGATGACACCACTATAATAGGCCTGATCAGCCATACGGGGATGAAGTCGTTCAGCTGCTGAGGTGGTGTCATAACAATAACCTGGACTTGAATGTGAGTAAAACAAAAGAACTAATAGAGGACTTCGGAGATACAGGCCAGACACTCACAGCCCACTCAGTATTGATGGAAAGGAAGAGAAAACAGTCACCAGCTTTAGGTTTTTGGGAATTCACATTTCTAATGACCTAACCTGTACTGTGAACACAGACAGTATCTTGAAGAAGGCTCAGCAGTGCCTCTATTTCCTGAGGTGCCTCAAGCGATGAGGGATGCCAGTACCTGTGTTGGTGAACTTCTACCGCTGCACCATCGAGAGCGTTCTCACCAACGGGGTCACTGTGTGGTACTGCAACACCTCTTCTCGAGAAAGAAAGGCACTGCAGGGAACGGTGAATGTAGCCCAGAACATCATTGGCTGTGGTCTGACAGAGATTAAACAGCTCTACGAGGACCGCTGCCATGGTAAAATTCTTGTCATCACAGAGGACAGTCACCAACCCGGGCATGAGCTCTTCACCCCACTGCCATCAGGCAAGAGATACAAGAGCATACGGACACTTACCACCAGATTCTTCGATAGCTTCTATCCACAAGCAGTGCGATTGGCGAACATATTTGGCCATGCCCCTTAGACCACACCTACAGTACACCATCTACCTCGTTGTAATTTGATTTATTGCACATCTGCAGTCATTGTTTACATGTCTGCATTGTTTAGATTCAAACTGTTTACTTGTTTACTTGTACTTTGTCTACTGTTTGTTTGTATATTGTCTTGATGCACTGTCTGCACTTTGTGTTTTACACTTTTTTAACAATCAAGAGACTTTCTGTAAATAAGAATTCCATTGTTTCAGTACATGTACAGGTTACATATGGCAATAAAGTTCATGTTCAAGTTTGTTGCTATTTTAACTTAATTTTAACTTAGCAATAACACTTTCAAATAATGGTTTGTATCTTAAAACTGCACAATCTACTCTAAATTGATCAAACTAAAAATTGCTCATAGTATGTAAATAAATCAAGAAATTATAGTCTCAGTTGTATAACTATTCATCCTCTTTGCAACGGCAGTTCAAGCACAAAAGAATAGCTTGAAAGGTATTAGAATTAGTGTAATGCACTCTATGTGTAATAAATGTGGTTTAACTTGACTTGACAGAGTAAATGCATCTGTCTCAAAGTATCCTCAGATGGATATTGAATTTCAAACCACAACTCGCATAGTGATACAACAAATTGGCAATGAATACCAAGGAGCTTTCGTGAAGTAATTCAGGGATAAAGTGGTAGAGAAGCACAGATCAGGAAGTACTTATTCCTCTGAGTACATTGAAATCCACCGATACAATTTATGTGCATCATAATATCCAAACACTACCTACAGTAGACTGTGAAATGACCTAGACTCTACAATATACATACAGTATATACCAAGTGTTACATCTTGTCCAAGCCCAACACAGCACATGATCTAGAAGTAGCATGCTATTGGCATTGGGTTCTATATAAAAAAATATACATTACTTGTGATTAATCAAAATGTGTTATTGGCAGGTGGTAAATATTTTTACAGAACACTGTACAGTATATAAAACTAATAAGATGTACTTATTTTCTTAAACATATTCAGCAATATATCTACGTTGGATTGCTTGCATTTAGAAAAGGAATGCCAAAATATATTCATCTAGGTATAGACCTAGTCAGTAATAGGTGCTTCCAGGTATTCGGCTCCATTTAAGATTTTTTCAATCACTCAAAAGTCTCTAGGCCTTACATTCTAAAGCAGATTCATGCCCTGAAGGATCAATATGAATTAACAGTAGGTACAAAGAACACTTTCTTGTGTGCCTTTCCTTTTTATGTCCTTGTGAACTTGTAACCTGTTTTCGAAAATATTTATTTTTGATCATATTGCAGAATGCTTTTGAAGACCTTGCCATGGTTCAATACATAGATTTTGTGCGTATCCAATGTGCATAATGAAGCCATCATTATACTAATATGTTAGCAGTGGACTCAAATTCAGTGACATGCAAACCTGTTTTCTAGAATTCCCTAGTTCTAAATTTGGCTATGCCAATGGCACTGCTGCTACCTTGCATCAGCAGAGAGTGTTAACCACAAAGTACACCTCATTAATTTGTTGGTAACAAGTAATAAATAATAAAAAATATAATAGAATAGAAAATAATATATGCTTCCACATCAGACCATATTGATCAATTTACTATTGACAGTGACAGAATTTATACAGTGTATATACTGTATAGTATTTAAGTACACAATATATCCCTAAGAAAGATACACTATTTAGTAGCTTTGTGACATTCTTTGATCTATATGTATTGTTCAAATATATAGTACATATTAAAGGGAGGTTCAAAAAACCTTTTATGTCCCAACATTATTTATATTCCTGCAGGCTACCTCAAGCTGTTAGTTCTTTTTCAGTTTTCTTTCAATCTGAAAAGATTCAGTAATCCAATTTGAGACAGTTGACTGACAAAACTAATTAACTGCAGTTAGAAGATCCTGTGGGATAAAGATCTATTTTCAGACTGAGGAAAAAATTATCTTACAATATTGAGGATACTACTTCAATGCAAAGAAATTACAACGCCATAAAACAATCTAAAAGTTTGAAAGCCATGTGGTTTTATGAGGTGTATTTTTCAAACAAAACCAGTATAAATAATAAAGAAGATTAAAAAAGAAACATTTTCTAAGTTCTACATTCATCACTAAGAAAAAAAGGTATGAAATTTAGTTAATATTTTAGTTTTCTCAGAATTATGAACCAGAACAGTAAATAATATATTTCTGTCATATTATACTACATACATTACTCTGATTAAATATTATATCAAGCATGTAATATATGTTATCAGTGTGTTACTGTTATTCTTTGTGAAAAAATGACAAATTGCATTAGGTTTGTAGCTGTTTGGGCAAATGTGTGTAGTACATTGCAAGAGGCAGATCAATTTTATTTGTGTATTACAGAAACCATTTACAAGTCACTCAAATCAATTGTATTTTGTATATTCTTCACATGAATAAGGCTGGGATGCTAATGTCAGCTTAGTTATAATACTTTTTAATACTTGGAGATCAAGACCTAAATGAGTATTTCTTAGTATCACACGACACTGAGTCCAAACTTGACATACAATAAGCTTTGTTACATTGTGAAAACTTCATACATTTTGTTTTCTGCTGAGTTAGTTTTAAGAGGTCTATTCAGAAGCCTTTTCAGTGAACTAATTTATTAGAAGAAAAATGATAAATTATAAATCACACTCTAAATGGGAACATAGAGTATGTGTGCAAACATGAGACAGCTTAGATATACAGAAGTCTGAAGTTAAAATGTTTTCACTCTGAGCATCAACAATTCAACCGAAGACTCTTGTATTGTTTTCAACTTTTACAGTATCATCTTTTAATTTAACAACTTTATTATTAATACAGCATAGTTCTGGAATCAACCTTTTAATTTCCCAATTATTAATTATAGTTACTCAGAATCACATAAATGTTTTAACTCAAGGAAAGCTACACATAAGAAACCAATGCAATGCATTCTAGTACCTAATCCATCATTTATACATTGTTAGGTATTACTCTTTATAAAAGATCTCTATACATCTGTGAAGTAAAAAAAAAAAAGTGAAACATTATACAGATTTTCAGATTTGTTTTAAAATTCTTATATTCAATGTCTTTAATTTTACTCAAAAAGTTTCCGATCTCAGAAGAATACAAGAACATACTGCTTAAAGAAAAAAAAATTAAGAATAAAGCAATGTAAAATGAGTTTTACATGGCGTAACTTGTGAACCACAGAAAAGATTTCTTTACAGTAAGTGCAAATGATGTAAAACAATCCAAATTATCATACATTATTTACTAGATGCTTTTTTATATGTATTTTTTTTCATGTGACTAAAATGTTGCTAAAAATAAATAATAAAGTATCTGGATATCTACTATAATATATGTATATGATAGTTTTGACATAAAGATAAAAATAAACTGTTTCCCAATACATCTAGCAAGAATTACTTTACCTTTTTATTTTCTATACATTAAAACTTTCACTTTCATTTAAAAACTCCACAGGTGTCAAAAACAATTTTATCTAATATGAATGTTAATCTGGTATGGGGAACAACACTATTATAATCTGTAATGTAAAGTACAATTTAAATAAAATTTCATTTAATTTCATCCTGATTTTTCATGTGCTTCATGAAGAATGCTTTTGCTTTTTAATTTATGGATTTAAACTATATGAATCAAACAATTAACAAAGTGATCTGTCAATAGATAATAAAATAATTACCTGTCAAATCCCTAAACTGTCCTCTGTGAGAAAATACCAGCATCAGAAAATCTATGGAAAATGATAAAAATGTTGTGATTTTAAGCATAAAATGCTTTCTTTCAAGATGTTTCAAGTGTACTTAACTGTTACATATTACATTATTTAGTTATTGACTATAACGTTTAATGTTTTATGTTTTTTTTCTTTCATTGCATTAGATAGTAATATTACCTTCTCATTTCATTTGTTAATTGTGGAAGTCTCAGTTAATTATCAAAGACTGAGCATCTCATTATGTTCAGCATAAGTCTAGTTAACAGTCCGGCAGAGCTGGGAGCTTTGAAGGTGAGGCAACAGTATTTATTAAGAAGGGAAATGTACATTTTCTTTTGGAATGAAGAAACTATCAATGTGACATTGACAAATGATTAACAGGGCAAAGTCCAGGTAACTGTGGTACAAAGTGCCTGACTGCGGTACCAGTACCAGTAATATGCCTGTACTTGTATTTATGCTGTAATACTACAGTATATACTGTATCTTGTATATTTAAAACAGTGTTTTGATGGGAATTTCAGATGGTGTTGAGGTACAGTGGAAACCTAGTTAGGATGTCCTGTCATTAAACACCTGTTTCTGTATTATTTTGAATGAAATGGAAACCGATAGGTGGGGTTCTAGGGGAGAAGCTGCGGGTGCTCCGCCCCTTCCTCTATCACTCAATTTTCTCTTCCCTATTTAAACCCTAACCACACTAATGCATGTTTAAAGTTTTGAATTCAAATCTTTTGAGTTCAGAGCGCTAGACCTGTAATGGATCGCATGCCTATTCTCTGCCGTCCTCAGACCACCTTTCTTTCCTCCAGCACCTTGAAGATTCTCCAGTTGTTAATTTTCTCATTTGTTTGTCGACCTCCTTGGAACCAAATTAATCCACCTCGCCGACATTTCTTCTTCCATCTAGCTTCCTGCATTACGCTGCACCACCGCCACAGATTCGTCATCTCATCTTTTCAAAGACCGGCCTCTTTCACAGATCCTCAAATCGCTCTTCAACAGATCTATTCCTATTTCACCTCAGTCCGACCATTTTGATTTTTCTGTACTCTTATATGATTCTATTCTGGATGAAACAGTTCTTCCTTCTCCCACCACTGTTGTTTCCTCAGCTCCACCTACTGCAAAACAGGCAGCTCCTCCTCCTTCTCTTGGCTCTCCAGTTCTTCCTTCTCCTCCTGCACAGCCATCGAGGCTCTCCAGTAGATAATACTTCTCTTTAAATTTCCCAGCAGGTTTCTCAGATCCTCGAATCCCCATCTTGCTTTGTAGCCTGCATTAAGTCCTATCTGCTTAAATTTTAACTTCCCTCCTTTCAGCTCCGCCTCCTGCATCAGCCCCACCCGTCTTTCCCTCTACCCGACCCCGTGTTAGAATTGGAGCTGCCACTTACACTGCCCGGGTTATCTTGGATATTCAGCTTATTTAAACAGTGGGCCCTTCACCCTCCTCTGCACTCTACCTTCACATCAACACCACTCTCTCAGGCATTTCAGCTACTCATTATCTATTGCTTGTATGCCTGGAGTTGGGGGCATCTTTTCCGACGGGGACACCAGAGGTTTTCCCTTGAATTGTCGTGTAGGGTTGTTTTCCTCTCCACTGTGCGGTCATGCTCACACATAGCCTTTTCACCTTCCTCTCCTGTTCTTTTCTCTTGTTTGTTTTAATTATGCATTGGCACACACTTCATTTGTCCTCACGGGTGTTGGGAGGGAGAGTGTTGCTCCAGGGTCCATCTTTAGGGGGTAAGTGAATCTCACTTCCCCAACCTCAGGATGGCAGCGCCACCAAGAGTCCTTTTTGGGGCGGTTCTCAAGCAGGAGCCAGAGGGGACCCTCAGCCACATTATTCTCGGTAACTCTAATTCTTGTTCCCTAGGTTCCCTGAGGATTCATCCCAGTTGCGAGGCAGTGCCTCAAAGTGACTCTCAGTGACTTTTGCTTCCTTCTCAAACAGCTTTTTCTTCATTCTTAACCCCTCGAGCAGCGCCTCTCAAAGTGGTTCCTCCAGTGAGGGGTTCTTACTCTTCCCCTTTGAGGGATTTGTTCCAAGTCGTGAGGTGGCACCTCTCATGCAACTCTCAGTGAGTCAAGGGGCTATCTCCTCCTTTCTGTCTCCTGAGGGCATAGCCTGGTAGTGAGGTGAGGCCTCTCAAAATGACTCTCCAGGAGTCAGGGAAGTCTTCCTTTTCCTTCCCTACCCCTGAGGGCCTAGCTCCTAATCGTGAGGCAGCACCTCTCAAGCAACTGTCTGCGAGTCAGGGGTGTTTATGGTCTTACGCCCCGGAGGCTTCTGAGTCAGCCAACACAATCGGCCACTTGGGTTCCCCTTGCGGTCCAGGTGCTGCTTTTCTCTACTTTACTAATAACCCCTGCTTCTCCCCTTGAAATTAAATTTCTGTATAAGATAGTTTTCATACTCACCCGAGAACTTCATATCCTTATGCTTAATTATTTTGATTAATTTGAACCTATTTTGATCTCCCACTATCATAGAAATTATAGAAGATATATTTAAGTTCCTAGATTAAATTAATAATAATAATAATAATTGCTTACACTTATATAGCGCTTTTCTGGACACTCCACTCAAAGCGCTTTACAGGTAATGGGGACTCCCCTCCACCACCACCAGTGTGTAGCATCCACCTGGATGATGCGACGGCAGCCATAGTGCGCCAGAACGCTCACCACACATCAGCTATCAGTGGGGAAGAGAGCAGAGTGATGTAGCCAATTCATAGAGGGGGATTATTAGGAGGCCATGATTGGTAAGGGCCAATTGGAAATTTGGCCAGGACACCGGGGTTACACCCCTACTCTTTTCGAGAAGCGCCCTGGGATTTTTAATGACCACAGAGAGTCAGGACCTCGGTTTTACGTCTCATCCGAAGGACGGCGCCTGTTTACAGTATAGTGTCCCCATCACTATACTGGGGCATTAGGACCCACACAGACCGCAGGGTGAGCGCCCCCTGCTGGCCTCACTAATACCTCTTCCAGCAGCAACCTTAGTTTTTCCCAGGAGGTCTCCCATCCAGGTACTGACCAGGCTCACACCTGCTTAGCTTCAGTTGCCAGTTGTGAGTTGCAGGGTGATATGGCTGCTGGATAATTAAAATTAAAGCATAGATTTCACTAGTCTGTTTTATACACCAGCTACATTATGCGGTAAGACCTCTATTATAAAAAATGAATTATATACTTTCAAATAGTATTTTTCATGTTGTAAATTTCAATTCCTGAAATTGTGTAGAGCAACTTAATGTAGTTATTTTAAAGTTAATTCATCCAAAACCTTTTCTGGCCTGGTTGTACCTAATTCTAAATTTCATTATTGAGTTTTTTTCAAGTGAAAGCGATAAGAACATACATGGATTCCAGGACTTCAGCCCCATGACACCCAGTTAAGGAAGCTTTTATTGCACAAATTAAATTACAGGACTTTTTTTATTCTGCTCCATTTCAACAGGCCATTGCAGATTCACTGGATATTTGAAGGAAAATTCAATGTTCTCTTGGCAGCCCTTTGAAATTTCATTTGTTTTTGCCAATTTTTTAATAATTTACCCTTACTGAGGTGTTCACAGCCCTTTACCTATCTACTCTGGACTACAAGAATTTTTAATACTCTAGGTGACAAACTTGATCAAAACAGCCTGCACATGTTTCAGGATTTAAGGGATATTTATTCACTTCTGTGATTTTGTATTTTATGCATTTCAGACTCATCTCAGCCCTTTCTTTTTACAGGTTACCCTGGGACTCCACTTTACCTCCAATGTAGTCATTATTTAGGGTCTACTCTCTTTTCTATATGACTTTATTCTCTTAT
Organism: Lepisosteus oculatus; assembly: GCF_040954835.1. Taxonomy (NCBI): domain Eukaryota; kingdom Metazoa; phylum Chordata; class Actinopteri; order Semionotiformes; family Lepisosteidae; genus Lepisosteus; species Lepisosteus oculatus. The sequence continues at coordinate 36,721,798 of NC_090696.1, read as the reverse complement.
CCCAAAATCAGTCCCCTCCCAGTTACTGTACCTTCATATGGAATTTGGAGAGTGTCCTGACTGGAACCATATTTTCTCTTACTTTAAAAAACTAACATTCCAGCTAATTGATCGTAAACTTGCACATAAATGCATGCACCATATCTACTACCTGATCTTCAGAATTTGTTGAGTCTGCCATTTTCCTTTTATTGTTTGAGCTCCTTTTTTTATTTGTTGCATTTTATTATTGCTTGAAATATAATGAAAGCAATTCTTAAAAATAGCACATTAGGTTCTAAAAAGTCACTTCCACATCTTTCATTTACGTTCTAGGCTGATGAGTAGAGCTTAGTTGCTCTCATTGCTCATCTGAAAAAATCCCTAGGCACACTATTGCAATATATGTACTATGCGAAATGTATTTTGTGCTGTCTTATTGTTGTTGATTTCCATTATGTTTCAATCAATATTGTGTTTTGCTGACTATACAGTAGAAAAATCATCAGTTTTGAACATACTTGCATGCCTGACATGATCTTTGAGCAAATCTTTAGATTAATGTTATGTCTCCATTGTTGACTCAATTGTGTGGGAGATGATAGGATATGTGTTTCTTTTCATTTATAGAACCTGTCTGACTACATATTTCAGTAGTTAATAAGCATATAAAGTATCAAGCATGAAGCTGTATTTGTATACTGTCTTCCAAATCATAAATGTGGATCTGAATAATACACATATAATGATACAATGAACCAGAGAACCCTTGATAAATGGTAAAAGCACAATTAAACCAGAATAGCTAGTATGGCATTTTTTCATTCATTACATCCAGTAAATACAATCATGTTTATACAACAAATGAATTTCAAGTCCATTGATACAATGTCAAATAATTATACAATCTACATGCACAGAAATGTATCATTATGGAGTGGATTACCCCTGCTGATTAGACAGGCACATGGAACATGTATTATGTACTGTACAGGACACTGACTAAAAATTGAAAGGGAAATTCAAGGAATTTCCTGTTTTGCAGATGAATAACGTGTTTATTTCTGGAGTGGAAGGCTCCTGTTTCTGATCCTGACTGTGGAAGATAAATAATCCACTAAAGATTTATTTGCCACATGTAAACATATCCATAACAACTAAGATAAAGAAACATCATTTAATATATGACATCTTAAAATAGTGCTGTAGACAAAAATGTTTGCACTCTTTGTGTGAAACTCTTTTATTCACTTGAATTTTCTATTAAGCTGTGAATTGCAGACAAAAATATCACATAGAATTGTTATTTTTTGTCTGGGATCTCACTTTTGCTAACTAGGATTCACTCAACTGAAACAAAGATACAGTTGATGCATATTTATTTAAATGCAATTCACTTTGTTTCAAATTAAGGTTAGAAAACAATACAGATGTCTCAAAATTAAAAAAAAAACAATTGAATTCCCAAGTTGAAACAAAGTTCTGTAAATGAGAAAAAAATAATTTTAATTTAAAAAATGAAAGATGCATTAACAACTGAACATACAGTAGTATATTAAATTTTATTGTTCAGTAAACTAGTTACTTTTTATTCAACAATAAATATGTCCTTGTATTGATACCAAGATGAACAAAAAATAATCATGAAATCAAATTCAAAGTCATTTCTGTGATATCCAATTCATTTCTCTCAGTTGTTCTTTATTTAAATACAATTTCAGTTACAGTTTGTTGGTATATATTGATATATCCTTAAAATTACTTTTTTTATTAAGTAAGGTTCTTGACTGTATTTGCCACATAATAAGCAAATCATTACTGCATGAAAAAAACAAAACAAAATACAATTAATCATAAAAAATAGTTTTCTTAATACTTTTCCATTGACACCTTTTCATTTTTGTAATGAATCAATTAAATTGAGAAGGAAAGAAGTGGTATCAACAGAGATACAGGTATCTCATTTTGTAATAACATTCTTACCTGATTGCATTCTTTATACAGTACATGTTGGCAGAGCATTTTATGAATAAATACAGAAGAAACTAAATTTTCAACTGCAGCTTTGAAGGAAAAAAGTATTGAGTCTTATTCACCTAAAATAACTAAATATGTACCTACTGTACCATATATTTCTTTTTGAAATAAAGTCCAAGCTGGATCTATAGCAGTATAACTGATGGGGTGCATCTAGAGTTGGAAAGCACATTGTGCTAGCGCACCATGTAGTTACTACATACTCTAATAGGAGGTGAGATATCAATGTATTATATTTAAAAAGTTAGACCCCAAGGACTTTAATTTAGCCAGCATTTAATGAACCTGTTAGGGAAATGATTACAACATTGGGGTCATTTAGTGCTGTGGATTGTTCCATGAACAAATCATTGAACAGACTGGATGCTGTTCACTAAAACAGCCCCCTCTTACTACGAAATAGTTGACTAAACAAATACATTACATGAAACAGATTTACAGCTATATTCTTCTGATTAGAGGATATACAAGGTGATGTTCCTTGAAAATCTAAAATAATACTAATTTAGTATTTTCATTTATGTTCTCTTAAGCAAGCAGTAAAAATACTGTATCTTAACTTTTAACATTGATGTTGCGATGAAAAATGCTCTATAGACAACCAGACAGGTATCTACAGTATACTGAAGTTTTAATGATTTTTTAAACTGTATTTAATTGTACAGTGCTAATATGAGATTCACAGCAACAGTATTCTGTATAATAGTGTATTTTATTATCACAGTTTACGATTAAGTTTTTGAATACCAATAGCATGGAAATTATGCCGTTAAATTGCCTATTTTGGGCAGTGTGGTGCCACTCTCAAAGAACTATTCATACCAAAATCTTAATTTTCAACACTTTCATAAAACCCCTTTACACATTCACAGGTTTGTATCAAAGGGGTTTGATTTGTTTGTATGATTGAATTTATTTGTTAACAAATGGGTTTTTAGATAAGTCAAGTATAGTTCCTCTGATATTTTGCAACTTAGCAGGGCTAGTTTTTAATTTACATATTCCTGGGGTGGGAGGAAATGAGAGGACAGAGAGAAAAAACGTGTATGTAGGGAACATACTGCACACAGAATCAAACCTGGGAAGCTGAAGATGTGAGACTACAGAACTAACTAGCCACCTTTGTATCACAGTACACAGTGAAAATACATTGATTTAACCATGTGGGCAGAGTGGTGGATCTGTGCCTGTGACTGGAAGGTTTCTGGTTCAAATCCTGCAGCTGGCAGAGGAATCCTACTTTGTTGGGCCCCTGAGCAAGGTCCTTAACCCCAACTGCGCCAGGGGTGCTGTACAATGGCAGACCCTGTGCTCTAACCCCAGGCTCTCTCCCTATCTGTGTCTCATGGAGAGCAAGCTGGGGTATGTGAAAAGATAATTCCTAATGCAAGAAATTGTAAAGGGTTAATAAAGTGATGTTGTTGTTGTTATTATTATTATTATTATTATTATTATTATTATTATTATTATTATTATTATTATTATTATTATTATTATTATTATTATTATTATTAAATGGAATAATGTTTCTTATTTTATGGAGGACTCTTTGTGGATATGGGCTTGATGTTGACATTAGTGGCTGTCTTGTGTCCCCTTCATTGGGGGAGACTTTTGTATACAAATTTGCTCAGTTGAGGCACCATGTGTTCACAGACCTTATAACTGTAGGTGCATTTATTGCACCAGCATCTGCATTGTTAAATAATAAGCTATATAATGTATTGCTCTTGTTTTGATTATTATATAAGAGCAATCAAGTACCTTGAAGTACAGGAAAAAAGTAATCTTTGTGTACCACTTTATGTTGCAGCAAGCACAGATTATATAATCAATCTGTTCTTAATTTTAGCTCACTAAATAACATTTTTTGCTTAAAATAATTTCAGTGTTTTAAAGTTTGTGTGCTCAGGGTACTGAATGAACAGGAGATCAGATGAAAATTACCTCAGGGATATTGTGCGGGCTTATGCAGTACAGTTTACATGAAATGAGTAGCTCAGAGCCTGGGTTGCTAATTAAGAATACTGCATAACAATAACAACAAAACAAATCAAAATTGAAGAAAATAAAAATCTTCTACTTACTCCTTTAAGTTACCATAACAGTAGTCAATAATTAATGTAAACCCATCCAGTAATGAGCTAAGAAATCTAATCAAATATTAAGAAAACAGAACCAAACAACAAAAGCAAGGCTAAAACTAAAAGCAGGGCATCTGGTCCCTCTAACTTGTTTATTTACTAATAGCTAATTGATCCTTGGAGATCATCCAGCTATTTGGTACTACAACATTGCAAAAGACATACAGGGAAAAGATAACATGTGACAGTGAAGTGAAATGTGTCATTTTTGCAGTGTGCAATTGAAGTTTGTATTTTGGAATCAAAAGGAAAAAGTAAGGAAAAAATATATTATATCAGTTTTTATTTCTGGATATTTTGTGCATAGATGTTAAACCATCCATCCATTTTCAAACTGCTTTGTTTAATACTGGGTTGTGGGATTTTAAACCATGCTTGAACAAAAATGTTTTTGTGTTCAATCCCCCTGATTTCAGGTCAGAATATGAAAGTAACAATTTAAAGTTATTTAAACAAGTACAAAATTAGTATTTGATTACATTCCTCTTGTGTGCAATGAATGCTTCAAGTCTGCAAACCCTTGACATCGCCAGGTTTTTTATATTCTTTTGTGATGCTTTGCCAAACTTTAACTACAACCATCAGGTGTTAGTAGGTTGAAGTCTGAGGTGAAATGAGAAACTATGGGCTTGGAGAAATCTTTAATCTTCAAAGCCCTAACATGTTCTTTGAAGCGGTCTCCTAGTCTCCTTCAGGTTTCCTCAATGTAGATTTCTGGACATTTTTTGCAAGAGATACAGTAAATGAGGTTGCTGGAGTTACAGGATGTAGTCTGGGTGATCCGGAATTGACCTTAGGGGCCTGGAATGAGCATGTTGTTACATATTGTAACGCTTACGGCCGACAGGCATTGTGTAAGAGCCGGCGTACCAGAGCAGGTGACGTCACCGCCCTTCCCTGTGATAGCAGGGCTACAGCTACTGGGCTGTAGAGCGATCTCTCTCTTTGGCTCACCTGGCTGGGTCGCTGCAGAGAGACGTGGGAGTCCCGGGTTCGAGCCCCTGACGGTGGGGGGGCTGACCTAATGCGGCAAAAGCACCCGCCTGAGCCCCCGTTGCGTTACAATATATACTTTTTATTTTTTGCAGGTGATGAAGCGAGTTCTGTTGCAGGGGAAGGTGCCTGGTGGGGATGATTGCTGAGTGCTGTCAACAGAGCTGTGAACCAGACGTTTACGTAGATTGGGTGGTCAGCAGTAAGAGATGATTGGGCGGTCAGAAAAAAAGGGAACTGATGAAAGGATTGTCCTGTAAAATGGAGTAGTTGTTAATAATGGTCCTGGAGGTAGAAAGTGTGTTAGAGTGGTAGGGAAGCACCAAAGGAATGCGGTTGTGAGACCGGAAGTTCCTGATTGAGTTGATGATCCGAGGGCTGTTTTTGGCCCGGGGGACGGCCCTATCAATAACATGGGTGGGGATTAAACCTATTACTTGTACCATCAGGTGTTGCTTGTTTCTGGGGTTTTCTTACTTTAGTTCATTCTTTTGCAAGTAAAATGGACGGTCAGTAGGTTTCAAATCAAATTAACATGGCCAGTTCAAACATTTACACTTCTTCTTCTGGATGAACTCCTTGATTAGGAGTGCAGTATGTTTTGTGTTGCTGTAGGGTGAATTACCACCCAAAGCGTTTGGAAGTATTTTTATAGACATGGGCAGATAAGAAGTTTCTGTACACTTCAGAATTAATTCTGATGCTGCCATCATGCATTATATTATCAATAATGGCTAGTAAGCCATTTTCAGAAGATGCCATATGGCTAAACTTTGACATAATCTCCACAATGTTTTACCATATGTAGATGAGGTAGTGTGTTTAAGATCATTTGCAGATTCCTCCACACATTTGCCTTTTCAACTCTTCAATAAAGATTTATCTTAGTTTCGTCTATCCATAAAACTTTGATTCAGAAATGTTGTCGCTTTATTTGTGCTTCTTTGCAAATTCTAATCTGGTCATTCAGTTTTTACTGCCTGGTACTGTAATTCTCTGACCCAAGTCTTCTGCACACAGTGAATTGAGCTTACTGTACATTCACCCCTGTGGTCTAGAGATTGTCCATTGGCAAAAACAATTCTTCACAGTGCTAATGATTTTTCTGTCATCATCTGCTGCCATCTTTCACTTCCTGTGGTTTCTTTGTTTTTCAAGATCCCATACTGTTAATTTTGTAATGCCAAATCTGCCTACAATAGTTCTAATTAAAACCTTGTTCTCATCTTCACAATTCCTTGCTTTTCTGTCACAGACAAATCTCTAGGCTTCATCTTGGTTTCTGCCTTCTAACTCAAGAGGCAGATCCAAAACTCACATCATTTATATAATTTATACACAACATTTATGTTTTCACAATTAATGCAAAATGAAAAAAACCAAGCAATTAGAAACATATGTCTGCCAATACTTATACTCATCTGAAATGGGGGGATTTAACACAACAAATGACATTGCTCAAACATAGCTTAACATGTACACTATAACAAATAGTTCAGGTGGGTAGCTGCGTCCGCATGCATAGGCTGCAAAGGAACAAGTAATAGGTTTATTCCATACTGAAAAAAAGAAGAAAGAAAACACAACGTTTCGGCCGTGGAGCCTTCTTCATGTGTGAGAAAGAAAAACAGTAAGCAAAAATAATGTAGCGGGAGAACAAAGGCTGGGAGAGAGGAGGAGTGAAAGGCGGGAGCAGGGGACAGACAGAGAGGCCAATCAGGAGGTGTGAAGTCAAGAGAGGTGTAGAGAGGTGTGAAATGAAACCTCCAATAAATGGAGAAAATTTAAAAGAAAAGTAGTCTGTCTTTAAGAGAAGGGGGAAGCTGTGATCCTAGCTGCAGGATAATTTTGGTTTCTGTAGTCTTTCTAATGTATTCTCCGTCTTTGAGAACACAGACGGAGAGATTAGAGTGGTCATTGCCATCAGAGGTGAAATGAGAAATGATGGGCTTTGAGAGATCTTTAATCTTCACAGCCCTGACGTGTTCTCTGAAGCGGTCTCCGAGTCTTCTTCCTGTTTCTCCAATGTAGATGGCTGGGCATTTACTGCAAGAGATACAGTAAATAAGGTTGCTGGAGGTACAAGATGCCATCTGTGTGATCCGGAATTTTCCTGAGGAGCCTTGAATGAGTGTAGTGTTAGATGTGTACTTGCAGGTGATACAGCGAGCTCTGTTGCAAGGGAAAGTGCCTGGTGTGGATGGTTGCTGAGGGCGGTCAAGGGATCTGTGAACAAGAAGGTTGCGCAGATTAGGGATGATGAGATGATATGAGATGATGGGGCGGTCAGAAAAGAGGGTCCCAATGGAGGGATAATCCTGTAGGATGGAAAAGTTGTCATTAATAGTCCTGGGGGTAGGAAGTGTGTTGGGGTGGTAAGGAAGCACCAAAGGAATGCAGTTGTTATGCCAGGAGTTCCTGAATGAGTTGATGGTCCGAGGGGTGTTTTTGGCTCGGGCAAGGGCCCTGTCAATAACACTGCTGGGGTATTCTCTGTTGATGAAAAAGGAGTACAGATGCAGCCATTTAAAATGCGCGGGCGATACCGCATTATTTTGCGGTGTGCTTTACACGGTCTACCGCGAGTTACCGTAAATTCTCCTATAATACCGCAATTAAAATAATAGTATCCGGAATTTCCGCAAGGTGGAGCTAGTAAAGCTCAACCTCTCATGTTTGAGCTGTTGCCATCAAAGTCTTTAACGAAGATATTACTAATAGTATTAATAATGAATGACCTTGGACAAGCTGTAAACAAAGTATTGCCTTTGTCCACGTTCTTTTTTTCATTGACCGTCTTTGTAAAAGTAACACCACAGCATTTCGCAATCACGCATTTGTTTCCAATCATGCAAAGTACAGTAATTTTTGAGAACTGATTCACCATGCCTTTCACATGCTCATAAAAGATATTGATTTAGGAACATAAACATATTACTGTATGCAAACTGTACTGTATACAGTATGTATATGTATATTTAATGTCTTAACTGTGCCCGTTTAAGTATTGAACATTTATATGGAATTTTACCACTGAAGGGAAATCTTGGTACCTGAGCATAAAAAGAATATGAGCATACTGCAACGCGTGTGAAGGCCATAAACGATATTAATTTTGGAACTTAAACATACAGTATATGGCTGGTCTCGGTACTTTAAAGAAAAAATACACACCAGTATTCTATTTCTCCCTAAACATTAAGCATCGAAGTCTTTAACTAACGTGATACCTAAGTCAACAAGCATACTTTTAGTTTAATTTGATTAAAAGGGAATATAATATGGAATCGCGTATCTAAAGAAATTAATAACGATATAATTATATTCATGTACCGCACCACACAAGAATAGTACACGCTGTACATTGTCTGTTGATAATGTTTCTGTAGTGTTTTTTCAGCACTCTGCACGTGACCTTGCTGGTGGCGCTGTGGGTTAGGTTCCTGACTCCCATGTCACATGGGCTGTGATCAAATCCTACTCGTTTTTTTTAACAAACATTTCTTTGAAAAAATTAAATGTTTCCTTAGTCAGAGATTAATTAAAACCTCACTCGCACCAAACAAATTTATATTTCTAAATATCACAACATGATCAAATTTAAGTCATTTTAATAACAATGAATAGTCACCTAGGCGTTACAATATTAATATTTATATTGATTTAAATCGCGTTTAAATCACCTTTATTTAAAACCCATAAATAAAGCTGATACTGTTTAGACTATTAATTATTTAAAACTGTATTACAGCAGCACAATGCACAATGCAACGTAAATCGCTATCTTTGTCTTCTGTGTAATAATGTTCACCTTTCTGTCCAGCAAATTAACAATAGTAATAATAATGAACTTTATTGTATATGGCGCCTTTAAAGGTGGCTCCTCAAAGCGCTTTACAGGTTAAAAACAATAACAATAATACTATTGTTAGGCTGGGCAAACAATTTTTTTTTTAAGAAATACAAAATGAGATATAATGATGTGTTCCGGCTTAGACATTAACGAAGAGCATAACACGTGGGTGGCGTAGAGGTCGGCTCTGGCTTTCCCATCTACTGTATACACTGCAAGTACAACCCCCCTCTCTGCGGGAGTGCTGGTTGTGACTAATTAAACCGGTTTCACAAGTATTTTCAAAGTAGAAGCAGGCGAGATTTCCAAAGAAAGACACCACCCCCCCTCAAAAACCCAGTAAGTACAGTACTTACTAGTTAAAGGCTAGGCTCCTCAATGAAATCGCTTTAACATGCTAATGTGTTGGTGTAACAATCCGGGCGTGGCAAGCTTCTAATTTCAACCCAACTACGGCGAAAGGAACCCTTCTTTCATTAGACGACAATGAACATATTTTAGCCCTGAATGAATTAATAGCAAACATGGTTTACATAAAAGACATTTTTCCAAGAAAGTTTAGCCTTTGTCACTAATGAAACCACTAAATAAAGACATAACTATAAAAATCTTAAGATTTTTAAAATACATGACTTTGCAAACATTTATTTGAAAATAAAAACGATTACAAACGCCAGGGGAGAGAGAGAACAGGGGAGGGATGTTGGTTTTGCATAAGGGGCGGGGCTATGGAAATGAGGTCTGTTTGGGAAAGTGGAGTTACATGTTCTGGCTGTTTGTGAATTATCGTTGTTGAGTATGGAGTGTTGAGGTATTGATTTTGTGTAATGCTTTATGTTGAAAATTGAGGTGGATTTTGTTTATGATAAAGAGGATAAACTGGGATGGGAGGAGGGTTTGGTTTTGCATAAGGGGCGGGATTATGATAATTGAAGGACGTTGCGAGAGTATAATGGTTTGATATATTTGATTTTGTATTGTGGTTGTTATCTATGTTTTTGGTTGGTATTATGTTTATATGGTTGTTTGTGTTGGTTGGTTGTTATTATGGTGATTAATAATACGATCTATAGTTGAAATCTGAGCCTAAATAAAAAGAAAAAGCAAGTGATTAGGTTTATGAGCAATCTAATTACTTATTCGTTTAAAACGCTATATAAAATAAATTTTATTATTAATTTGCTGGACAGAGCGGTGAACATTATTATGCATAAGACAAAGATAACGATCCTGATCAGTTTAGAAATCTGTGTACGCTGTAAGGTTTTTACTTCTTAAACTTTTAAAATACAAGTTTCGAATAGAAAGAAATCCTCTTCCTGGTACAGTACTGTATAGCAAACCAGCACGTCTTTTTTCTCCAATCAGAGGGGTGTCAGATGGTGTCAGCCAATCACCATTCTGAAGCCCTACCATAATCTCTGGTATGGGGAGACCCCAGAATTCTGTCCCATAGTTCAGACAGATGATAGATACTTTTATTGATCCCGTGAGGGAAATAAAGTAAATCATTTTCATTTTAGGAAATTATTAAACGCTTGGTTAAAAGCAAAGGAGATTGTCTGTTATAGTGGACATAAAAACAAGAGTTTTCTGGCATTTTATCCTAGAAGACGCAGACCGGCGCAAGACCGGTAAAATGCCTGATGAACTAGGGATTGGACAGTTTCCAAGTGCTTGTACAATCGATGGAAATGTTCAAATAAATGTGCAAAAGAAATAAACAAAATAATCATTTATTTCTTGATCATATTGGCTAGCTAATGTCCTCTCTTTGCTAGTTAGTGGCTGTGTTTCTGCGTTGGGTAGCAACGGGTGACTGTTCTCAGGCGGAAGATGTAAACAGCTTAATTTTCGTGTTAAATAATTTTTTTAAATTAAAATTCATTCTATACAGCAATCGCATATTTGGGTACCGTTTCATAAAACTTTCATGCTTAAAATGTTTAGGGAGAAATGGAAGACTGGTGTGTATTTTTTCTTTAAACTACCAAGACCAGCCATACACAGTACAGTTTACGTACATACAGTAATGTTTATGTTCCTAAATTAATATCGTTTATGACCTTCAGATGCGTTATGCTCCTCTTCTTTTTATGCTCAGCTACTAAAATTTCCCTTTAGTGGTAAAATTCCATATAAATATTCAAAACTAAGTGGATTCAAATGTGCACAGTAAAGACATTAAATGATTAAATCTTTTCACTACCAACCAATGCACCACGAGTGCCCCTGTCGGTCACTTTGGCCAGCCAATCACATACCGCGGTGCCCTGCGGTGGCTTGTGAATAGGTTACTGTACCGCAGGTTTTTACCGCGCATTTTGAATGGCTGCATCTGTACATTTTGAGGGCTTGGTTCTGGAAGTTGATGTCGTCGCTGCATAATCGTCATAGCCAAAGGAACTGTGAAAAAGGGAGAGAGTTTTTAGTGTGTTTGGGGTGAAATGAGCTATATAGGAGATAGCTGTGTGGATCCGTGGGTTTGTAATAAACCGAAGTGGAGAGTCGGGGGTAGCTAATGGAGAAGTTAATGTCTAGAAATGGAAGAGTAGTGGAAGATGTTAACCGTATAGTTGAAGGATGTGTGGAAGTTGGTGAAATGATACAGAAAGCACTCAAGCTGGTTGTTAGAACATGTGACAGCACCGACGCAGTCATCAATGTATCGCTTGTAGATGTCAGGGACATAGCCAGTGTAGGAAGCAAAGAAGCGTTCATTTACCCAGCCGACAAAAATATTGGCAAAGCTGGGTCCCATTCTGGTGCCCATGGCAACTCCACTCACCTGTTGGTAAAAAAGGTTATTGAAAGGTTATTGACAAAAGCACTATGCGTTTGTCCAGTGTAGGGAAAACCGGTTCAGGGACGCCAAATATGTAATCATAGTGGCTCTCTGAAGGCACCAGTTCTGTAGGGTTTGGGCATTTACTGAGACAATTATTAATTGTAGCAGTAAATCACAAAGTTGATTCTTTTGATGGCTTTAGAATCCAACCATGCGATATAACTCAAACAACGCACACACACAGGTACTAATACACGAGGATACATTTATTAATACATAGAATATGCATGTAAACCTAACAGATCTTATCGAGAGGGTTATCAGAATACAAAAGGTATATATTCAATCAGTTACAAAGTGTTACACATATCAAGAGGACATACGTTCAGTATATCATTCATTAAGACCGTTTCGTAAAGTGAACTTGGTTACAACTTCTACATTAGATACTCAAACAAGTACATAACTCTTAGGAATTAAATTGATATCAACTGGTTGGGATAACAATTGAATTCTCGAGCTGTAATGCAGTGAAGTTGAATACTCATCCAATCTTTGGGGATTCAGATCTCCTGCAGGCACAAAGAAACAGTTGCAGGCTGTTGCTGTCCAATCCGCGCTCTCTGGCTCGGTGCCAGGCTGTGCTGTGCAGCTTGCAACGGTGCGCTGCTGATGCTCACTGGCCTTAACTAGCAAAGTTTGTGCACAGGAGAAAAGATGACTGTGGGTCCCAGCAAGTCAGGAAGAGGACCGGTTCGTTCCTGATGAAGAGCTAGTTCTGAATAGTGATTCAGCTTTTCACAGTTCCGACCTGTTCACGAGGCCTGCTGCTGGTTACTCTCTGGCAACCTCCACTCTAGACTCTTAGAACAAAGGAAAGTTCTGGCACTCGGACACACTGGCCGTTCCGTGGTTGTCCGGGCTGAGTCTCAGGATGGTCAGGAGGCGCGCTGCGAGAATGTCCTGCCCTTGGGAGCCTTCTGCTCCTGGGCCGTCCTGCCCTGGAATTCTCCTTTGAATTCCCTTTAGAATCTTACTGAATCTTGTTGAATCTGAATCTGAATCTGAATCTCTCAGGCTCTCTGTGTTGCCTGTTTTTACCTGGAGGAACTTCTGCTCGTTGATTGGCTGAAAGTTCCATGGGCATCAGAGTCCCACGTGGGTTACTCGGCCCTACCAGTCCCTGATTGGTTGATCAAGGTGAGATATGAGTCACTTAGTCCTGACACTTAGTAATGCAGTCCAGATGTCCAACTGGCACTCCCTAGACAGATAGGCGCCAATGGATGACCATTGATCATGATAGCCAGGCTTAGCTAAGTGCATCCCCCTTTGGGAGCTGTCCTTATCAAAAGAAAACATCTTGCATTAATGGTTTCTCTGTGGCTGCACCACAGAGATGAACAGAGAAATGGGGCCTCATTTGGGAAGGCTCAGAACACTTAATTCTTTCTTATTAATAAGCCTTGCCGCTACACCAGCATGTGCTTGAGGGCTGTAAGGCCATCACTATGGGGAATGACGGTGTAAAGAGACGTGATGTCCATGGTAAAAATGTAGCATTCAGGGCCCTGAAATTGGAAATCAATAAAAAGTTGGTGCGCGTGGTTGGTGTCATTGATGTAGGAGGGAAGGCCTTCAACCAGTGGTCTCATGGGGTTGTCGAGAAAGGCCGAGACGTAAGTAGTCGGACAGTTGCATGCTGATACGATGGGTCTCCAGGGGTGTACGGTTTGTGGATTTTGGGAAGGAGGTAAAATTGAGATACCTGCGGTTGTTCAATGATGAGCTGGTTCGCCTCCTGGGGGAGCTCCTTACTGCTGATAAGAAGGGAGATGGTGGATACCACTTCCTTTTGGTAGTCAGTGGTAGGGTCCTGTTGGAGAGGGAGGTAGGCAGAAGTGTCAGTTAGTTGTCTAGAGGCTTCAAAGATATATAGGTCCTTACGCCACACCACAACAGCGCTTCCTTTGTCTGCTGGTTTGATGACGATATCATCTCTGTTGCGGAGAGACTGGAGCGCCTGCATTTCTCCTTGTGTGAGGTTGGACCTGTGTTAACTGGGTATAGAGAGTGTCTTGGGAGCTTGATTGGTGCATTGGTTAATGAAATAATCGACTGGTGAAAAACAGTCAGAGGGAGGAGTCCAACAGCTCTGGGGTGAGTTTCCCGAAAGCATCGTAGCACTAAGAACGTCGTAAAGTTGCTCTTAAGATCGATCGTTAATTTACGAGTGTTTCCCAAAACCTATTGTAACTAAAGTAGAACGTTAAATCCTTCGTAATCTACGTGCTCCCCGACCCACTTGTTAATCACTAAGTGCTTCTTAAACTGGCTACCTCTTGGTCCAACCTTAGCGACAGAGATCGCCAGACAGAGCACATTCAGAAAAATGCTCCACGGCCGAAACGTTGTGTTCTCTTTCTTCTTTTTTTCAGCATGGAATAAACCTATTACTTGTTCCTTTACATTTAATTCACGTCATGGGAATTCTCTGGAAATATAGAATACTAAGATTTTGATATTTTGTAGTACTATGTAAGAGGAAATTAGAAAAAAGAACATTTATTTATACAGTAATGAATTTATTAGTCATCTTGGGTAAATTTCATATTCATAAGTCAAATGTTTTAATAATACATATTAATACATAATAATTTTTTAGTACTTTTGGGGTGGGGTTTAAATTGTATTTAAATTCCATAAAGAACGTGAAACATGTAACATGTATTACAATGTAGCGGCATGCAGGGCGGGCTGAGAACAGCACCTGGGGACTACCGGACTGTATATAGTGGGACGGAGGCTGAGATACAGTCTCTTCCCTTCGTGTGTGTGTATGTTAGTGTAGGTGCAGTACTGTAACCCTTGTCCCTGTGTGTGTACCTTTCCTGATTCGAGTTAATAAATGTGTTGTTCAACCCCATTCCCTGAGTCCCACGCTTGCTCCATTCCGTACCAAAACCCGCAATCGATACAATATTTTAAGTTCGAATGCCGTTTTATGTTCTGTCTTGATTGTTGACATTAAAATTTAGACCTACTTGTTTTTAATTTGATTGTAGGTCCTGTATTTGTTGAGTGACACGTGCCAAGCTTAGTAGTTAATTTTTCCAGATGTCATGTTAATAAGACCAATTAAAATAGAGTTCCAACACACCCAACAACTTTAAATAACAACAGTATTTTCTCATGAAACACTGTGATTCTTAACAATGGCAGTGTGACAAAAAATATTGCCTTAAATCAAAGACGTTGTACAGGTTGCATACACTGTCCACGCAGTTTAACTTGGTTTTCTTTTACGGCATGTCAGTCATTTATTTTCTTTTCTCTTAGAAACAATAAGTGTCCCATTTTGTGCCTGTCTATACGCTTAAATGGTTATTTAATTATGATGTCATGTTTACTTCATATTCCTTTTCACAACTTTATTTCATCTCACTGAAGGACCAAAACCGACACCATATAATGAAAGTATTGTCAATCGATTGTTTTTCAATCGTCTTGTGATGCTTTTTGCTAAGCAACTTCAGGGGCAGGGTTCATAAAGAAGTACTTTATACTCGCTCGTTAAATGACAGATTAAGAGGAGTTTTGGGAAACGCACTAAAAAGTAGCTTGTACGTTACGTACGTACATCGTAAAGTTGCTCGTTAGTCTCTAAGATTAATCGTTTTCGGGAAACTCACCCTTGCTTGGTATTAATGTTGTTAATGACATCAATAACTGTTGTCAGCTGCCTGTGAAGAGGAATCGTCAGCAAAATGAGCTCTGAGACGGATCCTGCGGTAAAAGTGGTTAAGGTCAACATTGGTCTGGGGGATGTCCAGCTTCCTGGGAGCTGGAACAAAGGAGGCCTGGGAACTGGAGGCCTTTGCTGAGGAGGGATCGCTCATCCTGTGAAAGGGAAAGGTCAGAAGGTATAGTGACAACAAGGTTAGGATTGGTGATGGTGTTTGGGGTGTTGATGGTTTTCTTCTGTAGAAGATGACTGATTTTTTTGTCCTTCTCTGTAGTGAGAAACTGGTAGAGTTTAGAGTTGAGAGATCTAATGAAGTTAATTATATAGGGAAGATGATGTGGAGCTGTCTGCCATAGAGCTTCCTTAGCCTCTTTGATGTTGTTGTCATAAAGGATAATCTGTTTTTTAAGGGAGAAATTGGTAGAAAGCATTAGTTCCTAGAAAATTGTTTTAGAAGTCTCTGAGTGTTACTCTGGGTGGTATCAGAGACAAAAGAAAAGGTATTAAATTTTAGGTGAAATCCGTTAGGGATGATATTATGTTGATGAAATCTGTAAAGGAATATTAGCACAAACACTAATGCTATAGTGCTAGAATTCACTAAATAGTGAATTCTTGCACTATAACAAATAATACCCAGTAACAAAAGCTGAAATTTGATACTTTTGTTCCACAGCATTAGTACATAGCAAAAATTCCAAATTGTACTTCAGTGCCCTAATAACTGTAAATGAAAGAGTAAGCATTAAGTTAGTTCTTTTATTCATTAATGCTATGCAGTAAATGTGATGGTCAGATCAAAGTAAAGTAAATTCTATTAAGACTCTGAGTCAACTCAGAACCCCTTGCTTTTTCCCTGTGGGCACTCTGTCCCTGAAAAGCACTGCAACTTGAATCATAGTAAATTACACTCCATGGCAACCTCAGTAATTTTGCAGTTTGCACCAGTCAAATCCTTTATTCAACAAAATGAATTTTAAGAATAAAATCATTATTGCTTTATGGATGAAATACTGTCCATAGTTTAAGTCATTTTGATTAGACTTGATAGGACATGTATCTAATCCACCAGGGTAAGGTACTAGTGAATTCTTAAACCCAAGCTGAATTGGAGTTCCTCATATTGTAGGATTATAGCAATACAATGTTTGTGAGGTATTAACGTCTGAACAAATGCAAAATGAAAAAGGATATGTTTGCATATAAGACATCTGAGTTGGTCACCTCTACTTATCTACAGTATCATAGTTATAATGACTTATACTGTATAATAATATAACAAAATAATTTTGTATCTACCTTTAGTTTATTATGATTATTGTTGTTGGTTGTGGTATACATATTTTAGATACAAAACATTGAAATTAACCTTAAAAATAATTTCTAGCTCAGAATTTAATGCTATATTCAAAGCTGTAACTTCAATAAAGTATATTCAAAACACTCACTTGTAATAAACATTTTAAATGATTGCTTTGCTGTTCAATACTGTAAAGTTAGTTTTACAGTAGCAGTACCCCTTAAAACAGACTCCTGTTTCTTATGCCTGTTTTAATGGCATCCCTATCATATGATTGTCAACAAAAGCCTTCTCAGATAAAACCTGCATTACATGTGGTTAGGAAATTTGAGCACGTGGCAAAAGACTGTCATTAGCATTTCAAATTATTTTACTCATAACATTAAATCAGACACAAACTAATAAGTTAATGACGCATGAAGAAAGGATTTAGAATTAGACTTGGAAAAAGCAACAATAGGCAGAGAAATAAGCAATATTTTGGTTGATTGCTCAAGGCTTTATTTTAATATTTATGCATTTATGTAACAACATATTACAAAGGGAATTGTATGGCTTTAAAGTTTCAGGAAAGAAGTTTGTGTCAAAATGAATACTAAAGTTTAGAAGTTGTGATATAAATTATTTGTAATGGGTAACCCCATTGTCTAGAACATTAACATTTGATTACTTTGAAGTGTTCACTAGTGGGTAAATTAATTGATGTTAAAACAGTATTGCACCATGTGAATCTGTTACTCATATATTGTACTACAGACTGTTACAAAAAAGTCAAATGTGGCATTTAATAAACAGAACTACAAACAATGTTGCTGACACTACTTAAGCTTTTGTATATACAGTTAATAACAATTACTAATTGATGTTTAGATTTTTTCATTTAAACCTTCAGCGTTACTGCACCACATACAGTAGCATGGTTTTGTTTAAAAAAGCAAATATAAAATCAACCATTCGTTAAACTGAAAATCACTTTTATAATAGCCTTACTAGATAAAAAAAAGACTTACAGATGCAGCCATTCAAAATGCGCGGTAAAAACCTGCGGTACAGTAACCTATTCACAAGCCACCGCAGGGCACCGCGGTATGTGATTGGCTGGCCAAAGTGACCGACAGGGGCACTCGTGGTGCATTGGTTGGTAGTGAAAAGATTTAATCATTTAATGTCTTTACTGTGCACATTTGAATCCACTTAGTTTTGAATATTTATATGGAATTTTACCACTAAAGGGAAATTTTAGTAGCTGAGCATAAAGAGGAGCATAACACATCTGAAGGTCATAAACGATATTAATTTAGGAACATAAACATTACTGTATGTACGTAAACTGTACTGTGTATGGCTGGTCTTGGTAGTTTAAAGAAAAAATACACACCAGTCTTCCATTTCTCCCTAAACATTTTAAGCATGAAAGTTTTATGAAACGGTACCCAAATATGCGATTGCTGTATAGAATGAATTTTAATTTAAAAAAATTATTTAACACGAAAATTAAGCTGTTTACATCTTCCGCCTGAGAACAGTCACCCGTTGCTACCCAACGCAGAAACACAGCCACTAACTAGCAAAGAGAGGACAAATAAATGATTATTTTGTTTATTTCTTTTGCACATTTATTTGAACATTTCCATCGATTGTACAAGCACTTGGAAACTGTCCAATCCCTAGTTCATCAGGCATTTTACCGGTCTTGCGCCGGTCTGCGTCTTCTAGGATAAAATGCCAGAAAACTCTTGTTTTTATGTCCACTATAACAGACAATCTCCTTTGCTTTTAACCAAGCGTTTAATAATTTCCTAAAATGAAAATGATTTACTTTATTTCCCTCACGGGATCAATAAAAGTATCTATCATCTGTCTGAACTATGGGACAGAATTCTGGGGTCTCCCCATACCAGAGATTATGGTAGGGCTTCAGAATGGTGATTGGCTGACACCATCTGACACCCCTCTGATTGGAGAAAAAAGACGTGCTGGTTTGCTATACAGTACTGTACCAGGAAGAGGATTTCTTTCTATTCGAAACTTGTATTTTAAAAGTTTAAGAAGTAAAAACCTTACAGCGTACACAGATTTCTAAACTGATCAGGATCGTTATCTTTGTCTTATGCATAATAATGTTCACCGCTCTGTCCAGCAAATTAATAATAAAATTTATTTTATATAGCGTTTTAAACGAATAAGTAATTAGATTGCTCATAAACCTAATCACTTGCTTTTTCTTTTTATTTAGGCTCAGATTTCAACTATAGATCGTATTATTAATCACCATAATAACAACCAACCAACACAAACAACCATATAAACATAATACCAACCAAAAACATAGATAACAACCACAATACAAAATCAAATATATCAAACCATTATACTCTCGCAACGTCCTTCAATTATCATAATCCCGCCCCTTATGCAAAACCAAACCCTCCTCCCATCCCAGTTTATCCTCTTTATCATAAACAAAATCCACCTCAATTTTCAACTTCAATTTCAAATGTCTTTTATGTAAACCATGTTTGCTATTAATTCATTCAGGGCTAAAATATGTTCATTGTCGTCTAATGAAAGAAGGGTTCCTTTCGCCATAGTTGGGTTGAAATAAGAAGCTTGCCACGCCCGGATTGTTACACCAACGCATTAGCATGTTAAAGCGATTTCATTGAGGAGCCTAGCCTTTAACTAGTAAGTACTGTACTTACTGGGTTTTTGAGGGGGGGTGGTGTCTTTCTTTGGAAATCTCGCCTGCTTCTACTTTGAAAATACTTGTGAAACCGGTTTAATTAGTCACAGCCAGCACTCCTGCAGAGAGGGGGGTTGTACTTGCAGTGTATACAGTAGATGGGAAAGCCAGAGCCGACCTCTACGCCACCCACGTGTTATGCTCTTCGTTAATGTCTAAGCCGGAACACATCATTATATCTCATTTTGTATTTCTTAAAAAAAAAATCGTTTGCCCAGCCTAACAATAGTATTATTGTTATTGTTTTTAACCTGTAAAGCGCTTTGAGGAGCCACCTTTAAAGGCGCCATATACAATAAAGCTCATTATTAATACTATTGTTAATTTGCTGGACAGAAAGGTGAACATTATTACACAGAAGACAAAGCTAGCGATTTACGTTGCATTGTGCATTGTGCTGCTGTAATACAGTTTTAAATAATTAATAGTCTAAACAGTATCAGCTTTATTTATGGGTTTTAAATAAAGGTGATTTAAACGCGATTTAAATCAATATAAATATTAATATTGTAACGCCTAGGTGACTATTCATTGTTATTAAAATGACTTAAATTTGATCATGTTGTGATATTTAGAAATATAAATTTGTTTGGTGCGAGTGAGGTTTTAATTAATCATTGACTCAGGAAACGTTTCATTTTTTCAAAGAAATGTTTGTTAAAAAAAACGAGTAGGATTTGATCACAGCCCATGTGACATGGGAGTCAGGAACCTAACCCACAGCGCCACCAGCAAGGTCACGTGCAGAGTGCTGAAAAAGCACTACAGAAACATTATCAACAGACAATGTACAGCGTGTACTATTCTTGTGTTGCGGTACATGAATATAATTATATCATTATTAATTTCTTTAGATACGCGATTCCATATTATATTCCCTTTTAATCAAATTCTAAAAGTATGCTTGTTGACTCCAGTATCACGTTAGTTAAAGACTCCGATGCTTAATGTTTAGGGAGAAATGGAATACTGGTGTGTATGTTTTCTTTAAAGTACCGAGACCAGCCATATACTGTATGTTTAAGTTCCAAAATTAATATTGTTTATGGCCTTCACACGCGTTACACTATGCCCCTATTCTTTTTATGCTCAGGTACCAAGATTTCCCTTCAGTGGTAAAATTCCATATAAATATTCAATACTTAAACGGGCACAGTTAAGACATTAAATATACATATACATACTGTATACATACAGTTTTCATACGGTAATATGTTTATGTTCCTAAATCAATCTCTTTTATGAGCATGTGAAAGGCATGGTGAATCGATTCTCAAAAATTACTGTACTTTGCATGATTGGAACAAATGCTGTTTTGTTACTTTTACAAAGACGGTCAATGAAAAAAAGAACGTGGACAAAGGCAATACTTTGTTTACAGCTTGTCCAAGGTCATTCATTATTAATACTATTAGTAATATCTTCGTTAAAGACTTTGATGGCGACAGCTCAAACATGAGAGGTTGAGCTTTATTCGCTCCACCTTGCGGAAATTCCGGATACTATTATTTTAATTGCGGTATTATAGGAGAATTTACGGTAACTCCCGGTAGACCGTGTAAAGCGCACCGCAAAATAATGCAGTATCGCCTGTGCATTTTGAATGGCTGCATCTGTACACACTGTTTATAACAAAGACAAAATAATATTTTCCCCTAAAATACAAGCATATTATTGTGACTGGAGTGGGGTGGGGAAGCTGAATTTCAGCAAGGTTAACAATGTTTCCACTTGTCATCTTGATTGCTTTACTCATGGTGTCTAAACCTGAGATATAATTATATATTGATTATATAACTTTCCTATGACATACTTTTACCACCACCACTCCCTCCTCATTATTATAACAATATGTTATTGCGGACGTGTACTATAGCTTTATTATTTAGTCTAAGAAATTTTAAAATAAAACATTTTTCCATATTCAGACAACCTAGTTAGTAGATATAGGTATTCTATGGGGATTTGTGCATTTACTAGGACAGTTATTAATTATAGCAGTAAGTCACAAAATGATTCTTTGATGGCTATTAGAAAACCGACCTTGGGGAATAACTCAGCAATGCACACACAGATACTAATACACGACAATACATTTATTAATACATAAAATGTGCATATAAACATAACAGATCTTATAGTGAGGGTTAGTAGAATACAAAAGGTACATTATATATTCAATAACAAAAAATTACATATACCAAGAGGGATATACATTCAGTATACCATTCATTTATACTGTTTCTTAACTGAACTTTGATTACAACTTCTTCACTAGATACTCGAAGGCAAGTACATCACTCATAGGAATTAAATTGATATCAACTGGGGTTGAGGTAACAATTGAATTCTCGAGCTGTAATGCAGTATGTTGAATACTCATCCAATCTATGTGGATTCAGATCTCCTGAGGACACAAGGGAACAGCGAAAGGCTGTTGCTGCGTCCAATTGGCGTTCTCAGGCCTGGTGCCAGGCAGTGCTGGTCCGGCATGAGGTGTGGGAGAAGGAGGGAGAGATTTCTGCTGCGTCATGCTGGCAGTGGGCTCTCTGAAGACCGGCTAGTTAGTCCTGGCTTAATAGTAGAGCTTGTGCACATGGAAAGTGAATGCGAATCCAACCAAGTCACACTCATTAGACGGGAAGAAGACTAGTTCGTTCACGATGTTGCGCTAGTCCTGAATCCTGAGATTCAACAATCCACAGTTCTGACCATAGTTCACTTGTTGATCAGGCTAGCATTCTCTGTGGGGTACCGGCAGTTCACGACGCTTGCTGGTGGGCTAACCTCGGGCGGATGAATCCTTTGGTTACGTGTGGGCGACCTTCGGTCTCGACTCCTAGAACAAAGTAAAGTCCTGGCACTCGGACAACACTGGCCCTCACATGATTGTCCAAGATGAGTCTGAGAATGTCCTGGAGGGGCATCTTCTGGGCCCTGTTCTGGAGGAACTGCAGTCGTTCATTGGTTTAAAGTTCCATGGGCATTCAAGCCCCATGTGGGGTTGTCCCGCCATACCAGTTCCTGATTGGCTGAGGATGAGTAACAATGCACTCTGACCTTAGGGTTGTAAACCTTGGGATGAGACTCTCCCATGGAATCTCCCAGACAGTAAGGCGCCAAAGATGACCATTCATTAGGGAGGCTGGAGAATCTCAGCCTTGGGAGTTGTTCCTTATCAGGAAACTCTATCAGATAGAAAAACACCTTAAATCTGAATCAAATGGAATGGCCTCTGTGTCCCTCTGCAAGGGAGCAGCAAACTTAATACCTGTATTATTAGTAAGCCTTGTCACTACAGTATATACTGTACCTACAGACAACATATGTAGTTTTATACCTAGTATAAGGCAGCCTCAGTACTTAATTTTGTCACTTCAAAATGGTACAAAAAAGGTCTGGATTACACTAATATAATATATAATAATAATGCTTTTCAAAAGTGAATGAAAGTAGGATATTACTATACCTTTATATTGAAACTATATAGTTGTTTTCTTAAATGTTATGATTGTTATGATTGTATTTTATTATTAAAGTTAAAAAAGGCCTTTATGATGGAAGGTTGAGAGAAAATGTATGTAGAAAAGGAAGTACATTTAAGATTAAGAATGGGAGTCTCTATTGTACACAGAATAGAGGTTCTGTGGAGGTAAAGAACAACATCCAGATATGTTATTGCGGTTGATATATTTTTCTTGTTCTTAGTTGCGCTTCAGTTAGATTATCCAGGTGCACCCATCATTATCCCAAATATATTAATTTTTTTGTAACAAATAATTTCATACTGCTAAAATAATATGTTCTTCTAATATTTAAATGTATTTTTTCCTATTTTGTATTTGTTGTTAGTTTTTGTAGTTTGCACAGTGCATTCATGTTTTTTTTTTAACTGAGTGATACATATAAATAAAATGAACACTCAGACTTTTAAATATACCCTTTTTAATATTTATCAAACATATATTTCATGTTCAATTTAATTTTCCAAGTTAACATGAGCTCATTCTATTATGTGTGTAAAAACTGGTTTTAGTAGATATTTTAAGACTGTATCTATGGTTACCAGTTTGTGCACAGGTTCTTTATCACAAAAATTGTCCCCCAGCTCTCAGTGCTAATACCCTTTTTAATGTTTTTTTTTTCATTGAAAAGGTGCTTATATTAGATTTTACAGGTAGTACTTAAAGTGTATGAGTTGTGTTTTGTTTAAGTGGTATGTTTAAGCAGGGTAATAGGAATATCTTCTTATCTAATACCTGCATTTGTTAAACCGCAACATTTTTGGATGAAGTGGAATTAAAATGACAGAAACCACTTAAGATGAGTGATATTATGAAACCAAATCAAAAATATGTTTGCCTCTTCCTTGAACGCTGGGAAGTACATACTGTACAAAAATCTACAACACTATTCTACAGTAGGTTACACATTTTGACCCGTAAACTCCTTTTCCCAAAAAACAACAATGGCAATGCCACAAAAAAAAAGTTTTCCGCGCAACTAACTGGCTACAATGAAATAAACTATCCTAGAAGAAATTAAAAAAATAAATCAAATACTTGCCCAGCTCTCCTACATTACCCCCCCATAACATCCCTAAAAACATACACCACTGCCAAACAACCAACAAGATTCTTAAACTCCTAACAGACCATAACTCGACAGCTTAACAGCAGGCAGTAATGTTAGAGACTTCCACCGCCTCCTCTAGTGGCATCCTTTAATCTCAATTCAACAAGGGTTGACGAATCGCTGACAGGTTGCAGAACAATGACATACTGTAGTTAAGTGATTTGCCAAAAACCCACAACCCAACAACCCAAACAAGACTGCCTATTCCAATTAACAAACATGGCGGGATGTAACACCCTTACCCTTAGTAATAAACAATGTTTTTTATTGAAGTAGCCAGTTTACAAGACAAACTCCACTATAAGCTTACAGAAAAATTCCCACAAAGCTAAGCACGTCATAGTACTGCATATCAGCTACAACATTCTCTGTGCAATTTTTGTGTCTAAATTCCAGTAACTATGTAACATAAGTGACCAGCACCTCAGTCATTGATTATAGTTTCACATATGATGAAGAAATGTCGAAGGTTTCATCAGTAAAAATAACCAGAAGACTTGAGCCCTAGTAAACTTCAAACTGATATTTCTGCTCATTCAAATATGTTTAAAAAGTTGAGGTGATGAGATTTTTTAAACAACATTTGAAGAGAATATCTTCCATAATGTATTCGAATTGGAAATTGGATCCACCAATCCATCCATTTCCTGGCTGATTGGGGCGCAGAGACAACCGGCATTAAAGAAGCATTTAACATAAGATCAGTTAAAGAATACATTTTTAATAAATGTGGCTTTTTGTTTTCAATTTCCTTAATCACAAAACCATCACTTATAATACTTTATCTAGTTAATTGATTATTTTAATTAAAGTTAAAATATCACTATACATGATAGTGTTACCGTGTGCATTTCCAAATTACTGAAACAATTTAAAGTTTTTAGTTATTTTTTTTGCCTTTTCTACTAAATTAATTTAATGCAGGTGAAAAACCCCTAAAAGCATTGATCAATTTTAGCAAATTTGGGAGCATGAGATTAGCCCCTCTACTGCTGCCTCCTGAGCATGTGGGTGTGTGGATCACAATGCCATCATGACCCTGTATTGGATAAACCAATTAGACAGATGGATCACATGAGACACTTTCTCTGTGTTATGTCTGCAGTTTGAGATTCTGTGATCTGTCATCCAGGTAGTAGCCAGGTGCCCATCCGCTTAGCTTCAGTGAGTTTCCAGTTGTAGGCTGAAAGGGTGATATAGCTGCTGGCTTATTCTCTGGTGGTCAAATGACTGGCGTAACTACAGTAGTTGACTTTAACCTCACCTATGGCGATTTTTACATGTTAGCTACATTTGAGAAGAAATTGAGCCTGAGAGATTTACACTATTTCGAGTGCAATATACATTAAACTGTAAAATACTGTAAATTAAAAAAATAGATATTAATGTACATAGAGCCCCGCCCCTTGGATACTGGTGCTAACTTAGTCAAGCTTTGATCAAGCTGCTATAGAAACCAAAGGAAAAGAAGAATGAAGCATTAATCTTGACCTTTTTCCAGTAATCTCTCATAAATCCACAAGGGGATTATTTTAGTTGTTGTTACTAAACTAATTGTCAATTGCCTGAATTTATTAGCAGGTTTTTTCTTATTTAATGTATTATGTGGAACTTTGTTTCTGGGAGAAAACTAAAATTAGTTATTTTATCAGAGATGAGGCCACAAGCATTCATGGGAATGCACAAGACCCCAATTCACTGCCCGTAAACATCACCAATTTAAAACACTTCTGTAAAGAATAAGGAGCTCAATTTCTCAATTTGATTATGGAACAAAGATTTTCCCCACAGGGCCTGGCATTGGCTGGGATTCGAATCCAGGCGTTTCACATCACAGCCCACACACCCATGCATTCAGAATGCTACCTGGCAACTTTACAAAGTAGTGCAGTCTGCATCAGATTATTTGAAAAAATAAAAAGGTGTTTTGTTATAAAGTATGCTATTTGCAGTATAGTGCATTATGAGTAGAATTTGGAGAAAAAACTAGTTTCTAGAGATTATCATTTTAGTATATCTGAGATTCAATTAAATATTTGAGATTCACCAAGTCAGCAACAAACATCTATTCATCCTTTATCATAGAGATTCCTAGTAAGGATTGTGACAACGTGGATCCTAACTCAGTCACACAGAGATCTGAATGGGACTACATCCTGGACAGCATACCAGAGTTTATGCACAAACCCAAGTCTGAAGGTTTGTGAGGCTGCAGTACCACTTCACCATGCTACCATGCCACGCAGGTGGCAATGTAAAGAAATAAGACAACACGCTGTGAAATTTCTAACAAGCAAAGTTTAAAATAATACTTTTAAATATAATAATTTAGAAAAAAATGCTATTTTAAAAAAAAATATTGTTTAAATAACAACTTAATTAAAAAGCTCCAAATCACCCCTAAATTGTTTAAGGCTGTAGGGAAAACCGGTTCAGGGACGCCAAATATGTAATCATAGTGGCTCTCTGAAGGCACCAGTTCTGTAGGGTTTGGGCATTTACTGAGACAATTATTAATTGTAGCAGTAAATCACAAAGTTGATTCTTTTGATGGCTTTAGAATCCAACCATGCGACATAACTCAAACAACGCGCACACACAGGTACTAATACACGAGGATACATTTATTAATACATAGAATATGCATGTAAACCTAACAGATCTTATCGAGAGGGTTATCAGAATACAAAAGGTATATTCGGTCAGTTACAAAGTGTTACACATATCAAGAGGACATACGTTCAGTATATCATTCATTAAGACCGTTTCATAAATGAACTTGGATACAACTTCTACATTAGATGCTCAAACAAGTACATAACTCTTAGGAATTAAATTGATATCAACTGGTTTGGATAACAATTGAATTCTCGCGCTGTAATGCATTGAAGTTGAATACTCATCCAATCTTTGGGGATTCAGATCTCCTGTGGGCACAAAGAAACAGTTGCAGGCTGTTGCTGTCCAATCCGCGCTCTCTGGCTCCGTGCCAGGCTGTGCTGTGCAGCTTGCAACGGTGCGCTGCTGATGCTCACTGGCCTTAACTAGCAAAGTTTGTGCACAGGAGAAAAGATGACTGTGGGTCCCAGCAAGTCAGGAAGAGGGCCGGTTCGTTCCTGATGAAGAGCTAGTTCTGAATAGTGATTCAGCTGTCCACAGTTCCGACCTGTTCACGAGGGCTGCTGCTGGTTACTCTCTGGCAACCTCCACTCTAGACTTTTAGAACAAAGGAAAGTTCTGGCACTCGGACACACTGGCCGTTCCGTGGTTGTCCGGGCTGAGTCTCAGGATGGTCAGGAGGTGCTCTGCGAGAATGTCCTGCCCTTGGGAGCCTTCTGCTCCTAGGCCGTCCTGCCCTGGAATTCTCTTTACAACAGTCCACAGAATCCTCTCCAGAATCTTACTGAATCTTGTTGAATCTGAATCTGAATCTGAATCTTTCAGGCTCTCTGTGTTGCCTGTTTTTACCTGGAGGAACTTCAGCTCATTGATTGGCTGAAAGTTCCATGGGCATCAGAGTCCCACGTGGGTTACTCAGCCCTACCAGTCCCTGATTGGTTGATCAAGGTGAGATATGAGTCACTTACTCCTGACACTTAGTAATGCAGTCCAGATGTCCAACTGGCACTCCCTAGACAGATAGGCGCCAATGGATGACCATTGATCATGATAGCCAGGCTTAGCTAAGTGCATCCCCCTTTGGGAGCTGTCCTTGGACCTTAAATCACCTTGCATGAATGGTTTCTCTGTGGCTGCACCACAGAGATGAACAGAGAAATGAGGCCTAATTTGGGAAAGCTCAGAAACACTTAATTCTTTCTTATTAATAAGCCTCGCCGCTACATATCCCCCCTTTTTGAAGGCCACGAGGTCCCGAGGCATTGTTGCCTTCAAAACAAAACAGAGTTAAGTGATGTCCCTCGCCATTAGAACATTAACCTTAAATGTCTACATTACTCCTCGAGAATTCATACCGGAACCAGCACTGGGAACAAACAGGATGAATAACATCTGGAGTATGTATAAACACGGTAGGAGACATTATCTCAGTCTAGGAATTACCCATCAGGAAGTTCACTGTCAATATCTGATACCTCTGTAGTAGATATTTGGGGAGAAGTCACTTCCTTTCTTTTGACATGCTACTTTTGACTCATTCATGCTACCCAGAGTACATTTTGATGCAAGAGTACAGCATTCAGAGCACACTGTCAGTCATGATCCAGCTACTCGGCAGTAGTGTTACAATAACAACAGTTCCTGTTCCCAGCCCCCGATAAACCACAACACCTGTGTTGGGTATCTGCTAGGGTGGTTTGGAGGTTTGTTCCATTAAAGCAAACTAACTACCTGTACCTCTTCAGGGCTTACTGTTTCTTGGATTTCTATCCAATTCAATAGTGTGGCACCTGAAGGCATCTTAGACCTCAAGTTTGGTCTTATGTTGTCTGGTTCCAGACCGTACAGTGTTAAGTTACCATGCTGTACTATGGCCTCCTCGGGAACTTACAGGAAAACTATTGGTTAGGTAGCTGCATTGCGGTAGCTGTATCATGCCTGTCACAAGTCATAGTGTCAGTTAAATGTGGTGTGCTGACCAGCCATTTACTTCCCACCTGCTCTTCATGGGGTTCATTAACCTCCCTCTGCCCATTAGTAGCTTTACTCCCTTCATTGGTGAATCGTTTAGACACAGCCAATGGATAGCTTTGGTAGCCATCCCCATCTCAAGATTTGGAACCGAATTCAATCTTGGATTGCCTTCTGGGTGAGCTATGAGCGATGGGGTTAATGTCACATACTCCTCTACTGAGAAGAGTGGAATCAAGTGGGTTGAGAATTGTGCCGTGGTTAGACTGGCTACAGTGGCACTAAACTCCCTTAACAGGTCTTGTGTCAACATTCTGGTCTGTTGCACACAAGCATAAACCCACTGTATAACACCAACAATCATGTCCACTGGTTGGGGAATAAGGTTTAACCCTGTTGCATAGGAAGTTGCCTTTAGGGTTTTCCCTAAGCTTTCCAACTTTTGCTGCTGTTGATACAGTCTGTCACTACCCTCTGGCATCTCTGACCCCTGCCTTCTTGGGGCAGTCAGGGTGAGAGCGCCAGTAGCGCACAAACCTACCAGAAAAAGCAAACGTACAACAGTGGCGGCAGAAATCAGTCCTCCCAAAAGTATTTTCGGGTGGCTGATCCCAGTCATCTCCTTCTGAGTGACTGTTGCCTTTCTAAGCTGGTGCAGCGTGTACATGGTGTCTTTCTCAGTATGCCATGTGGCATCTTGGGCACCAACATCCTGGAAATCTGGGGAGATCTGACGCAGCGGCTGATGCTGCTCCTCCGTTTCCAGGGCATCTGCTTTTTTGGTTTGTTCATGTCTGTGCTCTAGGAACCCTGCAGGGGGCGGTGCAGCGGTGGAGCATGCCTGACCCTCGGCTGAGTGGTCATCTGGAGCACCTGAATGATCTGGGATTGTTACCCTATTCTCACTGTTCAGGTCCACCCTGCACACTTCCTGATTGAGGAATCCCTCTATCGGCATGTTTACAATCGTTCGCTGGGCGTGGGTGTAGGACACCTGCTCGCTCCCCCCTTCCCTCGCTAGGGGTTCAGGGAGCTGCCCCAGCACTGGGATAGCTAGTTCACAGTCTTTGAACTCACTATCACTCACCAGGCCCATGTCAGTGCAGGCGGGGATTCTGACACCTCTCTTTGCGATGTCCTGCACTGGCAGGCGGGTGACTTTACCATCCAGCTCCAGTCTGGCTGAACCACTGTTGGTCAGACTCAGACTGACAGACTGAGCTGGTGGCTGTAAGAAAACCGGCTCGTCTTTCATTCCCTGTCCCTTCTGGGGGACTGGGTGTGTTGGCAACCCTGCCGTTGAGGCAGGAACAATCAGGTCAGTCTCACTCACTACCTGGTAGTTGTGAGAAATAATGTTACCTGACTGCAGGTTCCCTGGGTCAAAGCAGAGGGAATCGGCATCTGGGATCAGGTGTGTCCACAGCGCAGTAGTCTCAGTGTCCAGCTGGACCTCCTGTCTAACCTGTGAATGTTGATCCAGGGGCACCTGGCGGTGGCCCTGCGACAGCTGCTCAAGCAGATCCTCACTAATAGAGGACCTCTCAGGGCTAAGGTTGAGGGCTACATCACCAACCTGCTCTCCTGCCATCACTGCGGGGTGGTGGTCCTGACCCCTCTTGGGTGCCAGGGTGCACAGGGAAAGCTCCTTTTCATCGCCAGGTGGGGAGATCTGCTCCTCTTCAGGGATGTAAAAGGGGTGTGCTTTACCTGGTGGATCAAGCAGCTGCTCGGAGCACTGCTCCTGTGGCAGGGAGGCTGTTGGGGCCTCGGCCGGGACACGACTTCCCTGTTTATTCGGGGAACAAGAAAATATTTTTATTTCTTGTCCAGAGGGAACAGAAGGAATCTTCACATAGGCTTCTGTGTTCGGTGGGCACTGTGTGAGCACAGTCTGCCTCTTGGCCCCCCTTTCCTTCTGTACAGAAGGCTTAGGAGCCTTGACCTGTTTCCACACCTTGCCTTTCTGGTGATCCACCAAAGGTTCCTCTCTGAGTCGCATGCCCTTTTCTTTTTCTACCCGTTTGAGCTTGCCGTGTGACATCAAACACCTCTCAACCTCAGTGTCAATCAGTGTCTCACTGTTTAAGACATCTCCCATGGCAGCCTTGAGGTAAAAGCTTCCTGCTTTTCCTCTGTGTTTTACTGCCTGCTCTGTGACTTCAGGGGTGGAGTCAGCACTCACTTGGGAGTGGCTGAATTCATCCAGGCAGGAACCTTTCCGCTCAATCAGATAGACTGAGGGAGGGAGAGGGGGCGGGTCTCCGCCTCCTCCAGTGGAGAGTATCAGCTCATTCACGCTTCCGGCAGCCTTGGGGAGCGGTTGTCCCTGTCCTAATAAAGCTTGTTCAAGCCTGGCCAGGCGGGCGGCTACTGAATCCTTTTGTTCAGCCTTTTCTAGCCCTTTCCCTCCCCCGGTGTTCTCATGGCACTTAGGACGCTGGGTGCGGTCCTGTGTGCCTGCTTTGGAACGGGGCTTAGCCAGCTCAGGAGCCTGTGCTCCTTCGAGCAGGAGGGAATTAACCCTGCTGGCTCTGACGGCGGACACAGTCGCTTTAGCAGCTTTTTGCTCAGAGCGACTTTGGACATCATACTCCCAGGCTTTCTGCACGAATCTCTTAATATCAGTCATTTTCATGGTCTGTGCATCTGTATGCATTAAGATCATCTTTCTGACTGATGGGTGGAGATTCGCAATGAATAAACCCTTCAAATGTGTGTTCTCTTCGCAACCCTCATCATTTCGCCCTGCAAAATAAGTCCGTCTAAGTCTCTCGTAATATTCGCGAGGGGACTCTGCTCTCTCGTGCTTAATGT
This sequence comes from Lepisosteus oculatus, assembly GCF_040954835.1. Lineage (NCBI taxonomy): Eukaryota > Metazoa > Chordata > Actinopteri > Semionotiformes > Lepisosteidae > Lepisosteus > Lepisosteus oculatus. The sequence continues at coordinate 36,690,174 of NC_090696.1, read as the reverse complement.
TAAGAGCGGCGGCTATCGCAGCTGTCGGGTCAATAAACGCACTGTATTCTTCGATAAGTGCATGACAAAGCTGCTCAAAATCATTGCAGACTTCTTTCATCTGCCTAGCCATCCACTCATGTACAGCTCTGCTGGTAGTTTTTCTAACCAGAAACACTTTCTCCTGTTCTGTGGCGTTTGGCAGGTACTGCAGGGTATACCTGAGGTCTTGAATATAACTCTCGATATTATTCTCTGACACTGCGGGGTCAAATCTCTCTATGTCCTTCGCTAGCTCTCTCAGAGAATGGAGATCTATTCTCCTAGCTTCTCTGCTGAGGGAGATATGGAAGAGATCGTGGTCAGACCTGTCGCTGCTAGAGAGAGTGCTTAATGGCGACTCGAATTCAGACCTTTTAGCAACCATCGTTAAACTTAAAGAGTATTACTTTTAAGTACGAAATCACAGTTTTACCACAGAAAACCACAAGATCAAGTATGCAATCAACCGGTAGATTGCAAAAGATCACAAAACAATCAAGCATCGCTTAAAGAGCAAGGGGAACTTTTTTTTCTTTCGGCTTTCAGCACACTGTATTGTCGTGTATGAAACCCGCAGCGTTTTATATGAATTATTCCGCTTGGTTGACTCATTTCAGTCTTGCCACGCCCGTGCCAGGGACGCCAAATAATGTAGGGAAAACCGGTTCAGGGACGCCAAATATGTAATCATAGTGGCTCTCTGAAGGCACCAGTTCTGTAGGGTTTGGGCATTTACTGAGACAATTATTAATTGTAGCAGTAAATCACAAAGTTGATTCTTTTGATGGCTTTAGAATCCAACCATGCGACATAACTCAAACAACGCGCACACACAGGTGCTACTACACGAGGATACATTTATTAATACATAGAATATGCATGTAAACCTAACAGATCTTATCGAGAGGGTTATCAGAATACAAAAGGTATATTCGGTCAGTTACAAAGTGTTACACATATCAAGAGGACATACGTTCAGTATATCATTAATTAAGACCGTTTCATAAATGAACTTGGTTACAACTTCTACATTAGATACTCAAACAAGTACATAACTCTTAGGAATTAAATTGATATCAACTGGTTTGGATAACAATTGAATTCTCGCGCTGTAATGCATTGAAGTTGAATACTCATCCAATCTTTGGGGATTCAGATCTCCTGCGGGCACAAAGAAACAGTTGCAGGCTGTTGCTGTCCAATCCGCGCTCTCTGGCTCCGTGCCAGGCTGTGCTGTGCAGCTTGCAACGGTGCGCTGCTGATGCTCACTGGCCTTAACTAGCAAAGTTTGTGCACAGGAGAAAAGATGACTGTGGGTCCCAGCAAGTCAGGAAGAGGACCGGTTCGTTCCTGATGAAGAGCTAGTTCTGAATAGTGATTCAGCTTTCCACAGTTCCGACCTGTTCACGAGGCCTGCTGCTGGTTACTCTCTGGCAACCTCCACTCTAGACTCTTAGAACAAAGGAAAGTTCTGGCACTCGGACACACTGGCCGTTCCGTGGTTGTCCGGGCTGAGTCTCAGGATGGTCAGGAGGCGCGCTGCGAGAATGTCCTGCCCTTGGGAGCCTTCTGCTCCTAGGCCGTCCTGCCCTGGAATTCTCCTTTGAATTCCCTTTAGAACAGTCCACAGAATCCTCTCCAGAATCTTACTGAATCTTGTTGAATCTGAATCTGAATCTGAATCTTTCAGGCTCTCTGTGTTGCCTGTTTTTACCTGGAGGAACTTCAGCTCATTGATTGGCTGAAAGTTCCATGGGCATCAGAGTCCCACGTGGGTTACTCGGCCCTACCAGTCCCTGATTGGTTGATCAAGGTGAGATATGAGTCACTTACTCCTGACACTTAGTAATGCAGTCCAGATGTCCAATTGGCACTACCTAGACAGATAGGCGCCAATGGATGACCATTGATCATGATAGCCAGGCTTAGCTAAGTGCATCCCCCTTTGGGAGCTGTCCTTGGACCTTAAATCACCTTGCATGAATGGTTTCTCTGTGGCTGCACCACAGAGATGAACAGAGAAATGAGGCCTTATTTGGGAAAGCTCAGAAACACTTAATTCTTTCTTATTAATGAGCCTCGCCGCCACAAGGCATACAGTATTGGAAATAATTGAATGACTGAAAATTAAAAAAGGTATAAAAAGGTATAAAAGTATAAACTTTAGTTAAGTAATAGAACATCTCATGTGAAGAAAGATGTGAAGAAGGGGGTTTAAATTAAATCCTTTCTGTATGAGGTTTAGACTTCTAAATCACAAGGTGGGGTTTATTGCAGGAAAGGGGGTTAACTGATAAGGATTCCAGATGCAAGCTAGGAACCCCCCTGGGTGTAATCTTAAACTGACCATTTGGCCAGGATTTCTTAACTGGCCAAATACCATGACCCCCCTCTTTACCATCAGACCGAGTGATGTCAGAAATGGAAAAGAAGATACTATATAACCCAAAAGTCTGTACCGGCACATCAAACAATACTTCGGTTTTGTTGTTTCTTGCGGGAAACAAGACTTCGGCTTTATTGTTCCTTGCATGCAATAAACTCATCTGTTTAACTTCATCTCGGGATCAAGAACCTTATTCTTTCTGTTACAACAATTTTGTAGTCGGCGGATGCTCCAGAAGGTGCAGAACTTCCCATCTGCAGGAGAGAGGGTCAGCGTGCACATTACTAAGAGGTAAGGACTCCTCTTTTATTTAAAAGTCCTGACACTCTCTGACCGATTGGGAAATCTCTGCTCCCTGGGAGAATCGCCCGAGATGACGGAGTAAACGTGAGTTCCTGAATTCCTCTGACCCGGGGAAGACACCGGTGTATGTAATGGGTGGTTTGCTGTAAACCCAGAAGTTGGTCTGGCAGGAGGTCCGCGGTATTGTGAGCAGGCGTTCGAAACTGGTGTATGCTTTAATTGTGCGTGGAGTTTTTGAACAGGTTTGGACAATTACCGCGGAGCTCAGAACTGGGTTGGGCCTTAAATGTGCACAGGAGTTCTGCAGCTGAATTGTGTCTTAAGGTGGCACGTAATCCAGAACTGGTTTGGCCTTAATTGCGCTCAGGAGTTCTGGGGCTTAGGATTGGGTTGGGCCTTGTGTGCCCAGGAGTTCTAAAGCTGGATTGGTGCTTTAAATGCACATATAATCCAGGACCTGTTTGCAAAAGCAGCGATGCTTGCGTTCTGGTGATGGTGAATTACTGATCAAGAAAGGGGGTTTTCGAGGTCTCGTTTCTTACCTGAGAACAGTGCAGTGTAAGTCCTCTCTAAAGACACTGAGAGGCATTTAGATCTGGAGGAAACAGATGCCCTTAGCTGAATGAGTGCAGGAATGCACAGGTTTTTCAAGTGAAAGCATCCCCCTACTGTATGAGCTGTTACCTCACACACGACAAAAGTAAATCTTAAAGAAACCAAACATGTGTGCTAATTGGGTGTTTGAGAAAGTGGTTGAAGTGTCTGATTACATATCAGAAAAGTGTAAGTTAAGTGAAAGGGAAGAAAAATATAGGAAGAAGCTGAGACTGTCAGAAGGAGTTTGGGGCGAAGATGCCTGTAAGAAAGTGTATGAACATTGGAATAAACACAAAGATTTAGCTGCAGCCCTGGTGCTCGGCCAACACCTGTGGTGGCAGATTAGCATAAAGGAGAAATCAGAATGGGATAAAAAAGAGGAGTTCACAGAAAAAATAAAAGCGTTAAATGAAAGGAAAGATAATTTATTCGCAGCAAAAGAAGAACTAGAAAAAAAGCTAAAAGAGGCAGTGCAGGAGAATCATAAACTAAAGAAAGAATTAGTTCCTGGTCACCCTGCACTGGTTAATGTGTTACAGCCGGTGACTAAATTATATCCTGTTCTCCCGCAGGGAACAAACAGGCAGGAAACAAAAATAATTGGGATCAATCCCCACAGTGGCCATATGGAGATGGGGGGTCTGATTGGGATAACACTTGGTATGAGTGTGATAAAGACGGGTCTCCCCTATTAGAGGGAGGGCGCCCGCAGATCTGTACTCTCACCTGAAGTGTGAAAGGACTTGATGTACCAGGGGTTGGCGCCGTTGATGACAGCGCTACTCTAACTCCGTCTCGCACCCCGCCGAGGGGGTCCATTTTCGCACCTACCTTCCCTTACCCCCCAGTACGATCAAATCCAAAACCGGAGGATATTGACCAGTGGACTAGAGAAGTACAGCACCCAAAATTAGGGATGCAGTGAACCTGCAGTGCGCTTCAGGAATTAAAAGATACTTATGGTATCACCGCCCTGACTGCCGCTATGATCCTCAGAAGGACAGGGGAAAAGCATGTCGGAGAACTTAAACAATTGTGTGAGGATAACGGCAGGGGAGGGCGATGGGAATGGGTTTGGCGATGGCTTAAACAAAATTATCCACCAAAGACAGATTGGAAAAAGATATCTGCGTGTCAGCAGAAAGAAAGCGAGGATGTGGCTGACTTCACTGACCACTTCGTCACACTCTGGCTGGAATGGCTGGAAAATATCGCGATCCCCCATTCAATCCCTCGAATCGAGAGGGACAAAAAAACTGTTTTCACAATTACAGGATTTGAGCGAAGCAGACAAACGCGCTATCAGGCATCTTATAAACTAGGACTCCCCCTAGTGGCCTCCCTACGCCTATCTCAGGAGCTGGGTGAAAAAGAACTCAAATTACAATGCACGATTAATGGGACTCAAATGTTCATTTTATGGGACACTGGGGCTCAATTATCTTGTTTATCTGAACAGTCAGCCAAACGGTGTGGTGTCATATTCACAGGGAGAGAGCTGGAGGCCACTGGTGTAAGGGGCAATCGAATAACACTCAGAGAAACTCAAAAACTCAAGATTAGACTAGGAGATGGGGAGGTAACATTTAACGCCGTCATGTGGGTAGGACCTACCCCAGATCTGTTGGGATGGGATGCTCTGAAATACCTACAAGGGATTACATTAACCGTACATGAGGAGAGGGTGGAGGTTAACATCTGGTTCCTCCAAAAAGATGAACTAAAAGGGCATTTAATTTGGAATATGGATAAGAACGAATGCGGGCTTCTGGATATGGAACCCGCCACATTTACTGGGAATTCCCCGCCATACACAAAGCCAACTGTTGGCTCAAGGCATTGTAAGAAAAACACATAGTACAAGCAACAGTCCAATATGGCCCGTAAAGAAAGCCAGCGGAGCATGGCGATTCACAGTTGATTACTCAAAAGCTAATCAACAGATCAACCATCTCACCCCCTTGGTAGCAGATCCCTCTGCTATTTTTCAACTGCTGACCCCTGAGCACCAGGTGTTTTCATTAATTGACATGGCTAATGGGTTCTGGTCCATTCCTCTACATCCAGAGGTACAAGATTGGTTCGCTTTTGTTGTGGATGGAGATCAATATATTTGGACCAGGTTACCACAGGGGTTTCATAACAGCCCCACCGTGTATCACATGGCACTTCGGAGGCATCTCTGGGAGTTGTCTCCAGTGTCCTCAGTTGTTATCCAATATGTGGATGATATTTTAATCGCGTCTCCCGACGAGGAAACCCACAAGAAGGACCTCCAAATTATTCTCAACCATTTGGTTAAAAAAGGACACAAGGCTAGTTATAGCAAAGCACAGTTATGCCTAGACCCGCCTGCCCCAAGCAGCTAATGCCCTACCTGGAACAACAAATACATTCCACAGGGCACCCAGGAGTTAGCCAAATGACCCGACGCTTTGCTCAGAGCTGGGTGGGGACAGGTTTCGCACCCTTCGCAGCTGATGTGGTACAACGCTGTGGAGAGTACCAAAAAGCCTCTGGAGCGCCGCCGGTTCGGGCTCCTAATCTACGACGTCCTGCACCCGAGGGACCCTTTAGACACTGGCAAATAGTCTATTGTTCACTGCCACCCTGTAAAGGGAAAACAGGCCTCCTGGTGACGGTGGACCAGTTTTCTAGATGGGTGGAGGCTGTCCCTGTCAAACAAGAGACTGTGCAGACAACTGCCAAATATCTTGTGACTGAAGTAATTCCCCGATGGGGACTCCCATGTCGCATAGACTCAGACCAGGGCACACATTTTACTGGAAAAGTGTGTCAGGTGGTGGCAGACCTACTGGGGGTCAAATGGGACTTGCATTGCCCTCATCCCCACAGTCCTCCGGCATGGTGGAACGGGTGAACCGAACTTTGAAAGCTAAATTAACAAAGTACCACCTGGGAGGGATCCCCTGGGTGGATGCATTGCCCGCCGTACTGTGTAGGATCCGTGCGGGGACAAATCAAATTGTGGGGCTGAGCCCGTTTGAGGTGATCACGGGGCATCCCATGAGACTAAGCGACTCCCCAGGACATGACAGAGTAGACTTGAGTTTACTAACTGATTCTCTGTTACAGTATTGCAAGTTGCTGACGGAGGCCACCCAAGGTGCCCGCGAGCAGGTCCTGGAGGCATGGGGACCACCACCTGAAGGGGGACACAACCTCATCCCAGAAGAGTGGGTGTGGATCAGGAAATTTCCCTCACAGGTTCTCCAACCCAGGTGGGACGAACCCTACCAGATCCTGTTGACAACCGAGTCTGCAGTTTGAATGGAAGGAAAAGATCGCTGGATCCACGCTTCACACTGCCGACAAGCATCATCCCCAGTTGCAGACTCAGAATGAAATCATTGCTGTTAATAACGTTAATGGTTGCTGTAGGACTATGTTTCACAAGGATTAATGAACAGCATTCCCACAAAGGAGAACATGGAGTTAATTCCTTTTTAGGCCTCTCCTATCTGACAGCCAAGAAAACCAACCAAAGTGCCTGCTGGGTGTGTGCCGCATTACCCAAATATGTACAGGGAGGACTTCCTATGGGGGCCATTCCTTGGCGTCTCGAGGAAGTCATAGGCATGATAATTTGGAGAGTTGATATAGGGGATTTTAATATGACAAACTATGGGGGTTGCCATAACACAACTTTAACCTGCACAACATTACAATATCTACAGGAGCAAGGCTTAGAGCCCACGCGTTTCACAGGCTTACGCTCCTAAATATAACAGAAGCCATACACCACCATACCCGACTCTTAATAAGGAACGTGAGGGAAACATATGTTTTCAGCACACTAATGGCCTGCACTTGGTGGGATGGAGTCATTGCAACCTTACAATTGCTGTAGATATATCCATCTCTACCTTCCAAATTCCAGGATGGGATCGGCACACCCCACAGTTCGGTATAAGCTTCTTATTTTCAGAGGCATGGGGAGTGCCAAACGGAACATACTTTATTTGTGGAAAACAAGCCTACCCATGGTTGCCAGCCCAGTGGTCTGGCTCATGTTATTTAGGATATGTGGTTCCTAATATCCGTGTTCAAACCCACAGCCCCTTCGGACCTAACCAAAGGAAACTGGAGACCACAAAGGAAACTGGCTGATTGGGAGTATTATTTAGGTATAATATTTCCACAAGCCGGCATGAACTTTCTAAGTCGAGAATTAATTCAAATGGCTTCGACTTTAGAGGAATTAGCAAATTCTACCTCATCTAGTCTGAAGGCTGTTAATGATGAGATGGTAGCCCTCAGAACAGTGGCCATGCAGAACCGACCAGCCCAGGAGCAGACGGCCCAGGAGCAGAAGGCTCCCAAGGGAAGGACATTCTCGCAGCGCGCCTCCTGACCATCCTGAGACTCAGCCCGGACAACCACGGAACGGCCAGTGTGTCCGAGTGCCATAACTTTCCTCTGTTCTAAGAGTCTAGAGCGGAGGTTGCCAGAGAGTAACCAGAGGATCCACCCGAGGTTAGCACTAGCAGCAGGCCTCGTCAACAGGTCAGAACTGTGGACAGCTGAATCACTATTCAGAACTAGCTCTTCATCAGGAACGAACCAGTCCTTTTCCTGACTTGCTCGGACCCACAGTCATCTTTTCTCCTGTGCACAAACTTTGCTAGTTAAAGCCAACACTAACTAACCGGTCAGTGAGCATCAGCAGCGCACCGTTGCAAGCCGCACAGCACAGCCTGGCACGCAGCCAGAGAGCACGGATTGGACAGCAACAGCCTGCAACTGTTTCTTTGAGTCCGCAGGAGATCTGAATCCCCAGAGATTGGATGAGTATTCAACTTCACTGCATTACTGCTCAAGAATTCAATTGTTATCCCAACCAGTTGATATCAATTTAATTCCTAAGAGTTATGTACTTGTTTCGAGAATCTAATGTAGGAGTTATAACCAAGTTAATTTATGAAACGGTCTAAATGAATGATATACTGAACGTATGTCCTCTTGATATACTGTATGTAACTCTTTGTAACTGATTGAATATATATCTTTTGTATTCTGATAACCCTCACGATAAGATTTGTTAGGTTTATATGCATATTGTATGTATTAATAAATGTATCCTCGTGTATTAGTACCTATGTGTGTGCGTTGTTTGAGTTATGTCGCATGGTTGGATTCTAAAGCCATCAAAAGAATCAATTTTGTGATTTACTGCTACGATTAATAATTGTCCCAGTATATGCGCAAACCCTACAGAACTGGTGCCTTCAGAGAGCACACTACCATTACATTTTGGCTATGGCAACGTTACAAGATGCAGTAAACTGTGACTGGTTGCTATGCAAGCAATCAGACAGTCACAAACTTGCAAGGACTTTAAAAGTATAGATCATGATACTTTTGTAATATGGGGAATTTGTGATAAATGTTCTGGTACCCAAGAAGAAAATATGATATACCAAGCATATGGAAAACAAAGTATTTACTATTGAAGGCTAATCCATGTGGAAGATTGCAATGTGATTTAGCAGGAGCGACTGTACATGCAAGACATTGCTTTTTGCAAAACTGGTACTGCCGAAAGAAGAAGTCAAGACAGGAAAAGTGGATTCTATAGAATTGATGATAATTATCTCAGCAGAGATTCTGGTAACAACATGACTGAAAACACAAAATGGCTGTAACTGATAGCAGAAATGAAAACAGAGGAATGGAAAAAATCTGGAAGAAGGTGATGTCTACAAATAAGTATAAATGTGAGTTGTTTGGCAAAATTCAGTACGGATAAATTTAAATGTACAGTGAAGCATGTGTAGGAGTGTGTGGATCCATCCAGTTTAGGGCTGTGTCTCAGCAGAATGTATTGGATATTTATGAAAAACTCATGTTAAAATGACAAGCAACCAGGACAGCAGGCTTTGATTATACCATTCCCTCAGTACATGTCACATTAGGTGAAAAGTCCTTTTCAAATGTAACATTAACCCCAGCCATACAGCCAATGTAGTGATGACATACCTGAAATACAAAGAGGCAGAGGGAACACTCACAAAAATGACTTGGCATGTTTTTGACATATAGACTTTTGAGATATAATCTTTATAAACAAGATGCAAGCATAAAAACAAGGTACCATGCCTTGTCTAAAGTTGTACATGCCAAACACTTATGTACTTCAGCTTGTTTTCATTTTATATATAAAGCATTAGAAATGTGCGGCAGATCCCCCTTAGATTGCAGTGTAGCGTGAGGGAATGTAAAAACACACTTTTTTATGGGACTTTGGCAGCTGCCAAACCAACCCTGATGCAAATAAACCTTGCAATCCACTTTTAAACTGCCTGTTTGCATGCCTAAATCCTTCATCTTAATCACACCTTAACCCAGTCAGTCTAGTTTTAGCCAGTTTGCTCTTACCAACATGACAACAACTGAGACTGGAACTTGGTTTAACCCATTCCTTGCTCTTGCTAACATTTTAACCTCTTCCACTCCTAAAACACTCCAGTCCTCCAGAGGCTATTTCTGTCTGGAAGGACTGTGCCCTTAAACATTTTGCATTATCTTGGAAAGTATAAACAGTATAGCCTGGTTGAAGGCTTAAATTCAAGGTAACCCCTTGGCCATCAAGATTGACCAATCATATTTTTTTATTTGTCTTACTCAATACTGATGCCAAAATGAAATAGCCAAAACAAAAAATGGAAAATAAAAAACACATTTTGTTTTCTTTCTTTAAAAGTCGATTTTTCAAGTTGAAGCACATACAGTATTTTTCGCAGGGGTTGTTCAATATGTCTAATACTCTAGATAAAATGTTTTGACTAATACTGTATAACAAAGACAAAAAAATGTGCCTGAGGTATTGTAAAGCCAGTCCTTGACAGGGTTTATTATTAAATAAAACACTACTAATACGTTATACAACTAAAACTATGAGGGACGTTGTATTTCAAACTAGAAAGCAGAGAAAATAGACTTAAAATGGAATTTTTTTGCATGGTAACATGTTTAGAAGCTGAACCATATAATTGCAAGACCTCAGCAGTAAAGATTTCATTGTTGACTTAATATACTGTACTTCCACCTTATGTAAAAAGATGTTGTACTAGGCGATATATACAATATAGCACTGTAACTATAAAGAAGTAATGATATTTTTTTCAGGAAACCAAAGATGCAAGATAACCTTCTGTAGTTTGAAGTAGTTCAAGTAGGTAGCTGTGTCAGTGTGCGTAGGCTTCAAAGGAACAAGTAAAGGTTTATTCCATTCCATGAAAAGAGATGAAAAGAAATAAAACATTTCTGCTGTGGAGCCTTCTTCGGGCTGCGTGTTTCTTTTCTTCTCTTTTCAGTATGGAATAAACCTTTACTTGTTCTTTCGTTTCTTTGGTAAAACCATACCCCCAAACAACTGAAAAAATGTATTACTAATAAAAACATTTTATTTACAGATGCAGCCATTCAAAGTGTGCGGTACAGACACGTACCGCAGGTAAGATGACACGGGGTACCGCGGTGCGTGATTGGTTGACCGACAGGGGCACTCGTGATCCGTTGGTCTGTCGTAGAAAGACTTACTGTAAACGTCTTTACTGTGCCCGTTGTAGATATTGAATTTTACCACTGAAGGGAAATCTTAGTAGCTGAGCATAAAAAGAATAGGAGCATACTGTAACGCGTGTGAAGGCCATAAACGATATTAATTTTGGAACGTAAACATACAGTATATAGCTGGTCTCGGTACTTTAAAAAAAAAAATACACACCAGTATTCCATTTCTCCCTAAACATTGTAAGCTTCGAAGTCTTTAACTAACGTGATACCGGAGTCAACAAGCATACTTTTAGAATTTGATTAAAAGGGAATATAATATGGAATCGCGTATCTCAAGAATTTAATAACAGTATGATTACATCCGTGTTCTGCGACAGGGCTGTGTAGGGCTGTTTCGCCCGCCTGTTCATGCGAGCTGTCTTGTAGCCTACTGGTCTAGGTGCGTGACTACCAACTGGCAGGTTGTGTGTTCAAATCCAGCTGGTGCTGGACTTCTTATTTTTATTTATTTATTTTTTAATCGCGTAACATAAACATATTACCGTAGGCAAACTGTACTGTATACAGAATGTATATGTATATTTAATGTCTTAACTGTGCCCGTTTAATTGAATTTAAAAAAATTATTTAAAACACGAACATTAAGCTGTTTACATCTTCCGCCTGAGAACAGTCACCCGTTGCTACCCAACGCAGAATGGTGATTGGCTGACACCATCTGACACCCCTCTCATTGGAGAAAAAAGACGTGCTGGTTTGCTATACATACTGTACCAGGAAGAGGATTTCTTTCTATTCAAAACGTGTATTTTAAAAGTTTAAGAAGTAAAAACCTTACAGCGTACACAGATTTCTAAACTGATCAGGATCGTTATCTTTGTCTTATGCATAATAATGTTCACCGCTCTGTCCAGCAAATTAATAATAAACTTTATTTTATATAGCGTTTAAACGAATAAGTAATTAGATTGCTCATAAACCTAATCACTTGCTTTTTCTTTTTATTTAGGCTCAGATTTCAACTATAGATCGTATTATTAATAACCATAATAACAACCAACCAACAAAAACAACCATACAAACATAATACCAACCAAAAATATAGATAACAACCACAATACAAAATCAAATATATCAAACCATTTTACTCTCGCAAAGTCCTCCAATTATCTTAATCCCGCCCCTTATGCAAAACCAAACCTTCCTCCCATCCCAGTTTATCCTGTTTATCATAAACAAAATCCACCTCAATTTTCAACATAAAGCATTACACAAAATCAATACCTCAACACTCCATTCTCAACAACAATAATTCACAAACAGCCAGAACATGTAACTACACATTCCCAAACAGACCTCATTTCCATAGCCCCGCCCCTTATGCAAAACCAACATCCCTCCCCTGTTCTCTCTCTCCCCTGGCGGGGGATAAATAAATAAACATAAACGTTATATTAAATTTATTATATTTATAATAAAATAAATTTATTATTTATTAATACGGGATAAATAAATAAACAATGGGTTTAGAAATGAGTTATTTCAAGATGAAAAAGAAAACATACACGAAACATGGTTTCATTACGACCAGAATCGGTCTTGAGATATTTTTAACTTGATTTACAGTATTTGAGAGGTATGTCTTAACACTGATACTACAGTGCTTAAGTACTGCTCACGTATATGTTTCTAGGTTTATATTATGCATTTCATACGGTCAAATTACTTTTGAGCAACTAATAAGAAGCGCGAAACGGTATGCGTTTTACTTTCGTTTTGTGCTGGGACCCGTGGATTGATTAGAGATATCAAGTACATACAAGTCATTTTTTAAATGTTGTAGTTCATCTTGAAAAAATGTTACGAGTACTTCATCTATCAACAATCACACAGGTTCTGTTTCCATATTGCGGATTTTGGTTAGGTATTATCAAATTCAGTGGCGCTGTTAGTTTACTGAGTCCCATGTCACATGGTCTGTGATTGAAACCTGTAAAACCGGTTTAATTCGTCACAGCTAGCACTCTTCAGGTGTGAGGGTCTTCTGCTCAGAATGAAACGCTAAAATGTTTGTGTGTATTCTAATGGTAGTGGGGGCAGGGTGTGTGGGAACAGGTTTGGTTGAAATTGCATTGGAGATCTATGTTCTTCACACCTGAAACATTTTCTCTGAAAGCATTTTCTTCGCAGTTTAACCGATCTTGTTACAGCATGTTACAGTTTACTATTATTAACCATATTAATTTTAAGTGCTTAATGTAAAATCTTGTAAAAATATATTTTTATTGTTCAAATATACATTAAGTCTGACTATCATATAATAAGTTAAATACAAAACTAAAGAAAAAATAGGGTTAAATATAATTCAAAATATTTTGCTAACAATGTTAACTGTTTATGAATAATAAAATGTATTAACTAAGGAGTAGGATGGCACAGTTGTAAGTATGTTTTTTGTTTTGTTTCTTTTTCATAAATACAACAGTAGTACCTGATGTCTCAGTGGCTTTCAAAATTAAATTATGCAATAAATAACCACATGTAAGACTCTGATGCTTAAAATGTTTAGGGAGAAAGTGGAATACTGGTGTGTATTTTTTCTTTAAATTACCAATACCAGCCATATACAGTCTGTAACGTAGGGATTTCTATATGTCTTTATTTAGTGGTTACATTAGTGACAAAGGCTAAACTTTTAGCTTCAGTAACGTGTACATATCTCCCCTTTTTATAAAACGACATGGTTGAAAACTGTTCCAGAGCCACTGTTGTTTCATCAGTGAAAAGTACATCATGAAATGCCTCTCCCTGTTCAATCCACTGGAAAAAAGAAAAGGAGCATAAAGCTTCTGATGGTCATAAACGATATTCATTTAGGAGCAGCATCAGAGGTATGTTTTTAACTGCACTGCATTGGAGAGAATACCATAGTGTGTTTTTTTTTTTACTCCCTGGCGGAAACTGGCTTCCAGAAGAATCAGTATGGCTCAGAGATTAAATAAAACTTCACTCGCACCAAACAAATGTATATTTCTAAATATCACAACATGATCGTATTTAAGTCATTTTAATAACAATGAATAGTCACCTATGCGTTACAATATAAACATTTATATTGATTTAAATCGCGTTTAAATCACCTTTATTTAAAACCCATAAATAAAGCTGATACTGTTTAGACTTTCAATTATTTAAAACTGTATTAAAGCAGCACGATACACAATGCAACGTAAATCGCTATCTTTGTCTTCTGTGTAATAATGATCACCTCTCTGTCCAGCAAATTTACAATAGTAATAATAATGAACTTTATTGTATATGGCGCCTTTAAAGGTGGCTCCTCAAAGCGCTTTACAGGTTAAAAACAATACTGTTAGCCTGGGAAAATGATTTTTTTTTAAGAAATACAAAATGAGATATAATGATATGTTCCGGCTTAGACATTAACGAAGAGCATAACGCGTGTACTGTATACACTGCAAGTACAACCCCCCTCTCTGCAGGAGTGCTGGCTGTGACGAATTGAACCGGTTTCACGGGTATTTTCAAAGTAGGAGGCGAGATTTCCAGCGAAAGACACCTCCCCCCCTCAAAAACCCAGTAAGTACAGTACTTACTAGTTAAAACCTAGGCTCCCGACTACGGCGAAAGGAACCCTTCTTTCATTAGAAGACAATGAACATATTTTAGCCCTGAATGAATTAATAGCAAACATGGTTTACATAAAAGACATTTTTCCAAGAAAGTTTAGCCTTTGTCACTAATGAAACCACTAAATAAAGACATAACTATAAAAATCTTAAGATTTTTAAAATACATGACTTTGCTAAAATTTATTTGAAAATAAAAACAATTACAACCGCCAGGGGAGAGAGAGAACAGGGGAGGGATGTTGGTTTTGCATAAGGGGCGGGGCTATGGAAATGAGGTCTGTTTGGGAATGTGTAGTTACATGTTCTGGCTGTTTGTGAATTATCGTTGTTGAGAATGGAGTGTTGAGGTATTGATTTTGTGTAATGCTTTATGTTGAAAATTGAGGTGGATTTTGTTTATTATAAACAGGATAAACTGGGATGGTAGGAAGGTTTGGTTTTGCATAAGGGGCGGGATTAAGATAATTGGAGGACTTTGCGAGAGTAAAATGGTTTGATATATTTGATTTTGTATTGTGGTTGTTATCTATGTTTTTGGTTGGTATTATGTTTGTATGGTTGTTTTTGTTGGTTGGTTGTTATTATGGTTATTAATAATATGATCTGTAGTTGAAATCTGAGTCTAAATAAAAAGAAAAAGCAAGTGATTAGGTTTATGAGCAATCTAATTACTTATTCGTTTAAAACGCTATATAAAATAAAGTTTATTATTAATTTGCTGGACAGAGCGGTGAACATTATTATGCATAAGACAAAGATCAGAGGGGTGTCAGATGGTGTCAGCCAATCACCATTCTGCGTTGGGTAGCAACGGGTGACTGTTCTCAGGCGGAAGATGTAAACAGCTTAATGTTCGTGTTTTAAATAATTTTTTTAAATTCAATTAAACGGGCACAGTTAAGACATTAAATATACATATAAATACTGTATACAGTACAGTTTGCATACGGTAATATGTTTATGTAACGCGATTAAAAAATAAATAAATAAAAATGAAAAGTCCAGCACCAGCTGGATTTGAACACACAACCTGCCAGTTGGTAGTCACGCACCTAGACCAGTAGGCTACAAGACAGCTCGCATGAACAGGCAGGCTAAACAGCCCTACACAGCCCTGCCGCAGTACACGGATATAATCATACCCTTATTAAATTCTTGAGATACGCGATTCCATATTATATTCCCCTTTAATCAAATTCTAAAAGTATGCTTGTTGACTCTGGTATCACGTTAAAGACTTCGACGCTTACATTGTTTAGGGAGAAATGGAATACCGGTGTGTATTTTTCCTTGTGATATTTTAAGCTCTAGTTGAATGATAGGTGTCGCATTTTAAATCATTTTCGTAGTTAGAAACTATGAAACGCCCTGTTAAAAGCAAGGAAGTTTTTATGCCCGTTGATGTAAAACAAAATGCCTGACAAAGTATGGCTTGGACAGATTCCAAGTGCTTGTACAAATGTGCTAAAGAAATTATACTTTGAGTATACAGCTTGTCCAAAGTCATCCATTATTAATACTATTAGTAATATCTTCAGTAAAGGCTTTGATGCATAAATATTTCTGATAAAGGTAGGTTGTGTACTTTTGTCCAACTGAGCAATCTTGCTTTCATAAAATATACCAACATTTGAATGACTGATGATTAACATGCTGTAATACACAGTTCAAAATTAAAGGCTCAAATGCTGTACATGAGAGGTTAAGCTCCCCCTGGCGGTTTTACAAGGCGACGCAGGATAGTTAGTCATTTGACACACGTGAACTGCGTGATACCGCGTGATACCGCGACACGCCCACCGGGGTATGCCGCGAAATACCTCACCCATTTTGAATGGCTGCATCTGTATGGGTGCTTTTCAGACAAACACTAAATTTAAATCTTTACAACAGCACACAAACAAAACAGAAGCAAAACCAAGTGGGGGAAAAAGAACTGCAAATTAGTTTTGTGAAACCAAGATTAAATTTTTTTAATTCCACAATAATTAATTATAACTAATTATATGGTACATTAAAAGGTTTAGTGAACAGTAAAGTCTTTTTAGCAAGTTTTATAAATGTTGATATTTATAGCAACAAATAAATTCGTGCAGTCAGAGGTCTGAGTTGGACACTGCAACAGTTGAAGAGCTTATACTGTACATCAGTGGTTCTCAAACCATGGTACGTGCCACCATATGGTATGCCATATGACCCTGGAACTTTGTTGTATGCACAGAAATCAGGACGAATTTTCATATTTCATATTTTAATACGTGTCGAAAATGCAGCCTACATACTATGATACAGGGCGTGCTAATACTTGAGTGGACATAAGAACTGCTATGTAATTCTATTCTATAGGAATGCGTGCTATGAACCCAAGTGACCAATTGCATTTTAAAAACGTTATCTCCAGCAAACAGGGAGGTAGGAGAATGTGGGTGATTTTGGAACAATGCCAAAGTTGAAAGCACAGGAATGTATAGGAATGCAAAGAAATGCATGCTACAAACACTGATAATCTGAGCACAGGAAAGCATGGTAGAAAACAGAAAAATATTTAAGAACTGTTCTAGGTTAATTTGAGAAGAATACACAGAGCGTCTCTGTGTTTCGCTCCCATGTGCATGAAATAAAAACTTCTTTTAACTTCTGAAATGGACTCCTGAAATGGAAATGAGGAAAAATGCAAGCCTGCGGATTGCTAAAGCAGGTGTAGTGTGCTCTCTGAAGGCACCAGTTCTGTAGGGTTTGGGCATTTACTGGGACAATTATTAATTGTAGCAGTAAATCACAAAATTGATTCTTTTGATGGCTTTAGAATCCAACCATGCGATATAACTCAAACAACGCACACACACAGGTACTAATACACGACGATACATTTATTAATACATATAATATGCATGTAAACCTAACCGATCTTATCGTGAGGGTTATCAGAATACAAAAGGTATATATTCAGTCAGTTACGAAGAGTTACATATATCAAGAGGACATACGTTCAATATATCATTCATTTATACCGTTTCATAAATTAACTTGGTTATAACTTCTACATTAGATACTCAAAACAAGTACATAACTCTTAGGAATTAAATTGATATCAACTGGTTGGGATAACAATTGAATTCTCGAGCAGTAATGTACTGAAGTTGAATACTCATCCAATCTCTGGGGAATCAGATCCCCTGCGGACTCAAAGAAACAGTTGCAGGCTGTTGCTGTCCAATCCATGCTCTCTGGCTCGGTGCCAGGCTGTGGTGTGCGGCTTGCGACGGTGTGCTGGAGTTAGTGTTGACTTTAACTAGCAAACTTTGTGCACAGGAGAAAAGATGACTGTGGGTCCCAGCAGGTCAGGAAGATGACCGGTTCGTTCCTGATGAAGAGCTAGTTCTGAATAGTGATTCAGCTGTCCACAGTTCTGACCTGTTCACGAGGCCTGATGCTGTTGCTAACCTCAGGTGGATCCTCTGGTTACTCTCTGGCAACCTCTGCTCTAGACTCTTAGAACAAAGGAAAGTTCTGGCACTCGGACACACTGGCCGTTCCGTGGTTGTCCGGGCTGAGTCTCAGGATGGTCAGGAGGCGCGCTGCGAGAATGTCCTTTCCTTGGGAGCCTTCTGCTCCTGGGCTGTCCTGCCCTGGAATTCTCCTTTGAATTCCCTTTAGAAAAGTCCACAGAATTCTCCTGAATCTCTCAGGCTCTCTGTGTTGCCTGTTTTTCCCTGGAGGAACTTCAGCTCGTTGATTGGCTGAAAGTTCCATGGGCATCAGAGTCCCACGTGGGTTACTCAGCCCTACCAGTCCCTAATTAGTTGATCAAGGTGAGATATGAGTCATTTATTCCTGACACCTAGGAATGCAGTCCAGATGTCCATCTGGCACTCCCTAGACAGATAGGCGCCAATGGATGACCATTGATCATGATAGCCAGGCTTAGCTAAGTGCATCCCCCTTTGGGAGCTGTCCCTTATCAAAGGAAACCTTAAATCAGCCTGCATGAATAGTTTCTCTGTGGCTGCACCACAGAGATGAACAGAGATGGGGCCTCCTTTGGGAAAGCTCAGAACACTTAATTCTTTCTTATTAATAAGCCTCGCCGCTACACAGGTAAGCCCCACACTTTTTTTGAAGAACCTTTTTACCATTGGCAAAAGAGCTGACACGTATTATGTGTGGAGAAAAAGCTGCTAAACAGCTTGACCTGCTGCCCCCTCTGAAAGACACAGCCACTCACAGAATTATTAATATGGCGGATAATATCAAAAGTACACTGACAGAGCAGTTTAAGGTGAGCAGATGCTTTTCCCTGCCACCAGATTAGTCTGTAGATATCGTCAATTTGGCTAATTTGCTAATTTACGTTAGATACGAGTTTGAGGGTACGTCCCATGAAGACTTTCTGTTCTATAAGTCGCTACCAACAGGAACTACAGAGGAGCATATATTTCAGCTTCTGAATGAATTTATCGAAGATAATGGCATCGACTGGATAAAATGCATCAGAGTTTATACAGACGGTGCTAAAATGATGACAAGCCGACACAGAGGTGTAGTTGCACGAATTAGAGAGGTTGCTCCAGAAATTAATGGACGCATTGCAACATCCACCATAAGGCCTTTGCCATCAAGAAAATGCCCGACGATTTTAAATCTGTTAGACTCTATTGTGAATTGTATCAAGGCTCGAAATATAAATTCACATCTGTTTTGCTCGACTAAACAGGCTCGCCCCTCTTACTGAAATGGTGCTTTTTATTGTTTATTTTTAATTGTTTTCCTGTTTTTTTTTCTGTAAAGCGCTTTGAGAAGCCACTTATATAGAATATAGAATATTATATGTGTATGTGAATGTATGCGCACGTGGACTTATGTTGGTCATTGGGAATTTATGGGGTTCCTATGAGAAGATGACTTGTAGGTGGTACTTGGATGGTTTAGTTTGATCAGGGGTGGTACTTGGTCCAAAAAGTTTGAGAACCACTGCTGTACATAATTTGGAGATCCATGAAGTCCACTCTAAATTTCACTGCTAGCCAATATATATGGTGTGTGAGTTAGAAGAGGATTAGTTAGCTGTAGAGTTATATAATTCTAGACATATTAAAATCTTAGAGTATATGCAAGATATGGTAGATGAAATTTCAGCCTAGACTATCTGCTCTGGAACAGAGCACCACAGTCTACAATGAAATAAAAAGAAAGACAAACTTAGAAAATTCTCATGTGACCATGTGAACATGTGGCAGCATCAAGAAATGAGGAGTGAGAACAAATGAACTTCCAAAACAACAAGCAAAAATAGAAATAAGCAAACAGAGGAAAGCCTATAAAGGTGAAGGATAATCAAAGTTACAAAGCTGATGAAGGACAACTATGTATAAAGTAAGAGAAAAAATTAAAGTGGTGAAGAGGAAAAATGAAGAAAGCAGTATACTTGTAGCAATACTACACAGGTATAAATATAATTATACATGGAATCAAGTTAAGCAATAGTTTTTGTTAAAAACCCTGGCAGATGGAAAGCATATAACTAAAAAATTGAGGTTGTTAAAAACTTTACTGCATGCAGATTTACAAAAAACTACAAGTACTTCAGATATTAGATTTTAATCAAAAGCACCACGGTGCACATTTGGTTTTCATCCATTCATCCATTACCAGAAAGCCTCTTATTCCTATAAGGGTCACAGCAACCTATAGCCTGTGATGTTTTCTGAACCAATCAATAAAGGCTAGAAATTAATCTCCTGATAATGTGAATTTACCATTTCTGCTTGCATTTTAGGATACTAATTGCTAAGCAGGTCTGTAATCTGTTTTATGTATATGAATCAAGCTATGTGATTTAACCTTCATTATACAGAAAATTGAAATAAAATATAAATACAAACTTTACTTCCCGATGGCAATTTCTGTTGAAATATCTAATGCGTAAACATCCAGTGGTGGATGTTTGGCTATAAAAGGAGCAGGAAAATTCTATAATGCAGATACATGCAGCAGCTTCTTAATATCCACAAGTGAGTTTAGTTGCAAATTGAGCTCACAATAAGTAAACAATCACGGCATTTAACATGTGATCAGAAAGTGAATAGGTTTAAATAACTTGTATTACAATCGTTTTGCTTGATTCATTTCCTGAAAATAGACTGCAGCAACAATTGCAGTTGCAATAGCAATTTGGTGTTATATTGTAAGTGGACATTTTTACTATTATCACAGACTGGTGCTGAAAAAAGGATGGTAGATTAAAAACAAAGGTAAAGTCAGGTATTTTTTTTATCTAACAACTGCTTTATTTTTAACTGTTTTAAGAGGTATTTCAACTGTGGCTGCAGATAGAACTATCATCTTTGGCTAAAGAAAGCTCAAGATCTAAGTATGGTCTTATCTATGCATATTAAGTAACATTTCATGGATGTCATTCAATTTTTTGTCTCTCATGAACTTAAAGATCGACATTAAGCCACATGTCTTGATTGAACATAAAACTTGTTCCAGTGATACCTTGAAAAAAAAAAATTTTTGTCCCATCGTGTGTGGTGTGTGTATACTGTATATGTGATGTATTCCAGGTCACAAAAAGTTGCTGAACTGCTACTTCTGACATCACATGCAGAGCTGCATCAGCTGCTGCCGGTTGAGTTTTCCTCTGTCTCCACAGATATCTGAATTGATATCTCGACATGTTACAGCTGTAATCACAGTTGGATGTGGACAGACTAGATATGAAAGCTATCCCCTGTTTTAGTGGAGCATAATACAGTATGTATATTTATAATGCATTTTATATTTGAGAGAAATATATAAAACTGATGAAAGTGTTTGAAAAATCATATAGATGTTTGTTACTAAAATATATAGGGATATACCCTTAAAATAATTAGGATTCTCATTTCACCGTAATCAGAGATCTTTTTGTGAGTTATATACTATTAGAACAAGTGATTTGTTAAATACTTCAGCATGCACTCCCAGATAATCTCTTCAGAAAAAAATGCAGCGGAGAAACCAAAGTTTCTTTTATAGGTAGGAATTATCTTGTATAAAGAACAAGCTTATCACTCCGCTTCAAAAATCACTGTTGTATTGCTCCAGCCTTAAATATCTGACATTCCTTTGATAGCCCTGAGGCATTCCAAATGTTTATAATGCCTGCTAGCAGAGATTAATTACAAAGAAACCAGAATTGATGATATCTGCCCTATGACCAATTGGATTAAAACCACTGCTTCTGAATGTTATTAAACTAAATCCAGCTTTCCTGACTAAGGATAAATAAATTAAAATCCAGCAAAGGGATATTTCAATGTTATTACAAACTACCGTTATAAATCTACATATTCTATATTATTAGGTAGAAAAAAGGTTTCATTATATATATATAATAAGCTAAGTAAATATCATAATATAAAATATTAAAAACATTTAGCAAGTATAGACTATTTGGGGTTTGCTTTGTTCTTAATAATGCCAGTAGCTAGGCATTACACTGTGCTACATATAAACATTGTCATTGTACCCTACTATGGCAGTAGAATATACCTTTAAATATACAAAAGTCATAAGATTAATCACTTGTAACCTAACCTTGAATAGTTGTATAATTTTTTAAGCCAACTTTTATACAGTTTTAATGAAAACTGGTAAGGTGACTTTGTGCCTTGTGCTGGCTTTGCAAATAAACAATAAGTCAAAACATATAGCTGCTACAGTTTTATCCTGAATAAGGTTAATTAACCATTAACACAATGGAAACAGTGTAGTTATGTAGACTTGCCACAAGAAAATAAAATAGATTTGAACAAAACCATTCCAGTTACAGATCAACGCATTAATATTAGTAAGACAAGTTACAGGACAGAGGAAATGTCAGCCTGTTGACTGTCATATGAGAAAAAAACAGTCATGGGGACTGATGGACTTTGATAGAGAATGCATAATTGGCCAGTGTTATATTAATATGGACAAGAGGAAAATTACTATGCAATAAACATTCCACTGTTCACTCTTTAAAGGTTAATTTCCAGGTCAACAGAGCCAAAAGGCAGCTGTTCTTGCTCATCCTGGATGCTCAATGCCAACATAAGCAACACTTTGTGCTGTTGTAAAAGAGAGCATAACTCATCGCCTGTTATCAGATAAAATTATAGCATGACTTATCTTCACAACTGGGAAATATGTGACCTGCACACCAAAATTGCGATCTGGGGTTAGACATCTATATACCTTTTACCTGTATGATTGTTTTTGTGATCTTCTATCATGTTTCTTTTATTTTTATTTTTATGGGATTCTTGAATGAAATAATCTCTACAGACTTCTCAACTCTGGAACAACAGAAATGGAGAGAGCACAAAATATCTATGGTGACCAATATTCTGAGTATTTATTTATAAACTTCTCTGTTAAACTGTCAAAGAACTCCATTAACAAGAAAAGCAATCTGGCCCTCTTTTTTTACTGAGGAATCAGTGCTCTGGTGTTCCCACATTATTGCCCAACTACCGCCTGGGTGACGTGCTTTTTCCGGAGTGAGAAAATCAAAGGGAAGGTTTTTGTTGTACTCCACAGTCCTCAAAGTCCTGTATGGTGGCAGACAGTGATTGCATACTTAATTAGTTTCTGGAAAAAAACAAATATGTTAAACCTTATTGGAATAATGTTATTTTTATGTGCAACACATAGTATTATCTGTGGCAATCCCTTTTCTACTGCTTCTCCATCACATCTGAAGACATGGAAAAACCTGGGGATAAGGTTCCCTCCTATAAAGCAGGATATTCTAAGAACTTCCCTCCTTATGGCGATAGATTCTGTATTTAGCCAGTGCCACTTACTACAGGGAATGCTGTATGTTGGATATACAGCATGTAGCTCCTATGTCACCTATCAGAACCTAATCCTGGAATGAAACAGTTATAATAACTCACAAGACCTAAAAATGTACGTATTTACTTCTTGGTAGAAGGCTTAGGCCAGGTTTTAATTTACTGTACCTTCCGGACTTGTGGCATGTTTGTTCCTGTCCCAGTAGTAGAACCTAGTTAATTGGCTTTCCGGGCCCCTAGGCAACATTTATTTGAATTGGCTGTTAATCCTGCTTCTTGCAAAGCTCAAGTTACTAGCAAGCACTCCGGGAGCGACTGGTTGATCGCTATTGACTGGTTGGACACCCCTAAACAAAGTATTTGGTCCATTTATCTTTGAAAAGTTGCCAGAGCCCCATGTACACTGTACCAAATGGAAGGACCCAATATTGGTATAGCCCCTCAGGTGTGGCAAAAGTTGTCTTAGCTTTAGCTTCTTCGGCCAGTGGTACTTGCCAATATCCCTTAATAAGATCTAGGGTACTAATATACTGGGCATTACCTAAACGCTCAATTAGCTCACCTACTGTACCCAGAGCATAGGGTATGCATCAAAGAGGGAGATCTCATTTAACCTTTTGAAATTATTACGGAACCTAATAGTTCCATCCAGCTTTGGTATCAACACTTTCAGACTAGACCATTCGCTATGAGATTCCTTTATTGTTCTATTATTATTGCTAACATTTTTCCTACCACTTCTTTTATTAACTCCCTTTTGGCTTCCGGTATGTGATAGGGGGGCAGTCTTACCCTTTTCCCTGGTTCCGTGATAATATTATAATAATGAGTTCGACCAGGTGTCTGTGAGAAAACATCTTTGTTTTGTGAGAGGAATTCTTGTAATTGGTGCTTCTGAAACAGAGCCAGGTCCCCCATGGCTACTGTTACGATCCCTACCTCTCGGCAATGAAAGAGGCAGAAGAAGGCATAGTCTTAGTTCATCAGTCCACCTATCACTGTACGCGTTCACCACCACACCTCCGTCTCATCTGGTATTTAAGCATTAGTCTTTCCCTACCTCCTCGCTCAGTATTGGTTTCCCTTTCGAGCTTCTTAGTTACGCTACGCCTTCAACCTCCTCGTACTGCTCTGGTTCCAACTTTGGTTTTTCCCCTTTTACTATGTCTATTGGATTATGGCTCGGCTTCGGTTGCTTTCTTCTAGTTTGGTTCTCTGGCTTCCCCTGGATTCTCGGCTCTCTCCTTCGTCTACGGTTTTGGATTACGGCTCGGCTTTGGCTACTCTCTCTCGGTTTGGATCACTGGCTTCCCTTGGACTCTTGGCTATCTCCTTCGGCTACGGTATTAGGATCACGACTCGTCTCTGTTGGCTCCCGCAAGTGGGTTCACTACTTGGTTTCGGTTTCACTGGCCGAATCCGTAACAGCTACAGCACCTGTTCCTTCTTCCAAAGGGTCAGAGGAGAAGTGGGTGAGTAGAACTTCTGCACCATGCCATTTCTTTAATAAATTGACATGGAAAATTTGCTCCTGACGTCTTTTATCATGTTGGTGAACTTTATAGTAGACCAGACCTTTTCCAACACCTCATAAGGCCCCTGCCAAGAGGCTATGAATTTACATTCTGAGGGCAGAACTAATACCAGTACTCTGTCTCCCAGCTAAAATTATCTTGCAATAGTTCCCCAATTATAGATTTGCTTTTCTTGTGCCTGGGCTTTCTCCAGGTTTTCTTTTAAAACAGGAGTAACAATATTTATTCTTTCTGTCATTTGTTCTACAACGGTTTGTAAAGGTGAAGGTTGATGCTCCCAAGATTCTTTAACCAAATCTAATTAGCCACATGGTTTCCGAGAACTCAAATAGAGAAAATACGGTCAAGGCCTGGGGTACTTCTCGAATAGCAAACATTAGATAAGGGAGCAGTTGATCCTAATTTTTCCTATCTTTGTGCATGGCCTTCCTCTGCATGCCTTTCAGGGTCTTGTTAAAATGTTCTACTAGACCGTCTGTTTGAGGGGGATAGACCGAGGTTCTGATTTGATGAATAGCCAATAGCTTATTTAAGTCTCGCATGACTTTTGACATAAAAGGAGTTCCTTGATCTGTTAGGATCTCCTTAGGAATTCCCACTCTAGAGAAAATTTGTACGAGTTCCCTAGCAATGTTTTTGGCTGTAGCAGCTCTCAAAGGAATGGCTTCTGGTTACCTCATGGCATAGTTCACTATTACAAGTGTCCCTTTGCGGTTTTGATCAGAGGTCCCACCAAATCCATCCGTATCGATTCGAACGCAGTTTCTATAATTGGTAGGAGAATCAAAGGGTTCTTAAAAGGTTGTCACACAATGGCCTGAGCAAGGCCAAAGTAGGTCAGTTTTATACCAGACTGGCTCTGCCGCAAAAGCACCCAAGCAAAACAAGTGCAGTCTATTTACAGTGCTCCCAGTCCCCCACACCAGAAAACAAAACCCCATAAAGAAACAAAACGAATTATTCAAATAAAGGTAACTCCTCCTTATCTGTCTTCTCTCTCTGTTTTCAATGACACTACCTGATATACCAAAAATCAACAACCAACAACCTCTTAGGCTGAGGAGCCAGCTTAAATAGCTTGTAAGCCCTTCCCCCTCTGGAACAAACCATTTCTCTAATTCAAAGTGTTTTTTCCCCTTTCCTTAAATATCCCTTGAGAAATGGGGTTAGGTTTGCCCTTCTGAGGCCACCATAGGCTGACTCACCCCAGAAGTACCGACACCAAACAAATAGTGAGTAACATCCATTTTGAGAGCGCTCTCCATTCACACCACAGTACTCACTCATAACCATGTTTAAGTATATGAATGTATATGAAATTAGTTATGTTTATGTACGTGAATGTATATGAAATTAAATAATTATAATAATAAAAATAATTGCTTACACTTATATATTTATATATGTATATGAAATTAAATAATTATAATAATAAAAATAATTGCTTACATTTATATATACACTTACACTTATATAACTTATATATTACAGGTAATGGGGACTCCCCTCCACCACCACTAGTGTGCAGCCATAGTGCGCCAGAACGCTCACCACACACCAGCTTTCAGTGGGGAGGACAGCAGAGTAATGTAGCCAATTCATAGAGGGGATTATTAGGAGGCCATGATTGGTAAGGGCCAATGGGAAATTTGGCCAACAACCAAATTCAGTGTATGAATGTTATATTTTCCGTACTATCTGTACCTTGTGACAGGCTCCTCTGTCACAAAGGTTGAGGGGCAGTTTTCTGACACTCTGGATATGCCCAATAATACCTCCTGATGGCCTTATGTTTTCCCAGCCAAAACAACTGAGTGAGCAGTCTCTCGGCTGTTTTCTTCACCCCAGGTGTCCTCCCAGGAGGTTGAGAAGTTGAGAAGTTTCTGCTGGTTTCTCCTTCTTCTGCACCTGGTAGAGGAGCTTGGATTTTTATCATGAAATAAGGGTAACCCATGGCATTATTAGCATTACACAATTTTCCATAGAGTTTTCTTAAGTCCCCACCAAAATGTCTCAAATTTCCATCTTCCAACTGTGCCGTACCAAACTCGATATGATGGTGGCTCCCAGTACGGTAAATCCGTATTTAGGGTTTCATCTATAAGTTCAGAGACTTCTTCCTCCTGTTCCACCTCTCCCTGGGAATTTACTATATTGTTGGCTGTCCCTCAACTACAAGGAATTGGACTATTCCTAATTGACTAGACGTTATTTGGAGAAAGTGGGGACAGTCTCGTCCCAACATCACAGGGTAAGGCAGTTGCTCAACCACTCCTACAGTTGAACTATACAGTATGTTCCTTGTTACATAGAGATGGAAATGTTCGTCAATGGATATACCTTTTTCTCCCCATGAATACAAGTAATAGGGATCCCCTCTGCTCTTCTGATTTCTGTTTCTTCGGGTAGTACTGTAGAGGTTACCAGGGTCACCATACTCCCAGAGTCTAACAAGGCCCGACATTTTCTTCTCCCTACCTTGATTTTAGTAATATGGGGATCCTCACAGGTCGGGATGCTCGCCGTGAGATAGTTACACTTAGCTTCTTCTCTTCGTCTACTTCCATAGCTTCAGACAGGCTGGGACACTGGCTGGTTAAATGTCCCTCTTCATGACAATTAACACATCTATGGGTTTCTTTCCATGGTCGGGGCCTTTGATCTGATTTTTCCTGTAGAGATTTCTTAAATTGGGGTGGACCTCGATAATCTCTCGATAAGTCTGATACTTAATTTCTGTTCCAAAACTCTTAGGGTTTCTCCTCTACTCTTTCCAAAGTTCACCTCTTTCTTCCTTAATCAAGGCTTCAGTGGCATTTTGTCTGCCCACTAAGTCAACGGCCTGGTCTAGTGTCTAGGGATCCCTATCACTCCCTATCACTCACCTTTCTTTTCAAATGAACAGGAAGACTCCTCACAAAGTGATCCAATACCACTCTTTCTACCACTTGTCCTGAATTTAGTTTTCCTGGCTGGAGCAATTTCCTTCCCAGATGTACTGCACCAGGTCAAACATTTGAGATCTAGTGGGTTTATCTACTTGATATCTCCACTTATGAAACCAGACCGCTTGTATTGCCATTCTTACCCCTAAGCTCACCAAGATCTCCTTTTTTAGAGTTCCATAGTCCTCTGCTTCCTTTCCTTTTAATCATAATACTGTAACGCCCTCGCCTGGTGGTGAGGAGGAAGCGCCCCTAGGCGCTCGTAGTACCGCTGGGCATGCTGGGAGTGGTAGCCGGGAAGAGTCTGAGGGTCAGCACGATGACCAGCGGCTGACCCTACCTGTGTAAATAATGTCCTAGTAATTCTAGTGCCCTGTGTAGTCCTGTAAAAGTAGAGTGTGTTGTTAGGTAATTACCACCCTAAATGTGTGTACGTGTTCGTCAGTCTCCTCATGTGTGTGTAGATCCTGTGTTTGGTTTTGGTGTGGATGTAAAATAAAGCCAGTGCTTGGTTAATTGCATTTCCACTGTTCTTTAGTTCTGAAAAAGAACCTGCAAAACGCTACATTGGTGTCAGAAGCGGGCAGAATGAACAACTCGTGGTAGACACTACCCGATTCCATAAAGCGCCGGCTGACGCTGGAAGACGCAGAACCCATCGGCGGCGCACATAGGGAGCCTGAGCAACTCCTGGGTGCGACAGGTGGCCACAGCCCTTACCAGGGCTACCCAGTAGTGATCCCGCCAGTAGAATTGGGGCGGCCGCCCCGGAGAGAGGAGCCGATCAGCGATTCCCACACCCATCGGCGCGGGTGCGACCAGGTCGCTACGATGGTGAGGCGCCTTGGGAGACCTATGAGGCGCAGTTCCAGCTCGCGGCCCGGACGAATGGCTGGAGCCGGGCGGAGATGGCCGGCCACCTGGCGGCGGCGCTGGAAGGAGCGGCCTGCCAGGTGCTCCTGGACGCCCCGGAGGAGGACAGAGGCGACTACACGGCGCTGGCAGCAGCCCTCCAGCTGCGCTTCGGTGTAGAGGAGGCGCCGGACTTAATGCGGGAGAAGCTGGCCCTGCGGCGGCGCCGACCAGGAGAGCGACTGGGCCCGGTCGCCGCGGATGTCATGTTCCTCGCCCGCCGAGGATACCCAACTTTCCCCCGGGAGGCGCAGCGGGAGATGGCTCTCCAGGCCTTTCTCAAGGCCCTCTCGCCCAAGGAGCTGCGGCGCCATGTGCAGCTGGCCACGCCAACATCGCTGGAGCAGGCCTTGGCCCTTGCTACACGGGCTGAGGTAGTGTTCGGGGTGACTGGCAGCGCCAGCAGACGCAGTGCGCCCTGCCGGCTGACCGAGGCGGCGACGGAGGAATCCAGCGAGGGGGAAGAGGAGCCAACCCGTGCAGTGACCGCCGCGGAACAGCCCCGCACGCTGATTTGCGACCGCTGCGGGAAAAGAGGACACCGAGCCCGGTTCTGCCGGGCACCCGAACCTCGCTCTCCCCGATCGGCGTTGGGAAACGGGAACGGGGCGGCTCAGCGCGGGGAAGGCCGCCCTTGAACACCTCAACCCCCGCTCCGGAGAGCGCTGTAAAAACCGGCGCCCCTCACGCCACCGTGGGGCGAGTCGGCTGTAGCCGGGGCCTGTACCTCCACTGCCGGATTGAGGACCAACCCTGCCTGGCCCTACTCGACACTGGTTCATCAGTGACCCTACTTCGGCCGGGCGTCCTCCCCGACACCGAGGGCACCAACCCCCCAGGATGGGAGGCCTCCAGCCTGCGGCTGAGGACCGTGACGGGACAGCTCGCTGCAGTCCGGGGGAAACGGGTGCTTGCCTTCCGTCTGGGTGCAGCGACGGTGCGCCACCCCTGCTACCTTGCACCAATCCAGGAGGACTGCATTCTGGGGCTGGACCTACTGCAGCGAGTGGGGGCCAGGTTGGACTTGGACCGGCAGGAGTTGGTGTGGCAGGGGGAGCGACTGCACCTGGTGGAGGGCAGGTCCGGCGAAGGCCGAGGGACGCGGGCTTGCCGGAGCCGGGGGAACAAGAGGCAGCGGCGGCGGTGGCGTCAGTCGCCGCCGCAGACCAGGCCTGCGAGCCGGGGAGCGAGCGT
The DNA here is from genome assembly GCF_040954835.1 of Lepisosteus oculatus. Taxonomy (NCBI): domain Eukaryota; kingdom Metazoa; phylum Chordata; class Actinopteri; order Semionotiformes; family Lepisosteidae; genus Lepisosteus; species Lepisosteus oculatus. The sequence continues at coordinate 36,660,267 of NC_090696.1, read as the reverse complement.
GCCGGATCCTGCCCCTGAGTCGGCCGGGGGGCCAGACAAGGCGGCGGCGGGGGCCGAGCGTTGCGTGGAAGCGAAGCGTGCCGTTGAGGACCTCTTCCAGCGGAGCTGCGAGGGCCTCGATCAGGACCAGCGGCAGCGGCTCCAGGAGCTACTCGCCCAGAACGAAGACCTCTTTGCGGCGAGGGATGAGGACTGCACCCGCACTGCCCTGGTCCAACACGAGATCAACACCGGCGACGCTCGGCCCATCCGCATCCCACCAGGACGCATGGTCCACGCCAAGCGGACCGCCGCCGAGGAAAAGATCCGGGAGATGGCCGCAGTGGGGGTGATTGAGCCCTCCGCGAGCCCGTGGTCGGCGCCAGCCGTACTGGTTAAAAAAAAAGACGGCTCGTGGAGGTTCTGCGTCAACTACCGCAAGCTGAACGAGGTCACCCGGAAAGATTCCTACCCCCTGCCGAGGATAGATGACGCCCTGGACTACATCACCGGGTCGACCTGGTTTAGCTCCCTGGACCTCCGCTGCGGCTACTGGCAGGTACCGCTTGCTCCCGATGCTCGCCCGAAGACGGCCTTTTCCATCGGCCAGGGCCTCTGGCAGTTTACTGTCATGCCTTTTGGCCTGTGCAATGCCCCGGCGACGTTCGAGAGGCTGATGGAGAGGGTGCTGGCATCGGTCCCGCGGAACCAGTGCGTGTTATATCTGGACGATCTGCTGGTTCATGGACGGAGTTTCGACCAGGCCTTGACAAACCTCCAGGCGGTGCTGGCCTGCATCCGCTGTGCTGGCCTGAGGCTCAACCCCCGCAAGTGCGAGCTCCTGCGGCGGGAGGTGACCTTCCTGGGACATGTTGTTGGACCGCGAGGGGTGGCTACGGACCCAGGTAAGGTCGCCGCAGTGAGGGGCTGGCCGACTCCACGCACCGTCGCAGAGCTCCGCAGCTTTCTGGGGTTGGCCTCGTACTATCGGAGGTTCGTCCGGGACTTTGCCAGCATCGCCGCCCCGCTGCACCGCCTCACCGACAAGGGCCGCCGTTTTGACTGGGACTCGGGCTGTGAGACTGCCTTTGGCTGGTTGCGCGAAGCTCTGGTGGGGGCCCCCGTGCTGGCCTACCCCGACCCGCGGTTGCCGTATATTCTCGACACCGCCGCGAGTGACTCGGGGGTGGGGGCGGTGTTGGCGCAGGAGGGGCCGGATGGGGAGCGCGTAGTGGCTTACTATAGTCGGGCTCTGACTAGGCCTGAGCGGAACTACTGCGTGACCCGTCGCGAGCTGCTGGCGGTGATGGCGGCGGTCCACCATTTCAGGCCGTACCTGTTCGGGACCCGGTTCCGGTTGAGGACCGACCATGCGTCCCTCACCTGGCTGCTCCACTTTAAGGAGCCAGAGGGACAGATGGCGCGATGGATAGAGATCCTGCAGGAGTACGACTTCACTGTCGTGCACCGTGCGGGGTCTCGCCATCTCAATGCCGACGCTCTCTCGCGGCGCCCCTGCGAGGCCGCGGACTGCCATCACTGCGCCCGGCGGGAGCAGCGTGAGGAGGCTGTCCGCACCGTGGCGGGGGTGAGCGCCGCGGCCACGGCCCGGGAGGGGCCGCTGGGGGTGGGCCTGCCAGACCTGGCGCAGCGTCAGGCAGCTGATCCTGACGTGGGCTCCGCTGGAGGGCAGCAGGAGTGCGGCCTACACGAGAGGAGCTCGCCCCGCACCCGAAGTCCGTCAAGGCCCTCTGCGCCCTGTGGGAGGCCTTGGAGGTAAAGGACGGGGTGCTGCGCCGGGGGTGGCGGGTACCCTCCAGTGGCGAGGTACGGTGGCAGCTGGTGGTGCCTCGGTCGCTCCGCGGGGCAGTGCTCCGAGCGGTGCACGGCCAACCGGGTGTGGGGCACTTCGGCGGTAAAAAAACCCTGCAGCGTCTCCGAGGCCATTTTTATTGGGGTCTTTGCCACCGGGACGTGGAGCGGTACTGCCGAACGTGTGCGGTGTGCGTGGCGCAGAAGGGTCCCCCCGAGCGCTCTCGGGCCCCCCTCCAACAACACCAGGTGAGGGCTCCTATGGAGCGGGTGGGAGTGGACGTTTTGGGCCCGTTTCAGCGCACCGAGGCCGGGAACCGCTACGTCTTGGTGGCCATGGATTACTTTACGAAGTGGCCGGAGGCCTACGCCCTCCCGGACCAGAGTGCCCCCACGGTGGCCGATGCACTGCTGGAGGGGATGTTTGCCAGGCTGGGGGTGCCGGAGGAGTTACACAGTGACCAGGGGCGTAACTTCGAGTCCCAGGTCTTCGCCAGAGTGTGCCAGCGCCTGGGGATTACTAAGACGCGGACCACACCGCTGCATCCCCAGAGCGACGGGTTGGTAGAGCGGTTTAATCGGACGCTCGCCACCCAGCTGGCCACCCTGGTGTCCCGGCACTGGGACCGCCACCTCCCCCTTGCGCTCTGGGCGTATCGGACCGCGGTCCAGGAATCCACCGGGTGCACCCCGGCCTCGCTCATGCTGGGCCGGGAAATGCGAACACCGGTGGACCTGGTCTTCGGCCCGCCGCCCGGAGACGGGTCGGCACCGCCGGCTGGACCGGACTACGAGTGGGACCTGCGGCAGCGGATGCAGCGGGTGCACAGCTTTGCACGGACCCACCTGACACAGGCGGGGGTCCGGCAGAAGCGGTACTACGACCTGCGCTGCAGGGGGCCTGCCTTCCAGCCCGGGGACTCGGTTTGGGTGTACAACCCGCGGCGCCGCAAAGGCCTCAGTCCTAAGCTGGCGCCGTCGTGGGAGGGGCCCGCTGAGGTACTCGGGGTGGTGGGCGAGGTCTGCTACCGTGTCCGGTTGCGAACCCGGGGGAGAGTGGTGGTCCTGCACCGAGACCGCCTGGCCCCCTACCGGGCCCGGGAGGAGGAGCCGTGTGGGGAGGCTCCAGAGGAGCAGCCGGGGCCGGAGCCGGCCGATAGTGGGGCGTCCGTGGATCGCCAGTCGTCACCGCGGCGCAGCGGCCGCTCATGCAGGGTTCCGCAGCAGTTGGCCGAATACGAGTACAGCCTGAGGGGGGTGTTCGACGTCGGCGAGACGCCAGATGCTTCAGGTGGGGGCAGTGTAACGCCCTCGCCTGGTGGTGAGGAGGAAGCGCCCCTAGGCGCTCGTAGTAATAATAATAATAATAATAATAATAATAATAATAATAATTGCTTACACTTATATAGCGCTTTTCTGGACACTCCACTCAAAGCACTTTACAGGTAATGGGGACTCCCCTCCACCACCACCAATGTGCAGCATCCACCTGGATGATGCGACGGCAGCCATAGTGCGCCAGAACGCTCACCACACATCAGCTATCAGTGGGGAGGAGAGCAGAGTAATGTAGCCAATTCATAGAAGGGGATTATTAGGAGGCCATGATTGGTAAGGGCCAATTGGAAATTTGGCCAGGATGCCGGGGTTACACCCCTACTCTTTTCGAGAAGCACCCTGGGATTTTTAATGACCACAGAGAGTCAGGACCTCGGTTTTACGTCTCATCCGAAGGACAGCGCCTGTTTACAGTATAGTGTCCCCATCACTATACTGGGGCATTAGGACCCACATGGACCACAGGGTGAGCACCCCCTGCTGGCCCCACTAACACCTCTTCCAGCAGCAACCTTAGTTTTTCCCAGGTACCGCTGGGCATGCTGGGAGTGGTAGCCGGGAAGAGTCTGAGGGTCAGCACGATGACCAGCGGCTGACCCTACCTGTGTAAATAATGTCCTAGTAATTCTAGTGCCCTGTGTAGTCCTGTAAAAGTAGAATGTGTTGTTAGGTAATTACCACCCTAAATGTGTGTACGTGTTCGTCAGTCTCCTCATGTGTGTGTAGATCCTGTGTTTGGTTTTGGTGTGGTTGTAAAATAAAGCCAGTGCTTGGTTAATCACGTCTCCACTGTTCTTTAGTTCTGAAAAAGAACCTGCAAAACGCTACAATACACTTTCTGGACCTCCCCAATTAAATTGGGCACTACTCTCTCTTTAGGCCACGCATCCCTAGTGGCTATTCTTTCAAAAGTTGTCAAATATGCTTCCACATCTTCTAGCTCTGTCATCTTTTGGAGCTCAATTTGTTCTATAGTACTGGGGACTCTCCCTGTTACTGGGGTCTTTCTAAATTCCTCCCCTAATCTTTGCAATTCTTCCCTCACCAATTTCTGTTCATCTATAATCCGTTGATTAGTTTCTGTTTGAATTTTATTAGCCTTCTGTTGTGCTTGTATAGCCTCTTGATGTTCTTTTAAAGCCTGAAACTGGGTGAGGGTGGCTTGAGGCAATTGCTTAATTGTTCCATTATCTTAGTCAGAGAGAGCACACACACCACCCCCCAAAAAAACAAACAAATTATTTTTACAATTCTCAGTGCCATGTGGCAGGAGCCCACATCTTCCAACAATTGTAGTGTCACCGGGAACAAGTTTATGTAACTGGGAAAAAAAAGTTACTCCCACCACACTGTTCTCTTAAATTGTCCGGATAATCACCCCGATTTAAGTCGATTTAAGGAGGAAAGTAAGATGACAATATAGAAATCACAGCTTTATACAGGGCCATGGATATGTGGAACAAACTATCCAGTATGGTGCTAAAATATTTTTTATTTATAAAAAAAATGTATAACAATGGCTGCTTTCAATATCATAACTGTGTCATTATATTAATGCTGACTAAATCAATTTTGAATGGATCAGCATTCAAATTGAGCATTTAAAAAATCAATTTCTTTGAGGGCCATTTTTAAAATATGTTCCTGTGTGTCCAGGTGGCAATAATTAGTTCAATCTCAAAGTTTCTCAACAAGTTTCTGAGACAAAATCTTGGCCTTAAATCAAAATAATCAGTAAGATAAGGTGAGTTTATATACTCTGCATTTATATACTACATCTAAAGTTAGATATACTGACATTAATTTTAATTTGCTTAATGAAAAATGTAGGTACAGTAACAATGTGGCAAATCATTAAGATATATGAGATAAGATCACTTTATTAGCCATATACAATTTCTTGGATTAGGAATTTGTCTTTTTGCATACCCCAGCTTGCTCTCCATGAGACACACAGGCACACAGATGGGGAGAGAGAAGCTTGGGGTCAGAGCACAGGGTCAGCCATTTATACGGTGCCCCTGGAGCAGTTGGGGTTAAGGGCCTTGCTCAGGGCCTCAACAGAGTAGGATTCCTCTACCGGTCGCTGGATACACACTGGCAACCTCCCAGCCAAAGGCACAGATCCTTAGCCACAGACCAACCGCACCGCCCCATTAGTGGGTTGCAATAACTGGGATTTTTCCAACATGCACTGAGAGTCTTAGATCCTTAGAGATTTCATGGTGCCTAATAGAAGACTTAGTGTCACATTTAATATTGTGTTATCTTGTAACAGTATTTCGTGAATGAACTATTCATGAGGAATTTATAAATATTTAACATTCTTATCGTGATTCTGTTTCTAATTATTACCAATCTTATTAGAAATAATACAATTACTGGTAAAAAGGAATATGGTACATCGTTAAACATGTGAAGAGGCTCAAACCATGATTTTTGGAGGAGGGTAATGTTTTTCTAGACCTCTGACTTTGTATACTTTGTGTACCACAAATAGAAATAGTTATTTTCAGAATAAATTATAATGATTAAAATGCTTAGACATTTTTAATTTGCATTTTAGAGGTTCATTTAAGTTGGTACAGAGCCAAGTTATCTGAAATAAAAGAGTAGTAGCCTGATCCATTTTTTTTCTGTGGTGATCAGATATTTGACTTCAAAGGCAAGAAGCAGAACGACAATTGGACGACATTTCTGTCTACAAAGAAACTACTGTCATCAGCATGCCTCCAGAGTATTTTTTCATCTGGAAATTTCACAAAAGTGATCTTAGTATGAAAGATCAAGGCTCTGTGTTAGTCACGTCCTATCAGACTTGATTATATTAGATGACTTGTGGACTGGGCATTAAGCCTGTATAGCTGCAATGGGAATACTGATGTAGATGTTATAGACCTCAAATCAAACAAAGAGTATAGTGGCTATAAAAGATGGATGAGCTTGAATAGAGCCACATCTTTCCAGTTTGGTGCATCACAAACTGAATAATTAATTGAAGATATTTAATCTACCTTTCTCAGATGATATCACATGTAATAATTAAAACATTTTCCTTCTGTTTTGTACAAACACAAATATCCTTAAAACATGGTCAAAAACACAATGAAAAATGTACTGAATAATAAAAATAAAAATAAATTGTATGAAAACAGGTTACTTTCATAATTTATGACAAAACACTAATATTAAATCAGTAAACTCACAATCAGGTGAGATATTACTCATGCTGTCTTGTTATAGCTTATTCTGTGAAAAGAAAAACTATTGATCAACTTCATGTCATTTGTGACATTTTTAGTTTATTGGGATTCAAAAGAATTATATTTAACCACTTTACTAATCGTTGATTTGAACATTTGTAACAACTAAAAAATGTACACTACGTTAAAGGTACATAAATATTATGTAAGGTTTCATACAGCACCTTGGAATTCCAAAATGTAACTGCACATTTAACTGTAGATTAATGAATGTCAAGTCAACAGTATTTCATGTTACTACACAATACATGTTATTATACAAATTGCAATATAAAGGCAAGAAAGTTTTCAGATTTCAAGAAGTACTTGCTGGTTCTATGTTGTTAGTCTTCCACTTCTGTGCGTATCTATATTCTGCCTTTGTTATATTTGTCATTTCAACACAAGATCAAGGGCATACTTTTGAACACACATACACTGACCCCAATCTGCTACTTACCTCTTCAAAGCAGACTTCAAGTTCAAAGTGCCAGCTGTTTGTCTTGCTACAGTTTGAGAACAAGGGTCTCACAATATTACATTAGCCTCAAAGAGACATGCCTATGGTATTAATACATTTCCTGACATCATTACTGAATTCTTACACAATAAGAATATATATCCCTATACTTCATAGTTGCCTGTTCTGCTAACCATTCATCCATTTTCTAACCACTTTATCCAATACTGGGAAGCCACAGTCAATAGCCACAAGCAGTGGGAGCAAGGCATGATACACCCTGGACAGGATGTCAGTTTATCACAGGGCACGTACAGACATTAACACACATACAGCAAGACCAAATTCCCCAGAGGCCAATTAACCTACCTCTATGTCTTTGGACTGTGGGAGGAAAACAGAATTTCCCTGTGAGTTGTATGTTCCTCAAGTGAACATGTGGAGAATTCACAGACCCCGGTCTGGAATTGAACCCAAGGCCCCAGCACCGAGAGGCAGCAATGATAACCTCTCTGCTAACCCCACTGTGCTGCTCTTGTCACTATGATGATAATTGCAGTATGTATTGTCATGCACAATGTCTCATTAAAATTTAGATTACCATTATTTTATTAATAGTACAACCCGAAGAAGGCTCCACAGCTGAAACGTTGTTTCCTTTCTCCCCTTTCAGCGTGGAATAAACCTATTGTCATGATATTAGTTCCCCCTCCTTAAGGGTGCTCCAGCCCTTTCACTTAAGACTTTATTCTCTGCACCTGTTCCCTATTCCCAGCCCACCTTAAAAGCCAGGCGCTGACGCTCATCCGGGCTCTGCATCTGATTTCTGTATCGTGCGATTCCGGGACCTGGAAGCGCCTGGTCCCGTTAAGGTTTTAATCTCGGTTCCCGTTCCTGTTCCCAGTCCACCGGTTCCGACCCGGCCTTCGTGGTTTTAATTCCATTCTTTTGATGGATCTCCTGGTTTTGGACTTACTCATGTGTTTTTGGATACTCTAAGGATTACTCTCTGGGACTGTTCTCCTCGGCCACGCCTCCCCCGTGCACCAGCGCACCCTGGACACACACCCCTGTCTTCTGCCCTGTATTCCTGCGTGACGTTTCCCCAGTGTTTCCCCATTCCGTCGGACTGTGTCATCCGCATAGGGTCCGGAAAGAACTGTTCGTTACACCTATTACTTTTTCCTTTGCAGCCTATGCACGCTGATACAGCTGCCAACCTGAACTACTTCAAACTACAGAAGGTCATCTTGCATTTTTGGTTTCCTGTTAAAGTTATCATAACTTCTTTGTAGTTACAGTGCTACATATATTGTCTAGTACAACATCTTTTACATTAGGTGGAAGTACAGTATATTAAGTCAACAATGAAATATATATAGGACCCATTGAACCAATTAAATATGGTGAAACGCATACTAATATTAATATAAATTGGTAATTACTTATTTTACTTATTATTATTTAAAAATACATATTTTTAGAATATATGCAGTTTAAAAAATTTCCAACTTGTATGGTTTATTCCATGATGAAAAGAAAAGAAAGGAAACACAACGTTTTGGCCATGGAGCCTTCTTCAGGTGAAGAAGGAAACATACCTGAAGAAGGCTTCGTGGCTGAAATGTTTCCTTTCTTTTCTTTTCAGCATGGAATATATTCATTACTTGTTTCTTTAATACACACATTTTTTGTATATTTTTTGTCTCTATTTGGAAGAGCTTGTGATATGTAGTATACAGTAAGTATATCATAGAAAACATTTTATTTTTGCCTGTAATTCTACTGTGTTATTTTGATAAAAGTAAATAGATGGGCAGATGTGAAAGACCACCATTCAATCAGAAACCACAAATAGCAGTTACACAGTATAAATGGGATTTTGACTTGGTAGTGTAGCTACCTTACCCAAGGACAGAATGTGCTCATGCATTCTTTAGTTTATAATAAACAATACAATTGAGCTATGTGATTAATACAGATTATATATGCAAAGAATCAGCTCTGCTGCAGAGTGTAAATTGTGATACTGGCATCTATTAGGAAGGAATGAGTGGACCACAATACAGTATCAATAACTGTTGATTGGCTGGCCTGCAGACATGTGATGTCCTATTTATAAACGTTTTATCCCGTCAATATCCTTAGTCAATAATCTGTTTTTAAGTGGTAAACCATAAAATGTATACCCTGTAGGTTATTGTAGTTTGCATGAAAGTTAAATAAATGACAATTCTTATATTGGATTACACTGGCCCAAATGCAAGCACAAGGACTTGGCTTTTGTCTTGTTTTCTCTATTCAGTGACTTGTCCTTTGGGGTGGGAATTATTTTCTAAACAAATGTTATTAATCCACTTTAATTCATTTTACAAACAGACAAAATAAGCAAATATTAGGGGGAAAAAACCCTCTTACACACCCTTTAAGTGACCCCATGTCCATGTTTCCCAACAAAGGAAATAAAATAAGCAAAAATAAATAAATAAAATAAAGTCAGACAGCCATGGCAGACAATAAAGATCAACCAAGCCATCAACAACACTTACACTCTCCTCACCCTAAATATAGGCAGTAGAGAGCTTCATATAAATTATTTCAAGATTGAGGCCTGCAGCCAGATGTGTTTCTGCTGTTATGAAAAGCATTTGTGAAAAGATTAGAGCCATCATTTAACAACAGCGCTAGATATAGAAGAGGAAGACTGATTCTGAAAATTAGTCATATATGTACACTCCCATGATATGTGTTCATAATTCTTTAAAGCACTTTGTGAACAGGAAATGCAAAAGTGACTAGGAAAAAGTTAGTATACTCATAGTCATTAGTAAGTATCTGAAAAAAAGTGAAGTCTATAGCTTGATTAAAATATCAAATATATATAATCAGAGATATTATGGACAAGAAATGTATTGATTTATAATATTTTAATTCTTATTCAAACAAGTATTAACTGCTAAAGATTTGTGAGAAGCCTCTAAGGTAGAAAGAGAAACTGTAAAGTTTTATCTTGTGCCAAAAGAGAATAGTGAGCCCTAAATCCTATCAAAATTGAAAACAGAGTTACAAAAGGCTACTGTATGTGAAGAAAAATAGTATCAGGTATACAGTGGTTCTTATTGTTGGCTGCCTACAATATTTCTAGATTTGGCTGCAATGCACAAGAAGCATCTTCTGCCAAAATCTCCACAACATTCTTCAGATTTAGTCAGAGTTTTATCCTATTCTTACAGGCTAAAAACTAAATGTTTTCAGTCTGGAAAGGATAAGACTCTGAAGGAACCTGATTTATGTATTCAAAATCCTCAAGGGGATTGACAAAAACCTATGGACTTCTTCAGAATCAACAGTGAAACATGAACCTGGGGACAAATCCCTGTGTTTTGCCCCAATATCTAATAGATTACAAATTGGATGTGTAGATAACCTTGTCCCCTTGGCGATGCCATGGGCATGCATTGCAGAACAAAGACATAGTTAAAAAGAAAGAACAGTCTTGCAGCTTGGGTTGAATAATAAGTCCATACTTATTAAAAATATTTTCTAGAATGCATACCCCTTTATTTTTTCAGTGTGAAAAAGGTTAGGCGATCGGGGAATTATCTGTAGTAGTCTAACATCATGGAAAATAGAAGTATTGGAAGGGTATATTTCTGTAAGTTTTTGACAGTTTATATTAAATGCCAAGTTGTAAATAAATACAATAATGGGGCTAGTGCTGTGAGGGTTTCAATTTACTGTAACAATTAGAAATTGTTACAGTAAATTGCAAGAGTACTTGACAAATTGTAGAAATCAAACAAACATAATAATTTACAAGTAATAGGTTTGTTTCATGCTGAAAAAAAGAAGAAAGAGAACACAACGTTTCGGCCGTGGAGCCTTCTTCAGGTGTGAGAGAGACAGGGCAGTAGGCAAAGGTAAAGTAGCGGGAGAACAAAGGTTGGGAGGGAGGAAGAGTGAGAGGCAGGAGCAGGGGACAGAAAGAGAGGCCAATCAAGAGGTGTGAAGTCAGAATGGGTGCAGAGAAGTGTGAAATGAAACTTCCAATGAATGGAAAAAATTATAATTTACAGCCTCTCACACAGATTCTTAATATACCTTATACTATTGTGACCAACACATTATACAATTCTTGAAAATATCTGTTCGACTCTCAGGAATTATAATGTGAATAAAGTATAATGCGAATGCAGTTTTATACTTGAAGATCTGTTGGCCAAACATTTGAAGAGTTTTAACTTCCTGCTGAGAAGACAGAGCTGGATTGGGTTGCTCCATGGCAGCTGCTTGCTCCATGCAGGCAGTATACTGATGCAGAGAGAAGAAGAGGGGAGAGCTTTGTCTATCATTGCTGGAGGCAGCTCTGCCACGAGTTACTGTGGCTTTAAAAAAACAGACCGTACACAGTAGTCTTCTGGGGTTCAACTAAAAAGGTAGAACTTGGTTATTCCCAACTATAGCATGGTACTGAAAATTCTCAGATATTCCATAAAAGATTCCAGCTGTCTTATTTGGTTAATCAGGTGAAAATAAAAGTAGGTTTGTGAACACAAGAGTGTTTCTATTGCAGAAAGAATATCTGAGGCAGAATTCTGTACTTTTTACTGAATCACTCTCTAAGTCTGACATATTGGAGTATTGACTTGGACTGCTTATAATCATGATGTTGGAAAAGCCAGATTGGCAGTTCAGCTGGAGAAAGATGAGGAGCCAGTCAGATAAACAATGAAAAAATAGTTGGGTGCTTGCTTTTAAGGTGCGTCATCACAGCTGGTGGTTGGTTGAGAGAATTATCTTTGTACCCACCCTGCAAATCCCTTATTTATGGATCTTCCTTTAGGTGATGAACATTGACCTTGGACCCGTTGTTTTGGGTAGAAGACTACAGACTCACTGGAGCCCATCTGCACTATATATCGTTAAATAGGTCAGCATTAGATACAGCTTTATGATGTCTCTTATCAGAGGGGCCTCTTGGCCACATTCCTCTGCATTTACACAGAGGCCCAAGAATAGAATTACATTTAATTCTAAGCGTATTCATGTGACTTTCTGCTAAAGAGCCAAAATAATATCTATAGGGTCTAAGGGGAACACTATCTTAAATTTAAATTTGCAATCCATTTGGGGAAAAAATACTTTCTACATAAAGACATAAAGATACAGGAGAATAAGGATTAAACCAAGCAGACATACAGTGAACATAAGAACATGAGAAAGGTTACAAAGGAGGAAGAGTGGCAAGAAAAGGGAAACAAAATATCAAATTTGGTTGAAGTACCTGCCCTTAGTAGCTGCAGTAAAGTAAAAATTTAATTTAAATAACTTTAATACCACAATCATCATAGAAATTTAGTTAACTTAAATTCCACAATCAACATAATCAGCAGATAATTCAGAGACAGGAAAACATTGTCTACATACAGTATAACATTAGATTATTAGTATAGTGTAATATTTAGTGTTGAGTATTTTTAATGGAAATAGTTATAGAGATGATCAGATTGACAGACAACTTTAACTAGTAGCTACAAAAACAAGAAAAGTATAGCGGTTAAATGAGGTTCGAGAAGTTAAAATGGGATACCACTAGAAGCTGCCCAATAGCTGTTTTAAAGAGAGCAGTGTGGTGTGAGTAACTTTTTTTTTCTGTTACATAAACTTGTTCACCAGTGACACCACAATATATACATTTATTTATATAAATTGTGTGACATCACCTAGTTTAAGGAAAGTATATAGTGCACAACCCTTTCACACGTAGTATTTTTAAAGATAAACAACTACTGTCTTTTGCTTGTGTAGTTAACAAATACATCATTTTTTTGTATTCCTAATGCAGAACAAATAATGTTGTTCTTTAGCTCTATACTTATAAGTGAAAATTAGCCAGTTCTAGTCTGTATTAATTTTATCTGTATCATCTTTTCACATTTCTAATTGTTTATGAGTAAGAGTTTACACTGACAATTTTAAAAACCAAAAACTAATATTTCCGTTTTTTTTTCTCATTTGTCTCCCAAAGCAAATTCCAAATATCTATCATGAAAAGCATTTCATATGATTAACTTAAGTCTTTTATACTATTGGGATTTCTACTACTAGGTTTATTTAAATGAAAAGCAAATATTCTTTGTTTAAAATCTCCTCTATAAGATGCTGTCCAGGGGTTTACATAAACAGCCCTCCTGTGGGACATTCACGTCTAAAAATAAATAATTTTACAAACACATATGGGGCTAAAGTAATGGATGTTTTATATTGAATGCTATTGTTTTACATTGACAAACATTGTTTTTGCAGTAAAGAGTTTGATTTATGAAGTGTGTTTATTGCCTCCATGGGTTTCATGGTGCCTTGAGAACTGATAGATAAAATACCTGCTCGAAAAAGTGTCAAAAAATGTTCGGAACCCCAGGGGAATTTGTAATGTGAAAGAAGTATAATCATTACCAAGGAAGATGAAATGATGTAACAGCAGGTAGTGACATTTTAAGTTCTTGAATGGCATTTTGTTCAGTAAACACAATCTAGACCTGAAAACTTACTTTAGCTTTTAAAATGTCACTGCACCTAGTCAATATAAAGCTCCTTTCTCTTTTGTCTTTTCTTGGACTTGGGGCTACTGAAGATTAAAAATATTCGATGCAGTCAGTGCCTTAATAAAATCATGCAGAGGTTCACAGAGAGTAAGTAAGCTTTGTAGCAGGTTTAAGTTTTGACTCTTTCCCTTTTGCTTTCATAAAGCATTGGATTATTTATTGTGCAGAGATTAAACCGGCAGAATCTTTAAATATTCTAAACAGTGTTTGTCTGGATGTGGAACTGAGGTTGTCAGTTTGACAGTTTACATGGATAAGAAAAGCATTTCAGTGAACAAAATACTTATTTCTTGTAGAGGATTCTCTAATGTCACTTCAGTCATTCTACAGAGATTTGCTAGAAATGGTACTGTGAAATCCTTATTTTTTCATACAGTTCTGTGTTTAGGCGACACAGATTTTTGAAAAATATTTAACAAAACCTCATAAAACTTCTTGAACAAGATGGACCTCAAAGAAGCAATCTATTTAAGTACCTAAGTCTTTTTAAATAATATGACCTTATTCAGTTATTATTTTTTTAATGAAAAAACATAAAGCATACTGTGCATTTATACTCTATAAAATTTAGATCCTTGTAATCAACAATGACACACTACTTTGGAGTACCTACAGATAAACCAGTACTTTCCTGATGTAAAGGATATTTTTAACATGTGCACCCTAGCATAACACAATCCCTTTCCACCACTCTCACAGTTCCTATATTGTAAACTATACTGTAAATGTTTGTGGGTTTCAAGGGACTAAGCTGGAGCTCTAAAAAGACTCAGTTGGTAAATGAAATGATCTGTGGTTGGGCCCAGAAGTCCATAGATAGCTTAATTGATTATGGACTATGCCATTAGCCATCTGTGACTAAGAATCCCTAGATTATAATTTATTCTGAGGATGTTGTATTTTTCAAGACAAAGAAGTAGATATTGTAATTTGATTTTCACCCACTTCAACCTAGTCAAAGCAAAGTATCACATAAAATGTGACAGTGTTGCAGTCACCTCTGCAGAAGTATCTGAGCTATACACTGTACAAAGTGATTACCCCTTGGTTACTGAGTCCATAAACTTGTCTTGCCTCTTCATCCTTTGTTCTTCAAATGACTTTCATTATTAGAAAAATATTAAGAGTCACTTGTAAAAATACCTGGGGTTATATTTGACATGTTGGTAAACCAACTTAATTGGAGTTTGGGTGACTCTTATGACCAGAACCTTTGAGCCTGTAATCAATAAATTTCACTGATCACCTGGCCATTTTCATGAAACCAGACCTGGTAATATATATGTAAGGTATATAGTAAATCCAAGTGTCTCTTCTCTGACAGTGATTTGTGTCTTTGAGACATTTCCACTGGAAGCTTCAAAGTTTTTTATCTATTATGATAGTGTTCACTTTTTGGGATCCAGTGCTTGATTTTACATGACTACTGCTTCTTCTTTTGACAATGTTTAAAAGCCAAATTACGAGACATAATGGAGTGGATAAGAAAGTTATATGCCTAATAGTTCCAAATATGTCTCATGACATTGCTCTGGTGATATGGCAATCTGGACAATGTTGAAGAATTTAGTATCCTTCCTTGCTATTAATTCCATTCCAGCATCTATTCCAAATTTGTTGTTGAATTTTCCAAGTTGAATATTCTATTCTTCTAGAAGAGAAAATCAGAGAGAGAAATTAGAGGAAGAAAATATTAAATCCATGGAGCTGGATTTACTTCCAGACTGGACTACTGTACTGATTGCTAAAGCAGGACCTACCATTCAATGGGCAACTTCACTTACAGACCACAACCAGGCAATCTTTATTATTCACTTGAGATATGACCATACATTTTTCTTACCTTAATTAAAGGCATTTCCTTTTTTATTGACTATTCATATCCTTAATCAACTTATTTTTGGAATTCTAACACTGAATGCATGTCATTTATATGAAATCACATGACTTCAGCTTGGTGCTATGTTATTACAGCTCAACAAACCTATCCGTTATCCATTTAAAGTGCAAATAACATTATCGTGCCCAAACATTTAATTTTATACGATCTTTGTGTATCAGTATTTAAGCGATAATCATGTCAATGGCAACAATAGTAAAAAGTTATATGTGCATCATTGTAGCAAATCTTATCAGCAGCAAAATGCCATGTTTTTATCAATTAATATGCACATCTTTCTGTTCACACGAATTATTGTTTTGATTATCATCACTGCTATTTAAATACAGTGGATATAAAAATTGACATTGCAGGATTTTGTGATGTAAAGCCAGAAATTAAGACAAATTATGTCAAACATTTTTCCATCTTTAATGCAACCTTGCAACCAGTAAAACATTCAAGAGTAAAGCAAATAGATAATTATTAGGAAAAATAATTGAAATGAAAAAACCTACAACATACCTGGTGCAACCCCCCCCCTCCAAGGGGATTGCTAGGGAATCTCCTGTGCACAGCCCTCTTTGGTCATTACACACGTTTTCTGGGATTGAGGTCTGAGCTCTGACTGGGCCATTCCAAGACTTTGATCTTCCTTTTCTGAAGCCATTCCTTGGTTGACTTGGAAAATGTCTTGATATTTGGAACTGGTCATTATCCCATCTATCTTGACTAGAGCCTCTGTCCCAGCTGAAGAGAAGCAGCCCCAAAGCATGATGCTGCCACTACCATGCTTCATAGTAGGTATGGTGGTCTTTGAATGATGAGCTGTGTTGTCTTTGTGCCAAACATATCTTTTAGAATTAAGGACTAAAAGTTCAACCTTTGTCTCATCAGACCATAAGACATTTTCCCACATGGTTTGGGTTGACTGAATGTATTCATTTGCAAAATTTCTACAGGCTTGGATGTTTTCAGTTTTGCCTTCCTACTCCATAGCCCAGACATGTGCAGAATATGGGAAATTGTTGTCACATGCAAGGAGTGACCAGTACCTGCCAGAAATTCCTGCAGCTCCTTTAATGTTGCTGTAGGCCTCTTGGTAGTCTCCCTGATATGTTTTTGCCTTGTCCTATCATCAACTTTGGAGGGTTCTCCTGATCTTGGCATTGTCCCTGTGGTGCCACATTTTCTCCATTTAATGATGATAGTCTTAACAGTGCTCCATGGTAAATCCAATGCCTTTGATATTCTTTTATACCCCTCTCCTGATCAGTACCATTCAACAATAATATCTCGTAGATGTTTTGTCAGCTCCTTCAGGACCATGGCTACCCCAATAGGATGCAACCACGAACGTTTCAAGGAAATCCTACAGAACAGCTGATTTTTATTTGGGGTTAATCAGAATCACTTTCACTGATGGCAGGTGTTTGCTACTTACCTTTTGGACATGATTTTGAATGTGATTGTTTAACTCTGAACACAATTACAGAACTGCAGACCATTAGCTGAAGAAGAGAGGTACTGCACTAAGACGTTTAATACTTGGAGGCAAGGAGCAAAGAAACCAGCCTGGTGAATCGCTACTGAACCAAGTGGAACATAGTGTATGCTACAGGAGGACTGGGTCAGATTTCTGGTGGATCCGGTCAGTTCGAGTATAACCCGGAGCGGATCATGGGAATTGGTGGATATAGCCTTAAATGGAGACTCGGGAAATTTAGGCTATATCCCTCTTTGCATGGTTGTTCTTCTCTGTACCATCAAGACTTTCTAATGCCCTCTCCTTATCACATAAAATGCAATCTGACCCTCAGGAATTTATTATGACCCTTGGAAGTACCTTTTGTTGCTGTGAATGCAGTTTTCTTTGTGTCTTTGGGTAATAGTAAATGTTGATGTACTTAGAAAATAAAAAGCGCACTTACTGTATATGATACTAATGCTTGTCGCTAGTCTGCATGTTCATGGTGTTTGTATTGCTAGGTGGCGTAGTCGCATATGAGACAGGGAATGATTCTTGTTTCAGGGGTCACCTCACCGTGACAGTTGCTCAAAGCTTTAACCTTATTGAATTATTAATACCTCTGCAATTAACATATTGTAATACTAGCAATGTGTCTGACACTGTTAAATTGATTTTAAATGTTGGTAGAGACAATGTTGTATTTGGTGAATGATGTCATTCGTGTTACATTTTGTTTTTGTTTAACATGGCTATTTTATCTGAAATTCACATTCATTGTGAAATCATTCACAAGAAACACAAAAGTATACCTAAAATGACATTCACTATAAGAAACATATTAAGAATAACTTGTAAAAATACCTGGATTTTTGTTTGGCATATGACCAGCAGAGAAGTTCAAAGTATTTTCTAGTTTTCTTCAATACTAATACCATATTTTGAAAAAAAAATGCACATTGTGTTTAGGGTAACACATCTGAAACAACACTAGGGACCCATTGCTGAATATTACTATTGCTTGCTAGGTGAAATGTCACATAAGGCAACTAACCCTCTGAGATCCCCATAAAACAACACTGATTGTTTTATAT
This sequence comes from Lepisosteus oculatus, assembly GCF_040954835.1. NCBI lineage: Eukaryota > Metazoa > Chordata > Actinopteri > Semionotiformes > Lepisosteidae > Lepisosteus > Lepisosteus oculatus. Next base: position 36,642,390 of record NC_090696.1, on the reverse strand, counting down.
AACGCCCTAAATAGAAAGTATAATAAATTAAAATGGCAAAAAGTTAATGTTTTTAATGAGTTTTAGTTCTCTAGTCATAGCAAGCTGCATGTGCTTCCCTTTTGAAAAGGTTATGTCGGAGATATTTTGTGACTTACTGTAAAAGTAGCAACATGGCTTTAACCCATACAAGCAATTGCCAGTAAATTATAGTGTAAGGAAACAAGTCACATCATTTCATTTGATAAGAAATTGAATGTGGCATAAATTTTCCTTATTACTAGCACATGATTTGATTAACAGAAGCCTTAAAATCTAATTCAGCTCACATCTGTTTTTAGCCTGCTCAGAATGGCCTGAAAAAAATGCACTGATTTATATAATATAAATAAAATCAGAAAATATTTTACTCGCATCATTTCATCAGGTCATGGTGGCCCAGCGATTATCCCGGGAAGCATTGGGTGCAAGGCTGGATAAACCCTGTATGGGGTGCCAGTCCATTACACGGCACACACACACACTTACGGACACCAGGGTCAGTTTTACAGATGCCAATTAACCTACCAGTATTTCTTTAGACTGTGGGAGGAAACTAGAACATCCGGAGGAAACCTACAGTATACAAACATGGGGAGAACTTACTCCATGCAGATAGCACCCCAGGAATTGAACCCAGATTGCATACCATCACCATACTGTAGTTCCCAAATTTTCCTCATTCTTCATTATTGTTGTTTGGTTATGAGATACAGTATGTGTTATGTGTGATATGTGATATTTGTTTCAGAACATGTTAAGAGGAGATTATTCATTGCTTCTGTGATAGGCTCAACAGAATTTCCTCCCTTGAAATTCCCTTGAATAGGCTATTTTCCTCCCTTGAAATCTTGACTGTGACACTCCCAGAACTGGTATATTTGACATTTTAAAAAAAGCAACTCTTTTTAAATATATATTTTAATATACAGTTCACTTGAGAAATAAAATGTTTATTTTTATTGAGTGTTTAGATCTTTCTCCAGCTAACCAGCTTTATTAATAATAATAAATGAGTATTAAATTGTTTTTTTTAAGTCATTGATTTAAACTGAAGATTAATATTTAAATATAAGCTCAACTGATACAATTTATTGTTAATATTTGCAAACCACAATGTAATGTATTTTAAGTGGCTTATTTTTCAGCTGGGTGTATCCAATTTAATGTTCATCTGTTCATCTTACTGTTTACTCTTTTTTTCTTAAAAGACTTCTGTGAGCAAAGCAATCAATCAAGAAGAATCCCACACAGGAACCAAGTTATATTGCTTTACATTTTTTGAAAAATGGACTCTCATATCCTAAAGGTCATATATCACTGAAGGGAAGATATGTAGTGTGTGCTTATGCCAGATTGAGAAATGAACACCATATGAAAGAAAAATCTTAGGTCACCAGTCACACTTAGATCCCTCACCTAATCGCATGGAATACATCAGGAAAGGTCGAGCATAATTTGAGATGGATGCGTAAGGAATGAATAATGTACCTAACAGCAAACTGCTCACCAGACTTTTGAAAAGATGTGCTGACTCTCAAACTCAGGACAGTAGATTAAAGCCAGTTAGTGAGTTCCCTCCCATTCTGTTGAGGCAGAAAGTAAAGCTATAGACAGGCAGTATCTGGATATAATTTATAACATAACCCACTAGAATGCTGAATTCATCACAAAGGTTTTGTCTACCACACACTTTTACAAAGGATAAATTCACTGATGAAAATAGGAAGCACTTTAAAAAGCTTAAATAAAATTATTTCAGGAGTAAAAGGAATTCTTAGTGTTTTCAGTCTGCACTTCTTATATTTGTGCTATTGGTAATTAATAGATTTGCTATGATACCTGTGACTGAACTCTCTTGTTTTCATTTCCATTAAGTTATTAATTTAAATATTATTGGTGTTTTGCAATCCATTATTTATAAGACTCATATTCCTGCACCTAATAGGATAAAGGTCAAAGTTTAACCTTAAGTGAGACAGATATAAAAATTGTCTGAAAGAAAAAATTCTCTTCACCATAAAATGTCTCACTACACAATGATGGCATGTATTGTAGATAAACACCAGCTGTGAAGCAAGCAACAATCCAGTTGCTAAAGACAATCTCTTTTGTTCTAAATGGCATCTGACATGGGTTTCTTGATGTCAGATATATTTTACAATGTACAACTTGTGAATTTCATAAAATGGTTGTATCATTTTTCAGTTTTATTGCCTGAGGTCAAGTGTGAAGAAAAGAAGGTAAACTGCAGAACTACAACAGGAGGCACACAGGAGGGAAGAACAGATCAATATCTAAAATGTCAGTTTATGTTTACTAAGGTTGTTTATGGTTTATGGTAAAATGTTAATGGTGACTAAACTGATATATCACCATGGAAACTGCTTTTGATCTTAATCTGGATTACTATATTATTCCCAGTGAAAGTGAGATAAAGTTCCATTGGTAAAGGGTTGGGGGGGTGGTCAAACTTCTGTTTGGAAAATAGGAAACATATATATTTATCAAACACACAATATTTACCTACTGCTTCTTCTTTTTTATAGTTTGTTGCATTGACATGTACCAAATGAAAAAATTATACATTTTCTAATTCAATGAAAAAGTATTTTTGATACAGCTATACTATTTTTTTAGCTTTCTGTTACTTCATAAAACGTAAAAGGACAAATTAATACAAAGAATAAAGAGGGGTTAAGTCCACAATGACAGATAAAAAAGAATCAACAAACAACACAACACGTTTCAGCCACAGAGTGTTGCGTATGTGTCTCACCTAAAAAGGCTCCATAGTCAAAACATTGTGTTTTCATGTCTTAGTTTTTTCAGGGTAGAATTGACCTTTATTTGTTTCCCTTTTGCTTTGATGCTGACACTGTTCCCCACTTAACCTCTATTGCAATTGATTAAGTGTGGTATGCTAAGGAAACCCTGATTATGATATAACTCACCCTGAAACTAACTGTGAATCATCAGACAGTGTTTTATAAATATAAAGCTATACATCAGTATAACATTCAAGACACTATTTTTTAAAATAGGAACACTAAGTCTTTTGTTTCCTGGTTATGTGTGCTGGCTGTTTTTATTCTATATCCTTAAAGTACCACAGTAGTGAGTGGTTGGGTGGTACAGAATAAGTGTTAAATGGCTATTAACCCATTAGTGCTTTCCTGCATTAATTACACCATATGCATACTAGTGATAATTTCATTAAATGCAATTACATTTCAATATTTTATTGTCATATCAACAAAGTTTATTAGAATTTGCTCTAGTGCAGCCCAGATAAAAAACACACATTAAACTTACACATATAGCATATTGAGACGCCCAATAAAGCTTTCTGTTGACTGTAATGTAACCACCTTAAAAAAAAACTTTATTTACCCCCTTTTTAGTGAATTTACCCTACAACTCACAACTAGAAACCCACTGAAGCTAAGCAGGTGTGAGCCTGGTCAGTGCCTGAATGAGAGACCTCCTGGGACAAACTGAGGTTGCCGGTGGAAGAGGTGTTAGTGGGGCCAGCAGGGGGTGCTCAACCTGTAGTCTATGTGGGTCTTAATGCCCCAGTATAGTGACGGGGACACTATACTGTAAAAGGAGACGTAAAACCGAGGACCAGTCTCTATGGTCAATAAAAATCCCCGGGGCGTTTTTCTCAAAAAGAGTAGGGGTGTTCCCATTGGCCCTTACCAATCATGGCCTCCTAATAATCCCTATCTATGAATTTGCTTCATTACTCTGTTTTCCTCCCCACTGATAGCTGATGTGTGATGAGCATTTTGACGCACTATGGCTGCCGTCGCATCATCCAGGTGGATGTTGCACATACTGTAGGTGGTGGTGAAGGGGAGTCCCCATTACCTGTAAAGCACTTTGAGTGGAGTGCCCAGAAAAGCACGCACTATAAAAGTGTAAGCAATTATTATTATTATTATTTTAATTATTATTATTGTTGTTGTTGTTAAAGATGCAGCCATTCAAAATGCACGGTACGGGAAACTACCCACAAGCCACCGCAGGGCACTGCGGTAAGTGACTGGCTGGCCAAAATGACCGACAGGGGCACTCGTGGTGCATCGGTCGGTAGTGAAAAGATTTAATCATTTAATCTCTTTACTGTGCACATTTTAATCCGCTTAGTATTGAATATTTATATGAAATTTTACCACTAAAGGGAAATTTTAGTAGCTGAGCATAAAAAGAAGAGGAGCACAATGCATCTGAAGGTCATAAACAATATTAATTTAGGAACATAAACATTACTGTATGTAAACTGTACTGTGTATGGCTGGTCTTGGTGGTTTAAAGAAAAAATACACACCAGTCTTCCATTTCTCCCTAAACAGTTTAAGCATGAAAGTTTTATGAAACGGTCCCCAAATATGCGATTGCTGTATAGAATGAATTTTAATTTTTAAAAATTATTTAACACGAAAATTAAGCTGTTTACATCTTCCGCCTGTGAACATACTGTAGTCACCCGTTGCTACCCAACGCAGAAACACAACCACTAACTAGCAAAGAGAGGACATTAGCTAGCCAGTATGATAAAGAAATAAATGATTATTTTGTTTATTTCTTTTGCACATTTATTTGAACATTTCCATCGATTGTACAAGCACTTGGAAACTGTCCAATCCCTAGTTCATCAGGCATTTTTTTTTACGCTGCGGGCATTCTCGTGGTCTGGCGCCGGTCTTGGCATTATATGATATAATGCCAGCGATTTTTTGTTAAATTTGGGTTTCCAATAACGCCGCAGCAAACTCTTGTTTTTATGTCCACTATAACAGACAATCTCCTTTGCTTTTAACCGTGCGTTTAATAATTTCCTAAAATTAAAATGATGTACTTTATTTCCCTTACGGGATCAATAAAAGTATCTATGATCTATCTAAACTATGGGACAGAATTCTGGGGTCTCCCTATACCAGAGATTAAGGTAGGGCTTCAGAATGGTGATTCTGGTGAATGGTGAATGGGGAAAAAAGACGTGTTGATCTGCTACACATACTGTACCAGGAAGATTTCTTTCTATTTGAAACATGTATTTTAAAAGTTTAATTAAGATGTAAAAACCTTACAGCATACACAGATTTCTAAACTGATCAGGAGGAAGAAAAATCACCCGTGTTTCGTGCATAAAAAGTGGTTATTAACTATCAAAACCTGTTTTATTTATTTTATTTTTATTTAGATTAAGAGTTCCCGTCACCCCCATTCCCATTTAAATCACAAACCTGTGTTTAATTAAATGTCTTTTAACGTAAATTGTTATCTTTGTCTTTTGCATAATAATGTTCACCTATCTGCCCAGCAAATTAATAATAAACTTTATTTTATATAGCATTTTAAACGAATAAGTAATTAGATTGCTCATAAACCTAATCACTTATTCTACATAAACACAGCGTAATTGCTCTCTGAAAATGCTTTTTCTTTTTATTTAGCAGTAAATACTGATGCTCCCTCTTACCACAAAAATATTAAAAATAATGTATTGTAGCTGGGATTAACTTTTTTTCGAACGTGTTAAAGATGGCGACAACTCAGGCACCCAGAGATGGGGGAGCGTCTTTCCGCCTCCATAACTAAAATGCCAAATAGGAGTAGTTTTTAATTCAGTTTGAATTATAACTGTACATACTGTCTTCGTATTTGGCCAGGGCTTTAAAGAGAGGGCGCGCCAAAATGTTTCGGTACTGTCGTCTGCACTTTAAAGGTACCCCTGTCGCGGAAGAATAGACCTCGGAGCGTTCACCCAGCGTAATTATTGTTTCATTGCACTTTGACAGATTGTCTTTAAATCAATTGTTGTCAGAATATCCCCACCTCCAAACAAGAACAAAATTGCAACGATTTTATTAACTGGCTGTTTCAGTAACCTAAAGTATATATCTAAAGTAATAATTTAACAATATATGGAAATGTTTTAAGATATGTTTATGTTGTGAATGTCTGTAGATTGTATCTTATTTTTAGTTTTTGTTTTGTTTCAAATGGCCTTGCAGATCAGATACTGTATCAAGGAACAAAACAATGGAATCGCTTTAACATGTTAATGCGTTGGTGTAACACTCTGTGTCTACAGTACATTGTGAATAAACCGGTTTCACAGGTATTTTCAACCCCCAACCAATATTGTTTCATCGGTTGTTATCCTGTAAAGCGCTTTGAGGAGCCACTTTTAAAGGCGCTATATAAAATAAAGTTTATTATTATTATTAATTTTGATAATATTATTCCTCCCAGAACTTGTAAATTGCTGTTGTTATTGTTGTTGTTATCCTGTAAAGCGCTTTGAGAAGCATACTGTCCAGCTTGTCAGGTGCATTCTTTTGTAAAATAATAAGTAGCTTTAGGCTTATTAGTGCTCCACTTACAGCAACCCAATATTAATACATTTTGTCTCCAAATCCACCACCACTTGTATGAATCATAGCCCTGCCAAATGATGCAAATTCCGCTGCAATGGTTGTGTGCAGGAATTATTCAGTTTGGCATCTCCATGTTCAAGTAAACACTGCTCTGTGTGCAAATGCAAATGCATTTAAAAAAAGTTTTTTTTAAAAAAAGCCACCTTTAAAGGCACTATATAAATAAAGTTTATTATTATTGTTAATATTGATGATATTCTTCCTCCCAGGACTTGTAAAATTCTTGTTGTTGTTCCTGTTATCCTGTAAAGCGCTTTGAGAAGCATACTGTCCAGCATATTGTATTTCATTGCACTTTGACAGATCGTCTTATAATCACTTGTTGTTAGAATATCCCCCAAGAGGATATTCCTCCCAAGAGGATATAGAGGATACCCCCCAAGAGGTATCCAGGTAACAGTGAAACGCGCGTACAGTCTGGGGAGATCGCCCGTTTTCCATGTAAATAATTCCCTGGTTCCGCACCCCTTGGTGTCTCTCTCTCTGTCTCTCTCTCTGTCTATTTCTCTCTCTCTCTGTCTCTCTTGGGCCCGCGCTCTTGGCGGGCTTGTCTTGTGTTTCTCTCTCATCTGGGCGCGGGAGTGCTGCTGGCAGGTGGTGACGTAGAAGAAATAAAGCGCAGTTTTTAACTCCACAGGTTTGAGTCTCTGTGTTCGTCCTCAACGAACCCAAATTCATTACATTGGTGTTAGAAGCGGGAGGATGGACAGTGAACAGCCGATGATGTTGGACTTAGAGAAGCGCCAGTTCCCCCAGCAGCCGAGTGACCCCCTAAAGTGCCTTTTGGGGGCGAGCAGGAGATAACACTCCAGGCATTCCTCTGGGTCCTGGTGCCGACTGAGGTGCAGCGCCACATGATGCTGGCCGCGCCGATCCTCTTGGAGTAGGCCCTGGCTCTGGCTGAGCAGGCTGATGCCGTATTTGAGGAGACCGGTAGGCACCAACGGAGGGGCGCAAGGGGAACCAGATGGGGAGGAGGAGACGGCCAGCGCAGTGATGCTGGGGGAGTGACGACGGCTGGTCATCTTCCACCGCTGTATGGAGAGGGGGCACATCGCCCGGGAGTGCCAGGCGCTGGATCCCTGGGGACTCCGGAGGCCGTTGGGAAACGGAAGCGGGGTGGCCTAAAGGGGGGAAGGCCGCCCTTGAGCGACGCTACCCCCGCTCCGGAAACCCAGAAGGGGCGCTTAACCCCGGCTTATTTCTTCCCTGCCTCATCGAGGGCAGACCCTGCCAGGCCCTTGTCGATACCGGTTCGACCATCACCCTGCCAGGCCTGGTGTCCTGCCAGGCACCGAGGCAGCCGGACCCCTAGGGCGCTCACCATGCACTTTGGGGCTGCGAGCGTGAAACACCCCTTCTGCGCCCTACAGTTCAACCTGCGGTACCGCTGTGTACTGTACATACAGTACGAACATGTGTTATTTTGAAATATAAAAAATGTCAATATACTTTAGGAGAAATTGAGTATTGATATGTATTTTTTCTTTAAAATACGAATAACAGCAACATACAGTTTACAAAATATGTTTATGTTCCTAAATTAATATCGTTTATGACCTTTATGATCTTCGTTATGCTCCTCTGCGTTTTATGCTTAGCCACTAAAATTTCCCTTTAGTGGTAAAATTCCATATAAATATTCAATACTAAGTGGATTAAAATGTGCACAGTAAAGAGATTAAATGATTAAATCTTTTCACTAAAAACCAATACACCACATTATCTTCTGTGTCACATTAACATTGGAATGTTTTCTTTTACAAGTGTCGAAAGAAGCGATACACAACCTGTCTCCTCTATAACTGTTATACTAAAAGAAAATGCTCAACAAACTAGGGATTGGACAGTTTCCAAGTGCTTGTACAATCGATGGAAATGTTCAAATAAATGTGCTAAAGAAATAAGCAAAAAAAGTAATTTATTCCTTTATCATATTGGCTAGCTAATGTCCCGTCCTTGTTAGTTAGATCAACGGAATGCTGTGTTGTTACTTTTTGTCAATGAAAAAATAAACTCTTTTCATTTAAAATGACGGTTACAAATAATGTGGACCAGAGTAATACTTTGAGTTTTACAGATTGTCCAAGGTCATTCTTTATTAATACTATGAGTAATATCTTCGGTAAAGGCTTTGATGCATAAAATATTTCTGCATAATTAAAATATTTATGATAAATGTAGGTTGTGTACTTTTGTCCAACTGAGCAATCTTGCTTTCATAAAATATACAGTACCAACTTTTTAATGACTGATGATTAACATGCTGTAATGAACAGTTTAAATGTAAAAGCTCAAATGCTGTACATGAGATGTTAAGCTTTATTGGCTTCTCCTGGCGGTTTTACAAGGTGATTCCGGATACACGGATTCCATATGACGTCAAATGACATGATACACCGTGTGATACTGCGTGATACTGCGTTTTGAGGCCACACGCCCACCGGGGTATACCGCGAAATACCCCACCCATTTTGAATGGCTGCATCTGTATAGATAAATCTCCAGTCAGTGTTGCCTTTATTACAGTAAACAAAAGTACTATAAGAGTATTTAAAATCTGGACATTTTATGTTGGTGTGAGAAAATACATCCTATATTCAATAGTTGTTTTTTGCCACTGGCACACATCTGTTCAACATTTTACTGCTCAGAGAAAACAAATTGACTTTGGTATTTTAAACAAGATATAGCATTTAAGGCTGTGGTTATCCCAGTACTTTTTTAAAACTTTTGGATATTACATACATACAAGCTAAACAAGAACAGACATTTACTGTAAATGCACAGTTAATATATGTTTGTCACTTGTACAATTACCTAATGACAATTACTTAAGAGGGTGGGAATAGTGTCTAAGAAATTTCTGCTTTCCAAATCGTATAACATGTAGCTTCTCCTCAAATACAATTGTCCTTTGCCTTGGAGATATCTGAATTTAATTAAAAATGCCTTCCATTTTCATACAATTACCAAAGACATGTACATCTTTGATTTCTCGTGAGAAAAAGCTCTCTAATTTCATCCTGACTGAAGGTTAAGATTTGACTTTGAAATCTGTAAATTAATAATTTCTTATAATAGGGTTCATTTCACTTTAGTTAAAATTAACCTAGTGAAAAACTCTGAAGTACCATATAATAAACATTTGAAGATGTGTGATGTAGACTTGGTTTGGCGCCACTCATTTTTTGGAATTGCAAACACATTACCGATCTGCAAACCACAGACCCACTACATTACAGCTGTTAAATGCATCAATAAAATATTTCATTAATATTTTAAACTTCTTGTAGGAACCTGTACTCCCAGCTGAGCATTTACTGAGCACAGCTCAGATATATCATAGGGGATTTCATGTAAATGTAAACCTTTGTCTGCAAGATTTGTGCTTTCTAACCAACAGCAAGACCAAAGTAAAATAACTGAAACTGCTTTATTGAGTATTTAAGGCTCTTAAACTTATAAAAATACTTGAATGTCAAAAGTTAATTAATCTAAAATGTAAATACTAGTGAATATTAGTGAGCTGATTTAATTGCTTATGTTTTCTGTGGACTTACAGGCACTGCCAAAAATGGTAAATGTTCTTGAGTTTACATTTGCTTTGCCTGATTGTATAGTATATGCAGGTGATAAAAAAATACCATTATCATTGTGATATTCAAAGCATACAGTATGCATTGTTCAATTACACAATTCTCTTTATAATAGACATTTCTACTAATCTTTACAAGTTTAACAGTAATGATACATTGTTCATCATGGCAGTGGTTTCACTGTTAAAGTTATCTACAACACACAACATTAAAAAACAAGAGACACACTAAAGACTAGAAAACTAAAGTTTCAAATATCCAGACAGGTGCCAATTCTCCTGTTCGCGGTCAATAAACACTATTCTCCAAAGCCACCAAGAGCACATTCAGACAGCGCAGGCACTGCAGAGAGGGCACTCGGGTGACTTTTGTGGTCAGCCAAAACAAATTCATGAGAAAACAGTAGGCTGTCTTGTAGCAGATCTCTCCTTATCTTTCCAAATGTGAAACATTATATTTTCAATGAGAGTTTGAAGGCGCCACATCCATGTCTGCTATTTTGTTTTTTGCTGGACAGAAAAAATCCATGGTGCAGGTGTTCAGAGCAAATCACTCCTTTTTTATCACAGTTGAAGAATTCTTACTAGAGTATTGTTTACCACAGGTTTAACACAGGGACAGCACCCATCAATATTTTTTCCGTAAATCTGTTTTTAAAGGTGCTTTCAATGTTTTTTTTCCTCTTGTTAAATTTAGCATTAACAATTTTAATTATACCCACTTTTTGGAATTGTTAATTGTGTATTTTTCACATCTCATCTTGCAGCTACGCACCTCATGGCAGTACACAGGTGAGAATGAGAATATGTAAGAGTAATTCTGATCCACATTTTTTTAAAGCATTAATCTTTTAGCATGTTACAGAGCGCTAACCCTGAGATTTAGTCTGCGACTGGAGAAGAGATACTGTAGCTCTCTTACCAACAGCACTCTAAACCTGCAAGCATCCAGAAAGTTGTAGGGATCATTCTGAGAGAGCCAAAAGAGCTCTAGTTGACTAATTCCACTGTACTCTAAAAGTGCTCACCCAATTGTGCACCGCTGCTTGGGGAATACTGGTCACAGTGAGCTAGTGACATGACCCGGACGCAAGACTTATCTTTGTGTTGTTTATAAGATGATTATTTCATGTGTATAAAGATTCACTTTGTTTGACATCGTGATTTTTCCTCATATGTTCAAAATCAATGTTTTCTTAGCTGCATGTGTAATATTAACTTCAACTATTTCAGGTATCAACATATAGCCCAAGAGAGGCCAAACCTGATCCTAGAAAAAGACAACTTATGAGTCTATGAGTTTATGAGTCATCCTTTAATAAATTTCTAATTTCAGGTGGAACAATTAAATTTTAGTCACTTAACTAAGTGGTTTGTTCAGTTGTGTTGACATTTAGTTGACAAATGACAATATCATCATCTTGTAGTTTGGATCACAGCTGGCCATTCCTGTCTTAAAGAAAGCAATGAACTGATTTAAATGACTAAAACCACATATTTTCCAAGTCTGTTGAACTGGTGCCTGTCTAGAACACAGGTTGACCACTAAGTTTTAAGACTGCTACAGTTCTCGCTCATTTCACTCATCTTAATTCCTTCATCTTTCAATTTGCATTAATACAAGATCCATACATACATTTTCAGTCTGCTTTTCCTGGTGAAGGTTATGGTTTAATCCAAGATGTTCTTTGCAAATTAATCAGGAAAGTGACAATTTAAACCTTGCCCACTGTACAAACCAGCTGGGAACTGAAGGAAGATCATATTATCTGATTGTGAGAGATGTGTAATTAAGAGACTGAGGTTTAAACATATGCAAATCAGAACAGTTGTTGTGAAATTCATATCAATTGATTGCCAAATGTATTTATTCATGAATCATGCTACATTTCCATTTCCATCCTGTCAATAATATTAGGTTCTTTTTGTCTAGTAATGGAGTTTACTGCAACTGACATTTTTTAGTTTCTTTTTTTCCACTTGAGCACTAAATTCTTTTGTAAAATGTGCTTCCGTTAACATCCGATTTTAACAGTATAGACACTTATCTTTAGTAAATTGCTTCACAGCAGACCTGCAAACAGATAACATTCTGACATTATAAAATATTCTAGTTGTGCCATAGCATATTTTACATTATATAGCTATAGTGAATACTATTTATCACCACTCTACATATAGCCACATTTATTTATTTTATTTAAAAGTGAATACATGAGCAACCATAGACAATCTTAATACAGAATGGCCTTGTTAACAAGTGAGAGAAACATAGGAAGTGATTTCAAAAGAAGACAGAGACACATATTCAATGGTTAGGATGACATCAGCTATACCATGCCTGATGTTTTAAGGGCCTTCTGAGAAAGTCTAAATTGTGTGGGATTTGAACTTTCTGTGATTCCGTTATTGAACTAGAGTGTATAAGCAGAAGTAAAAACCACTAAGTGGTGCTTCAGTTCAGAGTTAGAAACAGCTTTTAATTGTGTTCTGCCTTTAAGATAAATTTAGGACAGTCAAAACTCCTAGTCCAATTAAGGAATGCGTGTAGGGTGGTGGTTCCTCTTAATAAGTATAGGAAAAGTGGTGCCTAAAGTCCCTAAAGAAGATATGATATTTTGTTGCTTTGCAGATGATGATGCAATTATTCAAGTCAAAATAATGGTGGATAGTTGCATCAAAAAATGAGATAGCAGCAGAGCTATGGTGCCTGTGTAAAAAGATTAAAAGGACTGTTTTATATGTCAGCTGACTCAAGTGTCAGGTGGAACATTAAGTCAAAAGAAGGGGTGGGGTGATGACTTGGATAAGTATATGTTATTAATGTAGGCCCCCATTTTCACAACTCTAAGACAAATAAATTCCCATAAATTCCTGTGGGGAACTACATGCCTAAGTGTTTGATTATAAGGCTCATAATGTCTAAAACAGCAAAAAAGTATTAGTATAATAGAGGGAAAAAGCATGACTACTGCAGGGATCTCCAATAGTTTTGTGCTGTATTGCTGGATGATTTTTTATATTCGCACATGGTATCCTTAGACATTGCCAGGAGCTAAGGCAAACTTAGGCGACTTAGGGAAAATTCAAATGATACAGCACTATAATGCTTTAATTGTGTTATTACTAGTGTTATTGCCAAACTATATCACCCCTACTATTAATAGAAGGAGAGGAGTGTGGACTCCCATCAAGACCCAACTATAAGTACCATTTGAAAAGTTCTTATTCCGTAACCCAATTAGATTGAAACTAAATTATAGTTTCTAATATAAAGCATTCCATTGAACAGAAAGTTGTCTTCTTCCTGAAGCCAGAAAGAGCCACCATGTGCCAAGCAACACAAACAATACAATGGCAAAACAAAAGTGTCACTAAAAAGGAATTTTAATATCAAAATATTCGAAAGAAGTCCATAAATGAACAAAACTATTCAAAAGATATTTAATATCTAAAAAAGGCAACTTGTGACTTGTCACCATTGAGGCATTTTAAAGTGAAAATACCTCCATACATTTTGATAATTATAATTCCAAGATAAAACATCTAATAGCATTAAGAAAAGGATCATTATGATCTATTTGCATACAAAGTAATTGTCAGTATTAGAACAGCAGACAAAATAAGCTAAAATATTGAAAGAGTTTGATGTAATATTTAAAATACCAAACATGTGTCAGCATGCGTAGGCTGCAAAGGAACAATTAATAGGTTTATTCCATGCTGAAAAGAGAAAAAAGAAAACACAACATTTTGGCTGTGGAGCCTTCTTTGGGTGTAAGTAAGATAGGGCAGTCAGCAAAGATAATGTAGCATGAGAAAATTAAAGCCAGGAGAGAGGAGAGGGCGGGAGCAGGGGGGATGCAGAGTGACCAATCAAGCGGTGCAAGGTTGAGAGAGGTGAGGAGAGGTGTGAAACGAAACCTACAAATGAATAGAGAGAATTAGAAGAAAACAAGTCTGTAGTTGAGAGATGGGGGAGGGGTTAACCAAGTTTCTGGATAATTTTAGGTTCTGAATTCTTTCTGCTATAGAAGTTAAGAAACCTTGAGAATATAAACAGAGAGATCAGTGTGATCATAGCCGTCAGAGGTGAGAGACTTGTGTTCTTCTAATTCTCTCTATTCATTTGTAGGTTTCGATTCACACCTCTCCTCACCCCTCTCAACCTCGCACCACTTGATTGGTCACTCTGCCTCTCCCTTGCTCCCGCCTCCTCCTGTCTCCTGGCTTTTGTTTTCCCATGCTATATTATCTTTGCTGACTGCCGTACCTTTCTTACACACGAAGAAGGCTCCACAGCAGAAACGTTGTGTTTTCTTTCTTCTCTTTTTAACCATGGAATAAACCCTTTTTCTTGTACAATCGTAATGTGTTCTTGAGCCAATAAAGTAAAGTTAAAAAAAGGAATTTCAAGTAAAATTATGTGCCGATTACTAAAAATTGTTTTTTTGAAGGATTCTGGTAGTTAATAGTTTACTTCTTTTGTATACAGAGGTTCAAGTAGGTAGCTGCATCAGCATGTGTAGGCTGTAAAGGAACAGGTATAGATTTATTCCATGCTAGAAAGAAAAAGAAAAGACACTTCTCAGCTGTGGAGCCTTCTTCAGGTGCTTCTTTTGTATACTACTACAATTAAGTAAACTGCATTAGTTCTACAATTAATGATTCAGTGAAGTCTTCAGTCATCTGGAAAACGATGTGTATGTGTATGTATGTCTTTGAAAAAAGAGATGATAAATCATTTGGCAGATATTCAAACTTGGACCGAAGTCTAATATATCTTAACCACCATAACGATCCACAATAGTAAAGCAAACCTGATTTCCCACCAACACAGTAAATCATATTGATAAAGATTAAATGTATGAATTAATTATTTTTATCGAGAGATAATCCACCCTATGTTGTAATATAGATTTTTCTCCCTTGCCCTAAATTATATTAGTGAATGATATAAATATTTGTCCCAATCATATTTTGTTTCAGTACTAATACACAAGTCTTTGGACTGTGGAGAAATCTTCTCCTTAAAGTTATATCATATTGTTGCAATGCAACTTGTGACCTCTTTTAAGAGTGTTTTAGAATTAATTTTAGTTTCTCAGTCACATCGTTGTGATATTTGAAGAAACAACAGAATTATATATTAGGATCAATTAGCTACTATAAGCCAAATTAGCTAGTTCAGTCAAATGCCTTCTCCTTCCTCCTTCTCTAACCATGTTTATACTGTATATTCTTATGATTTCCTCTAACCCCTAACCACTTAGTTCCTATTAAATTCAGTTTTCCTTTTTTCATCGTTAGTATATTGTCTTGTTTTTCTCCAGTAAGACTTTGCAGGAAAAAGATATGCTTTTTTTCTGCAAACTCTTCCCTCTGTAATCCCTGAAATACACACAAAAGGAATGGATAGCAGGGTATTGTTCATGACCATTATTCCTTCAGGTTTTGTTCTGGTTACTGCTGACAGTACAGGCCTTCCATTTGATACAAGTCTGTATCACCTGTGACCCTAACAATAATAAAATTCAGATCTTTATATTAATTATATAACCCATTTATAGCTCAGGCTTATATCACTTGCTCCTTTTAAGTTAAATGGAATATACAAACTATTTTATTGTGCTGAAATTAAATGTATAAATAAATACATCCCTTAATCCCTTGGTGATATGTAGACACATGTGCCTTGTAGAGTACAGTATTAATAACTTATGAGAAAGAATGTTATATTCATATGTAATCCAGTTATTCAAGAGCTATTGCCCTACGTTCAGCATATAAGGTCAAGATTCCAAATATACAATTTCCAGAGGAGTGGAGTAAAATAAAGCATGAAAACATAAACACAAGTGTATCCTACATAATCCTCCTTTGGGATTTATGTCTGCATGCAATAATAAAACCAAAAGCAATTTCCATCATGACCAAACAGAAATCAATTTAATAATATAATATTTATGCAAAGTAAGCTCTGTTGTGTTTGTTCACCCACCTCTCCAGAAACAAACTTAGATCATTACAATTAAACAGTAAAATCAATCGGCACCCAGTTACAAATTGGCATACACTTACCATGACCTTGACAACCATCAAGGTTTTCTTGCTTATAAATGTGATGGTTCAGAACATCATATAATGCTTACTCTTCCATAGTCAACACAACAGTGATCTCAAAAGCTTAAAAAATGGGCAATTATTCAGTCTTATTACATAACTTTCTACAGATAAAATTTAATACAATACAATATAATTTAATATAATACAAGTTATAATACAAGTTAAAATACAGTGTTCTTTTTTTTCCTTTCCTGTACATTTGAAATATACTTGCTTAATTTTAATTGCACCAAAAAGGAAATCTTTGTTTCCCACATTGAAAACCAATGACCTTGTAAGATCTGGAAATATTGTAGTAGCTGAGTCTATTTTATGAACTAAAAAGGCTAAAAGATTATTTAAACAAGAAGTTAGGAGCATAGAGAAATGTTCCGCTTTGTTCAAAGTATAAGAAGGTGTGTTCAGAATAATACACTTTTGTGCAATGATCAGCGTGATTTAGTAATCGATGTCTTGCTTAGCAGTACTACTATACTGACAGTAAGTAATCTACGCTATATGTCATAATGGTAGAGTGCCTGTCTTATCTGCAAAAGAAAATTTCCAGTATAGGCAGAGCTATGTCAAGCATCTGTCAGATGAAAAGGCAGATTCCATATTATAGAAAATGATAACTGTAGATTTTGAAATAAAGTCCTTAGCATAAACATTTTGTAACAACATTCAAAGACAAACATGCATACTGTATATATCTACGATTATATATATATACAGTAGTATACTTACTGCATATACAAGTAAATTATATAAATATATATAATTATTGGACAAAATAAGTACTCATACTACATCCAAAGAGACCAAAAAACAAATAAGAATACCAGATCTCTTGTCAGATGACAATCAATGATAAGTGTTGGGGAGCTTATTGGATGAGAATAGCTGAAGAGAGATGTTGTGAAAGAATCTTTTGGATGCCTTAGTTGTGCAGTGGATAGAAGAATAGATGGATGTAAATGATCTTTACAGTGCAAAAATATGTACCCACTTATAATGGGTCCCAATTGCATTGAATTACAAACTATGAATATACATTTCTTATAAGTGAATTTTAATGTTTTTATTTTTTTTTGCAGTTTTTGCGGACATTTAACTTTTTTTCACACATACAAATGTTTAGTTTGAGCATTCAGGTTTTGATTAAAAATACTGACTTTAACGTCCATTTAATTCACATTCCTCATTAACTGAATTTGGTAAAACATGGATATTTTCCTGAAGGTTTTATTTTAATCTATGTCATTACATCTATAGATTTAACAGTTACCATTAGATCAGGGGTGTCTTAATATAGCAACCAGTTAACTGCAGTTCTTTGCACTTCCATTCCAGAAATAAGTCATAAAGTACAAAACAGTTTAACCCCCTTTTAGGTACATTTGACTCTTTTAATTATTCATATAAAGTGGCCACGTTAAGCTATATTGGTATGTTTCACTAAGGAGTTGATTATATTCCACTCTGTTTATGACATTGTCAAAACAGGTCTTGAAATTAACAAAAAAAAAGGGTAATGATTTTGTAACATCCGTTGGATTCTTTGTTTGGATTCCAGTATACCAGCTAGACTTAGAAGGATAGAAAGAAAAAAATGCTTTTCAGTGTCGTTACCTGATGAAAATGTAGTTTTGTTCTTTGCTGTTCTTGTTGGTTTTATAAAGGCATGATTACCATACCATAAATAGAAAATGTATTTCTCTCGCCCTGCCCCCTGGTACAATGACCATCTGTAATCCATGAAGGCAGCCTCTCGCAAACTTGAGCATAGTTGGCGTCTTTCCGGCCTAAATCTACATTACCAGGCTTGGAGACATTACTTATCTGACTATAAGGTTACCATTGTCACACTTCAGTTACATAACCACCTCATGTCAAACAACCCCTCCAATCTGGCTTCCGTCAACTTCACAGCACAGAACCGGCCCTGGTCAAAGTCACCAACGATCTTCTAATAGCTTCTGATTCTGGTTCTCTTTCCATACTCATCCTTCTTGATCTCAGTGCTGCTTTTGACACTGTTGACCATAACATCTTACTCTCTCGTCTTGAGACTGTGTTTGGAGTTTCTGACACTGCCCTCAAGTGGTTATAATCTTACCTCGCTGATCACTATCACTTTGTCTCTCTTAATGGGTACAGGTCTGAAATTGGTCTTGTTAAGTCTGGTATCCCTCAGGGCTCAATACTGGGCCCCTTGCTCTTCAGCATTTACACGTTCCCTCTTGGTCAGCTTTTAAGATCACATGGCCTCAGCTTTCATTTTTACACTGAAGATACTCAAATATACATCCATACCAAACCTGACACTGACGTAGCTGTCTCTATTCTATCTAATTGCATCTCTGACATAAAAATTTGGATGACTCAAAACTTCCTTAATCTCAACTGCGACAAGACTGAAGTCATGCTTATTGGTACCCCCCATCAACTTCGTAAAGCCAGTCTTGTAACCCTTTCTGTAGATGGCTCTGTACTTGAGCTTCAATCAAAATTGAAAAACCTCGGGGTTATATGCGATTCTGGCTTAACATTCGACCCATGTGCAGCATATTGTCAAAACATATAATTTTCACCTTAGAAATATCGCAAGACTACGTCCTATGGTATCATTAACTGTGGCTGAAAAGCTGATCAACACATTTGTATTCTCTCGAATTGACTACTGGAATGCTCTACTTGCAGGGGTATCAAAATCTACTCTGAACAAACTGCAGTATGTCCAAAATTCAGCAGCCAGAATCCTGAGCAGGTCTAGTGCAAGTGTTCTCATTACTCCTGTCCTGGAGTCCTTGCACTGGCTTCTGGTCAAATTCTGTGTAGACTTTAAAATCCTCATGCTCACCTATATGGGTCTGCATGGCTTGGCACCTCAGTACCTGTCTGAACTATTATCGCCCTACTCCCCACCTCGCAACCTCCGCTCTTCAAATTCTTCCCTCCTTACTGTCCCCCAAGCCCATCTACATTGTATGGGTGATAGGGCCTTCTCCTGTTATGCCCCCAAGCTCTGGAACTCTTTGCCCAAGGATATCAGAGAGTCACCCTCTCTAAACTCCTTCAAATCTAGACTCGAAACCCTCTTCTTCAGAAAAGCCTTTACTTAACTGGTTCCATTCTTCACCCCTCTGCTCTTCTTAGTACCACCATCCACGGTCTCCCCTATATATTGTAATTGTGTCTTATCTTGTGTATTCTCCTTATTTATTGTTGTAGTCTTCTTATTTATTGTTATTGTCATCCTGTAAAGTGCTTTGAGAAGCCACCTTTAAAGGCGCTATATAAAATAAAGTTTATTATTATTATTATAAAACATGCTAGACTAAAACTTTAATGTTTTTTGTGTACAATTTTGGTCACCAATTTACCAACTACTCATTTGTAACTCATTGTATTAGCCTATTGTGTTTCATGTTAATGTTGTGGGTTGTACAGTACAGTTGTAAAGTATTTGCTGTTATTGAACATGAACATGAAGACAATTCTCCTTCAGATTATGCCAAACGTGTATGAAAGGCTGACACAATAATACAATAAACATAAGGACATTGCTGACCTATATCTGTTTGTGTGGCTACACAGCTTTAACTTGTCAGCCGATTCGTCCTACATTCACAAAGACCCATTGCATATGTATATTTAAATAAATATATATGCAGTATTCAACTGAATAATATTTTGTGATCCAATTTAATAAACGGTAAAAATTAATCCTGGACTGCAGTTGTTCTTATTTTGTTGCTTTGTGGTATATAATGTGCATGCATGTTTGGAAGATATTATCAAACCAAAAGAATTAGTAGAGTGTACTACAGTATATCTTTTATGGACACATCTATGTCAATCCATCCATTTTCTAACACTTTATCCAAGACAGGGTCATGAGGGAACCAGTGCAAGCTCTTTTGGATGCAGTATTATTTAAGATCCCATTAATATGATGTCAGTTTCTCAGTAACTGATTTCATTCAGTGCCATAGCTTCTATGCTATTGTTGTAACAGAAGAAATAAGGTTCTTGATCCCGAGATGAAGTAAAACAGATGAGTTTATTGCATGCAAGGAACAATAAAGCCGAAGTCTTGTTTCCCGCAAGAAACAACAAAACCGAAGTATTGTTCACTGTATTGTTACAAACTTTTGGGTTATATACAGTTTTCTTCTCCGTTTCTGACGTCACTCGGTTTGATGGTAAAGAGGGGGGTTCATGGTATTTGGCCAGTTTATGATGTTCTGGGCAAATGGTCAGTTTAACATTACACCCAGGGGGGTTCCTAGCTGGCATCTGCAATCCTTATCAGTTAACCCCCTTTCCTGCCATAAACCCCTGCTTGTGACTTGGAAGTCTAAACCCCCTACAGAAAAGATTAAATTCAAACCCCCGTCTTCACATCTTTCTTCATTCCCCCCTTATAAAATATGGCATACGTCAGTGTAGCCTATTTTTATACATACAATGTCAGGGCAGATCTTTCCTTTCTTGGCGAACAGGTATGTATTGCCATGACATTGTTCGTTCCACGGTTATGGCAAGATGTGATACATGTTTTTGTGCACGTGATGATTACAATTATACATATAAACAATACTATTCCTACAAATAAACACTGTAAAAAAGTTCCGCCCCAGGCCCCAAACACAGACTTTACCCAAGATCCAATTCCCCAATTTTCAGTATAATAGTCCTGATATTTCTGTCCCTCATTGTAAATGTGTTGGGCCAGATCTGAGATGTGCTCAGAATTATCAGGGATATATGTGCAGCATTCAGTGCCAATTACTGCACAAGTTCCTCCTTGGGCAGCCAGTACATAATCTAAAGCTAGTCGGTTCTGCACGGCCACTGTTCTGAGGGCTACCATCTCATCATTAACAGCCTTCAGACTAGATGAGGTAGAATTTGCTAATTCTTCTAAAGTCGAGGCCATTTGAATTAACTCTCGACTCAGAAAGTTCATGCCGGCTTGTGGAAATATTATACCTAAATAATATTCCCAATCAGCCAATTTTCTTTGTGGTCTGTGGTTAGGTCCGAAGGGGGTGTGGGTTTGAACACGGATATGAGGAACCACATATCCTAAATAACATGAGACAGACCACTGGGCTGGCAACCATGGGTAGGCTCGTTTTCCACAAATGAAATATGTTCCGTTTGGCGCTCCCCATGCCTCTGAAAATAAGAAACTTATACCGAATTGTGGGGTGTGCCGATCCCATCCTGGAATTTGGAAGGTAGAGGTGGATATATTTGCAGCGATGGTAAGTTGGCAACGACTCCATCCAACCAAGTGCAGACCATTAGTGTGCTGAAAACATATGTTTCCCTCAGGTTCCTTATTGAGAGTCAGGTATGGTGGTGTATGGCTTCTGTTATATTTAGGAGCGTAAGAGCCTGTGAAACTCGTGGGCTCTAAGCCTCGCTCCTGTAGATATTGTAATGTTGTGCAGGTTAAAGTCGTGTTATGGCAACCCCCATAGTTTGTCATATTAAAATCTCCTAAATTATCCCTCCAAATGATCATGCCTATGACTTCCTCGAGACGCCAAGGAATGGCCCCCATAGGAAGTCCTCCCTGTACATATTTGGGTAATGCGGCACACACCCAGCAGGCACTTTGGTTGGTTTTCTTAGCTGTCAGATAGGAGAGGCCTAAAAAGGAGGCCATCACTAGGAGGCCTGTTTTCCCTTTACAGGGTGGCAGTGAACAATAGTCTATTTGCCAGTGTCTAAAGGGCCCCTCGGGTGCAGGACGTCGAAGATTAGGAGCCCGAACCGGCAGTGCTCCAGAGGCTTTTTGGCACTCTCCACAGCGTTGTACCACATCAGCTGCGAAGGGTGTGAAGCCTGTGCCCACCCAGCTCTGAGCAAAGCGTCGAGTCATTTGGCTAACACCTGGGTGCCCTGTGGAGTGTATTTGCTGTGCCAGGTAGGGCATTAGTTGCTTGGGACAGGCGGGTCTGCCTGTACGCTGGCACCTCCAGGTCCCATCCTTCTGCAGCCCCACATTGCGTTCCATCCAGGTCCATTTCTCAATCCTTGGAGCCTGGGCCTGGAGCTCGCTGAGCTGTTCCGTCCGGAGTGCCTGTATGTTCACTGTGCAAACTGAAATAATCTGAAGAGGTTTTTCTATAGCCCACTCCTCCCATTGCCCCAGGGCAGCTTGACGTGCTGTCCAGTCTGCTAGCTTATTGCCCCTGTCCTTCTGAGGATCATAGCGGCAGTCAGGGGGGAGATACCATAAGTATCTTTTAATTCCTGAAGCGCACTCCAGGTTCGCTGCATCCCTAATTTTGGGTGCGGTACTTCTCTAGCCCACCGGTCAATATCCTCCGGTTTTGGATTTGATCGTATTGGGGGTTCAGGGAAGGTAGGTGTGAGAACGGACCCCCTCGGCGGGGTGCGAGACGGAGTTAGAGTGGCGCTGTCATCAACGGCACCAGCCCCTGCTACATCAAGTCCTTTCCCACTTCGAGTGAGAGTACAGACCTGCGGGCGCCCTCCCTCTAACAGGGGAGACCCTGATCCGTCTTTATCACACTCATACCAAGTGTTATCCCAATCAGACCCCCCTTCTCCATATGGCCACTGAGGGAATTGATCCCAATTATTTTCGTTTCCTGCCTGTTTGTTCCCCTGTGGGAGAGCAGGATATAACTTAGTCGCCGGCTGTAGCACATTAACCAGTGCAGCGTGACCAGGAGTTAATTCCTTCTTTAATTTCTCATTCTCCTGTACTGCCTCTTTTAGTTTTTTTTCTAGTACCTCTTTTGCCGCGAATAAATTATCTTTCCTCTCATTTAACGCTTTTATTTTTTCTGTGAACTCCTTCTCTTTTCTATCCCATTCTGATTTCTCCTTCATGCTAATCTGCCACCTCAGGTGTCGGCCGATCACCAGGGCTGCAGCTAAATCTTTGTTTTTGTTCCAATGTTCATACGCTTTTTTACAGGCATCTTCGCCCCAAACTCCTTCTGACAGACTCAGCTTCTTCCTATATTTCTCTTCCCTTTCAGTCAATTTACACTTTTCCGATATGTAATCAGATACTTCCACCACTTTCTCAAACACCCAATTAGCACACATGTTTGGTTTCTTTAGGATTTACTTTTGTCGTGTGTGAGGTAACAGCTCATTCAGTAGGGGGATGTTTTCACTTGGAAAAACCTGTGCATTACTGCACTCATTCAGCTAAGGGCGTCTGTTACCTCCAGATCTAAATGCCTCTCCGAGACTTTAGAGAGGACTTACACCGCACTGTTCACAGGTAAGAAACGAGACCTCGAAAACCCCCTTTCTTGATCAGTAATTCACCATCCCCAGAACGCCAGCATCGCTGCTTTTGCCCCGGGGTGGACTTACGTACTGAGCTCAATCAGGGCGATTCTCGGGTCTCAACGTCCTTTAAATCCTGCTACTTAATGCTTTGCTCTTTTATTATGAGGTGTGTTTATGTTAGTGTCGTGCGTGTGTATATGTATTTCACAAACAAGGAAAACACCAAAAACATACATACATATATCTCTTCTACTCCTGTTTCCTTTAAAACAAAAAAAAACCACGCCACGCCAATCTGTGCACGATCAAGGCGTAGCTAATCTCAGGACCCCGGGCGTAATTAAAGCCCACACCAATCCTGGATTATACGTGCATTTAATGCACCACTCAGCTCCAGAACCCCGGGCGCAATTAAGGCCCACACCGATCCCGAGCCACAGAACTCCGGGTGCAATTAAAACCCACACCAGTTCTGACCTTCAGAACTCCGGGTGCAACTAAGACCCACACCAGTCCTGAACTACGTGCATTTAATGCACCACTTGCTCTAGAACCCCGGGCGCAATTAAGGCCCACACCGATTCAGAGCCTCAGAACTCCGGGTGCAATTAAGACCCAAACCAGTTCTGACCTTCAGAACTCCGGGTGCAATTAAGACCCACACCAGTCCTGAACTTCACGGTAAGGGTCCAAAACCCGTTCAAAACTCCACGCGCAATTAAGGCATACACCAGCTTCGAACGCCTGTACACAATACCGCGGAACCCCTGCCAGACCAAATTCTGGGCTTACAGCAAACAACCCATTACATACACCGGTGCCTTCCCCGGGCCAGAGGAATTCAGAAACTCACGTTTACTCCGTCATCTCGGGCGATTCTCGCAGGGAGCAGAGATTTCCCAATTGGTCAGAGAGAGTCGGGACTTTTAAATAAAAGAGGAGTCCTTACCTCTAAGTTATGTGCGCGCTGACCGTCTCTCCTGCCGATGGGAAGTTCTGCGCCTTCTGGAGCATCCGCCGACTACGACAAATTTGTTGTAACAGAAGAAATAAGGTTCTTGATCCCGAGATGAAGTAAAACAGATGAGTTTATTGCATGCAAGGAACAATAAAGCCGAAGTCTTGTTTCCCGCAAGAAACAACAAAACCGAAGTATTGTTCACCGTATTGTTACAAACTTTTGGGTTATATACAGTTTTCTTCTCCGTTTCTGACGTCACTCGGTTTGATGGTAAAGAGGGGGGTTCATGGTATTTGGCCAGTTTATGATGTTCTGGGCAAATGGTCAGTTTAACATTACACCCAGGGGGGTTCCTAGCTGGCATCTGCAATCCTTATCAGTTAACCCCCTTTCCTGCCATAAACCCCTGCTTGTGACTTGGAAGTCTAAACCCCCTACAGAAAAGATTAAATTCAAACCCCCGTCTTCACATCTTTCTTCACTATGATGCTAAAAACTATGCATTAATGTTATGTTTAGTAAGAATATTATCACTATATATGTCTTGGTTCTTTAGCAAATAGTAAGCAGATATCTCTAAAATTATTTTTCCAGGAAAAAAGTCATCATGCTGTAAGGAAAGAGATGATGTGGAAATTCTTCTGTTGTATTTCTGAAAAAAGTATAACAAAATATAACTCTGTGTTCATTTAATATAACGTCTTCTAAATGCAGGTCACTGTCATCTTAACCATTATGAAAGTTTAATACATTCACTTTTTTAACTTTACATACACATAAGAGGAAGCTTTATGTTGTGACTTTTCAACAATATACTGTATCCTGTAATGTATTCTGTTTTTGATCAAAATAATGAATTCATAATGATTTCTGTAATGGATAATAATTAAAAACACATTTTTATAGTTTTTTATCATGAAGGTGTGTGTGTGGAGGGAAGAGCCAAGTCAGGGGGAGGGAGGTTGGAAGAAAATATACAGCAGACCTCACGCACATCTGGAAATAAAAAGTGAATTTAGGCCTTGTGATAACCCCAGGCTGAAAACACTCCACGCCAGATGAACAGTGATATAGCAGGTGAAGCCAGTCTCCTGTTATTTCTCCACCTTGTGGCACAGTGTGTTGGTCTTGTATTACTCATGACAAGTGAAAAACAATTTCACTTGTTACAGTCAGGCACAATGCCAGGATGTGCCATGAGAGCTTCTTCTCACAGCTCAGTAAGCACACCTCCTGACCTGAATTCCACCTGCCATTTAGTCCAGGACCTAGAAAAAAAAAACATTTTGAATTGTGTCAGGTTTTGCTGAACCATATGGCAATTTTATGATATGAAAACATATCCACTGGAGACTGAGTTCAGAATCACAGATGCATTTCATATGAGACCAGAGCTGGATCTGAGCCGGGGCCTACAGATATAAACCTGTATATGAGTTCATTATAGCACCTAGCTGTGTAAAAGAAATCACAAAATTGTTGACAAATACTGAAATAAATATTCAGTAGAATAACTGTGAATATCATGATAATTTGTAAGCTGGTCATAAAATAAATAATTATTACAATATGAATTCACTATACAAGGTCAAAATACTTGAAGACAATTTATGCTTTTCATAATGTATTTTGTTGATCTTGATGGTATTCTAATATCAACGTATTCTAAATATCAAATATCTAAATATCAAAAGTATGTCAAAAGTAAGAAAAGATTACTTGCAGATGTATTTTTGCTTGTTTTGTATCATTTTGATTTGACTGTTTTTACAACAGGCCTTTTTTCTATACTGTATATTGAAATGTGTTCTTTGCTGCACACCTCTGGTGGTTGTTTAAGCCACACAATTTAAAATGACTAATTATATAAATTAGGAATGCTAAATTCTGGTCTAGTGTAACCTACTATTTCTATTAACCATGGAATCGTTTTAATAGTTTCTATGTTAATAATAATAATTAATTCAAATGTTCTTTTATTAAAGGATTGTGTTTAAAAAATTACACATGTTGCAGCATCACAAGTACTCATTTTTTTACTGAAACAGTCACATCACTATATTCTCAGCACTTTCCAGTATACGGAAATAAAAAGTGACAAAGCTTATCATCCCAGTGGTTTTTCAGTCGTAACCCACATGCTTCCAGCTTGATAACTGACATCTGTGCCAATCTATCAATATGTGTCACTTCACTGCCTGAAACGTATGCAAGTTTTTGGCACTGTTTTAATATCTGTTTTCATTGCTTTGTCCTCATATTTCAATATTCCAAAACCAATTAACTTTTTTTTTCTCCTGAATACTGCCTAATAAACAGCATAATTTTAAAATCTGGGCAATGGAGTAGAACACAGATACAGACAATGTGTCATTTCTTTAAATATTTAAAGCTCTTTCACATTTGAATTTTTAAATCTGCATAAAATTATAATCATGACTACAGTACCTATAAAATATTACTAATTAGAAACAATTGGATATTGCATAACCGAGAGTAGGGAAAATGGTTATTTCATTCTAATGATTAAACTAATAATTCTGCCTCTCAAAGAAAATGTTATGCAAACTATGTGAATTGCTTTGTCTGAAAATATTACTTAATTGCACTACATTCAGGGAGTGAGACATATAAAGCATACTGGAATATTGTACAGTATACACTGTATATATGCATATATGTACTGTTGTCTATTTACTGCAAATCTGCTTACTTAAAATCTTAGACAGCAATTGGGAGAAATTCAAAACAGCCTGTATATCATAGTAGCGAAATCACATACAGTATATGCAGGTTGTAAAATTGCATAAATGCTACATGCAGCACAGTTATCATTTTGTAAACATATTACTATTAAACACATAAATAAAAAACCCTGTATGCTAGTTTCATAGAATTCTTTAATATACTGAAAGGCTTTATTTATAATTCAAGTCATGAATTTAACAGCAGTAACTTTCTGATTAAGCAGGAAATTAAGCAAAAATGAAAACAAAAAAAACTAAATTTTGATCGGCTCTCAGCTCACTTAGTATGTATATGAGCTTGTTAATTTTAGCCCTCATTAAACTCTAAAGCACTGACATCTTGAACCAGGCAGCAGATTTTTTTTCTTCATGTTTCCAAATCATTTTTTGCAATCTATAGCTGTAAAGCTGCAACATACCAAAAAGCAAATTCACATGAAAATAATGGAAAACAAAGCAAAGCAAAGTCAATATCTATTTTCAGTTATGTCAAATGTAAGCAGATGATTTTTAAGTGCTAATTACTTTCAAATAAAAGGACTAATACATACCTTCTATGTGTAATGATGGACATTTTAAGTGCTAATTTACCACAAATAACTAATACCTGTGTAGCTGCCAAGACCCAGAACAGTGCTGCAACAAAAAGGCAGCAATGTAATTTTTAAGATGCTATATATAGCCCATGGTGTTCATTAGTTTAGTGATTTGGAGTACAAGAAGCAAAATAACATATTTAACATTGATAGTATTTTTTTTGTCTCTTAGAAAACATTTAATGTTCATTATACTTATCTTCAGTTGAATGTACAGACTCTTATTTTGAATTCATAGCATTTATACCTACATAAGCAATACTGTAATACATATACTATATATGTTAAAAATGCTATTATTATATAAACTTCTATTTAAACACAAATAATTCAGCACAAAGCACAGTCAAACAGCCAAAAATAGTGCAGGATAGTGTAATCATTGGTAGATATTTTACTGTGACTGTGTATCATAAATAATTCGAAAAATTATTTTGCTGTATGATACATTATGAGGCAAAACTGAAATCTTAAATGAGTGGTCATTTCTCCTTCAGAACAGCATTGGTCTTCAGCTTCTCCACACAATATGACCACCTCACTTGTTTACTGTATTTTTTTATTTTCACCTGTGATGGCAATTTAGTCAGCAGTCATTACATTAGTCAATAATCTAATACTTCTATAAATACTGAGGTGAAGAAAGGATTGTGAGTAAGCAATATACAAATCGTGCATAAATGCAAATCATGCCTAATACAAAAAAGAAAAAAGGGAAAAGGGCTCACACTTGTCTTAATCATACACAAAAGGCAGTTCCAGAAATATTGTAGTACTGGAAAGCTTTTTTTCTGTAATTATTTAACTGTGAAGCAGATCTATTAATGTGGCTTTTGTATCTGGGAAGTGTAACATCTAAAGTTGCATAAATCTTTTTACATCACTACTGTTGAAGCTGTTATAATAATTTAATTGTTTCATAGCAGCAGAAGCTGCATTGTGGTGTTTAAAGTACAAGCAAACCAAACTATTTTAAAATATTCTATAATGAAGTAATTCTCAGTTGCTAAATAAAATCCAGCTTATTAATCGAAGCATTTGTTTAGATATAATGTCAATGAAATGTTCAATGTTACTGACTCTGTTAAAAATAGTACGTCATGTTTATTAAATATGAATTGGTTTCATATGCTACACAAAATAAGCATCTATAGAAAAATGAAAGCTATTAAACCATAGTCACACTGAATTGCTTAGTTGGTGTGTACCAATCTATTATTGGCATATAATATACACATTATGAAAAATAGTTTTAGTCTGCAACAACAATAAGATCAGCTACAAGTTTATTTCTCCGAGGACTTATCCTAGTTACAAAGCAGTTAACAATCCCTCTTAGGCATACAAGGTTATGTTTTGAAACATTATTGATTTTTAAAATCTGTCCTAGAACAAATGAAAAAGATGCTACCCTTCTGTAATTCAAACAGCATTGAAACTAAACTTTTTAATCTAAACTATTAACTGAATTTAACTAAAATTATTTTACTGTTTCAACAGTATTGGTCATTAACAAATGCCAAATGAAACTAAATATTATTGTAATATATGATAAGAATATAAGTTGTGCATTTTATCCGGGTCTATGTATAATTAGGATGCATACAAACAGTAAATTTATCAATTCTATGATAAAAGGATATATTTATAATAGAAATAAATTACTTTAAAATTTAAGTGTTTTCAGTTTGTGTTAAAACACAATGGTTTGCAAAAAATTTTATCAGAAAAAAAAATGGTCCAAATAAATACCAACTTTAAATATAATGTATTTTAATATTTTTATAGAGCTTTATTTTTGTCAGACTGAAGATTTTAGGTCCTTTTGATTACTCGTGTTTCAGTATAATTTGCAATACAGATATGACAGAACTTTTCCATAATCCAACAGTACTATAAAAATGTACAGTATGACAGTTCTATCTCCTAGTTAGAAATAATTGATACCTGTAAAAATTCCAGGTTAAATAGAATTTTGTTAAAAATTCCACTTTAGTTCAGGAAGTAAATTATTGTATACCATGTCCATGTACATATACTTTAAAACAGACTTTGAATCCACATAAAAATAGAGTGGTACAGTATAGTCATCTCAATCATTACCTGAATATATAGAGTTCATCAAATTAAATGGCTGTCCCCTAATGCTGTCATAAACATAACCTCCAAATATATTCTGGTTTTCAACTGTAGAAAGGTTAGTAGATGCAGAAACATTTTAGAAAGGTTGACTTTATAGTGTTGAATGCAAGAATTTGGAATTCTTCCAGATAAGAAAATCCCTAAGAATTAAAATTATGAAGGAGCAGCATCAGGATTATTTGCCTGTAAAACCTTTTAGAGTCCATACTGAATGGCCTGGTGGAGTTGATGTCTGTATATGCCACTAGAAGTCATACGAGCCATATAATTCGTGACTGTCACGGATGTCGGAAAGGACGAACCGTGGAATGGCAGGAGAGCGAAAATAGACCCAATGCATAGCAGCGAGACGGGGGTTAGCCGGGCTCAGCTGTTCATAGAAACCTATGCCCTCAGGCCAAGGACAGGAGTGACCTGGTGCTAGGCAGGTCTCAGGACATCTGAACCTCAATGCTGAGTGAGAAGCAGAGCAGAAGCAGGAAGTAAATAGGCTACACAACAAGACACACCAGAAAGACATGAATAATCACAGGGAACTAGGAACAGGACAGAAGTAGAGCACCCTCTAGGTGTACTGGGCGTGACAGTGACAGCTGCATGTTCATACTACCTAAATATCACTGCTGGGAGGGATGTGCTCAGGTGCAATAGACTACACACCCCAGGCTACGAAAAGACAATACCTAACCCTGTGATACATTTTTTAATCATTATAAAATCTGTTGATTTTGAAAAGTGGCTCATGTCTCTGCTGTGATGTAAAAGAAAATCCAAAGAAGAGTTAAAATAACAAATTATATTATTGCCAGAGTATTTTCAGTTCACCTTAATCAAAAAATAAGACAAAAGCAAAGTTATTTTTTTAAATTTATTTATGATAACTACAAGTTCTTAATTATACAAAAGGAGAAAATATCAAATTTTCCTCTAGAGAAAATAAACTTTAATGTTAAAAATATATTATTATTATTCACAGTGATTAAAATATCATATTTGATAATGCTGTTCTTATACTGAATGTCCTGCTGCAGTTGTGGTAAAATTCTAAAAATCACTTTGATTATAATAGTTCTTTTAAAGTTTTTTTTTATATGAAATGGTAAGTGCTAAGAATACACTACTATACTAAGATGATACAGAGGGATTATTTACTATCTGATATATAAGGAAAGGTTAGAAACATAAAATGTGTCTCTTATTTAACTGTGCAACATGAATTATAGTATATTTAATCTATTCATTTAAGAAATCTAAACTGTTAACCTGCTTAACTATATAAGAAGAGGCTGTGGTAAGCAGAATATGATAAAGGTCATGTCCCCCTTTTCACATATTTCAGTATACAGTATGTACATTAAAAGGTGTTGATTTGTGGATTTGCTCTTGCAAAGGTGAAATACATACAGGTTCATTGATTTGACTGATGTTACTTTGATAGAGACATGATTCAGTAAAATACTGTAGCGAGAGCTTGTATTCTGGCACAATTGTTGCAATGTCAGATTGCATTCAAGGTCCATTCAACACAGGTAGGTGGCGGTTGATCTACTGTAGATTTGAACAACCCAACCACAAGACTTGGAAGAATCCACTGTCCCACACCTTACAGTTATAACTGCTTACACTATCTGGCCTCACAAAAGACCAACAATCTGACCTGATTACAATCATTGAGTGCCCATGTTATGTTAACTTTAAGTCTCAGTGTCACTGAGATTCCACATGAAAACATTAGACAGTCCTCTGTATATTGGCAAAGCCCATTTGTTATCGATGGAACCACAATATGAATGGGTGAATTACATATGGAGTCTAAGTAAGGTAACAGCTTTGTTTCACAGTGTTAACATTGGTGATGAAGGCTATAAAAGACAAATTTATGAGTCAGTGTGTAATCAATGTTAACTTGAATTTATGTTTTTTTTTTCACTTTTTCAGCACTGTAATGCTTCTAACTTTCTTCTGTTTAGAAAAAGTAAATTTCTTCATTATTAATATATTTCTTTTTTTAGGAAAAATGGTCTTGTAAGCTTAACAGAATTTTTGTGCTGAGCAAACTAACATTTTCTTCACCATATTTTTATGGACTTTTTTAATACACATAAGAATAGTTTTACAACTGAAAATCATCAACCGGTTCCGGTCGAGAGGGAACGCTGGCGGACTTGGCTGCCGCTCCTCTCACCAGTTTTTTCATTTCTATCTACTTATTTATGTTTTTTTTCCCCTTTTTCTCCTCGATTACACTGATTTCTAATTTTCTATTTTCATCCGCTTCACACGTTACAAATTCACAAATGTGACTTCCACTGCATTGTGAACTTACTCAACTGAAGACCTTCACCTCTTGCTACCGCCTTCTCTGGATTTCCTTCCCGTCTCGCTTCATCGATCATGTCTGTGAGGTACACTGCGCTGCAACTTCTTCAACTAAAACAAAGCTACTTCCTGGTCAAAGACACATTCGATTACTGCCGTTTTACTGGGATTTTACGACCGACTCGCTACATCCATCGTAGCACAGGACGCCGTTCTTTTCGTTCGTCTGCCTGCGGAGTCTCTATCCCTGCCTTTCGGCGCACGTCTGTAAGTCCATCACGTACCTGCGCCGATCTAAAAAATCTCCTCTCACTACCGCACCTGGACCGCACTCCGCTTCCCCCTGCATCCCCGAGACTGGCCAGATCAGCGCTACTCAACACCCGCTCCGTTAACAGCAAGGCTCTTCTTTTATGTGACATTATCAAAGAAAAACAACTGGACCTTCTGTGCTTAACTGAAACATGGCACAAACAAAACGATGGACTCCTGTTCAACCAACTAGTTCCTCCTGGATATGGTTTCTTTGACCTTCCGCGTCTTTCAGGCAGAGGCGGGGGCATCGTTGTTATTTACAACCTTTTTTACAGTCTAAGTCCTATAGCTATACCTCCTCCCTCTTCTTTTGAGTGTCTTGTTTTAAATGTTTCTATCCCCCAATCTACTATTATTGCCACAGTTTACAGACCACCCAAACCCAGTGGAGTCTTCTTAGGTGAGTTTGCTGATTTTCTCTCATTCTTATCCCTTAAATTTAAAAGGATCCTTATTATAGGGGACTTTAATATACACATTGATTCAACCTCTTCCAGTCTGGCTAAAGACTTCCTTTCTCTTTTGGGATGCTTTGACCTTGCTCAGTTTGTTTGTACCCCTACACATAACAAAGGACACACCTTAGATCTAATTATTGCAAATGACTCCTTTGTCTCCCACTGCTCCCCCCTTGATCTAGGCCTCTCTGACCACTTAGCCATTCTCTTCAATCTGGAATTACCTGTTTCTAACACTTCCCCCTCACGCTCTGTAAATTTCCGCAACTGGCGATCAATTGATCACCCAAGGTTTGCAAATTCTGTTCTGTCCTCCTTATCCTGTTTCTCTTCCTCTGACCCTCTAGAGGACAAAATACAGTTACTTGACAATGCTCTTTTATCTACCCTTGACACCTTTGCTCCTTTAAAAACTCGAACCATCTCCTTCTCTCGCCCTGCCCCCTGGTACAATGACCATCTGCGTTCCATGAAGGCAGCCTCTCGCAAACTTGAGCGTAGGTGGCGTCTTTCCGGCCTCAATGTACATTATCAGGCCTGGAGAGATTACTTATCTGATTATAAGGTTACTATAGAGTCTGCTAGATCCACCTACTTCTCTCACATCATTGAAAATCACCAAAACAATCCCAGACATCTTTTCTCCACCATCAACAGACTGCTCAAGCCAAACTGCCCCACCACATTACCTGCCTCATCACAACTTTGCAACACATTTTTAGATTTCTTTAGTTCTAAGATTGACAACATCCGGCATCACGTTCTCTCCACTACGGATATGATTTCCACACCTCCTCCCTCCTCATCCAACTTCTCTGGTTCCCGTCTCTCCAGCTTCTCTCTTCTTGACTCAGCATCCCTAAACAAACTAGTTACGCGCATGAAACCCACCACATCTATTTTAGATCCCATTCCCACCACTTTATTCCAGTCCTGTTTCTCTTCTCTCTGTCCCATTGTCCTCAATATAATACATGAATCCTTGAGAACCGGCATTGTACCAACGGTCCTCAAAACTGCTGCTATTACCCCAGTGCCAAAGAAGCCTAACATTCGTCTCGACAATCTTAACAACTTTCGCCCCATCTCCAACTTACCCTTTCTCTCTAAAATTCTAGAACGTGCTGTCACACTTCAGTTACATAACCACCTCATGACAAACAACCTTTTCGAACCCCTCCAATCTGGCTTCCGTCAACTTCACAGC
Organism: Lepisosteus oculatus; assembly: GCF_040954835.1. Classification (NCBI taxonomy): domain Eukaryota; kingdom Metazoa; phylum Chordata; class Actinopteri; order Semionotiformes; family Lepisosteidae; genus Lepisosteus; species Lepisosteus oculatus. The sequence continues at coordinate 36,608,182 of NC_090696.1, read as the reverse complement.
ACAGAAACTGCCCTAGTCAAAGTCACCAACGATCTCCTAATAGCTTCTGATTCTGGTTCTCTTTCCATACTCATCCTTCTTGATCTCAGTGCTGCCTTTGACACTGTTGACCATAACATCTTGCTTTCTCGTCTCGAGACTGTGTTTGGAGTCTCTGACACTGCCCTCAAATGGTTTAAGTCTTACCTCACTGATCGCTGTCACTTTGTCTCTCTCAATGGGTACAGGTCTGAAATTGGTCTTGTCAAGTCTGGTGTCCCTCAGGGCTCAATACTGGGCCCCTTGCTCTTCAGCATTTACATGTTCCCACTTGGTCAGCTTTTAAGATCACATGGCCTCAGCTTTCATTTTTACGCTGACGATACTCAAATATACATCCATACCAAACCCGACACTGACGTGGCTGTCTCTATTCTATCTAACTGCATCTCTGACATAAAAATTTGGATGACTCAAAACTTCCTTCATCTTAACTGTGACAAGACTGAAGTCATGCTTATTGGTACCCCCCATCAACTTCGTAAAACCAGTCCTGTAACCCTGTCTGTAGATGGCTCTGTACTAGAGCTTCAATAAAAAATTGAAAAACCTTAGGGTTATATTCGATTCTGGCTTAACATTCGACCCACATGTACAGCATACTGTCAAAACATCTTTTTTTCACCTTAGAAATATCGCAAGACTACGCCCTATGCTATCATTAACTGTGGCTGAAAAGCTGATCAACATATTTGTATTCTCCCGAATTGACTACTGCAATGCTCTGCTCCCTGGTGTATCTAAATCTACTCTGAACAAGCTGCAGTATGTCCAAAATTCAGCAGCCAGAATCCTGACCAGGTCTAGTACAAGTGTTCACATTACTCCTATCCTGGAGTCCTTGCACTGGCTTCCGGTCAAATTCCGCGTAGACTTTCAAATCCTCATGCTCACCTACAAGGCTTTACATGGCTTGGCACCTCAATACCTGTCTGAACTTTTATCGCCCTACTCCCCACCTCGCAACCTCCGCTCTTCAAATTCTGCCCTCCTTACTGTCCCCCAAGCCCGTCTACATTGTATGGGCGACAGGGCCTTCTCCTGCTATGCCCCCAAGCTCTGGAACTCTTTACCCAAGGATATTAGAGAGTCACCTTCTCTAAACTCCTTCAAATCCAGACTCAAAACCTTCTTCTTCAGAAAAGCCTTTACTTAACTGGTTCCATTCTTCACCCCTCTGCTCTTCTTAATACCATCTTCCACGGTCTCCTCTATTTTTATTGTTGTATTGTTTTAATTATAATTGTGTCCTGTCTTGTGAAATTTTCTTATTTATTGTTGTAGTCTTCTTATTTATTGTTATTGTCATCCTGTAAAGCGCTTTGAGAAGCCACCTTTAAAGGCGCTATATAAAATAAAGTTTATTATTATTATATTATTATAACTGACGGTGCATTTAGCATTCTATCATCTATCATTAAAGTTAACCTCTTCAAATATTATGCAAGACCTTATAAATACATTTGTCCTCCACAAACACAAATGCCAAGTAATGTGTGACTTTTAGTTCATGTATAGCCCACCATCTGAGTAAGATACCCTTTCCCATTGTTAACTATTATTTCAAATAATTTGCATTGAACACATGATGTCTATAAGCTACAATACCTTAGTCAGTCTAATGAGCAATCACCATAATTGTACTATGCCAATAATACATTTTGGAAATACTGTGAATTACTAAATTTATTTTCAATCATACAGCATATGATTTTCTATGCTTTTTTGTGAGTCTGTGTGGTACAGGTCCTCATACATCCTGTATGTCTCAAAACATTTAAACTTTTATTTCTCAACTGCAAATGCCTTCAGAACTCAAATTTCCATTCATGTTAGTCTGAAATATTAGTTGCCTTCATTTTAAAGATGTTTTTATACCATCATCTTCTTTCATCATTCTTTTATCATTAATGTCTTTTTTTATAATTTTGACTAGCCATCCTTTTTCTCAGTAATATTTTTTTACTTTTTATATTCTTGTTATTCTTTCTTTGTAGAATTAAGTTCATTACATTTTCTCTATGAACAATTGTATTTTTCACATATCTCATACTTTTAATTAAATCTCTGAATGTCTGATATGCATTTATCCATGTTTGCTGGGCTGCAGGATTGTTTGGTATATTATTTTATCTTTTATGTATTCCAGTCCTTTTGTTGCAGTCGGTAAAACCTGATGTAGATGTCACTTTATGTGATGAAAACTACACATCTAATAAATCACCGTGCTTTGATTAGTGAACTTCATCTTTTGGGCTATGAAACTCCAACCTTGTTTGGAAAAACCCAGGAGGCAAAGGAAACTGCAGGATATGAAACCACTGCTTAGAAAGAGGGGCCTTGAGAACGATTCTGTGAATATCTCTTCCATTTTACATGTAAAAAGGGTAATATAGGCAACCAGGCATTACATTTTATTATAACATTTTCTGCCATTTAAATCCTCCCTCTAGTGTGTGGTAATTCAGATAAAAAGCTTTACTCTTTCTGGATATTTTTAATCATGGGTTCTGTGATCTGTTTCAGAGATGGATTGACATCACAATTGATATCATAAAGTGTGCAGGATGTGAAAGAGTTAACTTTTACTTATTGCCATTACAGTTCTCTGCAGTTTCCATCAAACTAATATCCTTTCAAACTGACCAGCAGAGGATGACAATATTTAAAAAAAACACACAGTGAGAAATGTCTGAGCTTTTTATAGCTGCCATGTTTTGTTATGTCTTGACGGGCACAAAAGGGTAAGCACAAACACAACGAGGATCAGCAATCAGCAGACTAGTCAGAGACCATTTACGTTTTAGAAAAGCTCTCAATTATGATAATGCTTGGTGATGACTGTCACATTCAAAGTAATCGGCTACAAAAGATAAAACAGGATTATTTGAAATCAACTTGAAATGGCTTAAGATTTGAAATTATGCTATTTGCACCTTTTCCCTTGTTTTCAGGTTCTTATATGTTCAGAATTTGTATTGTCATATTATTTGGTATTGTATATATTATGATTTAAAAAGTCATTGTGATGACTGAACATTTCTAAATCCCATTTTTCAACATTTAACATTATTATATTATGCCTTTACTTCAATCTGAAGAATAAATATGCAGTGTGCTTGATGCAAAGTTTTGGAGGCAGCATTCCTATGTTTAACAGTCAGACATAGATTTACACTATATTAAAAACTGACAACCTTTTGATTACCCAGTAAGGAAAGTGTTTCATAAGGAGAGAAGATTTGATTCACAAAAGTATATTACATAACCTGCTGTGGCTTTTTGTTATATTTACATAAGACGTAAATTAAAAGAGAATGTACTTCTGACTTCTGCGCTTGATATATTTACAATTCCATGTGTTGCCTTTTCCCTTTCCCTGCTTTCTCACTATTCTGGTGGACTTTTCTGGGTTGATTTTGAGAGTTTATATGTGGCTGCACTGCTGAAATAGCATGTGTTTGTCTTGGTTACAATGATATCCATTTTAATTCATCATTTAGTTTCTTCCTCTTCTTAATGAGGGGGAAGTGAGCAGAAAGTAGGGTAGAAAATTACAGCAGTCCAGGCCTCACCTGCAGTGTATTGACTGTGTCACATTATTATACATCTTTAGAAAAAGCATCTGCTACACATAGAGGAAGAAGCCTCTGCCTGTGACCTCAGCCATTATTTATTTTTTGGAAAGTCTGATTGCTTTTTATACCCAGTAGAGATGCATGTTATCTCTAAAACAAACAACTGTTGGCATTTCTATTTATGATGAATCTGAAAGGCTTGGGTTCCTTGCTTTATTGCTTTATGTTCAGAAAACAACACATCTGTTTGCCTCCTCTGGGATTCACTTGAAACAAAAAGGGCCATGTGTATGACCAAGTAACAAGATAAAAGTGTATTTCCTAAGAGAAATAGAGTGATTATTGCATAACAACATTAAATCTGATTAAAAAAAAAATGTTTGCCCCAGTCACTACTTTGAACAGTTTCTTTGTGACTTGAAACTTTGTTTAATTATTTTTTTTGTTTTCATTTTTCTTAAGAAAACCTTAATATGAAACATATTTTTTTTCTGCATTATTAATACATACTGTAGATAGTCATTATGTCCATCTCAGTCAATATTATTAGATTGTTGTTTGTAGTATTCATGTCTTGTCATACTTATTACAAGAAAAGTGAAATTGCTTATTTCTTCTCCAGAATATCAAAAAGCTTCAAAAACATTCAAACTTTGTGAACTATTAAAAAATGAAGAAGCAATTCTATTACAGCTGTGATTCATCTTTCACTCCTCTTCTTTCTTCTGTCACCTTATTACTAATCACAGCTCTTTTGTTGTTTAAAATATATATTTAAATCTTCATTAAAGAAGGAACATAAAATGTTATACTACATAATATACTGTATATACTATATTTCTGAGATTTCAAGAACAATAGAGTAAAACCTCATTTACATGGTGTAACGAACAGTTCTTTCCGGACCCTATGCGGACGACACAGTCCGACGGAGTGGGGAAACACTAGGGAAACGTCATGCAGGAAAACGGGGCTGAAGACAAGGGGGCGTGTCCAAGGTGCGCTGGTGCACAGGGGAGGTGTGGCCGAGGCGAACAATCCGAGAGTAGTCCTTAGGGAAAATCCAAAACGCAAGGGTAAGTCCAAAACCAGGAGATCCATCAGAAGAAGGAATTAAAAACACGAAGGCCGGGTCGGAACCGGCGGAGAGGGAATGGGAACGGGAACGGAGATTAAAACCTTAACGGGACCAGGCGCTTCCAGGTCCCGGACTCGCACGTTATGGAAATCAGATGCAGAGCCCGGATGAGCGTCAGCGACTGGCTTTTAAGGTGGGCTGGGAATGGGAAACAGGTGCACAGAATAAAGTCTTGAGTGAAAGGGCTGGAGCACCCTTAAGGAGGGGGAACTAATATCGTGACACATGGGAACTGTATTAAATGGAAGCATTTACTACATGATACTGTATACCTAGATATTTTTAGACTTCAAACTCATAACCTTAAGAAAGAAGTAAAGGCATTTGTTGAGAAAAGTTGTGAAAGATTGTGATTTGATTGTCAGAAGCCTTGCAACGTATTGATCAAAACAAGAATATTTTAAAAATATATTTAGAACTTTTTAAAGGATTTATTAAAATGCTATCTTTAATCTTTAAAATTTAACATTTACCCCACCCCTGGTTGCCACATAAATATTGAGTTATAAAGCTATGATATTGTTATTGTTACAAGTTTGTGACACCTGGCAGAGTAAATACTTCTAGCCTAAAAGGAGAGGGGATGTATGCTGAGATGAGGGGGGGAGTCCCCTGATCAAAAACAATTGTAAGCTAAGTATCTGAACCTTAGAGTGTGCTATTCTATGTTTAAGGGATCTTGGGTTTCCTGGGTAAAAGATACCTCAGTTAGAAACATATTTCCTGCTTAGGGTGCATTTTTAGAATAGAGAGATCAGATGCCACAAAATAAGTGGAAGCCTGAGTGCAGAGAGATTTAACTGCAGGTTGTGTTGCATTTTTTAAGAAAGGCAGCTTATTCTTTACTTGGCATCTATAGAGATTAAGACTTTATTAATATTTAGTGGAAGTTTGGGCGATTAGGGTTGTTGGTCCTCTGAACCACCTCGTCTGTAAATACCGTATATATGGAGTAACCTGTCTGTTGTATGTTTTGTTGTGTGTAGTGTAGTGTTTTTATTGTCATCATTAATAAATATTTGTTTAACCAAGTGTGCTGGGATTATTACTCTTTCCAGCAAAGCTGTGCCAGAGAATAAGGAATTCACTTTCCTCTAATTATACCAACCGCCTGGGTATATTCTGGAGAAATCACTTACAAGTAATTATGAATTCTTATTATTTAACTTAATGACAAACCCGCTCGGTCAATTTCTGATTTTTACCATGTTCATAGCCCCCAATTTGTATTCAAACAATGAATAAAGTGTACATTTCCAGAAAGAGACTTATTATTTTTTGGATTAAATCAATTATAATTTACAGAAACATAAAAGATAAACAATTGTCATTTTCTGTTAACTTGACTGAAATCATGGTAACATCTGTATAGTATTTGAGTTCTTGTATTATTCCTATCAGGGCTCATATTTTATTTAACTTGTCAGATTTCATCAGTAAGAACCCACTTGTTAGTTTCAGTATGATGCTTAAATTTTTCACTGTGATAAAACCCAAAACAAAAACACCTGCTCATCTGTTGTGAAAGTAAGGAAAAAGGAATCTTGCTTTGCATTTCACACTTCTAATGATACATTTATAATAGGGTTACAGATTGTTTCGGTGTTTGGTGGTAGAGGAGATGTTATGGAAGGTTGGTAGCTGACTCTAAACATTAAAGAATACTTCAATAATAATAATGTATTTTACTTTTAAACTGTGAAGTAATATGACACCTTGTGAGGTAAATTCATTTCATTAGTTAAACTGGATAAAATAGTTTTTATATCCCATCTGTTGAGTTTGATCTGCCCTCCTATGTACTTATCCACTCTATCTTTTCAATGCATGCTTTAAAAGTCTGCTGGCAATGTGAGGAGATGACTTGAATGTATTTCACTTCAATTGCTCTTTCATCATGTATGCCAAATGCACTGCAGAATATTTTTGTAACTTGTATAATTGGGATGTTTAGAGAGCTGCCAGAATCATGATAATGACCCTTATTAGAGCAAGAGAGTTGAATGTAAGAGTGTGGAGTGTTCTCATCTTTGTCAGTGCAGTAGTTTATAGAAAAAAGAAAGAGCATTTAATAAAACAGACAGAAATTAGAACAGCTCCTCCAGTTTTCCCCTCTTATACTGCATCATTTTAAAGCTCTTACTTTTGCTTTCAATGAATTGTTGAAATCTGCAGGCATCACACAGAAATATACCCTACCGTTAGTTTAATTCAACATGACAAGCTTCTTAAAAATAAGTTTAAAATTATGACATTAACTAAAGTTGTCTAATTTTTAAACATCATTCCTACACATCTTTTATATTCATTTTTTTGTATTCATACTGCAATATAATCAGTAGATGTATTTAGTATTTAAATTTCTATTTCAGTGAAAGTGCAAAATGGGAATAAAAATTAAAGTTTTCAAGAGAAGTACTGCACCTCTTATAAGAGGTATTCTACATTTTGTAAAATTACAGAGACATCATGCAGACAATGATTCCTAATTTAATGCAATTATAATTTTATGTGTTTTGTTAACAAAAAAGTGTAATCTCTCTCAATGACCAAATATGCTGGGATTTTCTGAAGTATCTGTGTTAGTGGTTCATGTGTCTTCATCCAAAAATGAGATATTATAGCAACATACTGTACCTGTATCAGTTTCCTGTTTTGTGTTGAACTATACACCATTTTGGTCTGCTGCAATAATTGCATTAAGAAAGCAGGCTCATAATTTGGACACATCCATCCATTTTCTTCTCTAGCTACTTTAAAATACAGGGTACCAGGAATGAGCCAAGGCATGTTCCACCTTGGACAGGAAGCCAGTCAAGTCCATTGCAGAGCACACACAGATGCACTCACACTCACACCAAATTTCCCAGAACTTGTATGCCTTTGGGGTGTTGGAGGAAATCAGAGCACCCCAGAAGAAACCCACACAAAGCTGGAGAGAAAAACAGAAAACTCCACACAGAAAACCCCCAAGGTCTGTAATTGAACTCAGGGCATCAGTTCCACAAAGGCAGCTATGCTAACCATCGTGCTGTCAATTGGACACATGACAACACTTATTCTAAAGCAGGCACAGAAAATATAACAATAAAATAATTTTAGTTGTGTGTTTTGTTACTATTTTACAAGTTCCAAAACTGTGAATTTCTGCTGGGAATTTTAATTTTTCATAAAGCCAAATTATTACAAAATGTATTCCATAACAAATGTACTTTATGGTTGAAATCTGAAATACAATATATATATATGTTCATGATGGTGAGTTTATAGCAAATATAAAAGAAACTTACTTTAAAAAGCAAAAGAAAATAATAATGCTTATCTTAGAGTTCTAACATTCCAAACCCAATTAAACCTCTATTAAAATGAACTACAGTAGAACATACTGCATGATAAATTGTCCTTTTACTTGCTTGTTTCCATTATACCCACAGTGTTTGTAAAAATAATGTGAAAATTTGTTTGCATCGATTTAATTACTTGTATTTATTTAGAGCTTTTCATCTCAAAGTACTTTATGTAAGAGAGAACCCATTTTAGTCACATTAGTGGCACTCCCATTATGCGGGAGATCAGAAGATCAGATGGAGAAGTAAGAAATTGCTTGACAAATTGTTTTACAAGGGGACCATTAGATGCCAGTTTGTGCAAAACCAACAGTGGAATTTAGCCAGGACATAGAATCTTAAAAGTATTGAGGAAGGCATTTCTTCCAGAGGGTGGCACCTCTTATAATGTGTCTTTGGTCACCATACTTGGACATTTGATTTAAAATTCTGATCCAGAGGGAAGAGCACTTACTGGTCCACCAGCACCAGCTCATTGTTGCTTAGCTTCTGAAATCTGATAGGATCTGGCTCTGAAGATCAAATGCTTTTGTCTGAAATGTTCCCTGTTTTTAGAAATACTTTAACAGTATTGAAACAATATTTAAATAAAAATGTAATTATCAATATGTAGGATAGAAGTAAATTAATAGTTAATATTTGAAAAAATACAAATATTGTATAAAAATGTTTCTTGTTACTAATGCATATATAACCATACTGCCACAACCAAGACACTGTAACAATAAAAGAACAAGTAATAGGTTTATTCCATGCTGAAAAAAGAAGAAAGAAAACACCACGTTTCGGCTGTGGAGCCTTCTTCAGGTGTGAGAAAGACAGGACAGTAAGCAAGGGTAATGTAGCACAGGAGAAAAAAAGCTCGGAGAAAGGAGGGGCAGGAGGTGGGAGCAGGGGACAGAATGCTAGTTTAGTAAGAGAGGGGGGCAAGTGGTCCAGGGAGAAAGAGAAGGAATGACAAAGAGATATAGAAAAAGATTTGGAGGAAGGCATAGTGGGTTGCAGCAGATGTACTGTAGGTTGAAGTAATTCAGGTGGGTAGCTGTGTCAGCATGCGTAAGTTGCAAAAGAATAAATATGAATATAAAAATAAACAGTTTTTTTTGTTAGCTTCCAAATACAATCTCTGCTTCTCATGACTTCTCATTGAAATGATTTAATCACTATTTACATAGTGTTTATGTAGTGTAATGTACACCATTATAAAAAGTCTAAAATTCCTAAAAAAGCCTTTAAACATGATTTCTACAAATACAATTTGAATATCTGTGCCATAATATAAATAGTGTGTTTATTTAGGATTTTAAATTGCAGATTTAGTGAAACAAAGTGGAAATGTTGTAAAATAAAACTTTGACAAGGTTGTTCATTTAAAGGTAGTATTTACAGATGCAGCCATTCAAAATGTACAGTACAAACCTGTAACATGGGCAACTAGGCACGAGCCACCGCGTCATGATTGGCTGGCCAAAATGACCGACAGGGGCACTCGTGGTGCTTTGGTTGGTAGTGAAAAGATTTAATCATTTACTCTCTTTACTGTACACATTTTAATCCGCTTAGTTTTAAATATTTATACGGAATTTTACCACTAAAGGGAAATTTTAGTAGCTGAGCATAAAAAGAAGAGGAGCATAACGCATCTGAAGGTCATAAACGATATTAATTTAGGAACATAAACATATTATGTGAACTGTATATTGCTGGTATTGGTAGTTTAAAGAAAAAATACACACCAGTATTCCATTTCTCCCTAAACATTTTAAGCATCAAAGTCTTACAGATGCAGCCATTCAAAGTGCGCGGTACAGACACGTACCGGAGGTAATTGGCTATGGCGTCGCGCATTGTGACGCACGATGACTCGCGGTACCGCGGTACGTGCTTGGTTGACCGACAGGGGCACTCGTGGTCCGTTGGTCTGTCGTAGAAAGATTTACAGTAAACGTCTTTACTGTGCCCTTTTTAGTATTTAATATTTACCACTGAAGGGAAATCTTAGTAGCTGAGCATAAAAAAATAGGAGCATACTGTAACGCGCGTGAAGGCCATAAACGATATTAATTTTGGAACATAAACATACCGTATATGGCTGGTCTTGGTACTTTAAAGAAAAAATACACACCAGTATTCCATTTCTCCCTAAATATTTTAAGCATCGAAGTCTTTAACTAACGAGATACCAGAGTCAACAAGCATACTTTTAGAATTTGAATAAAAGGGAATATAATATGGAATCGCGTATCTTAATAAATTAACAACGAAACAATTATATTCACGTACCGCAACATAATAATAATGCTAATGTTTCTGTAGTGCTTTTTCAGCACTTTGCATTTGAGTTTGCTGGTGGCGCTGTGGGTTAGGTTCCTGACTCCCACATCATATGGTCTGTGATCAAATCCCACGAGAGCCATGACTTTTTTTTTAATAAACATTTCTTTGAAAAAATGAAATGTTTCCCTTAGTCAGAGATTAAATAAAACCTCACTCACACCAAACAAATTTATATTTCTAAATATCACAACATGATCGAATTTAAGTTATTTTAATAACAATGAATAGTCACTTATGCGTTACAATATAAACATTTATATTGATATAAATCACGTTTTGATTTAAATCGTAAACACGTGTTTAAATATATGTGTTTTTTGATTCACAATCAGACAAATGCAACATAAATTGATAACTTTGTCTTCTAAGTATCTTAATAAACTTTCAGCATAACTTTCTCCCCATTTAGATTTATTTTTCTTGGGATCTTGGGATCAAACGTGGAAAGATTAGATTGTAATCGTTTTTATTTTTTAAATACATTTTATAAAAGTGTAATCTATGCTAAAAAGTTGTACACCACCTGCTATAAAGATACATATTGTAATACTTTCGGGTTCGGATAGGACAGACACGAGAACTCAGACTTGCGGAGTTAAAGCAAGTTAAAGCCTTGATTTTATATATCACCTTTAAAAGTGGAATCTCAAAGCAAAGTAAATACCCAACACTGATTGTACCCATCTGTCATGCTAATAAAGCACCTTGAATTGAATTGAATTGATGGGGGGGGCGAGCGAGAGAGCCAGGACAGACAGGCAAATAAGATACACTCCACAGACATTCACAACAGCGACATATCATAAAACGTTTGCACATATAGTTAAGTTATTACTTGGTTTTCAAAGTGCAATGAAATACAATATTGTTGTTGTTGCTGTTATTGTTGTTTTTATCCTGTAAAGTGTTTTGAGAAGCCACCTTTAAAGGCAAAATATAAAAGTGCTGATTCTTATGGAATGTGATTTTTTTTTAATCACTTATCCAATTAAATAGCAGTATAACCTTTATGTGATATCACCTTAAGGACAGCACATACAAGGGTTAATTGCACAATGAACTGCGCCAAGAAATTTAAAATAGTCTTCTTTAGGTGTGAGGGTAGGAGTGGATTGCAGCAGGCATAAACAGCAAATTAGGAAAACAAAGAACAGGACAGGTGAGACGTGTATCCAGAGAGCGAGTGATCAGAAAAAGGGACAGCTGTTACGCCCAGGTTTTCAATGCAATTGTTTTAACTTGCTAATGCATCAGACACATTTCCTGGTGTCCTGCTATTAGCTCATCGTTATGGTGTAAGTTTTATCTGTACCATACCATACAGTATATAGGTACAGAATTCAAGCTGCACCACTGTATCGCTTTGGTAAGGAGACGGACAATGGCCAAAATCACAAAGACTCTCTCACACCAAATAATGAAGATGAAAAGAAACAGGAAGTCAACACAGGTCATTGTACAGCATTTGGCTTCGATGTACATCTTTGTTTCTGAAAGCACAGTGAGACGACATTATAAAGGGGAGAGGAGGCAAAGAGATTATAAACCGAGGACGATTCAAAGGTAAATAACTTTCTAAAAATACTTTTCTTGCATGTAAATACAACTACGCACATTATTTTTAAAACTAACTGTTGATCTCTTTTTTTTCAAGTCCTATTGTGCGAGCCATCGACAAACTGACTGATGAAAATGATGAGCTATCGGCGATGCAAGTCCAAAGATGGCTATGGGCTGACCTCGGTGCGACCGTTAGCCCAATATCGATAAGAAGAGTATGCAGGAGGCTTGGATGGAGATACAGAAAAACCAACACATGCCCCATGATAAGGCTAAAAAACAAAGAGGAAAGACTCAAACAAGCGCTCCAATGGATTGAACAGGGGGAGGCATTTCAGGATGTACTTTTCACCGATGAAACAACAGTGGCTCTGGAACAGTTTTCAACAATGTCATTTTGCAAAAAGGGGAGATATGTGGACAAGCCAAAGCCCAAACATCCACTGAAGGTTCACGTCTGGTGGGGTATATCTAGAAGAGGCCCAGGACCACTTCTTATTTTCGAAGGAATTATGGACCGTGAATTCTTGAGGAAGTCGTGGTCACACAGCATGCCGCCCCATATATCAGGGAGCACTTTGGATCAAGGCACCGTCTCTTTCAAGACAATGATCCGAAACACACAGCAGCAAGGGCGAGGCTTGTAGCAGAAGGAGTGAACTGGGTGAAAACTCCAGCCGAATCCCCAGATCTAAATCCGATAGAGATGGTTTGGCATTCGCTGAAAGACTACGTTCGGAAAACTGCTAAGCCCGTCACAAAGCAGGAACTGATCGATGCAATCTATAAATTCTGGGAGGAAGAACTGACCGAACAAAATTGTAACAATTTTATTAACAGGCTGTTTCGTGTTCTTCCTAGGCTTGTTGACCAGGGCGGGGGACATTCAGGAATGTGACACAACACAAAACACAAAACATTCCTGTTAGACAAGAGGAATGTAAAAAAAACAATTACTTTTTGTCAATGAAAACCTGTGTGTGTGTCTCTCTCTGCTGGATGTCTCTCTCTCTCTCTGCTGAATTAATAAAAACATTTTATTAAAAACGCGTTTGTGTTTGTCTGGATATTTACTTTGTAATCTGTGGTTTACATCTACTGTATTGCTTTGAGATACCACTTTTAAAGTTGATATGTAAAATAAAGTGTTTTATTATTGTTATAGAGAAACATGATCAGATTTTCCCTGGTTTAGAAAAAAAGATCAAAAGTGCTAAACCTAACTTTCTTAATTCAATGTATTTAAAGCAGTGAACTACTGTAGGTGTAACATAACATTCAGAAATACAATCGAGAATAGTTTTGTGGTGTTTGTATAGATTAAACGTTCCTAAAACATATAACGTAACAAAATTAAAGACGATTAAAATCTGTAATCTTTCCTCTTGGAATGTATGTCATCGGAAAATACAAGAAGTTTCTGCTTTGTGTAAGGATGGGATCAAAAAGTAATCTTAATGGTGAGAAAGCTGTGCTCAATGTATTTAAGGGACTTAAAAGTAAAAGGAGATGCTTCATATTGCTTGACTAATTTTAAAAACTAAGTTATAAATGCAGACGCTGCCTTGGTGCTGCGCTGGGTGTAAATATCTAAAGATACATTCGTTCCGGGGAGAGGCCGAAGAGCGCCCAGCTGGGGAAGAGCAGGACAGGAGTGAAAGTGGTCAGGGCGGGGTTTAGGAAGGCTGCCGACCAGTGCGGCTGTCCCACAGTGAAGCGGGCGTACAGTCTGGGCAGATATAGATTACACTTTTCTAAAACGTATTTGAAAAATAAAAACGATTACAATCTAATCCTTCCACGTTTGATCCCAAAATCCCAAGAAAAATAAATCTAAACGGGGAGAAAGCTATGCTGAAAGTTTATTAAGCTACTTAGAAGACAAAGATATTGTATCAATTTATGTTGCATTTGTCTAATTATGATAAAAAACACATATAATTAAACACGTGTTTGCGATTTAAATCAAAACGCGATTTAAATCAATATAAATGTTTATATTGTAATGCATACTGTCATCCTCCATTCCCCTATAAAAATGTACTCTATTACAAATTTACAATTTGTTGATAATAGAAATGTTAGGTTCTCTAAAGCTTTGTGATAGTTGACCCACCCAGGCAGCAAAAGATCAGTGTCACGATCGTTACTCCTCCTCTTAAGGGCACTCCAGCCCTTCCTCGTTCTGTCTCATTCCCCACACCTGTTCCTTATTCCAGCCCCTCTTTAGTTTCACCTTTAAAACCAGACGCAGGCGTTTGACCGCCGCTTCTCATTGAATCCCGTTTCGTGAGAGCCCGGGATCCTGCTGCGTCTGGCTCCGTTATGGTTTTAGTTTCCTGTTCCTGATTCCCTGTCCCGCCAGTACCGACCCGGTTCTGGTTTTTTAGTTACTTTGGATGGATACCCTGGTCTTGGACTTTGCCTCCCGTTTTGGATTTCCCTTTCGGATTTATGCTTGGATTGTTTGCCCCGGACTCACTTCCCCTGGACACCTGCTCACCTAAGGACACGCCCCCCTGTCTCCTGACCGACTCCTGCATGATATTTTTCCCTATTGTTTCTTCACCTTTCGGATCGTGTCATCCGCATAGGGCCAGGAAAGAACTGTTTCCTGACAATCAGCTTCACTGGTAAGATGCGACACTGAAGATATGATTAATAACCTTTTAAATCTGAAGGGAGATCTGAAGGGATCCCCCCCACACACACAATAGAAGCAGGAAGCAGAAGCAGGGACCGTTGTCATTGTTATCAAAAATGACTTAGATTCAATCATGTTGTGATATTTTGAAATATAAAAGTCAATTGATTTTCCATAATATTGCTCTTCTGTTTTTTCGAAGAAACGTTTGTTAGCGCCAGCTGGATTTGAACACCCAACCAGTGAGTTGGTAATCAAGCATGTAGACCAGTGGGCTACAAGGGAAGTCGCATGAAGAGAGAGGTGAAACTGCCCTACATAGCCCTGTCGCAGTACACGAATATAATTATATCTTATTCATTTCTTTAGATACGCGATTCTTTTAATACAGTCTTTGCTGTGCTCTAGAGGATCCTTGTGATATTTCGAGCTCTGGTTGAATGATAAGTGTTGCAGTTTAAATAATTTTCGTAGTTAGAAATTATGGAACGCTCTGTTAAAACCAAGGGAGTTTTTATGTCCGTTGCAGTTTTTTTGCAACATGAATATAATTATATCGTTATTTATTTCTTTAGCTATGTGATTCCATATTATATTCCCTTTCAATCAAATTCTAAAAGTATGCTTGTTGACTCCGTTATCACGTTAGTTAAAGACTTCGATGCTTAAAATGTTTAGGGAGAAATGGAATACTGGTGTGTATGTTTTCTTTAAAGTACCGAGACCAGCCATATACTGTATGTTTAAGTTCCAAAATGAATAGCCTTCACACGCATTACAGTATGCTCCTATTCTTTTTATGCTCAGGTACTAAGATTTCCCTTCAGTAGTAAAATTCCGTATAAATATTCAATACTTAAACGGGCACAGTTAAGACATTAAATATACATATACATACTGCATACAGTAATATGTTCATGTTCCTTAATCAATCTCTTTTATGAGCATGTGAAAGGCATAGTGAATCGATTCTCAAAAATTACTGTACTTTGCATGATTGGAAACAAATGCGTGATTGTGAAATGCTGTGGTGTTACTTTTACAAAGATGGTCAATGAAAAAAAGAATGTGGACCAGGGCAATACTTTGAGTTTACAGCTTGTCCAAGGTCATTCATCATTAATACTATTAGTAATATCTTTGTTAAAGACTTTGATGGCTACAGCTCAACCATGAGAGGCTGAGCTTTATTAGCTTCACCTTGCGGAAATTCCGGATACTATTATTTTGCTTGCGGTATTATAGGAGAATTTCCGGTAACTAGCGGTATTTACCAGTAACTCGCGGTAGACTGCGTAAAGTGCACCACAAAATAATGCGGTATCGCCCGCTCATTTTGAATGGCTGCATCTGTACATGTGGTTAATTCAGAAACGTTTTTACGTGCTCCTTCTGACCATGTTACTGTAAGTTTATATACAGTACTTTGTGAGAAAAGTGAAAGTTTTAAGCTTTTCTGCGAATATGCTCGATACCGGAGTAAACAAAAGCATACTTTTAAAATTTGATTAATAAGGAATATAATATGGAATCGTGTATCTAAAGAAATTAATAATAATTAATAACGATGTTCTTGCTGTCAGCAGTATTGTGTATACAGTTTTATGTACAGGCTGCGAAAACTTTCACAAGTAGAGATCTTTAAAATTAAGTTGGGCAAACAATTTTTTTTAATTAATAAAAAATATATCAAAAACAAGATATAATGATATCTTCCTGCTTAGACATTGCACGACTTTAAAAGCTATAAAAACAGGTTTTGATAGTTAATAACCACTTTTTATTTTTCTTCCTCCTGATCAGCTTAGAATCTGTGTACACTGTAAGGTTTTTACTTCTTAATTAAACGTTTAAAATATACATTTTGAATAGAAAAAAATCATATTCTGTTGTCTTCCTGGTATGTAGAACAGATCAGCAGGTCTTTTTTTCCCCAATCAGAGGCTCACCACAATTCACATTCAACCACATCGCAGATCTGCCACACACACATGCCTCAGGACGGTGATGTAACTGCTTTTCATACGAATCCTTTCATATGGAAACATTTTGACACTGCGCATAACAATCTCCTAGAGGGGGTGGAAAGTGCCCACGCTCATTTAGTATTAAAATTTGCAGTGATTCCCTTGCGAAGATATGGACATAAGTATATTTGTGCATGGTCAAAAAAATGGCATAAAAGTGAAGGCTGTGAAAACAGGATTTTTACACATCTGTATTGTTTACATTCAAACTGTCTACATGTTTACTTGCACATTGTCTATTGTTTGTTTGTACATTGTCTTGATGCACTGTTTGCACTTTGTCTTGTTTTTTAAACTTGTTTTACAATCGAGAGACTTTCTGTAAGTAAGAATTCCATTGTACCAGTACCGGTTACATATGGCAATAAAGTTCAAGTTCAAGTTCAACATTCACAATGTACTTTATACACAAAGCAAGTGTTCTCACAACTCTAGGAGGTTTCGTGAAAGTGCTACAGGCGTGCCAAAATTGTTTTTGAATTCAAGCTAACTTTACCACAGTTTTCACTGTCAGATTGTGAATCAAAAAAGGCATTTAATTAAACATGCATTTGTGATTTTAATCAATTACTGTATTGATTGAAACACACATTCCGTACAGATACAGTAAAATCACATTCTCCTGTCTTCCCGTGGTATAAAACGAATTAACAGGTGATTGAGATAACAATACATCGCCCACTGAGTGGAATGTTCTCATTTGTTCTCAACTGTAAAAAGGTGATAATTCTTAATAATTCCGTGTCGCATTAACTAACTCTTCAGTTTATTCTGCCAGATGTTTAGATATGTGATTCCATATTATATTCCTTGTTAATCAAATTCTAAAAGTATGCATTTGTTTAAGCTGATAACGAGCGAATTCACAGAAAAGGTTAAAAGACTATCACTTTTCACAAAGTATATAATCTTAATACGGTCAGAAGGAGTACATAAAAACGTTTCCGAAATAACCACATGTAAGAAATGGAATACTGGTGTGTATTTTTTCTTTAAACTAAAAAGACCAGCAATATGTAGTACAGTTTACATAATATGTTGATGTTCCTAAATTAATATCATTTATGAGCATGTGAAAGGCATGGTGAATCGGAGATTCTCAAGACTTACTTTGTATGATTGGAAACGAATACATTATCGGATCAACTAAATGCTGTGGTGTTACTTTTTGTCAATGAAAAAATAAAGTATTTTCATTTACAAAGACAGTTACAAAGAATGTGGACCAGGGTAATACTTTGAGTTTACAGCTTGTCCAAGGTCATTCATTTTTAAAACTATTAGTAATATCTTCGGTATTGATGCATAAGATATTTCTGCATAATTAAATTTTTTTGATAAAGGTGGTAGGTTGTGTACTTTTGTCCAACTGAGCAATCTTGCTTTCATAAAATATACCAACTTGTATATATGTTAATCATTATACATTATAATGTATAATGATTAACATGCTGTAATACACAGTTTAAATGTAAAAGTCTAAGGAGTATACAACTTAAATTCTTAATTGAATAAAGATTGTCCCTCAGCAGAGATCGGGATTCGAAACCGAGTGTTTTCTGGTGACAGCTCAAATGCTGTACATGAGAGGTTAAGCTTTATTAGCTCCACCTGCACGTTTTAAAAGGTGATTCCGGATACTATTAACATAATCTAATTTGCATATGGTAATTGTATTATACTTCGACACGCCCACCACATTGTACCGCAGCATACCCCACTTGTTTAGAATGGCTGCATCTGTAAAAGGCACAGAAACTAACACAGGTACTGTATTTTGAAGTGTATAATATAGAAATGTCTGTCTAAAAATGTTTTAGATTTAAAAATCTCTTAAAACCTTCCTTCAATTAAGGCACATTGCAGTATAAATGAGGGTAAGCTTATGTGCACATTTATTTAAATTTGTGGTAAAGAAAATTACAAGTACATTAAAAAATAAAGAACATTATATGTATGATGTGCAAAATAAAAAAACTGTTTTCATAACATTTTAAAAATGTAGCCATATTAATGAGCAAAAATAACCTTTTAAAATGAAAAGCATTATTTGTATGAAAAACTTGACTCATCTGTTGAAATAAAGCAGAATGAATATGACAGGGGTGACACTGAATTGAGGTAAATATGTTTTCTGACAATCAAAATAAATACTTTTAGAGTTTGATCTGACACATTTTAGTTACTTCTCTATCACATCATGATTTGATGCATTTTAAAACAAAATAAACAATATGAGTGAATCACTATTGCAAGACTATTCCTTCAAATATTTTATTATATATATTTAATGTTATGCAATTACTTCTATCACTTATGCAAGGACATTTTTCGGTATCTTGGGACACTACCTCATCCTTCTCAAAGAACTAATTCAAAAATAAAATGTTCCAAAAAGTTACGCTGAATATATCTTTTCATAAGTGATAGCACATATCCTTAGAGAGCAGATAAAACAATGATAAGCATTGTGCATGCCTGAAATTACTCCATTGTATGAAAGTTAAAAAGAACTGCATGCTTCATGCAAATCTCGGATGTGACACTCTCTAGAGAATCTGCAATGACATATACATAGTTAAACATAAGGATGGCCATCATACCAAAACCTAGACATAATGGCATAATGGTAAAGGATGAACATGAAAGGCAAAAACAATCCCTGTTTATCCTTCCAAGTGCAATCTATGTTTCTCATGACTAATTGAAATGGTTTTACCACCAGCTTATGTGGTGTTATTTAGACAGCTGGCAGGCTAAAAATAAATATATGACTTACAAAGGACTCATATACATAAAACTCAAAATGTGGCTCTACTGCAAAAAATAAAATTTAAGCAGAAAGAAATACAATTTCATCTTCTGTTGTGTACTTAACAAGTACCATAAAGAGATTGTATTAACAATGAAATAATTTTTATGTGTTTGGGGTAAGAAACAGGTGTTCAGGGATTTCAAAGAGTCTACACGAATCTTTTAAAAATATTTAAATATGCATGCAGGAGCTATTTTTAGTCTTATTTGTAAGACGTGTCTAATATCTTTAGACCTTCTAATATGTGCCACATGGACTTCAAAAGATGTCATGGCATCAAATGTTTTAAAATGCATTGGTGTGCAGCTGAGTATTATACTTCATACATTTTTGTTGAGAAGAAAACACAGCAACAATAACAAAAACACACTGTCAGCTTCATCCCCAGCACAAAGCACACTCTGACAAATATTATAAAAACACCCCGTTTACCAACAGAAAAGCAGAATAATACAAAACTAGCATGCTGAATGTGCTTACATTCTTAGAACCTGAAGCAAAGCTTCCATGCAGGTGGCCAGTATTCATCATCACTATCATCATAACAAAAAATTTCCACCCTTGACATAGCTCAAAGACTATTGAATCAATACTATTGAATGTGTTAAGAATGTTTTGCATGAGTTACTTGAGAAACTTGAAAGATATACAAACACAATATATAGATTTTTACTGTTCCACCTATATCATTTGTGCTTCCATCTCTTGTTCCTTTACAGCTAAGGAACACCAAAGAAACAGACATAAAAGAAGGCTATTGTACCATTTTCAAGGTAAAAAAATGCAATACATGTATAATATACAGTATTTATACCATTGTAGACTTGGTATACCATGAATAAAACAATTGCAGCTATAATAGATTTTCAATTTTCCATTTGTTAGTAGAAACAGCAAAATAACTCCAAAATAAGAATCCAACAATAGATTTAAATTCAAATTATTCTGGGGCTTATTCTGTAAAATGTATATATATATGTGTATGTTTGTATGGGTTTCCTGCTGGTGCTCTAATTTCATCCCACAGACTTGGCAGTAGGTAAATTGGATTCTGGGAAGATAGGCACTGATGTGAGTGGTTGCTTTTTTGTCCTGTAAAGGAGGGGCATAATGTCCAGAGTGTATCCTGCCTAGTGCACAGGCTCCCCCACAACCCTGTATTGACCCTGTATTAGATAAAGTGGATAGAAAATGGATGAATGGATACTCCTTTTGTTTGACTTTGGGAAAATATTTGTTGCAGTTTCTTTCCCATTTATTGTAATATGTATAGTGTCCATGTACTGTATATGCACATGAATGTATATTTTTATACACATAAATATAAACGGAATATAAACACAATATATACACAGGAATTGTTATGTCATGATAGAGATATTAGTTATATTAATATACTATATGACAAAAATATTGGACATGCACGGTAGGACATCTAAAGTCAAAACATAAAAAGTAGAATAAACTACATATGAATGAGAGGGGACAGCATAGAATGAATATGTCTCTGGACCCATGACTGACGGGTTGTGTGATTAAGTCTTAGTTGCAGGAACTACTGTTATACCTTCAGTTACATACTTTACCCCAGTTGCTACAGTCCATCGAGCTCTATGGAGGATGACCAACAATTTCTATTTCTGTGGCTCTGCAATGGATTGGTGTCCCATCCAGCAGGTGAGTAATGTGCTCTCTATTTTCTGAATGCCATAGGAACCTTTTGAAGCTCTAGCCTGGTACGTCGCTGTGGCTTGAATATGGAAATTACCTACTATATACAGTATATATACAGAATGTAATATATATATAAATGTCACATTTGCAAACATATAATCAGTTGGTCTCAAATTTCTGGAAGATAAAGAGATGCTTTTAGAAACAATGAATGACTCGTGAATATCTTATTGGGTACATGAGATTAAATTACGTTGTTGACCACTAGTCATTTGTAAGTAATGCCAATCAGAAGTCTAGAACAAAAACTGTTTTAAAAAATGTTCCACCTAAGTAAAAAAAAAACATCAGAACTGCTGAACAATTGCTAAACCTCTTGTGAAGCAAAGGAAACACATTCCAAGAAAATATCTATCACTTTTTAGTAGGCAGTATTAGTAACAGGGTCAAATCCGTGACTGTTGCCAAATGTGCATCTGCACTTTATTATGTACAGTGTGTCAATAGGTGAAAATATAAATCCTTGTACATATCATTAATATTTATAATAATAATATGTCTTCCAAGTTAATGAATTTCCTTGGCTGTTTCTGATTATAAATCAAACATACAGCAAATCCCAAAAGATTTGGGAGAGAAAGGCATACCTACAGTAAGAAATAAAAAATAATTACAGATTAACTGTGGATAAAAAAAAAAGTTCAAATACAGTAGAATATGTCAAGTGCTTGCCTGTTGTGAATATGCAGCCATAAAAATGTAGTCCCTGTACAAATTAGACTATTTAAAAATCTGAATTAAATTTTGAAGTGAAAGCCTGTCTTTCAGTGCTTAAAAGAAAACCTACCAGGAAATGCAGAAAGTTGTAAAAGAGCAAGGTATTAGCCTTTTGATGAACTAGCTTTTTCCCTTAGAAACCAGGCATACGACACCAGTGATATAAGCTTGTTGAAACCTGATATGAAGGTCAGTCTGCTTCTGGAAACTGTACTAAATTTTTTCATGACAGACTGCAATGAGAAATTGCAGGTACTCTATAGACAAGTGTGCTGTAGCTTCTGCTGATGAATGCTGTTTAAATACAGAAACGATTCTGTTTTACTCTACTAAGCAGTTGAAGTCCACCGCCTGCTGCCAGAAATGATATACAATGTTGGGAAGCTTTAAAGACAATTTTATTCCCACCACCTTGGATTTAAACCAATTCTAGATAAGTTGCCTAAAACGTATGTCAGCAGAGCCCACGCTGAAATAAATCTACATTTTTAGGAAGGTTATGAAACAGTGAAATAGTTTTTTTCTTCAAAAAATCCAACTGGCAGACATTGAATGCAGAACATGCACGTGTTTATCAACTGGCACTAGAGAAAGTAAATTACAATGCAAATAGTAAGTCTTCCTAACAGGCACTATTGTTATGTAAAGTCTATTAAACATGAATGCTCCATTTTCATTATTGCTGGCTGATTACCAAGATACTAAGGTCTAGCTGCAGATTCTAAAACCATGGATCATTGGGTTGATAAAATTAAAAGGTATATAAGGAAATTATAACCATAAAGTTCAAAACCCACAAAGAATGGTTAATTCTGGCAAGTTGAATAAAACTTGTGGTTGTAGCAGTTAATAGGAAGATAAATAGTACTGTTAATCATGATGTAATTAGTGTATATTGTGCCACAAGTGAAGGGAAAAGGCTTATGGGCTTTGATTAATTGAGTTTGCATGTAGTGGCCAGTGATTGTGTCAGTATTGGTGTGTTTGTCCTTTTCTTGTTGTTATAGTTGCTTCAGGTCAAAGGTCATTTGAACTCGGAACCAGATCTGTTCATTGTCCTCCTTTTTCTTGTTAGAATAGTGAATGTATCAAATTCAAACAGACAGTGAGGCTGAAGACAATTAACAAGGATGAAACAAACACAATGACACCTGTTATTCTGTATACTGACAGTTCTCAAACAACCTATATTGTTTCCCTGAGCTTCCTCCTTTTATCAACTGGAGACATCTGCCCCTGACTTAGACAATTGCAAACCCCCACTGAGTTTGACTGGTCAGCGAAAAGGACATAAGAAATCTGGTTAAAGGGACTTGAAAAACAAGAGTTTCAGGAGGAGAACTCAGGACGTTTGGAGAAAGAAGGATTGAGAGACAGAGACTGCAGAGGCTGGACCCAGAAGAGGGCTTAAGTTGGGACTGAGACCGGAGAAGGAAAACACCAGCATTATCTTTCTCCTTCCTCTATCCCAAACCATACTTCGAGATAAAGGGTAGAGGGGGGACACCGTGAAAAGGGATTGTTCAGGACCAACAAAGGCACTATACAGAGGACAGAACTGCTGCACTTCATTCTTTTGGGACATTTGTTCTAGTAACTTAGACCCATGGGTACTTTCCAGGTCTGGAATGTTATGTACGTGTGTCATGGGCTCTGCATGTTGGGTAGACAGTGTTTTGTTATTGGTGAGAATATAAAAGGCACTTAAGAACTACTAACCATATGGTCTGTGAGTGTACTGGTGGTTCTGGAAGATAAAAGAACATGTGGCAGGGGAAGAAGCACTCATTATAATTACTATGGGGCATACTCGGCACAAAGCAAGACATTTTCCTGAAATTTAAGGGTCACCTATCTCTGTCAAGGGTAATGCTTAGCGATATTAATTTGTGCTTATTATCAGTCGATGTTCTCAGTTATTTCGATCTACAGTTTCTGTACTTCAGAGGTTTAAACTCTTAGCTATTCCTGAGCATGACTTTTTTCTAAGTAGAAACATTAACTATATTTTTCGACTGATTATCTCTTCAACAAGTGATATAAAACTGTCCGCAGAGGTCTTTGCTCTAGATAAATTATGAGTAAATATACATTCTGTAGTACTGTATGTGTTATTTTATGTTTCCCCTTTGTCTAGTCTTTTGAACCAAATATTCTGAACCCTAATATTAGTGACAGGGGTGGCTGATACTTTATTTATATCTGAATTTTTATTTTTATTTAATACCTCAAGATCAAATTACTACACCATTTACTACAACTTACAACTCTTATCAAGGTCAACTGTGACCTCAGTAAGAACATGAGTCCACAGCCATCCACCTACAACCCCTCCCACAGCACGATTGATCCAATTAGTAGACATCTTCATATTAATAACATGAGGATCAAATAACAACAGGGTAAGGAATGCAGATGTTCCTAATGAAGTACCAACATCTTTTTAGTTCTGGTGAAACCAGCCAACCACATCAATTTCTGCAGCTGTGAAACTGATACTAGAAGTCACATGAATACATTTTATTCAGAATGGGAGAAAAGTTGTATTTTTTAATAATCTACAGTTAATTGCACACTTACCTATTAACTACTAGTCTCTTCCCCAAGACATACTATAATTTATTTCACTAATTTGGTGCCTTGTTCTGATGCATTTGCTATCGTATAGTTGTTATTGAAAGACTTTTCACAGTTTATCTCCTTAGGAATAATTGTCCACAGTGTTTTGTTTGCCTATGCATGGAAAAAAAACTCAGAAAGTTTAAAAGATTATCAGATGATGCAAAGATTGTGGAAATATAGCCTACATCTAACAATATGTAATCATAAATTGATATTTGTCACTTGTGTGGCTAATGGTCCACCACCTACAGTATCTAAGGGGGACTTTCACTGCCCATGGAGTGGCAGCATCTGACCTGGCCCTGACTGAACATGACTATGCCAACATTATTAACATGTAAAACCATTACATTCATGTGCACCACGATACTTATTTCACCTGCAATTCTTCTAATAATACAGTAATATATCACACTCCAATGACAGAACAAACTATATAAAAACATGTATTGTTATTTATATACTGGGTATTATTAATGGAAATAGGAGTAGAGTAAACTGACAGACAGCTTGAGCCAATGATTCTAAAGCCAAGATAAACAACAGTGGTAAAAATGGGCTTCACATACAGTTTGTTCTAGAAATAGCAAACTGGAAAGGACAAAAGAATGGTTGAAGAATGCTAAATAAATCATGTTTCACCATATGGATAAAACAGAAGATTAAGGTCATCCTTAAATCCTCAATGAGCACCCCCCAGCTCTGGCAAATGATGCCAAATGAGACCAAATGGAAACAGATAGAGCCTGCTTGAATCAATGCCTGTAGACAAGTGTTTTACTGTGGCAATGTGCAAAATTAGATGCAAGACATGATCTGATCTTGATGTACTTATTTGGTCATAATTTTCCAGCCTGGATGATAGCAATTTAGATAGTCTTATAGACTTATCAGTTAGTACAAATGGCATGTACAACAAAGTTAGATTAGGAGGTAAAGATATAGTCAGATACAAAGGTAGTCACTTTCATGATTTATGCATAGCTGAAAAGAGTAAGTTATCAGACCAAGGGGTTAAACACAAGCCATATGTCTACCATGGCCAAATCAGACACACAATTGTTCAGTACTGCAGATGCCAGAGTATTGCCATTCACCTCCCTCAAATTCTATCTGGCAAGTGTGTGATTCATGACAGTATTTATATCTGTTCCCAGAATCACATTAAACTCGGCAAGTTCCAGCAGGGATTTGGCCTTGACAGTAAAAAATTGAACAACGTAGAGGCATAAACAAAAGCAATTTCTTCATATAAGATACTAGTTTTCAAATATGTCAGTGCTTCTAGTTCATAACCTACTGATCTCAATATAGAAATATGAAAATTCCTTTGTAATACAATTAAAGCTTTGTTTAGTTCTTTGCAGAAGTGAGGGCCACTACAGAGTAACTTATTTGCAAACACAGATGTTCCAGGTCAAAATAGCAACATTTATCATGTGTATTAGACACCAAAACCAATGTCAAAGATAAATAATGTCTTCATTCAATAAAGTAGGCAAAAATTGAGATACAATATTAGAGATCCTTAACTTTGTTCCATAATAAGGCACCACCACTCTATTCCAAATTAGAGAAGAATAGGAACCCCCAATAAAAGAAACCAAAAAGAGAGGGAACCCTAGTTGGGAACCTTTTAGATTAATTAAAATAAATGTACAGTATATCTATGGATACCATATGTCCTGTTATGCTGGACAGTCCTGCCAAGTGTACTTAAAAAAATAATTTACTGCAGTATTTGGAAAGTAAAAAAAACTGAGATCTCTGCCCAGAAAATCAAAATACATGAAAGGGAAAACCACTCACTGGAAAGGTAAAAACACTAAGAATGAAACCTTCTCCCATAAAGCAAAAAAGGCTGTGAGCCCACCCAGTAAAGTAAAAATGCATAACCACTCACTGGAAAGGTAAAAACACTAAGAATGAAACCTTCTCCCATAAAGCAAAAAAGGCTGTGAGCCCACCCAGTAAAATAAAAATGCATAAAGGGTTTTCAGTTATTTTTCATCGCAAAAAAGCATGTATCAGATGGACAGTCATGGGATCATAATCTAGGTAATAAACCATTGTTCAGATCCCTCAGGAGAGCAAACATGGCTCCTGGATGAGTGGACGCCATAGATCCTGTGTGCTCTTTTCATCTTTCAGTCCCACTGTACCAGAACTGGTTAACAAACAGGGACTGCTTTCTTGAAGAATCAAACTGGATTAGCCCATTCAAGTCCCCCTAGGACCAAATCCACAAATATTGTAGAATATGATTAGTGTTCCAGTTTTCCTTTTTTTCACACATTCCAGTTTCACTGAGTGACTATTCTTTACATTTTTCTGCTACCCGTGTCCACAATTTATTTTCAGATTATTATCAGCTGTCTAGCAGTTTTATATTTAAGAGATTTAAGTACATATCTATTGCAGTAATCTGTTGTCTCCAAGCTGCCATCTTAGTTTAAACATGAGATCAGCCAGGGTTTTATGCATTACTTTCTGCCTTTATTCTGAGTGCAAAATTAGACAAAGTCAATATTAAAATGGAAGCCGAATTCACTTAAAGGTTTTAAAACCTCAAATTAAAAGGAATCAAAGCTGAAATACAATGAACTATTGTTTTAAAATAAAAGTTCAATTTAAGTACCTTTGTAAAAGTATAAACTAACAGGTTAATGATTCCACTGTATCCACCCTTCAATTTTTTAGTCACTTTATCCAAGGCTCTGGGAGACCAAGAGACTATCCTGGCAAGCAACAGGCACAAGAAGGAATGATTGCAGCATATGTTCATAAAAAATAAACCATTACACATCTCCTATTATGTAAAGTTAATAAGCAAACTTTAAATGTAATGTACTGTAAGTGGCACATCCACACAAGTAAAATGTTTTTCAGCTTTCATTGTATGCTTACCATGCATACAAACTTTCCACACAGCAGACACAGTTTATATTAAGATATGTTTTGACTGTATCTACAATCTCTTGTAGTATTTTTTGTGTGTGGCTGGATTTAATTCATTTTGTAGCTAAAATTTGTTTAGGCCTGTTGGTATAAAACAGATATGCCTTTTGTATGGACTTTAATGTGTGTTAATAATACTGCATAAATGTTGTTTTCACAATATTCTTCACCTTCTGAACAGATGTACAGTACAACTATTGATATACTGTAGTTGATCACACCATCATCCAGTACTGCATGGAAATTTAAGGGATTGCTGGTACTTCCCTTTGTAGTTTGGCTCCTATTTAGCTGCAATCCACGTCATAAATTATAACAGTTTAAAATTTATGGTTTTCTATTCACACATATTCGTATTTAGTATTTTGTTTCTCAGATTATTAGACCTGTGTCATCAATTAAAGCCTATGTTAGGAACATTAAAATGGTATCCCTTCTATATGAATACAGATCCAGGCATTCAGAACGCTTGAAGCATGATGTGCCAGATTGCAAATAGCATACTCCATTGTACCAAGTTTTAACACAGAACTCCTTATTTTATAAAATAATCTGATACAGGACTGCACTACTTTGTAAAGCTGCCAAGTGGTGCATTGAGTGCTTAAGGTGGTGTGTGGAAGAATTCTGGGCTGTCAGTGTCATGCTAAACACCTGGGCTAGAATACTGGCCAATGCCTAGCTCCATGGGGAATATGTTTGTGCCACAATTAAATTTAATATATATACTATATTGAATTTTGTATTCATTTTCATGATAGCAATATGTAAAATATGAAGTTAATATTAAAAATATAAGGGCTGTTTCACAAAGCAAGATTACTCATCTAGATATACAAAAATAGTTTATTGTTATTGGTCATCGTGAACGCAATTCTTATTTCAGGTTTCCAAATCATCAATATTTGTCCTACTGCTAACTTAAGTAACAAGTAATTAGGAAATGCATAGTTTTATTTTAGTGTGTAGTGGCTTTAAAACAATACAGTATCAAACTTGACATAAGGGCATATAAACACAAACAATACAGTAAAAAACAAAACCGAGTTTGTTTCTCCTGTACCGAATTACTGATCAAAATAGCATTGTCAAAATTGAGTCTAGCTCTAAGAATATCTATCACTTTCTTGCAAAAAAATCAGAAACAAATAATGTTAAACCTGTTTTGTGACATTTGCATTTTCAAAAATGTCTGATTACAAGATATTAAAAATATGCATGAATGTTTTTTTCCCCAGTGCACTTGATTTGGATATCATCAATTAGAGACTCATATAAGATTGTTGTGTGTTTAATCAGAAACCAGTAAGGAAGCTAGCTACCTCGATATTTTCTGTATTTTACTATTTTACTTTGGTAAAAATGGGCCACTTACTAAAGGAGAAAAAAACAATGTTGGTGAATTCAGACTTCAAGAGCTGCTATTAAATTTGGATTTACAGTGAACTGGATTTATTTAAATTGAGGGTTTGCAGAACTAAGGGCACAGTGTGTCATAAAATAAATCACTGATTTTATCCAAATTTCTGAAACATTTATAAACCATAAGCCAAAAGAAAGGAATATTTCCTAATGAAAAGGAGACAGGCTTCAAGCTGAAAAGAAATCAGTAGCTTCATTCATAACACCTTTCAAGTGTCTCATCAAGACAAGCTACCTGGTGTTACCATCCATAACATGAAGCAAGAACAGGAGCCAATTCTGCCCAGTTCTGCTACTGCTTCTGTACTGTACAGTATGTGCTGAGAATTGTGCTGGTGGAGCACTACTGTACTAGGCAAGGCAGCAGACTGCCCAAGAGTTGAACAAGAATGTAGGTGGAAGAAAGGTTGACATGAATGATGACATTTAAAGCCAGCTTTTGGAGAGAATAAAGGCAAGCCCACATTTTGTCATATAGCTGGATTAATCCACTGATATTAGCAATGCTGCTTTATAGCTAGTTTTTGTGAGATACTGTACAGCTCAGAAAACTACCGCCCTGCTTGTTTTCATTAAGATTTGCTATTTGTGATGAGTGACCCATACGAACAACAATGAGTGTTTCTTCTGTCTAAATAATTATTTAATTGAAACAGGACTTGATTAGAAAAAGTGTGTGGCTGTATGCACAGATGGTGCTTCTTCTATAACTAGTAGACATAGTGGTGTACAGAAACAGACAGGACACCAAAGGACAAGTGCACCAATTCCTACATCAGATTCATGGGAAATATCATCAATGTAGCAGCATAATGGTTAATTACATGAAACATTACTCAGTAAAGCGCAGTTTCAGCAAATTTGTATCACATTGTCACAGTGAAGTAAGGCGGTTTTCCAGAAGATAGATGCTCGGTTGCTTGATTGAACAGGGAAAGGAAATGTTTGCCTTTCTTGATGAGATAAAGCTTCCCCCTGGCACAGCATTATCATGAAAGTGAATCTTGTTCCAAACTGGTCTACCTATCAGACAAAGTTGATCAGCAGAACCAACAAAATAGTTCTATCTTTAAAAAAATCAGCAATATATTTTTGGTTTCTGACAAAATTCAACAATTTAAGAAGAAACTCACACTGTGGAATAAGAGAATGCAAAAGGAAATTTCCGCAGTCTTGAGTGAGATTTTGGAAAATGCTCCTCATATGAACATCTCCAAAGTTGTGTCAGATGTCAAATAGTCACAAACAATTTCCCACAGGTCCCCTGAGATTACAATTTTAGACCCCTTCTTAGTGGATCCTGCAGCTGAAACTATGGCTCTCTCCACTGTATTGGAAACTCAGCTTATTGAACTATCAGCTGACAGCAGCCTGAAACTACTGTACAGCTCAGAAAACCTGACACCGCTTCATTTTGGATGTGGGCCTCCAAGGAATATTCCTGTCTGTGGGAGCGTGCAATCAAGTTCCTGTTGCCATTCACCACCACACACCTGTGTGAGTCAGGGCTTTCAATTGTGATTGTCATGAAAACAAAGACCAGGAATAAACTGAAAGCAACTTTGAATGTTACTTTGCAAGTCATCTCCTTGCCCATTCCATCCCAGTTTGATCTTATTGTTTCTCAGAAGCAAGCCCAAGGATCCCACTGAGTGAACAGCAATGTATATTTAAGGCTCCTAAATTCTGCAACAGTATTTCTTTAAAACCCTTATTTATATATTTTGTTTAAGCCTCGCAACAGACAGCTACATATAACTTTAAGATAAATTATTCTGTTTGATCATAATTGTTATTTTTTATGTGGGCTCTAACATTTTTGACATGCCAGGAGGATACTGAAGTAAAATACAAAATGTAAAGATGGGGGTTAAATTAAGTCCTTTCTGCTTGAAGATTAGACTTCTAAGCAGCAGGAGTTTATGGCAGGAAAGGGAGAACTGATAAGGATTCCAGATGCGAGCTAGGAAACTCCCTGGGGACTTAATCCCTGACCATTTGGCCAAACACGTGACCTCCCCGCTTTACCGTAATAATGAGTGATGTCAGAAGTGGCAAGGAAGGGCTATATAACCCTAAAGTTTGTATCGGCACTTGGAACAATACTTCGGTTTTGTTGTTTCTTGCGGGAAACAAGACTTCGGCTTTATTGTTCCTTGCATGCAATAAACTCATCTATTTAACTTCATCTCGGGATCCAGAACCTTATTCTTTCTGTTACAATAAAACTGAGGGGCAAAAGGGTCAGAAACAATAAATAAATCTAATTAAGTTATTTTTAAAACACATAATTCACTTTGTGAGAAGCAAATCCTTTCTTTTCTTGGAATAATTATCAAATACATGACAATTAATCCAGTCTGAAAATATAAATTAGACCATTTCAATTTAAAATATGAAACATTTATTTTTGTAAAGAAGAGCTATGAATCACTCATAAATAGGATTTGAAAAGAATAAAATTACTTCACAGTTAAAATAGTAGAAATGACCTCTACTAAGCCTACTGATGTTAAGGTATATACTGACAAATGTAGAAAGAAATATATTACTTGTATTATGTGTGACAAGATGGCCAAAAACGTCCTGTAATTTCTCCTATAGGAGTGCTCTAATACTCCAGTCCTCAAGGGCGACAGTTTCTGCACGGTTTTCCTTTCACCTCTGCTCTTAATGACATAATTGTGCAAATCATTAGCTTAATTGGACCAGTTTAACACTTTTCAAAGGTCTTGAGCTGTTGATAATTTAAAGAGAACTAGAAAACTTGATGAATTCTGACCCTCAAGGACTGGAGTTGCATACCTAAGACATAAAGCTACAAGAACACGTCAAAGCCCTCATTAAAAGTTAACAAGGGAATTGTTTTTCTGGAATCACCAGGTGAGGGATTAGAGAAGAGTTGACTCATGTGGAAAATCCAGTAAAACACAGGTGTTCTGAATAGAATAGAACTAGTACAAAAGTGCACCTCTAGGGAGGTGAAGCTAGCAGTTTTTTTCCTGCTAGCTTTACTGATAGTGTCTTAAAAGGTAGTTCTGGGTGGAATAAATAATTTCTCAAGTATGGAGGATATGGTATTTGGTTATCCTGTGCAAGGATTTGTTTTTGGAATTGTATTTATGAAAGACCTGTTTGAGAAGCCACAAAGAGCAGATTTAATGAATTTATGAAGACTGAATTAGCTGAACTCGCAATAGGAAAAGTGACTATCAGTCTAGTCCAGCATGCTATTTTCAGCCCTTCACTGCTCAAAACAGTCCCTAAGTGTTGTGTTCGATGTTACTGAAATAGTAGCTTCATTTAATCTTTTATTTTTAAAAAATTTGAGACAAAGAAAAAAAAAGTTCAGATTATATGTGAACATAAAATATTTAGCACGGCTGCTGTTTTAAATGTAATGCGATTATACAGCTTCTTTTCTGGAAAGGGGATTACATACCAGGAATGGAGCCTGCATTGGGCCTTGTTTTTTTTTAATGTGTCTGGTTTCACAGACATTTTCAGAAAACAATTTCATGGAGTGACTATCAAAACAACTATTTATTAGTGATGGCATAAATGGGGCTTTAGAGGGATCGACGCAAATGAAACGATTGATTTGGAAAAAGATTCAATCTTTTGAAACGTTTGAAACATCGCAACATGATGACATCTGGTGGCCAGATGGTGTTATAAAAAACATCTGGCAGACAGACGAGATCTGATCATATAAACTGTATTGATGGAACTGCAGGAGGAAGAAGGCATTTATTATGATACTATAGATAGTGTCTTGCAGACACATGTGCAAAGAACAGAATGCTTTTGACTCTTTTTTTTAATATTCAATAAACAATTATTTGATGCCATCATATGGGGTTGGGTCTGTTACCTAATTGCTTGATTTGAATTTTATACAACAAACACATTTGGCCATGTACCTCGGACCACACCTAGTTCATCTACCTCATTATTTTTTTTGTCCACATTTGCGGTCATTGTTTGTATGGTTGCATTGTTTGTTTGTTTTTTTCATTCTAACTACTTGTTGACCTGTATATTGTCTATACAGTATATTTTAAACTGTAAATGGATTATCTGGTCGATGCCCATCCCCTTGGGGATAATCTTTCTTTAACAATAAAAAATAATTTGTATGCTATAATGACATTTTATTAATTTAATACATAACAGTATGTTTAATATTAAATTAAGATTTAAAAATGAAAGTAGCAGTAACATGGTGAACCATTAATGTAAAGCTACTGTAGCAAATGTGTACTCTCTGGATATTTAAGAAAACAAGATTACTCAGTTAGCGGGATATATAAAAATGAGTTTATTATTGTATATAGCCTGCTGTGCACATGAACATTTCTCAATTAAAATAATTTAGATTTTGTTTTAATGCTAATTTAAATACCAATAATTGGGAAATGGATTGTTTTATTTTAGATTTTGATTATAATATTTATTCTACAGATACTGTAGCAATTTAAAGCCATACAATATAATACTATATTTAAAAGTGAATTAACATGTACTGGTCAGTAAAAAAAATAAAAATAAAGCATCACTGCAGTGGAGTGGGGTGAGGTCATGACCCACCCCAAAAAAGTCACTTTATTTTGGGATTAAAAGCAGCACAGACAGAGCCCAATGTTAATACTTCTCATGATACTGTAGCTCAGCATTAAAAACTCAAACCCTGTTCATAGTTAGGGGTGTGATTTATTGTAACTGGCACAGTGAATTCAATGAATTCTTCCAAAAAGTGGTGTCTGTAAAGTATGTGAATCATTATATTCAGTAGCTGGTGGCACATGCTTAAACAGAAATTACTTAATGTAGAAAATGTTTCATTTATCATACCCTGCATCTATTTTGAATAATTTTAGTCCATACTTTTTTATACACAGTGACTGCTTTATATTGTTGACATTTAAGGTCAATTAATTAAGGTCCTGCACTTGACGGTTTCCACTGCTGCAATGCCTGTGGCCTCATCTCTGATAAATTAACAATTTTAGTAAAAACCTCTAAGAAGCTAAATTCAGAAGATTAAATTTATAAGAAAAACATGAAGCACATCATCAAAAGTTTTGAAATAGAAACATTTCAAAACTTTTGAGAAGTTCACATATTACTTGCAATGAAGCTGATTTTGACAAACTTAAACAGCTAATTTTGCTTGAAGAATTTAAAATCTGTCTGCCTGACTGAAGTTTATTTCATTGAGCAGGAAGTTACCTTGCTCTTATAAGCAGCCGTGTTAGCAGATCAGTTTGTGTTGACAAATAAGAATGTGTTTAGTACTTCTGCTTAAGGTCTTTGAAAGTCTTATGTGAAATGTTTTAGACCCATGTACTCGCTTATTAAACTCCAAGATCCTGACTTTGACTTTCACTTTTTCTGTTTCATCTAAATTAGACGAATAGAACTATGTGAATATAGTTTGATTATTATTTTATAGGGAGAGAAACTCAATTATAATCACCATTGTATTAATAGTTACAAGAGACAAATTTTTAAACAAAACTGAAGTTATTAACCCTACTGTATTTCACACCTGCATACGAGATCATGGTGGTGTTTGTTTTGATTATATATAGTGTATGAAGATTCTGAACACCGGGTGCTATTTACACAGTGAGATTACTCAGAATACTTTAGCAAATATTTTGACAAAAGTCTGGATTTGGGGTTTTATAAGGCAAGATCAAATTGTATCCAGTTGGGAATTAGCTAGATGAAGTTGGCCCTACATTGTGAAGTTTTTTGAGGGGAAAGGGAGTTAGTGGCAGCATCCCTTACCGTGTAGTGCCCATAGAGTGTTAGTTTTAATGTAACAGTGTTATTACTGTGATATTTATCTTGCAAGTATGATTTTTGATAATTTGTATTACTACTCTTGCAAATACACTTTGTATCATTATTCAGTTTGTGTCTGCATGTTAGTCATATCTATCCTTTATGATGTGCCTCACTTTCACCTTGCCATAACTATAGTAGGGATGTAATATACTGTATGTGGGGGCTGGTTGCAAGGCAGATAATTTATTGATAGTGTGTTTCTTTAGTTTCTTGGTTTACATTAGGATGTCAAAGAGTCACCTTCTTTCAAAACCTTCTTTTTTAGAAGGGCTTTTAATTAAAAAGACCATACGTCTTGTGACTTCAGTGTGTTATTGCAAGGCACAGAGATGGACTATGTGAAAGTGCCACTACATACTGTGCATATACAGTCTCATTTAATTACTGGCTTTGTTAAGATAGGAGTGTGACCTACAGTGGTATTGGTGTGGTATTTGAGAGACTTCAGAATGTTTTGACTGATGCGTAAACAAATGTAACATACTGTAATCCATGCTGTGGCGTAAAAGCTACTGAGCACAGAACATCTTTCCTCCAGTCAGAAAATTGCATATGTAATTTATTCTTATCTGAATAAAAACAGAAAATACAGAAAGTCCTTGTCCAGGCACTATGAGTGGACCCCTCAAGACAGCATCTGCAACCAGGAGCAAAGTACTGTATGCACTGTGGTAGCACAATGGCTTCACATGTTACTTGCTTGTGAAATTCATAGCAGGCCCCCTGTGGATCACTCTGTGATGAAAAATGTTAATCGACATTATGAATTGACCTGTCACATAATCTAACATGAATTCTTGTGTATATGATCTTGCTGATTAGGCTTCGGCATAAGATGAGTCTGCATCAGACTAAGTGGTTATTGAAAATGAATGTATGGATTTACCTACTGTATGTCATATCTGTTTTTGATAATTTGATCAATGGTTTCAAAATGTCGTAGTTCTAAGTGATGAGCTTCTTTTGATGTTCAGTATATACTGTATAGTGATCTTTTTTTAGAAAAAGAGAAACGTCCAGTCTGTGTGGCCAGTTCGCAACAGTTGGGTATATTGGGCACTGATTTTATGTTAAAGGCCAAACTTCAAACTCATTTTCATACCAGACTGCTGCACCTCACGATTAAAATGGTAAATGTATGAACATTTTTTTATGAGAGAAAAAATAAATGAATAGAGATGCTATTGTGAATCTATTTCACATCTATTACCACCAAAGCTGTCTTGTTTAAAGTTATTGTGAAATTACATTTTTGTGAAAATCAGTTGGTTTCAGTTTAACATTCCTCTATTCCATGGAAAATGCATTAAGACTAAACAATATCATGAATTAAAGCAGTGTTTTTTGAAACATATTATCAGTGTAATATCTTATCGCATGTGTTAATGAAAATATTTGTTGTTGGTTGAGGGGATTATAATATGTTCTTACAAAAATGCAAAACACTAATTATTCACTGTATCAGTTTTGCTGTAATTTGTTTCTGTCTTACATTTTACTTTTTAGTAGCTTTACTTTTTTTATTTCTCAGTGTTCTAAGATAAAAGAGAAATGTTGATTATTTGATATTATTATTGCAGAGGATCTGCTGAGGCTCAGATTTATTACTAGTGCATGTTAATTTGCTCTCTTCATGAAAGATTAATAGTTTACTTTGATTTCATTCTTTTCAAATTCACTCAGATGTAGCAACAGCTTTATAGCTGCTATGCCTAAGGGACACAATTTTCTTGTTTAAAATGTATGCCACTTTTAAAGGTGTACCAGAGAAAATAACTTAAAATTTATACAGACTGGTTTATATTTTCTTCTCCAAATTAATTTAAACCCAGATAGATTACAAGCTTTTGTTTAATTGGATAAAACGTTTCCAGCCTGTCTTACATTCCAGCAGTGGTTTTAAAATATATTGTGCAACAATTTCCTATCCTTCATTTGCAAATATACAAAATAGGTAATAATACGTTTATTAATTAGAATATTGGTGCAGCCCCAATTCAAGCACATCAAAATCTCTCTGTTAGCAAATTACATGCTACAAAACCATACAGCATAAAGGGAATAACTCAATATATGCACATGTAACAACTTTACAATACTTACACATACAAAATTATAATAATGACAAAACCAAGCCAAATCTAGACAGAGTGCAGACCAAGCAAATAATCCTGCAAATAAGCAAATAACACAGCAACCAGGCTTACTCCATATAGGTTAGACCAGACACAAAAAATCTTTCTCTTCATCTCCCAATGCCACTCAATGAAACAAGTAGCTTGTTCCAGGAAAACAAAACAAAGAAAGAAATGTTCTCAGTCTCAGTTCTACATAGGGTTGTACTATTAAATCTCTCCTCCAATGTCTATATCTCTGTTTGTTCCTCTGTATCCCCCAAGTTGTTTTAAGGTGTTTTAAGGTCAATGTGATGGATGTTGGCAACTCTCAAAAAGAATCAACTAATATGGGGTAGCAGAGATACTAATTGTATAATTTATAATAATTGCTTACACTTATAAAGCGCTTTTCTGGACATTCTACTCAAAACACTAAAAATATACAATGATATTCTTTCTTGCTTTTTACTGCCTAACCATGTTGTCTAAATGAATTACATTATATGTTGACATAAACACACTATTCCTTTTCATAAGTAGCTGCTTCACTTTTTTTCCATTAATACTGTGCACTTTGACAAAATATTTTTAAAATACCATCATGACAGTTCCCTAAGAGACTGTCTTGGAGCACTGACACAGCTATAATACAGACACAATGTTTTACCCGTTTCTTCACAAAAAGGCTGTATCCCATTATAACATTTTATCTCTCTGTGGTAGACTTTTTATCATCAAAACCTCCACCATATAAATTCCCAGTTCTAATACAAATATAAAATCAAACACAACTAGCTGAACTAGTTACACGCTGCCACTGCCACACACTTTCCCACCCAGAAACAACCAGGTTCTTTTATTTTTATGGCCATAGCCTTTTGGTACTTTTCTTCAACTCCCCCTCCACTCCTTCTCTTGGATGGTAGGATGCTGTCTACCACTCTAAGCAAAAGGAAAGATGGTGAGCTCATGATATCCTTTCCTGGTGAGAAGGTAATGGATGCCCTTTAGATCCTGTCCCCTTTTGGGGTTGCTGGCACTGGTCATTACTTTCCTTTTTGGATTCTCATCCAAATGGAGTGTGAATACCATTTCAATCTCTACATAGCTGCGTTCTGGGAGCACTACCTTATTCATTTACCCTTGATGACACCATAATGGCTACTGAATGAAGTTTGTGGAAATTGTAAAACTGACACCCTCTGTATTTGACAAACTCTTTATCTTGACTATAAACCCTGGAGACTTGGCAAGCTCCTCCTATGTGGGCTTAGGGAATGTTTAGTATCATTACTGGGGACACTCAGAAAACTTTCAGGCCTTTTCATTTTTTCCTAGTCCTTCCCTTGGAATGCTCGACCAATACTACAGCCTGTACGGCAAATTTAGCAAATGTTTCTAAATTTATAATATCAAAATTTCTTTTTCTATCCATTACTTTGGTTGTTTGTTTAAAGCCTGTACAGGATATTAAGAAAACACAATTAGACATGGCTTGCAGTGCATTGTTGAACTTGTTTCAACCTGGTAATTCATACCAGACCTGGAGTCCTTGGAACTGACAATCTAATAATAATCACAAAGATGCAGAAAAGTGATGTGTTAATCATGTGAGGTGTCTTGAGGTGTCAAGTCCCAGGTTATAGCTTGTCATTCCAAATCTGTTTGGCTATAATGTCTTGCAAGGCTAAAAATTGCTGGGTACAGTGAGTGATAGCATGCAGAATTAATCAATCCTCCAACATACCAATTACACAAAAGACATTGTTGCTCCTAACAAGCAGAGCATCTTGACATTCAACAGCTTAAACATTGCTTGTGCCAATCAACTCTCTCATTAACAAGATAAGTTACTGTTATTTATGCAAAAGTCAAGTTTACTCAAATGTATCTTGGTCAGTCATGAATGATAAAATAACAAAACACAATATGAAATTTCATAAATGACAATGTTAATAGATGTGTTTATGTCCCACTTAAGTGAGCAATGTGAAATCAAGGCATACTGTACATAGGAAAGGAAATATATATGACAGACTATAAATCAGACAAAATACATATAAATCAAAATACATTTTTGCATCCTGGTCATGGGTTTAAAACATAAATTATATTTTTTTCTTGTATAATATATAACATTCATTTTGTCAATCATAAATCTACTAAACCTGTTTTGGAGCATGCATTTGATTTTCATTGAGGAGGATATTCATAAAGTAACAATGTTACTGTACTAACTGGAAAAATAATTTCAAGTTTTGTAAGTGATAATTTAATGTTTTTATCATCATTTACATGCATAATTATCATTTAATAATACTTTAATAACATAAAGTTAATAAGATCAATTATGTTTTGTATAGTAAGATGTCAAATCAAGCATAGGTGGAAATGGTTTGAACCCGTGCACTGTGTTACTGTATGTTGTCATCATTAGGAAGTTATATTTTCAAGGTGATATTCTCAAAAGTCTTTGTTGCCTAGTGACTGCGTTCTAACATCTGTGTTAATAATATACTAAAACAATTGCAGACCTATTGCCTTGTATTAGCATGACAATAAACGTATCACTTACATCTGCAGGAAATTCACAAAATTAATATCAGAAAAATGATCAAATCTTTGAAGCAGACCAGACATGACATCAGTAATTTCAATATTCTCCATAATATATATCATCAAGATGGTTGATCAACAGGGGTCTACTGTGAAACTCACAGGCTATTAGCATGTATGGCCACTATTATAAGCAGTACAAGCTGTTCATTTGACTCATACTTTGTACCAGGATTCAGATCTTGTGGATTTTTGTATTTTTCCTCTTGTTGAGAGTCTCGACAAGTATGTATCTCTTTGTTGGTCTTTGAATCCTAAATGACACATTAATCTCAACTCGTTATAACACATCCTACGAATGTTCATCAGTGCTCAAGTCTGATTAGTACAGAATCTTTGGCATATCGTCCTCATTTTCATCTTGCAAGTATTATGTGTTACACAAGCATCATGAGGACCTGTTTGAATGTTTTAATGTCAGGGTGACTGTAGCAAGTGAGTCAAGTGAGGTCCCAGGACTTGCTCAATCTAGCACTAGGTTAGAATGTTATCAATTACAATAAATAAAAGCCTGTAGTGACCGTATACACCTACTGAGATTTGGACATCCCAAGTCTATTGTTCTGTTGCACATAATAAAATAGTGTATATGCCATACTCCCTGATGTCTACAGGAAACCCTAACTTATTACTAATGAGGACATGACTCCAATGCTGATAAGCTGATGTTGATGTACCTGAAATGTTGCTCACGCCATTTATTCTGATGCATTTACCCTATGAGGATTGCTGAAAACTGGACCTTTGTGATTGTCTGACCTACACAGATATGAACTCAAGCATGAGTTATCACAACTGGCAGTGCAAAAACACTAAAATCACTAAGATGGAGAAGATGTGTCAATCTTGGCAAAGCATTGTGATTTGTGGTCTCCCAGAACATGGCCTACTATACTGCAAAACTGTATCTGATTGTAACATCAAAATTGCTGGCTACTAACACCACAGATGGCAACAATGCACTGACTTACTGCACTGACCTACAATATACATGCGTTGCTTTTTGTACTTTCTTGATTTTCGCCAGGCTTGGCATTTAACAATCGAAATCGCCTGACTGATTCTGCGTCTCCCTAATGATGTGATTCAGTTATTCAAGTCTATGTATCATGGTCAGTCATGTAAACAAAATTACCCCAAAACATATAACTAATATCCAAAATCTAAAATCCAAATTATTATTATTACAGGCTCCACCCTTAAACAAGGTGGTTCCTGGAACTCTGAACTTATAAAGTCTCTCAATACAAGATACTGTATTGCACACGAGGCTTTATTTCAGAAATCGTGCACCAATCACAAACTGACACTGTGAGTCCCTTATTAATTAAAATACACTCATGTAAGAATGAACATTTTTAATCAATAATAATTTAATTATGATCCTGTGTGTCTATTTACAAATGATAAAAAGACTTTAACAGCCTCTAGTGGCAAAAACTGGCCCGCC
This sequence comes from Lepisosteus oculatus, assembly GCF_040954835.1. Taxonomy (NCBI): domain Eukaryota; kingdom Metazoa; phylum Chordata; class Actinopteri; order Semionotiformes; family Lepisosteidae; genus Lepisosteus; species Lepisosteus oculatus. The sequence goes on along the minus strand of NC_090696.1, from coordinate 36,567,205 downwards.
ACACATTCACACAAACATTGAATGATAAGATTATTTTGATAATATGTACATTTAAAATGTTATTTTGTGCAAATGTCTAGTGCTAATGAATGTTTTCATAAATATACAGGATTTTGTATTGATTAAACTGGATTTATATCATTCACACAAAAAATAATGTTGTCCAAAACATTCTAATTACCTCTGCTGGATTTCTATTTCAGTGCACATTACTGTTTTGTCTCAAAATATTGCATATTATATAAGCAATCACTGATGGTATGCATTTTACTGGCAGTATGACTATGGATTAGACCAAACTAGTTTGTACTCATTTGAGTGGAAAAATAACTTTCCTAATAAAAATGTTAATGATACAAATCAGACTCTGGAGTGCCAGGTATTTAAATGAGTGTGTGTGAAGCATGCAATGCAAATCCTGCTTGTTTAAAAATAAGTTTTAATCGAGACAAATTAATTTTTATCACCTTTCAGATTTTTTCCTGCTTTTTTTCTTGTGGTTTCCGTTTCATTTCAAGCTGAGTTTATGAAAATGATTAAGTCTTTGCAATAAGAATCAAACTGCTGGCTTTATGTCTATTCTATCCCCTCCATTGTCTTCCATTTTACAGAAAGTATTTTTTCATTCTGTAAGCAATAAACTAAAAAAGGGCAATATATTATGATACTGCCTTAAAATCTGAAAAAATAAGGAATACCCGAATACAAAAAGGTATAGTAACTAAACAGAGATCTGATTAATATCAGAAGAGTGTATCTTCCCACTGTTTTTAGAGTTAATAGTACATTAATAGAAAAAACATTGATGCATGTGAAAGCATGGAGTCTATTAAATTGCTACAAGTATGGTGATGCTTTCTGCAAGTAAAAAAAATACATTTCAGGATGGCAAACAGAATAAAAAAAATATGTCACTACTTAATAAATGCAATGAACAAATAAGGATCCAAAAGTACATAACATAATAGGAGTAATTTCTTAGAACAAGGAGAAACTGTTTTCGTTTTTCATTTGTAAGAAAAAGGGGGATTCTGTTCTGTGAAAAAAAATAGCTGCCGTGTAATTATCTGACAAAAGTGTATTTCAATTATCCTCCATTGTGTTGTATTTTTGTCTGATTTACTTTGGTTCTTAAGAGACAAGTAATTAATGAACAATTTCAGTAGTGTAAAACACCAAAAGACTTAGGGTATTATATTTCTGTGATAGTCACTGTTTTTATTTTCGCTGGAAGTCACTATTACAGTGCCACCTGTACAATCTTAGATACAGAAAAAAACAGATAAGAAACTGAAACACATTCTAATGTTAAAGCATTCCAAAAAATGCACCATATCTGCTTTGCTATCATAACTTGTCTGTTATCAAAAAAATAATCTACATTAATATTTGCATGTATGTTGGCCATTCTGTTGCAAAATGTTAGTCCTGTGTTTCTTTTTTATCAGTTACCCCCCCCCCCCCAAAAAAAAAGAATCACATTTGTGCTGATTGTGCGATTCTTTTACATTCTCCAGTCATGGGATTGTCATGGGATTGCACATCAGTTTTCATACTCATTGCTAATTGTTGCTGATTCCTGTTTAAGTAACTTAGGTTGTTAAAGTTGTGTACAGTAGGTATCGTACAGTATATAACAAGTTATTTAGCAATCCTTCAACTACTTAAATGTATCTCTTGTGTCAATTGGCAAACACAATATCACATCATACCCATCCATTTTACATGGTATGGAACAAAAGTGCTCCTAGGAAAGAAATACAATCTTCTGTACAAAGCTACTTTGTTATATTTCCGGAAAAAGAAAAAATGGACTACATTGAGTAAAGAATAAATAAAATTGCAAATAAGGTAACCAAAGCAGGAATGTAAACCAACTAAAAGAGAAGATATATATATATATAAGATATAAGTTCAAAGCTAACATTTTTTTTTAACCAGAGCTCATCCTGTTACTGATTTTGATTAGAAATCGCTCCATATCAAAGGAAACAGTAAAATCAGTTTTTCAAGAATCTGATGTGATTTGGAGTACAGCTGATCTAAAATCTTTGAAGAGATGAGGAAAACATCAAAAATGCCCTGAAGAGACAAAAACAAAAAAAGAAGGATCAAAACAGTGCTGGAGAAGATTATGATAGGCACATGAAACAATGTTAGAACTTTTTAGCTCAAAGAGTAAACAGGGAAGATCAGTATTGGAGAAGAAAAACAAGCAAATGAATGGCAAATTGTTGTGTAGCCCCTATGTTACAAACATGACCGAGAATATGGTGATAACTAAATGGATAGAAGTAATATAGCAATACACTTTCAAGTTGTCTGTCATACTGTAATGAGTATATGCATGCAAAAAGTGTATGGAGAAAAATATGCAAATATGACATGGCATAGTATATAAAGTTATGTAAAGACCACTTTATGACTATGTATATTTTAATATTATAGACCTAATATTTTCACCCATACTTGCAGCTGCCTTCATCCATTATCAGGAACTGTTTATTACTAGTAATGCTCATAATACGTTGCAGATACTGTTAGATTTACACAAAATCTCTTCTGGATCATTATCTTTAATGGAGTGAACAGGAGGTACTGAACATCACTTTTGGAGACTTTAGACCTTCTGCTTTGACTCCATCTGTTATCAATAGTACAGGTTTTGCACTCTCTCATTAGTCTTACATACATGTCTTGATTAAACACGGTGTTTGTCGGCAATCTGTTACATGGAATAACTTTTGCAAAGACTTTATTTCAACATACTGTACTTATCATGTTACATGTTTTTCCCAGGAGTCATAGTGTTCACCACACTGCAATTATGTTACTGAATGTATCTCTGCCAGTGTTTTGTCTACTATTACTGTGTGTGTACATACAGTACATAATTAGAGACTGAGAAACACAGAGAGAGGAGGAAAGATCTTTTGTACAGCAATGGTTTGCACTATAACATTCACTCTTAAGTCAAATGCTATTCCATTATTAACAATCCCTATTTTAATTAATCTAAAGTGAAGAATGTTTATGAAATAATTTATAAAAGCTTTTATATCCCCTGCTTGACATTCTGTGACTGTGATGTGTGTTTTGAGATATTATGTACAGTATGTAGAGGGCTGTAAACAGATGATCGGCAACAGCAACAAATATAAAAGTGAAATTGTGTCCTTTAAGCTACAGTAACGAGCAATATGCCTTTCTTCAAATAGTGTTCTCAGCTTCATTTTAAATAACCTTACAGTCAATTGACAGTGATCAACGCTAGCTTAGTAACACTTAATAGTAGGAATGGCTGACACAGCGTGTTCTGAACCAAATCAACAACTGGACTATCCATTTTATTCAGAAATGTTTGCACAAACTGTAATAGACTCCAGCTATAGGACACATCAGCCATCTACAGGCCTATAGATAAGATGATGCGTGCCTGTAGAGAGAGTGTGGATGAGAAAAATACCAAGTTATAAGTTAGTCATGGTCTTTTCACTGTGTACAGTGTTCTTTGTTCAGATGCACTGTTTTAAACCCCTTCCCCTGTAAAGATAGTCCTGAACATCCTAAAAGCAAAAGCAAGTGTGTCTAAAGAAAGACAGTCAGGATGCTTTATATGAGTCTTGCATTTTTAAAGTGGTAATAAAGTTTAGATCATTCTCTTATGTAGTCTAACTAGTATTTATATATATACAGTATGTCTCATAAAAAATGAAAATTCTCTGAAGAATTTTCTCACAGTCTATCAAGGCATGAGTCCATGAGGAGTGACAAGGTTCCAGCACAGCCCTTATCAAAACTGCAGTAGAATATCTTAGATCAAAATTTAAATGCAGAAAAGAGAGCTGTTTGCCCTGGAGCACAGTTTGTACCCTGTAATTCAAACAGTGCTTATTTAAATATGGTCTGTTACCACATTACTATGGCCAGGATTTTCCAAAGGAGTGCTACAGGGGTGTGGTGGGTTCAACAATGGCCAGAATTTCCTTTTTTTCTGTGTATCAGTCACCCCTATGGCTTGTCAGACATCTGTGAGCCTGCTGTGTTGCCAATGTGATCTACAGTATTTCAATGCTTTGTCTCATTTGACTCATTTAAATCATCTGTGCCATTAGCATGGAGTATGAAAAGAAGGGTATGCCTTGGTAGTTCACATTTTTCAGGACATGTACATAATGCTTTCAGCTCTCCTGTGCTGAAAAGGAGTTGTGAAGAGACACCATGTTGACAAACAAAAGGATATTTTTCAAAACAAATGCATCATATTATGATATTCAATACATACCAAAAGTTAACTTGGATTTTTACTTAGACAAATATCCACATTTTCCAGTTTATAAAGTCAGTATTTTACCTAGTCAAAAGTAATTTTATTTATGATATTTTAAAATAGACTGAAATGTTAATTCAGAACTTATCTGTGACTTCATTGACTGCAGCAGAAAGTAAATACAAGAACTGAGGGCAATTATATCATGATTCATAACATTTAGAGGAAATCTAATCTATGCAGGATAGGAATTAAAATGGTAAAATCCATGTTTTTTTAAATAGTCATGCTTAATTATTTGTCTTGCTAAAATGTTCTAAAATTAAAGACAGTTTTTCTTATTGTTTGTTTTGTATCAGAATAATGGTTCATGGTTTTATATTTCATACAAGTTTTTGATTGCATTTGGATTGGTAAAAGTTCTGAATTCTTGCATATATTCAATTTTTAACTTGTATTTTCACATTGCACTGTTCTTTTCTGAAATAAAATAATGCAGAGATCGCAGTAAAGACAGGGACAAAATCAAACAAAATAGATACATAATTGTCTTGATGATTTAAATAGTATTTGTAATACAAAGGAACAAGTAATAGGTTTATTCCATGCTGAAAAAAGAGAGAAAACCCAACATTTCAACTGTGAAGCCTTCTTCAGGTGTATGTATTTATAATATAGATCTTTATTTATTCAATTTAATGTGAATTTAAGTTGATTTTATTTACATTTTAAGAACCGCAAAACTGAAACAAGGCAGTAAATGAATTTAACAGTCTTGTACAAATGTGAAATAAGGAAAGACTGTTCTGTTTTAATGTTTTCTAACTAGATGCTCATTGCTCATATTGCGGATTACAGACTTAAATTGATTGCCACAAATTCTTTGAAAAAATAAAAATAGTATTTATGCCATACAATAAATAACTTACAGTGCCTTGCGAAAGTATTCGGCCCCCTTGAACTTTTCAACCTTTTGCCACATTTCAGGCTTCAAACATAAAGATATCAATTTTTTATTTTATGTGAAGAATCACCAACAAGTGGGACATAATTGTGAAGTGGAACGAAATCTATTGGATTTTTGAAACTTTTTTAACTAATAAAAAAATGAAAAGTGGGGCGTGCAAAATTATTCGGCCCCTTTTATTTTTAGTGCAGCAAACTCACTCCAGAAGTTCAGCGAGGATCTCTGAATGATCCAATGTTGTCCTAAATGACTGATGGTGATAAATAGAATCCACCTGTGTGTAATCAAGTCTCTGTATAAATGCACCTGCTCTGTGATAGTCTCAAGGTTCTGTTGAAAGCGCAGAGAGCATCATGAAGACCAAGGAACACACCAGGCAGGTCCGTAATACTGTTGTGGAGAAGTTTAAAGCCGGATTTGGATACAAAAAGATTTCCCAAGCTTCAAACATCCCAAGGAGCACTGTGCAAGCGATCATCTTGAAATGGAAGGAGTATCAGACAACTGCAAATCTACCAAGACCTGGCCGTCTCTCTAAACTTTCAGCTCAGACAAGGAGAAGACTGATCAGAGATGCAGCCAAGAGGCCCATGATCACTCTGGATGAACTGCAGAGAACTACAGCTGAGGTGGGAGAGTCTGTCCATAGGACAACAATCAGTCTTACACTGCACAAATCTGGCCTTTATGGAAGAGTGGCAAGAAGAAAGCCATTTCTCAAAGATATCCATAAAAAGTCTCGTCTAAAGTTTGCCACAAGCCACCTGGGAGACACCCCAAACATGTGGAAGAAGGTGCTCTGGTCAGATGAAACCAAAATCGAACTTTTTGGCCACAATGCAAAACGATATGTTTGGCGTAAAAGCAACACAGCTCATCACCCTCAACACACCATCCCCACTGTCAAACATGGTGGTGGCAGCATCATGGTTTGGGCCTGCTTTTCTTCAGCAGGGACAGGGAAGATGGTTAAAATTGAGGGGAAGATGGATGCAGCCAAATACAGGACCATTCTGGATGAAAACCTGTTGGAGTCTGCAAAAGACCTGAAACTGGGACGGAGATTTATCTTCCAACAAGACAATGATCCCAAACATACAGTAAAATCTACAAAGGAATGGTTCACAAATAAACGTATCCAGGTGTTTGAATGGCCAAGTCAAAGTCCAGACCTGAATCCAATCGAGAATCTGTGGAAAGAGCTGAAAACTGCTGTTCACAAACGCTCTCCATCCAACCTCACTGAGCTCGAGCTGTTTTGCAAGGAAGAATGGGCAAGAATTTCAGTCTCTCGATGTGCAAAACTGATAGAGACATACCCCAAGCGACTTGCAGCTGTAATCGCAGCAAAAGGTGGCTCTACAAAGTATTAACGCAAGGGGGCCGAATAATTTTGCACGCCCCACTTTTCATTTTTTTATTAGTTAAAAAAGTTTCAAAAATCCAATAGATTTCATTCCACTTCACAATTGTGTCCCACTTGTTGGTGATTCTTCACATAAAATAAAAAATTTATATCTTTATGTTTGAAGCCTGAAATGTGGCAAAAGGTTGAAAAGTTCAAGGGGGCCGAATACTTTCGCAAGGCACTGTATGTTTAAAGGAATATACCTGTTCAGGTGAAATATTAAACCTATGCTGCCATCTAATGGAGCCAACGAGGTTTGTAATTAAACAAAATCAGGGTAGAATTACAGATGTGGTAGAGAGATACAGATGTGGTAAGATCATTTGAAATGTTTTCAGCATTGTAAATCTTTCTAGTTTTTCAATGGAGAAGTATATCCCCAATTTCATTAAAACAAAAAACTTATCCCTAGAGAACACAAATATCCCTAAAGAACATTTTCCCAGCTTTATATACATACTTCTATGTAATGGGATTGGTTTACCAATCTTGTGTTATATAAAGAAACTGGAAAAAAAAATCTTGTTTCTGTTGCTTTGATTCCTAATGTTTTCTTTTCATAATACTACAGTTTTTGTAGCCTTTTAAACCACAGATGAAAAGAAGTGAAATCTTATAAATAACAAATAACAAATGACTTGAATTTATGTGGTGTGCTCACATCAAAATATAAGCTATATACAGTAGCTCAATGACTTTAACATATTGTCTCTGATTATAAGTAAATACATATACACAATTTCAAATTAAACATGATTAGATTAGGTGTGTCTCCTTTTTACTTTCACTTTCCTGAAATAACCTGAAAATGAAGATTTTGAAGGTACTGTAAGCAGTGTGATTCATAACTGAACACCAGTTTTAACTGCAAAGCCTGTCTGTAGAAGTGTACGTAGCAAGTGTACATATACATTCTTTATTTTATCCTCACTTTTTATGCCTGGTGAAGATTTCAAATATAGTTTTGTACTCTCCTCTGACTTTCAAGTCAGCCCCAAATAAGCATAACCTGTCCATTTTTGTCAGACTGTTGGAACCAGCAGAAAGGAGCTGACAAAAAGAATCTCTGTCTTGACATTGCAAGTGTCGGCTCTAATTGAATGGCTGTGGAGCATCTTTTTGCATCCCTCATTCATCCCTTGAAATCACAGAAGCTGCCTGCTTACCTTGACATATTTATCACCTCAGAAGAACATACAACTTTTTTAAATGTTGTTCCTCCAATACAATCAACACAAAAGCAGAGCTAACAGTTTTTTGCAGCCTTCAGCTTGAAGTTGTTAAAATTACCCTTGCCATAGTTAAGACAATGCTGTTACGTAAATATTGCATGGTACTGTATACTATACATGTCATCTTTCATGGTGTACTATATATGTAATGCTTAAAAGAAAAAAGATATAAACAATTTGTGTAGCATGATTTAAAAACAAATGAGTATTTTTTGTTCTTCAGTTTTTATATAATCATGAACATAATCTTTTGTTTGTTATTGTCACTTTGTCAGTGCAGGGCAGCTGTATTTGCAGTTATTTGACTTCAAGTATTGTTAAATGAATATCTCAGGTATCAATGAGCAAAGTTTATGGGTAGCATAACTTAAATTTAGAATGTACTTTGCTTATAATACTACGCTTAAATGTTTCTCACAAAATTATTTCTTTATACATTGGAGACATTAACAATGTCATACTCATGAGCCCTATTAGGAAAAAATAGCTGTCTGTGGCTGCTAACTTTGACATTATTCATATAAAGTGAAATTATAAATCTTTTTACAGTTCTGGTCTGTAACATTACAAAACAATTAATTAATATTCACAAAATGCAATGCCTTGCAAAAGTATTCACCCCTTGCCTATAATAACACATTTTGATGAATTACAAGTAATGTGCCTGTACATACAGTAATGTTTTTCTTTCACGTTAACTTTTTTGTCTTCAAACCTATAATGAAAAAGTTATGTCATGGGTGAAAGAGATTGAATGTCACAAAAACCTGCGAAGGAGACTTTTTAGTGTTTGCCCTTTTTCAATTATAAATAGTGTCAGTGGGTGGAGAAGGCAAAAGCAGGATGGCAGGGTGGCAAGTTCACAGGGGGTGTATTACCCTTAATAATATACTGGTGCATGCTTCTCACTAAGAAGGGATGAGAGAAGACGGAGCGTAGCATTCGGTAACACCCCAGGTGGTAAAAAGTGAAAGGAAAATCTCCCCCATTCCTTTTTAAAAGGGGAAAGCAAGATAGAATGTGAGCATGCGTGAAGAGAAAGGTTAAAGAACAGTCCCAGCTGTCTATCACCTGGAACCAGAATGCTACACTGTACAAAGTGAAATTTACTGATTGCATGAGCATTCAGCTCTCTCTGTCAGTACATGGTGGAACTACCTTTGGCAGCAATTACTGCTGTCAGCATTTTTGGACAGGTCTCCACCACCCATGCACAGTGGGATGGTGTAATTTTGTCCATTTTTCCTAGCAAAATCCTTCAGTTCTGACAAGTTCATTGCAGGTACTTGATGGTCTTAAATCACCATAAAAATTTTTTGGATTCAAGTCAGGAATTTCACTGGGCCTCTCCAGGACATTTGATCTCTTCTTGCTAGAGTATTTCATTGTGACATTACCCTTGTGATTCGTATCATTGTCCTGCTTAAATGTGAGTTTTCAATCCAGTTTTAAAAACTTAAAACTGCATAACTCATACAGGTTTTTCTCTAGGATTGACTTGTACTTGGTGCCCTCCATATTTTTAGTCAATCCTGACAAGTTTCCCAATCCCTGCTGATGAGAAATATCCTCATAACATTATCCTGCCATCACCATGCTTGGAAGGTGTTCTGTGTTGGGCTTGCACCAAACATGATGTTTTGTCTTTAAAACAAAAAGTAAAATTTTTGTTTAGTCTGACTATAAAACGTTCTGCCACAAGTCTGCAGTACTGTATACAGATGTACCCATTCAAAACGCACGGTAAAACCCCATACCACAGGATGTAAGCTACAGGCAGCTGCAGTACATGATTTGCTAGCCACAGATGATCAACAGGTGGCATTTGTAGTGCATTAGCTGTTAGTGAAATGATTGCTTCATTTAATATATCTACTGTGCATGTTTAAATCCACTAAATGTGGAATTTTACAACTAAAGGGAAATTTTGGTAGCTGAGCATAAAAATAACAGGAGCATAATGTCGCTGAATGTCATATCCTCATAATATTAATTTAGGAATATAAATATATTATACATACTGTATATGGCTGGTAGTGGTAGCATAAATAAAATGAAGTAAAATGTAACTTTCCAACGCATTTTTTTCTGACAAAGACTCGTTTAAAAAAAATAAAATAGTAAATATTATGTACACTACAGTAAATTAATAATTATTTATTGTTATTTATATATCACAACATATTCAATGCTGTGTAATTATGTAAAGTAATATTAATAATGAAATAAAAACATGAATGAGCAAACGTGAATACTGTCAAAAGTGGGAATAAAAAACAGTTCAACCAGTTTAATTCAATTCAATTCAAAACATTTTATTTAGTGGGGCAACTGAACATAAGCCTTTACAACAAGCCTTAAAACATAATTGTATTGTTAGGGATTCGGTAAGAGAAACCGAAACCAGTGAATGAACCCCCTTGCAGGAGCTGATAAAGCCTAGCCATGATCCAAAGAAAGCTGTAGTCAAATAAACGAGCCAAGAGTCCAGGGGAAGCCAGAGATCCAAACAGGAACGAGTTACCGAAGTCAAACCGTGATCCGAAACCGTAGATGATGGTGCAATCCGAGAGTCCAGGGGAAGCCAGAGATCCAAAACAGAGAGCGAGTACCGAAGCCAAGCCGTGATCCAAAAAACTCGTCAAAGGGTGAAAAACCATAATCCGAAAACCAAGAAAGACACAAAGCAGAAGAAGGAATTAGCGCAACTAGGAAGCTCAAAAGGAAAACCAATACTGAGCGAGGAGGTAGGAAAAGACAGGTGTTTAAGTACAGGATGAGACATGGGGTGTGGTGGTGAATAAGTAAACTGATAGGTAGACCGATGAAGTCAGGCTATGCCTTCTTCTGCCTCTTCCGTTGCTGAGAGGCAGGGATCGTAACATTACCCCCCCCCACTAGCGGGACAATCAGGGAAGTTGAGGTGGAAGTCTCGGATGGGGTTGGGATCCAGAATATCCTTCTCTGGAACCCACGAACGCTCCTCTGGACCGTAGCCTTCCCAACCTTCCCAATCAACTAGAAAAAAAAGGGACCATCTGGCCTGGTGAGGACAAAGACCTTTGACCGATTGCAAATACTCCAGGTTTTTGTGATCAGTGTAAATCAAAAATGGATGATGAGCACCCTCTAGCCAGTGCCTCCATTCCTCCAATGCCAACTTAATGGCCAAGAGCTCACGGTTACCAACGTCATAGTTCATCTGTGCAAGGGATAACTTCTTAGAGAAGAAGGCACAGGGGTGAAGAATCTGTTTTTCTCCATGACGTTGAGAGAGAACAGCACCCACACCATGGCCAGAAGCGTCCACTTCGACAACAAAAGGCAAAGAAGGATCAGGGTGTTTGAGGATGGGGGCTGTTGTGAATAGGTGTTTCAGGCGCTGAAATGCCTCTTCTGCTTGAGGGGGTCCATTTACCTTGTCTTGGTCCTTTTTGAGTTAAAGAGGTTATTGTAGCGACCACCGAGCTGAAATTTCGAATAAACCTGCTGTAGAAGTTAGCAAAGCTGAGAAATTGTTGTATGTGTTTGAGATTCTTGGGTGTGCGCCAATCATTAATCGCGGAGACTTTATTCGAATTCATTTCCACCCCCTCTGGAGAGATTATGTAACCTAAAAAATGAATCTTAGAAGCATGGAAGGTGCACTTCTCCAGTTTGACATAAAGTTTATTCCTAATGAGTCAGGAGAGTACTTCTCTGACATGGAGAACATGATCCTGGAAGGAATTAGAAAAAATTAGAATGTCATCCAAATATACCAAGACAAATCTTTGTAGCAGATCACGAAAAATGTCATTAATAAAAGTCTGAAACACTGCTGGGGCATTTACCAAACCAAAAGGCATGACCAAATATTCATAATGTCCATGGGTAGTCATGAATGCCGTCTTCCACTCATCCCCTTCCCGAATACGGATTCGATTATAGGCCCCTCGTAAATCCAGTTTGGTGAAGATCTGGGCCCCATGCACAGACTAAAGTGCTGCTGGAATTAGAGGCAAAGGGTACCGGTTCTTGATTGTGATCTTGTTGAGGCCATGATAATCAATGCAGGGACGGAGCCCACCATCCTTCTTTTCCACAAAAAAAAACTGGCACATGTAGGTGAAGTGGATGGACGTATAAGTCCCACCTTCAGAGAATCTTGTATGTATACTTTCAGGGCCTCACATTCAGAATTGGAGAGGGGAAATATATGACCTTTAGGAGGGATAGTACCTGGCAAAAGGTCAATGGCACAATCATAAGGTCGATGGGATGGGAGGGCCAAGGCCTCCTGCTCATTAAATGCTTCCTGTAGATCAGAATATTGAGGGGGTATGGTAAGAACACCAGAAAGGGACATCGCCGTGAGTGCAATTCTTATAGGTAGATGACAGAAATTCCTAATACATCGGGGTCCCCAAGTTAAAATTTCTTTATGGGACCATGAAATGTTAGGGTCATGCTGTTGTAGCCAGGGAAAGCCTAGTACAAGGGGATGTGTTGGGGTCTCAAGGAGATAAAACCAGATGTCTTCCTCATGGGTGACGCCAATCTGCAAGCTTATTATTTCAGTTTGCCACCTAATAACTCCTGGAGATACTGGGGAACCATCAATAGATTGAACACGAATATGTGGAGTCACCAGGGTCAAGAGTAAGTTCCACGTTTGAGCGATGGAGGCATCTATAAAGTTTCCCGCTGCCCCTAAGTCAATAAAAGCAAGAAGCGGCATCCGTTTATTACCCCAGAAAAGTGTAGATAGAATCGAAAATCCTGAGGAAAACTGAGGGGATTGCGTTATCTCACTCACCTTAGGATCTTGAGAAGATGGGTGGCGCCTCAAGGATGAGTATGAAGCAGGGCAGTCAGCTTTAAAGTGTCCTAATTTTCCACAGTACATGCAGCGACCCTCTCGTTGGCGTCTCTCTCTTTCTTCAGGGGTTAACCGCATGCGGGCTATTTCCATAGGTTGTCCTGAGTCTAAAGTTCTGGTAGGTGATGACCGAGGAGCCTCTAGTATTGGTGTCCGAGATCTTTCTGTACCCCTCTGATGAATTCTAAGCTCTAATTCCGACACCTGGGAAATTACTTCCTCCAAGGCTCTGCCCAACTGCGGCATATTTACCAGGTGGTCCTTTATTTCTTCACAAAGTCCTTGACGAAAAAGAAAAATAAGGACCTCATCATCCCAGTGAGTCTCCGCTGCTGCTACTCGAAAATCTATGGCATAATCTTGTGCAGACCTGCGGCCCTGGCGGATGGAGGAGAGGCGGAAGGTGGAGTCTTGACCAACTAAGGGACGACAAAAAACCCCCTTAAATTTTCCTTAAAAGAGATCATAATCCTGAACTTCCGGGGCCCCATGATCTAGCAGGGCAGTAGCCCATTCCAAAGCATGGCCAGTTAACAGTGAAATTACGAAGGCAATCTTGGCCTGAGGAGAAAAAAAAGTTTCAGAATGGAGCCTGAAAACCAGCGCACACTGTGCTAAGAAGCCCCGAAATTTTGTAGGATTGCTTTCAAACCTATCAGGTGGAGTAAGTGGAAGAGGTCGAGGGGCAGGTGTAGGAGCTGACGGGGGCAGAGCCGAAGCGGCAGCTCCAGCGTTACTTTCTCGATTGCTGGTAGGCGGCATTGCCGACAGGTGTGCGGAAATCTGTTGGACGGAAGCCTGTAACTGGAGTAAGACTTGCCAGTGCTGATCCAAAACCGAGCAAATCTCCTCTTGCTCCGCTGGGTCCATGTTAAATGTCTCAGTATTCTGTTAGGGATTCGGTAGGAGAAACCGAAACCAGTGAATGAACCCACTTGCGGGAGCTGGTAAAGCCTAGCCAAACAGGGAACGAGTTACCGAAGCCAAACCGTGATCCGAAACCGTAGATGATAGAGCAATCTGAGAGTCCAGGGGAAGCCAGAGATCCAAAACAGAGAGCGAGTACCGAAGCCAAGCCGTGATCTGAAAAACCGTCGTCAAAGGGGGAAAAACCGTAATCCGAAAACCAAGAAAGACACAAAGCAGAAGAAGGAGTAGCGCAACTAGGAAGCTCGAAAGGAAAACCAATACTGAGCGAGGAGGTAGGAAAAGACAGGTGTTTAAGTACAGGATGAGACTGGGGTGTGGTGGTGAGTAAGTAAACTGATAGGTAGACTAATGAAGTCAGGCTACGCCTTCTTCTGCCTCTTCCATTGCCGGGAGGCAGGGATCGTAACACGTATATATTATAATTATAATCGAGAATAACAAAGTGGTATTAAAAAGACCACTGAAACTATAATATTATATCTCTGATCATTATTAACAGTATTAATTTATTAATAATAAATAATCATTTCAAACTTCTTGTCTTTTTCAGAGTCATTTTTCTCCAGTTTTCATAACCTTTGCTTTCTTATTAAAACACCTATTTATGAGACACAATGTTTCAGATGTCAGTAACTTTGGGAAAAATGACACAGAGTCTTCAAACCACAAGATTGTGGTTTGTGAAAATGTTCTCAGCTTCTATTTAAACAATATCTACTGTAGTACTTGGTTGCATTTTTAGAAACCTTGAATAAAGCAGATCCCAGGTGTAAGCGAGTTCATAACGCCAGAATGCACTGGGCTACATTTTTATGCATCAGTTAAAGCATTCTCTCAAAAACATAAAACATAAAAAAGTGGGCAGTAATGTCCCTCTCCATCAATACGCATTCCCAATAGTCATGGTCATGGTACGGTTTCAACAAATTGATAAGCTGTTCTCCAGGTTACTGGCAATTGTAAAAATAACCCTTCTTCCCTCCTTTGTTTAACTGAAAGAATTCCATGGAGAAATTCTTCATCATGAAACCATTGCTTATAATAATTCATCCAGATACACACACCCATGCTGTTGCCAATTTTTCAGAACCAACCTCCCAGTAAGTCTTTACTGTAACCGTGGAATACTGTACAGTACAATATATGGTTTAAAGTTTTAAATTAAATGTTAAATTGTTGGCTGATTACTGGCTGCTGAAATTTGGGTTAAGACAAAATATACATTTTCTCAATTCAGATGTAAACCTGAAAGAGGCACCTCATGTTCACAACAACCTATAATAGTGGAGTATTTTTACATGTAAGAAACAATCCAAAGTAATTCTCTGATCGGGCTTTGAACCGCCTGGGTGCAGCGTGCTACATTGCAGTCCATGAGCCTTCCATTGTCCATTACCACTATAAGGACAATAAAAGTTTTTTAAAAAAAATATGAACATCAAAATGTTTCCAAAACATCCACCTGTGATATTCGATATTAATATTACTATCAAATGGTATTAAATCAGTACAATTTTTTATTTACAGTAACAGTAAGTGGTATTTTTCTACATATTCTTAGAAAAGGATAAAACGTTATAACGTTTCATGAAGTACAGTATATAAACTTTTAGATGTTAGACAAATGTTAGAACAAACACATTAAAACCATAACCCAGTGTATGTCACCAAGTTAAAGAGTTTGATGTTTAAAATATTCATGAAGAATGTGGAATCCTGTTGTATAAGTTTTTGTATTTAGCTACCACTACCATCTGTGTGTTTACATTAGATATGTATTGCATTATACTACTGTTTTTATTTTCAGCTACCAAAATTTACCTTTAGATTTTCTGTATGTGAATGTAAACCTGAAAGAGGCACATAACATTCACAAGCTACAGTATTATAATAAACAATCTTGCTTTTATAAAATATACCTACTTTTTAATTAGCTTAATGTTTAGCATGATGTTTAATATTTAGCATGCTGTAATACACAGTTTAAAATTAATACAAGTCTAAACAGTATACAACTTAAATTTTATCATTGTAAACTACTGCAGTATCCCCTGTGGCTTCCAAATGGCTGGATCTGTATCTCCTTCAAGACTTGAAATAAATATTTTTCAGTAAAGGTTTCTTTCTTGCCCCTTACCTAAACAAGCCAGCTTTGGTTAAAAAGTGGAATAATTAACAATTATTCCTATTTCAGGCATGGAACAATTCATTTTTTAAAATCACTGTTAGCTTCATAGTGGCTTCCTATACTACAGATGCAGCCATTCAAAGTGAGCGGTACAGACACGTACCACAGGTAATTGGCTGCGGTGTCGCGTATCATGACGGATGTATGTGATTGGTTGACTGACGGGAGCACTCGTGGTCCGTTGGTCTGTCGTAGAAAGACTTACAGTAAACGTCTTTACTGTGCCCGTTGTAGATATTGAATTTTACCACTGAAGGGAAATCTTAGTAGCTGAGCATTAAAAGAATAGGAGCATACTGTAACGCGTGTGAAGGCCATACACGATATTAATTTTGGAACATAAACATACAGTATATAGCTGGTCTTGGTACTTTAAAGAAAAATATACACACCAGTATTCCATTTCTCCCTAAATATTTTAAGCTTCGAAGTCTTTAACTAACGTGATACCGGAGTCAACAAGCATACTTTTAGAATTTGATTAATAGGGAATATAATATGGAATCGCGTATCTTAAGAATTTAATAATGGTATGATTATATTCGTGTACTGCGACAGGGCTGTGTAGGGCTGTTTCGCCTCCCTGTTCATGCGAGTTGTCTTGTAGCCTACTTGTCTACGTGCCTGACTACCAACTGGCAGGTTGTGTGTTCGAATCCAGCTGGTGTTGGACTTTTCTTTGAAAAAATAGAATAGTGATATTATGGACAATCAATTGACTTTTATATTTCAAAATATCGCAACATGATCGATTCTAAGTCATTTTTGATAACAATGAATAGTCACCTTATTCCCTTCTGACAACGGACCCTGCTTCTGCTTCCTGCTTCTATTGTGTGTGTGTGTGTGCAACAGAGTAAATTTTTATAGAGAAATGGAGGCTGGACAGTATGCGTTACAATATAAACATTTATATTGATTTAAATTGTGTTCTGATTTAAATCGCAAACGCATGTTTAATTATATGTGTTTTTTAATCATAATCAGGCTAATGCAACATAAATTGATACAGTATCTTTGTCTTCTAAGTATCTTAATAAACTTTCAGCATAGCTTTCTACCCGTCAAGATTTATATTTCTTGGGATTTTGGGATCAAACGTGGAAGGATTAGATTGTAATCGTTTTTATTTGTCAAATACGTGATTGTATTTCTGAATGTTATGTGACACCTACAGTAGTTCACTGCTTTAAATACATCGAATTAAGAAAGTTATGTGTAGCACTTTAGATCTTTTTTCTGAACCAGGGAAAATCTGATCATGTTTCTCTATAACAAATAAAAAACTTTATTTTACATATCGCCTTTAAAAGTGGTATCTCAAAGCAATACAGTAGATCGAAAAACAGTTAAAAGGGACCAAAGTAAATACCAGACAATCGCAAACGTGTTTTCAATAAAATTATTTTATTCATTCAGCAGAGAGTGAGAGGGACATCCAGCAGAGAGAGACACACACACTGGTTTTCATTGACAAAATTGTTTTTTTTCAATTCCTCTTGTCTAACAGGAATGTTTTGTTTGTGGACAGACTGTTAGACTAGAGGAAAAGAGCGCCTCCTCCTACGAAGCATTTCGTTGATCTGATCACAAATTATTTTCCAGTCACACGCAGCAAGGGTTGAGAATCTCCGATTCACCATTGTACTAATGGTTTCCCGGAGATTGCAAGGCAAGGCACTTTTGCCTCTGGACCCATCGAAATTTACAGACGTGGTCCACCCCCAGTAAATTCAAAAGTCACAAGATTTCGAAACACTAGGGCGGCGTAGCGGTCGGCTCTTGCTTTCCCGTCTATGCCGATGCATTGCAAGTACAACCCCCCCTCCATCTCCTGGGTGATGGGTAGCAGTTGGACATCTGGGAGAATTATTCCTCCCACTGGCGTCTGTGAATTCCGCTGTGCTTCCTGGGGGGAGATAGACGGCGGGGACGGCATCAACAGATTCCTGCGCGGTGGTGAACGGAGAGGCCGGGATGGAGTGTCCTGAGGCGGTGTGTGCTCTGCGGGGGGCAGAGCTTCCGCCAGACATTGCAACCTGCGCGATGGGGAGAGGCACTTTTCGGGAGACAGCTGCTCAACTGTTTGACTGCTGGAACATACTGTCCCCTTCCTCTGCATTTTCAGGAGTGTCTCTAACCTCTCAATCCTCCCCATGCATCATACTGCTCCCACTGCTGCCGAAATGTCTCCATACAGGTGCTGCTTCTACAGGTTGGCACCCTGGCCAGTGGCCGAGAGCAGAGACCCACGGCCTGTGGCAAAATAACATAATTCATGTAAGAAATAAAGTCACACAGTAGTATTCATCAGTCGCGGAACAGAAGTCAAAATAAACTTTTCTTTTTTTCCATCTTACCGCTTTCTTTTTTACTGTCCTGGTGGTAGATTTCGAAGATCGTTTCGCCCGTGCGGTGTTTTCTTGAAGAACAGGCTACGAAGAAATAATTATAATTGAATTTAAAATTCAAAACGGCAATAATACCTTGTAATATGTGCTGTAATCGCGTATTTCAGATGAAGTCTGCTGTATTTGCTTACCCTTCGCTCTTTGGAAGCTGGGGCGGCAGAAGCAACCCGTCTCTTCCCGTAAAAGGTCTTGGTCTCCATACTGTACTATGGTCGCTGTAGTGCAGGTTCGCAGTTTTTTTTTTGTGATGGGAGCTCACCCAATCCCTTGGTGTATTTATGCTATATTCACATGTACGGCTAGAGTGTGTTCATTGTCTTCCAATGAAAGGCGGGTGCCTTTTGCCGAAGTCGGGAGACATTAGAGGCTTGCCACACCCAGACTGTTAAACCAACGCATTAGCACGTCAAAGCCCATTGAGGACCCGGGCACAATAGGTCTTTTGTCCCTTGATTTACTGATCTGCATTAATTAAATCTTGTCAGTCAGGTCTTTTTTTCTCTATTTGAATTGTCGTTTACACCTCGCACGACTTTAAAAGCTAGCAAGACAGGTTTCGATTCACATTAGCTGGCAAGTCTTGTTAACAAAAAACTAATAATAATGTAACATGCCACTGTTTGTTCATGAACAAAGTTATACTGAGATTTCCTTAGATACGCGATTAAAAAATAAATAATAAAAAATCCCCTGCGGAACACATTCTATAAGAATCAGCGGTTTTACAGTATATATTGCCTTTAAAGGTGGCTTCTCAAAACCCTTTACAGGATAAAAACAACCAGAACAGCAGCAACAACAATATTGTATTTCATTGCACTTTGAAAACCAAGTAATAACTTAACTATACAGTACGTGTAAAATAGTGAGATTTGCTTAGATACGCGATTAAAAAATAAACGTTTCATATGTTGCTGTTGTGAATGCCTGTGGAGTGTATCTTATTAAGCTCTAAATTGCATTTTGAGCACGGTTTTTGACTTTTTTTAAATTGCATTTTTGGCGCGGACAGCACATACAAAGGTTAATGAACTGCGCCAAGAAATTTAAAATAGTATTCTTTAGGTGTGAGGGTAGGAGTGGACTGCAGCAGGCATAATCAGCAAACCAGGAAAACAAAGAACAGGACAGGTGAGATGTGTATCCAGAAAGCGAGTGATCAGAAAAAGGAAATGGTGTTACGCCCAGGTTTTCGACCCAATTGTTTTAACTTGCTAATGCATCAGACACATTTCCTGGCGTATTGTGTTTTAAATAAAATAGGAGTGTCTTTCCCTGGCATTAGCTAATCGGTATGGTGTAAGTTTTATCTGTACCATACCATACAGTATATAGGTACAGAATTCAAGCTGCACCACTGTATCGCTTTGGTAAGGGGACAGACAATGACCAAAATCACGAAGACTCTCTCACACCAAATAATGAAGATGAAAAGAAACGGGAAGTCAACACGGGACATTGTACAGCAGTTGGCTTCGATGGACATCCTTGTTTCTGAAAGCACAGTGAGACGGCATTATAAAGGGGAGAGGAGGCAAAGAGAATCTAAACCGAGGACGATTCAAAGGTAAATAAATTTCTAAAAATACCTTTCTTGAACGTAAATTCAGCTACACACATTATTTTTAAAACTAACTGCTGATCTCTTTTTTTTCAAGTCCTATTGTGTGAACTATCGACAAACTGACTAATGAAAATGATGAGCTACCGGCGATGCAAGTCCAAAGACGGCTATGGGCTGACCTCGGTGCGAATATTAGCCCGACATCGATAAGAAGAGTATGCAGGAGGCTTGGATGGAGATACAGAAAAACCAACACATGCCCCATGATAAGGCTAAAAAACAAAGAGGAAAGACTCAAGCAAGCGCTCCAATGGATTGAACAGGGGGAGGCATTTCAGGATGTACTTTTTACCAACGAAACAACAGTGGCTCTGGAACAGTTTTCAACAATGGCATTTTGCAAAAAGGGGAGATATGTGGACAAGCCAAAGCCCAAACATCCACTGAAGGTTCACGTCTGGGTGGGTATATCTAGAAGAGGCCCGGGACCACTTCTTATTTTCGAAGGAATTATGGACCGTGTATTCTTTGAGGAAGTCGTGGTCACACAGCATGCTGCCCCATATAGCAGGGAGCAGTTTGGATCAAGGCACCGTCTCTTTCAAGACAACGATCCGAAACACACAGCAGCAAGGGCGAGGCTTATAGCAGAAGGAGTGAACTGGGTGAAAACTCCAGCCGAATCCCCAGATCTAAATCCGATAGAGATGGTTTGGCATTCGTTGAAAGACTACATTCGGAAAACCGCTAAGCCTGTCACAAAGCAGGAACTAATCGATGCGATCTATAAATTCTGGGAGGAAGAACTGACCGAACAAAATTGTAACAATTTTATTAACAGGCTGTTTCGTGTTCCTCCTAGGATTGTTGACCGGGGAGGGGGGACATTCGGGAATGTAAGTCTGAGAAAGACAGTCTCACGTTTGTGGACAGTCTACATGTAAAATAAAATGTAAAAAAAAACAATTACTTTTTGTCAATGAAAACCGGTGTGAAACCACAATAGAAGCAGGAAGCAGAAGCAGGGACCTTTGTCAGAAGGGAAGAAGGTGACTATTCATTGTTATCAAAAATGACTTAGAATCGATCATGTTGCGATATTTTGAAATATAAATGTCAATTGATTGTCCATAATATCACTATTCTATTTTTTCAAAGAAATGTTTGTTAAAAGAAAAGTCCAGCACCAGCTGGATTTGAACACACAACCTGCAAGTTGTTAGTCAGGCACGTAGACCAGTAGGCTACAAGACAACTCGCATGAACAGGGAGGCAAAACAGCCCTACACAGCCCTGTCGCAGTACACGAATATAATCATATCGTTATTAAATTCTTTAGATACAGGATTCCATGTTATATTGGCAGAAAAGCTTAAAACTACCACTTTTTCACACGCTATTTCACATGCTAGTTAAATACTTCGATGTTTAAAATCATTAGGGAGAAATGGAATACCGGTGTGTATTTTTCCTTTAAAGTACCGATTCCTGGAATCTGACTGGCTGACACCCTTCTGAAGTGGTTCCATAAAATCTGGTATACGGAAAAGAAAGCGTTGATAAATACAAGTGTCTTTTAATACACTCTTTGCTGTGCTCTTGAGGATCCTTGTGATATTTTGAGCTCTAGTTGAATGATAAGTGTCGCATTTTAAATCATTTTCGTAGTTAGAAATTATGAAACGCCCTGTTAAAAGCAAGGAAGTTTTTATGCCCGTTGAAGTAAAACAAAATCCCTGACAAAGTATGGCTTGGACAGATTCCAGGTGCTTGTACAAATTTGCTAAAGAAATTATACTTTGAGTATACAGCTTGTCCAAAGTCATCCATTATTAATACTATTAGTAATATCTTTGGTAAAGGCTTTGATGCATAAATATTTCTGATAAAGGTAGGTTGTGTACTTTTGTCCAACTGAGCAATCTTGCTTTCATAAAATATACCAACATTTTAATGACTGATGATTAGCATGCTGTAATACACAGTTCAAAATTAAAGGCTCAAATGCTGTACATGAGAGGTTAAGCTCCCCCTGGCGGTTTTACAAGGTGACGCCGGATAGTTTCCGGCAGAGCGTCAAACGATGCGCGATTAACCGCGTGATACCGCGACACGCCCACCGGGGTATGCCGCGAAATACCTCACCCATTTTGAATGGCTGCATCTGTAGTTACCTGCTTGCCAAGCCACTGAGATTTCAGCTCTGAGTGTCCTAATTTAGGTACTGTAGTTTCTGGATGGTACAGTATAATGCACATTTTTGTTCTTAATGATGGACTTCATTATAATTCAAAGGGAAAAATATTTGCCTTTTAAACCACTTAATATCAAATTAATTTTATTTATAAAACTTTCTTGGTCTCCATGGTTAATGTTTACTCTGTAGTCAAGTTAAGGCCCTATAATTTCTCACAGAGACCATTACACTAATTTTGTGACTTAACTACCTACTGTAGTTTTTGGAACTCAGCTGATTTATGGTTGCTGTGGGAAATGGCTTGAATGTTTATACAACTGAGATTTTTTTAATTATCACTGAAACTATAATTTATTAAGATACTGTCAGCATATCAACTTTGGTTTGGTTTGGAGCGGAAATGTTATGGTTGCAGGTTTAACAACAGAATTTTGCAAGGTGGTAAATACCTTAATGAGATGCATAACACTCACAACAAATGTGTTTTTTCAGTATTCATTTTTAACTTTAGTTTGTAATGCCTTTTAGTATGAAAATATAATGGACAGACATATCTAAAATGTTGTTATTGTAGAGGGAATATTTACTAATTCCTTGCCTTTTGGCTAATTCCTCATGGAGTGTAATCACCAGCTAATTGTGTTAGTTCAAAATAAAAGTCAGTAGACCTCAAGTAACCTCTGCAGTTGGTCACTATACCTCTGATAATGGTCAAAATAGAAATTCCCAGTTTAACCATGAATTATAGAGAGACAAGAAGTTTGTTTACTTTTTTTTGAAATCTGCTATGTGTTTTTTTGTGTTTTTCTGTTGTCTGCTGTTGGAGAAAAACTGTGAAGAAATATATACATATTTGGATTCCAAGTGGTAGGGTGTCCAAAGAAAGAAAATCACAAAGCTGCAGCCTCCAGCAAGAAGGCATGCTCAAATTTCACTGCCTAAAACTCTCATCTGCATCTAAGATACAGTACCATGTGATTTTTTTGTAGGTAAATGAAAGCCTTTTTGATCACACTGTGATTTTCATTTGATTAAGAGAGTTGAAAAATTATATATTGTTGTACTCCAAATAGCATAAATATGTTATATGTTAGTTAGAAATATTCCTTTGTTTGTGTAAGCCCCCTTGATAACTCTAATGTGTGGCCCTACTCAAGCCCATTTGTTCTTGGCAAGGATACAATATATTGTAACTGATTGTTACATTTAAAAGCGCACAATCAGGACAGATTACATGTGGGCTGGTGGCTTTTAGCAGCACAGCCTTTACCAATGGTCTGCCATGGCAACAGAGTGATCCTACAATTCCAATACAATGGCTCTGTCCTTTGTGGCCAAGCTAATTAAATAGAAATGGCAGTGTTGAAAGCCTTTAATGGAGCTATAGCTGCTGCATGTTTCCTAGCTTGGTAATATTAAAAATTGTGAATATTGATTGGAAATTTGATTGTTAGGTTAGGAATGCAACTCTTATATGAAAAATGTTTATGATCATATTCACTTATTTTAATTATTTTAACATTATTATTTGTATTGTTTAGGTAAATGTCTCATCTCCAATCAAATTTGCTTTCAATCATTTGATGTACAGGTGCATTAAATCACTTAAGTAACTGGTAATGTGGTTTTGAAAAGGGCATATGGTTTGTAAAAAAATATATTTTCTTACCAAAACTGTAGATATTAAATAATAATAATATTTTGGGAAAATCAACTCTTTTACACACTTTCACAGTATTACAGCATACAGTATGTGGGTCAAGATTTCCTTGGTCAATAAATGTCAAATCTACCACCCAAATGAGAATAGGGGATAATATTGTCATTTGAGGAATCTAAGTCATGCCTAAAGTCCCTGGGCTTTTTCTAAGCATTCCAAATAAGTAGAGAGAAAATTAAAAAAAAACTATCTACAGAGACCAAAGAAGACACCTGGAGAAAAGTGATCCTTTTTTGGGTTAATATGCATCATCAAGTGAGATTACATGTACTTACTTAAATAAATCAAGCTAGACTACATCACTTCTTTGATTCACACAGATCCACTTGCTTGATCGAACCGATAGGATCTCGTTCTAGAATATTTATTTTTGACATTTTTGTGGAGCTTCCCTTAAGGATTTGTTTTGACAATGATTTGGTTCTGCATTAAACCACTAAAATAATATTGAAAAATAAATCTGTAAAATTGTTTTTTAGATTTCAGCCTTTAGAAAAAATAGAACATGGAAAATTTGTGTTCATAATACAATGAGTAACAGATTTGTTATCAGTTATGAAAGAAGTGGACACAGCATGACATATTCGCTCCAAGATTAAGTAATTGATCAATTACCGTAAGTCACAGTTTGAAATTTTGGTGCTCTTTATAGGCTTTTCCAAATGTCTTTACTCACAGTCTATCACCAGCAGTTGGTGGTCACAGTTTCCTTGTCAGCAGGCATTATCCCCTTTGATTGCTACTCTTAAGGGACTTTGATGACTGATATATGTGTGCAGCAGTCAAAGATATAGCCTTTAATAATGACTCTTCTGCTCAACCGACACCTACTGTCATGTGCCTTAGAAACTGACACAAATCAGTTCTAAGTCATCGTCTAGAAGACTGACCATAATATGCCTTAACCTCGGTATTGAAGAACATGATTAGTCCATAGTAGTGTATCAGGAAGTATTCAAGAGTTGATTCTGATTACGTTTTTATGTTTGGCAGAATGTCTACATTAAAAGTAACCATTTTAGAAGAGTTTTTTTTTTTTTGCCAGCAGTAAGAAAAATATAATCCTTTGCTTTAAAGTATTTAAGAGAAATCTTTAATTTAAATGACAAGTACTAGGGGATATTTACAGTACTTTATTAAAGAGTTTACAGTATATATACAGTATATCTAAAGCTATATGCAGATAGACAACATAGTTAGAAACAATTGAATATTATATATTATATTCTCATAATAACATGTTACAGTAATTAAGAAAGGGATATTTGTGTTGTTTGGGATTTTAATTTCAATGTGCACTAAAATTCTGAAAAGTTGGTATAAGATGTACTATTTACTTATTAACACATAAGCTGCTGTTATTTCCACAACTTTGCATATTTAGAGTAGCTCAAGCATTAAAAATGCATTATAGTTCATGTGTTTAGTTTTCTTATCTAAATTCCCTTTTAAAGTGGGGACACTACCACCTGGGGTCAGCTGTCAAATGAAGTACTGTGTCATACATTTCCAGAGCAAATTAAATCGTTTTTAAAGATCTAATTTTCAATATTGTTGGTCATAGTAACATGTCATTCCCGTAGTATATGATATGTTTAAACATTAAATTACAAGACAAAGAAAAAAGAGCAATTACATATTGCATAATAAGTATGGCAGTAATATTTTTTATTTTTCATATTTTGTATTGCTTTGAAAACTATTTTAAAAAGTTATTTTTTTCTGTATGAATCAGTGACTTTCATTAATAGTTTCCATTTTAAGAAATTCTAATTAAATGTTTAAAATCATAAACTGGGGGTTGCTGCGACCCTCACCATGACAGGTGTCTTTCTGAGAAATGAATAGACGGATGTTTTACAATTACCATTTTGATTATTAACATGTTTTTGAACTCTTCATTTTAATTTATTATGCAAGATATTTTAGATGATTCAAGGTCTTTGAATTACCAAGAATAGCTGTAGCACAGTAGTGATGGAAACAAATGTTCTGCGGAGAAATCAGGTTTTGGTTTAGTGAGAGAATCTATTTTGTAATACAGCTCTATATTTTATAGTAAAATCTGTTTCTTCCTCTCTAATCTTTTGGTCATCCCTCAGGTGATTTTGACCCAGTAATGCTTAGCTTGCTTATCCACTGCCATATCCTTCCTGTTTTTCCCCAAAAAGTGCCTGCCTCAATTCAATACAGTAAATTGTCTGAAGAATAAAATAATTTGATTTCCCCAGTTTCTTGGCAACTGAAGACAAGCTTTTCACCGGAATTTCCCTTCCCACTTTATAAATTTAATTACTCAGTAACCATTTGTAATAACTCAAGACATAGACTTTTCCTTTACAAACAAATAACTTGCTTGTTTAAGTCTGAAATACACAGAAGGATGGAAAAACTTAAAGCTTTTTTAGTTCATATTGACTTTTTTGCCAGTCCAAACCTTGCAAAGGACATGAATGCATTAGGCTTTTTAGGGTTATCAGTCCTGCTCTGTGTGCATTTGATGTTCCACATCCATGCAGATTTTTACTCTACCATGCCTTACAATATGCATCCCATGGTTATAAAGTGGAGGAACCATTAATTTGCTGTAGTCTTCCAAAGTAATGTTTATTTGTATACGTAAATATCAAACCAAACCCACTTTAGACACCTAGTATCTGGTGCATTCAATGCCAAAGTCTGATATACAAAGCGTCCATATAATATAGTATAATTTGAGAAGAATCATTAAAAAAACAGTGGTTGTTGTTGTTTAAGCATTTTCAAGCATGTAATTACTCAGTGTAAATATGAAAAATATGCAAGTACCTGTTTCCTAGAGAAAGTCAATCATGCATTCTGATAGTAATCACAGTTTAATTTTCGTTCTATACAATATTGCTATGGTTAAATGATTTTAATCAAACAAATTTACTTCAGTGGGGTTCTACAGTAATGGAAATTCCACTCTGTGTGCTGTCAAGCAAATTTTATGTTTTAGACTTTTCTACTATTAACCACATCCTTAATATAAACCCAGTTAAGCTTGTTAACTGTACAAAAAAGATAATTGCCAAAAATAAAAGCAGAGGCTTTGATATCATTACAATTGCTGAAACATTGAATTACTTTGCTTTATTGTGTAATGCATCTTTTGTGCATTGTGAAGAATTTTGAGAAGATTGTGTTTAAAGCACCAAATAAAATAAAAGTTTATTATTACTTCAAAGAACAAGTAGTTATATTATGCATTTGTATTGTTATCCTACATTATTTTTATCAGTAAGTTGTTTAATTAAGGGAAGGATAGCAGAAAGAAACAACTAAAGAGCTCTTTTTTTTCTTTAAAGCAATAGCAAGACATAAAGAGAAGAGGAGTATGCCAAAAAAGTAATCATTTAGAGATATCTCTTTAAATAAGGAAATATATCTATGATGATATCTGTATTTATTTACAGATATTGTTAAATATTCAAAGCTATCTTAAATAATATAGATATAGTTAAATAAATTACAGATACAGTAGAATAAATACATACAGTACTACAATAGAACAGATACAGTAGAACTATCACTAGTATAGTAGAATTGGTTGGAATGGTCATGAACCTAGTAGCCACATGAGTAACATTCATTCATACTGTAAGCCCTACAGGCATACAGAAGGTAATAATAATAATAACAATAATAATAATAATAATAATAATAATAATAATTGCTTACACTTATATAGCGCTTTTCTGGACACTCCACTCAAAGCGCTTTAAAGGTAATGGGGACTCCCCTCCACCACCACCAATGCGCAGCATCCACCTAAAGGTACTACCTTTATTCTTGACACTACTGCTTTGGAACAAAGCCATCTAAACATTACCCATTTACTTGTAAAGAGTAGTATGGGGTATGTATGGTGTAAAAAGAAATCTTGATAAGTCACTGTCACACAAGGAGTACTAAAATCATCACATGAACAGTTCAGAAGATTTAGGACTATAGCTATAAATATCTGCCATTTTGTGGAATTTGTAGAAATTAATTTATTTGGCAATATTTAATTAAAACATAAATGCCATTTAAAATCAGAATAACTAGGGGATGTTTTTTGTTTTGAATGTTGAAGAAAATAATACAATTATATGTGGAGGCCATTTGACCCATCTACAGTATGTCTTGGTTTTAGTTTAGATCGATCTAGCTGTTTCTCGACATGGCTGTATAGTTTGTTCCAGACTCCCACAATCCAAACTCCCACAAAATATCACTAATAGTGAAGATTCTTAGATTTTTTTTTCAAAACCTGTTCAGTTAACAAAACACAGAGCAAATGCATTGCTCAAAAACATATTTCTGCTAGATTTAAAGGATTATGTCATATCTTTCTTGCTCCTTTGTTCCTTCATTAAACCCCAGCCCATACTGATTACTTACTAGCAAACAAACAGAAAACACAGTCAAAAAAATATGTTTATCAAGTAAGGAAGGATACTTTCTTTTGTTGTCACTTGCATTGACGGAATGAGGACAAGATTCCTCCTGAGAAGAAACAGTATGAATCTAAAGGCCACTGTTTTTTTTATAGATAAAAACAGACATGGGTGATGCCTTACATTTATTGTTCCATTAAATGAAGAATATTGAGCTCATTGCAAATATCTACCCAAATGATTAAATAACTTTGTTTACATAGCATCTAACCTCAGAACATCTGAAGTCTTTGAGGTTCACTGCTGAGTACAATACTGTTATTCTGATTATTACTTTTCATACAAGAATTTCTTATTACTATGGGGTGGACCAGATAATGAATACCCCCTTCCTTGAAACGCAAGCTTTTCTTCACAGTAACTAGTGGAAAAAAGGACAACATCTGCCAATTATGTCTCAGCATATCTCTGAAAATATCTAAACCACTAAATCATCAACACATCCCAGAGACAGGATTTTGATCTAGATCATCCACTAAATAATTTGGTCTGAGAAGTATGTATCCTAGCTCATTAACTAATTAACATCCTGGAAAACATTCCAGCACTGAATCATCAGTAATACATTTTGTAATGTCAGAAATTGAACTGAGAATCAAGCTTGCACATACACATTTTTACAATTACATAATAAGCAATATCTACTGTATGCGATAGAATTGAATCCACCCACAATGTACCAGTTTTGTATAAGTATTTTTCTATGGTATAATATTGACAACTCTTTATTATTGTTTTAAAAAGAATAAAAAATCAGTTCACATACTGTTTACCCTGCTGGAATCCATCTAAATCTATTCTTTATTTCTTTTACAAATAAAATATAAAAGAGCGTGGAACACAGAAAATAACAAGAACTAGAAAAAATAAAGAATGCGTGGCTGATACAATTTACACATAAACTATTGTTGACAAAATATTCTAACATATGATAAATTACAACATCATAATCTAATAAAGAGTCCCAATGTGCAATTTTGTTGTTGACTGTTGCTTTAATTATGCTTGTGGATAGACAATAAACTGTATTGAACAATCAAATGTTTGTTCAGTTTAAGAACCTTTTCCATAATGAACGGAATGAAATTGGAAAACTAGGCACTTTTCTTCCTAGTGAAAACAAAAACAACCTCATTAATACCCCCATAGCTTTCAAAACAGTCTGTGAACTTTGATATCTGATCAATGATCTAAGGCAGAATATCATATTGTAGTTGGAGTTATTTCTGATTTTAATTCTTCCACATTTATCAATTACTTTATTGAAGTAACTGTACTGTATGCTTATAAAATAACTTTTTTTTTTTATTTCTGAAAACACAGAAGCCCTGTTTTGAAAGGGGCTGAGATTTACACATACTGTATAGTGCAGTGATCTTTAAATAATGTGATGTATATTTGGAAACATATTTAACACATCCATATCATTTAAATAAAACAAAAAAAACATAAATGTACCATTTATATTTGCTAGGAGGTGTAGCAGAAAGCCAAAGTTGTTCCTGTATTTAGGGGTTACCTTATCAATGAAACAGGTTTTACAAGAATGACGTTACAGTGCAGTGTAAAATTATTCAGATCTTTCCTATAGTATCCCTCCATTCATTCAGATCTTAGAATAAGATACAGTAGCTTACAGTATGTCAGCAAAAACTAAAAAAGAAAAAAATTACATTTGTTGATTTCGTAAGTACTCAGGTCCATGAACTGAATATTTGGTAGAATATTTTGGAATCATCTTTGGCAGAAAGTAAGTCACCAACTTTACACATGGGCTTGGAACAATTTGTGCCCATTCTTCTCAGTCAATAAGTTTAATTGCTCAGTTTACTTGGGGATCACTCATGAACAGCAAGTTTCAAGTCTTTTCCACAGCTTCTCAACAGGATTAAAGTAAGAACTTATGAAAAGTGAATTCTTGCTCCAGTTTTAGGTCTTGAAAAGCTTCCTATTCTTTGCTGAAAATCAGAACTGTGACATAATGTTGTCACCACGAGCCTTAACAAAACGGATGGCATTGACTGTTGTTGAAAAAGTTCCAATTTGTACTGGGGTATTGTTTACTGATTAACATTCTTTCCATCTCAGCCATAGAACTCTGTAACTCTTTCAAAGTTGCTGAAGTTCTCATGGTGCCATCTTTAACCACTTTCTTCCTTGCTTAGCTGCTCACTTCTGAGGGACAGATTGATCTAGGTAGTGTCTTGGTGCCTTTCAATTCCTAATCATTGACCTCAATAAACTCAAAGATATCCCTTACCTCCTTGTTCTGATTCCTGCCTTCAAAGTTTAAACAGTGTTATTCCTGAATTGAGATCTTCATGGGTGAAACTTTACTAGAAATTCACTGACTGAGGGACATTGCAAAACTAGATGTACTGTACTTATTTTGAAATCATGTGAACCACTTTCATTTCACACAGACAGATTCCACTTATGAAATTGTATAGCTTAAAGTAATTTTATGTACCTCGATTTATTTATGTTTGCCACAGTAAAGGATTTGAATGTATGACCTTTACATTTTTGTTCATATTAATTATGAATTGACTTTTTGCTTTGAATGTGTGGTGTATGTGTGTATGTAAAAATATACAGTGGTGTGAAAAAGTGTTTGCCCCCTTCCTGATTTCTTTTTTTTTTGCATGTTTGTCACACTGAAATGTTTCAGATCATCAAACAAATTTAAATATTAGACAAAGATAACACAAGTAAACACAAAATGTAGTTTTTAAATGAAGGTTTTTATTATTAAGGGAAAAAAAATCCAAACCTACATGGCCCTGTGTGAAAAAGTGATTGTCCCCCCTGTTAAAACATAAATCAACTGTGGTTTATCAGATCTTTGGAAAGCTGAGTTCAATTTCTCTAGCCACACCCAGGCCTGATTACTGCCACACATGTTCTCAATCAAGAAATCACTTAAAGAGCAACCTGCCTGACAAAGTGAAGTAGACCAAAAGATCCTCAAAAGCTAGACATCATGCTGCGATCCAAAGAAATTCAGGAACAAATGAGAAACAGAGTAATTGAGATTTATCAGTCTGGAAAAGGTTATAAAGCCATTTCTAAAGCTTTGGGACTCCAGCGAACCACAGTGAAAGCCATTATACACAAATGGTGAAAACATGGAACAGTGGTGAACATTTCCAGGAGTGGCCGGCCGACCAAAATTACCCCAAGAGCGCAGCGATGACTCATCCAAAAGGTCACAAAAAAACCCACAACAACATCCAAAGAACTGCAGGCTTCACTTGCCTCAGTTAAGGTCAGTGTTCATGACTCCACCATAAGAAAGAGACTGGGCAAAAATGGCCTGCATGGCAGAGTTCCAAGACGAAAACCACTGCTGAGAAAAAAGAACATAAAGGCTCATCTCAGTTTTGCCAGAAAACATCTTGATGATCCCCAAGACTTTTGGGAAAATACTCTGTGGACTGGCGAGACAAAAGTTGAACTTTTTGGAGGTGTGTGTCCCATTACATCTGGCGTAAAAGTAACACAGCATTTCAGAAAAGGAACATCATACCAACAGTAAAATATGGTGGTGGTAGTGTGGTCTGGGGCTGTTTTGCTGCTTCAGGACCTGGAAGACTTGCTGTGATAAATGGAACCATGAATTCTGCTGTCTACCAAAAAATCCTGAAGGAGAATGTCCGGCCATCTGTTCGTGACCTCAAGCTGAAGCGCACTTGGGTTCTGCAGCAGGACAATGATCCAAAACACAGCCTCTGAAGTCCACCTCTGAATGGCTTAAGAAAAACAAAATGAAGACTTTGGAGTGGCCTAGTCAAAGTCTTGACCTAAATCTGATTGAGATGTTGTGGCATGACCTTAAAAAAGCGGTTAAGGCTCGAAAACACTCCAATGTGGCTGAATTACAACAATTCTGCAAAGATGAGTGGGCCAAAATTCTTCCACAGCACTGTAAAAGACTCATTGCCAGTTATCGCAAACTCTTGATTGCAGTTGCTGCTGCTAAGGGTGGCCCAACCAGTTATTAGGTTTAGGGGGCAATCACTTTTTCACACAGGGCCATGTAGGTTTGGATTTTTTTCCCCTTAATAATAAAAACCTTCATTTAAAAACTGCATTTTGTGTTTACTTGTGTTATCTTTGTCTAATATTTCAATTTGTTTGATGATCTGAAACATTTCAGAGTGACAAACGTGCAAAAAAAAAAAGAAATCAGGAAGGGGGCAAACACTTTTTCACACCACTGTATATTTCTACTTAAAAAGGGTCATAACCATAATCTTTAAAGTAACAAGTTTTGAAAAATCTAAGAGGGTCTCAATACTTTGAAAGACTATATAACCTACATACATTTTTGTATGTAATATCTGTGCATGTTTAATATTTGAAACCTAAACTGAATTTTGATCAGAATACCTTGTTTTGTTAAGATCAATCCCAATGAAGATGAAAGCAATGTGATTTGTCAGTCTGTAGTATTCTAATTACATTGTATTTTAGCCCACCTGCTATGCTTTGACACACCTCAAGGATGCATTTTTGTCTCACCTTAGTCATTGTTTGCAGCCCTTCCACAAATATTAATATTATAAGGCCAAGTGGAGATGCTGATAGTATATTATGCATTGTTAGGATCCTTTCTGAGCACTGCAAAAAAAAAGTTTAACTTGACCTTTAT
Organism: Lepisosteus oculatus; assembly: GCF_040954835.1. Classification (NCBI taxonomy): domain Eukaryota; kingdom Metazoa; phylum Chordata; class Actinopteri; order Semionotiformes; family Lepisosteidae; genus Lepisosteus; species Lepisosteus oculatus. The sequence goes on along the minus strand of NC_090696.1, from coordinate 36,534,340 downwards.
ATTTTTTTCATGCAGTTAGTTGATCTTCTTATCATTTATTTTGTAATAAATAATGTATTTCTCTATCCCCATTCTGTAGCATTTAAGACCTCTCGGCCTTTATGCACTCCAACTCAGCTGCCTACCCATACAGTGAGGCTTTTCTTATACTTGACTGCCAGCTGTTCTTCAGTATGAAGAAAACATTAATTCACAAAGAGATAAAAAATTAATTGGCACCCTAAGGCAATAAGACTTTCCAGAGTAAGATAGAACTTCAAATAAATTCTTCTGATATTAAACTGAAATCAATTTTCATACACAATATATGACCACAGGTAGTTTGGTACATTGTGTCTGAGACAAAATAAAGGTTAAATAAAACAAAATCGTCTAATACTTCTAAAGCATTTTTCTAATTATATCATCTTGAATGAAAAATTTGTTTTTTAGATAGAATGCTATATTGTATTTAAAAACACTTAATTCAATTTTTTGAGATATATCCATAAAATTTATATTTAGTACTTTAAATTAAGGAAATATTTCTAAAAAATATTTTATATTTTTTTATTTAATTCTTGGATAACCAGTGTATGTAAAGTATAATATTAATCATCCAACTTCACATCAATAATTGTCCAGTTGCTACTGCACATTTAAGGTGAATTGCTTAGAAATACCGGCATAAAAAAGGATATTTATAGTATTACTGCATGATAGTTATTCCATTTTAAAAACCCACTTTGTTCTCTTTTTTTAATTTGAAGTCAATTTTCTATGACTAAGAATCCCTGAAACATTGTTAAATTAGGATAATTTCTCATTTATTAATGATTCTAATGTGCCTAACATTCAATGTGAAGTAAAAAATTGAATATTATAAATATTTTTATTTACTCAATAATTTTCACCAGGAAGTGTGCTATACAGTTTCGAAAGTATTATAATACATTCTCTTCTCACATGTGAGGAGGTGATAAGTGTTAGAATTTGGCAACTAAAAACGGTCTTTCAATATTCCCCTTCTACGAGAAAAACTTTTACGTTTTTTAAGGCTTTTAAGATATCACTTAAAAATCTGTTCAACCTCTATGAATGGCACGATGATGAGACACAATCTAAAGGGAGTAATGAAAAAAATGTAAACTTTTTATGGTCCCCTGTCAATGATCCCCACTAATTCACTTCACTCTCTCTGGAAAAAAAAATGGCACAGCACAGATTTTTCCCACATCCACATTTTAAGTAAACAAAACAAAGTAAACAAAACTGTGAGCGAAGTTAAATTACTTGTATTTTTCAGCTGCATACTGCAAATACTGTTAAATACAATAGCTACATACTGTTAGAAAATACTGAACCTCCACACACTACCACCAACACATACTCATGTACATAATCTAATTTTATTAGAGGAATTTTGAAAGACAAAGCTATTAAAGTTCTTTAAAATTATTACCCAAGAGGGTGCTACAATGCACTAATATGTGAGTGCTAATAACTAAACTATTCACTTTAACTATGCCTCTAATATTGCTTCTGATGGAATTTATAAAAAGCTTCATCTTATGTCTACAGATGTTATACTGACATGCCATTTGTGTGTGTGTGTGTGTGTTTTCTTCATAGAATTTTCAGTAATTTATAAGCATGGATTTGACTTGGAAAATGGAATGATTTGATTATAAAAGGATGGCATTATTAAGCAGCCAAATGTTAAGCATGAGCAGTCATTTGCAGCTTTGGCAAACACTACTTTGTGACCTGATAATGAAGGCATAGAGCACTGTCAGTGGTATAATTTGAAAGGTTCATACATGAATGTCTTTCCCTGTTGCCTTCTTAACCGATGGAGTGCAAGCTTACTACTTACATTATTGCCATTTGTTTTATATGCTTTAGCTTACAGCACAGGTCAACCCTAAACAGATAAGAACAGCTCATCACAGATTTATAAGCAGACTCCTTAGTCTGGCACCGCTGAGCTTCTCCAGTGACTGAAATTTTAATACACTGTATTAACAACTTAAATATGTCTGATTTCATGCTCAGCAGTTTTTATGACCATTATGTCAAAATGTGTTTCATTCATTTTTGTCTGGCTTGGATGATGTTTCGTCTATTAGCTTGTTTATTGTTTTGTTTAAACCATTTTTTTTTGCTTAGGGGCTATTCTTTGTGATCTGAGGCATATGGAGTGCAATACATTTAACAGGAATGCCAATATTAAATGACAAGCAATGCTGTAGGATCATAGAAGATATTTTGTTTAAAAAAGATATTCATTCTATGGGTTGTAGCTGTAGCTTTTTTGCCAATATTCACATAATAAATTCTTATGTCACTGTTTTAATTTTTTTCAGTTTGTACTGAAATTCAAGGATTTTCAAACCACTTAAGGATGAAAAAATATATTTTATTCAGTGTTAGTCATCAAAGAATTGTAGATATTGAGTATGTACTAGGTACTTAAAAAAATCTACATTTCTCCTTTGTGAAATCATTTAATTTAAGAATGTGTGGAGTTGGGTTGGTCTTAATTTTCCATCTCTGCCTTTTTAATGTATGGCTTATTTTAAGACATTTTCTATGATTGGTACTGTATGCCCCTTCTCTATGGAAGTTTTTCCCTCCTTTAAGAAGTAGCTGTTTTTCCCATAAAGGTACAATTGATCTTTTCCAAAAGTACTAATGATAAATGATTATGCAAGCAATTTGGAAGGATCGAAGTAATGGTTTTCGGACTTGCCTGGGTGAATTAATGCTATCTTTTTCTGTATGCTTGACATCTCTGACAGTGCATTTGTTTTATGGGCAAATTATAGTTTTAAATGGGAGATACAAAACTCCTCTATTCTATAATGTAAGAAACACCATAGTAGTACTGTATGTTTCTCCATGGTGAAAACAAATCATAAGAGTGGGAAGAAATAATTTGTGATGGCATAGCCTAGTCGTCTTGACATTTTGTGATTTAATTTTATTGTAGTGTGACATGTGTTCACTAATAATGATTGTATTAATGGCAGTGGGTAATATCCAAGCTAATTAAATAAAAGCTTTGATTACTGTTTGAAATACATGGGCTCGTCAACAAGTTAGCAAAGCACAACACCAAATATTGCTTTCAGTATATAAGTTAGCAAAAACAAAAGGGAGACAGGATGCAATATAACACTCAATCAAAGACAAGCATTAGTAACAGCACAGTATATTGATAATGTGGTAGCAGCTTATTTGGACAGGCTTGGAATTAATTATTCTAAAATGATTATTCTTTTAATCTTTATCTTGCATTGGAAAAACATTCTGGATCTGATCACTTCCTCTGAGTCAGCACCTAAAAAATGTTTTTTTGATATGCCCCTGGGATGTACTGCCATTCCAAAATAAACCAAATTAATCCACCAAGAAGAAATGTTTCACATGGGTTTGCCGTTACAACTAATACATCATGAGAATAGAATATTTCTCATTATGAATAGAATCAATATAATTAAACTGGGCCAGCAGCCATGTCACCCTGCAACTTACAATTGGCAACCCACTGAAGCTAAGCAGGTGTGAGCCTGGTCAGTACCTGGATGGGAGACTTCTTGGGAAAAACTAAGGTTGCTGCTGGAAGAGGTGTTAGTGAGGCCAGCAGGGGGTGCTCACCCTGCGGTCCATGTGGGTCCTAATGCCCCAGTATAGTGACGGGGACACTATACTGTAAACAAGCACCGTCTTTCAGATGAGACGTAAAATCGAGGTCTGTGGTCATTTCTCGAAAAGAGTAGGGGTGTAACTGCGTCCTGGCCAAATTTCCCATGCCTCCTAATAATACCCCTCTATGAATTGGCTACATTACTTTGTTCTCCTCCCCCTCCCCAACTCCAACGACAGGCGGAGCAATGTTGGAGTTGGAGTATTCTCGGTCGCATTTAATGTCAACGTCAGCTCAAAGATTTGGTTCAAACCACCAAGAGACGGGTGTGCTGACAAGCCGACCCTGCTGATGCAGGATTAACGCTAGGATGAGAGAGAATTAAACTATTTTCTTTTTTTTTACATGAGAATATATTTAATATTATGTTAATTCATGAAGTAATTAAATACTTACAGACATTTTATGACAGTTTCTGTATTTTATGTGACATTTTATGTTTACTGAATATCTGAAAATGATTTTACAAGGTTTACTAACACTCATCCAACATTATTAAACCATATATGAGCTCTTGTAATCCCTTAGTGATTGATCCTCCTGTATCTTATGTTCTTTGAATCTGTGAGCATCCATTGCTTATTGTGATTTGTTATTCATAGAAGCCATAAACATATTCTGTCAAGTTACTGATTGGATTTACATTAATTCAAATAATTAAATCACTATAATACTTTATTGTGAATTACATAAAGAAAGGATGAATAATCGCATAACTTATAAACTTGTTTTATAAGATTAATTCAGTTACAGATATTTAGATATGCCTAATTTCTTTCCTTTCTGAATGTGGAACAATAAAATATTAAATTCACTTCTTCGCATTTGCAACTCATAGCCCTTAGATATAATTTATTAGATATTCTGTATCTATTCACTTTTAATACACATTAATTAGTCCATATATATATATGAATCCTGTTTATATAACACTGAGTGTTCCCATATGGATCAACTATCATTGCTGCATTACAGAATAATTCTAATACAGAAACTTTCCACTTTCATGGTCCACCAAGAGCTGTTTCAGTTGTGCGATTTTTTTTAATCAAATGCCATAAAATACCATCACAAATTATCCTTCCCACTCTCATGCTTATATTGGACAGTATCAATCTAAGTAATCATAATTTTAGTTTAAAATAAGTAATTCAATTATGTGCATTTCAGATCAATAGCTAACAGTACTGAAGAGAAATGTTCTCCATTTTCCCAATTTTACATTGCACAGGAGGCACATTCAGAGGCGTAAGACATGAGGTAAACAATGTTTTGACATTTTTAAGATGGACTGTTCAATTTTTTCTTTCTGCTTTGCCCTGGCTGTGTTAGTATTTGGAGTTCCCTCATGAAAGAGAATCCAAGATCTTGAAACAGCGGCTAAATGGCAAACAAATTCTGCAGACAGCCCTTTTGAGATTTGAGAATGACCTTGCTGGAAACTTTTTGGCTGGTCTGCAAATAGAGGAGGACCTTCCGCCACAAGATAGCTGTTACTAGAATTCAACATTAACCATCAGCAGCCTCACCTGCTGCTTTAACAGTGATTACAAAGGAGTTGGTGAGCATCTGCAAAACGGTAGGTAAAACAACGAACATCTGTGGCAACCAAGGTGTGATAGAGTGATGGAAAACATACCGTATATTTTACAGACATTCCAGCGAATGGCAGAACAGCAGGGGTAAGATTAGGATCTTAAAAACAGCAAATGGTGTGACTAAATACCCACATCAGTGAGTGAGTTAATTTTTTTTTTCAGAAATAATTTAACAGCCGATAAACAGGTAATGAAAGAAAAACATCCTCGCTCATTATGTGGCATATTAGAGTATATGAGAAAATTATATAGAAATACCTCAAATGTTATATGCTCCCCATTACAGTAATGTGTTATACTGTATTCTAGAGTAGGTTCTATATTCTTGTTTCACTTAACAGAACACATGACAGTTATAAAAATACCCCAGGGCACAGGAAAGACAGGCCTGAAGGATATTTTCCTGTGAGAACGTCCCTCTGGTATGTCAGGATCAACTATAATATAACAGCATAATGACATTTATATCTGCTGACAAAGTAAATTTTGAGAAACCATTAGTTTACAAGCAGTGATGAGTTCATATGAAATGAGATTGAAAGTATGACTCTGAAACCAACATACTGTATAATAGCTAACAAGTAACCATATAATTAAAATGAAGAAAGGTTGTAATATACATCATTTTTAAGTGTTTTTTGTTCATTTGACTCAAGACACTTATTGTTATCGCTGAAAAACTACAAAAATGTCCTTTATAAGTTAAAGTAAGCAAAGACATCCATTGGACATGTTGCCCTGTTAAGATTTGAGCATCTTGTATCTACAGTAGGTCCTGACTTTGTATTCAGACCACTAATCTGAAGTCCCTTTCAAATCTCGGCTAGAAAACAATGATTGAGGCAGAGTGATCCCAATGTTCAAAACGCATTAAGACAATAAGATTTTTTGTGTTATCTGAAGCTCACAATACAGATGGCATGTTGTTTAATATGGCCTAATGCCATCTGGAATAGCTGTTTCCAAGGAACAGAGTGGAGTCAAGTTGTTCTTTAGCCTGAAGAGTATTGGTGGTGTTTATTGAGATATTTTTCCCTTTCCACTCTGTATTTACAGCAGGAAAAGTGCATTATGGCCAAGTTATCCTTTCCTTCTGGTTTTGTCCCAGTCCTAAACAGGCATTGCCAAAGAGCTACTTACTACTGGAATCTTAAATGTTCTAAATTAAGAGACAATATTTCCAGCTTTTTAGATTGTTTTACTGAGCTCTTAATTTAATATAATGTGTGATGGTAGTGATTGTAATGAGTCAAAAAACAGGCTTTTAGAGTATAAAGTGTAAAAGAGTAAAAATATTTTACATAAGTAAAAGACATCCTGTTTTTCAAAATTTAGTTATAACATAAACATTTCCCAAAATTATATTATATAACTCATGGTTATTTTTTTTCAAAGTTATATGAGTGTTTAAATGTTTAAATATATTCTTTAAATACAGTATAATTTATAAACCTGCAAACAACTGGCAAGCATGCAACTCTTTAAGTATACTGTACATAATGCATAACAGGGAAACAAATCCTGATATTTTTTATGGACATGAAGAGGTAAACAAGCAACATTTAACTTTATGTAATCATTAAGATGAATAATTTAAGTCTTCAAAAGAAGATGCACTTTTATTTACACATGCTACATTTTGAGAAATGTTCTGAGCAAGCTTTATAGTAGGAACTGATTTTAATTGTACTGAAACTCCTCATTGTAAACCTCTCGAGATTTTCAATTACAGAATTGCATGCAAACTTTTCATGTATTTTACATAGACTAACCAAAGTAAGTGGGCCTGATATTTACGGTCTCAAAATGTAAATACAAAAAAGTTTTTCTTTACAAAGCAATAGACTATTTTCAATATTGTTTTCTTCTTTTCATTTCACATTGGAGTGTCTAAATTATCTTCTTCCAAATGAACTCTCTCTATATATGATAAATATTAAATAGATTAATTATTTAAATTATTTTAATTTTCTAGCAATGCTATAACAGAACCCTGAAGACAAAAAAAAAAAGAATCAGTGAATCAGCCTCATCAAGGAACAACTTGCAAGTCGTTGGTCAGGGTCTGTTTCTTGAAGATGAGAACCAGGCTTGTTTTTTTATAATCTTCCTGTCTTCTTATATTGTGACTGTTTGACTTTGTAATTAAAAGGGGTTAGAGCCACAATATTCTGGATTTCACTGCAAGGAAGGCAGCAAATGAGGTCATAGGGGAAAATCAATGTCCTGTAGTAATGCAGTCAGAGTGTCATTATTTAGTCTACTGTAAATGGAGTTCTGTCAAGATTAGCATTCCAATCCAGACAATTGTACTTAGACCTCAGACCTCTGTGATGATTTATTTTGGGCTACAGTACATTGTCAGTGAACAGCAGTACATTGACCTAATAAGAAAATATACTTACTAACCAGCAATATACAGTAATAATGAGACAAAGATTAGTCTTGGTTAGTCTTGATTCATTTTTTCTCTTGATTTTCTTTAGACAGAGTATGAAAGAATGGAAAACAATGTTTAATCTGTGGGCCTTCTTCAGGTACGTTTCTACTTTTCAGTGTGAAATTACCTGTAGCTATTTCTTTTTAGCTCTCAAGCTAGAAAGATACAGTGGCCACTCATTTCAAAGGTTATATTACCACATTCAACGCATGTGTCAAATCAACACACACTAATAAGGTGATTCAATGCTTATGCATTTGTAAGTCACACAAGTGGATCACAATCATGAAAAACGAACTAATCAAAATAAAGCCAAAATAATTTATTTAATATCCAAAATCTGTATACATTATTTCTGCAACTGGGTGGGGGCAGCTCAGTTTCAGCTGGCATTAGCAATATTTACATTTCCCAGCTTGATTATCTTACTCAATCAAATGTTTTTAAAATTCTTGTACTGTTTGGTGTTGTATTTATGGAGCTTATTAACTTCACTGTAAGTCATGAAGAACACCATATTAAAGAGTTAATATTCAACATTGGTGGGGCCATGTCAAGTGAGGTCATTAAGCTAAGCTAAATTCCATCTAAATAAATCGGTGTATAAATTCGGGAACAAGAAGACAGAAAGATGAAAAGAGAAGAAGGGAGAGAATTGTTAGTGAAGAAATTGCATCAGCATCATCAAACATCATCCTCTTCTTCTTCCATAGCTGTGTATGGTGTAATTGTTGTATATTTTTTGTTAATTATTGTTATTATTGAATATTTTTTTCTTAATTTGAGCCCGGTTATTACTCCATTATCAGAGCTCTGTCAAGCCATAAAATAACACACATGAAGTAAAAGACTCAGTAATACCTGACTTCAGCAGGTAAAATCATTAATCTTTATAATTTGCTAGCATATAAAGCTGGTGTCAGAATCTGATTTTGTTAGTTATTGAATAACTTCCATATTTAACATTTGTATAACACCCCCTTCCAGGTTTTAACTTTAGTCAAACTTAAGTTTTATGTTTCATGATGGTGAGGAATGCCCTATTCCTTATCATTATATACCTTTTGTATGTCCTGTTATTTTAATGAATTGACCTTATTGGTTTTTTTTATTCATGCCAAGTATTTTACACAAGCCACTCTCAGAGTTTCTTATTAGAGATTTTACAGACAAGGATTGTAAGGCTTTCTCATGTTTACAAAAATAAAAAGGAAAACAAAAACATAAAACTACAGACATAAAGTCTATGAGAAAGCAATCAGAAGAGTTACATGTAGTTTGTAAATCATCAAAAACCTGTTAACTTGGACTTGGACTTGAAAAAAAACAGATTTTGCTTTAGGCTTTTATTGACAGCGCTACTGAACCTGAAGAAAAAAATGCTAAAAAAACAGCTAAACAACTTGGAATATATATGTACTGTACAGTATATGTTTAATTATGTCAGACTCATTGAAAAAGGAAGTAATTTTTTCTCTAATTCATTGTTAGATGATCACTAACATAACGAAGAAGAACCCATTAGAAAGGAGTTAACATAACTTTACTAGAGAAAGAAAAACCTACTGCAACCGAGACTTGGAAATACTTGTAACTGAAATGTCATACGTAAGCATCATAAATACTGTATGGTGACATTCCACACAGAGAAATGGAGATAAAGTAAGTAGTGTTCAAATCTTGCTTTCAGCCTCAGTATATTCTACAAAACTAAGTGCATAATATAGGAAAGTTCCAGATAAGTGGAAGCCATTTGGCTCATCTAGTCTGTTTAGTAAAGAGTATAATTGAATCAAAGAATATACTGTAAGCCAGGTGATTTTCTTGAGTGATGTCTTAAAAAGTGTTTCATATTAGTGTTTGTGTCAATACAAAACACATCATGTGCTATTCAAGAACATAAAAATATTCTACAAACAATTAAGCTAGTCTTCAATAGTATACATACTCTTTCTATTTGTACCTACAGATAATATTATTGTCTAATTATTAAAATGTAATCACTTAATCGTCTTCATCTCAGTAATGCTAAACATTGCATAAACATAGATTATAAAGAAATTATTTTAGCTGCTTCTTGTATTAGTGGCTGAATCACTACCATAACAGAACATGGCTAACAGGTTTAAGAAATTATAAAGCAATTTGCAGTTGATATTGAAATCTGTGGAAAAACAACATAATGACTTTGTAACAAGGCTGTCACAGAAACGATACAAACAAGACAAATAATCACAAAATATAGTCCCATGTCATTGTCACATGGTTTATCACCAGCAGATGCGACATGTAGAAAAATGAGAAGGGACACAATTAGCAACAGACACATTGAAAACATACACAGATACATTAGCACTGATGTAAATTAATGTAAATATTGTAATATGGTATTGCAATTATTAGAATTATAATTGTCATGTCTGATTATCTCACCTTTTAAATCCTGATCAGGAGTGTTGTCAGTCTTTGTTATAGGATGTACAGACCTCTGCTTCAGGTTTACATGCTGTAGCAACAGGTAAATGGGTAATTGACTAGTTCTGATACCTTAAGGGGGAGTAAGGAGGAGTAATGTCTTTTGTGGAAGAAGTAAAAGCTGAATTAACCATTAGGTGCTCCCCATATTAATTTACTGCTCTCTGTTAATTTCACTGTTTTGAGACTTGCAGCATTGTTTTTTCTTCATCATCAATATCTTAGATGTATTTTCTAAAAGCAAATATTTAATTAGTTTAACAAATAATGTAGCTTTTTAGTAATAATTCCTTCCTTTTGGCAATGTATTCCATAACAAAACTAAAGGTCTTTACCTTCATCTGATCCCATCTTTAGATATTTAGCTCAGATATTCATGTTTTACCTGAGAGTGTCAGTTCCACTTTACTGTTCCTTCTTTTTTACTGAAAATGATTGAGAAGAGGTTAATGCCATGCTGAAAAGTAAGAAGACATACTGTACCACTCAATTTGAGTGTGAATGAACTGCAAGAATACAAAAGGGATGCTAGAATGATATTTGCCAGGTTTTTAATTCATTGGCCAAACAATTTTTTAAAGAGGAGAAGGCAAGAGGCAACAGGATATGTTTCGTCATGTAGGTTAAGACCCACTGTGGGAATAAAAAGGTGTCACTTCAGCATACAGTATGAAGGATAAGTCTGAATCAGGTTTCAGAGAGACAGTGCCTGTCAAGTTCTGTGTTAATAAATGCATCTGCCCACTAAACAGCATCAGTTTTAAATTTGAGAACACAATGACACCCAGGTGTCAACATTCATTGTCAATAGTATGATATGTACCAAGTGTTGAATTAATTGGCCAAACAGTTTTTGCTCAGGAGCAGTTTGTAACATGGGATACATGTCAATAAGAGGAAAAAAGTAAGTCTTGCAAAATGGGGGTTCCATTGCAGATGTCTGACTATATTTTGAGGTTCCTAAGGTAGAAATATGAAGCAGTATCACTGAAGATCATGTTTTTTTTTCTTGTGCTATTGTGTTCGGGGGTGGAGGGGACAATTAGTTTATAAAAGGAACAGAGGGAGTGAACCATGTAGTTTACTCTCTATCCAAGTCTCCCCAGCCTCAGGAAGTGTTTGCCTTACAGTCCATAACTGCAAAGAAAGGATTCAAGGGAAATCTAGTTGCACAAGTCCCAAACCATAAATAATAAAAACTCAATAAACTATATAAGTTTTTCATATAAGCTAAAGCATGCAAATGGGGAGAGAGGAGGTTTTAAAGTGCAAATAAATGGAGTGCTGGAAATAATTTCTCCCATTATCCAACAAAAAATGAATAGAAAATAATTGGATATGTGGCACATGAGAAGAGGCTTTTAAGCCCATTTAATGTGTTTGATTAATAAAACTTAATTAATGATTGATTTGATCATAAAGTTTCAGTTGATTTTAAGGAGGTCTCTTGGGTTTGATAGCTGGACAAGTGCTCATTTCAGACCCAATGTTTCATTTACCAAACTGATGTTTCCCTTTTTAGCTTTTTCAAATATGGTAAATTATTCCCATCTGTCTTTACTTTGTCCAGTCCATACAAAGCTGTAGTTTCTCTTGGCAATGAACCTTAATATATGTTTTTGAGTTTTCAAAGTCTATCTCTACTAAGAACAAGTACAATATTGGCACTGTCCCCAATACTCTCCATCACATTTTCTCCTAGACTGACAAAATGCATGCTTACTGTATATATGTGGCATATGCATCTCTGCCTCTGCAGGGATTATATCACAGTTCCATTATGGTATACCAAAAGGCTGGGTCTCCCACTGTGGGAGAAGTGAATGCTTTTGTTTCCTGAGGAATTATGTTAACTTTAAACAGGTGCAACGAGAAGTTTTAATTGGAATTTTATAGAGTCATTAATAATGTAAAAAATTACAAGTTTTCTTGTCTTTGCTAGTAATATAATATTTCCTCAAGCTATCACAGCTACTGTGACATATAGTTTAAAATGCAAATTACAAAATAAAACTGGGACTTTAGTAGTAGTATTTGGGTTTCCTCTATGAGTTGAAGAAGCTGTCATGATCCTAAGGAATGGCTGGAAATGTATTTGGCACCAAAATGGTCTATGTTTAGCATGTCAACAAAGTGATGTAAGAATCAGTGGCAAGTAATCATCTGATTATTTGTTAACTGATGGCTGAGTGGGATGGATAACTGAGACAAGGGTACTGTAGTACCCAGGGACTAAAGAATTGCTAAAGTAATATGCATCCAAATAAAGGGTTAGAAAACTGAACAAAGTAATTACAGACCAATAAGTCTGACTTCTATATGTAAGGTAATGGAAACAATTATAAAAACTAAACTTGAGGATCACCTATACAGTATCTTGAGAAATAGGATTTAGACATCGTTCAAGTTCAAGTTCAAGTTTATTGTCATTATACTCATATACAGGTAGGTATATGGTATAACCAAATGTTATTTAGCTAGCTCTCAGATGGTAAGAAGTAAAAAAAAAACAACAACAATAACAACAATACAATTGTAAAAGATAAGAAAGACAGAGACAACAGGCAATGTGCAAAACGACAACAGGTAACAGGTAATGTGCAAAACAACATCAGATGTGCAAAATCATACATCAACAGAATGAAATAAAGAATAGAAAAGTATGGGGAGTGAGGTTCTTGGCATGTGAGGTAGAGGTAGATTTCAATGTGTGTTTGAGTTTTGGTAAGAGAGAAGGCACTGTGAGGTTCAGATCGTAGGTGAGAGAGGCTAGGAGTTTAATAGTTTGATAGTGCTGTGGTAAAAACTATATCTGAGTCTGGTAGTCCGGGCCCAAATGCTCCGGTACCATTTTCCAGATCAAACAGTCTGTAGCTGGGGTGTGTGGGGCCTTTGATGATTCTTAGAGCTTTCCTCAAGGACCATCTGTCATAAATGTCCTGGATGGATGGGAGAGCCCCAGTAATGGACTGGGCAGTTTTCACCACCCGCTGTAGGGCTTTGCGGTCAGCAATACTGCATTGCCATACCACACTGGGATGCAACCTGTCAGTGTGCTTTCTGTAGTGCGTCTGTAAAAGTTAGTGAGGATCTGGGGACATATCTTAGCTTTCTTCAACCATCTTAGAAAGTACAGGCACTCTTGCGCTTTCTTGATCAGACAGGTGGCGGCGTTGAAAAACCATGTGAGGTCCTCGATGATATGGACTCCAAGGAATTTGAAGTTACTGACCCTTTCCACTTCAGCCCCGTTGATGTGGATAGGGGCATGTCCGTTTTGCAGTTTTCTGAAATCAACAATCAGCTCCTTGGTTTTGCTGACGTTGAGGGTGAGGTTGTTGTCTTCACACCACGTTGTAAGGAGATTGACCTCTCCTTGCAGGTCTTACCTTACCAATGTATTGTTTAGGAGTTCTTTGAGAAAGCAAGAACAGTAATGTATATACATGGAGAACATTATATTCTGTACTGAGATTTTCAGAAGGCTTTTGACAATGTTCTTCACAAGTGATTATCAAATTTCTGACAATAGGCATTCATGGAAAGGTGAGTGTTTAGATTGAAAGTTCGTTATCAAATAGAAAACTGAAGATGAAGATAACTGGGCTGGTGTAATGTTGGTCTACTTCAGGCCCACCACTCATCTTCATTATTAGGAGCATAATCAAGCACTACAGACGCAGCAAATGAAATCCAAAAACATTTAGAAAAAATGTGAGACAGCCAACACCTGGCAGGCGATGTTTAATGTCAACAAGTGCAAAGTATTGCATGCAGGTAATACAAACTATAAATATAAATTGTGAAATGCTGAGCTAGAAGAGGCTAGTAATGAAAAAGGCTTAGGTGTACATGTTGACACTTCATTTACATATTCTAGACAATGTGGGAAGCAATTAAAAAGGCAGAAAAGATACTAGGATATACTGTATACTGTAAGTAAAGCATAGCATTTAACTCAAGGGAGATAATGTCAGAATTGTATAATGCACTAGTAAGGCCTTGTTTAGAAAATTGTATTGGAAAATTATAATTGTAAAATATGTTATAGAAAAGGCATAGGTGTTCTGTGAGCAGTCACACAAGCAGATAAATACCTACTTAAAGGCTGAAAGAACCACACTTTTATTGAAAAGACTGCTTGTATAGAACAAGTAAGGAGTGAAGTATGGAACAAGCTATACTGTATATTTTGATACTAAATATCTTGAATATTACAAAATGAAATTAAGAACTAAAATGAATATTTTGATATTCATTTTAATAATGTACTGTATTAAACATTGCACCATGACTCAGTAACTCTTAGGCTCCTAGCATGGCAAGCTAGAAGCATTCACCCTTGTTAGACAAACCCAAGACATCCAGTCGTTGTTTAACTGTACCTTAATAATTGCTCCTATTCTGTAGAAATGGTGGAAATACTGCAAAATTAAAAACAATATAGCCAATATTTAGCTGTCACCAAAAAGTTGTAACTCTTAGAATTATTAGAAAATGTCCAACAGCTGTATTCATTACAGCTATGGCATAAAATAATTTAAACAGATTAATAATATGACAGTGTTTCTCACTAGTGCCAGTATACTTTTATTTGACATAATTAACAAATATAATATACTGTATACAGTACTGTACAATATATACAGTATACAAAATATATACAATATATTTCACATACCATACCAATCATATCATCTCCTTTGTATTCTAAACATTGATGCAAAGTAAAAATACAGTTATTTTTAAAAAATATATATTTTAGGTAGAAAATGTTTAATGATGAAAAGTTTTATAACTTTCATTCACAACGTTATTAGAAGATTGATGTATTTCCCAAGTAAAAGTAAGGAACAGCAGTGCCATCTATTGAAAAGAAGGTGAATATTTACTTATATTTGCTTTCCATGAGGCATTTCCCAGACAAATAAAATGACATAAATATAGTTTCTCAGAACTGATTCCAGTAAGCACTGGTTTCCGTAAACCCTGCCTACACTGTTGTATCAATGTGTCCCGTTACCCAGCAATACTGCATCATATTCTAGCATCTCCTTCCCTTCACATGAGATTCAATATCTACAGTATTTCACATAGATTTATGTTACATTTGAATTAATATAGAAATACACTGTATGAAAAGAGAAGAGAGAAAACACAATTTTTCGACTGAGAAGCCTTCTTCAGGTGTGCACACCTAAAGAAGGCTTCACAGACAAAACGTTGTGTTTTCTCTCTTTTCTTTTCAACGTGGAATAAACCTATTACTTGTTCCTTTGCAGACTACGCATGCTGACGCAGCTATACACCTGAACTACCACACTGTATGTACTGTATATAATTAATATTACAATATTTTTCATATTATGCAAATATACTTCCTGGTCACTTTAACGAGACCTGTTCACCCCAAGAAACTAGAAATCACACTTTAGTTATTTTGGATCTGCCTTAATTAACATGTTATCCCTCTAATGCTGATTTAGAATGTTTGATTACTAGCAGATAAGTGAGTCAAGGATTTCATCCAGCTTCTTCTTGAAAAGAGCCAGTGTGTCAGCCAACACAGCTGTGAACTGTCTACCTGAATCAAGGAAAATAAAAGATCTAAATCAATTTAGAGGAGGAAAGATAATGTGTGCATAGCAGACACTTGCCACAGTAACAAAGAGAGTAATGTGTGTAGGCTAGTCAAAGATTGTATCAGTGATGACAAAACAAAGGGACTCCAGCATTAAAAGGCTGTCAAAGGCTTTGGTGTTCAAAGTTTTTAATCCTTTTTCTTTCTCGTTGCTGTTACAGCAAGAGAGTTCTCTCTGGGCTATAATCATCATCACAAAGGCTGGTTACAAAATTGCCAAAGTGAGAGAAGCATTGATCAATGGCTGCCAAAACAAACTGATTTAATTTGGAAAACATGTTTGAGAGAGGTTATTCCAAAGTCAATACCTTTCCCAAAAGCTGGATCCTGGTAGAGAAACCTCTAGTTAAATATCCCATGTAGAAACACAAATAGACTTATATAAACAAGTGTGCTAGCAGGTGTCCTATCTTGAAATACCTTATAGCTAAAGGACCTTAGAAGCAAGGTGTTATTCAATGATAACAGCAATAATTGAAAATATTTCTAGAGCAAAATATCGAAGTGGGGCAGCACAAATTCAATGTATTAATAAATCAACTGAAATGTGGCTCTTTAGTACCTGTTAGGAAAGGATAGTTTGGCTTGTCAAATATTGCTGCCATAAAGCAGCACTTCAATCATCTCAAAATGATTAATTAAGCTTTAAATGTATTGCCAGTCTCCACTATGTAGATATTTACCTATGTAATGGGCCCAACATCACATTTGCTTCAAATCTTAATCAGGACATATGAATTTAGATGTGCATACTGTTTACAAATAATTAAGGGACTCACATACAGATACAGTATTATGGTTTTTCAATTGTAAGTTACTACTGACAACATTCTTCACACAGTTGTCACAAACAATATCTCATTTATTACATTCGTAATGTTACAGCGACAGCTTCAAAGATTCACAAGCGGTTTTATATTTCATTTGTAGAAAATTAAAAAACATCACACAACATGATTTTAATAGAACTTTCCTTGTTTGCATATTCTATTGTTTGTGTTTACGATTTTTTTTCCACCCCACCTGTTCTTCTCTTTTTGTAAATGAATTGGATTCTCTGTGGTACAATGCAATAGCCATCCAGGACATATCAAGCTAGTGAGAGCTGCTAAATGGTAAATACCTATGACTCTATAACCTACATCTCTAAAAATAAAAAATAAACTTCTGAAAGTGTCTTACAAAACACCTTTCTGCACTGTCCCTACTGATAACTAATGCCTCATTAATACACTGAACACTGGCAAGTCTCTAGTGAGTGTGCACATCAGTTCAGTTTCTTGGGAGTGAAGACCTTGAGCAGCAGATTTGCCAGACTTTGGGGATTTAAGTTAAAATGGTAAAACAGCTGCTTATGCATGTTATCAGCAGGAAAGTGTGGCACTTTAACATAAATAACAAAACCTGAACCTCAAAATGAAAATATAAACCACTGTGGAGACACAGCTTACCACACCATAGATTTCCTAGAAAAATGTTTTTAATTCCTCAGCAAGGGAAGTGGGTAAGAAAGCTGTGATCTGGTAGTAATACATTCAATTTTATTCTTGGCATTCTGTCAACTAGAATAATTGTAACATATTCAGTGGGTGCATTATTTACACTGCAGAGATATTAAAAGTAAATTTATAACTTGAGACCCAATCAGCCAATGGTATTATACATGATTTGTGCATTTGAAGATTTCTTTTCATTGATCTCAACAAGCACTGGTACAATCCAGTATACAGTATGTGCTAGAATATAAGGTTAAATAGAAAAAAGAAGGTCATAAACATATGTAATTTGTCCAGAACACCTGAGTAAACACACCCTTACACACATGGGATAGGATTTTTGATGTCCAGACTTCAATTTAATGTCTCATCCTAAAGACAGTAATTGTACCTCCCACAGCACAATGTCCCTTGTCACCATATTGGAGCACAGGCTTGTAAGAATGCTATCTACTGGTCCAACAACACCACTTAATAATAATAATAATACTTTACACTTGTATAGCACTTTTCTGGACACTCCAGTCAAAGCGCTTCACAGGTAATGGGGACTGCCCTATACCACCACCAATGTGCAGCCCCACCTGGATGATGCGACGGCAGCCATAGTGCACCAGTACGCTCACCACACATTAGCTATCAGTGTGTAGGAGAACAGAGTGATGAAGCCAATTCATAGATGGGGATTATTAGGAGGACTTGATTGGTAAAGGCCAATGGGAATTTTTTTCCAGGATGCCGGGGTAACAGTCCTACTCTTTTCGAGAAACGCCCTGGGATTTTAAATAACTACAGAGAGTAACGACCTCTGTTTTATGTCTCATCCAAAGGATGGTGCCTTATTTTTACAGTAAAGCATCTCCATCACTATACTGGGGCACTAGGACCCACACATAGCAGCCCCTGCTGGCCCCACTAACATCTCTTCCAGCTGGAACCTTAGCTTTCCCAGGAGGTCTCCCATTCAGGTACTGACCAGGCTCACACCTGTGTAGCTTCAGTGGGTCAGTTGTGAGTTGAGGGTGATATGGAGCACCAACCTGATTTTCCTTAGAAGTCTCCCATCCCAGTACTAATGAAGTCCTGCCTCTCTTAGTTTCTGAGATAAGGAGGGATCATGCTAAAAAAATGTAATGTTGCAGCTATATACAGTTTATATTCCTTTTCTTAAGAAATATTTGGCATTGGAAAGTTTGTTTTCCATTCAAAGGTGAACTGTGTCCCAATTTCTCAGACTGCTTATTAAATCTCACAAAATTAATTATTTGACGTTATAGAACAATTTTACAAATTCCAAATTAAGCACAAAATTGTGAACTTTGTGAAAGTACTATAAGTCGCAATTTTGTTGCAGTTTAATTTGATTTAATCTGATTTTTCACTGCAAGAAACACACGATATTCCCAAAGTAAGAACAGTAATTAAAAATATTTTTTCCTAGATGTGGTATTTAAGATAAACTTTCCTACATTTCAACTAGAAATAACTGAATTAGAATTAATGATGAATGAATGCTATTGTCAACCACTGTAATTATATTAACATTATATTAACATAACATAAAGTTCCAGTATGTTAACATGAAAACATTTAACATGTGACTAATATTTTATAACTTCTGTCCTGCTGTGTGTCTGACATTCCCCCATCCAATCCCACCCCACACTAATGGCCCATTAGCCCCCACTAGGACTTTGTAGAATTAAAAAAAACAAACTAAAAATAATACAGTCTTGTTTTTTTTTAATAACATAAAGATTTCTCCAAAGTCCTATTCCTATCTCCAAGAAAATAAAAAACCTTGCAGTTTCACAAATTCAACCTTCCCTTCACCAAAAGACACCCCCAATAACAAAACCAATAGCAAAATGCTGCTCAGAAAGTGGCTCATAACATTCTTCTCTGATGTGCTTCTCATCCTGATGAGTACAACTGGGGAGCCTAAAGACAGGGCTGCTGTGTCAGGATTTTTTGTGTGAAATTCTTTAAAAAACATAAAAATATTTTGTTTATTTTGTTAAACTTTGTCATATTGACATTTCCTGCTATTCTTAAAGGCATGTACAGTAGCTCCTAGTAGGATATTTCAACAATAACATATGCATGTGAAATGTGTTTTTGCAGGTTTATTTGACATTTCTTTCATATAACTCTGCCTGCTTCTTGCATTTTCTCCTATCAAACATCTAGTGTACTGGTCTGCTGCGCTGACCAGCATGGTGCATCATTATTTAAAGCTTCAATACTGAAAACGTTTGTAAGATCCAGCCAAATCCTAGCATCAACAAATGAGTATCTCACAGTGACAGTGCTTACATCAGTTGCTGTGATAATCTTTAACAGTTAGGAAACATCATGCACTTTAATCAAAATAACTAGACAAATTACAAATTCATTTCAATTGTGAAAGCAAATTATAATTTACATCTTATTAGAAAAGCATATTCTATGATTCATTCCCAAATTCATAAACTAGTAAAGCGGGCATGCAGTATAGAGAATGTGTGGTACTACTGAGATAAAATTAAAGTCAGCGAGAGCTAAGGTTACAGCGTGTTAGTAAGCGAAACCATTCTCTTATTTTTTTTCTAATTCTGACATGGAAAATGCCACGAATGTACAAACTACACACTGTACAAATAACAGTGTAAAGATGTAGTTCTCTGTCTTATTTTATTAAAATGTGTATCTCCACCCAAGTAGTAGAGTAACATAGTTACAGTATGTTATGCCATGCTACCAAGGTGGAACTCAGGGTGTGGTCCAGGGAGAAGAAAAAACCCAATCGCGGGACTCAGGGCAGCTGAGTTTTGCTCCCCAGACAGATGTAGCATCACAAGCACCCGCATACATGACTACAAAGTCCACCCCTGCTGGCGGACAACCGAGCAGACCAGGATTGAGCAGACTAGAGACAAGGGCAGACTTTAAAAGCAGGGAAAATGGCCGGCCGCCGGCCAAGAGGGGGCAGGCAGGGGCCATGCTTCCAGAACCTGAGATCGGGAAAGACAAGAACAGGCAGAGAGACGAGCAGCAATGCACGTGGACAGATGCAGTGCCCAGGCAGCGAGCAAAGGAAGCTCAGACTGCACAAAGAGGTGACATCCAGGATTTGAGATTGAGAGATCTCAAAACAGTGACAGGAATTTGAAAGAGCAAAGAAGGCTGACAGAAATGTATTTTAGGCAGAAAGGGTCATAGAGAGTATTCAGAGCTGACTGGAATCCAAGAGAGCATGCCTGGCTGATGGAAATCACTTTGGAAATCACCAAAAGCAAACTGTATTTCAGAGTAGACTGGGACAGACAGACAAAATAAGAGGCTCTGAGTCAAAAAGCAATTACAGAGCCTAAGCCCTGTTGGATCCAAGTCTTATAAAGCACCACACCTGGCAAGGGCATGGCCATAAACCAATTTCAGGTGCCCTGGGACTCCAGGTACTCCATAAACAGGGCAACCAGTATAGAGACACAAGGTAGCGGTAACATAACCGGCTGACGTAGAAGTGCTAGCTCCACCTACAGTATAGCATAGCTAATGGGAAGAATATAATAAATTACAGCTGTGTCTCACAGCTCTCCCATGTTTGCATGTTGTTGTTTTTTTTATCCTGTTTGTTGTCACTTTCCAAACCCATGCTGGCAATATTCATTGGTGTCTCTAAATAAGCCATTCATGTTTCTGTTTGTGTGTACTCGTGCCCTGTAACAGATGGGGCCCTGTCCAAAATGTAGTCCTCTGTTGTACCCCAGCCATTTCTAGGATACTGTAGGTGTCATGCTGCCAAACACTTACTAGTGGAAAGTGACCTTGGTGACAACAAGCATGATAACCTTATAACTCTAGCACATCAATCCGAGTGTAAGCTCCTGGAGTCAAGACATAACTGCCTCCTGCCCTTCATCATAGGTTGTAAATCACAGACTAGACAGGTATTTCTTTCAGGGACAAAAGAGGAAAGGAAATCACTGTGTGTTAGGTCAGGACTGTGAGGCAAAGTGCATCTGGCCTCCCATTAAGTGCCAGAGGTCCACAGCAGGTAGACACTTTGCACAATCCCAGGTCCCCATAAATGATGCTGTGCAGTTTCCTGGAAACCTCTAAGTGTGTTTGTAATGAGATAATGTTTTATGCTTTTGTCCTCCATCATCTTACTTTCAATTTGGCAAACGTGCAGGTGCTGCTCATGTTAAAGATCTATCCTGGCATTATTGAAGGTATTCTACAACACCCATACCTGTGTCTTTAACATGATAAAGGGTCTATACACTCCCTTCATCCTACATTTAATTATAAACACTGTTGTGGTCTTTGCTAATAGAAATTCAGTTGCACTATGTACTGTATCTCAGTGCTTGATTCTAACAAGATCTTATCTTTACACTGATAACAGGTACTACAACAGACATGGTATGCTCCCATTGGTTCATGACATAGCTGAAAATGGGCTTTGCAAACTAGCAATTCAAAACTTTTCACAATAGCTTGTTTTTGAAAGTGAGTGGTGCTTTGATATTTACTTCGTTTAAGACACCTGCATGTAAAGACATTTAAGAACTTACATAAGCATGGTTAAAATAATTAGAGACAGCTATTCAACCCATTTAGCTCATTTGGATTTTCAGTACTTAACCGATCGAAGGGTCTCATTTAGACATTTCTTGCAAGAAGCCAAGGTATCATCCTAAACAGCAAGGCTTGTTGGATTGCGTTAAAAATTTTTCTGAAATGTAATGTGTAATGAATGTGTAATGAGTGCCTCCTGTTCTCACTTTTAAATGCATTGTCATGTAGTTTCCACTTGTATCCTCTGGATGATGTTTCACCATTGGTTCTTAAGAAGTCCATCATTCAGTTTATCAATGTCTTTGAGGAATTTGGACTTTTGAATCTGGTCCTCTAATCTCTATTCAAGATTAAAAAGCTTAAATTATATTTAGTATGTGTTCCTCTGAACTCAGTAATGGATCTGGTTACTCTACTCTTGACTTATTCCTTGTTTGTATTTATTTATTGTTTGTATTGCTTGTCCAAAGAACTGTGACTAGTTAAGAAAGACCTACCTTTTCTAAATCCACATTGACTATCACTTAGAATTTTATTTCCATAAATACGATCGTCTACTTAAGTTCTAATCATCATTTAAAATACTTTGCATGTATTAGAAGCAATATGTACTGGTTTTTAATTACTTGGCCTGGCTTAATTTTCATTCTTTTCAATCTAGTTATGAAGAGCTTCCTCCTCAGGAAAAGTATAATGTCTGACATGCAAGCACTAAACTGATAAAGGTTATAAATCATTAATTCTCTTGATGGGAAACATTCAAATCTTTGTGTTATGCAATCTCCAGACAATTTAACAAAACTCTAGAGGGAAAATTAGTTTTATTATTGATTTTTATAGTGGTGTTGTCTTTGGTGAGGTATGTTAAAGCTTACTTTTAGAAAATGAGAAACAGCTCTGGAAATCAGCCTGTAAAGCTGAATACAGTATACTCTGGTGCTGAGAACGTTATACAGTAGCTGGAACATGAATCAAACATTGAATTAGAGACACAGCAAGGTTCTAACAAAGCTGTGTGTTTAGTTTCATTTCTTATTTCTGAGATTATTTTATACTTTTTTATATTTTCTTTTAAAAAATCTTGAAATCTAAATTATCATGTGAAATAAATCTACTAGAACAATGTGGTTGAAAGATTGCAATTCCAGTCTTTCCTAATTAAAGTGTCTTTAACTTCAAAGTAACATTTTTTTCCCCCAGATTAGTCATTCTTTCGGAATATTTGCAGGCTGCAGTTAGCTCTTTTGCTGCTCTACTTTGCCATATCCAGAAGTCAAAACTAGTTGAACATCAAGGGCAAACAGCTGAATAGAGCTTAAAATGTAAATGTGCTCTTTTGAAAATGACTAATTATAGCCCATTGAAGCTTCAAACACATGAAGTTAAACCTACTGCAGATCTGAATTTCAAAACCCAGGATTTTGGCTTAATGACAACTAAATATCTAGTAGAAATCAAAGGATATTACAGTGAAATGCTTATACTTCTACAAGCACTGTTCTCACACATCTGTTCAAGGAGATAGTGTCCTTAAAAATGAAATGATGGAATCAAATTCTGAAGATCCAAAATGGAAGAATGTTTTCAAATACAGTAAATTGCATACAGAGTTATAATATACCATGCACGTAAATAGCAAATTTCTTTTTTTTCTAACACCAAATGGCAAGAAGCTTCCTGTAATCACAATGTCATTATTGATTTTTATATTTCTCTTTACTTACAATCCAATATTACGGCATGTAATGGACAATTTGGTGAACATTACCTCATATAGATTACTGTTATTAAACAGACTGTCAAAATAAAGCATTCAGAAAATGTTTCACTAATACATTAATTAACAGAACACTTAATTAATCTGCTAGTTCCCTTTGCAACATTTTATCTCAGACAGTTATTGACTTTTTCAGTTTTACAAAGGAAAAACTTACCTTTATTTTTTAAAATATAATTAAAGACTATATTATATATAGTCTATAAACTATATTTAAATAACTGTAATTGTGCATTTAAAGGTACTGGAAATTCTTTATTCCTCACACCAGCTACTTTTATTTTTGATTTACTTTTAGGACTACATATCTTGTTCAATATTTCCCCTGCTATTCTTAGGTTACAAGCACAGTGTTTATGTGGAAACTGTAAGGTATTAATTGCATATTTAGTGTTCAACAGCATAGTTTTAAAAGGACAATAAGGTTATCAGCCTTTGAAAATTGCATTTCAAGTAATAATCAAGAAAAGTAGCTCCCAGTTAACTTTTCTTGTTTTTGCATGCAGTTAAACAAAAAAGTTTATTTAATTTTCAGAATATGAAAGACTTACTATATGAATATACAGGTAATTACTAAACCTGTCCCTTTCATTTTAGAAATGCTTAGCAATTACATCATTTATATCTGACTGTCACTAACAGATCCTGGCCTCTGTATCTTTTCAGATAAATTCTTTTTACAATAGCTGTTAATACAGCATACCTACTGCAGGCAAGAAGCAGTCTAAAATTGGTTTCAATACTTCTCAAAATAATCTTAGGAGGAGATTGTAGAAGAACTATTGCTTTTTTGTTTTTCAACATTATTTTTGTATATGTATATGTATATGTATATGTATATGTATATGTATATGTATATAACAGGAGGCAGAAAATAGTGAGAAATAATTCAAAATGTTAGCAGACACCTAGTATGTTGTTTACATATTATTCTGTTAAATTTTAGCTTTGTTATGGTGCACATGTATTTTCTTATCATCTACTCAGTTTTATCACTCAGTTTATAGGAATTTATATACCCTTCTGATCCTTTCATTTTTTATTCACATAGTTTAGAATTACACTAGAAACATGATTGAAATAGAAATTGCTATTATCAAACTAGAATAGCAGATTTATTAATTCTTAAAGCTTATCACATTGCTGGGCACAATGGCACGAAACAGATACAACCCTATAAATAATAGAGGGAAAATATCAAACAATAAAGAATATGTCAAACTACTGTACATCATAATGCTGTTTTGACTTTTTCATTAATATTTTGTAGACAACACACCTATTAATATGATTACGTGATTCTATTAAATGATTCTGTCCTTTATCAGTAAATATTGTTACAAATTAAAGGGATGATAACTTGATAAAATAAGGAGAAAACAAATCAGGTAAAATTCAGGTCCTGACAACAGGTTGCTATGCAAGCAAATTATAAAGATTAATAACAATTTTACCTCCAATAGTCAGGGAATAGTATATATAGTGAACATATCACAGTAAGTGATCTGTAGATTCTCCAGGAGAACTATTATGCACAAAAACTCAGTCACAGTTACACTCACTGTTTTTGATTATATACAGATATGTATCAGAGTCCTTTCACCCATTTTTTCCAATGCATGGCAATGGGCGCAAGATGGGATACACCCTGGACAGAACGCCAGTCCCTCCAGGGTAGACGGACATAGACACGCACACACTCATACCAGGGCCATAATTTTCCAGAAGTCAATTAACCCACAGGAATTTTATCTTTGGACTCTGGGAGGAAGCCAGAGAACCCAGCGAAAACCCACACAAACATAATGAGAACATACAAACTTCACAAAGATAGCACCCCGGGTCAAGAATTAAACCCATTGTCACAGCACCTTGAGGGAGCAATGCTAATGACTGTACCATCTGCTTTCTATTTACATAGAAAAATCCATAATTTTCTTTACATTCAAGACACCATAAAGGCAAGAAGGGACCTGTGTCCTAATAAACATAGATTCTAGTCAGGGGAAAACCCTCTATACAATTATTCCATAATGAGGAAATCAATGCTTCCACAAATGCTTCTGCTACTCTTTCACTGCTTGGATTTCCAGGACAGGTTCTGGTTTTGCAGTCTATAAAAAGAGGTTCCTCCAGGTAGTTTCTCTTTCAAGTTTTCTTGTATAAATTGTGTCCTATTTATTCTGACATGTGGCCTAATTTTACCTGTGTCACATCCCCACAAGGCTAGTTCAATCACCCAGAATGGTCACATTCAAATATGTTAGATATTTCTGTTCTAAGAGGGCTAGCATAATGATTTAACAAAGAATCTGTTGAGTTAATGATTAATATCACTTCTTTGGCCATGTTAACTTGCCTCAAAACCATAATGACATATTTCATGTTTTGAGAGGCTTAAGTTCAGAACACATCTATTATCAGAAAACCACTTATTCCTGGTAACAACTTCTTAAAGAAGCAAAAAGTAAAAAGTAGAACTTCACCCTGAATAGGATGGGAATGTGAGACAAAACTGGGGCACCTGGTGAAAACTGAGACACTGAGAACATGAAAACCCCATACAGAAGGTGCCCGATCCAGAATCAACTGAATCATTGAATATCTCTCAGGCAGCAGTGCTATCTGCCCTGCCTCCACACCATTCAGAAAGCAATATTCTTTTCCATATTTAGTCACATCAACTGTTTCAGTTATTAAAATTGTATTATAAGTATAATTAAAATTAATTATGGTTACACACAAATCTAAAAAGCTTTTACTTTTTCAAATTTGAAAATTTAAAAGCTTAATCAAAGTGAATTGTGATGCAAATTTGACAGTTTATTTTTAGCAATTATCGTTTTTGTGATGTTCTCTTACTGATTGTTTTGTACAAAAACAGCTACATAGTTTTTAAAATTGTATTTGTGGTAGTATTTCTAAGAAATAGCTGTTAAATTATTTATGCTACGTATTGTATGTACAGTAAGTAGGAAGATATAGAAAAATGGATTATGTATTAAGTAAAAAGACTGAAAGACTGAACATTGTTCATTAAAAGAAAAATACACGCATTACGAGAGACACTTTTCCAGCAAAACATGGTGTAAATCCATGGAGAAATCACCAAGAAATTGGGATGCAATTTTCAGGCAGACGAGGACCAAGAAATTAACATTGTGAAAATGATCAAAGCCACTGCAGGCCCTTTGGGATTCAATAGTCTTATGACAGAGCTAAGCAGAAGTGAAATTAAAATAACTTAAAGCAAAAAAAATTCAAGGACTGAAGGAAGGAATGCTAAACCTGAAGACCTACGCTGAAAGGTTATGAAAGGCAAAGGAAATGAATGATATGAGGCAGCATAAACCTGCACTCCAAAGTAATTTAATACACAAGACTTAACTTAAATCTAATTTACAATCAAAATGTAATATCAAATGTCAAATCCCTATTTCACACTAAAAGGAGACTCATTTAAACTCAAGATTGAATATTTTAGATCTGTAACAGCTTTCCATGTATTCATGTGATCAGCTGCAGTTAAAATTGTTTTATTCTGTAACACTTTTGTCATGTACTGTATAGACCCTGAGGGATCTGAACTAGAACCTTCTGTGAGCACTGAAAATTCTTAAAATGTATTTGAAACCATTTTTCAGGCATCCTGTATCATTTGACTCAGTTCTTTTTCCAAAGAGTTGATGTATTTTGTTTATGGAAGACACATTGCTTAGAGTCATTTAGAGTACAAATGCTTATATCACCTGATAAACATACAAAAGCTGAAAAAATGAATTTGTCCACTAAAAGAAAACATCAGTATTGTATCGTAATAAGCTATGCTTATTGCTATGCTATGCTAATTCTAATTTTAATGGCAAATTTCCACCACCTCCAATTGTGCATTTGAGATTGAACTTTACCCTTCTTTCATTTCCTTGGGTAAGGCATTAGAGAACAAAATGCAACTATTGTGATCTTGATTGAGATTTATATTTTAAATTTATTTCTTCCTTATCTCGTTCTAGTGAGCTGAACTGTTTGCTTAAATATACTGTACATTCAAATTGTTTGTCCAAAGATCACTGTAGATGTCTGTGTACAGTAGATTGATCCAGACACAAGTCAGCATGCCTTCTGTATTGTAAAAAAAAGGAAGTTCAGCATTGAGGGCATCTGGACAACTGTCAATAAATTTAATGTTAATCTCCAGAAGGCCCCACAAATTTTATGTCCAGATGGCACACAATTCCATAGTATGTCATCTGTATGGAACATATCTCATGATAGAAAAAATATTGGGTATAGCACAGAGCTAAAAGGTGCACATCACTGGTATGTAATTCAATTTATGTGACCTTCAGTATCACCTTTAAAATAATTTTATCCACATTTCTCCACCTTAAATATGAATTTGAAACATAGATCTTCTGGTGCACATACAGAAAATTAGTTCTGTAAGTCAAATGGTATTGTAGATTATAAGAGAAAAATACTTGCTCACAGTCAGTTAGATTTAAGCAATATAATTGCAATAAAACACTTTGATTATTATTTGATTATTTTCTCCTTCTGTTTTGTATCTCATTTTTTAACATTGTTAATTTCTGCAAATTAATGGTTTATTTTTTTAATTAAAAACACTATTATTAAGGAACAAGTTAAGGCTAAGTCCATTTTAAAAACAAAAAAAGAAAAAAACACATTTTGGCTATGGCATGTTCTTTTGATGTATAGAGATGAAAGTGAGAGAGCAGAAATAAAAGGAGAGGGGTTGGGAAGATAAAAGAAGAAAAGCATGAGAACAGGTAGACTGGGAGATGGAAATGATCTAAAGAAATCAAAAATTGGTGACAAATTCCAAATCAACAAGTGTAAGAGGTAGCAATGTTCAGATGGAGAGATCAGAAAGGTATTAGCCCATCACTGAGTGCTGGGCAATGTATACGGTTTCAAGATGTATTAAGCTTGTGTTTTTTTTTCTAGGTTAGGAATCTTTGAATGCCCATGAAACTACAGTACATAGACAGATAGTTCAATGTAATCATGGTTGGCAGAATTAAAATAGGGAACTATTGACTTGGAGAGATCTTCAATCTTCACTTCTCTGACATGTGCCCTGAAACAGTTGGCAAATCATTTTCCTTTTTTGCTAATGTAAATGGCAGGGCACCTTCTGAAAGAAATGCAATAAATGAGATTGCTGGACAAGCACGATGTCCTTTGAGTGATATTGAATTGGTCAGAGGCATATGTGTACTGTCGAATGTATACGTGCTGGTGATACAGTGAGGTCTGTTGCAATCATGTGGAAATTCCCTGCATGCACTGCAGCTGTGGATTAGCCTGCAATGTACAGAATGTCAGATAAGAAAGCTTTGTAGACTAGCTGGTCAGAGACATGAGACTATTTGTGGGACTGGAAGAGGGTCCTATTTGAAGGGCCTTATAAATATGACAGAATAATGCTTCACTTTGACAATTTGAAGAACAAAACATGACCAAACCCTGGTCTTATCCTTTGATCCAATGACCTAGTAGTAGAAACAAAAAGTTATTTAGTGTGAAAACCAGTTCAGATTGTCAGATGAACGTGTGGATTGTGGGATCCAGAAATGCACATTTCTTAAATGTGTGTGAGATCTGTTAGACCTTCATTATGGAGAAAGACTGTGTATTGAGATATGATATCCATGATTAAGATTAAACATTCTGGAGATGGACAGTATGGTTAATGTCTTTAATGTATGAAGGAACTCCTTCAACAAATGGTCTCATTAAGATGTCAAGGAAAGCAGACATGTGAGTAATTGGGCAATTACAGGCAGACACAATTGGTTGTCCTGTGGTGTTAGGTTTGTGGATCTTGTGAAGGAGATAAAATTGTCTGTAGGAGTTCAGCAATAAGAAAGTTAACCTCAGGAGGCAATTCCTTATTGTTGATGAGAAGGGATATTGTGGATACACTCCCTGTTGGTAGTCAGTTTGGGGCCTGCAAAGGAGAATAGTTTAAAGAAGTGCAAGTTGATTGCCAGAAATCTTTAGCAATATAAGGTCCTTTTGCTACATATAAGCATCACCTTTTCCGCTGCTTTGATAATAATATAATCCCTGTTGTGAAGTTATTGTGCCTTGATTTCTCTCTGTTTAAGAATGGACATGTGCTTCCTGGGAGTAGAAACATTTTTGGGAGATTAGTTATCACATTAATTAATTAAATAAACAAATGTAGCAAAGAGACCCCTGAGGTGAGTCCAAAAGGTCTGTTTGGGATTAATTTCATTAATGGTGTCAGTTACAGAATGTAGTCTCATTTGAAAAGGCAAAACCTGTAGTAAAAATAGATTAAGTTCATCTGAGCCTGTGGAGTATCTAGTGTCTTCGGAACTGTAAGAAAACTGAGGTCGTTGGTGAGTTATGATCTCCTGCCCAGTGAGAGTAAGGTTAGAGCATGTGGTTGCAGACAGATTTTTGTTAATTTGTTCATAGATATAGATGCAGATACACTGTAGTTGTTTCTGGAACCACAGGAAAGTATTTCAGACAAAAGCATACTTTTGGAATCATGCTGTGGCAGTGGCATCTGTATAGGAATAAGACGTGGTTAGAATGTCTGCTCATGAAACAAATTGCTGTAAAACAAAGGTTTAATAAGGGAAGAGGACATATAGGTGAAGCTTTAGTAGTGGGGTCTCAATTCCTCGTTGGCCTACTGTCTTCTGGTTTTGTTCCAACATGAGTGGTTAATTAAAAAAATATTTTATTTTCTTAGGCATATACCATATATGAGTTTTCATAAGGTCTTTTAAGGTTGATTGTTTTAAACATTCAGTTAATAGTTAACTATAAAGCACCTTGGAGTCTCATTTGAAGAATTACAGTTGTACAGTTAATTAAATAATTGGACAAGATTGATTTCCATTCCATTCCAACAACAAACTTCGATTAATATTATTTACATCAATATTTTTGGCACAATATGTCCCCACATGAAATTGTCAAGTTAAGTCTTACATCATGGCCCTTGTCTTGTGTGTATAAAGGAGATATAACATGATACTTTGATTACTCTACCAAACTAATATTAATATTTAAGCAATATTTAAATTCATTTTTTATTTTTCTAATGTAGTATGTGAAGCAGATGTCCATTGACATCTTGGACCTTCTTCCCAAAAACCCCCAGAGGGAACTGAAATATACTAGTGGCAATGGATTATTTTTTTACTAGAGGGAGGTGTGTGCTCTACATGACTAGGAGACAGAGACAGTGTGCACTTATCAGAGGTTTCTTCAGTGTACTGAAGGTCATTCGGGAGATCCACTCCGATCAAGGACAATACGAGTCTTTGTGTGTTCCAGACCATGTGTACCTGCCTTGGCATTCTGAAGAACAAGAAAACACTTCTACATTCCTAAGGGAATGGTCTGGTGATGCACTTTGACTGCATTCTGGGAGTTCAACTTGCCCTGGTGGCAAATCAGAAGAACTGCAACCTGCTACATCCTATGGTCCTTCTGGCCTGACACTCTGCAGTACAAGAGACAACTGCCTACACACTCCCAGAGGGCTGCTGCTCAGGAGAAACCATCCTCTATCCTTCTACCTCCCTCCTCCTCCCACCCAGGCCCCTAGTCAAACCCAATGTCAGAGAAAATTGCTGGTTCACTTCCAGGCCTTAATGTCTCCCTCATGGGTGAGGGAGCTGAGTGGGGGTACAGAGCATTCCAGCTCCCTGGTGTTCGACTGCTGGGACTATTTCCTTGACATTTTCCTCCTTCTTTATACATTTTAACTTCTCCCCTCTCCACCTCTCCCCTCCTCATGGGGTGTTGGTGAATGCTACACTGTTACAGTCATTCTCAGTAAATAGCTTTCACCTGTTAAACATTAAAGGGGAACTTTAATTTCTCAATTTCTCACACCAGGTATAAAATCTCCGTAACAAAATAAATTCATTGACAGTACAGCAACATTTTGCAAATTAAAATTTGTTAACTTTGTGAATCGTTAACTTTGCATGGTCCCCATGTTGTCACAAACTGCTCGTGTCACCATGTGCAAGAGTGTGAGTTCGCTCAAATTATGATTTTAAAGAAGCCCTTCCTGCTCACTAGGCTCTGTAAGAAAAAAGGGAAACTTGGTTTCCAGACAACGTTAATTCTTTTTGGGCTTTCTCATGTGCACTAATTTCGGTGTGATCTGCAAGTTTCTTGATGCAATTCAGTGTGATGAACAAGCAAATAAGTACAGGTTGTGCAGCAGACATTTTAAAGCAGTGATGTTCTAGCGTGATCTGCATGCAGAGTTAACAAGTTACAGGATTCTGTATAACCCCATATTTGTAAAAATAGCACTGCACTTCCCCTTTAAAGGGAATAAACCACTCTGAGCTTTCTTTACTTGTGTACTGTATGTAAATGTCATGGACTGAAAGAAATGGGACTTGGCAAAGTAGGGCCTGGGGCTATTTTTACTTGAGATATGCATTTAGATGCCAGTATTTTTGTAAGTAAAGATGTGTTTTTGTCTACTTCTCTCTCCTTTTAAGGTTTACTTGCAATCTAGCTTAAACATTACAGAAGACAGCAATATTCACATAGTTGAGTAACATGATACCATCTCAGACAACATTCAGTAGTCCAGACTGCACCCCACACACTAAAGTGAGTTAAGGAATAATAGTCAACTGAGATGACAAAAATCTGAGTAGGTATGCCGTACCTTAGCCACTGCCTGTAGGTGTTCCAGTGAGCCCCTTTTCTGAACTTCCCTGATAGTCACTGTGTGCCAGGAATGGTACTCCTCATTCCTTTATTATCAACTCAACATTCTCAGTTTAAACCAGAAGCCATTTAAATTAATTATTGACTTACATAAGGTAAAACAAAAACACATTCTCAGTTGCATCTAGTCTTTTTACATAGTGCCATTGCGAAAAAATAATGCAATTGTAATATGTGATATATATATATCAATTGTCATTCAATCAACATTTATGATTCGGATTCAGTTCTGTGATTATGAAGTCTCATATATTAATGTATTTTTCTGCCTGAGTGTACTTGTATACCCAGAGAATATAATCATTTTTTATCTCCCAGACTGGCTTATATGTTACGTGTCTATGGTAATACACTGCAATCACTACTACCTATTATATTCTAAGTTATAAGAGCCCTTCAAATCTGAGGCTTTGAAACCAAATTGCTTAGTATTTTTTATATTCATTTCCTCTGCTTTGTTGGATTAATGTAAATTATTTTTTATGTTGTGTAAAACTTTTCTGAAAGATTTTCTGAAACACCAATTCACAATCAATTAAGTTGATTATGCATTAAAATTAAACTTATCCAAATATACTAGCAAGGTTTCTTTACAATAATTAATGGCGTTGAGATAAAAACAATATACTGTAACATTTAAACCTACTAGGCCCGTGGTTCTCAATCTGTGGTACAGAGTGCCCCCAGGTGGTACGCCAGATTACCTTGGAAATTTGTTGTTTGAACTGAAAAACTGGGACGCGTTTTCATATTTTCTATTTTGATAAAAATGAGTTTATGTGTCAAATATGCAGCCTATGTACTATCATAGATACAGCACACACTAATACTTGAGTGAACACAAGAGCTACTATGTAATTCTATACCATTATATAGAAATGTGTGCTACAAACGTAAGTGGCCAATTGTATTAAAAAAAGTTATCTCCAGCCAATAGGGAGGTAGGAGAATGTGCATGATTATGGAACAATGCCAATCTTGTGAGCACAGGAAAGTGTGATAGATAACAGAAAAATATTTAAGGACTGTTCTAGGTTAATTTGAGAAAAATACACCCAGTACCTCTGTGTTTCGCTCCCATGTACTGTACATGAAATAAAAACATCTTTTAACTTCTGAGACTGACTCCTGCAACGGTAACAGGGAAAAATGCAAGCTTGAGGATTGCTAAAGCAGGTAAGTCCCACACTATTTGTGAAAAACGCTGTTTACCATTGGCAAAAGAACTCTGACACGTTATGTGTGGACAAAAAGCAGCTAAACAGCTCGACCTGCTGCCCCTTTTGAATGACACAGTCACTTGTAGAATAATTGATATGGCAGATGATGAGTCAAAAGTACACTGATAGACCACGTTAAGATGAGCAGATACTTTTTACTGCAATTAAATATGTCTGTAGATGCTGTTGATTTAGCCAATTTGCTCATTTACGTTAGATATGAGTTTGAGGGCATGTCCCACGAGGACTTTCTATTCTGTAAGCCGATACCAACAAGGAGAGCTTCTGAATGATTTTATGGAGGAGATGGGACCGACTGAAAAAAATGCGTAAGGGTTTGTACAAACGGTGCTAGAGCGATAACAGGCAGACACAGCAGTGCAGTTGCATGAATTAGAGGTTGCTCCAGATATGAAGTGGACGCACTGCAGCATCCACCGTGAGGCCTTGGCCATCAAGGAAATGCCTGAGGATTTAAAATCTCTTAGACTCTGTTGTGAATTGTATCAAGGCTCAACCAATGAATTCACATCTGCTTTGCTCGACTAAACAGGCTTACCGCTCTCACTGTAATGGTAAGTGCTCGTGCTATTTTTATTATATGTGTATGTGAATGTGCGCACACTCTCATGTTGGTCATTGAGATTTTCTGGGGTTCCTATGAGAAGATGACTTGTACTGTAAGTGGTACTTGGATGCTTTGGTTTGATCAGGGGTGGTACTTGTTCCAAAACGTTTGAGAACTACTGTACTAGGCAATTCAGTCAATATTCATGTGCTGTTAAAGATCATTGACTGACCAATATCATTAGTTACTGGAATGTCTTTAGAAATTGGAGAAAGTGATTGAGATACAGTTTTCAGGAGGTATTCCTGTGATACACAAACAGAATTCATTATATTTTTGTCATTATTGTAATAAGTGTATTCTCTATGCACTATCTAATTGTAAACAAAGTGAGGCTAATTCATTTTAATTAAAGTCCTAGTAGAGATTCTCTGAATTTTTACTCATAAATCAAAACCCAAAATGTCCATTCATTGCAAAAGAATGATAGATTGAATTTGAAAGACACAGGCATACATTAATTGAACAGGATGAGCTGAGCAGATCGATTTAGACAGGAATAAAACGCTTCCACACTTACCCCACTAGCATCTGAAAAAGTGGGGTGTAGGATGTGACATTTTAAGTTCAATATCTGTATCCATTTAGTTACTTTCACTTCAAATATGACATGGAAGTAGATCTTGTCTCATTTTAAAATTATTTAATAACATTCCTTCAGGATTAAGTGATATTAAGCATTCTAACAAACTTGACCTGTAGGGTGTGGATACCCACTCCACCTGGTAGCTACTTGACCAATCTCCAACCATAATAACCTCACTTTAAAAGCAGTGCATCACCTCTGACTTTAACCCCTCTCTCCTCTGAAGCAACTTGGGTTGCTGAGAACAGAACTTTGTGCTTACCAAAATTGTTGTCTAAACGAAGTGTTGAGTTGGAGAATGAGTCTGTAAGTAGAGACAGATTTCTGTCCAAGGTCTTGCCTGCAGTAGGACCTTGCAAGCACCTAGCTACCACCATGCTTCTGCTTGATCTCTGCAGCAGTGTGGTTGGACTTTTTTGTCGACACACCTGAATATTCCATTTTTCAGCAGTGGCCACTAAGCTGGGAGCAAACTGAGTTTCCCCCATTTTTGTGTGATTCGCCCCGACTGTGCATTCACCACCCTATGCACAGACTGTGTCCCTAGTGTGGCTCAACAGTAACCTGGACAATCTATTTGAAGAAATCTACTGTCAGCATAAGGCTACAGCAGATTTCTCCTTCTCCCCAATACCTCAGGGAGCAGTTGCCTAAGGACTGGAGTAGCACCAAGCCAGCAGAGCACAGATTGGACAGCACTGTGACAGACCTCTTGAACTGTTCCCCCATCCTTCTGCGCAGGTGTTATGAATCCAGAAATGATTATAAGTCAATATTCAACCTTTCAAAAATAAAAATGTTACATTAACACGTTAATATAAATGAATTCATTTAAATACCTGTAGTTACTTAAGAGTGCCTGAAAGCTGATTATGTTAATGAGATAGATTAGGACGTTAGTGTAACCAATGGTATACTAAACATAATATCCTTGTTTGTTATGTCTTTTTTGTATCAAATTGATGTTTTGAATTATTTGATGTACACATTTTTTTATGTATCAATAAATGTATTCCATGTGTTGTAAATCCTTGTGAAGAATCCTTGTCATTTTGCCAATTGATTCCTAATAAACAAAAGTAAACTCATGCAATTTACTGTTACATCTAAATATTGTGCCAGTAAATTCAGAAGAGCCTTTCAATAAGATCTGCAAAGTTCATCTCTGCACTTTTTTGTTTGTAAAATACCATCTTATTGTTCAATTAAAGGTTTTGAAGGACAGAATTAAACAGCAGAATTAAAGAAAAGAGTTTTTAGTCCAACCTGCTTTTCCAAATCTAGAATGGCAATTTTTATTTACTCACAATCTCTATCTAAAAAAAGACAACTATTTTCAGTCTTGAATCATATTGTATTCCATATCCGTTTTCCCGCTGTCAGTGTTTGGTGATTAGAATGGAAGCTAAGGGCACTATAAAAGTCATAGTTGTGGGATGTAGTCACGTTTTTATGGTTTAAAGCAAAAGATATTGCCAGTTAAATATATATTAGGAACAAATGTACTTCATTTTTCATCCAAAGTAAACCATGTGTTAAAACATCTTGATTTACTTTGTAGTTATAGTGGAGAAGACAGTCATCACAATGTTTGCACCATCTGTTTGTGAAAGGTTTATTTTTTTTAAAGAAAGACTTGGCAAGAAGCACCTGAAGTAGGTGTTAGGAATCAGCTCTCTGTAGGTATTTAACAATACTTTCAACTGTAACTGTTTGTATTTATAGAGAATAAAGATTCTAATTTATTTTTGCCACATAGAATTTAAATTATATATCATTATCACTCTGAAGTTGTCTGTCATTCACCAACAGAAGTGTTAACATGTATCTGTGAAGACCATCGTCTCAGTGTTTTGGACCTTAATCCACTATTACATTTTAATCCTGTGTACAACCAAGTATGAGAGTCTGCAAATGGCTTTTGTTGTGGGCCACAGACTTTATAGTGCCTGGAGGGGCAGCAAAAATGTAATTGTCCTAAAGTTTTACTGCAAAAATAATTTTAAAAATCTGAAAAAAATAGCTTTTTCTTGTGGTATTAAAATTGAATGGCTATTGCTCCTTTTTCTGTGTAAAAAAATACACCTGATTTGCCCAAAGCCTCACCTGCAAGGTGAGTCTTATTATTTTGCTTTTCTGCTTCTTTGGAAAGGTGTAATATTGTAAAGATATACAGTAGCTGTTAAAACTCATTTTTTATTTAAGTTTGTAAAATGTTATTAACAAAATCTTTTTTTATTAGCTATTGTGAGTGTTTATGCAATAATCTGTCATCACTATTGATAAAATGCAACTAAAAGAAGTCCATTACCTCTAAATATACAGTATTTACAGATCTTAATACTCTGATTTAATTATGAAATCTTTTTTTTTGTTTTGTTTAATGTAGGTGTACTTTTTAGGTATAAGACACCCCAATCATTAAATGGCAAAGTATTTGTCCCTTTAGAGTGGTATCCTGAACGTAGACATTGGAACAATTACAAGACACAGAAAAGATTGGATACACTTCACTACACTGGAGAATGTGATAATGAGAGATGATCCATTTGCTCAGATCACTAAATTGAATCATGTTCCTGATTTTGGTAGAAAACCCACGGGGAGGCTAACAAAGGCCAGAAGATGGGTTAGGGAGAGAAATTACTTTACAGACAGAATACATCATATCAGGGTGACCTAATGAGCAGACCCAAGTGAACCCAGGTTAAGATTGTAATTTTTAAACTATGTCCATATGTTTAAGCCGTCTGTGGAAAACACAATTTTTAGTTTAATCTAGAGCAATGGTAGAGTTGAATTTCAATCATACTCAGTCATGCATGATCTTTGAAAAGTTAAAGAACAGAGAAATAAGCTTTCTCTTTCTATTAAAACAGCAAAACACAGTTATGAACAAATATAGGGTTTATAATAATTTAAAATGTTTAATATTTATTTGAAATTTGTATTTCTATTGTTTACATGTGATGTGCTAATATTAAGCTTCTTTATGTGAAATTAATCATTGTTAACATGCAGTAGAATTGTTATTAGGCACAATAAAATCCATTTTCTGACAGCAAAGGGTCTGCAAACACTGGGTATGGCATGGCTGTATTCTCTTTCTTAGCCTTACTGCATTTTTTAATGTCTTATGATCCACTTGGTTTATTTTTTCTCTAAAAATAATATTTTTGACATTGCATTATCTACGTTTTGGCAGCACAGTCATGAATTTAATGGAATGCACAGTAACAGCCTCATCAATTTAAATTACATATTCCTAGGCTCCTTTTGCAGCCATTTTGAAACAAAGAGCATTGGTTCAGCAAGTGCACTAAATGCTAATTTTATTGATGGCAGCCGTCAGAAATTAGCAAACAATGCACTCCCAACTCCAGTGATGAAAACAGTGTACAGCAAACTAATACATTTTTAAGCAGTGCAGCACTTTGTTATCTTTATGGTGCAGACTAAAAGACAAATTAGCAAAGGAGTGCAGTGCAAGCCACTAACTTGATGTTATTTATTGCTATTTAAATTACAGAAGACAGTCTTCATTTGTTCAGACAGTTAACTGCATTTTTTATAATGCAAGAGTGTTGACCATCTTATCTCCTGCTCCATTTTATATTTTTGTTTTAATGTCATTCCACAGTTCCCCTCTCAACATTCGCTAATTAAGATTAAATAGCCTTTCATCACTAATAAATTACACATAGTAATAATTATAAAGAAAAAGTGTATGTGTGATGGATCAGTAAAATAGTAAAAGGGAAGAAAAGAAATGAATCATGAGTGACAAGCTCCAGGCATTACATGCTTCTGCCTTGTTAACATGCTTGTAAATACATGCAAGTTTACCTACAGATGCAATACATTCCAATATTACTGAGCATCAGAACAACTACAAATCTTAGAACTGCATCAAATTCCTAGTTATTTTCAGTAAAACTATTTGTAGCAGGTGCATTGACATTCTATTGAAAATACATGAAATACTGTAGGTAAGCATCACAATGTTAACAGTGCCAGCATGGCTGCCTTCCACAGCTGGGACTCTGGGTTCAATTCCAGACCTGGGGTGTTATCTGTGTGAAGTCTGTATGTTGTTCCCATGTTTGCAAGGGTTTTTGCTGGATTTTCTTTGTAGGAGTTTTGTGAATGTCCTGGAACAATTTACTAATTGTAACAGTAATTCACATGGTGCTTCTTTGGCTATTAGAATTCAATTGTCAGAATAATCGGCAATATCCAAAAGGGTTTAAATACACAAAATACATTTATTAATACATAAGATTGTGTATTTAAAAACATATGACAGTCTGCCTGGATATAGACGGCAGATATTATTGTGAGGGTTACCAAAATACAGAATATATCACAATCACAAAGAGATACAAGACATGGAATACGCATTTAGTATAACATTCAGCTATACTATTGTAAGAAAACCGGCTCAGGGACGCCAACTATGTAATGTAGTGGCTCTCTGAAGGCACCAGTTCTGTAGGGTTTGGGCATTTACTGAGACAATTATTAATTAATTTTGATGGCTTTAGAATCCAACCATGCGACATAACTCAAACAACGCGCACACACAGGTACTAATACACGAGGATACATTTATTAATACATAGAATATGCATGTAAACCTAACAGATCTTATCGAGAGGGTTATCAGAATACAAAAGGTATATATTCAATCAGTTACAAAGTGTTACACATATCAAGAGGACATACGTTCAGTATATCATTCATTAAGACCGTTTCATAAATGAACTTGGTTATAACTTCTACATTAAATACTCAAACAAGTACATAACTCTTAGGAATTAAATTGATATCAACTGGTTTGGATAACAATTGAATTCTCGAGCTGTAATGCATTGAAGTTGAATACTCATCCAATCTCTGGTGATCAGATCTCCTGCGGGCACAAAGAAACAGTTGCAGGCTGTTGCTCTCTAGTTCCGTGCCAGGCTGTGCTGTGCGGCTTGCGACGGTGCGCTGCTGATGCTCACTGTTGGTTTAATTAGCAAAGTTTGTGCACAGGAGAAAAGATGACTGTGGGTCCCAGCAAGTCAGGAAGAGGACCGGTTCGTTCCTGATGAAGAGCTAGTTCTGAATAGTGATTCAGCTGTCCATAGTTCCGACTTGTTCACGAGGCCTGCTGCTGGTTACTCTCTGGCAAACTCCACTCTAGACTCTTAGAACAAAGGAAAGTTCTGGCACTCGGACACACTGGCCGTTCCGTGGTTGTCTGGGCTGAGTCTCAGGATGGTCAGGAGGCGCGCTGCGAGAATGTCCTGCCCTTGGGAGCCTTCTGCTCCTGGGCCATCCTGCCCTGGAATTCTCCTTTGAATTCCCTTTAGAACAGTCCACAGAATCCTCTCCAGAATCTTACTGAATCTTACTGAATCTGAATCTCTCTCCCAGGCTCTCTGTGTTGCCTGTTTTTACCTGGAGGAACTTCAGCTCATTGATTGGCTGAAAGTTCCATGGGCATCAGAGTCCCACGTGGGTTACTCGGCCCTACCAGTCCCTGATTGGTTGATCAAGGTGAGATATGAGTCACTTACTCCTAACACTTAGTAATGCAGTCTAGATGTCCAACTGGCACTCCCTAGACAGATAGGCGCCAATGGATGACCATTGATCATGATAGCCAGGCTTAGCTCAGGCTTAGCTCCCTTTGGGAGCTGTCCTAGGACCTTAAATCACCCTGCATGAATAGTCTCTCTGTGGCTGCACCACAGAGATGAACAGAGAAATGGGGCCTCATTTGGGAAGGCTCAGAACACTTAATTCTTTATTAATAAGCCTCGCCGCTACACGATCTCGATAATCAGTCTCATTAGTACAGATTCTACATTAGATACTCAAAAGTAAATACATTCCTTATACAAACTGAATTGATGTCAACCTGTGTTGAGATAACAATTGAATTCTCAAGGTCGGTAATCTAGAATATTGAATTTATACTCATCCAGTATATGGATTCCTATCCCTTGGCACAGACAACGAAAAAACAACTGACAAGCTCTGTCGAAGTGGTATCCAATCCATGGTCTTCTGGCTCGATGGCCCACCAGCGCTGGTCCTTCTCCAGTGAAGGAGAGAGAGAGTGTTCTTCTGTCAGCTTCGCACTGGGTCATTGTTACTCTCCAGGGATCTGCTAGTTAGCATTGAGCTGGACTAGTGGATGTCTGTGCATAGAGGTGACT
This sequence comes from Lepisosteus oculatus, assembly GCF_040954835.1. NCBI lineage: Eukaryota > Metazoa > Chordata > Actinopteri > Semionotiformes > Lepisosteidae > Lepisosteus > Lepisosteus oculatus. Next base: position 36,493,244 of record NC_090696.1, on the reverse strand, counting down.
GCATGGTCGGAACAAGTTAGTCTGAGCAAGTCACACAAGAAACTTGGTTTGCTCCCAGCGTGGCGGCTACCTGTGAATAAAAGTATTCAGATATCGAAAAAAGTCCAAACATATTGCTCCGGTCATCTGGCGGATAAAAATGGTGGTTACCAGCAGTTCACAAAGTCTTGCTGCAGGCTTGATCTCGGGCAGAATTCTGTCTTTACGTATCTGCTCTCTCTGGCTTGGCAGTTTGGAAAAAGATATAATTCCCAACACTCAGACTACAACACTGGCAGTCCCGTGATTGTCAGACAGCCAAGTTGCTCAAGCAAATCTGAAGGAGCGCAAGAGTGAATGGAGGAGCAATCTCAGAGCTGCTCCTTTTAACTGGAGGACATACAGTTGGTGATTGGTCAGGAGGTTGCCGGACAGTTGGGGTCCCCATACCCTGCAGGTTCCTGATTGGTTGTTCAACTTTAGGAATGATTCACCATGACCTCTGACTCTAGGACCACGATCCAGATGTGCTTAGGGTCTCACTAGACAACTAGGCGCCAAGAGTGGGCATCTGTCATGATAGCTGGTTGCATCTCGATCCTGGGAACTGTTCCTTATCATGAAGACAAAAATCCCTAAATCAGTGCACAAACATGAATAGCTCCTCTGTAGTTTAGACTGCAGAGATGAGAGAGATGGGACTCACTGGGAAAAGCACAGCAGCACTTAATTCGGTCTAAGTAAGATAAGATCACTTTATTAGCCCTATACAATTTCTTGCAGTAGGAATTTGTCTTTTCACATACCCCACCTTGCTCTCCATGGGACACACAGATAGGGAGAGAGAAGTCTGGGGTCAGAGCACAGGGTCAGCTATTGTATAGCACCCCTGGACCAACTGGGGTTAAGGGCCTTGCTCAGGGGCCCAACAGAGTAGGATTCCTCTGCTGGTCACAGGATTTGAACAGGCAACCTTCTAGCCACAGGCGCAAGTCCTTAGCCACAAAGCCACCACTCAGCGATAAGCATTGGTGCTACACTCAATGAACAGGCATCCCATTCAGAGTGTATCCCTCCTTGTGCTCGTCATTTGCAGTTATATGCTCCAGCTCCCCAGCAACCCTGTATTGGATAGAGTTATTATAAAATGCCTGGTTTGAAATTGGTAAATTTCTTTGTTTTATTTATTTACACTGATTAATATTTGTCATCAATAGTGTTCATCAACAGAGAAACAAAGACATGCATTGTTTACATATCAGGGTTAAATTTGTCAATGACTGAACCAAGTATTCAAAAACTTTAGGGCACTGGCAAAATCAAACCTGTGGTCAATGTGAAACATGAACCAAGTGACATACAGTATGTAGAAGTGCTTTAAAACTTATTTTTTAAAGGCACATTATTACTTGAAGGCCTGTGGGAGTCTGGAGTCAGATTTTCTGGATTTTCTGATTAGGTTGATTAATATTTGATTTTGATTGTAACCACCCAAACTTCCTACAATACATAAAGTATGCATTTATGTATACAATACATAAAGTAAGAGGTGTTGCTCTCTTGACACATAAAAAATATTAGAAGAATCAATACATATTCTGTATTTCCTTATTCTGAGGATAGATAATGTATATTGTTTAAGTCCCTAATTGTAGTTATCACATTCATAAGGAAATGTTTAAAGGTAGACATCTTGTCATTCCCTTGAGAAAACAAATCTTGACAAGCATAGGTAAAACAAGAAGGCTGTCAAAAATTACAAGTTAGTCAGGCCTAAACAAATATCTGAGTATTCCCCAAATTTCATTTCTCAGTTTGTCAGATGTGTGAAGATAGAACCCAGTTAGTCCCAGAGCACATCTGTGAGAAATTTTGATGTTTTTAAGCAATTTTTAAAACACAGACTTGTAAATGAGTATAATTGTACAATGATACTAATAAAAAACAGTAAGCTACATTTTAAATACATAAATGTAGAAATGTGAAGATACCAAGAGTTAAGTTTGGAGGAAATGGCTCTCTGCAACCTAGAGCATGTCCTGGAAGAATACAGTGCAAGATGAGACTAAACACAGGACATGTACAGTATGTCAGTCCATCGCAGGATGCACATTCAAGCGCATTTTAATCTAGCATGTATGCCTTTAAAATGTTGGAGGAAACCTAAGCACCTAGAAAAACACAAAATAGAACTATATAGAGTAATATTAAAAAACTCTGATAACCCATTTTCTTACAACAAATCTCATGGACCTGACAATCCATTTAATAGTTATGTTATTTGAATACAGGTTAGTACTTTGGTAATGTAACATTAGAAAGTATTGGACCAAAGAGTAGTAAGTTTTCATGAGATAATAAAAAAAAAATCTTGGACTGTTCATTGTGCTTTGATGTTTCTATTGTTTTCTTAATCCAGAACCACTAATCTTCATTTTTCAACACTGACTATCTCTTATCACACAAATCTAAACAATGTAGTTGATTCTGTCAGGGCTACTGCTGGTCATTGATTATACCCTGTCTTCCTACCAGGTTCTTTGGAAAGGGATTGTTTATTTGTTTGAATTCAGACACAAAGCACAATTGTTGATTTGGTTTCTAATGCCAAGAACAGAAATACATCTTGGCCTTTGGCAGGTGACCTGCTTTTAAAATGAACTTGTTTTGTTTGCTTCTTGCTTTTGTCACCATAACACCAAGATAGGTACAATATGTGCTGTATGTCAGCCAGTTGTTGAAACCATAATTTTCACCACACTAGAGTGTAACCTAATTAACCCATGCGTATACTGGGTCATTGACTGAGGTGATAGACAACCCATTCATAAAGGTGTAACTATTTGAACCCCTAGAAGAAAAAAGAAAAAAACCCTAACGCCAATGCAGAATACTTCAGGTACGGAAATGAAATATAGAATACAAATGAGGTTACGGTTAGCAGATGTAACACTTAAGAGGGGAAAGAAAGGCTTACAGTACATGAGGCTTTAATAGTATTTTCAAATCGACTAGAGAAAGAAAGGTTTTGGGACATACACTGTATTGCTCCTGAGAGTAATGTTTGAGTGAGAATGAAGAAAGCAATGGAATGAGACACTAAAACAGAATCATTTAATGAGAAACATGGTGGATGTGGTTAAAGTAGATTATGTTTGTATTTGAAGTGAACTCCAGGACTTCAGAGAAGCAACATTTAAGGGGTTATATATAGTGAGAAGGATTCCTTGATTAGCAATGTAAAACACTGTGCAAATCCAAGTAATGGCCAAAACATGTTGGGTTCTGAAGTTGGTTTAGCGATCCAAGAAAGTGGTGAAGTCACTCTCTGTTTGATTTTTCATAGTGCAGGAATTGTAAAGGATTGACAGTCGTAGATGAATGTAATTGGTCATGAATAGGGAGAATTGAATGAGCTGTTTTCTGAAAATTATTTGAAGTAACAAATTATTGGAAAGTCCAAGTTGCTTAGTGGAAGTAATCTGAGAAGGTGAAGCAGTGTATACAGAGAAAGAGATAGTGGAATATGACTTTGAAAAGTTGTAGAGCTGTCATTGGAGGGACAGATTTTCTGAAAAGGGGGAGGTTGCATACTGTTTTGAATTACATGGAATAGGAGTGGTGCATATTAAGAATTCAGTACAAATATAAACCCAGAGAAGCATACGGGAAGGTTTTGGAAATGCAGGGATTTCAAGTATTGTTATTTAGAAGGTATATTGTGTATATACAACTGTGTGAGGAGGACTGATTTTGACTTAAGGTGGAACCTCAAAGATGAGTGTTGATGGTGTAGTGGTTTGATGGGTTTACTGACAATTATTAATTGTAGCAGTAATCACGAGGTTGTTCGTTGGGGCTTTTAGAAAATCAATCGTCAGAACAACTAACAATGCACACACACAGGTTCAATACATGGGATACATTTATTAATATAAACTGTGCACCAAACATATACTAGTCTGCCTGGATACGAGCGGCAGACTTTACTGTGAGGGTTATCAATATACAAGGTATATAATCTCGAAGAGATGCAAACACAAAGAGATACACAACAGAGAATATATGTCAATATATATCGTTCGGTTACCAAATCGCTAATCAGTGTTATTACCCACTGTTACTCTAAACTCGGAAGTAAATACATTGCTCATGAATTAAATTGATAACAACTTGTGTTGAGGTACAATTGAATTCTCGAGACGCAATGTAGAACATGGGGTTTACTTATCCAATGTGTATGGATTTGGAATTCCCGGCATGAACACCAAACCAGCTGACAGGCTCTGTTGCAGCCTCTGTTCCAGCGGTTGTCCAATGGGCGTTGTGTCGGTGTCCTCTGGCTACCGGCCAACCAGTCAAGGTGCAGCTCAGAGTAGGACGGGCGGAGGAATCTGACTGCGGCGCGCAGGGCAGTCGTTGCTCCGAGGGGATCTACCAGCAGTCCGGCTGGCTAGTAGAAAGTCTCTATGCACAGAGTGTGACCGCGAGTCCTCACAAGTCACTCTTTTGCCTGGGAAGAAACTGGTTCGTTCCCGGTCCAGCGCTGCTTCTGAATAAGCTATTCAGGTTGTCGACGAGGGTCCAACTGTAGGCTGCCGTTGATCAAGCGGAGCGTTCACGTTGGTAGAATTCTGAGTACGTACGGGATCCTCGGCCTCGCGCTTAGAACAAAGTCCAAGTCCTTTTGCAGACAACAGCAGTTGTCACGTGATTGTCTCCGGGGATGCACGAAAATGGCCAAGGAGGGCCCAGAACTGAGCTTGCGCTCCCTTTTTGATCAAGACCCAGATGTGTGCTGATTGGTTGAGAGTTTGGCGGACATTGGAGACCCACGTGGTATTACCATGCCCTGCCAGTCCCTGATTGGTTGGTCAAGGTGAGATATAAGTCACTTACTCTTGACACTTAGGAATGCAGTCCAGATGTCCATTCGGCACTCCCTAGACTGATAGGCGCCAATGGATGACCATTGATCATGATAGCCAGGCTTAGCTAATTGCATCCCCGTCTGGGAGCTTGTTTCTTATCAAAAGAAAACATCTTAAATCAGCCTGCATGAATTCTATCTCTGTGGCTGCACCACAGAGATGGAGGGTGAGATGGTGTCTCCTTTAGGAGCATACCAACGCTTAATTCTGTCTTATTAACAAGCATTGCCGCTACAATGGTAATAGGCTACTAACTGTTTTCTCAGATTTTAAGGAAGCACAAACTAGGACAATGAGAGGAATGGGGTAGAAAAGTGACAAAAACAATGAAGATATTCCTGCTGTAAAAGGTTCTTTGGGTTGGATGCAAATGATGAAACAGTGGCAGAAAGAGAAGAAAGTAGAAAGGAGAGAGCAGACCTATTAGGAAAATTGCAGACTGCAAGAGAAAAAGAGAAGTGAGGAGAGATGATATGGGCAGAAACCAGGAACAAGGAACAGCTCCAGAGGGATAAGAGGGATGACAAATGAGGTGTGGTATTGGTATACGATGGAACAGAGAAGAATGAAAGAAAGCTTGACAACACCGTTCAAGTGTTTTGTTTTTCCAAGGCCTAAGGAGGTCAGACTAGAGAGGCTTGCTTGGAAAAAGATGCAATTGAAGAAAAGACACAGGACTGAAGACATTCTGACTGGATAGGGATAAATGAAGGTCAGTATGACAAGAGCAACCACTGGGAGACTTGTGAGAAAGTGGCACTGAGGTCTGGTTTCACCTTCAAAACAACTGGCTTACTGAGCACTGGTAAGAGCACTGGAGATTTTAGTTTCTTTCATTCAGAGAGAAGAAAAAGAGAAAAGAGGAGCCATGGAGAGGAACAAAGAAAGGTCGGTCTCTAAACAAGTAAAATAATATACAAGTAGTGAAACATTTATATGTAGGTAGGTAAGATTATAAAACAGAACAGATTACATTTTGACCTCCACCTATTTTTTTTATTAAAACTCTATTCATATGAGTCAAAAGGAAATGTTCACATACTGTACATATCCTGACAGTGCCATACCACTCATCACCCTGTACATGGAGATTCACATTTTTTTTAACATTAGGCCTTTACAAATGTTTGCAACTGATTTTCTTAAAACTACCTATAGCAGGATTATCTTATTTAAATACATTTTAATTCCAACTGTCTCCAGTCTGAAGTTATCCTATGACTTTGAGAGAGCACTCTAAATGAGGACTAAACACAGAGAACAAAACAAAAATGTCAGGCTGTGCACTTGATTAACATGCTAGGTTCTGAGTGATCGATGAAGCAATTAACATTTTGGCCTGTGAGATCACAATCTAATTTGGAGATAATTCAATAAGAATGTTATCAGTAAAAGACATCCAGTGGAACTTTGTACCAATCTAAGCGATATCAAGAATATATCAATGGAGATTAAGCTATTAAACAAACATGCGAGATGTCCCATAGCACAATATTATCTTTTTCACCAAAATACTGTTTTTAGTCAGAGGAGAAATACTTTTCTGTGCTTGAGAAAAGAAAAGTTTTCTTCTAGGTGTCTAGGATTTTAAATCAATTTTAAAATCTTGGATTACAAATCATATTTATTTTAAATATGACAAAACAGCCCTCATAGCAACAAGTTCACCAAAATGCATCATCTGGTGAGATAAATAAAAAAAGTATTCCATAATCTGAGGAGGTAACTGGGCTACTGTACAGTATGTGTGCAAGTGGGACACCCAGATTAGAGACACAAGATACATTACTGATTGCAGTGTATACTGTTTGGCCTCAGAGACAAAGACTGAATAAGTTCTACTGTACCTCCTGTAATGTTGAAAATAAGATCATTAAATCAGTTTAGTTTGTTTTGTGTCTGAATTTATTTTTCTTCCACATGGACTGCTTCAGTCAATTAGGATTCCCATTCCCTATTTCTAAATACATAAATATACCTTTCAGGAAGTGTAGGTGATTTTTTTGCTGGCTTAGTGCAGGAAGCTATGAAATCAGAAGATGAGAGTAAGTAAGTGTAAGAAGGGTGTGGAAACCTGTCATGACAAGAAGACTGGAGTGCTCCTGACTCATTAGCAGATGTAAATTGATTCTACATACATTAGCTGGAACTGGTTAGAGAATTAAAAGCTTTTAGTGTGACTGCAGGTGATACAAATTAATTAGCCTAATTAAACCCAACTTCTATAGTATAAGAAAGGTTGTAATTAACAGGAATGACATTAACAAGAGAAATGATAGAGGACACCTGTTTACAATAAAAATATTGTTTTTTAGGAAACAAGCCGGGCTACACTCAAAAATTATACGCAAAGACAGGTTTTATATTAGAAATGTATGTCACCAACCTCCATGTATTCCATTGTTAGTCTATTCCTTTTGTTTACATGTTGAATACATTCTGTTCTTCTAGAAATGTATTGTGTACTTTTTTCATTATCATTTTACCAATTTGTATTTCCCTGCAATTAGTAACTATACATGTATTTCAATGCAGTTTATATAAGTTTATCTCCAGACTTAAATATGGTACTAAAGAGAAGTAGTAAAAGAACAAAGAAAGATCTTCTTAAAAAAAAATAAACGGTATATAATTACTGTGTAGTGAAGAAAAACATACTTTGTAATGTATTCAGAGATCTGGAAAAAGAAAACTAAAAGTTCTTTTAACTTAAAAAAAACTGTTATAAATGGAGGAAGATGACTATTAAAAAAAAAACAGATTGACCATAGTTTTAATAGGCAGACCCTTATTCTAAATAGATCATTCTGACTCCAAAGCATCTCATGAAAGCTTTCTTTTTTGGTTTGTAAAATTAATGTCCTAGGTTCAGTTCTGATCCTGGAATGCTACCTGCATGGAGTTTGTATGTTCTCCATGTGTTTGTGTGGGTTTCCTCCAACAGTCCAAAGCCATACTGATAGGTTAAGGTTAATTTCTTGGAAAATGTGCCCTGGCTTGAGTGTGTACTGTGTGTCTGTATCTGTGTGTGCCCTGCAATGGACTGGGATTTGGTCCAGGGTGTAAACTGCCTTGCACTAATTGTGGAATTTGATGAAGCAGTTAGAAAATGGAAGGATGGATGTTCAGTTAACTGGTCTATTCTGAACACTTTTTTCAGGTTGTTATTCATTGAAGTCTTCAGGTTACCTATAAAATCTGATGGCATGAGGCCCTGTAGGACCAGAAGTGAAAATAAGTGCAAAAGGTCATACTGCCACAAACACTGTTTCTTATGACTTTATGCAGAATAAAACCTCAACAGGCTCACACACTCTAGCAGTATTGCAAAACAATGACCAAATACATCTCATTAATTAAAGTGATCAAGTCAATGTGCAAATAAAAAAAATCATTGTGTTAGTGTGTTGTCATTTTATTAATCATAATTGTCATCTGAGTCTGTCAACAGAATCTTGTCCTTTTATTACATTACTTTTCCAAACAGTGACATGATATTCACAATCAATGATTCTGAATGACAAATTTTGATTGATTTAATGATTGCCATGTAATTTAACTAACTTTGCAACAAAGGCTAATTTCATTCAAATACAGTGTAGTTGTACTAAGGCATCACACTGTTCATCAGAAATAAGACATCATTCATTAATAAGGATAAGAATAATAGAATTGGTTTATATATAGTAGCACTTTGCATCCCAAAGGTCTTTACATATAGAAAGGATATATTGCAGTCACCACTAAAATGAGGCACCAGAAGCCTTCATACACATCAAATCAGGTAGTGAATACATAAATTGCTTTACAAATTGAATTGAATTTGGGAATTTGAATTGATTGACAGTCCTGATCAGAATTTAACCAGAAAACCATGGTTAATACCTTTACTCCAATTAGCTTGTCTTGGAATTGTGATTGACCAAGTTGTCATCACCTCAGTTTAAATGTCTCAATCAAAAATGGCATCTCCTACATGCACAGTGTCCTCTGTCAACATACTGGAGCAATGACCTGGAAATTCTAGTCCAGCGGGAAGAGTGCCACCCACTGACCCAACAGCTCCTCTTACATTTTCATGGAGGTCTTCCATCCCAGTACTAACCAGGCCCAGTCTTGATTCGCTTCTGAGAGCTAACAAATTCAGGCTAAAAGGTGGTAATGATGCTATCAACTTGTATTCCTGCATGAGAATGTAAAAGGCATTTTCTTTCCACTGTGCCTCTGGGTTTTCATCCCAACTCAGCTCTTAACAACCCAGCTGAATTAATTACTGGCTTAACTGGAGCAATTAAACAGCTTTCCCCAATTCTTAAGGTGTTGCTCATTTAAAAAGACCTACTGGACTGCAGCGCTCCAGGACTGGAGTTAGCCCGGATCTGCTGTAGTTCTAGGGCTGATTTCCAATATGATTCACAAGTACATTTCAATTAGCAACTATCTGAAACATGAAAAAAAGGAAGTAATTTGACTTCTTAGTAAAATAAATAATTCAGTAAATAAAGATTAGAAATAGACTGAAAACAAGAGGATTCAGTTTCACTCAAAGCTGGTTTTGCTTATCCCTGATCAAGAGAAATTCCCACAGCAAAGAAGAATATAGTCTGGTTTTAAAAAAAAGCTATTCTGGTTCACTGAATTTTACTCAGTGCATTATGAATAATGCATACCTAACATGAATATTATTTTATAATATGATAACTATAAAAATGTTAATGAAACAGCATCATAAATTGTATAATTTCAGTAAACTTTCCAACTGTCTTCTCTTCAGGCTCCATGCTGGTTGCACTGAATGTTTGCCTTTACAAATTATGCTTTTTTTCTCTTTTTTGCCAAATTGCTGTCCATACAAGGTCAAACTTTCTTCTAGGTGACACAGTAACATATGTTCATTCTTTTTGTAGAAAAGACTTGGATATTTTTGCATCTATTCAGGAAAAAATGTTCAAAAACTGGAATAGTATAACCATCCAATTACTCACATATGCCCCAGTATTTGAATGTGAACAGCCAGACTTGTAAATCTTTTGAATTAGTGTTAATCTAATCAATCACTTGTAACAGGAAGAAATACCTTAGTACATTACTGTAGTTACCTGAACATTGTCAATTATTTTACTTCTACAGTGTATATCATTTAAACTATTACTTTTGGAAGTTACTTCATAATTTCCTTAATTTCAACCAGAAAACTCCTCATTATGCATTATTAGTTCACTGTAATTTAAAAAAGGTTAAAAACTTTGTCCTGTTGAAAGGAACAGAATCTAATTTTCTGGCTTTGGACAAAAACATGATTGTATTTGTCATGGATATAAAGATAGATATTATTGTGACCCTGATCTTCAGTATAGTTAAACTTATCTGCACCCGTGAAATTGCTGTAACTGCCTATACAATTTAGCAATTTTAGGGGTGCTAGAGCCCCTTTTCCACTGCAACAGGTACTGTACATTATATTTCCCTGATCTACCAATGCACCCACAGACCAGCATAGCATAATTTATTACATAATTTCCCTTTTTATTTTATAACACCTACAATCACTATCTAATCACTATCTATTCAAAATCAGAGAACACATGACACAAAAAAGTATCCCCCATGAGCACACACACTCACAGGACACATGGACACTATTGGCCCCTGATATCCAGACACCAATGTCTCAAAGGAAACTTCTATCAGCACCATTGTCCAAAAACACAGCTCAAGTCCAGTACTGGGTAGGGGGGAGAAAGACTACACTGGAGCCTACCTCTACAGCTCTCTGTAAAGTCCCCTGACTGAGGTTTATGAAGCCCTTTTCTAGCCAGGGTTCATTAATCATTATGGTGATGGTGGTGGAGATGTCCTTTTCATGTCTTGGGTGCGGGTAGATTTAACGGTTCAGGGCTAATTATTGAGGTGATGGCCAGCTTTAAATTTTCATTTGTCATTGTCTATTGCCACCCTGTTCTGGAGTCCCCTTCTTGGCCTGAGGCTCAGTAAGATTGTCTTGTTAGCCCATGTCACCTCTGAACTGTGTGATAATTAAAAAGTGTCTGCACAAGGGGGACCTTTGATCAATGGGTTGCTCAAAGAATAAGGACAGACAATTGAACCAACCCTTATGAAGACATTGGACATTCCATGCAAACTTAAAGTCAATAAAGTCCCCAATACAGGTTGATCCACATCCATTTTTTAACTCTGTAACATATTGTTTTTCAAATTGGTAAAATATTTACACTACTTTAATCATTCTGTTGTTCTACTGTATAGCAACTTAATTCTCTTCTGTTCGATACAAAAATAATTGTTATTACATGTAATGAAGGAAGGACACAACATTCTTCCATCCAAAAGAAAGTTATCTCTTTATGTCACTATTTATTTTTAATTACTCTGTAAAGCATTTTAGCCCAGTTATGACAAGTCATAGGGGATGTCTAGGTTTTTAGATCAGTTTCCCTAACATATTTAATTGTGTCAGGAAACTGGGACACTGTGGCAACTTGACCTTCCATGGATTTTTTAATCTTTGGAATAATCTTTTTAATCTTTTAATTCATAATTGAGTTTTTTAAATTGCTTCAATAATTTATCTACAAACGGAATCTAATAACCAGAAAGGGTTATATAAGTATTAATGGTATACTGTATATTAATTTGCTGGCAGTCTGGTACTCCTATTGGATAGACATGAGATGTATCATGATGAAGACAGAATAGCTTTACAGTATATCACCCCAAACTAACCTTTCAAACTCAAAGTAAGATATTCTAAATTAAGAACAAAATGGTACAAACAATAATAAGCGCAATGGTCGAATCATGTAATCACGCAATCATGACAACAAGTGATGCGTGGGTTGACTCGGGTTCCAAAACAAGATTTTAGATTGGGTTGGTGTAGGTTGTAGGTGTAGGTTGATATACTGTATGACCAAAAGCAAAATATTTCAGAAAACCGATCATTTGTATCTTAAATTAAATTGATTTTAAGGTTTAAAACAAGATGTTTTAAGAACAGTGAGATAAAAATAAAGAAGAGAGAGGGACAAAAAAGCCAGATGGGAGACGTTTGGTGATCTAGTCAGCATAACAGAAGAAAAAGGCACAGGTTAAGTTATCTGCATTGATTGTGAAGCACTTTACAAAAATGACACTTACAAGACTAGACTGACACAACACAAAGGCAACAGAAGGGTACATCCAAGAAGAATGAATGGAAACCGCTGATGCATGCAGCCACCTTTGATGAACAATGCCTATAGAAATTTACTTTTTTATTTATTTTTTATAAAATGTGATCCTGTTTGCCCTTTCGGCAGACCCTCAAGCCAGCCAAGCTTATAACTAGGCTGGTGCTCGCCCCATTATTGACACACACAGTCCCCTTAGAGGCTGGTGAAACCCCGATACCTACTGTAGATTCAACACACAACTCCCTCCTCCCACTATTTACACCTTGCAGTTGTTAACAGTGCTCCTAGAGGGAGCTCCTTCATAGCGGACACTACAGTATTCTTTCCTCTGACTTAAACAGCGTAGACTTGCATTAAGAAAGATGATTAGGTCAGCCTGTGGACCACCTGGTGCACACTCCCGGACCACTGGTGGTCCACGGATCACACTTTTAGATCCACTGTTATAAAGCACATCTTGTTTGAAAGCTATTCCAAGACACTGATTAAAAGAAAATCGAAATAATGACAAGAAAGAAAAAGCTGTGTCAACTGAGTGACTGTCAGGGTAACAAGTTAAGAGAGGGATTTGGAATGTACAGTAGTCATCATAATATGTTACATGAAATCACATTAACTTTCAATGCAGTTCAGTGCATAGCAAACTAGGTCCAGACTGCTGTCAGACCAACAATGGGTATTTAATGTTGTGTATGGGTCAAAACAGAGTCACCAAGCAGTGAATTCTTGTCCAACCAATTTGGTCTGAAACTACCTTTCAGATATGTATAGAAAAGATGTATAAAAGCCTATTTATTTGTTTTTAACTGATGAAAAGGAGCTTATTATTTTTTATATATTTTGTACACATAAAGATAAAAAATGGTTAATCACATCTTAATGAGATGATTTCTAAGCAAGAAAGAGAAAAATCTATTTTTTTATTCCAAAAATAGGTGTAGGGTGCATATGGCTTTTAAAAAACTTTTTCTTATTAAAATTCACTTTTATGCAGCAAACCAGTTACAATTTGTTCAAACTCACATCTGAGATGAAAAACAACAAATCGCCTAATGTAAATTTCTATAGGCATTGTTCATCAAAGGTGGCTGCATGCATCAGCATTTTCATTTCCTTTATAAGAAACATGAAACAAGAGGAGTTTATCTTTCCCAAAGGAAAAGAAATGTGTCTAAAATTTCTTAGCACAGCAGGTGTAGATATTTATGTAACAATTAAATATGTCCTGGGGGAAAAAAATAAATATTTTCTGGTTCACAAATATTTGTTTGTATTTGATCATTTTAAGGCTAAAAAGATCAAGTGAAGAAGAAAGATAACATGTAATTATGTAGACAATACTCTTTCTTTAAGTACATTATATCCTTTGATACAGTATATGATTCTAGGAATGATCCAGTCCAGGTTTTACTCTTACAGTCTGGATCCCTTTGAAGTCTGATCCAGTCCGTGTTTTACTCTGACAATCCAGATCAATTAGAATGACCCACTCTGGGTTATACACTGACAGTCCAGATCCCATGGAAGTCTGATACAGTTATTTGAAAACTCTTCTATCTATCCATTATTACAAAGCTGTTAATTCCTGCAAGGGACTATGACAACACAAACCTGTCCTGGGTAGCAGTGGGTGCAGGGCAAGAGTCAATTGTAGGGTACACATATCCAAAGACAATTTAGAGACACCTATCAACATAGCTATCCTTGGAAGGCGCAAGGAAACTAGAAAACCCAAATGAACACAGGGGGAACATGCACAGTTCACACAAGAAGCCCCCCCCCCCCCCAGTAATGCATCAAACAACATTAGGCCCAGGGCATTATGAAGGAGAAGTGCTTACATCTAAACCATCACTAAAATTCTTGAACATACTAAATTTAAAAGCTATGGTGTTAAATCAGTGTGGATATCTGTTTAAACTCTTCATGATTATTTTATCAAAAGCAAAGAAATATGAAAAAATATTTTAAATTGTTCAGCTTCAACTATGCATTTTTATTTATGACCTTCATTAAAATACAAATAAACATAGCTGTCCTCATCTTGTTATCTTTATTAACAGTGCACTACTGTAAAAACTTTAGGCTTACAACTGAAGTTCACAGATGGGTTATTTGTCTAAACCCATTTCCACTATTGTATTCTTTCAAATGGATGTCTCTGAATTATACCTGTGCCAAAGAGGGTGAATTATTTCATAAATGTTACTTAAGCCAGTGACAGTCATTCAATTTTTCAAACACTTCAATAAATCTTGTTGCCTTAACTTTAACTGCCTACAGTATTATGTGATCCAGTCCAGATTTTCCTGTAACACCCATGATCCATTTGGAAATCTGATCCCATCCAGGTTTTACTCCCACAGTCGGGATCCATTTGAAAATCTGATCCAGTCCGGTTTTTAATCCAACAGTCCGGATCCATTAAAAATCAGATCCAGTCCGGGTTTTACTTCAACAGTCCTGATCCATTTGAAAATCTGATCCAGTCTGGGTTTTACTCCAAAAATCCAGATCCATTGGAAATGTGATCTGGTCATTTAAAAACTATTCCATCTATCCATTATTATAAAGCTGTTCATTCCTGGTAGGGACCATGGCAACCCAATCAATATAGCTATTATATCCTTTGATGGTGCAAGGAAACTAGAAAACCCCAATGAACACAGGGGGAACATTTACATATCACACAGAAGGCCCCCCCAGTCCTGCATCAAACTACATTAGGCCCAGGACATTATGAAGGAGAAGTGCTAATGTCCACACCGTTATTAAAGTTCTTGAACATACTAAATTTAAAATCTATGATGTTAAATCAGAGTTTATCTGTTTAAACTCTTCAGGATTATATTATAAAATGAAAATAAAAATGAAAAAATCTTTAAAATTGTTCAGCTTCAACTGCGCATTTTTATTTATGACCTTCATTAAAATACAAATAAACATAACTGTCCACACGTTTATCTTCTTATCTTTATTAACAGTGGACTACTGTAAAAACTTTAGGTTTACAACTGAAGTCCACAGATAGGTTATTTGTCTAAACCCCTTTCCACTGTTGAATTCTTTCAAATGGATGTCTCAGACTTATATTTCTACGAGAGAATGTGAATGATTTCATAAATGTTACTTAAGCCAGTGACAGTCATTCCATTTTTCAAACACTTCAAAAATCTTTTTGCCTTAACTTTAACTGCCGGCTGTATTATGTGATCTACTCTGGGTTTTACTCCAGCAGTCCAGATCCATTTGAAAATCTGATCCGGTCCAGGTGTTACTCCAACGGTCCAGATCCATTTGAAAATCTGATCCGGTCATTTAAAAACTCTTCCATCTATCCATTATTATAAAGCGGTTCATTCCTAGTAGGGACCATGGCAACCCAATCAATATAGCTATTATATCCTTGGAAGGTGCAAGGAAACTAGAAAACCCAAACAAACACAGGGGAACATGCACAGCTCACACAGAAACCCCCCCAGTCCTGCATCAAACTGGATTAGGCCCAGGGCATTATGAAGGAGAAGTGCTAACGTCCACACCGTTATAAAAGTTCTTGAACATACTAAATTTAAAATCTATTATGTTAAATCAGTCTGGATACCTGTTTAAACTCTTCAGGATTATTTTATCAAATAAAAAAAATGAAAAAATCTTTTACATTGTTCAGCTTCAACTACGTATTTTTATGACCTTCATGAATATAAAAACTAACATAGCTGTCCTAATTTTTATCTTGTAATCTTTATTAATAGTGGACTACTGTAAAAACGTTAGGTTTAAAACTGAAGTCCACAGATGTGTTCATTGTCTAAACCTCTTTTCACTATTGTATTATTTCAAATGGATGTCTCAGACTTATACCTGCGAGAGGAGGTGAATGATTTCATAAATGTTACTTAAGCCAGTGACAGTCATTCAATTTTTCCAACACTTCAATAGATCTTGTTGCCTTAACTTTAACTGCCTACTGTATTATTATCACAAGACACTATTAATATAATTTCTCCCCATTCACTCTTGTGTAGTAAAACAAGTGTGTTGTGTTTCCTTATTATTCATTTCTTTTTGAATGCCTTCTTTCATATAAAAATAATCAATTTAAGCCAATTCCTAGAAACCTTTAACATATTTAAGGCCAAAAACACAATTTCTTCAAATGATATAATGAAGTCCCAATAAGTTAATCTAATCTTTTCTCTGTTCCGAGAGTGTCTAGCCCCTAGTCGTGAGGCCCTAGGTGCTACCATGCCAAACAACCCACAAGAACCACAATCATGCTATCCAAACCCAGGGTTCCCAGCATGATCCTTAGCCTTTTTCCTATACTCTACTAGCTCCAGCTTCTCCCAGGGAAATTTGCATTAAACACTGTAATTGAACATGCTGCAGAATTCCTCATTTGAGTCTTAATTTTCATTCACATTTTTTATATCAACAAGCAAGCCTCCTCCAGAGACTGCAAGTCTCTGCAAAAATGAGATACACTGGAGATGAGATTACACTAGATGTAGGTCCAATACTCACTTAATCAGGAAGTGCTTCTTTTTGTTTTTAAAATTAAATAAATATATGCATTATTTTCCACCCTAAGTCCTAATATCAACTAGACCAGTATGTCTTTGTGGCAACCAGTAGGCAGAACAAGTGCATAGCAGTGTATACCACTGCTTATGGAATCCCAGTCTTGAATAATCTTGACCTGCTGAAGTTCGAAGTTCAGGATTATAGGGTTCAATCTAATCTTACTAGATTAGCTTCCAGTTAGATAATAGACAAGTAAGGAAAACTGAAGCAGAGAAAGATGGCAGGGCTGATGAGAACTGATGATGGGAATTTCAAACATAACATTCTCAGTTGATAAATATTTCCTCAGTGTCTAGCAAGACAGTTAATTAAAAAATAACTTTTTTTCTTTAAAGTTAATTCTTCTCCTTTTAAAATTAATCACATTTCTACAGTGGAAGAATTTTGATGCTGTGATTTTCATCCAGATTTCTGTTTTGGTTCAACACAGGAACATCAAACATATTTCCCAGGTAGCTACTTTATCCACAGGATGCAGGTACTGTTACAATACAGGCTTAAAATATATTCAATGTAACACTCAGCTTGCTGTAGTATATCTCGTAAATAACCAGTCTCATATTAACATCAAGACAAGTAAATGGGTTAATTAGTGCACTAAATGTACAGTAAGTCCAGTGCTTCACATTTCCATTTCAGTCTTGTTGTTCTAAGAGCTGCTTCAACCTGGGCTTTGCATTCCCCTTTGTAAACAGTAACTTCAGTTCTGCAGCTTTTCTGTTAAATCCTTCAGCACGCAGGTCTCTTCACAACATGTTTCAACCTGTTTCAACCTCATTCCAGCTTGTTTGTTCAGAAAGACACACTGCATCTCTTTACTAACTGTTTTAGTCAATAGATTCAGGCATTGGTCTACTGGAATTACTCTTTGCTGACTGGGGCAAGTCCAAGGTTAAATGTTATGACTGCTTATATTCACTGTGCAGCCATTCCCCATTTCAGCTCCGTCTAGCTTTCTAAACCTTTGATGCTGTAAATGAATATTATACAGGTATTTTAGATATACTGTAGTTCAAGTAGGTAGCTATGTCGGCATGCGTAGGCTGCAAAGGAACAAGTGAAGCTTTATTCCATGCAAACACCTTCACACCTGAAGAAGGCTTCACAACCCAAATGCTGTGTTTCTTTTCTTTTCACCATAGAACAAACCTTTTCCTGTACCATATTTTTGATATGGCACGTGTCAATGCTTCATCACTGAAAGCAATAAACACTGTCCGTTTCATACCTCTGTTACTGATCTGTATGGAAGACTCATTGCAAGTTAGAACAATTTATTTTTAACAAAAGGTAGAACTAATTTTACCAATGACTAACAACAAAAAAACATCAAATGTCGAATAGCTGGAATAAAAAAATGGCTTTTAGTCATGTCTTATTGTTTTTAAATATCCGAGGAAGAGTTCATCCAGATATTTGTTGAAAGAACCCAGGACATCAGTTCATATATGATCAATATGTCATAAATAGTTCAATATGTCTGACTAGTTTGTTCTAGACTCCCACATCCCTTTGTGTAGAAGTGTGTTAATAACTTTAAACTACTCTGTAAAACTGCCAGGTGGCACAATGAATCCTTAACATGCCATGTGTCTAACATACAGTACATTTTATTTAAATAGTAAAAATTAAATGTGTTTTAAACCATTTGTGTTTTCCTGATGTAATCACACTGTACATACAGTAACACTAACATAATCTGAATGGGGTCGAGTACAATAAGTAGCAATGGAGCTGATACAAGTCTGCACTATACTGTATAAAGGATTTTGTTTAAGGAAACCACACTTTTGCTACAACAAAACTACAATAATTGTACCATTTTTATATATATAATACAGGTATGCTGTTTTTTGTGTTTTTCTCTGTAATGTCATGAAAGTTTCATTCAGGGCTTTTATTCACATACTTTCATTTTGAAACACTTTGAAATATAAGGAACTTCGGGTTCCTTCTGTTTCACTTCACCTAAAAGCAATGATAACAAATAATTGTATTACTGATGTTATAACAAAATTGATGTTTATTGTGTGTTGTTATTAAAGTATATACTATATAAATATAATTTAGATATATATTAGTTAATTTACCCAACCATATAGGATTCCCATATCAGGTAGAAAAAAGCTATGGTGTACTGTATGTGGTTAACAGCTTGTCTGAGTAAGAAAAATGGACTTGCAGTGGTTTACTAGTACATAAGGGTGTATTAGTGCAACACTGCAACTGAAACACTAAATGCCAAAATAAATAACAGAATACAATAAATAATGTACTCTTCAAAAACATAAGGCTTGATACTCATTACAAAAGGTAATAAAAGGCAGTATTTTTGAGTTACAATTATAGGCCATATGAAACAAATCAATTTTATGGGAAAAGGGGAAAATTATGTTAACTAATACCTTAATCAAGATGTATAGACTGCAGTGGCAAATGGTATCACTAAATGTGATAGAAAAGAAAATCTTAATTGACAATAGGTTCATTCCAGAATTTAATCTCACACACCACTCTAATGATCAGGTAGGTATTTTCTTGCAAAGATTTAGAGAGTTAAGTCTGTTGCACTGAAGCTTTTCTCTTGTATTTTGATCAAAACTACTGTAGACACTCTAGACAGTCATTTTGTAGTTTAAAGGTAGGGAACGACAAAATCAATCTTAAATACCTTTTCTCCAAACAGCAAACAAAGCTAACCAAAGTAAAACGGAAATGAAAGACTACATCACCGATACAACAAGACATAGATCCATTTTCTAACCGTTTTATCCAATACATCCTATCTATCCCAGCAAGCAACATATGCACACACTCACAGCAGAGACAATTTTTCTAGAAGCCAATTAACCCATCCATATGTCTTTGGACTGGGAGACGTAACCTGAGCTACTGGAGGACACCAATGCAAACATGGGGAGAACATACAGACTCTACGCAGATGGTCACCCAACAATTGATCCCAGGGCACCAGTGCTGTGAGGCAATAACGCTAACCACTGTACCACAACGCTGTCCAAATCACATGCTAGACACCGATGCACCATTTACGTAAACTTACAAACAAAAAAACATTAAAAGTTTCATACTCACAAGCCTGTTACCAACAGCAGTTGACTGTGTGGTATTTTAAATGTAAAATTTTAGGAATCTTCAATTCATATTCAATGCTCACAACAAAGTGCTCAGACAAGAAGAGTGCTGTTTAATATAAAATGAAATGTGAATATATTTTTCTTTCAGTAACATTTGTTACAATGCAGCGAGTAGATGGAAGAAGCTACATCTTGCTGACAGGCTGAAGAACCAAAGAGCTTGAGCTCTGTGAAGGCTCGAAGAAAGATTAGAGCAGGTGGAGTTACAGTAGCTGAAGCAGGTCAGAGAGAGAAGTCTGGTAGAGATTACCAAAAAGACAGATGACAGCAGATTGGCCAATCCATGATGGTAAATGAGCACATCCGGGCAGGGTGGGTGTGCTGCAGCTCTGGGTTTTTAGAAAGGGGGGGGGTTGGATCCATGCAACTGGTCCAGTGCTTGCAACAGACAGGATGGTGGCAGGTAGAGTGGGTTAGAGACTGAGGGAACTATTTTCAGGCAGGATTCAGGATAAGTGTACTTTTGGGAAGTGGTTTAGTTGTGCTGTGAGAACTACCCTGGTCAGAAGGTAACTCAATGACAGAGCACCAGATCAGTTGCAGACAAGGATTTAAATATCCTGCTCTGATGGAATATTTGCCCATTAATTAACTGCAGGTGGTTGGGACAATAGGCCTGAGCAAGTCCTCAGGGCACCTAGAGGTGTTCTACACCTTATAAGTATATACCTAGCTTCCAAGGAGACCGAGGGCTTCAACTTCTGGCTTGCCTGAGCATAACATTATATTATTTGGTATTTTGAAAGAAAATTTTTCTGTGCTGGAGAGAATACATGACTTCGCTATATTAGTCCATTATGCACTATTATTTACAATTATAGGAATCACATCATTCTGGAACCAAACTACACTGGAAAATACTCATGTGTATACTCATATATACAATGTTTCTGTTACTGTGCACAGAGCATCAACAATTTGCACAGTTTGTCTTTTGCATTCAGTTGTTTCAGTCCATTCCTGACTTGAAATCTCTTAAAATCCATTTACTGACAAACTTTCAAAAGCCATAGCCTTGAGGTTCATATCCTGTAATTGGTCAGTTCACAGTGGAAATTTGATGCCCTGGTTTGCTTTATTTTTCTTTGTCTGTTTTCCACAAATAGTAACAATTTGGTCAAAACCTTACAGATGGACAAACCCCACTACCAAAGACATTCAGAAATCCCTGGTTAATCTCAGGGTATCAAGTAAAACAAATTCCTACACAGACCACAGTTATGACAATGTGATCCATGTTACATACTGATCTGGTGGTTTCCCCATTTTTATTATACATTTACAACACAGAATGAAACAAATGTAATTTCCCATCTTTAAAGTCGTACACTGAGACTTAATTAGGAAAAGGATATACCCTATCAATTGTTTTTATGACACTACCAAACATGAGACCAAGGCAGATTGGAAATCTTAAAAGGAGTAGACCTTACTTCAGGGCATATGAAACATTATAACAATTAGATAGATTTCATGTTGACAATACATGCTCTGAAAATGTAAAAACAACTACTGTACATTGATATTCTATAATATACAAGCAGCACTGTTCCAGAAATTGAAGTAATTTTAGGGATATCACATTTTGAGATTTTTTAGGCATCTGCAGTATTTCAATATGTTCTGTAAAATATCTTAAGGAATGTTTCACTTTATCATGTCTTTAATGCCTTTTCATTTTGTAGCATCATTTTCATGACAAGCTTGGATGCCTAAGGAAATAATTCATCTCGAAAAAATCTTCTATATGCCTAGATTTTACCATCAGCTTCAGTGCCTGAAATATTTTAAAGTTAGACAAAATATATTACCTTCACTGTATCTCAGAAGTGCATTTCATGCATGTTGCTGAGCTATCTTTAATCCTTGACCACTCAGCTTCCTTGCAGCCTTTTAAAATACATTGGTGCTTTACCATCAGGAAATGAAAGCTGTATCAGGCTTTAGTACTTTGTGATTCTATGCTAAAATGACTAGTACATTAGAATGCATCCTAATAGAGTGTATGTTTTGCTTAATATCTGACAAATAATGTCTCCTCATGTTCTTCTTTATTTTAGAAGGCATTTACTTACCCATGCTTTTTTTTCTATTTTGTAATATAATATTATAACAAGAACACAGCCAGAGACATTAACATAATTATTGTTAATGTAGAGCAGTAATTCTTAAAATAAATCCATAGGTCCACAGATGCCACAGATGTTATAGCTTCTGAGAAAATCTTTTGTACAACCAGAATGATTAACAGTTTCTCAGGCCAAATATCTTTCAGTATACATTACATTAGCATACTTAACAAGGTGTGAGCTGTGGTTCACGATCTACCAAGAATCATGCTATGCAATTTCCTCTGACATTAATAGGCTGCACTGAAAATAAATAAATCCAAAAAGAAAGTTTAACAATTGGTTGTAATGTTGCTACACAAGTAGTGAGTAATAAATCACATTTTGCATTATAATTTTTGCAGAGAGAGCAGAGCTGCTTTTAACAATTAGTATAGAACTATTACTAATTCTATATAGCATGCATGTTACCTTTTAGCTTCAGTGAGTTTGCTGTTGAAACTTTAAAGATTTAGCACCTTTAAAGATTAAAAGATTACAAACCATGAAACCTAAGACCATTGCTATAAATAAACATTACCTACTGCATTTAATAGGAGAAGAAAAATGGGTACATTTACCTTTGCAGAAAAAAAAAACACTAGAAAAGATGCAGCTTTAAGATCAAATTTTAATCGAAACTCAAAGTGCACCATGCTGGTTTCTATTGCCATTGAGGATTAATTGTCTGTGGTCTCAATAAACCACAGGAGACATGTCAAAAGAATTTTTGGAACCAAATGACTGCGGCAATATGTGCACAATAGCGATTGACATATGTTCAGTGTTGGTATTGCCATCTGGATATTAGCTAATCTGCATCCAGCTGGTACTGTAACCAGGATGAATGTTTGTTGTCACGTTCATGACAAAGTTTTGGCAAAAACACCTTTCAGTACATACAGTATCTGCAGTGCCTACTTTCAGCTTACTGTAATTTATGAGAGACATGCCCTCTGTTGTCATGGACACAGACTGTTAACAACCACACATTACATCTTACTGGATCTGGATAATACAGCTAAAACACAAATTCCTGGGATCCATTTTTATGTCATAAAAGGAAAAGAGATATGTACCATAAATCTTCCTTTTACTGATAATTAAACGTCAGTCATTGGAATGAATGTTATAATATACTGAGTGTACACTACTATAAAAAACAACAGAGTTCCTGTTTAATGCTCTGCATACATTGTTGTATATTGTAATTAGTTAGTTATGCCACTAAATCAATATTAATAATCCATTATGTTATGTTATTTTTGCATTAAAGCTAATAGCAGTAGTAACTCAATTCGCATATCTGAAGTCTGCAAAAAAATCTTATTCTCACATGAAGGAATAATGAGAGGAATTAAATGCTTTTACCTTTTCCCTTTAGTATTACAAGTAATGCTTGTAATTAATATTGTATGTTTTATATATAATTATGTTTTCAATTCATGCTGTATTAATATGCCTTTTGTGTTTATTAATGACACCATATAATAAGCATGTCTGGCACAAGACTATTGTATTAACATTTCTGTTCGTGTCTACAAATATTAATTATTGTACTTTAATTTTTTAACAGTCAATGGAAACAGTCTGAAATACAACTATAAAGCTCTGGAAAGCTCTGCACTTATATCAGTAAGGACTCAAAGTTTACATAGAAGTAAAGCATAGAAAAATGCATTCAGCTTTAAAGTACTGCACCTTTTTTATTTTTGTATGTTCCATGAATTTATCCATCCCTCCATTTTCTTACTGTTTCATCCAAATCAAAATCATTGGGGAAGCAGAGCCTATCCTGGAAAGCAATGGGTGTCAGGTGGGATACACCTTGGACAGGACACCAGTCCATCACAGGGTGCTTTCATTAGAGAATCATTTAGAATTAATTTAGAAGTGTTTCAGGACACTCTGAACCACAGTTCAATAACAAATGAGAATTTCAATACAGAATAAAGAATACTCATTAAATGCATTTGTTTTCAGTGCTACCCCTAAATGTTGCTCAGCATATTATTTGTAAAATACTAGCTGTGACAAGTCTTTTAGGAGATTAGAAATCCATGCTTTTGATCTTATAATAGAATGATAGAGAAACTGTATACCTATGGACGTTCTGCACGACATGAATTTGTTCTGGATTCATATTTATGCAGAATATCCTAATCTTTCAAAATTGCAGGGTAATGTGAGAAAAGTGTGCCCTGGAGGCATTACTTCTCATCAAGGTCATATTTTGAAATGTACATTTCCAGCATCTCGAGGCACATCTGGACTCTATCAATTATAGATTGTACAACTAAGTTTACGGCAAATTATATGGATTATTAATTGCAAACAGATGATTTTAGTACAGCTATTAAACAGAAGAGTGAACAACACTCATTATGGTTATTGCAGCAGACTAATGCTAAACTGCAGTTATATGCACCTGTTAGAGGTACATACTGTTATACGTACCCTTTGTATCTTAACCAGATGCGATTTAAGTTGCTTTACACCTGCCAAATGAAAAAAACTAGATGTAAACCACAAAAAAAGATCATCCCCAAACCTGTATAAAGTACATCTTTCAGCACCACTTATGATCCAATGTTGAGTTTTGAAAATTGCATAACATTTTGGTTTATCTATAACCACACCAACACAGTCAAACTTAATTTAATATCTCTGTTTTTCAATCGTGTTTCTTACCCAGTACGTCCTCTACTGTCTGATTCCCAAGTGATTTGAGACCATATAGCTATGGTACTCACAACTTTAATATCTTCAGCTTATTTACAAAATCACAACTCTCTCTAGAAGTGCAGTGGCACCTGTCACCCCAAATTCAATTTGCTCAGGCCAACACTATGTAATAATTCCCTTATGCCACTCAATCAGGACCAAATCTCCTAGCATAATCCAGATCAAATCCCAAAACAGCACCCCTGGGATGCTGTCTTATAGCATTTTCCAATCCAGGCACTACCACAGAGAAACACTAAAATGAAGGATCCCTTTTCAATCAGTTTAGTCTTTTCATAGATTCCTGTATTGCTGCTAGGGGAATTTATTTTGTCAGGGTAAACTGTGGTAGCTGTAAGGTTTTGAAGGCTTCAAATGTTAATGACTAATGTTGAGTTTTAATGTGAAGAAGAGTTGTTTGAATTTGTGCTGAACTGCTCATTTTAATTTTCTTGATGAAGCACAAAACCATTTGTGGGCCAAATTGACTTCAGGCTGTTGCAGTGTTACCACTAAACATTTACTAAAATAATAAATTGCAATTCCAAATATTTAAACTGAAGTGTGAAACCACCAGGATTTGGAGTACAAAGGACTGTGAAAGTACTCTGCTGGAATTATAAGAAAATGCAATGGCTCAAAACAAAAATACCATTAATCACATATAGTAAATGTAAATCCATTCTTAAAAAAATAAGAAATCTCTTAGTTAATAAATCTGAAAGCAGTCCAGTATACATGGGAAATAGTTCTAATGTTGCACTTTCCTATTGTTCACCTATGTTTATGGCATGATTAAGCCATAATAAACCCCCATCACATCCCAGTATCGAAAAATCAGAAGGTTAAAGCATGTGTGAGAGGTTAATGAAATAAAACGTAATGATGCTTTACATACCTCTTTAAAATAAACTTAATGCATGAACATACTTCTTAGTAAACAACAATATAAAGTAAGTAAAGGGGTCCTTTATACAGTATTTTAAAAAAATCTTCTTTTATTTCTAAGCCACTTTTCATTAGAGAAGCAAGAATCTTTATTTCTTCAGGTAGTTAACAAATGTAGTATTTCAAATTTGTTTCTGAAGGCTTTGAAATACATAAGTAGTCACATTAATTAATAACAATTTAATAAAAACACAGTATGCATAAAATAAATCAAATTAACATTGACTTATGCTTTCTAACATTCCATTTTTATTAAACACCTTTTTAAACGTTTTGGTATTGTGAAATTCTTGTTAAACATTGCTTATTAGTCTTCATTGTTATGATTGTGCTCCATTTACATTTGTAGAAAATTACATTGTAGATAATAATATTCTGCTTTGATTATAGCAGTAAGGTTCCCCTAACTTTTCTTTCATGCAATTTCACACTTCAAGCAATTCCACCTTTCATAGATAAATATGTTTTTTTACTAAAAGGTCTACTGTATGTACATTTCCATTTGGACCACTTGCTGAAGGTATGAAAGACTGTTTAAAAGCTCACATCCACATTTCATATTTTTTGTTAACTAAATATGAGATACTGCCTTTGGCCCTGAGCACACTCACTTAGAATTCAGGATATGATGCTAAACCTCAAAAGGATTTGCAGAATAGCCCATTCCAGCACCTTGACAAAATGTAAACCTGTATTGTATTGTGTAATGGCACTCCTTGTGGATTCTTCTAAGCCAATACCACTGTTCCTTGTTCCTTTTAGCTTTGTCTGCCAAATTTTTATACTCCTTTATAATTTATTGTCCAGTAACCTTAATTCACAGTTACACTGCTTCAGCAGTAGCAGAGAGTGCAGTGTTTTTCAGCTTTAGGTTGGAGGGGATCCTCTTAAACATCAGGTGGTACAAAACTAAAATCAGAACACATGCTTGAGCTCCAGAATGCTGATGATTATGATTTTCTGACACAAAACCCAGAAGCACAAAAAGCTACTGTACACTCACAGGCACTGCACGAGATACAACAAATGGGTCAATATTGCAGACAGAGGTTCTGTGTAAGTGTTCATCCAATTCTCCACCTGATCTACTGTACCTGCTTTTTCCATGTCTGTCTCTACTTGCCACTGTTCCTCACTTCAGATTCCTTGGAAGCATCCTTTCAGCACCATTGAGCTGGACACTGAGAATGTTCAAAGGGGGCTCATCGTCTTTTCAATAAGACAATCGTTTTCAATAAGGGTTTTCTATAAGAGTAATGAACACCTAAATACCAAAATGGCAGTATACAAGGCAGTGTGCATATCCACACTTTTTTATAATTTTTTAAGTGAAATATGGACACTTTACAGCCTCCATTTAAAACAGTTGGACTCCCTCTGCATACAATTCCTCCAGCAAATTCTCAACACAAATACAGATGCAACAGAGAACCAACTGGGGGAGTATTGAGGCTGCCATCATACAGCACCAACTTCAACAGCTCAGTCATATCATTCGCAGGCCACAGGCCTATACAGCCGGTTACAACTGGATCACTGTTTTGCATGTGGACAGAAAGGACCAACTGAATGTCTCGTTAAAGGTGTCTCTTTTTTGTTTGTGTTACCATTTTGTGTTTTTGTGTTTTGCACTTCTGAGTCACTGTGCCAAATCCAAAGGGTATGCAAAGAACATATTACAGCACAGTCTGTAGACTGTCCAAAATCTTGGGGAAGTGCTTTCCAAACAGTGTGCACATTGGTGTACCATAGAATCAGAAGAGAACATGTTTAAAAAGTGGGGACAGGAGCTCTGTGTAGCTTTATCCAGCTTTGAACTAATATTAATTTAATTAAATAGTTATGTTCATTGAAACAACTGTAAATCTGATGCATTTACAGTAGCAAGCTGACATTTCTTTTATAAACATACTTTACATTTCCTTTTAAACGTAAAATTGCAAAATAGACACACTATAAACTCAATAAAACCAATGTAAATACAATTCAATGACAGAAAAGTACACATAGTATATAAAAATAACATGATAATCATAGAATTACTACAATTAATTAATACAAGAAATCACTTTACACAATATTCACACTATACATGCAGATGATTTTAGGTTTAGGCATTTAGGTTTATGACAAAGAATATTTGAAAAATAATAAGTAATAGGTTTATTCCATGCTGAAAAGAGAAGAAAGAAAACACAATGTTTGAAGCTTACAGTTAAAGAAGGCTCCACAGCTGAAATGTTGTGTTTTCTCTCTTCTCTTATCAGCATGGAATAAACGTATTACTTGTTGCTTTGCAGCCTACGCATGCTGATGCAGATACCCACCTGAACTACTTTGTAAAATAATGATTGCAGTTACAGTACACATTTCTGAAAAATTCATTGAGATTTAGAGTAGCAAGCTGCACATAAACAGAAGCATGCAAGACTAAGTAATTCCACATGTACAAACTTAGGGAGATTATTTAAAGGCATTAGAAGTCAGTGATTAATCATTGTTAAATTTCTCTTGCCTCTTCATACTTCATTATTACATGTGTAATTGAGAAACCTATCTGGAAGGAGAAAGGTGATCTCATGCTGCCATGGTGCAGAATGAATTGCAGTACAGCAATACCAAAGGTTATGGATTGAAACCCGCAGAGTGCTCTTTAGACACATTTAAAATGCCACTTTTTATTTGGATCAAATGCATTGGTAGCATTTCATCCTGATCAAAACTGGCAGAATAAACATGCTGGTAGCAGATTAAATGTTGCTCACAGGGAGAATGTGTTGATCAGGATCATCTCTGATACTATGACATTGTAAACATTTAAGTGATGGATCAACTAGCAACACACATCGGGCAAACCGATGTCAATTGCCCTTTTAACAAACAAATCATTATTTCTGTTAAGTAAGAAAAATGTACACATCTTTACCTATCAATGTTTTAAAATACTTGTACTGCAAGTACTGCATAATATTTTAGGTTAAAATTTATTTTCTAGGTTTTCACATTTCTACTTTATTTTGTCTGTGGCTAAGGATCTGCGCCTGTGGCTGGAATGTTGCCGGTTCATATCCCACAGCTGGCAGAGAAATCCTACTCCGTTGGGTCCCTGAGCAAGGCCCTTAACCCCAACTGTGGCGTATAAATGGCTGATCCTGCGCTCTGACCCCAAGCCTCTCTCTCTGTCTATGTGTCTCATGGATAGCAAGTTGGGGTATGCAAAATGATAGATTCCTAAGGTAATCTTATATTATCTTACTATGACTTACCTTTTTCACATTCTAAAGACATTTTTTCCAAAAAGAGCAGCAATTCCACAACATTGTCATCACAGCATGCATAGCTACAGTATGTTACAAACACTTGTTATTAGCGTACCACATACAATAGTTTTACACTTACCAAACATTAACCATAACATTAGCCATGCTCCAAGAAAAAAAACAATGATGCAACTTTTGAAACTAACAAGCAACCCATGGAAAAACAAATGTTGACCATTTACCTGAAAATATAATCCATCATAAATTAAGTTTGGATTTTTATCTAGACAGAAATTATAATTGAAAGCTGTCCATGCCATTTGCCAGACTCCTTGTAACAACAATGGGATGAAGCCAACATAAATGCTTTGGTACCTGGAGCAAAATCTTCCAGAACGTTCAAAAGCCAGAAGAGTTTTGCAACTGAAAAAAGCAGGAGATGATAAGTCAAAGGAAAATGTCTCAATACCAGTGAGGTTTTGTTGAAGGCATTGTACCTTCTTTATCGGCACATTTACAAATGTTAGACACCTTTTACAATCAGTGAAAAGTTAATTAAGCCTTCAATTGTTCAGGCATGCCACAAGGATTTGAGCTCAGCCACTGAATTAGTGGTGAGTGGAATGCCCCCTTTCCAATGACACCTTTTCATGCAGGATTACTGATATATATATTACTGATTTGCCTTCCTCCAAATCTTTTTCTAGATCTCTTCGTCATACCTTCTCTTCCTCCCTGGGCCACTTGCCCGCTTCTCTCACTAAACCAGCAATCTCTTTCTGTCCCCTGCTCCCGCCTCTCACTCCTCCTCCCTCTCAACCTTTGTTCTCCCGCTACTTTACCTTTGCCTACTGCCCTGTCTCTCTCACACCTGAAGAAGGCTCCACGGCCGAAACGTTGTGTTCTCTTTCTTCTTTTTTTCAGCATGGAATAAACCTATTACTTGTTCCTTTGCGGATTACTGATATGACAGGCGACATTGAATCCCAGGTTTTAGACCATGAAAGAAATTGATTTGCAATTTAATTAGACAAGATAACCTACATACTTTATCAAATTCACCCAGAGTTCTTGTGTATGTTTACTATATGATGGTACTTTTCATTAAGATTTCCTTTGCTGTATAGATTTGCCCCAAAACAATGGGAGGCAAGATATTTTGAAAGTTACGATATTTGACCATTTTACAAGGCAAGGATTGCAATGGTCTCTTAATATAGTGATTTGCATGGACAGAGGGGCTGCTATGACAGGCAGACACTTGGGTGTAGTGGCCAAAATGCTTGTTTATTGCTTGACTCCATAGATCAAGCAACACATTGATTTATCCACCACATTGCTGCCCCAAAACAATTCTTTCACTTATCAAAATCTGTTATCAAATTTGTTATCGATTTGTTATCAAAACTGTAATCTTGATTAAGATAAACACAACTAATTAATGTGTATTTGCTGCATTGTGTGATAAAATCATCATCTTCTTTCATATGTAGTGGTCTAGTGCTTAGCAAGGGAGTAAGTGGTAAGAAATAGTAAAAGAGTACTGTACTATCTAAGAGGAACCGATGCATTTTTCAAGCAGAAAATACCTGAATTACCTATGCATTTTCAAGATGTTGTGTTGATGGCCAAATTAGCATATCTATCGGACATATTAAATCCTTTCAATCAGCTCAACCTGTTAATTCTTATCTGTGACATTTTTCAAGCAAGTAACAAGATCGCTGCTTTAAAAAAAACTGTAAAGTGGGGAAAGACAGAATTGCTCAAAGCTGTTTTGATCGCATTTTATTTTCTTTACTTGCTTATGAGGATGGCTTGGATCTGACTCCCTTAAGAAAAAATAATGGGTTTGCGGCTGAAACAAATGTTTTAAATTTGAAGATTATATTCCATCACAATCTGATCCACACCAGGGAAAGCAGGGGATTCGTGATTCTTTCAGTTCTGCTGAAACTGACAGCTCCCTGCCAGCTGTTTTTTGAAGGATAAACTGTTAGAATAGACAAAGGCTTGTTGGTTCATTTTTATGAAGTGACTGTTTCTCATTTCTGGGTGGTCTGTAGTGAGGAATATCATCTCCTTTATGAAATCTCACTGGATACCTTTCTTCCACTCCACTTACCTTTGCAAAACCAGGTTTTCATTTCTTACAGCAACAGCTGGCAACTAAGAATACACTGTGTGTGTTCCATTCTTCCCTGCAAACCCAGCTTGACTGGCTAGTGTCTACAAAACATACTCAGCCATCACAGTAAGATATACAGTGCCTTGCAAAAGTATTCGGCCCCCTTGAACTTTTCAACCTTTTGCCACATTTCAGGCTTCAAACATAAAGATATAATTTTTTTTATTTTATGTGAAGAATCACCAACAAGTGGGACACAATTGTGAAGTGGAACAAAATCTATTGGATTTTTGAAACTTTTTTAACTAATAAAAAAATGAAAAGTGGGGCGTGCAAAATTATTCGGCCCCTTTACTTTCAGTGCAGCAAACTCACTCCAGAAGTTCAGCGAGGATCTCTGAATGATCCAATGTTGTCCTAAATGACTGATGGTGATAAATAGAATCCACCTGTGTGTAATCAAGTCTCTGTATAAATGCACCTGCTCTGTGATAGTCTCAAGGTTCTGTTGAAAGCGCAGAGAGCATCATGAAGACCAAGGAACACACCAGGCAGGTCCGTAATACTGTTGTGGAGAAGTTTAAAGCTGGATTTGGATACAAAAAGATTTCCCAAGCTTCAAACATCCCAAGGAGCACTGTGCAAGCGATCATCTTGAAATGGAAGGAGTATCAGACCACTGCAAATCTACCAAGACCTGGCCGTCCCTCTAAACTTTCAGCTCAGACAAGGAGAAGACTGATCAGAGATGCAGCCAAGAGGCCCATGATCACTCTGGATGAACTGCAGAGAACTACAGCTGAGGTGGGAGAGTCTGTCCATAGGACAACAATCAGTCTTACACTGCACAGATCTGGCCTTTATGGAAGAGTGGCAAGAAGAAAGCCATTTCTCAAAGATATCCATAAAAAGTCTCGTCTAAAGTTTGCCACAAGCCACCTGGGAGACACCCCAAACATGTGGAAGAAGGTGCTCTGGTCAGATGAAACCAAAATCGAACTTTTTGGCCACAATGCAAAACGATATGTTTGGCGTAAAAGCAACACAGCTCATCACCCTCAACACACCATCCCCACTGTCAAACATGGTGGTGGCAGCATCATGGTTTGGGCCTGCTTTTCTTCAGCAGGGACAGGGAAGATGGTTAAAATTGAGGGGAAGATGGATGCAGCCAAATACAGGACCATTCTGGATGAAAACCTGTTGGAGTCTGCAAAAGACCTGAAACTGGGACGGAGATTTATCTTCCAACAAGACAATGATCCCAAACATACAGCAAAATCTACAAAGGAATGGTTCACAAATAAACGTATCCAGGTGTTTGAATGGCCAAGTCAAAGTCCAGACCTGAATCCAATTGAGAATCTGTGGAAAGAGCTGAAAACTGCTGTTCACAAACGCTCTCCATCCAACCTCACTGAGCTCGAGCTGTTTTGCAAGGAAGAATGGGCAAGAATTTCAGTCTCTCGATGTGCAAAACTGATAGAGACATACCCCAAGCGCCTTGCAGCTGTAATCGCAGCAAAAGGTGGCTCTACAAAGTATTAACGCAAGGGGGCCGAATAATTTTGCACGCCCCACTTTTCATTTTTTTATTAGTTAAAAAAGTTTCAAAAATCCAATAGATTTTGTTCCACTTCACAATTGTGTCCCACTTGTTGGTGATTCTTCACATAAAATAAAAAATTTATATCTTTATGTTTGAAGCCTGAAATGTGGCAAAAGGTTGAAAAGTTCAAGGGGGCCGAATACTTTCGCAAGGCACTGTAGGTGGGATGGAAAACTATTTTTTTTATATAAATAGCGATTATTTGGAAAAACGCAGTATTTATTTTTTGCAAAAAAACATTCCTAGCATATGTTTACCTATTTATTTTGATGGAAGCAGAGGATAGGAGTATCATGCTAAAATTGCACATTTAAGAGATTTTACAGTTTTATTTTTAACACAAGGTAACTGTTGTATTTTAGAGAAACACCACAGGTAGACACAGAGGGACAGTGCACAATGAGGACATAACAGCAAGACAGCACAGAATGACAGCAGAGAAAAACACAGACAGAAAGAACCAGTGAAGCACAATTATAACGGATGAATTCAATATTACTGTATATCCTTGGTACAAAAAAGGTTGAGAAACAGTGAGTTAGAGTTTATCTGATTAAATGTATCAGAAAATGTGATTACGGTTGAGTCAAAAATGTCAGTGTAAATGTCCAGTCAAGCTATGTAGTCAACACTCAAAAAATTCTGCAACTGTAGCTTTTTGTATCAATTAAGCTCTAGCATTGAAACGATCAAGACAGGCCAAATTGCTTTGTTCCGTTTGTAACCCTTTTTATGTTCTTAAAAATCTCACTGTCGACTGGAAAAAGGCACCTAGAATATTAAATAAGAATTAAATTGGATATACTGAGGTTACTTTTTAAAAGTCATGAAAATGGCACGAAACGTTAAGGGACTGAAACTGAAATCATTGGTGTTGCTGAAACCTGTACAGTATTTCATCACTGAATGCAAAGCCACATTACAGTATTCTAGACAACTCTCTTTATTATTTGTTCATGCAGTTCATGCAGAAAACAATGGATGCTACAAGATATATGTACTTTCATCATTTTTGTGATGCTAAAGAGTTCTGAACCTAAGAAATGTATGAAAGCTTGTTGAAATTCTTCTCCAGAGTCAAAATGTATTTGATGACAGCATGATGCTTGATTGTTTTTTTTTAGTACAGATTTTTTTGCTTCTGGTAATCTGGTACAAAGCACATTCTGGCTGATCTCTGTTTTCTGTGGCACCTGGTTCTGACAGAAGAACAGATCAATAGGCATTCTAAAATACACAAAAGCATGATTCTTAACCATTGTTAGCAAGATAAAATCGTTAGATAATTTTATATTTGCTTTTCATTTTTCAGAATTTACAGTATTATATTAATTTTTAAACTAATCATTGTATTTAGAAGGCTATTTAAAATCAGTTTAAACAAAGGCCTTACAATGAAAAGCATCTTTAAAAAATATTTAATTTTTTTAGTCCAAAAATATTTTAATTCAGTTGTAAATATATTTTTCATAGTAAACCAGAAATAATACTTTGTTATTGAAATGGTTACGTATTGTATATTTATAAAGCTATTTATATGTATATACTTTCAATATAACATTTAAAGAATTTGAAAAAATAAAATAAAATGTGTTGTAAACTTCCAATATTTATATTAATCCATTAACATTTGAAACTCAGTGACTGACAGAATTTTTACCAGAAATGAGGTCAACAGAACTAAGGACCCTTTGGGCACCTAGAGTTGCCCTGCTTGATCCTTGCAACAGTGGACTGATTTTGGCCAACAGATGTAAAAAAAAGCCCTTGTGGTACATGGAAAATTGAACCAAGAATCCTGAGCATCAGACTACCAATCGTGGAACTGACTATGACTAAGTCAAGAGGATGTTTAAAATGTTAGAAAGGTAAAGCAAAAAAACAGTGAATTATTTAAAAAATGGTAAGGCATTGTTGAATACTGCATAAAGATCAGTGACTTGCATATTTGCAGAGCTTAATGTCCTAGACCTGATGTCAACAGTGCTGAGTTGCCCCAAGCTGTAGTCACAGGGCTACAGTAGGAACTTGCAAACACTGAAGGATTCAGGTCCTGGTTGAGTATGCGGTCCTGTGGCATGCCCTCATACTGAACCAGGGAACTGTTACTCCCAACACAAAAGAGACAGAGCCAAGCGCTATGAGCATCTGTTTACACAGTGAGCCAAGCTGCGGACAACACAGCTGAGTGACCTGAACTGTAGACAAACTGTCCCACAGAACAAAATTATCACAGCCAAACACTGACTGTATAGAGTAGAACAAAGTTAATTAAACAATTGTTAAGCCACCATAGAGAACACAGATGCGAAAAACATTTTCTTACCAATTGGCTTCTGTTTTCTTTCTGTTCTATGGTTTTACGCAATCAGAAAAATTAGTGAAGTGGTAATGAAAACAATTGTTTAGCTTGAAATGTTCACTATGCAACAGAAAAGATTTGTCCAGGGTATGTAAATTACATCAACTTCAGAAAAGCTTGATCCAAACTCTAATTATCATGACTTGTTAATATGTGATATGCTTCAATCTTGTACAGAATTTGAATTTCTCTTCTCTTTTAATTTGTATCTACAGTATGTTTATTTTTTCCACACTCCTTTGCCTGTTTCTGATTCTAATCTCCTTTGTGACAATATTTGCATTCTATTACAGCTCTATCGTTTTACTTCAGGTGGATAAATGTAGCTGCTTATGATGGATGAGAAGTGATCACATACAAATCATTTAATTATGAACAATTGCGAACATCTATAGGTTTTATAAACAATGAAATTTTGCTTAGCACCAGCTGCAGAGTATGAAAGAAATAAGGCTGAGACAAAACTTTACCTGGCCAAAGCTGATTTTTGTATTGTGTTACAAAGATGGTGTTAGGAATCCCTGGTGAGAAGATACAGGGATCCTGTGCAGACGCAGGCACGGGTGATAGATGAGGCAGGCGAACAAACCAGAACGAGAGGCAAGGTCGTAGTCAAAAGGCGAAAGGCAAGTCGTAATCCAGGAAGTTCACCGGTAGCAGACAGTCCGAGTCGAGAGGCGAGGTGCAAAGTCGAAAAGGCAGAAGGGGAATCCAAAAACCAGAATAAACGAGGTACGGGGAAAAACGCCAGGTAGAGCTCTCAAGGAGTAGACTCAATACCGAGCAGTGGGAAGCAGGTGCAGATGGTTTAAATAACAGTGCGCACCGCAATGAGTGTGCGCAGGTGGTTTAACTCGTGCGGCGGCGTTTGTTGATAATCACCCGCTGCTGGGACTGATTAGCTCGCTTACGCTTTGTCTTTGACTGCCTGGTTGTCGTGACAGTACCCCCCCCTTCACGGGCGGCTCCCGACGCCCGAGACGGCCGATCGGGATAATCCCTGTGGAAGTCTCCGATTAGCGCAGGGTCCAAAATATCCCTCTCCGGAACCCAGGATCTTTCTTCAGGGCCATAACCCTCCCAGTCAACCAGATACTGAAGGGTACCGCGGTTCCATCTAGAGTCGAGGATCTTGTGGACTGTATATGCCTGGTGCCCCCGAATGCGACGCGGGGGTGGCGGGCGACGTTGGGGAGCCGCCAGAGGTGAGCGGTAGAAGGGTTTCAGGAGGGAGACGTGGAAAGACGGGTGGATTTTAAGGGTGGGGGGAAGTGCAAGACGGAAGGTAACTGGGGTGATCCGGGAGAGTATCCTGAAGGGGCCGATATACCTAGGCCCGAGCTTCTTGGAAGGCAGGTGTAGAGGTAGGTTCCTTGTTGAAAGCCAAACAAACTGGCCTCTGCGAAAACGGGGGGCTGGTCTGCGGTGTCGGTTTGCGAATTTGGCCTGGCGCTGGGATGACTTGGTGAGAGCTGTCCTCGCCATTCTCCAGGTCCTGCGCAGCTTGGAAATATATTGACGCACCGACGGCACCGCCGTGTCCGGAGGGTTGGCAGGAATGAGAGTGGGTTGATAACCTAGTGAGCAGAGGAAGGGAGAGAGACCTGTGGAGGAGGAGGTAAGAGAATTATGGGCATATTCTGCCCAGGGAAGTAGCGATGACCAGTCATCCTGCGAGTTGGAGGTGAAGGCTCTCAAAAAGGTAAGGAGGCTTTGGTTGGTCCGCTCCACCTGACCATTGGCCTCAGGATGATAACCCGAAGTCAGAGATACATGGGTCCCTAAAGCTTGGCAGAACGCTTTCCAAAAGGCCGAGACAAATTGAGGTCCCCTGTCTGAGACCACATCGTTGGGCAACCCATGTATCCGAACGACCTGTTGCACAAACAGTGATGCCATTTCCTGGGCTGTGGGCAATGCTGGGAGGGGGACGAAATGGGCTGCCTTGGAAAAACGATCAGATATCACCAAGATTACTGTATGACCTTGACTGCAAGGAAGGTCCGTAATGAAGTCCACAGCTATGTGGGACCAAGGGCGGTGTGGGATCGGAAGAGGGTGAAGGAGACCGGTCTTCTTGGCACGCGGAGTCTTGATCCTGGCACAGACCGGGCAAGCTCGGACGTACTCTGCAACATCTGATCGCATGGAAGGCCACCAGAAATCTCTGGTGAGTAGGTCCAGAGTGCGTCTGCACCCGGGATGGCCTGCAAACCGAGAGTCATGCCCCCATTGCAGGACAGCAGAACGCAAGTTGTCCGGTACAAAAAGCTTATCCGGGGGGCAGCACACAGGAACTATAGCTCCCTTGAGGGCACGTCTGATCTGATCTTCAATAGAGCAGTGGATCGCCCCGAGGATTCTGTTAGGTGAAATGATTGGTTCCGGTGTGTAGTCCAGATCCTGGGGATCATGGAGCCGAGAGAGAGCATCAGCCCTCCCATTCTTCGAGCCAGGTGTATAGGTGATCACAAAATTAAATCGAGAAAAGAAAAGAGACCAACGGGCCTGACGGGAATTGAGGCGTTTGGCCGACTGAATGTAGGCCAGGTTCTTATGGTCCGTGATAATGACAAAGGGGTGATGAGCCCCCTCCAACCAGTGTCTCCATTCCTCCAGGGCCAGCTTGATAGCCAAGAGTTCACGATTACCAACATCATAATTAACCTCAGCAGGGGAGAGTTTCCTCGAAAAGAAGGCACAGGGATGTGGAATCTGCTTATCCCCGTGGCGCTGGGAGAGGACCGCCCCAACCCCATAGGCTGAGGCGTCCACCTCCACTATGAATGGCTGAGAGGGATCCGGGTGTCGTAGAAAAGGTGCCGAACTGAAGAGTTGTTTTAAGCGTAAAAATGCCTGGTTAGCCTCCGGGTTCCATTTACCCAAGCCTGGTCGATTGCGGGTTAGAGCGATGATAGGCGCCACGACGGAGCTAAAGTTCCGGATGAAACGTCTATAAAAGTTGGCAAAACCTAGAAAACGTTGAATTTGCTTTAAGTTACGAGGGGCTGGCCAGTCATTGATGGCCGCCACCTTAGCAGAGTCCATTTCTACACCAACTGAGGAAATGATGTAACCCAGGAAGTGAATTTTAGAAGCATGGAAAACGCACTTCTCAAGCTTGGCGTAGAGTTTGTTGTTAATGAGTCTAGTCAGGACCTCCTGGACGTGGTGGACATGATCCCTAGGGTTGGCAGAAAAGATGAGGATATCATCCAGGTAAACCAAAACAAAATTCCCAATAATGTCCCTAAAGATGTCATTCATGAATGACTGGAAGACAGCCGGGGCATTAACAAGACCAAAAGGCATCACCTGATATTCATAATGTCCATGGGTGGTCATAAAGGCCGTCTTCCACTCGTCCCCTTCCCGTATCCTGATTAGGTTGTAAGCCCCCCGTAGATCTAATTTCGAGAAGATGGAGGCTCCCCGTACGGACTCCAAAGCGGCTGGAATTAAAGGCAGGGGGTAACGATGTTTGACCGTAATGGAGTTCAGTCCTCTGTAATCAATACACGGTCGCAAGGAGCCGTCCTTCTTTCCAATAAAGAAAAAGCCCGCACAGGCTGGAGAAGAGGAGGGACGAATGAATCCTGACTCCAAAGCCTCCTTAATATAATCTTGTAAAGCCTGGTTCTCTGCCTGAGTGAGAGGGTAGATCCGTCCTTTGGGTGGAAGGGTTCCCGGAAGCAACTCTATAGCACAGTCACAGGTACGATGAGGTGGAAGCGAAAGAGCCTTCTGCTTATCAAAGGCCTGTTTCAGATGCCTGTATTGGGGCGGGATGGTAGAGTGCTCCTCCATAAAGGTTACTGCAGCAGCAACCTTAACCGGCTGACGACAACAGTTGACATGACAGGAGTGGCTCCAGGCAATGAGCTCGTTCTTGTCCCAGGAGATGTGGGGATCGTGCTTCTTGAGCCAGGGAAGACCCAGGATTACCGGGTAGGCAGGCGAGTCCAGGAGAAGGAGTGAGATTTCTTCAACATGAGTTGCACCAACTGATAGAGAGAGAGGGACGGTCTGCCATGTAATCCGTCCAGGTGCAATCGGGGATCCATCCAGAGCTTGAATACAGATTGGGGGTGAGACCGGAGCCAGGGGAATATCCCACTTCTTAGCAAAAGTGACATCTATAAAGTTCCCCGCTGCCCCTGAGTCAACAAAAACCAAAAGGGGAAGTTGTGCGTCAGCCCAAGAAATTTCAGCTGGGAATAAAGGGCCTGATGAGGTTTGAGAAAAAACAGCACTACTGACTCTAACAGTAGGCTGTGGAAGGGTTCGAGAGGGATAAGGGGGTCTCAAGGGACAAGCAGAGAGAAGGTGATCAGGTGCAGAGCAATAGAGACACAGTCCCTCCCGACGGCGCCTTTCCTTTTCTTCCGAGGAAAGGGGTGCATGATGCCGAGTGGGCACCGTGGGGGTAGTACTTTCAGGACGGCCAGGACTGCTTCCATCATGACTCTCTGCTCTCCGCAGCCGAATGCGGGTGTCCAGTTCAACCACCTGAGCGATTGCCGATTCGAGAGAGCGGTTGCGAAGTGGCGAGAGCACCAGGTGGTCCTTTAGATCTTCAGAGAGACCCTTAAAAAAAAGGCAAATCAGGGCTTCAGGGTTCCAGTCAGACTCCGTGGCGAGGGCTTGGAAGTCAGCCACATAATCATTCAGAGATCCATCACCCTGACGAAGCGAGGCGAGCCGGAGATGAGTCAGGTCCGGGTTGACTGGAGAAAAACGTGCCTGGAGCTGGTCAGCAAAAAGCTGGAAATCAGCAAACTGAAAGTCTCCCCTAGCAAGCAACACAGCTGCCCAGTCCAGAGCCTTGCCAGTGAGCAAGGAAAGGGCGAAACCGATCTGCTCCCGGGGAGAAAAAAAAAACTCAGGATGCAACTGGAAAGTCAAGGAGCATTGCGCAATAAAACCCCTACAGCCCGCGGTGTTGCCGTCATATCTTTCCGGGAGAACAAACGGTGAGGCTACGGGAGAGGTGGGCGGGGTTACAGGGATTGGAGCAGTGGTCTGTGCTGGAGGCGAAGGGACAGGGGAGGGCGGAAGGCTAGCGACGTGATTGGAGAGAATGTGAAGCGAAGATTGAAGCTGGGTGAGAGCTTGGGAATGGCGATTAAAAAGTGAGCCAAAAGCTTGTGCGTCCGCGGGATCCATCTTTTGGCTCGGTATTCTGTTAGGAATCCCTGGTGAGAAGATACAGGGATCCTGTGCAGACGCAGGCACGGGTGATAGATGAGGCAGGCGAACAAACCAGAACGAGAGGCAAGGTCGTAGTCAAAAGGCGAAAGGCAAGTCGTAATCCAGGAAGTTCACCGGTAGCAGACAGTCCGAGTCGAGAGGCGAGGTGCAAAGTCGAAAAGGCAGAAGGGGAATCCAAAAACCAGAATAAACGAGGTACGGGGAAAAACGCCAGGTAGAGCTCTCAAGGAGTAGACTCAATACCGAGCAGTGGGAAGCAGGTGCAGATGGTTTAAATAACAGTGCGCACCGCAATGAGTGTGCGCAGGTGGTTTAACTCGTGCGGCGGCGTTTGTTGATAATCACCCGCTGCTGGGACTGATTAGCTCGCTTACGCTTTGTCTTTGACTGCCTGGTTGTCGTGACAGATGGCAAATGACAGCCTGTAAAGACTGACATTCCCTCTGCTCTGTTCCAAACTGAAATCTACAATCATGTTGACCCTCTTGACCATTTCTGTCACTCGGGCCTTACACTGATCAGGCTGGCATTCTAGGAATGAACTCCTGCCATCCCACAAGTTTCCCTAAAATATCTGTTCCTGGAGACCAAGAACAAGAAAGGCTCCACTGGGAAGCTGGAAGGCAGTTATGGAAGGAAAGCAAAGAAAAAAAAATGTAACAGTGAAAAGGAAAGAAAGTGTAGAGTCAGCCACTGGGGTAAAGACAGTCCCAGTCCTAATCTGGACGAGAAAAGCGGCTCAAGGATGAAGCCGGGTTAATGGCCAGCATGAGGCAGCAGGAGAGATATCTGGGGTTTCAGGCAGGAGCAGTTGTTGAAGTGAAGGCTACTTCAGCGGCAGTGCAGGAACTGTCCGAGATTAGCCCTGGGATCCCAGCAGAGGGAAGCTATTCAGAGATGAGACTGGGTTAAAGGTGAGAGTGAGACAGCCAGAAAGAGGTCCAGGGTTCCATGTGGGAAGACTGCCCCGCAGAGAGGCGACTGAAGAAACCACCTGATTAATAATGAAGCACCACAGCAGAGGTGCTTCTGAATTATATAGAGAAAGATATGATCAAATAATTGGAGTCCTGATTAGAAAGCAAGGAGGACATCTGGTGGCGGCAGTGAGCTGTGGAAAACCGTGAGCACTCGTGAGAATGCACCCGGATTCCCAGGGCAACTACAGGCCGAGTGACACTGCAGGACAGCCATTTTAATGCTTTGTAACAAGCCTTAAACCCATGAACATACTGTACCTGAGAGGAACACTGTAGTTTCTTACACTGACAAAGGCAAATGATGTAGCTCCTTTTATACCTCTTCAGAGCAGTTTTGTTAATTAAACATCCTTAACAAAAAAGCAAGTTCTGGCATTAAGGTACTTAGTCAGGAGAGGGCAAATAATGACCCTTAGCCCCATGTGACATGTTCATATTGCAGATATATGGTCATAGAAATGAAGAACTGTCCCTAGTACATGATAATAATAAAAGTATATCACCACTTGTGCAATTGCGTGAGATATACTGTAAAATATGAAGAATGTGGTGTATTTTACTGTTTCATGAACAGTCAAATGTAAATTAGGACTGCATTGACACATATATATGTACAGTAATAACCTATGAAGATTTTGTTGGTTATAATATAAAATAGTGATGTAAATTGGTTAGTATCAAACTGAGGCTACAGAAATACAGTATGTGATAATGCAGCCAATTAGCACCTTCAGGATGGAATGTACTCTGTTCTACCAAAGGTTATTTTTGATACATTGGGTTCCTGCAGTTATTGTGATGTATATTTCTAAATTTGTTTCATTTTTAAGCTTTCACATTCATATTTTAAATGGTATGAGTATAATAAATGTAATAGCTGAAAATGTGTGGAGTGTCTGTTCCAGGGAAGTGGCTGCTAATATTCCTACAGTAAATCCACAATATTTTAAATTTAAATAAAATAAATAATCCTTTGATCCCATAATATCTAATACATTTACTTTTAAAGTTCTTTTTTAAAATGTAAACTTGTAACAACTATTCAATTTTAGAATGATGCATCTTATAAAACTAAACAAGTCTTATAAAACATGATAATTTGACATTTTAATAGCTTTCTAAACAATGGTTCCAAAATTGATCCCCTAATTACAGTACAGTCTTAGATAATGGGTTAAAATAATAAATAAGAATACTTTTAAGATGATTTTAGTCAAAGCTGCAAATTATTCAGAGGGGAGTGGGTACTGGGTCATTTTGATTTATGAGCACCTTAATTAGGAGGTGTCTACCGCTGAAGCTCACACTTTAAATACATTTTCAACAGCTATCATTTGCATGCAATAAGAAACCCAGCTGCATATTTTCCATATTGAAAATCTAAATTTTATCCATTTACATTTGTTTGAAGAGCTGATACTCAATAGAATGCCCTTCTGAATGCTTTTATATTTAAAGTCAGCCCTGGGAATTTTAGCACATTTAGGATATCATTTACTTACCGGATTTAATTGTATGTCAGATGTACTGTGCAAGTCATTGCACTTGAGTTTTAATTATACCTGGCTCATTTCTATGATATATGCATCGTGCCTTTGTACTTTAATGCATTCTGATATGTTCTTCTCTTTGGTGTCCTCCAGGACACCTTTGTAAACAAGATAACATTCTCCAAATAGATGATTTCTGCTACAGTTGTGGAGTGTCTTAGCTATTTACTTTATGAACAACTGATCAAATAATGTATGAGCGATACATTTCAAAACACCCGAGGTGCCAGGTACTCTAGGAATTGTAGGAATTGACATGTTTTGAGTAAAATCAATAATAAGCACAATCACATAGCACAATATTGACACAACGTGTGTGAGAGTATCACCAGTCTAATTAAAGTTTACTTCAGTTGACTTGGGAAGGAGCTGGAATGCAAACAGGGGACAATTATTTACAAAACGTTCAATCAGTGGTTTCAATGACATCATGTCTTATCAAAAAAACAAGCAAATATTGGAGTGATCATTTTGTGAGTTTGGTCCCTCAGCTACTTCTTGTAGTGGAAAACAAAGAAAGATGTTTTCCTGTTTTAAAATTCCTGTTTAGACTTTACTCAATTTAAACTTTAAACAAAGTCTGAAATTTGCTTTCCTGTCACTCAATTCAATATATTGTAGGGAATCAGGGACTCACAAATGAATTGAATGTGTAGGAAATGTGGCAGCACAGTGGGTAATACATAGCAGTGGTGGTCTTGCATGCATGTTTTAGTACACTGTGTAAATGTTAATTGTCATAGTTCCTGCCAAGATTTGAATAGAAAATATGATGAATATTTTTTTTTTATTTGATGCACAATTGTTCTATTTAAAATCCAAGGCCAAGATCTGAACAATCTATAATAAATAGACAAATAATATAAAAAAATGTATCAGAAGAAAAAAAAAATGTAAGTAAAAGTAAAACAATCAAATTAACTTTTGGAAACAAAAGAACACACCTGACCAAGGTATTAGGATTTTTCACTAGCAAAATGTAATCCTGTTATATTTCTCTCCGAGAAAGACAGTTTCTGCAATTAATGCATGCTGAATTGGTTCATAGTATTCATAGTAACCTGGTAATTGCCATTGAGTAAATACAGTTGAAAGCTCAAAGGAGCACTCCTCACTTCTGAAAACATATTGCAAACATGCTTCCAAAATCACAGGGCACTCCAAAACCAATATATGTGACACAATCTGACTGCATTCATGACAGAAAATGTTGGGACAACTTTGAAATGAAATTGGCATTGTGGTGTGGCACACTTTATATGTACACATTTAAAATGATTTAGCTGGTTTGCTAATTATATAGAGTAAGATACAGTATTGTCTCCAACTATATCCCAAACAGGAGCACCATCTAGCTTTTCCAGCTCTCTGCCCCATTAAACACATTATACAGTATAAGGAGGCTGCATTTTCACTTATGAAAGAAGAAAGTCATAAAGAAGAGACCTGATGTCCCCCTGTGATGATAATTGAAACAAATAGATCAAGCACTGAATGGGGAGTTAAAGCAGTGTCCCATGGCATACCACAGGCAAGGATAGATGAGCCTTTGATTAAATACAAAAAAAAACCTGAAATACCCTACTTTCATCAGATACTGTATTTTGGCAACAATGTGAATTTCTTGTGGGCAATTAAAGTGCTGAGAACTAGTTAGTATGAAGAATTTATTCTATATAAAGT
This sequence comes from Lepisosteus oculatus, assembly GCF_040954835.1. NCBI lineage: Eukaryota > Metazoa > Chordata > Actinopteri > Semionotiformes > Lepisosteidae > Lepisosteus > Lepisosteus oculatus. Next base: position 36,448,836 of record NC_090696.1, on the reverse strand, counting down.
ATCTAAATAAAAAAGCATGTGCCTACCAAAAAAACAGTTTAATTTATTCCCTATGTCTAGCAAATTTGTAACAGTTGAAACCATCCAAAAGGAAAAAGTTCTACAGTAGCTTTCATGACAAAACAACAAAGATTATTTTGTCTAACTTTTAGAGATATCTGATACCCCCATTTTAACTACAAAATTGCATAATACTGGACAATTATCACCAATACTGATGACAAGCCCAATAAAGTCTTCAATATTTGAACCATTGATGGTTTGGCTTTGGTAGGTGTGCTACAAGTGAGCTACTTTGCTGCTTTATTAGATACTGCTTTGAAGTATGACCAGAGGTATGAATTTTAAGATAGATGCATATTTCTCTGTTGACAACACCAATATTGTTCATTCAAATGATTTGAGATAATTGATTTTGGACCTCATCAGTGGCCACTCTTCACTTAAGCACAGACAGCATCTTTCTGATTTTCTGAAGAAGGGAACCCTAATTAGCATTAGAATTTCTGGAGTCTTTAATGACTAAATTCAAAGAGCACACATTTGTTTCCATTCAGTCTTATTTACAGAAGCCACTATGTTTTAATTTCTGTTACATTATCTGTATTCACAACTTGGTGATTATTGTCCCATTCTACTCTATTTTATTATAAGACGTGCAGAATTATATGGATAGTGCCCTATCCAGGGATGGAAGATATAACTACAGAACTTCATTAACCTGTTGCATCTTCTGTATATAATTGATAATAGTTCATTTATCTGTGGTGAAAACACTGTCACTTATAGATTCTACCAAATCAATTCAAATTCACCAAATCCATCTTCACTTTGCAATAAAGTTGAGGTAATTTGGTGGTGCATGGGCAATCTCCTGACTGGAATCTTATAGCAGGACTCCAGCACTTTCCCAGGTTGTTGAAAACCAACATCTTGGTTCTACAAAGAAAGTAGAAGTTCAATTAATTGCATGTGATCCTGTTTTCCAAATTTCAAATAATAGTGTTCCACTTATTTGTTCCAAAAATGGCAAAGGGCAAAGGGAACAAGTTTAAAAGTAATTAACTTAATGTTACATATCATTACCTGAATTCAAAAAGAAGTATCAAAAGTATTGATTGCTTTTACATTGATTTAATTAACTCCTCCTCAATTTAGTGGCACGTGGATTAAGCTCTAGAATCAAAGTGATTTCCTACAGTACTTAATCTCAAGTGAAAAACCCAATGGTCCATGAATCTGTTTTCAGTAAGGTTCACTGTGAGTCAGAGCCTAAACCAGTGACAATGGAAGCAACGGAAGCAAGGTAGGAAACTGCCTGAGTGGGTTTCCAGTCCTTCGTGGGGTGCAGCCAGCATATCACCCTGTAACTCACAACTAGCAACCACTGAATCTAATCATGTGTGAGTCTGGCCAGTACTTGGATGGAGACCTCCTGGGAAAAACTAAGGCTGCTGCTCGTATTATAGGTATTATAGGGGCCAGTAGGGAGAGCTCACCCTGCAGCGTGGTCTTAATACCTCAGTATAGTGAAGGGGACACTATACTGTAAAAAGGCATCATCCTTCAGATGAGCTGTAAAACTGAGGTCCTGACTCTCTGTGGTCATTAAAAATCCCAGAGTGTTTCTCGAAAATAGTAGGGGTGTTACCCCGGGGTCCTGGACAAATTTCCCAAATTTGGTCCTTATAATCATGGCCTCCTAATAATCCCCATCTATGAATTGGCTTCATCTTCTGTTGTCCTCCCCACTGGTAGCTGGTGTGTAGTGAGCGTACTGTGCTCACTACAGTATGTTGTGCATCATCCAGTTGGTGGTGGAGGGGAGTCCCCATCACCTCTAAAGTGTTTTGAGTGGAGCGTCCAGAAAAGTGCTATATACAGGTAAGTGTAAGGAACTATTGTTATTATTATTGTCATTATTGACACCCATTCCCTACAACAGGCATTTCATGACAATTAAGAATCAGTTTGGGAGGAAACCAGAGCACCAGGAGAAAATGAATGCAGCAACAAAGAGTATCTCACAAATTCCTCAGGCTGGAACCAGCATCAAGTGCCATGCCATTGTCCTACCCAAAAGTAATATGTCAAATTAGTTAATGTGTAGTTAGGCTCCTAAACACAGTGAGGTGCGCTTCGACTAGAAGGACTAGAGTTTTGGAGCTGTACGAGTTTTGGAACAGGAGATAAGTATTGTGATAGAGTCAGATTCAATAGGGTACTGCCTGAGCACCAGCAGAGCACTTTTTATCCCTGTGCAGTGTGCCGGTGTGTAGTCGTCTGCGAAGGTGACTGTTCTCCGGTATACGAGAGAATCGGTTGTGTAGCTGGCTTGTGAACACATTCAGTTCTCGGCTTGAACGCCGTCTGCGGGCGCGTGGGGATCTTAAAGCACAGCCCTGATTAGCCTCCTGTGTGGTAGCTGCGCATTCCCACACGCCGCGTTATGGGGAGTGCAGTGGGAGGTGTGTTCCACTGTCACAGTATTATTTTTACTTGAGGCTAGGAAACACAAGATGTCAATTCTACTGGGATCAAAAAACTCTGGGCAACATTTAATAAAACCTTAAAGCAAATAACACCTCCATTTTTGAATGCTTACTCCTCAGTAATACAGTTGTAAGGAACAATAATCACACACTCAAGGCTATTGCTTTAACAGCAATGTGACATTATAGGAACACCTGAAAAATAACTAGTGGACAATGATGGGGATGCATATGAAATTAATGGGTACACATTTGCAGAAAGGTAGGCAAGATAGAAAGGACGTTATATTAAAAATAACCTGTAAGCTGGTGAAGTGAAGAACAAAACACATGCAGTTTAGAAAGTACAAGTCAATTCTATTTAAAAAAACAAAAACAAATTTTAAGGGTTTAATAATAGCTGTATGCTACAGAGCACCAAATGGAGTCATGATTGACTTACTGATGCTACTGGTAAACTCGGGAAACTATGCAGCTTCAAGAGTCTAGAAAAAGAAAAATAGAAAAAGGTGGGTCATACTTAAAAAATATGATGTTAAACACTTAAAACAAATTCAGTTCCTAAAACAAATACAGTATGAAGGAAAATATACATGAAGGAAATGAAAATATATATGAAGGAAAATATAACATCTAAAATACAATCATATATGTTTAATGGAGAAATTAGAAAAAAAGATTAGGAGGAAGAGAGCACTGCACAGAAGATTTAAAGATAAAAAAGAGTATAAGGAGCACCAGGCACAGTTGAATACAGTACAGTCTAGACTAGATTAGAATTGCCAAGAAAGAGACAGAAAACAATATTGTAACAGTAGTAAAATATAATCCAAAACAAATATTCCAGTACTCATAATAAACATGCTAAATGAATATTTCACACAGATATTTGCAACCCATAGAATAGAATAATCTCCAGAGTTACTGGATAATTTTAACATAACTGACAGTGAGTGTATCTAACTCATTCAGTAACGATCCAACTTCTTTATTTTGGATTGTGAGGATCATTTAAAACTTATCTCTGGTACAGTATGTCTCTGTAAGGTTTTATTTGTTAATGGATTTTATATTGGATATTTGTTGCGTTACATGTATTATGTATTGTGTTATTTACCTGCCTGCAAAGCACAATTCCCATGTGCAACAATAAAGGAAGTAATTAAGTGAGGATCTACAGGAGATAAGATGGTTAAAAAATTATAAAATGATAGGCTGGCAGTGTTTTCCCAGTCCTTCCTTAAAAAATGAGTACTGTTATTCACAGAACCCTAGCCAGGATATTTCATCATTCACTTAGAATGGGAGTATCAATAGACTGGAGATTTGAAATTATACTGTAACACCAGCTTATAAAAAGGGACCCAAAACCAAACCACAATTTTTTTTTTACATTTTAAGAGACAATATAAATTTAGAAAGTGATGCCCTTTTAAACTTGTTGGGATTGTTGGAACAGGCATACACAGCAGTTGATCAACTAAAGTGTAGTTTCCAGGAAAAGTTTGAGAGTCTTCAAGTCTCTCAGAAAAGGTTCTCAAATTAAAAAAAACAATGGAATCCAAGTTAATGTATGCACATGGATCAAGAACATGTCATCACAAACAGGAAACAGTGTTCTCTTAAGGGGAACAACCTATATTTTGGAAAATTAAATTTAACATTAGTAAGTCCAAAGTGATCCACACAAGTGGTAGTATATGTAAACTATAAATACCTCAAGGGTGGTTCTGAATTATAGGAGGCTATGCATGAGAGCGTTTTGGTTGTTTGACTGTATGTACTGTATCAATGTACTGTTCAATGCCCTCATTAAGATAATGTGGGGATGCAATATTAAAGTAAACAGAATATGCACAAAAATTCAGTAGTTCAGCCAAACATAAATTAAGACAGAAAAAGAAGTATGTTCGAAACATGAGCTTAAATTGGGTCACATGCCAGGCTGAGGAGAACGACAACTCATCTGTAAGGACAGGCCTGTCAGATGCCACCTTTCATGATGGATGAGCCAGAGAGCTCCTCCCCAAAGATGGGGTGGAGGGAGAGATGTGAATATTAAACATGCAATAGAGTAAACAATAATCGTAATATTTATACATAGGTACAGTAGGTGGAAGTGGACAAGATTAAAGTCTGACCTCTTCTCCTACCTTTGTTTTAAATTACAATAAAATGGAATTTCTATCCAAGGAATTGTGCTCAAGCTACAGAATGCACGAGTACAATCTCATTTATAATAGTATTTTCAGTTTTGGCTGCCATATCTCACAAAGACCTTTATTGTCATAGAAAGAGTTAAAAAAAAAAGTCTAACAAGAATGGTTCCTGGTCTCTGGGAATTGTCATACTGTACATGTACTTTATTAGGGAACTATATGTATGTTTTAGAATGGAGGCATTTGATAGGAGATGTGGTACAATTACAGTGCCTTGCAAAAGCACTCACCTCCTTCCATTCCCATTCTCTTGAATTATAAATCATGTATCCACATTTTAAAAAGTGAACATTTTATTTTTCAAAAGTTGAGTGGTCAAACGGAAGACTGTACTTTTATGTCTGAAAGGCTAATTGTCAGTATAGCAGACCATTAACCATTGTCCTTTTGGGAAGCTACAGCAGTGGGCTTGATGAGCTACAGGTGTGGTTTGTCCTATTTATATGGCCTGTATTACCTCTCTCAGGGACTGCACAGACTCTCCTGGGATACAGCGACCGCATGGGCTCTCTCAAACCGCAGAAAGAAAACAAAAGACACTCTTCTTGAAGCAGCCATACAGTACATCTCAGAGCAGAGTTCTCCTGAATCTGCTATGAATGAGTTTTTGTGTTTGATGCAGGCTGGTGGAGTAAGAGAGATGCTGGCAGCTGCTGGGGAGTTTGTGTTCTTTTCGCTAGAGAAGTACCAAGTGGGCAGCAAGTGCTGATGGTCTACACATTGCAGAGGTGCAGGTAGAGCAGCCAGATAGGGCAGTGACATTGTCAGCTGAAGAGTGGGTAGGGGTTGGTAAAATGTGATTGGAATGGATTCCATGCCATCCACTGGGGTTCTGAGAATAAGGCTGGTGAGAAAAGCAAATTTATGGGCAGCAGAGTGTTATGGTTGTATTCACCAGTAAAGAAGCAGGTCCAGGATAGCCGTGGGGTGTTGAAAACAGACACTGAGGAGGTGTTGTAGGTGGAGAAGACCAAACAATATTCCCTGAAATGGGAAAAACATGAGGGATCTAAGACTTGGATAGCCTCTTACAGAGACTTCCTGATGAAAAGGAGCATTAAAACTGCAATAGGTTTTCTTTTCTGTCTTGTCATGTCCAAGGTATTGCAAGTGAGAGAAAAAAAAATAAAGTGTGTGAGAAAGTGATGTATTTGTGATTGGCTGATCAGTGGTCTCTGTGCTGGAAGGCCTGATCACTGGGAGGCTAGTGAACATAAGAGATGTGAGACCTGAGAGCAGGAGACTCAGCTATAGTCCCTCAATCCTGATGTAAGAAAGGGTCTGCCGATGAAGTACAGTATGTGTGATGGAGATGGATGAAGATCAGAGAACAGAAAGTGAGCCTCAGAGTCGAGCCGAACTCGACTCTGAGGAATATGAGTAGAAGAGATGGCCTGGCTACATCTTGGCTTTCTGACAACTGATCTCTGGCTTGTCTCCACTGCACAAAAAGAGATGGACCTTAGCAGGGGTGGGTACACACCAGAGCTGTTGTAAAAAAAAACTTTGTTTAACCTTTAACTTTGTTTAGAGGTTGTGTGCTGTTATTAAAGAAAGAAAAGAAACAGTGAGTTTGGGATTTGCAACAAGCTCATCTAGTGGGATGGGGCCTGACTGTAACAGTCAGACAGAGCTGCAAAGAAAAAGATAATGTTGGTTAAAGACATGCAAAAATATATTTATTGTACTTTTAAAAGTTAAATAAAGCTTCCAGTTTATTATGATTTACAAATACCTGTTATCTATGTTGTTAATATCCTTTGCGAATGTTAAGGGTTTCATGTCAAAGTTTGATTGCTGATAAAAGCTACAGTCCGGCAATCGTGTTTCTAATTCCTTTCTTTGATAAATCCCTAACTGGTAAAAAGAATATTCAGTAGATGAAAACACTGTCAACAAGGTGACAGTGAAGGTCAGTAAATAAATGCACATATTTAATGAATTTGAATATCTGTTAAATAGTAACCTTGAATAAGCAAATGCAATATGCAAAGGAAACAAAACTTAAAATCTTTAAATTAAAATAATATAGTTATGAAAAAGCAAAGATACTGCATGTGCTCCTACAGGACTTACAATTCTTGAAATAGGTTGTCTGAGAAAAAAATAAGAGAGTTCATAGCCTGCTTGTTCATGATGTACTGTTCACATAATATTAGTTCTGTAAAGTGATCAATGGGGAAAATATGTAAACATGAGATTTCATTAATATATCTTATTTCTATATCTTAAGTAGTTTGATATTTTAATATTTTTGGTATGCTCACAATTTGAGAATATCAGCTTCCAGAATTGTTATAAATTCTCAGCTTTTTCTGCTTTTCCTGTCCCACCAGTATCCTGTACATGTTAGTTTTTTGATTCTGTTTGTTCTTAAATGTGCATTTTTTGCCCCAGAAGTAGGCTATCATAAAGAAAAGAAAACTTCTTGGTATCCCTTGTACCTTGTATCTTAACCTCCTACTCATCAATCCCAAGTAAATGTTAGCAGCAATACAAATACAGTTTGAATGCAAACAGGAATAGTAACCTACAGTCTTACCAAGGATGTCATGGGATGTTTAGGGCATGGACAGCAATCCTCAGGAGTACAGATCATCAGGGTCAAAGGAGTCACCAGCCATTACTGCATTGGCAGGTGCTTTTAAAACCTTCTTGTTTTTAGCAGTTACAATGTGTAACATGAAAAGCTGGAACAGTATGTTGCATCGACATCACTCAGCTATAGTTGCAGTGGAATCCAAATGAGGCAAGCAGGAGAATTATATGGGTCAAGACATACAGCTTTTTTTAGTTCCTCCTTTACCTGGAAAACCCTTTTTCAGTGAAGGATTAGTTTGCTGCCCTAAAAAAACAGGTTCTACCTGGCCAGTTCTCTTTTATCTCACCATAACCTTTGTACAAAAGGTTTAAAAGACCTGAACCCCTACCGTGTTATCTTGATACACTTTATAGGTATGGAGTTGAAAGGTCAGGATATTTGCAACAACCAATTTGCCAAAACCAAAAATATTAGTTTTACTATTATTTTAAGGACCTGCCTTTGGGAAAACAGGTCATGGACATATAGACAATGTTTTTTTTACTATTCCATCTATGGGGAATGATTAACCTTGAATGCTTTTTATACAGGGCTTAATATTTCATCACATGCTTTTTGATGTTGTACATAAGATGTTGGTAAAAGACTCCTTGTAACTGTTTGCATAGCTTCTTGTTAAGCCACACATCAAGAAACCAAAAATAAATTAAAAGAATGATATTCAAACTCAACTGTGGATTAAATTCATATTATTGTCATATCATTGAACAGTGAACAGTTTAACAGATGTGCAAAGGGTCTACTTAAAAAGAGGCAGGGTACACATTGTATGAATGTAACAGATCCCCTTTAATTGGTAACATAGAGTAACAGGGATAACCTGCACATACAGTAAACTGTCCTTATAATATGGGCAGTTACACATACAGTAGTTGGGTTCTGGAACAACACTGATGTTGGTTTTCCTTCCCTCCCTATTTTTGTTTGAAAAATAACTCCCTCTTCACCCGAACTTGCAGCACTGGATATCCCAAACTATCCAATCCTGTTTAGGCCAGTCTGCTCAATACCTGTGCTCTTTTTTAGTGGCAGGCTGGCACAGCAACGTAAACCGTACACGTAAGTACTGTATAACACCTAGTTGTTGTCACAACCATATTATTTCCCCCTGGCACTCTTAGAAGAAATCTCTCCCACAGGTTCAAGGTCACACCTTCCCAGAGACCCTGATTACTCTGAGTGACTGTAGGAAACTCTGTCCAGAAGTACACCCCATTCACTGATTTCCTCATGAGAATGCCTGCTTTTCTTGTTTAAGGAGTTTCTCAACGTCACACTCTAGCAGTTCAGCCCCATTTTTACACCCCCCATTTTGTTGACCTGTTACAATGAAGTATGTTGGTCTTGTATATCATTGAACATTTAACACCAACCATTGAACAACTTACAGATTTGTAAATTTAGGGTCACTGTACCCTGTAGTCACTTAAAAATCATTAAAACACAATTACTTGCTTGCTTATTTATTTGATTCATTAATTTGTTCATTTGTTCATTCATTACGTAATTCTAGGTGTCATAGGCAGTGTTGAGTTTTATTGTCATTCTTATTTTCATTATGACAAAAAATGTGATCATGTTCTTCTCCAAAATTTGTCATCAGTAGTCCTTCTTTATTTCCATTCCATATAAAGCTGTCATAGTAAAGATTTGTGTTCTTTCCCCTGCTGATGTGTCTTAAATTATTACCTCATGCTATTAAATCTAAGCATTTAGAATGTGCCCAGCTTGCATTAACAGTCCTGTCAAGACACACATTATGGGTTACAATCAAACATGCAGGAAATGTACCTGCTGTCAAACATGAGCCAAAAAATGCAAGCTAAGCCTTATTTTCCTTTGATTTAAAAACCGAATACAGCAACACACATTTCCTAATGTCAATCAAGGAGTGGAGTGACGTGCCTGGGTATCTTTCCTTCGCTGATTGATATGCTGTGAACAACCAGCATGCAGTTAAAGTAGGTCTGCTTCAACAACTTTGTTATAAACTGACTTCAGCAGATTGCAGTCCTGATGTTGAATGAGTTCAAAGCACAATGTGCATGTGAGAGACTCTGCATGCCCCTGCAGAACTAAAAGATTACATTTTTCAAAAGGGCCTAGGGCATGATATATCACACACTTTAAATCTTTTGAAGTACACCTAGTGCTATTTTACTAAATCACTTCCACAAATTCCCCCAAGTCTCACCTGAAGGTTTTCAAAGTGTAAAACCATTCTTTATTCCTACAACTAAACCACTTATCACTGAACAGTAAAACTTTTTTGCCTGTCACTTCCAATAAATAAAGCATAAGAGACATTGTAATAGTACAAAGAAATTAACTACAATAAAATGGTCTGTTATTGCCACAAGAAGAAACTCCTTGTAAATGAATGGAATCAAATGGTAAAATACTGAATACAATACTGAATCTATGAACTTTATATATGATTTTGATTGTGCTCTAGAGAAAGCTTATCTTCATCTATCCTTGCATTTTCATTTCATACTTGACTGTGGGGGAGCCAGAGATTGTCCCTACAAGCAATGGACGCAAAGCATAAGACTCCCTGGATAGGTCACCAGTCCATCGCAAGACGCACGCAGAGACAAACACACACAGACTCACAACAGGGTTTGTGGGAGGAAACCCTAGCAACCAGAAGAAACCCACATGAGCATTAGAAGAACATACAAAAAAACATGCAGATAGCACACAGAGTCTTTTTGAGGAACTGAACCCAAGGCCACTGCACCACCATGCCACCTACATTTATCTATTTAAACTGCAATTGTTAAAAAATCTCTTCTTTTGATTTCCCAGCAAAGTGAAATGTCCCTTTGGGCAAGGGTTTCCCGTCTATATTCAAAAGGTTCAAGAGTCAGAAAGGTTAATTGATGGATTTACAGTACATGTTAATCCTAACCTACTCCTAAACATCGATTATAACCCTAAACATTAAGTGGAAAAATGTTTTTCTTCAAACCACCACCCAGTGTGGAGATTAATTTCAGTGGAGTATGTAATTCTAAATAAGAGACAATAGCCTCACAAATATAGAAATATATAGTAAATGTATTGTATTTGAGTGTGTTGCTGGCATTCACAATAGTTTGCAGACTGCAAGCAACATGAATAACACAGTAAAAAAGCATTTTAATACATTTGTTGAGCCTTTATAAAATGTCAGTTTTTGTGATAGGCAAATAACTATGGAATCATTATTCCTGATTTTTCAAAATACAGCAATACAACATTGTGACCTGCTTCACAACTGAATTATTAAATAACAACAGAGCTAAATGAAAGTGTGCAAGATAACCTAATTGCATCTACATGGTAATAAGATGGTAATAAGATTGTAATATGGAACATTTAACTGTCGATGTACAGTATGTAACTGAAAAAATCCAGCATTACTGGCTCCAGGTTTAATCAGCCATATAGAAACAGTACACCTGCTATGATCAATATTTTGCTGGAATGCTTTGTTCCCTGGCAACTAGGAGTGAGTTAGATAATACTCTTTTAAGTTTGAATGTGACTATACGCACTCTATCTTCATTTATATCCACAGTCTATATTTCTTCCTAATGCCAGATCATTTACAAAAGGTCATCAGATTTGTAAAAATCTGATCATTTAAAATCTAATTAAATTAAATTAGTTCGATGTTTTTTCACAAATTTGAATACAGGTGGAATGCAAAACTTTTTTATTTACAGTTCCAAACTGTTTTAGCAAGCATTGGTTTCTGTAGTAATACATCCTAAGTGAAGTAGTGTCTCCAAGCACACAATTAAATATAATAATATCATATTCAAAGAAATTAGTCCAGATTGGCAAGTGTTGCATTTTAGAGTGCCATCAGGGTTAGCACACCAGGCATTAGGCAGGAAAAATGCCTAATAAGTCTTTTTATTTTTTCTGTCTTTTAATAGAAAATTTTAAGTCAAATGTAGTCTCAAATACAGTTGCAGTGCAGTCAAATTGCAGCTTACTGCTGTGGAAATAACAGACCTTCTGTTGATTAAAATTTGAAATGTTTTTAATTACCTTTCTTAACCCCCTGCTGTGAAAATGCAATGTTTTTACCGCTGACCTACAGTAAACCATTTGCAAAATAAGTGACTTGTCTTTGTGTACATTGTTTTCAGCAAAAGTGCATTTTTTTAAAATAGTCTTTCTCAACAATAAATAAATTAAAAATGTTTGTGTCACACTGTTTCTAGATCATTTGTAAAGGCATCTATGTAGTTTAAAGAGAATATTAATTTATTCAATCCATTCTTGGTGCCAATGCTATGCAACCAAACCCAGTCAATTAACCTAATTTAGAAGAGTAAGACCCTATTGAACCAGAAATTCACAGGTTCAGCATACTTACTATTAAATTGCTACATCTACTACTACTACTACTACTACTACTACTACTACTAATAATAATAATAATTATTATTATTATTATTATGATTATTATTATTATGATTATTATTATTAGCTGATAACCTTATCCAAAGCCATTTATGATCTTTTTTTTTTACAAATACAATACATTCAACATTCATATACAGTACCTGTATACTGTAGGTGGATTATAATGCTGTTACAGTGTATGCTTTCTCCATGAACTAGAAATTAAAGTGCAGAATATGTTGCCCTTAAAATAGTCCAGATTAATGTGGCCCTATGAGATTAAATTCCATGACCATTTAGGGTGTAAAAGAAAATAATTACCAGTCTTACTTCATAGATAGAAGAAAGGGGAGTGAAAGCTTACTATTTAAGGCTAATGGAGAACAACATCCCAAGTATATTTTTAGTATTGTAAAGAAGCATCAATCACGGTTCTGTTCTGTGCTAATCCTTATTCTACACATACAGTAAGTATTAATACTGTGGCCTTATTTTGCCAAATCCCCTGGTTCCCAGCCTGTGGGTATTCACTGTTTAATTTCACTTAGCAAATTCATAAACATTGGTGATTATTAAATGAAGCTTATTTGGCTAAAGCAGTAAGACAGAGTAGAACATTTCTAATTCTCAGGAGTGTAGGAGAAATTTCACAAATTATTCCTGGGTAATTATTAACTCAGATGATGCCCACTGACCACCCTAGTCTTTTCAACCAAAACCGTTGCTAAACCAATTAATTATTTATTTTAATACAGTCTAATTAAATGATACAGAAGCAAATTTTAAAAAATAAAAATAAAATAAAATGCTGTAGTATATACTGTAAATATTTGATTTTGGTAGTCAAGAAAATGCTTGTATTTTAAACAACACATTGAGTGAAAAAAGTAAAATGTATTTAAAACTAAAATACATGCTTGGAAACATACACAACTAAATCTATTTTAAAAGTTACATTTAATGGTCATACTGATTGTTTCATATAATAATAATAAATAATTGCTTACACTTATATAGTGTATGTATGTAAGATAGCGTATATTGTGATATAGCGTATGTGCTTACACTTTTCTGGACACTCCACTCAAAGCGCTTTACAGGTAATGGGGACTCCCCTCCACCACCAACAATGTGCAGCATCCACCTGGATGATGCGACGGCAGCCATAGTGCACCAGAATGCCCACCACACATCAGCAATCAGTGGGGAGGAGAGCAGAGTAATGTAGCCAATTCATAGATGGATTATTAGGAGGCAATGATTGGTAAGGGCCAAGGGGAAATTTGGCCAGGACGCCAGGGTTACACCCCTACTCTTTTCAAGAAACACCCTGGGATTTTTAATGACCACAGAGAGTCAGGACCTCAGTTTTACGTCTCATCCGAAAGACAGCGCCTGTTTACAGTATAGTGTCCCCATCACTATACTGGGGTATTAGGACCCACATGGACCGCAGGGTGAGCGCCCCCTGCTGGCCCCACTAACACCTCTTCCAGCAGCAACCTTAGTTTTTCCCAGTTGGTCTCTCATCAAGGTACTGACCAGGCTCACACCTGCTTAGCTTCTGTGGGTTACCAGTTGTGTTGCAAGGTGATATTGCTGCTGACCAGTATTGTAAAACAAATTGCTTTAACCAAACTAAAGTGGCAATTTCTTTCCATACAGGACAAAGGAGAGTGGTGAATGTTACACAAGCTCAATTTTTCAAAGTCACTTGTGGTTTGTAGACTGCAGCATTACCACCTGGTAAACTGATTTCATCACACCTTAGAAGTTAGTTCAGAATTGGCCTCCATGTAATCCATGTAAGCATCCATGTAATGGTGCTCTTGAACTTATTTTTGGGAGGAAGTCAAATCAAACTCTTGCGCTTCCTGTTTCCTATGTATAAATACTTGTATAAATACTTGCCGGCTGTCCATAACTCTTTTCAAAAACTCTGCATTTCAGTCTCTTTGTAATCAGAGATGTTTCACATTTGCTGATGCTAGACCCTTATCTCTGTTGCACTCACCTCCTCCAAGGTAATTGCGTTTGTGCCGATACTTGAACAACCAATTCTTCAACATCTACCATGTTGTCAGCTTTTTTCTTATACAGTAGTTCTCCTGATGTCATCAATCTGCCCTGGAACTCTGAAACAACTGCAAAGGCTTAATCTCATTTTCCATATCTGTTCACTCTGTTCTGATCACTCTTTCCTCAAGTCCTAGCAAACTTCAGCAAAAGGTAAGTTGCTACTGATTCTCATCCTACTTCTGCATCAGCACAGTACGCCTCAGGCTATTCTTCCCAGGCCATCACCGTGTTTTAAAAAGAGCTAGGGTTTGACAGCTATACTGCCACCTGTTTACAGATGTATGTTACATCACCTGCATCAGATGTGCCATTTTATCCACTTCATTCTCCTCCATGTTGCTCTGAAACATTGCAATAGTTCTTTAATAGAAGAAATCTGAAGATCCTACTGGAGTTTGATGTCTTTGACCTTCAGCTAAGGTGGTAATTTCTTCAGCCAGGAAAGTTAACACTAAACTATTACATATCCTTTCTTTATATATTTCATCAGCTTGTTTCGTTGTAATTAGAATTTGACTGAATTGGACTGTACTGCTGCAAGGTGTTGCTGGACAATTAGGCTGCACTCTTCCCTGTGGAACAGAATTTCCAAATCAATGCTCAGTATAGTCCTTTGCTATAGAGACGGTCAGAGATGCTGTACTTTAGGAGTTGCCTACCTTCCAGATTTAATTCCTTCCAGATAACATGTTAAAAAAGGTCCCGACTATTTGGTTATTAATAATCCCGTGACCCTGCTTACTAAAAGTAGTTAATCCCAGGGTCCCAGCTACTTTTGACTCAGAATTGCTGTCTAGTGGCACTGCTGGATCATAACGGCAATGACATATCACCATTAGGTGCTGTACTTCAGCAGTGGTGGGGTTTTTTGGAAGCATTTTCATTGTTGTTGCTTTATCTTTTACTGCATTGAGCTTCACAATTCTTGTAATTCATGACAAAAACTGCAAGACCTAAATGATGCTGTACATCTATTTTCCTTCTCTTCCTACTAAATATACCAGTTTTGCCAGTATCATCCTCTGGGAACAGTGTGCCTAAAAAACATTTAGCTTATACCGGTAAATTTAAGTTTTTCATAATATTAGTTTGCCTTTATAAAAAAAATAACTAACAATATAATCTGGTCATATGATCTGTAAATCTGTAAATACAATCTTTGCAGATCTGGGCTAAGAAGGTGTTGAATCAGGGTTTCAAACACCTGGGTCTCCCCAACAAACCTATCAACAAACCAAACATCTATCAAGTCCTTGATCTGCCCCGTTGCATTATTCTATCACTCCTTGCACAGTACATATTTAACTCTAAGGTTTTGTAAAACAAAAAAAAACCCTAGCATCCTGTATCACAGTTGTCTTTATAAATGCATCTACTGTATACTTAAGACCTACAGAATTCAATGTTTTGAAACTACATTTAATTAAAAGTGCTGAACACATACAGTACAGTACAGTAGTGTCCGCAGATGAAAACATTTGATAGACTGATATCACCTCATGAGCAAAACTCAGAGCTGCAATTTACATTACCTACAGTACTACTTTTGAATGTGAGTTACAGAGAACATATTTAAACCAAAAAGCATGCAAGTCTTTTCTAATGTCACTATGTCTCAATGAGAAAAAAAATTGTGTCATAGGTCTTCCTAGAGTGTAAGTAAGCATCTTTTCTTATGACAGACGTTTGTTTTAACTGCTGCACTGTTTTTTAATAGTGTGGTGAATGAGGTGGACTAATGGAAAGGGAAGATAACATGGCAGTGGACTTATTTCTATACCTCTATTTTTCCGAAACCCAGTTCCTGTTGTCTGAAGGGTATTCACTCTGAGTTCCAGTTTGCTGTGTTACAAATTTCTAGGCCAGAAGTAAGAAATATCTACATTTATTGATAACATTTTCCTAAATGTTGTTCACCTGCACAAAGAGACTGTGTCTACTCCATCGCAGAATGATTACTGAAACAGCATGATATCAATGCCATACTATTTAAAGTAAACAGATTTAAAGATGTTAATAAATAATAATATATAAAATACTATATTTGATGGTGGTGGTGGTGGTGGGGGGGGTCCACTTCTCAAGCTCAAGAAGCTAGAAAGATGTGGACATAAATATTTACATTTGGTACCTTTTTTATTTTAATTATTTCCATTTAATATCATACACACTCCTGTTTAAAATAATGCTGTACAATAACAATACATACAGTATCAATTCCTACATGCTCTGAATAATAAAATATCAAATACAATATAAAATCTAATTTAATTCAAAATTATTTGAATACATAGTATTAACTGTGAAAACACAAGCTTGAAAGATTTGCTGTTGATATGTCAATGGTGAATGTATTTTGCAGTTTTATTCAAAATGGGTTACCAATATACAGTAAGGCTCATTGTCCACATGTAGACCCTTTTACCTCTTACATACTGTAGTTCTCTTATTATTAAGTGGTGAATTCCTAATATTAAGGCCACATTTGCATACATAAAAAATCCAACAAATGTTTTTATTCTCTGCTTTTCTGCTTCTACCTAGTTGTGAAAGCTTTTCAAATCAATAAAGTTTGGCTAAGACACTTGTTGAGAAAGAACATCATGCTGTTAGAAATGTAATGACCTTTTTTATTTTATCTGTCCTTATCACACAATACTTTTTATTAATGTGCATTTTATTTCTTTAGACTTATTTAGGAAGCATGATTGTATGTTTACAATGGAAAAAAGTTAAGTAAAAACATAATTTAAATTATTGGACTTAGCATGAATGCACATAATGCATAAGTATGACTGTAGGGGTCCATGAAGGCTATCTAATTCTGCTTTTGGTTTGTCATTGTTAGATATTTTCATTTTCATTCCAGCTCAGTTCTTAACAAACTTAAATCAACTTACTAACTATTTTGGACCAATTTAACAGTGGCCCTAAGGGAAGCCGCTTTAAAGAAACCTACAAACCTGCAGAGACACCAGTAAACATTTCATTTGTAAATGTCAGGATTTTGAATTTAACACAGCTGGTCGAAAGCAAATTATTTATTAATGTATGTTCCTTTTGGATAATTTGATCTTGATGTTAAATGCAGCTATATTAAAAACTATTAACTATTAAAATTATTATTGTTGCAAATAGCTAACACAAAACTCTTTCCATTATTTACAAATGCATCCAGTTGGCCTGAAATGTTAGAATTTGTTAGAATGTTAGACAATGAGTAGTAGAAATGTTTTTTATGCTATTATTAAACATGTATAATCTAGTTATATTAAAAGGTAGCTGTGAGAAGACAATGAATTCGGACAAAATGGAGGTTCTTGTCTTGAACTACTTTGGTGAATGAGCTGCTCCCCTTAGTCACATGACCAGTTGCTGTAAAACAATTGGTCAGATGACACTTCAAAAACCAGGATACAATTGATCTGCTTTCTGAATTTGAATTTAAAATATGCACCACAGGGAAATAGGGAGGGAGCGAGAAAGAAAATGCTTCTAACTACCTGTCCAACCGACTGACAGTTGGGACTTGGGATTTGTCTAAGAGTAGACATGTGACTTTTTGTGAAGCCTGCAGCAGCTTATTTCCCTGGCTACTGATACAGAGAGACTGAAAAGTTAGTAGATCAAAAAGGAGCTTAGGTTTTTTTGTATTGCTTTTCTAGTTTTGTCTTTGCACTGTAAATAAAATAACATTTCCTCTTTACCTTATGGCTGCTTTGTGTGGTTGTTTCACCTAAACTTGCCTGTAGACTTTCCCTGCTCCAGGGTTTGTTTTAGTAGCATTGTAACAATGGGTCAAAACATAAGAGATTGAATTTATGTACTTGTCGACATGGCATTACAACTTGATTGCTACTACCATGTCAGATCTCTGGAGCTATGCAATATTGTGCTACAGGTAGTTTTGGAATGCATGACCATTAAAATAAATTAAGACTAAAAGATTTTGTGCTTAACAGTGCAAAAAGTTTTTAGTTCTGGTTTCTGACACATAGTGATTGCTGTTCACCACCAAGGTGGATATTGCACTTCAAATGTGGATGATGTAAAATATGTAAATCACTTTTTGATCTGTTATATCATTGTAATTACAGACAGAAATTACATGGTGTTACCTACAGTAAAACAGGGTTTTCCAATCTTTATCCTCCTTGTCCCTGTCTTCTTAGTTGTTGAACTTTCTGTCAAAGATCGGTTAACAATGTGATTGATTTACTTTAAGGTCCATTAAAAGGTGTTTACTGTTGAAACAAAGATAGTACTGATTTAATCAAATTATTAGTTGATGTCAGTTAACATATTGAGAGCTGAGCTTTCCAACTTCCAGAGATCTATGACGTTGGTCAGACTCACTCTGTATCTGTTACACAACCATTTGGCAAATGGGCTTTCAATCCTGTTTGTTCCAGGTGACAGTGGTCTTTTACAGGTTCCACTACAAGTTTGTTTTTTTTTCACAGAAACAGAGCTTTCAAGTGCTTAGCTGTTCTAGGATTTTTTACCTTACAACTGACATTCTATGACCACAGTCACAGGAACTACCTAAACACATATTGTTAATTTTGTTAATTGTTAATTAAATAACATATATTGGCAATAGTGGTGATATTCAATATTCAGAAATTCTGCATTGCTGAACAGGTGAGAAGTGCTGCTAGAGAAAACACATTAAGGAAAGTTTGTTGCAGGAACCTTCTGAACTTTACTTATACAGTATGAGCCTCTGGGTCTTGTCTTGTTCACTTGTTCTACAAAAGAGTATGAAAAGACCAGCTTTTCAGCTTCAAAGGAGATTGCTCAGAGTGCAAGATGGTATACTTGGCAAGATCAGATCAATTTATTAGCCATATACAATTTCTTGCATTAGGAATTTTTCTCCATGAGACACACAGATGGGAGAGAAGCTTGATGTCAGAGCACAGCATCATACAATACATTATACAGTGCCCCTGGAGCACCTGGGGTTAAGGGGCCTTGCTCAGGTGCCCAACAGAGTAGGATTCCTCTGCCAGCCACAGGATTTGATCCAGCAACCTTCCAGCCACAGGCGCAGACCCTTAGCCACAGGGCCACCACTCTGCCCCAGCTTCTACTTTGGTGAAGGTCCAAAGTAGTAAAAATTAAAGCCAGAGAAAGCCAAGTTTGCAGCTGATTGCCAACATCTTAGGGAAGATGTCAAGCAGTTCAGCTGGGCCTAGTGTTCGACGTGATCCCCCATTGAAGTAGGACAATTGAGATCAATTGATTAGTTCAATATATTTGTGCCCTTTGGTGGATTTATAAGGCTCATTGATATGACATTCCTGTTGGGTCTGTTCAATATCCCAGGTCTGCAGATCTGTTTGATGTTCATTCATCCATCCATTTTCTAAAAATAGCTCAAACTATTTGGAACACAAATATTTTATTTAAGCATCTTATTCTGAATCTTCTAGCTGACTATGCTGAAGACTAGAGAAAGAGGCTAACCTTGCTATTGCAATGTCATGATTACAAGAATCATTCCAGAGTTCTCTGGGACTTCATCCGGATTAAACAGCTCTGATATCATTTTGATTCCTTGGTTTCACTGGTATAGAGCATTGCTCTGGAGCAGTAGATGTTAACAACTCTATTACAATGTGTACATCTTTTCGTATTAAATACTTTCATTTCCTATCCTGTGTATTAATTAAACTTAATTAAAATTAATAAATCATAGCATTTTATTGATATGTTGGAACTTACATTATTGTGGCAATGCAGAGCATATTCTCATTTGTGACAGCTATTACAAAAATATAAATAAATATGTTCCACCTATTTTTATACGTTATATGGGGGCTTAAAATACTTGTTTTTAAGCCCAGTGTCTGCATACAGTCCAGGAGAATAAATGTAATACCATAATATAGGCTTTAATCAAATTGATCATTCAAACATTAGTCAAATGTATTTTTACACATGGAGGAGTTACAAAAATGGTGAAAATCAGGAAATGACCAAGCGATTTAGTCAATAAGTAAAATAAATATTCATAACCCCTAAATTGTAAGTGATTTCTACAGATTATACCTGAGCAGGTATAATCTTTATTTTATAGTGAATTCTTTATAGTGAATTCTTTATTCTCTGGCACAGCTTTGTTGAAAAGTGTAATAATCTAGGCACACTTGGTTAAACAAATATTTATTACAATGACAAGACACTAACTACACTACACACAACAAAACTCACACGTTACTCTATGTACAATATTTACAGAAAAGGAGGCCTAACATTCTATCATCCAGAAGAACACCCAGACTCCTACTAAGTATGAATTTCTTAATGCCTACAGAGATCAATAAGACACAACCTGCAATTAAATCTCTCTCTCTGCACCCCAGGTGCCACAAAATAAATGGGAGCCTATCTCCCTATTCTAAAAATGCATCTTAAACAGGAAAGACATCCCATTTAAGGGATCCCATTAGAACATTCTCTCTAGCAATGTTCAAATACTTAGTTCCAGTCAGGTTTTTTCAGATATGAAGCAGGGGTCTCGCCAGGTGTAAGCTTCAAATTCCAACACCTCTCTTGTCTCTATACTCCCTCTTCTTCTCCTTCTTGTTGTCTCTCTGTGCTCTTAATTCAATTCAATTCAAGGTGCTTTATTAGCATGTCCGATGGGTCCAATCAGTGTTGCCAAAGCAAATGAAAGAAATGATATTTACATTAAACAAAACAAAAAATAGAAGTAAAATAAAATCTACAGACATATTACAGACATTTACAACAAAGACATATTATAAAATATTGAAATATACTGTAGGCGGTTGGAGCATTATTGGGAGACAGACTCACTGTTCCTCAGGCTGTGACAGGAGATCACATACTGGGCTGCCAGTTCAACTGAGTTCCCTCCTCCCTCTCCCAGTAGGATTGGGACCCATTGTGATTCTGGCAGGTGTGGGAACTCTGGGATTAGATTTCTGAATTTCGGGAAGAATGTTTCTCTAATCCCAGAGTATCTGTCACAGTGCAGTAGGAAGTGCACCACTATTCTATTTCTCTATTTCTGTGTCTCTGTCTCTATTTCTCCCCACTGGCAGTGGGAGCACAGGTCTGCCTGTGTCACCCAGTTTCTATGGCCAGGCTGTGGTCACTGAGCCTGTACTTCGTCAGGGTCTGTTTCTGTTTGTTGTTTCTTATTTTGGTCAAATATTCAGCTATTGTGTATTGTCTGTTTAGGCTTCTGTAGCATTCCAGTTTATGTTGTGTTTGTGTGTGTGTTTCCCAGTGTGTGAGATAATGCTGTTTGATCTGTGCTTTGATGTGATTGAGTCTGGGTTGTGGTGCTCTAGCAGTGCTGTCCTGAGGCTGGCTGGTGTCGGTGTGGCTCGGATCAGTGAGCCTCAGGACCAGCTGGCTCAGGGGGCTCTGTTTTGGACTCAGCAGGGCTTTGTGGTGGTAGGAATTTTGGTCGCTGTTTTTTAGGTGTAGGCAATACTTTAATATTCTTTTCTGTATGTTTATCAATAGTGGGTACTGGCCTAATTCGGTCCTGCACCCGTTGTTAGGTGTTTTTCTCTGCACACGGAGGATGTTTCTACAGATCTCCATGTGCAGAGTTTCTGTGTAGTGTTTGTCCCATTGAGTGTAATCCTGGTCTGTGAGGGGACCCCACACTTCACTGCCGTACAGGACATTGGGTTGGATTACACTTTCAAATATTTGGAGCCAGATTCTTGTTGGCGGGTTGATGTTGAAGAGCCTCCTTCTTATTGCGTAGAAAGCCCTGAGTGCCTTCTCTCTCAGTGCCTTCACTGCCAGGTCAAAACTCCCAGAAGATCTGATGGTGAGACCGAGATATGTGTAGCTGGATGTGTGCTCCAATGTGTTGTTGTTAAGTGTGAATTTGTACCTGTTTCCCTGAGGTCTGGCTTTCTTCTGGAAAACCATAACTCTGGTCTTGTCCAGATTGACTGTCAGTGCCCAGGTCTGACAGTACTGCTCCAGCAGTGCCAGGTTCTGCTGCAGCCCCTGTTCCGTGGGCGACAGCAGGACCAGGTCATCTGCGTAGAGCAGGAACTTGATTTCTGTGTTGTGTAGAGTGAGACCAGGAGCTGCAGACTGCTCCAACATTCCTGCTAATTTGTTGATATACTGTAGATATTGAACAGTGTTGGGCTCAGGCTGCAGCCCTGTCTCACCCCACGGCCTTGGGTGAAGAATTTAGTCCTTTTGTTTCCAATTTTCACTGCACATTTGCTCCCTGAATACATTGATTTAATTATATAGTACACTTTGCCCGTATGCCACTTTGGAGTAGTTTGTAAAACAATCTTTCATGCCAAATCGAGTCAAATGCTTTTTTGAAATCGACAAAGCAGGCAAAAATTTAACCTTTGTGTTTTTGGTGGACGTGTTTGTCTATCAGTGTGTGTAGGGTGTAAATGTGATCAGATGTGCGGTGATCTGGCTAGAAGCCAATCTGACTTTTACTCAGGACACTGTGTTCAGTAAGGAAGGCCAGTATTCATGTGTTCAGGATACTGCAAAATACTTTCCCCAGGTTACTGTTCGCACAGATGCCCCAGTAGTTGTTGGGATGGAGTCTGTCTCCACTCTTATAGATGGGCGTGATCAGTCCTGGAGTTTGTCCAGTAGCTCCTGCTCAGTGATTGGGGAGTCTAAGGGGTTTTAGTTGTCTTTGATAGCCAATTCCAAAATTTCGAGTTTTTCATAAGTGGTGTTTTGGTCTGATTGATTTGTATTTGGGAGCTTTTGATAGAGATTTTCAAAGTATGTTTGCCAGATTGTTCCATTTTGGATGGCCAATTCTTCTGGTTTTGATTTGTTTAAATTGTTTCACTTCTCCCAAAAACAGTTCTGATTTAGTGACTCCTCAATTTCTGCAAGTTGTTTGTTTATGTATGTGTTTCTTTTCTTTTTCAGCGTGTGTTTGTAAAGTTTTACCATGTCACAGTATCTGAGGCGCAGATCTGTGTTGTGTGGTTGTCTGTGTTTTTCATTTGAGATTTCTGATGTTTTTGCACTCCGTATGAAACCACTTTTCTTTTGCTTTTGTTTTTTGGTAGTTGTTTTTAGTTGTTTTTAGCTTAGATTTTGATGCTAGTTTGTGGAATAGGTGATTTAGTTTTTGTGGGCCAAGTTCATGCCTAATTTGCTGGTTTGATACGAAGTGTTTAGGAATGTGTCCAACAGTGTGTAGCGGCGAGGCTTATTAATAAGAAAGAATTAAGTGTTCTGAGCCTTCCCAAATGAGGCCCCATTTCTCTGTTCATCTCTGTGGTGCAGCCACAGAGAAACTATTCATGCAGGCTGATTTAAGGTTTCCTAGGACAGCTCCCAAAGGGGGATGCACTTAGCTAAGCCTGGCTATCATGATCAGTGGTCATCCATTGGCGCCTATCTGTCTAGGGAGTGCCAGATGGACATCTGGACTGCATTCCTAAGTGTCAGGAGTAAGTGACTCATATCTCACCTTGATCAACCAATCAGGGACTGGTAGGGCCGAGTAACCCACGTGGGACTCTGATGCCCATGAAACTTTCAGCCAATCAACGAGCTGAAGTTCCTCCAGGTAAAAACAGGCAACACAGAGAGCCTGGGAGATTCAAGAGATTCAGAGGAGGATTCTGGAGAATTCTGTGGACTTTTCTAAAGGGAATTCAAAGGAGAATTCCAGGGCAGGAGATCTGAATCACCAGAGATTGGATGAGTATTCAACTTCAATGCATTAGTGCTCGAGAATTCAATTGTTATCCCAACCAGTTGATATCAATTTAATTCATAAGAGTTATGTACTTGTTTTGAGTATCTAATGTAGAAGTTATAACCAAGTTCATTTATGAAACGGTCTAAATGAATGATATACTGAACGTATGTCCTCTTGATATGTGTAAAACTTCGTAACTGACTGAATATATACCTTTTGTATTCTGATCACCCTCTCGATAAGATCTGTTAGGTTTATATGCATATTTTATGTATTAATAAATGTATCCTTCGTGTATTAGTACCTGTGTGTGTGCGTTGTTTGAGTTATGTCGCATGGTTGGATTCTAAAGCCATCAAAAGAATCATTTTTGTGATTTACTGTTACAATTAATAATTGTCCCAGTAAATGCCCAAACCCTACAGAACTGGTGCCTTCAGAGAGCCACTACATTACATTTTGGCTATGGCAACGTTACAAGTGTCTGAATTTTGTCATCGCCCAGTGCAGTTTGGTTTCTGTCTAGGCTGTCTGTGTCCCATCTGTACGCCTGGTTGAGGTCATAAAGCTGGCTGTGGTCAGAGAGGGGAGTTTGTTCCCAGACAGTGAAGGCACTGATACAGGAGGGGTCCAGGTAGGTGATCTTAAGATCTTAATGTGATCTTATATTGTGCTTCTGTATTGCTCATTGACAATCATTAACCCACAACTTACCAAGATATACCAAAGTAAACTTTACAATGGTTTCTAATCAATGAACCCCCACATCTCAACAAACATCCTCTCTGCTTTGAAGCTAGAAGTGTATATTCTGCCAAGAGTCACAGCATTTATCTAAAATCTAAGAAACACTTCTCAGTCACTTAATGCTGAAACAGTAGTAAAGGATGAATATTTACTTCTGACAAATCTACACTGTATTTTAAAACATTGGTCTGATTTGTTTTACGTTGAAAGTTCCTTAAATAAATGATACATAAGTAAGTGTTAAGTAAACTAACAGAACTTTCAAAACAAATGTTAAGAGCATTACTTGGTATTATACTGTATACTTGAAACTGATATAATACAAAAAGTACTGTGAAGTACTAAATATTAAAATATCTGATTTCTTATTTTAATCTTCAGTCTGTTACAGTTTACAGTAAAAATAGTCTGTTATTATTATTGAATGCATTCTACAAGTTCAAACACCATTTCTGAAAATGTTGTAAAACTGTTATTGCTAGATACTGTTTTTTCCACAACTTGCGAAGATGCTTGAGCTGTGCTATAAAATCCGAAACACAAGGTCACCCATGAACCCCAGAATAACCTAAACCATATGACAAAGTGAAGATCACATGGTGGCACAGTTGTTAGCATTGCTGCCTCGCTGCTCTAGAGCTCTAGGACAAGGCAGTCAGAAAGTGGATAGATGGACAGACATTAAGAGATCACCAGATCTTGGGGTTTTTGCCACATACTGTATGGACATAACGAACAACTGAGTCTCACATCAGTACAGTATATAGATGCAAACTCCCAGATGTAATCTTACATTGTGGAAAACTCCCATACTCCTGGACAGCACACTGTAGATAATATTGCAGAGCATCTTATAAGAATTAGGGTAGAACGTGATATTAAAGGGCATAAAGTGGATTTCTAGACAATGGAACAAAAATGATAGCTGCAGTACCTAAGACTAAATGAAAACCAAGCTTTGTGAATACTTTGAACTTTTAAAGATTCAGTTAATTCTGGCCCTTATTTGATTCCCCTTGCACAGAAATGTAATGTCTTTGCTGGATTTCTATATCATAGCACAAAAGCTGCAGTCAGTAATAACAAGGCGGAGTTCTATTTTTAAAAGGCAAACAGATTTGTAGAGCAACAGCAGGCCATTACAGCTTCACTATCCTTGCCTGCAAAGAGCTCTCTGAGCTTAAGTGAAGGATGGCCACTGAACAGGTCTGCAACAGCTGCACTCAAACCATTTGAATGAACAGCACAGGAGGTGCCAATAGAGAAATGTGTGCCCATTTCAAAGGTCATACCTCTGGTAATAATACTCTAGAAAGCAGCAGTATCTAGAGAGCAACTAGGTACTGTAGCTCCCATTTATCAAAGCAATGGCAGTGTGATTTCATCAATAATCACAGTATCAGTATTGTAATCAGTGTCGATGATATTTGCCCTGTATTACTCAGCATCATCTCAAAGTTGAAATTGATGCTATCACCCATCTCTTTTACTTCTTTATGTCAGAGACAAGTATATGTTGCAAATTAAATGCATTTTTCATTAGCAAAGAATGTTTTCCTCCTCCCACCCGATATAAAAATGGAGGGTGTTTTACTTCTTTGTAGTCAGGTTTTAATCACTGCCACTTGCCCTGTTTCCTTTCTTGGTGGAGGAAGCTGCTGCCTGTAAGCCCTTCTTGCCAGTGCCTTGCTGTTGTATCTGAGAACAAGCATAAAATTAAAACATACAAATGAAAAAAAGAAAAAGAGGACTGCAGGAACTGCATCTTGAATCACGGCTTTCTTGCAAACTCTGTTGCATCTATACCAGCCTCAAATAAATATTTCTTTCTGTGCTGGTGATGAACTGAATACCCCTTCGTGAAAAACATTTCACCTCCATGATTATCTGCAATTTTATGCAATGGGTAACATCTCCCCACTGAAGCTGCCCTCCTTACTTGGCAGAAGTAACCTCCAGACCAACTAATCTCCTCTTATGTAGGGATAGAGCTCCTCTGAGGAGAACTGTACAATTGTAGAACTTAGATTCTAGATAAACTATGGATGTCCTGCTGCTGCATTTGCAGTCCAAGCCTTTGTGAGGTGAGCACCTGCACTTAGACTAAGATCAAAACCGATTCTACAGTACATGTAATTTATCTCACTGTGAGACAGTTTTGCCCTCAGAACCAGGGAGTCTAGGACATTCCCTCAAGCCTGCAGCATCATGGACAGGACACCACTGCCTTCACCACCCAACAGTTGATTCCATCTTATTCCACCATTGCAGAGTTCCAACAAAGACAAGCATCCAAGCAGAGAGGTTTGGTATACATTCCTCCCCAAGGCTTTATAGACTCCAGTAAGCCCAGCTCCCAAAGCTTCCATATTCTTCTGCTTATCATCAAGCTCTAATGATCATGTCCTGGGTGAAAAGGTCACAGATCCCCAGGTCCTGCACACCCTCTCAGACAGATATCATCTGCAACTCTGCAGCAGTCATCAGTTGGTCCTTGCACATCTGTTTGAGTCCTGTTCCTACCACTGTAGGTGGCATGACTGCTGGCAATCAGATTGACTCAGTGAGTAGGTGAACAACATGTATTCTCATTGAGCACTTTATTAATGATTATCATTGGAGGCCTTCCAACCCCCCATCCACAAGCTTCAGTCTGGCTACAAGCACCTTTGCCACCAACTATGTCAAATCAGGAGCAAGCATCTGGATGCCAATTAAAGAAGGTGTTTGTTTCTTTAAAGCTGTGGAGTGCAGTGACCTCTAAGCACAGACTATTTAAAAAAATTGCACCAGCTGCCTGGGACCCTCCTTGTTTTTGCATGCTAGTTCAGAATGTAGAGCATGCATACTGGGTCTACATCACATTTACTCTATTTGTATCTAACTAAAGATAATACACCTTGATAATGTTACTGGATAGGACAAATTTCCCCTCCATTGTCTTGTTTTATCTAATGTTTGAGATCAATATAGCAAAGGTTTGAATGGTATCATCACGGACACTTTTTTAAATAAAATGACTTTGGAAACTCATTTTTTTACACGTAGTTTCACAAAACGTAGTTCACAAAGTTAAAAACAAACAAAATACCATGTCCTCTAAAGCAACCTTCTATATTTACCTGTGATTCAGGTTTTTTCATCCATTTCCACACACGCTTCTTTTACTAAATTCCAAACTTTGCTATATTTTGTGCATGATATATTTTGTTCGGTTAAATTAGTCATACTGTGTTTTTTCAAATGACTTATGTTGATGTTTCATTAAAGATGTATAACTTGGGTAATTTTTTCTTCAGCCTCTTATTCTGACTGTTTCTGTTGATGCCAAGCATGCATAATATGTAACTCTGCTGTTCAATCTTTCCATCTGTTCCATCTTTCCAGTACGTTCTCTTATGTCTGATCCATATGACAAGGCAGATGGGACATATTGATAGAATTCTGTTAAATGGTGTCCTCTTTTTTAGACTTTCTGTTTCTCTATTAATTTGTTAAATAAATATATTGTATACTGCCCCCCTCTCAATCTCTTTATGAATCACAGGCTTTTGCATGACTTTACAAAACATGGTGTGTATAAAGCTGTTAGTATTTCAGATTTCTGTTATTGTTAGTTTTCACATTTTCTTTTTAACTTTATTTCAGTATTTTAAAAATCATCATTACACAGAATTATTTTTTACATAGCACTGTATGCATGAACTGTATAATCCTATTCATGTCAATACTGTGTAAACCTGACCTAATTCCAATTGGATTTTTTAATTATTGTAACATGACATGGTATACAAAATTGAAGCAATTCACATCTGGTCAATCATGCCAATCTAGTAAGTTTGAGCCTCGCATTTGTCTAATCTTTTTGCCCACATTCATCTTTTACTATATACTGGGTACATAAAAATGCAAAGGATCCAAAGGACCACTTTAGATCAAGGCAAGAATCCTTGGCACCTGATGATCATGCTTCTACAACATCCTCTTTGTCAGCAGCATTATGCCGCAGTCAGCTCTGCTGTCTGGTAAGGCTTCTCAAGCCTTCTTTTAACAATCTCTTATTAAAACCCTAGATCCAACTAATATTCAATGCACTGTAGAAGCCTGTATCTTTTCCTCTGTGTGCCCCTTTACAGCTTTTCCAGGTATTAACAATTGGACTGTAGCCAAGATACAGCAAACCATCCAGAAAAAGTTTTATTTCTTATTTTTATTCAACTACCCAATTTCAAATATTTCTGTTTTTCTAATTATCAAATTTTATTTTTTATTTTCCATCTTTACCTGGGCTTCTGGCTCTTGTTTTGTTTAACTCCCTCCCCTTATTCCAAACTCTCAATCCCAGGCCTACTCCCATCCTTTTTACCTTCATTTAATTTCTGTTCTTGTTCTGCCTCCTTTCCCACTGTCATCCCTGGACTAAGATCAACACCCTTTTAACCTGAAACTGCCTCTTCATCTGGTGTCATAACCATAAACTCTGTTATCGTCCTTTCTTTAATGCCCCTGGTGTCCAACATGACTTGATAACTAATTTCAACATCTTCTTTGAAGAAAGATCCTTGACCCAGGATCTTTCTTGCATCTTGATTCCAGTTGTCAACAGGCATACCACAATCTCCACCTTTCCTACTGTTCCCTGACATTCCAGCACAGTGCACTGGATGTCCCCATTTTATAACCTAATTCCTGTAATTGAATCATTACAACTTTTTTTTCTCTATGCTGAATTTTCTACAAATACCGTGAAGCAACACTTCTTCTGCTCTTTGACTGTGTCTTGAATGCTTACTGCTAGTGTACAACCTCACTCTTGCAGCAAACACTTGTCTATCCCATTCTTCAACCTCTGCTCTGGTGGTACTCCCAGGGCCCAGCCTGCTCCTATCACCTCCATCACACTCCTGCTGTCCTCTGCCATTTTGATATCTCTCTCACATGACATAGACTTTTGCCATTTAACTACTTTTGGGTCCATTTACTTTCACATACTGAAGTCAGAGGAAAACCAAAACTATAATCATGTCAACTTATGCTATGGACCTTTGCCTAACTTATGAGCAGAATTTCTCCTGAAACTCAGGGTTCTCCAGATCTCTAATTCCAATCTGCTACTGCTACAACTTCATGCTCTTCTTATCCATTTCTCTACAGACCTCAGCTTCATTGCTTCTTAAGTATACATTGCTGAAGTTGACCTGGCCAAACTCAAACACATCCAAGCTCCCTGGAGCTCCAGTGCATCAGTCCATGGGGTTGTTCTCCTTGTCCTCTGTTTGTTTTCAAGGTGTTCCATAGCATCATTGTTGCTGGTGTCTGGATTCCATTCTAAGTCTACAGTACAAAAAAATAGGAACATTCCAAATCTTCACACATCCTTCTGAAATGCCTAAACTATGAGTGCAACCAACTCACAATTTGTGCTGCTCATATTTCCTGGTACTCGCCTTTGTTATTTGGTTAACTCTTTTTGTTATTTCCAAATAGAATACTTAACAGTTCATCAAGAGAAGAAATCATTTTTACACTAATATAATCCTTACTTATTCTGAGGGTCTTAACTTTCTTGTCCCACTGCCAGCCAGGTGGTTGGCCCTCAGACAAGTGGGTAAGCCAAAACATTATGTGTCTAACTCATTCTAAAATGCATTTTTTTTTAATTGAGTGAAGTTATTTGTCATGAAATAGGTATTAACAAAATATTTCTACTAAGATTTTGTATGTGATAGATTAGCCAAAGGCATGTTTTTCCTCTCAGTTATCATATGTTTGTAGAAAATCCATTAAAAAGAATTTTAGCTTCATCCCTTAGTAAGGATGTGCTGTTTTTTATATTTTAATTAGTGTGCCACGGATATTGGTATCAGCAGTGTAATGGGTATGTGAAGAACATTTTAATCATTATTTACAAAAACAGGACATCAAAGGACTTAAAATAGTTTCCTGACAAATTCCATCTGGAGCTGTCATGTTTATAAAAAATAGATATTAGACTAAGTAGCCATGTTGTACAGCAATATATTTTTTCTCTTACTTTTTCTGGTATTGAAAAGGATGTGAAAACATTAATACATAGAATTTTGTAATATGATTTTAGCTTTTATTGAATAGTCTCATTTTTTAATTGAAGATATCTGCAACTTTTGTGTTTAATCATACAAAACATGCAAACAGTATTAATTTAATTTCAGAAAATAATTGCTTACCTTGATACTTTCATGGCATAAAAGAATGTCCCAGAGTCACTTTGCATGTATTTGTACTTTGGATTTTGTGCGTTTCTCAAATATATAAAAATGTATTGAAAAAAACATTTAAAGTTTTAATTATGACAAAAACATGACATGTAAAAGAAATGATTTGAAAAAAAGATAGCCCAGATATGTACCCAATATATAGTCAAAGACGAATGTGGGCAAAAAGATTATACAAATGCGAGGCTCAAACTTACTAGATTGGCATAATTGACCAGATGTGAATTGCTTCAATTTTGTTTACCATGTCATGTTACAATAATTAAAAAATCCAATTGGTATTAGGTCAGGTTTACACAGTATTGACATGAATAGGATTATTGTATTGTATATGTATTATAGTTTTTCAGAAAGTGACATCATGGAGAATTACAAATTAGAGTAACAGAGGTAAAGCAGAAAATGTTTGCTGTAACAATCCAAAACTTTCCTTAAAAACTAAATTTTCAGTAAAATCTCTGCATCCTATAACTGTATTTCTATTTACATATAAAATTCCCACCTTTTAGAATTAATACATTTGTGATTGTTTTTTTTCTCTTAAAATGATTAAAAGATTTTTCCAACATTAAAAAGATATAAGAACTTTCATATTTACATGTAGAATGAAATTAATTATTAAAAACTATTTTTATTGTTTAAATTTCAAACAGTCTGGAACCACACTTTAAAGGCAGTTTTTCCCTTTCCCCTCTAGCCAGATTAGAAAGGCTGTTAGCACACATGCAGGGCATTTATCGAGTCACAGGAGTCCCTTATTTTTTCTGGCATTTCTCTGCATTGCTTTCCTGAGTTCTCTTATTTTGTGACCTAGTCTTTTGGCAGACCTTAGCACACAAAACACTGGGTAAGTTAAAAGATAATGTAAATGCTTGTTCTTTGTAACATACAAGGTGAAATTTTTCAAAATCAAAGTTAATTATTGTGGTGGTGTTCAATTTGGATACTGCAGTTTGTAGTTCTGTGAACCAGAAGTAAATGTTCTTGTTATTAGATGCAAATATCGCATTTATACGTAGATATTTCTAAGTCACTCAAGTGCTATAGCATTTGATTGGATATTGTACAAAATGCATATTGCTTCTGGATACGAAAAGCACTATCCCATTTGTCCTGGACACAGGAAGAGAAATAATAGCATACGTTTGTAACTTTTCTTATGTTCTTATGTTGTTTCAGAAAAAGAATGACTGCCGCAAACAGGTTCCATGGCCTATGGGTGAAAGCTATCAGGACAACTTAAGGAAACTGAAGCATTAAATTGTTGGAGTGCCAAGGGGTTGTAATGCTGTAATGGGATCTTACAGCCAAAGTCTGTGGTGATTACTCTCGTAAATTCTGAGTTTGTTCTTCTAAAAGCGAAAGCTCTCTGGCAGGAACAACTAAGGTTTTTTTTAACTTTCCTGAGAACTAACCTTTCTACACAGGGCTGGCAACTGACTTGATTTACATATACAAGCATCTGTTGGTTTAACTGGCATAGAGAGCACTATGAAAGTTATTGTGAGTAGTTGAGCTCCTAGTCATATAAAGTGTAGTGGCAGTGCTTGTTAATAAGACACAATTAAGTGTTGCTGTGCTTTCCCAAATGAGGCCCCATCTCTCTCTTCATCTCTGTGGTGCAGCCACAGAAAAGCTATTCATGCAGCCTGATTTAAAGATGTTTTCTTTTGATAAGGGACAGCTCCCAAATGGGGATGCACTTAGCTAAGCCTGGCTATCATGATCAATGGTCGTCCATTGGCGCCTATCTGTCTAGGGAGTGCCAGATGGACATCTGGACTGCATTCCTAAGTGTCAGGTGTAAGTGACTCATATCTCACCTTGATCAACCAATCAGGGCCTGGTAGGGCCGAGTAACCCACGTGGGACTCTGATGCCCACGAAACTTTCAGCCAATGAACGAGCTGAAGTTCCTCCAGGTAAAAACATGCAACACAGAGAGCCTGGAGAAAGAGAATCTCCAAGGAGAATTCCAGGGGTGCGAGACTATTCTAAAGAATTCCAGGGCAGGACGGCCCAGGAGCAGAAAGGCTCCCAAGGGCAGAATATTCTCGCAGCGCGCCTCCTGACCATCCTGAGACTCAGCCCGGACAACCACGGAATGGCCAGTGTGTCCGAGTGCCAGAACTTTCCTTTGTTCTAAGAGTCTAGAGCGAAGGTTGCCAGAGAGTAACCAGAGGCTCCACCCGAGGTTAGCATCAGCAGCAAGCCTCGTGAACAGGTCGGAACTGTGGACAGCTGAATCATTATTCAGAACTAGCGTTTCATCAGGAACTAACCGGTCCTCTTCCTGACCTGCTGGGACACACAGTCATCTTCTCTCCTGTGCACAAACTTCGCTAGTTAAAGCCAACACTAACTAGCCGGTCTTCAGAGAGCAGCACAGCAGGAATCTCTCCAGCTGCATGGCCACTGCTTGGCACCGAGCCAGAGAGCGCGGATTGGACAGCAAAAAGCCTGCAACTGTTTCTTTGCTTGTGTCTGCAGGTGATCTGAATCCCCAAAGATTGGATGAGTATTCAACTTCATTACAGCTCGAGAATTCAATTGTTATCCCAACCAGTTGATATCAATTTAATTCATAAGAGTTATGTACTTGTTTTGAGTATCTAATGTAGAAGTTATACCCAAGTTCATTTATGAAACGGCCTAAATGAATGATATACCGAACGTATGTCCTCTTGATATGTGTAACTCTTCATGACTGAATGAATATATATCTTTTGTATTCTGATAACCCTCACAATAAGATCTGTTATGTTTACATGCATATTCTATGTATTAATTAATGTATTCTCATGTATTAGTACCTGTGTGTGTGCGTTGTATAAGTTATACCGCATGGTTGGATTCTAAAACCATTAAAAGTATCATTTTGTGACTTACTGCTACAATTAATAATTGTCCCAGTAAATGCCCAAACCCCTACAGAACTGGTGCCTCGTGAGAGCACACTACCAAAGAATGACAGTAGAATGTTAACTGGAGGATAAGTTGTGTTGTACTAATACAGTATATGAGGGAATTGATGACTAAGGCCATTTGTTAGTGCTATAAAGGTAAGGTTTTCAAAAGGTCTTGTACTACCAGACATCTGAAAATTGAAATCCATGTGTGTTGTTGTCACGACCGCTAGTCATCAGAGTTTGACCTACAAACGAGCTAATCAGTTCCAGCAGCAGACTAATCACAACAAGCGCTGCTGCACGTGTTAAACCATCACCATCCGGTGTACCATTCTGCACTCAGCTCTATTTAAACCCTCAAAACTCACTACTCTCTGCGCGGTATTGGTTTCTCTCCTAGAGACCTACAACCTCGCCCTTTTTTGAGAAACCTCTTTTGTACAACCTTACCTTTGCTCTTGACCATGAACTAGCCTGTCGATTTGGATTGAACACCTGTGTTACTGACTCTACTCTCTCCCTCGTCTGCATAAGATCCTCACACTTCATCACTTGGTTTCGTTACAGCTGTACAATATACTTTCTTCTGTCATCATTGCAGGTCTTATGTAGATCAAGTTAAATTACAGAAATTGATTTAGAACAGCCTTACATGTCTAACCGTTTCTTAGAACATGCCACTGTTTTGTTTAATCAAGATGAAGATACTAATGACACTAGCAGCAATACACTGCATAATTACTGGAAATACTGGACACAAAATTGTTTGAAGATTACTCCTGGACCTTTTCTGAAGGAAAAAAAGAAAACCTGTAGGAGTCCTGCATGTTTCCTATAAGAAGTCACAGAAAGTTCGACACAAATACTCCAGGACGTCTGCATGGAAATATAATTTTCTACAGAATTGATGTAAGATATTGTCTTTTTTGGATATAAATGGTAATTTGTCTTTCATTCCCTTTTGTTGCAGATATGTTTCTGCTCAGGTTATTGCTTATATTTTCAGAAAGCACCAGCCTCCTGATTGATTACGTTTCAATCGCTGTCTTTTCTTCAATGTGCAATTTCCAACCATTTTTGATTTTCCATGATTTCTAAACATGATAGTTATATAGACATTTTTGAATAAATTATTTTGTGATTTCCAACCTAAATGCAGATATATCCTGCTGTGACAGCCTGTCTTACCTTCTGAATCTTATTTTATGAGTTTATATTGTGAATGTTTTCTACACATTTAAGTGACGCAAAACCAATATGGAATACATAGAATGCCAAGAATTTTGAGCAAGTTCATGATTAAGGTGGGATATAGAAACTCACCTCTAAAATCCCATTATCACACTGTATCTGATGTGAATAAGAAGTGCATAGACCTCCATTATAGCAAAATGAAATGCTACTAACATTTTTTACAAAAGAATATTAAAGAATGCTAAAGAAACATTATGAAGCACTGTTTTGTTTGTAAAATATTTTCCTATGATTTAGTTTTCTTTACAATTATTTTAACCTTTTTTACTTAACCAGCTATGTTATTTAAATTAGTCTTCTTCATCCTAGCGTTAATCCGGCATCGGCAGGGTCCACTTGTGGGCATGCCCGTCTCCATTTGGCGCGGTCATAGGTGTCCTCCGGGGCGACGTTCACTTTCCGCATGTCATGTTATTTAAATAAGTAATGTTTAAAAAGTCATAAAATCTTGAGAGCTGATTGTGTGAAGCAAAATTCAATAGTGTCTTCTCTTTATAATGAAATATCATTAGATTCTTCATCAGATGTGCCACAAATCATCTTGTGAAAAGTGGTCCCTTATGGCTCAATTAATTCAGATTTTAGAATCTATGTATGTTTTACATGCATTACTTAGAAGGATGGTTGATATAGGAAAGCACTCTTGTTATATGTACAATCCAGGAATGTTTGAAAAGGTAATTATTTAATGTCTAGTTTGTCACCAGTAGTGCATATCTACGTTAATGCTTACATTAGGGAATTATTGAGACTCAGGACTTTTTTGTCTGAAAGGTCAAAAACAATGTTCTTGAAAGGATCCAACCTGAATGTTGGGATCCTGATATAAAATACTTGAAGTTGGCTTTTTCTTAAGGGAATGGTGTTCTTTGTTGAGACTTTTTCAGAATGGCTTGCAGTTTTGAATTTAAATTTAAATTTTAAAATGAATAAGAAAACACACAAGTGATATTAGGATCATTCTCCGAATCTTGAATTACCATTTTACATTGAAATAATCCAGAATTTAGTTATGGGCTATTTGGGTATCTCTTAGTGAGATAGAGAACATATAAAGAGCATATAAATTTATTTGAAAAAACTACATTCCAAAGAAGAGCTGTATTTGTACTTTGAATCAATAATGATTACAGTCATTAATCATTAATTTTCTTTTCACAATTAACTATGTTCTCTATTTTTAATATAGCTCTATGAGTTTTAAAATTCTGCTTTTACCAGTTATTTTCTTGTCATGTGTGTCTTTGCTCAAATCGCCAGTTTAAAATGATGGAACACACAAATGCATAGCACTGTTTTAGAGAGAGAAATAAAGGGCAGATCCATTACCATTAAGAAATTCTGGTTTTACCAAATAATACCATACTGTATATATAGAATAAAGGCCAATTCAATCAACCACTTCCTTCCAGGGTAGTAACACTTTTAACAGAATCAAGCAAACCACCTTTTCTCTTCCTCCTGGGAAGCTACTGACAGACTGGTGCCCAGAGCTCTCCATATCAACAGTCACAGTTATTTCATGAGGTAATCCTATGAAACATTTTAAATCCCCATGTAACTCCTAACACAAATCCACTATGATCTGCTTTGAAACATCAAAGTTATATAATCAACAGGGGAATTTGAAAGAATATAGGCATATTTAGAGAGGAGCTGTAATCCAAAAAAGAAAAAGGTATGTTTGTGTACTTTACATATAAAATACATTTTAATGTCATTTATACGACAAATGTTAAATATATAAAATGAAATATGCAATGAATGAAAATATTTTTCTATTAATAATTAGATTCAACAATTGGTTGGAATTGGTCAATCAAACAATACAGTAGATACATTTATTTTAAAAAGTACTCAGTGTAATCGACCTGAGTTCATTAAGTATGGTTATGATTTGAAAATGTCAGTTTTGTGACAATGTTAAACATTACATTGTATGATTAAGTCTCTGAAAAGAGACTTTTAACATTTCAAGTGTGTTCATGATCAATCTTAAGTAATAAAAACTTGAACATTGACCACTGAACAGTAACAGAGTTTAGAAAGAATGTAATTATTCTTATACTGATGATATTCACTTGAAGTAATGTATAGATTTTGTTGAACCGCTTTCACAATTTTAAGGTTTAAGCTGGATGAAACTAGTTTAAAAAATGAAAAGCAAATTTCCAGATTTTTTAGATGCAGTTATTTGGCTGATCATATAGAGACTCAATTAAATGCCAAAAAACTAACAAGGGCATAAACAGAGGCAGGACAGCTGGGTAGTTTGGCGGATCAGATTGCTGTCTCACAACTTATGTCCTTGGTTACTTTATCGAGTTTGCATGGTCTTTTTGTGTTTGTGTGCATTTAACCCATCTGCAATACCTTTCCCGCCCTGCCAGGGACACTCTGATTCACAACAAACCCAATACAACTCTGTTCGTAATTGAACTCCGTAACACATGAAATGGAATTCAAGTTACTGTAGCTTCAAAATGGTTGTACATGAGTTTGTGATGGTTAGTTATTAAATTCGTTCCGAAAGTTTCTGCAGTTTGTTACCCAGGTTTTAACAAAAAACTGTTGCAGCAGCATTCTTATTTTCTGTTCACAAAATTCTGAAGAAAAAATGTTTTATGTGAAAAGTGTCTTTACAGACTAATGTTTCTCAGTCTTTCTATCTGGTAACCTTCAGCTTCTCTGCTGCAACCAAGGCTCCTTCTCTCTCTCCTATGACTTAATAATAATAATAATAATAATAATAATAATAATAATAATAATAATAATAATAATAATAATTGCTTACACTTATATAGCGCTTTTCTGGACACTCCACTCAAAGCGCTTTACAGGTAATGGGATCTCCCCTCAACCACCACCAATGTGCAGCATCCACCTGGATGATGTGATGGCAGCCATAGTGTGCCAGAACGCTCACCACACATCAGCTATTAGTGGGGAGGAGAGCAGAGAGTAATGAAGCCAATACATAGATGGGGATTTTTAGGAGGCCATGATTGGTTAGGGCCAATGGGAAATTTGGCCTGGACGCCGGGGTTACACCCCTTATCTTTTCGAGAAACGCCATGGGATTTTTAATGACCACAGAGAGTCAGGAACCCGGTTTTATGTCTCATCCGAAGGACGGCACCTGTTTACAGTATAGTGTCCCCATCACTATACTGGGGCATTAGGACCCACGTGGACCACAGGGTGAGCGCCCCCTGCTGGCCCCACTAACACCTCTTCCAGCAGCAACCTTAGTTTTTCCCAGGAGGTCTCCCATCCAGGTACTGACCAGGCTAACACCTGCTTAGTTTCAGTGGGTTGCTTGACTTGTTCATCTTCTTTAGGCTTTCACTTTCACGGATCTCCCACAGAGTCCCACTGTGTGTTATGCTTCCAGCTAAACCCTCACACACCTACTGAAGAGAACACTATTTACTGTATATACTGTAGGCAGGACCACAGCTTCTATCTGTCAAGGCAGTAACTACAACCAGCACCTTCCAGGAGAGCCCTAACTGTCGGGTTGTCACAGCCATCTTAAAATAATTAAGTGATTGGTGAGGAGATACTGTACCAAAGAAATGCATAGAATTAACCAAGCCAAAGGAAAACAGGTCTGCACACAGACAGGCCATCTGGCAATGCAAACAAATGTAAGAGAGGTGCATCCAAGAAGGCCTAGGAGGCTGGTGTTTGGGGACCATACGACTTCTAATTTGTGATGTACCTTATGATGTTATATTAACATCTGTTGACAAGGCCTTCTAAAATAAACTAACCTCCCAATTATCAATAAAATCAAATCCAAAAGTCAGGAGGATAACCGAAATAAAAAATTAAATGACAGCAATACATACCCAAATGTCTCTGTCTTCATTGCTGTAGCAATTTAATAAAGATATTAATATACAATTAACAATTGATATACAAAAGAACAGACAGGACAGTCAATCACTGGCTGGTGTTTCCTGAGTTAATCACAGCATAGAATGTTAGGTATTTGTTTAACAAAAGTATAACTATATATAAGAGTGTATAAAATAACTATTGGTAATTATAAATGTTATACTAGCCAGCTATTTAGTCTCATTTACTGATACCCCCAAATTTAATAGTGAAATATTATGCCATAGTAATGAGCACAAATCCTGAAAATAAACAACATTGTTTACATTGTATTAATATAAGTATAATGTTCTGCTGGCTAAACAGTATAATACCCACAGATATTATCTGCAGAAGATAAAACTTTTATTTGCTGAAACATCTGGTCCTTAGCTAAAATTGAGACATAGATAGATGATACAATGCTGAGTTTTTAGTACATGTTTTATGCTGAAAATTATCTTGTTTAATGGAATTTTCATGTCCTTTCAAAGGTAAAAACTAAACAAAAAATGTTTCCATATAATTTGTAGCAGTACATGTTGAGAGTGGGTTTGCTAGATTAGTAAGGCTATTATTACCATCTAGTTAAGACCACTGCTGATTCTTGAGAGTTTGTGTAATTATGTATACAGAAAGGAATGTATTAGATTGCAGTATTCCACAGTGCTTATGAGAGTGGATTGTCAGTAAACAAATAAATGCATAATAATAACAATTAAGGCTGCAGGAATGGTGTCTGGGGAAAAAAATGACTAGTAGTTTCAAGGCACTTCATTTTAAATGACCCCTAGTGAGACAATGCATAAGAGGCATTGTAATTGCTTGTATAAACAAGCAAGGCTATGTAGCTGTACTGTTAGGAGTTCTGGGCTACAATACAGAGGGTCACTGGTTCATGCCCAGTCTCTGCTGTAGCTTCAGTTGCCTAGGTAATGGGAAATGTTATGTAGACAAGACGTATATGTTACCCTGGTAACAGACAGAGTTCACTAGCATATGGAAATCCAAGTTGACCAGGTTAGGAAAAATATTATTCAAATATGTGGAGGCAGAGTCTAATATTCAGAGTATGTTTTTCTTTCTTATTTCAATATGAAAAACTACTGGATACAGAAATAAGACATAATTTCTCATCATCCTTCTTGTGCAGAACACTATTACCATTTCAATGAAGTTTATACAGCAATTTTCCTTCCAACTGAGATGGGAAGAATGCACTTCTTCACTTATTTTATTTTTTTGCAAGGTTGAAAAATGCACCCAACCTGTAGATACTGTCAGGTATTGTTTGACTGTCTTTCCTCCTGTTTATTGTTTCTGAGGCTTTTTTTTTGAGTCTGCGAAACAATTGTAGGCTAGATACTCCACTCTGAGCAGCACTAGGCTTGTATTTATTTTAAAAAACAAAGTTTTGTGAGACGTTTTCTAAATAAAAAAATAGTTATTAGGGTTATTAACCCCAGTACCCTATCTAGACTCCACTTTGTGCTTAAAAAGGCTACCCCTCAATTCGATGTGTGAAGTAATTTCTTTCTTCTACTCTGATTTGTTGTGTAGTGAGGCAGCTAGGATGTAG
Source organism: Lepisosteus oculatus (assembly GCF_040954835.1). Lineage (NCBI taxonomy): Eukaryota > Metazoa > Chordata > Actinopteri > Semionotiformes > Lepisosteidae > Lepisosteus > Lepisosteus oculatus. Next base: position 36,408,709 of record NC_090696.1, on the reverse strand, counting down.
TGGCTGCTACCCATATATTTGAATTATTAGTAGTATTATTAGTAGTATTTCAGAACTTGCACCAAACAACAAAGCTGTTTTTTTTTCTTTTCACACAAAATAGTTTACCAGGAGAGAAACAAAATCTATACAGCATGTTTTATGTATTACAAGTCCTTCACAAGTATTATTAATCACCTTGAAATGCATTAAATAATCACTTGTTTTTATGCTAAAAATGTTGATTACCATATTATTAAATAGATGTTAAAAGCTTTGAATTTTAAAGACTGTTAAATATTGTCAGACTGCCAAGGCTGAACTGCATGTGATGAAAGTAGTGGCAATTAAAAAAGAATATCTACTGTCTTTGTTGGCTTTTGAGGTTTAGTAATTCATTCACTTTTTCATTAAAAACATGTAGCACAAATCAATAAAGATCATTATTCATTTGTTGAAAATAACAGCCAATGATTTCAGACACTGCTGACTTACATGCATTTTCTTAACTTAATCTACAGTACACTTGTGTAGTGTAAACAATTTCTTTTATTGGAAAATCAAGTGCAACAGTACTACTTTATATGGTGCATACAAATTTTATGTTAACATCATTTGTTATTGTTCAGAAAGAATAGATTCTTCCTTACTTATTCTATGTTGTGAAGTATTGTCTATACTGTGTAAATATTCAAGCATTTATATACTTCCATGCATATTACAGAGGCAAAGCTGTCACTACAGTATGTCACTTAACTATTTCAGCAATCAAATTACAAAAAATTCTTGAATACTTTTTTTCTTATAACGAGATCTCAAAGTCTCCTATGACCTATTGTTTTAAAGATATCTGTGTGTTGGCCTTAAAGGTGTTACAATGCAGTCATAAAGGTAACATAATGCAAAGCATTTCTGTGTTGTTTGATTTATATTTTAGTTGGAGGCAACTGTTCAGGAATCTGTAGACTTCTGGGTTTATTCCTGGATTTTTCAAGATTTTTCCTTACCTTTTCAATTTTGGAAAATCTGCAAATCATTCTTGGGAAGGAATGCAATGTGCTCTGTATAGTGGGGTTTGTTCCATACAAGTGTATGACACTGTCTTCGATTTGCCTCTCATGTTTCAAGTTTTTGTTATAACCCAATGTTGTGCTCCTCCTTTTATTAAAATGCGTGTGTTGCATCATATATACTCAGTTATCAATGAGTATTGGAGACAAGATCAAAAGCTTGATTATATAAATTCTTGTCATGACATTTGCTGCCCTACAAGGTAACATGAGATGAACATTATGTTGTTCAGAATTATCTCTCTACCTTTAATATTCTTACCAGAGTATAGGAGAGTGTTGCATTTTTTAGGAAAAGATAGTTATTGTTTTCAAATATTGTCTATATTTTCAAGGTTCTGTTTTTTCAAAGCCCTAAGATTATACTCTCAGATATTAATGTGCAATGTGTAAATGCTGTAAATTCAATTTTTTTAACCTTGAAGTTAGGTTCCCTTTTCAGGCCATAAAGGCCCATGGGTAATGGAGGGCAAGGGCCACCATTTTTCTCAACCATCAGACACTGGAGGTGGAGGTGATGTGGTCAGCATTACATTCTGGCTGGTCTATCACCCCCAGAAGGATTAACCCCTGGTACTCACTTGGAAAGCAGGCTGGGTGGACCTGTGAGTCATCTGGAAGGAATTAGAGCAAACTACATTGCTTGCCCCTACCTGGGATTGAAGGACATTCTAATCAGGAGCTAGACACCCTTGCTGATTACCACAGCTCTTCTTTTTAACCTAGAACACAACAAAATTAGCAAAACAGCTGTTCAAATAGTTATTTTGACAATGAACTTGATTAACAAGACATTGAATATAACCAACTATATTTAAAAGTATTACAAGTAAATGTGAAAGAATTTCTGAATAAATGTACTTATTCTTTGCAAGCTTATTATACCTTGCTCCAGAAGTGTAAACTCTTAGGGATTCTGCATTTGTTTTTTCAGCATAAAATGTTTATTTCAGACGGTTCCTGATGTGATTTTAGTGAGTAACAAATATCTAATATCTAATGAAGTGTGAACACATGAAATTGCAACTTGATTGGATTTATCATTGACTTGGAATTTAGTTTATTAGGCAATGCATAATTTATCCTATATAAATACGATTTTATAGTCTATCTGCATAATAATTTATTCTTGCTTGCAGCCCTGGTATAATTCAGACTTAGTCGTTTGAAATTCCATTTTGTGTCATTTATCCTACATGTCCTGTTTGCTAAAAGATTTCTATAATCCTTCTCAGATTTATGTAACTAGGCTTGTTAAAGCCATGGAAAACATACTGTAGCTATGGAAAAGGTGGACATTTTAGAGCTACTATAGCTGATAAATTGTTATTTTAAAGAAGGGCTTTTCATTGAACAAAATGCTTGGATCATTGCTACATTCCAAATCCATCTTCATAGAAATTCTGAATGACCTGAAAATGAATTTTAAAAAAAGTTAAGTCTCAACATTATTTTCTGTGTTGTTTTCGTGTATTTTTTTAAATCTTGGAAATTGCAAAGAGAATAAAAAGATATAGAAGCCAAATATAGAATTTTTACCCAATGCATTAAAAAAATATTCAAGATGATTTCCATTGTTACTGATTAGTCAAAATCTTCCCATTAGTACAAAAGCGTAGACATTTTTAACAGTCATGGATCATGCAACAGAATGATTCAGGACAATAATAAGGCCTACCTGTCATTTCATTTTTTATTGGCAATCCTCATGTAATGCAATTGCAATCAATTAAAATAATTTACTGATATGTTTGGGTTTTAAAAGTGCTTCATTCTGAGTGACAGTATAATTGGTATTGAGTTGGTGATTGGCAGAAGCTGGGATTTGCCTTCCTTCCAAAATTCTGTGTAAATGACATTTCAGGAGTAACGAAGCACTGTGATTGTAATCATTGAAAATATTTAGAGATGTTTTTTGGCATATGCTGTACCCATTGGGTTCGGAGAGATGGCAGCCTGGATGTGTATACAAGGTAGTCAGTGCCCTGAATAGAGTGAGCCAAGCGGGTTTAAATGACAATTTAAAAAATCAGAATGATTTGAATTTTTAATGTGATTTGTAGTATAAAGCCATAAGCTTTTTGAATCAAGGCATTGTAATGACCATTGCTTGTAGCAGAGTGAAAAGTGGTCTGTGGGTCGTTCGTTGAACCCAAGAGCAGGCAAGGGGGCCTGAGGCAAGTGTGGTAAACAGGCAGGGTCGTAGTCATTAACAGGCAAGGTTCACAGCTGAGATGAGGTGCAGCACTAAGGGAAATCCACTGACTCAGAGTCAAAGAAAGAAAGAAAGAAAGCTTATAAAAAAAAACATTTCAAGGGTATAGTGTTAGGAGTACCCTATAGAGCAGCTAGTTTAGATATCAATGATCAAGCAATTATATAATGTGATCATAGATGTATAGATAAAGGAAGAAGTGATTTTCATGGGAAATTGTCACTTTCCCACATAAAGCTATATTGAAAATAAAGAATTGGAGCAGCTGAAAGTGAAATGGTAGATATAGTTAATGACTGTTTCCTTATTCTGTTTCTCAGACCACCTAATGGATGGAATATCTGTATTATTTTTGACTATTGAAAAATCAGGATAGAGTAAAATAAACAGAGATGAGAAAATAACTGCTGAACTGTGACCGTAACGTGGTGTTCTTTTTTAAGTTACTTGAAACTGTGTAGTTAGATCCTTAGCTAAGATGTACAGTTTGAGGAAAGACTGTAAGCTATGAGAGCTATAGTAAAATGAAACAGAATAAATATGGACTCAGTAGAGAACACTTATGCAACAGGAAAAAATAATTCTACATGATTCATCCTTAAAAAAATAAACCAATGTCAGAAAAGCAGTGTCACAAATTGTTAAATAACCAAAAGCAATATGAAGAAGGGATCAAGAGAGAGGTTGTAAAGAATATGGTAGAAACTAAAAAAAGTTTTTAGTATTAAAACAGGAAAATAACATTAAACAATGAAGTGTGAAATAAAAATGTGAAACTTTTATTTGAAGAATGGTAAATGGCTCATTTATTGATTTAATATTCCACTTGGGTTTTCTCAAAGAAGAACACACCATGCCTCACAGGCTCAGCAGACACAATGTTCTATAGTAAATGATAAAGGCATAGAGGAGACAGAAGTGTTACAGACATAAGAAGCATTAAAGATAAACTACTGTCCGGGGTCCAATGATATTCAAATTGTACTTAAGGAATAAAGACTTGGTATTCATAGACCATTCACAAAACTCTTTCATTAGTTTCATTGGTCAAAACAATTTATAAAGTAGCAGCCATCCATAAAAAGAGTGAAAATTTAAAATAATATTTAGAACTAAACTGGAGCATCATCAGTAATGCCAATAAGATTCATACAGTAAGTGATAGTCATCATGGAATTAGAAAGTTTGGTCTTGCTTGAATAACAAGAACAAGAGCAAGAATTATTGTTATTATTAACTGTTAAATATTATTAACTAATAAATATAAGATGCTAGTTAATATTATTATTATTATTATTATTATTATTATTATTATTATTATTATTATTATTATTATTATGAGTATTAACTAACATCTTATATATTATTTAAACAAACAACAGTAATGGATTTAAAAAGGCATTTGATATTGTAAATTTAGATTTAGGGGAATGGATTTAAAACTGAGAACAGGAGGCACAATTTGTACAGAAATAAAAAAGAATACAGTTATGTTGTTTACAGTGATACCCTGATTTTTTTCAAGAAAACACTGAATGAGATCCTTGTATTAATTAGCTACTACAAAACCAAATTAGCCATTCTGTATATAGATATAGATTTCCTCTGGTTTTTATTATTTCACATTGACCAAGTTAATTGTGAGAGAAAGTGATAGACGTTCCATCGGGTAAATGTTGCTATAAAAGACATTTTCAAAGGAACCAAGGTAAAAACAAAAAACTGAAAAGGTAGAATTCCTATGCTATTTAATCTGTTTTGCATCTTTTAAAATGGGGAGATTGTCATCTGAAAGAACAGAGAGATCAGGAAGACAAGGGTGAGTTTTAGGGCAGAAAGATGAGGAAAGGTGCAAATTCAGAGCATCCGAGAAAGCTAAAAACTGCAAGAAGAAAGAAATATTCTAGTGTTTAATCTTCATGTGAGTGATAGCCAGATCTGAGTGTTAAAACAGCATAAACAGTAAGAATGTCTTGGGTTAGTGGTAATTCTTTAGAGAAGAGGGCCCTCTGAGTATTAGAGGCCATTGAGCAAGAGTACAATTTGAGGATGAGAGATGAAAGGACAAATGGTATAGCAAACAAAATAATTATCATCTACATGGATACAGTCTAAAATATTTTTAGAGTATATTTATTTTTATAAACTTTTCAACATTTACTGTACATGTTCTCACTTGGTCAGCTAGTAAAATCACATGGTCTGATACTATATCCACTGAAGAAGCCATGCATGATTTGTAAATTGGAGACATTTACTGTAAGTGACAAAAAGACAATATTAGTAGAGAGGGGGCCTTGAAAAGGGTTGACCGTGTCTGTGTTTTTCCAAAAAATTATGATAATTAATACTTTTAAGAAGGTGGTATATATACATAGGTTTTCAAATGGAGGAATAGTTGAAAGGAAAAATGTCAGGAATATTCGAAGAAAGCTACTTTTTCCTTGTGCTGCCAATTTGAGAGCCAAACATGACACAACAATTAGTAAAGGAACGCTGCAATGATTGGAAGCATCTCATTGACAGATTGTGATTTGACACATAATCTAATATGCAAATTATATTAAATACAAAGGGATTGAAATAAACATAAGATTGTCTGTAATGACAATAGATGAGTACAAACTAAAAAAAATGGCAATCAGTGTTAATATACTGTACATGTACCGTATATCACGGTGGTTGTGCAGTACCTAACTAGGTATAACAGCATATTGTGTGATAAGTAAATGAGTTTATTAAAATTACATAGTACTTTCTGGTATTAAAAGAAACAAGTCTCAAGCATCAAATCTAATACATTGCCATTATCTTTGACCTTGTTTTCAAAGTGATCTAATACTGAAAAACAATTTCTGAAAAGGTAAAAATTGAAAGATACTTTGCACTTATTCTTGACAGTGCTGCTGATCTGAGTCACCAAGACCAGATGTCTCTTTTGCTTTATGTAGATGAGACTTGAAGAAGTGAAGGTAAAGGAGTATTTTCTTGACATTCTGGTTCAAGACTGAAGCAGACAAGGATTCTGTCATTTCAAAAGTCAGAATAAACAATATTATTTCATATGCTCTGTTTCATATCCATTTTGCTGTAGCTTTCTCAAACAACTCAGCAATTTAGTTAAGTCTTACCTAAATTAACATAATGTGAAGGATGTTTTGGCACCTGGGTCCCACCAAAACCACCCTTCATGCCCATCCTTTATCACCTATCCTAAAGAAGCCCTTTAAAAACAGGTGCCACTTTGCCTGTGTCTTTAATGAAATAGGAGCTTTATGGGTGAACATTGTCATTGTACTGTTAGCCTTATTTTGCTGTGTTCCCTAACCACTGAAACTACTATTTTCATCACAATGCATGTAAGATTAATATTTGGTGAAGTACTGAACAAATGGATTAAGAATTCTGAAACAGTAATATTTGCTTCTATTAAGCCTGAAACAGCAGCTGGTTAATCAGGGAAGGATGTTCTGTTTTTTCTTGTTTTAAATGACTATAACATCCACACCTGTTATCTCTGGGGTTTGCTTCACAAGTAGGAATTTTAATGGGAGTCAGGTTTCTATTGGGATGGTTTAGACTTTAATGTTGCCATACAGGGTGGTGAATATTCTATATAAGACAGGTTTTTCATTGCTTATCTAAACAGTAACGGATGCTATATTTAAATTATTTTTAACATAGGAAGCAGAAGTAGTACATTAACTGTATAGATACAAACTGTGTAGTATTGCTCCAGAAAAAAATATTTTTAAACAATAATTCCTTGTAAACAATATAATTTACAGAATTTGATAACTTTAGCTATTAACGTACAGTATTAAGTTGTTAGGCAGAATGATCATTTAACTGGTTTCTTGTTTTTTAGGGGGATTTTTTTCACGTTTTTTAAGATGACAACTTTTAATGAAGTGCCCACAAAACACAAAAAATATTATTTACAAATATGTAAATACATTTGAGTACTTAGAGTACTTAATCATTTAACAGAACCAAGCCTTTATCATACAATAAAAAACTATGCACATAACAAGATTTCTCTCTACATACATAGCAAACCAAACACAACAAAGATTTCTCTTGGCTTGTGGATATCACAAAGCAAAGATACATACAGTACCTCACAAATTTAAGACCGTGGTTCTCTGTTCGAAATTTAAGTTCATTCTCAATGGGCAGGTAAATTTCTCTCTTTCAAGAAAAAGACCCAAAGTGCTGGAAGTCTGGATCGTAACAAATGGCACTCAATCACCGTGATGTTGTTTCTGTTGTCGGGGGCTAAGAAAGATGGTGGCTGAATCTCTGAGATCCCATATCCTGGATTGGTTATTCACTTCAGTATACTGTACAGTATATTCATACAGGTTTCCACATACAGTACACACACCTCCCACTTTAAGATGAGTTACAGTTATTCTTAATATACCTGAGGCACATTCTGTAATAACACTTCTTAATACTTTTTGAAGGGCTTTTGCTGATAGCAATGTTTGGATTGTAAAATTATTTTTTTTCTGTTTAGATCTCCCCTATTTGGAATCACCAGCTGTTAATCATCTCAGTTTATTGTGAAAGCCCTTGTAACACACAGAGAGAATCAGGACCGCCACATGTACTCCTCCAAAACACCCACCTGTCAGAGCCATCTGTTACTTTGCATGCTGCAAGCTCCATTTTGTTTGTACTAATAGAGTCAGCTGGTACAAGACACGTTATTGTTGCACAGAGACCCTGGCTGATTGAAGCCCAGTGATCCTTGGCAGCACTCTAGTCTCCAATCTGATCATGCACTGCCAGTTAGGAAACGCTATCACAGTTGGCTAATTCCAGGCTTGATCCAATGATGTTTGGACTGTTTGAATCATCCTGCATTCCGAGAAAAGTGTCTTTACTAATTAAATCCCTTATGCGGCTCATATGTTTCATTTTAAATAATTTGAAATAGAAATTCCTTTTAAATTCCTGAATCTTGAACTCTAACACGTCTTTAAGCATACAAACCCATTTGTTTACCCAAAACTGTGCTCACTAACTTGTTTTCCCATATCTATTAGAAGAGTTAGAATTGTTCAATAACTCAGAATCACCAAGGGCATTCACAACATCAAAGCATTTGAAGTCTTTAGAACCTCTCATGCCTGTCACCCAACTGTCATCACACCAAGCCCCCATACTTTGTTTTGTAAGTGGGGAAAGACGGTTTCATGTCACTATTTCAAGCTGTTCTAGGGCTGGGTTAAATGGATGGCCCAGCCACCAGGTGCTCCTAAGCAAACATCTCCCTCAGGTGGGTCAAATTGTGCCTAATCTTAGCAAGGTTCCCTGGGTTTTAAAAGGAGTCTTTATGGGAATCTAGTTCTTTATCTGGCCTCTCACCTTAGAACACAGCCAAGGATAACCCCATCAGAAGTGCAAATCTCCCAACAACAGAGTTTTAAGGCTCCCTGGGGCACTCAAGCCCCTCCACCATGACAAGGTCATGATCCCAGGAGGGGAGTTGCTCTCCATGACAGGGTGAGGAGCTCACCAATCTGGGAGGACATAAAAGAGTAGAGTCACCAGTCCTCCGGGTCAAAAGGAGCCATTTGAGGTGTTTCAGACATCTGGAAAAGATACCCCAGGGATGCCTCCCTCTGGAGGTATGTTGGGTATGGTCCCCTGGGAACAGACCCTGAGACAGACCCAGGACTTGCTGGAGGAATTGTATCTCAGGAGAAACTGAAGACAAACTGAAGTTGCTGGGAAAAGGGAAGCCTGCATTATTCAGCATGTTACTACCGTAGCCTTCACCAGGAATAAGCACTTTGAAAACAAGATGAGATGTGATGAGATTAAATATTTAAAAATAAAATCTAAATATGAAAAGCTGCACATTTACAGATTTTTTTTCTTCAAATGTAAATTTTAAGGACTCTGGCACTGAAATTAGAGATAAGTAGACCACTTTAGCTAGTCAGTGCAGTATGCATATTAATATGCTTCTAAAACTCTATTTTATGACAGTACAGCTAAAGGTTGAATTCTGGATTCTGAACACCACAGCCATTTATTATGGCTGTCAAAAATCATGGTGTATTTCTTATCCCTAAATAATTTCCATATTGTGAAATCACAGATAAATGAAAATAAAATAAGTAAAAGGAAATTTTACTATGATTTTGACTATAACAAGACACAAAAACATTTTTGCCATTTTTTTTGCTTGATTGGAAAGCGTTAGTGTTACATCTCAGTGTGAGTTCTGTGTGTGTTTTTTCTGTTATGTCCACATTGCTGACCCTTGATTGTTCTCCCTTCCCCATTGGCCAACCATCACACCACTGTTTCAGTATGATGTCATCATCAATCAGCCTTCAGCCAATCAGAACTAATTTTATTCACTATTTAACATGGAGGCTTTCAGAAAGAAAAGGCCTTTCGTTTGACTTCGGTCCTGTTTGGTTTTGGTTATCGCGTCGCTTCTGGTTATTGCTTCGGCTTCTTTTGTTGGTTTGTTTTGCTTTGTGTGTGTGTATTTTCGTATAGCTTCTGCTTTGTTGTTTTGTTGTTTTTTTTGTTAGTTTCTTTGTAGTTTCGTTTGTTTGTGTGTTCATCCTTGTTTTGTCATTACCTTGCCCCAGTGTTACATGTTCAACTTTTGTGTTCTTTTGTACCCTGCTCCTGTTGATTACTCTTGTTTTCCCTTATTTGTTTTCCTGGTTCATTTGTGTTTTTGTGTGAACTTTTGTATATAAGGTTAGTTTAGGTTGTTGGGTATACTTTACACACTTATTTGACTTTGTATTAATACACTAGTTTAGTACGGGTGAGTGCCATTTGACTTGTATGGTTTTGGGTAGTCAGTGCAGATTAGCTAGGGTGTTAAAGATGTCGAAGACCGTGTGTTTTGGGTTTTCTTTTGTAGTCAGATTAGCTTTCCCTCACTGTCCTAGCCAGCTCCATTTTGTTTGTTATTTTCTTTTCTTTGGCACCACTCTAGTTCCTTACCCTTATCACGCTTCCTAGTCCCTCACCAAAACCCCCCTGCTTCCAAAAGAATTATCCTAAATGTAACACCCCTTTACCCCTAGACATTTGGGGTCGTAACAGTTAGATATTGACAAAGAATTACGGGTTTGATTTTTGGAATCAATAGTGAAATTTCTGCTCTTATCTAATGCATTTGCTGGTATGTAATACAGAAGTCCCTGTCACCATTATTGTTGCATCACTCAGCATACTGACAGAAAATTCTGGAGACAAAATTTATATCCAGTTCTACTTTTCTACTGGAAGGATGGAATGCAATGGCTGTGTTAACTTCAGGAGCAGGAAATAATGAGACACAGACCAGTAAGTCACATAACATAAAAAAAAAAAATCTTTCATATTGCTTTCAACAACAGGCAGCGAAAATCTAAATCCCAAGGTTACATTCCCTCACATACAGTACACACCTTAGGCTGAAATGAAATCTTAAAAAATGAATTTTGAAAACTGTTCTACACAACAACACTAATTACAGTCTTGGAAAGAGTCAATGAGGTTATTATTAAGTTTCATGGGCTTTGAATATTATAGATTGTAGATTTTATTGAATATTTCCGACAGAGAATTGTAATCACAAATGTGACTAAAACATTTAACAGAATGACGTCTATCTTTTGACCATTAGGGACTTAATGGAAATGAGTTTTGATAGCCTGTGACCAGCAACTGTTTGGTAAGTCCACATCATTAAAAACACTATTGGAATATTGGAAATAATGCACTCTTATCTCAATAGGTAGCGCGGAGGCCAAAAGGACAAGCCAGGAGAATTGGAAGCTAAAATGACGCAGCATAGGCTAATCTTTTGGGATTACTTAGACAGCACCTTAATGAGCACTTAAACACAGCAACAAAATTTCAAATAAGAAGCCCGTTGGTATTTTCTAAGCTGTGCTGCCCTGCACATTATTGATAAACTTTAATTAGCATTCTTCTTAGGGGGACCATTAGGAAATGATACTGCACTTGGGATTTACCTTACAGAAACTCTGTGTATAAACAAGTACAAGGATTTATTAGGCCATGAAAGATAATTAGAAAGGTTGCATCACTTGACTAGGTTGATCTAAAAATGTCATGACCAAACAATAAAAAGGACTGCTGAAGTTCCAACTCTGTCATTTCAAATCCAAAGATATATAAGACAGGTTACATATTTTGTTGGCAGGCAATTAAACGTTATAACTCAGAGAAGTAAAAAAAAAAAGATAGATAATGAAAAATGCCGTTTTCCCATATTAAGGTTACATTTCATGCCATTTATTAATATTGTAACACAACGGGGGCTCAGGCGGGCGCCCTTGCCGCATCTGTTCGGCCCCTGCACCGTCCGGGACTTCTGCGTCTCTCTGCAGCGACCTAGCCCCGTGAGCTAAAGAGAGATCTCTCCACAGCCCGGTAGCTGTGGTCCTGCTATCACAGGGAAGGGCGGTGACGTCACCTGCTCTGGTACGCCGGCTCTTACACAGAGTGTAAGATCTCTCTTTAGCTCACGGGGCTAGGTCGCTGCAGAGAGACGCGGAAGTCCCGGGTTCGAGCCCCGGACGGTGCAGGGGCCGACCTAATGCGGCAAGGGCGCCCGCCTGAGCCTCCGTTGCGTTACAATATTAAAGTAGTTATAGCAACAACAAATACCAAAATGTGTTTTTATTTATATATCCCTTCATAAAAGGTGAGTTGTAAGTTTAAACTTAAAAACAGTCAAAGAATCCACCTAGCAAGGGGTTGCAGGAAGGGCATTCCATAAATATGGAGCAGAAACAAAGAAAACATAGTCACCATTAGTCTGATATTTAGCCGTAGCAATGGACCGTGCTCAACAGAACAGAGCTTATGAGTGTGCATGAAGGAGTTCAGAAATGTATGATGGAGCCAAATGATTCAGAGCCTTAGAAATAAGTAAGATCTTGTATTGAATGTGTGACATTACAGGCAACCAATGGAGAGAATAGATTTAAGAGTAGGAGTAATGTTCTGTTGGGGTCTAGTGTGAACTAAAAAGCTTAACTGCAGAGTTTAGAACATATTGCAACTTACTGAAGAGAGTCTTGGGGAGCCCATAGAGCAAAGAGTAACAGAAATAAAGCCTTGGTGTTATACAGTAAAGGCATATGAATCAAGCAATCACCATCAGACACTGATAGAAATTGCTTAATGAGGGCAATATTCCGAAGATGAAAAAAGAGGCCATAATTCAATTTAATAGGTGCTCGAATGACAGAAGAGCATAAAATAATACTCCGAAATTCAAGACTAAGGTTAACATCTGAAAGGGAAGCCATCCACCGTTACTGTGAAAGTCTACAGCTTTTCCAACTGACATTTACTGCCCAAAAGTAAAACAGAGACAGAGAAAGAATATAAAACATTAATAAATCTTTGTTGGAAAAGTCTTCAGTGCCCCCATTGACTCACAGATCATTTTTAATTCTGTAATGGTCTATTTTGGTCAATGCTAAATTTATTTCAGGCTCCGTTACAGTACAGTACATCTCTACTGGTAGAGTAGGGATATCAACACACTTGTCTACCTCATGAATATTTCATGCAGATAGTTAAATAAGTTTTAAGTTTGCAATTGGTGGATAGGATAAAGTATTTATTGAGGTTCCCTGGACATCTTTATTTGTTTTCATATCTTCTAAAACATATTACAAAAGAGAAAAACAAAGTTCAAGAGAAAGGTCAATGCCAGGAACTCTATAGTTCAGTTAGTCGTTCTGTTTCAGTCTTTTGGTCTTGAGTAGTATTATACATTTTGGCTAGCAGTTGAGATACACTGTCTGGAATAAGCCTGGAGTCTAATGAACCCATCTTAGCACTTTCCTATTTCTTCTTATATACATCTGCTGATGCTCTCCTTAGTCAATAGTTGCATTGAGTATTTCTGTTGGCCAGAAATTGATGTCACCAGAGGAAACCCAGGTTTCATCAGGTGTTTCAACCCTTATCCATCCTACTGGTGGGTCAATAGTAATAGCCATTCATTTCTCATCTCCTCCCAGACTCCAGTTTAACTCTTCTCTCCTTTTCCAGAGCCAGAATGAGACTGTCTTTCTGTCCCTCCCAGTCAGCCCAACACCTGTCAGCATTCTCCACACTGATCATGCAGGCAATCGCATCTGCCACCCTTTCACTCCGCAGTCCTCATATTTGGCACTTTTCCTCTCAAAGGCCACCTCATATCCTTCCTCCTATGGTCCCATCCGTTCAATGAATGCCTTTGGGTGTTTGTACAACCTAGGTAACCTGCAACCTTACTTCACGGTCCACTCTCATGTCCTATGATGGAGCTTTATGCAAGAAAGAATCTTTGATTTTCCAACACCTTGTCCACTTTGCACCCTCCCTGACAAAAGCAACCATGTTTGTAGATCTTCCATGAGATTGGCATTTCTTTTGTCTCTTTCCAGGATGTCCACAAGTGTCATCAAGACCTTGTGATGACGCCTTCTGTACCTCTTTTGGGAAAATGCTAGTCTGCACCTAGAGAGGATATGTACCATGGTTCCCCTCGTTCAACAGAGTGCACAGTGGACCATTCCCCATACCCTGCATGTACAGATTTGTTAGTGATGGGAAGGTGTCATAGACAGCCCACAACAGGAAAGAGATGCAAAATGGCTCCAACATCACAATTCTGTCCAAGTCAATCTCTTTTCAGGAAAATTCCACTTTATCCATGCTTCACCTTCTCCCAATTCCTCACTTCTTCATGTACTAAAACTCTCTCTACTTTAAGCTGGAGTTTCCCCACTGATTGAAGTGTGTTGTTCCCAGGCCTTGGCTGCCAGTAAATGGGGTCCCAATCATATCCCAAAGCTTTAATGCACTCTCTGCTTGAGTCATTAAGTCTTTAGCTGACACCTTTCTTGGATAGTGTTACGGTCGTCATCCCTCCTCTAGAGGGTGCTCCTACCTTTTTGTATTATGTTTAGTTTAAGTCCCTTCACCTGTGTCTTGTCCCCCTTTTTGTTATTGAATCCCAGCGTCTCCGCAGTTCAGCTTTGGAAGATGGATGTCTGAAGGCCACCCTACCACCGGACTCAGGAGTAGCCCATGGGCATAGTCCTTTTCCCCAGATGTTCTGACCTCTAAGTCCAGGGCTCGAAGCACCTTGTCCCGTTATGTTTTTAATATTCCATGTTCCTGGTTCCACTTCCAGTTCCCTGCTTTTAACTGTCCTCGTCATGGATGGACCTCCTGGCTTTTTTAATTTTGGACTGCGCCCTGATTATCCCTACTGGACTTCCTTGGACTTGTTTGCCTACGTCATGCCCCCCGAGCATCGGATCACTGCAGTCACCATCCCCTGTCTGTCTACCCAACCTGGTCCTGCTGTGTCTTCCCCGATGTCCTTGTCCAAACTCTTCCAGATTATACCGTCACGCATAGGGTCTTTAACAATGCATTTCATGGGAGTCTGACCCAGATACCAAGACAGATAGTATGTCTGTGGAAAGAAACTGAAGATCCTTGTGTAAATACAAAACATTACATTTGACACAAAGCCAGCAAACCACATCACTCAGTCAACACAATCCCTAATGTCAGCATGGTTGTGGTAGTGATATATTATTGGACTACGTCTGCAGATAAACCAGCCCTCCAGGACCTGCCCCAGAATATAAACACTGTTGGATTTATAAAGATATTCACATAACTGTATCATGGGTACACTGTAACTAATTTGTTGACAATGTTAAGTATTTTTTACTTATGTTGTTTTTCCCACAGTACAATAGGTAACACTGTTCATGTTAAGCTCTTTGAAGCTGTTGTTATTGGGAGGGGGGATTTCTCTTCCTGACACCAAGACTTATGAGAAACAGGGAGAGACCACTGAGGCACTCTCTGAGTGCATGTGAGTATGTAAGGTTTTACTGCTTTTCTCTGTTTACTGCCACTGCACTTATACAGAGCTTCAATACAAAAAAAATTGAGCAATACATTTCCTGTAGTTGTTCCTCTTGCAAGTACCTATTATAAGTCAGTAGCCTGTACAAGTGAGCATTTAAAAAATATTCTGTAACACAGATGACTTATTTTTGTAATTGGAACAGAGCAAGGCAGTAAGAGGCTATTATCCAGGTATAATGTAAGTCTTGGATACAGGAAACACCCAATTAGTACTGTACTACAGTACTATATACTTCAACTACGAGTATATTAGGGCATGAATAGAATATAGGTTCACCCTAGAGGCTCCCACACCACTTTGGTCTCTGGCTTATCTTTCACCCTCTCAGCCTCACTTTGTAGTTCAAGGTAATTGCTTTGCTTCCTTTCTTGCTGTCTTGCTAAACTTATAATAACCTTAAACATATAAACTTGTGGTAACTTAGTAAAGCTAACTTTCTTTATATTACTTCCCATAGAACAGATACAGTATGTGAGATATTTTAATATTGGATCTTTGCAAATAGCATTCAGTCTTATGAAAAATAATAATAAATACATTCACTTATTATTTTAAAATGGTGCGTCTGCATTTTTACCCCTCCCCTGCATTTTTAATCACCTCTATTAAAAAAACAAAACAATTAGGAGTTATACAGTATGTGTAACAGCATCTTCCGGATTATTTCTGATTTTTGTCATACTACCCCTCTCCCTTATTTAAGAATATTTCACATACAGTATAGAGGAAAGTGCAGATTTAAAGTCTAGTCAAATAATGCTACACAGTCTTAATTTTAAATAATTTGGTAATCAGATTTACTAAAAGGACATTACTAATCTGGAGAGTGTTCACAGCTACAAGACTATATTCTTGTTTAGAAGACAAGTCATACATCAAATTGCTAAAGAAACTAAATTCTGCAAGTCTTGAACATTTGAAAATGTGGGGCAATTTGATTCACGTTTTTAAAAACGTGAAGAATGACAAAGCTAATCCAAGGGAAGATTTAAATATTAAATGTTTTATGAAAGAAGGACCCAAGGATATAAAATGAAATTAAGGGTATCTTATCACCCAAATATGGGGCCACTTTTTTCATATGAAGTGTAGCGGCGAGGCTTATTAATAAGAAAGAATTAAGTGTTCTGAGCTTTCCCAAATGAGGCCCCATTTCTCTGTTCATCTCTGTTCATTCATGCAGGCTGATTTAAGGTTCCTTTGATGGTTTCCTAGGACAGCTCCCAAAGGGGGATGCACTTAGCTAAGCCTGGCTATCATGATCAATGGTCATCCATTGGTGCCTATCTGTCTAGGGAGTGCCAGATGGACCTCTGGACTGCATTCCTAAGTGTTAGGAGTAAGTGACTCATATTTCACCTTGATCAACTAATCAGGGACTGGTAGGGCTGAGTAACCCACGTGGGACTCTGATGCCCATGGAACTTTCAGCCAATCAACGAGCTGAAGTTCCTCCAGGTAAAAACAGGCAACACAGTAAGCCTGTGAGATTCTGTAAGATTCAGAAGGGAGATTCAGAGGATTCAGTGGAGAATTCTGTGGACTTTTCTAAAGGGAATTCAAAGGAGAATTCCAGGGCAGGACGACCCAGGAGCAGAAGGCTCCCAAGGGCAGAACATTCTCGCAGCGCGCCTCCTGACCATCCTGAGACTCAGCCCGGACAACCACGGAACGGCCAGTGTGTCCGAGTGCCAGAACTTTCCTTTGTTCTAAGAGTCTAGAGTGGAGGTCGCCAGAGAGTAACCAGAGGATCCACCCGAGGTTAGCACCAGCAGCAAGCCTCATGAACAGGTCAGAACTGTGTCTTCATCAGGAACAAACCGGTCCTCTTCCTGACTTGCTGGGACCCACAGTCATCTTTTCTCCTGTGCACAAACTTTGCTAGTTAAAGCCAACACTAACTAGCCGGTCAGTGAGCATCAGCAGGGCACCGTCGCAAGCCGCACAGCACAGCCTGGCACGGAGCCAGAGAGCGCGGATTGGACAGCAACAGCCTGCAACTGTTTCTTTCAGTCCGCAGGAGATCTGAATCCCCAGAGGGGCAGAGCAGTGGCTCTGTGGCTAAGGATCTGTGCCTGTGGCTGGAAGGTTGCTGGTTCAAATCCCACAGCCAGCAGAGGAATCCTACTCTGTTGGGCCCCTGAGCAAGGTCCTTAACCCCAACTGCTCCAGGGGCACTGTACAATGGCAGACCCTGCACTCTGACCCCAAGCTTCTCCCTGTCTGTGTGTCTGTGTCTCCATGGAGAAAAGCTGGGGTATGCAAAAAGACAAATTACTAATGTAAGAAATTGTATAGGGCTAATAAACAAATATTACCATTAGAGATTGGATGAGTATTCAACTTCAATGCATTACAGCTCAAGAATTCAATTGTTATCCCAACCAGTTGATATCAATTTAATTCCTAAGAGTTATGTACTTGTTTTCAGTATCTAATGTAGAAGTTGTAACCAAGTTCACTGTATGAAACGGTCTAAATGAATGATATACTGAACGTATGTCCTCTTGATATGTGTAACACTTCGTAACTGACTGAATATATACCTTTTGTATTCTGATAACCCTCTCGATAAGATCTGTTAGGTTTACATGCATATTCTATGTATTAATAAATGTATCCTCATGTATTAGTACCTGTGTGTGTGCGTTGTTTGAGTTATGTCGCATGGTTGGACTCTAAAGCCATCAAAAGAATCAACTTTGTGATTTACTGCTACAATTAATAATTGTCTCAGTAAATGCCCAAACCCTACAGAACTGGTGCCCTCAGAGAGCTACTACATTTACATTTTGGCTATGGCAACGTTACAGAAGCGTGGAGCATTTTGCCTGACGCATGCTTGCCAGCCAAGTTATTTAACATAACTATCATAGTTCTTTCTAGATAATCTTTTTTAAATTCAAATGCTCTTATACATTATATGTATGTTATGTAATATGGGTGCATACACACATGTGCAAATAAGAATTGACTCATTTTAGTGAGAACACTAAAGACATTTCTACAATGAGAACTTTGTTATTTTAAATAAAACTAAAAAGTCACAGCCCAAGTCAAAATTTAAACAAAGGAATTAATTGCATGCAAATCAAAGTTACTGCATGTAATTGAAGTAGGTTATTTTTAATTTCTTTACTAGTCCACACATTCCCGAAAGGAACGTTACAATTGCACAACATTGTATCGAAAACAATTAGAAACTCCCAAATGGAGCAGGAAATGAATCTGTAAAATGGTTGCTTGATTTAATAAGTTAAACCCTACATTTGCATAAGTCAATTTACAGTACATGAGTTAAAAATGTTTTGATTGAACTGATAATTTGATACATGAGAGTAAACACTATGATCTCATTAAAATTTTGTCTTAAGAAACAATTATCTTATTGTCTCACATCAGAACACCAAAATAACACAAGTAATATCAAAATCATTTGTGGAAAATAAAAAAACAATGGAAATGCTATGTAACTCAGGCAATATAATATCTAATTATAATGGAGAAAAAGTTTTTGATTAGCAAATCGTGTCTGGCTCTGTAATTTCTGTTTTGTGAATTTAGAATTAAATTCTTTAAGATCCTCTACAATATATTCTAATGATATATAGTCTGATACAAACTGAAAACATGACAAATTATTTATTAATGTCTAATGTAACATAATGTTATTTACTGTATGTTTTAAATATTGAGCAGATAAGCATATTCTTTAAAATAACAAAATACTAAGTTCAAGAGTTTGCACCAATACTAGGTGTTCAGAGATTACAAAAATTAAGAATTTGCATAACTATTCATTCAAAGGGACATGATTTTAATTAACATAAAAATACCTCAAGGTATGACCATGTCTTGCTTGATTGATGAAGATTACCTGTTTGCTACCCACATAATTGAAAGATCTCTGTGAGACAAGTTACTTTTAAAGATTAAATGTTCTGCTTCAACAATCACCAGACTTGTCCAGAGAAACCATTAAATTTGTCCCTACACATTACAAAGTTTTCCAGGGATTAATAAACCTATGCATCTGCAGAATGACTGCAGCATGCCATCTGGTTTAAAGTGATTTGCATACTGTATTCAGAGGCTACTCTGAAGTTGCATTGACAGCTGAGGTGAAATTTCCTTCTTCTGTGGGCCAGAGCATATCTGATGTGGCAGCAAAAGAAGGAGGGGAGAATGTTATTCATCAAGAAATACCGTTTTGCCACTTAACACACATGAAGGAAGACAACATGTGTGGTGGTAACATGGTAAGTACAATGTGGAACATTGCATTGTTCAAGCCAACTAACGGAAAGGTGGAAGAATGGGAGGAGAAATATAATGGAAAAAATGACTGATGCAGACTGAGGGCAACCTTACTTCTCGGTGATTTTGGCAAGTCCCACTTAACCAGTAGCGTGGTGTTGTAAGACCTATTCAAATTAACCACCTGAATTACAGGGACTATCGGAGTAAAGGCTGAGGCCAGAACAACCACAGGGCATTAAAAAAAAAACAACCCTGCCTCATATGGCAGGAAATCTAATTTCGTACCAGATCTCTCCTTTTAATCTTAACCTAAAAACAGGGTTTCAGGTAACAGCTCCTTCCTCCTTTACCAAAGCAGCACTAGCCCTATGTATAAAGTATTTGCCTAACCATAATACTACAGAATAGTACTTTTTACTTAATCCAAGTCAAGTCAACTCTCTCAGTTGCTCACATCAGTGCCAACTCTTTAAACAAACCTAATCAAAGGACTGGTCTCACAACAAGACTAATTTCACCATGAGACTGATCTAAGAGACTATGTTGGTCTAATTTCCCCATAAAACTAAACACCTTCCTCTGTTCTTCACCTGTTTATAAAGAAATCAGCTCAAAAACCTGCTGTTAGATTCCTTCTTTTTCCAAAACCTGTACTTATTTTATCTGAAGAGTGTCTCCAAGCTCCCCTCTGGTAACACTAAAACACAGTTTCTCCATTACAGTGATAAATTGACAAAGACCTTAAACCAATAATTTTACCAGAAAAACTTTCTCCAACAGAACAATACAAGACCACACACTGCTGTAATAAAATGCCATGAACATAATTAACTTGCGTCCGACTTGCAAATTTTACAATGCCATGAACATGAGACTAACCTTTGTCAACCGCACAGGAAAAGGATAAGAACTTCTCATAGCTGTCTATCTAGAGGCTCATCAAGTCTATATGTTAACACTGCAATAATTTTTTTTTTTTTCCATGGAGGACACCCTCCGACATAACTTTCTACATCAGTACACATGAAGTAAACGCTTTGTTGGAAAAAAAACTACTAGGCATTTCTGCAATCTAATTTAAGCAAGTATTAAACCATAGTATTTACATTGAAAATACCTTAAAATACACTAAATGAATCAAAATAACTCTAATCTTGCAATTTGTTTGCAATCTGCAGACTTTGTTTTCTTTTTACAGTGTATGATGACTGAATTAATCAAACCTTAAAATGTTTTTACAGTACATAGTTTTGAAAAAAAAAACAGAATATTTTTAAAACAGAAATTAGAAGCACAGTACAGTAGTTTACCTGGAGTGGTAAGCAAAAGTAGAAGGCTGCTCCAGGTTCAATTGTGACACCAATACTCAAGGGCTGTGTTGAGGACCATGCCAGAAAATGGAAGAAGACTTGGTATGCTATAGGATGAGCTGTGCTGAGTCCCATAACTAGATATGTTTTTCCATAATTGGCACTGTGTGGCTGTACCCATTGGGAGTGGGCTAGGTATTAGGAGCAGTGCTGGAAGCCTTCCAAAATAGCTCAAGGCAAGAGATCTGCAGAATGGGGAGAAGCACACTGTTGCTGAGAGGTCAGCATTATAAAACATAAATAAAAACAAAGATGACACTTTTAAATGTCTTTACCCTCCCATCACTCAAATCCACTTCCTACTTCAATCGATGAATTATGAGTCATTCAGCGTAGGAGGCGCTTACCAAACCCAAACCACTTTCACGTTAATCTATAAAGCTGTGACAATTTGTCAAACACATCTGCATAAAAGATGGCAAGAAAAACCATCAGGCTGAAACTGAAAGATATTTTTGCAAAAACTAACAGTTTTCAAATCCAAAGCCTAAACTTCAAACTCATCTTAACAAACTTCATAGAGAGAGATATATAAGGGCTGGGGGTACTGAATAGCTACAGTAACGGATTGAGTCAATTAGTCAATAATGTATCCTAAAAGAGCAAATACCTTGGGCACATTAATTCATTGAGGGTAGCAGTACCTGGCCTACTACAATGATCTAAAATGTAGCAAATTAAGTGATTATTGAACATTGGTCTGGCAATATGTATGAATGAAGTGTGCTCAGGAAGTCTTCTACTCTCAGAAGAGAACAGTATGAGTGAGGCTGAGCTCTACTGTATGTAAATAATGTCTGTGAGTTGGCTGCCCCCAGCCCTGGCAGGGCATGCCATGGCATGTAGCACAGTGGCACAGAAGTCATCATTGCTGCCTCGCAGGACTGGGGCTCTGGACTCAATTCCAGACCTGGGGTGCTATCTGCATGGAGTTTCCCCTGTGTTCACATGGGTTTCCTCCAGGTGGGCTAGATTCTTCCCACAATTCAAAAACATACTGGCAGGTTAATTGGCTTCGGGGAAAATTGGCCCCAGGTGTGAGTGTATTATGGCGTCCCATCCAGGGTGAGCCCTGCCATGCGCCTGTTGCTTGCCGGAATGGACTCCAGCTCCCCTGGTCCCCTGAATTAGAAGTAGCAGTTAAAAACTGGATGATTAGATGGCTGTATGGCTGACTGCTTCTGATTACTTCAGTGGATATTAGGAAATATTCCTCAGGCCTTGTCAGGGTTTTGGAAGTAATATGTAAATTTGGAAGGTAATAGGTTTTTTAAATCACTCTTCATACAATATCTTTAGGTGGTCTGGAGTGTAAGCCCGTGTAACACTCATACAATAACCTGAAAACAGAATTATATTAACATGCTATAAAGTCACTGATTGTCAGGTACCACATCAAAAAGCTCCACACAACTACAATTACATTACATATCAGCAATTATTCAATCAGAGAACTGTAAAGTTTTAAATGTGGGAAATGCTGTGGGATCTGGGAAGGAAATTTTCCATGACAAGAGCATAGAAATCAATGTTTGTTATTGATGAACACTATTCCTATTGACGGATTGCAGCGCAACATTTCACCCAAAACTCAGTGTTCATGCAATTGGAACTGTTGTGTAGCTACTTAGAAATCATTGCTTTATCCTTTTTGCTTGTTTTTTTTTTCTCTTCAGTGAAAAGCTCTCAAATAATACTTTTTTTATTTGTTTAACCCATTCTGTTGGATTTTTTTTTTAACATTAAAGTATTTATTCTGCCAGACCCCTATAACGGCTTCCTACTTTTCTTTGCAGTGCAGATATCTTAATATACCAGTAATTATAAAAAGGAAACCAAAATACATTGTGGACTGCATGAGGCTGATTTATAGAACAACAAGCTTAAAATAACCAGACACTGTACAAACTACTTTTCAAATTCTTATGAGCATCTAGCTTCATGGACATCTTCCCTACCATATCAAATGTTATAAATGAAGATAAAGAAACAAAGTACTTTGTGACAGTGGAGCTAAGGTGGTTTGATGTTTGTAAACTTCCTACTGTGCTACTGAGCTTTCTTTTTAAGACTTAAAAAGAAAAGGGAAGAATGCTAAATTCTTTATAAAATGCAGTGGTTTGTAACAAACTCTGCTTTGCAAGAAAGGGGGCTACATACAGTACCATCTCTTGTAGCTGTCAAACCTGAAAATACTTCTTAGGTGGTATCTGTTGAGGTTTGTTACGATTTACAGTATTATGTCAAGGTACCCACTTTAAATAATCTTCAAGGGTACTGCAGAAGAAATGTTCTGTATACCAAGGTTATAACTACTTGTTGATTACTGCCTCTTCATTGTGGAGTGGTGGCACTGTGGCTAAGGATCTGTGCCTGTGGCTGGATTGTCGCCAGTTCAAATCCCTCAGCCCCTGAGCAAGGCCCTTAACCCCAACTGCTCCAGGGGTGCCGTATAAATGGATGACCCTGCACTCTGATGCCAATCTTCTCTCTCCCTGCCTGTGTGTCTCATGGAGAGCAAGCTGGGGTATTCCAAATTCCTAATGCAAGAAATTGCTCATGGAGAGCAAGCTGAGGTATTCCAAACTCCTAATGCAAGAAATTGTATATGGCTAATAAAGTGATCTTATCTTATCAGGTGGACTAGATGTGCTCACATCCAAAAATGGCTGCCAGTTTCACATATTTTTCTTTCTGTGACAGCAAAAAAATATTTAAAAATGTAAGCATAGGACAGAAAGAAGAGAGGGGCAATGCTGCTCCTTGTAAAGACTTGGGAAACATGGGTTGTGATTAATATAGTATATTAGATCAAAATATATCACAAATCACAAATAGCTAATTGTTATTATTGAGAGCTAGAGTGTATTTTCATTTCAGATGATTTCTGAACTCATTGTCCCTCATTGACTAAATCATTGCTTAAATAGTAAAATTATATTTGATTTAAAAAGTATTTAAAAATTGATTATATAAGGGTGACCCAGAAATTACTGGTTTGTGGAAGTCCAGGACTAAGGTTTGTGACCCCTGTTCTAAATCCTTAGAAAAGTGTATTGTAAAAATAACATTTCATTTTCAATAATTTCATGATTGAAAGAAGTTTTAGAACATTCAGCAGCAAAATTAATGATTAAAACATTAAATTCTGTTTTTTAAATTTAAAGATTTTTGAAAGAGTTAGAAAAAAAGTACCATGGTTTATCAAAGGGATTTGGAAATAGGTAGAGTACGAAGTTCTTTGATGAGATGATCCATGTATGGTTTGAGGTTCTGTTATCTGACAGATATCTCCATAATTGATGTGCGTTCAGTCTTTGGCCAATTCATTAAGCATTGATAATACAGTGGTAATTCTGCATTCACGTATTTTACAAGTTTCTGAGCTGTGGTAATTAATTGCACACATACTGCTGTGCAGACGAAATCACTTCCCACATCTTCAGTCTGCAGGTTAACTGTAAAACAGATGAAAAAACACATCTAAACAGTAGCCAATTAAATTAGTTCTTGTTAAAATGCTGTTTATCTTAATGAAAAGTCTAATGATCCTTTTCTATATTAACAATTCAAATTCATCTTTTTTGCAACAAAATTGTTAAAGCAATTACTGTCGTCATGGCTCCTTCTATCAAGTGTCTTTTGACAACATCAAGGGAATACTTTCCTTATGAACTTTTACTTTGAAGCCTTTTCTGAAGCACAGTATTGAAATGTAACTGTATGTTTTGATCAGGTTTATGGCACTTTAGGCCAGCATCCTTTGATGAAGCTGTTAGAGCACAGCAGTCCATATATATCAGAATGAAAGCTGGGGAATGTCCGATATCTGCAGGAACATGTGACAGCTTGACCTTCAAACTGTACAATAGCTGATGCTTTACTAAAGTTAAATCATGAATTATGGAATCCAAAAGTGTTTTTTTTTTAATTATGTCTTGTCTTGGAATTATAACATGCAGTATTAAGAAGTTTAACCTGAAGTCTGTAACTTGCATAAAGTGTTTCAGTTTTAATTATGCAAGTTGAATCATCATTTTTAGATTTAATGTGTGGTCAGATAACTCACCTTCTCACATAAGGATTTTGAATGTCAGTACTTTATTTCATGTACTTAATAATATAAATAATAGATACCAATAAGTTAAAAAAATTCCTTGATCTTTCAAAGCTTCATACACATGCTATGAAATTCTTGACCATGTGTAGACATATAAAAAAATACTGTGTATAAAGGCAGTTTTTTATTACTCTTGCTTGATATTGTAATAGATGTAAACGTGGGATTCAGGAATGTTTTCAGGGTGTACTGTACTAATTTAAATTCTGTCAACTATTAAGGGTGACTTCTTCAACATAATTGTTTCAGATTGATTAAGAACATTGTCAGGCACCATGATTATCTTAAGAATATGAACATATTCAATGCATATTTTTGGTTTTTGATCTCCCCAGGTGTTTTTTAATAGTCGCATGTAATGACCACTGTCACGCATTCAGGGTAATATCACAAAACAACAAACAACACTTACCCAGAGGTAAGATAATAATGGGCTCATTGCAAAAACACTCAGCTTCATTACAGTATATGTAATAATTTTAGATGTACAGTAAGCTAATACATTTTCTGAAAGTCTAAAATATAGAGCTTCTCTTTAAACATTATGTAAGCTTTTTATTATGAACAATAGAGTTTATTTGCTCGTTATGTGTGGTAAAAATATAAAATAAAAACAAAGAAAAAATAAAAACATAAGAAAGATTACAAACAAAGGTATACCATTCAGTCTGTCTATTAGCAAGTGATATGGATCTTATCCAAACATTTTGGAAAAAAAACAATACCCTCTCAAAGTGTCAGCTTCAACAGCATGGCTGGGTTGCTTCTTCCAGACTTTCATACCCCTTTCCAAGAAGTATATCCTATTCTTCATTTCTGCTTCACTGTTGGTTCTATAGAAATCCACTGGGTTGAGTTTATCAACACCTTTGAGGATTTTGAATTCTTGAATCAGGTCACCTTGTAGTTCTTTTTGTACACAACTAAAAACATTCAGTTCTTTCAGCCTGATTTCAGACTACACTGATTTCAGAGCAATATTGTATACTGTATGTAGTTCACATAATATTAGTACATACAACACATATGATAACCACATGAAGAAAGATATAAGAAGTGAAGAAGGGGTTAACTGATTCCTTTCTCCACAAGGACTGGACTGGACTGGATACAAGACATTCCAGGCTTAGAGTTATGGCAGGAAAAGGGGATAACTGATAAGGATTCCAGATGCCAGCTAGAACTACATCGGAAGTGGCTGAAAAGTTGAAGTTTTGTACCTGTATTTCGAACAATACTTTGGTCTTTGGTCTGTTCCTTGCATGCAATAAAATTCAGCTGTTTAAACTTCATCTCAGGATCCTGAACTTATTTGTCTGTTCCAAAAATTTTGGTATCACGAACAAAATCGAACTGTGATCACTGAGGTGATCACGGGGCGCCCCGTGAGACTGAGTGACTCCCCAGGACATGAGTAGACTTGAGTGTACTAACTGATTCTTTGTTACAGTATTGTTACAGTATTGCAAGTTGCTGACAGAAGCCACCTACGGTGCCCGCGAGCAGGTCCTGGAGGTGTGGGGGCCACCACCTGAAGGAGGGCACGACCTCATCCCAGGAAAGTGGGTGTGGATCAAGGAATTTCCCTCACAGGTTCTCCAGCCAAGGTGGGACAGACCCTACCAGATCCTGTTGACGACCGATTCTGCAGTTTGAGTAGAAGGAAAAGATCGCTGGATCCACGCATCGCACTGTCGACAAGCCTCATCGCCAGCGCCAGACACAGGATGACATCGTTACTGTTGATGATGTTAATGGTTTCTGTAGGGCTATGTCTTACGAGGATTAATGAACATCATTCCCACAAAGGGAAACATGGGGTTAATTCCTTTTTATGCCTGTCATATTTGACAGCCAAGAAATCTAACCAAAGTGCCTGCTGGGTATGTACCACATTACCAAAATATTTACAGGGAGGACTTCCTATGGGGGTAATTCCTTGACATCTCAAGGAGGTCATACAGTAGGTATAATCATTTGGAGAGGTGATATAGGGAATTTTAATATGGCGAACTATGGAGGTTGTAATGACACGGCTTTAACCTGCACTACGTTGCAATATCTGCTTGAGCAAGGCTCTTATACTCCTAAATATAACAGAAGCACCAAATATTACTCTAAATAATGAACGTGAGGGGAGAATATGTTTTCAGCACACCAATGGGCTGCACGTACTGGGGTGGAGTCTTTGCAACCTTACCATTGTTGTAGACATATCAGCCTCTACCATTCAAATTCCAGGATGGGACAGGCACACCCCAAATTTCAGTATAAATGTCTTATTTTCAGAGTGCCAAATGGAGCATACTTTATTTGTGGAAAGCGAGCCTACCCATGGTTGTCAGCCCAGTGGTCTGGCTCATGTTATTTAGGATATGTAGTTCCTCATATCCGCGTTCAATCTCACAGCCCCTTCGGACCTAACTTCAGACCACAAAGGAAACTGGCTGATTGGGAGTATTATTTAGGTATAATATTTCCACAGGCCAGCATTAGATTTCTAGGTCAAGAATTAATACAAATGGCCTCCACTTTGGAGGAATTAGCTAATTCTACTTCGTCTAGTCTGAAGGCTGTTAATGACAAGATGGTAGCCCTCAGAATAGTAGCCATGCAGAACTGATTGGCCTTAGATTATGTACTGGTTGCTCAAGGAGGAACTTGTGCATTAATTGGCACTGAATGCCAAATGTGTACATATATACCTGATAATTCTGAGCACATCTCAGATCTGGCCCAGCACATTTATGACAAGGGACAAAAATATCATGACTACTGCACCAAAAATTGGAGATTTGGGTCTTGGTTAAAGTCTGTGTTTGGGGCCTGGTGTGGAACTTTGTTACAATGTTTATTTAATATTGTATAATGTATATTTAATATTTCTTATACTGTATGTATAATTATAATCATCACTTTTACTAAGACATTAATCACATCTTGCTGTAACCGTGGAACTCACAATGTCACGGTAATGTATGCCTGTACACCTAAAAAGGAAAGATATGCCCTGACATTGTTTGTGTAAAAAACAAATAGGCAGCACTGACGTATGCAATCATCAATCTAGAGGAAATGAATGGAAACCAAGGAGAAGTGCATTTAAAATTTTGAACATGAGGCACCTCTTTATACTGGGCTGGGGAAATCCCCAAAATACCCAGACCTTTCAAAGTCTATACCATAATTCTTCTTAAGAAACATCTGGATGAGACCTTTGGATCAATGAGCTTCTAAAATCCAAATGTACGATGGGCTGAACGGCTTCTAATTTGCAAACTTTCTTATTGTTCTTAAGAAGGCATTCAAGCTTGACATGTGGCAATCACCACTATCACCATTTTTGTTTTCACAAATATTTTTTACTGTAATTGTATACATTATACAATACATTATAAAGTGGTTTCTTTATTTTATGTAACTGAATCACTATTAAGATGACAACATACTGTACCAATTACGCATTTACTAAATATTCATCATGACTTGCAGGTTGCAAATAAATGTTTCAGAAATGTTTTCAATTATGTATGTTTAAAAACACAATTAGGCTTCAATTAGGAACTGAAAGATTCAGTCAATTTTTAATTTTTAATGAACCAAATACCTTCACATTTTGTTTAACCATTAAAATAATGTTGCAGCACTAAGTTTACAATTTAAAGCACTGAAAATAACATTTGCATTGTCACTATAAACAAGTTTCATGAGGCTAATTTACATGCATAGTACTTTATTCTGCAAAAAATGCTTTTAATACAATATGCCTAAGGTCTAGTTCTTCAAGAGAATGAATTATTCCATCTCGTTGATCCCTGAAATTCGCAATAAACTGTTTTCCATATTTTCAGTGGCTTAACACACCTTGCAAAGACTATTAACACCTCCCCTGATTGTAAACAAGTCTATTTATGTATTTGTATTCGTCACAGCAAACAACCTGTTGTAATAGTTTTTCATGGTCATTTCACAATCAAATTAAAGAATGAAAAGAAGCAAAAATGTCAGCACACCTTCCATAAAATGAAGTAATATGAGAAGAAAAAATATGTGCCTGCTCTAAATCAAAGTATTTGTCTGATGAGAAAAAAAAATACTTGGCTTGTTGTTTCAAATCACTTTTTTGCTCAATGTATTATTTTCTAAATCACAGTGACATTACTGGTTAAAGAAACCATGACGAATTCAAAGAAATTTGTTGACTGTTAACATATGTGGTATTTGAATACTGGGTACAAGCCTTAAATATTTAGTTTCTGTGTGATTTTAAGATGTGCCTGTAACAAACTCTTTAAAAAAAGAAAACTAAAACTGTTCAATTACAATAGTTGCTCTGAAAGAATGGAAATGTGTACCTCTGTGGGTTTTAAATATTTACTTTTTCATCATTTGTCTAATGCAGCCCATGATAATTCAGGTTTGTCCTGTAGTCAGACTCTATTTCCTTTTACGAGCTTCTGTGACATTTACACAGCCCCAGCCAGCTGTATTTCAAGATTGACTCACAGAAGAACGTAAATATCTAACCTGAAAACAATGGAGAAAAGGAATAAGGATGATGACCCTTCTTAAAATGTTTTTCATTTTTTAATGTTGGGAAAAAAGAACAAATCCATGAAGGGGAAATCTTGAATCATCTCCTGCAAAAGGTTATGGTGTTTGGCAGTGTGTTACAATATTCAAAATGTTTTTCTCTTGAAATATGCCTAAAATAAAATCATGCAGGATTCTTTTACATGGCTTTAAGAGTTACTATCTACAATATGAAATTGTACTAGAGACCCACCTTGTCAGCTGACGTAAGTACAGTGGCATCTACCACCTGTCATTCACTCCACACAACTTGCAGTATCCCATGTGTGGCATTTTAGCTGACCTGTAGCCTTTTCTTCTAAAATCCTGGGGCTTTTCTGCTCTGCTCTCAAGGTGCTAGAGGAAGATGCATGTTTCCCTTAATAACCAGATTTGTTGTTATCTTATAAACAACTTTTATGTTTTCTCTCTGTATTACAACACCCTGTAGTTTTCTTTCTGTGTAACCACAAATTGTTTTCTCCAGGATTATTACATTTCCACTCACAGAGAAATTCCTTAGTTTTTGCACTGAAACAGAACTAATTTTCCCCAGCCTGTTTTCTAGGAGCTATCCCTTGCTCATCTTCCCAGTAGGGATCCTTGGTTACCACTCCCCTTTTAAACATTCAGTTTAAGCAACAAAAAGATTCCTTGCAGCCTTATCTTATACAGTATAAACCAGAAGATCTATGCCTTTCAGTTGCATTCTCCTTTCTTGACCAGCCACATGTTACTGAAGCCAAATACAGGAACCCAAATCCCTTCTAGGATTTGCAAACTGTAACCTGTCCCTTCCTAGTAAGAGAAAACTCAACCCTGTCATTTCTTTTGCTCATTGTTATTTAACCAGTTTTTGGTTTCACTTTAACCTGTAATATAGCCTGTTGTTAACATAAATAAGCTTGAAAGACCCTGTTTGGAGACCCTAATCCCAGCACCCCTGACAAATCACCATTCGTGTTTGCTGTTGCTTTCCACTGGATCAAGTCTACCTGATTTTAACTAACTTCTTTAACCATCAAGCACAAAAAAAAACAATTCTTTCTAAACTCCAAGAACATACCAAAATTAATTCCTATGGAACATTCACAGGGAGCAGGAACCATGCTTCTGCCTCTCTGGCTTCATTTCTGAAAAATAACCTGCAACTGAAAGTCTGATCTTAACTGTCTTAAGCAACCAATGAACACCTTACGTTCAGCATCCATCCATCCATTTTCTTATCCACTTTATCCAATGCATGGTTTCAGTTCCAGAGGCTAACCCATCAAGCAGCAGGTGCAAGGTGGAATTCATCCTGGCAGGAAACCAGTCCATCATAGGGTACACACAGACAAGCCAGTTAATTTACCAGCTTGTCTTGGGACTGTGGGAGGAAACCCACACAAACACGGTGAGAACATGCAAACTCATATAGTACTCCAGGAACTGAACCCAGGGCCCTGGCACTGTAAGGCAGCAACACTAACCACTGTGCCAACATGTTGTCATCTTTACCAACTCTCACCACCCAAAAAACTAATCTTAATCTAACACTAACTAATTGAGGCATTTCTAAAGGTGGGAAGGAGCATAGGAGGGACTGCCTTTTCTGACTTATCTCCCTATTTAAAGAGAACCCTATCTCACATCACCAGCAGCATAAACTTGTACCTATTCTTCTTTAAAATCCTCTACATCATAACTTCAAGGCCACTCTCCAGATGTTTTTCATTAAATGAAAGCCAGATCATTCAAATGAAAAGCAGGTTAGAAGTGTGATTTTGTGTTTATGAAAGATTAAGTACTCTCCTGATAGATGAACTACTTTTGCCCCTCAAGAGGAAAGTTTAATGTCACCAGTGTGTGCTTCCTGTGTAGATACTGTATATGAATGTGAAACTTGGACTCTACATAAAAAGAATGATTCAGAAACTACAAACAACACAGAGAAGCATGGGAGGGTTCTTGCTGAGAATAAAAGGGGGCAGAATATGAAATGAAAGGATGAGAAAGCAAGCATTTGACATTACTGGAGGAGTGGAAAAATAGAATGGCCCCTGTACAAATAAAACAAGAACAGTATGTCAGCATAAAGCGAGAAAAAACTAATACCATTCTATGGCCTTTAATGTAAAAGAGTTTACAAGATCAGACCAACAGTAATAATTTTTTTTTCATAATGTTACATTTGTTCAATTAATTTAGAGTTAACTATTAATTAGCAATTAGACCAAAAACTGTTGGAAGTAGCTTTGAGTATTTGTCTCATCATGACATCAAGTGGTTTAATTGATATTTTGTTCATTATGCTAATGAAACTAGAAATTGATCTTCTAAAGTTGATTATTATAAATTGAAGTGAGCATAATTTCATGATTAACAAGTTGTTTGACTTTTTTTTGCTCACAATCGAAATGCAATAATTAAAATAGCATATAACATTTATATGAAAGAAAAAATACAACAAATATAATTTATTTGTAGTATTTTATGCAATTTTTTGCAGGGGCTGCAATTGTTTTTGAAACTAAACACAAGATATTAGAAATTATTTGTATTTGTTACAAAACACTTAGACCAGAGCTATCCAAACACAGGTCTTTAGAGCTATAATCCATAATCCATATGATTTTATAGGCCTTTAATCATCAGTTTCTATATACCTGGAACAATTTGTTTTAACTGCTAAAATATCTCATTTGTTCAACAAAGTAGTGTGGAGATCACGTGAAATAAAAATACCAATACCATGTAGTTCTTGAAGACTATAGTTGGCTAATTTTCACTTAACTGAACCAGTTAGATTCCAAATCCAAAATTCCAAAATTAATCAAATCTCATGTACTAAAAATCTTTGCCATTGTACGATTAAAAAGTCTCATAGATTGTGGCTCTCCAGAACCACAGGTTGGTAACCTTGAAGAAGGCAAAACTCAAAGTATTGAGTGGAAATAATTTAGATTTATCACGTCAGCTACATACAGTTGTACATTTTGACTCCTATGAGTCATACTAAGTACCTAAGGTACTCATGCAATGATTTCTGCCCTGGTCATGGGGGAGAAATTTGTTTTTTGGTTTTTCTCCAGCAATTTTCTTAATCAGAGGCTGATTTTATATGTAACTTATACCATATTTTTAAATTTGGGTTCAGATCTTAAACATCAAGTCCTGATTATTAAAACTCCATCATTCAGGTGAAGAATGACTAGTTCTTCATAAGAAGAACCAATTGAACTTACAAAGATGGGAAAAAAAAGTTATTGCGAGACTGTCTGATACATTGTCATTAATATCAGATTTGAAATCTGAATACTTGTAAGTTTTAGTTAGCTATTTATTAATAATGAAACAAGTTATTCCATAATCTGAGCTTTTTTTCAACCTTTGGAGTGCTCAGATAGTGAACATGATTTCAGTGCAAAGATAACCCAACAGACCTACTGTTTTAAATACAAGTGGGAAATATATGAATCAAGTAGCCTTTAACTTGCTCATTGCTTTCTTCAAATTCATTATAACATTTGAATGGCTAGGGGGAACAGTTTTGGTTTTCATCTCACTTATCACAGTATGTTTTAAAGAATATCATAATTATGCCATACATCTGCATATAGGAATTAGGTGAAACATCTTACAGGATGGTGCCTTGACAACAATCTGGCCCTGAATGTCAACAAGACAAAATAACTCATTGTGGACTTCAAGAGACCCAGGAAAAGTCACACCCCAATCAGCCTCAAGGGCACCACAGTGGAAACTGTCAGTTGCTTCAGATTCCTCAGTCTGCAGATCTCCACAGACTTGGCTTGGTCTCACAACACTATAACCAGTCTGAAAATGGCACAACAGTCCCTGCACTTTCTTTGGTGCTGAAAGAAATGTAGTATAGAGCAGCAGATACTCATTACCATTCCGCAGCACCAGTGTAAAATGTCCTCACTAGTGACATTACTATATGGTACAGCAATATTACCATGATAAAGATGCACTACAAAGGGATGTGGCAACAGCACAGAAGATTTTAGGATGTAATTTACCATCAATCGGTGAGATTCACACCATCCACTGTTGCAATAAAGCCCAATCTATCAATCAAGATCTCAACCATCCCAGGCACAATCTGTTTTCCTCCCTTTGCTCTGGTAAGCGGTACCGCACTATTGAAGAGGGACCACTAGGCTTAAGAACAGCTTCTGCCTTCCTGCTGTGCATATCATAAACAGCTAACTATGCAATGCTTCAGAACTCAATGCACCTCTGCACTATGCACTTTTGACTTGGACTACCATGCTTTTTTTCACTACCACATATAGATTGTTCTCCACAATGTATTTTTTTGTTCTGGTTGTAACTATTTAATATGTACTGTTTTGTAATGGACTGTTTACATTGTGTGATGTTGTCTGTTGGTTTGTGTCATCTCCTGAGAGATTGGTACAAATAAGAATTCCACTGTACATGTACATATGGCAATAAACTCTTCTACCTCTAACTGATTTAATCTGGCTTAGACTAAATCCAGTTGCTTAGAATTTTTATAAAGATTTAAGAACCTTTAAATTCTGAACTGATTTAAAGTCTGGAATTGGTAAGAATGTGGCTCAAAGTCCGTCTTAAAAAAACTGATAACATGACCAGACGGTAAATCTGTTATCAGCACATCACATGTAATCAATATGTGTGTAAATTAATACTTCCCACCCCTTATACCAAGAAGAAAGAGGAAATATAGTAATATGTCTTCGAAAAGGTACATGAAAAAAAGCAAAAAAGGGAAAAGGGATAAATGTACTGGAGTCAGAGGTACACCTGAAATATAGCAGAGGATTAAATTATAATTGGGCTGTAGATTCATTTTTAAATTTAATTATACTTATAGAACAGGAAGGGATCTCATGATACATACATTTTCTCAGTACACCATGAGCAGCAAGCTGCGTGATATCCCTGATCTAACCAGATTACTAACCTCAGTCATTTTTCCATTCAGTGAAATCAATTGCCTGGTCAGCAGTGGAGCAAAGGCTGAGGTGTCATACTGTTATTCTGACATCTCCAGGTCTCCTGAAGCTATTCCAAATCAAACAATTTGACAGGAAAGATTTATTCGTAATACAGCTACCTGATACTTAAAATTGAACCAGTTGGTTCCACACATCACATATTTTGAATATATCCCATAATAAAATTATGTATTTGGCACTGAAGTATGTATGAGGTGTTTTCCAGAGCTCAACATGACAGGTTACAAATCTGCAATGTTTCCTGGCTACATTCTTGAGACCATAAGTGAGCGGCAGAGGTAACAAATGCACACAATTTTGACAGAAAATTGTCAGCTAGACTGTCCCATGTTCCATGGTTATTACACAATGTATGAAATCTTTTTAGCACCTAAATTGCAGCATTGTTAAAATGGTCCTCTTGACAATCAATGTCACACAAAAGGGGTTCTTCAAAATATAACTGTCTCCTGGATCGCTGAAAAGTTGATATTTTTGCAAAACTAATCAAGCATGTTTTATTCCCTTTTTAAGTTAATAAGATTAAAATCATTCTTACTGCAGCATATCACCCTGAGGCAGCTCATCATGACAGCATGTTATGACTATATTAAGGTATTAGATTTATACTGAAACAGGGCATTAATTAGCTGACTAAGAAATAGACAGCCTAAAACCTCTCTCAATTCAGTTAACATTCAGATCACCAGGTAGTTTAAGCTCTAATTTATCCCCTAGTGCATACCCACATAAAACACTTTCCTCTGAAGTTCAAGGTATTAAAACCCTGAGGGCAATACATCCATCCTAGAATCATATTATTAGACCCTCAAATTATCCTTACATGCTACAGATAGAATCAATAAGGCTATATTATGGGAGAAATATATATATTTTTTTTTTTATTTTTAGATATTAAGTAGAAAGGAAAGTAAATTGTGCAAATTTGCCAAACTGATTTTTCCTTTTTTGCCATATACCCAGTAACTGACAGAGTCTGTTGTGACAGAAACATGATGGGAATAATCTTGAGCAATGACAGGCTATGTTTGTGACTTTTTCTTTGCAGTAGAAGCCTCCATTTCTAACATTTGCCCATTATGTGCATATGTAAGGAACCTACTTCATGAACCCAGTAAGACAAAATCTAGTGAGCTTTTGATACTGTGCCAGGAACACTAACAGTTCACCAAGGAATTTGGTGTTTAGTTTGGAAATAAAAAATAATGCATAGAGTTTAGAGACTTGGTTATACCATACTTAAATATATTATATGCAGTTTCTTAATAATATTGTGATATTGTTCCTTAATGCACTGTTGTCGATTTGTAAGCTGTCAGCTGTTCATTTTTCTTGTTATGATAAATACAGTATATAGCTTTATAGAGAGAGAGTTCCCTCTACATTTTTAAGGACAGTCAGGCAATTTGCACTCAGGATTAGGAAATTAATAGGAATAATAAAATATAATTTACACTTTATGTTTGGGTAATTAGATGCATACATTTGATTAAAAAAAACATACATATTCAACTCAGTGATTTCAAGTGACCTTTAGTGTGAGGAAGAATTCACTTTGTATAATTAGTACTTAGTATAATTCACAATGTAAAAACAGTATTTAGTTGTGTATCTCTTTCATTCAAAAATTACATTGAGACCATAACCCACTGAACTCAGTGAACTACTTATATAGAAATTTGAAATGTTTTGTGTTCTGCCATTGTTTTTATAGCATACAAATGTAAGCTCAATTAAATTTATATCTGGAGATTGGCTTGGCCAGTCCAAGATTTTCCACATTTTTCTCATGATGAACTCTTTGGTTACATTAACTGTATGTTATGGATTGCTGTCATCCTGCATGGTGAATCAATGCCCAATAAGTATGGAAGACTTTTCTCCTACATAAGCAGTCAAAATAATTTCTTCTAACTTCAGAACATCATCAACATAGATGAGTGAGTAAGCCATGACCATCACCTCCACCATGCTTCAGAGTTTGCTAGGAAGTGCAAAGATGAGCTGGGGGAGTTTTGGAAGAAGGTTTAATGTACAGATGAGATAAAGATCATCTTTACAGTGTGTAGAAATAAACTGCAGATGCTTTAAAAACACTAGCTCATCTGTGAAGCATCTCATGCAGAACAAATGCCAAACCTTAGAGAAATCTTATGAGAAAAGTTACACGTTCCACATATGTTTCCATTTAATAAGCTAAATTTAGCATTTGCTTTGATTCTGATTCCTGATATTTCTTTGCAGTTTTTTGCTGAGATTTATCTTCTGTCTGCCAAAAAGTGTTCAGTTGTACCATTCAAGTTTTGATTGAAAACATTCACTCGAAAACTATGTATAATGTAAAATACCTGTAAAATACCTCATTTGTAATGTAGAAAAATGGTACAACTTTGGAAGGGGGTAAAAAAAAACTAATTTAGTGATGTGTTGTGATCAAAGTGCAGATTCATGAAGTTTTATACAATTGAGTACTTAAGAGATAGTCATTGTTATAAGGCATTAGTGGAAGATCACTTTTTTCTCAAAGGTTTGAGCTCCTTATAAGATACTTATCTGTAAAGTGAATCATTGTCCCTCAGGTTAGTTAAGAACAATACAGAAATACTGTGGGAATTAAAAAAATGTCTCTCATGTCAAACCACCCACAAGAATTTTACATGAGAGCTTTTATGTAATATTGGTTTATTGGGAAAACCAACAGGGGCCTGATTTGGACTAAGTAGTAGATCTATTTAATATCTAAATACTACCATTTCAAATACCTCTCCTTGATCATGTATTATGTGCCATACCGTACTGTAGTTTTAGCTTCTAGTGTGCAGCATATTGTTGTGCATTTACAGTATACTGTATGTACAGTAGTTGAAGGTTTAGAAATCTGAAACGTTTACACTTTGAGACCACTTAATGATGGAAAAGTGCTAAAATTAATTAAGAAACTTACAGCATACTTGAAATTAATTTAGTATTTTGAATGCAGTGCAAAAAAATATATCAAAACATTTTTATCATATTCTTATCTGCTATATGATACATCTGTGAGCCATTACCTGACAAAGAAAGTACACCAAAATATAGAAAGTGCCACAGAAAACAGAAAGCTAAGATAAAGCTTGAGATACTACAGTCTTTAAACTAACCTTCTCTGTTTTGCGCAGCCAAAATCTATATGCTGTATAACAAAAGCCATGTCAAGAGCAGTTGGATACTATAAGAGTGTAAGGGGTAACGTAATAGAAAGGGTATAGAGTATGGAAAAGCTTATACCCTTGATATCCTTGTGTAGCGGCAATGCTTGTTAATAAGACAGAATTAAGTGTTGCTGTGCTTTCCCAAATGAGGCCCCATCTCTCTGTTCATCTCTGTGGTGCAGCCACAGAGAAACTATTAATGCAGGCTGATTTAAAGATGTTTTCTTTTGATAAGGGACAGCTCCCAAATGGGGATGCACTTAGCTAAGCCTGGCTATCATGATCAATGGTCATCCATTGGCGCCTATCTGTCTAGGGAGTGCCAGATGGACATCTGGACTGCATTCCTAAGTGTCAGGTGTAAGTGACTCATATCTCACCTTGATCGACCAATCAGGAACTGGTAGGGCCGAGTAACCCACGTGGGACTCTGATGCCCATGGAACTTTCAGCCAATGAATGAGCTGAAGTTCCTCCAGGTAAAAACAGGCAACACAGAGAGCCTGTAGTGGACTTTTCTGAAAGGGAGAATCTCAAAGGAGAATTCCAGGGCTGGACGGCCCAGGAGCAGAAGGCTCCCAAGGGCAGGACATTCTCGCAGCTCGCCTCCTGACCATCCTGAGACTCAGCCCGGACAACCATGGAATGGCCAGTGTGTCCGAGTGCCAGAACTTTCCTCTGTTCTAAGAGTCTAGAGCAGAGGTTGCCAGAGAGTAACCAGAGGATCCACCCGAGGTTAGCATCAGCAGCAAGCCTCGTGAACAGGTCGGAACTGTAGACAGCTGAATCACTATTCAGAACTAGTGCTTCATCAGGAATGAACCGGTCCTCTTCCTGACCTGCTGGGACCCACAGTTATCTTTTCTCCTGTGCACAAACTGTGCTAGTTAAAGCCAACACTAACTAGCCGGTCAGTGAGCATCAGCAGCGCACCGCCGCAAGCCGCACAGCACAGCCTGGCACCGAGCCAGAGAGTCCGCAGGAGATCTGAATCCCCAGAGATTGGATGAGTATTCAACTTCAATGCATTACAGCTCGAGAATTCAATTGTTATCCCAACCAGTTGATATCAATTTAATTCCTAAGAGTTATGTACTTGTTTTCTGTATCTAATGTAGAAGTTGTAACCAAGTTCACTGTATGAAACGGTCTAAATGAATGATATACTGAACGTATGTCCTCTTGATATGTGTAACACTTCGTAACTGACTGAATATATACCTTTTGTATTCTGATAACCCTCTCGATAAGATCTGTTAGGTTTATATGCATATTCTATGTATTAATAAATGTATCCTCGTGTATTAGTACCTGTGTGTGTGCGTTGTTTGAGTTATATCGCATGGTTGGATTCTAAGGCCATCAAAAGAATCATTTTGTGATTTACTGCTACAATTAATAATTGTCCCAGTAAATACCCAAACCCTACAGAACTGGTGCCTTCAGAGAGCACACTACACTTGGCAAAATAATATTTAAAGTTCCTAGCTAAATACCAGCTACTACAAATACCAGCAATCTGTGAGTAATGCGAAGGCCAACTGACCATTTCACTAAGATGATTGTTTTCCATTGTTCCTGGAACTTGAGTGTAAAACAGCTAAAACAGCTCCGGATTCTTTGTTTGGAGACCAGTAAAGGGAAGTAACAATTATTGTTACATCAACAAACAAAATAATGCCATAGGTGAAGTTTTCTAATCTAAGTGTGAGAGGAAAAGAAGTTCTTTATAACAGTTTTGATGAAATCATAATACAGCATTTACCCTCTCAAATATATTATAAGGATAAGTGAATGATGAAAGAGTGAAAGAAAAGTGAAATAAGTGAAAGAACTCATCTGTAGTGTCCAATCTAGTAATGTGTTTGTTAAAACAGTGATAGTGAGCACCAAACCTCTGACTGTTACGCACATAGATAATTTGTCTTGTCCACCTAAAGATGTAAAACGTATATTGTGAAAAATGGACAAGTATATTTAGTAAGTGACTTGTGTAAAGAAAATGTTAAATGTTATTAACAAAAATGTGAAATGTTATTAACAAAAGCTGGGGTAGTGATTTGTAATTTATTTTCAGTTATCCATTTTTCTTATGAATATATATTTTCCTGGCAACACAGCGATGCATTGTTTCCTTGCAGGGCTGGGGCCATAGATGCAGTTCCTGGGGAGCTATTTGTGTGGAGTTTGTATGTTCTCCCTGGATTTCCTCCAGGTGCTCCAGTTTCCTCCCACAGTCCAAAGACATACTGATAGGTTAATTGTTTTAGATAAAAAAATTGTATGTGTGTCTGTGTGTCTGCCCTGTGATGGACAGGCATCCCATCCAAAGTGTATCCTGTCTTTTGCCAATTGCTTGCTGGGATAGGCTCCGGCTCCCCTGCAACCCAGTATTGGTCAGAGAGGTAAGAAAATTGGTGGCTGGATATATTTTCCTCTGTAAGAAATTAGTGGTATACACCGTTTATGTTTTGTTTCATAAAAGAATATAATTCTCTGTAACAAATTGCAAATGACTGACATCACATTAAAAAGAAGACTTACTGGCAACTCCTGATGTGTGTCTAGAAAGCTAAGTCAAATAAAGCAGCTCATTACATTGGAGAGGTAATAGATGAATTTTAAAATTGTAAACCATAACTGTAAATGACTAGTTTGACATTCTAAGTCATCTAAGTCAGCAGCTGGTATAATCTGTCTTTGTTAAAGCTAATATATATTTCTGTCATTTGCAGCAAATATAAATATGTACACACAATTAAATATTTAAGGATATAAAGACACAAGCTTGAAGAGCATAAAGGGCCAGTGTATCAATCTTGTTCAAGACATCATTGATAGATGAATGTTCCAAAACACTTCTAAAATACTCTTATATTTTAAAATAAGAAATTAATAGGTATATTTAGACATACACACAGATCTTAATTATGCAGTGCTATCCAATTTACTTATTTCAATGATGTATTAGAAGTTGTTGTGTTATTACAGTAGTGAATGTTAGAGCTAACGAATGTGTTACCTTCTCAATATAAAATTACAAAACATTATGCAGCAGTTTGAAGATGTCAGTGTGTTTAAAGTCCATCAGTCCACTATCAGCTTACTCTAGCAGCACTATCAGATGAGAGGAAGCACTTTGATTGGCCCAGACGTGTTCAACCCCCATGTATTATCAGGTTCAGAAAAAATTATTACAATTACTGCCGTAACCTGATATCTCAAAAAACCCATGAACCCAACTGCAGTCATCAGACTTTCCTAAAATAACATGGCACCGCACCAGACTTCAAAACTGCAGTTAGCACATCAACATGGATGACAAATAGGAAAAACTGGTGTTTTCAGATCCTATTGGCATCACATCTGGCAATGACAGAGAAAGTGACATCCTAAAAAGTCTGTGTGTATTTATATACTAAGTGGAAGAAAACCTCTGTGATATTTGTACAATTTCTCCTCCAGTCTACAGTATGCAATGGTTGAATCTGTAAAGTGTTTCAGGAGTACTCCTGTGTCCTGTGATGGTTTTTGTTTCAACTGGGTTGTTAATCACTAGTTCTAATTGTCAGACTTTTTTTTCTACACTCCATCATCAGTTTAAAAAATAACCTGAAGTGCCTTAATTCCAACAACTTCAGCACACATACTGTATCTTTATGCAGTCTTTCCTCTACTTGGTAATTTAGAATTATTTCTGACAAAACAGCTCTAATATGAGATCTATTGATGTGAACAGACACAAGTGGGAATTACATTGTATCAGACAGCTCCCACAGTGAGTCAGTGTGCTTCCTTCAGCTTAAGTCCAATTGGCTGTATTTCAGCAAGCATACCTGAACACAAACAGTTCTGCAACTCAATTTAGCACATTATTTCAAATCAATTACAAATCTCACACAGCTTTTATTAAAGCTGAAAGCATAACAGTTCTTGGGGTTTCCACCCTTGCTGCTCCTGCCCTGCCAGTTCGTTCCTCACTGCCTGGCCGCAAACCCGGGTCTCCAGCGTCACGCAACAGGGAACTTTCCAGCTGAGCTAAAGGAGAACTCCACCAGCCCGGGCGGCTGAGATCCCTGTTTTACGCAGAGGCGTATTCGTTACAAAAGCAAGTTTTG
Source organism: Lepisosteus oculatus (assembly GCF_040954835.1). Lineage (NCBI taxonomy): Eukaryota > Metazoa > Chordata > Actinopteri > Semionotiformes > Lepisosteidae > Lepisosteus > Lepisosteus oculatus. The sequence continues at coordinate 36,366,852 of NC_090696.1, read as the reverse complement.
AAAAGGTATTAAACAGAAAATGAATTAGCCTGTGAGTAAGAGCTTGGCTGGAGCAAAACCCAGCAGACCAGGTTTAAGATCCAATGGCATTACATGTCTTTTCGACCTGGCCCTATTCTGGCCGTCTTCTGTAATAAATATAACCTCATTAGATTTGAAATTGATAGTTCACTTGAACCTAAACATAAAATTTGGAAAACAAGTAAAAACGTGGAGCTTTTAAAGGCACATTGTCAAGTCCAGCCCATACTGTATATTTCAAAGAGTATCTCAAGGGATACAGTAAACAAAAACTCAGGTTATTTAAATCTTAAAATGATAATGGACAAACTGTCACATTCTTTATTATATCCGTAGGCACAGTCAAAATTAATTTACTCAGTTATGATTTTTTTACCAGGTAGATATTACCATGCAATGTAACAGAATACAGTACATGCAATGGTGAATTGGATGAAGCAGATTGAAAATGTGCAGATTGATGGGTTAAACGTAATAAGTTGGTTACACTATTGTTTGAACATCTATGAATTGGCTTCATTACTTTGTTCTCCTCCCCACTAATAGCTGATGTGTGGTGAGTGTACTAACGCACTACGGCTGCCGTCAAGGAGGGTGCTGCACATCGGTGGTGGTGGAGGGGAGTCCCTATTACCTGTACTGTACCTGTAAAGCAAGCAATGGACGAAAGGCAGAATACACTCTGGATGAGACTCCAGCCAACTGCTGGGCACACAACAACACAAACACACACCCACACAAGGCCAATTTTTATGTAAGTCAATTCACCTACCTACTGTACAGTATATGTCTTTAGACTGTGGGAGGAAACTGGAGCACCTGGAGGAAACCCACATGAACACAGCTCCATGTGGCTGCCACAGTTGTTGTCTAAACTTTGGGATTTAAACTTTTTCTGAAGGGCCAAGTTAGAGGGTGAGCCCATACATAAAGAAAGGATTGTGCCCAAGGTCTAGCCTGCAGCCAGAACCTCATGACCAGCTAGCTACTGTACCACCCTGCATCTGTTGATCACCAGAGAAACACAGCTGGACTTTCATTGACATGCCTGAATATCTCTTTATGCCACTATACTGTTTTTTTGTCTCTATGCCCGACCAAGCAGTCACTCCCTGTGCACAGAATTTGTCCCAGTTCAGCTCAAAGCTAACCCAGACATCCCACTGGAAAGAATGGACTGTAAGCACAAGGCTATTGCAGGATCATTCTCTCTTTCTCCCTGATACCTCAAGCTGCATCAGGACTGGAGTGGCATTGAACCAGCAGACATTGATTCAGCAATGCTGGATGGATCCTTTCAACTTGTTCCTTTATCCTTATCCATGAGAGTTATGAATCCATAAGCATAGGTCAATATCCAGCATTACCAGTCTCAAGAATTCAATTGCTTTCCTGATACATGTTGATACAAATTTAATAAAGGAAATAGTAATTGCTTATGAGTATCTGAATGTTGAGTATGTTACTGAGACTGATTAACAATATAGTGTAACCAATGGCATTCTAAATGCATCATCCTGGTTTTTGTGTCTCTTCTTGATATCTGCTTTAGCTTGATAGCTTGATAACCCTCATATACATAACTGCTGTTTGTATTTAGAATTTTACATACTGTATTTACTTTGAATGCTTTTATGTACAGTACACATTATTTTATGCATCAATAAATGTAGATTCCTTGTTATTCTGCCAATTGATCCCTAATAGCCAAAGTAAATTCACACAATTTACTGTTACAACTCAAATTGTGCCAGTTAATTCACACAAACCCCTACATAATGATGTTTTAATGAACTCAATATTTAAACCTAATTTAAATTACACTTTGTGGAATGCTGTCCAATGAATGAATACTGTCTTAACAAACCTCAAACTTATAACATCTGGTGTAGAGATCCCCAAGACATATTATCATTTAGTATTTATTTGCTTATTTAGTTTTGTCTAAGAAAGTTTACATTTTAAACCATTTTGGAACAAATCAGAAGCCAGAATATAACCGCTGAAGTTTTGTTAAAATTCAATAATAAAAACATTGGCATTCCAAATCTTTATATGGATATATTTTTTGTTATGCTGAGACAGGAGAGTGATAGAGTAAAGTTTTGTTTTTATCGACCATTTTGTAATGCTTAAAAAAGAAATGCAAATAATATTGTACCCCTTATATCAAAATAGATTTATACGATCTTAAAATTGCCATTTTTTTCCCACTATGCTTCCATGAATTCATTTGTGAACCGAGTTCAGAAATCATCCATGACTTACCTTATTACTTTCCCAGATGGACAAACCTCTGTAGAGTTCTCTAGTAGTTTTTAAGTTAGTAACTCAATCTTATCTGAATCCACAGATTTAGCTTCCTCCTTGGGCAAGTGTATAAAACCCTATCTTCCAGCTCAATGCCTGTCTATATAACTTAATACACCCTGTACAAAGAGAGCAACAAACAACTTTGCAAAACCTTTGAATCAATTCCAGTGAAAATAAGCCTTTTCATGGCTCTTCTCTGGAATTATAGGGCTCTTCAGCTAACCTCCTGCATACTTTCAGTGTCAACACCCAATGTAATCTCTTACATTTCTTCGGTTAAAAGTAAAAGTAAGTCTTCAGTCCTCCCGATGTTAAAGAAAAAAATTTTAAAGAGCATACTTTCTTATCTTCCTGTAGTTTGATATTATCATAGTAGGTATAAAAAAGTAGCAAGCACCCTGCCTGTTTCATCTCTGGCTATACCCAAGAATCTAATTGCTCATCTGTCTCTCTATGGCGAGTCAGCTTTTTATCACCACCCAAATAACCCTAAACCCCAACCAAAACCCCAACTCCAACTCCAACTCCATACCTCAGACAAAAGAAAAGGAAAACTGCTGATAAATTAAGCTCTTGAAGAATAAATTGGCTTAAGTTTGTTTGATGTCATGTTTCTTTCTTTTTTCTGAGTATGTCTAGAATACAAAAATTCCACATTATCCAGCTTTGTTTTAACATTTTGCATTAAAAAAAAACAATTGTTCTTGATTTTGTGTTGGTTCACTTGTAGCCACAAGACAACAGTTTAAAATTTCTTCCCCACAGTAAAGTGGCAAAAAACACCACCATTTACCTTCTTAGATTTCTAAACCTTCAATTACATTTCTTTGAAGATGTCTGTTTAGGTTCAGAATTTGTCTAAAAAAACAGTTCTGCCTCTTCTTCAATTTTAATATTTCATTTAGAATTTTAAATATGATTTGTTCAAGGTCTTTAAAATCCCTCCAGAGTAGATTATTTTATAACTTCATTAAAAAACAGCATGTTTGTACACTGTACAGTAAACCATTAAACAGAACATAAACATAAAACAGAGCAGTTGTACATCATCTTCATTTTTTCATAATTTAATTAATTTTGTGTTCTACTTGCTATTTTTATGATAGATATTCTGGTGCTCTTTCATCTTAAATTTCTATTTGCCCTGCTAACTTTGTTTTGCAGCTATAAATTACTCTGAATATAGACTTCCTCAAATGTAGAAAAAGAAAATGAGCATGGAGAACATATGCTCATTTTGCATCAAGCTGGAAAGTCCATAAAGGAACATTCACTGCTGCACGGATGAAGGCATTTTTTTATTAATTCTTCTATTTCAGCCTTACAAAACACTGCAAACTTTAATCAATGATGTGAGAGTTTGCATATACAGTGTAATACAGCAGAAACAAATACTATACTGACAGAATAAATGCAATACAGATAATTCCAAATAGTAAAAAATACATTTTCAGTTTGTGCTTCTGTGTTTGTGTCTGTCTACAGTACTCTGTGATGGACTGGCATCCTGTCCAGGGTCAACCCTGCCTTGTGTCCTTTACTTGCCAAGATGCTCCCCCACTACCTCGAATTGGAATAGTGCTTAGAAATGGATGGACAGATGAAATGAGGTTGGTGTGAGGTTCAAAGTTAGTGTTTGGTTTTTCACTAAACTTGACGTTTTGTCTTATGGCCAAACAAATCCACTTTTGACTCATCTGTCTAGAGCACATTATTCCACAAGTCTTATTTTTTATCCAAGTGTTGCACATTTCAGCCATGCAGCAATGTTCTTCTTGGTTAGCCAAGGTTTCCTTCTGGCTATCCTCCCATAAAAGCCATTCTAAAATCTCGATGGTTAAACAAGATGTTCTGATGGTGGATAATGTCATTTACCATAGTGAGAAAGGCCTGTAGATCCCTGGAAGTAACCCTGGAGTTCTTTGACATTTCTAGGAATGTCATACAGTCAGATCTTGGAAACAGTTTGGTAGGAGAGCCACTCCTGGGTGGATTGGCAACAGTCCTGAGTTTTTTCCATTTGTAGATCATTTTTGTTACTGTGGAGCGATGGACTTCACATTGTTTAGAAATGGCTTTTTAACCCTTCCCTGACTGATAAGATGCAACAATAATTTCTTTAAGACTGTCACAGATTTCGTTTGATCTGGGAATGATGTTTCCTCATGTTAGGTGTTACCTCAAATCTACGTGTTTAGGACCAGTGACAAAGTTTCTGATTTATATCACTGCCTGATGATCCACTAATTATTTACACATTGTGGTACACCTGATTCTACAGAGCCTCTTAATTGAGATGGTAGAATTAAAGATGCTCTTACTTTTATCATACTGATACTGTATATTGACTGCCAGATATTTAAAAATAAATAGCGACAAAATAGAATCACTGAGTTTTGTTTGTCAGATGAGGACTAAGTGAAGGTGAAATATATCTTAATGTGGTAAACCATATTAAGGGGGTGTACTTACAGTACATTTTCACCACACAGTATTTGCATCTGCAAGCTTTAGTTTCATGATTCAAAAGCCCCTTTTGTTCACCAAAGGGTTTATGTTCCTACTGTAGGTATGACTTTCAAACTGTGATTTATCTCTCCTTTCACTGAGTGAGAGTATTCCTTTGTCCTTGATTACATACTGAACATTATTGTACATCAGGCTGTACGGTGCTTTGCAAATCAATGCACGTCTTAACACCAATGTCTATGAAAGTAGTATTAAAGGTCCTGATAGTGTATTATTTTAACGGACGATTTTTTTCTTATTTGATCCAAAATAATGTATGAAATAAGTTAATTATTTTTATTTTTTCAGGATGTTATATGAAATTCTTGGGAACTCAAGCTCTCCTGAAATAAAAAATACCTAAGTTGTATATTGCTGTATAATGTTTTTTTTTATAAATAAATTATTAAAAATATAGCAGTCAACAATAAGTTGCTGTATCTACACTATGCACAGGAAAGCTGATTCATTATGATGCATTGAACAGTTGGTGCTGCAGAAGAGACAGCTGTATACAAAATTTACATTACATACCTTTTCATATTATAAGTGCAATACCTGGGACAACATTAATAATATCACACTTTGCATACTTTATAATATTTCTTAGCATTTTAACCCTCGGTATGAAAAGTCACTGAGGTCTGTGTTCACAGATTATTAAATCGCCAATATTAAAACAGTGTAGATCTGAGCCACATCTAAATATCTTAAGAGCTCTACTATAATAAAAAGGTACAATTTTTCTGCCACAGCACAATTTTCTAAGCACATTTATGCACTGATTTAATTTAGTATATTTAAGAAGCATGTTATCTGAGCAGGAGCAGAAGAAATTGTTGGTTTGACTAGATCAAGTTCACCTTCATGCCATCTTTGCTTTGATCATTTGTAAAGCTATTTTTTTAGACAAAACCAAAAAGAAGCTATAGCATAATGTAAAAATCACTTAATCTAGTAACACACCATTCTCCTGTTTGAACAGTTTTAGGACTGATAACTTCTCAAAAGCTTTTTTGCATAAGTTATCTGAAAGACAAAAATGGAAATTTACCACGCTATGTGTAGTTTTTACTGGAAAGCTTGATGGTGATGTTGAAGAATTATTATTATTCCTTGGTTTGTAATTCAAGTAAGCAATTCATGTTTCAGACAAAGGCACTTTGTGTGAATTATCTCAGGAACTCAAAGTTAATCACAAGAAAAGCATTTCGGCAGGCCTTAGATACAAAGCTGACCACGATATTTTTGCTGTTATTTGCTTTATTGTCAATGTTTGTTACGGTATTCGATTGCTCCAATTCAGAAATTATTGTTTATATACAGTACAGTATATACTGTATGGTTAATATTTTTGTGTAATTTATGTTTCACTTCCTTGTGAAGGTAATTTAAATCAAACTACAAGAAGTCAATGTGAAGTATTATTTCAAAGCATAATGGCACTAACAAAACCAATTTGAAATGAGGGCAGGATGCTATAGCTCAAGCACAGAAAGCACGTGCATGTCTCTGTTGAGCCAGTAGCCTGTGAGCAGGCATGTGCCACACTGAAACATAGGATTTCCCTGCACTTGGTATAACTATGAAGTGCCACTGAACAGCCATCAGTAAGAACTGATGCTAGTAATGCAGTAATAAACACATGGGTAAACACATACCTTCTATAGTGTTCCATTATTTAATATACAGTACTGTACTGTATATAGTTTACAATGTAAATCAATACTGAAAGTAAAGAAAAGAAAACCTTTAAAAAAAACTCCAATTGCTAAGGATAGTACAGCTAGTTCTTTCACAGTGTTAGAATAAATTAATCCACCCCCCATTTCTATAGTGCTTTTCATCCCAAAGTGTTTTACATATACAGTAGGAAGGAAACCTCTTCATCCACTATTAAAATACAGCACTCACCTAAAATATAGTGGATTGAATGAAAAACATTGATAAATTGATGATGATTTCAGGGGGTAACTTAATTAGACCAGATGATGCAAGTAGAGGGAGCCCCACTCTTACAAAGCAGCCCTGGGATCATTAATGACCATGTAGTCAGGATCTAGTTTTAAAATCTGATGTCTCCGTTACAAAAATCGGTCAACAGAGTATTTATAGAAGAAAGAAGCATGCACATTACCCTGCCCTTTCCTCAGATTTTCCAAAGGTGACAAGCCTTCCTCTATGTAAGCCCCCTGACTGGGATCATGAGTAGAGAGCTCTCCTCATATGGGAAAGAACTCCATTTACTCAGATGGATTAGCCCACTATGCCCACACTCATTCACCCCCTCCCCCTTTGTGTGTGCTGCATGCCAAAACCACTTCAGAGCCCATGCACAGAAAAGCATGCTCCCTACATCCACCCCATCCTAAACAGTCACACATAGACATGTACAGAACAACATTTCAACTCCAAGGTTTGTGGTTTTTTGCATTTACATGTGCATTTCATGGGATCATATTCCTTTTCTTCCTTTGAAAGTGACACATCTGATGTCTTCTCTGACCACATTATCTTAATGAGAGTGTTACCTGTCAGAATTATGATGACTGTAATACTGTAGGTTAAGCTTTTTCTTCTGCATTAATAGAAATGAATCACAAAATATGTAAGTCCTCAAAAAAAACCAGACATTCAAGCTGCCTTCTTCAAAATATTGAGTCAAATAAAAAGTAACCTTTTCTAAGAATATGTACAGTATATATATAAAAAAAGATAACTGGCAAAAGGAGAAAGAGGATCCCAGTATAACCTGTGTTCGCAGCTTATACTTTGTTAGTACAGTAACTGTATACTGCATGTTAATGCTACCATGAAGAAAGTGCAGTGAATGTTTTTAAGTTTTAAACCTTTGAAAATGTTTGCTGTAAGGATATTGTGATCCAGTTCTACCAAGTAATTATTAAGAGTGTGTTGACATTTTCTCTTATAGTGTTTGGAAGCAAAAAGTGAGAAATGTCAGCTTGAGAAGGTTGTTCAGACAGCATCTAAGATCATGGGCTGTGATTTACCCTCTCTTGCTACATCCTGTGCTGAGTGGTCAACCAGAAGGGCTAAGTTACACCCAGCCCACATATTACAGATTTATCAGGCAAAACCCAGCAGTTTTAGGAACACTTTTTATCCTATGGCACAGACTTTGCATTGAAGTTTTGCACTTCTGTCTGTAGTACTCTGTATGTGTCTGAAATTGTATTCTATACATTTATATGCATACTGTAGTCTGAAGCAATTTATGAGTGCACTCAGAGGGTTACACATCTCTGAGGCACTCCCATCTGCCCCAGCAAATGGAAAAGGAAAATGTGCCAGAGATGCATGCATAAATCCACTGAGCATACTCCAGAGTGCAGGAGCCGGGAGGCAGACAAATCCCGGCACACAGCACGACAGAAAAAACCCCATCTAAGAATAAACCAAGAGGGGCTGATAGAGCCAGCCCCATAGGGGGCTTCTCAGAGGTGAGGAGGAGAGGAGGTCCACTGATAGAAAGGAAAAGGAGCTTTCCTTAATACCCATAAATCTCACATGACCAAAAAAGGTGAGTTGTAAGAGGGCACTCCGTGGAGAAGCAGGAAATGTGTGGCTCAGGTTTGAGCAAGGGTTAGGCAGGTCTATAGAGACAGCCTCCTGAGAGAAAGTCTTGTCTCACTATGAAACTTAGAAGCTGCTTTAGTAAATCTATGGAGATCTATAATCCCAAGGGGATTAGGGACAGAACCAATCCCTCACATCAAAGAAGCTCTATGTGTCACTGAAGGTCTGTTGTCCAGATCGGGAAGCAACTTGTCTCCATGATTACAGCACAGGGGGCTTAGGGGTAGAGGACCCAGACATGTGTTTCAGAGTAATGTAGCTCCTTTACAGTTAAAGAAATCCCAAAAGTCATCTAAAATGCCACAGAAATGTCAGGAAATAGGGCTCCATGAGCTGTGGGCTGACACTCCTGTTGATGAGTGGTGACCTTGCTGCACTAATTATAGTTAAATAAAACACTTGTGCAGAAGTACAATATTGAATTGAATGGTCATTTGCAGTAGTTTTGTGGTTAGAGCTTCTGGTTCAGTACTGTTGAATCCCAGGTTCAATTATGAGCTAATGCATTCTGTGCGAGTTTGCATATTCTTGCTATGTTTGTGTCAATCTTCACTCTGGTTTCTTCCTAAAACATTATAGTTATGTTAGTGTCTGTAACTTGTCCCAGTGTGCCCTGTGACAGACTGACATTTTGCCCAGGGTGTAGTTCCACCTTGAGTATGATACTTCCAGGATAGGCTTCGAGTTGCAGTGACCCTCCCCAGGAATAATCAGGTATACAGAGAATCCTGCTTTGGATTGGTCACCAATTCTCAAAACACATACTGTATTTGTACAGTATGTAACACACAACTAACACACAACTCGATAGTGTGATAAAATTATGAATGAGCAGGCTATCGAGTCTAACAAAATCAGGTTCTGTGCAGGCAAATAATAAAGATTAATAATGTCACTGCTAAAGTCAAATAATGCTGAACATTCCATGGCACATGTTTTCTTTTAATTTTCAGCACAGCTTTATGAGAGTAATAATTAAGTTCAAATTTAGATATTTATTAATATGTATTAAATTATTATTAATCATTTTTATTAACACTAACCCTTTTAATATAATACTTTTAATATTAACAGTTAACCTAGGCAGTGTGTCGTATCAAGTAATATTTCATCAGACACACTCCTAGGTTATGTGGAACATTTAATGTAGGGGCACCCAAACTTTTTATGCTTGAAATTTCAAATAATTTACTAGTTCTCATAAAACAATAATGTCGAATTTGCCTATTTCTGCCATTGTCAGATGTAATGTTAACACTAAAATATTATATTATGCTTCACACATTCTCACTACAAACGTTCTTAAGAATTAACCTTTTCTTGTTTCACACACATTGCTAAAATATTAAGAACCACACAATGTGGTTCCTAACATTCAAAAATATTACACTGACAACATAAACTTAATCAGTACAAAATAAAAAGCACTTTTATTAGTATCATTTCTAGTAAAGCTATTGTCTCCTCAATGTTTATACAGTATATATAGCTAAGACTGGTATACTGTGTAGCTTCCAGCGCACTACAGTATGTACTTGCATTTACAGTATGTTTCTAAAAGCTTAAGCAAGTAGCAAGTTTTGTTCAAATGTCTTAGTGCTCCTGTACAGTTGATCAATGATAAATTATTTCCATCAATGTTTTATTTCATTTGCCAAAACCTAGTTTCCATACTTTGCTTAACCACCAAACAACCTGGATATACAGTACATTACATCTCCATATTTTATAACCAGTTTACCCAACATCACTCTAAACTACTGGTGATTTAGAGCTTTTGATCTGATGAAGTTCACAGTTTTGATCTTGCTGAACTTGATGTAAAATAGTAAAGACATCATAGAACATTTCCTATTTTCCTCTGTTTAAGTAACTACAGCGTACCTGTAAACAAACCCTGCTAGTGCCCTGTCCATTGCTATCCTAGCTATCCTTTCCCAAGGTTGCCCATACTCACCTAGCACTTTTCCAACAGCATCAAACAAATCAGAACCTTGTACCTTTATGGCTCCATGTGCCAGCCAATTCGTGTGTCACTTCAAACTTGCCATCATCACACCTTCTAAACAAGAAACCATATTTGATACATCTGCCTCAAGAATGATCAATCATTCTCAAAAATATTTTGCACTACCACACGTATTCAACATGTCAACTCATCATCTTTCTTGAAAGGTTGTTATTGGATAACAGGTCTTTTTTTACCAGACATAAACAGGATGCTTCTTAGACAACTCTTCACAAACTTCACTTTGGTATCAGTATAAGTTTTATTGCTAAACAATTCTAAATTCAAACTTACACATTTCCCTGAAATCAGGATGATTTTTTATTATTGAAATGTGGATGAATAAAAGGATACTGATTTTTCAATACTTTATTGAATGCTGTGGATGGAACTTTAAAGGAACTGTAATGTGACAGTCTTTTGTATGCAATCTTTACATTTTATAGCAGTATTGCTACCTTATAGCCTGATCTCATATCAGGTCTTTGAAGCTATGTAATCTAGCCTATACTAGAGGGGTGGGAGACCACCAAGTTATGAAAAGTATTAAAGTAATTTTTCATTTTTCCACCTGATGTGTTGTGAAGGTGATGACACATATGACTTCTGACACATATGGCACATATGACTTCAGTAGAAGAGTAGAGTACTCTTCTACTGAAGTGTAGCACTAACCTAGGAGCACTAACTCCTAGGTTAGTGCTACACTTCAGTAGAAGAGTACTCTCCTCTTTTGTGTACAGGTCTATACTGTAGGATCCTTCAGAAAAAAAACACCTTATGCAAATGCAGGGAATTTTCATGAATTATTATTAATAAATCTATTGAATTAAACTGAGCATAATACATCATTTTACATCTTTTAAAAGAAAAATAAAAGGTTCTTTTGAATACCAGAACCAGATATTATTCTATTCCTTTAAGCTATTGTCATTGATGTTTTAATGAATTCACACTTTCTTTGCAAATGAGACTTTAGCAAATTAAAAAATGTATTTTAAGGACTCAGGATTAAATCAAGATTAAAAGTCACTTTTCACAAAGACCCCACTCGGTGTAGAAAATCATTTAGATTTGAAAAGCACAACAGATTTGTACTGTATTTAAAACCAGAAAGAAAAATGGATGGAAGTACTCTTAGCACTTGTTTTTTCAGTTTTTGTGATGTACATACAGAAAATATAGTCCAGGAGACTATTGAGACAAAACTATTCTTATTTGAGACAAAACTTTATTGAGACAAAATTCTTCTTATGTGTCTCTTCCTCTTTTGTATTTGCCAGTTGAAGATTTTTGGACTTTTGGATTTTCATTTGGATATTAAGGGATCTGTCAGATGCAAGTGGACAAACAATGTGGAAAACTATGCATAATTTTTTACCATGCCACCTAAGGGTTCATATTTTAACATATACGACATATTTGTTATTGAATTTGTATTTTACCTGTTGTAGAACTACAGTGGTGTTCTTATCTCCTGTCTGTTTCATTATTTTGTGTTAGGTAAAAGAGAAAGACTTGCTGCTGGTTAAAAGGCCTTATCTATCAAGAGCAGTCAGGATGAAGCTTAGGGTATTTTGCTTTGCACTCATGGTGTATCAGTCTATCCCTCTATTTTCTCACTCTTTTATCCTTTCTTGTAGTTATGTAGAAAATGCAACTCTTTTTTTTTCCCTACTGGCAGTGGGAGTGGGAATTGTCCTGTCTTCTCTGGCTATCCAGATCTGCCTGTGTCACAGTTTTTATGGTTAGGCTGTGGTCACTGAGCCTGTAACTCATCAGAATTATCAGTGCCTGGTGGAATGAGGTAGTGGTGTTTGGCTAATGCTGTAATTTGGTTGACTTCAATTTCTGGTATATTAGCAGTGCTGTCCTAGGCTGGTGTCAGTGTGCCTCTACTCTGGCTTTAGCGGGACCTCGAGGTAGAAGGAATTATGATTGTTGCTTTTTAGTTTAGTTTAGTTTAGTTTTAGTTGTTTAGTTTTTATTGTTGCTCTCCTCTTAATGTTGATTAGCAGTGGAAGTCTTTGTCTTCTTTACATAACCTGGTATGCGTGTAGTAACACAAGTGGGCTTTTACTTAAGCATGTACTTCTTAAACAATGTACTGTAATTCGTAGTAAAAAATAGTTTGATAATTTTTACTTTTGGTTGTATGTTCTTTTCTTCTTATTTTGTAAATATATATTTTCCCTGAACAAGAGCAGTTATGTAAAAGGACAGTGGTTCTACACTTTATTTTGTGTCCTACTGTACATATTTTTATGACTGCTGCCACCACATCTGGACTTACTGCCTGATGGTTTATTTATAATAGTTCACATTCATACTAGAAACCTTGCTGAAATTCTTTGAAATACAGAAGTATCACATCACAGTATCACAAACAACAAAAACAAAAATTAAACAGCAAGGTAACAGACTTCTTTTTTTAAGGAAGAGAATAAAACTCATATGAGCAGTTAAAACAGACAAAAAAGAGAGATGGACTAACATCAGTTTCAGTTAAGTTAAATATTTAAGCTATTTCTTACTGCACAAGTGTAATGGGTATAAAATGGAATTTAAGCAAGACATGTTTTTCAGCTTTATTCAATTATTTCTTTATTTTTTCAAATTTATTCACTAGCATCTACAAAACGTACCAGGTATTTTCCTGTAAGAAGGCTCACTGAACACAAAAGCTTATGAATTTCTAATGCTCTATACCATGCTCCCTTTCTCCTTGGTGAGCGGTTCATCAGCTAATATTTTCATTTCATGCACTTCCTTAAGATGTTTCAATTCATAGCGATGAAGCTCAATTGTATGTTTTTCATGGATGGTCATTCTTGTGTTTCTTTTCATTTTGACTGATTTTTAGAGATTTCCCACAAAACTTTCCCAGCATCCTGACTACAACAACTACAGGAGTTTTTTATTACTATTCTGTTTCTTGTACCTTGCCACATTCAACAATGTCATCAATATCGATCAGCTGTAATTGATTAATTATATCAATATTATATTATATTATATTTATTATATCCTTTAAATGAGAAATATTATGTTAAGCACTAATTTTACATTTAATTTTACATTTAGCTGGATGGAACAAGTGGAGAGAAATAACTGGAATAATCTGTGACAGGAAATTCCTAGAAAGTTAAAGTGCAAAATGTACAAGACTGTGATTAGACCTGTACTACTATATGGAGCTGAATGCTTGGCAGTTGGAAAGAGGGAAGAGAACTTGATGAGAAGAACTGAAATGAGGATGTTGAGATGGATTCTGCAGATTTCAATGAAGAAATGAAGAAATCCGTAGACGATGTAGGGTGGTGGATGTGGTTGAGAAGATGCGAGAGGCGAGGTTACGGTGGTATGGACATATCATGAGGAGGGACGTTGAGGAAGTAACAAAGAGGGTAATGGAATTTGAGGTGGAAGGTAACAGAGGAAGAGGCAGGCCTAGAAAGAGATGGATAGATTGTGTGAGAAAAGATATGGAGGTATGTGAAGTGAGTGAGGAAGATGTGCTCGACAGAGACAAGTGGAGAAGAGCAACCAAAGCAGCTGACCCCAGGACAGTCTGGGACTAAGGCTGTGAAAAAGAAGAAGAAGAAGAAGAAGTTATTTGTTATTTGTAAGTGTGACGTTTGGTTTATATTTGTATTTATTCTGAGTGTATACCAGTTTATGCAAGAACCAAAAGCCATGGCCACTGTACTAAAATTCCAGAGATTATAAACTATTTCAAAATACCACCATTCCAAAGTTTCAATACTAAACTTTGCAAACAATGTACTGTTCTTGCTAAAAAAAAGGTGTGGTATGTTAATTGGTTTGGTACAGTACTTGGCATGTTTGTCTGTGGGTAGAGAGATCACTTAATAATGGGAGCATTTGTTGCTGTTATATACGTTTGGATCCCTGCAGCTGTTGATATAATCATTATGGATACCTTGCAGGATTATAAGGTTCTCAATCAACCAGTTCAGCACTTCCCTGGGTCACTTGGATGTTTTCAGGGTTTCTGAAAGAGGTGAGTTGTTGGACCCCTGTGTGAAGCCATGAGGAAGGGAGTTCGGGCAAATAAATCCAATATTCCAAATCCAAATCATTAGGCAAGAGTGAGGTCGAAATTAGGAGAACCAGGTCGGGTAGTCAAAGGAGTCAGGTCGAGAATACTAGTGTGCGCAGAAGAGAAAGCTGTGGAAGACTTCTCAATAGTGAGCATAGGTAAGCCGGTGAAGAGGGTTTAAATATTGAAGAGAGAGACGTGGCTGGATAATTAGTTCCTGGATGAGCTGGTGTGCAATCTAGTATGCGTGGGAAAGCCAGGGCATTTACGAGAGAAGGTACAGGTCATGACAGATAGTAGACCCTCACATTTCCTGTAGTTTGAAAGTTGTCTTACTGTTATTACATTTAGCTGAATTAACAAACTTTCTTTTTCATCCTTTATTTTCATAATTTATTAAGGTATGTGGACATCATTTAGATTCAAATATAACTGAAATTTCAAAACCTAAAGCTTAAATGAAAATTTTCTGAAAGCGAAACTATGGATGCTTCAGATATGGGAAGTGTTTAAATAAATATGGAAGCAAGACTTTGAACGTTGCATAGCACTGTAACACTTTCATCCGCTTCATGATAAGCCCATTCGAGCACAATTCTCATCTATGGTAGCAGAAAGTATAAATTCACACTACGGAAGATTTATGAGAGGACATTTGTTGAATATGGCCTGGGTTGCTGTTATAATGCTGCATAATAAAAGCAGGCCATATTCTGTCATTCATACCCATGAATATTTACATAGATAGATAAGACTTTATTAATCCCGTAGTGAAATTGATGTGTTACATAGTGTTACATAGTGAGGTACCACTGCCCATCTCATAGCCCTTTTCCATGTTTTTTGGTCTTTTGAGAAAGCTGCTCTTCAGTACGTGATTTGCATTTGACTAGCAATGTGCAGAAGTCTTGTGACTCAGGTTTTGAGATGGATTTTTAATAATGGTGTTTTTAATAGAAGTTCAGGAGGAGGTCAAATTCAAATATCTCATGAATACTTTCCTATATATACGTACTGTGCACGTTTTTCTACCATTTGGGGTTTTGGTCTCATTGGAGAAAGAAGACACGCACACCCTCCTTACTTTTGCCACATTCACCTCCTCTGAGCAAGGATTGCTTTATTGCTTTTTCTCAAGCAAATGGCTCTTCAACTTAATAATCTCCATAGAAAACAAATCCCTCTGCATCTGCCATACTGTCAGCTCTTATCATCAGTCCAAAATTATTCATTTTTGTCTTTTCTACTTCCTCAGTCTTCCTTTTTACTGTCTCCGGTGGCACTCCCAGTCACTGATCTTAGAGTGTGAGCACACAGCATCAGTCTGCATTGTTTTTTTTCCCCTTTGCCCCTCACCAGTAGCATCTAACTGGTGTGGGGTTGGCCCTCAGTGTTTTCCCCCAAGCTTCTACCCTTGAGCTTAGTAGATATTTCTGCTCGGAATCGATCCTTATCAATTCAGTTCAAGCAAACTTTAACAAGATATGGCTTCCTACCACTTCCTACCATGTTGGAATGTCTGCAGTGTCGTCTGCTGCACACCACAGAGTTTTTATCTCAAGAGAGCTAGGGTTTGGTACAGCAGCTGCAGTATACCACTGTCTGTTCACTGACTTGCATTTCATTGTCTGCATCATACATGCTTCGCTTTTACTTCACTCTCCATCAGTGTGACTCTAAAATTTTGCATATCTACTTATTCAAAGCAAGCACAGGACTGCACCACAGGAGTTTCTCATTCAATCCACATAATACCACATGTTCTTCAGTTGGTTTCTGTGAAACATTTCAGCAAAACCAACTTGCTCTTTGCAACATGTCTGAAAAAATCTGCATCAGTGTTCTAGGCATCCTAGACTGAGGAGGCAATTTCCTTAGTCAGGCAAGTTAATGCCAAAGCACGCAGTACATTATCAGTTAATATTCACCTGCTTATTTCCTCAAAATGGATGGAATTCCTCAAATTGTGTTATGTAACAGAAAGTTGGGAAGATGCCAAATAATAATCTTGCACTTCTACTCTCCTACATACTGTATACTGTAAATACTCGCTGGCTGCCTATTGTTTTGCACATTTGTTTTCTTGCACCCCTCTCTCCAACCCAGAAGTGCACCCTTGCTGCTGCCTCTGTGGTTCATTCCTCACAAGTTAGGTGGCTGGTGATGGCTCTAACCTTTGGCCAAGGCCAATTAGCACCAAAATATTAAGGGCCATTCTTTACATTGTAATTCAATTCTGATCAAGCTGCTGAATTCCGGATTTGATCACAGAAGACTGTAAGATAAAAGGCTTTGTAGACCATGGAAAAGTGATATGTACAGTATCACGGTCTTATTATTGCTTACACAGTAGCTGGCATGTCTATTAATAAATGATTACTACAGTATATGACCTCTTGTCTATGAATGATTATATTATAATATTTTAATTAAGTTTTATTTTAGTAGTGTTATTTAGTAAAGATTTAGTAGTCAATTTACACACTAATATAGTGCAGTTTTAGGGAAACTTTAAAATTGTCTTGTTCTGGGATTAGGGGGACAGGTGCTTCAGATGAACAGCTGTTTAATGAAGTTTAAACAAGTTTTCTCTGTGTTATTATTAATATAGATTTAATCCTGGACTATCTTTACCCCCAAATTTAGTGATCCAGAACTATCTGATTTAATATTTTTTATGTTTGTGGAAGTACTTTTTTGAATTTTCATTAACAAATTTACTCATATCTATAATCTAATATTTGTTTATGCACATTGTGAGAATCTTATGCAAGTTTTATTGGCAACAAAGCCTCTAATATTTCATGAACTGAAACGTTATGTAACAGTAACTTGCTTTACACAAACCTTGAAATGTGATTTAAATGGTACAGAGCACTCACACAAGGCGTGTAAATTTAAACCTTCATCTGTCGGAAATTTAGGAAACTATGACCATAAATCATGTCAACTTTGATAGGGAATTTGCTGAGCATGGGGTCGAAAAAATATTAAGAACCAAGCATCCCCTTTAAAAGGATGTAGTTTGTAATAGCTGTCTGACTGGGACAAAAGTCTTTGACAAGGAAGAAGAATGAAAAAGGGCACATTTTGTCATCAGTAAATTGATTCAAGGGACATTAGCAGGAAACAGTTATTTGTGAATTCTCTTAGAAAATAAAATCTGTTGTGATTGTGCAGAGCAACACGGGTGGATCTCTTTCTACGTGTTAAAGCATAAGATCATACCAAACACTTCTAAAGAGTACTAAACCTTTTTTTGCTTCAAAATCACTTGAGAGTATTCTTGTATTTTTCATGCATGTTTTTTATGCAAGCTGTTTTTATAGCAGGAAAAAAGAAAGGTGGCAATTTTTGCTTTCAAAAACTGTTGTTCCCAGTCCTAGTCCTCAGGGACCACTGTGTCTGCTAGTTTTCTTACCAGCTGAGCTCTAAATCATCAGTGCTGATGCCTTTAATTGATCTGCATGCTTGTTTTTTAGACTCTCGTTTTACTTTTCTGCTTTCAGTCCTGAAGCAGACTTCAGCTGTATTGTTTCTATCATGTTAAGCTTACAGAATGTCATCTCTCACTATCTTGCTTTTCCATATTTATGCCTAAAAACATCATAATGGGTGATCGAATTATGATGAAAAGACAGAGATGAGAATGACAAAACTGTCCCACAACAAAAAGCATTTGTTTTCCTTTTGCAAAGGTCTAGTTAGTTACATTTTAAACAGAACACCTAAACAAGGGTAGTTCTCTGTGTAAGGGAATTGTGCAAGGCATAGTGTATATGAATTACACATCATCCTTAGATTTTTCAGATAAGAACACAATTTAAAAATGTGCCTCAAATAAGAAACCCAAAGTGATCTGCAGTGGTGCAAAAACAGGACCACGTTTTTGCAAAAACTACAGTTAATGGTAATTGTAGGGCTACACACCTATAGTATGTAACTTTTCTCATTAAAATCAGTTTTACATTCCAGTCCTTTTTTACAGTATATTTATTTTTGTTTTTCAAAGTAGTTGGACAGATTGTGATATGGAAAGCACAGTACAGTGCAATAAGGCAATATTTTTGAGGATATTTAGCCAAGTAGCAAATACTATGCTCATTCTTCATTTCCTACTGTATATCATATAATTATCTTTTTACTGTAGCATACCACCATTTTATGGGTTCTAAGATGTCAATCCCAAAAATGCCTTTATTTTTTTAATAATTGCTAATTAATTGTGAGAATTTGGAAGCATATTGCAGAGAACAAAGGTAATAATAACTTTAATTCATTAAATTATATTGAACAATAATGGAAATCATTAAAGTTTTATGGCATTTTTCCAAAATCTTGCCAAAGAAACATACTTTACATTGTTACATAACCATTAACAAAATTATAAATTAGCCTTGAAATTAATTTTTAAAGTAGAAAATTATCAATTGATCTAATTTAAACTAAAAATATAATACAATGATAATCAAATAGATCTTGTAAATTGGTCAATACAATGTGATTCATTTTAATGGAAATTGTAGTATTATTAGCCATGCTTATTAATGATCACAGTTTTAAGTACAAACCATGAAAAAATCACATAAATAATACTACAAAACCTCCCTGGAATTGTTTTTTATCAATTCACGGACTAATGTTAATTCTATAAAATCAGATTTGGCAACTAGTTTACATTTTCTCTTTAGGTGACCTTTACTGTTATATGACTCTCTCTAATTTCTGAAGAAGTAAATTAATGTGAAAACAATTTGCCACCATACCAGTAGCTTATTTTTAGGTTAAAGTCTACTGTAAGTCTGCAGGGTAATATGCAAGATTTCGAAATGAGCTTGCTTCAAGGTTTCCTTCAAGGCCATTTGCTTTACATGAAAGGAAACAGATATGTAAGATATGAGCTTCAGGTTTATGTAATTTACTCAAATTGTTCTTAATAGTAACTGGCTACATTATACTACCAGAATAATTGTAAATTGGTTTAGTGCCCTGCAACAGTGGATCAGCAATTTCCTATTGATATTTCAACATCACCAACTTGATTTCCTTTAGAAAAACCAAGACAGAAGCTGTAGAACACTAAACAAATTGGCTCTGAGTGAAGTGTGTGAGGTCGATCTGTAAATAATGGAATGAAGGTTCTTAGAGGAAATACAGGCAGTATGTCTCTTGGCAAGCACTTTGGCATCCAGCACCTGAAAGGAAGCATGCCTTTGTCATTTTCTGTCCACCCCCCAATCTGGTCTAAATCAGAAACAGCTGAAGTTGAACTGTGTTCTTTTCATAAGAGTGTTCATTACTTCTCGTGGAAACTTTAAGGTTATCTATCCATAGCTTTATTCACTACCCTAAATATACCACTTCTTTTTTTAAAGAAAATCATTTTCTAATTTTTTTATGATTTTTTTTTTATATAAGTCCTTTCATGTTACAGTCCTTTCAAGGTTACAGAACAGAAAAGACAGTTATACATAAATGAATGGATTTAATGAATTAAAAATTAGTACTAGAGAACCTCACAAAAGTATTTAAGAGTGTTAAAAGATTTGCATAATGTGATATGAGCTGGGAGATTATTCCACAGCCTTGGAGCAACAGAACAGAATTCAAAGACTTGTTTTGGAAGCCAAAAAGTTATTCCCAACAATTACTCAATATACTGTAGGGTTGCGTTAAAGAACAAAATACAAAGAATACCTACAGTACCAAATTATGAACCCGTATAAATAAGATTCTTTTGCTGTTAATGCTGCAGTCAATACAAAAAGTGTATCTTAAATGGAAAAGTGTTCAGAGTGTAATTATAAAAGTGGGATTAACTACAAATGGATTTTAATGCAGTCACATAAAACTTTCTTCTCATTACCCATTTGAAGAGTGTGAACAATAGGTGTTAGTAATACGCGAATGATGTCAGCATGTGTGTCAAACAGTCAAGATTTTCTTGTTATTACTATTAGAGCTGAAAACTGTGTACAGATGGAAAGTCTTATTTCTGATCAAGGAACCCTTTGAAGAGTGTGATCATGAGGTGTGAAAACCAATTTAACTGGAAAGTTTGGGCAAATTATGTCTTGTTTGCATTGTGCTTCTTTTCAAACCAAGTCACATTTACCCAGTTCCTCACAGTAGAAGAGTCTGAACTTCAACTTTGCTTTTGCCATTAATGTACTGTAGACATTGTTCAGTTTTTATCTCAGATTTTGTCATTTGTATCTGGAAAAATAATTGTGTCTGTTATGCTTCTCTCTACTTAAGGTATAGGAGTAGAACTCCCAAACGTAAGGGCTTCTACTAAGATTCTGTTCATAACACTGTCCGGAGGAGCAGAAGACAAACTCTCTTCCACCAGGCTATTCAAAGTTCCTAGCAGAAGGGGGAGTCTCGGGGCTACAGGGGACATTTGCTTCCTCCACTGGGTTTGGAGGAATAACATACTGTACAGTCCTGGTAACAACCATTCTATTCCCATTGTGTCTCCTACCAAATATCATGCAAGTGAAAGGAAATAGCTAGTTATTATTGTCATATCAACAAAATCTAGCATTACACTTCTTAACAGATATATACAGTAATGCTTTGGGGTTTATAGAGACTTTATTGGGGTAGAAGACAGGAGTTAGAATTCATAATATTTTTCTCATCATAAAAAATAATAAAATTCTACTTAGTTTGATAAAATGCCCCTAAAAAACAACTATTTTCTTAACTGATCTTCTGCTAAAGCTCCACTGGCATTTGTTGAAACCTCGCTTAATTAATTAAAATGATAGTTCCCAAATTAATTCATTTGACATTGAAATGACCTTGTGGGGTTTGAAAGCATCAATGAGGAAGCCGGAACACCAAGGAACTTATCTATCATTGGCACTACATTTCATGTCAGCTCTTCAATGTAAGCTGGGTAGCTTTAATAAGTACTGCAAGATGGCAAAAAATGCTTTGCAGTACCAGAAACCTTACAGTTCCAAGGTCTGAGTTCGATTTGAGCTTAAGGCACCTGTCTGTGTGGTGTTTGCATGGTTTCTTTACAGTTTTCACCAGACGTTCCAGTTTTACCAGCCTCCCAAAGACGTGGCAGTTACATTTATTGACTATTAAAACTGGCTTTTTCCTGGAGTTTCAAGAGTTTCTGGGGGTGTCCACAGTGTAACTAGTACTGCCTATGCAACTATAAACAAACAGAACTAAATGAGCACAAGGGTCTGAATAGCACCCTCCGATTTGTTATGTTTCTGATGCTATGATATAAACATGGATTGTTTTTAAATACCTTTGCTGCCAATAAGGCTGACTGATGTCTAATTTTAAGAGACAGGAATGAATTAATTTTTTGACAAGTTTGCAGTTAACTATTGGAATAAAACATAAAATACATTTCCAGGGAAATGTAAATTATTTATTGAACATAATGCACAACTGTACCAGCTTCAAAAGGCAATCTATTAAAATATAGTAAATACTGTTACCAGCATGAGATTTATTCACATTTACAAAGGGTGATGGCTGGAAATGGCTGTTTTTAATTTTATTTAGTCAGAATTTAAAACATGCTTCCACAGTGAATATTCATGTTACTGAATAGCTTTAAGTGAGATGCCACTCTCACTGGAGACCAATGCACTTTCATGGGGGTGCAGCTCTCTGATTTATCTAAGGGAAGAGATCGCTTTGTGATGTGTATGTTGAGCAAAGATGTTAATGTCCTTGAATAACTGAGTTCAAAGACATTTGCTTGCTAAAATAAAGATGTCAATGAAATCTATTTGAACATTTTTACAATTTCACTGGACATATGGTCTTCATACAAAGGTGAAGGCAATTAATAGTGATATTAATACAGGTTAAATTGTGTGGAATTACTGCTGCATACTTCATAATTATAAAAAGGTTGATTAAACATCAATGAGACTACAGCTACAAAAGTCTGATTAAGAAATCAGCATTAGAGATAAAGAGTAGATATGCCTATCCATAGTATAGCATGCTTCCTAACACAGAGCAGCTCATATACAACTGTAAACCAGTTTGTCCATCTTCTGCAGAGCAAAGGGTGTGGGAAGTGTCATATTTTCACAGATACAGAAATCAGATTAAATAACTTCAATATGCATGAACTTGCTTGTTGTTGCCAATCTTCATTTCATTGCCTTTTCTTCATGGCAATTTGTGAAAGCATTTATATAGAGATATTATTCAGCACTGCAACTACATTTTTTCATTATTAGCCCAGGATGCCCACTTTAATTCACCAATGTAAATCATGATTGAAATACTGTTGAGATGCTCTATTTCCAACAGCATGGAAATGAAAATCGAATGATTTGATCAAATTAAAAATGACAAAAATCATTGTATGAGCAGAAAAGCAATGAAGAGTTCACATAGATTTTAACTTTCTATTGAAAATAATTCTTAGTTTGAAAGAATTGTGACTGAAGATACCCAATGCAGTCATTCAGACTGTGTTTGCTTTATGTTTACAAACCTTCAATCCTGAAATATTTTAAATATGTTTGCTACAAAAGATGTTTATTCCACAAACTGACATGATGAATTGTTTTATTTAGAATGTCTTGTTTACAGACACCCTGTATTAAAAAGTACTAAAAAACAAAGAGAGCTTTTCATGGATATTGTTCTAGTGTCTGTGAGATACTTATCACCACCATGTACTTTGAAATAGATATGTCAGTAAAATCCTAATTATTTTCACTTCATCTTTAACAAGAGTAATTAGTCCAACTGTAATTAACCACATTACGCATTTCCCACACAAGAGACAAACACAGGTTCTAAGAGGAACTGCTATAATATGACTTACCCTGAGAAAATGGAAATCAAAATCCAGCTCAGTAAAGGGGAAAAAAAAGTTATATGGAACTGAATCAAATGCTGTCATTTGAAACCTTGGCCTAGAGAGACAGCAGGTAATTGTATGTAGGAAATAGAAAAGATCTTGTTGCAGAACAAAACATAGATAATACCACATCCTGAAGGTATTAAAGTTTTCAAATGAAGAAACTGCAAAAGGGATAGTAGAGCAAGATATATTAACATGGCAGGAAAAGCTGGTAGTGAGGATTATTCTTAAGGTATTCTAAAATATTTTGACTCTTGAACAGGATCAGCTTTCCGAGCATTTCAGTGGCCTAGAGAAAAAGTAGAGACCGACTGTAGATGTGCTACAGGCTGTTAGCTTTACAGTATGTAATCGAATGTAACACACCTTAAGCACTGCCCATTTTTCTCCAAGCATCAATAAATTCCCTGAGACACAGATGAAAAACAAAACTAGACTAAAAAGAGAGAACTGAAAATATATGATGAATAGATTATCTGTTCTTATCAGGTGCAGTTCAGTTAAAAGCCTCCTAAATCATTTTAAACTTACTATTTGATATACAGTACCATTTCAAAAATATTATGATTCCCTAATATCTTTAATAGAATTGATATCACCTTACTCCTGCCACATCATTTAAACATTGTGGTTGTATACATGTTCCCTCATGTACTATAGAAGGTAAGGATTTTAGTTTTGGATGCATTCGAAATTCAGGTTAGTATTTATTTCTATTAAGTTATATCTCTGTTTGGAACAGAACACTTATATGAAATGAAGAAAAAAACAGATTTTTCTAAGACAGATTCATGAAGCCAGCTTTCATGCTAAACCAAATAATGTGGCACATGCTGTCCATGCCAGCTGAAGTAGAAATAAGGCTTAAACTTACACTTAAGTGCTCAGTCTCAAAGAGTTGCTGTTGTGCAGTGAGACAAGTACCCTTCTGCCAACTTCTTGAAATCCAATCATTGGCAGTATTCATGCAAATTCATTGCAGCAAGTAGGATGCCCAATAACAGTCAGTGAATATTACAGCCTGGATCCAAACCTGCTGTAGCCTTGAAGAGATTAGGATTTGACGGCCGCTGTTGGCACAATGTATTAATTTTAATGTTATCTGAATTCCCAGTTTGGTCTGAAAGACAGGTAAATGGAGTCCTAATATCATAAGTAGAGGTTAATTCTACAATGTAAAGTTAAACAAATGTTGTGGTTGTAGAGCCTTACACAGGTGCATCAGGTTTCAGAAAACCATCCTATCTACTAAAAGTTAGACATTAAATATTCTGAAAATAAGGCTGTTTTAAAATCACTCTTTATGCCAATCTATGCCTAATTAAATCATGTCCAAACAGAAAGGAATGAATATCATTCAGACACTGAATTTTGGCTGTGGGCATTGGCTATATATGCCCATTGAGACAAATGTCTACATACATTTACTGTACATGTTTCTATTACAGTATATAGTGTACTTTATATTACAGTATATCATGGATACATATAGATAGAAATGTGTAATGTACATTATACGCCACTCAATTAGGATGGAAAAAGTTCTGCTTCATAATTGTTTTTGTTGGGAGTGACAACTCCAAGTTTAATTCTTAAAATCTTGGCAGTACTAGGGAAAAACAGTTTGAAACCCACAGCCACAACTCATTAGAATGAGTCCCACTACAAACCCAAGGGGGGCTTCAGCTAGAACTGCTGTCATACATATTGATTTAGGCATTATTATTTAGTGTTTTTCCCTGGCGCGCCATGTCTTGGCTTTGACATGGAAACTGTGCAGTAACTGATGAGAGTTATTTCGCTAGTGAAATATGACTGAGAAAAGTCTTTTTAAATCTGGTTAGCAAAGGGAGAGAACAGTGAAAGAAACATGCAGACAAAGGGAAAATAACAAACAACTTTAAAAGCAATTTGAAATTCTTACACTCCTGGGTTTTGGGAGAGAAGACTTATTTTGAGTTTGATTAAAATCATATACTGAACAATAAAATGTGCAAATAAATTACTTCAAAATTGCTTGCAGATGTGTAA
Organism: Lepisosteus oculatus; assembly: GCF_040954835.1. NCBI lineage: Eukaryota > Metazoa > Chordata > Actinopteri > Semionotiformes > Lepisosteidae > Lepisosteus > Lepisosteus oculatus. The sequence goes on along the minus strand of NC_090696.1, from coordinate 36,341,448 downwards.
TCTAAACAGCAGACTAAACCTGCATAATGCTCATAGATTGTCCAATTACTTATGTAGCTGGAATTTGTTCAAGCTTTTATTGTCTGTTTTTTTAACATTTTGCTGCCTGCTCTGAATCTCTACAGGGTTTGTGTAATTTTTCTTCTCAGGTACAGGTGAACTGGCCTGAACTAACTTGAATGTTAATTTCTCTGCTTTAAGTATTTTAAATGTATGACATCACACTCAATGCTTTAAAAAAAAAGACCACTGAAAAAAAAATATATTTTTAAGACATTTTTTTATTCAGACCTCCAGTTGCATTCATTATACATTGAATATATTATACATTGTATATTCAATGGGTCTAGTTCTTTTCTGCTGTGATTTATGTGATATGTTAAAAAAGCTATGAATGTGGAGAGCTACAAAAAGAAGCGAAGTCCTTGATTCAAAAATATTAATCTCATTTGCTCTCTTCCACAGGGTTTTCTTCCAGTCTGCCAATAATAGTCAAACATTACACTTTCCATGCTATTTGAATAAGACTGTCTCAAAATCTAGAGTTTTTTTTTATTTTTGTTTGATAGTGTTGCTATTTACATAAATACTGCTGTAGCGTACACCAGTAAATATTATAGATTTCGATTTTTTTAAGTATTAAATAGTGTCACCATAGGAGTTCAAATTCACTGTATCACTCTGACACAGTGAAAGACATTCAATTTGAATTCAATTTATTTCCACATTATACATCTATAGTACGATGCATCTTGTCATACACAGATAAAGTAATATTGATCACTGTTCATTGCTAATTATTTTCAATTGCTGTTATCAGAACAGAAGAGCAGTTGAACAAGCATACTGATTTGTCATTAAGGGTCATTTGGATTTGTAATATAGTGAACCACTGATCAGTATAACATGGGATTAAACCTCAATTTTAATTTTGAAATCACAAATAAACAACTTTCAGCATAAATGCAGTTTTAAAATTCCGCCGGTTTAAAAATGTGAAAATGGAGACATGTGGTCAACCTATTAATGAACTTAATCATTAGATGTTCTGTAGAAGAAGATCTGGAAATGTCTTTCAACCTCATGGACAGTTTGTTTTTTAGAAACATTTATTTCTATTCCCTAGAAATCCCATTATATTTTTGGCTATGAAACTCTGTAAGTATACAGATTTTAGCAAATATGATGAGTGGCTAGGTGTGCTGAAAAGTTGGCGCACATCAAAAAATTAATCTACAGTATGGATTGATTGTTAGTATCTGTTTTACCTGTTGTGAATCCACAGTCTTATCCTCATCTGTTTGGTCAGCCATTTTTTTCCCAGGTTACAGAGCTAATCTCACCCCTGTTTTAAATGGAGTCGTTTCTGTCAATCTAAAAGAGAAAAGGATGGAGTTTAGGGTTTTAGAGTACAAGTTAATGTTGTGTTAGTGTAGTAACCTTGTCTGTGTGATTGTAACACCCTGGTTTTGATTGTATAATCTTGTTTGGAACTTCATAGTGGATCTTTCATTGGAAAACTGCAATGTTCTATTTTGTTGAATTGTTTATCTTGTGTAATTTTTTTTCAGCACAAAAACAGTAGACACTTTTTTTCCAGTCCATAGGAGATAAGGCATACAGATGAGATACAGTATGTCAGAAGGCTGTTGAAAAGAGCATCAGGATTCTGTAAATGTGAAGTTGGAAGACATCTTTCTTTTAAAAATAGCAGTCTGTCTTTTATTTGCATTTGTTAACTCTTTAATATAGAGAATTTGTTATGTTTTTCTTTAACCGTTTCATCAGCCTGTTTACTGGAATTCATCTCCAATCCCTCTGAACCCTAAACCATAAATGCAGTAATTATGTTTATCTCTTAGATGAGTACATGACTCCTGGCAACTAATTTTTTTTTTCCCCCATATTCCTTTTACAAAGCAAATATGTGATTCCATGGCAACATGTAACATTTTGTGACATTAGCTAACAATAATTAGCAACAGTGATTCAAAGCATTTAGAAGGGGGAAATTCAGTCTGTGACCTTTAAAAGATGTGGCCTTGTGATTGTATTAACTTAGATAGAGTTAGCATTTTCTGTGAATCTGTGCCACGATGATAAATAGCTCATGTACCTAGAGTAGACACCTTCAAATATTAACCCCTTGTAATGTCTTACAAATGAAAAAGTGCATTAGATATTTTACAAAAAGATTTTGTCGATCTAAATACATTTTTAAGGTTCAACAAAGTACAAAAATGAATGTTATGTAGGTCTTTCCTATTTACTGAGGAAATTATTTTACTCACTATTCTACTGTGTTTTTTTACAGTAATAAGGACTCCAAAATCAATTTGAAGTCATAATTTGCAGGAGAGGATTTGTATACAGCTATGGTATGGATAGTGGCACAAATCCTCCTAGCAAATTTTAATTGAAGCATAGACCTACAGTATTATTAGTTAGTTTTTAATATGAAAGAAAGATATGCATTTTCACAAAAACCAGCATGATGCATACATTTTATTGAAATTCTGCCTGTCATGATTCTTATAATCTTGTTGATCTTTTCTCTGTGTCTCATTTCTCATTGTACACTGGCTAGAAGTCAACAAAAACTGCACTGAAAAATCAGAAACATAACAATGTATTCACCCCTCTGAGTCACTACTTTGTGGAAGCAGCATTGGCAGTAATTATAGTCACAAGCCTTTTTTGGTCACTACCAACTCTGCATACTAGTGTGTTGCAGGTTTTTCCCATTATTCTTTGCAAACTTGTTGATGTTGTGCCAGGTTGGTAAGAGATCATTGATAGTAATTTTCACGTTTTCACAGAGATGTTCTGTGGGATTTAACTCAGGATCTTGAGTTGCACACAGATTTTTACTTTTTTCATGTTACAGTAAACCAATGTAGATTTGGCCTAATTCAGTTGGCATAATTTGTTCATTATGTAGAAACCTGCAAATTTTCATCCCAGTTTTAAGTCTTAAGCAGACTACAGCAATTTTTCCCCTTTATGATTATACTGTATGTTGCTCCGTCTGTTTTGCCCTCAAAGTTGACAAGATTACAAATTACTCCTGACAAGGTGCAGCCCCATAAAATAATGCTTTCATCACCATGTTTGACAGAAGGAATGATGTTGGATGATGTGCTATATTGGGTTTGCATTTAGACCAAAAGGGTCTTATTTTGTCTCGTCTGACTAAAACACATTAGCAGTATTAATCAAAATACTTTGTTGTAAACTCTTTGTAGGATTTGATATCTGTTTGCCACCCTGTCCAGCTTTGTGGGGTTTCTGGAATATTATTGACTCACAGCTCTTTTAAAGTAACTGTTTGCCTAATTAACTTACTTTTTTTAGAATTAATGTAACAGAATATCAGAGAGGTCACATATTGTAGCTGTAATTATTTCAGGTCAATAGCTATAATTCATTTAAGTATTAAAGAACAGTGTCAAACTGTTACTGGAAATGTAAATTCACTTGCATTCAATCTTAAAGCTATGTATAGGACACTCAGCCTACCAATAATAAGGTATTCATTAGTTTATCCTTACCTGCACATAATACAGTACTTATCGCCTTCGCAGACAGCTTTCAAAGAGACAATCTACTCTAGTCTTGACTCGGTGTGACATATGCTTAAAATAATTTATCATGTGTGTTTAAGGTCAACAAGATTAATCCGTCCCAAAAAGCAAATTGCATTCAGCACAGAGCAGCAGAAATCTCACAGAGGTTAGATACTGCCAGAAGAATTTACAGTACTTGCCCTGAGACAGATGGCGACATTCAGGTACAGTATACTCTAGAACGAAGTGGGACTAACCTGTATGCTGGAAAGGGCAGCCTCTTTGTTAATTGTCTTGTTTGAATGTCATAAAGCAAGTCAGATGTGAAAAGCCAGAGATGGTATTCTGCTTTCAAGATATTTGTAAATGATCAAAACTGCTTCCAGTCTTCCTTAAATGGTTATGGTGTTAGTAGAAATGAGTTAATATTGATCAGCATATACTGTTGTACCATAAATTTATTGAGAGGTTTTACATTTTTTACATTTATATTTGAAATTCACCCATAATACATTAACCAAACAGCTAAGAGCAGCTCTGCAAAATAGTTAGTAATACAAAATAATCACAGGAACAAGTAAAGGTTTGTTTTGCGCTGAAAGGAAAAGAAAAGAGACACAATGTTTTGGTTGTGGAGCCTTCTTCAGGCATGATGGAGAGAGGGAAGCACCAATGGAATGTGGTTGTGAGTCCAGGAATTCCTAATTGGGTTGGTGATCCAAGGGCTGTTGTGATCACTGTGAATAACACAGGTAGGTTATCCTCTGTTAATGAAAAAAGAGCGCATTTCGAAGGCTTACGGAACTCCTTGTCACCACTGCAAAGCTAGCAGCCTGAGGAACTGTCAAAAAGGGAGATCGTTTTTAGCATGTGTGGGGTGGATGTGTCACAAACGGATCTTTTGTATTTTCATTGATTTCATGCACCTGCCCCCTGTTTTGTCCGTCTTTACTTAAGGCGGGCACTCCCGCTATGCTGGGCTCTGCATTGGAATACGAACGCCCGGAGGCCCGCCTCCCATCAAGTCGTTGCTATGACCACAGCTTGAGGGCTTAGGCTTCCAATCGGCATCCAGACCTGCTGAGTCCGGGGCTTGGAGCGCCTGGCCTCGTTACTGTTTTTATCCTCCTGGTTCCCTGTTCCAGATCCTGTACCGGTTTTAATCTTGTCTGTCTCGGATTGGATCTCCCGGCTACCTGGACTTTGGATTCCCACTGGACTTGTTCACCTACACCACGCCCCCTGAGCACCAGATCACAGCCGTAACGCCCCCCTGTCTGTCTTCCCGTCCTGCTCCTGCTGTGTTTCCCTAGATGTCTTGTCCCAGTCACTTCCATATTATACCGTCTGCACAGGGTCCTAAACTACGCTTTGCGGGAGCCTGGACTGGCTCCCGTGACAGGATGGAACTGTACAGGAGACATAGCTGTGTGATTCTGTGGGTCTGTAATAAGCAGATGTAGAGACTTGTGAGTGGTTAATGGATGGGAGAGTAGTGGAAGGTATTGAAAATCCAGGACCCCAATCTGAAAGGCAACAATGCTGTCAACTGCACCACCAAGCCGCCTTATATTTGAGTCATTATTTAGCTTTTAATAAAAGTATTGTTGGAATATGATTATTATTAATAGTAACCTAAGCTTGGTTATCAGGCTCTTCTTACTGTTTACATAATTATAAAAAATAGCATAAAGTAGCGCCTTTATGAGCCTTTACCTTTGCACATTCATGACATGTTGAGCTTTATGCTAGATGGAGTGTATGAAATAAAGCTTTTTTTTGTTTGTTTTGGAGTAACTTGCACTGCTGTCCCACTAAAATTAGCCCAAACCACACAGATATCTTAATTATTTTGTATTAGTTTAAATGGACTCTGTTGTTGCAGATGCACCTACAATGCCAATGATGGTCTGCGACATTCTCCTTCTTTGCATTATCTTATAACTAAAGTCAATCCAAATCTGGAACAATATGCAAAACTTTTTGCAATATACAAAAACTATTTAATGTCTCATTGTTCACCTATCCATCTTAAAATTACCAATAAAACATTTCATGAAATAACCTCAACAGCAAATAGTAAGCAGAAAATAGTTTTCCTCTTGTGCAAAAGGAGCTTTCTTTTTTTCTTAAAAGAAAATTCGAAGTTCAACAAATCTTTTACCTGACTAACAAAAACCCTAACAAATTCTAAGCTATTTTCCAATTTTCTAATACTTTTCCAACAGTTGAACGAAATCTAAGTAGCCAAAAAGTGTTACAGTGTATATGATTTTGTTCAGTAGTTTCCTGACGTTTATCGCTGAACAACCTTGCTCAGGTTAACAAAAATCTTTCCACATCCATGAGGGGACCTCACATAAAAACAGCTATCTTGGTTATCTTACATGGGCTTGTCTGGCACTCCTGTTGCACCTACTTCCATCAGGCGAGAGAATAAGAGCAGCTGCACACTGTAAGTGCATCAAGGTGATTGTTCTTCACTGCACTTGTTAGTCTGGTCTGGAGATAGAGCTCCTCTTTCATGCTGTATATGATAACCTGCACATCTGTTGAGAGTTAAATACTTATGCAGACATGAAGTCATTGAACAATGAAGGATGGTTTTCAACAAGCAATTCTAGTTTGCCTGCTCATCTTTGTGATGCAGCTCTGAGGAAAAGGATTCTGCTCCCTCGCTTGTGAATTTCTGGTTTGCTGTAACCACAGGCTCTTCAGAGGCAGTCTTTGTAGCCTTGGATAGAAAACTCCTATCCAGGGAGAGGTTATGCTGCATGTTGTAAACTATGTCTAAGTGCCATAGAGGTGTTCTCTGAGTTTGTCTGGTATTTTTTAAATGTCCTTGGCAAAAAAAGGCCTGCGCATGAAGCATGAAGACTGTTGACATAATTTAATAGCAATTTATCAGGCTTCTCGAAGCAGGTTGTATCTGAACTAACCTTTAGAGCTATTGTTATTTATAAATTTGTCTTAGCTTCTGCTTGAGGCTTTGAAAATGAGATCACATCAGTTGAGAACTCAGGGATAGTACGCTATGTCTAACACTTTAAAACAAATGTGAGCCATGTGCTTACTGAATCCCTGCTTGATTGTACCCAGAGCTCCTACCACAACTGGTACGTTCTACTTTCTACATCCTTCTCATTTCGAACTATACAGTATATCCTTGTACTTGCAGACTGTCTCAGCTTCCTTCAACTCTACATTTGTTTCAACTGCAATTGTTTACATTAATGACATAATTCATTTTTAATTCTGGAAAATAATGTCTGCTCATTTGACACAGACTGCTGTTTGTGCCATAAAGTTCCATATGACACCACAAGGTAAAGATATTATATGTGTTAATAACCTTTGGCTCACTATGATTATTTCATTTTGCAGACATCCCTATTAGGACACAAAGGCCAATGGAGCTACAGTACACAGCAACAATGATGAGTTACCTTAGCACTGTGCTGCCAGCGACTGTCATTAATTGCTTATTACACCTGATCGCACACTCTTCACTTAGTATTCACCTCTTGATGCACATTTGATGGTATCTCTTCTTTGAGACCCAGTTCCTGCAACCAATCATTGTTTAACTGGGCTAAGGGTCTCTTTTGGTCTCAATATAATAGGCTATATGTCACGATATTAGTTCCCCCTCCTTAAGGGTGCTCCAGCCCTTTTACTTAAGACTTTATTGTCTGCACCTGTTCCCTATTCCCAGCCCACCTTAAAAGCCAGGCGCTGACGCTCATCCGGGCTCTGCATCTGATTTCCATATCGTGCGAGTCCGGGACCTGGAAGCGCCTGGTCCCGTTAAGGTTTTAATCTCGGTTCCCGTTCCTGTTCCCTGTCCGCCGGTTCCGACCCGGCCTTTGTGTTTTTAATTCTTTGTTCTGATGGATCTTCTGGTTTTGGACTTACCCTTGTGTTTTGGATATCCCCTAAGGACTTCTCTCTCGGATAGTTCGCCTCGGCCACACCTCCCCCGTGCACCAGCGCACCTTGGACACGCCCCCCTGTCTTCAGCCCCGTTTTCCTGCATGACATTTCCCTAGTGTTTCCCCACTCCGTCGGACTGTGTCGTCCGCATAGGGTCCAGAAAAAACTGTTCGTTACAAAATGCAGAGCCTATACCTGGACCCCGCGGACGGCACCCTGGCAGCCTGGATTCCATCGTTTTTTTTTCTCCCCTTTTTTTTCTTAGGGCTTCGGAGCCGCCCTGAAAAGGAGGGGCGTACTGTCACGATATTAGTTCCCCCTCCTTAAGGGTGCTCCAGCCCTTTCACTTAAGACTTAATTCACTGCACCTGTTTCCCATTCCCAGCCCACCTTAAAAGCCAGGCGCTGACGCTCATCCGGGCTCTGCATCTGATTTCCATATCGTGTGAGTCCGGGACCTGGAAGCGCCTGGTCCCGTTAAGGTTTTAAACTCTGTTCCCGTTCCTGTTCCCCGTCCGCCGGTTCCGACCCGGCCTTCGTGGTTTTTAATTCTTTGTTCTGATGGATCTCCTGGTTTTGGACTTACTCTTGCATTTTGGATATTCCCTAAGGACTACTCTTTTGGATTGTTCGCCTCGGCCACACCTCCCCCGTGCACCAGCGCACCTTGGACATGCCCCCCTGTCTTCGGCCCCAATTTCCTGCATGACGTTTCCCTAGTGTTTCCCCACTCCGTCGGAATGTGTCGTCCGCATTGGGGCCGGAAAGAACTGTTCGTTACACTATATTGTGGGCAGTTCTATTATTTTTCCAATTTTGTCTTTGTGAGCTGATTCCTGAGATGTTCATTGTTGCCCTTAAAGTAGGAGCCTAATAGATTGTGCTTTTATTGTTGTTGTGTGTTTTGTTGGTTGGTCGATTAGCAGATGCCTTTCAAGTTGAATATAGAAAGTTGAATATAGAAAATTAACATCAAGTGTAAATACTGTAAAAGAAAGAGTTGTACAGGTACAGCAAGGTACAATTCTTTCACTTAACAGAATGTTAATAAGGCTCTTTGAGTGCTTTCAAATATTCTGTAGCTTATTCAATTATTCGCCTCCATGACAACCATTTTGTTTCGCAGGATACAGAAGCAGTTTCTTTTCCAGGTAGTGATCCTAAAATGTATTCTCTCAGAAATCGTCTAACTGGGAATTTCCTGCATGTTTCTCTAATTAGAACAATTGGTTGCTTACAGGAATATGGCCAAATTTCAGCAATTAAATTCACTTTAAAAGAATGCTGGTTAAATGACTGGTGTCAGGAAGCAGCAAAATAACATTTCTGTAAGCCAGTTTCATGTAACCAGATCCATCTGCAACAACAGCATGAATATGCCTGAAATCAGGTCCAAATTGGTGTAGTTTATAGGTGCTTGCTTGCTCTTTTCACACAGAGTACACTACAGGTTTCTTTACAACCAGTGTGCCTGTTGAGATGGTTATGCCATTACAGCTACAAGCATCAGTGAATTGATCAGTGACGAGGAAAAGATGTTTTCCAGCAACATACTCTTTCAGCCTCTGATGACATTAGAAATAGAGGCTGATACAGTAGCTGGAATTAAAATGACTGGGCTCCTCTAAATTAAGTATTTTTCTTTAGGTCTATTTAGAATGATATGAAGAAATAGGACGCCACAGTTTAATTCTGCCTGAATCAATTTTATTGTCTATCCATAATAAAAATTAAGAGGAAACAGTGTAGGTAGCATGCATACTGAGCAATGATCTGCCTTCACAGAAATGCAAGTACACAAAAATGCTGGTAATGTTATGCCGTATATGTAAATGAAAAATGTTCAAACCAGCAAATATCAAGTTAATCATCTCTTGCCTTTAGATCTGTGGTTTCGGCTTCTTACGGAAGCTGGCTTAGAACTCAACCTTGGCAAATTTTCAATAATGCTGGATATCTTAGTAGTATGGGCCGGTGTGTCACCTATTTACTAATTTCAGAAATAAGGTATTAAATGAAAAAAATAAAGACAAACTTTAGTGTTTTTGCCAGTATTAGTTTACAATGCTGACTTTTAACCAAATTTTCTATGGGCTTTGAGTATCAGTAAGAAAAGTAAAGGAACCAGCTACATTTATCCCATTTTATATTGTATATATACAGTTTATGTAGCAAAAGGTGGGTTCCATAAACAAAAGTCAGCATTATTTATTATTTGTGTTTCAGGTTCAATTGACACAAGTCAAAATGAGACTACAGCATGTGTAATATGAACCATTTCACCAATTTTAAGCTTAGCTTGGATCCCTGAACCTCGTCACAGGCTCTCAGTGGTTCAGCTTTCTCATTATAAGAACTGACAATGGTAGTTAGAGCTCTATACTGAAGAAAGATTTAGGTGGTGAGCTTTTTGGTGAGCTGAGGGTTGTGGCAATTCAAGCATATGCCATTCTGTCTGTGCAACACTTATTAAGTGACCAATGGAAAAAGTGTTAAGTTTTGTGCTGCTTACTATTCCCATAGCATATCTGGATGATCATGCTGCTGCATTCCATGAGGCATCGGAAATTTTCTGAAATATGTTTAGTTGTTTTCGGACAGTAAACTTAAAGAGACACTTTTTCTGAGAAGCAAAAACAGTGGGATCACAACTGGGCCCTAAATGGAAACAAGTCTCATCCTGTCAGGCACTATGTAAACGAGAAAGGTACTTATTTGTTATGTGTGGGGAGATGTAGAGAATAGCAAAAGTAAGGCCCTACCTGTACGTGTATGGGAGCGATTTCTGTTTCACACTGATTTTAGCTTTGAGGAACCAGAACATTGAAGAAGTGCAGGAGAAGAGAAGGCCTTGATGCCAGGAGAAGCAACATGAGAAAGCTGAGGGTATACAGTAGCTATCAGGTACTTGTACATTAAAATTTTTTTCCAATTTTTAAAGATTTTTTTCATTTAGGGAGGATATAAAATTTGGGTACAAAAATTAGCAAGAATTTCTTTATGAAATCACTGAAATTATACTGTACATAAAATGCTCCAACTCCCGCCAGCAGCTGTATCACCCTGCAGCTCTCAACTGGCTACTCATTAAAGCTAAGCAGGGTTGGTCAGTACCTGGATGGGACACCTCCTGGGAAGAAAAGTTTGAATTTTAACATCTAGTAAATATTCATCACTCATTTTAAAATACAAAAACAAAAACCTACAGCTTAGTTTATCTCAGATTAAACAACAGCAACAGAATCAATCTCTAATGAATAATTGCATTTTTAAATTAAATAGAGATATGACAATTAAAACCAACTGCAAAGAAGGGAGGGTGATGTAACACTAACAGTTATGATACAGCAACTGATCTATGCATAAATCTGAACATTAAGATGCAACAAGTGATGGAATTTTCTTAGTATTACAAATAGTAACATTTAAACAGGACTATCAGAACCTGTAAAGTAATTCATTAAATAATGTACCTTATTATTGAACATTTAAAGACTTTGATTTGAAACATCAATGGGATATCACCCTTTATTCTTTTCACATCAGTGCATTATCTTTCACCAGCTGGCCACCAGACCACACACCAGCAGGGGGCTGAAAGAAGAATAAATGCTTTGATTAATGATTCCCAGCTTTGTATTGCTATTCATTTTCGTACCTCTGAATTGTCTGCAAATCACCAGCGAAAGCATGGAAGCTCAATTTTAAGTTACATTTTTCCAGGTACAGATTCAAGCTTCAAAACATGCTGTGTGGATGTTGATTAATAACTGTGCAATCATTTAAATCCACAGAGGAGGATGTCAAATATATGTTGACTATGCAGAGATATTCTGTCCCTCAAAGCTTGAGAGAAAAAGTGACAAGAACTGACATATTTGACAGGTACACCAGCACAGAATCACTTACGGAAGCACTAGACTCAGACACCTTGGAATTTCTGAAAATGATCTAGTGAATGCAATGGTGTAAAATGCCATATGGTCTGGATTTGGTTCATTACTCTTGATTTGAATAAAGCTGAGACTGCAGGGTTTTGATTGGTATTTTCCTGACCAGAGGAGTAAATATTCCATGCAGAGAGACATTATCACTGGTATTAGGGGAAAACATGTTCTGCAGCTCCAGAATCAATCAAATTGGTTACAATTGGACAGGAGGATGGAAAATCCACAAGCCGACTGACAAAAGGGCTCATACAATATTGATAGGAGCAATGGGGATAGGTCATGGAAACTGTTCTGTTTGCTTCTGTTTCTTATTTATTTATAAAATCTTCAGACATCATATGCTTTTCAGTGGTCTCACAATATCAAGTGCCTTTGGCGTTTTACCCATTTCTTCTGTTTTACATCTGCCAAAAGTTAGTTTTTTTTCTGACTCTCTCCATTTTAAGAGCTAGTCACATTTATTAAATGTTCCACACTCAGTTTTCAGTAAAGGTATCCAAAATGTAATTTTCAAGTTTCACGTGTTTGGGATTTCCAATTCTAAAATTGCTTAATGGGTTGCTGTGGATACCTATTTCAGAAAACTACATGTTTCACTCCAGGCTTAAACTCCAGCAACAAATCCCTTAAAAGCGAAGGAAAATAAAGTGAACTCTTTCTAGATCAGCTGTAACTTACAAAGTAAACAAGAAAAGCTGCCCAGCTGAGTTCAAAATATGGAACATAACTGGATTAATTCCTGTGACGACAACAAATAAGAAAAGTAAAAGTAATAATCACAGCGTGAATATTTGTGTTCTATATGGTATTTTATTGATATGTTTTTTTCACAGCACTGGATAACACATTTTCATACAGCCACTGGCGAAAATCACGGGAAACCTCACTGAGAATCATGCTGGAACTCTGCAAACAGTAAAACCATCTTAAACAGGATGCCACATGTGTTCCATAAGGTTTTGAAGCTTTTACCACTTAGTCTTCCAACAGGACTGCTTGCAGATGGTGTTGTGATAAGGAAAATGGAGTTCGGGAGCAAATAAAATCACAGACCAGTTTTACTAATTTTCAATAAGACTGATATCTGGGAATTGTTTTGGCCATGTGACGGAATGAAAGTCTGCCTCCTCAGGCTACCCATAAATTCACTGCAGCTGAGAGTCTATTCACTTGACAAGGGATTCCTAATAATGTGGCCATGTAATGGCTACATTTTCTCAGTGTATTAGAAATTATAAGGAAATAACAGTGTTTAATAGTGGTAATGTAATTTACAGGGGAAAGTTATCATTTTGATGATTCTAATGGAACATATGGTACAGAATAAAAATACTACAAATGTAGTTGAATTAATTGACTTTTCAACCTTTTAGTGGATTTATGATTAATGCTCTATGAATTATTCAGACCTTTAAATGTAATTATCAAGTCGAGTATATAATCACATTCACGACTGAAATGATGCTTTCTTCAGAAATTTAATCTATGTTAAAAATATTCTCAAATTTTCCACAAGGATTTTGCCAGGATTTTCCTTTGGTTGCAGAGCAAAATTACTGTATATTTCAGGATTAATTTACTGATTAAAACATCCACTTTGAATAATTTATACAAAACCTAAATCACACACCTGTAATAATGCTGTATAATAGAGTATATACTGTATATTATAGGTTTATTCCATGCTGAAAAAAAGAAGAAAGAACACAACGTTTCGGCCGTGGAGCCTTCTTCAGGTGGCTGTATGAAAATGTGTTATCCAGTGCTGTGAAAAAAACACACCTGCAGGGCACACCTGAAGAAGGCTCCATGGCCGAAACGTTGTGTTCTCTTTCTTCTTTTTTTCAGCATGGAATAAACCTATTACTTGTTCCTTTGCAGCCTACGCATGCTGACACAGCTACCCACCTGAACTACTGTATATTATATACATATTAAAATATATACAGGAACAAGAAATAGGTTTATTCCAGAAAACACATTTTGGCCGAAATGTTGTTTTCTTTCTTCTTTTTTTCAGCATGGAATAAACCTATTACTTGTTCCTTTGCAGCCTACGCATGCTGACGCAGCTACCCACCTGAACTACTGTATATTATATACATATTAAAATATATACAGGAACAAGAAATAGGTTTATTCCAGAAAACACATTTTGGCCGAAATGTTGTTTTCTTTCTTCTTTTTTTCAGCATGGAATAAACCTATTACTTGTTCCTTTGCAGCCTATGCATGCCGACACAGCTACCCACCTTAAAATATATACATATTAATATACAGTATACAATTTATGCAAATATAAACTTGGAAATCCATATAGAATACAAAATAGAAGTATAATAAATAATAATGATAATATTCATAGTCATTTAGTATGGCCTTTTCTAAAACTACACCTTATTTAACCCAGTTTTCATTTCCGTTGTGGAGCCTAGTGTAAACTAGTGGAAAAGTCAATAGAAAGTTAGAACATCAATTATTAAAAGCAAGACATGACAAAACCAAAGAGAGAAAAAGCCTCACACATCACATAAACTGTTCTGTTCAGGCAGATCATCTCATCACATTTGTCTCTTTGAATGTGCTTTGATATTGAAAGTTGCAGATGATGTAGTAATGCATGGAAGCATGGACTAGAAAAATGGACGAGAAACTAAACCCAAACATTTTTGTCCCCTTACAAATGTTAATTTAAAAATCTTATCTCTGGAATAAAAAGTATTTGATTAATTCGAACCATCCACTCTTTCTCCAATGACAAATATCACAAACAGCACTCTATAGGGGCTTGCCAGTGGGACGCCAAGAAATATCTGGCAAACAGCCACTGTCAAGTGACATATTTGGAATTTATGAGTTGCAGGCAGATCGAAGATTTAATTTAAACCAGACATAACTCATGATATAATGACCGTGAATAGCATTATATTTATATAAACAAGAATTTGTACATTTTCTCTGGTCCATTGCTCTCAGATTTGATGATGCTTGATTTTTTATTTTCAATATCTTCTATGTTTGCACCACAATAAAAACAAAGAGTAAGCACGGAAGATATATAATCTAAAATATTGTGTCTTGGCTCTTTGAGCATAATTTATCTGGATTTCAAGCAATATTTAAGGCAAATAAAATCATCAATGGCAGCAGAAAGTGAAATATTTGAAATAATTTCCCCTAATTACTGAGGGGAATGGAACACATGTCTTACACTTATATGACCTTCTTGTCATTTTGATTGTCTATATTGATCGGAAGAGTTCTCTAATAATGCTTTCAGTGAAAAAAATACAAAATGAGTCTGAGTGGAACTCCAGAAAAATAATACATTTTTAATTCTTGTAATTCAAACAAAATGCATTGAATCACTTAAAAATATACTGTATTAGCCTTTATCTCCTTGCAGATGCTCTTTTGATAATTTCCCTGTTACACTTCAGGACCAACATTTGTGTTAATAAATTCCATCCGTACCTGCTCTTCTGAAGACCAGAGGGGCCTGTTTGCATAACAAATAAATAAATGGACAGAAAAAACAACAGAGTATTTAGGAATTCCATCTGTCTACATTCAGATGCAAAGACAATGATGGTAAAGGTGACTTTTAGAACTTTTAAGGTGAAAGGGCTGAAAGTTTTACACAGCTGTAAAAAAAAACTACAGGAGAAAAAAAGAATGATATTACAATGTTGGGTTTGAAGCACCTTAAGAATCACTTAATGAAGTCTGAGCACAGGTTGCATTGTTTATGAAACCAAATGGGAAAAAGGGCACCAGCTGCCCTTTTTACTTATTTAATATTGATAGAGGCCATAGGTCATGAGGTAAGCTGAATATTTTTACAGCTTTATGACAAACTATGTTTCAGATGCTTCTTTGTGGCAGATGTAAGCAATTTATTGTGTCATGTAGCTCGTGACAATCTTTTACATTTCAAAAACCAAGGACCTTTTAGCCAGAAGTTATTTTTGTTCTTGTTATGGAATCCTTTTGAGGAGCTACTGTATTTAATTTTCATTATAGATTCTGGCATTAGAGTGATCTGTGCGCAATATAAATGAAACTGGGGCACCATTGTGGTGCGGTGGTTAGCTTTGCTGCCTTGCAGTGCTAGAGCAGTGGGTTCAATTCAAAGGGGAGGCTATATGTTCTCCCAGGATTCAGATTTCTCTAAGTGCTAAAGTTTTCTCCTACAGTCCAAGATATACAGGTATGATAATTTGCTCCAGGGAAAATTGTCCCTGGTCTTTTGTGTTTGTGTGTCCTGGGCGATGGACTGGTGTCCCCTTCAGGGCTCCCCTTGCTTGTCGGGATAGGCTCCGGCCAACCTGTGACCTTGTATCGACTAAAGAATATGGATGAATAAAGGAATCTTAAAAGAAGCATTAATATTCACTGTTTGTCATGTACTGAAATGATCTGGCTAAGGCAATTGCAAGCCTGATAAATAGCCATGTTCCTTAATTTTAATATTTTGATACACACAGACAACATTTATCTTAACTCTTTTAAGTGAATACACCCTTTTTAACTTTGTTTTCTAAAATAATTTTCATTATCCCATTATATTATTATCTTATCTCTCTGAAGAAAATTCTAGGGGAAGAAATACACTTTGAAATAGTAATTTCAAAAAAGCAGAATCTAATTATTAAAAGGCAAGGTAATGTCCCACACAGACAATTTATTGTAGCTTTCATCTGCCAATGTAAAGGCAGTTCTGATTCACATAATGACTTCTAGTACATAAATGTAAAGGAAAAGAAAAATAGGAAACTTGTTTTCTGTCTAGGTTTTGTATCTATTTAGACTAAAATGCAGTATTATATTTTACAGTTGTAGATTATTATTTTGATATTTAAGGATAATAGATATCGGACCATACAGTAAGTGAAATATTACTACTGTAGCGGCAATGCTTGTTAATAAGACAGAATTAAGCATTGGTATGCTCTCCTAAAGGAGGCCCCATCTCACCCTCCATCTCTGTGGTGCAGCTACAGAGAAAGTATTCATGCAGGCTGATTTAAAATGTTTTCTTTTGATAAGGAATAAGCTCCAAGACGGGGATGCACTTAGTTAAGCCTGGCTATCATGATCAATGGTCATCCATTGGCACCTATCAGTCTAGGGAGTGCCGAATGGACAAGTGTCAAGAGTAAGTGACTTATATCTCACCTTGACCAACCAATCAGGGACTGGCAGGGCGTGGTAATACCACGTGGGTCTCCAATGCCCGCCAAACTCTCAACCAATCAGCACACATCTGGGTCTTGGTCAAAAAGGGAGCGCAAGCTCAGATCGGGGCTCTCCTTGGCTATTTTCGCGCATCCTCAGAGACAATCACGTGACAACTGCTGTTGTCTGCAAAAGGACTTGGACTTTGTCCTAAGCGCGAGGCCGAGGATCCCGTACGTACTCAGAATTCTACCAACGTGAATGCTCCGCTTGATCAACAGCAGCCTACAGTTGGATCCTTGTCGACAACCTGAATAGCTTATTCAGAAGCAGCACTGGACCGGGAACAAACCAGCTTCTTCCCAGGCAAAAGAGTGACTTGTGAGGACTCGCGGTCACACTCTATGCATAGAGACTTTCTACTAGCCAGCCGGACTGCTGGTAGATCCCCTCGGAGCAACGACTGCCCTGCGCGCCGCAGTCAGATTCCTCCGCCCGTCCTACTCCGAGCTGCACCTCGACTGTTTGGCCAGTAGCCAGAGGACGCTGGGACAACGCCCATTGGACAACCGCTGGAACAGAGGCTGCAACAGAGCCTGTCAGCTGGTTTGGTGTTCGTGCCGGGAAATTCCAGATCCATACACAGTGGATAAGTAAACCCCATGTTTTACATTGTGTCTCGAGAATTCAATTGTACCTCAACACAAGTTGTTATCAATTTAATTCATGAGTAATGTATTTACTTCCGAGTTTAGAGTAACAGTGGGTAATAACACTGATTAGCGATTTGGTAACCGAACAATATATATTGACATATATTCTCTGTTGTGTATCTCTTTGTGTTTGCATCTCTTCGAGATTATATACCTTGCATATTGATAACCCTCACAGTAAGGTCTGCTGCTCATATCCAGGCAGACTAGTATATGTTTGGTGCACAATTTATATTAATAAATGTATCTCGTGTATTGAACCCGTGTGTGTGCGTTGTTAGTTGTTCTGACGATTGATTTTCTAAAAGCCCCAAACGAACAACCTCGTGATTACTGCTACAATTAATAATTGTCTCAGTAAACCACTACACTACATTACAAATAAAATGTCTCAGAATACATATAAACGATAGGGAAGTACAACATTTTTTGTTTAATCTACTACAACATCGATTTTTAGATACTCCAGTGGATGTTTTTATTACTACTTTGTGTTCTGGTTGGCTATTTAATTTCTTGACCATTTTTGATCAAGGATACTTTCTAATTCATGTTCAGCTTTGTGTGCCTCCCCTTTAACTGGGATATATACAGGCTTTTTTAACATTTTATTAATAATTAACCAGTCCATCATTATGAATGTATCAGCCATCTGACAAACTTATAACCTTACCTGAGTATGCCCTCTGGTCTATCCCAATGTACGTGTTTTGTACATTATATCTGGTAAATAAATCACATGGGTATTAGCATAGATAGAGGTTCTGCAATGTGCAATTCTTATAATCCCTTAATAGTTTCCCAGGGGAGGTTTAAAACAAACTATTTCTGCTTAATTTAATATGAAAGGGGAACAGATTAACAAATGCAGTTTAAAACAATAGAGAAAAGGTCGACTGCTGTGCCTCATTATTTAATTTTTTAACATGTGAAAGTTTATGACAAGGATTTTACACAGGGTGCCTAGGGAAAAATCACAAGAGAGCTGAAACAGCAAAAAAGTAGGGTTCACTCACAATATTTAAATCTTATCCATAGAGACTGATTATTTAAAAGGGCAAAGCATAAATATATCATGAAACACCTTTGAACCACTTCATTCTTCTCACTTTAAATCAATCAATTAAAATACATCTAGGGAGAAAAATGCTTTTAACAAAGTTGCAAAAAGGATTTTTCAAAATCTGCACAAATTTTATCTTGCTGAGAAGTTTCCTCATTGTATTCACATTCTAAAACAACACTTGATTTTCAAAGCATGCTAAACCCCATAGCAACAGCTTCTATGAAGAAACCACAGATTCAAATTAAGGCATGGACCCTCTCTTATCTTCTTGAACTTCTTCTGCTGAAAGTTCAGCTACATTATTCAGTTGGGAATATCAAAGTGGTTCTGGCTTTCTAACTACAATTCAGGAGGCCAGAGAGGATGACAAGGGCAAGACTTTGCTAAACAAAGATTACTCTGATTGTATCTAAGACTCCTACTGTATTTCTATATCTTATAGAAGGTACAACATACTGTAGTACAGGCAGTTAAACCATTATAACATTCTCAATAGGTGATGAGTGCTACAGCTCCTGAGAATGAAATCTCAAATGACAAAAGAAAAAAAATCAAATAAAGACTACTTTACAAAACTGATTGTTGTATGTAAGACTCTGAGGAGAGTTGATTAAAATGCTACTGTAGATAATAGAATATGTTTTAGATAGAAAACCAAAACTACAAAAGTTACTATATGCCATGTTCCTCAGTGCAAATTATTTTCATGACAGGTGATAATTCTGTAGAGGACTTGAGAATAACCTTGGTACAAGCACAGGATTAATGTGTTGTTTTTTTCATGAACTGAAAGATAAACCTTAGCACAAAACAAAATTAACGCAATAGGACATACCTGTTTAAGAACCAGTGAGGAAAAGAAATGATGCAAAAAGGAATGAGCTTAAATGCACCAAAACAAGAGAGACTGAAACTTTTGATCTGCTCTACTTACAGAAACATATTTATAAAATGTAAGGATTGCAATAGAGCACTCTTTATTGAATTATGTAAATTGCTACATGTCTGGAACTCACAGTACTTTCTATGTGTGTGCAACACGTGGTATTTTGATTTTTAGAACCCTTGTAAATAACCCTTGACATCAAAAACAATCATTTTCAAACCTAACAAGGTCAACTAAAAAATGCTAATATTATTTTGCACATTGCTTTTGTGTAGTTCTTGATTTAAAGGAACTTTTTTGGCTGTAATATGAAAAGTACTATTCCACACCAAAACAGCTTATATAGGGTGATATGAATAATGTCATTATAAAACCATAAACAAGGGAAACCAATTCCTTTTGTCTTGCCACTAAAGTAGCTTAGATATTGGGTGCATAGACATCCATGTGCCCTAGGGGCACCACAAAAATACTTTGCTGAACAGGGACACAAGTGAAAAAGAAAGGAGTCAGGTATCTCGTACTGAGTATGAGTCATAGAATGAGCATAACATATCCTTATTAAAAATATCTGCTCAAATTTGAAGTTCCTTATCAGTCAAAAGTTAAGCAGAAAAACAGAAGTAACCTGGAAGGAATTTAGAATTATGGAAAATAGGAAAGTGAGAATGCCAGGTTTATCTAGACTTCTTGAGGCTTTCCACCAAGCGCCAGGTCAGAATTAATTGTGTAATTATGGAGCCAAAATTTCAGAAAAGGAAAATAATGAAATCGTAATGAGATTAATAAAGTCTATAGTGTTAATTAAAGGGCCTGACTTTCTTTATGTCCATTTCAGCATAAAAAGGGAAAGTTTATATTATACCAAACAGTGGCCAAAACATGGCAAGATTTACATTTTAAGAGCTAAACACCCCCAAATCTGTAAGCCTTTGGGGAAAATTGAGTATGCTTCCATACCAATACTCTAAAGGTTAATAAAAACAATCACAGAATTGAACATTTCAAGTGAGTATGATCACTCATTTTTAAACCTACTGGGGTAAAAACGCAGCTAAGAGATTAAAGTCTGCTTTCCTTCAAAATGAACTGTCTATCAGAATAACAGAGAAGCTTGAACACAAAAACACTGACATGGCCTCAAGAAGAGTGGATTCCATAAATTCTGTGTGCTCTCTACACAGTACTGCTTTGCTAATTTGTTAACCACATATGTATAGATTACACTTTTGTCCCTCCTTACTTGGGTTAACAGTGAACAAGGGATCAGCCTGAATCAGCTGATGAACCATTAGCACAAATGCAAAACCGGGTAAGTGTTCATGGCAACACAGATTAACACAGATTAACAGATATATTCAAGTTTCATGACCTTGAAGATAAAGTACTCTATTTGAAACATATTAGTAGAAATAATTGTTAAGGCGTTAAAAGACATGTTGATTGAATGCAGACACCCTGTCACATGTGCTACATACTAATATCGCTTAAATCAGTTATGAAAAGGGAGTGCAAATCATTGTTTCACGTGACTACAATGTTTATGTATCTAGTGGTGAACATGAAAGTGGAAATGATGAATGGATTGTTTTCAGAGGTTTACATACTGTAATGAATTTACAAATTGTATCATCTCTCACAGCTTTGAGAACCAATCTATTGTTATGCCATCTTCCATAATTTCAAATAAACTGCTTCAATAATCAAGCTCTTTTATATGTACTTTAATATTTCAGTTCTTGCTATTTTCATTATGGTGAATTGAATCTGAAAGAAACAATCTGGACAAGTGAAACATCAATCAACGTAAATAGAATGAATTTTTTCCATTATAGTACCAAAATAAAATGATTGATGATTTATTTACAGTAATTAGCTTGCACTGACTACAATATTTACATTACAAAACTGTAAGAACAAAAAATTCCAGTGACTAAATTATAATCACACATAAGTCACTTACTGTATTCTGAAATTGTACAATATTCTTATCTATAATACAGAAAAATGTAGCATAATTTACATTAATACCACCTAATGGGGAACCAATCACAATGAATCTGAGCTTATTTCTTCTTGTTTATAACTGGAAGGTATTTCCAATATTTCTAAAAGTTTAACAGAAAAGTTAAACCTAGTTTCATAGAAACATATGTGAGGTTACATACAGACAATAAAATGAAAAAGTTTATTGCTTGCACCACTGGTAATGGACACCACCTTTCCAAATACATTCCTCTTATAACTGAATTAGGTAACACTGGAAGGAAACAGGCTGTCTGTACTGGGCATCAAACCTGGATCATACGCACTGCAAGCAATCTTCTTACTATATTGACAAGATGACCAGACTGACTAGCAAGGTAGCAAGTACCATAAGTGCTGCATGTGCTGTTCTCAGCAGCATATCCATGTACTGCCCAGTGCAGATGGATAACAGGACGTTCCTTGTTTCAATTCAATTCAAGCTTTATTGTCCCCTAGGGGAAATTTTGTTTTACAGCACAGTCAAACACACTACAATGACAATACACATCATCAAAAGGGAAGAAATTGCAGAAGTGTTACAGGAGAAAAGAAACAAGACAGAGTCCAATGCCATGCCAGTTATCACAACATCAAAAACATTGCCAGGTAAAAAAAAATCTTATTCTGAATAGATTTCTGGAAGATTCTAACAAGATATCTAAAAAAAACCCTTAATCTGCAAAGTTAATGAGAGTATGTCTGTTAACTATGGAGTCCTGGCTAAATTCCTCTCTGGGCTTGCACAGCCTGGCATCCCTACTGTATATTTCCCCTTTAATTCAATAGTTGAAATAACTGCTCAGTTTGCTACTTCTCCTGCAGAGTACTGGCACTGCCCCACATTACCCAGGTGAGTCCTGCACATCAGTGGTGAATGAAGTGGGTCCCCCTCCCTATACAGTATGTACAGTACAGTAAACAGCTCTGGAAGTCTTTGGGATGAAAATTACTCTAAATGCAAGGGGGTTTTAGAGACTTGAACGACACCAATAACCATAGACAGTTGCAACATATGAATAAATAAGCTGTTTATGTATGCTTCCAAGATTTTAATGAGAGGCTCTCTTATAAAACAACAGTTTTTCCCCTTTACATGAAAAGGTATGTTATAACCATGTTATTTACAGCATGCATCCAACTGAATATTAAAGGTGTATGACTTATCAACTGGACTTTATTTAAGAATGTTCTTCTATAAACAAAGATTGTCTTATATTTTTGTTAATAAACAAAAACTGGACAGACCGCAGTTGACGACCAAAAGAAAACATTGATGGAAAATATTCACAACTCCGTCTTTTTATTAAGTGCTGTAATATGTTATGCAGGTGATAATCATAGAGGAAGACTGTACTTACTGTACCTGGCAACAACAGTGCATACTCGTGTAGTGATTGACAAGACAGGAGATCTGTGTGGTTTTCATCTGGGCTGTCTAAGGAGGCTGACGCCTAAGTGATCTTGATAAGGCAATGGCTTGTTAGGAACATAAGTCATTGGGTTTATTCAGAGTGGCAAGCTGCAGGCCATAGTCTGAATCAAAATAAAGAAGTAAAAATACTTGTACCTGCAACATTGCCTTTTGAATCCCTACTCCCAAGAATCCAGAAAAATCTTACTGCCTAACTTTAAGACAATTCTAGATTCTGTCACAATTTTCTATCACTCTTAGTACACTGTAAAAAGGGTCCTAAACAAAGCATAAGAGAACGTAAGAGGACAGAATGAAGGAATTCCTGTGGGTGCAGCATTCTGAAAGTGCAAGGAAATGTTTAATAGTATTGCCTGATGTGTGCTTTAAAATTTCATCTGTAAAAATAAAAATTAAATCTTATTAACTTTCTATCGGTGCACCAGGTTGAGAGTTTTTTTTCTGCTAAAGCGAAAGTATTGAGCTTCCTAGACATTGCTTTTTTTAAGGACTAAAATCTGTGAGCTGTAGACATTACTTCTCAAGCTGCACTCAATTTTTTGACCCTCCACAATCAGAACATGAAAAAAACTACAATTACTCTGATTTCCTGCTGCCTAACCTTTTCAAAGCAATTTCATTTCATCTTGTAACCCCAGAAAGAAATGCCTTACATAACATCCATGTTGCAGTATGATGAAGTGGTTGAAAGATCTGAAGGACAATACATTCCTGCCCTCTCTAAGCTAGGCCTTACCAAAGACTTACAGTACCACACAATGAGTCACAAGGCATGCTCACAGAAGTTCTAAAAGAAAAGTGTAAATGACACCTAAAGAAATTTTAAGTATAGTTTTTCACTTCAATGTACAGTATAGCAGACAAGTTCACTAAATTTAAAAGCAACCTCACAAGCCATCTCGAAACATTCAGACGTTTACAGGCCTGTGCCAAATTCCATTCTAAAAGCCACCATTGTCCATTTCAGGTTTTTTTTTAAACACATAAGGAATCACATCCACATCTCCCAAGCCTGCAGAATTCTACATCCTTCTGAAATTGTACAGAGACTCAGATTTTTTTTCTAAAAGGAATGTTTATTTTATCTTGTTAAACTTAAATACCCTTCAGATGATAATAACAGCTTTTTTATCTTAAGCTACAAAAAGGTTTATGATTGTTTTAATTCTACAATAACAGTGGTTTTATGCTTCAAGGAAAAGTAATTTCTTTTGATAAAGTTAATATATTTGTAAAATAAAAGCTTGACAGTTTAGTTAAAAGATTGATAGCTTTCATGTTGAAGTAATTGGGAAGAAACATTACCTTTACCTTGAAAATAACAAAGAATAGTGATTGATAGAAGAAATGAGCCCTGTGCTGAAAGCAAAATGGATATTAATTTATTTTAGCCTCATACAGTATGTTCACTGATGGATAGATTAATGCATGGCCATGAGGCTTTGACTTTTGACAGTTCAAAGATCACTTAATTTGGGTGTAATTATGTTGTTCATGCTCACCTTAGATGTGCACAAGCCAATATTCATGTGATTTTTAGAGGAAAATGCAAAAGTGAAGACCAAGTAGGAACTTTGATTTAAACTCCTATATGTGAGGTAGCAGTCACCTTTTGAAGATATTTGAAAGAAGCCTCTAATGTGAGTCATTAAAAAGGTTTGAAGGCATTATTTAAATATTAAAGTAAATGTTAATCATATAGATTTTGGCCTTTGACATTTTTCCCCTGTCAAACCTTATATATCATTTAGTGCTCCCATTCAATTTCCCAGCTTATTAAATCATACGAGGTTTCAAAAAAGCTAACTGAACATTGTTTAAAAACATGAAAACATTTCTTTAATTATTCTACATTTATTTGTTCATTAGGTTCCCTTGTTCTAGTCATAAAAGGTGCTATTTGAAAATTGGAGCACATATTTGGGTTATGTGTGTTAAAGCTTCCAGTTTCATTGTGTTAAAGACTGTTGGTGTAAAAGACCTATTTTTTCTTGCTCTAAGCTAACAATAAGGTAATGGCATATACATGACACAATGAAGGCGTGTTGGGTAATTTAGTTTTATTTTTCACTGTGTAACATAATTTGATTATTGTATACAATGTGCCTTTTCTTATTTTAAGGTAATACAGTAGCTTCCTCTGTGACTGCAACTCTAATTAAATTACCTTGATGCTATGATGGATGAACCTGATAATTTAGGATGCCCAGGCTTTTCTTTTTTCTATTGTTATAATTAACAATGACAACAAATTGCCCAAAGCTGGAACAGTTCTCTGTTTTTTGTTTAAATGTCACATCTTTTTTTAGGTAGAACGGTATCTGAAATTAATTCCTTCCAGCAACCAACGAGCCCATTAGTCAAATGTACTGATGAGTCAACATGTGGAGCATGTTTTTGAGAAATAGTTGCCAGAAGACATGTACCTTTTTGGCACCACACATTTTGCTAAAGATGTTTATGTGTATTAAATTAAGAATTGGGTGAAATCTAGGTCTACAAAGAGATGAATGTCCTTGAAATTTATAATAAAACTAGTGCTCATTAAAAACATAGCTTTTCCTTAAGAGATGGAAGTTTGCACTGTTAAAATTATAGCAGTGTCTGCTATGGCTGCAAGACAGACTGGTTCTTAATTGAGCCTGTGTAGGAGCAAAGAAAAAACCTTCACTTACAGGGACCAGACATGAATTACAGACAAGGTAAGTGGACCCTTTCTTTCCCCACCAGTATAACTGGATGCTGCTAGTCCTTGGGCTTTCGTTTGCTCATGAGGTTACATCAGAAATGCAGGTATACCAATTCTCCACTGGATTTCAAACTCACCTTAAACTGGGATCAAACACATGCCTTAGGGGTTTTCATATAGATCCTCCACTTTGTTCAGAGGCAGTCCTATCCTTGCTTTAGTGTTCCTTTGAACTTAATCTCGGTTTGCCCTATCCACAGTTTATTTAAAAGACTCTAAGCCTTGACAGGAGCACCTGCTAAGCGCCTGAAGTGTTTGCCCAAAGGCCTCCCTAATTAGATATTAATTATTTCTCAGACACTATTATTAAGATGCCGAAAAACATTTCCTGTAAATATACCGCAAGTTCTTAATTCAAATGATTTTTTCACTAACATTTAATGTGCATAGTTTTATGTAAATAAAAGAGGAACCCAAAGTACTGTAAATAGTTGAAGCCAATGTGTAATGCTCTTGATTGAAAAACACTCCACCAAAACTGGATAAAGATGCTTTTTAACTCTGCATACCAAATCTAAAGTGAAATAAAGGGGGGAATTGTTAAAAGTACTGTTTTCATATTTATGAATATAAAAATCACTGGAATCATTTTTATCTTCATCAATGAATATGAAGAACTTATTAAAACAAACTATCTCTACAGTGTGATAGTGTTATACAATGAGTTTAATTGAATCTAGACTGTGATTTTGGCATCAAGGTAATATTAAGAACTCTCAAAATTATTCTGTTCAGCTTTGTGGATATGCAAGCACCTACTGTACTGCACAAACAAAAGAATCTTAAACATCAGTCAAGAGCTGCTTCTGCTTCAGGAGTTTTATTGACATATATGGGGCTCAATGTTCCTTTTCAGAAGTGTGGTCAAATTCTAATTAAGATGAAACAAGACAAAGTATATAAGGAATACAGTACTTAATGTTCTTGTGTATGGTGCCAACTCAACTGAATGAAGAAATAACAGCCCTGGTCATAAGTACAAGACTGCTAAAATGTCCCTCACTTACCAGGAATGAGCCAGGGAAGCTGCTGTAAGGATTAAGGAGTTAAGGGTGTTAGAAGAGTTGAAGTGCAAGAATTAAATTTGATTTCTTCCCTGAACATTTAATAACTCTATTAGAAAAAACAAACTAAAAATGAGTTAATATTTTTTGTCTTGAAGGGAACTACATTTATCAATGTAGGACTTCATTTTCCTCATTGGAAAACATACAAAACTAAAGAAAATCAAGCAGAATACACAACAGTGCACATGGTATCAAAAAGTAGATCACTGAGGAATTTTGGAAATCCCAAATAATATTGCATGCAAATATCTTAAAACTAATAAATATCTTGTCACAAAATGGCCTCAGCAATGGTCAAAGTAGGTCAGTTTCCTGAAATGATGGCACCACTGCAAAGCACTCAGGTATCTCAAGTGCAATTTACAGTGCTCCTCTTCCCAACAAGAAAAATTGTTGTTACCAAAAACCAGTTCTTAAATCAGGAATGAAAAGAACCCATCACAAAAGCATTTAGAACTCTGTATGCATACTGAACTACTACACTCCAGAACATTCCACTGTCTCCAACAATCCACCAACCAACCAACTTCCAGCTTATATTGTGTGTAAGCCTCCTCCCCCTCCCCGGAACGAACCATTATCTTGTTACATTATCTTTTTACATATAAAACAGTTCTGAATTTCAGTCTATTCACAAAGGAAAGAGAAAAACAGATATATCCAAAACGTAATTTTACCACTTCTTTTGTACCCTTTTAGAAAACAAAAATGTAATTTCCCCCTTTACACATGCATGTGGTTCTTCTTCTTTTACCTATAAATTCACCTCTAGAAGCGGGGGTTAGGTTTGGCCCTTCGAAGCCACCATAGGTTGGCACAACCCTGAAGCCTTGAACAACAACAACAACAACAACAACAACAACAACAACAACGACAGACAGACAGACAGACAAACAGTAAGTATCATTCGAAGTGAGAACGCTCTCCATTCACTCAATCGCAACACTCAAACGGACATTTACCATGGATGTTTCTGTATGTATAGGTGCCTCCACTTTAAAAATGATTAATAAAAGCAGTCATCAGTCAAACCCCGAGTGTGTACCCTCAGGAATTAGCTAGCAACTGGTCAGTGGGAAAATGTGTGATTTGTATTTTCCAGTGTTACCTGTGCCTCGTGACAGACTCCTCTGTCATGTATCTGTAAGAACTTCTTTCATCAAATGAAACCTTTTAGGTATTATCTTTTCTGTTTTTCATTTAATTTTTAAGAAGCTCTTCAATTTCTTTAATATTATGGAAATTTTAATTTCGAGAGACTTGCACAGCGACTATCCCAGTTCATAAAATGCATTTCAATTATAATTATTTTAATATGCATGGTTAAATAAGAAAAACAACTTTAAGAATAGAAAACATAAAAATTTAGATAATAACTTATGAACTGCACAGAGATATTACTATTGAAGTATGGTCAGGAATTGTTCATATGGTAACAAGACTGCACCCCTACTGACACTTTAAAGATAAGCAGAAAACAAAAAAAAATACTAAAACACATTGCAGTTATAGTTCTTGTAATAGTTCAGTAAGACTTTCATCACATCTTGTTATTCTCTCATCGATGCCCCTTGGCTGACAACAGGCTGAACATACATTCACTACCTCATTCCTTTAAAGAGAGAGGGAAAACAAACAGCAGATTTCTAAAATATGCATGGGCAGGATTCATTCTCAAAGTTATCCATCTTTTCAAATTCCAACTATTTTCACTCGAAATAAAATCAGGAACAATATCAGAGTTGGCAGAAAATACCCCTAGCTTTCTAGTTTTGCTTCCTATTTGTGTCTCAGATGAAGAAAACACAATTTAAAAAAAAGCTTTATATGCTCCACCAAATACTTGATGGCCTAGGCAGCAGCCTGTGTTGCCTCTGCCTAATGCTAGTGTTAGAGAACATATGCTCTGTCTAAATATTTGCTTAACTTGGGGAAGAAACATTTCCCCATGGAACAGACAGAAGTCATTTGTCCCCTTTCAAATATTGGCTTCGCCATAACAAACAGTCATACATTTTGTCATAATTTGGCAGCCGTCAATTTTTTGGTCATGTAAAACCATCTTTTGTAAGGTCATCTTTTGTTTTTGTCTGTTTATAAATTTTTAAATAAAACCTGAGTTAACAAACATTTCCCAACTTTGCATGTGAAACAGTAGCTCAGCACCCCCAAAACATTGTAAAGTTGTCCTAGCTTAAGTTATTTGAGATGGTCAGGTAATATAGAAGATAGAACCCTGTCCTATTCACCACCTGCAGATACTGTATAAAAAATACTTGTATCCAAAATAACAGAATGCATTCTAAAATAACAAGAAGAACATTTTTGAAAGGGCCCTACTCATAACATGTACTGGTGCTTCAGTGTAAATGTAACATGTTTCTTATGTAATTCTGGAGATTAAGCAATATACTGTAGGTATATATACTTTATTCTATCTGGACTCAAAACAATGAACAAATGAGCTACAGTAGTTACTTTCAATATACAGTATGCATCCTTAGTTTGCACTCAAAGATTCAGCAGATGTTAAAACAGCACAAAGGGATAGAATAAGGCCTTCGCCTATCCATACAGTATGTATTCATGTCTAATGTTATTGCTGACATGAAGGTGTTTGTTTGAAAAAACTTCCTCTACATTAACACTGATTTTAAAGTCTGAAAATAAAGTACAAATTTGACTTTTTCCCATGCCATACATCTTTCCATTCATAATTAAAAAATTACAAAATAACTGTGAGATAAAATTCCAAAACAAATGGAGTTTTGAATAACACAGCAGGATTGAATATGAAAGAAATTGACGTTTTTAGCCTCTGAACTGAAACTCAAACAAATTACTAACAAAGTAATTACTCACATCTTAAAGTACATCCCCTCGCTTACCTTCTTTCATTGAAGGAGTTCTTTTCAGGTCATTTTCTTCTCCTTTCATGTCCCTTAAGTTTAATCCTTTTACACTTTATTAAATGCACCAAATCAGTGCTACCCAGTCCCCTCCTATAATCTCATGTGCAATAATATATGTTAACAGGCTGGAGAGTCATTTTTGCCACCAATTTCCATACTTACAGTAAGTGACATTAAATATGCTCTTGTGGTCTATGTGTGCCCATTTCAACTTAGTTACAGCCTGAAAACTGGTATAACTGGTTCAAGCCACTAATGAAACAGGAATAAATAATTCATTTTAAAGAAGCACACCTGGAAATTTTATTGGCTCAATTGCCTCAATCAATTACAGAACTTGTGTTCATAAGCAAATGGCTTGCTTATTAATACCACATAATTGTTCCTGAATGAGCAGAGTGCTAAAGTACTCAAAGTGGGGCAAGGTTGAATGGGGTAAAAAAAGACTGTCCATGTACAGTAGAAGGGCGCAAATATGGGCTGGAACAAATTTGTTTACTGTAGTGTACTGTGGAGTAAACCATCAATTAAATTATAATTGAAGATACCAATGACAGTGGTTTGAGGTTGTGATAGATTATTCCGACAAAACTGCAATTATTCCTTTTATTTATCCATGCTGCAATAACTAGTCTACCTGCAGGCTTGTTATATTATATCATCAAAACATACTTCCAGTTAAAAAGATCAGTTATAGAAAAATAGGCAACTGTCCATTGTAAACACATTACAAATTGATTCTCCTACCTTTCCCAAAACACCAGGGTTATACTAGGTTAATCTGAGTTGACAATGTCTTTTAAACAATTAAATATGTAAAGATGTCTACTTCTTCACCAATATGGCGTTCTAAATAAGCATGTCTTTCAGGGTGAGTTACTGTAGGGTTATAATAGCCATTAAACTTTGACTTCAATCTTAAAATGACAAAATTAAGTTACAAAATGTCTTTGTTACAAAATTAAGTTACAAAATGTCTTTGCTTCAAACTTTTGACCTGAATGAATTTTACACTGTTTTTACTATTGTAATACAATACAATAGGCATACTTTAATTCTGAAACAAATTAAGAAAGGAGCGAAGTTTCACTCATTCTAAATGACAAATGGGTCATAAAGTATAACCACAATGTCAAGAAATTTCGGCTGTGGGAAAGGTAACCTTACATTTAGCTTACTTTTTTAATCAATTAACCTTTCAGTTCATGAGTTGAAAATGTCCTTTGATTAATTAAAAAAAAATCTTTAAACAACCAAAATAACCTTTGTTTAAAAGATATGAAAATGTATCTTCTGTAATAATGGTTACTACTTGAGGCAGGCTTTCAATAATTTGAAAAGTGCTGTTGTTCTGTTGGCAAGCTTTCAATATAGCAAAGGTATTCCAAAACTGAGTATCACCAATGAGACAATTTAACATTTAGTAAACTGAACAAAACATTTCTCTACAGAATTTAAGTTAACTAAAAACTAAAAACATTTTCTTTAAGAATATAATGTGAAAGGAAAACAAAGCCTATCTAAATTACCCATTTCCTTGTATTTAAGACTTGTAAATTTAAAATCTATTGGTTTTGTCATAGTTATTAGATCTAGTAGTGTTCTAAGGAATTTCCGACTTACAGTACTGCAGGTGTATGCAAGAGGTTTTGGTGCATACATTAAATTAGAAGATGCAGAAGGCGATAGGAGGATAGGTACAGTACTACTTTTTCAACATGTTCTGTTTGGAACACTAAGTTTTCACATCTAGATTTACCTTTTTACCATTTTTCTGATAAAGCTGGGGATGAAAGTTCGCACCACCTTTGCAGAACATGGGTGTGCAAGTTGTTCCTCATTATCCCTCAAGCTGTCCAGTCTAATTAAGAAACTAATCCATGTGAGGCTCACAGCAAGCCAGTCTATTTCAGAAGCAAAGGGCACAAGATGGGAGTAAGGTGTCACACTGTACAGGACACCACAATGTTGTGGCTGATGAGTTTGATTTCTTCTGATATTTTGACAGATTATTAACATTCTTCTTATGTACCAAGAGCCATGCGGAATGATTTTCTCTGAAGTGCAGAGAAAGGGCTGGATAAAACACAAACTGACATGCATTGTGGAAACTGAAAAAAGTTAAAGAGAATAGAAAGACAAGGCAGAAATTACTGTTTGACACATAGCCAATATAAAAATAAACAATACTGCAAGGCTGTCAAAAAGTAGAACATGGAACAAGAATAGCAGAAAAGAGTTTTAAACAATATTAATGTACCCTATATATTTATAAAAATGCATAACTTACTTTTTAAAACATGGATTGCATGCTATTTATACAATTTTCTTAAACTAAATTAGACTGCTGCCTTTCAATGCAATAAATTCAAATCACAAGGCTTGCACACCATTTCCAAATGAAAAAGAAATCTAATATTGATGCAAATCTAGTTAATCAAATACTAAGAAAACATGTAGCAAAGTTAAAATATTCAGTAGACGTACACATATTAAACTAAGTAAGGCTCTTTGCACAGTTTGGTATTTTTGATAAGTTAAAAAAATTAAACACCCATTTATCTCTAAAGGGAATGCAAATGCAAGCATTGAAGTTGAAAAGTGCAGATAAGAAATTAATCATTAGGCCTATTTCAATGTAATTTCTAGTTTCTATAGTAATAGTATACACAGAGCAAAGAATAAAATATTACAATATAAAAGCTCACAAAATTGCTATTGAGTTAATCTGTTTTATTGAGTTCAAAGCTAGCAAATGCAATTTGCAGTCTACTATCCAAAAAACTTCTTGATCAATTTACAGTGCCTTGCTCAAGTATTCACCCTCTTCCAATGATCTCCTGTTTTGTTAATTTACAAATGTATACACATTTTAAAGTGAATTTTGAATAAAAACTCAAATACAACACTTTTATAGGCGAATGAAGATAACTGTCAGCCAAAATGCAAAGAAAAAGAAAAATTCAAACATGCAAAAGAACAAGTAATAGGTTTATTCCATGCTAAAAAAAAAGAAGAAAGAAAACACAACGTTTCAGCCTTGGAGCCTTCTTCAGGTGTGAGAAAGACAAGCCAGTCAAAGGCACACCAAAGGCCAAGGGCACAAGGCACACCTGAAGAAGGCTCCACAGCCAAAACGTTGTGTTTTCTTTCTTCTTTTTTTTGGCATGGAATAAACCTATTACTTGTTCCGTTGCAGCCTACCCATGCTGACGCAGCTACCCACCTGAACTAAAACTCAAACATGTTGATCTTATAAGCATCTTATAAGCATCTGAGTCAATATGTGTTATAAGCACCTTTGGCAGTAACTACAGCATCCAATTTGTTTTAAAATTGTTGATATTTAAAGTTTTGTGATTCACTCAAGGTGATTCACTTTCTTAATGTTAAACCACATCAATGTAGCTTTGACCTTAAGCTTTGGGTCATTCTGCTGCTGAAAGGTGACTTTCAGTTTTAGATCTTTGGCATTTCCTTTTTTTTAGATTTTGCTACAGTATGCTGTACTTGATCCATTTCCCCATCGATCTTGACAAAGCTTCCCAATCCATGATAATCATGTTGCAGCCACCAGACTTACAGTAGGGATGCTGGTAACGTGACTGGGTGATGTGCTGTTTTGGGTTTGTGATACACATAAGGCTTCATATTAGAAAAAATAAATCCAGTTCTGTCTCATATCTATTATGCTTTAACCATGCACAGAAAGTGTCCACTGAGGGGATTTGGTTGGATTCCAAATGCTTGGACTTGGGGAGTTTCTGAGGTTTCTGGAATTATCTGAATGTTGAGAAGGCTAAGGGGTCAGAGCTCTCCCGAGTAGCCCACAGGTTGAGGAGAAAACCAATAGTGTGGAAGACGGTTCCACAATGGTTGTGGACTGAAAAAAGCCCTGGCAGACACTGTGCAGGTCAGACATTGACTTGACTCAATCCAGAGGGGCTGAAGCAGCCACAGCAGTGACTTGCTATGGACCAGCGAAGTTAGTGGCTGTTAGAGTGGAGATGGTCTACTAACTGCTTGTTTACTGGTGAAGCTGTAGAGGTCTCAATTAAACTGGTGTGGAGACTGGCTGCTACAGTGTTGTGATTCAATGGAGCTGCAGAGGTCATTACAGGACATTGTGGAGATGAATCACTGGCTTGTAGCTGACTGGTGGTGCTGTTGAAGCCATGGCAGACTATAATCCTACAGAGACCACAGATCAATCTTGCTCAATAATTTTGCAGAACCCACCCTTATCACTACAATCATCCTCATGAGGCAAAGGATATGAATCTGCTTTTGTAACAGCATTCACTTGCTGATAATCAGTACAAAAATACCAGTACCATTTAGATACCCAAATACATGGCGAAATCCAAGCACTACAATTAACTTCAGCTATACCATTTGTAGTCACATATACCACTGTCACTAAATCTCTTCCTTTTCTCAGGACCAACTCTGTATGCACTTAAACAGGATTAGAGTCATCTAGATTGATATCATGGAACAAGAGATTAGTCCAAGTTGGCACATTTGAAAACAGATGGATACAAGATAAGTTAAGAGACACACGTTTGCCATCAGGTAAATTAGGCAGATATTGGAACAGATGTGCCAGGATCTTAGAACTAACAAGGGGAGGTTTTACAGTTACACAAAGGTCTTCACTTGCCTCCTGATCAAACTGGCAAGAACAGGCAACCTTGTGGGTGGCAACAAAACTAAAACTTGCTGGTTGAAATGTATGTGTTCTTGTCTTACAATCAAACTAAACTCTTACAGTATCTTCTATTGGGTGCTTTTCAGATTTTTAGTCAGCACACATGCCAGGTACAAATGATCTTTGAAGTCACATGCATATTGCGTTAAGTTCATTGGAGTAGCTTTCTCATCAAGTAAGCTTTCCTTTAATGACCTTAAAGACCCCAAAACATATGGCCAAAAAACTGTTTTGAAAAGCTAAACCTTCTTGTGATTCATGTACAATGTCAAGTACTGCAAAAAGTAAAAGTGGCACTCCCTCATCCCAGTCTTTTTCATCCTTTGGCAAGCCAAACTGGGGGAAAAAAATGATTAAACCTTTGACTACAAGAGTAGCAGTTATCTTGCATAACGTAATGTATTTGGGGCACCTTGTAGATAAAAATATTATGGTCAACAGATACTGATTACCAGCACAGTCAACCATAGCTCAATTGAATGGTTTATCAAATGGTAGCACAGGATGTAAAGGTAGCACAGCAGGATTCTGATTTTCCAGCCAGCTGACATAAATGGCAAGACTTGCAATAAGGTCTAACATCACACTTTAATATGCAGTATCTGATTATAGATTTATTTACACCACTATGGCCTCATGAGCAAGACTCAAAACATCAAACTGATACACAGATGGCACTACAATCTGATGTATACTTTGCCAGACATCACCAGAACAAGTTTTATGCAATCACCATCTTCACATTAAAACTACATTCAGCAAATACCCAATTGCTGTATTTTCCAGCTCCCTAATCACTACCAACTCACAGCTCAGGATAATTCTTGTTCAGTTCTTAACCTCGAGCATATTGTATCTACAATAAAACCAGTAGAACATAAAATTAACTCTCCCAAAGCAATGTCTTGCACTCACTCCTCTCAAACTGAACATGAGTATCAAGACAAGAGGGAAATGAGAAGGGATAACGTTCTTTTAAAACATCTAAAAGTGATTGATACCTCTTTTACTGTTGTAACAATAGGGTCAACAATCATATTAGCTGTGGGCAGAGAACAGCAACAGGCCCTACCAGCTAAATTGTTCCCAAAATAATAGAAACTCCTTTCAAAGGAAGAGAAGGGCAGGCCCCCATCACTGCTCTGCACTAACAACAGGTGATTGCAAAACTATTATGTAAGGGGACATCAATAAATCCCATCTCCAAACCTTGCACAAACACTGTGGAATTAGTGTAAATGGTTATAGAAAGGGGTATAACGCCTTCTAATGTGAGGGACTGAAAAGCACCAGTATCTCAACAACTTTTAACAGGTTTCCAATCAGAAAGCTTAGTGCTAGTATACCGTACATTACAAATAGACAATGACCGACTGTTTCCTTCTTCATGTTCAAGCTCCAGCTTCATTGAAAAACTCACTAATACCATGGCTTTTAGTGTCTTTGTTTCACGTTTCAACATGAATCAATCAGCCATTTTATGGCCTCTCTCTTTACAATAGAAACAGACGAGTGTACAATATTACTTTCACTACATTTACCTACAACTACAGTATCTGCTGGTTCTACCTTTGCTGCGCTTCCATGCAAACATCTAGCCACTGAATGAGCTGGCTGCCGATGTGCTGAACCAGCATACAGTCGAAGACAAGGCAGGGGTTGGCAGCTGACTCCTAGTATTCTGGGGGTTCTGAGGGGTATAGTAAGAACCTGACACAGCACCGTTTTGCAGAAGATGGAAGCAAAACATTTCAACAGATTTTTTTAGATGCCAATTAATAAAGTAATAAAATGATTAATCCTAGCAAAAAGAAATCCTTGCCTGTTTAAGTAATAGATAAAATAATTTATATCTTGCTGTTTATTAGATTAAATAATTGCGGTATCATATTGGGTGTGTTTGGCAGGGACCTACAGTATAGAGAGATATGTGTTACTATGAGACTACAGCTGAAGACCATTTGGAAGCTAAAGATATTCAGCTGGGGGCATGATTAGGTTGACTGATTGCTTCCCTAAGTGAAGACCAGGTCAGTGCTGAGTGAGATGGAGACCAGAGCATACAGTACACTAGATTGAGTGACCCACTAACATGCATGCTAAGGCATGGCAGTGAGACTCAAAGGGCAAAGCTCTGAGAGCAGTGGGTGTGAGATGTTGCTTATAAGTAGAAAAGAACAGGTCTGCAAGATTTGAGTAAATGTCTGTGTTGATTGAAAGATCTTGGGAAGAACAGAGAGAGAGCAACAATTCCGGAGGGAACTGTGATTAAAAGAAAGTAATATTTAAAGACATGAGAGCCCATTCATGTGAAAGAGAACAGGGCTGTCCAGGAAGTCCACTGAGTAAGAAAAGCAGTATTAGAGAAGTTAGTATTAGCTTGTGTTTCAAAGAGTGAGGTGACCCTCCCCCTGGGAATATAGAGACCACTGATCTCTAGACATGGGCATGCACTCGTGACGGAGTGAGGGCGTCACTCGTGCTTTGTGTTAACGGCAGTAGAGACTGGGCTTGAGAGACGGTGCAAGTTACACATTTCCTGTGAGATGCTTTTACAACTAAATGATTACAACAAGTTCTAGAAACTGCAGTAAAAGACAGATTTGAAGTCTGTAGAAAGTTTCTACTGTAATGGTCTTTTAACAGCCTTCTTTAAAGGATGGAAGACCATTAGGTGCACATACTGTAGAAGTATTTATAATCAGAAAATTGGTAATAGCTGAAGAAGATTAATGTGACAAATGTACAGTGGACAAGGGATAAAAACAGGTGGTCTTCCTACTAAGTACAGTATTAAATAAGCCACCTTAGATGGAGTGACTGAATAGAAATTAGGAAATGGAAGTAAAAAAAGAAAAAGAGGTATTATCAACAGGTTCCAAATTGGTCATACTTTTATTCTTCAGCCATCTCAGAATTTGACAGATAAATTAATATGGGGAAAAATCATTATTATAAAAGAATGACTACCATTTCTAAATGTAACATCCCTGAAAATCCACAAGTGAATATATCGAGTAAAATTCGAGAGAATAGCCCTCATTGAGTGGGTATAGAATGACCCAAATACATTGCCTGACAATTGATTTTTCTCAGGATAAAATCATGAAGTAATTATACATTTCAGTTTTTGCTTCAGTAGCATGTGCAGATACAGAAGGAGGCTGACAAAAGCTATTTATGATTTTGAAAACATGTCTTAGATTATGCTGTTTGCTGCCAATCAGTTTGGAGCAGTAAGTATTTCTGGCATTCCATAAACCAGCCCTCTTTGCTGTTTCCAGGCCTCACACAACACACTTAATTTAGTTAATTTTATTAGTGTTCCAGCTGGTGACCTGAAAACTTTATAGACTGCAAACAGTTTATCATTATACCAGGGAGAACTAGGGGAGTGATGCATACAGTGTTTTCATACTGTACAGTATGTGCTGCAAAGTTTAAATTTTCAAGTAGTCTAATGTTTTGCATGTCATAAATTGTCTAATATTAGACATTGGATATGATTGAAAAATCGCTTCTGAAAGCTTTTAAATTAACAGACTTCACTGATCTGATGTCTGGGTGTAACAACATGAAAAGAAGAATCAATATGTAGTGAGACTGACTTATTATCCAAAAAGCCCAGGTCCAGTATTATCAAATTTGACACAACCAAGTACTGTATGAGTTATATTATACAACACTCTATGAATCTACCTGACAGTCCTTAATTTAACAGTCAATTTAAGAATGCTCCACCCATCAAACAGGGTTGTGGTTCTTTGTGAAGGTTAAAATCACCCAGGGATGAAAATCTGCCAAAATCAGTTTGCAAAAATGAGTAAACGTTCAGCAAACTCTGAGACACATTGCAAGATTCCAGTGGTGAAAAATTAAGTGTCATAATGCAATGTGATCAGCATGTAAAGAAAATGCAAGGATGTTTGTGCTTTAACTGGTAAATGGTCTCTCACAAGCTCAGGTTGAGCTCTGTGATCACGGGTTGGAACTTGGTCATTCACTAATGATTGTGACTGGGATTCCTCAAGGGATGATGCAAACCTAACTGAGGTTGTGTGGGGTTATTTAACCAGGGCTCTCTTGATTCTCAATGACACAGCGACCACTGATGCCTACCGGGTCCTTCCAGGCATTCTGTACTGTTAGTGACAAGCCCCTCCTCCATTACAGAGCTGTGTTGGCTGTGAAGTGTTAAAGGGGAACCGCAATGCTATTTTTATATTACAGGTAACTTGCAAAACCTCTAATTTGCATCACAAAATAGACAACACTTCCAGGTATCCATGCCACCATGATCTGCAATTCAGAATGAGGCAACTAAACTTCTGGTGACATGATGCGGTCTTATTATGTTGTAAAGAAATGGGTTTTTAAATACATCTTTTACTCTACACGAAATATTGCTCTCGATTTCGAAACTGTTTTCCCAACAAATACTACTTGTTACCAAGATTTAATAACCATCCTGAGAAATTGGGATTGCAGTTCCCCTTTAAAGGATGAATGGTGTGAAGTTGGTTTTTCATGGAAGCCTGTCTACATTTTCTCATCTCTCCTGTGTGCAATTATGGGATTTGTAGTTTTAGTTTCAAAATATATCTAACCCTTTGCAGAAATGGATGTATTACTAGGGATTTCATGGTTAGATAACTATTATGCAGTAGTACTAGACTAGGGTCATTGATTGATGATTGAACAGCATTTTTGCACAGTGCACTTTAATTGTGAGTCTAATTAGGAGACAGTTAAGAGTTTACGTGAAGAATACTGCAGGAATATAATGGAAAGTCCAGAAAAGACAATCATAAGACAGAAAAAATGTCCAGGATCCAGGAGAGAAATAACTCCAACAGGCAGCAAATCAATCTTTAGATGCAAATAAAAAAGTCAAAAATGCAAAACTTCCACTTCCACACCATAAAATGTCAGAACCATCAAGATTCTGCACTCCAAATAAGAGCACAGCACAGTTCATAGTCCTGATCCTAGGATCCCACACACTTGCTGCTCTTCCACCTGAGCACTCTACTAAATAACTGAACCCTCAACAACCCTAACAGGTTCAAAGTGAACTTGTTAATTGTTTCAGTTCCTATACAAGTAGGAGGTTGCCTTGTAAGTATTGCACGTTTTAAGTTCTAACCAAGCAATCTGTTGATTGAATTAAATACTAGAGAGCTCAACTGTAATAAAAATGTGCTAATATGTGGGTCCCCAGGAACACTATTGGAAACTCCTGGTTTGCATGTACAGTATGAAGCTGTGCTGTTTTCTCATTTGCACTCCAGAATCTTGTTGCTCCATGCTACTTTATCTGTAACTGTTTTATCTCACAGTAGTTCAGTCCAGGAGACTCAGGTTCCCACATGCAGCTATCTGCAGTATTGGGGCACTTATATCCCAGGCCCATATTCCAGCCACATGGCTGACAGGCCATCCCTCAGTCAATGAAAATGTAGAGCTGCAGCCTTAGAAGCAGTCAATGCATTAGATCCCCCAGCAGGACAGGCAACAAAACGATGCAAGGAAGAGATTGGCCAAAAAGCACTTTCTAAGCAGTTTTTAACTTGTTCAGAAATAAAGCAGGAGGCGTACATCAGTCTTCAAAATACACCTACAATACTTAGATTATATTAAAAATGATATATTCAAAATCATTCAAGATTCAACATTCAAGAGTCATACAACCAGAAAAAGCAAAAGAAATGAAACTGAAAACTGAGAAGAAGAAGCAGCTACCATTTGCCCTCTCCACCAGAGCTGGTATTTATCTGCAACAGAAAGTGATTATATACCCCAGTTCTCTGAAAGCTAGCAGTTTGCTTTACTCTTGTGTCAATGTTCAGTGTTCAGTCTGAACTCTTCCCTAAAATGAAATCCTGCCTCTTTTCATGGGATTTTCAAATTTCCAAAAATGAAATTGAGTTCCTCAAAATGCAATCTCATTTAATTAAAATATTTTTTCCTGTGTTTCCAATCACAGTCTTTGCAGAGTTCATTTTTGTAGAAAACAATATTCCAAAAAATATTAGCACAGAAAAAAAGCTGGCCTAGACTTGTTTTTTGCATTTTTATGTCAATTCTCAAGAACATAAAAGGATATGAAATTCATCATAATTATCCATAATATTTAAAGTGTAAGATGAGGTTAAAACCTTCATGTCCTTTGTTAATGGTGACTGTTTTGTATCTTTTATTTTAATTCTGTTTTAACCCTTCCCTCTTGAATTCAATAGGAAATACTATCAGCTATAAACCTCTTAGTGATGTCTTGGTACAACCTGTCATTTATATGAAGTCTAAGTCTAATATTTTCTGACTCCAGGAAAAATATGCTAAATTAATAGGACCAGAAACTTAGTATAATAATAAGCCTAGTTTGATATGAGAAGAATCATTTACTGTGACTTTTCAGATAATTGGGTTTCATACCATAAAATCTATAGTTAAACAGTATATATAATGTCCCTCAATCAAAAGTTTCTTTAAAAAGTTTTATTTTAAGCCATTTTATGGTTAAGGTTGTAGCATCTCAAAGTGAAAATGCTCAAACTTTAAAAACAGTGGTGAAAATGTTGTGGAAAAATCTGAAAATCTAGTCTACTTTTTAACAAACCATATACAGAACAAATACAGAAAAGTAATAGTTATCAATTCATATGTTTATCTAAATCAATTTAATTTTAAAAGTCCACTTCATGTTTGGTGTTGTATGCATGTTTTTGTAAATAGGGCAGGTATCTCCAATCATTTATTTCAATTGGAAAGAAGGAGTTCACTGAAACCCAACACTGGACTTTCAACACTTCTTACCCAGACATATGCTTTTCATTCTTATTGAGTGCCAGAAATTCTGTTATTAATTGTGAGTTGGATAGTAGTTATTACGGCACACCCAGGCAAGAAATTTTCAGCTTCTTACTGAATCTACTTATGATTACTGATGGCTGTCTCAGAAAATGAAGATAAAATCAAACTAATTTGCAGAGGTAATTTGCTGGCCCCCTTTTTTTTTTCTTAAATGATGACACAGGGGCTTAATTAATATGAACTTTAAACTTTTATTTTTAAAAACTC
Source organism: Lepisosteus oculatus (assembly GCF_040954835.1). NCBI lineage: Eukaryota > Metazoa > Chordata > Actinopteri > Semionotiformes > Lepisosteidae > Lepisosteus > Lepisosteus oculatus. Next base: position 36,300,177 of record NC_090696.1, on the reverse strand, counting down.
TTCAAACAAACATTAACAAAACTTTATTTTTGGTCAAACAACTTATAAAATTGCGATAATAGGGTGGGGGTGTTCTATATTAGTGCGGTTAGTATTTTTTGGTCTGAGGTGGTAACGCGATTAAAAGTGATTTTGTTTACAGTTTCTTTTGGCAGTTTTAAGACTGTATACATGATTTCTTTTATAATGTCCTCCGTGTTATCCTGTGTTCTGCTATTCCTGAGAAAATTAGATTGTCACACATGCTATGGCAGTGATGGTCAAGGATGGTTTCTTTCATTAGTTTATTTTGAGAGTTTTGACCATTGTGTTCTTTCTGAAGTGTCTCTATTTGTGATTGACTAAATTCAAGGTTGGTCTGCAAGTCGTTAATGTCTTGGTACAATAAATCAAGAATCAATCGTTTATTGTTGATTGAATTCTATGGTTTTTCCTCTCAGTCCTTGTCTTTAAGCAGAGCTGTAACAACTCACAAAGCTAATGTCAGTTTCGCTTCTTAAGTTCTCTCCCCCTTTTATACATTACATGGCCAGAACCCCCACGAATTCAAAGAAGCACAAAGAATTGGGAGAGAAACAAAAAGTAAAGATAAAAAGAAAAAATAATATTCCACTCCAGTAGGAAACAAACATTCTTTTCAAGATGCATCAGATATGAAGTATAGAGAATCATAGAAAAATGCAGGAGAATGATGAAAGCCCAACACCCTTAGTTTTTCAAATCTAGTGCAGGACTGTACTACTCTGTAAAACTGACAGGTGACACAGTTCTTACTGTACCGGCTGTTTGTCACATTGACTTAATTTGTTTTATTTTAAAAATTGTATTAATGTATTAATTTATTAGTGCTTTACCTATATGATTAGCACAATACAATAACAGTTTTTTAAGGGTTTATACTGTAAGTTACAATATAATTTGAATCACTTACTTACTTCCATGCAACTTTCCTTCTGAATTTTTATCCATATTTCAAAACACGTCCCTTTGGTTTGACTTCCTCTGTAAGAAATTATAACACTGGCAGTTTTAATTTCTGTATATCTTTATATACGCATTGATATGAAAATGGTGAAAATCAGGAATTGACTGATGGGTTTAGCCAATTAGTAAAATAATTATTCACAGCCCCCAACAATGATTTTTTCAGAATATGCCTAAGCAGTTGGTATAATTAGAGGCACATGGATTCTTTATTTTCTGACACAGCTTTGGTGAGAGGTGTAATAATCCTGGCACATTTGGTAAAACAAATATTTTAGTTACAATAAACACTATGCTACACACAACGAAATGTACAACACACAAATCTCTCTATGTACAGTTTGTGGAGGTGTTTCAGAGGCCTAACATCTTAATCACCCAGAAAACCTCAGACTGCTACTAGTTTTTAATTATAAGCTGCCTTTCTAAACAAATGCAATACAACCTGCAGCTAAAACTCTCACTGCACACCCTGGATGCCACAAAATAATCTCCGTATTCTAAAAATGAATCCTAAGCAGAAAAGACGTCTAGGGTATCTTTTATATAGGAAAACTAAGTTCCCTAAAAACACAGAATAGCAAGCTTTGTTTAGCAAGGTCCAAATACAACCAGTAGCTCCAGTCAGGTTTGGTTTGCATGATTGAGTAGAAAAGATCATCTTCTCATAGGAACCACTGAAAATCTCAATGATCAACATGAGCACACACACACACACACACACACACACACACAGTATAATTAAAATAGCACTGAGCACTTAATTTGGATCATACTGCCTTGACCCTACGCTTGCTAACACTAGCAATGCTGTCTGTCAGGTTCTGTAGTAAAGTTTTGGTGGCTGCTAGAGTTACCATATATCTGGATTTTCTAGACCATGTCTTCTATTTTGATCCTTATATCTCTGTCAGGGGGGAATTTTCAAATATCCAAAAATGTCTGGGATTTCGACCCCATTATTTTCACCATGAAGAATAATAAGATAGTTTGAAAGAGAAAGAATGTCTTAACTTCTCTAAATCAAATAAAATCAAATCAAAGTTTATTTATCAAATGCACAACAATATAGCATGCAGCAGTAGTTGCTGGCAATGAAATGTCTTTTCCGGCAATGAAATGTCTCTAATTCACTTTGCGACCTATGTTGTCATTCAGTTTTTGTCCTGTACATGTGTGATTGTCATGAGAGAGTGAAATCAGGCGTCAATATCAGTGTCTTTACACAGTCTGTGCAGTGCAGAAGCATTCCCCTGAAACGCTCCCTATTTCCCTAACACAATGCCAAAGTGAAAATGGAAATTCACAGCAGAACTAAAAAATAAATTTCCGTGTTTTAGAAGTGGAAGAGTAGACTATAAAGCTGAATGTTTGGTGTGTAAGCCTGGTACTTTTGTCTCCGTGGCAAATAAAGGTGTACTTGACTTGCAAGCTCATGTTGACTCAGACAAACACAATTCGAGGAAAGAGTTTGTCAACCAAATTAACAGATTATTTAGTCAAATCTGGCAGCAAAACAGATGATACTGTTATTGCAGCAGAGGAGAGTTATGCATTTCACACAGTTAAACATCATCACAGTTATTTTACCAAAGAACATAAAATCTGGGATATTTTAAAAACCCATCCCAACCCCCTTCCAAGGTAAGGCAATAGAAAAGTTGCTCAGGTTGTCCTCTTTTATTGAAGACCAAATATGGTAATCCTAGTGGACGATGTATAATCCTCTTTGTTCTCAACGGGTGTGCGTGATTTACCAGAGCTGGTGTCAGTACTCTTAACATCTACTCCTTTCAGCCATGACATAATACTTGATTTTTAGGAGGTATTCATTTTTGATCACTTGTTCTATTGGCGAATGTGTCTCTTAAAGCCCGAGAGGAGTATGAACACTCAAGTATTGGTGTCCGCTGTATCAACGTAGCTAAGTACTCAGGCTGCGTATTTGACCCATAAACTAATTTTATTAAAATAGAAAATATGAAAACCCATTTCAAGCTTTCGGAAACCAATTAAGTCAATCACGTAAAAGATTTACATAATTCTAAATTATTCAATTTTTATTTCCCAATTTTTCAGTGCATGCAACAAATTTCCAGAGTCATTTGGCATACCACCTGGGGGTGATGGTATGTGTACCACAGTTTGAGAACCACTGCCCTAGGGGACAAGTCTTTGGCCACAGCTGACTCTACAGTATACAGCTTTTGCACTGATCTCAGCTCTCTGTGCTCCCACACACTCCCCTGTGAGCTCATCTGGAGGTGCAATGGGATACACAGCCTGTCTGGGGAAGCCTGTACAGATCTCCCCACCTATTTTCTACCCTTAGTCTGGCCCTCAGCAGCCCTGCTGCTGTGTTCAGTCTGAGTTACTGTCCTAAGTACAGTCAATAAGAATAAGAATCATGCCCATTATTTCTACAATATTTAGGGGTGGGGCATAAATGCTGTTTATTGCTTCAGCTTTTTATTATGAGTTGTTACAGTTATAACCTTGCTTGTTTTTGTTTAAATGGTTTATTTTCTTATAAAATAAGAAAATATTATTATCATATAAATCTCCAGTTCACTTACTCCAGTGTTGTTAATTTTGTATTAATTCAAACATTTGAAGAAAAACAACCAAGACTATACATTTAACAAAGGCACAATAAAATGTGAAGCAATTTTTTAAATTAAAAGTTAAAAGTCAAAGTCTATCTCATTCTGTTTCCCTATTCCAGTCATTATAGTTTCATATGTCTCCCTTCTTGGCAATTTCTTCTTATCTTCCTTCTTCCTCTATAGCCCAAAATGTGAAGTAGCTGTTATCTTCATCATCCTCATCCATGGACTCTCTGAGATGGATAATGACATGATGTTGTATGATACTGCTGAGCTGGGTGCTGTAGTGAAGACTTAAAAAGAAAGATGTGGGTGAGCTGTGCAGATGTTCAGTTGTGCTCCTATCTTTTTGTTTGCAGGATGAGGAGCTGTGGACTAAAAGATGTTGTGAAGGCCTGGCCTCTGCTCTTCAGTCTCAATACTCCAGTCTGAGAGAGTTGGATCTGAGAGTAAATAACTGGGGGGATTCAGGAGGTGAAACTGCTGTCTGTAGCTCTGAGGGATCCCAACTGTACATTAACAATACTGAGGTAAGTGAACATACAAGTTCTTGCTGTGGCTTCTTTAAGATATCTTTACTGAGAGGCTTGAAACACAACCTAACCCATTTAAAAAAATATATATACTGTAATGTTTTTAATTGTGGGTAATTTTCTCCTTGAAATTTCAATCATAAAGTCCTTGCACATTTGAACACTCAGTCTGTCCAGCTTTAACCAGAGATTCTCTGCAGGAAGGTGAATTAGTGGATTTATGCAAATTTGAATGTTTGTAGATTCCTCTGTTGCTATGGGAGTGCCAACCTCCCTTTTCCATTTGGATCTTACCCTTATCTCTTATATTCCTCCATATTTTCTAATTTTATATACAGTAGGTATATTTCATTACTTGATTCTCCAGAGAACAGCTGTTCACATACAGTATTTGGGCTCACATGCATTTCCTTTCAAACTAGAAGCAATGAGCTGGATTATTGGCAAAATATTCCAGATAGTTGTCCAGGCATTTAATCCTATTGAAATCATTATCCTGCTAACCATGACAGATAATCAAACACTTCTGCTGTCAGCTCCATCCTGAAAAGAAAGCTTTTATACTAAAAAGTTTATACTGTTTGAACTAACCAATAGAGTGTATTCCGCCCAAATGATCTTCTGTTTTACTGGAATAAAGATATTGACTTGCATTCCCTCTAGACCTCTATTTATTTACATTACCAGCATATCTATTTATGATGAAAATCCATCGGGTATCCATGCCAACAAAATGGCAGCCAGTCATCCCATGCTTACAGTCTGTCACTTTCTGTCCTTTATCATCTCAGACGACCTATACTGCCATATGTAGTTCTTTCATGCTATTTTCCTCAGTGGAAATAAAAGGCACCACACAGTGTATGTAGTTTATGTATCATGAGGGACTGGAGGGTGCCTTGTGAGATGTTAATCTATTCAGATATTAATATTTCACACAGATGGTGCAAAGTGGGCCATGATGAGGAATGAATTTTATAACATCTTTAAAAAAAAGTTCAATAAGATTTTTTTTAGCTCTAGTTGCCTTTGTATTTGGAATGCCTAAAGGAATAGCTGTCCTTGCTGCTTTGGCAACCTCACCATGTACATGTTCCTGTTCCTCTTACATATACTTTGGTACTGTGTTACTCTTTCACATGAACTGCACCTCCAATACCCAATTTACTGTAAAACATAAGCAGGAAAAAGTCTCAGAAAAAAAGACAGGAGCAAATAATCACTCATCCAAAGAATCACTTGGGACCAAAAATCCAACACTGAGCATAAGGAATATCTAAGTAGTTTGGACTGCAACCCTAAACCCTAGCAAGCGCTTCAGCAGAGCAATCCTGCAATATGTCTCCAAAACACTCCAGGCATAATTTTTGCAAATGTTCCTCAAACAACAAATCATGATTCGAAAATAAACAAAATCTCTGAGAAAGATCTTGGCAATTCATATTCTTCAAGAATGAATCTTGTCAGTTAAAATTTCAATAAGCTGAAAACTGCTATGAAAATGGTATTTGCAATAAGGGTGCATTTCAGGCCATTGAAGGGTTTTTGTTAAAAGAACTGTTAAATGTTGACTCCAGTTATTCATCTAATTTCACATTCAACGAGCAAACGAGCACATTAAAAGAGTTCACTCAGTGGAACAGGTTGTATTGCAATATTTGTTCTGGCTCAGATGCGGAACACAGTTCCCAAACTCTGCAATATCCAATATAAGGAGCCAAAAGTATCCAAACAAAGTTGAAAATAGCAGCAAACTAGTGTACCACATGTTCTAAGGTTCAGTTGGGACCAAAAATCCAACACTGAGCGTGAAAACTGTGTGAGTACTGTAATGTTGGAATGCTAACCCTAACCCTAGCAAGTATGCATTTCAAGCCAGTGTAGGGTTTAGGTTAAAAGAGCCATTAGATGTTATCTTCAATTATACACCTAACTGCACATTAATTGAGAAAATTAAGAGAGCTTACCCAGTAGAACAAGTTTGCTTGCAACTTTTCCAAACACTTGGAAATTCATCTTCTTCAATAGTGAGTTTATTCGAAAATGAACAAAATCTCTGAGAAAGATCTTGGCAATTCATATTCTTCAAGAATGAATCTTGTCAGTTAATATTTCAATAAGCTGAAAACTGCTATGAAAATGGTATTTGCAATGAGTGTTGCATTTCAGGCCAGTAAAGGGTATGTGTTACAAGAACCATTAAATGCTGACTCCAGTTATTCCTCTAATTTCATGTTCAACGAGCAAATTAAAAGAGTTCACTCAGTGGAACAGGTTGTATTGCAATATTTGATTTGGCTTAGACTTTGGACAAAGTTTCCAAACTCTGCAATATACAATATAAGCAGCCAAATGTCTCCAAAAAAAATTGAAGATAGCAGCAACATACCACATGTCCTAAGGTTCAGTTGGGACCCAAAATCCAGCAGTGAGCATAAAAATGGGCCAATGTTGGAATGCTAACCCTAACCCTAGCTAGGGTTTCAACAGAGCAATCCAGCAGTCTCTGAAGCATTCCCAGCATTGGTTATGAAAATGTTTCTCATGCAATAAAATATGCGTCTACAGCAATCAAAATCCATTGACAAACACTTGGAAATTAATCTCTAATATATTTTTGTCAGACTAAGATGTGACTAATGCTGTGAGATGCTTCATAAAAAAATTCTCCATAGGGAAGTCAGCCATTTCAGGATGGATCTAATTTAACACAATTATGTAAGTTATATATTGAAAGTGTCTTCATGTATTGCTCCACTAGTTGGTTTGGCAACATTAGATTTGTTATTTATAAGAGGCTGGCAATATTAGTGAAAAAAGTAGGTAAATAAAGTCATGGTAACATCAGAAAGGACAGCTACTTTTAACTTTCTAATATTAGAGTACCGATAAGAGATGATACATTTGTACTTTTACTTCAGTGGTTTTCTCAAATGGAAATTTTTACTGAATTGCTGATTTTCTGAAGTAACAATACTTTTATGCAAGTAACATATTTGCCTCTGAATTTAACTTTAGTAATAATTCTTTACACTTATATACTGTAGCACTTTTTTGGACACGCTACTTAAAGAACACCACCACCAATGTGCAGCCCCACCTGGATTATTCAACGACACCCATTGTGTGCTAGAACACTCACCACACATCAGCAATGTGTGGGGAGGAGAACAGAGTAATGAAGCCAATTCAAATATGTGGATTATTAGGAGGCCCTGATTGGTAAAGGCCAATGGGAAATTTGGCCAGGACGCCGGGGTTACACCCCTACTCTTTTCAAGAAATGCCCTGGAATTTTTAAGGAATGCAGAGAGTCCAGACTTCGGTTTTACATCTCATACGAAGGACAGCGCCTTTTTATAGTATAATGTACCCCACACTATACTGGGGCAGTAAGCAGCAGGGTGAGCACCTCCTACTGGCCCACTAATACCTCATCCAGAAGCAACCTTAGTTTTATCTCCAGGAGGTCTCCCATCCAGATACTGACCAGGCTCACACCTCCTTAACATACAGTACTGTACTGTAGTGGGATTAAAACCATACAGGATCATACTGTTTTTACTGTGTATACCATTTATTTTTGTATACTGATTATATCATACTGCAGTTGATTACTGCACAGTACCATACAATATATTGTACTACAGAGAACTGCACAGTCCAAAGACTTACTGGGAGGTTGTTTCTGGGAAAATTGGCTCCAGCGGGAGTATGTGTATCTGGAAGAATTCTTATAAGTAATGTTATTTTGATTAAGAAATTCTTCACATAATTAATCAAAGGAGGGACAATTGCCAGTAACTGGAGAACAGCTTAATAATATGTTGAAACCATACCATGACGGTGACGATAGATGTGTTACACCTTTAAGTCTTACTCTGTTAAATCTTATCTTTCTCTGTTGTTTATTAATGTACATTGTCTAGATGCCGAAGTTCGTGTTTTCCTAAATATTTTAGACCAAAGCACTCGCTTTTTAAACTCCGAGATCCTGACTGATTTGAATTTCTGTTTGCCTAATTTAGATTGAGTGGAAAACGAAGATGTAGTTAAATTTAATGGGAAGCATTCTGTTTTAATGTCTGACATTCCCACTCAAACTTGTCATATAGTGATATAGACATGGGTAATACCACCCCAATTAAACTTGATGGGATGTCACGGTTCTGTAAAGATTAAAGTAAAGTGAATGCTGAAACTCCACCAGACATTGTATGTACTGCATATCCATAATTAAGGACTGTTGCGCTGTTCCCTTATGATACAGGGTTATTCCCTGGAAATTAGACATAAGAAGATCATGGAGAAGGTTGTGGCTCTGAGGGAATTGTTCTGTAAACTAAAGAGGATACAGAATAGAGGAGATATGTTGTGCTTGTCTCTCTTCCTTTCAGCTTGGAATTAACCTTTACGTATTCCACTGCAGCCAATGTTTGCAACATTATAAATAAACATCACAAAACATTGGAGTTTTTTAAGTACAATATATATAACCTATATATAGTTTGAACAAGCAAGTTAAAACTTTTCCAAAATACACAACATAAGTTGACAAGTTAAAGACTTTGATGCATGAAATATTTATGAAGAAGGTGAAATACTGTTATGTACTTTTTATGTTTGGTTACATCTACTGTATGTACTTTTTTTTGCCGTAACAACATAAACATGCTTTTTATCCTTAAATCTGTATATTTTATTGATCACAAATTGCTATGAATTAGAGATTGTTTTAAATTAAATGAAATTCTGGTCAATTATATTGACAAATCACAATTTGGATTCAAATGGTGATTTAATTTATGTATAATTTAGTTATTGCTACATTTGTTTTATTTTCTGCTACCAAAATTTGTAGAATTCCATATTAAGTGGATTTAAACATGTACAGCAGAGAAACAGATTAAATGAAGCAATCGTTTCACTATCATCTAACACGCCACAAGTGCCACCTATTGTTAATCTTTAGCCAGTGAATTACATAACGCACCACACCACGTTACTTTTGAGGTAATTAGAAAAAATACTGCGCATTCCAAGTGGCTGCATATGTATATGGCATTCCCAAAATTATCACATCACATAAAATTATATAATTTGAGCTTGTCTCTTCAGGATCAAAATAAAAAATGTTTACAAAACTGTTGTCCATCTGTCTGTCTATTATCCATTACTGGTTCTTTTTAAAGTGGGTTGAAGTGAGGCTAAAAAAAAATCTGTATATACCATAAATGTAAAAGAGTAAGGGAGGCCTGTCATTCCACCTTGTTCCAAACAGACAAAACTCTTAATATGAACCAGAGCCTTCTGTCTTAAAACAGTCCACAGTCCAGCACAATCTACTAGTGTGAATTTGAAGCTCTGATATAGGAAAATCAAACTGTGGACACATCAGTATAATAACGATACCATCACTAAAATGACAGCAAATAAAAGCAAGTCACTCATGCTACAATGAACAAGTAATGTTCCCCATTTAGAAAAAAGAATATCCTACCTTAATGTGAGCATTGGCACTGAGAAGCTTACTTGAGAACACTTGTAATTTTTTTAACATATTGACACTGTTCACACTGCTGATCATGTCAATGCCATTATTAGTGTGTCCCTGCAGCTCAACATTCAGCTCATTTAGCAGTTCGGTCAAGTTTGCGGGGAATGCTAAATTCAGAAGCCACTGGTCATCCTATAATTGGGCATATTCACCATGTTTAGACGACTTGAGAAACTCTTTGATTTCAGGCAACAGCTGTCTGAACCTTGCCAAAAATGAAATCTCCAACCAAGAAGTCAGCAGCCTCAGCAAACACTTCAATTACTGCTCGATCCCTGAATGACTTTTTGTGTTTAGCCAGGACGTGGCTGTCAGGGATGTCAGAAAGGACGAACCATGGAATGGCAGGAGAGTGAAAATAGACCCTAAGTGTAGCGGCGAGACGGGGGTTAGCCCGGGCTCAGCTGTTCAGGAAACGTCATATAGAAACCTATGCCCTCAGGCCATGGACAGGAGTGACCAGGTTCTAGGCGGGTCTCAGGACATCTGAACCTCAATGCTGAGCGAGGAGCAGAGCAAAAGCAGGAAGTAAATAGGCTACACAACAAGACACACCAGTATATAAAAATTTCATTTGTAATAAATTTAATTATACTGGCACGTTATCACATACATAAAATGAAGTGGTCTGGGAGGTACCCTGTGTTTGAGTATTTTAAAATGGAAGTAAAGGGGTATTTGCAGACTATTTCGAAATGCAAAAAGATGAAAGCGGTGCGGACATTATTTTTATTTAATTTGTTTAATCTTTTTTCATAACTTGAATTTTATGTAGTAGTATGTACCCCAGACGATATTTTTGTTTTGAATTGTTATATGTACGTACTCTTGTTTGTATTGTAATTTTTGTTCTTTTGTACATACATGAATAATCACAGGGAACTAGGAACAGGAGAAAGTTAAGCGTCCTCTAGGTGTACTGGGCGTGACAGTGGCTCACACGGAACGATGCGATGATTGCCACTTTCCCTCTTCTATTAGGCCTCGTGAAAACCGACTGCTGCTAGTTGAGATTTTAATTTTTCCACTTTTCTTTTCCATAACTCACTTTTAGCGGGAAAGTCCACATCATATGTTTTGTGTGCAGTTTTGAAATGTTCTTTATTTCCCTTTGTTGCGTAAATTGTTAGGCTATCGAAAAAAGTAAATAGTCAAATAGCCCATTTATTTTTTATTTATCTCTTGCGATCGATTGACTGGCAAGCACTCCACTATTGACTGGTTGGGAAGCCCTGACAGGTACATAATTTCTTTTTTGCACTTGCATTCTGTTCCATTTAATTGAAGAGTTTGAATTTGTTGTGGCTGAGTTTTATTTCAGTTTCTTTCAGGATTCTGCCTATGTCAATCAAAAGCCTGCAAACTCTTATCTGTTCAAGGCTAAAGTGACAGAGTCCCTTTAATCTCTGTGCATGAAATAACTTACAGTACTCAACTAGATTATTCTGGCTGCTTGTTGCTCTCCGCTGAATGTTTTCAAGATGAGAATGTCTTTTCATATTTTGGAACCCAAACCAAAGCACAGCAATCTAAATTATTTTATGAGGGTGCATTATGTACAGTATATTAGATGGTAATATTTTGATAGAAATTCTTCATAAATGTAAATCTACTCATCCGTTGAAATGTGAGCCTGTTACTCAGCTCCACCTGACCTTTTTAGAGTGCAACAGAGCTATTGTGTTTTGAATTAGTATCAGAGGGATGTTTGCACCTTTGTATTCTGGTTGCACAGTTGGAAATTTTACTGTGACTCAGATGGTTGACAGGAAACTTTTCACTAAGGTTCCTATAGATTTTGACAGGAGAAAGTGTCACAGAGCACATTCAGTATAAAAGACTTGCGATAACTCTTTAACAAAGTATTTTGATTTTCTTTTTCATCCCAGAGTTGCTCATTCGACATGTAGTGGATTAGGACCAGTGGGATCAGTTATTTATCCTGTTTCAAACTGCTGCAGTAAAAATGGTATTGTTTAATATAGTCTGTTAGACTAGTGATTATCCTCAAAATATAAGGTTATGGATTGCTATCTGTGATCAAAGTCTTTGTAGAGCTTTACCTGAGCCTTCTTTGGTGACAACTTTTCAGTTTTACTTCAAAACAACCTGAAAGAATATCCTGGGGAGATTTCTGTACTTTTTATCGAGTCACTCACTAAGCCAAGCATCTTGAAGTTTAACTCTTTACTCGAACTGCTTGTGGTCAAGTGGGTGGAAATGTCAGATTGCCCAGTTTAGTTGGAGAGAGAAGAGAAGCCAGTGAATTGGATGAAAAATTGGATGAGTCTGGTGCTAGCTCTTGAGGTGCGACATCACAGCTAGTGATTGGCTGAGGGTGTCAAGTACAGTCCTGGTCTCCACCCTGCAGATCCCTCTTTGACAGATTTTCCTTTGGGTGATGGACAATGACCTTGGACCCGTGATCGTGGAGAGAAACGGTACAAACACAATGGAGCACCTCTGCATTATATATCATAAGCTGCCTCTTATCAGAGGAACCTCTTAGCCACATTCCTCTGCAGTTACAGGGAGGCTCAAGCTGCCTTGTTAAGGCAACACAAAGATTATTATAAATCTTTAATAACACTTAAGTGTAATAACATAAATTGCTGCTACAACACTAATATGCTAATACATCAATCTGTCAACAAAAACTATGAAAATGCAACGCCCCTATGATCTGCTTTTGACATAATCCTTAATCACAATGAGTGTATAATTCTGATATACCTGTCCTGATATACCTATATGTTCTGCACTTTTGTGGGTTGTGAACTTTTATTACAGGTCTTCTAGTTAGACTGCTGTTCATCTCTCTATCTTTCTTGGTTAGTTTATTGTTTCTTTATTAAAACTATATACTGTATTTGCCTGCAGGGCTTTATTTCAGATAATGACTTGTGAGTCACAGTTGGAGATCAAGGTTCAGTACATCAGATGATCACTAGTACCCTGCAACTTTGTACTGTAGGAGCTGTGACAGATATATTTGCATATTTAAAACTCAAACCTTTTTACTGAAACGAAAACCTTTTTATCCCACAGTAATTTATGTTTTTTGGTAATATTCATGGGACCTGAAGGGAAGAAAAGAGGAGAGAAAATAACAGCAAAACTGGAGCTGTGGTAGTTAAGATTGCACATTGCTATGTATTTGTTCTTTAGTTGACTGTTTTCCTTTTTAATAAAATGCCACTTAAAATCGAAATAATGTGAGCTACTTCGAACTGTTCTTCACACTCACGTCTTTTATTTTATTTTGCTATTTTTCGAAACCACTTATGGGAGCTATAGAAAGGTTTAGAATTGCGGCTGACTTGTTACTAGAGCCTGCTACACGGTACAGCTACACTAGAGAGAAACTTGGCAATTGTAAGTTAATTGGAAAAGGCGTTAGGAATTACACATTCTCACAAGAGGATAATTATGTTAGTTTGGTTTAAAAGTGGTTTTCATGATGTTAGTGGTGTTGACTAGTTGTTGTTTTTTTTAAGAAATGTACATTGTTTTCTTATAGCTGCAAAAGTTATAAAATAAAGCCTCCTGGACTTTCCTTTTTGTTGTCATCATGGGGTTTGTATGTGGGGACTGCCCTGGTAGGGTCTGTAATGCTATAGCTACAGTACTTCAAATTGGAAGTGTCAGTTACTGTAGGTTTTCCACTTACTGTAAATTAGTCTGATGTTACTGTACATTTCTGTTTACTGTGTACTACATGCAGGAAGAGGCTTCAAAAGAATATTTTGAATTAATGTCAGCCTCTTTACTTTCTTTACAAGATTACAAATTGTTTGGGTGAATGAGTAATGGTAACCTGACTAACAAAAGCACTGATAACTCAATCCTGTAACAAGGCATATGAATTAAGAGGGTTTGCATGGTAGTCCTCCTTTTCTTTCCTCTCTTTCCAACCCCTTACTCGCTTTTCTGCTACAAACATGAACAGCAGCAATACACACCCTCCATTTACAGGCTGAATGCCAACACTTCCCCCTGTGTGCATGGACTTGATGGAGGCATCTACAAATTCAAATGGTAGCATGATGTCAGTGCAATAAGATAACAGGAATATACAGTAGAACTTCCAAAACCACATTTTATTTTACTTTAAACCAAAGCGAATCCAACTCCAAAATCCATTGGCCATTAGCCGATGTCTTCCAATTGCATGAAGATCGTATAATTGTATGATCGCATTCCTGTGCAATAATCAACATCAGAAAATAGCGTGTTATTTGTAGAATTGTCTTTTGCAATGTCCTTTTTCATCAGGTATTCAGCTCATCAATTCAGCTAAAAAATGGCTTTGTGAATGTAACACACTATCTGTTGAATAACACCACACTGCAACACAAGGCCAGATGAAGAATCTCAAACCTCTGGGCTGTCCTCAAGGATTTTTTTTTACATCTGGAAGCTTTGGCAGTAAAGCATCACAATAGGATTAGTGGAGCCAAACTACAGAGAATACAGAGCACTAATCCATCTTGATGATGACCTATGCCAGATCAGAGAGAAGATGTTTTCTCTCTCACCCTTGCTACTGAAAATAAATACAACCCACAACAAATGACTGACTGTATGTATTGCCTCGACTTATCAGGCAGTTTCAGGAATAATTTAAAATGATCTCAAGCATAAAATTAGAGCACAAGGCACCCTAAATATGAGCCTGCTAGTTAGAATTTCTATCAGAAGTGAGTCATGCATTTAGACAGTAATTATTCTATTAAACTCCAGTATATTAAATAATGGTATGGATTAAATTCCAATCATACAGCTTCCTGGCGAGTAATGAACTCACGAGGGATGCCTGCATGTTCAAAATATCAGTTGTCCAGAGAATAAAATCTTTACAAAAAGACATATTGCATGCATTTAGTGTAATTAAAAGCTAATAACCAAGTAAAAAGGGTTTCGGTTTTCTAAATTAAATATTTCAATGAAAAGATATGAAAGGCCATTTTTCATGCTGTTGTTTGAATTAAATTGATTTTCTTTTTACTTAGCAATAATCAAAGCACAATGAGCTTTGCTTTAAAGTGGCCTTTTTTAATAAACAATAACATGGAATTCTATAAAGCTTCCATACAGTTGATGCTGAATTTATTTTTTCTGAATAGATTTTTAATCACCAGGGTAAATTACTCTCTGAGCTCTTTTGGTAATTGAACTCAAAGACTAGATAAAATATGAAATGTAAAGTCTTCACAGGGGCTTTATTGTCTTTGATTTTAAAAAGTAAGGAAACAGCTGTGTTTTATGTTGAGTGAAAAAAATAGTTAATGAGATGTAATCAAGGGATTTATCTGGCATTGTTGCCCACATTTTTGTAATAGAATGAGAGGATGTTAGTTATCTTTACATTTCTAAAATTAATTTGTATGCACAAATACCTTAGGTTAGGATTTGTCATGAAATCTTTATTTGCACAACAGTGTAGTGGGGAATATTGCACAATTTTCTATAATATCTTATTTTTGTAATTATATAACCTAATATATCAGTTAAATAATCTGTAAAATGGGAATGTGAAATCCTTGAATTCACAGAACTTAAATGAAAAAAGAGAATCCAGGGAATTTTGAATCACACTGATTTTGAATTTCTTGATGACATTGTGTACATGACAGTATTTAGAATGGTTTTGTGTCATCATTATGACAAACAAAATCTCGAGTGTTTACAGTATATCATCACAATACCTATTCTAAATCCTCATCATATTTGAATACAAAACAGTATTATTGTGCGCTGGATGGCTGTCTCACAGCTCTTGAGTACTGGGTCCAATCTGGGCAGGGGAACATTCTGTGTGTACTGTAGCTTATTCATCCTGAGTGAGAGTGGGATTTCTCTGGAGCTTCTCCCACAGTCCCAGGACATACGTGAAGGTTACATGAAGATTAATCGGTGTGTCTATATTGCCTCATGTACTGCACATGAGTGAATGCTTGTGAGTGGATGTCCTGGAATGGACTGGCAACCCATATTTGGTGCAATCCTGCCTTGTGCCCTGTGCCTGTGAGAATGCGATCGAGCTCCATATACTGTACAGTTAATACAGTACTTACTGCAGTATCAGTGTATGCTGCAAAGTTACATTTATGACAATAAGCAACATCATAAAATAGCATTTTACTATGTTTTGCGTATTTTTGGGCATGCAGTGTACTGTAATTGAATATTAACAACCTTACACAAGTACTTAAGGTGAATTAAAACCTGTGAATGCACTGACCCCTACTCAAACACTGCTAGCTTTTAAATAGTCTTTTAACCACATTACAGGAACTTTAATTTACAGGTAGTAAAGCGACATTCACCCTTCACCCCACCTACAATAAAAGCCCCAAGAAATTATTAAAAAGATCATCATAATCCATATTTAATATCTTAATGAAAAAGTTCTTCCTCACTCTAATAGTGTTACTGTATATGTACAGTATGAGGCTTTGTTTTGGGTAGTTCTGGTCCAGAGGAAAAAGTACCACCTCCATGTTGACCACCTCTACAGTATGTTGTGCTTTGTTTAGATTTGTTCAGACACCTAAATTCTTCAGATGAGGCAAGGCCTCATGTTCCTCAAACTTAACCAAACATTTGTATATGTAGAAAAATTGCACTAACCGTGTTCTAACATTGTTCAAAGTCTACAACATAAGATTCTTTATTTAGCCATTGATTTTATCCAAAGTTACATTGATAGAGCTGTGTATTGTGTTGACACAGCCTGTGTAAGATACATTATTAAAGCCACAACAGTATTTACTCTAGCTTGGATTTTTGAACATACAGACTAAAACCTTAAGTACAACTCAACACTGCTGCAAGCACGCCACTTGTTGTTGATTCCACATCAGTCTGTTAAATTTTTACACTGGCAGTGTGCTCAGTTAGCAATATCTCGCTTTTAGACTTTCTAATTTGAATCAAAGAAAATTTGAATTTGAAACAAGAAAGAAACTTATTCAAGCTATTTATACTCTGATTTCTGATTTGTATTTCTGGAGCTCTTCTTATTTCAAGTGTAAAATACTTGAAATATCAAAAGCAACTGAACTGCTTCAATTCTTATAATTGTAATTAAATCATTTTCATAGTATTAGTAATAATCTCTTCAGTTAACCAGCTAAGTCAGTTGAGAACTAATTGTCATGTACAGAGATTGACTGGCCAAGAGGCACAGAAAACAAAGAAATGAAAGAAAGAAAAGAGACCATTAATAAAATATAAACAATTACTGGATTATATAGTGCTAACAAATTCAAGTGCCAGTCAGAAAAGATTTAAAAATACTCAGAGATAATGTATTAAGGTGGATTATTGTGCAATGTTTTTCCAGTCATGGGCAATGACACAAAGAAGAGAGTCAACTGTTGCATTTTGGAAGTAGTTTGATAAAGTACAAGATCATAATTCACAAGATGACATCAATGGTCATATTGTAGGGGTGGTGGAGAACTTTAAGTTCCTGGGCACCACCATCTCCAACACTCTAAAATGGGAGATCAAGAAAGCTCACCAGAGGCTGTTCTTTGTGAGACAGTTAATGAAATTCAGAGTGTCGCAGGAAGCAATGACCCTCTTTTCCAGATTTGTCATTGAGAGTTTTTTTGGACTCATCATCACTGTGTGGTATGGCAACACTTCAGCCCAGGACATGAAGCAGCTAGAGAGAGTAATATATATCACCTCCAAAACTGTAGGATGCCACCTTCCCTCTGTGGACACATTCTACATCTCTAGACTGAACCGCAAAAGATCCTACCAGACCCTTCCCACCCTACCCAACCTCTGCTGTTCACTTTCCTCCTCTCTGGTAAAAGGCTTAGGTCTATCAAGAAAAAGACTACTGGGTTTTGTAACAGCACCTACCCAGAAGCAGTGAGGTGTATAAAATCTACACTTTAATTTTGACATTTTTGCAGAACTGATTGGAATTCTATCAGGCCCCACTGTTATATATCTCACTGTTGTGTATTTATGATGGTTTGTTACTGTGTTGGGTGGATGCTGTCTGTTATTGGATTTATGGTTTATATTTGCATTGAATATTTTTAATAGTATGAGATCACTGAACCAAATTCCATGAAACTGGTTGTTATGGCAATAAAGTATGGAACACAGAGAACTGCATAAAACTATGAAGAAAGGAAGGTGTTTTCTCAATCTTAAATCTTTAAATCAGTTAGGTATTTGGCTAATATGCAGTGCGAGATAATCAGTCATGGTAAAAGAGTACAATGATGAACATTGAAGGTAGCATTATTGATAAGTCCCATGATGGAAAAATATAAAACTTCAGGTTTTCCAGAACAACTTTAGAAGCCATTCTATAAACATCATCACTTTCCAATATGAAGAGAATTTAACTGCTGTATATATAGACTAGTAATACTAGAATTGATATAAGCTTGAAAGTTATTTAATAAGTTAAAGCACTATCTACCCAGATGTCAGGATATTTATAATATCTATTATATTCAACTCTAATCAATTATAATGCTGATATTAGATCAGACAAGAAAAGCAAATGATCTATACCCTGAACTGGGAAAACTACACAAATGGATTAAATTTTCTTTATTACATGATCTTCAGGCACTCTCATTCAAACGTGTTTATTTTGATAAGCTCTGTTGATGCTTCTTTGATGTTAAGCATAGCCTAAAGATAATCATTTGCATGACAGCTCACATGTGCAGACTGAAATCAATACATACATAAAAATCTTAAAATCTTTGCTTTATGTTATAGAAAGTACAAATGCCATGGGACTAATTGTAACATAACCTCTCAATCCTAGTACAGAAAATGTAAAAATTAAATTATCACATTTGAAAGGAATGGTAAATGAAAGCTTAAAAAACATAATTTATAGAGAAAACTGAAGAGACTTTACAACTGAACAGGCTAAATAGATATACTGTATTTGAATGTAATATTTTATTTTAAAAAAGCACTTCACATGCCTCTAAATTCAGCTTCTTGGCTCCCTTTCAAAAGACCAACACAATTAAAACACATTGTCACTTGACTTATTTATATTCCTTAATTCTTATTTATATTTATACATGTCCTTGTAGGAGTTTTGTGAATTTACTGGGACAATTGATTAATTGTAGCAGTAACAGTGAGGTGATTCTTTATGACTATTAGAAAATCAATCGGTCAGTGACGCACACACACGGATTCAAATACACAAGATACTGTACATTTATTAATACATAAATTGTGCATATAAAACAAAAAACAGTCTGCCTGGATACAGATGGCAGATCTTACTTTGAGGTTTATCAAAACGTAAGGTATATAATCACAAAGAGATGTACAACACAAAGAGATACACAACAAAACAAAGAATATACCTCAGTATACCATTCAGCTATACTATTGTTAATCAGTCATATTAAGCGCTTTGAGAAGCCACGTTCAAAGGTGCTATATAAAATAAAGTTTATTATTATTAATACCACGTCTACATTAGATACTCAAAAGTAGATTACTCATATGAATTGAATTAATATCAACTTATGTTGAGGTAACAATTGAATTCTTGAGGTGCAATGTAGAGCATTGGAGCACGGACACGGAAACCAGTTGACAAGCTCTGTTGCAGCAACATGCAATCAGCTCGATGCTGGCTCAGTGTCAGTCCTGGTGCAGATCTGAGTCGGAAGAAAGGAGGAGGGAGAAATTCTTCAGCGGTGTGCAATGTCTCTCTTGAGGACCTACTACTGTAGTTGTCAGGCTGACTAGTAGAAAATCTCTATGCACAGAGGGTGACTGCAGGTCTGAGCAAGTCACTCTTTACAGTTGAAGAAATCGGGTTTGCTTCCGGTGTAGCACTACTGCTGAATAAAAACGTATTCAGATTGTCGACAAGAGTCCAAACTTGTACATCGGTGATCAAGCGAAGCGTCCATGTTGGCGGCTAGCAATTTGAATTCTTGCATGCGGACATTCCCCGGACTGACGCTTTACTGAAACAAGGTTTCAGTCCCAATACAGACAACACTGGCAGTCACGTGATTGTCTCTGTGAGTGCACAGAAATGGCCGGAGAAGCAAAGTTCTGAGCTGTGCAGTGTCTTTTAAACAGAACCAAGACAGGTGATGATTGGTCGAAAGTTTAGCAGGCATTTGAGACCCACATAGGGTTACCATGCCCTGGTTGGTTGGTCACTTTCTAGGGATGAGTAACAATGACCTCTGACATCTAGGACTGCAGTCCAGATGTTCCCCAGAATCTCGTAGACAGATACAGTAGGCGCCAGGAACGGCCATTGATCATGATAGCCAGGCATGGCTGGGCGCATCCCCATTTAGGCGCTGCTCCTTATCTGAGAGAAAACACTTGAAATCAGAACTCCATGAATAACTTTTCTGTGGCTGCACCACAGAGATGAGGTAGAGAGATGGGATAAGAAAGCACAGCAACACTTAATTCTGGCTTGTTAATAAGCATTGCCGCCACATCCTTATACACTCATGCGGTTATCCGAACATGCATGGATGTGAACATGAACTAGGGGAACATACTGTACCTAAGTGTAACAAAAGCTACTGTATCTCAAAAATATTTTTTCAAAAACTATTTGCAAAAATTGAAAGGTTCATTTCACAAAACACAATGACTTATGGTGGGTTTTGAAACAGTAATACAAATAAAAGACTTTTCACTTTTTTAAAGTAAGTATGGCTGGTTAGAATGTTATGAGCTTCTTGTGGAAGGTTCATATTGTACCAGTCTTTAAGTCAGTAAGCTATTGACTTAAGTTACCTGTGAAGAAATAGCTCTGAGATTTTTATTTCCTAGAAAAAGTTTTAAGACACGCAGGTAGAAAAATAATACAGGATGTAGAATTAATAAACATACCTTTAATAACGGATGTATGTGCAATTTCCTGAGGGACAACCAACCAGTGTACAGTTTTGGAGAACTAATTTAGTTATAAAGAACACCTTGAAAGTTTGTGTCTGAACTATGCATCCAAACAATTTATCCTTGGTTTAAAGTATAAATCTGACCACTATAACTTAACGGGGATCTGTAAGTATTTTCAATGAGTCCTCCAACTGATGCTAATTTTAGCGTTGGCACTTGGTCGGTATAAAGAACAGATGGCTCTGATAGTGCACTTTACACAGAAACACATCTGTCATTTTCATGCCCCCCATGCTCAAATGGGTTAACAAAATAAAGTCAAGCTGATTAACAAATACCTAATTCTTGGAAAGAAAAATAAGAACATATGAAACTAAATAACCCATTTTGTTTTTCAATTTAAGCACATCCACAGCAAAGAGCTGAAAAAGGAAACAAATTAGAAACAAAAGGACAGTCTGCCTGTTTTCCGGACTTATTTCTCTTCAGTGCAGGCTCCTAATGTTACTAATTTAAATATTTATGTTAATTCGAAAATATAATCGTAGAATTCTATTCTTCTTTAGCATTTTCAAGTAAGATCTAGATACATAGGAAAGAAAGAAAAGTGTTTAAAAGTACATAAAGAAAATCAGTTGCATTTAGCACAATGGATGAATTAGGTGACCACTGCAATCAACACATTGTGATATAAAATGTACAGCACAACTTTAAAAGATTAAATGCTGCAATTTCCTAGTCTTGTTTTTTCATTACTTTGATGAGTACATACAGGTGCAGGTCCCCATGAGACTGAATGAGCACTCAGTAACGCTTCTGATGCAAGTGCTGGCTTACCCCTTACCATATTTCACTAGATTTTATGAATTTTAATAACATTCAATCATGACAACTATGCAGTGTTTTCTATTTCCTGAAGTAATGGGTACAAACCACTGGAGAGTTCACACAAGTGTATTTTAAGAGCCCCAAAGGGGATTTGGCACCTTTAAAAAATGAATCAAGACACAGGTACATTACTGCAAAGCATGGACTGCTAATGCTTTGAGCTCACACTGAAAACCCCTTCTCCATGTTAATGTACCCTCCATTGTTGGCCTGCTGCATAAAAATGCAAACATTATGCAAAGCTGTTCATCTTTATGCCTGCAAAAGCCTATGAATTGCAAATTTTGTAGGTTTTTCCCCAAATGAGTATTTGATAGTGCCTAGGTTACATACCTCTGTGTTATTCTCCTTAATTACAATGTGTAAGTCAGCTAAGCGCAATGACAAATGAACTTGCACTATAATATACTCAGGTAAACTGTATAAGAAAATGTATGTAGTTCTTCTCATCGGTTCTGCCATGGGCAGCACACTGACCCTTCACATATGTGAAAGAAGATTCAGACAGAGTGCCTCTAACAAGCCTTGCTTCTATTTTCATAAATAATAGTTTTCCAGTCCCTGAAGCTATGTATTCTTTATGCATGCTGTTAGACACTCTTAGTTTCTGTGTCATTTCTAGGATTAAGCGATCACCTTCTAAGGATCATGTCAAGGGTCCTATACTGTATGTCTGAGAGAGTACTGTATATGTGCTTCAGCAGGATTTCTTCCCTGTGTAGTCTCTATGCTAAGCAAGGTGAAGATGGGATTCTGGTTTCTGTTTTTCTCTTTGGAACTATGATCTGATTTGCCTGTCCAACCATCTTAAAAACAATGTGATTACTGAGATTTTTGCGCTAACCCTTTTCTCCTCAGTATTTTAAATTTACATTAATCTTTGTCACAATTAATGACTATGGCTTTGCTTTTCAGTGCTATGACATGAGTTTGCTTTTTTGTTTTTGTCTGTTTGACTGCAATGAGATTAATAGTTTTGGATTGAGATGTTGTACCTTGCATCATAGGATTAGGAAGATCATGCTATTATCTAGTACTGCAGGATTTTACGATGAATCGATCATACTGGGGTCAGCTCTGGGGGTTGTGGCTTCTATGTCTCCTGAGCCTCTAAGGAATACCAAGGTGATTGCCCTTATTGATAAAACACACAAAAAATATTCACTATAAGAGAATACCATTGATTTTAAAAGGAACAGATATGCTTCTCAAATTTTCCTAAGAAAGACGTCTTCCATAAATGTCCCACGTATTGAATGGGGCATTGTTATGCATTGTGATCTGTGAAAATGTATAAGAACTATAGTATTCATTATTTATAATCTATTAACAGTACAAAGTGGTCAGAATCCAAGTCAGGAGAGGTACAGTACATGGTAAAGCAAATTATTACACTTAGAATTAAGTGTTATTTAAGATTTCCTAATCTTAAAAAAAGCTAAACTAAAATTCTGCCCAAAGCATTCTTTCTGCAACAGAAGAAATCCCATGTTTTCACAAACCAATTATTATTTTTACCTGGTGAATAAAATTAAGACAGCTGCACTCTTTTCGTCACCATTCTTAATACCTGAGCAAATTCAATTAAATTCAATAAAAAGCATTTCCCTTATACATCTTACTCAGACCCAAGCAGATGACTGAGCACAGACTGTTTTAGAACTAAACTTTAGGAAACGTTAGCAACCAACTTTCCCATTTGTTTGTTTTTAAGAAACTCTGATTTCATGCATAGAGAATCCCTAGGTTAAAAATGGCCTCTCCTGGTTAGTGAATGCATTTTTAGAATAGCGCTGCTTAGCTCAGCTCTCAGTAACCTACATCATTACTGGCTTATTGGGACCAATTTAACACCTTTCTCTAGCTCCTCAGGTGCTGGTCCTTTGAAGAGACCTTAAAATCTGCAAACATACCGGTGCTTCAATAACAGGATTGCCAATTCCTGATCTAGAGAGTAGCAGCTGTTTGCTGCAATTCAGAATATGTTTACTATGGAGCTAGGGGCTAATTCCACTGACACATTTATGGCAATTGATATTTTCTTAGTGTACTAGTTTAGTACAGAGATATGTATTAACCACAGGATCATCCTGAGGTAGTATTCTGCTTTCTGTATGATGCAGTTGACCCATTAATACTACTAATAATAAGAAAAAGGTTGAAAATGAAAGGAGGCCTAACAGCCCAAATAGCTTTTTTTGTTTTTTAATAGATAATTGATTCTAGAATCTCATGCTGCTGTTTTTGAAAGAAGTGATTATATCTACCCTTTATGTAAAGAACTTCCTCCTCCTATTTTTCTATTTACTTTGTGCAGTTTCCACTGCTTATGTCCTCAGGTTTTACTGTTGATTCTGTAGAAGTCCTGAAGGTTGACTTTGATGGTTTTGAATATTTGAATGAGGTCTCCTGATATTCTCCTCAGTCCAAGATTAAAAGACATTAGTTTTTGCACATTGTAAAAATGTAATATAACATCCCTTCATTTAAATTCCGTCCATATTCTAAAATTCTGTTTATCTTTTTATTATTTCCACACATTGTCTACAACAGTGCTTAGAGCCAAGGTCCTGGGGATGAAACTCTTAATAATTGAACGAATGACTGCATAAAGATCTGTATGCTGAAGTTATCAGAAAAACACACTTAAAGTATGGAATTTTAGAAACCATGGACTGATTGCAGACACAGGTAAAGAAGAAAGCAAATCAATAAAAGGCATTAATTACTACCAGTAATTAGTAGCCCGGTTGGAAAAAGAAACGGCAAGACCTCTAGGATCAGGGCTGGGAACCACTGGTCTAGACAATGAAAATGATGCATCAACATAAACACCCCTAACATAATTTTCATAGGCAGCTTTTTCTATCACTCTGTTTTACACTTGCAGTTTATGGTATTTGCTTTTTGTGTGTAACATTCTGTCTGCATCACAACTACTGTACATTAAATGTAATCGGCCAGGTGTTTGCACAAATCTTGAATTTTGTCCTAATCTTTTAGAATTTTATTTACAGCTTTGACAGTGTTTGCTTATGCTCCTATTTTTGAATCATCTGAAACTTGACTAGTTTACTAACTATAATAGACACTAGATCATAAATTAGAATGAGCAGTACGCATATACAGAACTCTGTAGTAAAACCCTACTATTCTGTGACTGGGGATCAAATTCAAACCGGAACAACAAGAGTGACTGAATACTAACCAAAAGATCACTGAGTGGTTATCAGTTATCTTCTTATAATCCTTAAAATAATAATCTAAAAATACTTCACCACTCAGGATTGAGATTGATTGAGATGCAGTTATAACTCTCTTCATATTTTAAAAACAATATATTAATGTCTGTGCTATCAGTGACCTTATGGACAGACTCCATACAATCCAACCTGTAAATCAAGATTCACTTTGCCTCATGCAATTTGCAGCTCAACAAAGTTCTAGATTATGTAGTGATGCCATGAATTCAATCTATATTGTAAAGTGATTACAGCTAGCAGGGTAATATATCATGCCAAGAAAACGCTCAATTTTTATTTAATGTTTTCCTTACATTTTCATCAGCACAACATCAGCACAGTTACAGAAAATTATTCCTGACAATAACTCAGATTTTAATGATGATATTAAGTCCTCAAGGATGTGAATTCTTAATAATGGTTAAATCCAGGTTCATGTCCCTAGCTCAAAAACTTCACTCTTGCCCAGTATTAAAGATTTCTGTGAAGTAATATCTTCAAGTTACAGTTATTCGGTGAGCTGAACTTGTGCTAAGAAAATTTTATTGTGTGAGTTTGTAAACCAAAGCAGAGTTTAAATAGACTGACTTATTGTAAATTGACGTATAGTATAGGTAAATATTGTATATCCTTACAATGCTGAGAAAAAGTTTCTCAATCCTTTAGATTGATCAATATTCTCATATTGTTTAGACCTAATAAATAATTAGATCTTCATGAAAGTCTTAAAGATGAAAATGAAGCCAGATTAAATGTATAACACATATATCAAATATATGAAATATAAATATAATATAATATAAATATAAAAAAACAAAATGGTACACTAGCAAAAATCCTCAGATTTATACATCTGTGAACACTTAGATTAAAAAACTATTGGCACCTTCTCGGACAGCTAAGCTTTCCTGTAACTGTTTATCAGTCTCTCACATCGATCTTAATGAATTTTGACTCATTCTTCCATATTGAACTGCTTTACAGTAAGTCAAACATATTTGATGCTTTGGTTGAACAAACAGCTTTCTTCGATCTGTTCGGGAACAGATTCTGAAATAAAAGTTCAATTGGGTATAGACTTGGAATTTGACTGGTCCATTTCAAAGTGACTCATTTCTTCCTCAACCATTCTGTTGTAAACCTGCTTGTATGTTTCGGATCATTGTCTTGCCGTAAGACCCACTTTTGGATCTGCTTCAGCTGAAGAATGGATGGCCTGACATTCTTGACCATAATTCACCAATACAACTGCAGAATTCATGGTTCCGCCAATGATGGCCAGCAGTCTGAGTCCAGATGCACAAAATCAGGTCAAATCATGCTCCAAACAACGATCCTCCCACAATCTTGCTTGACTGTTGGGATGACGTTTGACCTTAAGAAAGAGCTGCAGTTACAGCCAAGCAGTAGAAGCCACTATAGAACATTTAATTACTTGAGACAAGCCACACTAGAGGGTGATTGACATAGTTATTAGATCAAGTTGGTACAGTAGGTGCGTGATCATCCGTAAGTTAAAAAGAGAAGAAACGAAACAATGTTTCAGCTATGGAGCACACCGATTAAGGCTCCCCACCGAAATGTTGTGTTTCTTCTTTTCTTCTCTTTTTTCAGCATGGAATAAACCTTTACTTGTTCCTTAGTTATTAGATGATTGGTAAGGGGTTACGGATGTCATATTCTCACATGGGTGAAATTAGGCTTTGTTTGATATTTAAAGGGATGTACATACAATGCTGGTGGTAATTGTTTCTGAAGACAGCTCAAACTGCATCCTTTTCTTAGTAAAAAGTTCAACTTTTGACTTGTCTCTCCATACAAATTTCTTTTAGTTGTCTTTAGATTGTCAAAGCACACTTTGGTGAATAATGTTCTTTTTAGAGAGCAATGGTTTCTTCCTGGCTAACCTCCCATTAATTCCATTCCCTTTCAGTCTTTTTCTGATGGTCGGAGTATGAATGTTGACATTAGCAGTAGAGAGAGAGGCCTACAAATCCTATTAATTTGTGTTTTTTTGCAACTTCCTGGATGATTTTCTGAGTTGCTCTTGGGGAAGTCTTGAGAGGATTACAGGTCCTACTGTAGGTAGAGTTAGAATGGTGAATATTTTCACAGTGGATAGATGGAGCCCTAAATATTTAGAAATGGTTTTGTAAACCACTCTATCAGCTACTCTGAGGTCCTTCTGATCTCTTTGGCTCACATCATGACGTTTCAGCTAAATTGAAGATCATTATAAAAAGGTTTCTGACCACTTTATAAGACAAGGGCTATCTAAACTCAGTTCTTGTTTACCTGTTACCCAATTATTTAATTCTAATTACCCTCTTAATTGTGTTAAGTAAATGAGGGGTTCATTTATTATTAGACATACATTGATTCTTGTAGATTATTTGTATTACACCATAGCATCTCAAAATATTTACATTGGTTAATATGAAACCTTTTGGTTCCTTAAGAATCGACCAGTTTTGATTAATCAAGGATATCAAAGCATATGGTAAGAAAGTATAATTCCCATATATTATTGATGATTCTCAAACCTTTTTTCTCCATTGTAGCTACATATACTATATTCATTTTAAAGATTACCTTTACATGTTACCTATAAATTCAAATTTGACTTGGCAAAATTAAATTCTGTTGTGTTAAATTAAGTTATGTTGTCCACATTTATAGTAATCTATAGAGAAGGAAAAGGTATTTTTAAAAATCATAAACATATCACACACTTTCATTCTAAGTAGTAGCTGATTATTTAAGACACTGAAAATATAAAACCACAATATAAATAATTATTTTTGGGAATGTTAAAATACCCATTGTTTTGTTGTGTGGCATGATTGTTGTCTTTTCCAGTGCTAAAGTGAGACAACTTATTCTTTTTTTATGTTGAAAAGACTTGCCTAATGGGAGATAAAATGGCAGACAGCAGAAGGGAAGCCCTGTAGAGAACAATGTGCCCTCTGGTGCCCACAGGGAGAGGGGACAATCAGAAGAATGTGAAGGGAATCTGCCTGAAATACCAGCCAAAAGACATCAGGCAACAAAACTCTCAGTCTGAGGCCTTTGTCAGAAGCAGTCTGTAGATTAAGCCTGTTCATTAGCACGCACCATGAGCAGAGTAACATGTAAAGTTGATTGCAATTAATTTCACATCTGTCACAGTTAATTATATAGACCATAAATAGCAAATAGTTTTGGCAGACCCAACTCTATTTTGTAAGGGTTAAACCATGCAGCAGCAACTTGCTGATTAGGCCAGCAGCAAATAAGATGCAACATAAAGCAAGGAGACAGCACAAGAATTAATTGTTACCCCTCAAGCTATTCATTCTTGCGCACAAAGTTCTGGGACAGGAACAAAACTGCCTGGTTCATTTCAACGCCCTGATTCTTAAAGGCATATTCCCTGTTTACAAAGACCACTCTCTTTTAATTTTCTTTAATTGTTCTTTAACAAGCTGGGCATAGACAACTCAAGCTTTGTGGTACTTTTCTTAGACAAAGTTCAGCCAGTGTAGCATACCTGTTCCTACTTTCCATCTCGATGGCCTTGAAATTCAGAACTCCTCAATGTCGAGGGGAGTCCTTGGTGACAAACCTAATTAAACTGCAAGGTGTTGTTATAGAATCAAGTTACATGGTAGTATGAAGTGACCCATGTGGCGTACAAATCAATATTTGTCTTCCCAGAAGGCCCAGTCAAATCTGACTGCTGTGTCTGGGGAATAAACAGGATGTACAAAAGTTTTCCAAAGATAGGAAAGGAAAAATTAGAAAAGACTCACAAGACAGCCTGGAGGTACTGTAGCATCACCTTTCCAGTCCCCCCTGAAGAATCATCTAATGAAGCAAAGTAGAAGCCTTCATGACTGAGCTCTGACCTTCAAGCTTGATATTTCTATTATAGTGGCTTTTTAGAGTTTGTAGGATTGTAGGAAATATCCAATGCGCAGGCAGACAAGGCTTTGAAGTGAAATCATGAATGTTCCTCCCTGGGGTTGATGACATTTCTTTAATTTAAGACACTACCTGCATCCACTTACCAACCCGCTTGAGCAGAAAACATGTGGCATGTTAGTAAGCCTAATTAAATAATAACTGTTAGCTCATCCATTTCTAATCTGTAGGTTACCATTACATCTTTTGTTATTGAAATATCTGTTTTTGTCTGTTTTGTAGATGTTCAGTAAAAGAACAAGGAATAAGGAAAAAAAACAGTTTTTGCTGAAGTTATCTTTTTTTTCTTTTTCAACAGTGTAATGTCATATTATACTTTTCAGAATGACAGCTGAGTGTGTATTTTGTGGAACGACGGTCCTATAATTTTAATCTTGACAGTAATGGAGGCAAAATCCATCAGCCTGTGTATGTCCAATATCATTCTATTCTGCACTGCAGGTAAAACACTCATGACCTTACAGGCACAAACCACCTTCTGAAACTTGAGTCATCAAGCCAGCTACAGTATGTGTTTACCACCAACTGACACCAGAGGTCCAGCTCCAACTAGCTCAAAGACATGAGTGTTACCCTCATGCTCAAGAGTTCTTTTTGTGGTCGGGAGCTGTTGCTGAGCAGCCACATTAAAAAATCTCAGTTTAGCCTAGTCTGTTTTGGTGGCACATGATATAAAATCAGCATTTCCATAGTGTAAGCAGGAAGTTAATACCTGAACCTCTGATTCTCACTGAATGAATGAATGAGTGCAGTTTGCAATATCAAAAGTGTATTATTTTCTCAACTCAATAGGTACCTCAAATCAATAGAGAAGGGATGAATGCTAGAAATCCTACAGTATGATTCTTGTGCTATTCATTAATTCTAATTGCTTGAGAAAAGAATACAAGCTTTTTTCCCTTTGGTTTTCATTTTTGTACATAAATATTGCAAACTCAAAAAACATCTTCCTTTCCACTTAGACATTTTGACTCATGTAGCTGGCTTGATTTACCCCAGTAAGATAAAGGTTGCCAAATTAAAGTCCACTTGTACAGGTTCATACTGCGCACTATCTTGTAGCTCATAGACATTGAAAGTGAAATTATTAATATGTAAATCACATAAGAGCATTGCGGATCAGACTATTTCCCTACTGAGAAGCCTATGTATCCTGTCTTATGTTTCTGCTGTCACATTGTGTTAATCACTCCCTCAGTCACTCAAATCAAGGATTTTACCACCTTTTAGCAGAGGCTTCAAAGTCTCACAGCAAGGGATAAGAAAAAAGCTAGACTTAAATTATGCAAAGAATTGGCTTCAAACATCTGCAACATCTGGAGTAAAATGATGTTTTACCTAGTATAAAAAGACACAAAGCAAAGAAAAAATACTTTTATGAATGTAATCCAAAAATATATGTATTATTATAATAATTACAGTTTTTACAGACAGGTTTTTATTTTAATTTTAATGTAGTGGGAGAAAAGATGCATAAATTAATACAGTTAGAAATTAATTTGGAAATGTTTTTTATTTCAGAAAAGATCTCCTTTTCCATCTGCTAATTATCAAGGTAATTCAGATCTTTTTTTTCAAAGATGATTTGCTCAGATCGAAACTTAAATAGTAAATATAAAACAATTTATCTTGAGCTACATTGTTAAATCTGTTTCAGGACTCTAACAAGAACTCTGTGAGACAAATGTGTTAATAATGAATCATAATAAAAATGTCCAAAATATCATAAACCTTCTCAAATACAGTTGTAGTGTGCTCTCACGAGGCACCAGTTCTGTAGGGTTTGGGCATTTACTGGGACAATTATTAATTGTAGCAGTAAATCACGAAATTGATTCTTTTGATGGCTTTAGAATCCAACCATGCGATATAACTCAAACAATGCACACACACAGGTACTAATACACGAGGATACATTTATTAATACATAGAATATGCATATAAACCTAACAGATCTTATCGTGAGGGTTATCGGAATACAAAAGGTATATATTCAATCAGTCATGAAGTGTTACATATATCAAGAGGACATACGTTCAGTATATCATTCATTTAGACCATTTCATAAAGTGAACTTGGTTACAACTTCTACATTAGATACTCAAAACAAGTACATAACTCTTAGGAATTAAATTGATATCAACTGGTTGGGATAACAATTGAATTCTCGAGCTGTAATGCATTGAAGTTGAATACTCAACCAATCTCTGGGGATTCAGATCTCCTGCGGGCACAAAGAAACAGTTGCAGGCTGTTGCTGTCCAATCCGCGCTCTCTGGCTTGGTGCCAGGCTGTGCTGTGCGGCTTGCGATGGTGCGCTGCTGATGCTCACTGACTGGCTAGATAGTGTTGGCTTTAACTAGCACAATTTGTGCACAGGAGAAAAGATAACTGTGGGTTCCAGCAGGTCAGGAAGAAGATCGGTTCGTTCCTGATGAAGTGCTAGTTCTGAATAGTGATTCAGCTATCCACAGTTCCGACCTGTTCATGAGACTTGCTGCTGATGCTAACCTCGGGTGGATCCTCTGGTTACTCTCTGGCAACCTACGCTCTCGACTCTTAGAAAAAAGGAAAGTTCTGGCACTCGTACACACTGGCCGTTCCGTGGTTGTCTGGGCTGAGACTCAGGATGGTCAGGAGGCGCGCTGCGAGAATGTCCTGCCCTTGGGAGCCTTGAGAAAGTTTCATGGGCATAAGAATTCCACATGGGTTACTCGGCCCTACCAGTCCCTGATTGGTTGATCAAGGTGAGATATGAGTCACTTACTCCTGACACTTAGGAATGCAGTCCAGATGTCCATCTGGCACTCCCTAGACAGATAGGCGCCAATGGATGACCATTGATCATGATAGCCAGGCTTAGCTAAGTGCATCCCCATTTGGGAGCTGTCCCTTATCAAAATAAAACATCTTTAAATGAGCCTGCATGAATAGCTTCTCTGTGGCTGCACCACAGAGATGAACAGAGAGATTGGGCCTCATTTAGGAAAGCACAGCAACACTTAATTCTGTCTTATTAACAGGCATTGCTGCTACACAGTATACAGCATCATTGTGTTCCTCTTGTGTGCTATCTCTAACAGAGTCTGCAAAGAGTAATATTAAAGTCTTAGGCTGACAGTTGACCCCCAGAAGGTGACAAATGCTCCCCACAAGGGAGGTCCTGTGACCTGGAAAACCAAAACAGAATTTCATTTTACAAAGTTACAGATGAGTTACGTGTGTAACCAGGTGACAGGGTGGTGGCACAGGAGTCAGGAGTAGTGTCTTCATGATGGCATCGCCCATGATACCACCTCCAGTGAAGCCACCAGCGCTGGGCAGGACCTTCAGGACATCATGATTGACAGGCAGCTTGGGAACTCGTGACCTGGATGTGCTTCAGTGGGTTAATGGGAAGTGTATTTCCTATAGCTAATGCAACGCCTCTAAACTATACTAGCCAATTCCTGTACCCAGTTCTCCTTGGTTTGTGCCCATGTGTCCAGGCAGGCAACATATACTACCTGCTACTGTCTGCTGTTGGGAAACATTAGGACAGAGATACATCTACATTGTGCTAAGTGCTATACTGAAAATAACATCTTTCCCGTTCTCCCAGGGTTTCTTCCCTCATCTATAGAACACTTCGACAAGACAGGCAGCAGTTCAGCATGTTATTTCAAATGCATATTTTCTTTTTACTTAATGTTAGTCTGTTACTCAATCAAGACCCACAAGGAAGGCATTGGAACAAAGAGAAAGAATTTGATATGCAAAAACTGTAGGAAATGCTGCGTGAGGTAGAATAAAAGCAATGTATTATCAGCAGTACCTGTAGTAACTGTAATAGGATAAGGTGGTAGAAAATGTCTGTCGTGAAGGGGAGAGAAATGTTTGAAGAAACAGTAATTGAACATGACATACATATTGAAAACAAGAACTAGTTCATTTTCAAATGATAAAGGGGGAATTACGCATTTCTCAAGTAAAGTTTCTATTTTTCAAAAATGAATTCAGGCTGCATTGTATGTTATCCATGAATTGTGTGCTCAGATTTTTCTCCCTTTGCCTCTCAGAGATTTATGAAAAGCACTTCACAGTGATGTTTGCTATCAATAAGCTCCCAACACAATAATAGCAGTACTTGACCTGGGCTGTCCTACTTTCCATCTAAAAATGTTAAACATTTTAAAAGGTAAATAGCTTTTTGGTATGTAGAATATAAAAAAAACATGCTTTAGATATGATTTGATTTCACAGTGATTTTGAGTTTCCTTGTGCCCCTACAGCATTACAAATTCATATTGGCTAGACATCCTTGTAATTGCTGAGGCTTTGAGGTAACAATGTCCTTTAAGTTCACCATACCGTACATTTTAAATGAGATATCAGATGATACATTGTAAATGTATCACGCAAATACATTGTATTATTCAATGTTGAATAATAAAAATGAAGATCTTTTGAGAACTGAAATGTAGTTTGTGAGATGGTTGGGTACATATACTGTACATCTGTCACAGATTTGGATTTTAAAGGTGAGATAAAGTACAGAACATTATTTCTTTCTTAAGATCCCTTTCAAATGGCTTGATGTTCAACCAATTCACTATGGCGTAGCCAGTATATAGTTATAAGATTAGTAGAGTAGCCTGTAAGTCAGTAATGATTCAACACATTAATTAATGACTTCACACCAAAGTACAATTTCTTCCGGATTTATAGAAAAAGGGTATTACAAAATAGTTCCTCAAGATAGTTTCTAAATTATTCACTAATTAAAAAAAATGACATTACTCAACAGTAAACTAAATATATTTTAGAAAATATTGTAAAATGCCAATTTAACATTTAGCCCAAACATTACAAACTATATGTTGGTGTGAAATATTAAGTCTATGCTCTAATTTAAGTCTATGCTTAAACATTTAAACTATAATTGACAATGGTTTGGAGAAAAAAAGGAAAAGGGAGTAAGCACAGAATTTTCCCATTTATGAAAACAGAGACATTATTGCAAGGTGCTCCAAGCAGCCTACTGTAGAAATGCACCGATCTCTGAAATTACAGCCACAGTGCCCTTCACAATTATTGTTTTAGCCTTTGTGTTGGTAATATCTGCAGTTTTTCAACTGCAGGCCAATTAATTTACTGGGTCTGT
This sequence comes from Lepisosteus oculatus, assembly GCF_040954835.1. Taxonomy (NCBI): domain Eukaryota; kingdom Metazoa; phylum Chordata; class Actinopteri; order Semionotiformes; family Lepisosteidae; genus Lepisosteus; species Lepisosteus oculatus. The sequence continues at coordinate 36,266,368 of NC_090696.1, read as the reverse complement.
GAATCTGGTTGGCACTTCCAAATTTCAGAGCTTGAAGGGCTTCTGGCTTTGATAGTCTGTGCAGAGCTAAAGAAGTGGCTTTGGAGGAGAATTAACACTTAATTAAACCCCTGTCTCATTCTTTCACTAGTCTTTTCTTTTTCACTTTTCTTTCTGTGCAATTTTCCAAGCATTTAAAAGTGAGTTTTTGAAGGCATTTATATTAGTGACGATTTTAAACTTGGGCATATTTACCAAACTAAACTTGTCAATATACTGCCAGAGGTACAGTAATCCACTTCTGTGCCCAGGGTTCACATTCATTTCTTTTGATTTGCTGATACGCACAAATCATAATCTCACTGGCACCTCCTTGCCGACCATACAGTCAATCGTCCTCGAGGCATATGTTACACACAATTAATATTAAAAGAGTAGCCAGAAGCAAAGCTGCAAATGGGGCTTCATCTAGATCTTAGCATTTCAAAGTGTAATTCCTAACCCTGTGTGACTTGAGTTTCTTTATCTCCAAGCACAGTAAAATTTAAAGCTGGTATTTAAATTTCAGAATGAAAAGCCTAATGAGCATTTCCATTCAACCTTTTTCTTTGAACATGTGCTCTTCTTCACAAATATCTTGTGTTTATCTTTTTTTTTTTGCTGCTGTTGGTTAAAATAAGGAGATTTTGAAGTTATTGGACTACCTGCCAAATGAAATGCAACACACTCCAGGAAAAGACTTAATTATACAGTAGCACTGGAGATTATGACGTGGCTTCAGATGCCTTTTTGTCGAGTGCTCATTAGGATAGCATTAAATGGCACCAGGACTCAATCTGAACTTGATCACCGTGTTCGCATTGCCATCAGCTTTCATGTTTGTAGAAATTATTCTTAAATAGGATATATTTACTTTCTGCTTCTTCTTTTCTTGATTTGCCTTTTCTTGCACATTGGATAAAGGGGTAAATGGCTCCTCTTGTCAGCCTTAGTGATGTACAGTAGGTTAACAACACGGTTTGCAATCAATGAAATCAATTTATTAATTGATTTACGGTCATTATTCCTTATGTTTATATAAAGTATGTATACATTTTCAGTCTTTGAAAAGGGCAGTACTGCTGTTTGAAAAACAAGTAATAAACAATTATGTAAATCCCTAAATGATTGTATAATATCAATTTATTCTAATTATAGATAAGGTTGTCACCAAATGAAGGCAATTTACAGCAGAGATACAGATGAACAGAAACAAAACAGTTTGTTGTATTTTTTGTCATATTAATGTCAAATTTCTTTCAATTTGTATTTACCCTGATCTAATCCCAGCTGTCTGACAAAGATCTTGAGGCCTGCACTAAAAAATGTATTTTTTACTGATGTTTTTTTTTAACAAAATGAAAATGCAGGACGGTGGTGGGCTTTTAAAGATATCCCTCTCTGTCCTTCTTAATCTGAAGGTCAGAGCATGACAATAGTGTGTAATTTATTCATCCCTAAACCGTCAGGCCCTGTTAAAACAATTTTGTAAATACAGCACTGAAAAGGATTTACCCAAAGGCTGTGGAAATTAAATTAGTGAAAGGAATAAATTAGTTCCTTTACAGCCTAAAAATCTATTCAATCCCTTCATATAAAAGTACTGTAACTCATTATTTGTTCCAAATATTTTACAACACTTAGAACTGTTGATGACACTTTAGGAAACAATAGAGGGTCTGATTTGCACTGCAGGTCCTGATTTGCACGGTAATATTAGCTAATTAGAAGGATTGCTAACTAATTTGGTGAACAAAAATGAATAATCTAAGGACTGTAATGAAACAAAACCTTTGAGGAATTTTCTACCAAAAAGTTTGAGATGCAACTAATTTTTGATGCCCCAGTCCAATTTGTTATGCTTTGTTTTTAATGCATGGAGCAAATGCTGTGTTTAATACATGTGTTTAATGATAACATAATGTTATCATGTTTTGCAACTGCCTTCTCTGATGGAACTTCACTATGCTCTTGACTTGATCAGCTTAGTAATGGGCTACAGTGTATCGCTTTTCACTACAGTGTCTGAGCACAAAATTTGTAAGAAATGTTAAGCTTTTGTTCCATGGATGTTATTTTCAAATATTTAAAAAAACAAATGTCTGCTTTTTAAAGAAATAAAGATAATTAAACTACTCACAATTCTCGGAAAGGAGGGTAAGGGTATACAAGACCAGTCCAATGCAAATTATTTGCTCTCTGATTGAAATTCCTCCTGGAGAACAAGCATCCTGAATGATTAATTTACATACCAATTATTCCAATTAGAGTGGCCATGAGTGTTTTTCAGTTTTTCAATTGCTCCTGATGGGGAATTCCAAGTTATGAACATGGTACTTGAAGCATCTGGCCGTACACATTCCAGAACCAGAAGAATGGACATTATTTTTTTCTTGTAGCAGACAAAATATGGAACAAAGATTATGCATCAGACTTTCTTAAAAACTAGCATGAGTTACCCAAGATCAAAATGCTACAAATATCTATAGAAAGGTGCTTTCTTTTTTATTTGTATTCCACTTGAGATTTCTTCAAAGGTACAAGCCTAAGCAAGCCTTACCAAGATAATTTAAAATACCTATAGTTAAACAGTAAAATACTGTATTAAACATTGCCACACCAGATATATTTATTGCAGAGTACAATTTGCAGTGATAAATTTGTACAGTATATGTAATATATAGTACTGAACTCAAGAGCTACATGTAGAGAAGTATCCTACCATGGACATGCTAGTCTGGTTCTTAATGTTGTCTAATTAGTCCTTTCACTCAGACAGACCTCACCTGTAAGTTTGTGAGATAAATACGTAGCTCATTGCAGTGACATTTGTACATGGTTTATCTGCCCACGTCTATTAAAAATGGTACACTAAGCTAGATGGTAAGGTAGCCCAGTGGTTAGCAGTGCTGTTTTGCTGCACTGGGGCCCTGGGTTCACTTCTTGGGGTGCCATCTGTGTGGAGTTTGTATGTTCACCCAATGTTTGTGCGGGTTTTTACCAGGGGCTCCCACAGTCCAAAGACACATGAGTAAGTTACAGTGGTGTGAAAAGGTGTTTGCCCCCTTCCTGATTTCTTATTTTTTTACATGTTTGTCACACTGAAATGTTTAAGATCATCAAACAAATTGAAATATTAGACAAAGATAACACAAGTAAACACAAAATGCAGTTTTTAAATGAAGGTTTTTATTATTAAGGGGAAAAAAATCCAAACCTACATGGCCCTGCGTGAAAAAGTGATTGCCCCCCCCCCCCCTGTTAAAACATAAATCAACTGTGGTTTATCACATCTTTGGAAAACTGAGTTCAATTTCTCTAGCCACACCCAGGCCTAATTACTGCCATACCTGTTCTCAATCAAGAAATCACTTAAATAGGACCTGCGTGACAAAGTGAATTAGACCGAAATATCCTCAAAAGCTAGACATCATGCTGCGATCTAAAGAAATTCAGGAACAAATGAGATACAGAGTAGTTAAGATTTATCAGTCTGGAAGAAGTTATAAAGCCATTTCTAAAGCTTTGGGACTACAGCGAACCACAGTGAGAGCCATTATCCACAAATGGCGAAAACATGGAACAGTGGTGAACCTTCCCAGGAGTGGCCGGCCGACGAAAATTACCCCAAGAGTGCAGCGACGACTCATCCAAGAGGTCAGAAAAAACCCACAACAACATCCAAAGAACTGTAGGCTTCACTTGCTTCAGTTAAGGTCAGTGTTCATGACTCCACCATAAGAAAGAGACTGGGCAAAAATGGCCTGCATGGCAGAGTTCCAAGATGAAAACCACTGCTGAGCAAAAAGAACATAAAGGCTTGTCTCAGTTTTGCCAGAAAACATCTTGATGATCCCCCAAGACTTTTGGGAGAATACTCTGTGGACTGATGAGACAAAAGTTGAACTCTTTGGAAGGTGTGTGTCCCATTACATCTGGTGTAAAAGTAACACAGCATTTCAGAAAAGGAACATCATACCAACAGTAAAATATGGTGGTGGTAGTGTGATGGTCTGGGGCTGTTTTGCTGCTTCAGGACCTGGAAGACTTGCGGTGGTAAATGGAACCATGAATTCCGCTGTCTACCAAAAAATCCTGAAGGAGAATGTCCGGTCATCTGTTCATGACCTCAAGCTGACGTGCACTTGGGTTCTGCAGCAGGACAATGATCCAAAACACACCAGCAAGGCCACCAAGACTTTGGAGTGGCGTCAAAGTCCTGACCTGAATCCGATTGACATGTTGTGGCATGACCATAAAAAAGCGGTTAAGGCTTGAAAACCCTCCAATGTGGCTGATTTACAACAATTCTGTAAAGATGAGTGGGCCAAAATTCCTCCTTCCGCTATTAAAGACTTATTGCCAGTTATCGCAAATGCTTGATTGCAGTTGTTGCTGCTAAGAGTGGCCCAACCAGTTATTAGGTTAAGGGGGCAATCACTTTTTCACACAGGGCCATGTAGGTTTGGATTTTTTTTTCCATTAATAATAAAAACCTTTTAAAAACTGCATTTTGTGTTTACTTGTGTTATCTTTGTCTAATATTTCAATTTGTTTGATCTGAAACATTTCAGTGTGACAAACATGCAAAAAAATAAATCAGGAAGGGGGCAAACACTTTTTCACACCACTGTATTTGGCTTCTGGGAAAATTGGCTCTGATGTGAGTGTATGTGTGTTTCTGTCTGCATGTTTCCCATGTGATGAACTGGCATCCTGTCCAGAGAGTATTCTGTCTTGTGCCTGTTGCTTGCTGGGATAGACTCTGACTCTCCCACAACCTTGTATTGGAAGAAGTGGTTAGAAAATGGTTGGACACTGGCATGATGTAATGATATATCTTACAAATCTGTTACCTGCAAGCCTCTTATTCTGGTGAGGCTTTTGATAAGTTGGAACTGATGCTCGAAGCGTAGGCTACAAGAGAGCACTGGAAGCACACAATAAACCCAGAAGAAAGATATTACTACATCAACTCTTACGAGTTCAATATAACTGAAAATGTTTCAACCTCAAGTGAAATATACAGGCACACAATTTTGACAAGAACAATATTATTCCATTGTAAAGAAGTTAACTTACTGTAATGTCTTAATCACTCATCTTTAAAAGTGAAGTGTCTGTTTAAAAAGGTTTAGTAATGTGATAACCATATTGCCAACTTACCTTTATTTTATGGTAGATGAAGTTAGTTTCCTCCTATAAATGCTACAAAAACTAAGCATCCACAGTGCAAACTACTGATAGTTTGTCAATGAATGAAAAATAAATTCTAATTAATTATATTAATTTCTGTTCCTGGACATCTACAGATATAAGCTTTTAGTTAGTAGAATATTATGTGTAATTGAATTGCTTTATATGTATTGTTTAAAACTATAAAACTTTGTGCCGGGACAATTAACTGAACAGTCAATATACAGTAGCATTTGGCAAAAAGAGATAAAGCTATATATTACCATATATACATTTAGAAACAACAAATTAATAGATAAACTAACTTATTGTGGTCAGGAAAATGTACTGTACCATTTCTAACACTTCATTCATCTCATTAGGTACCATCATATTCAAAGTGAATATATCATATACTGTATACCTAATCAGCCTCTTTAGACAAGATATGCTTGAGGTGGAAAACTTAATTTTTCTCCTTCCTTAAATTCCTACTCTATTTTGTTTAACCAGCACTTTTGATATACTAAATAATTATATGATTCAAGGAGATATGCGAGTTTCAATGTGTAATAAAGTGTAGAATACTATGATCAGCAGTGCTTAGAAGTTGCATTTTAGATGGGTTGGTACAGTTTTATCGAAATTGTTTTTTGATCCTATTACAGTTGCAGTGAATTTCTACTTTAATTGGCTTTAGCTATATTCAGTCATCAGTCAGTGGCCTGCAGGATTCTATGTAGTAATTACTTAGTAAATACACAGGTATATTTTCAATTCTTTACATATTCAATTGTTATTCAATTGTAACTTAAATCAGGTCCAAGTTTGTTTCCTGAACCTCGCCTAAATCTAATTGGAACATTTGTCTCGATAGTTGCATGAAAGAGAACAAATTTAATAAAACACTTTAACTAGGAATCATCAGAAAGTGAAGTGTTATTTGATTTAATTGGAGATTTTATATTACAGAACAAAATGATGTTATTTTTGAATGGGTGACGAGTATACGTCTAATATGCTTTCAGGAAAAGTGTTCTGCCAGGTTTGTTGGTACATGAAGTAAGGCTACTAACAAAAACAGCATCCTCTTGTTTTGAGGCATCCAGTTTACCTTGAATTGGTTTGTCACCACTGGAAGATTAACTGGCAGAGATTAAAATGGTTTTAAATAAATTCTCCTCTAAGAAATGCAAGTCAAAGCCCCAACTGCAGCATTTGGCAGGGAAATTAAATTTTGCAGCTTCACTGGTCTATAGCAGGCATTTATTCTCCAGTACATCATTAATACTTTAAAATCCCTGGGCCAGAGCTCTGACGTAACTTGGCCTTCCCAAGAGTGTCAACCATGCATTGACTAGTGGCAGCCTTTAGTGATACAGTATGCTATAGTAGTAAATTATTTTGTACCGGACCATATTCCTTATTAAGGATTTACATGGAAGCTTTATTTGAAAATGTGGGAAATAAAAATTTGGAAGATGATTGACTGTTTTTGATGAAGCCCGCTTAAATGACATTCTGATAGATGACATACTGTATACTGTAGGTCAACCATACTACAGAATCGAAAGGTATGAAGTTTAAAACATAAAGAATTTAAGCAGGCTGTGTCCAGTACATAACCTAAGATGAAGGTCATCAAAACGAAATACTGCACAAGCAAAGCCCACGAAACAGACTTCAATGCTCACTCAAAGTGATTCAACAAGCTATTCCAATACCCAATGTTTCCTGATCTCCTGCCTGGCTCTCTAAACCTTTTTTTAATTCTAAATTTTGCATGAATTATTTTTTTTAAATATTTCATTAGTACTGTACAGTAGGTCAAACTTGTATCCTATTTTGATTTTCTTCCATACATTTCAAAATATTGGAAGTTTCAAAACACCATCTCACTTTATTGCACTCAATCTTGAATTCGTTCTGCTCCTGTATTTATCTCTTCCGTTCCTTTTGTGCCCCAAGGGCTCATTTTCTACATCCTTTCTCATGATCTGCTGTTTCTGCGTCTTCTTCGGTTGCCTGAAAGATCCCTTGAGGACCACAGCCATTGCCAGGCCTGGTTGTTTGCTTTTTAAATTTACTTGCCTGTTCAAGGTAATTAAAATGCACAGGGCTTATTTCTGATGTTTTAGGATAGTTTCTCTCACGTTTCAGTTCTGTCATGGTGACAGACACCTTATAAGTGGGTAGTTGCTGTGAACACTAAACAACTTTAGCCCTGACCTGACCTGGGGATCTCCAACCAGCATAACTACAGTAGACGTGAACTTGAGTATCATGGGGACACTCAGCATGTAACTGCACAAGCCATCTGTGTTTAAGCCTGGATACTGGCCCATCTTGGCTAAAAGGGCAGAATGTTAAATGGTTCCTATACTGTATGTCATGAGTCATGATCCCTGTTGGTATAACTAGAATACCTTCTAGCCCAGGTTTCTTCTTTTACCTTAGGAAACTTTAATAATCTAACTGTTTTTCAGCCCTTTAAATAATTTTGACTTTTTTTGGTGAAGCTTATTGTAAATGTGAATATGTAAAATGTAAATGTAAATGAAAATGTACATTTGAATAATTGCTTTGGAAGGAAACAATTTTAAAATTATATTTTTGGCCTAGGTACTTTCTGAAAAGTGCAAATTTATTGTACATAAGAAACCTTTTTCAATATTTATGGTACAAGAATGCCTTTAATTCTAGAGGTTATGAAGGTTATGCTCTAAGCTTTTAAGGCATACTATTTAAGGCATACCTTATTGGTATGATCTATATTTATATAGATCATACCAATTTCTAACCCTTTTCAAACTCCCATTTTAGTCCAGACGTAACCTACAATTTTGTGGCCACTTGTGTGCATCTGTAGGTTGTCTTCCTTAAGTACTTCACTTTGATTGTATTAGTGTAGGGGTGCCCAAACATTTTAATGTAAGATTTACTTTCATTTTCCAGTCCAGCGCGATTTACCAGTGTGAATTTGAAGCTGTGATATAGGAAAAACAGACTGTGGACACATCAGTACAATAGCGATACCCATCACTAAAATTACAGCAAATAAAAGCAAGTGACTCATACTACAGTGAACAAGTATTGTTCCCCGTTTAAGAAAAAAAGAATGCTCGACATTCAGCTCATTCAGCAGTTCAGTCAAGTTTGTGAGGAATGCTAAATCCAGAAGCCAGTGGTCATCCTCTAATTGGGCATATTCACCATGTTTAGACGACTTGAGAAACTCTTTGATTTCAGGTAACAGCTGTCAAAAATGTTTGTTTTTGAAATCTCCAAACAGCAAGTCAGCAGCCTCAGGAAATGCTTTTTTTATTACTTCTCGATCCCTGAATTACTTTTTGTGTTTAGCAAGGACATGGCTCACACGGAACAATGCAATGATTGAAGCTTTCCTTCTTGTATTACTACTTCTAATACTAATTACGAATACTATTAGGCCTCGTGAAAACCGACTGCTGGTAGTTGAGATTTAAATTTTTCCACTTTTCTTTTCCCTAACTCACTTTTAGCGGGAAAGTCCACATCATACATTTTGTGTGCAGTTTTGAAATGTTGGACATTTCCCTTTTTCGTAGATGCTAGCATTGCAGATTTGAATGCAATAGTACAAAAAATAATAATGTAACACTCCGGGGTTCACATGGGTATGCGCCCTCACCTCTGCCGCCTCAGGTCAGCCCCCCACCGCTGGGGACTCAAACCCGGGCCTCTGGCGTCACTCAACAGGGACCCAATCACTTGAGCTAAAGGGAAATCTCCTGTCAGCCCGGTGGCTGCAGTCCCTGCTATTCACAGGGAAGGGCAGTGACGTCACCACGCTAGTAAGCTGGCTCGAACAACCAATGGTGGCCTTAGAGAGTTACACTCTCCCCCGCTTAATTCACCGTCCTCGGTGAAGGGCTATCCCACCCCACTCCTGACACCAATGTAATGCTCCGGGGTTCACGTGGGTATGCGCCCTCGACTCTGCCGCCTCAGGTCGGTCCCCACCACGCTCGCATTCCTTGTGTTAACAGTAAGTTTTCGTCTCTTTGCTTCATCATTTTCGCTCAAACACTACAACTATCAAAAAGGCAATCAAACTTATCAAACTGTTGGCAAATTTTATATGGCCAGTCGGTTTCGCTCCAGCATGCGCTTTAGCGAATTTGGGGCTCATGCAGCAATAACCAAGAGAACATTCTTGGGTAGCACACACAACAATCTTTATTTACGGAGCTTCTGTAACTTTTTTATCCCCTGTGTCAGCCAGCACTCAGGGAAGAGACTTTTACAACCCATTCGACAAGAGTTCAACACACACAAAGGCAGTAAAATGTATGACATTACATGCACAGATCTGAATACATTTTTAGATTATCAAAAAAAAGTAAATAGTCAAATAGCCCATTTATTTTTTATTTATCTCTTGCGAGAGATTGACTGGTAGATCGCGATCGACTGGTTGGGCACCCCTGTATTAGTGGATAAGTAATGGGCATTATCTCTCTTTACCTGTTCATCATCTTCTCTGTCTTTTTCTGTTGTAAAAAATAAAATACCGAGGTATGAAGTACAATTTATTAAGCCAGACAATATGCACAGCAGTTCAGTAAATAATGATTTCCCTAGATAGTCTTTAAAGATTGTTTTTTGGTTGTGAGTTCAGACTTCATGAATTTTGATAAAGAAAACAAAACAAAATGGCTGTCTATCACACACGATCATGTTTCTGTTGGTGGTTAATAAAACGAATAGTGTCATGTTCATTTGTGCCTTGTCAGTTTCTCCAAGATAGCCTTAGTCCAGACGCACTGCGGTCTGTTTACTCCTCTGTAATGACATCTAGCTGTTTTTTGAAAATGAAGTAGCACTGATTCATTGCAGTAATAAAGGAAAAAGGTCTGTACATGGATGGATGGATCATGGATAAATGAGTAGGGAGAAATACAGATGTGGTAGATTCCATAAATATCTTTTGTTTACAGGCAGATTGATACAAAGAAGGCTTAAAGTATGATGCTGGTGTCTAGCTGTCTTTTACTTACAAAAAGTACCAACTTTAGGTTTAAAGACTTTTTGCACTCACTTTACCTTATACTGTATATCACTGGACAGGGCTCCTGGAAACAGGATCTGGTGATTTTATCATACATTACCATTTGTGTTCTACTGTAGCATTCAGATTTTGCAAACACAAAGATACGCTTATTTTGTACATTTGAAATTTGATTAGCATTTTAAAGGTTTAAGGGATTACCTTATAGCAGCCGTGTCAGGTTTTGTTGCATATGTAAGTAAACATGCTATGAGAGATTCCAAAGCAAGTTTTCTGCTCTTTGTACTGTATACAGTATATGATGCAAACAGTGATGTACTAATTGCAAAGAGGCATCAGTGGCTAAAATAATGCAGCTATAAAGCTAACTATTGAGTTTTTTTTTCTGAATTTCATCATCACTTAGTTGATGATGATTTGTTAATTGCTGTAAAAGTATTGAGAATAATGCTGTAAGCCTGTATGAATATGGTAGTACAGTATACATTTGGAACTTTCATGCATGTAGGTTAAAATCTTGAATTTATCCCTGTAGTCTGGTAAAGGGTTACGGTTACACTCAACATTTTCAGATTTATATGTAGTAAAGAGCATACTATGATATAAATATGGACTGGTGTGAATAATTTTCATAAAATTGTCATTTGTTTTACTTAGCTTAACAGTACTTTTACAATACATTGTCAAGTGAAAAATTTTTTTTGCATTTCTGGTCTGTAGCAGTTTTTGAAAGTACTGTGCATTTACGTGAACAGTTGAACTAGAGTTCAGTAAAGAAAAATGGCTCAGTGCACAGCCTTCCAAATAATAGCACAACTCTTCATTTAAATCTTTTTCATTGGCCCTCTACCTTGCAGATCCTGATGCCTGTTACCGTGCCTTACAGCTAAGCCCACAGAAACCTGCAGGGAGCATCTACCTTTTCAAAAGCTTTTTTTCCTGCCCCACTTTTGCAACTGACACTTTCTTGTCGTTTGCAGTGGTTGTGTTAACTGACATGCACAAAAACCTCAGAGCATGTGATGGGGTGGGGAGATGAAGAGATAAAAAAATCCCTAACTATAAAAGTAGCGAGAAGGATTTCACTTTCTATGGTTTCGATTTTGAATCCTCATAATAATTCTACACAGGAACTGACATCTTACTTTGCCCATGTTATCTGGAGGCCATTGATGGTATATATGTTTTTTATCTTTTATTTAGCTCATTGTGCATTGTGAAATGATCAGTTTAACTGATAAAGAGAAGTATGACTTATTTTTGTAAAAATGATTGATGTCATTAAGAACCTATAGTATCCCACAATCCTGTACTGTATATCATTTTTCCAAACTCCTTTCTTTGCAATATTCAGTGTATGCCAGGCTGTCAGTTCAGATTCAGAAAACAGGCACAAAAGCTGTGTCTTATCTAACCAGCATGAACTACTTAGTTTCTCATACTAAAAAAAGATAAAGTCACAGAACACAAAGTGATATACAAAGATTGTTCTGCTTCCATGATGTCTCATTCCCAGTCTCTTTTGATTGTCTGTGAAAGCACTTTGAACACCTGTGAAAAAAATCAAAGAAAAGTTAGTTTTAACTCTGGAAAAGAACTAATCTTTCAGAATTGTATGCTTGTGTGAATATCTCTATTTAGAATAGTAAGATACTACTCATCATAATACACTTCAGCTCTTAGATGGGTAAACATTGAAGAAATATGCTACATAGAATTGGAGCACAATGATTGCTTGTAATTTTAGATCCTAAAAGCAGTTTTTGTCACGATCGTAAACCCCTCCTCTTAAGGACACTCCAGTCCTTCCTTGTTCAGTACTGATCTGCTGCACCTGCCTCCAGTTCCTACCTATCGGGGCTCAGCTTTGGAAGATGGACGCCTGGAAGCCCACCTACCCACGAGTCCAGGAGCAACTCGATGGCATAGGCTTCATCGCAGCGCCCTGACCTACTGAGTCTGGGATTTGGGAGCGTCTGGTCCCGTTACCCCCTTTTATTCCCCCAACCCTCCACCAGATTCCACTCCAGCTTTTAACTCTGTTTGTCTGCCAGGATGGATTACCAGGTCTTGGACATTTGCTTCATTCATGGATTTGCCTCGGACTCCCTTGGACTGTTTGCCTAGGCCACACCTCCCCTGAACACCAGCGCACCATGGACACCCCCCTGTTTTCATTCCCGACTCCTGCATGCCTTTTTCTTGCACGTTTTCTTCACTCCCCCCGGATTGTGTTGTCTGCATAGGGTCCTGAAAGAACGCTTCGTGGCAGTTTTTTGCATGGCTATTGTTCACACAGCTCAGGTTATTTTTGTAGATTTTTAACTCTCCCTTCCTCCAAACTTCCCTTATGCGGGCATCACACATCATCATTTTCATAATCGCAAGAAAATCACAGCGAGCTGTAGAGAGCTGCAGCGTGTGCCCATTACCGTCAGTTGTGTAGTGTGACTCCCCCACTGATTCAGTCATAGCGCTCTTAACAGCCACTATGACTCTCTGCAACTCGCTACAAGAAAATCAGACTGATTTGTCATTCAATTTGACATGCTCTCCGACTAGAAGTCATGTCAAGTCATGTAGTGTGATGCTGGCTTTAAAGGCAGAACACCAACTGACCTTTTCTACTGCAGTTCCTGAACCTCACAACCATCCCGAATAACATTTGAAAAGAACAGTTTCCAATGAATATGTGAAATTCTAAAATTCTCTCCCTCACAAATATCCTTTAGAGCTCCTAGTCTGTCACATAATTCTTTATCCATGTGGGTGGCTGTTTAGCTCTGTGAGATCAGTGAATAGTTGTAGTTTTCCACCATAGTAGGGAACTTTGAGGGAAGTAAAGAAGGTGTACTCCCCTCATATTGCACTTCTGTGGGTACAGGAACATTTCACATGTCCACATGCCAACATGATCCATTGTGCAGACAACTGACCCCAACGGGTTGACGATTTGTAAGGATTTTGATTGTAGAGGCTGTACCTGGCTCTTATACTAAGGTAGCCAGATGTCTATGGGCTCCACAGGTTTGCTGGCTCACCTGGGACAGGAATGAATATTGGAGGCAGAAGAAAAAATAATAATTGCTCCTCTTTGTCATAATATGGGCTCCTCTTTGTCATAATATGTGTGTCACGGCCTTCTCCTGCTATACCCCAAAGCTCTGCAATTCTAGCCCCTGGGATATCAGAGAGTCATCTTCCCTGAGCTCTTTCAAATCTAGACTCAAAAACTTGATCAGAAGGGCTTTTACTTAATTGATGTCTGTGTCTTTGCATTTTCTACAACATTCCAAATGCAAAATAAAAATATTTTATTCTTTTATCTCTTATCACTGTTTTTCTACTCTACAATTCTTTAAGAAGCTACTGTCAAGGACTCTATATAATATAAAGTTTGTTTATTGTTATTCCTCTATACTATTCCATTATTCTTCTGAACGTGTAAAAATATATACAGACTCCACACAGTGTCCCATACCAGATTTCAAGCCAGGGCTCAGATATGGTGAGACAGCAGTGCTGACCACTACATCAGCCCATTTGTCATTTATGTTGCTGTTTTTTTTTTTATATTTTAGGAATAACTAGAACTACAAGCAGTAGTTCTAGTTATTGTCATTGTCAACGTCATTGTAATGAAATATAGTAGGGAAAAAAGATTCCAGGGAACTTGCTATGAATGTTAGTTACGAGGATGTATAAAATAGTGTGTCTCTCTGGCTCTCTAGATTTCATATTAAAGCAGTTTCTTTTTCTTTTTGCTAAGATCTTACATTAGATACGACCACCCTGTGGTTTTGTTTTTTGCTGATTTCCTTCTTCCAGCTGACTGCTTACTGCCTTCTGTCATGTTACCCACTCTTGTCTGGTTCTGTCCACACCCTGCTGTGACCCAGGACAGACTCAGGTGTCTCGCTGGGGCGTAAGCTCATGCACTGGTTCAGCTTGACAAATCACCCTGTGGCAAAGAGCCGGCATGATTATCACATGGCCAGGAACAGGTCAAGTATGACGATGGAAACGGGGAACAAGTACAGTAGCACAACCTAGATTCCTATGAAGGACCCTCACATACATTTCTGCTCTCACAAAACATATTAAAAATCTGCTGTGTATCTGCCCTTTTGCAAAGCTTTGTGCATTTTTGTTTTGGTTGAATATAATGCAGGTGTGAGTGTGGTCAGTCACTTTCTGATTTTCCCCAAAAGAGGAGATACAGTAGCTGTAAACGACTGCTTGTACAAGTACTGCTGGTAAAACGTATTAATAGGAAATTTCTGTTTTGTGTACATTAACCATTTTTATCATTTTTATAATAAAGTGTACATAAACAGGAGTAGTACTAATCACATATACAGTACTAAGATAGGTTTGAAGAATGAAAACATTGAAGTGGGCTGTTGTGGTTTTGAAAGATTAGTAACTTTGAAGTGAATTGTTTTAATATTGCTGAAATCACAGATAGAAGACTATGTTTAAGTATGCAAAATTATGCTGGTAAATCTTTTTAATATTAGGTTTTATTAATACAACTGTAGGCTATGTCAATAAACTTCCAGCAATGTACCTTAGGTTTGTGTGAAATTATTGAATAATCCACCAAGAGACAGCTGGCAGCCAAAAATAATTACCTGCTAGCAAAAAATAATGAAGGTTTGTCTTTATGCAGCATTAAAGAACAAAGGGCATGTGGGATTATATTTACTTCTATATCAATGTACAATGTGTATATCCCACATATTGTAGCTTATTTGATAAAACTAATTTGTGCTTGTGGGTGTTGTTAGGAAATTAGAAAATTGTACAGCCTTTGGAGATATTTTCCAGTCTGTTTTTTGAAAGGGTCAATCTAGGGACTGTAAGATAATAACATAAGATTATAAGAAAGTTTACAACTGAGAGGCGTCTATTCAGTCCATCTGGCCCATTTGGTAATTAGTAGGTAATTGATCCAAGGATCTCATCCAGCAGTTTATTAAAATAACCCGGGGTATCAGCCTCAACAGCATGGCTGGGTAGCCTGTGCCGTACTCTCACAACCTACTGGGTAAAGAACTGTCTCCTGGTCTCAGTTAAATACACTTTCCCATCATGCAGCTCTATGCAGATTATTATTAAAGTGTCAAGACACTCTTTTGATATTCCCTTGGCAATCTGTAATTTTTTCATCTTCAGTATTTCTACTTCTATAACATATGCACATCAATAAAAATAAGCATGATAGCACTAAATATTTTTAGAAAATCAGTACTGTTAGTATTTAGCTGTCCTAGAGGGATTCTTGTGCCTATTCCATTGAGTGCTGTCGTTTTTCTTGTACAGTATAAAAACCTGATGACTGCAGAGAGTGGCAGGTGCAACACAGAACGCATGTTAACACAATCCTTTTCTGCACTGATGTGCCATGCCATGCTAATTAATAGGCTAACCTGACAACCTGGTTTTGAAGTTGAATAGCCTAGCGTCCTGTACAAGTAACTTTACACTCAGAATGTGTTCAAATAAAAAGGGAAAAAACATTATTTACCAACTAAAAACGTCAGTTCATTAAACTCAGTTAGGAACACACAAGAGAAGAAGAAGTTGGAGTGCAGCTCAGTGCTTCCAATTAAATACTAACTTTCACAACTTCCCCACTAGTAATACATTCAAAGCAGGACCTTTGTGGTCTTTGAAGACAGTGAGTCTGTGTAGGCTGTCTTCACTCAATGTCATATTATCTTCTGATTTACATTAAAAGCTGTAGCCTATAGGGCTACCTGTATCAACATGGGGTTTGAATCAGATTACAGAGGTATCTCAGCCCTGAGGTGCTTGGGCCTGAGGTAAAATAATGTATTTTGAAGATCACTGCAATTGCCCCATCCTGACATTGAAATCAGGGTCATATTTTATATAACTCTAGGTCTCAAGTTTATAACGTGAGCTTGTTGCTTGGGAAGAATGTATATAAATTAAATCTGGAAGTCAGAAACCTTCCTTCCAAATTTCAAAGGAAGCCAGAAGTTTGAAAACATGAACTCCACCTCCACTATAAAGCAACCCTTAATGATGAAGCTTTTTTTGTGCCTAACATGAACCACATAATGAAAGTAATGTTAATTGGATTCAATGCATCTGGGAGCCAAGAATTAAATCAGAAGTGGAAGAATAGCAGAATGCATTTAAATGAGGATACAGCTTATTTCAACTTACTTCAACTAGTGCTGAAAAGTATACCTAATAAGGAAAATTTGACTTATGGAAATAGATTGCTGAAATGTCTGAGGGAAAAGACATTTGAACATTTTTGAATTCTCTGCAAAAATAAATTTACACTGTAAAGATATAGTTCCGAATCACACACATGCAAAGCAAAAGCCCAGCAAATGTTGTTGGTTCCAAAACTCATTTGTTGCATTTTTAATGCCTCACGATATTAATGCGTATATCCCGTTTATTAAATATATATATATATATCCTTGCATGTGGCACTGTCCTTTCATATCAGGCATTACCCATACTGTTCAGACATCATCTCTTTGTTCTTCTGTAAGATTTGGAACTTCACTGATTCCTGATTAATCAGTTTCCCCTCTCCTGCTGATATGTGCCTTTTACTATCAACAATTTCATGCATGAGATCAGATAATTTTATTAATTGCTATTCATGCAGAATACTTCAAATAGGCTTACATTTAAAACTGACAGGCTGCAAAGTTTAAGTGTAATTATTTTAAAATGCAGGGATGACAATATGCCAACATTTGCATATTTTAGCTTCTTAAATGCTTAAGAAAAAAACGTTGGAAGGGAATAATGAATGCGCTTCAGTGTGATTTTTAAGCAGTGTCGAACCTTATTTGAAATTTTAAAAAATGAAAAAGGAAAAATAAAAGGTTCTGGTTTTACAAAGGGGAATCAGAACTTCAAAGGTGTTACTACCAATATACTGTACAGTAACAAAAAGAATGACTAATTATATATATAGCTTTTTTTTACTTTTGTCAAGTCTAAAAAGTAGAAAAGATGAAAAGAAATTGTGAAAAATTGTTTTATTTTATTTTTTTAGGTTTCCAAAATAAACAACACACCCCCAACCCAAAAAAATCCCTCTCCCATCTTGAGTCAGCCGCATTGGTACACCCCAACAAGTTTCTACCACAGGACTACTAAAATAAAGTCAGACGGCGATAGTAGAAACCCCAGGCAATAAGGCTTTGACTGCATCAGCAGCGACACTCCAAACCTCCACTGTCCCCCCTCCAGCACCAAACAGTGGAGCAGTGGAGAGCTCCATGTAAATGACACCAAGACCAAGTCCAGAATACAATTATATCAAGCAAGGGAATGTACGGGCTCCCGGCATGTTTTTATCTACAGCCAAGCCAGCCATCCAGATCCATTTAAGCTGCTGTTGGAGATCTGGGGCACATTAAACTGGTAACAAAAGAGAGATTTGGCTTCCACCATACAGTCTAATAGGCGTCACAATGTCCAATGTAACACCTGAGATAAAACATCCACACAGGCTTGAAAAAGTCAGAAATAACTGACACTACTATCATTCTGACAGATAACGTACTTAAAAGAATAGAAAATTGTGGAAGTGTGTTTTTTTTCTAAATGGCCTTCATCCACATTTGACTTCACTTGTTAATAATTGCATTTTCATTTCAATATAAAAGCATCAAGCAGTTCAATAACAGTATATCCTGTTCCACAGTAATGTGCAATTTGCTTTTGTTGAGAAGGGAAAGGTCATGGTGAAAAGTCATGGGATGGTCAAAAAGTCATGGGAAAAAGTCACCTACTCACAATATACTGTAGCTGATAGAGATGATACAAGTGAGTGAAAGAGTATGCCTTAACAGGCAAAAAGATACCTGGTTTTGTATTAATGAAACTGACAACATTTACCAATAAAGAGCAGCATGTGATCTAATGGAGGCCAGTGACTATATTCAGCATCACTATTTTATTAAAGACTATACATATTGTGTTTGTAATTAACAGTTGTTCAAATAAACGTAATTCAATCAACTATTAAATCTGCAGATGAATTATAAATTGCTTCCCAACTACTGATTTCCTGCTATTAAATTTGTTAAAATTAAAAACAAATTGTTGCATATTAGGTTAAAGTACCCACTCTCAGAGTAGTATACTGTGACAGATGTACAGTATACTGACCCCATTATGCAGGAACTGTAGCCAGCTAAACCACTTTGCAACTTTAAGGTGCTAAGACCCTTCTTCCTGCAACAGGTCGTAACCCACAGAACCACCATTGCACCCACAGACCACCACAACATAGTAAGACTACATAATTGCAGTTTTTATTCCTCTAATAACTACAATAAAAGATAGTTCAGGTGGGCAGCTGCGTCAGTATGCGTAGTCTGCAAAGGAACAAGTAATAGGTTTATTCCATGCTGAAAAGAGAAGAAAGTAAAACACAATGTTTTGGCCTGAAGAAGGCTCTACGGCTGAAATGTTGTGTTTTCTTTCTTCTCTTTTCAGCATGGAATACACCTATTACTTGTTCCTTTACAATAAAAGATGACTAAAACAAACAGGAGAAAAAAACTCTCCGCAAGGGACACACCCACAAATGTATGAGCTTCATAGTCACTAGAAACCAAACTAGCAGTCCAGAAAAAAAACAGTAGCACCACATTCTCCTGAATCAGCTCATGTTCTGCTGTCCTGGCGTACCTCTATCCACCACACTGATGAATGAGACAAAACTCTGCTTAGTTCTTCAGTTGCATAATAGCATCCTTTTCTGTCACGCCCAGTATACCTAGAGGGTGCTCTATTTCTGTCTTGTTCCTAGTTCCCTGTGATTATTCATGTCTTTCTGGTGTGTCTTGTTGTGTTGCCTATTTACTTCCTGCTTCTGCTCTGCTCATCGCTCGGCATTGACGTTTGGATGTCCTGAGACCCGCCTAGCACCAGGTTGCTCCTGTCCGTGGCCTGAGGGCATATGTTTCTATACGGCATTTCCTGAACAGCTGAGCCTGGGCTAACCCCTGTCTCGCTGCTACGCACAGTGTCTTTCCAAGACTTGGAGGCATTAGTTAAGATAAGCAGAGACAAACAACACACCAAACCCTGACAAAAACACAATGGCCACTGTACACATACTTAAAATATAGTCTCCAAGCCACTGCCCCACATCCACTTTTGTATCTCTGTGACACATACAGTACATAGCAAAAATGGTGGCCAGTTTCTAATAAAGATGTTGGCAGTGCAAAGTATATTCTAGTCTAGTATTATAATTTATTGAATGGAGGCAAAGGCCCCATTGTCAGGAAACATTAATGAGGAAGTTATGTAGAAAAACCAGGATGAACTCCAGAGGCGTAGTCGATGTTACAGTCCGAGGTCCGAAAGCCCAAGGTAAACAAACCGGTGCAAAAGTACAAAATCAGAAGTGGGCCCGGAGGCTGTGAGGAAGCCGAGAGTCAAAGCCAGAATGATAACCAAAGTACCAAAACAAAAGCAGGAGACTTAGACGGAGAACAAACCAGGGTCAGGAAGCCAAAAACCAAGAAGTAATAAATTGCAAGAAGTCGAGGTAACTCTAACCAGGAAAACCTAATACTGAGCACAGGGGAGAGTGTGAAGCAGCATTAAATAGGCTGATGTAAATGGGCTAATTGGGAACCATGCTGTTATGCGAGGTGGAATGACAAGTCCTCCGGGGGCTTGGCGTAACATCCATGTAGCAAAAAGGAAAGTATTTCTTATTTTATTGCCTTAAAAAAAAGAAGACTTTGTTCTAAGGCTGTCCAATGAATTGACTGGATTGCTTTGTCAAGGTAATTACAAGGATATAAGCAAGAGAGATATTCCTCCAGTCAGGCAAATCACCAGGTGCTTGTGGAAAAAAGAGCTCTGTCACTAGGAAATTCTGAATAAGAAGGATCCCTCTGAAGCTGTGACTAGGCTCAGACATCTAGAGCTGAGGAGCACCCAAGCACTTGTTCTCAGAGCTGCTGGTATCCCAGTTTGCCAAACAGAGAAGACCTGGCTCTGGCAAAGGACTGTATTAATATTCAATGATTCAATACATAAAATTCTCTTGATTAAATCCTGCTCTTTAAGTTTTGGGCATTTAAAGATTTTTCCAAATACCAGGTCACAGTTCGATGAAACAGAAAAGAAGAACTTTGAAAGAAGCATGGTTTCTTGCACAAATCTTTATTTTTTATTATTCCTACTGCAAATTAAATATAATGAAATTGTCCATATTTATTGATTTTATTGCTTTTAGCTTGCAGCTAATCAGTAATATCTGCAGGCTCTATTCAGTCCATCACTGCCTTAACAATGACCCTATTTACTAATAATTTATAATCTAATTTTACAGAAAAATATAAGGTCAAATTATAAAATAACATATAGCAAGAAGCCAACATGTAATAATACATTTGAAGTTTTAGAAACATGTTGATTCCAGGTGTATAACTAGACCAGTAGAGCATGAAGTTGACTTTTTATAGCCTAGCAGAATGTTGAGGTAATTCATATTTTGTGAGATTTGTTATTTACTTGAAGTCATTTTTTTAAACGAAAGTGATTTTAGTGCAAAGAGCTTTAGAGGGTTAAGGCATAAGGTATGCTCTAGAAGAAGATTCAAGCACAAGTTCAAATGTAACAAGATTGGCAGTTTTTGTGGCTTTGTTCTAAAACATCTCAAAGCTGCTCCTTCTTTAAAACTCTGACCAGAGTAAAAGAAAAAAGTATCTGAAACTAGTTTATCCATCATATTTTGGCATAGTATTTACAGTATGTGCAATTGAAAGTAGATCATCCTACTGAATGGTACATATTAGGTGTACTGTATATAATACAGTCACAAATCAGCAGTTACTAACAAACATTTATTTTATTGAGACCATATTGTTAACACTACTTTTCGTAGGCTGAGTATTTAAAGATTTATCATCACTAAAAGCTTTTAGAACTTTTTAAATGCTTAATCACTTATAAATATTCATTTAACTCAACTTCAGTTATGTTAGTCCACCCACTGAAGAACATATGCACAAATTTGTAACAGCTATGGTATGTTAATTCTAAAACCAAGGGATTTTTTTTCTCTCCAGGGATAAAAGCTTTATCTCTTTGATTTTCTGCTAACATATTTCAAGGAATGCCACCTTACTGCTTTTCATATAAATTGCAATTGAACACATAAAAACAGAGAATGAGTATTTAATTTACTTTTATTATTGCAACTCTGAAAACAGAGCTTGTCATTCACAGGTGGAAAGCCAAGATCGAAAAATCAATTTCCCTTCTGTCAAAGTATTCTAAATTTTATAGGTTCTTTTCAAAAATAAATTCCTGGAATAAAGTTAGATTGATGTACTTAGGAAATTCATAAGTTACATTACGTGATCTAGATGTAAAGTGGAACACAAATCAAGAAGGCTTTAAAGTCCAGACCTGCTCAGACTTCGCAAAAAAAATTAAATTTTTAAAAACCTATTTTTATAGGGACTGGATTCACCTAAATTATAAAAACAAAGTGGATTTTTAAACTTAACCAAATTACATACTGTATAAGATCATACGTTTTATAATCTAGTAGAAAATAGGTTATTTATCATCAAAGCAACAGGAAAATAAAGAGTAAAGTTGTGTGCAGGTCAGTGTGGCTCTTTACACTTTGTTTTTGATGCATGGATTTATTTATTTGGATTTGGGATCTATCTGTGTAATGTAGCTGTCATCATCTACTGTATGCTTGTCTACATGAAATGACCAGATAATGACTTGTTCTGATAAATACATACAGTACTGTACATTAAAGTACAACAGGTATCCCTGAAAGCATATGAGAAAGACAGTTGTAAACCCTATTTTAGAGCACTGCAGGTTGAAAACTTTGTGGTCTTGAAATACACATAATTCTGTCCTTTTTTATTGTGTGTACTAGAATAATCTGGGCAACAATTTGAACAAAGTACTGTATTTCGGAGTGTGTGTTTTTTGTGTCTTAGCCATTAATAGCATAATTACACGAATACATTACAAGTGCTGTATTTATACCACTTGCATGACCGTAAAATGCACAATAAAAACAAATGAAAGACTTGAAGGCTCCTTAATCAGCAGCTTGAAAACAGCTAGCCCGACATGACTTTGATTTCCATTTTATACACAACATCTGTGTCACTGCCCAAATACTAGTGTTAGTCACCAGAGACACCTACATATGCAGTTTTTTCAAGACCTTACAGGAACATGAGGAGGCTGCTGGAGTGGGGGTAGTGAGATGAGCTGAAAGGTTTGAATGCATAAGGGGAAAGGATATCAGTGCCATTTTATTGAAAAGGCAAAAAAAACTAAACCCATCTGCTCAAGACTGCAAAGATGAAAAGATACTTGATAACAACCCCTAGCACAAATATACACACACCCAAGAAAGATACAGTCACAGTTATGGACGCAAAAGAAAAGCCACAGATTTTTTTTCTCTCCTTTTATGTTCAAAGCTCGGGGAGTGGATCCTGAAAAACCCTCAGAGGATAACAAAAGTATAGTCACTGCAGTTGAAAAGAGGCAGAGAAATGCAAAGAGATAGGTGTTATAAATAACAGAGAGGAATGAGAATGCATAATTAGCTGCATTAGTAATCTCTCAATCTTGATAGTGTGATTATTACTAAGACCACTTGTGTATTCACCGTTCTGTCGCATCAAAAGCTATCAAGGCTGGATGGTGGAAGAAACACATTGTAATCTCATGCTCATTTCTTAAAATTATCACACTATGTGCCATAAATTGTCAACACAATGCAGAACATTTTTCTCCACATTAAAACACTGTTTACAGAGCTCAAATGATTTTAAGTTCTAAAGGGCTTTTAGATTGCAATGCAAACAAATTGACAAAATACTTATGAAGTGGTAAAGTTGTACAATTTTGTTTTCACCTTTCTCTGAACAAGGCATGAACCTGAGGTCAAGACTTTTAGAAAACAAAACATCCAGTTTTCCAGTTTTAATTGCACTAAGGTCCAAAACTCTTTTGCAACATCCATATTGTTTCAACACTAAAGAGCAAATCATGAATAAATCAGAAGTACTTTCCTTTGTTAGTACAGTATATACATGAAATGAGGTTGAACTTTTTCCTGCTTTAAAATTTAAAATGCTTTAAAATAAACCCCTAGAAATGAAAGCACTTAATCTTAGGTATTGCATTTGTGAAAGTATTAAAATTAAGGTTGTTTACTTTTTCTCAACACACCTGATCTCAACACACACCACTTTTAATTTCCTTTTCATGCTATGTTTTCTGTGCCGTGAAACACTGAGTTTTCAGGGGGGGATTTTTAAAGAGCTCATACTGTGGTCCATGTTTTCAGATGTGGCTTATTATTGCCCTACAGCACTCAATTAGTAAACATGTCCATGAGAAAAATGACGCCAACAGACAGCAACAAGCAGTTGGCCTCTTGTTTATTACTGCTGTACTGGCTTGTATCCAAAACACTGATTCTGATTCACAGAAGGGTGCCAGAGCTTTAAAACTAGCTAGCCAGGAACATTTACTTCAGCAGGACAGTCATTAAGTTCCTGTTCCAAGTGCCCGCTCTGTCAAGAGATTGAGCCCTGACCACTGTGTTCCCACCTCCAGTGGCAGGACTCCCAGATGAAACATGTTTGTGTTTATTTTGCTGCTGAGAGACCATCTCCATAAGAGAACAGCACACTTAGTTTTTTAATCATTAACTAGAAAGCTTTTTTTTTATATCTAGCTTCAAATCTGTTTTTTTTTTACTTCTCCTTTATACCCAATTTACAAGGTCATTCTGCACAATATCCATGGACGTCACCGCAAAATAGCTTTCCTTGCAAAGCCTGATCCTATTGTATAATGTGCAAATTAACAGAAGCATTGTGCTTCCAATTCAGATCTAATTGTGTGAGGAAAATGTCATAATTCCACATACATATTCATGAACATACACGCCATATTGAGCACTAATCCCAAATTAACGTGGTATTCTAAATCACATCCTGCTTTCGCCGTGTCAGATAACTGTTAGCTGGGAAGAGCAGCCAAGAAGTGTGCTTATATTTAAACTATCTGCATCATTTAGTAAATGAGTTGTCAAAAATAGTGTATTCTCCTACTGCATTGTTGTCCAGCATGATTTGTTTCATTTGACAGATTTAATAGCTGTCCTTAGGGCATGAAAACAAATTGCAATAATATATCAGCCTACATGAAAAGGGTATTTTTAAGCTCGTGAAACTTTTCATTAGTTTTTGAAAACTGGGTGAGGCAGCTGTATGCAAGAAACCAGATTCCCCATTCTGAATAATGCTAAAACAGAAAAATGAAAAAAGGTAACATTTCTGCAGCCAGTTCGGGTTTCCTGGTGTATACTCGCCCTGATGACCATGTACAGTATATGCTTGACCCGTTTTCCCCAAGCAGTTCCCATAGAAACCAGAAAAATAGCACAGAAGGAAATTGAAAATGACGTTTCAAATACTGGCTGCAGAATATGTATTGTAAACTTGAAATAAAACACCTTGCTTATGTAGAAAAATGTGCCCCCCAAAAAACCAGGAATCACTTTAACATGTGAGGATAGTAAAGCAGTAAGTAGGAAAAGTTTTGGATAAAGTTTTTCTTGCAAGTTAATGCTAGAATGATTCCTTCTTTACAAAAGATCTTAAGATTTAATGCTTTGTCGGGTATATAAGAAGCTAAGGCATCACATGGCTTGACATGTAAGTTGAGTAACTACATTCAAGTTTCTCTTGAAGCATGAAGTCTGTGAAATTTCCAGCTTCATAATTTGAATACATTTCCTTTGCCCAGAGGGAATCAATTAAACCATGTCTCTGTGCATGAAGCAAGAAGCATTCCAACGCTCAGAAAAGAATTAAACACTTAACACAAATAACTTAAAATTACCCCAAGCGTATTATATAAATTTGAACAGTTGTGAGATTAGTTATGTTAATTGGTATACTAACATTTTTAAACTGTTTCAGCTGATGTCCAACAAAATTAGCAAAGCCATTAAAAGTTGACTAGCTTCTTTTGGCAAAAAGGGAGAATGTTTCACTGTTTCTCAAAATAAGTTAAATTCAATTTAAAGACAATTTATCCACATAAATCTGAGAAAATAAATGAAATGTTTTTGAAAAAAATTATGAGGCTATATTTGACAACAAAATAACACATGTTTTCAGAGATAAATGTTGTTACGTTTCACACAAAAGTTTTGAAACTCCTCGGTTGACTTTTAATTTGTTTACATTTCCTGTTTATAGTTGTGAGAAAAAAGCATCACGTCTAAAGTAAGCTGTGTTTGCTCACATTGAACACTTTTTCAAGCCTGAAGGTTCAAATGGGGAATTGCGTCGGCGTGCGAGATCCAAAGGAACAAGTAGAGGTTAATTCACACTGAAAGTAGACTGCAAAATAAAGCATTTCAGTCAAGGAAGCCTTCTTCAGATGGCTCAGATGTGGATACATCTGAAACTGTTTTTGTATTTATTTATTTCTACTTTTAAGCATGGAGTTAACCCCTGCTTCTTTATTTTCTAAATTACTAAGCCACCATAATACTGGTCATGGATACCGCTCTAATTTACTGAGCTTGATGGTTCCCGCTTGTCTTTTTCCTGATCAGCAGACTTTCTCTGACTCTGCTGTGCTTATAACCTGTGCGTATACTTGTGAGCACTCCATAATCTAAGTCATCCCCTCACTATAGGACTTTTCTAATGGCTGAAAATTTTTCACTCCTCCTTATTAAAATAACAAATCAAGAAGCAGCCGTCCACAATACACTGGGTTTCTCTTAACTATTTTTTTTTATATTCTGTGCTACACAACGTGAGTTCTTTCCGAAACACACAAATTTTGGCAAAGCCAAAATCTACAAATGAATAGAGAGCCTTTAGAAGGTGATCCTAGATTCAAGTTAATTTTGGTTTTGGATGCCTTTCTGCTATAGGAGTTCTGAAACCCCCCTGTGAGGACGCAGATGGAGAGAGGTTTCCCATTAAAGGTGAAATGGGAAACTATGGGTTTGGAGCAATCTTTGATCCTCACAGCTCTGAAATGTTCACTAAAAGGTCTGCCAGTCTTCTTGCTATCTCACCAATGTAAATAGCTGGGCATTTTCTGCCAGAGATCAGCCAGTGAACAAGGTTGCTGAAAATAAATAATGTCCTCTGGGTGACACTGAATTGTCCAGAGAGGCTTTGAATATACATTGTATTGGATATACTGTATACTGTATTTACAGATGAAGCAGAGGATTCTGTTGGAGGGGAAAGTGCTTGATGTGGATGGCAGTCATCTGTAGGCAGTTAAGAGAGCTCCGAACGAACGTTTGCACAGATTAGGTGGTCAGCAATATGAGATGAGGCAGTCAGGAAAGAGGGTTCTAGTGGAAGGGTCATCATGTTGTGGTGCAAACTGTGTTTCCTCCAGTTTCTTCTCTTTCTTTTTTGATTTTTGAAGGCCACCTTACCAGAGCTCGGGACTCTTTGTCAGGGGTGGAAGTGTCCCTTTGAGGTTCTGGGTATGAGCAAAGCTAAATCCTTGGAGATCGTTGAGGAACTAGTTCTGCATATTCATACCCTGTTCTAGAGCACCCCACCTCTCTATCTGAGGCCCAGTTAGATGTGTTTCTCAATGCCACAATCATCTCTGATTTGTGTGGTTATTAAAGAATGTCTGCACATGGAGGACCTTAGATCAATGGGAAGCTCAAGAAGAAGGAAAGACAAATGCACCACTCTTACGAAGAGACTGGACATTCGATTGAAACTTAAAGTCAAAATAGTCTTTGACACCTGTGGCCCCACACCCCTTTTCTCACTCTGTGATACTGTGTTTGTCTTTCAATATATTCTTATATCATGTCCTTTTGTATTCTGTGCATCAACTCATGAGGTTGACTGGGGTTGTGACTGTCCTTAAAAGTGCTTGTATCTGTTCAGTATAATTATACAGAAATCACAACATTTTCAATAACCACTTATCCAATTCAGGGTCACAGTGGCCTAGAGCTTATACCAGGAGGTATTGGACACTGTTACAAATGTTGGAAGGGCAAGCAGTGGAATGGCCAGGAGAGCAATACCCTATGCGTGGGTAAGCCCAGGCTCAGGGGGTCAGACAATGTCGGATAGAAACCTATGCCCTCAGGCCGCAGAGAAGACGACCTGGTGCTAGGTGTGTCTCAAGACATCCGAACCCTCAATGCTGAGCCAGGAGCAGAGCAGACACAGGAAGTAAATAGGCTACACACCGGAAGGACATAAATAATCACAGGGAACTAGGAACAGGACAGAAGTAGAGTGCCCTCTAGGAGTACAAGGCCTGACAAACACGGTGGGATACACCCTGGATGGGACCCCAGTCCATCTCAGGGCACACAGAGACACAAAAACACACTCAAGGCAGGGCCAATTTTACTGAAGTCAAATAACTTACCAGTGTGTCTCTGGGAGGACACCTGAGCACCTGGAAGAAGCCCACGTTAACACAAGGAGAACATGCAAATTTCACACAGAAAGCACTCCAGGAACTGAAACCAGGATAAAAGAACTGCAAGGTCGCAATGCTAACTGCTAACTACTGTGCCGCCATGTTGTCCAATTTTACCGAAGTATTATACATTACATTAGCAACTTTTACAGTTAGATCTGTTTCCATATTTTGTTCTTATTCTTTACAGTAAACTCTTGGTTTCACAGATTTCAGTTTAACAGACTTTAACAGGACAAAATGTGCTAAAAGGGAAATTTGGCTGTAAGATCAGAAATACCAGACTTTGCCTGCCATAGCCAAAGTATAGGGCAACCTTATAGGGGTGCAGTGGGCGTATCCTTCCCATCTTTAATGAATTAATGAATTATATATTATATTTACTACATGTGAAATAAAGAACTTGTATATTTAGGTTAAAAAAGGCACAACAACAGTTTTCATGGATTGTGTTGATTGCAATTGTTTAAAAAGTCAGACTCTAGAAAGCAAGTGTATAGTATACAGTTTATAATATGTGAATAACTCCTTCAGTTAATGGACATTTGGCAATAACACCACTTCCCCCTATTAATTCATTAAACTGAGGATTCACTGTATTTAACTTACGGTTTTAAATGAACTAGAGTGAATTTGGCAGCAGTTGGTAAAGGATGACCATTGTAACTAGTGAAAAGGGCTTCTCATTTTCAAAATCTATTTTCTGACTGCATACCTCTTTTTTAATCTGGAATTACTGCCTTCTTAAGGGATTTCTGCTTCGTGATTAAGAGAAATATATTCAATGCTACCTGCATACATTTTGTAAATTCCTAAAAGATTCAACACTGCAAATGTGATGCATAGACAGCATACATGGATATTTTATGCTGAAATAGTATTTGCCAGCAGATTTCTTATTCAGCTGACTAAAATATAAAATAATTATTATTCTAAAGGCGAAAGTAGATACAGTAGGTCAAGCAAAGAATTGGGAAGTAAACAGTTTTAGGGATGAGGCAGCAAAGTCATCCAGTTATTATTATTATTAGTAGTAGTATAGTAGTAATATTGATTATGTAGTTGTTGTCGCTGTTGTTAATTGGGCAAGGACACCTGTGTAACATTTTTCAAGAAATACCTTGGGACTTTTAATGACCACAGAGAGTCAAAACTCAGTTTTACCTCCCATCTGAAGGATGGTTTCAGAGCCACTAGCCCTGTTTCATAAATAACCAACCAGATGTGCTGAGTTACGTGTAAAAGGGTGACATGTTGTACAAAACTAAAATGGACTGTAAAAGACAGTACCCATTTTCATCTTCATCAGAGCTGGGGAGATGCATGAACATAATAAACCCAATACTACCTTTACATTTATCTCAAGCGGGGCTCCCCTGCAGTCCCCCAGTGGGTAACTGTGATGAATTACCTTCAGAGGAGAAAAAGGAAAAGGCAACAAACAAAATTACATTCAAAGTTTCAGTTCAGCCCGAACCTTTAAGGTAATTAATTCATGTTTAAGCAGTATTAATGAGTTGTGGATTTTGTTATCCGGTGCTTATAAAACAATGCTGCAAGGAACAGCACGCAGACGAAATATGCAGTGTGAGTACATTATTACAGTCACCTCTCCCATGGGGGAGGTCAGGGAGGAAGAATCCCTGGACCTTCCCCTGTTCCTCCTGCCCAAGAAGCCGGAAGAGCAGAACAGGGGATTCCCTGGTGGATCCGACTCTAACAGCTGGCCTTTACATGACACAGGATCTAGAGTTGTTGCTGTCCCTGCTTCCCTCGTGGCAACCAAGTCATTATTGTTTGTGACTGTAAAAAAGGTCATAAAAACTCAAATGAAAATAAATGGTGTGGTTACTAAACCCCATTCCTTTTGATACTGTAATATGTAAAAATGCAATTGCACTGCCAGTTCATTTTCTGTCTTGTGATCTCTGTGAGTTAACAAGAGTTCTACATCTACTTTAGTCTCACTTTTTACCCAGCAGGTTCTCATCCAGGGACAGGTTCCAAATGATGTTTTGGGGGGCACACCTGTAGTTTGGTCAGCATTTTGCTGTTTTATTAAGTGAAAGTATACTGTACCTTGACTGCAGTTTGGGGTCATTGTGTTCTAACGAGAGACAATTATGACACCTTTTGTAAAAGGGTAAGAGTACAAAAGCTTTTTGTTAGAATTTTTTGTGTCATTTGTTTCTTCTAAATGTTTTTGGTTATATTTATATCTGGCATATGACAAATAATTTGTCACTTTGATGTAACTGTTGGGCTTTGATAAGCTGTCCTCTGGTGTTGGCGTTGTTCTTAACTTTGCAGTAATAAAGACTAAGCAGTGCCACTATTGTACAGACCTGAAAGATTTTATTCTTCTTTAACTAAATACCTAAACACCATGTTTAATCAGACGCTGAGACACGCTGCAGCCAATTAGCCCAATTTCCTGCACTCATTAGAGAAGGATTATCTTTATTAATGAATAGCTTAATCAAATTGGATTCTCCAAAAAATGGTAAAACAGAAACAACACATACAATTTAATTTTAGGCATAGATGATGGGGAATTGGATGGGTTAGAAATAACACTGAACTTCACCTGCATAAGAAGTGTGAATGCTGAGAAAGCTTTACATTTTAATGCCTACAAGCGTTTCAGCTGAGAATATAAGCAAAGCTCTGATAAGCCTCGGAATTAAAATATAATAAGAAATAAGATCCTTTGGGTTCTCAAATCCTTTTTAATCTTTCAGATGAAAAAGACCAGCCTTGCATTTGGTCAGTCTTCAATTGTAGAGACGTGATGCCTTTTCAGTCCTAATATTTTGAAGAATTCATAATGCACAATCTGTGATTTTAGATGAAAAAGAAAAACTTTATCTTTGAAGAAAAAGTTGTTACTTCATAAAACAGGTTCATAGTAAAGTCTCTAATCCAATTAATAGATCAGTTTGTTGTCTTAGGAAGCAAACAGTACAACTGCACAAAGATGAAGAGTTCCTTCTCATCCTAAACATTAAGAGAATTGAGTTCTTTGGGGACACAATCAAAGGACTGATAAGCTTTTGTTCTGGAGCTCAGGAAAGACTGATTTAATTGGCTATGCATATGTCACGTTTAAGAATATCTGAAAGTGTGGTTCATATTCTATATTAATCAGCATTTGTTAGGGATATTCTATGTCAGATACTCCACGATAATATAAACTAACATAGTTATTGCTATTTTGCATTACACAGCAGGTTTCCTATATGTTTAACCAGAGAAATGACTGAGAGCATGATGAGTATGTACAATTTATGCCCGCTTCCCATCCCTCTCCACTGTTTAATTTCATCACTATATCCACAGCAAATCATCAGACAAATGTCCTTGTCACTTGAAAACAACAAAGCATGCAGAGACAACCAATTTAGTGACCTATTAGCAATAAAATGATTAACAGAAGCAGCAGTGTTGGATCTAGCTGTGTGCAGCTCTATGTTGCCACCACCCAGAATGTATCTCAAAATGTATCCCAGACTTTCTGGATGAAGTAATGATTCCAAACCACTCGAAACATCGACAGGCCTAGTGGAAGACATATAAGGTCAATCAGAGCATATTGTGATAAAGGTCGTGAAACCCAGCTCCAAAATGCTACAGGTGTCCATGTTTCAGTACAGACAGTATAGAGACATCCTCATGAAGGAGAAATGATACCAAGCAGGCTGTTTATTTAGATAATGAACTGTACAACAGATGGACATGTCAGATGGACCACAAAAGATTAACAGATAATTCCTATTTCAATATAGACAATATGGAAAGAGAAGTATCAGAGAGAGACTTCTGTCCAATAAGTTGCAAAGCATGCCATATATGAGGGGGAGGGAATTTCCAGATGGGGTTGAGGTTTATGTGGAAGGTAAAATAGACCTGTATTTTTGCTGTAATGACACATTGACAGGTGTGGAGTTACAAAACTGAAATCTTTTACTATGTGAGAACTTTTAAGGACGTCATAGGTCTCAACTTCATTTTGAAATGTGAAAATCTCTATCATGCAGCAGTTCTTAACCAGTGCCTGGAAAAGCTGACTGTATACAGAATGAACTGTCTCCAGAGATACTGACCAATCTTCCCCAACCCTTCCCACCCTCCCAACCTCTGTTTACTTCCCTTCTCTCTGGTAAGCGGCTTAGGTCTGTCAAGACAAGGACTTCTAGGTTTCATAAAAGCACCTACCAGGAGGCTGTGGAGTGCAGAAATTCTGCCCTTTCATTTTGACATTTTTTCACGGCTCCTTATTAGTCTATCAGGCCCCACTGTTATTCATTTTATTGCCAGTCTGTGTTAATAATGGTTTGTGAACGTGTTGGGTGCATGCTGTCTATTATAGTGTAACGCAACGGGGGCTCAGGCGGGCGCCCTTGCCGCATCTGGTAGGCCCCATCCCGACTGAGGCTCGAACCCGGGACTTCCGCGTCTCTCTGCAGTGACCTAGCCCCGTGAGCTAAAGAGAGATCTCTCTACAGCCCAGTAGCTGTAGTCCTGCTATCACAGGGAAGGGCGGTGACGTCACCTGCTCTGGTACGCCGGCTCTTACACAGTGCCTGTTGGCCGTAAGCGTTACAATAGGCTTTATGTTTATATTGCATGTCTTTAATTGTATGAGATCAACAAACCAGATTCCATGCAACTGGTTGTTATGGCACTAAAATATTGAACTTGAACCGAAATCATGCCTTATCTGTTCATATTGCACAGATGCGGAATCTAGATTGTTCTAGACGAGGAGACATATTCCCCAGCATCAACTCTGACATTTGATTAGCAGGTTGACAATGCTGGAATGATGCTAAAGGTCACCACACGGAATATTTAATTTCAACTGTTTCTGGCACCTGCCTTGCATTTTGCAGACAATGGCCAAGACTGTACAGTCATCTATCACGTCATGGCCCTTTCCTACCTTTCCTAAAAGTCGCATGTATAAATGGGATCTACTACATTAATGCCCCAAAAAGATATTCATCTATGCAATATATTTTCCTTAATGTAGTAATTACTTCAGTATGGCTAGCAAATGTTGAGAAGTATGTATGAAAAAGCTTTTCAAATTTACAATACTTTTTTGGAAGTAAAAATGCACTGAGCCTCAAGACTTTTTTTCAGAAACCACTTCCAACAACTAGCATTTCTATCCCCGGTGCAATCTCCTCTTATAGAATTGTTTTTTTAAAGCGCTGACCAAGTTATGAACCATTACTTTAGTAAGCAGGTTAGCAGGGTTTCCCTATAATAGATTATGATTTAGACCTAGGATCATTTTTTAAAGAAATTTTGTTTAATTGCCTTTTGGGTGTCTGGTGATTTTTTCAGGTTGCATCACACAATGACTGGTTGCCACCAGAAATCCTTATATCAGAAGCCACTAGCTATGTTATTACTTTGCCAATCAAAAATAAATTGAACTACAAACTACCTGCAGCATTTAGCATTTAGACTTTATGCCATTCAGGATGTGATCTTGCATTGGTAATATGCATACCATGCAAAATCATTGGTTTCAAATTTTTATGGATTTCAAATTATTTTATGGGATAAGCTTCAAAATTATTGAATATTTCAACCCAAACCAAATACAAAAATGCATGGATGCATTTCTCTACCAAACATACTGTATCTGTTTGAATATAGTGTGAAAACACTACAAAATATTTGAAACATGTGAAAACATGAAATGTATTACTATACGGTACGTGCTGTTTATTCATGTATACCACCGTTTAAACATGTTTTTCTTGGATTTTAATGTGGAATATGTCATATTTAATACTGTACAGTATGTAATATGAAATCAAGATAAAATAATCAGGAAAAAATACTCTTTCATGTATTGCCATTTTTAATTAAAAGTGGAATGGTTTTTGAGCTGCAATACAGTATGCAGTCTTTTAAAAATTTATATTGCAAACATTAAGCAGAAATGTGGTTGGTCCACCTTTAACTGGAGAAATATTTTGCCTCTTATTCTAAAAGTGCTCATTGTCTATTTGTGAGAATGTTTGAAGAGCTTATGGATATTCAGCATGCTTTTTGAAAGCAAGATACCAAACTGATTTCCTGGAGTTGTAAACAAAAAAAGCTACTGTAATACAAAGTCCACCTATGAGTTTTTTCTTTCCACTGACCTGAGATCATACTATTGCTATGCTAATGCTGCAATTTCCATGCAGACTACGCCATTTTAAAGCTTGGATTTTTTTTCTTGTTGGTTAGAGATATAATCATCATGGTTTAAGACAGGATTTTAATCAGAAAAGTACATAGTTGCTGCTCTGATCTTCTATACATCATGTAAAGCAGATCTCCATGCCATCTCCAACAGACTAAAAAATAAAATGATTAAGTAAGAATATGATTAGTAATGATAGAAATTAAGTAAAGACATGCTTTATGTTTATACTTCTGCTATTGTCAGACCTCTGACAGCATAGATACATTAAATATTATGGCAAACACAGCCTGAGACTGCAGACTATATAAATCTCCTGATTTATATCTAGGTACTGTATGAAATCAGAATCCTGAAACAAAGATGAAATTCTGCAGGTGAGTGATTAAAAATCAAAGAGCTTCTGTAAGGTACTAATCACTTTAGTCATGTCATTGTTATTCAGTGTAATGATAAGCCTAGTTTCTTTTAGTGGTCTACAGATTTTATGATTGACTGTTTGAAGGGATGGATAATATTATCTTTGCCAGAGAAGCTGCTACTTTTGATATGAGGACAGATGGGGAAGCGAGAAAAACTCAGTTTTTTTCTTTTATAAATTCAAGGTAGATTTTCTTAAATCTAGCTGAAACTATCAGTGTTAGCCATCATCACTTAAAATGATCAAAGGGTTTGCATTTTAAATTGTATAATTAACAGGATACCATTCTATGCTTAACTGAGTTACTTGGCCCCCATAAACATTACTTCAGATTTTTATGCTTTTTAATTCTGTTAAGAATATCTGTACATTTTGATTAAAGATTGTGTTAAATACCTACTGTATTACATAGTTTCTTCTTTAATCGGCCCCTGTCTTATCTCTGCTGCTCACTGAATGTGTGCATTTGCAGTTTTCCTAGATTCTGCTGGCCTTGTCATTGAAAGTGATGTCAGTTTTTTTCTTGTAAAAAATTGTCCCTTTTTATCCTGAGTGCTACAACCCTTGTGGTTTTGTGCATGTATTTTATTAGTGATACATGGAGTTGTCCCTGCTGACATTGTGCAGGTTGGTCCCGCTCTCTTACAATTAAACAATAAATCCAGAATGAAGCAAAATCCAAGCAATATAATGATCCTTTATTAACCAGACAAGCCAACTGAGAACACATTATCATTTACAATGACAGCCCAGGAAGTGCCCATTTATTCAGCAGGCTATTGTACTGGAGCAGCAGGAGCAAATATCTTGTTCCAGCACTGCCAATTCAAGAATCTCCACCCCCCTACTTCCAGTTTAATGTCTCACTAGTCAACGCAATACTACCTCATTGCACAGCCTGTCCTAAACTGTGGTTTCTCTTTGAGATTTTTTTATTTATAGAACCAAATAATACCCCCAAAAAAACAGAATTCAGTACAAAAGTAAAAATTGGAACAGAGAAGAAAGAGAAAGAGTGAGCAAGGAGGCTAACTCAACTGAAGATAAGATAAAGCATCTGATCATGTGTCAGCCTTTGCACCTACAAAATGTAGGCTAGCTGTACACACTGTACTTTCAGATAAATAATTTGCAACCAAAGGTGCTTTAACACTGTGGCATTGGAGGACCTATGTCCATGAATCCCCTTTTACTATGGGAAAATGTAGAACTGGGACCAAACCAACCCCTGTGGAATAAACCTGCCTAGCCCTAGTACAGTCCATGATCTAACAGCCTTTCTGTATCCCCTTTAGTTGTAATCTTAGCTCTTGTAGTATCAGTAGCAGTAGTAGTATCAGACACCCACTATTGTGTAAACAACAACAACCTTCCTGGGACTAAAACCCTTTAACAACACAGAATCCGTCTCCCAACAATTCGTCATTTCACAAGCATATCTCGCTCTGAGATTTTACCAGTGTGTTCCCTATTCCAAGAGAGGATAACCTTATTTTACGAAGGAATCTGATGACCATTAGCTGGATTTGATTCCTCAGCCTACTTCCTGATAATGTGCACTCCATTCTTTCTCTCTGGAGTGTCCCTAAGTCGCCCTCTAGTGGTCTAAACCAGTGTTGGCATTCCCAGATCCAACTACTCCGTTATAAAAGTATGCCAGTCTCCACCCTACCTCATAAAATACATTTCTAGGCAAGTTAGACCTGGGAATAGAACAATCTATGCCCAAAGATTGAAATTAACTTGGGAAGCATCACTGAGTACGAACGGGAGCAGGAGCAGTTGAGAGCTTAGCTGCACAGTCACATCTGTTGCGTCCCAAAGCACGCCAGTATCATACAACCAAAGTGTTATGAACACCCGCCTGACTGCATTTGGGACAGAGAAGTTCAGGGAAGCAATTGTCATCTGGAACTACTGTTATGGTGTTGCACTCAAGTTTCAGTTGTGACCCAAACTCTTGGCCACTTACACTGTAACCTTCCAAATGAAACTAGTCTTAATCGTTAATTTTTTCTAGGTTTTGTGGTAGAAGTGAAATGGGTGTCATGGAAAATAATAACAGAAAGTGTATTCATTCGTATACTCAAGATCCTATCATGCAGTACAGCATTTAAAGAGCTCCTAATACAGGATTTAGTAGTCTCACAGTTGAAGTTAAAATGCCATGTTTAACATTGAGTGCTTTCTGGAAGCAAGCCAAGTGAATACAGAACAAGGGCGCAATCAGATATAAGGACTGGAAATATATTTCCAGAGGTAATCTGCTACAGAAAAGATGGAGAAGCTAAAGCAGTCATTACAAGAATATATTTTGTGTCGGCAGGAAACACGAATGCTTTACCTCATTATTTCCTAGGTGCCAGGCATTACTGAAATGTAAATCATGTGTGAATATTTAGGGATAGGGACATTCTTGTTGAAATGGTATTCAGTGCTCCAGTGCTGGATTAAAAAAATAATAAAATCCCTTAGCTTTAAGAAGGACATAATAGAGAAATTCTTAGTTTAAGTCTCACATACATTCAGGGACTGCATCAAAAAACATTGGGCCCATAAGCACAGCTTAATACAGCACCTTTAAAGTATAAGAATCACAAGAGAGATGCAACATTCACAAGCACTACTAAAACCGTTGATTGTAATATTTATCCTCCTATCAACTGCTACAGGAACAGCCTATTTTTTATTGTGCAAGGGTGAACAACTATTTAATTTTGAAATCTGTGAATATCAGTAGACTGGAGACAGGACTCCCGAAGTTAAATGTTTTTGTTTTCTTTAAACAATCTCCACAATTGTTTTGACGATTTAAAAGCAAGCTTTGAATTGCTGAAAAAGATGAGACACTGAGACACAAACGCATCCACACGTGAGAGCTCTTGGATGGTCTTGTAATAAAATGAGTTTGTTGGGTTTGTTGGTTGATTGATTCACCATTAGAAAATATTTTCTAAAGAGAAGTAAATATTTAGTGAAGACAGTTTAGTGTTTCTTTCCATATATTCTGTTGTTGCTTGCAAGGTTACATTTCAGAAGCAGGATCCATTTTAGGGCTTTCCATCTGCTGGTTTGTATTTTTATTGATGTGAATAATGGGCTGCTCTTTTCAGAACTAGCAGAGAATACTAAGTGTCCCCATTTATTGTTCCTGTAGAAATGATTGTTATCAATAGAGGCATTTGCTATTTTTCTCAAAAAAAAGTATAAAAGGCACAACTGAGAAAACCTTCCTTGTTGTCACTTAGGAAAAATGCCGGCTTCACAACGAGAATAATTCAGTTTATTATAATTTATTTTAAGGACCTTAAAGGTTTGGCACTCAATATCACAACATATGAGGAACAAAACACTCCCAGCTGTAGAAAATAAGGCAGTAATCTCATTGCTGAATTTAACAATATATAATAAACTGACAAAGAACTGTGCAAGTCACTTATTAATGTCATTCAAGACACATTAATCAAGTCGAACTGCATGATAAGAGCAATTTGAGTCACTTTTGGTATACATCTCTAAAAATAATGTCTGGTGCAACTTGCAAATTCTAACCAATAATGCTGACATTGCTGCTGTATATTTGGTTTATTGTGCCTGGTACCTGCTGAGTTTCTTTATTTTTATGAAATGATATGATCTGAGAATGATTGTCAGCCATTTGCAAAGTACTTTACTGTTCCGTTTTGATTTTGAAAATCTAACATTATAAGAGTGTCATTTACAGCATTATTTACTATAGCTCAGAACAGAATTTAATAGCAAAGAGAAAGGAAAGCTTGGCAGCTTATGAAGTTTCTTTTAAAGTGCAACTTAATTTTAATATCGAACCCTATTTTTTTACAGAGCAGCTGACAGGTGTAATCCAGCCTGTGGATTGCAGTATTACTCTCTCTTTCTCAGCTGTTGTTGGCGCGGATTAAAGAGCTTCCTTCTGATCATTTACACCATCGGTCTTAATTATTCTGAGAGCTGCAGCATTGAGGTTTATGCATTTCTTAATGATCGTCTTTGTGAAGGTGCTCTGGGCTGACTTCAGGACCAGATGTTCAGCTTTAACTTGTCTTCCTCTTTCATTTCCTTATGTCTCGGAAAGTTTATGTAGAGTAGACACAAAATAAAGGCAGACAGATTAATCATAGTCTCAGCAGGAAACCCAGAACCTGTGCTTCTTATCTTATGAACACTGCAAACACATTGGCCTGTAAAACACGCCGGGTGGACCTACCCCTACAGGCCATTTGTATTTTCTTATTTTTTCACAACAAGCTCTTTTGCTAGCTCCTTTTAAAGGTGATGAAAGTAAAAATGTTTTGCCTTCTTTAAAGAAAGCTTCCATACTGGAAGGACAGTTTCCGGTCAGGTCCAAGTCAAAGCAACATCCATAATACAGATGTACAGAAGAATCAATAAAAAATACTGAAAGAGCTAAAGCAGCACTAAGGAAATTCATTCAATTGTACATAATGAGTATCGTCCATATACTGTATATACTGTGATGCACTTCACTGATACATAATTGAAGTATGCTTCTAAAAGCTGCTAAGCTGTCACTGCTATGTTTCTGAACCTGTCAAGGGTCAAAGCTCTGATGGCTGGCAGAGTTTAGTTTGTGCATTAAATTAAGAAGAATCAAGATCTCAGTTACTGGTCTGCAGCAAAGGTTTTCCATGACCCCCTGTGAGGACCGCTGGGCTTCGGCAGGCAACAGTTGTTGTTTTCTTTTCCATTGTGGAACTGTTGTAACAGGCCTTGGGATCCTTATTTGTGATGAAGGCCAATGAATAAATTGCTATTCAATCATTCAATCTTACATTCATTAATATCTTCAACATACAAGGTAATGTTAACTGAAATATGCTCTCAACCCACACATTTCCAATATTTAATAGCCTGAGGTATAGCTGTTGAGTTATGGAAATGCCCTTGGGTACAGTAGTCAATGTGAACATTTCCCTTCCCCCTCCTACACACACACACCACACATGAACAAGGAAATATTAAGTACATTGATTTTGAGTAAAGCCTCTTTTTTCTCAGCTTTTGTAATAGCCTCTTGGGATGAAAATGTTTGTGTCTCCTTTCTATTTCTAGAAAAGGTGTTTTATTTCCTCATAAAATGGAAGGACAATAGACTCACAGTACTTATTACCATATATTCCAAAACTACTTCTGTGGATGAAATGGTCAGAAGTTTTTGCAAGTAAGAGTCTTTCTTTTTCATACATATATACATTCAATTTAATTCTGCTTTCTTTCATTTTCCACTTCAGTTTAATTGAGCTCTCTACTTTGCAAAGTCACAGCATGCTGTTCCCTTGCATTTGCATATGGTGTCCGTTTATACCTCCAGAACAGCAGCAACAGAGACATATTGAAAATAAATTACCACAGTTTTAAAACCCAAGACCTAACAGGAGATGCTTAACGAGATAAGGGAAGCAGCATTCTTAATTCAAAGCAGATCCATAATTAGCATACGAGCTATCAAATCCCGTATGAAAAAATCCAATAGCAAACTAAGCATTGGCCTTTCCAAGGATAAAAGAGGTAAGAAAAAAAGTTACCTAAAGACAAAGAATTGCACATAGAATTCTAATTTTTCCCATGAGAGTTGGTTCAAAAGCATGGGCCTGATGCCCTTTAGGTATCTGACATAACATGACTAGTTAAAAAGAGACCGCAGGAGAGGGAGGGGGGACATCAGCTGCAAACAGACGAATTTCTAATCATTTGTCAGGTGGACAAAGCCTCCCGAGGAACACGGAATTATGTTCTGCCAGACACTGAGTCAATAAGATTATGTGAGATCATATTAATCCCAAATATGAGGTGCTTGAGAGCTTATTTGTGCATCAATTGAAGAAATAACACTTACTGGGGGATTTTATTTACTCTGCGACAGGGCCAAGGTTAGCCAGCTTTGGAGTAATTTAAAAAACCCAGCTGCGATAACAAAGGAACGCATAATTAGACTACAAGTCACGAAATGAATTTGTGCGATCTTGACATATATTGATGGTATTTATAATTGAGTGTCACCCAGTATATTAAAGATGACTCTGTACACATACAGTAGCTTGAAAAAAAGACAGAAAAGAATCAGGTATTAAGAGTGTACAAATCAAGACGCTTTAGAAAAGAGTTGTACATCAGGTAGAACTATGCAAATTTAATTTAAATTGTTTTTACAGGCTTTCATCAGTGAAAGCTTGGCCCAACTTTGACAGCAGTGGCAGACCCTCGAAAAACTTTCCAATACAAAACTATTCATTGAGCACATCATTAGGCCAGCAGCCATATCACCCTGCAAATCACAACTGGCAACCCACTGAAGCTAAGCAGGTGTGAGCCTGGTCAGTACCTGGATGGGAGACCTCCTGGGAAAAATTAAGGTTGCTGCTGGAAGAGGTGTTAGTGGGGCCAGCAGGGGGCGCTCACCCTGCGGTCCATGTGGGTCCTAATGCCCCAGTATAGTGATGGGGACACTATACTGTAAACAGGTGCCGTCCTTTGGATGAGACGTAAAACCGAGGTCCTGACTCTCTGTGGTCATTAAAAATCCCAGGGCGCTTCTCAAAAAGAGTAGGGGGCAATTTCCAATTGACCCTTACCAGTCATGGCCTTATAATCCCCCTCTATGAATTGGCTTCATTACTCTGCTCTCCTCCCCACTGTTAGCTGATGTGTGGTGAGTGTTCTGGTGCACTATGGCTGCCGTCACATCATCCAGGTGGATGCTGCACATTGGTGGTGGTGGAGGGGAGTCCCCATTACCTGTAAAGCGCTTTGAGTGGAGTGTCCACTCAAGTGGACTTATATAAGTGTAAGCAATTATTATTATTATTATTATTATTAGAAACCAGACCAAAACATACATGAAACTACCTCAAAATAGCTTGCAGTTCAACATATGGCACCATATTGCACATCACAATGCAGATGATGTGAAAAATAAATGAATTATTAAACACTGAACAATAATCTGCGTGTAAATGTGTATTCTAGCATACAGTACCTATCTAAGTAGGGACTCAGAGACTGATACAAACCCACAAAGTGGGTTCTTAGCTGCTATTTGGACCTTTTGCATACCTGTATATGTAACAGATTAATTTTAATGCTGTTCCTGTTTTCATAGTATCCTAGCCTACGATTGTGTGTGGAGTCGGTGGATATAGCAAAAGCAGCTTGTCTCACTCTAGAAGCCAGGAAGGGACAAGTAAGGGAGAGCAGATTGAGGAACAGACTGCAGAAGAAGGATTCAAGCCCTTTTAATTGTGTGTTGTCCACCAAGCATTTTAAGTCAAAGGAGTTTCTTGTAGGAATGCAAAATACATCAAAGTTGAACTGAAAAAAAAACCTGCAACATGATTGATAAAGAAAAAAAAATCATTTTTTAAAGACGTTTTTACTACAGTTTAAGAGCAAAAGCTATTATAAGAATATCT
Organism: Lepisosteus oculatus; assembly: GCF_040954835.1. Lineage (NCBI taxonomy): Eukaryota > Metazoa > Chordata > Actinopteri > Semionotiformes > Lepisosteidae > Lepisosteus > Lepisosteus oculatus. Next base: position 36,224,516 of record NC_090696.1, on the reverse strand, counting down.
GGAAGCCTGTCCAGTGCGTACAGAAGCAAATACTCAGTTACTCAGGTGGGGATGTGGGCAGCGCTATTATCTAACAGTCTCAAGCACACACCAGAGTTGCCCAGTTAGTATTTCTAAGTGAAGCCGATTCCAAGGGAAACATTCTGAAAACTTCAGCAGACGAACGTGGTTCAGATAAACAAAATCTGTGGTATTTTTTTGCATCAGTGGTGAAGTTAAATTTATAAACTTAAATGTCAATGATATCTCATTGACACACTGCTGACAGCTGCCCATTTCAATCTTTTTCATGACTTGCCCAAGGTCTTCCCCCAGAAACTGACGTCACTTTTCCCTCAGAACCAAAGATAAGTTTAGCGCTTAACTAACTTTAGTGAACTAATATAAGTTTACTTTGTTTGGCTAATTGTTTTTAACGGTTTGAGGAAATCCAAAATCAAGGAAGTACTACAACATGTTGGCCATAGGTGCTGAAAATGGAAGCCATTCATGAAACAACAAGAACCCTGTAGTGATGTTAGAATACAAGCATGTTCAAGCTGGTTATGTTAAGCAATTCTTTTAATGGTGAAAGATTTAATCATTTCATTCCTGTAGTAACACATTTGATATTAAAATCAGATTAGGACAGATCCCTGCTGTGATAACGATCACAGAACCACACTTTCTTCAAAGAAGCAACTCCCTGAAGGAAGAAAATTTGCAGTGAGAAAGAAACAGTTGTACATTACAGTATGTTGCATAAGGTAGCAACTTAGAAATCATTGAGCAATGATTTGTTTAAAAAAACATGACATTAAGCTTTTATCTTATAACCATTTTAAAAAAAATAAAGAATATCTACATTAAACTTCTGTCATGAACTCACAGGACAGTATTTCTTTGTTGTCTCCATTTTGTAGTACATGATGACTGAGGAAACATGAAATAGCCAAGTAATTTATTCAGCCTGGGCAACTGTCACAGAAGGCATCATTTTACAATACTTACTGCATCAGAACACTTCAGCCAGTCTGATTCTTATCATTTCACTAAATGGAAATGTGTCTAAACCCTGGTGGTGTTATAGCTGAACTTTAAGATTTAAAACTTAGATTGAAAATTAGATTAACATAGATACAAATGACATCAAGTCTGATCTTATCAATTTGAATTCCTTTCTCACACCATCTCACTTAATTATATACTTTTCAGAAAATAAATAATGTTTCATTACTGGTATTCAATATCAAATATTTCCTTCTTCACATTTTCTAATTTTTTAGCTTGAGACTCTATGACACTCAGGAGTGCCTGCACTCTGAAATCATTTATTCCTTTCAAAAACTGTGAACTCATGAACAAAAAAGCTTCTCATCTGATGTAACACCCATGATAATTTGCGAAAGTCATTTAAGTAAAGTACTGGCATTCACAAAAAAGCAATTGCACAATTAAGACCAGTGTCATCCTGGTAATTCACAGAAGGAATTAATATTCACCTTACATTTTATAAAAAAGTTAAACAGAATTGAAAAGCTGTTTAAAACAGACACAGACTCTGAAGAAAGTATTTTTGTAGGTGTATTTCATGGAACAAAGTAAAAAAACAAATGAGCAGAGACTCTTAATCCCACAGTTTCCACATGAAATAATTCTGCATCTGGTATTTCCAGATACACTATATAGTTACATCTAGGTCATCCAGGTTTGAAAACCTTTGAAAAGAACAATCTTATGCTAGCAGACTATTAACTTCTTTTTCTACTGATGTTGACCTATAAATTGGGTTCAACTTGATAAGTGTTCTGGGAAAAAAAACATAGCACGGTTAAGATCTGGTCACACAATGGTGGAAACGTCCATACCTTGTTTGTTGCGTCTTTGAGAGGGTGAAAGAGAAAGGTTAAAAAAGAAAAAAGAAGCTTTATGTTCAGCTGTCAATGATTATAATTTGTGTGGACAAATGCACCTCTCAAAGTAGAACAGCCTAAGGAATGAATAAACTCTCAGAGCACTGTGCCTTCTCATAACAAGAAATTCTACATTCTAACAATATAAGTTTTTTTATTGCAGCAGATTCCTTCAAGAACGGGTTGGATGAGATCCTCTTATGGGCCAAATGGCTACACCCCATTTCTGAGCTTTCTTGCCTTTAATTTTAGTTTATTTCTTGTTTATTTTTATTGTATGTAATGTAATGGATCTACACAGTGCTTTACATACTGTATTGGAGGGGCCCCTGTTCATCCACTTATGATGTGCAGACTCAGCCCTGGTCATGCAGTATATGGCAGCCACTATGCATCAGCAGCCCCACTACAGGGTAGATCAGGTTAGAAAAGTGAGAAATGGCTTCACCAGTTAATTAAGGAGGGACTTCAACAGGCCACGTTGTGTAAGAGTGTGCTGCTGTGATATAGCTATCCTAGACGTCCAAATACCCGTGTGTGGTCTTTCAGGGTAGTGGGTTTGATGCCCACGTGGGCTGATCAGCTAAGATATTTGGAGGTGTGCCTGAGAAGGAATTTAGAATCTGGAGTTTAACCATACAGTATAGAGAACATAACAACAATAGTGTTCAAACAGATACATTGAGAAGAATGTGGCTGGAGATAAACTCATATTGAAACATCATTCCTTTTTGTGACTTACATGACAGTCTACTCTATCTTTGGAAGGAACCATGTTTCCATCGCTGAACCATTTTAAAACACTAGAAAGATTTATTTTAGAGTAAGTATATACTGTACTAAGTAAACATTGACAACTCACACTGCCATCTATCCATTATCATAAAGCCACTCTTCCTGGTTACTGTTGTAGCAAGCTGTATTTGGGAAATAGAGGTCTGGACTGAGAGCACACAGCTGGGGTAATGTCAGGGCTACAGAGATGGGTACAATTTGGAACAATCAATCACACACTGGTTGCACGTATTAAGAAGGCTGATGGAAACCAGTGCACTCAGAGAAAACCCACACAACCACTATTAGCATATGAAAACTCCACATACTGTATACTGTAATCAGACTGAAAACTGAACAACTCCACACCAATGGAACAAAGAGGCATTACAAAGATATTAAAACAGAAAAACAGTTTGTTTTATTCACTGGCTAGTTAGTGGAATTCTCTACCCACATGAATGCCTTCTAAACAGGAAAACATTTCTTTAAGTCTTTGGTTAATATTTGAACTTCTGAAACCTAGACAATAGTACAAAGTTGTACATTTTTTCCACAGTTGGGACTACCTGGTCATTTTGCCCAAAGCAGAATTGCATTTCTAATGCACAAAGTCATGCAAAAAGTTAAGTAACCTTTACCTAGGATAAGTAAAATTGAGCAAAATATTGATGGTCAGAAGACAAGAAAATGAAGATTTGAGTTTTAAAATAATGAAGGAATCTACTTACAGTATCACTTCCATTATAAAGAAATAAACTGCAAGAAATGAATAGAGCTACTGCTTTTCTTTATACTTCTTTTTTATTTAAATAAAGGGACAATTATTCATTCATCTTATATTATGGCTATTTTTTCCAGACACATCCTAAGGCATTCATTTCATTCGGCAAAGCAGACATATATCTTGTTATTTTGTAGAGAAAAAAGAGGTATATATACTCTATAAAGGGCAGTATGCGCTAAGCCTGGAGAGTAATATGAAGTTTATTTTAATATTTTAGGTAGCTACAGTGCCTTGCGAAAGTATTCGGCCCCCTTGAACTTTTCAACCTTTTGCCACATTTCAGGCTTCAAACATAAAGATATAAATTTTTTATTTTATGTGAAGAATCACCAACAAGTGGGACACAATTGTGAAGTGGAACGAAATCTATTGGATTTTTGAAACTTTTTTAACTAATAAAAAAATGAAAAGTGGGGCGTGCAAAATTATTCGGCCCCCTTGCATTAATACTTTGTAGAGCCACCTTTTGCTGCGATTACAGCTGCAAGTCGCTTGGGGTATGTCTCTATCAGTTTTGCACATCGAGAGACTGAAATTCTTGCCCATTCTTCCTTCCAAAACAGCTCGAGCTCAGTGAGGTTGGATGGAGAGCGTTTGTGAACAGCAGTTTTCAGCTCTTTCCACAGATTCTCGATTGGATTCAGGTCTGGACTTTGACTTGGCCATTCAAACACCTGGATACGTTTATTTGTGAACCATTCCTTTGTAGATTTTGCTGTATGTTTGGGATCATTGTCTTGTTGGAAGATAAATCTCCGTCCCAGTTTCAGGTCTTTTGCAGACTCCAACAGCTTTTCATCCAGAATGGTCCTGTATTTGGCTGCATCCATCTTCCCCTCAATTTTAACCATCTTCCCTGTCCCTGCTGAAGAAAAGCAGGCCCAAACCATGATGCTGCCACCACCATGTTTGACAGTGGGGATGGTGTGTTGAGGGTGATGAGCTGTGTTGCTTTTACGCCAAACATATCGTTTTGCATTGTGGCCAAAAAGTTCGATTTTGGTTTCATCTGACCAGAGCACCTTCTTCCACATGTTTGGGGTGTCTCCCAGGTGGCTTGTGGCAAACTTTAGACGAGACTTTTTATGGATATCTTTGAGAAATGGCTTTCTTCTTGCCACTCTTCCATAAAGGCCAGATTTGTGCAGTGTAAGACTGATTGTTGTCCTATGGACAGACTCTCCCACCTCAGCTGTAGTTCTCTGCAGTTCATCCAGAGTGATCATGGGCCTCTTGGCTGCATCTCTGATCAGTCTTCTCCTTGTCTGAGCTGAAAGTTTAGAGGGACGGCCAGGTCTTGGTAGATTTGCAGTGGTCTGATACTCCTTCCATTTCAAGATGATCGCTTGCACAGTGCTCCTTGGGATGTTTGAAGCTTGGGAAATCTTTTTGTATCCAAATCCGGCTTTAAACTTCTCCACAACAGTATTACGGACCTGCCTGGTGTGTTCCTTGGTCTTCATGATGCTCTCTGCGCTTTCAACAGAACCTTGAGACTATCACAGAGCAGGTGCATTTATACAGAGACTTGATTACACACAGGTGGATTCTATTTATCACCATCAGTCATTTAGGACAACATTGGATCATTCAGAGATCCTCGCTGAACTTCTGGAGTGAGTTTGCTGCACTGAAAGTAAAGGGGCCGAATAATTTTGCACGCCCCACTTTTCATTTTTTTATTAGTTAAAAAAGTTTCAAAAATCCAATAGATTTCGTTCCACTTCACAATTGTGTCCCACTTGTTGGTGATTCTTCACATAAAATAAAAAAATTATATCTTTATGTTTGAAGCCTGAAATGTGGCAAAAGGTTGAAAAGTTCAAGGGGGCCGAATACTTTCGCAAGGCACTGTATATGTAGTATGAAATATTCTGACATATTAAAAATTGATCTGATGTTAATATTATAATAAAGTTCCCTTCTGTTCATATGGGTAAGTAATTGGGTCCCAAGGGTGTGGAAATGCATGTGAATGCCAGTCCTGGTCATAGATTGTTGGTTTCTTTAAGATATTCTTCATGAAAGCAGAAGCAGTTTTTTTTTCTTTTTTCATGAGTTCTGCCTTAAAATTATAATGCGTCATTCACTTTAATAATCTTCCAATAACAGCTATTGATCTCTCAGTCTAAACATAAAATGGATGTCTGACAATAGTGATTTCACACATACAGTAGCAGTGTACGGGACATAGCAAACCACACAGCTAAACTTTTCAGGGATTGTAACAACTTCTTTCCCCCTGAGTGAAATTGCAGTATTCTGGCCATTCTTTTTCTTGCAGGCATTGTAAGAAATCCATTGAGCTGTTTTGCAGCAATTTTCTCTTTTGTTACAGATAGTGTGTCTGAAACTGGTCTGTCACATACAAACATCAAAGCTTGGGTCTGCTTATATAGAATTCTGTTTAAACTACTGCAAATATTAGTATAGCTTTTCATTGCATTAATGTAACTTCGTTGGTTTGTTGTTAAGTAAGAAAGCTGATCATGGTCCGTATCAATGTATTTTTCCTGTACATCTTACATTTTTTTTACACTAGTCTCACAATTACCATAGATGTCTACTTTACCAAGATTTCATTGTGATTTACTGCATTTTACGCCACTTTTGCTAATTAGCACCAGGATTAATGTTTGTAAGGGACCATTTGCAGCAAATCAAGAAACTTATGTAAGGCTCAGAATGCCTTTTAATTGCCCATATTGTATTCTGTATGTGTGGAGGGGAGGTAAATTACAAGAAATTCCTCATCTACTGCTTGATTCTATGCAAAAAAAAAGCCTTAGAAAAGCAGAGATATTAAAGCTTAAAAAACTTTTATGGGTTTAAAAGCTAGGAGAAGAAATGAATCTCTTGTTGTACTTTAAAGTTGTCTGAGGATGAATAAAAAAGTATTATATGTAACGACATAATAAAATTTCAATTTGCAGGAGGTGTTTATAGTGTAAACGATTTCACACAGCTCTTATACATTCAATAAAGACTCTGTTTATTTCTCCTTGTTGTTTACTATCCCCACGAGCTTTGGCAGTTTAACTGTAAGTACCAATTAAGCCCATTTTGAGGTTACAAGGCCAAAGAGACTTGCACCTTAAGCAACTTTTAAAACCGTGCTAAAAAATAAACACTCATCAGTTTTTCCAACATTATTTTGGGGAAAAAATGCTTTACTGAAAATATGCAAATAGCCAGCTTCAAGATAATTCTCTAACATACTAAAAATGTTTATAATTTTAAAAATATCCACAATTCATAACATCTTACAAACAAGCTATAATGATTACTCTTATCAAATTAACTGAAAATGCGAGGTAATCTCCAGATGCTTAACTGTACCTTTTAAATTTTAAGACAGGCCAGACAATTGCCACAAAACACGATTCAAATCAAAGCTACATACTGTACCCCAGTTTTATGCATGGAAGAAGCCTTCATCAAGAAATGCTTACTTTTATGGGCAGTGCAAAACATTTCTTCTGTTGAAATGTACCTTACAAAGTTATTCTTCTCTTAGAATAGTTAACTTATGATTTCCACCAGAATTGTGATAACCTTTGATGGACATGGTTTTCTTTGTGAGTTATATTGAGAGTGAAGTAGGAATGTATATTCATACAAATTAAATACTGTATACGGGCCTGCCCTGTTGCATCTGTGTGTAATGCCCATGTGAAATACAGAGTCTATACAGGTATACACTATAGAATATACAGTATATCAACAGGATCTGAGTCTTCAGGTTGAATAATCTGTTTTCATAGCATTTGTTGTCTAACCTGAGCTGTAAACAAAAAATGTGATGGTCCTGATTTTACTGAGAGGTCTCTGAAGCCTAAAATAATTAAATGTGCTGCCTTGACTTCAAGATCACTTCTTCTGTATCCTAACATCACGAAACGTGGTACTGATACCCTGGTCTTGTACATCAAAGCTTGAAGCAGATACTCATGTAGATATCTAGTATTTATTTCATAGAAGTGGTGGTGTGTTGTAAAATGTTTTGTGAAAAAACCCAAAGAACTCCACTTTGTTTGGCTGTGCTTTTTGTAATATGGAAGAGCTCTGTGGCAATGACCCTGTTTCACAGAAAAGCTGCAATGATGGTTCCAATCTGTGGTTCCAGCGCAGAGCAAACGTTTGTTCACAGCTGACAACCACACTTGGCATGTTTATAAAGGTAACAAAGAATCTTGCCTGTTATTACTTGGGACTGATTAAGCAACTGTCAGATCAGTGTCATGAGTTAGCCCAGATGTTGTCTGGCGGTGCTGGACAATGTTATATGACCTGTGTAATTCCATTAAGCAAAACGTCAGTTTTGTTTTCAAAATACTAATGATGAAAGAAACTAAACACAATAAATTGCAAAAATTACAAAGATACTTGAATGCTGAAAAGTATTTTTTTAATTAAATAAATCCATAAGCATAATCCATAAACATCAAGAGATATCTATATATATGACTATTTTGTAGACTAGTTTGTTCAGTTACATGAGTGGACATTAGCTCTTGGATGAGGTGATTCCTGACTCATGTCAGAGCTCAGATATACAGTCTTCAGGGAAGAAACGGGCCCTCTTGACACATTTCAGACGGTTGTTTGTTTTTCTGTTTCACAGAACAGATCTGGAGTGTATTGTAAGGAAGCTTCAACGATGAAGACGACATTGATTTGCTTGTAAGTAACCCCCTACCTTCTATTTGGCAGGGTGCCACTCAGTTCAGGACACATTTTAATGGAACATGTTGCTACCTGTCAGACAGCAAAAACAAGAGCAGCAGAAGAAAGGAAGGGGGGTTTCTGTTTCTTAGCTGGGCACAGCAGAGCCCTTCCATTCGCTTCATATAACCTGTCTGCAAACAAGATAGGCAAATGGGATCAGCATGTCCCCATCCAGCTAGGATGAGCAAACCAAAGGCACAACCCTCTCAGCTGAGCCAAAATCAAGTCAGTCATCCACTCCATGCCTAAAGCAGTCCTGAATAATGGTAGATGAGAGTTCAGGGCACTTTATCTTCACTCTGGACACCTAAGGTCATCTATCAACAGTTTCTTTATGACTGTAATAGACAGGCCCTGTAAAACAGTGGTTTTCAGGCCAGGAGGAATATGCATGTAACAAAGAAGTATTTTGAGAACATGTAGTATCTAGGTGGTGCTTACATTATGAAGTACCCATGCTTAAATTCTCATAATAGTAACCTTTCTATTAGAATTGTCTAGAAGATATAACATACTATATAGTATGCTGCTGTGTGCACAAAATAGCTATGTATTCAGGACTGAAAAGATATTAAGATATTATTGCTCTTGCCCCTAGCTTGTCTGTAAATTATGTTTCCAAACTCCTGAATGCTACTATAAATCTATGTACAGTATATAACTTTTTGTTCCCTGTATTGTATATGACCCCTTACAGATTATTTGGTACACATTTTTGAAGTGCAGCTTTAATTTCTTATGGTGATCAGCTAATAGATAAGATTCTCAATCAAAAGTGAAGTGCCATGTGAAAAGTAAACATTCCCCTTAATGATGATAATGGAACATACAGAGTGGTTCAGTTTCCCTGTTGCCAGCCCGGGATTAGTTCTGGGTGTAAATCCTCGTATCTTTGTCATGCATACTTTGATAGAACTCGCATGCATAATGTGGTGCTGCTATTTGCTTTGGAACCCTACCTAACATGAATTCAATTTCTGAACAATCCTATTAGCTCAACTCTTGTAAATTAACCGTAAAACTGCTACTCTGGACGGCCAGAATATTTTTCTAACTTGATTCTTCATCGTTGCAGTTTATTCTTAATGAAAATGATACTTCATTTCTTTAAAGAGAAAATTAATTTAGAACTTGGCTTTATGATTGTAACCTTTATATCTGCAGAAAACCAATTGGATTGCTGTTTTTTTTAATTGAAGAGCTACACTGCCACCTACTGATAGACCCTAAACCCAGCTTTTCCAGTTTTTGTGTGCTTAGATGATAACACTGGATAGCTGCTAATGAATGTTGAACTGCAGTCCTGATGTAGTAACAAACCTTAAGCTGTTCTTGTGCAGAGAGTTTATTTTAATATCAATTATCTTTAATCTGTTGAACAATTGACATTATAAACATGAAGCCCATTTAGAATTTAAGACTAAATGCATCAAAAATAAAATAGAGGATGCAGCAGACTGAAAATTCCAATGTGTTTAACAAATCAGGAAATATGTTTTATCTGAGGACTACTCTATTGTAGGTATGAATCCGTTGATGCAATAGCTGGTGTTTACACAGTAACGTACTCATCCAGAAAATTGCTAAATATACTGTATATTCAGGTCTGTCTTTAAATCAAAATGGCAACTACTGTATTTCAGACTCAGAGAAGCATTTAAAACACATTGTTTTCACATATTAAAGTGCTGTGCTTTAGTCATCCACACTTAAAAGTGGAGTAAATAAAAATACTTCAAACATTTCTCTATAAATAAAATAACTAAATTGTATGTTTTCATAACACTATTTGAGAAGGACACAGGAAAAACCACGACAGACCAAGATCGTGATGTTCTTTTTCATCTAAAATGAAATGTTAGTGGCAGCTATGTTTTTTTCTTCATAGGTACTCATATTGTGATGCTTTACTCCGTTAGAAATAATTAAAAATGACAAAAAAGAACAGAGGTCAAAGTTAAACATAGCTTAAAGCTATCTTTTTAGAATGTATCATCGCAGATACTGTATGCTATGGAAAGACTGAGAATGCTGTTGCAACTCATGTAAATAAAGGATCTAGTGAGAGCTTGAAAATGTGTATTTTTGCATTGCTGTGTTTTTCCTTATATTTGAGCACTGGTATTGGTTAATGAACGCTGTATCACAAATGCTGCTAAATAAAAATTCCTTGCCCTCTGACAGCAGATCTCAGAAAAACTAAATTCTGTTTATCTATTGCTATATCTTTCATCCTAAATATTAATAATCCTCACCAGATGGAGCAGCACAATATTTTGTAATGCATTGCCTTATGCACCTACAGTATCTCTAGGACAGTGTCTTTCAAAGCACCTAGGTACAGTACATAGAAAGTGAAGTAACTCATTGATATTGAAAGAGAGAAAGGATGTGTTTTGGCAGATCTTCATGTTATAAGCAACTGGCCAATGCAAGTCTTTCTCGTTATAATGTGTTTAATTATTTAAAAAAAAACTTTTTTTCTTTAAAAACATAAGTTTACAAAACCAATGAGGCCATTTGGCTCATGTAGCTATGTTTCTTTTTATTTGCTTTGATGATTCACAGAATGAGTCAGTAGATTTTAAAAATCATTCTTTTCTGTCATTCTTTGCCTCCCAAACTTTCTAAACGGAGGGGATCAATGAGACTTTTCTTACAGAAATACCATTTGTAATCATCTGGAACCTTGGAAATGTGACATTTCATCTGATGATTTCCACTCCTGAAGCATGACTTGGGCGAGATAAGACCATCTCCTTTTTAGTAACAAAATGAAGTACATTTCAGAGACTCTAAAAAGAGTTATATTTTCCATGTGTCTGCCCATTGATGGGGCTTTCAATGCATTTGTTCCAATGCAAAATTTTCCTGACTCCAGATAAACTCCTGCTCAGTTTTTTTTTTTTGTCCAGAACTGCGGCTTCACCATCACTTTCAACCAGCGCTTATCCAATTCACAGTCACGGCAGCCCAGAGCCTATCTCGGGAAGCAACAAAAACAAGGCAGGATACACCCTAGACATGACACCAGTCAATTTCAGGGCACACACATGCACAAACACAAACACACATACTCATGCCAGGATCAATTTTTCCCAAAAGCCAATTAACCAACTGGTCTTTGGACTGTGATAGAAAAACCATAGCACCCACAGTAAACCCACAAAAACATACATTTTTTGCAAACTCAGATACACAGATAATTCCCCCGAAATTGAACACAGGGCTCCCAGCCCTGCAAGGCTGAAAAAGTAACCACTGTACCACTGTGCCACCAACTACAATATGTCTAAGAAAAAATGATTCATTTAATTTTTCTTTTTCTCTTGTAGAACCTTTGCAATTGCTTTCAGAAAATGCACAGAAAATTCTGCTCTGGAGCAAAAAGTTTTCAATAATCATCCAGTCAGAATAGTATTGAATGGAAACTATATGAGGCACTCTTCCATGAAGACTGCCAAATGTAATCCAACCCTTGCGTTTGTAGGGATATTCATTTCAGTTCAGATTGTGAAATCAAGTGTCACGTACTGTACCCTCAGACACTGTAGCTCACATGGTACATTTTGTAAGAACACATTTTGGTAACTCCAAAATGACGTTGGAGTACATTTTGTACAGGGGTTTGTACTACTTTATACTAGTGCAAGTTTACCCTACTTACTGTATTCTCCAACACTCAGTAGATCTCAGATGAGCTCTTCTGAATTCAAGCTGTTTCAGTAATCTGCCTGAATGGGCAAGTGTATTGTCAGTTCAGCTGTGGCTGCTGCTGTGAAATGCTTTGAGATTTCATACTGCCACAGTTTATATACCAGAAATATGAGTACTGTAGGTTTCTTTTGTCTATGCAATTGTCTTTTGCTCTTATGTTTCTCTTTTATTTTGAATTAACAGGTTATCAACGAATATTATACTGATTGTGATTTTGGAGTCAGTACTTACTAATGAGGTAGGTTCAACACTACCACCCTCACACTAGTACAAGGAGGTGTGGACTTTATGGTGGCATTATCTGAAGAAGACTAATACTCTCCACAAAAATATTACCCACCTCCCTAATACAAATCCCACCTTCACACAGCAAACTACAGAGCTGAAGTGTGCACAGCAAGATTTCTGACTACTACCATACCACACCCTACCTCACCCCCTTTTGAGACATACATTACTCATCACAATTACCTAAGGACATAGAACATCGTCCTGAATTAATGCTTTCCATTTATGACAACATGGGCACCCTCCATATTTGTGTCATTGTAATCACCTCTGATCCAGCAGAGTAAAATTTATGCTGCTTCTGTGTTGGGCTATACTGAATTCTCTCAATCCAGTGTTAATTCTCAGACACAGCTTCCATAACAAATCTAAGGATACTAAAAACCACGTACAACATTTATTTCAAATGAATAGAGGTATATAATTCCCCACCTGGGGAACATCACCAAACACCAGATAGCATAGACAGAACCATAAAATGTTTATTTATCATTGTTTTCATGATTATGGGGTAGCGGGGGTGGCTAAGTAGTTTTATACTAAGATTTGAACAAGCCACAGAAAAATATAAACGTTTTCACTACAGCATTGTTACAAACATCACAGCACGTAGAAACAGAACAGGAACAGGGGTACAGTACTGTATGTTGTATAGTATGAAGTGGTAAAATGCAGGAGAATGTCATTGTTTTTTTTTTCTCAGGTATAATTTTAGCTGCCATTTAGAATAATTGCCTCTTTGATTTTTCCACCCTAGACATAAGTCTAAAAAGCCTTCTGGCCACTAGTTAATAATAGAATCTGCAACCAGAAGTAAAAAAAAAGTTTTCAATATCAGCCTGGAATTATGAAAATGACATTCATATACTGCTCCGTGTGCTTTTGGTGTAGAGCTATATTTGCAATTACAAATTCTTTGAAGTCACAATAAGAGTTTTTCATACCAGCTATTAAGATAATAGATCTGTTTTTGCCCCTAGCTGAAAATGTCATCAAAGCTCATAAACAACTGTAAGGCATTATCTATCATTTTAAAAGGAAAATAAATCAAACAAAAAGCTACAAACAAGGCATTGTACAACAGGAGATTAAAAATTGAAATCTTGCTATTTTTGAATAGTGAATTAAAACCACTATTCTTTGTATGCAATGAACCCAATTACTAGAACCTCAACCTATAGTCTGAAAACACTGACAGTGAGCAATTTGTATAGTTTTAATTCAGAAATAAATGAGGATATTACTCAATTTGCCCGTATATACAAGCCTTTCAGCATCGAATAAACTGACATGGCTTCCTGTACAAAGCTAAAAATAAATTACCTGTTAGGTCAGCAAAATCACCTGAAGGGTTGTTTTTATTATGGCTACAAAAATCATGCGGTTGCTTAGATGCAGATGTGGCAATTAAGCCTACTACAGAGTGGCTTCTTCATACTAATTACCTAAATGTGAATCTGCTTAATTTCAGAATTAAGGAGGTTTCTCTCTCACACACACACACTTGCTCTCTCCATGTTAAAGGTGCAATGCACTACTTTAATGTACAGTAAGTGCTGCAGAAAAAGACAATTTGGTCATTGTTCAAGACACAGGGCAGTATCCATAGTCCTGTGTTTTTTTTATGTCTGGCATCAAATGCATTATGCAGTGTATGCCAAAGATGTAATATACTGTACACATACTTTGTACAGGAGCTACCGAAATTTGTCCACTTTGTTGTTATTGATGTCATATGTGAATCAGAACTACCGATCCTATTCCTTATATATAACCTTTTTATATAAATAGTTGATATACTGTATAATCAACTGTTTATTGAATTTAAGTGCTGTACTATATTTTAGTTAGGTATTAGAAATGAAACATACACAAGTTATTTTGTTATATTTCTCTGCATATCTATTGTTTACAAAATTCTCTTTAAGAACATAATCCTGGAAATATTTTTTAGGTGTTGTGTATATTGGATTTCATATGTCATATTAACGTCCATTTATAATGCAATTTGCATTAAAAGCAAGTCAGGGTAAGTAAATAGTTATAGTGTCTCTTGTGACCTTGAAAGCTCTGGAAGATTTAGCAGAAACAGACTGTGTGGGCAATTTTCTTTTCAGATTCATTGCTGATGGTACCACTGTAAAAAGATGTCACTGAAATGCAAAAATATTTGGTAAAGAATGAGCACACTTTGATGTTTTACCTGTGAAGCACTCTGCCTTTAGGTGCACAAATCCAAAGACCTTAGTTTCAAGACTCACAGATGTTCAAAGTCTTTTTTTTCTGATTTTAAAAAGCAAACTTAAAACACCTGAGGTAACTGAAGACTACAATGGCCTAAAATGCCATTTGAGTTTTCAAGACGTTCTTTCGGTGGAGGTTTCCTATGAATCAGTCATTGGCTGTAACAGAGTGCAAAACACTCTGTGCTGTCAATTAAGGTTTACTTATATCTAATCACCCGGGTGACTCATTTCTTTTTCAAGAGGAAACTTTTCCTTTACGTGTGCTTTTTTTTCTTTTAATCATTGCAGCAGTGCCACTGATATCCTGTACTAATAGCATCAGTCCGGAATCAACAAACATCATAAGCAATGCTTTTTTGGAAATCTTAATTGAAATATGGTTGATATTCGTGCATTAGAAACCAAGGATAGATCATCGGTTTAAAATGTTTAAAATCCTGTTAGAAAAAGTCATTCTACACATGGCTTTTGTACTACGTGCAATCTTTTGAGACCGGAGGTTGACCAGTCGCTGGATGTTGTTTAGAGTATTCTAGAGTTGTTTAACCACCACAGCACCTCACGGGTTGCTATGCTACAGGTACTGTATGTCTACCGGGTTTTGTAGAGAAACGATTTTTTTTTAGCACGGTAGCCTGCCTCGGCGATTTGTACCAGGCACTTTATCCCCCATAATGTAAAAATAAACCACATTAGCCTACCACGAAGCGGCTTCCAGACAGAAGTCATAGAAGAGAAGGGAGCCAGACCCAGTGTTTTAACTGCAACTAGGCTCATTAGCAAGTGCGGAAAAAAACAGCAACCGAGTTTACTGCGCGTAACAAAAGATTGCCACCTAGTGCTTTGCTCTAATGCCACGGAAGACGATTTGGCCAAACCTATGCCGACCCTCCAAGCCTTGAGACCACATAATCTAAAAGTTAAAAAAAATGCATGTCTGCTAAAAAATAGTAAATTAAAGTTTTGTGTCACAGCACAATATTAATGAACTGGCTTAAAAACTGTTTAATGTACAGAGTGGTCCGTTGCTTGAATTTGGCTAATTTTCAAAAATATTTTAACACAAACACCTATGTCTTCAACATATACAACAATAATATACCCAACTTTTTATTTTGTTTATTATATCAAAAACGCATCAGAAGTATTAGAACACATATTTTCACAAACAAAATCAGTATAATAGGGAAGGATCTACGGTGTACTTGCATTTTTAAAACCATGAAAAAATACCATAAAGTATACAAAATTGAAGAATAATACTTCTTTAAATCCTTTGTTTAATTAAATATACTGTGAGTACAGACTTTCAAACCATGTTTCACTGTTGTTCTTCAATTAGGAATCAACAACTAGGTCAGAGCAAAACCAGTTAAAGACACATCCTCTGAGAGGCTCCTGTCTGGCTTAATGCTTATTTTCGCTCAGCAGATCCAGAGCAGGAAGAGCAAGGCCTGAGGCAGAACTGGCAGACAGACAGATCTGCCACTGGTCGCATCCAGTCCCACAGCACATTAATCTTTCCCTTGATGACTCTAATCTGAGCCATCCTGGTGGCCCCAGGTCAAAGGGCAGCTTTCGGCCACTGTTAGTGATCTGCACAGTTTGAGTCCGAACTTTTGGTCTCGAGGATGTAGCTCTCATCACGCCCTCTGGGAGATGACCTTTACCAAATGAGCCAAATGAGTTTGGCTCAGAATATGATCTTGGTAAGCACCAAAAGAACTTGTTTTCCTGACCTTTTCCTTTGCTCTACTTGTAGTGCTGGGGCACTCTGGTGCTTGGAAAAAGCAATCCAGGCTTGTGTCGCTGCGTAAGCCCTTAAATACGCAGGTATTAATGTCTGTTTATTTGGCTCAGGCTAAAGCAGTGCTCTTCTCTAAGGTCTGGCGGGGCCTCATCTTGCAGTCAGCGTAAGGCTCCACTTAGTCTGTTAATGCTGTCGTGGCCACTTGCTGGACTGCTTCAGTTTTTTGCTCTCTTGCCAGACACCTACTCTCTCATTCACAGTAACACCTTTGCCTCTGCTATTTACCTCCCACTCTTAGACTCAGAAGCCTCTGTGTTATGTTACAGAGCTTCTTACAGTACATCTAATAAAGCTGCTAAATAATTACAGGCTCTACTGTACCTAAATGTAAAGGACAAGATTTCATTTTAAAATGGTCTCATCTCAGAAAAATAACTCCAGACACAGCCAGTGCCTCATACTTACTGTATGTACAACTGTGCTTTCCAAAAGGAAATATTACTTTTTCTCTGCAATAAATTATACTTGGTTCATGACAAAAATGCAAAAGTTGATTGATTTACATATCCTGCTTTAGCCAATTATTGTGTACAGTAAATGTTTTGTTTCTCAATATGCAGCCAGGTTTATCCTTGAAGTGTTCCCTGTCCATTCTGTCCAGGTCTGTATAATGTCTGTAAGCACATCCAACAGAATTCTGATGGTGTTTGAGAAATTCTGTTACTTGGGGGACAGAACTGGCAATTTTCTCCATTATTGCTCGATCATTTAAAAGTCCCTGAGGCCTATAAAATTGCAAACTGCAAAAAGACGAGCTTTGTTCATCATTTACTATTAGTCACAGGCTTGTTTTTCTTTTAAAGCAACAATTTAACATGGACCCACTGATATTTAGTCGAATGGTTTCACAAGATAGCAACATCCCACATATCCAGCCATCTGTATTCCAATTATGTGCTACTGCATGACTTACAAGCATAAAATTGTTTGGTTACCTTTTGCTTTAAGAAGAACCTCAAAACAAGTGCCACAGAAGTGCTGCATCTTGATTTATCTTGCGTACCTGTCAGGTGAGTCATTCTTGTATATGGATGCGGAGGAGCTGCCCTGGTTAAAATCCTGCTGCTTTATTATAATCTATTGTTATACTCTAATGTAATTAAAATGAGGCTCAGGCTCAGCATTCAACAAAGAACCACAGTGCCATCTATTGTTCAATTTCCAACTTGTTCAATTACAGTGTTACAGTATTTTCTCAAAAAAATGAAATAACAGATAGCTCTTTTGTTAATAATTGCAGATCTTTTACATCACAAGAGCAACATGTTTGATACTTTATTTTTCTTTTGAAGTTTTCAGACACATGGAAATGATGATACATGGTATCATGAGACAGTAACAGATTCATTTTTTATTTGAAGGATGCATTACAAAAATGTGTTAAATAGCCATAGTAAATTACATTCATCTAATGGCTAAGCAGCTGGTAGTATACAAAAGGATGACCTCAAAATACTGTAGATAATATACTGTATGTACAGTACAGTGCTTTGAAAACATATCCAGACCCCTCCAAAGGTGTCCCATTGTTTTAAATTACATAATGTTGCATTCTTGTTTTTTAAACTTAATATTTTATTGAAAACATGAATGCTCAAGCTTCTAAGGGTAAGATAAGTTAAAGTAAAAGTCAGAAAAAAACTAAAGAGAAACAACTGAAATGAGTCGAATGCATAATTTCCAGACCTGTGAACTCAGTATTTGGTGGAAGCATCTTTTGTAGCAATTAAAGCCACAAACCTGTTTGGTTTAAAGATTAAAGATGAGCTTTACTGTAGTTTTTACATAGTTTTATTGAGAGAAGAAACCAAGGTAGAAGAAAATGCTTTCGTACAGTACGTCTTGGGTGGAGCTTCAACGTGCTGACATTGAATCAAAACACATGGAAAAAGCAACCATTGAGTTCATTTGGAGAAAGTAGTGAGAAATGCTAGACTGGCAGGGTCAAACTGGCGATTACTAGCTGAAGAAAAAGTTGAAAATACTCCAACATGAATGTAAAGTGGCTGCAGCAAACCATCTCAAATGATAACTTGGTGAGCTCAACAGGTTACAGATTTCATGCCTCAAAAGGATATGCCACCAAATACTGACTTTAACACTCTGGAATGTACTGAAAGTGAATGTTTCCTGATTCGACGGCCCTTTGAAATAGCTGGGTTGAATACAAATTATGTTTTCTTTCTAATATGATCAAATGTATGCATGGAATCACCCAATAATAATCTGTATATTACATTGTACTTGCCATCCATATTAATCTCATGATCACAAATAAAAAATTGATGGTAAATCCAAAATGACCATATTGACTTTCCTATCCCAGTACATTTGGAGGGTATTGTATGTACCATGTCCCTAAAAAAATAGCCGGTGTAATATATCATATAATTTCCTGGATTCAGCTGCATAATCAATCACAAGAGAGGCCATGGTTTCATTCATTGAATGATTTCCCTATTGCTATGCTCAACACACATTTATTCTCATTTAATTTGTCAACATGCTAATGACACCTAATGCTTTTTCCCCAATAACTGTCAGTCAGCAGACACATTACCTGATGAAAGCGCTGATCTGGCACTCATTGATCTTTCCTCCCCACCCCGGCAATGAGCTGCTTAAAGCTGGCATCCAGGTGTTGTCTGGACCCTATTTCTCTTTCGTTGGCAGTGAGAAGATACATTTATACCTTGCCAGGCAGTGCCTCCCTTCTCCAGGTGCCAAGGCCTCATCTGCTCCTCAGCAGCACACTTCTTCACCATTGAGCCTGGCAAACAAGCCACAACACAACCCACCTGCCTGGGACCCGTGTTGCACCTTGGTACAACATTCGCTATATTTCCCAAGTTACTTCATAGCTCATTGAGTCCCACAGCCTTGTTAGGCAACTTAGTCTGGCTCTAGAAAGATATCCTAACTACAGGTCCCTATCTTTCTACTTTCTGATCCCATTTGGGCAGGGAAGTACCTCTATAACAAATACGGCAGCAGCCAGTTTTGTGTGTTGTTCCTTCTGAGCTGGAGTCTGGCCACACAGACTGTCTCTCTTCACACTTCTCTTTTATAAGCCTCTTGATTATGAATAGAAGCATGGCTAATTGAATGGAGAATCTATTCTGACAGCTCTTCCCTCACATGGAATTCGTCTCATTCAGTGTTCTACAATCGTCCAGCCCAGGTGAATTCCACAGCTCTTTTCCATTGCTCAGTGGCCATTTTAGCTTATGGCCACTCCTCCTGTGGAGCTAACTCTCCTTGTATTAGAAGGAGATAGTCCTTCAATAGGTGCTTTGGAGATTCTGCTCTACATACAGTAACACATACAGTACAGTACTATGGCAACAAAATTACCCTGCAAAGGAAATTAACTGCATCCTGTATGGCAACAGGATTTCCTGCAAAGAGTATGCATTAATCCTCTCGAAAGCAGTGTGTTTTCCTATAGCCATCTGACACAAAAGGAGAAATCAATCTCGATTGATATTGAAGATGATTTATACATTTAGCATATACTGTATAGAGCTTCCAGTGCAGCTGTGAGGCCAGAGAATAAGGAGATGGAGAAAAGCAGATGGCAGAAAACAGCATTCTATGTCCTGGAGTGTCAGCTGGAGTCGGCCCAGTTGAGCAGCACTACAAAGACGTTACTGACTTTCTTTGACTTTTAGTTCCTTGTGTCATAATCTGGTCATCGTATTTTGTCCCGTATCACCTTTCTTGCTGTCCATAGAGAGGAAAAAAACTAAGCTAATAGCCCTACATCCTCAAGTCCGCAGATCCAGAGAGCAGGTGGGAAACCCACAGGCTATGTGTGAACAAAAGTGATCTTATGTTCCTTTGCCAAAGTGTTGACAGTTCTGGGGCTCATTTGTGGATGAGCACCTCATGCCTTTTAATTGCTACTGCATACCTCCTACTTTGGCAGACACTCAGGTTTAATAGACAAAAATTGAGCTTGAGGGGGCAAACAGTACTGCTCTGTGGCTCAGAAAGCAAACGGACAGCAGGATCTTTCTCCCCCATATCATCAGAGTGCTTGAGAGATGCCTTGAAGGAACCCATATCTTCAGTTGTCACTTCTGAAAAATCACTGATGCTTCACTTCGGTTTGCAGGTCATGGTTCATAAATAAGCTATGAAAGAGTTAATAAAAACACGTTAAACTTTACAATGTAGAGATGTTAAGAAACAAAAACAAAATATTGGAACAGTGACAACTGTCAATTCTTAACCTTCATCTCAGCAGGACTCCCTGGTTTTATTAGGGAAGCAAATCAAGAAGCATGTGCAAAAAAGGGTATTATTTCAAACCTCATTACCCACCAGCCATGGGTGTCAAATGTGTGGTTTTACAGTATAATCATGCACTGAATTTGCAAATCTATTTATACTGTAGAAGCTTGCTAAAACACAGTTTTGACAGTAGCTGTGACAGTTGATGATTTTATTTGTCAATTACTTAATTGTTTGGCTATAGTGAAGCATCCACTACCCATCTGATGGAATGAGGGAGGTCATAAACCCAAAATAAAGTGAATGAAAACAGGGGTCCAGATTTTGTACAACATTGCATCTATTATCCAGTCTTCTGTTGCTGGATGAAGTTTAGCTTCATAAATCCAATGCTGAGGCTCTGTTTTTAACCCAGAGACATTTGCTGGAACAGATGGAGCACAGTGTGATTATCTATTTGCACTGCAGCACAGAGACACACATTTCAGTATGAGCCTATGATCATAAGTGCCTAGATACAGTGTACGATTTCAGCAGGATCAATGGTTCTCACTTGGTTTATGTTGGATTGCATCCATCACTCATAGTCAACCATCTGAAGCACAGCATTACATAATAAACATTCCTTTTTGCAGACCAGAACAACGTGGAGGTACTGTATCTAGAAAAAATGAGCACAAATAACGAGACATAAAACCTCAATTCCAGTAAAAAAAAACTGTGATGCCTTTAGTGCCCTGCTAATTTTGTTTGCTGTTACCATGGAGGCACTGAGCAGGACTGCCTAGGTCTTGTAAATAACTGCATCCCCTGACATTTTAGTGCATCTTAAAATATGTATGAATGCATGGTCGCCTACCTGCTACTATCAGAATAATTAACAGGATGTTCTGAAATTGGTGTCTGTGCAGCTGTCATTTAAATATTTCTAAAGATGATAAAAGACATAACAAGAATGCATATATAGATAAATTAATAACTTCACTAATTGTGGTAATATTTATTTGATGTTTGTACTGTTTTATCAGATCTAAGGTTCAAAAATTGCAATTGTAGATGTTTTTGAAATTACTACTCTTAAACTATCTGCAAGTTGTAAGACTGCAGCTGTGCACAGCCCTGACATTACAATAGCAGGGTTGGTTTGGAATGAAAATGTTTGCCTGTTCATCACTCATTTCATTAATAGACTAAGTTTTATTAACATACCCTTTTCTTGTTATCCTTTTTTAATAATTTTTTTCTCAAATTTAGAATTGTGTGCTATTTTTATTGCCAAACCGCTCAGTTTGGAATCAGAATTTTTGTCTTGATATCTTGGCTCACAGCAATGGCTTGCGTGCCAACACTGGGAGAGTGAAAAAGTGAATTCCGGCCACCCAAACCTGCTGAGTCATTTTTCGGCACAATACAATCTCTGCAGAAACATACAGTACAAGGAGATCAGTGCTGATTATAGGTGAGGCAAATCCCTCGCTGACATTCCTGATATCCTTTTTGCCAATTAAGGAGTCAAAGAGATTACTATTTATCTTAATACCGGGTCCTGGACAACTAATTCCAACCTAACCCAAATCAGGAAAACCCTCTGGTGACACCTACTGTAAACAACTGATTGCTTGGGCAATCACAGTTAAAGTCATCTTGCACTACCACCTAGACTTAAAGGTGAGATGTCAGAATGTCATGTCAGAAACATGATCTGACCAACTCAGAGAGAGCTCTTTACAAGTCCATTCTCTGAGAAACCCAAATTTAACATTTAATCCAGTGTTTCAAACATAGTTGTTGAACAAAACCAAAAGAAGCCAGAACAAAAGTACAGATTAAAAAATAATGACACTGATGTTTTCAGTATGAAACATGATGCACCATCAACATGAAAACATTAAGACACCAGCATTGGGTATGATCTTCCTAAGCTTAATATAGTCATGG
The DNA here is from genome assembly GCF_040954835.1 of Lepisosteus oculatus. Classification (NCBI taxonomy): domain Eukaryota; kingdom Metazoa; phylum Chordata; class Actinopteri; order Semionotiformes; family Lepisosteidae; genus Lepisosteus; species Lepisosteus oculatus. The sequence continues at coordinate 36,202,100 of NC_090696.1, read as the reverse complement.
TATAGACCTGATCAGTCTATGGATAGACTGCTGTGGGGTGTTTAGCCACTCTTCCGGTGGAACTGTAGCCAGCTGGTAAAATTTGGACGTTTACATTTGGGATCCAAAAGATTGGACTATATTGGACTCAGGCCAGGAAAATAAGCTGACTACATTCATATTTCGACATTTGTTTCTTCAAGTTGTGCCATAGAGTCTTTATAATCCTGGCACTTTGTGTTTGTGCATTGTCCTGCTGGAAAACCACCCCTTCCAAATTGGCTTGCAAGAGCAGAGTAACTGTTGGCTCAAGAACTTCACTGGAAGTGTTTAAGTTCTAAAAGTGTTCACAAAAACACTATCCAACACTATGTCTGCTGTCACATCACATGTTCTCTGATCCCTCAAAGATGGTGATTTAATCCCTTAGGTTTCAGCGTTACAACTGAATGGCCTCAGAGCATGCACATTACTTTCATGCATGTGATGATATTCTGCTTGACACGGCCTGTCACTCACAGAGCCGATTTCCTGGCTGCTCTGGACTAGTGTGCTGATTGTTGAAAGAGAACATTTTATTTTCTAGACAGCTTCTCTCGCAAAAGACTTCTTTCCATCATGCAGTAGCAGCCAGGTGATTTTCATTGCTCTTGTGGGATACAGTTGTATATTTCATTGTTCTTATATTCATTACATTCATATCTTTTCAGCTGAAAACCCAGTACTTCTGTTAGATCAAATGACTTTGTTAATTATCCCAAGAAGAATATGGAACCTGCTCAAAATGTAAAATGTGAATAACATAATGTACTGTATGTGCCCCATGAGCTACAGAATGATGGACAGGTGCCCAGAGTTTACCCTATCTTGCACCCACTTCTTGCCAGGATAGGCAAGATGTGACCTTGTATTGGATAAAGCAGTTAAAAAAAATGGATGAATATGCCTAATGTGCTGTATTTCAGCTTTTAGTAATCACCATATTTTGGCTTGACTTTTTAGATCTGGATCAATTTTATCTCCTTTTATTAGGGTGCATGAGATAACTGTAGGAAGTTTAAAAAAGAAAAGATTAACCTTTATTTTATCCCAAGCTCACCACTAAATTATGAACTAAAACTTCAGATCGAATTTCTGCCACTCTGAATTGGGCTGAAATCCAACAGCCATTGTCAGAGTGAACCCAAAAAAATGTTCTGTACAAAACCAAAGGCACATGATCTGTTCAGCAATACGTCTTCCAAGAACCATGATCATATGTTTCCCAGTAAGAAACAGCAATAATGTAATAAAGATCAGGGTGTTTCATTTATTTCACCAAATTAGAAGACATAAAAGCTCGCAAGGGGCTCCATTTTTCCTCTGAAGCAGTCATCATGTGCTATAATTGCTCCCTGGAGGTTACCAGTTAGAGCTCCATAATGGCCCCTTTGTTACAGAAAATTGCTACTGAGTTCTGGTCAGAGCTTTGCAAACTATTATATCAAACAACTAACAGAATCATGACAAAGGCCAAAAACCAATTGTTTATCCAAAATAAGATATGTTGTTCCGAATTTTAAGACATTCTGTCATTTTTTTAAATGCTTGTAAATGGTTCACAATCGATCACAGAGTATACTTAAGAGCACCATCTATCCAGAGATCACCTATCACTAAGACCACAGAGTCTTGGCCTCACTGCTGTGCTAATGTGCTGCAGTTTTATATTAAAAAGGAGCCAAATGCTGCCCAGGTAGTCTATTTCTCTGTCCTGTAGCCTGTCTGTCAAACTGCAAAATCATAAAGAGGATTCGTAATAAGGATGGTTTTATTATTTCAGAGTAAATTCAGAGTACACTCATCTTGAATTAAATTTCTCAGTTACAGTTTGTCATTTTTTTAAGGGCGCATGTGTACAACTAGGTATTGGCTAATACAAAATGAACTGGAATGCAATAATTCAGGAAACATATTTTAGACTCCCAGTTGGTGTTATGTAACACATTTTTTAAGGTCCTGCTACAACTGAATCACTGAATTATGAAATTCTCCACAATATACAGTACTAGAAGCAAAAACTTTCTGTTTGCATTATTATTCAATAAATATTTTGTTTTTAAAAGTGTATATATATTATGGAGACCCTCCATGCTCTACAAATAGAAATTAACTTTTTACTTGCATTCAGTTTCTGTTGTTCAGTATGATAATTGTCCACAACTGGAACAATTACAGTAAGACCAAATGGTATGTAGTATATTTTTGACAGTAATTTAGCTGCATTATCCATTTGCATTTCTTTGCATGTGCATTTATTTGCTTGCTGGCCATTTTATAACACAGAGCTAGTATAAAAATAATTATGACAAGAGGAGTAAAACCCATGTCCCTCTAATGGAAATCTATGTGCCTTTGCAATAATTATGCAAGCCTTAAACACCCCAGAAAATGAAACATTCTTCAGTGTTATATCAATTATTGTAACAATGTGACTTGAATAAGAGATTTAGATTCATATACCATTAAATTAAAAAGGTTTGTTTTTTCTTTCTTTCATTTAATGCTATTTTTATGTAATGAAAGCTATATATAGTATAAGGGCACTTTAATCACTCCTAGTTTTGAGCTCTTTTTGGACTTGACTGTGCTTTACCTTTTCAGCTAGTCCAGTTATTCAGGTTCCAGAGGTTCTCTATAATATCGACAAACAGCTGGCAAAAGGATCGTCTGCATTATCACTAACATGTAAGACTGCAAGGCCAAGCTGCCCTAAGAGTATTTGAACAGACAGAAATAAACACAAAATGGAGTTCAAATTCTGTGCCACAAGGGGATTTTTGAAGTCTCCTGTAAATGCAGATGAAGGAGTTGTAACTGTCAAATGCTATTATCAGTGGTTCAGGACAAGTTCTTTTGCACATATTGCTCCTTGCATCTTGGCAACACTGATATGTATGTGCCCTGGGCCTGTGCTTTTTGGCAAGAATACAGTATTTTATTCTGAATCATGACACTTATGGTGAATACAGAAATCAAGGAGCAATAGACTTCTACTGAAAACAAGTCAGATGAAGACAAGCATTTCAAAATGTCCTAAAATGTTTCTGTCCATATGGACTTTTACAGAACTGAATTTCAAGCCTTCAAATGCACTTTCTCTCATTCCTGATATTATAAAAACAAATCTGGATGTGATGCTTTAATCCCCATGTTATATGATACGGTGTTTAAAGCTTTTTATTGAATTTTAAAAAAAAAGGGTGAGACAATGAAAGGCTTTTTACATTCTGTATTTAAATGAGACCTTTGCAAATTAGCCTTTTAGCAAGCAAGTCGACTATTAATTACCAAACAAATCATTAGAAGTTTATGATGGGATACCAAGATAAAGTTTTCAAAAAGGTCAAAAGAAAAAAGTCCTTGAAAATTATTTTAAACTTTAGTTTGCCAGACATTCTACACTTTCTGTTGCAATGAATTTGCATCCTGCTTCTATTACAGTGGATTTATCTCTGCAGCGCTGTCTACCCTTCATTTATTTATAATTGATTCTCAGTTGCCATTCTGATGGATCGTTTTATTAAAATACTGTTATTTTTCAGTTGTTTAGGTCCAAGTTTAAAATCCCTGATTACCATCCTGTCCACTGCCACCTCTCACACAAGTCTGCAAACACAGCAGCCTTTTTTAAGACTGGAAAACCAAGAAGTTGTTGTAAACACATTCATTCTGCTCCACAGTATGTGCCAGATATTTTTAATGGTTTGTTATCCTATGGAATATTTTCTGTGATACTACATAGACCCTTGCCACTTGCTATGATGAGCTTAGAATCAAACTGAAAAATGACAGATAGAAATCTGCAAGTAAACAGCCAGATATCCAGTATGTTAACTACATAGTATCATTGCTGCCTTGCAGCGCTGGGGCCTTGGGTTCAATTCTGGCCCTAGGATGCTTTCTGTGTGGAGTTTGTATGTTCTCTCTGTGTTTGCATTGATTTCCTCCGAGTACTCTGGTTTCTTTCCACAGTCCAACAACATACTGGTAGGTTAATTGGCTTCTGGGAAAATTGGCCCTGGTGTGTGTGTGTCTGTGTGTGCCCTGCAATAGACTGATGTCTCCCCTAGGGCGTATCTTGTCTTGTGCCCTATTGCCTTCCCTGGGATAGGCTCTGGCTCCTCCGTGACCATGTATTGGAAGAAGTGGTCAGAAAATGGATGCATGTCTAAGTGAACCTGGTGTTTTTACAATGAAAGTTCAATTTGAATTATATCATTGTCACTGTCTGTTTAAGATAGAGATTAAATAAACAAATGCAAAACTGGACAGGTGTGATGGATAGTAGGCAATAAATGTAGGTAGCAAAATAGATAGCGTGTTTCAGGTAAAAGGCTGCCCTACCCAATTATGTTAATGTGTACTGCCCTGCAGCATTGTTGTACATTTTGCAGTTGGAAACATAATCATTTAGAGATAAACTGGGTCAAGAATATATTTCAGAATTTTTCAAGTGCCTAATACAATCTTTTTTGTAAATGTTGTCACAAGCATATTTTATTCAGACTGCTGGTAGCCATTAGCTAATGGGTGATGAATGGAGATCAATTGTACCCACAAAACTCAAAAGATAAGGCTTCCATGAGCAGTAGACGGCAAAAAAGGAGTAAACTGCTGGGTTTTAAGGTTTGTTTCGACCAAAAAAGGGTCTTTTGCAAGGACCTTTTTGGATAATCATAGGAAGTATAATTTTGTATAATCAGAGCTAAGGTTGTCATTGCCCCTACTGTATCTTTAGATAAAGAAGTGATTAAGATAATTCAAAGGCTTTACTATTGTTCCTGTAGTATTGTTGGAAATAAGGGATGAAACCAAGTTTATCAGGCATTCAAGCGTGTAGTTAAACCTTGAAAGAAAATAAGACTCCCCCTTAAAACGGTGAAAACTCACAGCTCTTACTTACTGCCTGTTAAACACCACTTGTCTGGGAATTTGAGAGATTTCCAACATCTGCCAAAGGCTTAATGTGGGATAGACATTCACAGATGTATGGATAAATAGAGACTCTGCAGAAAGAGTGTAAGGAGCCTATAATTAACTGAAATTTATCTCAACCATGTGATATTTGTATCTCATTCCCAAAGTGCCTTTCCAGTGACAAGCTGATAACTCCATCTATTTTTGAGTCTTCCTTTCTGTTTTGTTCCCTTGCTTGAGACACGGTTGTTCCAGAGACTGGAATAAAGTCGTGACAGTAGTTTTGGTTGTTGAAGAAGATTTGGTTCATTACTTTAATAGCTCTACATTTACTTTTTTCAGAGTTAATCAACACTTGAGATCTTTGCGAGTTATTTTTTATTCACAGCCTCATGCCATAGATAGGGTAATAACCTTTTATGAACAATATTTTACAGTCATTTACAAACCCAGAAGAAGTGTTGTAGTATTTTGCACAGACAACAGTCTGCAGAATCACAGATTGCATGAATTACTTGAGGCATATTATACCAGGCAGAAAGGGGAAGTTATTTCTAATACATTTCTGCAATCTGTTATCAGAAATTTTATGAGGCTACGGTTATAAAATTCCCATAATTTTCTTCCTGCCAATTTTCATTTTTTATTTTTTATGTTTATTCTCTTTTTAAATATATATTTGTTTAGATTTATGTAAAGAACTTAAAATTGCCAAAAATGAATCGAGATAAACACCTATTTACCAAAGACAAGAAATAATCAGCACATGTGTGCCTTTACTACAGTAGGTTACAATACTGTGTGGGCAGTGGTGAGTGTTGATATATGTCCAGTACATATAAAAATGTTTTATTTAATAGAAGTGTAATAGGTTAACTACAAAAGTATTCATGTTTTATGTATAAGCTTTAATACAGAGCACTACAGTTACAATTCCAAATTTTAATATGATGTACTGTATGCACTACAGCTTCTACTGTTGCTGTAGTTTTTTACTTTGTTTTTAAATTAGTTTACAGTATTTAATAATCACGCCAAATATATATATAAAAAATAATTAACCCAATTTAAAGTATTACCTTAACTTCTCTTACATATCCAACACTGGTTGAAAGCATTTTGTGTTCTGTGCTTAGTACTGAAGACATGCTTAATGGAAAGCTGAAAAGCAAGGTGAAAGTACAGTATATGACAGGGGGCAGCATAGAAAATACTTTAGCTAACTTTAAGACTGTGTCCTTTAATATAGATTATATGTGACCTTTTGACAAAAAAATCCATGTTCTTCAGTATGAAAAAGTGCAAGAAATGTATACCTTTTGGATAGAAATACTGTCTTGTTTAACTAAAGAAGGGAGTTCGTTAAATTTGAAGCCAAAAGACCTTACTCCTCTTTGCCTCATGAATGCCAAAAAGATTCAAATGCCTCCTTCCTCTCACAACTGATTGCTTGATAGCTTGTCAAGGTGAGAGATTCTGAGGGGGCTGGGTTCTAATCAAGGAGTGGTCAAGGGTGAAACAGCTTTACATTTAAAAAAGTAAGATGAGAAGGTAGGGGAGTAAAAAAAAAAGATCAAAAGCATTTCAAGAAGTTGTGTGGGTTTTAAGGATTTAAATCTCTATTTCTTCTGCATGTGTAATGTTGCGCAGACGTTTCATGCAAGATAAGGATTCACTCCCTAAATGAAGGTCACTAAGTCTTGAGAGCTGCATCTTGCACTTTCACATATTCATAAGGGAAGCCGCGCAGTGAGAGTGTGGAAGAAAGACAGTGTATTATTATTGTTTATTGCCGTTATGGCTTCCTGTTATCTCAGGGTGCAGCACTCAGACTCGCATGCCTTTTAATGAGATATGCATGCATTCTGCTCTTCAGCTTGGCCTTTTACCTCCACTGTGAATTGCGTCACGCATTTCAACTGTTGCAGATTTAAATGTTTCTGTGGGGGGAAAAAATAACAGGCATTTCTTTAAACTGAGAACTACATGCTTGTGCCTCAGCTACTACCTGAGAATTAAAAAAGATGTATTAACATTACTTTGTGTACTGTCATCGGAAGAGTGGGATGAGGAAAGGGCAAAAACGATATACTGTAATACCGTATGTTCATTTCCTTTGGGTTTAATTTATCTTTATCACATTATTGAGGTTAAAAAAAACACTGAAATAAAATTAGAACACAGCTGTGTTCCTTCCAACTGTTCAGGATCCATCTCAATAATATCGGTTATTTGTGAGTTTATAAAAAAGTTTATCTTGCGATGTTGGCAAAAGTGTGACAAGGACTGAATCCAATTAAGAACACTCAGTTTGTGTACATTTCTTATTTATGTAATTACTCACTACTTAATTACTAATGTGGGCAACACAAGATCAATACTATGGTCTATACTATGATGGATTCAATGTGTATTTCTATTAAAAATCAATGATACAGTAACTGTCAGTAGTGTGGCTGATATTAAGATATGGATGCAACAGAATTTTCTGAACTAAACTGTGACTAGACAGAGATCACGATCTTAAGCTCCAAACATCAGATTTGCAAAGTATGTGATGTTAGTTTTGTTGTTGACGGTGCTAAACCTTGAAGGAAGTTAGAAACCCTTATGTTATTTTTGACCCTTTGCTGTCATTCAAAGTGCATGTTAGGAATACAAGTAGCTTTCTTCCACATGCATAGCATTCCTCGGCTAAGACCTTTGCTCTGCCTACCTGATGCGGAAATCTACTGTATTTACATGCCTTGATTTTCACCATGATTAGGCTTCCCTTATGCCTTGCTTTCTGGGGTATCTTATGAGGTACTAAATTATCATTATTTAATTGTAAACTTGTTGCTTAACTAAAATGTTCCATCTACATTCAATTGAATTGTGCCATTTGTTTTCCAAATTTGAAAATCCCAATGACAAGATTTAGGTGGAAACAAATCATGCAGCTAAAGGTTTAAGTCACTTAAGTTTCACTAGAATTGTAACAAGCAATATAAGATGCTTAAACACATTACTGAGAGCATATTATATGAAATGAGATGCAACCCCCCTTTCCTTATATCTCTGAACGATACTGACCACAGATCATTACAGGCCAGTAAATTAAATTTAAAACTGTGGATTCTTTGTTAAATCATGGGAAATGCATCTACCAAAGATCACATAAACCGGGGGAAAGCACAGCTGCCACCATTTAACTGCATGTTGTCTATAATACAACCTTTCGGTGATTAAATTGCAGCTCAATGTGCTTTACGGTTTTTGATAGGAAGCTATTTAATCAAACTCAAAAGGCAGAATCAAGATTGCCATACAACCCTAGTGTGCTCATTGCAAATGAATAATGGAACTCTTATCAAGTGCTCTCAGCCAGTAATATCTGCCAGGGTTTCCAACAGGTGAAAGGAAATTAGAGCTTTACCTGAGTATGTATCAGAAACATACTGAATTAGGATATAACAATTCAGAAAGTTAAGGAAAATGTATTCCACTTTAAATATTTTTTTCTGATTTTCAATAACACTGTATTTGTCATTTTCTATACAGTGTTTCTGTATTCACGTTTGCATCTGCAAATACGAACAGCCTTTCATTTCCAATATAAGCACTATGTCCCTTTTCATTTTTTTGTCTCAGATCATTTTCCATTGGATCCATGCATAAACACTAAAAGGGAAATCACATTTTTCATTTCTGGTTGTATTTTATTTATTTCTGATAGGTTGCTTTCAGCCTCTAAAAGTGTTCAGGGTCTAATCAGCATTGTAATGCTTTAATCACAAGCATTTGGCAGATGTCATCTTATAAAGAGACCTATTGGTACAAAGAATTGCTTTTGAATTTCAATCAAAGGGAAGTTTTAAACAGCTGAACCAATTTCAACAACACTTACTTTGTTCTGTTCTTATTGAGGGTGAAGTATTATACAGCAGGGACAAAATGTAATGCACTGGCATGCAATAGTCACATCTAAGGCCTAGGCAGTTTCTGTCAAGTAAGACACACTAATTTCTCAAAAAAAATCCTAAAGAAAATACATAATGTGGCCATACGTCTGCCTTTTGCTGCAACAATCTGTATTATATACTGTAGTATTCACAAATAGTAATGTGTTTTATTACAGATGGTTGAATTGATGAAGTATTTCCTGTTTTGCCTCTTTCATTGTGGAAAACATTTTTTAGATATATCTGCACTAATTAATAAATAGTGACTGAGAACAGCTAAGTGACGGTTAAAGGTATTTTCTTAAAGGCATTAACTCACTTGGTGTAAATGAAACACAAAACATTGTTAGGTAGATGCTACTTTTTCAATAGGTTTTACAAACTTGTAACTTCTAGCAAGAAACAATTCAATAAGAAAATCCTTTATTATAAAAAAGAGATTTTATAGCAATTTAATAAAAGCTTACTGGCACACATACTGTTTGACAGCAATACATGCCACAGGCTATGTTCTAATAGAGCATACTATATCGGCACTGAATCTTCACAGGAGTGTGTATTTCATAAACTGAATGTCTGGAATTATTCATTTTCATTTTCGAAGCAGAATAATATGCATTCGGGATCCATTTAGATCTAATTTGTCAGTAAGTAGTAAGTTGTGAATTAAAAAAAACATCACACATATTGAAGTGCATACAGTACATACTGTAAATATGGAATGTTATGAAAACATTATCATTTTAATTAGATGTTTCTATCACTTATGAAAGCAATAAACTTCTAAATTCATTATCTTTAATAATGTTTGATCCTGGGAGAGATGTCCCTTGAGATACTGCAGTCAAGTCCCTTTGAAGATCACAGTAAAACTGTGGGGTGAAGGCACTTTGAATTTACTCCTGCAGATACCCTTAGCACTTGCTTTTCAGGCCATGTTGACAAGAATCCATTTTCAGAAAACCTCAACAAGCAGGAGAGGGCTGAAAAAAAAACCCTGCAAGGCACATTTTTGTGATTTTTATTTTATAAAGAGGGTCTGTTCTTCTGATTTGCACGTACTGCAAGTAATAACATCAGTAGAAATAAGATAATGCGGAACCGACCTGGTGCTGGTTTTATTTTTGTAATCAAAGATCATGCTGGCTTTTTATGTAATTACAATAGATCTCTGTGCAAAACGATTTGAAGAATGCTTGTAAATGGTACAGGCTCGTACTTTGGAAGAATCTCAGATGAAACAGGGATTAGGAGACAAAGAGTGCACTCAACACAGCGTGATTGTCGTTTTCCACAAGTACAGTCAAGGCTGCACATTAATTTTTGTTGAAAAAATTAAGTCTGGGCATCAGTCCTAAATTGTGGTTGACATCATGCAGTGATTTTGAAACACTTAAGTATAATTGTGCCCATTAAAGTACAGTATAGTGTTCGTTCATGAATACATTTGACTCTTCCTTCATAGCACCTTCCAAACATTTAACTATTTAAGTTTGAAACCGATTATTTCTCATATGGATGCTCTTTTTGTGTTTATTGTCTTTTTAAATTCTCAGATACACTGTAAAAACTTTTCTCTTTTAAAATAATTTGTGATTAATGAGAAGTGATATAAAAAGGTTTCTAGTAGAAGAACCACCATTTTATCTTATAGCTGGAGGTGACTTTTGTAGGATATAGTCCAAATGAGGTTTCAGTTCTCTCTTAATGTGATATTAGTTAAAGTTTGGAAAGCATATTTCACCCAATGACAGCTCTTTTATCATTTTAGACAACTCTAACTCATTAGATTCCCATTCCAATTCATTGTCTTTAATACAAATTTAAGTGATGCTGAGAAAGCATCCTGTTCTCATCTTACACTATGCTTTACAGTGCACATTGGTTTCTCTGAGATTCAGGACCAAAGAAGAAAATAAATTGCCTCTATGAGGTCATAGTTGCTTAGAAAATGCAACAATAAGGTGATCATATTTCACAGTAAATCAGGTAGTGTGAAAGGGAGCCCAGGGTGACAACCCAATCAGCCTGTGTGCCTTTAAGAACCCACAGCTGGAGGGAGGTGGGAGTTTGATGAGCTACAGCTGTGGGCACTGCATGTCCTGTCTTACTTCACAGAGGAGGAGATTACATGACTGAAAGGAGTCCATAGGGGCTCAGAGAGACCAGTGTCCACAGATGTGTATCTGTAGTGCGTACAATTCACCCCTGGTGTGGTAGGGCCTGACAGTCAGGTGCCGTGGGCTTTGCAAATCCATTTGAGTGTGTGGTGTCTGGGAAGACAGCAGAATGAAGGGTTTTCCAAGAAAGTGGAGCAATGCTATGATCTAGGACCCCAGAGGGATTCTGTCCACAAGACTATAACAACAGCCCTAGTGATCCAAAAGGAATTTCGAATTAGGGCTGTCAGACTTCAGAGATTTTCTCATCTGCTCTGCCTCGCTCAAGCAAAAGTAAAAGTGATATAGTTTATATACTGTAATTATATAAATGCAAATATATTTTCCTTGAATCCTGATGGATGTTAAAGTGCTTTACATATAGAGGGGGATTCACTTCCCACTTCCACCATTGACAAACAACAGCCCACTGTGTGACATGCAGCAGCCATTAGGCCACAGCAGCCTCAACCTGACCAGCTACAGTACCTGACCAGCACAGCAGATCAGGCAGAAGAGTGACAATTTACCTTACCAGTTGAACTAAAAGCAAGCTTTAGTGAGGTCAGTGGGTTCTTCTATGACCAAGCAGTCAGGACCTCAGTTTATCTTTTTTTCAAAAGGACAGCACTTCCTACAGTACATCATCGTGTACCCTGTTACCAAACTGGGGCACCAATTAGATAATACTGGTCTTGAGAGAATGTTCTTGCTGGTCCACAATTTAGAAAAGCATCTATTTTTTAGCTTGGAGCTCTTTCTTCTGGTACTGACCAGGGACAGATTTGCTTTGCTTTTAAGATCTGAGCAGGGAAGCACCATACCCTTCATACTAGCCAGGATTCTACCTTGTCAGTTTCTTGGAGTTGTGTTTTTGATGTTTTTGATAGCCACCTATAGATTTCAGAAATGGGAAAACAGTCAAAACGTAGTTTAAACTTCAGTAAATATAATACTTTTTGCATTATATGTTCTTCTTTCAGTACAGAAGCTTGTGTGTTACATGATGCAACCAGTGGATGGTTTTTAGGCTACTAAGGATCATTCAATTCCATTCCAGCTTACTGACAGCACTCATTTTACCTCCTATTAAATATTAATAAACACCACAACCAGTAATTCCTTGGTCATTCAGGGATATTATGTAGAAGTCAATATTTATATAACTGTGTCGGTATGCACACATATATATGTAAATGACTGAATATTCTGTTTTGAAAGTAAGGACCTGATTTGCACGTTTATTGATCTCATGGAATTTTGAATTTTAATTATAATTTTAGGCACAAACAGAGGTCGCTTTTTAAAAGACCCCTTTCAAATGACAGAAAAGTGAAGGGCAAGTGAAAATGGTTCACATAAATCAAAGCTCTTCCTCATTCAAAGACAGTTATACAAACATGAATTTTTAAAATGAGGGAAAGTTTATTGTGTGGTACATTATGAAAATGGAAATCCAGGCCTAAGTCATTTGGCAATTTGCTGTTTAGATTTTGTATATTAAGCCAACATGGCTCAGGCTTTTTAAACTTCAATTACTCAAGGACACATGGTCGAAAGAATGGGCAGGTTTGATACCTGCTTTTCAATATCATCCAATAATGTCTTCAGTAAATGCAGTGTCTACATGAATTGCCGTTTGTAATTTTCAGGTCTGCAAACCACAATGACATTAAAATTAACTGCCATATCAGATAAATAACTTACTCATTTAAAAGCGGCACACTGAAAAGTCCCAGACAGCAAATATTTCAAAGTAAAGTTCTTTCTGTCAAAGAATGGGATTTTTTTCTGTGAACAATTTTAAAGCCTGTGACATATGGACAGCAGTTAAGACTGATATTAAAAATAAGATAAAAAATATAAGTATGAATATCAGTCAACTTTAGACCATCACAACAGAAAAAAACACCCACAAGAAATACAGCAGCTGATTTTAGTCATAATTAAAAATCCATAATTCTTGAAATATGGGCGTTTGTTTAAAAGGGGAATCTGCTCAAAACATTTTCTGCAGACCAGTAGTTTTCAAGCCTCTTGTTCTTACAGCAGCCAACAACAAGAAATAACCAAGAAATAACCCCCATTTAAACATTTCCTGGCTTCATGAAGCTGTCAGCGGATTGATCAAAGCACAACTCTTAAATAATGATGCAGAGTAAACAGCAGCCACAGTGAGAGTCCTGGAGGTGTAATTTCCTTCTCCGGCTGAGAAAAAAAAACTCCTGGCAAATAAAATGAAAATGAGATTTTCTATGGGATAAGATTACTGGAATTATGAAAAGATATCTAATGCCTTTTGTTTATATGTGCTCCAAATATCTTAAATATTAATAAATAACCAGTGGAAAATGTTGAAAAAAAAAGATTCAGGTCTGATTGCAGGACAAAACGACTGACTCCCCATTCTGGTGTGGAAGTACATTTTTATGAAATATCATTTAACCTTTCTTTTCTGACTAATGGAGGCAGATTCAATATTTTATTAACTTTGGCAGGTGATATATTACCGCAGTTTCTGCTCAGTGAGATTGCATTAAGCTGTTATCTACAAACTTTTTTTTTTACTCTTTCTGCATACATAATCACTCCCTACCAGTGAAGGTAATAAAATAAGAAGGATTAAGTGACCTTAAAACCTGTTTGAGTGTAATTCATGGACAAGGCTGAAGAAGTGCAGAGCAGTCTATGAAAGTTTCATCTTCCGGTTATGGTTCTGGTGCTAAGACCACCCCTCCAATCCAAGACATGGATTCCTTTAAGCAATGGTTTACCGTACAGTATATTAATAGCTTTCCAGATGGCTGAAGATAGTTAATTACCGCAGCAAGATGAATACACACCATCGATAATGAAATAATAACTCTTTTAATTGAGTATTATTAAAAAATATTAAAAATTAGTAGGGTGCCGCAAATTCTTCCTCTTCGGAATCAAAGAAGGTTCTGTCTCTCCCCTCTGAGGTACCTCAAGGGCAACCTCACATTCATCAGACTGCCCTGCTGATTGACAGCCAGCTAAATTCATCTCTTTTGTTGATCACTCTGCACATTTCACATTTGATGCGCAAAACAAGTTTTAATTTTAAATGGGTAACCTCAGGGGGGTTCCAAATTGCATTCAAATTTTTTCATCAGTGGAATATAGGTTCACACAAACTGTGGTCATTTTTTTTTATAAAAACGAAAAAAAAAAGTAATGGGAATTTTCATTCCATAACAGGGTGCTTATATTCTGTTGGCTTTACTCATATTTGGTTAATTGTCACAAAAGACAGGTAATGTCCTCAGTTAATTACCAGCCTGAAAAAACTGACCCCAAAAGTAAGAATAGCAATCTTTCAGCAATATTTCTGAAAGAAGAAAAAATATTTTGAAATAGAAAAACATATATTCTACTGCATTTCACATTGAAATGAACCCTTCAGTTGTGTATTAGTGTGGCTAAAGCACTCTCATTTCATCTTTAGTTAATTAATTAAGGCAAGTTAGATAAGAATTGGTTTGAATATTTTTTCACATGGCAATCTTAAACACTGCCTAGTATTTCATTTCGAAGCCTTCAAAATCATCAAAATTAACTGGGAGAAAAAAACAATCACTTTATCTGCATTTTACCAGAATTTGCTGTGATTGACAGTGGGAAATAAAATCACCATTAGAAAGATAACATTGAGAGATTTTCATTTCTCTCCACATAAAAGGGGTCATCCTCACTTCACATCCAAGTTTGACTCAGTTAAACAGGGGACATCACTGGCTCACAGCTAGGAAAATGGCACCAATACACAAAAACATCAGAACAATATCTGGTCCCCAAAGTCAAAACTACTTCAAAGCAGAATCAACTCTGTTTGCCTTTTTCTCTGTTTAAGAAGCCAATGTTTCAGTTCAAGCACGCATCATTCCTCAAAGAAAATTACTGAATCAGATTAAGTTTAATTGCACCAAACCTGTTTTTCTTATAATAAAAAAAATATCTGGTATATATCAGCTATAAGCTGTAATATGTTCTGTCTAGGTGACTGAGTTCATTTAAAACAAAAGTATAAAAATACTGGGTTATGAATTTAGTTACCAGTATTTGGACTTTATTTTTTTTATCTGTGACAGCAATGTTGGACGCCAAGATGAAATTTCACAATTTGGATAATCTGTGACAACTCTTGTACATTACACAATTACCTCATTGTGTTCAGATTCCTTCTTGTACTGTAGCTCATGCTTTTTTTAGAAAGGCTTGAGAGGTTAGAGAAGACAAAGCTCAATTCGTTTGAAGAACCTTTCTATTAAAGGGCAAACACAGTTGAAAGTGTTTGATCTTAAAATCTTACACTATCTACAGAGAAATATGAGTGATCAGTCATAATTAAGTGAATTTCAGACTACGTTGGACACAAATCAGCTTCACAATGTTTCACATCAATACTGAGTGGATTCTGAGTGAAAATTTCCACTTGAAAACATGTTTTCAAGTCCCTGTCATGTCTCCTTTCTTTCTCACTCTGGTGAGATAAATAGCCTGAATAGATTTTAATTTATGTGACCATCATTTTCCACATCTAAAAAATAAGCAAGCTGCCTGAAAAAAGGGCCGATCTGGACAGGTGTCTTTCTTGATACAACATCTTATCTGTTTTGGAATAAGACAGATATACCCCTGCAAGATCTAGCACTAGTCTTGTAAATAGGACACAATCTTTTGGGGCTCAACCCAATAGGAGATGTTATTAAGTGACGTTCAGGATAACTACAGTACAACTAGTCCATCTCACCCATCTGTTCCTAGTTATAATCATTACTGGAATTAGCTATATGTCTAATAAACACCTCTTTTCAGATTTGTCTCATGCATCCCTCCTCCACCTTGCGGTTGCCTTTGATAAACTCCTCTCTCTGAATGGGAGTTTGAGCCTTCTTGTCCTATGACCAGGGTGCTGCACCTTAACTGAGAGTGTTAAGAGAAAACTATTCTACATTAAATAATCTAACATTTTCAAATCATCTGATTCTTACATCTTGTTGTTGTTTGTCATGAACCTTTGGTTTTATGTATTGCTTTCACCCACAGTTATTAACATATTTTAGAGTTTTAGTAGTAATCCAAATGATAAAAAGGTAAAATTACAGGCAGCTATACACAATAGTAATTAACTTAATTAATTAATTAGTCTCATGGCCATCATCTCAATGGGATTGTTTATGTTAAGTATTTTAAAATAATTATTAAATGAACAGTGGGATTAATTATGTGGCACAGAATAACTAATTAAATAATAATTGGTTTTAATTGGTTTTACTTCTAATGCAGGCAGGCCAAAGGGATTTGACATAGTCATTGATACTAATGGATTAGACAACCTACTGTATGTCTGTATCCCAAAACTAATTTGAAGAGCCCTGCTGATCACTTTAGTGCATAAACATATTCCACATTGACTAAAGGGAACTTTTAACTTCATAACTCTTCCAAGATGCAGCTGTATTTTCATTGCTTTACGAAGAAGCTCTGCAGTGTTTAGCATTGCTGCCTCACAGCTCTGGAGGGCTGGGTTCTATTCCAGCTTTCAGACATTAGAGATTAGAGATTGCTTGACCATGGCTTTATTGTAAGACCCATTTCAATTATATGATGAGTGACACTATGCACCTGTCTTGCAACCCTGGATGTTTAATATAGGGCAGCACAGTGGCTAGCATTGCTGCTTTGCAGTGCTGGGTTCAATTCCCGGTGTGGAAGCTGTGTGGAGTTTGTACTGTATGTTCTCCCTGTGTTTGTGTGGGGTTCCTCCCACAGTCCAAAGATATACTGGTACCTGTAGGTAAATTGGATTCTGGGAGGAACTGGCCCTGGTATGAGTGTGTGCATGTTTGTGTCTACTGTATGTGAAATGTGTTTATACAAGATTGGAGTTACTCATTATTGAATCAGTATTGTCTGTTTTTTATATCAATTTTTGTTTAAACTTCTCAAAAATGGAAGAAAGGAGACAACAATAATAATATTATCTTCTGATGACGATGTCCAATATGTGGAATATTCATCACTTAGGATAAAAAGCACAGTACAGAAGATGATGACAACATTGACAGTGATTATTATATCTTAGATTATTATTTTGACATATATATTATCTTATTATTATACAAAAACAAAAACAACAAAGGCTATTTTAAAGCCCCAACGTATCTTGTGAACTGACATGCTTTCGTCTTGTGGAGAAATCTTTAAAAACAAAAATAATATTATCAAGGACCAGGAAATTAAACTTTTTTAAAGCACTTTTCCACATTGGCTAACACTTATGTGTACCTTCCAGTTCTGAAATTGATTTAACTCATTTTCATTTGTTGGTTTAAGACTAAGTGACTAAGACTAAGGATTTAGATTAGATCTAAGATTAAATTTTAAAATTTTAGGTTTTAGAAAGAATACAAAATCAGATCACATTTAGCCTATGTATGAAATAAATCTTCTCCTTCTCCTTCTCCTTGAATCTCCTGATTCAAATTTTGAAGACAAGCGAAGAATTGTATCTGATGAAATCCGTTGATTCAACAACAAAAACAGAAATAATTCCTCCCATTCATGGTGCCCCCAGAGAGCTTTAGATATAGATAATTATATTGAAGTGACATTGAAAGTTGTGTGGAGTTGCAAATACAGTTAATGTGGGTTAACTCAAAGTCACCCAAAAATTGAAATTTTGTTTAAAAAGATTTTTTTTTCCATTTGTATTCTATATATTCTAGCCATTTGCTGTTTGACTTGTGGAGATTCAGAAACCATTCAGTGTATTTTTGCCTTCTCAGTAGGCATTGCTCTAGGACTGTTTTCTTTTGCCCTTTTGCATTTGCACTGCAAGACACAAAACAAAACAAAGCTATATTCTAGGAAGATGAATGAGTTAAGAGTTATTGGAGAGGTATTGCACACAACACAGGCACAATGGGCTGGTTAGTTTATATGCTCTCTCATGTGCAAAATGGCTGCAATGTATAATACTACCATTGCAATATGAGGAAGCTAAATATTGGTTGAAAAAAAAATCTTATAAACTGTATGAAGAAATTTGCTTAACCACAGCTGGGAAGACAAGAAATAGCAGCACATCACTCAGAAGTTTAAACTCACTCAGATTTTAAAGATGTATTTTTGTTTTCTAAAGGTGTTTTCGCTCAACTGACTTTGCCTTCAGAAGACATTATATTTAACCAGCCTGCCACCCCACGTTGATCATGATGACATCTCTAGCAGTTTGCCAGTTTCATATTTGGAATCATCTTGACTCAGTGAATGCATCTCTGTAAGGGGTAAGGTACAAATATCCACCTCCTAATAGATAAAGAAACATATTTTGTCCATAAACATTAATCCTTCAGTAACATGTTCTCTTGACTGCTGTGTTGGGGAATACTATAGTACAATTACTGCTAACACTTGCTGCTATACTATCCTAGCTGAAAATGCATTAAACATCTGTTTTAGATAATTCTGCTATTAAAATCAAATAAATATATACTTCCCAAGTAATGCTTAGCGATAAAAAATAGACTCTTAAAATAATGGTATGAGGTTCTTTACTGTAAATGCAACATACAGTATCCAGCTATTATAAAGTATTAAATAATTTCAGCATATTCCTTTTATCTGAAAAATCATTTTCTCTTTTGTCTGTATGGCTTTTAAGCTAATTTCACATGTGCTCTGACCCAACCATCTTCCAGCCGGCAACATTCTTTGTTAAATAAAGGCAAAAAGCAAAAACACAGAATGTTCATGTCTCCTAGATGTCCCTGACAAGTAACAGAGATCAGGAAAGAAGAATTCTTTGTAAAATAACATGGCCTGCAGCACAAGCAGGATAATAGATCCTAAAAACACTTCAGCCTTGAAACACTCTTTTAGAAGAAAATAAGCTTGAGTGGCGTTAAGACCTTTCACAAATACATTTTGTTTGTTTGTGATTGTCTGGCCTTCTACTGCACCTAGACCCCAGAAATCTTAAACAGGTACTTCAATTCACATTGTTGTAAATTAGACACACTGTATGAATCTGCGAGAACAGGAATCTCTGCTCTGTCAACACTCAAAGAAAACATTTGTGCCTGTTTGGACTGAGCTTATTTTTTGCTGTTGCTGCTGTTTTTATTTCATTTTTTAATTATCAGTAGCAGTTAAAATGTGACCTTAAGCATTCACGAAATGCATCATAGGTAGTTATTTATAAAAAGCGGAATTCACAGCTGAAGTCAATCGGTTTATGTAAAATAATTGCATATACAGTACACTGTCTCTGTAGTTTGTAATAGCATATTACAAATTCTTCAGGTAGTAAGAACTGTGCCAGCTTGAGCTTTTCACATGAGAACATCATGATCCAACAGTGCAATTAGTAATCAATTTAGGATGTGAGTGAAGTATCACAAAGGAAAGGGTCCAAACTGCACTGACAAACCATTTTCAAGGTGTTAAGTTCAAAACTGTTACAGGCTTGACAGAAATAAATGTCATAATTCCACTGAAAAAGTGCCAGTACTTGAATGATTGCTCATTATAACACACTATAATATTACTGGTTCAAATATCCACACATATTTCACAAAACAGACACAGCTCATTAAAACATACATCTGTCACAGGGTTTTAAAAACAAGTACAGGGAACATTTCCTAGTGCTGTGAAAAAAAAAAACTTTCTTATTCTTTATTTTTTCTTATTTGTATTCTTTTATGATACCCTATTTCTCCCACCTAAGCACGGACACCACCTGTGGACACTCTTCCATTATATTCATGCTGACTGCTCTTGGAAGAATATAAATTTCTAGTCTTCATCTCTCCTCTTGCATCCAAACTCAGATGAGATTACATAATTTCTAAGTAAATAAAGGATAGATTTATTCTTGTATTTTTTAATTCAGCTCATTGTGTAAACTACAATATAATGTGAGTCTACAGATGCTGTTTTGCAAACCCAATCGCATAATATGCACTGCTTTTGTTATTTTTAGTCGAAGATTCTGAGATACAGAGCTCCCCCAGCAGGAAAAAACTTTAAATAACAGCACAAGTCATTACTTCATACTGTAAATGTTGTCCAAGAAACCAAACACTCCAAAC
The DNA here is from genome assembly GCF_040954835.1 of Lepisosteus oculatus. Taxonomy (NCBI): domain Eukaryota; kingdom Metazoa; phylum Chordata; class Actinopteri; order Semionotiformes; family Lepisosteidae; genus Lepisosteus; species Lepisosteus oculatus. The sequence continues at coordinate 36,181,937 of NC_090696.1, read as the reverse complement.
GAATAAAAGAGACCATTTGTGGTCATTACATACAGTACTGTACTACAGATAAGAGTGAAATAAAATACAGTGAATTCTTTACAATACCTGAGAAATATAACATGAAAATGCGACTCACGGAGTTAATAAGATCTGTTCAGTTTTTTTTCAGCACTGACAGGATGTTAATGCCAATATCACATCTTGTTGTGATGTCTGGAGTTCCCAGAGGGTAGTCACGGATATCAAAAGACTGAAAAATTGCAGAGAGACCTCTTACTAATGCAAAGTAAACACATACCCTCAAGCAGCCTGCTGCTTATTTATTCATCACACCATGGTTTTGAACATTGATAGCATCGTACCGGAAAGGACAGGTGAATTGCAATTGTAATCTCCACGAGTATACATAGACAGATATTGTTTTTTTAATAAGATCTGATGAGACTGGATTTTAAATAAGTACTGTAATTAACCATTGTTAATCCTTGGAGTCATACACTTAAGCCACACTCTGTTCACACTGCCTATAACACTAAAAGGACTAGAGAAGAATTGCACCCATATCAAATCACATTCCAAATCAATCAATGCCTCCCAGTCTATTTTCTGTCACTCAGAAACTCATTTCACTTCACCTCACTCAGAATAACTTTCTTTGTATTCAATGCAAAGAAAGTGAAGATGAGCATGTGTCTATTTATTGTCAAGAGTTTGAGACTTTTCCTATCTCTTGTCTTAATGTTTTCTTTTTCTCACTCTTACAGATCTTTCAAAGTATCACTGAGATTGTTTTTAAGTTTTTTTTTTCATTGATTAGACACCTTTTTCAACTATTTTATAGATATGCTGAGGAAATACTGAGCTAGGGTAAGGGTTAGCTTTCTGGCATTTTTTAAAGATTACTTGCCCTTATGGTTTTATTCTAAGACCCTGTTCAAATGTATAATAAGTGACACCATGTTTCTATCTTCACTTTTTTCCAGATATAGATGCATATTATATTGTATTAATCTTTAATGGTAATTACAATATAAAATGCAGACAAATCAAAAGACTGAAGAAATGCCATTCTGCTTGTTAAACTTTATTTTGTCATTGTAAGTACATCCATAACCCTAACTCTGCTTGAAAAGCACGCTCAGTCAGAAACCCATTTGAAAAGCACTTTTACAATCTTTGAAAACTTACCTAATTTTGGTACATTTTTAAAAAATATATAAATATGCAGCGTGATTAAACTGTAATTTTGTTTTTTTCAATTAATATTTTGTGTGATTGAAGGACAATTTCAGATAAATGGAAGGTTTCAGAAAAGGATTTCAGAAGTGCTCATGTTAAACCTGAGCTAGAATTAAAGTTAGCTTTCCTACACTAATTCTTATCTAACTACAATATATCCTCATGGCCATTTTTCCAATAGAGTAAAGTTTTGTTCTGTCAAGTGTTAACTATAATGCAATATATACTGATGGAAAAAAGAAAAGCTACACCTCCTCCTCCTCCATCTGCGTGGAACAGGCTGAAGAGTGACTCATCCGTGAAGGGGACCTGATGCCACTGCCGACGAGTCCATCGCAGCCTCTGTCTGGCCCAAGCCAGTCGGGTGTGACGTCTAGGAGGTGTGAGCAGAGGGCCTCTGACAGGGCCAGCAGCAGATCTGAAACAATCTCTCAGATGGACCAGTCTGATGTGTCAGTCCTGGTCTGGTGTGGTCACTGGAGGGTGACCGGATCTTGGACTGTCATCTGTCCTATCGGTCTGCTGAAACCTTCTCTGCAGTCGGGGCACAGTGGAGCGGCTTACTCCATAGTGTCTGGCAACGCTGGCACATGACATGCCTGCCTGTAGGATGCCAATGGTCCTCTCCCTTGATTTTGGTGACATTCGAGGCATTATGGAATGCACAGAAAACTGACTAATTCTGGCCTTTTTCTTGCAGTGACCTAAGCTTTGAATTAATGCCTTTTTAAAGGTGTCCTGATCAGACATTGTTTCACCTGGACCTCTTTGGGTAAAAGATCACCTAATGAACTTCCAAGTGATTGGCAAGTTGCAATGCCTCACTGCACAAGCTGTATCACTGGTCAGAGGACTTAAAATAAATTCACAACTTTTTGTGAAAGAAAATAAGCTATAACTATAGTTTTCTCATTCCAGACAATGTTGCGATTCCTTTTTCCATTAGTATATTTTATATAGCCTTCAAAGTAAGCCAACAAACTCCAAAGACTAAAAAAACATGGCTTTCAACTCAGTAAAAAAAAGATTTCCCCCATCTGAAAGTTTTCTTTTGTATATTTTCATCATTTTTAGTTAGAAAACACTAGAAAAAAAGCTAGGAAATTGTTTCTCACATTTTGTAACTTGGTAAACTTAGATAACTACTACTAGGTAAATACTACAATGTACACTCCATTTACCTAAGCGTTCCAAGGAAAGTTTTATGGAAAAGTGTAATTTCCTGCAAGAAGCTTTTCTGTAATAAATATTTGTATACCTTCAAATCAAATACTGTCTCCACTGATAATCATATTTCATACTTTTACAATGCTTCACACTCCTGTGAAAATAAAACAATACATATTAAAATCTACACTAGAAGTGAATACAGCTTATTTCAGCTACATTTAATATTTTAAATATGAGAGTTCCTTGACTGATGCAATATATCAATAACCAGAAACAACAGACATCCAGTTTCCTAGATAAGCACCATTTGTACTGACTTTAATGTGTACACTTTTAGTGCTGTTATACAGTATATATTCATTTTAAGACAATAAATTATTAAAAGCATACAGTTTGTACATACATGGATGTACAGCATTGTGTTCTATTTTAGAATCTTTGGTTTGTTCTTAATTTGAGGTATATTTTGGAGAATACGATTATTATGCAATTAAGCATATAATACACTATGAACTGCTATTTGATATAGTTATGAATAGGTATTGATCTTATGATAGCATCATGTCATATATAGTCTCTGTGAAAGTGGCTGCAAACAACTACATTAGGGTAAAGTAGGACTGTTATTTTTCAGTAAGTAGTTATGTTACAAGTGACCATGTTTAATTTTACAAGAAATACCAACACCCAGTAAGAAGGTGCATTCAGGAATGTTTATCAAGGAGTTATATTGAGGAAGCCTTGGCTCAACACACTTGCCTGGGAGCCAATTATCACACCATAGGACAAGGAAGTTAGAACCCTCCTACCACGTGTGAAATTATCCAAGGTGTGACTGCACAGGTGGAGATGGCAAAGATTTTTGTGGTATTCATACCTGTAGTTTTTCAGGAAATGAAGTCAGGGAGAATAAAGTGTTTTATTTTGGGTTTAATCGCTGCTTTCCGTGTTGCAGTTCAGGTTTGTAGAGCAACACATGCTGATCAAGACAGGCAATGGGAGCAGTTCCGTTCAGTTCAGAGCAGGGAGAGGGGACTCAGAGAGATTAAAGGAAATGAAAGGAGGTGACCCAGCCTAGCCTGGACTATGTGTCCTTCCTAGGCTGTGCCCGGGGGTCTCTCTATTCAGTCTGGTGCAGGAACAGAAGCTTCGTCCAGCACCTTCACCACCAAGGAAGGATGCACATACAGTATACCATTACCAAAGTTACACCATCTCTTCTTGAACTTTCTTGGCACTCAACTAAGCAAAGGCATTTTCTATGAAATTATCTCCATAATGCCGAACTGCAAATTCCAGTCCTCTCAGTATAACTGCCTAACTCACAGAAGATGTCTTTAGAAGGAAAGATACTGTACTTATACTGACATACTGTATTCAGATATCCCACCCATTGTAGTATCCTTTGTCCAATTACACCCTGGTGTCTTTCTGCACCATTCAGCTTCTATGTTACTGTATTTTGAGGTGACATCTAGCAAATCATGCAACAGTTTTTCCTGTTACAATATTACTTTTTGTATAACAACATTGTACAATACATGCACTGCTTTTCTGTTAGTAATGGCCTCCTTAGGTAAGATTTCACATGCAACAGCCCATAACCTTCAAAATATTTCCACAATCACCTTCTTCATTTTCAGCTAAATAAAACATATGACAAAAAAAGCCACACAGAGAAAGCCACTTGAAATTTTAATTTGTAAACGAGACTGCTAACCTTGGTATTTTTTTTTCAGAAACACAGATGTTTCTTCATGCCCAAAGGATCTATACAATATATTGGTAGATTTTGTTACATTGAAATAAATTAATTAATCCTCCATTGATGCTGTGCTTTCACAATTTTAAACCATTGAATTAATTCAAAAGCAGCAGGGCGATGTCAATCAAAGAATTATGAATTAACACAATTACAATTATATCCTCAGAAATATTCCCAAACAATCCTGCCATCTAACAGACAAACAGTTCCTCTTATGTATTATACTGTTTAGTGCAAATGATAACATAGCACTTTGTTAACACACTGCAAAAGCAGTGAGCAATGAAGCACTTAAGAATAAAGCAATAATTAAAAACAGAGACTCATAACTGAGGGTATAATTATGTATATTTATTAAGATGTAATACCTCACTACATCAGATTACAGGAAAAGTTACAAGCATGAAGAAACCATTCAGTCCCGTGCTGCTTGTTTGGTTACTAGTGATATAATCCCATAGTCTCAACTTTTTTAATTTGACAAGACAGGAACACATCAATAACAGCAGAACAAAAAGTTTTTTATGAAGGAAAAGAAAAGAAGTAAAATTTAAAGCCAGATACAGACTAAAATTAAATTCTGTTAATCTAATATTCAATTCTATCTATTCTAACACGCTATCAGGAATACACTGACACAATGCTAACTTTTTTCAAAGTATTTCTACTGTTTAGTTTGAACAGATAATTCTCATATTTTTATGATACAGCTAAGCTCCCTTTACTCCTGCTTTCTAACTTTATTTACCCTTTAATTTAACATCCAATATGGATGTGTATTCTCTTAATTCAAACCATAATTTATTTTTAATCCGTTTTCTATTAATAATCCAAGTTTTGTTCAATTTGTTTTGGTACGGAAAAGGCAAAACTCAAAAGAAACTTGAAATTGAGGAAAATGGTCACGTTTACCTCTAGATTTTCATTATGTTTGAAATAATTGATGTGTCAGTGTTGTACGTATCAAGCTTTCTTTTACAATGTTTGAAAACTACCTGAAGTGACATCACTTTCCTACATAATGACCAGAGACAGGCTTGATTTCTGCCATCAGTGTTCTCAGATCAAGAGATTTGATTGAATTCATTATTACAAGTGACAAGGAGAGATAGATGCATTGTAATCTTTACACTCCTCATAAGATGAACCAGTCGGTGGCAGAGGATTTAATGAGGAGCTTAAGAAGAGTTCTCAGCACCTAATCAGTGTCTGATTTCTCACAAGTAAAAGACCAATTAAAATGGACAAGTTTCAGCCAAGGATTACATTTATAAGTAGTGACTGCTGCTAAGTACATGGAAATCAATGAAATGTGTCTGAATACCAATAGTTTACCAACACCAAGGGAGAGGATAAACATAAGGATGTCAAGCACAGCTTAAAATTTAAATACAGAAATAAATTATATGTAAAATAATATGAGGTCGATCCAAGCAAGTTTGCATTATGAATTATTTTTTGCACATTTCCTCCTGCTTTCCACAGATATGTGCACTAGGTTAATTGGTTTCTCTAAGTTGCCCCTGTGAGCTTGTGTACAGTATGTGTCATGTAATGAACTGTCATCCCCTTTTGCACTCTGTTTCTGGAATATTTTTCAGATGGCCATGGGCCATACCACTGATGCCCAGAACTTTGAACATCTTTGTAACACCAGGGTGGAATATAGTGGAAGCAAAAAGCAGATGTCAAAAATGATGGATAAGCATATACAGTAATTACCCTTTTAATCTAGAATGCAAGGGAAAAAAATAAAACCTAGCAAATAACTTATCACCTACAGACGTCTTTCTCTGTCATGCCTGTGTTGCATAAAAGAAATTATACAGTAGCTGCTGATATAAACCCATAAATGAAAAGAAACTGCACTCACACCCCAGGCTTGGTGTGTGTCCTTGACAATTTATTTTGGGTGCAATTCAAATTGTCCGTTACTTGCATGGAATTCTAGTCACATTAGACAAAAACATAAAATACTTCACTTTTTTTGAGAGGTTGTTATCTTTCAAATTAGCTATGTTGTATATGTTGACTTACACCATTAATAAACATTACCAGAATATTTTTTCCGTATAGACTGTATATTTAAAAAGCTTTAAAAATAACAAGGTTCTTTGTCAGCATCCCTGGACTCTAAACCAATGGAGCAGGACTCATAAACAAACTTGCCGCCACCACCTCCTGAATTTAAAGAAGCTGAGCTGCTTGACAATGAAAATGAAAGATTTATCTGCAAACATTACTATTTATTTATGAGCCATGCAGCAGCTACATTTCTTAATTATTTGGGTTGATCAATTACACTTCAATGAGAAATACATTAACTGGTCTTTTAAGTTTTCTCTGAATATTCATGCTGGATCTTTACAAATATGCTTTTTGTATGCTTAGCACTGGCCAGAAAGAACCAGCAAAAAACACTGGTCACTCAGCTGTGGACTGGAAGCTAGTGTAACAGAGTACTTGTGGGAATATATGTGTGGGAGTACAGTGGGAAATACTGTATAGTCTATTACTACATTATTTCAATCCTTATGGAAAATATACAAATTATTACAGCTCTAACCTAACAGAATTATGTACACATGGACTCTAATTTAGAAAATTACTCATTTAGAAAGCTTATGACTTCAACAGTCATCAACAGTCTCAAATACGTAATTTCAGAAAGCTCAAATGATATCACATATCATTAAAGTATATATTTACAGGGTGATTTTGAAAACTCTTTTTACCACAGCAAAGTGTTTCGCCATTTTCTAAAATCCATTGTAAACATCTGTAGGATACACAAATTTACAATCTATTATTCTCCGATTAAAAAAGAAGTGAAATTAACAACCATATATCTGTTTCCCTTCCTATTTTAATTGGGTTATGGGAACCACCAGGATTCCAGGATTCATTTCTTTTTGGGTATGCCCAGGGATATAATGCAGAAATAGATTGTGCACGAACAGTATAGGAACCGTAGCTGTAAAGAGATTTACATAAGAATAGTTACAAATTAGAGGAGGCTGCTCAGAACGTCTTGCTCATTACGTTGCTAGCAGTTTAATGATCTACGAATTCCACCTATCCCTTTTTTAAAGGATCCCACACAGTCTCCTCAATGTATTTTTTGCTGGTGTTTCCAGATTCTTGTATTGCTGCTGTTTTTAAAGAAACCCTCACAGCTGATGTCTTCAATGCCTTTTAGGACTTTGATATTAAATCAAGTCTCCATACAGTTCCCCACACTACAATTTAAGGTCTTGTAGTACAACTGTAATCATTATATAGTGTAGTGACCAAAACTGCAATTCTTGATTCAAATGTATATAATACATTGTTCTTATATATGTTCACTGCAATTTGCCAGATGGATGTCTGTCCACTCCAGAGTCTTTTCCGAGTCCTCTTGCCTTGCTTGTGCTGCTGTTCCACTCTTTGCAACTCCGTCAACTTTACTGACTATTCCTCGTGTGTCTAAGTCTTTGATGTACTGTAGGAAGACAGTGGTCCTAGGACTGAACCCTGTGACATTCAAGCTTATGGTGTCACTTCAGGCTGAGGCAGTTTCACTTATCAGTAACCTCTATCTTCTGTGTTTTAGCCACATGTGCACAATACCTTAAATTGCTACAGTTTGAAGTTTGAGTATTAGTCTGTCATATTGTACACTAACAAAAAAGTTATTTTTATGAACAGGTATTACATTAAAGATTTTCGAATCAGTCGACATATCCCATGCTCCAAGAGTCTTTTGAACTATCCTAGTCAAGGGTAATTAAATAACTCCCCCGTCTTCTTTGAGTGTAAGTTCGAAAAGATTAACAAATATATCACAGAGACTGGGAAAACAGAACAAAAATAAGCAATTATTTTTCACTGAAACACAGAATAGGAAAATGGAGTGGAGTTCATTCAGTCTGTAAAAGTGGAGAAAACTGTTTTGAATTGTGTTGGCTTTAGATGTCCAAATAGTAAATTATTAAAACTGCTTATTGTGGGTACAGGTTAGGAATCTATCTTATGATATACACTGGTGGGTCTGAAGAACACAGGTTCTGATACATATACTCTATAGGGGATTCACAGTTTTCTATTCTCTCAGACCTTTGTTCTAGACTATTCTATACACCAATGTTCAACATCAGTCATGCAGAGCATAAAATTACAGAGTTTAGAAGTCTTTGCCAGTCCACATATAGGCATTTAGGTCTTTGTAAATCTATCTAAACTTCTGATGTGAGGTAAACCAAATTACTATAGGTACTGTATCTCACAAGCATATCTTCAGTAAACAGGCCAATGGTTCTTTATGGCTCAAATTCTGTATGTCTTCCAGTCTCTTCAGCTACTGCTGGCTGTACAGGGATGATTAAAACAAAACGTCATGTCCCAGGCACAAAACATACATCCACTTAAATGTCCAGAAATGATCAATTTGTTTGAAATTACTGGCAAAGCAAAGTAAATCATTTGGACTCGAGTTCTGAGATGTATTGACTTCTTTACTTAACCATTAGGTGGCGACAGAGTCGCATTACAGTAATAAAGAATTCTGAAATCTTGACATCCCCCGTTTGAGTTTATTGATGAAAGATTATTGTATTTCTCTTAAACTGTGCAGGCTGAAAGACATACTACCAGAAGGACGAAGCACTAGAGTAAATGTTGTGAATTAAATATCTGCGGATTACAAACAGATTTAGTTGGAATTTGTTAAAATGCATTAATTACGTGATACATTTAAACATGATGAGATATTATTTATTGTTTTCGTAATTGCGGTTAAGCAAAGATTTAGTTGTAGATGCGTGTTTTTCAAACTCCAGTCAAGCTAATCACAAACATGTCTCATGATGACTGCAGCTGCACTGTCCTGGTTCCTGTCGATCTGAACAATCTCTTAATTAGGCTTCAAAGTTCTTCCATTTTTTTTTTCATTATCAGATTTCCATTTAAGTTTTACCTCCAATTTCTACTTTTCAATGTGAGTTTTCTATAGCTTCTGAACAACCCAAAACCAGGGATTAACGAAAATACCGTTTTAGAAAAGTGTGAAGGTTTGGCTGGAAATCTGAGTTACTGTGACAAGGTTGTTTTATTGCAATGCTTAACCAGGCTCAAACTATCTTGTTGCACGTCATGAAAGATTATGAAATACAGTTTAAAGAGGTTTTAATTTTTGAAGATGCTGCATATTCTTGGAATTGTGACGTACAATGCATACAGACTTTATTTTCCAAACCTGTCATTCATGGTTATGAACTGTAGTGTAACTGAAATGTATCTGACAAGATATTCTCACTGACTACAGCTACAGTAAATGATAAGGAGTGTGAGGAGAATAACTGGAAAAGTCATTTTCAAATAAGACACACATACTGTACATTAGGGTGCATAATGCCTACTTCCAATCACTGGAAACTGCAGATTTGTGTGGAAAGTGCATGGTCGCTGTGGTTAGGTTGATGTTTTGTGTATTTAATCAGATGCCTTTAAAGAAAATTGAGGAAAATGCCATCCACGCATGATCAAACCCGGAGACGAAGCACAAAGCGATTACCATCCCCAGAATTGTATTCTAGGCCTAGTCTAGGACTAGGGTCCTGACAAATATTCAACTTGATACTCATTTATTTATTAGAAGCTACATTACTTATAGAGAGCCTCTGGCCATTTCTTTAAAAAACTGTGACCTGAAGATGGTTTCTGTTAAAAGTCTGAAAAAACACTGAAATGTTTTTTTTTGTCCCCACATAAAGGGAAATGTAGATTTCTATTACCTAAAACCTAGAGCGTCACTGTAAGCGACATGTGCTGAATTATTGGGGAAGTAAATTCAATAAATAAAATAAATGAAGCTGAGCATTACAAATTTTTTTCAGTTTTTGCACTTTCCTCATTTAAAAAAAAAAGATTTCCATTGATTTCTCCAAAGTTTTAATTTAAACACAATTAATTCAATTTATCACAAGAAAAAAAGAGTTGTTCCTTTTAAGGAATAAACCAACTTGTTACCTAAATAACAAAGTTCCGTATTCTAAACAAATTTACACATTGCTCTACACATTTTATAAGATATGGTACTGTATATACAGTATCTAATTACAATACACCACAGCATTCCCTCATAAAGGTGTTCTACAGTAATTTATGATTCATGTCAGCCACAACGATCTTGAGTTTTGAATTCCTATTAATAATTCTGGCAACATTATTACAGTTTCTGCTGATCACCACAGTTTTTCCACAGGTCTGATTCCGGCTGTACCCAGTCTTCTCCCATAATTGCTTTAAGACTGAAGTCTTGGAAGTATTCCAGGAGATGGCTAAAAGGAACAGTCACTTGCATGTTAGTTTCTCACCTGCATCTGCCCAGTACAATATTATGAGCAATATGTTTTTAAATAATAATTTTATGGAAATAGTGGGCAACTATTTTTTTTATTCAAAATAATGTTTGTGTTGCTCTATAAAATAATTTTAAATATATGGCAGGAATTTATCCCCATTATTATTCCCATCCTGAAAAACAAGGAATTGGACATTTCAATAAAATTACCATAACTTAGAGTTTTCTTCCTTAACTTTTTTCTTTCTTTCTTACATTTTAACTTAGAGGTTCTATTTATCAGCACATTATGAAAAATAATTCAAAATGTAAAAAAAAAAAACGTTTTTAGCATGAATTGACTCTTGGAGGTGGAGGGAAGAAGGGGTTAAGGTGAAGTATTTGGTGTTCCAAAAAGAAACTTCTCTGGGAATAAGAACTTACTACAGATGAAGTAATAAGAAGGACTTGATCAGTAAGGTTTTACATTCTTGTAGAGAAAGGTGTATGTGAATCCTTTGAGAAAGACCAGAAAACATCTGCCATCCAGACGGCTTGGACCGAGATAAAAGGCCCTTTACAGCTCATACTGGATCTTCTCATCTGCTCATTTCATATGAGAGGCAGCTATTAAAAACGTTCTCACAAAAATCATGCTTGCATTTCACAGAAGGGCATTTTACAGTCTTATTTTATAAGACTCTATAAGGACTGTGAAATAATGTGTATTAGGTGAGATTTAGTCTTACAGAAAAATATACTGCTATGTGGATGTTTCAAGTAATTCAGATATATTAGTCATTTACTGAGGCTAATGGAGATCTGAGGAATATTTTAAAATGTGCCTGAGCTTTCAGCGTATATTTTAACCAAATTATCTAAACAGTGGTAAATGTGCCTTTGGCAATTTTAATTTTTCTAAAGAGCAGAGCTTAGTACATAAAAACAATGTATGATTATATATATATATTTCTCTACATGGCGTTAATTTAGCACAGATGTACTGTAAACACCTGGTCTTTGCTTAAGGCATTTAACCAACTTTAATTACAACCATTTAAATATTAGTCCAAAACTAAAGGTCAGCCTGATCTCAAAGGATGTTGACACTTATAATGAAAGTTTTAAAAAATATCTTAATATTAAGATTAATCTGTTGAATCTTTTATGCTTTTTAGAATACTTTCCAGGACATTATTTTGTTATTTAGCGACTAGGAAATTACATGCATGCAAAAGTATTTCTTTTTGCAGTATTTTTTAGTCCAATTTTACGGGAGCAAAACTAAAAAAAGTGATATAAGAAAATTGCAGTTGACTGTCAATCCCTCCAAAAACCCATAACCTTTCAGATACTGCACTTTTCATACTTACAAGTTGGGCCCTTGATTTTCTGTTAGCTCATCTCTTGGCACTGGATAAAGGGCTTCATAAATCCTTCCATTTCCAGATCCGTGAATGGCATATGAATTCATCTTATCCACACCAGGTGGGAAGTAGCTCCAGGGAAGGAGGGCAGTGCCCTTCCACTTTTTTCCACAAATGGAAGCTTCATAAGCTAAATCTAGTCCTTGCTAAAAAGAGAGAGAGAGACCAAAGTGAATGTTTGAATTTTCCACACATCTTTATCCTATAAGAAATGTCTGTTCTGAACGTATGAGGAGTATTTTCCCCCCGTTAGAGATTTTCTATTTTTCCAAATAGAGAAAAACACTCATTTTATCCAACAGTAAGAATACTAACCATATTACTTATTAGAACATACATTTTAGAAGCTTTTGTTTTTAGTAGGACTCAGGTGTTGTTACAGAACTTTCTTCATTTAGCTCTGGTTTTGCAAAGTGTCCTTCATTGCCATATGAACCAACAATTCCTTCATTTAAGTTCTCGGCCATATTCCCATCTTTAAGTAACAAGTTTAACGTTTGCTCCATTATATCTACAGTATAATTTGGAACTTTGTGCATGATTCTTGTCACTGCTGACAATACATACAGTCCTGCTGCATATGTACGGTAAATAGTGTTGTACAACATTATACTTTTAAAATATATATATGTATAATTCTGACTTCCTTTTGATACAAAAGATTTCAGGCAATAAAGTTTTTAAACACAAACTACTTCAGGAAAAATACTGTAATTTCTTGAAATTATTTCTAAACCTTCATTACAGGGAAGCAAAATCAGTGCTGAATGTTTTTTTTAATCTTCCACTTGTGAACCGATGTATACTTAAACCTGCACAACATAAATACACAAGTATGAACACACAAATGGGACAGAGCAACAGGTTAAACAAAAAATTTACTACATAGTCTTTCATGTTCAGAAACAACATGGCCAAAGTGAGCAGAGCACCCCTTCAGTTCTTCCTATTAGTTCAATAAACCTTACAATTTTATAACTGAAATGTACATATAAAAATGTTTATAATTCACCTTAAATGACTTGTTTCAGTGCATAGAAATGTTCAATATCGATATGTTCCACCAAAGAGTTAGAACAAAAATTCTGAATAAAACACGTCATAGTTCTAGTAGTTTAGAGATTGAGAGATTTAACCTACTTTCCATGCGTTTCCTCTCCCAGAGAGAAGCAATACTAAGTGCTGCCCATGACTGTAATAAAGACATGAAGAGCAAAATAAATGTTATTGTTTATTACATTATAAATATAAATAATGAGAATATTATTTAAATATGTAAAACAGGCATGTCGTGTCATCTTTTAAGATTAAAATTTGCTTCTATGGTTTAATTTATATTAAAACATACTTATTTGTAAAAAAAAAGGCATTTTGTTTCTTATTAATTATTTTTTTTAAATTTTTTTTCTATCCAAAACATGTCAACGGTTCACAGTACAGAATGGTATTGCAACGTATTGATATGAGGAAGTTAGACGATGTTAAACTATGACTGCAGATGAAATTTAAAAGACTTTTATCCAGAACTGTGAAGATTGCCTTTGTAGAACATTAAATGTTTAAAAGTATAATAACTACATATAAAAACTTGAAAGAAGGATTTAAGTTGACTCATCTTTGTCCTGATCTATACAGTTTGGGAAGTAATTAAAAATGCTGAAAGAATTCTTAGGCAAATAACAAAAATCACTAAATTACTGTCAAGAATGGCTTTGACAGAATGATTTAGTTTAATCAGATTGCCATGTTCATTTCTGTTTGTCACACTGCTCTGGAATGAGATCACAAAATAGAAGGCAAAAGACTTTCATCCAGGTGTACAAAAGAGTGCCCTATCCAGACAGTAAAAAAGGATTAAATCTTTTGCTTGGCATAAAGAAGACGTCAGGGAAATTCGATGTTTTCATAACCCAACCAGAGATTCCTGAAATCAATCTAGGCTAAGCCTCTACTTCAATCCCACACAGAAGCCAGGTCCAGAGGTCACAAATTGAAAATACCAGTACAAGGAAGTAGATCTGGAGCTGATAATAAGAGGCACTTTATACATTAAACATGTATTTGTGGGTGTCTAAACCAAAGTGCTGACAAATTGGAACCAGATTGATAAGGTTCTTGTGCCAATAAGCTACTTTCTAAATTGAGAAGGTGAGCCAACTTACCTCTTTCATGTTCTAACTTCAATTAATATTATTTGTAAAAATGAACTGAAAAATCTAATGAATCTTTTTTGTTACATAGTGGAGAGCAGCAAAGGGCAAAAAGGTGACAACTTATTTACTTACGGACACACTTCAACCTCCAGGTATTTTTCTGTTGCGCTGTTGAGGAAGAAAGCTTCAACAACTAGGAAACAAGACAAGATGACACATCCCCATATCTGAATAACAACAATCAGGAGCAAAATCAAGTAAGAAAGAGTAAAATATGAAAAGGTTTCAAGCATTCAAGTTTTGATGAAAATACTCACTTAAAAATGTGAATACTGTACAGCATTTGTAATTCAGCTAAACAGAACATCATTGGAAGGGGGTAAATACTTTTGCAAGGCACTGTATGCATGTAGTAGATCGTTCATTATTGGTTAACATCCCTTTCTATAAGGCAAGTATAGTGTAGACATATGCAGCACATGGCACAGTGGGTTACTGCACTGGCCTGTTCAGATATTGTAGCATTACTGACATACTGCACCCTTGCACAGCCAGAGTGACCTGCATGCGGCATCAGACACCTGCTTCATTCTAATTGCATGGACAATCAGCTCCTCTGCCTCATTTTATCTCAGCTCTGTTGTGGACTCTGGAACAAACAGGGAATTCTCCGGCCAACCTGAGGATTGGATTACTTTTAGCTCACTAGGACCTATATTGTGCACTGTGTATTTGTTGTTGTTGTTGTGGTTTTTAATTGTACTGTCCTCCTTAAAAGGCCACTGTGTACTTTAATTTGTTTTCAATGAAGAAATACAGTACTTTAAATGTTTATGACTAAAAGAGAAAATAAGAACATTAGGGAATGAATCACAACACAGTGCACTGAGAACATTCGAGCAAATTAGAACAGAGAGCAGCTGCTGTATGTGACTATTTTATTATTACTTCTGATAGCATAATAAACAAAATGTTCCCATTTCATTGAACCTATGTGCGTTTGGACTTTTTCCACATATTCCACATAATAGTCATGATAGGTCAATCTCAATGGTCAAAAACTAAAAACAGAGCTTGACATTCATTATTTTTAAGTAAGCATTGACAAATTAGCTATGAATGTCCACCAAAGTCTCCTCAAAAAGGTGTTTTTTTTCTATAATATTGAGAATAGTCATGAATGTTGCACTGTTTATACTTTCCCTCACATTAACACTTCTCTCTGTTAAAAGCATCAGGTGAAATACTCACCTTCATAATCCCAGAGCCCAGGAAAAGTCTGGTTAGGAGGCCCTGGTGGAGACGGAGGATCATTGAAGAAAGGGGCACACACTTCCATAAGCAAGCCGCCGTCACCAGGAGAAAAGGTCAGTTTCACAGGGCTGTGATTTACTGGAGTGCTGTCCCATGTGTGTTCAATGAGAAAGTCCATCTATTGAAATAATACACACGTTTCATACCAAAGGAGTCAAAATCTGCAATAGAGCTCCGGAATATACAATTATCATAAGTAAATAAACTGATCAAAAGAAATTTTACTTATTATTGCAATCAACAACGATCCATGCTATCACCAGTGGTGTGTAGCTTTACAAAAATAAGCAATGTTTTTATTCAACAGGAGACATTTGTTTCAAGGTGAAAAGCAGACCTTGTATCAAACTAAGGAAAACATTTTTTTTATAACAGAAAAACAAAATGAATCCATAACAGCTGATTCAATTAACTTTACAACAACAAAGCAACACATTACCTTCATGTACTGGATGAGAAAGATGTTTGCAGTTAGTTGTAAACCTCCCTAGCAGACCACAGAACTGGACTCAACACTAGCCTTAAACCATAAACTGTAAAACTAAAATACACAACTCCCTGAAAATGATCTGTTAATTAAATCTTGTTTTCTTAATAGAATAAAACTCAATAATAATTAAAGTACTTGCTGGTATGACTTAACAGTCAACACACACTCAGAATGTGCGACACTAAGAATCCTAAACCGAAATATTGTACTCTATAGTACTTTGAACTTCAGATTAGTGGTCAGATCAGATCAAAGATACAGTGTAAACATTTGGCTGGCTTAAGAAGAGATTGTAATTACAGCCAAGATGCTACTTAGCTAAAATGCCAGAGTCAGCTATATGGCTTCTACTTGTTGTAAATAGGCACACAGGTTGTTAATTTACTATTGGATTATTGGTGACGGTCTGGAAATGCACATTCTCACATAGGTCTAATTCAGATTGCGTGGTATATAAAGGGTCTGCACATGACTAATATGGGTTTGAGATTTTTGAGTGTGGAGTGGGGGTGGGAATTTTTGGATATAAACTAAAAAGGGGCTAAAATAAAGCTTCCTGACTATCATGCCATTGGCTGTTATGTGTTTTTCTGTTTGAAGACCTTTGGGTTGGTTGGCAGTAGGATCTTTCACACACAATTCTCTTAGCTAAACTTAAAAAGATAACAAATACTTCAGTGGGTTAAGGCTGATTTTTATTTGTTTGAGGCCACAACAGTTCCTATGTCAAAATAAACACGACATTGGTTACTTTTTCTCAGTCCCTTATCTTTAATGTGATGGAAGGAGAGTAGCTCTTCGAGACAATATTGCAATATGCTTAAGAGTTAATGGCTTATTTCTTTCCAAATAACCCAAAGTTAAGAGCAAACTCAATTGTGAGGGCAAAGGGGACTCATAAAAGAGACTGCTTTGTAAATGCAAAAAGTGTCTGTTCAGTGTCATTTAAAAAGCAGTGAATCCTAGCTGATTGTTTCCTGAAAGGAAACTGTTTCTTCTGACTTTTGTAATATAAAGATTACAGAGTCTGTAGAGTAAGAGTAAGAGTAAGCTGTTATCCCAACATACATCCTTTGAAAACCTCTGTAGTGATTGGAGACATGTAAAATGAGAAAAAAAAGTCTGTGTTTTTAGAGTCATTGGAGTCATTTACATGCAAAACATATTTTTGCATAGATTTTTAGCATATGTTGTTCTCATCGCTAATTTACTACTTTTAATTCTCAATTACAACTCTTAAAATATTTATACAATAAAATCACTAGGAATTTACTGTATGCTAGACATATTTAAAATATAGTTTTAAATCATTTTTATGTTTTTCACATTGTAATCTCTATCTGACATCTATATAGTTTTTTATAGTATTCATATATTTTTAATTCTATTTTTAATATTGATTAAAACTTTGTAATTAGATAATGGCATAAGGTTGCAAATGGAAAGATGCCATTCAGCCCATTTCTTGCTCTGAAACTTTCTTTCAGCACGTCTATTACTATTAGCCCCCAAATGGCATTCTTTCAATTGTAACCTGTATCTCTTCACATGGGCTGTGCATTCCGATTCAGCAGTACTGGTGAAAACCCCTTAGGTAATACTAAAACCGAAACAAACAAATGCATAGCATGAGACATCGAACAGCTCAATTTTTATTAACTACACACTTGCAAAGAAATAAAAGTTACTGAATTGAGAACAAATTACCTTTATGCAATGGGCAGGAAAAGAAGTTACCAGCTCCCTTGTTATTCCACCGAATTAGACTTTGTACAAAACAAATCATAAATAGTTTCAGGAATTCATTCAGCTTAAACCTCCTTCAGATAGAACTTTTGTCTAAGGTCCAATTCAATAAGTTTAATACTTGTACCACGGGCACAGTCGGAGAACAAGACACATTAGCAAACTAAAACTGTAACAGTGAGTGTCGGATCAGGACGAAAGATGATTCTTCTTCCTGAAAACTGAAAAAAAAAAACAATAAAACACGTTGTAGCTTTCTAAATCTGAAGTGTTTCCGTAGGGACAATGTTAGAGCTGCACAGATGAAGCGGCCCGGGGTTTGATTGGTTAAGAAAGAAGACGGCGGAAGACGTTTGAAACGGGAAGTTGAGTTTGTGTGTAGTGAGTATTTTCTTTAGGTTATTTCTGTAGGACATTGTTCTTTAAAAGTACACTTAGAATAATAGTTTAGATTTCTGAGCATTCAGCTATTTAATGAATTACTTTGATTTTGTAATGTAACGATAAGCTTTAAATGCATTTAAATCAGTGTTCCTATCACATTAGCTTTAAACTTGAATCCACGTAATTTGGTTGGGTTGCCATTGGTAACAAACGCCGGCTTTCTTAAAAAAGCTTTTCCCCGTAAGACACAACGATTTAATATTCGATTTTTTTCCAATAGCTATCAAATGCACGTTGCCATTTTAAAATTATGTTAGTCGGTTTACGAAACAGTGTTGCTAAAGTTGTGTTCAGCGTTCGTTGTAATTACAGTACCGTACATGACGGCGATTTATGTAATGAATTAAAAATACATAAAATACACAACATCTAACATCAAGTCTGGTTCTGGTACTTTCTGTAAACCTGCAAAATACAACCTATTGCTGACGGCTCTCTGGTTGCTAATGAATTTAAAAGGAATCATGAAGTTATCTTTAAGTATTTGCTTAGGTTTTTGTCTACAGAAACTCGTTTCGACTTGTTTAAAATTATTTTCACTGTTTTCAGCATCTTTCGGATGAGATTTTGGTTACTTTATTGTAACTGAATGATAACAGGAAATGACAAATGCTTATTTAAAAATACAGATGCAATGAGATACAATGTAGGCTGCAACACATCACTATCATTAACCTTACAGATAATTACAAGTGACTGTCTTAAATTGAAGAAGCTTATGTTATCAATAATTTACCTTTTTATACTTTAAAACCTTAATTTAAGGTACATGTATCTCAAAGTATTGAAAACATGTGTTTAACGTTTTATTCTACTTGGCGCAAACAAATGTTTCATTTCGCGGATTTGATTTTTTTCACTTTATTTGAATATTAGATTAACAGTACTGTATGCAAGTTTTGTTAAGTTGTTTTTGGTAACTGTTTTATTCTTGTTTTGTTACAGCCAAATATTACCTGTGGTAATACAATAGAAAAATAAATGGCTGCTGCAGAAATTGAATTCCTAAGAGATCAAGGTAAGGTCTAAAAGCCTGAAAATGTCAAAAGTGCAATGAATCTATAATGTTATTCCAGTTTCTGTCACAGTAACAATTAGTCTCTGCAACATGAAAGCAATGGTGTGGTGAGGAAAAACATGACTCAGTGACTCATCTGTTAATGTTAAGGTGCATGAATAAGAATGGGTCAGTCAGATAATCACCTGTGACCCTTAAATGCTATAGTACTTTTACTCTACAAATGGTCTTTCAGAATGGATTAAATGGAGTCATTTAATCATTGATTAAATGGCTCTAAATAAAAGAAAACATGATCTTGGGGGGAGACATTGCAGAGATGGTATTGTGAAATGAGCGAACTGTTGGAGGAGGGCTGAAAGAAATAGGCTGCCTTTGACAATTTTCCCTTTCAGTGATTTGTGATTGAATGATGCTTTGGTCCTTGCTGTGACAATGCGATCTAGCCTGGAGATTGCACACGCAATGGATTGTAGCATAATTCTAGTGGTGAATCACTGTGTGAAGGCTTCAGATAAGGCTTTGCCTTATAGAAGATGGGGAGCTGCTGGGGTAAATTGAAACATGAAATCCACCATCATGCATGTGTTGGAAGAAAACTGTGATATCCTTTGACGCAACAATTATATTTCTAAGTTACAGATACCAACAATGCATCTTTCACGCTGGAATATGTGATGACAGCGTCCATTTTTACTTTGCCCTGCTTATTTATCTGCACATGGGTTTACACCTTTTTGTTTGTTTTCCTAATCTAGATTTTGGTGGCGGAATGAACATTTTTTGCCATACAGTAATTTGTAATACTGTGCATCTTCAGTGATTGTAGACAGAGTGAGGATTGTTCAGGCTTATGTCACTGATCTAATCCACTTCAGTGAAGCATGTGTGGTGAAGTATTTTGTACTCCGTATGGGGACATTTTCATTCCCTATATATATTCGTCATATATAGTATTTGCCATAAGAGATCATCCTGTTCATATTAAGAAAAGAGTAGACCTAATTTCTAAACAAGGAATGCAATGACTT
Organism: Lepisosteus oculatus; assembly: GCF_040954835.1. Lineage (NCBI taxonomy): Eukaryota > Metazoa > Chordata > Actinopteri > Semionotiformes > Lepisosteidae > Lepisosteus > Lepisosteus oculatus. The sequence goes on along the minus strand of NC_090696.1, from coordinate 36,161,836 downwards.
TATTAAGAAAGAAAAATGTTTTCATTACCTACAGTATATGCTTTTCTTGAAGACTCAAAGTAAAATAATTTAATAACTGAGCACTAATATAGTTGAACAAAATAGTATCTATATGAAACTGAATAAAATGCAGTACCTTTCTATTCTTAAAGCAATTATAAATGGAATGTAATACATTACTATGACTCCGAGAAGTCATAATAATGTGGCTGGAAGGTTGCAGGTTCAAATCCCACAGCTGGCAGAGGAATCCTACTCCGTTGGCCTCCTGAGCAAGGCCTTTAACCCCAGCTGCTCCAGGGGCAACGTACAATGGCAGACCCTGCACTCTGACCCCAGGCTCTCTCCCTGTCTGTGTGTCTGTGTGTCTCATGGAGAGCAAGCTGGGGTATGCGAAAAGACAATTCCTAATGCAAGAAATTGTAAAGGGTTAATAAAGTGGTGTTATTTCCTAATAATCTCAAGATAGCATGTGCAAAATATTGTGTGTACATATTTGCATATTTTGATTTATTTCAGTTCAAAGACTGAATTCTGCTCTCAGACAGTACCATGAAGGACATCAATCTCACCCCACACCACTACAGGTACTAGGAGATATGTGATTATTTTTATACTTTAAAAGGAAATTAAGAAGTATCCAAAACAAGGAATGGTTATGTTCTAGGTTTGGTTGCTTTTAGAGTAATGCTTAGATCTTTATCCTTCTTCCTTACAACTTGGAATACTGATCAAAACTGAAAGAGATATCATGCAAGGTCATTCTGAAAGTACAGTAAATCTGTATAAAGTGACCATGCTACATGTGAAAGTGTTTAAGACAGCAAAATTCACAATACATTGTAGTTTCCTTGAAATACTGTAGGTCAAACTATAGTTGCGAACACTGACTAGGAAAACATTCTTAAATAAGTGCAATAGGCCAGGTGTTGCTGGTTTGAGCCTGGGCTATGGCATTCACCAGCTGTGACCAGGACTCCTCAAGCAGCATCATGGGGTTACCCACACACCCCTGGGGACTGGGGGGTTTGAGGTGGCCAGACTGCCTTCAGCTAGTAGCGCAGCAGTGATAGATGGAGGGAGCATTGGGGTTGCCAAGCACTTGCTAGTTTGCAGTAACTCCAGTGAGATATGCACCATTCCACTCCTCTAAGGGACCCTGGGCCTCGTGGCATGTTATCACTGTGATGGAGATGGGCATGGTGAACTGTGTGCTGACATATTCGTTGTTACTTTGTGTTAAAGGGGCCATGATACAACAACTGTGTGATTACAAACTGGAATAGGTGAAAAAATAATTTTTCATTGCAAAATCCTAAAGGTTTATATCTCACCAGTATATTTGTCCCTTAAATCAGAGCTTTTTATTTTGTAGCATTATACAGTAGTTAAAACATAGCTTTAACAAAGCCATAGTGTAGTTTATTACAAAGTTTCATACTTTTTATTTTGCCTAATGAAGTGTGCTCTTTCACAGTGTGTCATTTTTCAGAGTGGCAGTTGGTATTTCATTTGCCTGTGGGTATCAGTGTACTGGATATTTTTTACTGTTTGTTCTTGAAGGAAGAAGCGCTTGTTGGAAATGAGTCACTGGCACCTTGGCTCACAGACAAAAGGTGATTATATATCCGAATAACATCCATAACCCATGGAAAAGTTTGATTTTTGTTTTCAATATGGATATTTTTAAAACCTCTTGGTCATAGTGGTAGAGGACTTTTACATTTTTATATCTGTCATTATTTCAAATACTGTTCCTTAGAGTTACATACTGTACAAGAAAAGACTTATGATATGTTGTTCTTCTGCAAGATGAAAGTAGAGGACTGTCCATCTCCCTCTGGCTGTATCAACAATCAATCTTAATATTATATTAAACTCTAGAGTGCTCTATCATATATTGAAGTTCATTAGTTTTTTTCTGAATCATTTGTTTAAGCTCTTTTTACCCTTTTATACACATTGGATTGTTGTTTGTATGACTGGTGTTTGTGAAATAATGTTTGAAATGAAGATGCCATTCAGGTTTTTAACTGTATTTTTTTTAGCATTATGGCACCACTTATAGCAGAATATGACAGACACATAGAAGGCATGAATGAACAGTTGCAGTACTATCAGGTAGGCATTTTTGTTTTTCTTTCTTATAATGCTCAATATTTTAATAGCTTCAGTATTTTGTTGACGTTCTGGATTTGGCTATACCACTTATGTGTTCAGTCAAAATAAGAATTATTTTCAAATACAAGGCGGAGTAAAACTGCAAACACTAATAAACATTTTTTTAATGTGGTAGATAAAACCGTGCAGAAACATGGCATCAGTGACACCTGTAGTTATTGCTGAAAATCGACATACCATTGTAATCATTTTTCTCATGCAATGTTGGCACTGGAGCTCAAATGTTGCAGTTTAATAACTCCTATGCTTTTCATGTATAAGTTTGGTTATTTCATAAAGATATGTAATCCACTGCAAATCATGACAGCCTTGTTAATTGGCAATAATGGCAGATTATGTAGTTGCTTATAGGAAACATTTAAACTATACATTGTTCAGAGAATACTACTACACCTGAATTGGTATATGTGCTCAGTTCTATATTAAACTTACTAGACACTGTGCATTGTACAGGGGTTTTAATGTTGCATCTTGCTTTCATATGGAAATTAGTAAGTTTGGAACCATAATGATTGTTCCAAAGGTCAGGTAACGTCCCTTGGTTGCCTGAAAGTGAAATGGAAACACTACAGTACAGAAGTACATGCAGTGGTTAGAAAACGTTTGTGAACCCTTTGGAAATATCTGCATTCCTGTTGCACCTGCTCCTAAAATGTGATCTGATCAGTGAATATCAATGAATTGAAAGTTCTGTAAAGAGTAATGGGCCAAACTACCCCCCCATAGCGATGTGCATGACTGATCAGCAGGAAATGTTTGGTTGAGATCATTGATGCTGAAGGAAGTTCCACCAGTTATTAAATCTAAATGTTTAAACAGTGTGTTCAATATAGACATGGAAACCTACAATTGTTTGTGTGACATTTGATTAAACAGATTGAGTTCATTTGTTATGATGAAGATCAGAACACACTTTACAAACAATAAATACAGGAATATATATAATTCTAAAGGTTTCACAAACTTTTTCTCACAGCTGTACAGCATTTACCTAATACTAATACATGCAGGTTAATGTATAGAAGCATCTTCACTTCATCCCATATGGGACACTTTGGGCATGGGTTGCAAATACAGTTTGAAGTAAAGTTTGGTATAAAGCTTTGGTAAGGAGATTCAGGGACAGCAGAATGGTTACCACTTGGAATGTGGCAAAGTATAAGTTAGGAGTGGGGTTCGAGTGAAAGACTGCATTTATAACTAGGTTTAGGTTTAAGGCTAGGATTGTAGCAAGGATAAGTTAAATGGAAGGCGAAGATTAACAGCATGAGGAACAGTCTTAAAGCTAGCATTCAGGTTGAAGCAGAGAGGAACTTCAGAACTGCACTAAATTACAGAGGCACTACAGTTAGAATAACTATTGTGATTTCAAATATTTTTCCAAATTTGCAAAGTAATGTCAAAAGTTACTCCTTGTTTACTTAAGTATTAATGTGTATATATTCGTTTGAACAGCAATGTTTTTAAAATTTTAAGTTCTCTTATTATAAATGCTGTTGTTATTTAACGGAATATTTTTGTGATTGTATTGTTAATCAAAATGCTGATATAATTGTAGCTATGACCTTCCTTCTGATTGACCCCAGGTTGGACCATATGCAAATCAGCTTCCTCTCATTGATTTTCTTTTTATTGCTTTTTATTTGTTGTCTATGTGTAATGCAAATGAATGGCAGACATTGATTGGCACACAAAGAGGCTCAGATAATACAAAATATACCCATAATGTGCAGCACCAGTCAATTCATCGCCTACTTGGAGCCACTGTAATACTGACCTGAAGATTACACTGGAAATTATGGAATAAATTGACCTTGTATATTGTGTGACATTTTATATGCAGTACACATGATTTGTATACAAATACTTGTTTGAGAAACTGTAATTATGTACATAATGTTTCTTTGTTTTACTATATTGTTTAGGATCCATTGATATGGCCAAATTCTGTGCCTGTGTGTAATTTGTATGTTTTGAATTTCTTGATTTGTGCAAAGTAGTATGCTTTTCATTCTTTAGTATTAGATACTAATATAACTGTCAGAATTGATGTATCTGCACTTCACATTTTTAGATTAAAATTAATCTATATTGATTTTCTTAACGTGGACACGGCTTCTTCTTATTGACATATCAAACCTTTTATTCTTTCTCTCAACCAACAGATGCAGATGGGAGAGATCAAACTGAAACTTGAGAAAGTCATAAAAGAAAATGAAAGGTGATCTTAAATCATTGTTTTTTTTAGAGGTGTTTAAGGTGTTAAAATGTGCCTGTAGACTGATGTACTGTGAAAATGATGCTTTATTGGTAAGAGTTTAAACTTTAAAAAAAGAATTCACACAGCTTCTGATGTTAATTAAAAGAAAATAGCTATTATTTTGAAATACAGTACTTCTGTCCTAAAAAATCTTATCAATAGATATCTTTGTGCTTTGTAATACTAATGACTGTACTGGGACTTTTTATGTGTAGTTTAGCAAGTATGTACATGTACAATACCTTGTGTGGCTTATGGAGTATGCAGTTTTTTATGTTTTAAATGAAGATTGTATGTTTACTTTTAAAATTGTGTAATCACTGATTCCTGTGTTGTCACAAAGACTTCACTCGGAACTTCGCGAGTCCATTGAAAAACAGTTGCAGGCCCTTCCCTCAGGGGCTGCTCTGGAAGAGGACTTCATGACCAATGATGGAGTAGTGAAAAATCTGCAAGAACAAATACAATTATCTCTCCAGGTATATCTATCCATTTTCTAACAGCTTCTTCCACTTCAGGGGTTGCAAGGAAGCCAGAACCTATCTTGGCAAGCAGTGGGCTCAAGGCAGGGTACATCCTGGACAGGATGCCAGTCTATCGCAGGGTAGTCAGATACGGCCACGCACACACTCGCACCATAGACAATCTTTCCCAGGGGCCAGTTAACCTACCAGTATCTCTTTGAACTGTGGGAGGAAACGGGAGCAACCAGAGAAAACGTGTACAAACAAAAGGAGAACAGTCAAACTCCACACACATACTGAAATACTTCAGGAATTTAACTTATGGCCCCATTACTGCGAAGCAATGCTTACCACTGTGCCACCATCTGCCTGCAAGTGAAGTCTGCAATTGGTACATTTCCCTGGATTTAGTCGCCACCACCTTAATTGTTTTCCACTGTACGACAGTCATTAAATTTTAAGTATTTACTCATGGTTCAGAAGTATCTCAAAATCCACAACCGCCTCTTCCAAATTCCGGTTTGTGGGGGTATCTCAAGATGTTTAAAATAATTAAAATTCTTTTCAGTTAAGCGGTATAGGAGTCCAGATGCAGTGTCCATTAACTGTACGTTGACTGCTTCTATGACATTTTGATTATAGTGAATATTATGCGAAATGGATTATGTGCAAATGTATCACTGTTTAATAAAAATAAATAAAAGTAGTTATTTCTTTTAAGTATTATTTATTATTTTAAGTATTATTGTTTACTTAAGTACCAAATTAGTCATCTGTTTTGCTGTGAACCTTTTGTGTCTGTCTGTATAAAATATATATTTAGAATGTTGTGGATGAAAATAAAAATGGCACCAGACTATTAGCAGCATAACAGCTCTGTATCAGACAACAGCCTTACTGTCAAGTAGCCTGATCTAGCAAGGTTGGGACTGTTTGGTCATGAATTGGGCTAAAAGTAAATCAGGTTGCTACAACACGTGGTATTAATGAACAGTCAGGCAATGCACTTTCCTCTGGATTAAACTTTCCCAAAACGAATGCCTTGATTTATTGACTGAAAGCACGGGTGTAGAAATTGTTGTCCTTTGCACAGGTGTTAAACTGAGTTCAAGACACCTGCTGACAGTTTGTCAAGATGCCACAGCACTTTTTAAAACACTAGGGCTTGCATTGTCTGGCCTTCTTAAAATTTACCCTTTATTCAGTATGAGAAGTAATTTTTCACACGTACACCTCCAAACATATAGAGAACACTTTGGGCTTTAGAACCAGGAGCAGTGTATAGATGTAAGGCATTATTCTAACTTTTCTTTTTTCTTTTTTTTTTATCTGAACCAAGCTCTGGGAAGGAATGCTGTTTTGCTCTTTGTTTTTGAAGATTTAGTTTCCTGTTTGTTATTTGCTCTCATATGTGGAACTATATTACGTTGTTTAACCTGACTGGAGAACATAGACTTGAAGCCTAAAATCAAGTTGAAGTGTGTAATAATATTAGTAATGCTGTGTTTGTTTAAATGTTACTCCAGGAGAAAGAGCAGGCGATGGAACTGTGGCAGTCTGCTGCACAAGAACTCGATCGGCTGCAGCAGCTTTACCAAAAAACCATGACAGAGGCTCAGATTCATGTGGTTGAAAGGCAGCATTTAAAGGCAGGCCTGTATTTGCTTTTTAATGATTCATTGAGAAGAAAGGGACTTATTCTCACTGAGTGTGATTGGGTTATGTTGTATTTTTTTTGGCTCCTATGTACTTGTACAATGCTTAAAATAGAAAACTTCAGCTTCGGTTGGTTTTGTGTGTGCAGCTAGCTGTATATATTCTTTCAAAATAATGTATAATGTTCTAATTATATAATGAACAGTGAAGGTGTCTTGTAAAACCAAACAACAATTCTCAGTATTTGGTTTTCAGTTAACTGTACTCTGAACTCAACAGCTGATCGGGTTTACAGAGGGGAAAAGGGATCTGACACAGTAATGAAATTAGAATAAATCAGTTCAGACTGGGGTCTGGGGTGTAAAGAATCTGTTTCATCAGAAGTTAAAATCATTATAAGACTCAAGCTGGTGGGCCAAAGGAGCCATTTTTATCTTATACTTTTTAATTATTTAAAACATTATTTTTTCCATGTCTGATTGTAGTGTACAGCTTGCAAAATGCAATTCTAATTTGCTTATTTAGTTATATTTGGTTCAAGACAGGAATGTCGTTTACTCCTGGCGAATACTCTACATGATGAAACTTCCAAAGCCATCTGACAGAAAAGTAACTGTGAAAGTGCATGTTTTTTTTAGATCCACTAGAGGGTAGCATGCTCAACGGTTTTGTCTTACAACTTTTATGCCTTCAGTGCAGTGTTTAATTTGTCTTTAGAAAGTGCTTTGCTTTTGCCATAGAGTAGATTCACGTTTAAGAACAAAAAAACGGTTAAACATTATTTTAACATGAATGCAAAGGCCTTTTAGTTCCTCTATGCTTGGTTTACTCCCAAGACCAGTGGTGTCTGAAACCCTCTCCTGCGTTTCTCTTTCAGGATCAGCTGGCCCAGGTTCAACAACTTGCTCAGCAGCTTCAATTAGCCAATCAGAAGCTGGAGTCGGTAAGGCAAAAACATCTGGAAAGCCTGCTTATTCTGTCAAACCACAGGCATTATTTATAGAACGTGCACACAGATTGTGTTACTTGTGCCTGTGATTCTCATTACATTACTGAGTTTGTTGTCGACATTTCTATGAACTGCATACAGTAGGAAAGTGTATCTTAACCTTATAAAAAATAACAAATAAAGTTACATATGAATACTGCACTAAAACAAAAAACACTCAAAGTACAAAATATACAACGTGCAGGTTGTTTTTTCAAAATCATTGATAAAGTTTATAGTAACAATTTTCATTTTGTGGGAGATTGCTTTGTGCATGTGGTATACTGTATTTCAATATTATGTATTTACCAGTTTGGTACATATTGTATTTGTATTTTAGTTTTTGGTTTATGTATGTCCAATAGTCACATTAAAGTCACATCTATACATACAGGCAAAAACACATATTCATTTAATTTAAACAGTATAAGGATGTTTTTTCAGGCCTGGTTTTCTAAAACCATGAGCCAGGGCTTCATCCTTTTAAGAACAAAAAGATTAATAGTTCATTGCCAAACTCTGTTGTACAACAACAAGATACAACTGTGTGGTTCAGATCTTTCAAACTCCGTTTAACTTACCAGAATGAATATGTAGGCCAACCTAAAATGCTAACATGTGGAACCAATTGTTTTGTGCCAGTCAATGTATTTCCTGGAAATACTGTATTCTCTTTTGTAGCTGCAGTGTTTCATTATCATTTATATGTAAAGTACAAAGCTAAATAATTAATCCCTGCACATACACATCAGTAGAGATATCAGGGAAATTGAGAATTCCTGTCAAAACACTTTAGAGTTACACTTTTATCTTTCATATTCAAGTACATTAAAGAACCCTGAGCAAAATCACATTGTAACAGGTTGAAAATAGTTTACCCATCTGACATGAAGAAAGAAACTAGTTTCAGAAGGCTTGCTATCATTTTTTTGCCAGTTTGTAGATGTAACCTTCATGTGCTGCTGCAAGAAATGTTTTTAAACACTAGTTGCAAAGATAAAAAACATGTAATCTTAGATCTGTACTTCCTCATCACACTCATGGTAAGATAGGTTTTACTCTATGCTAAGTAAAATGAATATATTTTAAATGTATTTAATGTGTGACATTCATTATCCTTTAATTCTTGATTCTGGATTGGAGAAACTCCAGCAAATGTGCAGGAACAGTAATGTAATATCATGCTCATGCATTTTTAATAAGCACCAAGCACTTTTTGAATGATTTCTTTATGTCTTTGCTACCTTATTCATCTGCCATTTTTTTAAGAGTTTCTTCAAAAGCATGCAGCACAACGATTGTTGTTCTTCATGTCTCCTGCAGACCAACCAGCAGCTTCTGAAAACCGTGACGGAACAGAGCACAGAACTGGAGCAGCTTCGCACTCAGACGAGGTAGGTTTGCAGTGGGTCCCAGTGCTGGTATCAGCGCAGCAGCAACTATAAAGCAGTCAGGACTACAACCATCAGTTCAGGTGCAGTTTGGCCTAGAACGTGGTCCGACACGTCCCTGTGCCTCAGTTTATACTCACCTACACACACTTTGCAGTTCTTAATTTTAAAGGGGAATAGCAGCTTCATTACAGGAAGGACCACTTCACATTGCAATTTTCACAAACTCTCGCTTGCCCGTGGCGAAACCAGGCTTTGCAACATCATTATGATTACACCGTACTTTCACAAAGTTCACGATATTGTGCTTAATTCAGCATTTTGTCCAATTTTGTGATACCGTCAATTATTTTTTTTTTGTTACCGAGATTTAATAACCATTCTAAGAAATTGGGACTGCAGATCCTCTTTAACCTGATATGGCACAGGACAAAGACATTCCAAGTATCTTTCATTATAAAGGCCGGTATTTATTTGTGCATGTATGTTTATGAGAATGGCATTCTCTCTACAAGGATGTCTGTGTGTAAAAAATACATATATTACAATTAATTATGAAGCAAATCTCCCATCTGACACAATTTGGGCTTCAATAAAGATAACTTGCTGAGTGAAACTTCTGATTTTTCACGTTTTGTGCAAAAAATAGCCTTGTTCTTAAAATCAAGGTCTTGATCTGTGCTAGCTGAATGCTAAGATCCTTTTACTTACTGTATAGTCTTACTACAGATAGTTTTTTTTTCCTGTTTTTATCTAATTGTCATGAACTCTTATTGTTTTGTTAGACCTGACAAACCTTATTTGTGTGGTTAGTTCAAGCATTAGACCCCTTCTTGTTTATCCAAAGTTTAATTTTTCTTTTGAGATTTAGCTTGCTGGAATAGACTGCAGCTAACCTGCAGACCTGAATTTGAAGTAGTGGTTAGAAAATAGACCGATGGTTTTGTTTAGGTTGTAAGTGCTATTATTAACCCTTTAGAATCAGCCCAAACTCTGAAAGTAACATCCTTTTCATATTGTGACACATTCTATACATCATAATTTCTTTGGTTTGTAGGCAAGCAAAGTTAGAATTGCGAACAGCTACAGCGAAGGTTGAAGAAATGACAAAACTTATGCAGAACCTTCAAGAACAAATGCAAAGACGGGTAATTATGTTTACTAGTATGCCAATCAATTGCTGTCTTTCACTGATTTGTAGTACTAAACTGAAATTAGGTTATTTTTAACAAATTATTATAGTGTGGCATGCAACATGGTGGCTAGTGCTACTTCCTCACAGCTTTTGGGTTGTGGGTTCGGTTCTGGGCTGACATGCCTTTTACATGGGGTTTTGCATGTTCTCCCACTGTTCAGAGTGAATTTTCATCATGTGCTCTGGCTTCTTCCCTCCTTGAAAAGACATGCTGGCGAGGCTTTGAGCGGTGTCTCTAAATTCTCCCTGTGTGCCTGTGCATCTGGTCCAGTGTGTACCCTGGCACAGGCTGCAATCCCATCCAACGTGTCGTCCCACATTGCATCCTGTGCTTTCAAGACAGGATCTGGGTTGCCACAGCCATTGCCAGGAATATGTGGCCTTTTGACAATGGATGAATTGATTGTAATATTCAATGTGGCCAATGTACTAGGATCATTACGTCATGTAGAGCTGGCTGTGTGCAATTGTGTGACGAAGAGAGAGGCAGCATGTTAGATCTACTGATATAAGTCTTGACTAGACTAGTCATTCTCTTTTACCTCTGTCCATTATTAATTGTTTGAGTTTTGCCCTCTGTCCATAATGGATTTTTTTACTTCCATTTTGCCATTATCAAAGCTTTGTGCGCAACCTGGAAACATAACTTGAACTACAGTGGCACCCACTCAGTGCACCCCCATACCGTTGTCTAGTACCAAATGTTGTTTTTGTGAGTCTTTTCTTTATTTTTCTGCTCCTGTGACTCACTTATATCATATCTCACCTTCTGATAACTTTTTTGATTTGGATTGTTATGACTCCAGCAGTGTATGCAGTTGCTGTAAACTGCTCTGATGGTTAACATTAATCCTACACTTTCTCTTTAATTTTGGCAGCAATGTATCAGATAAGCCCGTCAAATCGTGGCATGTGTTGCAGGGTTACAATAAAACTGGTGCACTGTATCAAGATAAAACTTGCCTCACTTCTGATTTCTGATATAAAACCACCCTCTCAGAAAGGTCTATCATGGCACTTCGGAGTGGAAAGTGTTTAATGGAGCTCCACTCTGTGTCTGTGGTGCCGGTGGTTTTGTCACTCTGTGTAGGAGGAAGAAGTGGTGGCGGCTTATGGGAGAGAGGAGGCCTCAGACAGGCGGCTACAGCAACTGCAGTCAGCCATCAGCCAGTTAGAAGCCAGGTGAGGAAACGCGACACTCTCATTGTGGTTTACCCTATCATCACGGGCACGGTTAACTTCATCTTGCAAGAAAGATTCAATTACCTTCATTTAGAACCAAGAGCCTGACAAAATGATTGCTATGATAACTGTGTTGTTCCCACTCCACTTTACAGCCTCTTTCACTAACGTTCATCAAGTCTGCCTAACACATTAGGCAGTGTGTATTTACTCTAATGGGAAAAGATTTCCAACAGACATTCTCTACATACTGCCAAATATGTCTCCTCTGTCTTGGGGAAAGTGAAACTCTTTTCATATGGAAAGAGTTTGAACTCCGGGAAATTCTCCAACCTGTTTTGTGGAAATAAGCTTTGCTTAGTTCAGGACGTCTAGTCCCTCCGAACAGAGGTGCTGCATGTCCTGTGTCTTTTGATTAATAGAACAAGCTTTCTAATTAGATTTAAAAATGGAAGAGATTTACTCTTTTTAAGAATCTTATTTTTAACATGCATTTTAAAAAAGTTCAGGTGGGTAGCTACGTTAGCATGCGTAGTCTGCAAAGAAACAAGTAATAGGTTTATTCCAGGATGAAAAGAGAAGAGAGAAAACGCAACTTTCGGCTGTGAAGCCTTCTTCGGGCTCACACCTGAAGAAGGCTTCCCAGCAGAAACGTTGTGTTTTCTCTCTTCTCTTTTCAGCATGGAATAAACCTATTACTTGTATTTTAAAATAGTTTATTTTAGTATCTTCCATCTGTGGATATCGTATTTGTTCAGAATGTGAGAATAATTGCTCAGATATCCCTTTTACAGTACCTGCAGCTGTCATTGCGTGGACTGTTTATTGTTGCTAAGCTCCATGTTATAATTTGATTTGAAAGAGTAACTTGGAAAACACCTGTTTTCTTTCCACCATTTTCCACTTCTCAGCAATTTAAGCTGCATGCTTTTAAAAGTAAGCATGCTGGAATGTTTTAATTACTGTTTTGACTCTGGTGCAGAGACCAACTTTGCATTGGCCTTAATGATAACCGAAATGAGGTGGCAAAACCTCCTTTTTACAAAATCGTGTTAAGATGAAGGTATGTATCCCCAAAGCAGAAATTCTTATTCGGTAGATTCATATAGTTTGATATATTTTTATACCCAAAATCAAAGGCAGCCCATTTTACATACTTGATTCCAAAAGAAAATGGGTTTCTTATAAATCGTCATCGCCTAGGTTGTAGAGGTTAATAACTTGCTTTGTTTTAAATTTAAAGATAATCTTCAAATGATGCGGATTTTAACTCTTTTAAAATCCTCCCGAGAAAGTCAGACTTGATTTAGTTGGAGCTATTGTGGAAGCCCCCATTTGTCCACACATGCCATCTGGTTGACTGTTTTGAAGGCTAAAGGTGGCCACCCAAGAGGCAGAGCAGGTAAGGAAGGACAGGAGTGTCTGGGAGCGACAGGTCGGGGAGCTCCAGGGGAAGTGTGCCTGCCTGGAGGAGGAGAAGTACGAAGCCGTGGCTAGAGTTCGAGACAACATTCAGCTGGCAGAAGAGGCTACGCTGCAGAAAGATCAGGTGACGTTTACTTGGTTGCCATCCCAGTTTCAAAGAAGGAAGCCAACAGAGTAACTGGCCGTACTGACATTGCTTTGCTGGGTCTGTGGAGCCCTAGGTCAAGATGTCCTGTAGTGCTGAGAAGAGATGGGGATCTGGTTTGAGATCCTTTTACCATGTGTCATGTGTTCATGTAATGGTTTTTTGTTAATTACTGGTATCTTCCCTGTGCTGTCTTGGTGAACTGTTTCTTCATTCTGTTTTGTTCCTAAAAGTGTGATTCCACAACTTATGCTCTGATTCTGTATAGAAATATAATTTCCTACTTTGCTAATCAAAATGTTTTGGTAAAGGAAAAGCCGAATTCTTGCTAAAAGTCGATCATTGTAATAGGTCTAACAGATTTAATGAAAATTAATGTATGCTGTCAGTAATAGAGTAAAACAGATACACAAAATCTGTTTTAATTACTTTTTTACATTCTTGATTCATTCTTTAATTAGTTACATGTAGTATCTTGTATATACCTCAAATGTGTCTGTTTCCTTGGTTTTCGGCTTCAACATTGATCCAGGTTAGATTTGCTTGATTAGTCACTGGTTAGTCATTGTCATCATTCTTTTCATGCCTTGCTGACCTCATTCCATGGAATTTCAGTTCAATTTACGTATAGTCTGATTAATCCTGTCGAAAAGGGCAGAGGCCTTACTGAAAGGGGGGTTGTGAGATTGCTTGCTAATTCTGCCACAGTGTTGTGGCTCTTCATCATCACTCTAGTGAAAACGAGAATACTTCTGCATGAGAGGTCATGATGCATGTGGCTGCAAGATACAATTTCTTGATCGCTAGGGCTAATAACACTTAAAAGCACTGCAATGTGTTTACAGTATATGTAGCTAAAACTACAATAAATCATTTGGATGATTAATTCTAAAACTTAGAATGCACTTAACAAACTGCTTATTTTATAATGTTTGATGGTTGTTGCACATGGGAGGTAAAACTTGTATGTTATACTGATACACAATGGAAACGCAACATTCTTACGAGATTAGATCATTGGGCACATTTTAAAACAGATGGGTTAGACAAAAAAACAAACCTGTTCAATGTACTTTTGTATAACAAAATACTGAGCTCTCTCCATGTGATTTTATAAGACCACCAGTTGTCCATTATTTGGTGTTTGTTTAAATTGCTAAAATGAGGTGAATAAGAATTAGCTTGCTGTTGTTGTATATTAGGCACTTTGTCCAGAATGGTAAAGTTCAGATATCATTCTTAATAGACAGTGTGTATATATTTAATACATTAGGCTAAAAATAAAGTTAGAAGTTGGGACTAGCAAGAAAATGTATTAAAGATGGTAGTACCTTCCCTGTAGTCAGGAAAACTTGAGCATAACAACCTGGCTTTTTGGTTGCAGCCAATAAATGTTGATTAACTTAGAAGACACAAACACCAATTTATTTCCAAGATTTACAAACTAACATAGGTTATTATTTACAAGTATTCACATTAAATGTTACTGCCTAGATCCCGCCCTGATCAAAGGCCAGACTTAGCCATCTGGGACTTTTGGTGGCAAACAGATCCCAACAGCGGGGATGAGAGACAGATTCAGTAATAGAAAGACCAAGTGAATTATATACAAAACATTTCCCACTCAGGACAATACTTTCGAAACGCATGCAAAACCAGAGATCATGATCTCCTTTGTCAAGGCCTGAGTATAATTGAACTGTATTAAACTGAACGTGAGCAACCTGTTCAGTGGGTATTAACTAATCTGTATTGGGATCTTTAATGTCCCTGTGGCATGTAACACTATCAGCATGTTTGAAGGTGGCCTTACTTCTAGAGAACTTGTGCTTCAGCAGTCAGGCTAGTCCAGAGGAAATTGGCTCTGTGAAAGGCTGGCCATAGTCTGGAAGGCAGTGTGTCTCCACACTGAAATTCCACAAATAACTTGTACATCAGCACAAAGACAAGAGGCAACTGTAATCAACCAGCCTTTGCAGTCTCACTGCAGCTGCACAGGAAGAGAGGTGGTATAATCTATGCATCAGCACTGTTAAGATTACGATAATGTTCAGAGAGGTTGTACCCAGTTTTAACAACTTCATGAAGTTTTCATGTTGACTTTACATTGCATTTCATACTGAAAACTCATAAAGATCTGTATTTCTCTTCACATTTTCTATCATTTATTTGATACCACTTTATTTGAATAAATCCAGTAGGTCTGAGTGTTGCATTTCTTTTGTGCATCAGTTTGGAATTTAATTTATTTGAGGAATGTCTGTATTTAGTTCACTGGAGACTGCACACATGATCCTGATTAACTAATGTGTAGTTTTTAGTACAGTACTGCTCCCTGTTTTCATTCCTGAGGGAGGATGATTGCCATACATTGTATGTTCCACATGAGCAGCAGAAGACCACATGCAAGAGATTTACTTTTAAGAAACGGTTAATCAAGTACTTTTGTATTTTCAGTATGTAGAGTGGTCTTTTTTTTTTAATTGTTTGGGTTTGTATTCTGAGGCCAGATCTTTGAAAGTCACTTTTTTTGCAGGGTTGAACAAAATATTTACTTTTTTATAGAATTACTTTTAGACATGTGTATGATGTATACCGTACTGTAGGTGTGTACTGTATATGTCAATGTGTGTTATATCCCACACAAGACAGGATGGCCTTTGACAATTTTACTATGTTTTCCTGTTGAGGTTAGATTGGTCTAGCCAACATGATTACAGTATATCCATTTTTACAGTACATATTTTCTTCTTTATACAGTCTACAATCTGCCTGGAAACAACTTGCATTCCTAAAGTTGCCTTGTGATTATAATTAGTGATACCTGTTGTTCTATTTGCTGAGTTAACAGGCACTTCTGAGAGAAAAACAAAAAGATGAAGAGCTGGAGAAAATGAAAGAGGCCATTTCGCAGTTAATTCAGGAGGCTGCAGTTCGAACAAGGAAAGAGGCTAGTGTCTTTGTCTTTTTTTTGTATATGAAACGCACGCTCATGACACAGAAATTAAATTAAGTATTCCCAGTAGACAGCAAAGTTTTGTTGTCAGAAAAAAGTAAACTTAAACTTTCTCTATAGCTGTCGTTTCCCATAAAATGTTCATTTTCAGTTACATTACAGTTGTACCAACAAGTCATTACAGTGTAAATACAGTTGTGAGAAAAAGTTTGTGAACCCTTAGGAATTATATGTATTTCTGCATGAATGGCTCCTGAAATGTGATCTGATCTTCATCTTAGTCATAATAATAAATAAAGACAGTCTTATTTAACAAACACACTAGTGCAATATGACCTGATCAAAAGAGATTTCAGAGGACCTCAGAAGAAGAGTTGTTAAGTGCTTATCTCAAAATTAGAGATTTTGTCTAAAACAGCTTTTACTGTGACATCTTGTAATGGTGATAGAAGTGTATTTTTTTTACAGATTATTCAACTTGGAATAAAAAATATATGATTTAGGACTGAGTTTTCAGTTTAAGGAAACAATGTTTTATGTTTTAACAGATTCTGAAAATACTAGTTTAATGGACTTCAGATTTTTCAGACAATATTTGCTATAGTGGAACTTTGTTATTAAAACTGGGGAAATACCAGACTGTCCCCACAGTAATGGGGAAAATACACACATAATAAAACAAGATAAAAGATATGCCTGAATTTTACATTTATGTAGTATTAATGGTGTCCTACAGGAATAGGTCAGTTGCTTACAATGGGTGTTGTTTTTGTTTTGTGTGCTTTACAGAATTGTATATACAGTATACAGTATTAGTATGTTTACGATGTGAAGAACTTGTATATTTATGATAAAATGGCAAAGGAACAATCTTCATTAACCCTGTCAAAAGAACCAGAAAGCATATATACGTTGTGTACATATTTATTATATATATTTCTAATATGATATTGTGTGTTTGGTCTGAAAAAAACTATGATTAAACGGCCATTTGAACTTGAACTTTATTGCCATGTGTAACCGGTACATATACTGGTACAATGGAATTCTTGGCAATAACGAACAGCCATTCTCCCATTAGTCCATTAAATGGAGGGTTTATTTATCTTGAAAAAAGAAGGAGGAGCATTTTCTAATTAATATTATATGTATTACAATATAAATGGTACATTAAGCAGTCATTGGAAAACCTAAAAAAAATCTGCCTAGGTAGGTGAAACTCCTGGTGTTAATTACAGATCAGAATTATGGTGAAATTGCAATTGCAGTGCTGTTTTGTACTTTTTCGTGGTAATCACATTTCCAAATACATCAAACAACAAGAGGCAATCATGCTTATGTACACAGCATATTCTAAATAATATAGTCAAAGTCACAGGTAGGAATACACAATGAAACTGGATACATTTTGTTTGTTTAAACAAACTAGGCCATAAGCAGTTAATCAGAAGTCTGTGGCGTACATGAAGAACATGATTTTCTCAAACCTACTGCCTAAAAGAATATCTCACAGATGTGCAAACCTGTACACCAAATTAAAAGCAAGCTTGTCTTTAAATACAAGTAGCTTAAAGTCTCTTTATATCCTTTTCCAAGATACCATTTCCATATTTGGAAGAAGTGTTTCACCCAATATTGAGTTAAAATACCTTAATTTTAAAAAATGATGTGA
Organism: Lepisosteus oculatus; assembly: GCF_040954835.1. NCBI lineage: Eukaryota > Metazoa > Chordata > Actinopteri > Semionotiformes > Lepisosteidae > Lepisosteus > Lepisosteus oculatus. Next base: position 36,144,321 of record NC_090696.1, on the reverse strand, counting down.
AAAACCTGGAACTCTTTTTTATTTATTTTTTTAATCTGCTACCCAGTATATTTCATTGAAGTGCCTAAATTATAGTAATATTTTGCATTACCGCTCACCTTTAGGTATTTATTGATTTGTTGAAAATTGCTGTTCCTCATGGTAAGTAATGTCAAGGACCACTACATTTCAAATACGTGTTTTTACTTTGTCTTGGTTTTGAAACCAAACCTTGGTCTTTGAAAGAACGCTGTATCATGTTACATGAGTGTGTGTACCAGTCTAATAAGCCATAAGCACATTACTGGGAGAAATAAATGAGTCTCTCGACTGAGCTTGTTAGGTTATTGAGCTGCGACAGTTATTCTACGAATGTAGTGGCTTTGTTCAGTCTCGGGGAGAAGATTACACTTGAGAGGCACGTGCAGCATGTTTCCGATTGCTGTCTTACTCACTGGGGTGGGGCTAGGTTTTCTTCAATCAGTGAGGGAAGAGAGAATTGGCCCCCTGGTGAAAAAGCTGTTTGAAATATCCCACCCTGCTCTTAAAAGCTTTCATGAACAGTGCCTGCGGATGAATTCATTATTTAAGTTGCTGTTTATGTTGTCAAACCAGATGACAAGAACCTAAAGGGACAAAAGCAGTGTTAGAAGGGGCGAAAATAAAAATGTGTGAAACAATTACAGACTACTACTATTAAATTAAATACCATTACACTTATATTAAGAACATTTTTTGAATATTAATGCTTTTAGAAGTGCAATACTGTAACACTGTATTGTTCTTTTATCAATTCAATTGATTGTTCCTGGATTTGAATAGTATAGTACAGCAGAGGCAGTATTGGAAATAATTATGGAAACACCCTGGTATTAAACCCAGTGTTCAAGGGAATCCTCAATTCCTCAAGCTTTGTCACACTAAACTTAATCACTCTAGACAGGAAATTAAAATAATAAAATGTCTTTGACACATGGTGATACTACATTATTAATTGAATTGAAGCTTAATAAGAGAAGGAGAAAGTGTCTGAACAAGAGTAGTGTAAACATGGAACAGGATCGAGAGAAGCAAAGATCAGCCTCAAATGTTTTTAATTATGTATAAGAAATTGATTTTTTATTTCAATTTTTAATTAATTTGTAATTATTGGATTTTTTAAAGGTCACGGCTAATAGTCGTTGTTTAACTGTAAAACATTAACTGCTGATACACATTGTACTGGTTGATTGATAATATGCGGAGCGGTGGCTCTGTGTCTAAGGATCTGCGCCTGTGGCTGGAAGGTTGCCGGTTCAAATCCCGCAGCAGAGGAATCCTACTCCGTTGGGCCCCTGAGCAAGGCCCTTAACCCCAACTGCTCCAGGGGCGCTGTACAATGGCAGACCCTGCATTCTGACCCCAGGCTCTCTCCCTGTCTGTGTGTCTCATGGAGAGCAAGCTGGGGTATGCAAAAAGACCAATTCCTAATGCAAGAAATTCTAAAGGGTTAATAAAGTGATGTTATAATCACGTGATTGATTTGTATATTCAAAGATTCTTTCCACATTTGCCATTTGTCTCTCACAAGTCTCAGGGACCTGTTTCTTCACAGCCAAACATTTTACCTTGTTTCTGAAAAACATTCACCATGCAGATACATTCTTTCTGGGATTGTCTCCTCACATATTCCTGGCTTAAGCATTTGAAAATGATAGCATGAGGCAAGGGTTATTTGCTGGCATTGTGTATCTTTGTATATCAAGTTTCTCTCAGAGGCGATTGACTCACTATGTGTGAGTTCTAGCCCTACTTTAGGTTTTAGCAACTAATGTTTGCAAGACCCTGAGAGTGTGGATAAGAGAAGAGGTTAAGATGGAATCTGACCATCATACAGTTTACCTGAGGTTTATTACAAGAGACACTGATATACAGTACATCCTTAATTAAACTTACAAGCTCTGCAAAGTCACTTGCACTTGGGTTATCTCTGAGTTGCTCTATTGCTATAATTCTTGGTTTGTGTCAAAATTGAAATGTAATAGCACACACCATACCTGTGCATAAGAAATCACACTAAATAATACAAATAAACTGTAAAACTGTGAGCTGAGCTCATGAAATCCATTATTAGTTCATTATTTCTTCTTTCAAATATGATGGGAAAAAAGCAGCAAAATTGGAATGTCATTCTAGCTAATTCCAATGTAGCCAGTGAGTATTAATCTTGCCAGAATGTTTTACATGAAGTAAAAACAAAAATCAGTTGTGCTAGTTAGAGGTGTGTTTAAAAAAAAAAGTAAAGGAAAAATGTCCTCAGAGAAAGGTCATGCCATCCATTTGTGAATCTTCAGAGTGTAACCTTAGCACAGATGAATCACTGCAGCTGGAGGATGCATGCACAGTGTATGGAGAGCACACAGTGATTCAGGTATGATTCAGCATTGGATAAGTACTTCAAAAATAACTACTGACTGGGACTCTTTCTTATGGCAAAGGTTAGGTGTTAGAGAAAATTGAATTGGGAATGCATTGTATGAGTATCTTGCATGAAATACAGTAAGTATTTGTGAGTAAGGATTTGTGAACATGTAGTATTGAATTGCTTATGTCAACACCATAGGTGTATTACTGTACTGAACAAACTTAATTCATTATGATTTGATAAAATATTTTAATATTTTTCATGATCAGTTAATGGCATTAAAGTATTTCCTTTTTTACCCAGCATTATCATCAAACATTTTTTTCTCTTTTTTTCTTTTAAATTCAGGTTGAAAATGTCAGAAAGCAATGTAATGTGCAGATATACAGACTAGCTGAGGAACTCTCTGCTCTTCAGCTGGTATGTAAACTGTTGGAATTAAGTATTAAACTATGAAGTTTCTTTTAGTGTGTTAAATATGGTATATCTGGTGTGTTAGAGAATCTAGTAGTCCAATTTCATTCAGTTAACTCCACGTTTTATTGCCAACCACATCAAAACACAACAGCTGACACCATGATGAGAATTTTCAATTAGTGTAAATGAACATAAATATAGCTTAAGTAGGTAGCTGCGTCAGCATGCGTAGCCTGCAAAGGAACAAGTAATAGGTTTATTCCATGCTGAAAAGAGAAGAAAGGAAACAACGTTTCGACTGTGGAGCCTTCTTTGGGTGTCATTAATCGTATATTTACTGAGCCACAGAAATGAGAAATAACAGCACTAGATGAAGTAAATGTGCCACAAAATAAAGGAACTGGCACTTATTTGTGTTATTTTGACACCCGATGAAGGCTCCACAGCCGAAAACATTGTTTTCTTTCTTCTCTTTTCAGCATGGAATAAACCTTATAACTTTTTCCTAAATATAGCTTAGCTTCCTTTAAGGTGTTTTATTCTCATTGCAAATATGTTTTCATTTCATATAATTTTGTATGTTATTTGTATTTGTAAAAACTTCATCTTGCCTTTAGAAATGTGGTCAGTATTAAGGAGCCGTTCAGAGTGATTAATTCTGCCATACGATTAATGAAAATCTGTAAACCTTTACAGCTTTAGATTGATGATTTTTTGAATAAATATTGCTCTGACATTTAGCTTTACAGAAAATAGAAATGACAGCACTAGATGAGGTTAATGTACCACAAAAATAAAGGAACTGACACCCATTTTTGATATTTTAAAGTAGGATCTGTGTTTTCGTGTTCTTTGATTTTATTTCAAGGAACAGAAGGGATTATTAATTAAAAAAGTAACAATGAAGCAAGTGAATAATGCATTTGGTTTGTTTTTTCTTTGTAAGACATAGCTGAGTAAATGTTCATTCCTAGTTTTATAGCTTAGTGTGCTGGATTATTAATTACTCTGTTTTGCCAACAAGGAATGTGGTGACAGGGAGGCTCAGATACAGAGAGCAATACGAGAGAAGCGAGCTGTGGAAGAGGAGCTTGAAAAGGTAAAGACTGAAGTGCTGTGTGCTGGACCAATATTTGCCAACAAGACACAAGAATCAATCCATTTTTAATGTTTTGGACTTTCTGAATCACCAAAATCACTATATCTTTTAATAGTGTTTAATTTTCCAAAAATGTGATAAACTATATTTTAATATAGTATATTTATAGTATATTATTTATATACTGTATTTTACCCTTGTACAGTGTGAGGATATTCAGTAATTATGGCAAGTAATCAGTGTAGTTTTTAACAAACCGTATCAAGCTAAATTATCCGATGCTATTTCTGTGCGCCACTACATTTATCTGCAATGGTGAGGCTACTGAAATTATAAAAAAGAGGTGGTACATATTGTTAGCAAGAGGAAGGGGGAAATAGATTCACCAAGGAGATAAAGCAGTTCTTTTTTTTTAATTTCCAGTTCAGAATTTAACTGTTTTCCTTAAGGGCTGGTGCTCAGCAACAAGTTACCATAGAGTGGATGTGAGGCAGATGGGTTTGATTGTCACATCATAGAGTCAAACGACACAGAATTGAATCTTCCCTTTGTGCTACAGTCAGATTATATCATTATGTATAATACTAGAAGTCTGAAATGAATTTAAATTATTGTGAAGTAACATTATAGGCTTACATTTATCATTCAGAACCACAGTGTATTCAATTATAATGCCCTGCAGTTTTCATGTTACTGTATATGCTCCAAATGTTCTTTCACCTCAGAAGTAAAAACGGATTTGCTGTGAATTACTGATATGAAGAAGTCAAATTTATTGGAGGTTCCGCCACGTAATTATAGGTATATTATAGTAGTGTAGTGAAGCCTTAAAACTTATGAAACCCCTTTGACTTGATTTAGGTGTATCGTGATGGAAGAGGCAGTGAAGCTGAGTACAGGAAGATAGATGAGCTTCATCAGAGGTGCCTAAATGCTGAGCGATCCAAAGATGACCTGCAGATATCACTGCAGGCATCCCAGACCAAAGTAAAAAAACTAGAGATGAAGTAAGTGCCAAAAATATTCCCTAACACTAGAAAAGTTTCTATTGCTTTTCAGGAATGTTCTCTAGAAAGAACACAGGATAAGTCTGTTTTCCTTATGACATGGTTTCTCATTAACTTGCTTTATGTTTTGCTTTAATAATTCTCAGATAGCAATTCTCTGTCCAGCCTTTGTAAAGGGAGACATTTTTCTTGGTACGATTTACTTTTCCACCCACAATTTCAATTCATATGTCAGTATCTCCTTCCATTTAATAGTAATTATTTTCAGGTCAAGAACATGTCCTGCCCTGAGAAATACTCATTTCAAAGAGCCCTGTGTGAAATGATTCAGCTGGAATTAAATTCAGCAGTAACAGCAATCCTACAATTGCTACAAAGAAAAACACTAGAAGTGGAGCAACGAACAAGTATTGAAACCAATACCTTAAGCTGTGAAAAAAACACAAAAAAGCAGCTAATTTAATTTAACGTTTTATTGTTTGTACTATTTGTATTCAAGGTTATAAAATACAAAGTTATTAAATATTAGATTTTGCGTTTTTAAAATTCTGTTTTCTCTTTTTTATATACCTTATGTTAAAGATTACATATATATCTAGATATATCAATTAATATTGAATTTGGATTACTTTTAATTTTAGTATTGTTTAAAAAAACTGTATTCCACACACAGTGTGCCTTTTTAGGCACATTGTGTGTGGCAAGAAAGTTTCTAGCTATTACACTCACGATGTAGTTGGATTATCTGTAAATCATGAATGTTTCTTATTTAACTACCTGTTAATTATATTTCTAGGAGAATTCAGACCAACTGAAGTCCACACAGGTTTAGAGCAGAAGAAAATTTATAAATGAAAGGAGGCTATTTGGTAGATCATAAGTAATTCAATGATTTTGTCTAGCCATTCTTGAAAGGAAGCAAGGGTATGGTTTTTAACAGTAAACATTTGGAAGTGTATTCCATACTCCCACAACGCTTTGTTTTTCCCGTTCTTAATTTTCAACACATTTCCACATTGTTTCCACTTGAGTCCTCTGATTCTTTTTTCACTGTTGATTCTGAAGAAATTCATTAAGATCGATTTTGTCAGTACCTTTGAGGATTTTGAATATTTGATCTGGCTACCCTCCCAGTCCTCTCCGTTCAAGCATAAAAAGGTTTGGTTCTTTTGTTCTGTTAGTGTAGAACATTCCTTTAAAGCTATGAATGAATTTCATTCTTATCTGGAATGATTCCAAAGCAGCAATTGTTTTAACAATTTTTTGTGACTGAAATTGTGCACAATGTTCTAAATAAAATATTACTAGCAAATTATGCAAATTCAATATGACATCAGTTTTAATATCAAATCTTTAACTTTCATCTGTTAAACCTATTATTGGTTGCCTTTTTATTATTCCCCAGCATTGTCCAAAAAAAGAAAAAGATAGTTTCATGTCAATATAAACACCCACGTCTTCTTCACAAGTAGTTTCTTCAAGTGTTCCTTATTCTGTGTGTTTAGATTTGTATGTTTTGCTACCTGTGTGTATTACTTTACACTTAACTACATATTCATCTGCCAAGAGTTTGCAAAAGTTAGCTGCCCATGGAAATGAAGTGAAAATGAGTGTACAGTAAATCATGACTATAGGTGCGCAAAAACCACAACAAGGACTTTACTGGAACATGAAACTTGTTATATTGTATCTTTGATTAAGTGGCTTTGCCTTCCTGCCTTCCTTGTCCCCAGCTATGAGGAGGAGCTGTCTCGCTGCCGGGAGACCGTACAGAAGCTGCAGGGGGCGCTGGCCGTGGCCCGGGAGGACTGCGACAGTGTCAGCGAGGAGAGGCTGCAGCTGCAGCAGGAGAACCAGCAGCTCCGCAAGGAAATGGAGGACCTCAGGAAATCCAGCCTTAAAGCCCAGAGGATGGCAAAGCAACAGGTGCAAGGCTCTTCAGACCTCAGGGTTTCCAATAGGTGTTGGCTGGGGACTCACTTTTCAATTTCACATTTCCACGAGGAACACAGAGGAATAAATGTTTAGTACACGTTCTGTAGAACAAGCAGGTTTATGGTTTGAGTAAATCAGAGGCACTCTCACAGTATATATTTGCAGCAATTGACATTACTTCTCTAATAATAATAGTATTTTTAGAACCTTCTTTAGTCTGAAGTTTCAAAACCTGTCTCAGGACCACATTATTTATGTCTGCTCTTCCAAAGATTTGCCATACAGATTTAGCCCTTCTTATCAGGGTTTGAGGGCTCGGCATTCGCTATTTTTGCTCATTATTTGAGGTTTTGAATTTATCTGCAAATGCCTGCATTTGAATGACACTTTCTCCTTTTTTATTTAGTAGGCATTAATACAAGATTAAAAGATCAAGATCCCCATGGCTCAGATGTACCATAGTCATATCCCCATGCAGCTTTGTTGAGAAAAGATTCCTACTGAGTTTTACAACATTGTCAAGTGGGTTTTTTTTGGTAATGAGAGCCCATTGTTTTATTTGCAGGTTAGCCAAATTGAGACGCACAGTAACACAGCTGTACAAAATACAAAATATGGGGTAACAGAATATTCCTTAAGGAATATTCTGTTAAATCTTTGATTTGAACATTTATTCCGAAACATGTACTTTGGTTGCGGTACATGTATAATGTCCATTTTATGGCTTCATGGCTTGCAAGGGAGTCACTTTGAATAGTGATTAAAATATAAAGAGATGTGCTGATAGGGGCACTTGTCAGATATGCTCAGTTCTTGACAATGAAAGATTGAGTGTTAAAGTTGGTTCCCCAGGTCTCTACAATGGAGCATGAGTTCTCCCTAAAGGAACATGGGCTGGAAGCCAGAGTGAGGGAGCTGGAGGAAAGCAGCAGGGCTTCCAATAACGAGCTGAGTCGGCTGCTGATGGCCCAGCAGAAGACAACCAAGCGCTGGAAGGAAGAGTCTCGCAAGCTGGCTGAAGCCTTTGAGCTGAAGATGAGCAGCCTGAAGTAAGTACGTGTATACTTAATCACAAAATAGGAGATTGAAAACTGTCGTTGCTTTCCAATTTTGTAAGACATCCAACGCAGAGATTTGTGGAAAACAGTCGTCATATTGATTGTATTGTACTGATGTTGGTAGCTTTCAGGTGGTGTTCATAACACCTTGTTCATTTATGTATTTCCCCTGTGTCGAGTATAATAAGGTTTTGTAGTTCAGAGTTTGGGATGAAGGGCTGAATTTGGAGTGGCTACTTACCATTTATGTTATATTTGATCTTTTTTTGCTGTGTCTTGCCTAATGTCAGCAGGTGAATGAAATGCAGTGAATATTGTATATAACCCATGCTCTGTGTTGGTACTACAATATTAAAATGCTTTGGGCTATGCTTCTAAAGTGCAAAAATAAATGAAGAAAAACATTTAATTAGCAGTGTCACACTAATAGGTTAAACTTTTTTATTTAATATAGTTTCAGCAAAAGTGCAAATGGCTTAGTTTTCTCAAATTTGGACTGAGGCCACATCTTTGTAATTAATATTTGCACTTGAGGAATGAAGTCTAGTGAGTAATATTGCTCTGAGAAGGTTTTAAGATGTTACTTAACTAGGTCATTTTATAAAATGAATCAGATGTGTCCATTCATTTTCATTTTAAGCTAAATTAAAAGTGAATTAAAATGTGACATTTACCTTTTTATGGTTTCAAAAAAAGGCTATAAAATGTTTAAATGTCCTTGTTCTAGACTACTGAGCAAAAATTACTTTGCTGAATGACAGGGAAGAATTAATCTTTTTTCAGTTTTGGCTTCTAAACTTTAGCATTATTAAAACAAGTGAATGAAAATACTTGAACATATACATGGAAAGAAAATGACAAAAAATAAATTTAAAAGGTTTTGAAAGAATGTTTGATTTCTATAAGAACACAGGAAGGGTTAGAAACAAGAAGGGAACATTTCACCCAACAATCTGGTTCCCACATTATCTGGTTTGAAACCAGTACTTTGTTTGGGAAAAACTCACCAAAAGATCAATTATTTAAAATTAATATTTTCCCATTTCATAGCGACTGGCATAGATTTTATTAATGAGACGACAAGAAATTTTGCATAGTTAAAATTCTGATTTTCTTTTATGCTTATTTATTGGATCAAATAATTCAAAATACCTCACTCGCATTTTTACTTGTGTAACCAGAAATCAAAGAGTGTTTCTTTTTTAACTAGATCTAGCCCTCCATTAATTACATTTCTAGGAGAATAAAAACCAGGGTCACTCTAGAACATAGGTCAAAAGTGAGAGGAGGCCTTTCAGCCTGTGGAGTATGTTGCAGGTCCAATAGTTCATTGAGCCAAGGATTTCATTCAAGGAGTCAGTGTTTGAGCTTCAACAACAAAGATTGTTTTTCATCATTTTAAATGCACATTTATAGTTTTTACATAAGTTCCATGCTTTGTGTTTCGCCTGTGATTCCGTAGGACTAGCATTATCAGTGTTCTTGAAGACTTTGAATACTTGAATTAGGTCCCCTCGTAGTCCTTTGTGTTCAAGACTGCAGAGATTCAGTCCTTTGATGACATTCCTTTAAACCCAGAAGTGTATCTGTTTGCTCTTCTTTGTACTGATTCCAGAGCAGAAATATTTGTTTTGTAATAGTTCAGGTAGGGAGCTGCGTCAGCATGCGTAGGCTGCAAGGGGACAAGTAAAGGTTTATTCCATGCTGAAAAGAGAAGAAAGAAAACACAAAGTTTCGGCCGCGGATCCTTATTCTTGACACCCGAAGAAGGCTCCACATCGAAAACATTGTGTTTCCTTTCTTCTCTTTTCAGCACGGAATAAACCTTTACTCGTTCCTTTGTTTTGTAATGTCGTGCAAATTAATTAATTATAAAAATTGCACAACAAATAAGGTTTGTTCATTTGTTTGCTTGAACTTGTAGCATGCCAAAAGTTGAACTGCTTGTTGTTTAGGGGGTTGGGGGACCTAGCCTACACCTCCTCCTACTCCCCATGTATGTTATTGTTGTGAGCTGAGATTTAAAGCCACAGCTGATGATTTCAGGTTGGGTGGGTAGGTACCACAAAATCAATTTTAATAGAAACACAAAGTATAATTGCTTACAAAAGAAGTAAAGAGAGATGGATAACTGATAAAAGCTTTCCAGACAGGTGGTTGAAGCCAAAACTTCTGGCCTCCTTCAACAAGTGGTAGGATGACATTGGTGATAACATTTATAATTTTTTTTTATGTAATCTTTCATTACACTTGATAGTTTAATTGAGAACAAATTCTTATTGTGCAATGGTGGCCTGGTGATTAGCTGTTTATGTGGCAGGGCATTTTGCTGGAGTCATCTGAGCAGCATACCCCACATAATTATATACCACAGCCTCCCAGTCTGTAGTCCAGAGCCTAAACAATACTTCTTTACTGCTGTCCTAAGGCAACTAATATACCAAATGAGCAAGATGGGACAAATTGTCGCCTCTCATTTGTAGGCTTATGTAAGAAATTCTCTGTGGTATAACTCCAGAAACCCTGGGTCATTAAGACAGAATTTACTTTTAAATTTGGCCTTAAACTAAGAGCATTAATCATGTAGAGCACCTTTTCTGCTATGAATATTGGTGCTTTACAGTATATTGCCTTGCACAGCACACCGTAAAACTGATCGCCTGTTTACTATTCCTGTCATCAGTCATATTGAGTAAACAATGAGCAGTGTTACTGATTGATCTGAAGATGCATTGTGCGTTGGCATGATTTTCTTTGTTAATAACTCCCAAAAGAATTAACAACTTGTAAAGCATCCATCCATTATCAGGAAGCTGCTTATTCCTGGCATGGGGTGAGGCACCCCAGAGACTATCCCAAAAATATAGAGTACAAGGTGGGATTTAACTCCCAAAGAGAAGTCCATCACAGTTGAAGTGCACACTTGCACATATCCAACCAGCCACATAAATACACTGAAAATAGAGACACTAATGAACAGAACTAGCTACCATGGCACCTACAACATGCTTACATATAAAAAATAATATACTGAGCATCAAAAGCCGATTTAATTTCTAAAAGCATACATATGTAGTGATAAAAATACATTGGAGTGAGTTGACAGAGCACAGGTGATGAGGTAATTTAACCTGTTGAATATCAAGCTTTGTGAAAATCAGCAAAGAAAAACTCAAAAAAGCACCTATACCCCCCTGCTAAAGAACAATGCTTTTGTGCTAGCGGTATGCTAGAGCAACCGCAGGTGGACTTGCCAGAATTTAAGCCCAGTCCTGTACAGTGCAAAATCCAGGCCTTGTGTAGACCACTCTGATGGACGTGAGTGAGAGTGATGCCAACGCATATGCTAATTGTGTATAAGAGACCAGTCCATGGGGAGGTCCACATGTGAAGGTCTGGACAAAGGTATCTAGTAGGTCCTCACGCAGCTCGCTTTTAACAACAGCTCGCTTTTAAGACGAAAATGTGACAGTAAAGCATTGGATGTGAGCTCACCAGGAAACGGGCCTCATGGAACATTTGTAGGATTCTCAAAAGAAGGATATCCCTTAATGCTCAGGGACTAGTGAGTGGGCACATGCTTTTCAAGAAGAATGGGAACAAATCCCGCAGGACAGCCTGGAGCAACCCATGGGTCACAAAAGTACATTTTTTACCGGTTTCAGCGATGGCCAAACACACTACTAGATTGGGATTGTTGGTTGTTAATCAATATCATGAATTTACATATGTAATGTCCATTACAGAAAGTGTCAACATGCCTGCTATGAAAAAAGGTTATTTTCCTTATAACTCGGTGAGTTTATCGTTTTTAGACAGAAATTTCTTTTGATGCTGAGTATATCAAAGATGGGGACTGTGGTTAGCAGTTTAGATGCATAAGACAGAATAAATTCTCATTGACTGTTTTATTTTCCATTTTAGAATAAGAAATCAAACTGAGTGGTACAAGTGTAAAATTCAGATGTATTCCCTTTAACAGACAAAGATCTAGAAAACAAAGACTTGTTTTAATTTACAAAATTTGCAAATTGTGCATGCTATAAACATCTTATGAGTATTGAAGGGCTCACGCCTGTTATAAAAAAGTAATAAAATATAAGCACCTTATCTCGAGGAACTAATCATCTGACAGCGGCCTGCCTTTGCTCTTCCAACCTTGGTGGTCGTTCAGAATGCTAACAATGCAGTGAGTATGCCACATGAATACTTTATTAGAGGATTTGGATTGAACACTAGACTTCAAGGATTCAGAGGATTCAATGAATACATCCCCCAAATATATAAAAAAAACTTTATCCTGGACACTTTTACAGTTGATAATCTTTCTATAAGCATGTATCACTTACGAAAATCTTGGGCCCGTAGTTTATAATGAGTGCTTTAAGAGAGAAACATAGTGGCAAAGGTTGTTGGATCCCAAGGTGTCTGCTGTTATTCATGAGCAATATATATATATGGTCTTTTACATTCTGGTAAGTTTATTCCTTTTGATTGTGTAGATTGTGTTGTTTTTTTTTCCAGTAGACTTGATTGCATCGAATACATCAGTACTTACTGTATGTTTCTCAGGTAAATGAATCGAGGATACAGTGAAACAGCATTGAGTTCAGTCAGACACAGTTTCTCCCAGCATTATCTCCTCTGTAGATCAGAGACACATAAAGGTGCATTTTTTCTCATTACAGATGCCTGCAGTTCAGCATTCCACAAAGGATTGTTCTTGTTTTTTAATGCTGTTAATGTAGTCTTGCTGTGATGTTAAGTATGTCAAACTGAGTTTTGTTTATATGTTGCAGTCAAAATATTCAGTCTTTGTTTCCTTACTCTCTCACTAATGTAAACTTTGTTGGGTGTCATCAAACTTCTCAGGAAACATGAATGTGTTCTTGGGAAATATTTTTGGCATTGAAATGGTTGATCATTAAGCTAATGCAGTTAATGAACACTTTTTTCAATTTTTAGGAGTTTCATATAATAAAGATTATTCTTCCTGGTGATTCTGTCATTCTGAGTAGGAATGTGGATAGTCATATTTGTTTTTGAGCAATGCTTTTGTTTTTCAAAAATGGTTTAGATCAGTGTCTTGAGGATTGATCATCTACATTTGGTGGGTGCGGGCTCTAGGTGCACTGTGTAAGAATTGACTTCTCACTAGTACCTATAATTGTACTGCAATAAATTATTCATTATCTGAAGGATTCTGCTGTGTCAGGTCAGTGGGTTAGAGTGTAAATCTGCAAACTCAGTGTGATACCTGTTCATCCTGCATTAATTAATGAGTAATAAAGCAAACCATGTTCCTATAATGGGTTTTCCGCTTTCCTTAGGATATCCAATTTGCTCATTTCCCCCTGCTGTCAACTACCATGTGACTCACAAGATCTAAAGAACCAGAAGGTTTCCTAATACAAACCACTTCCCCCATTCCCTCCCAGTTTTTCAGAGGAAAAAAAATCAGACAAAAGAATGTAATTTAATTTAAGAAATTGATTTAAAGAAATACAGTCATTTGAAACCCATTTCATTGAGTGAGACAGTTGGGGTAGTAAGAGTAAACCAGTCACTGTTTGGTTTTGTTGACTGGTATATTCGTTTTTTGCGTTTTACTTTTTTTTATACAAAATGACTGGGTAATTGGTAATTGGTTTGTCCTTTCTGCTGCAGTCCTCATGTGAGTGTGGGAAGGATGAAGCTTGTCGAAGGCTGCTCTAACAAATGGGAACAATCGGGGAAATTGGATTTTTAACAGTGCATAAAGAGCATGCCCACAGCTGAGTCTGCGCCTGTTATAGGAGGGGGGCAGCTCTTACATACATCCATGCAAGCTCGCAGACTCCCAGGTGAAGCCACAGGGGATGTCAATTGCAAGGCAAGCTGAAACTACCAAACCACAGCAGCTCATGCCGAGAGTTTTTTGGCAAAGTGGAAGAGTTTTTTTTTTTTTGTCAGAAGGGTGTGAGCTGTGAAGTAATTCAACCCATGGACTGTGCTATACAGGAGTCCAGTTTTGTCTTCATGGCTGGGGTTGGTTAATTCAGTGTTGCAATTCTGGGTCATTTGACCTTCAGTTTTTATCACACACAAATGCAGAATTTGAGTACGTCAACTGAAGGAGACTCAAGCCTTCATCATCAGGACTGAGGAGCATTAAGACACGGACATAGACTTGCTTAGTTAACCAAAATGACGCTCTTGAGGTTTTTGATGTGTATATACAGTACTGTAGAATGAGTATGTGAAGTTATTTTCAGTGTTTTTGTGGTCATAACTTCCAAAAAGAATGACGAACAACTGCCTGGAAAAACACTACTGAAGGCTGACTTTTCGGGGGAGCCATCTGGGTGATTTAGACATAGATTAACTCATGACATCAATAGGCAATAAATTGACATAGACATGTCCAGATTTTTGTCAGGTACACCCTGCTTCTACCATTTTGTAATTCTACCATCATGTACTTTATAAGGTTTGAAATTTGTGATTCACAGGTGTGCTGATGTTTTCCCTTAATCTGGGCCTCACCCTAAAAATCAGCCTGCTCAAGCATTAGCTACACCTATTTGCAGTCTTAACACTATGTTGTGTTGTGTTAGTGTAAATGTTTGTCTGGTATGATCAGCACTTCAGAAAGTCATCTTTTTTCTTTGCTGAAAGTGTTTCAGAGCATTGGTTATATCCAAAACATGGGGGGGGAAAAGCTTAATTACTTGATAAAAACAGTCTGAATCATTATTAAGCTATTAAAAGGACAAAAGTTCTTTTGTATAGCACCATTACAGCATTGTGGTGTTCAAACAGAACAGAGCCACATTGTACTGTATTTCAGATTAATTAAGTGCCCAGTGCTTAGCGACACTGAGTGCAAAGACCATTTCTTTACTGTGGTTCGTGGTTTGTGAAACCTGTACTACTGCCAATTGTAGTGAGCTCTGGTTCAAAGAATGTGGGCTGAAGGTTCCAAGGGGATGTTTTCAGATGATACATGTATCAGGCATGTCCATTTAAATGTCAACAGCCATCTTTTTAGTGGCTGCAATAGATAGAATCCTCCAGACTGAAGCAGACATATCTTTCAACTGAAGATCCGGTAGATCGTTCCTGTAAGGCCTTGCTGCTTACTGGGAGATTTCCTTGTTTTCTTGTTTTGAATCTCGCAATCTTTGCTACAAACTGTACCTCCATGTAGATCTACTTCCATAAATTAGCAATCGGAGATGAATGAGAGAAGTAAGTGTATTACAAAACAGACATTTAAAACACAGATGCTCTTTGAACTTTTTAACAATACTTGGGAATTCATAAATGAGAGAGAGCTCTGGATCTTAGATCAGCTTTGGTACTAGTACACAAATCAAATTGTCTTGTGATAGTACAGAGTCACTTCATTGGACCAAGCACTGGTTTAGCTTTCATCTTTATGACAGTTTGCTTCATTAGTTTTTTGCAGTTGCATTACAGCCATTAACTATTTATCATTAGGATGTAACAGTTTTTGGTTTCAGAAGAGTGTGGACTATTGCTTCTGTATCATGTTCAGTATCCACTTCACTGTCCAAAAATAAATAATTGGTCTTTTTTTAACAAAAACACATTGTTTTTAAAGCTTTATAACACTTTTTCTGTTAACCCTTTTCCAACAATATCTTCACCTGCCTGATGATTATGACCTAATCTGTAAATCCTTCTTATTTCTCATAACTGATGTTATGGAAAGTACCAATACTAAGAAATATGCTATAAATATAAAAGTGCAAACATATTTTGCTGTGCTCTAGTCCATATCAAAATTTACATTTAAAATGTAATTAAAGGAGCAATTCTCAGTGATCTCTAAATCAGTTAGAAATGGAAAGCTGAAGAGCCAAGAGAATTTTGGATGTGCAAAATTACATAAACTGTTTTATTACAGTTTATGAAAGCCCATCTGTCCACAATAAGAAATACTGAGAGAAAAATCACAGTGAATACGTAGTAAATCATGATTGTAATGATTTATTGTAATAGTAGTTCACTGTTTGTTATACATAAGCTATAGTTTCAAAAGGCTATAATACTTCTGATCATTTCCTAGTGGAAAACAAATTACTCCAAATGCCAGTCTGCTGTCCTTCAGACCAGTGTGATAGCTTAACTCAGCAGTGACAACTCCATGAAGGTGAAGTACTGAACAAATCAATTCCTTGTCCAATGCAATTTTCTCTGAGCTCCGTTTTAGCGCAAAGCTGATCTATTAGAATTCACAATAGGACCTGAGAGGTATTCCAAAGAGTACCAATTTCAGGAAAGCATGAATGAGTTTTTTTCTTTTTCCAATCAATCAATAGCATTTAAGATAATTAGGCTATGGGCAGTCTGTGCTCTAGTCCCCATTAGTAGGAAGTAAGGTGCCTCTCCTTCACATGGGACATTCTGCGATGCTAATATCTCGAGGGGTGGGGTGGGCACGTGGAAGACCCATGCCTGTTTGAAAGGGTGAACCTCTGTTTTCTGTGATCTGATTGACAGGGCGGAACAGAGTCGTCAGAAGCAACGTTCTCAGGAACTGGAAGCTCTACTCGAAGCAGATCATGAAAAGATTGCCGAGGTAAACTGACATATCGGTTCTAGTACTGCCAAGGTTTTCTTTATCGTAACTTCTGTGCTAAAAAATAAAACTTAAATTGCTGAATGAATGTTTTCCCTTCTCCTGCCTCATTTGTAAATCGTAGCATTTTGAAAGCCATACCTGTATGGTTTAATATTACAGTTCTCCTCCCCCAGAAAACAATAGCAATATCATGCACCTGTGACATGCTCACATCTTTAGATATTCACACAACTTATGTCTGAAACAAATGAGATCCCTTCCTAGGATTTCATTACTTTAACATTGATTCTTTTATTTGACATTTATCATATTGTTGCTGTAATTGTTTTCCCAGCTATTGTACTGTAAACACTGTTTTAGTTTTGCAACCAACTTAAGTTTTGCTTGAAACTCTTGTGTTATTTCCTGCTGGTTTGTTGTACAGTATGTATGTGTGAACTGCTGATAAATACTAACGAACAATAGCACTCAAAACATATTCCTAAGACCTTGTTTGCATGAATTATTCAAATCACACCTCAAAGACAAAGCTATAGAAAAAAGTGGTAAGGTATAGTAATAAAACCCTTAAAAGTAATAACAGTGTTTAGGTTAGTCACTGTGACAAGTAGAGAGTTATTCTTGTCTCTTATTTAAAGAAACAAATCTCTGTAACTATTTATACACACGGGCTTTTGGAACACATGGAATGATGGATGACTGCTTATGACACTGCAGTATTTTTCAACCAGTTACTTACAGCTTTTGCTGACAGAAACCTGTTATTTATGACAATTATGGCCCATAACGTCAATTGCATGAGCAACTTTTCTGTGCCAACCTTTAGTAGAATATGTGCAAAATAATTATCAAAGTACTGCTGTATACTCCGTATTATTAATAAAAATAATATTATTAATAATCTACTGAAGTAATTTTGTTAAGGTAACTAACATACAGTACCTTGTCTAAGGTGACTTCATGTTTGTACAGTATGTAGTAGTTAATGTAGTGTATGGTAATAAAGCAAAACTTTTATAACACTCCATAATAATATTATAATTTACTCAATAAGCACAGCTAGATACAGTGGTGATGGTAAATACAAGGATGGGTTTGAGGATCTGCATGTGCAGTAGGAAGAGGTGGATTCTGTGGAGACACCAGAAGGGTGTTAGAACTGAGTGGTCCTGATTTGCTTGAGTGAAATTGAATGTGTCGTGTGTACGTTAAAAACTAAAGGATCATGGAAATTATGTCTTGAAATATAGAATGGTCTTCCTAAATCAGTGAATTGCAGTTTTAATATCCTTTATGCAATATTTTCTTTTCTTTAACTAGTATGAAAAACAAATGGCAGAATACCAGGAAAAAAACAGTCGACTCCAAAGGCGCTTGACGCAAGCAGAACAGAGAGCCTTCACAGCTTCGCAGCAGGTACTGTATACATAGACACCACAGAGCAAAAACAAAAGTGTATTAAAACTGTAGATCCTTTATTATAACTATTGTCTTTCCCTTCTGTATGCCTGCAACCATCATGTTACTGTATCCTAGAAAATGTCTTGCAAATATATCACCTGAGACCATATTTTAATGTCCTTCTTGAAGAGACACATCTTGTGTCCTGGATTAACCACTGGTCATCTCCAGTTTGGTTTTGTACAGGGGATTGAACTGAACACGGGCATAAAATATACAGTACTAGCTCAGGATGAGAGATGCAAGTTGATTGGCGAAATGCGTTTGAAGAGGAGCAGTCCGAGTTACAGGCCACGTTTTGCAAAGGAGCGAATGACCCAGTGAGGGTGGGAAAAATACAGCAGCAAATTGTGAGGTGCAAATCATTGTTCTGGAAATCTCCAGTCTCTGGTCGCGTTTGAAGACAGGGTGATGGTAACTGTATTCCATTACTCTTTTAAAGTAACTTTCCTCAACATGCAGTATCAGTCTCTTTCTTACAGAAAATAGGATATTCTTTGAAGTTATTTTTTTTTGAAGAAAAGGAAAAGGAGGCTACATGATGAAACGCCTGCTAAAATGTTTTTGCTCACTTCCAAGTATCTTTTTTTTCTATTTTTTTGCCTTTTCAGCTCAGCAGAATAACCTCCCAGAGAAAGACTGCAGCTTCTGTGGTGGATTTGGAGACTTTGTAACACTGCAAAGAAGTGATACAATACTGAACTGTTTTAGACATTTATTAAACTATAAATGGAGGTGTATATTCAGTGTCATTCTGTGAAGGTATTTACAATAGAGCATGACTATTTGAGCCAATTCAATTTTTTTTTCATTCTAAAAAGGAATTAACAATGTAGTTTTTCATAATGTAAAGATAATTTGTTAAGACCTTTTTATTGTCCTGATAATTTAATTTCTAAAGATACTCATCAGATGTGAATGGATTATGTTACTAAGAAAGCATTAAATCAAATGAAATAATAGCTGAAATGTCTGCTTCAAGGTTATCTTTAACATGTAAAATAATAATTTCTGAGAATCAACTTTGAATCAACTTTGATCCTGCTCAGTACAAGAGGAACTGCAGGTTCAGATATCTGCTGGGTGGTTGGTTAAGGTGGGATTATAACTGAATGCTGCCAAATTTTAGTCCCTCCTAAAAGGTATACAACAATAACATACAGTATATGCAATAACAATAATGTTAAAACATCAAATTTTGTTGTATTACATCAGGTGACTTTCTTTTTATTCTTCAGACAAACTTTGAACATTTTAGAAATGACTGAAGTAGTGTAGTCAAAATGTGAAATGTCTAGGTAGTTCCCAAAGTTTCCAGTGAAATTAATGTCATTCAGGTCAAATCAAGAATTGATTTCATTGGTCACAAAATAACTCTGAGATACATGAGAATCACTTCTAGCTGATGCAAGCCAGTTATATTTGCAGACAGTCATTTTCTTAAACCTGGAAGATATAATAGTATACACTTATGATTTAGAATAAGACTTTAGCACACAAAAATCTATAGGTTTAATTGTAGGTTTTCCTGTTAACATGTACATGTTAACAAGGAATGACATCACAATGCATCATTGTTACTGACAAAGAGCAGTTTTATGTTACAATAAATTCCAGATTACAATAAACAGTTAATTTTGTTAACTGAAAACGTGGCAAAACAATAATAAGGATATTGTGACTGACAGAGGACTATCACCGAGTATGCAGGCATTTTGATTACCTAAGTTCTCAGGCAGCCTGTTTCACGTTTAATTAAAACGGCAGCATTGGGTTTACTCCAGGCAATTCAGCACACGTGTGCGACGTGTTAAATGGAAACCAGCTGCCCAATGATACGATAAGCTTGCCTTTTAGTCATCCAGAATCAGATGGGTTTTTAAAAGAAATAACTGATCAATTGTAGTTGTCACGTGTTACTGGAATAGGTTCCTGACACAAAGCTACCTGACATGTAAGGAAGAGTGCAGTCAAGTGGCATCGTAGGCCTCATTGATTTTTAGGGGGTGGAGTCTGAAGGGCAAAGCCACAGACGAACGGATTTCGTCTAATCAATTCTAGACATCTAATATCCTTTTGGCTTTTGTGCATAAAGGTAAGATTTGACTGGGCACACAGAAAATTGGACGTAATCTGAAACGATTAGTCATATCAGTAAATGCCAAGGCAGTGTGAAAAACATTTTTTCATGTTTTTCATGTTTCACCTTTTTTAAAAACAGATTCTTTTTCATGGTGGAATAGTTTAAATCTTCTGAAGACCGTCTGAGACCTTTCTTCGTCAGGTGCTGGCCCTAATAGTTTAACGACTTCCATGTCCAGTTATACCAGTTAGTCTGAAGATAAAATAGGGTCTAAAAAGATAAGAAAAGGGATGAATGGGACAAATTCTCAAAGAATGGGCCGACGCTTGTGGTCTTGAAACAAAGAATTGATATGAGTAAAAAATGTGGACATGTCGTTGAAAGCAATGTCTAAGCAGTCACTGATTTCTTAAGGCTTAAAAACGCAATTAAAGTTTATCATTTATAGATGATTTTTTGACAAATGTTAGTATGAATGGCTGCACTGTTGGGTTATAAACCAATATGCCTTATTACAAATATGTATTAGATGCCTTCTACTTAGGACAACATGACACTGGGAAGCCTAGAAATGCCACTCTGTTCACTGTGCTTACATTGAGCAGGCTTTCAGCAGCTTTCAGGAATACAGCCTCATAAGGGCAGGGGGATCTTTTATTTTGCTTGTAGTTTATGATCTCTATCCTGAGCATGTTTTGAACTCTTCACTACTGCCTTGTTGGTGCACCATGAAATACCTGTATTTGTGAAATTACATCTAAAGAAATTAACACTGTTGTTCCTGATGGAACAAGCACAAAATAGTCCAAAGCACCTCTCACATGATAACATAAGACAGGACTTCCCTTGAATCCATTTACTTGCGGTTTTCTGCTAAACTTTTTTTTCCTGCATCCCATTAATTGGATAATTAACTGGTTGTAGCAAAATTCAGAAATATCCCGGATTGACACAGATTGAGAAGCCCTGCCTTAAAGGAATTGTCTATTATAAAAGTAACACTTAATGTGTGTGTAAGGGTAATCTCGCCTCAGAAAATATTATTTCTTAATAACACATTGCATCTCAAATGTCTAGAAAATGTGTGTATAATAATAAAAGACCCATTTTGGTGTTTACTGAAGTAGTAAGGGAATGGGTTATTTCAAATTACATTCCAAAGCCAGAAAATGTACTTTTCACTTCATTTGTCTCTGAAATATTATATTTCACATTAACTTTTCGTGGAAGTCTCAAATTCAATTTATAAATCTAGCATTAATAGCCTGGGTTTACTGGTTATTACATGACTGTAAGCTGTCCAGCAAAGCTGTAATTGGGCTTTCTTCTTGGTTTTTAGTGGCATTAGAACTGACAACTATATTGCAATCTGTCACCAGCACATTTCCAGTAATTCCCAGGGAACATAATGAAGTTACTACTTGATTTGTAGCCCTCCAGTAAGATGGCTTATAGAACTGCTTTTCTCAAAAGACCAAATGCTCCTGGATGACTCATGTGATGATGCTAAAGAAACATTAGCACTGCCAACCATGGTAATTTGTGATTAAAAGTGGAATAAATTGACAAGCTGGAAAAGACTTCACAATCTATTACTGTGCCAATTCGGGGAATAACTTGCAGCTCTGTATGCATATGAAGTCACAGTCTCCACGGCTCAAGTGATTCAGTGCACACAGCATGGTTATATACATGGTAGATTGCGCGTCAATGGCAATACCATTACCTGAGCTTTAAAAGCTAAACTTGATAATTAATCCTCTTCACACTAACTCTATAAACCATTTTCTTAAAGCTATGAAGTCAAATGGCATAACCTGGGTGGTATCAGATTGTCAAATGTACCTCTTTAAAAGTACCAAGATTAGAATCTCAAAATAATTTTCATTAATAAAGATGCATCATTTTTAAAGCTCTTCCACTGCCTGATTGCACATCTAAATTGCACTCACCATACAAGTATTTAAATATTAATTTAATTGAAATTTAAATTTCAGTCCACCCCTCACTATCCATGTATGATAAAAACAATAAGGATCCATGATCGCCATTATCAGCCAGGCCTGAAGAGGTATGTTCATGTAACTGTGGGATGTGAACATCTGAATAATGCAATTTCCTTTTTGACATTTTCATAGATGGAACCATCTTGTGAAATACAACCCTCAGCACGTACACAATCTCTCAGTATTGGAAAATATCAGGAACACAGAGAAGGACAGTTATATATATATCGCAAAATTTACAGCAGTTTATTCACAAAGACAAAAAGGCACGATTCTTCTAAATGTTCATTCAAAAACAAAAATATACAGTTGTCGTCAACTACTTATATAAATATCTTCAAATGGAAAAAAGAAAAAAATAAATACAGCAAAGGGCCAAGTCATATAAAATAGTTTTCTATGTATAAATCTTTTTTTTATATATTTTTTGCCTGTGTTGCTTCATGCATCTATTTGCTTCTTGAACTCAAATGGACACAAAGCTAGGCACATAGTGAGAATTTTCTGTACAAGGTTTAACTGTAATTACAGTATGCACATCTTTAACACAGTGATGGGAAATCAAATGCACAACAAATATCCCTTTGTTTACCTTTTTTAGGCATGCCACTTTTACAGAAGCTTAATTAGCCTAATCTAATTGACATTGTATAGCAGTTATAATGTTCGTTCCAACCACTGTGTACAGTACTGTAAAACTGAAAAGGTTGTAAGATTTAAAATGGATTTCCAGCTGTAACAAGTATGACAGACAGCACAGAATGGTGTATTAGTCTCAGGCATTATTAAACTGCATTCACAAACATCTTGCAGACCTCATTGCTCCTCGTTTATCTTACTAAGCTAAAGTCTATGGAAAAATATGGCTAAGCATTTTACAAGTAATGTAATTGAAAAAACAAAGCAAAAATGTCAATGACGCCCTGATATATAGGCAAGCTATGATTTCTGCTTTCACGTCATCTTTTTCACTGTAACATGAAAGTGTCACTTATGAATTAATCTGAACAATCTGTGTCAAAGTGTCTTTAAGAGGCATTTAATACTTTCAGTTTGTTACATTCACTGACACTCTTCAGTATGCAGATGTAATGAACAGATGACACTGAGATTTATTGCTGGCAGCCCCTCATTATTGCTCATTAATAAATAGTCCAAGTAGAAGGAAGGGCTAAATTGAAAGACTGCAGACCTACGGTATTTGGCAAGACGTAAAACTACTACTACTGTATATGCACTGATATATGTATAAAAAAGGTTTCGCGCAATCCCTGTATTTCAATGCATTTACACTGAAGAGATCTGGCTCCAGTCTTAAGTGCAGACACTAAGTGCAGCTCCTCATAACACAGGCATCGTGAAGCAACAAGCAACAGAACTGCCCTGCTCAGAAAACAAAGTGGCTGCTTCAATCACACCCTTCTTTGCAATGATCCTTGTACATCTCAGGCAAAATCTCTGAGAACTAAGCATTATCGGTTTTAGAGAGAACTCCTAACTAAAGAAAAGAAATGAAAAGGTAATGAAAAGATTCATTAACCTTGAATGGAAAGAGATTAGAATTTGTCCAAAACAAAGCATAAATTAGAAACATCACATTTATAAACAGAACAGTGCCTAACAGGCTCCTACTAACATTGAAAACAATGATTTAACTGGATACAGCAGTGCATTCCAATGATTTTCCATACTTTTACTTAAGTGCGAACATTTTTTTAAGAACTTGTGCTTTTTTTTGTAATCAACAAAAACAAAGCAACTTAAGGTCAATACTATGGCCCCACCACTCACTGAGGCTGGTCAGTTTCACTTTTATCATTTACTTTCAGGCAGAACTTGTCAAACAGGGTTAGTGTTTTCAACTCCAGTAACCTTTGTGTTGGAATTCAAACATTTAGTAAGGTCAAACAACAACAGAAGAATTACAATGACAAGATTAAGACTCTGTACACTGAAATGATTCAACAAAAATAAATACCAGCACAGTGATGGAATCATGAAAGCGAATCGCTTGAGAGAATCATTCTGGAAACACAAAATAATAATCGCAGTTCAGGCAGTGGTTCAAGTAACCAAACTGGCCGACACCCAAGACAGTTCCCCCTCTCATGAGGCCAGAATGCTCCTGCGGATTATGTCTGTCCCATAGCGCCGGTTAATGGGCGTACCCGCATTTAGTCGCTTTGGACGGCACTTCTTTTCTTTCGCCTCTACCTCAGAGTCACTCAGCTCAGCGTCAGGTGCGTAGCCGTCATTTTCCACTTCCGTTTTTAGCCGGGCCTTGGACCTTGCTTTGGGCGAAATCCGGTGGACAGCCCTGTCCTCGGATGGAAGTTTCCCGTGAGGAGCCTCTTGCCCTTCTGTCTGCTGTGGCCGCTCGCCTTTCTTTGGGATTTTAAAGCCACCCCAGTTTTTCATGGGGCTGGTGGGTGTATTAGGCACTGAAACGATGACCGCTTGGTTGCAGTTCGCCTTCTTCAGCGAGCCATTGCATTTAGGCACTGCGTCCCCAGAGGGCCTCCGGACAGGGTTTCTGGCTGCGGGCTGCGTCAGGGGCGGCGGTGGGGGGGCTCTCTTGTTCTCCATCTGCTTCAGCATCAGGTCCTCCGTGGGCCGCGCGGGCTTGTGTCCAGGCCTCGAGGAGGCTCGCTCTCTCAGCTCGTGCCCGTTCTC
Organism: Lepisosteus oculatus; assembly: GCF_040954835.1. Lineage (NCBI taxonomy): Eukaryota > Metazoa > Chordata > Actinopteri > Semionotiformes > Lepisosteidae > Lepisosteus > Lepisosteus oculatus. The sequence continues at coordinate 36,119,609 of NC_090696.1, read as the reverse complement.
TTCGTGCCGGTGGCCGTCGTCTCTCTTCTTGTACTCTCCTACAACCGTGCCGTTCCTCTTCTCCCTGAGGTGAGGCAGTCTGGGGAAGGGTTTGAGCCTCTCAGTGTCCGGAGCCCTCTCCCCTACTTTTCGGCTCGTGCCCCCGCTGTCACTGTTGTTGTCAGCCAGGCCACCACATTCAGTGGAGGAGTTTGGCAGCTTCAGCAAGCCACTCCTGCAGTTTTCCTGGGATGCTCCGCCTCTTTCACGTCTGTGTGAGCCCTTCCCGGGGCAAGGCCTCCCCGTCTCGTGTCCTGGGTGCTCCGAAGGAAACTTAAGAGGCTCAGGTTTGGACGCTTCAGATGTTAAGTCACTAAAGAATAGTGCATCTTCCAGGTGGATCGATGATGGTATACCTGGATTGATGATAAAAACATTTTTAAAAATTACCAGCCTTGTTTAATACACTATTACAAATTATTACACCTTATATCTAAGTTTCGTATTTTTATTTTTCCTCTTGAAATGTGTGCGGTTACAAATAAAAAAATATTTCCAAACCCTTTTGAAGAAAGGCTTACCTTAAGGTTCTCTGAACCTAACCCAGGTATTTGCTGTACTTTCAGTTGAATCCTTAACTGAGCTAATAATTTGCCGACACCTTTTTCATTGCCGTTCCACTTTGAAAAACATTGTTTTTGAGCTATGAATTTGTGACATTTGTGAAATTTGTGAAATTGACAGTTCTAGAACTGCAAACTCCACAAAATACTATAAAGGATTAGTTAAATTTGGGGATCAGTTTAATAAAAAGGTTTGGATAGATCAAAAACCAACAGACACTGAGGTCACTGGGACCCAGACTGGGAGAAACCAATGTTCTCTCTTATTTTGTTTTTTATTTTCTTCTGTTTTATTTCCTCCTATCTGAAATTATATGTTACTGCTCAGCCTGACTCAGTACTACCGCTCATGCAGCATATGTATCCTCCAAACTGTGCTACGTTAAGCTATCAGTTGTGTCTGCACTTTGAGCTCAACACTCAACATGGCTTACGGCCAGGTTGAGGACTGACATTATACTTGAGGAAAGCCCAGCTGTCTTCAGCCCATGCCTTTTCTCAGACAGCGCGTTTTCAATTTGCAAAGCGAACCTGCCCTTCATGAAACCATACTGACTTGGTGTATACAGTATGTCCTCTTCCCATACATGCACAGCTTTGACAAAGATAGCTCCCGTTTAAAAAAAGTACAGTGATTTATACCAAACCCTGGTTATAGCCAACACTACTGCACTCTTCATGAAACATTGCATTGGCCCAGCTCAGAGAATAAAAAACTCATTTCTTGTATCAAGTTTATAAAGCTATTCACTGGCACTACTCCAAAGTACCTTGAATCTATAACGCTATCATCTTGCCGAAATCAAATGATGTGCCTGCAGTACTGTTAAAAATTCAATTTGACATGAATTGTGGCTCAAAGTGCATCAGATTTATCTTTTTAAAAAATATATGGATGTCTAATCTTACACAAGGCTGTAAATCACATAAACAATTATGACAACGTAACTAATATCACCTGTTACTTACGTTTTTCTTACTTTGTACTCTCCAACATGATTCTTGTCATTTTTCTTTCTTATATTTTTCAAAATTATGTTTGCCACTTTCTGTTATTCTTTCTGGAATATTCAAGGGTTATTTTCTAGTTAAGTTTGAAATTTAAGAACGGTGCACAAAACAAACCGATCCTTCTACTTTTCATGAAACACTGCTATGTTGCTGTCGACTTAAATTGTTTACCATGTCTGTCAAACTCCTTGTTATCTGTAAAAGGCCTTTCCCCAGATGAATCCTTAATAACCAGGCAGAATCAAAGGTTTCTGCTCAAGCAAAGACTCAAGTGTTAAATGTTTGCTAGGGGAACCCTTTAAATGGACTCAATAAATCGAAATTCACAGATCAGGACTGGTAAACTTTAACCAGTGCCTTCTGAAGGGACTTAAGGACTTCGCCCACCAGAGAGCCGCTCCTCTTCCAGCAGCCTGACGTGATGATGGAGGATCTGCTCCTGCACCCGGCACACTGACCGCTTCATCTTCTCTCGCCTGGTCACCATATACGTCAGGTTTCGAACCTGCAACCAAAGTTCACCATGTTACAAAAAAAATGTCAGATCTACTAAAATTCATCTTCAACTAGATCCCATCCTGAAAGCCCCTGTCTGCTGCCGAAACACGGGAAGACAGGAATGAGCAGCAAAGACTGTTTCTTCATGGACGGAAGAACCCAGCTCAGTTTCCTCCTCCCAGGTGCTGCAGACTGGAAATGCCTTTCAATGACATTTCTCTAGCTGAAATGGAGGACAGCCAAAAAGTGCACTGCTTAGATTACATGAGTAGGGACAAGTCTACTCTTCAATGTTTTTCATTAATTTTACCAATCTAATGCGATGTATAAATACCATCTGTGAATGATAAGTATAACAGCAAATCAAATGCTGTCATTTACAGGTCTGAATATGCTTTGAGTCAGTTATTTTAAAACATCTCACATGCTCTATCAATAATGTGCATTAGATTATCAGATGATATGTCTGGGTCTTACCGGCTATTAGTATTGGATAAGTAAAGCATTACCAAGGCTGCTCTAAAAATTAGGGATTCTAAATTTGAGAAATACAGTAAATTGGACACTGAAGCTAAAAGAATATTAAATCATTCTGTATGTGTACTGTGATTGAATTGAATACTGAAATGGCATGACTGAAAATGAAGCTATTAAAAAGCAGGATGCTCCCAAACTGCAATATAGTCAGAGTGCATGACTCTTGACCTGGCTTCCTTACAATACCGAGTGCACAATTTATATGAGCAAAGTTATTACAAAGTGGATAATGGCAAGGGAGAAAGTAGGAATATCCACAACATCAAACAAAACTTTTTCCAATTTTCAAATGTCAATTTGCTAAATATTAAGTATTAACTTCTAGGTAAATCAAGCAGTGCCTATTTACTTGTCTTCTGTTAAGTGCTGATGCTCTTTGTTGAAAAGTACTGTATATACAGTAAATGATTGTCCTAAGGTTATAAAACAAGACACCATTCTGATCATCCTGCATGTATTGCACAGCAGAGAAACAAACTGTTAGTGATGATAATTTAGCAAGCACATAAAAACAGCCGCTTCCTTGAGGGAGAGAATACGGAATATGAATGTAGAGCACACACAGACTGAAAACTCCCTGTAGGTGTAAGATTAACCTTCAAGAATCAGAGAGAGGGCAGATTTGACATGGCAAGTTGTCAGTTGCTTGCACTTGAGGTGCTACTGCCGCTTTGGACTGTCAAGATGAAAACAGCTTGAATTTGTAGCTGAATTACAACATACATGCATTCCAAAGTACTCAGCACCCTGTATAGTACTTGTCACAGTGTCATTTTCACTCTTCAGCATCCCCTTCATCCGTCTGAACCACACACTTCATTACTTTACCCATAACATAACATCCATGCTAGCAGCCAGAAATTATAGTCTAAGACATCAGGAGCCAGCAGTCAATTTGTATGAATTCTGGTTTTCTACTTGCTCTGCACTGAAAACACCCTTTTATGCACTTAGGAAATTAGTGGTAGTTAAAGCTATAAAATGTTGGTTAGTGCTCATGACATGTACTGTATGTTATAGGGTTACTAACTGCATACTGTTGTGAATAGTAATGATCCTGTTAAATAATATCCCAACTATTTTTCACTACACATAGCCTTTCAGAAGTGCCTTCTGCTTATTCAACATTGTGCACTCTTGGGCTCTTCCCTGAACACATGCTGTTTCTCCCTTCTGGCTTCTCTGCTGCTCTCACTCACCGTTCCTTCATTTTCTTGAAGCTCACATCTTTTGTTTTATTTCACTCCCTGTACAGTTTTCTTTCAGCATGTATACTTTTGCCCTCCTCTCTGCTGACAAAGTGAGACTGATAGAAGAATAGAACATGGATGGCGAACGCCTGCTTCATCAGCACCCATCCAGCCTCTCTCCCTTGTACTCGTTTCCATTTTTTATTCTGCTGTTAAGAGGACTTTCTGCCTCAGTTACTCATCTTCCTCAGCTCTTCATATTCATAAATGTGCTTTGAGTGCCTATTTGCAATCCAACTGTAGCTTTTACACTCTAATATGGAACATAAGGTCCTATTAGAATTATTTAATAATCTTACAATATGGCAGTATTGAAAAATGATTTGATCACTTGTAATTGTTTTTTTCCCCTCACACTTAATAATCCATTATTCTGTTTAATGAAACTACTTTGTTTAGTATATTAATGAATACAAGAAAGGACAACAGGTTTAATGCTTTGTGACCTGGACCTCAGAAGTTAAGTAAGGCTGGGCCTGGTCAGTACTAGAAAGGGACACCACCAAGGTGAAACAGGTTTGGTGTTTTCAGATAACTACAGCGATATGGGACACTACAGGAGATGCAATCTTCAGAATGAGACGATAATCCAAGTTCCTGACTGCTTACGGAACTGCTCGTATGTTTGAGAGCGTTACTCCCAGTGTCCTTGCTAAATTCCACTTCAGACTTGAAAAACATCTCATCCTTAAACTGTCTCCAAAATGGGAGAAGTAATCTCTGAGTGCCTAGTCTTGATCTGCTGTGTAGTGGGGTGGCTGTCATTCCTCAACATACTAACAGTAAGTGATGGACAAAGTTGGTCCCCTTCAATATGTATAGAGCTTTGGGACATTTTGGGATGAAAAGCAACACACAAATAATAATAATTGCTTACACTTATATAGTGCTTTTCTGGACACTCCACTCAAAAGTGCTTTACAGGAAATGGGGACTCTTCTCCACCACCAACACCACCAATGTGCAGCCCCAACCTGCTCTCGCACTTGCACCCAAATGCACTTATTATTACGCATACAGTTTTTTATAAAACACTATTTTACTTGTTTATAATACTAATACTTGTTTCTTTTTTTTTAAATATGCCCACCAAAGTAAAAAAGATCAATGTTTTTCAAATCTCAACTTTATTGTCTACAACCCCTGCTGCTTCACTTAAGGGAGAATAAGGACCTGCCGACACCCACCTGTTGAAGCCACTCTCTATATGATATGCTGCAGACTGCGCATAGTGCTCACTCAAGGAGTGGCTTGTCTCACACTGATGTCACTGACAGCTTGCAGGCGACCACCAAGTTTGCTGGAGTTGCTGTTTGCCAAAAGGTGAGAAGACCCAGGATAATCCCTACCATAACTGGCAGCCCTCTGACAACTGTGCACAGCAGTCTAGTGACATATCCCAGGCTCCAGGCAGCAATGTCTGGGCCATAGACTTTAGTGGCCATAATTTTAATGTTTAGTCCAAAATTCTTTTCAGGATTCTTTCATCTGTTTTATTTTTATGACCTTACATTTCCTAAACTTCCCTGGGGAAATGTGTCTGTGGTACAGTACTAATAATAATCTGTTCAACACTATTCAGGCTGTGAATTACCATAGTTGCAAATTTGCCAGAATGGAGTGGATGGCAAAATGTTATTAAATTCCAAATGATGAGCTGCTGCCTTTTACAACAGAAACCACTTGACAGTATTTTATTTCTTAAAAGTGACATTCATTTAACAGTCTAAAGCTCAGGTCTGGAGCTGTGGTCAATGAGTTACAATGATGTCACTCCATTACATTTACTGACCAAGATTCAAGCACGTGATCATGCACTTCACATTCTCCAACACACTTTGGCATAAATTGTTTTGATTGGAGCTTTAAGATACAGATTAACAGGTTTATTGTCACACAACATATGGAGAATCTAGCCCTTAAAGAATAATTGTTTTTTTTACAATGAAAACTGGATATTCTAGAATTCCTTGAAGCAGGACATTTTGAAAATATATTTTATATAAATATAGAAATATAGAAAAAAAAATAAAAATCATTGCTTATAATAATTTCTGATTCTACAACACAAGACCAACTGCTACAGCTAAAATTTCAGACAAATCTAACAACACACTGTTTATAAACTATTTTTTTTTATTTTTGAATCCCCGCACCAATATGATTTAAACTCTACCATGTAATACTGCCTTGTCATGTGACTGTCTGTGCATCTACAGTATGTCCAAAGTATAGAAAGGATTTGGATAGTATTTGAAAAGATAGGATTTGAAAGTACAAAATTAAACTATGGTTTGCATTTATTTTAGAAATACTTCTAAAAAATAACTACATTTTTACTGACTGAATATTTTAATACTCAAAACTCCCACTTAGGCATTTTGTCTCTCCAAATCTATACTTCTGTAGAAGTCTCAGTTATGAACTCTGTTAATCATGTTGAAAAAGCTCTATAATATTTTATTCCAAACTGCCTTTCCAATCTAATACTGTCAAACTTCAAGGAAATGCCTCATATACCTCATCTTTTCAAAGCTTTAAAAGATTATTAACTGTTCTCCGCTACTGAACTCCTCTGTGTGTGGTTATAAAGCTTTTCTGCTTTTGTGTATGATTTAAAAGTGGCCCTTCTCTTTCTCAAGAGCTCTTGACTGTAATAAATGGCTATTTTTATGAGTCTACAGCACATCAATATTTCTGCCTTAAAGTCTACATTCACAAGACAATGGCAGCAGCTATATTTACATTCCTGGCCATGCTAAAAAAGCCAATTTCCCATGTTTCAGGATGTATAACATTAGAGCAAATGCTCCTGATATCAAGCCTTAACAAATCTATGCCAACCAAGACCCAAAGACAAATTACACAAACCTTTTAATTTAAGCCAAGTAAGAGAACTGCTGGGTATTTATTTGGACTATCTGAGCGAAGTACCACTCTTAAGGGTACAAAACCAATGTTCCCACCCGGGATTTGAACTCGCGATCCTCCAGTCGGGAGTCCGAACCACCCCTTCACACAGCTGGCCAGCCTATTCATCGCTGTCAGGTAGTGAAGGCTGGACTACCGCTGTGACTTCCCTCGGTCTTAATTACACACTGCATCTCTGCCAGGCTTCCAGCACCGAGCACCCGCTGACTCTCTGCGGTGCGCCTGTCTGGGGAGGCGTGCCGGTGTGATTAACAAGAGCAGAAGGGAGTGACCAGTGATTTGGACTGACAGACTGGAAACTGAATACAAAAGAAGAGGTGGGGGTGTGTTCGTGCTGTAATAAGAGGAGGCAGCTAATGAATTTCTGTGATAGGAGGGGGAAGAGTCTCAGGACAGTTGCTACAAACAAAAGGGCTACTTTTATATAAAATGTACAGTGTAATGCTTATTAGTACCATCTGCATCAGTGTCAAGGGAGACCTGCAGAACTAATTGTTAACATTTGTATGTAGTTCACATTGGTGTACATTTAGCAAGGTCATGAATCTTTGATTTACTTTAAAAGAAGAATAAAAAAAACTAACAAGATAGCTTCATTTATACATAGAAGAAAGTACAGGTCATAAGACAGTTACAAACAAGAGGACACTCAGCCCCTATAGTCCATTCGGGTTTAGCAGTAACTTGCCAACTATAAACTATTAAGCTAAAACTACAAAGCTCAGGAGAGCAAAGCTATCAAAAAGAACAACATGTGGCTTTGACTATTTCATTTTTTAGTCAACAGCGCCGGGGATGTCCAAGGAAAGCCAGATAGCTGCTGAAAGGTGGTATTGATGGACCAGTAAGACACACTCTTATCTCTGGGCCAGATTTCCCAGTCCCAATGCCCAAGTAAGGTGACTTAGGTCACTAGGCTTAAGAAGGTACTGTACCATCTCTGACATGAGATGTTTAACAAAGGTCCTGACTGCTTGGTCATTAAAGATTCTACAGCATTATTCATAAGAGTAGAGGTGTTAACCCTGGAGTCCTGCCTAAATTCCACTCTTGTAGAATCCTGCTTTTTTAATGTTCCTCCTCACTTACAATGAAGCAACTTCTTGTCGCTTCAGCACCTGATCTGCTGTGCAGTGGGACTGCTGGTGCCATGCTCACCCCAATAGGTGAAGTGGGTCCCCTCCCTGTTCCTCTATAGGATCATTCTGGATGGAAAGCACTATAAAAATCATCATTGGAGTCCCAAAGTGCCTTGTTACCTCATTGGTTTTGCACATGTCAATTTCCATTCTGATGTCTTTTTGAAAGCACCAGTCTACATTCCATCCCTCCAGTTATCAAGCTAGTCAGTTTTTCAAGTACAATACTTACATTTATATGAAAACAAAGCTTAATAAATCTCACGTAAGTGAACTCAAGTTTAAAAACCACACCCAAAGTCATTTATAATTGGGTACGCAAATGCTTTGTTAAGGATCTGCACGCTATCAGAGACTGGAAGGGCAAGTTTGTTTTGCTTTGAGATTTGGAAGTTCAAAGGAAGCATTCAGACAACCACAAAATCTATTTCCAAGCTAAGCTTAAATTCAATTGTCACCTATTCGCAGAACATGCCAATACATCGTGTATGACTACGGAATTCTTGCCTTGCCCTCAATCCCACACAAGGCACAGCTGCTTTTCTGAGGTCAGGTTTCACAGAAACGTAGCCAACCATGCTGCAAGGCCATAACTTCCTGGCAGAGTTATTTCCAATGAACATTATTAGGAGCCAGAGGGTTCATCTGGTTGTTGCTTTGGTATTTAGCACTCACACTAGCCACAGTAAAAAAAAAATCTACTTTAGGGGAATTGCTGATGCTAGATCAGTGAGAGAATATAAAGAGAAGAATCCAACAACAATACTACTGTTATTGTTCCTTTAGAGCTGAAGACTGGGAAGGCACCAAAAACCTGCTGCATTTTTAACCCTCCCCCTAGTTAAATACAGAATCAGGCTTTCAGTGTTTACCAGTCCTGCCAGCAGCTGTTATCACTTGTCAAAGTCCTGCATTTGCATGATAAGCAGGAACTATGCTAAGGTCCTCCATGTGCTAAGGTCATAAGGGTCTTTCAGTATAACCTCACCAAGGCAAACAACAACTGTTAGTTTAGACACCCCAGAGAAAGATTATTTACAAGGTTATTACACCCCCTAAAACAAAACGAGTCTTCCAAGGGTCTCTCATGTTTTGTTCACATACATGGGATTTTTCATCATTTACAGAACTTTAGAAATCCAATTTCTTTATAACACAGTATTATATTTACCTTAGCCTGAGCTATGAAACCCTTCTACTGTATGCATCCATAATTAAAAATCTATCCATACTGGATTGCCCACTAACCCTATCACTACCTATTTTAAAAAAAAGTGATGCTAGAGATTAAAATGGTCATTTGTTTGTGCAAGTGATTACAGCAAACTCATAACAGTTTGCTGAGAAATTAAATGATATTCACAAGGAAAAATAAATATGATTATGATCTTGTTTTAGGAAACCATTCTGGCCATTATACCGAAATTTGAGCACCTCAGTAGGTGGCACAGTAGGATAACAGTAGGATAAGAACTAAATTGGCGTGTGAGCTACCGACTCGCTTGCTGTCAATCAGCATCTAATCGCTTACTTTAAAATCTTCACCACTATGCGCAGCATGAAAAAAAACATGCATACCTGAACTTAAGATGCAAAAATATTTCTGGATCTCAATAAAGGTTCAGATTTCAGAAGGTAAAAACAGATAGCAGGCGACCTAATCTACTGCCAGTCTACAGGAATCCTGAGATACATCACAAACAGGCACTACTTGCGTTTGGATGCTTCTGCTGTGTTTATTGGATTCAAGCCTTTAGGTAAAGATCCTCGAGGGAGGTGTCTTCATCACTGTCTCATTCTGAAGCTGTAGTGAAGCATCACGGTTCCCTTAAAGGAAGCAGGCGGGGCCCCTCCTTAACCGCCCGGCACAGCGACCTACCCGCTCCAGGTCTTGCCGCAGGTGCGTGAAGAGCTGAAGCCTCCTGAAGAGCACGTCCTGCTCCCGCTTGGCCAGGTTGTCCTCCTCATCCTTCTTCGGGGTTATCAGGGGCTTGTTGAAATTAGCCTTCCTCTTCAGCTTCCAGAACTGGTAGATGAAGTCCACCACCTCCTCGGGAAGGCGGAGGTACTGGGCAACCTCGTTGGCCGTGACGAACTTGTAGAACTCGTCTTCCAGCTGCTGCAGCTTCTGCTTGCGGAGGTTCACCATCTGTGCCTCCTGCTGGTTGGCGCTCAGGACTGCAGGCTCTGGGCCCCGGGCCGGGGACCTCTCTGCCTCCATCTTCCTTGGCTCCCCTCCGTCTTCCTCTTCCTCCTCCCCCGAGCCCACCTCTGCATCCAGCTTGCCCGCCTCTTCTCGGCCGCTGTGCTTCAGGCAGAACGACTTGAACTTCACTTCGTCGGTCTCCGTCAGGATGGTCTTCATCTTCAAGTTGCGCTGGAAAGCACAGGTGACGTGGAACGCTGTCCGACAGTTCTTCGCCGAGCACTACAAAAATTGAGCAGATTTCAGAATCAGCAGAGGTTTACGGAAAGTGAAGAAATAAAAGTGTATGTCTTTAATAAATATTTTTTTAAACCATCTTTAAGAACACATCATCTCAAGGTGCCCTGGGAATAAATCAGCTATAGCAAATACTGTAGAAACACTTAAGACTCACAACAAGAGAAACAAAAGATAATGTAAAGCAAAGTTTTAAGAGGATCTGAAAGTGAGATTTTTCAACATCATCTGAATGGGGTGTGATAAGGTAGATGGTACCTGATGAATGACCGCTTTCATGGGAAAAATGTGCATGCCGTGAGCACAGAAATGAAAACAAATTCCATATCTGACCATCTGGCAGCAAATATAGATATGAATAAGAATGACACCAAGAACAGAGCCCTTCAGGACACCATCTTTGCAAGGGGAGGTAATCAGCTAAGAATTAAACCGCTAAAGAGTAGTTTCAAAAACCCTTTCAAATGTATTTAGCAAGAAGGTATGATCAACAGTATCAGTCAGCACGGAGGTGTGGCTGAGCTAAAAAAAAGTCACTAATAAAATATCTGTAGTATTAGCAGGTGCTTCAGTACTATACATTGACCTAAATGTAGACTGAAATTTTATTTCAGTTCTTTTGCAGATAAATGCCAAATCTAGAACATTTGCAAAACAAAAAATAATTGGCCAGTAATAACTGCAGCTTGCTCAGTATTGCATTCTGAATGGAGATTAAAAAAAAAACTATTGAGGGTCAGAAACCAATTCCAGAACGTAATGATTCATTGCTGTTGCTTATGACAATGAGGCAAAGTTTATAGAAAACAAGACAGCAGCAATAGCATCCAACATGTGGTAGGAGTTTTGACCAGGTATCAGAATGTAATTTACAAAGTCAGATGCACTGAATTTAAAGAGTTCTAATGTTATCAATTTCAAAATGTGACGATTTGGGTGTAAAAAAACAAACCTGGAGTGGACAATGGACTAAAAAATATTCAATAATAGTGTTTTAAATGGGATTTAAGATGAAGAACCATGAAGAGAAAGGATAAACTAGGTACATCTATTAGTTTCCAAAAAAACACAATGGCAGTCTAGTGGCAGTAAGTACGCTGCTATAGAATTGTCTTAAAGGCACGTAAATGAACAGCTGGAACAGTATCCCTGGATGCGATGAAATTCCATGGATGTAAGCTGAATGTTATAACAAAGTGAAATTAGATTTCACAGATTTCTTCTGGAGCTAAACAGTGTAAAAGAATATCAAGTGCGAACATACAGTATAAAGCATAATGGAGTCCTAGATACTAGCTGAGTACCACTGACAGAATAACTTCAAAATTAACGCGAAAACAAAAGTGAATTAATAGTACCGATGTTCCAAAACCCAGTAGTACACCTAGGTACATCGGCATTAACAATTAACATTGTTTAAAGCTGTATTTCTGCACTGAACACCATGGAACACATCTCACATACAATATGGTTCTTAATTAACCATAAACCGAAAGGCTTGTGATAATTCTTATAAACTCACTGAGTGGATTTACTGCATTTTTTATTCTTTTTTACCATCAGTCGTTCACAGCTGTTACCATTTAATTGGGGTGTTATTCTGATATACCGCATCTGCCAGATGTTAACACTTTAGAGTAAAAAAAAACAACTCTTTGAAGGTCTCTTCATCTTAGATATACTAATTCAGCACAGATTTACCACCAAAGTCATATGTACTCATAATGGTAGCACTAAAAAACCTAGTTTACACTGTCACATCCAGGGTAAACTGAAGTATGAAAAGCCAAATTATCTCACCACATGTGCATATAACAGTATACTGTATGTGATGTATAATTATCCTAGAATGCAGGTGATAAAAATGATACTAATAACTAAAATCTAACCATACACTATTAAAATAGTATCATAAAACATATTCAATGTTGTTAATTCCAGTTTTCATACAATTCTTGTACAGAGAGCTTTCTGAGTCTTTGCCACATTCTATCTGGTGTATGTTAGGCCACAGACAGTGTGTCGTCTGAACAAAAGCTATTGCTAGCTATCAATGCTAGAAGATAAAGACAATTCATTGAAAAGGAATTTCAAAAGCCAGTCAGGGAAAAAAATAAACTGCGCATTAATTAAAGACTTGAGAGAGCTGTAACATCAATAAAGCAATAATTAGCTGTATCCAGAGTCTGCAAATTATACGCCAAGTGAAACAAAGATGAAAACTGACGGAGATGCTTTGGAAGAAATCCAAGGACCAACAAGACATGAATGTTGTATCTAATAAGCAAGACTTTCAAAATAAAAGAAAAAAGCTTTGTCTTTAGCCTGTTCTTTTGTTTCTTCTAATACAGCTATGAAAGACATTACAACTAAAAACAATTTCTGATACTAAAAATAAACCTTATGAAACATTATTTTCTTATATTCCTTCTTCATCACTATGATACTTATATTAGGTGGTCATACATAAAAAGTTTGTCATTTTCTTCTCTGAGAGGGGAGAAGAGTACATCAATAGTGGCTTTAAACTATTTAATCGATTAATTCCTAACGGATATAACCATGACGCTAAGATGCTCTACGTACTGTGTGAAAATGTTACGCTCTAGGTCAACCCAAGGAAGAGCAGAAGGAGATTTAATGATGTGCACAGGGCCGTGCGAGGAAACTCAAAACTGTCACTGTTCACTGCACAGCTCCGTACAACTATTTACACCAGGGCACTACTGCACTTTCACCTCCCAAGTAACAATTTACATTTACTTATTCAAGTAAAATTGCTCACTTTGTCTGTACCACCTGGAAACAAAACATTTGTGATGGTTTCTCACAATTGCAACTGAAACGGGAACTCTGGTCGTTTTCCATTCTTATGACAGTACTTTCTATGCTGGCTGTCCTTGTCTTTGACAGCTTGCATTGTATGTGAACAAACAAAGTTTATCAGTATTAAGATAACAAGGGGTAAAAGCACCTGTTTTAGAAAGTTGAGTCATCAAAGGTCATTATTGGACTAGCTGGTGAGATATAATGAGCCCCAGCCAGAAAAGATCTGCATTGCTGCCAAACAGGTTTTTCACAGAGTGCTATTAGATCTGCTGTTTTAAGCTCCCTAGAAATAACATAATAGTGTTTTGAAAAATTGTAAGGAAAAGCCAGGTGCCACATACAGTTAAGTCCTATTTATACACACCAGATGCATGGTTTTGTCTAACTCCTAGCATTTTCTATTTTTTTACAATTCTGCTATTTAACCACAGGGGTGTATCTACTGTCGTCCCTGAAGAGTTTCTCTATTTTAGTCCACGGCACTACTACAAGCACAGTGGCTCGTGATATGAGTATTCTGGGAAAAGGCCAAATTACTTACTCTCGTATTTTCCCCCCATTATTTTTAACTTATTACATGTAAGCTGCCACAACAACCTGGATTATTTGCAAGACTGGCAAGGCCCCGCTGTTCCTGTGTAAGATATGGATTGATTACATGTATCAAAATTATTTTTAAGGTACATCATTTCAGGTTTTACCATTTAAAAGGTATTTTTTTTTATATCCACACACTTCTACTAAAATGTCTGTGTACTAGTCCAAACCAACTCCGATACAGAACAAGGAGCTGTGGACACACTTAGCTCTCAGCTGAGTCTCAGTCTCAGTCTTTCAGTACACTGTGGACTTAAGGCTGTGTGAATACCAACAGGATGACCAGCACAACAGGAGTCAATCTTGTGTGGCAAAGCCAAGGATTCAAGCCCTCCCAACATCCTGGCATCCCTCAGCCAATAACGTGCTGCTGCCTGGGGAAACCCTATTGCTGCTTACAGAACTACTGGGGATCAACTCCCGGTCTGAGGGAGCACATCTACTACACTCTACCAGATTGAATCATTTAGCCACTCCAAAGCATCCCAAACCAAAAAAGTGAGCAGGTGTAAGTCAACAGGTGGAAAAAATGATCATATTACCACAACAAGTCAAAGGACAGTAATAGCTTGTATGACATTCCCGGACCCATTTTTATCACCAGGACCCCCATCATGCTTCTTGCTCGGATTTATAGATAACTGCCAAAATAAAGGAAACGCCAACATAAAGTATCTTAATAGGATGTGGGGCCACCACGAGCCGCCAGAACAGCTTTAATGTGCCTTGGCAAAGATCTGCATCTTCCATCATTTGGTGTGTTGTTGATGATTGTAGAAAAGGCTGTCTCAGGAGCTGCTCCAGAATCTCCTCTAAGTGTTCAACTGGGTTGGGATCTGGTGGCGGGGACGGCCATGGCATATGGCTTATATCATTTTCACACTCATCAAACCATCCAGAGATCAATCGTACCCTTTGGATTGGGGGCGTTGTCATCCTGGAAGAATCCACTCCCATCGGAATAGAAATTCTTTACCAAAGGATGAACGTTATCACTCAGGATGGCTTTGTATTTACTGCCATTAACTTCCCCACTCTGGCCACTAAGGTGTTAAGCAGTCCTAAACCATGGCAGGAAAATGTACCCCACGCCTAACGGAGCCCCCAGAACCTTTCACCGCGGGAAACAAGCATGTACTCATCTGCTTGTTGAGAAAAGGTTGAAGGATGACTCATCTGTCAATATCACTTTCTTCACATCTGAGTAGACCACTCTGTTCTTTGCAATATTTAACAAATGCAAAAGAGCATTTTTAGGTATAAAGAGGGGTTTATGCACTGCAACCTGATGACAGTAGCCTTTATCTACTGAAGTTCTCGATGGACTTCATGAAACTGCCTCCTGACGCTTTAAATTGACATTTGCAGTCAATGGATTAAGAGTTGCTTGTTTGTTTTGCATTGATTCTCGAACCAATGCACAGACTTCAGGGTCAAAGAGTATCCACGTTCATTCACAGTTGCCCCTAGCTGATAAAGTCTTTCCCTCAGATTTCCATACCGACATCACCTTGTTTCACCTCATGAAATATCCGCAAGCTGAGCAGGCTTCATCACTGAAGCTCCAGCCAAAATTGTCCCAAAAATCACCCCTTTTACCGTCACCGAGATCTCTTCTTCTAGCCATGGTAGCCACAATAATGGGCAACAAGACCTGCCCAGCATTCCACACATGGCCCTAAGCATGATGGGATGTTAATTGCTTAACTCAGAAACTACACCTGTCTGGAAGTGAAAGCACGTTCTTTCAATATACTTTGGATCCATCATTTACTCCAGTATTTTCTTTATTTTGGCAGTAACCCATTTGTAAATAGACACATTTAAAAATAACTTGATCTCACTGGTTATAGACATTAAACAGAAAGTTGCCTTTTAATGTCCTATATTTTATAACGGCACATTACTTTCATTAGATGAAAACCCTGAAAATGTTCCAGTCTAGCAACTTAAAATAAATGACAGAGCAGTGCTTACACAAATTCCAGCAGGTGTGTGGGTCCCAAGGCCTGTAGTTGGGATGTCCTGAGTTTTATACCTAATCTGTGAAGTCTGGAGTAGGAAAAGTACTTTATGAACTTGTACACAAATTCTACTACATGGTGATTTTATTATTCAAAGCAATTTCTCCAAATTAAACAATCTGTGGGATTATTTAACCTCTAGGTTTTAGCAGCTGGTTCACTCCATTCCCAGGTTTTATGGCACAAATACCTGTATGCAAGCCCCAGTCTTCTCCTTGCACAGACGACACAGCAAGGCCCATCTGCTGCTGGGGATGTGAGAAACGTTTGTGATTGGCTCCATCTTCTCTGGATTCCCAATGCTCACCTGCATTGAAAAAGAAAGAGCCATGAACCAAAGACCTAACCAATTATTAGTATTTGTGATCTTCATGCTCTTTAAAAGATAACACTTGTAAAAGAAACGTTTATTGACTCTACCAGAATCTCGCAGCTTCATTATGAGTGAAGACGGCGTCATTCAAGTTTTCTTAATGAACTGCTCAAAGAGCAGTTTCTACACAAGGAGACGGAGAACTAATTTCTCCAGAAATACAGAGGACTGGATGTTTAAAACAATCCTTTAGACAGCAGAACAGGTTGAGCTCCCACTACGATCAAGAAAATCCAATCTCTTATGGAAATAAAGTTTTAGCAGAAAAAACTGAATAGAATGGCAAATATCCCCTCCTATGCAAGACAAGAAAACACTTCTTGTTCTCCACTCCCATCACTTAACACTTATGTCCATTACAAAATTCAGATTAATGAATTTGTCAACTGAATCACTATATGTGACAAGACATTCATATTAAGAAAGTAAATAGGTAATAATACTAAGGGAATCGCTACTTCTTAATATTTGGCTTCAGATTCAAGAACAAACTGGTGATCAAGAAAACAAGGTCCATGACTACTGATGAAAAAACTAGGGAGAACAAAAGCACAATATTAGCTCTGGCAGAACAGAGCAAGGCAGAAGACCCTGAGTGGTTGCATTAAAAACAAAATTCTGTTATCAAGCAGGTATGGAGGAGAACCTTGAACTTATTACAAGCACTTAAACTTTTTTTTGTGAAGTTTGCTGCTCAGATCCTTCTACCTCTAGAGTGAAAGATTCTCACACAGCTTTAGTTCGGGAAGCTTTCTGTAATTGGAAAAGGCTTTTGAAAGGTTTGTAAATCATGAACAATCCCAAATGCATCAGCCTTTGTGTGCACCGTAGCTGCTATCCCAAGCAGGAGTTAATCAAACTGCTGCCTGTTCCAAACTAAAGTAATGAAAGAAGCCAGATGCACTCTAATAAAACTTTTGTCATCTCGAAGACATCTGGCATGTCAGAATAGGAAGCACGTGCTTTACACATTACTTTATTAATTATAGATAAGACAAAATTGATTTTTTGTAAACCAATCACAAATGTTAATGGCAATCCTCCTCCTGAATTCTGATACTGTTCTTCATAGAGTCCTTCCTCGTTGTAATTCATTCAGGTTTGCCTGAAGACATGATGTAGTTTTCATTGCAGGAGAGCAATTCAGACTGCTAATGGAAAGGCCCCATTTGCAAAAAAGCTCTGTGGATTTGATAGTAGCGGTTGTCATACATCTAAATCAGCAAGGGTTTTTTCTATTAAACTGGATCATTACATAACTGTATTAGGTGCAAATGTGGACTGACAAAGTCACCTAATCCCTTTCATTAACAAATTTCAAAATTGAATAAGACAGCACCAAAAGCACCTATTCAAAAGCTATAAAAGAAAAGTTATCATTTAGAACCAGATTATATTTAAAGGAGTACACAAATGTTTGGAAAGGCCCATTAAAATATCAGATATGAAGAAGTTGAAGCACCTTGTTTCCTTGAAAACATAAGCATACAACCATGCAGTAAGCATCTACCAGATGTGCCAATAATATTTGTGGAGAAATCAAGCATGTGAAAGGTTACAATTTGAGAGACGACTGAGCAAATTAAATCGTGTTGGCAAGCGAAACAGAAATAATAACAACAAGAAACAACAAGAAAGTGGCAGAATGGTGTGTATGAATACAAAGTGTACATAATATACATGTGGATACAAGCAAGAACTAGATACAACATATTGAGGGTCTTATGCATAAAACAAGCTATGAGGACATGACATAACAGTGGGAGAAAAAACTAGCACAAAAAGGACCGTTTTTCTCTACAGACCAAAGCAGTTGCAGCAGTGCAGTGTCTAAAACGAAGTGCCGCTAAGTCAACTTAAATGAGAATCAGAAAACACTACTGGGCATGATGACAACTTTTGGTAAAGATAATGCCATTTCTATATTGCTGATAAACACATTTCTTGCAATTACAAGCTCATGTGGAATAACATAACCCAATAAGAAAAGGCACTCAAGCATGTTTATTGAGTCGGACAGCAGCAGCTCTGGCTCAACGAGCTTGGCTGAGGGCCAGACACCCGGCCACAGGACAAGGAAGACCCTCAGACGGAGTGAGAAGTTAACCAAGGTGCAGCTGCACAGGTGGGGAAGCAGAAAGACAAATGCGAGTAAGGAGGCCTATTGGGCTAATTCTAGTTTTTCCCCAGAAGTGATGTTATGAAGAATTACAAGTTAAGAGTCGCAAAGGTAAGGGAGACTTTCATTAAGAAAGTGCATATCAAATTAAATTGATATTCATTACAGCTCATACAAATAAAGCACTCGGCTCACCACAACACATTGAGAAGCTATGTTCAGCATGTTTTCAGAACCCTGCACTTTGACTCGTATGAAATCTGTGTAAGGTTCGGATTATTATTTATTTACTTTACATCTGCAATGGTTAACTGCCAAAATACAGCGTGCTAAAAACAGCAGCTTAACTTTTAGTGGTGGGTAAGTAAGAGGCAGGGATTTAGGCTTTTGCGTCATTTATTTTCTTCCAAACCTGAGGTGTAAACCATCATAAACATTTACGTCTCTGGTTTCGCAAAAAGTAGGAAACATTCCGTGGAATACTGTACACCCAGAAATACATTTAATGGCCAGTTAGTTCACAGACGGCTCTGCTAATCCCAAAAGACAAACACTTAATAACCAGCTGGACTACATTAAATATCATGTCCCTCATTTCTCAGTGAGTAAGTTTATCCCCCACAGGGGAGGATGACTCAGAAGCTCTCTGTGGTTGTTTTCTGCAGGTCCGATGTAATTGTGGTTTTTTGCTAGGAAACAATAAGGGCAGAGCTGAACTCCAAAACACTGAGAGGAAGAATTTCACATAAGGAAGTTTGAACTCCGGAGAATTTGTGTTTCAACCAGGCATAATCCCTTTTTACATCAGACAACCCCTCTCTAACTGTAATCAGAAGCTTTTTCTACTTACGTTCTAACATTTTTGCATTTGTGACACAGAACTGACTAAAAGTAGTCAATTTACTGTAGGAATATGAAAACACAACAGAAAAATAGTCAGAGTTTCTTATAATCCTCAGTTACCTCCACAACAGATCACATATACATTATGATTGCAAACGCTCAGTGTCAAAGACTTGGGATTTGTCAGTAACATCATATCAAGGTAGCAGAGTGAGCAGGTGAATTAAGAGTCCCTGGACCCTAGGTGACTAGACTTTCACTGTGTAATACAACAGGTTCAATATTTTAATATCCTTTTCATCCCTTTTTAATGTATTTTCATTAAGTAACAAAATAAAATAAAAAGAGACTTCAATGTTACAACAGCAGCCTAAAAGAATTCCCCCCCATATTAGACTGTTTAAAGGACAAGCGCAAGTTCTAAGCACATTAATGACGCATTGTCTGAATAAAGGCTGATATGCTGCGACTTACATTTAAGAAAAACAAAATTTAAACCCACGGTCAAAAGGAAACCTGCCTGTGATTTTAAAATAAGGTGCAACATTCACTGATGGAAGTGTAACCACACCCTGGTGTACAATGGCTCATTGAAGGCAATGTACAGGGTGGTTTTTCGTCCTTTTGGAGAAGAAAGTGCTGCATCTTGACGGAATCTCAGGCATGAAATGGGCTCTGGAATTACCTCCGGTATCCACAGGGCACAGCTGACATGCACCCACTTGGTGCCGCTGCGTGTGGGCTTCATCGCACCTCCTTTCTTGGGGCACAACAGACACTTGGGAAGAACACCCAGCGCACAGGTTCGGCACAGCCAGCTCCCCTCGGGCACCTTCAGGATACCGTAACATGCCTGAAACAACAGAACAGCAAAGAGCACGGCACTTAGACAGCCTGCAGGCGGCACTATGAACCCACCACATCGTTCTAGGTAATAAGCATTGGTCCCTTCTTTAGGGTCTTTAAGAGATCAGTAGCTGGTAACCTGTCAGGAATCTGTACAAGTAAAAACAAAATAATTATTTAAATTATTATTGAAATCGTACGCATAATGTACAGTTCTAATATTTTGGACATTCTGCTATACTGTGTCTATATTCCTTTGGATACTCTTCTTTATATTTGTTTTAAGTACAGTAACTAATCTACAATGAACAGTTTATTTTCATCAGTAACTGCCCTTTCCAAAAGTTCCATGGGAAAGAATACTTCAATTAATACACGACTAAAGCGCAGGAATTATATGACTGAGCAACTGCAATTAAATCAATCACTTTAACAATGCTCAACCTTGCCAAGAATCAAGGTTATGGCTTCAAAACTTAGAATTAGGCTCCAGCAACCGACCCACGAAGATGGCAGTGTAGCTGAAATGGTGCCCGATTCTAGTTTGACAAGAAAATAACAATAGCGAAAGGTTAGTAGACGTAATCCATTAAAGCCTGTAACGATAACAAACAAGTTATACAAAGACAAAGGACAGGGAAAGTAAAACTGATGTCGTCACTTTATTTCTAAACACACCCTCTTAAACAGGAACATTCAGGTTTGACACCATGAAATTGTATGAAACACTTAAAATTCATATTTCTTCCCATCTTATACCATCTCAATCCAGCCTGCGTCTTAAAGTAGAACATATTAGCATTCCTCTGCTAAAAACATACTTTGCATAGCAACTTTTCAACACTAGCTGATACTGTGCTTTTGTCCCGTTACTGCTACAACCAGCAAAATGCTTGTCGGAAAAGCTCGTTATGGCTGTTACTTTGAACACATCGAACCTGAAGGAACATATGACTAACATTAGAGCATCGACACCTCATGAACAATGAAGAGTTGTGAGTCAAGCTTGATGAAAAACAGTCATTGCTGGGCCTACATTTCTGGAAAAGATATATAGAAAGACCCAGGCCTACTTCTGGGATACAAACACCTCATATTTATCCTACAAACATCTTTCAGTCCAGGTCCTTCTGGTGTTATTTATGGTTATAAATACAGTTTGTAGCTTCTTCCACTTTTGCTTTTATTAATAGTGATAATGTGATAATCCTACATAAAATCCATTTACCAGGTATCACCCCTCCTCTCAATAAAATCATGAGATGACCACAAAGGCACAGCATCTCTTCTGACATTCCTTCACAAATCGTACATTCATTTGGCATTCGGATGTTCTCTAGCCTTCCAGTAGTAATAAGAGCAGGTTTCTCGCCCCGCATGACTCCCCACTGGTCCTTCCTCCAAACACACTCTCACTGCAGTGTGTAGCCAAGCAGTAAGGGTGTTTATTGCCTCACATCTTACATTACATCCCACCTTTCCCTACTTCCACATGAACTGACACAAACCCTTCCTGGTGAGTGGCTGCAGCGTATCAATGCAATCCTCACTGCAATATAAGCGTCTCTTTTCTGTCAACATGTAATGTTTGACCAAGATGAATACGAACTGTTTAGCTACTCGTACAGATGTTAGTTCAGTTATCCAAATATTTTAGCTACGCTTTTTTTACACCTCACCCCATATTTTTTCCATCAAATCTTACCTACGCACAGTGTCAAAACTCACAACTCTGTTACTCACCAAATCTAAAATTCATTACACTTAAACCTAAACCTTATATATAGGA
The DNA here is from genome assembly GCF_040954835.1 of Lepisosteus oculatus. NCBI lineage: Eukaryota > Metazoa > Chordata > Actinopteri > Semionotiformes > Lepisosteidae > Lepisosteus > Lepisosteus oculatus. The sequence goes on along the minus strand of NC_090696.1, from coordinate 36,097,778 downwards.
AAATGTAGATGATGTCAAGTACCATTGCTCATTTATAATGTATATCATGAAAGATGCCAAAGCACTTTCTATATAGAAAAGGATCCATTTCATCCACCATCTGGGTGGCACCTCTCAGCTAGTATCAGCAACCCCACTACACAGCTGCACCAGCTAAATTAAAGGGGAAGTGCAGTCACAGATTCAGACCGGCTATTAAATCTTGGTAACAAAATAAACGATGTGACGGTATCGCAAAGTACAATATCAGGAGCTTTGTGAAAATACAGTATGGTCACCATAGCTGTCACAAACCCCTGGCCGTGCCATGGGCGACAGCAAGAGTTTGTGCCAACTGCGAAGTGAAGTTGCCTTTCCTGCTCACTAGTCACCGTAATGACTAATGTAATGTGATGTACAACCAAGTACATGCAGGTTGTGTAGCAGAAAATCACCGCAGAAATGTTCCAACGTGATCTGCAAGCTGAGTAAATAAGTCCGTTGTATTTGTCGGCAAAACCATCTCGAAATCAAGAGCAATGTTTCTGTTGGATGAAAAGAGATGTATTCACAAGTCTGCTCGTGTACAACGTAATATGACTGCTTCATGTCACCGGAGGTTTTGTTGCATCAATCTGAATCTCATTATATGACGCTGCTGTGTACGCTGGAAATTTTTGTTTAGACAGTTTTGTTTTGTTTGAAAGTTTCACACGTTACTGTGTACATTTTACTTTCATTGTGGTTTGAAATGCACTCATCAATGCCGATTCTTTCTAATCCTGAAATATAAAAATATTGTTGCAATTCCTGTTGCAGGAATTTTAGGTAGGCCACACTATGCAAATACAGGACAGAATTTAGCCAGGATGCTGGACTTAATACCATACTCCAACAAAGACAACCATGACATCTTTAATAACCACAGCAACATTAATGTAGTGATGACTCAGGTTAACATCTTATCCGAAGGATGGGTCCTCCTACAGCATATTGTTCCCGGTCCCACACAGGGGAATCGATTTGCAAATTCTGGACCACAGGGAAGACTGCCTCCTACTGGTCCAGCAACATCACTTACAGTAGAAACCTTGTTTTCTTTCAAAGCCTTCAATCTCAGCACTAACCAAACACAGCCTTGTTCATTTTTTGCATTCTGACTAAATCAGGCTGCGAGGCAGTAATGCTGCAGTCACATACTGTCATATATTCTGTTTACTGTTTTAATAGAAAAAAAATCACAAATTATACCAGCTATGAAATGTTTACATTTGCCAATCTAACCTCATTAGCCAAGTAAGTATGCCAAGTTACGAATCAGAGGATCACAATAGTCAGGCAACTTTGATTGAAATATAACATGCTTTTCACTCTTTACAAGTAGGACTAGAGTTTAGCTACAGACAAGAAAGACTAGTTAAGACGGAAAACAGCAATTTGGCACTCAAACTAAAATAAGGAATTAAACATTAAACTGCCTTCTTAACCATTTTGACAAGAAATCAACCTGCCATGAGGTTACGTTTGTTTTAATTATTAACAATAAACATTTTATTATTACTACAGTTCACTGAATACTTTAAGGACACCATATACAATGCACATTTCTTTTCAGCTACATATTTTAAACTCGTGTCAAGCTGTATTAAAATCAGAACAATTTTATATATTTTCTATTCTGATCAGAGAAGAACTAACACTTTAATTGAACCTAATCCTAAATACAACAATGCCCTTTCTAAAAATAATACTACTCAATTACAGTATATTTATTTTTTGTAAAAGAAACTTTTGTTTCTCTTTTCACTTTTGAACTTCAGGGTTTCTGGATGCATTACTGAAACAACAGATGAAATTATGGAGTAAACAGTGTAATGAAACACATTAAAAGATTAAATGGGATTCTGAGTTAAGTAGGACACTAAGAAATGCGAATGAACAAAGACTTACAAATTACTTAAAAAAGAGAGTTATCAAGTGTTTATGTGTTTAAACACTTGATAACTCTCTACAACACTTAAAACATTTACGCCTCCGTCAAGGCAACTTACCTGATGGACACAGATGTTGCACTTGTCACAGAAAACCATTTCATTTCCATCTTCTCCGTCCGGAGACTGGCAGACGTCGCAGACGACGTCCTCATCATACTCAATCCCCAGGCCTTCTTCAGTTTCAATGGCATGATTCATGTTGTCGTAGCACCGGCGCTCCAATTCCTCCATGACCCTCTCCATGGTGAGCTCATCTACCCCCTGCATACCTGCAGAACCCAAGCCACAGTGTTCCAGAAATACACTCAATAGGGCCACGGTCTAAAGCTACATTTTAACATTCTCCAAGGAAATATTTCCAACTACCTTTTAAAGTAACTTATCCGTGCTGGTTCTCCATTTTCTGTAACACAACTTGGTAAGCAATGAACTGCTTATGATATACTGTAATGAACTACATAACTTTTCAAACCATTCTTGAAAGGACACATGTTCCAATATGGAGATCTTTAAGAGAATAGTGTACACAAGGCTGCAAACAACTAGCAGCACTATTAACGCATGAAATCTTCATAAAGATACTAACAGCCAGATAATATATTCTGCCTTTAGGCAAAATGAATTGCATTGCAAAGTGCCTTGAGATAATGTCACGAAAGGCACTATATTAAACAATATTATTATCAGAGGCATGATAGTGCAGTGCTTAGTCTTGTTACAGTACTTCGCAGCCCCAGGACCTTACTTGAAATCCAGCGCTGGAGTTCTGGACTTTAGGTGTTTTCCCTCTGTTCCCCTGAGTTTCCTCCCACAATTCAAAGACATGCCATCCAGGTTATTTGGCAATTCTAAATCTACCCCCTGCACTGCTCACCCTGTACGTGCCAGGTCAGGCTCTAGCACATCATGCCTTCTGAGGATTATAACAAATAAATAGATGATGTAAGTCAGCCTGCATTTTGTTACGAACCACAAGTTACGAACACTAGAGGAGAATGGCATCCCTCACAGGCAACGGAACATACCTGCTTATACCCCAGAGGCTAAGGGAGTGTTGCTGAGAAACAAGTTCTCCATGACAGACTAATTCCACCCTACCCTCAGTGGTGCTCAGATAACAGTGCATCACTGCTTGGGTCCTCCCAGCCACAGGTTGCCACAATCAAAGACAGGAGTTCTGTTTTAATAATGGCAATAGATTCCCCTTTTGTGTGGTTACACCATTGCAAAATGCAAAAGAAAAGTTACCAGCTGTTAAAAACTGTTAATATGCTATCTGCGATAATATGCGATATACGACCAACATTTTTTTTCCCCAGACAGCAATCGTTTCTAACACCGCCTCTCCCAAATGGAAGCCAAGGCCAGTGTCCTTCCGGAATGGATATACCCTTTAATATCCTATACGCAGTACAGGCCTGATTAGGGTCTTGAATTCAAGGGAACCTCTCGGACATCCTGCCTGAACCTTCAAATGTTTTATCTTACTGAGTACACACATTAGTAAGAAACATCCAGAACAAAAAAGAAAAAAAAACACAAATGCATTTTATTTTCTTTCTTCAAAAGTCAATTTCAGACCTAGAATGTAGTTTTCTTTCTAGGTGTTCTTTAAAATGTTTACCACCTTGGATAAAAATGTGAGAGAGATTGATAAAAATAAATTCTCATGAATTTTGATGTTGAGAGGATATGGATCGGTTTTCTGAGCTTTCCAAAACAATGTAAAATAAATACTTCATTCATTTTTTTATTAGTTTTACTGTTGTTTTTCACTACTGCCAGTCCTGGAGAGGCTTCCTATAATGTTTACAGTTAAAAAAGTCTGCTTTTACACTTTTTTTACTTTTTTGCACTTTTCTTTTTTCACATCTCATGAGAAACAAGTTTAAAAAATACAAAAACTATGCAGAGATGCTATAGAGAGTAGGGTTTAAGTCTCAGAAGAGTCAGAATTCAGTGAATGAGTTATTTCCACCTATTAGATTAGCTTTTTCCATAGAGGGTTTGTTTGAAAAGAAATAAGAACAATTTTTCCTAGAAACTTTTTGTTGTCAGAATTTTCCTTCCCCAGCCACGTCTTTCCATGTCTTTTTCTGAATGTATTTCCATGTTGTGTACATAAAATTTGCCACTGCAAGGTAAGTGTATCTGGTTTTGTGGATTTTCGCTGTTGCAACTGAAAGTGATAAATTATACACAAGCTTTGAAGAATCGAAAGATCAGCCAGACATTTAGTTGTATAAATACATTTTCTTTGTTGTGTAAGATTCCTAAAAAATCCATTCCCGAAGCCGAGTTTGTAATTTTTTTCATCTAATGTTCATGGTGTTGCGTTCTGATTTTGCTGGTAAAAACCTATGTAATTCACCTGCTGTTCTGTGTGTTTATGAACTCGTGCTGTGAGCAGTATATCATTAGTTTGTTGCTTTATCAGACAATACATTCAGTGCTGTGAAAACAAACTTAATGGTTGTGTTAAGGGGGTACTGGAGATCACTTGCATTTGTGATATTTTAAGAATGAAAAGTAGTGTTAAAAGAAAATATACAGTACACGTGTAGTAGGTTATGCCACCCTACTATATAGGGTAAAGGTAAAAGCAAAATATTTCACATTTTAGTCAACTTCTGTTTTTGTAAGGGTTACTTTTGGAAACACAGTTTGTCTTATTGCTTGTTCCACACCTGCTCTTGTAGCCAATTAGCAAAAATATAAATGCTAAAAAAAATTATGCAATCCTGTAAATTGTTCTTGCACAGCACATTTTGTAACAGCCTCATTTGTCTTCCCTGAACCATTCCTGGATGAACTCGCAGCTTCTTTCGGCTGGCAGCAATGTGAGGTTATGTAAGAGTCAGACTCAAGTCTTAGTCCCAGCTGTGATCAAAGACACCACAGCCCAAGGCAATCATTTTCATGCTGACTATCCAACTTTACACAGCACAAACGCTAGGAGCAATGTTGGTTCTGTATAATCCCTTTGCTGTAATAGAGTGCATGCCGTTTTATGGCTTCAGGATTTCCACTTTATGATTTTCTTTCCATTATTTGACAAGGGGGAGTTAAGAAAAAAAAATAGGTATAACATCATAGGCATAAAAATAATGCTTTTACATGGAAACTTTGTCTTTTTCTTTCATTCTACATTTTTGACCATTAAGACCACATTTATCCCAAATAGCCCACTATGTTAAGTGACTGTCTTATCTCTAATTTTGCTTTATGGCTGAAACTAAAGAACTAAACTAAAGAATAAACAACCTAAAAGCTTAAATCAATAACATTCAAAGTAAAGTAATACTCCTCCCCATTTGTCACACCAAAATAGCCAAAAGGCTAAAGCTGTATATGTACATTTTAATATTTGAAGTCCAATTTACAATATTCAGAAATCAGACTGACTGATGACTGCTTTGATGCAATACAGTTATAGATGACTACTTTGCATGTCAATAATTATAAGCATAACAATAATAATGAGCTTGAGTCAGGGTAGCCCTGGCTTGCCATGCAGCAGAAACACCCTGTGTTCTTGCCTATTGTCACTGAGAGATGATGTGTCATTCCTCTGAACGCTGCTGTCCTGCAAGGCAGGACACCAGGCAACTTTGGGTGTGTCCAAGGAGAGTGTACGTTGTACTTCTTTCCTTGATGGTAGAAGGGTTACAGGGGTATGCCAGGCTGATTAACAACTGCAGATATCAACTTTTTATTATTGAAAAACTAAAATTAGAGGAACTTTAGAGAAAAAAGTATATTTGTGGCTCTAGTACTGTTCTTCCTCTGCCAGCATTTATGAACAATTCATGCACTATATTCTCGTATCTTACAATGCAAATAAAAAAATAGTGCTCTCAACCGCTGGTTCGAAAAATGCCAGGCTTACCCATCATCTGCAATTCTTCGTTGATGAGCTCCAGCCAGGCCACGTCCGTTTCGTTGAGATCATAGCGACACGTCCCCTCTGCCAAGGTGCGGATGTCCACATACCCCAGCTCCACCGGCTCAGAGCCCGATGAACGAATGAACTTCTTCGGCCTGGTAAACATGATCATCTTCTCTTTCTCAGCCACACACCTAAGGGGACCGCACAAAAAGATCAAATAAAAAAATCATTACAAATTGCCACTCACAACACACTTCAGAATTAGCCTTTCAGATTAGGACACAGCAGACGTACTTCAGCTTCAGTACATTCTTCATTGTCAAGATTTTAAACAATATATTTTTGGCATGTGAAATGAGGATGAAACTATGTTGTTTTCCTATAGTGTAAAATTACATTTGAAAAGAATGCCCTTTTGAAGATACTATATAACACTCTGTCTTGTGCTGAAAACCATCTTGTTTGCAGGGGTCTTGCAATTATCTACTAAAATAAAGAAGCAATAGAACTAAAGCATGTCCGATGTGTGAAGATAAGAAAGCAGTCATTATGCTCTTATCTGTATTGATTCCTGTACAGCAATTTTTCCTGGGGAAACCCACAAACACTGCAGCCTTCTTTTCAGTTATGTCAAATCCATAATCATTGTGGTAATGCAGCTATTAATTGAGGGTAATCTTAGCATCATCTAAAAATACATGGAATATATATTTCCTGGAAAAAAATGCAATCCTGGTGGAAGAATAAGAAATGCCAAAAGCTGCCTCTTAGCATCAACTACAATCCTGATAAAAACAGGGATGATTCAAGACAACAAACACCTAAACACCTAAGTGTACGAAATAAGACTAAAAGCACTGGCTAAAAATAATGCTTCACACCCCCTGCCCCATACTGTATCATCACATCCTGCCAGAGGATCATCAAAGGTTCAAGTTCACTAATCTACACCACCATCTACAGGTTTACTACATTTTATTGTAGTTTCATCCATATAAAGGCAATGGTATACTTATGGCCACTAATACATTAATGGCTTTCCACAGGTATTAAAGAAACCCCCCCAAGTATCTTTATTGCTAAGATGATGGTTCTTTGCATTTGTAAGTTCATTCCGAAAAAATGAAATCCAAGTTAGAGTTTCTGATGCCCTCTCAAAATTTACACATTACAGATTTTTTCATCCATTATTTAGAGATGAGAAGTCAACTGAGAAGCAACCGTCATTTATTACGATAATCTGGAGACTACTCATTTATGCAGCAGGGGATTTACAAGAGCAATTCTGAGTGAAGCACTCTGCTCCTTTCTCCTCTTACAATTCTACACAAAATCTAGAGCTAAAAGGGAAATGGGTAATATAGAGTACTACAGGGCTCCTGATTTCAAAATGTCTTGAGGATAAGTGACGAAAGCTTTCATTTACCTCATTTTTACAGAGCTACCAGAGAAGCCAAAACACATTTCAGAATTTCTCCCTTTCCTTCAGTACCTAATCACTCTGTGACAGTACGAGTTAGAACTGCACAAAAATAAAAATTGCAGTAACAATCACACCACGGGAAGAAATGACAGCAGAAACAAGGCTGGATGTTTGCTTTCAAATCTGAAGAAGGACAAATTACAAAATGTCCTCAATTAGCACTGGTTTGCAATAGTGCTCTTTGTCCTGGTCATTACTTTTATTACTCCACAGACATTCTAGTTTTATAGAGATGTATATCTATCTTGAAAAAAACAAGAGCAGACTCGGTGCAGGCTGGAGTTTTGCTTCCTGCTGCTGTAAATGTATGTGCTGAAGGCCAAACTCAAGGAAAAACTGCACAAGCTCCCCAGCCAATGAGAGGCATGACACACATGTTTACGGTACAGACAGTCCCATCTGTATTCACCCTTCAAGAAGAAGTGTAAGCTTCCAAAAAGAAGCCACAGCCTGGCCCATCCTTGCCAATACAGCTACTCCCATCAGTTTCCCATGGCTGCCAAGTTGAAGGAGAGAAGGCGGATGGTCGATCTACACAAGCTCTGACTGAGTGTGTTGGTGCATAGCCAAATTATATGCATTTCTTATGTAACTAGGATTTAAAAATATTTTTTTTCTTCTGTTTATAATGGATTTATAACTAGATTCTGTTGTAAAAATGTAAGGAATGCCATAACCAATACCCCAATGAATACATCACTCTCCATAAGAAATAGTGCTCCATCCCCAGTGAAACCATTCTAGAATTGCCTTTGGCAGCGGCGATTCCCACAGCACAGCTTTCATACTGGAAGGGACTGGAGCAAAGGGGAATTAGGGAAACCCCTCGCAACCACACATCTCATTGCAAACAAGTACTGTAACCAGGAAGATACATCTCAATAACCTCCGAGCTACTGATGTCCAGTTTTCCCCATGAAGAGTGAAAGCAAAATTAAATACTGACCCAAGCTAAGAAAGAATAACTGTAGCCTCCGCCTCAGCAGAAGCAAGCGGACAGTGACAGAAGTCACTGTCCGCTGGCAGAGGTGCAGTCGAACAGTGCCCTGTTCATCTCCGACCCCCCGCCAGCTCTCGGGGGAGCCGGGGGAGCGAAGGGGACATACCTGACGACTGGCCACGGAATGGACTCGGGGCTGACTGGGACCTGAACGCCCTTCTCCCACTCCTGCCTCCAGGGGTCAGCCAGGATGTAGTAGTCTTCTGGGTTCAGCTGGTAGGAATCGTGCAGCTTCATAGCCGTGATCAGGTCTGTCCTGAACACCTGTGACAGACAGACCCAGCATTTGTATATCTTGGCTTCAAAGAATGGATAGTTACAGCACCACAAACTGTGAACGTGACAGCCAAAAAATAATTCTGCAGCAGAAATATCATTCTTTCCTTATTTCCTTCTCTCTCTTCATAGTTACACTGCCTTCATATATTCTTCTTTGTGAATTATAGTATTAAGATAAAAAGAACTACTTCCCACTTTAAGTATGACGTGCAGTGATCAGGTAAATGTATTGAACAACATGCTGGAAGCCGGACCTACAGAGAGTACGGAGGCAGAACACAGCTGACTACCCTACACCAAGTGTGGATTTATCAATTGGGAATTGTGGTGCATAACGATAATAGGAAGGAAAGCCGTAGTAAGGGAAAAGGTTTCTAAACATGTCTCTTAACAAATATGGAATGCATTAGCTGTAAGGCTACAAAGAACTGTGCTTGTGGCTTTCCATTCTGTGCACATTCTAAAGTGGTTTCCTGTTTTTCACTGGCTTCTTAAGAAGGATCTGCTGAATTGTGATGGGTATAGGCATGCCTGAAAACAGCATTGTCCAAAGTCCTGACAGGCTATACAACTACCTTCCCTTCTCAGGGCCAATGTTATTACTGCAGTCGTAGTCATCCATTCCCTTCCTAAAGCAATTCATACTGAAATACTGATGTTCAAGCATATTATTGGTTTGGAGAAGGGATAAGGTCCTCAAGGACCAACAGCACTAATTCAAACATTTACGACGTACTGTAAATATCCTCATTTATTATTCTTGCTGCTATTTGCAGATCTTCTGAAAATAGTTCCCATTTAATACAATGTTTGCTCTGTACTTTAGCAATTGCTATTGCAGTTTCCCTTTCTTTGAGGCTTAGAACTTAAATGTTGTAGACAAGGCCAATTTTCCCTGGAACAATATTTGGGATGATATAGACTTTGCCTTCAAAAATACTAAACACTGAATGATCCACTTAAATTCCCTTAACTCAGAGGATCTGACCCCTGACACTAGGAGACACTGTCTCCTGAAGATCGTTTAAAACACTCTGTCCATGGAGCATGTGGACACATTATTACAAGTCCTAGGAGTGTGAAGATGTTGCATTCTGGGAACGTTTTGTCCATTATTATTAAACAGGGATATTACTCTTGCTGGACGATGACTGCAATCGGAGCAGCAGAAAGTGATCTGGCTGACTGTAGCTACAAACTGGGGGTATCTGCATCCCCCCTTTCTGGTTTTAGAGGGTCCCAGCCTGTCCTGACAGTATTGCAGTGGAGCTCTTGACCGCTGGGATCCTTGATGCCAGTAGGGAGGAAAGTGGAGGCTTGATGTCGTTCGGTGGATGATGAGGATGATGGGTGGAGGAGTGCTCGTGAGGTACTGCTTATTGCATTTGAAAAACTAAAATTTGTTAAAAAAAAGGTACTGCACTTCATGCATGTTCACCTTACTATTGTCTACTGAAGACCAAACACTTTTTGGTCAACTTTGTTATTGCTTTGGAGCACATAAAACAGTAGCCCTTTAAAATTGATTATCTGAAGAAGTTGAACTAATATGTAATAAAAGAGTGTGAATCCGTGAAATTGAATACAATTCATTCATAACATTTTCTATATACCATGGCAACTTGCATACTGTGTCCCCATATCATTTATGCTTTAAAATATTTTTGTCTAACATTTCATTGTCGCTGGGTAAAAGAATTATGAACTACATGCTATAACAAATAGTCTTTATTTAGTTCTCTGTTTAAAGTCTCAAACCAAAACCACGAAGCACATACATACTATCAGAAAAGTAAGTTTGCCACAATCAGCTTTTTTTTTTTGACTGAATTACACAAGATGCCTTTAGTAGTTTACCCAGAACTCTGTCAGACTCAGATAAAGCTTTATCTACGTTTCCTGGCTGCTGTATTAAGAACTACATCAAATGTGCTGGGTAGGTTTATGTTTTAACAAACTCTTTGCCACAGTATTCAAGCATTAAGTCTCTCTTGAATATACAGGTATGAAAGCTGACATTACTTTTGTCTCCATTAGGCTTTCAAGAATGTATCATCATCTCTGGTGCAATGGGGTACACAATTTCAACAACCCTAGTCCCTTATAACCTAAGGGACTTAACTAATCAAACCACAGCATGAAGTTCCAAGACTGCTCAGCCAGTTAAGACCAATCGTGTGCCATATTAATTTAGGGGAATTACGAGTACAACACAATACATCGTCACCCTGTGCTAGCCAACATGGTCACTAGCATTCTTCTATTCTGAACATTCACACTGCTTTGCAGTCAAACACTGTATAACTAACCCAATACAATTTTAATGGGTATTATTACCCTAAATGACACATGACAATAATATAGAAACCTAATGACCACATTGCTTTACTACAGTATTTTATAACTGGGAATTTTCTTAATGCGTCATGGTTTTCTTATTAGTGGTGACAATTCTTATACATTCTTTCTTTGCTTTAACATCTTCTCAACCTTGGTACCACGGTTGCAATAACATTTCATCACATTAGAACTTGTTAGAAAGCGTTTAAAACTAGTGCTAGCATAACACCTGTAAGTTATGCTCCTACTGAATGTATATCTCACCAAATAAACTGTGCTGAGAAAGAAGCTGCTGCTCGTTACACTAGTCCAAAGCAGGGCATACCTCGGACGGTTTTCTATCTTCACTTCTGGACCACGAATTCCTCCTGTGCTGAGATTTGGAATGCTGTGACCAAGAGGTAGAATGACCTAAGAAAGAAACAAAAACACAAAAAATTAGAAATAACAACATTCAACAGTTCATCTGGCCTTTTAACCTAATTTAAACTGATGCAACTGTCTGAAGAACAGACAATTCTATTCTTTTATTACCCCATTAATTATGGTTACTGTATTTCAGCAAATAATCTGAACTTCTAAGCATCGGAAACCGATACAATCCACAAATCGTGCCCTGTTTTACCCACTTATCTTCAAATAAAGGTGAATGGATGCCAGCTACTAGGAAGACCATGATGCACATGTTGTTATTCCACCTAGATTAAACCTTTAGTTAAAATCTTATTCCAGTCATTAACAGCAAGCTTTTGTGTTTTTTTAAAGGTCACCTAACGGTCCAAATAAAAAAAATGAACTGTATTGTAATAACACCTGAAAGATGGAGCCAACAATAGAAGCATGTGTCCTACTGAGTTGAGGACCAGGCTCAGCCTGAGCTCAGGAAAGGCAGCCAGGCCTGCTGTACTGTAACACAGCGAAAGGACCCCTTGTTTTGTGCCTGTCCCTGCCCTTCATTTCCAAAACAGGCACCTCTAAAGAGCCACCATCAGTCTTCTGGGTGGAGTATCCTGACAGTCAAGGAAGCAAAAACTGGTTTTTACTTAAAACCCCTACATGACACCTCGCTTCTCTTTCCTAACCTGCAGACATTTCTTTGTGTGTCCAAATGAGACGCTTCCCTCTTGTTCCTCTCTGTCTTTCCCTGGGAACTTCTGCTTTCTTTCTCTCTTTCCTATTTTTACCTCTTTTTTGCTCTCCTCGTTATGAAAAAAATATAATATTACTTTAAATACTGTAGGGTTCACAAACTGAAAAACCACTAAAAACACTACAGTAAATATACGATACCACATCACCCCACCTGTGTGCAACCAGGCTCAGGCGTTTTGTTTAATAACCACATCCTGCCCTAGATTTTGCCTATTTCTTAAACTTGTGTGTATTATTATACATTAAATTATTATTAGAATTTTGAATTTATTTTCCAAGACAACTCCACATACAGAATAATCTCATGCTGTCTACTTATGAAGCACTTATCAAGCATTGTACCAAAAAATAAAACACTACACTAAAACATAATTCAACTGAGGTGTCTGACAGGAAACACTCGCAGGACTAATTTCCTTTCCTGTCTTCTGTTCTTTCAACATTGCAGGTGTTGGTTCAGGATCCCCGATTTTTCAGATTACAGTTCTACAAGCGAACGAATAGTTCATCAGTGGAGGATACACAGCAGTGCACTTTAAGGAAATCCAGCATGGAGCAGCTACACTGTCATTTACAGAAAACACAGCAACACAGTACAACCCGACCTCTGTAAGGAAGCCAAAACAAACAAGTGTCACTGGTCTTTAACTGCATTTAAGAGCTTGCTGAGGCTTAGACTGCATGAGATAATGCAGTATATAAGCTGGTCTAGTGTAAGCAAACTGGATGAGACCAGCAACCTGAAAAAAAAAAGCTTACCGACAAGCATGTATAAAAATAAGGCACAATGAATGTGTATGAAAGACCTCTTCAGGACAATGCTTAAATGATGGTCTAATTTTATACATCCCAATAATCATATGGGAAGTCCTATGAAAGACAACAGCAGTCAAATTTATCTGTATGCTATGTATGCTAGTAAAGCCCCCCCCCCCCATCCCAATATGAAGCACTCAGTCACCCACTGACACTGCACTGCCTCGTACCAGAGCCTGGCACCTGTCACCAGTCCCATGTAGGTGGCGGAGATGCTGCAGGGAATGGACTGCTTCCATCTCCAACCAAAGGAACAGCCACTGAAGAGCAAGTCTGCACTTACTTCCATTGTCAGAGTCCTCGCTGCTGCTGGGAAGTCGACTACGTTTCATGGTCTCCAGTCTAGAGGTTAAGACGAGGTCCCGTGTACAGAGCTGTGATGAAAAGGAAGGATGAAACTTGAAAATAAGCAACAATAAATATTAAAGGCATAAAAAGCTCACAGCAGAGCCCTGTGATCTACTGGAAGTGATCAGAGTGTTCAGAGCTCTCCAAACACAAGTGATTCTGATGAAATCTCCACAAGACGAAACAGAAAACATATTATACATAACGAAGTATCTATCATTGTGATAAAAGGAGAGAACTTTCTTCCAAGAAACACAGAAAGACCCACAAAGAACAGCACCCAGTTGAATCACTAGCAAATGAGTAACTCATTTATTTAGTACTTGCTTAAAACTGACATTATTTGCAACAACTGTGTAATGTCACCCTCAAGACAGAAGTGCTCCCGCAAAGATGTTTCTAACAAAGTCACAAAAATCAGATGCTGGTGATAAGCTTCCTGAAAATGTTTCTCATTCTAAAGCCTATAAACATGACCTAACATGCTTTCATAAAGACTGAAAATGCAATTTTAACAAAATTAAATATACCACTTATGCTCACCTGAAGTAGATCTTTTAACTCACCTTTCAGAATTAAAAGTAGTTTACGAAACTATTTTAAAAGCCAAACCAAGAAAACCTTTTAGATATTTTGGACTACCTGTTATACAGTATGTGGGTCTAATCCTGGAACTACTGTACATCTCTACCACCAGAATAGGTACAATACCACTTAACACTGCTGTCAGAAGACTGGGATACAGTACAGGGCACAGAGCATAATATTTTTCAGAAGGTCTGTGAGATATCCTCAACATAGAGAATACAATACCATGTTATTTTTTTCAGAAAGCAAATGACATTTCAGATTCAGGTTTCTCCAAATTTTCAATAACATGAATCTTATTGGCTGGGGAAGAGTCCGAGGTTAAAGGGAGTGTTTGCAAGACACTCCCATGACATTCAGTCAGGTAGTCAAGTGTGTACTGAAGACTCAATTCACTGCATTTCCAAAGCCTTTAACAAGGAACAATTTTATCAGCAGCATATTTTTCACAACCTCTGGGCATTTTGAGACATAAAACATCTAAAACATTATAAGCCAACAAGGGAACAGTTTGTGTCTCTTTGTATATATGCTCTTTAGGATACACAGGCACTTCTATTGAAAAACAGTGTTTGAAATTAAACGGCCCCTTTCACCTAAAACTCTTCATTACAGATGCAATTCCACATATTATAACTTGGCAAGAAAGAGACACTTGAGCCTGAGGAAAGGGTCACTGAGAATCTAGAATCCTAGTAAAAAAAACATTCCACAAATATTGCTCTAAACCATGAAAATCCACAGAATTATTTAAAACAACCAAACTTTATCAAAATAATCCTCAAGGGTTTTTGGTGCCAAAACCTTGTGAGATTCCACTTGGAGAGTAAGCCTTGTGTACACCTGACCGTGGAGCAAGTTGTACAGTGCAGATCAATTGGGAAAAGAGCAATAAAAGTAGTCAATACCTAGCATGTGATATCATAACAAATCAGCTTCACTGTGCAGTGGGAGACAGAAAGTGTCCCAAACACTCTGCTCTTCTGTTACAAAAGAGCACAGAGTCGGGCATTTGCGGTCTTCCCGCATTCTACAATTCTTTTATGAAAGGCTTTAGATTATTGAAATGCACTGCTTTTCCAATTGTCTGATGTGAAGGGGTTTTCTGATAGCACATCTTAAGAGGGAGTTGGGACTACTGGCAGACAGATGCCCACTCTCTCCCCTCACACATCCCCCGTTTTTTTGCCTGATCTTCAGTACTGGAAGAATGATAGCCCAACGTTTTCTACCTGTGTTATCATAATCCCGGCCCTTATGACAAACACGCTCATTGTATGATGTATCACTTATTTCATCAAATAAAGATAAGGATTCCAGTAGTGTCCATTTTCAATTTTACAAAAACTGAATGCTTTTGACGCATAATGTAAGAGTTGATCTTAAACAACTGTTTTGGAGATGACTAACTTTTGAGTCATTAAATAAAACACTATACCAACAAATTGTGCATCCTCAGTATTTTAACTACCCACATCCCTCTATTTCCTTTCTTGTCTTTTCAGCATGGAATAAACCTTTAACTTGTTCATTATAGAGTGATTGTCCCACAATGAAGACAGACTAGTCTCTCATCCGCTATCTGAACCTGGAAAAAAGTGTGATAAGCTACTGTAATATTTTACAACATTTTATGGGGATAATACGTAGGATTTTATATACAATAACACAGGGGAGACAATCCAATTTAAAGCAGCCGTAGGTGTGCTAGAGAGATACCACTGATCACCACATGCCTGCAGAGAAAAGGGATACCTGCATGACACAAGGCAGACAAATATTTTTGAAAAGACTCCTATTACCTTTCACTTAATATTTATTTATTACCTGCCCACTCAATATGCGACAGTATCAATTCCCATAATCTCTTTAGAGGTTCCAGCAGTACTGCTCTCAATGGGATTTGAGGTTGATGCAGGGATGTGGAGTTTTTTGTGGTGATATTTAGAATTGTTTAAGGAGAAAGAACCTGTACAGGCCTGAACTCAAACCATAATTAATGGACCATCCAATTATTAACATAAACCTGCGTATTCTTCGTAGGGTCCTGGCCTGTCCTGGAAGCAGAGTACACAAGATGGCTCTATACTCCACACAGCCCACTGCTGAGTGCTCATGCACACAAACGGGGGGATGATGTCTAGACACCAACCTCTCTAGGCTGTCTTTGGAAGGTGGAAAGAAAGCAGAGCTCCTACAGAAAGCCCCCTTGAACCTGGAGAGAACATGCAATCTCCACACAGAAGGTGCACCTGTGAAATTGAGCCCAGGACCACAGACTTGTGAGGCAGCAGTACTAACCAAGATGCCACACATTCCTCACAAAAAACCAAAACAAATGTGGTGTACTTTGTTGTTCAACATTACAAACTCAACTTAATGAGTCAGTGAAATTTCTATTATTGTTTCAAGTTTAATTTAAATTTGAACTAACTGCAATGCAATGAACATAGCAGTTAAATATTTTCAGCACACAGAAAAAGAACACGAGTGAAGTTAAGAACATTTTTACTGCACTACACTGGCTGTAAAACAAAGCCACAGTACTGCAATGTCTTGCTAAAAACTTCAAGCAGCCTTAATAGGGCAGAATGCTTCTGTAAGCACAAAACCAACACTGCCCAATCAAGACGAAAATCCCAGCTTTTTCTCTTCACCAGTGGTTCCCCACCTTGGAGGAACACTGTTTTTCACAATGACCTCTAATTATCCATTTAATTGGAGATTATCAGATCATCTTGCGTGTTTCGACTTTTATAAAACGTTTCTTGGGTCAGTCCCTCGTGTGATTAATGCCCTACTTCAAGGGTATTGTTGCCAACAACTTCAGCCTACAGAACTTTCATTGCCTCTCCTAAACTTGTTTCTGATTAAATTACTCTTAACTAGCAGAACAGCCACAGGTGGGAGTAACACAGGATGAGACACTCCCACGATGAGCATTTCTTCCTTCTGCATTGGTCTAATTGGTTCTATTTCAGGCAACACTCCCTGGATAAGGTCTAAGTTCTAAAACACAGAAATTTCTACTGGGCCGATACCAATTACAAACCCCATTTGTCTTTTCGAGAGTTTAAACAAATTTGCAAATATGTCCCAAACACAAAACTGAAATTAGCCTGGAATTAAGAACTTGGCTGGAGCAAAATGCAGAAGGTACAGTATTCTTCTAGGATCAGGGTTGGGAACCACTACCTAAGCTGTACCGAATTCATCAACTATTTCATTTTCCCTCACATCTGAACCCCAGAATGTCACAGTCAAGATGCTGAACTGGCACCTGATCCTCCTTAAGAAAAACCTACTCCAATATCCTACCAGAATATTCTTCTATAGCAATCTCTCTCTTTCTCTGGGGAAAGCACTTGCCTTGCTGACCTGAATTTCTATAACTAACAAACGGACACCACAGTATTGTTTATTCTTTACAGGACAAACTTGGATATGCTAACTTTAGGGTTCACAAAAGCAAACAGACTGCAAGTGACTGCTGCTTATAATGAAAATCGTTCTGATTAAAAACCATTAATGCAATCTTCACTAACCCGCTAGAGAAAAAGCTGAACTGGGATCATATTTATTTATGTATGGAGAAGAAATGTGTGTTATACAAGCCTACAGCTAAAAACCATCCAAACAAAAACATTCAGAATACTGTTTCACCAAAAGGATTACAGTCGTGTTACACAAGAGTTCCTTAATGATTTGTGTCTTTGCAAAGTTAGCGTGGTTTTCAGAAATAATTCCATAATACTGTATAGGTTCTATTTGGAATTTATTGTACAATAGCATGATACATTTCAGAAATTAGAAGATAATTCTGCCTGAATCAGGGTTGGAGAAAATATAATGAAATCATAGTGTTTCAAGGACTCCTTTCTATTAACTAAACCACAGACAAAAAAACATTTATGATGCATCACAAAGCATAAAAGTTCCATAATCAAATAAAGCACAACAAAACTCTCAGCTAAAGAGTGAACCCATTTACTTTAATTCTCTTAAGGATGAAGACACAAAACAGATCCAAAAGGACATTTGCAGGAACATGTCTCTACTACCTTTCAAAGCAAAAATGCTCCATCTCTCCTTGATCTTTTCTCTAGCAAAATACCTCATGGTTATAACTACCAGTCAGACTAGACACCACAAGCATTATGGCAAACATTGCCTTTCCAATAACTACACACAAACAATCCTACATACTTCCACAGTATACAGTGACTAGAAAAAGCATTCACCCCCCTTTTTGATGAATTACAAATTATTTTCCTTTGTAGTTTTTGCTGACATTGAACTTCTTTCACATTTTCGTTAAAGTACTCAGTTTGAGCATGTACAGTATGTTTTGATTAAAAGTTATTCACCTGATTATGTTACCTTGACAAAAACTAACATTGTATGAACAACTGTACCACAGTAAGACGTGGCTGGAAGGGGATGAATACTTCTGCTAGGTAATGGATAAGCCATTTTCAATTCTGAAAATGGTTGGCTGTTCTACGTGTTTCTTGGAGTCAGTCTGTTTCTTTGTTACACTTTTCACTAAGGACTTATCGCAGTCCCCAATAATGTGTGTACTTCTAGCAAATCCCTGATCTTAACAAGGGCGTATAAAACATCAACAGCGCTCAACACCGAAAATGAGGAACACCTGCTTGCACTGCTACAGCCCTGGAAACACCACTGGATGCTGTCGTCTGTAAGCACAGCTCAGAACGGTCCTGTCACGTCACGTCACGTCACCTCAGCTCAAACAAAAGCAACACCAAAATCAGAAGTGACAGTGTCAGTAAGTGGAGTCGCAGAGTTTCCCTCAGCGCTGAGGCAGGCCGCGCTGTGAACTTCTCCTGCAACAGTGTGAGCAGGGAAACAGCAGCTCCTGGAACACTAACTCTGTGCAGAGACTATGTACTGCTTTCTGTTTATACAACTGTACACTGGACCGAAAGGACAGAATAATACTTTAAAAAAAAAACTGAAACCATAACGGAGGCTCAGGTGAAATATATAGGCGGAGCAGACCAGACTCAAGCCACTCACACTCAAGAATGTACTCAACTACAGGCGCATGAACAGTCAGGAGCTGAGCTGTAAATGCTCCTGAGTGGCGGTATCAATCACTGAATGATGATCAAGGTTTAACAAAATCCTCATCCTACATGCGCTTCTTCAGAACTGTATTCCCAGGCTGGTAATAAATGCCTGTGTGGAAAAAGAAATGTGCTGATAGTTATTCGCGCACCCTTTGTGTTTGGAGCACCTCTCTCAGCTCTCCAGTTTCTTTGCAATAATGAATTCCACTCTGATGTTCTCAGAATTATTCCACGTGGCAGCGGGTCGTGCATCTTGAGCCATTTTGATGCAGCTCATAATTTCTCTTTTAGCAGGTCCTTCAATTACACACATAATGTCACAGCTGTACATCTTTTCTTTCTTTCATTATTCATTGCAACTCGGTGATGGCAGCCGCATTTCTGCGCAAGCTTAGAGGTCGATTCAATATTTACTCGGGCAGCAGGAACGTTTTCACATAAGAAGACATGAACTTGAACAGCCCTTCGAAAAAGCACTTAAATTAATCTGTACAAAATACAAATAAAGCCTTGACAGCAGTTAACTGCTTGTGTGTAGAAAAAAAAACTGGACTTTTTTTCCTTTACCTGTTGCAAGTGTTTAGTGTATGTGCAGTGCAACATGGAAGGGATATGACACTAAGACACGTGCCGTACTTTCCCAGACAAATGTGAAAATGACTTCTGCAAGTAAAAGCATCTTGTTATTAGAAGATGACCCTCTTGCTCAATGTAAAAAAAATCTATTTTGAAGAGATGCTGCCAAACTTCTCAAATGTGGACTATGATTTTCCACCAGGAAATGAGCTCAGGGAAAAGAGAAGCTTCAAAATTTCAGGCAGGATGGAGCATATCCACAATGTTTTACAAGGACTGAAACTCTGCAGCATTGAAACAAGCTTCTGTAAGTTGCTGTGCCGTGTGCAGATGTTGTTTCTCAGTGAACCTGCAAATGCAAAACTTAGTTCTCTGCACATCTGACTGATGAAAAGAAGAGTCTGTTAACCTGACTTCAACATTCAGACTCCAGTACAGTCCCTCACTTCACAGCTTTATCATCAGTGAGTGTCACATACCTTACTGTCATCTATTCAGTGGTGTGATAAAATATCCACTTATTTACTTGTAAGGTTGTCTGAAAATATTTGCCTGGTTGTTTTACAAAGCTCATTCCTCCCAGACCGCTTGAGGTCTGAGCAAAGCTGCTCTAATGTTTACCCCCATTCATCTTCCTGATCTCAGAACAGGATCCAAGCACAAAAGAAGTCTCCCTGAAATTCTGGCACTGAAGTTATACCTTCAAAGAGCAGGTCTGAACGGCAAGGGCTATTTGTGTCAAATCAACACTGATCTGAAGCAACAAGACTGCCTGCAACTTCTCTCACTTCAGCTCCACTGATCCACTAAATGAGTTCAGTTTCGGCAGTAATACAGAACACTAATCCTCTTCACATTCATGAAAAAGGACAAAAACAAACAAGGCAAACAAATATCCCCTAACAAATGTTTTCAAATGAAAAATACTGCCACCAACAATTGCCTTTAACTGCTGTTGCTTCCTAAGACATGGAAAGGCCCGTCCTAAAATCTAGTTCACAACCGCACATAAAAACACAGAATGATAAGTGATCCAGCACTGACTGAAATAGTAAGGAATCCAAAAACCAAGGCTTTTCCCTGCCTCCTGGCAAGACTCCATCATTTTCATAACAGAACGCTTCAGGAAAAGATTTTTTACTAGTCTAACCTACATCCGCTAACCAAATATGCCTGCACATTCCAGGCCTCATGCATTCCTCAGCCTGACTTGCGATCCTGACCAGGCTGTCTGGTTCACCAGGTGAGCACACGGGAGGCAGTGTCTATACCAGCCGCCTGTGCTAGAGACATTCCAGCGTGCAGCCTCTCGCAGTGGCAGAAACAGAGCTGGTTGGCAGGTCTGACTGCAGCTAAAAAGTTGCTGGCACTGCACAGAGAGGCTCTGCATTCTCTCTCTTGGCATCGCTGGCTGCTGGCCTGGCTTGATATTATTTATACAGAGCTCTCGAGCACTGTGATCCATGCTCCAGCTCAGGGGAGGATGGAGATGTGGAAGCCTTGTGGCATGGAGCCTCCACTGAAGCTGCATGACTATTCTGTGTGTCTGGTGCGAGGGACCACTGAGGGCGATGGTGGGGAGGTGAACAGGTGTTTTTATTTGTGCATTTTCCTTAAAACAAATGTTTGGGAACAAATCCGGCAATCCTGGACTGTGCTTCAAAGTCCCAAATGCCCTGGATGAGAGTTTGTAAGTTCAAAGGAAACAATAAAGTACTCTGTTCTCCGGTGCATATCTGGCTGTTGATGTAGACTCTCATCAGGCACAGCCGCTGCCGTCACGTACAATGTGATCCACAAAGCGTCCATTCCACAAACGATGGAACGGTATTATCCCGGGGCGGCTCTTTAAAGCTCCTTAGGCTCCCTGCTAGATGGCAGCCTCTTCCCCTTAACCAAGTCCACTTTTCCTACTCATTCTAAAACCTGAGCCCTACAAGTCAAGACTGTACTCCCCTTTCCAATCCTCCATATCAACCTCACAGGTATCGACTAACACGCGACCCCTACAGGTAATTACGTTCTAACGACAGGTGTAAACATGGGATGTTCTGACGACTCAGCAAGGTAAAGGAGGGGGAAAACAATTCGGGAAAGCAAACTGCTACAGGGGATAATTACAACAATTTTCTAAACATGTGACAGGTCATAAAAATCACAATATATCATGACTGCAACAGCATGTGCACATGCAAATCTAACAATCTCATGCTGGCTCAGCTGCATAACTCAGCACCAAAGCTGACTATATTACAGGCAGGAAAGGAAGCCTCATAAAGAAATATCAAGTCTGAGTCAAGCTTATCACTCATGCTTCCACCTTTTATCAGTGCTTAGCAGTTAAACCTTTTTTTCCTTCATTTTGTCTTTCAGTTGGTAAAATGCACCCTGATGTTCAGATTACCGAGCGAGGTAGACTTCTACAAATACATGAATAGACCGGTGATTCAGACCAAAAATGTAAATTATAGTTCTGCCACCACCTATAATTTGTAGGATATGCTTATTTTTTTGCTAGCCCTTTTAATTGGAAACATATCACGTGAGTCACCTACTGTAGAACACATAACAAGATTTCATATTTTTGAGTCAAATTCCTAAGCCTTGAAAAATCTGTGTTTTTCTACATAAACTTAACCATGCCTCCAGGATGGGACAGTGACTTCATAACAATATTTTTTCCTGTCCAGTAATCCTTAATTTCCAGCATCTATAATTTACCCTGCTTCTCAATATAAAAGCTGTATCATACTGTATATTTACATGTTTTATCAGGTTGAAAGGTATTTCGGAAAAGACTTCGCCAAAAGCGATGCCCTGCTTGTTAAAGAGGGTGTGTGGTAAATATTGGTTACTGTCAGCTGTTTTACAGAACACACCTTTCAACCAGTCATCCCAGCTAAAGAGACATTATGACGTTACAGATAACAAACCCACTACATAACTGAACAAGCTGATCTAAGGCTTAAGTCAATATGATACATTCAGAGGATTATAAAATATATAGAAAGACATTCAAACACTGTTTGGCTGCCGGAGGAGAATGAGTGACAAAATAAATTTCTATTCCAGGTCGTTTTAAACATCCACAACAGAAGAGGGCATTATTGTCACTACAGCTTTGAGACTCCTTTCCTAAATTTCAACTCCGCTCTCAACCTCCAAGTACACAACTGCTTCAAAATTGACTCATCTTCAGATTGGGTGGAAAAAACAACAGTTGGCTAGTGGGTTACTACAGAACAGCCATTTCTATTGCTCACCTTCATTTTCATGCCTAGTCGCAGTAGTTAGGCTGCATTAAGCATACTGATACAAGTCCGTCACTACACTAACAAAGTCCACCTAGAGGAACTCAAAAAGAAACACTGCAACAAACTAGAGGACACGAGTGGAACCTACATAAAAGTGCGTTTAAATCTAAAAAACAGCAGGCAGGCACGTCTTTACTCGAAGGTTTGTGGTGGGAGTACAACAAGCTATCCAACCATGTTGTTGATGCCTATACGCTGCATTCTTAAAAAAAAGGCTGGGTAAGATCCTCAGTTGAATTACCTACTATGAAACGGGTTAGATCGTCCAGATGTCCCCATGTTTGTGACCATTCTTAGGGTCTTACCTGTCCGTCTCTCCCTCTTCCTTTACTTTATAACTCCTGTACCACGCTGCACGCTTTGGTCAATCTGACAACCCACCAGGCAAAACCCCTAATTGAAAACGAACCTGACTTTCACGAAACTCTTCACCACTCGGGGACGCACCCTCAAAAGTACAGTAATAGCAGGAATATGAAAGAGAACCAGGCCAAGCGTCCCGGGAACTGCACTCCTGTGTTAAAACCAACTCAAGTTACACGCAACTCAGTTAAGTGACACAGACTACACATGCCTCACTTGACGGAGAGCATCTCAAACGTGGGCGATTTTTTAAGGGTCCACAAGACGCTTGAGGGACACAGTAAACGTGTCAGATCGTCAGTCCCAGGTCACAAACCCAACGTCATAAACCCAGGTGCCAAACGGGCTTGGGTCGCCCGGGCTGGACTTGACAGCTCTTGTGTCTCGGATACTGCTGCCCTCAGAACAAAAGCAAAAGCTGGCGAGTTCTGCTTCTGCTCGAGTAACAAAACGAAATTCTTCCGAGGGCTCTGAGCAGACGCGCCTGGTGCTGCGTTCTTCTACAGTTCGCCGAAACCATCTAAAGAATAAATTAAAAATGATAATATAACTGTCAAACACCATTACACTCAGTCACTGGGAATACAATAAGTTAGCCTCTCACCCCCCTCACCCCCATAAAATCGATCTGCATGAAGCCACTCTAAGCTGCTGCTTCTTTCTTTACCATGCACAACGAAAAAAAAACACTGCAAATTAATATGAGAACAGCCGCCGAAATATAAAGTTTGGGAGAGCCCGTTAGCAATGAAAACATCCCGCCTATATCGTTGGAAAGTCTCATTTCTCATTTGGCGGCTGGGGCACTATCATCTTCACTACATAGTAAAACCCGGGTGTTGACTCTTCCTAGATGATTCTGGAATCCCTGGTGACGCAAGAAACTCCACCCCGCGCCTCGCTAATTCTGCTTCACTTCACACAGCCTTATCATCACTTTCCAGGGAAATGAAGAAACAAAAAGCAGTCGGAATGGTGTTCTGGGGGAAGGTTGCTAACGTAATACAAAACACACATAAAAAATCCAAATACCAAAACAAAATATTAACCGGGATATTATTATCCAATGAACTGACTCCTAAAAATAAAAAAAAACTTTTGATGCACTGATAAAAATACACGAAACAAAGGCTACAGCGCCAGTCCAACGGATGCAGCGTGCACCGGGTAATTTATTTCAAAATGTAATTGCACCTGCTAACTCCACTTTGCCACGCCTCCATGTGTTCACACCGTTCAAAAATTGCACAATGTATGTTTTCCGTTGCATTTCATTCTGCAAGACTGCGGAGTGGCTGCAGAAGTCAAGTTACCCCGTTTATTTTTTAATAAAGCTAGAAACCGGTAATGAAACTTAAAAAAATGTCCTAGAAACAACCACACGGTGTCAAAAAATCCTCGCAGGTCCCCTTTGAAATAACAGCTTTCAAACTTTGAATCACAAGCGCTGTGTGCAAACTTTTGTGGGTTTTTGACCATCATTCGCGTACAATGTTGATGCAACAGTCCTGCTGTACTGAAGAAAATGATGCCCGAAATTGCAGGCACACTGAGCAACAGCCCGGCTCGCACGTGTTCGGCGCAATTCTGTCAGGTCAGACTAGGGACACCCAGCGCGGCTGTTTAATTAATACACACGGGTACCTGAGGGAGTACAACTTGTCGTGCTTATCAGCACCTTTTCTGTTGAATGCCAAGACTTTTAGGCCAAACCATTCCACCTTAACAAAGATACCCGTTTTGAAAAGGGGGAACGAACGGACGTGCGACCACTGCAACGGCGTCACGCTTATCCCCTGTGGAAAACCTGTACCTCTATCCAGAAATCAAAATATTTCAACTACCCAGAACTACACCAAAGAAAACGCACACACGTCTGTTCTGAAAGATTAAGTTACCGGAAATGCGCTGTAATTGTATTTCTCCGTGTAATAAAATAACTACGTTACAATTGGTTATAAATCTACAATTAATGTCCCGTTAAAATTTCAAACTGCAGACTGCACTCAGCGGATCCACCATATAAACTGTACATATCACTGCATCAGATCACTGGCAAGGAGGAACAACTAGAAAGAAAACTTATATATTTTATTTTACCCTTTCGTTTTTAAATCCAGTTAACTTTTTTTTTCCTTTCTCTCTTTCTCTGGAAGAAGAAATGTTACTCTCTGGGACCCGGTCGGCAGCTCTGTCTCAGAACTGAATCTTTTGGCGCCATATTAATGACGTACTATATTATTTCCACCAGGCAGCGACCTTCGGCATTAAATAAAACTGCTGTAGCCTCCCAAACTCTAAGCGAAGGGGATTCAAGAAAAAGACAGCGACCCACGTTTTTACACGCCGTTTCAGCTAAATCTAATCAAATAAATGAGAAATGCGACTGTACCTACAGCAATGGCTGGCCGTGGCGGCGGTGTTTCTATGTAAGAAATGGTGCTAGGTTTATGAGTTCATGCAGCGGCAGATTGTAGCTCTCCTTCATACACAAACACTCTCTGACTGACGTTCTCACTTGTTATGGAGGAAGGACTCCGTGAATCAAACTCGTTTCTGGGTCACTGCCGCCACAGGAGGGAGCACTTTCATCCTAATCCTTGAACCAAGTTTACAGTAACTGGCGTCCCTTTCTGGGAGTGTGTGCGCGTGTGGGGGGACATTTAACTCTTTCAAAACTGAGAGCACTGAAGCAATGGTGAAGCACTGAAGAAGTGCTAGTGCATTCGGGTTTTTTTCTCCATACCAAGGGATGTTTTTTATTATTTATTTCCCATTATGTTTTTTTTATAGTTCTTAGACTAAAGTGATTTTTTCATAATTATCTTGACGTTGGTTTTGTTGTATGTAAAGCAATTGCTGAGAGAAGAGAAGTTTGCAAACTAACCTGCGCATTCATCACTATTACCAAAATACCCGATTTTAACACATTGGCAAATATCTTAAATAGTGAATATAAGGTAAATACAACATATAAGTACAACATTTTTGGCAATGAGTTCTATTGTAAAGAAATTGTCCAATTTCTTCATCCTAAATTCATTTTCTTTTGGCTTCCAATTATGACCTCATCTCCCCGTTTTGCTCCTGAATTTTACCCTGTCTATACACCTTAGATTTTAGATACTTGAATCAAATTAAAATTGTCTATGTTCTACACCAAAGAGATGTAGTTTCATTTGCCTGTAAGTGTTGGATAATACCCAGGGAACACAAGTTATTATTTTAGACTCTTCTGTGAACCTTTTCTAATGTAAAAACATTTTTGTGCTATGCTGACCAACTGAACACAGTATTCAAAACCAGGTTTTAATAGTGGATTGTAAAATTTAACCTTAACGTTGCTGAATTTAAATTCCACACCTTTTACCTGTGTACCCCATGCATTCTTTTCACACTTTGATTACTTTTCAATTGATCTTAATGAGGACATAGAAGAATCTGCACACCCCAGATCCTTTTATGTGTAGCCTCCTGCAGCTCTAGATCACCCAAATCACCCAAGCAATACAAGTTTTTTTTGTATGATCCTACTCCCTAGTGTGGATCAGTTTGCACTCATTGATGTTCAAATTTCTTTTGCAGTGTGTTTACCCACACCCTGATTTTGAGTGTCTTGGCAATTCCTTTGCTGCTATATCTGTTTTTCGATCATCCTTTAACTTGGCTAGTTTGCTAATTTGCTATCAGAATCTAAATTGTTTCTATAAATCAGGAAAGCCAACAGTCCCCAAACAGTTCCCTGAGCTACACGTCTGATTCTATAATTATAATTTGTGCCCCTTAAGATGATGGGCTATTTCCTTTTTAACCAGTGCTTTATCCTTGTGCATATATTCTCATCTTGGATTCTTTTGGGTTTCAGTTTGAGAATCAGACCTTAACGTGGGACCTTATATTAAAGGCTTTCTTATAGTCTAAATATAGGATTTCTCATATTTCAGTTTTATCTGCTATAGTTGCTGCTTGTTTGAAGAATTCTATCAATATGAATAAACAGGACCTACCCTTTCTAAATCCATGAACTCTTATTGCTAGCAGTTATAGCTGCATATCCAAAATAACAACAGAGTTGATACAGGGTAATAATAATAATCACTTACATGGAGCTTTTCTGGACACTCCACTCAAAGTGCTTTACAGGTAATAGGGACTCCCCTGCACCACCACCTGTGTGCAGCCCCACCTGGATGATGTGCACCCACAGTGCACCAGTACGCTCACCAGACATCAGCTATCAGTGGGGAGGAGAACAGAGTAATGAAGCCAATTCATAGACGGGGATTATTAGGAGGCCATGATTGGTAAGGGCCAATGTGAAATGTGGCCAGGATGCTGGGGTTACACCCCTACTCTTTTCGAGAAGTGCCTTGGGATTTGTAATGACCACAGAGAATCAGGACCTCAGTTTTAAATCTCATTTAAAGGACGGCACCATTTTATAGTATAGTGTCCCCATCATTATACTGAGGCATTAGAACCCACATAGAACGCAGGGTGAGCGCCCCCTGCTGGCCCCACTAACACCTCTTCCAGCAGCAACCGTAGTTTTTCCCGGGAGGTCTCCCATCCAGGTGCTGACCAGGCTCACACCTGCTGAGCTTCAGTGGGTTGCCAGCTGTGAGTTGCAGGGTTGCTGGCTGCTGGCTAGCACTCAGCCCGTAGACAATGGGTCCAGGATAGCATACACCCCAGATGTCAGGCCATCACATGGAAGACGCACACAGGGAACAGATTGGAGATGCCAGTTACCATGGACAGTGTGTCTCTGGCCTGTGGGTGGAATCAAGAACACCCAGAAAAAGAAAATGTGCATCCATGGAAGGAATATTTAAACAGAAGTTTGTTGCTGAAGACTGGAATCAAACCAAGAGCCCAAGAGCCATTTGCCACTGAGCCACTTAACACTGTATAAATTCTTAGTGGTCAGTCACCCATCTCCAGTAGCATTTAACTGAATATTCTTGTCCACTCAGTCACAGTTATCCAGGAGAGATAATTCTCTCCCAGAGTATATTTATTCCGTTAGCAATATTTTTTCTTTCACAGCTCTGCCAAGTTCTTTCTTTGGCATTTCAAGCAACTAAAAAGACAAGCTCGCCTCAAGTTGGAAGCATGTTACATTTTCCTTATTTTAGTAATTTAATTGTGATCTGGCAATATATTTGCAGTTGCATATTGAAAATCGATATGACCAAAAATCAACCTCATATTGATCAGACTCTGCCAGATACTGGAGATTTTTTTTTATGTATCATGTTTCTGCTCCAGGAAAACAGCCCTAAAAATCAGCAATTTATCCACTTTTTACTATAGGCTCACAATGACATTTTGGCAATCACTTAGGTACATTTCTTTTACTCTTCATTAATGGACAATCATTTCAAGTTTCATAAATCTCAGCAAAGGTCTTTAAGCAGCAGCTCCTCACATTGTATCAATAATGTAACTAACTTTGTTGTGTTATTCATACAGGGAAAATTGGTGTGGCTGCAGCAATCAGGCTTAGACTTTTAGATATTCGGCACAGTTTCTCTGGTAGGTGGTTTCTTCTTTATGCCAGATCCCTTTGCTTTGCATGAATGTATATACTGCCAGTTGCTCAATAAAATAGCTAGAGCAAAACAGAGATAAACAGGTACATACAGATATAAAGAATTGCATGGATAATTATGAACTAATGTGAAATACATCTGCCAAGACCCACTTATTTTGAACTCTTTACACTTGTAAAAAGTACAAATCATATTACAAGACAAATAGGACTCAAAACAACATTTTTTCATTCTGGGCATTTAAGGAAATGGATTTTTTACAGTATGGTCTCAGTAAGACAAAGTATTTATGTTTACGTCAGAGATAACATTATGTTTCCAGAATGAGACAGTCACGTCCGCTTTTTTTTTCCAAGAAAGTTGATTGTGATCTGCACACAAATATGCAAAACATTGATTCTTCATGCAGTGTTATCCCAAACAATGCCACTTTCTGTGTAGGATAATTAGGAATGCATGATCATCACATTTTATTTCCTTTAGTGGATCTACGGTTTTCTTTGTGTTCGTGTTCCGTGCACAATATAACAGTTTAGGGATACGATTGTACACACATTTTTTGTAAGTATTACTTGGTATATTTACCAGGACTCACCCACTTAAAAAGTCTAAATTTAAACAATCAATATCTGGCTAAAACCAAATATTAATCTTCTAAAAGTATAGAAGGTATTAGAATATTTTGCAAAATGGTTTAGTTTAGTTCACAAGTCACTGAACATTATTTTTGCAGATAATGGTATCTTCATTCATTCATTCATCCATTTTTCTAAATGCTTCATCCTATACAAGGTCGTGGGGGAGGCAGGGATTATCTTGGCAAGCAAGGGGCACGGAAAACCCTAGAGGGGGACATCAGTCCATCGCAGGGCACACACTCACACCAGGGCTAATGTTCCCAGAAGCCAGTTAACGTTCCAGTTTGTTTTTGGACTGTGGGAGGAAACAGGCACACTCAACGAAAACCCACACAAATACTCTGGGTCGGGAGTTGAATCGAGGGCCCCAGGGCTCTGAGCCAGCTACGCTTACCATTGTGCCACACTGCCATCCTATAGTGGTATTTTGTTTTGGGTTTTTTTTCCATCAGAGTGCACAGCAAAGCTTGATCATTGAATCTAACCTTTTTCTGGACAATAACCTGAATGAATAACTTGTTACTTCACTGAGTGCTTGAAAAGGTTTGGCTGTTTGAAACTGAGTGCCAGGTCATTCCCAGGGAAAAAAAAAAGGCTGACCTAGTCACTCTCCAAACTTCCAAACATCAAAATCACAGTCATATCGTATCTGTTCAAGATTCAAGATTCAAGATTTATTTATTTGCCATATATAACAAGTGTATTGTAATTCTTACTCATTCTTACTCATTCAGCTGTACCCAGTACAGAAAAAAATAAAATAAAATAAAATGACAAACAGACATGGACAATAAATTCAGACATTAGACATTATAATACAGCCAAGACAGGACATAGTGCAAACAGTGCAGTACCTTAAAGTGCAGGTGCTAATTTGAGCTGTTTATGATGTGGACTGTTTGGGGGAAGAAACTGTTTTTGAATCTGTCAGTGTTCTGATAATGCAATACCTCCTATCAGAACCCAGGGGTGAAAACAGATCGTAGTCAGGGTGGAATGGGTCCCATTCATATGTGACGTTGTGCTGACTTGTGGGTGGAATGTTTTCACTACAAAAAACTTAAACAGAACCTGAGAGTTGATCAGATTGCTTTATTTAGATTGAAAACCAGCATTGCAATTGATTGGAAAGATTAGAACTAACTGTGGCTTTTGAGTGGGTTTGTCATTGTATTCAGTTTAAATTCAAAGCTGTAAGAGCAACACTTGTTCTACTAATGCAGATACACACTTTTGTTTCCTCAAAACTGAGTGACCAGAATTTTATATAGTTATTTATCTATATAGTTTGAAGGCAATGTATCAATGTCCATGTGATGGGTTTCTTCTTTCTGTAATTATGAATGTGAATATGACAGAGTTATCAGTCTTGTGCATCTTAAATATGCAAAAGTTCTTCAGTTTACCACCCCTTATCTCTTTTGTTTCTGACACAGCTGAAGAGGTGGCCCTGAAGAGATAAGGTCCACACATGACAGGGATAGGATAGCACCACCCTGCCTCCAGGGTTTTTAAAAAGCAATTCTCCAAAACTGGCAAAATTGATTATCTCTCGGGCTCCCTCCTGAGCGATATGACATAAGATACCAGTGGGAGAGACACACAAATCCATCCTTCCATTCTATGAACATTGTCTCTGTTTGAAGTCATAAAACTTATAAGGGATAATTAATAATTGCTTACACTTATACAGTGCTTTTCTGGACACTCCACTTAAAGCGCTTTACAGGTAATGGGGACTCCCCTCCACCACCACCAATGTGCAGCCCCACCTGGATGATGCGACGGCAGCCATAGTGCGTCAGAACGCTCACCACACACCAGCTAGCAGGAAGCAGGATAGTCTGATATAGCACCTTATCTCCCATTTTGAATTACTATCCAGCCATTTTCTAACTTCTTCTATTTTCTAAAACCTTGAAGAAGCTACCCTGGCAAGTAATGGGCACAGTTAGGATACACCCCAGACAAGATGCCAGTCCATCACAGGGCACACACAAACACTGACATGCACACACTCACATCTAAGGCTAATTTTCCCAAAAGCCAATTAATGTACCAGTATGTTTTTGGAAACCAGACCTGAAGACAGGGAAAACATACAGTAATAACTCCACATAGATAGCACCCCAGATCTGGATCTGA
Source organism: Lepisosteus oculatus (assembly GCF_040954835.1). Classification (NCBI taxonomy): domain Eukaryota; kingdom Metazoa; phylum Chordata; class Actinopteri; order Semionotiformes; family Lepisosteidae; genus Lepisosteus; species Lepisosteus oculatus. The sequence continues at coordinate 36,066,223 of NC_090696.1, read as the reverse complement.
ACCCAGGACCCCAGTGCTGCAAGGCAGCAATGCTAACTACTGCCCCACTGTGCTGCCCCTTTTGGAATACTATACCTGGTAATAAATAATAGCATCTATTTTGAAACTCACAATGTTTGAATGCATTTGCAATCATAGATGTTCGGTGTATGTTCATCAGAAAGGAAGTTTAAAATTAATGTGATGGTGAATACCCCACCAGGACATTAGAAAGTTTAACGCAAATGTGTAGTTACAGTAACATTTTGGGGGGTTAACCTCTAACCATATCCAAGGGCAAAAACCGTTAATCTAGAAAAATCTCAGGTGTCTGTGGCAGATCTCCAAAGTAACATAAACAGAAAATATGAGCGCCTTCTGTAGTTCATTTTTGAGCACCTACTTAACCAACAACCAATGCCTGACCAACAAGAGACACCTATCAGTCAATTGTCCCAATATGTTTGCTCTTTCAAAATAAATTTGTTTAATTGACCTAAGAAGATAGATACCAGAACAGATTTCTGTCCAAATACAACTGGAGGGCACCGTACGATGTTGGCAGTCATGCAAGTAATTAAGATTTTAATTATTTTTTTATTGACAAATACCAAATGTACATCTGGATTTCCATGATAAATCAATTTTCTATTCATTAATGGTATGAATAAATGTGCATTATTCTCTGAATTGCCCGGAAAATTAAGATATTTTTAAATGATCAAATCATGTTAAATCATTTTGAAAACCTGATACTTAAAGGCATTTGGTATCACATTGACATATTATCATTTTTAGGAAGGAGAGGGATTGAAGAAATATTTTAGTGTTGCACTCTGCATCTGACCTGATCAACTTTACATTAAAGTTCACCACGTTTTTTAGTGTAGGAAAAGAAAAAACTATCAGATCCAAACAAAAGAATTATTGTTTGGAATTGCAAAAATCCTTAATGGGTATGACTGATCCCTTACATTACAGACCATGTATTTTATAATAACTATTTGTCCTGTACATTTATATCTTGAACTGTAATATCCAATTTGTGATAGAAATAAATCTCTACATTTACAAGAATGTAGCCCAAAATGGTTGATTTTGTCTGCAAACAAAAAGGTAAAAAAATAAAAGATCAAAAAAGAAAGAACAGCACTATTGAATTTCAGAAATAGACATATTCCAAGAACACTCAATATGGGTCATTATGCTTTCATCCAACAAAACAGCTGAAGTGTTTGTGCAGTGCTGAGCTGAGTTATGGTATCATTCTTCCTGGATCTGTAATAACATGCCAGGCATCTATGTCAGGCCACTGTCTTCAATTCTCCACATCAAAGTGTGTCTGTGCGGACAGGAAAATGCAGATACATCAATTTGAGCTGACAATAAACCTGACACACTGCAAAGGCCACTTCAGAAAACACTGCTGTTGGCAGCAAAACAAGTAAATGTCAAACAATGTTTATCTGAGACTATAAAGCCATTTCAGAAGCTAGGGAATGAGGGATAATAGATAATATTGTTTTTTATATTTATTATACAAATATCTACTTCAGAAAATTCATCCCTGGGGTGGTATGGAGAATGAAGGGATTGTACTGAATGAAGATGAACACTGCTGGTGGCTCAGTTGTGTCCTGGTGATTACCATACCAACTTCAGCTAATAAATTGTGCCACTACTCAAAATAAAATATTGCTTTTTAGCAGTTTGGGATTTTTTTAAGTATGGGGGAAAAAAATGTGCTGTCTTCTACTCGACCCTGCTCCCAGTAAAATTAGATTTTCTGCCAATCACAAAAGCCCACATACTCTGCGTCTGAGTTCAATTCTCCTCCCCCTGAAAAGTCCATTTTAAGTAAAAGACAAAAGGAGACTGTTTCTTAAGTGGACAGTTCTATCTTATATGACATCAATCAGATCTCTTGCAAACATCGTGAGACGGTCTTTTTGCTCCTCAGCCATGCCGGAGTTATAGAAAAGAATTTTCTGCCCCTCGTTTTCTGAATGATATATTACAGTTTGTGTTCCACAGGATTCTCTGATTATCCCCCTAAAAAAACAGGTTTTGTGAAGGACTCTTGAAGCTGAATGAAAGGAAATTTGGAGGAGGAAGTCTGTGAGTAGCATGCATCTGGTTTAAGACTGTGTTCCCGTATGACTTGCCTTGGGCACAGCCAAGCAAAAAGCTTTATTTAAAAAGTACTTTTAAGTAAAAAACAAAACAAAACAAAATACCCTGTCAAGGAACTAAACAGAAACAGCAGCAGAATACCACAAAGAGTGAGCTGAGTAAGAAGTTTACCGACGGTCCTTCCTCTGTAATTCAAACTCACACAGGATTTAAGTGTAATGTGAAGGTGAGCCTTCTCTCAACTGATTAAACAACAACTTTGTCTTGATAAACACACTTTCGGAAAGATCTAAATGTCTAATATGATTGGGTTCACATAAGAACCCAGCTGATGAGTCTATGGAAAAGAGAGAGAATGTTTTTTTTAAATGTTTGTTGTATGTAATAATATACTGTAAAAGTGATCATATTAATGAGATCCCAAACAGTAGTTTAGTAAATGCTCATTGAAAAGGCCTTATGATCATTCCGCATTTTGGTTAATTGCCTTTAAGGTAATAAAGATACAGTTACGTACCTTAAGTGTCTGTCTTGAAATGTATATTTCAATGTTTGTTTTATTTCATGTGTTGCTAAAACACATAAACAGTCACTAGGCAGTACATTAACGTAATATTTTAGCATACAGATAATTCTGTGGAGACATCTTTATTTCTCCCATACATTACCAATCATTTGTGCACCCACTTACAATATACACTGGTATCCTTTAAAATGTTTTCCTTCATTGTCCAGGCAACTGCCTGAATTTTATTGCTTCCGTTTTTTAGTGCGGTGTGGTTTATGAAAGAGCCCAGTTGGGTCCGAAGGATTGTAATGCTTTTTCAGGTCCCACGACAGCTGGACATCTTGTAATCCCTGAAGAAGCGGGTCCTTCTTGCCCTTTAAGTTCTTTTACGCCACAGAACAATCTAGTGTATCTGGCAGCAGCAAGCTGGAATATGGTGAGCACACAGCTGCTCCAGTCTCGCCCTATCTCAAGCAGGTGGTTTCTCCTGTGCTGGCAGCCTGCGCTGCTGAAGGAGTCTCGTTATGGAAAAAGAGGAAACAGATGGGCGAGAAAAAAATCTATAAATAATGAACTGGGTCTTAAAAGTTACTGCTCAGAAACCACTAAGCCACTGTGAGTCATGACTCTAGACCTGAATTAGCCATTACTACAGACTTGGCTTGAAAGAGTAGTTAGAAAGTAAACATCTACACTGTAAAATACAGAAATATTTCTTAGATTGCAATAATGTATTTTTATTCAAATGTGTTTTTTATTACATTCAAACTAGTCACATCTAATTAGTTAAATTATATTCTACTAATTAAGGGCAATCTGTGGATGGAACCTTTTTTTCGCTGGCTACACAGATTAAAAGCAGTCCCCTAGAGCTCATGTTTTTCACATAAAGTATATTTATTATACTTGTAATCAAAGTATTTTACTCACATTGCCTTGGTTTTAATGTTGATGCACACACAAAATGACGATACAAAACACTGAGTGAAAAAGTACAGGGAGAAATAACAGCAAACATTTCAAGGTGATTGTCTGAGAAGTTTATTTGGTTCATAATCTAACAAATTTAGATAAAATTCATCTAAACATTAGAAGAAAATCCCTTCATGCCACTTGCATAACAGAAAACAGTATTCCTTTAAAATAGAAGAAAGTGGAAACCAAAATGTATCATACTTACATTTTTATATCTTTAATATATACTGAATACCAAGTATATAATAAGTGCTATTACCTCTATTTTTGGGGAGATGAATACTATAAAGAGTTGAAGTAAAGAGACTGATATTCTGGCCTTAATTGTATAGTTACAAATATTTTTCCCATCACCATATTAAAAAAGTACCTTTTTACCTATTAAAGCAAAACAGTTCAATAAGCCACCTTAACTCTTATAGTAGTAATTTGCTGGTGTCTAGTCTCGAAATACCAGAGATGTTATTTCAGTTGCTAAGACTAAAAAATGAACAAAATGGTTTGTGGAGCCTAGTATTCCCACCTATACAATGTTATTACCAGTCTAATATTTCCTCTTTATGAAATATGGAATCTAAATTAATAAAGCCACAAGCCTTCTGATTACATTAAGAAATACATGTCAAAGGGTATCAGTTTATGAACTTTGAAGTATGCTCTGGACGTTCAGACCCTGTGTAATTTAATCTGCTGAATAATGAATTCAGGGCATTTGACATTGTCTGTATAGTTCAATACTCAGTAAAGTTCAAGAAGTTACTTCTTCTTTGAACATGAAATGACTTATTCAGGCTTTACTTATTCAAGTCATAACACAAGACAGACATTTATTAACTCCTCTCTAATCACACAGGACAAACCCTTCATACACTTTGTATCAACTGTAATTGCTGTGTGCCACCGAGCTCCCAACACTACCCGAATATCCGGTCTCGACTCGTGTGAGTGATCTCCACCTGGCCTGCCGGGAGGCTGTCTCGCTGTCTGCGTCAGAAACTGGAAATCTGTGCAATGAGTCCTGCGGGATTGCCCATCAAATGCCCATGCTTCAGTGCGCCTAGGCATAAACCATTGTTAAATTCTATACAGAAAACTTCTGGGCTAAAATGTAATGAATTGTACTAAAATGTAGCTAAAGCTACATTTAGCTAAGCTAAAATGTAATGAATTTGCTCTGAAAGAGCCACAATCCATTCCAAATCCCTTTTCAACTGTTCACGGATGCCTATGGCTCTTTATCGCTGATAAATGATTGGAAGTCATACTGTAGGATTCAGTGCCACTGACTGACCCACACACTGCAGCACAAGTAACACAATGTGACCCAGGTCCATCTACGGACAGTGTTCATACAACACCTGTGCTCTGTGATCCAAAAAGTGTCATTTTAGCTTTTTACTATCATGTCTTCCTGGAGGATTTAACACAACCAAGACATTCTTAGACATATTTCCTGCCAGCAGCCTGTAACTCACAGCTGGCAACCCACTGAAGCTCAGCAGGTGTGAACCTGGTCAGTACCTAGATAAGAGACCTCATGGGAAAAACTAAGGTTGCTGCTGGAGGAGGTGTTAGTGGGGCCAGCAGGGGATGCTCACCCTGCGATCTGTGTGGGTCCTAATGACAGGGACACTATAATGTAAAAAGGAGATGTCCTTTGGATGAAACATAAAACATAAAACCCCAGGGTGTTTCTCCTGGCCTAATTTCCCCCTGGCCTTTACCAATCAGGGCCTCCTAATAATCCCCATCTATGAACATCACTCTGTTCTCATCCACACTGATAGCTGGTGTGTGATAAGTGATATTGGCGCACTATGGCTGCCGTTGCATCATCCAGGTGGGGGCTGCACATTGGTGGTTGAAGGGAGTCCCCATTACATTAACTGTAAAGCACTTTGAGTGGAGTGTGAGGAAAAACACTATAGAAGTGTAAGGAATTATTATTATAAAAGGAGTAGTTTGTTTTAAGGTATGCCTTGTTTTGCAAGCACTATGGAGTATAAAACAACGCAGTTTCTTGTAATCCACAAATGGATCTAATTAAAACAAACATTTATATGCCCCTAAAATTACTGTTCTTGTTAACACTAAAGTCTTTAACTTTAAGATGAAAAAGAAAACAGATAAACATCACCTTTCATGATGTAATGGCTGGGTTTTTTATGATATTTCATCTGACTATTACAGACCAGACAGCGTAAGGCAGTTAAGAGAAAAACTTAAGATTAATAAAGATTAATAAAAGTAATATAGTTGCAATAATGAGCTGTCAGGTCCAATTTTAAACTCACAAGAATGAGTACTGATGGTGTACTACCAGAAGGGACACATTTTGGGGACTGTGGGGTACAAGTCTCACATCTCTTTCCCAACTATTTAGACAACACATTTTAAGCAGGAGATAATGAAAAACAAAAGCAGTTTATCACACTACATTTAATATAAAGTGGGTACAGAAAGTCACAACCCCCTTTCAAAATTTGTACCTTTTGTTGTATGACACTCTGAAAATAAAAACAAAATTAGGCTTGTTCCATTTTTATTTACACTCAGTAACTCACATTAGAATAGTGAAAATAGAATTCTTAAACATTCTGAAGATTAATATTTCAACAGTAAAATACCTTATTTGGATAAGTGAACACCCCGCTACAACTGCATTTGTAAACTTGCTCAGGTATAACCAATCACCTTACAGATCACTCAACAAACAAGTTAGCTCCAACCTGTGATCAACTGTGGTGATTTTGATTAGTTCAGAATAAAAGCAGCTGTTTCTAGAAGATCCCACTGTGTGGAAGTCCAATGAATCCACTATAGGGAGAAAGGAGCTTTCAAAAGAACTTTGAGATAAAGCTGTGGAAAGGCACAAGTCAGGAGATCGGTATAAAAATATTTCAAAGGCTTTAAGTTTCCCATGGTGCTTCTCTTCAGCTGGGACTGGGGTACTTGTCAGGATAGAAGGGAAGATGGATGGTGCAAAATACATGAACATTCTTGAAGAAAACCTGCAGCCTTCAACCAGGAAGTTGAACATGACAAGGACCCAAAGCACACCATTAAAAGCAACCGTACAGTGGCTAAAGAACAGGAAGGTGAATGTCCTTGAGTGGCCTAGTCAGAGCCCCAACCTAAATCCCATTGAAAACCTCTGGAATGACTTGAAGAGGGGGGTTCATCAACAGTCACCACGCAGTTTGACTGAGCTTTAACAATTCTGTAAGTAGAAATGGGCAAATATTACTCTCTCTAGGTGTGCAAAGTTGGTAGAGATGTATCCAAACAGACTTAAGGCTGTAATTCAAGCAAAAGGTGCTTCCACCAAGTATTAACTCAGGGGGGTGTTCTCTTATCCAACACAGTTATTCTTTTTTCACATGGATGTTGCAATGTACAATTTGTAAATAAAACTGGAACTAGTCTGATGATTTTATTTGCCTTATTTTTGGGCCTTAGGGCAAGAAAGGTGAACATTTTGAAAGGGAGTGATGACTTACTATACCCACTATACATTAAGTGTACAAATTCTTCAGTTATCTCACTCACTTTGTCCAACTATGAATGTTTTTCGTAGCCTTTTCATTTACTCAGACCCTGTCTTAATAGGTTTAAAATATATACCGTGTAGTTGACATTTTGTGTGTCTTACATTCAATATATTGGGTTTTTTTCCCAGTGGTGTGATAACTTCCATCTATATTGTAACTGTAATTTCAATAAAGTTAAATTGAATAAAAAAGTTGATTTAAGATGATTTTTGTTTGCCATTGTCGCTAATCTGTGTGAATCTTACAATAATTAAACTTCTCCAGCATGTTCCAAACAGTGGGCAACTTTGTGTCCAGAATTAAATTACCTCATTATAAAACATAAAACTTATGGCAGGCGAACATATTGCCGGCTTTGCTCTTCTGAGAGATTCACGTTGCCATCCCAACTATTGGAAGGCATATGATGCACCTTAAAAGGAGAAAAACATTTAATGAATCCTTTTTCCTTTAAACACAAAATTTCATATTTAATTTAAAAAAAAAACAGATGATCTGCCGTCTCATGATTAAAAAGAAAATTAATACTCACTTTTGGTGAACAGTTTGTAATAATGTATAAGGAAACTGCTAATGACAGATATGATGGTGTAGCTGGGGAATCATTTGTGTTAAGGAGCTGCTTAGCTGATATGAGCAGAATGCGAGACGTCACTCAGAACTTAAATTTCTCAACAATACAGTCTGAAGGAAATTCAACACAAACCTGTGGTAAATAATAATAATAATTGCTTACACTTGCATATCGCTTTTCTGGACACTCCACTCAAAGCGCTTTACAGGTAATGTAAACCTTTACAGGACTCTCCTCCACCACCACCAATGTGCAGCATCCACCTGGTAAACAACATTACTTCTGTGTTCACTGTGGTCCAGTAAGAACAAATAAGAGAGAAGCAAACACTTTTCTCGCCAACTGGTGCAGAGTCCATTTTCTATAGCATGCAAAGAAAAAACAGCTGAGTAAATGCTACTCTACAAGGTGAGAAAAACGAGGTAAAAGTAGGCATGTATTCGCCTGAGGTAACGTGTAAATCTGTGTGATTGTCTAGATCGAGTACCACAAGTTCAGGAAAATTAAACTAAATACGCTGTTCTCTAAAAACACTTTTTTTGCGTGTACAGGTTTTAATCAGATCTCAACCCATGTAAAGATTTAGCACCTAAGCATGCACTTTTACATAAAGACTAGAAAAAAACACCCATGCTCTGCCCTCTCCTTAGCGCTTATTTTCTTCCCAAAACAGCATCATAGGATTTTCCTGTTCTCCGAACTTGGAGGTCCTTGAACCCCGCTGTGGAAAGCATCTTGAAGTACTCCGGGGCCGGCCGCTCCTTGCCCTCAGTGTGGACGAGCATGTTGAGGGAGTTGTGCAGAGCGTACACTGGGCCTCTTCTGTTCTCACTCAGGAGGGCTTCCACAATCAGGACCCCGCCACCTGACAGGCAGAGAGACCGCACTGAGGCCAGCGCCAAGACAGACTACATCTGCTCCTGACCCCATGTACACAGCAGCAGAGCGGTTTGGGTTTCTTTTGCATTCCCCTTTTCAGTGTACCTTTTCAAAAAAATACTTCCAATCTGCAGAGCCTGAGAGATGTGTTATTTCTTTTTTTCCCATTTGTGACAGTTAAAACACAACCCATGTAATATTCTTTAAAAAGTCTAATTAAAGCTAGTGGTTGAATACTATTATATTAAGATGGAAAAAAATTATAAACAAATAAGTCTTTCTATTACATAAAATTAACACCCACCCTGTCTTGTATTGTCTGATGGTTAAATTGTGTTTCTTTGTACCCATCTTGTTCTACACAAACAAATCCTGCATTAGGGTTCAATTTTTGCTCTTGCTAATATTTTTAGTCATTGCAATCACTTATCTTGTAATTGGAATATGAATGAAAGCCCTAGAACCCCTTTTATGAAGTGCTGGCATACAGATGGTGAAAAACAGGTGTTCAATCTTACACGTTTCTCCCTGAAAAATACAAATTTTATCTTGAGCTCTGAAAGCTCTGTTGTCGTTTTTAATTACTTTTATGGGGCGCTGGGATTAACCGATGGAACTCCTACCAACAGAAAAAGAAAATGTCAAAACTGCAAGCATGAGGCTAATTACTGCCAGGGACCCCAGATTCTCCTCCTCAACAAAGGAGCGGAGTTATTCAGCTCTCACCTGCGCGTATTCCGGAGCCTGAGTAAGTAATCACCCTGAAAAGCCCACCTCCTAAGACAATCTCCAAGATTTAAAGCCTCTAAGACGTGTGCCAAATTGCAGTCGCACTTTAAATGCAAAACCCCAGCGGGCTGCTGAAATGCAGCTCACGTAAATGAGTTCCAGAGCGGTTTACTTGCAACCGCGCACTCGAGATATCAACGGAGAATGGAGAGAACCTGGCTGGCACCGCGCGTAGAGCTTCTGCAGCAGCTGCACGCACTTCCCCTCCTTCCAGTCGTGAAGGATCCTCGACACAATGTACAGATCAGCCACCGGAACCTCCCCGCTGAAGAAGTCACCTGCAAGCAATCGCAGAGAGTGCTGTGAGCAGCCTCTATTAACATGCACACATGCAGATAGAGTTATAGGATTCCATGCGTACTTAAGGCAGAACATGGGCTGTGGAGATAAGTCTGCCACGCGCTTTCTGTACCACCTCCAGCAGTTACTGAGACTTGCTTTCACCATGGTAACAGTTCAAATTGGGTAACGTTAACATGCTCTAATTGGGCACAGACTGTGATGCGTGTTCTTTTGCATAATAAAGCATGTTGTAGCCGGGCAGTTCTTGTGGGAGGTCTCCAGCAAGATCCCAGTTTGGAATATCTAAGCCCATCTACACTTCTATGATTTTTTTTTTACAATCCCTCTGAAACACCTTCATTCAAACAACTATTCTGGAACTCGAGTTGGCTAGACAGAAGTGGCTTAGCATCTTGGGCACAGGGGCAGCTTTGGGTTTCTCAGGATCTTTCAACATTCCCAAAGTAAAGTGGCACCACACCTGAGATAGGGTGATACAACATTCTTAAGAAAAGGCCATGGCAGTGGAGTGGTGTCAATAGTTCTGACTAAGAATAGTTCATTTCTCAACAAGTTTGGTATACAGACTATTACACGCACTGGGCTAGCAGTATTCCCAAAAGCCTCAGTGCCTAATCTCCCCAATTTTGAATGTGTTTTAGAAGCTATATAGAAGCTATATAAAATATTTTAAACATGAAATATAAAATGCAATATTCTGCTAGAAAAACCTGTGAAAACTTTCACCCTTTTGTCTGCCTCACTCATTGCTATTGTTTCCTGCACTGTTCTATAATATTTCACAGAATATACAGTACAGTCCCTAAAACCTGTTCTCTTCTCCACCTTTTTTTATTGAGTAACTTTTGCTCATTTCAGAAGATCTCTGCATTTCTTTAAAGCAAACAGAAAAGCCCCCAAAACTTCATACAAATGTGTCTTGAGGCCACATTTCCAGGCCTCAAGGCAAAAAAAGACGTTTTACAGCTAGGCATTCTGATTTATTATTTCATGTATTTTTATTTAAATACAGTTGAATTTTTCCTTACAAAAACAGACCCAGAGGATGGAAGCTCTTCTAAAAGAGGCTGTTGTTATCTCCTACTGGGGGAGGTGAGACCTGCAGGAACCATGAGCCTCATTACAGACAGAGCCTGTCCAAGAGCCCAGAGCCGGACCTGGGAGATCCGACCGCAGCCCAGCAATCCTGAATTGGACACAGTTTTTCTTCTGCCTCCCCAGGGAGACATCTGGAGATCTCTTCCATGGAAAGTCACAAGGAAAGAAAAAAACCCTGCAGCTCTCCTTCAGAAAGCTAACCTTATTCTACACTACTGTATGTTCAGGTTACTGGACCTGACAGGCTTGTTTTTTGCAAGTTCGCTTTTATGCATTAAGGCACGCGCACGAGCCAAACATCTTTGACTCCCACTTGTTATTCATACCATCTTCTTTTCATGTCTTCTATGAATTGTAAAGCAGCCGGGTATCTGTATACAGCCGGCACAGCCTCATAAATACTTTAAGGAGCTCTCTGTGGGGAAGAGCCAAGTGCCTAGGAATGAAAGTCCCACTGATTACACTCTCATATTCGCAACACACACAGATGAGGTGAACATAAAACAACAGTGAGGGCTGAAAATAACCCATCAGCCCACATTCACCATTCCTCACTTTTCAAATCATGGATACTGTATATACAGGATTCTCATTTGGGATAGCATATCAACTGCATCATCCTGAGCCAAAACATACTTACAGAGTGTTCTAGTCTCTAAGTGTTCTAGTCTCTTTGCCGGTTTTGTGCCTCCATATATGAGTTTATCATCGCTAAACCTGTAACACTAGGCTTGATTTATGCTGCTAAAGCTATCAGAAAAGTAAGCCTCTCATAATTTGTTTCATCTTCCAGGTGGGACACTTGTTTTGGGGTTTCCTCATTAAAATATTAATCTTGTACTGAGTGGAAATGAAATAATAAATTTGTGTTCACATATTATGTTTTATATACCTCATGTGGTTTTATGCAATAAAGACCTGACTATAACATTTTCTTTACTATATCAAATACATACAATTAAAATTGCCACCTCAGTTGAAAAACAAACCAAACAACATTGTAAGATCTGTTCTTAAAATGGATTTCATATTTTGTCACATTGCCAGGGTGAAAAGTTTTCTTAAAATTCTATCAAAAGATAAGAAGACCCCACAGTCAAAATAATAAAGGATCTTTTGGCAACAATTGTTTCAATGTTTGCCGTATGCATAAGCAATATGATAATCATGCGATGCAGTGGAAAGAACTTTCCACTGAACTGAAATCCATTTGAAAACAAACCCTGATGCTTTTATTCACAGAAACACAAACTTTTAAAAATCAAAAATCAAAAATGCAGTTATTCCTCTTCCCAGGGCATTACTTTAAAAGCTGAAATGTACAATACTGACACAAATGCAATGAGACTCAATGAATGTTCCCTTGAAAACATCTCTGAAGAGTGCGGCACAGACCTCTACTGGCAGCTTGGAGTAGTGAAACCATTTTGACCCGTCCGTATCAAAAAACAGAGCGGTGCCCGTCAGTACCTCCAATGTGTTATTCACCATAGGACGCATATGCTGCACACATTTACAAAATCCCAGTTCATCATTCTCTGACTTTTGCCTCACATGTGCGTGTCCTTTAGGAGATAATTCACACCTTTTATGTGAAGTGAAATGTTCCTCCTTCTATATTTGCGATAGTAATCATATTTTGAAAGCAAAGCACTAAATTTCAGAAATGATCTTCTTTATTCCTCATCAAGATTATTAACATAAGTTGAACTTTACCTAATTACTTGGACCCAATTTTTTTTTTTATTCATGGGACTGAATGTTTGGTTTTAAAAAGAAAACGTAGTGCACTCAAAAATAAACTGTGCATGGAATGGTGAAGTGGCGCAGTCTCCATTGCCAGGGTCCAGTCCGTCTAGGTCCTTTCCACTTATGCCTGCCACTAAGCTGGCATCGCACCTGACCCCCAACCTTCGTTTTGCAGGCCCACAAGACGGCCCTACATTGGCTTTTGGGCTGAGCCCAGCCGGGTTATGTGGGCTGCCCAGCCACCAGGCGGACACCACCCCCAGGCCTGGCTCCAGGGGCAGGTCCCGGTTAGCCCTGGCCCTGGCAGGGTGCATTCGGTTTGGGCATCTCATTAGGATGCCCCCCGGTTGGCTTCCACTGGAGCTGTTCTGGGCACGTCCCACTGGGCGGAGACCCCGTGGCAGACCCAGGACACGCTGGAGGGACTATATCTCTCGGCTGGCTTGGGAGCGGCTGGGGACCCCCCAGGAGGAGCTGGAATCCATTGCTGGGGACAGGCAAGTCTGGGCTGATCTACTCGGCCTGCTCCAACCACGACCCTCACCAGGAAAAGCGGAGTAAAAATGGTTGGGTGGATAATTTGTTTTTGTTTACTTGTGTTTTTTTTATTCTAATTTATCAATCTTCCCGCACTTTTCCTTCCAGGAGAGATAATGATATTAACAATATACTTTTAAGACAGTAACGTTCTGGATATTCCAAATTAATACTTTAACATCTTAAGCTTCAGTACAAATTAGCACCAGGTATAATTTTTTTTTGGCGTTTAAACGAGATGCATGATGCATTTAGTTGAGAAGCTTATTGCATTTATACGAGATAGTATTGCGTTAAAGTAGTAACAGGAAGCCAAAAGTCGGTATAAGTCTTACTGTCATGTCATGGTAAGTTAATTCCATTCAATTTTTAAAGAGTAGGCAAAAACCTATGTACAGTACACATTTTTGCAGTTTCTCATATGTTTGGAAAGCTGTGTCATTCTACTTGTCACAGAAATGGTGAAAACGACACGTGTGTAACCCAGGAATGCTCAGACACAGGCTGTTCTACTTCATGTATACTGAAGACAGTACACAAGCTCCTTTAGATTATTTTCCCAAAAAGGCAGTATTGTTCACAAATTAACTATCACGATTAAGTGCAATATTATCTCAAAATAAACACAATAAGTTTTTTATTTAAACGCAATAACTATTAAACATTTTTTTCCCCTCTATGGCGCTAATGCGCTTTTACACTTATGGACTGAACACAGCATTACATTTAAAGCTCTTTCCACAAACAGTTTTATTATACTGTAGTGTAAACTAAACTGTTAGAGATCATTATGTCCATATTTCTACTGTAAATACACTGAACTAATTGAATTGCTATACATACGTATATTAAAAAACTAGACCGGTCTTGATAGGGTATTTGGAATGTTTTTATAGGCAGGAGGATTCGTTTATTTAAAAGATTTAATCTCAAGTGGAATGTTTGTAATTAAGGAATGCTTGATTATATAAAATCACTGTGTTGAGTAAATGTGAAGAATATGTGCAGTTCTGATAAAAGCATGTGAAGCCCAAAAGGTGGTACTTTTGTATATTTTAGACCTAAATAATCATTGGAACTTAATTAGACAAAGTCTTAATACAAATGAAGAGAGCCTGAATAAATATATAACATTACCACATACTGTATATTTGAATTATTTAAAAAAATGTTTGAACAGTACATATCCTCTTGGCAAATATGTTTGTGAACTGTTATACTAATAAATTCAATAACTGGTGGTACCTCCTTAAGTAGCAATAACTTTAAATAGATGTTCCTGTAAATGTTCATCAACTTCTAGGAACTTTGGCCAATTTTTCTTACAGAACTGCTTCACGTTAGTGACATTTCAAGGGTTTCCTTTCACAAACTGCTTGCTCCAAGTCCTGTTATAACATTTCAAAGGGGTTTAGGTCTGAACTTTGATTTGGTCAATCCATAACGCAAATTATTTTCTTCTTCAGTCAGTCTGTTGAAGATCTGCTTATATTTACAGGATTACTTTCTTGCTGCATGACCCACTTTTGGCTCAGCTTCCGCCGACAAATAGACGCCCAGACATTATGCTCCAGAATCTGCTGATGCAATACAGAATTCATGGTTCTGTCGATGATTGCAAGCTGACAGGGTTCTGAGGCAGCAAAAACAGCTCAAACCAGGATGCTGACACCACCAACCTTTGATGGTTAGAATAAGGTTCTTTTGTTGGAAGACAGTGTTTGATTTTCACCAGACAAAAAGGTTTCTCATTTTTAAATGAGAAACCTTTTTGTTTTTTATCAAAGTTCAGCTCATTACTAATCTGTCCAGAGAACATTCTTTCAGTAATCTTGTGGGTTGTCCAGGTGCGCTTTGGTGAACTGACCCAAGTTGCAATGTTTTTAACAGAGTAGTGGTTTCTTCCTCAATGTCCTTTAGATATCTTTAATGTACCCCGGCATTGATGTTATGATTGACATTTAATCAGCTTAGAAGTACACTCATAGCTTTCCTGCAACAAAAAGCCTGCTGGGACATTCCAGGCTGAAGCACAGCTGAAGCTTGATTTTGTCCAGTATTGAATGGATAGATGGATAGTCTTGGCATTGCAGTGGATGGGAGAATGGTATTGCAGTGGTCCCCTTTCAGAGAAGCCTGCTCAGTTCCAAAAGCCAGTCCTTCACAGAGATATTAGTTCTGAGAAGATCTTCAGCTCCTCTTCTCCCATTAAACATCTCTTCAGTCCTCAATCCCCATGGGAGCTGGAACAGACAAATTCCTGACGAATTCCCTAATTCTCGGTTTCTCTTCTTCCATATAAAAGAAAACTTTCCTGTTATTTTCTGCAAGCCATTGAAAACTCAATCAGGCTCACCTTTCCACGGCCCGTCTTCTCCACATTGGAAAATACATGTTCCCCATCTCTTCTGAGATCTAGATGAGCCCAGTATCCAACTTTTGAACACTACTAATCTAGTGCACTATAAAGACTACAGAGAATCCAATCTAATAAAAGAATACAAGACATGCCAGAAAGACTACTAAACTCTTAAGTGAATCCATCTTTGTTTACTAATCCACCCATAACAAAATCCCTGCAAGTCTTCATGGTCTTTTTCTCAAATCTGAATCTGGTTGGGACTGCTGGCTGGCTGGCTGGCTGATATTAAAGCACAGGAGCTGAATAAACACTCCTGTGCCATCTCAACTCCTAAACTACTAACCCTCGCTAGACAGCAGGAGCTTAGACACAGCTCCCCTGCCCTCTGCACCTGAATGCTGATATAATGACTACTGCTACTATTGCTGCTACTCATGAGGAGTGTCCAATTAAGCACAGGAGCCAATCAGACAAACCCCTTTTTCTGTGACTGAATTCCAGCCTGCAGGAATTCAATCAGTAAGTCAAGACCAGTGTGTCCAATTTACTGCAGAGAATCTAAGGCTTTAACTAAGCCACAGCTTTCTCCATCAGACTCTTCTTTACCAAGGTTACCAATATCTGGAGGTGACTATATCTTCCCCACAAAACAGGGAAACATGCCTAAATCTTTGCCCCTTTTCTCATTTCCTCTACATTTGTTTAACAAAGACAAAGTTCATTCACCAAAGAAAACAAAACAGTTTGCCCATAAAATATTGCATTGAAATATGATGTCTGTTGGGAAAGCTTAAAATAAATGTCCTATTTTGTTTTTTCTAAGCACAGAACCTAGGCTTGTGATTTAATTAACACATTTATAATAAAAAAACAGAAGAAAGCTCAGAGAATATCCCCCAGGTCAGTAGGATTAAATCACTATACAAAATTACAACTCAGAAAAAAAGCTACCTACAACTTCCAATGTGGCACTGACAACTTTTTACCATAACACTGAAAGAACTGCAGCAAGAACTGTTCTGATTTGCCGCACACACAATTCACTTCTCTCTCAAAAGATTCTCAATTTCCCTGACTGAAGTTCCTAGAGTTGTGCTCTAGATGGCGCACTTACACTCCAACTTAAAACACTTCTCTCAATCATTTCCCATAAATGATATAGTGTCATTTGTTATTTTGTAACCTTCCTGTTTATTTTTCTGCTTAAAAAAGTACATTGTCATTCAACAGTTAAAGCTGTTGTATGCTGTAACCCTTCTTAAAGATGTGTAACATTTTAACGGTTCATGACATAAGTAAACGCAATACATTTAATATTTACTCTGCTAGAGTGATTAGATTTTCCAAGTGTTTACACATTTTAAACTAAACTCTCCAATGCACTGGTATAGTTCGCATAAGAACAAGTGAAGTATTAGGTAATGCATAAGCTCTATATTACTGTTTTGACTGACAGCACTGCGAAAGTGTTATCTTGTCACTTTGCCCGAATTTATCCCAATTCCCACCTCAAGCAGATACTAAACGTCAGAGAAAAATGATGAAAGTTAATTATACAGTAGCTGCACAATTCACCGCTGCTGTCAGCTCCATATTTCTATAGCCAGAGCCTTTAAAAGACCTAAGACAGCATAAATGCTTTCTGATGGGCTTAGATGAATGGCTTGCCTTCTTTATGCTCCTTCATATTCGACTTGGACAACATAATGCACAGTGAAACCAAGATTAAACAAAAAGCTTTGAAAAAGCCTAGAATACTGAAGCAATTTGGATCCCAGCAAACAACGGAAGCACAGTCTCTTGGTATTGTTAAATGTAAATATACCCCAAAAGCAAAAAAATACCTAATATAAAATTTGAAACACTGTGTTTTAAGAACTCAGGACATTGTAACAGCTGTTGTGGATGAAGCCATTTTATACATAGACTCTCTCTAGTGGTGCTAATTGCACTTGTATTGCACTGTACATCAAATATCAGAAAAAGATGAAGGAATATAGTCCCAGATGAGAGTATAGCTCTTCTGAATTTCTAAGATTCATATCCAAAACCTGCTTAAACTGAGTGAAATTTCAAAATTCCTAATTTCAGACCACCACTTGATCAAAAAGTAGCCCTACTTTTTCCCTGCCTATTCACAGTGTCCTTGATGTCCAGACACCAAAAAAAACAAGCCTACCTTCTTGAAATGTAAAGGTATCGCTTGGTTGAGAAAAGTTCTTCTTGGAAGCTTGCACCACTCGAGGCAAGTCGAAGATGATGACAGAGGAGTCTGGATAGGCCCTGGACAGCTCGCGGGCCAGAGCTCCTGTGCAGCCTGGAGGACAACAGAGAGAGAAGAACGAAGCTGGAAGTCGAGCTGCTTTATAGAAATGGAATTAGAGGTTCTTTTCAACTGACACAATAGGTCTGCATATTTATTTCAGGTATTGACAGGTAGAGAATATGATTTTTCTAGGTTAGTGTTCGATGAGCAAAGGTTTTCTATTGTTTTTATTTTTATATCCAAAATAGTGCTTATCACGAATGGACACATTCCAGCTAATTAATACTTAGACCTTCTAGCATGATCAGGCTTGGAACATCAGTTTCAACAGTGACAGTAGCACTGGTCTATAAATCAAAAACTCCTGATGTTCATGATGACTTTATGAATGTAAAAATGAAATGCCCTCGTCAATTAAGTAATTGTACACTATATAGCACCCTGAACATTTGAACTTAAGAGCAGAGGAAAATAAGACATACCTTTCAGAAAGGTTTACTCAGACGAGAGCTGTGACCTTCCTTGTGTTCACTTTAGAAAATTACCACCACAGACCAACACTTGGGACTTTATGGTTGACAAAATAGACACAAAATTGAAAAGCACCCTTTCCATAACAGCCTGTAATCTCACCCTCTTTCCATTCTCAAAAATGGAATCTGAATGATTCAGACTATAATCATGAAGAGCTACATTTTTACATGGGTCTCTATTCCAAATTGAGGTGCCCTTCTCTTTCTCCAATTCAAGATCTCATGAGGATTCCAGAAAGTAATTTGCTTAATTCCAGAAACCTTTCTATGCAACATATCTTCAAATCATATATTAGAGGCTCCAGTTTTGTAAACCAGTTATGACCAAAATAAAGATAAGAAAGCAACTAGAGTAGAGAGAATTGGAATGAATGTGCTATGTCTAATTGAAGATTGTGATACACATGTAGCTAATAAATGGAAACTGTAGTTACTCTTATCTGTAAATTGAGAATGTACAACATGTAAAGCTCAGAGCACAGCTGTGAGGGATCAAATATGCTCATTTACACACACACCACACAGTTAATACCCCATAACATTTAAGTACCTAAGAGTGCAGTTGTCTGTTTACCTGTTTAACTCTTTTTCTCCTTGCGGCAAACACTAACCAAACATAAACTGGCATACCTCCAAGGTCAACTATAGTTTTGAAAGGTGAAAGGTCAAAGGCAGTCACGACATCATGCCCATCAATGGTCCAAATTGAATTCATCAGTCCCATGAACTTCACCAATTCTTCGTCAGATCTGAAATTCACCAGTTAAGCAGTATGCTATGGTAAGTGCCGTAGCAAAGGAGTAAACCACCTTTCAAAGCACAGAGCAGTTTCTATTTGGAATAAGAAGTATTTATGGGCAATAAGTACTAACAAAATGACAAACATCATGTCGAGTATCAAAACCATATACAGTATATGAAAATTAAATGTGATCTCTGATAAAATAAGAACTTATTACACACGGTACACATGCAAACCAAAAAAGGGTCATTCTGAATGAAGTAATAGCAGCTATATTTATCTGCTTAACACAGATCCTCATGAGCAACAAAAACAAAGCACTAGCATCTGACACTAGGTGAACTAGAATGTTGCTAATAATTTACAGAGGTAATTTTTATTAAGTTTCTAACAAGCTCTGTCCAGATTAATAATAATAATAATAATAATAATAATAATAATAATAATTGCTTACACTTATATAGCGCTTTTCTGGACACTCCACTCAAAGCGCTTTACAGGTAATGGCGTCTCCCCTCCACCACCACCAATGTGCAGCATCCACCTGGATTATGCGACGGCAGCCATAGTGCGCCAGAACGCTCACCACACATCAGCTATCAGTGGGGAGGAGAGCAGAGTAATGAAGCCAATTCATAGAGGGGGATTGTTAGGAGGCCATGATTGGTAAGGGCCAATGGGAAATTTGGCCAGGATGCCGGGGTACACCCCTACTCTTTTCGAGAAACACCCTGGGATTTTTAATGACCACAGAGAGTCAGGACATCGGTTTTACGTATCATCCGAATGACAGCGCCTGTTTACAGTATAGTGTCCCCGTCACTACACTGGCGCATTAGGACCCACATGAGCCGCAGGGTGAGCGCCCCCTGCTGGCCCCACTATTAAGACACCTTACAGCATTTCTGTATTGCTTACCTGTAGGTTTCTTCATTAAAAATGCACCATTCAAAACCAGAATATTTTGTAATCCAGTCATTACAGTATGAAGAAAACATTAGGAAATAATCTATTAAATCAAAGTATCATATAATATTGCTTTGCTTAAATAATGTGATTGCAACTTACCTATTTCTAGTAACTGGAGTGAGGAATGCATACAAATAAACTACAACTGGGGTGTCACACTCATTTCATGAACTACAATACTTATAACCAGGCTCCTAGGAGTTTTATGGGTAACTGAACCTTTAATGATGTCTTCGGTGATCCACTGTAAAAGACTCTTTAGAAAATTCTCATACATATAACTGTTTAATTGACTAGTTACAAGGCATGAAACTCACCAGGAACTGAGCCTGAGACATCAACACTATGACCTGATTTCAGATGTCCTAAGGAAGGAAGAAATTAACTGTATAACAATGTTATTCATCTTCATTCAGATATATAAGGTAATATAAAATAAGATATAAAAGAGATATAAAAAATGATCCCACCTAAATACTGTTTCAAAGAGGTCCTCCGCTGAAAGCCCAAAGGTTTTTTCATACTGGTTTTTCCCTTCCCTGTAAGATATACATTTTTGTCCATAATAAAACAAGACATTCAGATTACCAATTAGCAATACATGATCATGTTTTATACTGCTACAAAATATTTTATTACAAATGGGGAGCTGTGTCAGCTTGCATAGGTTGCAAAGGGATGTAAAGGTAATGCCCAGCTGAAAAACAGAAAGAAGAAACAACTTCTATGTTTTACAGGATGACCCCTCCATTAAAACATTTTTCTCAGAACCCCCGCATCATCCCATATTATTAACCACCTGATGTACACAGGCTTCTTGTCCACATTTTTTCCTGGAACAGGATCTGATGTGGCACCTGCAAATATGCATCTTACATCATGCATATACAGTACTCAGGCTGTCTCAAAATCACCCAGAGAACATCATGTGTCTCGAGTGATCTCATTTACTGCATCAGTTATAGAAAATAATGTCATGTACGTCGACAAGACAGGACGAAGACTGGCTGACCATCACAAGGGACATTTTCTCTCCGAAGAAGTAAAATTAGGTTACTTGCTTAATCAAAGATTTTCACTGCAATGAGGATGATAGTGAAATTCTGGCCAGAAGAGGTGAAATGGGGGAACTGAGCTCTCTATCTGCATTCTTTTACAGGGATTCCCGGACTCCTGCTCCAGAAAATCATTAGGTAGCTGTCCTTAAACCTGGATCATAACTTCCCTCTTCTCTCAACATCAAACTAATTGCTTATTAAACCCTCCCCATTACAGATTTCATCTTTCTCACCTCAGACTCCAAACCTGCCTTCTTGTGAACACTCACTTTCTCATCTGTGTGCCACTTCACACCTACTCTGTCCTTTCTTCTCCTGTGCTTTAGATTCCCCACCACCTTACTCTCTCGCTCAGATCTGAAGATGGCTCAGCAGCAAAAAAAAAACTTGATTTTTTTAGCGTGGACTTAATCTTGTTCTTCTATTAAAAATACCAAAGAAAAATTATCTCTGTGTCCCTTGCAATGAATGTTGTTACAAGGCATTTTTATCAGATGCAGGGCCATTCCACAAACATTTCAGAGCCTTTATCTCTTTGGCAGATCAAACCCACCTGACAGCAGAAGTCAAGTTCGCCCACATTAAGTATGTGGGGTCAGAGTTGAAGATAGCCATGCCAAACAGAGATTTGGGGCTGCCTTTTGCCAAGTAAAGGTTTGCCACATCAGTGTTGCTGTAGAATGCTAAAATGCAAAACACAAAAATATTAGCTGATCCAGTGCCCCACTGCACATTCTACTTAACCAATATGATCCCACTGAAAGGAGAAGATACATTTGTGGTACCTCAATTAGTGCGGTAAATTGTTAACAAAAGCATTAACAAAAAAGCAAATTAAACAGTCACCGAAAATGGCTCCTATAGAAATTCAGTTATGATACTGAGGTAAGATAGAAAAAGTTGCCTCTACTGGACAGGAAGAGGAATATAAGTGCTTCATCCCAGTGGAGACATGAGGAGATAAGAGAGCGGGCGGAGACAGCGCTTAGCAGCTGGGCTGAAGGCTAAGAGCAGAGCAGGACAGAGAACCACGCTACCAAGCAGGGGTTCGGGACAATGACACTGGTCAAACATGGCCAGCTACCATGGAGACCGAGAGGGAGAGACCCAGGCATAACAGTGGCCTCTTCTCAAAGGGCAATCTACAGAAGAGGGATTCTTGGGGAACCAGACATACTGTAGAAGAAGTGGACAATTCTGGGTGCTCATAGGTCCCTGGCTGGCTGGCACCCACAACTGTTCTTCTGGTCCACAGCTCCGCCAGGGCACCAGGTACAGCAGGAACTCCTGTATCCACCAAGAATTTTTTAATATGATGGGGTGTAGGTTCTTCGGAGCCCTTCACTGGGAGTGGTAACCAGTGCGGACTTCAGTAGAGAAACGTGGAATGCAGATTTCCCTTCCCAATGAATGGGGAAGGATGAGCCAGTATGTGATGGCATTAACACATTCCTCCACTTTATATGGGCTGAACTGAGGAGCAAAATTCTTTTGAATTAGACTAAGGATCAAGTATTCGGTGGAAAGCCACACCAGAGGAGACAGTTGGACAACCATCATTACTGCTGTGTGGCCTTATAGAGGTTAGCTTTTAGGACCTGCCGTTCCCCTTCCAGGTCTGATGGGATCTGAAGACAACTTGAGAAGAAGGGATTTAAACCCATCCTGGTATTGTAACATCCAGCCATTGGTCTTTAGGGTGGTATCCAGAAGAGAGGTTGATCTGAACCCCAAGTTATCAACAATATCCACCAGAACATGGAAACAAACATGGGGCTGCAGTCAGAAACGATGTTAGCTAGGAACTCATGGAGCTGGAACACGTCTAGTAGAAATGTCTGTCATTTGCGAAGCAGATGCTTGACTGGAAAGTGGAATGAAGCGTGTGGCTCTGGAGAACCTGGCGACAATGATGAGGCTTACAGAATAGCCTCAAGAGCAAGGAATAGCAGAGATTAAGTCCATGGAGATCGATTTTCACAAATGTTCTGGAACAGACAGATAATATAGTAGCCCCCCTCGTGCTGTGTGAGTGTCTTTTGCCATCTTATTTGGTGGCAAATGAGCTCCAGGGAGCATCCTAGGTGACCCGCTAGCCTCGAGAAATAACCCCACTGCAGCACCTCTGGCCTGGCCTTTTGGGGAGCAGCACAGCATCTGAAGGAGTTGGAGGCCAGTGTTGCAAATGCATGCCTCTTCTACGTCCAGCAAGGTGGCTCCTAGTACTCAATGTACTCGGTTCCTGCAGGACCTTGTCTGGAGCGTTGATCCTCAACAGCTTTGCTGTTCTTTGCTACCAGTCAATAGGAGATGGGGTACTCAAACTGTGAGAAGTGAAGGGCCCATGAAGATCATTTAGCTAACTTTGCCACTTTTCTTTGCTGGAGCCTTTGGTTCTTAGGGTGCAGGACCCTCTTCTCCTACAGGAGTCTTCTTCTGGGCTGGTTTTCATGTTTTTGGGAACCGATACTCGGGTTACTAATATCCTCTGCTTGTTGAGGAGAGTCCTTTGCTTCCTTATTCCTTATTTTTCCTTATTTTCCCGGTCAATAGGAGATGGGGTACTCAAACTGTGAGAAGTGAAGGGCCCATCGCACCAGATTCAGTGCGATAGATGGGGGCAGTGGAGAGGAGTGCTTCACCTTCATGAAGGCCTCCCACACCTCAGGGGTCAACTTGACAGCATGGTTGTGGCTTGGCCAGTCCAAATGAAACAGGTGGCAAACCCCATGAAACGCTGGTCCTGGTTGAGGGTAGTGGAAGCAGGCTAGTCTTTAACTACAAAGACCTTACTGGAGTCCATTTTCAGGCCATAAGAGGAAATGATGTACCCCAAGACGACAACCTCCATTTCATGAAACTCATCAAACATGCTGGAAGAAGGACAGGTACATGGCAACAATGATGCTGCACTGAGTGAGAAAACCTCTGCAGCACTCTGGGTCTCCTGAGAATGGAATGGGAGGGGGCATCTGTGCTCACCGCAAGACATCTGCACAAAAGCAAAGCTGGACTGCAATGGGAGAAGAAGCAGGGAGAGATGAGGGCTTGCTGCATGTCATGCATGACTGCTTGCAGGTTCTGCACTTTCCTCCTGCGCCCACAGCGCAGCTTCTTGGCTGGCCATGATGTGGAGCACTTCACTGATGCCTACTGGATTCATATTTTGTGGCTCTTCCATTCTATTATGACATAGATGTCATAAAACCTGTGTCTGTTGGACAGGATGAGGAATCCAAGTGCTTGATCCAACTGAAGGCACGAGCAGATAGGAGAGCTGGCAGAGACAGCCAAACAGGAAAAGTGCTGCGAGGGTGGGTGGAGATTGCCCAGCAGGATTTGCACTGCTAGGGCGCTTGGGAGATTGGTGAGTAGGATATGTGCTAAGCAGTTAGGCCGAGCTGCACCTAACTCTCTGAGGATTGACGAGTGAGGTTCAGAAACTGGACAGTTACACGGGCCTGATTAGTTAGGTAATCCTTCTCTTAAGAGAGCTGGTTGTGCTGCGAGAACTTCCCTTGCAAGAAGGAAACTCAATGAGAGAGCACCAGACCATGGGCAGATCAGGGTTTTAATATCCTGGACGTAATGGGATGATTACCCATCAAATGCAGGCAGGTGGCTGGGACAAGTGGCCTGAATAAGTCCTCACAGCATCAGGAGGTGTTTGACTCCTTGTGCAAACACAGCCATGGAGACCGAGCCTGTGACCAGGTGTAACAGAGAAAGGTAAAGGAGAAAAAAATGGAAACACCTATTTAAAGTCACTTAATAAAGCATTAGGCCACCAAATGCAGCCAACATGGTCTATGATGACAGTATGCACTGTGTATCTGGAATTCAGCAGTGTAAAATCTTTTTCTCATAATCACTACAGGATTATGAAGTATTCACTTCTCTTTTCGCATTCTGTTTGATAAGCTTTGGAATAACAACTGGAGTGAACTAAAAGTGTCTTCACTTTACAAAAGAAGGTATGGAGCAGATCTGATTGCAAAGATGAAAGATTTTTCAATAGCAAAATATCTCATAACTTTGGCATGCTTTAGCCCTAGACTAACACAGGTTTTTTTTTCTGAAATTCTGAAAGGTGCTCTGCCTAGCTCTTTGATAATGTGGACACAGAATACTATTATTACTATCTGTAATACTGTACTCGAGCTATGGTCAAACCTTTTGCTTTGTTTTTGAGCATTTGTTGTTTTTCAGTGCTTCTGTTTTTTACTGAATAAGCACGCATGTGGTCAGCTTGAGTGATGTCCCATTTCTACATTCAGCATAGGTAACATTCTGATATTGGCAGCGGATTTCTAGGACAGTTTTTTGCTATCTAGAACCCCAGTGAAGTGACTGAAAGAACAGCAGTGTCTTGTTTTTTTTTCTAAGTTTAAGTTTAAGGAAACTCTCTAACAAGGGAATGCTTTATTTTTTTAAAAAGCAGCATTTTAAAAATAAAAAATGCTTTAAAATGAAGATCATTTAGCTAACTTTGCCACTTTTCTTTGCCAGAGCCTTTGGTTCTTAGGATGCAGGACCCTCTTCTCCTACAGGAGTCTTCTTCTGGGCTGGTTTTCATGTTTTTGGGAACCGATACTCGGGTTACTAGTATCCTCTGCTTGTAGAGGAGAGTCCTTTGCTTCCTTATTTTTCTTAAACGCTGCTGGCAATTCAGCCTTGCAATCTACTTGCATTTGAATTAATGGTCCTCACTAGAGTCCCTTTTCTGTTCCTTTGTTCAAAACACTTTTCATCACGGTCTTCAGACTCATCTGGCCCACCGCTCAAGACATCGGCAGCCGACCAAAGTGTCTATTTTTGCATCAGACTGCCTAAGAGCATTTATCATCTCAGCAGATGATTTGTTGGACTTTGAAAAATCATCAACTGTGTTTTTTCCAGAAGGAATTGTTTTTAATAAAACAGCAGAGGTGCACCCGAAACGAAAAATATGGAATGTGTGTGGCACCTTTTTCACTAAATGTAACCAATCAGTTATCATCTTGGCAAACTGAGAGCACTTGAACACATTTTGTATGCATTTTCCCCTCGGGTGATCAACACGGAAACAAAACAAAATGTAAATAAAGACCAGCTCATCTGGCCAAACAACCTTTGCCTTCTGTTATTTCCACATCCAGAATCTCAATCCCCACCAGGGCATCCAGGAGTCGCTCCATGCCATCCAGGCTGCTCTGCAGCTCCTGGGACACAGACTCTGCACTGAGGGGTTTCTGGGACTGGAGCAAGAGGTCAAAGACCCCCAGCTCACAAGCAGAGAAGATTATCTGTGCAGAGCAAGAAGAAATGCAGCATTTTTAACAGGACTGGGAGACAATGTACCATTAACCATATCTCTGGAGGTCACAGCACCCAATACTCAATTTATTATATAATAACTGGAGATCCCTTAAGAGGGACTGTAAAATGGTGACGTTAATCAAATTCCCCGCTTAATGTTGATTATTCTGCAAAAGAAATAATGGGAAAGGGGTTAATGGGAACCAGGAGAACATAAATATTCCCCTTTGGACATTGAGTCTGACATATTTGATGACTTAAGTCTACAGTAGTTATACATTCATGCTTTCTGTGTATAAACATAATTACTGTAATACCCATTAAGTTGAACACTTCAAACAAGGTTAAATTATACATTAGAAGTGCTTAGAAATAGAATGCATTCATTGTTAATGAAAATTAAACCATAAATGAAAGAGATTTTGTGTGTGTGAGCAACTGCTCAGTGACAAAGCAGTGGCAGTCGCGGGATGGTTTACACACACAACATTGCATAGTGTACAGATGCACAGTGCACAACAGCAAAATACTTTAACATTCAGCTTTTATGCACTACTAATACAAGATATAGTTACATTAAATAAAGTACATATGGTAAATAAGGACATCATAATGTATAGAGTAAAATTATTAATATTTTATCTAGCAACATAGTCTGCGCTTCTCAATGCTTCTCCTAACTGCTCTGTTAGGATGCTTTGCATTCAGAGGATGCAAAGTGGGGACGGCGAAAAAAAAAGAAAACTACATACACAACTCAAACGTACAGAGTTGTAATATAGTACAGCATGATACATCTATAATGATTTTTATAGAACACAAAAGCATGTTGTGTCTTTAATCAACATGCAAGTATATTCCTTCTTTCCGTTTAACTGCTTAGTTTATCATAATCGTAAATATCTATATATTTTGAAGCAGCGGAGCCTTAATTTTTCATACTACATATTCTACTGCCCTGCTCATCTGTAAATAATGTGGTCTGACTGAAGATTTAACAACGCCATGGAGTATCGTGTGCCTGCCGAGAAAAAGGATGGTGGTGGTGGTGGGGGAGGAGGATTTGCTTGACTAATCGACTAGAACAGGGCTTAGCCACCGGGCCCATGTATTTGATGTTTACAGAAGGGAACTTCTCTATAATCCGGGGCAGTGAAGGCTGCAGATTTAAGGGATACTGGGCAAAGCTTTTGACATGACTACAGACCGACCCTCTTCTTGTCAGCATACAACAAGTAAAATAAAATGCCATGCTTCCTTTGGGTCCTTGTACCATGTGTTTTATTTCAGAGTTATTTTCTGCATTATTCACTGGAGGGCTCTTCCACACAAAAGGGCTGTGAGGGCTGAGGAACTCTACTCCTCCAGGACCAGATTCCTGCAGCTGTCACAGGTACAGGTTCTTAAGACCCAAAACAAAGACCATTGGACTTCTTAGCCAACTAATGCGTTCAACTGAATAACATCAGAGATGAAAACGAAATTGTATCTGGAGGCCCTTGAGGGCAGGAGTTGCTCAAATACAGATGGAAGGACAGATACACAGATTAAACTGATCTATTACAAATATGTTGTTGTGCTTTACACAGCTAGGTTTTGTAACCGGCGCTTCAATTATTATCCTGCCAATGTGCTTGTAGCTACTTTAGTTAAAATAACCTCAAAAATTTCTACACATTCAGTGTATAAAATTAAGTGTCAGTTTCTCAAAAGAGTGTTTTATTAGGCATTAATTGAAAACAACCATGAAAACATTGAAAAAAGTGCAAGAGAAGGGAACAGTATGGGTCAGTGTTCATTATTAAGGGATAGGAAATAAGATAAGATCACTTTATTGGCCATATAAATTTTTTTGCATTAGGAATTTGTCTATTCACATACCCCAACTTGCTCTCCATGAGAAACACAAACAGGGAGAGAAGCTTGGGGTCAGAGCGCAGGGTCAGCCATTTATACGGTGCCCCTGGAGCAGGTGGGGTTAAGTGCCTTGCTCAGGGGCCCAACGGAGTAGGATTCCTTTGCCGGCTTCAGGATACAAACCGGCAACCTTCCAGCCACAGGCACAGATCCTTAGCCACAGATGTCACAGTGGTGGAGTGTGTGGGGGAAGGGAGAGAAATCCATAAAGATGGAGCAGGGGTTGATATTTCAAACACCTTTTAAAGCGAAAACCTTTATTCAAAACTTATCATGAAGAAAAAGTTTCACCCATCCATCCATTTTCTAAACCGCTTCATTCAATTCAGGGTCGTGGGGGAGCCAGAAACTATCTCGGCACACAAGCACACACCAGGGCCAATTTTCCTGGAAGTCCTTGAACCTACCAGTATGCTCTAGGACTGTGGGAAGACACCAGAGGACCCAGAGGAGACCCATGTGAACATGGGAAAACATACAAACTCCATGCAGATAGCACCCTCAGTCCAGAACAGAAGCAGCTGCACCTGTGTTTATTCCTACTTGCGTGTAGTACAACAGATTTGCATTCAAATCAACTAACTCTCATGTCATAAAAAATAGAGGCAGTAACCAATTCATTATATCCAATTCGTACTGAGAAAACATGCAGAGCTGACTGTACAGTACGTTTTTTGCCCTTCAGTCCCTTTCCAATTTGTTTCATTGAAAGGATTTTAACGCACAGCTGCCACCAAAAGGCAGCGAAGAACTGCAAGCGACCAATGCAGAGTGAATGAGGAACTGGAAAGAGACGCAGCACCAATTTTGAGCTGAGTCCTGGAGACGGGCTGGGAATGTTCTAGAATCTTATGGAATGGGATTGGCCAGACATTGCAAGTACGCAAAACTGTGGAGGGAGAAACTCTGAGTGAGGAGGAAGGGACGTAATTAAACTAACACTGTACAGCGAGAAATGCAGTCATATTTCTGACCATTCAACTATCCAAATATATCTGAACATCACTCAAAAGGCAGCAACAGACTGACATTTAGCACAAGCCCACAAACCAAAAGGCAGAGCTGGAGGAGGGCGAGAGTCATTTCTAAAAAAAACAAGAGAACATTTGGAAGGTTAACAAGCTCTCATACAAAAGGTAACAGTTGGATTTTTCTGTGCTAATACACCCCAAGTAAAAAAAATAGATTAACAAATGTATGCAGTTTGGTTTGTTGTTTTGTTTGCAAAGGGGAACTGCAATCCCGATTTCTCCGATCGATTATTAAAGAAATTCCAAATTAAGCACAAAATCACGAGTGGGGGAGGGGGGGGATTTCTGCAACAGCTACTCAATTCCTACTATACTGTGAAGGGAATATTTACCTGAACTTGCTCAACTGTAAAGTGTAACTGCAGTTACTGGTGGCTCTACAGAAAAAAGGTCCTGCTTTGCACAATGATAACGCAATGTTTCACATAGTATACAGAAACTCCGAAGCACACGTTATATAAAACTGGATTTTTTCATCTGCTAACCATGAATTACAAGTTGCAAGACTAATAGTGTGACTGACAGACTCTGCCAATACTATTTACATAATACAGGTTTGCTCCACATTCAGTATATCTGACTTATAATGCAAACAATGTTGTCCTTGCTAGCCATATCTGGACACAGTCCCACAAAGGCAAACAAAAATTGCCACGCTAAAAAACCTTGCTCAAGCAGAACACCGCATTTTAACAAAGAAAAAAGTCTATAGATAAATTAGTGAGTTATGACCAGAATAGAGCAGTCTTCTACTAAGATGCAAATTATATATATGATCCTGGTAAATGAAACTACAGTATTTCAATAATTTGTCGACTCTCTCAGAAAACCTAATTTCATCAAAAGAATTACTGACACAAGGATACATTATAAAATGTCAGCAGCCACTTACACCACTCTGTTAATCAACATGCTAATGAACATAATTTGTAGTAACAGAATGATTAATGGCAGTGATTAAAATAAGGCAAAGGGATGATTGCTTGTTGGTGGCTTAATGAGGAGGCTATATCGGCATTTCTAAGGCTGAAGGACTAAGTCGACTTAGTCGTAAAAAATGCAAATTCTCACCATTGGGACGCTACATCAGGGTACCACATTTACAGTCTACAGCACAATTCTATCAATCTTTCAGTTTGGAACATAGGACACATCACTATTTTAAATCTGTAATCAGATTTAAACAAGAACTCTAAATTATTCCCCGTTAGGTTTCGATACTGAGAATAAAGCGGAATTGTCTTCTCCAGTGTTTTTTCACTTTCACCGACAGAGGGAGCGTGTTCACAGCACTGCATACTTGCCAACAGCGGTATTTTTACTGCTACTATTAAACGAGAAGGTAACAACATGCAACAAACCCTTACCTTTGAAATTCTGAATCCATTCATGTACTCCAACAGTTTAAATGGGTAATCCAGTTCACTCTGAGAGAGGTGCTCCGCCATTGTCAACAACCTTTCCGACAAAAAAAACAAGCGTCACACGCACGTACAGGTAAACAACATAAAGCAACCCTTCTCAAGATAAATTTAACGACGTTTTTTTTTAAAAAAAAGATTGCTCTGGAAAGTGATACCAGTATGATGACGTGTTTTTATTACAATATAAAATATTTTCAAAGACGTCTGAGCTGAAATTCATTTGAAATGCAAAGTTTTAAAGCCAGCTGTTCTCTCGAGCTTCTCACGAACAAGCCGGAGCAAAGCCGGGAGTCTGTCAGGCGAGGTCCGGAGTCGGAGCCCGGAGCTGCTCCGTGAATGAATGACATGTCTTAAAATGTCTCAAAACACACATAGGCTAAGAGCATTTCCAATAATGCAAGAAAAGCACAAAGTGATTCCATGCAAAGTATGGTACTTACACACAGCACTGAGTATTCAATACCCTAATCTCGTTAACGACATTTAACTTTAACTACTGGTAATTTTATATAGTTGTTGAAATCTTGATATTTTAGATTAGATTTTACTTTAAAACCACTATTCGTCATGTATCAGAAGTATTGGTTTCTGCAGCATTATGTACGCGTTTAATGTTTTGTTACTATTTTCCGTTTCTGTTCAACCACCACATTTAACATTTTAAAATTAAGCCCCCAAAATGTTAGTTGATAATGATGATCTGGCAGTTTTAAAAACTTTTAGTCACACTGTGAACTAATAGCTTTTGACCGAGCGATCAAATGTTCTAACAACACATCACAGAAACACAGGCCATCTGTGCAGATTGCGTAACTTTGCACCCATTTACCTCACTTGGCAAATCTCATAGACTTTTTAAAAAACAGCAGAAGTCGAGCACGGTTCTCACGGTGAAAACCTGTGTATTCTTACTGTGAGTTTTCTTCAGGAAAGTCCAAAAGCTTTTAACGGCAAATTCATTTAAACCACATGCTATTTTTGCAGATAGCCAAACAGTTGATTTCCACCCACCACCAAAGCCTTTATAATAAAGCTCAAACTGGAGTCTTGGAGCAGGACAAACTGGAGCCGGAGCTGGAGTTCCCAGTCAGCACCGCATCTAGCCCTAGTTCTTAACCTTCACTGCAGCCTGCACCTACTGGGTACTCAAATCATGATCTCTCACACCTCATCAAATAAATCGCTAAAGTAATTTGTGTTTTTGATTATTTACCTTCTGAAAAATTGGCATGTCTCGCACCCAGAGAAAGGGCATCTCACTCGCCCAGGTTAACACTCACTGCTCTACACCGATCCACTCACTGACCTGAATTATTTGGGCCTTTGGCGACAACACCACCAAGACACGCCGAGGTCGCAATCAAATGTGGGTCATTGTGTAACGCAACCTCTCAACTTGCTTTTGGACTTGACCGTTACTAAAATGTTTTTCAAAGCAGTACATAAATGAAGGACTCTTGGGTGCATACAAACAAGAACATTCATTTGCATCTATTAATCAACGGACCAGGGCTGGCGCAACCCATACTTAAGTCCGGGTGCAAGTAAATACAAAAGCCCCCCCTTCTTCGGCTTCCTTCACCCTCAGCCAGTGCACACAGAGCAAGAGAGCAGAATTAAAACTGGATAACATATTGAACTTGATACTTAGTAACATAGTTATTTAAAAGTTTACAACTTGCTTTCGTCACAGCAAACTTAGCGATGATATTAATGAAATCCACCTGCCTTGCGGTGCTGTTCTCTATAGACAGCAAAGTCAGAGCTAGCAGTCTTTCCTGCGACATGGTGGACCTTAGATACGTTTTGATCAATTTCAGTTTGCTAAACGAGCGTTAAGCTCATGCTTTCACTGTGATTGAAAACGCAGATTCCATATCTTTATTAACCAAATACTGCAGTATTTCGGACGGAGTGTTGACTTCCATTGGGGAACAGATGAGACAAACTTCAATTCACTTGCCAAATTTCCGCAATGAATGTCTATTAAAAACAAGGCACTGAAGACAGTGTCCAGTAAGCAATTGAAAAAGCTCACTTTAAACTTTTCCTCTCCAATTCCCTTTTCTGTTCTTTGCGCACATACAGTAGCTTAGCTAAATGTAAGCTTGTCTGTTGCTCAGTCTTGCAGGGGAACAGGTCGCGTCATCCAATTCTACATATTTGGGAAAGAACGCGCCAATGACCAATTGCAAATCATCCACACAGCTGTGCTTTATTTAAAAATATGCCAGACTAATATTGCTATTGGATAATTTCCCGCCTCTGACATACTGAACGCCCTGCATACGAACTCTCGTCCATTTTAATGATGATGTTTTCTAAAAAAAAAAAAGGCGTTAGCAATGTGTCCCATTAGATATGGGCGCGGGTGCACTTGCACCCATTGCACCCCGAAGGATGGACCTATAGTTAAAATATTAGAATCATTTTTGATAAAATACGATGATGATACCCCAAACGTACAGCACGTGATAATTAAAAAATAAATCTAATTAGAAGGAAATCATAATAATAAAATAAAATACATATATTTCAGTGCCATTTATGCTATTCGGATCGTGTACAGTGCCAAAGCAATGAAAAGAATCAGATACACAAATTAAACTGGGAAAATATATTGCTGAATGTTGCACAGACCAAACTGCAGCTTTAGTTTCCAACCCCCGCCATGCTTTGGGCTGTTTTTGTCTCTAAAATATCACACATCAAACTGACACACGTTGGGCGACTCGAAAGTCTGGTTTGTAGACCAAGATATATAAAAAGCATCATCCTAATTTTATCTGGATTTTCCCGCGTTCCAAACGGTAAAAACGTACCCTTTTAAATGACACTTTAAAACATTAAAATCTCACGTTAAGTAAATTTACAAAGTTGTTTTTTTTTATTCCCCAAGGCAAATAAACGTTTTTTTTTGCAATAAAATTACAACGTCTCTAGATTTGTCTTATATCTTACCTAATGCACAGCGCACACTTTATATAATTCCAAGGGTTAATTCCCTGTCCAGCCTTTTCTCGGCTTCTCAGACTGTAGAAATGCTCCTCGTTCTTCAGTGACTGCAATTTCACCCCGAAGCTCTTGTCACATGATTTCATTTTGCCTGGATATTATTTTTTTTCACTGGGCCTCTTTTTTTTTTTGTGGTATGGCATGCGTTTTAGGACAAAAATCCCGTCTCATTTCTACTTCCTTTACATTAATTTTGCGTGCGTTCAGATGAAAAAGAAACGATTGTTATTAACAGGTCATAACTGCTCCAACATGTTCTAAAAACAATTATGATATGATAAGACCTTTATTTCAAGTGCCAATGGGGTAGCTACAGGAATTTTGTTTGATATTTGTTTTAGTGAGCATCTTGATGAGATGTAGAGGCCTAAGTGAAAGTTCACTACAAGAGCAGATTTTGCAAAGTGCAACGTGTGAACAGCAAACTTAAATTACACACATCAAATTAATAACTGTAAAATAACCATCATATTTCAGATTTTGAACATTTAGATGGGGTTCCTGAAGATCTCTAATCCAGTAGTCTTTATAGCTTGTCTAAATCATTCATTTCTAAAGATTTGGAACATGTGACTTTGAAAGTTATTGATGAATTAAGCAAGCAATTTGTGTGAGCAAATAGTTGTCTTTCAGGGCTTACATTTGTTACATTTTTTGTTTGCAGGGATTTGTAAAACTCTTTATTTAACGAATCATTTGTAATTTATAATAAGCATTTTTTTCATTAATGAATTAGTGGTAGTACTTAAATATATTATAAAAAATCATATATTACCAGTGGATGTACCAGATCCACTTAAACTTAAATGAAAATCTTGCTTTGATCACCACAGAGTGGGAGAATGAAGAGAATTTGAAGACACGTCAATTGACTCTATGTTCCAATTCTGAAAATGTTTCATTGGGGGCAAGAAATGAGAAAAGGCAATTCAAAAGAGTTCAGAATGTTACATAAATGTGGCTTTCATCTGTACACATATGCACACACAAATAATGTGAGAGCACTGGTTAAATGTAACAAATCAAAAGGGTTCATGATCCATTCACAATATTTACATCCTGAAAATATTTTCATTTGTCATGTAGCTCAGTCCAGTTAAAAAGTCTAGGTATTGACAAGGAGACAGCAAACATAAATTGTATTAATTCAGATCATGCATTTCAGAATTGTGTGCAAAACAGTTTGCATTTTACTACAATGTAGTGTGCTCTCTGAAGGCACCAGTTCTGTAGGGTTTGGGCATTTACTGGGACAATTATTAATTGTAGCAGTAAATCACAAAATTGATTCTTTTGATGGCTTTAGAATCCAACCATGCGATATAACTCAAACAACGCACACACACAGGTACTAATACACGAGGATACATTTATGAATACATAGAATATGCATGTAAAACTAACAGATCTTATCGAGAGGGTTATCAGAATACAAAAGGTATATATTCAGTCAGTTACGAAGAGTTACATATATCAAGAGGACATACGTTCAGTATATCATTCATTTAGACCGTTTCGTAAATGAACTTGGTTATAACTTCTACATTAGATACTCAAAATAAGTACATAACTCTTAGGAATTAAATTGATATCAACTGGTTGGGATAACAATTGAATTCTCGAGCAGTAATGCAGTGAAGTTGAATACTCATCCAATCTCTGGTGATTCAGATCTCCTGCGGGCACAAAGAAACAGTTGCAGGCTGTTGCTGTCCAATCCGCGCTCTCTGGCTCGGTGCCAGGCTGTGCTGTGCGGTTTGCGACGGTGCGCTGCTGATGCTCACTGACCGGCTAGTTAGTGTTGGCTTTAACTAGCAAAGTTTGTGCACAGGAGAAAAGATGACTGTGGGTCCCAGCAAGTCAGGAAGAGGACCGGTTCGTTCCTGATGAAGAGCTAGTTCTGAATAGTGATTCAGCTATCCACAGTTCCAACCTGTTCACGAGGCCTGCTGCTGGTTACTCTCTGGCAACCTCCACTCTAGACTCTTAGAACAAAGGAAAGTTCTGGCTCTCGGACATACTGGCCGTTCCGTGGTTGTCCGGGCTGAGTCTCAGGATGGTCAGGAGGTGCGCTGCGAGAATGTCCTGCCCTTGGGAGCCTTCTGCTCCTGGGCTGTCCTGTCCTTGAATTCTCCTTTGAATTCCCGTTAGAAAAGTCTCAGAAGGTCAGAATTCTCCAGAATCTCCTCAGACCCTCTGTGTTGTCTGTTTGTACCTGGAGGACCTTCAGCTCGTTCATTGGCTGAAAGTTCCACGGGCATCAGAGTCCCACGTGGGTTACTCGGCCCTACCAGTCCCTGATTGGTTGATCAAGGTGAGATATGAGTCACTTACTCCTGACACTTAGGAATGCAGTCCAGATGTCCATCTGGCACTCCCTAGACAGATAGGTGCCAATGGATGACCATTGATCATGATAGCCAGGCTTAGCTAAGTGCACCCCCCTTTGGGAGCTGTCCCTTATCAAAAGAAACCTTAAATCAGCCTGCATGAATAGTTTCTCTGTGGCTGCACCACAGAGATGAACAGAGATGGGGCCTAATTTGGGAAAGCACCGCAACACTTAAATCTGTCTTATTAACAAGCATTGCCGCTACAATAATTGCACATAGAGGGAGCTCTTGCAGAGAAATTACAAATCCTGTACAGAAAAAGAACACTTATAAATTTGCAGTCCAACAAAGGAATTCCCTTTCTAAGTGTGGGAGCATTTTGATGGTCTACCGTTCACAGTTCGATAAACTGGTGATCAGTGTTGCATCTTGTTCAACAGATATGAAGTATAACTAATGTGCTCCTTGTGTCTTTGAAACATGTGTTTCACTTACTGTGCTGCAATGTTGATCTGTGCATTTATGATTCAGAACAATGGCATCCAAGAAAAGACCAGTGGTGATGCTTCAGCTTAGGCTCAATCAGCAACAGGGAGCTCTAGTTTGAACAGGAATGTGAGGAGGTCAGGAATAATACACTGACCAAGAATGTAACTTTGTGATGGTGGTCAGGCTTTTCTTATTTTTCACAATTTCCAGACTAGTCCTTGGACGTAAACCCGCTGAGATCATCTGAGATCAAACCTGTTCTCTGGTTTAAACCCCTTAAAGCTTTGGGTTTTTCATTCATTTCATTTTTTTAATAGCATAATAGGTTGCAAAACTACTGTAGATAATCAGACCATTTGTCTCTAGCATTGCAAAAGTATTTCAACAGAGTGCACAGGACTAAGATGCATAACTGAGAATTATGTGATATATTTATCTCATATATTACAGTTACTCTTTATAATCCTTGAGATAACATTACAACACCAAACTTGTTGATAGCAAGCAGGAGCCACAAGAGCAATATCAACATTTGCCACAGGTCTTATCAGATTTGCACATACTGCACTGCAGATAAACAAACTTTTTCTTCCATATAAACAGAAAACGTCCGCACAGTAATGCAAAGATAAACTGCTTCCATAGCCAAAATAAAATATGATGTATTGTTTTTAGATGGGTTCTTGCATATTTGTGATCTCAGTCTAAATAAAGGAACTATTCAGGCAAACTTTGACTTCTGTGCCTAAAGGCAACCAAAATAACCAGTGATGACTTAAATATATTTAAAGGGTGTTTAAAAGTGTT
Organism: Lepisosteus oculatus; assembly: GCF_040954835.1. NCBI lineage: Eukaryota > Metazoa > Chordata > Actinopteri > Semionotiformes > Lepisosteidae > Lepisosteus > Lepisosteus oculatus. Next base: position 36,028,904 of record NC_090696.1, on the reverse strand, counting down.
ATAATTAAATACTGGATTAAGATATCTGAGATTCTAAAAGCAGACTGTCTCATATACAATTCAGGTGTCCTTGAAACGTAGAAATGGAAACATGGCAGTTCAAAGTGATTAATAAAAAGGGAACATGTTGGTCTGAATGAACTTTTATGGTCAATTATTTTATATCCAATTATTAAATGACTGCCTGTTGTTACTAACATGGAGCTTTTGGTATCTTTGACGTGTTTTTGCCTTGAGGTCTAGGGATACTGTTCTTGTGGTTTACAGGCTTAAAGTTGCTTTTTGTTAATGTGATGTCTTAGTCTGCCGTAATTATTACTGTCGCCACCTGTACAAGTCGTCATTGCGATCTGATCCTTGAATGGCCGTTGCATACAAGACACATGCATTGAATTTTAGCCGTAATTCAATTTAAAGATTCTTAATTGGGAAAACACTTTCCTATAGCAGTACGTTTATCAAATTAAGCCATCCAACACCAACAACTTTAAGCGCAAGTCATTTCAGTTTACCGCTGCCAATGACTGGAACAACCTGTGAAGTAAACTGAAATGACCCATCCTCGTAGCGGAGGGCGTTTTCAGTTGTATGACCGAGTTTTGCCTGCCTCACTGTTGCAATTGTCGACACTGCCACGTCCTGTTATATGTCATGTCCAGTAATAATAATAATAATAATAATAATAATAATAATAATAATAATAATAATAATAATAATGGCTTACACTTATATAGCGCTTTTCTGGACACTCCACTCAAAGCACTTTACAGGTAATGGGGACTCCCCTCCACCACCACCAATGTGCAGCATCCACCTGGATGTAATGTTAATTATCTTCTTTTTTTAACTGATTTGTCTTCTGTGTGACAGTGAAAGTAAACCTCTTAGCCAGGCCCTCGCTGTAAATCAATATTTGACGCAACCGGTAAAATAATTGATTATCACTCGCCTTCTTTCACTACAGGTATCATGTAAACGCGAGGGTGACAGGGAGCTGTAGTCTTTTAGGGGTGCACGACATCTGCCGAGCAGATACTACAACTCCCGACGTGAACCACGCCTTGTGTCGTGGTGACCCAATCAGATTTGACTCCAGCCCCAGTGGGCGGCAGTGTTGTGGGGGTAGGCGCTAACGTGCAGTATGGCGGACGATGGAGACAGAAGGAGTGGAGCAGCTGACACTAGCGGCGGGCCAGGGACTTCAGAGGAGGCTGAATCAGGGCTCGGTCTAGGCGGCATGTTGCTGAATGTCAGTGTTTTAGTGTTGGTGCTGGCCCTCTGTTACGGGATCTACCGGAGGTGGGGGAGGCGGGCCGGCTTGGATGCGGCCCAAGCGAAGGAGGCCGCGTCTCTGCCCAAGATGAAGAGACGAGATTTTACTCTGGAGCAGCTGAGGGAATACGATGGTGTGCAGAACCCACGGATCTTGATGGCAGTGAATATGAAAGTCTTCGATGTGACCAGCGGGAAGAGGTTTTATGGGCGCGGTAAGGACGATCTGTGCGAGGTGGCTAAATGGAAGAAAATCGTGCACTTACACATGCGCTGAGCTGTCCAGATACTGCTGAGAATGTACACGTAGGTTCACATCCTTGATCTGCTGTCTGTACACCACTGGTGCATTTAGATATGGTGCACCCTAAGAAAGACCGTCCTGCTGCTGGATTTCATATCGCAGTAAAGCGTAATGTGCTGGATATAAGTGCAAATGCGTGTAGTACGTGTGTCATTTCCCTCTTATACACGGTTGCATGGGGTTCCTGCACGGTGCGTCTTTCATGCTCTGGATGTGGGCTAGCTGCGTGGGGACTTTTCACGTTTATGTAGTGATAGTAATTTAAAACCGATCGCAAGAATAGACTGCGCGGCGCTTCCCTTTGTCATTGACAAATAGCGATGCCTGATCCATTCTTTCGTTTCCTCACCTTTCTTGAAAAAAACAAAGCTGTCGTGTGGCAAGATTAGCAATAGCAACCGGAACAACAACAAGAAAAGAGAAGCTAGTGGCCTTTTGTTGTAAAAAGGCGGCACTTTTGGCCTTTGTCCGATGGAATGTGGAAATCCAACGTGTTTTGTATTTCCTGAAGAGAAAAGGTGACCTCGGGAGTGTGAATCGTGTTCGGTGGTTTTGGTTTTGGTGCGTCTAAAACTGTAAATAGTACCGTAATCTTGGTTTTTGCACAGGACTTATCTCAAAGACGGGAAAAGCTGTGCAAACCAATATTTTCCTGTTAGAATTTATTCTAGCTAGCTTTATGTATGATATCGTAAGTAGCTTTCAATGTATGTGCAGTAGTTGACCTGATATGTGCACTGCCGTTAAACAGAAAAATCAAAATAGGACAGGGCAGTGATTTCTTAAGCTAGTTCAAAGTATTATCAACTCCAGTAATGAATTTTATATAGAGACTTTATGCTCTTCTTCACACAGGTTAAATAATGTGTGTCCTTACGGTTTATGGCACAGGGTCACCAGAGGGGAAAGGAGGGGTCTTGTGGCACACCTACTTTACAGACTGGAACAGTAAATCTATTCACCGTGCCGCACTCCTGAGTACATTTGCTTTAGGAACGTCGTCCGTTTCACCTGCATTCGGCTCTCCAGCCTTGCAGTTCATCAGACCTTTATTATTCCACCGATTTGGAATATCGATGTGTCGATGTGTCAAAGTCCCATGACAGGTGTCCTGAGCAGTTGTAAGGTAACGGCATAAATGAACTATGCTGCTTTAGAATGAGAATAATGTTACAAAGTGTCAAGTGAGACCTACATGCACCTCCACCTCCATGGATAGATTTTCCCCTTAACACATTGTCATGCAGCTGTGGAAGTGAACGCAACAGTGCTGCAGGAGATCAGCAGGAATACAAGTTCTTGCATCATACACACTCTCACCAGCTGGTCCAGGCATGTACACAATCATGCACAGTGTATATACCACATAGCTGTGCTCTGGATTTTAAACGCCTGCACGTTGAAGCAGAAAGGAATCAAGAGCAAAAGAACAATAGTGCTATGCCATATCTGGGCTAAAATGAACCTGCTACAGAGGGGTGAAATATTTGGGTACTTCACAATCTCACTGTGGGCTGAGGCTGCTTTAATCAGATTGCAGTCCAGTGTTAAATGTGATTAAAACACAAAAGTGTGTAAAATCAAGAATAGAATGCAAAAAAAAAGAATAAAACAGAGGTTACCAATGGGGAGAGGTTATTCTGCTCATCTGATCTGTTTGATAGTTGGAAGTTGATTGATCCCAGGATTTCATCCAGCTGTTTCTTGAAGGAAGACAAAGCTTCAGCTTCAGCTGGGTAGCTTGTTGCCCACTCCCACATCCCTTTGGGCAAAGACATGTTTCCTGTTCTCAGTTTGAAATGAACAGTATGAGGTTTCCTGTTTTAATAATGAATGTTGTTTAAATATGCAGTGGCTGTTCCTGGCATTGTGGGTACTCTAGGTGCTGCAATTGCATAGGCAAATGACCTAGTGGCTTTGTTGAAACAAAGCACAGCTGACTTCATTTCACTGAAATAGCTACCTTTTTTGTATTCTCTAAAATTAATGTCATTCGAGCTTCGCAGGACAAAATGAATGCTCATTTTAGTTTCCATATTTTTTTTCAATAAGTAAACTGGGTCAAAGGTAGATTTTTCCACTGACCTTTCTACTTTAAGAATCCCTTAGCTCTATACTTAATGTTGTTGCTACTTGCATGTGAGATGTTAAGACTAATAATTTGTTTTTCTAATGGAGCATCACGGATTACATTTTTTTGAAAATTCTGTGGGCCATACCGTATCAGTTCCCAAATACAACGGAAAGCTGACCGCATTTTTTTTTAGGACTAACATAAGCACAGTGAAAAAAGGATTAATCACAGACGCAGTATTTTGCGATCTCTGTAAATAACTTCATGCGTGTTGAATACTAAAATGTTGCACCTTTGTGAAAATCTTGTTAATCTTACATTGAATCCCCATTTAACCTGGGAAATTGTGTATTTGGAAAGTCAGCTGTCCGAAGGAGAAAACAGCAGATATCTAACTAGTGGCAGTTCAGCTGTGTGCTCCAGCTCAGCAGTCAGAAACAGAATAACCAGAGGGCACAAACAGAAACCAAGGGGAGGTGCTCCTAAAATGTTTATTTGCACAACAGGCTGTGGGAGCCTGGAAGGTGTTTTCAAGGCCCGATAGCCTGGATTCCTTCAAGTGGTGGCTGATTGGATGAGTTCCCGGTTCAGTTCAGTTACACAGCCTTCATGAGCCAAGCCCTCATCTAAGATAAGATCAGTTTATTAGCCCTAAACAAATTCTTACATTTTCGCATACCCCAGACTCCTCTCAGAGGAGCCTGGGGTCAGGGCGCAGGGTCAGCCATTTATACAGCTTCCCTGGAGCAGTTGGGGTTAAGGCCTTGTTCAGGGGCCCAACAGAGTAGGATTCCTTTGCCGGCCGCGGGATTCGAACCGGCAACCTTCCAGCCACAGGTGCAGATTCTGAGCCACAGAGCCACCTCACCGCTCATCTGCAGGTGTTGTTCTTATAGTGTAGCTCAGTGGCACCTGCAGGCACGGTCCTGAAACACTGCTTCATCTCAGGCTGCTGCTGAGCCTTGCCTTGTCCCCCTAAGACAGAGCTGAAAGCTGACTGCTGAGCTCAGTTCTGTTGGGCAGCTGGGGGAGTGCTAGCAGTAAGATGGGTTCTGATTCCTCGCAGCTGAGAATTAACAGCAGGCGAGCAAGAATTTCTGGACTGCGGAAGAACAGTGCACATGGATTTATTTTGCCAAACAAACTGCATCTTAAGGGTGTCTGAATAAAAGGAGGCAATTGAGTTAGGCAACAGTAGGCTTTTAAATCAACTTAAACTTTGAAATCGCATTCATTTCTCCTGTGTCTGTTTGGTCATCTTTAATGCAGTACTTGCAGGCCTAAGAATGTAAGACGCTACAATCAAGAGGAGGCCATTCAGCCCGGTTGGTAGTAGGTAATTGATCTCATCTAGCTGTTTTTTGAAAGGAACTAAGGTATCGATTTCAGCAACATGGCTAGGTAGCTTGTTCCACACTCCCACAACTCTTTGAGTAAAGAAGTGCCTCCTGCTTCTAGGTTGAAATGCACTTCATTGCAATTTTTTTAGTGTGCCCTCTGGTTCATGAGCATGTTTTGTTCTTGTTTGTGCCACATCGACCCTGACACAGATCCCAAATCGTATTCTGTACTGCCAAATTAAATTTCTTAACTTGACAACTAATTGTTTTATGACCGAGCCATAAATGTTAGCAGCTTTTTTGCTATTTATTTTGTGGGTCATCTCACTTGCTGTGCTTTGTTTTTTAAAAAAAGGTAGTCTGACAGAGATACATGTTTTTCGTTGTCACAGAAATATCGCACATCTAAAATCTGACATTTGTTTTGCACAGGCAGCAGTTTTGTATCCTCTTATCACTTGCTGTGTGATTCAGTGTGTGATTTCCTAATGGCAACCCTGGCTTTGAGGAGTGAAATTAAATAATTCAAAGAGAAGTGAAACTAAATACATTTTAAAAAATTAAAAGCAATTTGTTAGTAAAAGAAAACTGGGAGTCTGTCCCACAGGCTTAAAATGTGCAAATCGGATGCTGCTCTTGAGAAATGTTATCTTAACCAGTAGGAAACTTCAGCAAGCTTGTTCGTGAGCTGAAGTAACTCAAGTTAAAAAACACAACAACAAAGACTTATTGATTTGTCAAATGTGTACCGAGAGCTGCAAATTATGACACTTAGTAAGTAATCAATCTAGAAATTCAAGACTTTCAGAAAGTTGATGTGTTAATCAATGTAATTTGTGTTGACAACCAAACTATTCACCATTTCTATTAGCTCCTGATTTAACAAGCTCTTTATGCTTTGTGAATAAATACAACAATTGTGATGGCCCATGTGATTAAAATGTTCATTTTAGGTTTTTATTTCCCTCTACACAGCAGATCCTACCTTTAGCAACTCTGTGTGAAGCTGATGTTGATTGGGCCTTAGAGAAGAGATTTCTATAATGATATGAAGGAGAAAAAATATGGCATGACCCAACCCACAACTTTTAGGTAGTATCCATGTTTAACAGGCAATTATTTTTTTTCATTCCAGTTCAGCTCACAACACCTCAGTTGAGCTCATTATTGGCTTAACTGAAGCAGGTGAAATGTTCTTCATTTTTCCTCAGGTACCACTAATTTATAGAACTGGTTCTAAAACCTACTGGATTGAGTCTCTCCTGGACTGGACTTGCACACCCCTGATTAGTGAACATGTCAGTTAGAGATTAACATTGTTAAAGGTGCTGTGCTCGGTGCTGATTTTCCTGAAGACTTAGGGCTGTTCAGGGCAAGTTTGATCAGGGAACAGAGGGACTGATGTAAATGTATCCCAGTTGGTTTCTTTCTCATAGGAGTTACCTGCAACTGAAACTGAATTGGTAGAATACCAGAAAACTGCTTGCTTGACAGTCTTGTTTTATGTTAGTGGTGTGCCACTATCCTTGTAAACGCATGAAGAATTGGTCCACGTATGCATCCAGTGAGGGCATTTTGATTTTTTTAAAACTCTTTGTTCAAAAAGTGAAATGGAGCTGCCAGTATGTTGTTTTACTGTATAGGCATGCTGCATGTATTTAGAAGCTTTTCTGCCTGATTATCAGTCAATGACAGCACTTGGGTGATGTATACATACAAGTTTACCTTAAGTCTCCATTTTACTATTTAAATTTGCAGTACTTGGACACCTGGGGAAGGGACTAATGTTGAACCAAGATGTTGTAGAGTTTCAAAATGTAAAACTAAAGAATCATATAGGTACAGTACATCATTTTATCTGCCTTGTTACTATGTTCAGGAGTGTTTTCCAGCTGACCCAGTGGTGAATTCCCGAGTATCAGGCTTGAAGAAGCATGCTTCAGCACAGACCGGCAATGTATACTGGAGTTCAGGAATGAGAAAATAACAGGGAGTCTGGCAGATGTTGACATTATGACATTCTTTCTGTAGGGTCACAGAGGAAACTTATTAAATTCAGAATTCTTAGGAAGGTATTGTAGGGACTCAAATGGCTGTGCTTATCAGTATGACAAACTGGCAACGTGCACATGAAAATATTAGTGTAATGATCACCTTGCTTTGCCCTCCTCGGCAGAAGTGCTGAAGCTGGCTTATTGTGTGATCAGGGTATGTATGGACTTTTTTTTCCCCCTTAGCTGCTCATGCATTGGAAATGTCTGCCAAGCGTGGCTGGCTCAGAACACACTGCAGCAGCGAGAGAACAAATTGTTGTATAAGGACAAGGGAGTGTTACCCAGCAGGTCAAGAATGCCTTATTCACCCTGGCCTGCGCACTGAAAGGGTCACGTCTCCTTACAAGTCTCAGTACGGCCTCTGCCGTTGAATTTGAAAGAACCTTATTGTGCAGCCTGAGTTCACTAGTGTAACAGAGCACTAATATTGACTGAATTCAAGCTTCTGTTAAGTTGAAAGTCCCTTCAAAGTGTCTGTGGGTGTGCATTTATAGCTTACACATCCCAGAAGAATAGGGAGATGTTCTGAAATCCTCTTAAACCAATTTAAAATTTCATTTGTTTTCGGCCTTTAATACCACAAGGTATCTATGTGCTCTGTGCAGCAGTTAGGACCAAATCTAAATAACATTAGAATCATTGCTACTGGAAATAAGACTAACAGATTAATTGTTCTTCTGTACCCTGCTGGTTGAGGCTTAGTTTGTATTTAACAGGCAAAATCAAGTGTGCACATTGGACCTTTATAGCACAGGTCTGCTGCATTTATTAAACTGTGGTAACTTATCATATACAATGGTTTTGTTGTTTTTTTGCAGTTTATGAAACACACTTCTGGGTTATATGTAGCTTTTGTCATTTTAAGGTAGGTTATTGTATTCATTATCTGGTAATATTTTAAAAGATCTACATTTGTAATTCTAAGAAGAGTCTCTTAATGACATTACGAATGTTCTCATTGTGCCCGAAACGGGACTCTTACACTCTTCATCTTATAAATTTTCTTTATGATTCAGAGTAGAATAAATATCATGCATTAATGGATCCATTGACCTTCCAGGAACAGCATGGGCAGTTTTTGACCCCATGAGGGGAAGTTAAACCTCATGATGGGAGGCCCATTTCATTGGTGGGTGTTCTTGTTAAAGGACCATGAAGATTTTGAAATGGGCGATGAGCCTGTGAACAGACAGTTCAGGTTCTGTGACAATTGGAACATGGGTTGGAAAAGACTGGCAAGCCAGCATCTTAAAAGGAAAGAGGCAGGGGTTGGGGGCTGGCACCTGACTGCCACACTCAACAGGGTAAATGTTTCTTTCAAAAGAAGCAACACTAGCCAGCAGATGGCAGTAAATAAAACTTATTGCACCACAAAGACAGCGGAAATGCATGACTTAACTGAACATGCTCATCAACACCCAAACAACCTGTTTTCACAGCCAATAAAAGTACATAACAAAAGCCTAACCTTATACAGATGATGGATTTCCATGTTGCTGAATACGAAATGTAGACTCCCTGCAGTATCTTAACACGGTCACTTCCTAAATAAACGACAGCTAAACGTTTCAAATGTCTGACATGTTCCTGGTACCATAATAATTAAGTACACATAGATCTGTTAGCCTCTGAAATCAGTTTGTCCAAATTCGTCTGGGTGATGTGACACTATGAGCATCTGATGAGTACAGGATTGTTTGTTTCCAGGTGAGATTGATGCTGAGCTGCAGATAAGGGAGTAGATTTCCAACTGAAAGGATGATTCTTAACAACTTTCGCCCCATCTCCAACTTACCCTTTCTCTCTAAAATTCTAGAACGTGCTGTCACACTTCAGTTACATAACCACCTCATGACAAACAACCTTTTCGAACCCCTCCAATCTGGCTTCCGTCAACTTCACAGCACAGAAACCGCCCTAGTCAAAGTCACCAACGATCTCCTAATAGCTTCTGATTCTGGTTCTCTTTCCATACTCATCCTTCTTGATCTCAGTGCTGCCTTTGACACTGTTGACCATAACATCTTGCTTTCTCGTCTCGAGACTGTGTTTGGAGTCTCTGACACTGCCCTCAAATGGTTTAAGTCTTACCTCACTGATCGCTGTCACTTTGTCTCTCTCAATGGGTACAGGTCTGAAATTGGTCTTGTCAAGTCTGGTGTCCCTCAGGGCTCAATACTGGGCCCCTTGCTCTTCAGCATTTACATGTTCCCACTTGGTCAGCTTTTAAGATCACATGGCCTCAGCTTTCATTTTTACGCTGACGATACTCAAATATACATCCATACCAAACCCGACACTGATGTGGCTGTCTCTATTCTATCCAATTGCATCTCTGACATAAAAATTTGGATGACTCAAAACTTCCTTCATCTTAACTGTGACAAGACTGAAGTCATGCTTATTGGTACCCCCATCAACTTCGTAAAGCCAGTCCTGTAACCCTGTCTGTAGATGGCTCTGTACTTGAGCTCCAATCAAAATTGAAAAACCTTGGGGTTATATTCGATTCTGGCTTAACATTCGACCCACATGTACAGCATACTGTCAAAACATCTTTTTTTCACCTTAGAAATATCGCAAGACTACGCCCTATGCTATCATTAACTGTGGCTGAAAAGCTGATCAACATATTTGTATTCTCTCAAATTGACTACTGCAATGCTCTGCTCCCTGGGGTATCTAAATCTACTCTGAACAAGCTGCAGTATGTCCAAAATTCAGCAGCCAGAATCCTGACCAGATCTAGTGCAAGTGTTCACATTACTCCTATCCTGGAGTCCTTGCACTGGCTTCCGGTCAAATTCCGCGTAGACTTTAAAATCCTCATGCTCACCTACAAGGCTTTACATGGCTTGGCACCTCAGTACCTGTCTGAACTTTTATCGCCCTACTCCCCACCTCGCAACCTCCGCTCTTCAAATTCTGCCCTCCTTACTGTCCCCCAAGCCCGTCTACATTGTATGGGCGACAGGGCCTTCTCCTGCTATGCCCCCAAGCTCTGGAACTCCTTGCCCAAGGATATTAGAGAGTCACCTTCTCTAAACTCCTTCAAATCCAGACTCAAAACCCTCCTTTTCAGAAAAGCCTTTACTTAACTGGTTCCATTCTTCACCCCTCTGCTCTTCTTAATACCATCTTCCACGGTCTCCTCTATTGTTATTGTTGTATTGTTGTAATTATAATTGTGTCCTGTCTTGTGAAATTTTCTTATTTATTGTTGTAGTCTTCTTATTTATTGTTATTGTCATCCTGTAAAGCGCTTTGAGAAGCCACCTTTAAAGGCGCTATATAAAATAAAGTTTATTATTATTATTATTATTATTTTCTTGTAGGTGTCACACTCAAGCTGATATGTTAATCAGTCTGTGAAAAGGGGTGGTGCACCAAGCAAAGCGTCTTCACATGCAACGTTCTTGCAGACTCTTTGGACTAGAACATTTTTATATAAAACAAATTAAAAAAAAGTTGTAGGATGAAAGCTTGAGAGTATAAAGGACAGTTTAACCACGCAGATATGGAAAACAACTGTTAGCTTTCGGTCTTTGATATAAAGTGCTGATATTGTCCCGCTTTATTAAACGTTGATAGTCGTGTAAACACCTGATGTCTTTTTGTCTGAATGAGAGGGGTGGCTATAGTTAATTAAAAAGCACTTTGACTTGTGTTAGACTTGACGTCCACTCTGAGAGCTTGATCTAGTGTGCTTTCACAGGGAAATTCCTGTTTTAGTTTATTCTAATGAAGCACTATCTAGTATTAAGTATCTAGGATTGTGGATAGGATCTAAACATTTCCTTGCCTTTTTTCCCACGTTATTCCTTTGTTTGGCGCTAGAGGACATGTGAGTCTCCACAAAACAAGATTGGAAAACAAACACGTGAAGTCAGCCGGGATGGAAATGTATTTACTGTCCGTTTGCATCTTCTTTTGGTTTTATGCATTTGAATGATGCTTTTTTTTGCATGTACCCAAAGCAAGAGATGCAGATGTGTGATAAGAATGTTAACGCATCCTGTCGTGACACAGAGGTAGGTAATACAAGTGCTACTCATTGACATGGAGGAAACATGAACATGTCTGTCTGGTAGCTTGACTTTCAGCAAAACCTGAAGGTAGGTGGTCACACCGAAGGCGGTTTTTACTACGGATATTGAATTGGTCCGTTCCACTGGCTTGAGGGGTATTGGTAAGACAGGGTTCATTTTCTTAATTTTGTGAAATGGCTTCCTTCATAGATATCCTGTGAGCTTCTTTGCATAGCTTTTACTCAGTTGAATTTGTTGTATGTGATGGTATTATTCATTGACAATTGGAAGAAAAAAAGCCTCATTGCTTGCTCAAAGCAATATTTATTTTGTATTGTGGAATGGCAGCTCTTTTCCAGACACAGCACAAGAGTCAGAGCCAGACACTCACTGTGCGGCAATACTCCTCTTGGCTTCTTTTAATGAAATTAAACATTTTAATAGGCCTTATTTGCCATTTAAAATGTGTGGCAGCAGATTTTGTGTAGCTATACAAAGCCCATTCACATCTGAAACATTGGTTAGTGCTGCCTTACAGGTGAGACATGGTAGGTCTGCAGTATATTAATACAGATGACGGTTATGTTCAGAATTATAGTTGAGTAGAATGGAAGTCATTAATAACAACCAGCTTTAATTCAGTAGAGCTTTTTTCAGCGGCTGTGACAGTCATTGCTTGGCAATTGTGAATGCTGTTGTAAAACGTGAAGGTTTTTTAGAGCACATAAGAAATTTTGAGACCCCGCCTTCCAATAATGGCGTTCTGTGAATCGGATTCTGCATAAAGATTTCTGGGTGATGTCTTTTGTTAGGTCCATGTAAAAGATTATATTGGATCATTCCATAGGGTTTTGGGTTTAATTGGTCTTAATGTTAAATTCATACTGCAACCAAGGTTTTTTCCAGTTCAGGAAATTAACCAGTGGAAAGCATAGTCTTCATGAGGAATAAGTGTTTGTAAGGAATATGGGACTATTAAAACAATGTTGAGGATTTTATTCTATGTTCAATTTAGGTGCCTTAAATATCTTTGTTTTATTGCATGACTAGATTTTAATGACAGGAAGGATTTAGGTTAAGCAGTTTAGATGGAATTCAGACACTTCATGATGTGCTGGAAGACAGCCTCTTCACCCTGCTGGTTAGTGGAAACGCATCATGCTAAGACCAAAAGAGATTTCAGAGGACCGCAGAAAATGAGCAGTGATGCTCATCAGTCCGAAGAGGGTTACAAACCCATTTCTAATGTCTGGGGTTCCATCCATACACTGTTGGTCTACAAATGAAAAAAAATCACAGTGACCCTACCCAGGACAGGTCGTCTTGTTTAAATTTCCCTAAGAAGAACCCAGAAAATTATCACGGAAGTTGCAAAGAACACCAGAGTAACGTCTAAGGATCTGTAGTCTCTCTCTGTGGCTAAAGATCGTGTTCAGTACTTAATCATCAAGCAAAGACTGAACCTGAATGGTTTTCATGATTCACCAAAGAGCACGTAGAGGATCCCCTACTGGACGTTTTCTGGACAGACTAGTCAATAGTTGAGCTTTTTAGTCACAAGAATAATAATTTCGGATGGCAAAAACCGAACACTACCTTCCAACAGAAGAACATCAACCTGACCATCAAACATGGTGGTGTGAGTATCATGGTTTGTTGTCTGCTTTTTGCTGACCTGGTCATCGAGCAATCATTGACAGAACCATGAATTCAGAACTGTATCTGCAAATTCTGGAGAAGAATGCCAGGCCATCCATTTAATATTAAGTGTTGATTATTTTAACTAAATAATCCAGATATATTGTATATCTTTGTGTCATATTTTAAATCAGGTTAACATTTTCTTTCAGTAAGATTGTAATGAAGATCTGATTGTGTTTGAGGTCAAAAATATAAAAGAATTAGAATCAACCGAAAGCTTTCATAAACCTTTTTTGGCACAAATACTGTACTATAGCGACCTTCACTTTGACTACAGGGAAGGTCAAGCTAAACATTCCTGAGTATCTGATAATAAAATGTTGCCTAAATGGGGAAATTGGATGACTAGCTGAATGATGTAGTGTGTGTGGCGCTTAGATTGTTAGTGGTGTATCTTTTTCAGAAAGTTGCTTTCTTCCTAAATGTTTTATGAATTTATAGTGGTTGATACATTGTTCAGTGGTTAGTAACTATTGATTTTACAGAGTGTATTATGTGTATACATTGAGGCACTCATTTCCATTTTTGTATGTTTTGTATTGAGGTCTTGAACCTTGACGGTATAACGGAAATCGATAGTCCTGAAGACATCCTCGCAATTGATTGTCACAGTGTGAGAGTCGATACACTCAGTCTAACCCCTTGAGAATGACTGAATCCTTATCCTCCATTTAAAAACATTATCAAACATGTGCACTGTATGATAGGGTTATCATCCACACTTATAAAGATGTTTTATTTTTATGTTCCCAGAGTAGAAGGCAACAGGAGTGCGTGGTTGCCCTTTAGGTTTATTCAGGTTTTAAGAGCGCATGATGCTTTCGGATATGTTACGACATGCTTGATGTTTTTGTTTCTGAGCAGGAATTTCACAATTTCAATCACAGTACTTGCTGTGCACTGTAGATGGGAAGTTTAAAATTCAGAGGACCGCATTGTTGTTGTGATTGCTGTGAGTCTACACACAAATACATGCTTTCGGATTGTCCCGTGTCTGCTCCATACACAATACACCAAAATCTTTCCCATGTCTCTTTCGTGTAAAATTCGCATTTTTAAACCAGTAATTGCAAGCACTAGAACCACTAGCTTAAATCTGTTGTTTAAAGAGTAATTGAGTCTTTTTTTTTTGTTTCCAGCAGGCATCGCAATAATATGCTTGTATATACTTGTTTGTTAATGTTTCTTATTCTTAAGTTGGCATCTGGACTTCAAACAGACTCTTGCTTTAAAAAGCACTCATCTTGTGATCCGGAAATAAAGACGCTCTGTTTAGAATTGAATCATGGGATGAATGTAAGTAAATATCTTTGACAGTCCTGTGAAGATGCATAAGCATGAACAAATTAATCATCCATCATGCAACACGGGACTAACAGTCTAGCCTACATGAGGCGTGCAGTGGAAAGTTCTCTCTGTGTGGATACTGTACCTATGGGCTTGCAGACATTGGCATCCAAATTCAGAATTTTTTGGAAGCTTTGCTACAACTCTAGAAGGTGAAAGTGTATATAAGATATTACTGATAAATAAGTTTAACCATTTGAGCATGGTCATTGATGCGATACGTTTCCATTTTCCATTTTATTAATGTTGTGCTGCTGCATTTTGCCCTGTTGGTGCCTCTTGTGCAAAAAACGAGGTGTTTGTCTTCCTGAATGTGTATACTGAATCTGCAGTTTACAGTAGTTATTGCAGTTTGTAGTGCTGATCGTTTCAAAGTGAAAAAAGCGTTCTGATTAATACGTCCGTTACAACTTGCTTTTGTTGATTGGTTATCAATGCGTGAGACAGCCAACCACTACAGTTTTATCACACAATGTCATCTAATTGGCTTTAGCGTGAGTAATTGACAAATTTATCCAGTAATTGTTCAGTTAAACACCCACTTTGTTTTCCTTCCAGATGATCTCTAATTCCCTTAATTTAGCACATCTCTTAATGGCCTGACTGTTAAATGGTTGCAGGTTTTTAGAAATACTGCTGGCAGAGGCCCTCAGGACCTTTAGTTTCTCAGAAATTTCTTTTGTACAGCACTGGAGCTGGGATCCACAGATCAGGTTTAAAGGGCATTGTAACGAAGGTGTACTGTGTATAAAAACCAGCCATACAGTATAGAGAAAGTTACAGGGCCTTGCGGAGGTATTTACTTCCAATGTGGTCTCATTGTGTTGAATTATAAAAGGTGTATTTTGTGTAATCGTGTCATTTGAAGGGGGTGAAACTTTTGCAAGGCCCTGTAGATGTAGATGGTTGTCACAGAATTGTGTAGATTGGAAGACTGGCAGTTTTATAGCACCAGCTTCAGGGCTGGGACTGTCAGGGTGAGGTGACTTTCCTTATGATAGATACTTTATTGATCCCGTGAGGGAAGTTGCAGTGCAACAGCAGCTTAACACAGCAACAGTGTAACGAATGATACAATAATAATAATACAATACATACAATACAATCAGTACAGTGAGAAGTGCACTAAGAAGAGTTACTCATAGTCCAGAACACACAAAGAACAAAACAGAACAGAACAGTACACAAAAAGTTGTATTGCACAATATACATATAAATGTATTGCACAAGTCCCTGGTATATATCGCACGAAAAAGGTTGTAAACGGGGAAAAAGAACAGATGTAGCAGCTTACTGTTCAGCCCAGAAACAGGTCACTGTCAATGTTGCCCCTACCCAGATGTTGTACAGTCTTATAGCAGAAGGCAAAAATTACCTCCTGTAGCGCACCCTGTCGCACCATGGATGGATCAGTCTGTTGCTGAACGTGCTCTTCGTTTCTACAAGCCTGTCATAGAGGGGATGGGAGACGTTGTCCGTGATGGCCTCTAGTTTGGACACCATTCTCCTCTCAGGCACTACCTCCAGGGGGTCCAGGCCAGACCCAATGGCTGAGCTTGTTCAGCTTGTTAGAATCCACTGCTCTAATCCCAGAGCTCCAGCATACCACCGCATAGAAAATGGCGCTCACCACAACCTACTGATAGAACATATTTAGTGTGTTACTACATACTTTGAAGGACCTGAGACTCCTCAAGAAGTAAAGTCGGCTCTGGCCCTTCGTGTAGATGACCTCAGTGTTCTTAGACCATTCCAGTCTATCATCGATGTGCACTCCCAGGTACTTGTATGAGTCCACTATCTCCACGCCACTTCCACGGATGTAGACGGGAGTAGGTTTGACCTTTTTCCTCCTGAAATCTATTACCAGATCCTTCGTCTTTGCTATATTCAATTGCAGGTGGTTCTCCCCACACCACTCTGACCAGCTTTGATGTAATCTCTTTGATTATTTAATAGTAGCTAAAGGTCTAATATATGTTATGACCTCATTTATTACATTTCAGGAATATCATGCTAATGTAAAAATGCTCCTTCAATAGGTAGAGTGGTAGGTATTGTCTTATATCTTGGATTCCACCTCATGGTTACTGGCTCATAACTGTTATGCTATCAACTGCTGGATAGTTTCTAGATGTGGAGCGGGGTTTTTGCTTTTTTTGGCTACAGGACACCTTTGTGAGATATTCCATCAATAGCGCCCCCTAGTTTCAATCAAATCGAAGTTTAGTATAAATATAATGCATTACAAAACAAGTTCCATCCATCCATTTTCTAACCAGTTCGAACTGGTTTCCAACCTCTTATTTATGGTTGCACAAGGGGCACATGGCAGGGTACACCCTGGATGGAACGTCTGATCATCACAGGGCAGACATTCATAAACGCACACACTTTGATCTATGGGTACTTTTCCTAGAATCCATTTCACCTACCAGTATATCTTTGGACTGTGGGAGGAAACCAGAGCACCCAGAGGTAAACCACACAAACATGGGGAGACCATGAAAACTCCACACAGAGAGCACCCCCTGTCCAGAATTGAACCCAGGGCTCCAGCGTTTTGAGGCAGCAATGCTAACCACTGTGCCATCACGCCACCTAATTGAGCTCCAGGTAGTTGTAAAATACTGCAAGCACGAGGAAGGATCAAGCAGTAGAATTGACATATTACTAGACTCGTGTAGATTTCCTTTGTTTCTGTCCCAAACAGACACGTCCTTTCTTCAGAAGAATAAAGAAGCTTTTCAAAGGATCATGTGAAGAAGACATGATGAAGGAGCAGAATCTTTCTGAAGCCTATAAGACAGGAGATGGCGAAGGAATTTGATTTCAAGGGTTTAAAATCCTCAGGGGCATCCACAGGGTCAACTGTCAGATTGCTTCAGTCTGACCTCTGGATTAAGGACCCGGGCTCACATGTTTGTTGTGACTTATTCTCTGGGAGCTGGGTCAGTATCTTGTGTCAACTAGTTATTAGAATTCAAGGAAACAACATGGATTTCTGCCAAGAGAAGTTTTGTGCACAGACACGATGACTTTTATAATTGAAGTACATAACCAGCAGTGTCCTGATAAGTTATAATTTAGCAGTGAAAAGTAGAACTTCGGATATATTAATTTAAATTGAAAGATCCTTTTTTTTTTACCCACGTGAATGCATTGTCCCGAGATGAGTTTCACAGTGTGTTAATTAAGTGTCATTTCCAATCTACACAGTTGTCTAAACAAATGAAACCTTCTGATGTTTGCTGGCAGGCAGAAGATCTCTGCTTCTGCTGAAATGCGTCTTGAAGACTTCCCATCGCGAGGTTGCCCCGGGATAACTGCCGCTTGCCTTTGGAAGCCAGTGAGAAAGTCAAGCAGGTTCAGAACCGTCTCCCTTGTGGCTGTGCTCGACCTGAACACGCTTGTGTGGGGATTGCAGCTGCCACAGAGTGCCATCTGTCTCTGGAGGCAGCTAGAAAAGGAAGAGGGCTGGGGTCGCTTCTGCTGTCTTTTCTGCTTTAGAAGATGGAGCAGCTGTGGCAGCCAGTCTGTAACAGGGAGTCCCCTCTGTGCCAGGCTGCCGTTTCCCCCTTGTGTGCGGATAGCACAGTGCGGCAGTGTGCGTTTTAATCGGTAGCGCCCAGGGAGACAGGACAGACCTCTGAAATCGCCTGCTCTCAGTACCGTGCCTATTTTAACCGTGTATATGTGTTGCCAATGCTGTTCAACC
Organism: Lepisosteus oculatus; assembly: GCF_040954835.1. Taxonomy (NCBI): domain Eukaryota; kingdom Metazoa; phylum Chordata; class Actinopteri; order Semionotiformes; family Lepisosteidae; genus Lepisosteus; species Lepisosteus oculatus. The sequence goes on along the minus strand of NC_090696.1, from coordinate 36,011,066 downwards.
CCATAGCAGAAACACGGGTGCCCGAACGATGAAATATTGTAACAAACCAATCCTGTTGTTCTTTGCTTTAAAAGATATAAACAGCATACTGGTACGGCAGTCGTTTTTATGTAACTAATGCATTATTCTGTGTTTTTTTTTTAATCCCTGGAAAGATTTAAAATTTAACTGCATATGCAGACCGATGATAAGATTTGGTACTGGGTGGTTACTTCACATGTAAAATATCTTCTGTGATGCCTCCCAACTTATATCACAGTTTGTCTTCTCTCTCTGGGTTTTATTGATACCACAATATTGCACCAATACACAGTAGGAGAATCTCGGGTGACCTCTGAGACTTTGTTTCCCACCAGGGGACACTGATCCCCTTGGAGGGGAAAATAACTGCTCTTCAAGAGTGGCAAGCACGCACGCAGTAATAACCACTGTGCCACCCCAGTTCAAGACAGTGTTGCATGATTTTGTAGCACTTTTCCCAATTGAACTGAAAACAACGAACTCACAGCAGACAGAGATACTGAATCGCTGACGTGTAATCTTGATTATTGTGTGCCTTCGTGTCCCCGAGGTTCGATGGTCACATGTGAAACAACTTTATCAATGTTTCTATAGGATGTGGAGGAAATAGTTGTTTATCTGCTATGAGACAACCATTTCTCTGCGTTTTGCATCAAGAGATAGTGTTGCTCTGAGCACCACCACGTGTTATGTATAGGACTTTCTGCAGAAATGAGCTTATATTACGTGATGATGGCCCCCTGAAACATTTCTGTTTCAACTGTGGTTTCATTCTGCGCATCAAATACTCCCAGCCCTAAGGATGCATACCCAACGAAGGGCCTAAAATGTCATTACTGTTGTGTGAAGGGCTGGTTTAGATGTGACTGTGTCTGTCACTTGTGCCTCTATTACTTGTTCAGCTGAGTAATTGCAGTTCTTCTTAAGCTGCTGAGCTCTATTTCCAAAGGCAGTGCTGGTGATTCTCAGCTAAGATCACTCCTCATGCCTGCTTAATTAAATTCAGCGGCGTGCCAGACCCTGATGTACTAGAATGACTTGCTCTTAGCTCTTGTTCTTGCTCAAACTCTAAGAAGTGGAACTAGACTTGCTAATTGTGAAGGTTTTGCTGGAAAAATGACAATATTCAAGGAGACCATAAACCTCTCCACTCTTGTCCAAAGATCAACAGAGGATGAATAACCTTGCTCTCTGTAGTCTGCCAAGCTTCTTGTGTAATTTCTAGATCACGTGCAACATTTTAGTGCATACTGTCATTTTTGGCCTGCTCGTCTTGCGTGAGCAAACATGATTTTCGTGTGAAGGGCTGACTCAATCTATCATATGTGACGGTTATTTCCATGTGTAGTGGAATGGGGCTGCAAGACACGAAAATTGTCATGTTTCAAATCGACATCGATCGTCAATTTCACTGAAGCCTTGTCCCATCATACACTGCCAGATATTCCTGTAGATGGCGTTTCCTTTTTTCCCCCAATTATTCAAACTCCTTATTGGTGCTTTAAAGCCATCTTATTATTACCAGTTTTCTTACAGTTGTGTCTGTGGGGAGATGTGGGATCTGTTCAAGTCGGTGGTTTGAACAGAAACACCCATGGGTTTGCAAACAGAAATTTGCTTGCGGAACAGTTAGAGCTCTGGCTCGGCTCGGGTTTCTGTGTGTGGATAAGCTGTGGATGGCTTCCGTACTGACCTCCGTAGCAGATTAAAGAGTTGGGTTTCAGGAGAGCTTGTGAGTCAGAGCAATAAACTTAGTTATGGGTTAGCATGGAACTTTTGATTTTATAACCATCCAAAATAAACACTTGGTCTGTCTGTAAAAGATGTCTTTGATATGTCTGATCATGACATGGCTTTCCCTGGTTTTTAATTTTGGACTATAGCTTGTATTTTGTACTATGCCTTTACTTTATCTTCCCCCAGACAAGAGAGAGATTTTTCTTAGTGAAAATATTTGATAGCGGTTGTGCTCATGTTTTTACACACAAGCTACAGAATTAGCCCATTTTGTCAGTTTCAGAAGGATGGGTAAAGGTGGAGCATTGTGCTTAATGTGAGTACCTACAAACTCCTCAAATTGACCCCTTACATTTTTTTTTGCAGTTTGACGCTTTAATGTAACTCATACATAGTTATGCAAACTCAGTGTTGTGTTTGAAAAAGTGACTAATTTGTAGAAGTTCAAGATATTTTGTAAAGGTGAAAAGTATTGTGCCACACATTCAATTGTGTGTGACTGATACTGAAGTGGAGTTTGTCTGTGGAAGGAGGAAGTGAGTAGGTTAGGGTTTGTGATTGCTGACTGAGTTACAAGTAAACTGAAGACTTGGGTATCATTTTCAGATTCTCGTTTGTAAACCATTTGCTTTAAAAAATTTGGTGGATTTACTTTTTGGAAATTTGCTAGGGGCGAGGCGAGTTCATATGGCCTGCGCAATTTAAGATCCTGTCAGGATCTGGGTACTGAAGGCTATTGACAGGCCGGAAGTGGGTTGATTGATGGCAGATTAATAAGCAGTTTGGGAAGGAAAGAATCCAGCCTCAGCACGCACTAATAGGTACAGTGAGAGGTTATAGCTCTTCATACATCGGTCACAGCTTTTACAAAACCGACTTCCAACATAACATCCAGAAAAATGTTGGCCATTTTTAAATGTTTGTATTTTGTACCTGAGTGCACTGAAAGTGCAGCAGTCCTTAAGTGTTAGAAGTGTACTCCTGAGAGCTGGTCCTAATTTTAACATTTTTGCACATTGTTTTCCCATGAATCATGTTTGCTCTGAAATTCTAAACGGAACAAATGCAGTGACCCGATGCAACCTGAGAGCTGTAAACGTGTATCACTCCCAGTGACCTACTCCACGGCTTTGCTTGATCTAGTGCATAATCACAAAAGTTGATCTTCTCTTTCTTTGTAGTTAGCGCTAATCGGTTCCCCCATACTTCCTGGCTGGAGCGCACAGCTGAGGTATTGGCACTCCATCCCAAACATAGAAAACATCACTGAGGGGTGTGAAGGGTACCAGTTCGTAATCAAAAAGATTGGATTATAGCTACAGTGTTTAAAGGTTTTAGTAGCAGATCCTATTAATCAATTAGAGAAAAGAACAGATCACTTTAATCATTTTATTGAAAGAAAAAGGCTCAGCTGTGAAGAAAGAATACTGCAATACAAAGTTCCCTCTCCTGACACGAATGTGATTTTAGATTGAAAATATATATATTATAGGTAGAATATTATGGACAGTTTAAAAGCAGCAGGTGCTTTTTAACAAACCCGGCTTTGGTGATGCAAGGTGCTTTGCCTCGTGCCTTGGTCAGCTTCCTGTAGTACCGTACCTGGAATTAACCCGCACCTGTGCCAGCCCAATCATTAAAGTGCCTGCTTGTAATGTTTGCACTGCCCTTTGGAACTGAAGTTGGCCTGTGAGGTATTACAACATTCCAGCGGAGTCTCTCGAGCGTGGAGCTGAAAACTGTTGTCCTTACTTTTAAACCTTTGCACTGCGACAGGACAAGTGCCCAGTCCAACCACGCATTCTCTGTCCTGCGGTTTCTCTTATCTTTCCTCCTTTGCCTTTAGTCTGCAGTGATACAGATAAATATTGACTGTGTTGTAATCATTAGTGTATTGTTAACGTCTAAAAGGACTTAATGAGCAATAGCCTTCAGTAGCTGTCAGGTTACCATTAAGCACTCACCTTTTCACATTTTCGTTGAGCCTTCTGGTCATATTTAATTCTCTTTCCTTTTCGCAGATGGACCATATGGAATCTTTGCTGGAAGAGATGCGTCTAGGGGCCTGGCGACCTTCTGTTTGGATAAAGAAGCCCTGCGGGACGAGTATGACGACCTGTCTGATCTCAATGCTGTACAGATGGAGAGTGTAAGAGAATGGGAGATGCAGTTTTTGGGTAAGACGACTTGCACATTTCAAGGAGCAGTGAAGAAATGTTGCATGTACACTGGGCATCAAAAGAAGTCCATTGTAACTGCAGTTAATACAGGTAGCAAAACTATGATTTTTCTGGCATTTTCTTTTGCGCTGACATTTTATCGAACCGACGCGAAGCAGGTAAATTTAATCTGCCGATTGACATTTCTCATCAACGGGGATGATCAGTGGAGCTGGGCTGCTGTGAAGGTCCCAGTCTTCGAGCAGGTGTTGCCAACTTTGGTAGCAAGATAGGCTGTACCTCCCTGACGGCACACTTTGCACCAGTTCGCAGTGTTGTTTTATGAGATTCTGTCCCGTTCCTCTCGTTGAGCCTGAACTCTAAGCCCTAGATGTCAGATGTCATCCCATTTTATCCCACAAAATGTCCAGTGATGCTCAGCTGTGGTGAGTAGGGCATCCATGGCACAGCTATCTCAAGTTTCAGTGTCAGGAAAGCTGTTGTAGCACGAGCAGCATGAGGATCCGTGCAGTCGTGCTGGAATGCTGTCGTGTCACGAGGAGCCCCAAGGATGGTCATCAAGTGCGGTACCAGGGCTTGAACAGTGTAGCACCGTGCAGGTCCATGTGCCACTAGACCCTCGCACTTGGGTCTTTCCATCAGTTGTTCTGCTGAAAATAAGGGTTAGATATAATTCTGCACGTCACATGACGTTCTTAAGAAAAGAGGACTTCAGAATGACTCCACTTCTGGTGAGTCTACATGAAGTGTTGTTCCAGTCCTACTTAAAAGGTCTGCATGTTGGTTACTTCCTGTGGTTTTCTTTCTTGAATTTTCACCAGGCTTTTAAGATTCTTAAAAATAGATTTCTGGATATTTTTCAACTCGGATAATTAGAAGAGTCCAGATATAATGAGAAGTGCCGACGACCCTCGGGTTAGAGTTAGCTTTCCCACATTAGAGTTTTGTCTGCATTATGGCTATATATTTTAGAATCTATTTGAAATGTAGAATGAGTGACACTTTGATCCAATCTTTATTTTTCCAGATCCAGATGCCTAATACATTGTATTACTCCTAAAAGTAAGGACAGGGTAAAATGCAGTCAAATCAGAAGATTGAAAAAAGGCTCTTTTAAGTTTAATTACCACTGCTGGAAAGTCTTATGTCAGATGTTGCTCCAATCAGTCACTGACATGAAAGCATTGTCCTCGCATATTGTTTACTGCTTGTTTTTTTTCTTGATTTTCACCAGGCTTGAGATTCAACAAGTTAAATCACCCTGTCACCTGTTCCTAATTAACTCTCACTAATGAAGTTATTTTATTGCTAATGAAAGGCAGTGTCAGGAAGGCAGACTGTTTTTTGAAAGAACCTGTGATCATGGTCAGACATAAGTGATCAGTTAATAAATATGACACCAAATTTAATCAATATCAAAAATCCATATACTTTTTGTCTAAAAATGTATCTATAGGTAGTGGTACTCCTTTTGATGCTCAGTGTTTTTTAAAAGTTAGTCAGCAGTTAAGCATATGCCTTAGTGTGCAAACTTTAGTTGAATGTTTCTGCAGATATATTTATATCTCAGTAATCTGATGCCTTATCTTGGTTGTGTCTCTGCAATCGTTATTATTAATAGTATTATTGAACCTTGCACACATTGTAATAAGAGATTGTGCAACAAACTTCAGGATACTAGATAGTGAAAACCATTAAAAGGTAACAGATGAGTGCTGTGAAGAAGATTATATAACGGAAAGATCCCCCTTTTCTGTTAGGTTACAAGCTGAAAGGTTTAGCAAATACTGGCAAGCCTGGATTGGGTTTGTGGTCCCACTGAGACCTGATTTTGTTCTGTGAAAGAGGACAAAATCATAGTGAGTGTGGATTATTTGTTGTTTGTTGTGTTTTTGCTTGTGTTTCCATTTTTAATCACCCATCTATGCTGGCATAATGTAAATAATTATATTAAGAAACAAAACATAATTGGGAAAAATTATTGATGAAAGCAGCAAGTTGTTTTATTTTGTTCATGTCCTACCGGAAAATCTTTTCATCGTTGAATAAAAAGTTTTCAGAAATGTTAAAAGGTTAAAAAAAATGCATACGAGAAGCAGACTGATATAGGAGATGGGGTGTAATTTCACCGAAGAAAGGAAATTTGTATAGTTTCATATATATATACTATATAGTTTGTATAGTTAGAATTTGTATAGTCTGTGTTTACTGCATAGCAACTTCAATTCAGTCTTTCCTGGAGGCTCCCCGGCCTGTCTTGGGTCACGCCAGCACTAGGAATATCCAACAATCCCCTGTCAGTTTCCTCACCCTTTCCCTCGACTTCCAACAAAGCACTTGCTTTGTGTTTCAGAAAAGTATGATTACGTGGGCCGGCTCCTTAAACCAGGGGACGAGCCGTCGGAGTACACGGACGAGGAGGACATCAAGGATCACGTGAGACACGACTGAACTGTTCGCTCAACCAAAGCCAGGGCCCAGAGAGCTGCACCCGCGCCACCCGGCCCGGACCGCGCCGGTTCTGTGACCTCTCTCGGCAGTGGAGCCACTTCCCATCTGTACAGATTAAAAAAACAACAACAACAGCAGCAAGGATGTGTACTCCTTTTGGGGATTTTAATTATTCATCATGTCTGGTTTGTGCTGCCAACATTTGTTTTCTTTTTTTTTTTGGTTGTTTTTGTGTTTTGTTTTGTTCTTCTCGTCACCGTTGTAATGTCGGCGAAGGGTGGTCGTTTTGATCTGGGGAACCGGGGGGTACGCGTCGGGGAGGGGTGCCAAGAAGGGGCAGTTTGTGCATTTTCGTCGTTGCAACTTCACCGCCGATCAGCTTCTTGCTTTCCTTCGTTCGCTTCTTAAGCATTATGGGTCTAGGTGAGCAGTGGGGAGTCCAAAGGGGAAATATGTCGTTGGTTTCTCTTTTTACCACTGTCTTCGTAGTTTTTGCACTACTAGATTTTCAGTTTGTCATCATGTGATTGTACAGTGGGGTTTAGTGGTCTTTGCCGTTGAACCGTGTCGAATCACTAAAGCTGAATCTCTGATCGAAAAGGGAAGGTCACTGGTTTGGCTTCATTTTAGAGGAGTGTCTAGCAATTTGCCAGTGAAATTTCACCAACTATGTTTACATGCCACAGAAGTCAGCTGTAAGTCTGTATTCCCCAAATGGTCAATATTAATTGTGCCTTATTTCAGTTGTTTTGTACTTAAACTTGAACTGTTTGAAAGACGAAAAAGAAGATAAAAGGCTGCCCCATTGAAGTTTTGTGGAAAAAAATGTCACTTCCGATCTAAATCACATCAGACTGAAGGCATGCACTCGTTGGTCTAAGAAAACGACGACTAACAGTCCTTTCCTACGTCACAACCATGTATATAGACTTTAAAAAGTATATTCAGTGTTACTGCCATATTTATGTAGTTGACAAAATCCATATACTACTGTGTTGTAATGGCCAAAAGCCCCATGCTTTATTCTATTTTTTTTGTGGAAGCTCTTTTAAAGTGTGGGGGGATATACAGTACAAGAAATAACGTGCAAGCAAAGTGATGGGTAGGTTAAATGTGGGAGGGAAACCGCAGAACCTGTAAATATATGTATCATTTTATTAAAGCATGTACACGAGAAGTGAGCTACGCTGAATTCAGACTTCTTGTAGTGATGTAGGGTGTGTGCGCGGCAGAGAAAAGATGGACATGTTCATGCATAATAAACAATTTGGTTATAAACTGATTTTTGTGAGTTTTCTTTCGAAATTAAACTGACAGAGGGAAGGAGTGGGGAGGGGATGGTTCTGTCTTCTTCTACTTCTGTGGACAATGCACCATAATCCAGGCTGATTCTGGTGCTACTACAGGTCATCATCTGAGGATATGTCTTTGGCTTTACCTCTGAACACATCTCCTCAGTGCTGTGCATGAGCCTATTTCCATTAATAATATGTGACATTGACTTTTCTCCGTGGAACGCCCCCACCAATTTGGAACCTCAGTCGACTGGACCTAACTATGGTGGGTAGCTGCGTAAGGCTGCAAAGGAACAAGTAATAGGTTTATTTCATGATGGAAAAAAAGAAGACAGAAAACACGTTTCGGCTGTGGAGCCTTCTTCAGGTGTGGACCTAACTATGCTATCCTTGTACATCCTCGAGGTACACTTATGAAAGGAGTCCCACGTCACTTACAGTAGTTCTGTAGCTTTTGCTGGCAGCACTGTAAGATGATACATGCCCTACAGCCAAGCTTGTCATGACTACAGACCCCTGACCAATTCCTAGCCCACCCATCCCTGCAGGGCTTGGCCAATAGCACGTGGCCATGAGGAGAGCTAGCAATGATTGGCTAATGATTTAGCTCAGGCTTTGCACTCCAGAGAAAATCCTGCTTACTTTGTGCCCAATTTTAGAGCTCTTGCCTTTTTTTGGTCAGCCTCACTGCAGCATTGTGTGATAGTTTGCCAAGGAGGTGTTATTTAATTTATTCTGTTAATATTCTGTTTACATCATGGAAATTGCCTTAACCTTATGTTGAATTGTTTTTATGAGCTACAAAAATGGCTACTTCAGCAAACATAATTTCTTAGTTTTCCCATGGTGCTTAATAAGTAACCAAGCAGTGACTGTAGATCCAGTTGTAATGCTTATATTTGAAGTTTTTTAAAATAACATTGTAACTTGTTAACCTCTGCATCTCTCTGGGAGAATAAGGACCCGGGTGTCTACTCCTCTGATGTGCTTTTTCTATGTTGTGAGATCCTGGCTGAAGCCAGGATCTCACAACAGGTGTGGACCTAACTATGCTATCCTTGTACATCCTCGAGGTACACATCCAGTTGTGTGAGAGTTCACAGTTCACATCCAGTTCATAATCATTTCTTAGACTTACTGTATATAGTGCTTTTCTGGACACTCCATTTAAAGTGCTTTACAGGTAATGGGGACTCTCCTCCACCATTAATGTGCAACACCCACTTGGATGATGTGACGGCAGCCAGAGTGCGCCAGAAGGCTCACCACACATCAGCTCTCAGTGAGGAGAACAGTAATGAAGTCACTTCAAAGATGGGGATTATTAGGAGCCCATGACTGGTAAAGGCCAATGGGAAATTTGACCAAGATGCTAGGGTACTAGCACCCCTAAGCTTTTCAAAAAACACCCTGGGATTTTTAATGACCAGAGAGTCAGGACCCTGGTTTTATGTCTCATCTGACTGATGGCATTTTTTTACAGTATCTCCATCACCATACTGGGGCATTACAACCCACACATACCACAGGGTGAGCGCCCCCTGCTGGCCCCTCTAACATCTCTTCCAGCACCAACCTTAGTTTTTCCCAAGAGGTCTCTCATCCAGGTACTGGTCAGGCCCACATCTGCTGAGCTTCAGTGGGCTGCCAGTTGTGAGTTGCAGGGTGATAGAAAGCTGAGTGCTGCCTTTTCTTTTTAACCTGTATTACAGCCGGCTAATGGCATCATTTAGGCTTCAATAAACAATGCCAGGTTTAGTCATTTGGGAGCTCCTTAAAGGAACTGGTGAATTTGGTCATGTAACCAGTCTCTTCCAAAAGTGGTTAAGCTAATACGGTTGATTTTTTTCCACACTGGAGAGATGAAGGGTAGGCACATGCCCTGGCACTATTTTAAGTCAAACTGTGGCAGTCACCTTGGAGAAATTTAACTTGAAAGGGTTGTGAGAATCTGGAACAGGAAACCCAGCCATGTTGTTTAAGCTGATAACCTGTTAGTGTTTTTCCACAAACCCCTGGGTGGGAATGGGCCAAAAGGCCTCCTCCTGTTTGTAATATTTATTCTGATTTTCTTTCCACAGTACATGTTGCAGTGCATGAAGCAAGCGTTTAGAACTCTTACACCTGGCTTGGTGACTGAGGATATATATAGGCCAGCCATATTCGGTGTGGCAGTAGAAGAAAACGAGAACAATCTGCACTATATAAGCAGGCTGGCCATTCCCTCTGTGCCAGAATGTACTTGAGTGCCACTTTTCATTTATCAATATCTTTTTTCAGTCATTTGTTACTGTATAATTCAGGTGGCTTAAGAAGGAATCAAACAAAGCAATCCATGCTGAAGTATTCGGTCTCAAAACATTACTTCAGGATATCAGTTTCCTATTTGCCATTCCTAAAAAAATGGCTAAATTAATTTCTCAGTGCTTATCTACTCTAACAATAGAGCTGGTGTTCCAGCATTGAAACAAAGCTTGGGTGTTACCTTTCCAGGTTTGGTGCCAGTTGCAGCAGCTTTTATTTTTTCTCCCTGCACTGCTATCAAGCTGTTTGTCCTTTACTAATGTTTACCTCCCTGCTTTGTGGTTTTGCTTCCTGTGGTAGAAGGCATTTACAGCCTTCTAACCCACTGAACGCGGCAGGAAGCTGCTGAGTGAAAAGCTACGAGCACAAGCTCCTATGCTGGGCCAGTGGGCATCAGTAGAGAGTACCTCTCTCCCCGGGGGAAAGCTGAGAACTTGTCAGTAATTTGACTGACTCATCTACAGGTTGGTACAGTGGCGTAGTGGTTAGCACTGGGGCCCTGGGTTCAATTCTGGATCTGAGCTGCTATCTGTGTGGAGTTTGTATATTCTCCCAATTAGAAAATGGATCGCTGGAAGTCTATTAAGGTGCCATCTACAGTGGATATAAAAAGTCTACACACCCTTATTGAAATTGCAGATTTTTGTGATGTAAAGCCAGAAATCAAGATAAATCATGTCAGACATGTTTCCATCTTTAATGTGCCCTTGCAACCAACAAAATTAAAGAGAAAAAAACATAGCTATTAGGAAAAATAATTGAAATTAAAAAACCTACAACTCCATGGTTGCATAACTGTGCACACCCACCCAACTAATACTTTGTGGAAGCACCTTTTGCATTTATTACAGCAGTTAGTCTTTGTGAATAAGTCTCTATCAACTTTGCACACCTGGACTTTGCAATTTTATCCCACTCTTCCTTGCAAAAAAGTTAAAGCTCCAAATTGCCTGGGGATCTCCTGTGCACAGCCCTCCTTAGGTTATTCCACAGGTTTTCTATGGGATTGAGGTCTGGGCTCTGACTGGGCCATTCCAAGACTTTGATCTTTCTTTTCTGAAGCCATTCCTTGGTTGACTTGGATGTGTATTTTGGGTCGTTATCACGTTGGAAAGTGAAATTCCTCTTCATCTTCCTGACAGAGGCCAGCAGGTTTTGTGCCAAAATATCTTGATATTTGGAGCCAGTCATTATCCCATCTATCTTGACTCCAGCCCCTTGTACCTGCTGAAGAGAAGCAGCCCAAAAGCATGGTGCTGCCACCATGCTTCATAGTAGGTATGGTGGTCTTTGGATGATGAGCTGTGTTGTCTTTGCTCCAAACATATCTTTTAGAATTAAGGCCAAAAAGTTCAACCTTTGTCTCATCAGGCCATAAGACTTTTTCCCACATGGTTTGGGGAGATTCAATGTTTTTTTTGCAAAATTTAGATGGGCTTGGGTGTTTTTTTGTGTGAGAAATGGCCTCCATCTTGCCACCCCATAGCCCAGATGTGCAAAATACAGGAGATTGTTGTCACATGAAAGGAGTGACCAGTACCTGCCAGAAATTCCTGCAGCTCTTTTAATGTTGCTGTAGGCCTCTTGGTAGCCTCTCTGATATGTTTTCTCCTTGTCCTGTCATCAACTTTGGAGGGTTGTCCTGATCTTAGCAATGTTCCTGTGGTGCCACATTTTCTCCACTTATTGATCATTCACAGTGCTCCATGGTACATCCAATGCCTTTGATATTCATTTATACCCCTCTCCTGATCCGTACCTCTCAACAATAAGATCCCGTAGATGTTTGGTCAGCTCCATGGCTATCCCAGTAGGATGCAACTGCGAAAGTGTCAAGGAAATCCAATAGGAACAGCTGATTTTTATCTGGGGTTCATTAGAATCACTTTCATTGATGGCAGGTGTATGCTACTTACTTTTGGACATGATTTTGAATGTGATTGGTTACCTCTGAACACAGCTACAGCCCCCATTATGAAAGGGTGTGCACACTTATGCAACCAGGGTGTTGTAGGGTTTTTAATTTCAATTTTTCCTAATAATGACCTATTTGCTTTTCTCTTGAATTTTGTTGGTTGCAAGGCCACATTAAAGATGGAAAAATGTCTGACATGATTTATCTTGATTTCTGGCTTTACAAAAACCTGCAATTTCAATAAGGGTGTGTAGACTTTTTATATCCCCTGGATAGTCTATAAATGGCACTTCTCCCTGAGATCCATATATCATTTAACTATTTTATCCAATACAGGGTTACAGGTGAGCAAGCAAGAGGCACAGGGCAGGATATACCCTGGACAGGATGGTAGTCTGTCACAGGGCACACACACACACACACAACATGTACACAATCACACTAGGGATCATTTTCCCACATGCTATTAATGTACCAGTATGTCTTTGGACCGGAGAAAACCAGAACACAGGAAGAACATATGAATCGCTTAAATTAATCATGATGAGCAGTTCTCTGAAAGATTTAACAAGCTAAGCCAAGGATGCTTTCTGCCATGTGCATTAAATATAATCAAATCTTCAGAAGTAGCAAAAGAAGCTGCTGGTCTCCTCAGTTTGTCTTAAAGTGAAACTACTGCCAAGGTTTTGATCTGCATGAAAAAAAAAGGGTTCCTTTACGGACCATAACCAACCTGAACATCAGAAATGTGTCCCGAATCGGACTACAATCTTCACTGCAGTCTGGCTTGGGTTTTTTTCCACTTGACAAAATTGGTTCTGCACTTTCCCCTAATAAAATGGAGATGGAGGGTAAAAATATAAATATAAATGAAACAGTGAAAAATAAACACAGATAAATACTTCATATAAATGTGTTCCCTAATACATTTTCCTGGGTTCTTCACAACATCTTTAGAACCAGATGAAGTTAAATGAAAACAAACAAAAGGTTATAAAAAAGGCAAAGTTACATAGTTGTTAAGTAGATGGATGGTGAAGGTGAGCAAAAGTTAAGGTAGTTAAACTAGAAAGATATTACCTTGATAGTCAGCTAGAAAGCTTCAAAGACCCCTTGGATAACACTGGATTTTGATCACTTTCTATTTCCATGCAAAACAATCATACCAGAACCTGTTTCCTCATATGCAAGTCTCACATTGATTTTTTTTTTAGGTGTATAAATAGACCGCCTCTTAGAAGCTGCTACTTTGTAAATTAATTGAAACAGCCCCCCTCAAAATTGCTGGAAATTGTCATTTTTAACTCCTAGAAAAACTCAATCCAGTAGATCATGTAGGTCACCATTTAATAAACAATTGCTAAAGTTCTGGAACACTAACTGTTTAATTAAACAAGTGATTTAAATTACTTTTCAACCCTGGATAGCAGACTTAAACTGCATGCTTAATCCATCAGTAACTCAACTGTTTTCCCGGTCGCTGTTCAAGAGCTGGAGATTTCTGGCAGCCTGTAAGACTGGCTGAACAGAGTTCTCCAGGGCCAGCACTGGAGATCCCTGCTTTAGGCGGAGATGCTCCTTCCACAACGTTTAAATGACAGAATGGGGCTGCATCCACAGGGGTTCAGTAATCCAAACTAGGATGGCACATCCAGAGACCAGCCGGAGATCTAGACGTGGGTTTCAAAAATAGCAGCTGGAAAGTGACAGGAAGATTAGCACTCGGCAGTGCTCTAATTTGGACGTTCATATTCTCAGATTAAAAATAGTATATGCCCGAAGGGACACCAGGCCCAAAACATCTCAAAATTAAACATGAAAATTGCCCCTTCCTTCGAACTTCAACACAGTAAATGGGGTCTTAGTGAGCTAAAGGTTATATTAAAGAGAACAATAAAATAGAGAGTAGTCTAAGTGGCAAGACTTAAAATCATGTATGCTGTGCACTGCATATGGCTTGATTTAAAAGTACAGGATTTAAGTTTTCCCATCTTTCCCATTATCTTCCTTAGTTTAAATGAATGGTAACAGACGTTTTTTTTACTGAAAAATGTTACACAAACTGCAAGATTTGGAATGTCTGGTAAAGCATATTATGTGGTTCAATGCTATGGCTTTCAATATTTACCATGCAAAAAATTGCTCTGTTGACATCTTAAAACTGCATTTTTCTTTCACAGGTAGCAAATGCAGAGTAAATGTTATTAAGAAACTGAATCTCTATCACAGAAACCTTGCTTCTGTTTCACTAAGGGGTACTCTATTTCACTTAACACTGTAGGAGCCTCTGAAACAGTCAAGTTAATATTCCAGCTGGACTGAAACCCTGCCGACACAGCAACCCCCCAGTAGCAGGACTGGGGACTGCTGGAATAAACTCTGCTTCTCTTTCTGTGGTATTACTGCTACAAGAAAAGATCAGTGGAAAAGGACAGATGAGTGTGGAGAAAATGAAACGTTACACAGGGAATGGCTTTTTACAATTGATTTTGTTGTTTTTATAGGCATTTTTATAAAACTGAACAGAAGAAAATTACCACAAATTAGCACACACGCAAAAGATAAATGGGCACACATTTCATTCAACAAAAAGATGAGTAAATACTGATTACTTGTATATACAGTCTTCAATCCAAATATTGTACAATTGCGCCTTCACCTGGAGGTTGACTGATACATATGGCCGATATGTAATTATACTAGAGACAATGAAATCCTGTTTGGATGACACTGGAAATATAACTTAAGTACTGCAGAAACTTTGCTATTACAAACATTAGCTACCATCCAGACTCAATTAAGTCTACCCAAAGCACTCAATTGGGTAGACATTAAAGCAACACCAAGGTTAAAATACAACCTCCAGTGACCATGATTTTAAATATAGACTCAATTTCAAGATTAATCCACTATGAACAGAAAGAAAAAAGTTAAATCATGTCATCAAAAAAAAAATTTAAAGAAATTCCCCACCCAAAATACCCCAGCTAAGATCCTTTACAGCGATAAAAAAAAAAATCTGTTCTGCATGCCTACAGAGACATTCTAGGCATTAAATTAATGTAGACTAAGGCTATATCCTCAAATTTTCTTCAAACCTGAGGATAATTTATTTCAGCCCCTGCTGTGGTATACACATTAAGTAGCAGTGCAATTGTTTATTAGCGATTCCAGAGGAAAAATAAAACTATTAGTCTTCAAAGATGTTCATTTAGCTTTCATCTTCTTCCCTGCAAAATCCCTTACTAAAACCTTCAAAATGTAACCATTCGATAAGACCTTTTATTACAATTTCCACAAAAATGCAACCACTGCCAACCTCTTCATGTCCACTACATGACACAAACCAGCACTGGGTTCACGTCCCATTTGTTAACACTTGTTCACTTCAAGCAAGAGACCCGATTTCCCTCTACTGTAGCCAAATCTGATATAATTTGATATTCTTAACAACAGGCGCAAATAAAAACAAAAGCATTAAATGCTGTAAATGGACTCCAAACTCAGTCTTCTTTAAGAAGTAAGAAATCCTTATTGAAACGTAAGGCATCCCAAATTTGTTTTTTTTTTTTTGCATACAATGCAGGAATGCATTTTTGTAAACGTCTTTAGCCCAAGAAAATCATGTGAATGTTAATTCCCTGATTCTTATTTTCTAGATCCCCATAACAAGGAAACTTGACAGAAAATCAAACAGGATCTTGAGTTATGTTGGACAAGACTTGAGTGAAACATTCCAAGGTGACTACAAGAATTTGTTTTGGCATGACCCCTCAAGACATCCTTGAGCTGAAAATACTGGTACAATTTCTTGACTATTTTCTCACAGAAACGGGTATCACAGAAGTTTGTGAAGTGTTTTTATTTGTCAGTTGTCTCGGCGTCTTTGGCTTTGCCGGCCCCCATCTGGGCTCTCTTCCCATCCAGGGTGCTGGGCAGTCCCGCACTGTCTTTGGGTGCATGCTGGGAAGAGGCGGTAGTGCCAGGGGCCGGTGGCTGGTTAGAGGGAGTGGGTTTAGCAGCACTGACTGGCTTCGAGGAGGAGTTGGAAGGATGTCTTCGGCGTCCCCCTTCCTCCCCCGTTGATGATGAGTGACGTCTCCTTCGGCCCACCTCCTCACCCATCGGGGGCTGTGAGGAGCAAAGTGGCAGACCAATGAGACACAGGATCACTCTCCCGACTCCCCCACTCACAGAATGACCTCCAGACACATCTCTCGGCGAGAAACAGCTCGGATTCTTTAAGTTGCCCAAGCCAGTATCTGAATGATTGTTTGGCAATACAATAATAAGATATTTCTATATAGTTTCTAAATAAAATAAAGCCACAGGCTTTTAGCATATTGTAATTCCTGTTATCAAGAAAAATCAACATACCATGCCAGTTCTCAGTGAAGAACAAACAAGGTGTGTATGCTTTAGAAAAAAAACATGGGAAAAAAAAGGCAAGTGCCTGATCAAACACTCACGTCCACCCTGAAGTCCTCGAGCCGCTTGAACTTGCTCAGATGCTTCTGCAGCTTGGGGTCGATGCTTTGGTTCTTGGTCTGAGAGTATTTCAAGAAGGCCCAAAACTTCTCCAGACCATACAACTGTCCTGTGAAAATATACCAGCAACATGACACTTTCACGATCTTCTCCTGCTATTTCCACAGTAGAAACAAAACTACAACAGCAAATCATGATTGCTATGTCTAAACATCAATTTGGAAATCGTCAGCCGATGTTCATCCCAACACTAAATGATAGATCTCCAATGAGCAGAAATCATTTGGGGGCTGTTTGATCTTACCCACAGAGCATTCATACTGCTTATTTGTTGCTCTCAGGTAGTGAAAGAGCAGATCCTCACAAGACAGGGACTGTTGCACAAGCCCTGTCATTAACACTGATGCAACATTACATTTCTGCTCTCGTGTCTGCAGAAAATAAAGTGAGGCTCATATTATCAAGGCTGTTTTTTCCCCATCACAAAAATGCACCTGATCTGTAGTGGAATAAGACAAGAATCTCTCACATTTCTTTTAGTTAGGAAAGAAATGTACAGTTCTGACTATAATCACAATTGAGAGTTTCATTTAAAATGTATTGACAATAAAAAACACACAACAAACCGGCACAAAACTAAGTGATGTTTGAGAATAGTGAAAATTCAGGGGCATTACATGCCACAACAAGAAATACGACGAACCTGTTTCATAATCCCTGAGAGTTTCTTCCTGGAAGTCCTTAAAGATATCTGGACGGAATCTCTTCTCCAAGCCATAGCTGTAGAAGCGGAAGAGACACTCCAGTCCGTACCTTTGGGAGCACATACAGTATAAGACACAGAGAAGGAATGGGAGGAACCGTAAGAAGTTCTGAAAATAACAAAGGTGCTTTAAAAAGTCCTTGAGTGGGAAAAAAAGACTTGAAAAGAAATAAGAATATCAATAATTCAGTAGAACAATCAAAAAGGTCAGAAATCGCTTTTCAATTTGAGGTACTGGGCCGTTGCAAAAATACACAAATTAAGTCAAACGACTGTACAAATGCATACTAAGTCTGGGTGATAAGTACAGAAACATTTTCTAACTGATTTTCATGTTAAGCCTCATCTGTCCAGATCTGAACAAAACAAAAACAGAAAAAAAACTGGTAAGAGAGCAAATCAAACCAGGATCTTAACATTCAGTCTCTCTCTCTCTCGTGGCACACTCAGGCATCCCATCATTCCTGTCAAGCTGCTTGGAGAGCATTCCTTCATTTTCCCTAATACACGCTCAAGAGGCGAAACAGTTTCCACTACAGAGGTGCCTGGTGATTCCTGGAATGCTTCTATACCCCAGGGACTCTCAAATTACAGAGCATTGCATTTTAAGGAAATGTAGGTGCACATCACCACATTCCTTAAGGTTCACTGGTGAGGCAAGTCTTTCAATTCAGGGGTTAGCAGCTAGCTTTAGTAAAAGAATTGAAAAATTAACCTGAATAGACAACTTTAAACTCCAAGCATGACTTCTGCAGTCATAAATCCATTTATCCTACAGTAGTAGTGACAAAAAGTGTATAAAGCCTTTACTTGCCTTCCAGAAAGCACATTCCAGCTTAATATTCGATATGTGCGACAGACAACTAGAATACTTAGAGCTGGAAATACTCTGAGGCACTAAACAAATTAGTATTTAAACCAAGAGCATTTGTTAGTTGTATTAATGCCTCTTACAGTATATTATGGGGTCTGCAGTTATGTCAAATACTATACCTGTAGTTTTCCTTGGCATCTTCTAAAGCATACTGCTTAAACTCCTCATACATCTTCCTGTTAAAATGGTCTCGCAGGAAGAATGACCAAAACCTGAACAAGGTGTTCATTTCTTGGGACTGACCGATTCCCAACCGTTTTCTCTCTGAAACGCACAAGAAAAAAAATTGAGCTTGAAGAATGAAGAGGCATTTAAGAAAAAAAATTACTTAACCTGAAGCAGGGATTCAAATTGTATTTTTTCTATTCTAGTTCAAGTCTGGTCTCTGGTGCCAGAAGTTTTAATGTCTTGTTTCTGTTGCAAGCAAAGTTAATACTAAACTAAGTTAATGCTTTGCCCCATCAATTCATACTCATTAGCATTTATGTGTCCTTATTTACTTTGAAAACACTGCACAGACATGGAGAAATAAAGTAGTACTAAAGATCACTAAAAGGTATGATGTCATCCACAGACAGAAATAAATGCACTGCCCATCTGTAGAAGCAACAAGGCCTGTGTTGAACCCCCAGAGGAAAAAAACAGAAAACAGCAGAGGCTTCCACTGTATCCTGAACATGTTTATTTTCATCTAACAATAATAATGAAAAAGCACTCTCTAGAATTAAAACATGCAAAACACAAATTCTTAATCTTTCTTACAAATCATTCACCTCTTTACTACATGCCAAAATCAACTGTGTGTGATGTACAGTATGTATCCATTTCCAGCTCACTGGTCCAGTAGGTGTTTCTCATCTGAGCGCTACACTTACCTGCCTGATCTGTGACATATCTGAAAATGAACTGGATTAGCCGAGTGTTTCATTTCACTATATCAGTCAATGAAAAAGAAAAGGTAGTTGGTTGTTTTCATCATTGCAAATCTGAGCATGGTGGTGCTGCAGTTAGTCCTGAATTTCTGGTCTCGGGTTTGCATGATATCCCCATGTCAGTATGGGTGTTCCCTGGATGTCCCAGCTTCCACCCACATCCAATTTCACCCTGTCTAGGTAATTCAATCCCTCTAATGTGGAAAAATCCCTGCCCTGTGTCCTGTGCCTGTGGGTTAGGCTCTGAATTACAGGCAGCAATCTAAAGATGAAGTGGATAATTAGTCGACAGAAGTATATTTGACAAAGTCGGTGAAAGGGAATGAAAGAATAATGTTATTAACTGATAAAATATTAAAAATTTTACAACACATTGATCACTCTGGTTAGAGCCCCTGCTCTGAAGAAAAACAAGGCCACTGAACTCCGAACTTCAAACTCCTGCTCCGTCGTGAAGGGAGAAAACGTACCGTTGAGGCACCTCCTGCGGTATTTGTGGTAAACCTGCTGTGTGAAGCCATTCTCCTGGAGCAGCTCATGAGAAGGGTGCTGGAACTTGGGCAGCGAGTGTGGAGTACAGCCGTAACTTCCGACGAGAGGGGCGCCTTCTGAGGGGGAGGCATTGGAGCTGCTGCAGAAACAGAATGACGCACAGCGTGAGAGCTCGACCGCAGAGCAGGGACTCTGGCCCAGACCCGTGGGCACAGCACTTCCCGGATGGCTCAGACACGACGGCATTCCCTTCAGGTGGAAAAGTATTCTTCCCTCACAGGCAGGTGTTGTAACATTACAAAGACTCCTATGTACAGGGCGTTCAAGGAGCCGCAGCCCGTGGTATTACCTGACAGAGGAGGTGCGTGGCCTGTGCTCCCGTGAGTCCATCACCCAGCCCACATGACACTCCAGCGGCGGGTTAGAGCTGTGCCTGGTCTTCCTCTTCCTGGGGGTCTGAGACAGAGAGAAGACGTGAATCATGGGTGAACACCAAAAAAATAAGGGAGTTACCTCACTCACAAAAACAAACATATTGGGAAGGTTTTTTGCTATTTGAAGGGACAGAAAGAACAAGAACATCCCAACAAATGAAATTTTTGGTCTAAAGTAACAGATGGAATCTTTCCTGTGAAGACGCAGCAATCTGCAAAAACAAAAGCCGTTTCCTCCCATTTAAAAAGAAACTCTGATGAAGCAAAAAAAGAGAAAACTACAGTACACTGCAATGCACTTCTGCTTCAGGAGTTGCTGATCACCTAACCAGTTACTGGAACATCAGTGTTGTCTGTATTGTGATGCCACAAGGCATCAGCCAGTGCCATTACTAGGCGATTTGGTCGAGATGTTTTTAGCTGCCAGAGCAGAAATGTAATGCTCATGGAGCTACATCACATGATTCGGCACAGGATTTCTTTGGTACCTTTCCATCGATGTTGCCTCCATCCTTGACAACAGGGTAGAAACGCGGAGTTTTGTTGGGGTCTTGGAGTCGGGGCGTGCGGGGAGTTTTGGGCGTTCTGGCAGCGTGTGCTACTGGAGAATCTGGCACAGTTGTTGGCAAAGAGCGGGCAGTATTAGACACTGGGGGTTCGGCAGCACCAAACAGCTTGTTTGCTAACTCCTCTGTTAAATCTAAAGCGATTAAAGGGAGAAACAAGCTTGAAGAACCAACAGGCAACAGCAAGGAACATTCTCATGCAACACTGCCTGAACATGAGCTGCTAGTGGAAAGTTTTTTTTAGTCATTTGACATCCCAATACAGCCCCTTGTCACTGCCTGGTGCTCTCTTCTCAGCACCACTCCTTCCACCTTCAACCTCGTCCTTCCCTGTTGCCCATTACCTCCTGCCCTGCCTCTCTGCTGGTGGCTGCTTACTTGTTCCCGTTCCATCCTCTCCTACCTGACCCCTGCCACTGACCAGCCTCTCCTCCAAATGCACGAAGTCTGCAGCTTCATATCCTATGGTCTACAGGCAATCGTGACATGTAAACTGTCACCGACACTAGGAGGACAATTCACACTTTAGCTATTTGGAAGTTAAGATCTTTTCATTCTGGTATGTTTTCTATGCAGATGTACTACTTAGGTAATCTTTCAACGTTTACAGTTGATGCTTTTGACATGATTTTCTGATATTTTCTGCATTAGGTCAATATTTTAAACATTTTGTTCCAACACACTACTGCTGCACATCCTTATCCTATTACAGCACATTCACTTGTCACAGTCCTGCCGATGGTCTGGGTTCTGCGGTTGTTTAGGTAGTCTTCAACAGCAGAGAATAAGAGTGGATTTGATTATAGTATTCAAAATCTTCAAAGTGGATTCTTCAACTAATGGATTACTTCAAGCACTGCAACTGGAACAAGAATCAAGTAGACCTTAAAAGAAGGTGCATTTACTGATCACTGGGTGCACAGGATGTGTGAACTAAACATTTAAGCTGTATTGCAAAAGATGACACTTGTGAATCCACTGTAAAAAGGCTGGAAGAGATTCAGCAATTAAATTATTGCGAAATTTGACAAATTGTCTCCTCTTCTTTTTAGCCGTTTTAAGATTATTGTACAACACAGGTGTTGTCAACAGTCTTAGTGAGTCTACAGTCACGCAGGAGCAGGGAGAGCGAGCAGTCTTTTGTACCTGACTGTGGCCTGGGGGGACATGGGGGCACTTCCTGGTTGGGGTCAATAGGAGGTTCAGGGGCCAGGGTTTCAAATTGCTCTTTGCTGATCAGATTCAGCTTCTTGAAGTTCTCTACCTCCTGCTGGTGGAAAAAAAAACACACACATAGGAGGCAACACACACAATACAAAGTCAAATGAGTAACAAGACACTAGAAATGGTACAGTCTAGGCCCGAGACACTAAGGGCTAATAGACAGTATAGAGAATCTAGATGAAATCCATGGCGGGTGATTAACATCCTGCAAGCAGTAGTCTGATGAACAAGATGGCCAGGCTGGAGTACAGTCATCTGTATCTTTTTTTCTGCTTTTACTAAATATACTCTGGGAGCACAACAGTACCCAGGCTACAAATATGGACAGATGGATTGCTGTGAGTGAAGACCATGCATTCTCTTTGCTATCTCGGGGCATTTCAAAAGCCAATTCTTTAGTAGTTTTACCTTTGTTTTTCCAAAATGACAGAAGTTAAAGGAAGTGTCCTATTGTGTTGCACTGTTACCACCACATGGACACAAATTTAATAGCCTTATTTTGTTGGTCCTTTTTCTTAAAAAAGATGTTAGATTGATAAAGGGAAATCTAGAAATGTTATCAATCTAGAAAAAAGGTTTTGTTCTTATACCTACAAAGTGTGAGAACAGGGTAGATGGGATTTTGGTGGATTTTTTTTGCTTTTGTCTGATACAGACACTCATTTTTCAGCTCTATTGCCGTTGGTTCTAGTGACAGATGTTAGTCCTGGGAATTGATGTACAGCTTGAGGGGCGGAGCCAAAAGTGATTTCGATATTCCTTAACTTTCAGTTACCACAGACAATCATAAGGAGTGTCCCAGTCTACAATGCAAGATTAGTCTACAGCATTAAAGGGATCATTCTTTTTGCTCAATCAACTCTCGAAATAAGTAGTCTCTATTTAGAAATCAACAATATGTCAGAATAGAAATCTCAATTTTAAGCATCACTTAAAGTGTAATAAGGAAATACAGCAATGGGCAGCAAGAAAAGTCTTTTCACTCATACATTTCAGACCAGTTCACAGTTTTGTAAGCAAGTCCTGGGTGAACCTAAACTACTGCATCTTTTGCAGACGTCCTGTGGGAGTTCATCATCAGTGTGAAAAAACGCAGCTGACCAGACTCTGTCGCTCTTGTGAGTCGCTCCAGGGTGGTAGTCGCTCGTAGAAGTCACAAAATCACTATTTTTTACAAAAGGGGACCTAAATTCTGGGAAGTTTATTTCAGATTTGTAATGTGTGAAGATGTTACATTTTCTTATCACAGTGTTATTTTTAAATGTATGTTTTGTGGTCAGGAACTGATTTGTCTATAAGAGATGCATGACAACTGGTAGGACCATTTTACCATGTTGTCATTATCATACCTGAATATAAAAATAAAATCAAAAGGCATTTGGAAATATGGTCAGCAGGTGGTGGTTAAAATGTGTCTGAGAGCAACAGATGGGGTTTTGATACCGATGCTTACATGTGCTCTAAAACCTGCAATACCTCTTGCTAAACATCTGTTCAGAGATATGTTTTTACCACCTGGTGGGGAAAAAAGCAGATACCAGACTGTTTATCTGGAAAAGAACCTTGAACAACAGCCATCAGTGACTTAACAGTTTCCATCACTATTCACCTGTTGCTTTTCCAAAACCATTTAGGTCACTATTAAAGAACACTGTACCGTTTCTTGAAATGGAGGCCTGACGCCAGATGTAATTAACAGTTTCCAAACGTTAAAGATAAATATGAGACTTGACAGAAGCCTTAATAATACTGCTATCTTGGCAGTACAGGAGGTTGTACTGAGAAAAACAAAATTCCCCACCCGTGCCCCACCCCGCAAGTATGAAATGCCCATGAACATCTAAATCTCTCCCCCACCAAAGGGCAACTTGAAGGTAGCCCAGCTAAAATCTAAGTGAAACCTGCATATCTCGCAATGTGGGAGGGAAAACTGGAGTGCCAAAGGGGGGAGAACATTCCACATAGACAGGAGGCACCCCAAGCTGGAACTGCGCACAGGACCCTGAAGCTGTGAGGCAGTCGTGCCAACACCACGTGACTGCACTTTTGACGTCTAGGCTCAGTTCAGTTGTGAAATGAGCTGAACATTCGGAATCTGCTCAGCAGACCCGATGAATTCAATGACCATGGAATCCTTCATTCTCCTGCGTATCCCTGCATGCCCTGCCTCAGGTGGTGCTGGCCTGGCAGCTTACTTTTATGGTGGCGTACTCGGTCTCGCTCTCGTCCATCCACAGGTCCTGCTCGTAGTAGTACAGCCCGTCGTTGATGGCCTTGGCCAAGTCGGCCGAGATCTTGGCGCGGGAGATGTGGTTGCCAGTGCGATCCCCCCCCGGGTGCTTGCGCAGGTGAGGAGGAGTCTGGGTGACGATGAGGATCTTGTTGACGTCGTGGTCGTCGATCTCGTAGTCGGAGTCGTCGTCCGACCAGTCGGTGAAGGTGTTCTTGCGTCCAGCCAAGTGCTCCATCTCTTCGTCAAACAGGAAGTCCAGCTCTTCCTGCTCAGGCTCCGTCTTTGGGCTGGGCTCTGGAGGGGGCGCGCTCTCCTGAAAGGGGGAGAAAAAAAAACCCTCTGGATCTTTCTGGCACATGGCACATGAGTGTTTTTTGCATGGTGCCACTGTTGGACTACAGAATACACTTCCCACTGCTGTAAGTATGACAAAGGTTCTAACTTGGAATGGAATAGCTGCAGATAACATGTCTGACCCTGGTTTTTCAGAAACCATTGCGAATGCTTTTCATACCCTCCCTTCTTTCTGCTAGGTCTCCAATTGTGAAAAACCATGTGATGTGAAATTAGATACAAACAGGAACACTTGTCATCATCATCAAGGTTTTAGATTTAAGTTAGCTGATAGAGCTTAGCCTGTTCAATGATAATGGGGGGAAAAAATAAATTAAACCTATCGTCCATCCATATTCTTAACTTTTATTCAATAGAGGATTGCTGGGGAGTTAGAGCTATCCCAGCAAGCATTAAACCTATAATAGACAAGCTTTTCTTGATCAAAGAGCATACATTCTATCCAAGTTTGTTGGTTCATTAGAAGTGGAAGTTATATTAAACACTTGCCATGACTTCAGCACACACTTACAATAATGTACACAAAGAATCAGACTTGCTGGAGCCAATACACTTTCCTTAATGATTAAAGTGTTGCTTATCTTTTTCCTTTGCATACAATAAGACAACAAAAGCAGGACACAGCCTAGACATTTGTATTCCTGTGATTATGGACGGTAAAGGCTGCATGCGGGTGTTTAATAAGGTTGAAGAATCTCAATTAAAAAATGTTCAAACATGTTTATAATCACAGGGGTACTGTACAACAGACGTACAGTATTCATATTGGCGGTGACCTGACAACTTCCTCCTACTTATTTTCCTTGATTTAAAGGTACAGTTTCAAACAGCCTTTTGTACTAGTTGCATGAATGATGAAAATAGAAAACAGTTTTTTTTTCGCACTTACTCATTTTCTCTTTCATCTCAGCCGAATGTATTTTAGGGGGATAGCACCTCGATTTTTACATTTGTATTACTTGAGCTTTGTAAAACACAGCTACAGTATGTGGCTCAGTGTTTGTTCCAAAATCCAGACATGTTCCTTCTCAGTGTGAAGGGATAACCTTTACATTAGGCCCGTGTCACATGACAGGGGTTCTATGCCTCAATTCCATTGCTCAATCAAATCATCTGTGATTTGTGGATGGTATAGTATCTTCTGAACTTTGGAACCATTACATACAAGTCAGGGAGAAAACTACGGCCTCTAAGATGCCAGAATGTGATGGTATATGCATCAGATCAGAGGGTGTTCCCTTGTGTCTGTAGTTCAAAAAATGTAACCCAACATGCATATACTGTAGCACAAATTGCGAAGGAGTCACACGGAAATAAGTGAAAATGGTTACAAAAGGGCAGAAAAATGACTATACGTAAAGAGTTAAAGAGAACCACTAAACAGACCTGTAATCTCAATGCAACCTATACATCTGGACAATCTTCTTTGTGTAATGAATTTGATTTGCTCATACACGTATATGTACAGTAAAATGGTCATTGTTTTTTATAATTTTAGGATCACCTAATCATTTCTATCCCAAACCAATTTGGAATACTCAAGTGTTCCCCCCCCCCCAATCTCGACTTGCAGCTGCGATCCCTGCAAAATGACCACATGGGAGGAATGAGGAGGTGATGATTTGTTAACACACCACAGCCCTGCAGCAGAGGTTGAGAGCCGATTGAAGGAGCTAGTGCCAGTGCCACAGGCCTGCAAGCAGCCTGGCGGCTGTGGAGGTCACGCAGTCACAGAGAGAGAAATATCTGGCCAGCACTCAGCCAACTGTGCACCTCCCCTTGGGAAATCCAGACACACTCAGCTAATGACATGACAGGGCTCGAACCTGTGATCACAGAGCTCAACCTGGTTGAGTCCCTCACGCCCACATTATGACTTCTGTCACTGGCAATGTGAATTACACACGAGCCTTTAGTCTTTGAGACATATTTCTGAGTGATCTGTGGTTGCTACATATGTATACAGATAAACTTCTGGGCTTCTACAGATCCTGCAACATTAATAGCAAAGATCAACAACTCCAAGTACAGAGTTTTTAATCACACAGACTAGTGGATGGCAAATACAGGCACATTACTAAAGATAACACATTAAATATAGTTATTATTGATGAGTGCATCAGTACATACTAATCTCTTGCCACTCTAAATGGTGGGCAGGGTTGAAAGATACATTTAATGAGAAATATTGGTACTTCTCCAGACCCCTCAACTTGAGGGTGCAGTCTGGGAGTACTGCAGGAAACAAAATTTAAGGTAATTTACAAACAACACCAATCTTAAAAATCATCAAGTATTTTTTTTTTATTATTAGGTATAAAATGTTTCCTGCACACAAAGCAGGAAAGGTGTCTGAGGCGACTGGATCTTTCTTTCGGGTGACAGTACTTGGGTCTGGAGGACTGCTGGGAGGAAGACCTCTGTGGTCTTCTCCGCAGGGAACAACATCCATGTCTGGACATCACAATACTCAACTGCAGCAGGGACAGACTCCGTCTTGGTGTCAGGGCGTGGGGGGTTATTACTGGACAGAGCAATATCAACATCCTGCAGACAGACAGAGAGAAAGATGTGGTATGAACAGAAAAAGAAGGGATGAAGGGCCAAAAAAAATGAAGAAACAGATTTGTAAAGGAGAGCTTTGATCTCCAGTTAAAGCAATGAAGAACAAGAAAAAAAAACAATGCATGCTAAACAGAATGGGCTAGTGTGATGTCAGTGTTAAACAGCACGCTAAACAGAATGGGCTGGTGTGATGTCATTGTTAAACAGCACGCTAAACAGAATGGCCTAGTGTGATGTCATTGCTGCACAGCACGCTAAACAGAATGGGCTAGTGTGATGTCATTGTTACAAAGTACACAAAAAAGGAGAAACTAAAGCAGAATTTGGTTAAAATTAGAAGGTTATTGTCTCGTGATGAATATTTACATCTCTCAACAGACATTTTCTTCACTGCTTGTCAAACAAAACCCATAACATTTCAATCAACTGCAGGTGATTGGAAGAAAAAAGTTACTAGTACTGTCTAACTGATTTTAGCCACAGTTAAGTGCATAGTGCTACTAAACATGCACATATCTACAACAGTAGTACCAATCTGGTTTCTCTGTCCCAAGAATAAATAAGTCAATTACAAATGTGAGTAACTCAAAATACTGGAATCTTTCTACAATTTCACTGGTGAAAGTGAGTCAGTGACATCAAAACAGATCTCAATATGCTGATGATTGGATTACTTTACTCTTCTATTTACAGAGCTTTTTTGGCTATGATCTGTGCCCAGGTTTAAACCTGTAACTAGTTTACTCAGAAAACAGTATAAACCATATTTAAAAAAGGAACACATTATTTTACTTTTCACATATTACTATTCTGATTCTGATTTTGTGACAATTATGCAGGTTTTAACAAAACAAAAAAAAAGTTTAGTCTAGGCCATTAGACTGATGCCAAAACAAAGACTTAAACAAAGTTTATCTAGTTATATATTGCTGTCATTAATATCTCCAGCTATTATAATACTTATTTTTACAACAAGGTACATCTTACATTCCAGCTACTTTCTAATGCTGGAACTGCAAATTAACCCTTCAGAACCAGTTAAATGAAATGTTGTCAAATCACAAACATTGGCCTCCCCCCCCCCCCCAACTATATCTGCTAAAATTAAAAGTTTCTCAGAATATTCATACCCACTAACAACTTCCAAAAACAGTATTAAATGGGAAACTGCTTAAACAACTGCAAGTACTGAAACTACAGACATTCTGAAGGATGGATTAGCTTAAAGTTCTCAAAGGCAATTTATACAACCAAAAGGCTAAGAAGTCCTAATGACATTTTAGCTCAGGATTTAATCTGCAATGTTTTATCTTGAGAAAACAATCCTCAGCCCATAACTCATTCACATGCAGAAAATCATGTGCAACATGTTTCCATCTAAAAGGCACTTCTTGCTACCACCAATATTATTATTACCCATGAAAAATATTAAAACTCATCATTGCTGTTCTGTGGTTCAGCGGTTTTTAAATACACCTACTGTAGCTAACTGCCAGTCAAAGACAGTCTTCTAAATAATACGGACAATCAAAAATAAGCCGTTTGCAAAGACAAAACCCAAAGCACTGTAAAACATCACCACCGTAAGACAAAAGAGAAAAGAAAAAAGCTTTAACAGGTCTTTAAGCAGCTTTTGAAAATGTCTAATCACACATTCTCTAATGGACTGCAACAAAGAGGTGGATGTACAGACCAATGTGTGGAGCCCGAACTTTTGCTGGTCTACACACATGCAATAAATTCTTAAATAATCTGAAGATAGTTCATTTACTGTGTTATACATTAGCAGGAGAACCTTGAAGTTCACTACAAGCTGAAGTGTGATGAGAGGTCCTTGCAAAACTACATTACCCAGAAAGCTATGGGGATGTGCTGAAGCCTCCATAGTGCCTTAGCAGATCTCCCAGTTAAATAAGGATTACAGTAGACTAATCCTGACAAATAAATGCAGGTAACAATACAGCAGCATCAGCAGGCTTGGCGAAGGCCTTCATCTAGTAATGGTATATAGACTGAAAAAATACACTGCAAGAAAACAAATCCAGGGATGTTATCAAGTAATAATCCTGCATTCATAAACTGAGACCAGGACATTCGAGTCATTCCAATGTTAATTAACTGAAATAAAACTAGTATTGATCGATCATTAGATCCCCGCTACACCAAAATGTCCAATGCAATTCGCCAGCATAGGAGGAGACACTGCTTTGAAACAGAGATTCTTAATCCTCATCCCGAGGGACTCCTTTGCCTGTTAGCTTTCACTCCAGTTGTGCTCTTGATCACCAGTGCTAACTGGAGTGTGTCACTGATCAGCTTGCTGGTCTAGACTTCCATCTACACTCAGGACTTGAGTTCAGAAACACCCTAGCTATAGTAAATTTCTAACAACTAAGGGTACATTTGCATACTTGTTTCTAAATAACTCTTGACAGGTGACCAGGTGATGATCAACACACTCAGGTGGAAATGACAGAACATCAGACACTGCCACAGTAAGTCAGTGATTTTTCATCTACTGTAGTCCAGCTGGTCACATTTCGGCAAACACACTTGAAAGAATGCAGTTCTTAAACTGACTAATTAGCACATGGCTGCTCCCAATTGCAAATCATATTCAACTTAACTATTACAATTATAGTGTTACTCTCTAAAGTGATTTGTGCTGAAACACTTTGAAGACTTGTGAATTTCCCCAGTAGTTTGATTTTGATCCAACCATTAGACATTACTGACCACTGAAATTCTTTTTGGTAGATGGTAGCGACATGTGGCAAAACTGCAGTATAGAAAGAGCAAAAACTGTACTGTTTTCTTGCCAGTTTCTATTCCAGCTTCACTTTCAGGATAGAAGCACAGAAAATAAATGTCACTTGTCAGCTTCTGTAGTTGCCTAGTACAGTGTCGTTAGGAGAACCAAAGAAAACGTTTCACACTTCAATGGCACCAGCATCGCTAAAGCAAATCAAACCCTAGAGATACAATTCAACTCTTGAACTTCAGTCAAATCTGAGAACACAGCAGCCATTCTGCATCTAATAACATGAATAACAAGACCTCTTACTCCTCACAGTTTTTCTTTTATTGCGTTTTGCAGGAATATCTCAATGGAGTGGTATAAAACAGGAATGCTGGGTTAAAGTGAAGTGAAGTAAACTAATTTAAGGCTGGATAGGTTTGGAAAAATCTCTTTTAACTAACTGACACAAGTGTTACTTACATGCACTATTTCTGCTGTATTTAGTGAGATAAGAAAATATAAGTGTTCAGTAATTTTGACCATTACACCATAAACACTCTTGATCAAGAAAGCAGTGGTCTTTACAAACCTTTAATGCAGTTCAGAGGTGAATGTGCACTTACAGTATGAATCAATGTCTGAGTAACTGGAAAAGGTAATATATAACTAGAGCAAATATCAATGCTGAGGATTTCCTTGAAGGTAATTAATGGTATTGCTACATTTAACATGAGAACATTTTAACCAATCAGATGTATAAATAGCAAGGGATTTACAATATACAGGGTTTGCTTGAAGCACAACACATAGTCACAATTCTTGTAGAGGAAACAGATTGAGCAACAGCAAGGTGGCTTAATTTCTGAATGCTCTGAAAGCCTTTGCTGGAATGATGATGAATAAAAACCACGGCTGTCCTGCAGGAGCAGCTTACCTTAGGCCTGGCGGGAGAGGGCCGGTGGCGTTTCTTGACCTCTATCCAGGGCTCAGACTCCAGGTCGGGCAGGCTGGTGGACAAGCCCTTGGACATGCTCTGCAGGTTGCTGGGCTCCACACTCTTCCTCATTATCCCTGTGCTGGCTGCTCTAGGAGAACTGGGAGCAGACCCTGCATAGCCACAGAAGAGCACGCAATGGTCAGAAGATCCGCTCCACTTGCCTATCCACAGAGGCTTTGGAAAATTAGGATTAACATCTGTACAGACTGTTTTTTTAACATGCAAATTCCTGTACGCCTTTTTCAGCCCAGCTTAATACAGAGACTGACCTGGTGTCAGAAGACAACACTAATTAAAGAGAACCAGATGGTAACACCAATAAGTGAGACCAAGATCTTTGTCTCAGCTTGTCCAAGACCAAGTACAGCCATTCCAAATGTCTAAGCTTACTGGCTGACACTTATCAGACACCTGTAACTTGTTATTGTCTCACACAGGCTTGTATTTATTGTCCCGTTTAATTAAGCTTCAGTCCTGTACTGCAAAAACGCCCTCAGATCAGTTCGTTGTGTCATTTTACATTAAGTGCCCGCTGCTTGGCAAAATGTATATTAATCATGTGAATGTCAGTGCGAGTCTTCCACAACAAAAGATTTTCGTCAGTGCATTTATGTTGTTGTTTAGCTATAAGACATTTAAATTTTGAAATGAAAAATTACTGCCTATTAAGAATTTTACTCCAGATTTAGGAAAAACACTAGAGCTGAAGCCAGACTGAAAAAAGCTTGCCGACGTCTAGAAGGAGTATACTTAAGAAGCCTTGTGCTTTACCGACCACAGTCATTCTATAATGAAGAGGAAAAGCACACTGGAGTTCAACCGTCCATCACAAAAGCCAGTTTTCATGTTTTCAGAGCTTGGTTTATTCCTCAAACTCAAATAAAATAGTTAGGACTATATACATCATTGCATCATTTAAAATGTGGAGCAAAAATTTGAGCATCAAAAAAATATTTATAATTGAAACAAATACACAAAGTTATCATCAGTGATAACACAAAGTGATTATTAGAAAATTACTTTTTTTTATTAGGTGCACAAATTTTAATTGAATGTACCTGATATAGGTAAATTCATATGCTGATTCACATTTGTCATCAACGTATGCCCACAACGGTCTATTGTTACAATCTGGTGGTAGCGTGTGTTGCCAGCATTGGAAGCCATACAAACTCTACATGCAAGACATTTTGAAGCAGATAGCAGATGTGGTCTTTTGGGATTCTGCCATATTTCTCTTATAGAGCCTGGATGAATACATAGCTTATTAACCATGCCACATCCCAGCTCATGTTCAATGGGGCTCAAGTCAGGCCCAAACATGTAACATTTAATTCCACAACACCCATTTCTACTCAAGCAGCAGGAGCACATGTGCTGTCATCAAGATGAGCCCACAGAAAGGGCACAGGATATATAATATATATCCATGTTATAACGATCAATTAATCACAACACCATAACACATTCAATCAATACCCAAACCCACCTGCTTTTTCTTCTAAAAATCAGTGCAATATATATTTCCTGTTCTAACAGAACAAAGCTTCTCTTTATACTTCGCATACAGTGCTTACTAACAGTAACCGACTTCTACAGCGTTTTTTACAATAAATTTTATTATGAAAACTGCTTGAGCGAAACTAATTTAAAATAAGATTAAATGAAGTATGAAGGAGTGTCCCGCCACTCCAATGAATACAGTAACAAGCTGACCTCAGTACACTGTGCTGTCCACAAATCTCAGTTTTATGTTACTGAAGCTGCCAATCAAGGATTCAGTTCTGGCGCTGGAGCCAGAGAGTTGTCTTACTCACCGGTGGCCTGTGAGGTGAAGGCCTGACCTGGTATGAACTCAGGGCAGTTAATGAGCTGGGAGAAGTCGGTTCGGGGTGCATCGAGGGTGGGGGGGCCAGGAATGGGCCAGCGCTCCGGTTCCACCTTCGTCCGGATCTTCTGGTCGGTCAGCTCCACCTCGGTGCTGTCCTTCAGAGCCTGGCCACAGCAGCACACCCTGAGACTAGACCGAGTCCTCACCTGCCTACCCCCTGTACCCACTGACGTCCTGCCCCATATGAACTCAGATCCTTCAAGATGGACAACACACTGCCATTGTGTTGTCTTTTTTACCACAAGACATTGCCCCCATTATTCAAATCTTCACTTTCCACACATCTTGTTTGTCCATTACATTCCTGGTCAACTTTATGAAAAGCACACAAAAATTGAAAAAGCCAATTTGAGCGTCATTTTTTCTTGAAGTAACTATGCATCACCTGCCCACTTAACCCAAATGTCATAACATTTACAGACTGGTTCATAAAGCTTTTCTTTTTTCATTTTCTGAATATTCAACAGCACAGCCTGAGCCAGAGGTAAAACTGTTGTGGTGAAACGTTTTCCCTTTTTGCTCAGAAATTTAGTGTTAATTGAACTTTGTTAGGCAACAGTGAAATGAAGCAAATTACGCACTTTCTTAAAAAGCTTTGAACGTTATCAACAGAAATGAGTGTTGATAACTCACTAGACACTCACTAGATTCCAAATTTCAATTGTGCCACCAGATCGGACTGGTTTCGAGCTATGTTTGGGAAGGTTACCTCAAAGATGAGACTGACATCTGTTGTGAGTGCTTGTACGCGATGAAAACTGGCTATGAGGGAGATGGGAAGGAAGCCTTTGTCATCCATCTTTCTCCTCAGGAAGAAGTCCCTTTCCAGATTTTCCGGGCTGAAGTAGTACTCGCTGCGACAAACACAGAGGAAGAACAGCAGGAATCATTTCTCAACAAATTACAAAAAACGCAAAACTGGGTTACACTGCATGTCTACTTTCAAACATGTAAATGTTATGATTTCTCAGTTCTTTTCACACAATCAGAAAATGTAATTTTGTTGCTGAAGAAGCAACTGGGCGAGATCCTTAGATGTACAATATTAGCTAATTATCACCAAAAAAGAATGGCCGTCATAAACAGTTCTTTATGTTCTTAGGGCTCCCAAAAAGAAAAGTCTAATACGACACTATAAAATAGATCTATATTATCTACAATTATATGTAGATAACATGTAGTGATATACACTAAAATATCAGTCGCAATATAGATTTGGCTTTAAAAAGAGGTTTTTAATGTAAAAGGGTGCCATTTTAATTGTACTGTATATTCATTCTATTTATTTTCTTTAATACTTCAACTTCCTGATCTGCATTTAGGAGGCAGGCTGACTATAACAGTAGGAGCATTTTGTTAAAAACACTTAAAAGCTGACAGACGGGACTAAGGTGAGAAAGCAAATAATTTGCACTCAGCAGAAAAAAGGATAATTAATACCACTACACCGACAAACTATATTTTACATTCTAGATTCTCTTCTCACAAAAGCATGATTAAAAAGAAAAGTGAAATTCTCGTTTGCAGCCCTTCTGTATTTCATAACTAAAACTTTCATCTTCATCTTTGTTATTTGAAATAGTACTTATCTAATTGGTATTATTCCTCTTTTTGAATATCTGAATTCTGGACAGTAGGAAATTCAATACTTATAGGCCAGCTTGTCAGCTTTGTCTGTTGTCAAATATTTTAACAACTCTCACACCTGCAATTGTGTTTTCTAATTTTGACTAGAGGGTGGAAAGTTTTGAAACCTGAAATGATTCATATTTATTTTTTGTACAGAGACAAAAACTACAATTAAATGACTCATATAAGTATAGACACAGGAAAGGAACTTAAGAAAAAAAGGAATAAGTGTGTTTTATTGAACAGATCTGTGGAAATATTTAATTTGCAAGACCTAATGCATTACAGCTATTATCAGTTTTAAAAAGCAGAGATAACATTTTGAATCAATAAACATGCATGTTGAAATCAGTGAGCTAATATAAAAGGCCAGCATTTAATATGGTATTTTGTGCACAGCAAAAATAATGATTTAAGTAAACAAACAGGTATCTAGTAATAGGAATAAAACACTCTTTGCAGATTTTCTACCACTGTCGCCAAGCGTATTTTATCAGGTGAGAATGACTAGATAATCAGAACCAAAAAGTGTTTTCTGTTGCTGCTAGTAACACAGCTGACACTGACTTAATACATCCCGAACCCATCACTTTCTTAGCTCCTACCTCAAATTGTGCTTATTGAGGCACCATCTCTGCACCTCAGACTGTAGTAAGAGAAGTTATTTTGCCTGCTGTGCTCAGAGAGCTAATTCTAGAACACCAAAAGCCTTCTAGCATTCAATTCTCTCAGATTACAACCAGTTAACTAAGGATAAGGACACCTCCTGCTGGACAGAAAGGGTACATCAAAGGCTTTAACAAATACTTACTGAATGTGTACTGACTACTCTGGAGGAGAGCAGGTCTGACCTTATTACTAACAATGTAACGGTCTCCTTTCTGACTACTGATGGAATTCAGGCTTTTCAATAAATGATACAAACAGTGCAGCTTGTTTCACTTATCAGCATTTAGTTTTTGAAGGTGACCTTGAGAAAATGTTTAACCTACTGTTACCTTTCATCAGCTGCAACAATAAAAATGAAAATGACTCTAGTCATGTTATTAAAACTTGAGTACTTGAGAATTATATATATATAGATTTATAGTGAAGAGTAACCTTAAATCAACCCTTTAGGGAACTAGCAGTGTTATGCAAGAAGATTTCAGGGAGGTATGCTAAGGGACTGTGTACTGGGAATCACATTTGTCTTAAATATCATAAATCATTTTTGCAAGAAAAGTGAGGCTTCATATTGATAGCCACTGGTATCCCACTGATAATTCTGCATGAACAATGTAAGAAAATTGTCTTGCTTTCCCTTCTTATAAGTATTGTTTAAAAAACTGCCTTAACTACTGTATGAGCTGTGTTATAGCATATACCGGAGATCCAAGAATAATACTTTTTAAATGAACAGTGAAGGGCTTATAAATGTTGTGTATCTGTTTTTTAATGTCAAGGTCTCCAAAGCATGACAAAGGACAGGACAATATTAAGGGTGGTGTGGTGGCTCTGAGGCTAAGGATCGGCGCCTGTGGCTGGAAGGCTGCCAGTTCGTATCCCACGGCCAGCAGAGGAATGCTACTCCCATGGGCCCCTGAGCAAGGCCTTTAACCCCAGCTGCTCCAGGGGCGCCGTATAAATGGTTGTCCCTGTGCTCTGACTCCAAGCTTCTCTCCCTCTCTATGTGTCTCATGGAGAGCAAGTTGAGGATATGCGAAAAGTCAAATTCCTTATACAAGAAATTGTATATAAATAAAGTGATCTTATCTTATTAGAGTAAAATAAAATGAAATCCTTCAATATATAACCTTCAAGCCTGGAAAAGTCTTAGGAACGCATGGAAAATACAGAAAGTAATTAATTTCTGTATTGGAAAAATGCTAAGGCCTCCAGTATGAAAACCCAGGGGTGCCAAGGAAGGATCAAGAGAGATCAGAGCTCACAGACAGATTAAATTTTAACTGCCTTTGGATTCACTGGGCTTTGGTCACAGAGGATTATTTGCACTGGACTGCACTGCATTCACAGCTGAAGAGGTGTAACAGGCTTGGGCAAAACCCCGCAAATAAAGAAAATGCTTGTCAACACCCTGTAGTCTGGCCGACGCATGAGATGTTTTGAAACCTTTAGAAATATCACATGTAAGAAGCTTTCACTCACATTTGTCGCTTGATGTACTCTTTCAGTAGATTTTCGTCCACAGGGTACACCTGCACTCCGGTGCCATCGTCGTAGTAATACATCATGTTGGTGCTGTATTCACCCTGGTACTGTACATCAGAAGCCTCCATGTATGGCTCTCTATACCCATAAGGGTAGTCGTAGTGCACTGCGGGGGGTTCACAAAGCAGGACCGACACTCAGCGAGGCCTACACACAAGCTACAACATCACCTGAACATGTTGAACAGACAAAGCCAAACAGTAGCCACATGGCTTGAAAGTGAAACTGATAAAGTTGAGGGGATGACAGCAGCTAGTCTTTGATGTCTAAATCTGCCTCTTAAATTTAAAAGCAAAAAAATCTAATTAAAATTTAAAAATCCTAAATAGCTCTGTTTTTACACCATCGCAAATTTTAAAAGAACAACAAAACAGGAACTTCCTACTCCTCTTGCTGAGAAATGAGTTTCTGGTTTTAAATGAATGATTTAGTTAGTTTTACACCTCTTTTTGCTGTCAATCCCATCACTTTCTCCACAGGTGTTCCAACAGTCTTTCGACCCGGAAGCTTCTCTGAACAGAGCAGAGCTCCCCCCGTAGAAACCCAGAGAAGCCAACTAAGACCCGCATCTGCCCTGCTGAAGGCCTTGGTGACGGGTCGCGCTGTGGGGAAGGGTGGTACTCACTGTGCGGACCTCTGCCACGCCCTCTCACCCGCCCTCGACCCCTGCCCCGGCCTCGGAAGCCTCCCCTCAGGTTAGCGCCCTCGCTGCGGACGCTCGACACCTCGTCCAGGTCCTCCCTGCGCTCACGCCGCCAGCCTTGGGGAGGAAAAGGACAGACGCAGAAGGCAGGTGACATAACCCTCAAGCCTCCCACATCTCACAGGTCCCTGTCCGGTCACAGAGACTCTCGTCGCCCCGTCTGCAGCCGTGCGCTGTAAGGACTGGCAAGATGAGTCAGGGCTGACAGGTGTTTCACGGTCGAATTGTTCATTTTGATTTTCAAAGAAACGCCAACCAATTGCTCCATTAGCTTATTTCTACAGACCTCTGGTAGATCATGTACCCCAGGTTTGGCAACAAACATTTCAGACTACCTCTTCTTCCTTCAGTGCTGGCATCTATATCAGAGAAGGTGGAAGATGAAACATTTCTTAAAACCTGAATTTTAGAAAGAAATTTGAATTGGCCCGGGCTGCCAGACAGAGCTGTGTTAAAAATGGAAAGCCCAGCTTAATCTGTTAAAATAAAAAGCAGTCAAAAGGGGAGAACGCTATCAAAGTTTTAGGACAGATAAGGGATGCAAAACAGTGGGATGATTCAGATGCCCTTTGCTGTCTCAGCTGGGCTAAGCTGAGGGAAAAGAAATAAAAACATTAGCTGAGGTTAAGCATCATTGCATGTTAAACACGCTTCATGATGTAAACCTCCACCACTTAATCAGTCCTGTTTCAGAGACTAAATCAGAAAAATCCCTTCTGCTAACCTTTTCACAAGCTTTATAGTTCAAGTTTCACTGTGCAGTCCTTTATTATGGCATTGTGAGATCTGGAGAGGAAATACTGTAAATATGCCAGTAAGGCCTCTGTCACACCAACCATGAAAGAGAACCCAAGCCAGCCTGCGTGTCTGATATAAGAGCTGCTATAATGAATCTTCCAGT
Organism: Lepisosteus oculatus; assembly: GCF_040954835.1. Classification (NCBI taxonomy): domain Eukaryota; kingdom Metazoa; phylum Chordata; class Actinopteri; order Semionotiformes; family Lepisosteidae; genus Lepisosteus; species Lepisosteus oculatus. The sequence goes on along the minus strand of NC_090696.1, from coordinate 35,973,166 downwards.
CAGCAATGAACTGTGGGAAGTAGAGGCATATTAAAGTTCTCCTACACACCAAAGTGGAACAGTATCTCATGTAATATTGTACATGATCGTCAATACAGGCAATAAGCATACAATGCTAGCTCTGACCCCGAGCTCCATATAGTTATAAATCCAGAACTAAGGAAGAGTGTATTCAGGTAAAGATAAGACAAACCTGCCTTTTAAAATACTCCATTTTCACATCGTGATTTTTATGACAAGAAGCACTGTTTCTGTAAAACGTTACACCATTAAAAAAAACATGTAGCTTATTTCTGTTACTGCGTACACTGTGGTGGGTTATGATAAACAATATATTGTAATACCACAAAGGAAAATAGGCTTTCAAATTATATGATAAACTATCCTCTACCTTTGTTAACTGAAACAAACTGAAGTTTAGCCTAACAGCAGTTAGAATCACTTCATAATAACCCACAATCACATAACAAATAGCATAGAAAACTCTTGAACTGCTGTGGAAAGTTAGAATTTCCATCCAGATGATGACTTACAGGCTTCTTGCATTAAACAAAAGGATGAATCGAAATGAGCAAAATGAAAATCACAAGACATCTCGGACGGTACACGAACGTTGTAAATGGTCAAGTTTTAATGAGAAAAAGCAGGAAACAGAGGATTCAATGTCTGGTGTTTTCATCAAAAACAAGAATGAGGATAAAGTGAAGGGGGAGGTGGATTGAGGAAGCCACATGCACTCCTGTACATTTCTTCACAGCTTTCCCAGACCCTACCTGTCTTCAGTGAAGCACACCACTGAGAGAGAAAGCGTACCACCTTGAAGTGCTTTGGTATGTAAATGAAGAGCAAACTTACTCCTTGCATAATCATTCCTTCTGTTATTGGGCAGGGCCCTGTCGGATTCTGAGCGCGAACGAGAGCTGTTTCGGGAGCTGGGTCTTTCCTGGTCGTCCTGACTGGAGTCTTCTAGTGGTAGTGGGACCCATTTATGTTTGTTACCTAACGACAGGCGTAGATTGAGAACATTATTGACTCTGGAGCTCCTTAGCCCTGAGAAACCTACTCTAAAACTAAAACAAATCTGTTTTGATCGCAATATCATTTCATAACACATGAGCAGTTTTCAAGGCCTGAAGGTGAGGTTTTCACAGGCGTCCTATGAGTTTTAAGCCTCCTACAAACATGCACATACACCCAAATGTTTTCATGCACTCATTTCTACACACATAGAAGTAGGCAATTACACATGACTGACTTTATGCAAAACCTTGTAATCTATACAGGAGAGAATTAACAATGAGGAGAAACTCAGCACCCATTATTACACTGATGGGTAGTGAAAATGTCTCCTTCAACTCAGACAGTTCCCCAAAAAATATTCATAATGGTAGTCATATGTGTAACTAATAAGCATGAAAATGTAGTTTTACTTTTACCCCCTTATAAAACATTCTTTCAAAAATAAAGCACCATTGAAGTGCAAGCACTAGTAGCTTGATTCTGCTAATAAATACTGTTCTCAAGAGCCATACAGAGGGAAACCATATGGAGGAGATGCCAAAATATTTTTGAACAATTTAAAGCAAAACATTTCCACTCGCGTTTTGCATAGACTGTTTTTTTTAATACATTTCTGTACAATGTGCACATCATGCTTAGAATTCGGATCAGATTCAAAGATTTATACATTTTTCCAAAAAGACATCCAATGATCTGTAGGACTAAGATGCACATTTTAAACAGGACAAATATAAAAGGAACAGGTGGGCTTTTTTTCTAAAGACACTGATTTTTACAAAAATTACCCTGATGGGAAAAAAAAATATTGCACACCTAATTTGCTTAGTTAAACCAAACTAACCCATTAGTCAAATATTAAGATGTTGATAACTTAGAGAGACTGGATGGACTAGGACATCACAAGTGGAAAATGTTTTTGCAAGAACAGAGACAATTCATTGCAAAAAAGTTTTTTTTAGAATAAGGCCTTAAATATTTCCCAGCAGGTGGCCATAAAGCTTTAGAATTTCAAATGTATGTCGTCCTACCCAGGCATAAAACACCCAGGAAAATGACAAACTTTATATGAAAGGTACTGTACAAAAAGAAATATACATGGAATGACTGGTAAGATCTAAAAAACTTGCAGTGTGCTGTATTGTGTAAAAAAAGAGTGAAAGAACTGAAAGCAACACTGTCAGAATCAATAATAATCAAATTTGATGTAGATTTTAAACTTAATTCATTTTTTTAGTTAACAGATAAATTAAAGACACCGCAGCTTAGATAACATGACTTAGAACTAAGCCAAATGTTTAATTACATCTAATTTTAAATGGCACTTAAAGGTAACTAATCCAGTGCTTAATGAGAGAGCCTAAAACTCAGGATGTCCCTTGTCTTGAAACTTAATTTTGAAATTGCACCTTAACTAAATGTAAATAAAAGGAGGCCAAGAATATAAATATTTAAAAACAATTGCGGAAAATCAAAAACGTAAACAAAGAATACAATAAAAGTTAACTATTTGTTTTAGATTTAGTCTCTAAATCTTCCCAGTGCTCCCACAAGAGAAGCAATAATCATGAATTATATCCTGTGAAATGTAATAAAATATAACTGAAAAGCTTATTTTTCTCTTTCCCTTTCAGCAGTTCTTAAATATTGACCTGATAACTCAAACTTCTTCCAATTGTAACTGCTCAGTAAACTTTTGTTACTTGGTTATGTGTGAGAAACATAACAACGAATAATTCACAGAAATAAAGGCCTAGGAGAGTTCTCGACTGTAGGCGTACAGGGTACAAGTAACTCCATGCCCTGTGGAAGTCACGAGTCAAAAGTTACACTGTGCTGTCAGGAAGGACCTCCTTTACAGAAGAACAGTAGGGTATGAAAACACACAGTGGTTAAATGTGTGTGAAAGGCCAAAGACTCCAAAGAACAGAAAAGCAATTTTAATGGCAACAGGGAGCTGAAGCAGCCCCACCTTTTCTGTGACGTGCCCTAGGTTTCGCACAGTTGGGCGTTTCCAGTCTGAATTCTGAAGAAACTAACAGCACTAAAAAGGCAACTAAGTTTTTCAAGAGCTTGTCACAGCCCGCAGGCAGGATAAAAAGAGAGGGCATTCTCATAATGAAGTTTTTCCAGTCTCCTAAAAGCCTCATATCCCCAGATTTGACAACTCCAAATATTTTAAAAGTAATTCCAATTCCTTAATTAATTCCAAATTCTTAATTACATTTCTTAAAACTTAAATAATGGCTTGCAGACAGTACTAATTCCCACCTTGCAATGAACCAGGTTTATGTTAGCATGAGGAAATTCTAAATTAATGGTTAGTCTTAAAAGCCATTCAGTCTCAGAGTGTTATTAAGTAGGCTCTGGTATTAAGGACCGGAGAAAAGTTTTTTTTTCCAGAGATCTTGCATATTTTAAAATTACCTGCAGCTTCTGTCAAGGGTATTTCAAAGGATTCTTTCATAAATGGGTGACCAGACATACAGTACAGAGCTGGGATATTCCTGGGACAGAAGGGTTCGAATACCGGGCTGTAACGCTATCCCCATACCACACAATTTAGAGAGGAGAGTGGAATAGGGTTCAGGAAGTCCTTGAAACTGTTATGTTGACACTGTATTACTCCCTAAAACCTTTCTGAGACAGGAGGCCAAGCTTACTGGCATAGCAGAATTTATTATTTTCTTAGGAGAGACTGGGTACTGGCTTGTAGCTGGGAGGGGACTGGCCGTACGAGTTTAATCTGCGCAAATATTTCCAAGGGAAATCTTTTTGTCGTTTCACTCTTGAAAGTTGGCATTTATCTTTAGAAGTTGATCAAACATTTACTAAAGGAGATGGTTTGGGCACATCACCACAATCTGGAGTTTTGTGCCACAGTGAACAATCTCCCACTTAGCACTTATACAAACAGGATACATTTTTTGTGTTGAGAAAGTTATTTCCAATACTATGGATCAGTCAAGCCCCTTGGATTGACCAGACTTAGGAACAAAGCAAGGTTGTTTCGTTCACCCTTTCTGGAATGTGGATCATGTCATTCACTTTTTGAGGAAAAAAAAAACTTGGAAAAAATCTGCAGAAACTGTTTCGCTAGAATGGTGAAACGGCTTGATGAACCACACGATGATCCCTCCTAATGTGATCCCTCCAGGAAGCAGGGAGGCTCTAGCTCCAGGGCTGAGCGAGTCTGTAGGCCGCGGTTGTGTGCTGTGATGTGTTGTGTGTTTCGGGCAGAGCGCTTACCACCTCTCTTCTTCATGGCGGCCGACAGGGACTCCTCATCAACGCAACTCTCCTCTGGAGGGTCCGCCTGCGTGTCCCGGTTCTCCTTGCTCTCACTGCTGTGGTCTTTCTTCTCCAGCTTCTCCTTCTTCTTCTCCTTCTCCTTCCTGGCTGGAGGAGCCTTCTTGCCCTGAGTGTTGATGATGTTCTGGTGCTGCTAAAACACCAGCACAAGGATGATATTTTTTTTATTTCAGTGCCAGGGCAAGACACAGCAAAAGGAAAGCTGTTGACTGTAGGATTTTCTCTTACGTGCCACATTGTTGTCAACACGCTAGTGCAAAAGAAATAAAATTTAGACTCTGATGGCTGTCAGGTGACACTCCGCCCAGGACGCTTCACAATCGCCACAAGTGCAAAATCTGAAGCCGAGTGAGCTGTACAGACCCTGGAGTCAAAACACAATGTCAGAGAACTGCTGACATGTACAAGTGCAAAAATAAAATTAACCGATTTTTATTGAGTGGATTTCAACATTCAGTATTTTCAATAATGGAACAACTGCTGCATTACTCCATACCCATCCCTTGATTTTAAAACATCCGGCTTATGTTTTTTTTAACTATAACAAAGTATGCATCGTCATAACCTTTTTCTCAGTTCCAAAAGGTACTGAGAAATACCTCATATAGTGTGAGCACCTACAAAGTTCCTCAGTGCGTCTTCAGCGTTTAGATTTTTACATATTTATTTTTTTCTTTTCTTGCCAACTACTGTGTAAACAGGGTAATTATCATAAACAAGCAATAATGTTCTTACTTTGTTAGCATAAAAAATAAGTTATACTACAAGATTTTCTAAACTTCAGGAACAAACTGGCAAATTTTGCACGTAAAATAAGGGGAATTTCATTTTCTAAATTTTCCCCAAACAAACCTTTTTTCCAGGAATATACTACAGTTGTAAATCGAAGGATGTGTGTTTTCTGAAACCAAGAAAATACTAACTAGCAAACAGGTCTTTTAATATTGATATTGCTGATAGCTTAAAAATCATTTAAACTATGGGCTAATGTCCACAGCAATACCAAGTAAACTTTTTTTGTCCAAAGCTAAAACTGACAAAGTATCTGAATTTGTTTTGCGCCCACCAAAGAGTCAGAAGAGGGGTTTGGTTGCCAGTAGCATGTTGAAACTCACCCAAGGAAAGCATCATACTTCAGAACCCTTGCCTAAAAACCACTCCTTGAGGCAGGAAAACCTAACTCTGACCCAGCAGGGTCTCCCCAGAGCCTGAAGGGAGTAAGCAGAGATCAAGGCGCTAACAGGCTAGAAAGACTGTCCCAGCAACCTCCTTTACTAGGAGGCCGAATCCAGACACGGAGGTCATTTGTCTTCAAAACACAGAGATGAATTAAATCATGGAACAGAACTTTTCATATATTGTACCTTAGCTTATTCATCACCTTTTGATAGGTGAACTGCTCTCTTAAAGGGTTTGCTTTCCTGGGTAATCCTTGGAAACATAAAAACATGTGGGATATACACTGCGCTGGTGTGTTCCTACAGAAGGATATTAGAGCTTGCATATTTTTAGTGCAGAAATTATCCAATTATCTCCTGTGGACATTTTTCCTGATTCTTATTTTTCCTCAACCTACAAAATATTTTGAGCTGGCACTGTTTCTAAAACAAAAAGATCTTCGATTTGAATCGGCCCATAAAGTTATCTTTCCTCACCTTCACATAACTTACTTTGTTTATACTTGGGATAGACAAATACAGATTTGTATCATCTGCTGTTTAGGTACAAATAAAAAGGATCTTGTTAGAACAGAAATTATAACTTGACAACGAAACTTTGTCCCGAGGCTTTGTTGCGAATGAGTTAAGGGTGGGCAGTTATACAGCGCAAACCTGCCAAATAAACAGTAAGTGTGCTTATTTTTATCCCTTTCGGGAGGTGTAGTCACTTGCAGAAATAGCTGTCTGAAACATGACCTTGCTATCTGGATGGTAGGTCACCTACACTTCAGGCCTGCAGTAGCAGCAGCATCCAGCAGGGGGCAGGCAAGAAGAAAAACCATCTTCATCTGACCACCAGGGTGTGGGCAGGGAGACAGGAGCTCAGGCATTCTCCCACTGTTTATAGTACCAGCGTAGAACGCTGCACAGAGCGTCAAGCACGTGTTGCTTTTCAGAATGGGCAACAGCTGCACACAATCACATTCATAGCTGCCTGCCTACCTGTGACGAGCCGCACTCATGCAGAAGACGCCAAGCACAACTGTCCAGCGAGCAGCAATAGAATTCGCTAAGCTCACTTAGACACGCATGGCAGAGCAGTCACCCACCCCCTCACTCCATTGAAGACGCCAGCCAGGAATTCGTTCAGAAAGACCCCGAGGGACAGGAGCTTCGTGAGCATCGCGGCTTTTTTAATCCAATTAACTCACCTCTTTGTGGGCGATTTCCCCCGGGGTCGGCCAGTTGGTAATGTCACTGAAGTCACTTGACTGCACCCAAAAGCAAAAAAAAGAGGGTCAGGGAGCTCAAAATTCTGACTTAAAAAATAAAATATTCTCCAGGATATGTAATAGGACAATTCTTAAATATCTAAATGACGCAGACCTTGAAAGACACTAAATTACAGACAAGAAAATAAATATTTGTATAACTGGCCATCTAATTCGGTGTCCACAACCAGAACATCAAATGCACATACAGAAGTTAGTCTATAGTTTAGCAATGACTTAGCAGATTTTGACACCACATTCAACCATCATACATTTCATGCCATAGATTGGTTATTAGGTCTGAAGTCCAAATATTATTTTTTCCTTCTTTCTTTCCTCCTAACACCTTCTTGGAATATTGGACGTGTCAAAAGTAAATTACTCACTTTGCAGTAACACTTTACTGTGTTGTCAAAGTTTTGTTCTGCTAAATTAATCTCAACAATGTTTTGAAAATTATTACTGTCAAAGTGTTACCAGGTGAGTCTACCTTACTGGCCTTACTCGGAATGTAAGTTGAGTCCTATGGGCAAGATGACACTTAAATGTGACTAGAACATGACTTAAGCAAGGTTCTTCCAATGGATGTACAGCCGGCTCAGTGATACAAGGGCTTTTGGGTTAAGCTCAGGCAAGGTATCGGGAGATTCAGTGACTCCTATGACTTGTTCAGCAACTGGAAGCCTGCAGTGATGTCAGCGATAGACTCGCCTCTCCTCCAATCAGCCGCCAAGCTCCTGACAGGCTTTACGATGTCATTCTGGGCTTGGTATGTGCAACACGAATAGTTCTGACGGGCACAACAGAAGTGTCGTCAGCTGGCTTGTGCAGTAGCAGGCCTGTAGGTTTAAGACTTGCTAAGGCAGCTCTAAATTTGATGTGTACAAAATAAAAAATAATTACAGATCTCCAATTCTGTTTTTGTTCTTATGGTAAAGTTACGTTTGTTTCCCCCCCCCCCCTTAATCAAGTCTCCTCTGAAAAATACAGTATTATTACACATTGAAAGATACATTTGCAACATGAAGTGACAAATTCAAGGTCATACAACAGAAGGCTCCTTCCACATAAAAATAGCACTTCAATGTCAAAACTGGTGCTGCTGACTCTAAGAAACATCCACTCTCACAGCCCAGATCTGACACTATCATAGTAGACCTGGCGCGACCCAGCACTCCCTGACAACAGCAAGCTCCCATGTAACAGCCAAGTCCCAGGGGCACATAAACCCCAAAAACTCCGGTGACATTCAGATGGGAACATACCACAAACCAAACACAAATAAAAGCTTCTCCAATCACCACTTTGTTTCTTAAATTGCCTCTATCATGGTTGCAGAGTCCTTGAACCCACATTCACAATGTGAGCCAAGCACTTTTTCCTTAAAAAAGGGAAAAGGTTGAAACAGATGTCAGATTTATTGTGCATATATCTATTTGCAGATATTTATACGTCACAGGTTCTCATACAGCACATCTGTACATATGTATTTTCTGCATGCATAAATACCAACCGATAGCGTTCAGTTATTTTTTCAGAAGAAGAGGTATTACTCCACAGACTTCTGCAGCCCTGGCTGGAATGTAATTATCTTGGTAAACTGTGTGGATTATTTGGGCTCCTCAAAACGAGCCTAAATTGCCAACTTACAAAGAGGAGCGGCCAACCTCAACACCAATCTGGGTTTGACATGGAATCATACTGACTAAGGTCTTCTGTCAAAGACTTACCTTATTGGACTTCCGGCTCTTTGACTTTCCAGCCCGAATCACTTTGGTTGAGCCATGTTGCTCTAAAAAGACAAATAAAAAAAAGAGAGAAATTTAAAATAACTGGAAACCAACCTGCTCTCACCTGCTGAGAAACTCTCCAAAACTACATGAAAGAACAATGTTGCATTGTTTTCATTGACTAGCTCTTGGCATATTCTCATGAAAGCTGTATCTGAGGTTTAGCAGCAAAGTTCCATATAATATTCAAAGTGGTGTCTTAACACTAAGAAGTGTAAATAAGGTTTAAAAATTGACAAAGAGGAAAAATACAGAATTCAGACACAGCTTCTTCCTGGATCTGGTGAAGTATTCTCTTCTTTACCGTGTTGATACAATGCTTTTTTAGAAAGCTTTCTAATATGTAAAAGCAATATGTCAATAAATTAGTACTAAAGTACGAACAAAACCTTAAAGCCATTAAGCAGTTCATAACTCCTACAAGGGTAGAAGGATTAAAAATTTGTGCTGATATCCTCAATGTGCGACGTTCATGACTTAACAGCTTTAGATGAAGATGAGGTAGTCTATAACTGTGGTGAGGAATGTTCTTGGCAAATTTAAAAAACTCATTCATACAAAAAGGGAAAAAAATAAAGACAGACTGATGTATTCTATTCATTTAAAAAATCATATAAAAACGTAATTTTTCCTGTAACCTCAATGCTCCATCAAGAGAACAATGTCCTGAATTACAGTATCAGTCTACAATACTACTACAGTTTGTGAAGATTGTTTTCTAAAAGATTTAATGAACATGCGATGCACCTTCAGAAAAATGACTGAAAATTACTTTATGGGAAACTTTTGAATTATTCCCTTTTATGTTTGAAAAGGTTTTTTCATCCTTACACATCATAAACTAGCACGCTTTGTTCTCATTCAAGTACGTCTTGATGGAAGGAATTAAGGAAATCTCTTTTAACAATATTACCTTATTATTGGCAAACCTTTGCATAAAGTAGTAGTGTACCTCCTTATTTTAGTCCAAATAACTATTTTTGTAATGTTGATGCTGATGTTTTGCCACTCCCTTGACAAGGAACATGCAGAGAATTGATAAATGTTCATTCCCACAATAAAACACTTTTATAATCCACTTCCGCAAGCCCATGTCTTTCCAGTAGCAAACAAAGAACGTTAAGATGTAAAATACAGAAATCCCAAAACTACAATGTTAGTAATCCTACGCAAAGGTTTGTAGATGGGCTTTAGTATACAGTTTAATCTTTTTCATATTTTGAATATCCCAGATAAAAGTAGCAGTTTCAGCGGTGTGTACTTCTTTAGGTATGTGTAATATTGCCTTATTACTTAGTAAGAAGCACAGTACCCTAGCGCAGTGTTTGTAACCTACAAGTCCATGTGTGACTTCATTCACAAATACTTTTAAGGTAAAAATAATGTGGGTATTGGGTATTTGTGCAAAACAAAACGGTATTGCACAATCTTAGCAGTGTTTATAATATTTTGCTTTTAAGGTAAAAAATAATGTGGGTATTGGGTATTTGTGCAAAACAAAACGGTATTGCACAATCTTAGCAGTGTTTATAATATTTTGCACAAACTCTCATCCACTCTTCATGGCAAGTTTAAGTTCTGCACCTTTGGCTCCACGCCACAGCTGAATGTGAATAAAACGTCAAGAATCCACTACTGCCTCCATCAGACAAAGGCATTTTACATGTAATTTCAGGAGTTGTTCATTTTTATCCAATTTGTTTACAAAAATGTCAACGCTTACAGCGATTCTGTAATGCTCAAGTTGCCTAATTGGCTCCGTATGAAGCACACTGCACAGAGTTAATAGAACTATGATTTTTGTCTATTAGAAAAAAGTGCAGCACAAATTAGGATCTCACGCTACACTGATGACTGTTGCTTTGTAGTTGATGCTTAAATACTTTAGAATGCTCCTGTATATCCATGCATAGTCTGTACTGGGTTGGTCTTCAAGATGTGGATTGATTAAAGTCCACATATTACTAAACTTCTGTATGGTTTCGGCCAGTTTGCTCTTTATATACTTTGCTATCATGTATTTTAAGCATGGTGATGTATATGTTTATAAAGGAGACGGGAGTATTGTGGAGGAAGAAGGGAGTTTAAATTTGTTGCCTCTTGTACCCAGGTCTGCGTCCCATTGGATTCCACTATACATCAGGGTGCATTATCCTGATGTTGGAAGAGAGAAACCACTTTAGTGGTTCAGGGAGAGAGGCACTGGTACTCCACTAACGCCAGTCACTGGAGGCCAGGCTCCTGACAGCAGACAGCCATGTGAGAGAACATGGCTGCCTAGGGGTGGGGCGCATCACCTGGGCACCAGAGCTGGACTGGGAGCAGGCAGACTTCCAGGGGGTCTGCAAGTGGCCTGGGGAGGCTGAAGACTTGCTGTGGTGCCATCAGAGTACACCATACGAGGTGAACCTGGACCGACTGACTGAGCTCCTCAGAAAAGATCAAGGCTGCCTGTAAATGAAACTAGAATCCACACCTAGGTCACTGAGAAGTTCGGTTAGATGGGGACCTTGTGATGCAGAACCTCAGCAAGAGCTGCAAGGTGGGTCTAAACCATGCTTGGTGCATGAGCAACAGCCAGCACACAGCAGAGTACTAGATGAAGGGCAACCCACGCCACTGGCATACAGCTGCCCCGTGGGGAGGGGTCAAGACAGGAAGACCATGATCAGCTCCGGCTGTGGGAGCTAAACTGTCCAGTCAGGTGAAGAAAGAGCTGGATACCTCCCAAAAGATGGGGACCACAAGTGTTATGTGATCGTCAGGAACTGCACTGAACTTCTGGGCCTGGACCGGACTTTGTGTGGAAACCTTGGGAGTAAACTTCTAGGATTAAGGACAGCGGTCCAGGACTGCTGATTTTATCCCCACAGAAAGAACGCTGGTTCCTTGCAGAAGGCAAATGAAAGAACTACAAAGTCTTAGTGCCACTCACAATTTGCGAAGACTAAGGACACGTAGCTCCAGAAACAATGTGCTACTTCATATTGTGAGCACGTAGCTTATTGCTTAAAATCTTTTAAGGTAGCTTAAAAAGCTGTTATGTCGATGTGCCACTGCCTTTTCATAATGAATGAAACGGGGATAACTGAACAAACCGCTGGAACACCACTGTGTCGCACCAGAAAGGGAGTGTCTCTGGTGGGTTTGGGGCGTGCACTTTATCGCTGCATTAAACTTGGTTAACCTGATAAGGCCTACTGGCAACTTAATAAAACTGAGGGGCGTTACTGCCATGTCTTTAAACTGATACTGCACTGCTGCTGCTTTCTCCACACTATTTGATAATCAGCAACATCCCATATCTAATGCTCAGACAGGGCTGTAACCCTATCCTCAAGGCGAGAGAAAGACAGTATTACTAGCATGTTATGGAGCTATAAACTAATGTTATTCTCAACAAACGTAGAGGATAGAAAATGTCACCAAACAGGGTGAACAGTTTTCATTCGGTCTTCCTTCTATACTTTAGTTTGAAACTGTAATATGCACCATTAAAATGTCATCCACTTCTTAATTAGATACACAGATATTTGATGACAACAAAGCTCAAGTGCTCCTCAGTGACTCCACAGGTAAAACTATAGCTTAAGAGGTGGCGTGATGCAGCCCTCTACAGTTTGAGCCCGTGTCGTATCACATGACCGGGATTCCCCATGTGGTAGTACATGACAGGATGACATTGCTTGGTTCTGGCTCTCTTGACACTCAGAGTAACAGTGATGCCCTGTAACATCCAGGTTCATCACATGCCTGCAGGCACATGAGTGAGCAAATCTCCTCTCCTCCAGTCATTGTTGGACCTCCTGTTTGTCATTGTAGAGCCTGTACCATATCAAGTGATGAATGAATGGTTTATTGGGTGGAAGGGTGAAAGCAAGGCTGAAAGAGGTTGTCTGTTTCATCACTCTCCCTTTGTGGACACAGGAGTGGTTTACTGTGAGTCAAGAAATACAAATTGCAGATCCAAATTGGGTGAGTGTATAAAAAAACAAAATGGATTTTCTTCCACTTCATACAAACTCTCCAATACATATCTAACAATAAGCCCCAACATTTGTAGGGAGTAGTTACAAATCTAAACATTGCTTCTCCCATATTTTACTCTCTCACTTTAAGAAAAGAAACTGATTTCCGTACATCAACAAAGACAGCATTAACAAATAAATAAAAACCTATGTATATTCAATGATGCTGCAGTAGAGAAATATTCCTACAAATAAGAAATGGTTAACTCTAAATTTGAAAAAAGCTCCTATAGCATGATGTTGCATTTCAGCAGCAGACGGACACACACAGAAGCAAACGGCAACTTCTTCTGGTGTGAAAATAGGATTGGAAGGGGAATACAAGCTGAACAATTCCCAGATAGAGAAGGGATTTTCAGCTACAGAGTCTGAGAAGCAATGAGTACATCTGGGTGAGAATTCTCTATTTTGACAAAGCTTCCCTGAAATCAATTCAGTGCCTCTGGCGAAAATTTGCACAGAACCATAACAGATGCTGGGACAGATTACCTAAACTAAATATGTACTTATCTGCTGACAAAATCCAACACTTTAAAAGAGGCTGAAGGGCACAGTAGAATGAGACATTAAAAAGGAATGATGTCAGTGGAGTGATTTTGCATACTACTAACCAATAAGCTTTCGGTATTCCTCTACAAGCAAAAGTCCTAGCATAGCCACGTTTGGCACAGTGCTTTATCTTCTTGCACCTTTAAGGACATGCACCCGATTCCTTGGTTGCTCAATAAACATTTTCTAAAGCATCGCTGCTTTTTCCAATCATCTACTAAGGCGCAGATTAGTCTCACTCTGGTTAACACGTCACCACCTGTACTTAAACTACACCTTGACAATATGCTGTCAGAAATCTATAAGCATTTCAAAAAACACTTTAGGCAGATGGTATTAAGATCTTGAGGCTATAGCTACAAGCATCAAGGAGGAAGATCAGACTGATGTTTAGTGTTACTGTCACAATTCTTAGCACACATCCATTAGTGTGGTACAGGGACTTAGCGACTAGTCTGAATTTAACAGTATAACAATAGTGATGATGTCTTCGACATTCTATGTCATCCAACAGGAAAAATCTTATAAATCCAGATAATGTTGACTAACAACAGTCAAGTTATTTTTTTAAAGCTGATACTAAACTAAAGCAGCAGAAGTTTTGCGTGAAAAAGGACAACAAAACACCAATGTTTTAGTCACCAATTGGTCCCCTTTTACAACCAACCCAACACTAGACTAACATCACTATGATAGACATTTACCTGACTCACCGGTGCACCCAGTCAGAGATTCATGATAAGGACCGACACGATCACACATCCTCCGACACGTCAATATCAGCCCCACTTGGTGGCTCCTTTGCACACTCTGATCGCAAAACTGGACACAGAGAAAGCTTGTGTGCCAATTACAGGTATTACAGATCTTCTAACAGTGCCCAGCTCCGCAGGTGCCAGGCCAATGAGAAGAGGGAGCTGTGGTTCACTAGATAATCCCTCCACAGCGGTTCAGGAGGGCTGGGCTAATTCTGCACTGTCACGGGGAGCTATCCGCCAGGAATCTTCAGGCATTGAGGGATAACGTCAGTGTCCAAGAAAAGGGTGTTACCTCTGTGAGTTGCTCCAAGTTACACATCACAAAAAAAATTCAATTTTTTAAGTCTGTCATATGGTTCTAACTTTCAATTTTGAAGGTTAAGAGAAGAGCAACATTAACGGAGATCAGAATCAAAAAGGTTAAAGCAGTTCGGAAAATGAATGGAAAACAAATCCACTGCCTACTGCGTTTGCATCAATAGTGAGCTTTTATTGCAGCAAATGGGAGATCAATATCACATAATACAAGTCCTGATTTACAGATGGGATAAGGGCTCCTGAAACTGCTGAATCATCTGGCACTTCACCAGCACACACCCAACTGAGAGGGGTTTTAGCCAAATGCCACAATAAAAAAACAAAGGGCAGAAGTGCAAAGAAATAGCAAGGCGCTGACGTGGCTAAAATACTGTGTGGGAAAGAGCTGAAATCTACTCTAAAATATCTGTGTGCTGCGCAGCATCAACAAACAGAAGGCAAAGTGGGTATGTCTGTAGAGTACATTCCAAAACGTGAAGAGATCTCAGTCACTAAAGGTCATTTGTATAAACAGACAATTATCACATCTTCCCCATAAGAGTACTTGTTAAACACCGTTGCGGAGAAGAGCGTCACGTGAGAAACTCAAGGCAAACTGGCTAATTAAGTTTTCTTGATGGAATATCATTAACTTAATTAACAGCCATAGTTTTCAGATTTTTTCTGGTAAATGAGAAGACCTGTTTGTGCCAACACCTCATTTGACACAGGAGTATAGTAGTAATTATTAATAATTGTCAATTTGTCACAAACCTTTTTCCAATTTGAACAGGCCACAATTAGCTAGTGGTCTTGTCTATACAGTACATACACAAGTGTTGGTACCTATTACTGGTACTAGAGCCAGGCTCGCAGCTATAGCCACTTATCTTCCCGAGTTAGCACATGAACTCATGAGTCTCCAGTCAGGAGTCCGAACCACTGTTCCATTTTCCACACGCATGGGTTCAAGACGGGAGGACAGAGGAATCAAGTGCTGATGAAGTACTGAAGTTACTGCAGTATCAGTGACCATGAATAGAAAAATAATTTGCATCCGTTTAAAAACTAATACTGCAAGTATTAACCGCCGATCACAACTGCGCATAACTTACTAGCATTTGTTTTAGGAAGTTAAAATGTTTAATGCAAAAAGTAGAGAAAATGGTGTAGTTTGCAAAGTGTACTCAAATATCTTAATTGTAGGAGTGACCTCCAATATTTTGTTCATCTGAGCCTTAATTATAGGCAATTAGTACAATGGTACTTAAACTAAACATTTTTATACTTACTATAAACAATAGTTAAAATCTTTCAAAATTTAACTGATTTTATACTTCTGTTCTCATTCGTTCACCCCACTGGAAGAGCACAGAAATGCTTTTCCTTGCATCATAAAATATGAAGTCACAGATGACAATAAGCATTGTACTGAAAGTCAAGCTACAGTATGACACGTTCAAACATTTAAGATCAGTTATAGTATCATAGAAAGGCTCTGTAGAGTTTTTTCATTCTAAGCAGAGTGAATATTCTTTACTCTTTCCACTTTGTTTTTATTACTATTTAAGTGCAGTACTTCTGTATTGTAAGAAAGCACAGAAATAAATTAAGTGTAATTACTCCCTTCCCACTTAACCACCTTGATCTCCTGCAACCTGACTTTCTTCTAACTTCTCCTGTGATCCACTGTTGAGAGATATGGAAAATCATTTCTTTTATTTCACAAAATAGCACTCACAAGCATCACTCTGATAACACATCTAGACACAAAGCAAATTAACACCTTCCCAACAAACAGGGAACTGCTTCATAAACATTTCAACTCTTTGTTGACCAAGCTACAGAGACGGATGCAGACTGCGTGAAGTTGATCCCCGAGATAGACATGCAGAAGTGGGGGCCCACAATTCCTCTCCTACTGTGCAGCCTGTAAATAGGCGAGTTTGGTCACTCAAAATTACATGCATACATTTGATATCAGGGAAAAAAATAGATTGTGATCTACAGTGATTTCAAGTGATGAAATGACTATATGACATGGGACACTAACGTTCGTAAGGTAAAAATCATTTGGTTGTGTATCCATTTTTTTAATAACTATGAAGTATGCAAACTCTATTTAATAATTTCAGATGCTCTGCTGCATCACTGAGTTCTTGCCAATTCTTGGGGCATTCTTCTGACTGCATTGGACCTATGTTTTGGTGTGTGGTGAATGACTTCCCAGTAGGTAAGTGGAACCATTTTTTTCTGCACAAGCAGACAAAGTGTTTCTATAATGTTCCCAATTCATTCTGCTGCTGCGATTAGTTAAAGTGCCGATAAAGGAGCGCGAGTTGAATGTGCTCACAAACACTCCCTAACATCCTTCAGGCTGCTCATTTTAAGTGTTACAATAAGATTAAGTCTCTCCATTTGCGAAAAGCATTTGTTCATCCTCTTCCAGAAAGGGGACAGAAAATTAAATGTAATCTGACTAACGTTTCTGGCTGGAACTCACACCAGTCGGTGAACCTGAATGCCACACACACACATAGAATAATGCTTCTAACATATGAAATAGCAGTTTTTCCCATTGCCGGTTGGCCACTATGCAGTGGTAGTTGCACCCTGAGCAATGGCGATAGGAAACGGCTCCCTCCTCACCAACAATACTCATTCACTTCCAGATGACATGAAGATATTGACTGTTTTTCTTCCTTTGGTTCTCACTGAAAACTGCACGCGTCAGAAAGAAAACGCATTCTTCAATCTGTCATCCTGGCTTTCTTACACAATCTAAAAAGAAAAAGGATGAAATGTACACTGTTGCAACAGTTCTATTTCTGACTCTCGAGCACAAACTTTTATTGGTCTAGCTAACAAACGTGTTTTGCAAATAAGTGATATCAACGTGGTTTAAGTCCATTTAAAATAGGATCTGATAAGGGAGAACACTATATCAGAAAACATCCCAGGTGCACAACGGACACTGGGATGAATATTAGTTAAAACTGTAATTTAATTGTTAAGCATGAATCCACAAAAAAAACAAATGTATTGTCTGCGTGTATTAAAATGTGGTACTGGTTGCTTTAGTAATGGAGTAGACATATCTCCTGAGAGGTGATAAATACAAGACCTCACAGTTTTTAATCTAATAATCGGAGGACCAGTATGGCTTATGAATTCAATTTGCTTTGTGTGATCTGTGTGAAATATGCAGTGTCATCCACCTAGGAAAGCAATCACAGGGAGAGAATCATGCAAGGTGCTTTTACCCGCATGAACTGCACTCAAACACAAGCACACAAGGCCTGTCAGGAACTCCTAGCTTTCCCAGGTTTTCACTATTATTTGCATAGAACAGTCACCTGATGCTCAGCCCTACAAGGTGAGTGAGGAGGGATGGAGATCAGGTATTTCACCAGCGGGCGGCTTCTTCATGACACTGTGGCTAACAGCAATGGGTGTGCGTTTCCCCAATGTAATCCTTTTTTATACATAGCGTTATATATAAACTGTATGTAAAAAAAGCTCTACCTATTTTTTACCCAAATAAAAGAAAATCAGAATGAAGCTCAGTACACAGGACCATCGCACACAAAGTGGTTAGACAGGACATTCCAGGAGGAGAACAGCCACAGGATTATGTAGAGGCCTACAGGTGTTTCACATATCAGTTTAAAAAAAAATAATTGAAAAGTACAGTCCACGATTCACGTACCGGGTTTGTGCTAGATGACACAAGAGCAGGAGGTCGAAGTAATTTCTTGAATTTTTTGTCCAAGTAAAAATAAGTAATGGAAAATATTAAAAAAATTGTTCCCCGATACATTTTTGAGAACATTTTCGAGGAGTAAGAGAACTCTTAATGCTTGGTAAAGCCATATCTAAAGCTAAAAATAAAATGAACAGAATTTTGAAGGAAAGTTCTCAGCATGAGAAAAATCTGAGATTTTGCAGCAGCTCCAGTGTGAGCACTACTACTGGGCAATAATAGTTACCTCATTTTAAAAGAGGATGCCATCAAACAAATGTGTGAAAAATATCTAATGAGTACAGGTAAGCTATAAAAAGTACTTTGTGGTTTCAAACGTTATGCTTTGGAATTTAGCCAATTCTATATTTTCTGCTACAAGTCAAAACTTATTTTGCTTTACAGTAAAGCAATTTGTACTTGTGATTGCGAGATAAATATAAAAAACTACTATATAATGGATTTTATATTGGAGTAATTACATGTATAAATAAATTTGACCATATTAGAACAAAAACATCAACCTGGTTATTTTAAGTATTGGGACAATACGTTTAGCTCAACAACTACCCAGTAAAGCCAGAGGAACTCTCCATTTCAACACCAGTATCTACAGGCAGCCAAGGACAGGGAAGCCACTGATAATTCTTCTGACCTGTGCTTTCAAGATGGAAAATGAACATCGTAATGACTGAACAAAAGCATTTTATCAAAACATGAATGCTTTAAGGTGAACTGCAATCCTATTTTTATATTGCGTGGTGAGAATTGGTATTGACAAGTGCATTTCAAACCTCAATGAAAGTGAAATGTACACAATAATTTGTAAAATCTTCAATTTACATCACAAAATAGATTAAATTTCCAGGTATGCGTAACACTATGTTCTGGTGCTTAGAACAAGGCAACAAAACGTCTGGTGATCTGTTGCAGCCTTATTACATTGTAAGCAAGCAGGCTTGTAAATACATCTCTTTTAATCTAATAGAATATTGCTCTTGACTTCAAGACCGTTTTGCCAACAAATACAACTAACTTGCATGCAGATCACGGAACAGTTCTGAGATGAAATAACTGCTGCAAAAAACAACCTGTACTTAATACTTAATCCTGCGAGATTATCAATTTAGTTACTGAAATTTAATAACTGGTCTGAAAATTTGTGACTGCAGTTCCTTTAAGCAAGTAATGAGCAACTGAGCAATAAATGCAAGCATACGGGCAGCAGGAAAATGGATTCAGAGTGCCAAGAGGGGATTTGGTTAGCTATTACAGAGGTTCCCAGTCCCACAGGCACACACACCTGCTGTGTTTTGTTCCAGCCTAGTTCTCAGTTAATTGAACTCTAAATTGACATAATAAGATTTATTTTATGTTTGTTTTCAGCTCTTAAACATGCTGGAGGCTGCTCTTAACTACTGAGTTTCATAAAGTTAAAATAAAATCCCCAATCTTCAGAAAGAAAAAAAACATAGAAAAAAATCAACTTGTAAATGTTCCAAACACACTACTTGTTACAATTAAGGCTTCAATTAGATAATTAATTTGGAAGGAATGAAAACCAGCAGGACCTGGATTGGGATCCTCTGAATAATGCTACGGTTCATGACCTTAGTTGTGCGAGATCTGTCCAGGGACCTCTGACAACAGGACCTCACTACAGACCCCACAAGGAGACAAGGCTCTGCTGCCATCTCCTCAGGCTGCCAATCCAACCCCACCCTCAGCACGAAACCAGGTGGGACGGCTGATAAAAACAGAGAGGCAGCTGCTCTGCCTCCACTGGTCTCCTGAAACTCCACTATCCGACAACACACGTTCAATTCTCTGGCTTTTCTTTTTGTCTGGGACAATCAAAGGTTTTGACAGTTTTCCCCAAAATGCCCACCGAGACCTAAGATGTGAGGAACGGCATGGACTAACAACTGTGGAGGACAAAGGACTAGCAAACAAAAGCTCGACTACTTTGTAGTCCTGGAAGTCCTGCAAGTGAAAATGAGATGAAAAGAGACCTGACAAAGTGTTATTGGAGGTGCCATCATTTGGCCGAGGTAGTAATAAGTGGTATCAAAGATCCTATGGCACTTTTCTAAAGAACAGGGTGTTAACCCTGATGTCCCAGATCAATTCCACTCTAGGACTACACAAACAGGCCTTCTTTTAATTCCCCCTTTCTTCCACCAGCGAGGTATTTTCTCGCATTTCAGTCTTTGACTCTTGAGCAGCTCTCCTATGCCCCTGCAGAGATTCAATTCCAGGTGCTCACTGACTCCAAGCTCCACTACACCAAAACACTCTGTTGGGGACAGGCAGCGTCATGGCTGTCCCTTGGCAGTGCTCTGCATGCTGTCACATCTGGTCTGCCCTGGACTGGAGCTGCTGCTGCATAATGGCCGCGTCACCCAGACTTCAGAAGTGGGCCCCATCCTATATGAACAGAACTATAAAAGTGTTGGGAATTAAGATATTCAAAAGTGAAACCAAGAACATCAGCGGTCTTAAATCCCTAGTTAAGCGACCAGTTTATGGAAGATTCACACACAGTTTTAAACTGATGTGTAAGCTTTTACAGCATCTAAACCAAGCCTATGCAGGAATTAAATGCCACATGAAGGGATTTCTGAAACAAAATGTTTTGCTTTCCTCAACTCCAATGGCCAAGGGATTGTTCAAGTGGAATACAAGGTTATACTAGTAGATAAAGTGTTGAGAATCTGCCAGACATTAGATATAAATACAGAACTGATCAAGACCATTCCCTGACAGTGTTCCTTTACCAAGTTAATTTACCAAAATGATAAATACCCTCCAACTAAATTATTCATGCCCAACTGGCCAGTGGTACTGGCACTTGGCAAATGCTCATAAAATGCCACTGTTAAAAGTACCAGCCATGTTATGTTCATTATAGCAAAGCTGAAATAAAAAAACACTAATATATGTGTACTACTCTTACGTATTAGAAGTTCCACTTTTTAAGACACATTAAGACACATTAGTGAAAGGAAATGTATATTAAGGCAACGTATAACGGGGACCTCTTGCAATAATAAATTGTGCTCTTGCAGAGTCACTGCATGGCAGTTTTTTGCAGAACCAGTGGACCGCTTTTCAGCCATGACTAAGGGTAGCACTGCAAATGCACAGGGGAAATTGTTCCAGACAACGCACACAAGAACAGATAGGTATATGAGGCAATGCAAAACAAGACTGATGAAGCAAGCAACATTTTATATAAAGCCAAATTAATTCCATACTTAGGATATGCTTCACCTTTTAAAAACAGTTTTGCATGTTGTCTCGTCTCAGTTTATGGCCACGAACATGGGGGCAAACAAGGAAGCTTCTCTCCCTGTCTGTGTCTGTGTCTCCATGGAGAAAAAGCTGGGGTATGCGAAAAGACGCATTCCTAATGCAAGAAATTGTATAGGGCTAATAAAGAAACATTAAACATTAAACATTAAGTGCAGGAAGACGCGCCTTCGAGCCACTTGCTTTCAAACTTCACTGCCGTCAGGGGCTGCTGGGTAGAAACAGGAGCCGAGAGCGTCTTGGCCCCCTAATGCTCAGGAAAGCCTGCAGCGACAGTTAGTTAAGTTACTCAGGGTCAGAACCACGACGTCAGGATCGCAGAGTTCCTCCTGGGATTTGGAGATCTTTTAACTCGCCTTCAAGAACTTAGTGAACCCACTTTCCCAAATGAAAAATACATTTTCCCTGTGTTTCCCTGTGAAAAGACACCAGTTTCCCCAAGTACAGCGTAAGAGAATCTGGTCTAACCATAATTTTCATTCATAGTTACCTTTGAGCATTCAAAAGGTTACCTGGGAGTGCAAAATGTATTCTTCAACCTAAAAATATATTCACGGTTCTGAATCTATATCTTTGATCACTATATAAAAGATTAGGATGTGAACATCTACAAACATATGCAACAGGGCAATTAGCCAACAGGAGATGAGGCAAAGATAATTCAAAAAGATTGACGGTTAAAGACTTGGTTAACACATGGCAAAGTTAATATAGATGAGTGTAGTGTGTTGCATGCAGGTAGCAAATACCAGCAACAAATAAGATGAGAAAAACTGAGCTTGATGCTCGTTATGAAAATGAGGTGATTTTGGTGACTTTCAACAACAATTAATTCAAGTTACTTTAACAATTTAGGGATGACATACAAAAGAAAATTTGGATGCATTGTTCAATGTGTAAAATTTAAATTAAGGAACGTTAAAATTGCAGAACTCATTGTAACAGTCCTACTCAAAGAACACTCTTTTTGGTGAAGACCACAGCAGACTGCAGTACATGGGAACCAAATTCAAGTATTGAAAATCCTGAAAGACATCGACAATCACAAGACACTGTTCTTACGGAATAGTGAAACACAAACCAGAAGAGAAATAAAAACTAAGCAGAACTTTTAAAACAGAAAATGGTATACACAAAGTTCTAGAAATATGAAACTATACACACAGCCATATAGTTGAAGCAGATACTGTGAAACTGTACGCAATTCTCAGATCTATTACCTACTGGCTTGATGGACATCATGACTTTCTTTCATTTGTAATTTCCTATATTCTTATTCACTGTTTCGGAGACAGGAATTATTTCTCTCCACTGTTTAAAAGTCTCATGCAGTAATGCCATTCTTTGGCACTTTTTATTTCAGGAATGCTTATTCCCATGGTACCTAGCACCATTCTTTTCTGCTGTACAACCTATTTATGTCAAGTAAGAAATAATGAAATTTAGGGCATTCTGACCTCTGAAGCGTTATTCATCAAAATGATTCACCAGCTTTGGAGAACAGAACAGAACCAAGATTTAGGAGTAAGTTCTTTTTTTTAATCCTTTTACCCATTAAAACCAATTTAACTACAATGGGCAATTTAATTTATTATTCATTTTCTTCTTAAATCAAATGCCAAACTATAAATATGTATATAATGTTAAATTATATCGCAAAGTAGAAGCCAAAGCATTTGAGGCCAGCTCAACTGTTGTTTGGTAAGTAATAAGCCATTGATAAAAAGAGCACTTGTTTGAAAATGAGTGCTAAGCTCCTAAGTGGCTAATCGAGTGAAAACAAGAAGCTGCCAGTTCAAATCCAAGGATGTGTCGCTTTGCCACAGAGATCAGCGTCTGTCCTCCTCAGGGACTCAAAGCCCTCACTTTACAGATCACTCATTGATGATGCAAGTCTCGACAGATATACGTTTGTCTTCATCCCTCCTGGGCTGCTCTGGGGAATCTAGCACTGAATTAGGCCAAGCTGCTAGATTAAATGGAATGGGAAAAACAGGTGCCCTCTATCACTACATTTCTTTCACAAAATAGTAAATGTGACTGCGATCGATTCAATGTTTTTTTTTAAACCTTGAACCTTTCAAAATTTGTGCATTTTATTCCCATTTCCCGTTTATGCAAACTTCAAAACCAACTGGGCTTGCACACAGAAAAGGCAATCCTGGAGCTCAATCCGGAAAGCCGGTTTCGGTCCTGGGTCGCGTCACTACCCGACTGTGACCGGGATTCCCTCAAGCGGCGGGATAGGGTGGGGTCCCGAGATCAGGGATCTCATAGCTCTTGGCTATACAGTGCCCCCTTAAGGGCTGAGGTGCTTCAGGCAAGAGACGAGCCTCTCCTGCCATGAGCGTAGACTCCGATGTGAGGAATGATAAACAGACCAAAGGTGGGCAGGTCAGAGGAGTCAGTAACATCCTCATTCTCCCCAGGTGTGGCTGCAGGATTCCTAGCTGCAAGCCAGGACACGAAAACTCAAAAGTGGTTAAGTATATAATGAAAAATAACTGCAAAAAAAGTATTCAAAAAAAGAAAAAATGCCCCAAATTCTAATACGCCCTTTTCAGTGGTCTAATGTGCATTAAAGCGTTTTATTACACCACCAATGTCCTCAGAGCCACCATTTTCCATTTTTGAAAAGACTTCCTTTGAGATCAACTCTCATACTGTGAAAACAAGTCAATGGAAAAAAAAAAATAAATGAGGGTAATAAGTGCTCTAAAGTCATTCATTTGATATTTGAATCTTCACAAAAGGAGTGCTCTACTCGCTAGAGTCTCTTATTGGAAACAGCAATTTTATAATTTGCAGGACCCATATATATGGAAATCCCAAAGTCACATAGTACTATTTTACCAGAAGGGCCGGTTTTACAAATTACAAATGGCGGAGCGGTGGCTCTGTGGCTAAGGATCTGCGCCTATGACTGGAAGGTTGTCGGTTCAAATCCCGCAGCCGGCCGAGGAATCCTACTCCATTGGGCCCCTGAGCGATTTTGATTTTTAAGGACTTTTTCTTTTCACAAATAAATACAGGGAATGACAAAAAAGAAAGCTTTACATTAATATACATACTGTACTTAAAACAGTATATATGATTACATCTCATTAAGTTTTGACACGGTAACAAATACATAGCAACAAATTTTCTTGTTCCTAAATCCCATTATTTACTTTAACATGATGATGTTTTTCCCAACTTCTTGAGATACTGTCCTATGCCCTCTATTTCCCACAGATTTTCTGCTTCCTCCCTCCCTTCTCTCCACAGATCTCTGAGGTAATAGTTATCTCGGGTGATGGACAGGGCCAGGCTACCTGCTGCCTTGACTGTGACCTCCATGCCTTTAAAACACCCCCATGTTCCTCACTCTCCACAGGGTGTCTTTCCCACTGTTCACCACGGCCCAGATCCTGTCAAACATGTCAGAAGGAAGTCTGACAGGAGAGATGCCGTATATAACGAAAGCAGGGGTCAGGGAAAAGTGGGTTGAGAGGGCTTGCAACCAGTCTTCAAACTGGGCCCAGAAGGCCTTAGCAAAAAAGCAGGACCACAGGAGATGGATCACAGTCTCCTCCTCAGCGCAGCCCACCTTAACACAGCGAGGGCTGGGGGTGAGGCCCCTGCGGTACAAGAAGGTTCGCACTGGTGGACGACACTCCAGGCTAAGTCTCTGTGAACGTTGCACAGAAACGTAGAGGATGTGTGTTTCCACACCTTCCTTGTTTGGGCTGATGTCCACAGGGACCTGCCTATTGTTCTGAGGCGCAACAAAGTCTTCCAGTTTTTGGACACTGACATCTTGGAGGGGAATATGGCCAATTGGGTGAGATCTTAGAAAACTTTTAACTGTCCCATAAATTGCAGGACATGTGTCAGAGAGTGGGACATCCAGCTTGGTTCTGTACATTATTTCCTTCCTGAGTCTTTCCTGCTTCCCACCCCATAGAAATTGAAACATCAAATCTCCTCAGCACTGCCACAACACAGTGGCCATTAACCCCAACTGCTCCAGGGGCGCTGTACAATGGCTGACCCTGCGCTCTGACTCCAAGCTTCTCTCCCTGTCTGTGTGTCTGTGTCTCATGGAGAGCAAGCTGGGGTATGCGAAAAGATGAATTCCTAATGCGAGAAAATGTATAGGGCTAATAAAGTGATGTTATGTTATGAAAATGATTGGGTTGTAAACAGACTGTTACACATGCCATGGTGCCGTTTCCTCCCTTCAACCACATGAAATGACTTGAACACACAATTCCCATGATGATTCAGTCATCACCATATTTCCCATGGCCTTTAGAAAACAAACACGTAATTTTATATCTGTCACAGTCTACTGTGAAAAAACGGGTTTCACTTATTGTACAATTTGGAACAAAGTAGAAATATTATTTGTACATAGGTGATGTGGCAGGAAAACCATATGATTGCTTAATCACAATAATACAATACGCAATATGTTAACAAAGGAAAAAAACAAGCGCATGTTTTTATTTTCAGTTCTATTAATATATGCATCTTTTACAACAAAACTAAAGATGAACTATACAAGTTAAGGAAAAAACTCTATGGAATAAACTCAGTCGCCATCCCAATTCATAAAAACAGGATTTTAGTAGAGTGTAGAGAGAGTAGTTTATTGCTATACAGTATGTACACATACTGTACTTAAGTGTAATACAGTATCATACCCACTTGAACATAATAGCCAGCAAATCTGCACATCACATTTTCGAAAACATTGTTTAAAGCTGTTAAATTGAGATCAAAGTTTCTAAACCATTAAAAGCCCATTTTCTACCAAAAGCTATTGTATCCAGCCTATGTACAATAAAACTACACATACAACGCAAAAAAAACTGCCCGGTCACCAGCAATGTAATGGTGTTTCTGACTTCTATTTTCAGTACCAAGACTTAAATGTGCACTTAAGTTTTAAGATGTCACCTTCATAAATTGGAGCAGACATCTAGATTACAGACTAGCCTACATTAAAAAATGAGCCGAGACATCTGTCAGGGCCATTCTGTCACAGAGCATAAGAAATAAAACCTGTTTCAGCTGGCTGTTACTCCAGCATGCTGCCCCTAACAAGTAACTGAGAGAACAAAAAACACTGCACTTATTATATCAAGTACCACACCATCTCAAAGTTTCTAACTAAGAAAAAATGGCAGGCAGTAACTTTCAAGCTTTTGTGTTCTCCAGTTTTACTTCTTTACCATTAACTTCCTTTATTCCTTTCTTTTTTTGACCTTACCAGGCATGTAGTCTTGACTACTTGATGCTTTCAAAACCATCCAAACAATAAGATATTAAACTTTTCTATCCAAACAAAACAGCCTCTCTCATTTATATTTTCATTTGACAGGAACACCTTTTCCATTTAAAAAACAAGCATCAAGTAAGGAGGACTGAGGTTCATGAAGTGGCCTCACATAACCGTGTCAGTCCACATCAAATCACAGCCAGTCTCGTCACCAGTTGTCCAAGCTGCTTGGTCAATGAGGACAGAGCTCCGCCCAGGCAATCTCGAGCTGGGCTCTGACAGCGACTCATTCATTCCACATACAGGAGACGATGCTACACAAAATCTACCATAACACAGACAAACCCATACTCCATCCATCATCCAGTCACTTTCAGAGCTCACTTCCCAGAGCATTTGTGAAACAGAGGCAGAGAAACTCATCACGACTTTAAACTTGGTGGAAACCAATGCTTTCTTGTTTGGGCTGCCTTTAAGGAAGAGGGGAGAGATGGGAGATACAAGTCTGAAGTCCTCTGATGTGGGCTACCCCAACGACATGCTTGTCCCAGCAAACATCTGCCAATGTGACATTCAGCTGACTTAACACATGGGCTTTGACATGACGGCACATTCCATCTCACAAAGGCCAAGAGGGCTACAGTGCAGAATCTTTATAGACGCTCATTCGACTGGTCATTGATTCAGTACTAAAATAAAACTACCAAGATAACAGTCGCAAGAGAAGCTGAAGTGTCTTGATTCTTAATTCTTGGAAGCAGGCAAGCCTATTATTGAAAAAAAGTGTCTGCTTATAATTGGAGTACTACAAATGATTTCATTCATATTTTATTATGCATAAACTGCAGCTGTAATTTAGTGTGAAACATGTGACTACATAAAAAGAAAACTTGCAAGACTAGACTGGACTTTTGTGCAGTCCTATATTGGCAAGGTACTTAGACTCAAAAAAGAATAGGAAAGAACTGAAATGACTGAATGAGATATATCATGGTCAGTTTCACATAAATAGAAGCATTTATGACACACCGACAGTAAGGCCCTACTTAATCTTAGCTTTCTACCATGACCTCCAGTACTGCTCCAGGATGGTACTGTTGCAAGCACTACTTCAGCACATTGCAGACTTTTACTCTACAGTACTTTCAAGTAATTTATTTGTCCTGTACAGTAGCTCTTCCTGATTTCCCTCCATAACCAAAGCAGGTTCATATCTGCAAATCTCCTGACTAGAGGAGCTTATTGCCGTACACGTAAACTGGAATTTGTTTGCGCGGATCTCTCGGGACATACACAGTACAGCTGATGACAACATCACCCCACGTGGACAGTACATTACAACTGTGCATGACTACTTGTGTCTTGGGGGTTAATTTGTGCTGGATCACTCTACTCGATACCTTTATGTCAATTTCAGTTAGATCATCAATCTTTTCAACACCAAAATCTCCAGAAGAAAAACATCCAACTCCTGCATGACAACGGAATGGTTTAGTTTTTTTGTTTAGGCCACACACAGGGGTACTGAGGTGTATTTCAATAAATACAGACAGAAAAAATACCAAAGGGGAATCTGAGTCTGCACTGAAGTCCACAGAAAAATGCCAGTTGACTATTGTTTTAGTGTAGCAAAACAAGTGTTTTAGTCATGAATACAGAGTACTTTGAATTTGTCAAGGTATTCTTAAAATGAAAAATGTATTTGAGGAAACTATAATGAAGACTTAAGGGAGTGTGTGGTAAACTGATGTGACTGTATTTCACTTCAGAAATACAGTACAGTACTTTTTTGTTTCTAATTTCATTTGTAAAAATAATACTCTTGGATTTGGTAAATCATTAGTTGTCTGTGATTTTTATTTACTTTACCTGCAACGGAGAATGTTTTTTTTTCCCCCAGATTTTACCTCTATTTAAGTAGGGCCCTAATTGCACACAGCTGTGACATTTACAGCATGAAAATGCACCCAAATCATAGAAACAGTGAAAACAGGGAGAACCTGGGATCAAAAAGGGAAACAAAAAAATCTACTAATTTGGTTTCTTGCATAACTGCTATTAATGCAGTATCTGTCAAACCCAGTACTACTAGTCCCCTGGAAAAGAAGAGGATGCACCAACACACTTTCAATCACAAGGCCCTGCCTGAATCGGAGACATCCTTCATGTCGGTACTGCACAGTAAAGAGAGCAACGGAAAATAAGTACTGCAGGATAAATATGAAAACACAAAGCTGCCTTCATCATTGTTTCACAGAAACCACGGACTTCTGCTACACCCATAATTACTAACCTCACAATGGAGTTCAATTTATTTCCCATAGAAGTCACCCTTAAGACACAAGACAAAGGCATTTTCAACCATGTGACCCAGCAGGTTGATCACTTCTGGTTCTGGAGGACTACTGTCCTGTCTGGCATTCATTGATTAAGCTTTTAACAGCTTTATCTGAAACTGGAGGGCACCTATTTGGTCTGTATTACCACTGTTTCCAAGTTCTAACTCTGGATTGCAAGTTACTATAAGATCTGATGGACTGTGGTGTGAACTGTTCTTTCAGATCTGTTCCTGTAGGGTTTTCATTTCGGTCCTTTTAGGCATCACATTCAAAAGAAAAAAGTATTTGACTCGTATTTGACGGATTTGATATTTGAAATGCACGCAATACTGCTTTTAAGCTTCTAGAGATCAAATGACATTACATCAAGCACTTTATTATGAAGTACCAGAAATGGCCTGAACTACTTTGACATAATGCTAGACATGTGCCACATAGGCTTCCAGGCAGCACCATGATTATTCTTTTTGTAAAGAAAAAGAAAGGCAAACAAAAAACAAAGATCTCTGATCTATAACAGGTACACAGTACCTATAGACCGCAAACAGATATGTTTGCGGTCTATAGAGTGATGTTTCTGGCTATACAGTATAAAATTAGAAACTGTCCTAAAGAGCATTTAAAGCAAAGGACGTGTCAAAATAAGAGAACATACTGTAGCCTTTAGTTTTTCTGTTGTCAAAATCGCACCCAGTCTGATCTCGCCGGCGTTAAAAACACTTTTACGAAAACCGCCACGAAAAATCAGCTCTTCTGCTCAAGCCGGCTTGATACAAGGGCCTGCAAATGTGCATCGGAAAGCAAAACACCCCAGTTACATGTGAAATGAAAGGCAGAGCAATGTGCTGAGCTCACTTTTTTACCTTCACGTAGACAAAGATCCAGCAGCAGATCCTGCTTGGTAAGGGTTTATTGCGCACCAGAGCTAAGAATGAGGAGACAAAACCAGTGAGCTATCAACCTGTTTGGAGCGGTCAGCAAATGACAGAAAAATAAACCAGATGTGTGAACTGTGTGGCCAAACACAAGACCTCACCCTGCAAGACTGAACTGTTTGATAAATTGGGAAAACTGTTTTTTTTTTAAACATCCATCTATCTTTGGCGTAATTTAATAGACAAGGTAACGCTGTCTCGCTCCTAGACTCTGTTAGCACCACTAACAAATGTATTAGATTCTTTAACAGCAAAACCCTTCTTGTTCTTCAGAAATGTTCCACTATTAGGATATCTTGTAAAAAGACTAATTAAAAACAATTCAGGAATACCTTGTCTGCAGGAAAAACTCATAAAACAACCTTTTTTTTCCCCAACAGATGAAAGTCAAAGATTTAAACCATATATACTCAATAATTACAAACAACAACCATCAACATATTTTTGGATGGTTTTGGTTCCATAACAGAAATTATCCAGTCAGGAAATTTTCAATATACAATTTTATCTAAATACAGATAATCACTGCACTTTAAGGTCCCATGACTTAATTTCATTCATTTGGAGTCTGAATCCAAGAGAATGACCTTTAGCCACATCTTAAAGATGCAACAGACTGATATTTGCTCTATTCAACAAGAACAGGAAATAAGACATATTGCATTGCACTAGTGGACGAATTCACTGGGATTCACATACCACTAGTCACAAAAGCACTTGATACTACTACCGGTCATTGGAAAACAACTTGACGGTCTCTCGTGTTTAAAATGACACAGCCTAAAATATAAGAAGCATTTTTAAAATATAAAATAAACAAACTAACCACATCTTTACACCATGAGCCTCCCGAGTATCCACACTAAATTAAACTACACAAATATTAAAACACCCAACAGGTTGTTCCAAATACTTTACTGCAACCTTTGATTTCAGCCCATCCCAAGGACTAAGTCTCTTAGCAGTCACTATAATCTTCCAGATATGGATTGGAATTAATTACATTTACTTTTTTATCCAAATAATTGCTTGGCACATACACAGTAATGATGCCTCTTGGATAAAATGCCAGAAATGACCATTACCCTCACAGTTTGTGATTAGTCAAGCCTTATGATCTAAAATATTCTATAAGATTGCAAACTATTAAAACTATTTGGCACCTTTAAACATTTCAAAAGGTTCCCCATAACCTTTGTAACTCCACTGGGCTGAGTAAGATTCAGACTTACAGGGTGTTTTTCAAACTATTATCTATGACTATGGTCAGACAGAGGCCAGTGCTACTGGAGGTCAGCCATTTTCTAAACAACAGACAGCTGAATCTCAGATTTGGAAAACAAACTGCTGGCTTGCACCTCATTTTTGAGATATTGTAAAGCAGGAAACATTTACTGTATTTCACACTTGTGGGGTGGGAGGTGTGTGATTGCTTACTCATTTTGAGTGCTAAGTTCAGTACTTTAACAAGAAAACATAAATGACGACTGCAATTTTAGAATGGCTTTAAGAACCAAACACCAAAGCCAAACATTTGACCTGAAAAAACATTGACTTTAACATTGAAAGTAAAAACCCTACAGTCCACTATTTCAGATCATGTCCCTGTACTTGAACACAGACCGAAGATCCATAGAACAACATCCAGGAGCAGTTCAACATAGAGAAGGACTGAGGAAAACAAAGCGCTGAGAGAACTTAAGGAAAACTATGAATATCTTCTCCTGGGCAACACACCTACAATAAATAAGGCTAATAAATCACTTCAACCAAATAGCACTCTCAGTGTAAAGACAATGTCTAGAAGGCAATAGCTGTACCTACTTACAAAAGTGAAAGGGTGTTGCAAAACATCTATTTACAGGAATAGGTGTAAGCTGTCAGTCAACATCAGCAATGAAAATAACTTCTTTTCACCACCTGCTCCAGCTCCCTGTTAAACCCAAAATCTGACCACTGCAGTTTCCAAGAACCTATTCACAGGTTTACGCTGATCAGGTTCTAAGTTCTTCAACAAAACAAAGACATTTATGTTTACAACATTCAGACACCTTCCTCCATGATTCCATGAAAACAAGAACTTGGGGAGTGAAGCCTAATGGTCATGATTCATGATTTTTTCTCTTGTTGTTTACAAGCAGGTATGACTTTACTTTTCAATCTGATGTGTGCAACTTTAAGGGTTTATCGGGGCTGATGCAGAATAATTTGTAGTGTAGTTCTGGTCTGTGCTTCAATTATCCAACACCAACACCTGAGGAAAAACTTGGGATGGAAGGACAAAATTCCACATCCCAGTATTTTACCAGTGTATTGAACTTTGGAATGTGTTCTAGTTGTGCAGATCATCATTCCTGCTGAACAATACTTCACGCACTCGCCAGAACATCCATTCGTAGTTTGTATTAAATAGTTGCTTTCTGACTCCTGAAGAGCTGAAGCCCTAAAGCAGTGGTTCCCAATTAAGCGGAGGGTCCTGGTGACTTCCACAGCTGCTGGTTTTCATTCCATTCCACCTTAATTAGATCATTGAAGCCTTAGTTCAGCTAAGAAGATGCTTAATTGGAATATCTGTATTTTGTTTCGAGTCACACGTTTGTATTTTTTAAGCAAAATAAAATCCCAATGGTTAAAGCTCCAGCGTGTTTAAGAGCTGGGAACAAATAGTGCAAGTTAGTCTTATCATCAAGTCAGTGACAGTTTTGATTTTGTAACAGAACTCAGCTGGAACAAAAACCAACAGGTGTGTCACCAGGGTCAGGGTTGGGAACTGACCTAAAGGCTCACTCTCAGAGGAAAGGTTGTGCTTCCAGTTAACCACTTCACTGATCTGAGCCAAAGTCACTAGCCGACAGCAACTGAGAGACTCAGAGACACACACACACTGGGCAAGAGTATCACTGGCTGACTCAGGCCCACTCTAGCCCACAGAGCTTGGACTCAAGTGCAGAAGTTAATTGTTTTTTATTTTACACCCACTTCACCACTTAATTATCCCAGCTCTCCCTGCCTGGTCCACACTTGCACTTATAACAGAATAACTAACACTGACTGGAGAAGCGCCAAGCCCTTCACAGACAACAGCTCCTAGCAGCCCCCACTGTCAAACCCTGGAGACACTCGGAATCAGCTACTGCCCAAACTCGAACCGGCAACATCTGGGCATCAAGAGTCGACTGCAGACTGAGCAAGAAAATCCATTACTGCAGCCACTTCCGATTCTGAAAACGCCTTACTGGAATGGACTGTGCAGCATTCAAGAAACTGGGCTTAAAATTCACAAGCCCACATGCCAACTTACAAAGAAATGTAACTGAAAAGGTTTGGTCCCTACTCCACTCTAACACACTTGAGCTACAAAGGTTTGTCCGTTCGTGAAGGGTTTGAGATGTATCACTGACAAGAAACACACTAATGTCCTGTAAGACACTTTTACTCACAGCTAACACAACTGTTTCTTTCTCTTGGAAGACATTTACACAATGCTAAATATGTTATCATAAAATAACAAGCATTTTGCACTGAAATAAATATGCCAGCTTTTCCCCCCCACAAAGTACTGCCACTTTACAGAGGTTTGCAATGGTTAAAAGCA
The DNA here is from genome assembly GCF_040954835.1 of Lepisosteus oculatus. Lineage (NCBI taxonomy): Eukaryota > Metazoa > Chordata > Actinopteri > Semionotiformes > Lepisosteidae > Lepisosteus > Lepisosteus oculatus. The sequence continues at coordinate 35,939,795 of NC_090696.1, read as the reverse complement.
AACAATAATGGTCGTTTTATGTCTTTTACAATATTGCAGGTAACTTTCTTGGACTGCTTTTTGTTGATCCGAGTCCATATTTGTTTGATAAGTAACTTTGCTTAAAATCTGCAATGATCTTTCTTCCTTACAAAACAGGGATATCTCCTACCATACTTAAGCATGTGTCCTAGAAAGAAATAGCCTCACAACAGAACACAACAGTACACATTAAAACGATGACTGGTGTACATTTAAAAATGAATAAGCATTACTTCGATATACCAGGTGGGTGTATCATTTGTTTAGTGAGAGAAGAGTATTATGTTCCAGCATTTTTTCCGACAAAATAATGAAAGACTCATGTAGGCCTCATTCCACACAAGGCTAGGCTCCAAACACATGGGCATTCAAATCGACACCAGCAGGGGAAAGCCAAAATGCTTCATTGGACATAACACGAGCGCATGTCTGCTGGTACATCTACGTCTTTCGCACTTTTAAAACCGCCATGTTAGTTGTTTCTAACATACGCAGAATCGCGCAACACGAAAAAACACATAGAGCTGGGCAGAACTTCTCATGAGAGGTGTTCAGCTGTCTCTGCTTCACTTTTTACCACTTGTCCAAGAAGCGACCATGAAGCGTGCCAGGGACCTAGCCCTCTTGAATGGTTTTTCTCCGGTGCAGGCTTGCACGACGGCCCTTCCGCCATTTTGGTGGCAGCAGAACTAGGGGGGACCACCCCCTCGACACTTCTATGCACCATTTTTTAAGTGTACCACATTCGATTACGACAATCGCCGGACCGAGCAGACGCCTCTCGGCAGGATGGGGATACAGACGTGAAAGTTGTGGGTCCACTGGTGCTGTGCACCTACCAGCACGCAAGGCTTAACCACTGGTCTAGAACCAGTCTTGCCAGCCCTGGTCCAAAGGTGCACTTAGCTGGATCTGCTGGATTCTCTGAAATAATAACTGGCTTGTGTTGCCATTTAACTGGTTCCATGTTCTGCTGTAGGTGGGGATAGGTCTATCAAATAACTCCCAGCTGAGCTGAAACTGAACTCCACCGACACACTGGTCCTTCAAGAGCTGGGCTGGGAACCACTCCTCTAGAATACACACCCACACCCATAACCTGAGACATTTCCCAGATGATATCCCTGCCTTAGACATTTGGGGACTTTGTTTTCCCACACAATCTCACACTGCAGACCTGCACACTAAAGCCCAGTGCTTTCATCTGCTGCCAGATATCCCTATTCCTTTCCACAGTGAGCGTCAAAATTTAAACATAAGAAAGGAAAGCACAACGTTGTGAGAACACCCTGTAGCGGATCGCATACAACCCTTTGAAAACAGTATTTGGCATATCAATGCTTAGACGTATGAAGAACGTTCTCAGCACAATTTACTGCAAAAAATGCAATAATGGAAGACTACTTTAATCTTGTATTCAAAACGCATATCTTTGCAAGTCCATAACCAGTATTAGACACTGGTTCAACTAACTATCCCCTTCTTTACAAGACTCTTATGACTGCGTGCATCCTGTTATTGTAGCCCACAATGTCACCTTGAGCTCTCCGATAGTTCCTTTACATGTCCTTATTCATCATCTAAGCAATGTGTCAACACATTCAACTTACCCCCACTGCTTACACCAGCCCAACCTCTACCTGCGCAAGACACAAACACTCATGGGCTGTTGGATCCCACTCTCCTGACCGCCTCGTACTGACCATTTCGATTCTGAAGTAGCTACCAAAATGGCCGAATTTCCAAATGAAGCAAACCAAGTGAGGGGCATAAAGAAACAGTGGCAAAGGAGAAACAAAAAGAAAATTAGGGACCGGGTAAACGCTTAGCAAAGCAAATTTCATGTTAATAAATGCAAAGTGATCCAGACAGGGACACTATACATAATGCATGAGTGACTCTTACCTGCACTAAGTTATGCATAAAAGGGATCTGGGTGTTTGTTGACATTTCTATGCATTTATCCAGGCAACGTGGAGAAGCAATTAGACAAGAAAACAAAATGTTTGGGTACAGAGCAAAAAGTGTGGAATTGAAATCAAGGGAAGTCATTCTCATGCTTTACATTGGAATGGTATTTTGTGATCTATTTTGGCCACCCTACCATTAACAGGATATTAAAGCTTTAAATCAAAGGGAGTAAATAAGAAAAAGAGAAACAGGGATGATTCCTGATCTAGTATAAGGACAGGTTAATGGAGCTAAATTTCTTCAGTACAGAACAAAGCAGATTTGAGTCAACCTGGTGGACTACTGCATACACAGTTATGAAACAAGGACACGGTGTCACAACTGGAAACTAAAAAGGAATTAATCTAGGAAGGACAACAAGAAATGATTCAGTAGTTGTAGTTGTAGGCAGTTGTGAGAACAGGTTTCCAGGCCAGGTGGTTCCTGAGACCAAGAGACAAATCAATAACATGCTACCAGACTACCAAGATGGGACCAAATGACCTTCTCTTGTCCGCAGCCATTTGGGTTGTCTTGAATCCACACCTTTCTTTTTCAGTCCACAGGAGTGCAGCTCACTGCTGGGGGGAGGGGGGTTGGGGGTGACACCACTTTATTCATGATCTTGACCGGCAGAGCATCTCTCTCCAAGTCTTCTTCTGCCCCACACTGACTAATCAACAGCCTGACAACATCATTGCACTGTCCCATAAAAAAACTAAATGAAGCAAGAGCCAATGGTTTAACCAACAGGGACCAGACTTGGGTTTCATTAAAAGAAGAAACAGTAGACATTAATCTTGGATAAAAGTACTGTTAACGCCAGTCTACCTTGACAAGTCTTGCGAAACACAGAGGGAATAAGACAGGCTCCCTGCTTCATGAACTTTACATGAATCAGCATAATTACACCAACTACACGGGTATTTCACGCTTATAGCATACATATACTTAAACATCAAAGAACCAGAACATTTTTACTTCCTGTTGACATGAAGCTTGTTTCCTAATATTTCAGTTGAGGAAAACGTTACTTTTAATTCAATGAAGGTATTGTCAGTGTACACAGAGGTAGTGGTAGATTTGTGCTTTACGCCCGACTTGCAGACACACCTTAGAGCAAGAGTACAGCATACAATTTTGCACCACATGCTTGGTCTGGCTGTTTTAAAACTTCGGGAACTTTAAATTTACAGTTTCAAAGGATTAATGTTTGTGGCTGCAAACTAATTAATGTAGATGAAGAAAGTTGAGCCACTACATTGACAACCTCATTTTCTTAGATTTACATACGGCGCTGTTGATCTGAAAAGTTAAAAAAAACTGCGACTGGATGCATTTCATGATAACTCGAACGCGTTTTAAAGCTGCAGTTGTCAGCACTCAACGTGCTCCGGTGCAATTTGATCACATAGGGGGAAGGGAGACAAAACAAATGTGCCACCATCAGCAAACCATACGGTAGCAACATACTGTACAGTATAATGATTAGGGCACTGAACGCCGGGTTCAAATGCCGGAGTGGACATTTATCTTTGAGCAAGGTATCCGTCGTGACAGGTAAAATAAAAATACATTAGAAACTTAAACTGTAACTGTAGTGCTTAACACGCAAAGGGGTACAACCTAAAGAGCAAGGGCAATGTTTTATATGTACGTTGCTGGAAACGCCATTAACTAGACTTTTTAACTTATACCCTTTGGATTTGACCCCAAGTCACTTAATATATTCCGTCAAATGTCTGAAAAACGCGTTAACTGGCCCCTTCTACTGATCCTTAAGTATAAATCCTAATCTGGGTTTATTTTGATCTCCGACGAGGCATACCTTTGGCTGTAGCTAAATTTAGAACTTAATCCTGATGAAGTGAAATTCGTAGGTTACGCACGGTTTTGGTTTCTGAAGGGCACCAAGACATAACTAGCAAGGAGAACCGACCCCAAAGCTCGTTTACGAGTTACTACTTTTAATATCTTCGAGCCACCCAACACGCCGCACCACCCACAGACCACACCTCTCGACTCCGATTTGCCTGTTGAAATGTCCATGTATGTAAATAGCTGCAATGAATGACACCTACAGATATGGTAACAAATGTACCTTTGAAATCACCGTGGCGGTGTTTGGGGGTTCAGCAGAAATGTTTCTTAACCGGTGGGAACCAAGCAATTACGGTTCCTCGCTTAGTTCAAATCAAGTTGCACAAGGAAAAGAAGGCAAGGGATCACATTAATTAATCAAAATGCAAACCTGATTCCTGGGGGTCGATATTTATAGTGCTGTTTGTGGGAGACATGTTCTTCTTAGTCCAGGGGTTAACTTTCGGAGGCGGTGCTTCGAGTATGTTTTTCTTTGGTTTCTCCCCCTTATCGGGATTGATGTCGCTGGAGACGTTTTGGTCATTTCCTTTGTTAGTGTGTACTTCGTCTTTAGTAACGATCTCGATCTGGGCTTCTTTCACCACCTGTCCCTTGTTTTCCACATGGTGCTTCTGGTCCGGCTCCCTCAGCTGCTGGCTTGGGCTGATTTCGTCCCCCGTCGGTGGCTGATCGATTTGCGATTCGTTATGGTTTTTATCTCCCCCAGTGGAGTCAGCAGTTACCCCACTGACACGATCTGAGGATTGCAAAACAGAAGTTTCAACTTCTGTGGACATCCCGCAAATCTCGTTTTAAAACGGATTCAAAGCGGTACTGTTGTAAACCCTTGACACGATATTCTAGCTATCACATAGATGTGCTTAGAAGAAAAAAAATCCCGAGTTACCATAACCCGCAAAAACAACGGCAATAAAGCTGCATCAGGCTTTCTGAAACGGAAAAAAAAACTTCAGGTTGATAGTTCATAAATAAATTTTCCTTTTCAAAAAAGAAAAAAAAAGTTCTTCTAGTCCGAAAACGTCTTCTGGTTAAAAGAAAACAAACACGCTGATAAGGCAACGAAAAGCAATGAGTAGCTGCTGCCCCTAGTGAACCAGCCGAGTAAGAAATAGAAAAGCATGTGTTTGCTTGTGCTGGGGAAACTGACGTGGCCTATCCCCCTCTCGGCTTGCACTACAGTACACAGCTTAATGGATTATTTACTTAGAAATGCTCAAGAGCTGTGACGCGCCACAGCACGACCAGTCTACCGTATTGTGACGCCATACAAAGTGAAAGACCGTGACAAGTGTCTTCAATTATTTACAACACTCCTAGTGTTCAGGCATGAATTTTTTTAAAAAAAAGGTAATTCCGAAGAACACAAAGATCTCAGCAGCGTAGCCCTTTCAAACACCTCTCTAGCATGAGGTGACCAGTCTCGGGTCCTGCTCTCTTCTCCCCTTCGTCTCCGATGTTTGTGCAGCGGTTCGGCGACCACCTCGTGTCTCTCTCGGAAACGCAAGTTTCCTTGCAAAAGGAAAGGCGAAAAACAAACAGAAAGGCACGATTTCAAACTGTATTTTGCCGTCCTCTTGGCCCCCCAAGACCTGCTGTTTATCAATCCAGTGAGCTCAGTCCAATGCGCCGCCACCGACAGCAAGTAGTACTAATAAGGCAGTAGCTAACAATACTCCTGTAGCACGAGTGAGCCAGCAGAAGCCTGCGCTTGTTGTAATTGGTCTCATCTGACAATGTAGTCACGTTCAGATTCGTTCACTTTGCCTTGCCGTCCTGCTTCCAGCGCCTGAAAACTCAATATGACGGTTCTCCTGACAGAGAAAAAAAAAACCGTAGGCTGACAGACCACAGCTTGCCAGGACGGTTACACTACAATATGGAAGGCTACGAATGAACACTCCTAACCACCCCCCGCCCCCTCCTTTAAGTCACTGTCAGTGCCAGAAGCGCCGAGACTTTACTCAGTTCAAGCAGATTCACTCCAAATCATCCCACGGGGGAAAAAAAAAAGTGAATATAAACCGTCGTCAGTACACTATCGCATTCCCAGAGTTATGGTCCACTGCATTCCCGGAGAGCGTCAGCACTCGCCGTGTTGTAGTTTGCTTTCCATTCGATTAAATCCGCACATGCTTCTCAACCAGCAAGTACGAACAGACAAACTAGTTGCGCGCATGTCCGTTCTGCGCCGCTCCACACCTCCCCATTACGGCTCCCGACTTTCTACAAGCACCCTACTGCGCATGCCCTGACCTCTAAGGATGACTTGGACTAGATGTTTTCTCAAGACGAGGAAGTAAAGAAATAGATGACATGTTGGCTCACGTTTAAGCGCTGAAAACTGCCGAGATAATTGAATCTTTGGAGCCAGAATGGCGAGCGAAGGTATTGCACTGCCAAAGGCAGCTCGAATAATTCTCAAAGATTCAAATTTCGGGCTTGACTGAGTTTGGCACGGAGAGCAAGTGAGCTGAAAAGTTTCCTCTTACATTCCTGGTATATACATCGTTGTGTGATATCAACACACCTCAGTGTCTATCATTTATAATAAGATCTGCAAGTGCGTTTTGTATTATTTTTCTGCACAATTTTTTTTTTTACCAGTGATCTAGGTTACCAGTAACCTATCCAACCAGCCATTCCTGGAAGCAAGAGTATCCACTGCAAACCTGGCTGAGTACCTTGCTTCAGGCTCCCACAACCCTTTGTGTTAAGAGACTCTCCTGTTTGTGTCCTTGTACACACTATTGTAAACAAGGATGGACTGGTGTGTTGTGCAGCTTTAACTGGCTCTCATTTTAACTCCCCAATGTGAACTTTATATATTAACGTACATGATACTTGTTTAATCTAGACCAATCTTCCATTAAATAACTGAAAGTGTTTATATTAGCCATTGCAATGTTTTTTGAAACACTGCTGTATAAAGTTAAAAAAAATCCATATTTGTGAAATAAAGGTGAACCCCTTGCACACCTATACAGCTTAGGGTCTAATTAGAAGCAGGTGGTTTGGGCAACCCTGTACTATAAGTACAGTACAGTATATAATGGTAAAAAAATGGTTTGGTTTTCACAATACAGGTTAGTGACAATGTGTCATGTCAGAATTAGAAATGATTTCAGAAGAAGACTAGTTGAAGTTTATCAGAGTGGAGTGGGTTACAAAACCAATCTTAAACATTAAGGGCTCCAACAATCCACAGTCTACAAATTGAAAGTGTTGAAGACCTTGGTGACCAGTTGTCCTGCCAAGATCTCCTCAAAAAAACCCAAATAACTCCAGAATAATATCTAAGGATCTGCAGGCTTCTCTTCTCTCTCTGTGTGTGGCTAACATCAGTATTCACGCCTCAACTATTGAAAAAAGACCAAAGAGGAATCACAGGAAAAGGAAGAAATCTTTCCTCTCTAAAAAGGGCATTGCCACTTGGTTCAAGTTCTCCAAAGAGGACATGGATGATCCTCAGGGCTATAGGAAGAATGTTCTCTGAACAGATGAGTGACAAGTTCAAGTTTTTAGATACATTGAGAAGCATATTCTTTCTCACAAAAGAACCTCATCCTAGTTGTTGTCAAGCATGGTGGTGGGAGTATCATGGCTTAGAGCTGCTTTACTACTTGAGGGCCTGGCTGGCTTGCCATTATTGATGGAACTATAAATTTGGCATTAGATGAGCTAATTCTGGAGGGGACTGTCATACCATCTATTCGTTAGCTGAAGCTGAGCCAGTAATGGGTCATGCAGTAAGACATTGATCCTGAACACACAAATTGCTCTACATCATAATGGCTGAAGAAGAAATACCACATCTTGGATCAGCCAAGACAATGTCCAGCCCTAAACCTCACTGAAATGATATGGTAGCACCTGAAGTGAGCTACTCATTCAAGGAAACCTTCAAATGTCACTAAGAGTCCTACAAGGAAGAATAAGACCATTTATAAAATCCAGTGGAAGAGACTAATAATCTGAGGAAATGACAAGCACATTAAAGCTCATGATGACATGAAGAATGCAGTGCAAGAGTATTTATTCATCAGACTGCTAGTGGAAAACCACACTCCAAGTTTAATATTGAAAAGTCTGACCTCTCCCATTAAGCTCTTTATCAACTAAACATACTTTATTACACCCATGTGAGAATGAGACACTCAAGCCTTCGCCAATTAACTGATTGGCGAAGTCTGGAGTAATTCAAGTCTGGAGTGTTTACTTACAAGTACTAGAGGCCTAAACTGAAATATCACATTTCATTTTAAAAGCTTTCTTATCCTCGCCTGTACTTTGTGCTGAGGCTACCAGTTACTGAATTTAAAGCTGGATAATTTTGTTCATTAAATAATTCAAATATATCTTATGTGTTTGTTTTACATTTAATCAGGTTATCGTCATCTTATATGAAGACCTTCATGAAATTTTAAGTACATTTTAGGATTGCGATGTACAGGCAGCATCGTGGTGCAGTACTTAGCATTGCTGCCTCACCGCTCCGGGGCCTAGGGTCCAATTCCTGGGGTGCTGTCTGTGTGGGGTTTGTATGTTCTCCCCATGTTTGTGAGGGTCTCCTCTGAGTGCTCCAGTTTACTCCCACAGTCCAAAGACATACAGGCAGGTTAAATGACTTCTGAGAGAATTGGCCTGGTGTGCATGTGTATGCGGGTGTGTGTGTATTTGTGTGTATCCTGCAATGGCCTATGGATGGAATAAGATCCAGCTCCCCCATGACCCTGAATTGGGTAAAATGGTTAGAAAATGCACGGGTGCCAATATACAACAACATAAACCAACCAAGGGGGCTCACAAGTGTTTTCTTGGCACTGTAGTTAATTATCGTTTTCTTACTCAGTGGGTCAGAGTACTTACAAGAGAAAATGATTTCATTCATCGATTTTTTAGCAGTCAAGTCAGAGTAAGGAAAACAGCGCTGAGAGAGCCATTAGAGAACTGATCTTAATATGGTGTTCTTTAAATCATATCTTGAAACAGGATGATTCCAAAACTGAACTATTCCTAAGAAATTACAGAGTTTACAATTTTAGGAAGGATTGATATACATATCATAAAATATGTTATTGTACAAGAGATAAAGAGAAATATAATTGTTATGGCATCAGAAGATATACAAAGACAACAGTTGAAAATGTTATTTTTCCCCAAAACTGGAAAATATAATTGAAAACATGTTTAACTATTCAAAATTAACTTTAGCAGGATGAAAACACCTATGAGTCCTGAAGGACTCTCATTTCTGGACATGCATTAGTCTAGAATATGGCTGTTATTTTCAGTTCTGTTGACTGAAATGTAGCAAATGACAGAAAATTAGCTCACGTTGGATTGCAAATCAATAATTTATTCGAGCTGATGCTCAACTCATTAGTACCAATATGTTGCATGGTGCCAATTATATTCTTTCTAATGTATCTTTTATTGCTGATGTGGGTATCCTACTACTAAAAAATACTACGTAATTTACACCACTAGGTGATGCTATTATATAAGCATTGTGGGTTCCTTTACCTTCCGAAACGCCGCGTACTGATGAGGTACAGTATATAGAGAATGAATAGGATTGTGAGACCGGTAGATGTCGTTTTGTGCTAAAACTTTAATAACATTGTAAGCGGTAAAATATAAAAGTGTAGTTCTTATTTACTAGCAATTCTAAACCATTGCGAATAGATTCTCGACTCTCATTTGCTCGAATTAAATACATTAGCAATATCTTCTCCTTCGTATTAAATCTCGTGATAGACCTACAAAAACAGCATTTTAGAAAATAAATCTAGGTGAAATTGAAACGGGTATTACTCCAAGCGAAGGCGATTTCGTGAAATGGAAAATCTGTTTAATGGGTGTATGAGAACTATTACTGTAAAGGGTGGCTTGACAGCCTTTTCATCGCAGTTCACTACAAGAAATACAACGCAATCTCTTATTTGCAGGACTGACACTACAGAGTTGATACCACAGACTAGCATCTCACCTGCACGAAAACTATTCTATATTAGCATATAGTTTTGCTCTAAGGAAACGTACATACTGATCGAAAATTGAGGTAAACTTGAGGCGTCTACATGTACAGTACAATAGACCCAGACTTACTGTGTACAAAGACAATGTTTACTAGCCTAGAGAGTGTCCCGAAAGGCCACGTTGACAGGATAACATACTGTAAATTACAATATTTAAGGTAGATTCTGCAACGATTGGTTATAATATCGCTTTACATAGGACCAGAGTATACTTGACCAAGGAGAAGACGTTAGTTACTAATTGTAACATTGTTGAGTAGAGAGGTTTTGCTACGTGCCTGTGGGCAGGTTGAAAGAGCTTCTGCCAAGCTGCAGGACAGAATTTGTCGGTCTTCTCTCCGTGCTGTATTTTCTAGCCTCAAGGACATCTCTTATATTAACAATGTATACACCCTCTTACAGACATATTTAATACATTGGTTACAAAAAAGACAGTATTCACATGTATTAGCACAATCTTCTCAAGTTTGTCTATTTACTACTTCAGATGCCAAATCCGCACATAGTTCACTTACGGGTACATGATTCGCTGGCAAACAGATTTTTTTTTTCCTTTTATATCGTCAGGCATAGTTTGTTCGGCCCTGTCCTTGGAGAAACAAGACAGCAGGGTTGTATGTCACTGTACATCAATCATATCTTGACAAGGAAGAATTGACTTGTAATATTCATTCTGTGAAATCTGATATTTAACACTCAACTAAAAACAATTGTTCAAGTAAAAAGCTGAAGACATTCTTGTTTCCTAATCAGCCGAGAGATTATTTTTATGTGCGGCATTACTCCACGGTGTTGTGGAAAGTTATATGTTACAGTTCAAAGTTACTGCAGGATCACTAGAGACATGAACTGTTCACATACAGTATTATTACATAGTGTACAGTACATCGCGAACTAAAACATTCTCTGCCCATTAGGTTAATTTTGAAAACGAATGCCCCTATTCCTTTTAAGTGACATTTTTTCAGTACTAGTAGGTTTTACAATTATCTGAGTAATACTGTACTATGCCTCCCAATGTTTCGGTGGGTTTTCTACACGTGCTCCAGGCTCCCGTAACGACAGTCCAACAAAAAAAAAAGTTAAGCAGTGCGTCAAACTGACCCAGTGTCCGTGTGCCCAGCTATGGACAGGTATGCTGTGGTCCTGTTAAAAGCCAGTATACACGTCACACAGCCACACCTCACTCATTATATATAGTGACGTGATAGTAGTGGATGTTTTTCTTTCTCTGCTATGAAGTGCTTGCCTGCCTCATGTGAAGAGGCAAGAAAATGAGGGAATTGTCACTGAGCCTTTGAACCGTAGAGGAGTTTCTTGGACAGGTATTTACTTATTTACGTGAAATATCTCATTTTATGGCAAGTAAACGTCAATTGGCTTTTTTGTGCAGTAATTAGAAGGATATAAACTGCCGTTGCGGGCGGTACGGAATATTTCAGATTTAGAATGTATTAGTAAAACTTTAAATTACTGAGACAAAACGCGTTTCTATGGTGAATATGCTTTGCAATGATGTGAAGTACTCTGTTGATACACATCTGCTTAATTTTTGCCTAAATATACTAGAAAAGTATCAAAATGTTAGAATGAGAAGAGAGTTGAATTGTTTTCTGTGTGTGCTTGTTTTAATCACATAAACGACGGGCGCAACGCATTTTTAACTGCAAAGGTGTTTTCTTTGCAGAACTGTGTATAATCCAATGTTTCTGTTGGAAAATCCAATGTTGTTTTCAGACGTGCCAACAGCCACGTCTCAAATTAACAGAAAAGGTTGGAACTTTACTTTTGAAACTGGTGTCGGGTTTGTTCGACGAAAGAGCATGTGTACAGCACAATCACTGTATTGCCGATAACCTACTTAAAATGGGGTACACACGTTTTTTTAATTAAGAAATGTAGGTCCAGTAGACACTAACTAGATTTGAAGAATCTAATAACACTATTTTTATGATTTCTAACTGGTGAACGGCGTCGTCGATAATATAAACTAAATCAACAGCGCATCACAGTTTGGATGTTTCAATGAATTAGTCAAGAGGAATGGTACCTTCATGTGTACTATGATGCATCTTCTGAATAGTCAGACTTACGTTACCTGAGGGGAAATTGATAAATGTGTCAGCCCTCAATCTAGGCAGGGACAGTTTTCAGAAACATAAGTGCAGTCGCTAAGGATTTCCCCCTTGCTACTTGTCAAGTGGGATTCTGCAGTTGTACATTTGGTGTTAAGGTTGGGAATTATTCAAGGAAATTGCATGTTGTGCAAAGGGGTCATCATTGTAAACGAGTTTTTCTTAGTTCACTTACCTGGAATAAAAAATATAGTCAGCGGACACTTTTTTGATCCGGATATATACCATCTGTTCAGTGTCTACAAACGTCATGATTTTTTGGTGAAACCGTACCTATTTTACCCATAGCTTTTGTCATTTTTTTTTGTTTGAGTTTAATTGTGTTGCAAGTGTGAAAGGGGAACACTACGTTGTAATTTTGATGATGTCTATTTTAACTGCTCTTAGACGTAAAAAAAAACTCTGCAAATCGTTATCGACGGTTATGGCTTCAGTGAGTACCAAGATCTTCCTACTACCGCTACTACCTACAGTACTCTCTTCAATTCCTGCTTTCGGTACAGACATTGCCTGGTCAAAAGTTTTTTTTTTAAACAAATGGCAAAAGGAGGAATCTGTCCAATAGGCGTGGGGCTGGAGATGGTTTTAGGAATAGATTGCGAAGGCAAAGAAGTCCACATCTGCTCCCAGTAATTATTTGAACAAATGTCTGGTCTCTTAACAGTAAATTGGATTAAATATTTTGAAAGGATGACCGACAGCATCCTGGAAATCTACCGACTGTAGCCTGTGCGTCTCCTGTATGTCTGCAACATCTGGGCCATACATTTTAGTGTGTTGGAGCAGGTGTGTGTACTAAGGACTGTGAGATACTGTGTCAAGCAAGATGTGTCAGGCTATCTTGTTTGACACAGTGTGTAAACTAACATAATGATCATCTGTTTGGACAGATGATCATTATTTTAGTTTATGTGCCCGGACCGAATAACAAGGAGGCTGCTGAAAGGAATATTGCCAGCATTTACGGATGCGCTTTCACGACCATGACCAGCCTGGTTTCTGTTCCTGGGGATTGTACTACTCTTTCCCTTTCGGCGAATTTTCCTACCCTGGAGCAACATGTGTTTTTCTCCGCTCGTATGACGCGTATCTTGGATCAGTGTTACGGAAAGACTGAAGACGCATACAAGGCGGTGTGCACACCGACGTAAGAAATGGGTCATTCATCTCCTCCCTACATACAGGCAGCGTGAGAACTCTGTGCCCAGATATGGACAGTGGAGAATCAGGAGGAGCTTACAGTACAGTATGTACTATATGATACTGCGAACTGGCAGGTGTTGTTTGACTCGTACGGGGATCTATACGAGTTGACAGATTGTATAAATGCATGGCATACATTCTGTAAAAGCGCTGTCATTACTTCTAAAACTGTCAAAATATGTCCCTTAAAGTGTGCCTTGGGTGTCTTAAATGTGTTTAAATGTGCGGAAAGTCGCTTTTTTAAAGGGGGAAACCGCTGTTCTTAAAGGGAAGGACTAGGTGTTTAGGTAAAAACTGAGGCAGGCTAATAGGGATTTTAAAGTCACAGGTGCGAACAGGTTCTGTGCAGGCAATCTTAAACAAGGATCACAGGCAGAGGTAGGAAAACAGAATAGGACTTGTGCTGTTAGCTCATCCTAATGATCTCAGTTACTTTTATGGAAGTTGTAACACTTGATTTTAGAGATGATCTGAGGGGATTTTCATAGGTTTGCCGATACAGGTTGCTAAGTGTCTCTCTCAGATTAAACCACACAAGGCGCCTGGCCAGATGGTTTGTGGGAAAAGGTGCCGAAGGTGTGTGCTAATCAATTAGGCAAGATCATACGCAGTTATTTCAGTCATTACGTGTATTGTTCCAAATGTGGAAAGTTCCAACTATTTATACCTGTACCTAAACGATCTAAGGGCAGAGTTCTAAGTGACTTTCGACTGTGGCAGTCACCCACCTATTGGCTAAGTGCATGAAGAGGCCTACCTGTAGACATATTTTCCTCTCAAATGCAGATCATCTGGATCCCTTGCAATTTGCTTATAAAGAAAAGAGAGGGACTGAAAATCCAACTTTACCTTGAGTTTATGTATGTATATGTATTGTTACATCTCAAGGACTATTATTTGTTTTTAATGTGTAATTATTTTATGTTTTCATTTCTTTTTGTAGTTTTGTTTGATGATGTACAAGGCAAACTTCCATTCTTTTGGATGGCCAATAGAATTATAAATACTGTACTTATGCCTCAAGCTCCTGAAAAACGCTTTTTTTGCTCTCCATATTATTAAAGACATTGGCGCAGCGTCTTAAAATATTATTGATAACAAATATCTGGCATAAAAGAAAAATGTTTACAATAGTGTTAAAACAAAATCTGACTTCATGTTGCACATAATTGAATTATGAAATTTAACAAAATCCTTATCACAAAAATTGTGGTTTTAAGAAAATTTTACATTATAAAAGTAATTTCAAATATGCTTCAATATATGAGGTTAAGCATCAGCAAGTCATAACAACATAAATACATCACTCACTGGTGGAGCCACTTTACTCACCATCTGTTATCTGTCTAGCACCAATGACAAGCCTCTTGCTTGAGGCCATCTATTGGGTACATGCAACATACGTGTAAGAAAACAGAAGCTGCTGCAACATTTTAAATTATAGTTCACATTTCAGTTTTTTTTTTAAATCTGAGTCACAATGGTTCCTGGTCGTATCTACAGTAGATTGTATGGCTTCCCGCACTTCCCTTGCCTGGCCAAACAAAAGCGTGAACGCTGACAAAATGCTATCAAGAATCCGTCTTTTAGTAGTACGACGCTAGATCACTTCCCAGCCAGCAATCGCGTCGTACCTAATCGCATAGCTCTCAAGTCTTACGCATTGGCGGTTTCACGCCTTGGTCTGAAAACAACTCACATATTTGCATCAAGCCTGGGGTGATTAAAAGAGGATGTAATGAACGTACAATTTGTTGTAGAGATTTCCGTTAATTTAACTCACAGTTTTCGACGGAATATCTCACGCATTATAGTTTAAGACCCTTGAGAGCTAATATTAGTAATCGACAAATACTGTGTCCCTTCATTGCTTTTGAAAGTTGGTGAGAAAGGTAAGAGTCAAAGCCACTTAATTTTTAAAATTAAGCGGCTTCGACTCTTAAGCCTTAACGAGCGCAAAGTAATTAACGGCGCCTCGGTGAAAAAACATTGATGGTTTAATACATATAGAAAATTGCAAACAGCAAAACGTTTCAAGCACAAAGCTCTTTCTCAGGCAGCATCATGGGAAGACTGTATCGTTAATGAATAAAACTAGATGTTGTGCCAGAACGGTCTTGTTACTTGTTACTGTACACAGACTAGTACAATAGGCTGTTAGCTATTTGGAGGTAAGGAAAACCGGGATTGGGAAACACTGGTGTACCACTTAACTGGGCAATTCCAAAGTATTGAGAAATTCACTATTTAGTCATTTCATAATTGTGGGTTTTCCACGTCATCATCTTTCAAAAGTGAAAAATATGTTGCTGCTTAAGAGTTGGTTTAATTATAGACACAGTGAAGTGCAATAATAATGTTGCAGTCGCCTTTGCCCTGCCTGACGTTTGGCAGGCGGACAAGTTTTGGGCACAACTGAAGTGGCCAAGGCTCTGCAGAGGCTGAGGGCCCTCATCTAATCCTACCGAATGCCCGCGACTCCTCGCACACAGGCTGGAAACCACTACGTCCTGTTGGTCGTGGACCAGTTTTTGGCAGGAGGCCTGTGCGCTGCCGGACCAGAGAGCTCCCATGGCACTGAAACCATGTTGTGGGGAATGGTGTCTAGGTTTGGCCTATTTGAGGAGCTTCACAGCCACCAGAGGTGGGGTTGTGAATCCCACTTCTTGTAGGAGATCTTTCATGGAGATGAGGAAGACCAGACCAGAGTGATGGCTTGGTCGTGCAACCAGACCTTGGCCACTCGGCTTGCCACCTTGTCTGTATTCTGCAAAAAAGACCGGTACCACCAGCTCCCCTTGGATGTGCTGGCATACCAAAGAGCTGTGCACGGGTCCCCCCAGCTTGATTCAAGGGGCAGCACTTGACAGTAGTGGGTGCAGTAGAAGAGGTGATCTAAAGCAGTGCTTCTCAGTCCTGGTCCTGAAGTGTCCCCTGTGTCTACTGGTTCTAACTTGGCCCTTAGTCACCACAGCTGGTGATTGCTGCCACTAATTGATCTGCTTACACATTCAGGATTTCTTATCTGCATTTAGGCATTGAATAAATAAACAACCCAGTACAGTGGCTCTCAATCTGTTGGTCTGTCGTCTGTTGGTTTCACTCTAGTTCTCAATCAAAGGTACTTCTTGTTTTACGTGAGGCCTTTTTCAAAATGGACTTTTAGATCTTAAAAGACTGGATGAGATTTGTAAAAATCCTGTGCTGACTGGTGAGATTCAGGACTGTCCCCACTCAGATGTGCTAGCTAAAATCTAACAGACTGGTGTTAAACAGTACGAAAATCATTCCACCAAAGCTCATCACTTACTAAGTGCGGGTTAAGCAGAGATAAAGAGGATACAGCATAAAGATCTGTGTGATGAAGTTGTTGGAAATAATGCATTTTAGAGTTCAGAGGGAAATCGAAATCAGTGTGATGACTGAATCTCTTTGAAATATTGGGTTGAAGAACAGATTTTATTTCTTCCTTGTCAGCAACAGTTTTAATATAAAAATGGCAAAATACAATTAGGGGGGTTAGTTTTTCATTCACTCTTTGTCCCCCTACCACCTTCCAGCTGACCTCTTATGAGCTCCACTCTCCCCACTCAGTTGTTCTCAACTCCAGAATTCCACACTTCAGACACAAACAAAAGAGCTCCACACAGACATCCCAAAGTCCTACACCAGCAAGGCACCAATTAACACTGGTAATTAAGGGCTTAGCTGGAAGATAAACCAGCAGACACAGGGGTACTCCATGACCAGTTTTAGAAAATATCATGCACTGTGCAAATGTCCAGTAATTATATTTAATAGACATAAAAAAATCAATGTTTATTATAAACCTAAACATACAATAAAAATAAAGTTGTGCATTTCCAGTTGTAATGCAGAGGGAATTAGGACGATTATGAAGATTATGAAGAACAATGTTCATACACTGGCTATCCACCCCATCATTCAATCCTTTCTATCTAGAAACCATCAGATACAATAAATCGAATCAAAAATGTCAGAATCAAAATCAAAAAAGGAATCGACTCTCGGAAACCTCCCAGCGATGAAGATTAAAAGGACCTTGGGTTTTATTTTCCTTGCGCACTGTTTCCACTGTTGATGACTTCCTTCACAACAGCACAAAGGGAACGAGCACTGGCAGCTCTGTTCTTAAACAAACTCGCTGTCGATCTGCCGCCTCCTGAACTGCTGCAAGCCCCACAGAGGCTCACAGAAGCACATCACTGGCAGTGATCAAAGGAGCAGCACCAAAGACACTTTGTGGTATTAGGGAAACTGAATAATAATAAAATAATAATAATTCCTTCCAGTGATTTTCCTTTATATAACTTGCAGTAATATAGTATTTTCCCATTCATGTACTGGACAGACTCACACTTGTTTAGCTTCAGTGTGTTGCTAGTTGTAAAATGACTAACTCCTTCCCACAATCATCTGATTAGTGACATGACCGTTTCCCAGACTCTGTGTGGGCATCTGAAATTGATGAGTTACTTGCAAGTGCCCACCCCTTACTCCTGCTATAAAACATGCAACCTTGCAAACTGTTCTCTTTAACTATACTGGTAGGCATTTCTTTTCATACAAGAATATGTACACTCAATTCAATGAAAAATGACCCCACCTTGTACACAGAACTAGTATAAGTGTCTTTGTTTAAATAAAAATGGCAGCCAAAGCTGTTAATGACCACCTACATAATCAGAATGTACTATTGTTCCCTTTGGATTATTATTAAGAATTTGTTTGCTTATTGAACAGGTGGACTTTATTCCCTGTGGGCATACTGAGAGAAATAGGCACAAAAAGGAACTTGGCTCTGCCGGATCGGAGCTCTTTTTGAATTTACTTTGCATGAAGATTAAGAGCTGTTTATCAACCAGTTTCAGAGAACACAACCAGTAAAAGCTTTTAACATGGCAATCGGCTTTGTAATTTTAAATATGTCATTTTTTTTTAAAGTTATGTAAAGGAGTTTGAATTAATCTATAACATACAGTACAGATATTGAACATTGCAGCTAGAGAGACTGTTGACCTTCTTGAACCTTTTAAACACCAGTGCTGAAATGGCATTTAAGCTCTAGTAGCTGGTTGTGAGAAATATATTTTTTTAATCTCATTATCACTCACAATTGGGCTTCAGCAGGGTCAGAGGATTTACTTCCAGTAGACTGTTCAATTGTGGAAACAACCATAACACTTAAAAAGCTTTTAGAAAAACCTCAACAGCAGAAAGCTTAAAAATGATTAGGCATATTTTAATCAGATTAATAATAAAGCTTTAATTTTTTCACTAACTTCTTTCTGACTAGATGTATCTGATATACAAAAATGTTCTGGTGGCCCATGGTTTAAGAGGTTTAAGATTTCTCTTAAAATCAGACTTTTACATCCCTTTTACATTCCGTTTATATTTCCTAATTATAGGTTTTGTAGCAGCGCATCTTCATGGGATGCTGTCACGATATTCACTCATGTGGTAAAAAAAAGTGCTGCTTTCAGGATGTTCAGTCAGTTCTTGTCATAAAGAATGCTTTCAGTGTTAAGTGCGCTTGTGGCGAGAGCTGCTTCAAATGTCATTTTCATCCAAATCATTGGCAGTAGATGATGTTTGTGTTTTGACTCAGCTAGAGAGCGAGTACTTCTGAAGAAAGCGGTCGAAGGCATCATAAATGGCTTGCCTAGAACAGAGAAAATGTGTTAAGTATTTTAAAACACATGACAGAAGTGGTCTATTTGAGCTAATCCCTTCTCTTTGTCTTCTGTTGCACAATAACATGACATTAAGTTTTTCAAGTGCTTCTGAGTTATCGGGTGTGAAAAGAACTGTACCTGGGTTAAATGCAGCATGCCAGTTACTTACAGTACATAAAGATCAGCGTCAGTTCAAAAGCATTTCTTCTTCTCATACCAAAGATAAATAATTCAAATATAGCACATAGTTTCCTTATCTGTTTTTCCTTACACCATATCATTTGGGTGTTTTTGAACATTTCTTCAACAGAAAACCATGTACAGTATGTGCATTAGACAAGACAAGTCTTGCTATATCTTCACCAGAGTAACAGCTTGCACCAGAGTTAAGTCGTACATGACAAATGTGCCAAAGCACAGCACAACAAACACACACCTTACACAGGAATTTTACAGAATTCATGCTACAAGTAACAAACAAGATCATAAGGGACAGTACTGACATAAATTACATACATGGACAACACATCAAGTATAACTGTCAGTTACTAAAGAACAAACTATCATGGACATGCAGTTACTGGGTTCATAACGCAATGCTCCAAAACATACAAACATAATTTCTATAAAACTGAGTATTTTAAGAATTAAGCTTTAAAAGTGTATTTAACAGCACCTCATAAGTGCCAGGGTCTGTTTCATCAAAGTTAATTTTTTTATACTACCTACATGTAGGTGTCAATATTTGTTCATAAAACAGCACAAATTTACCCTGTTTAATAGATTCCAGGAACAATGATAAAATATCAATTAAAAATTCATTGTGCTTCTATGAAGTCATCTCCGATCCCCTTACTCAGACTTCAGAAACCTGCAGGTATCAATGGCCTAATAAGTTTGTTTGCACCTCACCAGTGGTATTTGATTGTGATCAACAACTCTTTTAAGACCCAAGATAAGCATAAAACTCTTTAATTTGAGCAAATAATACAGTAAGAAGATGGTAATAATAAAGAGCTCCGGGTCGTTATTAGTCTGAAGCTCTGCATTATTACTGTATATACCGTAAAAGACTTTGAGGCCCTTGAGTAAAAGAGTTTTGTGATTTAAGGGGACTTTTCATTGCTTCTTGCTAATTAATATAAATGTCCTTTTATAGAGAACAATCTTTCAAATAAATATTTTTATTATTAACAACAAATTATTTTATATAGCACCTTTAAATGTGGCTTCTCAAAGCGCTTTACAGAATGACAACAACAATAAAAAAATACACAAGATATACACAATGAGAGGAGAGAGTAGACAATGGTACTGAATACAGAAGGAGCAGAATGGTAAAGAACAGCAGAACCAGTTAAGTAAAGGCTCTTCTAAAGAAGAATCTTTTGAGTCTGGATTTGAAGGAGTTTAGAAAAGGTGACTCTCTGATAACCTTGCGGCTAGAGTTCCAAAGCCTTGGGAATGCTCTGTCACCCATAGAGTGTAGACGGGCTTGGGGGACAGATAAGAGCCCAGAATTAGAAGAGCGAAGGTTGCGAGGTGTGGAGTAGAGCGATAATATCTCAGACAGGTACTGAGGTGCTAAGCCAAGCATGAGGATTTTGAAGTCGACACGAAACTTGACAGGAAGCCAGTGCAAGGACTCCAGGATAGGAGTAATGTGATCACTTGCACTAGATCTGGTCAGGATTCTGGCTGCCGAATTGTGACATACTGGAGTTTGTTAAACATGGATTTAGAAACCCCAGCGAGTAGAGTGTTACAGTAATAAATTCAGGAGAAGACAAATGTGTTGAACAGCATTTCAGCCACAGTTAGTGATAACATAGAACATAACACAGAAGAAATGAAAATAAGACAACATCAGTAGGCCTGCACAGTCATCAAACCATGAAGCTTTTTTCCTCAGTACTGTATTTACCTAAACAGTCCTTGCTTGAAGAGGTAGGCACTGATGTGACCCCCGTTCAGGTAGCGCACCTCGCAGCCAGGCCAGATCTCCTGCAGGCTGCGCACTCCAGTTCTGGGAATGTAGGCGTCTTCCTTGGCCTGGACCACGATGATCAAACTGGGGTCTACAGGGACTGGCAGAGCATAGACACACCAACACACAAAACCTCAGTAACACACAGAGTGTGGAGAACCTGTAAAATAATGTCTTGTTATTTCATCCACTTGGGGCTGTGAAACTGTTATGATGTGGGGAGGAATTGCCAATAGCACTCCTCTGGTGGGCATTGAGGACAACCAATCTCCTCAGTGATACATTCAAGTTCTCGAACCAGCATTCATTTCTTCCTCTCCTGGTAGTCAACGTGGAAGTGTTGATTTTCCAACAGGATAATTCAAGTCCACACAGTTCTGAGATTAGAGTGGTACAACATCAAGAACACAATGTTGAGGTCTTGCTGTGGCCAGTGTTTTCACCTGTCCTGACCTCTAAAGAACATCAGTGGGACTAACTCATCAATGCCATAAACAGGAGACATTAGCAGGTGGCAGCTTCAGCGCAGGAGTGGTGGAACCAAAGTCTAAACCAGGGGTGTCAAACTCTTTATCCTGCAATGGGCCAGATCTGATTTAAAATGTACTTTTTTAGGTAGTTATTTAATATATTAATAGGAGCTATTACTTTCATTGTTTATTTTTGGAGGTATGAGTGCACTGCTCAAGACCTTACTCAAAAAGCCTAAAAATATGGGTATGTTTGAAGCATTTGCCTAGCGGCAGGTGGATTAAAATTCAGGTAAACACAGCTGATCAAAGGGGTTGCCTGATGGTTAACTCCAGTTAACTTCACTATAAATCATTAGAGGCACACATGTCAGCACAAATACATAGGCAAGAAAAACTTAAGACACGGAATGAAGACAAGGACAGAGCAAGAAGACAGAAAAGAAGGAACATGTCATTGCCCTTCTTTTTATGATCCTTCTTTCAGGGAATAAAGAAACAATTCACAACAGTCACATTCAGAACTAATTCCAGTTTCTCAACTTGAAAACAGAAACCGCCTACTATGTCAATGAAGTCAGGACTGATTAAACTTTTCCAGCATCGTTGTGCTGCCTAAATTGGTGTTGTCTGTGTGTTTTCTTCTGGGACACATCATTAAGAGGCCACATACGGTTTACACCCACTGGCAGAGATAAAACTCCAGCTGCGGACAGCACTGTTGCCTTTGTCATTAAATCTGCACATTATCAGTGCCTGTTTCCGCTTCCTCATATACTGTACTAGAGTAAGTGTCTTGCACGAACTATAACTCTCCCAAAATTTGGGAGACCCCCTCTGCTTTCTACTGAATGCTGTTAATCTAAGGACCAGTCTTTCAGCTACTCTGCAACTTCTGGATTACAGTATAGGAACATCAACATGTTTAGACAAGGCGGTATGCCAATCCCTCAATGAAAAAAAAGTATCAATACTGATTAATGTTTGAAATTAGTTTGCCAAGCTGAGTCATTGAAAAACATTAAACAAGTTTATAAGAACATTATATATAAGGAAAGGTCACCAAAGTAAGAAACCATTAACTGTGCACAATATTCTCCTACATAGTATGATCCTTGATCATGTGCTGTTGTACAGTCACTAGTCTGACACAGTGAAGTGGGCACTGTGGTAGTGATTTTCTCCTCATGCCTGGCCGGCGCAGCACTTACCTGAGAAGTTAGCGATGTGTGTGCATTCATCCATGACGCCCTTCATAAAGCACAGAGACTCGCGCTGAAGTGAGCACCGCCGCCTGTCTTCCTTGGTGATGGTCTTGGCACTGAGCATGTCCATGTGGGCGCTGCTGCTGCTCACCGCCGAAAGGGTCTGATCCAGGCAGCCCGTCCCCTCCCTTCCACCGGTCAGCCGCCCTTTCCCCGAGTTCCTCACACCGGTGTGGTGTGCCTCCAGCAGTACCTCTGCAGGAGTCTCCTGGAGGCCCAGGATGTCAGACGTGATGTCCAGGTCTCTGAGATTATCCAGACTGCTGGGAGCGTTCTTCACAAAGTCCTGGCCCATCTTAAAGGAATCCGTCTGAGTGAGAGAGTACAGGCAAAGTGGAAAAGACAGAACTCAGTACAGTACATTTCTACCCGAATGGCATTTATTACACTCCAGACGGCAGTAACAACCAGGACACTACTTTGCTGCACGAAAGCGTCACTTAATTTAGGCTCAATACTTTGAGATATACTGCATAGCTGCTCCTTCTACTAATACTAGGGCTTTTCAAGCTTGAGAATTCAGTAAATGTTCATTTTCAGAAAATTAGAATGACAAGAAAAATATAACTGGCGCTTTGTTTGCTGCTTAAATAAGCGATCAGAAAAGTAAACAAATTCAAATCTCAGAACGAAGAGGCAGCATTAAATCTTAAAGGTTGGAAACAACTGCTTTATAAACAAAAACAAACACACTGAATGATATAAGACCAGAGGACATTCCACCTAAATCACTAACACAAAACTGGTTTGACAGACTGAGAGCTGCAGGAAGCTCACTGCATTGCTTCAAATAAACATATAAAGCTCCCAGATTCAGATTTATTTTTGGGATAAGTTTGTAAACAATTCACTGCAGAGATACAGAAGCTTAAAAAGTAGAATTAAAACCTAAAGACTTTCATTTATGCATTCAAAATCTGTGAATTTCATTAATTTATTGATTAAAAGTATCATAAAACAATATTTTTTTCATATTCTTTGTTTAATTCAGCACTGTTTATTGTCTGACTGGTTTAAAAACTGGATATTTGAAACTGATATAGAACCTCAAGGAACGTTAGAAAAACATGAAAGGATAATGACCAGGTCATTATACTGAAGGTTTAATATTGATTTAACACCTCTTACTCATTAAACACACTTACTCCACAATATTCCAGCATTCTAGTGATTTCTTCTTCATAAACAGTGTGTGTGGCATATTGCTTTTCTAGTTCCCTCCAATTAACCGCCTTGCTCAAGACTCCCTGAAAAACAACAAAAACAATCTGTCATTTTCTATGGCTAAGCAATATCGAGAAGACAGTCTAAGGTTAACTTTTTTAAAAGGTACTATATTGTTAATATGATTAACATAAAGGAACCATAAAACACTAGATTGCGTTGCTTGGTTAAAGGTGTTGTCTTCACTGAGTTATGGTGGCATGGAACTAATAGATAATATTTGCAACATTTTTAACATTCAGACAAATGTTGAACAACATTACTGTGCTGGCTTTAAAAAATTAAGACCCTTGAAAAATGCTCACCATGCTATTAAAACAACATATTCCGACTGTAAATGAAAAATAATCTTACCGTTGTAAAAACGCTGGAAGCTGTGGACCAGGACAAACATGGAACCAGTGGTATTGGCTTTGGCCAGTTTGTCACCGCTAAAGATGCCATCTGTGACATTATCAAATATTGCAATTAATTAAAAATCTCCATGAACCTACTTAATTATACAGGACTGTCCAAAGTTTAAGGAACAATCATACATTAATTTGTCCAGACGTCCCCTAAGAACAGGGGTCCCCAAATATGGTCCTGGAGTGACTCACTTCAGTAAGTCTCATCTGTTATCCTAAATCATCTGTTTATGTTATAGATTAGGAACATTTATAAATTATATGATCAATTAGCAAATAATTCATTCACTTAGATTCACAAGGGAACTCAGATCCATGAAAGCTGATGGTTGTACAAAACAATATTTTAAATTATGTCATATAACTGCATGTTTAACCTATCAAGTCATATTGTTACACTTCTGATAGATTGTGTCTCTCTAGGGCCTTTTTTTGGAGATCCCTACCTTCAGGAATGCCACGACTTGAAAATATCCTGAAATAAGCATTCCCTAAAATTTTGATGAGCAAAATACAAGCAACAGTTCTTAGAGCAATACAGGCTTAACAGCATCTTTGTATGCTGGGAATAATCTGTCAAGTTCCCTAAGATCCTGCAGGGTTCCCTGTGGGACTCGCATGTGGTCATCCTGCTGGCCAGGGCATGTGTGAGATTTTCACTTTCCAAGACCAGAACATCTTTGGAAAGATGTCAGAAACCCATCAAGAACCCACCTCCAAAGATGTGGGAGTCAGTGACCTTTGACCATGATGTCTGTCCTGACCCAGACAGCACCACCTCTGTAAATGCTCTCATTCTGTGGAATTGGAGGTATGAAACTGAGCCTCCTAGATGAATTTTGACTCAACCCTGAAAAGAACAATGCCCCAGTTTTCAGGATCACATTCAATTTGTTGGTGACACCAGGATACAGTATATGGGTTTGTCTCTTGGGGTTTTTTAACAGGAAACAAAACACTGGATATGTGGTGCACAGACCCTTCAGGCAAAGCCTACTGTCTACAGTGGGTCTCAATACGGATCTTCTTAAAGCTGTGAATCGCACTCATGCGATCTGGCCACCCGTGAGGGCTGTTTGATATCTGGCAGTAAAAGCCAGAAAACGGTCTTTGTAAGGTGCTGTGGCTCTTGAAGGACTTTGGACATTGTCTCTTATCCCCTCATATTGCCCCCAGAATCTAGATGTCATGTTTCTTGAAACACTTAGCTTTACTGCAACCCCTGCCTGACTATACCCATTATTCATAAATGTCCATCTCTTAAGATTGAAATTGTGTTTTCGTGACATTCCTTCCCATGAATTTCCACTGGAAATAGTGAAGTAAGGAGATGAGGACTTGAGCACGTTTGTGTGGTGTGCTCAATTTTCACGTTGGACATTTCTTGGTTTACAAGCAAGAGCTATGCTCAAAGAATATTCTATATTATCAAACCTAAATCCTAGGAAACCGTTTACTCTTTAAATTTTGAACACCAGTATAACAGTTGCTGAATAATGAGAGAACTTAAACTGAAATAGGAAATTAATAGTGCTTCTTATTGTTCCTTCAAACTGTAGGGTACTTGATTTTAGAAGGTAACATTTGGCAAAAATCTCTATATTAAAATAGCTATGATTTGTGCTGGGTAACTGGGTTTAGGTAATTCATACACATTAAAAGATTTATGGTAACTTAAATCAAAAAGTTTTCCAGAATTTATTTTCTGCTGTAGTATGCAGTGACTCAAATCATATTTTTCAGGCATCTATATTATTTGCTCTGAATCTCCAGGTCATTGTTGTACTGTATATAAAGTGCTAGAATTGCAAACTCACATAGTCAAAAAAAAAAAGAAATATTTGTCATCAGATATCTTAAAGGAAGACAAAAACTGAAATGTGCTGCTTGCATAAGTATTCAGACCCCTGCGATCAATTAGCTCTACGTTTACACAGGTGAAAGAAATTACCCTAACTATGATATATAATTGCCTTACCATTGGCCTCTGCATGTTCACCATTGAAGTGGCTATCACATTTACTGGTCAGATGAGACCAACATAGAGTTAAATTCAAAGCACTACGTGTGGTAGAAACCTAAAACTGCCCATGCCCCAAGAAACACTATTCCTACAGTGAGGTATGGTGGCAGTAGCATCATGCTATGGGGATGCTTCAGCAGGGACCAGGAATCTTGATAGAAGTGAAGGAAAAATGGATGGAGCAAAGTATAGGCAAATGCTGCAAGGGAACTTGTTTCAACCTGCTAAAAACCTGGAGCCCTGGGCGAATATACATCACATCTGTGAGACAATGATCCCAAACACAGAGCCAAAACAGTGTAGATCAAGAATAAAGGTGAATGTCCTTGAGTGGCCCAGTTCAAGTCCAAACCTTAACCACTTTCACAATCCATTGGAATGATTTGAAAACTGCAGTTCACAAGGACTGTCTAATAAACACAAATGAGCTGGTGCAAATCTGCCAAGAGGAATGTTGCTGCAGAGGCTGTGAGGCTGAGCTGCAGCGTGGTGCTTGGGTAGAAGCCCAAGCACAGATCTCAGAGCGCTGTTCTAGGTTTCTCTGATGAAGCACAAGTTTTTGTTGCACAATCTAAAGTGCATCGATCCCAAGAAAGGTCAAATAGCAAATAAAATAAATATTGGTGAAATAAAGTGTTAAAAATCTTACACAGAGACATTGTCTGAATTTTCCTTAATAAGAAAATAGATTTTGATATTGTAAATAATAATTCCTGCTTTTATATAACGTTTTTTGTAGTTATTTTTGTGACTTTTTCAACATTTCAAAGCAATATTCTTATAAATTATTATAAACTGGAGAGAGGTGATGCAGGCAGGCAAGCTTTCAGGTAGTGGGGGCTGGATCATTGCAAAGGAAAAAAAGGCGCAGTTCCACTGGGAAAAGGGAGGGAGCAGACAAAAGCATGAAGGGTAACTGATTGATTGACTAATGCAAAGTTCCCAGCCCACAAATGCAGGGGAAGCCTTGAAAAGAAAGCCAGTAAAAAAAAATAGGTCAACAGCCAATGGTGAAAAAAGAGAAGGGCTGGCGAGTTTGAGAAAGAGTTCTCTGCTGAGCCGATGTTCCTCTGAAAACAGGGTCAAAATTCTAGTAGTAATTCTAGAGTGAGGAGAAAGCTATCATGAGTGCTAGCAAGCTCAGCGATGGAGCAACGGCACAGTGCATTGAATTGCCTTAAATAGGGAACTCAATTAGACAGACTGAGATCTTAATTGATTGTCTGATGGAAAGATTGTCGGTCTAATCGAGAGGCATCATGTCCTTGTTTGATCAGTCTCAGGCGCAGGTTTAGAGCTTGTGGGAATGTTGGCAACCGCAGGATGCACCTCGGTCCCAGTCCAGGCTTGATTAGGAATGAGTGAACATCACTCCTAACCAGACACCTGCACCAAAAGACTTCAAGCTGTTATTGCTTCAAAAGGTGGCTCTACCAATATTAATGATCAGATATCTGCCGATAAATAATTCTGTCTTTATAAACATCTTCTGTTTGAGCATGGGACTTTCCAATAAAATATTCATCAGCAAAGAATGTGTATCATTTGTTATCCCGCCCAGCATCACTTGAAAACTTTTAAAGGGTCTGAATACTTTTGCATGGTACAGCATTTCTGATACGGTTATAGAGTTCTGAAATAATTATGGATACAAAAAATAAGTTTTAAATGCAGATAATGTGGGACAGAATTCATTCCCTGGGTAGCGATGTAATGCAACCTATGGAGCACCTCTCATTACCTAAAGCTGTAGTTTTTTATATGCTCGTTGTGTGGGATTTCTTTTCCAGGCATCCTAGCCAACGGTACAATCCTCTGTACAGTACATTATGATGCATCTGCAGGTACAGCACTTTCTGAAGGCCTGAATGGCAGCCAGCATACAATATCACTACACTACTAAATGTGATTCTCTGTTTCTAGAATTATCTCTGGTACCTCAAATCAATATGAAAAATACACTCAGGTTTACACATTTAACCTCCCTCTAAATGCATTTGATACCAAAGGAATCCACCTGAAACGCCGTCGCTTCGAACGCGCGGCTCGTGGCAGTTGGCCCACGGTGATGTCACTCACATGTCCGCCCATGGAGATGCCCGTCATTCCCAGGGGCCAGTAGCCCTCCCTCTCCAGCCAGTGCAGCAGCGCCGCCGACTCCAGCACCAGGGCTCCCCCCATCACAAACAGGTCCGACACGTTCTTCAGACTGGAGCGCCTGCCCGCACACAGAGGGCCTTCCTCATTAGCACCCTTCAGCATGGGCCCACAAGCCCCCCCCCACTTTCCTGATGTTTTATCCCGGGTCTTACCCGGCTAAGGCCCAGCAGGCTTCACGAGTGAATCTGACCGGATTAGACTCGCTGTTTCCAGTAGCAGTGCCACTCCGATTAAACTGATACACAGAATCAGCATCAACTCCTGGATGACCATAAAACAGGCCCCAACAATCTCAGGCTTCCCTCCGTTCTACAACTGAGGTGTTAAAATGGTAAAGCTCAACTTCAAAAGACTCAAATTTCAAATGGGTTTCTCATAAATTACCCAAAAAATAACAAATGAATGGGGACTAAGAAAGTAGCCCAGTATATATAAGACATTCTAATTTGTCTATATGCTAATACCTCTAAACATACCATGGATATCACAGAAAACACAGCAAAGAGAGGATTTGCAGAAAAGCATAAGAGCACACAGGTTCAATGCTTGAGAGAGGATTTTATGTCTTATAATACACCCACCCAGCATGGATTTGGCAGCTGTTTTCAGACCTGGGACACAACCAGCTACGCTCTTGTGACACGCCTGCCTGCAGGGCTCTTGCTGCGCCCGGTACGTCACGTCAGCGCTGGGAGCGGCTCACGTCCTGCCCTTACCTAGGGCAACCGGTGCATTCAGCCCCGTGTGAACTAGGTTGGGACGCTTATCCATTAGGCCTATTACAGTACTCTTCAGTCAGGCAGTCAGTCCACCGGCAATCATCCCATTAGGTGGGCTGTTAAAGGCAGGATTCTCTGCTAGACCGGTGCTCCGACTTCAAAGCTGTCAGTGTTAAACTACTGCTGACACGCCTGTGAAACACTTCTAATTAATTCTCTGAGCCTCGATCCAGCAGAGTCTTTTACCTTCATCTGAGTGCCAAAGCCAACCCCCTGGAATACCAACAGCTCCGCATTCAGCTCTCTGTTTAATCCAGGCGAACTTCTCCGCCCTTCCCCTCCGCAGGCAGTCCACAGCCTGCTTTCTGCAAAGCTCGTTTCCTGGCTGAGCCTGCCTGCTCATCTTTCTCTTGCCATTTCTCCTTCTACTCATCTCTCCGGGTTTCCCCAGAGTTCCCCAAAACCTTGCACTTGGGTCTCGGCCTGCCAACCCACTGCAGCTCTACTAAACAGCGGCATAACAGTGTAAAGGAAAGTGGTGTGTCTCTTGCTGAAGTCACTGTGAGCCTTTAGCTGGGCTGGCCTCAGTTGAACTCTCTGAGCACAGCACCAGCACCTCTCTGAGCACAGCACCAGTGGCTAACATTACTGGTTTCCTCCCACAGTTCAAAGACATGCTGGTAGGTTAAGTGGCTTCTGGGAAAGCTGGCCTTGGTGTGGGTGTGCAGAGCAGGTGTGTGACAGGTGTGTGCCCTGTAAGGAACTGGTTAAAAGCTCAGCAGTAGAAAACGAGGAGTTGGATACGCCAGGTGATTTGTCAAGAGAAAAGAGGAGAGTATGTGAAACTGGGTAACGAGTTTGTTTTGTCTCTGTCTCCACTACTGAACAATTTAAATTTAATCAGTACAAACTCCCATGGCTCCCTGGGTCCAGAGATAATATCGTAGGTAAAATACATTGGGATCTCCTCCACATGCTAAACAAAGCAGCGGGGACCAAGAAAAAGGTTGTAGAACATGCTAGAACCAAAGTGGATTTAGCCACATTTTGGAGACTTGAGTGCAGACCATCGTTAATGAACAATCCACATAATGAAGTATCCACTGATACAGCTTACAAAGAGGCTAAAACTCATAAATTCACTTATGGGTTTGAACACAATTGACTGTCAGGAAGTGAATGGGACTGCTGTAGGACATACTTTGCATTACAATGCTGCATGCTCAAACATTCAACAACATATTAAACAATGAGGAGGAAATTGCTTGAGAAGATAGAGCAGCACGCTCCTAAAATTTGGTTAATGCTAGATGACGTTACTAATTTGAATAAAAAAGTGCCTCAATCAATTTTAAATAATTAAATGTGATTAAATGGTGGCATTATGAAAATCCCAAAATATTTTGATCCTTCAAATAAAATATATTTTTATCAGTATGCTAACCTAGGGTGGTACTGTATATGTAACACCTGTAGATTGGCTCTGCCCATGTTGGGATTTAATCATGGTAGCATGCAAGCCCAGAGCAGACGGTGCCATTTAACATTCTAGAGACAGCAACGAACTTTGCTGTGCAAAAAGACTAGGTCTTCTGGCACGAATTCTACACTGCCTACTGTAGGTTTTTAGAGGGTGACATTACTGCTGCAACACGTTCAATGCATTGCACTGGTACTTAATATAGTGAGATTCTGAATCCCTTTGAACAGCGGCGATATTTCAAAAATAGAATAGGCCTAATAGCATATGATTGTGGTATATGAAATTACTCATTAAAGTTTTTGAAGTTAACCTTGTTTGCATTTTATCAATGTGGTTGCTTGACAGCGCAATACATTGATGATATTCGCATGTCACGGTTAAGCAATCTAGTACCTCTGTTGCTTCTACATCCACTCTCACATTGACAGTGAGTTCCAGTGATTTACAAATTAAGGACTGTGAATAGTGAAATACTGTATAAACTACTCGCAAATCTGATGCATCCATAATGTAACCTTCACCGTAAAGTAGCACTGCTCATAACATCTGCAAAAGCAACACGAGATATTAAAGGAAACATGAAATCTGAGATGTAAGTATAGGTAGTTCTGTAACTAAGACCTAATAAACAGTGATGGACGATATCTCTTTGCAAACTAACCCACAAATATATTCAGTGTTATTGCATTGATGAAAAAAAAATACTTACAGCTGGTCTTTTGGTTTTCTGTAGCCATGTATGATTTAAGTCAAGGAAGTATCAGTAAATATGAAAGTTCTCTAAATCCTGCACATATACAAAACGCTGTTTAGAGACACATTTTAATAAACTATAATTATCCAAAGTATATCAGCAAAAAGTTACATTTTCACACTATAACACCTATAGTATGGTAGAGTATAAATGTATTGGATATGTCATTCACTAATCTTTGGCATTATTTACAATTGTAAATAATAAATCTTTTCCAGGGTAGAAATCTGCTATGGTTAGATTATCTTGTTTCCAAATGTTTTGAAAGCAATTTACCATTTGTTAATATTTGTCTATTTTAAACAAATGGCATATGCAATATATTAAAATTACTAATTGTAAATTGTTTAATTTTGTGACAGCTATTTAAATATATCGTCTTTGCACAACATATAAAAACAGAAAAAAGTAGAATTCTGATACATTACTGAACAGGAAAGAATTGTTTGCTTATTTGTACAGGTGCTAAGGGGAGTATTTTTAGTTCAATTTCATTTTCACCGAGAGGTATAACATCAGAAATAATTCTTACTAGAATGTATTCGTATATGTAAAAACTTAAAAGAATATTTTTTTAGGTTCTGAAACGTCTACCTTGCTTCCTCGGATCTCACCTTGCATTAAAAGCACCGTTTTTGTAACACCAGGAGTCAGCTTTCCTGTCTGTCCACATGTCCTCTTGAGCTGGGTCTTCTGACCCAACCTCTCTGATGACCTTCTTTTCTCCTAAAGAAACATCATATACCTGACTTTCCACTGTTCCAACTTTCATGCAGCCAAAGCAGTCAGCGAATCATTCTGAGCGCCTCTACTAGAGAAAACTCTGCATGATGTCTGTGATGATAAGGTGCAGTGAAGTAATCTAAAAGCAGCCCAATTCCATTTCAGGTGTCTCAAAGAGGAACTCTGTCTCAACTGAATGACTCATCAGACACTGCAAAAAGCTGGAACTTATCCAAATGTGGTAACTCTCACTAGTGAATGCTGACGATTTCCCACTGTTTACAGCGAATTAGAGGACCTAGGAATGAATGGATTCGTACCAGTAATAAGAGGACGCTTCTGGACTACTCCTGTCTCCTGTGTACTACTGGGTTAAACGTTTGAAGTGAAGGATATAATAAGGGTTTTCTAGCAGCAGTGATGCCATGCTGGTCTCTTTTATCATTGGTCGGGCCATGAGCGTGCGTCTTCTCCAAAAAAACTGGAAAAAAAAGGCACAGGTGATCTCATTAAAAGCACGGCAATACATAGGACTATTTTGCACCATAAATAAAATGAATATTTTTGCTTACAGTTTTACCAGCAAAAATCCTAATTTATTGGCTCTGACATCTTTTAGAATACAAATGCTTTGCTTACATTTTTTTTTTCAATCCAAGATTGTGTGTGCACTCAAGGTACACTGCACTCAAGGTACACTATTCACATTTGGAACAGGAAGATAATGGAGTTTTTGTTCATGAGAAAAACAGAAACTTAAACCAGAGGGATTTTCTTTGGTAACAGGCAGTTGCCATAGCACCATGTGCCTGAATTATTGCTAACCGAGAGCTGGACAGAGCTCTCTGTAGCCCGTCCAGAGCAGTAGTTTGGATTTCAGTCCTTATTAACAGCAATGTCTAACAGACGCCGATGTCTTGTGTCTGTGGCAGACAATTTTTTTTAAAGTGTAAGTGAGACAGCAGGAAGGAAGTCATGACACGGCAATGAGCAGAAATACTGTCTGAGAGAATACGGCCAGACATGCTGACAACAACCTGGCATATTCGTGCCATCTGACTGCTACAAAGAAAAGGTAAGAAGCAAAACTGATACATCACGGTACTTTAACAGTAGGTCTTTCTTTCTTTGAAAACCACATTCAGACATTCCGGCACTGTAATGAGCTATGTCAAGTTATTTCTTGCAGGGGTTACTGGTCAGCACACTTACATGATCTCCCGTGCCCGCAAGGTGAATGCATACTGGCTTATATTTTGTCTTCCATTCTTTAGGCAGTATAAACTGGAACCTTTGACCAAAAAAGAACAGGAAACCAAGTTGAATTTACATAGGTCATAAAATAAGTTTAAAATGTATTTTCTGGAAGATAAGTTTGTCTATAGTGTGATCTGACAAGTTAGAAAGAAATACCACAGCAGTATTTTTTGTTCTTTACTTTAGCAAAACTTGTAACTTAATTCGTTGAAATGTTATTTTACAAAAGGCCTAAAAACATTCATACAGATCTACTTTATAGAGGTTGCAGTGGTAGGGTGATGTACTGAATTTGACATTGTGAGGTTTTTTTTAAAGTCAAATACAAATGCTGTAGTGCACATATTATACAGACCAAAGATGTCTGTACAAATGGAAAAATAATCGTTAAAACATTCAAAATGTTTATTCCTAGTGCACAGTCTGTTGCAGAACTCATTTTATATTCCAAAAGTATGTTGAAGTGAAAACATTTAGGTTTTTTTTCTACTCCTCCTTAGGCTCTAGCTTGATTGAAATATTACATATAGGACATACAAATTAAAAACTTTCCATAAATTAAGGGCAAATTCTGCCCTGGTAAAAAAACAACAACAACTTGACAATTTTCCGTACAGCGCAGTTTCTTTTTTACATCTCGGCAAACTCGGAGGAAATGAAGGGTGTTGTGGTAACAAGTGGAACTCTTATAGTTTCAATGGCACAAGCTCCTTCAGACAAATCTTTCACATTTCTGTGGGCATTTCCCCACATACTGGAGTCTGAGGACCTGCGGGGGCAGAGCAGGTGTAACCACACTAGTAGTGCAAGCACCCTGCAAAAGCTACGCATTTATTTAAATTAAGGAATCAGCTTTGTAAGACTCTAAAAGCGACTCCAACAGTCGTACCAAACCGCTTCCAATCCAAAGAATTACTTCAAATTAAGATTAGTGATGAGAACATGGAGGAAAGTAAGAGGTAACACTTTTTAAAAGCCAAAATTGCCACAACACTAGAAAATGCTGTACTCTTCATACTGATGGTATCACTCAGTGTATAGAAAAAATGACAAACGCTGATGGGCTGAATGCCTACTCTCAGCATAAGTTTTACGTTTCCATGTTCTTTTTATTCTGCTTGTCGTCTCTAAAAACCCTAAAGTGCTTTTAATGCAGAAGAGATGTGTGGCATCACTGAGGAGCAGAACCTACCCGGGTGATGTTTGGCAGCCATTATGTATCAACAGCCTCATACACACCAGATCAAGTAAGGAGAAATTGTTTCACTGGTGGAAGTAAGAAGGAAATTTAGGTGGGCCAGATTGTTCGAGTCTAAAGTGGAATTTAGCCAGGACACTGATGTTAACACTCTTAATCTTTTGACCAGAGACTTGGAATCTTTAATGACCAATCACTCAGGACCCCCTACCATCTCTAAAAGCAGCAACTTGCTTTACCTTAGAGGATTTAACAAGCTCTGGACAGCTCTAGAATCTGTATTTCAAAGGACAATAACACAACTACAGTGAAGTGCAAGTTGTTTCAATGCTCATATTTTCTAGTGCTTTTTTAAGGATATATATTTTATTTGAAAATAAAGTCTTTGAAATGGATACGACTAGAAAAGACTTCAAAATTAATTACAGAACAAGCATGGTTTGCTTTACTGCGGAGTAGTCAGGAGTAGAAAACAGTGACAGACTCCGAGTTCAGACATTTCTTACATAAACTACAGGGTGCGTTTTTTACAAGTCCAATTTAAATCTCACTAATACTGTCTCAATATAACCAAGGAAATAGGCCTGTGCATCACTGTATCAAGGGAGGGTCTAGAAACATTGAAATAAAACTGTTCATAAGATTTAAGCTTGAACTCAAAATGTGTGAAATGACTATCCCAGCCTTTTCGTCAGTAAAATGCTGTGTGCTTATACTGGTAGCTTTCCGCCAATAGAACTCTAAAGCACAAAACTAAAAAAAGAAACAAAAAGCAGAGTAATTTGTGTAGGACATGAAAATATGTTCTGTAAGCTTCCAAGTTTAATAACCATAGCAGTTCATATGGTGTTTAAAAATACAGCTGTCGGGAAACACAGGCAGGTTGTTCAGAATTTTAGAGAAGCAATAAAAGTTCTCGTTTGTGCTTGCTTAAATCTTTCTTTTGCATATTCTATTCACTTCCCTCTTTTTTTTCACAGGTTTAAAAAAACAAACTTAAAATACTGAC
This sequence comes from Lepisosteus oculatus, assembly GCF_040954835.1. Classification (NCBI taxonomy): domain Eukaryota; kingdom Metazoa; phylum Chordata; class Actinopteri; order Semionotiformes; family Lepisosteidae; genus Lepisosteus; species Lepisosteus oculatus. The sequence goes on along the minus strand of NC_090696.1, from coordinate 35,904,189 downwards.
AGTGTTCATTTATACACATATCTTTCTAATAAACACCTGATTTTTCTTACACTTATTCTGGTTCTTACATTGTGTTTACTAGCAACTACACATGGAGATTAGCTTTTAAAAGCTTGGCTAAAACATTTTTTTTTCTTGTCGGAAAGCTCCAGTTTTGTGCAAAAGGTTTAGGCATCCCTGGTGAAACTGTATGATTCAGTGAATCTCTAAGTGAACAGAAGGTGACAACCTTTACATGGTACAAAGTTAAACCCACCATTTTTCTGCACAACATATTGTAATACAAAATTACAGATTGAAACAAAAATAATAAAAGTGAATGTGGCATGCAAAATTTTGGGAACCCTTCACGTAATTCATTACTACTTTTAATTTATGTTTTTCAAAGACCCCAAATCTTGACTGACGACTCATCAGGCCTTAAATCAAGTCAGATGAAGTCAATTCCAGGGCTGATCCAATACTCTGACCCTACTAACTACTATTAATGGCCTACTAATTCACTCTTACGAAGTAGGAGAAGGCTATAAAAAGATCTGTACATGCTTCCAGCTTATAATTTATACTGTCAGAAGCATTATTAATGAATGTTAAAGGGAACTGTGGAAGTTTAGGCAAGAACTGGAAGACCCAGAAATATCTCTGGTGGAACTCCTCCAAACAGGCCAGATCTGCAAAGCAGAACACACATGAAAGTTTATCTGACACCGGAGTCTTTTTCCACAGGTCCGCAGTACAGCATTGCTTACACAAAAATGAGCCGCATGGCAGCTGTTGTTGGAAATGTTTCCTACGAGCTCATCACGAAAGGCAAAGTCTAAAGTATGTGGACTGATGAAATTAAAATTGGACATTTTGGCCACAACCACAGAAGATTTAGAGGAAAAAAAGTGCAAACTGTTTGAAAGAAAGAACGCTTTGCCAACCATGAATCTATTACAGATCTATTATGTTTTTGAGTTCTGTGGCAGCCAGTGGTACTGGAATTATTGTGCAACAGGAAGAATGGATTTAACTAAATATCAACAAATCTTAGAAGGTAACGTCCCAAAGTCAGTGAAGAAACTGAAGCTTAGGAGATCTATATATTGAAATCACGACCCCATGGTTATTGAGCAGAAACTTTTAAAACACAACACTCATATGATGAATACTCAGGTATTGTAATGGAAATGAGAATGAGGATCATGATCAGACCACCTGTGCCTCCGACAGTTTAGAAACATTTCTCAAAGAATGTTTGTCTGCGAGATGCAGTCTGATTCAACGGAAGGCTTTCTCTTTGCTTGTGCCAGGAATTTAATTAAACAAAGTCTAGATTCCTATCAGTTCTAAAATCATGTAGTAACAGTGCCTTATTATTTAACAAGCACATACAGTGTCCCCCAGATTTATTGGTAACGATGAGAAAAAAATATGTTTGTTGTTTATCAGCTTGATCTTACACCGAAAATATGAGAGAAATCTAACTTTTTGGTGAGGTGAAATTATTCAGACAAAAAAAAACTCCTTATAAAAAAATAAAATAAAAAAATAAACGTGTCACAATTATTGACAACCCTGCATTTAGTACTTTGTGCACCCTCCCTTTGCCAAGATAACAGCACAGAGTCTTCTCTTATAATGCTGGATGAGGTGGGAGAACACATATAAAGAGATCTGAGACCATTCCTCCATACAGAATCTCTCCAGATCCTTCAGAGTCCTTGGTCCTCGCTTGTGGACTCCTCTTCAGATCACCCCATGGGTTTTCAATGGGGTTTAGGTCAGGGACTGGGATCGCCACTGCAAAAGCTTGATTCTGTGGTCAGTGAACCATTTCTGTGTGGAGTTGGAGGTATGCTTTGGATCATTGTCCTGCTGAAAGATCCAACCACGACCCAGTCTTAGCCTCCTGGCAGAGACAGCCAGATGTTGATCTAAAATCTCAAGGAAATTGATGGAGTCCATGATGCCATGTATCCTAAGATTCCAAGAAGTTTTGTAGCAAGACAGCGATCCAAATCATACCTCACAATCAACTATGAAGTACTTACAGGAACAAAAGATTAAGGTTTTGCAATGATCTTTACAGTCCTCAGACTGGAATATTGTAACGCAAATGGCCACCATTGCAGGTTGTCGAGCCAGCTTACCAGCGCAGTGACTTCACTGCCCTTCCCTGTGAATAGCAGGGAGTGCAGCCGTCGGGCTGACGGGAGATTTCCCTTTGGCTCAATTGGCTTGGTCTCTGTTGAGTGACACTGGAGGCCCGGGTTCGAGTCCCCAGCGGTGGGGGGAGCCAACCTGAGGCGGCAGCGGCGAGGGCACATACCCACGTGAATCTGAGAGCGCTACAATATTATTGACAAAAACTATCCTGTGGGGAGATTGCATACATGCAGTGCATGCGAGAGGGTGGATACTTCTGAGCTAAAAGAGTTCTGCAAGGAGATGGAAAGTAAAATATTCCATACCAAGGACAGAAACACTCTTAACTGGCTACAGGAAATGTTTGGAAGCTGAGATTTCTGCCAATGGAGGCATTACTAAATTCTGACTTACAGGGTGCCCAAACTTGTGCATTTGCCATATTCACTACTTTTTTACTTTATTGAATATCTACAAACTGTAAATAAATCTTAAATGTGCATTAAAATCTGCCGAAAGACATAATGTTTAAGTTTGTACCACGCAAGGCGTGTGCCACCGTCTTTTCACTTAAGAGTTTCACTGAAACGTGCCATTTGAACAGGAGTGCCTAACTTTTAACTGTACAATATTCACATACTGACCATCTTACACCAGTTGACACCAAAAAAAGTTATTCACAGAAATCCAGTGCATTCCTCTTAAATGAAATGGTATATTTTTACCATGTATTCACTTTTGCTAAGGCTGACTTTGCTGAAATGCTTCCTCATTTTTGACTGCCACCTTTTGTAACCTTTTCAGCTTACAGTGTGGCATTTTTTAACCTAAAGCACAATGGAAAGTATGATGTTGTGAATTATTTGAGGGGGAGTTACTGAATAACTGCTGAAAATCACCTTTGAACCCCAGCATATCCAAATATTCCCAATTTTGCAGACAGTTTTAACAATGGTACATACTGTAGATTTACAGAACAAATCAAGAAAGGTCATGAGAAATGTATTCAGACCAAATAACCAAGCAGCAAATATATAAAATAATATTTCTGGACCTCTACAGACCACTGAACACAACATGTGACAGCAAAGCAGAAGAAAGTACATGGTCCTGAAGTCTCTTGTGGAGGACATATGTCATTTCAAAGGAACTGTCAGAGACCACATCATCTGAAGGAAGTATGTTTTGCATGTCAGTGGTTAAGAAACAAAATTCTTGCTAGGGACCAACTTCTTTGGTCAAATTAAAACCAGTGGTGGTGAATTTAAACTCCTGTTTGAGACTGTAAGATCATTTATTTTTGAAAACGTATTATAGGATTAATGCTTTGTTTGGCCTCCTTTAGGTTTTTGGGCAGTTTGGGTATGATAATGCACAGCCCAGAGTGATTGCCACCTGTGGGAAAACAGTCTGCCGGACATCTTTTTGTTTCTTTAAGAATTAAAGTAATTCAGCTACTGTTCAACGTACACCATCAAATTATTCCAAAGGGTAGTAGTCTTAGACTTCAAATCTATGCTCCACTGACTATTAAAATGCTCAAATTCACTATTTTATTATACTGTACCTTTTCAGACTTATACTCTATCATTTTAGCTCTCCAAATTGCACCTTGTGAGATTCTTTCAACCTACTCCTGCTATAAAATACATACGTTGGCTTTATTATTAGTTAGAAAATGTGTATTTGTCTTACTAAAGCTCCCCTTTTTGCTGGCATGAAATACGCCCCTCCATGGGCTTCTATTACCAAACAATATTTTCCGTAGCCTTGCTGTGAAAACAAGGTCCAGTTTTTCTCCTGTTTAATTTTACTCCGACAATGGACGAATGTTCACAGCATCTGTTAACAAGCAGCAACTTGACTGCATGTTAACAGCAGTCCAGGTCTCGCTGTTCCCTAACAATGATCAAGTGCTAATTAAAAGAAAATAAAGGAGAAACATTTGCACAATACTGCGCAGGTACCGTGACAAAAAATAGCTGTGCCGATTGTTAGATAATTCACATTTTGTTTGATTTGTTTCCAAAAATAAAAGGGAAGAAACTTACCTGGCTTTCACAGACTCCTTTGGCATGATGCCTGGGACAAAGTGCTCCAAAGGAGATATGAAATACCCATTTAGGATTTTACAGTCAGCCTGCTCTTCTACCTGCAGAAAAAAGGAAAAATGTTGCCCACCTGTCCCTGAAAAGTTCTAAGAATATATCCTATCTCTTTGCTGCACATTATATTTAAATTGTGACATTGCTAAAGTATTTGATTTAGTTTAGCAGGATTATGGAAAGACAGCTTTGCTTATGAGTAGCGATGACAGCTTGAGCTTTTGCACAGAGTCAACATAGCTCTGGAAGCTGTTTTATCCCAACCTATTTGAAATCTGTTACTCCGTGGAGTCCTAACATATCTCACTCTGGCACTCTGACTAAATCAATTTACTTGAACCTTTCCCATGCTGCTCCAAACAATCTGCCTCAGTTAGGTCATCTTGATTATCCTTGATTAATACAGCGCCCTTCAGAAATCTTGGCACCCTTGGTAAAGATGAGTAAAATGAAAAAATGTCTTTGTAGTTTATCAGCTTGATCTTACACTGAAAATATGAGAGAAATCTTACCTTTCAGTGTGGTAAAATTATTCAAAGAAAAAAAAAAACATTTTTCTAAAAAAACACATCACAATTATTGGCTACCCTAGCAATTCCTATGAACAAATTCTAATTGACATATATTCCTATTCATATTTTACCTTTTTTAAGCACACCTAAGTCTTTAGGAATTCTTAAGTGGTCATCCATGACTTCCTGTTTCACTGGGGTATAAATATAAGGTGACCCGCAGGCCAACATAGGGAAGATCAGAGAACACACAAATAAAATTAGACAAAAGGTTCTAAATCATAAATCAGGCAATGGCAATAAAAAATACCCATCTCCACTATTAGGGCAATCATTAAGACGTTTCAAACAACTGGAGCTAGGATGAACCTGCCTGGAAGAGGACGCAAGTGTATTTTGCCCCCACGCACAGTGAGGAGGATGGTTCGAGACGGCAAAACTTTCACAAAGAATCACAGTTGGACAATTGCAGGAGCTGGTTGCCTCCTGGGGTCACCAAGTCTCCAAGACTGCAATTAGACTCAACCTCCATGCCAAGAAACTATTTGGAAGTCTTGCCAGAAGAAAGCCTTTGCTGTCATCAAACCACAAACATAAGCGCCTGGAGTTCGCTAAACATCACTGGAACTTTGATTGGAACTGGGTTCTATGGTCAGATGAGACAAAAATAGAGCTTTTTGGCAACAAACACCAGAGGTGGGTTTGGTATAAAAAGAGTTAAGGTCATGTGGAACAGAACCTAATCCCCACTGAGAAGTATGGTGGTGGATCTGTGATGTTGTGGGGCTGTTTTTCTTCCAAAGGCCCTGGGAATCTTGTTAGGATACATGGCATCATGGACTCCATCAAATACCAGGAGATTTTAGATCAACATCTGGCTGTCTGTGCCAGGAGGCTAAGACTGGGTCATGGTTGGATCTTTCAGCAGATCTAACCATCAGCAGGACAATGATCCAAAGCATACTTCCAACTCCACACAGAAATGGTTCACTGACCACAGAATCAAGCTTTTGCAGTGGTGATCCCAGTCCCTGACCTAAACCCCATTGAAAACCTGTGGGGTGATCTGAAGAGGAGTCCACAAGCGAGGACCAAGGACTCGGAAGGATCTGGAGAGATTTTGTATGGACGAATGGTCTCAGATCCCTTTATATGTGTTCTCCCACCTTATCCAGCATTATAAGAGAAGACTCAGTGCTGTTATCTTGGCAAAGGGAGGGTGCTCAAAGTACTAAATGCAGGGTTGCCAATAATTGTGACACATGTTTATTTTTTTATAAGGAGTTTTTTTTGTGTGAATAATTTCACCTTACCGAGAAGTTAGATTTCTCTCATATTTTCAGTGTAAGATCAAGCTGATAAACAACAAAGACATTTTTCTATAACTTTTTGCTCATCGTTACCAAGGGTGCCAATAATTCTGGGGGACACTGTATGTGTTTGTTAAATAATAAGGCTCTGTTACTACATGACTTCTAGACTTTGTTTAACTAAATTCCTGGCAACAGCAAAGAGAAAGCCTTCTGTTGAATCAGACTGCATCTCCTAGACAAACATTCTTTGAGAAATGTTTCTAAACTGTCGGAGGCACAGGTGGTCTGATAATGATCCTCATTCTCATTTCCATTACTATACCTGAGTATTCATCATGTGAGTGTTATGTTTTAAAAGATTCTGCTCAATAACCATGGGATCGTTATTTCAGTATATAGACCTCCTAAGCTTAACATTGGTTTTCTAGGTTTAGACTAACATTGGACTCTCAACATCTTAATCAAGCAGCAGAATTTCTAACATTTTTGGATTGTTTTGGTCCTACAGCAATTGCTCACGAAGTAGCTCAAAAAGGTCTTATTTTGGATTTATCACTAATATAATTTTTTTGCAGCTGACTCATCTTGAATTACGTCTTTCAGATCACATTGCTCTTATTGTTGACGTGGACTTTCCTGTCCTTAGCTTGACCATAAAAGTGTAAGTTTTCACTGGTGGCCAGTTGACCATGCTAGATTCTCCAGTTGTCTTCTTTCTCCACTTCCTTGTTTTCCTTGCCTCCTGTACTTTGGAAGAAAAGGTTCACCTGCTCAATAGCTTCCTAATACAATACATCCCTGTGATACCGTGGCCCCAGTGAAAAGTGTCCTCTGTGGTCACTGTGCTCCATGATATACTGTACTGGCCAGCTTCACTGCAGGTGGAAAGTCAGTGGTTTAAAAAGCACATTTTCAAGTCTTCAAGTAGAAGAACTTGGTTGAAAATGGGGGTCCTATGGCAACAGCTAAATCTATTTTTATCATATCATTGAGAATAATAAAAAAACCTCTAGTTTTCCACTACCTGCTGCTATAGAATAACAGTCTTTTGTATTACCTATTTCATCTCATTTCTTGAAAGCCTTTTTTAGGTTTTTCTACAAACTAAGAATGAAAACATCCAGCTTCACTCTCTTGCCTGTGTTGACAGCTTGTTTGTGTGCTTCAGTAGTTTTCCTCTTTTCTCCTTAACCAACTCCCACATCTAACTGATTTGATATCACATATGAAACCCATCCCCTGTTTCCTGGACTGCATTCCATTTCTTTATTTCATTGCTCTTTTGTCTGCCATTTACCCCTGGGTGCTTAATGAAATATTGTAAAGGACTCCCTGAGTCCTGGCCTGGTCCCAGAAGCTTTTAATATTCCTCCAGTCATCCCAATGTTTAAAAAAACTAACATGGCTTTGGATATTTTTCAGTCTACATCAAACCTGCCTTCTCTTGTGAAAATATTAGAACATAAGGTAGGTAGAGCAACTAGTCATTTCGCTGTAAGTGAACCTTTTGAGTCTGGCTTTTGACAATTATACAGCACTGAAGCTGCTCTTGTTTATGTTACTAATAGTCTCACTGTGTGATCGGGTTCGACTGCACTATCTCAATTCTTTTTGATTCTTAGCTCTGCATTTGATACAGAAATAATGACTTACTGTTTATGTGGTCAGAAAGCTTGTTTGGCTTCTCTTGTACTGCTCTTGAGGGGTTTAAATTTGACCTAGCTGACTGTTTTTCTCTTAGTGGTTTTATTTCTTGGTTTGGTCAGGTTACATCCTCAACTGTTTAGAAGTCACGCTTTTTCCTGGTCAAATACTTTAGTTACATGCCCTGCATTACAGATGATACTGAATTTGAAATTGATGTCCACCAGTTTCTGAGAGGGCTTTCAGTACTCTCCGATTGCATTTCTGATATAAAAGCTTGAATGCCAATTCTTTGCACCATACATGTGGTAGAACTAAGGATGTTATTGGGTTCCTCTCATTACTTCCGTAAACCAAATACAGTAACAACAGTGTCAGCAGGCGGGATGGAAACTTTGATATTCAAAAGGAAGAACTGGGGGTGAAGTCTGAACACAGATCCTGAATGTCATGTGCATGATATTGCAAATTTGTTCGTTTTCAATCTTAGAGATATGACTAGGCTGTTACCTGTGTTATCTTTCTCGGTAGCAGACAAATGGTTCTTGTGTTTTGTTGTTCTTTCACCGATTGTGTACACTGTGGAATCACTGTGTGAATCTTGCCAAGGTGGTCACATCACTCGTGTCTTAAATTCCTTGCAATGTTAGGTTTTGCACTTGCGCTAACCCCAAACTGTAGGTTCATAGACTGAACTTCAGAATCGCCATGCTTGCATTTTGTTTAAGGCACAGAATGGCGTGGCCTCGCAGTAGTGAAGTCGCTATGTTATCTGTTGTATGTTATTCCACGCCCTCCCCTCCACACCGAGTCTGGTTAATTGTGTCTTCCTACTGTTCATCTACACTCTGAGGGTAACAGGGCTTTCTGACGTCATGCTTTTATGGCACTTCACTGGAAAAGAAACCAAGGACTCATACACACTGACAGTTACTGCTGAAGATCCTTTTAGCCCATGTCCGCCTGGAATTTCCTACACCTTAAACATTTTGTTATATCTCTGCAGCAGAACATAGCAGGAGCCTGGTTCAGGTCTTAAATGAAGCTAACTCCCTTGGCTTTGAGTGTGAACAGTCAAATGTCTTTTATTTTTTAATGTGTCCACTCAGCAGACAAACATATGGAAAAAAAACCCCAAAAAAACAGCAGGCAGAAATTTTGTTTTGGTCTTCAGAGGTCAGAATTTTCTATTATAGGCCTGTCAGGTAGGAAATGATTTGTAAACCTTGTCCTAAGTGTCTACTAGCTACTAGCTGGATAATAATCTGGGACAAACTGATCTATTTGAAAACATTCGACATAATGTTTTGTGAAGACCGGACCTGGAATGAAATTTCTCACCTATAATAAATAAATCATAAAAAATATTGAAAGCAATAACAATAAAAACCATTGCAATTGCTATAAAAAACTGAAAAAAAACCTCAGAGTTGCCTTCAGGTGTGAAAAAAAGGAGCACTGATAAGAAACTGAAGGCTCCACGGCCAAAACTTTGTGTTTTCTTTCTTCTTTTTTCAGCATGGAATAAACCTATTACTTGTTCCTTTGCAGCCTATACATGCTGACGCAGCTACCCACCTGAACTATGATAAGAAACTGATTGATTACCCCTTCTGAGTCAATGATTGACAGCTAGAAGGCGGGTGGAATGCACCCTGAGGCTTCTAGAGCAAGTCTCACTCCCTAAGGGCTCTGAATGGCTGAAAATACAATGAATGACAGTGTTTTTTACCAATCATATCGCCTTATTTCTGGTGGTCCTGGTTCAAATATCTATTCCAAAGTCAATAACGTTCAGTGTCCTCCAGGTCTGGAGGTGGGTTAGTTAGGGTTAGCCTTTGGTGGATATATATTGTGCTTCAGAATAGGGTAAAAACATGGTATGTATGTACTGTATTTTTTGCTGGTTTTTGCTTTTGCGGTCTTGTTTTGCTGGGTTATTGATTACCTTTTCGATGCACTTTGGAAGTGCATCATCAGATTAAAAAGTGACTTTGTGATTGATTGTCTTGTTTTCTTTTTAAAAGCTCCGGTTGTCCTTTTTCGATTGATAACAGGTTTTGTGGTTTTGTTGGTAAAAAACAATTTAATATGACGCATGAATCAGAAGTAAATATCGATTTACACCATGGATGCTTCCGACTATGCCATGCACGGGCTAAGTTTATTAAATGAACTATTTTTTTTTCGGTTCTGAAAACGGTTTTGTGAAGCTCTAGTTGAACCGTTTTCAATGGATAAAAGTTTTTCTGTAAAGGTTTAGTGGTTTTGATGATGTAAAACGATGAAGTGAGATGCTCCTTTTAAGTCAAGTTTCTTAGACAGTAGCCACTTGCATCCAGGTTTGCATTAAGAGGTTTTAAATCGAGCTGGAAAACCTGTTATTTTTTTATCTCCCCTGTTTGTTTTGTTTTCATACACAGCTTTGCCATTTTATATATTCTAGTATAATATATGCATTTTATATATTGAAAAGGTGCTCTGAGATGACTGCGTTCTATAAAAGAAAGTTAATTATTTTAGCAATCACTGTTAAATTAAAGGGCAGCACAGTGACAAAACCTCGTTTTCTGTAAATGTTTTTATATTCATTTTTTTCAAAAAATCCCCGTGCATGAGAAGCCCCACAATATGGGGTTCAGCAGCTCAGATCCAGGAAGTGCCACACATCCTCTTTCTCGAAGTGACTAAGCACCGCCTGGATAGCTTGAGGCAAAACTGGCCTCTATACTACCATTTCTAACTGCATAGTGGGAAAAGTGCCAGGAAAATGTGTCCCAACTGAAGAGGGTGCATGTCCCTTGATTTCTGAGAGTGCAGCAATTTGCTTCAAGTACCTAAAACCTGTATTTTAGCAAGATGAAAAACTTTAAAATTATTTTTATATTTTTTACTTTTTTTTTATCCGCAGCAAATTTTAACTGAAAACTAAACCTTCAAGTATTTTTTTCATGTTTATTAATGTTGCTTTAATCACTGTCTTACAGTGGATTCTATACATATTTAAATGAATAGCTTTAAGACACTGGAGTGTCTTTAAGCAGTTCTGAGAACATTTCAATGAATTATATATTCAGAATCATGTCTTAAATATCTACACTAAAGATCTGAAATATATTCTTTAAAATATCTGCTCTAAGCTTCACAGTCTTTGTCATTATAGAACAGAATCCCCAACTGGCTACTGTTGACATGTCTGACTACATTGTTGAGATAAACTTGAATTTGGTTTTCTTAGGTAAACTGAGAGAAATCTTCAACTATGTTTTTCAGTTGTCTTCTCTAGTTTACACATAAGCAAGTGCTAGCACATTCAAAAGAAGGCCACTGACAAATAGAGACAATAACAAAAAAAAAAAAGGTTTTACAACTTCAAAAATGGATTCACGTTCTGAAACTTACCTTGTCTATGAACACTGGATAGTCCTTTGGAACCAAATTCTTACACTTCTCTCTGTCACCAATAAGCTTCCGGAATTCAAATATTCTGCAATAAACATGAAAGTCAAGGAATGCCAGGTTGAAAAGAGATTATCGCTTTAGGAATAACTTATAAAAAAATATCTGAATGACACCTTTAAAAATAGAAATATTACTGGAAAGAGAAGAAAATCACAAAAAAAGATGTCACATTTGTTGACTCATCAACTCATGTGTCTTGTGGAAGGCCACTCCCTTGTGCTTAAAAAAAAAATTAAGAGCTGTAAAGGTCTGGATGGTTGAGTTTTTCACAACTAATTTTTGACAAGCTTCTCTGGGCATCTGCTCAGCTGTAGTATCTCAAACATTTTCATTCACTTGCTGTGGGATCCATGTTTTGAACTCAGGAGGACCCTTGGCCTTCCTGTGAGTCTGCTTGGAGACACTCTCTCAAACTCGGTAAAATTTCAGTAAACATAAGAAATTGAAGGAGAAGCTCTGTTGCAGCTCATTTGTCTTTTACTGGACTTTCCTTACTGGTTTTAAGGGTATCAGGTTGCATAAAAAGTACCAGGCCCAACGCCTTATATCAAGAATGCTGACATTTTTCTGCTTTTCTGATACAGGGCCACAATGCTGATTTTTGATCAATCTGGGCCTTTGTTATAAACAGAAGTAAATTCACTGACACAATCATAAATCAGTAAATTGCTTTAGTGAGTCAAATGCATTTTAGATAATCGCTTCACAGAAAAATATATTTATCCTTGAATGTTTTTTTCTGTCTCTCTTTTGTATTAGGTCCTATCCTTCATGGCTTAAAACTACATGTTGCTGATGCTTGCCAAAATGTGAGGTAAACTACAGTGTATAAGATGACTACAAGAACTCTGAGGTATGTTGAATAGGACAGTGGTTTTTCATCTCTCTGCCTTCCAACCAAAGACTCTGCTCAAACAGGAACAGAAAAGTTAGAGTTTCACACTGTAGGTCTCCACCCCATAAAACCTCAAACACCAAAAATAAACTGAGCACAAAAGGTATTCTAAAAAGACCACAAAACTGAAGTATTGTATATGGCATATTACCTTTTTAAATCATCAGGCTTTCCCCAACCCTGGATGAACATCTTGGTGAGGAGAAGCTTTCTGTAAAGAACATCCAGCCGGCTCACACCCATCAGCAATAGCAAGGCATCTGAAAAGAACGAGAATGAACAGAATGTTAAATCAATCTTGCACAAAGCACAGTGATTACAGCACTCTGAGAACACAGCATGTGATCACGTAGATCTTAGATTACCTTCACTCTGCGTTATACAACTTTAGTCATGATAACGTCGCTCTCAGCTTACACTCTGCATAGTTGCAGTATCGATGTCTCACAAATGGACATAGTCAACAGCACACAAAAGGTTACACTGGTCCTGTACAAACTCCTCTGTCCGTCTGAACAGCTTTTACACAGATTTGTAAGGCAGGGAGATGTGAAATTGCTTTGTTGAACTGACATCTCATTAGAGGTCAGTGGTTTCCCATTCAAAATGGAATGGATCACGGAAACTGTGTTTAATCAGAAATATGGCCCAAAATCCCTCCTGAAGGAGGGATCTGCTGTTATGCTGCAGCTGGAGTTATGCCGCGCATGTCGAGATCTCTGGGATCTTCGGGAGAACGCGGAGAGATGAGATGGCAGTGAGACAGCGAGAAGGAAAATGCGCAGGAAGGCGAGAGGTTAAAGAGTGAGAAAAGGCTGCGGTTCACAGGATGAGAACTGTAGACAAACAGGCAAGGAGACCAGCAAGAGAGGTCTTGAACAGCCTGAACTGCTATGCTGAATTAGATGTTTGACTGGTGGACTGGCTGCCTGATTGAAAGGCAGCCTGTCCAATATGGAGACGGCCCGACCTCGTTTGTACAGAGCTGGTGAAAGGTCCCTGAAGAGTGCATGAAGCCTCTGGTCACCCCTGCCAATGGGTGGGACATGACCTGCTCCCAGCCCAGGCATAACACCCACCGGCTGGAACAGGATATGCACTGCATGCATTTCTTTCTACACTGTCACACTGCACATGTCAGATCTTCCGCACCCATGGGATCCAACACAAGCTAGCTTTGTTTTACTGCGCATTTATGGATGATTTTCTCAAAGAGGTGTGCAATGTTCTCAATGACTTTTGTAATATCTGCAACACTAATTTGTCCAGTTGTACAGATAATCAAGGCAGTCTGTTCAGTGGTGCAAGTATTCACTGGCTGTAATCAGCCTGCGAGTCCTTGCATTTAATCAGCACTCTCTTGTCAAACTCATTTTCCATGCACTTTACAACTTTAAATGGAAACCAATACCATCTAATGAGAAACTCCATAACTTTGTAATGCTTTTACATCCTAAAAGCAGGACATATCTGAAAAGATATGGAGCATGTGATATAAAGTGACTTAAAAATGGATGCTCTCCATGCTAGACATAGTGGGCTTAGTACACAGCGGAGGCTGAAGTCATATATGCCTTTGTAAAACCTGAAAATGACACTGATGCAAGGAGTTCAAGGGAGACTAATATGCTCTCTCCTTTTAGACAGAATTTGAATGCTGAAAGGCAGAGTTTTTTTCCTTTTTCAAGAGCTATTAATCTTATTCTTTGCTCTGATCAGCATGTGACCAAACAAAGGCAGTGAAAAATCTAACGTAAGGGTTGGAGAAAGAAAAACTAGCCAAGGAGGGAGTCTGGATCAGCACTGTGAAGAAAACCGTGCAAGACAATGATGAATCCAGGTCATTCAGAATCGACTTCTAAACTCATCTAAACCCAGACTGTTGCAGTCAGGCATGAGAGAGAGCAGATCTTCTCTCTACTTCTCTCTGTGAGATTTACCTAACAGGTTGTATCCAGATGGGACAAGTTAAAGGTTTATTCCCTGCTGAAAAGAGAAGAAAGGAAACACAACGTTTTGGCTGTGGAGCCTTCTTCGGGTTCTTTTTCAAAGCTCCGTTTTCTGCTCTTTTCAGCAAGGGAATAAACCTTTACTTGTTCCTTTGCAGCCTACGCATGCTGACGCAGCTCCCTACTTGAACTACTTGTATCTAAATGGCAGTTTACCAAAACATTTACTCTCAATCAGTTTGTACTAAACATCTAACTGCAGGAAGAGTGGTGTTACACTGAAAATGAACAGTTTAAAAATGGTTGGATACATGTCAAATCTCTGCACGACTGAAGACGTTTTCATATCCTAATACAGTTAAAATTAAAGGCTTAACTGTTCTAAACAGACAGGAGGACACAGAAAATCGAAGAGTGCAGAAAATGGTGATATTTTTATACAAAATATCAATAAGGAGACAGAGCTGGGAAAACAACCAAAGTACCAAAACCACGGGAGAAACTTTAATGGAAATGAAAAGCAAAACCACTAAAATTCCAGAAGAGGAGAAACTCAACCCCAACAACAAGTAAGGCATTTTTTAGATATTTATAGCAGAGAATTAGACATAGTAATTAATATGATATCTAAAGGAAGATTTTAGACAATGTTACTCCTATTATGCAGTTAATTTATCACACAAAAGCCAAGTTTAAACTCTGACATCTCAAATAAAATGTAACATGTTTTGAATAGATTATTGTGCAATATCTAAAAAAGTAATTAAGACTCAATGGGGGAAATTACAAATAGAAATAGGTACCTGAACATGTGAAATTTATACATATTTATACATAATTTATGCTGAATTGCTTACTAACTTTTTTATATGCACAGAAAGGGTCAGTTAAACAGCAGGGATAGTTTCTTGTTGTTTCCACCAGAAAAAATGTTTGCACATAATGTATATTAAGCAATCTAGATATTGCCAGATGGGGTATTGACTATGTTGATGGTCAGCTCTGATAAGATTCCCAGAGCTGTTGTGTGCAACTGGCCACGTTCCACCACAGTTATGTTCAGGTTTCTGCACAGCAGTGACCCCTGACCTCACAGATGCTTATGAGCTTGCAGTGTTGCCAGGGATACCTGCACTTCTTCAATTAATGCAGAAGTTGTTACAGACTCTCAATATTGAGACCCTCAGCTGATAGTAAATCAACCCTCTAAATTTACGTTTAATTCTTAATTAATATTGTTAGTCTGTATGGATCACTTGGAGCAATTACTATTAATTCGGGAAGGTAATGTATCTTGCCTGATAAATTATATTTTTTTGGTCTTTAATAGCTGTTAAAAGTTACACTACAGGACTTTGGTCTTTTCCTAACTTATCATAAAAGCTGTGGGCACAGCCATATGTGTTTGGACAGAACTGCATACAATGAACTCATAACACAAAATGTTTTTTCTTGGCCAAATCTCTGATAACTATTCACCCAGTTGTATCTCAGAATGATGGACTGGAGCATGTCAAATCCTGCCACAATTAAATACCAGATTTTAAAGGTGCAGCTTGTAGAATTTATACAAATGCATCAACACTTTTGCTCATTTTATCTTAGTTTTCAAGTCTATTCTTCAAAATTCAAAGTTCAGTAAGTCCGTTGCTGTCAAGTAATTTACTGCTTTGACGTTCCAATTTTATTTTTCAAAGAGTAGATGGGCTTGAACCAATACCAGTTGAATTTAAAGAAGCCAAAGATGTTATTTATGCTTTTCCTAGAAGAACATCATATAAATGGGTGGGTCTGACATTTGTCTTTTGTCATTTGTCTCTCTTCCTGATATTCTGGTCTCGCATTCTACAATATGATGAGAATGCTCTACTCCGTGAACAACCTGAAAGGACAAATTTTGGGGGGATTCTAGAATGATAAGGAAAGTCATTCTACAAAACGTATGACCAAAGTATAAATATATTTTCAGATTGGGGTTTATAGAAGACTTATTACTACAGTTGCCAAAACTGTGGTATTTGAACATTTGGACAGAATTATGGGTTCAACTGCTTAATTTTTGCATCAAAAGCAAAAACATGTTTATATGTATTTGTCATGGAGTACCTTTCCTTGTGATGCCACACTGAGGTAAGCTACTGTCCCTGAGAAAGGGAAAAATGTGATTGTTTCGAATGGACATTTGAAAATAACAGTATTACAGTACTTTGTCTGATATAATACAGTGTTTCCTGGCTTATTACTGCTGTCCACGCAATCTAATGACATGTCCTCAGTGGCAACTGGGTATCTTAACTTCATTTTATTTTTCTGATGGTGTTCTCAAAACAGCTATTTGTGTATTTTCTAAGATACTTCCGTATACCACTTCATTGTCACTGTATGACAACATCCCCACAGTGGTAAGTATTTTGAGACTATCTGAGACTTCTGGGACTGCACTTCAGTGTCCCCATCAGGGAACAGGAAGTGGTCTACAAACCCCAACAACATTTGCAAAGACACAAATGTGACAAAACCATGCTGGTTTTCTATTAGTTGTGGTTCTGTACGATAGATTCCAGCCACTGTTGGAGAGACACAATTTTTGGAAATGTCAAAATGAGAATGAGACTTTTCCCTGTGCAGCACTGCACACCACAGTGTCAATTTGCCAAGAGAAAGTGATATAAAAACACCTAAAACATTAGCAAAGTGAATGAAGAACAGTTGAGTGATTCCCTACTCCACGGATATCTGTGAAGATCTCGAGAAGGGCACTGCAACCCTGGAAAAGCCCATTCCTGCAGGGTTTCTAAACTGCCAATCATAAATTTCGAAAGGCCTCGAACAATTCAACGGTAATCAATTATACAGGTAATTTGTTAAATTAATTTAGAAATCATATGGAACAGATCAGTATACCCTTCAGTTCTCAAAGATCAGTTTCTTAAATTGAACAAATTACTTTTCAAACTAACTGATAATTTACAATCAAATGTGTGTTCCTAACCCTTAAAACAAATACATGACTTGGGTTCACCTACAATAGAGACTGTGGGGGCAGCGTAGTCCAGTCTAGTCTGGACACATGACTTGTGGGCTGTATGCTCATCAAGTCCCCTGCTGTAGACACTGTTGTCGAACCTTGCGTGAGCTACTTTACTCCAGTTGCTCCAGTCCACCCCAGCTGTGTTAAGTGAGGACCAGCACTGGTGGGGTTGAACTGTGTGTCCTGTCCAGGGAGGGTGTCATGTGCTATCTGACTGCCTAAAGCTCATGATAACCTCTTCCCTGATGAGTCTATTGTGTGTGTGGCTCAGATGGAATTACTTATTTTAAGTTAAAGATAACTGTCCTGGCTAAATTCTCTTTTAAGCTTGTTCAGTCTTCCTTACCTAACCCCCCCACTTAACTGGACTGGTGACATTTTGACTTCCCCTCCCAATTTGCTTTATAGCAGAACAGAGTGGTTGCCCTTCACCCAGTACCTTACTTACACCTTACCTTACTATTATAAAGCACTTTGGGATCCTCATGAATTAAATGTTACAGAAATGGAAGAAATTATTATTTTGGCAGCACAGAATATGCATGTGCATTAGTTTACCAGCTACTGTACATACACAGGAAACACAACCTACATATGTATTTATAAATGATTAGGGTAAAAAACGTGAACATAAAATACATTTGGAAATCATGTATGAACTTGTAGTATGATTTATTTCATAGTTCGGCTATGTGAATAAAACACTTCAGATCGAAAGTAAAAGCACTATTCGCAAAAAGAAAAGAATGTTGCATCTGTTAACACGACCAGAGCAAGCTCGGAAATCTTATTCACTTCTACTTTTGTAAAGAAGTAGATAATTCGTCTCCACCTAAAAAAAAGCTTGAAAGCTACAAAAAGCCCACACATCAGTCACGATCCTCATTGTGAACAAAAAACTTGCGGAACTTTTGCATGGCGCTGCAGTTTATTATATTTAAAATAACCACACATGTTAACTGGCATTGTAATTAAGATCTCCCCGTATGCAAATTATTCGGAGCTACTAAAAGCCTTGTTTAATTTAGCACTAGCCACAGGATATTGAATAAGTGTTCCGATAAGCATTTGCAAAAGGGGTAGGTTGCGGCGTAAAAACCACGTCCTGCTACTACAGTGTAAACTAGCACCTCATTTAGCTTCGGCATGGGAAGACATTACCTTCGTGTTTCCTTCTTCGTTCGGCAATTCTCGAAACACCGATTCGCCTTGCATGTCAATGACAGGTCACCTTTACTCACCCAGTGCAACACGGGTTTCCAAATTTCGGACTGTATCAAAGTGCATCCATCTCCTTGGCTTTGAGTGATATTCTACAGTGCAGACGTGTTCCCGAATGTAAAACAGGAAGCTTGCATTTTAGACATAATAATAAAAAATATATATTTTCGGGGACTACACAGTACAGGTAAAGAATGCTAGAACTCCGGCCGAGTTGTTCCTCGATAGAGTGTGACCCCGGCAGCACAAGCCGAGGAACCAATGAGTGATGGAGACAAAGTTCAGGAAGCGCGTCAGACACACGGTTTGTTCAGGCTGCTGCTTGCTCGCGGTTTGGTGGTGTGGGCAGCAAGGTCTAATCTGTTAGGCAACTACCTTTGGACTTTTAAGACAACTGATAGAAACGGGACCTATCATTTTACCGGGGCTACTGACAGAACCCCCTCCCCCTTAAATATGAGTATAAATATCCGGCTAAGTCGGTGCACGATTTTGGGAGTGAATCTGGCGCGCTGTGTGTGAGGAAGAGAGATCTGAACTAACGCATATACAATTCTGTAGATCCGCAAAACAGTTCATATCAGTTGCAATGTCACGCCTGGAACCTGATGAGAACACCCCTTTGTTAAGGGATGAAAGTGACAGGTAGGTAAAGTGCAAGAAAAACAATTGCTTAACTCGGGAAAATCTCCCAAGCTTTAATACTTTAATACATTAATAGCTCTGCGGGTTTCCTTTTTTAAGTAGTTTCTCCCATTTCTTGATTCTGTCGAGGTAGACAATGGGCATGAGCTAATCTGATCCTGCACAACTGTAGCTTTTATATTTAGTCAGAAATACCCACCCTTTTGTACTGATCTAAAAGGTGTACAAGAGTCGTTTTCTGATAAGGCAGGAAAACATCCATGTGTAAGTTTTGAAGGTGATTGCTTTACGATTAAAACGTAGTAGAATAGTTTTGATTACATAATTAATTGGCTCCTTTATGGTTTAATCAAGCTTACAAACAAGGAAAGCTTTGTGTAAAAAAAGCTCTGTGAGTATTAATTGATATAGTGCCTTTCATCCTAAAGGATCCCAGAGTTTTTTATATATAGGAGGGAACCCACTTCAGCCAGCACTGACATGCAGCCCCCACTTGGGTGACTTACGGTAGCTGTTTATTATGCTGTAAGGTGAAGGAATGCCGGAAGCCTAGGACTGTCTTTTGATGTAACAATGACTGTGTTATGCTTCAAAGGAACAAGTCAAGGTTTAGTCCATGCCGAAAAGGAACACATTTCGGCTTGACTTTTTCCTTTGCAGCCTACGCCTGCTGATGCAGTTACCTACTTGAACTGCTGTGTTATGTTTCTTTTTATTTATAAACAGCTGTTTGCAATACAGTACATCTTGTGGTTTGGTCCATTTGATTTGTGCTTTATAGGCATCAGAAATGTGGCAGGTAGCAATCCTCAAATTAAACTGAAATTAATATGAAGAGGAAAGACAATTAAATGCTATTTAATTGCACCATTTTAGTTATAAACCTGAAAATACCTTAGATACACGTATAAGACATTTCAAAACCAATTAATTGGGAATTTAGCCAAATATTTGTAAAACTCCGCGAAGCAGATGTGTCCCTGGCTGTGACATGAGTTACACTCACTTGCTCTCAAAGTAATTTATTTTAGCTGAGCTGTCATTAAGTAAAGGGGAGTAGAAGTGAATTTGAAAGACTGTATGTGTATATTGTTCTGTGTATGGTGCATAAGAGTGCAGTAGTTTTAGTGATTGTTATCCAGTTGCTCCCACTGTTCTTTCAATAGTCCACAGAACACGCCTGTAAGGAATCACAAAGCACAAGTGTGAGTAATGTTTTTTTCCCCCAACATACAGTCTTCATTTGATCCTTTGCTTGGGAAAGACACGATCATGAATGGGAGGCTGATTTGTACATTTTCTTTCCTAGTACAAGGATTTATTTATCCTGGTAAACAATCCACTGTTGTCTTTTCTTTCCCTTTTCTGCCCTTTCCAGTGAGAAGGACATCGCAGAGACGCTTTCCGAGTACAGAAGCCGATGGAGGTCAATTCGAGTCATGTATCTCACAATGTTTCTCAGCAGTGTCGGTGAGCTCTTTGAGACGCCTGTACTTACAGTGATCAAAAACAGAACGGAGGCAAATTCTGTTAATTGCTTGTTTGAGTGGCTTACTGCATTGTAATAAAATCCAGTTTTCATGAGTTTGCTGTGAGAATAAAGCTGATGAAAACAACAGGAAAGAATTATGGGCTCATTCAGTGCCAGGTTTGTTTTAAACTGAACATTTATGCAACTAAATTCAAATCCACTCCTTCACATCTCAGCTGGCTTTGCTTACGGTTTTTGCTGGAGCAGAGATCGTCGTATTTTAACAATCAGGCGCTGTCTTGTTTCTTACCAGGTTTTTCCATTGTGATAACATCAGTTTGGCCATATCTTCAAAAGGTTAGTGCAATGCTGAACTTTTTGGCTTACTGTTTGTGGAGTTAGCTTTCAATATCCTGACTTTTATGAGCTGTAAGGAGGACAAATGTAGGATGTGTTCCAGCTGTATTTCGTAGGGGGCTGAAGACACAGAAAAGTAATGAAGCTCTTACAGTCTTGCTGCATGAAATTATACTCATTCTTGTGCCATTTATGCAGGCTACTGATTTGGCTGTTAATCAGTCTTTTTTATCTTACTATATTTTTTTATCTGACTATCTTTTATCTTACTTTTTTAATCTTAGCAACACAATTATTGTATTTTAGCAATTGTACAGCATTATTATTGTGAGGTTATATATTCTCTGTACACCAGTAGTAAAAGTATAATCACTTTTAGTGTAAAAGGGTATGCATTTTTAGTATAAATGGTAACTTACAAACAGGTGCAGTAATTGGAAAATAACAGCAGAAATGTGCACATAATACTACTTTTAGGATTTTTAGAATCCTCTTAGATATTCTAAAGCTGAGATTTTCCTGTTAAATGAAAGTTATTCAGAGAAAATACAGTATGTAAAAGGTTAGTGGAAATTTAGATAAAATACTTTTGTCATGGAAAAAGCTAAAATACAAAATATTGTATATAGTTTGTAGGAGCTTCTGAGAGACATTTCTTCGTCTAAAATGTATTGGCATTGAAGGGCAACAGTCAATGTTATATTGCGTGATGTTTTCGAGTTGGTATATAGTTTTTCAGTAGAAAAACTAATTTTTACCCTGGATGATTCAAGGGTCTCTCTGATCTTTTCTGCAGGTGAGCACTAAAATAAAACTTGACATTTTCTGTT
Organism: Lepisosteus oculatus; assembly: GCF_040954835.1. Taxonomy (NCBI): domain Eukaryota; kingdom Metazoa; phylum Chordata; class Actinopteri; order Semionotiformes; family Lepisosteidae; genus Lepisosteus; species Lepisosteus oculatus. The sequence continues at coordinate 35,882,624 of NC_090696.1, read as the reverse complement.
GTTGCAGTCTTTCAAACCATAGCTACTGGATAGCAGGCAAATGGAGAACTAAGGGAATTTTTGGAAAAGGCAGAAGATATCAGTTTTTTAAAAATCACTGTACTCAACCACAGTACCGCTCTATATTTAAAATGGATAAGTCAAAATGAAACAGTCGCCTCTTACAGAAAGGACCTGCTGTAGAATAATGGAAGCTTTTAATTCCTAGTAGCTGTTTCACCCTGCAGCAACTAAGGTTGCTGCTGGGAGAGGTGTTAGTGGGGCCAGCAGGGGCGCTTGCCCTGCAGTCTGTGTGGGTCCTAATGCTCCAGTATAGTGATGGGACACTAAACTGTAAAAAGGCACTGTCCTTCAGATGAGACATAAAACCGAGGTCCTGATTCTCTGTGCTCATTAAAAATCCCAGGGTGTTTCTCGAAAAGAGTAGGGTTATAATCCTGGCGTCCTGGTTGAATTTCTCCCTGGCCTTTACCAATCATGGCCACCTAATAATCCCCATTTCTGAACTGACTTCATTTCTCTGCTCTCCTCCCCACTGATAGCTGATGTGTGGTGAGCGTTCTGGCTCACTATGGCTGCTGTCGCATCATCCAGGTGGGGCTGCACATTGGTGGTGCTGGAGGGAGAAACCCCATTACTTGTAATGTGCTTTGAGTGCAGTAGAAGTGTAAGCAATTATTATGGTTGTTGTTATTAAATGTAGTATGGTGTTCTTCAGCTATCCCTGCAACATTTTTTCTCTTCTGTTATTCCATGTGATCCTCAGATTGACGACAGTGCTGATGCCAGTTTCCTGGGCTGGATTGTGGCAGCGTACAGTCTTGGGCAGATGGTGGCATCCCCTCTGTTTGGCCTGTGGTCCAATCACAGACCCAGGAGAGAGCCTATCATAATCTCCATAATAATCAATGTGGCAGCCAACATCCTGTACGCTTATGTGCACCTGCCCACTTCACACAACAAGTACTACATGCTAATAGCTAGAGCCTTCGTGGGCTTCGGAGCAGGTAACTGATTGTAGTGATATTGTTCTGGGAATCCCAGTGTTTCACATATTGCATATGGCAATGAACCAGTAATGATTATTTCTAATCAAAGCAGCAAAATTAAATTTTTCGATATTTTTAAAATGGTCTTAACATACAGTCTTTGTGAAGGCTGCTTTTCTTAAAATCTGCCATCTAAAACTGTTTGGTTGATTGAAGCCCCAACTCTTCCACCCAAAAAAACATATGTCCCTAAATGATTTAATAGAATGCTTCACCATGTCTCTAGAAATCCATAATGTCTTTCACAATATTTTAAACTGATTCTTTGTCTAACCAGTTGGAACTTTTAATGCGTACCGCACTGTATGTCATTATTTCAAGACTACAACATGATACAGAAATAAACATTTGCAGAATGAAATGCTGTAAACCAAATGTAAATTCTGAATAATATATGTACTAGTGCTAATTTTAAATAACTTGAAAATCAGAACACGTCCTTAAATTTCTCTTTTAATTGTAATATACCCATTCCTCCAGGCTTTGTTCTGGACCTAAACAGAACGTGATAAGAGTCCTTCGTTTCATAGTTTTTTCTCCTTTCTTTTCTGAAGGGAATGTGGCCGTTGTGAGATCTTATGTTGCTGGGGCGACGTCTCTCAAGGAGAGAACCAGTGCGATGGCAAACATGAGTGCCTGCCAAGCCTTAGGGTTCATATTGGGTCCAGGTAGGGTTCTTCCCAGACTTCTTTCTCAAGTGTCTGTACAGCATGTGTTCATCTTCATCAGAGGACCTGGTGCCATTGTGCTGGGGCATCTGACCGATAAACAAGCAGCCTGGAAGTCAGACACAAAAAAGGCATTCCTTTCATTGACTTATTCCTTTTATTGATCATACAATTCAACCAGTGGGAATTAAAGAAGAAAACAGAAATTGGTGCCAATGTGTGGGTGTCAAAATTGGCTCTGTTCTCAAATTAATTTCTCTACAAATTGAGTTATGTGAATTTTATTTCTGATCTCTTTTCAAAATTCACAGCGTTTTTATCTGATATAAAGCATTTCACATCTGATATGTATGGAAGCCCGTCTCCGCCAGGGAGTAAAAAAAAAAAACGCGCTATGGTATCTCAGAATTGCGACTTAGTATCTCAGAATTGCGACTTAGCAACTCAGAATTCCGACTAAGTAAGTCGGAATTCCGACTTAGTATCTCAGAATTCCGACTTAGCAACTCAGAATTCCGACTTTATATCTCACATTTGCAACTTCGAAAAAGCCATATTTCATTGTCTGTCCTTTTGTTATTGTAACGGATTCGGGTTCTAGGGCTTGTGCTCTCGCCGCTCCCACCCTAGTTCGTGCCTCGCTGCACTGGCTCAAACCTGAGTCTTGCCAGCTGAGCTAAAGAAGACCTTCTTTTTTAAGTACAAAAGGACATACAATGGAAATACATAAAAAGTATGTTTCAGCTTTTATAATTGTGAATTCTTCTGGATGTGAAGTGCCTATTTCTGTATCTTATTTCATATTCTGTCTACGTAAATAAAAACTATTTTTAAAAAGTCCACCGTCCACTATTCCATCCGGGTACTATGGAAGCCTCACTGGCGGAAATGGGATTCTATAAAAATTAGTGTAATTAATTTGATTTTTATCAGGGCACTGTACAGGACAAGTCTTCAGGCTTCTAGATCCTATGATCCTGTACGATTCAAGAAAATAGTGTAACGGAACGGCCGACATACAGGTTGTACGATCTGGTAGCAGTACACCACCCTCCCCCTGCGCATAACAGGGATGCTGGCCGCCAGGGTTAAAGAAAGTGTTCTTAAAGAAAGTGAGCCAGTGCAGCGAGGCACGAACTAGGGTGGGAGCGGCGAGGGCACAAGCCCTAGAACCCGAATCCGTTACAATAACAAAAGGACAGACAATGAAATATGGTTATTTCGAAGTCGCAAATGTGAGATGCTAAGTCGCAATTCTGAGTTGCTAAGTCGTAATTCTGAGATACCATAATGCGTTTTTTTTTTACTCCCTGGCGGAAACGGGCTTCCATAGATATGACCTATTACATTTTAACTTTTTTTTTTCTATGTCTGTAAGCTGTTAAAACATTTTTGATCTTGGTATTTATCTTTGCATATGAACAACTTTATTGAAGCTTATTAATGTTCTACTCTTTGCCGCTAACTTTTATCCATTTTTTGTCCCACTGGAACTGCATTCGATACCATCTTGCTGTGTGGAGTAGAGAGAGCAGTTGTTATTACTGGAAGTTCTTTGTTCCGTTTTAAATATTAACTGAATAATAGTTTGTTCAAAGTGGGTATTTTTCCCTCTTCTCATCTGGCACTTGGCAGGGCCCTTCCATTTCCGTTTCATTTTAGTGTCTCTGTGTGACCACTGCTTTCTTATGCTTATGGCATCGCTTTTCATTCCTCTGCTGATGACAACCAGATTTGTAATGACTTAACTGATCAAGAATATACATGTGGATGTTTGGCCACCATGTGTGGCCAGTGTAATCTGTTTGCCCTATGGCATAGAATCTACCTGCATCTGGAATTCTGCAGGAGGGATACAGCGCCATTCTTCCATGAGAGAGCCTGGGTGACTCAGTCACAGGCATCTTTCCAGAATATCCCATAAATGCCATAAATGTTCAGTTCTAGTGACTGAGAAGAGCGTAACAGCAGTGCTGTGCTCATCAAACCCCTAGGTGACCACGTGCTCTTGCCATTGTCATCCAGGAAAACACCTCTCCCAGCAGGAAAGAAATGCTGCAAGACAGGGTGAAAACGATCAGTCAGTACCATTAAGTAGCATTTAGTTCTGACCACGCCTTCTAAGGGAATTAACGTACCCAATCCATGCCAGGAGCAACCATTTCAAACAATAGAAGCTGTACATTTCTGACACATGCTTTACTCCAGGTTGCGGAGGAATTCTGCCCCATTCCTTTATAGACGTCACTTGTATGTCTGAAGCGACATTGCCATGTGGGCAACGCCCACATGTTCTGACGTCATTGTGGTTGGTAGTTTCCTCATAGCCAATGTTTATAAACCGCCCAGCAACTGGGAACACAAGTGCTGCCTTCCCTTCCCCAGCCAGCCGTCTTTGTGGGAGACTTTAACACACATCATCCAGACTGGGATTTCCCAGCACCAGAAACTGATGGCGAGGTAGTTGTAGACTGGGCATCAAGAAATGGCCTGGCACTTGTTCATGACCCCAAACAATGAGAGGCATTCTATTCAGCTGGAAGGAAGAAGGACTGCTCTCCTGACCTGTGATGGGTGAGCTCTCTACTTGGAGCACCCTTCCCTACATAGAGCCATGTCCTGTTTTTCGACTTCTCCAGTCGAAAAGTGCCTTCAATACTATCCAGCCCTTACTCCTAAGGAGAAAGCTGGAGGAGATGCAAGTCAGTGCCTCCGTGATCTCATGGATCACTGACTATCTGACAGGCAGACCACAGTCTGTGTGTCTGAACAGGTAGTAAGTAACACAGGGGCTCCTCATGGAACACTTATTTCTCCATTCCTTTTCACCCTCTATACTTCGGACTTTAAATACAACTCAAAGTCATGCCACCTGCAGAAGTTCTCAGATGACTCTGCAATTGTGGGATGTATCAGGGGTGAGCAGGAGGGGGAGTACAGAGGACTGGTCAGCAGCTTTGTGGGGTGGTGTGGAGAGAACCACCTGCAAGTGAACATGGCAAAGATGAAGGAGCTGGTGGTAGATTTCAGGAGGAAAAGGGTCAAACCTACTCCTGTCTACATCCATGGGAGTAGTGCAGAGATGGTGGACTCGTACAAGTACCTGGGAGTGCATATCGACTATAGACTGGAATGATCTAAGAACATCAAGGCCATTTACAATTTAGAAGTTTCAGGTCATTCATTGTGTGTAGTAAGATGCTACATATGTTCTATCAGTGGCGAGCGCCATTTCCTATGCAGTGGTATGCTGGGGTTCTGGGATTAGAGCAGGGAATTCTAACAGGCTGAACAAGCTCATCAGAAGAGCAAGCTTTGTCATTGGGTCTGGTCTGGACCCCCTGGAGGTAGTGGCTGAGAGGAGAATGGTGTCCAAACTAGAGGCTTTCACGGACAACGTCTCCCATCCCCTCTATGACATGCTTGTAGAAATGAAGAGCACGTTCAGCAATAGACTGATCCATCCATGGTGCGACAGGGAGCGCTACAGGAGGTCATTCTTGCCTTCTGCCATAAGACTGTACAACGCATCCACCTTGCGTCTGGGCAGAGGCAACATTGACAGTGACCTGTTTCTGGACTGAAGAGTAAACTGCTACATCTGTTCTTTTTCTTTTTCCCGTTTACAACCGTTTTTGTGCAATATATGCCAGGGACTTGCACAATATAAATATAAATGTATTGCACAATACAACTTTTTGTGTACTGTTCTGTTCTGGTTTGTTCTTTGTGTGTTCTGGACTGTGAGTAACTCTTCTTAGTGCACTTCTCACTGTACTGATTTTATTGTATGTATTGTATTATTATTATTGTATCATTCATTACACTGTTGCTGTGTTGTCTGTGTTAAGCTGCTGTTGCACTGCAATTTCCCTCACGGGATCAATAAAATATCTATCTAGATAATTTCCCACCCAGCCAACACCTCTAACCACGCAGGCCTATGCATCCCAATTGTCAACAGCCCAAAATAGATCAGGTGAATCCTAAAAAGAGCGTACTGGAACAAGTACAGTGAAACTCTTTGAGTGCAGCATTCCAGCAATTTCACTGCAAGATATCACTGTAGATGTCGCATACAGCAGGCTCTGTGGTGCTGTCTACGAAGCTGCCTGCTCCTCAATCCCACGTGGCTGTCAATCCATTCACATCCAATGACTGGACAATGAGAACGCAGCCCTTTTAATGGAATATGAAGCAACAGGAGACCCAGAGATAGCAGATCGTCTTATCAAGTCCCTTAACGCGGTGCACAGGCCTAAGTGGGAGGAGATCTCAATCACAGATCTCAATTTTACCTGCTCCATCAGGAAGTGCTGGAGCCTAATATGCTGGCATGGAGCTGTTCAAAAGCCACCCATAACAATCCTATGCCACTCCTTTGTCACTTACAAGCAGGTCTCCAGCCCTCTGCTTGCTATTGCCAAAGCACCCTTGGACAAAAATGCCAAAAGCAGAGTGAGGGGTGTATTAACACAGACCATCTGACCCACAGAAGTAACACAAGCACTGCCCCTTTTGAAGTCACAGAACTATACAGTTTTTCTGCGGGACTTGAAGTACTGCAGAACAGCAGGAGACACCATGTGTTTTAAAACCAGAGTTTATAAAACACCTCAAAGCCATAAGCTCTCATCTGGCTGACCCAGTTCTATGCACTCGCCATGATCTCCAACACCATCCCAAAGATGATGATGAGCAAAGCTTGGCACCATACCTAAACCTGGAAAAGTCCCCAAGGTTTCATCCAGCTATCTATCTATCCCAATTTCCTTCAGGTCAGTCCCATACAAAATCCTCCAGCGCCTCATTTTCCAATGCATAACACCAGTTGGAGAAGTCCTCAGTGTGTCCACCAACACAAACCCCCAGTTTCAACACCTTGAGCCAGGTCCTAAATGAGGACATATTACTGCAGCACAACTCAAACCAAGCCCTGCAAAAACATTATCCAGTCTCTTCCACTTCTAAAAAGCAAAAGCAACAACAGCTCAACATTCAGATGAACAATCAGAAATTGCAGCACCATGCTTTTCCTTTTGCCTTGGAGGGACTCTAGACAGGATGCTTATCTTCTGGGAGCACTTACTGTAAAGACGACAGCAGCCAAGGTCAAAACAAGGAAACACAGTCTGATCTCTAAACTTGCTGATAGTCTATATGACTCTGCCTCTACCATCCTCAGTCATTGGCATTCAGAGCAGCAGTATACTGTGCTCTTCTCTGGTCCAGATTATCACTTACAGAGTAGACACCCAGCTGAATGCCACCATGTATATCAGCACTGGAACTCTACAGTCCACTTCACCTTAAGAAGGCTCTTGTCTTCTCTTTTCAGCATAGAATAAACCTTTACTTGTTCAGGTGCAGTCTACGCATGCTGACGCAGCTACCTACTTGAGTTCTGAATGTGCTGCAACGTGTTTTTAGGAATTCACTATCACTTACTGTAATACAAAACTCAAGGCCTGAAAAACCAAATACCATCATCAACATGCCATCCAACATCCAGCGTCCCTGTGTGGGGGGAAAAAGTCAACTCCTCCTTAGATTCAGTAATTGGTTGCATCACCTATTAACTGTAATAACTGCAACCAAATGCTTCCTGTAATTAGTGAACAGACTCTCACCATCGCTGTTTGGGAATTTTGGCCCATTTCTCAATGATAAACTCCTTCAACTCAATGACATTTGAGGGCTGCCTCGCACGAACTGCTGGTTTCAGGCCCTGCCACTACATTTCTATGTGGTTTAGGTCTGGACTTTGACTCAGCCATTCCAAATGTGATGGTTCAAGCCACGGCTTTGGCCAGGGCCTGCTCTGGGAGTGAATATTGGACACATCTGGTTTCATTGCCTAATTAGTGCCCTTTGTGACGAGCACCTATGGAGGAAAAAGAACCGATGTGATCTGTCACATTGCATAGGATTAACTAAAGTTATATTAGCAGCCAGGTGGCCTTAGGCTAGGGGTCTGTGTCTAGGTTTATGCAGTGCAGGGTGAGAGTGTGGTGGTAGGTAGTTTAGATAATGGGAATAACTATATATCTCCTATATATCTAGGGAATCTTAATGTGAAAGGGCTAAGCCAGGTAACATGCAGCAGAACTGCTCTCTGGAGACCTGGAACATTAGTCTTCCATAGAGGGGAAGCCTGACTGTGAAGGGGAAAGCCAGCTTATGTGTGTCAAGGTGTTCCAGGACAGGAGAATGAAAAGTTTACTTTTTTTTTTAGTGGAGAGTCCTTTTTGGAGCAATTGGGTTCTCTGGCCATAGAACATTCCTCCAAAACTCTGGATAATGATTCAGATGATCAGATGTTTTTTGTTAAACTTAATCATTCTTGAACATTAGCCAAGACAAGGGAGGACTGCAGGTCCCTGGATATTGTTCTGGTGTTTTGTTTTACATCCTGCAGCACTCTTTGAGTGATTTATTGGTAGGATGTCTGCTCTTGGACCCACATTAAGCTCAGAGAACATTGTGTGGCAGAAATATGCACAAATTCAAATAATCTGAAAGGGTCCAAATACATTTTCCTGGAAAACATGGTACAATGTAATGAGGAGGAAATTGGACATCTTCACAGCAGTGTTAACAATGACCCAGTTTAATTAGGATGCCACAAGTTTTGACCTGTGTACTTGGATTGATTGATTCCAAGACCATCAGTAGTTAAACTAAAGTTGACAAGGAGAGCCAATCAGCACTGTGTCAGTCTTGTAGAGTTCAAATATGGATGAATCACTTTCTTGTACTTTTTACATCATTCAAGTGCTGTGACAAGGCAGATGCAGGTAGAGAAAAAAAAATGGAAACACCCCAGTAAAGGAGAGGCACCAAGATCATTTAAAATAAGGCCTTCCACACTGATTTCTTATGTGTTAATTGAGGGCAGAATTGAAAATATGTGAAACCAAGAATATGAAGCACTAATTTACCCAAAGAGTTGTGGGAGTATGGAACAAGTTACTCATCTGTGTTTTGAAAATACCCTGGCATGTTGCAGTGTTGCAATCATCTGTCGCTGTGAACATCTGTCTCAGCTTGGGTTGACAACTCTTTGGCCTGAATCTGAATCAATAAGATGTTCCCCTAGAATTCCTTTAATCACCTTTTTCAAAATTATTTTTTAAATCCTGCTAAGCATTTTACCAGAAGATTTAGAATGTGGCTCAACAGTGCTATGCTTACTTTCCGGTGATGAGCACTTAAATGCACCTTAACCTTAAATGCTGATTCCAAGTTTTCCATTCTAGTATTGTTCTGTTTTCCAGCTTTACAGGCATGTTTGTCTTTTATTGGAGAGACTGGCGTGTCCTGGGACCTTATTGCTCTGCAGTTCAACATGTACACCTCACCCGCCTTGCTGGGTGCGCTGTTGGGTGTTGTAAATATTCTTCTTGTGGTCTTCGTGTTAAGGTAAGCCAGTAAACAGTTACAAAGTTATGATAAAGAACAGCTCTGTCGATCCGTTTTTAGTTTTCTATTGTTCCAGAGACCCATGGTTAGCTTTTCCTTTGGATTAGCGAGGATGCAATAGTTTTACAACACAGCTTTTCCATCTCAGAACAAAACATGTTTGGATTTTGTGTGTAAATTCCTAGTGGGGTTGACGGTTTCTGCCCTGCTCCCAAGCCTAGACTTGGCTCAGAAATGAGAACTGCAGTGTGGTATTGTGTTCACAGTATGGAAATCTGAAATGAAGCCTTGAGACTGTTTTCCAATGTTTGTTTGTTTCTAGGGAACATCATGTGGATGACTATGGGAGATGCATTAACCCCATCAACTGTGTCCCAGAAGGTATTTGAAAATGAAGGATTTAAAATAACTGTTCGTAATGATGTTTTCTCTTTTGAGGCTTTAAGAAATAAAAAAAAAATAGTTTGGAGAGTGGCTGGCCACAGGGTGAATCATACATTCATACTTTCCAAGTAGTTCTGGTAGTTCTGTTCTCTAATCCTGCTGTATGATAAAGAAGACTGAATTTCTTTATTCATTCTGCCAAGTTTTTTTGCATCACCAGAGCTACTAGCTACTTTTCTTGTGCCCTGAGCAGTGTCCAGACAGAATCTGAAATCTGAAATTCATTTCCAAAGAACTTACCACTATACAGTTATTTGCTATAAAGGTGCTATTGGATTTTCTTATCCCATTTCAGGCGTAAAGTAACAGTAATCTAATTGATGTTTGTATAGACTGCTATAACTGCAAAGGCTGACAGAAGTGGTTGTTGTTTCAAGCAACAGCTCCCAAAACATTTTTTCACTTGCAAGTCATTGTGGTCTAGTGGTGGAGGTCTGATTGAAGGAGCTGCCCTTGTCTCAGACACAGTCACGTCTTGTCATTCAGAGAGAGAGAGCACGACAGGGGAATCCAGTGGCAGTATTGACCAAGTTGCCGTGGTGACGTTAAATGTCCTGTTCTTCGTCTTCCTTTTCATTTTTGCAGTCTTTGAAACGTAAGTTTTTCTCACACTTACTGTTATTTTTCATCCACCAATACCTACTAACCTTTTTTGCTGTGTATTTTTAAATGAATTGTCGTGTTATAGAGTTTACTTACAGTAATATTTTTTATGTTCTGTTCAACTGTACTCTAAATCTTTCCCTCCCCTTTACTTTGTGTGAGGTTAATCAGTACTGATTTCCTGTCTCTGTATTCTAGGATAGCCACACCCTTATCCATGGATATGTTTGCCTGGACAAGGACAGAAGCTGTGCTGTACAACGGCATCATATTGGCATGCATTGGGTTTGAATCCATCCTGGTGTTCCTTGCCGTGAAGGTGATTTCCCCAAGGTAATTTGAAGGTTAATGTTTGTATACTGTGTGCCTCTTTAGTTATTCTGTTAGTCCAGTTACAAGGTTTGAGTATCCACACAACAAAATTTCCGTGGGCGGCTTCCACTTTAAAATGTTTAAGCTACAGCACGTTGAAACAGGACACACACGACCTCTTCAGGAGTTTCAGATTATTGCAGTCGCAGGTACTGTACCTAGAGGGAAAATAACATGCACCATACTGTAATTTGTGAACATTTTGATATAAAGCGGATATCTTTTGGGGTACCATTGTACTTATGCAGTGACTTTGTAATTAAAGGCTTTTAGGTCATTTAAAAAAATGTTAATTGGATTAGCAGTACAAAGTTAATTGGTGAGCTGATGAGTCCATTTCATGAGATTTTCATAATTTGTCATGAAAGGCTTTGAGCTTTCCCAGCATGAACTGTTTTACCTCCTCCCTCCAACCAATCAGTGTCCTTGCTGGTGCTCCTTGGCTAAGTCCAGTGGGTTTTGGGAGTCTGGAACAAGCTACCTTGCCATGTTGTCGAAGCCGATACTCTGGCTTCTGTCAAGAAACTGCTGCATGACATTTTTCATTAATCAATTATTAATCATTAATCAGTGAGTCATTAATCAGAATCAGTTTTAACTACCAGAGTGGTAAGATGGGCCCAATGGCTTCTTCGCTTTGCAAACTTTATCAACATTCTTCTTCAGTTAATCCTAGTGAGGGAGTCCCTATCTCTTGACTCCATTGCCAGGTTGTTGTTCCATCCGGCCTAAAGGGTTAAATCCAGATCTGTATTTCAAGCTGTTTGTGCACTAAATCTCTGTACTGGGGGCAGCCCAAAGCTCTTGAATGAGAAGTCAAAAACAGAAAAGGGCAAGTATAGCTGATTTCTGGCAGCTCACTTTGCACTAAAAAACAATTTTGGTGTAAAACTAATGCGAAGGATGTGTTTTTGTTTTCAGAATTGGTGACCGTTTAGTTCTTCTTGGGGGAACAGTGCTCATTTTTTGCGGGTTCTTCATTTTGCTACCCTGGGGGAACCAGTTTCCTCAGATTCAATGGACAGGTAAGATTCAGACATCCAGAAAATAGATTCCAGTTGTATTTGTGAACCGCATAGCAAACCTGGTGACTCTTGAGATAGTAAGAAATGTGAAGATTTAAGAAGACTGTCTCAAAACTGTGTGAAGTCGAACCCACTGCACTCTCCCATGAAAGAAGTTATGAGACAATTTTCTTAAATCTACATATTTATTACTATCTCAACAGTCACCAATTTAATTTAGTTAATAAAAGTTTAAATTTTTCTTGGATGGAAGTACAAAGTGTCTCTCGGTTTCAAGGTTTTGAGCACAGGATGAGCTCCGTGGCCCAGATATTGTGTGATCGAGAGAGTCATGTCACTAGCCGACTGTGACTGCGATTGCTGAAGATGTGGCGCACATTTGGGTTTTGTTTAGTCGGCCCGGGCTCTCACAGGATCGGTGACTCCTGATTCTGTGAGAGCCCAGGCCGACTAAAGAATCCCGCAGGCTGTGCTCAGGACCAGCTCCTGAGAGGCACTGTGGACCTGTGGCAGGTCGCAACACGAATGTCTTGAACGATAGGAAGAACTTGTCTGCCCTTGTCAGTCTCCCCATGTAGTGCAGGAGTCAAGACTCACAGAAATACTTGGCAGTTTGAGATGTGGGGAGTCTGATTCCAAGTGGAAATGTAAAAGAAAAAACAGCGTTTAAGAATCCTTTTTCACACTGAGATGTTGTGCTGTATCTTCTGTGTGAAAATATCTCAGCTTGTTTTCTGCAACTCTCCCACTCATATTTTTATTTTACTTATACAATAAAAATAAATCATCCGTAGAGCTCATAGAGGAAAACCATTTGTAGCTAAAGTCGACCTTTTAGAAGAATGACTTTATCATCACAGCAGTCATTACAGATACCACAGGCTCTTAAAGAACGAGGAGTATTTTTTTCTTATTACTAACTGCTTCTTGCTGAAACATAAAGAGGGCTGTGGTAAATAACGACCTTAAATCCATGTGGTCTGGAAGGAAAAAAAAATGACAGAATTGTTGTGAAACAATTTAGAGAAGCAGATTTTGCTGTTTTGTAATAAACGACCTGACATTCTGTTACATGACTGAAATTATACAGTAAGTATTATTGTAGTATCTATTTTATACCTTAGAGGTCATATGTACTGTATCTAAATACAAACAGCTCGGCTGTGCAACAGCAAAGAAAACCAGGCTATAAGGGGGAATGACAGGACAGCTCTTCTAACAACCACCAAGATAGTGCTGGACCAGTGTGGTTCAAGAGTGCAACAGTTCACTACAGTTCACAATGCCTCACATTCTGGTTCTGTGAGGTAAGAATAAAGGATGTCTAGTATTTTAGAAAAGTTCCAGATCCCCTAGCTAACTGAAGAAGAATTCGTTTACCAAAAAGAGTTTTTGTTCATTTACAGCTGTTAAGAATGTTCTGGAATGTTGTGGTGTTGGTGGGCTGATATCCAGTTTAAAAGTAGAACATTTCCCTGCTGTAGACATGAATTTCTGTCCTCACCCACCTGCTCAGCTTTAAAACATGTCAAGGGTCAATCACAGTGCCTGTAATCCATCCGTATTTTACCAGAGAGCTGCTAATTCACGGCACCCCAGAAACCTGTCCCTATCCCAGTTTATCACAGGGCGCAAGATGAAATGCACAATTTAGACAACAGTTATCCTAGGCAGTGCGTCCCTAATACGTGGGACAAACCTGGAGCATCTGGGAAACCCACACAAACATTCCAACCCACAGCTTTGAATCCAGCATCACTAGAATGTTACATTTACCAGGATGTGTAGGTGTTAAGTACAGACTTCAAACTGGAGTCCTCATGAACTCTTTCATGCTTTTTTTCTCCCTTTCTGTTCTTTTTGGTGACCACAGATCTCCAGAACAGCTCCAGCGCTGGGTCATTACAAGGTGGCTTCAGCTCAGTCCCCCCTGTGCCTTCAAACTCCTCAGTTGAGCCCACGGGCTGCCCATCCGAGCAGACCTGGTGTCTGTACACGCCAGTCATCCACCTGGCGCAGTACATCACCTCCGACTTCCTCATCGGAATGGGCTACCCTGTCTGCAACGTGATGTCCTACACACTCTACTCCAAAATCCTTGGGTCCAAGCCACAGGTCAGATCTCCACCCCGGCCCATGTATCTCATAAGCAACAAATTCTCATCCAAGTTCCGGGACGTGAAGAATGACAAAGCATTATGCTTTTAAAACGGAAAGCAGAAAAGGAATACTGTGATTTGCTTACACGAATGAGGTTGTTTTATTTTAAAACATTATGTGGTGGTGATTCGGTTTATTTCAAGTCAGTAGATCACAAGGCTATATCAAAGTCCTAAAATTAGCAAAACATACAGTACGTCTTTGAAGTTGCTATTTCAGACCACTGAAGTATCTCTTCAATCAAATAAGAATAACAAAGCACTTGTACTAAAGTTCGAGATTCCAAAGAAACATTAATGTAAGGTTTAATCTACTTGCCTTGTCAGGGTGACAGAAAGACTTTGAGAGATCTTGTATGAGATGTGGTCATTTGGGGAGACGTCATTAAAGGAGTATCGCAGAATCTGTATCAGGACCACTGCTCTTGCTAATGTATATCAGAGAACTAGATGCTGGGATAGCAAGTAAACTAGTCAAGTTCACATATAATACCAAAAGAGAAGTATTACCAAAACAGGGGAAGTGCATTTATAATGGCAAATATGTGGAACTTCTTTACACAAGGCGTAGTGGGGAAAAAGCTTTTTTTGAAATTGATACCCTGGTTTCTTTGAATCTGTCAGATCAATTAGCTGCTAAAATTAAATTTGAGCTAAATGGCCAATTGGCTGCCTCTTGTATGCAAACTTTGATTTATGCTCATTTTTAAACACTATATTGTAACTTATTCATGAGGTCTTGTATTCAGCAGTGGTCCATGTGAGCAGCAGTTTCAGAGCTGCAAAAGAACAAGTGGAAGATAAGTCCTTGCTGAAAAGTACAGCCAAAACACAGATTTTAGAACCTGGTGTGGATTCACAGCCAAAACATTTAATTTTTCTTTTCAGTACAGAATTAACCTCTACTTGTTCTGTATTATTCAACATTCTGTTTACAGTGGTGAAATACCAACTTCTTGCACTGAGAGTGATAATTTGCAGATAAACTGTGGCCTTAAGGAAGCAGTTCATTAACTGTCCATTGGGAGGAGTTGAAGAGTAATTTGAGAGTGACTAACATGAGAGATGCTGAAGTATATACTACTGTATGTTAATGTTTTGAATCCTCAGGTTTTTGCTGTGCCTCAGAGTCTTACCTTAAGGATGTTATTGTGATGACTTCTCAAACGGACATTATGACATTCATGATAAAAATTGAGGTTTATTACATCTGTGTGTACAGTGGCTGCAATTTGGGGTTCCCCATGGCTCGGCTCTCTGTAACAGGAGTGTGTATGTGTGTCCACAGGGAGTGTACATGGGCTGGCTGACCGCCTCAGGCAGTGGAGCGCGGACACTGGGCCCTGTTTTCGTCAGTCAGGTGTACACCATCCTGGGACCTCGCTGGGCTTTCAGCCTCGTCTGCGGACTTGTCCTGGCCACCACTGTCCTCCTGGTAGCCACGTATAAAAGACTTATTGCTTTTTCTGTCAGAAGTGGACACATACAAGAATAGCCACCTTTGGACTACTAAGAACATGTTTTCATTTTCCCTGAGCTTGAGCGGGTGACACAGGTGAAGACGTTTGCCCAGGACCATGCATTCCATACTGTGAAGTGGGTAGTGCTGTAGATCATATCCATGCACTTTTATCATTTTATCGACTCCTTTTATCATTTAGCAACAAGATTGATGAAGTTGGAATGTTAAGTGCTGTCTTCAGTAGCGCTGCTTAAGACTCTTAGGCTTTTGCCTTGTTAAACATGCAGTATTGTTATTCCTTTAACACATATTATGGTTCTTCAATCCATCCACTTTCTCAACGCTTCTTCCAATTCCGGGTCATGGGGCAGTGGAAATCTATCCCAGCAAGTATTGGGCACAAGGCAGGATAGGGCACCAGTCCATCACAGGGCTGATTGACACACACTCACACCAGGGCTACTTTTTGCCTGAAGCCAGGTGACCTACCAGTATGTCTTTGGACTGTGGGTGGAAGCCCATGAGAACAGCAGGACAACATACAAGTTCCATGCAAAGTACATGTAATATAACTGCAAATGTGCAATATGTTTGAAAATATAGATAATTCTTAATCTAAAATAGTAAGACACTTATTAGTGACTGAAAATACTGTGCAATTATACATACTAGTTTATGGTTGGACTACAGGGTAATATAAGCAATTTGTTATAACACTGACAACACAAACTACTTATTAAGAGGGTTTATTATGATTCAGATCGTTTTCAGATCAGATTTGCACAGCTCCCTTTTAAGTTATTTTTTCAGTTCTTGTACATTTTAGTTCTATTGCAGTCACCATGCTCTTTCTCTTTACATTTTTGCTTGAGTAGCTAATTTTTGGTTTAGAATTTAAGCGAAAATGTGGTACTGGCACATTCCTTTAAATACACAGAATACTGTATAGTTGAGGTGTCATTGTGCATCTCAGTGCCTGTTCTAACCTGAGACTAACAGGTCATACACTAAATGTGTGAAGGAATGAAGACATACATTATAGGAAAAATATGATTTTTGTTTTACCACACTATCTTCCTACAACTCATTCCTGTACTTCAAAAACTGCCCTTGTTTTCCAATGCTTTTTTTTTCAGATTCATGTTTAGAGAACAACCTGTGGTTCAACCATGGAAACTTAACTTTTTTAGAGTATGGATTTGTATATAGTACAGATAGCATTGTAAATATAAATTAACATAGGAATGTCAGCCAACATGGGAAATTACTGAAAAGCTGCTGTAAATTATCATGCATTAAACCAAAGACTGTATATATAGCATACATTTAGCAACATGTAAATTAATTTAATCAATTTCCTTTCGGGATCAATAAAGTCTTATCTAATCTTTCTTCTTTACATACCCTTAACATGGAAGATTTGATGAAAGTTGAATGCTTTGTGATATGTTTAAACTTTGTACGAGAGGAGAGGGTGATAAAACATTAATGGAATGCACATTTTTAGTAATGGCTTTACTATCTGAACTTTTAAAATTTAACACACAAGGAATTAAAATACAACATAGGTTAGAATTATTCCATGTATTTTATGTGTACATGGTAAAGTAAAGTAAACTTTTTGGAGGAATCTGGTATCATATGGTAGCAGAACTGACTCTGAAAGGGAGTCAGTGCTGTGATCAGAGATACAGTAGTTCCTCAATACTATGGAGTGCCTGAAGAAACTGTGTTTCGGGGGTGGGTCTGTTCAACTCTTATCTACTGTGTTGCGGAAGAAAATATGGCTTGCGTGTCCTAAAAAGATAGCCACCCAGCACTGGTATCCTCCCCATTCCGTTCTGTAACACCAGTGGGTACTTTTATTTCTTGACGTCTTATATACAGTATAGAACATCTACAGTTTGGGTACACAGAGCCATAGACAGGAGGTGTGGCAGCAGACAAGATCAAAGTCCAAAATACTGCTTGCTGATGAGAACCTTTGGGGTACGCCCGCTTGTCTGGGAGGAGGGGAGCATGAGAGAAAATTGTTTTTGTATTGTTTTTCCCACAAAATAAATGCAAACACAAAAAATTATGAAGTGCCTTAAAAGTGAATTTAGTCTAGACATTATACCTGATATACTTATTCAGTGCTCTGAGTGATTCAGTATACAGTTTAATACAAAGGTTTGGGCACCCCTGGCCAAATTACATGTTTTGTTGATTTTCTAAGTAAAGCTTTTGCACGTGCCAGATTTACCATTTTCTTTTTTTTAATCTGTTAAATTCAGCAAATAAATAGTAACTGTGCATTAAAATGTACAGAAATATGTCAAGTTTAAGGTTGTTTACTGCAGAGGTAGTGTTAATTTCTTTACACTTAGAAAATCAACAAAACATAATTGGGCCAGGGGTTCCCAAACCTTTGCATACATCTGTACATGTTTTTAAACCTGCATCAAGATGGGATTGTGCACTCAGGGATATTAAAATCAGAACTTGATAGTGACTCCCATATAACTTCATTTTTTCTAAGTTCTTGGAAAAAAGTGACCAGCATTAAGAATGTGTGAGCTTCAAACTTTTCCAGTTCCTTTCACATTCTTTGGCAAGATGAGGCCTTTCAAAAACTTATCTCAAGTGGTCTTCCACAATGCAACTAAGACAAAGCAGAACTAATGTTGACCTGGTGCTTTCAAAACCATTCAATGACAAACGTGTGATGAAACTCATTAAAACGTTATGGTCACCGACACAAAATTACAAAATAATTGTCATGGATTAACAGGTGACAGTGTGAACACCACTGTCTTTTTTTAAAACAAAATTAAAGTTTTAACTGTAATTATGACTAAGCATTAAGTGTTACTCAACAGTCTTGTCATTACTCAGGAATAGTTGTAACAGGTAAAGATAATCTGAGATTTCTCAACTGTAAGAAAAGAAAAATGCAATATTCCCGATATTAATCCAAATCCACATGCAATGAAAGAATATAACAGTCTTAGCTGTCCATCTGATGAACAAAGAAAATTAAGGCTCTCAAACGTCACCTTCTGTCAACACTGGGATCTTGAAACACTTTTTATGTAGTTATTACCATTGCTGGTGAGAAAAACAATCACTGACGTCTGACTGTAATCCCTGCCTATTAGTAACTGTTGAAAAAAGCAACGGGTTTAGCAATTACTAATATTTCTTTCTCTGTGTAATTAACTTTTTATTTTTAGAGGTTTGCAGTTTTTGCATAAAACTGCTGCAAAACGTGAAAAACAAAACAAATTAAAAATATGCTGCAGCCAAAGCAGGAGGAGATGATATTCCCCAAGTCAGCTGATGGTTTATTGCTTTAGCTCATCTTATACAGGGCATCAGAACTTGGTGAAAGTGCTACCTAAATTCTTAGTTGCAAGAGACAGAAAAATGTAAAAGGACTACAAATTAAAAAAATATATTTCATATACATTATTTGAATACACTTAATGTACAATCAGAGATAAAATATTTACAAAAGTTACGTACAGAGACATTTACAGATAGTTTGGAACTCCAAAGCACAGCTCTCAGTGCTTAAGATAAAATCATCAGTCACCGCTGACCTGCTGGATTTGACAGCAACAGGAGAATGGATGACAAGCATTGTAGTTTCTCTTTTACATATTCTGGGAGCTTTTCATTTTCGCTGTACCTGAAATACAGAAAGACATTTACCCATTTTTAGGTTTTCCATGCCATAGAGCTTGATGTTTGGGCTTATGGGTATTGCTTTGAGTGTTGTATAGGAGAGCAGCTGGGAAGCAAGGAGCTGACTTCAAATGCTTTTTGTTTTTAAAATAAGAAAAACATGGGTTCATCACTTGTTTATGTGGGCTTCGTCTAAGAGAGTTAAGGCTGCATACTTTCAGTAGCTTTCCAAAAGTGTTGCTTTGATGTAGCACAAGCCGTTTGTCCCCTCTAGACAGAGGAACACAGTGCAACCTGCTGCAGTGAAGGAGATTCTCCTTTCCCTAGGTTACCTGGTGGTGAGTCCCTGAGGCGATGTGTAGATGATGGATGACACCCCTGCCTGCACCACCAGCTGACAGCCGTCATTGAACTGCACCCACACTTCTCCGCTCGTGAGCTGCCAAATACAGATTTCATTTAATACATGCTGTGTGGACCAAAATCACCATTTCTCAGTTATCAGTATCTGATCAAATTAAAGGGTACTAGCTTTTATAATGGAATACTGTAAAGATATCACAAATGGAGAAATAAACCTGCAAACAGCATTAAAGATGTCCAGAGATTCCAGAGCTTTCTGTTGTCTACCAATGCACTTATTGAGTTCAACATGAGATAGGATGGACACCAAAATCATTCCATTTAATTCCTCTCATTCTAATCACTTCTCTCGATTCAGGGTTGCAGGGGAACCAGAGCCTATCCCGGCATCAATGGACACAAGGCAGGATACGCCCTGGACAGGATGCTAGTCCATCACAGGGCACACGCAGAGACATGCACATACCAGGCCAGTTTTGCCAGAAGTCAATTAACCCAACAGTATGCCTGGACTGTGGTAAGAAACCAGAGAACTTGGTGAAAACCCACGCAAACACAGGCAGAACAAAGAAACTCCATGCACATAGCACACCAGCTCTGGAATTGAACCCGGGGCCCCGATGCTGTGAGCCAGCAATGCTTACCATTGTGCTACCATGCCCTGGTCAACAAAATCTGACACGATTTTACATTTTCAGAAATACTTGGACTTGAATCAGTACGACAGACATGTGCCTTGATTAAAAACATTTACAGAAAAGCGGATTTTTACCTGAGAGGCCCAGCCTACATTGGGCACAAAGACTGACTTGAGCACTTTGCCAGCCAGCTGCGTGCCCTCTTGCTTTGCAGATGGTGGAGTACTGCTTTTTGAAAGGCTTGTTGTTGTGAAGACAGATCCATCATAAGAAATCATCTGTGAAGAAAAATGATTTTTTTTTACAGTAATGCTATTAATGAAAAAATTATTGGAAACTGAAACTAAGCATACCCCCCTCCCCCCCCGAAAAAAACCTGGAATACTGGAGGAGTGCGTACAGATGGAGTTATGTTCGGAGGCTGGCTGGGAGACCTGCTGCTGTTCAGCACTACTCCATTTGGTGAGGGATTCTCTTTCCCACAGAGTTTGGGGTCCTGTGCAGGTTGGGAAGGGGGGTCTGGAGAGTCGAGTTTTGCTGGTCTCCTGGTGTAATAAATATCAAATACATACAAATGCATTAAAGAGAAATTGGGCAGACCTAATCAGAAATTTAAGATTAATAGAATTGTAAATTGTAGTGCACGGCTATTGTATTCCATTTTTTCTTACTGTATGTTCAAGTCCCCAAGTGACATGGCCAAAACAAAAATATATTCTTTAGGATTATTAACATTCCTTCAGCAATTCTTCGTATACACCTACTAATAATAACTGCCTTCCTTTAATATGATTTGCTCATTCGGCATACATTTGCATGCTGGAGGGCAATACTGCATCCGAGCTTGGCGATTAAAAACATACTTCTCTTCAATGGACCACACAGTGCATCATGGGAGGTGACCTTGACCGAATAAAGTTAAAAACTGCTCTCAACAAAGTACATTCCCTGGAAAATGACCAAATCATATTAAATTTGGGATCATGACAAATAATGATATTTAATGTTAAATGTTTAGGTTAATATGAACCCTTTAACTATTACTCTTTTTATTCTGGCTGCCTCATTTCTACCCATCCATGTACTACATATTAATTTACTATAAAGAGGTATTATGACTCCTAATGACAATCACAAAAACTAAACTGTTTTATCACCATTAAGAATGTAGATTTCGATAGCATAATACAAACTTTCAGTTTACAAAAGATCAATGTGAATGTAAAAAACCAATTATATTATGAGTCCTCATTATAAGAAAATTCTTCCAATACATTTCGAAATGTGTATTTAGATTTAGCTTTTTTTACATCTAGTCAAAGACATTTCTCACCTTCCAACTATAATTGGAAAAAAAGGAATATTTTTTTCACTTCTTTTTTCTTCTACGATGATAGCAGCCTCCAGTGCCAAGCACATTCTGTGTCCCTGAAGAAACAAAGTCCAGTGCATCTCAGTGTAGTGAATTTCACTTCAGCAATCCAAATCCATATAAAGGATACTTGAAGGATAACCTAGTTAGGAATTTGCCTTTATTGCGGATTACTCTGCAGTTTAAAACCGTGGCCTTCACTATCTTTGTAAAAACAAAATACAATCAAAGGTCACACAAAATATTCCAACAGTTCATTTTAAAGAGTAAAAACAATCAGTGAGGTGACTTCAATTGTTAATTTTACCTTTCCAGTATACCAAGTGACTTGTTATTTCAGTTAGCTTCAGTTTCAGCACCCACATGTTAAGCAAGTGTACAATAGTAGGTTATCTTGGTCTCTCATGATTTTGATCAATTCGTTTTCTTCAACAGACAGCATACAGACCACTAGCATTAATAAATGTGACTAGAAACAGACACATAAAAACTCTGGGAGTTAAGACCTGAAAGGTGGAGCTGAGTAAAATTCAGCATCATTAGAAAGCACATATTTTGGGATGCGGAGGGTTGGACAAAGATCATCACTGGTTTAAACCAAGAACAAGTCACTAGGTTATGGCTGAAACAACTGTAAATGGATTATTTTATACGATAATGAGATGAGTAACACAGAACAGAAAGAAATAATATGCTTTTTCATTACACACCCTAAAATAATTAATTCAGGTGAGGGGAATTCATTGAATCTGGAATAAGGATACCAGCAATATATCCTATGTACTGTTAGTGTACTTCAATTTCAGTTACACATTGTTGTTTGTGGGAACAACACCAGGAATACTAAAGATTACCATATTTAAAGGTAAGAAAATACAGCATTTTTACAGTCCCTATTTAGCAAGTACAAGTAAGCAACTTATGGGCAGCATGGTGGTGTAGTGATTAGTACTGCTGTCTTGCAGTGCTGGGGATCTGGGTGTTCTCTCTGTGTTTACGGAGGCTTCCTCTTGGTGTTTTGGTTTCCTTCCGAAGTCCAGAGACATTCTTGTAAGTTCACTGGCCTGGTAAGAGTATGTGCACGTTTGCGTCTGTCTGGGGCCTGCAATGAACTAGCATGCCTTCCAGGACGTACTCCCCCTTGCACCCACCGTTTGGCAGGACAGGCTCCTGCTCCTCCACCAAATAAAGTGGTTAGAAAACGGATGGAAGTAAACAACTTATTATACCTCATTTGAAAGTTCCACATAAGCTCTGCTTTCTTCACTCAAGCCATTCAGCCCCACATCTCCCTTCAATGTGTAGGACTTCCCCGTCTTCTCTATAACTCGCAGGTACTCCGTCGTCTTGTGTGTTTTTGCCCCTGGAGGAACAGGAATAAAATCAGGGCATAGCGAGTTTAGCGCTGAGACATATTTGTCGAATCTCCAGATTTACCAGGATAAATCATTCAGCCACACTTGTTGAGACAAAACGTTACGATGCTTAAAAGGCTGTTACAGACTGACTGAAAAAATAACTGTATCCACAGTAAAGCAAGGCAATTCAAAACCTCAATAACCATAACTTACCATTACATTCAATAAGTGTCTCCATATAGAAAACCAAGCTAGTTAGCAAGGATTCTGTGTAGTAACAGCTTCAAATAGGCATAAAAAGCTATTGCATTTGAAACATGAGTTTGGATCACATACACAACTCACATTCCAATACTTTAATTTTGAGTCTGCTTTTAAGCCATGCTTTGTTCTGAGTATACTGTATTCCTACCTGATGAAGAATGACGATAAAGTTCTACAAATTCAGAGCTATTTATATAAATGTACAGATCTTCTCCATTCATTTTTTCCCATTTTAAAGCAAAAAATCCTACAGTACATGTTGTATTTTGCAGCTTAGTTTCCATTGCTCCCTTCTTGAAATGAAACCTATTAATCCATCCTTTTAAAAAAGTTCATTTGAATCAGATTTAATTGCATTTGTTCTGGTTAAATCCAGTAGTGGGAGAGTTTGTTCCTTTTTGTTACTGCAAGGATATTACAGAGTCATTGAAGACATGAGAGCGAGATAGAGTGTTAAACACAGTATTAAATAAAACACTTGGCAATAAACCTCAACAATAACACACATCTGCAAGACCCCCCCCCCCGCATCTCTTCTATCTCCAACACACAAAGCAACTTATTTATACTGCAGAAATAATGCCTTTGACCTAATCCACTGCCTGGGCCCAAGCCCTCTTACCCCCTTTGTGAAAGAACTAACTCTTGGACCAGTGTGCAAACTCAGCTTGCAGAGCGGCAGCTGCTTACCGTCATAAAAGCAGACCTCCAAATCAGCACTGGGGGAGTTCTCCATCAGCATGCACTTGGCATGCTTCGTGTACAGGGTGACTTTGGGGGTCTTTGATTTCACCAGTTGCACAAACTTGGTGGCATACTGGTACTTCTTCCAGTACTTTTCTGTTAAAAAAGAAATTTCCAATTGTATTAGTAAGCTAGAAAAGAAAGCAGAAACCCCAAATGTATTATCTTTAGGAGAGAAACCAAGATTCTAGTAAAACAAATGCAATCTAATCCCCAGGAATGCAACCTAAACACAGCAACCCAGGAGCATCACTGCAATTTTAACACTAAATCCAAAAACTGTGAGAACCATAAAATGTCACAGGTGGTGTCTCTTTAAACCTGCAATGTAAATGAACCTGTCGCGATCGGTGAGGATGAGGTGTCTGCACCACATTGTGTCGAGCCAGACAATTCTGGAAATGTACCTGGCAAATCCTCAAAGCTGTAAATGAAAATATCTTCTGGAGGGGAAGGCGGCCTGTCATCAAGGGGAAACCCCCTTCCTTCGTTGGGGTGGTAAACCGTAATCTGCAACGCAAGAGACGAATTAAGAGAGAGAAACGCTTCGTTGGCAGTCAAAGAAGGACGAAAGTTTGACAGCAAGGGAAGAAGAGCAAGTGCTATTACTGAAGCTGACATAAAGGGCTCCAGTGAACAGTGAAATGGAAAAGTTGGACATCTGAGAAATGATTTTGTGTGTTGCAAATGTCTCTGAGGAAACCCTGTGGAAATGTCTACATGTCAGATGGGCGCATCAGCTCACCATTGAACCATCGCAGGATATCCTGAGGACTTCTCGAACGCGTTCCTGGGATCCCTGTCCCTTGACCAGCTCCATGCAAACCTCTCCTGTTTCAAGGATGCTCACCTAAGAAAGGTGGTAAGGGTATACAGATTTTCCCCAGTTTACATTAGGGATATCTGCACAATCCAAGGAAGCGATCTTAATGCCTTTTGTAAGTAGAGGTATTAAAGTGCTCTGCATGAAAAAAGCCATGAAATCTTAACATATTATAAAAGGACTGCTGACTTCCAACAAAGACTCAAGTGTTTAGTGTTTCTATAATGAGAGGTATTAAACACAACAAACACTATTGGTTCCAATTCTCATTTGTTCTGTTCTGAATGTCTGATAGTATAGGGTGTTCTCTCTACAAAAATGTGACTAACCATGGAGAAAATATACGTTATTTCCTTAATAGATTGCAATTAGTCTTTTTGGTAGTGGAGGTTGAATTCTTTTTAGCTTCATTGTTCTTGTGCAGTTGCTCAACTCAATGGTAATGTTTTCCAGTCGCATTCTGAAAGTACAGTAACTCTTACCACAGCATTTTTAGTCTTCTGCCGAATGGGCTTCAGTCTTGTCGCACAGAGAGGAGAGATGACGTTCTTCAAGGAGTGTTTCTCACTGCCTGCGCTTGGCGTTTCTCTTGAAACGGGAAGGTGCTGTTCAGCCACACAAGGGGGCTGCAGACTGGCGAGTCCCTGGGCATTATCTACTTTATTCAGGGGTGCCCCTTCACAGCCCCTGGGGCCTGTCTGCCATGGAGTGTGCAAGTCATTGTAAGATGACTCTGTGCCCCTCTTAACACGCTTTTCATTCCAGGAGTTCACTGGCAAGCCATTCTGCAGAGAAAGAGCCTGTAGTCCATTGTGAAAGCTGCCGGTCCCATTGCTGCTATGCCCACTGACGTCAACTGGCTTTTTAAAGTGACCTGAGGGAAGGGAATAGATTCAAACCAAATGCTCTACTGCTCTAGGAATTAGTCAGTTTGCACATTATTAAGGAAGGGAGACATCAGAAAAAAAAGGAAAAACAAGCGGGAATCCCAAATGAAGTTCTCGTCAACTGCTCCTTTTTATACTTTAAAAGCACATTTTGATAGGCAGTAAAACTAAAATGTACTTCTCTTTCTTGTGATTTTTTTCTGTCTGCCCATCTCAGCTTTGTTTTTCAGTCACAAATCTTTAATCG
The DNA here is from genome assembly GCF_040954835.1 of Lepisosteus oculatus. Lineage (NCBI taxonomy): Eukaryota > Metazoa > Chordata > Actinopteri > Semionotiformes > Lepisosteidae > Lepisosteus > Lepisosteus oculatus. The sequence continues at coordinate 35,857,055 of NC_090696.1, read as the reverse complement.
CTCAAAAAAGGAAACGTTTCAGTTGCCTATTGGTGTTTTGCATGAATTCTTTATCATTATTTCAAATCAAACTCCCTTGAAGTTCCTACTTCTATTACAATGCTTATTTATCAAAGGGTCTGGTAGAGATTACCTTCTTGGTTGAACCATTGCTGCACAACGTCTGAACCCAGTCTCTGTTGGCTGCCTGGCAGAGATGGCTCACAGGGATATAAACAATCTGAACTGGGAGAAAGAACCAAAAATATTTACAGAATACAGTGGTAAAAGGGACTGTCTGTCAGGTCAACAGAACATATTCAGATTTACTTACTGCAGCTGTTTCAAAGACAGCACAACTGGCTTTTGGCTTCCAGGCTTGGAGAGCTTACTGTCCAGTAGAACTGTCTTCAGACCTTTCCAGCTATCTGGCTTCTTACAGTTCTCCTTTATTGTTTCTCACCCAAGTCATTCATTTGTACCAGCAAACTGTGACTGCTTTACCTTCCTGAAATTCTATGTAAGGCTCAAAATGTGGCGAGCAAACATTGAATCACTAAAATCCTTATTAAAACACGTTAGTTGTATAATGATATCTGCCATTATTTCAATTACTTTACAAATGGTACTAGCTAACATTTTAGTCACTTGGCTTGAAAATATCACTGCAGATTTTTCTTAAATCTATCGAGTAACTCGGTGGTATAGAAAGTGATGTCTGATGTCTACAGGTGTCACAAATGAGTAAACCTGAGCAAATGTGCATATTTATGGAATTAATTTAGATCCGAGCAGCTGTACAAAGTACTGCTCCTTTGGTTCAGTATACAATAATTCTTAAATTCCTCTGAAGCTTGCACATGTTTGATAGTAGATCTATATAATAATGTCGTGTAGTAAACAGAGAAGCATAACACTTAGCTTATCATATCATTTTGTTACATAAGCACAGGTAAAATGTGCAAAATTGGCAGATTTGAGATGTGATTTAATGCAGCTTGTTATAACGTGCTTGTTCTTGGCCATGAGCTTCAAATTGGAGAAAAAACAGCTTTATCAAAGTTTTAAAGGAGATGTTCCGAAAAAACAATGGAAAGAAAAGATTGACAAGTCCTGCATACTTTACATACTGCACTTGGCAAACAAATTCTTTCAACTCAATGCCTGCGACTGCTTCCTGACAAAACTCCATTCCCATAAATATAATTTGTATTGAACTAATTATGTCTCTACATCGGCTGTAGCCTTGAGTGCTGATTAGGATTACAGGCATGTAACAGGAAGTGTATGGATTCATTTTCAAGGTGGGGGCACTGCTATTGAGCTCATGGGAAGGATTACTACATTCAGATTGCTTCAGGACCCTGTAATGTAGACAGGTTCAAACGTAATTATATATAAAACTGATGCAAGATGAGGATTTCGACTGATGAATAAAACCACCAGCCAAATAATAGGATGCAGATAAAAGAACATAGCTCTGTTCTTGGCTCTAAATTAATAATAGTGCAGTGCACTTGGGTGTGAGCTAAGAATTGTGACTGTGTAATTACATTCGATGGAAAAAAGAGGGTGGTAATATAAAAGAAATAAAGGAAATAAAAGAGCAGACTTCAGTGAGATAGTGCGAGTTAAGATCTTACTTGGCTTTCTGTTTGACAGGAGGGGAGGTTACTTTCCTATCCAGAGACCCAGACACATTTTCTTTAAAGCTCTGCGGAATGTCACTGTAGCTGGGGCCCACAGGGAAAGTTTCCTGCCCTCCACGGGTGGCCTGTCTGCTTGGCTTGGACAGCACCTCCATGGAGTGACACCTCTCTATCGCTCCCGCGGCTTTTCCCGGCAAGTGGCTGTTTGAGGAACCGGAGCGTTCGGAGGACTGGGCCCTCCTGAGGTAGCGGGAGTGGGGGCGATCCTCTTCGCTCCTCTGAAGAGCCCTCCCCCTGTCTCCCCTGCAGGGGTCCTCGCGATGCGCCAGCTGGTCCCTGTACAGTGAACTCCCATCCACAGAGGAGCAGTCGCCAGGGAGGCGCTCGTGGGTGGGTACGACGTTGATCCGGTTCGGCAGGGCCTGACCTATCAGGTGCCTGTTCTTCTGGTGAAACCGGCCGCTGGTGCTGGCCGAGGCGGACCCAAGGGTGGTGGTGCAGGCCGTGGAGATGGTGGCGATTCCGCTGTCCATGGATCCTTCGACCATCCCCGAGTCTTTGCTCCTCGCCGATGAGCAGTTGGTCATGAAGGGGTGATCCAGAACAGAAGACAGGCTGAGGCGATCAGCGGGGTTTTTGCGCAACAGTTGATAGATAAGATCCTGGGCCTCTCTGGACACGTGTGCGGGCATCTCGTATTCCGCCAGCACCACTTTGTTCAGGGTATGCTTGACCGTGTCTGTGTCGAAGGGGGGTCTACCCACCAGAAAAGCGTAGAACATGCAGCCCAGGGACCAGACATCGGACTCCAGACCGTGGGGACCGCGCGTGACGATCTCAGGGGAGATGTAATTCGGAGTGCCACACATCGTGAAGTGTTTTTCACTGGGCAGCTGTAACTGGGTGGCCAGGCCAAAGTCTGCTATTTTGATGTTCATACAGCTGGTAAGCAGCAAATTGGACAGCGTGAGGTCGCGGTGTAATATGCCGTGAGTGTGGAGGTACAACATCCCCTTGACGATCTGATGCATGAAGTGCCGTGCTGTTAAAATAAACATCTTCATGTTAATAATGGTGACAAAGATCTCAGCTCTTCATTGCAAAACGTAATTACAAACATTGTGGAACATAAAGAAAATACGATTTTCATTTTAAAACTCCACACACCAGGGGCCTTTAAAACGATGCTCTCTTAAGTAAAGTATATACAGGAAAATGTATAAAAATGGCAATCAAGATATAATAATAATTCTTTACACTTATATAGCGCTTTTCTGGACACCCCACTCAAAGTGCTTTACAGGTAATGGGGACTCCTCTCCACCACCACCAATGTGCAGCCCCACCTGGATGATGCGACAGCACCCATAGTGTGCCAAAACGTTTACCACACACCAGCTATTAGTGGGGAGGAGAACAGGAGGAGGAGAGTAATGAAGCCAATTCATAGATGGGGATTATTAGGGCATGGAAGGCCAATGGGAAATTCAGCCAGGACGCCAGGGTAACACCCTTACTCTTTTCAAGAAATGCCCTGGGACTTTTAATGACCACAGAGAGCCAGGTCAGTATAGTGTCCCCGTTACTATACTGGGGCATTAGTACCCACACAGACCACAGGGTGAGCGCCCCCTGCTGGCCCCACTAACACCTCTTCCCGCAGCAGCTGTAGGTTTTCCCAGGAGGTCTCCCATCCAGGTACTGACCAGGCTCACACCTGCTTAGCTTCAGTGGGTTATCAGTTGTGAGAGGCAGGGTGATATGGCTGCTGGCTAAAAAAATGCTACCACTGAACCAAACTGTCACTCATATGAATAAACCGAACCATTTGATATGTAGATGTTGCATTGCTAGATCCATACCTTCATCCTCTGAAAAGGGCCTCTTTCTGTTTTTCAAGTACCTGCTCATCTCCCCATTATGGCACATTTCCAAGACCAGGTAGACATAGTTACTGTCTTCGAAGCAATTGTAAAGCTACAGAAAAATGTAAACAAAATTAAAACTAGATAAAGTACAATAGCATGTCTTAACTTTATTCTAACATGTATATTGCCAATATAAAGAAGCATTCAGATTAAGCTTTATTTGGTAAATCTCTTTTTGAGGACGTCACTCCTATATTTGAACAAAATCATTTTTCAAACTATGGTATCTTTTAAAAAATAGAGCTAAACAAACATCTGACTCGCAGGTATACTAAGTTGAATATGCCCAGCTATGCTCATGTTACTCATCATTGCTCTTTTCTTTACAAGTCAAAGTATCTTATTAGTTCAGGTGGGTAGCTGCGTCAGCATGCGTAGGCTGCAAAGGAACAAGTAATAGGTTTATTCCATGCTGAAAAAAAGAAGAAAGAGAACACAACGTTTCGGCCGTGGAGCCTTCTTCCACAGCCGAAACGTTGTGTTCTCTTTCTTCTTTTTTTCAGCATGGAATAAACCTATTACTTGTTCCTTTGCAAAGTATCTTATTGTTCAGCTTGAAGAGTGGTAGTGCGCTTTGTTTCTGATTTTTAGGGAGGTGCGCCACCTACTGGTTCATCACATTCATTACCATCTCCTACCAGTCTGGTATCCAAGTACTGCCCAGCAAAGCCTCTAACTCAGGGCTCTCAAAACGTAGTTTCATAGTTGGTTTATTTAATTAACTGCAATAATTGCGATATATCTAACTAGCCTCCCATGCCTTTTCTAAACATGTTTAATGAAGGGAAGAGTTTGAGTAATTATCCTGAGTAAGAAAAATCCTAAATACTGTATGTCTAAGAATAAAATATTCCAATGCAGGTTGGAACACAAACACAACTGTCACTAAGCCCACCAGAAAAAAAGGAGTTTCCCAATCCTGATCTAACTGAATACATTTAATTAAAGACAGTTTCATTGCAAATGTAACTGTTATTTCTTGCACTGTCTATTGAAGGCTTTCAACTTTGTTATAAAAAAAACAATATCTTATTGTGTTTTGTATTTTTGTTACACATTGACTAAACCAGTCAATGTTTTTCTTCTTTAAGCTGGGTTCCAGCAAATATGACCTTTCACTCTATGTTCTTAACAGTTGTAGAGTGCCCATCCTTGCCTAGGTCTTAAACCCAGCTGTCAATGTTCATGGTTTTATACACAAACCAGTAGGTCACAGTATATATATATTATATATACATACCTCCAGTATAGATGGGTGCTTCAGCCGGCAGTGAATCTCCACCTCTTTCCGGACTCGGTGAACCATGCATGCTTTTTGCATAGCCTTTTTATCAATCTGCAAAGGCAAACGAAAATCACTAACTTCAGTTTTCCTTAGACATCAATATACTTCATGATTCCACACAGCAAACTACATCAGTAAAGAGGACTTTTTTAAAGAATCACAATTAACAATTTTGATCTCACAAGAAAGATGTGTAAAATAATAAAGGTGATACAGATTGATTTCAATACATGAATTTAAACTACACTGAATTAAAAAAACACTACTCAATGTCACAAGGTCTATCACCTTGATGTTACATGCTTTGCTAACCCTGTTAATACCAATAATTTATTATAAAACATGTCAAAGTGTTGTTTTTTTTAAATTGTAGTCACTTGGTCTTATTGTCTCTCTTGAAAGCAAAGAATATATATGAAAGGCAATGCTCAGCCTCAAAGAATCCCTTTAGAATTACTTTATTTTTGTTTTCAAATTTTTATTAATGAAAACAAATTGTATTTTTGAAGTCTTACACCATTAGCTGAAATATTTCATTTATGACAGAGAACTGAAGCCTTTTGTCCCCAAAAAAGCTTTTCTCTAATGTAAATATGGTCGATGGAGTTAATATAATTTGATTTTTTGTTTTCCTGAATTGTTGCAAGATTTCCCCAATTGTGCTCAGCACGTATTTTGAACACCGTTATTTTCGATCAACCTCAGTGGTCATTGGGGTCAGTGAACAAAACGAAATCTTAACGCACTGCAGAATTTTCGAGCTCTACACTTTAAAGGACGGAATGTACTCACCCCCATCTATTGTATGATAAAAAAGCAAGACAAAACAAGCATTCAAATCTCACCATTTTAATTGCAACTTCCAAGCCCGTGTTGACAGATTTCGCTCTGTACACACAAGCAAAGGAGCCCTTCCCGAGAAGGGTGAGCACCTTGAAGTCCTGCAGATGAAGCATACGCACGATATTTGCATTTAAAAGTTCAACATATGAACCAAACATGCTTTCTTGTTAAAAAAAAACATTAAAAGTTTTAAGAGCTAGTTAAAAAAAATCTTCACGTTATAATTACACAACAAATATTAGTTAAGATAAAACATCTACATTCACTTTTCCTGGATGATGACAGTCATAACGCCAATTAAAGCCCACTTCGTTGAAAAGGTAGGTGAGCGCTCCAACTCTGTTCCCAGAACGTAATCACAGGTCCCCATCCTTTTAGACCAATGTGTCTGAAACACGCGTCTCTGGAGTATACCTCGATTTGAAGGTCTCCAGATGGACTAGACATCTTTTCATCTCCACTTTCTTTGCTTTTGCTGGTCAGGTTTTGGAACAGGTAATTAAGAACCCGGTCAAGCATTTTCACCAGCTGCTGTGGTTCAGACGGTTGTTACTGCTTTCATAGTCTACGGTAACTGACGTTACTTCAAACTGTCATTTCGAGCAACTTCAACATCCCGGTCATCTTCCCGCTGTACCCTTGGGTCTTTACCTTGGCTGTTGCCTGGCAACGTTAAACCTTAGCTACCCTTGCAAACCAAGCTGCACATATCATCTACTGCCAGTTTAAATGTTCACAGATATAACGTGTTTGTGAAAATGGATCGTTGCGGTACTTTTAACAATATTTCCTTTGCGTTTCAACATCAGACCCGGTTTCGAGTAAAAATAGCAAACGGGCTTCTGATTTTTCTGGAATAAAATCCAGCATTCACATTTCTATTCAAAATTCGCTGTCCAGCCATTAACATCATAAAGCGATTCGAATATTTTACTACAACAGAAATGTTAAGGCATATTTCGCTCATATTGTGACAAGCAAACGGGGGCGTGACAAAAAAAAGGCAAAGTGATCAGACCTTAATATGCAAGATATGATTAACGGTGTTAGTAAAGCACATATACAACTACGCTTGGTTTCCGATTGGAATGTTTTCCACTTTGCGGTCTGTTGCTCGATTTTACTGAAAGATAACGTTAAATGCCGTGAGGTAACTCATCTGTAGCAGCAACACGCTGGCTATCCACATCGGGCCTGCACAACTTCCTCTCCCTTATTTTAAACGTCTAAGACACCACCCACAAACAGTGAAGACTATACTGTATATGAAATGACAGGCCGCCTGCTAACCCACAAACAAAATGCTTTGTATTGCCTGACGCGATTCAAATGCAAATATTCAATAAAACAAAATCTAGAACCCCAAGCACGAGAAGCGGGTAGTAGGTCACTTTACATAGTTGTTCTGCTCTTTTCGTATGGAAAACAAGGTCCAGTGCAGATGAACATCAGCACGCGATAATTTAAGAACCCCTCAAAATCTCACAACTAATGATTTAACTTTTAGAAAGCACATCCGAAACATTCGTTTCCATTTCCCGTAAACTAAGCCAACCGCATTTACATTAGGAACCCTGAAGCAACAGGATGGAACGAAACTAAGAAGAACGAAGACGATTTTGTTTTTTACCAGGAGCCTCCACGTACCTCGATTTTATCGCCGATCGATACACTCATCTTGTTGGGCTTACTAGGCAATCCACACAGTAATCTGTATACATTATTTCACATGTACTTATGGGCCGTAAAAGTGTCCCGCAGCTCACGGTTCGCCGCCGGGAAGACATTTGTATTCCGTGTTACTCTTGTCCGCCCAGAATTTCGGCTGTTTCTCCATTTTGAAAACTGCCGCGGTCCCGTCACGTTGACGTCACCGGATGACGACGTACAATCCAGTGATGTTCTTTCTAGCAGTCCTTCCTGGGTTCCGTTAGTGTGAGAGACCAGTCTGCACTGCTGTAAAGTAACGTTTGTTCTGTACTTAAATGAGTTAAGAAGGTACGGGATACATTCTGTATCCCGCAACACATTCTGATAAAAATGGAGCAGTCAGGCTTTTGCTCGTATTTTTAATTCACCACGTGTCTTTAATTACAGGGGGTATTAAGTCGTTTCTTTTTTAAGAACTGCGGTGTTTGGATTGCACCGATTCTGTAAGCCCGGATCGTAGCCACTTTTTATCCTTACAGTACATTTTTATAACCTGAAGTCTAACATTTTTAGGAGATTAAAACAAAAGGTTATAGCTGAAGGAAAACATATTTTTCAAAATCTGTTTATTAATCGTAAGGCAACCAATGAAAGCCTGCCCTCATGTGACAGGATTGATAAAGTTTGTCAGATCAGTCATCTTCTAATTTCTGTGCTTTCCATTCTCGCTTTTGTCGGCATTGTTTTAAAACTTCTTGTAAATTTGCTAAGTCAACGAAAATGCTAGAAAAGCACACAGTCCCCCATACAATATATTTTCCCCTCCAGTTAAACATATTATTTTTATGTTCTTGTTCCTGATGCTAAGAAAATTATTAATATTTGGACACATCTATGGACGAGTGTTGGCCTCATTTGAAACAAAGTTTCTGAAAACATCATCATAAAGAAAAAAAATATCCATTATAGCGAAGTGTACGCTATAACTCACAATTGTGTATTTGAATTGTTGATATATGTTTGCATTATTAGAACTTTATTTTCAGATCCTAAAAATATGAAATTGTGAATGTTTCCAGTACCTGCAATCTCTAAGATCCCAAAACTCTAAAAGTCTAATTAAGCAAATTAATTTAATTATGGTTTCAGTTATGGAATGGATCTGAACTGGAAGGCAACCAAGCAGACTGGTTTGTAAACAAGAATTCTATAAATACAATAATCTGTTTAAATTTGACTAAACACCATTTAAACAGTAGTTTTGTTTCGTTAGAGCACAGAAACATTTGAATATGTTGTCTTTTAATACTGATTAATTTTGTTACTCTTGACTATAGTAGGCTCTGTTCAGTTTACATAACATTGTTGTGGGAATTATTGTTCAAGCCTTTGAATGGGGGTAGACTTGTTTGCATGCTGAAAAATATATCACCATAGTAACCCTTCTCATTCAATACTGAAAGAGCTCGTTGAGAGCTTGGCTGAGTTGGTTAAAATAGGAAACACACGTAAAATATCTTTGAAGCTTTAACTTCCGTATAGACATAGCATGTCACATATATGCGTAAAAAATGAAGAAAAATTCCCAGGCTTGGCTGTAAGTATTGAACCACGTGGTTGTGAGCGCCTCGCACGTTTGGGTTGCTTTTGTATTGACTTTTTATTATTTAAGTTAGTAATTGAATATGTCAGGTTTAGGTTTATGATAGAACACACAACTTTTTAGATGTGTTTTTGTTTGAATTTGCTTATTTCTTTCAAAAATGAAGTTAAATTAACATTGCATTTTATATGCAATTCTTTATTGCACTCTTAACGGAATTAAAACCGTGTAGAGTGCTCGAGAACGCATTCTGCTCTATGTGCAATACCAATATGCATATTTATATTCCACAACATTTATATTGCATTGGATATAAACCCAATAAGGAATGTATTGTAAAACTAATATAAAAAATAATTGACATAAAACAGCCTTATAACATTTTGATCAATTACTTAAAAAGTACTGTGTAGGAAATTGAACTTTACAATTGTTTAATAACTAGAACCTAGTAAACCAAGGGCAATATTACGATTAAAGAAATTATATTTCAGTATAACAAGGAAGTTAAAATGTGACTAGATCAGAGTTTAAGGATGAATACATTTTTATGATGAACATTTAAACATATGTTATATTGCAGTTTTTGATATCCGTACAACTTTTTCTTTAAGCCCCATTGCAGATATTGAATTAGTTCATCGTAAGTGCACAGCATTTATCCTAAATTTAAAATTTTGCTAACAGTATAAAATAATTTACATAATTGCACTTTGAGATGAAGAGATTAAAAAAAATATTTATCTAGATTAAATTTATAAACAAGAAAAGGGAAGATGATAAAATCAATGTATTTGACATATGTAAAAAAAGGACGTTTTCTTGGTTTAATATTTTGAGCTCGGGTTTCTGAAGACGGAAATCTGTGTCCACTCTTTGAGCTCTGCAGTTTTGAATAGTAGGTTTTTAAAGCCAACGAGCCTGGGGGTTTGTGAAAAGGTGGAAGCGTGTGTTATTTGTTGCGGCAGACATACACTGCGAAAGAAGAGCCAGGCCCGGGATGCGGCGGTATGTCCTTCCTCCTCCCCGCCCAGGTGACGGAACTCCCTCACAGAGAAGCCGTCCTTAGCATGACCTCCACTCCCGATAACGGCCTCCTCCTGCTGGGCCAGGACGGCCTGCTCTCCCTCTGGTCTCCGACACTCCGGCTCAGAAAAACCAGAGCACTTCTTGTGAGTGAAGGCATCCAACACAAACTTTTCCATCGGCAAAGTCGAGATAATGTTGATGTTTTTTTTAAAGGAATTGTAATGCAAATCTCAGAGTTCATAATGAACGTTTCCACATTGTTATAGTTTGTTTTATTATTTGGGTTTCCTTTGCACTAGTGATACTCTTTGTGAACCCTTGTAGGTTTTATAGGGAGCTTCAAACTATAGAACTGAAGACTTCTAAATAGTTATTAAGTACAGATTGAGTCAATAAATAATTGAGTTATGTAATTAAAGACTCACATGGAATGAAAACTACAAAACTGTGGTTCTCTAGAACCAGGAGTAAGGATCACTCCTTAACACTTTCCCAGGTCTTAGTCATTTGGTTGCATAATTCTTAAGACATGAGCTGTTGTTCTTTGGTATTCTTCTCTACGGCTCAAGACACTTTTTTCACAAGGTAAATTTCCAGCTATGCACCATGCTCTATGCTCTATTTCAGAAAAGTGTTGGGTGGTGAAGTACTGTACCATTATATTTCTTTGATGAAATATAACTTGTCAGGAAAGTATACCATAGCTTAAAATAACCACTAGATGTAGAAAAGTGAATCGTTTCATTACAATATAGGATACATACCAAGTTCTTTGTACATTTGAATAAAAGGTTGTTGTTTGTTACATATACTCCATTAACAAAACAAAGTATAAATGTTCAGAACATAAATAAAAGAAACACGGACAAAAAAAAGCTGTTGATGACTGATGTTACAGGAAGAAAACAAACAACCAGCCAGAACACCCAAGTGGATTGCAGACACAACGTTGATGCCGCAGTATAACAAACTTGTTATCGGAACTTGGTGAGCATTGTCAGTACTCTGAATGTCAGTTATACTGTACTTCATAAAGAGCTTCATCGAAAAATGAGGGAATGCACCTTTCACAGTGGGAGACAGAGCAGAAAGGCTGATTCTTTTTCAAACAGTCCAATTTGCACAGCTTTGAAGTAGCAGTTCCTAATGGGGTACTGGGGACCTAAATACATTCTGGTTTTCCTTTCAGTAAAGCTCATTACCTTGTTCAGTCCTTAGTTGACCTAACAAGTTGCTTGATGGGGAGTCTTTGCAAATTGTGTTTCTACTCAAAAGTTAGATATACAATGCAACCATTACATCACAACCGCCAACATGTTTGGGCACTGAAAGTGTTCAAATCAATTCTGTTATTAGCTAAATTAAGGTTATGATTAATTATGTAACACTCAGATTGAAAACCAGCAAGTTTATGCATCCCAGAACCTGAACTAGGAACTCGTGGTGTAAAGGGGTAGTAAATGCTTTATGTGTAATGCAAGTTATTGCATAGATACAATATTACAGGAAATATTTTATACTTCCCAAATTTATGTCTACTGTATGCAATTAATCAAATTAAATCTATTTGCTCTCCATCACATCCAAGAAAGGAATCATTACTGAAGTTCTGTCATACAAAACATCCCTGTTCCTCTGAGCTCGATAGACCATTACGACCAGTTATGCCAAGCATGAGTAGTACCCCTAGTAGAGCTTTACATAAAAAAAATATTGACAGCAAAATGTGTGCCTTACAAGTGGTATACCAGAATAATATGAGACTCTGAGACTTTATGACTGGCATCAGTGAAAACACTAACTGAAATAGGAAATTTAGTTTTTATGCACAACTTGAGAGTAGGACTTGAATGAGACAAATATCAAACCTGTCTTTTCACTGGTCCTCTCTTGGTAAGATCTTTGGTACAATGGGGTTAGAAAGATTATATCACATTATGACTAAATCGCTAGCTCATTTCATGTTCTGACCATGCTAATGCCTCTTCTCCTCCCATTGGAGAGGGTGTTCTGTTGGGTTAGGTTTTACAGTGGTGAGAGTATTATAACATTTCTTAAAAGGTCCAAACTGACCCAACCAGGTGTCATATTGAAACCAGGACACGTTTGCTGCACATGATTGAAGGCATCGTAATTAGTGGTACAGTATTTGAAATTTTAATTTCAATATTCAATAATAATAATCAATATTTGTCCTTTATTCTTTCAATTTGCTGTCCATCTAAACATATTCCCTGTTCAAAATGATTTTACTGTTGCCATACCCTTACTTCTTAAATTCTCGATTACTTGAGTTGAGCAATAGATTTTCAGGACCTACCTGGAGCTCAGATTTTGCTGAAATGGAAGATATACTTTCAGAAGGATCGTGTGGCAAAATGTATTACCAAGGGAGATGAGAGGTTGACATGGCTGAATGAGCTTCATTGATTCTTTGAGATTGAACTGTCTGGGTGAAAGAGCTTCAGGGATGTTGAAAACACTTCACATGTTTTTCTGTGAAAGAATAAAAATATAGCCATCACTTTGGCACCAGATGCCATTTCTATGAGCTTTTTGTTCACAGGACATCCCATTTCTGTAAATTATGATCATTAAGCTGTAAACCCGTTGGGGTGCATGTGTTAAAGCTATACCAGTCGATTTCCTTTATCTTCATAGGCGCAATGGACATTTCTCTCTATATATTATTACAGACTCTGTGAAATCTGACTGGACACCAAGCAACGGATTTCAACAGTTTTTTTTTTGTAGAAGTGAAGCACAGTAAACAGAAAATGTGAAGCGTGACAGCTTGTACTGTATTCATTAAGACAAAAGACAATGCAGACTCCCGCTCCAAACACAAAGGAGTAATAACAAGTTTCTGATTTCACTCAGCAATCCGTTTCACTTGCCCCACCTGTCCCCTCCACAACCTGTAACGACAAGGCTTGTGTGCAATATTGTGTTAAATATCCTGGCAGATAATGGGAGGGACAAACACTGTGAAGGACTAATCACTTGGCAGGTCTGTCTGGGTCAGGTTTCAAGCTTTCGTGACCCAGACATGCGCCAGACTCATTTAACAATTTCTATATAAATATTTATATATGTATATTTTACAAATAATGTTTAAAATATAGGATAAATATATAGCTTACATGTTCTGTATTCATTTAACACTATTTTAGCAGATTTTTGTAGAAATTAATTTTTTCTCAAATTGTTTACTTTAATTAGTTCATTTTTGATATTATGATTTGTATTGTGTGCACTTGCAAAACATGAAATACATAACATAAAATTAAAGATATTTGATATATATATATAATTTAATTAATAAGAACTCCATGAGATTATATCCCTCTCGACTAATTGCCGACAGAATAGATCTTCATACGGTATGCCTAAACTTTTACAGAGTTTGTGAAGGGTTAAAAAAGGTACAGATTCAGGGAAAAAGAATAATTGAGCAAATGAAATTTAGAAAAAAACATCAACATCTCTTTTTTATTGATCTTTCATGCTATATGCTAACAGGTTAATATTTTGCATGTTACTTAGACTGAACATTTTTCTTTTTCAAGTGTGGCCCATAACTTGAGATTTGCATTTCTGCAGTGGTCACTGATCATAAAAGAACGATACGTGACTCTTAGGAAAAAGCATCACCTGAAACCTAGGCTTAAAACCCTTTCAATCTGTGACAAAGCTGTAGAAGATAAAGAATGAAAAGGCAAATGCAGAGATGGTGCATAAATGTAAATTCTTTTTGACATTAGTCTTCCAGAACAACTAGGCACCTTTCATGTGGGACGTTTTTAGTATTCTGGGTGAACACATCAAACTTCAGGAGACACATTGTCATTGGAGCTCTATAACATTTGTTGCTTCTGTTATGCTGATGTAGGTGTGACGCAGGCAGATCTGTTGTTGAAATATACCAAGAGCTGGCTTTTCTCTCTCTAAAATTATGCCAAGCTTATTCAGTGTGCTGACTTTCTGTTTTCCTTTTGCAATTCAAACACTAATCTAAAAAAAAACATAATTGTCCAAAATTTGTATGGTTGTCTATGAGATTCTTCCTTTTGCACATTCCATTGTTCAGTCCTCTATCCCTCTCATTTGGCCACTGTTTGTAGTGGTTAAGGTAACAGAGCTAATGTGATCTCTGAACATCAGAAAAGGATCCCAAGTATACAGTTAATATACAGTTCTGCTTTATTTCTGTTTTCTTTCCTAGTGATCGAGAGTTGCGCCTCTATGAGCTCTCCAATTTTGAACCATATTTTCAGGTCACAGGTCTCGAAAGCTTGCCCCTCCAGCTCGAGTACAGGTAACATTAACTGTCCTGCTGCACTATCGTTTTCATTTTAAACATCTGTTCAAATTTGAAGGTTTCTTGTGTTTGGGAGTAAAATCAACTCGTGTCTAGTTAACACATTGATCTGATTAATCTGTCTTAATTAATTAAACTACACAACAATGTACAGTAATACGTTTTTAAAAATCACTCACTTTACAAAGTTCTTTATTTTTTCATACTTGGGGCAACTTGTTTATTAATCCAGTTATACAGGTCCTGATGAATGCATTCTACTTTATGGTGATGATCAAGTAAGTGGTCTTTTTTGTTTCATTTAAATACATAGAAAACTTTTATTATTTTATATTACTTGAAAGTAAATATTAGGTTTCTACTATTCTTAGACTGAGTTTAATGGTTCCTTTTCAGAATAAAAAGTAATTTTTGCTAACCTTATGCTTATGGATGAATGAGCTTTACATTTACTGCCTCAAAAGACCTTTGCTAGTTCCTGATAATACCTTACATTACATAACCATACCCAAGAGCATCTGTCACTAGGTGTACTGTACAGTCACAGACAGACCACAGCTATGCACTCTCCAGAAAAATAGGGTAAACAGGAATGTGGAAAAGCCCCTTTTTTAATACACTTTTATTTTAGTAAGATACCATTAAGACCAAATAAAAACAGCCCAAATAGAAGGCTTTTGAAAATGCTGACAAAGTACATTGGAAATCTTAATTGGAGTTACCAGTTTAGCAAGATTCATGGATCATTTTTATTCTTATGCAGTATTTTTTGTTGTTGTACAGGGAACGTCTTCTTAACCAATTTTTAGTTAGGGCCACATCTGTGTTGACCCGATTAAAATTGGAAAAAAAATTAATTCAAATTTAAATTCCCAAAACATAAATTATTCAGCTCTGGGCTTTGTGATGGTCTTCTATGTCCTTCATGACTGGCAGAGCTGAATTGACCAGGATATCAGGCACCACAGCAATCCATGGGACTGCTTGGGCACCAGGGTGCGTTGAGTGGCGTCAGTGAGAGCTGCATCTGTCTCTGTTGGTGCTGTTTCTCCTGTTGGCAGAGAGGGACTCGTGATGTGTACGATGATGGTGGTGCTGTTATCTGCACGTTTTGGAGGAAGGCTTGCAGTGTCCTCAACCCCCTCTGTGCTCAAAAGAGTATCACAGAAAAACCAAATGGAGTACCAGTTGGATATTCCAAGCTGGAGATGTGTAACAAGATAATTATGGATAATTTAAATTTTTGAAAAAATGAAATATTTATTTTTCTCTTTTTAGGGATGTGTCAATATTATTTTAATCTCAAATGTAGGAGAAACTCTGAGGTATGTATCATCAACTTCTAACTATAATGTTAATTAAAATGTACCTCTAATCCAGAAGGGAGGGTGAGTGTCTTTGCATATTCCCACTTAAATCTGTGTAGTACAGTTCTCTATTAATCCTTCTAGGGCAGTTTACATTTCACTCCTTTAGTTTTTATTCACGAAAGCCAAAGATATGCATTGTATCCCACTGGGTGAAGACAGCTTTCTTTGTTCTGTGGATTTCTAGTATTCTGTTACAAATGAAAGGTCTGCTGAGGTTTGATTCATCATGTACAAGAAACATCAATTGAGCAGCTGTGAAGAGAGCTGGAAAATACTGATCTGTAAATATATCTATTTGAAAAAACAAACTCCTATTGTTTATAATTGTGAGTAAAGACCAATCTGCAACTTTATTAAGGGTAGAGTGTAATTTTAATAGTTTGGCAGAAACAGCTATGAATCTGTTGTCTTTTCTCTAAAATTGTCTTTTAAAAATATTTGATCTTGAAGGATTGAATTTCAAATTATTGAGAGAGACAAGCAGTTTGCTGAAAAAGCATATATATCCACTATGCTGACTTCTCCAGTTTGCAGTTCTCCAAATTAGAATAAGATGTGTACCTGAAGACACTTTTACTTCTAATCTATTGTATAAGCGCTCCCTCAGCATGTTGGAGAGCTCAAGTTATCTACTAAACAAAATGCGTTCACTTTTGTGGCAGCTGAAATACTTTTGTAACAGTGAGTGTGGTTATGTTGAATGGATAATTCTGAAATGTTTTTAACTTTTAAAACCATTTGCAGAGAGAGGTGGCAGCTTCTTGAGCATGTTTCTTGTGACCATTTAAGTGTTAAAAGCAAACTGACAACACAGAAACAAAGGTGGATCCCACATAAATTACATCCTTTAACTAGTCTAGCCAGCAGCCAAATCACTCTGCAACTCACAACTGGTATCCCACTGAAGCTCAGCAGGTACCTGGATGGGAGACCTCCTGGGTTGCTGCTGGAAGAGGTGTTAGTGGGGCCAGCAGGGGCGCTCTCCCTGTGGTCCATGTGGGTCCTAATGCCCCAGTATAGTGTCCCCGTCACTATACTGTAAATGGGCACCGTCCTTCGGATGAGATGTAAAACCGAAGTCCTGACTCTCTGTGGTCATTAAAAATCCCAGAGTGTTTCGAGAAAAGAGTAGGGGTGTAACCCCAGTGTCCTGGCCAAATTTCCCATTGGTCCTTATAACCATGGCCTCCTTATAATCCTCATCTATGAATTGGCTTCATTACTCTGCTCTCCTCCCCACTGATAGCTGATGTGTGGTGAGCATTCTGGCGCAGTATGGCTGGTATCCAGGTGGATGCTGCACATTAGTGGTGGTGGAGGGGAGTCCCTATTACCTGTAATGGTGAAGTAATGGTGGTGAACCACTAAAAGGCTCTCGTTTCACTATATCTAGTCCAATTCTTTAGTTTGCGTATTGGGAAAACCATACTATAGGATGTACTAACCACTTGTGGTAATCAAAATGTTAGAATTTTGATTAAGTAGGTGCCAAAAGATAGATAATACATTAATGTATTGCACTACTGTTTTCTATTCTCAGATTAGTAACGTGATTTGACAATAAGACATCTTAACTGTAAACTTGAAATACATATCAACAGGGTGTTTACATCACACCCCTGTGTCCACATTACAAGTAGCCTGTTTTAATCCATACTCTTGCAAGAATTGTTGCACACCACATGCATTGTTCGTCACATTTGTGCTTGTCTTATTGTTATTTAATTCATTAAGTTTATTTTTCTTTTTTTTTACCACCACCACTGTTACTTGTATTTACACATTATGCTACATTTTATATATACTGTAAGGGCATCTGATCAATACCATTTGCCTCCCCCAGTACTTACTGTAAGTCCAATCCTCACCTTTTCACCTGTTGAGTTCCTCAATGTTAATGTCAGACAAACATACCGGCATTCTTTCAGTGTTTTCTTCACCCTGATTAACCAGATTAACTGCCTATGAAATGATTTAGCAACAGTTTTGTTTAATTTAGCAACTGTAAAATGATCCAGCTTAGAACATGATCTAAACAAATAACAATGAACTGTTTCCTTCTATCCTATCCAATATTGTATGCTTTCATTTTCCAATTCTCTCACAAACTGTTTTACAGGAACTGGTCAAAATGTCCCACAGTTGAGGGAATTCCAAGTAATTCTCTTGAGAATATCTGCGATGGGACTCAGGTTAACTGGATTTGCTGGAAGGTACACAATGACTGGGTAACCCAGGTAGGAAATTGTGTGCTAGCTTATTTAAGTGTTTCCCCCTCTGACTCACCAATTCAGAAATCCATATTAAGGCTGCAACCAATGTTTCCTCTAATTTTTAATGGCCTGTGTGCGCAAGAAAAGTGCTGCAAATGTTTTCCCCAGCGACAAAAACTTGTGCACAATAAATTGAGTGTACTGTATGTAAAATGGTAAACCTGAAATTATTTGTTGTTAATATAGTCATTCTTATAGAAGCATAGAGATCCAAAAGACCGGGACAGCGATACAACGAGCCCGGTCATAGAGGCTGGGTGTCGAGCGAGCATGAGCAGTGAGGTACGAGACTACGAGAGCATAGATATCGATTGAGTAGCAATAATAATGCACACAGCCAAGTTGGGCCTCCTGCAGGTAGTCTCATGTGGTCATCAACTCCTCCATCACAGAGTCCCTGGACCTCTTGCAGTTCGCCTACCAGAACAACAGATCAGTGGATGATGCTGTCTCCCTGGCTCTGCATACAGCCTTGGAACATCTGGACACTAAGAACTCATATGTGAGAATGCTGTTTGTGGACTCCAGTTCAGCATTTAATTCCATCATACCCAGTCAACTGGTGACAAAGCTCAGGGGATTAGGTCTGTGCAACTCTGTCTGCAACTGGCTGCTGGACTTTCTTATCGAGAGACCACAGGTGGTGCGGATAGGCAATAAGACATCAAAACCACTCACCCTGAGCACTGGAACCCCACAAGGCTGCTGTCTGAGTCCAAGGTTGTACTCCCTATTTACTCACAACTGCACACAAGACACAGCAACAACCGCATCATTAAGTTTGCAGATGACACCACTATAATAGAACTGATCAGTGATGATGACGAGTTCACTTACAGGGATGAAATCGTACAGCTGCTTAGGTGGTGTCATAGCAATAACCTGGACTTGAACATAAAGAAAACGAAAGAGCTAATAGTGGACTTTCGGAGACACAGGCCATACACTCACAGCCCACTCAGTATTGATGGAACGGAAGTGGAAACAGTCACCATCTTTAGGTTTTTGGGAATTCACATCTCTAAAGATCTAACCTGGACTGTGAACACTGACTCTATCATGAAGAAGGTTCAGCAGCACCTTTATTTCTTGAGGTGCCTCAAGCGATGGGGGATGCCAATATATGTGTTGGTGAACTTCTACTGCTGCACCATCGAGAGCATCCTCACCAACGGGATCACCGTGTGGTATGGCAGCACCTCTTCGCGAGAAAGAAAGGCACTGCAGAGAATGGTCAATATGGCCCAGAAGATCATCGGCTGTGGTCTCACCGAGATTAAACAGCTCTATGAGGACCGCTGCCGTGGTAGAATTCTGGCCATCACAGAGGACAGTCACCACCCCGGGCATGAGCTCTTCACCCCACTGCCCTCAGGCAAGAGATATAAGAGCATATGGACACTTACCACTAGATTCTTCAATAGCTTCTATCCACAAGCAGTGAGACTGGCGAACACATTTAGCCATCCCCCTCGGACCACACCTACACCATCACCATCTACCTCTTTATGATTTCTTATCTATTGCACATCTCCAGTCATTGTTTACATGTCTGTATTGTTTACATTCAAACTGTCTACATGTTTACTTGCACATTGTCTACTGTTTGTTTGTATATTGTCTTGATGCACTGTTTGCACTTTGTTTTGTTTTTTACACTTGTTTTACAATCGAGAGACTTTCTGTAAGTAAGAATTCCATTGTACCAGTACATATGGCAATGTGGCAATAAAGTTCAAGTTAAATTTAGCACACAACCATGTTTCTTTTATTATTATCATATTTTTGGGGAATTTAATTTTTTGGTGTGCAGTTCAATTTCCTATGTGCACTGATTTCATCATCTGTGTGCACGTGGACACACGCACATTTTAGAGGGAACATTGGTATTGTGAAAGCCATACCATATATTAAAGGCAGCCAACATTGAAGTTTCTTGAGGTCAGCTCAGGTCATTTCTACTTTCTTTCACTGGGCTACCAATCTCAAAGGAGTGAAGATATTCCTTCTCAGCTCCTGGATACATGCTTATCAGATTGAAGCTCCCAGCAGCGAATCGTGATGATTATCGTTTGCATGAGTTACCATTTGCGTGGCTTTTGAAAAAGAGAATGTTATTAACACACGCATGGCCCCAGTTTTGTGGGGGGCAATCCTTGTAAAAAAGTCAACCATGTGTAAGCTTTTACTAAAATGCAATGCAGTAAAACATCAGCTTGATGCTTCAGATGAGGATGTTATGATGTCTAGGAACACTGGAGATTACTAATTGCCGAGCAGAGGCCTTTCTGAGAATGGTGTATTGACTGACACTTACAGTAGAAGCCTCATAATAAAACATGTTATTTTCTCTTGCAGATAAAGTATGCCCCTTCTATTCAGTCTGTCATATCCAGCTCACATGATGAACACACAGCTTTAGTAATAGGTAAGGGAGAGCTGATATTCACCCTGTGTTTTAGGTGGTACAAAAATATAAATATGCAGATTTACAACCATAAATCTAAGCTACAATATGGTGTTCAAGAGAGAACTAAAGGGAATTAAACTAACATGCCAACATGTCTCAGCTCTTAGCCATGAGCTACATGCCACACCAGTCCTGTTGTCACTTTGCTTTCCTTCTTGGTGTGACAGTGGGCTACCCCGCCCCCTCGCTAAAAGAGCGCTAAACTGGTCTGCGGAATTTCAGGCAGAGTCAGAGGGTCGAAGACTGTCCTGCAGCGGCTGAAGGACATGTCGGAGAGGGGCAGTGTGCGAGGCCGGGCCGGTGCTCAGACGGCGCTGTCTCCACCCCGCCGCCTCAGCGCGGACGAGTCCGTCTTCAGAGCCCACAAAGGAGTGAAGACCTTCGACTTCTCCAAGGAGAGAAACTTAATCGTCACTGGGGGGCTGGACCGCATCATTCGCCTGTGGAACCCCTATGTCCCAGGGTAACCAAGCTCACAGCGCCTGTTAGCAGCTGAAAGGAATAGTGATCATACAGGGGACTCACCAACAGCGTCCCGTAAACAGAGCCTTTGTTCAGTCCACAAAGAGAGGTTGTGAAGCGATATGAGTATCGCTTCACAACCTTTAAATAGAGATACTGTTAAATGAGATGTCATTGAGGTATAGATGAATATAGTCTTGGTAGCTCACGAACAGCACATTTCAAGTTCTGGATCAGTTTCAAATGGACGAGAATAGTATCGCTCCAGGCTTTGGGTAAGAGTTTTTCACTCCTCCACCTCATCTGTGTAGTGTGGCTGCTGGAGCACCATAGCTGCCACTCCTTACCGAGGCGGGGAGAGTACTTCAGGGGGGAAAAAAGTGGGTCCCTTCCTTTATGTAAAGAGCTGTATCAATGCAAGGAATTATTACTATTGACAATAATAATAAAATTTAAAGTTATTACTTGTGTGGTGTAATTCTATAACAAGAAACAGAATGAAAGGAGTGTGTGATATATGCTGTAAATTGTGTTGTTAGCCTTCAAAATGAAACTAGACTAAATACAGTCAGGTTTCTTATTAAATCCTTTCAGCAGAGGTATTTTCTAGTATTTTAAAAACCTTTGCCTCTGGGGAAAAATGTTTTCTGTTTTTGTTTAATTAAGTAAAAAAAACTTGCCGTACAAAAATAGGTAAGCATTTCTTTGTCATAGGTATTAAAAAATGCAATATGTAGTGTTATTTTTTTAGGTTTTTGTAACACTGAAATATTTTCATCGTCCATGAAAATGAAATGATCACAATACTTTAATTTGGTTTAGCAGTTCAGTGTTGGTTCTTTCTCTCTATAGTTGGCCTACGGGTCTACTGAGGGGACACAACGCGCCAATCAGTTTCTTGTGCCTCTGCAGTGAAGAGAATAGGCTCTATTCGGTGTCCACAGACAACAATGTTATGGTAAGGTTTCCTAACGTTCACCATACTGAGATGTCAATAGTTGTGAATTATTAGAATATGTTTTCAATTTAATTATCTTGTTAAGAGCTTTAGATGTGGCTTTAGAGTCAGTGATTCATTGTATTTTTAATAATTTTAAATCTACAATATTGGTTTAAAACAATTTGCCACTCCAGTGTCCTTTATAAAGTTTTGGTTTTCTTGGCCTCAAAGTAGGCGATATTTCTTTTGAGTTTCCAACAAAATGTACACCTATTTATGACCATGTTTATACTGCAGTCCACTGAGGTTTTATATACTGTCTCCCTCATAGGACAGATCACTGAACCCTGATTCACATATTTCTTGACATGCATTGTTACAGTGATTTTATCCCATGTTCCCAATTTTATTGTGAAACATTGTGTTCTCAGGTGTGGAGCGTGGAAGATCAGACCTGCCTTGCCAACATCATCTCCAGAGCCAGTCATATCAGAGGAGAGCTCGCCACCTGCTATTTCTCTCCCCAGCAGAGGGCGCTGTTCATTGCCACAGACACCTTGGCCCTGTTGCAGCTCAGGCAAAAGTATTTTAGTTTTCACAGATACCAGACTTCTTCATTGTTTATGTTTGCAGCATGTAAGGCTGTATTTATATTAATATTTCTGCTACAGTCTAGAATCCATTTTAACGGTACATCAAAGTACAGCTATTTTTGAGTTACTGAAAGGCATTTGTTAAAGTAGGTAATTGCACAGGATTATTTCATATATGACAAGTTTTGGTGTTGCACTTCAGAGTACTACATTGCAAAAAAAAAAAGATTCTAAATACTTTCATAGACTTTTTTGTGCAGGTTCTTTTTCAGCCTTCATTTTACTGTAAAGCCTTGCAAAAGGCTACTAGCCAATTTATCTGTAGAGTGTAAATGTGACAGCAAATGTTAGCTGTCTAAAGGGAATGCCTTATGATCTGATGTTTTCAAAGAATCAAGAGAGACTAAGGAAAGCAGTATCGAGAGAGCCATTAGAGAACTGTGATCCTTTACCATTTGTTTTGAACTATAGTTTGAACTGTTATAGAACAAAGGTTTTTTACAATTTCAGGAAAGCAAACTATGATGGAATGAGACCTAGTTTAAGTGAAGTATAATGGTACAGGACAGAAAGGAAATCCTTAAAGAACAGATGGCCACATTTTAAATCCAAAGTTAGAAAGCAGTGGACAAAATGGCTTAAAAAGTCAATTAAAAATATAGAAAAAAAAGTGCTTATAGCATGCTTATAGTACTCACCCACTTATCAATAATGGTCTATTCTGTAATTTGTAAAGTGAATATTTTTAATCAAAGTAAATCCAGGTATATTTGTTAAGGTTTTGTTAGGAGATGGTAAAAAATAGCCAGGATGAAACCAGGCATGTTTTGGCACTGCAACACAGACATTTCCTTATCAAGACACTCCATAATACATTTTCCTTCTGCTGTGTCAAAACAGCTTTTCACAAGTTTTGAGATGTGGACATACTGTTGTTATAGGATTGGACAATGATTTCTTCAGAGTTTGACGGGTATTTCTAATTCTGTGAGACTAATAAATTTAACCAGTTTCCATGTTACTTAGTAGCCTCTGAGAAATCAACTTTCATGGTTAGCAAGGACATTAGAGTTAGTTCATTAGTTCATGGAAAAAAGAAATTGATACACACATGTTCAGGCAAATCTGATATTTTCTCTATATTTAAGCAAAAATAGATCTAACAGATTTTAAGTTTTCACAGTCCAGCTGTTTCTAGATTGGTACAGTATTGAAGTGTGGTTACTGCAATTCTCTTTAAACCTTAGTCTTACAGTTTCCTTCATTAACAACTCTGTTTTGGAACTTGACCCACATTAGTGACTGCTCCCTTGTTACCATGGTGACCCATTTACTACCTTATTATTGTTTAACATACATATTCAGCACACTTTAGCCTGTCTGAGGAGAAAAGTAGTGCAGGTAAAGTACTGTACTGCTTGGCAAGTAATAATCATCCACAGCATTCAGAATTCTAGCTATTCTTCTTGTCTCTTAATGCCTTAAAATGCTGAATGTTTGAACAGAGTTTAATTTCCTGTTTTTTTGACTGATGTGACCTATGCCCACACATCTTTTATTTTCCAGTTACTGATACAGTAGTGCTTTGCGACTTTGAGTAGACTAATTCAGGAAGTTCAAGTAAAGTCAATAAAGCAGGGCAAAAAATAAGTAATCAAAAAAATTAAACTGAACTATTAACTCAA
This sequence comes from Lepisosteus oculatus, assembly GCF_040954835.1. Taxonomy (NCBI): domain Eukaryota; kingdom Metazoa; phylum Chordata; class Actinopteri; order Semionotiformes; family Lepisosteidae; genus Lepisosteus; species Lepisosteus oculatus. The sequence continues at coordinate 35,832,975 of NC_090696.1, read as the reverse complement.
AAACGATTAGATTTTTTTTAAACATATACCTTTTTTATGTAGAACCTAACAGATCTAATGGTTGTACAAGAATTCATACTTGGATCACTACACTCACAATATTTTCTCAATACACTGCTCTCAGCAAAACGGAATGTGGCTTGTTTGTGATTTGAATTCTCACTAACTCTTCGTTTTTTCAGCTTTCTGTTTTTTCCCCTAGAGAGCTAACATTTGAACTCGGAAGAATTTTCCTTCACATGCTTGAAGCATGAAGTTATATGAAATGAATTCATATGTAGTGGACTGACAGCCCTTGTGTGTGTTTTCCCATAGAGACCCAAAGAACGGCAGCTCCTTTACCTCCCACAATGCTACAGTACTGTGCTGCCAATACAACACCCGCCTACAGCAAGTCATCAGCTGCTCCGAGGGCTCTGTAAGTACTAGTGGTATCCAATATCTACATCTATCCATTATCACCCATCAAGTTGACATGCTATTTGTCATTTGATGCTATTTGATGGGTATTTTAAAAAAGTAATGAATATATTTCCAGAAATATATATGTTTCTGAATCTAGCAATTCAGCAAACTGGAACGTGGAATCACAACATGTTGGATTAAAATGTCATTCAAATTATGGCTTTACCAAAATCCTCCTGCAGAATGCGATTTTATTTCCAGGAGCTAAAGCTGGCCCATTTGACTTTGTTTGATAGGTGGCATGGTGGTACTCTTCTTATGCTGTGCTTTTTATTTTCAGGTTGTGAAAATATGGGACCTGAACACAGGCGCTCCAGTATCCACATTTGATTGTCCCCATGAAAGGTCTGCTGTGACCTGCATGACTCTGGACAACAGTGGAAACAGGTAGAGGAGCATTATTCCCAGTACAAAGTGACTATATCTTTAATATTGCAGCACATGATAGGCTATAGAGGTTATATAGTATATATGAATGCCCACACACCCATGATGTACATACAGTACTGTACATTACTGAGTGCTTTTCTAGTTCCTCAGTCGAAGGAAGTTTAACACCACAGCTGTGCTTTAAATCAGGTTCATCACTGGAGGCAGAGATGGCTCACTGAGAAAATGGGACTACAGCACTGGGGGTTGTGTGTCCATCATCAGACAAGGTATCCTTTCAGGAACAACACTGTCCTCATTGCACTTTTCTTGCCATATTGTTTTAACTGGTGATAAATGATCTGTGGAGGAAAAGCAAATTCTTTCTAATGAATAAGTCTCTCTAATAGAATGAAAATCCAAAAATCCAAAATTTTTAGAATTTTTTTTTTGAAGAATAGCCTAGATGTTTGCCTACATCATGGTCAGGAAGGATTATGCAACTTTTTGTATGTGATTAAGTAAGAATAACATCTGTTCAGCGGTACTATGCAAATTAAAAAATATGATGTTATACTATGCACATTTTTCACATATATGTGAAAACAGTCTGATTCCCTTTCCAAAAGACCTCTTAGTAGTAGACTCTGTCGTAGTCTTGGAGAATAGAAAATGGATGTAAGGTTCAACACAGGAAAACGGACAGTGAGACCACAAGAAGCCAAGGAAGAGTTAAAGAGTTTGTCATTAGATTTATCTGCTGTAAGTCACTTGTGTTTTCCAGGTACAGATGTGTCTGATGAAGTAAACAGATGTATTCAGGTTGATATTCACAGCAACAGGTATGACACAAATAAAGAGATTTCATGTCTTCATAATGTAAAAATAAACATCTGACCATATCAATTATTTTACAGAGCACAGTATTTATTGATTCCTTCCTGATATGTTATGCTGGGTTCACATTAATGCTACAGTACATAGAACACAGTGTCAAATAAGAGAATTAGGATCTCTTCACTTTAGAAGCCTCCAGTATTATTCATGCCCTTGACAAAACATAAGCAAAAACTGATGTAGCAAAAAAAACAACGCAGGAATGTGTCAGTGGGAATTCCAAGATTAATACAATGGTTTCAACCCCATCATTACCTTAACGCGTGATTAGTGGTTTGGGTCGCTAACACACAGCCAAGGCCAGCAATTGTGAACGTTCAACAGACTCCGATATCACCAGGATACAATGTCTCCAAGACGACGACTTGAGGCTGACCTTATGAATCCAGGATATCTGGTTCAATGTCAGCATAAACAACCAGACATGGATTTGCCAAAGTTTCGGTGCTTTGGTGAGATTTTGGGGTTAGAGTTAGAAATAAGGAAAGAAGAGGTCTGGGACTGGTGCTGGGTTGCAGCTGAAGATGAGGATTGAGTTGGTGCTTCATTGCTTTGGCTTGTGTCAATGAGGGATATAGATGTTTCTTCTTTTTGGGGATAGGTAATGGGATCAAATATGATGTTAGTAGTCTTTCCCTGAGAAGACTTTCATGAGGCAAGACAGATGTTCCACTGCTAATAACCGTGAAAGGAGTGATGGATGTTATTACATATGCATTCAATTATTAATTTTCCTTTTTTTTACTTTTAAAAGATATATAATATCTGTTGGCTGTGACAAATGGATCAGTATTTTTCCTGTAAGTAAGCATTAACAAATTGTGGTTGAGAAAGAAAAACTGTCTTAATATTGATGTTCTTTTGATCTTTCTTTATATACATTCCTTACAAAATTGTACTACAAAATACATTATTCATACTTCATCATGGAACAAGATATCACTCATTATCTTTACACCACAAACAAACTTCCATCTAACAGACTTTATTTATCTTTTTAAACATTCAGTACATATTAAAGTGTTCTCTGAAGTCAGCGAAAGTCAACAGTAGCTGTTGTTGTCTCACGTGCTATGTTGTGCCCCCTTTACTTCAATGCTGAGAAAAGGCCCAGTCTCTTGACTAGTGTCTGTAGTCGTGGCAACACTTTCATGTTTTTTTAACTAGGCCTTGACTGCATCAGGTTGTGAGTGTTTTCCTCTTATAGTTGCTGTCACCACTGTTTCTAGGATCCTGAGGATGGTTGCAAGGGTGTACAGAACATAGGAAAACAGTGGCTTGGCCAAGAGGTGAGTTACTGGCTTCTCCTCTACCACTACTCTAAGGATGATGTAACTGACTCATCCTTAACCGTGAGGGTTAAGTCACAGCATGAAACGAGTGAACAGCAGTTGGCAGAAGCATAACCGCCTTGAATCCTGATAGTGTTAGGTCTCTGAAGCTAAACAAAGCTGGTTCTGGTGAGACCTGGCATGGGAAAAAAAGAATCTGGTTGATGCTGTATGTGGTGACCAGTAGTTGGGCCGAGTAGGTGACACTGACTCTTCTCTCTGGACCAGAGTTTCCAAACAAATGACCCAGTTCAGTGACTGGGAACACTGTACTATAAGAGGCACCAGCCTTTGGATGAGAAGTTAAACAAAGGGCCTGAGTATTTGGTGATTTAGATTCCCTTTTAATTCTGTCAGTAAAGCAACTCCTCACTTCTCAACTGGATTTGCTCTGTAGTGGGGCTGCTGGTACACTTCGCCCATGTGGATGGTGGATACAGTGGGCCCCCATCAATACAGTATAAAGTGCTATGGGGACCTCATACAATGAATAATTTACTCCTATTAAGTAAATCACACCAGACCCCCTTGACGTAGTGACAAAGTGCCCTATGTCTTAGAAGATTCTTTTCTTGATCGGGGACTTACAAAGAGCACCATCCATGACTATGATGGCTTTTTAAGAGCATGTAATTGCTATGAATTATGTATGTTTTTTTATCAATATTATGAATATTGATAAGCTGTTGCCATACCACTGCGCATGGGAGACCTCACACAACATCCAATTCTGCCTTCTGTGTATATAAAATCTAGGATAGCAAATTATTATTATGTGGCAGCTTAAGAAGGACGTGCCACCAGAGGCCGCTAGCTCTAAATACGTACATATAAGTAGCCATGCTGGGGTGATTCTCTTTATTTTTGGATAATGCGTAAATGGTTTAGAATTGTTTGGTATTTTGAAGGATTTTCATGGTGCTTGTGGGGTGGGGTTTTCTCTGTTTGTTAACGTTTTGGTATTTTAGCTCAGAAAGGATGACAATAAAGACTTGTGGACTTCACCTCTCCAGATATGTTGGGTTTTTGTATTCATATGCCCTTGAATCCATCCTGGTTGAGGTTTGGTTCTGTCTCATATTTTAATATTTATGAATATTATTCTGTTCAGCATGATATACCTAAGTTGTACTATAAAATGAAATGGATGTATATTAGCGGCTTGGAGAAGGAACACCCTCCTTCTATATTACAAATATAAAATATCACAGTATTCATACCCAAACACAAAGTGACTGTATGATTTTAAAAAATTCAATAACCTTGTTTTTTGGTGAGTTAAAATAAAATACTACAGGAATTCTAACAGTAATGAAAAAAGGGACTTGAAAGGAATGAAGTGCTTGGATTCTGACAGAATTAATGTTACATCCAGAGTCTGTGAGATGTGTTTTCTGCTGTGACCGTTTTTATACTTCCTTGGAACCTCTTAGATAAATCTGCAAATCTTTCCATTGCTTTCCATTGCTTGCCATTTATTTTTGATTAAATACATGAGTTTTGATTGAAATGATTAAATAGCAGTTCAGTATGGTGGCACAGTGGTTTGTGTGCCTGCCTTGCAGTACTGGGGCTCTGGGTTCAATTGCTGACCTGGGGTGCAATCTGCTTGGAGTTTGTATGTTCTTTCCCAAGCTCATGTAGGTTTCACCAGGTACTTTGGTTTCCTCCTATAGTCTAAAAACATACTGCTAGATTAACTGGCCCTGGTGTGAGGGTGTGGGTGTGTGCCTTGTGATGGACTGGTGTCCTATCCAGGGTGTATCCCATCTTGCTTCTGTTGCTTGCTGGGATAGGTTCCAGCTTCCCCGCGACTCTCGACTTGATATAAGTATTTCAACAAAAGATGCATTGATAATAAAAGAGCTGTGCAACAATGCTTTAGTTGGTGGAACAAAGATATTTCACATCTGTTGTTAACCTCATACGATACACACCACCTCACAGAAGAGCTCTGTGCCTGTTTCACCGCAGTCTTTCCGCCACCATGAGGACATTGTGTCCGTTGACCTCTGGCCCCCCAATCTCCTAGCCACCTCCAGCTGTGGGGGAGAAGTGCTGGTGTGGAACCTGGTCTCTGGGAGTCTGTTCTGCCAGCTGGGCTCCCTGCCCAGCCCCCTGCCTTCCGAGCCCTCAGGTGCAGTATGTGTCTGTAACTGGGCCTCTTCCCACTTCCCCAGAGGAGAGCAGTGCAAGGAGGCAGAGATTCTGTGAGACTATGAAGGCTCAGAGAAAGATCACATCTGTAACAGATGTTGTAGTGTAAAACACGCATTTGAACCTGTGAAGGAACACTGAACTTCAGGCTGGCTAATAAGCCTTGAATTACTCTGTTTTACATCAGTCTAAGTCAGTGTGTTCATAATATTTCAGTGTGTTAATAGTGATTTTAGGCTGTTCCTTTGCAATAGTTGTAGGATAGTTATTAAGTCAGAAAAGGGGCTGTACCACTGTACCATAATAATTTAGTAATGTAGTAAGGTCTTTATTCTCCCATTTGAAAATCTTATTGTCCAAAACATGAACTCAGCAATCCAAGGCCTTTAATTTAAATAGTATGTTTAAGGTGCAGGTAAGAAGTTTAAATGCTTGGGAATGAATGATTCTTAGCAGCAAAGAGGGGCCAACATTTTTTACAGTACTCAGACAGCACTTCCGATTAAAAACTGCCTGTCTTTGATTCTAGATGAAGATCTAAATGTTTGCAAAGTTCTCTTCATCCCCTCACGAGCTCCTCTACAGAAAACTGCTGCTATCCTGGTGACCAGTGGCCCTGGAGGTACACTTTTTAAATCTCATGGGGCTTTGTAATCTACAGCTCTGGGGCAGCATATTGTAGTTTGGATACGGACAAAAGCATTTCTCAAACCCGTAAATAAAAATTGAACCCTCTGGTATAGCCAGAGCACCTTGTTGGAAACACTTGTGCATTTGGTTCATGTCCGTGAATTGCAATGAAAGTTGTATCTTCGCATTAATCATAACTGCTTCTATGAGAAGACATAGATTTTGGCAGAGTCGAGGTAGAAAAACATACAGTAACTGAATATATTGTACATTTCCTATATAGAGGGTGCAAATCTACGATCAGCCCAAATACAGTAATTAAGAGATGGCTCCCAGTCTGACTTTAGTGATAAATGTATGCAACTTGCATGCTCCAATGTGTTTTAGGTATTCTACTGATAAACGTGGAAAAATATGAGAAATTAGGGCATTGCCATTTGATTTCCTGGAAATGGATTGTTGTTTCTTGCAGGTTGTATTCATCTTTGGAATATATTTGGTGGTGGAAGACTCTTTGGAAAATTTAGTGGAGTAAGTGTAATTTACATCATCTATCTGTTCTTTCTTGTGTAGCACCATTCTTTCAAAAGGCCCTGAATTACTTTAAAGGTAGGAAGGGACTGTTCCTCCACCAGTGCTGTACAGAGCCCACTGGGGTGTGTAAGAGCATCTACAGCACACTGCGGTAAGTGGTTAGCTTAGCTTGAGTTAGCCTGAACTGAAATGCAGTTACCTCTAACGCCATGGGACCCTGAATAATGAGCATACAGGAAGTCAGAGTAATATCTCATCGAAAAGAGAGGACACTTCCTACAACACAATATCCCCTGTAAAGTCTACTGAACATCAAGAGAAACGTATCACTCTATTTGTGAATGAGTACATTGGCAAAAATTAATCATTTTCATGAATTGGTCTTTCACTGCTTGTGACATTCTTGGGTGACCCTGACTTTTCCATAAGCACTTCCTTACCTGATTAGTAAGAGAGATGATTGGGGGGAAAAGGGGATGAGGTCGTTTAGTCCGTTGAATGTCAAGAATCTTGACTCTCTGTATTATTGCTAAAAATATATATTTCTTGTGAATGTAAGAATTTTTTTTGTCTAATAAAGAGACAAAGAACAGATTTATTCTACTGGTATGTTGAAGGCTGGACTAAGCCAGCCTACAGTTGCTTTCTGTCAGAGGAGTTCATAGCTAGTAATTGCTAACCTGGAAAGACACTGCAACCAAATACAGTCTATCAGTGATGGCCAAGGTGTGGAGGAACACATGTGATGACTTTGCCAAGATCAATGGGAAAGTCCAAGTGTGGTGGTCTTGGCAGGAGTGTCTGGTCAGTACAGAATGACAATAATCAAGTCCTGGGACCTCATTGGCTTTGTGTCCTGTAGGCTCATCCCAATCTGGCAACATTCCAGCAGTACAGCACTTGTGTAACAGCAGCTTTCTTACAAGATATGAATATTGTAACGCAACGGGGGCTCAGGCGGGCGCCCTTGCCGCATCTGGTCGGCCCCATCCCGACTGGAGGCTCGAACCCGGGACTTCCGCGTCTCTCTGCAGCGACCTAGCCCCGTGAGCTAAAGAGAGATCTCTCCACAGCCCAGTAGTTGTGGTCCTGCTATCACAGGGAAGGGCGGTGACGTCACCCGCTCTGGTACGCCGGCTCTTACACAGTGCCTGTCGGCCGTAAGCGTTACAATATGATAGTTACTGTAATGCTTTGTATTCCTTTCTCGCCAGTCCTGAGCCCTATTGAACATTTACGTCACAAACGGGGATAATATATGGCATTTAGCTGTCAGAGACCAGAGAACAGACACATGCTTGTCCGGGCTCTACAAAAGAAATGGAACAGAATCCAACAAGACAGTGTCTCCAATTTGGTGTAAAGCATGCATCACAGATGTACAGCTTATTGCTTCCAACATTGGCCATACAAACTACGAGCCCATGGCTTTCACAGTAAATGCCTGTTTGAGTAGCTCTGTTGATGACAACTGTTAATCAGCATTATGAATTTACCTACTGTATGTCATGTCAGCTCAGTAAAATGCCAGGGCACCGGGCATCTCGCATGTTGCTGATAACTTTGTGAATTTATCGCAGTCATAAATTATAAGTTTATTGTGTTGCTCATCAGTATGTAGATGGTTCTTTACTGTGCACCTGTAAGATGTCTGCTTCCAAGAAAGAAAAATAATAGTAACACTAAGGAATCACAAGTCTTGTGTAATATATACAGTGTACTGCATAACAGTACATGTAAACTGACAAACATTGTGGTACTAAGTACGAATCTAACTGCAGGTTTCTATGAGTTGTTTTCTCTCTTGTGTTGTATGAAACGGATGTCAGTCCTTCCTTGAAAGGTTTCAGTGACTCAGAAGTGATGAAAGGTTGTGCTACAATGTGTGCCCTCTCACTTTGCTGCCAGTCAGCCCAGAGGGAGAGGAGACTGCCCCATGAAACTGTTCCCCCATGCCTCCCGGGTGGTACAGCACTTCAGTCTCTCTGTTCGCCAGAGAGCAGCCCACTGGAGTGCTGTTCACTGGCACGGTCGCCGGCAGAGCTTGTGTTGGAATCTGTGTCACATCTCTCCAGGGGGGAGGCTGTGCTGAGCAGGGCTGCCTTTTGTAGGTTAATTTAAAATATATTTATCCACAGCCTCCCAGCATGCTGAAGAGTTTCATGTGGAGTAGGGCTCTGTTCAGGGCACAGTTTGCATTTCCCTCTTACAGAGAAAAAAAGAAAGGACAAAAAGAGAAAGCACACCACTGAGACTGATGTAAGGCTTGTCTTTTTTTCCAAGTTTCAAATAGGTCTCTGAGAATAAGTGCTCTTCCAGCACTTTCTCATTCATTGCTTTGTTCTCAGTGTTCTGTGACAAAACTCTGCAGTGCTTGGTGGTGCTTGTGCTCTGTGGGTGTCTAAAACCTGGTTGGAGTTCCTCATGAAATTTTCATCTGGTAGAATCTGAGAGGCAGATTCTTCTTATTAAAATACATGAATTCAAGAACAGAAGGAAAGTATTTGTTTACCTACTTGTTTATGTTCATGTCAAATTCTTCTTGAACAAAGGAAACACAAAACCTTTACAAAGAAACAGACCTGCTGAAGAATTCTCTTGTGCTTGAGAAGAAACACATTTTTGTTGATCATTAAGGCAACCACTGAAGTGAAGTGCAGTGTATCGACTTAAATATCCTTTAAATCCTTTCAAAGATCTTCTGCAGGTCATCCAATCCATGACGTTGCCAAAGTTCAGGGGTGACAACAAAATGTTCCTCTTATATATACTGTATGCATGGTGCTTTTTCAATTTTGTTTTTGTAAATTAACTAAATTTTTAAAGCTATACTGTATTGAACAAGAGCTGACTGCACTGTGGAGAGCAGAAAGGCCACGTAGAAGAAAGAGAAACTGTCTTTGTGTTTCAGTATTATGAAAAATGTCCATACTCTTTACTGTACATCTATGATTTCTGTTGTCCCGAGCAACAGGCTGGGCTCCCATAGATTTTTCCTAGCACTGAGTTTTTTCTTACAGACCTTTATCTCGCTGTGTCATTACTCCATTTAGTGACTGGATATGTGTATGTTGTGTGTCTGCCCAGTCTCCACAGCAGGCCACTGTCACCGACCTGGCCCTGGGGAAAGGAGACACATTGCTGCTGTCTGCAGACCAGCTGGGATGGCTGCGCATCTGGGACATTGCAGGCTTTGCACAGCATGGGCCTGAGACCACTGACCCCACCTGTAAGAATCGCCAGTACAGTCTTCTGACTCAGCCATTTCACTTTACTTCCTTTCTAAAACTAAGCAAGGTGTCTATGCTTCAGTTTACAAACGAGACCACTTTCATTTTAAGCTTCTAATAAAATAATGTGTGGAATGCAATTTGTTTTTAAATCTAAGTTTGTAAAAGGTGTTTGTTTTAATTGTCATGTTCAATATCCATTCTAAGAATTCACAGTTAACATTGATTTTCTTTTTCAGCAGTGCTGCCGCTTTGATTTAGATTTAATTATGTTATAACAGACAGTGACCATCATTTCTGTGTTTTTCTGCTATGGGACTGCAGACATCAATATTATTTATTCCTGGACCTGCGGGGCTATAGTCTCAAAGGTCTTATGGGTACCTTATAACCCTCAGTGAGTCAAGACCTGGAAACAGTGCTAATATTGACCAAATAAGCGAATAATGGATTCACATAAAAACCAGAAAGCACAGTGGCCAGGACTGGGAGTGAATAATAGCAGCTTTGCAAATGCCCTTCTCCTGTTTGACATACATGTACAGTGTTAACAAAGTTTTACATTAAGGCTGAAGATATTGATTTGATGATGAGCAGGTACAATAAAATGACAATGAAGGCATTTATGAGACACACGGAGTCAAATAAAATGCATTCAGTCAGTGTTCTGTAGGAGTGCAGGCGTCTGGGGCTGTCATTCACCATCCTTAACAGTTTGGCCATTCCCAGTCAATGAGATTCCACTTTGGATGAAGCCTTTCAAAATGGAATACATGACATTGTTTCAAGGCTGCTCCACAGAAACATTTAACAGAAATCATTTTCATAGAATAGTCTCCTGGGGCTGCATCAAGCTTTGGGGATGCGTTTTGTGGAATCTCAGCGCAGGGTGCACAATAATAGGCTCGAAATTATTTTGTATCCCCTCCCAGGCTTAGTTTATAGAGACAATTCACACTAGTTGTGTTTTTTAATACTGTAGTTAATGAAGTGAAACCTTAGTAGGAAATTTTGCAAGGGATTAGCTCTTGGGTGTTTCCATAAAGTACCGGTATATTTCTTTCTTCACAGTGCTGTGCAATTGGAGAGCACATGCCTGCAGCATTACAAGGTAAACCAACACTTACCCATAAATATGCACTAATGAAGTACTGTTCACAAGAGTAAAGAATGTATTTTTAGAATTATTTTTTGTGAATCACAAATGTAAAATCTAATTTTCTGTTCCAGGTAAAATTCTTACAAAAAAGTAAAACACAAGCTCCTTTTTTAAGATATTAACTATCCTAAAAAATATCCTATTTTAAACTAACTAGCCTAAAAAAAAACTATCCTATTTTTTCGATGGGAATAAATCTCTATAAAGAGATTACTATCATAGTGAGGAGGATTTCGAATACAGAAATTGTGTACTGTGCGTATTGTTTGTGTAGAATTGTTTGTTTGTGTCTAAATTAAGAAAGAGCTACCTTTTTAGAAGAGGACTTGAGCTGCACAGGTACAATGGCACAGTGAAGAGAAGATACCCAGACTCTGGGAGAAGATTTATGATAATTTATTTAGATTTATGCAGCCTTGGTTAAGTCAATCAGTTTAATCCTTTCAGCATAACACCAAAGAAGCAATTATTTGAATTAAAGAGAAAACATCAAATATTTCTTTACATATCCCACTTGAATTCCTTGATTGAATTAACTTTTTTCTGGACTGACTTATTTTACAATAAGCATTCTGTAAAAATTTATGAAGCATTTAGTTTGACTTTCAAATATTAGCTTTACACAGGGGCCTTATTTTCTGGCATTCAAGGTTTGTGCATAGATTCTGGAAGATGAGCAGGACTGAGCTTTGTTAGTACTTAAACGAAAGTGTAATGATACCATCTGACAACAAATTACATCGCACTTTCTTGCAAAGTCTGACATTTCACAGCATTTTTGCAGAACAGCAAACATTTCACGTCCCTGAGCTTTCTGAAGCCGGTTTTCCATTTTTGTCTCAACAGCGTTGTGTGTGTCCCTGAGCAGCAGCTGGCGGTCACCTCTTCCAAGGACTGTCTGCTCAGGCTATGGAGCCACCAGGGGGAGCTGATAGGTACAGTACCATGTGCCCTGGCCTGGAAACCATGGCAACACCTCAGGGAGTGGAAGGACCCTCACGTGAACTGGGCCTGCTCCCCCAAACTTTCCATCAGTGTTTGGGAAAAAAACAGCAAACAGCTTTCTTAATACATTCCAAGCTCATGCTGGTAATGGCAGTGAGTGGTGAGGTGCTAACAATTGATGGTACAAACATTAGTGGCAGTGCCCAGATATGACTAAAAGTGTTAAAAAATATGGGAAGGGAACAGCAGCACAACGGCAACAGGATTGACTGTTTATCATCACTGTCTGATGGAATTTGACAGTAATGAGGTACCATTTCTCAATATACTACAAGTGTCACATTTAGCTCTGTCTGGTGTGAAGAAGAAGATCAGAATAATTCAGCACCACAGACAGCTCTCAGCAAAACTACACTACAGCCCTGAAAATCAGTTTTCTGGGCAGCAATCAAATGTCTGTTTGTGGGGATGTTACACATGCATATCTGGGAACTGTAATTGGTCAGACAAGACCGTAAAAATGACTGACCCTGTACTCTGAGAAGAGGCCATTTTGCACATATAGTCAGTTTGGTCATTTGGGCCTAATTGAGCTAATGAAATCATTCGTTTTTTTCCCCAAAGACGCCCTGATATCAACTTCAATGGGTAGGGTGTTCCATACTCCCACAACTCTTTTGGTAAAGAGGTGCCTTGTGTTCTTAGCTTTAAATGCAGTTTGTCATGTGGTTTTACTATTGTTTGCGAAATTGGCAAGGTTGACTTTGCAAAACTTTGAGGATTTCAAATACTTGTATGGTGCCCCCCCTTGCAGTCTTCTGTGTTCAAGGTTAAAAGTTTCAGCCTTTTCAGCCTATAGGCAATGTAATAAGTATTACGCAAGAAGCCAGGAGGTGTAAATCACAAATTCCACCCACCACTGCATCCTGTGCACTGCAGGTGCTGACTTCCAGACCGGTTTACTTGTTTCTCATACTGTTTTGCCCCTTAGTGCACTATCACCACACATCACGCATTCTTTGTGAATCCTGTTTGAAACAAATTGGTAAATCGTGCATTTCAAGTCTGACCAAATGTTTCTATGTTAGTCAAAAATGACTTTGTGCTTCTTGTTCTTTTTCAAAATCTCTTGTTTATAATGTAAAGAGCCCAAAGTGTGTCCCGTCGTCTAGTTCAGGTCTGTCTCCATGCTGGTTGGACTGCAGGTACATTTGGCCAGGAGGAGCACTGGGATGTGAGGAAAAAGGAGACTTGGAGACAGGAGCTGCCTGAGGACCTGAGGGTGCTCACAGAGGAGCCTGTCCTACAGGGGGCGCTGAGGAGCAGGCCTCCCAGCGACACTGGCATTCACACAGAGGTGCTGCGCTGGGCATGGGGCTGGGGGAGAGGTGGGCCACTACACTCTGGTTAGGTGCCTGATTGCCTCTAGCCAGCATGGGAATCTGATATATTGAGACAAATAGATGTTCAGTCACAGTGAATCTTTCACTGTGAGACAGTGAATCTTTCAGAGTCAGAAGGTCTTCTGATTCTCTTTCCATATGCTCTCTTAATTTGTTAGTTGAATAATTATTCATCTTACTAAACAGTTTTTTTTAGGTCCGAGGCAAGCATTCAAGAAAACGTGCATTATTTGCTCTCTTCTGAACCAAATCTGACATAAATAACCAGACTTAGGAACTGAATGACTTGAAACCCATGTACTCCCTGTCTTTTTTAACCTTTTGTCTACCAAATGAAAATTACAGTTTAATGTTTGGTAAACATTTTTTGTCCTCCTGAAAATGTATCAACTGTACACACCTAGTCAGATAAGTGTTTATTTCATTCCAGCCTCATTTGTTCAGATTAATAGATTTGTAATCTCTTATTGAAATCCAGATTCATTTGAATGTTTTTAAAACAAGCCAAATTTAATTCAATCAGTGCCAGCGGTAATGGAAATATTTAATGTCTGCTTTTTTTTTGGGAACTACTCTGTAGTGCCCTATTTAGGCATCTCTGTGTTACCTGAATACATTGTTACTGAGATCTACTGTATAAAATTGTTGGAAGAATTAATTTCTTTGGTAAATCATTTCAAGGCATCTCCATCATGTATTCGCTAAATCGAAGAGTGGAGTTCTAATGAACATTGGGGAGGGAAGAAGGCAACCGAACTAATTCAACTCGGCTGATGCAACTTGCACTTAATCCTGACGCGATCGCCTCAGTTCATATATATACCACACGTCACCCTCTCCTCTTCTTCGCTCATTTTCGTTTCCCTCCTCTGGCATCGCCAGCTTTGCACCGGTCCCTGGGTCACCTTTTCACCAAGCAAGGGGGTCCCAGCCTCCCCTTTCGGCCTGGAGGTCGGCCCTCAGCCAATTGGGTTAAACCAAAGTTTTCACTAAAACCAGTAAACGATTCTACGGTTACACAAACCTCGGCTGCTCTCATTCCTTGTGAGCTATACAGGACCCAGAAATGAAACTCTGCCCTTTTAATGTTGTTTAGGGTACTATGTGGCAGGAAGTGCTTTCCTCACCGACTGCTCAGGACATTGAGGAAGAACTGCAGACGTATCAGCCATCCTTCAGGTACCGTCACTTAGAATGAACATTACAGTGATTTGTAAGATTTTAAAGATGTTAATCATTGTCAGTTTGAACATAATGTGCTCCCAGGTTATTTGTATCAAAGAATGGAGTATTTTTGTAAAGATTGTCCTGTGAGTACACTACATAGAAGTGTTGCATAATTTTTTGTACTGTGCATGCACAAAGCTTTTAGCTGGTTTTAGTGAATGGGTTGACCCTAACAAAAAACTCTAAAGCTATTTATGGCTTATATACCATATACTGTGTATTTAAGGTTTGATGGCAAATGCTACACGTTCTGACTATTGCACTTGAGATCACAGGTACAGAATTCCTTTCTACTGCTGTCAGTGTTGACTCGATTCCCTAAGGAGACCCTCACAGTGTGTCCTCTGCCCTCTTTCCTCAGAGTCCGAGGCCACCTCACACAGGTGGACATCCCGCAGGTGTCGGGCAGGCTGATGACCTACCAGACTCTGCACTGGTATGAGCTGGATGATGTCCGCAAGGAAATCCACAAGCCAGACCCTGCAGCGGAGCTCAATGACCCATATGACTTCTCTTTCTGAGCCAGGTCACGTCCCATAGGAGGGCTACTTGCATCCAGAGCAATGAGCTACAGGTCTTGGCTCTCTTGGCCATAATTCTCATATTTAAATTGATTTTTTCAAAATATGAAAAAAATTGTTTTTATCGGAAGGGTTGGTTCTTGAATTTCAGTTACCATTATCAGATTTCAGAATAAAGATAAAACAGAGCACAACGGTATATTTACTTCACATACTTTGAATAAACTTCAATTGTTTACAAAACAATGGAAAGGTACCTAACTGAAAAAGACAAGCTGATATCTTTGCCTCTTTGAAACCCAGGTTTCATTTACTGTTCAAAAGATTTCTTGTCAATGATTACACAGTTTTTCTGTGAAAGAGAAACTGGAGAACAGGAACTATAAGCTTTAGAAAGTCTTCTTGTTTTTTTATATCATAAATCTTCCATTGTAGGCCGAACTGTAAGTGCCGAAATCCCTGCTGCTTTCTTCTAGCATTTAAGTGCTTATGTCCTTTGAATATAGGCATCAATTTTCTGGTTTCACATGCAAGATGTACTGATTAAATGGTTATTATGCCCATCTTAAATATTGAGCAGTATAACTGATCTTCATTTTTGACAGTAGAAAATCTGGAAATTCTGCAGAAAAGCTGATTTATCAGAATTGCCCACTCCTTCCCTAGGTTCTGAACATTTTTATAGCCTTAAATGTTGTACAATTGCTGGACTCCTGCCTTTCAAGATGTGCTTGTTTTCTTTTTGATAAATAAGTCTGAGCTCCTATACTGTACATGATGTACCAAATTTAGCTATTCACAAATAGTGCTTCTTTCTTTAACCAATATACTATAAAAAAGGTAGCCTAGTCTCTTTTGAATAACTTGACATAAGAAGGAAAATATAAACGTTATGTCCTGTGTACAGAATTAACTCTTCTTGAAGTGGATTCACATCTGGTGCTGACACTGAATGAAACTTTTGATACATGACATCATCTGTATTTTTGCCTTGTCTCTTTCTCACTTGGATAAATTCCTGCATAAGAATTATTTTGATATGATTTTACTCAGTTTTGATTACAATGTTATGATTAAATTTTAGTTTATAGTTGCTGGGGGCAAAACAGACAGACAGAAACAGTGAAAAATAATTTTATAACTTCTCAACTGCATATTTTTTCTCTTCGTCTCTACAACTGATCAAACAATTCTGACAAACAAGATGTGAAATAGGACAGCTGAACACAGCTATGCAGCTGTTTCTAACTGAGCTGCTGCTTCATGGTGTGAGAATTACAATTGCTTAGTTACCGTTTGTGTCACTTGTGGTTGAAAGAAGAAAAATATACAGTGCCTTGCGAAAGTATTCGGCCCCCTTGAACTTTTCAACCTTTTGCCACATTTCAGGCTTCAAACATAAAGATATAAATTTTTTATTTTATGTGAAGAATCACCAACAAGTGGGACACAATTGTGAAGTGGAACGAAATCTATTGGATTTTTGAAACTTTTTTAACTAATAAAAAAATGAAAAGTGGGGCGTGCAAAATTATTCGGCCCCCTTGCGTTAATACTTTGTAGAGCCACCTTTTGCTGCGATTACAGCTGCAAGTTGCTTGGGGTATATCTCTATCAGTTTTGCACATCGAGAGACTGAAATTCTTGCCCATTCTTCCTTGCAAAACAGCTCGAGCTCAGTGAGGTTGGATGGAGAGCGTTTGTGAACAGCAGTTTTCAGCTCTTTCCACAGATTCTCGATTGGATTCAGGTCTGGACTTTGACTTGGCCATTCAAACACCTGGATACGTTTATTTGTGAACCATTCCTTTGTAGATTTTGCTGCATGTTTGGGATCATTGTCTTGTTGGAAGTTAAATCTTTTGCAGACTCCAACAGGTTTTCATCCAGAATGGTCCTGTATTTGGCTGCATCCATCTTCCCTGTCCCTGCTGAAGAAAAACAGGCCCAAACCATGATGCTGCCACCACCATGTTTGACAGTGGGGATGGTGTGTTGAGGGTGATGAGCTGTGTTGCTTTTACGCCAAACATATCGTTTTGCATTGTGGCCAAAAAGTTCGATTTTGGTTTCATCTGACCAGAGCACCTTCTTCCACATGTTTGGGGTGTCTCCCAGGTGGCTTGTGGCAAACTTTAGACAAGACTTTTTATGGATATCTTTGAGAAATGGCTTTCTTCTTGCCACTCTTCCATAAAGGCCAGATTTGTGCAGTGTAAGACTGATTGTTGTCCTATGGACAGACTCTCCCACCTCAGCTGTAGTTCTCTGCAGTTCATCCAGAGTGATCATGGGCCTCTTGGCTGCATCTCTGATCAGTCTTCTCCTTGTCTGAGCTGAAAGTTTAGAGGGACGGCCAGGTCTTGGTAGATTTGCAGTGGTCTGATACTCCTTCCATTTCAAGATGATCGCTTGCACAGTGCTCCTTGGGATGTTTGAAGCTTGGGAAATCTTTTTGTATCCAAATCCGGCTTTAAACTTCTCCACAACAGTATTACGGACCTGCCTGGTGTGTTCCTTGGTCTTCATGATGCTCTCTGCGCTTTCAACAGAACCTTGAGACTATCACAGAGCAGGTGCATTTATACAGAGACTTGATTACACACAGGTGGATTCTATTTATCACCATCAGTCATTTAGGACAACATTGGATCATTCAGAGATCCTCGCTGAACTTCTGGAGTGAGTTTGCTGCACTGAAAGTAAAGGGGCCGAATAATTTTGCACGCCCCACTTTTCATTTTTTTATTAGTTAAAAAAGTTTCAAAAATCCAATAGATTTCGTTCCACTTCACAATTGTGTCCCACTTGTTGGTGATTCTTCACATAAAATAAAAAATTTATATCTTTATGTTTGAAGCCTGAAATGTGGCAAAAGGTTGAAAAGTTCAAGGGGGCCGAATACTTTCGCAAGGCACTGTATAGGAAGCAAAAATATATATCCTAAAGGTTAGCACATTCTCACTGATCTGCTTCTTATACACAACAGTACTAGCTCTCAATTTCACTTAACTACTTTAATATTTTATGCAAAACTATAATTACTTATTAATAGTGTATTTGGGTGTTAATAGAACATTGATTCACCTTACCTAGTAACAGTATTGCATGCAGGTGAACTGAAGACAGAAGCTGCAAAGATATCCAAGGAGTTAAAGATACAAGCCCTCAAAAAGAGGACTGGAGCTCAACTTTATACAGCCTCATCACATCTCATTCTGCCATACTCTTATGGGCGTAATCAGTTAACATTACATAATTAATAGGAGTGAATTTACAGTTCCTTAAGTTTCTAAAATGTTTCAGCATGTTATTATTAAAAAATAAATAAATATGAAATAATGAGAAACACCTTAATCATTTTTATGTATTTAATTATCCTTTTGGTACAGAATTGTTACACAGCTGCAATGGAATATGATAAACTTTATTTCACTATTTCTTAAAGCAGAAAATACAAAGCTGCCAGTTACAGATGTAAAACTACTGGAACTCAGCATCAGTACGGCATCCATTTACTCTAGAAAGTGGGGTTAGTGTGTAATGGCAATACTTGGGCAAATAAGGGCAAAATAATTACTTAGACAAAGAGATTAAATGCCCTACCATGGAAATTATACTGTAATTTTTATTAAATCAGAATATGCATAGTTTGTATAAACTAAAAGCTGGTGACCTTGTGTTTGTAGAGTGCTGAGTTACTTATAAAGAGAACAAAATAAAATAAAATGTAGATTATCAGACAACATTTTTGAAAGTTTAATTAAGAAATGCTTACATCTGATGCATCTAGCAAGATTGTACTGCTCAGAATGTCATAGTCTTTGATAGAAATGCTAAAAGCTTTGTCAAACCTCCCATATTTTGAATCACAAATACTTCCACTAACATGTTTGAAAAGGGAATAACAAAGAAACAAAAGTTCTTACAGGAACCTTCCAGAACCAAAACACAACCGTCTTCTGCTCTGTATTTAATTTGCACAAGGAGCATCATAAGTATACATCAAAAAATATCCTGGTTTGCAAAGACGGACCAATCCATCTCTATCTCCAGAACTGGCTGCAAAAAGTCGATAGCTTTACAAACACAGTAACAGAAGGTTTGTGAGGAAATCGAGGGCACATACTGTAGTTTCATTGTACATTTGCTGAACAAGACAGGTATTGACAACACGCATCCCTCACCAAACAAATGCAATCAGTGCATAAGGAATATCAGCCCGGCTTTATCAGGCTTGATTATTCAGGAAGCTTTGCCAGGCTCCATGCTCATGTTAAATCGCAAGCCGTGTCAACATGCAGACCTCACAAGCAGTTGTCAATCCAATTTACCCTACCTGCTGCACTGAACTAGAAAGTGTTCTCTGATTTCCACCATGGCTTTTAATCTTGTGGATTTTCACCAAGGTTCGGAGCAGCACTTCCAAACATTTTTTATTTAATTAATTTTAAGAAAAATCAAGTCAGTCTCAACTGCCACTGAAATCACAGCAAAAACAGAGATGTAGGGCACTTTGTTTTTTCAAAATGTACATTGTTATCTCATCCAGTGAGCTTTTACAGTATTATAGCAGATGTGCAAAGCAGTCCTATAGCTTTTGGGGCATTATGATCAATGGATTCAAATAAAAGTATTGTTTTTAGATTTTTTTAACACTGAAATGGAAGTTTCTATCTTTCACCTTTTTCTGAAGGGAACAATGCAAGTCAAGAACCCTTCTCAATTGTCGCTAATTAGTGAAATCAAGGAACAGCTAAGACTATTAAATATCCATGTGATTACCATAGCTGTTTCTGTTCCACAACAGTTTAAATTTATATTCTTAGGAATGGCAGAGCACTATTTTACAATCCAGCATCTAAAGGGAAACCGAAATGAAAAGTGGTCTAATGAAAGAATCCCCTCCGTGTGTCAGTCTTATGACCTGCTATAAGAAACCCTTTAGTTGCAGTAACTTATCAGTACAATGTGAAATGCCACAGAACAAACTGCTAGAAAACAAACAAGAAAATAACACAGAAACAGTTTTCTATGTTAATTTATGCTCTTGTCCTTGTTTGAGCGCCAAATGAACTTGACATAG
Source organism: Lepisosteus oculatus (assembly GCF_040954835.1). Classification (NCBI taxonomy): domain Eukaryota; kingdom Metazoa; phylum Chordata; class Actinopteri; order Semionotiformes; family Lepisosteidae; genus Lepisosteus; species Lepisosteus oculatus. Next base: position 35,813,021 of record NC_090696.1, on the reverse strand, counting down.
TTCAGTGCTTGTTTTTGGTCAGAATAACAGCTTTTTTCAATTGTCTCCATTTTCTACGAAGTAAATGTGGGAATGGATCAGTACAATAAAACACAACCAAGACGGCTTCTCCTGGAATCCAAAAACCATTTTGCTGTTGCTAGTTTTCTCACAATAACAGTTGTTAATACGCACTTAAACTTTTCTTCGAATGTGTAACTAACTGCCAATTTAAATTACTATAATATTTACAAATTCAAAACAGAAAACGTATCTCAAAAAGTAATTTAAATATATAATTTTTTTAACTCATATCTTAATTATTTTAATGGCATGTAATATAATTTATTCACCAACAACATCTTATGTGCAATACATATTTACTTCTAAGGCTTTACAGAATCCAACGCCTTAGTCTTGAAGTTACCTTTCACAAGCCTAAAGGTATGTTTCGGAATAACAATCTGTTTTTGAATAAAGCAGAATGTTCGCAGAATACACACTCCAATCCAGTATCGGCTAACACAATAACAGACATGACTATAAACACTAAAGAATCTGTCCCCCATCGATAACCCTGGTTGAACCAGATAGACGTGTTCTTAAACCACACCTGACTGCAATAACGTATTCAAATTCAAAAACAAAAGGTGTAAGAAACTAAAACACGGGACAACCGATAAAATACAGAACGTGGAGAACAAACCCAATACGTGTCTTGTAAACCAGCTCTAAAACTGACTTAAAACCTAAAGTGATGATGGGATATCCTGAAAACACTGGGGGCGCTGGTCTCAGTCCACCTCCATTTCCCCTGTACGTGGCTTTGTCGGGTGGGGGTTTTCTCCCTTGGCCTCCGTCTTGACCTCCGGCCCGCTCTGTCCATTCACTGGGCCGTTTTGAGCCTCACCGTTCTTGTCCTTCTCATCTGGTGGGAGTTCCACTTTAGGCTTTGGCTTGTTGATAACAGCACTGCAGATCCTATCCAGATCCTGAACAAGTGAAAGAAGCATAAGGTACATTCTACGCCAGCGCCTATATCACACACTACACCCCACTGAAGCCCAGCAGGGGTGAGCCTGGCCAGTACCTGGATGGGAGACCTCCTGGGGAAAAACTAAGGTTGCTGCTGGAAGAGGTCTTAGTGGGGCCAGTTATTATTAATAATAATAATAACCTACAATGGAATACAAATTAACAATACAGAAGAAGGACTGTGAGGAACAAAAATATTGTATAAACTGCCCATCATCAATTTATCATAGCAAGTTCCCCGGAATTCGTCAAGAAACAACTCATTGATTTCCCCACAATAGTAACCTACCAATATTCGGATAAGCAAGGCTACAAACCAATCCTTTCTTATGTTCTTGTGTTCTGAGCCTTGGCTTTATACTTCAAAATAAAGATAAACAGGTGTTGTAGATGTACTTCGGGGTTGTCTGTCAGTGAGCTTACCTGGGTTTTTGCAATGATTTCTGTCACTTTCACCGCAGGGTCCTGGGCTATAGTGAGCTTACTCTGCGCGTTCATCTTGCTGTTCATCCAGTTCATCGTCTCATTGACACACTGCTCCACCTTTGCAATCTCTGCTGCTTCCAGGTGATCATATCTCTCATCCTGGGGACAGGGGGTAGAAGGGCAGAACTTCTGTTAGAAAAATATAGCATATGATAGCTTGGCATACTTGTGTGGAGGAAGAGGAATGTAAAAAAGGGAGAATAAAAAGAAGAACAAAACTGGATTTTCTTCTCTCTCGGTTAAAATTAGCGTGAGAACCTGCAAAAATACACATTTCCCAAAAAAGTAGCCAGAATTTCACACTCTTAATTAAACATGACACCTACTCCTCAGCAGATTTTTATGATTCTTGGGATTGAAAACTACAAATTTGAAATTACGGTTTGATTGAGTGAGCTATACAAAATACTCAAATTCACTGTGATCAACATGGACTTCTCATAAATGAATTTACAATTGTTTTAACTATACGAAAACAAACCATATCTGTACCTGACTTGTTCACTTTGAGAAAGCAGTACTGTGAATATAGGTAGTCAGTAGGTATATTTCAAAATCTAAAACTGTGTGTCTATCTAAATCATACTGAAATCTGAAATTGCTTATTTCCAACAGAAAGCACAGTAAGTGTATTTTCTTACAGGAAATTGGACACAAGTCCTACGTGTTCCATTTTGTCACTGACAGTTTCTACGTCAGAGTGTAACAATTTCATCTACTGTACAAAATTTCAAAACAAGTTAAAAGCAGATTGTGGCCACACAAACACAAATAATTAGCATTTGATTAGGTCTCCTCACTGATTCTGATAAGCAAAGGAGAAATGAATCTGGGTATTTATCAGGAAATCAGTCATTCCGTATTATGCTCACTGAAAGCATACTGACCTCTTTCCTGTGAAACAATCAATGACATTAACAAGCTTTTTCCAACAATTTCCTTTCCATTGATGTTTTTAGGGGTTATTCTGCTCTTTATTTATTAAAGGGCATTACATAGCCAACAACAAATGAGTAATGGAAAAGAAGTTAACAGCATTTGTTGTCTTTTAATGATTCCCGGTATATTTACACTGTTGTCTTAGGTAGTTAAATTGAAAAACGTGGCCTGATCTCACACAGTCAGAGCTTTTGAGTTCAGTTCTTTATTCTAAGCTATCAAATTGTGGTGTAACTCTCTGAAACAGAACTGACTGAGGCAGAATCACTTCTGAGATAAAACTGTAGTACCTTTTGTTTATAGGCCTCCACTGCTTTCATGAAGAGCTGAATTTTCTTGCCCAGTTCATCAAATGCCTTCGGCCTCTCCTCATGCTCCCTGTGCCGGTCCTGAATGGGTTGACCAAATCTCTGTGGAAAAGAAAGTGAGGACCTCCCATGAGCAGTTCACTTCCATTTCCACCATGAAATTATTAGGACCCTAGGAAGGATCAAATTTGAAGAGTGCATCTCAAACAGGTTAATACTTTGAGGTGGTCATCTGTGAAACACACATTCCTGCTTGGCGTGAATGACTGTGCACAACAATCCTTTGATAGTGGTAGTGATAGTGATTTCATATTTTTTTAAATATTCAATACTGGACATCTGGCTATAAACTAAACTGGCCACAAGGAGAATTGGTTTTGTGAAAGCTGCCATTTTACAGTTTTAAGGAAAAATAGGTTATGGAATAAGAGAAGTCTATTTGACTCCTCTTATTCCATTTGCTGCCATCTTGATCCAGAACCAGACTGAAGAATTCTTGCCTTCAGTTCAGCCAGTTTGTCTACGTAGACTTGCTTGGGCTGGTCCTCCCCCTCCTCGTACAGCCAGTTCTCTGTGTCCTCCAGCATCAGGGTCAGTCTGCTGCTGTCCTGCAGGGTCAACACGACATTGTCTTAGAAGGGATGCATCTCATCGTACATTAAGATGTCGACCATGTATTTTCTAACCGCTTCTTCCAATTCAGGGTTGCAGGGGAGCCAGAGACTGTCCAGGCAAGCACAAGGCAGGATACACCCAGGAAGGAAGCCAGTCCATGGCAGGCTGGGCACACACAGACGTGTACTCACACCAGGGTCAGTTTTTGCAGAAGCCAATCAACCTACCAGTATGTCTTTGGACTTCTGAAGAAAATCGAGCATCTGGAGGAAACCCACACAAACACAGAGGGAACACACAAACTCCACACCAGATAGCATCCCAGGTCCAGAACTGAACCCCAGGCCCAATTGCTGGGAGGCGGCAATGCTAACAATTGAGCCAATATGCAGCCACAAGATCTCATCATGGCATTATCACATGCAATATATTGGAGTATATCAATTTTTTTTACTATGTCTTTGAAATAATAGCTAAATTTATTGCTTTGTATAGTCTGAATAATGTCCTGCACTGTTTTTTACCTAGAAAAAATGTGGAACAAAGAAACTCTCCATTTTCCAATATAATTCTTTTTAATGCTCTAATTAACATTATTATTATTTAGAGACATTCTGCCTCCTGATCAGCAGTCACTCCTGGATAAGACAATCTGGAGATGAAGAACTTTTCCTAGTTACAAAATCCACAGATAATCATCAGAGGTTCCTGCCAATAAAAACAATACTGCTTAAACACGTACTGCTGACTCAAACCTCAAACTAATTCAGTTTCAGGGCCATTTCTTAGACTGACTGGCAGGTTGTTGGCCTACAGCAGTAAGTGCTCTCTTACATCTTCACTGATGAATTTTTCATAGATGCTGCACAGCTTGTCCCGGAGGTCGTAGACGTACTCTTCCACAGCGTTCTTGGCATCGTTCCGCTCCTTCTCCAGCTTGTCCTGCATTATCATCTTTCCCTAAGAAGGGCAGAGATGAGCAGTCAAGAAACTGCCCCTACACGCTACTGTCATAAAGCAACAACAAAACCAGTTGTGTTTTTTTCTGATTGATACTACTTTATTAAAACACTTAAAAGTGCCCTGGACATCTATTTTTAACTCTGATGAAACAGGCACAAAAAACACAAAGAGCTATAGACTGGATAATTTGCCTTGCTTAAAACAAATCTGAAATTTCAAAGGGTAATAGTAATAGCACTGTAGAAAGCAAGGTCATTTTGTCACATGTAATTAAATTATGTCCAGAAAATACACATCTCTAAGTATCTGTGAAAATAAAATCAAACAATCTCAAGGCCTCTGAAGGTTTCTGGTGTCCCTAAGGGAATAAAGGATGTAACAGGAAACATTCAGTAATAAAATGCATCATTCTGGTTAAAGTCAGAAGTGAAGGTTAAGGTTAAACTACCATCGGTAACTGCCTGTGTGGATATGACATTCATGGCAAGGAAGAAGAGGAGAAGCCTCTTCTGAGGGTGAACCACAGAAAAAGAAAACTCTGTCTTGCTAATTTACATCGGGATGATGGTGCAGACAGAGTAGTTTGGGGTTGTGTTGTCTCTATGGGACGCGGAGCCCTCAAACTTATTGAAAATGTGTGGTTCAAACTCAGGAAGGCAGTTTGCAAACAGAAACCAGAGGGTCTTCCTGGAGAAACAAAAACAAATCACCCCGTCAGAAGTATTAGAAACCCACAGGGCATCAAAGGAGGTGTCTTTTCAGTGTAATCCATACCTGAAGGCGGATTTGCAAAATACTTTCTTAAGGGGTGTGAATTTTTATTATTACTAAGATATATTATTTTTTCAGGGGCAATGCTATTAAGATTACCATATAACAATTTTAGATTTTTTTAAACTGCACACAAGTTCCAATCTGTACAACCTTCTGTTCTGTGATGTTCTGTTCTGAATATGTTTTCTGTGATGTTTTCCTGTTTCATTAAAGCATCTTTATAATAGCTGCTCTGCTACTGAAAGCTCTTTGCATCAGGAAAATCACCTTCTTCTACCAAGTAAATTTGAGATGGTTTCATTTTACAAGGGACATGATTATATTCTACTATGCATTTAACCTAAGGAAACCACCCTGCCGCCCTCTTTATTGTGTTCCTAAAGGTGGTCAGGTGCAGCTATGCCGAATAAGCTAGTGTGTATGCTTGGAGAGAAAGTAATTAAAGCGGGTCCATAGCTCATAACGAGGTCGCCCTGCAACGGCTGACTGCAGACTTCAAACCACAAGGAGCAGCAGGTACTCAGGGGGAAGAGCATCGCTTCTGACACCCTGTTCTAACATTTCAGAGGCCAGAGAGCAGATGGCTGCGAACTCCCAGACTGAGTCACCACTCAGGCCTGTGATGTCTGCAGAACCTCCAGCAGTTCCCAGCTCGCTTCTCGCCCTGCATGCTCCGGCACACACAGCTGCTAATTAAACCAGCTTACCTCATTCTCCACAAAGCTGTTCAGCACGTCCCTGCCCAGCTGTCTGATGGTGTTGGCCACAATGGGGAGATCGATGCTCTTGACCTTCACCTTGGGTGCGCAGGCCCCGGAGTTCGGCTCCTGTTTTTCCGCAGCGCCACCCTCCTTTCAACCACAACATTAATGTAGAAATCAGGCGCAGGAACCACAGGAACAACAAGCTTGCTTTCTGTTCAACAGAGCAGAATGCTGCACTACAGCTTTCACACAACAGTTGCATGATATACTGTAGCATGATAAGAAAGAAATGTTCTTCCTTGCCTCTAGCACAGGGATTCTCAACTTTTGTTGGTGGATAAACCCTTCTCTAAAGAAATAACTTTTATTCAGGGCCCACGATTCAAAATACAAAGCATTTCTCACATCAAGCAGAAGCTGGAACAGTCAGACAGGTTCCAACGTGTGAGACAGGTTCACAGATCACTAGAATGGAGGTTGAAATCTGTCAGTTTGTTTCTGTTTCTGCAAAGCTAGTCTCTGAGGAAACCCAAATGTTCTCATACTATAGAATGGTATCCATTTGAGAGGGGAGCAAAGGGAAAGGCATTTCTACAGGTAGAAGTGATCCCAATACTTATCAAGTGATCAGGGGACCCACTTCCTAGGGGCTCAGGCTACAGACTCTTCATTCCTCAACACTCAACCCGGTCTCCTAACAAAATCTTTACTCGATATCATAGTGGATGTAAAAGTTATGTGATGCAACACTGGTGAATGTGCCTGGGCAGTGTAGATTCCTCACCTTGTTGTCAGTGCTCGAAGCTCCAGCCTCCTCACCTGGCTGGTTGGTTGAGTCTGCCTGCTCTCTGGGCTGTGCATCTTCATGGTCCACCTGCATTTTACTCTGAAAGACACAGGGAATGTCATTGACTCACAGACGTATATATCCTAAAGTTTCCTATTTCTACTGCACAAATAAAGATATATAATAGGCAAAACCTCTATTCTATTATTCCAATGAACTACACTGATGCACAAAAGAAACGTAACAGTTCTAGGGCCTGTATCAAATATTTTAAACACATTACAGCAAAATCACAAAGTATGAAGAAAATCCAAAATGAAAGAATTCTGAAATGTGACCCACTGTCACAGATAAAACAATAGAAACTGTTATGACCTGACAGTGCATTAAATCAGTCATAGCAATATTGATGCACAGGCCTGATCAGCCTCTGGACAGAGTGCTGTGAGATATCCCACCACTCTTCCTGTTCAGCTGCAGCCTGCACAAAACCAGCAGACAATGTGTAGTCATGGTTATCTCCCATTAAAGGAACTGCCAGGCTGGTCCCACAGTTGTTCTGCTGGACACGGGATAAAAAAACTGGCCACAGCAAGACTTCAACACAGTTCTCTTCAAATCATACCATTGTAATCCTAGCAATGTGCATCTTGCATTTTTGTACTGGAATAATCAGCACTTCTTCTGCTCGTTATAATGGGAGATTCCTACACAGTCTCTCAGTTTTTTAACATGTTACCCTTGAATGGCCCCTGAGCATGCATACAGTCTGTTTTTATGTAGAAGGTGAGCTGATGCATGGGTTAGGTTCTCTTAGCCATCGCAGTCTGAACGCATGACACAGATGAATCAAATGGACATCCTGGGCCATTGGTTGACTAGCTGCCTTGCATAACACGGCATGTTCCTCAACAGAACTGCTTTTGTGGTTTACTGAAGAAGTCTCCTGAAGCAGAACATCTCATTCTTCTAATAACAGACAGGCCACCTTCTATTAGGCCAATACCAACCAGGAGGATGGGTGGTAGGGTGTAGTCTTATCTTTTCTTGTTCTTACACTGATTAGAGTCAAGTCCTTTATACTGGGTATTTATGCAAAATCTTAAAATAATTTTGGAAATAAAACCCATCTGAAACATCAAACACTGAACACCAGGCAGATTTAAGAAACCAAGCAACTTGAGCTCAGTCTACGTTATCCCAAGAAACCATGCTGTTAAAAAGAAAAATCAATCTGCTCATTCTTTAAAATTTAAATAACTGATTTAAGACTGTTGCGTTTGTATTGCGCATCAGTATGAATAATAATAACACCATTAATTATCAAATTTATCACCCAACACTTCATGAGTCTACAAGATAATAGCTTCAGCTTATCTATGTAACTTCCTTTTACTACAGGGAAGGCAAGAAAGATCTTAAATGGCAAAGAATGGTGAAATTATAATCAACATCTTTTATCACAGTGAAGCTCTTTAAGCAGGAAATGAAAAACAGATTCTGCCCATCTAAAGAATCTATAACTACGAACACAGAACAATAATGCAGTGAACAGTGGGAATGCCAGAGGATAAGCAAAATATTACAGAAATAGTCAGGTGGGGATGCCGTCATGGAACTAGTGTAGAATTTACAAAGGATAAACAACAATGATGTGGAGATGTATTTTTCTTAACAATTCCACTTTTCCCAAGTCATCTATCCTAAAGTACCACACTCCCTAGAATAAAGTGAGACACATCTCCTTGACCACACAAATCTTGAGTTTGGTTGAGGGATACAAAGCCTGCTAATGCCTTTTTCTCACTGGGAATTCCGAGAATTCCAGCATTGGGCCGCCTGGTGGGTAACCAGCGACATTTTCTTTTTCATACGAGAAGGATTTAAGTGAAAAGAAGGCATTATGCGGTAATGAACACATTCATCACAAACCTCCTCCTCATAGTTATAGCTGTCATCTTCAATGAGAAGAGAGGGATGCTGCTTCAGAACAAGAAATAAAGAAACAGAGAGGTCTTGAGTGAAAAAAATAACCCAGATACCATCTACAGTACCTATGTACCAAGCTGGAACAATAACACATTCAAAAGGAAAACCCGATTACAGCCAGTTTTTTTTAGGTTTGTACATTAGAAAAAAAAATGTCAAGGATCTGCACAACAAGGAAGATGTTAACTTTAGTTATAAAAACAAAATTTAACAGAAGCCTTCTCTGCGATTCTATTGACAAAGATGCAAACAGGCACGTTGTTCAGTGCTCTAATGGGAATATTCACTGTTAATCACATCATATTGCTAAATTATTGCAATAAACTATGGAATCATTATGGAAAATCAGTCCATTTAAACTTGTGTCCTGGATGTACTGTAATAAAAAAGTAGTCTGTCAACACTTAAGGAAAAGATCAGTTTCCAAGCACTAACTTTATTTGGTGTTTCCCATTGAATAATCCATATTCTTAATGGGAATGTAGGTATGCTAATTTTACGTGGAGTGAAATTTGCTGGAATTTTGAGAAAGCTCAGTACCTGGCATACAAACGGCTGACAGATTCTGCAAATAACAGTAATTCAGACAAGACAAAAGAAATATAAACCAGACACAAAGCAGAAAGGCAGTTATTTTAAACTAGGTCCCAGTGTGTCACAATAGTTCAGAGAGAACAAGGATATACCACACATTACTGTGTTAAGATATGAGCAAATTAAAAAATAAAATGTGCTGTGAGAGGACAGTAAAATTGGACAAAATGATGGATCTCATCTGAAATATATTCCCCAGGAAACTGTGGATAATAACTTGCTGCCCTCAGTCACCTGACTAATCGGAAGAACCCTATTGTTCGGGTGACAGTTAAAAACCAGGAAGCAGATGCCTCTAGTTGTTAGTCTGTATTCCATGTCTAGTCGAACCTATCAGGTCCTCTGTTATTTGATGCACTACAAGGAAGATGAAGGAAGCAAATGGCTGACTGTTATGCGCATGTGAATATGTGACACATTTGATAGACATTTTGGTGCTAGTAAGCCACTTAGCTGCCCAACTGTGTTTTTAGAGAGCACTGATAAAAAAATAAATGTAGAGCTCAAAGTGGAGCTAGAATTTTGTTTGTGTTTTATTGCACTGTTTTTCTGTAGCTTACAGCTATGTTTGTCTCCTGCTTGGGACCCATTTATTATAAGACATCTGCTACAGTACTGTGGCCCCGGAGTAGTCACAGCATGAAACACACTGGGACTTGTGTCAAATCATGTATCCAGGATGAAAAAAGATTCTGTCATTAATACTGTATTGCTGTTATTCAACTGAGAATGAGTTACACCTTCTGTCTTTATTTATGGCCATTAAAGACTTTCATTTTCAAATACTTTTGTATCCATTAAAGATAAGGTAATTTTAGTAGATTTAAAAAGACTAAGATAAATACAGGCACAAACTTAGAGGCAAGAAGTACTGAATTAGCCATAAAATCCTACACGAAAAAGCTATCCAGAAGAATTTGAGCCTAGCCATTGACTGACTACGCTTAACCTTGTGGAGTACATTTAGTTGAAGGGGTCAAAGAATGACATTTCAAACTGCAGAATGGTGTACACTGTCATGACAAGATAATTGAGTTCTGTTAATGTGATCTTTCCAGATACCACTGTCTGTAACTGATACATGACTTGAGTGCTGGCACACTGCTCTTGCCTCAGAGATGTAGCTGTCAAAATGACTTCAATATAGAAGACAAAAGAAGAACGGGGAAAATATGGCCCATGAGTGAAAAAGCAGGCAAAACAGGACATCAAAACCACCACAGAGAGGGACATGGTATGAAATTGACTGGAAACAAGAAAGGAAACAAAAAAAGGAAAAGGAAAGGTTTCAACCTGAAGGCTTCCTGCTGGTGGTCTAATCTGTGAGAACTATTGGTTGACTAGAGAAGATGAAAACTTTTTTCCCCAGAATAAATGGATGATATATTTTGAGATATATATAAAAAATCTTCCAACTCCCTTACCTTCTCCTCCTGTTTGCCCTCATTCTGGACAGTGGGTTCGGTGTCCATGGGAACGTCGTCGGCTTCGCCCTTCTGCTTCTCAATCAGAGACGCGCTCGACACACTGAAGATCCCGTGAATGTTGACACGAACTTTGACCTTCACTTTGGAGTTGTCCCCATCCGGCTGGGGAATGACATTCTGCACAGTGAACCATCCTGGAAGAGAGAGGAGTGTATAAGTTTCTTTCAAAATATTCTCTTCATTCTCTTCAAATAAATTCACTAACAATACTAGTTAAATGTCTAAGAATTTGCCTTTTTTCGGGGGAATTTAAGGGATCAACGGAATCCATCTAAACTCCAAGTCAGCCATGTTCAGTTAGGAAATTAACATCAAGAGAATAAGCATCACAATAAATTTTACTCTTCAATACGGAAAAATACTGAAAATATAGAAATATGGGAGCTGCAATGACCAAATCTCTACACTGACTAACAGGAACATCTGGTTTCAGAGCGGTTTCTTATTCACCTACTGTATTTATAGATCAGTTACTGTATATCTACTTGCAGAAGATACTAAGAAGGCAGTACTATCAAAGCCTTAATCCATGTTAATTTTCAACAGTGCTTAGGGCTCCCAGCTGCATCTTATCCTGTGCCAACATCACTCCACACAGCACTTGGTGCTATGAGGATGAACGCTTTTAATAAACGTGTGATCAACAACGTTAACACCATTCTGTTTAGCAACACAACCTTTCCAAGCCTGCATTCGCCCTCTGCATTCCCATCTAGGTTAACAGTTCAGGTCCCACAACACATAGGGGAATATAATTGTGTCATTTAAAATGAATTTGACAAGTTTTCCATTGCCGTTTATTGTTTTGTAACAAGGTGGGAGTGGGAGGAGCCACGGCGAACACCGTGGTGAACACCAGTAAGAGTCGACATCCGGTATGAGGGGGCAGAGGCACCTGTGTGAGGTAAGCGAAAACTGGAAAGAAAAACACAAAACGGGAAAAACCAAAAGGAAAAAAGAAAAATGCATCGCTTTGCACAGCGCCATCCAGGCTGGACTGCCCCTATTTAACGGGGTCCCATCTGGGGAAAAGAACCGCTTGGGACAGCGGTATCCAGACTGGACTTACCCTCTCTATTGGAGTCCAGTCTGGAAGAAAAGGAGCGTGTGGCCACAACACAAAATAACTCAATCTGTCTCGGTGGTGATACACTACGGGCCGGGAGAAAAAGAAAAGAAAGAAAACGGAGGAAAAACGCGGCCTTACGCTCTCGTCGCAATCCCCTCCGGGACTGTCGCTGGAAGGTTCTCCCCTTGTGGGGTCTGCTCGTCCCTGTGTCTCTGTGTCGAGGTGCACAATGTGTCTTAAAGCTGTCACAGCTGTCAGCTGGCTGATTAAGGATGAGCCGCAGCTGTGGTTGTGAAGGCAACGCGACACCCTTAATCTAGGGCTCTGCCTCCACACTGAACATGCCCCAGCATTATGCCACAGTTCACATTTAAATATAAAATTAGATGTATCAAAAACACTGTAGATTATAAAGAGGCTCTGCATCTAATCATCCTATCTTTACACATATTAGTCCCTAAAACAAGGGGGTTCCCTTTGTCAGCAGGTGTATTTCACTGAATAAAATGTCTGTATTCTGACTTTCACCTTTGTTTCAAAAAAGTCTAGAAGTACAGGGAAACCAGCTGAGGCCCACTTAAAGTTTCGACATTGTCTGGTTCAGGTTTCACTGTTGATTCTGTCAATGCTTTTTGAGGATTTTGATTCCTTCTTTAAAAATCAAATCCCCTTGTCGTTTTCTCTGTTCAAGACTAGAAAGGTTTTAGAGCCTGTTAGTGTAGGACATTCCTTTGATTCCAGCAATGTGTCTGGTTGATCAGAAATGTATTTTTGGTAACAACATGAGCAGAACTGTACACAATACTGTAAATGTACTTATACTGTATAATATTAATGTATTACAAGTGCTGAATGTATAGATCTTATTCCAAGTTGTCAGTGCCGTGCTCTCACCTATTCTAGTATCTGGATACGGCAGCTCTTGTTGGTTGCTGTAAAAGGCTTCCAAGTCAAAAGGCTCCTTCTTGTGGAAAGTAATGACCTTAGAGAAGGGAGCTGGATGGTTCTTGCTGAACACTTCGCACTCCCTGCATTATAAAAATAACCACATATTTAGTTCAAAATAGGCACGACAAAATCCAAAACTGTGCAGAAAAGTGACTTTGTTCACATTCTACAGACTGTGTGACTCTACTTGAGGAATCACAGTTACAGTCGAATAGAGACATAACTCAGGCTGCATCATACTGCTCAACCTCGGCTCAAGTGCCACTTGGGAGCCCTGTTGAAATAATGCTTGCAGTAATGGATGGATCATGGAATTTACAAACCAACAAACATATTCTTTCTCATGGACATTTTACGAATTCTGTTTAACGGTTTATGTAGAGAAGAAATAGGTACATTTCTGTTAAAAATTAGATATCAGGAAAACATTTTATCATATCACATTTTCCAAAAATGTCATTGACAAATATGGATATTTAATCATTAAAAACACCTAAAACATTTACACAGATGGATGCTGTATAATGCCGGATATCTTCAAGATTATAATTACTTAAAGACTTAAAAGATGTGTATTTTGTCACAATATAATTGCTTAATCTTTTAATCCATGGAAATGTGTTATTATAATATACTGATAATATACTCTGCCAAGTCCTTTCTTAAGACTGATTAAAAAAAAACAACTGCAGCTTGCCATGGGTTTTACACATTTAAATGAAACAAGCTGAAAATGTATACCCCATATATAACTGAAAAAACAGATTTAATCATATAATTGAGCATAAGTGAAAAAACATAAGCAATATAATGGTTTGATTGTAAATTATACACTGTCTGTGCTGAGGGAGAATCAGGAAAGTATAACGGCATCTTTTTCCCCTTTTAATTGGACATTCCCCACAGACTTAATATTAACTCATCCAACCGCCTCCTACATTTCTGTCTTGTGCTGAACTTGGTAAAACTCAGTTTCACAACTATCCTACCGGATTAGAATTTCAAATTCTGGCATAAATGCTAGTTCTCTCTTGACTGATAGGGCAACACCAATCTGCATAGACTGAAACAACACAATTGCAGTGAAGAAATGGGGTTTGTTTTAGAAATATAGGGGACACGTTTTGGAAAAGATGTTCAGAATTCCTTGACTCCGTGCCTTCCCATCAGAGTACTACAAATGTATGTCTTTTTAATACGGCACACCAAAGTGTAGCCAGCATGGTACATGGTTTCACTTCGTGGTACACTTCATTATCGTAGAATCTTAGAAAAAATATTCAACCACTGCATTGTACCAGATGATTTTATAGCTCCTGAACTGCATCAGCCACACATTGTGGCTCATAGAAAACAGCATGAAATAATCAAAGCAAATAATATTTTAGTAGATACTACCAGCAGACTGATTTTAACAGACTTTTGCATGAGACGTCAGTAAAATTTGTGTCTGAGCCGTGAGCTGTATCTGTGTGTGGGCAGCAAACAAACAATTAAGAGTCTAATTTCACCCCGAAAAGTAGGAAGAAAAATCATCATATCGTGTTTTTTCTAAGTTTAAGTTTGGAACTAACCAATGCTTTGTTTATTACTAAAATACAGCTGTGTATTTCTTGAGAGTACAATTTAAGCAAAAAAAGCAATTTGGCAATTCAGCGAAGAAACTGATTTTGCAGCCCAGGTTACAAATTACTGGGTAAATGTATTTCTGTAAAAATGTGTAGAAAGAGAGAAAGTATTAATCTGACAGAAAGGCAACGCACTGTATGGTGTCACTGCTGTTGAGCATTTCCTAAAATGTCATAACATGTACATGAACTCCATAGCTGTGAAGACACTGGACTCATTTCAAGACTGATTCTGTGCCAAGTGCCTTCTTAAAGGCAGATGAATAGGCAGTAAGGTAGATGGCTAATTTAGCATGGAAAGGATGAGTCACAGCTATGAGCAGAGCTCATCAGTGGGTGTGGATTATCAAGTTGGAGGTTGGAAGTATTAATGAGAGTTGGACTGGATTTATGGGGCTAATGAGAAGTCATGTTGCCTATGATGGTATGTTTGTTAGAAATATCATGGCAAGCTGAGATTATGTAAGAAACAACAGTAAGGAGCCCTCTTTCCAGTATATTCATTCATAACATAGTGCTTTTAGGATATCTTTTCATTTCTTATACTTTCAGTGGCTGGGTATTTTTGATTCACAATAATTATAATTTTTATTGCAGCCTGCTTGTATGTTTCCACAAGAACCAACCACATTAGACCTGACAAAAAACCTAAACTGAAAAACTGTAGCCCAGCTATTACCAAACAAATGTGCTAGTCCTATTCATGAATGGCACATTTCTCTCCATAATGATGACAATAATATCTCATAATTAACATCAGTAAGAACACTGACAATGAGTTCACTTCTGACGTTTTGTTAAGTCGTCAGTTATTAACTTTGCGGAAACTTTCAAGCTTTTTCTTCTTTTACTGAAACCAGTTTTCATGTAACATGCTCATTAAAGCCTTTGCTTAGGGAAAAGTTACATTAGAGCAGTGTAATGAAGCACAGACAATCCCAGATTAAATACTGAAGTCTGCAAGACACAACAGAAACTGTAAATGAATGGGAAGTACCTAAATGGACATTATTCACTTTAAAACAGAACATAGTGTGGTCCTTACCCAACCCCCTCATCCGATGAGGATTTCCACCTCAGGGTAATGGGAAACGGCACCACGTCTGTGATGGAGAATTCCCGCACTTTAAATGCCGGAGAGAGGATAGCACACTGCCAATAGAGAGAGAGACAGCAATGACGATGTCACTGAGGGCAGGGAGCTTGTTGCTAGGTTTATGAGTTGTTAAGATAACTTTAATTCTCCTTCAAGGGACAAGTCAGTTACATGTGAGGGAAAAAAATAACTCAGTGCTTAAAAACACAATGAGACCTGGGGAAAAAAAAGAAAAAAGCAAATAAAAATATTTTCTCATTTTCAAATATGTATACTATCATATACTACAATAGTTCTGGCAGGAACACAAAACAGTCTGATGTACTTTATATATCATAGCAGCAGGACATTAAATTCAAACAAGTGTTGGGAATATCCTTGAACCTGCTACAGTATGCCAAAAGAGGCAGCTTCTTGCCCATGGGGAATATGAATACTCTTGAGAGCTATAGGCACTGCTTTCATTGTAATACAATTTTATTTACAATTATTGCTTGCTGTTCCTGAAAAAGTAAATATCATTTATTCAGTGAATTCCTGAATTTACACCAGCTCAAACCTCTTCCCCCTTGCGAATCTCTAGGAGCAAAAGAAAATGGAGCGTAAGATCCTTTAAATAGTAGTAGCACATCTGTACTTCATGGAATTGCGAAAGTCTATTTTTATGCCAATGTAGCTCCAGTGCACTGTTATAAGAGATTCCCTTCTAAACTAAGAATGTAGCACTGGCCAGGAATCCCAACTGGGCTTAGACAACCAAATAAATACTTGACTTATGAATATTTCACATTCTTCATGTTAGTGCATTCTTTGTACTTTTGAGACCAGAATATTTCGAGGTTTTACCAAAAAAAGAGTTTCGTGATTCAACAAGTGCATTTTAAACACTCCAACTTTTTTTTTTACACTGAGGCAGCCATATCTGAAAGAAACAATGTTGTGCTGAAGTTCCTATCTGCACTCTGATCATACTTGATAAATAAGAGGAGTGCTGTCCCAGCTGGGGCCTCTCACCTAACAGTAGACAAGAGATGGCTGATTCAGTATGAGGCCTTGCTCAATACAACAGAACAAGTAAAGGTTTACTCCATGCTGAAAAGAAGAATGTGAAACGCTGTGTCTCTTTTTTTTCAGCACGGAATAAACCTTTACTTGTTATTTTGCATCCTATGCATGCTGACGCAGCTCCCTACTTAAACTTGATCAATACGGCTTTCCTAATCAACAGAGCTGATCACAATTATAAACTAAGAGTGACAAATTTAAGTTTACATGTAAAGGGTAATTGTTTTTTTTATTAAAATAATGCTAATATAATTTTTAAATATAAGCTAAAATAATGTATTTGCGGCCTCTTCAATGAGCTCTTGTGTATGAGCTAGTTCACCCACTTCTGTGTAGCTGTTCTTGACAGCTGAAGCATTTTCCTCAGCGTAGCATGGCACTGAAACGCGTAACCTCCACAAAGACAAGATTCCTGTACGTAACTCCTGAATTACATTATATTTCTGTTCCAAGACAAGAAAACTTCCTAACCTAATATTTTTGCTTTCCTGAACTGATGATTTAACAGACAACAGATGTTCACTTTCTTAGTTGCAACAGCATTTGCAGTAAAGCTCTGAGAAAAAAAAAAGTTTGTGAATATCTCCCTCTATTTTTAAGACTTTCATGTAGATTTTATTACGTTTTAGGTCTAAAATATACAAATATATGGACCAACCTAGGGGGTTCACAGACTTTTACTCAGCCCTGTACAAGAAAGACAAATCTGGCTGTCATCACACTTCTGGGGGGGTCAACTTCCTCATCAGTGTCGACGAAGATGGGCTACTTGTACTGTGTGTGTTTAGTCTATGTGTTACTGTTTATTTCCTAACCTTTATAACACTTACAAAAAGTGGAGAAATCAACAGCTTGATTTATCAAAGAAAACGCACACTCTTGTCATGTTTACAGCTTTCCTTATAAGTCTTAGTCAGACATCTTCTCCATCAAGGACTTTCTTGTACTATAAAAGAGGACATGCCTGTCTGTTCAGAGATGCAAATACAGTCAGTCTAGATAAGTACACTGAGGTCCTGATTAGGGACAGATACTGCATGTTCATTCACCCATCCATCCATTTTCTAATCCGCTTAACCACCACAGGATATTGGGAGAACTGGAGCCTAACCTGGCAAGAAATGAGCGCCAGGCCCTGAACACACTGATGGAATGCCAGTCCAGCGCTGGGCACACACTCGCACACACTCACCTCAGGGCCAATCTTTCAGAAGACATTTAACCCACCAGTATGTTTCTGGACATGTGAGAGGAAATCTGAGCAGCTGGAGGAAACTCATAGTAACATGGGGAGATCCAGTACGAGCAGAAAAAATAAACTCCACCCAGACAGCACTCCAGGAACTGACCCCAGGGCCCCACCACAGTGAGGCAGCAATGCTAACCACTGCACGATTGTGTTACTGTACATTCTCCAAGAAAATTACTCTACCAGATTCAAATGTACACTGCCATGTTACTGTTCACTGTTAATTTATAAATCTCCTCTTCTTTCCCAGTATATTTGTCCCAAGAGAGGAATATTCTAATGGCTGATGAGCACTAGCAAATGGTGAGGACTTCAAGCCTTGCCCGAAGATGATATTAACTCAAGCAGAGCGATTCTCTGTGCTGGCTGTACCTGCAGAGCACACCCTCGTGCCACAGCCTCGTCTGCGTTCAGCGTGGTGCTGATGTCTTTACAGAAGAACTTGGAGATCCTGTCCTTGATGGCTGGGCTCCTGGTCCCTCCTCCCACCACCTCCACCGCGTAGATGTCCTCTCGTGTTAGCTCTGCGGCACAGGATGGACACTGTCTTGTCACATGAGCCAGACATTTTATTTTATTGGTGATTGGACCATTACCTATACACTCAGTGCAGCCTGCAGCAAAATTCACTTCAGGTACAGTAAAAATGTTTGAAAAGCAAAGCCCTGCAATAACAAACACGAAATTAGCTAACTGATTAACTACTGTACATCTAGAACATAAGAACAGTTATGTTTTACAACAGAGACATGGTCATTTAACACCTTCAAGCCATTCGGTAGTTAATAGCCAATTGATCTAAGGATATCTTCCAAACATGTTGTGAAATAAGTCAGGGTATTGGCTTCAAGCGATCTGCACTTTTAAACTTAATTAAATAGACAAGAAGGCAAATGCAATAGCCTTAAGTGATTCTCCGGCACCATGATAAACCAACAGAGAGAAGTCTGCAAGAAAACAGTGTTTCAAATTTTGCACACTGTCCTCTCAGATCTTCACCTCACAAACAAATCTTTTCAATTAAACTACTCTCCTCCTTCCAAAACATTTTGAAGTCTTCTCTTGTTCTATAATTTAATGTGTAAAAGCAATATTCCCTAAGGCTTATGCATAACTTATGTTTAGCCAAAAAGTCTAAGAAAGAAAGATATTCTATAGCTGCTCTATCCACAATCCATCTACTGAGAAATGTGTGGCAGGCATCTGCTCCTGGAAAAAGATTAACTGTTTCTTAAAAAAGAGCCCAAAGTAATGTACAAATCAGGACCACAGAAATATCTGTTCAGTTCTTGCTCTTAGTTAAATTATTAAAGGCATTTGGAGACACGCTCAAATATTACATTGTTTACAGAGATTAAGCAAAACCAGAAAATGTTTAAATATGATTGTTGGGACCTGCTGCTGTAAACCTCACCAGCCTTTAAAGGCACATGCTCGGAAAGTCCGTTCCTTTTTGTTGCAATACATTCTAAAGTCCTGTGGGTCCTCGTTACAAGCCAATTTTATATTTAAAAAAAGGAAAAAAGATTTAAACTTTCACCTAAACTTTAGTCTACTGCCAAAAAAGCTATGGACGGCAGGTTACAGAATGTTACGAGACAAAAGTGGGAAAGAAACAATTCTGCTTATTTACTTAATAAACATGCTTTCTTTGTGCATTCAATTATTAAAGAGGGTAAATACTTTTGAAAAAGATTCACAGAGAAACAGGATTCTAAGGTGAAATGCTCTGGCCGGGTCAACTCTTTTCGACATCATTTCTTGTTCGAAACAAAGTGTAAAGCTGGAACAACAGGACACACAATGCCCCTGGTGTGGAACTTCATGTCAGAGAGCCAACATTAACACGAAAAGTGCTATTGACTGATTCCTAGGTACATGACTTTAAGTATGAATGCAAAATAATACAAAGAAATAAAAAAATCTAATTTTAATTTCAGTATAAATTCCCTCAACTTGAACTACACTTTTGAAAAGACATCCTTACATTTATTTTTGGTCTTTTTTATTGCTTCAGCACAATATCTGGATGAGGAGACCTCTCATAAACCCCTAGTTGCTTTTATTGTACCTTGCATCTTCAATCTTTTTTTTTATTATTTCTTTGAGTTACTTAGAAAACAGTGGGTGTGACAGCACAAAAAGACATCGCTGCTCTAAAACCAGTCCAAAGAATGGTTGCAAAAGATAATTCGTGGCCATAAATTAACAGTTTAAATACACAGGTTAACGGAACTTGTATCTCTTTAACTTGGAACAAAGGAGACTACATGCAGCTTGACAGAAGTATTTTAAAATCAAGAAAGAGACTGACAAAGCCAGAAGGGTATCTCAGGACCAAGAGTGAACCAAGGACCTGAGGACACAGGTGGAGGCTAAAGAGGAGTACATTTAGAACTGAAATCAGTGTTTTTATACAAAGGGAGCTGGGAATCTGGAACTAACTCCTCAGCCGAACTGATTACCTGGAATATACCTAGAACAGGCTGGACGAGGTTCTTTTGCTAGCAACCAAATGAGCAACGTGGGCCAAATGGCCTCTCATTTATAAACTCTGATATATGTTTAAACCCTTGACCTATCTGAGCATGTGGAAGTAAGGAAGTCTGGGTCTATAGATCAGCTTACTAGCTTGCTCCATCGCCACTTTCAGAGGTGCTTCAATTCTGTCCAGGTAGCGAGCACACAGTTCTTCAAAATGAGCCCTAGAAAGAATAAGAGAGAGCCAAATATCATCCATCCATTTTCTAACTGCTTTATCCATTTCGGGGTTGTGGTGGAGTCAGAGCCTGTCCTGCAAGGCAGGGTATACCCTGGACAGCACGCTAGCCCATCACAAGGCACACACAGATACAGTACACACTCTCACCAGGGTCACTTCCTCAGAGGCCAATTAATCTACCACTATGTCTTTGGGTGGTGGAAGGAAACCGGAGTACCCAGGGAAAACCCACATTAACAGAGGGAGAATATGCAGTACGGTACAAACTTCAGACCGATAGCACCACAGGTCTGGAATTGAACCCAGGACCCCAGCATTGTGAGGCAGCAATACTAACCACTGCTCCACTGTGCTGCCCCATTTGTAAATATATATATTATTTTCAAATCAGACGCATTACTCTAAATGAGCAATGATAGCCAAAGTACTCAAGAATGTAAAGATACTGTACATCTAATGTTGGCTTTTCAAGTTCAATAATTCACATTTTTGGTTTCAACATATTCCTGACAATAGAACATCTCAAACAAGAAGAGTATAACAAAATGTGCATCATAATATTAATTAATTAATATTACAATTATTCAAAGATTAATATTTTAATGACCACAATTATTCAATTCTCATATTTCTATGAGTATTCCTATCCTAATTTCACTTCAAAATCAACAATAACAAAATCAACAAAAAATTCTACAGTATTCTACAGCTTGCATTACACCTTGGCAGTGAGTGTTGCAACATTTCTGACATTCTCACAAAGTAGGTAGAGTATCTTTCACAACTTAGAACACTGTAACTCAGTATCAAAAGAAAGTTTTCAAAAAGGGATGAACAGCATCAGTCCTGGGTTAAAAGGGAACTACAACGCTATTTTTATATTTTGAGGTTAGAAAGAATTGCCACTCATCAGTTCATTTTAAACCACAATAAAAGTCAAATGTACACAGTAACATGTAAAGCCTCCAATTTACATCCCTAAAGAGACCACATTTCCAGGTATGCACAGTGCCATATTGCCGCCATTGTCTGTGACTCAGAACAAGGCAACAAAACTTATGGTGATGTGAAGCGACCCAAATACACTGTAAACAAATGGGCTTTCGAATACTTTTCTTTTAATCCAATAGAAATATAGCGGTTATTACGTTTTTAAATACTACTTACTTGGTAACTCTGCATGCAGATCAGGTTAGAACATTTCTGCGGTAAAATGTCTGCCAAACAAGCTGTACTTATTCACTTGTACATCACATTATATCAGTCATTACAAGGACTAGTGAGCAGGAAGGGTCGCGTTATCTCGCAGGTTCATGCAAACCCTCGCTCCTGCCCTTCGCCCGCAACCAGTGGGTTGCAACAATATGGCAACCATACAGTACTTTCACAAAGTTCACGATTTATGCTTAATTCCAATTTTTCTATAATGTCAATCAATTTATTTTGTCACAGAGATTTAATAACTGGTCTGAGAAATTGGGACTACTGTGACCGTTCAGCTGCGAGATAATCTGGGTGTCTCAGTGTTAGTTCTGCTCGAACCCAGTCGAGAAGCACGGCCTGGCTCTTTCAAGCAGCCAGGGCGGCCACGTCAGCCTGCGAGTGCGGCTCCGTACCTGTTCATCTTCCCCGACACGTCGATGTCGTTCATGAAGCACTCGATGTTCATCGGGAGGTCGGAGGAGTTGGCGCTCATCAGTTTCTTTAGTTTCTCGCACTCCTGAGTGAGTCGGATCAGGGCCCTGGGGTTCTCCTTCACATTGATTTTGTACTTGGTCTTAAACTCCTCGCAGAAATAATCCACCAAGACTTCGTCGAAGTTCCTGCCTCCGAGGTAGGAATCAAAGGAGGTGGCGAGGACCTGAGCAGAGGCAGAGAGACGTCAAGGCGGGCAAAGGTGAACTAATTCCTCATGCCCAGGAGCCAGCCTCCCCCGAGGACAGGGCCGCACGTAGCGTGAAGGACAAAAGGTTTGATTTGCATTTGTATGAAGTGGGTACAAGTTTTAAAAAGGGCAATGTGATTTGCAATATCTGAACCCGTTCAAATACATAAAGCAACCTGATAACACATGCTTATATCAACTCCTATGCGGTCTTGCTATTAAAATTCTTGCCGTGGTTGTATATGAATTAGACTAATCTGTCAAATGAACGCCGAGCAACAAAAGTCTCGTATTTCAACATGTAAAGTTTAGTTCACCTTCGCTGCTTTCTAAATCACTCTTCAAACTCAAACTATGATCATCACAATGTAGACTTTCAAAACTGTTTCCCACCTTGAGCTTGCCCTTGTTGAAAGCAGCAATGTTGACCTGGTATGATGAATGCCCAATGTCCACAAAGACGACATTGCGGGGCTTCTCCTCTGGGGTAGGGAGATCCTGCTTGTATATCCCATAAGCCAGAGCAACTGCACAAAAGCGAACAGAAGGACGCGAGAGTTAGGCTTTACAGTACAAGAAAACCAGCACCACAGAAACATCCTTTCAAAGGATGCAGGCATGAGGCTTTGAAAGGGTAAAGCAGGCAATATTTTCTTTTTTTAATAAAGAAACAATTTCATTTTTTAATAAGAGAATACCAGTGGAAGAAGGCTTAAAGTGAGACAAATTCCACAACACTCACAAACTATTTTTTTTTTTGTTCCTTACACTTCAGACCACAATCCGAATCAGACTGAAGAGTACAGGCAGGAGACAGCTTTTCACCAAAGAATGGTGCCGTGCACAGAAACAACAGTGCAGAAAACTGCTTACTAATAGGTTCTTGAGTCAGTATGTTAGCACCTAAGAGATGACAGGATGAAAGAGACCTTGTGCCATGTTTTCCATTCCTGTTGTAAGATAAAATACAGTTTCCCCATTTTAAGTTTTTTGTTGGACAGAGTCAATATATTGCTTTAAAGGGGGAACTGCAGGCCCAAATTCCAAATTAAATACAAAATTGTGAACTTTGTTAAAGTAATGGATAGTTGCCAAATTGTCACACACCCCTGTTCTCACCACGGGTGAAAGCGAGAAGCGGCCCTTCCTGCTCACTAGTCACTGTACTGATTAATGTAATGTGATGTATGAGTGTATAAACACAGGTTGCACAGCAGACATTTCACCGCAAAAACGTTCCAACTTCCAGCATGCAGAGTTAACAAATATGTTGTATTTGTTAGCAAAACTGTCTCGAAGCCAAGAGCAACATTTCTATTGGATTAAAAGAGAAGTATTTACAAGCCTGCTTGTTTATAATTGAATAGAGCCACTTCATGTCACCAGACGTTGTGCTGCCTCATTCTGAATCGCTGTGCATACTTGGGAATTTATTTTGTGGTGTAAACTGAAGGTTTTACACATTACTGTGTACATTTTATTTTCATTGTGGTTTGGAATGCACTCATCAATGCCAATTCTTTCTTACCCCAAAATCACATTGCAATTCCCCTTTAACACTGTAATCTGTGTCTTATAATAATGAGACACACAGGTTCAGGCCATGTCACTGTGGTTAAGAATACTGAATCTGACATTGTTTCTCTGTAGCCACATTATGTAGTGACCCAGAGACTTTTATTGGTTAGTAATTATCTTTTGTCCCAAAGATCAAAGAATTAAAAAAACAACCCACCAGTTCAGCTTTTCCGAAAAGACAGATTCAAAAGAGACAATTCAGCACTAAATGTGCAAAATTCAGCCTGTCCCAAATCTTGCTGTTGTGTGTATATATTTTGTAAATGCATTCCAAAACACAATTTATCTCATACCTCCCTGCTTCCATTGGTTTTGTGCAATGTAAAGCTAAAGAATGAGCGAAAACACTGAGCACAGCTGCGTTTGAGGACAGCCGAGCACAACTGTCAGCAGATGTTCTAAAAACTGTGTTACAGCAGAGATCTCTTTATATATCTCAGCACAGTTCAGACTCCTTAGGGGCTCAGCACAGATGACACAGGCATTCCCCCTCCAATGAACCTCATTATACTTGGGGCAGAAGGTAAAGAGATAGAGACTTGAGCTACGTGTAATCTCAGAGGGCCAATAACCTACTTTGGATGGTTCTTTTAAAGCTCAGCTCCTCTGCATTAAAATTACATATACGCTAGGGAGCAGTTACAGGGATGCCATGAGTCAGGACCGTCAATGACTTCTCGCAAAGGGAATTAAGAACCGTGAGGCAGTGGAAGACAACACAAGACTCGAACTGTACAACTCACCTGCAGTGGTGTCGTTTATGAGCCGAAGACAGTTCAGCCCAGCAATCTGAGCGGCGTCAATCACAGACCTCCTCTCTGCGTCTGTGAAAAAACTCGGAACCTGGAAAAGAAGCGCAGTCAAGGTCAACGGGTGGGACACAACTACAAGTAAGCAAGAAAATGCTGCAAATACGTAATCAAGGGCATCGCAACATAAGAAGACACTGGAAATAATGCAATGGAACCCAACCATTCATTAAAAGGTGTTGACATTAATGAAAAACACATTTTTTAACATACTACGGATTCTGTTTGTTGAGCATTTAAGCTACAGCCACGTACTGCAGTTGCATACTGTATGTTACATCGGAAACAAATTATAACACTCTCAGCGTGTAGTAAAAGGGGTCAGTTGATTGGCCTTAGCTAAAAGGAAGGTCGAAAGGCAAAGCAGATTTATAATTTATTCTTTCACTCTGACTGGACCTGGGGGAACAGGGGATATTGAATGGGCTACCACGAGGAGAATTAAGTGTTATTCTGAAATATAAACTTAAGAGTTTTTGGAGAAAATAGTTACAAAACTTGGAAGTAGGAATATTTTGATTAATCAACATCCTGTTTTATATTCTCCAATAGTTTTTAAAATATAAACCTGTAGTTTTGTGTTTAATTAAAATTACTCCAGCACAGAAACAAGTATTAGAGCTGTAATAAACATAACACTCTGTGTGCAAACCTTTATAGTTACGAAATGCTGGTTCACGTCTGAAGGAAAATAAATACCAAACAGTCTGTGGACGCTGGTTATTCAGCACGTAAAGCTGCATAACATCCACAGACCCGGTATGTCTCAGCTAACTCTTCTTATTATCACTGCAACCAGCCTTTTCTTTCAATGAAAGGAATGCCATAGGGCTCAACAGCCTTTAAATACGTTCAGTATAGCTGTTTTCCAGGAAAATGGCAAGATACTACAATCCCCCAACCTGTGAAATATGCTGATAGGGAAATGAATCATACTCACTGAAATGACACAGTCCGCCACTGGCTTTTTCAGCGCACTCTCAGAAGTCTCCTTCAATTTTGTCAGCAGCATCGCTGTCACCTGCTCGATGGTGAACACTCTGTCCTCATCCAGATACCTCACCTACAGGCAGAAAGACAACAGGAGGAGGAAGAGCTCAGGCTGTACCAAATTAATGGTGGCCAACTGTGATCCTCGGCTATTATAGGAATGCTTGAAATTGCCAGAAAGAAAAGACCTTGAAGCAGCAGCTACCCTGGCTGTTCCAATCTGAACACAGCAGCAGCTAAGCTCAGACAGGCCCATGCGTCAGGGGCAGCAGTTGTACTGTTGGCAGCCTACATGACTGCGCCAACCTGAAGGGGGATAGTGATGCTGCTCAGGTGGGTTCCCTGTTTTGTTTAATAATCCTCTTGAAAACAAGGTTAAACCAGGAAGCTTAAAAGGTGAAAATCTGACACCATGTAAAAGAAAAACAGTTTTTTCCCTAACATCAGAGGAAGTGAAAGAAAGCATGAAAAAAAAAAACAGGTGCAAAATTCATATTTACTGTACTGTGTTCAGAATAATAAATGTACTCGTCAGCCCCCTTTCCCTCTATTCTATGCTGAATTAACACAATACACAAAATGCAGAATTGAGGATAATGAGAACCTTAGAAAGGTCTGATCTTAATAACCCGCAATGAATTCAGCTGTGCCTCTGCAGTACATGACAACACTCTTTGTCCCGTAAGGAAGAACTCAGTGCAAACACCAGGCTAAATGTTTATTAAGACCTCAGAACAATGGCTGAGGACAGATCTGCATCTTAAAAAAGGCCAACAATGAAAGTTCATTTAATTACACGTCTGGGGCGCTGTTTTACTCCGTTCTCAAAAGCCGTCCTGCACAA
Source organism: Lepisosteus oculatus (assembly GCF_040954835.1). Lineage (NCBI taxonomy): Eukaryota > Metazoa > Chordata > Actinopteri > Semionotiformes > Lepisosteidae > Lepisosteus > Lepisosteus oculatus. The sequence goes on along the minus strand of NC_090696.1, from coordinate 35,786,478 downwards.
GCTGGCTGAAGGGGAAACTTAGTCAGCGATTAAAAAAGGAAAAGAACAGCTGAAGCTGCAGCAATCAAGAGGACTGAAATAATCCAATGAGCATTTAATTCATTCTCAGGCTTTCAGTCTATAAATACCAGGGGTGAGGAGGAAGACCTGAAGATGACAGGGCTCAGTATTGGTGGGGCTGAACAGCGGACAGGAAAACACTGTGCTGCAAATGCAAAAGACAACGAGTGGAGAGGACAAAAAGACAATATTCCGAGAACAGGATTCACAACGTTAAAGGAAATATTTTTAAAATTATGTAAAAGAATAAATGTGCTACGAGAAGTACCTTGGAAAACGTAATACAGAGGGGCTAAACTTAATTTAGCTGAAGGTCTCTGTTCTTGCACTGCAAAAGCAGCCAGCAGAAAGCTGACACAACACAACGGCATGGCTTTTAAAATGCGGCTTCGCCTCACGCTGCAAACCTTCTTTGTAAAGTCACTTTGCCACGAAAGAGGAAACAAAAAATAAACTACAAAGCGCAGAATGACATATCACTACCAAACTGTTAGTTCTAAAATGTATAAGAGGTGAATGCTCAAACCGGGAAGATGTAAATAGTACAGATGGGTACAAGGACCGTACTGTCCTTCCTGACCACCTTATTTCTATCTATAATCTAAATTCCGGGGTAGTTAGAAACTAATCAAGTTTACAAGACAATACTAAAATAGGATTAGAATTGGAGGAATCGAAAACACTGTAGTAACAGCAAATGAAATTCTACAAGATTGAAATAAAATTAAATTCAAGATTAGGCAAATGTAGTCCAATGCAGAGAAGGTAGGGTGCTGCGTGCAATTAGTAAAACCAATCTATAGATACGAAATGGGAAACTGAGGTTGAAGAGGCTGCTTATGAAAAGGACTGTTAATGTTGACACATGATTTACCTCTCCTCAACAATGTGAGGGACCAGTAAAATGAAGTGTTAGAATATAGTTAACGTGTAAAATCTATATCAATGGGTGTTATGTTTAAAACATTATGTACAAATTTGGTCACCTGTACGGAAGCTTTTTTTACGCTTCTAAGAAAAAAAAAAGATTTTTTGTGTTAGTACGAGATAGTATTGCAATACACAAGAAACATTTTGTATTTATATGAGACAGTATTGCATTAAAAGGTGATAGTTAATTTGTGAACAATAGTGTCTATTAATATGTTACACTATATATGCAATTACATTGCCCAATGCAAAGTAACATTGACTTTAACAATAGACACTGTGACAATATTGTTCTGTTAAATTTTTTAATTAACTAGCGCATTTTAACACAGTTATCTCATATAAACACAATAAGCTTCTCATTTAAATGCAATATTATCTCCTATAAACATAATGCGTTTCTCATTTAAACAAAATACTAGCTTGTATAAACACAAAAAGTTTCTGGTTTAAACACAAAAAATATTTTTTTCTCCATGGTGCTTATAAGCTTCTGCACTTCGGTACACTTGTGCAGGGATCTGTCCAGATCAGAGAAGCCAGATACAGTCCCAGAAAAGTCCCATTCTGTATACTGACAGGCAGAAAGAACTGAATGTTTTTTAACATTCATGTTTCCTACAAAGGGACGTGATTCAAGTTTTCAACATCCATGAAGGCATTGACAATATTAACCCAAAAAATTTCAAAATGAACACCAAAACACACTAGACACACTTCTTTATGCAAGGTGTTGTGAAAGTATGGGATAAAATAACCAGCTATATTGTCAAAGCTCATACTTCTTTAAGGAAACTTCTAGAAGAGATTCTTAGATGACCAAAAATATTAAATTACTGAAAATATTAAGAACAATCTTACATACTGAAGACATTCTTTGTGAAATTAAATTTAGGAAATGTGAAGTTAAATTCAAGGGGAAAGAGATGTTAACTGAATCCAGACACAGCCTGGACAGGTGACTTTCCATGAAACACTGCCCAGGTTTGTTAATCTACCTATAGAGAAAACTGAATTATACGAAAGTTTTGAAAGTTTAGGAAAAGCAATAATATTAATGCCAACTGCATTGTTACTAGAGTGACGCTAATTACAAAATATTACAATTTATCTTTCAAGGAATTGTACCAAGCTACAGCTGTCCACAAAGGAACAAGTAGAGGTTAATTCCATGCTAAAAGACATAAAGAAGAAGAAAAAAGGGTTGATGAAAAGGCAGGAAGGAGGAATGGGGGTAGGTAAGGAAGCTGACGCAGCTCTTGTCTTCAATCTCTATTCCTCTTGTACGCCACTCCTGGCATTGACAAACACTAATTAAAATAACACTTGGACATTTCCTATACTGCTTTTATCCCTCACAATGACCAACTAACACAGGTCACTGTCTGCTGGGGAGTTTGGCCTGAACTCCAATCTTTCATATGCCTGGGTTAGACGTTGTTGAAACAAGATGACAGATGTGTCATGGTGGACTTACAATAAACCAAAATACCTAGATAAGAAGACAGATCAAAGACAGAAGGTATTTAATGGTAATTAAACAATGGTAAAAACAATGGTACACGTGCGGTTGTTTTAATGGTAAAAACAATTAACAAATAGTAAGCACCTTCCTATTTTCAAAAGGGAAAGGGAGCCAATCACCTCCAACCCTGGCTTTGAAGATTTGCTTCAACAACAGCAAGAGCAACAGTATAAGTGGCCATGGCATCAGTGTGATTATTTACTTTTACTCTACTCAGATTAGCATTACCAAGTAATGCATCTCGATCCATTTCAAGTTGGATCCAAAACCACATATTTTAATAGGTTCATCACTTCCAAAACATAGTTTTAGGTTATTGGTTGCAATACTCTTTTCATTCAGCACAATTTATGGAAACTCTTCTCTAGCCTCGTAGATTCTGTTTCCAAAAATATCCATTCTGCCTGGGGCTAAACGCAGATAATGGCTTGATCAGCCTGCACGTTTTCAGGCAACTGAAGCCTGTAACAGACAATACAATTCAAATCAGCAAGGGTGAACTGGACTCTCGATCAGAGCAGCTTCATTCTTAAAACAGGTCCAGAGTGGGACGATAAGGCCAAAACTTTCACTAAACCTCGAAACACCACCAGGAACAGCTGATAAAATCAGGCAGAGACCATAGCGTGGCTGAGACAACACTGCATTTCATGGTCAGCCCCCTCTATTTGGAAAACTTCAAGTCCTATCCCTGATAATAGAACACAAAACACTGAACAGGAGAGTAAGCAGCAAGTTAACAGGGCAACAAATGCCAAGTTAGTCCAAAGGGGGAAGAAACAGTGGAATAAGAACAACAGAACACAAAGTGCAGTTGAAAACAGGAGCTCTGGATTTCAAATCCTCTAAGGAAAGAAAAATCAATCATCTTCACTGATCAACTGAATTATGAAAGAACAGAAGGACAAATCTATGCCAGTCCCTTGTTAATTCAATGAATTTGGCCAACCTATCTATAGTACCGTGGATGTGCTGGGGATTTTAGAGCACGGGCCCCCAGTGTCCTCAAGGCCAGCCTGTAGAGCTGCATCACTGTTAAATTAAGAGCTTGGGATTCTTCTGTGGTCTCCAGCCAACCCTCTCGCCCAAGAGCACAGCTGTTCTGCTCCAGCACTGCACACCGACCTGTACAGTATTCCTGCAGCTTACTCACGAGCTGCTGTCCAGCACTACCACTAATATCCTGCCAATGACATCAGCTCAAACTGCCCAATGCCCCACACGTGTTACACAGGGGTATCAAAACAATATCACACACATTCATTCTCCTAAAAAAGGCAGCTGAACACCCATTCAATGCCCGATTTTTTAACATTTCTAGCAGAGCAAACTGGTGTGCCAGGATATACAGAAAAGCCCAAGAGCTGGGCTCCAAGATTTCCACTGCTGCACCATATGCACTATAATGGAGCTTCATAAGCCTCAGTGAAGCTGAATCCTTTAGGACCCCTGTAGACCTGGGTTTGGTGAATAACAATGCCCGGCAATTACAATCACAATTCCTTAAATATAATTTTCATCCCAAAGGATTCCCAGCACTTTGAGACACAGGAGGCACTGGACGCTGCACAGGTGCCATTATGCAGGCCTGGGGCATGGCAGATCAGGTGGAGAAGTGAGAGACTACTTCACTAATTTAATTAAGATTGACGAACAGGGAGGCCAAATTGTGTGCAAAACCAAGTGATATTTAGTTAGGACCCAGGAGTACATAACCCTACTCTTATGAACTTCGTGGGATATTTAATTTAGTCCCAATCTGGGACTGGTACATTGCTTCGGAAGCTCTGGTCCAGAGGGAAAAATGTAACTCACTGGCCCTCAGACACCATTTACGATAGAGACTTCGTTTTGACGGTCTCGTGTCCCAGAATTGAACCAGGACGGGGCAGATTGGCCCAACTGTCTCTTCTTACTCACAGGTTAATATTCCTGACAGACTAGGTATCAGGCATCACAGCTCCAGAAGTTAAATAAAAAAACCGGCAAGTGCCTTTTAGTACTATTTGAAACAGATCATTCTTGGAGCAACACATTTTCCGCCCTCTTTTTCCCTTTTCATTGCAAAAACTCAGGAAATCATTGTTTTGGGGTTTGGATAACTTTCAGAGCCACAGCCAGGGTGCATACTGTATTTTATGAGCACTTCATCACATTCTGCATTCGGAAACCAGAAAAAAATAAATGCTGATTCAGAAATCTAAAATTTTGCAGGCTTTTGTCGAATCAAAGTTCAGTGCGATTCAGTTCAATGTATGACATTAATTACATTCAGTGCTATCATGTGATAAGCTTTGTTACAGACTTAAATTGCAAGCATGTCACTGCACTGGGGGAAAAGTGACTCATCTGATCTGTGCATGTTGAAGGGTCACATTTAGAAACAAAGGATCTGGCTAGCAATGTTGGAGAGAAGTATGTCAACCGGCTGTACTGAATCTACGAATTAAATTGAGTCTCAAAAGTTTCTGAAATTTGCTGGTGACAAAAATATATCAAAGAAATGTCACCCACATGCCAGTGTCAGAAAGGAGATCCTTTCTGGCAAATTTGGAGAATTCCAGGTATTACCGCATGATATGACTAAACAGTCAAAGGGCTTACCAGATATTTTAAAAACTCAAATATATTACCAGGATAGTATGCCTGCAATTTAAAGAACAGTAACGTCAACTGGGAAGAAAACACCACAATTTCAGTTTCAAGTTATTCTAAGAAGTGTTTACAGGCCAAATAACAAATATGGATTTCAAAACAGTGTTATTATGAGCCTTGAAATTAATTGTTTTATATATTATACAATGGAACAGTTCAGGGGGGTAGCTGCGTCAGCATGTGTAGGCTGCAAAGGAACAAGTAATAGGTTTATTCCATGCTGTAAAGTATGAGAAGAGAAGAAAGAGTGTGACACACCCGAAGAAGGCTCCACGGCCAGAAACACTGTGTTTCCTTTCTTCTCTTTTCAGCATGGAATAAACCTTTTACTTGTTCATTATACAATGGAATACTACCGAGCTACTACTCCTACAAAATGTATGCTGTCTTTCTCCCTAATCCTTTTAAAATTCCGAAGTAATGAAATGTAATAAAGCAAAATTACCAGTGTAAATGACAAAGGAATGTGTATTTTGGTTGCTAGTTTCCAGTTGCTTACTGTAAACTGATCTGGGATGAGTTAGGTCGATTTATCATCGCCTCACTTACTCACACCACGCATTCCAGACTACACTGCAATAACTCAGTTTCCTGTATATTTTATCTAAAATAATTTCACGTATCGCTTTTCATAAAAGCCGTACAAGCTGATACAGTGTGCAGCAGCCAAGTATTCATCTATATTTCACTCATATGGAATGCCTGCCTGGAGGGTGACAGTAACATTAGAATGGGTTCCTTTGTAGATCATGTTTTTTCTTTGATATGTAGTAGAAAGAACCTAAATGACACAAAGTCAAAGTCAAAGCACCATATAAGCTAAACAACCTGATTATAGTACAATAATGTTCATTAAACATAAACATAAATTCATAAGCGTAAAAATGATGAGAGGCTCCATGTGATCCATCTTCTCAAAGGGCCAGCATGCTTTTAGAGCCACAGCCACAGCCACAGCCACATAAAACCAATTGTGAAGACGTGCAACACACTTAACAGACGATGCCAAGAGGAGAACTGATATTTTCTCGTTTCAAAGCACTTTAAAGAGCTTTGGATTTCCGGGTTCCATTTTCTCTTTTCTTTCTTTCTTTCACAGGCTAACACAGAGATGAAGACGACGCTCCAGGCTTCGACACACTTATCAGGCCCAAAGCGCCAGTAAAAGTTAGGAAATGAGAACCAACCTCTCACTGGTAATATTACAAGTTCACAGCCACCTTACAAGCCACAGGGGTCACTTCTATACAGCACCCCAAAAACACCCAGTTCAACTCAGACCCACACAGCCAACTATATGCTGCTGCTGCTGCTTGGGGAAACCAGCATAGAGAGAAAAAAGAGCATAAACTAGACTAAGAAAAGGGCTATACTGCAACTATCACAGACACTATTCTAGCATAGCATATATCTGCAGGTGCCACTGAAATAATGTGCTTTGCTTTCTGGTAACCTGCAAAGTGCAGACTTCGTTCTAACCTGCGTACCTAGTACCTTGTCTTCTGAGAGCATCCTGAGACAATACAGATGGAAACTTAAATAATGTAGCTAGGAAGTACAGATAACAAGCAAACAATCACTTTTTTTCTTGGTCTCTCAGAACACCTACTAGGCTGATTGCCTGCATTGATCTAGTCTTTTCAACACAGTAAAACACATTAAGAAAACAAAATGCGAGATTACCATTAAGGAACTGTGATAATAATGTGGTACTGATATATACTGAGCATAATGAAACATGTATGTCTGTTCTAGGAATAATAAAAACATGGAAAGTGGATATTTAACAAATATTTTGGCATAATTTTGATAACTGAGCATAATACAATTAAGTGACTCCGACACTCGCTTGAGCACAAAACCACGTTATTACTGAGAGAGCCGATAGGGCTGATTAGGTGTCAAGCCTGGTGAAAGTTAAGGAAGGAAAGATCCATAAACCTCTCTTGTCAAGAGAACATTACCACATCTCAATGGACTCACCATCTAATTTTCGTTAGTGATGCATCAAGGTTTTGTGTAGATGTAGAACAACCTTACAGCAGTGGACATCAGTGAGTGTGGAACAGATATACTAATAGCTGGGTACCAGAGACCCATCAAAGGGTAGGTACAGTCTGTTATTGTGCGACTCCAATGGCAGTGACTGATGGCAATCTGACTGCTCGGCTGACATGACAACGCTACAACATGTGAAGGCATGTCCTCGGGACAACAGGGACTCATGGGACAACAGCCTCCTTGCAAGATGAGAAAGTGACATTTAAGGATGCTCTCCATGCCAGACTTGAGCTGGAGGCTCTGGGACCTTTGTGGCATCTAGGGCTCAGAGACCAGTGAACAGGCAAACTGGTGCAAAACCATTCCACCCAGTGGCCAGAAACAGCCAGGAATGCTTTTTTATCAGAGGACCGCTATACAGCTCTGAATTTGCTTGGCACATGTTTATACCAGCTTTGTTCCGCCTTCAAGCTGTGCTCTGTTCTGTACACAGCCGTGTCACTCATCTCTAGTTGGGAACAGCACCAGTGGCAGAAACAACGTGCTTTACGCAAGCCAACCAGAACATTAAAGCAAAAACCTGCATTTCTGTTCAGTTGGTAACATGAATTTGGATCGGCGAGAAGAATGGATTTTTTAAATTAGTTTGCCACTAGAATTGATTTTTCGACTCGAGGGACTCCAGCTGGTCATATTTGACAGCTCCCTTACTGACCCGTCAAGTGGAACTCGGGTTTCTCAGCCTGTACATCCTGTGATGTGCAGGCGAGCTCTCTGTGTTAGATGATAAAAAGGCACTGTGGACTCCAAACCCCAGCACCTGAGCACCCATCATCGCCGAAACAGCCACAGCAAATTATACAGAGCTTATTCAAAAAATAAAAAACAATGGTCAAATTATAAATGAAGTGAACGACAGACATTTGAGAAAAAATAACTGTTAACATTCTGAAGGTATGTACGTTCAAAATACATATAAGACAACTCTAGAAATAATCAATATCCGGACTCTCACCAAATGAATGCCCAGAAAACCACAAGGTCATTATGGATTAAAAAAAACAGAAAATTCATTTGAGCGTTGAGCAAGTTATCCAAATTGTCACATTTAGGACCGTGGAGAATAATGAACAAGAAAATGTTAATTGTGGGCAAAAGTAGAAAGAAGAAACGCAATGTTTTGGCTGTTGAGCCTTCTTTAGGTGACACCTGAGGCGTGTCTTTGCAGCCAAGGCACAAAGACACAGCTCCCCACTTGAGCTACAGATAAGAAATTACTACTTGCCTTATAGGAAAGAAGTCTAAAAGAGAAATTAAAGAGCAGGGAAATTATCAGCAGGGAGTCAGCCATACCTGAGACACTAACAACAAAAGGTCTATTATAGCAGAGCATTCTTAAGTTCAAGATCCCAGATGTGATGGGCATCTAACCCATTTCTGTATATACAACTGGCCAGACTTAACATCTGGCTTTGAACCCACAACCAGAGGGAGACAGAAGAAAGTACCTTGATTCCAACATTGCCATTGGACATCTTGTGCAGGGTGTAGGGAACCTTAGATCTCTCTGCCTGCACAATGGGGTCGTCGAATGCTCGGCCATGGAACTTCTTAAATCCATGGACTGTGTTCTTGAAGTTTGTTATCATCTGAAAAGTAATACATAAAGAGAGTCAGGGAAAGTAAGTGAACTCATGAAATGTCACCCACAGTTTTGAATTAAGTACAGTGGCTGTCAAGAGGAATAGGCAAAGCTGGTAGAGACTGATCCATGAAAATCCATGGCTACTACCAAATATTCACTTGGGAGGTATAATACTTACGCAGTCAGTTGATTTCTGTTTTATATTTATAATTAATTAGGAGGATGAGCAGACGTTGTGACAAAGTGTTTTGTCTCAATCATTGGTAAAAAAATCCAATTAAATACCATATTCCATATTGTAACACAATAAAATGTGAAAATGTCCCTGGTGGGGGGTGGGGGGTGGGGGGTGAATACTTCTGATAGTTCTTTCTGGATGACAAGATTTTACAGCAAATTTTCTACCAACACATGAATCAATAACGTCTAGTTTAGTAAATAAAACAGCCCTGAAACCAGCAAAGCTTGAGACCCTGTTTCCCTCTGCTCTCAAGATGATTTCACAGCCTGATTTGTCAGCTGAAATGAATCCAACTAACCTGTAGCTTTAAAGCTGTTTAATCAAAATATCCTGATGAGTAATTTAAGAATAAGGAACCCACTCAACTGTTATCAACACTGGAAAAGGGAAAATGAATAATTGGACACATCTCAAATCCATCTTTTTATATACAGTTTATATACTTTTTTTGGCTTCTCATCATCCATTCTCTCACACTTCATTCCATAAATCAAAATGTTCAATTAATGCATTTCTCCCATCTTTTACCAGAAAAAAAAGTATTTCTTTTTATTAAAAAATGTTTTTGGTATCTAAAGTACCAAAGTAAAGCACTTGTATCACACCCTTCAGGACCTGAATGTTTTTCTCACCTGGCTCTTTGCTGCATTTCCAATCGAGCGGTTTTTGGATGCCAGAGACACACATGCCCTGGAACAGAAAGCCAAAACAAATCAATACTCAATTAAAGAATCCCAGCCATTACAGCCTTTACAGCAGGCGTTCTGCACTTTGAATTTGGAATAGGATTACAGCCCATTAAGACTTTTGCTTGTCTATGTTCATACTCAATGCACCCGAGTAGTTTGCAGATATTTCAAATTTTAAAACAAGGATCCATGTTCAAAATATACAGATGGAATTCAGTAAAACTACTCCTTCATGGTGGGAGCTGTTAGGTGAATTATTTGAATAAGATCCTACAGGCTTGAATCTCAGCTGTGACAATTTTAGTGATCTACTGTAGGTAGACCAGCACACACATAGATGGGACTCCAGTTTCCTTGTGGTTTAGAGGTGTGTTGACCTCAATTATTCTGACATTAAATGCCAGCTCCTCTCATCAGCTTCATATACCTGGGGAGGAGATGTGAGGATATCCACCATCAATCAGTCTTATCTAGTGTGGAACATGAAATTAAAGTTGGACATCCCTAATAATGAAAGAACAGAAAACACTCCATTTCACATTTAGAAATGATAAAAAGGCAGTTGACAAGATTAGCCACTTTAACCACAAGAGGGTATGTCACCAGATAATTACAAATCAGTGTTAGCTTCTTACAAGAGAGTGCATACTAGAATGTGATTTGTAATAAAAAGGATTCCGGATGAAAAGGTTTAATGGCACCCGTTAGGTCTGTATTAACGATTAGAAGGTTTCACTACTAATAGTAAAAGTCAAATAAAAAAGTATGAGGTATTTAATTTTATATAAAATTCAAAATGATTTTTTATTTTAATTATTAATATTTCATTTAGCAAAAGGATGGAAGTCAAGGTCAATTAGACTGTTTCTAAAATCAACAGTTACTGAAGAAACCAAGACTGAATATTCCCCCACAATTTTCCACAGGTGTCCGAGTGACAGCGAGAGGGAACAGTCTGAGTAGGACTGGGATAAACACCAGGGCAGAGAAGACAGAGCATTGTCACTAGGAGACAAGACATATCAGGAGAGCAGGACATGGGTACCGAAATCCCGGTAGCTGTAATTAGGTCCCTAAAGGTTTTACTGTAGTAGGAAGAAAAAAAAAGTTTGAAGTGCACCTTTATCTTCATGAAGCTACAGGAAAAGCCCTTTTAATTAAGCAGCACAACTGAATGATAAGTCTCATATGGCAAAGTTTCATCCTTCTTGATGGTATGTTCACAATGCGCTGCAAGCCACAGTCCATAAGCAGACTCCACTATCCCCCTATCAACCATACTGGCTACCAGAAGGATATGAATACATGAATAATACTTGTATTTACTATGTAAATAATGTATGGACGTTTTTACACATCAGGTTGCTTTTATAAAATACTGCCTTCTAGGTCACAATTGTGAATTACCAAAGGCCCTTTTCTGAAGAACCACAACCAAGCACACTGCTACAGAGGTATGTTAATACAGTACATCCCCTCAGCACAGCAGTTTCCCAGACATTTTCGAAGCGTGGCCAATTCTGAGGATAAAAAATATTTTAAAAATTGGTGCCCTACTGTATATCTAGTCTCATGCATCTCCTCCCGGTTTGCCAACAAGAAATGCAGATTAATAGCATGGATGTTTTTCCATTTAAGAGGAAGAGGTTTCAAAAACTGAGAACAGTTCATCTTAAGGGGTTATGGGGGTGTGGAACAGGCGACCCAGCCGTGCTGTTGAAATCGATACCCTGTCTTATTTCAAGAAAGAGTGTGGATGGGTCCCTTGGATCACTCAACTACTAACTACCGAATGGGCTACAGGGGTTGAATGGCCTCGTCTCGATGGTAACCTTCGGTAAGTGGATGTTAGATCATTTAAAAAAGGCAAATTTCCGAATGAATACTTTATAATAATAAAACTTTGGGGTCTCGCCAACCAATGATCTATAAAAGGAATGTATTCATTGTTTTGTTTTCTTCCTTTGTTTGGCCTAATATTTACCAGAAACGTTGAAGAAAGTGTCTGGTTTGGCCGATTCAAGAGTGATATGAAGACTTACAGGAAAAGAAAAGGCAAGATTCTGGAAAACATAATAGTATTTTTAGATACTTTTTGACCCTCAGGAGGAGTTTACCTTTTCACATGTAATAGGTGAAGTATTTGTTTACAAAACCATACTTTTGGCAAAGAATAAATCAAGAAGTTACTTAACCTTTTTTGAATTAATGTCTGAATACCTGTTAACACAGAAAACAGAAACACCTGGAAAATAATGCATATGAATAAAAGTATTTATCTCAAGTAATGTATTCGCATTTTAATATGAGTATTAGACTTGTTGGGGAGTTCTCAAATGTGTACCATCTTTACTTTGCATTCTTTTTGTTGTGTAAAATTCTTGTTCTTTGGTCCTGTAAATACTATATAATGTAATGGATGCATTACGGGGCTGAAAAAAAGTTACATTCTTAAAAACAATGTGATTTATCTTTTTGAGGACAAAAGTATGATCTGCACTTGTGTGTTTTTTAAATAAACCAGTGAATTCCTTCAATCTTTCAGGCATCTAGTGATTCAATTCGACACATACTTAAAACAGAAAAATAATAAAGGCACTGGAATATACCCCCATGTACTTAGAGCAGACATCCCAGCCTTTCAGACACCTGCAAGAAGTAGCCTGGTTTCACAGCAGAGAAACATCACTTGTTTAACTGTAAATGACTATTTTATGATCAGCACATCGTATTGTAACCAGATTCAGAACTGAACGTTGAAATGAGTTGCTGCTTACAATTTCCTAAATCGTCCTCTTCTGTACCACTCCTACTATAACTTGGATTATCAATAAAAAGGGCTAGAGACATCTCTGCTAATTTACAGTCCCGATTCTGAAGACAATTTATATAATACAGTTATACAATGACAATACAGGCTTGGAAGCAACCGAAACATCAAAAATAATTGCTTTGAATAACATCATTATCACTCCTGGTGATGGAGGACACAGAGCCATTCTGGGGTAAGCTTGAATAACACACTCTACACAAGTCCCACAAGCATAATCCGATTTAACAGTAAGGAAGGCTGAAACGTAGCTTCCTTCCTCAAATCCTTCCAGAGTAAGCCAGATGAAGAATCATCCGTAACATCTGCAAATGTTACTGTACCAGAGTTCTTGGTGTATAAGGAACCTGTGACAGCAGCACCAGGTTGTTTTAACTGGTGCAGTATTGCTGCTTGTTTGGGATCAGCAAATCTGGAGCTCAATGAGGAGCCTTAGCTCAATTCTGTGTTTGACCACATAACACATTCCTTTCCTGGCATCACAAGGCAGGGGGTGGCTGGATGTCTTAACGGGCGTGGTGCTAGCAATTGTAAAAACAAAACGTTATTGCCAACTTGTAAATGGTGCGAAAGCAAAGAAGGAGATATCCTCTCCACACCCGTGAGAAACAGTATGACCTTTGTTTGCATGAATCTGCTGTGACTCAGTACAAACATGCTGGCGGAGCCCACTTGCACGTCTTGAAAAATTATTTCTTATCAGCTGACAAGAAATCCAAACCCCCCAGCAGTACTCCTGATTGTAGGTAGTGTGGCACATGGCTTGAGTATGATGTCAACTAAGCACTATGCATTTCAGACGTTCTTCACAGAGTGTGTTTGGAACATTTCAGATACTTGAGAATTTTACTGCATGGCTAACACAGTCTCCAATGAACAGCTAATTGGCACATCTTGATAGATTTGCAGTCTGCAATAATACAGAACTCTTGGGTACTGGGTGTCTTACTAATCTCTAAACTTAAGCACAGAAGGCAGTTGCTGGGCTTTTAAAAAATCTAGAAAATGTATGAATTGCTAAGAAAAAGATTAATGTGACAGTCAAGACTCCAGTTAACAATGACAAACCTTTTTATACATGCATAAATGCCAGAAGACTGATACCTGCCAGAAATAGACTCACCTGCTCCACCAAATACTGCCTTACAGCCTGTTAGGTAATTTTCAAATACACTTTTTCACATGTCAGTGAAGTCAATGTAAATTTTTCCATCACCCTCTGAGTTATCTTCCAGAAAAATTGAAACATTTCTTTTTTTGTATCATTTCCATACACCTGTTTCCTGTCAAATGTTACACTGTATATGGTCTGCAGTATTTCACGAAGTATGGAAAACATTTAATTTCAGAGAAGCTTCACTTTCAGTCCAATTCAACTGTTAAGAAAGATGATCACTAATATAGTATGTGGTCCAATCTCTTTCCCAGTCCTTAGAAACCTCTAAATATAGGTACAGTAAGGGCAATGAGGGGATTAAGATGGTACTACAATGTGATTATCCAAGAGTTGCATGCCTCTAGTCTTAAGTTTTTAATGGGACACTTCCATGATACTTAGCCAACATTGATGGAAATCTTGGTAAAACTAGACAACAACCTCAACAAGGGTCAGCTCTGATGGTTAGAATGACTTCATAACAGAAGGAGAGGTGTCTAACGGGGTACATAAAGAAGGCAATATCCACAATTCCCTTTGACTACAATACTATATACAGTATATACAATATACATCAAACCACACTGTTTCAAAAGCTGTGTCTCCATTTCGGTAATATAGACTGGGTCCCAACCTTTTTGGATTGTAGTTTACAATGCTGGATTTATTCACAGGTTGCATCTATGTTTCGAAATGACAAACAGCTTCAGCCTTAGCTCCCAAATCTAACATCTATTTAATGAAAGGGACTGAAAGTCTAACAGGATGCAAGTATAAAAAGTGAACTGAAGGCTATATCAGACCCTTATTTTACCCAGAGAATCTAACCTGGGATGGAAGTGAACTGTGAGCTCAACCTGAGTGAGATTCTATGGTGTGCACACACACAGTCCAATGAAGCAAGCGATTTTAGCTTCTATGTACCGTGGGATGGGAGACGAAAAAACTTCAGCCTCCTTCCAGGGCCAAAACATACCTTAAAAACACAACGGCGAGAATTCAGTACAAATTAATATTGAGTGTGAAAATGAGCGAGGAAGGGCCTTGTAAAATCACTTTTCCATTTTGTTTTCCTTTCTAATGAAAATGTATGTAATCCTTTTAAAAGCATAAAATTAAAGAACATGAGCAAAGTTATAAAAGAACTTCACCTAAGCAAAAGTACAGACATAAACTTAGCAACACAAAACAAGTACTTTTATCATGATTCTTGATTGTGTGTGGATAAAATGAAATTCTCCTGACAATATGCTTTTAATCAGATTTCATATACTGAGCAACACTTACAAATCGTTCTCAAACTATACATATATTGCCTTTCAAAAAATGAAATCTGTTTCTCTTAAAATCTTAATGTCTGTCATTTTTAACCACAATGCTTAGTAGACCCTATTGTTTTTCTGGTCTATTTTTACACACGGTGAATAAAAGCTGACGAGGCCACCTGATTAAAAGTCAAGATGCGTCTATTCAGCTGTGGACGTGACTGGCTCAATTATTCGGCTCCATTCAGTACAAAGGACCTTTTGAAAAACTCAGCCATAGGCAGGTTTTGTTTCTGACAACTTTTGGGTGAGATCGATTTCAAACCAGCCCTGTCTGTATTGTCATTCTTCACTGGGTGATGCACTTGCGCAAAAGTGGAACTGGAGAGACGGAAACACAAACAGCACATAAACTGCAAAAGGAAATGAGTTACTTGTCTTTGTCAAGGCACCACAACTTCAAAACGAACATTCTAACCCTCAGTGCTTCAATCTTTCCTCCTCAAAGTGCGAAGACTTGTTCACCCTCAAAGTGTGAGCAAGGCTGTTTTGCTGTACCTCTGGACTAAAAATAAATTTTTAACATTGGTTTTCCTGGTGTAGTCTGTGTCCTTTCTTCCAGTGCTCAGGCAAGATAATTATGGTAGTCATTAATCAGGCATTAAAAACCTCAATAGAAACTAAACCAGGAAAAAAAACACACAGACCTTTTCAGAATTTATTTTGTTCTACAATGATTCAACACTTAACTATGCACAAATACTTTAAAGTGGATTTTTTTTCTCACATGCCTTTGTAACTTACACAATTAACAGCAGCTTGTCTGAACAAGTGTGCTCTAACACATTTCCCCTTGTTTCGGTGAAAATACCAATCTCAGGAGAAGTAAAACTCTAAATTATTAAGCTTATTTCAGCTGGGAGTTTATGAAAAAAGGGAAGCCTAGATTTAGGCCAGTGAGATAGAAAGAATCACCTTGGAAGTACGAAGGACCTTATTCAGACAGAATAACTTTAATCTCAATCAAGTCGGACACTTCTTTAACGGATCCCAAGGAACTTGTTAAATCAGTAAAAGAAACCAGGGCCTGATTTATTGAAGAAGCAAACTTTGCTCCATTTTCTTCAGAAGGGGAACTTGAGACCCAAGAGAGACGTGGCATGTAACATGCATATTCATAAAATCCAATCACATTTAAACTGTTTTTTTTATGTCTAGATCTGTAAAATAAATACTTCCCATTGGAAAAAGGGAGCATTGAATGTAGCCGCTATTTGTGTACCTTCTCTGTTGAAACACTGAAGACAACAGTCAAAATATTTTTTACCAGATATTTGAATGTTATAGTACTTTACATACTTAAGTGTACTATAGTTGGAAGGTCAGTAATAAGAATAATTTCAACAAGGTTAATCCCAAGTTGAATACCATGGATTTCTGTTTACCTGTACTAATGCTAATGTACCTGTGTTAATGTACATTAACGTTTGAAACACAAACAGTACACAAACTGTTTTTACCATGAATGGGTTCCTGGTAAACTGTACACAGTGCCTTATAAAAGTATTCAGACGATTCCTATGGTGTCCCATTGTGTGTGCTTAAAAAACTGTGAATATTTTTTAAATTCTACATTTTATTCAGACCCTGAATGCTTAAACTAACGGTTTCCAAGGGTAAGATATGTTACAGTTACATTAAAAAGAAAAAACTGAAACACGTTAATAAGTATTAAGACCCATGAGCTCAAAATCGCTGAAAGCACCTTTGACTAAAAAACTGATTCTTGTCCCAGTTTAAGATCTGAAGAGGGATTTCCTCTAAGATTTGGCACTACTATGCTCCCTCAATGTTCCCATCAGTCTTGACGAACTTCCCAAACCCAGCTGATTGGAAATAGAACTACAGCTGGTGTCTGGTGAGCGTTCTGGCGCACTATGGCTGCCGTCGCATCATCCAGGTGGATGATGCACATTGGTAATGGTGGAGGGGAGTCCCCATTACCTGTAAAGCCCTTTGAGTGGAGTGCCCAGAAAAGCGCTATATAAGTGTAAGCAATTATTATTAATTATTATTACAGCGTAATGCTGAACCACCGTGGATGGCCATAGGGAGGGTGTTGTGTGAGTGATGCACTACGTTGAAAACAATTCCAATTTTTTCTTGTCCAAAAACAAAACATATTCCGGTGTTTTCCTTATCACTTAGGTTCTGTGCCTGGGATGAGTTAACCCATCTCACCCACTGAACTCTTTCAAAGTCACTGCTGGCCTGACAGTGATGGCGCGATGCAGTATTCTCCTTGCCAAGCTGCTCAGTGCAGAGGTCCAGCCTGATCCAGGCAGTGTCTGGGTGCCTCCCACTTCTTAATGATTGACTTCACTTTGCTACATGAGATACGAAGGGTCTTTGAGAAAAAATTATACCCTTCTCCCAATCTCTGTCTGTATACAACTTTATCCCCGAATTGGTTTGAAAGTCCCTTGATCTTCCTAGTTGAACTTCTTCCTTACCAAATCAGTACCCGAGTGAGGGACTTTACAGAATTAGGTATATTTGGTCTGAAATCATGGAACCACTATTATTACACACAGACAGAGGTGAATCAGCTAACTGTTTGGCTTAGTAAACTCATTTTGTGCTCTAAAATTAATTTAGGCGTGCCTAAGCAAAGGATTTGAATACTTATGCTATCACAGCTTTTCTTTTTTTCTTTCATATTATTAATTCTTTCTTTTTTTGCTTTGTGTGGAGTAGGATGTGTCTATAACACATATTAATTGCTACTTCAAAGCCTCATAGCTGCATGATTTAAAGCAACAAAATGTGAGACATTTGAAAGGGTCTGAGTCCTTTTGCAAGGCCCTGCATATACTGTACACTAGCTTATTAGATATTATTAGAATTATTAATGAGGTCCAAAGTGAAACAGTGTCAAATCCAGGACCAGGTGAGCAGCTGTTCTCCAACTCTCCTTTCATCCATGTTAACAACCACATAATCATCTGACTATTCCATTAAGCGTTTTTGTTCCCAGACAAATGTTTCATGTTGATCTTCACATATCTTTATTTTTTCCAACAGCCAAAGGTAAAGGACCTTGAAAAAGATGTGAAGTACATTCCACAGAGAATACATTTCGACTGGTTAAGAAATAAAGATCTGAAAAAAACAGAACAGTCCTGGAGATCTGCAGTTTGACAACCCCTGCATTAGGAACTCCTACAACACGCCCAAACTAGCACTTTTCTTACCAATTTTGAAATGTTAGCAACCTATTTCCCTCCTGCGCAAATTAACGGGGGCAACTGGTGAAGGATTTCATGTATTTCACACAACCATGTAGACATGGGACACAAAAAATAATATGAAAAAAGTTAATGAGGTGCAGACGTGAACTAAAGATTTTAACTTTTGTTTTTCTTTTGCTGTTTATAAAACACAGATTGCTTTCAACAGTATTATGTTTGTATCATTTACTTTCCAGTCATTAAAATATGTTAAAGATAGCATCCAGGTATTTTTCTTACTCTAAAAAAATGCATGAAGTGAGATGCTGTATTTTTTTTTTCACAGTAGTAGTACGTTCTATGTTCTGAGAAGCAAGGATCTTTAACGATAACTGCTCTCCAACTGACTAAAATCTGTGTATTTAATCTAAGAATAATGACAAGTCATAAAAAGGGACCACATTATTAATACACTGAAAATCCAGTTTTAAAGTTGCACTTCCTTTAAAGGAACTTTGAGAAACTACCTTTTCAATTTCATTATCCCCGGTGACTGAAAAAAACTGTCAGGGAATTAAGAAACACTGGAAAATGTCACATTCACATAGAGGTAACTGGCCTCAGGCCCTCCACATACTGATAGCAAAAGTAGATAATATGAGGAGAGCCTTTTACATAAAAGCCATTTTTTTCTGTTTCTTTTATAATTAAGAGCACTTATTTGTGTGAATTGTAATATTAATATTATAAAATTGCCTTAATGCTTCAGATCAAATGTAATTATAGGCAATAGGTCTATAATAGAATTTAACTTCATATCTGAGTAAAGAAAAATTTAAACTACTACTACTGTACATAGATTATCCCTGATTCTATGCCTATTGACCAAGAACAGAGAGAACTACAGGTAGGCCGCCGATATTATGATATTATGATTATGAGTCCACTATAAATTAAAAAACAAAGCAATCAGGCGTTTTTACAATGAGCAATACGTTTTGCATGACTGTAAAAATAACGTTCAACTTATAGCAAGGAGGTTTATAGGAGAGCATCACTGAAATGTTACTAACGGGCTTTCAGAGGCCATAATATGCACATGGATTAGGATGAAATCTCCAAAATCTCAAGCAGAAATAAGGCTGCAATGCATACGTATAAGAACTGAACGTTAAATTCCGTCATTTCTGTTTAAAAATGGCTGGGGATGAAAATCATACGCAGGCACCACATTTTAATCATAACATGTCTATGATGCTGCAATACGCGAATTGTGGAGGACATGCAGGTCACATTATTGAGTACAGAAGTGATGCCTGCATTTTCTTTGCATCAAGAAACAACTCCTCCCCGGCGCTGAAGCTGCACATTAGAGAGCAGCGACTTTCGAGAAGAAGTTAACAAGTACTCCTGTAAAACCTGTCCCTTTTAGGAAGAAAAAACACCAATGACGACTTGTTTTAATCAGCACTGAAAACGTCCTGTCAGCACACCTTCAGGTCACTAGACAGCAGTGTTTTACGACACCCCGTCTGAACCGGAGTTAGTTACGCTTTGAAAAGAGACCGTATATCCGGCTATTACTTTAATGAAGCCAGTAATTACGATCATTTCGGCTTCACGTGCGATTCTCCTCATTCCCGGAGACCAAGATCTTAGGCGCATCACCACGCGTGTTGCGGCATCTCTGTGCACCGACTCTTGCGATTATGAAGAACAGTCAAGGGAGGACAACACAATTATCATTATGAACGCATGCAAAAATTGTTCATTTAAAATTAATTAATTTTAGTATCCAGGAGTTAAATGATTTTTAAAATCTGAACTAAGCTACCGCAAAACCAGTTTAGATCGCGAAAACGACTGAGAAACATGAAACGAGCTTCACTGAATTTTGTTTCTATACTGGTGATCCATACCCCAGCAATAAATGAAGGAATGCATTACATCGATGTAATCTTGATTTCTCTGTTTTTAGGATATCAATCGGAGTTGCACATCTTCTCACTATGGCAATGCAAGAACCAAACCAATGTCAATCAGATGTATAACCACGCAAGACTTTACATAACGAAGCTTCACACAGCTTTAATTCTTGTAGTAATCCGAATGGAGAGATACTTACGGCGTACATCTGTCGCTGTATTCATTAGCAATTGTTTCAATGCCACCGCTCCTGGCAACAGCAATGTAGCAGTTTTGGAAGCCCACATCAATGCCTACCACTGACATAATGAATGAAGCTGGGAGGATGCTACCGTCCTCGCGTTATAATATTACTGTCACCTTCAGTAAAGAAAATGACACAGAAAATTATACGACCCCCCAACTGATGGTTCCGTTAAACCTGTCCCTTTTTTATCGTGTCCGCCTAACTGAAACACAGGTTTTTATAAAGCCGTATTATATAAACCAAATTTGCTAAACACTAGGCTTGTTCCAGTGAAGGGAAATTTTAGCAGAATTCTCTGGGCTTCTGCTGCAGTCACCAGCCGGCGGCACACGCAAAACTTGCGCAACCACTAGGAAAGCAGTGGAGAGTCCATAGGATACCGCCCTCTGCCCCCGAAGGATTGGCTGTACGGCTCCTGCCATCGTTTTAATTGCTGCTCTATCCCGTCCATCACGGAAAGATCTAGAAGGAGAGAGGGAAGCCTATCTGTTTACGTTATGTCAAGGGGCGGAGTGTACAAGTCGGCGTGTATAGAGTATGTTTTTTAAGGGGGGGGTACGAAGTGCGAACGCTTGTGTCATCTGTAAATTTTAAGATGACATTACATTCTGAAAGGTCTGATCCTGGGAAGGCGGCCCTTTTGCGGTTGCGTGGTGAATTTATATTTAAAATATACGTTGCAAGTCAAACGTTCGCAGTGGAGTGTGTAGGGGCACACCAGATACCTGTCGCAAGAATTCAAACATAGTCATTGGTGTGGAATTAAGAGTTATAGTACATTACTAAAATGACGTGTTATAAATTACGGATCCAGTGTTAATTAACCAATATGATTATTAAACAGACCCAAAGCGGTGGCTTTTGATTAAAAAAAGGATAGAGGTTGGGATTTTCCGTGGCTTAGAAAAATTACCTTTGGAAGTCTTGTTTTTGTCTTGTTCCTAGACATTCAGAACGCTGTCCACCTAGTTCTTTTTTTTTTAGAGATATGTATTTCAGCCTAATTGCTCTCTCACCCCCAGGAGTAGCAAAAAAGGATGTTGCTTTATAAAGCTTCACATAGGGGCTTTCTTACCCTTGACTACATTTACTCATTACGGGGTTTTAATTGTTTTCAGCTCTGAAACTGTCAGGGATTTCAAGTTATCTATAAATAATCCTAGGTAATTTGCAACAACGTTTGGAGAGCTGGAAATTTTTAAACCAGAGGACACTGGAATCCCAAGAGGAACAGGGCTGGAGAGCCATCGCCAAAACTTGGCCAACATTAACAAAACCATGAAATTCTATGGCCATCTGCCAGGTGTTAAGGGCTGTCTATCAAGACATTTATAACAAAATATCAGCACTTTATTTTGAATCTTTTGATTGCAGGAATGATTTAGAAACTTAACTGGTGTTAACATTTAATATTTGTTATAGAGTATAAGTCCCAAATCTCCTAAATCTGTAGGTAGCCTACTGCTGCCCCAAACTGTCTTGATATTATGAGTAGTTATGAAATGTAAATCACAGAATGCTTTTCATGGCTACCACCCTGAAATGCTATGTAATAACATTTAAAATATTAGTTTAGTAAGGTCTAGTAAAGTACTGAAAACTAAGTAGCTGGTATTTTAAAGCAACTATCTTCAACTGCAGCTATCAATTGTCATTTGGAGGGACCTGATTTATGTTCTACATGTACTGTAGATGATACAGTGCTGAATGCATGGAAACTCAGCTGATTGTTGACATGATTAGGCTATCACTACAATCTTCTTTTCACAATGATTTCATGCTGTAGACAGGAAACACTGAACTGATATAACTCACCTAAGGAACTGGGGAACTACCCTCAATAGATGATCAAACAGACCACCAGAAGCTACCCAGGAAGTAACACTGAAAAAAGATTAAAATAGAGTGGTAATGGTGAGAATGGCCATTAGTTCTATCTGGGGGAACAGGTTTTCCTGTCTTCCAAAGGAATGGTGACTAGATTAAATGGCACTTCCAAATTGTCTTAGTGTGTGTACTGTATATGTTGTGTGCCCAGCAATGGACTGGTGACCCTTACAGGCTGTTTACAAGGGAAATCAAACTGAAATGTAAATATGACAAAGTGGCCTCCAAATGTCACCACCATCTCATTATCTGAACACCAGGATTACCCACCACAGATATTGAACAGTAAAACTCCAACTTCCAAGTCATAGAAAGGATCACATCCAACAAAATAATATAAAATTGAAAGGACCATGCTTCATTTCTGAATCGAGTATATAAAGAAACACCATAAGGTTTCTTTAGAGAGTCAGGAACAAATTCAGGAAATTTGCTAGGAAGGTTTGAAATGTAAAAGTTAAGCTTCAGCTTTGAATAAGAAAAGGGAAAAACAAAAATTGTATCTGAGTACCCCACTTAGTATTAGCACCTCTCAATTCTATATCCTGGAGGTTTCAAAAAGCACATGATTCATCCACTGGGTTAGCAACTGTAGTGTAAAGGATAGAAAAAGAACAAGGTATTAAAATCTGCAAGGTAAACAGGTCAACATTAAAGTGTTACAGGTAAAATTCCTTAAAATAAAACCTCACAAGCAAACCAAAATCTCCCTATTAATAGCAACATGTATTACAATACCATTTACACTTACAAGAAACAAATCACCATATTCAAGTAGAATCAATTTCAAATATGACCACACAAACAATTACTTCTAGATACAGATAGATGAAACAACCCAAATGTAAGCAATGACTGACCTACTCACATCACAATAAAGCACTCTCCAGAATGGAGAGCAAAAATGAAACAATCTTTAAAACCAAGAAAAATAAACATTCTTACTCTCAGGTCAATAGAGGCTGTCATTGTCTTGCTACTCTAGTGTGACCAGCAGTGTAGGACAAAGTCTCCATGATTGGATCACTGTTCACATCTGTTTAGCAAGATGGTAGTTCATTGGCACACAGTCAAGGGAATGCATAAGGTATGCAGAGGTGATGTGCTGGGTGGGGATCGGAGCCATACTGTATATAAAAAGACATCAGTACAGAAAAAGATAGGACACCGCAACTCTTGACAGTTTATATACAGCCATGTACCTGAGCCACCATATTACTGCTATTGTGATTTCCATATTGTCATTGTCCTACGCTTATTTCTGTTACAAAGGCTTTGACACTGAGTGGGCACTTAAAAAAATTGAGAAAATATGATAACTCATTTTGAAAAGATACTCACAGTCCAAACCAGAAGTCAGATTTCATCATCAGCACCTATACTACAGAGATAAAACAAAATATAGGTCATTCTCAAATGCAAAAAGGATCAGGAAAGCAGATCAAAAGTTGTAAACTCTGAACTCCATGTCCCCAGGAGCAACTATGTAAAAGGATTTAGGTCAGATGATGGTGATGGCCAGCACAAAATGAGCTTTTCCCTCCATAGAATTCATTTGCTGACTTGGCTGCATGCTTCAGATTATTGTTTTGCTAAAGTGTGACACTGTCATATGTTCAGTGAGCAAGCAGTGACCAGGCATCATTTCCATCTGTACTCATTTTGTTTCTGAGTACTTTAATTTTCTTCAGTAATGAAAAGTTGTTTTGTTCCTAAAATATAAAACAGGCCTACACCATGCTGAAACTGCTAACCATGCTTGGCAGGAGGTACAATGAGCTGTTCTTTGTAGCATTGCCTCTCTTCATGATGTCTGTAAGTGTTAGTCTAGGATTCAGAAGAAAATTGAACAGTTTTTGATTTTACCAGGTATGCCCATATGCTTTCCAGTTTAGAATATTTTTTGCACGTTTGCGTGTATCTTGTTAAAAAAATACTTTGCACATCGGTCTCAACTGCACAAATCACGAGAAGGGTATAAAATGTTTTCAGAGATACTATGAGTTATCATTGTGTGGGAGTTTTAGTTGGTTGGGGAATTGGGAGAACCATATCGTTTATTGATATAATAATAATTGCTTACACTTATGTAGCGCTTTTCTGGACACTCCACTCAAAGCGCTTTACAGGTAATGGGGACGCCCCTCCACCACCACCAATGTGCAGCATCCACCTGGATGATGTGACGGCAGCCATAGTGCGCCAGACATCAGCTATTAGTGGGGAGGAGAGCAAAGTAATGAAGCCAATTCATAGATGGGGATTATTAGGAGGCCATGATTGGTAAGGGAAATTGGGAAATTTGGCCAGGACTCTGGGGTTACACCCCTATTCTTTTCGAGAAACGCCCTCGGATTTTTAATGACCACAGAGAGTTTTTTACATCTCATCCGAAGGACAGCACCTGTTTACAGTATAGTGTCCCCGTCACTATACTGGGGCATTAGGACCCACATGGACTGGCCCCACTAACACCTCTTCCAGCAGCAACCTTAATTTTTCCCAGGAGGTCTCCCACCCAGATACTGACCAGGCTCACACCTGCTTAGCTTCAGTGGGTTACCAGTTGTGAGTTGCAGGGTGATATGACTGCTGGTTTTAAAGAGATCATTGCAAATGTGCCCACAGGTAAGGTGCAAGCAATTGCACATGATAACAAACAAAGCTTTCTGCTGCTGTTGTTGCTCATTAGTGGTCTCCCAAAATAGGCTGATGGAGAGACACATTGAAAAACAGAGAGGGAAATGCCTGATAACATAAGCCTCTGCTTAGCGGTCCCTGTTAAATGATTAACGGTTGTCTCTTGGTTGCAAAGGGTAAACAGGTTTGGTTAAAACATCGCTCATTAGGTGAGGAGGTTGGAAGGAAAAGCACGGTTGGCTTTCTGAAGAGGCACAGTATGTTTAGCCACCACAAAGAGAGCATTCTCTTAGCAGTGGGTTTGCTCTATATAGGTAATAAAGGCAATTTCAAGAGCGGAGGAGCAACAGCTAGCTATGCTCACTGGGTTAACTCCGAAGGTTAAGAGTTCAGGTCTTGGTTCTGCGGTTAGTATGGAGGTGTAGTTCTAGGGAGAAGGCCATGCCAGGAGCTGCTAGGTGGGATGTAAGGATTCTGATCAGCAACCAAGTAGACTGGGAAAGTAGTAGAAGACCCAACTGTTGCAGTGTCAGGTTGCTGACATAGGATTGGCCTATGGTCAGCGTCCCAGGCCAAACAGGATCTTCCAAGTAAGCTTGGGCTACTATGATGCATGGTTATAATTGGTTAAGGTTATTAAGGCTTAAGGTTATAACTCAGCAAGGTTAGGTTCAGATTTGGTTTAAGATTGGGGGAGAGAGTGTTTAGTTTTCTTATCTGGTTCCAGATCCAAGACAGAGTTTGTGTTGCTGGGGCTTCTACATCCCAGAGCTGGCCATCAAAGGGAGACTGCACCAGTTTGAGGATAGTTATTTATGCATAGAGAATGTTGCAAGGGATCCCTTGAGCATAAGTCCACTTGTTGGGCATTTGGAAACCTTGCATCAGGTTGTATGGAGGCAGTAGTCTCGGAGTACTCCTGACACCGAAGTGCCAAAGCACTAAAAGCACCAAGTACATTAATGCACCAAAGCTCTAGAAACATTTGAGTCCCCTATAAAGTGAAACACTAGTTTTGCAAAGTGGGCTTAGAAAGCCTGGAGTGAGACAGAGTACTAACCACCCATGAAGGTATATTGTGCAGGAATTATCCAAATATACAGCAACAATACACTTAACCAAAACAGTAGTCATTCAAAGTGCAGTGTGTTCTCAGGGAGCCTTGATAAGCAAATCTAGTTCTAGCCTAAAGCTCTTACACTGTATGTGAAGGCCTGCTAGGAGACCACAGTGCAAGACAGCTCAAGAAGAAGGCGGGTACGGAGAAATAAGTGACTTAATATCTAATCTACAAAGAGCACGCAAAGAAAATAGCAGACAAGCCAAAGTCACGGGGGAAGGTAGACCTGATAATGACAAGTTGGCAGAGGAAGACAAACTGAAGTTCACATACTTCAGTAAAGGAAAGAAAAGGGTGGGGGAGGGAGAGGGGTGTACCCATAAGACACAGGCTTCCTGAGCTGTGTAGTGAAGCTTAACAGAAGGGCAGCTTTGTTATAAACCTGCATTCCTACAATGTCGAGATCACTACAATCTTAATCATTGTCCCCTCTCTCTTCCACGCAGCCTGTTAGAGAAGATTTTATCTTCCTACCCAGTAGATTTTGCTGACGGAATCGTGTCATCCCTTTGCACACCTACTTACAGTATCCTCAAAATGCCTCAGTCGTAGTCATATCGGGACCACTCACTTCCCACATCAGTACCAACACAGTCATTCACTTCTAGGGGTCAAGTTGCATGGAAAGTGAACCATACCTCAACTCACTATTGGTCTGGATGAATGTTATATTGTTGTTGGATATGCTACTCTTCATGCTGACATTTAAAAATCATTAGCATGTGGATTACTGCCTTGCTGCTGGCAATCTTATGTATACCTGCTTAACTGCTGAGTCATTTACATTTTTTTTTGCTTTTTCTCAATATATGTCAACTGTTGAGTAATTACCAATGTGCCACCCAACTATTTGCACATTTACAACTCTTTAACAAGTCCAGCCGAGTGAACAGAAACTGAGGAGATTAATCTTTACTGTTGTCAGCTGACTCAGACATCTTAAAAGAACAGAAACACAGTAGGAACAACGGAGCTCAGCATTCCTACAGTTAAGCAGTGTATGTCTCATTAAAAGGTATCCATTACAGCTGGATCACAGTTTTAGCTTCAAGCACTGTATCTAGACATTATAATAAGTATAACTTGTTCTTGAGCAATTTCCAGGGGGCAACTTTCTCTTTTATCATACAGAGTCTTTAAGAAATGCTAAACTGTTTATCATAGTACAGTATGCTGTTATTGATTTGTCTGTGTTTACAGTAAGTCAGTGAGCTGAGTTTACGAAATTACTTGCTTGAAAGATTTTTAAGGGTTCACAAAGAGGGATTACCAAGATGTCTGACAACAGACATGAGAATCATTAGACAATTGGAATGTCTTATTCACTGTGGAAACGTGCAAACCGATCCATGAGCCCAAATTCCAAGTGTAGTCCAGGACTTAGATTTGTGATTGTTGACTGATGTTATTTTCAAATGGTAGGTAGGTAAGGTCCCCTTTTCAGGCCATAAAGGCCCATGGGGAATCAGTAGCAAGGGCCACAATTTTTCTCAACCATCAGACATTGGAGGTTGAGGTGGTGTGGTCAGCATCACTCCCCAGCTGGCCTATTACCCCCGGTACTCATTTAGAAAGCAGGCTGAGTGGACCTGTGAGTCGCCTGGAAGAAATTAGAGCAAGCTACATCGCTTGCCCCTCCCTGGGATTGAACCCGGGACTCCCTTGCCGTCTGAGCAAGAAATTGGAGCTCCTATTACTTTCAAATGCAAAGATTGATCTATTATTCCCTGAATAGAATGAATCTCCAACTACAGAGATCCATGACAAATTTTAAACAAGTGCACCTGTCATTGATACAATATGTCACACAAACAGAGCTGATATGTAATCCGCAGGACCTGGTAGCTTGGCCCGTACAAAGCCTGACTCAGATGTTCATGCAAGAGGTGGACTTCCTGCTCCACAGGTGGGTATGTGTTGTGAGAGAACTAGGGTAGCTCATTTTCTTTCATTATGGATTCAATTGGATTCAATCTTTAAAATAAGTATGTATATTCAAATATATGACAAGGTTTTGTATGTGGAGGGCAAACAAAAACAAATATACTGATTTATATTATGCAGATGAATACTGCCAAATATCTTTTAACCGAGACACTTTTATTTAGGTGTGGGAATATGTAAATGCTTCTACATAGAGGAGTTTTTTTTTTTATTTGACCCACTAAGTATGAATATCAAAAACATAAATCTAAAACACATATTTTACGTAAAATAAAAAATTGCGTAGATTGATATTGTTCTGAATGAAGAAAAAAACATTTTTAAATGGATTGAGAAATACTTTATACACATCAAACTAAGGGCTTGCCCTCATTGAAAGCTCATTTAATTGAAACTTTATAACCGTGTTACTTTCTACAGCTCATTTATTTTGCTTTAATAGTCTCCTTTAACAGAAATAGGATACAAACTCAATTTAGTTCAGTCTATCAAACTTAAATTACCTAAGTACATGGTACATCTTTTCCAGCTGATATGTCAAGATGTCACTATAGATGAAGGGATGTTACTTGTCTGAGCTTGTGACAGTTCTAATATGCACAAAGCTTTTCTATCCTATGGGCTTTATATAATAACCTGTCTTTCTTATGAGTCACGGTACCCCCAGTCTGTTTTAAGCTGGTTTCACTTTTACAAAGCTACTTTAAGGATGTTCAAGTTTAGACTGCTCACAAAGTCTCTGCGCCCTGGAAACATGCTGTGCTGTTTGAACTTTTTGTAATGAGTTTCGAAAGCCTTTGAATTGTCAGAAATGGTCAATTCTAAATTATTGCTTCTGTCAGGAGACTGACCCTTCTTTCTTTCAGGTCCCAGCAGGCCCCACACCTTTTCAGATCTCTTCAAAAACAATGCTTGTCTTGATTTCTGTATTCTTTTTCTGTTTTCTTTGCACCTAAAATGAAGTACTGGACCCCAGTTGCTCCAGTCCACTCAGCTGTATAAATGCTCCATCATGTGCCCTCTAGTCATTTCACTCCTAGAAACCAGGACAAGCTCTCCAATGATATACTCTGTGTGGCTTCAATGGAAATACCTGACTACCCATTTAAAGCAAATAATGGGTATTTTATGAGCTTCCATCACATAGTGCTTAGAGGCTTCTATAAGAACAGGTTTATATTCATCTTTACTTGTTTTACTCTTGCTGAAGGCTGCTAACAGGCACTGCCTAACACACCACTGGATGTTCTGCATTTATTATTCACACTGTCCACAAAATTCACAAGATACTGTCCACATGTTGCGTTGTTTGTACTTACCCACAAATTATTCCAGCCAAACAGCAATCATTGAAGAGACCCATTTAAAGTCCAAACCAGAAAAAGTAGTGTAGTTTTTACTGCAGCAACGTTCTGCATACTAATCATGGCCTCCTAATAATCCCCATCTATGAATTGGCTTCATCACTCTGTTCTCCTCCACACTGAGAGCTTATGTGTTGTGAGCGTTCTGGTACACTATGGCTGCCGTCACATCATCCAGGTGGGGCTGCACATTAGTGGTGGTGGAGGGGAGTCCCCATTACCTGTAAAGCACTTTGAGTGGAGTGTCAGAAAATGCTATGTAAGTGTAAGGATTATTATTGTTGTTGTTAACATCCGAGTAACTCAAACAGATGAAACAAGTTATTTTACATGGATTTAGAAGAAGACTAAACTGGACTACTAAAAGTAGATCTTAATTAATGAATCTGGTAAAGTTATATGAACAGGTAACAGCAGTAATGCATATAAAGGCACATAGAGTATGACATGATATATTTAGATTTTCAGGAGGCTTTGACAAAATTAAATTCTCAAAAACTTTTCAGGAACCGAAAGTAAATTTTCAAATTTACAAATTGACCTGATACAGACAAATAAATCAATCAGCGTCTGGGTAAGAATCAGCAGGCACAGGGAAACCAGGGTATAGGATCAGCGTATGAAGCTACTGAGATATTGGCAGTGTTATATCCAGGAGTCAGGGGTGACCAACACAGATCCTGAAAATTCACAATCCAGCACTTGTCATCCTTAAATCATCCATTTAGAAAGGCTTGGAAACCTGACAGGTATATTGCTAGAAAATACTAGTCGGGGGTTATGAATAATTATTTACTTATTGACTAAACCACTCAGTCAATTCCTGATTTTCGCCATAACAGTGACTTTAACAAAAAAGGTTTGTTAAGTAAATAAAGTGACACAAATCCTAGATACAGCAAGCTATTATGTTGAAAAATCTGTAGGAATCTGCTAAAGGCTGTTATGGAAATAAATTATGCAGATATTATATTGCTAAACGAGGGATATTTAATTATTTAACTGCTGCTGTTTTACAACACAGCTCATGGAGAATAGGAGTAAACTACAGTATGCATGAACATTTGCTGTAAATTGGTCTTTGGTTTAAGCCCCATTGTCAAGACGGAGAAAAACAAGGTTAAGTACAACAGGACAACACAGAGTG
The DNA here is from genome assembly GCF_040954835.1 of Lepisosteus oculatus. NCBI lineage: Eukaryota > Metazoa > Chordata > Actinopteri > Semionotiformes > Lepisosteidae > Lepisosteus > Lepisosteus oculatus. Next base: position 35,755,976 of record NC_090696.1, on the reverse strand, counting down.
GCAGGTCTGAGGCTTCAGGCAGAAATGCGCCTTTTTCTTTAAATTCCTTAACCAGTGGTCCCCCAGCCCTGTTCCTGGGGGAACACTGCAGGTTGTCATTCCAACTGAGATCTAATTCTCGAATTATAATTGATGACTTAATTGATCAGCTTGTTCATTTAGACTGTGTTTCTTCAGTCAGTCCTGAGTGTAAAAAATACCCTACTTCAAGGGTCATTTCTAATGACCTCAGCCTCCCCTCAACGTGTTTCTGATTAAATGACTCTTAACCTAGCTGAACAGCCACAGGTGGGAGTAACACAGTATGTGACACTCCCACAATGAGCATTTCTTCCTTCTGCATTGGTCTAATTGGTTATATTTCAGGCAACACTCCCTGGATAAGGGCTAAGTTATAAAACACAGAAATTCATACTGGGCTGATACCAATTATAAATCCCATTTAGCCTTTTAAAAGCTGAAAGCACATTTACAAATATACACCAAAGAGAAAACAAAAAATCTATATATATTTAATTTTTTTAGCTTTACAGCTTTGATTTCTCCTAATTTGAAGCGTCACTAACAAACTGCCAGCTTTTTTCATCAAGTAAGGTTTGTGATAAAAGAACAATTGATTGGACTGTTTTGAAAATGGAAGTAATTTAAGGTTTTCTTGGAATGAGGAATATTTTGACCCATCACTATTGTATTTATTGACCTTTCATAGATGTAGACTTCAGTTTAATTCCAATAAGTAATAAGCAGCTTAACAGCTACAGATGAAGCTGCAAACCTTCAGGCTTCTGGAGCTAAATGTGGTCAATTCTCTGTCAGGGCAGAAATAAAGGTTTACATTTTGGGAAACGTCATTTTAGAAATGCATTACTATTGCCACTACAATGAAAAGGAAGCAATCCCTGTTTTAATCCCTGATGATGTTATTGTCATCCTGTAAAGCGCTTTGAGAAGCCACCTTTAAAGGCGCTATATAAAATAAAGATTATTATTATTATTATTATTATTATTATTATTATTATTATTATTATTATTATTATTATTATTAACATCCTGAACAACATGGCCAAACGAGTTTACTGCTTAACTGAAACTACATTTCAGAGAGAGTGAGTCTGTTGGGAAGGGAATGTTAGTATATAAGCTTAATTACCTAATTGAACTCATTACTCTCTTAATTGATTAAATCGGAGCCCTTTCTTGTTCTTAAGAGACTGTTTTTTAAAAGGAACTGTAAGTAATAAAATATGAAATTACCGGACATGTGCAGTCCTACTCTTGGCCACGAGGGGGCGGTTCTGCTTCAGCAATCACAAACCTAATTCTCTGCTTTTTATAAACTCCTGCCGGTCTCCACAATCCTTGTTTCATCCTAAATTTCTAATACCTAAAAAGTATAATGTTTGTGTTAATTTGAATTGAATAATTAATGAATAGTTAATGTTTTACAAAATCGCAATTCCCCATGTATGCCACAGTAAAAAATAGTAAAACATAGGCTGAATAGAATTAAATTAGGTTTATTTAATCTAGGTTTAGTGTTGTCTCTTCCTGAGGCTCCTCTTCAGGGACAGAAATATTCATGGGTCTGCCACTAAAGGGCGCAAAACCTGCGCTCAAAGGCGGGGATAAGTTTCCAAAGATGTAAAAATAGTCTCACCTGTCGTCACCGATTGTGCAATTGATTGAAATGTGCGCTTTCTTGCATGGGTTTAATTAGTAGGATTTATTATATAAAGGGTGTTACAATGGAATCTCAGATTTTAAATCTAGTTTGGAGAGCAGTAGGAAAGAGATTGGGGAGCATCGTTGTGCTGTAGCCGTGTAGTAGTGTGGTGCAGTTGTAGTTCATGAAAAGAGTAACAGTTTGGAGGTACTGTATATGGAATTCTGTAAACAGTTTGTTGCAGTGACGTAATAATAATAATAGTAGTTGAGAAGTTTTGGTAAAACTACCATCTCCAATACTCTTATGAGTTTGGAGCAGAAGTTCATCCATTTTCCAGCTGTTATATGCTATACAGGGGAGCTGGATACTATCCTATAAATGGACATAAGGTGGCGGACACCCTGGACAGGACACCAGGCCAACGCAAAAAGAAACCCTGGAAGAAACCAGAGCACAGGGAGTAGAAGTTTATTTTCATCAGAATCAACCGATGGTCACAATGAGTAGACGTCACTTTTCATGGAATGAATTTGATTTTATTAAAAACCTTTTCAAATAGTCATGAAACATGAACTTAAAATTGCAGCTGTTCTTAGGGAGTTAAGTGTGGAAAGGTCCCCTGAGCGAAGTTACCAAAAATGGAGATCTTCTGTTTATAGCCATATAAAGACACAGAGTGAAAGAAACCAGAATGCTGTTAACGTTTTTTAGAACAAAGCTGTACCAGAGTCTTGTAAGTCTCTTTGAATTAATTCACTTTGCCTGGGGTTAAGATGGTATAATTTTAGGAACAAACTTTGCCTGTAGCAGACAAACCAAACAGGCATCACAGTTGTTTATATATAGACAATGGAAGCTGTAGCCTGACTCTTACTGCTGTACAGATGACAGATAGCTTTTGTGAAAAATCTTTTATTGGGACAACATGCTTTCAAGTTTTTGATTCAGGTGTATATGCATATTGTGAACAATGCAGGTTTTTTTTTTTGTTCACAAACTTTTACTTTCTGATCCTAGAAGACTTGATTGCTTGCTGTAAAACAAGGGACCCCATTCCCAGTCCTGTGTTTGCAGCTTCACACTCCAGTAGGACTCACAATGACCTGAATGGATCGTTACCGTATTTGCTTAACTGGACCAGTTTGAGAGCTTCTCCCAGTTCAAGTACTGATACTTTAGATAGAGACCCAGAACACCTGCTGTACTTGGTTTATTTAGGTTTCTTTGAGTTAATGTGATATTCATAAACGGGGTTTACAACAACTATAATGAATCTGCATAAAATGTGTAAACCGAGCAATCAAAGAACACTCGAGACAGAAACAGACCTATTGTCATTACGCATTTTATTTTACTCTTTTAATTGTTTCCACCAAGGGGAACTATTACAATAGGGAACTTTATTTGCTAATTTCTGCAACAACCAATAGTAAAGGCCTTCAGCAACCATTTTAAGTGCTACACTTAGGTTATATGGCTGTTATATGTAAATTGTAGGTTACTGGATTCCTTTTATAGACAATTCAGTAAAAAAGGCAGGTGTCTAGCAAGGCAAGCTTTCACCGTAAGTGATGTAGCAGAAACACAAATGTATAGTCCGTGAGGAAACTGAGACCTTGTTTTCTTTGTTGGGATTTTTAGTGTCCTCCTTGGGACAACAAGCAAAAAATGAAGTGCTTGCAACCGGAAAGTGGTCACGACTGACACAGGGGAAAATGGCTGACAATAACAACGTCAAAAAATATAAACTCAGAAATGAAATTCCAGCTGGGTTTTAAAAAGATGTGTTTAAAACTTATATATGTTTGGGTCACAGAGTGACAAAAATGGGTGTACTGCAACCGGTATCAGGGAGACTATTAACTGTAAGTTTGCATATAATGGCCAGTGCACCGGTCAAGATTATAAAGTCTGCAACCGGCTTCAGAGGTGCACGCCCTCGTCAGCCATGGCTCCAGCTTACGACAGGCCCTTGATGATCCCATCCTGGGCTCTGGAGTGATTGACCAAGATGTCCATCCTTGCAACATGACCAAATAACAACAGCCCCCCAGTCTTGACTGCTGTGGACACTGTTCAACAGCAGATCTCAGCGTTGATAATACACTCAATGAAATGAACACTAAGTATCCATTGTGAGTGCCATTGATCAAAAGAGCCCGATTTCCAACATCTCAGACCTGTAAAACAGCGCAAGGGGAATGGCCACATTATAGCTCTTTAATTCTGCTGCGATACATATCTCTGTGGAAACATATCTGTTTCAAGCAGATGCAGCTGATACTTGTCTCGCTTCTGCAAGTACGGTGTAGGTTGTAGCCACAGTACGTGAAAGATGTTACTAGTTCAGTTTTATTGACTGCTATCTGTGCTTTGATCAAGTTATTTGCAATCACAGTTGTCTAGACTTTGGTTTTAGCCAGTTAGCTTCATTTTGCATTACTTCCCATGCAAGGAGTAACACTCAAGCCTCTTAGCTCACAAAGCAACACCACCCTGCTGCTAAAGGTTGCTCCCAGCAGACCTTTGTGAGCAGACCACTCACACAAGGAGCAGATGTAGAGCAGTGGGCGCAGTCTTGCCTCGTGTTCCTCTCAATGCTCATCCGTTCCAAGGACTCCAAATCCATGCAAACACAGACTAAACCATGTAGAGTTCCTCCAGTAGAGTCAAAAATGAAATGTGTGAATGAGCGTTTTTTTTTCATTAGCCAGGTATTGCATAAACTGGATTCACCACTGCTGCCCTCTGTAAAACTCCTCTCTTAAACAACACAGTGTTCTAAATAATCCTATTTGTACAACACCTAGTAATGTGTACCAACGTAAATGTGTACAGAAACCTACTGTGGCACTATAACATACACCCTGCATCTTTTTTTAACATGCCTCAGTTTCATTATACATTGAGCAGTGACTTCCTGACCAAGACCTTACCACCAGGACAGAAGAGAGAAAACACACGCATAGAGCTAAACCATTTAAATGTCCAGAGGTAAGAATATTTGTTTTCACTACCTACATTGTAAACTATTTAAAAGCCATTTCTATATACAGTATGCACTGTGGTTTTAACTAGGCTATCTAACACAGAGAAAGTTTTTATTTATTGTTTTTTTATTTATATATCATTTCAGCTTTGATTTAGGTAGTTTTGTTTGTTTCAGTTTTGTGCTAATTTAGCAAAATAATAAGATGCACATTAATGTTTCTTCCCAATAATAAAAAGGGTAGTACTGGAATTTCAAAACTGCATAGGTCTAAAAATGTGCCCATTTTGTTTCTTTGGAAGAGTAAATTAAGCAAAGTAAATGGTCAATTTAATTTCGAGCCCATAAAATACATTTCTTACTTTGACTAATGTTTTTATCAATCAATGTACAACATTTCTATGAGTCACTTTAGTTGCACATTATTGAGAATGATCACAGTTTACAGTTACTGTGGCATGGATGAGTACACAATTTTGAAGTGCAGAAACACAAATGTGAAATGTGCACAGGAAGAAAGCAACAAAAATGAATGTTGGGTTTGACAGCAGTCTCGAAATACCTGTGAAGTTAAATTCGGTGAAGGAGATACTGCCAGACGAACAGCAGAACAATTCTTGATTGTCTCCCAGGTTTGTCTCCGGTTTGTCTCCCAGGTTTGTTTACATACAGTACTATGGGTGAAGGGGCCTTCGGCTGCTACATCCCAGAGCTCTGGAATTCAATCCCCAAGGGTGTCCGAGGAGTCACCTTTACTGAGCGCTTTCAAATCCAGGCTAAAAACCCTCTTCTCCAGAAAGCCCTTTATTTAACTGGTGTCTGCTCCTTGCATCTTCTAATCCATTTATGATCAATTTGTGGCTCCTTCTGCTTATTTTATCTCCTATCTCTGTTAACTGTGGGTTTTATTCTTAATTTTAACTGGTTGTTTTTTTTACTTTTCCTGTGAAACACTTTGTGAAGTTAATTTTAAAAGTGTGTATTTCTTCCAGTAACCTCATTTATTGCATCTAATGCAGAGAAAGGCCGAGCTATTTATTTTTGGTGAGACAGGAAGGTAACTGGCAGACCGTGTCAGGGAACATGTCAGAGCTGTGAAGATCGAAGATCTTTCCAAAAAATTCAGCTCCCCATTTCACCTCTAATGGCAACAGTCTTGCTGATCTCTATATCTGCATCCTGGCAGAGGGATATTGGAACTCCTATTTAGAACTCCTATGCAGAAAGACATCCAAAAACAAACAATTATCCTGAAACTTGGATCACAGCTTTCCCCTTTCCCCTTCCTCAATGACAGACTCATCTCCTTCTTAATCCTCTCTATTCATTTGCAGATTTTGGCTTCACACTTCTCCAGTTCTCCCTGAATTTGGACACTCCTTCTCATCTGTTATACTGTATGCCCATTTCCTCACTGTTCCTCACCCTTTCTTACTTACTCTGTCTTTTGTTCTTCCAAGCTTAATTTCTCTGCTGTTTACCTCTCTCCCTCACACCCGAAGAAGGCTCCACAGCTGAAAAGCTGTATCTCTTTTCTTTCCCTTTCAGCATGGAATAAACCTTTTTTCTTTGCAGCTACATATTCAAACTTCTTCAATTAATTTGAAATTTGTTAAGAAAAATAAAGTTTAGTATTCTGAGAGGCCATGACTGACTCCTGGCAAGAGCAGAGCTGAACGAATTCCAGAAACTGCCTGGCATGATCAGAGATGCTATTGTTTAAGATGTTGTCAGACATTTGATACAAGAATTGTGAAGATGGTCGAGATATTTCAGAACCAGCATTTCATTACAAGTACAATTCAATACCAGTTAAAGACGAGAGCAGGCAATGAGACAGCCTAGCTCAGATTATTTCGGTACCCAGATTTTAGGATTTTATCCATCTGGCTAGGTAGTGTGTTCAGGCTCCCACAACCCTTAGTGTAAAAAGTGCCCCCTGTTGTTAGTTTCAAAGGCACTTCCACTTTAGAGAGCTCATGGTGTAAGCCACATGGGATGTGGCTGGAGTTCCTTCTGCATCAGTGACCACCATTTTGAGTAATCTCAGTGGATGGCCCTGTTACAACAATCTGAACAGCACTGAACAGTGACAGAACAAGAGACAATCTTCCTCTCCCTACTCTGTCTATAACAGGACCTTCTTGCTGAGAAGTACTGAGCCTGCAAAGAGTACAATGTCATGTCAACCACATGTAGCGCAGAGGACATGTGTCCTGTAGCCTATAGAAAATGATGTAAGTGGGCCAAATGGCACCATTTCATTTGTAACCTTTTTGTGCTTTGACTTTACTCGTGGAGTGGCAGTCTCTTTCTTCTATATGTTTGTATAGACCCCTCTTTGCTCTCATTGACCCCATCTTCTGCTTTCTTTCTTCCTCAGTTATGTGGGCAGACTAGTCATGGTTTCTCTCATGTTGTTAAACAATGTACTTGTTTAATGTATAAAGCTTAGGTTTTCCCCTTCTTGTTTTGGTGTGGCATTTACAAATGAGCAATTTAAAAAAGGAGAAAAGAACTGAGACGACATTACTTGTGCATGCGTAGGTCGATGTCCTTGAATGACTTGGCAAAAGGAAAATCGCTAGTGGAAATTAGTACCTACAGTATATTTTTTTAAGAGACCCCACATGCTATGTGCTCAGTTATTGGTTGATCACAATCTTGATATTTGTATTTTCCTGTTTTTTTCTTTGCAGATTTCTCTTCAACTCTGCGGAAGACCTGTTAGGAGCTTCATAGAGCACTGTATCCATCTTTGAATTTACTGTGAAGTCTCAAACTCTGCGCCTTCTTGCATTCAAAGAAAATGAGCAACAGAAATAACTCCAGCTTCTGTGACAATATCGATTTCTCCTCTGACACACTCTTCCTCTCCTTGTTGTACAGCTGTGTCTTCTGCGTTGGGCTTCCCCTTAATTGTCTTGCTCTTTTTGGCCTCCACGGCCTCCTGAAGGCTGGGGACATCCTCCCTGTGTTTGTCATCAACCTGCTCCTCTCTGATCTACTCCAAATTTTAACCTTACCTCTTTGGATTGACTACTTCAGCAATGACCACAAGTGGCGTTTTGGGGAGGCTGCCTGCAGAGTCATTGGCTGCATTTTCTGGATCAGCCTTTTTGTCAGCATCTTCTTCATGTGCTGCATTTTCCTGGAGAGGTACATGGCAGTTACACATCCTTTGTTGTTTCAAAAGCACATCAGGGTCAGGAACTCTTGTATCTTCTGTGCTTTCCTGTGGGTGTTTGTCACTATCTGCAGCTCTGTAGGCATTGGCCTCGGCTTTGAAAGTGCACCTCTTGATCGTTGCATGGAAACCTACCCAACCGAGAAAGACTTTGCACAGTTCCAGCTTATTGCCATGACTATCACCTTTGTCCTGCCATTGTGTTTTCTTTTGTCTATCTACCGGGGCATTCAGAAGAATATTGTTAATGTGACATCCATACGGGACAAGGAGAAGAGAAAAATCCTGCTCATGCTAACTCTCATCATAGTTATGTTTGTGCTGGTGTTTGGGCCCTTCCATTTCATGTGCTATGTAGCCTACATTGGGATACTCACACTCCAGGACAGTTGTGATTACGAATCCAGAATCTTCATTTATTTCCAGGTGGCTATGGGATTACTCAGCCTAAACAGTGTGCTAGACCCAGTAATGTACATATTTGTACGGAAGGACCTGAGGAAAAAGTTAATCACCATTTTCTCCTTTTCGCAAAAGAAAGAAGCCCAGAATGCAACAGCTGGGGCCACGTCTATCTCACTCAGACCTGGAGGAACACAGCACCAGGTGGCCAGCTCTCATGTCTGATGAGAAGAATCTGGGTCTTTACAGCCCCGCTGAGAGCTTTCATCTTGCTAAAGTGTTTTCCAAGGAAAAGCTTTTTTTCAATCATTGGCTCAAGTAAAGAGTTGGGTTTCATGGGAACTTTTTACAAAGTGGGACTGTCTTCTGTGCATCAAAAAATGACATTCATCTCCATGGTAAAATGTGATGGCTTTCTTTGTGTATAGATTGAAACTGCTTTGAGGTTTCCTGTCCTAATATGGTTTTCTGTTTGTGGGTTTTCATCTTTTTATTTGAAATGTTCATAAAATGCGCTTAAGCAGACAAAAGCGAATACATATTTTATTTTCAAATGTTTTTTAGTGTTATGATACTTTGTAATACACTACTTTGGAGAGTTTTTTAATACCACGGTTTTAATAACAGGCAAGTTGTGCACTCCCTGAGTCATTCTGAGATAAACACTTCGGTTGTGAAAAAGATAAACTCATTTTAGGAAGCAGAAGCATGAATGTTTGTTACAGAGTACGTTTTTATAGTAAACATAGTCTACAATTCTGTTTGCACCATTGTACTCTCTGAGAATATGGTTTGCAGAATGTGTTGTGGTCTACTAGGCTTGAGAGGTGTTATTTTTTAGGTACACTGCAAGCAGGAAATGACAATCTTAATACATCAAACTTTGGTATCCTGCAAAAACAACTACTACAAATTACTTCAAATCACATTGGATTCAATGTCATCGTCTTTTTGTCTGTGTATGACAAGAGCAAAGGCCAGCTGTTTGGTGAGTCTATAGTTGTCTATTCCAATATAGTTTCACTTAATTGCTTTTGAGTGATTCCTGAAGTTATCACCTGTTATAAGGTTATGACTAAGCTTAGTGTGAAGGTTAGTCTTAGAAAATCCCAACGGTACCACTCCTTTAAAAGCGAAGATATAACTTAGTGTACAGTCCAATGGATGTGGGAGAGCTGTGAAAACAAATTGCACTAAGGATGTGCTCAGTAGGTTCCTCGTGAAACTACTTTAGCCTTTGTACATTCAAATATAAACCATACTGTAGCAGGTTAACGTTTGGCAGAGACAACCCGGGTTAACAGCGGTCGTATCTTCAGGAGAGGCAGGAGACCATGCGGTTGCCTAGGAAACGAAAAGACTCAGAAGGAAACACAGTCAACTGTGTGTGTTCGTGCCAGAATGGAAGCAGCTAGGAAGACTTCCTATTTTCTTATTACCTCTTTAGTTTGGGAGTAGCGCTTTCTGTACATCAAAAGTAATTTCTTTGTACATCATGGTGCCAACCTCAGTCACTCACGTTACAATACATATGTATGGTACATTACACATATTACTGAGGGTGGCACGGTGGCACTGTGTTAAGCATTGCTGCCTTGTAGCACTGAGGCCCTGGGTGCAATTCCAGGGGTGCCCTCTGTTTGGAGTTTATATGTTCTCCCCATTTTCACATGGGTTTCCTCCAGGTGCTCTGGATACCTCCCATAGTCCAAAGACATACTGGTAGGTTAATTGGCTTCTGGGAAAACTGGCCTTGGTGTGAGTGTGTGCCCCGAGATATACTGGTGTCCCATTCAGGGTGTAATCTGCCTTGGGCCTATTGCTTGCCAGGATAAAATTAGCCCCCATCCAAACCTGTACTGGATATACTGATTAGAAAACAAATGGATATATTCTAGTAGAAATAAACTAGACAGATTAATATTTCTAATATCTTTTTTGGACTAGTAATATTTGAATGAAGGAACAAGTAAAGGTTTATTCCATGCTAAGAAGAAAAGAAACAACATTTTGGCTGCGGAGCCTTCTTCGGCTATGGTAATGTTAGAATTAAGTCGATCATAAAGACACACAACATAATTTTTCGCAGGACACCGACGATGAGTTGCTGTGCACAAAATGATCAGCTAAAAAACATCAAAATAAAGTATTTTTTCTTTGTGAGATTTAGAACCGCCATTACGAGAAGAAAACTGAAGTTCACTCGTGACATTTTTCAAAATTAGAGCTTTAATAGAGATGGCATTACAGAAAAAAAAACAATTATCAAAGCAAAGAAACATTACGTGCCACTCTTCTCCAATATTATAAACTGCATACAATCATATAAATTAGCAATACGTTTAAATATCTAAAGCCCAGGGGGCTCCATTATTCACTTGGTTCTGTACAGGTTTTAAAGAAGTATTTCACAGCTCGCCATCACTAGAAAACAGTAATGCAAACTTTGGCAGCAGCAGCTGCGTACACCTCCGTTATCTTCTAGATATTATATACATTTTGGATAAAAGAAAAAATCAAAAACAAAAAGTTCCACACCAACATCCTCAAAAGATGACATACAAACTTATCAATATGATGATAAAAAAGTTGGTTGGCTATGTTACTTAAAAAAGATTTAACATAGAAATAACTGCTGTCAATAGTGAGTGCTGGTGTATTAGGTTTATCAGGTTACTTGAGACCAAGAAAAAGCCCTATATTGTCTCTAAGTTTCTTTCTAGCTTTTGCACTGTGTCAGTGTTTCTATATACGGTATTGGCACCCTTCCCAGACAGCTACATTTATTTCTGCACATGCCTTCAGCCTCTCCATAGCAGTGCTATTTGTCTCACTCAAGTTAATGGCCGAGAGAGCAAAAGGTAGGCATTGATTCCTCAGGTAGGCATTGATTGAGACCACATTTCAGAAGTAGATTTGCTTTGCGTCTCCTGGCACTTGTTCCATGGGGCAGTAAGGGCATTTCAACCTAGAATGATAAAAAAAACAAAAAAAGATTTTATGACTGCATTTACTGTCATAATATAGGTGCCGTACACATTAGCTGTTTGCCAGTTCTACATCACATACAGTCGTGGCAATCATTGGTTCACTTCTTTTTCACCTGTCAGAAGGAAAAACTCACTATTGTTGTAATAACCACACTGTTACAGTCTTTTACATTTTATGACATCAGATACTATGTGTAGTAGACACATTTGTCATTAAGATCGTTTACAGGAGTCAGAAAATGTTGTATATTGCATAGTCAGAATGTCTGGACCATGCAATATACAACGCAGTGTCCTGAAAATCTGACCAAGTCAGAGTGTCGGACAAAGGATAATGTCAACGTGTCCGTATTGCCAAAGATTGTACTGCTCTTACGGACTGAACTTAATCTGAACACTGTAGTCTGTCCACAGATTGTGCAAACAATGAACAATAACTCTGAGGCAGCACCAAAAGAATACCAAAGTTATCACCGGTTTTGAGGTTTATGGTTGCACATGCTGTGCATTTCAGCAGAGCAGGGTGGAGACTTTAACGAAACCACATATTGAAATGCAGCAAGCTGCAAAAACAGAAACCCATTCACAATAAAAATAACACATTTTTACAATCCTGGTGTTAGTTGCAATACCAGGTCTATATTACGCCTCAAAAATGATGCACACAGATCTATGTCAGAATGATTCCTAAAAAAGAAATATTTAGATTGTGCATTTGCTAAAACCGAACACCTGTTTACATTCAATAATCAAGCTGCCAATGACACACAACAGTTTTCTTTTCTGAATACACTAAAAGATTCACAATACAATGGAGAGTCAAACAACTTCATGCAGTTTGAGTAAAGTATAATAAAATAATCACTTTGACAGAGCACTAACAAAGCTCAAAAAGAAACTACTTATTTACTTTGAATTTCTTTTATATTTGTTGACGTGGGTTTTCATCTTTTCTAATAACAATGAGCTAATTGAATGTATATGTACTGGATGGTTCATGTTATGTATAGTATAGTTCCTACGCATTTATGCTGAAAGTACTCCAGTTTCACAGCACTCTTGTTATAGGAATTGTTACAGAAAAGGAACTTACTTGCTTCCATTGATCATTTTATTTAAAGCATCTCTGGAAATGATGTGGCCACACACCAGCTTCATAGGGGGATTACTATCTGTTGTCTGCTGTCGAAGAATAGGGCAGGCAAAGACCGAGTGATACCAGCATTTTTTACCCAGGTCAACTTCAATCTGTTTATGTAAGAGAAAAAAAATCTTTAGGATGAAATCAACATCTTATTGTTAAGGGAGAGCTAATATTGCATTTCTACAGCTACATACTGAACGTCTCAATTCCCAATCAAGACTTTCACAGTAGAGTGCTTGGCAGGCTTTTTCTACCCATCCTATACATTACACACTGCAAATATACTTTTTCAACCTCCACTGTGAAATTTATTTTAGGTTAACCACTAAATTATGAGTAGCCATAAATTATTTTATTATTAACCTTTCTTCTGTTTTTTTTTTAAAAAAAACCTTCCTTCACAAATGTAATGGTGTCAAATGTACTTTCAAGACGACCGAGAGAGGAGGACAAAACGGTTACTTACAGGCAACTCATCCTTCTGGTTCCACACTCCTGTGCACTGCCTCTGTTCTATGACAGCTTTGATGTTAATGAGAGCTGGCAGAGCCACACAACCTGCTGAAAAACTAAAGCATAAAAGGGTACAACCCGGTCAGCCCCAGCAATCACTGCAGAGTCTCAAGTAAGGGGCAAAATACTACTAGAATTTCTCTCGCTTTGTTTTCCTCTGGCTGGCAGGGGTGCACGGTTATCTTCATCATGTTGTATTATGCGTTTGTTTCTCAACCAAGAGCCGTTGAGCCAAAAATAATCCATCCTTTCAGTCTTCTTTCATCATCTGTAAAGCTGGGTTTTAGGGTGTATGTATATATCGAATGAGAGAGATACACATATTTGAAAGCATCTCCATATTCAAGCTAGATGTTAGAAGGGTAAATCTATTCTTCAACTATGACATCAGTTGCAAAGACTTTTACGAGATGAAAGATTTGACAGTGATGGTATGTCATTACTGGGTATGGGGTGACACTGTGTATTTAGGTATATCCCAGATACACGTTCAAACACACAGGTGTAGCCAGCATGGCACAATCTGGCAACAAGAGGTTACTAGGACCTTCAGGTTTCACCCAATCAAAATTAAACACCAGCCGCTCCCTCCGTTGATTATAAGCACCTGTAATCAACTCAGACAGCTGTCAATCCTGCCACAGGGCTGGCGTAAGCGCTTGACTGATCACACTACAACAGGCAGCAATGCTGAATGGAAAAACCCCAACATGGCCTTGTACCTTCAATATGCAGCGTTTCTCTGAACTGTTGTTCTTCATTGATGCGCACTCTCTCTCTCCTTCTTTCACGGAGGTCTGACAATTTTAACTGCCAGAACTCTGTGCCTTAAATGTACTTGCAACCCACTTCTGCACGTGCACTTCTCGTCATTTCATAGTCAGGAGAAAACGAGTCTCTCGGTATTACATTCAGCCAGCTCAACAACGTTACACAATAAGTATGAAATTATACTTCCCCTTTCTGAAGAGCCTCAGCAGATAATTCTAGATTATAGAAGATTACAATTGAGCAGGTAATTATGAGATTTAGTGAGTACTTTGTGTTCAAAGTAATTCAAGCTGCAAGATTTTTTTTGTGACTTCCAGGACCCCTTGAAGTCCCTGGCAGTCAAGTTGAGACAGAACTATAACCAACTCTAAACAGTTAGATAGTATCATATTCAATACTAGGCTGCAGAAAGGTAGAACTGATCATATACTCCTGACCAAATTTACCACAAGAGGCTATTTACCTGTGATACTGTGGCAATGACACTACTGCTTATCATGGCTAAACTGTTAGCAGCAAGCAGTCTAAGCTGTGGTACACCTTCACCAGTGCCACTGACAGAACTAACATCCAGTTAAACAAGGAGCATGCATCTATAAACAGCAGTCTATACATTTTCTCTCGACTTCTCCTACCTGACACTGAGAGGGGAATCCACTGAGAGGCCGAGCAGCGAGCAGGCGTCTCTGGTGAAAATGTCACAGATATCAGCCCACTGATTGGAGTCCAGCAAGTGAACGTAAGGAGAGTTCTCTATCCCCTGCCGCAAATACACTAAACTGCCCATCAACACCTGGATGTCTGCGCAAAGGGAAGGAAAAATCAGAACACTGGTGGCTTGCTTTTTAATTCCTCTTGAAATGTCCCATTTGCTTTTCTCGACTCCTCCACCCAATTTTAAAATGGCTGAATCTTAAATCGACCCAGCCTACCTTTACAATATACTAGTTAAGGAGGTACAAGGAGCGTAAGATTTCCTCCAAAAGATGCAGTCAGGGGCATCCACCATTTTCCCCCCCTGGGAAAGTCACACTCCCGGTCACATTGGGACCTATAGCGCTATATAACATACTAAATCACACTGGCGGCAGAGGGAGCTCACAGCTGCCCTAGCTGCTATAGCACAGCAAGAGGGGGGTGCCCTGTCTGGCTCTGACCCACCTAATACCAGGGGCACTTGGCAAATCGTGTCCCACTACACAAGGAATCCCAGTCAGACCCAGATAATATAACAGCCCAAAAACAAAAGAACACCTTTCTGATGGTTGACAGCGAAGGGCTGGAAGTTTTTTGCATACTGCAGAGCCTCCTTCTGATTGACTGTGCCCCCCATTAAAAGGCTGATGAAGTACAATCTGTGCAGTTTGAATTCTAACGAGCTGTTCTGTGCCATGAGCATTTCCCTGTTATCCACCGCCCACCTGGAAGAGAATGAGATCGGTTAGAGGTGCCTATCACTTCTGGCAGTGCTAAAACCCCACACAAATGTGTCTGCGGCCACAGTATTTAATGACTCTCTGGAACTTCATCTGTGGTGCTCAAATCAATACTTGGAATCAGTTCCTATGGATTAATAGTTACTTGCATCTGCATTGTGCTTTTCATCCCATGGGATCCCAAAGTGGTTCATGTTCACATACAGATGGAGACCCCCTTTATCCGCTTAAGTAGCGCAGCAGACTCCCCAGCAGCCAGTATAAGGTAGCAGCCCCACCCAACACCCAGTCAGGAAGAGAAGTAATTGCTTCCCCTAATGGATTAAAGGGGGAATTTAAGGAGCTAGATCCTGGAAGCCCAAAGAAAAATTTAGCCAGGAGACCTGATTTAATACCTCTGGTCTTTTGAGCTGTGCTACAGGATTGTCAATGACCAGTCGTGAAACCAAGGTCCAGACTACTCACCCAAAGGACATTACCTTCTACAGTAATGTGTTCCCAGCCTCTATATCGGGGAACTGGTTAGGAAATTCTGGTCCAGAAGGAAGAGTGAAACCTTCTAATCTATCAACACCACTTACGGCAACCTGATTTTCTTTAGAAACCTTGCATTCCAGTACTAACTGAGCTTAAACTTAGCTTAGCTTCTGACACCTGGTTACAAAGGAGTAACACTGCTTTGTTATTAAATTTAATTTTACACATGCTCAGAATGATACTCAAGTAGTTTTTAATCCTAACATGATGGAAGGTGTATTTAATCTGACAGTGGATAGAACAAGGATTGAGCATAAGTAACAGTAAAGCTTACTCTAATGCAGGTCTTAAATCTCTGAGTTTAAGTGCTTCTAGGATTCTGTTTAATTCTACAAAAGGTTCCTTTTGACTTGGGTCAATGCAAAGTCCAGCTTCCTGAAAATGAAGAGATAGGCATAGGATTACAATCTTCATTTTTTTTTTAAATCTCCACAAATTAACAAGGAAACAAATCTATAAAAAAGACTGCATATTCAGAAATTAATGGGCTATCATCTCAAGGCACTTATCACTAAAACCTTTAACCCATAAACCTTTCAACAGTCTCTGATAAACAACCCCACTTTACTTTATTATTTAACTGTTTATGTATGTTCATTTTCACAGCTGGTGGATTTTCAGAACTGAAGGAGAGAGACTATGGATTATATTAAGGCTTAATTGTGCGTTAGTTTCAATTGACTGCGTCAAAGCACTGAAACAGAGTTTTGCAGAAAAAAAAAACATCCCTGCTTTTTACACTACAGTCCTAAAAGAATTTTACAGTTACGGAAACAATGGCAGGAACAATTGTGATGCACGCCTACTGCATACCTTTGAGATTAAAAAAGGGAAGCAAGTTAAAGCAAACAAACCGGATACTCAACTTATCAACCACCCTCGTGCCCTGTTACTATCTGCTAGGTAGATAAAGCAAAGACAAATGATAGTATTAATAAAGAAACGAATGTGTCACAAGATCTCACCCTCTTGAGTGGCCTCTGATGAAGCTACATTTATGAACTACCAAACTAGGCAATTATGGCTCAAGCTTTGCAAGCTCTACTTCACATCCCTTACCCCTGCTCAGGAGGGACTGCTGTTTCTCAGCTGAGGTGAACCATTCCTTACCTACAGAAACAACAGAGCCAACTTAGCTTTCCTTCTTGGTTCCTGGGTATCAATGCAGCAATTTATGGGCAGCATGGCGGCTCCCCCTAGACATCAGGCACTGGGGTGGTTTCGCAAAGCATGTCAGTGCGGTCTCCAGGGATGGCAATACCAAAAGCACTGAGCAGGACAGCTCTCCACTAGACTGCGGAGAGGCAGACTTGCTGCCCGAATGGGCCAAGCCAGTTCTGAAGTCCATGGAACAGAACCACTAAAAAGCCACTACGCAATGCTCCTCCAATCCACTGTACCTGGTCTAGTACAGCAGCCAGTTCAATACCACTGGAGTTCAACCGGTGCTCTTTTTATTTTGTCAACTTCACCTTGTTATTGGTTGCTGGAAACGAATATCCTGAGTGTACGAAAATGGGTTTGAGGTTGCATAACGTAGGCCTGCAAGGATGGGGGGAAAAAAAAGGGTGGCGTGCCGACATAAGCGCGATAGCGTGCGAGCACGCTGGGCGAAAGAGACAAAAACAACGGCCTTTTCTACCTGACACAGCTCCTCGGCCACATCCAGCATGCCTTGCCTGAAGAAGTGCTCCACCAGGACCTCGCTGAGGATCCTCTGGCTCTCCGACTGCCAGCAGCCCTCGATGCCCACGCTGCTGATATCCGAGTCCAGATTCTGACGCCAAGAGGAGGACACGAACACACTCAGTCTTCCCCAGACGATTTCTCAAAATACCAGTAAACGTACAAAAGCTCTCCGAGGGCAGCGCAGTTATAATCTTTAGAAATCTCGATATGAACACAAACGAATCTATGTGGTATAAATCTTTTGTAATGATGTTAAAAGCCGAATTTCTCACTTCCAGTCACCACAGAACCTTACATCCACGAATTCGGACATAGTGCAGCAGCTTGGAAGAAATCACAAACCCAAAGTTTTCCAACAGCGTTGTTAGATTTCTTCAGTTGTTAAAATGACAAAAACGCTGACGGCCGTCTTTTCGGCTTGGTTTAAAAAGGGCACAGTACAATGATGATTTAGTGTTCGTCTTTTCTAAAGTACGTTAAGGAAGAGCGTCAGATCTCTATGGAAATAAAGTGGGAGAAACCGCGGAAAAGAAAAATCAATACTCTGATGTCGGGAAAAAAAAAAACATTGAAAATGAGCTGACAGGCATTATGTGGATCCTGGCAAATAACCAGCCCAGAATTTCAGCTGCAGTTGGTTCAAAATGACTTCAAAGTGTCGAGTGCCTGGAGGCCTTCCCACTACTACCTCTGTAACAATCGCTGCTTTCCTCCAGCCTAAATTTCCAGTCTTGTTGTTAGCTCCCTGTCAACTCCATACTTTGCTTTTTAGACAGGTTTTGAATAGTTAAAATCAGCAAGGAATCAATACTGCCAAGCTCAGGCAGCCATGCATATATATCCTTCTATTTGTACTGGGAGTGTCTCTTCATGGCATGCTTATGCAGAGTAGTGCCGACGTCTGGCAAAAAAGGGGAAGATTGATCAAGTATCTAACTCTGTCCTGCCATAGGGATGCAAAGCACTTAACCAATATTTTAGAAATATAAAAGCACATTGGCTACACATTAAATCCATAAGAGCTGGACATGCACAACACCCATGAAGGCTAATGACAGACAGCGCCATCTAGTGGTTATTCTTTTACTAGTGCAACTTCACTCTGTGCCCAGAGCTCGATAGTTTATTACTATTACTCTGATTTCCTTTAATTCAAAAGATTCGAGAACCACAAATTAGATAAAAAACACCTACCACAAATTACACAATAAGCGTTAACGACACACGCAATCTACGATTGTCAGGGCATATTTGTTCAACCTAAATTTAAATGTGTCAGGTTTCGTATTCCATGCAGAAAAAATGACTTGTGTTGCACCCTGCCCTGTTTTCCAGGTCTCTCGATAAAACAGCTTTTGAAAGAGGCTTCCTCAAACTGAACGAGAAGACATAACAAGGCGACGTGTATCATTTTTGTTGAATATAAATAAAACAGGAGGACTGCAGTTATCAAAACAAAATGAAAAAACAGCAGTTTAAAACAGAGACTGGAGATTCTGGAACGGCCCAACCATTAAAGGCAGTTCTGCAGTCCAGGCACCACCACTCCAATCTAGATTACTGCCTTTAGTCGACTGTGACCGGGATTCCAAGAAAACAGCGAAGCACTGAAAATTAGAAGCTTTAATTGTACATTTCAGAAAGAAGCATACAAGGGCCTCGTCACTCCTATGATAGTTTGAGTATATTAACAGTTCCAAACTAGGAGGGGACTTCAAAATGTGAAAAAAAAACACTCACCTTATCAATAGCCTTTCCTACTCGGGAAACACTACTGTGAATGTCCTTGTGGTCTGAGGCCAACTTTTGAACAGTGTCTTTTATCCTTTTACAGCACTGGGACAGGACCAGGGACAGGGTCCCTGATAACTCCAATTCATGATCTGAGGAGAATAAAACAAACACAGTGAGATGAGTAGCAGGCTAACCTTTGTATACACCTATCAAGTCCACAGGTAAGAAACTACTCATTGCACAGCCTTTAAAACTGCATGGTTTTTTCTTGCATTTTCACTCCTAACATTTTTTAACTTACCAAACAACAGTTGTGTTATATCGTGGGTTCAGAAAAGTAGATGAAGGGACCATATTACATTAAACAACAGCAATTAGGATATTGCAAAAAAACACATTGTGTTAGTAGGCCTGATTTGCTATTGTCATTATATACTATGACGGTGTAAACCACATAAAGATTTTATATTATGCTTTTCTAATTACAGATGGTAATGAAAAGACAGATCAATCTCATTTTGCAACTAAAAAGACTTGTTGAAACAAATGAAAAAGCAGGTGCAACATCACAAACACGCAACAAATACAGCAAAAGCTGGCTTAACAACACAGAGAAATAAATGACAAGAAAGATTATTTAATGTTTGTGTGCAATACATTAAGGCCATTGCCTACCACAGAATTTAATCTCTCAAAACATACCTGAAAAGCACAGCTTTTAATATTAAGCAAACGTCAAGGTTTTTTTACAGACCACAAAAAATAGAAACGTGCACAACAATTGTAATGTTTTAATCTAAATAAAACATTATAAAAAACGCAGATCATGCAGAACCTGCAGGATATCTGATCTGAAAGGATGTGCATCACTGTGTCACAGTAATGTCTTTTGTAAGAATCTGAAATGTGTGCCGTGGGATTGGAAATCAAAACAAAATAGTAGTAGTGTGTCAAATTATTTTCTCCCTTTGCACCTTTATACTAAACGCTTTTTATTCTGAACAAACTGAACCAGTGTCTCTCAAAACGTGGCTGAGTAAAGGTTAACTTCTACAGAAAAGTGGAAAAAATTAAAAACCATCTCAGCTGCTGAGCCTTCTTCATGTATCCTCACACTTCAAGATGGCTCCAAGGCCAAAACGTTGCTCCTTCTTTCTGCTTTTCAACGTGGGATTAACCTTTTAACTCTTCCTCTGCAGATAACACACGCTGATGAACTCCCCACTGAATTTTCTTTAAACACAATACATTAGTAGGTTTCTTGCACAAATACTGTTGACATCCATTAGCACTGGCATGCTGCCTTTGTTGATCTCTGTCTGTTCCTAAAGCAACCAACCCTGGGTGGCTCTAGGAACAGACAGAGCGGTTCATACAGTGCCTCCCATCCCCCAGAAAGAGGCATGCGTGATTGCAACATGTGCATGCACAACATGGAAAATGCTACTATTTCACAAAACAAAAAGCATTTGCAATGGCAATAAGGTATACACTACAGAAATATGCAAAGGAACAAGCAACAGGTTTATTCCATGCTGGAAAAAAGAAGAAAGAAAGCACGACGTTTCGGCCATGGAGCCTTTTTCTTCTTCTACATAAATATTATTTAGATTTTAAAGAAAGTAATTAAAAAGTCATTTTAAAACAGTAGCAAAGGATTACTCCAGAATTATGTTTTGACCTTTCCATTGTTGTAAGCTTTTTCGTGTGGGGAAATTCTGGAATCCTCCCACAGTCCAATGACATACTGGTGGGTTAAACGGCTTCTGAGAAAACTGGCCCGGGTGTGGGTGTGTGTGTGTGGGTGTCTGCCCTGTGATGAGACTGTTGCGCTTCTTGCTTGCTGGGATAGGCTCTAGCTCCCCCATGACCCTGAACTGGAAAAAGGGGTTAGAAAATGGATGGATGGATGGTATTCTGATTTTCATGCTGCCTAGAGGTGTACTCGCTTAAGGCACCATGTGTCGACCTTCCCTGCAGGTCTGGACCTTTTGACAAAGAGAAGGCACACTTGCTTTTGGGGGCGGTACTGTAAAGGAGACTCTATTACCCACTGCCTGGCCCAAGCTTATTTTATTTAAAGATGGCATTTTGAAATCTGAAGATTCAGATTCAAAGAGGACACTCTGTTTGGAGGGAGAGATAGTTATCTGAACCTGTATCTATTGAATGGAATTATATTCATGCTATATAACGTGTTGTATATGTTAGTACCACAATTCGTCTACGTTTCTATATTGATATCTTCAGAATTATAAAAAAAGTTATACGGCCTCACAAATCAACGGGTAACTTTAATTATTCAAATAATTCTTCTCCATCACTTTGAAAACTCGGGAATTTTGTCTTTAGCTCTGAGGGAATGGACACCTTCGTTTTGTGTTTAGGGACAGCAAAACAAAATATCACAGATATAATTTAAAAAGTGCTGTATAGTACTGGGTCAGATAAGACAGACATTGTTGCTGAGGGGCTGCGAAAAAATAATTCCTGTTCAGAACTAAAACTGAACGGGGTACCAAGCTAGACACGTCCACAACTCTATAATAAACACTCTCTTTTCATCCCAAGAACCATTATGCTTCGAAAACCTTTGGGGAAAAAGAACAAGGAAAAATCCCGGACGTTTTACGATATTTGAAAATTCCTTGGAGATTTAAGGACCAAAAAGGATGACATGTCACGGCATGTCCATGAAAAATGGCCGTATAGCAGTCCAGGTATAACTGTAGCATAGCGATCGATTATGTAGCATATTAAAACGTCGTTCTTCAATTCGTTATGGAAACAACACCTCCCGATACGCAATAAAGCAACAGGTCTGGGGAAATAAGTATTTTCCCAAGTGGCGCTTGTACGTTGCTGTACTAAACCTTTGCTCTTCGTGCTCTAAAAACACGACCATGTGATATGTTATAGTAGACTCCTGCGCCAAAAAACGTTTTCTTCAAACTCACCCGAACACATGTTAAATGAAAAGGGTGTCGCTAAAAGATCATTTGCACTAAACGTCTTTATTAAGAAGCCTAAGGTCTGTACCGAGTATTGAGCCACTACTATTTCCCCTGTACCAGAAGGAATGGAAACGATCAGTACAGTTAAGGAAAGCCACATACAACCATCACTACACAGGACCTTCCAATACAAAACACAGAAACGGCAAGTTTAAAAACACTTAAATGATAAGCACGCTTTTGACTTCTATCGGGTTTTCAGCGCTTCGTGGTTTCTTTTCAAAATGTTAACTAGTGGATCATATCCGCCACAATGTACAGTACCAGTACTACACTGTAGTTACTGTACCGGGTGTTTTGCTGCACTGAGACGAGACAAAATCGTGAACGCAGAAAACACGTGACTACTCACGGAGGCAAGAAACAAACAGGCCTAAACGAAACTGTGCGAAACCGCAATCCTGCGGAACTGGCACGTTTACAAAGCAATCGGACATCGAAGTTTTCTACACACCTAACCTGGCTGTAGGCCTTCGCCCATACAACTAAAACGGGCTGACCATTTTTCATGGGTCTGGAAGATGATCTCACGACAGCTCGATAAACACAAAGATGACATTCCACGTTTCCCTCATCAAAATATAAACTCACCGCCAGTCTGTATTATCTCGTGTTTCAGGCCACTGGTGTACTCGATCAGCTCTTCCAGTGTCCTATCGCAGTGCTGCCCGTAGCTCGAGAATTTCTGCAGCACTTTCTCCAGCTCCCGCTCCACATTAACACACTGATCCATGACGCTGCTCGTCTGCGCTACAGAAATACAATCAGAATTTAAGAAAGGGAAAGACACGCAGCGCCAAACACGCACACGAAAAAAAAATCAAAACCAAAACACCTTCACCTCAACTTTGGCGTAAGCAGAATGTTTTTGTTTTTAATGGACCTGAACATTGACCCGATTTCCAAGGGCGACACCAACAGGCTGGCACACAGGGGGGTGCCGAAAATATTAGGACCACGCGAAACATAACCAATTTTTCAGTATATACCTAAATGCAAAAATATATCTAAAGGAATAAGGTAGAATTTGTAGAAGCTTTAGTTACCTGCTGTTCTTAAGCAACACAGCACATTTTTATCAGTTATCACGTCCCCTGCTGTACCACGTGACAGGACCGAGCGAATCGCGTGACTGAGCGTAGCGGAACTTCCGTTTGACATCCCGAGTCCGCTCGGTCCGTGGCTTGTGTTTGTTTACCAATTTACGAAACTTCGTAATGATGTTTACAAATCGAAGTTTGTGTGACATTTTGAATATAGCTCCCTTCATCAATTCAGTGTGTAGTCATATAGATTTTTTATCCATTTATTAATGACCTACACGCACATTTTATTAACTGTTTGGCAGTAATATTATCGAACTACTCTGAAATCAGTGACGCAGCGAAGAGTTGCGCTGAGAATGTGGTTACACCAGAACTGCCACCGAATGCATTTAGCGCTCTGCACTTTGTGCATACTGATATGAATTTTGATCACATTGGTTTAAAGTTATGTTTTGATGATTATTTTACGTTTGACTAGCCAATTATATTTCAAATTAGTACTTATTTTGGAGAAAGGGGACGAAAATTAAAGAGAAGATGTGAAGCTTTTTATATTTATAAATGAGAGTTTGTGAAAAATATACACCTTAGATTTAGCAAGATTTTATGAATAATTAACAAGTGCAGTGATACACGTCTAAGTCAAGACTCTTAAATATTTTGTAAATGAAAACTTGGAAGTAATGTGTTATATACAATAGTGTGCAAAAGTCTGTGTTAATAATAATAATTACACTTATATAGCACTTTTCTGGACACTCCACTCAAAGCGCTTTACACCACCACCACTTCATCCATGTGCAGCATCCACCTGGATGATGCGACAGCAGCTCACCACACATCAGCTATCAGTGGGGAGGAGAGCAGAGCAATATAGCCAATTCATAGAGGGGGCTATGATTGGTAAGGGCCAATGGGAAATTTGGCCAGGACGCCAGGGTTACTCTTTTCAAGAAACACCCTGGGATTTTTAATGACCACAAAGAGTCAGGACCTTGGTTTTACATCTCATCCGAAGGACGGCACCTGTTCACAGTATAGTGTCCCCATCACTATACTGGGGAATTAGGACCCACATGGATCACAGGGTGAGCACCCCCTGCTGGCCCCACTAACACCTCTTCCAGCAGCAACCTTAGTTTTCCCAGGAGGTCTCCTATCCAGGTACTGACCAGGCTCACACCTGCTTAGTTTCAGTGGGTTGCCAGTTGTGAGTTGCAGGGTGATATGGCTGCTGGCTCATGTTGTGAGAATTAACAATTTACTCAAAGTCTCCACAAGTGTTGTGTAGTAGTATAACAAATAGAAGCTTGTCATTTTATTCATATTGGTGAGAATTAGCTAGCACCAGTATAGAAGAACTTGAGGTAACTTCCACATGAGTAGCACATATACAGGTAAGTGTTGTAGTAGTTAATTCTACACATTTAATAAATTTAATGAGGTTTTCCTTAGTGGGAATATCATTTAACAATAATAGTTAAATGGTCTGGTCCTTTGCTCATTTTACCCCGGACTAAATCAAAGACTTTTGGTGACTGTACCTTTTCTGTTGCTGCTCCAGTGTTATGGAATGACCTTTCTCAGACTCTACAACTTTTTTAAGATAACTTTTTAAAAAGCTCTTTGAAACGACTCAAAACTTTCCTTTTACCAAAGTCTACATCTGGTTGACTACATCTGTTAAACCCTGTATGCACTTGTTTATTTTTGTGTGTACTTTTTATTGTACTTTAATTTGTTTTTCTTTATTCATGATGTACAACGTCCTTGGGTTTGGAAAAGAGCTTTATAAATAAAAGTGTATTATTATTATTTATTTCTGTCCATACATCAATAAGCTTACAGGCTATGTTTGCATTGCAATATACAGATCTATCAGATTGAACTTATCTTAAAATGCAATGGCTATACTGTATATTCAAGAGAAGATAGCTTGAATTCTGTTTCTGCATAAAGCAGGGAAAACACTAAATGAAAAGGATAGAACAGTTTTACACAATAATGTGTATGTAAATACAGAAGAAAATAGTAAAGAAGGAAAATCACCAGAACAAGTCGGGCAAACATAGTAGAAAATACAAGTTCCTAAAATGTTTTTTTTTTGGAAGTCTTCACCCACTAGTGAATTGACTGAGATGGACAATGCTATATTTTTTTATTAATAACAGACACGATAGCCATGTAGCCATGCCATGGCTGAGACTTTTTTCTATGTGTATTTCAGTTACAACATTTAAAAAAAAGACAATTACTAATTTATCTAGGCACTACTTACTGCAGAGCCCAATAAAAAGTATGTGCCTGACTGATGATGACTGTTGTGTCTCTGCAACGGATGCGGTGTATTAACTCATTACATATATGACTATTTAATAATTTAATACAATAAGAAAACTGAGCTTTAAATTTCAGAGAAGTTTTGCCTATCAAACTACATGCTGTTTGGAAAGAAATTTAAATGAAAATTCTATACAGTTGCAAGAGAAGGAGAGGGAAATCACATTCTTAGTGCAAATGACTCACACAATTTCAACTGCAGTTTCCTCCGAGAGCATTCGGTACTTAATAGCTGTCTTAATAACATGTATAGCATCTGGAATATAAATAATATTTTTAAAGTGCTCATTGAAAACTCACATTCTTTGCTCCAAAAAGATATCAGTTATCCAACACTTAGTTGTACACAAAATCTATTTGACTAAAAACAAAGCATGTTTAATTGCCACTTTTAATACCTACTCTATTGTAAGAAGCTGATGTAGCAACTGCAGCTTCTATTCCTGCCTCATTTTGCCTATTACACATTCTGTATATTGGCAGGATAGAAAGCTGCAGTGTCTCTGCCATGTATGTTTGAGCATGTGGGTGTTCTGAGGGTTTGACATGGACACTGCTACACAACACAGAAGCGTTTGTTGTACTGTGAGACCAGATCTGCTGTTTTGTGAAGATATTTTCTAAAATACCATTCTTGGAAAATGTCAGTGCATTTTAAAACAAACCTTTTTAATGCTGCTAAACCCACGTTTTGCGATCTTTTCAATTTATATGCTAACATTAAAGTAATTCTGTTCCAGGATTCTTACAGTTTACATCACAACTCTACTAACCATATTTAAAGAATAAACACATCTTCTAAAGTCAATTAAATGTATTGTATCCAGACATTTTGGTCATGGTTCTTAGTTTGGTAAGTTTAAAAACGGTTTTAAATTACCACAGCCCGTGTAATCGGTTTATACTCTTACAGTATGCTGGAATCCAATGCGTGATATAAACAAGGTTTATTTTATTACGAATCCAAAAGCTTCGCTTCTTTTCCATTGGAAGAAAATGAAACAAGTCTCGTCGGTCCTTCCTGTCGGTGACGTCATGTTGTTATGCATGCCAGCTGATCTGGCAGGCAAGGCGCTCCAACATCAGCAACTGTAGGGACAACGGCAACTATCGCTTATCTAAAAATGCCGTGATCTGAACTCGTCATTACATGTCATGAATTTGCTCACAATTGGCACGCTGGGAGGGTTGGAATAAGCAGCAAAAGCTGACCATCTTATTGTTTTAGGGAGAGCGTAAATTAAGCTTTCGCACTGTATTTGATTTTTTTTTCCCCACACAAGACAACTTCTGAAAATGGTGGACATCCAGAGACTGTACAGTTGGCCTTAACGGGCCTTGTTAGCTCGCTGATCGTGGAGAGTGGATTGCTTCTTTGTTTTTTAAAAGTTTCAAGTTCAGCCAGCGCTAAAGGGGAAGCCTGCAAATGAAAGCAAGTCTTAGGAAGAAATAGACGAGCCCCAAATGCAACGTAGGTTACTCGCCTATTCCTACCCGGAAATCGTAGCGCCAGCGTTTTAAAAATATTCCCGTTGCAGCAAGGAGGTGGAAAATGTGGCTGAAGCTGTTTTTTCTGCTGTTGTATTTTTTGGTCTTATTCGTTCTGGCACGGTTTTTCGAAGCTGTCGTGTGGTATGAAACTGGTATTTTTGCAACTCAGCTGGTGGACCCTGTGACGCTGAGCTTTAAGAAGCTGAAGACGATACTGGAATGCAGAGGGCTGGGGTACTCCGGGCTCCCGGAGAAGAAGGATGTCCGGGAGCTGGTCGAGAAATCAGGTAAGTTCTAAAGCATTGTGTCGGAGCCAGAACGTCACAAAGGGTCCTCTTCATTCGACACGTCTCTATTGTGTTTATTTTTACACCTAAAGAATGGCAAGAAGAGCTAATTTGTGTAATATTTGTTTGTAAAAATTAACTGCATGGTTAAAAAAGCTACGGGAATTCTTTCCTTTGTAGCCCATGCTGCAAACATTCTCTCAAAGATATCGTTTGAATTACTTTAGTCTTAATAGAACGAACTAGGTGATATGATTATTTTTCTAAGATATTTGAGGTGTTCCACTATTTCGCACTAAGTTTACAAATCAACGGTTGTCTCATGTCCAAATTTTTTTCGTGCATAAATATTATTTTTACGGGGGTTCACAAACCTATGGTATTTCTAATACTTAGAGGTCAGGAAAGGGTCCCTACTTTTTTCTGCGGACAAGTGAAAAAGAGAACGCTTTAAAGCTTGTTATCTGTCACACGACCTAAGAAGCTAGAAAATACAGGGGTGAGTCTTCAGTTTAATTCAGCTACACAGAAATAAAGGAAACTTTTAGTATAATGCGACTAACGCCTAGAATCTAAAACAGAACAGAATATTTTGGTATTTACGCTACACGTTGTATCTGCGGGAGTTGAATGGCTTATTGACCACTGCTTCATTAACCCCTTTTGATCTTTTAAAGACTGGACAGCAGTGGTCAAGTCCGTGATTGTTCATCCAGAAATTCCTGAACACATTTCAAATTGTTGTAATTTTTTCCCCCTCGATAGTTTTCATTTTCTTTTCCATCTATATTAAACGTTTCCAAAGTACCGATAAGGAACGGTGGTGAATTCCTTTTCACTGAATCAAACAATATACATTCTGTGCCCTAAAAGTGATGTTTTATAACCCTTTCACAACTACCAGGAATCTCTTTTAAAAAAACTATCTTGAAAATGCATTACAACAGGTGGTTTATGCTGACCCTCTCCTAAAATGAAGGTTTTGAATCCATCCATTTGCATATGTTTTTAACTTAACTTCTGGGTTCAAAGAGCTCATTCGTTAGGTTGGTGTTTAAACTAAACTCTGCCAACAGACATTTTTTTTTGTTCTTGAGAAAGCAAGGA
The DNA here is from genome assembly GCF_040954835.1 of Lepisosteus oculatus. Lineage (NCBI taxonomy): Eukaryota > Metazoa > Chordata > Actinopteri > Semionotiformes > Lepisosteidae > Lepisosteus > Lepisosteus oculatus. The sequence continues at coordinate 35,727,633 of NC_090696.1, read as the reverse complement.
AAAATGCTGAACTTAACAGAAAAATTTCCATCATACCCCAGTACTGACATATATTTAGTGAGTAACATATCAAATATCCATGTATGTCCCACAACAGATCTGTTTTATTGCCTAGTCAGATGTACATGTCTGTTTTTTCTTCATTCAGCACTACTATTTCTGCCTGCAGGTGATCTCATGGAGGGCGAGCTGTATTCAGCTCTGAAGAGTGAGGAGGAGGCCTCGGATCCAGTCTCCAGCACCTCTTTTAGTGGAGAGATGCATTTCTATGAGCTTGTAGAGGACACCAAAGATGGCATCTGGTTGGTTCAGGTAAGAATGCGAGACTAAAGTGTTCTAGCTGTGTCCTTTTTTTTAATGGGAGTTGCTTTAAGTCATACCACTTTTGGGAATGAACAGTGAACCCTTCAAGTCAGTGAAATGCCCTGTGAAACCCCTGAAGCTTAAGTTTTACAGGCGTACTGCAGTCCCAGTTTCTCAGTCCGGTAATTAAATCTCGGTAACAAAATTAATTCATTGACATTAAAGAAAAATTTTACACATTTCGAATTAAGTACAAAATAATCAACTTTGTGAAAGTACTGTAAGTCGCCATGTTGTCGCAAACTCACATTTGAGTTCCCACGAATAGCAATGTGGCCCTTCCTGCTCACTAGTCACTGAAATGACTGATGTATGAGCGATTAAGTACAGGTTGTGCAGCAGGTATTTCATGGCTGAATTGTCCCAACATTATCTGCAGACAGAGTTCTGTCGGGGAAAAAGAGATGTATTCACAAACCTGCTTGTTTACAATGTTATAAGGCCGCAACACATCACCGGAAGTTTTGTTGCCTCATTCTGAATCTCAGAATATGGCTTTGCACATACCTGGAAATTCAGTGTATTTTGTGATGCAAATTGGAGGTTTTACACATTTTCTGTGTACATTTTACTTTCATTGTGGTTTGAAATGCACTCTTCAGTGCTGATTGTTTCTAATTAGAAATATAAAAATAGTGTTGCTGTTCCCCTTTTAAACAAATAGGAGGGAAGAATGGTCAAGTGGGTTTACTTACTCGAATGCAGCTGTGGCACAATCCTGGAAAGCCAGTTTTGTGTAATTCTGGAACTGAATTCTTCTGGCATTCTCCTCCTTAATTCCTTTATTTATTTAACTGCGACATATTATTTATCTTTTATTTGAACTAAAAAGGAAGTCATGGCTGGAGATCGTCACAAAAGACATCACTCTGTTTGTTCTTGGTCTGTCTGCTTTCTGTTCTCTGGCCTTGACTAACTTTTTAGTTAAAATAGAAGATACAGAATTTAAAAGCTATTGGAGCGGTGCGTTTTTATCGATTCTGTTTTAGTATCCAGCTGATTGTAGATCCTGCTTGAACAGAGCTGTTCATACTACTGTCCTGTTGTAATTTCTGGATACCTGACTTCACTTGTCCTATGCAGGCTGGGTTTTCAGCTCTCACTCAGACCTCGGTCTCCACAAACCCGGTGATTTCAGGGACATACTGTATAACCACACCTCCCCTCTGTCCATTGTCTGCACTTCTGGGTTTTCAGCATTATTTTTTACTGTTTTTTTAATAATGGAATTTTTCAGCCATAGGTCTCCCTTCAGAAGTGAGAAATTTAACACTATTCACCAACTACCACTTGCCATATCTTTTAGATACATATCAAACCGAGTAACTCAATCTTATCGGTTGCTTTGCTGTGTCAAAAACAAGTTATGTGAATGATGTAACGTCAGATACTACAGTATGTAACACAGTGTTTATGCTTATATGGAATATAATAAAAAGTGGAAGAAATAAACTTTGAAGCAATTAACATTTAATTAATTGTGTCAATTCTACAACTCAAAACTAATTTGGAGTGCTGTGTGCAAATAGTACAGCTATAACTGTGGTACATTATTAGAAAGAGCCTGTTGCTTGCAGAGAAAGTGAAGCTTGTGTAACCGAATCCTAGCACTGAATTTTATAAACCCTTTCTGCAAACATCTCTTCAGACGGGTAAAACCAGTTCCCAGCAACGATCATAATAGTACAAACAGAAGTGTAATGTAAAGACCAATTGAAAGCTTTGTTGACTTAATGTGTGCGGAGTTACACTGATAATTGTCTCAGGTCATACTGGCCTGAGGAAATAATGTCTAAAACTGGTCAACCTCACAAAGTTTTTTCTAGTCACACATAAAGGAGTGTTGCCCAGTTTTTGACCATATCTCAAGTGGTGTGTCAAACTCAAATGAAGCACAAAACACTTGAGTATTTTGTGATGGCACTTACCCCAGTAAGTACACAAGCTGAGCAAATTACAATCCTTTGGAGCCTTGCTCCCTTCCTTGGTATTAAATCCAAAGTGAAGGGGTTCAGAGTAAAAGTTTAAGGAATCTTTTCAGGGAGGTTTCCTTGAGAAATAATATAATGGTTAAATGATCTAAACCAATGATTTGCTTAAAAACATTTTATATCTCAATTCAAATCTAGCTGATATAAATATATCAACCCTGGTTTAAAGCAGGTCAAAAGTATGCTTAAGCCAAAACTTCATAAACTAATACAAAGCCCAGTTTCCTGTCACCTCTATAAATTTAAAATGTCCACAAGTACAAAAATGGCTTTATAAATGTACTAATTCATTGAGATATTACTTTTATGCGTTGTCCGTCTCTCCTTCTCAGTTTTATAAAACAGTCTTCTTATGTTATGAGTCTATTCTGATAAAGGGCAGAGGTTAATTCCACACTATGTGTTATCTTCTTCCAGTGTGTGGAAAAGCTCTACAGACAAAAAGTATTATTATTTTTTAGTTTTAATTACTTTGTAGCTCAAAATAAACCTCTGCCTGTTTCTTTGCAGCTCACTTAATACTCCCCCACTCTGATTTGTTATTTTAAATACACATTGGAGTGAGAAAAGGCACATCCAAATTAAATATCACAGTTTTTCATTTTCAAGCCATTGAGCAGAAGACACTGCCAGCATGCCCGTGTGAAATACATTTGAGAGCTGGGTCCGCGAGATGTGAATTACAGTACTTGAGCAGAATGCGCCAAAACAATGAAGCTTTGTTCCAGCCAGAGAATTTGGATCAGACATAAATCACCGTGTAATGATAATCCTGCTTATTAATCCTTTTGTTTTCATTTAAGTAATTGCTGGGAAATGCACTGGCAGTTAATATAAAGGAGTAAAGTGGTGGATATTGGCAAAACAACTGCTGAAAGAAGAAAAATCAGAGGATTTCTGCATGTGAATTCACAGCTGTTTGGTCCTGGAATTACTGCTATGAAGAAAGTGGGCTTTACCTCACTGCTGGGAAGGGAACTGGTCAGGGACTGGGACACTGAAAAATAAGAACTGTGTTTTCCCAGGTTCAGCAGCGTGGAAATCTTGTTGCAGAGAGTTTCTGTGCTTAGCCACAGGGATCAGAAGGGCCCGATCTGATTTTAGCACTACTATTCTTTTGGAATATGGAAACCACATGTAAATTCAGATGTGCATTTTATTTTTAAAGAAAGAAACGAGAACAAAAAATCTTTATAATTTAAGTAATGATAAAATAGTAGCCCATTTTAACAATAGCTGGTTACCTATTAATATTTAGGCCAAGTGATAAGCATGCTAGAGTACCCAGGACATGGTATTTCATGAGGGGAATGTGCTTACAATAACCGAGTGACAGTTTCTGTGTGTTCCTGTATTGCTGGTGTTATACTGGAAGTCTTTTTCTCTTGTGTAGCTTTGACAGTTCTGAGAAATGAACCCATGAAAAAAATGTAATTTGCATGAACATGCAAGGGCATACTGTATAAAGGTCCACCTGCTCTCAGCACTTTTTTAATAAGTTAAATTGCTGCAGATGATATGCTCTGTAAAATCGGAAACCAGGCAGTGCTCCAGATGACCACGTAAGCAAGTTCTAGGTTCTCATTTGAAAACTGATCACTCTGTGGACTTAGGGGGCAGAGGCTGGGGGTTGGATAAACATTTCATACTTCCAGTTCCAGCACTTGAAATCAGTCTGTGCGATAAGCAGCCCATTCCCGGTTAAAGGTAGTCAATGTGTTGTTTTCTAAGAGGCCTCAGTTTATTTTATTCTTTCGTATTGATTTGTTTCTTTCGTTTACGGTGCCTTGTAGGAATAATTCTGAATGACACTGTGGGACATGAACTTTTCTTTTGCTATAGGAATGAGGGTATTGCAAAAGTCACAGGACTGTATTATTTAAAACACTAATGCTGCAATGCCACTGGACTTGTTGTGTCGTGGTACTTTGTTTATGAGGTCTGTTTTTAGTGGTACAGCAGTTCTTAAAAGAAAACTTCTGAAACACTTCTACTGCCAGTCCTTTGGGAACGGTTGTTGTAATTAAGTCAGCAGCACGTATTTCACTCCAACCCGGACATAAAGCAGTGGGATAGGAAAAAACAATAAAAAATGAATTTGAGTCAAAGACTGACATTAAACCCCTGTCAGGGGGGAAGGCCGTGTGGCGTACATTTCTGCTGGGTGAGGTATTTAAGGTGAAAGTGTTCTTGACTTTGCCTTTGGGAACATCCATGGGGCAATTAGATGCCTTTCTGAGAGCGGAGTGAATTAAAAATAGCACACGCCTCAGTGGGCTGAGCAGCCCTGACTCGTTCCCAAGCTCTGTTGCTACGGAAAAGAAATAATGGTTCCTGGCCTGACCAGCCTAAACTGCAGCCCTGAGTTGTGTAGCTTCCTTCAGCTCGTTTGCCCAGAAACCTTTTGCCCAGCTCTTAAGCCGAACGTTTTATGTAATTTTGCTGCCGCTTCTCATTGTGTGCTTGTGCTTTTTATCTGACACTTTGCACTTTGTGGAGCCACTTTTAATGGTGCTTTATAAAATACGTTTTCTTATTGTTAAAATATTACCACTTTTTAAGCTGGTTAAAGATATCCGAAGTAATTTGCTTTTAAGTCTCTCCAGAAAACGATTCCTAGATTATTTGGATTTGGTGTTCATCGAGCACTTAACCCCAACAAAAGCCTGTACACCTCCTGCAATTTAAGAGCAGTATTTGCTATATATCTTTTATTCGGTCCATTTGCAAATCATCTTTTGTCACTGGATCCAAAGCTGGGCCTGTTTGTCTGGATCACTTAGTTTTCAGACAAGCATGAAAATATTGCCTCAAGGGCAAAGGCTTCGTAGGAGCAGTCTTCATTAGTGTGAAGGTGCTGAGAGGGCTGTAGTCAAGGCATTAGCTTAAATAAGAAGTCTTTATTAAAGATGGAAAAACCGCAGGTCAGGACCATGGACTGCATTCAAATCGGCAGTTTTCTTGTGTGGAATTGTAACAGAAGGAGAGGTCTAGTATACAGCTGTCATTCCCTTCAGTGAGGCAATGATGAATGTGTTGGCGTGCATGTCCCATTTTAAAAATGCTACTTTGCAAGCTTTTTAGTTTTGGAAGAGTATCAGATGTGACAGAAATCTATACATGTGCCATTACTGAAATTACTGCTTTCACACATTGCTTGGGAGCATGACCCCGCTCTTAAATGTTTTCTGATATTTTGGTTAGGATGTTGCAAAATAGGTAAATAATACAAAATGAGTTTCTGCGTGCTCAATAGTCAAACGTGTCAATGGTGTGGATCAGCTGCATGCAGTACTTGGAGACTTAGTGTGGGGTCCACTATAAGTGAGTTACTGACAGCTAAAGGCATTACCTGCTAGTTAAGGGTTTTTACAGCACTTAAAACTTTATCCTAAAGTGGCCTCATTTTGTGCAAGCCCTTGGTTCCTGGAGGCAAAAGGCTAGGTTTAACAAGAAGGTTAAAAACATGTCAGTTTGATGAAGTACTGATGCCATGTGTGATGCCTAAGAAATGAAATAAAAGCTAAGAGAACAAACAAAATATTATATGATGATATTTTCATGATTCAGTGGCTGATTGTTTTAGCAGTGTGTAAGAAACACATACGTGAAAACTGCACTGTGGTGTGCAGCTCTTAAACTCTTCCCTCAGAACATTGAGCGTCTTTGCTGTCCAGAAGGAAAGAACTTGCCGGTCTACTGACTTGACATCTCATGTGGTTTTGTTTGGCAGGCTTTTGAAATTGGTGGCCCCTTTCTTTTTGTTTTTCCCTCTTTTCCTCCATAGTTTAAACACAAATTGGGACATAGCTGAGAACCCCAGACCATGGTCCTTCCACAGTGTGAAGTTGCTGAAGGTGTCTGCTTTCTTGCAGGTCATCGCCAAAGACCGAGACCCGCTGGTGAGTAAAACCAACTGGGGGAAAATGGTGAAGAAGGTGTCGCATTTTGGGATCCGCACTGGCACATTCAACTGCTCCAATGACTCCAGGTAAGAGTTCCCAAAACCTCGGACCTGCGGACTGCTTCCACCTCTCACTGCTGCCGTATCGCTTCGCTCCATGAAGATATGTCTCGTATTTGTATTACCTCATTTTCTTCGAATTATAGATCTGCGATAAGTCAGATTCACTTGATTGGCTCATGCAGTCCAGTTTATTTTTCCAACGGTGATCAGTAGCTTTTGGTAATAGCCAAGTTAATGCTAAAATAAGAACTGCAGGTAAGCGCTGCCTCTGGGGTTTGTCCTCCGTAAAGGATCGTCTCACATGTAGAGCCGCTGCAGTCGGACACTGGAATGTGCTCAGATGAGAGGTCGAGACAAGGAAAGCAAGAGGCAACACACCCCTTCAGCTGTGAGTTAATGGGAAAGGACTGGGAAAAGGAATGGGGCAGACAAGCCCTTAGAACCTGAAATCTTGACAACATCCCAGTCAGTTTACTTTTTTTACAGTTTGTGGTGTCCTTCATTGGAGATTGTGGACCCTATCAGATATGAGAAATCAGACTAAAATAGATGTCCATTATTGTCCATTTTCACTGAAAGAACAAAACACAAGACCTTTCGTAGCTTAATAGCTTGTCTATGTGCATGTTCTATTCTGTGTCAGTCTTGGATTTCAGACTGCGTGTTCCCCTGCCAGCTCATGAACCTAGTACCTTATCAAAACAAAATGAACGTGACTGGATTTTAAATCAGTTGAAAAAGGCTGATAAAACCAGCTTTCACTTAATCCCATCTTCTGTTTTCTTTGTGCACTTGTTTTTATGGATTCTGGTGTATATTTTCTGCAATTTTAAGGGAATCGGCTTGTGAGAGCTTCAGTTTCAAACAGTGTCTGATTGTGAACAGGTGCACAGGTGGGAGGCTGCGTACAGCTAAAAACTTCAAGCCTCTGCTGCCATAGAGACTGTGGTGACTCATCATGTGCAAACCAGCAGTAAACAGCTTGCTGTGTTGAGTTGCCTCAACCTTAAAAATGTGCACAAGGTACAGGATTGTAAAATATCTGCCAGTTATACTCTGTGAAAGTGTGCAGACAGCAGGAGAGTGCTATATTTACCCCTTGCACAAACTGGTTTAAAATGGGTCTGTGTAAAAGTGGGACTCTGGATGCTTCATTTGGCGAAGCATTTGTCAAAATACCAGATTATGGGCCTGTAAGTGGATCAATTGGTAAAAGCTGCTGTCTCAATGCACCGTAGCAAGCCTGGGTCATGATCCCAACACATCAATCCTCAACAAAACAGTAGCATGCAACTTTCTAGGCTCCTTAGGAAGGACAGTGCAGGATGTTCCACTCCTCCATTCAGCTGTGAAACTCCTGTCTGTTGTCAGGAGATGGACAGCTTGGAGAGTGGGTGGGTTTGAAGAGCCTTTTCTGTGCTTTCTTGTTGTCCCTGTGTGGGTACAGGGGTAGTTGCTGTGGCAGAAAAAGCCATTTGACAGATCCAAACTGAGTGGGTGTATAATGAAAAGTAATTGTAATTTAATAAAAAAAAAGTATGTTATATCTTTATAATTCTTGGCAATTGCTCATGTTGGTCTGAGGGAGTAAGACAGTTCCATAAACATTCCCATGTCTAAGCGGTTTTACGAAAATCACTTCAGTGCATGACCACTGACATTGGCAGATGTTGATGACCGTTAACTTCTCTGTGTAACCACAGTAGACTGGGGAAAAAAACAAACGTTGTTTGGCTTGTAGGTGACGTTTTGTGCTAGAAGTAATTGTAGGGCGAGTTTTCCATCATCTGTTATTCATCCAGTGGCGCATGAGGAAAAAAAAGTTCATTGCCATTGTTTTGATCTAGCATCTAGCAATTCCATTTTTTCCGTTTTGTACAGGACTGGATTTTTGCTCTGAAATAGTTTGAGTAATGACACAAGAACATAAGAAAGTTACAAATGAAAGGAGGCAATTAAGCCTTTCTAGCTTGTTTAGTTGTTAATAGCTAATTGATCTAAAGAGCTCATCCATCCGTTTTTTGAAAGGTGCCAGGGTATCGCTTTCAAGAACATGGGTAGGTAGCTTAATCTGTCCTCCCAGGCCCTTTAATTAAATTAAATGCCATTTTTAATACACTTACATAACAGTATTTGGACATGAACTAGACATTTTTCCCCTTTCTTCCTTTTCAATTGCTGTCTGAGGATTAATACATTTTTTCAATAAAAGCAGTTTTTAATACCATTTTTTGGGACACACTTCTGGTTTTATGAGCTATAATACTTTTATAAAAAGTTTCAGTATAAAATATTACAATTTTACCGGAACACACCACCTTTGAATATGTAAATGTACTCAAATTAAGGTAATAGGCTTGAAATATTGAGCATTTGGTGTTGCCTTTTGTAAGAGAGTGCAATTCATAAAACATGACTTTAATGAAAACGCTGTGCAGGGGGAGTCCTCTCTGTTTTTGTGGTTTACACCTCTGATATAAGGCAAAGCCTGATTTGTAACAAGAAGACTTATGGCTTGAATGACTGATGGGCAGTATTTTGGAATTCCTTGGAAGCAATGCCTCCCTGTCATTCCCCTAGAGACCATCACTGCAGTGACTGCTTTAAGCTTGATTTCTATGTTTGTGCCTGAATTAGGTGGTTAGAGAAGAGGTTAGTAGTGGAGAGAGAGAAAATGAGTTTCCTGAGCCAGTACGGGAGCTGAAATGTTTATTTCACGGTCAGCAGCCATATCACTCTGTAACTCACAACTGGAAACCCACTGAAGCTCAGCAGGTGTGAGCCAGAGCAGTACCTGGATGGGAGACTTCCCGGGAAAAACTAAGGTTGCTGCTGGTAGAGGTGTTAGTGGGGCCAGCAGGGGGCGCTCACCCTGCAGCCCGTGTGGGTCCTAATGCCCCAGTATAGTGACAGGGATGTAAAACCGAGGTCCTGACTCTCTGTGGTCATTAAAAATCTCGGGGCGTTTCTTAAAAGGAGTAGGCCAAATTTCCCATTGGCCCTTACCAATCATGGCCTCCTAATAATCCCCATATATAAATTGGCTTCATTACTCTGTTCTCCCCACTGATAGCTGATGTGTGGTAAGCGTTCTGGCTTGTTGGATGCTGCGCATTGGTGGTGGTGGAGGGGAGTCCCCATTACCTGTAAAGCATTTTGAGTGGAGTGTCCAGAAAAGTGCTATATACTGTAAGTGTAAGTAATTATTATTTGGGTAGGTGATTTGAGTATTTCAAGAAAGAACCATCATTGATGAGTGCCTTACAAACCAAAATGAAAGTAAAATGTACACAGTAAATTGTAAATAGCACACATATATGTAGCACCATGTTCTACATGAAGCAGTCTTATTACATTGTACACAAGCAGACTTGTGAATACATCTGTTTTCATCCAACAGAACTATTGTTTTTGATTTTGAGATGGTTTTGCCAAAAAATACTACTTGTTAACTCTACATACAGATCAAGTTGGAACATTTCTGGGGGGAAATGTCTGCTGCACAACCTGTAATTTGCTTGTACATCACATTACATCAGTCTTTACAGTGACGAGCGAGCAGGAAGGGCCACTTCAGGTTGCAATTTGTGGGAACTTTTTTTTTGTGACAACATGGCGGCTTAGAGTACTTTTATAAAGTTCCCGATTTTGTGCTTAATTTGATATTTGCCTTTTATTTCTGTAACGTCAATTAATTTATGTTGCTACTAAGATTTAGTAACCAGTCTGAGAAACTGGGACTGCAGTACCCCTTTAACTTTGAGATACATATATTAACATTTTTACAGAGAATCTGTCATACAACCTGTTTTCAACAATCACCGTAAAGTACAGGATTTTGGAACCTTAAGCTCTATGGCACGAGAACCTGACTAAAATATTTCGATCTTCAGACCTAAGCAGTTGTCTCTCTTCCCTCTCTTTGTTTTCAGGTACTGTCGAAAACGGGGATGGCTGAAGTCCACGCTCATTATGTCGGTCCCCCAGACCAACACCTCCAAGGGGAAGGTGATGTTGAAGGAGTACAATGGCAACCGGATCGAGACGGAGCACATCTTCAAGTGGATGACGGCGCACGTGGCCTCACGGATCAAGACCGTGCGCCTGGCCGAGCAGCTGGTGGCCGAGTGGAACAGGAGCGACCGGGACCAAGTGAAGATGTACCTGTTCGCCAAGCTGGACCAGCCGCCGGCCTTCTTCTCCGCCCTGAGTGTCAAATTTACCGGCCGGATCGAGTTCATCTTTGTCGACGTACAGAACTGGAGCAACGAGAGCTACATGAAGGAAATTGGCGTACAGCAGATACCGTCCTACATACTTAAAATGCCCGAGGGCACCTACAGGTATGGAAACAGCACAGGCGAGTTCATTTCCCTCAGCGCGATGGACACTTTCCTGCGCTCTGTGCAGCCAGAGGTCAACGACCTGTTTGTCTTAAGTCTCGTCATGGTCAACCTCATGGCTTGGATGGATTTGTTCATAACACAAGGGGCCACTATAAAACGCTTTGTCGTTCTCATTAGCACACTGGGGACCTACAACTCTTTGTTAATAATTTCCTGGCTCCCTATACTGGGATTTCTGCAGTTGCCATACCTAGATAGTTTTTATGAATACAGCCTAAAATTACTGAGGTATGCTGACACAACCACCATTGCCTCCTGGGTGAGAGCAGACTGGTCGTTCTACTCCTCCCATCCTGCGCTCTTCCTCAGCACTTACTTGGGCCACGGCCTCCTGATCGACTACTTTGAGAAGAAGAGAAGACGCAACAACAACGACGACGAGATCAACGCCAACAACTTGGAGTGGCTCTCCAGCCTGTGGGACTGGTACACCAGCTACCTCTTCCACCCCATTGCCTCCTTCCAAAACTTCCCCAATGAATCAGACTGGGACGACGACCCCAACCTGCTGCTGGAGAGGCTGGCATTTCCAGATCTGTGGCTTCATCCACTGATCCCCACTGACTACATTAAGAGCCTGCCCACCTGGAATTTCAAGTGCACCCGAGCTCAGAGCTGCGATCGGGAGCCGAACGCGGGCTCCTGGAGGGAGAGTGACCGTGAATTGGAAAGTGAACTCAGGAGCGAGCTGGAGCCATCGGACGACGAGTGGTGTGGGCCTGAAAAAGAACGTACTCCCCCACGTGCGTGTGTTTGCAAAAACGTGGAAAATGGCTCCTGTAAAAATGAAAGTGACTGCCCTGGAAATCTTAACGCTAAAGAAGATCTGGAACCTGACTGGTCGAAATGGCCCAATCACATGCTGCATTGCACAGAATGTGTCGTTTGTTTGGAGAATTTTGAGAATGGTTGTCTCGTAATGGGACTCCCATGTGGCCATGTTTTCCACCAGCAGTGCATTGTGGTCTGGCTGGCAGGCGGGCGGCACTGCTGTCCAGTGTGCAGGTGGCCATCCTACAAAAAGAAACACCGCAGACAGGACCAGGAAGCACAACAGCAACAGCAGTAGCAGATACCGCACTCTTGGTCATTAAGTGAAACTGCTTCTTAACACTGGCTGGGAATCTGCCTCCTGCACTTAATATCTTAATACTTGATGTGTTAATGTTAGTCGTTAGAACTATGTTGTTTTTTTGTGGTTTGAACTTTAGTTTAAAAGTGTAGGGCAGAGTAATGAAAAATAAATCAAGCTGATCTGTTGTATTGTAGCACTAATTTAATATTTGTTTTTATTTTGGTTGCCTTGTACTTTAAAAAAAATAACAAATAAATTAAATGGATGCATTTCGACTGTAGTGAAAAATGCATAAAGGGTGCAGTAAAAAATGCAGTGTATGAAAAGGGTAAAATTGTCACAAAGGTAATCCGAGACGCTCAAAACTTCTTTGTTTATAAAAGCAGTGAAATGGACAGTAGTCTCTATTTTAGCCGGTTTGTCCTGTTTTGTTTCCCTTCATGTGGGTAATTATCTTGTACCCTGATGGGTGATAGGATCCTATGCTGTTTCAAAAGGTTCTTTCTTTGGGGGAGTTTCCAATAGGTTAACATCTTGACTCGCAGTACAACACATGAAGTGCTATTCTAATCCTCTCAAACTCTTTTCGGGGGGGCTGGGTAGATGGCTGAGATCGCAGGAGAGAACATGTGTGCACGCTCAGTACAGTACAGTACTCCATTCAAACTACTACCTACAGTTAATAAGGCACAAAGGTTGTTTTATCTAGAAAGGATGACACAGGTGCGTCACAGCTGTTAACAAAATATTGGGAAAAGTGTATGGGGTTGCCTAGCTGAAGCAGAGTAGGTTTGTCTTGGTTGTATAGATGGGATAAGCCACTGAAATTTGCCTTTCAGATTCTTTAACTCTGAGTCTTCCAGATCTACAGTTCTGCTCTGAACGACAAAACTCCTTGAAATAGTCTGCTAGTGCCGGTGAATATGTCCTTGAACTGCAGCTGCCTGTTTAAAATAGACATCAGGGCCAGAAGTTCAATGCCTTTTTACAAATTAACCCAAATGGCTCCAGCTATGCTCTCAATACACATTTTATTAGATAAAGCACCATCCTGGAAGAGATATTTAAAACCTCTTTAATATGTTTTCCGACTGCTGTGATCTTTAATTTTCTTTAAAATGCATCTACATTTTTAACACCCTAAATGCAAAAGTGATCACGAGTATCAACAACAGTTTTCTAGGGGATCATTGTACAGCTGGAAAACATTCGAGCTTGAACAACATTTTGAATCGGATTATAACGTGAGCTCCTAATAAAATGAGTATAAGAGTCATAGCTATAGAGATTTCTAAAGACTTTTGAGATATTTCCTGGCACAATTTTTTGTCTAGACTGGAAGAATAAAAAATGCTGAGAACTTTTGGAAAACTACCAGTAACACAGTGTATCAGGTCAGAAAATTTATAACATCATGGTATCTTATACCACGTGTACAATACATTTTTTACTGAACTATGAATAAGGTGGATTTTAATGGCTGTAATTATGTAGAAGAATGGAGAATCAATTAGTGGGAGCCTAAAACTTTCCTTATGTGTGCTGTAGTGTCCATTGTAGAAAATGCCTGCTAAATATGTAGAAAAGCCAATGAATGAACTACTGTACTGAAGGGGAATACATTGAGTGAGAGTATTTTGCACGTTTTTGGTGATCTAAAACACTACATTTTTCACTAGCTTTTTCTTTAAGCATCAAAACGCTATTGGACTTGTAACCTTTTCATTTGCTTAGTATTTTACATAGAACATAAGCATACAAACAGGAGGAGGTAGTTTGACCTGTATAGCCCCTTTAGTAGTTAGTAGCTAATTGATCCAAGTATCTCATCCAGATCTCTCTTTAAAAATCCTGGGTGTTGGCTTCAACAACAAACATAGCTGGACAGAATGTTCCATTCTACTGTTTTACATCTAATATTACATCTTTATTCACCCCATGCTTTATTATTTGCCATCAGAATCTGATTTATACCAGCTTTCTGAAGACATCATGTGACTGGTGCTTGAAAATCTAAAGCAAACTGTTTACTGGCCCACTGCAGTTCCTTTCATTTGTATAGCTGATTCGCCTAAATTTAAGGTGTTGGTTAATGTCAGAGATTCTTTGTTCGCAGGGTTTTTGCGGGCAGACGTTTTGAAAATGAAGGTGATTGTTTATTCCGCTGTGGTCCTAGTTTACAGGTTTACCCAAGAAGAAGTCAATGTCAAACAGTTGTGTTTAGACGTGTTTGCTGAGAGGAAGTGTGTGTATGTGGGGGGCTGTATTAAGAGCCAGCCAAATAATTAGTATAAAAGTGCTGAGACCAAGAGTTCACAAACTGTAAAATCCTTTTTTTTTGTTAAAGCTTCATGGAGTGAAACGTGAAAAGCTACTCATGAATGTTCAATAAAACTATGTGTATAGCATATTGCTTGTGTTTTTATGTCCAAGTGATTAGAATGTGAACAGATTGTTTTCTCTCCAAATCGAGTACCAATACAATCATTTCATACAAAAAGCTGTGGGAGGAGTGCTTAAGATACTTTTCTCTTTGTCTGGTTCTCCGTGCCAAGTAGGCTACTTATTGTTTTTATGTCTGTGCTTTAGAACACACTGAGCTGTGGAAGAATTCTGTAGTACGACCTAACACAGACCTCGGGGAATCTTCTGAGTATTTGGCTGTTTTTTTTTATAATATAATTCTATTATGGCACAGTTCTATCCTAAAGGTTTTGAAAAGTCATTGTACTGCTCACCATTTTTTCTGATTTTGTATCTTGAAGTGCCTCCCGTTTTAAAGTTTTTCTTTTTTGTCCGTTTGGGTATCACATTTTCTCTTGATTTGATGGAGTTTTGCTAACAAGCAGAAGTTGCAGTTAACATGGTGGTTTAGTGGTGAAGACTGCTAAGCTATATTTCACACTTACCTGCTGCAGAGGTTAGTGTAGAAGTAAGTGAAGCCACTTGTTTTCTATTGTTACTTATTCTCTTCATTTATGTTTTACCTGAACCACTTTTTAAAACCTAATATTATAGCAACTACTGAAAAACAGTTGATCACAATTAACAAGATATTCTTAAAATGTATTTAAAGGGTAGATCCCTGTGGTCAAGGGAGAAGTGTTAAAGTTGTAAATAACATTTCTCCTCCCCACTGATATCTGATGGGTACTGGTACACTTTGGCTGCTGTCACATCATCCAGGTGGGGCTGCACATTGGTGGTGGTGGAGGAGAGTCCCCATTAGCTGTAAAACAGTTTGAGTGGCGTGTCCAGAAAAGCGCTATGTAAGTGTAGGAATTATTAATTAAAAGAACAGTACTATGCTCTCTCCCAAGAAAAATCTTATCACTGAACACTATGAATATTTTTTGTGATACATCACAAATTAATAGGGTGTTTCCATGATTTTTATCCAAGTCAAAGATCTGATTATACACTATCCTGTTTGACTGTTCAATTACATGTCCTAAGCATATTATGTGAGTAATCCACATCTTACACCTTTTTGTTTTCTTGGTTACAAGGTTTCCTTTTCAATACATGGTTTCTTTTCAGAGAGAACACCCAGATCAAATATTCTTCAGATCCTCAGATGACACCTGTATATGTGAGATGCTTTGGGCATTCTCTGATTTTATCATCCACCCTAGTTTCTTTTTTTAACACCTTATTTTCTCTCAGAAGATTCACACATGGCTGTATGACACTAAATTTAAAGTTTCCATTTTCTTTAGCCTAGTTGTACAGCTTTTCTAAAGAGAAAATACTATTGGAAACAGGTCATCAATCAAGAGCTGATGTTTTCATAATCAAAACTGCAGTACAGCTGTTACTAAGACTGTCTAAGCATCATATTTCATACATTTTTAACTCCACACAGCGAGCTCTTATTGTATTCACGCATAACTATATTTTGGTTTTAGGATGTGAAATCAAAATGTGCTGTTTAGGAGACAGGAATTCACACCTACAGTATAGAAAACATCTTAGAAACCCTGAAGGATGGTGGTTTTCTACTGGAGCCTGAAGTAAGATCCCTGACTGACAACATACCCACTCTCATTCTAGTCTTCTGGTTTAATGTTTTCTTGAAGAAATGACCAAGCTTGCTATAAATTTGGTCTTTAGCTAGTACATTTCTGTAGGCTGGTTTGTAACTGAGCTCCAGTATTTTAAAGAGACATGAGACTGAATGACGAAAAGAAGGATTTAAGTAGCGACAGATATTAAATCTTACCCACTGAGTAAGGCCAGCTAATTACTCCTGTGGCATGACTTGACAGGAGCAGTGAATTCATGGGGAGGAGTGGAGTAAAAACAACCTGAACCCAGTGGACAGATAAACGCATTTTGAGGCCAACATATAAAAAAATAATATAAAAAAATAATGATTATACGCTTACCTTAAAACATGATTGCTATCATTCAGAATGTTTGTAAAATATAGAAGAACTTTTAGATTAACATGCTATTCTTACTTGTGGCTATCTATTAACTCTGAATCTTTTCTTTAAAAATGTTGCTGCTATCAGAACAATACTTTGAGAATTTCTGGTGGGATGCCTTATTTAATAAAAGTTCAAGTGTGTAGTCTAGAAAACAGAAACCGATAAAGCTTAACTTTTTCTCAGGAGCACTCAACACCCTTCAAGGAATGTATCTATTTAAATAATGTTCTCCTCTACACTTTTGAAAGGATAAGTGGACTAAACTTCGACTCTGAAATTTGTATTAGTTGTTCCAGTTTGTCATAATCTGTGCCCTTTTTAATATAAAAGTCTATTTGGAAAAATCCAGAAAAATATAAAGGTCAGCAACCATATCATCCTAAAACTCACAACCGGCAGCCCACTGAAGCTCAGCAGGTGTGAGCCTGGCAGTACCTGGATGGAAGGATGGGAGACCTCCTGAGACAAAATTAAGGTATTTATTAAGGTACTGGAAGAGGTGTTAGTGGGGCCAGTAGGTATAGCAATAGGGACACTATTCTGTAAAAAAGGTGCTGTCCTTTGTAAGAGACATAAACCGAGGTCCTAACTCTCTGTTGTCATTATCAATTCCAGGGTGTTTCTTGAAAGGAGTATGGTTGTTACCCCAGTGCCCTAATTTCCCCCTGGGCTTTACCAATCATGGCTTCCTAAGAGTCTCCATCTATGAACTGGTTTCATCACTCTGTAGTCCTCTCCACTGATAGGTGTGGATATATGTGGTGAGCGGACTGAGGCACTTTGTCAGCCATCACATCATCCAGGAAGGGGCTACACATTGGTGGTGGTGGAGGGGAGTCCGCATTACCTGTATAGGACGTTGAGTGGAGTGTCCAGAAAAGCGCTATATAAGTGTAAGGATTGTTTATTTATTATTTATAATGCATGACATTTGTTATTGTTGTAGTAAAAATAAAAACATAATGTATCACATGTACCGCTAAGTATGTTTACCACGCAGCAAACCCAGGGGCTTTAAATAAAAAAAAAAAACAAAATGTCGGGACAGTGAAAAAAATAAACGCCAAGTGCTGTGAAGCACGTTTTCCGACACACACCCACTGCGCCTTTGGTAACAGCTCCCTCACCCCACTCCCCTTTCGGTGACGTCACGCAGGAAGTAGGAAGTGGGAGCGTATTGTGCGTTTACTAACTTCACGGGTTTGGTCTGGGTTACCTTTAGAAAATGGGGCTGTTCGGTAAAACACAAGAGAGACCGCCAAAGGACTTGGTAAGTGAGGGGCTTTCTGTGAGTTTTTGTGGCATTGCTTTCGGTTCCCAATAGATGGCTGTGTCTCCCTTTCAGGCAGAAACATCTTTCCCCTGCTGTGCGTATTCCGGTGTAAACAGTGGCTTCTCTGTCAGTAGGGGGAATCGCTCGGCAGCCAAGCCGTGTGTGTGGCACTGTCACATTTGTGTTTTCTTTCTAATAATCCAGTAACATTGTAGTACACCTGTGTAACCGCGTTTTAATACCATTTTTGCTATTTACGCTTTGACTGAGTACTTGTTTGAGGCCATTTTGTTTACCATTTAAACCACGAGCGTTGTCTGTCGTGTTTAGTAGCATTTTTGCATCGCGCGTTAATTACACATGCAAAAAGTAACAAATGCACGTTTAAAATCACTGCTGCATTTTGTTATCAATAACACACCTACAGGTTTGGTGCAGTGCGGTTTGAATTTGGCAAAGAGAACAGCTGTTTCTGCCTAAGTTAAGATGCAAGGCCCTTTAGCAAAGACACAGACTTTGTGTTTTTCATGTTACTATCTAAATGATGTCGAGCAACACCATCCCAGGCTTCTACCCTAACCTAACCCTGATAACAGGTGGTTTTAGGGCTAAGAATAGGAGGAATAGGATAGAAGAAATACTTCTTTATTGGAAGCATTTGGGTTTATGGAGCAAACCAAGCTTACACCTGGAAGCAAGGTCAGTGATGCTCCTCTAGAAATGAGTAGAGAGGGATTTTGGCTTGACAAGCAACAAACATCCTAGCGAAGGAGATGTATTGAACAGCCCTGACAGCCTGCATTTCATCCTTCACCACGTTCTCAACATGTGGAACCGACCTCAAGATCTCCACAGCTCCGAGTGCTTGGTTCCAACAGGGAAGAGTTCTGGTGCTTCTGTAATGTTGTGGGACACATTCTCCTGGCATGGATTGGGTATACTCATTCCCTTAGACAGCAAGGTTGACGCTAATCGTTACTGAATAGTGCTGAGAAGCTGGGAAGAAAGATCTTCCAGGATGACAATAGCAAACACATGTGTGGTCATTCGGGGGTTTGATGAACATGTCCACACATCACAGACTTCTCAGTCACCAGATCTGAACCCAGTCGAGCATTTACAAGTTATTCTGCAACAATGCCTCCATCCAACTCCTTCAGCCAGACCTGAGTTGATTGACTTTCTCATGGGAGAATGGTGCCACACCCCTCCTGCAGAATTCCACACACTGGTAGACTCTGTGCCACTAGTTGGTGGCAAGTGATGGCCCAGCTACCTATTAAGTGACTTTGTAGTAGAGTTCCCTTTTTGTATCCACTACCTCTATGTAGTGTCAAGTGACTGTCATCTGAATTGCCTGGGTCTGCACTTGCTCGTTTATGTCCTTCCTCCCCACAGCACACATAGGGACCTTGTGGCTGCAGTTATTGGTAAGGATTGGATTTATAATTAACCTGGAACTGTATTTGTCTCTTTTCTTTAGGTGAATGAATGGTCTCTCAAAATCCGAAAAGAGATGCGTGTCATTGATAGGCAGATCAGAGGTAAGTGTTGGTTTACAAACACTGCACTTGGTACTCACAGTGGAATTCGCTAAACAGACGTGAATTAAAACATTATCTCTCTGTATTGCTGATTAGGAATTTACAGCTTATTATGGTGAGATCTCACCTTCTTTATGAATTCCCCACTATGAAAGTGTTTGACAAAAGCAAGCTATTTTAATAACTCATGTAGTGACTGTAGAGCTCTTAAGGAAAACACACTTGCTTTATGGGTCCCTCGTTAGGTAATCATTGTTTTGTCCTTGTGCACAGATACATATTGTAAAATTATTAATGAGAACAACTTCATTGAAAATGTCACATTTACCTTGAAAAAAAATGAATACTCCATTAAAACCAAGGTGATTCATAACTGAATTGACCACGTCACTTCCAGCAGAATGTTACAAGCTTGTCTGTAGCTCTAGTGGACCCTGAGACGAATCCTAGAAAAGCTGCTAATCCACTGACAGCTACAACTTCTTAGTTTCTAGTCCAGCGCTCTTGAAATTTGGAACTAACATAATTAAACATAACAGTTTTAATTGAAATCTAAAAAAGTTGGTTGTAAAATCCTTGATTTGTTACAGAATGACTGTATGTCATTACAAATGAGGATCCTGACAATAATAATCTTGGTATTATTATATAGTTAATGGTTTAATCATGTGTGATATGGGCGCATTGTGGCTCAATGGCTAGATTTGCTGCTTTGCAGCACTAGGGCCCTGGGTTCAATTCTGAACCTGGTGTGCTGTCTATGTGGAGTCTGTATGTTCTCCCCTTGTTCGTGTTTGCTGTCCTGCCAGGGTGTACCAACCATCTGCTCGTTGCTTGTCGGAATAGGCTCCGGCTCCTCTGTGGTCCAGAATTGGAAGAAATGGTTTGAAAATGTATGAAATTAAGAGAGCTCAAAAAGGACAGGTCTTACCCAGCAGAATCTTATTTCATATTGAACAAGAACATGTTTCCAATTGTGAAACGTAAAAGGAAATAGAATGGAGAGCAGGAAGCACTTCTTTACAGAATGAACTCTGGGTAGCAGGAACAGATGTTTCAGTGGCTGAAGACCAGACTCTGGACTCTTTCAAGAAAGAGCTGGATTCAGTTTGAAGTCTGCTTAACTTCTAATCGAACAAACAAGAGCGATGGGCCCAATAGCCTCCTTTCATGAGCAACTTTTCTTGTGTTCTGTCATGGTTCCATGCTGCGTTTGACATTGAGCTGGAATTAAAGTGTGGCAGCTGAGCATGAACTCGAGGGGGGAGGCTGGACTGTAGCCAGGGCCGGTAGAGTACCTCAGGAAAGGGGTAGGCAGCCAGGGCTCTTCCAGTCTGCTCCTTTTGATGAGTGAATCGACTCATCACGGCCAAGCTGGCCCTGCTGCTGGCCACCACTGAATTAAAGCATCAGCTGGAGCAAAGACATGGAATGGAAGATCTAAAGTTCACCTCCTGTCCAACTTAAATTCAGAACGAATCTGCAAGTCTCCAGGTCCTGCATTAAGGGGTGCAACAGTCTGTTGTTAGTGAAAATAATTGTTGGTGGTCTAATCCCTTTGAGCAAGGATGACCTGTAAGAATAACTGGATCGGGACTTTCCAGCATCGGAGTTGGAACCTCTTGATTTAGTAAGTCTAAACGTATAAAAGAGTGTAGCTTTATGATGTAATGGCTATTGGTGTACAATAGCAAAAACTTAATTAAACAGGACATGAGAATAATTATCATTTATATCAACGGTGGCACATGGTGAGGGGTCAGATGAGGGTAATTCCAGGATAAAAGACACAAACTATACTTAAGAGTTGAGGTATCTCTTTAAGGACTGAGATACGCCCAGCTTTTTGACGCACACAAAAGTAGTAGTATTATTTTTTGTATTGGCTTGACGAAGGCAACTAATTTCTTATGAGAAAGAATATCATTCATGTCGCACAAGAAGTTAGTGACTTTTATTCATTCTGTCAACAATACTCAGACACCTCGCTTTGTCTTAGACATCCAGAGGGAACAGGAAAAAGTAAAACGCTCCGTTAAAGATGCTGCCAAGAAGGGCCAGAAGGATGTGTGTGTGATCCTGGCCAAGGAGATGATCCAGTCCAAGAGAGCCGTTAACAAACTGTACTCCTCCAAAGCCCAAATGAACTCTGTGCTGCTCAGCATGAAGAACCAGCTCTGTGAGTACGCCACACACATCACACTACTGTACTTCTGCACCTTGATAATGACTCTTACGAGATAAAATTATACAACAGTTGTGAACATATTGGTTGTCTGTGCCTGTGCTGAAGAAGTCATTTCAATAAATGCTTGGTAATTTGCTAACCAACTTTCTTTATTCGCTTCACGGATCCTCCTCTTTTTTTAAAGATGGGATTATTTCCCTTATTAAAAAAGTCTTAAGTCTGCCTGAGTTACTGAATATAGTTCTGCACCTCCACTAGGAAACTGGTTCAGCACCACGACCATGGGCATATTTTCTACAGGGCACTGAGGGATGCCTCATATGAGAAATCCTGGAAGTCCATCTTGAATATCTTTTGCAATTGATATGTTTGTAGTGCTTGTCTTATCACACTACACCAGTGTCATTTGGTGGAGACTTTTAGAGTTCCACTTGGGGGACATTTGTATGTTTGGCAGCAGTGTGGAGTGTCAGGGCTCGAGACTGTACTAGAGAGTTACAAGTTCAGGTCCCATGTGGGACAGGGTATTTCATTAATATTACTCTAGTAAATGTCCTGCTGTCTAATGGCTGTTCTGCAGCTCCTCAGTTGATTATATATTGACTGTTCTGGTTATTTAAGGGGTTAAATGAAAGGTATTATAAAGACAGATATAATGCAGGTTTTGATGTGCTGTGATTATTTGTGGCCTTGCCTCAAAACCTTTTTGTAGTTGGTGTTTAGAGTGTGCAGTAGTGATGGAAAACATAAAAGAACAAATAACTGGAAAATCAGGAAAGCCATGTTTGTGCTGGCTTACCCTCTCCTTTACCTTGAATGCTGAATGTTTACAAAACAGGATGGAGATCAATCCTAGTTAGGCCTCTTCCATTACTGTTTGAAAGTGGAGTAGTTGTGAGTGACAAGTTTAGTTGAATAGTCATTGCTGTCTGCAGGGACATTGCAATATTACATCAAGCAGTCATAGAATTTAGTAAATATTGTACAAAGATGTAAAGGTTATGTAGAATGTTTCTTTACAAAGTATTTGAGTAAGATTTTAATAATATAGCTAATATTAAGTATTTAAATCTTTTACAAGTTCAACTTACATCCTTCTCTGTTGTGTTACAGTATATTGAGTTACCATTAGACTGGGGACAGGAAACTGACAGATCAATGGGAGAGGTCCATTAGCAGAAGGACCATCTGAGTTTTACATGGTACAGGAATACAGCTAACAAGTATTAAAAAGCTTTAAAACATTGAAGACCTGTAGTTAAAAAAACAGAGGTGGGAGACGGATCTGGAGATGATAAAGGAGAAAGTCCTGACAGAAAATGGAGGTGTGTGGGAGGCTGGAGCTGCGAGTGCTGGCCGAGTCTTGACGTGTGGCTGTGTCATGTCTGCCAGCCGTGCTGCGTGTGGCGGGGGCCCTGCAGAAGAGCACGGACGTGATGAAGGCCATGCAGAGCCTGGTGAAGGTCCCCGAGATCCAGGCCACCATGAGGGAGCTCTCCAAGGAAATGATGAAGGTGAGGGCAGGTCAGACACTCAGCCCTGCAAATCCTCCACAGAGAAAGTGAGACCCACCCCCAATACATGAGCTGAATGGCGAGTTTAGTAAGGAGAGAAGATTAGAGAGGGTGAGGCTGAGGGAAAGCTGGCTGTTTAATTTATTTACTCAGGTAGGGTCAGTTCTAATCATTGTTTGCCACCACAGATATGAGTTTGTTTGCTGAAGACATGAGTCAGAACCTTTAAACCCCTACAAAAGGAAGATTTTCCCTTGTTTTCAGACATGTGGATATCTGTAGTATTTGTTTTTTGGTCAATTACGTTTTCACAAACGAAAGAGAGGCTTCCCAGGCGTGTTTGTTTTCCTTGAAAATGTTCGCCTTGCCTTGTTTAGATTTTTACACTTTCTTCTCTCCCATCAGTTCTTA
The DNA here is from genome assembly GCF_040954835.1 of Lepisosteus oculatus. Classification (NCBI taxonomy): domain Eukaryota; kingdom Metazoa; phylum Chordata; class Actinopteri; order Semionotiformes; family Lepisosteidae; genus Lepisosteus; species Lepisosteus oculatus. The sequence goes on along the minus strand of NC_090696.1, from coordinate 35,704,468 downwards.
TCACCAGGAGTGGGCAACCCACCATATTGTGATAATTTCAGTTTACACCGTGTTTGTTCTTGTGTGCAGTACATTATGGACTCTTTATACTTACATATTTAATAATCAGAATGCAGTTCTGACTTTGACGAAGGCTTGCAATCTTTTTTTGGAATGAGACACCTTGTTGATTCTCTGGCTTCTTTGAAGAAATGGCTGGATAAGATCCTTGGATGAATTAGGTATTCACACAAAAGCTAGGTGGACCGTGTGGCCTCTTGTTTACAGCCTTAATGTTTGCCAAAGTCTGCTGTTCTGCCCTCTGAGTGATTTTGTGAATGAACACTCTCACACTCTTTTTTATGTGTAAGGTTTTTATATACAGTATTGCCATCACTCCTGAAACATTACCAGTGGTATTTCTCTGTGAAGAAATACTTTTAAAATGTTAAATTAAAACATTGAAAAACACCATGAAGCTACAAGAGAAAAAAAGGAAATGTGAATCCCTTTCTACATTTAAACAGCTTTAATGACATACAGTGTGAAATGTTCCAATGAAGTAATGAAGGGGCTCTCTGCATGCACTTCCAGTATTGGAGAGCTGTTGATCGTGTATGGCGCAGTCCATGTGTGTGACGCTGTGAGTGCTCCTGCCCCCAGGCTGGGATCATCGAAGAGATGCTGGAGGACACTTTTGAAGGCATGGAGGATGAGGAAGAGATGGAGGAGGCAGCAGAGGCGGAGGTGGACAGGATCCTCTTTGAGATTACAGCAGGTAACCATCTTCTTGTCCAAAGATTTTTGAGAGAGTTGTACGGCCTTTAAAGATAGTACCAGCCTTTGTTTTCAGAGATGGAAAGGAATTTAGAGTTGTCTACTTTGAAAAAGTTGGGAAGTATACAACATCAAGATCTAATACTCCTTTTACATATTAAATACACTGGCTCAGAGAACCTTGTTCAGCACACTTGTGATCCCTTTCAAAATCCTTGATTATCATTTCCATAAAGGTTAGATCCCAAATGATTTCCTGTCTTGTCATTAGGGCTTCAGGGCTTCTGAGCAGAGTCTTTGTGGGGGAGGGTGGTGCAGTAGGAAGGATGTATAGAGCACAAAGTGGATTGTGGGATCTAGAATGACAGTCTGACTTAAAATCCACAGAGTACGTATTCCGAGACATTCAGTTACTCCCATTCTTAGTGTGAGGGGCTTTTGTAGGGAAACAATCCAGGAGAGTACCAGAAGAATGACAGAACCTGAGATGAAAGAGGGAGCAAGCAGTGACATTTGCATGCGTTGTTGCGTTCCAGGCGCTCTGGGTAAGGCTCCCAGTAAAGTGACAGACGAGCTGCCCGAGATGGAGCCTGCGGGGCCTGCCCCCGTCTCGGAGGACGAACCGGAGGAGGACATAGAGGAGATGCAGTCCCGGCTGGCAGCCCTGCGCAGCTGAGAGCCTGGCGGCTCCATGTGTGGAGACCTCTTCAGTGTGAGGGAGCTCCTGCTAGCGTCTCAGCCTTTCTGCCTCGTCCTCTCCTTTCTCAGATCCTGCACTTTACCCGTTTCTGCTCGATGAATATCGTTCTTGTCTGAGTTTTATGGTAGACGATTTGGTTCTAAAAACACTAGAATTTAAATGTACAAAAATACTTGCCATTGTGGCACTATATATATATTATATCCTTTCTTGTGAAAGGTGTTGTGGAAAAGGATGCATGCAAAGTTCTTGGTAGTATTTTTTCCACAAATTGAATCGGAAGACTGATGGATGTTTTGAACTCTAATTCACAAATTTATACATTCTTATACATTTCTAAAGTTTCAATATTATTGGGCATCTTCATCTTGAAAGTTGTAAGTGTAACTGCAGAGATTTTATTTTGATTTTCCATTGGTTTGAATTTCCATTTAAAAAAAAAAAGATGTGAGGTTTGGGATGAAGAAATGCTCCTGCAAGTTTGCGTTTTGAAATACAGTAATCTTGATTTGAAACCGCCACCTTCTAAAGTGATTTAATTTTCAGGTTCAAGGGAAAAGACCACATATTCTTTTGACAAATGGAATGTTTGCAAAACATTGCGTCTTCCTTGTAAAAATGATAAAATAAGATGTAACTGCTTCAACAATAGTATGCACATCTCTTATATACATTTATTGTGCATTTTTGCAGTTTTTAAAGTACTTTTCAGCAGATGGTCATTCTACAAGATTACACTCTTTACAGAAGAAGAAGTGTCAAGCTATAGGTGACTTTGAGAAAAAGGAGGTTGCTGCCTCTAGTTTTCCTTCTAGTTTGCCTCAAACCAGGATTGTTTCCATTGAGTTGCCAGCCTTTCATGAAATGGTTTCACAAACACATTAAAAACTAACTTTGAATCAAATGCAGTTAGAACTCAATCTACACAAAGTACTAAGTATTCTAAGTTTGAGTATTCAGTGAGGGACATGGTGGTAGAATGCTTTCACATTTTTATGGTTGACTAGGTGTTGGAGAAAGGAACTAATACAACAAGAGTTCAAAAGTTAAGGACTGGATACTCCATATTGTTCTCATGTTCTTGCTGAAAAGTCATCAGTGATGAGTTACACTGCACCCTTACGCTCTGTCTACCAAGATTACTGCACTCCAGAAGTTTTCTTTGTGTCCTCTCAGATTTGTATGTGAACGTATGATTAGAAATTCCAACAGAAGAACCAAATAATTTTAAATTAAATTTGTTAAAGAATGAAATGCTTTGCCTGAATTTTAGGAGACAATTATAATCTCATCATCTCACAAGAAATGTCCCTTTTCCGACAAAGGTTTCCTTGCTCTATATCAATGATAGGGTAAGAACCTTAAAGGCATTCAGGATCCAAAGCTGCTGTTAATTTGTTACACTTTGTTGGTTCAGTTTTAACTTAAAAAAAATAGACTACACATTTTGTAACAGGTAATATTGTACATAGTTACCTTGGAAAATTCAATTTTCCACATTTAACAAGATTTCTACATTCAAAATAATTAGAATGGCAGCATTTTGTTACTGCATTAAACTGCACCAGTTGCAGATTTGAGCTTTGAAAACCATCTATGAAACAAGATTATACACCGATACGGTTCCGCTTATTCCTCAATGATAAGCGACATGTTCTCTGTCTCAATTCATTTGAGATACAAGGGGTCAGGTACTATGGTGGTGGTATATGAAACATTTAGCATTAGTCTGCTCATTTTCTTTCAAACATACAAATTGTTCACTCCTGTACAACTAACAGAACTGCTTTATTTTGTATTCAGTTTATTTTGCATTTGCATTGCATTTTTGGAATCATAACGAGGGCAAAAAAATCTATAATGTTAGAATGAAAAAGTATTTTGATGTCTTCAGAATTATATTAAAAATAAAAATCTGAAAATGACTTAATTGATAAGTATTCACCCCCTTTGTTTTAACAACCTAAATTGGGTGAAGTTTTCAATTGTCTTGAGAGATCACCCTAAATACATTAACAAGGTACACCTGTGTTCAATTGCTTGATTGCACAATAAATATCAACTTGGTGAGGTCTCACAACTAAAACAGCAGATCAGATCAGTTCTGTTGTCATGAAGACCACGGAGCTGCCCGTGGAACTTCGAGATGAAGTTGTTAGGAGGATAAAAGCCGGACAAGGTTATAAAAAGATTGGCAAACCGTTAAACCTTCCTAGGAGCACCGTGAAGTCCATTGTAAAAACAAATGGAAAAAATATAGCAAAACCCAGACACTACTAAGATCAGGCTGTCCTACCAAATTGAGTACTGGACAAGAAGGGCAATTGCCAGAGAAGTGACCAAGAGGCCAGATACAACACTGACAGAGTTGCAGAGCTCTTTGGTTGAAATGGGAGAAACTGTCCAGATATCAACAATCACTTCAGCACTTCACAGAATCGGCATCTTTGGGAGAGTGGATTGAAGGAAGCCACTTCTGAGAAAGGCCAACATTAAGTCACGCCTGGAGTTTGCTAGAAGCCATGTGATAAAACCCGAAATCTTTTAGAAGAAAATTCTGTTGTCTGATGAGACTAAAGTTGAGCTCTTTGGCCTGAAAGCAATGTGCTATGTTTGGCACAAACCAAATACAGCCCAGCACCCAGGTAACACCATCCCTACTGTCAAACATGTTGGTTGCAGCATCATGCTCTGGGGTTGCTTTTCAGCAGGAGGAACTGGATCCAACATGGATGGAGCCAAATACAGGCAAATCTTTGAGGAGAACCTGTTTCAGTTAGCCAGAGATGTGCATTTAGGGCAAAGATTCATTTTCCAGCAAGACAATGACCCAAAGCACATGGCAAAAACTATCAAGGAATGGCTTGAAAAAAGGTTAGTTTTCTGGAATGCCCCAGCCAGAGCCCAGACTTGAATCCAATTGAAAATCTGTGGTATGACCTGACAACTGCTGTCCACCAACGCTCTCCATGTAATTTGGCAAGAGTTGGAGCAAATTTGCATTGAAGAATGGGCAAAAATTCCACAATCTAAATGTGCAAAGCTCATACAGACATACCCAAGAAGACTCACAGCTATAATTGCTGATAAAGGACTATGTACAACGCATTGACTTGGTGGAAGGGGGAATAATTTTGTAAATGAGTAATGTAAGTCTTTCATTCTAGAGAAATGAATGCTTTTGAATAATAAAAAAAAACTTTCATTAATGTGTTGAATTTTTGTTATTGAACTGAGAAAAATGTATTTCAATGTGTTAAAATTTGGAGATGTAACAGGAACATAATGAAAATAAATTCAAGGGGGTGAATACTGAGCACTGTAGCTGTAAATGTCTTTTTGAAAAACAAAAAGAACAGATTAAAAACATTTATTCAGAACATTCAGAATACTTTCTGTACTGCTCTCAAAATATGTGTACTTACTACTGAACAGTTAAAAAAATACACACATTGGCACAATAACCTCATTGAAAAGTCATCACAATGAAAATTTATTTAAACTTATATAGTGCTGGGACTTTGAACTGCCATGTTTCAGTGTTTTTTTTTAATTCAAATACTGTAGCAGATTTCTGGGACTATTAAGCCACTTTGTTTCACTACATCAATTTGTTTAAGAACCCAGACATTTCCTTTTAAAAATAAATTATTTTCCTCCAAAATATTTATATATATATATACCAAGACTTAAAGCGGAAAATCCCCTTACATTTAAACACTGTAGTTTTTGCTAGAAGAGTGTATAGTTATGATACAAGTCCATCCATTTACATGTAAGCATATTCTGAATCACTGCATATTGCATCGCTTCGTTTAAGCAGAATAAAAAGCAACTGTACTCGAATATCACTTCTGAAATATTCAGTTTATATTTAACGTAGGACACACAGATCTGTACTCTGAATGTATATCAGGAATTTAAATAAAGTATATTACAACCATGCAGAAACAATAACTCTTCCAATTTAATGATGCTTTAGGAATTTCTCAACCATAGCTGCCATAAGCACAGTGCAACAGTCCATACTGGAGGTTTAATCAGAAGGCTTAATAACATCATGGGCTTTAAGCATGGAGACTGCATCTTTCACTGCATGGTAGATCACGTTCTTCACCTGCAAGGGAAAAAATACAGTCAATTGGAGATGACTGATTTCAGGTTTTTTCTCATTTTAGTTTTCCTTTATTTTCAAGCAAGCAACATAATTCTCTAAAGAAATTAAAAATCACATGAAGCACAACTGAACAACTCACAAACTTGTTAAGCTTTTTACACAGACCTTCTGAAGCTTTTCGTTGCCTCTGAAATACAGTAGTTAATGGGGTTTTACAGATGGCAGCCAAGGTCTGGAATGTGGAACGACTGTGCTGCATCCTCTGTTGTAATACTGTATTATATGTCCATAATATACATATTGAAGTATACAAAGTGGACAGAATTAATAGCAACTTATATAACCTGTAGTGTTATTATTTATACTAACACTTCACTTAGCTTTTATTTTCTTCTTGTCATGCAACCAGGTCTGGAATCTAACACAGGGCCCAAGAACTGTGAGGCAGTGATGCTAACCACTGGGCCACCCTCAAAAAAGATTCTTTACAAAATAACGTTTATGGAAAATAACATGTCAGTACACAAGTGGCTATAATAACAAAGCTTTCCCAGCAGGTAAAACGGTAAAGAGCAGTGGGTAAGGCTGTGGCGAGCGCGGAATTACCTGCAGTTTGTCTTCGTGGTTGGTGTGAGTGCTCGAGAGGTATCTGAATTCCTGAGTAAGGCGGAAGCAGTGCTTCACGTGTTCTGGCGAAACAAAGTCTTCTGCAACTTTGATGCAGCTGTAGAGGTTGTGCACCTTGGGGGGAGAAGCAGAAAGTTCTTACAAACAAGCGTGCCTGCCATTAAAATCCGGAGTGCAGTGCAGCGATGCGCTCACTCGTCTAGAGGTAATGCCAGCCCGGCTCTTACTTGGTGCGGCGCCCCGGCAGGAATGAAGACGACATCCCCCAGGAATTGGACAATGGCCCAGCCCTGCACCCCATACTCCTGCAGCAGGCGGCGGCGCAGCACCCGGTCCAGGTACCAGCTCTGGTCGTGGATGGGGTCGTGGTCTGGCGGGTTCTCCTCTCCCTGCTCCTCGGCCACCTGGAGACACACCACCCGCCACTTCAAACCTCTGAACATCTTGGACTTGAAAGATCCAGTGACCTCGCTGGTTATCCCTGGAACGGTTTGGTGGTTTGGCCCCTTCACAGCTAAACCCTATCTTTACTTTTGTGGTGAAACGAGGCCTGGGACCAGGCTGGGAAAAACATGGTTTCAGGGCTCAGAAGCCACCACCGAAGTTTCATCACTGAGCTACAGCAAAAACACTTCGCAGATGACGATATACTTTACTACTGGACATTTCATGACACCCGCAATTATCTGCAGTTACAAGTTTCTATCGCTGGTGTTTAGTTACTCAGCCATGAAAATTGAACCAACTGCATGCAATACAACACGATCTGTGAACACACAGTCATACCAGACTTCAATCATGAAAGTTTTTCACGCCAACCAAAATCAAATCCCATGATAAACCAGTCTTTTACCTTTAAAAGCAGCTGCCGAATCTTATCTGTATCCTTGGCTGCATAAATGTGCCACAGAGCTCCGGGCTTTTCCCCCATTTCAACCATCCGTTTTATGGTCAGTGCATCTACGTCTCCATCCTCTATCGTCTGCAGCACAGCTGGGTGGGGAAGATCATTGAAATGCTATTTAAAAAGAAATCGCTAAAATGCGGATATTTACTTAAATTCACAATGCAATGTAGGAATGAATATAAATAAAACTTAATTTACAAGTCTGGATTTAAATTTATATAATAGATTCTCCATTATGTTTGTGCCCACTCTACGAAAACTACTTCCTGCTATTCAATGGCTGAGGAAAACAAGTGAATAGCTGCAGGATGGAACAGGAAGCTAAAGGGCACATTTCCAGGTGCATGTAGCCCTTTGGACTGCTATAAAACATTCTTCTTCCAGCTTCGACCAACATCAACTATTCAGGCTCTGATACACATAGCAAGCCAGTTCATTTTGAAGGTACAAAAACAGGTGAGTGGGTGACAGAAGAGGCTCCAGCAGACTTGGAAAGATCATGGATTGAGTAGACAAGTACAAAGTGACCCAAACATACTACACACATCACGTGGGTAATTCTGCACTGCTGAAGGCTATGAATGAGAAGCATCTGGGGGTTTATACAGATTGTTCTAGGTTGTTTAGTTCAGGAATATCATGCTCACCCTTTTCTCACCATTCCACTAAAATAATATTGTAGCCTTGGAAATAATTCAAATAAGAACTTCAAGAATGGTTCCTGATTTTCAGGGGATTGCCTTTCAAAGACAGGGTAAGGGAAATAAATCTACTAAAACCAGAACTGAGGAGATGGAAAGGAAATGCGATACAAGTGGTATAGTTTGGGACAGCTTCTGGCTCAGTACGGAAACAAGGATACATTGAAGCTAAAATGAAATTTAAGATGTTGAACAGGAAACATCTTTATGCCAAGTGGATGAAATCGCCAAACAATAAAAAAGGCTCTCCACTCGGAAAATACTAGAAAATACTCAGTGTCACCGCCAGTGCTTCTACCTTGTTCGTGCTCTTTTTCTCCCTCAGGGATCCCCACATACACCATGACATTGGCAGCATCAGACACGTCCAGATGGAGGTTGGTAGTGCCATACTTGCGGTCTTCATCCGTTATAAGACCTGAAAAGCAAGAACGTCATTTTTTCTGTAAGTTATGTTGTGAAATTCTATCCAGTTCAGAAGGAAGGGGATATTTTAAAGCTTCAGAACTCACCATAGGCGTTGTACATCTTCGGACCCAGATCAGGCCGGACGAAGAACTCTGGGAGCCTGGACGCCAGGTTCAACTTGCCATCTCGCCTGGTGTATTCTGGGAGAGGAATGTTGTTCATGAGGTCGTCAAACCTGAAGGACAAAGAGAGCTTGGCTTCACTCGAGAGTGCAAAACAAAAACAAAAGTATCTCAGAAACGAGAGCTTTCAGTGTTAGCGGACTGTGAGAAAAACACTCCCTTGTTTGATATCAAAGAGTGGAGGATCTGCACATGAAAAAACCTTCTAGGGGATTTAAGCAGAGGATGGACCAACACTGATGTAAATACGATCTTCCCACCTGAATCTGGTCTGCCTCTTACACGCCTGCCCCCTTCGCGGTCTTTCGTGAACAGCAGTAGAAAGTAACTCGACTCAGTCAATCCCAATTGGATGGACTTGCTCTACCAACTTCCTTGCCTCACTGGATGGCAGACACAGCAATGACCAAGGCTGCTACTCGTAAAGACCCTTCTCCTGTTCTTGCTAAACTTCTACTCAATGCTTGTCTACCCTTGAGATCTTTCTTAAATCTGAATGAACCATATAAGGAAAGTTTCAAGTTACATAGATGAACTGCCTTCCAAACAGTGAAGCCAGTATGCTTTTTCGGGGACAATTCCTTTTCTCTCCACTTCAAGAGGGTCTCTACACCACCCTCTGGTGGCCTAACCCAATTTTGACACTCCGGATCTGGCAGTTGGGTTACACTTTCCTTAGGTTAATTAAAAGTATTAAAAATGATCAAATGCAAATACCTTAAATAACCCTAGATAAACACTATTGAGACCCTTGTCCCAGCCACTTGGCTAGTTTTCAGGTGAACTAATAATTTGCCTTAAACCTGTACTGACAGGTCCTGCCTTACACAACAGTAGAATGAGTGCTATATAGTAATGTATGACATTAAATAAATTCTTGTAACGTAAAACAGCATGGATGGACTGAATGTCTACCTCTCCTTCACAACCTTTCTAATTGGTAAATCTAGTCCTGCTAATGTCACCTGGCATGTTTAATTCAGGAACCATGTGTAATAAAAATGTTACATTATACCAGAAACCTAGACCTAGTTTATGATTAACAGCCATCCATCTTCACTTTGTTCAAAAACAAACACTGAGGCTTTCCCATTTTTAAAAGGGTGTAAAATGAAATGAAAAATAGCCCTGAATTCCCCAGTCTCCTGCTTACAATGGGGCACAAAAACCAATATGAGATAGAAATTCCTACAGGAAAAGTTTACGAAAATAATATAAGTGATCTATTGCATGTCTTGATTTCTGTTGCGACGGCAGTATTAGCGCATGCAGTCTGCAGATCGTTCCGCGCTCTGTGCTGAAGGAAGTGTAAAGAAAAGCCTGCTCACCGAGACGGCATCATGTCCCTGAAGTCCTCCCCGGGGGGCCAGTCCTTCAGTTTCAGCACCATGGGCTCCCCTTCCTCATTCTTCAGGCGCCCTGCAAGACCCCCGAAACCCCACACCGGTCACCCACACGAACCACCCACAGCAAAGCATTGCACATTACGCCTGCAGAGCAGGGGCTCATTGGGAAAGGAGGAGTGGAGACGGTTTTCAGTCTGGAGATGAGGCGTTAAGACTAACAAACACATTCAGTGTTATTTTCTGATGCTGATCTAACAATACCACCAATAAAACAGCACATTTTCATAGAATAAAATTATCTTGGGGGTGGGGGGCGGGGGGTGAAGAAACAAGGTCTCCTGTATAGCTTTTGTGTGCAGGATGAGCCCTGTAGTCTGGCTATGTAGCCACACAACACTATAAGATAAGATCACTTTATAAGCCATATACAATTTCTTGCATTAGGAATCAGTCTTTTCGCATACCCCAACTTCCTCTCCATGACACACAGACAGGGAGAGAAGCTTGGAGTCAGAGTGCAGGGTCTGCCATTTATATGGTGCCCCTGGAGCAGCTGGGGTTAAGGGCCTTGCTCAGGGGCCCAACGGAGTAGGATTCCACTGCTGGCCACGGGATTTGAACAGACAATCTTCCAGCCACAGGCGCGGATCTTTAGCCACTGCTCCGCACTATAGTATCCCCTGTGACTTCATTGCTCCAGCTGATGTTTACTCTGCTGCAGGTTCTGAGGGGCTCAGACTGCAAGAAACACTTCCAAAGAAAGCAAGCATGATGCCCACTCGTCCTGTGCTGGAATGCGGGTTGCACCAGCAAGCCAAACGGATTGAATTTTGGAAATCCCAAAGTAGGTTAGTAAAAACAAAAACCAATGGGGTATTCCAAACTTAAATACGTACTCACAGATCAACAGTTGAGCTGTAGGTCTTCTTTTTTTTGTATTACAACATCTCATAGCTCAAGACAATCTGTATTTTCTGAATCACTGAAAGGGAAGGTTCTACTTATAAAGAATGGCTGCCAATAACGATTTTAAAAGCTGAATGCCAGGAACGTACGTGATATGTTCTCAAAGCCGTCCCAGAAGTCGCCCACCGTGGTGGAAGACAGGATGGCGTTCGTGCGGCAGTTGACCAAGTCCGCTTCCTGATCCCCAAACTCCTCACTGAACGTCTCCGGTCTCCACAGCTCTGAGTTCAGCACTGTGTGCATCCCTGACACTATCACGGGCTGAGCCGCAAGAGAGACAAAGAGAGACAAAGACCAGAATGGGTAAGACAACGGCTTCTTCCAATTTACACAGTCACAGGGGGGCCGGAGCCTATCCCAACAAGCAAAGAGCACAAGGCAGGGTACACCCTGGACAGGACGTCTGTCAACTGTAGAGCAGACAAAAACGCACACACTCACAACAGGGACAGTTTTCTCAGAAGGCAAATTCCCTACCAGCATGTCTTTGGATTGGGTGAGGAAAAGCATGTGAACACAAGACATACAAACTCCATACACAGATAGCTCGTCCAGAACTGAACCCTGGGCCACAGCGGTATGAGGCAGCAATGCTGACCACTGCCCTGCCATGACTCCTTTAATAACATCCTCACTTTGCAAAAGTGGGATGATAAGTCTTTCAGCTCAACCTTTGTTGCGTGGTACATGTTGAATTAACCAAAGAATTTGAGCACCAAAAATGGATTTGTACGTTCTCTTCACATTTTGTGAGTTGTGTAACAAAAAACAGTGTCGAAAGTTTTGCAATGAAAACTAATTGGGATATTCAAAATAGAAACCACCCCAAACAAAATCCCCAAAAAAGAAAAAGAAAATGTCAGCCCACCTGTCCCTGTTTCCAGCACTCCCTGAAAATGTTCCAGTTGTTCCTGTGCGTGGGGTCCTGCAGGCAGAGCAGGCGGCCATCACAGAGCCAGCAATGAGGCACGTCTGTGCTCACCACGCTGGGGTTCAGCACGGACCTCGGCTTACACACCGCGTCTCTGGGATCGGTCCGTCTGGACGGAGACTCGCCCGGGACTTTGCTTTGCACGATTGAGGCAAAGATGTCGTCAAGGATTTTTGGTGTGCTTTTCGTTCCCGTCTCGTTCTGGAAAAAAATCGAAACCCGTTAGTAGGACATACAAAAAACAATACCAAAACTGTTAAAACAAAGTTCTCCGTGCGGGGCTTCCGCCTCAACTTTAAAATGGATTTATTGTTCTAACAAGTCATTTGATCCATTAATGAAACGTTGAAATATAGAAGACTGCTTTCTATGTTTTAAAAAAAACTCAAACCATCTTTGATTCTGTTTGGTGCGTAATCGTGCCAAGAGTGTCTCCTTGAAATTTTAGGATTCTAACTGGACATTTGTCAGTGCCATTCTTCTCCTCCCTGCGCTTGGGTCTGGGCAGGTACCTGTTCTCCGTTGAGCAAGCTGCGGAGGCTCCCTGTGTTCTTGTTGGTCACCGATGTTAAAACCGAACCGTTGAAGGTCTGCAGGCTGTGGGAAGGTTTGATGAACAGCGAGCTGAGCGGTGATGAGGAGTTGTGGCGTTTGGGCTCATTAGTTGAAGGAGTGATGAGATTACTCCCTGTGAGAGAATCAATGCAAATAAGTGTAGAACTGGCTTCCTCTAAATATCGGATATTTAGTCCTTTTCCTGGAACACCCTAGTGCCTGCTGGTTTTTGTTCCATCTGAGCCTCTTAATCACTTGTGTTAATTAGTTCCTGTAACGGATCTGTAGATTTTTTTCTGTACTCTGTTCTTGATTTCAAAAACATCCTGTAGTGTTTCCGACAACTTCGGTCTACAGTACTTTGCCTAGTCCATCCTCAATAATTAAGAATTTACTCACTTATTTTGGACTAAGCAGCTCTTAAAAGGCGATCAAACTGAAATAAATTAGTATGTAATTAAGAACTTGGCTGGAGCAAAAACCTGCAGACGCAGGAGTACTTCAAGTCCAGGACTGAAATACACTGCTCCAGAGAACACAGACAGACTTGTGTGTTTGTGGCTTGTTCCGAGTTGAGTCTGCTCATCGTGTGACCTTTCCGAAACCTTACCCTTATTCTCCTTATTCACACTGTGGCTGCCCAGTGCAGATAACCAGCTGAGGGGGGTGTGGTTGAGGGATGCTGGGGGTCTGCCCACCGGATCAGAAGTTGTTACAACAGCAGCACTGGTTGAAGTGGAAGGAACTGCATCTGTGGACTTGTTACGCAGTGAGGAGTCCAGCAAGGGATTTGCTAATAGGGCTATATTCTAAGGAGAAAATAATACAACTTTAATATAATATTTTTGTGAATTAGTTCCATAAATCTCTTAAGCACCTACCAAGTCCCATCTACTTGCTTTATGCTATCTGTCCACAATAATTATAACTTATTTTAAATCCCACCCGATCTTGCCGATTGGGGTGTTCCTGGCCTCACTCAGCTGTCCCAGACAGAAAGCTGGTGGCATGGTCCATGCCGAATCACAGGGTACTAGTGACTGCCTTTACCACCTTAGCCACTTTGCATCCCCTACACTGTCCATTCTTAAGACCACTTCTAAATACTTCACATTGTGCTCCTTTCCTTAATTTTCCAGTATATCCAGTACCTGGGGCTTCCTTTCCTCTTTCAGCAGTGGCTTCGAAGTGGCTCTCGTGTGGCGGCTGGAACACGGACAGTTTGCCTTAATCCCCCATTTCCCTCTCACAGAATGAACTATGTCACAAAAATCATAGAGAGCTGCAAAAAAAAAATCCAAATGAGTTGGCCTGACAGATGCAGGCTTACGTTACACCCAGTTGCATAAGTATTGCTGGATTTGTCTTTACAGCAATTACAAGACACATTTCTGATTCATGGTAAGGATTGTCAAAAAAAAAATTAACAATATTTTTTTCTTACTTGTTCCAGGAATGATCTGTGTTGGCATCAAGTGGTCCAGTTCGTGTGGCTGTCCTCTCACACACTTCATCCAGGAGAACAGAGAACTTCTTCTCTCTGCTAGGAGGAACCAAAGTCACACATGATTTAGAAAGCAAAGGATGTATTGTTCCACTCGTGAGAATGCACAAAAAACATTTTTATCTTCTATGTAATGTAGATAATGTGCATGGGATGAAGAATAGCAATTTAAAAAAAGCTAACTTTAAGAAATTATTTAATACATTTTGGAAAGCACTGGGGGAAGGTCAGTTTTGTGAACCATGACATTGAAAACCATTATTTTACAAATTCAAGCAACAATTATCCAAAAATATCAGTAAAATGTTTTTAGGATCTCCCCCACAATTACTGTTTGAAGACAAAGTAAACCCTCCACACATGTAAACATCTGTTTATATACCATCCACCTTCAGACAGTGTGTCCTGCTTATGCAAGAAATCCATGGTTCACAACAGTTCCTGCCAGGTTTTTCTGCTTCCCTAATAATTCTCAGGATTTATATAGCACATTTTAAAATTTAAAGTTCAAATTGTTGCCTCTAAATAATCTGCTATTCAATCTGCTACATTTTAAAAATACATTGAAACGGACACTTCATGGACGTCAGAATTGGATCTAGAATAATTACTTTTTTTCTGAAACCTTGCTGGGCAGATTCTATGGCACTCAAGTACTGTTTTGCCGGAGAAAGACTTATCCTGATCTATGTCCTGTGCTCAAATCTGTAAACTCCTTTGTGTGTGAAGATGTATAGAAGTGGAATTTTACCGCTGTTGCTCTTGTTCCTGAAGCAATCCAGACAGACCCCGAAGCCACACTTAGGACAGACCCAGTGGATGTTAAACAGAGTGGTGTCGCACACATCGCACATGTCCCGCACTCCACAGACCGCGCGCTTCCATACTATCGCCACTGGGAAAACAAACACATCAAATCACACATAAGGAAAACAGATAAACGATCAGTGAAATGAAGGCTCAGTTGAGCGAGTACCTGAACTAATAACATCGGTTTCATTTTTAACATCTGTCACGCACTAAGCTTTTCCACTATGCAAGCAATGTTACAGTTATGCCTTATTCAAGCTGCTACAAGGTAGAAGTCTAACACATCATGAAATCATAAGTCTTTTAGTCCTGTTTAACTGTGGTTCACTTTCAACATCTCCTTTACTCCCACACTGCAGCTGACAATTGCCCTGTGCGTCTACGGAGCTGCATCTTCTCACACTATGTCACTTTAGACTTACCATCCGGCTGTATGGAAGAGATGACCTCCTTCTCCTGCATGACCAGCTGGCAGAACTGATCCCCAACGTTGGCGAGGATGTATTTGGCAGTGTCCAGGTCCAGGCCCTTCACCCGGCTCCTGGCTGGCATCCAGAGGCTGAGGGCGTCGGGGCCATAGTTACTGGGGGTCAGGAAACCTCCCTCTCGTAGAAGACCATGTTTTGTAAACTGAAGCCTGCAGACACAGGGGAGATTGTGAACGTCATCAGTACCCAGCACACAGCGTGAACTCAAGACCACTTCTCCTTTCTTAGGAATACTCTAAATTATACTCTTGATATCTGTGGCCTTAAACACAGACTAAATATGAAAATTATATTTTGTCAAGTGAAAATTGACACTGAAATTCGGTTTGTATCAATTACGTCTTTAATGCAAGAAAAGTCTGTGAATTCAAGGAAAATGCTTTGTATGAGTTTTATATAAAGAAGTTGTTATCAAAGACGCGTTCGTGACAAAGCTCTTTTATACAAAGATCCCTTAAAAAGAATACTATATACTGACATTACAACTTCAAGGTTAAATGCAATACTTCTAAAACTGGACTACAATGAAAGCCTGATAAAGTTGGGTTTTAAAACAATCTCAATATCTGGTGTTTCGCGTGACTTCTAGATTCACACTGGAGATGTTATTATTTGGCTAATGTGTTGCTGCATATACACTGGAGCTCATGATATCTAAACATTAATACATTTGCTACTGCTACTTACAGTAGATGTATAGTAACAGCCTAATTATATCCTACATGATCAGAGCCCCGGCCCGTGTATCACAGGTTTACTATCTAATAACAAAACCATAATATCCAATAACCTTTTAAAGCCCAGAACCTGAAGTACTCAGTTTATGAAAGTAGTTTGCCTCAAGAAAGTAATACTGCATTATAAATTCTAGTACATCTGAACCACAATCCCAAAAAGACAAAGAAAAACACTGCCTTGGTAATACAAAACCAAACGTCTGTCACTATACCTGTAAATCAACTGATTTATCAAAATACCAAGAAGATTACACTTCTTGCCCTAAAAACATTGTGACAGATTTCCTGACAGTAGTATAACCACCTTGTAGCATGATCTTATCATATCTCGAAACCTTAGCAATGCATCTCAGCCGTGCTGGGATTTGAGACCTCTAAGGAAAACCATATTGCTGTTGTACGTGGTGATGGTGCCCCAGTATGGCACACTCCTCCCCTTGGACCAAAATTCCCAAACCTATACCACAGTATGCTGGCCAGGGACACTGTGCTGTAGAGATGCACCCTGTCCACATCAGAGGGTCAATAGATTCCGCACTGGCAGCAATCTATAATAAAAAAATACCTCAATTCTACTGCTCATCCCTGACAACAAATCCCATTCAACTCCTGAACCCTGTGCCAGAACATCTCGCCACACAGAAGAAGTCAAAGCCTCTCTTTTCGGGATCCACTCCCGACCAGCGCCTGCGTCCCCGGCGGGTCCGGGAAGAGGGAAGAGGAGCGCTCACCTCCTGAAGAGGAAGAAGCGGCAGAAGACGGTGGTGTCCGACTGGCTGCTCCTGCGGCGGTAGCTGGCCAGCCGGCACTCCCGACACTTGTGGAGGTGCGGCGCGATGCTGTTGCAGGAGCCGTCCTGGAGGAAGGACTCGCCCGTGTGCTGCAGCCTCTCCACCGCGGCGGCATCGTTCAGAATGGAATTCGGTGGCAGCGCTGCCGGGAAAGACGGATCGCCCGTTCGATTGGGAGCGGCCATGCTGCACTGTCTACAGCCCAGCAATACCACGGTCCTGCTCACACTCATGTGTTTTTTCTCTTCTCACACTGCTTGTCTTTTGCGTCTCTCTCCTACTCTTGCTTTTCTAAAGCTGTATGTTATTTAACTTTCTGCTGGTGCTGTTGCCGTTCTGTGTTTAGGTTTTGGCGATTCCTTAATGTGTTTGTATTGGAGCATACAAGACATGCAAATAAGCATTTCATCGCACCTGTGCATATGACAAACAAACTGAACTGGTGTTCAAGCATGCACTACACCAGCATGCCATCAGATATGAAATGGGCGGGATGCACAGGTTTAGAAATGCTGCACAAGAAAAATACAAGTTTACATATTGGTTCTGTGGTGCAACCGAAGTGTCGTGTTGCATGTTGCGTGTACACAAGAGATGGAAGTCACACATTAAGACTGTCCTCATGAGCGTTTCAGACACAAAACTAAAAGCAGAGGAGAAAGAGCTCCATGTTTCACGGTCATCGATTCCTGCCAGGAAAAGGTGACTGTGCACTTTTGAGGCAAATTCAAATTAAACATCAAAATAAGCTAGCGTGAGATATTAGTAGTAAAGTTCTTGGGTTGGCGACGGGCGTGTAAGAGGAAGTGGGAAATATTATACTACACTACAGGTATACAATACCTATAAAACACAGCAGTCCTGGTGCACACACAATGTTTGAAATGGACTAACAACAAAAAGCTCATATTAGGGAAAGGGTGGGCATACAGAACATACCATTCGTATTAACTGGACTGCCGCTGGCGTGCAAGGACTTCAGGTCGTCCCTCGGGCTCGGTCCCTGGTCCGCATCAATCCTGTCCGGGCTTGTCCTGCCCGGCTCTGCTTTGGGAAGGCAGGGCTGAGCGGTGGGAGAGGACGGGCTCTGGAGGACCGCGGGGTGTCCAGCTGTTTTAGGACAATCGGCCGTGAGCAGGTTTCGGAGCTCCTGGAAGGGAGGGCTGCCCTTCACGGCAGAGGCAGAGCTGGATTTGGGGGCAAAAAAGGAGCTGAAGGCTTCCTCAAATGGATTATGGGCAACACTCTGCGTCATTCTGCTCTGTAGCAGGTTTCCATCGGTAGTTTCATTCCTGGAATGTCAAATTATAAGAGAAAGAACAGAAAGGGGCTGTTAATTTTATAAAAAATTGAGGGTGGAAAAAAAAATCAACTTCCTTTTTATATAAATTCCTTTTTATATTTTTACTTTAACTCTGGAACAAACAACTTAACTACTTTTACTAAATAGCTCTACGGTGTCACATCCAGAAGAGATAAATACAGAATCTTAATATCTTTATATGTAGCGAATACATTCAATAGGTGATTTTAAAAAGCCTCAAAGGCAGCTACAATCGCAATTTAAAAATGACATGGTAGCAATTTCACAAATCAATTGCTACCACAGAAGAAGCCATGTATATCCTGAAAACATCTAGAAGACAAACTAAGTATATCAATACCATGTCCAAAAGTGTCAAGCATGACATGTAAGTCTATCACATAATATTTTTGAGGTTTCATGTTCTTATTTGTAAGAGTAGCTTCAGGTAACACTTGTCCCTGTATAAATGAAATGTGTATTGTAACGTGCGGTTTGAAATGTTTTGAGGAACAATGGATTACAAAAGGGGGCAGCACAATAGCACAGTGGTACAGCACTTAGCACTGCTGCCTCGCCACACTGGGGCCCTGGGTTCAATTCCAGACCTGGGAGGCTATCTGCGTAGAGTTTGAATGTTCCCCCTGTGTTCATATGGGTCTCCTCCGGGGGTTGGTTTTCCTCCCACAGTCCAGAGACGTGCTCTAAAGTGAACTGGCTTCATGGAAAATCGGCCCTGATGTTAGCGTGTGTGTGTTTGTGCCTGCTCTGCGATGGACTGGCATCTCGGCCAGGATGTAACCCGCCATGGCCACTGCTTGCTGGGATAGGACTCCTATCCTCCCAAAGCAGGATGGATTAAAAACAGAAAGGATGGACAAGCGGTCTTACCCCCACGGTGTCTGGGCCTGGAAACTGGGTGGGGAATCGGCGAAGCTCGGTCCAGGCTGTCTGCTCGCGGGGGAGGAGGCCGTGCTGCCCACCAGCACCTCCGAGGACAGCGAGGGGATGGACTGCACCGTCTGCAGCAAGAGCACACGCGCAGTGAGCCAGCCGCTGCGACAGGGCGAGCCAGGGAATAAGACACCTCCGCACCGAACAGCAATGAAACGCGGTCCGTTCCCACCAGCCCACAGATTGCTCCAGTCTGCTCCCTGGAGACGGTGCTCACACTGGCACACACGGCACCGCAACACACCTTGAGGCTGCAGGCCTCTGCATCCGTCTTGGCAGGGCCAGCAGCGCAGGGCTCCCTGGCAAGGGGCCGGCGCTCTTCGCACGCCGAGTCCGGGTCAGCCGCGGCTTCTCCCCGTGCGTCTGCCGGGTCAGGATTCGGAGGCGCAGGAGGCTCTTTGCGAGGTCCTGGCATTTCGCTGCCCGGAGAAGAATCGCAGCTCGATTTCCTCTTTTTAGCATCAAGGCCTTCTGCCTCCTCGTCAGGCTTCCTCTTCAGGTTTGTGGTTCCTGTGTGCAAAACAATCCCATCGTTACTGCGAGGGCAGAGGCGCAAACCTCCTTAGCACTACTAGTTTGCAAAACCCCCCGCAAACCACCCAATTCTCAGAAACAGTTATAAAGAACTCAAAATGTGTTCTTTGCTAAAAACAAATGAAGCACGAGACACTTCTAGAAGTTACAAATTTAGTTGCAATTCATTCCTTTTCCACTGCTTGTCTATCATGGTAGAACCCAGAACAGGCCTCAGACTCTTACGTTATTATTGTTCTCAAAGGCTTCCAGAAAGAGGGCAACTGTGTCCATGGGATTATATTTTTCTAACGTAAAAAGCCCCTTATTTCAACCCTTTCCAACATACAGATTTTAAGATCATGAAAACTCGTACCTGAGCTGTCCAACACATGAACCAGGAGCTCCATTTCCAGTAAAGCTGGGTCTACACACTCTATACTTCCTGACTGAAAACAGAAAAGACAGGCATGACATCAATTTATGATGGACAAAAAAAAAACGGTTAAAACAAAAAGAAAACATGCAAAACTATTAATCTGACCAAAAGGGCTAAAATGAAGAACTCGTTAAGATTTTTTCACACCTGAAAAATGTTCACTTGACTTATGATAGTGCTCTGCAATACACAAATATTATGACATTATATTCTTTAAGGCAGGGACTTCTTTCTTGCAGACGGGGGGAATGGTAAAACATTTGACTGGGAGTTCAGTTTCAGGGTCACCTGCTCGTGTTGAACCTGCAGGGTCTGCGTCTCCTGATTTTGCTGGACAACAGTAGCAACAGACCACAGGCAGGCTGAGTCCACGCAATACAGTTTCATCTTGGAACCAATCAGGCTTCTGTTGCCTGCAAACATGGAAAAATGTGGCACATTAAAAGAAGACAACAGTTTCACAACATGCGCCCCAGTTTATTCCCATGTGAAAACCCTTCTATTACTCCTGCTGTAGTTCCAACTGCTACAGCGCCCTCCGAAACTATTGAGACCGCAAAGTCAAAACTGATTTTTGCTTTACATTCAAGCAATTTTGTATATTTGACCATGGCATTAATATGGATGGATGGACAGATGTTTGCCTGTTATGCCTTCTGGCATGTAGGGGCAGCAACTTCCTGTTGCTGTTTCTGTAACATTTTGTTTTTTGCAGGACAGGGTTGCTAGCTTTGTGCCCAACCTCCAACATGGAGGACCTGGCACCCGCCGTGGGACATGAACCCACTACCCCGAGATTATGAGTCTCGTGCTTTACCAACAGAGCTAGCCGGGACCACATTAATATGGATGCCAAGTGTAAAATAAAATACATGTTAATTTTGGGTTAAATTCCATTCCAGATTTGATCATATTAAACAAAACATAGTTAACGTTGGACCCAGTGATTTCAAGGGACCAGAAGTATTGGGAAACTCGAGTAAATTTGAGAGTGTAAAAGTCATTATTTGGTTGCATATGCTTATTAATTCTACTGTAACACAGGATTGTAATGCGATTTTGAAATAAAAACGTGACAGCCTGATAACAGAATAGAAATACGTTTTACTGAAGTGAGGTATCTAATGGCCTTCTAGTGATCAAAATAGCACAGCCCTTAAACATGGTAACATTGGTACTACATTTGAAAGAATAAATAAATCCCCACACACTTCAAAATGCAAAAATAAACTGCAATAAGAGATTTGGAAGTACGCTCCAAACACAGGAGATGCATTTCAGAAGTTTTGCAATGCAAAACCAGAAAACTATGCATGACCACAGTGCTTCCAGGTACGAAACAAAGAGGATGTACAGTACCTCGTATCAGGAGCTGTACGGCTGCGTGCTTTTTAATCCAGGCTTTCACCCCCTTCTGAAGTTCTTGGAAGTCCCTCAGAGAAAACCCTAAGCAGCTTAATCTCTGGGAAGGGGAAAAATAACTGCTGCATTTCATCTGTCATTGAACACTGTAACAATTGAACTTATTATTAAGCATTCTTAATCATAAACTCAAGAAAAGCTGAAAAACAGTAAATAAGGCTAGCAAAGAAGCAGACAGCATTTGGCCCATCATGTTTGACGTAATTTTGTGAACATCCATGA
Source organism: Lepisosteus oculatus (assembly GCF_040954835.1). Lineage (NCBI taxonomy): Eukaryota > Metazoa > Chordata > Actinopteri > Semionotiformes > Lepisosteidae > Lepisosteus > Lepisosteus oculatus. The sequence continues at coordinate 35,683,089 of NC_090696.1, read as the reverse complement.
TGCCAGTTTATCCACTACTGGTTGTACAAAAGGTTATGATGCCTAATCTACAGATAATATAGTCCTACTTAATTACCAATTATTACTTTTTGGTCATGCTCTCTGTGCAAAAAATATTGATATATTCATGTATAAAATTGAATTATTGATCTCCTTTCTTCACTGGAACAACAGTTTCTGATGCTCAATATGGGAACAGTGCAACACTGGCAGAGTTAGTAATGTGCAGTTTCTGCCCCAGCTACAGCTGTAAGCATACCTCAAGAGGCTGGACAGTTCCTACAGGAATGTAAGTTCTCTTGTTTATCAGGAGATACTCCACAGGAATAAGCACTAGTCCAATCATGTCCACTAGAGGCTTAAAAACCTGCAAAAAATAAAACACATCCGATATTACCAGATAAACACTCGCTCCTCTTAATATACAGTATTTGTCTTTGTAAGAAGATATTTGAGTGACAAATCTCTTACAAGATCAATTTTTAAATAAACTTAAATTACCAGGTTTAAAATCTGTCAGATTTTAAGTAATATTAACTTTAACTACATTGAATGGCTGAAAACAAACATTAAGTATAACAGAATAGTATAAGAAGGTACTCTTCTTCCTACTAATGTAGTATTCACTTTCAGGAATGTAGCACACAGCAACTTACCACTGTCACCTACAAAGCAACACAGTTCAAATTAATTCGTGCAAAATATCCATCCATTTTCTGGCTGCTTTATCTAATTCGCAGGGGTGCCAGAGCCCACCCCAGAAAGCAACAGGCACAAGGCATGGTACATCCTAGACAGGACGCCAGTCCATCGCAGGGCAGAAACTAGGAATCCCCTTTTGAAAAAATATCTCACCCGATGGCCTAGTTGACAGAAGTTAAAACATTCAACGACTAAACGGGTAACAGTATGATCAAAACACATATAAACAATTTTAGATGAAGAAGAACAATCTTTTCTAAAATGGATCTCTATGAAAAAGTGGCTCCTTCATTTCAAGACTGACTGATTAAGAGAGGGATTAAGAGAGGGAAGCAGAAAGGAAGCCTGAAGCAGCTGACAGAGCTTTCCAAGCTTCTATTACAGTATGTCGGAACTCTACACAACATATTCATTCATCTACTTTCTAACCACTTTAACTAACTCAGGGTTGCAGGGAAGCCAAGCCCATCCCAGCCAGCAACAGGTGCAAAGCAGGATATATCTTGGACGGGACGCCAGTCCATCGCTCAGACACAAACACACGCACAAACCGTTACCAGGGCCAATTTTCCCTAACGAACTTACAGGCATGTCTCCGGATAGTGGAAGGAAACCAGAGCACCTGGAGGTAACCCCATACGAAGACAGGGAGAGCTCCATACTCCACTCAGCCTCCACAATTTAGCCAAGCTACAAATCGGCTGAAACTGCACGAATTCACTTGCCTCCGCTGTGACTGTACCCACAGAAGAGTGTCGCTACAAGACCCTTTATCTCGCGAACCGCAGGTTGCGAGCCCCAGGCGGCGGTGAACGTACCACAGACGGCCACTGGACACTGGCGGTCTCGCCAGGAAGCTGCCGGCGAGCCAGCCCCAGGGTGTGCTCCACCAGGAAGACCTTCATCAGGGGCTCGTACACCTTGATCCACCTCCGGCTCTCCGGCTGCTGCTCGTCGAACTCCACAAACACCTGCAGCGAGAATCCGCGAGAGATCAGGACACCTTCCCCTGGCCTCGTCACCTCGTCTCCTCCCCCTGCCCGCGTCTCAGCACCTTTCTCTCCAGCCTAGGTGCTATCTGCTTCACAGGAGCTTGGTGCAGCTCATCGTCTCGTGCTTCGGGGCGAAGAGGAGAGTTTGCGAGGTTCCTGAGCTCACACCAACCTACCTTTCAAATTCTGCCGTCCAGAGTGTTATGGTTTGGTGGGGGGTGCTTGTGATCAGAAGACATTTCAAAAAGAGATTGATTGAATGGATGGGAAGGGTCAAGTAAATTCCCTAACCAATGCAAATGGAGAAAAACCTATGAAGTGCTTTGCTCAATGTATTGTTTTCCAATAAGGTACGCAAAAGGGATAGTTTGGGAGAAACCGAGTTAGGATTCTTGGTTGGCTTTCCTCGTCTCCCACATGAACAGCAGTTGAGAAGCTACAGGCAAGTTAAGAGGCCTGTCTTAGAACAGAAGAGCATGACTGCAAACAAAACTACCGGATTGCAACAAATTAGAACTGAGGTGCCGCATCTTTATGGGCTCAATACTTTGGACTTTGTGGGCTTGATCAAAAATGATCAAAAGAGCTTGCAAAATGCTGGCACTTAAGTGTGCATTTTTGTTTTTAACTGCAGCAGTACATAAAACGCTGCACCCTTCATCGGAAAAAATGTTACCCTCAGATCCCATTAGGCAGTATCAAGATGCAAACAGCCCCCTCCCCTCCTCACACTGAAATCAGTTTTTACTTTACCGTTCTTCAAGATAAATTGGGTATTGTTCAGTAACATGGAAACGAATAAAAAATACATTTAATCAATAAACATTTTGACTTGGAAAAAAAATGTTTGCGATTCAAAACCAGATTCTTTAACTGGGGTTAGTCCTAAATTACGATGAAGGCGACTACGGAGGTATTATATAAGAATGGAAGAAATTTGGACAAACAATTCAAGTTTCCAAGACACTCTAAGAGAAAAGAAAATTTATCGGGAATTAATTCCAAACTGTGAGTACAGAAGATAATATACCAAGGCGTTAAGCACCCCAATGGAAATTCATTACCAGTTTTCCATTAAAACTCAAGTTCCCGAGGCGTTAAAATTCAGTAAATTCGGTCAGTTCAGTAACGTTTGTCCAGAAGAAGCATTCAGTTCTCCATATGATGGACATTTCCAATGCTGTATCCCTGAACCACGACCTGGCAGAGAGGTATGGATCGCGTGTTTTTTTTTTTTATAGGAAGAAATGGCAATGTTATGGTTGAAGTGTACAAACATCGAGTTATCCCCGACTCTCCCAGTTCCCACTTCACAGGTGAAAGATACGATTTCATCAGAGGAAACGAGATAAAAGCAGCTTTGGTCAATAAGTTCCCAAAGAATTTGTAACAAACGTCAACTAGACTTCACCTATAGGCACGGTAGGTCTAGATTTGTCCTTGTGAGAGCATCTTGGCGAACATACAGTAAAAATGACACAGAATTAGCCTTTCTAACGGTTACTATCGATAACGCGTATGACCACGGGTTCATAAACAGTACTATTTTGGAATACCGAAACACAAACGAAACTGCTAACAATTACTGTTACTAATTGATAATTATTTCTCGGGTGGAAGGAATATATGAATCTTCAAATTCTTGTGAGGATACGGAGATTATCGCCGCGCGACCTGAAAAACGTCGCACAAAAAGAGGCGTGAATTGAAGTTACTTCATCACTGGCTTTCTGTGCAGAACAAAACGTGTAAATCCCACGTTATCAGACTCACGAATTAGTTACGCCGACACGCTCCTTGTTCGGACGAAGTTGTACGTGCGCTTCTGTCTTCCTAACATGACAGCCTGCACCCACATCTCCGAAACTGTAGCTATCGCCATTCAGACGGAGAATAGGAACTGTGTTTCAAAGAACTGGGTCCGACATACCTTCAGGTTCTGGTCTGAAACATCCCTGTGCGACACGGCTCTGATTTTCCCGGATTTCCAATCCCATTTCGCGATCTCCTCGACTTTCAGGGGGAGCTCTCCGGTCACACAGAGAAACCCCCTTCCTACGAGGATCTGGCGGGCTTTGTTGCACATTTGTACCGGTTCCGACCCCCCAGCTCAAGAAATCCCACTCTGTCCGCCGAACGCAAATAGCGCTTTATAAAAATCGCATTTCCACTTGAGTTCTTAAGCTGGTGACTGAAATTAAACGGCTAGCATTCGACGAAAGAAGTACACAATGGATAGGTCTCACTTGAATCAAACGGCTTGCAAATTCATAAGTACTTTCTCCCCTCTCCTCTCAAATTAACTAATTTCTTAATATTAGGATAAACTCAAATATATGATAAGAATGTAATATTTTTTTCCACACAAAAACAATCTAAACAGATTCTGATTATCGTAGCTATTTGACTTCAATTTTCATGCAAGCACTTCACGCCAGCTGTCTGCTCTTTACAGGCACCACCCACACATCAATTAAACGTGTCCGTATTGGTTATCTTTTCCGTATGGGGGCGGGTCCCTTACGCCTGATCTGGAAGATTATTGGCTACTGTATTGGCAGAAGAAAAAAGACCTTCCACGCCCACTCAGGGCTCCCAGAGGAGCCGTAGACCATTATCACAAGCGGCTAAATCAATGCGCGATGTCGTGACAGACCATATAGGGCAAAAAGTGGAAAGACGTGCCTGTCGCAAAATCTGTAGCTGAAAGATAAAAGAAAACCGTGTTATCTACAATATCACTGCTTTTAATTTCCGTCATTCCACTACAGACACATCTGTGTCGCACCAAACTGTTTAGACCCCCCCCAGCAAGCGGAAGAATCCATTGTTGTGGTGTGAGCGGTGAGCCGGTGAAGATACGTGCGTTTTGCAGCGTACTCCAGATAAGGCGAGGGGAGGAAGGGCGCGGGGAGTGGCGAGGCGGGAGGGCACGCTGCAGAAGCATTGGGCCGGGACTGCTCACCCTCCCGTTTGTGGTCGCCGGTCATCAATGAAAGAAGGCATCATTTCCAGGGTTACGCGCCGAGCTCTTGCAATTTGCTGAAGGATGTTTAAAATGTTTGAAACTAGCAGTTAGAAAACGAACTGTATTTCAGAAAATGTGATTTAAACAACAGGTGAAGTTGTTGAAAGGACATTGTACATTTCCAGTGAAAGCTGTTTATTATTGAACCTGATCATTCTAAAGATTTTAAATAAAAAGGAGAAACAAAGAGGGAGAACTGTTAAGACACATATCAAAAAGGATCATTTCTGCCTTAAATCCCATCAAACGTGCTCTTTGGAATCAGGAGCATCTCCAAAGCCATTCAAACAACGTGGTAGAAACCCTGCATGACCAGTGACCATAAATAAACCCTCTATTTAGGATTATTTAACAGTTCAAAATGCAAGGTGCTCTTTATGTATTAAAGCATTAAAATGCCTTTTTTAAGAGGACATATCAAATATAAAATATTTAGAATGCTTGTATTGCAAAAATGGCATGAAGGTGTTGGTAGGTTTCGGTTTTTGAGAATATTTAACTTTTGAAATGTAAGTATTGTAACATTTAATATATGGAAATGCAATGTAATTGTGTTACAAAATGTAAGAACGCTTCTTTTGGTGGGAATAAGCAATTATTACCGTTTATTTGTTAAGAGGGTTAAATCTTTGTTACAGTCAAAATCTTTAGGTGATGCTAGCTATAACGCTGTTTTAGGTTATTTTGTTATGTTGCGATTGACGGACTAGAACAGCAGTTAATCTCACAGCAGCTGCCCGTGTGGGCACGGAGGAGTGGAAAATAGCAATTCCCCGTCGTGAAATACTGACCCCTGGCGGTGTTTGTGGTATACTAAAGAGAATAAATCATGAAATGAAGTTTCTACAAATTCCAGGTTTGGTATTAAGCTCTCCCGAGTCCGTCGTCAGGATTATACGTGTGAAATAGCTGAAGTTTACTGGCACTGTCATTTAGAGTCTAGCCTTAAAGGATCTGATTACAGATTATAGACTAAGGAAAACAGAGACTAAAGCAAGACATATTAAGTCTAGATTTAAAGGTTGTGATCATCAGGACAATTAAATCACCTCATTATTAGAATAGAAAACTAAACCATTAAATAGAAAACAAAGAGGAGTAAATGCACTTGTCCCTAAGTAATGTTGACATCATTAGTAGAGTACCATAGTATGCCACCAGCTATATCACTCTGAAACTCACAAGTGGCAACCCACTGAAGTAGATGTGAGCCTGGTCAGTACCTGGATGGGAGACCTCCTGGGAAAAATTAAGGTTGCTGCTGGAAGAGGTGTTAGTGTGGCTAGTGTGGTGTTAGTGTGGCTAGCACATGGACCAGAGGCTCACCCTCTGGTCCATGTGGGTACTAATGCCCCAGTATAGTGACGGGGACACTATACTGTAAAAAGGTGCTGTCCTTTGGATGAGACGTAAAACTGAGGTCCTGACTCTCTGTTGTCATTAAAAATCCCAGGGCGTTTCCTGAAAAGAGTAGGGGTGTAACTCTGGTGTCCTTACTCCTTACCCTTACCAATCATGGCCTCCTAATAATCCCCATCTATGAATTGGCTTCATTACTCTGCTCTCCTGATGTGTGGTGAGCGTTCTGGCACACTATGGCTACCGTTGCATCATCCAGGTGGGGCTGCACATTGGTGGTGGTGGAGGGGAGTCCCCATTACCTGTAAAGCGCTTTGAGTGGAGTGTCCAGAAAAGCAATTATTATTATTATTATCTATAGTAGGATCATGGCTTTTCTTAATTTCTGTCAATGACCTCTGGAATAGTACAGCTGTTCCACCTGTAGATTATATAGTAGGAAGAGGATTAACAAGCACTGTAGACACTGCATAGAAAATTCAAAAGGATTGGGGAAAACTCAAAACAGAGCAAACACCTGGCAGCCGCAGGCAGTAAAAAACAATAAAGTACAGATATAAAAATCAGAGGCACTGAGCTTCAAGAAGCTGTCAATGAAAAACACGAAGATATCTCTGCTGACACACCACTTTTATGTGTCAAAAAACCAAAGACTTTTCTGGATTGAAAACCAAGTGATATATTAAAATTTACAATGCACTAGTAAGAGCTCTGTTAGAATGTTATGTACAATTTTGGTTACATGCATCTATTTTCCAACCAGTACAGGGTTCAGTATAGGGTTGTGGGAGTCTTTCACAGCGAGCAATGAGTGCAAGGCAAGATACACCTTGAGTAGGATGCCTGTCCATCACAGGTTACACACAGACAAACACAGGGCCAATTATCCTAGAAGGCATTTAAACTGCAAGTATCCTTCCTGTGGACTCCTGTGGGAGGAATCTGGATCACTGGGAGGTGTGAACACAGGGAGAACATATAAACCCCACACAGATGGCACCCCAGGAACTGAACCCAGGGTGTCAGTGCTACAAGGCAACAATGTTAACTAATGTGCCACCATTCCACCTGTTTTGGTTACAGTGTTGCAAAAATGATTGCTATACTGGCACCGATGCAGCAAATGAAAAACCAGATACTTGGTTGTTCATTCTTATCCATTCCTGGACTTAAGGAATGTCCTAACCTGACAGACCCCCCAAAAAACTAAATCTGTTTCATCCTATAAAAAGAATTCTTCAAGACCTTGTATTCCAAATCCACAAAGGCACTGACAAACCCAATCCACTGAATTTCTTCAGAAGTGTAAGAGGGACTCCAGAGATTAATATACTGAGAAAAGGAAGATCTTTTTCTACACATAGTATTGTGTGTGACTGAAACAAACTATCCCAGTCAAGGTGTAAACGGTAGAGGTACCTTTACTTATCTCCGTATGTTCTTATGTAAACACAGTCTTAACAAAAATGATTTATAGAAGCAGAAAGACTATGAATCAATTATCTGCTCTCTTAGTTATTTCGCCGCTCATATTGCTAGTGGAAAATCATACACCAAAGAATGTAATGGCTCCACAGTTCAACAATAATTATCAGTTAACAATTCAGTATTTTCTAAACCCGTTTCATACCATTTGGTTATTTCTTGAAGATAATCCATAATTCCAAGTTATGTCCCCGTATTGGGTAAATATAAATAGTAGTTCAGGTGGGTAGCTGAATATAAGGATATAAATATAAATAGTAGTATGTTAACATTACAGTTTTACATAAATCTCTGATCAAATCAGCAACTACATCTTAAGAATGTATACGAAGGACACGTATATATTATGTAAAAAATAATACAAAAGATTTAAAGACGAATTTTTACTGAGCAATTCTCCCTCTCCACCACTAGAGGAAGACAGACCTTTGTGAGGAAACGTTAAGTACTTCATTTGGGAGTACGGGATAATCTGAGTTGTACCTGTTTTAAATAAGTCGACGAATACAGTTCACATATCCTAATATGGCTGATTGTGTTTCTTTGTTTTGGAAAATGTACGCCAGGTGTTTTCTTCTGCTCTTATTTTGAAATCCTCAAATAATATCTGTTAGAATTGTATATGTTTTTTCCCTTGCATTTCAGGAACACTAGTGGTGAGATCCAGAGTTAAAATAAACCATGCTGATAGTTTGATATCATCCATACCATACAATTAAAAAATAAAAATAAAAAGATATGCTAAGCGTCTTCACAAAATGTGATTTTACGAATAAGAACATATTATTGGAAAAGAGCACAATCGTAACCCCTGGGGTAACTGACGTAGTGCCTGGCTGCTCTTTTTCCTGTTTTTTTTGTTCCCCTGTGTTAAACCACTCGCTGTTACCCTCCACGACAGCCCACCCTGTTATTGTCGGCAGGTTCTTCCGCTGCCGGGGGTGACCTACTTTACATCAGCACTCCCTGTGGATGTTGTAACTGACCTCTGGCGAGTCTGTTCCCATGGTTACACTAAACAAGCATGTTCTTCGCTGTCAGTGCAGTTTTCATCTTATTTGTTTCAGGGTTCATTGTCTTCGAACCTGCAGTTGAAAGCTTAAAGCATCAGTAAGCCAGCTGCCGTGTAGCATCCGGGGGAATGTTATTCCGTCACATTTGAAAAGAAAAGTACAATGAATAGCGTCGGAGCTGTATCAGTATTTTGTTTTCAGATGCTCATGAAAATATATCAAAGACCTTGATATATACAGTAGCACAGTAGCATGTTTGGTAATTCTAAGCTTGTGATACTCCACACCACAATTTGAGTGCTCTGAAACATGTCTGTAGTATTATGTAAATAATAAAACAGATATTTATGTTTGATCTGGTAATCTCTTTTAATGTGATTTGGAGTCACCCAGTCTTAACATAACCAGTACTTATTTAATACAATGACGGAATACTTTAGTTTTTCTATTTCTTATGCAAAAGGGCTCATGGTATATGATGAAGCTCTTATACCTGCTGTACATCACTCCCTTGAGAGCAGTCAGAGGTCAAGAGTGGCCTCAGTTGCTCTGTCACAGAGGTGACACTGAGCGATGCACCCTTGACAAACTTAAATTAATGTCAATGACCACGTTTCACCCCACAGACCGAAATGACTTGTTTCGTTAGGGCAGTTGAAGACGGGCTTGTTCAGACAACACTGAACTAACGATCTGGAGAGCTGTTGTGAAGTTAAAATGGCGGGTTTAGAGCCTTCAGCAGCAAGTGTAATGTACATAGCCCAAAGGCTGTGTTAAAGTTGATGAAGGCAGAGTGTGTTTTTCCATGCCAATCTCTAAGTATAAAGGAAGTAACTTGAGATATGCCACCATCTGAAGGAGTGTCAGCTGTCTGGGTCAGCTAGGTGGACTCTAGTTTCATACTGACCAACACAGTAAGCCCCGTGAACAAAACCTTTTCCTCTGGGAAATTGGGTCCAATTTTCTAATAATTAAGAACACCACAAGTTCTGTTCTGTTTTAACTCCAGACAGTTATTTAGGAAACAACATAACTTACAGATACACATTACATGCTCACACCTGAAGAAGGCTCCATGGGTGAAGCATTGTGTTTTCTTTCTTCTCTTTTCAGCATGGAATAAACCTATTACTTGTTCCTTTGCAGTCTATGCATGCTGATGCAGCTACCCACCTGAACTACTACACATTACATTATATACATTACTTGTAAATTACTGTAAATGACAAAAAGCACTAAAACATCTTCCTTGATATACAGTAAGCAGTGGTTTGAGCTCGTAGACAAGTGCTCATTGATAAAATGTCATTATTATTGTCTTTACTTTATGATGATGATTATTTTTAATCTAACAGTCGATCACACAGATATTTGTGTTTTACTTTGCAGGGTCTGTTTTTTAAGTATACAGATAATTTGTGCTGGGAAGAGTTATGTAAAAAGGTGATAAATAATTTGTAAAAATTACGATGATTTGTGTAGCATGTGTTTAATTACTATTTATGGTTTACTAAAAGCAATTACTCCCAATTTCATATTAATTTAATAGCTAATATAGTGGGTTGTAACTATAACAGATTCGTTTTTTAAATTTGACTTTCCACAACAGTGCACAACAATCTGTTAATATTCTTAATAATAATAATAATAATATATTTTTATCTTTAAAAGTGACATCTCAAAGCCCTTTACAGTCAGTGTAAAAAATCTTGTTACTTTGAACTAGATGATTCTCGTTCCATCCTACTTGCAATTTATCATTCTACTCTTGAGACACAAACACAGCTGTGTTTTTCTCAGCTGTTGTCCCAGAAGCAAGTGGCTCACAGTATGACAGCAGGAGCAAGGTTAGAGAAAGCACCTCGCAGAGAAAGGTCCATCCTGTCATCGGCTACAGCCTACACGTCTTCATCATCTCACCAGCTAGGCAAACATTTCCTCTTTGTTCTGACCCTTGGCTTTGGTCACTAACCTTACTTCAAAGGGACCGAAAATCCATCCATCCCATTTGTTAGCCTCTATAACCACTTTAGGGTTTGATGGGAGCCAGGGTCTATTCTGGCAAACAAGGAGTGCAAGGCAAGGTATACTCTGGAAGGGACACAAGTCCATACATAACAGGAGGGCAGACACAGACAACAACACAGACATGCACACTTCCATCACAGCCAATTACCCTACCAGTATGTCTTCGGACTGTGGAAGGAGACTGGAGCACCCAGAGGAAACCCACGCTAACACATGGAAGAACATAGAGACTTCACAGTGGTCCACAATTAAACACAGGCTACCGTGATGAGAGGCAGCACTGCTAACCATGTGACACAGAGTGTTATTGTAAAATATGGCTCTGTGAATTAAACTAACCTTGAAAAGCAGAGAGGGCTCTGTAGGTTTTGCAGTATGATTCTCAACACAACTTCCTGTGCCAAAATGACATAATCTGACCCACAAGGCTTTCAGAAACAGAGCAAACAGAATGAATTGAGTGACTGGAGCCAATTTAGTGCTGGGACAATAATTGTCCGGGTGAATCCTTCAGCCTCTGCATCAAAAACAATGGAGCAGAAATGTTTTTTTAAGTCTGTTATTCAAAACAGTCTTCCAACCCCACCCCTACACTGCAGTTAGGCAGGGTTTGTTTGTGATGAGGTCGGATCTCCAAAGGATCTTGTGTGAGCCATTACATTCATCGTCAAAATGAAAAACAGCATTCATCATGATAATTGATGGTGTTGATAAATGATATCAAGATATCAAGGTCATGATAAAAACTTCAGGTCTCCTTCAAAAACAGCAATCATTTCCGTCTGCATCAAACAAATGCACAATACTCGTGCGTCTGCTAATGTGTTCAGTTCATGACTAGTTTATATATGAGATTTATTCATATCCAGACTTGTTGAATGCCATTCCAGAAGTTTCACTTCTTTTTTAATTCATATTTGCATTTTCCATTAATGCAGACTAGTGGCCTCAAAGTGATGCAGCAGGCACCGGCAGGGCCAGGTTTTGGTGTTCGTAGGCCCTTGGCACTTTCACTTGCCAAAATGTGCAAAAAGAGGGGTAAACACCAATTGAATTACATCGACTGACATGAGGCACTTTAAACTATTCTAATGGTAAACCACGTGCTTGATGGAGAGAGTCAAGCGACCATCACTTTGATACTTCTAGTTTCTAGAACAGCCGCTAGATAGCGTTTGATTATTGAATTGAGGCACCTAGAGTCGATCGCAAACATGTTGTTTCAGCTCGTTTTTCGTAAGTCACTAGTGTTTACCTCCTTCGTAGGCCCTAAAAATTTTGTAGGCCCGCCTAGGCACTGTGCCTACAGTGACTGTCACGGATGTCGGAAGGGCAAACCGTGGAGAGGCAGGTGAGCGGAAAAAGACCTATATGCGTAGCGGTGGAACGGGGGATTAGCCCAGGCTCAGCAGTTAAGGAGTCGTATAGAAACCAATGCCCTCAGGCAGTGGACGTGGGACGACCTGGTACATAGGCGGGTCTCAGGACATCAGAATGTCAATGCTGAGCGCAGGAGAATAAGTGACCCAGAAATATATAGCCCCAGAGAGAGAGAGACACCGGAAGGAGAGCAAACCACAGGAAACTAGGGACAGGACAGAGTAAGAGCGCCCTCTGGCTGCAGAGGGCGTGACAGTGACTTATGGGAAGTCTGGCACTGGGCATCGGAGCTGATCTGTCACACCACAAAAGAGTGTTAGCAGAACATCTGTTCCTCTGTAGGAATCCTGAACCAGAAATCCTCTGCTGGGCGAGTCTCTTATCCCACTGACTCTTTACCACAGTTGCATACCTAGCATAGTAAAGACATTGCATGTGCGTACAAGCAGAGGAACTCAAACATTTTTTAAAAGCTGAGGAACCCCTTTAAATCCTCTCCTCTGGTTTCAGAAGCAGGTCATACAAGAAGACATTCTGTGGTTTGATGCCAGCAGACCTCAGTCTGTATGCAGCAGCGTATTCATTATTGGGTACAAAGGAAAATTGTAGAGGTATGCGTGAGAGACTGCAAGGACAGAGGGAGATGAATGCTGACCTTCCTTGCGCTGTCTTATGAGAATGGTCTCTCCTCGACAGGCCATATTATGATCGTCTCAACATAATGTTCAGGCTAATTATAATATGAGTGTGAATTTCTAAGATATAATTATAAGATTAGTGATTAGTGTTTAATTAACTAAAAGAACGATGTAAATGAAGTGGATTGTGAGTACAGTATCAACGTATATATAAACAATGAACAGGGTAGATTATAACACAAACAGCAACATACTGTATAATGAGAGGGGCTTGTTAATCTGACCATTTACGTGATTAAGTCTTTTCTTTTTGGTCGTCACACCACTCGATTTTCCCCAATACCCAAGAATATATTCTGTCCAGTAAGCATTTGCCTGTCACACTCTTGCGCTCTTTGGCTGCGTGCTGGTCCTGACGCCTGCGCCGAACGGACTAACAAATGGCTGAGGCGAGGGGCCGCTTGTTCCGTTGTTAGTGCTGAGGCATAGGAAACTCCTCCCTGCCGATATCACACAGAGCCTTCACAGCGCCATGGTCTCATGGATCATCTCTAGATTGGTTGTGTAAGTTATTTGTATTATTCATTTCCACTGAAAAAGGTGGTTTTAGGTTTTGTTTAGTTTTTTTGCTTGTGCAACTACAAAATAGCCATGTAGCGCACGCTCAAGGTGCATGTCAAAAGAGCTCTCAGACGCCGCGGTCCGGACTTGTCACCTAAATTTAGGCAGCAGCAGATGTTATTCGTGTAAGCTGCCTGGGACACAGTTTAAATTTGGGAATAGACTTGAGACTGAAATGCAGTTTTTATATGCGCGAATAAAGGCATTCGTTTATATACACATTGATGTAAATATGATTTTGTGTGATTTTGAGAAAACTGTAGCCCTCGCTTTAAATACAAAAAAACCCACTATACAGCACACATTAATCTTTTATTTTTGTGTAATTTATTTTAAGATTGACATATTTTCTGTGAAAATTATTCTTTCACATTCATCTGTCTATAATATAATTAGTTGCATATATAAACATATTACACGTGATACCGTTGTCTACTGTATGTTAATGCTTTTGTTGTCTGTATAGTGCCTTTGATTCAGAAATTCTTTTGAATACGGGTGAGAGAGGGAAGGGATTTGAGAATCCATGGATGAATAAATTCGCATGGAGATGTACAGCCCATGGGTTTAATAATATAAAAGCGCAGGATTGTCGCTGGTGTAGAAACTGAAAGTCATTTTTGTATATATCGATTACATTGCATTTTAGACTGACGTAACTAGGCGCTGTCCTGCTAGCAGCCTGAATGTATTAACCATGGGCTTTTATTCTCTTTGCCTTTTCATCTTTGGCAATCTTCCTCGGAAAATCGTAATAAAATCGCTATTATAATTTTCAAAATGAAATATCTGCGAGATGATTGTATCACCTCACAGAAACGTCAAGTATTTTGCATAAAATCTAAAAAGCATTATAATATGCTTTTTACACTAAATACAGTCACCTCAGAGTAGGTAATCACAAGCTCTCCATTTAAACCTGGTAAAAAAATTGATGAGACTGGTTAGACTCTCTTTAGTAATTTTACTGTAAGCCTGCTGTTACATTCACTTAGCTTTTCACTGTTTAATCACTGAATACCGGTGCTGAATACTTCAATTGACGGTTGCGCTTATATTACAACGCTAATCTCACAAAAGCTGACGTTCTGAAGACCCTAACCTCGAATACTAAAAACACATTGCGTGCACTATTTTTACAGTGTAACCGTATCATGGTAGTACACAACAACATGTGCCTTACACCTGCTAAGACCAGACTCGCTAGTACGGGAAGAATGCTCCCTATTTTTCCGTTCTGGGGCTGTAAAGCCAACAAAAAAGTGGTGCTCCATTCCCCGCTGGGGTAGTCATGGGAACCCCCATCAGCCTGAGATTCTTGCCAGCTTCTCCCACAACAAAAAGTCCCACACAATCTTTGCCTCTCTCTGACATCCAGAGTCTTAAGTCCTTGGCCCTGCCCATACCCAAGCTGCATATGTGCAAACAGAACAATTCCTATGAGTGCAGAACTGAAGCCCTCAGTCCATCCATGCTGTCCATTTGGCTCTCCATTGCTGGTGAGTGAACCACATTAATCGATGTGGTTGATTTATTAACACCACATGTTATGGACAGGCCGTCATTTGAACCCTGCAAATTACTTCTGACAGTTGTTCCAGCACCCCACTTACATCGCCTGCTCGCTAGCTCACTGATGAGCGTGGTCCAGTTGCACCTTCAGATTGACCAAGAACTCTATACTGGATCTTATCTGCTGGTTTGATCTGGGTCGCCTTTCGAATGGCAGGTTTCTTGAGCGCAAAGCTCCTGGGAAATATCAGCACACATCCTCCCCTATTAGCGACCCAGTACGTTTCGGGCCATTTAGGGAAACAGTCCACGGGCACAAGGATGACGACGTTCTTTTTTGCCCATCTCAGTCTGGAAGAGCAACACCCACCCTTTTGTACTTCGTTCATGCCTCCTTCTGGTGCAGTGTTGCAGAGGGGCCTTTCAGTACAACACAATATCCTCATATTCCAATGACGGCCACCCCACCCTGGTCTTGGTTAGTCCAGTGAGTGTGGGTGGGCCTGGGGTTTAATTGATCGTGTGCGCCATCTTGTGATCTTATCATTGTCACGTCCGCTGCTAATCGGAATCCTCCTCTAAAAATGGTCTCGTCCCGATCAAGCACCAGCTGGAGGCAATCTCCGCAAACGCCGCCAATCTATCCCTTCATCAAATCAGAGCACCTCACTTGTTAACACACCCTCCACTTCCAGACGTACTTAAGCCTTCTCCTTTTCACTGAACACTGCTCGGTACTGTTAGCTTCTTCAGAACTCCTTGCCTCACATTATTAACTTCCTCTTGCCTTTTTGGATACTCGAACCCGGATCTTACCTTTTGACGTCGACCTCGTCTAGCGTTTTGGATTTGTCTACCTTCTCCTCCTGGATTTTCCCTGGTATCGAACCCTGAACTCGCCCTTGACTACGTCTTCGCCTTACGTTTTGGATAACTCTAGACCTCTCCTCACTCAGCTCTACAACTCCGCAAAGGGTTCTTCACTCTTTCTACAACGCGCAGTGTTACAATCATCACCTTCTACTGGGGAGTGTTTCTCTGCTCCTGTGAGCAGACGCCGGGGTCAGAACCCCAGGGACAATACCCTCTGCAGTTCCACTGCTTGGTCCAGGTTGACAGGTGCCTCAAGTACAACTGTGTTAGGGCCCTGAGAAGTGCACTCTTACCTTGCTTGTCCTGACCTGTTGGGATGGCTGTGCTGGGTTATGCACTTGCACATTCTTTGGAATGACCCATTTCACTGGTGAGCCGCTTTCTCCCAGCTACTCTTTGCTGGCCGTGAATTGGATGTCTGGTGTTGTCCAAGCAGGGCGCCACTGAGCAAGGCCTCTCTAAAGCGAGAATTGAATCTCTGATTAAGTCCAGAAAGATCTTCTGAGCTGGATGCTGCAGCGTTTTTAGGAGCTGAGTGGCTTTGTTGACCAGATACAATCTGCTCAAGTTCACCACCTGTTCCTGTTCAGCTTGCTTTCAGTTGAAGATGTAGTGCTGTCCAATCAACTTCAGTGGATCATGCACAAATGCTGATGTGACAGATGGGCTGGTTGCTGGAGCTGGAACTCTAGCCTGTGCTGAAGGGGAAGAAGGCAAGTGTCCCCATAGTGTCCTCTAAGTCTTGGTGGGCTGTTGCCATTTTATAGACATTCATCTGAAATGAACCATGGCAGGGAAACTTACAGTGGGGAGCAGGTGTATTTAATTTTAATGGTAAGGAAACCCTTACCTGCTTCTCACTGCTTTCTGTGGTGTCATTTTGAATTCAGTACTTGCAAAACAATAGTATTCCACCTTTAAATTATTTTTGCAAAGAGAAATGGTCACAGCTCAGGGTAAGAATATATGTATATGTATCAGAGGATACAACTGTTAACCTGTGTGGCTACTGATTCTTGTTATCCCTTTGTGTGTTTTGTAGCCAACGTCCCTGACATCATAGCACAGTAATAAAGAACTTTCACATTTTCCTGCTATAGGCTTTGACAAGTAGCTTACACAAGTTGTTTAAGTGGGGAGCTGAGTCAGCGTGTGTTGGCTGCAAAGGAACAAGGAAAAGTTAATCCCTTGCTGAAAAATAGGACGAAAAAAACACAGCATTTCCACTGTTGAGCCTTCTTCAGGTCCAGTGCGGATTCTTCAGGACCCTTTCTGAGATTTCTCTGGGAATGTGCTGTATTTCTGCAGTGATCAATTCTGGGTAAACTGGAATACTACAAAAAAGTGATGAATTGTATGTACTTATGTTTTTCTTCAGATGTTTCCAAGAAGAAGGAATATGTACACATATTCTGTTTCCACCATAGGTTGCAATGTTGTTAGTAGAAAGAGCCCAGACTTCCATGTTGTTTTAGTATTATGAGCTCCACAGACTACACTGTGTTGGGATGAGTTTTCATTCCACAACACTAAAATGTTGGCCGATCGCTGGTATTTGATTAGGTCAGGTTTAACAGCTGTTCAAAGCAGTTTATTATTGAGTTGTCATGTGAAGTATTTACAGTTAAAAAACACAGATCTGTTACCTACTTTTAATAGTGATTCCTAGAACTGTCACATTGTTTCCATTTTTAGATTTCATAATGTTAGTATCCCATTATTCTTAAACAGAATTGGCAAATATTCAAAAGATGAGTCCTTAGGTGAATTACAGAAAACAAAAACGCCCCCTTTGAACAACACACTTCCCTTTGTAAATAGTTTAAAACTGTATGTTTTGTTTCCTCCAATAAATGCCTTACTATCAGCTTCTGGGTGTTATCACTGCTTAACAACCATTGTTCAGAATCACTAACTTCACTCGCCTGCTCATGCAGTTATTAAAGCACTTGTCAGTGCTTGGCTTCGGTTGGCAAGGGGACAGGTAATGTTAATAGTTATTTTAGCTTTGGGAACCTTCTTAAAAAAGAACACAAAAGTGAGAAAACAGAAGAGTGTGCATCAAAGGATTTGGGAAAATAACATGATGCTTGGAGTGCCATGATTCTTTAGGTAATTGGATTGCAGTGGTTGGTTAATAAATTACAGCTATGAAGGGAATTTAAGAATTAAAGGTTCTCAGATCATAACCTAAAAGACCCCTTATCTCAAGGACAAACTGTATTTGTTATAGGTCTCAGAAAATGCAGTAGCTTTGTTCTTATATACTGTACAAAGATGATAAACCCCAACAAGCAACCAAATGTACAAGTTAGGCCAAATTCTCTCCTGTCACATACAATTGAAGTTCTTTTCATACGTGTTCCAATATATGAAATGTTAATATTGTCCTGACAATCACGTTTAATTGCATTTTAAACTTTATGTGTGTGGTCAACCAGGCAGTTGAGACATTTTCTTTGAGTTATTTTGCATAGAAAATTGAGGTGTCAGTAGAAGGAAACCGCATTTTTGTCTGTCAATTTTGTTTCCTTAAGAGACAGTTAAATGCTTGACAGATGCTTTAATTCAGGTGTTTCATTTACTCCAATTGTAAACATACAGACAATTGCACAGTTGTTGTAGTATAAATTTTGACCTTATTTTATGTTTCTAAAAACTTGGGGCTTATTTACATGAGTCCCCCAGAATGACTCTTCAACGTTTAACTTCTGTGCCTCCCTCTCTTGTTTCGTTCTTTCTTTTTCCTTTACCTACTGTACAAACTGAATGTTTTGTACCAGTTTCTTTTTTTTTCTACATGGCACAGAGTCTTTTAAAATATCACAGGTGGAGCAGGAGACAGATCTGATTTATAACAGGGGGTCATGCGTCCTTGTGGAGGAACAGTTGTGGGATTAGTGCAGTGACTTAAATTAAACTCCCTGGCACCTTGCCTTCAGTGGTGCAATCTTAGAAAACTTGATGCAGTGTTACTGGCTGGGCGACAACATGTTGCACTATATGGTAGGGCCAGAGCTGTTTTGTTTATTTTGTTCTTTGTCAACAAGCTTCATATATAGCTTGGTTTCCTGGAAGATGTGTCACCACAACGCACATTTCCTCCTGCTCAATAAATACTGTCAAGTAAGAGTGATGTCCATTTAATGATTTTGATTTGATGCTAACAGTTTAGGTCACACAGGACTGTCCTGTCATGCTCTGACGCATAAGTGAGATCTTTGTGTTCGAGGTGGGTTATTGGTGGTGGTGGGTGACAGGAATGCAATGTATTTTCCTGACCAAGCAGTAGGTTACATTTGTTGTTCAATGTGGCAAATGTGGCAAATCAGCTGATGGGTTTTAGGGCGTCACACTAAATTTCACTGGGTTGTACTGTACGTGTCCTTAAACACTTCATCTGGTCAGCGACTGTCATTTCAACAGACTGCTCAAACCTAACAAGAAGCAATTGGACATTAAAATGAAAACCTAGATTTACCACAAGTTTTGTTTTGCACTGAACAGGGTGCAGGCCTGTTAATATATTACATAACATAATATATATATATATTATATATTACATAATAATATATTACAGTATATTATTTATACTTCTTCACCCAAAGTGTTAACAAGAATGTAATGGCATATCAATCATATCAATACTCATTTAACTAGCAATTTGTTCAGTTAAGGGAACAATTCAGTCCTTCTGGGCTGAAAGAATTCTGAGTTTATTCCTAATTAGTATTAAATGACATAATCTTACATATCACCTATTTAAGATCACAGTTAACTTGTTCCAGATCTCTAGAAATGTAAGATTTTTTTGGTTATGCAATCTGATAGATCACAGCTAACTTGTTCTCAATCACTAGATCCTGAAGATTTTTTGGATATGTATTCAACCTGACAGATTGGGGCTCTCTAGCACCAGGCTGAAGATCTACTGTAAAATGAGGGCAACCTTAGGAATGGGCTACAGACAGCAACTGTTGAACCACTATCCAGAATATTCTCAAGAGTTGTATTAAGAGATTAATTAACTCAGTGACTTTAGGCCAACCCTGTCAAGCAACGGTTGTTCAGTGTCACCATAATAACTAGGGGTATTTAGCCCACTGTTTAACAACAGTGTTAAGGCACAAAAATATGTTACATTCCCAGAAATATGTGTAAAACCTGGCAGGCAGCTGTGAACCATTTCTGCCTTTCTCTGCCATTTATCAAATGCAGGCAGTAGTCACCCAAATAGATTTACTATTAGCATCTCCCATACAATGGCAGCTTGTGCAGGAGTCACTTCAAGGATAAATTTTCATGGGTTTGGGGGGTAACAGCCAAACCCTCACACACTGGAACTGCTCTGATAGTGCTGATGGAGGTTGTTTATTTCCCCATATAATATACATTAATCTTAGCATTCTTGAGAAAACTTCTTGAGTTTCTGTATAACTTGAGGGATACCTGGTGAGAGGGATTTGTTTCTAAAAGCCAGAAAGTTAGAAACCCTGAATGAAGTGTATAAACCGTGATGAGCTCAGAGCTTGTGTTTCTTGCCAGGGACATGTGGAAACCACAGAGGATGGTAGCTTCTTTGGTAGCTTTAAATATTGATTAAACTAATAGGAAAGGGCAATCTAAGTTCACAACATGCTGCTAGTTAACGTGGCCTCAAGGAATTTCTAATTCCAGACTGGTTTTCCCCGTGTCTTAGATTTAAATCACATTTTCTTACCTCTGATGTTTACCGTTAATGCAATTTTCTTAAGAATAATTGAAGGCATACAAATGAACTTTTTCCTCCATCAGAGTTAAAGTATTCCTGCTTGACTGTTGTCCCATGCCTTATATCAGCATTAAACACAGATTTCTTTAAGTATTTTTTGCAAGGAATACAAATAAGCAAGTATATTTCTGTCAAGGCAGTGTCAAATCTAATAACAAGGAGTTCAGAAAATTAGATTAGTCTAAAGGAGAAGGGAATTTAATTTCAAATAGACAGCTTGCTTTTCTGGTGTTAGGAAGGTATTCACATTTACCGAAATGAAAGCTAATGAATGTTAAAATTGTATTGTCTTTTGAACAGTCATTTCTCATTGTGTCATTTTCACATCCACAGTCAATCCTGACCATACAGTGTGTGTGCTTTGCATTAAAGTACTACGTGAGTACTAACATTTGAGGATTCATCTCCTTAAATTTGCTCTGTCACTAGACTAGTTTCCTAATGCCACTTAAAAATTGTGGGTTTAAAATTTGGCCTACGTTTTTATTACTTTTTTTCCCCCCAAACAAAATACATAATCAATAAAACACAGCAGAATGATACTATGTTCATCATAGGAGTTAGGTTTCATGTATGTCTGAAGACACAGGGTGAGGTGCTCTCCATGTCTATATTCATTTATATGTGAATCCTTTCTCTGACTATATTCTGTGTTTTATACGGTACGTAAGGGCACAGAGAAGAACCTTACACATGTACAGGGTGACAAGCTGTTTAGCACAACTGCCTCACAGGTCAAGGGTGACTCTAAATTTTCCCTTTCAAGGGGGGCTTCATGAGCATTTCTCACTTAAGGAGTTTTTGTCCCAGCACAGCCAGCAGTAAATACAGTATGTGGCTATAGAGAAATCAAAGCACATCAAACACAATGGGCCATCTAGCCTCCTGTCCTTCGTAGCTTTTCTGATGTTTCTGAAGCAGGCGAAAGTGAGAGCAGATGTTTGTGTGAATCTACTTCTGTTCACATCATCCATTAATCCTCTTCCAGAGAAGCAAATTGGCACAGAATAGCTGTTTACAACTGTTGAATGCCAGCAAAATTATTTTGTCTTCTGCTGAGTTTGTAAAGACGTCGGAAGAGTTTAATCTCTAGTTTTGTAGATGGCCAGGGTTTCAGACTAATCACAGCTCTAGCAGGGCTGCTGACCTGCCGTTTTGAGACCATGATGCTTTGTGAGTGGTCATGTGATAGACAGCTGGCATCTCCAGGGAGAGGAAGGCCTCCTGTCATTTTATCACTTTGTTTCAGGATGAAGGTTTTTTCTGTTTTTGCTGGTAAAACAGAAGTGATAGAACAGAAGTGAGGCATTTGACTAGTCCCTGCTAATCTATCAAATTATCTCTTCATTACTTTGGAAATAGTTTCCCTAAAAACAAATGAAAGCATAGTACCTTCAGATACAGTATAAATGTTAATTTGCTTGTAAACATATTTAGAAAAGTTATAATTATTATTTGGTGTACACCTGCAGTACTGAGAGCATGAATTACTCATGGAGTTTTATGACATATTCTCAAATAATACCACAAGTTTTACAAAACTTTGTGAAAAACCCATAATTGCTGTTCATAGGTGGAGAAGACAGCCGTATGCTGTACCTAGCTTTTGATTTCGAGTCTGATAGTGGGTGTCTGGGAATTAAGATAGGGAGAATAGGGAGAAACTGATTGTAATCTTGGTCCTATTACAGGATGTGTAGAACAGTGAATTTAATTTTTTATACATTTCGGACATAGCTCTTTACAAAATGCACAGTAAATAAGATCAAAGACAAAACCCTTTGCGAATGTAATAAACCTATTAATAAAAATAGATGCAAGATCTTGGCTTTAACCAATGATATGAATGCAGCATCTAAATAAAATGAAACCGAAAGATTTCCTGCGTGTTGTTAATTCTAGCTAGTCATGTTACATAGTCTGCTTTGGTAAACAAAGTAACGGTTTGTTTTTCATGCACATGAAGCAGCATAGAGGTTTTTTTCAGATGGGTCTTCTGTTTATGCCCATTGTGTTTCATTTAAACACAACTTAGTGCAAAATACAAATGCTAAGCTAGTTTAGGCTCACAAAGGGGTTGAGCAATAGAATTTGAAAGTATTTAGGAACCTGTTATTGGTGAGACAGGCAGCATGTCTTCAATTGTCAGTACATTGACACGCTGTACATTGATACGCTCTTGGTTACATTAATGTGTCTGTGTATAAACATGAACATTACCTTATACTAAACAGAAATAGTTTGTGACCAAGTGCTTCCTGTAAGAGTTATGAATGATGAGCACTAAGTAGACTAGATGATGTCAACACTTAAGGAAAAAAAATACCTTAATGTTGTTTGTCTTCGTCACCAGCAGTAACTTGAGATGCAAAGAGATTCTTTTAAATGAGGTTAGAAGTTCTGATATG
This sequence comes from Lepisosteus oculatus, assembly GCF_040954835.1. Lineage (NCBI taxonomy): Eukaryota > Metazoa > Chordata > Actinopteri > Semionotiformes > Lepisosteidae > Lepisosteus > Lepisosteus oculatus. The sequence continues at coordinate 35,660,279 of NC_090696.1, read as the reverse complement.
TACCAGTGTTTTTCCTGTTGGAAACAAAATTGCCTATTCTGCTGTATGTAGTACAACTCTATTGATCCCCAGTCCTGTTAAATGACCTCCATGAAGACAGTCAGTTGCTGGATTACAATGCAATTGTTGTATAGTGCTCTTCACAGAAACATCCTGTTTCTACAGTGTGTTCAGACATTAACGTTTCCTATGCTGGTTGAGGGAAAAACGTAAGCAGTGGGATTAACAACCAATACTTTGTGCATAGTAATTCCAAACTTGCAGTTATTTTGTTTTGCTCTGTTGTCTTGAAGCAGCACGCTTTCTTGACCACTATTCCAAATGTAAGTCATTGATTTACCTCTGCTAATGGCGATAGGTCTTTGTCTTTCCACCTGTGGCAGACAGATTGTCTCTAATGTTATTGTGTTAGCTGTGCTCATAAAATAAAGCTCTGCTAGGTTGTCCTCAAAACTGATTTCAGTTTACAGATACTGAGTTCAATAATAGGGGAGCACTGAAGTGTGTATATAAATGCAACAAATTATTAATTAACTGTGCATTAGAAAGGACAAAGCAAATAACAAAGTAATTAATAATTTCTTACATTTATATAGTGCTTTTCATCCCTGAGGGTCTAAAAGCACTATACATATAGGAGGGGATTCCCATTTTCCACAACGGAAGTGAAGCCTCCGCTAGGGGGTCATGGCGGCCATTATTCGCCCACGGGCAGCAGCAATTCAAGTAGAGAAGGGAGAAATTGCTCCAACAGTTGAAGTAGGTTACAAGAACTGACATCAGATTTAACATATCTTTGCTTTTACAAAGTAATATGGGATCTTTCATGGCTACATTGTCAAGACCTTGGTTTAACACCTCATCTGAAGGATTGTGCTGACTATAGAGCAGTGTTCCCGGTCACCATAATGGGGCCTTGTTCAGCCATCCATTTTCTAATTGCCTTATCCAATAAAGAATCCCAGAGAAGCTGGAGCCTATCCCTGCAAGTAACGGGTGCAAGGCAGTATGGAGAGGATCCCAGTCCATTGCAGGGCACCCACAGACACGCACACACTCACACCAGGCCCAATTTCCTCAGAAGCCAATTAACCTACCAGTATGTCTTTGGACTGTGGGAGGAAACCCACACAAACCCACACAAACTCCATGCAGAATTGAACCCAGGACCCCAGTGCTGTGAGGCAGCAATGCTGTGTCATCCCATGATGCATTGTGTTTTTTGACTCTACTGGTCCCTCAGCACCACCTCCAGCAGCAAGCTGCTTTTTCCAGAGGACTCCTATCCCAGTACAGACCAGGCCCAGCTTTGTTTAGCTTCTGAGAACCTAAGATCAGGCTACAAGGTGATGATGCTGCTGTCACCTAGTTCTTTAGCTCCTGTCTGGGGACTGTCTGTCCCCAGACAGTTCACAAAATTTGATTGTACAAAAACAAGTCCTGTTGGAGACTTTCCAAGCTCTAGCTCTGGTGATAAGATCGGAAAGCTAACTGCAGGGTAGGAAGCTGAGAAACTATAACTAGAGCTGTGAGATCAGCAGTTTTGTGTACCAAATACTAAAAACCTTTTAGTTGGAGGTCTTGAGTAGCTCACTTGATGAGAAGGTAAGTAAAGCAAAAGATCCTAGTGACAGAAGGCAACTCCAGTCTGTTGTCTGGCATGTCTATGTCTGCTTCTCCTCCAGGATTTTATTTTATGCTCTTAATGTGCCAACAGTCCTTGTTCTTACTCTTCCTATGCCATCCATAAACTTTATGCCCTGCTATCTAAAACCAGTGTCTTATAATGATAGGCATGTGCTTTATTTACCCTACTTAAGATTTAGAAAAGTTCTATTAAGCCCCTTGTTATCCTTCTTTTTTCAAGCACGAACTGCTTCAGTTCTCTATTGCTGCCCTCACTGGTCATAACAAAAGTGACAGTAAGTGAGTGCATACCAAAGCAAACACAAAATAATTTGACAAATTCTGTAAAAGTGATGCGGTGTTCTCTTTTTTCCCCCCTGAAATGTCTTCCACTTGACCCTAATCCATCTCAGTCCTTTTCTGTGCCCAGTTAAATTTCCATTAAGAAATACCACCCTTTGTTTGAAAACACGGGAGGTGTTTCGAGAGATGCTTGCTCCTGTCTAAAGTACACAAAAATAATTTTTCACATGCAAGTTTGAACAGACAAGGATTCATTCATTGGGTGATTTTCTAAAAATAACTGTGAGGAAAAATTCAAACAAGTGGCATGTATAATTAATTAGGAAGCTGATCAAGTGCATTAGATTGATGGGATATGAGGTGAAGATTGAGTATGCTTTTTTAAAGATAATGCTATTTAAAAATATATAGGACTTTGGCGGTAAGAGGAATTAATTGTGCAGGATGAATAATTCTTTTCTATGTACATGTATTCCTGCAATTAGCAGGGATACGTAATGAGTGAATTATGTATGAGTCAGTATGTTTTTCTCTTTCAATCCTTTTCTTGTCCTGACCCACATAAAATGGGGAGACTCTGCCCACTCCCTTGTGTAAATCTGAAGAACGGTACTGGGCCTGAAGATGCTTTTGTCATCCCAGACCTTTGGAAATGAGTGGCAGGGCTGAGCCAGCAATGGACCCCACAGGAGCTGAAGCCAAAAATATGTTTTTAGGGGAACTAGTTGTGGCCCTGCTGCCAATAATCTAGTAAATACATTTTCAGGCCTCTACGTTCATAGTCTTTTAACAGCTCCCTTCCTGACATTCCCACACTGTGTCATAGGCACTCATTCAGGTTCTCTACCCTCTGTCTACCCCGTCGTGTACCCTGCCTCTGGTCCTCATCTCCCTCTCAGCTGACACTATCTCAAGAGATATAGTCCTTGGACGAATCTAATCCCATTCAGTTACATTATGTTGAAATGTACTATTATTGTACCTTTGGAGCAATAGAGGAGCCCAATTCTGGTCATAAACGGCCACTGTCCAGTGGGTTTCACAGGAACCTTGGTTCCAGGAGAAATCCCCAGCTTCTTAAAAACAAGGAAAGGCCACAGCTTCACCTTAATATATTAAGCGAATAATGTAATCAATTAGGTATATTAATAAAGGGTTCAGAAGGAAAGAAAAAGCATACACTTTCTGATCATTGACAGTTGGAGTTGTATATATAGTATTAAAATGTCTGAAAGTTGTATACAGTACAATACAGTATATTACAGTATTTATTTACTTTGTGTGCTTAAAATGTAGTTAATACTGTTGTGTTAATACTGCATCAATAATGATCATATTGGAAGCTGCATTTTTTGTGCCATTTTAAGTATTTTGCCGCTTCTTGTAACCTTATAAATTGTATTATTTTGCATAATATATCTTTATTTTTATCAGTGATACACATATTTCAAATGCTACATTTAGTAAATTATTTTGTTCTTTTAAATTCTTTAAAAAGTTTGATTCCTTACAAGCAGAAAATATCTAATAGCTTGTACAACACGTTGACGGAGAGCTCAGTGTGGGATCCTTGGCACAGCACCTTTCTTCGTGGATGCAGGTGGAGGCTGTATCTGTTCGTCTCCGGTTAGCTTTGTATAATGTGACAGCAGCTGGGCTTGCCATCAATCCCTGATAAATCTTTTAGCCTCCCCTTCTGTTGTATGCGGCTGCCTTTCCCCTGCCCTGAAACACTTTAGGGATGTATGTCCAGACAGTTTGATTTTTAACATTTGTTTCCTTCTGTATAATTTACTTATGCATGAAGGAGCTTACAAGAGAATTTTAAACCGAAAAGCTGAACTCCAGGTTAAGTGAGTTCTATTCCTAAATCAGAGCACTCTTTGAGTGCCAAAACGTACATCTGACAGTTATTCCTCTTACAAACAGAACTGCAATTAAATTTGATTATTCTTTAACCTTATATTTTTACCTGTATTTCTTTCTCAAGTTACATATTAATTAAGTCTTGCTTGAATAAAACACATTTGTACTGGTTTGTTTCTGGTAGATCTATATATATATATTCTATTTTGTATATCTATGACAAATTACAAAAATATGTAATGCTAGTAATCTGTTGTTGCCTCGGAAACAGTATACAAATGTTTAGTTTTAGAATATGAATAATAAAAGAGGACTTTCTATAAAATGTGTTTGCTAAATTGCTTTTATAAAGTACATAAGGAGCATAAGAAAGCCTACAGTGTGAAACTCTGCTCATGTAGCAGTTTTTGAACTGTTACTGGATACACCTTTAAAAAAGGGCTATCCAGCAATGCATTGCTTCATATAATAGAAAACATGCTTGTCTGTCTGTGACCTGTGTTGTGCCACCGAACTGCTTTTGTGGTTAGAAGGACAGATCAAAGACTTGAGAAAACTAAATGTTGATAGTCTTTAGCCCCATTATCTAATAGTACGTTTTATTTGTTAGTTTTATAAGTTGTAAGACAGCTACAGCGAATCCATTGAGATTATCTTATATAGAAGTGCAGGGACCAGATTTAAAATATTTAAAGTAAGTGCGAAATTCTCAAAGGCTTTGCCAAAGCCAACCCAAAGGAGTTCTTTGGAATCAACAGTGAAATCTGAACCAGAGGACAAAAATTGATATTAAGGGGAATTGCTTTTTAAAACTGAAAAAAGGAGACGATTCTTTATACAAAGCTTTGTGGGAAAAAAGAATAAGCTGTACAGTCATACTATGGAAATGTATACCCTGGGTTATACACTGTGGAAAAGCCGGGATGCAATCCTTGGATTGCTAACTACTACATGGGCTGAATCTTCTTGTAACGAACAGTTCTTTCCGGACCCTATGCGGACGACACAATCCGAAGAAGTGGGGAAACACTAGGGAAACGTCATGCAGGAATACGGGGCTGAAAACAGGGGGGTGTGTCCAAGGTGCGCTGGTGCACGGGGGAGGTGTGGCCGAGGCGAACAATCCGAGAGAGTAGTCCTTAGGGAATATTCAAAACACAAGGGTAAGTCCAAAACCAGGAGATCCATCAAAACCAGAATTAAAACCAGAAATCGGGTCGGAACCGGCAGACAGGGAACAGGAACGGGAACAGAGATTAAAACCTTAACGGAACCAGGCGCTTCCAGGTCCCGGACTCGCACAGCGGGAACCAGATGCAGAGCCCGGATGAGCGTCAGCGCCTGGCTTTTAAGATGGGCTGGGAATAGGAATCAGGTGTACAGAATAAAGTCTAAAGTGAAAGGGCTGGAGCACCCTTAAGGAGGGGGGACTGTAACCGTGACACCTCTCGTTTACACTGGTTCCTGTGTTCTCATATTCTCTCTGTTCCAATTATAAAATACATTTGCTAATCTTTTTTAAAAAAACAACTGGCTTCAATGGTATGACTGTACTTATAACAGCAATCAATCAGGATTGCATGATTTGTCTGCCCATCATTCCCAAATATAAATGACAGTTTTAAAATCTGGGACTCCTTATGGCTCATATGACAATAATACATTTACTTGCCTACCCGTCAGTATTAATTTTACCATGAAAGCTTAATATGTTTTCAGAGTCAAATTCATCACTTAGATCGCATGCGGGCAACATAATTTTCTCCATCTTTAAATGTAAAGAAACCTATGTCGCCCAGCTTAATGGCTTTACAGCTTTGCTTTTTTTGCTTGACAGATTAATGCAATTCTCTCTAATGGTATTATATTGTCAAATCTCATTTCCTGCCATCTGCTATTTAGAGCTTTTGATTCCTCATTTTCACTGTGTATTCTGCCTACTGTGAGACTTTTCTTTCTCCCACTGTCCTGGCTGTTCAGGAATTTGGATGATCTAGGTTACTCTTGAAGCTACTCAGATTTTCACCTCTACCAGCAGGAGGTGTTGAAGACTAGTCTACAGTGGGCATTTTTTTACTCACTTTGTCTGGTAGTCTTGGCTTGACACACTTTGGATATTACAGCATTAATATCAACGTTGTCAGATATTAGTGCACAATTGCAAAAGCAGGCAAGACAAGATTGTGAAAAGGTATAGTACTTTGAAAAAGGATTCCTGATAAAGGATTCCTGGCCTTCCAAAGATGTCCTATTTTGTTGAATTACACAAATAAGTATTTTTGATCAAACCTGTGCCATTTTCCTGCCAGTGGAAAGCAATACATATTATTACTAGAAACCATACTGTCTATTCCAAAATCTGGGACTAGCTGCCTATGAGCTGAAAGTTTCACCACCACAATGTTTTCAGCTCTGCAAATTATTGTTAATCAAAAAACTAATGTGTGTAACTATGTGCTTTTTCAGGCTTATTTTTGGCACACTTTACCCTGCATACTCTTCATACAAAGCTGTGAAATCCAAAGACGTTAAAGAATACGTAAGTATGGTGTCATCTTTTATTTTGTGAATGAAGTGAATATGAGATGGGCTTTAACATTGCATACAAATACAGAATATCTTTTTATATTGCAGTTCAAAATGTAGCAAAATTGCCACAGATCCCAAAATAGGGAGTTCGTGTTGATAGTCTGAGAATCATGACGTTCACCCAACAAATCCCCATTCGTCTAATAGTGTCCATGCAGCTGTTTCTCCTGGGATAAGATATCAGGAAAACATGTTTTCCACACATCTGGCCCACAGAATTTGTGAAAAGCGTTTTTTGTGAAGGATAGCCAGAAGAACATATTCAACTGAAGTAAATACTGAGAAACAGGGAGAATGTATGGGATAAAACTAGACAATAAAACAGAAGGTAGAGATTAATTACCTCTTTCCATGAATTGAAAACTATGATCACACACCCAAACTGCAAACTCTCTCTGGTGTTTCGAGATGCCTGCCAGTTTGGTCAGACTGTTGATAGACACCAGGAATCAATGAAAACTGTTGCAGTAGCTTTCAGACGAGCTCAGAGAGCCCTTTCCACACCCAACAAGACTGCTCAGAGCAGCAGTCAGTGAATGCAGCATCATCCAACCGCCTTCAAAGATCATTGTCTTGGAGAACTGCCAGATTAACATGAGAACATGGTGTGCCAGCACAAAATTGAGAGAATCCTGGAGCTTCTTGGATTAATTAGTTCTCTGTAAAAAGACTGCTTGGCTTATTTTGATTCCCTCTTCTAAGTCTGCTTGCAGGGAAGCACGTATTTTCACACTAGCAGTCTAATTATACTAACAGTCTTAATTTGAGGCTACAGAGCCCTTTTCACATGGCTTTGCCTGTAGTGAATCGTTTCAGAGGTGACTTGCAAATTCTCTAGTCATATAGTGTGTTGCAGTTGTTCTGTATGGTATACAGCTCGTGCAGTGTATATGAGCGGTCGTATACCTTTCACACACAGAGAGGTATCCACATTGCTTTCAGATTGATTCCAGAGCTTTCACACATCAAGAATTTTGATCTTTTACTTTACAAAACGCCATTTTAAGCATCAAGTTGTGAATGATCTTTTTTCATAACAATAACTACACGTAAGCAATCCTGTGATCAATCTTCTCATGAAACACATAATCAAGTACAGTACAGATTGAGTTCTCTTCCAGCCCACAAACTAACTCACTTCATGCTTACTGCAGCATTCTGTCGCCATTCTACTGTTCTTACTTATGTTTAGCTTGTGTGATGTTTAGCTTGTTGTGCTTGTCTAACCATACCCTTCTGTACCACTAAACAACCAGCACTGCCTTTGACACAGGCAGCTCTGTAAGAGGCCTAAACCACCTTGTGAGGTAGCTACAGTGCCATGAAAAAACACTGTACCAATATAGGCAAGTCACACAGCACACTCTCCAGCCTAGGAGATGGTTCTGTGCTGTCCTGACAGCTCTGTGTTACAGGGGCAAAAGCATTTAATACTCTTTATTAGTGCGAGGTCTCAATTCGTCCATCTGTGAATTCGGGCATATACTGTATACAGATTTCAACAATCTCATGAGATCTCTCTTGCTCTTTGTGCTTCTTTGTTTAATGGAAACCCAACACTTAAAAACCAAATAGTGCCTGTTTAATTTAATCTTTATTGTGCTTGTCTCATTTTATTCATTTTCTCTGATAGTTTTAAATGTGTATATACAGTACATTCTAAGTTGCCCTTCATAAGGGCAGCTAATAAGCAAGTACACGAAAAGAAGAGAAAGAAGAGTTGGAGGGAAAATAGTCTTCAGCTTCTAAATTTGTAAAGAAAAACATTTATCTAACATATAAATTACACTACATTGTAATCAAGGTGAAGGAGTGGGTTTCTACCGAATCTTCCACCTTAGAATTACCTGTCCAAAGATTGCCAAGTGGAATGAGATCCTACCTTGTGCAATGTGACTGTTAAATGTTGTTATTTGTGGACAATGAGAGCTATTGCTTGTCTTCTTTCCTAGATGCAGTTTTAATTTTTTATGTTTTTTTATGTTTTTTGACAGGTAAAATGGATGATGTACTGGATAATATTTGCACTTTTCACCACAGCAGAAACTATGACGGATATATTTCTTTGCTGGTGAGTGTTTGAAGACAATACACATCTTTTTTGCATCGATAATTTATCTTGATTTTTGCTTTTACTTTCAGAACTTACGGAGCGAAATTGTGTGGAAATGCACCTCTTGATGCTGTTTTCAGTAGTAGAGTGCTGAAGGAGAAAAGTGCCTTAGTGTACTTTGGCATTTAAATTCGAGCAATTAGAAAATCATGAACTATGAATGTGCACATACTTGGGTTAAAGCACTTGAAAACCTTGTGAAAGAAATAATGAACAAGATAACAAACATGTTGGACTTTTTTCACATTGTGTCTAAATGTTGTGTTATATTATATTTAACTGATTTTAGCTGATAGTATTTGACAAATAAAGTGAATGTACTGTATGACAAGAGAGGGAAAAACTGCAGTTTGACTTCAGCTCTTCATGACATCTTTAGAATCCCAACAGCAGCAGGTAATCTGTTATGCTGCACAGTGACAGCAGTGAAGTTTTATATGAGTTTAGCCTGAAATGAGGCTGTGCAGAGGGGAATAAAGTAATCAGACAAGAATAATGTCTCTTTGCGTATATATAGTATGTGTGATGATAGTTAACGACAATCCAGTTTTATTGTCTTGTTTGGACAGTGCAGAACATTAAATTTAATGTTGTTCAGCATTAGAGTACACATTTTGCTTCAGGATAATATAATAATAATATAATAGGAAATCAGAAGGTTGTCTTAGCAAATCCCAAACTATGGGAAGCCAGGTTGATGTGGCTAGAAAACATTTTGTCTCTGACGGTGGAAATAGTTGCACTGACCAGCCATCAAATTATATATTTTTTTTTTGCAGGAAAACACGCTAACACAAATAAATTGCTCCACGCAAAGAACATAGCCATGCCTAATTTTAGATACATGCTCTAGTAAAAGTGACCAGATAATGTATACAATTTCATACCTAATGTATCCATGGGGCTGGTCACTGCTCTGTCTCATCGCAGTGCTCTGAGCTAAATGTAAATGCCTTTCTGTGTGTGTAAATAGTATTGTCAGAATCTCAGTCCCAGCAGCCTGTGAAAGCTATCTGTGCTATGTTTACTCTTAAGGAGCAGGTTGCCTCTGGCTGAAACTGTGCAGTCTGTCTGCAGTGGTGACTTCAAGAAACACAGATCTGGAGACCCTATTCTGCTGCTGATTTACTGTACATTACAGTTCTGGACTACAGGCTTGTCTGCGGAACCAGTGCTGCACAAGCCTTTATTGCCATTATAAACACACTGTGTTGTTTCTTCTGTTGTACAGCGTTTGAAGTCTCTAGTTATATGCATGATATTGTACCCTGATACATACTGTATACTATTTGTGGTAATAATAGAGTAGTACACTGATTTTGGTGGTGTGTGCTTTATTCTTTCTTTTCTTCTGAACTCATTTGAATAGAGATACACAGACTGTATTACAATGTACATTGGTTTCTTTGTCCTTATGTCCTTATTCTTATGTAAATTCACTATTTTATTTTAGAGTTTTGCCCTCCCTCCTCTTTAGGGCTTTAGTTTCGATGTCTCCAACTGCATCATCTTTTTGCATTTTTGTTACGACAGGATGATATATTTGTCTGCAGTTTTCTCACAGAGTGAAAAAATCTGGCAACAATTCTTTCATAACTTGTCTTTGTTGCCTGGGCCTATTCAGATAACAGACAGTTTAATGGAAGACATGTGACTCAGTTTTGGGTCTTTGCGACACACATCTCCGGAATCTGATTTCTAAGAGAACATAACCTAATTTAAGACAATAGAAATACTCGTCCATGCAGATATTTCTAGACAAAATGACACAGAAAATGTCACCTGTATTTCTGTTTTTTGTGGCTAAAAAAAGACCTTTATAATCTGTAATAATCATCCTCAGTTCAAAACAAATTATACTGTTCCATAATATTAATGACTTTGATTCAGGGATATGGAATATAAATGATATATTTAAAATGAATGAACTGGAAAGCATAATAGGTGTTTTAAACATATGATTGAAATATGTAAATGATGAGAACGTGTTTTAATACTACTGTACATAGAGGGCTTTAACTGAACTCCTGGCGAGGTACTATACATGTACAAATTGTATTTACAGAGCTGTTTTTTCTATTTGCCTATTAAATCTTTAGAAATACATGTTCTCATTCTTGAGTTCCTTATATAGGAGTGTAAATGTCTGCTATGACTGCTGTACATCACGGCTCTTTTTATGAAGCGAGTGGACTTCGTATAACTTCTGCTTCTCCTCTGCAGGCTCCCCTTTTACTATGAGCTGAAGATTGCCTTCGTAGTGTGGCTGCTGTCTCCGTACACAAAGGGCTCCAGTGTGCTCTACAGGAAGTTTGTCCACCCTACCCTGTCTTCTAAAGAAAAGGTAAGAGCAGTATGACTGGCCTATTAGCATTTCAGGTTTAGTTGTGAGGAGCCACTGTTGTGCAGCACACCTTGAGAGTGTATTCAAGTGGCAACACATACCTGAATGAGTGGAAGCAGGCCTTTTTTCTGTTCTGACTTTCCTTCCTAAGAACCTCTTCAGAAGGCATTGAAAATGGTTACAACTGGAGACTTTAAAGCATCTTGGAATTGCTCTCTGTGCAAGGCACTAGATGACTGTGACTTCTTTTCTCTTCTCTCCTCCTCTCTTTGTCTGTGTCTCTTTACACATACTGGGGAGGTACGTGTGAGCTTCACTCAGTAGGCTTTGTAAATAGATGGAAATTGAAATAATATAGTTATTATAGTTGAGTTATTATGAAAATATCCTGTGAAAATACATTGAGGGTGCAGAATGGCATACAAAAAACTTGTGTAATCACTTTTGGCCACAGTGGCCAGTTTGTGGAAGATAAAGTAGAAACCAGTTATGCCTCCGTGAATTTCGTTCACAGCATCTGGGGCTTTGGTTAGCAGGCTTTGGTGTTTTCTCAAGTCTGCCTGCCTTTGAAATTTTAATTCACATTATTAATTCATCCACGTGATGCAGGTTGCAGGCAGTGTAATTGTTAATCATGGAGAAAAAGATCCAATGTTATTCCAGCTCTTCTTTTTTTGTTTCTGTTGTTCTGAATCCAACAGATTCAATGAAAATTCTTAAGGAGTGAGGAAAATGGCAGATGAAAGGAATCAGGAGGAAATAAGTGCCGGAGATGTAATTAATTAGTAATATTGGACCCATTACAGAGCAGTTAACGAGCTAGTGCAGCATGGCACTTTCTTTCTCATTGAGGGATTGAGGTAAAGCAGAAAGGGAAGATGGCTATCACTCCTCAGGCCAGTGATATCCTGCGGCCAAATTTTCAGCTGCCATCTAAAACTCTTATTGAGCTAATGGAAGAATGGCAACCCCTCTGAGCTGCCCTGGAAGAAGGTGTCAGCAAACTGTAAATAATAATAGAGTCGTTTTACACAATTCCTCAGGTCTGGAAGAGTTGTTTGTAGGCTGTGGCCCTCCTGTGCTCAGCTTGTGTCTGATTTAAAAACAAAGTAAAGATCTCTTTGTCAGGACTCAGCCCCCGAGAAAAGCCAGACTGGCTGTGTACTGTGTTTCATTTAACTTTTTTATAAGAACTTAAGATAATTGACAGATGGGAGGAGGCCACTTGTCTCATCTAGACTGTTTAGTACTTCATAGCATAGTTCATGGAATATCCATTTACAGTCTTTGTTTAAGGCAAAAAAAAATGTTCATTTTCTTCAGTGCATCAGTGTAGAACATTCCTTTGAGCTCTGGGTAAAATAATTTCAGACTTGAGGTTCTTCCAGCTCCTGGTTATCCGAGTCATGAATGAATAATGGAAAACTGTAAACACTGTGCTATACCTTGGAATGTTACTCATATAATGACTGTGACAGAATAAAGTGCTGTATACCATTGACAATAAACCAGCTAAATCAGTAATGTAGACCAAGTTAGATCACAAAATCGCAAACTTACAAGTTTTCGTCAACGACTTCAAAGGCTCTGTCTTTAAACCTGCAGAATATTATGCATAGTCAAATTTAATAACCTTTGTTAAACTGTGAAATCTGCAGATGATTTAGTATTTGAAGCATGTTTAAAAAAGTCCAAAGAGTGTGTGGAACAAATTAACCGACCCTGTTGTCTGTGTGGTCAATTTTCTTAGGTCCTTAGTAGATAATGGATATTTTAGAGATGTTCTACAGTATATACTGTACAAGTATTACTGGACACTGGCTGCAAGCTGTGAGGATGCATTCATGTTCTGCCTTTCCCACAAAGCTCTGAAAAACAGAAAAATATAGTATAATCAGTGGTCCTAATGCCTCTGCATCTTAATTGTGTCTTCTTCCAGGAAATTGATGATTATCTCTGCCAGGCAAAGGACAAGAGCTACGATGCCCTGGTGCATTTTGGGAGGAAAGGGCTGAACGTGGCAGCCACTGCTGCGGTAACGGCTGCTGCCAAGGTAACGCCGACACTCTGGCTCGTCAGCCATTCTGCCGACTCATCCTGCAGGGGAGGGAAATCGTTAATGTGCTGTGCGTTCTGATGATAGACCGGGTTGATTCTTTTAGGGGAGACCTTTAAAAACTACTGTCTCATACTTACAGCAGCGTAAATATAATTCATGCAGGAGCAATTTATTATTTTAATTATTTGGTTATTTGAGCTCAGTCTGACAGGTTCATTTTCTATGTTTATCTGTTAAAAACAGTGTTAATAACAGCAGTTTATCACCACTCTTAAGATATGTTGAAGTCAAACAATATTGGCCTCTTATTCACTCAACAGAATAAGACTTGTGCTTTTAAAATGTGACAGTTGGCTCCTGGAAATCAGAATCATGTTTCCATCTAGAGTCAATTTCAAGTCTCCTTTACGCACTTATAAATAAAATGAATTACTGTCTTTTTGAACTCTCAAAATCTCACGTTCAGAGATTTTATCAATAAGAATTTCCCTGAGACATGAAATTCTTCCTATTTTAATTATTCAGATCCTGCTAACTGATTTAGATATTGGCGGAACAAACTTGCGTGTGCCGTGTACAATTACTGACTCTCTCATAGCTACTGCATCTTTGGGGTGCAGTCTGGAAGACAATGAAATCACAAATGCAAACAGAACATCAGCGCCATCCCTGGATACGTTATTATTAATCACATATGCTGGAATTTAGTTTCTTATGCATTTTGTGGAAGGGCTGGCATGACATACATATCAGAATTTCCTTTGCCCCCCATGAACTGTAGATTATCTAAGAATTCTGTTCTGAGGGTTTAGGATAAAGTATGATTTCTCTATATGCTCCTTTTTAACAATGAATTTCTGCAGCCCCTAGTAACGTGCACAGTTAACGCATGCACACTCTCAGACACCTCACTCTCAGCACTTTAAAACAGAGACACACTGCAGATACTAGATTTAGTTGTAGGTTCAAGCAGCAAGGTACAGTGGCTAAAGCCCTGCCTGGACATCTGAATTCACAGAGCTTATTGCTTATGTATAAAGCTTATAGTATGCATCCCTAGCTTATTGCATCTGCAGAGGATAAAACTAATGAAAACCTTTGAAATTCATGGAGAAATGTCCTTCAAGTCCACTGTATAAGAAGCCTCCAGGTTACATTCTGAGTGTATTCATTCAAACAAGGTGTGGTTGCTCATGGGATCAAACCAGGCTGCAAGTTAAGCTGTGAACTGAACTCAGTTGTTGTTTTTTTGTGAGCTGGGGACACCTACAGCACACTGCAGGCAGCAAGTGCGTACACAAACCATTGACTCCTCTCTTGTAGCCACTGAGGCTGGTCGCAATGAAAAGAATCTTTATGAGCCAACTTGTATTTTATGCTGGGGAAAACCTTGGTGTGTGTGATTAATGTCTTGCTGACTCTGGTGTGTTGTTGCTATACCGCTGTACGCAGGGTTCAAATGACTGTGGAGGAGCTCTTTTGTGATTCTGTTTTTATCTTTTTGAGGCCTTTTATGCGTGTAGGTGGAGCCCCTTTGTGTTGCAAAGGGCTTTCAGACCTGAGGGAAGGCCAGTAGACTAGGGCCTATTTATTACATTCTGACATGTCTAAAGTCCAGAACAAAGACACTATTTTCCGTTACGAGTCAGTGTGTTTTGTTTATGCTTTTGACATAGATTTGTCCATAGACGATGGTGTGGCAGTTAGCACTACTGCTTCACAGCTTCAGGGTCCTGGTTTGGATTTCTGGCAGAGTTATGTCTGTGTGGAGTCCGCATGTTTTCCCATTTACTTCCAGAGAGGGGGGGGTGTTCTAGCACCACCAGCACTGCCTGTGGGACTACAGAGAAACCGAGCTTGAGGGGCTGTTTGGACTCCACTAATCTGTGGCCTTTTTAGTGCTCAAAAGAAACATTTCTGAACATGTCTGAATCTGATGCAGTAAATCTTTACTTTCTAATGGTGAGCTGAGCGGTGGACAGTGTGGTGCCTGTTTTATCTTGTTAACAGTGGAGTGTGGCATTGTAATTTTATTAAAACATTTGAAGATATCTTAAGGTTACATATGTGCAGAAAAAATGGTTATATAACTTGATGTTGTCATGGTTTCCACTACCCAAGGTCTGGTCAGTGACATTTATTGTGACATTTATATGTGAAGATCTCAAAATGCATAGGCTGGACTGCTTACAAATTGGGAAATACAGATTACTATGTTCCAGTAAGGTCAAAATCATCTTGACCCAATTTGTTTTGCTGTAACTTTTTTCTTTTTATGTGGTTTTACATTAAACTAAAATCTCTGATGCATTTAGAGAACAAAAAAAACTTAGGACAGTGAGACAACAAGTGGCATCTCAAGGCAAAAATTGAGAAACTTATTTTAGTGAAGTTAAAAAAGGTGTGGTAAACATGTAAAGGGAACAGGAGAGACAGAAGTTTTTTTTTGTTTAATGAAAGCCTCACTCCTGAAATTCGACACCCTGAGCTTGACCTCGTGTTTCACAGGAAAAGAGGACCTCATTGATCAAGCAGGTTTAAGTGTCCATTACAAAATTTCCTGGCAAACAGAGTGAGACCTCGGAAAAGAAAAAAACAGCCTGTACACAGCCAGTAGGAAGGAGAGGTATTGGTTGCATTGATTTGGAAATCACACTTTTAGATTCAGACATGATTAAGTGGCAGGAGCAAAATGACATTGAAACAGCACCTATATCTTTGTAAAGGGCCAGGAACAGAGAGCCTAAATTGAGCTCCATTCTTCAAGGTTTTCTTGCTGATTATTACCTTCTTGAGTTTCATTCTAGCCACAAAGAAATTTACAAACGAATTAGGGGACTTCGAAAAGATAACTATTGTAACATATGTATCCATTGGCACATTGTGGTTGCTTAGAGTGGTTTTACAGTGTTTAGGGTAAATTGTTATGATCCTTTCAAAAGGCCCTGATGTGTCCAGATTACCAGTTCTCCGAACCAATTAGGGAGAAAGGTGAAGTGTCCCATTAACTAGTCTTCTGCTCCAAATGTTCTGTTACCATAACAACCATCTCTTCTCCACCAGGTTTCTCACCTGCTCAAAATAATCACATATTGGGAGTTTACAGATGGGAAGGTAACCATTAGCATGAACAACTAACTGCACACTAATGACCTTGTGGTTTTTTAACAAGACTTGTTTTGTAGACTGTCAGTCGTTGAACATGAAGCACAGAATGATTTCCCCCCAGTGAAATTCAAACGTTCGTCACAGAAGGGTTATGCTGTGACAGGAAGGACTAAAAGAATGGCGTAATTTATAATGGCTGACAAGGCGACCAACAAAAATTGGGCTGTTTGATATGGGATCAGATTGGTTGGTCATTGGCTGCTGCTGCTGAGCTACATTTGACACAATGAGGGTTCATTGTAAACCAGCCTCATATTACTTCTGACCCCATGAATGAATGGTGCTCAATGAAAACAATAAATCCATTTTCATATCTGTCCTTTTTTGTGCCATTAATTTTGAAAAGGAATTTTACATGCTAACTTAAAGAAACAATTACAGTTGGATTGTAAAAAATCATATCTGTAAGAATAGGACATTTTCTCTTGACATGCTACATTTATCAGTTGTATTGTGCCAAGGTTTAGCCAATCAACAAAATTATGTTGGCTTCACAAAACAAATGATAGGGTTGAAAATGTTAGGAGTCATTTTCTTAGAAGAAGTGTTTTGTAACACACTCGTAGCATGAATCAATTTCACTTTGCACTTCCCAAATATATGATAAATTAGTTCAGATGAGTAGCTGTGTCAGCATGCGTAGTCTGCAAAGGAACAAGTAAAGGTTTATTCCATGCTGAAAAGAGAAGAAAGAAAACACAACGTTACACCTGAAGAATGCTTCACAGCTGTAATATTGTGCATTCTCTCTTCTCTTTTCAGCATGGAATAAACCTATTACGTGTTCCTTTCCATATTATAAATTATATATTTGATACAATATAATATGATACATTCATTATTTCCAGAGTTTGAGTACATGAACTCTATCTTTCCATGTCTCCATCTCTTTATGCTTCACATTCTGTGTTTCATGGTACAAAATTCCTTAACAAGTCAGATTTTTTTTGCAAAAAACATAATTTTTGCAAAAACAGTAATGGTCTAAGTATAAGAATGCATCACTTTAAGTTGTAAAAATTATTAAAATTCTCGTTCAAGTATATTTAAAAATAATGTATTGAAACATTGTTTAATTAAATAGAACAGCAGTCACATTAGCAATTGTACCTAGTCTAACGGCCTGGACTGAAGTGAAGGAACTGTCAGGTACCTGACTTCATAAATGTTGTGCTTGTGGGACACATAAAATTTAGCTATGGTACTCAAGAAGGGAATTGTCTGGGAATGAGAAAACAGTCCAAGCAAGATCTCTGGGGCCATATTCACCCCATTCCTGAGGTAATAAAACTGAGCCAATTCAATTAATGCAAACCTAGAATCCCAAAACCTCAAAAAAGAAAGCATCTTAATCAGTCAGCTGTAGCACTGCCCTGTCTGCAGGGGAGGAGCTACCTCACTGTGTTGTTATCCCTGATCTTCAGACGGGGCGAGACACTGCTTGCTATGCGAGTGGTAATGACACATCTACAAGCTGATTGGAAGGAAATATGTAAGGGAAATGCATACATTATTAGCCTGCTTAGCAGACACATGTATCCAGCACAACTTGGACTGTGTGGAGAAGTGGTTAGGGTTCTGGACTCATGAATAGAAGGCTGTAGGTTCACATCCTAGGTGAGAACCTCTGTTGAATTCTTGAACAAGTCACCTGAATTGTTCCAGTAAAATGTCCAGCTGTATATGTGAGTGCAAATGTCAGTCGCTTTGGATAAAAGTGTCATCTGAATAAAGTAGGAGTAATACTAACTTACAGCATACACAAAGTTCTCATTACGCAGAAGTACTGTACAAATGAAAACATTAGATTTATTCCTAGCCTTTTCAATAAGCAGAATAAGGAGCACAGGAACTAGAAGATGGTCAGGGGCTGGATAGTCCTGATTTACGTGATTTCCAAAGATGGACAAAGGCAGAGAATGAAGGGGACCGGGATGTGGGAGATTGAAGGCTGGGTTAGTGGACGAGCGACAGGGGTTGTAGGTAGAGTAGGGAGACTGTGACAGAAGGATGTCAAGGCGGATTGTTGAAGACTGACAGTGACAGTGTTTATTCATTTTTCTGTGCTCTAGTGGTCAGAGTTGAGCATTATTTTTGAAAGTTATTTTAAAATGAAAGGAGGTTTCCAGAAGAGACGAAGAAACAAAGTGCCATATACACACATAATGAGAACATTTAACCATTAAAACAAGCTGTAAGGGTATTAAAACCATACAATTTCGTATGGTAACAGGATATTCAGGGGTATCCTCTGCGCCTCTAGTGTTCCCACTGCACCCCAATGTTCTCTCAGACCACACTGTCCTGCATTGTTTGTCTAAATTCGGCTCTATCTGTTTGCCTGATAGAATCTCTAGAATTCAGCCTTGAATATAGCAAAGGTGATCATTTTAGCATGTTTTTCATTATGTGGCAGAGATTACCATTAACTTCCCATGATTTTAAGGAAAGCTGCTGTTCCTTGCTAGACGCTTGTGGTTATTTGATTTAACTTCATAGCTATTGCATTATTCTACCACGTGGAACAGGATAACTATTGAGACTACCAGGCTCGAACACATCCTTTATCTAACATCAGAAGATACTCAGGAAGTTACAACTGGTCTTATCCAGGAAAGGATGCTACAGGCCACAAGAAATATACCTCTCTCGATATAGGCTAAGTAAATTATAGCGATGATATAACTGATACGATATAGCGATGATATATGTCATAAAACAAAATGTACCGGTAATCAAAATATCTAGACAGTATTGCTCTACTGTTATTGAGAAGGTAAAGCAAGAAAAGGCTTCTAAACCCTGAGTCATGGCCCTTTAATTTCTGTTAATCAGCCTATTTCTGACAACCTGAAGCCGAACGTTAAGCTCATGGGAAGGCAGAGGACAGGAATGCCACAATAGTGTTTTCCCCAGCAGAAAAGCAGAAAGTAAATAGTTGTGCACATGAAGACTGAGATCTCAGGATGCCAATTATAATGTACAGTATCCGTACATAACACATGGGTGCTTCTGAAAGATGAAGATAAAGAAACACTCAATATCTGTGTAAATCTCTTTGTTTTTTAAGCAATCATCCCATAAAGCAAGTCAATTGTTAGGAGGATGAAGTTGACACCTATATAGTTTGTGTTCAGGCAAAAATATTCTCTGTTTCTGGAAATTCACCAGTTTTGTGTAATATAAATTTTCTTCTTAAGTATTGTTTGCAGAAGCTTGTTTAGTGTGGTAAAATGCTTTGTGGATGCATGGAAAATGTGGAATTGGGTTAGGAATCTGAGAAAGTTTTTCTATTCAGTTTGAGAATACACTAGCTGGCTACTATGTGAAACTCTCATGTTTCACAGTTAGTGTGAATTGGTGTTTTGTTGTGCAATGTGCTGGCACTGTTTTATGGATGCCACCTAACACTTGTTGTTATGCTGAACACAAAGACTGATACCCATGCCTTGAAAAGCACCGTAAAAAAACAAATATACGTGCACCATATTAGCAAAAGGAAGAAACAAAGAACCATAGCAACGATCATTCAAACTGAAAACAGCCTCTAAATGTGCACAGGGAGAAGAGGGACTGTTTCAAGATGATCATCACAGCTGAGTCAATGCGTCCTTTCAGATTTATTGTACAGCATGAGCTTTTCACCACACATACATCATAGTACTGCAGGTCATAGTGCTTTGCAATGCACTGTGTAACAATACACTAATGTAGTCAAATGTACTGTCCAGTTTACAAAAAGGTGCTGCGTGACGCTCAGAGACCATAGATAGGACTACGATACTTTTGAAACACATTCAGTTAATTAATCCAAATTTGAACCCAATTACCAAGCCTCATCGGGAAGGTGAGATCTTTTAAATCTATGTTTTGTAATGTGGCTTCATGTAAAGGAAAGTGCCAGAATGCTTTTCACATTTTCAGACATTGTTCTTTTTCAATTGTAAAAACCCACAAAAGCAGCTCTTTCTCTCTACTTTTATAGTCTCTGTCTAGGTTTTTGTTGATCATTTACGGTTCTCAGACAGCTAAGGTTTCCAATGCGCAGTGGAGGAGAAGTGTAGAAGATGGGATGCATGATTTGACAGTCTCAGAAAAGACTACACAATTTCAACCGTGTTTGTCAGTGAAGAGTCCTTCAAGTGAAGCCTTATTTGCATTAGATGTTGCTTCACCAGAGCTGACTTTGGTATGAAGAGGTGGGATAACTCCTATCGACGGGCACTGTTTTGTCCACTGACGCAGATGATTTCTCTTTTAGATCATAGCCAGCACCACCTACTGTATGAAGGAGCCTGTATGATTGTTAATTTAATGAAAGACATGATGATTGTGATACACAACAGGATGTTAGTATACTAAATACTACTATGAAGTGAAACAATAGGATATTACATTTAACTTTGGAAACCGATGTTGAATAAGCTTGAAAGGTATTGAACGGTCAATAAAGTTTCTCATGCAAAGTATCTGAAAAAAGGTTTCTTTGTAAGTCGATAAAGTACATTGTCCAACCAGCAACAAAACAAAACACAGTGTTGCATTATGTCAGTGAATAAAGCTGACAGTGTATCTATTCAAAAAGATTCAGTCCTCCTACAGTTGCGTACAAAGTCATAGGCAGTCTCTGTAGCGCTCACTCTGCAAGCTGATACGTAATGTGTAATGTTTTGTCATGTAAAATTACAGTGAGTCAAAAAAAGCCTCATGTCTTACACAAGTTGTCCACAACTTCTGCAGCTTCCTTTCAATCAACTGCCAGCTAAGACACTGTAGCCACTGCAGAGCATGGTGGGTGTCTTATGAATCATTTCTGAGTTGTGTTGAAAAAGCATGATTCTTTTAAAATCTAAAGTACGGAAGCCTCTTGTGTTATAAAACAGGTTTGTAATGCAAGTTCCCTAAGGAGAAAGGTACTGACGGACTATGCCGTGATACCTTTGACAGCACTGAGTTGCATGCCATAAGAATGAGCCCTTCTGCTGGACAGTAAAGTGTGGTTGCGTTGCAAGCAGTTACTCTTACAGCATATGATGGTAAAAAAAAAGGAGGGGACAACGTTAATTCTGAAGGTTTTCTGGTGTGGGTGTGCAGCTGCCATTATAATTCCAAGGTGCACAGGCTCAGGAAAATATATTTCAGATTTGTGTTGCAGAATTTCAGAATATTGATTAGCTTTTCTGAGTAAGTAAAAACTAGGTAAAGTGCAAATGATTAGATTTGTTTAGATACTGATCTACACCAGCTGCCTAAAGCGAGATTTCGAGTTCAGGTGACTAGCCTTCTTCTCTAGCCTGTACAAGGTTGTTCATCACAGGAAAGGTCATTTAGAAGTAACGTGAAGGTAGACGTCTGTGAAAGGCATCGCAAAGATGGGCTATTTGTGGCCAGAAGTGAATGTCCTGAGGGGGTGTTAACGATGAATTGTTGTTCCCGTTGGCAGGGGCAAGGGGCGCTCTCTGAGAGACTGCGGAGCTTCAGCATGCAGGACCTGTCCAGCATCCAGAGAGAAGGGCCCGTGTCCGGCCCCATGCCCTCTCGGTCCTCAAGCACAAACCCCAGGGCCAGGACCACCACACGCAGCAACTCCGAATCTGCCTCCAGCAAGGGTGAGTTCCCACGGCACATACTGTACGGCTGGCAAAGACGGGGGGGCCTCACTGTCAGAGGGGCTGCAGCTACTCTCATCTCAAGTCTATACAAGTCAGAGGTGCAAAAGAGGATGAATCCTAAGCAAACACAACTATCTCCAAGAGTGTTCTAGAGAAAGTAAGAAATTTACCTGGCCTGACATAAAAACACACAGAATAAATATTGCAGAATACATAAATAAGGTTGTTTCTATAGGAATACTGAAATATTTTGTTAAAGCCTGCTTGGTTAAGTCAATCCCTCCTCTCTTTTTGCTTTTTCGTCTCACTTTCAGATGTTGTTTTCTAGTGTAAAACTTTTGAAAACTGGTGTTAATCAACGTTCCTTTTGAAAAGAGAAAAAAAGATCACCAGTGCTCACCAGTCTTAATAGGATTCTGATTATATAAATTGCTTAAGTGCAATAGAGTATTATAAAAAAGGCAGACCTTTAGGTTTTAATTTGACAAAACAGAATTTTGCTCATTATTTCACAAACCAGTTGAAAGTAAAGGAGATTGGGAAAACAAATTGTTATTTATAGTAGTTATTTTTGACATGAAGCCTGCTTAGCAACAAAGTATTGTCTTTTGGTATCTAGTATTTGTCTCTGGTAAATTATTTCTGAGGGCTGAGCTGTTCGATGGGCAGTAAATATGGGGTTTTAAAAATAATCCATTCTCTTCACAATGCAGTGCCTTTAAATTCTTTATCTGTAGGAAACTCACAGCTGGCAGGCAGTGGAAAAACATTTGCGACTGCAGTTCCAGCTTGACATCTCGGTATTCTCCAGACATAAGTGACTGTTAATCATCTCGTCCATAAAAGGCATTGGAGTCATGGGTGGATGTTGCAATGTTGTAAAACAAAAAGCCCATTGCTTAGAGTTTATCTGCCATCTGTATTTATGTCTAGTGTTTTCAGAAGTATTTTTATATTTACAAATCAAAGTGAAGTGTTCTTGGCTGCCAGGCTCATGGTGTTATTTGTTAAATTGTGACCCTCATGTTTTACAAGGGGTTTGATGAATTATAATATTCAACAGAGGATAGACTCTTAACAGTGGTCCTGAGAGGTGTAATAAGCACATATATGGTAGAAACTCTAGGGCTTAGTTTGCCTGTATAAAATGTCTCCAGTGTTTTATTTTGTATGATGCAAGAAAGGATTTTCATAACTCTTAAACTAAAATTCTGTACCATGCAACTTAAGTCAATAGATATGCATTTAGATTCATTCATCTAATCTGCATTAGTTCAAAATGCAAATAGTAGTATACTATATATTCCATTATATTATTTAATTTATTATTTCATTATGCATCTACATCTCTATGTATTTTATACTATAACATCTATGGCAACTTGAGATACTGTACAGGCTGCTTAGGCTATTTTATATGATAGTTGAATGTCTATTAAGCTTTTATTTATGACAAAATCCAAACTTAAAAAAATCTATAGATTTTGAGTATCAATGAGAGTGTAATCTTTAATTCCATCACTGTTAGAAGAATAACATTGTTAGGTACAGCAGACATTTTAGTATCTCTCTTCTCGGTCTGTTCTGGGAATTCAGTTTACTACAGTGTGTGTCTGATTAACATAAAAATAGTGACACACAGAATTTTCGTACGTGAAAGGCACCTTTATCAAGCAACGCATTAGTGTGTAATAGTTCAAATGTATTGTTATCAGTTGTTGATGGTGTTTTATCAGGGCCCTGGATTTAAGACAGCTAGGATCAAGGCTGCTCTGTGAGTCAGCAGATCCTAAACTGAACTGACCTTTTCAAACACTGAGCCAAGGCTGAACAGAAACAGAGCCGTTTGTGTCAGCAAGTCAGAGTGACCGTTTCCTTCTAACTCCCTTCTTCCAGCTTGTGTTCACTGTGCTCACTGCAGCGCCGTGTCCGGTGAGTGAACCACACAGCAGAGCTGGCTGAACACTGCATGGCGACTGAGCAGGGGGTGAAACCTCAGTGGAACGGGCAGTGTGGGCAGGAGGCCTGGTGCTGGTGTGACAGGCCTGCCTCTCCTCAGTGGGCTTGTGAGGCCCGAGCACATGGACAAACCAGAATGGAAAAGAGAAAACTGAGCAACGAGCATTTATTTTAGTACAGGTTTTTGATAGGCACAGGAAAAGGTTTATTCCATGCTGAAAAGACACAATGTTTTGGCTGTGGAGCCTTCATCAGGTGTCTCTTCTCTTTTCAGCACGGAATAAACCTTTACTGTCCCTTTGCGGCCTACGCACGCTGACGCAGCTCCCCACTAGACGTTTTTTTATATACATACAAAAGGTACAACTGTTCAAATAATCCAACCAGCTCACATGTGAATCCATTTAAATACCAAACTCTTCTAGATTAAAACCGTGCGAGGATGTGACTCTCAGCCCTCCTCCAGTTCTCTCATTATTTAACTAATTCACCATTGACACACAGTAGAGGCCTAAACTACGACTCGTGGCAGGTCAGCTGAAACTACTAACCTAATTACGGCTGGCGTGCCACAGGTGGTTTATATATACTATGGGAAAGGGGCGAAAAGATGAATCAGGAGGATGTTGTAAATTATTGAACAACAGGACCACGCCAGGCTTGTCTACAGGATTACTTTCACAAATTGTTTCACTGATCGTCACTGTATTAGTTCCAGTTGTCTGACTTGGTATGTGAACAAAGCATTTGTACACTGCATCATCTGTCAGGTTTCACCCGGCTGGCTGGTACAGTTTTCATGACGAGTGTTTTCTTTGGTGGGTCAAACCGTCCTATAACACAGGACCTTACTGCGTGCATGGATCCAGACCGCCTGCACTGGTGTAAATTAGAAAACTGATTTCTCTTTGGCCCATCAGCCCTCTGCAGAATTATGTTGGCTTTGATTGGCTCCTGAACACCATTACAGCAGGAGACCACCTGCAGGGTAACTAGGCTTTCTCTGTGTAAGGAGAGGGGAAGGGTGACATCATTTCAGCATGAGTGACTGGAGATGTTTCTGGTCACGTTTCCTCCAGGAGAGGACGGATGTAGTCAGGTTAAGGAGATAGCTCTGGATTCTCAGCAAGAGTCTAAAATTCCAGATGCATGCAGTTGACGTTTCCTCGAAAATATTTCCTGAGATGCGCAACTGCTCGGATTGGAAACATTCAAAATATAGAGATCCTTCGATAAAAGCAAATTGGGAAAATGGCAATTGTCAGGATCTTCTCTCAGTCGAATCCCAAAACTGGCACTTGAGGTGCAGGCATGAAGTTTTTGTGTGCGTGTGTTTTTTTAAAGGTGAAAAACTGCATCATAATGGTCACAAAAGAGAGCGGTATATTAAAGACATAGACAAGTACCCCAACACTGGATTGAATTTAATCATCACGTAAATAAAAAAGGATTTCAAAATATCTCTCACACTATTTGCTATGGGGGTTTTAATTTCCCAAAAGACAGTGTCCAAGGTGCTGTGTGGTTTGTTTTTGTCTGGCTTGGACTTGTTTGACTAGTTTGGAGCTATAATAGCTGTGCTTATTATAGCTGCTGCATCACAGCTGTGTGAGATAAGATAAGCGTGGTTGTTTCAGGATGCTTTCTCAGCCCCCAACAGTGATGCACATGCAGGGTAATAGATTTGTCGCCCTTGCTTTATAGTAAAATGTACAGTGTCATCCTGTTCTGGTCACGGGTATTGTTCTCTTATTAAATGTTCCATCTCATTGTTTTCCTGAGGCCTCACCTCCCGATCATCACTTTTCCTGTTTGCAGTGTTTTCGACTCTCAGCTGTGTCCTGCCCAGTGGACTTTAAAAGCTGTTTTTTATTTCTGGAGATTTTCAGTGAAAAAGCCCTTTACGTTTTGGTTACAAATCTGCAGTAACGCTTCTTTAATGGAGTTGAGAAATTGAAACAAAAGAAATGACACAAAGCTCTTGTGATTTAAAAAAAATGGGCTGTGCAGTCTAAATATGCAAAAGATAAATCACTGTGTGACATTTTCCTAATTGCTTGTATTTCCTTCCCATGCTCTGTGGAAATCACCTGGGCCAACTGCGTAAGTGTTACAAGAGTGTGTGAATGTTGTGACAGCTTGCAGTTAATATAGCAGACGTCTTCCCTGCAATCTCATTTCAAAACTCACCGTGGCAAACAAATACAGATCTGTTTAACATTACCAGTCATTACTAATAACACTGTATCGCTAGGAGTGCTGTGAAATATAGAATTTCACCCCTGGTGATAATGCCCTTGGTAAGCCCTGACTAACTGCTGGAGTATGCCGTGTTTTCCGCCACCATACTGTATGTACTGTTTTGGGGAGAAATCAGGGATTCTGTTTCTTTATTTTTTGGACTTCTACAGTGACACCTCAGCTTCTAAGAGGCTTTTCAGTATTAGGAATATAATGTATAAATAACGTTAGTTTTCGGACTGAATACTTTAAAAAAATCAAACACCATTCCTGATTACACACCTCAGAATCTCAATGAGTGCAAGATCTGAGCACACAATAAATAAACACAGCTCTTCACTTCCTTTTCTGGGGATTCTGGGATAGGATGTGTGGGCAGTAGTTTACTTGCTCCTCATGGAATCCAGTCCCATTTTCTTCTCGTTAATTTATTTATTATCTCTCATCTATTTTTTTCTTGTATTTTCCAAATGATATGAATGCACAATTGCTCATTTAAAGTTTTGTGGCAGGGAATTTGATTCCGATTTACATGAGTTGAAATTCAGTGTGTGTCGTTACGTGCTTGCCTTTAAATATTCTGTTTTACTTTTAAGTTAAAAAAGTGTCATTTGTAAGTAAATGTCCAATGGCCATCTGTCCCCTAAGAATCCTGTTCTTTCTTGGTGATGATAGTTGAGTGACTTTGTGCTTGTGTTTTGTTTGCGTTTCTGCATGTTATTGACCAGTGTCTCAGGATCTTGTTTATAAAGAGTGCTGTTGTTTGGCTGGAACAATGTGGAGTGGGCTGAAACACAGGTAAACACATCAAGCTAATTTACTTACATTTAAAGAATAAATGAGACACCAGACAACAAAAAGTCAAAAGAAACTACGAAATTGTTCTTTGTGAACAAAAAGGCCAGTTTATGCCCAAAGTTACTGAATTAGTGTTCAAACTATCCCTAATTAGAAATTTAAATTTGTAGAATTATTGACATCATTCATTTTAAAGGGTGTTACTTATAATTTATCGGATATTTTGTAAGTAAACAAAGCCTAAGGATGATCTAGTGAGTGCTGTTGTGGGTTGAGTAGGACTGCTAGAGAACATGCAATGAGCCACTATGCCCACAAGGGGGAGCGATTCCTTGTTTAACGCAAGGAGCAGAGCTCCCCGCTTGCAGACTCGCTCACTGCTAGCCTACAAACCTCACTGGTGACAACCGGCTAATCCCAGTCAGGGGTTACCAGTAACTGCTGTGGAAAATATTTAGAGTAACTACATCATTTATACTCCTTTCATTTCTTGTTTTTCATTTTTTATGTAGATACCATTCTGTGACAATCTTTTACTTTAACCATTTTGTGAACTGTTTAATAATCAGAATAAATCATTTTTGTAGTAAGAAAAGTAGCGTTTGGGCTTGGCTGGGGTGTAGACAGGTGCTAGTGACATGAATGACAAGAAATACCTGACAATGAGCCAATTACATCAATTTCTAAAACTTTTTTCATCAATATAAGTGAAATGTCTCTAAATTACAAACTTGATTTAGTCCCACCCAAACCTGTATTAACTGTCAAAGTTGTTATAATAGTCAAAACACTAGTGGTAAATTGAAGTACTGTAAATAACCCACTTAAATAGTCTGTATGCCTTGGCCTTTTGGCTAAGATCAAGTACAGTCTCTACAAAGGTACTCTATAGATATTTTTGTATTCCCTAAAGAAACAACACGGACATGGACAACTTGTAAGACCACTCTAACCTTACCTATCCAGAAGTATATATCCCTGCCAAATCAAACTGTTATTGAAAATACAGTTTTTAAAAAATAAAATAATTGACACTCAAAATGAGCACAATTAAGTGTGTAGTTTTTCACCTTGTGAATGTATTGTAAGTATGCAGCCTTTGAGTGTCCGGCCTGATTGCAATGGGATTTAAGGTGCGAATAGCTCTGGTCTTGATCAGCACCCTCTCCGCTCTGGGGAACAATGAGGGCAGTGCTTTGTTTGAGGGCTGGAGTGACACCTGCTGGCCATATAACGGAATAACTGCTCAGCCCTGTGTTGTTTTGTACCCAACACACCAAATACTGCTTTCCCAGTCCTGAATTAACATTCGACATTAACCTAACATGCGCTAGGCTGAGACAGGTTCCAGCCGAAAGACTTTGTGAAACTGGCGCTGTATGATTTTTGCTCTTCCTTTCTTCAAT
Organism: Lepisosteus oculatus; assembly: GCF_040954835.1. Classification (NCBI taxonomy): domain Eukaryota; kingdom Metazoa; phylum Chordata; class Actinopteri; order Semionotiformes; family Lepisosteidae; genus Lepisosteus; species Lepisosteus oculatus. The sequence goes on along the minus strand of NC_090696.1, from coordinate 35,632,195 downwards.
GTGTAGCATGTGACACTGGGGACTCAGGTGATGAGATTGACATTACTGAGTATGAGGTCTTGAGCTCGGAGCAGTGCGACTCAAAGGAACAGCAGCTCGCGCCCTCTGAGGTGGAGCAGGAGAGTGAGGATGTATTGGAAATCAGAGCTAAGCCCAGGACAGTAAAGAGGAGGGCTCCCGAGGTACTTCTGTTGGCAGCTTGATGGTTCCTTAACGGAAGCCTGATTGTACTGACTAATCGACTGCTTCGGTCTGCTCAGTCTCTCTTAATTAAGCCTGGTACTGACACTCAGCTTTGGTTCGTTGGTCACCTCAATGAATTTAACATAACGATGTACCGCATTTGAGAAATAAAGGAGTTTGTTACCCATCAAACTCCAGAGCAGAGATACTTGTAAATAATCTTACATTTAAAAAATACTGAAAATTATACCTGTATTTCTGCTCCACAAATTAATGTACAGGAGGGAAAACACCAGTTAGTTGTACTGCATTCACCCATTTGAAATAATGGCATTTTGAGGGGGATTATAAGATAAAAATGTGAAATGCCTGGGTTGACATTTTTTATGCCACATACCTGGAAAGCAGAAAAACAGTACAAGAAATGGTAGCAACTGAATCTGCTTTCTGTAATCCCATATCTGAGTGTGGGTTTATTTGGTGACCAGCATGGCGATGCTAACTCATTCATTTGAGAGCTGTGTTGAATGTGCAGTTAAGGTTTTCTGATCACATCTGATTTCCTGTGCCTCTGACATTAAATTCTCCATGTGTTTAAATTAAATTATCTTTAAAATCAGAAACACCTGTCTATTAAAAAATATATGTGAAGTTCTAAAATGAACTGGAATGGTAAAAAAAATGGAACGTGAAAAAATGGAATGGGATATGCTTTGTCGAATGCGCAGAAAGAGCCTCGTTTCTCTCTGCTGACCAAAGTGTGAAAGTGCACGAATGCTTTTCCGGGATGCTTACTGGTTTGGAGAGCCTGTGCTCCTCTCACTGTTACTGAGGTGCCACATCACTGCGAAACAACACCATGCTCTACAAATACATTTCCAGTTAACTGTCTTGTGTTGGAGCAATTTAGATGTGGTGATCATTGTTACTTCCCAGGCCCTGCACAACATAGGAAAAATGTGTATCTGTAAGACTTTTTCTGCTGGATCTTTGGGAAGAAGTAACTCCCCCTTCCTTGACGTACAGTATGTGGGAGTTTCTGGGTGTAGAAGGTAGCCTCTTCAGAGTTTAACAGTGTCCTTCTCTGCCTGCCTTTCCCTCAGCCTCCTCCTAGAGCTCCGAGGCCCCATCCCAGAACAAAGAGTACCTCGTCTTCACACAGTGATACCATGTGACAGCACGAGGCCATGGGATGCTGCCGATTAAGACATCCTCAGTTCGCTTAGCTGCCTTAACTGGAGAGAACAGACGAAGAAAGAAGGGGAAGCCATGCTAAAACACCCACCCACACACAAAGCAGCCACACTCAAGAAGGAGCAGAGCCACTGAAGACCAGGCAGCTGGGATATCAACGACAGCCTGCAGCAGAGTTGACAAGGCATCTCTCCCTTTATCGGGTTTCTGTGTCTGTGCGTTCGAGTTATTTTCTGTTTTTTTTTTTGTGTGTTTTTCTTGTCAGAGGGTTCTGAGGGTGGCGGTCTTCGAATTTGTTTTCGAAAAACCGATGTCCTGCGCCATTGTGCACGTCCCTCTCCACGTTCGTCAGGCCTCGTTTCCTGGAAACAATCTTCCACACACACACATACTGTATACACTTGACGTACTTGCTTGATGCCTGCTTTTTGGTTGCGTAATTGTATCTTAGGCAACGCTGAGAGAGGTGACGGGGGAGATAGGGCCTCCTGGGGCCTCGGACTTTCCTGCAGCCGAACCGTTGAAAGGGAGTTCTGGGTGGCCTGCATTTAAAGCACCCCCGGAGGATGAAGTGGGAGCTGGATGGGCAGTGGTGCAGGACTACAGCAGCTGACATTAAGAGCTGATGTAGGTCAGACAGAATGATGTATAGGTTTTAGAGTAAAATGCTATATTGGGTACATTTCCATTTGCTTTTAGCTCCGTTTTCCTAGTAATGCTACACTTTAGTAATCCACATAAACTAAGACTTTATTATAGAGCTGGGTTTTGGAGCATCTGTTGGAACTGTTAAAAGGTAAAATGCCTGTGAAAACCTATCTGACTACGCCAAAATCTTGCTACAGTGGTTAGTAATTGCAAGCTGTTAATAAAAAAAAAAGCTTAATTAAAAAAAACAATCAGAATTGGCACCACATTCTGTACGAAATGTCACTTGCTTTAATGGGTCCTTCAGCAGGAATCTGATTGTTTTTAAAAAGCATTTTAAATAGATTAAGTGTGTAATCAGGAAACTAGTGTGATCATTGAAGGACTATTGAGTGACAGTAGTGAAATTGAACTGCTAGGTGTGGGAAAAGACAATAATTACACCTTCACTGAATCATGTAAATCATTTCTAGCTATACAGAAAATCACTAAAGCACCACAGATCATCAAATAAATGGAGCATGAAAAGATGATAATGATAGAGCACACCTTTCTTACAGCTGCGTCTCCCATTACAGAATGCTGTTAGTGACTTTAAATGGATTTCAGATATAGTGAGACGGTGACGTTTGGTTACCACTGGACATGTAGAGCACAGCAAACTCTATGCTTGAAATAAATCGCCACCTTGGCTCTTCAAAAACTCTTGTTTTTCAGTGGCCTCTAGCTTCTACTCACAGAAACCCATGGGAATGTAACGTATTTTAAGTCACTTTCCCATGGGAACTGTAGGAAACAATCCGTCCTTTAAAAAACAGGCTGCATTTTAAAATATTGTGACAAAAGTGCACAACTACAAAATATTTATAGGCAATATGAAAGAAATGTAAGTACTAGTTCTGTCTTACCTGAAATGAATATGCCCTCAATCAATATTTAGTAGTTATGCATAACATAATTGGAATTTTTTTAATGGAAAGGAAGCATTTCACTAATAAGGAAATATGTGCAATGTAGCATTCAATAGCAATGTGAAAGACCTGAATAAGATAGAAATGAGTCTAAAAATGCTATTTTATCAAGTCTTCCTTCAAGTGATTAGAAAATTCTACAGCAGTAAAGGTTCACCGTCCTTTTAAAGATAAATGCATCTACCTTTGCTTGTGCTGTGTGTGCTGTGCTTGTGGTGAGGTAATTGTATATACAGTATACACTGGGCTGCTGTCAAGCATGACTTGGACTAGGACGATTTAGACTAGCAGTGTACCTGTGTTAGGATATGAAATGCATCTGCAATTTCATACTGTCTTGCTTCAGAAAAGCTCAAGGTTTGATCAGATAGAAAGAATATAATGTAGAATGTGAGCCTTATATTGACAGCAGAGTTAAATGTACATTGTTCATGCAAAGCTGAAAGAATATGTGAATGGAAAGATATAGTTCAGCAGAGAAACAAATGTAAAAATAGTAAGAAACCGAGCAATGCAGCATTTTATCCAGGCTTCACTGTGCAGGCTTGGCTAGTATATTACATGTGCTAAGAGCGAAAGGAAAGCCTATGTATCTACCTTTTTGATTGTAAATGTCTGAGTCTCTTGATGTGAGCTTTTGAGCTTTATTTATCTGTTTATATTTTACAGATTTTGATTTGCTGTGGCAGATAGTTGTTTTTTTTTAATTGAGCTGAGCTGGCTGAGCTCACCGGGCAGCAAAAACTGTGCTGCACACTGAAGTACAGGCCATGTTCAGCTATCCATCTCAAGAGTGTTCTAAACCCCCCTGCTGATCCTCTGATTCTTTCCTATAGGTCTCAATGACAACTAAATGTAGACAGTATGTATGGCTTCTGTCTAGCTAACAAAGCTCCTTAGGTCTGTCTGGGTCTCAACTCCATTTCCGAACTATGAAGAAGTGAAACATCATCCACAAGATGTAGTGATGCTTCACATGTGAGCTGTCTTATTGACTTCCATCTACTCAGTGTGCCTGTAGAGACACATTTGCATTGTCCATTGCATCAAACTGTCAAAATAGAGCTCCAAATCATGTAGAAGAGTGAAGGTGACTCCTAGTTTGTTAACATAAAAAAAGGAACAAAGATAGAAATTGTTTGGTTTATTAGGAGGCGGTAAGATCTTAATTTTTATATTGTTTCCTCGTCTTAAGGTTTATTAACGTGTCTGGATTTGACATTGTTTTTCATTGTTTCTGAAAGGTATTGTAGCATCCTATGTATTGTTGTGCTTGTTTTGAAAACTACGACTGTTCCAGCAAAAATTCCACCTTCATTATACAGGTAGATACATTAGCATTACACTGTTGAGGCTGCTACTGCTGGGACAGCTGGAGAGCCAGGTCTGTGCGATGCTAATGTGTGTCCATTCTGTGCTTCCTAGTAATCACCTATGTGGAGTTGAGGTGTCCTTCGAGTGCACGTACACTAGCGCAACATGTACTGCACAGAGGATAAGGGGAAACAGAGCTGAATCTCCCTTAAACAGTAAGATTTTTCTACGATTTGTAGAATCCTGGGCCTTATGTATCTGCCATGCTTCACATCTCTTCTGTGTTCTGCACTTTGTTTTTAAAGAAAAGATCTATGTTAGGTCCTGCTGCACACTTTACATCTCAAAGCAAAACAGTCTGTGCTGTAAAAAGGTTAGAGTCCCGTTTGCAAAATCAGTTGTAGTGACTATTTTATTTGATACCTTATGCGATTAATAGGTAAATCCATAGCTCATTGTTTTATTGATTGGCAAGAAATGTAAAAAAATGGCAAATTTTATGAACTGGTCAAGGTCACTGGTCTTTGTGATCGGCACTAGTCATGGACTCATTAAATTAACACGCACGTTGGTTAGCCAAGATTACTGCTGATCATGGTCTCTATGAACTAACTCATATAAACAATAATTTTTAATGCATAAACGTTATACTGATCCACAAAACTTAGGGATATGGAACACGTTGCCCAGCCATGTTGTTAAAGCTGATACTCTTAACTTCCTTCAAGAAATGGGTAGATGAGATCCTTTAATCATGTAACTACAATCTACCAGATGGGCCTCATAGGCCAAATAGCCCCCTCTTGTCTGTAACCTTCCTTAAACTTCCTAACAAATGCTGTAGGAGGACATTAATGTAAACTGCTCCCTATTTAGTGGACTGTAACTCTGCGACTTCAAAATAGGAAGGTGACAGTAGCTAAGCCCTGTGGTCCCTGGGGCAGAGTTTTGGCTCTGTAGCTAAGGATCTGCACCTGTGGCTGGAAGGTTGCTGGTTAAAATCCCATGGCTGGCAGTGGAATCCCTGAGCAAGGCCCTTAACCCCAACTGCTCCAGGGGCGCTGTATAAATGGCTGACCCTGCGCTCTGACCCCAAGCTTCTCTCCCTGTCTGTATGTCTCATGGAGAGCATGCTGGGGTATGTGAAAAAACAAATTCCTAATTCTAATTTCTAATTCCTAAGAAATTGTATATGGCTAAAAAAGTGATCTTATCTTATCACTTGCATAAAACAGCTTAAGTTATATTTCCTCTTAAGTGTTTAAGTGATACTCAGTATCGTAAATAGGGGGAAGTCATCACAGCAAATTCTTGTGGAGTTCTATGCATTATGCCTCTGGAATAGACTGGTGTGGGCCCATAATGAGTTCCCCTCTTCTTGAGTAGTTGTTTTTCTTGAGAATATTGTCATTTGTGCAGCATCCTAAATGTTTGCAGAGGCAGAGCCAAAATGCAGCAAAAGTATATTGGGATCCCAGCTACTTGATGCGAATACAGAGCAACAGCTGTAAAGAATAACTATTTTGGTTGTTGTGGACTTCACAATCCTGGTTTAGTAGTGCTGGCAGAGCTGCAGAGATAGGAAAACTTTACTGCTCTCCAGGTGACACCTGCAGATAATAAGCCCCTCTACCAAAAATTTCACCATGTAAATAACCATCCTAAACAGGTTACGTCTCACAAGTCACAGCAAGTTACAGTACATTTTAGCTCAGACTCTAGTTTACAGGCCACGGACCCATGTCAAAAGCTGTGAATTCACACACAAGGACACACACAAGCTGTTTAAGGGAAGTGAGTCCACGTGGGAGCAAAGCTCACCAGAATGGTTTACGCTCAGGCTTGTGCTTCACTTTAGAAACCTCACCAAGGCCGACTGAGGAAAATGAAAGTTGGCCTACCTGTCATTTTGATCTGTAATTATAGATTTAAAACATAGGTTAAGTAGCGCTCTCGTGAAGCTTAGTTGGCGTAGATGTAGTATCGTTTCACTGTTTGGACTAAAAGTGGGATTGAATTGCCTTCTCTCTTGAACGTAGAAATAAAGATCAAGTGAAAATATGAACACTGTGTTAGTTGCTCACTGTGTCCCTGAAGAATGCTTTTAAGTTGAGCAATTTAGTGAATTTTTATAGACAAGCGAAACACACATTTTCGTGTTCACTGCTTGTGATATGATGTACATATTGAAATTAAACCGTGTACTGCGTAAAATGGTTTTGTAATTTTTTTCAGGTTTTGTGTTGTTGCTGCATTTGGAAAGCTGCACCGTTGCTAAAGACCAGTAGGTTATGTTGTTGTACTTTAAATAGAACCATCTAAACACCCGGCAAAAAAGTCATCAAACATTAAAAGCTATCTTTAAAACAAAAGAAACAGTAGATGTATTTCGGTAGAACTGAATTCACAAAGCCATACAATGTCAGTAAACACAATGAAGCCTCACTCACTAGTGCATTCAATAGCATGGCAATGTTGTATGAATTTAGCTAGTGTTTTCTAATATATGTGTATCAGTTATTTGTAAATTCTGTTGATTTTTGCATAGAAAGCATGATTTTCTTCTTAGGCAGATCTTTGATTTTAAAAACTATTATCATGGATTGTAGTTAGGAACATTGTATTCTTTAAAAGTACATCTTGACAATTGTCTTAAGGTTTCTATTTTTAAATCTGATAGGTAAGTTGAGACCGAAGATTTTACCTTCTTTTTGAAGCGGTGAAAGTATTGATTTCTGATTGTATTTTGTTTTTCTTTTCTTTCTGGCTTTGATCTATTTCTGTTTTGCACCAGATTTCTCCTTTGTCTGGCAGGCCAGAATCATACCTGAACTTTACATGTACTGTATCTTGACTTTTCTCCAGTTTCACTAAAATAAAATAAGAAATACAGCATCTGTAAACTGAAAAGGATGGATGAACTGTTCTGGAATGGATTTCACAAAGTGCTTTTATGTGTTTCACACGTTTCCATCTGTATACTGTCTGAATCAACCACAGCCATTGAATTAAAAACTGAACGTAACAACTGATGCAAGTGTTAGTGGTTTTCATACTCAACTGGTGCAAAGACTGACTTGAGATAAATATTAAAATGTAGCATCTCATGGTATTGGTAACCTTTTGAAATAATAGCCCTGAAATTTAGACTGATAAGACTGAAATTTATAGGAATAAGACATGAATATCTCAGGCTCTTTGTCTGATTTTTGAAGATGTTCTTTTTCAGAAATTATTTTGATCAGATAATGATAACTTACATTACTGAGTGAATTCAAGATTAATATATAGAGTGACCATGAAATTACATAAAGAACACTTTCTGAAAAATAAAAATGAATATAAGGTGATGAGAAACTCCAGCTATGCAAACAAAACTCATCTGTTGGAATTGGGTGCTTTCTTTTAATATGAATACGAAATCGATAAACATTTTAAGAATACGAATAATAGAGAATACCAGACACATGCAACAATAAAATCACAGCATTGCCATTCCTTTTATGATATAAATTAATGAACGGGCTTTCCAAATGAAACCGTAATAGAATATCTTCAATCTGCCATTTTCCGTAAGCAATTATACTGCACTTTTTTACTTATGTTGTTTATTTTTCTACCGGGGCAATTTAGGATATATGCAACCAGACATTAAATTTAATTGAGTAACTTCCACACTGAAAATGGAATTCCACACCTTAGAGAACCTGAATTTTAATCTGACACAATTTCAGTAGACAGCCACAAAATCCTCTGGCTTTCAAATGATGATACAGGCAGGGAGGCAGCATAACGCTGATCACTGACCTTCAAAGGTAAAGGTGAATAGTTGAGTTTTTTCAGGTATAGAGTTTGAAATGAAACAAAATGACTTTTACTTTGGCTTTTCAACTCTCCCGGAAGTTTGATTTGACTTGACAACAATACTGGACAGTCTTTCATTGTTACATACACAGCAGCAGCTGCAGTTTCCTACACTTTGAGGTTGGTGCGATCATGATATTTCTGGTAGGGGTCATTGGCGTACCAGTTTCTTCTTTTCCAGAAAGACGTGGTCATTTTGTCCAGGAGTTTGGACTGGGTGCGGTTACAAAACACGTGCTGCCTTAACCTGCGCTTTCTGGCCGGCTTTTTCTTCCACAGCTTCTTCTTGTATCCGGCCTGGACACAAGAGAATACAGAGTCAGCCGCCATTCGACAGCAAAGAGCCTGGATCACTTTAACAAGTACAGACAGAACACACCTCAGGGATCCCCACGTTCTCTCCCGGATGGTTCCGGAATGACTGTACCACTACATATGCTGTCGCTCTGCATTTGGGAAGGCATGTTTGCAGCTGCATTTTCCACAGTTTGCTTCTGGTAAATGTTTCACTTGATTTGAGTTTTACTCAGTGTTGTGCTCTGAAAGCTACCAGACTTCATTCACTTGCAAGTGAGCACTGAATAAACAAACACAAGGCTGCCATTACCTTCCGTCTTAACCACAGTCCGCAGTGAAGCCGCAGGAACCTCTTGACCACAGCCTTCACCGACTTCCTCTTCCCCTTCCTCAGGCTAACATATGTCAGGCTCCTAGCTGGCTGGTGGGTGAGGCCAGGTAGCAGCGGTGTGATTCTGTCACACAAAAAAACAAAAACACTGGCTCACACGCATTTCTCCCAAAGTACAACAAACCATCAGTTTAATGGACAAGAAGGGGGTGTCCAATATTGTCGAATGTCTGTTAACTCACAAATGAGATTTTTTTGGCTCCATAACAGACTACCATATGAGAAAAATATATACTGATGGAAAAATGAAACACAACACCTCCTCCTCCACACTCTGGCCCTCCCGTCTGCATGGAACAGGCTGAAGAGTGACTCATCCGTGACAAGGACCTGATGCCACTGCCGACGAGCCCATCGCAACCTCTGTCTGGCCCAAGCCAGTCGGGTGTGACGTCTAGGAGGTGTGAGCAGAGGGCCTCTGACGGGTCACCTTGCTCTAAGGCCAACAGCATGCAGCCTCACTGTCCTGTCCCTGATGTGGGCATTGTGTCTGCTGGCAGTTTCAGCAGCAGTATGGGTGGCAGATCTGAAACAATCTCTCAGATGGACCAGTCTGATGTGTCGGTCCAGCTCTGGTGTGGTCACTCGAGGGCGACCGGAGTTTGGATGGTCACCTGTCCTTTCAGTGTGTTGAAACCTTCTCTGCAGTCGGGGCACAGTGGAGCGGCTTACTCCATAGTGTCTGGCAACGCTGGCACATGACATGCCTGCCTGTAGGATGCCAATGGCCCTCTCCCTTGCTTCTGGTGACATTTGAGGCATTATTGAATGCACAGAAAACTGACTTAAGTGTGGCTTTTTTCTTGCAGTGACCTAAGCTTTCAATTAAGGCCTTTTTAAAGGTGTCCTAATCAGGCATTGTTCCATCTGGACCTCGAGTAAAAGTGCACTTAACAAGCTTTCGTGTGATTGGGAATGCCTCACTGCACAAGCTGTATTGCTGGTGAGAGGGCTATAAAACAAATTGACAACTTATTGTGAAAGTACATAATAATAATAATAATAATAATAATAATAATAATAATAATAATAATAATAACTCATAAAATCCTATTTCCAGACAAAAAAAAACTCTGGTTTACTTGTTTCATCTGTTTGAGTTACTTGTGTGTTAACAACAACAACAAGTACAACAGCAACAATAAAAATAATAATAATAATCTTTACACTCATATAGCATTTTCTGGACACTCCAATCAAGGTGCTTTACAGGTAATGGGGACTCTCCTCCACCACCACCAATGTGCAGCATCCACCTGGATGACAGGACTGCAGCCATAGTGTGCCAGAACGCTCACCACACATCAGCTATCAGTGGGGAGGAGAGCAGAGCTACATAAGCTATAACTATAGTATTCTCATACCAGAAAATGTTGCGTTTCTTCTTTCCAACAGTATATATGCTTTCTGAATATGTAAATACATAACTGCACTGTCCTTTAATATATTAGTGCACTGTATTGCTTATATACATGGCATCGTATCATAGTACAGCACACCCTTGCTTTTCCAGACTATTGCTGGGGAAAGGGGGTGTCTGGTGTTGCCAGCTCTCCATTAAATTACCAATGAGATATTTCAAGCTTAAAAAAAAACACTTGTGGAAATACATATATCAGAAATAAACCAGGCTTTTTTGGAATGGTAATAGACTACTGAAAGCACATTCAATTGATCTCTGAGGACCCTTGATCACCATGACTTGCCGACACCTATAGATGTAAATCTGTGAGCCATCAGCATTTGTGCACAGTAATGCTGAGATCCTTTCCTTGCTGATTTATGTCCTGGCATAGACATTTCTTGCTTGTATGCTTAAGTATTTACCAGAAGTCTCATCAGCACTTAAAATACATTTGCTGTAAAAAAACAGTTACTAACATGCTTTCAAAAAATGAAATACTTCCTTTTTGCTCAAATATCTACTCCCTTTGGGACAGGACAGAGGCGAATGGGAAAAGACTGTTAGTCCTATCTTCTATAGCTAATGAAATTGAAGAAATATGGTATATAGATCTAGCTTCTGGCACTCTTCATCAAACAACAGCATTGATGCAGTGATCAGAACTGCAACTCATGTCAATACATGTTTGTCCGAGAGAAACAGATAACTGAGCTGGGATACCCTCCCACACACATCCCTACTTACCTCTGGATAATGCCATCTGAAGGCAGGATATGATTCTGGCCAACTCCTGAGACCCAGCCAGAGGAGCTGAGTGTGGGTCTTGGGAGGGGGCGACTCAGGTGGAGAGTTGAGAACTTGCTGGACATCTGTGCAGCAAGGCCAGGTGCCCCCCGAGCACAGCCCTGAGCTACAAGTGGAACCAGGGGCCTCAGCAAACCTGTGTACAAGGACATATATTAGAAACACTGCATCCAGTGACCAAGGAATGCTATTAACTTAGATGACAGCAGCATAAGAAAAAACTTACTAAATGTATTATTAACCCATACAAGTCTTAATCTTTGCTTCAAAATAAAAAGTTGTATATAAGGAAAATCTTGTCAAACAAGTCTTGTTGCACTCATTTTCCTTGCAAAGCAAAATGTTAACAATAATTGGAGGACTTCATAACCCTGCATCTATTACATTCTTCTAAATACAGCCATTACTCCACTGGTTTTTGAATCATGTATATTTTTTTCAGAAACTAGTGCAGTAAAAAGAGGTGGCACCTATTCTAATATTCAATGGATTGCCCAATCTCAGCTATAATTAATAATAATAATTGCTTGCATTTATATAGCGCTTTTCTGGACACTCCACTCAAAGCGCTTTACAGGTAATGGGGACTCCCCTCCACCACCACCAATGTGCAGCCCCACCTGGATGATGCAACGGCAGCCATAGTGCGCCAGAACGCTCACCACACACCAGCTATCAGTGGGGAGGAGAACAGAGTAATGTAGCCAATTCATAGAGGGGGATTATTAGGAGGCCATGATTGGTAAGGGCCAATGGGAAATTTTGCCAGGACGCCAGGGTTACACCCCTACTCTTTTCGAGAAACACCCTGGGATTTTTAATGACCACAGAGAGTCAGAACCTCGGTTTTACGTCTCATCCGAAGGATGGCACCTGTTTTTTTTTACAGTAGTGTCCCCGTCACTATACTGGGGCATTAGGACCCACATAGACCACAGGGTGAGCGCGATCTGCTGGCCCCACTAACACCTCTTCCAGCAGCAACCTTCCAGCTATCTAAACGCATTTATAACTAAACGGGTCCTAAGTCATAGCTATAGACATAGTTTTGTTGTGTAGGTTGTACAAATTTCACCCTAAATAACGCAATATTCACTTATAAACTTAATTATAGTAAGCCGCTATAATTTCTTGGACCAGCTTCCGTGTCAAAACAGTAGTAACATGCACATACAAACATGACTGAACTGGTATGTAACATAAAAATAACATACTCCAGATGAGTCTGCAAGTGCAATATTCTAGTGATCTTAATGAGGAAATGCAAAACATATAAGAACCTACAACCTACAGTAAATTACAAATCACAAATGAATTCATAGCTCTGTCCCCCCGAAGAATGTTATACGTCAGTATAAATTAAAAAAAAATATTTGATTTGATGATAACCACAGTTACAATCATCAACAAATAATGTTTTAGGAAATATAAATCGAAAATTTACACACCACATCTTCTCAAGGTGGCCGCCATCTTTAATCCCCACCACGACCTCCAAACTACGGCACATCAGTTAGAACAAATAGTGCGGGTAGGCAAGAGGGACGTGATGTGGAAAAAAATATCATTATTTTGGTGCTATTATCAATAATGGGCGAATTCATATGGTTTTAAAGTTTAAAGCATGAGAAAAACAGACTATTCCGGATGAGAGGCAGTGTATAGTATTGGCACTGAGGCAAGCAGAGAAATGCAATAGTCTGCGAGGAATTAATAAGGAATGGGCTGTTTCGGTAATTGTAACTCAAGAATAAGTGACTGGATATTTGAAGATATACTGGTGAATTTTAATTTTACTTTTCACAATAATATTCACATGGCTAAAAAGGAGTAGAGACAGAGGGTGGGAGTTTAGGGAGAGAAAGAAGATTGAAAATCCCAGCATGGTTGAAACAGTAGTTGACAATGTGGACTATGGTTTTGATTTGTGTTGGGACTGGAGTAAGGAAAGAGCATGAGAAAAGGGAGGAATTCTGGTTGAGCTGCAGTTTTAGCTTGGAGGACATCCAAGAGGGAATGACAGTAGTCTATAGGACAGTACCAGGGCTTGGAGTGGAGGTTGTGTGGAATAGCTGGTAAGGAAAGGATGAATTCTGTGAAGGATGCTCAAGAGGAAGGCACCAGAGAGGAGAAATGTGCTTTAAACAGTAGGTAGAAGAGGCAAGAATGACACAGAGCTTCTTGGCAGATGAGGAGGGGAGGGAGAGGGTGAGGGAGAGGGAGGTGGAGTCAGAAGAAACAGAAATAGAGAAAAGAAAAAAAAGACCTCAAGAGGCATTCTTATGAATGTGATTCCTAAAGTGGATCCTATAGTCCCTCATGTATCCTCTGGTCTCCACAGAAGTTACAAACATTCCCACATGAGTGTGTTGTCTTCTACCCAGAGTTTTTATTCCTTTTCTTTCTCCACTTGTTTTCAAAGTTATGTCCACTGTTCAGATGTCTCTGTCTTGAGGTCAGGTCTAATACCAGAAGCCTAGTCTTGTTGTTTCCTATCATATGCCAGCTATTTTCTATTATAACATGGTACTTGTTCTTTTGCTTAGCACTTTGAGTTTTTTAAAAGCACTTTTGAATAAAATGCTATTATTATTTGTTCTCATGTAGCAGCCTCTTTTAGCTCAGTGTTATGTCTTAATTCAGAGTGTCTTCCCTTATGTATTGCACCTTTGCAAATATAAGGATTGCTTACAAATTCTTATATATTCTATATACTGCACATATTTTTATATTTGTGTTTAAAAATTCTTTAAATGCTTGAACTTTAAAATGCTTAGTATTGAGCTTTTTTATCTATGGTTGATACCATGCATAAAGTATTTTTGAAATACATTGATTGCTGGCCATTTCTGAATAGTTTATAACTTTCTCTCTGTAATGTTATTTTTACTTTTTTGAGACTGTGATCTGCATGAAAACGTGCTCTGTAAGGTGGTGTAAGGAAACATCAACTCAATCAAATGTGTCATCGCTAGTTTAAGTAAACTTAAAGTCAGTTATTTCTAAAACCTACAGGCTAATCTTAAATAACCCAACAGCACAGAACTAAGACACCTTCAAGTCTAAAGTAATTGTTAACACATAACAGACTGGCACACAGTAACATATTGTACAATGTGTTATGCTAGCCTTGACAACATTAAACACCATCCCTCTGGTGTTCTTGTGCTGGAACATGCTGCTAAATGTCTAAAAAAAGTTGACTATTCTAATGTAAATTTCATCACCCTGCACAAAAGGCAGCTACAAAGATCTGCATTTTGAAAACACTAAATAATGCCAATGACTACTGTATATTGAATTATTTTTGTATTCTTAACACGGATTTTCCTTTTACAATATGTAAAACAGATGTATAACCTTGGGCGGAAAAAACTGCTTCAATTTAATTTTGTCTCAGTAACAACCTTGTGGCGACTGGCCCATGCACACAGCTCTGACTCACCATGTGCTCGGGAAAGGGCCCGGTCCCAGATCTTGGGGCTCTCATTGGCTTTCCCGCAAGTCACTCGGCCGTCGTAGACCCGCCCCCTAGGAGTTGCTCTTTGCGGGCCCCTCGGTTCAGGAGAACTGCGCATGTGCCATCTTACTCTGTCAGAGGGCAAAGGGGGCTGGAGAGGCGGTGTGGGTTGTCCGGGAAAAGCGCTTTCGAGGCTGAACGTACCTATCATGTTTAACTAAAGAGGGATCGTAATCCTTTACAGCTCGCAACGACTCTAAAAGTATATCAACAACAATGCTGCGCGTCTGTGGAAAAGCAGCCAGTGCTGCAGCTCAAGTAAGTCCGTTTCTTACAAACGAAAGTCGGTCCTGTCATTCACTGATCCGACTCTTAAGAGGCCTGTTAGACGTGCATTTATTGATACAATAGGGGAGTTTTCTTGCCTCAATGTGTGATAGAAATTCTAAAAACCGTAAGATTGAAGTAAAAATGCTTTCCGAGCTATCGTTCTTTTGCATTTTCTAAAGTGGTTTAATTTCTATGGTGCATGTAAAATGACGCACAGCACGTTATTAGGCTGGGCACGGTGTGTCATTTTTACATGATTGACGGCAGTGATGAACGAATTAGCGCAGAACATTCCAGGATCGACATAGATGTTATCCAATAAGTGTCTTCAAAAATGAATAAGGTGGGATCAAGCGCCCGGCTTTGAAGTAGTTTGGAAAGTAAAGTGGGAATTAAATTTGCGAGGAGTGGCTTCATCAATGTCAAACTGTAATTTCTTCGTGCTGATACGATTTTTGTTTTAAGAAAATGCTGCTAGTATGTAGTACAAACAGCGTAATGATGTTTGGCGTTAATTAAGTGCTCAGTTAATCGTAATAAGAAGCGCAGTTGCATGAAAGGATCTGAACGTTTTGGATGACAGAAGGACATGACCTTGTTAAAACTTTTTTTCATTAGCCAGCGGAACATGTATATGAATCGGGGTTTCGACATTGGCTATACCTGGGTGTAAGAGACAGGGGAAATGTATTTACATTACCAAGTTCTGATTTAGGGAGACATGATTTCATAGCGTAACTTGAAATGATCGTGCTACTCCTATAATGCATTGTTTTACCCCTAGTGAGTAGGTCTCTTAATACTGTTTTGTAAAACTAAATGATTTTAAATTGCAGCTCCAAATGTCTTTTTGTTATTGGAGATTTTGAAATACTCTGTTTTGCTTTTCAGACAAGGTTGATGCTCATGAAAGCTGTCGACCTCGATCGGTGTAAAATTAGGTTTGCATAACACATCAAACATATTCCCTAAAAGTAAAATAAACTGGGATAGTACGATAAACTAGTTGTGATTCAGCTTTATTCTGCTTTCCCACTTTAAAGTGTTTTATGAGAGTGTTGCATCTGATTTTCCCTTTATTTCGTATAAAAGAGATAAACACAAGTGCTGCCATCAAAAATTGCCAAGTATCCCTGTGGCATATTTTAATATACACCTTGCTCACTAAATATGTAGTGTATTATGAAACTCGATAGCTGATACATTTAGTGAGCTCAGCAGTCTAGGTGCCCCATATACGGTGCCTTGCAGAAGTATTCACATCCCTTCCAGTAATACCTAATTTTGCTGAGTATGAATTGTGTATGAAGATTTTTTTGAACACTGCTAATCAAATCTTGATTGTAAGTGAAGAAATTTATGAGTGAATAAGTTACATGTACATGTGAGCAAAAACGGCAAAGAAATTCAAAACGAAAATGTTAATTACAGGAATATCTTTTTCTAGATACTGTATCTTCTTCATTCCTTCTCCTCCTCCCTGGGCTGCCTGCCCCCTTTTCTCACTAAACCAGCATTCCGTCTCTTCACAGCAGTCTGTTCCAAGACCAGGCTTTCTAACCATCTCTTATTCCTTTACAGATGTCATAATTATAATATCATTCCTAAAGGATTTCCTCTGAGATTTGACACTTTCCTTTGACACACCTGAAGAGGGCTTCACAGCAGAAACGTTGTGTTTCATTTCTTCTCTTTTCAGCATGGAATAAACCTTTAACTTGTTCCTTTGCAGCCTGTGCATGCTGATGCAGCTCCCTACTTGAACTGTTACAGGAATATGATGTTTTCTATATGTCTTTCGCCCATAAAAGTGTCAGGTTGAGCATTCAAGTTTGTATTGGCTTTAAAAAAACATCTGTAGTTTAATTAATTTTTTTTAAGGCACTGTATATAAGATAAGATCACTTTATTGGCCATATACAATTTCTTGTATTAGGAATTTGTCTTTTCGCATACCCCAACTTGCTTTCCATGAGACACACAGACAGGGTGAGAAGCTTGGGGTTGGAGCGCAGGGTCAGCCATTTATACGGCGCCCCTGGAGCAGGTTGGGTTAAGGGCCTTGCTCAGGGGCCCAATGGAGTAGGATTCCTCTGCCGGCTGCGGGATACGAACCGGCAACCTTCCAGCCACAGACGCAGATCCTGAGCCACAGAGCCACGAGGCATTAGAATGGCAACAAATGCTGTTGATTACAGTGCTCATTTGTTGTGGTGTTAGTGCCTCTTTGTACAATTACTGTATATACAGTAGGTCACCGGTGTTCATTCTGTTCTATCCATTACACTTTACTTTTTCCCCCCTAAATAGCTTAGACTGTACGCTGAATCAGGAAGATTGTTTTATAAAATGTACTTGTGAAGATTTGTGAAGTATTTGAACCTCAAATGTACGGAAGGAGCCGAGGAAGTAAAGTGAGCAGATGAAGTGACCGCGCCGGTATTTTCCTTTGCTCTCTGCAGACCTGCCTGTGCGGTAAAGTGTCGGTCCGTCCGCTGCTGCCTTGCCGGCGCTACACGACATCAGGAAGGTCTGGGTACGTACTCTCACTCCCGGGTGTCATGGAGGAAGAATGGGAGTTCAGTTTCCTGCACCTCCTCAATCTCGTTTACAGAAAAATAACTGGTTGGGCCTTTGAGACGGACTGATCTGTGATGTGCAGTTTTTCAGACAGCGCACACGTTGTTGGTATAGTACAGTAGTTAGGTTTCTCTCAGGCCCTGTCTAGCCTTGAGATACAGTGTAATTAATGTTTGCATGAGTACTTCTCTTTGGACCTTAAACTAACATAGTGTAAGAAAGAAAAGGAGAATTAAATTTTAAGTTACAGGCACTGTTCTGTAATATTTACATTTTCATTCTCCCCAATACCATTTACACATCCTAGTCTTGCTGATGTTTTTTTTTACTAAGATTGAATGATGTGCTAAACACTCCCATTGTCGCTAATTTAGGAACACTAACAGCGTCTTTACTTGCTTGTAAGGGTGTGTGTAATTTATCGTACTTTTGTGGTTAATTTGTTGTTTCACTACACAGGGCTTCTGCAGGCAAAATAGTTGGAGCAGGTCTCCTCTTTGTGGGAGGAGGACTGGGAGGCACGATTCTGTATGCAAAATTGGACCCTAAATTCAGAGAGAATGTAGAAAAGTCCGTCCCCTACTCTGAAACGGTCTTTGAAATGACCCTTGGTCCTGCCCCTTATGCACTGCCATTGCCAAAGAAACCGGTAAGTGGCTTGAACGCTGTTTTCTGCTTGGATATAAATGCTCTTTTAGTTTGTTTTTGTTTGTCAAGCTAAAATTAAACAGATAGGTGCCTTTTTTCATCTTTGTGGTGAAAATACTTATTAATGACCTCAGTTGACAATTGTTAGGTTATCGCTGAAATGAGAGCGAATTTCATGTTAAAGATAACCGTTGTTTCTGGTCTTTTTAAGAATTCGTCTTTTGTAAACTTTGTTGCTGTGATTTTATTTTTCTCTTTCCAGTGACTTGTTTTTGTACTAATTATCTCCGATTCAGATATGGTTAATCCACTTGGGCCAGTACTATAATCTTGAAAGAGGGTGCAGACTGTGCACTTGAAATGTGAAATGTGCTCTTGTCAGAGTTATCCTTTGTCCGGCTAAACCTACAGCAGACTTAGTGTAGAGTGGAAAAGTGATGTGTTTTACTGTATAATACCTGACAAGACATAATGGCCCCTGTCACCTAGCCTTGTCTGACCAGAGCAGTACTTTATTTACTTCCTTTATTCCCCCAGATAGGAAATTAGACGTAACACAATACATTTAACACAATTGAACCCATTACCAAAGAAGAAACAGACATGCATAAGAGGGGAAAACAATTGAGCAGCTTAAGTGTCTTCACAATGTAGGAAACAAACTGAATCATTAGTGTGTGAGATACATTAGATAGGTTGATGGAATCCTGGTCAGAGATTTTGACGTCACCCACAATTAAACTATAAATCTCCGTATTGGAGCAATAGGCTCTGTATTGGAACAGGGCTGAAACTGCACTGGAAAAAGACCATTCATGTGTGTTTTCCTAGAGTTGGTGACCACAAAAAATGCAGTTCTTCATATTTTTTAATGCATTAATATCTCTGGAGCTCTTATAATCGTAGAATACTAATAACGTACATTTATATAGTATAATGTCAAATAATAAATTGTATTATTGTTCATAGTAAGAGATGGTAACAGTTTTGTGCTTAGATGGGTTCTGAATTAAATCCTCTTGACAAATGTTGGGTGTGACACCTTTTAGCTGTTGATACAAAGAGTTATCAACACAGAATTCATTTGGAGAGTCCAGTGTTAAGAAGTTATATAAAAGTCGGTGTGTTGAGGGAGGGGATCAGGGGGGATATAAATGTGTTATAATAAGCCCATTTCTGGTTTCTTGCCTTTGGAAGACAAAGCCAGGTCCGCTCCAGATCTCTTCGGTGTCCGAGGCTATGAAGGAATCGAAGCAGCCCAAACCAAAGGGAAAAGACAAGGTGACCCCTGCTGAAAAGCCCCCGACTCCGGAGACATCTCCAAAGGACCAGAGCCTGGAAGGTGAGTGGTGGCCGACAGGTGGGCTTTCATAGAAATCTAGTGATGGTCTGCTCCATGGGGAAGGTTTGTGGAGCATGAGACTTTTTGCTGTGCTCAAGTGGTAGATCTGTAATCTGAAAACTGAGGTGTTGATGTAATGCAAGCCAGAAGGGGGCGCTCACCCTGCAGTCTGTGTGGGTCCTAATGCCCCGGTATAGTGAGGGGGACACAATACTGTAAAAAGGTTGAGACGTAAAACCGAAGTCCTGACTCTCTGTGGTTATTAAAAATCCCGGGGCGTTTCTCGAAAAGAGTAGGAGTGTAACCCAACCCCGGTTCTGGCAATAGTTCCCAACCGCAATAGTTCCCAACCACAGCCTCTTAATAATCCCAATCTATGAACTGGCTTCGTCACTCTGTTCTCCTCCCCACTGATAGCTGGTGTATGGTGAGTGATATTGGCGCACTATGGCTGCTGTTGCATCATCTGGGTGGGGGCTGCACATTGGTGGTGGAAGGGAGTCCCCATTACATTACTAGTAAAGCGCTTTGAGTGGAGTGTGAGGAAAAGTACTATATAAGTGTAAGGAATTATTATTAATCTGTAAGTATGGTTCACCGGCTTTCATTTCGAGGGGTTTCCTTCCTTACCAGACTCTCCCTGTGCAGCACGTTATGTTAGATATAGCCATGACATGGAATCACCAATAAAGATGGTCACTCCAGGGTTTTTAGATTCTGTCATTCTGGAATAGCTGAAGGAAACTTGTTTTCTCTTTTAGAATTGTCCATTTCTTGCAAAAAAATAAAACTTTTTTGTGTTTACTCCCTACTGCCACCGTTAGCTGTTGTTAGAATTGTGTAAGAATGAACGCTGTATCGTGTGCCTTAAAATCCTGACACAATTTCACATTAGGTATCGAATGTTCTTAAAGCCTTTCATATATTTATAGTGTAGTCCTGCTTGTCTGCTTTCTTTTTTCCAACCTTCCCTATTTATCTTCCTCCTGTTCCAACTCCATAAACTTCTTGGAACTAATTGGGAGTTCACAAGAAATAAGGACACCTGAAAATCAGAAGGGCATCTGAGGATTTTGTGCTTGAGGAGTTTGGCACGTGTCATTTGGCTTGCCTAGCTGAGGAGGAAGAGCCAGGGAGGCCCTTACAGAAGGAGGAGTGAGCCAAGGGGCAGTTGTGTGGGTGGAGATGGGGCGTGTGAGGAGAAAGTTGAAAAGAAAAGGCGTGTGTATGATGTAAGCAGCTTTGAGAAGGGACAAGAATGATTACGACTGAGAACAGCTGAGATGAAGGTTGCTTGGTTGTCTCCATCCCTCCCAAACTTCAGCTAAGAACTTCAGTTAAAGGTGCCATACCAAATCGACGCAACTAGTAGGTGTTCAGGCCACATAGTAGTAAAACATCATCGTATTGGTCTAAACGACAAAAAATTACTTCATGCAGTCTTTGGAGTCTAGACTACAGATGTTCCGTCGTTCCCTGTGTTTGCACTAACAGCAGGTTAAAGGGAAGCCAGAAGCCAAAAGAAAGGAGCAGTGTTTCAGTTGTATTGGACTGTAGTGCCATGTGGGAGATATGATGTCGAGTCTCTGAGAGTAGTTCCAGGGGGTTTTGAAAAATCTGCACAAGAACCCTGACAAAATTAAACAATTTGTGACAAAAATGTGTCAAAATGCATAACCTGTTGGGCACAAGCATTTCCTCTGGGCATGGCAAAATCTCCATTATCCTTAAAGAGTTGTACTGTAATTGCAATAAAGTTTTAAGGAAAGTTTCTCATGCTAAATAATGTAATACAAAATGCCAAAATAGTACTGGAATAGGTGGAGAGTATGTAGAGGGTATGTTGATGGCTGCTCCAGGTGTAGTATATTTAGGGCTTTGTAAAATCAGAGCCCATTAAAACATTAAGAGTAACGATAGCGTTAGACGAAATGATACCTGTCAGGTTTAAATAGGAGGAATTGGATATGAGTTTGCGTCTCAGGCGCACATTGAGAGCCCTGATGTGTGATGACTGTCTTGCAGAGGCCTCCACAGAGGCAGCCCACATCATTTCTGCGATCAGCGAGGTGCCGTCTATGCCAGCCCCTGGCACCCACGAGGGGCCGCAGCCGGGCGAGGACAAACCCCAGGCGGAGTCAGGTCAGTGGGACGCAGGTGCTGTGTGTGTGAGGTGGGGGGCCTCTCTTCCAGCTCCATCCATTTCCCGGGCGTGTGTGGGTGCGTGAAGCCTGCTCGTGCTTGTCATCTGGATCAGGCTGCTGTTCTACACACATCGCCGTGTGCTTGAGTGACGTCTGCAGTCTTCCCTCCCAGGATTGGATCTCGGTCGCTCATGGGGAAGATCACTTCACCGAGCCAAAAGACTAGGTCTACACTGTCTAGATTTCAGAGAGGGTGACATCGCTTCTGTAACTGGCTCAGTGCATGGGCCCTGTTACACTTACTAGTATTTATTCTTTGTTTCAAGTGTTGCATGCGTTCTGAAACTAAGTTCTGTGTGATGACAGGAGAGTGCTCATCCATCGTGATCTCGCTAGCTGCGTGCTTTGGCTCCTCAGAGCTGAGATCCCTGTGTCCTTGCCTCTCTGCAGGAGGGCACTGTAAGGAGTGTGCCCATGAAGAGTCCCCTGCAGGGAAAGAGCGCCCGCCAGAAGAAGTGGCTGCCCACCTGGCACAGCAGGACAAAGAGGAGCAGGAAAAGATCGCCTGTAAGGGGCCTGTATCAGCATATGCTGTATTAATTACACACTTTCAGGGATTAATATTAACGGAAGTAGGAGTCATTTATTTAGATATTCTTCAGAGGTCCTCAGTGCTTTCGGGTATTGCTAGTTTTTTTTTTTAGATTGTTAGACTTTCTTTGCTTTTCTTCGTCTTATCAGATTGAAGTCAGACAGTGTTTCTGTATAAGCTTAAAATTGTATAAAAGGAAAATAACAGTGCAGATAGGGGAGTGTGTTATAATTTGTACAGAGCCTGTGGAAAAATGTGACCACACAAAAGTAGCCGGTAAGCCGGTATGAGAATGTGAGACTGAGGTATTTCTGGCTGCTTGTGATGGTGATGCAGGAGGAACTGTAGGTCAGGCGTGTCTGTGGAAAACAGCGATGGCACATTGACATTTTCTGAGGGTGGTTGTTTGTTGTCTGTAGCGGTGTCCACGATGCTGGAGGAAGCCCTGAGCAGAACAGCCCAAGTGACCCTTCAGGCTATCGGTGCCCAGGATGCTGCTGTCCACGCCATTAACAGCCATACCCGGAGACTGAAAGAGGCCATGGAGAACTCTGAGGTACACAGAGTCATCTGCTGCGCACAGCAAAATCAAGAAGGACCTTTACTTAATTAATGAAGTGAAGATGGAGGAGAGAGCCTGCCCTTTTTGTAATAAAGACATCATATTTAATTAGTCCTATTTAGGTGCTTAAAACCACAGTTCAGGTGTTCACGATAATTGATAGGTCCAGACAGCTAGGTTTACAAGCCTTTTTATCAAAGTCTCAACCATACCTTAGAGAACATAATTTGATAATTTAGCACTATATAATTTAGTATGTTGCAGTATCTAATTTAGTTCCAGTGTGAAGAAGTGCCTCCTGTCTTTAGTACTAAATACGACGTTCATGTAAAGACAAGTCAAGGAATGTGTTCATTACCTAGTCTGTGTTCCAGGCCTGAAGTTCTTAGAGTTTGCTTTACCAGCGTCCTGAAGATTTATTGTTTGACTGAAAACAAAATGCACTCAGTGGCCGATTCTTAATGAGGGATTAGGTTAACTGGTGTAGTACAGCATGTATGTGATCCAGGCTGTTTTCTATGAAGAGTTTATTTTGTTTTCAATCTCGAAAGACTTCATCAGAACAGAAGAGTGCTCAGTGGCGTTTCCTGGAGGATGCGTTAAAGGAGCGCAGCAGGACTGTGGATGAAGCCACAGATGCTCTCTCAAAAGCCAAGTAAGAATGTCAAGTCTGCTGACATCTTTTGACTAGAGAACTGCAGTGTTGGAAATCTTTCACGTTGCATACTGCAGGTTTTCCGTCATTTTCTCACTCAGTTTTACTTTTCAAATCACCTGCTTTACTGTGATATCTGTTTTTGGGATTAAAACAGCAGCTCATGTTTAAATGAGTCGTGTTTTAAGGTAGAGTAGTTTTCTTAATCAAATAGAACTCTGTCAGGATGCCTCTCTTCTTTAAATACAAGGATTGTTGTTTCTTCCACCATCAGGAAAATTAGATTGTTAAATATTTAAAAGAGGTGACAGTGGCTGCCTCGCTACTCTGGGGTACTGGGTTAAATTCCAGGCTGCTGTCTGTGTGGAGTTTGTATGTTCTCCCCATGTTGGCATGGGTTTCCTCCCACAATCCAAAAAACATACAGAAATAGGTGGGTTATTTGGCTTCAGGCCCTGACCTGGTTTTAATGTGTGTCCTGTGATGGTGTACCCCGCCTTGTGCCTGTTGCTTGCTGGGACACAAAGTTTTTTTTTTTTAGTTTTTTTAATTATCTTTCCATTAGGATATAATGTATGTTGTACAGGTAATTGAAAACCTGAAATCGAACTAGAGCACACAGAGCGAGTTGTCCCATGACTCCCCTGTAGGAATGAGCTGGAGAAGCTGCGAGGGGTGATTGAGGAGGCCAAGCAGACCAAGGTCACCGGAGCGAAGCCGCAGATCCTGGCGGCAGAGAAGAACTTGCACAACATGCTAGTCGACCTAGATAATGTTGTTAAAAAGGTAAGAAGTGTGCGAAAACTTTATCAAAACTCAAAAGCACATTCAATCTACCTCTACCTCACGTCAAGACATTCACTCCCCATAATTTTGAATCCTTTGTTTCATTCTGTTGACGTATGATTTTGCACAACTGTTGCTGTTTTGCACATTGCCTGTTGTCCCTGTCTTTCGTTTCTTACACAATTGTTGGTTTTTGTACTACTCGCCACCTGAGAGCTAGCTACATAGCATTTCATTATACCATATAGCTGTGTATGAGTATAATGACAATGAACTTGAAACTGGGAAGAGCCTTTGTGCCCCTGCCATTAACATGCTGTTTTGAGAGGCCTGATTCCCTGTTACTGGATATTCTGTGTTGCAGGTCCAGGCAGCCCAGACAGAAGCAAAGATTGAAGCTCAGTACAGCGAACTGGTGACTCAGGCCAGAGAGCAGTTTCTCAAAGAGCTGGACAGCATCACTCCTGAGATCCATCCTGGCTGGAAGGGACTCAGTAAGTCCATACCAACACAGTTGACGGATTGTATTATACTGGTTTTTACAGAATTGTTAATATCGGAGTGTTTTCCTATTCTTGCATATTAACATGGTTACATTGGAAGTTTTCCATTAACTATTTTTTATCATTTTCAAAGCAAAGAACTGTACCGTAAATTGAGTAGCAAATAAATTTGGTTTTCAGATTTTTAGTTTACATCATGGAAGGCCAATTAGCTGGATTCAGACAATATTAAAAACCGGTGCAGTAGGTGGAAATCCTACTTCGGGAAATTGTAAATGAAAATTAAACATGGAGGAAGAGGGACTTGAGGGTGTGACAGGAATGTTTGACCTTTTCATTTCTGAAGATGGAGATCGACATCACAAGGACAATAGCTGCGCTATTCCCAACATTAATTATAGCACATGCATGTCTCTTCTGGCTTTGTCACAAGAATGCCTTTTCCTAGTGTTTTGTTACCGTAATAAAACAAAGGTCAGAATTTTGTTTTATTTTGGTGTAGCCTTACGTCTGGCATGGATTCCAAGTTGTTTTTATCTGAAGCAACTTATGGCTTGCTCTTGGTGTTCATGCTTGTAGTCAAATTCAGTTTTAAATGTATTAACACCCCAACATCAGTGTGTACAGTGATGGGACATGACAGTATAATGTTACTATGAAACTTAAAAGTCTAGTACTTCAAAGTACAAGATGTAATTAACTGGCAAACACAATGCAGAAAAATGCGTATAGTATTTATTTCTTGGCTGTTGAGGGAAAAAAAGTTGCAGATGGTGAATTTTTTCATGTTCATTAATGAAAAAAGTTGTTACGAACAGGATGCAGGCATTGAAATCCTGCATATGGATGAATGGGAACTTTTTGCTGTTTTATGTGACATTCAAAAAGGCAAAGCTTTGTTCATTTACTTTGCAGTGTTAATTTACTTTTAATCTTTTACTGCATGGCTTTGGGTTTGTGACTAATTGTAGTTGTGCTGTGGTGAATGTGAATTAACCTTTCTACGCCTTCCTTTTCTGTTACAGAGGTGTCTGACTTAGGTGAGTGCTTTGTGGTTTTGATGCGTTTCATTACTGTCTTGATTCACTAGCTATTTTGTTTGTAGTTCACTTTCATAGACAAAATCCATTGCTTTGATTGTCAACCCAAAGAGCTTTGTTTTCAAGTGGCTAATATGCATTGCCCTACGACAGAAGGCTCTTTTATGAATTTCAATAGATCTCTTGAATTGAACGATTCTGTTGGAAGTGTTTAAAAATGTACCACAATCTAAAAATGGTGTCTAATTCATAAAAGGTGAACTAGGTTTTTAAAAACGATGAAACATTTTAAATAATCTGAACAAAGATGTAAAATGAGTACCTTTTATGATATTAGCTGCTTTGCAAAAGCTAAGGGCTTGACTTTATACAGATTATACAGTGTAATTGCAGGTTATCGGTATTAAAGCAGCAGAATTGTTTAATAAGTAATGTGTTAAACATAAGCTGCCCCATCTTCCTTTTGAGCCACATATTGTCAGAAAGTTTGCATCTTACACATAAAGAGCAGATTAACACCTATGATCCTATGATGGATTGCTTGCACACATTTCCTACTTATTTGATCAATTTGTAGATGCTTGTTTGTAGGTGCTAACAAAATGTAGCTTTGTAACACTGCAATGATAAAAGAAAGTAAAGCCCCCTTATCATTTTCTGACACATTTTACTGTACCTGTTACTGTACTGGCCCTGACAGACTTCTTTCATAGCATTCTGTCGCATTTTAGAGCTCTTTGGCCTTTGTTTCTCCTCACAGATTTTTTCATGGCACTAACAGGCCTCTGAGAAGAGATCATAACTGTTTACTTCATCATGCTTCCCTGTAAAACAAGACCTTTTTCCCCCTAATTCATCCTTTTTCTTCCTAGGAGGATTATTCCATTTCCTTAGGAATATTCCTTTTAAGGAGCACTCAGAGGCAATATTGAACATGCCTTTTTTGCCTGTGCACTTTTATTTGACTTTATATATAGTCTTCTGTGATTTTCATTGTAGTGATTGTAAAGTACGTTGCTTACGTTCATGTAATTTTTTTAACCTGTTTTCTGTTCCTAACCCTGAGTCACCAGGGCTTTGTTACTAGCTCATACTACGTGATTTTGTATTTATGCTACCAAGATATCTTCTGATCTAAAAGAACGTCTGTGTTAGTACCCCATGGAAAACTTTCTTTGGGAAACCTCCAATGTCCGGTAAAGAACTGCGGACAATGGTGGTTAAGAAAGAAAAGTGTTGATGAACATAGCCAGACGAGGCTTTACAAATGAAAGATGGGTAACACTCCCTCCCCCCCCAAAATGGCTTTGGAGAAATCTAAAATCCGTTGCTAAAACGAAATGTGTTTTAATCAAGCACCTTGATTATTTTGGAGACTTTTTCACTTCTTGGATGGCATTTGAGGTATTAATGCGCGTATTGTGTTCGGAAAAACACCAGAACGTCTTTTTCTCAGTGCCTTTTGAAGCGTGCGCAACGCAGACAGCAGTCCACGTAGGCGCACGTCTGCGCATACAAGCGGCGCCGTCGTGCTGGCTTTGATCTGTGCCCCTTCCCCGGGTTCTTCAACCACGCTTGTGCTTTCCAGCTGGCCAGCTGACCCCGGATGACCTGAACTCTCTGATCGCTCACGCCCACCGGCGCATAGACCAGCTCAACAGGGAGCTGGCGGAGCAGCGGGTGAGGGAGCAGCTGCACATCGAGGCCGCCCTGGAGCAGCAGAAGCTGGAGGATAAGAAGGCGCTCGAGGCGGCTGTGGCCAAAGCGCTGGAGCACTACCGCACCGAGATCAAACTGGACCAGCAGAGGAAGGTGAGGCCCCGCTCTGCTGCCTGTGGGAGAAGCACAGGGAGGTGTGTGGGCTGGCGCGTGACACTGACTTTTCGCTACCTTATAGCTCATAGAAAAACAAAGCCATGTTCAGCCTCTTCCTTTGCTCAGTCTCTCGGGAAAGAGAGCGTGCGCTTACTTGCATCCTGGAGCTCGGCTGGGAGTGAGATCTCGGCACGCTGCAGTGTCTGCTGGTCAGATTGTGTACTGTTGTATGCAGAGGACGAATGAATTCAAAAACCTTTCTGCACTTTTCCACAATCACAAGAGTAGTGATTCCTCAAACTTACTTCATTGCAGCATTTACTTCAGTAGTATTATGTGCCCCTACATGTGAAATATATTTCTAAAATCTAATGTCGTATCATTATCGTAAAATATGTAACTGTAGGTGACAGAAATTTTTCCTTTTGCTACTTTATTTTATGCCCTATATAGATCTGTGTACGTACATGTTAGAAGTAACATTTATTTGTGATGTTTTGCTACAGGGAAGACTGCAAATGTGTCTTTATTTGACATTTTATTTCCTTTTTTTGCCCATAACATCGAAGTCCATAGTCTTACCTCATCGGTTAAATCTCCTTCTGTCTGTGAGTAATCTACGGTAATATAGCATCGTGACATTACCACCCTTAATTATAAGATTTTAATTTTCTTTCCTTCCCGATGTGTTTTTTTAGACTGTAGGTGAAGAATGTGTGTATAAGAACATGAGAAAGTTTACGAACAAGGGGAGACTATATGGCCCTCTAGGAGCTATCTAAGTAGTTAATAGTTCATTGTTCCAAGGATCTCATCCAGCCCTTTCTTTCTTGCTCTGAAGTTTGCTGCATTTCAAAAATGCCTTCCTTTAATACTTATACAGTACACTTAGGAAAAAAGCTACTCAGGCATGCTACCTGGAATCTAGTTCATATTCAGTTCTAATCATTAACCTATAAAATAATATTAGGTTTTGTGAGTGTGCTGCTACTGGTGTATTACACATTGGTTATGTTACAGTGTTTTAAGTAACTTTGCTACTAATGTAACATTGGCTAACAATGTCTTAAATTACTTTCCTTAATCTGCTGGATGTTTTTCAAAGTCTCGTAAGTGCATAGGCAGGATGAGATCTGAAGAGGATGGTGGTTTGTTCCCCTATTAGGCAGTTTTAGTTGAAGAGCTTATTACATTCTTTAGTTTTACCTTAAACCCCCTGCTGTCAGTGTGGAACAGTGTGAGAAGAGGATGGCAAGTGTGTTGTGTTGTTGCCCTGCAGCCAGCGCAGTGTGAGGAGTGAGGAGGAGATGGCGAGTGGGCTGTGGTGTGAGGAGGAGATGGCGAGTGGGCTGTGGTGTGAGGAGGAGATGGCGAGTGGGCTGTGGTGTGAGGAGGAGATGGCGAGGGGGCTGCGGTGTGAGGAGCAGATGGCCAGCGCGCTGCGGTGTGAGGAGCAGATGGCCAGCGCGCTGCGGTGTGAGGAGCAGATGGCCAGCGCGCTGCGGTGTGAGGAGCAGATGGCCAGCGCGCTGCGGTGTGAGGAGCAGATGGCGAGCGCGCTGCGGTGTGAGGAGGTGATGGCGATGGCGAGCGCGCTGCGGTGTGAGGAGCAGATGGCGAGCGCGCTGCGGTGTGAGGAGCAGATGGCGAGCGCGCTGCGGTGTGAGGAGCAGATGGCGAGCGCGCTGCGGTGTGAGGAGATGATGGCGAGCGCGCTGCGGTGTGAGGAGATGATGGCGAGCGCGCTGCGGTGTGAGGAGATGATGGCGAGCGTGCTGTGTTGTCGCCCTGCAGCCAGCGCGCTGTGGTGTGAGAAGGAGATGGCGAGTGTGTTGTGTTGTCACCCTGGTGTGTTGTCACCGGCAGGTGGAAGAGGTGCGGGAGGCCATGGAAGGCGAGATGAGGACACAGCTGCGCAGGCAGGCGGCGGCTCACACGGATCACCTGCGAGACGTGCTCAAGGTGCAGGAGCAGGAGCTCAAGGCCGAGGCACAGGAGGCAAGTAGAGCAACTTCAATAAACCCAACCCCAGCAGAGCAGGAATTGACTGTTTTTGATTGAAACTATGGGCTGTCATGCTGTCTAAGCCAGAGATGCTCTGTTCTTCTAAGAATTGTAACCTAAAACCCTAAAGAACCCTGAACCAGAACGGTGGTAATCTAAACAAAGTCAAGAGTTAAAGAGTATTGAGTATCAGAAGACCCTGTGACTCTCTGGGATTGTGGATATCACAATTTAAAATGCCTGAATCAATAAATGGCCTACAGAAAGCCGAAACAAGCAAAGATCAGGACTTCAGTGTAGAGGAGTGAACCTTAATTTCTGCATCTGTTTTTCTCATTTCTTGTTGTGGAACACATAGATTATTGACTACAACTGCAGAGTAAGAGAATTTGTTAAAATGTCAATGCGGTTCAGGTCTACTTTGTTGAAATATTGTAAACTGATAATATAAAGGAGATGACAATTGCATTGACATTATTTGTAGGGTTACTGATCAAATACGTGTTCCCGTAATCCCACTAAGATCAGTCCTGATGTGGTTGTGCAGTGTTCTGTTATACTTCCATTAATTATCTAAGAATGCCAATAAGAGCTTTAATGCTTAAAGGAATTGGGTACCAATTGTCAGTTCAGGACATAGTGGGAATTGGGTTTTTAAAAAGTAAGGCAGAGCTCACTTATGATGAATTATCTTTTTTTTTTGTCCGAAGGAACTGGCTCGTAAGATGTCTGAGCACGACACCCACTACCGGCGCATGACGCAGGAGCAGCTGGATAACTTCACTCTGGATATGAATGCAGCCTATGCCAGGCTGAAGGGCCTGGAACAGGCCATCGAGAGTGAGTGCCACTGGGCGAGCTGTGCTCTGGTGCAGTTTCCCCTCTTTTCATTATGTTCCAAAATCGGAAAAGATCCGCAAGAATCCCACCGACGTCGAGAATAACCGCATGCCCGCTGTTTCAGGCCACACTGTCGCCGAGGAGGAGGCCAGGAAGGCCCACCAGCTGTGGCTGTCGGTGGAGGCGCTGAGCTACGCCCTGAAGGCTGTGGAAGGGGACAGCCCGACGGAGCCCCTGGAGAGCGCAGTGCAGACCATCAGGGCCAGCTGCGGGGACAACGAGTTCACCCAGACCCTGACCACGGCCCTGCCCCAGGAGGCCCTGAGCCGGGGCGTGTACAGCGAGGCCTCCCTGCGTGCTCGCTTCAGCCACATCAGGAAGCTGGCCCGCCGCGTGGCCATGATCGACGAGACCAGGAACAGCCTGTACCAGTACTTTCTCTCCTACCTGCAGTCCCTGCTCCTTTTCGAACAGGAGCAGCTCAAACCCCCCGCCCAGCTCTCTGCCGAAGACCTGGATACTTTCAAACTGCTCTCCTACGCTTCCTTCTGCATTGAACACGGGGACCTGGAGCTGGCTGCCAAGTTTCTCAACCAGCTGAAGGGGGAGCCCCGGAGAGTGGCTCAGGACTGGCTGAAAGAGGCTCGGCTCACCTTGGAGACCAAGCAGATAGTCAGCCTCCTGTCTGCGTACGCCAATGCGGTGGGTCTTGGCACCACCCAGCTAGAATAATTTAATTACCCGACCGGAGAGCCCTCATGTTCATAAGTAGCAGATTCAGCCTGAATTTAAATGATGCATAAAGCACTGTACAGAGAACTGGTTGCTTGGATTATGTCCCTTAAAATATCATTCAGAAGGCACATTGTAAACTATCACTATTAACATACTGTCAAAACGGGGGGGAAAAACAGGCCCTTTGTGGTTGTGCTGTTGATAGATACAAAAACATGTCTGTTGCTTGTGTTTCCGTGTAAGTCTCCCTTCGACGCTCTTTGTTACAGATTGCAGGGAATCGCATGTTTAGGAGTTGCTTGCAACCGTGCTGTGCTGTCGGACAAAGCCTGCGGTTTTTGTGAACATGGGGGCTCGGGATTTGTCAGGAATTATCTCCCGCACATAGGGCACTCTTGTCAGTGACCTCACTGCCTGACTCTGTTCGCAGTGTCTGTTGTTGGCTCATGCTGTTCTAACAAATATTACAGGAATGCTTTGTTGAAATCGGTGTGCTCAGTTCCTGGTTTTCCCTGATCAGGCTTTGTGATTTAATTACTCATTTTGGCATTATGCTGTTGATTTATTTTCCCCAATTCTGGTGCATATCAATAAAACACAGGAAAACATGTTTTTCATTTGTAATGTGCTTTCTTTGACGACCAGGGTGAAGAATATAAAAAGTTCCTATTGTCGGCTCGGTTTTTTTAATCAAGGTTTAATGATCTCAAGCAATGTTAAAGCCAGTTCAAAAAACTAAAACCAATCACAATAAAAGTAGTGTGAAAATATCAGTAAACATTGGTCAAATTTAGTGCTGTGCAAATCTATTTTAACCTCATGTTTTATTTCTAGGTCCTCTGTTTTACAAATATTAAGAAACTTGAAAAATTTCAGACTGGTGCCCTTATCTGTATTTTATTCCTATGTGAATTAGCCATTTTATAGTAGAGCAGATTCGACACTATTTCTAGATTTTGTCTATAAGTTCTCTTTCTTTCTAAAATACCTTGGTCACATTCCATTTCCCGTTCTTTAGAAAGTGCTTCAGTTCTCACTGCACATAAGTTTTGCAATCTAGTTTTGATGGCATCATTGTTGTACATCTTCTTGGCATCTCTCTCACCATTCACTGATCATATTCAAAACTTTGCATTTAAAATTGACTGATCTCTCTGGGGCCTCGGGTGGTTCTAGCTAACTGATCAAAATTGGCCAAGCACTGTATTGAGAAGGGTGGGATTATTTGGCAAGGACTCTTGGCATCACTCACCCCTGCAGTTACTTTTGATGAAAATATATCCAGATCTGGCCAGCACGGTGGCACAGTGGTTAACATGCCTGCCTTGGGTTCGGGTCTGGGCTGCCCACATGACGACTGGGAGGAAGCCTATGTAAACGCAGGGAGAACTTAAACAGCCCAAAGACATACTGGTAAATTTGTTTCTGGGAAAAGTTTCCCAGGTGTGTCCGAGTGTGGCCTACGATGGATTGACGTCCCAGAGTGTACTCTGCCTTGCGCCTATTTCTTGCTGGGATAGACTCTGGCTACCCCACAACGCTGATGTGGAAGACGTGGTCAGAAAATGGGTGGATGGAGTCCAGATCTGGGGTGTATATGGCTCCTTTACTTTCTATTAACTCGGAAGAGCCCTAGATCCCAGTATGATGCCAATTGGTGTTTACAAAAGCCTTTGGTATGGTTTAGACACCAAAGAAGGTTAAGAATAAATATGGGAAGGGACCTTAAGAGATGTGAAAACCACCATCTTTGGCAGAATATTGCGCAAGATCAAGATACTGTATATGACCAGGTCTTTTCTGATTTTGTTCCGAAATCCGTTTTAATTCTAACTGCAAAATCTAATTCTAATAGAAATTCAGTCGGAAGGTGAGATCCACACTTCTATGATAAATAGCAAGTCTCCCACCCAGGACTTCCTGTTGCGCACCTCTCTCATCTCGCTTCTTCAGACTGACATGTCTTGTATTTAGTGTCGCCGGTACCTTACCTTCATCTTGTTCATCCATGACCGGAGTTGCTCTCACCTCTTCAGCATCAACACTCCTCTCAAAACAAGCATCTGGGCACCCACCATACCGGCTGCATTTTTCTGCCTGCTCTCCTAATGTCAGAAAGTCTACCAGTACATCTGAGCTTCTGCAGCATTTTTCTTCCCCTTCCTACTCTCAACTGTCATATTCTCCTCCATTTCTGGTTGAATATCCAACTCACTGCACCCACATCCATGCTCTATATAGAGGAAATTGTTTAGTCTCTCCCCTCTTTTTTTGCTGTCCACTGCAGGATACTCTGGTCTCCGGCTCCCACTGCACCATGGGGGATACGTGGGCTTCCGCATTCATCCTCACAGTCCCTAGCACTCAGGCCTAGGCAACTTACAGTAATGGATTCCTCATCTTTTTACCTCCTGCCCCCCATTTTCAGCTGTCATCCAACTGCTCGGTGGTGGATGCTTCTAGTTCCATCCATAGCCGATATTCATCTTTTCAAGAATTCACTTCAAAACTTGGGTAAATTCAGCAAGCGTTCTTTTTTTTGTGCTCTTTCGCACCAGGCTATTCTGCTAGGTCTTCAGCTGTGCCCTTCACAGATCTAATCCAAGCTACAGTCCTGCTACTGCTACTAACCGCGAGTGCTATCACCTGTTCAATGATTTGTACCCAGACACTGAATTTATCAGGGGTAGTATGGCCTGGGTAACCTTACTTCAAGGTTGGGAAGCAGCCATTCCCTAACCCAGACTATCTTGTCTCACTCACATTTATTAGGATCTAATGAACTGATTATTTCATTTTGAACACAAGGATTTGCAATTTGTCCTCACAGGCAAAACACCCATCCATATTACTGCTGACTTATTACCAGAGCTTGCTGTTGGTTCAAGCTGTTCTGTCAAATATTACAGGAATACTTTGTTCCAATTCACTTTTTATATTAATCAGGCTAAGATTAGTAAGCATCAAAGTAAAACTGAAGAGGAAGAGTTTTTTTTTTTTAAACAGTGTTAAGAGACATTAGCTTCATATTTGTTCTTCAGAACTACAGCATATAGCACTGCAGTAGATTGTTTTGGAGCTCAATTCATCTCACTTAACACTAACTCTTAAATACCCACAACTACCTTTTGACATGTCATGACAAACTATGTGGGTAAGTAAAAATCAGAATTTTCTTCAGATCCTTCTCTGAAGAAGCTAACTGGGCAAAAAACCCAGGGAGCAGTATAACAAAGTGCTTGGTATTTGGTTTCTTGATGGTACCGTATCAGGTTTTAAACAAAATACTGTAAATTGGCAATCACACGCAGTGTTTACCAATAACTTGTATTTCAGTAATCAATATGGCAGCTTAACTTACAGTGTAAGTTTTGTCTTATTTCAGTAAGATGGTCTTCAGCCCTTGGGAAAAAAAAATACAAAGGACAAGACACTCACCTTTATTATATTACATCATCATGATCCAGGACAAATCAAAACACTTGGGTGTGATCCAAGCTTTATTAGAACAAAGATCTTGATGTACTATAGTAGAGAGAGCCTGTACAGTATAGCAGTTGTTGGTAAGTTTGCTGTAGAAAGTCATCACAAGGTTTTTAGTCATGTGATACAAGTGCAGTTCTTACTGACTGACTTAAAGGGGATCCTTTCAGCTCGAATAGACTGTTCATTCTTCATCACTATCACTGCTGTCACTCGTCAAGGCCTCCAGTTCACCCAAGGAACTCCTAATATGAAAAAGTCCAAATTAATATTTAAACAAAGATCTGTCACTCAAAGAGCCTAACTATGCTAGAAAAAAAAATCAAATTCCTGACATTTCACGTCATATAGTAGACAAAATTGTGGTTTGACTGAACTGACTAACACAGCTCCTTTTAGTATGGACCTTAACCCTCTTCTGCTTCAGTATTTTTAATAACATTTCTACTCTTGTATAAGCGACCCAACTCGTCAATGAATGGTTTTGCTTTAGCTCTAGAATAGCGTCAAGAGATTAGGTCTTACTTCTGTTGGTCAGTCAGCTCGAACTCTTCCTTCACTCTGCTGGCGAGACCTGCAGTGATGGGCAAGCTGAATCCAGCCGACAGCCTGACCAGCTCCACAGCTTGGTTGCTGTTGTTGTTTGCTTTTGCAAAATTCACAAACTCGGCAAACAGCGCCACGCTGGAAAGATGAAGGAATACTCCGATCAGCTTCCCGGGGAACATTAAAACACATCAAGGTGCGGGATAAAAGTCTATATTCCACAAGGTATACAGAGTAGCAGTGATAAGTCACAAGTGCGGATCATACTTAAAAACAAAAACACTTACTCTGGCACTCTGTTGCTTGACTTGAACAACTGGAGCATTCCCCTTTTTGAGAAACAAAAGGAAAAGAAAAATACTGTTGGAGAACTTAGTTTATTCTCAGTAGGAGATACAAAAGTTAAATTGAGCTAAATCAGTCCAAGCATTGTCTCTGCATGGACAATCTCATGTACTACAAGCTACACTGCCTGGCTGAGTAAGAAGTGTCCTCTTTACAGCAACTCCGCCAATGACACCATGGTTTAACCCCCAAACAGCATCTTTTTTCATCGAATACCCAGCGTGATGAACAGACAGAGCCCAAGGTCAAATCCATAATGTCTGAATTCATTTATAGGGATCATTTAGAAAAGGATCATGTTATGTAAATGGCTCAGATTTAGGCGGTTGTGTCGTGTCAGTGCCTCTCTGTCAGCCGGCCACTTGCCTGCTGACAGAGAGCAACACTTCCACTCAGCTCCCATCATCAGCTGAGGTCCGTACCCCTGCGCCAATCATCACTGCCAGGTACATTAATTTTCCTCCATAGACGTATCTCTAAGCTTAGAATTTTAAAAGCCATGAACATTTCAAAGTAATCAGGTATTCATTCAACTTCTTGAAGTAACTAGCACTTAGGTTCCAGTTTTGGGCATGTATCTGTAATCATGTGACATCTCGTCGAACCGGTGACCAAATTGCACAAATCACTTTTTAGTAGAATGGTTGTCTATGCATTTTAAAAATCACAAGTGGGCAGCTTTACAGGAGTGTTACTTTTTCCCCCCATTCGATTGTACAGAGGAGCCCAACATCAGGGTGATGCCAGGCATTTACAGCTCTTCATCAGAAATCGTATTCACCTCCATGTCACTTACCCATCTTTAACTGATGGTCACAAACATTCAAGGCGGCTTATGAACAACAAAGCTCACACTCAGCCATGTCTGCTTTTCCCCTGACAGGTTTTACTCTACACTAACTGAAATGATATAGCTACAGTTGCAGGAGGCAGGGTGTCCAATTTAACAACTAGCAAGTGACACTTTCCCGATGTATGATTAGAAGTCGGTGACTTTAAAAAAAAACAGCTTAAATCCAAGGCTAAAATGGACTCATGCATTGTAACTATACAATCTACAAGGCTCTGGGAGCGGTTCTCGAGGCTCGGGTTCTGCTCGGGCACTCACCAGGCCTCCTGTGTCCTGCCAGCTCTCAGCAGGAGGGTGGCGACGTTCCCCAGGGCGCTGGCTGTCCACTCCAGAGATCTGCGGCCCCGATCCCCGTGCTCATATTCAGCTTTTACTGCCAGGGCACACTCTGCGAAAGCCTGCTGGACCTGCAGGCATGACATAGCGCTGAAGAACCCCACTGCGATACACTCCTGAACCAGGCTAGAATTTCACCGATTTTCGAAACCATGAGAGATCGCTGTCCGAAAGGATACACACTAAGGAAAATAATTGCCGTTTGCAATATACCTCGCGTCAAGCTATTTTTATGGATATTGTATTAACGGGAAACAGAAAACTGCCTTTTCTATAGACAGAAATGCAAACAAATTCCATGTTAATATATGGTACCTGCAGTTGCAGAGGTTTTAGAAGCACTTACCTCTGAGCTGTGCTCGTCTCGAGCCATCAATGCCAATACCTCCTCTACCAGATCAGCCTTGTTTGCATGACCCATTCGCTTAATATCTGTGGGTATTCAAAAAACAGTGCAAGACATCAGGAACATTACTAAATCTGACAGCATGCAGATTGCTCCAACTCAAATGAACCAAAAACAGCTCATCAAAATAAAAACCCAGTCGTGCAAGTCAGCTCAGATTTAGGCGGTTGTATCGTGTCAGTGCGTCTCTGACAGCCAGCCACTTGCCTGCTGACAGAGAGCAACACTTCCACTCAGCTCCCATCATCAGCTGAGGTCCGTACCCCTGCGCCAATCATCACTGCCACTCACCATGCATTATCTCCTCATGTTTAAAATTAAAACAAAATAACTCTTTAGGGATTGAAAGAAGTCAGGTTTTTTTTTAATTAGCCAGGTTAACCTTAATGTACTTATACGTTTAATCTTTCCTTACTTAAATAAACCCCTTAATGTTTTATTTAAATTAAAATGTTATCAACAAACAAAAACTAACCTTTCCATATCATTGGGATGAGGTCCAGTCTATTATCAGTGTCCAGTGCTTGGAGCAAATCCTTTAAGCCTTGAGAATTGGGATAGTACAACTATGACAAAAAAAAAGCACATTTCAGGTAAAAATCCACTCTAGTCTACAAACATTACTAAATCGTAATTTTAGAGTCCCGTAAAGTGTACAGAACTGGAAATCAATAAAGCAGTTACATACAAATTGAGGAAAAAAAACTTTTCTTATAATCACTCACAGAAGGTATCAGGTCTCTGTACCACTTCAAAATCTCATCGATGTTCTCCATCATACACAGCAAGTTGAAGAATCTTCCACTTGAAAAACAAATTGCAATAGTTTCCGACTTCACTGATGGGGGTCTTAGGTTCCTCTAAACCAATTCATTAAACACATGTTTCGGCATATTTGATCTTAGAAAGCACACTTACTAATAAACACTTCGCAGGTAAGAGTCACCCAACAATTGCCAGTTGTCTCCCTCCCCAAGGAATCTGTGCAGTCTGTAGGCTAGCTCGATGTCTTTAAGATCCAAACACTACAAAAAAAAAAGAGAAATAAGACTGAAGCCATCAGATAGTTCAAACAAAAAGCCACCATGGTGAATCCAAGAGAATTAAAAGGGTACTTACAATTTTCATGGCACCAGAAAAGAAATACACTGCAAAGGAAGAAAATAATGAAATAAAACTAAAAAGAGGGCAAGACCATCCAAGTATTACATTTAAACAAACTCAAGACATCCAAGTAGATCTTGACCTGAGCAGCATTTACCAACTTATTTTTAAATCCTTACTAAATGTTTGAAAACCTTCAGACTTGGGAAAAGAGGGAGAGAATGTGGAGTTTTATTACATGAATTCAAGTTTCCTTTTTCACTTTAAACTCAAAAACCCTGAAAATCAAAGCGCTAAATTAAAATGGGTAAAGAGTTTGCCTATGTCATAAGAGCACTCGTACCATCATCAGGATCCTGAGCAACGAAGCTCTTTCCTTCAACTTCATCCATCACTTCATGGAGGATTTCAGTAGGGCCTCTGCCAGAAGAGGCTGCACAGGAAAGCGTTCAAAAACCATGAGAAGACCCCAATATATCCACAAGGGTGCCCCAATGGCCAAAGCTCTTGTTGCTCTATGTACAGCAGTCAGCTGCTGAAGAGACAGTAAGCAAGTAATCACAGCTGGTCGCACCTGATAACTTCATAAGGCTTTGGTGGATCCTGCTTCTAAGAAGGGGGCAGGGACTACAGATTGTTTACTGCACTTATACAGAAACAAAGGATTCATGAACTGTCATATAGATCTTATTTCATCAGGCACTGCTATTCTGAAAAAAAAATGCCAAGAACTGATTACAACAAAGGTCCAAACTAAGGGAACAAGAAAAGTTGGAAAATGTAAATAACCCCAAGGATCCCCAAAACTAGAGATAGATTTTAAAAGTATACTTTACCAGTTTTGTAGAAAAGACCAAGGAGATGGTGAAATGTAGCCAAACTGGGCTCTGTGAAGCAAAATGAAAACGTTTGTTGAGATAAAAACAAAAATGCTTAAGGGTTTGTACTGGGTTTTCAATTTCTCTTGCAAGAATACTATTCCCTAAAGACTACTTGGATGGAGCTTGTGAACCTTAATATCAGTAACACAAATTGAGACAACACCATTTACCTATTTTCAGAACTACTTAAACTTCTGTAATACTCCTGTGGAGATCTGCATCCTGCCTGCCTGAAACAAGACTCTTGATGACATCTTTTCGCACCCCTCTGGGAGGTTTCCATAGTAATGATAGGAAGTGCAATTTGATCACAGCAAATGAGTCGGTATGAATTACAAAAAGGCAAGTAATCGGGCCTAGGCTTTCCAAAACCAATGCATTAAAAAAAGTATTGAAGAAAATAAAGTACATTTTAAAAAGGTAAGGGATTTTTCTCTTTTCTTTTTCATCAATACAAAAAAAATGAACTCACTACACAGAACCATTCCTTGATACAACATGTATATTTTACTATCTTTTTCAAAGGACAACAATCAATTAAAATAATGCTTAACAGATGACTAATACATAAAAAAAACCTTTGCAGGAATTAAAATAGCACAATCTTGCGATATAAACATCCTGAAATCATTACTCAAGCAATGATTGAGAAACCCACATAGGATTTTGTGCAAAGGGCTGGTAAAAATAGAAAAGGACATTTTTGTCCTTATATTTTTAATGCAATACATTTCTGTACTTGCCAAAGAATGGTTCTAACGTGCTTAAATTTTCAAGCCGGCTCAGATTTAGGCGGTTGTGTCGTGTCAGTGCCTCTCCGACAGCCGGCCACTCGCCTGCTGACAGAGAGCAACACTTCCACTCAGCTCCCATCATCAGCTGAGGTCCGTACCCCTGCGCCAATCATCATCGCCGGCAGCCTATGGTAATTACAGGTACCTTGCACCAATCTTGCAGCCACTCATGTCTTGTTCACCCAAAGGTGGTAACTACCTGCACAGACAAATGGTGGCATGTAGGGGCTTTCTGCCATCAAACGTCCAAAAAACATGAAACGCTTGGTACTGAAAGCGTGCAAGTTTCACACCTCATGGTCATTTCTTCCTGTTCCATCTCAGGCGAAGCTTTATACAAGCGGCAGATATGTCTGGGTGTCGCCTGCTTGCGCGGCCTTCGCCGTTACTCACCAATGCCCAGGGCCTTCATCTCGCCGAGGGTGTGAAAGGCCTGGACTCTGGCCAGGGGCCCACACTTGCGCAGGCTCTTCAGCACAGCATTGAAAGTCAGCAGGTTGGGCTGCACCTTCTGCTCACCCATCTGGTTTAAAAGGTCCTGCAGGAGACAGTTCAAAATAGAAGTTAAATCCTTTGTACAAAGACAAAAAAAAAGTAACATCCTTGCCTTTTCAGTCATTGTTTTGATCTTAGGGTTTTTTTTAATCAGCTAGAAGCCAAAACCAGCAGGCAGAAGGTGCAAGAAGAGACTACACCTGGACAGTCCGTCACTGGACACTCACACGTGTCCCTGAGGGAGGAGGGGGATTTAGAGAGACAAAAATTACCTGGGGAGCACGACTTTGAACTGTGGGAGGAAATCAAAGCTGCCAGAAAACCCACCCGGACATGTGCAGAACAGGCAAACTCCACAACCTATCTGGCATCAAACCCAGGACCCAGGAGCTGCTGGCACCATGGTACCCAGTCCGGTTAATACATAAGGCTTACTTTATGCCCCCCCCCGACAGTTGCCGGGCATATAATAACTGGAGGTCCCAGCAGCGGTCAATGGGCTGGTACAAAATTAAAAAATTCCTGTACCTAGAAATTAACCAAAGGGGAGGAAATGGAAATTAAACCTTCTCCACCTTTAACAACAACCATCGTTCTCTAGGCTGTCGATAAAACCAGTTACTCAGTTTTCCCCTTGAGATGGAAAATGGTTTGCTCACAGCTGGAGTTAAGACTAGTGGATACATTTAAAAAAAACTGCTATTAAATATAAAAACGCACAAAACAACTGCTGTAAATTTGGTTTTACAAAAGCCTTACGAAAACAAGTTCCAATTTTTCATTGTATTTCTCCTTGATTTCAGGTGCTGTTGCAAGCAGGGCATTGAAAGTGTGGACATCAGCTGCAAGAAAGAAAAGCCACAACTATTAACACACACACATAGCGGGACACTGAAGGGATTAAATACATCTTAAATTTTCTATAATTGTGCTGTACAATTAACGTGTGTGAGCTTAGGGTCAGGGTCTCCCGATTTGTACCAATTCTAGCCCCTGGATACATAACTGATCCAATTATTGACTTAGTAAAACACTTATATTCTACACTTTATCCAAGACATAGCCACAACTTTATTTTTAATCAAACACTAATAAACTGTCCCTGTTAGAATTAACTCAAATACTTTCACAGACCCCAATCACTATTAATACTGAATGATCTAAAGCCAATTTAGAGAAACGTGTCTCTGGCAATTACAGAGCAGGGTACTAGTCATTTTAATTCGCAAAAACATATTAGCCCCCGATCATACGAGCCAAGCAGATTGAGAAATTAGAACTGGACAGGTCCAGCAGTGGCCGGTTCAACCTGGAACCAGGAACTACAATGAGCCGGCTCAGATTTAGGCGGTTGTGTCGTGTCAGTGCCTCTCTGACAGCCGGCCACTCGCCTGCTGACAGAGAGCAACACTTCCACTCAGCTCCCATCATCAGCTGAGGTCCGTACCCCTGCGCCAATCATCACCGCCAGCAGCCTGCACGTGGTAATTACAGGTAACATCTAAGAGCATTGTGTAAAGAATGCTAGTTTGGGCTCAAAAGGTTTCTAAAAGTAGGATTTGTTTTGTACAATTAAATAAAAAGACTTGGAGCTGTGTCAGTCACAAAACCTCCTTGGGCAGACAGGTGAATCCAAGTTGCAGACAGCAATGTCTATACGTGAATCGCACAACTGCATTTACTTGTGAATATGGACTCATTTGCCACATTAAACCTACCAAAACTTCTTTTTAGATTTTAATTGTTACTAGAAAATGGCCTTAACAGGCAGAAAAAGAAAATGTCTGACCTACTGTGGCCATAAAGCAGATTTACATTCGAAAAACAGCTCTGCTCAAGTTACTTACCAGTCAGGCGGTTGTTCAGCAAATCAGTATACGTGCTGAATGCCTTTGTATAAGCACCACACTGTGAATTAAGAAAATGGTACACATGAGTAGACACTCTAGAATCCAATGACCTCACATTTGTAAAAGAAAAAGTCTACAAAAAGACTACTGTACCTTTACCATTCCTCTGATCAACGCACAGTAAGATCGTTCATTTCGCTCTGGCATCAAGTTAAATATTCTTTCAGCATTGTTGTTTTCTCTGAACAGAAAAGAAAATGACTCTTTTCACTGAGAACTATGCAAACTACAAAAAGAAAAATCCCTGCAGAATCCTCTATGCACAAAAAATAAATCCTTTGTCTTAATACCTTTCAACAGGTCAATAATGCAGAAGATTACAGTTAAACAGACCTGAATACATACAACATAAGATGTACATGTCATAGCTATATGCAAGTCAATGTTATATAAAAGCTCTTTTAAGCCACACCACAAACTCTGGTTCCTATCTGTTTTTTCCCCAGTGTTTCTCTTTTCTGAGCAACGGAAAAGCTAGTGATTTCGACAGCAGAGGCAGAAGATGGACTTGCCTCCAAACAATGCCAAGCAAATCCGAAGCTCTGCGCAGTCTTCCTTTATTTCTTGGCATAACTTCTTGGATTTCTTCCTGGAGGGGAATACAATACTTTGTGAACAATCTGAGATCTTGACTGAGAAATAAGGTTTATAAAACTCTATAATAAACTCCTAAATCTACAGCACAATCTGTTAGACAATAGATTGTATTTAGTGTAGGTAGGTAAAGAGTGTCATATGACTCTATATAGTAATACCATTCTCCCACCTCAACATGGTATTCTCTATAATAAAGTGTACATTTTTGTATTGTAACAAAGCGAAATCACAGTATGACCCCTAACTACTTCCTCCCGCAATGTAGCTCTGCAGGATCCTGTAATTATCTTAAACAAGCAAGAGTGTTCTTACATCGATGATTCAGACCTCCTTGAATAAATAAGATGATTTGCTACACCCCAAGAATAAACCATCAGGTTTTACACGTGAAACAACAGGAATCTGGTACATGAAATTCCATCTTACAAGATGTTTTCAAGGAAAGATTTATTTATAAATTGATGGAAGGGTGTAACAGAATTAAGCAGGGAAGCCCTAGAGTCAAGAAGCCAACAAGGAAATATGTGCAATGGCTAAATTAAAAAATGCACAATATCTGTAATTTATAGTGCATGATAGACTCTCTATAACATAAT
Organism: Lepisosteus oculatus; assembly: GCF_040954835.1. Lineage (NCBI taxonomy): Eukaryota > Metazoa > Chordata > Actinopteri > Semionotiformes > Lepisosteidae > Lepisosteus > Lepisosteus oculatus. The sequence continues at coordinate 35,588,745 of NC_090696.1, read as the reverse complement.
ACAGATGTATTGGTCACAAGTCTGATCAAATTTAACTGGAATATTTATCAGTACTCTTTAGTAAATCAATATTCAGTAACCCTTATAAATACACAAGGTGTAAAGAGCATAAAAAGAACTCAGAATGTTGTGCATGTCTGCAGCAATCAATGTAATTTGATCAATCCCGACCAACCATAATATACTTGTAAAAGGTTTATTCCATGCTGAAAAGACAAGAAAGAAAACAACGCTTCCGCCTTGGACATCTGAAGAAGGCTCCACAGCCGAAACATTACGTTTTCTTTCCTCTCTTTTCAGCAGGGAATAAACCTTTTACTTGTTCCTTTGCAGCCTACGCATGCTGACGCAGCTCCCTACTTGAACTACTTCATTATATACTTGGATGACAACATTGCAGAAATCCTAAAATCACCACGTGAGGGAGGGCTCTTTGGGCACAAGTGACACGGAAAGGCAGAAATATTTTCCTCTGTCAAAAGGTCCACACTCGGCATGGCGACATTACATTCAGGTGGACCTCCAGCAGTGGAACCAGGTACACTACTGATTAATCAAGGTTCACAAAGATATGCTAACTGCACTGTGTACAACAGACCAGTTCATGGGGAGATCCAGCTATGATGACTAGTGAAAGGGTGGAAAGTCACTATGGTGACACTCGCAGTGACAGGGCAATCTGAGCACACCGATTAACACTGGTCAAGGGTTTGAAGCTCACTCTCTGCCCTTCCTGTGGGCATATGTTAATCAGCATAGTGAATTTATTTACGTCACTATCACACAAATAGATTGGCATAGCACCTGCTACACAAAAAACTGTCAGTGGCCAGCTGTGTGAATCTTTGGGAGTAACACGTTTATTTTGATGGTCAGTATATCATTTATTAAAGTAAAAATATTAAAGTTATTCGCCAACTGGTTCTTATGAAGGGTTCCCATCCGTCCGTCTTCAATGGTACTAAGGCTGCATCTTATTTAAATCAGCCAATGGAAAATTGTTTCACTAGAAACACAGGTCTTGGGTTTATCGAATCAGCACTTTGCAAGCCAGTCAAGTTTAATGTTACATCAGCCCTGATGTCAATGAAGATACTGTACCACTTCTTCAGATTCCCTTTGCTCAGGCATGTCTTCTCGAACAGGGTCCCGGTCTCCATAAAAACAGATAAGATCCAGAAGGTCGTTTGTGGCTTCGAGAGAGACTGCAGTTCCTGCAACAAGGATCCAAAAAGACATCACTAGAGACACCCAAAAAAGGATTATCCTTTAAACAGCCATTACCCCTGGTAAAACCTGAACCTAAAGGTCAGAGCCAGGACATGGTCCATAAAGGAGGAGCTGATTTTTAGGGAATGAGAGTTTTTAAGTGACTACAGCCAAAGACACCTATAAAGCTCTAAGAAACAGATGATGTAATTGACTTAACGCCAAGATCCTCCTAGATGAAACAAGATAATAAATACAAGGCTTCTCTCATATCTGAATTTTAAAATGGCAAATACTAATAGGATTTCCATTTTAAGACAAGGGATGCACAATCAATCATTGATGGAATAATCATTTCCACTACAAAAAAAAAATAGATCACTATATAACCAAGGTTTTGAGTTTTGTTCCCCTACAGATTCAAACAGTTCACACAAAATTACATTTCTTTTACTTTCAAAGCTGGATTTAAATCTCTCCAACAAAATAAGACCAGCTGCAGCTGCTGTCCTCTCACAGAGGCCCAGAGGGCAGCGTGGAGGCGTAGAGGGCTGTGCTGGACTGAACCTCCACTTACCTGCCTGCAGGAGCTGGTCGTAGACCTGCACCGCCGCCTTCACCTTCCGCAAGCTGATGCGCTCCTGGAGGGCAGCTTCACTCACCTCTGTGATCTGAGGCTCAAACGTCTCGGGCATCAGACACTGCAGATGGGGAAGAGAAAATGTACCATGGTGGCTGAAAACAGCTTCATTAAAACACAAGGTAGAAACAAATTAACCTTAAAATTATGGCCAGCTGAAAACTACAATCCTCTTGCTTTAAAGAAATATTTAAAACAGAGGTATCTAACCCTGGTGTGGCTGCAGATTCTCTTTCCACCTCAGCTCTTAAGCCTGTTATTGACTTAAATGGACCAATTTAACAGCATGTCCTATCTCGTCGAGTGCTTGTACTTTAAAGAGACCATCCTGGACCGGGATGGAACATATCCAACAGACGTGGAAGGCTTGTCTTATTTTAAGGGGAGACAGTGAACTGAGGTATTTAGGAGGTCTACTCCAAAAAATGTAAAAGAAAAAAATTCTCTTCACACTCAAAGAAGGCTCCACAACCGATACATTGTGTTGCGTTTCTTTTCTTCTCTTCTCAGCATGGAATAAACCTTTACTTGTTCCTTGATTTAAATTGGTCTGTTCACTGCTTTTGCTGTACTTGGAAAGTTAAGTGTTCAAACCCTACATCTGCTTCAAGTTTTTAAGTAGAAAGTTAGCACCAGCAATGGACAAGCAGTCTCTCATTTCTTTAAGTCTTACAATTTTCACATTCAATCTCCAGGTGTTGTTGTATCGACATTCACTGTCTGATGCATTGAAAACAAAGAAGGTGAACATTTACCACATACTGACGTGTGATAGGGCTGACAACTAAACGTTAGGCAGTTAACTTTACCTATTACACAAACATCACCTTACACCCACACTCTGCTTTTCTATATTCTCCAGGCCACAGGAAATGTAAACTAGTCTGGTAAACCACCACAACTTTCAAGCAATCAGCCAGGGCTTAGTCTTGCTTAGTATGATGGCATCATCATTGATACAATAGCAAAATTTATAAAGAAAAATTAATAACAGTTGTAAAAGTACAGGTCTTTCCTCAGTCATTTAACACATTTTAAAAATAAGTATACTTCAGGTACAAACTTACTGGAATATGTGGTTCAGCAAAGTCTTTCTTGAAAAACCTTGGAAACGTATTGATAATATATTTGGCTGCATTTCTTCCAGACTCCTGGGACAGGGAATATAGCTTCTGAAGGAACAAAGACAAGCTAGTTGGTTAATGGATGACGGGACTCAAACTTAAGATAGTAATAGTGCTAGAAGAAAGACTTACAGAAGAACCCACAATCCAAATGTTACAACAAAAGCCATTTTACTCTAATTATTTTAATTTGAAATTATGTTACTCCTTTCATCCAAAGAAAGGAGACACCCTTCCCTCACAAACCCCATTACTCACAAAGTCTGATGATGTCTGGGGGGTAAGATAGGGGTCATCTTGAAATGCATAATGTGCTGCTGTGGGGTCCTGTGGGGAGATTGCATTTGTTTGCTTATCGTGTTAAAACTGAATTTATATAGTTAAATTACAAATAGTTATATATAAAAAATGTACAATCCATGTGGTTAAAGGGTAAAAGAGGGCCTTGATGTTATATGAGCTTTAAAAAACATTTTTCCCCTAAATAAAATTAAAAACTTACCCTGTTAACTGTGGAGGAAAGTGCCTGTAGTACTGCCAGTTTATCCCTAAAAAAATAAATTTTGAATTAAATTGAAGAATACACAATAATATGCTTCACTGAAAAAAATATTTCTCAGAATTTAAGATTAACTGAGATATTCCTACATTAATAACAAATACAGATGACTTACCATGTTTTCTTTTTCGGAATTAAAATCTCTTGAGGATCCCCTGTGGAAAGTTCCCATAATCACATTGATCATTTTGCACAAAAACATACACCCTTGACACGAATCCTCGAATACGACCCCTCTGTTGTACTGTAAATTAATAACAACAACATCACTATAAACGCTTTACAATTTCTTGCATTAGGAATTTGTCTTTTCGCATACCCCAGCTTGCTCTCCATGAGATACACAGACAGGGAGAGAAGCTTGGGGTTGGAGTGCAGGGTCAGCCATTTATACGGCGGCCCTGGAGCAGCTGGGATTAAGGGCCTTGCTCAGGGGCCCAACGGAGTAGGATTCCTCTGCCAACCGGCAATGTTCCAGCCACAGAGCCACCGTTAATATAATTGTACCTCAGTATCACCACCCTTCGCTGTCCGTCAGTAAAAAGAATTCTACAATACACCTCCGTCACATGCTCGTTATACAGTTACCGTCGATGTATTCGCATTTCCTTTTCAGGACATCATGGACCCCTTTTTAAACAGATCGAGCTCCCCAGAATAAAATAGCCCCTAAATATTCTTAAATCATATACTAAAACATACCTGTTTTTTGAGCCGATGCCTGTAGACACAACGCAGAACGTCCAGAGAAATCCCTTGGAAAAAAAAAATTCGTGAAGCACGCATTTTAAATTCATACGAATCATACAGATTCAAAGTTGGTGAAAGCGGTAGGCATATCGTCTATCTACAAAAGCAATCATAACCGTGCTCACGTCCATCGCGAAACCTTTTTCTGGATCGGGTCTTGACTAAGTAAAGTTTCAAAAATAATTTAAATTGTTGCACAAACCCTGGATCATTTGAAAACTACAAAGATACCCTTTAATGAACATGGTCTAAATCAGACCTACCGCTCAATTACAGGTCAAACTCTAGAGTAGGGTTGCATAATCATTTCATGCTAAAAAGTTAAAATTTAAATTAAATATTTTTTATAATACTTAATCCTTTAGAAGTCTCACCTCATACGCCAATATTTACCAAATATTCTTTTTGTGGTCCTGCAAAAATTTAAACCCGCTTGCGTAGAGGGCGCCGCCATTTTTAAGGACACCAACAGCCTGCTGGGAAACGGTTGTACTATCTCTAAGGAAGGGTGGAATCAACATGTTTTATAGTTAAAACATTTATCTTCTGTTATTTTTTCTGTTTGAATTTAAGTGAAAACTAAATAATATATGTAATATTTTATTAAAAACTACACATTTATTTAATTAAATCATTACTTTAAAAAAGATTATTAGTATCCCCCCTAACGTTTTGTAATAATGGAACTGTCCATACTCAGTACCACGTGTTGTGAGTTCGTGGTGCCTTTTCCATGTGTGTTGTTCGTCTGAAAATAAATAGATGTATTGACGTTAAATACTGTACTTATAAAAATGCTGTTTGCTAAAGATGCACCATGGCGGCGCCTCGAAGGCATGTCCTTTGGAATATACTCCACAGATGAAATCAGGTAAGCAGTTTAACAGCGGTTTTAACTACTCAGGATATTGCAAGTACAGTAACTTCAATTCAAAAAATATTCTGCGCTCTTGGAATACAAAATCCTTCTCCCAGAATCACATTTAGCCAAAGTTAACTGTGCAGTATGTTGCTTTATACCTAGTCGGTCATATAAAAAAGTTGTATAACTTTTCTGATTGTAATTTAGGGACATTTACTGTATCCTACTATATTTAGGTTTTTATTAATTGGTTTACATTTTGCCATTACCTTAATTGAAGGGGGAAGATTTGAGCTCCAGCTCTGAACCTTTCCTTATTTATACCTTTGTATTTGTAATATTAGTTTGAACAATTTTAAAGAAACTTTGTACCCTAACTCCAGATGAGCCAAAGAACGTTTCTTTTTTCAGTAAAGGGTAATGTTTTGTTCATGACACGAGTAGTTTACTAGCAGTTTAACTAAATCATGTATTAACTAAATATTTAAAGACTCCAACTTTCAAATGTGTATGCAGTATTGTGTTTTAGGTATGGACTTACATTTATTTGAATAACAGACATGCAACTTCCCAAAAGTCTTTTTACTTTTCAGGAACTGAAGAAATTAATGGAATTTGCAGCACAGTGTAGTATGGGAACAGCTTAGCGTGTGACAAATTTGTATACTCTTATTATAAAGTTATTTTGTAATATTCTCCTGCTTACAAATCAGATGAACTCGGCTGTCCAGCTGGGATGTCCTGTAAGCTAACAAATACACTTGGAATCCTGAATAAAAGGTCTTCTTCTCTTCTTTCCTAGGAAGCTTAGTGTAAAGACAATCACTAATCCCCGTTTTCTGGATAATGTGGGGAACCCAGCGACCAATGGTTTGTATGACTTGGCATTGGGCCCTGCCGACTCTAAGGAAGTCTGCACCACCTGCATGCAAGACTTCAACAAATGTCCCGGCCACCTGGGTCATATAGAACTGCCTTTGCCTGTGTACAACCCAATGTTCTTCGATGTAAGTGCTCACTGAGCTTCCATTACCCTTGCAAATAATAAGGTTCCAAATGTCAGTGTTTAGGGTGGCGTGGTGGTGCAGGGGTTAGCATTGTTGCCTGGCAGCACTGGGGCCCTGGGCTCAAACCTGCATCTGGGATTCTGTCTGCATGGAGCCTGTGTGTTCTGATCACGTTTGCTTTGGTTTTCTTTGGGTACTCTGGTTTCTTCCCTCTGTCCACAGATATACTGGTAGGTAAGCTTCTGGGAAAATTGGCCCTGGTGTGAGTGTGTGTGTTTGTGTCTGTGTGTGCCCTGTGATCGACTGGCATCCCATCCAGGGTGTACCCTGACTTGCACCTCTCTTTTGCTGGGATAGGCTTCGGCTCCCTTGTGACCTTGAATTGGATGAAGCGGTTAGAAAATGAAGGGATGAATGTTAATGGTTAGTGACAAAACTCGCTAGTTGTTAGGAATGAGTGAGTGCCGTGTGCTTTTTGGCTGACCAGTTGTAGCCTGTAAATACCAAAGTTCCTTGTGTGACACAATTTAGACAATTAAATCAATAAGTTCTGAAATAAAAGCAACACAGGGTATTTTTCTTGAAAAGCACTTTGGTACAGTTATTTTAGTGGTAGAAGATCAATTAGGTAGCAGCGTCAGCATGCATAGGCTCAAAGGAACAAGTAAAGGTTTATTCCATGCTGAAAAGCGACACAACAGGAAATTACTGCCTGTTTTCCTCTCCCTCACACCTGAAGAAGGCTCCACAGCCAAGATGTGTGGCTTTTCTTTTCAGCATGAAATCAATCTTTACTTGTTCCTATTTTAGTTGTAGCTTTGTTTAGGTTCCTCCTTCAGTAAAGCAAAGCAGGTTTTGTCAGCACAGTTGCTTTATCTGTACCAGAGAGGTTTAAGACTGGATCTGCTTTATAAAAAGTGTTTAGATTTTTGGGATCATGAATCAGTATTTCTCAGCTCCAAGAAGAAACATGAAGGAAACTCCATAAAGAATTCTGTATATGTGTAATGAGGTAAGGATAATAAGTTTAAACAGACGCCTGGGGACCATACTGTTTTGTCCTTTTTTTTTAGTGAAATAATTTAACCTTGTGTTTGTAAGTGGAAAGTGCTGGAGACTGTTGTGGTTTGACATCTTGTGAGGAGCTGTGTCTCGACCAGTTCCAGGTCTTGTATAGCATGTTTGCGTTAGAGTAGTGATAGTCACTCCTGGTCCCAGAGAATCTTGTCATATAATTATTTTAATTACCTCTGATCTGTGGATGACTGAAGTGATTTATTGATTCAGTTGTGTTATTATTAGTGTTTTATGCATCTTAAGCCATAGGTCATTTTAAGTTGCCTTTTCAACTTGTTGGACAATGGCCCTGCAGGATCAGAGAGCATTACTGGACAAGAAAGTGCTGTGGACTGATTTCCACTCTGTGCTCTTCTCAGAAACTGTACCTGCTGGTCCGAGGCTCCTGCCTGAGCTGTCACATGCTGACGTGTTCTCGTGCTGCTGTCCACCTGCTCCTCAACCAGCTGAGGGTGCTAGAGGCAGGCGCCCTTAATGCAGTGTACGACCTGGAGGCTGAGCTGAACAGGGTACGTGCTTTCCAGACTTCCATTCACAGACTTAGTCAGTTCTCAGTGCTACCAGCTGGAATTGGAACAGGAAGGAAGAAATGTGCCATACCATTTAGCATACAAATATTGAACCAGGTTAATATGGCTATTTTTATCAAACCACTTGAAATCCACAAACAGAGTTAAAAACAATCTACATCACATTAACAAACCGGCTTTGCTCAATTCTTTACCGTTTTCATTTTTTGTCTCATCCACAATTCTCTTATTACAATATTTCTGAACTGAAGAGTTGTATTAGCCAGACACTCCAATTGGAAGTGGTTAATTGACATTTATAAATGTATAGAAATCAAATCCATCCTCTGGAGGGGGGATAAAACCATGAACTTGAGTTTGACGTGACGTTTGTTGCAGTACCTGGAGGGCAATGTGTCGGCCAGCGGTGTGGAGATACAGGAGGTGTTGGAGGACTATACTAAGAAAATCCTGAGGACCGCCATAGGCTGCAGTTCCCCGGTGAGTCACACTGGCCCTTCCTGCTCACCAGCACAGCCTCACAGGGAAATACTGAGCCGTAAGATTCCTACTGCAGTCCCAATAAGGATGTAAACTAATGGTTTCTGAAGCTGTGGGAAGATATGTTCAAGGGGAAAAGGAGCAAGTGCCTGGAGTGACAGGACACAGTGTGGTTGTGTGGTTGTGCAACACACAACATCAGCTTGCCTGTACCACCCAGGGAGGCTTAGTTAAGAAGCCCTAAGGTCTGTGCCATTAGGGATGGAGGTCTGACTGGGACTAAGGAAGGAGAATTTGTAACATCTGGGTTTTACTCTGGGGGATCAGAACACACAATAATTGACATGGTTTGGAATTATGATTTAATTTTTTTCTGTTCATTGTAAAAATATTGATATTAAAAACAACAGATTTCTGTAAATAATGATGTCCATTCAGTAAGTAATGTTTAGATGGGAAATTTAATGTACTGGTCCTATTTTATCACAGGGGTATGGTGCATTTGAGATTGAACTTAGTGAAGCTTTTTTAAAACTGTTGAGAATTCTTCTTGTGAGAAATCTAAAGTTTTAGTTTTTATGGTCAGAAAACCAAATGACAACTTTTTCTTTGCCTTGTAAAGGTTTTAAAACAATCATAAAAACTTAATCTTAGATTTCACAAACTTTAATTCAGGTAGAACTCCTACATAAATAAACTGATCTGTATTTACATTTAGACAAAAGAGTTATGCTGTTCCTTTTCCAGGTAAAGAACGTTTGTGAAATTAAGAACAACCTTATCAGCAATTTCTGGAAACTTCACGTGAAATCTAGAAAATGTCCAAACTGCAAGTAAGTGTTATGAAAGCCCTGCCTAGAGGCCAACTCATATAATGCACTTGAGTCAAATTGCCTTTTGTCTAACTTTGTTCTTTTTGGTGCAAGTAAGTCCATTTTAAAGGTCACTTCACACTGGAATAAATTAAATCCACACAAGTGTTACATCCATTGTCACTTTCATTGTTTTCTTTATACTGTAGTTGTATCATTGTCTTTCAGAACTGGATAAATTAAAGAGGCATTAGATTTATGTGTGTTGCAGCTTGCTTTACATTGTGGCAGCTCCATTGGCTTTCCAGTGAAACCTGACTAAACAGTATGCTGACAGTGTCTCTGTCCTCACTTGTCTTTGTCAATAACTACCTGCACAGTCATGAGCAGCTGGGTGTGTTCATATTAAACAGGGTCGATTCTTCATGGTCGCAGTTAGGTGATGCTGTTGTTAAAGAAGTTTTGCGTAACCTGAGCTTCGTCTTTGAGATTAATCGAGATTAATTGTTCTGCCCCATGTTTTTGAGAAAAGGGGAGTTATAAAGCTCCTTCTACTTCACACCTCTTTCAAATTTACAGCTAAGCCATTTTAGAAAGGCCAAAAGCAGGTTTCACCAAAATCGCCAACAAGATCATGGGTTCTAGCAAATCACCAGGGTGGCTATTGTGCAACAGATATTGTGCATTTGCAGCAAATGGTTTAATGCACTTTTCTAAGAGCTGATTTTTCTTTAAACGTCTTCCACAGAACTGGTCGATCAGTTGTCCGGAAGGAGCACAACAGCAAGCTTATAGTGACCTTGCCCTCATCTGTGCATAAAGCAAGCAAGACAGGTGAAGCAAATCAGAAAGAAACTGAAGGTAAGGTTGACATTTGGAAATGATTTTTTTTCTAGTTCCCTAAATAATTCTGTAGGCGTCACATATACATGTATTTATCAGATAGATTAGTAATTGTTTGCCTACTAGGGGATGATGGACAACATCTGTAGTGGCCAATGAAAGGGGATACTTTTTCACATGATTGAGGGTCATTGAGCTGTATTCTTGACAAAGTTCTCAATTTCATGTTTAACATGGGAAAATGCATTTAAAAAATGAAAATAGGAGGCACTGTTTACACAAAGAATCTACTGAGCCATGTTGTAGAAACTTATACCCTGACTTATTTCAAGAAATGGCATTTGTAAGCTTTTGTATGTTCTTAGTAACTTGAAGAAAAGTACTGCAGTATTTAAATTAGCAGGTGCAACCCAGTCCTCTCAAGTCCTCTAATTTTGTTTAGCTTACAGTTTCCCACAAGGTAAGTTGTGTACACATGTGTACATTGCCAAGTTCAGAACCTACTTATGATATGGCCAACAGCCATATCACTCTGCAACTCACAACTGGCAACCCACTGAAGCTAAGCAGGTGTGAGCCTGGTCAGTACCTGGATAGGAGACCTCCTGGGAAAAACTGAGGTTGCTGCTCGAAGAGATGTTCATTGGGCCAGCAGGGGACGCTCACCCTGTGGTCTACGTGTGTCATAATGCCCCAGTATAGTGACTGGGACACTATACTGTAAAAAGGCGCTGTCCTTCGGATGGGACGTAAAATTGAGGTCCTGACTCTCTGTGGTCATTAAAAATCCCAGGGTGTTTCTTGAAAAGAATAGGGGTGTAATCCTGGCATCCTGGACAAATTTCCCATTGGCCCTTACAATCATGGCCTCCTAATAATCCCCATCTATGAATTGACTTCATTACTCTGCTCTCCTCCCCACTGATAGCTGATGTGCGGTGAGCGTTCTGGCACACTATTGCTGCTGTGGCATCATCCAGGTGGATGCTGCACATTGGTGGTAGTGGAGGAGAGTCCCCATTACCTGTAAAGCGCTTTGAGTGGAGTGTCCAGAAAAGCGCTATATAAGTCTAAGCAATTATTATCAGTTATTCTCTTTCTTCAAATACTGTATTAGTGTTTTGGAGTTCATTTTACTGACACCTATGTTTCAAATGTTCTTACAGGTGATTTTGAAAACAACATTTTGTTAGTATAAGCTTCTAAAATATGTATCTCTGCTGCTTGTAGTAATTAATGAAGCCCAACTGGGGAAGCGTGGATATCTGACGCCCAGCACCACTAAAGAACATGTCCTGCGACTTTGGGAAAATGAAGGTAAGACTGAATTCTTAGAAACAGACACAGAAGTAATAAGACAGTTTTAAGCGGTAGTAGTTTTTCTGTAGCATTGGGCTTAAGAATAAAATGGTAGGAGACAATATTCCTTTTTTTAATGTTCTATTGTCAAATTTAGAATCTAGAAACTAGACTTTGTGTTTTGTTTTTAGGAGAGTTTCTGTCAAGGTAGTGTGGCTATTTAAAAAAAAACCTTTCAAGATCTGTGTTTTATGGCAATAAGTGGTTTAGGGGGGATTCTGACTTAAAGACATTTATTCATAATTGCACAGATGGTAGCTTCGCACCATTGGTAGTTTCCTAGATCTTCTCATATATCTGGTTAGATGGTCAGCTAACATATAACAAAGGAACAAGTAATAGGTTTATTCCATGCTGAAAAAAAGAAGAAAGAGAACACAACGTTTCGGCCGTGGAGCCTTCTTCAGGTGTGTCACACACCTGAAGAAGGCTCCACGGCCGAAACGTTGTGTTCTCTTTCTTCTTTTTTTCAGCATGGAATAAACCTATTACTTGTTCCTTTGCAGCCTACGCATGCTGACGCAGCTACCCACCTAACATATAACAAATATTTCTTTCAGTACTGAATCTCTTTTGTTTTTCAGGGTTTTTCCTGAAGTACCTGTTTTCAGGTTTGGAGGTCTATGAGAACTCCAAGAGCTGTTTCAACCCAGATGTGTTCTTTCTGGAAAATCTGGTTGTCCCTCCGTCCAGGTTAGGCTTTCTATACCAGTGATTGTCTTTTATTTTACACAGTTGGCCTCTTCAGACAGTCAGTGTGAAGTTAAGTGCCAGGATGGATATGGTTGGGGTCTTAAAAAAAAATTACCTTTGTAGTTATGATCTCTTCTCTCTTTTTCTTCTCACCAATCACAACACTTCAACTAATGATGTGACAGGTCTACTTTACTCTACTTTGAATGCCTCCTGTTCAACACAGAAACAGACACAGAAGTGTCTGTTTGGTAAAATAAATCTATGTAAAATATTATAATCTATTGTGTAATAATAGCTTCCTTACAACACATGAATGCCACATTCATGATGTGGCTACCATACTCTCCAGGCCTAAGCCCTACTGATCCTCTTTGGGATGACCCGGGATGATGTTTGGCATCTAGGACTTGGAGACAAGTGGCTTAATTAGCTGTTCTGTCAATATGGTGTACTTGTATGCCGTACCCAACTGCACTAGTTATGTTTCATGTCAGGTTTAGTGGGAAATTGTATGTTTGTGTATTTCTTGTCGTGGTCTGGCTAAATGACTGCTCTTCTGTCCAAGCATTGTACTCGTCTTGTTCAACCTCAATCTCTTTACTTCTGTTTATCTGCAGTAAGTCAACATAAGTATTCCTGGTGAGAGTCGAAATCTTTTTACATTTTATTTTTCCAATAAGGAAAAAACACACAAAAATCCTGACAGCGAGACTATGGTGTGCCTTTATTGACCAATCAGTGTGGGCCAGATGTGTCATGCAGGCTGCCTGTGATGATCCACTGGATGAATAGTGACGTGGTGTTGACTTGAAGATTTGGGGTCATAACATAAGATAGAAATTCAGAATCACAAAGGGTTTTAAAAATGTATCTTTGTGTATTGAAGGATGAATTTTGTCACAGTGCCTCCCAGTTCTGTTCTGGGTTCTGTTCTGGGTTAATTATGTGTTTTATCTTTTAGCCCAGCAACGTACTGGCAGGTTCATTGTTTTTTTTGGGGGAAATTGGACATTCTGCCTTGTGCCCGTTACTTGCTGGGACAGGCACTGGGTTCCCCCTACACCCTGTATTGGATAAAGCTGTTAGAAGATGGATGGATGGATAGATTGAAATCATTATCCAAGAAAAGTTGATAATGTAGTTCTACTTTAAATTAAAAATAGGCTGTATAGCATACATTACATTTTTTTAATCAGTTTGCAAGGACTGAATTATCAGTAAAGGCCTATTTTAGTTTGTCTTAAATTGATTTTTTGAGTAGATGGCCCAAAAGAGTTAACCAGAGATTTGCCTGTCGGTCATCAGTGCAGGAGCTTTGTGATGGGTCCTTCAGCTGTTAAGCTATCTTGCCACTACATGTCGCTGTTCCCCCAGGTATCGCCCCATCAACCGTCTGGGGGATCAGATGTTCACAAACGGGCAGACGGTGAACCTGCAGGCAGTGATGAAGGACAACACGGTGATCCGGAAGCTGCTGGCCCTGATGGCACAGGAGAAGGAGAAGGCACTTGAGCACCCAGAGACTGAGACAGCAGAGGTAAGTGTAGTACCAGTCTGCGTGGGGCCTGGCCAGTACAGGGCTGGGAAGCTTCCAAGAAAAGATAAGTTGCTTTAAATGGTGTTGGTGAACAAGTAGGTGGCACTCTTCTCTTTGGAGCAGACTCTCCAGTATGGTGACTGGGGACTTTTCCACATTTCTACCTGACCTGGATGAAGTGGGGCTGCTGGTACAAAATGGCTGCCATTCATCACACGGATAGCTGGTGCTGCACCTGAGCTGAACCTGGTCCCAAGCACTTTGGGAACCTTTGGAATGACAATTGACATGTAAAAGTAGTTGAATGATTCGTAATATTAAATTTGATTTTGCCAGTGTAAGTACAAGGCAAGCCCTCTAGCCAGTGCAGCAAAACCTTATCTTTGTCTTAAAATGCTGGGCTATATAGATGTGAAAAGACAGTTGCGTGTCCTGAAGAACCCTGAATGTAATGGTCCTCCATTGGTGGGTAATATCCATGGCCAACCCATGGCAGCTTATCCTAGTATCCGTAGTGTTAGGCAAACAGGACAGCATCAAGACCCCTCACCCCTGAACAGGATGTTGGCCCATTGCAGGATTTACTTCCCAGCAATGCTGGTCCCTTTTTATACAGCCATAAACTAGACTTGACTAGAACAGCTGTACCCCAAGGTATAACAGCAGTGTTGACATCAGGAAAATGAACTCGCAACCCTGCAGTCATGAGATCAGAGACTTACCCACTACCATACACTGCCCCATTAAAATACTAAAATAACTTAAGTAGCCTGGTTCAAATGCAAATGAACAATGTAAATAATCAGTTTTTTCTTAAGCTTCTAATATTTGGACTGGCATCATAGAAGATAGTGGTATAATTTAATAACAATGTACAAATGAAAAAAAAACTACTGTGAGAAAATAATAATGCAAATGCTCAGAAATAGTGCCTGATGCACAGGATAAAAAGAATGGATAGAATTCCCAGATGAATTAGTCACCAGAATAAGATGAGCTAGTATTGCCTCTTGTTTGTAACCTTTCTGAGGTTTTTATAAAATTCTTAGTGTCTTCCCTAGGGGGAGTAATATATAGAAATATTTTATGTATATTGAATTTTCATTTCTGCACTTTCTCTGTCATGTTTTGTCCGGCTGTCTCCATACCTACACTCACATATTCTGGTTTTCTGTCACTGTAGGCGCTGGAGGTGGAATCCAATCAAACTGATAGGGCCTTCCTAAGCAGTATCCCAGGACAGACGCTCACAGATAAGCTGTACAATGTCTGGATCCATCTGCAGAGCCATGTCAACATTGTGTTTGACAGTGATATGGACAAGCTCATGGGTGATAAATTCCCAGGAATTCGGCAGGTGGGTGTTGGTTTCATGACCTGTTGCGTTTTCAGTGATTTTGAAAGAAACTGTCCTGTTAACACAACTTGCCTAGAACCTCGGGTTGCATTGTTTTCTGCCTACAAAATGTCAGGCGGGGAAGAGAGTGGTATGACTGTGTTTTTATAAGATACACATCAACCTCCTGGGTCTTCTTTTCCCCATCTTACATGAAACGTTTTGCTGTTTAAAACATTTTGCATTGATTGTGATAAGCTTAAATGAGAAAGGTGCCCAGCAGACATGCCGGTTTTCTTCCTCAGATGCTGGAGAAGAAAGAGGGTCTCTTCCGGAAACACATGATGGGGAAGCGTGTGGACTACGCAGCTCGTTCTGTCATTTGTCCAGACATGTACATTGGCACAAATGAAATTGGAATACCCATGGTAAGCATGTTCAGCCATCCCTGTGCCTGTGTGAGTCCCATCAAGGTGCCAGTTAAACCATCATCCATCCACCCGTTTTCTAACCTGCTTTATCCAGTAAAGAGTCATGAAGGAGCCGGAGGCTATCCTGGCAAGCAAAACACACTTGGAAAACAAAACACAAACATGCACGCACACACACCAGGGCCAGTTTTCTTAGAAGCCAGTTAGGCTACCAGTATGTCTTTGGGATGGGAGAAAACCAGAGCACCCCTGAGAAAACCTGCACAATTAAAACACAACGCTGTGACATTATTCTTTAAAGATATGAACGCAAAAACATAAGACTCAAATCACAAAGTCAGTTGAAGGAATGCTGCAGTAATTCTAATTATAATTACATTACAAATGAAAAGTATCAGATAAGTGTGAACATGAATATGGTTACACTACACATACATTATGCAAAATGTTTCTGAATTCAAAAAGGACCTTAACAGTTTTTTTAAAACAAAACTTCAGAACATTTTATTATAGTAGTTACAGTTGTCCTTTACACAGCTGTATAACTTGACAGGGGGGTGATTTTTGTTTTAAACCATATACCATGTATTCAGTGGTAAAACATTTGTTTAGCTTTTAAATTTCAAGTGTTTTTCCCCCTTTTTGAAACGCCAAAGCCGTGTTAAAAGTGCCGGGGCCAGAAATGGTGTCAAATGTACCACCAGGTGTTTGCCACCAAACTGACGTACCCACAGCCGGTCACGCCCTGGAACGTGAAGGAGCTGCGGCAGGCAGTCATCAACGGGCCCGACGTGCACCCTGGCGCCTCCATGGTGATCAGTGAGGACGGCTCCCGCACGGTCCTCAGCTCCACCAACCGCACGCAGAGAGAGGCCATCGCCAAGCAGCTGCTCACGCCCTGCACCGGCCCGCAGAGGATGTCTATGAAAATTGTAAGTCCTGCCCTGTCGCTCCCTTCAGGAGACCAGGAGGGACCGAGGGTTTATTTGGACTTTTTTCTAGCATTACGAGTGATCGCTAGTTCCAGAAAGGTCTGTGCTCAGTAAGAGGGGTCCTTTCAGACTTGCTTTAACAAAAATTAGTTGAAACGTTGTTTGCTGTTTTTATGGAACTTGAAAAAACGGACAGAGGTGAATACCTGAGTGCGGACTCGTCCTGACTTAGTTATTCCTCGTGAGTCAAAGGCACCCACAGATCTGTGTGCAGCACACGCTGTGTGTACCTTTGGTTTGGCATATTTCAGTGATCTTGTGCACAAACTGATATTTTAAACATTTCTTAAAGAATTATATGGACTTTGGATGTTGAATATCTTTAATTTCACTTCAAATTAACTGATCATTTACTGATCAAGTCCATTTATGAATTTTGATTGGATTCACATTAACCTGCTGAATGTGAATCCTGGTCAAAATAGAGAAATACATTAAAGGGAACCAGTGTGCCCCAACACCACACAACATCTCTGTGACACATTTGTATTTTGGAGGCTGGACTGAGGCAGCACACGGAACCTTCACTGCCTGGGGTTTTCACAGGCAGCAATTTGTAATCTTGCAAGATATTACAGCTAAACACCATCCAATTAATAGGTCATAGTCTGGAAGATCATCAACAAAAAAGGATTGATGGAGATATCAAAGTGTGATGGCCTGGCCAGGAGTGTGTAGTCATTTCAAAATTGCTCTTGCTCCGATTAAAGGCAGTGCTGCATCGATCATAATAATTTGAGAAACTTTATAAATGAGAGAGTCTGTTTGGAACCTCTAGTCTCTTGTGATTTCCTTAACTATTTGGCTAAGGATTATCTTCAGCCGCTTTCAATTGAAAGAAACTTCATCAAGGGGCTAACAGCTTTACCGTATGAGATAGCAGAGTGGTAAACTGTTGGGCTAGTAGGATAGTTGGCATCCAACCTTGTTTCTGAATGTGTTGAGGTCCACCAGATTGGCCAGAGAAGTGAGGTTGGAAGAAATGGCTGTCTGAGTCTGTCGATCCTGGCTTCAGTTGTTATCAGGGATTAGTGAACGACAGTGTTTATGAAGGAAGTTTAGCATAATTCTAAATTGAATATGAATGGACAGGTCAGGTTTTGTAAATCACATTTGTTATTAAAATGTTGTCACACTAAAAGCATCTTTCATTAGTGTTTGAAACATTCTTCACAAAGAACATTAAAAGCACAGAATAGCCCAAATGTATTCATTTTCTGCTATGGCAGGGTAATTAAGGGTATAACGTGAGTTATTACTTGGGGCTTCCCTAGTTAACCCACAAGTGTACTTGACTGAACTAAATCTGATGGTAGTGGTCAATACTATCTAAGTCAACATTCCAAGCAATTTTAATTATTTATCATTGGTCTATTCTCTTTATTGAAGATTCTGAGACCCAAGGCTAGTTTTCATTTTGTACTATATTTCAGGACACATTAATGAAACCTTTCCATATTGCATCTGTTTGTTTAGGGTGTGGTATTTTAGTGCAAATTACACACTGGAAAAAAAATGATGCTCTACCTGGGATTGCTGGCTGTGCAATATCGTTGTGGTACTTGAAGATATTTAATTGAAATAAATGCAGAATTTAATGCAAGTGATTTTAAGTACCTTTTCCTAATATGTGCATCTTTATAGCGTATCTACCCTTTTGTTGTCTGTATCATTTATTAACTATGAATCTTAGCTCCTTCCTTGATTACAGCTGTAGTGCAAAATTATTTATGGATGTTTTCTCTTGTAAGACAGTATTTTTGGTGTCACGGTAGAATTGCTGATGCTCTAGGTATACGCAGTTTAATGATATCCTGTAATGGAGCAGCTGTGTCTTTCAGCCATCTGTTGCTTTGAGCCAATGTTGCGCAGCTTAGAGACCAGACAGAAATAAGTCCAGGCATTTTGCAGTGAGAGAAAGATCTCCTGAGGTCCATTTAATTGAGACTTCTATGTTGAAAGGTTATGAGCACTGTAGAAGTTGTCTATTCAGCTAGACATGGCGTAAGGCTAGTGTCAGTATTGCAGTAAGGGGAAAAGGTTAGAAGCAGGCACCCCTGTAGGTTATAAGGGAAAAGCAGGCATGCTTTCCCTTATGGTTAAGACTTGAAAGTAAAAAAGATTTTGAGTTCCATTACAGTTTGGTTTACAGGGGAATCTGATGGGGCAAAACAGGCTTTGGACGAAGTCAGGGTGGAGTGGGTATTTTCACCAGGGCCGGTCTGGTCTGGACAGTTTTCTCCTTGGAGACAGCTTTATTTAGGTTACAGAAAATAAGGTGCAGGGACCCTATAACTGGTGTTAATGTGTATTAGTCCCTCATTGCCATGCTACCAGTTGGAGGACCTGCCACATATCCTTACTTTAAAAACATTTAAAATATCAAAATAAGATAATCTGATATGGTTTTGGAGTTCCACAAGCACCTGTCCTTCACTGATGGGATTTGTCGATTTTGATAAAATCGCTTATAAAAAAAAGTTCACTACGAAGTTATTAAATCCCACTGAATCTGTCATTTGCAATTGGTTGGTGGGTAATAATTACTCTAACATGGCCCTTAATGCAGCTTGTACATTGAAATGAAAGTGAAAAAAAGTGTTTCTCTCTGGTAGGTCAACCGGCACATTAAGAACGGTGATGTCCTGCTGCTAAACCGACAGCCCACACTGCACAGGCCCTCCATCCAGGCTCACTGTGCCCGCATCCTGCCTGGAGAGAAGGTTCTGCGGTTGCATTATGCCAACTGCAAAGCCTATAACGCTGACTTTGACGGCGATGAGATGAACGCACACTTCCCCCAGAGTGAGCTGGGCAGGGCTGAGGCCTATAATCTTGTCAGCACTGACCAACAGTATCTGGTTCCCAAGGTAACAAGAAACATAGTGGCAGTATCATATCAAATTACTTAAGACTTAAGATTACTAAATGTATCTCTAAAACAGTTTTTAATAGGATTGAATAGTTTACAGCACTTATAAGACTGAGATTAAATTTTAACAGAAGTTATTTTTTCCTGTTCATTATTCCACAAAAAAAGGACACAATGAACACAAAAACACTTTTGAATGAAGTGTTTGGATTCTGTAATTTGATAACATGCCATCTTCGTTTGCAGAAATTAATAAAACGGCTTTATCCTTCAGTGGTCCTTTTGAAATGCAGGCACAAAGACTAACACATATTTAACACATAACACATTTATATTTATTTTTAAACTATAACTGCCGTTATATCGCGCTTGCAGTGACAGGTCTGTCTGGTTCTCTTGCTTCCTGTGTTTCAGGACGGGAAGCCCTTGGCAGGACTGATTCAGGATCACATGGTGTCGGGCACCAGCATGACAATACGCGGCTGCTTCTTCACACGAGACCAGTACATGGAGCTGGTTTACCGAGGCCTGACGGACAAGAGGGGCAGGGTCCGCGTGCTGCCCCCCGCAGTGCTGAAGCCATGTGCCCTGTGGACAGGGAAACAGGTCTCTCTAGTCTAAAGCTTGTCCGTACTCACAGGGCTCACTGAAAATGGTTGAAACGTAAAGCTGTTGTAAGAATTGCACACCTTGTGTCAGCTGACATGTTAAAACCTCTACCATTTTTCTTAAAAAAACTAAATATAACCCAAACTGTTATTCTTAGTGTAAAAATGTTCTTTACACTCGTTTATGGGTGGGATGATTGCTAGCATGTCTCAGGTAATACTTGTAAACACTTCAGAACCATTTTCAGTACATTAAGGATCTCATTAGCCTTCAGTGTTTATTCCCTAATAATAAGATTATTACGTATAATGGTACGAAATTTGCTTAGTGAAGCACTTTGATAACTTCAAACTCATTAAATGGCAAATAAGAAACTGAACTTTTTTTAGGAGAAATTGATAGTTCTTTAATATTTCACCGTAACTGCTAGTTGAATTCTGAAAGAATTAATTTAATCTTGTTTAACTTGCTTGTTTGTCTGGTTGTCCAGGTTGTTTCTACCTTGCTGATCAACGTAATTCCAGAAAAACACCTACCCTTGAACCTCATAGGGAAAGCCAAGATTCCCAGTAAGGCCTGGATCAAAGAGCCACCACGACCTGTCCCAGGCTACAACCCAGACTCCATGTGTGAGTCCCAGGTAGGGCATCCCTTTGTCTCGTGAAGCACTCATTTTGTAATAAACATGCTAGAGCTTCAGCTGTCTCATCTCTTCAAGGAGAAATGGAACTCACTCTAACTGTATTGTTTTACCGGCTGTATCTTTGGGGATATGCACTGTGTGTGCCATCTCATTTTCTTTGTGCCATTATTTACTAATAGTCTTTGTCTTAAGGTTTCTTAAACATTGTATTTGTCAGACCTTTTATTGTAACATTTCTCTGTGGGCATTAATGATGGAAAAACATATGTGATGCTTCCTTCAACATGTGAATAAATTCCATACCCATTAAAGATCGGTTCCCCAGTATCCACTCCAGTGGTGCCCTTTTCTTGCAGGTCATAATCCAGGATGGAGAGCTGCTCTGTGGAGTTCTGGACAAGGCCCACTATGGCAGCTCGGCCTACGGGCTGGTTCACTGTTGCTACGAGCTGTACGGAGGGGAGACCAGTGGCAAACTGCTGAGCTGCCTGGCCCGGCTCTTCACAGCCCACCTCCAGTTGTACAGGGGCTTCACCATGGGTAAGGAGCAGAACAGAGTGGGAGCCTGCTGCATCCTTCAGCAGGGCTGTGTGCGTGTGACCCATGTGTCCCCATCATTTCCTTCAGAGCAGGGGTCTCGTGGAGCTATATGGTTTTCTTTTCAGCTCTCTAGGTATAATTAAACCAGTTTTTATTTCTTCAGACAGAAATTGTATTCCGCTGTGGGGACATCTGTAAAACCCAATTCATCAGGTTTGCTGGTCCCCCTTTAACTTTCATAGTGATTATTACTTGAATAAGGCCAACTAGATACTTGGTGTGGACTGCAATTCATTTTACTACCATTGTATGTATGTTGTACGTTATCTTTAAAAGGGGAGCTGCAACACCAGTTTTATATTTCGGGGTTAAAAAAAGAATCATCATCGATGAGTGCATTTCAAACCACAATGCAAGTAAAACATCTACACAGTAATGTGTAAATCCTCCACTTGACATAAAAAAACGACATTTAGAGGATATGCAGCATATTCTATGATTCGGAACAGGGCAACTAACTTGCGGTGACATGAAGCAGCCCTGTGACATTGTAAAAGAGCAGGCTAGTGAATACATCTCTTTTAATCCAATAGAAATACTTCTCTCGACTTTGACACGTTTTTGCCAACAAATACAAATCACTTGTTAACTCTGCATGCAGATCACGTTAGAACCTATACTTATTCGCTTGTCCATAACATTACATTAGTCATTACAGTGGGAAGCTTCACAATTCATACAAACTCTCGCTCTCGTGTGTGGTAAGACTGGTGTTTTGCCACAAAATAGAGACCACACAGTACTTTCACAGAGTTCAAAATTATGTGCTTAATTTGAAATTTGTAAGATTTTGAGATATTGTCAATTAATTTGTATTTGTATTTGTATCTGAGACTTAATAACAGGTCTGAGGTATTGGGACTGCAGTTCTTCTTTAAGAAATGCTTATTTGACCTTGAGAAGATAATTTTTCATTCACTGAAAAATGCATTGGACCATTGTGAAAAAACTATACACATACTGAACAAACAAATAAGGTTAAGAACTTTAATATTTCTGGTTGTCTACTACCGAAGGGATCAAATTACAAACAAACCTGTGAGGGAATAATAGCAATTTCCATTCTTGTAATGAATACAGGCTCTAACAGTAAAATCTTTTTTGCTGCAGGTGTGGAAGATATATTGGTAAAGCCTGGAGCTAATAAAAAGAGAAAGAAGATCATTGTAGAGTCTACCAAATGTGGGGCAAAGGTAGAGTATTGTTGCTCTGTCTGTGCAAGATTATGTTTTTCAACAATCAGTCAGTGGCAGCCTCTTTGCCTCTGAGGTTTTTAATTATTTTGTGAACAAATTATTTTAGCACATTTCCTAAATACAATCCAAAAACTAAAATAATAATTCAGCACTCAATAGTATTCCCCCCTCCACGTTTCTACCTATGTACCTCATAAATACGACCTCCCCTCTTCAAAGGAGCTCCTGTAGGATAAGGCCTTGATTGTGTTGGCGACAGCACGACATCAAGCCTCCACTTTCTCCCTAGTGGCACAGAGAGCTCCACTGAGATACTGTCAGGACAGGCTCGGACCCTCTGAGGCCAGGAGGGGGGATGCAGAGACTCTCAGTTCAGCGCAGACAACTTTGTAGCTACAGTCAGACCAGTCAGCCAGATCACTTTCTGCTGCTCCGATTGCAGTCATCATACAGCAAGAGTAATATCCCTGTTTAATAATAATGGACAAAACATTCCCAGAACGCAACATCTTGACACTCCTAGAACTTGTAAAAATGTGTCCACATGCTCCATGGACAGAGTGTTCTAAACAATCTTCAGGAGATAGTGTCTCCTAGTGTCAGGGCTCAGATCTTCTGAGTGAAGGGAATTCAATATTTAAGATTTTTGGAGGCTATATTATCCCAAATATTGTCCCACGAAATGGCCTCATCTGCAACGGTCAAGTTCCTGCACCAAATAAGTACCGCTCAGCAGATACTGTACTACTGTATATGAAGCCTATTATAAAAATACATAAAGAGAGAAAGCCAAGCGTGCTGTTTTACCCCTGATATGAAGCAGATTGCCATGCCAAGATAGCATTGGGTGAATAGAAACCCTCAACCCCCAGGTTATGCCACAGGATCACTTTACTTGCATCTCCATTCAGCATAGAAGCAAAGAAGAGCCTAGAAGCCCTCATTATGATTAGAACTTAAGAAAGGCTGCAAGCGAGCGGAGGTCTTTGGGCCCATCTAGCATGTTTGTGAGTTAATTGCAAGTTCTGTAACGTGCAAAAGCCATCATTGAAAATATCTGAGAATGTGAATTCCTTTGTTGCTCAAAAGGGGAAAAGATACAGAAAAGTTAACTTAAGAAATGTATTAAGATGTAAAATTGTGGTTTGTGCTCAAGTGTCTTTTGTGATTTTGTGAGTCTACTAACCTCCCAGTCTTAATTGTGGTCTCATGGGCCCAAAACACAGACTGAAATATGCTAGAGACAGCTCAGTGTGAATCAGATTTTGAAGTCTTTATGACAAGATTAGACTTTCTTCAAATAGATGCCAAAGTACAGGAGTGTGCCTGTAAAGAGCCCTCACAGCTGTGGCTTGTCCTTGATTTAGCCAGTGCAGCTGTGTTTTCACATTTTCTGTTTATTGCAGTAAGACTGAAGCCAGAAATGTCATAAAATACCTCTATTTCTAGTACATAGCAGAAATACCAGGTTATGAATTAGGGTTCATCCTGTTAAATATATACAGCAGACATAATTTCTTCATTTTTCAGTTTCGTTTAAATGATAATGCTTTATTTTAAAAATTATACAAGGTCAAACTTGAACTGCTAGGAAAAAAAAAACATCACTGCACTTTATACCAAGTCTAAATAGTCTACATTGATTTCTGCCTTTCCTTTGCACAAGTTAAGGTAAAGTTTGATTAAAGTTAGAATATCTTTATGTTTGTCAGTTGCACTATTATGTTATTATAGAATGTACCCTATGTGTTCAGACATTGTCTGTATTGGGTTTTATCAAGATTTTTTTTCTTTGCCTTTACCAAAGAGAATTAACAACTGTTTAAAATTTGTCCTATGTTAGTAGAATACCTAGATATTCTAAAAGGTGTGCAACTGGTCTGAACACTGGTCTAAGCAACAGTTTTTCAAGTTGTCCATCGATACAGATGATATGATAGTATATAGAAAACAGTTGTCGTTATCTGTATATAATACACCCCCTTTGTGCTGTGTGTTGGCTGTGTAAGTGAAGTTACCCCTGTCCTGCTGCAGGCTGTGCGAGCTGCTTTCAACCTCCCCGAGACTGTTCCGGAAAGTGAGGCCAGGGACAAGTGGCATGATGCCCACCTCAGCCCCGACCAGCGAGACTTCAACATGGTGGACCTCAAGTTCAAGGAGCAGGCCAACCTTGTCAGCAATGGCATCAATAAGGTTGGTGCGTCTCACCACTTTATGAGCAGTTTCTGTCTCTTGCCTTTATATCTTCTTTCAGTTCTTGATACACTTTCTCTTCGGGTGCTCTTTCTGCTGCGATTGTTAAATGCGGCAATGCGAGGCCTGCTAATGGTCCTGCAACACCCAGCTCTGTACAGAGCTCCTAGGCGCTCGCTCTGGCAAGTCATAGGTTTGTTCCACTTAATTCAGTTTAACTCCTGTACCATCTCAAGTGCATCCCATTATTAATCATTGAGTAATTGGTCCCAGAAGTGCACGTATCTCCCCAAAGTATTTGTGTGTTCTATAAATCGTGTCCTCTTCTTAACCAGAGTCACAATATGCAGTTGCTTACCTCAAAACACTTTTTGTTTTTTATGAGAGAGAAATACCCTTCAGGTATATTGTATGAGCTCTAATGATTGTATTTCCATTTCTTTCTTTTGACAAAGATAATTGATAATGATAATTAAATCAGCAAAAATTAATTAGAGTTAACCTCAGAATAGTCAGATTTTAGGAAGCCCTTAAACTTTATCTGTAATTTTATCATGAGTAGCAATTGCACTGCAATTTCCCTCACGGGATCAATAAAGTATCTATCTATAGATATTTTGATTTTTCTGGTGGTTTAGGGAGAATTTTGCAATGCTTGTTTTAGTTATGTAAGTGCACTGAATATTTCTTCTCAGTGGCGAATCTCCAATATTAACGTTTGCAGAGATTTTGTGATGATAATTTTATAAGAACCTTAAAGGTTATTTGTATGTTCATGTGTTAGCCAGTTTTCTGTCCATGTCCCCAGTGTGTTCTGTTGGCTCATGCTGCAATCTGTGTCTTCTCAGGTGTGCATGCCCCTGGGTCTTCACAGACGTTTCCCAGAGAACAACCTTCAGCTGATGGTGCAGTCTGGGGCCAAGGGCTCCACTGTCAACACTATGCAGGTAAAGCCATAGTGCTGAGTGCAGACATCAGCAAGGCCCTGCTGAGGTCTGTGTAATAATGTGAGATTCCTATAGTGATCCAGACTACAAAACAAAATGATTACTGCGCTATTACAATACAGTCATGCTTGAAAGTTTGTGAACCCATTGCATAATTTGAGATTTCTTGTTTTTTTAACCACAAAATGTATATTTAATCAGAATCAAGGTAAAGCAGGATCAGGTGGGTCAACCAATTAACCGAGGTAACCAAAGATCTGAAATGATGTTTTAAGGAGGAGCTAACATAAATGATTGCAAGAAAGCAGGTTAGTTACTCTTCCTGCGAGTCTAGCAGAACTGAGGAAAAACGTAGTGGATGCTCATCAATCTGTACAAGCCATTTCAAAATGGACTCCATAAATCAACTGTTAGGCAAATAGTATACAAGTGGAGGGCATTTAAAACAGTGGCAGCACTGCCAAGAAGTGGACGTCTTCCTGAAGTTTATCCCAGGGTCACAAGGAGAATGGTAAAAGAGGTAAAAGGTAATCCTATAATAACATCCAGAGATCTACAAGCCTCCCTAGCTACCTCTGGAGTAGTGGTGCATAGAACAACAATAAGAAGAATCCTGAACAGAAATGCCATCTATGCAAGGGTCCCCAGGAAGAAGCCTTTTCTGTCAAAAAAGAACAAAGCTGCCCATCTGAAGTTTGCCAGAGACCACCTGGGCAAGCCTGAAGAGTTCTGAAAGTCTGTTCTCTGGACAGATGAGTCCAAAATTGAACTATTTGGGCACAACAAGAGGGCCCATGTTTGGCAAAGAGCCTACACAGCCTACCACCAACAAAACCTTATCCCTACTGTCAAGCATGGTGGTGGGAGTGTCCTTGTATGGGGCTGTTTTTCTTACTCTGGCCCTGGGCAACTTGACATCATTAAGGGAATCATGAATTCTGAGAAATATCAAGGAATTCTTGAGAAGAATGTCAGGCCATCAGTTCGAAAACTCAAACTGGGCTCAAAAGTGGATGCTTCAACAAGACAACGATCCTTAACATTCAAGTAAGTCCACTAAAGAATGGCTGAGGAAGAAGAGGTTCTGTGTCCTGGAATTGCCAAGCCACAGTCCTGACTCAATCCCATTGAAATGCTGTGGCAGGAACTGAAGAGGGCTGTTCATGCAAGACGTCCTTCAAACCTCACAGAGCTGGAGGAGGTTTGTAAAGAGGAGTGGGAAAAAATCCCTCCAGCAAGATGTCAGAAACTGATAAATTGGTTATAGAAGGCAACTGTGAAGTTATTACTGCTTAAGGAGGTGCCACAAATTATTTACTTTTGCACACAAGAATATCTGGTGATTTGTTAAATATCACAGTCTAATAATCTGACTTCAAATCCCTTTTTATGTGTGGGAAGTCTTTTTTTAGGATATTCATGCTATATATTCATTGAGAGTTCAGGTTCATATAATATCTCTATAATATCTAAAATAATGACCACCTTGAAGGGTTTACAAACTTTCAAGCATGACTGTATGTTGCTATAAAATGTAAACACGTTTCACACATACCCCAAAAATGGCTACATGGTGAATAGGTCCATGTTAAATCTGGTCAAGATTTTTAAAGATTGAAAAAGAGTTTAAAGTTTGGGGAAAAAAGGGGTTTGCATAATTATGTAAGGGTTTTTAGGCATGCTTTTGAAATGCTATTTGCTAGCTTTTCTTTGTTAAAGTGAGGATCGAATAGTGACACATAGCTACACATATGAACTGAAACTTGCAGTGTCTGGGCCCAGTTCCTCAGACTCAGACTGATGTGTTAACGGTTGATTTTGTGCAGATTTCCTGCTTGCTGGGACAGATTGAGCTGGAAGGACGCCGCCCCCCACTGATGCCATCTGGGAAATCTCTGCCCTGTTTTCAGCCTTACGACGTGTCCCCTCGAGCAGGGGGCTTTGTGTCCGGCAGATTTCTCACTGGGATTAAACCCCCTGTAAGCAACTCCGTTTTTCTCCTTCATGTTCTCTGGAAGCATGTTGGTTCAGATTGTTTTTTGGAACTTGATGTTTGAAGAGGAGAGCTGTAATTCTCAACAGCGGCTTGTAGCCTGTTTTTATAAGTAGTAGGATGGGAGACATTTCAAGAAAACAGGTTGTTATTGGTAGACCAATGTGCTGACCAAGCACACTCTGCTATATGAAGTGCTATCTTTGAGATGAGATGTTAAACCATGGTCATGATTGCCTGGTCATTAAAGATCGCCTGGCACTGTTTATAAGAGTATGGTTATTATTCCATGTGTTGTGACCAAATCCCTCACTGGATCTTCCACAAGTTCTCCCATAATTCAACTGATGAAGCAGTTCTCTCTTAACTCCCTGCTGCCACACAACTGCTGCACCACTGAGCTGGGAGGAGAAAGAGGGTCTCTTGCTGTATGTAAAGCACGTTGGAAGGTTGCAAGATGGGAATCTTCACATAAATCGTACAATTCATAGAGGGCTTAAATAAGAGGATGAAGTATCATGCCAGTCCAATGAAGGTCAAAATAGACATGTAAAGTAGTCTGTTCTTTTAAAAGAAGCACCTGGAATTCTACTATCCCCTGGAACATTTTAGGAAGAATTGTATTTAGAAGGTATTTATATTCAAATATTGTCTGTACAAGAATTAATTACCGCCACTGTAACGCACAGCTTCCTTACAAATACTGTACTGTTGAAAGCGATTTGGAGTTCCTTTGTGAAGTTTTTTCAATTCACATGTGCCTGTTTTATAGAAGACAGAACATAATCTAAAACTCTTCTCCATGGTTTTCATGATTACTCTTTTTAAAGGAGGTTGTAACTCTTCCTTCTTCATAAAGATGTTGCATTAGCGTTGTATGTGAAGTTACTCTTTTATCATTGTGCTTATACTCTAGATGGCAAATTCTAAAATTATAATTGAGAATTATTTGTTTATTATTTGTAGATCAGTTTCAGTGTCCTGGGCTACATGGTGCACACCAGTAAGGTTTTGTTTTAGCGTGACTAGAAAAGGGGGTCGCTTATGACCTTCACACAGTCTTCTAGAGGGTTTTATATTTGTTTATGTTTGTGTTTCTGTTCTTTCTTTTTCCTTTCAGGAGTTCTTCTTCCATTGTATGGCTGGTCGTGAAGGTCTGGTAGACACAGCTGTAAAAACCAGTCGGTCTGGTTACCTTCAGAGGTGAGGAGACTGCATCTTACTTAAAGCGTGTTAAACAAATTTAAACTGAGTACTCTGGCTTGACGGGTAATTTCCCAGACTGAACCACAGAACCACAGCGGCCCATGGGGCCAGAGCTTATCCTGGTTTCCATGACGTCAAGTAGAGGAGTGAACATGACACCTTCCCCCCTGGGACACAGGCCCATCGGAGGGATGACCCCCCAGTCTTTGCTTATAAATAAATTACTGCTTAGAAATGAAGTGTGATACTAATTTAATTTTATAATAAAAAATTATAAAAAGTATGAGCTTATTGTCCAAGGTTTCTGCAAACAGCAGAAATTGTGACTGCTGCATTTCTAGAAGGGTCCAGCCTTTGCTTTATTTCTTCAACAAAACCTTTGTCTTTCACATAATTGCAAACTTTGTGCTGGTCACCCCATTGTGTTTCTGCAGTTGTTTTTTTCCCATGGTCACCAGTCTGTTTACCACTGTTGTATTCTTTTGCTTAGATTTATTGTTCTCTTGTTCATAAACTAAAGTGACTGCCCTTTTGTCTAAGTGTCACTTAAGCATTTTGAAAGTCACTTTGTTAAAATAATAGTATCTTCACATTATTCACAGTTTCTGTCTGGAGCTTTAGAGTTTTTTTCCATTATTTGTTAAATCCACAAACCTTATCTTATGATACCTGAGCTGACCTTGAATTAGTCTTTATTTTGTTTTGTTATTTTATGGCTTTTTAAGCCAAATGTGTTTTTTTTCAGTCAGTAAAAATGAGCTTGCAGTGTTCGATGTGTTTTTTACATCTGCTTTCCCATGTGTCATTGCAGGTGCATCATCAAGCACCTGGAGGGGCTGGTGGTGCAGTATGACCTGACTGTACGGGACAGCGATGGGAGTGTGGTTCAGTTTCTGTATGGAGAGGACGGCCTGGACATCCCCAAAACACAGTTCTTACAGCCTCGGCAGTTCCCCTTCATCAGGGACAACTATGAGGTACTACGTGTCTTTGGAACGTATTCACATCTTTGGCTGCTTTGTGTAGCAGTTCTTATTTTTCATTAAATAATTAAGCAGAAGCTCGATTACTGAAAAACCAAGGTCATTTTGTGAATGAATTGTGCTTATTGTTTATTGATCAAGAGCCTACGGATACATGTCCATTACTGCAAAGACCTAGTATTTGGCATCAATGACATGAATAAAATCTCATATAGTCTCAATATATTCAAAGTACATTTTTCCTCACTGAAATACTCCTAAGAAGTTTAGAGGCAATAGAAATTAGGCAGAGAAAGCCATGAGTTTATACTAAGGTTTGGTCGCTGAAGGTACTAAATAGTACTCTATAGTACAAGCTTGTAGACCAGCTGTGTAAACGGTATTGAGAATTTTGAATGTCGATGGCTTTGCTTTTTAGAATCTCAATATTGTTTCATTCGGGTGTGAGCTGTTGGAAGTGTTAGCAGATAGAGCTTGAGAACTCTTTGTCAAGGTTGCTGCTTGAGAACTCTTTGTCAAGGTTGCTGTTCCAGTGGATCATGTGTTTTTGTTTTTGAAGGTTATCAAAAAATCCAAGTGCTTAGATGAGGCTTTATCCAAGATGGACTCCGAGGCTTCATCCAAGCATTTCAGAGCAATCCAGAAGTGGAAAACCAAGCACGAGAACAGCTCTCCCCGCCAGGGAGCCTTTCTGCTCTTCTCTCAGAAGAAGCTGGCAAAGCTGCAGGCCCACTGCGAGCAGGGGTCACTGGTTAACAGCAGGACTCTCGCCACACAGCAGGTACGGCCACCAGCACTGGGGCACATTGCCCTGCAGGTGACGCGACCATCTAAATTCTTTCTCCTGTGCAAAACAAAAACAGATTTCCTCTATATTAACCCTTTATGGCCTGTCAAGACTGGAAAGTGCCCTCAGTAAAAGACTGTGAACTCAAAATCTGGCCTCCAAAGAGGAGGAGGGGAAGGAGAATGCTCATTTTCAGTGAGCATTGATATTAGAGTACAGAATGGAGGTGACTAAAGTTCATCTCCTAAAGAGATAGATGTGAACAGTGGCCTACAATATAGGAGCACTTGTTTCTTTTTTCACACAAAAGCACAAATTCAGGGCATAAAGAATTTGAAAGGGAATTGAGAAATACAAGTTCCAAAACATGGAACATAATGTTGCAGGAAAAGTTGAATTTTATAACCACATTGTGGGTGCGGATTTTTCTTTTTTCGTGGTTGTTGAAAATTTGTAAAAGACAAGAAGCGAAGTACCATTTCCAGGTTCATTTAGCAGTACACTAACTGCACGACAGAAGGTTTGATTTTGCAGTAATCTTTAGCAGTGATTTCTGCTCAAGCTGACATGAAGTCCTGTTTTCTTCACATAACACTGTTTATGGAGGCCTCTCTGGACTGCAGTAAAGCTCTAATAAGCATATCATCATAAGTACACTTTTTTTCTTTGCATTAAAGTGAAATTCCTTTGTCAGCACGCTTGTGCTAACTCCAGTAAACAGTACAGAATCCAAATACTAATGAATCAAGCTGCCACTCCAAAAAGAAAGTTCATTTGTGTCCTTCTCCCTGTTACCCTACAGCTGATGGAGAGGTGGTATTCCCTGGACAAGGAGGGCCACAGGAAGTATGCCAGGAAGACAGAACGCTGTCCTGATCCTTGCCTGGCCGTGCACCGGCCGGACATTTCCTTCGGCTCTGTGTCTGAAACCTTCGAGAGCATCGTGGACTCCTACCTGTCTGACTACCAGGCCCAGCAGAGCAGTGCTGACTGCGAGAAGTCTCTGTCTGTGGAGAGGTGAGCACTCCCCCCAACACACTAGCCACCGCAGCTTACCACACTCGCCACATTGCTTTCTTCTGGTCACACTCATTGTTAAAGTTTGTAATGTGGGCATTGCACTCGAAACCAAAAGCTTTTAAGGACAAAATGTATAGTGATTCTTCTGCAATTCAAGAGGGCACTAATGTAGAAATGAGGAAGCCAAGAAGAGCAAATTGGTTTTTGCAGTTGTCTCTCTTCCCACGCTATCAGCAGCAGACTGGACTGCTTTCCTGGCTCTTATTTAAGTCACCATGTCCTTCTGTTGTCTTTGATGTCCCCTGAACAGTGGGCACAGTTGTACCTGTTCTCAGGCACTGGACCTGCAGTGTTTTGATCTTGTCCACTATTTTCATGCTAGGGTCCCACTTTATGTTGGTAGTAGCAAGTAGGTTTTCATTATACAGAGCCCGATTGTTGTTTGCCAGCATACATAACTGAAAAGCAGAAGGAAGGTACTGATTTAGAAGGTGTCTATTACCCCCTTCTGTCATCAGCCTGAAGTCCTTGCTGCACTTGAAGTGGCAGCGGGCGCTTTGTGACCCTGGGGAGGCTGTGGGGCTCCTGGCGGCCCAGAGTATCGGCGAGCCGTCCACTCAGATGACACTCAACACCTTTCACTTTGCTGGCAGAGGAGAGATGAACGTCACCCTTGGGATCCCCAGGTACTGACTCAGCCTGCGCACTTGGAGTGTTATTCTCCAGACTTCGGGTTAGGGCTGTTTTGATATGCTGAGGTACAAACCACATCATTCTTTTTTAATTGGACAAAAGCACTATTTATCATCTTATCTGGCTTATGCTTTTCTGGAGGACACTAAGAGAGGCTACTTTTACTGATGTGCACTTTGCCCTAAGATTAAAAACAGGTTATGTTCCAAAGCCCCACTCAACCTGAGTAAGTCTTAAGTCAAATCAATTTCATGCCATGCCAAAAATGTATTTTGTCCAATTTCATTTAAAATATTATTCTCTTTTTTCTAGGACTTGATGCATCTTTGTCACTTTTCTTTTTCTGAGCCATTAATAAGAACTATTAACATTCTAAATAACCACAAAACTAGAGAGTGAAAGTTGGCATTTAAACATAAACTAGCACTGAATGAGAGAGTCACTATACCCAGGAGCACTGAACCATGGTTCTAGTGAATGAGCAGCATGAAATTTGTTGTTTCTTTATCGTGTCCCCGTATGATATCTTATGGGAATCAGCTTTTGTGCTTTTTCTGTGCTCAGGTGTTCTTATCTCAATTATTCACATCTTGAGGACTGAGTTGTACAGTTAATGTTTGCTGCAATGTTCTAGATAAAGAATTCTGCTTAAGTACTAGGATTTGAACCTACCACATTCCAGTCCAGAGGAGTAATCACCATTAATCATTACTGCCATTATGGAAAAGAAGGGTGTTTGTATTTTTTCTAAATTATTTGCTATAATTGTCCATAATAGCGTTTTAGGGCTTAAGTAGCTTTTGACTACATTAAAAACCTAAACCTACATTAAAAAAAGAGCTGCAGTCTTTGAGGACTGAACATAAGTATATTACTTTGTAATCCATACAAATAATAGAAAATAAATGGACTGCAATGGAAAAGAGGGCTTTCTTTAAAAAATTAATATTGAGTTTCTTTTGGAGTTCTTGTGTTTCTATAAATCTTACAAATTACAAAAATAATTAGTTAAACATGTAAGAAGATAAAGCTTTGTTAGAAATAATTTCTTGATAAGCATACCAATTGCAGTCACCTGGAGCTTGAAGTAGATGCCATTGGCTGCTGTGTGAGACAGATACTAATGTTGCAAGTACAGAAAAGCTGCAGAGGAAAGCATGGAGCTGATGTTTTTCATGTTCTTAACTGTTTTTTCTTAAGAGACTTCATTTAATTTTAAAAGTTTGTTAAATAGGAAATTCCACTCATTTCTGAGCAGACTTTTGAGCTCTGGCTCTCTCTGTGTTCAAGGTTGCGTGAAATCCTCATGGTTGCCAGTTCTTCCATCAAAACCCCAATGATGAGTATCCCTGTGCTCAACACAAAGAAGGCCTTGAAGAAGGTGAAGAAGCTCAGAAAGAAGCTGACTCGTGTGTGTCTGTCAGAGGTGTGTATCAGCGTGTGTCTCCTGTTGGGCATCCCAGTGGCATTACCTGATTAGTGCCAAACAAACAATGGGCAGGCTGATTCAGCAAAGTTTGCTCCCTAAATTCTAAAAATTAAAAATGTCTCAATCTTAACATGAGACAACATAACTGAGCTAAGCAAATGAATGATAAATATAACATATGTTTCATTTTGGGGAAATTTGTAAATATGTTCAACCCAGTGATTTCAATCTACTATGAGTACTGGGACACATTCACTTTTCTCCATATTATAAATATCACCCATTGAACTCTCTAAACTCTGTGTTGTAACGTTTGATGTTTTGTTATAGTCAGTGTAAGTTCTTGCCTGTCCTCGGGGAGTTCTGACATTGATTTTTTTAATCTTATATATTCATGCTCTGTTGGATTTAAAAGGGGAGATAGACTTTCCGATTTTTTTTGCTAATGAACTTCCTGGTTGTGTTAGCTTGTGTCTTCAACGATTGTCATACTGCACAGTGAAGTTCCATCCAATAAGTATAGACACATTCTACATAAGCTGACAAAAATATCATCAGAATTCATTCAGAACTCTGAAGGTCGTATTTTGGAACTGTTGTTTCCCTCTTCACACTTTGACCTTTCCGTTTCTTTAGTAAAGGTTTATCTTGGGCTTATCTCTTCATAAAATTCTGCTCACCTTTGTACTTCAGAGTAAGTTCTGAACTATGGTGGAACTCTTGTCGTGACCTGGGCGCATATGGCCATTTCTGGGCCTGGCTCACTTATCTTTATCAATGCTGGCTGCAACAGAATGAATTTTGAAGCTTACAGAAATATATTGTCAGCTTATGCAGAAAACCTAGCTTTTTTCTTAATGTCTTTTTAAAGTTTAATTTTGTTACAAAAGGCTTTCGTATTTCTTTAGCAAGTTTTGTTAAAGAATTACGGAAAGATTCTTGTTATCCCTGTAAAGAGATAGCACACAACGCTAACTCAAAGACTGCAGCTTCTCACTCGGGTTGGGATTTACTTCCATTGTTTTTCTACTGTTGGTTGTTCTCACTCAGATCAAGAATTGTTCCTGTTTCACCCAGTCCTAGAAATAAGTCTTCAGATAATGCCATTAGCATATTATGACAGCAAAGACAGGAAGCTGTGACCATAACTTCTGGCACTGTGCCTGACTGTAGTCTGCCTTATGGTAAAGAGATGAAAAGAGAGTTAATTTGAACGGACATGTCTAAACATGTTAGTGTTAATGAGTTTAGTTTAAAGATGCTTTTGGTCATTTTTAATTTGAGAAATGCACTCATGAACTGAGCTTATTTTTTATTCAAGGTAAGTATATTTTGAATAAATTAACTTGTGTGAATCTTTGTTTTAGAATTTTTACATTTCCGGCACTATTGGCCTATAATAAGTAATAGTTGTTGCGGTGAATTCTGGAGCAGGGGAAAAAGCACAATGCTTTCTTCTGCAGATTAGTTTGATGATGCCTATTTTGCCTCATCCTTTATTTAAACACAATTTAATTATGTTTTACTACAAGCATGGTTTAGCCCTCAGGATGTGTTTAATACCTTTTAGCTAGAGCTATGAGATCATTTGAAGTAAAAAGTTGCCCAAATTGTAAGTGGCTTGCTAGTGATTGTACAAAAATAGTTTTTGCAAGATCTGTTTAATAAATTTATAGGGTTAAGGTTCCAGTAGCTGCAAAAACATGTATCTGATTAATTTGTAATGCCCTGTTAAATATTAGTTTGTAATGCGTACATATGATATGTATAATATCTACACTCACACAATTATAGTCACCCCTAGCCTCTACGATTTACTATTTGGGCTCTACTATTTCTATTGAAAATATATATTTAATAAGTAATTAAACATAGTGTAATATTTAATAACATTAATTAAAGAATAGTGTGGGACATACATATATAAAATCCCTAAATGGACATATCGGTGTGGTGCATAGCCATAGGTCTTGTAAAAATGGAGCACGCAGGTATATTTTAAGTTGATGTCTCCTCTGTGTTGTGAAGGTCCTGCAAAGAGTGGATGTGAAGGAGTCTCTAAGTGTGCAGGAGAAGCTGAAGAAAAGCCGTGTCTATCAGGTCACCTTCCACTTCCTGCCTCCTGAGCGCTACCAGCATGACAAGCCTCTGTCCCCGAAGCAGATCCTGCACTTCATGGAGACCAGGTACACACAGCTGCTGCCACCACACCGCACAGTGCGAGTCTTCACTGGAGCAGACAAACCCTGGCTTCAGCAGTCTGCAGCTTGCACTGCACACCATGTGCAGAGCTACATTAGCTATTTCACAGTGCGTGTTTATTTTTTTCACATGCCTTATGTCTGTAAAGGTCACTGCTGTTACGCAAATATGAGCCTGAAGCCATGCGTATCATTAGGTTCTTTGACGAGTGTTTGGAAAATGGAACAAGTACTGTAATTTAAGAAAAAACAAAAGCAATGCAAATGATGCACAGAGCGTGTCATTTACATTTTATTTTAATGATTTTAGCTATAAATGCTTAGTTATACATTGGGAAGAGGCCAGTCAGTTCACCTATCTTGTTTGGATTCTTGTAATTAAGGGTAATGTAATTACCCTTAAATACTACACTTAGGATTGGGATATACTGTATATACATTATTATTAGACAAAAAAGAACAGCTTTTCTAGATACACTTTGCACTTTTTAAAAAAATCTTGCACTAGGGAAATTAATGATAAGTATAGGCCTAAAACCTTATTATACAGTATATGTTGTGAATCCACGTTTATCTTTAGTCTGTTATCTTACAGCACTGGTTCTTTACCAAACATGCCCTTTTTTGGGGTTTGAGACATGCCAGAATTTTTAGAAGGTGATTCATCGAAAACACATAATACTTCAATTATTTTTAATAAGGGGTGTGAGAACATATTTTGAGGGGAACAAAGAGGCACAGATTGAAGTAAAGATTAAGTCCCACTAGTCAACAATTTTGCCTTTCTGAAAAAAACCAAAACAGGATCAGCCATCATCAAAATTGTAAAGTTTCTCATCTAAAATGACATGCATGGAACCTTGTTTGGATTCGTAACAATTTTTAAAATGAGAAAAGTAGATTCCCATATGGAACGGGTGAAGGTTTATTCCGTGGTGAAAGAAACAGAGAAGAGACACAACATTTTGGCTGTGGAGCCTTTTTCACAAAATGTATACAATGAAAAAAAATATTGTAAAGATCCATCCATCCATTTTCTAACTGCTTCTTCTAATTCAGAGTTGCGGAGGAGCAGGGGCACCAGGCTTAAGGCAGGATGCTCCCTGAACGGGTTGCTAGTCCATTATAGGACAGACACAGACTATTACACGCACACACTCACACAGAAGCCAGTTAATCTACAGTCTGTGAACTGTGGGAGAAAACAGTGCACACAGAGGAAACCCTCTCAAACACAGGAAGAATACACATAATGTACGCCACGCAGATAACACCCCAGGTCTGGAAGTAAAGCAGGAATGATAACCACTGTGCCGCCATGCCACCGTATTCTAAAGATGAGATTTAAAATCTAAAAAATAAAGGCTGCCTGTTAAATTTGCATTCCACATGTATTCAAAATACAAAATTTCAGTTGTTCAGTTGTTCCCATTCACTCGTGACACTTAACAAAGTAAACAAGAAAAGTGAAAGCATGCTTGATTCCCCTTTAAATATGTAATGTTTGAACAGTGTTTTAGGAGGAGAAGTACCTTTCATTCTTTAGCGTGAACTCGTTCAAACCAGATTTCAGCCACAATCTGCATCAAAGAACCTGTTGTCAGCAGATTTCAAATTATTTCCAAGAGCAGTGCCTCTAGAAATAGTGACTATCTTTCTTTTGAGAATTTTGTATTCTGTTGTCATAAGAGTGATGATTGTCTTTTTTGTATGGATAGATTCAGTGATTATTTAGTCTCGAAAGTGATTTCTTTTTAAATAATTTTATCACACAGTGGCAGCGGACAAAGAGTACTTAATTCCAGTTTAGACAGTGTAGTGGCAAAAACTAACTGGAATGAGTTGATGTGAGATTGGTCTCTATTGAAACGATAGAAACATCTGAGAAGGTAAAAGCCAAATGGTTTAAATACATCAAATACCTTTTAAGACAATTTCTCCTCATATAAACGAAAATGACAAAAAAAACACACATTCCCGTTACAGGAATGCAGTATGATGAATTGCTAGAGCATAAAGAAGGATATTGGAACAGCCAAGAGGCAGAGCAAAGAAAAGCAATAAAAACTCAAATAAACTATTAGCAACACCAAAAGAACAGCAAAGGATGAAGTGTCTCAGAGATAACGATGGGAAATTTTTAGGTAATCCAAGAGAAACGGCTCATGTATAAATGAGTACTTCACTGAGATGTTTGACAAAAAATAAAACAATGTACCCCAAGATTGAAAAAGGATACAGTTTTATATTAAATAAAATTAGAATATTAGAAGTAGAAGCCGTTACTGATACTAAGCAGTGATTGAGATAAACCAGTCTCCAGGGTCTTTTGGTATTCTGTCAGTTGTACTTAAGGAAACAATAGATGTTCTTCATAGGCCATTAACAGAACTCCACCTCTTTAGACAGGGGTAATGCTTATTGACTGGAAAATTGCTATGGTAGTGCTGATCTTAGGGTATTGAACAAGTAATTACAGTCTTCTATTGTATGTAAGGTTGTAGAAGCATTAATTATAGATAAAGTATAGGATCATCCGTGTGGCTGTTGGATTTTAGGGGTTGGTTAACATGGATTTAGAAAAGGGTTTATCTTGCATAACTAACTTGTTACAAGTTCTTTAAATGTGGATGCACACAGGGTATATAATATGATGTTGTATGTTTAGATTTTTAGAAGGTTTTTAGAGTTAAAGATGACATTTTATCAAAGATTACAGTCCAACCTCCCTTTGTGTGATTCCTTTTTATTTATTTGTGATGCCATGAAGATATAAAACCTTTTTTTAAATAACAGACATTTGTTTAATTAAAAAATAAAATGCATATGTAAAATTAGTTTGTAAAAAAAAGTTTACAAAATTTAAATGCAACACATTCACAGTGATTTTCGATTTGAAAAAAACATTCAGTTATGTAATTATCTAAGAATGTGATTTCTTATAAAATGGTCCATTTAAATTGTCAATTGTCAGAAGTATGAAAGTGAAGACCATTTTTAAAGAACTTGCTTAAAATGCTGTTTTTTTCATGTTCTAGGTGGACTGTATCAAACCTGTGGGCTTAATCCACAATTTTTATAATGCAATAGTATTGTGGGGAAAGAGCAGAGATTAGAATTGAATGCTTTGTGTTTGTTCAGAAATCCATTCTCCAGCTATCATGCCATATCATGCCCTGTTTTAGAATTTGAGATGTTCTCATCAACAAAGGATTAAGTAAAAGAGAAATGTTTTTACAAACATGATCTCATTTATGGGAACAGATACTTTGCAGCTGTTTCTTCTAACTTTCTTAAAAAAACAGTTATAATCCTGTGAACAATTGTCTCATTATTCCAATGTCATTTACCCTTTGTAACTTGTTTTAGAATTTGATTTTTTTCCACTATGTGCAACCACTTGCTGTCTTTCCCTTGTCCTGAAAGAACCCAAGGGCAATGTGGAAACTCAGAGAATGTGCATCAAGGATTGAGAATAAGAAGCTTTCCTTTACAAATAGGTGGTGGGTGTCTGGAACAAATTGCCAAACCATTTTGTTAAAGTTGTTTCCCTTCAAGAAATAGTTTCAGATTTGTAACCTTTATGTCCTTAATTATGTACTGTATGGAAATACAGTCACTGACAATGGTATTGGTTATTGCTTAATTAATAGATATTTAATATTAATATTAAATAAACTGGGTTTATTATACTACTAGACCAGTAGTGATTATTCTGTATTCCAGTCCAGGACTGTATTCCAGTCCAGGAGTTCTGTTAAATCTGACTTTGTTGCCATTAGTGTACCTTCATAGTTTTGTTCAAGCTGTTGAACTTAGAGAACATAATGCTAAAGGATTTTGTAGACAGGTACTGTGTAATTGTAATTTTGTGTAAAGAATAGAAACAACCAGTTATGTCAACTGTAAGTCTTCACAGATTAATTACAACACCTTCTCTTTTTCCTATAGTGTTTGGCTGCCATAAGGACTACTGTTCTGTAACCTCATAGTTTATCTATGGAGTGTAGTACTTATTTAATGTATGATGTATAAGGCAGTTGGTCAGCTGTGAACACTAGGCAAATCTCTCTCTCTGGGTTTCTGTACTGACACAATTAAAAAAATCAGATCTTGTTGCAAAATATAATTATATATAAAATAATAAGAAATCCATCCACTTTATTTAATATAGGTTCATGGAGGAGCTGGAGTCTATCAGGGCAAGTGACAAGCAACAAGTGCAAAGCTCAATTTTCTTTATAAGTCTTCCTTTAAGAAAAAGTGATGTCAATATAAGCAAATCAGAGTAAAGAAAAAATAATTATGACTGTTAATTACCATCTAGCCTGTAATTAAATCCTAGACACACCCACAAAATATTTCAAAGGCTGAAGTCATGTTCTTAAAAGAATAGGTCTCCTTCATCGGTGAAGAATGTGGAACTCTTGGTATTGTCAGAGGTGAAAATGGAGTGTCTTACACGTGTGCAGTGGTGATGACTCAATGTGTGTGCTAGTCATGAGAGAAGTCACTGTTGTTTACCACTTTGAGGCAGGTGCCCTTTTGAGTGGGATAAGACCAACCTCAGCAGCTACAGTAATTGACATCAGGTCTGTTGTTTAGGGTCCCGCCTTTCAGAATTAAAAGCACATGCTCTGCTTGTGTCATCTGTTCTGTACCCTGAGACAGAACATAATTCTGGGGAATTTTGGGATCTAGTTGTGCACGCATGTTTTGATATCCTGTGATGGGCTTTCATTTGTTCTTCTTCACAAATGGCAGATTCTTCAGGATACTCTTGGAAGCTATAAGAAAACGGAGCTTGAAGCTGGCATCTCTGAACTCTGTAAATACATCCAAAGCAACACAAAGGGATCTCCATGACTCAGAAGAACCACAAGTAAGGGCTAAGACAGAAAACCCCTTCCTTCTTTAGCCCTTTTTAATCTATTTAGCTTTTTAGATTAAGTACTTATTTCTTTTCCTGTAAGTGAAAAGACAGTTCATTGGTAACTGGAGTTTAACGAGTTGTTGGAGCATTTTAACTAGATGAGTAAAAGAATATGTATCATGGGTTACATTGATGACCATTTGTTGAAGATTAGGAGATGATAGAGTAATACTAATCTAGACAGCTCCCATTTTGTCTGCATTTAGCCATGTTCTGGACTTTGCAGGAACATCTGATTCCAGCTTCTTGGGATTAGCAGTTATTTTTGCGAAGTTATTAGATTATAGTTCAGGTGAATACAAATTAATTTTTGTATGTGGTGGATGCGTCACTGTCAGCTGTGTAGAAATGCCAGGAGTCACAGCACAGTTCATTGATGGATTGAGATAAATTTAATTTGTGGTAAAAATGGCTTTTTCCAGAGATCACTAGGAAAAGATACACAAAGTGTATCCCCCACAGTGTCCTGAAATCCGGCAGTGTTACAGAGGGTTTATAGTTCGAGTTTAGCCATGGGCACCCTTTGTTATTACTGTGGATGGGTGTTTATACCCATACAGTACCAATTGTATTGGAAACATAGAAAATACCACTTAGGGCACAGTGGCTATACCTCATAATGTTAACTCAGCCTTTCAGTGACTCCTGGGTGTCACGCACAGCAGTTATTTTTACTTTTTAGAATGCATTTAAGACAGGTAAGTATAATGACCCCAGGCCAGAGTCAGATTTCTGTAGTTGCTATTGTTTATATTCTCCTTTGTTTATTAATAGTCATGTAGGCTGGTCATGTGATGTCACTATTTTGAGATATATATGGAGGAATTTTTAGTCAGTAAAAGGTAACATCAAGACAGTTATAGATATGTTGTTGTAAATATTTTTATTGTTATTGACATGTAATTCAGATGTGATAGGTGTTGGTTGATAGAAGGTTAACTGGTCTTTCCTGACAAACTTGTAATGTTCAGTTAAATTCTATTTTCCCCACTTTAAACAATATTTCAAGTTACAAAAAGGGCTTTCTTGTTTACACATATGACACTGTCCAGAAACATTTTGTCTCCACAGTTTGTGGAAAGAGGAATCCTCTGGTTCAGGGAGTGTGACGGCTCTCCAACAGTAGGAGACCTGTTCCAAATGCCTTGTAACATTGAGAACCCACACACTGCTAGCATATTGTCTAGTACAGTGTAAATAAGGGTAGAAAGTACAGTGGTGGTGTGTCCAGTATGTGATATGGTCTCTGATGTCCTGTCACCTCTGACTGTCTTGATCTTGATCTTCTCTTCAGGCAGAGGATGATCGTGAGGGTGAGGGTGAGGAGGACGCCAGGATTGTGGATGCAGAGGCAGACGAGGGAGACGCAGACGCCACAGACACCAGGAGGAGACAAAAACAGGAGGAGGAGGTACAGAGGAAACAGGACACAGGGGACTGTTGGATTAGAGGGCTTGTAGTTTTTCCCCAACTGAAAACCTTTAGAAATAAATAGTAAGTAAATGCCAACATTATGACTCAAAGAATGATTCAAGAATCCGCAAGTGGACAACTGCCATTGATGATGTACAGTACGTTATGATGCCGAAAAGGAAGTCTTTCAAGCTGAGATAATACAGGAACCCGGAAGCTGTGTTGCGCTTTTATCTCCCCTGTGTGTTAGTCCTCGGATGGAAAAGTGTCCTGTCCAAGGTGTAATCACACTGTATATCCTTGGCATCTGAGACTGGCTCTGGGTTGCTGTGTCTTACACCAGGAGTAAGCCGACTTTCTGCTAGTGTTTGGCTATTATTAAAGTTCCTGCTTCTCTCTGAGGGGAAAGAAAAGTTTTGTGTATTTGCTCCCTGGGCTGCAGGTGCCACATGCATTCTGTGTTAGACCTTCACTTGGCGGCCTCTCTGCTCAGCCCGCGTGTGTTGTTTTGAAGGTTGATTATGACAGTGAGGAAGAGGGAGACAATGACGAAGCCAATGAGCTGCAAGAGGAGGAGGAAGGACCTGAGGGCCGGCAGGAGAACGAGGAGGAAATGGAAACGGGTCAGGTGCCTCCTCAAAGCACTGCTGCTCTTCCTGCTGCGAAGAGGAAGGCAGTGAAGCCCTTTGCAGACACAGAGCTGGATGAGGTCCGGATCAACACCGTTCTGGGAACCAGCTCCTCCATTGAGAGCTATAGATATGACACCGAGCAGGGACTGTGGTGCGAGGTCAGTACAGTGTGCTTGTTTTGGCCTTATAGTCTGTCACTTGGTGCATGTGTTAGTGCATTTAAGTAGGGTAAAATGAATTATAGGAGTGATTTTGCTTTTTTTAATTAAAATCGCTGGATTGTACTCTTGATGTCTTTCACAGTGACACCTGGAGTTTGTTGGCAATCTTTACCAATGCATATTATCAGAACTTTGAAGTTCCTCCTGTTTCTTACTTATTTACTTATATTCTGTTGCTATT
Organism: Lepisosteus oculatus; assembly: GCF_040954835.1. NCBI lineage: Eukaryota > Metazoa > Chordata > Actinopteri > Semionotiformes > Lepisosteidae > Lepisosteus > Lepisosteus oculatus. Next base: position 35,545,749 of record NC_090696.1, on the reverse strand, counting down.
AGTTACTGATCTGTGTGAAGAGCCTCACATTGGTCATTAGGGACAAAATGTGCCCCTCACCAACAGGATACTGTTGTTGATATTTAAAGGCTTGCCGAAAAGTGTTCGGCAATTCTTGACAAACATAATCACTTCTTAAAGGTATACTGAGAAATTAATCAGTTTTGAGTTTATGTGGATGTAACACATGTATGTAGTCTAGGATGTATGTAGTTTCTGTTCATTCTTATTTTTTTAGTATCTTTACATTTCAACATCTGGTATAGAGGCACTTTTATTAAATTAATATTAGTGACTTTTATTCAGTATGACATGGTAGTGCAGTGCTTAGCATTGCTGCATTACAGTGCTGGGGCCCTGGGTTCGATTTACAGAGTAAAATCTGTATGGAGTTTGTATGTTTTCCCCATGTTCACTTGGGTTTCCTCTGGGCCCTCTGGTTTCTTCCCACAGTCCAGAGACATACTGGTGGCTTATTTGGCTTCTGGGAAATTTGGCCCTTGTGTGAGTGTGCAGATGTTTGTGTCTGTGTGTGCTTGTGTGCCGTGCAATGGACTGGTGTGCCCTGCCAACCCTGTACTGGGTGAAGCGGTTTAGAAAATGGGTGGATGGCTGGACTTCTTTTACCTGTACTAATTTTATCAATCTGTTTTTTTATTTTCCTTCTTATCATATTTCATGCCTAGTTATTGCACAGTACCAACTCCTAGATTGAGGAGCACCATATTGGAAAAACTACAGAATCAAATGTTCTTCATCACACTGTGAAGCCCTGTTTTAATTCTGGTTTCCTTATGTCTCCGTTACGCGATGCAGATGTAACTTGGATGCATTCTTGTGTTCTTTGATGTTTCAGGTTACTCTGAACCTCCCCGTTACCAAAGTGTACTTTGACCTCACCTCTCTGATAGCATCTCAGGCACAAAGTGCAGTGGTGCACGAGACCAAAGGCATCACCCGCTGCCTGCTGAACGAGTCCACCAACAGCAGGGGAGAGAAGGAGCTTGTGCTCAACACGGAGGGAATTAACCTGACCGAGGTCTGCAAGTACAGCGATGTGAGTCCAAACCTGGTCCAAACACACCGCCTTATTTCTAGGACACAGGGCTTCACGTTCACATGGTTGTAACAGTTTAGTCAATATTGGAATGACAAAAGGACAGTTTATCAGATTTAGAATTTTAAAGAGCAGCAGCAAAAGTAATTTTTGGCCAAATTACCCCTTCACATTAGATTTCTACTTATTTACTGTAATACACAGCTGTACCTAAATAAAATGAGTGCTGCCACCTCTTCACAGTGGAGCTGTTGGAGTGCCTCTGTGCCTTTAGGTACGTTTAAGTACTGTACTTCAATCTATTTTGTGCTTGGTATGTGTTACGACCCCTCAATATCTGAATCAGCTTCTGATCCCCTGGTTCACCCGTTAACGAAACTGACCCTTTCATTATGAAAGGTTCATAACTAGGGTCAGGAGTATTTCAATAGTCAAAGGAATGGGAACATGGGATACAGCTTTCCTAAACTCTACACTCTTAGCTTGCTGCTGCTTACGTTTTAGCGTCATACATTTAGCAATTATATGACTCTTCTTGTGACAGTAAAAACATTTACGCTCCTCTTTAGGAGGTGGGGGACTAGTTTTTACTGGGTTAGACTGAGACTGGGAACTGGGAGTAGATACAGTCTCAAACTCATCTGCCAAAACAGCTGCTTGCGATAAGGAAGTTACTTTTTGTTAATTTAAATACACAACAACGCGTTCAGGGAAACAGTACTTAAATTCCTATAATAGCATTTACTCACACAATGAGTTAAACTCACTCACTTTACTGGCTACACACCATTTATCAAAGAGAATTCCCTTTTCTCTGGCGAATTCAACAAATGTTTGGCCTGACACTTTACGATGATTTCGGAAGGGTTGTCTATAAGCTTCAGGAACCAGTTCATATGCATATAGGATTGCAGCCTTCACAGTATCATAGTGCAAACTTTCTTCCAGAGAAAGAATCTGATACCATTCTCCTCTTCTTTCACATTATACACATGGCTGTAGACACTGCCTCATGCTGTGCAGTTCTTTCACTGACCGGTCTTCAGATACACTCTTTCTCCTCTGTTATTTGCCTTGTCTTCATGACCGTTAGCTTCCATCGATCTGCGATTTTTATCTTGAATGACAAATCCTTCCATACCCTCTGCCGGCTAAGCTGTGCTCTCCCGCTTAGGGAATCCCAATCACAGTCATCTAGTGACACAACCCAGGCTTGAACCCATGATCATAGAACTCAGCCTGGGCTCAGGCCAGTACCTTTACTGGTTGAACCATTGGAAACCCCATGAACATTTCTAGTTAAAAGTCTGTTTTTCCATTTTGGCATACATGTTCATCGTGGACTACTTATTTGAATACCTAGATATATAATTTAACAAATTATTTATTTGACACAACCAAGCCTATGCTGTTTCTTTTTGCGGGTCAGATGCCGAACTAACAGGCTGACTTTTCTTTCTCTTTCCGAAGATCCTGGATTTGAAGAGGCTGTATTGTAACGATGTGCACGCCATGGCCAACACGTACGGTATCGAGGTGGCTCTGCGGGTCATTGAGAAGGAGATCAAAGACGTGTTTGCCGTCTATGGTGAGTATGTTTGTATTCTCAGATGTTGTAATATTTCAAGTCTCTCAAAAGTGGGTAAAGAGAGCAGTTTCCTCACTACATTTTCAGTTTTACCTTGTTTCATTCAAGAGTTCGTCAGCTCAGCAACTTAACAATGACTAACAATTTGCAAGAGATTTGAGCAGCACCGTACTATTAAATCTATAAAAAGTAGGCGTCCTTTCTAATTGTGGTCGTGGGTGTCATTATGAGCATCTGTCTTCAGAAGAGTTGTTAATCCAGCCCTTTGTGACGCCTGAAGTCATTCAGTTACTGTCTTTTACTGATGAGTTCTTCAGCTGCGTCTGGCAAGTACTGTATGTCTGTTCTTCCTTTTCTTTCCTCTGTCAGAATAGAATGAGCAAATCCTCAGATTTTTTCTGAATCTCACACCTACTAAGTCTAATGTTTTTGCATTAAATATTTTATTTTCTTAACACAAAGGTACCTGTCATGTCGCTGTTGCCATGACACTCTGACCTGGCCTTGTGTTCTCCACAGGCATTGAGGTGGACCCTCGTCATTTGTCTCTGGTTGCTGACTACATGTGTTTCGAAGGTGTTTACAAGCCTCTCAATCGTTTTGGAATAAAGTCGAACTCTTCCCCACTGCAGCAGATGACCTTCGAGACGAGCTTCAAATTTCTTAAAGATGCGACTATGTTGGGTAAGAAAATTAAATAAATCTGGCTGATCCAATGATTCTACTGGTTTGCCAGTAGATGGAGTTATATACAAGACCCATACAAGATCTTGGACCCATCTATGTTGTTCATGGTAAGTAGGGGATGTAGGTGTCTCCTCAGTGAATTCTAAAAGAAAATCCTCAGAATTTGGTTACTTTTCAGGTTGCTGCCATGTAAAAACAGTTGTGGGTAGGTGATAGTTCAGAAAGCTGTGGGACAAGAAACACACATACAGTTATGTGAAAAAGACTTTCAATTCAATGGTTTTACATATCACGGCATAAATAGCAATTGTCTGGTCCTCTCCAACTTCTATAACTAGACAAATATAGTCTCAGATTACACATTACAGAAAACACATAACAGATTTCACTATGTCATCATTTATTCAACAAAATGTAAGCCAAAATGCAGAAACCATGAAGGTAATTAGCAGACAGGTGCTGCTAATCAAATGCACTTGAGTAGTTGATCATCAGGAAGTGTGACCACCTCTATAAAAGCAGAACTTTAGGCAGTTTGGTGGTCTGGAGCATTCAGGTGTGTGTTAACACAGTGCCAAGGAGAAAAGAAATCAGTAGTAACATCAGAGAAGCAATTGTTGCTGCTCATCAATCTGGGAAGGGTTATAAGGGCATTTCCAAACAATTTGAAATCCATCATTCTACAGTGAGAAGGATTATTTACAAATGGAGAACATTCAAGACAGTTACCAATCTTCTCAGGAGTGGGCATCCCAGCAAATTCTTCCCAAGGTCAGACCATATAATGCTCAGAGAAATTTCCAAGAACCCAAGAGCTTCATCTAGGGATTTACAGGCCTCGGTTAACATGTTAAATGTTCAAGTTCATGACAGTTTGATCAGAAAAAGACTGAACAAGCATGGCATTCAAGGAAGGGTAGCCAGGAGAAAGCCCCTTCTCTCCAAAAAGAACATGGCTGCACAGCTTAGGTTTGCAAAGCTGCATCTGAACAAACCACAAGATTTCTGGAACAAAACTGGAGATGTTTGGTCATTATGCACAACGTCATGTTTGGCAAAAACCAAGCACTGCGTATCACCACAAACACCTCATACCAACTGTCAAGCACGATGGTGGAGGGGTGATGATTTGGGTTTGTTTTGTAGCTACAGGACCTGGGCACCTTGCAGTCATCGAGTTGAACATGAACATGGCCAAAATTGGGTCATGCGACAGGACAATGAGCCCAAACACACCAGGAAATCTACAACTGAATGGCTGAAAGAGAAAAAAAAAATCAAGGTGTTGGAATGGCCAAGTCAAAGTCCAGACCTCAACTCCATTGAGATGCTGTGGCAGCTGAGCTGTGCATAAACGAATGTCCTCAAACATCAATGAACTGAAGCAATGTTGTAAAGAAGAGTGGGCCAAAATTCCTCCAGAACAATGTGAGAGACTGATAAATTCATACAGAAAACGATTACTTCAAGTTTTTGCTGCTAAAGGTGGTTCTACAAGCTACTGAACCATGAGGTGTACATAATTTTTCACACATGGCTTCTGCATGTTGGGTTATTTTTTGTTAAATAATGACATAGTGGAATCTGTAGTGTTGTTTGTCACCCAAGATTAGAATTACCTAATTTTAGGACCTGGTAATGACCAGATGATTTTTTATGTCCTGATATCTAAACCATAGAATTGAAAGAGAGTGTACTTTCTTTTTCACATGACTATATATTAAGATGCCCCTCAAAGATCTTCAGCCTTCAGTGTCGTTGATTTTTTTTGGTCTGTGCCTTTCTGCAGCATTCATGGATTAATTAAAAATATGTCCTTTGAAAATGTGCACATCATTTTATTCAGTAATATAGGACATCATTGGAAGAGAGTGAATACTTTTGCAAGGCACTGTATGTGAGTTTCAACATATAATCGATTGTTTTAATCCTCAGATGTTAATCGAATTCAGATGTTATATATTTATTTAATTTGCACAGTCAACTATGTTTTAAGTGTGGTTATATTAAGAACTGGTGTACAAGTTTTCATCATTATATTATTTTATTAAGAAAATGAATACCTTTTGAGACACTTGCTTAGGAAAAATGCTGTTTTGTCTGTGGTTCTTTTGAACTTTTGCTTGTTGCTGATAATTTGTTTTTTTAGACATGCCACATCACTTCCTAATTACTTCTAAGCTCTCAGTATGAAGCTTTCAGTACTGTGAAAAAGAACTTCAAACATCTAGCCTTGGTTCTTAAAAACAGATTTCCTGTATTTTAAATCAATTTGCTTCACATCCTTTCAGAAGACACATAGTACCTAAGACGTAGTTGGTGTTGGTTGCTGTACAGATAAGTGTGTCCATGTACAGTACATTTAGGATCTTTGTCTATGCTTATGTTGCTGCTACTTTAAAAAAGACAGACTTTATTTAAGTGTGATGCAAACACGTATGCCTCAGTGTAATGCTGTATTTTACTGATAAAAGCCTTTGTTTCTAGGGATATCACTCAGCTCTTGTGATGTAAATTACAGCTCTTCAGCTCTCCTCCTTGAGGACCATAATTCATTAGGGTTTGCAGATCCTAAGTGATTACCTGCTTTAAACCCGGGAGAAGGGTTAAATTGGTTCATTTCAATTAATCATCAGTTCAGAGACATAATTATAAGCTCAGGTGGAATTGAAACCAAAAGGCTCTGTAGTCTTGAGAACAGTACGTGCTGTAAATGAAGAATTTAACTGCAAAATAGTAGAGGAGCAACTCATTGTTGGATGTTGTTTTTTTTTTTAATAGCCATCATTTCTATACAGCACCTTTTCAGTTAGAGTCTGTACACCCATCCTAGAACATAGGCACATTAGTATAAAATGTAGTAAAACTTCTATACAGTACTAATGCAATTACATTCACGTAACTGTCAAATTTCACACTGATTCTGATGTTTCTTTCATCTCTTGTGTCAGGTGCCTATGATGAGCTGAAGTCACCATCAGCATGTCTAGTGGTTGGTAAGGTAGTTAAAGGAGGAACAGGACTCTTTGACCTGAAGCAGCCACTCCAGTAGGTCTTTGTGGAAGCAACAGTGCTCTGTGGAGGGAGAGGGAAGCCTTTATAATTTGAACACGCAGACTGGTGTTGGCTGTGGGGGAAAGAAGCGCTGAGCTGAGCTGGAAGTCTCCAAATGCTCCCCAGGTCGCACGGCAGATGGCGAAACGAAACTTGATTTCAGCACAAGACTGAAGGAATTTGTTCCATCAGGATCCGACTGTTTCTCACTTTGCTGTTCTCCAGTGCTGCCTGACCCAGAAGGCCCAAAAAAGCTATTGTGTTTAATTTTTTTTTCTGTGTTTAAGTAAACTTAAAGTCAAAAAAGAAAAAGAAGGAATAACACATTTCTCTTTATTTTTGTTTGGTAATCTTATTGCAGTTGTTAAGCAAGGGGAAATCCAAAATAATATGAAAATATTTGCCAGGTGATATAGGGTTCACATCCATTTGATGAGACACAAGATATCTTGCTTGTGTTGTTCACTGTATTTAGTTGTAATGAGATTTTTTAAGTTGCACGGACATTTTTGCTGTGTTTCCTTTTTGTTGTACTTCTCTTTTCTCATGTTTCTGTTCTGGTGCAGTATATGACATACTGTGTCTAAAACAGTATTTACTGGTAGTTGTAATTTACCATTCACATCACAGACTGCAAACTTCCTCACACGTAGACTTTTCAATATTAGAGCTCTCCTTGTCTCACTGTTTCTAATTTCAGATTAAAATATTTTTGTTTTGAATCTCAAGAAGTGTCCTCACCTCAGTGCTGTTAACCCTTATACTCCTTTTTGCTTTATGAGTGCTCATAGTGAACCTTATTCTTACTAAATAGCCAGCAGCCATATCACCCTGCAACTCACAACTTGCAGCCCACTGAAGCTCAGCAGGTCAGTACCTGGGTGGGAGACCTCCTGGGAAAAACTACGGTTGCTGCTGGAAGAGGTGTTAGTGGGGCCAACAGGGGGCGCTCACCATGTGGTCTATGTGGGTCCTAATGCCCCAGTATAGTGACAGGGACGCTATAGGATGAGATGTAAAACCAAGGTCCTGACTGTCTGTGGTCATTAAAAAGAAAAGAGTAGGGGTGTAACCCTGGCTGAATTTCTCAGTGGCCCTTACCAATCACAGCCTCCTAATAATCCCCATCTATGAATTGGCTTTATCGCTCTGTTCTCATCACCACTGATAGCTGATGAGCACACTATGGCTGCTGTCGCATCATCTAGGTGGGGCTGCAAATTGGTGGTGGTAGAGGAGAGTCCCCATTACCTGTAAAGCTCTATGAGAGTGTCCAGAAAAGCGCTCTATAAGGTAAGGAATTATTATGGTTGTTGTTATCATCATTAAATATTTGACTTCACATTTATGCTGTTTTCTGTTTGAACATCCAAAGAACGTAATGGAAAATTCTGAATTTTCAAATAAATGTGAGATCTATAACAGAAAGATTTTAAATTTTGTTGCTTGCATGTGAGGCATAAGATAAGATAAAATTTTCATTGTCCCCTTAGGGATTTTTTTATGGATCCCCGGCACTCCTGTACATTTAAATAAAATGCAAAAAAAAGGAAGAAAAAAACATTGCACGTTATACTGTTACAAAAAATAATAAAAACATTGCACATCATTCTATTGCACATGTGAAGTATAACACATAACAACATGTGACATATATAACATCACAAAACATATTGCACTCAAGTGGGTTGTAAGAGTCAGAATTGTGTTTATCCTTGACATTTGCATTGACAGCTTTAATGGATAGTGGAACAAAGGAATGTTTGTATCTGTTTGACTTTCATTTGAGAACCCTTTGCCAGAAGGAAGAAGTTGATATTCATAGTTGACGATTTGGGAAGGATCTGATATAATTTTTACTGTCTGATTATGGATTTTTTAAAGATAGTTTGCAGGGAGGGGTGCCATTTTACTCCCATGACCTTCAAATCTATCTGGATGAGGTGGGTAATTTGCGATTTAAAATGAACTGATACTGTAGATTACCAAACCATACTGAAATACCATATCTGATAATGCTCTCGATTATAGCACGGTAAAAGAGTAGCATGACTTCCCGTCGAACCCGCAACTTCGCAGGAAATATAAGCACTGCTGAACCCTGAACATGCTGAGCAAACACTCTCAACATGAGTAGACCAGCACAGGTTACTGTCTTATGTATACACCTAAGTACTTGTATGAATCAACCTGAGTGATGAGTTCGCTGTGGATTACTACCTGTGAGTGATCACTAACTGCTCTGGGATTGAAAACCATTTCTTTTGGTTTTTTTTAGCATTCAAAATTAGGCTATTGCTGTCACACCATTACACAAACCTTTGGATTTCTGACATGTACACAGATGAGCTGCTACCTCTGTGCATTAAGCCGAGAACAGCTGTATAATCTGGGAATTTGAAAATGAAGTTGCTTTGACTACTGCTTGTACAATCATTTGTATAAAATGTGAACAGAACTGGAGAGCTCACACAGCCCTAAGGCTAATGGATCGTGACTCGGAAAGGGTTTTGTTGACCCTAACATACTGTGCGCGATAAGGAGTACGGCTGACCTGTGTCCATCCCAGGGGTTACATTCCTCTAAAGCTGCTTTTTCGGCAAGTCTGCATTGGAGAAAAATTTAACTTTTGTAATACGTAGTGACACATAAATGCAGCCATGTGCATTAATGACTGTGTACTTTACATGTATTTTTTTACACACACGTGAATGTCCCTGCCTTTACTGAAATGTTTATGAAATGGCAATTAATACAGTAGAGTCTTGACATCTGTGAATTTAACATTTGCAAGTTCACGATTCTGACTGGCTGAAGGGGTTTTGGTTGAAAGAGGAGCAAAGTGAGATGAAACCGGTCAAAGGTTGTTAGCTTTCAAATTCGCTGCGCAGAAGCCTAGGATGTGAGATAAAACCTATCTAGGGAGTGAGACTCTCCCTGTCCCCTAAACGAACACTACCCAGCATCCGCATCTCGACATGGTCCGGTTTTGTACTGTAACAAAGACTCCTTGTGACAACGTGGCAAATGACAGACTGGAGATGACTTTACAGGCTCACTGACGGTTTTATTGCCTATTTAATTACAGTGGGGTGTGCTAATCAGACAGGCAAAGAGAGGAAGCACAGGCCTTAGCAGAGGAGGGATTCATGTTGTTTATTTTAGCTCTCTCTTGCCTCTCTTGATCTGTTCCTGTTTCTCCCTCCCTGTCTTCCTTCCACTTTTTGCATCTGTATTCTGTGTTCTGTGGATGAAGAGCGTTTATCCTTTATTGCCATTCTAATAATTTATCATGAGATTAATTTACCAGAATCAGTCATCAAAAACAGGTTTTGGTAATCTGTGTTCATACCCATTTGTTTTAGACTTTCTGTAATAGGCCTTGAGTAGTGCAACTGAGATGTAAACTGCAAATGTTATTAGATTTTACAGCACCCTGGCTCCTAATACAGTTATACACAGTCTCAGTTAGTTATACACTCAGTCCTCCAATATGAGCCAAAGTACTTGTCTCTAACTTGTTCCCATGAAGGATTCTTTATTTAATTGTTGAGCTTAAATATACATTTTTACAACTTGATGACAGTGTGGCTGCAATCCATTTAGATGTGTAGTAGTTTGATTTAAATTATGTGGCATATCAGTTTGGTTACTAGTACAAACATCAATAAAGAACAATCACAACTTTACTGAGCTTTCTGCAGTAACAGCACATGAAAGACTGAGAGAGCAGGCTATGTGGTGGTGCAGGAGTGATGTAACAATAAGATCACTTTATTGGCCATATACGATTTCTTGTATTAGGAATTTGTCTTTTCACATATCCTCAATTTGCTCTCACACAGAGACAGGGAGAGAAGCTTGGGGTCAGAGTGCAGGGTCACTATACAGCACCCCTGGAGCAGTTGGGGTTAAGGGCCTTGTTCAGGGGCCCAACAGAGTAGGATTCCTGTACCAGCCGCAGGATTCGAACTGGCAATCTTCCAGCCACAGGCGCAGATCCTTAGCCACAGAGCCACTGCACCACCCCAAATGTAGATGTAGATATTAATCAAAGATTTTAGAGTCCATGTTACCATGGATAGCACTTTTGATGGACTGTGTATGACCACATGTCACGTTTATCAGATATTTATTCCTGTTGATGTTTTCACATATAATTATCTTATTAATTGGAGAAGGTGGAGAAATGGAGAAGATTTTGCTGTTCATTGTATACAGATGTTGTCAACATGTAGTGCATTGAGTTGAACATTTGATTTACTTAATCTTTGAACAGCAATGTTTTTTCCCACCCTAGTTAACAGAGACAGTGGAGCAAATTAATTAAAGTAATATTTTCAGCATTATCAGAGACAGTAAATGCTTGAAACATCAAGACATGTTTGGGCATATCAACACAAATATTCACTGCAGCAAGACTTATAGGAAGCCTTCTATATCAGCTGCAATGAGCATCATGTGGTCAATCAAGACTGCTTTTATGTTAAATTTTCTCCTCCCTTGGGTTACTGGCTTTCAGTTTAAGTAACAATCCTTAAAGAAAAAGAACACATTTAATTTTATAAATAGAACTAAAACTTGAAGACAAACCTTAGACCTGCTTTCTGCACAACAGTTTTAAAATATGAGGTAGTTTAGGATCAATTTGGGATCAAGTTCCCAAACTGTGCAATCACCCTGTTTGCCTTTCTTGGAGGAAACCGGGACACAACAAAGTCCAAATTATTGTAGCTCTTGCTGTAAGATAGCCAGTATATGAACTGGGACACAAAAGACAAATATTGACTCAAGGTATTGTTGCTTTTAATAATAATTGACACATTTCTTATTGGGCTATGTTAACTTAAGTGGTATTTAGCAGATAACAGAAGTTTAGTAACACTATTGTATATTATCATACTGTCCTGTCCACTGGTCATAACATAGCTGAATCTGTGAACAGTTCCATGGTGGAGAAGGAACTATTTATTAGATAAACTAACAGCACTCAAACTAATATTTATAAGTCTTATTTAGTCGGACTAAGTACCAGAACCCAAATCATCACATTTAACCTTTATGCATTGCATTCCTAGCACATCTCTACTGCTCTTAAAAATAGACATGCATCTTATAAGGGGAAATAAGATTGCACTCACAAAATAAAAAAATCCTTCATCAGCGAGCCTGTCCTGTTAACTGATGCTAAAATAAGACAAGCATTGGGCCTTGTCAAGAAATGTGTCCAAATATAGATGCAACCAACTTTGTTTCAGAAGTGCAGCTCATTTCCCTAAATTTAGCCCAAGTCCCTTAAGTATCTGATAGGTTAAAGTTTGTCAAGGAGGAATCTGGTGGTGAAGATGTCCATGCTGCTGAAAAACTCTCAGGCGTCTTTATTCATCTGTCTCTCCTGCTATCTTTTTAACTTTTAATCTCCACTTTTAAAGTATAACACATGATCACACAAACTGCTGAATGGAAATTCCAGCTTCACAATCTATTGAGTTATCTGATCTCCAAGGGCTGCTGACCAGATAAACTCAGCTGTGTAATCATTGCAAAAGATTACCCCCCACTGGATAACAGTTCTGAGCATACAGCAGGCAGAGTAGCTCTCCAGGATGAGTCACAATAAATACAGTTCCCACTTTTTGTTGGTTTTATTTTTAGGAATAAATAATGGAAATGGAATGGAAAATGAGACAATCTCCTGAATAATCAAGCATTCGCTGAGGTTTCTGTACAACTGAAAAAGACTTGTCTTCTTTCCTTACTTTAATTACCTTCATAGAACCTGACTACTTTTATTATTAATTATTATTATACTTAAAACAAATGGGTAGTGCGGTAGCTCTGTGGCTAAGGCTCTGTGCCTGTGGCTGGAGGGTTGCTGGTTTGTATCCCATGGCCGGCAAAGGAACCCTACTCTGTTGGGCCCCTGAGCAAGACCTTTAACCCCAACAGCTCCAGGGGTGCCATATATATGCCTGACCCTGAGCTTCTCTCCCTGTCTGTGTGTTGGGGTATGTGAAAAGACAAATTCCTAATGCAAGAAATTGTATATGGCCAATAAAGTGATCTTATCTTATTACATTTCTTTTTTGATAATTTCTACATCTAATTTATACATGAAGTATTATTACTTCTGGCAGGCCAAGAAGGCAGCAGATGTGGCAGTCACCGCTGCACAAGCCGTCGTACAGGAGTAGTTCGAAGAGTCACATGAGAATGACTCTGGAGCAGCCTCAAAGATATTCTGGCAAACCATTTGACAAGTCAGGAGGGGAAGGAGTGACATCACACAGGCTGTTCTCAGCAAGTGTAGGGAAATCATGACTTGGACAGGGGATGTCATTGAGATGTGAAGGAGCACATTGAGAAACTCCCGAATCTGGACACACCCTCCCTTCAGGAGCCAGCACAGGATCCCTTTTTAATGGGACAGTCTCCATTACTGTGGCTGAGGATCCTGTGGGGTACGTGAGATCCGTCTGGAAATAGTGATCTTGGGGTGTTGTGGTAGATATGCCTTCCGTGCCTCATCAAAGAGGCACATTAACCATAACACCCTAAAAATATCCAGCATCTTCAGCATTTCTGGCCAGATCTCATCCACCCCTGCATCCCTACCACTCCACTTCTGTACCTCTGGAGTGGCAGGCTGGGATAGTGGTCCCCGTGACAGAAAGTGCTGGAAAGGAGACTCCACCCGATAGTCAAGCCCGAGATACAGGATGAACAATGTGTATTCTGTCCTGGCTGTGGAATGTATTAGGGAGTTTGCAGGTCCTTTCTATACTCGTTTTGTGGACTTGGAGATGGCTTACAGTCATGTTCCCTGGGCTATTTAACGGGAGGTGCTGTGGGAATATGGGGTGCTGAGGCTGCTGCTGCGTGCCCTCAGGTCTCTGTATATTTACAAATCCAATTTATTTATTGAATTTTCTTTATGTATGGTGTGATATTGCTTAACTGCTGTGTTTTCTTTCACAGATTATTGCACATTTCTCCTTTTCTCACTACATCTTATTTTCTACTCAGTGCATGTGTGATTAGTGGTCTCAGTGTTAAGTGACATGAATACACCTACAGTTTAAATACCCTCTGATTTAGTCTAAAAGCAGGCAGTATTACCGCAACTAAGGATAACATTTCTTTATATCAATAGCTCCTTTGTGTGGTAGAAGGCAATATAATTTTGTAAATATAATTAGATGAAGGGTGATAAATCAGTGATCGCTATAACTGTATAAAAATGTATTCGTATTATTTTATATGTTTAGATCTTGAATTTGAATTCAATAATTCACATTTAGTAGCAAAGAGTGAAAGGGAAAGATTTCTGGAATGTTCCGTTGTTAAACTCCTTAAAAGTTCTCCAAATTGTCAATGTGCCTTAAAATCGAGTGGTACTTTATTAGAACTCTGTTAATTACAGGGTAAGCATCCCCACTTTTACTTTAATTTTAAATCTAACCCTTGCTTTTATAATGAATTGGAAAATCCCTCCACCGATTATAAGAATCAAGCTGTGTGGTTAATTTAATCTCCATTGTTAACTTATGTAATTGATGCTTCACTTCCTCATACCATTTATCGGCAGTATGTGATTAAAGTATACTAACAATTTACAAAGCTAATAGCACATAAAAGCAGAACACATTACGACACCTTATATAATTATAGTGAGAAATACTGAAGGCTGTCGATTTTGGGGTCTTATAAAATTGGGTTATTATTGTTAATCTGATGTAAACTCCACTGCAGGAATTTGTAGATGATAACGTACTGCATTTATGTGAAACATTACACTTTTCAAAACACTTCAAGACTAATGCATTTAGGTGAGGAAGTAATACTGGTGTTTAATTGATCATACACAGGACAGTAGCTTGATTAATGGCATCTGTAGTTAAATGGCTCGAACAAGCACCAAAGAAGTTCTAAGTTTCATATTGTCAGAATAGGCGTTTCCTTTTACCTGACATATTCCTGAAAACAGGGATTCCTGCAGCTAACATTTTTCAACAAGTTCCTCCCCCCAAAAATCAAAATGTCTTGTATCTACAATATATTTAATACGGGGGAGTCATGTCATGTCATTTGCCAAACCGCTTTATACCATACGGTGTCGCAGGAAGCCGGAGCCTAGCCGGCAAGCAACGAGCACAAGTCAGGGTACACCCTGGACGGGGTGCCAATCCATCGCAGGGCTAGTGCAAGCCAATCATACATGGGCATTATTTGGAGGCCACGGTAAAGGCAGAGGGCAAAAATTTGGCCCGGACACTGGGATAACTCCCTACTCTTATCGAGACGTGCCCGGGGACCTTTAATGATGACTGAGAGTCAGGACCTCGGTTTAACGTCTCATTCAAAAGACGGCACCCACAAAAGTATGGTGTCCCCGCCACTATACCAGGGTATTAGGACCCACACAGACTGCAGGGTGGGCGTTCCAGTTGGGGAGGGCTAGTATTTAGAAATCCTTTTACACTACTTCCTGTTATCCCTTATCAGCTGCCAGTGAGTTTTAGGTTGCTCCAGAAAGTGTTGACTCATTTCTTCAGTCCATTCCATTGTATAATTCTTCCTGTGTCCTAGCAGAACACACAAGATAACGTTTCCTGTGCTTGTGGAGGCTGAAAGGGCCTTTTATGAGGAAAACACCCGACCAATGCTTGGTTTCAGCACTCGTGTCACAGTCAACATTATATAGAACATTTGAGTTTGTACACAGATGGGAAACTGGCTGAGTGCCCTTGGATTTTCTGTGAGCTGTATTTAAGTACCTTTTTTTACAACATTCTGCAGTCTGACAATGGTGACCTACTAGAATCTGATTCTAAAGCCATTTTCAGTCCACTATCAACAAATTCAGGGAAAGAGAAGAAGACCATTTAGAATTTTGTTTAGGTTTGCATTAAACACTGCTGTGAAAAGGTCATAGAGCATCTGTTTAGAAAGCAGAAATAACAAAATAATCAAAGCACATGACAGAAGAAAGATCACGGCTTCTAGGATGATTAAACATGATACTTTTTATGTAAGAGGTATTTATGGCTTGAGGGTTTGGAGCAGAAAAGGGCTAGGGTGAGGCAATGTAATTCAGCACTGGGGTGGTGAAATAGCTTCTTTAGCTTCTTCACCCTAGCGTAAATATTGAACAGAGTGCCAGACAGACCACACAGGATGAGTTTACCATGTTCAGCTGGGTTAGTTCTAAAAGCAATAAAAGAGAGATGAGAAATTTAAGTGCCAATGTTTAACATTAACAAATATAAGCACCATATGCTAGTTTTTGAAAAATCCAGCAAAATATGAATTTTTTGCACAACACAACTTTATTGTACAGCAATATTATCAGACAAATGTTAATACTTTTTGTTCCAGGTGCTCTGACAATTTGTTAAATATACATAAAAACAGATAAATTCCTAATACTGATTAAGAGTTATCATCAACAGATTTGGTCACAAGAGCTCTATTGTTGTAGGCTGGTAGTCTGTGTAGTACATGTTGTACATCTGTGACACATGATCTGCACCAGATAGCAGAGGTCTAGTATTATGTCCCACTGCTCTCATACAACTGTCCTATTCTCTTCTCGCAATAAAGAGAGTCATTGTCGCAGGAGCATCATGAGGGTTTGCATTGTCCAGCTGGAACCTCTGGATGAGCCAGCAGGAAGGACCAGATCAGCGTAGCCATCCGATACTACAAATGGGGAACTGCTCAGACCATCACACTTGGAAGATGATGTATCAATGCTGAGAAATGCACTGACTTGTAATCTTCCAGATCATTGCCAGTCATTGACAGACTGTTTGGTTGTAACATCCTGCCAGGTTAAAAATATACTGGCTGTAAACTTTCCGAATGGTCCACAAAAGTGCCCTGGCTTAGTACGGCCTCCAACATTCTGATGACATTTCTCTGGAAGTGTTTGACTTTCTTGATTTCCATCATGCGTAACATTCATCAGGTTATATCACTTTAACTCCTCATTTTAATCATATTAAAATAACAACAAAATGTGTAATTCATTTCCAAAATCCTTCATTCTTTATTTTATAAAATCATACATGCATGCATGCATAAAATAATATGGTGGACTACAATTATAGTCTTTACTTTCATTCTCTTAATGTTTCCTTTTGAAGAAGCTGTGGCTCTTAATGTTCTCATGTTAGAGCTGACGACCTGCATGCTAGCATGGGTAATCTAGATTCTATTATAGTTACTATGCTTTTCTTGCATTAACACTTCATTTCAAAATAGAAGGTTTACTGAACACTGCAGAAAGAGCAAAGGAAGCAAAAGAAAATTATACTGTAACGCATACGGCCGCCATTGCAGGTTGTGCGAGCCGGCTTACCAGCGCAGTGACGTCACCGCCCTTCCCTGTGAATAGCAGGGACCGCAGCCGTCGGCTGACGAGAGATTTCCCTTTAGCTCAGCTGGCTGGGTCTCTGTTGAGTGACGGATACCCACGTGAACCCAAGAGCGCTACAATATACTATTCAGGACTGCGCAAATCATGTTACTTACACTAGGATAGCATAGACCAGTGTTTGAAAGGGGGCAGTCTAAAATGCTTTGTTTGAATAGCATAAATTTAGAAACATTTAGCAGAATGTATGCATGTGTGTGATCTTTGTCAGTAGCTATCACAATATTATTGTGCACTTTTATGGCTGCTGTAATACATTATATCAACACCAAAATGAAAACCAGACCACAGATCAGATTATTGGTGTATACTAAGAGTTTAACTTTTTTTTTGCTTAGGTCTATAGCCATTAGGACTAGACACTAACAAAAGTTTAAATAAGGGCAGATTTCCAATCTGCTGGGATTTTAATTGGTTTTAAAGAGAGGTTGAGTCAGTGGAGCAGACATTAAATTACCAAAATCATTATAAACCATATTTAAATATCTGTGACCAAACGTAAAACTGAAAGAACTTTTTAAGAACAGATTAAACAGCTCAACAGATATAAAATATGCTGTATATGAAAAACACAGACTACATTAATAAAATGTTCAGTTCACGAAAGAACTTTCCACGAGTGGCGGTCTTTCCTCTTTTTTGTCCAGCTCTTTAGATTCAATCCTTTCTCATATTTCACTGGGCATCTCATTGGATTTTAGTGGCTGTTCATGTGGGTTTCTTCCAGGTGCCCCTATCTCCTCCCACAGTCCAGAGATTTTTCTCTAACAAAATAAACTTTATTTCACAATAGACATCTTACAGTGAGTATACAATCTAGTCCTACAATGTCTAGTGGATGCTGGGGCTTGATTTGCACAATAAAAAGGT
Source organism: Lepisosteus oculatus (assembly GCF_040954835.1). Taxonomy (NCBI): domain Eukaryota; kingdom Metazoa; phylum Chordata; class Actinopteri; order Semionotiformes; family Lepisosteidae; genus Lepisosteus; species Lepisosteus oculatus. Next base: position 35,528,055 of record NC_090696.1, on the reverse strand, counting down.
TCCTCCAAGCCCTACTGCTTGCTGTTGTCCATGCCTTTTTCCATGTCCAGGCTCAAAGGAACTGGGTTTTTCTCCTTAGTCCCTGTGCAGGGCCCACAGTCCTTTCCTGCACTCCTTAGCCACAGTTCTGACATTTTTGTTCTATCAAAATAAACTTTATTTCACAAAAACAAAAAAAAAGATGACTGGATTTGCACAATGAAAAAGTCCCTCCAAGCCCTACCCCTTGCTGTTGTCCATACCATTTCCCTGTCCCGGCTCTGAAACTGCGGTCATCCAGTCCTCTGCAGGAGCTCAGGAAATAGGGATTTCTGCTTTAGTCCCAGTAGAGGGCCCAAAGTCCCTTCCAGTGCTCCTTCTCTGTGGAGAAGCCCCATCTGGAGACGTCACCCTTCAACCTTACTCTGAGATTCGGAAGGACCCTCTCCTCCAGCTCCCTTGTTTCCCACTCTGAGTTGTGCTGGATGAGAGTGTTAACTGGTGGGTTAATTGGCTTCTGGGAAAACTGGCCCTGGTGTGAGTGTGTACGTGTCTCTGTGTGCCCCACAATAGACTGGCATCCCATTCAGGGTGTTCCTGCCTTGGGCGCATTGCTTGCCAGGATAGGTTCTGGCTCTTCTGCAGCCCTGTACTGGATAAAGCAGTTAGAAAATGGATGGATTAATTATTATATAAATACACCTTTTTTTAGAAATGACTAGTTGTGTGATTGAGCAATATTTCATACCTTAAATGCAGCTGGAGTTTGGTTAGTATAACACTAGATGAGCAGCTGTTACCTGACTCTTTCTTCACCTTCTAATTCTGTGGATTGCTTGTTGTCAAGGGCCCACTGAAAAGTAGGACTCACACTATGAAAGGGACATGCATAACAGTGTCTTTCCAAGAAAGCCAAGCAAAATATAATTAATAACATGTTCTTGAGGGAATCGGTAGCTTTTTTAATGACCAAATGTCTTTAAGGACTTGGAAAGCTCTGATAACATGACACACTGTAAAACAAAAAACAAAATACAGTAAGTCACCTAATAATTGAAGCCAACAGATGTTGAAATAGTATGATTGTTTTGGTATGCATTTTTATAGAGTGTGATAATGATTTTGATTAGCTGGTTGTAGAATAAACACAACATTTTGATGCCAAAAGCTTAGAGTAATGTGACAACTTTAAATACCCTTTAAATACCCCCCCACATTGCTATTTTTAGTAAAAAGAAAATGCTAAATTAATGTTCGATCCTAACAGACCTGGACTGTATTCTACCTTTTTATGACCCATTCCTGTTTTATTATCTCTCTGCTGAACCACAGGTTATTTAAGGATGTTATCATTTGAATTAAAAAAACAAAGAGGGCACGTAATATTTAAAACCGAAATAATATTCAAAACTGAAAACAACTGTAGCTGGTATCCGGAACAGTGAATGTTTCTCAGAAAGAGGTGATATTAGTAAGGAAAATGATGGATGTTTTCATCACTTCCAATGAAAAACATTGAGTGGGATGTAACTGCCTTTTATGTTTCCTGTGTGCAAACCGAGAACTTGTGAAGACTTGGGTTCTCCCATCAGGGATCAAGTAGTTTTTTAAAAACATATTTTTTGTAAGAAACGTTTTTAACAGCCATCTCAGACAGGGATACAATTAATGATTGATCAATGTTTTACTGTATCCTCTTTTAAGTAGAAACTGGGTTAAAAACAAAATGTATTCTATAATATACCAGAAAGAAGTACTGGGTGTCATTTAGTTTGTTATACAGTATGATGACATGTTCCTATAAGTATTTATGTTTTTGTTCTATTTTTCCAAGTCTCTCCTTTGCTTATGGACGCCTGGATACAGCAGATGATTGGCAAGAAATTATAAACCATTTCTTAACGACGTGCCAGCCAATTTTAATACAGTGGTTTCTCACATTTCACAGATATACAAATTACCCTCATAATGGTTTATGCAAGAGCTTAACTAAAAAGTGGAAACATTATAAAATACTACCACAAACAGTAACTTCAAAGCAAAAAAAAGTCTAATTTTGTGGGAGTGCGGCCCATTTTTCTCCAAAACTGCTACCTTCTATAACAGACGTCCTGTGCTGTTTATAGACAAATGAAAATGTAGGTAAACAGCAGGTTAACTAACATTTTACTGTATATGTTTATGCAATCCATTAATCTCATTTTTATATGGTTACATTAGAATTGGAGGGGTTAAAGTCTTGCAAGAATTTCCCAGAAAATCTCTAAGATCTTTCCGTGTTATCTCATTTTTAAACGCTCATGATTAAGTTCCTGTATCCTCTAAACTTCATGTAACTCTGGTGAAGTAAGCAATATATTATAAGAGGTCACAACATAATTTTATTACCACAGTGTTATTATCTTTATGGAAATAAGCCAGATAACGAAGTTGCAAAGGTCACAAATGTATTCTGATTTCTAACTAATGTACTTTATGCTACTGAATGGCAATGCTTTTTTACAAAACACAAATGTTTTAAGAAAATCTGAATTTTGCCCTAAGTTGATGCTCTGTTGTTCTGCATTCTGTTGTGATTTAAAGGGAATGTATTTCAAATTGGTAAGTGAAAGGTTGAATGATTTTAGACCTGTGGCCTTCACCATTGTTTTCACAAAATGCATGGAGAGAATTTTTGTTAATAATTTTAGATTGATTACATAATTACATGTTGCCGAAAATCTAGATCTTCTGAAGTTCTTTTATGGTGGAGAAACTGAAGATGCTACTCTCAACCTGTGCAAAACCTAAACTAAACACCTGAGCAACATAAAACCTTAGCTGAAGTTTTATTAGACTTTAGCTGAGCTTCTAACACAAGCAAGACCCATATTTCTTTCTTGTAGAAGAAATATTGCCAGCAGCCATATCACCCTTCAACTCACAATTGGAAGCCCACTGAAGCTAAACAGGTGTGAGCCTGGTCAGTACCTGGATGGGAGACCTCCTGGGAAAAACTAAGGTTGCTGCTGGAAGAGGTGTTAGTGGGCCCAGTAGGGGGTGCTCACCCTGCAGTCTGTGTGGGTCCTAATGCCCCCAGTATAGTGACGGGGACACTATACTGTAAACAGTCACCGTCCTTTGGATGAGATGTAAAACTGAGGTCCTGACACTCTGTGTTTCTCTGTAACCCCGGCGTCCTGGCCAAATTTCCCATTGGCCCTTACCAATCATGGCCTCCTTATAATCCCCATCTATGAATTGGCTTCATGACTCTGCTCTCCTCCTCCTTAGCTGATGTGTGGTGAGCGTTCTGGTGCACTATGGCTGCCCTCGCATCATCCAGGTGGGGCTGCACATTGGTGGTGGAGGGGAGTCCCCGTTGTAAAGCGCTTTGAGTGGAGTGTCCATTCACTCATGAATTCATACATTGTGTGAAAGATTTCCTAAGTTACTAGCCACAAGGATTATAATAAGTATGAATAATATCATAATATGAGTAGTATGCTCACTGAATAAATGTTTTTAATGAATGGTACGCCACAAAAATGTGTTTTACCACTAGTGTCATTTTCAATCTACAAATGAATTTCAAATCAATCAGGGTGTTTTTAGCTTGCTTAAATATGATAATCACATGGCATTCGTTGGCCTTCTGTAGGAAAGTGAAAGTTCAGAGCAAACACTTTAATTTGACAAAGTAGGAACTCTTATGAATTGGTGCCAGTAAAGCACTTTGGAAATAAACACCAAGAAAACAAAAGAATTACTTTTACACTCAGGCAGATTTGACCCAACCACACTTCAACTTATATACAGTACATAGTCATCCTGTGGAGATTGTGCTTTGTTTTTTTAATATCTGGGTACATATATTGATAACAAACTAAACATCTCAGACAACACAGAGTATTTTTTGTTTAAAAAACATGCAGATTATTTCTCTTGAGAAGGTTGAGGCGCTCTGGTATAAGCAAACACATCCTTGCACAGCACAGCAGCTTCTTAGTGGGACGAATCTTAAACTGCTATAAAACACGCTTTGAAAAGTACTATTGTTAAGGGAGGTTGCTGGGATTTCCAAATGTATTTACATTTCAAAAATACAATAATTCACTGTTAAACATCCAGTCTGAAACCATACCTACACCTGGAGCTGGTGATATAGTCTTTCTGAGGTTTGAAAGCTTACAATCATTTCTATGTGGAGCCTGGAAGAGAAAAGACAACCTTCCACAGCTGCCAGGCTTAAGCATGAAGTGTTTAAAGGATAGAAACAGAGAGACATGCACTGCTGAGTCACAAACACAATCATTATCTTTCTGTAAAGCCAAGACTTGTGGGCTCCAGGCTGTATAGGATTAAATACAATGAGCTTCTGTAATTCAATAACGGCATGAATTAGGTAAATCAGATATGACTGACCCTGCTCTTGTCATTTACACCAGACTCTCTCTCTGTCTCACCCACACCTACGCAGCTTTTCCAACAGCCCTTGTACTGTTAATTAATATGATCCAGCTTTAAAATCCTATTGTTCCTTTTCCCCTCTCATCAAAGTAATGAAATTGCTCAGGTTTTTTATGGGCAGGTATCTAACAACAGATGGAGACTCTTGCGTGAGGAAAACCAGTTTGGCTTGTATATACTCAGGCATCACAATACATATACTGTACATTCAGCAAAAGACACTTATACCTTTATTATTAGGAAAATTATGCAAAGGCAAGGCCTACATAAATGCATTATACTGGTACAATGTGTCATCAACAGGGTCGAACAACAGTTGTCCACTGTGGGCACCTCAGCCGTGGAAGCAGTATAAGCTGTACACCTCAATGCATGAGTCGCTCCAGTTTGCAGATGCTGTGCTGTGGGATATTGTCCCATCCCTCTAGGGATGCGTGTACCTATTCACTACTCTTGGAGCCCTAGTTCCCACATGTTGTCCCAGCTCATCCCACAAACATTCAGTGCGCCTCACGTCTGGCTCGTAAGGCATCGAACGACATACTGTACCTGTCACCTTCTCATCTTGGAAGAAAGCCATTATTACACAAGGAGTGTTGCTATACCAGGATGAGATTGCAGGAAGAGCAGCAAGTGAAATGCTAGGACTTGAGGTTTGTAGTGACAAGACACACTTTCCCAGTTCATCACATCCACTGGTCTGCTGTACAGTATGTAACTATTAGTGTATCATTCTATAAATCTGACTACTTCTATGCAAAACCTTAATTCATTACTAAAGGGCACCTGACTGCACTCAACATTCAACAGGTTAATCGCCTTGGCCCATTCAACATTTTTTTACTAACGAGGTGGTTAAATGCTCATGCAAAAGTCACTGAAATGGAATTAATGAACAATGAATCCCACCCAGAAACATTTACTTAATATCCAAGTTCTGTATAGTTTATTTTTTGTAAAAACATACGTAAAAAGATTGATAAGTCTTTTAGTTTCAGTATGCTGCATAAAGCTCTTGCTGGCTCTTCTCTTATGTCTTATTTTAGGGACTCTTTGCATTTTACCCACAAATATTTAGGTCTAAGTCACGTTCTCAATTTAAAAGCAATACGGTGGAAATACTGTAGCTATTTAACTTTGGGTTCACATATTAACCATACTAATCATTAGTCATTCCTAACAGAACTTGCAAGCTTACCTCAGAGGAGTATTTTGGTTACTCACTGAAGAAAAATAAGTTCAGAATTCTTGGAGGAATCAAGTGTTGTGTCAGGCTATTTAAGAAGCTGTTAGTTTTTTAAAAAAAATGTGTGGTTGTATTCCTCTCCTGTTAGCTCTCAAGAAAAGCTGATTTGGTGATTTGGGTATAATTTTCACATGATGGCTCCAAATTAGCAGAAGTACACATCTAAGGGGTGTGACAGTGTAGTTCAATAGAAACCACAGATTATTTTTGTCTAGAATGTTTTTGTAGTGCACACAGGAATAGGAGAACAGGATTATTAAAGTGACAGAATGTGAAGGGATGTACCTCCCACTTTAAACATACACTGTCTGCCCACTTTTATATAACCTGCTTGTCATACCGAATCAAGCTTCTGTCCTCACAGAATCTGTCTGAAGGGTGGGATCTGCAATACAGTATATTGTTCACACCAGCACAACCCTTTAGGTTCTATAAAGACTAATATTTTAAAGATTTTTTAACATATTAGTGAACTCATGGAAATTTACAAATAATTGTAAATCAACAAACAATGAGCTCACTTATTTGGAAAATATTTGGAAAAGTCCACTTTTTCAGCATGCAATGCCTGTAGAAGAAGTGTTCGTCGAATGATTAGCCGGAGTAAATACTTATGCACATTTAAGTGTATTTAAGGTGCTTTATATGCGATTATTAAGCTTAATTTGGCTTGGAATATCTAAGAAAGAATAGAAATACATTAAATATTCTTTGCTAAGTGTCAGTCAACACAAGAAAACATGTTCTCTCTTCCTCAAGTGTTTGAGCCAGTAGTCTCTGACCATATGCTGTTTTATTTGTTTTCAATAGTGAAAATGCAAATACATACACAAATCAGCAAAGACGTCTATGAGCTGCTGTATTTTACCTTATTATACTTATCTTGTATGAGTCAGATTTAGGTTTTTTATATATTTATACTAATATAAATGCTTATACTGTAAGTGATTAGCTGTGCGATGGCAAATTATTTTACAGTGATAGGGAAGTATTCGAGTTCCGTTGCTTTGTAAACAGTAACTGACTTGCAGAACTGTTGAGATCAGCCAGCTGGCAGCCTCCAACCTACACCTGCCTCTTGGCCTAGGGGCGTATTTAGCCATGACTATGCTCGCTTCCTGAATCTCTATAACAGCGAATCAGTGGAAGACTTGCTTGATGGCAACATGGACTTTCATTCTCAACCATAATACAATGCAAATCTCCCTAGGGCTTACTGTGGGGTGTGCAGTTTGTGATGGCTTTCATCCACTGTTCCCCCGTGAGGTAATGACTGCATTCCACCCAAGAAGGTTTTCAAACACATGGAGGCCATCTGACTGATCTAACCCATTAGGCTGTGAGTAAGCTTGAAAGGGAACCTTGGTTCTCCCAAAGGAATGCAGTCACTCACTGTTGGTCTTGCAGGGATGCTAGTCAGGTTGTAGAGAAGATATAGGGTTAAATTCAACTATGTGCCAAATATTTATGAATTGCCAAAAAGAGAAACAATGACGTACTGAGAATGATGTACATGTACAGGTAACAGAATCAAGTTTTTCTGGAGTGTAGGAACGCTGGCCAGAGGTGGTGAAAGATTGCCAGATATGGGCCTCTAAATCCTTATCCAACTTAAGAAATACAGCCCAGGAATACAGGAAAACAAGAAATATAAGCTGCAGAATGTAGCTGCAGGAAGCTGCACAGTGTTCTATAGATGTCAAGCTGCAGTACTCAAACATGGTGGAATGCTTTCAGGTTTGGTGTTTTTTTGCTGGTTAGTTATCACTCCAGGTTAAGCTTGCTGGTTGAAAGCCGGTTCAGTTTCCCCTGGAGAGCAGCTGTAGTAAATATGGCTAAATGTTTTTTTTGTATTCCTGCACTGTGAGTTATCAGTCCTGTTTCAGCTGGTTCGGCTGAAAGATTAGGAAAGGAAAACTAGTCTGGGCGATAGGGTCTTAATAAACTAGGATTCTGATATACTGTACAGTATGTACAGTACCCTGCAGAAGAATAACTTCTAGGTGTTTGTCCCATGAGTTAATAACTGCATTCCTTTTTAAATGAATCAACATTATGAGAACAGTCCTATGTTTTGGCCTCCTTTGATTTTTAACCTTTTATATGTTGTTTAGACATTTTTATCTTCAAATAGGTATCTGCGACAGCATGCCCAGGCTGCAAAGGAACAGGAGAAGAAGATTATTTATTGTACGTCTCCAGTCATTGTTTACACGTCTGTATTGTTTACATTCAAACTGCCTGCATGTTTACTTGCACATTGTCTATTGTTTGTTTGTACATTGTCTTGATGCACTGTTTGCACTTTGTTTTGTTTTTTTACACTTGTTTTACAATCGAGAGACTTTCTGTAAGTAAGAATTCCATTGTACCAGTACCGGTTACATATGGCAATAAAGTTCAAGTTCAAGTTCAAGTTCAAGAGGGCTCCACAGCCAAAATGTTGTGTCTCTTTTCTTTTCCTTTCAGCATGGAATAAACCTTCAGCATCTGTACCTTTTTCTCTTACTACGTTGCTGTATTTAGTCAAAGTACTGTTGTTTTACCTGTAGAAAAAGTAATTATAACAATTCCTTGCATTTATATTTCATCCCAATGGAATTAAACTCTATTTGCTTATAAGAGGGGAAGAACTTCTTCCACCTACCTGAGAAGCGGCAGACACAAAGCAATCATTACTCTGCTGCACAGCCATTACTTCTGTATTTCTGATTTAAGGATGAACATTAAGAAGGCCAGATCATACAGGGCCAGAGAGACATTTAGCCAGGACACTAGGGTTACCACCCCTATGCTGTGAAAAAGTGTAAGTTGATCTTCAGTGACCAAGTAGACAGAACCTTGTCTTAAAGTCTCTTACAAAGGACAATGCCTTCCTATATCACAGTGTTATACAGCAATTAGTTTACATATGAGAAAGAAAGAAGAGTCAGAGATAGGTAACATGACCTATAGGTAACTTTATGGTCTTTTTGTAGGCATAAATGTACAGAGAGAATAGAATTGGTTTGTTGCCTAAATCATGGAATATACGTGGAATGATTTTGGATCACACTGTTAATTCTCATTTCAGACAACAGATAATTCTACTGGCAAAAACTGGACTAAGCGAAGGTTTTTTTTTTTGTTTCTGTTTTTTTTTCTTTAGACAGATTTTAATTTGGAGAGTAAGAGAATCCTGGGAGGCATGTTCAGAAAACACAGGTGAACATCTACATTCTCATTTTGGAAAATAAATAATGCACAGTAAATTCTGGAGAAAGTCTGACTGCATAGTTCAGAATTCTGTAGCAGGTCTGCTTCCTCGTCTCTTCCACTGCCCTCTCTTTTTCTTTTTAATCAATAATACATGAAATAATATTTTTATAATTTAAACATTGATTTAGTTATTGATATTCTCGAAAGATAGGGCGTGGGGTGTAAACAAATTAAATAAATTAGCTTAATGTTATAAAAATATGGTCAGAATCTGGTGCCATCCTGCCTTTCAAGAAAATGACAAAAGTTAATAATTACACACCCCTCTTTGTCAGGAAATACCAAAGAGTAACCCTGCCATGTTTTTTCTTAGTTACCTGGCACTTTGATGTAGTGGAGTAATGAGCATAGCAGCTACCTAAAAGATAAAAACATATTTTTACAATGTTATCCACAATATAAAATATAATTTATAACATAATCCTAGTATTTGCAGTAAGTTTCAGAAATCTTTGATCCTGTCTAGAAAATACATTTTCTCAAAGTTCTTACAGATGTTGTTAATTTACCTGGGGACACTAAATTATGTACTGAATATTGTACATTCAGAAGTGTGTGTCAGTCTTTACTGAAATACTAAGTCAAGGTGAAATACAAGGCAAGTTCTACATTCCAAAATACCCCATGTGCATATGGTAGTTAATCAGTCTGTGTGCCAGAAAGGACAGTATAGCATTGTACTTTGTAATGCAAAACGAGCAACAAAAATAAAAATACATCTTTGCTTAGAAATACTGCTGATAAACTAAGCATCCATCCATTTTCTAATAATCTCATGAGCCTCTTCTGGCAAGCAAGAGCTGGAAGACAAGATACCATCCTGAACAGGACACCAGTCCACTGCAGAGCAGACACATACACTCACACCAGGGCCAAAATTTCCAAGAAGCCAATTAACCTCTCAGTGCATTATAGGACTCTGGGAGGAAACTCATATGAGCACACAAACAGCACTCTAGGTTCAGAATTGAATGCAGGGCCCCAGCACTTCAAGGCTGCAATGCTAACCACTGCACCACAAGATGATCAATTCCTTTGAACAGTAATACACTGTGTAGATCCTTTAGCTGTAGGAGTGTGGCTCATTGTCCTTCACACATGAAACACTCCCAAATGCAAATCAAAAGGCTTCTTTCAGCTGATCACACATGACTCACTTTGAAGCTGGACGTCAAAGGTCTACTGAAAGACTGAATCCACAAAACTGAACATTCAAGCTTCACTGCGTACTGAACTGAAATGGAAATGGAAATGGAGCTCAAGATCCCTACTCTGACACAAAAACTCTTGCATTCCAGTTCCGTTCTGTTCCAGGTTAAAATACTGTTATTTAGTATCAGTATTAGTAGTATCTAGGCTGTCTATTGCAGTTTGTTGGCATTTCATTGTCAATTACTTTATACATTAGATAAAATTGTTATTAAATTAATAAAGACTGAAACATTTAAGGATGTTTATGTTTTTTTGCCATCTTCTCTTTGAAGACAAAGTATGTCATATCAGGTGTGAGGAAGGCTCCACGGCCGAAATGTTGTGTTTTCTTTCGTCTTTTTTTCAGCATGGAATAAACCTATTACTTGTTCCTTTGCAGTCTACGCATGCTGACCCAGCTACCCACCTGAACTACATTCATTTCAGTTCCATAAGGCAGAAGAAATGTACTGTATACACTTTCATCCAATTAAACTTGATTATCCATCTCCTTTGTTACGAATGTGAAATAAGGCAGGGCATATTGAAAGATAACGGGTATTATTTCTTTATCAAATTGACCTTGGGCCCTGGGGACCTGGGGGGGACCTCTCTAATTAGAGGGTGCATATGTTTCCTGTGTGCACATGGGATTTCCCCTCACAGTTTTCAGTTTCACAGTCAATAAAGTTAAAAAGTTAGATGAAAACAATTACCCACAAAAGTCTTCATCGAATTGAGCCATGTGCCCAGGCCAGAAACCAGGGAACACTCAGAGCCTGGGGAAATTTTAAGGAGTGTGATCTGGACAAGTTCACCACAGGGAACTTTTTTTTTTAGGAAATAAAGGCTATGTCCCTAGCAGAGGCAGTCTGGCATTAATCTCCTCCAAGAATTTGGCTCTTACAAGAAAGCAACTCTCACATTTTGTCTTTCATGACATGACAAAAAATTAAGGGGTGGGAAATATCTTTTTGTCTCAACACTAGTGACAGTGAGATAATACTATATTATTTTATATATTTATTATATATATGTATTATTTTATATATTATATATAAGCGCACTTATTATTATTTTTATTATTACTATTGCAGACGATTGCAGAAACACCAGTTCCCTGCTTCTTGTTAGATACACTCACTGACCACCCATGCAGTAGTATTAGAAACCTTCCTCGCAATTTGATAAATAACCTGAAACACTTCCAGGACTCAGCACTGCAATGAGATATTTTGATTTTTTTATTTTCGCATAAAAGCTTGCACACTATCATACAACTGCCACTCACTAATGAGCAGTTGAGCTCAGAACAAAGATTAATTGGCCGTGTAATGTTAAGGTCACGTGTAATTTGAATTTTCTGTTTCTTACTATGTTGTTATTTGCCTATTAAATATTCTATTTCTCACGAACCTTTAAAATCTCCAACTTTTGAGTAGAACTTGCAAAGTTTTTAGTCAAGCGAATTGTTGCCTGAATTAAAGATTTAGTAGGTAAAAGGTTTGGCTGAAATGATCGCTTTTAAGTATGTGGGTCTTCAAGAACTGCTGTACTAGAGAATTCCTTCTTCTTTAAAATTCCTATTTAAAGTCTGTCCTCCATTACGTAAATAAAAGTCTATTTAGATTCTGTAGAAACGCCACAGTTATTTACAAAGAATTTGGATATTTTACATTTAAGGTTGTTACTTACAGGAATGACGTTTAAAAACGGCTAGTCCTCAAAAATACGCACAATGATCTCTTGTGAGTAATCAATATGTAACATTTCGAATTCTTCATTTCTATACGCTTTTCAGATTTTGGCGAGCTACCTTTCCCTAGGGGTAATAACGTAAAGATGGATTTTTGAGATACATTTAGCTCCACCTTCCCAGCGCGACGCAGAACAGCGATCCAGCTTGTCCTGGAATCGCCGCTAAGGAGCTCCACCAGTCCCTTCTTTGGCTCGCAGATCTGCCAATCAGAAACACGCCGCTGCGCTCAGTTCTGGAGAGGTTAAGGAGCAGCGCCGGCTGATATCAGCAACAGCGTTTTGCTGAGTGAAACAATTGTATCTGGCGTCTCCCTTGTGCTGTTGAAAAAAAATCGCATTTCTCGATGTAACGTTGTGAAAATTATGTAACTCTTCATTTTGAGATGGATTTATTTTCCGGATTATACTAGATGATCATTTTCTGCAAGGATGGGAAGGTATGTCCTCCGTTTTCACGCATTTTTACAAAACGCTACCTCAAAAGCACATATTTAAATATTTTGAGGTTGCGTAAAAAACACGTAGAAAATCGAATATTGATTCTGTGGTTCACAAAGAAACAGCACTTAGCTATGCATTTTATCGCAAAAGAAAACCGGCATATATTAAAGGCAACATGGAAAACATCTCGGTTTTAAGGGACGTACAGTACTGCTGTTTACGTTTTGGATTAAGATTGAGGTCTTTGGAATTTTACTCAGTGCAGTCTTCTAGACGCAAGAGGCGTCACAGAAGAATGTTCGTCCTGTTTTACTTTAAAACGAGGATTATTTTTTAGTTGCGGAATCCCCTGTCTCCTATAGCAACGTCTACATTGACGTTTTGAATTTACCAGCTTACTAAAGGTTTTTTAGGACTTCACGTTGTACTCGCCCCACACAGAAAAAAAAACACCTCACAAACTCCGATTAGTGTATTGGTATTATGGACCGTAAAAAGGTGTTTTCTTTTGTATTTTTATGGCAGCGGAGGCTGTTACACAGCTAAAATCTGCGAAATTTTACTTCGTTTTATTTCCCCCTGGTGCGAGCACTTAGGCCATAGACCGCTTTTCAAAGGATTTTCTTTTGGTTTTGTGAAAAGCAAATAAAGTCGGTGAACTTCTAAACCGACAGATCAGTTAAGATGCTAGTGCTTATTTATTGGCTGGTATTAATAAACACAGCGAGGAACATAATTAGTCATGAAGCACAGCGGGTTAAGATGTTTTGGTAGCGCTCTGTAATACCACTTGAATTTATGTACCCTTGAGTAATTCCGCTGGGATTTGGATATTCAGACTGTAGCAAAGTGATAAAACGACAAAACTATCCAAGAGAAGCTTTTCTTTTTGAATGGTTACATGCCTTTTTATGCTTGCTGTGGCATTTAAATTGTAATTACAAATGGAGAATAAATTATACATACTGTATAGCTCGCTGTCTTTGTAACTAAAAGGCGTGTTTTTAAACAGTGGCATTTAATGGTGCTGTATAAATGTCTTAACTTGCAAAGATAACATCTACACTCACGACTTGTTTTGATAGTGCTATTTTATTGTATTTGCTTTCCAACTCGCTAAAGAGGAAACTTGAAAAGTAGGAAGATATGTTATTATTTTATTCTTGTTTAGCTCGTGTAGCATGTAGTATTTCTCATTAAGCTAAACTCGTTTAAAACTTGGCCAAATAATGTCTTTTCTTTGGTTATATTCTACTTAGAGATGTTCCACGGTTCACGGGTAAAAAATAATTATATTGTCCATCTCCAAGCGTATAAAAAAGTTATTTGAGAATTTTAAGCAAAGGCTTTTACAAATGTAAAGGAGATAATTTAGTCCAAATCTCATTTAATTCAAACGCAACTGTTACGGCCGGCTCCGCAAGATCTTGGCCTCTGATCCTTTTTTTCCCAATAATAACTCGGCTTTACTACAACTAACACGCTGTAATGACATTTCTAAAGACGGGTTTACCTCCCAGAATGTTATAGTATTATGAATGCACACTTATATTAAGTGAAACCACAATTGACATCTAAATATAAGAAAATATTAATGCTATTTGATATTTTCTTAATGTTACCACAAGTTCAAAGTCCTGATCATCAGAGTAATTAGCCCAAATTACATGGAGAGATGATGCCTTCAGACAGTTAGAAGATGCTTTCCTGTCTGTGCAAACAATATAGCCTAAAATAATTTAAATGTACAATTCAGATATTTCAATATACAGTATGTAAAGGAAACGGGGAACCTCATTACTGTAAACCCAAGTCCTTTAGCCAGGTTGACATGCTTATTTGTGATCCTTTTAGCCAAAATGCTATATTACAAACAAATCCCAATCCCGTGATCTATTGTGCAGTAACCATCTCAATTTGATTGCTTGATTTCTTTCATTGCTTTTGAGTTTTGGCCCCAGTTTTACTTTCTGTGAAACTCTCAGACTATTTATACTGCGAAGCTGTGGATAGGAAAGAGGGCTCTCGCTGCCTCTTGAAACTTGTACCACAAAGTAATCCATTAATACTGCCACATTGGAAGAGTCATGTCGTACAGTTCTTTGTTTACCTCAATGCAAATGAGAGCATAATGACCTGCCTCTTTGAAGCATAGTATATGTCTGCCCTGTCTTGTGGGGAAATAACTGTTTACATGTCTTAGTCCTAAAGTGGGCATCTTTGAATCCGATCAGATGTATATGTAAACTGCTATATATGATAGTCCCTGTTTATATTTACCTGAGATCTACCAGTAGACCTAGATTCCTGCATTGGCCACAAATGAAAGACGCTGTCGAGCTATGGTCAAGGGTTCACATACCTATTTTAAACAATATAGTCAACCATTTGTTTTAAAACCACTCCAGAAACAGTGTTCAAAGTGGTGAGCAAACTTTAATACATTCACAACTTTCAAATTTATGATGGTGTCAGAAACCACAGTAGCTTATTTATAAATATTTAATGATTGTAATGATTTTTTTTTATTAAGGACAGATGCCTCAACTGTCTATAACTGTATGTATGGAGTATATAGAATAAAGCAAAACTTTATTAGAACATTTCACTGTGTCCATGTGTTGGGTTCATAAGTGATTATCTGACACGTTAATAGCAGCAGTAGTAGCAGCAGTCAAGGCTATCTGTTTAAAAGCTTTGATCTGAAAGCAGTTCACCTGAACAGGCATTAAATATACAGGTGGTGTGAAATTATCAGTTGTATGTCTATAGATGCCAAATTTATTTCAGACATGATAGGTAAGAGAGTGGTGTCATGTCTCCTGTGGTTTGTATCTTTTAACAGTCTGCAGTGGAATTGCTCTACGTGAGGAACTGGCCTTCTTAGTCTTGTCTACAGAGGTGAACAATTTTGAAACATCTGTGTTTTGAAACACATTGCATAACATCTTGATTCCCCTTCAAGAACATTTTAGCAGGAAAGTTAAGAGTGCACAGCCATAGAAAGTTCACGGTTACTCATACCGTGCTGTATTCCCACCGAAAGCATGTGACTGTGCCATTTCCCCTTCTGTGCTCTTCTGTAAGTCTGAGGTGAGAATGTGTTCGTTGTGTCCAGGGTATGGAACAACTTCTTTCGTAAGGTAGAATGAAGTTGGATGGACTCCATTTAAGCCACCAGGGTATGTAAGTACTCGGAAATGCTAAGACAGCTCCTCATTTTATGCCTTTGAGTTGTTGTTTTTATGTGTTGTGGAGTTTACAGGCCACAGACCTGAAGTTTACCAGTGGGATTTTGGGAACATTTTGTATGTTTGTAGATTCTGGGCTGTAGGCAGCTGATTAATAGTTTTCCTGCCAGTCCTGGAAAATGTCGGTCATAATCTGTAATGCTGTGGGCATTGTCTTGCACTGCATTTTTGCAGTGGCCATATAATTAATGACAATTGACCACACGCCCCTCCTTTGAACATGGGTGTCCCACTGTCCGCTAATAAGCGCAGCAGTGTTTGCTCCTATGCCTTAGTTGCATATCTCCTTTAATTTAGCAAATGTTCCATTTTACCTTCTGGAGTGAGACATCTACTCATGATGAGAAAGTATATTCCAGTGTTGGAGCTAGACAGTGACAATATCTGTATCAGTTGCTGTGCTTCCTTCCCACATAAAAAGTCCTAAGTCCTGTTTTTAAAGTGTATATTTTAAACAGTATAAAACTGCTTAGTTCTATTTCATTAATGCATTTATCTTTGTATGCATATGAAGATTATTAGAAATCTTACACACCTCATACTGCATGTTGATGAGATTGTTGAAGTAAGACAAGTAAATTGGATTTAAATTGAGAATTTTACATTTTGATAAAACAAGTTGTATATTTTTAGTCCACAGTATATTTTCACTTCTTTATTTGTTCATTTAAAGGGGAAATGTATTTTTACATTTCAGGGTTAGAGAAAATCGGCATTGTTGAGTGCATTTCAAACCGCAGTGAAAGTAAAATGTACACAGTAACGTGTAAAACCTCCAATTTGCATCACAAAATAGACTAAATTTCCATGTATGTGCGGCAATATATTCTGTAATTCAAAACGAGGTATCCACACTTCTGGGGAGGTGAAGCATCCCTATTACATTGTAAACAAACAGACTTGTGAATACATCTCTTAATCCAATAGAAATATTGCTCTCGACTGCGAGATGGTTTTGCTGATCAATACAACATACTTGTTAACTTTGCATGCAGATCACATTGGAACATTTCTGCAGTGAAATGTTTGCTGCACAACCTGTTTTTATTTACTCGTAAATATAATTACATTACACTACAGTGACTAGTGAGCAGGAAGGGCCGCTCCACATCACAATTTGTGCAAACTATTGTTCTAGTCCATGGTGAGACCAATGGTTTAGACAACAATGGAGGCCATAGAGTACTTTCACAAAGTTCACAATTTTATGCTTAATTTGTATTTGTAATGTTGTGATACTGTCAATTAATTAATTTTGTTACTAAGATTTAATAACCGGTCTGAGAAATTGGGATTGCAGTTCCCCTTTAAAGCAGTTTAAAGCAGTTTGTGTTGGTTTTAAAGTGGTCTTTGAGTTTGAAGTTCACATTTTCTTTTATAGGTTTTGGTAGGAAAATGATTAGCCTGTGAGATTTCTGGTTTAATTAGCGTTGTGAAAGTGTAGCTGGAGCTGCAATTGTGTACTTTAATGTTGTCTCTCTGAAGGTTTAGTATGTATAAAGACTACAATTTGTAATTTATGGAAACCATTATGAAAATATTTCTATGGAAATATTGGTAAACGTCTACTGCCCTCTCTAGTCTTGAGTTACTGATGAACTATTTCAGTGTAACTCATTAGCTGTTGATTTCCAGTCAGGTTTGTCTAGAAGTGCTGAATTATCAACATCATGGTGTAATGAAATCCTTTAACCACAATATGATACTTTTGACCATATTATACCTAGATACGATTATCTCTAAACAGATTTTTCAACAGGTTTGTTCTGTAGGGTTTCTGCTTCACAGGCTGTGTAGTGGAAAAACTCTGAGGTAGGCCAAACCAGGTACTGTAACTATTAGAAGTGGTAAAGGTGAAAGCAGGGCTCGATGCCACTGTCGCGTTCTGTCAGTGTTTTTCTGTCGAATTAAAAATTAGAATAAATATTCCTGGCCAGGTATTTTTACATTTAGAAACGATTGTGTCTTGACATCTGGTGGCTCACCCGTTTGCTGGAGGGCGCTGGCGATCGGTGTGGGGTGTTTGTAAGAGTGAAGTGTTCCGGTGCCGCTGGTGCTGTGGCCTCGTGTCGTCCCATGTGCATTTCTTGGTGGAATTCCCCCGCCCCCGCAAGCGCATGAGAGAACAGTTATGAACAAATACTTGATCAGGCAGGTTGTGCTCGACTCGCACTCTGTACTGCGTCTCTCTGAGGTGACGTCTGGACGACTGCTAGTGGGCGTCCATGTCTGCTTCACCGGGGGCCAGCATCCACGGTGCTGTAATTACAGTGCAAGACCAGAGGGGTTATTGTACATGACAAATAAAGTGCACCTGTAGTGAGATGAGGCCAAGGGCTGTCAGAACAAGTGAGTCTTCAGTGGTCTGTCTGCAGGTTGTAGGAAGGAACAGAGCTTTTTGTGGGGGAGGCCGAGATCTGTCTGAATTGGACCGGAAACATAACAAAGTAATGCATGCTTTTCCATCATAACCTTGCTTTTCTGTTTGTGTTTCGATAACATGCTTTATATTAATGCTGAAAAACATGGCAGTTGTAAAAAGTAATAACTGAAATGACTGTAACATTTAATCCATGGAGTGTTGAATTCATGGAACTATTTTTTTTCTTACTTTCACCTAGGCTTTTTTTTTTAATAGTGGTTTATTTACCCAGATAAGGCAATTGGGGACACACCCATTTACAATGATGAACTCTAAAACCCGATTCTGATTTAAATACTTAGGGCTTGAGTTTCAATTTTTGAGGGGTGGGGGACGGGGGATTCCTCTCCCTTTTTCAGCTAAAGGGGTGGGAGGGAGGGTGATTCCATAATTTCACTCCCCTCTAAAGTATTTCCATAACCCAAAATACTATGTTTTTAATTATGTACTATAATACTAAGTTTTTTCTGCTCACCCCAAAACCAGTTGTATGGAACTGACAGATTTCTAAACTACGTGCCTATTAGTGCATCATAAACAGTAGATCCTTTGCAACAGCGTCACATCATTTCCAAAACTATTTTAAGCATCTCTAAAACATCTTTGTGCTTCACTGTGTTTAGATTTAAACTCTTTTTCCTTTTGCTGACCTGTTAACCTCAAAGCCCTGTCTTGATAGGTACAGTTTTTTAGATCAGATCAGTTGATGATTATTCTGAGTTTCAGATCTTTGATTTCACTCTTGAGTTCTGAATCTTGCCTTACAGGAGAAACTTGCTCCGTGTATCCCCCCCGTGCAATCTGAATGTTTGTTTTGTCTCTTGAAAGAATCCTCTGTGCGTCACTTGTGACAATTGTGTTTCTGCAGGTAATTATAAACTACACACAGCAGTTTTGCAAAAGTGTTGCAGGTGATTGGACCTTTCCTGGCCATTGTGGCAAACCTCTTTTGATGTACATAGTTTTGAACCTAGTGCTTAGCTGTAGAACAGAAAGTCCACTCATTTCATTATTTCTAACGTCCCGAGGTTAAACACTACATTTTCTGGTCCTGTGATGTTTTTCCCTTGGGTTCTTCTTTGTCTCTGCTTCTTTGAGATTTTCTTTGGCTTCTCAGCCATTCTGGGGAAACAAAAAATCCCTGTATCGTGCGTTGGTTTACTAACAGTTTGCTTTGATTTCTTCTGGGCTCTAGGAAAAAAATGTGGCTGCGCAAATGGAAGATGCAATAAGGCTGAGTTTTAATTGCAGGATACTGAGTAAAAACAGATCTTTAAGGGCTGTAGAGTTGCAGCCCTGGCGGAAGACCGCCGTTAGTCTCGCTAAGCAGCTTTCAAACTTCCTGACAGGTTTCTGCCTTTCTGTAACTAATCCTCACATAACTGGAAAGCTGTTTGCTTTGCCTTGAACATAACCGATCATTACTGTTGTTGACTTTAGGGAAGTCAACAGATTTCAATCACCCTTAACAAGACCCTCCCACAAAAAAAGAAAGTGTGGTTTTGAGGATTTCTGTCCATGCCTTAATCTGTGTACCATAGCTGCTTCCTTCCTTTATAACTTAGAAATGTGCCACATTCAACATTCTGTCTGCACAAACAAGCAATGGCAAGTATCTCTAAACCACCCTTGTAAGGAAGTGTAAATTCCATGGCACATGTTCTTTTACAAGACCCCTACTAAATATCCTGTAACCTCCCTGCAAGAGTCTCCTTACCAGTCATCTCCTCTGGATTGGAAAGAACAACCCAATTAGCACCAAAGAGTTATTGTAGGGTTAACAACATTTAATTAAAGATCAGTAGCAAACATATTGGATTTAGATCTTGGTTTGGGATCGTCGAGGTCACATTATTCAGGCTTAATTCTGCACAGGCAATTTTCAGAAACTGCGAGTACACAGGCGTTTGCATTTTCCTGCTGGTATGTAAAATATTGTTATCCCGAACTGTGTTAAATCTACTGCAGCTGCAGTATTCCAGTAAAAATGGAAGTGGTCCCGGTAAATGCTCAATATCTTTCACAAGGTCAGTCAGGCTGTTACCACTGCTATTATTTTAAACTCTTTGATTGTTCATTTTTAACTTGTAGTTGCCCTGTCTCGCCTTGTGCTTCTGTGATTATGAATAATAAACGGACTTTCTGGTGATAGGTAGATAAATGTCTTATTTACACATCGGGTCTTGTGAAAGGAGCTCCAATTTAAAAATGGTTTATGTTTGCAAAGAAAGCATTAGTTTATTGGTGTTTTTCTTTTGATTATGAGGAGCTGAATGTTTTGAACATTCACATGTTTTCATGCTGTTAGGAAGTGGTCGTGTCTCTTTGCTCACCTTTCTTTCCGGGTGCTTGTGTTCATCTTGTGCCTTTTAAACATGCAGTTTCTCATTTAGGTTTTGTCTGCTTCAAATCTTGTCTATTGATGTAGACAGGTGATTTGTCACTACCCGATTAATGTGTCCCCCACCATGCAAGACATTTTTTGTCTTGGCACAAAAGTATTTGTCTCATCACTCTTGCAGATGGGCCTTTAGTTAAAGGAAATGTCTCAGCACCTGGAAATTAAACTTTAGCACTGAGGAATGATAGCCTGTTAAACAGGAATGGATAAAACACTGGGGGGGGGTGGATATTAGAATTTAAACATAATAATTTTCATGTTCTAGTATGTAAAGGTATGTATTCTGTCAATTGTTGAATTGTCACATGTAGTTTATTAGGGTATTAAATTTGAAATTTCATTTAATTGACGTCAGGCTGATGAGGTGCTATTTGATAGTAATTTAGTTCTCATTACTTTGCTTCTGCTTTTCAGGTATTCTAGTATTTTGCTGTTGCTGTTGGCACTTTGGTAGAGAATATAATACGAGTAGGAAGAGTAGTTTTCTCCACTTCAGCAGTTTTGTTTTAGATCTTTCTAGCTGATGACTGGTACCTTAAGTGTTAATTGTAGGTGTGACTCATTAAATCATGTGTATTAACTTCTCAAGCGGCTTAAAATAAAGTATGCTTTGTACTTTAACTTCAGATCCAGTAACTGAAAACTGGTGTCAATCTTTATTTCCTTGAAACCAAATCTTAATAATACAGAAAATGAACTCCTATCAAAGTTCAGGGTGGGACAAGTTATTCTTTTGGTAGATTGAGTTTACATTTCACATTACTTAACTGTAATATTACAAGGAAATTTGGTTTCTGCAAATACTTTCAAAGCCCGTGAAACTGTTTATCTTTGCATGGCATCCATTTCAGAACAAGCAGCCTGGAAGTGTGCTCACTTGTGTTACATTTGGGTATAACCACTTAAATAAAAAATGGATGAATAGTTTTTGCACTGTTTTGCTCTGACTTCATCCTGTTAGGTGAACTGAGATGAAAAATAATCTCATCTGGAACTACATTAGGTCTCCATTTCTTTGTTATACATTTTGCAACGTAATTTTTTCTGTTTTTATTTTATCTGTTAGGGGCAGCCGAGGGCAAAAAGCGTTTTCTCTTGTATATTTTCAGCATTTGCGTTTTACTGTAGATCCAGTCATTTCAGTAAACTCAATCTTCCAGTGTAGTTATACAAAATACTGAGATAGCAACTTGGTTAAGTGTGTTTTACATGTCTGTAACTTAATTACAAAGCTAAAACAAAAAAATGTCAAAGACGTTGGCATCCTTTTTATGGTTGTGCAGTAAATCTTTTGCATTATTATATTGATGATTGGATAAATGTTTTCATTTTCTACAGTTTTTTCCTTCATTTATTTGCACTTGAGAAATCAAGATCTTGTTGCGTAAAAGTCAGTTTCAGACGTCCGTTTTGTAAAACTGTCAATTTCTGAACCAACTCTAACATAAAACAGCACTGCTGAAAATCATACACATTGTTCGTGGATTATAAGTTATTCGGGCTCATATTGTGTTGCTCATATTGCCAGTGCTGCTCCACAATCCTTTGGGAAATCTTCTCAAATTCCGCTGCTGTCAAGGACAAGTTCCTGTATCTTCATTATGTGTAACCAGGTTTATCCCTGTGTATTAACTGGCTGTCAGGGCTGTGTTTTTGGTCTCTATATCTTGGCTCAACTGTCTGTGTCTAGACTTATAATCAAAGGATGGCTGTTGGAAACGTTAGTACTGCTCTAGTACAGGAAGAATTTAAGACAATTAATTCTCTTTTGTAGTACCTTCCTTAATTTGGAATACCCTTTGCTTTTATGTCATTTTCCTTCACTTTTTTTAGATCTTAAAATAGTTAGCCTTACTCTGATTTTCTTTTTCTAGGCTGGCGCGGTCATTAAGCAGCTTTTATACCTGAAAGACATCTGACAGCTTTGTTTAAATTTCTCCTATTGCGTCTCTCTCACCTGGAACTACTGAAGGTGAAAAATGTACCTTTTACCTTTAGGTGGAAAAAAAAGTGTGATGCCCTCTTGTGGCTGAAGTCAGACATGCACCATTGTTTTTGCTGTCACCCCTAGGTGTAAAAAAAATAACACCTTTTAAATTGCTTGGGCCAGTCAAGTAATAGATAAGATAAGATCACTTTATTTAAATACAATTTTTTTGTATTTGGAATTTGTCATTTCGCATACCCTAACTTGCTCTCCATGAGACACAGACAGGGAGAGAAGCTTGGGGTCAGAGCGCAGGGTCAGCCATTTATACGGTGCCCCTGGAGCAGGTGGGGTTAAGGGCCTTGCTCAGGGGCCCAACAGAGTAGGATTCCTCTGCCGGCCACAGGATATGAACTGTAATAATAATTGCTTGCACTTATATAGCGCTTTTCTGGACACTCCACTCAAAGCGCTTTACAGGTAATGGGGACTCCCCTCCACCACCATCAATGTGTAGCATCCACCTGGATGATGCGACGGCAGCCATAGTGCGCCAGAATGCTCACCACACATCAGCTATCAGTGGGGAGGAGAGGAGAGTAATGAAGCCAATTCATAGATGGGGATTTTTAGGAGGCCATGAGAAATTTGGGAAATGGGAAATTTGGCCAGGACGCCGGGGTTACACCCCTACTCTTTTTGAGAAATGCCATGGGATTTTTAATGACCACAGAGAGTCAGGAACTCAGTTTTACATCTCATCCAAAGGACGGTGCCTGTTTACAGTATAGTGTCCCCGTCACTATACTGGGGCGTTAGGAACTGGCAACCTTTCAGCCACAGGCAGAGATCCTTAGCCGCAGAGCCACCACACAATATGCAGGTGTAAAACACTGTAATACTGTAGATGCTTTTCGACTAGTTGTTAAATAGTTTCTTCATGATTTTGTCATTGTAGATAAAATTATAATTTGAATTCCCAGGCTATTTTTTTTCATTAAGGAAATATAAGACTTCAGCCATCATGACAAAATGGAACAGGACTCGTACTATCCTTAACTTATGGTGAAAATGGTCAAATTATTCTGTTGCAAATATCTGTATAGTTGCAATTCTGTGATTCATAAGTCTTCAAAATTGGTGATGAATGTAGAAATACATTAGGAATGTAGAAATTCATTAGTGATTTTCAAACTGAATTATTGCTGAAGTCTTTAACATTAAGTGTTAAATGGAAAGTTAAAACGTTTTTCACACTAAAGCTATAATGCTTTTATTAGTAAATTCAGTAGATTTACACAATGTGGCGCCATTCTTAATTGTGTGATTCGGTTTGTGCTGAGGCAATCAAAATGCACTGTACAGTATTAAACTCGCTGGGAAAAATAATACGCTTTAACCCAGCCCTCCAGAGGCTATTTCTACCTGGAAAAATGTGTCCTCAAACATCTTGAATTATCTTGGAAAATACAGGAGGTAGAGGCCTGGGTGAGGACTTGAATTGAAGCTGGTAAACCCAAGGTTAGCTTATTGAGCTTAGAAGTAGGGCTGGGCGATATGGCCAAAAACATTATCACGATAAAATTTTCATATCAGTCGATATTGATAATTATCACAATAAATGTCAAATCATTATTTCTTTCAAGTTTAAAGGGAGATTTTTTCTCTTGAGTGAAAATTAAAGAAACCAGACAGTTAATTGGTAAATTAAACAACTCTTTATTTTAAGAACACAATAAACACATGCCAAACAGCAGAAACATTAAACAAATCTGAGTTAGAGAGTATTCAAGTCTTTTTTATGTCAAAATATGCATGGGTAAAATTTACAAAATTAATATCTTAATAGAGAAATTAAATACTGCAGTGTGATAAAACACATGTAGAAGATGGCACAGACAGACTGCAAAATTTAAAGTGCTCTGTTTTATGTCTGATCGTAAAAAGCCAAAATATGTCCAAATTACCGAAGTTGAATGACCTTTTCTGTCGACGATGTAATCGTCCTTCGAGCTGGTCGTTGGCAGCACTACGTTTGCTTCAGTGTCGCTCATTTCTCCACTCTAACTACAATCCTGTCAGCCACCACCGTGTGGGTAAACAACACCACGTTAGCTGCCCGGTCTGCAACACGCACGCGCAGTTGCACAGTATTTTGTGCGCATGCGCAGAGCATACACATATATATCGAACATTTATCGAACTTTTGTTAAAATTATATCGAGGAAAATTATATCATGATAATTATTGTTATCGAATTATCGCCCAGCACTACTTAGAAGATAGAAGAACTGTTGTTTCTGCAAAAACTGGGCGCTAATTGTGAGTGAAATGTTCAGGCAGCGAGCATAGCAGGTGAAGTCATGCTTTTGAGTAACATGATTGGCAACAGACTGAGCAATTTAACATCAGAAAGGCCTGTAGGACTTTCAAGTTGCTAACAGTTTAAAAAGTATCTGATAGTTGTGAAAGAACAATTACACAATTGTTCTTTCACAACTACTGTATGTTCTGAGTGACATGAGTAAGCAATATACTGTAGCTGCAACATTCTTTAGAACTGGATCCCATTGAGGTTATTTTTAGCAGCTAATGCATATTTAGGGGAGTGTAATGATGGTGAGAAGTCACAGGGTGTGCTTTAAGGTCCCTTGCATTAATCCTGCCATCTAAACTTCCAGCTGTAGCAGTGCTACATGGATGAAAACTTAGAAAGCTGTTTTCATCAAAGAAGTGAAGTAAAAATCAAAAGTGAGATATCCATGTTCATAGTGGTGAGAGTTGGCATTTAAGAAAACCTTTGATATCCGTGGGTTTTGTATCCAGTGTTGGAATATGAGTGTTATTTAGGCCTAGTAAATGCTGTCTGATTGCGCAAGAGCTTTTACCTGTGCTCTACTGACTGCAGACTGTCACGTGTCGATAACAGTGTGTCAAAAGCAAAAATGGGTTTTTGTTTCGTAATCCTAAGCTTTGAGATTCTTTAGAGATTTGAATAATTGTCCTTCTTGTAAACAGACAATTTAAGATGTAAAGGTTGTACAAAGTGCTAGACAGACTTCTGGAAAATGCTAGAAACACTGGTCTGGAAAAGTTTTTTGCTTGCAGACTGGGTTCAGCATGCGATACTGTAAAGTTCTCTAACATGTCTCACACTGAGGGTCTAAACCCTCCCTGATATAACAGGCAGACCCTATTTCTTTGTAAGGGGGTGTTTCTGTCACTGTGTTCTTGTTTCACAGAAACATTAATTGTCGTTACATATTTCAAGAAAGTTGGTCTATCTAATCCTGTTGTCCTTTTCCATTCTTTCATAAAATACTTGTACAGGGTTTGCATTCCTATAACTACAAAGATTTATTGCAGAGTTCTGTCCAATAAACAAATGTTTTCAGTTACCATTAAAATGTTTTTGTGTGAACAAAACTAGCGTAGTATCAACTAGGTCAACAAATTATGTATATTAAAAAAAGTAATTTGAACATATTTAGTTTTGGTTACACAGCTTGGTTCTAAAAAGAAGTGTACATCAAATTTAAAATGTAGAGTGTGAGGTTATTCTAATACAGTGGTTCTCAAACTGTGGTACGTGTACCAGGAGTGGTACGCAGAGCGCCTCCAGCTGGTACGCCATATGACCCTGGAACTTTGTTGTGTGCGCTGAAAAATCGGGACGGAGTTTCATATTTTCTATTTTAATACGTGTCGAATACGCAGCCTACGTACTACGATACAGCGCGCGCTAATACTTGAGTGGACACGAGATACTATGTGATTCTACACCACTCTATAGGAATATTTGCTATGAATGTAAGTGATCAATTGTATTTAAAAAAAAAGTTATCTCTAGCAAATAGGGAGGCAGGAGAATGGGTGTGATAGAAATGCGTGCTACGAACGCTTGTAATCATGTGAGCACAGGAAAGCGTGATAGATAACAGAATAATATTTAAGAACTGTTCTAAGTTAATTTGAGAAAAGTTCACTGAGCGTCTCTGTTTCGCACCCATGCTCATGAAATAAAAACGTCTTTTAACTTCTGAGACAGACTCCTCTGACCATATATCCTCTAAACTATTGGCTAGTTAACAAAGCAGCATTTGATATTTCTTCCTGCATGTGTTTCACTCAAATATTGCTTTTATTTTTGTTTTTAAAACTGCATGTGCTTAGTTAGTATACTTCGCAGTACAGTGGCGTCGTGTTTTTTAAAAAAATGCTGTCGCTGCAGATTCTGCAGCAAAGGTAGAGATGTGTCCCGAGTTTTGGGTCAGAATATTTGAAGCCTTTTAGGCCTTTTACTGGTTGCCATTTTCTATTGTATAGAAAACCCAAGTGCTGTATGTTTTTCCAGCCTACAGCCTGCAGATAAACCTTGACAGGAAATTGCCTTGCGTTGCACAGTCTCTGATAAGCAGAACACATCAATTAGTGCTTTGAGCCTGACAAGCCTGACTTCAACCTGAGGCTTGACCTCTAAGTTTAAATGTATTGTTAATACTGTCAAAGTGTGAGTTAAAATCTCATAAAAACAAGACATTGATTAGTGCTGTGCTAAGGTAAATTGTTTTTTGTTGCTTTTGTAAATGTAAGTAATGTAACACAACATCACTTTATTAGCCCTATACAATTTTTTGCATTAGGAATTCGTCTTTTTGCATACCCCAGCTTGCTCACCATGAGACACAGACACACAGACAGGGAGGAAGCCTGGGGTCAGAGCGCAGGGTCAGCTATTGTACAGTGCCCCTGGAGCAGTTGGGGTTAAGGGCCTTGCTCAGAAGCCCAACGAAGTAGGATTCCTCTGCCGGCTGCGGGATTTGAACTGGCAACCTTCCAGCCACAGGGTATATCAGAAATTGGAATTTAATTAATCTAAATTATTTCCTTTGCTGAAAGTCTTTTTTAATTCTATGCATTTCATAGCATTTGCTTTTGCTGGGAGAACAAAGTGGGAGAGATCAAGGTAGACCAAGTCTTCTTTTCTACATGGTCAATAATTTGTTTGTCACCCTTTAACAGAAATAAGTTGCCTTCTGTTTAACTGACAAATTTTGACAATTAAATGAGTTTGTAAGTCAGTATTGCAGGAGGAGCTGAAAAGCTGTTAATTATATGCAGGAAGGCTAACAGAATTTAAGCCACTGTTAATAAAAAAAATAGCAAGCCATTTACAAACCAGTAATCTGCAGTTTGTGCAACATGGAGCATTCTGGAAGAACTGCAACAGCCCAATTCCTATCTGTGGTAACTGGCACAAAATGCAGACTCTGGAAAGAAAAGGTTAATTAATATCTTGGAGAACCAATCAGAGAAGAGAAACCAGGGCTTAAGGGAATGTTCTACACTGGCAGGCTGGGTAGTGAACTGAACCTTTTTATTCTTGAACAGAGAAGAACCGCTAGGAGACGTGAAGCAAGCATTCAGAAGCCCAAACCAGAGGGCACGTGTAGAAAATGTGTGGAAGTGCATTGAAAACTGAAAAAAAGAGGCATTTCTTAACCCAAAGAAATCTGGAACAAGCTACCCAGCTGTGTTGTCGCAGCCGATACCCAAGCGTCTTTCAAGAAAAGGCTGAATGATACACATGCTGGCTACTTCTAACTGTCCCTGGTTTCCCATTCTGTAGTGTGAGGCTTCAGCTCTCTGTGGTCCTGCTTGGGGTAAAGTACGAATGGATGGTGCTCAATGAAAGGTTTTTGTGTTACCTGTGGGTGCTTTTACAGCTATGGATACGAGTGCTTTAGTGTTTCTGCTGTGTTTTTAATTGTGTAACCTAGAAACTATTTTTGCAGAGCTTGGTTAGTAGTGACTTAACCAGTCTGGTAACTGGAGATAATTAGACATCTGTCAGTGTTTTGCAAAATGACTCCTCTTTAATATCTGACTGAATGACTAGAATGATCTTAAATGACGCCTCTTTAATGATAGCCCATGATTTGTTTCTGTTCTGGGGACAGAACATCATTTTTCTGCTTCCACACCCAGAGAAGGCTCCACAGCCTTCTACTACTTCCAACTACTTCAGTCATTTTATCAGTAACACATTTGGCACATAATGATATTGTATGTTTAAAAAAGTGAAGGCAGGTTTGTTTCTTGCAGTAACAAAATACTGAGCTCCGCCCATGTCTTCTTCTTTTTCACGGCCTTAGTCCCAGACTGTCCTGGGGTCAGCTGCTTTGGTTGCTCTTCTCTACTTGTCTCTGTCGGGCACATTTTCCTCACTCACTTCACATACCTCCATATCTTTTCTCACACAATCTATCCATCTCTTTCTAGGCCTGCCTCTTCCCCTTTTACCTTCCACCTCAAATTCCATTACCCTCTTTGTTACTTCCTCAATGTCCCTCCCCATGATATGTCCATACCACCGTAACCTCGCCTCTCGCATTTTCTCAACCACATCCACCACCCTACATCGTCTACGGATTTCGTCATTTCTGATCTTATCCTTCATTGAAATCTGTAGAATCCATCTCAACATCCTCATTTCGGTTCCTCTCATCAAGTTCTCTTCCCTCTTTCCAACTGCCAAGCATTCAGCTCCATATAGTAATACAGGTCTAATCACAGTCTTGTACATTTTGCACTTTAACTTTCTAGGAATTTTCCTGTCACAGATTATTTCAGTTATTTCTCTCCACTTGTTCCATCCAGCTTTCACTCTTTGTTTTACTGCCTCCAGTGTTTCTCCTCCCTTTACCAGTTTTGATCCAAGGTATTTAAAGCCATCAACCTGTTTCAGTTTTCCTCCATTTGTCTCCTCAACATTGGTCATAGTATCTCCTCTTCTCTCCATTACCATTATTTCAGATTTTTCTGCATTCATTTTCAGTCCACCCTTTTCCAGACTCCTCTGCCATTTGAACACTTTCTCCTGTAGTTCTACTTTTGAATCTGCCATCAGTGCCACATCATCAGCAAAGATGAGTTCCCGAGGCACTTCTGTTCTTACCTCCTCTGTCAGTGTGTCAGTAATGTTTATAAAAAGGAAAGGACTTAGTGCTGATCCTTGGTGTACTCCAAATGTGATTTCAAACTCTTTTGTCTCTCCCCGTTGTGTGACCACCTTCGTAGTTGCATCTCTATAGGTTGCTTGAACTAACTTCACCATGCTTTCTGGTACTCCTTTCTTCCTCAAGCACCAATACACCACCTCTCTGGGCACACGGTCATATGCCTTCTCCAAGTCCAGAAAGGCCACATACAGCTTTTTCCCTTTCTCTAGTGTCTTCTCCTGTAACTGTCTCATCAGAAAAATGGCATATGTTGTGCTTTTCCCCACTGAGAATCCACATTGTGAGTTGTGGATCCTGACTATCTTCCTGAGTCTCTTGTCCAGAATGTTTTCCAGGATTTTCAATCCATGTTCCAGAAGTTTTATTCCTCTATAGTTTTTACACTCCATTGGGTCTCCTTTCTCCTTGTAGATGGTAACTATACTGCTTTTTGTCCATTCTTCTGGAATTCTCTCTTCCTTTGCAATATTGTTTAGCAATCTCATCAGCCAATGAATCCCCTCTTCATCGAGGTTCTTAAAGTGTTCTGCTGCTATTCCTGATGGTCCAGTTGCTTTGCCCACTTTCATCTCTTTGGTAGCTTCTGTCACTTCCTTTACTGAAATTTATTGGATTGGTCCACACACTACTACTGCCTCCATTAGGTTCTCCCTCTCATTTTCTACATTTAACAGATTTTTTAAGTACTCCAGCCATCTTTGCTTGATCTGTTCTTCTTTAATCAAGCCTCTGCCTTCTCCATCCTTGAGTACTGCCACCCGGATAATATCTTTTTTCTGTCTCGCTCTTTGTTTAGCAATCTTGTATCCTTTGTTTCAATCTCCTTCCTTTGTTTCAAGTTTCTCATACCATTCTTTCCAGGCTATTCTGCCTCCTCTTGTCTTTCTACAAACCCTGGTAGCAGCCTCTTCTAGGATGTGGCTCATCTCAGTCCACTCTTCTTCAACTGAAGGCTCCTCTGTTTCCTCTGTGTTGTTTTTCATTTCTCTCACCAGCCTGTTGAAATCTACTTTGTTTTCTCTCAGTTTCCACACTTTTGTTCGTGCTGGGTGTTTTCTCTGCTTTATTCTTCGCTCCTTCAATATTGTGATGTCCATCACCAGTAGCTTGTGTTGTCTGGTAACAGCCTCATAGGGCAGGACTTTAGCATCTTGGACTTTCGCTCTATCTATTCTTCTCACTAATATGTAGTCTATTTGGGTATCATGGCCTCCACTCCTGTATGTCACCTTTTGCTCATAATTCTTCGTGAACCCTGTGTTCACTGCAAACAATTCAAGAGCTTGGAGTGTTTCTAGTAGCCTCCCTCCTTCTTCATTTCTCTCTCCTAGCCCTCTCTGACCATGTTCATCTGGATAATCTGGGCATTTCTCTCCTAAATGTGCATTGAAGTCTCCTCCAATTACCACCATTTAATTTCCTGGGATTCTGCTGACCACTTCTTTGAGATCTTCCAAGAAGCTATCCTTTTCCTCCTGTGGTCTTCCTACCTGTGGTGCATATACAGAGATGATATTCCACAACCCGCTCTCAAAAGCCAGCTGTACATTGATACTGTCTGAGTGTCTAACCACCCTCACTATCTTGTCTGTTAGGTCCTTGCACACTATCACACCCACTCCATTCATTTTTGTACTCTTTCCAGCGTATAGAATCTTGTATCCCTCTCCTAGGTGTCTTGAGCTGTTTCCTTTCCACTTGGTTTCTCGCACACACAAGATCTCCACTTTTCTCCTTGCCATAGTTTCAACCAGTTCTCTCCCTCTCCCTGTCATGGTGCCAACTCTCATTGACTTAACATTCCTTCCATGCCCCTTCACCTTGTTTCTTTTCTGTAGCCCCCACTCTACAGTTTTCCCCACAGTAGCATAATTTCCATTAGTACCCTGTTGGGACACAGCACTAATGGCAGCCGTTGTTAACCCGGGCCCCCGACCGATCCGGTATGTGCTTTGTGTTCTTTGCAACCATGGTTTTGGCAAGATGGTTTTACGTCGGATGCCCTTCCTGCCACAACCCTTTTAGTCGCCTCTTACGACAGGCAGGGATACCCAGGAGGTATTCTGATCCCCCTCCTGAGGGATGTGAGCTCCGCTCATGCGATTTTCGAAAAACTATACAATGTGTGGGTAGTGTTTGGTATGTGCTTTGAATTAAAATAGCTATAATAAATGAATACGAATATGTATAAATCTGGAGACCCTGCCAAACCTCTCGACTAGCCTATGAAATAAGCAAACGGACAAAAATTGAAAAGCCTTCTGAATAAGGTTGAAAGTCTGTATTCGAACTTTTGATATTCTTGGGGATAGAATTCCACAGCTTTGGGGCATAACAAGAGAAGGCCTTGTCAGCTATAGTTTGTAAATGAGGGGGACAAAAGGAGACCAGAATCGGACACATGAAGGATGCTGGGTTGGGAGTAGGAAGATAATAAGTCGGACAGGTACTGAGGTGCCAAGCCATGTAAAGCCTTATAGGTGCTTATAGGAGGCCTTATAGGAAATCTGCCTCCATAAGGATTTTTAAGTTGACATGATCCCATAGGAAACCAGTGCAAGGACTCAGTATATCAAATATTGGATATACTGAAGATTGTCATTGTGGATTTATATACACCAGCGAAAAGGGCATTGCTCTAATAAAGTCTTAAAAATATGAATGTGTTGACCGGCTTTCCTGCTACAGAGACAACATAGAATGTAGTCAGGTGATATTTCTGAGATGGAAGAATGATGTTATTGCTATAAACATTATTTTTTATTCAGAAAGTACAGTCCTGTCATTTTGAAGTATATAATTCTTATGTGAATTCTCGTGGTGCAACACATTTTTAAGATTGTGATTAATAGTTTGTGTGTAGTATGTTGACATCTGTTTGTACTGAAAAGTACTGTAAAGCTCTACCTCAAGGCCAGACTGTCAGAACACTTATTTGCCTAAATTTAAATTGTGGATTTATGATTTGTATTTCACAGTCGGAATGATTTATTTAACCAAGAGGTAAAAATGTTTCTTCTTCTAACATTAAGAAGTTAAAAGAACTGCTGAAGAAAGTTGCAAAGAACTCGTATATCATGTTATACTCTGCAATACCCATTAAACTGCGGGGTATTCTTCACTTAAGATTAAGGCATGTTTACCTAGAAATACCATTTGAATTCTCCATTATGTATCTGGGTTACTTTCCTTTTGGTTATTTGGAAGTAAAGTATAGATATATACTAGTAATTCTTCTAGCTGCCAGTAAGAAAACAATCACAAGAAAATGGTTTACTAAAGAACCCCCAACAACAGATCAATGTTGTGAGAATTTATATAAATGGAAAAAATTAAATTCTCTTAGGTTACAGGTGGAGAACTTTAGCAAATACTGGCAAGTCTTGGTAAAATTGAGACCCAATTTTATTCTATGAAAGAAGGGGAAGCAGTCTTTTGTGTGAATTATTTGCATGTGTAACCTCCCATCTAAGCTAGAATAATGTAAATAGTTAACTATAGAAAACCTAATACAATAGTAAAATTAAAGAGGAAAGCAGAAAATGACTTTTTGTGTTCATTCTCCCTTTCATCATATTCTTGCATCTTTCAAAACAAGAAAAAGCCTTGTGTTGTTGTACAATGTCATAATTTATGTATTTTGTTTGCATGCAGGGAAGGAGTCTGATGTATGAGACACAGAGAGCCGTCCAGTTCGTCTCCTCTCATGGAGAAACCCCACTCACCACTCAGCACTATGAGGAGAACCAAGGGTGTCTGCAGTGGTTCTCTTAGGTTTGTGTTTATAATCGTATAAGAAATGACTTAAACTGAATAGGATAAAGAAACTGTTAAGTGCGTCTTCTGTGCCTGAATTTTCTTTAGTTGTGGGATGACAGAATGTGATCAATTAGGAGGGTGATATTATTTTGTCATTTTTTATAATGTGGAAATCTGCTTCCAAAATAATGATTAAGTTCCAAAAAGAACACATGTTGAACTGGTTTTCAGTCTGATAAAAGACCTGCACGTTTTTCTCTACACTTTTCCCTTTATGTTCAGAATACCTTTACAGTGAAGTAAGGTATCTATCAAAAGTAAATCAGTAAACCTGTGTCTCCAGTTGAAGTTTGCTAGTTTTCACTTGATGAGTCCCTAGCAAAGGTGAACCACGTTGTCAGGGTTGTGACCCTTGATGGTGTGCTCCCTAGTGTATTTAGAAACCTTTTGTACCTTTTTAGGCTTTTGATTCTTCACTAACAAGAGGCACTTGAGCAGAAGCAAACCTTTAATGGAGAGCTACCCTAACAACTAAATTAACACTTTGTGTACCGTACCTTAGTGATACAGTTGTTCAAAGTGAATTGTGTACTTAAAATGAAGTATTCTTATACAATAAAATCATACCCATTTTGAAGGAAAAAAAATGGAATTAATGTTTTAAGATCAGAAAAATGCAAAACATAAGAAAGCAGATGTGTGCCTATTTCCCCTTGACTTTCGTCATAAAATCCTAGTAAGGCAGTCCAAATGTTTGTTGTTTCCTGGTCATTGTTAAAATGAACAGAAAATAACAGATTCATATGTATAGTGACAGACAATGACAGCATTTTACAGTATGTATAGACACAATGTTTCAGAGCTGGGTATTCTATAATGGGTACACAATTCCAAAAATGTAGTACACCAGCCTTATGTTCAACATTCATGATATAATTTGTCTCATTGTCCACAATTTTTCTCTTTAGTTTAACACATCCAGAATAAATGTCTGTGATAAGTGGAGCTAGAGATGACTGATAAATGCAAAGAAATTAAAACTGTGTTTAGGACAGGGGGCAGTTAAATAGTTGGATGGTTTTGTGAATCTCTTGAGTTTTGTATTTAGTTGTTCTTCATTTTGTGATTCTTTTCTGGACAGAACTAAGATGTTAAGGAAGTTACCAAGATGCTGCTGTTGAAAGTGAACCGTATCCTGATATTTTCAAAGTATAAAACATTCTCAGCCTATCTTGAATTCAGTTTGCATTGTGTTGTGGATTTTCATTTGAACTGCACAGCTGCAGGCATTTTATGAAAATATAGTTCATACAAAAAGTAATAATTTTATAAGTTTTGTTATATTTAAACAAAACAATCGTTAAAGCCAAGATATGCACTTCTTAGGAAAGGACTGGCTCTGCTTTATTTCAAAATCTCTCTTGTTACCGAGGTGGATTTCATATTTATGAAAATCATATTACGCAAAGATGTGATTTTCTTTCACACTTGCTAGGAGAGTCCAGTGGTTTGATGCAACGGTGCCTAATGGAATTGGATTAAATGGAAGGGAATTGTTCATCAAATCGCACTGTACTGAAGTGCACTGTTGGCTTGTGACAATATGAAATGGCCTTATGTACTGTTCTGCTCTCTCTTCATGTGAGGTGTGGGGTGGGGATTCTGGTGGTGATCACCTTAGCGTCTCTAGTCGCCTTCATGTTGGAAACCTCCAGGACCAACGGGAGTCACACCATCTGGAACACGTACACCGTGGATCCCAATCATGTCAAGGTTGGAACACTTGTTTCGAATTTGGAAATGTAAAAGTACTTTCCCCAACAACTTCTACACCACAGCTGTAGATAAGAAACAAAATGAGTATTATTTTCATTTCTGAGGTGCTTCATTTGAACTGAGACTATAGTTTTATTATTTCTTATCTCTTTCTGCTTTCGGTGTATTCTACTATTCTTAACAACCTCCTGGATTTTGAGTTGGATGTAATCCCTTTAAACTGGTGTTAAAGCCATGGCAGGATAGATGAGCAAATTTGTTGCACGCCTTTACATGTATTGTAGGCATTGAGCAGCATATAATACCTTCAGGATCGTCAGTTTCTCACACGCTACAGTAAAGACACAAAGTCTTTCAAAGTTGAAGAATTCTCCTTAGCCTGTTGTGTAATTGTCTTTCAGTTTTAGGAATAAAAAGGTTTAGGCTACAGTTTAACTTTGTGACTACAATAGTGTATTGTATGTACACAAATCTAGTTTCCATATAAACTGAGTTAATTTTTTTTTTAGTAAAACCTAAACCTAAGCCTCACTCTGCTGCTTTGGTAGCTCCTTTATTTCAACTTTCTTCTTTTTCTATTCCATAAAGACAATAAGGTTGTAATTTAGCCATTCTCCCTTTTCTTCCCAATGAAAGTGTTCAAAATGTTTTGTGATTTCCTGATCATCTCGAACTGTCAAATGACATTTTACAATTAGACACTATTATTTTTGCAGTTTAGTGGTAGTACTGTATGTTCCATCATTATGGAGCTCTAATGATGTTTTCATGTCTGCAGCTGGTACACTCCTTCGTTAAACAAGTCCTGCAGCGGGAATGCAAGCCCTCTTTCGCCAGGAAGGAGATGGAAGCGAGATTCAGCACTTCCATCCAAGTTCAGGATCATTTCCTTTCCAAGAACTCCCAGTTCACAGAGACGATATTTCAGTACCCACCGCCATTTGGGTTTAAGGACTTAGGCGGGAAACTGCTGGAAGTCCTGAGCCTTTTTCCTAGCCCTGCCAAGGAAGAGGCTGCCAAGTCCTGCCGGCGTTGTGTTGTAATTGGAAACGGAGGAATACTACGGGGCCTGGAGCTGGGAAACCTGATCGACCAGTTTGATGTGGTTATCAGGTAAGCTTTCCAAGTATGAGGCTGTAGACGTTGGGGACAAAAAAAAACCTTTATATCTCGACTGGATTGTTTTGGTAGCTTTGATTTATGATGGAAATTAACATATAATCGTAATGAATCATATTTCCTCCTTTAGGATACATTTTTATAATGCCTATAATAGTTATAATACCACAAATCAGAAATTGCTGCACTACTGCATTATTTCTGCTCCTCCTCTGATTCCAGGTTAAACAGTGGCCCTTTGCGCGAGTTCAGTAAAGATGTTGGCAATAAAACGACGATCAGGATGAGTTATCCTGAGGGCAGCCCGGTGGTGTGGGAGGACGTTGACCCTGAGGTGCAGTTCGTGGCCGTGGTCTATAAATCGGTGGATTTCAGCTGGGTGAAGGCGATGATGAAGAAGGAGAGGGTGGTGAGTTGCAGCTGCTTTTCAGTTTTGTTTTTTTTCCCCCCTCCAGCTGGAATCTTTACCAGCTGACAGTTCATAAAAAGGCACAGAGAGCCCCTTTGTTTTATTTTTGCTTTCCTCCTGCTGATCTAATCCCTGCCCTGCTCTGATGAAGAGTGATATTGTTCATTTAGCCAAATAAAAAAATGCAGAATAATGCTGCTGACTACGTGGTCTGCTGAAAATCTGATAAAAACATTTATTGTGCCTCTTGTAATGGAGACTGTATTCATTCCCTTATCCTCAAAGTTAAGGAAGGGCAAGAGGTTGTGGAAATGTACAAATGCTACCTTTAAAATGCAGTCCTTCCTCTACATGGGTTGCACAAGACTCAGCTTCTGTAGATTTGATTTTACCTTAGAACCACCTGTGGGTCCTATTAGAAAATGTTTGAGTTAAGGTGAGTTTATGATATGTGTGTAAATAGCTCAGAGTACATGCATTGTGGTCTCCTATATACCAACATTCGCCAGGGCTCTGTTTTGCAACCTATGGCCCACCTGCGGATTATTGACACTCAAAGGGATGTTTGTCCAAGGAAAGCAGCACATGCAATACAAGTCCAATAAGCCACAAATTAAGTTAAAAAAAGATAAACTATGCTTGACTCTTCTGTAATTCTCTACAACATGCTATTCAATGAAAGCTCTTTAGCATAGGTAAATATATATATTTACTTGCTTTATTTACTGCATTATTTTTAGTGGGGATAACCTATTGTTTTCACAGGAAACCTGTAATCTGTGCTGCTGATTGCAGTTAACTGTGAAAAATGTTAAGTCAAAGAATTTGGACAAAATGGCAGTTGGTTGAGATGGCAAAATTGGAGGTTTGCTCATTCCAGCCCTTTTGGAGAGATGAATATTGATTTGTTAACAAAGACTGTGCTGTTTGTGCTCCTAGTGCATGGATATATATTACATACTGTGATGAGCAATTCTTGTGAGGTACTGTGATTCAGATGGAGGTCTAGGGAAGATGTAGCTAAGGCATATATTAATTGTTTTGAGGGGAAAGGAATTGACCTCAAGAAAATATTTTCTGTGATGGCTGATGATGCCATCATTGGAAAACAGAGGGGATTTTAAAGATCATTGCAAAGTACATTGGCCACCCCATGGTAAATGTACATTGTATTATTTCATCAGGAACACCTTTGTGCTGGGGTTTTCGTAATCTTAATGTGATGACTATGGGACTACATTGGTGACATTTTCTTGTTACCTTGCTGCACAGGCAGTTTCAAACTCTGCTGTGAACCCGAGCTTGAAGACCTCGGCAAGGAAAAACAAGGGCAAGAATCACACTAATTGGCATTTATGAATAATTTTATATAATATATTGTAATATAGGGGCCATCCTATATTCCATCCACCTTAATCAGATAATTGAAGCCTTAATTGATGTAATAATAAAGAGCAGTGGCTCTGTGGCTAAGGATCTGCGCCTGTGGCTGGAAGGTTGCCGGTTCAAATCCCGCAGCTGGCAGAGGAATCCTACTCCGTTGGGCCCCTGAGCAAGGCCCTCAACCCCAACTGCTCCAGGGGCGCCGTACAATGGCAGACCCTGCGCTCTGATCTCTCCATATCTGTGTCTGTGTGTCTCAAGGAGAGCAAGCTGGGGTATGCAAGAAATTGTAAAGGGTTAATAAAGTGATGTTATTAATAATAGTAAATAACTTTTATTAAAAAAAAATATAAGTAGGGCTGTTTTTTATATTGGAAAATGTCAGTGGCACACAAATCAGTAAAACCAAGTGCATGAGCTAACTTTTCACGCACTCCTTGTAAAAAGGTGCCGACCCCTGACCTAGACAAAAGAAAACAATCAAGTTACTGTTTAACTGACAGCGGTAGAAGTTTTAGGTTCCATTCATTAGGAAAACAATAGCAATACAATAGAGCTACCGCTGCTGTTAGTCAATGCTTAAATGATAAGATTGCTTTATTGGCCATATACAATTTCTTGCATTAGGAATTTGTCTTTTCGCATACCCCAACTTGCTCTCCACAAGACACACAGACAGGGAGAGAAGCTTGGGGTCAGAGCGCAGGGTCCGCCATTTATTCAGGATTCGAACCAGCAACCTTCCAGTCACAGGCACAGATTCTTAGCCACAGAGCCACCGCTCCGCCCCAGTTATGCAAGCAGTTAAACATTCCCGGTATATTGTGAAATATATCAATAAGAAGCTGAAACCGTTCCAAACTTAAAATGAATTAAACTGTCCGTAACAGGAAAACAAATGATGTAGTATGGAACGCTAAAAGAGAAAAAAATTATCAGGAAGGATCACATTACTGAATTCCAAATTGTACAACTACAGTGGCATCAGCATTATGTAAATTAAAAACCCTTTTTCAGTCTAGATCATTTGCCTGGAGTGAAGCCTGTTTGATTTTTATCTTCAATCAGACTCCAGAAGTGATTCCTTCCAGAATGGTCAAATCACCACAGGCAGTCTTGATCGGTCCTGCACAAAAGCGGGCCTGGTTCTCTTGAATAAAACGGGGTGATTTGGATTAACACCATTCTTGGCCAAATCGGACCCCATGGTTTCCTTTCGACACCGCGGTGTGGACTTCGAGAATTTAGGGTTACCCTGTCAAATCAACAGCTTGTCACTGTAATTTAAAGGGAAAGAGAAGCTGCAATTGTACACGAGTACGACGATTTCCATGTCCTGGTTATGCACCTGATACAGTGGAGGATACAAACCAGGGCTGAACTCTTGGTTTTGTGTCAATGCTTATCATGTGAGTGTCCATCAGTGCTGCCTCATGTCACAAATATAGACGGAAATATGAAGGTGGTGAGACAGGACAGCTTATCGGAGTACAAATTGCAGGTGATGATGTGTGACCATCATTTTGGAGACTCCTGTCTGGTAGGTTTGATTTGTGTAGTTAGCGTGTTGCAGGGGCACCAAGGTTGCTAACATTTACTAAACCACAACTGGAACCCAACTTGACCACAAGGTATTTTCAGTATTTTATATTTAACAAGTGAGAACAGATTAAGATCTCTAAAACTAAGTGAAATTGGGATAATGATCTCATTAAGAGGCATTCATAAATGTTTGACTTGGAATGAAGCAAAAGCATTGTGACTGAATGTATTTGTCTAAGGAATACGTAAATAAAAAAGTACCAAAGTTAATATGAATAATCCTTCTTCTTAGTCGTTCTGGGACTGGCTGTTTTTCTGGCAGAGGGTGCCTGAAGAAATCCCCATAGGGATCTCACAGTTTCGAATCTTGAACCCTGAAATCATTCGACAGACGGCACTGGACCTGCTCCACTTCCCTGCTCCACAGCCGAAAATCTGGGGGTGGGACCAGGTAACTATTTCTTTTAATTCGTACAGAAGTACATAGGGAGGAGGTATGATTGCATAAACCCATTATAAACTGTGGCTTGGTTTTCTTCTAACACTTCCAGTTTACACAGTTGTCACCCTGTGTGAACTAGTTGAACTACTATTGTGGAGCTACAGTCATTTCAAAACACAGTGCGATCAGATAACATTGTGAAAAGTCAACAGCCTAAGTTATTTCAGGTCTGTGAATGTGACCGTGCTCTTGGATGGGCAAGGCATAGGCTCATATCAATGTCAATAATACTGTATATATGTAAATAAATAAAATGCAGATGTTACAATGGACATGCTTTATTAACTGCACTTAAACATATTACTCATTAGTTTTGCACCCTAGTGTATCTGTACAGAAATGTAACACAACAAAAAGATTATAAGTTTGCTAGTAAAATACATAAAAGTGTAAATTATTTTTATTGTAACGTCTACATTTTTCACAGGTATGTAGTATTTCTTGGTATTCCTGATGTACAAATTTAGGACTTGCTGCAGGATATGGTTTTGCAGTGTAATTGACTTTAAAATGGTAGTCTGATGTCAGCTACATAAATATCTTTGTATACAAGACGCATTATTGTTATTATTAATAATCTGTACAATAACTTTGAATATGGGATGAATCTTAAATTCATGAATAATAAAAACTGAGTATTCATGAATAATAAAAATATTGAGAGCCTTTTCCCAAAATCATTGATAAAACAGGTGTATACTTATTGTTTGGAGGTGAATTAATCTTTGTAATTCACCTGCATACAACTGAATCTTCCATAGTCTTATAGTATATTCATTTACTTTTTTTACATTGACTCAGCTTCATACCTCCCTTCAAACTAATATTTCTTTCTACAAATCCTTACAAATTTAAATTGCACATGTAATTTGCTGTTTCATGTTTCATTAGTATTTGCCAGGAATATTTCCTTCAGATGGTGGCTTTGAATAATAATGAATGCGGATTAACAAAGGTGTGATAAGTAACAGGAGAGTAAGAACTGAAACAGGTTTGGCAGGCCTGATCACCAGTCAGTGTTAATACCGGGTTCGAGGTTATTAGGTAAAACGATCATGATGTGAAGTTGAGAGCAGTCAACCTTGTTTTATAATTGCAGGTGTGCATTGGCACATGACCATAAATTAAAGGTGGAAACTGGAAGACTGACCGTCTTTGAGGTCTGATGCATGCGTATGCCAAAGGTTGCTGGACTAGACTTAATATATAGAATATAATAGTTAGAATTATTTACTCGCTCTATTGATCTGTCTGTCCCATACAGATTGTCTGATGTTTGACTTCAGTTTAAATGCATGGAGATGATATTCAACACATGGAATTTTTTGCATTAAGAATTATCTTTATCTTTGTTGAATTTAGCCCATTGGATGAACCATGATGACAACTGGAATGAAGCTATGGTTTTCCAGTTTTAGTTGGGCATTACTCCATTTAAATATGAGTTGATGACACAGTTAACTTTAATGACCTTTTGTGAGTCGGATAAAACAGAAAAAGTATTCATTGTCAATGTAAGTTAATTTTGCTGTCGAAAGAACAATGACGTGCAGTCTCTTGGGAGGTCAATAACGGTTGGTTTAAAGATGAAAACAGTTTTTATGCCACAGTGCCTTACTATAGGGGAGAAGGGTGGGGCAACAGGTTATTGCTGTTCTTCCAGGCTGTAGGCTTTGAGTCATCTTCAGAAAGTGTTTTTGATAGACAATTCCAAAGGCAACTCAAATTGGCAGAGCCACATGGAAAAATAATGGCAAAAAAAAGCGCCAAAAAATAAGGATCGAAATGGAAAGGTGATGCTGTAACAAAATGGCGGGACTGCTAACTGAATGAGAGTGAAAAGCTAGGAAGGGGCTGGCCTAGAAGAAAGGACTCCACAGCACAATCCTGACTGACCCTGCACTCTTGTGTCTAGAACGTGCCGACCCTGGGAATCAGCGCTCTCAACCTGGCCACGTACCTGTGCGACGAGGTCAGCTTAGCGGGCTTTGGGTACAACCTCAGCCAGCCAAGGGCTCCGCTACACTATTATGAAGATGTTTCCATGGACGCCATGCTGGTGCAGCACATGCACGACGTGGACACCGAGAGGACGCTCATCGGCAGCCTGGTGCGAGCTGGCATCATGTCGGACCTTACCGGAGGAGTTCACTGCAGCTTCTGCGGGAACGATGAAAGCTAACGCTGAAGGATTTCTCGCTCTACTTGATTTTTCAAGTGTCTTTCATCCTTAGAACTGACAGTGATGAAGATTATTTATTCAATATTAATAGAATATTTCTCATTGAGAATTCAAATACAAAGAATGAGGCCTGCTTACTGCTCATTCTTGGACATGAACTTTATTTATGTAGAGGTGTTACATGCTACTGTGGAGTCCTGTAAATGAGTTGCACCTCAGAAACCCATCTTTTTGTTAAAGATTTTTCTTTTTACTTGTACATATTTCAAGAACAGTTATGAACTTTTTTAAGGTGCTTTATTAATTTGTTTCAATTTGTATTTATTTGTTTTTCATGTTGACTTTTCATATAGTCTTTTGGATTAGGACCATATGTGTATTTTCAGTATTATCAATGAATTGAGTCTTCAGAATTTTTTTTAACAGCAAATGTAAAAGAAGCATGTACTTTATAGATTTTTATTTGAAAATTCTTGCAATATCCGCCCTCTGTTAAAATCATTCATCCTTTTAATTTGTAAATCATTTTTTCCGTAATTTTGTACAGTATTGGACTTCTGTACCTTATTAGATTCCGAATTTCTGTTAAATACCATAACAGTGTTTGTCATTCTTTTACCCAAAGATAAATTGTTAAAAAAAGCTATCGGTTGTACTAATTAAACTAAGGTAAAACATATGAGGCACTGAACTAGAATACTTGGCTCCATAGCTGTCACAGGATGAGTCTGCTTGAACGGGACTAATTTGTTTTTTACCTCATATCGTCATCAGATCAAAAATATTCTGTTTGTTTTCTCATGTTGGCTGTTCATATGTGCTTTTAATATCGCCTCAAACGTGAATAGGGTGTTTGTATGTTGACGATCTAATATGGTGCAATGGACTCCAGCATTTCTGACTTCCCAGAGAATGTCTGCATTATTGTCTGTGAATAAATGTAGAGCCTTTTTTGTTTTGTGTATATTACTGAAAACCATTACAGTGTTCTTTTTGTAAAAGTGCTGTGTGATTGTGTAATTTTCTAGTTGCTTTTTATAGCATGATTGCAGTTTACGGAATAATTCTAAGAAACGTCTCTGTGCTTTGCGTGCAAGTTTGTGTAAATCTGATCAAAGCAAATCTGATCAGACTGAGTGGTGATCCATCTGTAACAATGGCTGCCATCCAGTCATTCAGGTAAAATCTTAGTAGTACCTTGACTTCTGTATGTATAGTAAAAAGAGAGGGGTATTTGTTTTTTTTCCTACAGTGTGGCACATTAGCTTCCTACTCTAGTCTATACTCAACTGTTAGAGAATCGTAAAGGAACAAATACTTGTTATACAGATACCTGTATATTACTTTGGTTTACATAGTGCAATAAAACAAGACCGTGTATATCCAACTTGCATGAATATGTATACAATTAAGCCACTTTGAACTGTATTCTTCAGTAACACTGTGTGCATAATCTTAATACGTCATATTACAGACCCTCAATATATTTTTGAGATTAATCTAAGACACATTTAAGTTACAAGAACCATCGCTGTTAAAAATAGTTTATCTTGCCGGGCTTGAAAAGGTACAGTGCAGTGAAGCAATGAACTGCGTCAATTCAAGTCCATGATGGCACCCTACCTATCTGTTGTAGTGAAAAACATCCTTTTAAAGAGGAGCTTCTGTTCTAATTTCTCAGACTGGTTATTAAAGCACAGTAACAAATTGATGGTATTGCAAAATTTTACAAATTCCAACATAGCACAAAACTGTGAACTTTGTGAAAGTACTGTATAGTTGCCATTTTGTTGCAAACCCCTAGTCTTGTCACACGCAAGGGCAAGAGTTTGCACAAATTGTGATGTGAAGTGGCCCTTCCTGCTCACTAATCACAATTGTGATGTGAAGTGGCCCTTCCTGCTCACTAGTCACTGTAATGACTGATGTAATGTGATGTACAAGTGAATAAGTACATAGTGTGCAGGAGACATTTCATCACAGAAATGTTTCAATGTGACGAAGGGTGATGAAAGGCATTAGGCGGGCAGGTGCTTACTCCGTGAGTCTGATGATGTCTTATTACACTATTGACAACAAATTGAACAACTTTAAGAAATCAAAATAATTGACAAGATTGCAAAAAAGTAACTGAAACCAGCTTGATTTTAATGGAAATAAGATAAGGCATACAGTACTTTTAAGAAATTCTGTGATACTTGTGATACAGCTTGTTTTTTTGGTATTGTTTTTTTCCATAAAAAGCAGTTGCTTAAATTCTTAATTTAAAATCTAAAAATGGTTACAAATGTGAGGATGCCAATGTAGCCTGTTTTATTCCTTACTTGATAAAAGTATCTCATCTAGCTGCTTCTTGAAAGAAGCCAGGATTTCAACTTCAACTACATGCCTTGGTATTTTGTTCTAGACTCCCTT
This sequence comes from Lepisosteus oculatus, assembly GCF_040954835.1. Lineage (NCBI taxonomy): Eukaryota > Metazoa > Chordata > Actinopteri > Semionotiformes > Lepisosteidae > Lepisosteus > Lepisosteus oculatus. Next base: position 35,483,623 of record NC_090696.1, on the reverse strand, counting down.
TGGGTAAAGAGAAGTCTCCTTTTCTCAGTTTTAAATTCCACTTAGTTTGCACTTGCTTTAAACACGAGCTGGAGAGCACAAGTGGAAGTGCAATTAAACTGGAGAATTACTTTCTTTGGTCTTTTTTGATTGCTTTGTTCCAGCTATGTAAGACTGCATTTCTGTCATTATTTTATACTTGCATTCTTCCACCAATTTTACTGTTTAATGCATCACAGTATTTTAGGATGTTTGAAATTAAATTTATTTTGCATGTGAGCTAAAAGGTCTTTGGCCAATATATTGCTATAAAGCAATGTGGTCTTATGTGTACTTAAGACGGCTCAACAGAAAACCATTTTGGCTTTAGGAAATCCATACATTTAAACAGCCGCGTGCTTGAAACAATCTACAGTCATGCATGATCTGAATATTTTTCTTCAGTGAAACTGAGATCAAGTAAACTTGGTTAATTTACTGTGGGCCAATGTATTTGGAATTATTAGTAACTTTTGTCAGCTTAACGAAGAGTGACTTCTTTCAAGCAGGGTATATTAGCTAGGATGTCATTTTGGGAGTTTAATCCTGCTGCTTTGCTGGATGCTGAAATACCTGAAATGTGGAATAAAAGTCATCCACAGCTCTTTGGTTAACAGGGCAATGTTGCAGTTCCTGAGAGTTGGAATATTATTCTTTTCTTTATTTTTATATATTCTTAGGTTTCTTTAATCTGATAGTTTCGTTTTTGAATGTGCATTGTGATTGTAATTGTGTTTAAACTTAGCTGTCACAACTGGAAATGGGTTTGTTATGGGTATGTTCTGAGATTTTTTCAATTTTCAGTGTGATGACCCCTTCTCCTTTCAATTAACCTGTCATTTTTCTTTCAGTCACATTTTAAAATGTGTATTTGATGAGTGTCATTAGGGGATTTTGCTTGTTCTGGCCACAAGAGTGCATTCACTTCGGCTGAAAGATGGTAGGTTACGAGTGTTTTGTGTCTTGATGTTTAATTTTCTAGTTTTAATCACAACATAAGTCATCCTGCAAACCAGTGTTGGTTTAGCTGTCAAATATTTTATTTAGGAAGTTTAGTGTGAGACAATCACTATCCACTGTTCTTTTTTGACAAAAAAAGAGAAAGTATTTCTGGCAAAAAGGCTCTTAAGAACATATTGTATGCTGTGGAGAGACTGAACATTATAGCACCTAATTTTTTGCCTTGCTTCATCTTAAAGGAATAATTTGACCCGCATCTAAAAATTATAAACCCAGCACTTTGCCATGAAGTCCATGGTCTGAGTCCAAGGTACTTTATTTTTTTGGGAATTAGTAAACACCTTAATTGGGCTTGTAGTAGTTAATGGACTGGTTTCCTCTCCAACTTAACTGTGCTTCCAGGATAGGCTCTAGGTTGTCATGACCCTCAGCAGGAATAAGCTGCTTTCTGGTAATGGACTAGTGAAATTGGTAATTGCAATTACAGAGGGATTTCACTGACAAAGTCACATAGACATGTTCTAGGAGATCACAGAATACAGCAGTGAGCCTTCAAGGTGATTTGATGCCTGATAAACCTTCAACTATTTGAAAAGTACTAGTTTAGGGTGACTGACGGTAGCAACTGGACACCAGTCATACAATAAAGTGTGTTAACCATGAGTCTCTTAACTTGTGGATTTCAACTATATTAGTACAGCTTTGGGGGAAAAGAAAATGTTGAATTAGATAAGTACTTTGCTATTAATAAAAAGCTTGCTACCTTTTGTTCCATTTGTCTATGACAATACATAGTACTGGCAGATGGTTTAAAAATGTATTTCTAATTAGATGAAGACTTTGTTAGAGTCTTAAGTTCAGTCAGGCTTTCTCCTCAAGGTAGAGGAGAGGTTCGTAACCTAATGTCTTCCCCTCCCCTTATTTAAACTTGCACGATGATGTAATCCTTATATGTTAGGATAGTAACAATTACATCACAAAATATGTGTGAAACATTCAAATTTGTTGCAGGTGTAAGAGTTTAAACTAGTTTGTACTGCTACAGCATATATATAACTGGGCTTAGCTACATCTGTGAATTTTAGTGATAAGTTAAAATTGTACAAAATAATTGCTTTGCAAATAAAACGTTCCTGAACTCCACGCTTCTGTTAGGTGATCTTGTGAAGATGAGGCTCTTGCAGTGTGTGACACATATGTGACATGAAAGTTATAAAAGTTTTAAAAAAGTACTTTTACTTGAGCAGCTCCAAACAGTCTAAATGTTAGCAGCACTTTCAGTAGAGGTACTTGACTGCCATGTCAAAAGAGATCTTCATGAGGATGTGGCTCATTGAATGTAGCCCTGGATGTGTTGGTTTGATATCATCTCCACTTCCCAGAACTGAGACTTTTGAGACCCAGTACCAAATTACAGTAAGTGTGAATGTTTATTTTTCTTCGGTTTTACTCTAATCTTTCTAAGGAGTGTTATTTGGGTGGAGTGCGTACAGTATTCTTGTACGGATCTTAACATTTTGCATAATAGCGCCACCTTTTTGTAAATATCTGTTATTAAATTTGTGGTATGACATAAAAATATTCCTGTTCCAGCCTCTAGTTTTTCTAATCTTATATTATAAACACATATATTAATATTAATATAATATATATTATATTAATATCTTATATTAAAAACAAAATTATCATTGGACGCAATAACATTAGTTAAAAAAAACAGTCTTATGCAATGCCATTCTAAATAATAATCTTTCTAGCACAATGTAATTTGGTTGTCTGAGACACAAACACACAGATTAGTATAATATATATATAGCACTAGCCCATTGCACTGAACAGCAGGAAGTCAACCGAAAGAAAGTTTCTGTCATCACTGTGGTCACATGGCTGTCTGCAGATACAGGTTTTCCTCTTCTCTTTGCCTGTTCTTCTGTTCTGGGAGTCACATGCTTATCATATGCTTATAATGTATGGAGTAAGCCGGTTGCTGACATGGTCTCTCTCAGTGAAGCCCAATTTAATTACTTGTAATTCGACAAATTTGGCAAACAAAGAAGAAATAGTTTTGTAATGTACTGATTTTGCTTTGAAAATGTAATATTTGTATGTGGAACATGTGAGTTTTTCCTCCTGTACAAAATATTTCCTATAATGCACGGTTCCATATATTTAACATCTCACAAACAGTTAACTTGCAGAACATTGCTGACACTTGATCACCAGAGAATTGAATATACTGAGTATCATATGAAAAGTGCAGAGGGGAAGAGTATCATGTAAGTGCAACACCTGTTATGCTGGATGCACACTTATAGAGTAACACCTCAGTGATGTAAGTTACCTGAATTAGTGCATGAAATAAACTGTTGCCTTAACTACTCTCTATAAATGTAAGATGTAATGTAAAAATATTCCCACCCTTGCTGAGTTTTCACATTTTTTAACTTTAAAGTTTGTAGTTACGACACTTTGATGTAGCAACTACTGTTTTTCTGTCCATAACTTTACAAATTCAAAGCATAAAAAACAAAAGGTAATGAGCAAATACAGTAGGTATGAAGGGAAAACGGAAAATTCACGACTGCATCAGTATTCAAGCCCTTTGCTGTGTCAGAACTTAAGTGCACAACATTACCTTAATGGGTTACAATTAATTGAGTAGCCTTCGTGTGCAATGATAGTGGCTCAAATGTTTTGAGAATGCATTCACATATCTCTGTATGATCCCTCCGTCAGTTAGTGAAGTGTGATCAGAGATGTAGCCATGAAAACCATTGAAGGAGCAGCTGAAAGACACTTGAGGGATAACAAAAAAAATTCAAAGACCCTTAATATCTTTTTGAACAAAGTGACGTCACAGACGCCTGGACGCTCCTTTTCCTAGGTGAGGTTTTCCCTGCAAACTGAGGAGCTGGGCAAGGAGGAAACTTTAAACTGTGAGGACTTTGGCAGCTTCGAAAGAGTTACAGAGGTCAGTGACAGAGACAGGAGAAAATGTTGGGTATGGGTATGTACAGTATGGGTAAACAATATCCCAGGCACTCCAAAATGGGGGCTGGTATGAGTCTAATCAAGCATGTGGCAAAAGATGATGTAGTGAGACATGACAAAATTGGACCTTTTTTCTGAATGCATAGTGCATTGTACTATATGCATAAATATAACTAAATTAACACAAAAACTGAGAGCTGCAATGCTTAACAAAATACACTACTTTGAGGATATTTGAAGTAAATATCATTTGAAGGATGAGGAACAGCACTGAACAGTGACAGTGGCTAGCACTACATATTTTTTACAGGATAGTTTTGTTAATGTATAATGTATAATGTCAATGTAACAGTGTTTAGATCAGGGTCTATATTTTAGGGTAGGATCACATACTGTACCAAAGTATATTCTTCAGCCATAGCTGACAAGTTAGAAATCCTGGTGTCACAGAGGTTGCATTTGTTGCCAAATACAATTTTCCATTCACATCTGCTCAAAACAAAACAAAAAAAAAGTGTCTTGTCCCTGCGTAGCCTTTCCAAGCCAGTGTTTTCAAGTTGAATGTGTTATTTTTACCACATCATTATTTACTTGTGTTAGGTGTCACTTTAATCGAAACATCTGATAAAGTTTCTTTCTTCAACAAGGCAGCAGAGCTTCGCTAAATTTGATACCAGAGAGCCTGAAGTTCCACAGCAGACAGATACACTTGAAGGGCTGCCAAATAGAAGCACTGATCTTAAGTGCTTCTAAGGCAGGCTGAGTCTGCATAAACATGCTAAAGCTGTGCTCAATGTTTTCTGACCACCTTGAACAGAGCCAAGTCTGTGCCTGCTACAGATGGCTTACCTTGTATCCTGATAACTCTATAAGCAAATATACTATCTAATGAGTAAAAATATCAGAGACTCCGGTTTGTTTTGAGTGTTGTTATATAGTACTTTTTCAATACTATAACACCAAAGCAGAAGAGCATTGCTTGAGGTCGTATGGTTTTCAAATGATCACTGTGACATACAGTACTGTAACAAGACATGGTGTGGTTTACTTGAGCTGCCCATGTGACTTGGCAGCAGTGGCGGTAAGAATCTTTCTAGAAAATGTGTGTATTTCACGTTTGAACCAGCTGCAGAAAATAAAACGGAGGAAAGATAACATCAGGAATGTCTGGTTTGGCAGGTTCGTTGAAGCACACAGCAAAAGCATTCATTGAATTGTGTGTTGTAGAAGCTGCCCCACGTGAAGGCTGTAATAAAATTGGGCCTGCCACTAGAGGCCGCTATGGAGGCTGCCACAAAGATTTGTTGACATGCTGTCTCTTGTGTGCACTAATTGTCAGATTGATCAAGTGAAATGTGAAAGTTTTCACATGGTGACTTTGATATGTATAGTGCCGGTAAATTAAACAAGTGGTGCTAATCACGTTAATGGCTTGTAAAAAATGTTTTTATGTTAACCATAGTTGACATTTATGGTTATTTTTGACTAAGTATGTAAATAGATGAAATTGCTCAATTGCCAATCGAACAAATTGGTAACAATTGATTTGAAATAAATAAATGATGAACTAGAAGTAATCATGAATATTATCTCATTTTTAAATATTAAAATAGAGACTAGTATTGCTGTAAAGGAATAGTAATACTGTTAGTAACATTATGGTACTCTCCAGTACCAAGTATCTTATCTATCAGAGCTCATTTTCTGATAGCACGTGGTTATGTGCATTTCTGGGGCCTCAGAATGTCAAATGTGGTTTCTTTCTTTTACATTTGTAATGCAAATGTGTTATATGTCATGTAGATTTGTAATGCAAATATATGTAATGTAAATTTTTAATGCAAATCTGTAATATAAATATTTGAGGGTGACCCCCTCCTGTAATTGTTTACTGACCTAGAGAAAACAATCCTTAAAGGATACATAGAGGAACCTGTAGATGGAATCGCTGTCCAGTAGGTCTTTCTTTTTCATGGCTCTTCCTGGTGCTTGAGTTTATGCCACATGAACTTTTTGAGAACTTGTCAATCTTTTAGACAGATTTTTTTAGTTTTGAAATGGTTTGAGAGTTTGATTCAAGAAAAAAGCTCATGTTAATATGAATTAAACCCCTTCCTGTTAGGGAATTACTGTGAAATGAAGAACAGATGCTTCTATGGTGTTTGGCTTTGCTTCAGTGAAATGTTAAGTATTTGCTCTCTTCAGCATTTCCTCATTTTGATAACAGTCCTGTCTTTTCCAATAAAAGTGAGATAAAGTGCAGCACCCAAATGATTTCAGACCACCCTGATCCTGAAAGATGAAAAGGGAAAGCTGAATTTAATTTCTCTATGACCATTTTAATAGCATTGAGATATTTTAACTGGGTTGGTTTATTCCTCGATTGGGCAGTCTAAGCAACATAACGTTTTATGATTAGATATTTTTTTTCACCCAAAGACGGCTCCATAGCTGTAACATTGCTTCCTTTCTTCTCTTTTCAGCATGGAATAAACGTTTACTGTTTCCTATTTTTTTTTCACCTCTGCATATATTGCATTTTTCAACACTATAGCTTGGGGATCATGTCTTCTACACTACTGTCCAACAGTAACACATTCTCATGAATGAGTAGACCTCATCTGCCCTTGGCTTCCCAAATTATCAGAGCTAGCACTCAGGCAATATCATTTTATATGTGATCACTTCTCCTGCAAAATACAATCGACATGAAGCTGAGAGGACAAGACTGGAGTTATCACACAACTGAGAGCAATGCAGATCCTCATTTAGAATTGTTGACAGAGAAGACAAACTGACTTGAAAATGTAGTCTTATCTAGACAATCCCAAAAAGTGTTGCTGCAGTACTGCTTAGTCAGAGTGCACTGGAGGAACTAGGAAAAAGCTTCATATGATCATGCCAAAGACAAAAAGGGTTCACTGTGCTAAAGTTTAAGTAGATCATTTTGATTGATTAACATTTTTTGGAACCAAAGTGGGAAAGGGAATGGAAAGTTACTTGTAAGGGTTTTATGATCATGGCAAACAGAAGAATCAACATGTCATGTCGTCTGAAACTCTGTAAATCTTTCTAATAAATGTGTAATTACAGCTCCAAAATACAAACTACAACATCTAAGGGGAATACAGATATAAATTGTAGTTTCAAGTTTAAATGGAAAAAGCAGACTTCCTTCAAGTGGATGTCAGGAATACAGGAACTCTAGCCCAGTGTAAAAGTGAAGACTAATTTTAAAGAGACAAGCAAACATTATCAGGTACAAGACACCCTTTAACAAAGCATGTTACCAGTGAGCTACTTTGATCTGTTCCAACACCGCTATAGGTCAGGGCTGTAATTCACAAACTGTGGGGGCGTCATGATCATTCTCCTGTGGTGTCTCTCTGCTAGTGGTTGTATTTTTCATTCTACTTTCACTTTATTTTGGGGAATAACTGTTGTGCTTCCATATTTAAATATGCTATGCAGAGTCAGCTAAAATGATGCTGTTCAAGTTTGACAAAGTTCGGTTGGTGAACGTTCAGTTGCTGAAAGAAGTTCATTGCACATTTGCTTTCTTATTTTTTTAAACAACAACCATTCAGGCTTATCTGGAGAAATCGAATGGGCATTTTGAAACTAGAGCTGTTTCTGCTGAATGAAACTCTGTGAGGGTCATGCTGTTATAGTTTGTCATAAAGCCAAGATTTTTAGCTACACTCCTGTACACCTTTTGCCGATTGTGATGCACATAATCTGTCCTTAATGATGTGCAATGTTTTTGCTCTGAATGTTTGGGTCGGTGTTGTGGGTAGATTTTGCTTATGTCTTGGACAACAGCTGCTGGTCTTGTATTTCCACATGTTTTCAATTTGATCTTTAAGGTTTGTTAAAAACACACAGTGACTCCACTAGTTGGACAAAGCAATGTTAGGCGCATGTTGAAGGGATGAAGGAATTAAATGGTCAGTGTTTTGTCTTAAGCAATTTTCTTTTGGTGGGACTCCGTACATTTCTTTAACAACCAAACATTTTAAGATAGAATAGTGCTGTCCATACCAGATTCTTCCAGTTAAGATACAGCAGCCACATTGGGGCGACTGAATTTTTTTAAAAAATAAAATTTTCATCATTTTGTTTTCTTTCCTCATCAGTGTCATGCCCTCTTCCTACCACATTCTCACACGGAAACGCACCCGCGCTAATTACACACCTGCCCTGAGCACTTCTGCCAAACGACACTGTTCCTGTCAATCAGCCAACCACGACTCTCCATCAATCAGCACAGCCCCTCCATCTCACAATACATATACCCTCCAAAACCCTCTGCTCTTCGCCTGTTATTGGTCATTCTTCGGAGCTCCTACCTCGTCTTTGTTTTTGGAACTTTCCTTCGACCACGTCTTCTGTCTTGCCCTTTTGAATTGGAAACCTTCTTGCCGACCTTCCTTACGGACCTCGCAACTCGACTTGGACCTCGCCCCTCATCTAGCCCTCATTCCCTCTGGAGTCTTCCCACTCATCTCTTAACCCCTAATGTACCACACAGGGTTCATCTTCCTATTCGCTCAGCGGGTCATTCATGACAATCAGTAACTGTGGTTGGCTTTGAACTGGGGCCCTGTACCAACATTGCTTAATCAGGAGGGTCTGAGTAGAGGTTCTAATGGCAGCCAAAATCTAAATGTCAGAATGTCTGTGCATATATGCAAATAATTTTCTTTTTGGTGGGTAGCTGCGTCAGCATGCGTAGGCTGCAAAGGAACAAGTAATAGGTTTATTCCATGCTGAAAAAAAGAAGAAAGAGAACACAACGTTTCGGCCGTGGAGCCTTCTTCACCTGAAGAAGGCTCCACGGCCGAAACGTTGTGTTCTCTTTCTTCTTTTTTTCAGCATGGAATAAACCTATTACTTGTTCCTAATTTTCTTTTTTGCTTATTTGTAATTCACCTTGCTGATGGGGTCTTGGATGGAATAAGAATGGAGCAGGATGAAACTGAGCCTAAGGATAAGGGCAACTTCTAAATTAGCTGACAGACAAGGACTGCAAGACGAATCTAGTGAGTGATCCTCTCCCTGCCTCCTGCCCAAGTGCCCCCTACCCAGCATCCGCAACTTAATGTGGTCTGTTTTTGTATTGCAATGTGCACTCAAGGTTTTGAGTCGGCTGGGTGGGGAATGACAGACTGGAGACGATTTTCATGCTCACTGATAGTTTTACTGCCCTTCTCATTACAGAGGGGTGTGCTAATCACAGCTGCAGAGAAACTGCAGGCATCCTCTTGACACAGTGGTGGGATTCATGTTGTTTACTGCACTGTGATTAGTGAAGTTTGTGATTACTGTTTGTTTTAGCTGATCACATTTATTTTAATTAATTTAAAGGCAATGCATTTGTTTTTGTTAACCTTACAGTACATAATATATACTTATGCAGCAGTATGGGATTGACTTGGTTATATGTGAAATTTGGTATTTGAGAAGGTCCTTTGCGTTGAACCTCTCGAACGAGACCCTACTGTAGATCACTTACTGCAAAGGAATGTTGCAGAGAATGTTAGTATCCTTGAAAAATAATATATACCACTCCATTTGATTTGAGTAGGCCCTCAGGTGTGATGGGGCCCCTCCACACCACGGTCTCAACAAGGATGGAATTCTAATTCTGTGGGTTACAATGGTATTGGTTACAATACCCCCCTCTTTTTCTCAGTGATTTTCACATACAAACACATGTATCTACAAGGATGTCCCTGGACTATAATCCCATTAAAAACACAGAATGGACAGAAACTCATCTAGGGTTGTATTACGTGTTTTGTTTATAAGTGTAACAGTAAAACTTTAAAGTTAAAACAGGTGCTTGTTCAGGCCTCCAGAAGAGTGGTTTGCATTTATTTTGTGTGCCATCTCTACCTTATTCCAGCTATGACACATTTGTAAACCACACAGGCGTTACAGGGAATATGTTTTCCAAGAATTTGACTAGATTGTTGCATTCATGTGCCTCTGACAAACCTACTATGTATAGGAACAAGTAATAGGTTTATTCCATGCTGAAAAAAAAGAAAGAAACACAACGTTTCGGCCGTGCAGACTTCTTCAGGTGTGAGACCGGAGATCTCTCACACCTGAAGAAGGCTCCATGGTCGAAACATTGTGTTTTCTTTCTTCTTTTTTTCAGCATGGAATAAACCTATTACTTGCTCCTTTGCAGCCTATGCATGCTGACGCAGCTACCCACCTGAACTACCACTATGTATAGTAGGTGTTGATGGGGCTGGAACAGCTGTTCATTTGATAACCTAATGTTCCAGAGTTTCCCTCTTCACTGAGTGTGTATTTAGAACCTTTTTCAGTTTACTCTGGTCCCATTAGACCAAGTCCATTTTTGTGGTCAGTTGCCAAGTAGTTGACTTTTGAATGATACATCCACAATGATTACAGCAATCTGTGAGCTCACCTCTGCCAGTTCAGTTTTCATGCTCTGTGTCTGCTGTTCCACTGATTTCTCCATTTGAGGGGTTATTTTAGCAGCTTCAGGAGAAGCACATTGTTTCAACATCTTCTGGGGAAATCTGAGGAAACAAGGCTAAAAAGTGGCAGCCTTTCATGTCCTGGCAATCATGGATGGATAACCAAATAAAAAAGATGGCAGGGATGACAAAAACAAGAAAACGAGGAAGGCAGGCTTTGGGTTACCTTGGTGGCATCTGGAAGGTTTCAGAAGGCGTTACCAGATCAGAGAAAAGCACAAAAAATCAAAAGCTTGGAAAATCACATTTTCCCACTCTTTCATTACTTGTTCAGAGCATTTTAGCATTTTTAATGTTCTTTGTTTATGTTTCTCTTTGTGTCTTACAGATGGGTTGTATAACAGGTGTTGGAAATTTCTCTTTAATTACATATAGACCACCTATGTCCTTGGTTTCTGTTTTCCATTGCAAGACATAAAATGAACACAGAAGTGGTCAAATGACTCTTGTAGCACTAACACACATGTACACACGGATCTCACCACAGTTGATCTCCAATCCAGAAACCCTCTTGGCTCAAAGTAATTATTTTACCACCAAATTATTTCTCTGTGCCAAGGTGGACCCAGCAGGGAATTTGCCAGGCTGCGAAAAAAAGTACTTGTATGAATGAGGCAGTGAATAGCACCCGGATAACACAATACCATCCTGATTTTGAAAGGCGCTGTTTTGCTTTTGTGTTTTCTTTTTATTTCCACTCTGTTAAAAAGCTTATCAGCAGGTTGTGGACCTTTGTTGGTTTATACAGCTTTCTGGAGCACAATTAGTTTGTCACTGCTGAGATTTATGCATTTGTTTGTTTTGACAAAGAGGGTTTCCTTAATTAAATTGCACAGAAAAAAAATGTTAATTATTCAGCAGGCTGGAGGCTTTGCAGTTCATTGTGATCCTGTCCAATTCATCATGTTCTTGTGCCAGGCTGAATCAAACACAGTGGCCCTCTGCACAAAGAGGATAGTGTGAGGCCAGAGAGCTGTCAAGAAATTCAGGGAGACCTCTAGAATTTTTTTTACCACGGTAACCATTCTCATTTGGCCTCTTAAAGTTCATTGTGCGATTGACTTGCCAGGCAGATCAATTTGTGAGTGGGAGGAAAAAAATAAACCAGTTATTAGGTTTAGCTGTCATTTACATTTAGATTCATTTGTATGCATTTACCATTTGGATATTTAATAAAGGTTTGTAAACAACAACAGTTTTATCTTTTTAAAGTGTTTTAAAGTTTCCTTTTAAAATACTAACTCTAAGCTCTCTTTGGTAAAGACCAGTACAATATTTGCTCTTTTTAATATTAAATAACAACAATTCTCCATGTGTTTATTACCAGAAAGTGTATTTTTTTTCTAACAAATTGGATTTATACCAAATTATTTTTAATATTGAATGAAGTTACTCTCCTTGGATGCAACAATATTGAAAAACCCACAACTCTAGTGAAGGTTACTTGATTACTTGATTATATGTTATTTATGTTATGTTATTACATGTTACTGTTGTTGCTATTGTGTTACTGTCTATTGTCTTATCTTCTGTCCTATTTATATACTGCACCTGAGTGACTAATGAGAAACACTTTTCAGTATACTGTGCACCTGTGTAAGTTTAATGACAATAAAGTTGAATTCAATTGAATTGAAGGTTCACAGTTACTTTCAGGGTAGATTCTGGGCTAAATATGTTTAATGTGATGGATGTTGCACCCCTTGTATCCATGATTTTTAATACAGACATTTCTACCTGAGTTGTATAAACTATTAACACCTCTGTGTCTCACTTCAGCTGTGCCTTATCAAGCCTTTTATGTCATGTCATGTCATGTCATTTGCCAAACCGCTTTATACCATACAGTGTAGCGGGAAACCTAGCCTACCCGCCAAGCAACGAGCGCAAGTCAGGGTACACCCTGGACGGGGCGCCAGACTATCGCGGGGCAAGTACAAGCCAATTATACATGGGGACAATTTGGAGGCCACGGTAAAGGCAGAGGGCAGAAATTTGACCGGACACTAGGATAATTCCTAATCTTATCGAGAAATGCCCAGGGATCTTTAATGACCACTGAGAGTCAGGACCTCAGTTTAACGCCTCATCCGAAAGATGAAAAGCTTTTTATTTGTTAGTGATTTGAACATATAATTGGTTAGTCCTGACTTCTCAGTACCTGTTGATTTCTTATGTCAATCTTAGACTGCATTGCTTTCATTCAGCATGTCAATGTCCCAACACATATCTGCGGTCATACATTAGACTAGGCAAATTCTTCCTACAAGAATCTGAGGTGGTTATTTCTATCCAAAAGGCTGTCTGTAGACAGAATTTTGTGAATCCAGCAAGTCTGGTGTACAAGATTACAAAAACTCCCCTCAGTGGAGCCCAGTTTGCTTTGCTTGAGGATTCCGTTGCTTAATTTTGTAACTAGACTCTATAACAAACCGATTATCCAGATCCCACAAAAACTTTCCACGTACACAAATAAGCTGAATTCTGTAAACGCAGAGAGATAACACCTTTTGTATTTGTAGAGGAAGATGAGGCTCCCAGTTGATATACAGAATTATGAACAACATCAGTTTGTAACAAAATACTTGTAACTATTAATAAATATTTCTCCCTCTACTGAATACATTCCTGACATTTTTACAGAACAAAATACACAATATTAACAACCAGTGTCTGGCCTGTGCAATCATGTCAACTATGCCTACACACAGGTTTGAGTTGCTCTAATTTTACTGCAGAGGAACATGCTGTACTTATATGGTAATTTTGGTCATTAAAGTGTGACTCACAACCTTTGCTCTGGATGCTCTATGCTTTCTTTCTATGGATCCAATCAGTGACTCTTTGAAATCTGCCCTTGAACCTGTTGTCTTAAAGCAGTGGCTCCCAGTCCTGCTCCTGGTGACCCTGGTGACACACCTGTTGATTTCTGGTCCAGTCGAGCCCTCAGTTACACAATAAAAGCCTTCACTGACTTCATAATAATAAGATGAATTTTAACTGTTTGTTCACACCTCTTGAACATGTTGGAGCTTTAAACATTATAGTTTATAAGTAAAATAACATACAAAACTTGTGACTAGAAACAAAATGCAAATATTCAATTGAAGGGACTTTTTAAAGATAATTTTATTAGCCATATACAATTTCTTGCATTAGGAATTTGTCTTTTCATATACCCCAGCTTGCTCTCTATGAGACACACAGGGAGAGAGAAGCTCGGGGTCAGAGCACAGGGTCAGCTATTTATACAGCACCCCTGGAGCAGTTGGGGTTAAGGGCCTTGTTCAGGGGCCCAATGGAGTAGGATTCCCCTGCCAGCCACAGGATTTGAACCAGCAACCTTCCAGCCACAGGCACAGATCCTTAGCCACAGCACCACTGCTCTGCCCTAATTTTTTTAGATCAATTAAGGCTTCAATTATCTGATTAAGGTGGATGGAATGAAAACCAGCAGACGTGTGAGAACTACTGCCTTAAAGTCTGTCATTCCTGTTTTAAAACTAGCTGGTCTGGTGTCATTAATTTCTATAGTATCTTCCCAATTTTGATTTGTCATTCTGGAATGTTGCAGCTAATGAGCCATCTTTTCTTGAAACCAAAGACTTGTTTTAATCTTTTCAGTTGATGTTTAGACTGAGATACGTTATTGAAACAGCAGTTGGTCTAACATTTTTAAAGTAGTTAAAGAGTTACTAGCCATCTGGACTTCTTCTTTGAGGCTTAAAAACAGCATTTGATATTAATCATCATGATTTTTTTCTGATTAACCTGGAAAATTATTCAGGGATTATAGGTACTCTTTCTTAGCTCCTATTTGGTAACTAGAAGTCAATTTGTAGATTTGTAAATTTGGGCAATGATTTTAATTATTAATTGGATTGAAATTTGAATTTTCACTTACCTTTTCACATCCTCTGTACCTTAACGACCCATTTCTTGTTTAATTCATATATCAGTTAGTTCATACATCATTTAATAGACATGGAATTGGTTGCAATAAACCCTATTGATTATTTACTATGCATCAAATTTTGATTATAGAAGGCTATCATGGTAAAAATATGAAATTTCTGTAATTGTATTTGGGTTTTGCAAACATTTTCTCAGCACTGCACACAACACCGGAGATTTCAGTATCTTTGTTGAGAGTAGTGAAATTAAAAGGTTGCCTGAATTTTTTGACCCTATGTCATTCAGAAACCATGTTTAAATTACAGGGCTGTATTTTTGTCCATCTATGCAACAGTGGGATTTTGCTCTATCTGATGATGAAAAATCAATACATTCCTTAAATTACTTCAAAGATTTCCTTACAAGATTATCTAATAGAAGTTTAAGTAGTGAGCATGTGTAGGCTGCAAAAGAAAAGGTAAAGGTTAATTCCGTGCTGAAAGAAAAAGAATAAGAGACATGTTTCGGTTATGGAGCCTTTTCCACATCTTATACACAAGAAAAAGGCTCTACAGCTTAAATATTGTGGCTGTTTTCTTTTCCTTTCAGCATGGAATAATTCTTTACTTGTTCCTTTGCAGGTTATATACTAGTTTTCTAAATAGGCTTTAGTATAACCAGAATTCTACATCTTTTGGTGACTAAAACTCGTTTACCTCAGGATTGTAACTCCTGTTGTGTGTAAATTGCATTGACGTGAAATTTGGCATTGGTTTTAAGTTTCTTCTGGTTACATAAGATGTACAAGATGCTGAACAGTTGAGCTCCATTTACTCAATACAATCGGTGACAAAGCCTTCTCTTGTGCAGCAAAATGTCTGTGAACTCGCTACTCAAATCCATAAGAGACTTCGCAGCAAATTAACTTAAATACTGGTCTTTAATGTGTAATGTTTCTTACACTTGGTTTTATTTGGGAATTTTACTGCGGGTTGTTTACTTATATTATATGCTTTGTACGTGTGACAATGTACAGCTCTTTATTTCATGTGTAACGTACTTTTAAATAGAATAGGTTTTGTACAGTAAATGCTATTTGAAAGACCGTTCACTTTTATGATGTAACAGTAAATCACACCAGCAGATGGCGCTAAGTTTATATCTGAAACTCCTGGGAAAGACCCGATACTCTCCCGCAAGATGACAGATGCTAGAGGAAATACCTGTGCCGTTTAACCCAAGTTAAACGATGAAATAAACATAGCTTTCCGGAAACATTACTTGACCAATTTCGTAATATTCAAAGCTGCTTTCACAGCTAGCCACAAGAGCCTCTCCTGAAGTCACATCAATTTGATTAATTATTTCAATAGAAAGTTTAACAGAAAGGAAAACTGTCAAATCAAGTCTCTGCTCTTGAGGTTATTAGAAAAAGCTAAATTATATTGCTCCTTCAATACTTACATTTTGATTTATAATATGAAAGAAACTGCTTACTTTTACAGAGAGAAAATACAGAAATAAATCCCATTTGTACTGTTCAATTGAATTCAGTCAATTCACCAGTCATTGGCAATAAATACACTGTTAGACTCACAGAGAAATGCCAAAAGTTGTTCCAAAATTTTTTTTTGTTCTTTCTTGGAGCCGAAGACCCATCTTTTTATTTTTTCCACAAGACAACACAGTTAAACTCCACTGCCCATGAAACACAGACTGATTCCCGGCTGTGCATGCTTTCAATTTGTGCAGCATTTTTTTTTTCCGACAGACAGAAGTTGTATATACAGGATACTAGTATTTCCTCTCCGGCTCCAGCCCCAATTTGAAGGATTGTAAAAGACTGAACTGGTTCCAGTTTTTGGGGCTTAGTGTTGGTTTCTTGCAAGCAGCAGACAAAAACAGCCCACACATCGACTGACAGAGTGTGGTGAACGCTCCTGACACCGCCACCATTTTCATATAGAGCTCTTTTCCAGGATGATTTAGCAGAGACATTCTACTTTACCTCATTCTCTCAATTCTCATTGTTAATTGAAACCAGGGCTATTAATCAAGTGTGTGTGATCATGCTAGTTGTTCTTTCTTTTATATGTTTTCTTTTTCTATTATACAACCTCTGCCCACTTGAGAGGATTTAATTTTTTTGTACTGCAGAATTTAGCCGTTTTTCATGTGGAGGAAAAGTTCTAAAAGGTGTCACGACTGGAGTACTGTATATCTTTTTATCCTCTCAATTGGATAGTGCTATAAATGATGGCGATTGAAATGAGTATAGAATCTGTTGTGATTTGTGTTTTATTGACCAAAGGTCCCACAATGCAAAATAGGAAAACATATTTACAGGAACTAAAACATAATTACTTTTATAGATTGCAACATTTTCTGGCAGATCTTCAGCAGTGCCCATTGAAATCTAAATGAATTCCTTCTTAATACACCCACACTCTTTAAAACAAACTCAACCTGGACTCCATGTCATGTTATTCCTCCGAATGCAAAAAGACATCCACCTACCACCACCGGCTACACACCTGGGGCACAGTTTTGTTTCTCACATGGTCTGTTATTTATGCCCTGCCATTACTTTGCCAAACTGCATTAGACCTACGCCCACTGAACTGCTACCGATTCTCAGCGGCATCTCTCCACCAAATATTCGCGGAGAAGCAAGTTGCATCAACCTTGCACTGAAAACCTCGGATGACCCCAACCACCTGCTGCACGATGCCATCTGCCACCGGAACACCAAGATCCTCTGACTAGGAAACTGCCACTCACCTTCTAACACAATGAGGCGCCTTATGAAAGAAGTAAACAACGACAATGGCACCAATTGGGCTAACAAAAAGTGGCAAGACGCGTGGAATAATAACAACCACAGACTGAAACAGTTTATCGACAAAGTATCTAACAAACCCGTTGGAAATGACCTACCCAGACAAGCCTGGGTCAAGCTGAACCGACTAAGAACCGGACATGGCTGTTTCTGGGCTACCTTACACAAGTGGGGTCTCACTGAGACTTTGCGAATGTGGAGATGGCAAGGAGCAGACGGCCGACCACATCCTATACTCCTGCCTTTGCTTCAGATGCCCCAGCAACTTCACCGATTTGGATGATGACCAGCCGCGACTGGCTGAGGCACCTGACTGTGCCAATATAACTATGTAACTTCTGTATGTTAAGCTCATACGAATAATAATAATACTTTGCCAAACTCATAAGAACATAAGAAAGCCTTTAAATAACAGTTGGAGATTTAGCCCATCTAGCCTGTTTGGTAGTTAGTGACCAATTGATTCAGGGATCTAATCCCATTTCTTTAAAGGAGCCAATGTATTGGTTTCCATGGCATAGCGTGGTAGTGTAATTTTGAAGTGATGCACATTATAATGTTTGGTTATGACTTTTGATCCAACAGATTCCGTTTTGCAATACTATGACCGTGCGGTGCACTGTGCCATCCAGGCCCCAGACAGTTTCTGAAAAAAAAATTCAGATAGGAGCAAAAAATCACTCGTCCTAATCCTGACTTGGGACTTGGGAAAATTCTCTAAGTAGTGTGTGAATGTTAACCCTAACCCTACCTGGGGTGTTTACTGAGCATTTCTGTGATCTATAGCTGAACAACTCTGAGCATCAGATATTGACATTTTCCCAAAACCAAACAGTTTGAGTGGAAAACAATCAAACCATTGATAATAGCTCCTCCAAGTGTTTAAGATTCTATAATGTTTGGTTACGATTTTTGATCTGACCGACTCAGTATTGGGATACAATTACCGTGCGGTGCAGCACACCATCCCGGCCCCAGAGAGTTTCTGAAAAAAATTTCAGATAGGAGGAAAAAATTACTCGTCCAAAACTTGACTTGGGACCCAAAATCCAGCGCTGAGCTTAAAATTTGACTAAAGAGTGTGTAAATGTTAACCTTAACCCTAGCTGGGGTGTCAACTGAGCATTTCCGCAATCTTGATCTTAACCTTTCTGGGCCTTGGATTTTGACATGTTCCCCAAAACAAAAAGATATGAGTGGGAAACAATCAAAACCATTGATAAAAACTCGTAAATAAGTATTACATTCTATAATGTTTGATTACAACTTTTGATCAGACTGACTTAGGTTTGGGATAAAAAATACTGTGTGGTATGCTGTGCTATCCAAGCCCCAGAGTTTCAGAAAAGAACATTTCAGATACAGTAGGAGCACAAAATCACTCATCCTAAACCTGACTTGGGCCCCAAAACCTTACAATTTGTCTAAGTAGTGTGTGAATGTTAACCCTAACCCTAACCCTACCTGGGGTGCTTACTGAGCATTTCCGCAATCTGGGTCTTAACCTCTCTGGGAATTGGATTCAATGTGCTCCCCAATCCAAAACGTATGAGTGGGAAACAATCGAAACCTTGATTGTTTTGATCTGACTGATTCAGTATTGGGATACAATTACCATGCTGTGCAGTGCGCCATCCAGACCCCAGAGAGTTTCTGAAAAACAATTTCAGATAGGAGGAAAGAAATTACTCATCCTAAATCTGACTTGGGCCCCAAAATCCAGCGCTAAGCTCAGAAATTATCTAAGTAGTGTGTAAAAGTTAACCCTTACCCTAGCTGGGGTGTCAACTGAGCATTTACGCAATCTGGATCTCAACCTCTCTGGGCATTGGATTTTGACATGTTCCCCAAAACAAAAAGTATGAGTGGGAAACAATCAAAACCATTCATAAAACCTCTTGAATAAGTATTAGATTCTATAATGTTTTGTTACGACACTCGATGCAACCGATTCAGTTTTGGGATACAATTACCTTGTGGTGCACCGTGCCATCCAGGCCCCAGAGAGTTTCCCAAAAAAAATATTTCAGATAGGAGCACAAAATCACTCATCCTAAACCTGACTTGGGCCCCAAAATCCAGTGCTGACCTTAAAAACTGTCTATGTAGTGTTTGAATGCTAACTCTACCCCTACCTTGGGTGTCCACCGAGCATTTCCGCGATCTACTGTACCTCTCTCAAGGGCACACTTTAAATTCACAATCCTCCCCTCTTGAGTCTTGCATCCTAACCATTATATACTCCTATTCCAATTCAAACAGCTCCTGCCTTTCTCAAGGGTACAATAGCAGTTCCCCACGGAATCGATACCCACAATCCTGCAGTCCCGATTCCATCATCCATCCCTGCTCTATACTGCTATGCATTATTAAATATTTCTTCCAGCCTCCCCACAATGGGGCATAGCATTTATACTGGGATACTTGCTTTAAACAGAAATATATTGAAATGATGCACACTTAATTGATCTGTGGACATCCATCCATTTATCCAATTTCTAACTATCGGTCCATCACAGGAAAGACAGACACAAACACAGACGCGCACACACACACACACACCAAGGCCAGTTTTCCCAGGAGCCAATTAATGTACAATATGATTTTGAACTGTGGGGGGAAACTGGAGTTCCCAGAGGAAGCCCATGTGTACACAAGGAGAACATATAAACTTCATAAAGAAAGCACCTCAGAAACTGAACCCAGGGCCCCAGCACTGTGAGGCAGCAAAGCTCACCAAAGCACCACGATTATGCCTAAGGGAAAGCCAGTGAGGCTGAAAAGTACAAGAGACTGAGACATGGAAGAGAACAAGTGACTGACTGAGCACACATGAAGGATTTGCTGTTTGGCAGTGTTTTTTATTCGTTTACTTATGGAATCCAGTAAGCAGCTTAGCCGTCTGAATGATGGTGTGAGACTCCAAAAGTTGAGTCAGGGTTAGGTTTTGTTTTACTCTTTAAATAAAAAGCCATTCTTTGCATCATATTGTTGGCGTCACATGTCTGTTTCCTTAGACCCTGCCTATTTAAAAAAGCCTCCAACACCCTCTTATCATGTCATGTGGTGGAGGGGGCTACAGGCCCTTGCAGTTTTGGAAACAGTGGCTGTTGGTGCCAGCAAGAAATAACAAGAAAATAAGATACCAGATTCATGGTGGTCAGAAAAATGCATAGAGGGCCTTAGACTGAAGTGGGCAATGGCTGATGTCTCTGAAGTTTCCTAAAAGGATAGATGAGCCTTGTGCTCTAACCTAGAAATATCAAAGAGAGTCAGAAATTTGCCTTCCAGTGGAAAGCTTAGGAGAGGGAATGAAGTCCTAACTGGGAAGAAACGTGTACCTGAGGGAGGAGCTGCTACCTTCAACTGAGTTGCTGCCATGGGGTGAGCCAGAAGAAGATTATCTCCTGCTGCGGCTGGAATGTCCAGAGAACAAAGATTGGCCCTTGCCTCCATGAAAAGAGCTTTTTAAGGGCTCGTAAGCTCTTGATCTGACCTCGAAGTGTCAAGAGCAGTGGCTATCACTGTGGACAGAGCTCAAAGACCGGGTGCAAGAGAGATGCAAGGAGGAGCTTTCCTTGGTACCTGTGCCAGAGTTGTCAATGCCTCCTGAGCCAGAAAGGTGGAAGAAGTCAATGAGCTCCTGTGCCTGGAAAAGAGGGTGCTACTTCAGCAGCCCCAAACTGCCCAGAAGGGGGAAGCCAGCAATAGTGTCACAAACACCTGAGACTCGTGAAAGATCTGACAAATCCTACTCATAAGATGGCTGTGTTCTGTCTATTAGGGGAGGTTTAATTGCTTCTTAACTGACTTTTAGCTTTCTGAGTGGTAATGGGGGGGATAGGATATATGATGTTGCAGCAAGAGGGGAGCAAGATGATGGATCTTTCTGCCATGAGAAATGCCCAGGAGTTTATGGGGTTGTCCGGCTATAGTACATGCTGTCACCTGAATAGTCTGCCAGTGCTAATTATTCAGGTGACCATATACAACCGGGAGAGCAAGATTTCCTGGTGTATGAAGTGAGGAGCAGAACAAGTGGAGCCAATTAAACTAATGGGCGCAAACAGACCAACTGCGACCTGAGCCAGGAACTGGAAACTGGGAGATGTACTGTAATTGCACTCGTGGGTGAAAGCCAGACAAGCCTGAGTACTGAGTACTACAAACTAGCTAAGCTGGAAAACAACAAGTGACAAGATGTACGAGATTCGTGACGAGCCTGGGGGGTTTCTGTTAAGCAATTTGGGTGATTGACCAACAGTTGGTTAATCTAAAAAAAGAACTGAAAAAAGATTAGTTTATTTTCACTTAACTGACCTTCATCCACAATGGTATAAATTAATCATTATTACAGAAATCAATAATATATGCCTAAAAAATGTATTTCATAATAGAATAACAAAGGTCATAAATCTTGTTATATGATAAATTATTAATATAATATAATACGTAACATTTAATGAGTAATAATAAATAACGTTCAATATCCTTCACTTTTAATTAAGCTCAGGTAAATATTGCCACCCCATGGAAAATAAATTCTGTTCAATTGCTATAAACCTTAGTGTATTTACAATGATTTTGTTAAAATGTTGAACACTTTGAAACATGAGAATTAGGTTCCTATCTGTGAATAATACTTTTTTATGATCTTAAATCTTTTAATTTTTTCAGCATACACTAAACTGTAAGGATTTTGCATTGTCTCTTATATGTAAAATGTGATCAGAGGTGGGGCAGTGAAAATAAACTTTTGTAGTGGAAGTATTTCAAAGAGTATTTAAAACAGGGAGACTTACCAACAGACTTGATGTTTATGATCAGCATCAGAAAAAACAAATTGATTTATTAGATTATGCACTCTCTTTTAAGAAAATAATAGTATGTTAAAATATCAATATCATTTCAGAACATTTTGTTGACTGTTTTTCAGCTCACAGGATGACAGAACATCCATCCACCTGCTTTCTAACCGCTTTAATCCAATACAGGGTCGTGGGGGAGCCGGTGCCTATCCCAGCAAGCAACGCGTGCAAGGCAGGGTACACCTTAGTGATGGGCAGGATGCACACTGATACTAATACGCACACACTCACACCAGGACCAGTCTTCCTAAAAGCCAGTTAACTTACCAGCATGTCTTTGGAGGAAACCGGAGCAAATGTCACACATGTCACACAAATGGTACCCCATGAATTGAACCCAGGTCCCCAGTGCTATGAGGCAGTAATACCAAACCCCATGCTACTGTGATACCCATGACAGAACATGTAGAAGCAAAAACAAGAATTTTCAGTAGCTGTTTTGAGCTCTACGACTAAGTATCTCCTTCCTGTTCTTACCCCGTGCCCTGGCATGGGCAGAATGATTCCATTCATCAGGGTAGCCTTGTTTCTTTAAGTTGTGCCATTGTAATTCTAGCATAGTGTGGTCTTGCAGTGTTCTGGTGGAAAATCGACACGCCCCGATTAGCTTGCAGGAGCAGGAAACTTTCAAGGATTTCATCAATGTGTTTCTGAGTTATAAGGTTGCCTTCAATCTTTGCTGAAGGCATTCTTGTGTTATAGGATATTCCCCCCATATCACTTCACTTCCACCACACAGCCTGGTGATCTGAACAATGCAAGTCAGCTTCACACTCTCCGCAGTGTTTTCAATAAGGTCTGCCTTGGGAAGACCAGCATTCATTGGTGAATTAAGCGCCCACCACTCTGCCTGCCTCCACCTCAGATGTTCTCTGGACCACAGAAGGATGAGTGATAATACAGTCTCTCTGTTGTCCATGGTACCACTGAATGGCCACCAAGCACACAGATCATTTCTGCGCAGTTACCAAGCTACAATCCCCATGTTCATTCATGGGATTTTTTGGATGTCTTCTTTGAATGTCTTGCATCGTAACCAGGCTAATAGAAACTGTCAGCTTTAACAACATGACTCTAGGTGGTTGCAAACAGAGTCAGTTCTTTTCTTCTTTAAAGAACATTCCTTTAAGCATGGGAATGTATTTGGTTTCAGAGTGGCAATCTCATTTTTGTAGTATAGTGATCAAAACTACACAATATTCAGGGTCTTACTTGGGCATTGAACAATTTCAACAAAATATTGCTTGATTTGAATTTTACACTTGAAGTGTTTGTTGTGTCTTAACATTGTAATCTTGTACGATTACATACAGCACCAACAGTCTGCCTTTTCACATTATATGGAGGATGTAAATGATGTGTCAACATACTGTAAACATCTCAGTCATTTTTAGAAGTTACTTCTTTGGGTTCTGTGTTTCCCATTGTACGCATGTATGTAACTAACATTTGTACTGAAAAATTCGGTTGCAGATTCTGCAATTCTGATTTGCTCATCCTCTTTTTTGCAATCATATGCAAATTTCAGCAGTTTACTCATTGTAACTGAATTAATACTGATATAAATCATATCAGGGCAGTTTAGTAGCACAGTGGTTAGCACTGCTGAGTCACAGTGCTGTAGCCCTGGGTACAGTTCTAGACCTGGGGTGCTATCTGGGTGGAGTTTGTCTGTTCTCTCTGTCTTAATGTGGGTTCCTCCAGGTAGTGAACAAATTGGCCCTGGTGTGAGTGTGTGTGTGTCTATGTCTACTGTGCAATCGACTGATGTCCCATCTGCAGTGAACCCTACCTTGTGCCCATTGCTTGCTAGGAAGGCTCTGGCTAATCTACAACATTGAACAGGATGAAGCTTTAGGAAATAAATGGATGGATGGACAAATCATATCATTCTGCTAATTACATTATCCTAGTTTGAGCATTCAGCCCTTTTATGTACTTTATTTGTCCTGTCCATTAACAAGTTCTTAATCTAAGTAATCCATTTCCTTGAACCATGAAAAAATATGGTAAACAATACCACTGTTCATTGTCTTATATCACTTGATGATTTGTTCATTGATAAAATGATTTTGTCTTTCTTTATCAAGCAAAGATGACACTGCAACAAAGAGGTGTATGTACTGTATATCAGCGCAGTGCAGGATTGTGAACTCACCTGGAGTAATCATGTATGTTTCCTCAGACATTCAAGCTCTTTCATGCTGTTGTTCCAGTTGAAAATGGTTCATAATCTAGACTGGTTTTGTTAATTGGCATGAAAATAATTATTTAGAATTATGGTTAGAATTATGAGTTTTGTAAAAGTGCCCATTTTCATTATTTTAGAAAGGTCTACAGGGCGATGTTGTACAGATGGACAATTCTGCAGCACAGAGAGCCAAGAAAAAGTCACTTTGCTTATTTTACTTTCTAAGTTTGGTTTATGGGAGTCTGCATTTTCCCCATCTTTTTTCACAGAATCCTGAAGTCTGGCGACAGCTGTCCTGAGGCATGCCTTCAAAACTCCTGCACAGACTCCACAGGGACTTAAGGAGGCATTCTGAACGATAGAGTCAAGGACATTCAACTGAGAATGAACTGAGGAGTACTGCACTTACTGTTCCACTAGGGTGATGTGAAGTATTACTAATCAATATTAATAATGCAAAAAACACAACACAAACAGACATTTAGAGTCCCATCTGAGATGCAGTCTGAAAATGAGTGATTGGGGTTCCTCATCTCTGTAATCAAACATTGTTCCTCGCTTGTTTAAAGGCAGGAAATAATGTGTCAACATAATCACGTACGGTAATTATAATGTTTTAGGTGAGGAAATGACATCAGGAGTGATCATGAATTACTGACAGCTGTGTCTGATTCAGCTTGGCTGTTGTCATCCCTACCAAACTTTTACCAAACTCCATTAACATTTTCAACATCAGTGTTTCATATCTTATATTTATATTTAGTTTTTTCTATCATTATGCAACACTTTGTACAGTATATGTCTTACTATTGCTGCAATGTTGTGGAACTTTTAAAAATTCTTTAATTTTTGTATTTCCAACACAAGATAATTTCTTTAAAGAAATATCTGGTACTGATAACAGCCATGCTATGTGGCATCAATGTCCAACATAATTCTAATTATATTGATAGTTTCATATATTCTAGGTCATAAATCAATTCAGACATGCTGACCAAAATCAAATAACCTTTTCTTTCCTCTAAGGTCAGGGACACAGAAGTAGAAGCCCAAGGAGTGCACTGTATTTCTACAACATGTACACAGAAATACATGAAGAGACTTAGTATAAGGACTTATTTATGGCACAAACTCTCTGTTCCTACTGTAGGTCTTACCAGAAAGTAATGATGATCTGATTTCATCAGCATTACCACAGGTGTCCATGATATCGGAATTTAAATATCAAAACAATTCTAATTTTGTTGGACAGTATGTTTCAAGAATACATAAAGGACAGATGCCTGCAGAAATGAGTAGTGCGCAGCTCCGGAACTCCTAAAAGTCATACTGGGAAGTAGGGCTGAAACTGCATCAGCGCTGATGCATAGGGAACTGAATCCCTAGCATGACTAATGGGCTTTGGAGGACTGTGAAAAACATAGTTGATTCCCAGCCATGCTGCATCATAGTCTTTTTTGATGTATCCTTTTGTTTCTTTGTTTAAAAAAATCTAGAATCTGCAATTATTTTTTTTATACCCAACCAAACTGGAATATTCAATCGTCTCGGCCACACACAGAGGAGGATAAAGAAGTGAAGGCGGATCTATTTGACGCCACCTGGCTTTGAGCCACTTGCCTTTCAATATGCCAGAGGTCCAGGCTGCACAAACCTGGTTCCAGAGGTTCAGTGCTGATTGCCTGGAAGCACACAGGAGGCCACAGAGGTTCCCTGTTTCCCTGCCACAGAGAGGGCCCTGGCTAATCCCATGCTGCTCAACAGGTTGTGCGCCACCTCTCAGGGACTCCCAGTCACAGTCGATTCGCACCATCCAAGCTCAAACCCATGATCACATGAGCCCAACCTGCGTTTTGCCAGTTGAGCCACTCAGGAGGTCCTTGATAGATGCGTTCACAAACAGTTCCTTCAGGATGGCTTTTGGCAGAAGACAAAATATGAATCTAAAAACCAGATAGTACAAAAAACATGGAACCAGATGTGGAAATAAAATACAGTACAAAGAAGCAGCCCTTGAAAGACACGCTTTTTAAATGTTCTGTCCTTTTACTTTGTCTACAGGGACTAGGTTGCAAAATTTTGATTGTTCCACTTTGATGCGATACCAGTTCTGCTGTATAATTTTCCAGATTTTAATTTTCTTTTTTAAGCATTTGCCTCTTATTTTACTCATTTAACAAAATTGTAGATCTTCATTACCTCACATAATTTATATCTAAACACAACCAGTTCTCTAGTTGCAAGACTAAGAGGAACTCCTTACATTTCTAAAGGTCTTGGATATATTTTCATATAAGCAAATCGTTTCATACACCTCAAAGATAAAACAAGTGAAAAAATGTCTTTAAATGAATGTTTAAATGTTCAAAAATGTTGTATTTTCATCCTTGTGAAATGTTGCCTTCAATCCCCTTTGACAGAAAAATCGTATCCATAAGTTCCCTTTTTACAATTAATATCAAGGAAAGCAGCACAGCGGTGTAGTGGTAAGTATTGCTGCCTCTCAGTGCTGGGGCCCTGGGTTTTCCTCCCATAATGCAAGACATACTGGCAGGTTAATTGACTTCTGGGAAAATCTGACCTGGTGTGAGTGTCTGTGTTTGTGTCCCCTATCTTGCGTCCATTACTTGCCTGGTTGAGCTCCAACTACCCTGGAACCCTGTATTGGATAAAGAAGTTAGATAATGTATGGCTGGATGAAGGAAAGCTGTGTTTCAGTTGTTAGAACTGTTAGAACTGTTAGAACAGTTTTAAAAACAAATCTGTTAGTCACTATGCCTTATGTAGCACTATTGAGCTCAAGAATCCTAATGTTCTTTTTCAGGTAGAAATACGTTAACTAAAAAAACTCCTGAGTACAGCTCTCCTAAAACAGCTGCCACAAAATACAGAGGAAGTAAACGGAGAAATGAATATCATCTTTACAGGACAACAGAAAGCAACTACAGCATTCTATAGTGAGACTGCATCTTTTTGAGGCCAGAGGATGGGCAGATAAAAATTCTCCACAATCCCCAGTAGATAAGGGCGGGCAGTGAGGGCAGAAATGGGGGTAGTTAATGGATGTTTAGCAATGAATCCCCAGGAAGGGAAGATTTATGGCCCATACTTATTCTAGGGCTGGACGTGAGAACAATTATTTGAGATAGGCCTTTTTTATCTTAGCATGACTTTTTGGTTTTCCTCTTCAGTACTTTTGTTTGTGGGTGCCAATGTTGTTTTACCTGCCCAGCTTTGCAGTGCAACATCTCCTGAAGAGCACCTTCACAGTTAAGTGTCTAAAAGGTACACAGATTAAGTTTTTCAGGCGTGAACATGCCGCAGTGCTTTGCTCCTAACCAATGCTCTTAAAAGGACTGTTTTTTCTTAAAGACACTAAATGTGAGGGAATAGTTTTGAATTGCAGCAAGTAACCTAAAAAGGAAAAATTATAATGAAAGAATCTAACCGAATGTTTAATTAAACATGCAGTGAGACAGCACATGCTAAAAATGAGTCTTGAAAACAGCTCTCAACCTGTAATACCAGATTGGCCGATGTATTTTTCCCTCAGCCTTCCAAGCCAGCCTTCACAGATATTTTTCCCCACTTATCTGTTTTTCACAGAGCAAGCACATCTAGACAGATGTGAAGGAGAGGAGACCATCACATCAGCACATTCCATTCATTTTTGTGTTCCTAACAGTGGTTTTCTTTTCTCTGGACTTCATCAAGCTAAAGATCTCAGCGGACCAGTTTTTCAACATGCTTCACAATTCCTGATGAGATGGCATTAACACATCTCTGTTGTACCAGGCAGATTATTTACATTAAAGGGGTGGAAACCAGGGGGAATTGCCTTTAGAACTGGGAACAAGTGGCACTTTTACACACCGAGGGTTGTGGGAGTCCGGAAGATGTTCCCCAAGCCTTGTTGAAGTCGATATCCTTGCCTCTGTCAGGATGTGGGTAGCTACTGACAGCATAAGCTAGATGGATTGAATGGCGTTCTCTCATTTGAAAAAGTTCTTATGATCTAACTGACCCGACACGAAGCTCAAAATGTTTTTCAGAGAACAATAGGATTTGGCATGGAGCGGTATTTTGAACAAGCTGTATATCCTGTGTCTGGGACAGGTTGCTCCCAATACAAATAGCTTGAAGTTGTGCAAGCAATTGGTAACAAGTACATCGTAACCACAAACATTGTTTTTTTTAAACTATGACACCAATGGTGTTTATAGTTGTACAGCTGGCAGCCAGTGTCTGGGCTCAGTAGCTGACGCCTGCCTAATTGCTGCTGGCTGTTTTTTAGGAGGCCTGGAGACCCACTGCAATAACACAGTGAGATAATTAGACTCTTCCTGAATAACTTCACCGGAAAATTGGGACCAGTGACTTCAAAGGTTTTGAATGGCAACAAGAGCCGAGGATGGAAAAAACATTAGGGCAGCCAGGTGGTAGTTTGCTAAAGACGAATCGAAATAAGTTTTTTTGTTTCAGGAAGAGACAACTGTTTTCACAGTTCCAAAATCCATCTGTACAAGCACCTCTGTCTGAGGCGCTGCAACATTGCGCTATCTATTGTTATGCTTATCCCGCTGGGACACAGTCGTCCAGAGTTTTGCAGATCGGCACAATTGTTGGGGCAAAAGAATCCATATGAGTAAACAAGTATGGAAAAGTGCACATCTGCCACAGCATCGCCATATCTCTGCTGTTTCAGCTGCTGAGTAAACCGAAATGTAGAAATAAAAACAAAATCATTACAATGTCAGCAAAAACTGCAAAGAAAAATAAAAAAAGATTAAAAAAAATAAAAATATGTTAATCGCAAAATAATTGAGTACTTACTAGCACCAACTTTCAGCGATTACAGTTGTCTTTGTTTGCTTAGATTCGACCAGCTTTGCACCCTGGGAAATTTACATTTAACTTTGGTCACCCATACAAGTGCTCATTTTCAGCTTTTAAGTTTCAATTAAAAATGTTCACTTAAAAAAAACATGTATACCCTTCCATCTATTTTCTTACCAATTTATCCAACACAGGGTCACAGGGGAGCCATCACAGCGAGCAGCAAGAGCAAGGCGGGATACATCCTGGACAGGATGCCAGTCCATCAAAGGGCAGACACACAGATACTGTACAAACACACACATACCAGGGCGAATTTTTCCAGAAACCAATTAACCCACCACAGTATGTCTTTGGACTGTGGGAGGATACTGGAGCACCTAGAGGAAACCCATATGAACATTGAGAGAACATACAAACTCCACACAGACAGCACCCCCAGGCGCTGAACTCCAGGCCCCAGGTACCGTGAAGCAGCAAAGCATTTCCACCATGCCACTGTCACCCAAAACGTCATTGATAATTCAAAAAAGTGGCACATCATTGGAAAGGGGTGAAGACTTTTTCAAGGTGCCCTATTTTTATGTGAGCACCAACATTTATGTGAGCTTGACTGTTGGTGCAGTTTATTCTGACATGTAAATGTGCATCCAGCACTTCTGGGCTACTCCTAGTCCACACTTTTACAGGTAGAATTATATTTTAAAAGTCTGTCTTATCCTGCTAGAAACCAGTAGGAAGATGCAGTCTGATTGCAGCTGAAATCAGGAGCAGCTGAAAAGACAGTAATTAATTATGCAAAGCAGCAAATGCCAAACAGAAATTTAGAATGGCACTTTAAAAAAAAAAAAATTTTTACATATATGATTTTTGGGGTGAGAGTTCTGCTTATTGTAGTGGAAACATTTTGTATGTACACTTACAAAAGTAATGTTGCTTTTTACCTGAATAAGTTGTAAAGTTAGCGTACAAGGATAATCATACTTCTACTCCAGTTCCATCTCTGCATACTGTTTCTTTAATACAGTCATATTTCTGAGGATCCCAGTGGTAATTAGTTAAATGTTTTAGAGTCATCAAGGAGCATCAAGACATTTCCTGTGTTTTGCTGTTACTAAAGCTGTTGTCCTCATTTAGCATACAAGAAAGCATTATTACTTTAGGGTGTGGGAATGCTAACAATGCACGGCAATATCGCAGTCCCACAACATTCGGCAATGTTAGGGCAATTGTCGGTCTGGCTTCTAACCAAGATATAGTCAAATTCCTCTTGTCAACAGCACCATCTGATAGGCCCCCTGGGGAATTTTGCTTGAGGAGGAAAACTGCTCATAACTGTATCTATTCCTCTTCCCCTGAAAGAAGGAAAATAAAAAGATGCCCAACATCTCTGTCCAGTACCATCTTATCCAAAATACACGTTATGATAAGGGGACAATATATTCCTCCCTGCTGCTTTTATGAGCTGGTGTCCGCCTGGGACTGTTAACTGACTGAGTGACCTGCAGGAGAATGTACTTGCATGTCATGATCTCACTGCAATTAGTAACCCAGTGCTGCCATTACACAGAGACAAAAGAAAGTCTGCAAGTCTCTTCTGGCCTTCTTGGACTCTGAGCAGATGGTATTATAGAGGCCTCTAACTAGCCTGATTCCTTCCTGTTTATGTATGTTTGTTTGGCTCCTTTGTGTTCTTTCCCCTTGTATTCAGTGAAGAACAGCCTTGAAAGTGTGAGTTTTTATTTATGTTTTATTTTCCATTTGATATTTGATCCGTCAACAACTTACTGACCCCATGCCCCCCCCTCCCCGCCTTCCAAACAAATCTACTTATCCATATCAACTTTGCTTTTATTTCCCTATTTTTTCACCACCTCTGAAATCATAATTTGTTTTTTTACCTTCCACTGCTCTTAACTAGGATACACCTTTCTCTCACCTGGAGCACTTGGCAAACGACTGGGACACAGGATATCCAGCTTGTTCAACATACCGTTCCAACACTGAAAGTGGAAAGAAAGTTGTGGAATGTTGTGGAAGCCGATATCCTGCCTCCTCTGAAATATATGGATGAAGTGCTGGAACCAATGAGCTTGATAAGCAAAATGGTCACCTCTTGTTTGTAATCTTTCTTCTGTTCTTAAAAAACACACGGCTCAATGGAAGCTGGTTATTAGTTTCAATCATAACACATGTGGCTCTGAGTATCATTGCTGTTAGCCAAGATGTGAACACACTTTAAGCAATGTCAAATACTATAAGTATTTGGGTGGGTATAGTGTGAAAAATATACAATTTGGTTAATTTGTCATACTGTATGTCATTTGGTTAAAAACAAGAAATCCTATAGCAGATTTAAAATGATTATTTTTAGTCTATTTTACTATTACATGGAATGGACAATAACCACACTCATTTTTAATGCTGAAACCCATGCCAGTTTGACAATTTTTTTATTGGTTTGTATAGTGTACACTGAAAAAAAAGGAAAGAATTTCAATCTTGACCACCTACAAATAAATAACATAAATCTAAAAGTTTAGAAGCAGACAAGATAGCTAAGATACTGTTCATTCATTGCAAGAAAAGTTTTAATGTTTTTAAGCTGTAAACGTGCTCTGTTTCTAAAAATAATATTTCCTTTATATATTTTATATAATAAAAATATTGCATTGTTTGATGAAACAGAACATGGATCAATGACTGCCATAAGTAATAAAAATATCTTTGACAGGACCGCCAGAAGTAGTTAGGTAATGTTTTCTTGAGCCAAGCAGAAAAAGAAAAAATACATATATAAGTGCTTTAGAAATTGCACATTCTAGACACCTCAGATTTGCCAAAAGAGCTGTCTTTCCGAAGCCATTCTGACTGTGTTTATCACAGTGAGCAGCCTTTCAGTCTGTGAATGTCCATGCACGTTGATGTCTTGTGTAAATTCAAAATGAAGTCTTTCGTAGTTATTCATAAACAGATGTTTGCCTGGGTGGCTGGGACTCAACATGCTGTCTGGTGTTCTGAAGACTTGAGCTCTTCCTTCGTGCTATTCCTACAATTCAAAACATAAACACACAAATATCACACAATGAACAGAAACAACTGTTAAAAATCGGAACAGAAGAACTTTATGTTTAACTTTCAATGGAGTTAACATTATGAAACCCAACAATTAAACCTCTATCTTCTGTTCTTAACTCTTCCCTCTGTATTAAATCAGGGAATCTTATAAATATGTTTTTATTCAGTCTACTGACAGTTTGATGTAACTCAGGGAAGTTTATAATTTGAAAGAGGGCTGAGGATGCTTGCTTTATTACTTAAGGAGAAATAATTTCTCCTTCAAGCATTGGTTTGAAATTCATTTGCGGATTCATTCATTTTTAGGATTTTCTCTTATTATGATCTTTAAAGAGACAGTGTCTCAAAGGCTATTGTTTTTTTTTGCTATTAAAACTTGCTTCATTTTGCTTTGCCATCCTGCGACTTTTTCCATCG
Source organism: Lepisosteus oculatus (assembly GCF_040954835.1). Classification (NCBI taxonomy): domain Eukaryota; kingdom Metazoa; phylum Chordata; class Actinopteri; order Semionotiformes; family Lepisosteidae; genus Lepisosteus; species Lepisosteus oculatus. The sequence goes on along the minus strand of NC_090696.1, from coordinate 35,451,013 downwards.
TGCACATCACACTAAAGTACTATATAAACGTAATGATTGGGCAGTTTCATGTGTCCTTGGTCAGCGGTTCACTTTAACCATATTGCAGGACATACAGTATGTGAGCCGTAGTTACTCTGAGTGAAGACCAATTCTATCTCATAGAAACTGTAGACAGGATGCCTTTTTAAAGAGCTTGTCATCCCAGAGGATTTTACATAAAGGAGGCTGCCCACTTCATCCACCACTGAAGTGCTGCATCCACCTGGGTGACACACAGAAACCACTATGCACCAGCAGCCCCACTTACACGACAGACCAGGTGAAGATGGGAAAAATGATTTCACTATTTTCACTAGGGACATTCGGAGAAGCAGGATGTTGCAAACCATCAGTGTGCAAAAGGTTTCAAGTGCAAAAGAATATGGAGTAATCTCCAGGTTGCTTGTAATAGCCCCGGCAGGAACAGTGAGTAATATGCTCATCTTGCTCAATGGTTGCAGTATTTACAGTACTGGGGCTCTCAAGTCTTTCCGACCATTTTTCATCCTTCTGTATGATCACAGCCTCTTTGTTCTGGAGAAGGCACCGCTACATTTCTTCCTAACTGATGACAGCTGATCACAGACAACCTGCCAAGTAACATCTGATGTGCATTAACTGGATGTCGATCATTTAATACCATTATAAAATACAGTGATTTACCTGTATATACAGTATACAGAACATATAATAACAGTATAATGATTTCATAACTGATTAAAGTTCAAGTACTGCACAGTTATTTCTAAGCTTATGAGAATAACATTCACAGCAAAGTACAAAGCTTTTTAGTGGAGACAATTGAGAACTTTCTGCATAGTTTTCGCTTTTACGTTTTTAGAATAAGGATACATTTTGGAAGCTCCTGTGGTTTATAGGTAATCCGCACTGACACATGGAGTGGCCATGGGCAAAATGCGCTGTTTTTTTTCTTTTTTCATTTCAAATACAAAGGAAAGAAGGGGTGGTTTCAATTAAATTTCTGGCCCTTTATACTTCAGCTACTACACACTCACCAAAGCTTTGAGGTTCAAAAGAAACAAATACCCCAAAATAATCAAAACATTAATACGTAATGGCACAGGAAAAGAAACAAAATGGATTTAAAATTATTTATTAAATTTCCTTTTTTATGTTCCTTAAAAGAAACATTTGGAACTGTGGACGTTACCTGTTTTCCATGGTATAATTTGCTCTGAAATCTATCCCACATTTTTATTTCTCATCTCTAGCATCTCTAGCAGCGCTAGTGATGATACAACATTAAAATATAGATTTAATTTTAATTTTAAAACTGCAACAGTTCATTCTAAATTTGCAAAAGTCCAATCTACATAATGGTATGAAACTAGCTTCTGACCTTAATTATTCACACTGTATACCTGAACTATTACTCTCGAAATGTCTCATCTTATTTTCCATACTGGGTTCATCAGTCCCTATGAATGTATTTATTTGGAAGATGGTGCCCTAGCTCACACTGTTTGTTTAATGCAAAGATGGCAGGAATGTCAGTGCTTTGCAAATACGTCATTGTCTGGCCAGTGACCAAACAGGGACCTACAGCCTGTGGCCTGTCCCTTTCAGATCCTTGTAAAATCATCCCATCTTACTCACTTACAAGGATTCTCTCACACAGTTCAGGTGCCAGGATGAGCTTCACTTCCACAGAGATAACTGCTGATTGCTTCCATACAATGTGCAAGTGCACTGCTTTCCTGTACAAAGTAAAATTGGCACCCCAATCAGCTATACCCATTCCAATTTTGCCAATTATGTATAAACTTTCAAAATAAACAGGACATAGACAGGCGCTCATTCCAATGGTGGACATCTATTTACTCATACTGTATATACTGTAGTCTCAAGTCTCACTGTCATTAAATGAAACATTTACTTCAGTATTCCATCCATCTTCTAACTGCTTGATCCAGTACAGGGTTACAGATTAGCCAGAGACTATCCAGGCAAGCATTGAGCACAAGGCAGGACACACATACTGGGACCTGAGTTCCCAAAAGCCAATTAACCTAACAGTAAATCATCGGACTATGGGAGAAAACTGGAGCACCTGGACAAAAGCCATGGGAACATGAGGAGACCATGCATACTCCACACAGACAGCACTTCAGGAACTGAATCCAGTGTGCAAGGTAGCAACACACCAATGCACAACCCTTACTTCGGTATTCTTTTGGGAAAAAACAATGAAATCATTGAGTGATGGAAAAGCATACAGTGATCTGGGCTTTTGTTCATACAAAAAACTGCTTCTTGGAATCAAGACGCTTCATACAGAACTGAGGCAGACAAAACTCCATGTGCTCATGGCAGATATTTTTAGCGGGATAACCAATGCCCAGTTTGGATCATGCTTGGAGGTGGACTAGGAACCGAGCCAGGTCATCCATTTCAGAGCACTATCTTTTCTTTCGTTCCTATCGCCCAGTCTTTAGGATTCATAAAGCAGATGGCTTGTGATGAACCAAACTGGAGGAGAAACAACTCTGCTAACGATGGCTAATCCTACCAGCAGTGCTGTTTTGTGTAATCATGCTGTCAATAATAAGGTATAAGTTTACTTCTCAAGAAAAACTCACCTTCACCAAAATGTCAGTAAGTTAACTTAACTATCATTTGGTTGTATTAAACCACTCATACTGACTTTTGTTAGGTAGACAGCACAGCAAATTCCATGTACTGTATGTCATCAAACATACTTCTTCTGGAAACAAACTATTTTTTAAGGTCTTTCACCATCCTTTCATTTGCAGAGTCTGACATGTTTTGGGATTTACTTTCAGACAGTGAAGAAATTGTGGAAAGGTGTAATCACTCGCTTCAGACTCTGCAAAAAGAGTTTCCGTTATCTGATGGAGCCTATACAAAGGACTATCCTGCTACCTCCTAATGTTTTTTTTTAATTACAAATGTATTTTATGTTAAAGAATAACAGAACATTTGATTACTTTGAAACGTATGACTGTTAGAAAAACAGCAAAAACCTACAATAAAAAACACAAGTATGAAATCTGGTTAACAGCAGGAACGCATTCGAGGTAGGTAAGAATAATCAAGCAGAACTTCAGCCCAACATTGCTAGAAACAAGCATTAAATCAATTCAGAAGGATCATGAATGAGTTCTAGGCGTAGTTCCCCTATCTCCCGAACTAACACATACGGCAACGTTTTAAATTTCAAGCTGCTTTCCCTGCAGCTGTTACAGTCCGTTATTCTTAGAAGAAGAAAAAATGGACATAACTAAAGTGGTATAATAAATCAGCGGTCTACATACATTTATAATGCATCAAACACTGCAGATCATTAATTTGAAATAAGCAAGGGAATCAGTTTTAAACTCCACAAACGCTCATTCAAAACCTTCTTAATGAGCCCCGGACTTTTTTTTTCCGTTTTCTCCCGTCGTTGCGAGTGTTCCCTCAGACTTGCAGGCTCGCTCTAACAAAGGGATTTTTTCATGACCCCCCCACTCCACTCCCCCCCCCCCCGCCTCTGTAACAGCTGCTCTCAGTGTTGTATCCTGAGTGATGATGAGTGTTTTTTATTTCAAAGTGTTTTTTTGGAACAGATGGCCAGGGGAGAGCTGGGGAATGTGCCAGCGCCGCGCTGGGGAATGTGCCAATTCCTGCAGTGAGTGAGTGCTTTGGGTTCCAGCTCGCGTGCCTTCACGCTGCCCTCTGCCCTAAGTGGCGCCAGCAGGACTTCCCAACTAGCGCTATGAACATCTGGAGTCTGGGACTGCCAGGAAAAAAAGGGGGAAAAAAAGGCTCAGCTAGTTTCCTACTGAATGAGCTTACACTAGGTTAGCTTACACAGTCAAACTCGACTGAAGGGGTTTAAAAAGACGCCAAAACATACAGTGAAGGTACATTACGCTTAAAGCAGTTTTATAAACACAGAAAAAAAAACCTAACCGTATGGATTACTTTGAACAACTGCTACCCGTCCTTGCCAGGTTTAAACGAAAATAGATTTGCCGAGTACAAAATGTGTCAGCATGAACCGGTTTATTTTTGTACAGCCGAGTACACAAAATGGCGTATACAAACAGCTTTACATACCTCTATTTGTCTGACTGGTTTGACTAAAAAACAATCAGTTGCTAAATCTGGAATAAAGAGATAATTGTACGGTGACCGGGGATTTGCTTTTAAAAACAAATGTTCTGGACAATTCGTTTTATTCTAAATGCAATCAAAATCCTACCTGCTTGGTGTTAGACATATGCTTTAATTAATAAACCGGTGGAAACGTATATATATAGTAGTAAATATACAGTATGCATCAAGCTGACTCAATTGCACAGTTGGCAAAACACGCCTTAAAGGGATTACAACTAAAGAACACAAAAACGCGAAGAAAGTGTCAAAAGATCATGGCAAATCACACACAGTGTGGGTTTTGAGACGTAGAAGTAAAAAAATGTATTATTCTATTGAACACAACAACACATTGAGGAATTCCATATTCAAGATATGCAGAAACCGAAAAGAATTTTGCACTAACGCTTATATACAGTCTCATTTATTTAGGTCGCAGGTAGAAATATCGGATTGTGATCAGGAGTCTTCGTTAGTATATTTTGTCGCCCACGTCTGCTATTGTTAAATGTATAGTAGTGCAAATTGGTTGACACCAACATTTATAGTCCCACAATAGCGGGACTATAAAATGAGTTCTTACTACCTAAAAAGGACTTGTGTTGAATTTAAATGCCTGTTGGTTAATTGTTCGCGACTTCTGTGGTAAATTTAATTTTGCCGTATTTTGGGTGTGTTTTTCATTGAGCGGGTTGGGTTGGACCCATTTCTCTTGGTTAAAAGAAAACACTGGTGTGTCCTTGGGCACTGTCATTTCAGTTGTACGCATCTATGAGTAAAAGAACAGCATTTGCCATTAAAGAACAACACTATAGTATAATACACACACAGAGAGACTCATGAGTGCTGTTTAACGATGATGTCAGGACAGGTAACCTGCAAGGGACAATACAGTATATACTGCACATACAGTATAAGAAATAAAATAATTTAGAATAATATCACTGAGTTAAATCAATGCACTACAAAGAAGTACACCAGATATATCCTCTATATTAGGCTCAAAGTAACTTGTAACACCCCTGTGTGTGCGCACTCGCGCGTGCTTGTGTGGTATGTGTGCGTGTAATAAAAAATACCTTCCAGATTTAGCATTCTGAACATCTGGATTTGGAGGCTGCCAGAAAAAGATGTGATGGGCTAGCCTCCTACTGAAATAGCTTACATTACTACTGACACTGAATAGAATAAACAATAGCAAATAGTATTCTGACAAATATTTAACAATTTTTTTCCAAAGCAGTCATATAAACATCTGGATACTTGAACTGGTAGCCGTAGAAAGAGAATCGCAATACTGAGTTACATCTTCAGGAAGAAAAAGAAACATCCTGCCACCACAGTTACGACTGCAAAACTGAAGAAAACAAACGCACAGAACTCAGTGCAGCTTCAGTGAGGTTCAATGAAGGGCATTGCTTAAAATGTTAGAGTTATACAAAGGCACAATGTTTGCAAGTGAAATATAACATCTGTGCTACTCAGAAAAAAGTGCTACTTAACAAAGGGTAAACTTTCTAATCTTAGTTATCTGCTTTAATATCATAGAAAGGATAACATTTTCATGGCAAGGGAAGCTTTATATGTAGTAAAAGGTTGTTTATACCAAGACAATCAAAATCAATACAATCATTCTAAACAGGTGGAAGGGAAATTTGTGAAATTCCAGATAGCCAGTTAGCCTCACTAAAATTTTTAGGAGGATTATGATTTGCTTACAATTTCTTCTAATAAAGGTTAATGTGTGTATCTCAAAATTTGTGATGAATTCACAGGACAAATCTTGCAAAATATTTAATTCGGTACTGTATGATCTCACGTTGGTGACTTTACCTGCCTTCCAATCAGCACTAGTTTTAGATCACCTCAGTAAAACTAAAATGTCTAATTCACTTGTTCACTTAACCTGTTGAAAGCAACTACTGTATATACTGTTTTATGGGCAAGTGTGCCTATTTTCTAAAGGCTTAAGTTTCTAAACCTAAAGGGATATTTCCCTAGAGCCTTTTAATTTACAAATGGTTTGTTGTCCAAAAAAAAAATCAAGCATTCCTCAGTTGAAATGATTTAGTAATAAAGTATTTTATCATCCATCTCTGTTTTAAAAACATTTGTTGTTCATGGAAAAAATATAGTAACTTCTTTTATTATTAACCCTAATAATTCTAATAGTGAACAAGTAGCAGGGACAAGAACAATTAAAACATTACTAATCAGCCCTTGCAAACAGCAAACATCTGGACTTAGTAAGAACCAGAATTCTTTATCCCTGCTACTATAACATATCAAAATGTGTCATGAAGTGACATCACAGCAACTGATTACAAACAAACAACATACCCAAAACGAGTCAATTTCTTATGAATATATCCAACAGCTGGCGCATGTTACAACATGCAGTTATTTTCAGTTGGATCTCTTACTCTCCATGTTCTGTTAAAAGATCACATCAGTAATTGAATCCATGTCTTTCAGAGGAGCAAATATTGTACAACTGAGAAAATGTCCTGCACCCATGACACTTGCCTTGCTTGTGTTAACTGTGGAGTAAAGCAAGTCTCATTTATAATCTTTTAATCCTTTAAGTAACACTATTTATTAGTTTAACATTTTAAATTTGGATTTTTTAAATATACATCTCACAAGTAATGATCTCTTGCCAGCCTGGCCACATACTGCATAGGACATTCCTGAAACCCTAATTATAGAACTGAGGTCCATAAGAAGAGTGAGAAGCGTCATTTTCCATAGAATTTATAAGATACTCTGGGTTTTCTGGGTGAGGTATGAGGTGGAAAAACATATTTTTTACCTCGTGTCACAACACAATGGATTGTAATATATATGTTAAATATAAAACTGCATAAATGAGATAGGAGCAAGCTGATCTTTAAATTAAACTTGAAACGTGCCGGATAACTTGTGATACCTGTGTAAACTGAATGCTGTAAGAAGTCTGAACATGAACTTAACTACAACACAGAATGACTTGGATTCAGGCTACTGTTTGTAATCAGCTTTGAGGTTTGACTCAGTATTTTTATTTGTCAACAAAGACTGTTCAAGAAACGTTTTGAAATCTGAATTCCAAAATCACTCATTTTAGTGGCCAGACTGCAGAAAAGCAAGCAACAGCAGTAGCTGATGCTAGTTAAAGCGTTAATGTAAAAATAAAATGTCTCCCAGCCTGAGTCTTATTCATGCATTAAAAATCCTGCTGATTTATGGTAAACCCTGACATCTGGATCCAGGAGAATGCTGAGGGAAGTTCAGTTCAAGTTTACAAAACTCCCATTGTCATAAAACTCTGCACAAAGGCATCAATCACCTCCTTTATTCACCCATGCCTCATTTTTTCTTTATTTTCTGGAGGAAAGCTGGCGGAACACTGAGTTTCCTTTCAAATACCACTTGATGATGATTTAATTTAATTGGATCTTTGTTAAGCAATGTAAAGGAATGCATTTGTTAATTAGACAGAGTGCATTCCTTGGAATTCCCAGTGCCACTGTTCTCAGAGAAAGCCATTTACAGTCACAGCTGTAAAGGTGACTATGTTGTGTCAGATCAGAGTGATAAAAAAAATATTTTTTCGACTTCAAAAAGCTGCTACTGAAATACAACATAATTGCCGACATATTGTATCCATAGCTGAATATTTCCTGCAAGAATTTACAAATACACAAACCGTTCAGGGCTCCTTGAAGAAAAGAAGCTTTTGCTATAATAAGTCAGAAAATGCTGAAGCCATAAGCTTTTGATTTTAACTGAAGGGCCCTGCTAACAACAAAATTCAAAATGGTGTTTTAAGAAGTATGCCGTATACTGTACATTTCATGCTTTACATTCATGACTTAACAAACTCAAGTTCAGCGTTTCTTTCACTGCTGTATGAACAGATGTTAACAAAGAGGAATGAAGACTGGTAGATAACACAAGATAAAAAAATAACACTCTTATTTAATTATGCAAGCCAGCCGGATGCACATTCTTCTTTATAATATGGACTTGGAGATGGCTCTAGCTGTATTCATGCTTGCAGTACATATGTACAAAGTGTTGCTTTGGGTAAAAGCAACAGGCAAATGAATAAATATTATTAATAATACCCATGCATACAGCTGGACATTTACTGGAGCAATTGGAGTGAATTACCTTTCTCAAGGGTATAATGGCAACATCCCAGCTCAGAATCCATGGCTCTCCTGTCTGTTGCCCAGAGACCAGAATACTGCTCCACACGACTGGCAACACCAGGGTTTATTTTTGCTCTATCTACTCTTGCCCTGCTCCTTATATCTCAGCCTCAAGTTATGATATTGAGTTATAGTTCCATGCCAACAGTGTGTAATAATAAGTGCTGTATTTCGCATGCCTTCGTCTCGCTACATCCTTACCTTTCTTTTCTTTGACCTGCCCTCAGCCTGCAGCGTCCGAGTGCACTGCTCCACACATTCAGAAAAGCTCATGTTGCTGTGATCGGAGGTGTAATCTAGGTCAGCCAGCTGGGCCAAAGAAAGAATATAATTGCAAGCAATTCTCAGTATGGCCAGTTTAGACAACTTCTGTCCATAAGAATAGCAGGGCACCTGGAAGAAAGAAAGTAAATGATAAGACATTAGGAGAAAAACACTGACTCGTGTGTTTACAGCTTTAGATCTTTTTGCCGTCTTCAGCATCATCTGAAAAGTAGCAATTTTTTTTATTCTTTCAGGAAAGAAGTCAAAGAATACTGGCCGAGAGAAAGGAAAATACACCAACCAGGTTGCGACACCAGCAGTGAGCCTCTTTTCCTTACATGCCTTGTCACATGAGCTTTGTATCACTACCAGTTACACTTCCTTTTCATCAAAGCTGACAAAGCTGTTCACAGGAGTGAACATACCCATAACAAGGGTAACATCTGAGTTAACCTGCAGTGCTTTTGAATATCCATCTGTAAGGCTAGGGTGTACCCATGATAATAAAGAAAGTTGCTGTTATAGTTAAAATGGTTAAACGGCAGATAACATACATGTATAAACAATGAACAATGAGACTTCATAATCAAATCTGGATTTTTTCTGAATTATACTGTAGGCCTAGTAGATACAGTACTTTCCTGAAGAATTTAAAAAAAAACTGCATGGAACTGAATTCACAGTTTTGGTTAAATAAAACTGTGCTGTTTTACATTTGTGCAAAAACGCTGTAAATCAGTATGGGCTGAATACTTTCCCCAACCACCCAAACAGACACAGTCCAAACTCCCACTGGCTAAGAGAGAAGCCTCATCTATCACTACACTGTGTGGGCTGGGGGATTTGTTCTCCTTATTCTCCATACAGAAACAAGCAATAGAAAGTCATCTGAAACCACTGGAAAGCAGCCCTCGAAGGCAGTGTTGCTAGAGTCTAAACGCCAACAGTTCTCTTCATTAGCTAGTGCTCACATCTGCCCAAGGCCGTTCCACCTTCTTCTTCCAAGAGTCTTCTTGGTTTCCAGCAGACTCAGAAGAAAAAAGTCAGATATATCTACAATGTTCGGGTATGGACGACATGGCTCAGCTCTAACAGACTCTGCCTTGGTTGACTCTGTGGTGGTTTGGGGGTGACTGCAAATCCACACTTTATTTTGTCACCAAGGGACCTATTCAATTAAACTGACTTTATACTAAAGTCATTACGTGAAAGATGACCACCTAGTCTTCAAAATGCAATGATTACAAACTATACAAGAATTTTGCATAAAACTGCACGTAGACTGTTAAATTCAACCTTTTATTTTGTTATTTCTCAGTGCCACTAGCAAGCTTGAAGATTAACAGAATTGCCATAAGTCCCTCCTTGTGCAATTTAATAGCCTATAAAAATATGAAATGTCTATAACAGTAAAAATGAATGTTGAGTAAATGAAGAAGGGATTTAAATGTTGCTTAACTAACTGCCTAAAGGGAAAAAAAAAGTATTTTCCTTAAATCATAAATAGTGGTAAAACTTTCATTTGAATTATGCTTTTTGCATTAACTTTTCTCAATAATTGCATTTTCAGTAAGAAAAAAAAAGATGTAATTGCCATTCATTTGTTGTCTGTGACAGGCTTAAAGCACAAAAGATTCAGTGTTGCTGGAATTTTTCATGTTGTAATTTGCTGACCTTATTTTTGCATTGGGAATTCAAATATTTTAAGGCTCCTCAGGGATACTGGTGGGTTGGCTCAAGAATGGCTGTTTGGAATCATATGGAGACTTCACTATCCTATAACTTTTTCTGAGCAATTTTCCAGAAAGTTCTTGAAAGGTTTAGAAATGCAGGTGGCTAAATTCCAAGATGTTCCACATAGTATGAGTTTAGATTTTACAGCATGGCATTTAATCAGTAGATATCGATGCTGTTAGAAGAAAAATGATTCCTTGTTTTTTGCCAGCACTGAAAGTTATGTAAGCATATTGTCAAACTGCATCACTTCAACGTGAGTAATAGCGTAACGAAATATGAATAATATGCATATAGAATTATGTAGACAATAACATGTTCATGGTGCGTTCACACTGAAAGCATTTTGTATCTCGGTTTTCTTTATGGAAAAAGGTAAAGTAGAACTTTCCCTGATACTACTACAATCTGGCTAGACAAAAGGACAAGACTATATAATATTTTTCAGATCATATTTAAAGTTTACATACTTTTACACGAACATTATACAAAACAGTGGAGCACATTTCTGTTGTTTTTCAACAAACGATTTATAGTAAATCTGAATAAAGTAGCGAAAGTCATATCGATTAACAAAACCCTACTATTCACTGAAATACAAATGCATTTTGTTCAAACAACATAGTGCTTCATAATTGTATGCCGTTGTCCCGGTGCTAACTTCGGAAGACCAGACACTCCAGGTACTGTAAATGAAATCGTTATGTAAAAAGATTAACATTAGTATGGCCCCTGAAACAGATGACAGTCAATTCATTCTTAAATTTAAGTATGATGAAAACCCCAGCTGGACAGCAAGCAATGGAATTGGGAAATACCTGCTTCCTCAGCGCCTCAAAAGCGGCACTGATGGTATGCACTCGGGTCCTTTCCCTGGCATTTGCTAGCAGCCTCCTTGTCTGCTGAATGGCTTTGATCTCGGTGACGACGCCAGAAGTTTCACCCAACCGTTTCCTAGGCGATGCAGTGGGGTCGCTATTATTATTTCTGTACGGTGACTGTGAGACTGAGGTGTAGGAGCTTTCAGAGGGATGCTGACACAAAAGTATTCTTGACTGAAGTGCCTGTTCTTGGGAAAATGACTGCTGATGGTCATAGCCGGTGACCGGCGTTGATCTTGTACCAAATGTGTCTTTACCTATAGGAGCCGGTGACTGTGGCGGAGCGTGCTGCCCTGTTAATACAGGCAGTGCTGTAGTCCTCATGTCAATAGCTGTGTTCGAGTTTCTTCTTAGGTGAACGACGTGATCCAAACATTTGGTAGCTCCAGTAGCTCTCTCCTGCAGCGATTCCTCATTAGAGTTTCTCCCAGTCAAGTCACCTAACAAGTGCTCACTCATCTTGGGGTCCTGTTTGAAACTTTTAATTCCATTAATATGCTTCACTGCATCCCTGCTTTTCCGTTTAAATTTTTTCATCCCATGTATTTCCTTCCCATAAAGACTCTTCCAGTTGCCCTCACCTAGAAGTTGTGGGTTCTTCATTTTCCCACCTCAAAAAAGAAAAAAAAAATAGGTACAGGGGATCTAACAAGAATAACAATCCTGCAATTTGAGGCAAAAAATACCTACAAGGTTCAACTGTGGAAACTACGCGCCCTGTAATAGTAACGCTTTTAAATGCGCGAATCTTCTGCAGAGTGCATACATGCGTGTGACTCCTGTGGATTCAGAGTGTCATCTGAAGTCCCTGCCGCATTGCCAGCATTTTTAGTGAATGCGCTCGGAGATCCATCTGTATTTGTTTAGCCTCAGTTTACACAGAAGCCCCTGTTGGTGAGATCAGTCAGCACGCCGCCTGCAGCAGGGAGACCGCCTCACAGCCAACGGGCTTCCTAGCACTTCAGTACAAATATTGCGACTAATTTAAAGCTGCAGCGTTCCAATGCGAAACAAGAACAACACCCTCATTAGACATTAGTGATGACTGCGGCCACACTGAGGACTTACGGGCTTAAGCGCTACCATTTTTAACCCAAATACATTTATATGTCTTGCCACATTTTTTATTCACACAATATATAGCCAATACAACTTAAAACAAATACGTTTATGTTAAAATTGCTTCACTTCACTTGCATGAAAAAAAGAAAAAATGGAACTAATGGCGTTAACATAAACGGGAATTTACTGTATGAGCGAAATCCAACAGTGCAGCCAAATGGTATTTCTTATTTATAAAATAAAACTTTAAATTCGCAAGGATGTAGCCGTTTTCTAGGCTTTTGCAATTAACTATTTTACAGCGAACAATCTGCGTGTTTGTCCGCTCATATTTCTCATATTCAAAATGGTATAAAAAGCAGCTAACAAGTCGAAAAACATTTTAAGGGCGGCTTGGAATTCAGACTTTTGCAAAATATCTTACAGTGCCAATCTTCCCACTTGGTAAGGTAAGGAATATGCAGCCACGGCGTCCTGTAGACGTGCTTCACCCTTTCAGTGGAAGAACCAGTGCATAACCTTATTAACAGCAGCTCATTGTCCATTGAAAATTTGAAAATTGAAAAATCATCCACAGCCTGCATTGAAAGGTAAACAGACTGGACCGCACTTTATGGTGTGGGCACAGAGAGCTAGGTAAGACTATAAAAGTAATTCCCCTTTATACAGCACCCGACCCTGCTTCAAAAACCCAGGTCATAACAGGGGTGACAGCATTCAAGGGTTATGGAATTAGCCCTCAACACTTCCTTATTCCTCATCTGTCATTCTGGTCCTACCTAAAAAAACAACTAGTTTTTACTCTTTATTACTATACTGTGTGAGATATGATAAGACATTGCAACAGTTGCTTCTTTATAAATTATGGTAGACATGTGATTCAGCCTCCTTTGACCATTTTGGGAATTTCATTAAACTTGTAACCTTAACCTCACACAAGATTCCTTATCTATTTGTTGCCCCTGTGCTGAAAGACTTAACTCTTCATGTGGATTGTCTCCACTCAGGGCTCCACAGTCTCCGTCATTGATATCGCCTCGGGCAATAAGCTCGCTCCATAAAAAAAGGTTTCCTGCGTTCATTTGTAAGGTTAAATGGTTTCTCTGTGGCTAGATTCTCATCTGAGTCACTTCAAACGAAGAGACTGAAGGTATGTGGATGATTGTCCTTACTCCTCATTGGCTTGCTGGCTTGCTTATGAAAAAATTCATACTTATTTCAAGAAAGACATTTTAAAACCTGGCACATTGACACTGGGTCCTTAATATCCTTTGAACTATGCAATATGATATGATACCGATATCATGCACTTGCACAGGTCAGAATTAAAAAAAAACATTTGAAGTGCAAGATAACAAATGAACAACAAAAAGTGTGGTGTTTAAGAGCTAAAATGGCCTCTTCTGGGGGCAAGAATGATGTAACACAGTGTTGTGCTAAGAAGGGTTATCAGCACAGTAATGGTTAATGTGCTGTATTGAACGCATGCCAGACGAGCAGTGTACACAGCTGGCTCCCTTTCACTGCAGCTACTGAGACCTTCACAGCCAGCTGGGTACTAGTGTCATCTTTCACCAGCAGGTGTCCCTGTATTTTGTGAAAGGACTCTTTTTCACCTTTCCCAGATGAGCTGTTAAACCCACCTTCTCTCTGTACTGTGAACATTACACACTGTAAGTTGTTCTGTGGACGAGCAGCAATATGATGCCAGATGTCTTTACTCAACATGTGTTAATTAAGCTTTGCCTGCTTAATTCTCCACAGCCAGATTAATTCCATGGTGACATCTAATCTACTTTTGCCTAAATTTTTAACCACCATGCGTTACATAGCCCACGCCAGAATGGATATGTCCTTCTGGCCCAAATACAGCTATCGGATTGATTTTTTATCTTAGTTCTGCAATTCTGGAAAGCTCTGGGAAATTTCCAGTGAAGAGTGTGCTCTGTTCAATCCGAGGCTGTTGTTTTTCTTTGTCGTCTATTTGGGTAATACTCCTATCAAAAACTAACTTCACAGAGCCTCAGGGATAAACTGTCCAAACAGCTAAAGCTCCAAGGTTACTTAAAATAGACACCTCATCTAAAATGTGTACAAGAGGGTTCAATAACTTTGAGTAAATTGCAAGGAGTCTGCACAAATGCTGGAACTTGAGCCAGGAACCTTCTGGTTTTCACAATTTTCAGATCACAGATTTCTCTCTCTGATATGGGGCAGCTTGTCAGAAGAAGACAGAGAGCAAACCTCATCTGATTTGTAATCATTTTTAATGCTATGACTATGAAAAAAAGTATCGATTAAAAATACTATAAGACATTTCAAGCGAAAATCATTATTTCATTACATTAGTCTTTTCACTGTTTTTTATTGGTAATAGAACTTAACAAGCGTGGAGGTCTGAATTATAGATTGTACAGTTTACTGCAAGAAAAATAATGTGAAAGCAAAATATAGTTAGAGAAACTGAGAACTGCTGCTCCTGCATATTTCTAAATACAATGAAACTCAACCTAATGAACGTAGGACTCAATATACTAAAATATTCAAGAGAGCTCCCAAATAATCAGTGCTATAGCTCTGTGTGGCAGCTGTGAAAGAACACTTGTGAGGAGATATCTGTGTCTTGCATATAGGGATTGTTTTTTGAGTAGTATGGGAGGGTCAGGTGGATGAGAAAATTGCAGTTAAATTGTCTTTCAGCTCCTTCTGTTACTTCCTGTTTTGCAGTCCTTGTCTAGAGTTAAACACTGCATCAATAACAGACTTCAAATTTATCTTAACATACAAACAAATGTATTAGCCTTTCCGTCTCCTGACTTCCAAGTATACCCTTGATAAGTAAATGGTGTCTGGGCCTTGGAGTTCTGCCAGTCGGCACCTACATCTCCATTCTCATGTCACTGTGGTCTTAACATGATGTCTGGTCTCCAAATTGAGGATGTAGGATGGAACCATGTCAGGAAGATTCTGCTTCGCGGCAGGCTTCTCTGATAACTCAGAAATTGTAACAATATTTCCATCCTTTAGTCTGTCCCATGCCCCACAGCCCATCCTGAAATAAGCAGAGGGGTGAACTAACATCTGCTGTATGCAATTGGTGACTTCATCTTCTGACAGCTTTGTTCTTATGGAACCAAGGAAGACACCAGGAGAAACATTTTGTTTCCAGCGTATGAAATACCTCAGGAGGCATCAGCGGGCTTTGTTTGGAATGAAAACAATTCAAGGGCCATACATATCAAACACATAGATTGTCATCAAACACTGCCAAAGTGTATCTCCTGCCAAGAACAAAAAAGCCAGGCTTATATTATATGGGGCATTCATCATGTCACCTGGTAAGCCCTTTTATACTTTGTGTGAAAAGCACATTCAGCCCTGATTCTACTTCGAGCTCTAGCTCACACTTTGTCTGTAGCCTCTAATTAAAATATTATTCTTAAACTGCCTAGAAACAATTATAAAATTGTTTTACTTATTGTATGCTTTTATCAGCCTGATCATCTCAGTAATTTCTGTTTAAAGTGCTTCGCACAGAGGACAGTGTGAACTTAGGCATCTAATGGATTCCTTCCGTAAGCTTCTTTACAAGAGTGCTTTACAAATAAACACATTCGTCTATATTTCACTAGGAATAACACCCAAGAATTAAATGTACTGAAAGGTGTGTTTTAGTCAAGATTAAATATGTCTTAACCCGCTTGGCTGAGGGCTACTGTAACGGGAGCTGGTCCAGACCCCCGTGAAGCATAGTTCAGGACCCTATGCAGACGGTATAATCCGGAAGTTAGTGGAGAAGGACAACAGGGAAAAGACTAAGAGGATCAGAAAGGGTTGACAGACAGGGGCGCGACGGCGGTGATCTGGTGCTCGGGGGGGCGTGGCGAAGGCAAACAACCCAGACAGTCCAAAGGGGGAAATCCAGAAGCAGTCCAGAGTCCAGGAACCGGGGGATCCATCCAAGACAGACAAAGTTAAAATCCGGAACGTGATCCGGAACAGTAACAAGGAGTAAAAACAGGGTAACGAGGCCAGGCGCTCCAGCCCCAGACTCAGACGGTCAGGACGCCTCGATGAAGCCCATGCCGTCGGGTCTCTCCTATACCGGTGGGTAAGCGGGTAGGTGGTAGGCGGGCATCCATCTTCCAATGATGAGCCTGAGAAAGCGGGACCGCCAGATTTAAATAATGGAAAACTAAACAGGGGGCAGGTCCACTTAATGAACTAAAATACGAAAGGGCCGGACCTTAAGAGGAGGAATGACGATCATGACAGCTAACCTCCTGTCTACAGGACGAGGCAGCTGGGACCCCCATTAGGAGTAAGGAGTGACCAAGGGACAGTTGCAGAGGTGGACATAGGGTGGAGGTGGGATGCAAGAAGACATGTGAGGCTGAGAAAGGGATAATGTACAGTATTTATAATATTTTAGGTGAGGAAATGACATCAGGAGTAACTGCGAATTACTGATAGCTGCTTCTGATTCAACTTGGCTTTTGTCATCCCTTCCGAATGTTTGTTATAATATCCCTATAATCATTTTTCTCCTTGTATCATACAGGGCATCATCATATCTAGGCTGTTTTTACTTTTTAATAGTTGATCTGTTTTAAATAAGGATCGTGTATAATTTTTCAACTTGATTTTTCTGAAGAGTTCTGTGCATAATCATTTTATTCTGAGATAAAAAAATAAGCAATGGCAGTTGATAAGTGATGCAAAAGGATTCAGCATTCTCACCTGGCAAAGACAGGTGGGAAACAATTTATTTAAGAAATCAAATCATAAAAAAAAAAATCAGCCAAGGCAGAAACGTTTACAGGCAAGTTTGCCAAATCGCTGATGCGCTCATTTCGCTTGTCACATTTGCTGGCAAATATCTTCAAGGCCGGTGAGCGGGCTACACAGTGGCGCCACATGTTGAAAAATGTTGACACTTGTGCTATCATGCTGTTGTGCTCAATGAACTTTTCAAAGCTTGTTTTTTTTTTGTTCAGACTTTTTTTCTCTAGTTGGGCACTGTTGTCACATACAGAAGCAATGCCACAGTACCTCTATATACTGTAATTATTCAGTTAGGTAACTAAGATAACACTCATTTGACATGGTAGTTCAGGCCTTTGTAATTAGAGGGGGATTATGGCTGAGGTCACACAGGTGCACATTACACCCCATGTGACCTGAGCAGCCGTTCCAGCTGAGAAAATAGTAAACCCTCAGCAGTAATGTTCCACACTCCCTAGAAAGAGCGTTTTCCTTCCTGCCATTCTGATACACCAGGAATCCCACAAAGTGCATGTTGGGCGGCAGCTTCTGGCCATCAGCTACTAACGTCTGTGCTCAGAAACGTCCATTCCATGTAGCCTTTAAATGCACAAACAGATTTATTTATTACTGGAAAATAAAACAGCATTTTATTTTAACAGGAACCATTGTGCTCTGTTCAACCATAATGGCTAGAAATCATATTGTATATTAAAACCCATGAAAACCTTATTAAATATGAACCTCATGTAACCTTCTTTTCTAAGCAACATAATTATTTTACCATCAATAAATATAATTGATCAAAGAAACATTCCTAAGCTTTGCAGAGACTTATCTGCTCTATCAGTACATTTATTCAGACATAAAAGAAATGGAGACTACTGTATACAAACCAATCATGTTAAACACGCTTCAAGTAATGCACATCTAAATTAAAGTACACAATGTTTTCCACTATTAGGAGGATTAAGTAATAATTTTACATTTTGGTCAGATTGTGGTTTATGTGAGCCTTCAAAATTCTCTTAAAAATATAGTCTGACCTCTTATAATGTCAAGTATTTGCTCATGTTTTGTGTAAATCTTAACAGGCTCAGTAGGTTTACAAATAGTGATAAGGATAGTACACCCTAGCAGGGCTCCCTTAGAAGGGAATAGACAAGGCAGAAATATCTCTTTTTGTGCCAATTTACACATAGAGAAAAATGTAAAAAATATTTCTTTAATGAAAAGGGCCTCAATATTTTTGCATTTCTGGTTTTTGTAAGGTGGGTATTCTGTAATGTATGAGAATAAAATATTAAAAATACCAATAATTAACATTTCCAGTGCCATAGCCAAGTTTTTTCCATCTTCTCATTTCAATTTCCTATGAAATAGTTATTTTCTAAATAAAAAGAGTAGAGGATGAAGTTGTTATCCATTTCAAACTCTTTGGTCAGATTGTAAATTTGTTTTTCGTTTCTTGAAAAATAATTTTCCTCAAAAAAGTGTGGGTTGACAATACAGTTCCTCATTCTACCTTTCATGGAAAGGCACATAAACAAAAATGTACTAATGAAAAAGACAGATGTTGATGTTTACACGTCATTATATCTTCTAGATAACATAGGGAAGCAATTTAAAAGGCAAACAAAGTGCTATATGGTTAAAAGTGCAGAATTTCAAACTGGGAATGCCATGTTAGAATTGTATGATGCACCAGTAAGGCCTCATTTAAAATATTTTGTATAATTTCGGTCACCACATTTTAGAGAAGATATTACTGGCCAAGAATCCATCCAGCTAAGGTCTATCAGATACGCTCTGGAATTTGAAAGCAATGTCGTACACTGATAGGTTTTAGGAACTGAACCTTTTTAGTCTTGAATATAGAAGACGACAAGAAGGGGAATCTGATACAACTATTTAACATCCTCAAACACATGGACAAAGTCATCCGGGAAGGTTTTTCCAGAATGAACAGTGAAATACAAACCAAGAGACAAGAACTATCAAACAGGCCAGCAGGACCAAAGAGCCTCCTCTCAGTTGTACACTTTCTAATGTTTCTAGGGTATCAGAGTTAACTTGGCTGGAGAGCGCCCAAAACCATTTAGGTAAAGCAGTTACCTAAATGGTTGTTCTTGGTTTGAAATGCACTATCACATGTACAGGTACAGTAGTTTTCACTTATGCTCTCTGGTTCTTGTTTCACTTTCCATTACAACATTCTCAAATCAATACCAAAGAATCACCACTGAAGTGTTTTCTAGGCTTTACTCGTCTTTTAAAAAACAAAAAAATTGCACTGCACCTGTTTTTTTTTCCGTTGTTCACGGTACACCTGATGAAGAGCAAATCTGGAAACTACATGTAATTATTAAGTGAGGCTTGTGAGGGATAACAACAGCAAGTGAGTCTCACAATCTGATCCTCATCATAACCATTACTGAAATTAGCTATGTATATGAAACACAAAGACCTTTTTTTTCAGTTGTCTTATACATCACTCCTCAACCCTATCTCCACCTCACATCATCCCTTGGTAAACTTTCTCTGAATGGCGGGATTTGAGCCTTCTTGCTCTATGGCCAGGGGGCTGTCCTTTATCTAACTAAAATACCTAAACATACACAAAGCATCTGATTCTTGGATGTTGTCCCTTGAGAATTGGAAGCAAATTCAAGGAAACAAATGCTTGTTTACTACATTTTGTGTCAGTCAAATCAATTATGATGACAGGATTTCCAATTCCTGTCAAATAAATATACAGTACATATATATCTATATATATTTAACAATAATGATTTTACAAGTATAACCTAGATATTTGCAAGTATAATCTGCATAATGAAGCAGGTAGCTGCGTCAGCATGCAAAGGCTGCAAAGGAACAAGTTAAATGTTTATTCCATGCTGAAAAGAGAAGAAAGGAAACACAATGTTTCGGCTGTGGAGTCTTCTTCGGGTGTGAGAAAAATCTGTATAATTTAGAATTATTGATGTTTGTTCTTACACGTCAGCAACGTAAGACAACCAAAATAGTTCTAGGGCTCACAATATTATACATGTGTATGTTTATGTATATATACTGTATATAAAGTAATACCAGTCCATTAAAAAAACATATCATGCAAGCAGTGCTCTCTATGTTGCATAGAGATTGCTGGTTTTTCACTGTTGTTAGGCTATTTCTATGTAAAAAAAAACACTGTGGAGGCTTGGATCAGGGCTCCTTTAAAAAAAATACAAAGGCATCCAGTCGTTCCTGGGCACAGTGCCAGCCCTCCAGTGACCTGCTGCTTCCTCCTGATATTACATTCCACTGGCATGTCCTTTGCCCCGACTGACGCCAGCCTTCTTCTAGACCCCTAAAGTAAACACTTCCAGCTGGCACTGCAGCCTTATTTTTCTGAAGGGACGATTCATAGCTCCCTTAAAAGGTCTCACTATTTAAATTCAGAACTCTTTTTTTCTGCCTTCTCTCTGTCATGTCCACTGGATTGGTGAGGGTGCATTTTACCCTGTGTGCGTCTTTGTGTGAGGGCAGGAGGAGTTATGATTAATTTATTCGGAATATCCTATAACCACTGCCAGGATCTTGACAAAGTGCCACAGAAACTTCTGATCAGGCTGTAACAATCATTCCCTCAAGCATGCAAGGCTAAATTGCCAGTGGCCAGCTTCTTGTGGTGTGCATGTCTTGACATTAAATGGCACAGAAGGTCTTCTCTGTCCAAGAAAAATAAAAGAGACAGGCACAAACTATTTCTGTGAGGCCTAGCTAGACAAAGAATGATTACCATCAAATGTCAGTGTTTTCTTTTCTCTAATGAGAGTAGCAAGTCGTATGTACATATCGTACAATAACCAAAAAAAATGATCTTAGGCCACGAGCAATGTTAAATGATTTATTTTTTAAATTAAGGTCCAGAAATACTCTTAGCTCTAAGTGCAAAGGATAATGGATTTGGTAGTGATAATTGGCCCACACACAATCTTTAATGCTTTCTATTTATTGTTAGGAAGGTGTATGTCATATGTCTCTAATAATTAAATAGCAAATTTAGGAAATGAAGGCAAATCCATTCTGGTATTTTGTTAGTCAAAGAATTATTAAACAAGTGTTAAAAAGTAACAACAAAAGTTGCATTCATGAAACATTTATTTCATTTCAAAAGCCAAACAATATGTTAGAATATATAGTTAAAAGCATAGAACTTAAATCAAGAAACATTATGCTGAAATTATATAATGCACTAGTAAGGACTCATTATTATGATATTGTGCACAGTTTTGGTCACCACATTATATACATTATAGAAAATATGTTAGTGCATGGGGATCAGCTCAGAGAAGAACAACCGGATTCATTGCAGAGCTCAAAGGCATGTACTACACTGACAGGTTGAAGAAACTGAAACTTTTCAGTGTTAGATATAGAAGGGTGCCACAAGACCCAAAACAAGGACTCAAAAAGTCAACCCAGCAGATCTCTTCACACTGAACAGTAAAACATGAAGCAGAAGCCACAAGTGGAAATTATGTGGAAGTCTACTGACATCGGGATGCACGTCTTTACCCAAAGGGTAAAGCCCACCCAGCCCACCCAAGCTGTTGAGGTCGATACCCTGGTTTCTTTCAGGGAAAGGCTGGATGAGATCCCTGGGTCAATTAATCGCTAATGGCCAAACAGTTTAGTTAGGCCAAATTGCCTCTTCGGGTTCATACCCTTTCTTATGTTCTTACTTCGATGAGCTGACTGGCATCCTCTCACTTGTATCATCATGTTCTTCTTTTGCCTGTTGACACCAGAGTTGTTCTATGATGGACTCCAACTGACAGACATGGAACCAGAATAACAGTCTGAATACAGCCAAAAAGCTGGCTTGGAGTTCAGAGTCCTCTCTAACCTATCAGTCCTGTAGATAAATATTGGATTTATGCTTTATGCAGGTCTGGGTATAGAGAGTCACAGCCTCTTCAGAATGCTTGATTGCCTGGATAAACTACAGTAATCTCTTGATCAGATCAATTTAACACTTCTTAAGTCTTTTTATGTTAATGGCATACATACTGTACAGATAGATCTGTAAAACTGGTGTTTATTACCCTTGATATATTTATTGATTAAAATAAAGTTCATTTACTGTCATCTTTATTTTGATTTTTGTTTTTCTTTGTCAGTGTTATGTCCATTTCCATAAAGCAATTTAACCATACTGAAATATGTGCAGCTTTACCTCAATATAGTTTATATAACTGGTAGTAGCATTGTGCACCACTGCAGTTTCCATGCCTTCTTTCACTGCTTGTGACTAAGGATGTGTTCTCAGTGGTTTACTTGCTTCTCAACTTTCCTGGATGAAATAAAGAAAAGGATTAACTGGCGGAGACCCTCTTCAGGAGAGGAGGATTAGATCTGGATGGATGGAGGGATGTGTTAACCGAAAGCAGGGACTGTGATGGGACTATGACAGAAAGTACTGTTGATCACCGGCAACACAGTACTCAGTAGCTTTATCACGTTGAACTGAAAAAAGATAAATATACTGCTTCTATTTTCTCAGATTAGTAGTCTTTCCATTTTTTCCTGATGCCAAAAATTGTATTAGCTGTTGTGCCCGCAACGCTCTTTAACAGTGTCTGCAATTCTTATCTGTAGGGGCCAGAGGTTTTCTCTCTATGGCAAGTGTAAGGCATACTGTTGCCATTAGTAGTTGGAGTCTGTTGCTGCATCTGTCTGTGTATAATACTACTTAATTGGTAGTTAAATCAAATTTTCTGCCTCAGGGTAAAAAATGCTACTCAAGACTATTAATAAAAGACTGTCTATTATTTATCGCCATCTAGTGGTATTCCTAAGTGCAATTTGAAAAGGAATTCAGTCATTAAAATTAAGATTTTTCAAGTAAAATCATGAAATATTTGTTCGCACATTTGTGGAGATGGGTGTTCATCATAGCATTTTATTATGAGAGGAGTCAGCAGAATTACAGAATTACAATAGGGTTTGGAATACTGTAGGACACCAATGGGGCAGACACACAAAAGCCCTTCTAAAGAAGAAGGTTTTGCTTCTAGAGTACCAGGCTTTGGGGTGTAGCAGGAGAAGGCCCTGTCACCCACGGAGTGTAGAGGGGCTTAGGGGACGGACAAGAGACCAGAATAAGACAGATGAAGGTTGCAAGGCAGGGAGTACGATGATAGTAGGTCAGACCAGTACTGAGGTATCAAGTCATGTAGAGCCTTATACATGTGTTCAAAGCAGATATATTTAACAGATCCCATTACCTGTAACACTTGTGCTTGTTCTATGCCAATATTAATTTACTTCAGTGATATACTATTTTAAGCAAAGCTTTCTCTTTTCTCAGATTAAGGAATGTTGCCAGTTTCAGTTTCTGTGAAATATTTAGTACATTGTCCGCAAATGTTTTACTAGACACTTCACTATTTATTGTAAATGTGCTGAACTACCACAAAATCTCCTATTATTTATTTTATTGTCAATGCTATATTAATCTCCATTGGACTTTCAATATTTATTTGACCTGTGCTTACCACTTCACTGTAATACTTTTCTTTATCTGGATCATCTTTTAAATAACTTTATAAGGTACTTTCTTCTTATGTATTTCTTAACATGCTCTATATAATAATACAGATAGTAACAGGGTTTTGTAGTTTTGTATTAGCACTATTCATCTCACCCCACTTTTGATTTGACTTCTCCTTCCCCCTCTGTCCCCTGGAGTCAATGTCTGCACTTCATATAAAGTATTTCATTTATAGCAGATTCTCAGTCAGTGGTTTGCTAGGATAAAGAGTGCTTGACAACACAGTCTCAATCAGATGTCAATGTGCAGAGAAGCAAAGCTCAGTCAATACAAAGATGTACACTTTTGCAACTAGACTAGAATTTTCTTGGTTTCACACACAATCTATCAGGGTTGTTGTCTGGTACAATTTTTCCTCTAGAGTACATACATTGCCTCTTAGACCCATTCAAGTCAG
Source organism: Lepisosteus oculatus (assembly GCF_040954835.1). Classification (NCBI taxonomy): domain Eukaryota; kingdom Metazoa; phylum Chordata; class Actinopteri; order Semionotiformes; family Lepisosteidae; genus Lepisosteus; species Lepisosteus oculatus. Next base: position 35,426,968 of record NC_090696.1, on the reverse strand, counting down.
GTTTTTTTATACTTAAAGATGTCCTGCTTTATCGAATTCCTAAAGTAATTACTGGATCTGCTTCTTATCAGAGGTCCATGCTAGAAGAAGACAGAATTTTGAGCCCTGGATATGCCCATTTGGTTTAACTGGCTTTTTTCCTGTTAGATTTGAAGTCATTCTCAGTGCAACGCAGCATTGCCATCTGGTTTAAACAAATATTGTACGCCCGCAGGCAAGCATTAGGCTCAGGCCAAAGTTCTTTCAAAGAAATCACGACAAAATGTTTGACATGTTGGAGTAGGAAGAAAGACACACCTCCGTTCACCCTTTATGACTGTGCTTTATCATTAGTGCAATCGGAAAACAGTTTTGTAATAGAAAGGAAGGAGATGTGTCATGAAGCACATGAAGCAAAACGGACACCGTGTTTCTCCCAGATGGATATTGCACTACAGTGGTGGTTGTTCTCTTCCAATACGTAAAGTGCTTTGGAATGAAAACTATTATTATTATTATTATTATACACAATTTATGCTTACAACAAAAAAACTGTCCATGTCCTTTTCTGCAGATCACTTGTAACACATGGATGCCACAGAAAGTTTTATCACGGGATGGAATAATCTGTGGTTTGTTAATTAAAAATCAAACAAAAAACACTTCAAATTTCCAGTTGTGTAAAGAGTTGAAAAGCAAATAAGGAGAGGTAGCGGTTGGTGAAGGTTCTGGGTTTCAACTTACATTAAGTATAGCGCCGACACCATTTCTGAAATTGCAAAAAGAGTTGTTGAATGACCACAAAAACATTCTGAACATCCAGTTCATTGTTTTTTATTTTGTCTCTGAAACAGCTGCAACTTCAATTATAATACTGGTAAAAAGAGGATTCAATTGCCATTACGGATACACAGTGGTCCAACATACTTGTTGCTCTGATAAGTCTTCAAATCTCGAGTTCAAAAAATAGTTGAATAAAGCTCTTACTTTAAGGCAGAATCTGTACAGATGACAACACTTTGCTTTGTCCTGGTTAGGAAGTGCTCTACTGCACTCACCACTCAACACCATTACCATGGTGAGAGATTGTTTTCCTATAGTAATAAAAATGACATGTCCCACAGCAGCCATACTGCTCTTTAATTTCTAGGTGGCTACATATGCAAAGCTATTTACCCTATGGTTGCTTGATATCATGCAAAAGATTTTATTAACTTTGGAACTCATACTGCTGCTAAGAGTTCACATTAAGCTTGTCTACTATTTTATATTTATATGTTTCAGTTCCTTTTTGACTGTGGTAAAGTAGTAATAGTGTAAAGACAAAACTAGCTTTAAAAAGTCAACTGTTTGTGAAGTTGATTTATAGATTTTAGATTTTACATTTTATTTATAGATGGTAAATACCAAGCAGAAAAAGGAAGGCTATTTAATTGTTGATTAATTCATGAAACATTTGATAATTGAAGATCTGGATGGAACGTCAGTAAGTACTGTGTGCTTACAAGACTGCCCCACACACGGCTCTTCATTGGAAAATCCCTACATTCCTCATATTTCCCCCATCGATTCCTCTGTCCTCACTGGCTTAGAAAACACAACACTAGTAGGAAATTCACAGTTTCGGTGAATTTCCTAATTAAAGCTGTTTTATAATATTTGGCTCAATTACATCCTGTAATTGTCAAAGTCAGGAAATACCATCGAACTGATTAACAATGATGGCTTCCCAGCATCCCAAGAAAAATGCCGGGAAGGTCAGGGTGAGTTTGACATTTTAGAGGGATCAGTTTACGCATTACGTGTTTGTGCTGCTGATTCAGCTTTGAAAGCTTTTACAAGACTGCTCTAAAATAAATGTGCGGAATTTGTGGCTGCAAAAGACTCCTAATAGTTGTTTATGGCATGACAAAACAGAGGCTCACATGAAGAGTAAACCAGGTGAATCCCCCAAGCTGGGTGTAGGCTGGGAAGTGTATGGTTCTCACTGAAGACAGCATTTCTTATACGAGGGTGCTTTGACAAGACAATAGGAGTAATGTGTTATACTACACATTCTTCCTTTTGTCAGGTTTAATTAATTAGAAAGCCTGTGTCACTGTGGCAGTGATAGGAAGGTTTAACAGCACCTCCGGAAAAAAGCACAGATAGAGACAGGATTTCCCCCCAAAGCGGTGCCTTAATATTGCCGGTAGCTCAATGGGGTGAGGCTGCCACCTGCTGGTAGTAAAAGGCTACCGCTGTCTGTGAGTAACTATATATACAATAAATGTCTGAACGCCCTGCCAGAGAGCACACTTTTCACTTGTGTTGAGGCCAGGGAGTCTAAAGGCTCTGTGGTCTCAGGGGTCTCAAGTCTCAGCGGGAAGTGCCAGCTTTAACTACAATTAATACAGCGATTTGTAAGAAATTGAAAATGTATACTATATATGCATTCTTTCTTTTAGATTTGTTGTTCTCAACTTCCAGAAGACAGAGAAAACTACCACATTCTGTAAAGTCTGCATACAACCCAATACATACTGTATTTGACTCTTTCCCTCAAAACATCACCTCAACATTATGTAATGATATGAACACTATAAGAAGGTTTCAACTGTAAAAACGAGTTAATGTATAACCTTTGTTGAACTTAGTCTTAGGAGATTTGTTATGTGAATTCTTCATTATGAACAACAAAAAGACTTGCTGAAACACCCAGGTCAATTCTGTGGAATCCAGCACCTTTGATTTCCTGGCCTGCAGCTTCTTTTAAGCTCTGGGTCCCTGGAGCTCTCCACACAGACTTGTCCATTAGCTAGGCCTGGGAACACAGTGTACGAGCGTCTGGCAAAACCTGTGAGAAAGTGAACAGAATACTGTACATCACAAAGCTCTGAAGATGGCCGCTGCTTAGAGAGTCCATCCTCGTCCAGGACAGATCAAGTGCCAGCATCTCTTTTTTGCTCGTTGCTGGAGTCAGAATACCCACAGAGCGCTCGCTGGGGAGGCTCTGTCTGGAATGAAGTAGTGAGAAACGGTTCTATTTGGATCAGAAGAAAGCTCAAATGATTGCTACTTCTTGTGCACTCAAAAACATTCCGTATTTCTCTTGTATCCTTTACAGCACTCTATCCTGAATGTATTGTTAAAACCTTTAAATGCTATCTGGCCAGGTTTTCATGAAAGTGTGGATAAAGCTCATAGTACACTAATGGGATTAAATTGTAACATCACATTTAACTTGAGAAGACCCACATTTCTCCTGACACCCTAATAAAGAAAGAGAAAGGTAGGAGATGATAAGCCAGTGAGCCATTTGTACAATTCTCCTAGTGATTTCACCAAGAAATTGGGAAATTAGTCTATGAGATTAAGCTGTTTGGCCCACCTTAATATCTAGAAGATATTTATTATAATATTGAATATTGAATATTAAAATATTGTCCACCTGTTTCATGAAGGAGTCCAGAATTTGGGCCTCAACCTCTTTGTTGGGAGGACTGTTCCAGTTACCCACAAATCTTTGTATGAAAAAGTGTTCCCTATACTTTGTCCTGAATTTTCCCTTTTGCTTCAACCCATTGCCTTTGTCTTGCAAATTAATTTGAATTAGTCTTTCTGGGTTCATTGTAATTTATACCCCTTAGTATTTTATACAAGACAATCTAATCTCCTCTTAATCTTCTTTTTTCTAGACTGACGTCATTAATGACCTTTATCCCGCATACAGTATGCCGAACACCTCAGACCAGGAATCATACTTGTGGTTCGTATTTTAACTCAAAAACATTGGTTTGCATGCGGACAAAACAGGTACATGAAGAAAAAAGAAGTACCTTTTTTTACAAAAAGTACTACTGGAGGCTGGCCAAAAACTACCCAACCACATTATTGAAGATGATTCTGTGGCTTCTTTCAAGAAACGGCTGAATGAAATCCTCTGATGTTTCACCTACAGTACAAGCAACCAAAGTGACATCATTTAGTTTGTAACCTTTGTTAGGTTCTTATCACTCTTGGAAATGCCTGCTGTGTCAGATGTATAAATGAGTACAGGAACAAGTAATAGGTTTATTCCATGCTGAAAAAAAAGAAGAAAGAGAACACAACGTTTCCTCACCTGAAGAAGGCTCCACGGCCGAAACGTTGTGTTCTCTTTTTTCTTTTTTTTCAGCATGGAATAAACCTATTACTTGTTCCTTTGCAGCCTACGCATGCTGCCCAGCTACCCACCTAAATGAGTACAGTATTTGTACTGTAAATGCAGTGTTAGACTGGTGTAATTCAGTGTATATATAGCTCACTGTATATATATATACTGTATCAACACTAAGAAAATATTTTTGTAATTGAGAACGTGGTCCATTTGAATTTCAGTGTGGGTTTTTTTTTCATTTCCTTCAGGTTTGACAATTAATTTTTTAATTTGCCATTTATTAAATTCTCTCTCTTATTTTCCATTTTGTATTTGTACCAATTCAGCAATAAATTAATATGGGAATTCATGTCCACGGCATTGATTTATTCTTCACCCAGGCTTTAGCCCTGCCAAATGGCCCCGGGTTAAGAACTCATTCTGCCTCAGTCTATATTATATACAGAGCAGATATATGATCCCACTGGACATTTGCTCTCACATGTGAAGTCCCGACCTGGTCCCTAGTGTTCAGAATTAGAACTAGAACCTCTAGGTACAACATATGTGTCTGATAAGATCTGAAAGAGCAGTTAAGCAGGGAGTTTCTCTTTGCACATTAAAAAGAGCTGTGTTGGTCAGTGTTGAAGCTTTATGTTTTAGTAGTGAAACCCCTCCGGCCGTATTATAATATTTTACAAGGAGATATGAATGACAACCTTCTGTGGTACCCTGTGGTGTTTTCAACATTTATATGCTCTTTAGGTTTACTTTAAAGTGTCTTTCATGAGGAATAGCAACACCCAAGAATCAGATGTGTTTGAGGATGTTAATTTTAGGAATAGTTACATTGGGTATAACCCAGCCGGCAGAGATCCTGCCCCCTAGGTGGACACTGGGACCCCACACAGAGTGAGGAGGTGACCAAGGGGCAGATTTGAAGGTGGAGTTGGAGTGGAGGAGGAATGCGTGAGACAAAATGAAAAAAGAGGGATTTGCCTATGTTATAAATAGCTAATGAGAAATGACGTCAGGAAAGATTTTGATTTAGAACAGCTGGGGCAAATGAGGTGTTGCTGTCGTCATCCCTCCTTATGAACTTCCATTGAATAAGGTTTTGTACAGCTGGTGAATGCACACTTACTGAAAGACACACTACAGAGCTTAGCTGAAAATATTTTATGAATCCTAAAAATGTCCTTCATGTAAGACAAACCCCAAAACATCCCCTCATTTTTTCATGCTTGTTTCAAATAGTGGTTATTATGTTTTCCCTGTGAAATTCGAATGGAAGTAGCTGGAATGCAGGCTTCACAATTCACACAACTGAGTAAAGAAAAAGCCCACCGCTCAAAACTCTTCAATCTGTTTTAGGTCAAATTATCTGCTTCCACAAATAGCAATGCTTCAAGACTTACAGACAAAATAGAAGAACACATCAAAGTCTTTAGATAAGAAGTTTTACTTTTTAATAGATGATTTCATATGGGGTTATAGCACTGTGCCATTTATGTTTTTTCCTAGTTTGTTTCATACAACCAATAATTAACCATTAGTTAAAATTGTTATACAGAGGTGGTCACATTTTGGGATCAATTATTGGAACCATGAAAATATTGCTGAAATTATAGCAAAAATTAACTAACACAAAGGGAATCTGTCAAATGGCCAATTAGAAGATAAACAAACCAATACTGAAATTACTATTTAAAGCAATGACAAAATACCAACAAGAATTATCAACACACGGTCACAACAGACTGATGAACTCCAGCTAGGATGAGACTGCTCTGTCTTCACTGCTTGTCTATCTGTGAGGCTGCCAAAACAGACAATGACGAAAACGACAATCTCTGTAATTACCATTTTCACTTGCTTAGTATGAATACAAACTTTATTATGAAGATATCCTCAGACACTACCTTTTTCAGAACATAAGAACATAAGAAAGGAGGTCATTCTGTAAATCTTGCTTGTGTAGTTGCCAGTAGCTCATCAAAGATCACTGGTCATTTCTTCAAGGATTCTAGAGAGCTAACTTCAATAGCTTGGCTAAGTACTATAGTTAGCGTCACATAAGCATAAATGAAAAGAAGTGTTTTCTATTTTGAATTCCAGGTGTGTCTAATTTACATGAAACTGCGCTTTTTACAAGGCTAAACTCTGTAGCCCCTTGGCATAACTATGTTAGCATCTGTGAAATGTTTTTATAGATTAATCAAATTTCATTTGAATGCGGGTGTCCAAGAGAAAATAATTACATCATTGTCAGTCTTTACTTAATAATTTAATTTAATTAAACTTAATTATTTTCTTGCTTTGATTGCATAATTAGAATTTATTTTAATCTTGTAAGATGTCTCATTTTGAATTGAATTGTAGCAATATTCTTTTTGTATTGTGGTAACCAATATTGAACATAGTTTTAGAAATGAAGGTTTTCTAACATTGTATAACAGTAATAACATGTATTGTACTTTTTCAATACTCCAGTTATGGTCTGCCTTTTGTAATATTTTTAGGCATTTTTCAAGCGCTGGACAGGCTGTTTGGCTCATAAGTTCTGCTATTAGGTCATTTTTCCCCACAGTAGCAGTAAAGTTCAGTCAAAGTTAAGCTGTAGTCAAGTAACACACCATATTTAAACTATAAATGGAACTTGGGAACAAGTTTATAATGAGTCATTACACAAAGGACACTGTCAGAGTTAAGGGTTATCTCTTCATCCTCCCAAAAAGATTCTTACTCTGACAGTGACAAATTTGTATTGGCTTGATCCCAAAAGCAAAGATGTCAACAATTCTCCTGTTATTTTTAAATGGATCCTGATAACATATTAATGATGACTGATGTGTTTGGAGAATTGTAATAAGTGAATAAATGCTTTTCTGAGTTTTAGCCCCTAGGGCTCCAACCTAAAAAAAGAACAGAAAATGAATGGTTGGATTCCTCAGAGATCTGTCTCTGGGGTTTTACTGTTCTTTTCCTTTTCCTTTCTAATGAATGGCTAGATTCAGAGGAAAATTACTTGAAATTTGTCCTTTCATTTCAGAAATTACCAAATGAAAATGCTTAGTATCATTAATAATAATTATTATTATTCAAATCATGTCTGCAGATATAGTTTACTGACAAGGTGGGTTGTTAGAATTTTTTAAAACATTAACAAACAATACATGATTTACCCCGACCCCAAGCTAAGTGGCCTTTGTGTCCACTGAACTATGAAGTATGTCCACTGAACCTGTAATCTCTACTAATAATTAGCAACATTTAAAACAACCTCATTATTGGGAACTGCCAACACAACCAACCCAGAAGATTTCTTCAGAATGATCAGTGAAACCCCAAACAGTTAATAAAAACAATGAGGAAGTGTACTTCAGTCTGAGACAAGGTGTAACTTCAGTATCCAATGTGCATAGGCGTATGGAATAAGCTACCCAGCCTTGTGGTTGAAGTTGCTTATTTGGTGTCCTTCAAGAAACAGATCAGATCTTGGGATCAATTAACTACTAACTATTGAATGGGCTGAATGGCCTCTTCCTGATTGTATCTTTTCTTATGTTTTTAAGGTACTTACCATTTTAGGAGTCAATTCTCATGGATACTGTACAAGAATAATATCCAGAAATATTTAGTATTTAGTTATTAGAGCTTATTTTACCCTTTTCAAAACACTGTTCTTTTTATCCATTCATTTTCAAACTGTTCCTTCCAATTCAGGGTTGTGGAAGAGCCAATGCCTATCCTGGCAAGTAACAGGCACAAGGCAGGGCACACCCTGGACTGACACACAAACATGCACATACTCACACCTAGGGCCAACTTTTCCAGAAGCCAGTTAACCCACCAGTATGATTTTGGAATGTGGGAGGAAACTGAAGGCCCTGGAGGAAACCCACATCAACATACAAGCTGTGGAATCCAGTGCTGCAAGGCAGCAATGCTAAACACTACACCGCCATGCGGTCTTGGTCCCCTTTCTCTTAATAATATCATTCACACAAGTGCAAAAAATATATACGTTTTCACTGACAAGCTTCAGAAATTTCACGGCCACTTTACACTGCCTTCAAATTTAGATTAATATTTACTTTTACAGGCAGCTGTTCCCTCTGACCTGTCCATGATGGTACCCAATGTGCCCAAATCTACCCAAATATACCCACATGGACCCAATGTAACCAAACGTACCCAAATGTACCCAACCATACCTGATTGTACACGAATGTACCCAATGTTCTCAAATATACCTGAATGTACCCAAATGTAACCAATTGTATCCGATTGCACCCAGATGTACCCAATGTGCCAGAATGTACCCAAATATACCCTAATGTACCCAATGTACCTACAAATAGCTAAATGTACCCAATATGCCACATTGTAACCAAATAAACCTGAATCTACACAAATGCACTCAAAAGTATCTGAATGTATCCGAAAGTACCCAAATGTACCTGATTTTACCCAATGGACCTGAATGTACCTGACTGTACTCTGTGTACCCTAATGTACCCAAATGATACCTGAATGTACCTGATTGTACTCTACAGTGCCTTGCGAAAGTATTCGGCCCCCTTGAACTTTTCAACCTTTTGCCACATTTCAGGCTTCAAACATAAAGATATAAATTTTTTATTTTATGTGAAGAATCACCAACAAGTGGGACACAATTGTGAAGTGGAACGAAATCTATTGGATTTTTGAAACTTTTTTAACTAATAAAAAAATGAAAAGTGGGGCGTGCAAAATTATTCGGCCCCCTTGCGTTAATACTTTGTAGAGCCACCTTTTGCTGCGATTACAGCTGCAAGTCGCTTGGGGTATGTCTCTATCAGTTTTGCACATCGAGAGACTGAAATTCTTGCCCATTCTTCCTTGCAAAACAGCTCGAGCTCAGTGAGGTTGGATGGAGAGCGTTTGTGAACAGCAGTTTTCAGCTCTTTCCACAGATTCTCGATTGGATTCAGGTCTGGACTTTGACTTGGCCATTCAAACACCTGGATACGTTTATTTGTGAACCATTCCTTTGTAGATTTTGCTGTATGTTTGGGATCATTGTCTTGTTGGAAGATAAATCTCCGTCCCAGTTTCAGGTCTTTTGCAGACTCCAACAGGTTTTCATCCAGAATGGTCCTGTATTTGGCTGCATCCATCTTCCCCTCAATTTTAACCATCTTCCCTGTCCCTGCTGAAGAAAAGCAGGCCCAAACCATGATGCTGCCACCACCATGTTTGACAGTGGGGATGGTGTGTTGAGGGTGATGAGCTGTGTTGCTTTTACGCCAAACATATCGTTTTGCATTGTGGCCAAAAAGTTCGATTTTGGTTTCATCTGACCAGAGCACCTTCTTCCACATGTTTGGGGTGTCTCCCAGGTGGCTTGTGGCAAACTTTAGACGAGACTTTTTATGGATATCTTTGAGAAATGGCTTTCTTCTTGCCACTCTTCCATAAAGGCCAGATTTGTGCAGTGTAAGACTGATTGTTGTCCTTTGGACAGACTCTCCCACCTCAGCTGTAGTTCTCTGCAGTTCATCCAGAGTGATCATGGGCCTCTTGGCTGCATCTCTGATCAGTCTTCTCCTTGTCTGAGCTGAAAGTTTAGAGGGACGGCCAGGTCTTGGTAGATTTGCAGTGGTCTGATACTCCTTCCATTTCAAGATGATCGCTTGCACAGTGCTCCTTGGGATGTTTGAAGCTTGGGAAATCTTTTTGTATCCAAATCCGGCTTTAAACTTCTCCACAACAGTATTACGGACCTGCCTGGTGTGTTCCTTGGTCTTCATGATGCTCTCTGCGCTTTCAACAGAACCTTGAGACTATCACAGAGCAGGTGCATTTATACAGAGACTTGATTACACACAGGTGGATTCTATTTATCACCATCAGTCATTTAGGACAACATTGGATCATTCAGAGATCCTCGCTGAACTTCTGGAGTGAGTTTGCTGCACTGAAAGTAAAGGGGCCGAATACTTTTGCACGCCCCACTTTTCATTTTTTTATTAGTTAAAAAAGTTTCAAAAATCCAATAGATTTCGTTCCACTTCACAATTGTGTCCCACTTGTTGGTGATTCTTCACATAAAATAAAAAATTTATATCTTTATGTTTGAAGCCTGAAATGTGGCAAAAGGTTGAAAAGTTCAAGGGGGCCGAATACTTTCGCAAGGCACTGTATGTACCCTAATGTACCTGAATGATACCTGATTGTATCTGAATTACCCCAAATGTACCTGAATGTACCCAAAAGTAACCAATGTACCTGACTGTATCCAATGTACCCAAAAGTACCCTTCTGTACCTGATTGTACCCAATGTACCCAAAAGTACCATATTGTACCCAGTGTACCAGAATGTACGAAGTGTACCTGAATGTACATAACTGTGCCCAAATGTACCTGATTGTACCCAAATGTACCCAACGTAATCAAATATACCTGAATGTACCCAAAAGTAGCAACTCTGCTAGATTGCAACCTGATGTACCCAATGTAGCTGAATTTACCCAGATATACCCAGATCTACCCACTGTACCAAAATGAAACCGAATGTAGCCGATTGTACCAGAACGCACCCAAATATACCCAATGTACCCACATACAGTATTCCTGAAAGTATCCAAATGTACCTGAATTTTCCCAAATGTACCTAATTGTACCTGAATGTTCCCAAATATTCCCCTACGTACCTGAATGTACTCAAATGTAGTCAAATTTACCCAATATGTCAGAATGTAACCAAATATACCCTAATGTACCTAAATGTAACAGCATTCAAACAGGTATAAATTGATCAGAGGTTCGTCTTAAAGATCTTTTGTAAGAGTGGTTCATAACTTCAGTCTGTTTTCCCTGCTTCCTTCTAATTTACTCAAGCCTTCTCAGTTCTTCCAACATTTATGAAAAAATATTCTTCCAACACACTGAATAGGGAATGAAAACACTATATTTTCCCAAGGAACACACCAGGCCTTGTTGGGCAGGGTTATAGATCAAGGTAAGCTACTGCATTTAAGACCAAACAAATTGCCGCAAATGAACAAACACCGGCCTACAAAATGAATTCAGTCTGACAGACGTTCTAATAATCAGTAGTTACAGGTATCTGAAGTCCGGGATTCCCACTTCAGCTCCTTGAGTTCTGGAATCCAGCAGGTTTTCTATATTTTTAAATCACCACTGGCTTAAGACTGTGGAGAAGGAAGAAACAGATCCAGTTAAAACTTGACTGTATCAATTTAACACCTCCCCCTGCTGTTCAGCTGTTTAGAACCTAAGGAGTCAATGAAAACCTGCACAATTCTGGATTCCAAGATTTGGGAACCTGTGTGCATAAGCATTAAAAAAAAGAAATTAGAAGAAAAAGACCACAATATTATTCCAGGCTACAAGTGTGTCTGCTGCATTCCTGTACTGCAGACACTTCAAAATGTTTTTCCATTAAAGCCAGGCTTTAAGGATTTCCTGCTATGTGGTTATCCAGTACTTTAGAGCACATTATTCTTGGTTTATAAAGTAATGCCCTGTCAGCATCCTGTACTGGTCTCTGTAAACTGCGCTATTGATGTTTTTCAAGTGGATTTTTTTATCCCATAGGAGAATCGGTAGTGTCTTTGTGAAGACATAAGTGGCTGGAAACCGAAATCATCAAACTCTGCATTGTTCAGAACGCATATAATGTCCAGGTGCATTCCTTGCCATGTGGCCTGTACTAATGAAGGAACTGCAGAGTGTGAGTGACTTACCTTGAGGCCACCTGACCACCCCAAGGTAACAGTTCTAGCGTGACATGACCTTGTGCTTATTGGTCTGTTTCATGTGAACTGGGTGATAGTGCCTTCCTGCCTCTTAGCACTTTTCTGGGCCATATTTATGTGTTTAGGTGTGTTAGTGTTTGCACTTGTGTCTGTGAAAGGTTGACAGCCTGTTTTTACTCTGAATTGCAGGCGCTATATTAGAAGAAGGGCAGAATCTGTTTCCCTGGGGCTGGTTGTTGGTGTGAAACTGACCTCTCCACTACGGCTTTTTTTATTGTCAAACAGAGTCTTCTCTAAACACCCACAACCAAAATGCCTCACTATATTTCCCTTAAATATAGCTCCTTATCTGATGTAACATTATGGAACTCTTTTGGGAGGTACTGTAATTGGTGACTTAATCTAGGAGTTTTGCAAAGGTGAAAAATAATAAAATCTCAAAATCAGAACATTTATAGCAGATAATTACAGTTGTAAAATACAGATATTTTAAGCAATTATACAAAAGAAGAAGTTAATGTACAGAATTTTGGCATTTTATTTATTTAATCGTGTTCACAACATTGCCCTAACAAGTTTGGACAAAACAGTAAAAGCACAAGCATGCTGTTTTCAATGCAGTGTTTTAAAATTATTATTAAGGGGCACTTCCATCGTGACTGGTCTTGGTCACGATATTCTCTGAAATACTGGTGACATTTTTTCTGGGGGTGTCTCACATTTATACATAACTTGTATGGGAATGGACATGGACTACTAAAGATGTGAAAAGTGGAATATGGATAAATGGACAGTTATACTACATTAAGCAAATGTCTTACGCATTTTAAATTGTTCTAATCCTTTTGCTCTTGTTATTACAATTATCTGGCAATCTGTTAATGAAAATGTAGCCATTTTGTTTTAAGCTAAATTAATTCATAAAGCTAATTAAGCTGCTTGCAGTCCAAAAAGTAGCTTTTTAGCATTGTGGATATATGGAGTTTAACAAATGATGAGTCTTTTAGATTTGATGAGTAAATGTGATGGATTAGCACCTACAACACTTGGAACTGGTTGCTCATGTGTGGTTTACCTTGCGCTGCTGTGATCAGGTCATTGGAGATTCTGATATGTGTCAATCAAAGATTGCTAAATGACAAGCTTGGTTTCTTTGCGCCCAAACTAAGATGTATTAATAGCAAAGTTGCCATTACACCAGTACGCACTAATAGAGACTTTGAGTAAATTGCTGAGACTCATAACATGTATAGATTACCAGTTTGCACAGCAGTTTTATTTTCTAAAACATCAAAAAGGTTCCTTTGCAAATCAGTTAAGACACATTTACATTCCTACAAGCTACTCTTTTCAACAGTAGAAAAGGTCAAGATACCGTAGCAGGCAAAGCCTAGCACCACATTATTGTTTTGTCACACAAAATGGTGCTGTTTAACCTATGTCAAAGAGAGACAGATTGTGGTATCAAATAACTGACTTCTTGAGCTGCTACAAATAGCACGACTTATGTTAAGGCCATTAATATTAGTTTGAGTCAATTAAAAATAAATTAATTGTAGAATGCATGGTACACACCCTGCGGAGGGCAAAATCAATCATTCTAAAGTGAAGTGCTGGATCTGAGAACAGAGGAAGTTTCTTGTTTAATTGTAACGGCTGGTTTGAAGAACACACTGATATTAAATGTATGCAGTTCTCTGGGGAGCTACAGACTTGAAGAATGATGAGTGCTGATTTGTGTATCCTGCAGTAAGTATTGTAAGTAAGATTTGAACTTGGCTCAAAGGTCAGACATGCAGGGTGCTGGCAGCCATTTGGTATTGCTGTGCTCCCAGTTGACAGCCAGAAGTCTGACAGCATATCTATGGCTGTTACAGCAAAAGGGAAAAATAAGAGCAATGTGACTAAAGGATGACATTCCTGAAAGATATAACAGTCTCTGTATGATTTGTAGACCATGGCATTTGAATATTCTTCCTGACACCTCCTTTCATCTTTCACAGTTCATTCAGGATGGTTTGAACTGCCTTGACTTCCTAGACACAAACTGCTTATAATGATAAAGAATGTCTGGACAAGTGTCAATGATTAACAACATCTGACATAGCCTACATGAACAGTGCTTAGTAAAGCAATGGAATGGACATAACACGATGATCAGATTAATTAAAACAGAATAACTGTCCAGAATAAAATATCCAGGAAGAGGAATAGCAGAATGTTACATGAGGTGGCTATCTGTTGTGAAAGCTCAGTAAAACAGTCCAAGTTGTAACTGTGGTCAACGGTGAAACAATAAACTGCACACAATTTCCCATAACCTTTGTTAACACAGCAGGCAATCAAATACTTTATAATGGGATTGCAAAAAAACATGATCTAATAATCAGTTCTCCAACCATGGTCCTAGAGAGCCCCAGTCCAGTTAATAATATGGGTCACATGTGTGTTATAGATGAAACAGCTAGTAGTCTGTTTAGTTAATAGAACCTGTTTTTTTATTTTTGAGGGCGAAGAGTATGATCTTTAAATTGCTGAGGTGAAATAATTGTCTATTGTAAGAGGGCATTGTTTTGGGTCATTAAAGCTCCACCGAAGTATGGAGGTTCCTTCTACACCAGCTGGCAAAGTGGTTTTCATTTAGTCAGAATTTAGTCTGATGCTGCTGTCATGAGTTTCATCATTAATGAACATTAGTGAGTCAGTTTCTGTGTTTTGGTAAAGATTAAATTTGGCCTGATATTTCCTTTCAATTGACCCTAAAACACTCTTGGCTCATCTTTAAACCTGAAAAAAATAAACAAATTCTGAAGCACAGCGGAGGTAATGTTACATCCTGTATAAACAGGTGCCCTTTTGGCATAAAGAAGATGTGATATCCTAAGGCTTTCCCATCACTTCTAGTCCAGGCCCTTGTTGTCAGGAGGCTTTCTTGGTGCAAAGATATGGGAGCTGTAAGATTCAGAAGTGGCTTCACTTTATTTTATTTTATGCTTGTTTGTTAAGCCGATAAACTGCAGTAGATTGCTGAAGCACAAAACCTTGTCATTGTAGACAACACTTGCTTTCACATGTTAATAGCCATCCTGTCTCATTTAGACATTTTATTTTAGACACCCTTGTGCACTAGTTCTGCAAAATAAAGAAACTCTTCATAACACATTCACATAAATTCACACACATAAAGCACAACATTATTGTCACGGACGTCCAAAGGGACAAACCGTGGGGAGCAGGAAAGCGGAAAAAGACCCATATGCGTAGCGGCGAGACGGGGAAAAGGCCCGGGCTCATTAGTGCGAAGAGTTCAGGAATGCCGTATAGAAACCTATGCCCTCAGGGAGCGGACGTGGGGCGCCCTGGTGCTAGGCGGGTCTCAGGACATCCGAACATCAATGCTGAGCGAGGACAGGGAGCAAGACCCGGAAATATATAGCCCAAGGGAAAGAGAGGGACAGGAAGGACAGCAGACCGGAAACTAGGGACAGGACAGAGAAGGAGCGCCCTCTGGTGGCAGAGGGCGTGACAATTATTTTAGCACTAATTAGAAATGAGGCAAATGCACGTCAAATAACCGCACCCTGATGGATAGTGATATTATAGAAAATTATTACGGAATGTTGTTATTTGCCTTTTGAAAATGTGAGCATTCTTATGCCCTTTTTTGGTCCTTGTTACCCTTGTTGTAACAAAGTTTGATAACATCTTTGCTTTTAAAAACATTTTAATTTTTAATTTGGTCCATCTAGCCCATTAAGTTCTTAGTGGCTAACTGATCTGGGGATCTCATCCATTCATTTCTTGAAAGAAGCCAAGGTATCAATTTTGCCAGTATGACTGATGACTGTTTCATCCATATTTCCACCACACTTCAGGTAAAGAAGTGCCCCATCTTCTCAGTTTTAAATGCACTTGTGTGCAATGTCCTCTTGTGTCCTCTGGGTCATATTTCCCTCTTGATTTGATTGATTCAGTTTTATGTTCACTGTACTTCTACATGGGTGCAAACAGTTCGCAGTCACCCGGTTACTGTACATATAGTACACACCCCTTTAATTTGCCAAGGGCAATGTTAACCCGTTACAAACACAGGAATAACACGATCTTGCACCCACAATGCTCCAGGCACCAGGAACCTCCCAGGGAGGAATGGAGCTCAGAGAAAGAGGGAACTCATGCCAATGTTAACCTACCCATCATGGGCAGCATGTAGACAATTATGTGTTTGATTGTTGAGGGAATTCCACCACAGTTTACGGCTCAGACTGGGCACATCTGTACTATAGGGCTTAACCTGTACGACAGACAAGTGCTTCTACTAGCTGTGCCGATACAGGCAGAGACTCTCACATCTCGAATTATTTTATTAATTTAAAATAATTACAATGTCAATCATTTTACAAGTATACATATCACACCATTTTGTTTAAATGAAAAATTAAAAATTAAACTAAAAGTCATTGAGATATATATATATATTTATTTTAAAAAAACAAAAGGCTGAAAGTCTTTCACAGAAGAAACAATTTGAAAATGGTATATAATTATATATATATATTGCCGTTTTTTTAAAGGTTCTTTACTGTCTTTTTGAAGATAAAATAAGAATATACATTAAATACTATATTACGCAATTGTATTGCCTACCAGGAGATGGCAGTATCAATCCAAGGGTGTCCCCTTTAATCACGCCAATCTACAACGTATTTATTCACAGCGTCTAAGATAATTCAACACATGAACACGTTTTTCTTTCTATCCTGGTTATTATTTGCATAAGAAAGATATGTTAAATAATCTGATAATTATTTTATGTGTATACTTTGCTATTAATGATCAAAGTGTTGCAATAAAATGATCACAAATGTTTTCTTAAATTTGTACCAATGGACATACTGTCAAACGTTTTTTGTTTTCAGTAATAGACTACACTAACATTATTATTGATCTGCTACGCAAAAGATACATGAATTATAGATGTTAAAAATTCTTTGAAACCTAGTTATATAATTAATTATCTTCTAATAGATCGATCCCAGGTTGAAGAAAATCCCAGATCCCATATGTTGAAGAAAATACACTTAACACTTCAGATTCTTCAAAAAATCTCTTCATACAAGCCAGTTTTTGGACAACAGTACTTTATTATACAATGCATGTTTCAATGTGTTTTCAGATTTGTACCGAAGAAAACAGTACAGTGATCTGTTTTCCAAGTTTCCTTTTAAAGCTTTGTAATTGGTATTTTTTTCAATAGCTATCGCCGACACAAACGAGAGAAAAAAATCTAAATGACTTCTGTTACAAACCAGAACAATGATTGCTATTTCAATTTACAATATTCACTTAACCCTAATACAATAATAAGTTCCAGTACAAGATTAAATACAGTAATGTTTGGCACAGCTGCATGGTAGTTAATGGTATTACTCTTAGCAAGACTGTAATTTTAGGTTATGTCATTTTAATAATATACAGAATAAAATTTTACTCTGTGGGACATTTAAGATGCATGTCTAGCCAGTCCGGTTAGCTAATACAAAGATTAAAGAAGCAACGATTAAATATGTCGTTTATTATAAAATGTTCCCAAAATAGTAGGAGACAGTTACGCCCAACTGATGTGTTTTTCACAAGTAGGTGAATTCAAAAATTGCATTTCAATTCAATGTTCAAACGCAAAACCCTTTCTTTCCCAGAACAGAAGTCTCAAGAGAAATGTGCAATATACTTGTTTTATTCACAATTATGGTAACAATGCCTTTGTTACCTTTGTTACCTCAAATACATTTGCAATTTACACCAGGAAGCCTAACGTTAGTACTGACGTCATTATACAGAAGCTCCCTAAAATGGCAGCTAAACAATATTGGTGAGTATTGTATTTTATTTACTTGCTTAATCCCATATGAGAGTTCTGATTTCGTTCTATCACTTTTGCCTAGCCTATATTATCGTAAATAGATAACAATTTAAATCTCCTCGTATCAAAGTTAGGTTGTTTAATGATAAAATATGTAAAAATACACAAAAGAAGCAGCCATGTACACAGCCCTTTCAAACTAGACTAAATGCAGTAATAAAAAAATAAAATACAGAAAAAAATCACCCTGCAAACATATTTAATTCACAACAATTGTGCACATTATCATTACACAAAAAAGTGCTTGAAAGAGTAAAAATATTTTAAAACCAAATTTAAGAAGTTTGGGTATTTATCAAATGTTTTAGAGTATGCTTCAGAACCTCAATGCTATGAACATTCATTTTCTCTTCTTTTAATGGGCCAGGTAGTTTGTTTTGTATAAATCCTGTTTTACTATTTTGTTTTTTGTTATTATATTCCCTATAAATGATTGGAAACAAGCTTTTCTGCTTAAAATATAAAAAATCTCCTCAAATTTTCCAGACTCTGGATAGCCTAAAAATCAAATCTTCTACAGCCTGTCCTCATATTTGTCGTCATACCAATTATATACCGATTATTTACATGTTACACAAAGTCATAAATCCATTATACATTTTCATTTTGTAAAACTAATTTCCCTAAACTAATTTAATAAAACTATATTCTTTAAAGCAAAAATGCTCACTTGAATGTCCTTTTGATTTTGTCTATTTTATTATCCATTTTACTGGAAACTCTTACAGATTAGCACTGAGGATACTATTCAAACAAATCATTTTCCATAATAAGACCTTATCAGCTGCTGAAAGGCACTGCTAAGGTTTAGTATTGAATTTCTTGCAAGTATTGCAAGAGTTTTCTTAAATTGCCACTACAATTCCCAGAACCATTAGTAAATCATGTTTATCATATTATTACGGTATTATCTATGGTCATAAATTATATTCTCTCACTTAAGAAGATATTTAAAAATGCTAAAAAACACCAGCAATAAACAATTATCTGCAAAACAATGCAAACTATAGCTAATATCAATTTTTTTAAAAATAATTGTTTGCGTTTCATGTAATATGTTTTTACAATTTATGTTCTTAAGCTTAACACTGAAGTTCTATGCCTTCGAATGGCAATTTGTTAACAATGTCAGCATAGCGGTAGTGTGATACATGATTATTTGAGGACATAAGGCACAAGCCCACAATCTAGACAATTCTACAATTTTATCTTGTGTTGTGTAAATGGGATGTTTGGAAATGGTCTGGATGTTTATTCTCTAACTTTGGCCTTACAAGCCCTGTGAATGTTACGCATGGCAGCAGAGAGGTGAAACACCTCCCCAACATGGCTACCCCTGCACATTGTTTATATCCACCGGGAAGAAAAGTGCTCCAGTCTGTTTTGGTGTAACAAATCACTGATACACTGTCCTGGGGCTCCATAAGCAAAGGCAAATATTGACAATTTGGTAGGTAAATTAGAGGTCCAAAGTGCTGAAAATTGCATTACACCAGGCAACCATGGGACATCTGAGAACCCACCCCTTGCATAGTTACATTTTAGGCCTTGCTTCAGTGGAGGGACATTGTGCTTATGAGTGCTTTCACGAAGGATGTTTGTAGACGGTGAACTGAGATTATTCGTATTGTTCTTTCAGTGTTTTCATTGAGAGACAGTGCCTGTCTACTCTGGTGATGGATTCCTTGTTTGAAATGGCAGAATCACTCATTGTCTCTAACTCCTGAAGAGCGAGAGCTTTCTTGATTTCATGATTCATTCCCCTTTTATAACTCTTCACTGTTGCAGATATGAGATCTTTCATGTTTATGTTAATCAGTTACTGTAGCTGACGAACATTAGAAAAGTTACAAATGAGAGAAGGCCATTCAGGCCATCTATTGTCTCATCCAGCTGTTTCTTAAAGGAAGAGTGTTAGCTTCTGTTGCAACCACAATGCCTTTTTTGTAACATGTCAACCAAAACTGGATACAGTCATCTAAATGAGGTCTTAGCAATGCGCGTTGTATAATTATAACATAATTCCTTTGGCTGGAATTCAAAGTTCTCTCAATTTATGCTCATATTTTGTTATCTTCTTCTTCCGTCTCTATTCTTCTGTGAATGTCACCAGTCTTCCTATTATCTCGGGTGATGAATTTTATCACTACGATCTTCTTTAACACACATTCCATTTGTGGCACGATTTTGGCTGGGAAACCAATGCTTTCTAATGTATGAATGGTAAAAATATGAGAATTTCTTGTCTGTTGGAAAAACCTTGGTGCTTCTGTTGCCTTGTACCTCTTGAAGTCATGCTGGTGAAGTTAATGGGTGTTTTTGTGTTGTGGCTGTCTGCTTGTTGTGTGTCCTATGATGGATTGGCACCTCATGCAGAGTGTTATCCTGCCTTAAGCCCTATGCTTCTGGGATGGACTCTGGGCTGTTGTATCAGTACCAGGAATAAGCTGCTTTCTGCTAATGGGTGCATAAAAATAGCCAGGTTAACATTTCACATGCATTGCATTGATGTTTTCCCTTACACAATAAACACCTGGATGTTTCCTATATGCTCCTTGTAGCTGGCTGTACTAAAAGAACCCTTGATGTGTCTCATTGTCAAAATTGCCGTTCTGTTTTTATTCCACAAATGTGTAAATTAAGTTAAAGCCAAAGGATATGACGGGAAGGTATGCAACATTTTGTTTTGTCACACTTTGTCCATGTGGTAACTCCTAGATCATTCCAAAGTTTCATCTGTTCCAAATTACACTTGACTTTACCGTTTGAGCAGGCTCGTCCTTTTAAAGAAGTTGGTGTGATGTGGTAAGTGGTGCATCACAGATCCGGATGGACATATTTCTATCTGTAAACATGTGTTTTTTTATACATTAAAACAAAGGGTATCTGCAATTTTAGACAGATTTCCTTTCATATTTGTACCAAATAAATCCCAGCGTGAAAGTTACATCTTTCTTTTGTTTTCAAGTTCAGTGAAAAGGGATGGTGATAGTTACAGTATGTGGTTTACAGTATTGTTAGTATTGTTACAAGGCTGGGGCATGTTTATAAGAAAAACAGAATGAAGATAGCCCGAACCAAGTGAGTGAGCAGGGCCTGCCAGCTTCTCTCTTATTAAGGGAAATACAAATAAAGCCTTCTTTCTCTAACTTAGGAAATAGCTAAAATACATTCCCAGTTTCAGTGTGTTTATGGTCACAAATCTCCTGTTTGATTTAGTAGGGTTACTTCTGGGGTTGACTCGTGCAGAGATATTTAACCTTCTTAACTGAAGTAGCATGGGAAAGGACGTCCACATAGACAAAAGTCGTGAACTGGGATAAAGTCAAACATGTTAAGCATCTCTTCTGGCAACAGAGCTGAAGATAAGGCAGAAGAATCGCAGAAAGCTGCAAAAGGCTTCAAATGGCTGCAACACCAGCTTGTTCCATGCACCCACAACCTTTAGGGTAAAAAAGTGCCTTCTGTTCTCGGTTTTGAAATCCACTTCCCCACAGTTTCCACTTGTGCCTGCTGGTAAGGACTGTGCATGGACGCCCTGCTGGACCTCCCTAATTGGGTGGGGTACCTCTAACTGCAGTTGTAGACAGAGCAATAGACAGGTATTGCAGCCTCAGAAGATGGAAAACAAATGCAGTAACACAATGTTGGATCTTCCATCCATCAAACATCAATATAAGCCAAAGAACCATACCCCAAAAGAGTGAAATTTCAACAGATTGTTTGGTAGAGAAAAATGAGTCAATGCAAAAAACAAGCACAGTGCTCATCCCCTACCTTATTAAAGTGCTCAGGTTGTTGAAAGTACAACAGAACAATTTAAACTCTGTTGACTGTCTCGCTACACTCCGCAGCCTTTGGCATCTTATAGATTTGTCCTGTCTCCAATTCATTAACATCACATTGGGTAAAATCAGTGAGTAGAAGGGCAGGAGTACTGTATACATACAGTAGAAGAGTGCTGAGCTTCTTTGGTTTCAATAACATGGAGTCTGGGCAGGTCAGCAATAAGAATCAGTGAGCAGATAGATGAAGGTGGAAGGCTAATGCTACAGAAGACAGAGGACTTATTGGTTATGCATTGAAGGAGAGGGTAGGGATTTTCAGGCTTCAGCTGATTTAGAGTTCATGACTAATAATGCATTCCTGTCCTGACCAGCTAAAATCACATCCTACTTCCAGTCTGTCAAAAAGCCTGTGCTTGCTTCACTACAAAATAAACAGTGCCATAGGGTGTTTTCAGAGATGGGCCAGAAGTGCAATTAACAACTAGGAATCTTTATCACGGCCCTCATTTTCAGAAGATTTGTTTGTGCCTACTTGCACCTATTTATTAATTACTGGAATCTGGAGAGTTTTAAAATCCCCCCTTTCCCGGAGATGAATAAAGTATTATGAATTGCATTAAATTGGATTTGGAGAAAAACTAATACATTGATCCAAAACAATCTCATCTTAAACTTTTAAATGGTTCTACCTTCATGTTATCTATCTATACAATGATTTGTTTAATGAATCTTGATTGTGACATTACAGAGTCCTCAATCCAACTTGCGGTACAATGTGTACAATAAAGTAGTAAAACGTGGAAATGATAATGTTCTCCTACTCTTCTGTCCTATAGTCATCAGATTAAAATTAGGCTGAACATTCTACCTGCCTGTCTCAATTCAAGTATTAGATTTTATAGAAACCTTTTTACTGTCTCAATTGGTCAGTAATGATACTTGTACACAGATAATTGCTTATACAGTATCTTGGAGAAGATTTATTATGTAACTACAACAACAAAACAACTCCTTTGTGGCCAAACTTTAATATTGGACAACACAACACAATTTTATATGAAAAATTAGCAGAACAAGTTTGAGAAAGTAAATCTAGTGATGTATTTAATATATATATCTCAAGAGTACTGTATGGTTAAATAATGGAGTTCATTGTGCTGACATTGTGCTGTTTCCAAGTCATTGCTTCCGATTGTATACGACAATCTCCAGATTCAGGACTTATTTAGGTACAGTATGTACAGTACCTGGTTCTGAACTAACGGTCGTAGTATCACTTCCGTACAAATCAACACTTATCCTATGAATTTTCTACTGGTCCCATTGAATACCGCTCCCTATTAAATCTTCACAATATGTTACCATTGTTTTTTTAAAAAAGCTCTTCTAAATTCAGTATTTGCCAGTCCTGAAACGGTATAGTGACCAGTATAAAAATTTCCAATTATTATTTTTTCTACAGATGCGCAAGGAAGTGTTCCTGAAATTCATTGCGGATTGAAATAAAAAAAATGAATATTTTTGAAACATTTTTTTTTAATTCAGATAGTTGGTAAACATATTAACACAATCCTCTGAAATACAGGGGACGTCAAAAAAGATTATTCATGCGCTTGCACGGCAATTCACTTACGGAATTGGGTCACGACTTGAATTGTGAAGTTTCCCCAGGCGCTCAGATTGGACTTGAAACGAACCACGAATGGAGGAAAGCGCTGTGCGAGAGCAAATCAGTAAATTGATGGCGCTAAATGTTTTATTTGTAAGTGGCAGACGATATTTTAAAATCCCGTTTTTTAGGTTTTTTCGTTCTTTCTGTAGTCAAATTGAACACGAATTCCTGAATTGTTTTCAGTTTTCTTACTACATTTTCTTTCCTTTCACCGATGGTGCAAGTGTACATCTTCGGATTTACAGCACTGCCAACTTGCTATGCACGGAAACTTCATACAAAAAGTACTCGAATTGCACTTATTTGCCTACACAAATAACTTCATTTTCGTGTTGCGAGGGCCATAGTAATTCGTTTTTCTTGCTTGGCATTCTTTTTTGCAAGAACCTGGGGAACTCTTGCCTTTCAATTCACATTGGCTTATCTTTTAGTTTAAGATTAAAAAGACTACACAGATAAAGATCTGAATAATAAAATCCCACTGCTTGTATTAAAAAAAACATCAGGAAACAACGGTTCCGTTACAACGTGCACTTTTGTGAAAATATGTTTTTATTTTCAAAATTTGATATTCTTTTTACAAACAACATTTATCTTTATTTCGGTCTCTGAATTGTTGTAAATCAATTGTGAATGAAGAGCAACCGATTAAATGCGTATTTAGAGGGAAATACAAACCCTAATAGACATATTCTCATTGTCATTATTTCTATTTTTTTATATCAGTGTCTTTCTACATTGACGGTATCGAACTGAACTTTCGTTTTAATTCTCATACATTCTTTTATGATGAAATGCGCTTGCGAATCCGACGGCAAGGTGTGTCGAGATTTTTTTGGGTGAACCCTGCACATACAGTATAGTCCACTACTAATGAAAGCACTCCTTTTTTTACAAATAATCAGATACGGTCATTTTGTACTGACCCCCAAACCAGTATTTGATTCCTTGGTGATGATGTAGCTTTATTCCCCACCTTGAAATTTAGTGTTTATCCAGATGACCAGTTCCCTTACAGAATGTTGTATGCTATTAGGTTAAACATAAGATGTACTTTCTGAAAAAAAGATGTGTGGAAAACATCACACTTTTCTGTGGAAAAACTGACAAACATTTTATGTTAAAATTAGCAGACAACACCATAGCGTTTAATTAACGTCTATGTAAAAGCATTGCTACTAAGACTTTAAAGACAAAAAATCTGCTTTATTTGGGTTTGTTTATACTGATCTTGATGCTAATGCATTATGCGGAGAAAACTTTAGAATTGTTAAAAAATCTCAAATTAATAATATATCTATTCATGTTGGGATAAAGTTGTCGTTTTGGGCCATAATAGCGCAAATTTAATTTGCTTTCGTACTCGGGAATTAGCCGGATAATAAACAGAAGAAGATGCAAAACCCCTCTCCCTGTTGAAGGATAACTGTCTTTCACGGATATGTGAGCAAAACTAAATTTATAAACCAATCACAAGCACACCAGTTCGGTTTACCACAATGCCGTCTCATTTCTGCATCATATTCCTAAAGAGTTAAGTTCTCCAGGAGCTGCTGTTCTCTTCTTTCTGATTGGTCAAAAGTTTAGAGCTGGGTTGGACTGCAGTCCGTTTGCACTATTTGCTTGTATGAGGGACTGCCGCACACACTGGTATTACTACAACACCAACTTTTAACGCGATTTCGTCTCAAATACACACCGGGGAGGAGAGATACGGTCACGCACAATATTTACGTTAGAGATCTAGTGGAATTAAGTGGGTTCCGAGACTACGATATTCAGAATAACGAGGAGCACCGGGACCTGAACTGAAGCCGGGTGTGCACTTTGGAAGCAAGCGAGCATTTGTACGTCTTCGGAAACTCTACTCTTCGGAAACTATAACTTTTTTTTTTCAGTGCATGCTCGAGAGTGGAAGGTCCTGCAGTTATCTTTTCAAGCTCAAAGGGTGGCAGAGGAAAACGGGATTCTCGTGGGGTTAGCGACTGCCACAAACAGTTGTTTTTAACTGGAGTTCGCTGTCAAAAGTTCAGTTTGATTTAGTGCTCTCCTTCCTTCTCGTGGAAGAGTTGTGACTGGAAAACAACGAGATGCACATGGATCCACAGAACTCAAATGGTGTATTTTAAAGAGAACTACAAAGAGTGTATTAAATATGGAAAACACGCTTTCTCTGACAAAAGAGCTCGTGTTAAACTACAGAGATTGATAACTGCAGGTAAGCATTCTAAACAATCACATGGAATATTTAACTTTTTTAATAGCATGTATGGTCAAATACTCTTCTGTGAACTGTGATTGCATAGTTTCAGGCACAAACCTGCACAACTGTCGCCTTTCTTAGGAAAGGGTTTGAAACCAAGCAGCGGTTTTCGAAGAAAAGTGAATTCCGCACATTTAGTTGAGTTCTTGAAATTTCTTTATCCAGTGATGTCACATACAGTATGCTCGTCTGGTTCGTATGACTGGACACAGATGTGGTCTTATAAACTATTGAGGTTAGTAAATTAATGTTTCGCCTTGTAACTGTTGGAATACCCACTTTATTATGATTATTATTAATTAACCCGATCTGAGTATAATTTTCTTGACTGCAGTGAATACAGCGGTATAAACAGTACAGTAGGATGTATCATGTCATAGACTCATTACAAAACTGATCATATTAAGATTTTGGAGTATGGTGCCTAGTAACTAACCGAATAAAACACAGTTCCGTAAACTGTCAGAAAAAAGAGAACATCTATCTGAAATCCGTATTCCTCTAAAATAGATTTTAGAGACTGTACCGCTATTTCTTAGGTAATACCGGGCAGAGTATACAGTACAACAAATCACAGTGGTATAATTGTGACAGCATGTACAATCATGTTCATAATTCGACATCACTCGCTTCGACAAAACGCATTTTTACGCAATACTGCTTTGTTAATCAAAATAAACAAACGGGTAAACAAAAAGAAATTTTAATACACCGTCACTTTCTTTCGAATAGCTGCACTCCCAGAGGTTGATAACAACAGGGAGTTAATAATCTGAAGAGGTTTCACGCTGGCTGCGCATAAAGCAGCTATCTCAAAGCAGGATTATGCTTTTTCATGCCTTTTAAAGAGCTTTCGTTTCAAATTAGTACCTAATGACAATGTATATTTCTTTGCCTTGTTAAATGAAATTAAATCGTATTGTTTTGAGTCCCTAGGGCAAAAAGCCTTCGATTTGTAGAGTTAAAAGAATTCGGATTTCATTAAAATATCGGACCCTATTTTGAAAACGTGAAGGCGTTTAAATCCATTTTTTTCCAATGAATATATAAAGTTACATTTTCAGAATCTCTAGCCATTTGCGTGATAATTCTTTGCTTTAATGGAAAACGGTTTCAATAATAATTTTGATTGTGTTGTATGGATTCAAATGTGTTTACTGCTTTTGACAATTTTTGAAATACTGTTAGAAATCGGTTTCCTCCGTAATCAAATTCAATATGTAGCTGGTCCAAATTACACCAGACAAACAACTTGTGACATTTATTGGAAGTAATAATAGAATTGACAGTGTTTTCGAAATAAGAACAGTATCAACAACCAATAATAATCAGTGACAAAGAGGTTGTGCAACTGGGATACTGTCCCATTGTAAAGATAAAGAGAAGGAATAACATTTTTGCCAAGAGGAAATTATCGTTTCGGGAGATCAGTATGGGTGTTGAAACGTTTATTTCGGTTGTTTTTTTCTAATTCTTGCGCATATTTCTTAGGACAGTTTTTCCTTGTCACTTTTGTTTTTAGATTCATAAATCACAAGTTTTCCAGTGTCAGAATGGGACTTTTCCAGATAGCGCTTATCGTTCTGGAGATGATTGTGTTCTCAGACTGCGCAAGGGGTAAGTGAAAAATGACTCATTTCACGGACGATACAATAGTTTGATTCAAATGCTATCTGGTGCTGCTGATACATCTCAATGAATTGTTTTACAATTAGCTTTCTTTTCTCCCAGATGACACTCCTCAGTGTCTCTGTGTATTTGACTTCATTTGTGTTTTTTTTTTAAGTTTAGCAAGTGTGTCTGCAGGCTTTTTATCTGTAGAAATACTAGTTTATTTATCAGTAGAAATAAGGTCTATAGGTTTTTTTATGGAGACAGAAAAGAAGAGCGAGTTTCAGAAAAATTAAAGATGAAATAAATCCCTAAGTCAGCAATAGCATTTCTTTGTGGATCCCATTTATCTCTGGCCTTAATCCTTTTTCAGCTCTTGTGCTGTGTGCATTCCCCCAGCTAAACCAAACAAACATCAGCCTCTCTTGGGACAGAGAGCAGCACACTCTTTTTGACACCTCGCACAGCAGTTTGAACAGTTATCAATGCCCAATGAAGAGGTGTGTGTGTATGTGGTGTGAGAAGTGTGTTTGAGGTGGAGGATGGAAAAACGTGTCCCGTAAGCTCAGAAAGAAAAAAAAATGCCAGTCCATTCCTTGTTTATTTCCAATGTTGTGGCTTGTTTCAGGTTGTGTTCAGGAAATTGTTTGGTACTAGTTGTGAAATCTCAATGTGAAACTAGCATCATCCTCACGTCTGTCAGGGCTGTGAGCATGACTTCTGTATTTTACTGTGGTTGGTGTAAATCTGCTGGCGACGCCACCTCCCTGTGCCACCAAGCTTCTTCTGGACCCAGTTAGGGATTTGACTTTTCCCATCTGTGGAAGTGTTTGGAAACAGCACTGCTCCCCTTTTGTGTGCCTAAGCGACCACTTGTTCAGGCAACTTAATACTGTTGCACAAATCATGTTTTGCCAGTCATAGCACAGAAGGTGCTAATGTAATGGCCCGAGACTGTGTATGTAATAAAATAAGACATGGAAATAACACACACCAGGGAAATCAGACACAATTTATTATGCAACATTTGGAGGGAAACAAGTGGCCTATTGGTATTATTTTAAAGCAAAGCCAATTTTTGTGCAGAAACAGAATGAGATAGGTAATCTGTTTATCTGCTCAAAATGCGAAGAAAGAGTCAGCCCGCCGAATCTTTCTGGTCTTCCACACATCCTTGTCCTCAGACACAACACCCTCCTTGCTTCAATGTGAGATGGTGCCTCCGCAGATAACATCGCAAATGTTCTAACAATGATGCATTCAGAGGGATGACTGGGCTCCGTTTTAGTGCTTAACTAAAAGCAAACAAAATGTGAAAACTAATAAGATTAGACTGGCAATTATATTTGTTTGCCAGGCAGTGTTGCAGGTTTAGCGCCAGGGAGAGAAACATATATGTGAAAAAAGAAAACATGCAGCACTCCTGATGAAATCTAATGGTTTATTTATGGTCCATTGCCAGACTGGATTTTTTTCTGCTATAAAATCTTGCTGTTCATCAGATAGGAAAATGTGTTCAGAGGTGTTTTGGCTGTTGCTTCATGTATTACAGTCTTTGAAAGAAAGGAGGGTGAAGAGAGACAAAAGTCTTACTTTGCATCTGGACGGTTAAAAACAGATGCTCTTTACATTTTTTCCACATATCTAATCTTTATTTTTTGTAGTTATTGCACTGCTCTAATTTGTTTTTAAACTACAGCCTGGTTCACCATGTAGCCTGCTCAGGTGTGAAGCTGGAGTTAGACAGGAACCGCTAAGACCATTAGAGTTGACTTGGACAGGCCTGACATTATTTTGAAAGTGTTAATAATAACGACTTGCTTTTATGTATTGCCATTTATTCTGAAGAATCCCAAAATATGGTGATAATGCTGCTGTATAGTATATACAGATGGAATTACAAAGTATACTGTTTTGAACTACTAAAATGTGGGAACTGTTTAACACTGACTTAGTGCAAATTTTCAGTCTTTTCTTTTTATTTTGTATAGAATCTTTCTCGATGGGCACAATGTCTTTAATGTATTCCAGTGGTTCCTGAACACCAGTCCCAGGGAACCATGATTTTCTGTTTTTCAAGGTCTTAACTGGAATAGAAGTGATTGGACATTCGTAGAAGGAGAACGTTTGCGAATTGTGGGAGGGTGTGAAATATTGTTGTTCCCATCTGCATCTGTTCATCATTAATTGATGACCTATTAAGAGCCATTGTGACAGAAATTTGTGAGCAATTTCTTAATGAATAATCTGAGGATACAGAAAGTTCTTTATTCTAAAGTTGTTAGAAACAGTATGACAGAACTGAGGTACTTTTGAATCTGTTGACTACAGAACGTGCAAAAACAGATGTGAAGTCTTAAAATGCAAGCAGATCAATTGAAGGCACCTGTTACCTTTGGCAATTAAGAGCTCAGTCGGAAGGAAAAGTAGTAGAAACTGGGATACACCAGCACTTGAAGTGGGAAACACTGCTCCAGGTGTGTATGCATTGTATTGTCCCCAGTGCAGTGCAAAGTTCATGTAACATTGTATCCCCTATGCTTTAATGCAGCTTTCATTACCTGTTTTTCATTGAACATTATGCAGTGTGACCACCTTATAGCCTGATCTCATCAGATCTCAGGGTAGGACCTCATCGGCATTGGGATCAGGATTTTCCAGAAAAAGCCAGGTTGCCGCTGCACTGGTCCTGTTTGTGGACCAGTAGGTGGCGCTCTTCCCTCGGGACCAGAATATCAACATACAGTAATGACCATTATTTTTGTTGCTTCTATAATGAGCAATGTGACCTACCTTTTCTAAACTGCTGTTGATTATCTGTTATATCTTAAGACCATACTGATGAACCTCTGGTTAATTATTGTTCACATAAACCTACTGTAGCTGTAATAGATGTAAGACTAAAAGTATGTAATTACTTGATCTAATAATGTCAGTCTTGTTGTGGATGGGTACTATTAATGACTAAATTAGTCATTTTCCCTGCCTATAAATAATATATCTTCTTTTCTTAACTGCTATTTACCATTCTTGTACCTGTAATATTCCTGGCTTTTCTTTGCTGATATTATTCAATTTAGAATATTGTCTTTACTTCCTCTGAAGTATGTTGTGAGCTTCTTTCTTGGTCAGTCCCTGTGAAATGTTTGTTTACTCTTTCTACATTGCAATATTTTTTATCTTAATCTTCACCTTTTAGATATACCTCTTCACTTATGTTTGTAATTCATTATACTCCATTGTAAGCTAGTTCCCGTTCAGTCATTTTATAATGCACTTTATTTATCAGCATACAGTTTAAGGGTGATTTTCTGCTTTTCCCTCTTTATACGTGCAGTAACAAAGGCCTTACACAGCTACATTTGAAACAGCATTTGTTGTCAACTGCATAACATCATAGAGGTTTGATTTATGGGCTGTTATGTGAAGCCATCAAATGTTAATCCTCCAGAATGATTTGCTGGCTTGTCAAAGGGTTCCATGAGAGACAGTGACAGTGGCAATGTCAGAAATAGTCAATTAGGAGACAAGGTATTTGAAGCATTGTGATGACATTCCCTACCAGTTTTCCTCTTATGCTGAAATGGTGCTAATTGGACAAAATTAATTAAGAAAAAATATGCTTTATCACACCAGTGTGAATCAAGAAGTGTGAATCAGTACTGTGTGCTAGTAACAAGTAAATGCAGTCTACTAGATGAACACTGAACTAAAGGAATTTCATGCATGAAGGCTGAACACGTTTTGGAGTGTCAAAAGTATTGTATTGTTTGCTTGCAACTAACAAAGAAAGAAGCATTATCAGTCAGGACATCCTAGTCCTGACTTAGAAATCCTAATATCAGTCATTAGATACATTGTCAAAATCTGTTATCTCTTTGTTAGCGGTAGGTGGACCTTTAACAGAAAATGCATTTTGTTTTTTTAACCATCTTCGATGCCATCAATTTTTTAAAATCATATTTCCTGAATGTAAATGGAATTACTTTTTTTTACCTCCAGTGTTTCACTTGCAGCCACT
Organism: Lepisosteus oculatus; assembly: GCF_040954835.1. Lineage (NCBI taxonomy): Eukaryota > Metazoa > Chordata > Actinopteri > Semionotiformes > Lepisosteidae > Lepisosteus > Lepisosteus oculatus. The sequence continues at coordinate 35,395,827 of NC_090696.1, read as the reverse complement.
TAGGTTGGACTATTAATTTTCGGACAGTCTGAAAATTTGACTGCATGCTGCTGTCTGCTGAACTTAAATAAACACAGCCTAGACAGGACTTCTGGAAACATTTGGATTACACAGGCTTGCCATTGTACCATCAGTTGCACAGGGACAAACCCTTGAGTAAAGAGGACAACATAAGCTAATTATTTCATTAAAATATTTCCAATTTTCAGGAAGGACTTTAGCCAGTAACTCAGGGCTGTGTCTTGTATGTGGTATTTGAGCTTGAGTCCAAGTTGTGTACACAAACACAGCTAAATTGGGTGCAGAGTTGTGGCTGAATTGCACACTGATTGTGAAGAAAAAAAAGCACTACCATAAGAAGCTGAAGTTTATTGTTTATTTTTTATCTGAAAAATGAACCGCACTTCATCCTCTGGAATGCATGTGATGGTTCATTTGGAGGATATTGGTTGTCCGACCCCATGATCGAAGAGTCTAGTAATACAACAGCAATATTTTTGTAGAGGCACTGAGAGTGAATGCTGCGTGTTTTAATGTAGGAGCTAAACCAAACACATTCCACTTTGGAAACAAGCACACATGTCTGCAGAACAATAAGGAGTGAAGAGTTTTCAACTTCAAGAAGGACTTTGAAACCTCCGTGTGATGAGCAGAAATATTGGAAGAACAGATCTGGGTTTTCGATTTTTAGTTATGAAATCTGTTTTAGAACCATTGGGTATTTAAAGCTCCTTGAACAATCTGCCCCTGCTGCCTCTTAATAAAAAAAAGATTTGTTATTTACTCGTGTTGTTCTGAATGCACGCAGAGTGATGGAAGATGACGCAAAATGACACATATTTTCCATCATGCTCCACAGCTCTTTTAAACAAGGCATCTTATACAGTTCACACACTCTGCAGACCGAAATCAAAACTTGTTGATCATTTTGGATTAAAGTGAAACTGAGAAGCAATCCCCCCCAGTCTAACTTATGTGTGCCTTGTTTTTCAGAATTGATAATTGCTATTTCTGTGCCTACACAGGAGTTTTACAGAAAGAAAAATGTAAGGACTGTTAGATCACTAAACAGGATTCCCCATCTTGTGGTTTTGATTAGATGGTTTTCTCGTGCTGAAAACTTAAGTGGCCTGCTTTTAAAGCTTCGAAAGTGTCTTATTAAAAGTTAACGGCTCATGTATAACATCATTCATGATAATGAAGCCAAGTCAATGATGTAGGTCTGGACGTTCAGTGCTAAGTCATAAATAACTACAAATATTAATGAAAACATTAAATAACTTGTTATCATTTTGTGTTATTAAAAAGTGGCTAGGTATTGATCATTTTAGTGCTTAGACCTTTCACTGAAACCTACAGTTTTATTTTTTATATATAGACTGCAACAGTAAACTAAAAAGCATTAAGAGAGGCACCCACACACACCAGGCTCATACCTTTGCCAAAAAGATGAGATTTAGGATTTAATGTAAAGGACAGATGTGCCCCAGCCTGTAGTCTCTTACTTAAGGCTTTTGATGTTGTGTAGCCCTGAACAAGGCTTCTGCAAGGTTTGGTACCCTGCAAATTCAGTGATGAGGCTCCAAAGAGCAGCTCACAGGAACAGTGTGTGAGGTTGATTCCTCACTGTGTCTTGGCTGGGGACGGAGCCTGGTGACACATAGCCTAGGGCACTTTTATTACTTTGTTTCCTGTTGTTTGCTGCTGCTGAGAGGTAACCTTTTACTGCAATGTTGTTTCAAGACACCATAGTTGTTGTTTTTTCCTTAGCTTCGGATGAAAAAATTGTGAAGCTTGCTCTTCCCGTCACAGCTTTTCCCATTGATGTGCGTCTAAAGGTGATTTGTGGCAAAACGTAAGCGTCACACTGTGACTTCGAAAAATGAACATGACCTGCCTGAAGTGTGATTAAAGCCATTAGGGTTAAAAGAAAGTTTGTGAGGAACTGGGCAAAGTAAAATCACACTGATGTGTTTTTTATGTTTTGATGAATGTAGGGTATGTGGAGTCAAGCCGATAAGAGTGGCTTTCATAAGGAAAATGACCAGCTATTTGTCGCCAGTGCTTGTGTTAGGCATTACAATTGGCTATTAAGTGGACAGCTGGACAGAGTTTTACTGAGTAACATTACCCAGAGTAAGTCACTGATCTAAGGTAGCTTTTTGCCTATCGGAAATAATTTGACCTGCTCAGAGTTTCACTACGTTTCCTTTTCATTTCTAGTTCACCTAGAAAGCTGAAATAGCTAGCAAGCCTTTGAAAGATTCCACATTTCACATTAAACAATGACAGAACTCACCTGGAAGGTGCTCAGTGAGTGTAACAATTCATTGCTGTTAGCTAGGACCAGAGTCCCTCCCTAGTTAAGAGCTAAGTGTAGGCTATGTGTGAAGTGTAACATCTAAGTTTTGCCAAGCACTGTAAGGAATTAATTGGTTCATTGTTATTACTCACCTGGACTTTAATTCCCATCTTAATTCAGTTTCTAACCGCTTCACCCAATTCAGGGTCGCAGGGGAGCATGTCATAGAGTTATATCAGTGAGCAACATGCAAATATTTCATACATCCAGATGCTGGAGATGTGGAACCAGACAGGATTAGATGATCTGCTTTAAAGGTCATCCACTGTGGAGAGGGATGAGGAAGTTTTAAGTATCAATGAACTGATACACGTGACTCTTAGTATCTCAATACGTTCAATGAAGTAACACTAAGAGAATCTTCTTTCTCAAGTGACATAACCAGAGATGAAATAACAAGTGGCCTTGGCCTATAAACCAATAAAAGCTTTTATTTTATTTATTTTTCCATCAGTCTTCCATCTGATCTTGATGAACCTTGTAGCAGAGACCATGATTAAACCTAAAATTTGGGCTTTGTTTTTTAATTCCTTTTCTTCCTTTCATAAAGTAGATTCTGATTCTGTGGTGACACTAGTATATTGTACCAATTTGTGTTCAGTTTTATACTCAGGGGTCTAAGGGAGGCTGTGGTAATTATATTCTGGCAGCCAATGTCAGTGCTCTGTGTGAAAAAAACATGGTAGATGGACTACCATTTCCAGCTTGAATGTTCTTTTTGAAATTTTACAATTTGCTTTGCTATGAGGCTGCTGTTTTTTTATGTAGTTTTAATGTAGTTTTTGTAAATTGTTTCCTGTTGTTTGGTTCTGTGCCATAATTAATTGGTAGTTAATTGAACTCAAGGTGAGAATTACTTGGTAATCAACTAAAACAGTTATTTCTTTTGCAAGCTGCAACAATTTGATTTGAAATTGGAAAAATAGGGTTGGAAATGACGCAATTAAAGGGTACTGAAGTTACTGTGATCTGACAATGATAATTGCTTATTCTTAATTTTGCATAGAACCTTTTTGGTAGCACTGGCTGTTTTTCTGTAGTCCTGTAAAGCAAACATATAATCAAGAACTAAGGGTTTCAGAATAGCATATTGATCTTTTTTTTTCTGCAAATGCGGTGTTCAAGAAAAATGTGAGGTGCCATTAGTACTTTTTGATATTTCTTTAAAATATTAGTTGAATTCTAGGTCGTATAATTGGAAGTTCATGCAGTCACAGTCTATTCATGTTTTTCCAATTCTTTTTCTAATTCCTGAAACGGCTATCCTTCACTCTCGGCCACAGGAATTGCACAGACTATGAGGAATGTGGCCCCTCCACCCTCTCTCTTCTGAGCTCCCACAGTTTATGTGTGGTTATTAAAGTGGATTATGAGGTCTAAAGACAATTTAGTTTAGAAATTAGTTCCCGTTGATTGTGTGTCATTATCACTTGGTGTAATCAGAACAAATAAGTGGCCGGAGCTCTTCAGCATTAACGTTTGAATGTTTTGTGCTGTGACAGCCTGATTTGTCAAGTTCTTATATGGTAGACCAAAACAAAGTTAAACCTTACTATGGAGCCTGAAGAAGATTTTCTGAAGCCTTAATGTCTTTTCTTTCTATAATACCAGTTTAAGTAGCAGTAATGTATTGGCATTACCACCCTGTAACAGAAGACAAGCCAGGTGGGCCTCTGAGGAAAATCAGATTGCTGCCTTAAGTGGCACTTTTGCCTCTGAACTAGAGATTTTAAAAACTAAGGCACCAAAATGGGCCTCATTATGTCTCCATTATGGTGACAGTGGACACTGTGCAGTAGGAGTTACTGCTCTTCGGATGAGATGTTCAGCCAAGTTCCTGGCTACTTGGTCATTAAAGAACTTGTGGCTGTGTTTATAAGAGTAGAAGTCCGAACCTTGTACAAGAAGTCCTCTTCTGTACAAGGAAATTAATTTGAAAGGCTCTATAGAAATGCACTAAATGCTAAACATTACCTAGCTTTGGTCTAAGCCATCAGTTCTCCAATGACAGAGTTAAAAGGTTAAATTATTATAGTGCTTAGATAGAAGTTTCTATTGGGAGCTTTTTTTATCTCTTACGGCCTAAAGGCAGTTTGTGATTGATGATTCCCTGAAAAGCCTCCATTAAAATATGGTTTACCCTTCTTCTTTGGAGCAATTGAGTACATTATCAACTATAAAAGATTACTAATGAATTGATCTCCCTGCTAGTGGTCATATGACTTCAAAAGCCCTTGTGTGCTTCACATTTTACTGTGAGAATTAGTACTTTCATTTCTCAGTTGCAGCAGTGCACACTATCATAAATCACCAGGTTTAAGTAATTCACTCTTGTCAGCTTGAGGAAATAAATGGATGTTAACAAGCTTCATTTCTAAGCTGCTTTTGAAATAGCTTTGTATTATATTTAGGGCCCAGTTAAATCGGGCCTATCATGCTGTGACAGCCACTTTAAAATATAGCGCTTGGTAACAATTCTTGATTTACTGTTGGGCTGAAGTGGGTTTTAAAAATATTGAGAGAACAAATATTGATTTGTATGCTGTCTTTTTCTCTGCAGGGATGATCAGGTATTTCTATGTTTTAAATTCATTCGTTTTAACTCATGTAATAAGAGTTATTTTGTCTTTTCTGAGACCTAATGCATGTGATTCTGATTCATATGACAGGAATGCGTGGAAACTCAACACAGAAGTCACAGGAAAACATGCATTTTCTAAAAGGAATTAGTCCATTTTTTAATGTAAAAAATCAGTCACAAGAGTCAGAGTGACAAGCTAGGTTGTTCAAAAACAGGTAGATCATAAGTAAGGTAATATAAGCAATATCAAAATACTACCTATGGTCAACAGATGGAAAATAAGGCTTCTCATTTATTTCTCCTCTGTTGGAGGTATTGTCATGCCATTAGCAGATGAGTGATTGGCCTTAAATTACCACTCTTCTCTTAGAAATGTCTATATTGAAGTGTAGCTGTGCTATGCAGAGTCTGTAGGGTTACTTTGATTTTGCCGTTTTCCTGTACTTGACACATTGGAAGATCATCTCATTTGTCAAGTGGTTCAAACTAAGCAGCTACGAACAATGAATGTCAACTCGGTGGAAGGCTGAATGAGATCATTTATAGATATAAATCCAGTGGCATAAATTCCCTTTAATCTCCTGCCTGTTCAGAGCTTAATTTTCAGTTTGCGACATGCCCTAGCTGTATGAAGAGGAAATGGTTTTAGCTCCACTGCTGACCAGCTGCTCTGAGGTGTTGTGGAACCAATTGTGCTGTTTTCATAGGTAGGCAGCTCTGCTGCAAACGTGTTAAATTTTAATGTAATTGACGGATTTTGCTGGGGCTCCCAATGCCCACTGCCCTTTGAAGGGAACACTTCATCCCAGCAGGTTATTCCTGCATAAAAGCTCTTTCAACAAATACACTCGGGGAAGAAGTGGCACCTCTGTAACTGCGCATGGGAGCTGGATCCCTGAGCGCCTTCCATAAAAAGCTGGCCGAGAAAGCAACAGACTGCGAGCGAGAGAGAGGCAGAGCCGTGAGAGGGACATGTGCCCAGGATTCCAGAGCCCTCCCGCGACACTGTAATCGACTCCTTGCCCCCCTTACACACTCTCTCTTCCTTCTTCCCTTCCTCAAGTTTATTGCCAGCGTTAAGCCAGAGGAAACACATTAACGTAATTTACCGTCGTTAAAACAAGACGTGGACCAGCCACTCTTTCAAATGCTGCATACCCTGTTTACAGAGTCTGGGTTCATTTACACAGAACAATGGATGGATTATTATGTCCGGCCCTGACTGACCAGAAGTCAGTTTTAAACACTTGCTATTGCCTAAAAAGAGCTCGTATTTATGTATTTATTTTCTCCTGCAGAGTATTCTTGGCCTCCTGCTGTACAACAGCAGGACTGCCTTGCCTAGTCTGCTTTGAAACAGTTACATGCAAAAGTACATGTAGCTAGCGGACTTTGGTTTTGTTTCCTCCACTAATTTATATAGCTCTACAAGCATTGTGTTCTGTGCTCTCAACTGCTCCATCTGCAAGTGTTACATTTTAGTGGAGCAAAAACAACAGTGAAGATGAAGCTGCAGTCTTCATTTTTTCATTCATTGTGTCAGATACTGTTTTTTTTAATGGAGGTGTAACTTGATAGAAGCTTGTATTCTGTTTACCTCAAAGCAGGCATTGCCCTGCCCTCTTCTGTTATTTTGTGCTTCCTTGGGGTGCTGATACATTCAGTGGCTTCGGCCACAAGCTGAGAAAAAGGAAGAGTGATAATGCCAAAGCAAACAATACATTTCCATTTCCCCAGTATAGTAGTTGCTAAGTGTATTAAGGTAAGGGGAGAGGTTACGTAGAAATAACCAAATGTTACATTATAGATCTGTTGTTTACAAACATGAAAGAGTAAATACTGTATATAAAAGGCTGACAAGACATGACAATAGAGTGGGATTTATGTTTTTTTTAACTTTGGACATGTTGATTTTCGTAATGTTCAAGATCCCTTAAAATTGTACGTTGATGTTGCATAGTGGAATCACAGGATGCCCACTTTTTTAACATTTTAAGAATCTACCACAAATCTGAAGAGAGAATGTAGTCAGAATTATTTCCTGGTCTATGCACTTGTCTTCAGTGTTGCACATAGATTGAAATAAGATTTGTTAACAAGTATGTGTCATGGCATTTTCTGCAAACTTTCTACATCTTTTCTGTGTTTGTTATGTAGACTAAAACACACAGAAGCTTATTGCTGTACTCCTCTGGTGGTGTTTTAAGTTTTAAGTGACCTATATTTTAATTAATTTGTGATACAAAAGCACTCCGATATGGAGTAGAAAGCAAATGTTTTGGTCTTCCCAACAGAGGAAGACTAAAACATACTAGTGAATGGGCTAGCGAAGTATATATAGTCTAATACACAACAGAGGGTTTAGAGTTTTGTTTCTGATTCAGCTCTGAATGCATAGGGAATCTAGGTTAATGCAACTTTAAAAAGTTCCACTTTAGTTGCAAAGAAACAGATTAAAATCTGCAGAGGTAACACTGTCTATTGTTTTATGAGGAAGTGGATATCAGTTTTTGCTGTTGCTGTTTTTTTCCTCACTCAAGTGCCATGTACAAGGTTTCGCCTGTGTGTAAATCATTGTTATAGTTGCCTAATCTAATTTCCTAGAGTAAATACCACAGTTCAGACCACGTGGGGGAAGTGACTTGTTGCCTAGTGATTCCAAGGGCTTCCTAGCCTTGGAAAACTAAGCAGAGGAATACAGGCAAGCACTCTGCTGAAAATCTGCATTATAAAAGAGACAGCAGTAGCAGAACAGGGGCTACCAAAACCATGGGCAGGAATGTGGGGAAGTTTCCTCGGAAGACATGTTTCACTGAGAAAAAAGACAGGAGTGTGACTGCTGATAGAACTTGGAAAGCCATAAAATGGTTATTACCAGCTCAATTAGTGTTTACTTTCTTACAATTTGTTTGCCACTTAGCTTAATTAGCGTGCTTCTGATAAAATGGAGTGTCAGATTCCTCAGCTACCAAGATCAAATAGACTTAGACATTTGGCTTTTATTTTAGTTAATGCTGAAATAATTGCTAAACTCTATGTCAGTTGTTGCAGTTTACTTGTTATGTTTTCTTAAACTTAAACTAGCCCCTTTTCAGTTTTTAAGTATAATTAAGTTGTGAGTTAAACCATTATTTTTTACGGAACTTGACGGAAAAAACACAAATCTCGGGTTTTCCACAACGCAGAAAAGAACACAGTATCATCTTAATTGCAGGACGTAAGTAAGTGACCCTTTACTTTTAAACAGTACAGATATCCAGTACAAACTGAAGAAAAAAATAGAAACAAACTTGAAGCCCGTTGTTAAAATTGCAGTTATATTACTGTGCCACACTGAGGCATCACTTCTTCAGTAAGGATTGTATCATTGTTGATAAAAATTAATAAAAAGAAAGTGGATCAGGAAACATGGATTTCTTCACTTTCCCACTACCTGTCAGAAGAGAATTCTGGCAGTGTACAATTTGCACTTGTAACACAATGACTAATTATTCAATGCCAGTGTACTGGAGAAGCCTTTATTCCAGCCTTGTGCAGGAGTAGCAGCCTGAGTGCTGCATCACATTAGAAAGGGCTTAGAGACAGAGGTCAGGTCAGAGGTATTGGCCTGCTCAGCCCCTCACCAGAGGCCAATAGAATAACATGTCAGGTCCCCATTGGGGGGCTGTGTTTTCTCTACAGTTTTCTCTGTCTTTTTTTCTCTTCCTTTCCTTTGAGCAACAGCGAAGAATCCCCCACCCCAGCTGTTCCCTTAGTTGTGTTACAAATGAGATGTTGAAAAGCGACCCTCTGACATCAGACAGCTCCTCTTGTTTTCCTTTCGATTTTGCATGCCAATTACTGTCAACGCCCTGTGTTTTATATCAGCTGTATATATGTCATGTCAAAGAACCCCCCCCCCCCCCAGTTCTTAATCTCTAAGAGATTTACCATTTATAACATAAAATTGCACCAGATACCTAGTAATTACCAGTGCTGGCTAGCACTTTACATGATATGACATACTTGATAAACAGTTTCCCTGTCTCTTTGTTTACTGTGCAGTCTATCTATCTGTACCAAACTGTCTGTGTCTAATGCACTACAGTGTGCTCACTGTGCCCCACATTTTCCTTTCCACCCTGTCACACTCGGTTTGCTTCTGCAGATCCAGAAAAATGGAAGGTTCCGGGGCTTAAGCTGCAGTCTTTGTGTCCCCTCATAATGGTCTTTATAGTTTAAATAATCGCATTTTCTGACTTTTGGAAAATCACTGTCACTGAAGAACAGAAGACTTGACAGGTTTTTGAGGAAGAAGCTGTTGTCACACTATGTTTGTCGCCGTCCTCTTTTGTGTATGCAAGGCCATTAGTGGTCTCTTAAGTTGGGGAAATTTCTAATAAAGTGCCTCATAATGAAAAGGGCAATTATAGACCATTGTGTCTTACTTCTGTTACATGTAAGGCTATTGAAACTACAATTAAACTAAGCTATGTGGTCATCTGTATGGCAAGAGAATTCTAGGGGATGGTCAATATGAATCTAGAGCAGACAGATCTTACTTAAATAAACTTTTTATCTTATTTGAACAAGCAACAGCAGAAAACAGATAAAGTGTAGAAGTGTTTACTACATTGTATATTGAGATTTTCAGAAGGCCTTTGATAAATGTTGTCATTAATGATTAATAATCAAATACCACACATGAGGCAAGGCAAATGATGTATGATCCATCCACAGATTAGGGGTTCATACTCAAACTGGGGTGATGTCTGTATTAGGACCTGCTTTTCTTCATATTTTGTATTAGTGATCTAGCTTTTGTGTAGTTAGTTAACTAGTGAAGTTCGCAGAAGATACCTAAATAAGTGCTCTTTTTGACACCTGAAGCAGCCTCCACACCCAAAATGTTGTTTCTTTTCTTCTCAGTATGGAATAAACCTTTATTTGTTCCTTAATTGCATCCATCCACAGACGCACTTACTAACTACAAGATCTATAGAGCCCTACAGGGTGTTATGTAAATTTTATGTAAATAAAAACACTGATTAATACATTGAAAGAAAGAATGCCAGAATAGTGTAGGCTACTATAATATTTGAGAATCTGTAAAGGGAACACATTCAGTTACAGTATATAGAAATGCAGAGAGAAAGTACCCTTTAAAATACAGGGAAAGAATTTGGGGAGTGTTTATTTAAATGAAAGCACAATCATCACTCCACTAGAAACAGCTACATTTCTGCCCCTAAAAATCTTTATTACATTTACATTCAGTTTCAAAGGTCTTGCAAGATAATGAGGAAATGCACAGCAGTAAAACAAAAGGAACCATTGCCATGAATTAAGCTACTGCAAACACCAAAGTACAGGAAGTAGTCTGACATTAACCCCTCTTCAAACCAAATATCAACATACAGTACCAGATCTACCTATTAGAAATAAACCATTCTTGACAGTTTCACAATTAAATCACAGACTTCAAATTTGGCATGCATTTTATTGTAATTGCCTGTCGCTTCATTGACTATCAGGTCAGTGATCTGATGCCCATTCACCCAATCCGAATCATTATTCACACATTTCAGGAACTTAAAAAAATAACAACTGAATCAGATCCACAGCACCTGTCAATGAAACCACATGGACTGTGACTTAATTAGTTATTCAATTTGCCCTTTTTGTTTTGGAAAACGTTTTAAATATAATCTTTCGTAAAATAATGATTTAGGGCATCAGGATCAGCAAGCAAAAAGAAATATCAGGCATTTTTGTATTTTGTTTTTATTTTCAGTATGCAGTTTCATGAAAGAAAATGCCTTCTAGGCAAATCTTTCTCTAGAGTGACTTCCAAGCATATTTGAAAAATAAAGGTAGCATGTATTTTATTTGCTAGACACACCATAACAATGACTCATGACTTGGACTCTGACCATGTTGCCTGCTGTTGAAACTCAGACTAGACCGTTGTGACTAGGAGCCTAGAATTAACTCATACTCAAGATTTGAAGATGTGGCTACAGGCATGATTTTTACTATGTTATTATCTGCGGGGTTTTGCATGTTCTACAGCTTGCGTTAGCCTCATTGTCATACTCTTAATTTAATTTACTTCTTATATCTTACTGTAGCACCATTATTGGTACTCGTACTTACATGAAATATACATTTTGTGTATTGCAAGTAAATCAAAGGATGTGATGTTACATGTATATAATGAGCTAGTTATATATCATTTAGGTTTCCGTCACCATGTTGCAAAAAATATATTGCTGCTCTGTAATCAGTCTAGGTACGAGTGACCAGGCACATTCCCAGGTTTAGAAGAATGTCTTACTCTGACAGGCTAAAAGAACTAGATCTTTTTAGTCTTGGACAGAGAATGCTTTGAGGATCCCTGATTCAAATATTCAAAACCCCCACTTTGTCATTGAGGAGCCACAGGGCATTCACACAGCCAGTTCCATGGACATCTTCAACACTGTGAAACGTATCCAGACGTCACAAGTGGAAACTATAAAAAAGTGCATTTAATACTGAGCACTGAGGTATGTCTTTACACAAAGGGTGGGAGGGATCTGGAACAAGAATCCCCATCCATGTTGTTGAAATTGATACACTGGCTTCTTCTCTGATAAGATGGAAGCAATCCTCGGAATACTTAACCATAGCAACTGAATGAAACATGATGGGCAGAATGGCCACCCCATGTTTGTAACTTTTTTTATACTTAGTACGTTACTAAAAAAAATGTCAGTTGTTTTTATGAAACCTGTTACTCTTGTGCTTTTGTTATGTGTAAATGATATGAGATATAGCAGTGATTAAGCATATGAAACAGTCTGTGTAGAGTTTATTTTATGGCATTTTGTGCACAGTTTATGGTGCAAGTCTGTGGTGAAATTTGCCTATTCATATATTTGTGAATTCAGACCACAGCTAATTCTGTTGGCAAGCTGTATTGACCACATGTTTTAAGTTTCTATTCTTTTTCTTTAGCCTTCCAACACAAATTTTAATTTGAGCAGTAAGAAAATTGTGGAGACTATGTTAAGAAAATGCAAGTGAACCTTCAACACCCATGTTTTGGCAAATGTTGCCATTGTTTTCTCTTTTAAAACAATAAGGAATAAAAGAAGCTTTATTCAAAATCACCCTTAACCTTTTGTTTCTAGACTCTTCCTTTACTTAGAAATGAAATCATCTGTGATTCACCATTGAAGCTGTCCACCTCATTTTAGGTTGTTTTATTTATTTTTATTTTTGGAAGCATTGTCTAAAACTACTGGCAGTTGAAATGAACACCTGCAGAAATTGTTTTTTTTTACCAGTCAACTCATCATGAAAAAGAACATTCATTTAGAATGATAACATACCTGAGTCAGGGAAACTTTCTTTAAAATTGCAGAAGTTGGGAGGTCATCCTAACATTTCTATTAAGTATAAGATAGCCTTGCATGCTGTAAATGTATTTAAAGGTGAAATAACTCGCTGCCCTTTTTAATATTGATTTATTTTAGAAAGTGCATAAATACATTTTAATGCGATGCTGCTTAACAGGCAGACTTTTATTCTCTTATCGCTATGTAACTTCTGCACGTGAGTAATGAAAAATCTACTAAATCTAAAAAAATTCAAAGCTCATGTTCAGACCACATTAGTCACTAAACTATCAATACAACAGAAAGTAGTGAGTGGATGTATTAGGACAACATGGAGCATCTTCATTTACTTACAGACAAGACAAATAGTCTCCTATTAAAAAGATTTAGTCAAGGGAATAGGCACTACTAAGACAAAAAACAAAACAAAAAGACAAAAAGAGTTGGTCTTGCAGAGGACACAGGAAAGGTTCTCAAGAGAGAAACCAAATACCACAATGGGCAGTCTTTACAGCTTAAAGGCAGCTTCTTTGTGGATCACTTTGTTAGTTCTTAGAAATTTTGAACCTTGGTTAAAAAACTAGTGTTTCTAAACTTTAAATAAATTGATTCAAATGATGTGCTGGTGGTGTTTTACTTTGCATTTATAGCTGTATATCTATGTTAAGTAGATAGAACTGCTGAACATCTTATTTGTTGTGAATATATGTACATTTTGAGTTGCAACTTAATGAGGAATTACAATCTTACCTTGAGAAATGGATGAGTTGTACAGGTTTAATGTACAAATACTTCTTACATTCGGTGCCTGCACTACTACTACTTAGTTTGGATGAGAAGATAAAACATGATAAAAATTGTAGTAGCTCATGTTTGCCACTTAAAAAAAAGATGTACTCAAGTGCTGGGGATTATACCAAAGCATTCCCAATAGCTCAATGATGTAAGTGTGGGGAAACATTTATCAGAGCTTATACTGATAATGGGGACCCACTTGTACTGGGTTGTGTCTGAGCTTTGCAATCCATACGATTGAGATTACATTTAAAATGTTTAGTAAAGGAGATGAATCTTCGCAATACACCTTTATTAGTGTGGAGAACCTCCTATTGTGACTCCTGCACTTTTTCATTCTAAGCAGGATTGACAAGATTCTGATGTGTTTGAAAATGGTTCATGTTAAAAAATGACCTGTGCTGTCAGAGATGATTAAAACAAATTGCAAACCTTCAAGTGCAGCACAAGACAATGTCTTTCAGTGACCTTTCCAGTTTGAAAAATGGAGTTTTGCTCGGAGATAGAGTCTGTGTCATTTGGGTTTTGAGAAACACTTTCTGTCTTGTCAGGAGCACTGGAAAAATGCCGCTAGGGAAAACTACGTTAGGGGAAAATGCACAGATGAAATTTGGGACACAAAGCCGATGGCCAGACATTCAAAGAGCCCAGAGGGTACAAGTGGAAGATGGTTAACTATTTTACTGCTTAATCCAAAACCCTTTTTAAGTCACTGGGGATTCTAATGGATCCAAAAGGAGATGAATATTTCATGTTTGAATAACCTTCATCAGGTTCATTTGTTTTGTAGTGCTTATAAAGTTAAACTTTGTACCTTAACCTATTTGCCATTTATAAGAGTATTTTGAGTACGCCTTTGAGGTTTGATTGTTTGTGGCCAATGAAGACCAGATAAATGTAAAAGCCATCAGTACGTTCAAATGGAAAAGTACAAGAACTACAAAAAGGAAGACAAAACAATGACACCCAAAGTTTAGTTCAGGAATACAGACTGAGTTTGTTTAACTAAGCACATGTTTTCCATAAGAAACATGTTCTGCTGAAAGATCAGGTTTTTGTAAAGGTTCAAATTTTTATTTTTTTTTCTACTCCAGCAGGGACAGTTCTGCTGTAAAGAGTGGGTGGGGGTCCCCTGAGTTTAAAAAGGAGCCACCCTACTTCAAAAACAAAAAAAAACATCCGTCTCTGTGTGGATGGAATAGGACCCCTCCTCAAAGACAGACAAAAAAAGTGCCAGGTGAACCCTCCTTCTCTGGACAACCCAGAAATGTGAAATAACCCAGAAAGGGAGACCCTGCTCCAGTGAGGTATTTCCTTATCTCTGAGAGGAAGTGGGTGCTGCTTGATTGCCTTTGGCCAGCTTTCCCCCTGCCAGCGTGGCGTCCAGTGAGTTGACACTGCCTGGCTAGCAGGAGCATGGGACCTGGATTTGTTCTCTCCAGTCTCTAATAACAGAGCGAAACAAGGTCACGTGCCTTTCCAAATGAAGACCGGAGTAAATGGAAAATACACAAAACAGGAACCCTCGGGCTAAGATCCACCCCTGTAAATTATGGGATTAAAGAAAATCCTCTCATCCCACTGATGCTTGGGCCATCTTGGAAGGTTTGTAAGAGTGCCGAGTCGGCACAATGGGCTCACTGCTTTGAAATGCACCTGTTCATTTTACCTTTTGCGTACAGTTTTGTCTTGTCAAAAAACACACGTGCAAAAATAAAATAAATCACGGCTAGGGTTTTGGCAGTTGTAAAGTATTTGATATCAGAACAATCACTTGAATTGGTTGTTTTGTGAGAGGAGATTACACGGCTGGTCTGCAGGCCCACCCTGCGGCTACCATTCTCGACAGGAATCCTCTTTCTGGGACATTTGTTTTTCAAATAAATACAAAAAGTAATGCGTCTGACATCTGTGAGCTAGGTTACCGTGTGCTGCAAAACGATCAGTTCCTCTCCATATCCTGCAAGGGTCTTCCCTGGAGACTGCCTGTGTTGTTTTTGAGCAAGACGAGGCAAGTTCTACAGGAACAGTTCCAGCAGGGTTACAAGAACCCGACAGAGTGAAAGATTTAGGATTAAGTGTTTGGTGTATCTTCCAGCAAGAGAAAGAAAACAACAATCTCCAGAAAAAGAACATCAACAAAGAATATTGACAAAAGCAGTGAAAAACCATGTGCCCTTTGATCTCCTGTGTGTAAAGGGATATACACATCTCTGCCAGAATAACTGGAGTTCTGCTATGTCTTAAGGGTCAGTTTACTCTGAAACAAAATGTTAATGGACTATCCCAGGTACTCGCACAACAGGATCATTGTACGACAGGGACTGTGTTTAACATCATGAGGAGCTTGTTTTAGATAGGATTAAAAATGCACGATTAGTATTAATTTTATAAACTCTGTGTGATCCCGAATATGTCTAGAAATAGCAATTGGAATTCAGTGGTTAGAAGCAAGCATAAGTACGTACTGTAAGAAAGGTTGTAAAGAACACGTTCGCTAGTAGTTAATTCATCCAAGTTTCCAATCCAGCTGTTTCTTTCATAGAATTGAAGGTACAGGCTTCAGCAATATGGAGCTTGTTCCACTCTCCCACAACATAAAAATGCCTTTAATTTCTTATTTTTAAATGCAGTTTCATATTTGCCCACTGGTTTTTGCTTTTCTGCTTAAGTTCTAATAAGTGTATTATTTAGCTTTTTCCCTGTCCGGAATTGCTTCGCTATTATTTCACCTTGAAGACCGATCTTTCAGCTGCACCTAGGGTGGGACTAGGCTTTTAGCAGTTAAATGGCATGTTAGAAATCCAAACCGCACAGACTCTTTGGCTGAGTCAAAAGGTTAAAAGAACACAAGCCAGATACTGCACAGAAGATGATCTGGTATAAAATATGTTGTGAGTGAAAGATTCGAATAATGGAGGAAAGCAAAAATGCAGACACCTCCAGAAGTAACAGGCCTAGCAAGGATTTGAAGCCTCTTCAGCGCAGATAAAAAGTTGATAAAAACTAATTTACAGTACATGTAACTGCCTTGACCACAGCTGCTACACAGAGTGGATATATGGTAGTAGCAGAAAACATTTATAGAATGTGTGAACAAAACATTTTAACTTTTCAATTGTACATAATTATTATTTTTTAATTAATTTAATTTAAAATGAGTTATTTTCATGTATTCTTGTCCCTTTATTACAGTACTTATGCCTAAGAAGCTGTACAAAAATAAGAATTGTATTCTGAAACAGCACGTTTTACCCCCCTCTTTAATCATTGTTAGCAGAATTTGAATGCTCTTTGTACTGACCGTACAAATGGATTTGATATTTAATCCCAGTTATAGAATCTTTCTTTTGATACTGATATTCTGCTAATCTGTCTGTAAACCTTGTGACATGCACCAAACAGCTCAGTGATTCAGCACCTGACTAGGGATTCTAAGCCTTTGTAAAGACCGCTGGCCTATTTATAGACAGGTGGTTTTTTTAAATTATTTTTGGAAGGCTACAGGGGCAGAGAAAGCTGTTTTTTTTTCTTTGGGCGATAAAGACAGGAAGAATGAAAAAAAATCTCTTGAACCACCTCTGATAGGAAACGTGTAAGCTCCGCTCAAATGGAAAAAAAGAGGCTTTATGCTTTACGTTTGCTAAGGCGGTCTCTGAAAAGGCAGGTTTTACTCTGAAGGGTCAGTGCCAGCTGAGTTATTTGAATGAGGTTCTTTTCTTCCTCCTGAGGTATTCATGGGAAGTCTCCAGCGGTTTTGACTTCTTCCTCCGTTTTGTTCTGCACTAAAAGGTTGATGGTGGCAGTAGTAATGCCTGGCTGGGTTTTAAGAAAACAAGCTCAGAGCTTAGATAACTTTACTGAATGAACCTTCCGTTACCACCCCCCTCCCTCCTCCCCCATCTGACTTGGCTGTGGAAGTGCTGTATTGTGTCCTTGGATTTTGTTTTTTGCTTTTACGGGTCTTTTTTTTTTTTAAATGTGCACATTCTTTGAGCGAGCTAGTATAAAGCTTTTTTCTTCTTCACTTCGAACTTTCTGCAGCCCACACTCGTCAGATGTGGTGTTTTCCCATTTCTGTGTGCTTCTTGCACTTTTCGAGACTTGTGCCCGCCGTCTAGTTTACTTGAGGAAAATGAAAATGTAAAGTGATCTTGCAAAATAGGTTTGTGGCGTCACCCCTCCCCCCCCCCCCCACACACACACACATGCCCGGTGAGTAAGTGGTTCTCCCTGTTCACCTGCACAATACGAATCAATAGCTGAATGCGTGAAAAAGAAGCATACTTCTCTGAGAGGAAAAAAAAATTACAAGAGACAGTGTCAGTGGTAAGAAAACAATAAAAAGCATGCAGGCGGTGGCAGGCAGTTTGACAATATTTCCTTGTTTTCTGGAAGATTCCTCAGGTTAAAAGAGGTGCTCATGTAGTTGGGGTGGTTGTGTGGCATAAAAAAGTAAAGTATTGCATAAAAGTAAATAAAAAATCTTGAATATATATCCTGATATATAAAAAGTAGTTGCATACAAAGTAGCTTAAGGTTTAAGGTAGCTTTAAGGGGAGAAGCCTGGGTCAAGCTGAACCGACTAAGAACTGGACATGGCCGTTTCCGGGCCACCCTACACAAGTGGTGTCTCACTGATGACCCCATTTGCGAATGTGGCGATGGCAAGGAGCAGACGGCCGACCACATTCCATACTTCTGCTTTCGCTTCAGATGCCCCGGCAACTTTACCGATTAGGATGATGACCAGCCGCGACTGGCTGAGGCACCTGACTGTGAAGTATAACTATGTAACCTCTGCATGTTAAGCTCATTTGAATAAATAATGGCTGTACAAATCAGCAAGATGATGTACCCAGATTTTTATAACAAAAGCCAACAGTGTAAACTGGCACTTAAAAGTCATAGATAAAAAGAAAACAGCTTGGGAAATCATAGACTCTGAAATGTTGTTAAGGAAGAAAATAACTTCTAAATGTATGGCGTTTAACACACATCTGATTATAAAACAACATAACATCTTTGACAAGTTGCGATCCTCTTTTGTAGAGGCCTTTCACTGTTTCCACTTCATGCCTTTTTATTGTATTTGTAAGCTGTCAGCGTCTGTTACAGCACAAAAGAAAAACGATCAGCTTTAACCATCATTTTGGCGTTTTCACTCGAATGTGCAAAGCCAAAAAGGGATGAAGGTCTTTGAACAGTTTTGTGGTTGTTTTCTCTTAATTTGTTTTAATGTCCTCCTTGGCCCTGAATTTACTGCTACTTCACTGTTTGCGACCAAAAGCAACTTAATTATGTAAAGCGAATCAACACCAAGCTCTTAATATTTGTCTGGCTCAGTTCCCACCCAGCTGTTGTTTATTTTCCTGAGGGCTCTGGTTGTGTTGGAGAGGCCTGCAGCTGTGCGGATGTCAGGCCTGCAGCTCGCCTGGTCTCCAGAAGAGAGGAGATACAGCCACCTCCTCACTTTTCCCCCCTCAGTCACTGCACTCTCTCCAGCAGCAGCCTCCCCGTAAACCGTTTCACTGATTAAATCCTCTTTGATGACAGAGACTGCATGGGGCTCAGTGCAGCTACTGTCCTAGCCTGCCTTGCGATTTACAGGGCGTGCTGCCTGTTTGAAGAAGCTGAACGGAACACTCCTGTGTAAATCCCAGTTCTTGTCACTTTTAAGATTTTAATCACATGCAGATTGCAATTGTGGGGTGTAGCAATTATTTATTGATCCGTTGTTTTTTTAATTTGCTTTTTAGCATTAAAACTCAAGATATAGGGCCCCACAGGGATAAACCACCGCCATCAACAGATCCTTAATGCAATCCAGATTTTTACAGGCGCACTGCTCCATCAGCTGCTCATTTTCTAAACCAGGGATGACAGATAACTGGGCTGTAATGCCAGTATCTGACTACAGTTCAAAATACTTTCTCTGTGTCCAAAAACGATACCTGCAAGCACTGAGATTCATGTCGGGACTGAATCTTTTTTGGAAGGTTTCAAAGTGGCTTTGCTGCTTTTAGAATTCCATATTATTCCAAAAATGTCATCTCAGTACTGTTAAATTAATGAGAAAACCAGTGCACGACGACCACTTATTTTCAACGCTCTGCATAGATTTGACCATTTTAAATACATTTGATCACATTTAAAAGACTTGTAAAATGTTCTTTGTTAATACATTATGCAGGGTGTCTTTTAGTAATATTCACACTGCAAAATGCATGAAAAATATTAGAATAGTGCACGTTTAGTGTAGTCAATACATAAATGTTTTTGATCACAACAGTGGATTCCATGCTCAGATTCTGTCAGCCTCTCAGTCCAGCTTTTTTTATGGCCAAAAAAATCCACTTGTGATTTGAAGATGGGGCATTTGCTGCTTCTCCGTTTATATATTCTGTGTAAGGACAATGTGAAGTAAATAATACATATCTTTATTGAGAATTTAAAAAAACATCAACACAGGAATACGAATACAGTGATGGGTGTTGTAGATAGTTTTACCACTAATTTCATTTGGACTCAAATCAGAATCATAGCAGTCAGGAACTATCGAAAAGAACAAATGAATATAATATATGTTATTCGCCTTTTCTGATGCCAGACTGATAAATTCGTTTGCTTTCTATGGCTTTGGTTAAGGATAGGCTCTTGCTCCCCAGTGACCCTGTATAGGGTAAAGGGGTCAGAAAGTGGATAAATGGACATTTGCTACACAGGTTTCTTGTTTTTTGTTATAGCAATTGCTACGTAGTTATATCTATAGTACTTTTTGAGCAGAAATTTTTAAGTCGGTATATAGGAGTTAGAATACTGTATCCTAAAGCATTAATCAACTCTTGGCTGCTGTAATCAGCGAACATTAATCATGAAACTCCAGTTTCAATGTTTAGCAACATTTCTGGGATTCTACTTGGACTCGGTATATTAGAACTTTTTCCTACTACTCTGTTTGCCTGAATAGCATAGCTTTTTTTATTCCCAGCATAGATTTTTTGTTCTCCTGTTTCTTTTTGCTTTTGCTAAAGAAAAGCATGTTCTAGCCATTCAGACACCAGGAATTTTATGAACACTGAGGGAGCAAACTGCTCGGTTAACTTTGAAACATCTTGAGATGACTTGCAGCAGGGGTTATAAAGAGGGGACTCTGTTGCATTACTCATGTGTGTTAGTATTTATGGTTAGCAAAGAAACATTGTGGAAAGGTGGCTCATGGAGGGCCAAGGATAGGGCAGATAAGGTGATATGTATTAATTAGTGGGTGAGCAGCTATCATGAGGTGATAACCTTTAAGGAGACCTGCTTAATTTCAGGCAATTATAGTAGAAACGTGTGGAAAGGAAATTGAGTTTCATGTTTGATATTATGCTCGACTGCGCAGATGTAAAACATTTTGATTCAGCTCAGGCTGGTTCTGTAATTTCCCCCGCTCTTTATGTATCCCGTTCTTTAAAATCACCATACAATTTTAACTTTCTGTATTCAGTTGGGGATTTCTGTACAGTTTAAGACAGATGTTTTGAACGAGTCACATGAATTAAGATATACTGACATAAAAAGTAGAAAACTTGCCTCTTTTTCCAAGCAACAAAGAGCAAACTTTAAAAAGTAAACTGTAAACTTGAAACGTTTTGAACACATCTCAAAAGAGTAGAAACCGGTAATAGTTACTATTTATGTACTTCATTTTAGACAGTTTGACTATATCTTGTATGGAAATATTTTACAGGTAGTCAATCTAAATTCTTTTAAGACTTCATCTAAAGGAATTCAGCTTGCAAAAAGTAGGTAATTAAGTTAGCATTGGAAAATCAAATACATTAAATGTACTGTATGTACAGTAATACAAACCAATTCACTTAGCAAGAGGCAGATTACACCTGATTCTGAATGATGTCAGTGATATTAATTGCACTTCCAGGTCACAAGTGGTTAAAATCAGTGACACATAAACTGGGACCCAGTGGCTGCTTGGGTCCCATTTGCTGTAATGATCGAGGCCCATCATACTCATTCCATTTCAGTAAAGACTAAAGGAGAAGGAATTTTGCATTTTGGTTTGAATATGTCAAAGCTTTGACCTGGGCTTTGGAATGTTATTACTGGATTTAAAAGCAAATTTTTCACGCTTTGCAACCCTTAAATGCCACCAACTTGAAGCACTGCAGTAAGGAGGAGAGGGCCAAAATTCCTAAACGTCGATGTGAGAGACTGTTAAACAGTTATAGGAAACATCCAATTGAAGTCATTGCTGCTCAGTAGTTCCACCAGTTACAGAATCTAAAAGATCACATACTGTTCACATACATATCTATTCACACAGGAATATTTACTGTTGGATTGTTTTATTAATTAAATATATATATTTTTTAGCTGAAGGTCTACTAATGCAGCCATGCTGGTCATAATTACAAGAAACCAGGGCTCTCCAGCATTTTTCTACATGACCTTAAGCATTGCTGGGATGTTATTTGTGTTCCATTTTTTTTATCCACTACACGTGCATTTACAGTGGATACATAAGAACATAATTCGTGGATGGAGAGTTTGAGCCAGTCTTTCATGAAAATATAATTGCAATTACAACAAAACCGTTAATTGTGAACTAATTAAAAAAAAACTTTCTCTTTCTCTTTTAGAATAGAAAACTCAGTACTTGGCAATTTTTCTGTCACCCAAAACTGAAATAGCTTATTCTTGCAGATTTCAGAGCCGATTCCAGTGCAAAAAGAATCAACAACTGAGTTTCTGTAACACAGAAAGCCAGTTGCTGGAGTTTAAGGGTTCCCATATGTGGATATTCTATTACTATGACTTGTAGCTACCAATGTAAATAGAGTAAATCTCACCCTAGAGGGACTACCGTATCTTTCATGGGGGAAGGCAGAATTTGAGTTGCATAACATATTTTTATGCACAAAGATGTTTTATCAAGGTTTTTGTCACATTTGTATTGTCATCACAGAAAGTATTTCACAGCAATTAGTCCAACATATTTATTAGATCTTGAGAGGTAATGTTCCTTCTGTGTCATCCATCCATTTTCAGTAATTGTTTTATCCTTAGAGGGCTGTGGTGAACCAGAGCCTGCACCCGGAAAGAAATGCCAGTCCTTTTCAGGGAACACGCACACATGCAAATAACTCACACATGTATACGGTGGCAATTTAGAGACATCAGAGAACTTGGACTGCGTCTCTTTGGACTGTGGGAGGAGACCGCAGTCCTGTGTTGTAGTCAGGAAAGAAGTAATAAACTTGGCCTTTGAAAGCTAAAGGTCTCAGATGGACAGAATTCATGCAGCTCGTATTTGGACTGTCCTCAAAATCGTATTTTGCAGAGTACACTGAAGTGCAGCTGTGGAATAGCGCAACCAAGGGATCTTCTGAAATAATGATGGAATTCGTGATTGACAGTAACCATGTCAATTGGCAAAGGAATGTGTGTGTGCTCATGAAAGTTTAAAGTTCCCAAAGATTTTAAAGTAGTGGGTGAAAAAAGGGCTGTTTTCACTGGACCGAGTTGGTTGTCCGTTGGAAAGTTTTTTTTCACACTGTATCAGACACGAGCTGAAAAGGATCGGTAGCTGTCCCAATGCATGTGCAAGACGAGAAGGGAAAGTGAATCCTCAAAATCTGAAAGTATGTAAAATTTTAGTGCTTGGCTGATCCAGACAGAGCCTGGAATTCAGCACCGTACAGTGACATTGATTCAATTTCCACATGTACAGTATTTGGAATACTGAAGGATGTCCAGGAAGGAAGCGGAAACCATAGCAAAGGATCTGTGTCTGTAGTGGATCAAACAACGCAGTGTAGTGGCTTCAGCTCTTTTCAAAGTGTGTTGGAAAGAAGAAGGCAGTAAGAGGATGTAATCTTTCAACCCATCAGAGCGATTCTTGATGTCTTAACGTTCCTCAGTAATGTGTTGGATTGGCTTTTTTTCTTGAATACGAGTCGTTGGCATTTTTGCATTTGCTGTGTATCTAGAAAAATCTCCTTATTTGATCTGGGCTTTCTATGCCTCCTTTTGGTTTGTATTAAAAAGTGCAACAATAACTAAATGATGATAGTAAGTTACATGATGATAATTAATAAGTCATTGTTCATTTTCAACCCTCAATCCCAACGAATAGGACTGTTGTAATGCAGTTACTCTATGTGACTCTGGTGATTCCTGGAAAAATAGTCTCTGACACTAGCTACCTGTTACATTTTTAGCCCTGTTATTTCTAATGGATTTATTAAAATAGAAAAAAAGTGTGTGTGGCTTTCCACAGTTTGGTTTTCATTGTGTTTGATCTTTTTTCTTAGTATTTGCTTTACCTTCTGCTCTTGTTAGACAATAAATACGTTCCAAATCTATTTGTGCCAACACGTACTATTTTGCATGATTTTACATGGCAAAAAATATGTATAAACCTTTCAAGCCTGGCCTTCTGTTTCCTAGTGCTGTGGTTTGTTCATCATGAAGGCTGTCTTGGGAAAACAACTGGAGATCTGTTTCCAAGCCAACTACGAATGGTACCAAGGCCAATTACTATAGCTGTATTTGGGTCGTTTGGGTCAACCACACCCATCGATTTAAATACTTATGGAATTACATGATAAGTGGCTAATGGGTGAATATTTTTGTATTTCACACACTTTTGTAGGACAAATTGTCATATAGTGATTTACATGCATATACAAGAAAAAAACTGAGGCCAGTAGAATTGCTAATAAAATCAACAGTCTAAAGAGAAAATCTAATGGAATTGTTTTTCCCCTTTGTTTTTTTTTAGTTTAGGTCGTTTAGTTATTTTCTAATTACATTTTCTACGTGCTTCTGACCCTGAAAACAAGCAGGCTTTGGCAGAGGTACTCTGATGTTTTTCAGGCAGCACAAGATGGAGGAAAACAGGACAGAGAGAGACACATTGTAATAATAAAATGAGAGAGGAAAAAAGCCCTTCTTGTCCTTAGCCAGCTAGTGACCTTTAGAGGCAGCTTGTAAAGTGAGCCTGATGTAAAATACTGAACAAATTGTCACTCAGTGGGGTGGGTGCCTGGGTGTAATGACAGGTACAACAGCGCAATGATGACAGATTAATTTTAGACGATATTCCAGGATTGTTTGAGAGCCCTTAGGCTGTCATCAGACATTTTACAGGGCCCTGTCTCTCACATGAATCAGTGCATTATATCCTGAACTGTGACACAACCTGTGAACTATACACCACTAAAATAGTGGTATTTGAGACATTTTGACTGAAATACTGTACGTTCTAAACTTTAGAAACTGAAAACATGTTTGCACCCCTAGTTATCCAGTGTCTAGTCTTTTTTTGACTGGTATTAAGAGAGGGGATTACCGCGTTGAAATCTTTGTTCCTCTCGGGGTATGAGAAGGACTGGGAGTGTGACAACATACTGTATGTAGTGGGAAAAGTACGTTTGGGAGTTAACACAGGCAGAGGTGATACTGGTACACATAAAAGCCGCAGAAGCTTGGCAGATCTCGCACACGTTGCAACAAGATCATGGCTTGATGACAGTCAGGGGGAATGCGTGCAGTAATCCTGCTGGCACACCATGAAGTCTGGAGGGCGTCAGGGTCCAGCCACCCACCATTATGATATAGAACTTAAGTAGGACTACCAACTGACAGGAAGCACCTGTTATCTGGTGGATTACATGAATTGACCCAGGCCAGAACACCTCAGACGTGCACATCTTCACTGCACCATCTACACCTCCTAACAGAACTGGGTATCATGGAGGATTTGTGAACCTGAATATGGTATCAGGCATTTCAAACCTGCTTATGTCTAATGCCGGTACCCAAAGAAGCAGTGTCTTCCTGGCTCAACCCTCCAGGCTGTTTGCTCGTGTACCAGCATTGGTGACAACATGGCTCTAGGATACTGGCAAGGGGTGGGGGTTTGTGAATAGTCCCTTGTTCTGTTTTTTGTTATTTGGTAATGACTAAGCACATGTATACAGGAGAAAGCCCGAAAGCTTTGCTGGCTCTAGTGTAAGGAAACAATGTAATTTGGGTCACGGTGTTGTAAAGATGTGGGGGACCATCGATGCCACCTTGTTAGAGTCACATCTATGTTTCCAATGGCAATCACACAGTACAGTGTTCAGTGCTAATTTGACAGCAACACCAATGTCAATATAATCACTCAATCTTTCAACAAAACAGTGACCATCCCCTTTCAGCTTAATGCACTGCCCTGCTGCATTACAGCATACACAGCTGTATTAACCTGTTTACATTCCCGTAGGATGACTTGGGTTGATGTCTATGTCATCATAAGCAACCACCAAATAATCTACAGCTGTTGTGGTAGAAGGAGCAGCATCTTTTCCATGTTACGTGGTACATATTTGTTTTTGTGCTTGTGGTGGAATACTGAATAAATACTGAATATTTATGGAGGGGTATCTGACTTAAGTAATCAAATGCCATTTAACCCATGGAGACATGCAGCATGTGATCTGAATTTTGTTATCAAAAATCTCAAACGCATGTTGAAATTATGCCAGAAGAAGCATCCTTTATTTATTTTGATACCGTGGCTTTTAAAATGAGGAGGACATTGCCTGTTAAAATGTAATCAATATCTTTCTAACAGGCAAAAAAGAAAAACAGCACAGAACAGCATGTAATGCGAAGATCAGATGAAGATCAGTCATCAATGATAATGGTTGTTTTTTAGCATTGCAGCACTTGCTTCTAAATGCATCATACATACTGTAGATGACCAACACAACAGTAACGCACTTTCTGATTGATTAATAACAAGACCTTCCATATCGAAAATCTTTGAAAATCATAAAATAACCAAACTGAGAAAACTCTTCTCTCTAAGGTTCTACTTAGCTTAACCTTTTCCAGTTTAAATTATGAGCTCAAAGATTTTGTTTTTGTGATTTTGAGGGCTACGGTGGACTCATTACTGGTGTAACATTATTCCAAGTACTTAACTAGTATTCCATTTGGGTACAAATGTCTTTACACTGACTCCATAGCAGCATCTTTTCTTATAGTAGAGTGTAATTAGTTCCAAATACAGAACTTGTTAAAGATAATCAATTGAATGCAGTTCTTTTTGTGACTGGTGCCAGTGCAGATTGAGTTAGTCTTGGCTCAAATCTCCCAGGAATTTTAAAAGTGGTTGTGGAATAGCTGTGGGTCTGTTGAATGTCAAAGTCATGTGTGACATTCATTAAATAAGGATATGGGTTCAGGGTTCTGCAACTGCAAAAAGCGTAACAAGGTGGAAAGAAAACAAAAGGAAACAGGGTTACGGAAAGGAATTTGGGGGGCTCAAAATAGTTCAAAATATGACTTTCTTAAAAGCGGCTTGATTGTAATTTAATATACATTAAGAAATTAAAAAATATTGAGACTTGTAGATATGTCTATAATTCTACTTTAAATTGTTTCTAAATAAGGATCCACACAGACAGGAGGGACACTTTTCATTTAAAAAAAAGAGGAAACGCACTAGGAACATGTGTAATGTTACTCTGTGTCTCAAAACATAAGGTTTTATTGTTATAATCAACAGAATTTATTAACCTCTGGGATAATATAATATGACAGGCTTCTCTCTTAGAAAATACAAATAGACAAAAGCAGTGTGTAACTTTCTAAGCACAAGGATATAGTCACATTGCAAAATAATTGTTCACTTAGGAAGTGAAGATAAGGACATTATATTTTCTTAGGATGTTCATGGGGAAACTGTCACTTGGTAAAAAGCCTAAGGTTTTTGTTTTGGCTCACCGTAGACCTTTCATGGAAATAGAGTCACCCCCAAGGATATGTAAGTTGTGAGCAGTTTCAAATTTCTGTAGCAAATATACCTGGTTGATAACTTTTAAAAGAGGGAAGACATCCCCCTTTCAAGAAATTGTTTGCTGTCTTCTAGCTCTTTAAGAGTTTGTTTGGTTATCTCTAGAACCCCACTGAACAAACTCCTCATCCTTAAATATTTACTGATTAAGAGGCCTCAAGAACACATGCAACTGGCTTTTATCACTGTCAGTGTAACACCTTGTTCTGTGTTGATAACAAAAGGACAAAGTGTAAGACCACAGGCACAGTCTGCTGGTTATCAGCAGAATAGAGGCAGCTCGAATCAATGATTAACCAGGCTGTGGTTTGCTTTGAGTTGTTGTGACACTGTTAAATCATGAACTTTCTTTGTTGGCTAAAACAGCTGCAGTCACTTTTTGATTCTTCAGGCTACTATATTCTTTGCCTAATGAATATGGCAGGGTATGCTGCCAGTACTTATCAACGACACATTTATTTAGGAATCTAAGTGTAAGGCCAATTCTCTATAATACGAAGTGTGATTTCCTTAATGTTTTGTACCCAATAACACCCTTAAACACCTGCTTAGCAGTTTTAATATGACTGTATATCCACTGTGCCTGTGTTTGTTTAACCTTTGTGCGGATCATTACATCTAATCTACGTTGTGAAACGGTTTTGATTGAAATAAATTTTCAACGATAAAATGAAGCAAGAGCAATAGACTCCAACAACTTCTCCCCCTCCATCCTTTAATCCTTCTGCATCGGTGATTCCATCATTCCTTCCAAATCTGCACCCAAAGGACCCCTAGGAAAGAATTACAACTCCCATGGGAGGCACTGAGCAAGCCAGCCCCTTTAATTTGCCACTGAGGTACAGCAGACTTCCTCACCCTAGGGGTTAGAAAAAAGAGACAATAAGTACACATTGAAGTGATGGTATATTTATCGTTTTTAACATGTACTCAAAGGCCCTGAGCTTTAACCTCTTCATTTCTTTTTACATAGTGTCTTGATGAGATGGGAACCTGTTTGTACAGGTTAGTGGTGAGTTTAAATACATCTAGAAAATGGTGTTCGATTTGATCCATCCAGTGGCAACAATTCTGAAATATGTGCCATCTCAGGATGTCGCTTTCCTGACTTATTGTAAAAAAGAAACAATTAAAAAAAACTGATTCACGTGCTGTTGTTCAACAGCTGCAGCTGCTGCCCAAGTGCCACTAACAATTCTGTATTCATTTCCACCTATGTTTTCTTCCAGCCCTCTTAAGTGTGTGCCAGAATCCTTGATCACCTCCCGCCTGGTTACAGACCCAGCTCTTCAAATGGCTGGGCTGTCTGCCAGCTGTAGGCTTTCTTGATCAACTGCTTAACTGTATTTGGTGGTTTCTTCCCCCCTCTGTCTTAGTGTTAGGGCAGTCCTCTTTGCAGTAACTGTGGATTTGTGAATCAGTTAAAGCGTCCATAAAAAGGCTCTGGAGATTGCAGGCTGTTTGGATAGAAAAGCTCTTCACTTGCTCACAGCCTTCTGGCTTCTACAGATTGGCATACCAGATTCCAATATTTGGAAATGACATGTAAGTAAGGCTGAAGCAGTTGAAGCCAGAACTCCCTTGGGAAGACTTTTGGTTTTGTCTCACATGTGACAGTTGCATATCTCGGTGTTCCATTAGGGAGCCTTTCAGAAAGAGCTTGGGCTCCAGTTTCTGCAGCTGGCTATGCCCTTGGCTCCATCCGCAGTGAGACACCCAACTGATAATCCCTCATGTGCCATTTGGAGAGGAATGTCAAGAATGTTTGAATTTATTAGACATTAAATGATACACAATTCATCAATAAACAGCTGTCAAAAATGATACTGGAGCACAAAAACATTTTTCTTCATATATTATCTGAACTAGGAAAGCTAAGATGCATATTATTCCCTTATTATTAGACATAGAATCATGATATGTTGAATATAGATTGGTTAGGTGGGGCAGTTCTTGTTGTAAATATACTTGTCTGTAGAAATCTACCCTTTTAAACAAAAAAAATAATTTGTGTGCTTTCAGAAGATCAGTCTTGTATGTTGCCTGCATCTGATCTTAAATACTCTGCAGTTTGCAATCTTTTTAAAAGCCTGAAAATCCAGTGAATGAATGTTTCTCTTATAGCAAATGTTCTTCCTTATTCATTTTCAACATGGTAAAGTCTCACTTTGTTTTTTTTTACATTGTGTCCTAGGAGACCAAAACTGACCATTCTACCATGGTTTCCTGTCTCCTTCAGGCTGTAGTCTGCCATTCTGATTAGATGGTAGCAAATGACCGAATAGGGTCAGAACTGAGATAACAGCACTGCGATAGATATGTTTTTTTTCTGCTGAAGGAAGAGTCCTGTTTTTTTTTCTGACGCAGCCAGTGAGGATTATACGGATGCAAGGATTGCAACCTAATGGTTTCACGCAGGCTGAGTTTCTTTGCTCCTTGTGGGACACAAGTGGAGAGCTCTTCTCCTCCCCTCTTTTTCCCAGCAGCAGTGTTTTCACAGCTGCCTTTGTGCTGCTCTGAGAACCCCCAGGACTTCAGGGACAAACCCAGTCACTCCCAGTCCAGGCCTCAGTCTCTTACTCTTCAGTACTCGCTCTTTCTCTTTCAGTTTCAGCCTTCCTGTCTCTCTCGCTCTCTTATTCTCCCTATTTTGCTGCAGCAGTTGTTCAGCAGAGATGAAGACCTTCTGAAACAAGTTGAATGAATACAGCCGTATAAGTGTTTATAAAATAGCCTCATTGAAGTAGGTTCTAAACAACAAAGTACAGCACTGCAAAAATGAAATTACTTTAATGTAACACTATTTGTGTTGCTGTTACATGCTGGAAGAAGAGCATTGGTAGTGCCTGTATTTTTATTTGTTATTATGGTTGTTTCTGGACAACCATATGCCTTTCCTTTTACTTAGATTATATTTCTCTGTTCTGTATTGGTTGTCTTACAAAAATGAACATTTGAAATCTTGAAATATCTGACTCTAATTTCCTTGTGTTCTGTAGTGTTTTATACATTTTTCTAGTGGTTGGGTTTTCTCTACTGCTTACAGTGTCTTTACTCTATTATAAGGTATACATTTGACATTCCAGATATACAGTTTGACATCCTATTTGTAAGGAGGGAAGAGGGCTATATTTAAACACACTACTGATTACATGTGTATCCTCTAAGAGCTCTAGCATTTAACATACTGAAATGGAAAATGAAACAATTGTATTTAAAACTGGGAACAGGAGGAATGTCTTTACACAGAGGGTTGTGGGAGTATGCGACAAGCTAGACAGCCATGTTGCTGAATCTGAAACCCTGGTTTATTTAAAGAAATGAATGATTATCTGTTAGCTACTATCTAACAAATGGGTTAGATGACATCTACTTATTTGTTCTTTCAAACAATCTGTTCTAGGAAATGCTGGTAAGAAATTGTGGGTACCTGTTGTTTGTCTTGGATCTGTTGCCAGTTTGCTTTTGTGTGGTAATGGATTGTGTGCCATCTGGCTTGAAACGGCAGGAGAGCACATTCAGCAAATTCTGCAGGAGTGCAATGACATTCTGGTGAAAATGCCCTCACTCTTATAACAATACAAAGGTACAGTGGTTTTTCAGGAGGGAGGTGCTTTTTATATACTCTTTGTAGGCAGTGTTTACAGTACCTTTAATAAAAACACTGCAAACCAAGTAAAAACTAATATTCAATATCAATGTTATTCGTACCTTCACATTCAAAAGACGGGCAGCATTAGAAAAAATTTTGTCATTATTATATTGTGCTCTTTCGTGTTCTTTTTTATGTTTGCTTAAATTTGACATTTTGACCATTTAGGCAAGTAAAAAATCTCTTCTTCTAAGGGACTTCTCAAAGACAATTGCTAGGCTATGTACTGGGAAATTACATCTACAGTATGTTGCGCACAGTTTTGCATTAAATATTTGTTAACAAAACATTACACCTTAGGACCACTCATTTATTATAGACTTTACTTTTTTTTGGGGGGGGTCTAAAAATTACATTTTGATGCACACTTTTTTCCACCTTTGTGTAACACTGAATTGCTTCCCCAATACAGTCCTTACGGTTAGCCCTGGGAAATATTTCAAAAGAAGTTCCCTTCATTACAGGGAATAGGGTGCTTTTTTTTGTCTGAGGCAGAGCAAACGCAAAGTTCTAAAATTATGCTGATATTCTAATAGAATATTGAAAAAATAAGCCGTGAAAAATGCAAATTAAGTATATGCTACTCCTTAAAATAATCATAGGGTTAGAAGCTGAAAAGGCATGCCATTGAGTCTGATGCATGTTTATCCTCAGATATATGTGACTGAACACCCTTTTTGTGTGAAGTTGGATGGGATGTGAATGCTATGCATTCAGCAATTGCCAATTGAATGATAAGGCGTATGATAAGCAGGTGCAAATATGTAACCCCCCCCCATCTGTCTCCTCCATTTGAAAAAAAAATGTAACCTTGCTCTTATTAATGTTTTCTGTGTGGATGGTGTCTGGAGTCAGGGTTTCGCAGATATAATTCTCAGTGGGAGTTGGAGACATTTGTTTTATCATGTCATGTGCGTTTCGGGCTGAGCCAGCACACGGTTTCTAAATTGTTGAAATTCTTGATTACCTCAGCCTGTTTTCAGCCGGATCACCCTTTGCTTCTTTCTCCTATCTGTGTTCCTGAAGGTTTCAGTGATTTTCCAGGCCTCTCTCTCTCTCTCTGGCCTCCTGATAAACAGGCGAAGATTGAAATACCACAAATATTGTCCTGCATACTCCAGCTATTAACTAATGAGTGGTGATAATCTAAGGGAAGCTGTGGTCTGAATCTAGAGTAATTTAGATAGGCTGGGGTTAAAGGTAACTGAGATATGTTCTGAAAAATCCTGGTTTTGAAGTCATGTGCACATTCCAATATTATTATGACTGGAGATAAGAGATAAAACCAGCTTTATACATACATACTCATACTGGCACACATACATAAATGTGTTTAAATATATTATTCTCGAATACTGCACCTTGACCACGATCTTATTAAAAAAAACCACGTCAATACATTAACATACACAACTAAACTATTTAGGAAGCATGGAAGAAAAATTGAGGTGCTTGCACAGGAAAGTTCACTGACCACCTTGAATGTTACACCATTTGCAATAACAGCATTTGCCAAAAACCCTGAACGAGGTATCAAATCAAGGCCTACTAAGTTTTCCATTGTAAAAGGGAAAAATATACTTTCAGGGCTATTCCCAAGGACTTCTTTCAAACAGGGCATGAAAGTGAGATTCAGAGAATGAAGAAGTGGAAACATTTCAGCACCAAAAGAAAATGAGTTATTAAATACAGCCAGGTGGGATAATGATAGATTTTGATGTGTTGCCTAGGCTAGGGGCATAACGAAACATTAATATAAATACAACCTTTCCAGTATAGGGACATTAAATTTAAACACTAAATCAAACTTTACAGTCTCAATGCAAAAAGAGAGGGAGAACACTAGAGAGAGAAGTAAATATAGTTCTGTAGTTAATGAAGCATGGAAGTTTTATTGAAGTACATCGAAAAAAATTAGACTTTTCATACACTATTACCATGATATTAATAATAATACAGTTTTATTTATGAGTGCTTTTCAGGAAACTCAAAGCAGTGACAGGTCTTAAATCATAGAACCTGCACCTAACAGTTGTGAGTACTCTGTAAAAATCATTAATAACAAGTTACAACCAATGAAAGTGAACTCTTTGATTCTTGTATTACATTGGCAGTGAGAGCTTAAAGAGCTAAATGTTAGGACATTTTTAGCAGGTGCAAGGCAGGAAGACTGAAGATTTTTTTATCTCACAATTTATGCAAAGTGCTGTGCGAATGCTCTATATTGAAATGCTAGATACAGTATGAGAATAAAATTGATTGATTGTAAGTCTTTCATGCTTAGATGACTGATGCACATACAAACACAGACACACATACAGTATGGTACCAATGATATGTTAACCTGTTTCTGAGTTTACAGAAGCACAAGCCAACCTTTGCTTAAAGTCTCCTTGGCTTTTTGGTTTTGTCACATGACTTTTTCACTGCATGTTCCCTTCTGTCTTGAATGGACCTGTATTCTACTGGGCTTCAAATGTCCTAAGATACTAACATACAGTAGTTCCTGATATTTGCTGTCCATATAGTTTAAAATGTTCCTATTATGAATTGCAGTTAGTTTTACATGAACCCTGTGCATTTACATGTACTCTTTTATGTAATGTGCATCTGTTTATTTAGTCCACCTCATATTTACTCAATATTACACTTTCTGTTAAGGTTTGATAAATGTCCACAGTGTCATCTGGGTTCCATTTCTTTCAGGAATTTTAGAAAGTCTGTCATCATTGTATGTGTAAAACTGAGGTTATGGAAGGTTAATAGCCCCTTTCATGTCTAAAGAGCAAGGTGCGCCTGTTCAGAGTTCAGAGGGGTTCAGAGTTGGTGGCCTGAAGTTTTTGGGCCACCAAAAACAGACCTCTGCAGCATTCATTACCTGCAAATAAAACATTGCTTGCAGCTAGGGACCTTCAGAGATGTCTGATCAGCTTGTCCTTATCTTTTAAGAACCAATCAAAGTTAAATCTCTCAATAGCCATGTGTACTTTCAACTGGAAAAAAGTACTAATTGTAGCATGCTTTTCTTGCTCTTCTGCCTGCTCTAAATATCCCTATTTAATTCTTAATGCTCACTCACATGTCAGTGGTAAATTGTATCAGTTTGAGGAAATTTATGTTGAAGAGATTGAAGAGGTCTTCCTATGTTCATTTCTGCGTCACGCTGGTTTTCTTTAACAACAATTTTCTCCAGGCCTTTCAGAAGCCACTTTGGTACCTAATTCAAGAGCAGCTGTTTCAAACTTGAAGTACAGATCTTTGAAACAGGGGTTGTTTGCCAAGTTAAATCTAAAACTTTTAATACCTATCTATAGTAAGAAGAAGAAATGTATATACTGTAGATTGCACGCATAAAGCTTTTGGGTCCAAGAAGATGTATTAGAAAAGATAACATTTGTATATTTATTTCTAACATTTATATGTCCTCGGAGAGGCTTAGTGATGGGATATGTGGTTTGGCTCCTAGTGATTCTAACACACTATTTCCTTCTGGAGCAGCTGTTTTTGTTCTGCATTAGTATTTATGCCCGTGTCTCTCATTAGAGTCAAAGCTTCTTAAGTAAAATGTATTCATTTCCACAATGTTTATGGTGGTACTCTTATTCTGTTTATAAATATTTTGATGTTATTTTGTTTTTGAAAGAGGCTGTAGGATCTCTACTTCTGGAGCCATTATAAAGAACAAAGGTGGATTTATCATAATGTGCAAGAAAAAAGGCTTTTCAAAGACTTTGAACTTTAACAACAAAATTAATTAAAGCTGTTTTCCTGAGCTTTATCAGTGTTGTTTGCCTTTTAAAATGACTCACTCAGTAGGGTCTGCCTTGCCTTCGGATTTTCTTAAGGTATGAAAGCGATTATGCCACAGGAGTATAAACTGTTGCCTTCATCTGCATGCCCATCTCGCATCTGCCCTGACTCACTTATATTCCTCCTTCTAACATTATGCATCACATTTTGCTGTTGGAGAACAAATCTAATAGCATCACCATGAACGGTTAATTAATTGATTTTTTTTATTTGGACCCACACTTTGCATTTTCATGAATAGGTACTGAAGCACCGCCCGCAAATTTTAAGAATATGCATACATACAGCATGATACATTACTCCAAGAGTGTAGTCATCTTCCGTTTCATTGTTTAATGTTTTTTTAGTCAGTTTTTATTTATTACCTCTTCACTTATGCCCGTGTCAGACGCCAGTGCTTGTGTGCACTGAAAGCACACACTTACATGATAAGATGGGATATTTTGATTTAGGACTCCACTCTCATTACTTCTTGCAAGATTTCTTTTGCAGTTCTGTGCTGTTTTTACTCTTCTCGAAACCCATCTCTGCCATTATGTAAGAACTTGCAGTGGCCTTTACCCAACATCACCTAACTGGGTTACAGTGTTTGTTTTCTGTACTGCTGCAGTTATTCGTCTTTTAAAGGAAACAGTGGTGGTGAATTTTACATTTGTGTCGGCTGCAGTACATTAACTGCTTTCCTAACGGACTGTTTTATTTTCTTCCATTATCTTCTTTATCGTCATTAAACAAGTACATGAAGCCATCAGTGTGATACTGTTGTTCTTTCCATGCTCTGCTGGTTTTCCCAGAGGTACAGTAGGTTGAGTGATTATACAGACCCCCAAGAAGGCGTTTTCCATTAAAATTTGTCATCCATCTCAACCTAAGCTAACGGGTATAGACAGAAAGCAAGTTGAGTTTGGTGATTTGGAAAAGAGCTGTCCTCCTACTTGATTTAAAAAAAAACAGGCTAGACTTCTGCAAGATATACAGTATCCAAACATATTCATCATATGTTTCCTTAAATTAAAGGGCTTTAAATTTTAAAGGACAACATCAGTTTTCTAAAGACTGCAGCAATGTTTTGTCATTTATGTTGCTGTCTTTTTTTAAAGATTAAAAGTTTGTCCGCATTTCATTTTTTTTACGTGAATGATTAACTCTGTCTCGCTTGGAATTTTTTAAATAAAGTGCACTATCAAAAATCCTTTTTTGACTTATTTTTTTGTTGGCTTAAGAAAGACTTCAACATAGATTTAATGTTTCTTTTGCAATCGTGTTTGTACGAACGTTGCTTCTGTACCATTGGCTGTGTTTTCCGCTTTCTGGAATATTGGTTTGATTTTTGGAATCCCTGTGTTTCACATGGTTAGGCTTGCACTTTAATTCTAAGGGAGAGGTTGCAGTAGAGTAACACTATTTGGAAATATGGTATGATGCTTGCACACAGGTTAGGTATACTTTTATGAATGTCAGTGTACTATGAAATACAAAAAAGGAATTCTACTGTGAGTGATATACAGTATACAGGTATATAAGGGAATAGTTTAAAAAAACAGAAATAAGCACATTGGTTGTAACAGTTTTATCAGCCTAAAAACTTTTAAAAGACTTAAAAAAGCAAATACGTCTTTAACAGTATACATCTAATTAAATAAGTGGGATAAACAGACAATGAGCAAGCTGGCAGTTCTGAATAAGATGTCTTTTTACTTAAACGTGTATTCAAGTTTGGATTTGTTTCCAAAATGCCAGAATTCAGTTTGGATTGTGTGCAGGACAGTAGCATTTTTTCAAGAAAATATTACTGTAGTCTCCTCAGACTTTCCTTTTTCCTCTCATTATTGGCAAATGACAAATGAAGGTGTTCTCCTGTTTTTCATTTGCCTGTTTTCCTCATTTCAACTTGAGACTACTGCCGCACGGCTGGAAATGTTAGCGTTACCTGATAGGCCATACTTCCTGGTCTGCCCTGACCTTCCCAGTGAATCAGGTTCGATCTTGAATTTTCATCAGACACAGGAGAAGAAAGAGTCATTGTCCTTTGTCTTGTTCACTTTTTATCTATCGATTGGAAGGCAGAAAAAGGAGAGGATTTGATAGCGTTGCAGTCTCAGGCTGATAGACCTGAAATCTGGAAGAAAAAAGTCACATTCTTTATTCCTTGTATTTGTATTTGTCTCTGTGCCGTCTAGCTAGCAGTTGGTGGGGTGCTTCACATAGAAAGGATTTTTATCTCTTTCCACTGAAATGTATAGCTCCCATGGCTGATCCTGTTAATGGAAGCAATGGCCTTTCACACACTCTTCGGTCAAGACTTGCACCTCAGCTTTCCTATTTTCCTTTAAAACCTGAAGTCAAAGACCAAGTATTTTGTTTCGTTCTTTAGATTTTTATTTTTTTACTTTTCCTTTCACTTTAAATTCAGGTTGTTCTTGGGACGATTTTTACCTTTAGCCTGTTTCCCATTTATGGTATTTTCTTTGGCATGAAACTACAGCCCAAATTACTGGCTTAATTTGTTAGTATGACCATCCATGGAAACAAATTTATTTAGGATTTTGACTTGTCATAACATTCTATTTTTTTTTCTGGCTAGACAAGGTATCCTAAAAGTATCCAAAACTTTTCCACACGACTAGTAGTTATGAACACCTTGAAAAATGTGGTAATGATATTTATAATGTCTGCGTGTCTGACGTGCAGAAAAAAAGTATGAATTAATACAATACGACAGATATTTCAAAGTCATTTCTGAGAGCAAGTTCAGTCACGTAAATTTGTATGTTGACTGCATCTCTTGATTAACTCAGGATTTATTATCTGTGGTTTGAAATAAATTCAGTATTTCAGACTGCCGGTATTAAGATGGAATGATAGAAGTAATTAAATTAGATTCTGTCAATAGGCTGAACTAATTTGTCACCACTGCAAACACAAAGTGGAACAACCCAGGGATCTGCTGGTTATGCATAGGTAGAAGATGTGTAGGGTTTACCTTCTCCTGAACATGAATTTAAAACCCTGTGAGAGACAGCAGGTAATAGAGAGGTGCATTATGGGGTTATATTTTCCTAGATTTTAAATTTGATTTTTTTTTCTGTTTTTCAGTTAAATAACAGTGGTGACTTGGTAATATACTGTGATTTCCATCAATTACAAAACATTTGGTTAACTGTGAATCAGGAGACATGAAAGAAAAAGAAAATGTAACAGCACAAAATACTGTTTTGCATAAATATTTTAAATTAAATTTTTCAATCCCACTTTTACCAATATCGGTATGGAGGTTTGCTGGCTAAATTCTACAATATAGGCTATTGTGCCACATAAGCAGCTGAAGTTTTAATAAACTACACAAGTATTCTCATCTATTAAAGTTGAGTTCTGAGTGAAATGCTGAAGTCACTTCCTCCCTGACTCTCAAAAGTTTACTGAAATACAATTTTGAAGTCTTCTACCGCTTTCTCAGATGATTTCTGTCACACTGCAGGTGTTCTCCATTCTGTCGTCTTTCAACAAGCAAGAAAAAGAAATCTTTGCTGAGGTATTTATTCTGAATTTGAGCATCAAAGTGATTTGAAATTCTTATGTTGTCATTCTAACCTCACCCAGGT
Organism: Lepisosteus oculatus; assembly: GCF_040954835.1. Classification (NCBI taxonomy): domain Eukaryota; kingdom Metazoa; phylum Chordata; class Actinopteri; order Semionotiformes; family Lepisosteidae; genus Lepisosteus; species Lepisosteus oculatus. Next base: position 35,357,809 of record NC_090696.1, on the reverse strand, counting down.
GTTCAAAGAAAAGAAAGGCTTATTTTTTTCTTTATTTCGCATTTTCTATTTTGTTTAACTCACGCAGCATTCCCTAGCTCTCCATAACAACTACAGGAACTTTAAAACCTTCAGGAATTTGCTGACTGGCCTCTGAGGTGATGTGATCTGCAACCCTACCCACTTCCCTTTCTGCTCTTACAGAAAAGGTCCCAAAACACCTCAGAGTGGGGCCCTTCTTCCTTGAGAGACGTTAAAGGTTGTGACTCGAGGTGGGGGGTGAGATAACTGCTGATAAAGGGAAAGTGGTGTGTAATTCTCCTTTTTAAAGTTTTTTCTGGGGAGATCTTTTTTTTGAGAAAAGGTAACTCTCTATTGTATCTATCTAAACATTTTGAAGCCACATTTTAATACCAGATAACAGTATATAAAACAATATAATCTAAAGCAAAGAAGCAGTGGTCTTCATTCCCAATAAAACTTCTGGAGGAAACTTCTGTTATTTTTGAGGAGCTGTGCAGAGTTCGACCCTGTCTAGAACACATATTAGCGACGTTAGAATAGGATGACCACCATGGTGACATTACTTCCTATTACTTGGTATTAGAAGACAAAATAATGTGTCTCATATCCTAGGAGATGCTTTGAGTGGGCTCGGCAGGTTGGATGTTTAAAATAAACTGCCTTGGTTAATTACTGGCTAGCAGCTCAAGAGCTTCCATTTCGGTGGCATTTCTTTTATTCACCATAATATTGTCAATGCATTTAAGACCGTTTTGCATTCCTATGATCCTTTTCCTCCGCCTACCTTGGAATTAAACAGCAGAGGAATCGGCCAACAGGAGCATCGCCCACTCGCGTGTCAGGTCGGAAGTGGACGCCTGGAGGTGCATGTTAACTGCCATGGTTTATGAATTGTAAGCAATTGACCTATTGACAGCACTGAAAATTAGGAGTCTTCACCTTGTTGGTGGTGTGCAGTCATCACTCCAGCAGTGTCACCTCAGGGGGTGTTTCTCAATGGGAACGTTCGAGGGGCGTGTCGGCATACCTGGCTGTCCACATTTCATGATTTTCACTGAAGAGTGTAAAACCTAAAAGACTTATTCTTAAATGAAATGATATATTGCTTTCGCCTTTTTAAAATGGTGCGTAAAGCTTTTATTTTTCTCTGCATGAGGAAGAATTCACAGAAAAACATACTGCTACAGATGAGTGGCACGGTGGTCTTTATAAGAAGGCTGTGTGGTGTGTGAGGAGGTAACTGTGAACCCCAGCCTTCCCACTCCCCTTAGGGACACGACATTATCCATCATGCAGTTTAGTAGGTGCCTCTGTTATTTCCCACTAATGCTGAGACATGTATGTCTTTTAAGCTCTTTAAATAAACAGTTTGAACATTTTGGTCTTGCTGAGCTGTGCCAAAAAATCTATAAATTGCACAAACATTGTTTTAACTGCATCTTGTGTTTCACTTTAGGTTATTCAAACATTGCCCGGTTTCCATAGAATATACTTCTTTTTGCCAGTGTTTAGAATACATATGTATTTTTGGCAAAAGGACATCTTTGAGAATGCGCAGGGGAGAGAGGTACACAGAATGAGCAATTTTAAGGTAACGAGCAGTAGTCGCCGAAGATTTTCCGATTCGGGTCTTGCAATTTAAGCTTTGCACTCAGAACACACATACTGTAGGTTAAAGAGCATTTACCTTTTAAAGATGTGAGAATAAAACTTGTATTCTTTTACACTCAGGATTTTATATTTTAGAACAGTCCTATTCAGCAAAGTCCACTTAATAATAGTGTTACTAAGTGGGTTTAGCCCTTGGTATCCCAAGGGAGCGTCTCATGTATTTTGATGCTACTGGTAGAAAATTAAGAAGTAAAACAGTTTAACTTCTGAGAATAATCACAAGCCACAGTTTCTTTCCTCTTTCCATTTGCAGTGGTGAATCATATTGTTTGCGCTTGTGCAATTGAAAAAAGCAAATCGTTGAGTATTAGGTGCTATTTTTATATTTTTATCTATTATGTGCAGTCATGATTCTGTGTAAAGAAAGGGGGGCATCTGTTGCATACATCATTTCTGTATTACACTAAGTGCAACTTAATTCCAATAAAGATAAAATACTAAAAAGGTAAATGTAAAAAAAAAATACAAGTCTCTGATATGTTTATTTTACTTCTGAAATGAATGACAGTATAAATGCTTTTGCCAACATTTTTCTCTGTCGGAGTCATTACTTTTTCCAGTGATACTTCAATTAGCTGCTTGCTGTGGCTTTCTATTTGTAGTTCATTTATAAATGGCACTGGAATGATTTTTTCAGTGTCTTTTTGCTTCAGGCCAGGATGTTTGGTTTGGCTGTCTTCTTTCAAGTGTTTTAGGTTCGGATAACCCTCCTGCTCTAACAAAGCTTATTGGCCACTAGGATGTGCCTTCAGTTGTAACCAAGCAAGAGTCTATGCATGTCTAATGATGTATAGACCTAACCATACAACTAATATGAGCAGAAATGCTTGGAAAATATTTTTTTATGTTAAAATATTTTCTGGTACTGAAACCATTCTCATAAGAAAACTCAGTAAAGAGGAGAACAAAAGATGTCTCTAATTATGCTTGCTGAAGTACAGAATTATTGTTGAACTATATAACTAAATGTACTGTATATAATTGAAATTAATATTAATTATCTCTTGCCTGTAAAGGGTGGAACAGTCTAAAGAGACTCTTAATTCTGCTTATTTCCATGTATTAAGTGAAAGTAAGCAGCCAAAGACAGCTGTTTTGCATTACAGGAGCCAATTAATATTCATTCCCATAATTCCCAGTGAGTGCTCTTACAAAGACTGTGAAAAGCTTTCCTTGTAATATGTGTATATATGTGGAGGTATGATTTCATTCCATATAACTGAAAAATGCTCAGTTGGATTGCTTGTGTTGTTTTCATAATGACCGCAAGCCTACTTAAAAGCGGTTCCAAATATTTCAACAGCGACACTGTAATAATCTTAAGTCATGTAGGTTCAGTTTTGGTCTAGGGTCCTCTCATATACTGTATCTAAAATATTTTGCCATTCTTTGGGATGAAAGTGCTACAGTATATGAATACAATAAATCTTCCTTTTCTCATTTATGTAACCATCATTATTTGTGCAATAACCCATAATTTAAAAATCCAGAAATTAAAAAAAACATTTTTTTACTGAACTTTATTATTTTTTAAATGTCTAAGTTAGTGGAATCGTGTCCTTGAAAAGGGGGATTTGGAAGGAGTGTGTGGGGTGGGAGAGGGGGTTAGTTTTCAGATCTCAAGTCAGCAATTTGACCTTGGTTTTGATTACTGTGACTCTTCGCACATAATGCCTCCAAGAAACTTCAAAGCCTTTTTCGTTCATTAAGGGAGGAAATTTCCTTTTTATACTTCAGTATAATATAAGCTGATTTTAGTGGGCCTCCAGATAGAGATCTAGAGTTACCTTTTTAATTTTTATATAATATATAGGTTGGCATGGTAGCACAGTGGTTAGTATGCCTGCCTCACAGTCTCACAGTCCTGGGGTTCTGGGTTCAATTACAGACCTACGGTACTATCTGTGTGGAGTTTGTATGTTCTCCCTAGGTTGTTGTGGGTTTCCTCTGGGTGCTTCAGTTTTCTCCCACAGTCCAAAAGCATACTGGTATGGTAAATGGCTTCTGGGAAAATTGCCCCTGGTGTGAGTGTGTGTGTTGGTGTCTGTGTGTCTCCTGTGATTGACTGCTGTCCTGACTGGGGTGTATCCTGCCTTGAACCTGTTGCTTGCTGGGATAGGCTGCAGCACTGCATTGAATGAAGTGGTTAAAAAAAGGATGGACGGATACTTTCAGTGGAACACTTCAGCAAGTTGTCCCTTAATGTGAGAATCTGAAAGAGTTCTTGTCATGAAAGCATGGAGACTTGTGATTTAGACATTAGTTTTCATCCAAGTTGAAAGGATCTGTAGGCACTTTGATAAAAGGTACTGTAAGCTCTTCAAAACAATACCCTTTTTTCTGCCTCATTCTTCTATTTTTTAATCTTCTGGGGTCAGAGTTTGAACATTTTGGGGTTGTTTCTTTTGTACAGTATATACTCTTGTCTTTGGTAGCATGGCTGGGACTCACAGGTTTAGACAAATGTGAAAGCACCCTTTCCTGGCAGTGTAGTGTGACATTAGGCCTTGCTTTCATAGGCACTGCCTATGTAATTTTCTCACAGGGACAGCCCTGTACTTGTGTGATGATGCTTTCTTACCTGCATGAGTGATCAGGTGTGTTCCAGGGACACTGAGAGTTTCTGAAGATGCTCTCCTGGTGCACTGTAGTAATCACCACAGAGAGGCAATACTGTATGTTATGCAGCAACTCTGTGGGCAGCCTCTGTGGCTTCTGATCTCTCCACACCTTTTTGAGCTGGTGGAAGTTCAAAACATGACCTCATACCTGCATAGATATTGCGATGATGAATAAGTAACTGGAATTACTATATTACAGGTTTCTTTCAAACAGTTGACAACGAAGTAATGTGCTGAGAGCAATTGATGAGGATGTTTGGGAAACTCCCTCGCTTTTTACCTACTACTGTTTCCAGCAGAGAGTAGGGAGTTAGGATTTTTGCTGGGTTCCTAGAAACTGCTTCTGTATGTTGCAGGTGCCCGGAGCCCACAGTGAGCATTTTTTCCAGTTATAGATTGGGATCCATTTAAGGGAAGGTCTTAACTTTGACGTGTGCATCTGCAGGCAAGCAAAGCACCTGCACAGACCTGTGCAAGAGTTCTGACTCTCTAAAATCTCACTGAGGGCGAACCCCTTGGGTTTTGTCAGGGGGCAAGACTGGTTAATTTCATATTGATCTATTCGGTGGTAGCCTTAAGGATCTGGAAAGCCATGCGTGTGCTCCCTAGTTTTAAAAACAGAGCTGACTACAGGAGTAAACTCAGGGCTTCTATGTAGATTATTGTTGAATGTATGCCATAATTCAATGTCCATTCTTATGGAGTTATACTGAGTCTATAAACACATTTGCTTTTAGCTTCTTGGCTTCCCTTCAGCATAATGGGGAAAAAGACAGGCAGTATTGTTCTCTGTCTTGTAATTGAATGGTATCTTATAATGTCCAGAAAAGATTCAAACCATCATATTTGAATCCCTTGCTTCTCGACGGATATCAAAAATCAAAAAGCTAAAAGCTTAGGATGTTAATATCTCTGGGCCTACATCATTTCTGCTTTCACCAGTGAAACCTTGAATTTATTTATACTATGTAAAATCATACCCCAGATATCCAAATTAGTTGACAGTATGAATATTAAATAACTCTCATCCAATATCAATGCTACAAGAGGCACAACTGTCTTAACACTTTGCATTCCATCTTTTTGTGTATATAAAGCAAAATATAAGTTTATACTTTATGTGGTTACATGTTATCTCTCAATTTAACATATTATCTAGATCCTGCTAATATATCAAATGTATGTCAATAATTATTACAGAATTATGTATTTTAATTATTTAATTATGTAATAATTATTTAACTTAAATACCTTTAAAGGGAAATGTGTTTAGTGTAAACAATACAGGTAATAATACATTGGAATAATCTAGACTAAAACTCTGAAAAAATCTGTAGGCACTATCTCAGCATGTCTTGTTCTATGTTATTCTTAACACAGCTAGTGCAGCAATGTTTTTCTGCTTGCTCCATTAAATAAGTTTCAGTGTGGTCCAAAATTGCTGGCAGTATTATGTGTTTTAGTAAATTCTAATCATTCCTTTTTCTTAATCTGTCATTAACGGCTTAGTGCCCTTGGTGTATTATTCTTCCTGGTCTCCTCAGAAACTTCATTAAAAGCAGGAAAGGGCTTAAAACTAGTGAGATGTTGTGTTTTACAGTTTTTAAATATGATCTTTAAGATATGGCTTTAATTTGGTAGTCAAAATAAAGACAGGAGGCAGAAAATGTGCTCTAGGAGCAAGATTTTCTTAAGATTTTGAGAGTAAATGTGTGCATAGCTTGGTCTTTGGTTTCTCTACCCTGGGTTTTAGCACTCTTTTTTCAATAGAGAATAAGGGATAGCCCATAAGTAGCTGAACTTTTTTCTTGCTTTTTTAGAAGTGTTTCTCATCAATTTACTGTGTATCGATATTCAATATAATCAATTTATCAATTTTAAGATCACTTGCAAATGGAACATGTACCCCACTTGTTTTAGTTCTTTTTGGGGGGGGGCTCTTCTCACATTTACTCTGTCTAGTAGTTATTTTTTTAAAATCTGTTTACTTAAATCATTTAAAGCACCATCTTAACAAAAGGTAATGTCATGTCATGTCATTTAACAAACCGCTTTATACCATACGGTGTTGCGGGAAGCCGGAGCCTAGCCGGCAAGCAACAAAAGATAATACTGCTAAAATATTTTTTCAGAATTTGTATTACAGAAAATACATTGAGCAGATGGTTGTTTTTTTTATTCTTAGTGGCTAGTCTTAGAAACTAGGGGACACTGATGAAGTTATAGGAATTGTGTTGCAGCTAACCAAAGCTGAGTCATCTGTTCACACCTCACCAAGAAAATATCTGGTCTTTCTTAAATATGCTTACCACTGTCTGGAATGATCTCTGAGTCATTAAAACAGAAGTCTTGATATGACTTTTACAGTGGAAAATGTGCAGGTGTGTTCTATTTTTCTTTCACTATGGCCAGACTTTTATTATACGTTATTCAGGTTTCACAAATTCCATTTGTAATTCTGCTATCTTGGTTTGACTGGGTTCCTCCTTAAGATTGGAAGCTGAAATGAAGCTTACACACCAAAGCTCGGCCCCACTTAAGAGTTCATAATCAAAAGCATTCCGAGACTCTTTACTCCCCTCAGTGGACTGAACTGTACCAATATAATAAATGTCTATTTTATTGCCATAAGTTGCTATCTGATTTTATTTGGTTACAGAAACTGCTTCTGAGTAAGGAATTCTCTGTCTGATGAATGAATGCAAGGAGATTTTTTGCAGATGAGCCAAGGTCTGGTCAAGAAAGCTCAGGAAGTGTCAGCTTCTTCCACAGTTTCATCGCCAAGTTCTATCATTTAGGGCAGTGGTTGAAGTTCAGAGTCGTATTCTCTAAAGACCAGATGGCTCATGTCTGTCTTCAAGCTAGCATCAAATTTGAAAAGGGACATCCCTGTTTAGCGTATACAGTATATTGTCTTATTCAGAAGCAATATGCACAGAACCTGCAGCTTAGGAAATGTAGCACTTCCACAGCTTAATCAACTCTGCCTTTTTCTGATTTATTTACGTTACAGATGCCATCTTAAAAAACAAACAAACCTTATTCCAGTGTATTGCTGGAAGCATACAAAACTTTATCATTATTGTTTATTTTATCATTGTTAAGAATTTGTATGGTTGACTTGGGGGACACTGGTTAGTTTGCCCTCGGCCCTTGGTTCAATTCTAGACCTGGGATGCTATCTGTGTGGAGTTTGTATGTTCTCTCTGTGTTCACGTGAGTTTCCTCCGGGTGCTCCGGCTTCTTCTCATAGTCCAAAAGTACAGTATACTGGTAGGTTAATTGGCTTCTGGGAAAATTGGCCCAGACGTGAGTGTGCGCGTGTGTCTGGGTTTTGTGTATACTGAGATGGACTAGTGTCCTGTCCAGGGTGTACCCTGCCTTGCGCCTGTTGCATGCAGGGATATAAACCAGTTCCCCCATGACTCTGAATTGGAACCTGCAGTTAGAAAATGGATGGATGGATAGAATAATTTAGCTGATACCTTCATCCCAGCTGACTTCCATTCAAAACATTTTTTTAAAGTAACCTGGTAACATTTTTTTTAAATGGTGTAACAGAAGGTTTAGAATTCTCTATGATATTTTAAGCTATAAAAAAAAACAAAACAGTCCCAGAAATGGCAAATATAGCTACTGTATATAACGTAAGACCCAGAAGTCCAAACTGACGAGGAAGGTTTTGAGGAGGTGATAGAAGTCAGAGAGGGTGCAGTTTCTGATAAGTCTAGATATCTTATTGCTAATAAGATATCTATTTCTTCCAAGGGAGAGTATGTGGGCTTGAGAAGAGACAGCAAACTGGAATTGAGCCACAGAGTTTTGAATGAGTTTAAGACGGCATATGTGAGCTAGGAGACATCTGCTCTATTCCAGTCCAGAGGGAACAAGGGCATGGACCTGGATGGGCAGGAGGTGGTTATGAAGACAGAGAGATAGCCGTGCCACGAAACCTGGCAGCAGCAGTCAAACCTCTGGGAAGAAAGGCCATAGAGAGGCCATACATATCAGACAGATTAATAAAGCAGAAGCGAAATAGCAGAGAATCACAGATGCTGACAAAAGGTAATCTAGCCAGTGCTGCGTTTCACAGGTATTTTGAGACCGGAGACTTAGCTGTGCTCTTGAGATGGCATGAAGATCTCACATTAAAGGCTGTGTATTTTTATGACAGTTCTGAAGTTCCAGAGTTTCTTATAGGCACTAAAGGTCCACCTATTTAAGCAATCATTTAATCAAAACATTAAATTGTCTCCACAGAACATCACAAATTATTTTTGTCATACCAGTGCAATCACTAGTTGTGCGAGTGTGTGATGTGGATTTTTTTCCAGCTGTTGTATATTCTATGTCTGAGATATATTGAAATGTCAGTATCAAGTATTTATATTTTTTATTTTCATTATATTTCTTTTTAATATTAATTTAGACACATCTTTGTAGGATTGCTTCTTTCACTGCTATGAAGCAAACCAAAAAGTAGTCATTTCAGAATGAAAGTACAATTAAATAAACAATCATCATTCAGTGAGCACAGGCAGATCTGACAGACTGTTTGAAATAATCAGAACAATACCCCTTTACAGTCCCTTTTTAATATAAAAATAAAAATAAATCTGTAGATATCTACAGTACAGTTCTACTTGTCTGCTTACATGGCCAAGAAGTAATGAGAAAACTATTTGAAATGGAGCACGGTGGAATTACTTCTATGATTTGATGCCAGGCTATAGCAACATCTTGAAGTTGGTGGACAGAAATGTTTGGATAACACAGTCCTTTAATGTGTGTCAAGCACTCTGGTCTTTGGTGGAGTTTGAAGCTGATGTTTTGCTATTAATTGTTTTATTGAGAGAAGATTTTTTTAATGGTTTATAGTTGATGGCACATAGGCGCTAATATAGCCATAAAGTATAGTGTGGGTGAGTGGATTTAGTTAGGGTTTTGTCACCGCCCTCCATTTTAAAGTGTGGGGTGGTGGGCATATTTTTCCCTGGTGAAAGAGGGTCAGACCTTGAATTTGTTGAATCGATAAAGTCAGTGCTTGGATTTTTATGGTTTAAATGGGTCCCTGACTGGTACAGTATGTCAATTTCCTGAATTCCTGAATGTGTCATTTTTAAGCATGAAGTGTGCCTGCTTTGCTTAACCTGGAAGCCTGTGAATAGGATATTACAGCTTTAAGACTATTTTCCAGAATCACGCAGACTCCTGCGACAGAAGGCAATGTACTTAAAGGTTTAATGAACAAAACAGTTAGCAACTTAAAAAGTCCCTGCAGTAAACCCACCAGCCCCCTGCTCAAAAATCTTGCTGAAAACACTTTCCGTCTCCACAGCGTCACATTCCTCTACTTAGCAAGAGAGCAGTAAAAAAAGACAAAAAAACCCTAATGACCTATTAAACTCTCTCGTGCTGTTTTTCAGATTCTGGGACCTGCTTAAGTTGGGTTTATCCACACGGTAAAGGCTGTAAAGCATGTTTTGAAAGCTTGGGCCCCTGTTTTGATCCCTCTGTCTCTGATATCTTGAATACGCCAGGGTATTACATACACGGCTGTCAGGTTGCGGATTTATATAAGAGGAGGGAGGACGACAAGGCCCAGGTCTGTTCCAGGAGCCTTTTTTAAATGAGCTCAAGGAGGGTTCAATGTAAGAGAACCGTAAATTATCACGAGAAGCCTGGCCATCAGATATTCTACTTTAAGTGCACGACTGCGATTTCAATCACATTTTTAAAGGCAAAGTCTCAATGAAAGAGAGGAGTATTTCTATTTACTGTATATTTGGGACTTAAGAATGAAAGAAAATGGAAATGCTGGAACAATATCTGTGTTAATGCTTTGATTTATTTTGACACTTTATATAAATGACAAAGAGTAATCAAGGAGTATTTTAACAAGGGAACTGTGGACCAGAGAGCTCACTGCACTGCCATTTCTGGTGGGATCAGAAGGACAATATACTGACGCAAAACAGAGTGTTTGGGCATATCACGGCAGCTATAATGCACTACTAAAACCTCATTTAGAATATTGCATTTGCGAGCACCAGACCACAAACAGGACAGGCTAGTGGCATGCTTTATATGGACAAGTTAAAGGAGCTATATATGTTCTTATATTTAAGTAATTACATTTTCTTCTTCAAGGTGAATGATATGCTTGTTGATAATTGTGTAGAACATTGGTCATATCCGTTTTTGAACTGTGTATTTAAAGTGAAGAGCATTTTTGATGGCACACCCTTTAAAGGGAGCACATATTATTCAGTATGTGAGCAGTCACATAGTTGTCCTTTTATGTCTTTCTCCATGTCCGTTGTAACGTTAAAGCCAGAATTCTGTGTATCCTTAAGTGATGTTAGTAGGTTGTATTGAACAGTATCTCCAAAATAGGAAAGTTCCAAGAATGTGAGACAGCTGAAAGCTGTAATTAGTCTTTAAATAAAGAGCTGTTGGCATAGGTATATCACTGAGTGGAGCCTAGGAATATTTATGTGCTCTTTTTTTAGTTTTGGAAGTACTGTAACGTCCACCAAAGAAAACAAAAGAGATGCAATGAAACTTTGCAGTATCAACTGAGCCAAAGAGAAAAATGGCTCACAGTCAAGTGTAGCGGTTACAGTTTCTCCGCAGACATAAACAATGACACTTACAATTTCCTGCTTGTTCTCTCTCATAGAATTGCCCGTCTGAAGGGGAAGTGCAGAAGCTAATTGCTGATTAAACTGTCTGCCTCTTGCAAAATGTGTCTTGGGTCCACCAGTCTGACCAGTCCAGGATAGTCTGTAAAAGTGTCTGTTCAGGAGTTCTGTTTCTTGTTCTGGAGAGGAAACAGGACTATGCCTAATACACTTAAACTAAGGGAATAATAGGCAAGTTCATATCTAATATTCTGCTAAACCCAATTAAAAATACTTTGTTACCATAACAACTTAATTTTTAGAAGATAGTATGCACTTCCTAGCCATGTGAACCTCTTCAGAGATGCCTGCCAGTTTGCTACTGTTCTACTTTCAGAGTACCTATTAAATATTTTGACAGGCTAACATGTTTACCATTAAAATAATGAATAGATCACCCCCAGGCCTCTTTAAAAGTATCTTTTTTTCCCTTTTTTATATTTTACATCTGTGTAAAGTTTATGATGTATAAGGATACTATAAATTACTTTCTCTTCCAAATACTGTCCAGGATGTTTGACCTTCCTTGGAATTTCCTTTTTGTAATTATATTTAATGTGTTAATAAAGTTCTCTTTGAACTCTACCTAGGGAATGGGTCTCAAAGGTTAGAGTACAGTGAGGGTGTTTGCCATATGTGTAGAATTTGAATGTAAATGTGTGTGTGAGTCAGTTCAACAGGAATTATCCAGTGAGATACACTTTGGAATTTGACTGCACATATGTAACAGTAAATGAAGCAGCTCGGGTCCCAAATCACCACTTAGATGTTCAAGCTATTCATTTCAGAGAGGAAGCAGATGATAAGGAGCAAAAAGAATTTGAGGAGATTGGCTCCCCGTCTCTTTCCCCAAACCCCCTGCACGCTCTCTCTTTTCTTGATTACCTCTTCACCAAATCGCTCACTTTAACCCTCCATTTCACTGCACAGTGTATTTCCAGTTTTTTTTGACACACAACCCTACTACTCCATGCACTGTTTGGGAGTGTGCCAACAATCCCCACAATGAATTAATTTAGCGGTAGAAAATAATGATGGTGGTAATAACAATCATCATCATTGTCACTGTAATGATTTAGCGTTAAAATAGCTCACAGACGTGGGATGTGTTCTCTGAATTTGGCTTCAGAGGGAGCTAACCTTCCCCGACAATAATTTCAGGGAGCTGTCCCAGGGTACCTTATTTTAAAATAAAAACCATATCAATATGCATATAACACACAGATTATATAGAAGCAGCAGACTTTTTAGTGATAATTGGATCACGCTGAAGGTAAAAAGAAGGTTATTGCCACTAGTGGAACTGATTCGTTCCTCTTAATAGTGAATTCCTTCCCCGTGGCACGATGATTGTATTCTATGTTCTGTACTGAGTTCTAACAGTTGCGAAGTTCCTGCCTCAAAGGTGTCCAGCAGTTTTCTGGCCAACGTCAAGAGGAAGTTAAGCGGATCTGAAATTTTGGCAATTAAAAGCATTTTTTTCCTCTCATAGCTGTGAACACTATTTTTTTTTCTTTGATCTCCTTCACACAGAAAAGTTGGTATGGAGATATTTTTTGCGGCTGGTCCAATTATTCCAAAGTAGTTTCAGCACCTCTGTGTAATCGAAACAATGGTGTGATAAATGAAGTAAGTAGCCCCTCCTCATCCCAGTAGTGCTTGCTTCCATATTGCCAGCTGGGTTGACCTTGCTTTTTTATGGCTTAGTGATCCTTTTATATAAGACAGAGAACAGTTAACTCAGTATTCATTAATATCTGGTGCTTGGCTAATGTGTGCTTTGCTACAGTTTCAAGTTTTAAACAAGTGTGGCTTTCAGTCCAGTACACGGAAACAACCCTAAAGCATTTGGTTTTCCCATGCTGTGGTTAGCCAGCTGTCTGATTGACATTATGGAGGAGAGTTAAAGTTGAAAAGACCCCTACATGAACCTTTTTTGTATCTTTTCCTGACTGAAGACAAATTCTATTTAAGACAATATCAGTGAAATTTTCCCCGGCCGGTAACAAACATTTTCACTTTGCTTTTCTTAAACCAGGTTCTTGTCGCTACTGGGCTCCTTTTCCTAAACAAGAAAACAAAAACAAGAAAATCAGCATCTTGAAATCCTTTTGTGCATCCCATTCAGTGGGAAGAATTTTAATTCAGAAAAAGCAAGTCAAGAAAAAAACTCTTTTACTTAATTTTTACCCATTTGTTTCCAAACTGGGATCCTTTGACTTTGCCACAGTTATGTATTTCTTAAGTAGCACTGTCATGCTTAGGTCTTATTTATTTGGGGGCCCCTTGGCTCAGCTTTATAATCAGGGAGGAGCGAAGGCGGTCTAATGATGGCTCATTACTGGGAGAATCTGCAGTGTGTAAACGCTGGCCCAGATGGCTTGCATCAATGCAACCGAAGAAGAATAATTACTCTGCCTGGAGGTTCATTTCTTTGTGCCCTCTCTAGCAGAGATGTTTCTCAGATAGGCCCAGCTTGCTCATTCCTATACAACATGTGGCTACGTTGACAGACCTTTTCTCCTTTTTTGTTGTAAATGGAAACTGCATAGCCCTAGAAAGGAAGTTCATTCCAGGCATTTGTTTTCATATTTTTATACTTTTCAACAGCATTCATTTCCTATTTACTGAAGAAAGGTTGCGGAGTTTCCCGTGGCTTTGATTTTGGACATAACAAAAAATGCGGAATACCGTTTTGTTTTTTGACGTAACTCTACATGTATGTGCTTGTATAAGTGAAGTCTGCATGTGAAACTTTACTGTTTTGAAAAACAGTGATGCTAGTTGATGTGCATGTAATAACATTAGAAAGGTTGCAGATAGACAAGAGAAGGCCATTCATGTCTCATTTGATTGCTAGTACTACACGAGTCCAGGGATCACATCTACGCATTTCCCTAAAAGAAGTGAGTTTACTCGCTTTTGACAAATTGGCGGGGTAACCCATGCAGCCAAGCATCCTTCAGACTAAAAGACCCTTAAACATGTTGATTTGTGAGCATTTGCAGAATTATATGTTTTGGCATTGCCACTGACAAGAAATGAATGATATAACTCTTTGCCTTTAGGTCCACCTCGAATTGCAGAAAAGATCATTCACCGCCAGACGGTGAGAATAGGCCGGACCATGAAGCTTCTGTGCCCCGTGGAAGGTGATCCTCCGCCTCTGATCATGTGGACCAAAGATGGCCGGAACATCCACAGTGGCTGGATGAGGTTCCGCATCCTTCGCCAAGGCCTCAAGATCAAAGAAGTAGAGGCAGAAGATGCCGGAACATTTGTCTGCAAAGCCACCAATGGCTTTGGCAGCGTCAACATCAACTATACGCTAATCGTGATTGGTAAGCCTGCGACTTTTAACATTTCAAAGGTAGAGCAGTTGAAGGACAGTGCCATTAAATAGCTTCATTCTAATTTCCCATGAAAAAGAGTCCGACACACAGTGTAGAACGTTAAATGCTCTTGATGGTGTATTTGATTCTGTTAACCTGCGCTTTATTCCCGTGTGCAAAAACAAAACAAAAAAGAAAGACTGGGTAAGTTCTTTCAAGACAAAATAAACAAATTTAACTTGTGGCTGGAATTTGGATTAAACCACAGGTTGACAAAATAAACACGGCTTCAGATTAGACTGCAGCGCCCTTCAATCAAATTTACATTAACTCCAAGGGCCGTATTCATGAAACATTTACCACCACACAGTTTGCAAACTGTAACTGATTTCTCCTGATAAGAGAACAATACAATGGAGTTGTAAAGTGTCAAACTTTTGTACGTGCCTTTCTTGGAGCTTGAGCAGTTCAAATGTTTCTTTTTGATTTTGTGATATTAGGAGTTTGCTTTTCCTTTTACAAAAGCATGTGCTTAAGTTTCTCAGTTGAAAAATGCTTCAGAAATATAATTGTAGGCCCTTTCAGAGTAGTACTTCAGTTCTATGTTTTTAAGACTGTCCTGTGATGAAAATAAAAGAGTAGAAAACTATGCAACATAGTTTGCTTCACTTTGGAGAAATAATTGACTCAAGTTTGCTAGTTTGGAATGTGAATTTAAATGCCATGCAAGTTTAGCAGTTGAAACAGCACACATTGTTTACCTTGATCAGGATCATATCAAACCTTTTTACCTCCTGTTAATCTCATAGTATATCCCCGGTATTGCACACTGACTTTTAATTGGTCAGAGATTTCTTGGTTCTACCCAATGAGAACCCTCTATTAGGGACTGGTGATTTGTGGGTAAGCCAGAATGTTCCACTATTCTTGGATCCATTGTATCCTGTTGGTGTCCCAGTGCATAATAGGAGGTGAAGCACTGCAAACAGAAGTACAACTGAGATAATCTGTTACTTGTAAGAGAAATAATGCTGAATGAATTACTTGGAAAAAATAACTTTTTTATTTAAAAAATGTTGGGTTTCCCCATGTTTGAGAGAGAAAGATTTTGATTTGAGAACAACTTTAAATATGGAAATGTGATGACTGACTAGGGACAGAGCAGTGCAAGCTCCAGATGTGATGTGGAATGTGTTGACCTTAGGTTAAAGGTTTTACCAGTAATGGCAAAAGAGGACCGTCAGCACAACAGAAGGAGTCAGAGGCTCATTGTGGTGAAAAAAGATACAGGATCCCTTTTATTGTTTGTTCAACAGCTTTCCTTTTTGTTGTGGTATGTGAACAGCTAGAAAACTCCATTAAGCTCTTCTGAGTAGGGTTTGTACAAATGAAATGTTTGTAGAGTAATGTATGGATACTTTATCTTAAATTAACAGGATTTCTGGTTTTAAACTGGGGAGTTACTATACCCTAGGGCAACTCAAGTTATATAAGGGGACAAATATAGAAGGTCTAAACATGATTTATGTGACGTTTCTGAGAGGTGTTTGTTTCTTCAATTTATGCTTCCTCTGAATCCAGAATATGGGGATAACCTAGGAAGATAAAACTATGCTGTATTGCCAGCTAAGAAAGTACTCCATTGTTCACCGATACTGAACAAAATAGAACCTCACACTTTCCCTCTCTTTTTAAAGGACAAAATGAGTAGAGTATTCCTGGAGTTGGACTGAACAAGCAAGCAAATGAAAGTCAAAAAGTTATGTGGCCTCACTTGGTTTTATTCCCTAACCAAGAGATGTTATATTGTATTGAATGTATTATTTAACTTCCAATTAATACCACTATCTTAAATCTATCTATAGATTACACTGTAACATTTTTTTTAAAATCATTTTACTCACAGGTACTATTTATGACATTTTTTTATAATATCACTGTGTAGTTATAATATCAAAAGTTTATTTTTCAACTCCAACATGTTAAAACTGTAATAAAGGAATAAGACCCTACATAATAGTAAGCATTAAGAAAAAATAAGTTTAAAAATCTTGACAGGAAGCACTTCTTGTTTTAGATTTTCAACTTGCCTTCTGAAAGTTTTGAATGCTTTATTTAAATGTGTGACATGTGTGAAGTATTTGAAATGCATAAACTTAAAAAAATAGTTGCTTGCCTTTTCATGGATTCCCTGTCAGCTGTCTGAACCCTATCATTAAGGCTCTGGCAATTATCTTAATTAATTGCTGCCTAATTGATCTTATCCCCCAGAGGGTTTGAGCTGTCCCAGAGAAGATATTTATCTTGTGGTGCGCTGTAAAACTTGTGAACACTGTGAACCTTGGTCCTGGAAGATGATGTAACTCATCAATGTGACCGTCTGGATTAGATTCTGTTCTGAATCATCTTGCATGTTTTGACTTCTCTCCACCAAGATGATACTTTGTTTAGTTTTGTGGACACCTCAGTGGTTTAGTATCAACAAGCTGTCAAGGCACAGGTCTTGAAAAGAGACTGATGGTGCATTTTTTGTTGACATGTTGCTGTCAGTCTGTATCTGAACTAACTATGCTTTTTAACTCATGCCATAGGCTTCTGTTTGATTATTATATTTCAAGTGGAAAGCCCCTCAGTGTCAACATTACAAAACAATGTATTGTACTTACTATTCTCTGCTGTATAGAATGGTTCAGCCACATAACTACTTCCGAATAGATGTTGATGTAGTCTGCTGTGAACGGTTTATTTCATTGCTGCACATAAAATACGAGGAATATAATGGTACTGAAGTCCCCACAAACCCAACATTATGATATTTGTGGCTGCATTGCAGAGTTCTGTAGGATCGATGTGTTGAATTAATGTATGGGATGTTTCTCTTGTACCCTTGAGTAAGGTACTTCACTCAGATGTCTGTAGTAAATACCCTGCTGTTTAGAGTTGCCAATTCATCATAGTAAATGAGAAGTTGCTCTCAACTGACTTACCTAGTACAACAAAAGGAACAAGAACATTTAATTTTTAATTAGAAAAGGGCATTCACTACCTCAAATAGCATAAATAAGCAGACATTCATTTTGTTTCAAGTCCTGAGATTCTGGCAGCTCTTAATGGAGAAAATGGCTGAAGAGTTTAATTTGAGAGAGAAGCAGAGAATGGTTGAGTAATATAAATGTGCTTTTCTTCACGTATCACCCATCTGATTTGAATGGCAAAAACAAAGAAAAATAATTGAAGAGAGGGGAAGTATTTTCCCCATAATGAATGCTTTGTTTTGTGCTCATGTTAACTTGCACTAATGGCTCAAAATTATTCCTGGCTAAAATTCTTTGAGTTCATTCTGTTCACAATTCTGATGTATTTTAGAAACTTGTTGAAGCTTCTCAAGTTATATAATGGGAAAGTCTTCAAAAATAAAGACAAAAAATCTGATATCTTATTTTTCATTTAACAAAGGAAAAACCTTTTTTTCTGAACAAATATTTAACATTCAAGATTTGTGCATGTGGTGAACTCAAAAGACAAATCACATACTGTAGAAAGTAAACAAGTAAAGACTCATTCATTATAAAACTAGAAAATATATCAAGAAAAAAACTGTAATAAGTTGACCAAATCTTATTACACATTTAAATCGTATTATACATTTTTATTTTGATCTCAGGGTAGTCTGTGCTATTGTACGGCACACTAAATAAAACATAGGCATGACTTACTGAAAGGCAGTGATTATCCACTCAATAGGCTCATTCTGTGACATGTAGGTTCTGTGTTAGGACTTTAATTAGCCATCCCAGTGTAGTAAATATTTTGATTTTGTTTATAATGGACTTAAGGATTGTGTGAACTGAGTTCCCTACAAGTCTTTCCTTGACAAATGTGATTTATTTGGAATGCTGTCTGCTCAGCTTTCCACAAGCTTTAAAGAAAGAAAGAGAAAGAAACCGAGAAAGATAAAGGAAGAAAGAAATTAGACACCAGAACACTGCTTCAGCCGAGTAAAGTGGAACTTTAAATCTTCCACAAACTCCAGCAATTATTCAGAGATTTAGAACAGTGCTGCTGCCAAGATGACTTCATTCTGCCAAAAGCAGCTGGTATACAGCAAGGTTTCCAGTTTGTGAATGCCTGCTTACCTTTAATACAAAGACCGAGAGAAGATTTTGTTTTGTGAAGGTCTTAACCTTCTTTTTTTATATAAAAAAAGAATTCTTTGTTGCCCCAGCTTACTATCCGTAACTGAATCCCACTCAGGTGAAGCAACAGCACAGCACATTGTTTATCTCCCAAGGAATATCTGCCAGCAGTTTTAAATGCAGGGTGAAATTTGCTATGAAATACAGCATGTTTTACATTACAGCTTCTCGGATGAAGTCATCATGAGAGGCCTGAGAAACCCTTTGGAGTGGCAAAGCTGTGAAAATGCCCTGGCAAGACAGGTCAGGTGTTGGTTGATAGTGGGAGTCCTGTGACTAACTGATTTATGAATGATCTGTAGTATCCACGCAAGCTTATCAGAGCTGGCAAAGAGATCATCTGTTACAGTTTTCAGGGAAAGTCAGAATTGAATTACAGTGAAGCTGTTTACACTTGGAGAAAAAGCCCAACAGATTTAAAGACTCATCACAAAACTTTGTTTTGGCAGAACTTGAAGTGTTTTCTGGAGAAAATCTGTGCAACTACTGATTTGCTTTTTAATCCAGTTGAACTTTGATTTTAAAAATGTAGCAACGGACTTGAACTTCACAGAGCTATGTATATGCGTGATCACAAACTGCATTATTAAATATGTACGTTGAACATGATTGGCATTATTTAACAAGATATACTGAATATAATTTGAGGATTTGTTCACACCAAATTATACTTTATTCCAATCAAGGTCAGATGAGGCCGTTTTTTAACTTTGAGATTCTGGAGCTCATCATTTGTGTGGTGTATTATTTGGCTGTCCATTGTGAAAGTTTGTTTTTTATCTCATAACTGGTTTTAGAATTCTCCTGGGACAAAAGCAGCTCATGCATGATCCTGCCAAACAACAAAGGAGGTTTGCACATTTTATGAACTACAATAAAAACACCTAAAAACATTCAAGTATATTATAATAATAGTCTTGTATTGCTTTGCATATATAGTTTTTTTATAGGCATAACATATAAAGGTTTATAGGTTAAAAGTGATTTGTAAAGTGCAAGTGGCTTCACAGCTTTAAATTTGGCACTTCTAGGTACAACTGGCAAGCAGCACCTGCGGTTACTGTTTGCTGATTATGACCTGTCAAGTCATCTGATACCGACTCAGGTTTAGTGGGACACCTGAGAAGGTAACTGAAATGAAGTAAGGCTTTTTTGGCAACCTATAAACCTCACTGACAATCACACACCAGAGATTCATTAAAAAAGCTGTTGATCAAACTCTGTGGAAGAAAAAAACTGCCGTACAAGAGGCCTCAGTCACTGCTTTTTGTCATGAAATGTAAATATTTGCTACCACTGTAACGGCACCTTAATATTTTATTTCAGATCGACTGCTGTGAGCACAGATGACAGATTTACTATCACCGAGGTATTTTTGCCTCCATAGATCTCAGTTGTCTCTTGCTTCAGACTTAGTTTGCTTAGCTTGATTACGATTTATATGTTGAGCATAAGCAAAAAGAAACCTGTTTTGAAATTGTATGCTTGTGAAATGCCCAGGTCTGCACATATTGATTCTCTGTTATTGCAGTTTAAATACAGCTAGTTCAAATCTCAGATTCACATTTTGCTGAGTGTGATATGTTTTTATATTTTAAATTCCTTTCAAAACAGTAACATTGATACTTCATGATTGTTTCATCTGACCATGAAGTTACAGCATGTTTAAGTATCACATATTAGATAAAATATTCGTGCTGAATGTGGAATAAAAGTAAATTTGTACTTTTTGTATAAAGGTAAAGTATGCCAGATAATTTCTGGTATATTCTTGACTGTTCACTTGTAGCATAACTAGCTGAACAAAGAGAATACCAATACAGGTCAAAATGATTTTTTATGCTGCATTTCATTTCCACTAAAGGATATTGACATTTCTTTCCCATTGCTACAATTTCTCTCTCCCCCTGATGTCCCCCTTATACACACAATTTTGTTTCAACAAATATTTTCACAGTTTCACTTTCCAGTCTATTTTTCCTGATTAAACATAATGAGAACTGTGTTGTGGAAAGCTTGTATTAAAAAAAAATAAACAGAAGCCAGTTAGGGTAATGTGACAACACCTGTTCACAATTTAAAAGAAATGAAAAGATTTCTTTTCTTTACTCATTCGCTTTTACTGTAGAGCTGACTGTGCAACACACATCTGTAAGTTGAGCGGACCTATCTTTGCAAATGGAAGGCTTGCAGAGCATATGGATGTGTTTAGCTCACAATCCTTTGCAGGTGCTTGGGATGGCATTTTAGAAGTGCATCCTGTGCGAATATCAAAGTGTAGCCCTAAACCAGCTTGTGGTGATTGAAATAGAATGAAAAGCCACATTCAGTTTTAAGTGATCTGGAGCATCGATCACGGTTGTTTTTTTTTGCTGCTGGGAGTATTTTTTAGTTAACTGTCTGCAGATCAAGTCATGCCATGCTATTTTCCAGTTCGGTAGCTCAGTTAGTTCCTAATGAATACGATAGATTGGTGAAAAATGTATCGAGTGTTTGGTGTGACCCATCTAGCTGCGAGGACAGGGTTCCTCAACTCCCCTTCACTGTTGCAAGAATTGAGCCAGGGAGTTTCTAGAAGAGTGTAGATGGGGTGGTGGGAGACATGCAAGAGAGATATGTGAAGGGAACACCTGGGTGCAAGACCTCAATACCTAGGCGAGCAGCAGTGTGTCTTCTTCCCGGACTACCATTTTAAACTCTATTAGTAATACACATATTACTATCCTGCAATGCTGAATTGCATTCTGAGGAAGAATGAATATTCCATTTATTTCATTAGTTTGATCAAATTCTAATTAATGAGACAAGACAACCGGATTTATAGGGGCAGAATAGCGTTTGGTGTAACTCATCTGGCTGAAGAAATGGCAGCCTGACCATAACTTCAAGGCTGACAGGATCCCTGCTGCACTTGTGAGGAATGAGCCAGGGAGGTGCTGCAATGGTGAGGATGGAGTAAAAATAGCGAGGGCTGGTCGAGAGAAAAGAGATGGGGGTGGAAGTGGGCAGCGTTAGAAATTTGACGTCCTCCCAAACGTCTGTTTACAAACTCCATCTTTTTGCACTGTGCAGGTTCCACAGCTGCATGGTCAGAAAACAAGTCATTTCTAGAAGATCTAACGATCGAGCTATCAAAGGACGACGGACTTGATTCTTTTCCAGGGTTGTTTGTTGCGGCGCACATTCATTTTATATTGCCACTGCATTTTGTCACCAGCTTGTTACCCTGTTTATATACACGCAATAACCACATCACAATTGTAAAGCAGAGAGAGAAAAAGAGATACAGATGGAGCAAAATGAAGGACAAACAGAGATAACAGGAGCGAAATGAAGTAATTGCAAAAAATGCTTGTGGGCATGATTGTACTACAATTGCTTGAGTGCTAGGCTCTGTGTTCTCAGTGAAGGAAGTGCCTTCAGACTCTTACACTGATAGGAAAAATGGGATGCTAATGAAAGAGAGCATAATAATCCCTTGAGCTGTGAAACCAGCCCTGCCTTATAGTCCAGGCCACTGGTAAAGACATTAACTTCCTTGCTTACATCCATCTATCACCAGTAGCTGAAACTTTGTGAAAGAGCTACTCTGTTCTAAACCTCTTGCCCTGCTACTTCTTTTCCTTTCTCCTCCTTTCTTTTCACTTCTTTTTTCAAACGTGCTGGTGACCCCTTAGCCTGGTAATGACAGATTTATGTTTTCTAACACCACAGAATCTGCTCTATTTGTTAACTCAAGAAAGAGTCCAGCTATGTTCCACCAGTTGTTTGTTTTACTAGGTAATTGTAATGGGGGGAGGTGTGTTCCCTTAGGCTATCTTTCTCCTCCTCTTTGCTGCAGAGAGTTTTTTTTTTGTGAGAGAAGGCAAATGAGCCCCCGATCTTGACGCCTTAAACAGGACTGTAGAGATTAAGATTGGATGCCCAGACTCACTTTCTTCTTTTTAACTGATCATCGTTTTAAGGCCATTTACCTCTGCTGATGAAAAGATGAAGAATTGATTAGTGCAGTTCAGGAGACAATTTGTTCTAATTAAAGTGTGAGCCAATTGAGAAGAAGAAAATACAAAACAATGTATACACTTGGAAAAAAAACCTCTCTTTTCCCTATAATGGAAAATAAACTGAATGACAGAAATCGATGTGATTGCAGCTTCTTGGATTCATGATAGAATTGACCTTATCTATTCCTCACCTCGTATACATTGCACTTGTGTAAAGCATCTTATCATTTGATTGACTGGCCATTCAGAAAGCACATTCATCAAGTTGTCAAGCCCGTTACTAATTTAGAGTCCCATGCTGCAGCCATGAGTTAGGCCTTGGAGTTTGCCATTACGTTGCTGGATGAAACACCCAGCATGTCACAGATCCCTACCCAGAAAATGGTGAGAGCTGAGTGTCATGGAACATTGCTTTTGAAATTATTCTTCCACCTTTGACCCGTAGTGTGACCTTAGTTGCAGCCACTTGACTTATTTTGGCCTCACAGTGTGAATAGCTGTATAGGGCCAGGACCACCACAGGTTTCTGGAAAGCATGATGCTTCATTCTCAGAGTTCTTTAGGGGAAGGTTTCTCAAGGTCTTTAAAATAGAATAAGCTGCTTCTGACTGGCTCAAGCATGGTGAGAGATCACCGGATGCACAGGCTTGGACATTTCCAGTTTTTGAGTAAATGCTTTGTCATTTGGCGATTCTGACCGTGATTCACCCGGGAGTAGCACACATTCTGGAGAAGTTTCCACTGGACTTGGATGGATTAGAGTTAATGGTGATGTCCTCAGATTGAAATGCAATGACCTCTGGGAAAGGCACCAAGCAAGATTGTAGTGTTATCAGTGAGAGAAACTTTGCTCCTCTAGTTGGTGTTAAAATAACAGCAGGGCACTGACAAGCTCGCTGTGTGTCAGATGACAGAAAGGTATGATAGACGAACTTGTCAGGGAAGTGTAGGAATTCAGATGGAGAGGGATAAAAAAAAAATCGACAAATGTCACCAACATATTATTGATTTGAAACAAAAATATCAATCTGAGGTGATTTGGTTACTCTTGAGTCTGAGGGAAACATGGACCAACAAGACAGGACAATGCTAAAAGAGTGGAATGTTTTCCAGCAAAGTCAATAGTTCAAGCCACGAATACTATAATTGGCTACAGGCTTTGTTTACAGACATTTTAGAACAGAGTATTGTTCCTTTTTATTACCGATGTCTCATTTCAACTACATTTAGTCCCAAACTCCTACACTCTTAGTGAGATCTTCCGTCTACGAAAACCATTTATAGAACTTTTGCTAGCGAATAGAAACTATAATAATTGTCTAAAAATATAATTGAAAAAAGTAGAGTAAAATCCTAAATTACCACAAAGCGTACTCATATTAAAATATGCAATGAGATATCCCACCACTTTATTCTTGAAAAATTAAAGTTTGCATATTCTATTCTGCAAACAGGGTGCAAACCTTTAGTGCAGGACATGGCTGCATGACAAGCAGTGTCAAGGAGAGATTCAAAACATTTTTAGAAATGTCACCACGTCGCATGCATGTAGTCTAGTTTGTAATATCACATGGATTCTGAGAAATTTAAGAGTCTGAAAACTTTTAAAGATTAAACAAACAAGATGTTAGAAAAAAACTGATGTCTTCAGCTGCCCTGTAAATCTCTGTTGCTTACTAATCACAGAATTAGTAGAGGGAATTGTCCTGTCCAGGAGTTTCTGGCTGTTTGGATGAGAGTTCAAGTGCATCAGCATCTTTTTTTACTGCAATCAGCTAAAATGTTGCATGATCTGTCAATCCAAGTTAATAAAACAAATGAAAAGTTCTTCTTTTTTTGAAGCAACAGAGAGGGGCGGGAACACATCAAAGGCACTTCGGGAGGTGTGGAGTAGTTTTAGGCTAAATTCAGTGATGGATTTACTGCCAGAAACGAATGCTTTGTTATTTATTTAACACCTGTGAACACATATTAAATATATATATATCCTTTTATAATCCAGCATAGCAGAAAAGACCGTTTTCTTTTCTACTTTTGAGAAGTCTATAAAGTTTCTAAAAGGTTAGAAAAACAGCTACAGCTTGCTTAATTTTTTTTTATCTAATTCAAGAAATGTTCAAATGTTGCGTTTTATGCAAAAAGATAATTGCCTTCATCATCTTGCGCTTCTTCCTGAGTGTTATTTTTGAGTCTCCGAGAGAGTTTTGTGGGCGCGTGGAGAGGGAAGAGCTGGCTGGAGAAGAATGGGCTGTACCGGCTGGCAGAGGGCAGTAGCCTAGCAGGGGAATCCACTTCACATGGAGTGTGGAATTCCCAGGCCTGACGGCCGTTCTATCCAGAGATATCCCAGGAATCTAGCGGAGCAGTGTGATGGCGCCTTCTCAATCCCTTACAGCCCGCTGTTTGTGTTGTGTTTGGAGCGGTCTCCTGACAACTGTGGGTGCATATTGGCTCTTGTGTTCATCATTGTGCCGATTCCAAATGGGAAAAAAAAATTGTTGTGGACTTTTGTTGTGGCAGATACCAACATGGTGGGCTTTTATGCAAATCATTTACTGGATGACCACCAGCATCATATACCACAAAGGAAGGATGATGATGATGATCATGATGATGATGGTGGTGATACTGGTTAGGAGTAGCAGAGACTTAACGTTTAATTTGTATTTAATAGGATAAAGAAGAAGTGAACTTGTGTAAATGCCTTCTTTCAGTGGACACCCTGGGAAGAGAAATACTGCAGAAAAAGCCTAGAAGGGGCTTCACTTCAGTAATTCTAAAGATCTCTTTCTTTACTCCTCACAACATGATATTTTTCTCATTTATATGTACTTAAAGGCGGAAGCATTCTTGCCTAGGAGCCAAGCAGTTTTTTACACCTAATTGTTACTGATCACACTGCTGTGGGTAGAACTGTGGAGATAAAGTGAGACAGTCTTTTGCTTCCAAAAGCAAAAACATAAATAATTTTTTACAGCCTCCAGATAAATAATCTCTGCTGCTAAACGATTTACTGGGAACACGCTCATGCTAAGATGATGCCTACACAGTGTTTGATTAACCAGGAGTTCACATATAATAGAAGCTGTTGTGAGGCTGACACATTGATTTAGGACAGTCACACCTCACTTGAGCCTCGGAAACACAGAAACCAGAGATTGACAAGAGAAGCCAACATCTGGAATTCATTGCAACACAGATTCTAGGAAAACACCGACTGAAATGTCCATTTCCCTTGCAATGAATTTCAGTCTGTCTTCCCCTTGTACTGCTAAAGTGTGACTTTGTCAAGCTGGGCTAATGATGGTAACAGCTGAGATGTACAAAACTACTCAAAAAAATGAGGAAACCAGTCTCTTTCTTCAAAGTCTGTGTGAAGTTATTTAATTTTCTTAAGTCCTTAACTAATAGTTTATACTTAGTAATTAGGTAACGAGTTTCTTATTATTGGGTATTACTAGTGTGTTAACTAATGTTTAAGTTAAATGTAAATCAGAATGTGTAATTCATTTGAGCAGTACGTGGTGTGGAGAAAATGTATAGTGCATATCTTGACCTTTTTATATAATAAAAATGTTTTATTATATAAAAAAAAATATATATTTTTTCTGTAAAAGGACTTTGTTAACATTGACTTTTACCTTAGTATTAGGTTTGCTTCTATTCTGAGTTTATATGTTTTTGATCCACACTATATACAGTACAGTAATAAGATACTGGCCTTCTAAACCAAACCTAGATTAACCCAAATTTAAGTTTTTAGAGAGTGAGCATTTTGCCATTTTAAAATGTGCTTTGCCTTTTAAGCCTTAACAACACAGCCATGATGTATCAAGAATAGCAAATCAAATATTTTACTGAGTGCAGTAAAATATTTTGCATTTTTAAAGGCTAAATTGAGGGGTCTTGCCCATAATAACCGAATTAAATGGATTAATTTTATGATTAAATCATGATTGCACACATAAATTCTCAAATAAATAATCCACGAGTTTCCAGTCTTGGTCCCGGAGGCTCACACACCTGCTGATTTCCATTTTAACTGGTTGCTTATTTGAAGCTTTTGAGTTAAGAAATTGCTTGATTGGATCAATCAAAGAACATTGGCACATTGGAACATTTGTACTCTAAGGTTTGGTATTATATGTTAATTATGAAAAGTGATAGTTAAAAGGAAACTTCCAGTGTATTTAAGAGCTGAGAACAGTTCAGATTAAACTTAAGTCAGGGGTTCAATTGAGTAACTGAGAGCTGGACTAGAACAAAAAACAGTAGGTATGTGTAGTCTACTAGTTTAGGATAGGGGAACCCCTGAATTAATTGATAGTTATTTTAAATGTAGAAGATTTATATCCTTTGCTTAGACCCAGCAATGAGCGGCTGTCAAACCAAGGTAAACAACTTTAATGGGTTTTGTTTTGGTATTTTGTGCCCTGCCACGTGTATAAGCAACAGTAAGCACCAAGTCTGCTTGCAAGTCTGGTTAAAAAAATTAATATGATTTTTTTTTAGTAAACTTTAGAATTTCACGCTGAGGCCTATTTTGTGTCCTTGTCTTATCTTAAATCTTTCTGTTCTTTTATAGTAATTGTACAGTTACTTAGTAGTTGTTCTACATCTGCTGTGTAATAAAACAGAGCAGTAGTTGTATAGCTACGAGTCATCTTTTAAAAAATATCAGTGATATTTGAATATTACTTTCTTTTAATTAATAAGAATTAAAATCCCTTTGGCTTATGAATGCTCTTATGTGATTCAATAGCCAACACATAGAAATTTATGAGATGTTAGTGCAGTACTTAGGTTTCACATGTATTGTATGAGTTAAGATATCACTTTATATTCCCTGGATTGTTACATCTCATACAGATGCTTTGCAGCTTTTGTACTGAAGCTTTTGTTTTTAGAAACGATCTGCTTTTTTAGGCTTCTGTTGGCCAATTTTGTTAAAGACAGGTCAAACATGAGCTCCACGAAGGCTGCCTTGAAACCTGTTTTGACCAGAATTGCTGGATCCCCACTCCAGTGTTTTTCAAAAATGGTGTAGCTACCTTCAGGACTGTTTAGTTTTATATGAGAACCCAAGTTGGCTTTTTAATAATGGCTGCCAGCCATCACATGTGTTTCTTGTCAGTCATTGTGCTGCAGCTCTTTTGATGAATGGATACCATACCCATTTCATGGGGCATGTTGGGGGATCTCTGCAGAGCACCGACAAAAAACAAAAAAGTCAAAAGGCCCTTTTGTGCTCTTAGCGTCCAACAATTGCATTTTCAGCGCACCCAACAAAAACAATGAGGTTAACGTTTTCCAAGACCCTGGTTCAGTGTTCGAGCCCCCGTCTTGGCCTTCAGGGAGATATACATTTTTTATTTTTATTCTCCAGAGCCAAAGTCAAAAAAGAAAGATTAAAAAAAGGAACAAAAACAAGCACAAAAAAAACAACCATTACTCATGAATGAATTCTACCTTTGTGTTAAATCCCCTTGAAACGGAAAGACATTAAGGAAAAATGGCAAGAATTCCAAGGCCACGTTCTGTTTGGACTGAGAGGCTTGGGGACTGAATGGAATGCGAACTCCGGTTAGCTCCAGAACAATATTCCTTCCAGTAGTGTTTTTTTATAGAATGATTATTATGCTTGGCCCATTAATTTCAAGATGGAAATGATGTCATATCTCAGCCTAATGCTAGAGGGATGCATAAAGAATATTTTGCAATGAAGGAACATTAGAGAGGCTGCAGAATCAGGGCTGCCTTTGTCCATCATCTGCACTTGACGATACCTAAGGTATCTGATAAGGTGAGCAGGAAGGTCACTGTGAAAGGCTTGAGTAACAAAGTTAGAGTAACCTCCTTACTACATATTTAAAATGACAATAATCAAGGAATGCATTTGAAGGCCATAAATGATCAGTATTCATAAATAATACCAGCTAGAACAGGCTTTACTGTTCAGTTACCAGGTCTTTTTTCTGTAAAAGGGCTTTGTTAACATTGACTTTATCTGGCATGTTGTGCTTAGACCCATAAGGGTGTTTTAGTGGAAACAGTTACGGTAACCTGAAGATTTATGTATACTTCTAACAAACTGTTGCAAAATGTTGATTCAGAAAAGACAATGGAGGTGTACATGACAGTTTCCCAACAGCTCAGAATGACGTGGTGGTAAAAATACGAAAAAAGGAGTACTGGAGATTCCAGTAACATCTTAACACTCAGAAACTTTCAAGTGTCTTCCCGTTATTTAAATATCGAAAAGGTAATCGTCTAAAGGTTCTCAGTCTTATGGTAGCTTCACAACGCCTCTGAAAGCATGTTGAAGTGTCTGGAAGTCACCCTGCTTGAAACTGGTTATCTAAGGAGGATGAAAAGAGAAGATTGGCTCAGGCAGTGAAGGCGCAGACAGAGATCCATGATCTACAGTAGGTGTTGAGTCTCATGTCACTAGGTGACTATGACCAGGAATTCCCAAACAGAAGAGCTATGTAGTACCAGTTGGCAAGGGATAACTATGCTTCCAGGAATACAGTACCCTAGTGCTCTTGGTGAAAGACTCGCCTCTCTTCCTAGTGGTGGTGAATTAACTGTGTCTGTGCAGTGCCCTTATATTCATGGAATATTGTATCCGTGAGAAATCAAAGGATACCTATTCAAACTGGAAGCAAAACTGATTGAGAACAAGGAGATTTCAGCAGATTTGACAGTGTATCCCAGCCCATATTGTTGATATATCTATGTTTATTTTTTTAAAACTTCACATGGTTGAACTCTTCGCCAGCAGTGTTTTAATGCTCTTTGGTAACACGAGTCATGGTAAGGGACTTTGAGATGATGCTTACAGTTGAAAAGAATTGATAGCAGATGGTGACCAAATGTGGACAGTTTATATACGCACTTGCTGGTCATGAATCAATGTGCTTCAGCTGTTTCTGTATACAGTAAATAACAGTATAATAACATTTATTGCGAGTATGGTAAATATTCACATGACTTTAAGAGTGACGCGATTTTATAAATCTATGCTAAAAGCTTAGGAGCAAAACCTTTTCTTACTCTGCATGAAAATATCATCTATTCTAGCCACCATTTGCTCAAAATTAAAATGGGTGATGGTTACATGAAATCATTTTCAGATATTTCAAATTTGAGCAGTTTTCAGTATAATCCTATAGGCATTCAGTTCAGCCGATTGCTTACATTTCAGTGTCTATAATTCAAACAGTTGTCGATTAGCTACAAATACCTATAAACAGGAATACACTTATAAAAAATTTCAAAGATGTTTTAGGGAGAAAGCTTACTCCCTAAAAAACTTGTGGAGCACATGTACTTAGTTAGCACTTCTCCGAAGAGTTTATCTTTTCAGTTTTACTTTAATATACATTGTGTTTACCATCTTGTTCTGATGGGTTCCCTATCCTACATATCGTGTCTCCAAATTCTGGGCCTTTTTAAACTCTAGGCTGCTGATTTTTTTCTGCTGTGTATTAATGCCCACAAGAGGCACCCAAGTGCTGTTTCATTTTGACCTTAAAATAAGCTAATTACAACTGCAGTGATTCCCAGAACACATTCCATACATACTTTAAGGAATTTTTACTTAGAATTAAATTGAGTGCCAAAGTAGTAATTTGTTCACCTAAAAATTCAGGTTAAAGTCAGGATTCACTTCTGTTTGAAGGATTTCTTAAGTAGATAAATCAGTCTTTGTTTGGTAGAAACATTTGTACCAATCACTGGTTTTCTAGTCAAATACAACAGTTATTTCAGTGCTGTTTACCTTATTTTAATGAATGGAATGGCAAAGACCCATTAACGGTAGGGTGTAGTGGAACTATTTTGCAAAGCAATGAAACGTTAATAGCACTTACTACTGCTTTAATCCTGTCCTCAAATAAGAGGGAGGTCAGGTGTTCTTACATTACAGAGCTGTTTCCTTTGCATCTCGGGGCATTCCTCCTTTATGTTCCAGACACATCTTGTTTAGTCTCTTACAGTAAAATCGCTAAAACACTTTACAGAGACTTCACACGAATCTCTCTGTTATTCCTGCTTGGAATTGGATACAACCTGTAATAATAACCTGCTTTCAGACTTTTAAACAATCAAGTGAAAATACTCACGGTACGTACTTGAACAGGGTTCCCTAGGAATGCTTCTGCAGCCCCCCTAACCAGTTTGCTTCATTGGTTCCTCTGAACCACCTGTTTTTAAGATCAGTAACACTGATAAAGATTATTAAGATCTTTTAAGATCCATTAAGATCTGTTAAGTAGTTAATTGTTAGCTCAGCTGAGAGAATTCAAGTCCTTAAGAGTTTGGACCTTGCTGATTTAATGGCTGCTTATGAAACCTGCTAGATATGTGCTCTTCATGAGCAGGAATGCAGACTTCTGACCTAGATGGATTACAATTGCCACCCAACCAATTTCTAAAATGTCAGGGTATCTCATCTTCAATGTGCCTAATTTATTCCTAATAAAGAGAGTTGTCTAGCTGATTGAATGATTCACAACCTTTACCAAGGATGAGCTCATTATTCCTTTGAGAACACAATCTTTGATGTTTGTGGCCTGCACATTAAAGAACTGTTGCAAAGCTCACCCTGTATTAATTAACTCGAAAGTGCAGAGGTAAAGTGCACTAAAAGAAAATTGGGTTCCCATGTTTGCTTTTGTTGCATAATAGATTTATTTGAGGAATGATTGAACTGTGATTTTCATTTACAAATTTAATTGCGTCATATCACCTAAACAAAGAAAAAGAGGTGAAGGCAAGTTTTCTCATGTGACTGCTTATGTTTGTTTATTTGCCTCAGGAATTAATGTAACATTCTTTAGTCTTACATTATATTTCTGTATTGCTTTATTTTGTACCCCGTGGATAAATGAGTAAAACCTGTCCATGCTCTGTTACCCTGGTGGTGTCTTTACATTTTGTGAAATTTTAGGCTCCCTAAAAATGTGGTTACTGATGTGTGCCTAAATTGTTCTTCAACATCATGTCTACAAGCAGATGCAACTTGGTCCTAAAGATAAAGATAGTTGATTTGTATGTAAAAAATAAAACTCTGTGGACTGAATTACAAGCATCTATTTATCAAACATTCCACAGAACATTTTCACTAATTTCTGCATCTCTTTACAACATGACATTACTGTTCAATTCTGCAGCTGTCTTGGTGCTGGACTTAAGAAAACTGATCATATTACCCCCAATATTATGTGACCTTCATGGACAGTCTATGCAATATCCTATTAAACGCAAAATAGACTTAACTGACCTTGAAAGCATTTAGACTTGGTTCTCCGATTTAATTGTGAAATCTAGTGTCTAGTCTCTGTGTTGTCTGAGCCTTTATAAGGCTCTCAGTTTCTTTTTGGTTCTTTGAATCTGGAGTTGCATTTCATTCCCTTGTCTGAATGTTTTAATCTGTGTGATATCCCAGTCATTTAGGAAGGCTGATCATTGCTAAATATGTTTCTACTAGGGACTGATTTGTTCATATATAGTACATTGTCTTTATATTTCCTCAGCAACTTTGCAACAAAACAGATTTTGCTAATTTCATGGAATAAAGAAGAAAACTGTATAAGGTTAGCTATTCTAGCAAAATAAATGAAATTGGGTTGACAAAACTACAGGTCTTTGCATGCAACATCTTCATTGTCACTGTAGTTAGAAAAGGAGTTATATAGTTTTTCAGATTTTATTTAGTCTCAGGCTTTTTTTGTAATTGAGTATAATTTGTACAATACTGGACAGACTGAAGATTCCATTTAAAAAAAATTATGATTTAGGCTGTGTATGAAAAAAGTTGAAACTTTCTTTTAATGAAGGAAAACCATAATTTGATAAACCACCTAGAATACGTTTTTTAAAAAACTAGCTGTAAAAATCCACACTTTTAACTCTCTAGTAAGTGGTTCTGTAAATTCCTTTACCTGGTGTTGGTAAATCTTTGTAATTAAAGAGCCATACTGTTATTTCCAGGAAGTGTTCATGTTATTTAATTCATGAAAAGATGAAACATTCCTGAAGTCTACCGACCTCGGAGAACAGGGCCCATTTCTGAGTTTTTTTTTATGGAAGTGGGTTCACTGGAACAGATTGAGTATGTTTACAGGGCGCTGGTTAGTTCACACCCGCAAGCTGAGTGTGATAGGATGTGAGAGATTTGCTGGGTTCGCCAAGTGGTTTTTCGGCAACCGAAGGCTTACATTCACTGTTTTTGAAGGTAGAGGTATTTATTTTTCTGTTTTATAGTCACAGTCCTCTTGAAGGCAGATGCAATGGTTACAACACATCAGAAGCACTTTGCTGTCAAACAGAGGATTAACCCAGTGTCCCACCTCAGACCAGTCACATTTTACCTTGAGAGATTAGGAAGAAAGCAGAGGCACACTTTTAGAGTATTTTTATTTTTAGAAAGGCACTAACACAATGTTCTACAGTGCCAGTAAGTCTTGCCTTAAGGTAGTGAAGGCATGCAAAGCTGGAATCTGGAACTTTATGTTTATGTTATCTCCATATTTTGGATGGTAATGATAATGCTTTCACTATTTTATAGTTTTATGAGCTCAATTATTTACTGTATGGTTAGTCATTTAGATCAAATCAAGACAACAATATTCCAAAATATTTTTTTCTGTTGAAAATAATATAAAGAACACCTAGAACATGATAATAGTTTTTTCATCTGCCTACTCATTAATCATTTTATTTGACAATTAACTGAAAAGACGATTAAGGCAAAATAAACGTTACATCCTCTTTAAAACATTTCCTATTTACTATACAAAAACAATTATGTTATGGATGATACAGATTTTAAAACAAGAGCTTGCTACATTATTTTTAAGTGGTTTGGTTCAAAGTGATTTGTTACCTTAAATTTTAAATGACCTGAAGCAGAGAACAAGTGTCAGAAATATGTATGTTAACACTACAGTTTACCTTCAACATGATCTCTGATGTGCAGTACAATATCATGTTGTTGTACATCTTTAAAGGCAGCAGTTTTATTACAGGTCAAATGGCCCATTACGCTGTACATCTTTGAATAACGGTGGAAGTATTTATTGCCTTCATGTGTAACCTCTCTTCCTTGCAGTGGCTGTAAAACTCTTATTAACTGTGAGACAAAGCTCACCTGGGCGGAACCAATTTGTCATGTTTGACATCTGCTGTCATGTGTACCATCTCTCAGCTCTCCTGTTGTTGTTTTTTCTCCCCTGTGGAAGACAACTATGTGGTGAGTCTGGCACTGGGAGAAGTTCATGTCCTCCAGTTTAAACATATACACCGCCATGCCTGGGAATTCGTGTATGCGTGTTGGGAGGCAGTGAGGAAGGGAGTAAGGGCTGAGTAAAAGCTGAGTGCATGAATGCTCCGCTGCTCTCCTCTGATCTGGACACCACCTGTTCACAAGGCTGGAAGCGAGCCAGCTCTGGGGTTTTTCGAACCCTCTCAAAGCCTTTCATGTGCTAACGAAAGCATTGTGAGGCTCAGCTTGGTAAATTTGTCTTTACTTGTACTTCACTGACCCTCAATAGGCATGTGTCCACAGGCACCATGATGTGGGCTGGACTGTCATGCATTGATTGGCGTGAAAGAAACCGCGGAGGAGAAGAAAAAAAGTGCTTTTCCAAAAAACTGGACAGACCTAAATACATGTTGCCTAGTTCAACTTTGAGAAAATTCTTGAATTACACGATATTTTAAACATCATTAAATAACCTGATCCTTATATCCTGAAAGTCAGAATCTGAAAACAGGTCAAAATTGTAACAGTTGTTTTGTTGTCCTGATATGTGTATTTGTATTAGAACTGATATAATATGATTAATTATATGGCCTTCAACTGATAATCTATTACTGTACTTTAAGTAATGTGCTTTGGTAAGAATACTCTGAATTGCATGGTGCTGTACAATATATTTACAATATACAATATATACCAGCAGCCATGTCACCCTGCAACTCACAACTGGCAACCCACTGAAGCTAAGCAGGTGTGAGCCTGGTCAGTACCTGGATGGGACACCTCCTGGAAAAAACTAAGGTTGCTGCTGGAAGAGGTGTTAGTGGGGCCAGCAGGGGGCGCTCACCCTGTGGTCCACGTGGGTCCTAATGCCCCAGTATAGTGATGGGGACACTATACTGTAAACAGGTGCCGTCCTTCGGATGAGACGTAAAACCGAGGTCCTGACTCTCTGTGGTCATTAAAAATCCCAGGGCGTTTCTCGAAAAGAGTAGGGGTGTAACCCCGGCGTCCTGGCCAAATTTCCCATTGGCCTTAACCAATCATGGCCTCCTAATAATCCCCCTCTATGAATTGGCTTCATTACTCTCTGCTCTCCTCCCCACTAATAGCTGATGTGTGGTGAGCGTTCTGGCGCACTATGGCTGCCGTCGCATCATCCAGGTGGATGCTGCACATTGGTGGTGGTGGAGGGGAGACCCCATTACCTGTAAAGCGCTTTGAGTGGAGTGTCCAGAAAAGCGCTATATAAGTGTAAGCAATTATTATTATTATTATTATTATTATCAAATTCATTTATAAATTGATCCAGCTTTAAGAGGTAAGTATGTTTTTTTTTGTCCATGCAGTGCACTCTATATTAGGGTAGACACACTGATTATTTTAAAATCTAGCTATAAAAGTGCTTTAAAACATTTGAAAACTCATTTTGTGCTTTAATTCTACATGTTGTTAGGAATAAGGAGTAGCTCAAGTCTTCAAGTCTGAAAGCTTGCTTGCTGTAACAGGCTGTTGTAACAAGCAGAGTCAGGAACATTTTATAATGTATTTGTGCTTCTTACAGTGACCATTTATTGTGTGTGTCCTTGACTCAAGCAATAAAAAAAGACTTATCCAGTGAGTGCAGGCAGTTCAGTCTCTTTGTGTCAGCATGATTGGATAATACCCATTCTCTCATCTTTTGGGTACTGTATTCATACCTGCACACAGTTAGAGTCTGTGGCCAGTTCTGTACTTCCAACAGTGTTCAATCGTGAAAACTTGTGATGTGAGTAGTAATCTTGTAAGGTAATCACTTAAGGTCTGGATGAACTGTCGATCAAAAAAAAAACACACCCTATGACTGACAGCAGTTTACTAGGGTTTACTGTGTTATTAATTTGCTGAAGCTGCATTCAGCTGTTATTTGTTGTGTAACATGAAGTGCCATTGTAAATTTGAATGAACAGATAAGATAGTGAATAGTGTAGTGAATAAGATTCAGTAATTAAGTCATTGGGAATGTGTTTACAGCCCTTACTTGGTTGAAGTTATATATATATAATTTTGGTAAAATAATTTAAGCTTTTTTCATTTTTGTTATATATCTTTCACTAATTATCTTTCACAAATACTTATGAAATGATTCTGCTTATTAGTAATAGTCACACATATTATTAGTAGCATTACTGGTAGTTTTGGCACTGGGACTAAGGCAGTAGTAGTAGCAGTAGCAATCTAATAATGGTAACAGTAGCAGTACTATATGCTATCTAGCTAGGAGCAAAGCTGAAACTGTCTCTCACTAGATACATGTTCAGACTGCCTTATTACAATACTGTTTATGATGATAGGTAAAGAAGAATAATGGACTTCAGCTTGATAATAGTGTAAGATGCAAAAATTATAAACAAATAAGAAATGAACAGCCAGAATGTTGCTTGGAGTTTGCTCCTGTCATTTAGTTACTAATATTTTATGAATGATTTCAGACAGCTAGAGCTAGCTGCCTACTTGTAATGTAATTGAATTATGGCTTTTGCAGCAGAAATACATTTTTGCCTTGTCTGGTCTCAAGGATTTTCAAGTGGATCTATGAAAGACAGTCCTTATATAAACCAATGTATTCAGCCCCATAATAAAGGTGTATTTATAAAATGCCTATAAGACAGCAGCTGTGATTTCGCACCTCTCAGTAACTTTCTACATTAAGTCTCACATTGTATTAATGTTTGTTAACTCTCAGATTGGCAAGGAACTGATGTCATCAGGTCATTTGTGTTGCTGCTCTGTAATCTGGCACTTCACAGAGCAAAAGCCTGATGGCAGTGTGAGAGAGACCTGGCCTGCTAATCCCAATCCTACTTTAGCTGCTCTCAGCCTCTTGGAGAGGCCGATACTTGCGATACATCTAGATTATAGAGCTCAATGTTTACTGCCTTTAGCGGTAGAGCCACCTAGGAGCCAGTGTTGAAAATTTGTGGTCATGTCCTTGGGAGTGAACCACTTGGTTATAGATACATCTGAAATGGCAGACGTGGAATGCTGAACTGAGAGGTGTGTCCTGGTTAAAACTGAAAAGGGGAGTCAGCAGATGCTGTTCTGGATAAGTGCAGTCATTCAAAAGCATTTGCGTGACCATTAAGGCACACTGATATTATTAGCGCTTGGGGAAATATGAACGTGTACTATATACAGTGTAAAAGCAGCAAATCCATTCTGAAGCTTAGTGGCTTGTCAAGACAAAATCTGTCTTGGTTTCCGTAGCGTTAAGTGGGCTGAGATCACTCACCTCCTTCTTGAATGGGACAATATGCATTGCATTGTTACTCCTAGAAAGGCTGGTACATATTTATACAGCTGAGTGGATTGAATCAACTGGGATAGTGTACCTTACGCAAGGATACAACCGCAGTGTCCACAGGACTCACACCCAAAACCTACCAGTGGGGAGTATGGAGCCTACTGTATATCACCACTCTGTCCATGTGATTAAATGTCTTCTCAGCACATGTCGGTTTCTGGCATGCATATAACGGAAATTACTGGATTGTAAGCACTGAAGATGGCATACATGAAATGATAAAAAAACAAAACCAACCCCCAACCCCCCCACCCCGAAAAAAGCAAGAATCCAGTTACTGAATTGTTAAGATAATGTTTACTAGATCCAGAACATTAAATAAAGTTGGTATTGTAAAAAAAGATTGGTTCTAATATTTTTTTAATAGCTGTCCTGGGTCATAACATTAACGAGTAGCTTTGTAGCTAAAAAAAAAACGTGTTATGGAGCAGCTACAAGTATAATTGCAGATTAAACTGTGAAGAGTTTTCATGTGTGGTGCAGTTCATAGTGTACATAACCATATTTCCAATATATGAATACATTTTGCATTGAAAAGAAAGTAGGGTGTGGAAGCCTTTGATGTTTGCTATGATATATAAGAGTGAAGGATCTGCCACTCTAAAGAGGTCACCTGTAAGTGCTGGAAAAACATGTAGCTTAAAAGAAATTCTCTTCCTCTTCTGTTTTAAAGAGCCTCACACCTGTCTTCCCTTCAGTGAGCATTGAGGCTACAGTGCACAGGTTGAGACAGATCCTCCTAGCTACAATACTCAGCTTGCACAAATGACAAAAAAAGTCTTCAGCTCAGAACATAGAAAATTGGATTTTCTGTTCGTTTTCTGCTGCTGCTAGGTCTAACATAGCTTGTGCTACTGCTGCCAATACTGTTACTGCTGATCCTACATGCTACTGTTTGTATGTACTGTTATGTATGTCCATAAATTAAAAAATATGTGCAGTTTTCTTAAATCCAGGAGCCTTTAAACATCACTTAAGAGATAATAACAGAAAGGAACCACGCTTTCTTTGCAGGAGAGGGCAAGGGATTAGTGATACCCCATATAGTGAAGTCACCTGATAAAGGATGAAGAAAACCTGGAAGTTGTCAATAAGCACAACTGGCAGCTGTCAAGCGAAGATCTAGAAAATCCATATTTGTCACGTGACAGTAACTGTAACTGTAAAAGATTATTTTTGTGAAGGAGAACACATTGGCTTTAAAATGACAATGTTTAAATATAATTCAAGGAAAAGGGTAAATTGATTCGGAACAATACAGTTCTTTTTTGTAACACTTTTAAGCTAAGGTGAAATTGGGTTTAAATGATTGCCTTTCGGTACTTTAACTGCTTGATATACTGACCCCAGTAGTGTGTTTTGCATTGGCAATTCTTGTCAGAGAGCAAAAGTAGTGGAGAGAAAGGGTTAAAAATTGTGTGAGATCAGCACAAACAAATGTCTATTTTATATTATGAAACTTGTGAGGAAATGCAGGTAAAATTAATGGAAAAACATGTGACATTCCATGAATGTTGCATTGCCAGCTGTAAGACAACTAAACCTAATAAAGAGCCAGAGCTAACAATGCTCGGATTGTAATGTACTAAGAAAAAAAGAGAGGAAGCACTCGTAGTAGTATATCTGTAAAGACAGTGACCTTTTCTGGCCATGGAATTTGTATGCATGCATATTAAATGCACACATACATTTATCTGTTTGTGAACACAGTAGAATGTACTGTACAGTATATGCTTGGCTGCTTCTTCATTAGTGAACTGTTCTGTTCTGAAATGTTTTCAGGAGACAACCACAAAAATGTTGGTTACATACATACTACCTAATAAATTTTTATGGGAAATAGTAATGATTGCCACATTTGCAAGCATTCCTCATTTTGTAAAGGAAATGTTTCACTTCTTGTTCTTTATCTTGTGCTTTAGCACTGTCGGAAGAGTGAAACAGTAGTATGATGTTTGACGAGCTGAGTGAATTATCATCATGTACTATGTGTCCAAAAGGATTAACTGGATATTCACATATAGATGTTATGTTTTTAATAAGCAAGTTTTTAACTTCTTAATTAAGTAACGAGGAATAAACTTTATTTTATGCATTTCAAAATCCTTTATTTATACCTATCATGTATTATTTTAACCTTCCCTTCATAGTTAATGATTTTTAAAAGACATGCTGATTTGTATTTAAGTTTTGTATTTACATTTTTTATTTAGTTTTATTTTTTTATTTTAAAAAAGACACAATCTGACTAGCAGTAAAGGCAAAAATGAAAGCTGAGTGAAACAAATCACTTTTAAAAATACATTTAACCAATTACTAGTTTCTTATATATTTTAGTGTGGTCTGCTCTAACTCGACTCACCCGATACCCTAGTAAATTGCAGTTTGAAAGAGAAGAGAAAATGTTTAGAGAAAGAAATATCATATAGCCTCAAGCCACATTGCCAACAGGGTGAATTGGAAAGGAAATATGAAAACGTCCAGTACTAGCTGAAACTTTTGTGTCCATAAAGGACTAAAATAAAACTTCAGCTTCCTGTACTTTGCCATGCTTTTAGTCTGATTTACGTAGGTGAGCCCGAGCATTTCCAACACCAAGTTCAAGAATGCTAGGAGAAGCGTGGTGAAAAGAAGATAAATGGTGTTAGCAGACGTAATGTGTTCCAGCTGGCTCTTGGAAGAATGCCGTGTTTGTTGTGTTCATTAGGGTTGGCACACAGGCCCCAGGGATCTGGCCCGGTCTGACCAACAGGTGGAACCCAACAGGCCGATCTGAGGAGCCGCACTCCGTGGTTAAGAGGCAACACGCTCACTTCTAATTACAGCCTTTAATCAGACTAGAACGGAGACTTGCTGTACCTTTTAATGAGCAGTCGCCACTTGCTTGGAACTCGCACGGCAAGGAGTGAGCGCAGCAGCTAATTACAGCCTGTTTATGTTCTAACATTCTGCCATTTTCAAAAGAGTGGCACAGGTACAGTATATGTCCCTTTAAATGAGTTCCAATTTGACATCCTAATTCACAGAATATTAAAAAGAGTTTTTAACAGTTTGGAGCCAACTTGATCAGAAATATTGAGAAACAACAGGGCCTCCCAATTTCCTTGGGGCATTTACGCTTTCAGGTGGCACGTCCTGATAGATTTCATAAAAATGTATTTTTGTGTTGCCGGCCCATTTTTATCCCATTTTTCACAAACATCTGTGGTTAGCCACAGGCAGAACGGAAATGAAACACTACCAAACTAATGCTCTCAGTGTAGGTTCTATGCTGTTTACTAGTGTAAACAGGGATCAAACGCTGGCATGACCCCCTTTTTACCAAAATTAAGAGAAAAGACTAAAACAGCCTCCTGTTCAAAGTGTGACAGAAAGCAGTAAAATGATAATTCTATAATAATTGGAAGATATGCAAAGTTATAAACAGCAAGTCAAAAGCAGGATAAAGCAGTTAAGCTTGACATTTAGATAAAAAATGTGCCTGGGTGTAATGCATAATAAATAGGGTTTTAAGACAGGATGACAAGGACTGTACAGATAAATTCTGGGTAATCTTAACAGTTTATCAGTACTGCCTGAAATAATTCATTGTTTTAAGGCAATGTTGTTGTTTGGTTGTCTTTGCTTTTTAGTAACATTGATGCCTACAGGAATGAGTAAGAGAGGTCAGTAAGCGTAAGGTGGGTGAATTTACAGGTTTTCTTTAAAGAAGGGTGAAAATTGAATTTTACAATAATAAAAGTAAAAAAGGACGCAGCTTGAAAGATTTCAGGATAACCTTGGAGCTGCAGTTTTGTTTCCAAAAAATTGTGACGATGTACATGCTCAGGGGAATCCTGACAAAGATCTTAGTTAAATAAAAAAATCTCAGAAGCACCCTTTTCATGTCTGAATAATCAAAATAAAAAGATTTTTTGAGAGCCCTTTCTTTGTTAAAAATGTCTCTAAGTTGTAGGAGACAGGCAAACACTACTTAAAGAGGATCCTAGCTTATACTGTAGTTGTTTATATGCAAGTCTGACTCCTTTTAAGAAATGCTTGAGCCATTCTATGTGCTGTTCCCTCAGCCCTGGTTTACAGATTGTAATTCATTGACAAATAATACAGCAAAGCCTTAATTAGTAGTGTTCCTTCCAGCTCCTTGGTATGGAGCCTATTTATAAATATGATTTAGTGGAGCCTCCTGACCCAGAGTCCTCATGTGTCTTGCAGTCTGTGTCTTTGAAAGCTTTGCCACAAGCTGTTATGTAGATATTTAACCCTGTACTTACTGCACTCTTTTGGATCATAGAAAAGCCTTTTTATGGAAATGTTTCAATGTAATCTTTAAAAACACCTTTAATTGTTGATTGTCTCCTTAAATATTTAAGTTTATACCTTCACTGGGGTACATTCACATTTTCAATAAATTTCAACATATCTCCTGCAGTTACTTTGACTTAGTGTAGTGTATAGCATTAAAAGAGTTTCTTTTCTAATACCCTGTGATGGCTAATTAAAAACTTTCTTCACTTTCACTTTCTTCACTTTCAGGTTAATTGAAATCAGGGTTTTCGTTTACGCAAATGCAATGCTTAGTTGATTGCACGTTTTGAGAAAAACGATCGTTTTTATTTTTTGGGGTTCAGAAAATGAAAATTAAATGTAATCGCTTAATTAACTGCAAGCTTCCTGTGCTAAACAAACTCAGTTTTTTTTGTCTGGAGCATTTGTTCCTCAAGTGGTAGCAGCCAACGGTGTAAAAGAATAACGCCCACATCCAAATTGGTTTTGTTTTAGCAAGAGAGATCTCATCATGAAGGCAGACATGCAGAAAGAATCGACCTGCCTCGGTATTTTCAGGAAATGAAGATGCCATTAAACACCCATAATGTGAATGTGGTGTTCCGATAGGGTCATTTGGGCGCAGGTGGGAGATTTCAAAGAAGTCTCCTTTTGTCACTCGTACAGGAAGGTTGCTAACAGGAACTCACACAGCCGGAAAAAAACACAAACAAACCGACCAGGCAGCAGGGCCAGACAGGGACGCAGTAGTGCAGATGTGGGATTAAATTTCACGCTTGGGTGTTTGCTAAAGCACGGAGACTTCTCTTCTGATGGGCCGCCTGGGTTGGAACCTCAATTGGCGTTGTGTACCCATTCAGATTTGAGAAAGGAGATAAAGGGAAACAAATCTCTTCTGTGGAGCAGCATGCAGCGCCCAGTGTGATAATGCTGAAATGTGATAGCTCGGCCTTGCAGTTTATCAGCCTCACGTTATGCTAATATTCCTTCACGTTTTTAGTCTTATGTGGTGTGGATTACATTTAAGTTACCATGCCTGAGCTAACTTGGAAATGCATGGCTTCTCAGGTCTAACAAAACAGCCCCGTCTATTGATTAGTCAAAGTTACTGTGAAACGCTTTCAAGGTCTTTAAGAGATCCTTTCAAAGTGGTCCAGACAGATTCTCTGACCAGGATTGAATTGTGACATGATTCACATTGCAAGTTTGTTTGAAGTAAGGTTTTTTGTACCTTTTTGAAAACACTTTCTCACATCATTTAACTCTATCTGTCTGCTAAAGCTACATGTTCACATGGGGTTGCTCTGCTTCCTGTTTCAATAGTAGTACAGTATCAGCAAGCAGTAATATTTCAAAGCCCTACAGTAAATGCTTATGGAAAATCGTCCTAGCAGAAATGTTTAAAAATCGAAGCTACATGATATACGCACCGATACGGGGAAACTTCAGCCATTTCAATTTACCATCTTCATTTAATTCTGCCAAAGCCTTATTTTTTTAAGCAGCCCCAGGGAATGTTCCCATTTGCAGTATTACAATATTACAGAGGGGATCAAACAGCTGTGGTTTAGTGATTAAACAATAGCGTTTCTTGCGGTCTTGTAAGAAAGGCGTGGTCCTGAAAGGGGATTTGGAGGGAAAAGAAATGAAAATGGTGAGTAGTAGGTGGATGACATGGGCCTGCCGATGTAGAGACCTGGATTTCATTTTCGCAGGTGATTGCAGGTTCGCCTGCAGCTACCTGGCAAAGAATGGCAGTAAGAGACTGTAAGAACAGGGGATTAAGTAACCCAGCAGGAGAGCAGGTGAAAGCAACCCCCTTCCCTGTTTCACAAAAGATTGAAAATACACCATCATTGCCTCCTGTTGAGGAGATTTGTATGGTATTAAGAGGAGAGGTGGAAGAAAACAATTAAAAGGGGTTTAAAATCTGCTGTTTCAGGTTCCAAAGCTTTTTACCCTGATCCATCATGTAATGTGGTTTTACAGTGACAGGTATAGTAATTCTTCGAATCGGGCACTTTCTCGAGTCCAGTGACAGAGATGTGTAGTGACAGTTTTGAACTCATGTTAAACAAAAAAAAAACAACTGTACACTATGTTACTGTAGGTTGTCATAAAACAAAATCAAAATACAATGGTAGCTTAACTGATAAGATTAGAAATCAGAATGAATTTTTACAAAATTGACAATATATTTGAATATCTGCTTATACACTCTGTCTCAGGCTGTTATCGAGTACTCGTTTAAATATTAAGGACTCTCCTTTTTTGGCATTTAAGTTCTGAAAGGTAAAATTGTTGGCCCTTCAGTAATGAACTGGATTCTGAACGCAATAATTTGGAAAACAAAAGTAGAATTCTCTGCCTTTCCAAGAACCTCTGAGGGCAGCCATCTTTTACCACATTGAGCACTTCTAAAAAGTGAATTAAGAAAAAAATATTTCTATAATAGAATGTACATACAGTACAAGTGTGAAAATGGTCATTTTATTTGACTTTTTTTGCTTACATTATTTAAATATTAGTTTTGCCAGGAACATGATTTCTCAGGTCTACAGTTTCCAAAGTAAAACCACAATTCCAGCCAGACCTGGGTCTTTTTGTATACACAGTGGTGTCAAATTCAG
The DNA here is from genome assembly GCF_040954835.1 of Lepisosteus oculatus. Taxonomy (NCBI): domain Eukaryota; kingdom Metazoa; phylum Chordata; class Actinopteri; order Semionotiformes; family Lepisosteidae; genus Lepisosteus; species Lepisosteus oculatus. The sequence continues at coordinate 35,313,776 of NC_090696.1, read as the reverse complement.
TGTCAGAAAGCCAGTAATAAAGAAAAGATCATATCATTGGCCCTGGGCGGGTTTCAGGAAATTAGGCTATATTAAATTGGCTCAACATATTGACTTCTTTTTTTTCGCCCAAGACAAAACCATTTTTCCTTAGCACATTTTTATGGACCAATTTGGAAACTGTTTACTTCTGCTTTTCTTTTTGTGGCATCAAGACTGTGTTAAGAAGGAACAGGAGTAATTGTGACATGATCCAGTAATTTTTATTTTTATTTTTATTTTGGGGTGTTGACAGTAAAAAAAAAAAGAACCACTAATTTTGGAAGAAAAGCTCAGGAAACTGCAAGATTCATGACTCGGCACCATGTCTTCACAGGAGACAGAGTAAATTACTGCCCAGTCATACCATCAGCACTGTAGTGTTATAGTTGGGAATTTTAAAAAAGTAGACTGCTGGGAAAGTATCCAGATGAAAATGGCAAGTAGCCTTTTGATGGGTTGAATAGCATTTTCTGTTTTTTAACTTTCTTGCTTATTATGTTATTATAGACTTGGGGAAAAAAGGTACCACTGTACTTTTCCATGCAGCCTTTGCATCTTGACCGGATGTCATTGTCAGTCGCTTTCGATAAAAGCATCAGTCAAATTAATAAATATAAAGAGAACTAGGGTAGAAGTCTTAGATTCCAGCTGAGTTCAGTGCCTGTTCTCGGTCATATCTCTTTGCAGTTTGAGAAAAGTATTGCTGAATAGTGAAAGGGGTAAAAACACAAGGTTTCACAAGTAACATTTTTTCTGGTGTTTTCTTTTTGATTCTGTATTGAATTATATCACGTTTTTGTTGTATTATTACACTGAGCATGTGAGGTTTAGGTAGATCAGTCTTGCAGCTAACAAATTGACCTTTATGGCTTTTTATTGTTGACATTGGATTCATATTTCAGGCTCTACTTCAGTAATTATGTTTGTAAAAGCAAGAAAGTAGTTATGAATACATAAATGAAAGAAGGTGAGACCTGATCAGTGGATAACACATCTGGTTATACGAAGCAGGTAAATTCCATATAGTTAATATAATAATAGTATTTCTATATAAATATACATCATGAAAAAAATGGTCTCAGCTTACTCATATATAAATGTATATAATCTGTGACTGTGTTATTAAAAATGAAGAGAAAACATTATCTGAGAAATTTGATGTACATTCTTTCCGCTATTATTTGGTTAAAAAAATAAAACTATGGTTTGAAATACTTCTGCAAATATCTGTTCATTATATAAAAAATCATACATTTCGGAACATTACAGTATATTGTAGTTCTTTTGGAATTTTATTACCAGTCTCGTTTTCAGGTGATTTCATTTCTAAGTTAACCAAAATGTTAGTTTAGAGATTTTCAAATCCCCTGCACTTTAAAAATAACTATGCTCCTACTAATTTTCTTACATTATCAAATTGCCTCTCACTTGATTTGACCATTTACCTTTTGGAAAATGTTAGCCTATGAACACTGAGCACAGCAGGTCTTTTTTAAGGAGATAAAACAGACATGCTGTCCATCGATGAGAGAGAGAGAAATAAGGAAAGCTGAAAAAACGTCATTCATTTCAGAACTTAGCAACTTCAAACATTCTGTCTGTTGATGGTTGCCTGAAGTATGCCTGCCCTCGTGGTTAGCTGGCTTATTAATTTGTATCGGTTAATTGTCCCATCACCCCGCAAGTGGTTTTGCCTTTGTTTTGCACGATAGGGAGCGGGGAGTCCCACCGAGAGCTTAACTGTAACATGACGTTTGGGCTCCAGAGTCTTTCATTTCTGCTGGCTGTGGAACATTCCCATAAGCTGATTAGCGGCCATTTCGGTTTAATGTATTCTTCATACACCCTCTCTCTTGCCACTCCAAAGAGAACAGAGCATTCTGGGAGAAAGCTGCGTGTCTCCTTTGTGGTTGAAGCAACTTTAGTTAACGTGAAATTGTTTTCAGAAGGTTTTTCTTTCACTATCATTGACAAAAGGAATGAGTTATTTCTTGATTATCGGAAGAACAACATACAAATAAAAGTACAGTGATAAACTAGAGTTAAGAATTATTTTTTTTCTGGTCAAATATGCTCCCCTAAAGTGATTTTATTTGATTAATTATCAATATAAATGTTGATAATGTAAATAATTTAAAATTCACTCCACATTGTACAGTAATATTGCACAGAATGCAATATGCAGTTCTGGAACTGGCGATCAAAATAATTCAATTTAATTTATATAGTAACTCAGATCACTACCCTTTATTTTCATTCTTCAGAGCTGGATAAGTATATTTTACTAACACCCTACCTACAAACTTTAGGTTAATCTAAACCTTGAGCTAAGATCAAAGCATAATGTACAAGGTCAAATAATACTGGACAGAAAAAGACAGAAAGAACCTGTAATGAGCATTATGCAAAAAGCAAAATGGGCCCAGTATCTGTGGTTTCCCATGTTGCTGTAGGAACATTTTTTTTGCTCACCATATTTTCTGCTTTTAGGATCATATTGTTAACAATAAAATTTACAATAACCTATATTGTCATATATTGTATATTGCTTTAGTTTGAGTTTAAATTGGAAAAAGAACAGTGCACTCACTGAAATTCATATGATCCTTCCAGTACATTTATCAGCTCATTTGAAATACAAGGCATTCATTCCATTGCTGAAAAACTACAGTTGTTGTGTTAACTCTTACCCTAATGTTCTACCGTGGTTGACTTACGTCTGAAAAGGCTGAGGGGCAGGGACGTTTGAGCGAATTATTTAGTACCTTCTTTGAGGATTCAAGAACAAATGTACAGAGCAAACCCATGCCAGAAAAAATGTCATATTTATAGGAACCAACCTGCCACATCTGGGTAGTAATGCTTCCATAAGAGTAGTTTGGCTCTGTTCTTTTTACCTTTTTTACTGACTGTATATGCTTCCTGGTTGAGAAACATGAGCACTTTAAGAATGCCCATTCTCACAGAGTATTCCAAATACCCAGTTCTTGAACTCCTCTTGGTTGGCAAAGCAGTGCCAAAGAGTAGAAATGGGTTTTAAGAGACAGAAGATAAGGGAGCGTTTGTCCATGATTAGAGCACGAAGAGAGGGAGAGGTCTTTTGTTAAGTGAAAAGAAAGCTTGTAGCTCATTAAGTGGTGCTGTGGATTAACCATGTCAGCCATTGTTAGCTGAAAAGGTACCAGAGTAAGGCCACAGAAGGTGGGGTCTCTTCTTGAAACCAAGTCCCCACCCCCTCTGCCTGCATTCTCCCCAGTTCTAAAGATCTTTAATAGCCTCTCTGTGGTTGGTAAGTTGTAAAGTGGAGGAATCTTTTCTCATTAGAGGACTTTTTTTCCAGCACATTCTTTTGTAGTCGTACCAGTTCATTATAAGATTTGAAGCAAGCTTCATCTCAGGCCAAACCTGAAAAGAAAAGAGAGAGAGAGGAGTGGGCAGCACAAAATAGACAAACCAATTAAACTCGATCTATTGGAGAATACAGCCTACTTATCAGGAAGTTTCTTTTGAAGAAATAGAAAAAAATTAAAAAACTTTCGTTCTGCTATTGACAAGAGTGTTGGGCAGTTTTCTTTCTTCTTTCTCTAGTTTTGTTAATTTGCTTTATTAAACACTCATTCACTAGGAATGCTTTCGCCTGTTTCGGCCCTTTGATCAGTGCTGAAGACACAGCTACCAGTTTTCTGGAATTTCTTTCTTTTTTCTTTATGTATTCAGATAACATCCCAGTACTAATTGAGGTGTTTTTATATAGTCTTTAAATAACACTGGCCTTTTAGATGCAGAAGAAAGCAACACATGCTTTCAAGTTTGCTTAGAACTGTAAACCTAATATCCATGGTAATATATCTGTTTTAATTGCAAATAGAAGGTGTGCATTAAATATTGTGTGACATAATCTCAAGTGTACAATTGAACACACACAAAAAACATTTTGATCATAAAATAAAGGGCAAAGACTGATACTACTGAACCTACTGTACTTACCACTTGCATCAATGTAGCCAGGAAAGCCTTTTCACCTTGTGTAGTATCAGATCAGAAATCTCGTGGCTGTCCATCTTTTTTAGCTTTGTGAGCCTTAACCTTCGCTTGAAATATTTTGGTGTGTGCTGTCTTTTAATCTTCAGCGATTCTTAACTGCCTCAAATTTAGGTCAGCATTTTTTTTCCCAACCCCCCTCTCTCCCATTCTTTCACATTTGAGATTTATTAGAGCGGAGTGCGTTCATACTTGTGACTGAAAAACAGACTATCATTTTCAGCAAACTGCCTTTTGGGAAGGGGAACGTGATGCCAATGGGGAAATACTGAATGGTAAGATGACATGTTGGGAAGAGGTAAGCATTGGCCAGAAATGTTCACACGATGGGTATTTCATGAGCATTGTGGATGTAGTTACTCTTAACTACTATTCATAATGTACTGTAGTACTGCTACTAGTAGAAAACAGCCTTTCATTTACTGTAAATGCTTTGACAACCTCAAAATATTAACTTTGAAAGAAGAATAATTGTGTGAGTGTGGTTGGTACTGTAGGAGCTTCGGTGACAAAGACAGCTCATTCTATAGATGTTTCATAACCAGCAGTGTTTATGATGTCAGTTATAGAACTCCAAGAAAGAGACGTAATCGGTAAGGGGCAAAAATGGCAGCAAGCCGTATTCCAGGAGTGTGATATCCAAGCATTTTTTTTTCCAAGGAACAACAGGTGAGCAACCGCAGATCAGTTGACTACACCTTTCAACCTGGGGTGAGAGCAGATAAATTCAAATTGGCCTGCTGAGACATCCATAGATCAGGATCCCATGTTCAGGTTTTAGTGCACAAACCACTCATCACATCTGGTAGTGAACATTTGCAAGTTCAGTGGCACAAACCGCACAGATGATAGGCTATGGTGCAGTGGAGAAATGTGGTCTGGTCAGATGAATCATCCTTTACTATTTTCTCAGAAAAAGGGCAAGTGCAGGCTGTGCTGCCAGCCTAAAGATCTCTCTGAGCTCTGGGTGCTTTGTTCCAACAGTGGAGAAATCTCGTGGTTCTGTAAGGTTGCGGGATACATTTTCCTGGTACGGTTTCCTGGCAAGGTGCACACAGGCCATACTGGCTCCATTTTTTGTCAACTACCTGTAGGCCTATTGTAATGAGTCAAAGGATTTTTGTAAGTGTCATTGTATACTGGCATCTCAAGACACACATTTCACACAGCTGCTGCAGTTAACATTAAGTTAATAAATTTGGGCAATTTGTGATCACGATTGCCAGCATTTGCAGCCGCCAGCTGTTACACATATGAAGTAAAATGTTACTTTGGATGTAACCTGATTGCCAGACAAATTAGAAAAAAAATGCACAGTGATGTATACACAGCATTAACAACAAAAGCTAGGACTGCAGGTGCCATTCCGAGTGAAATGTTACAGTCTACCGCTTGGCGGGATTTCATAGTGGTAAAGAGACATGGCTGGTGTAACCTGGGTTTTCTCAATGTGTAGGGGCGGCTGAGGATGGAACACACATACTAATCTTTTTATCTGTAAGTTTGTTACGATAGGAATCCCTTTATTCACTTGTAATACAAGTAGTTGGCAACCACCACAACAATTAAGTGAAAGTAAGTTTAAAATCTCAATTCTGTGTAAAAGAAGTTAGTGTCTAATAGACATATTAAGAATTTATGTAATCCTTAAAATCATACTACTTGTATACTAGTGTTACTGCTATAGAGAACTTTAAATGGCTGTCTTATTACTATTTAGCCATTTTCACCTTCCACGTGCAGTTGTGCCTAAATTTACATTCTGCAAAGTGGGGAAAGGTTGTGTAATTGGTGGCAACAATAAAAGGCAACACTAGTAGCTCAGCTCTTTTTGTCTATGCTGTAGAACTTAGGTATACTGAAAAAACAACACCTACACTAAGGATGTGTTTCACTAAATAACTGTAAACTGTTATTTATTTTCATTATTTAAAAAATAATTAAGGCATTCAACATTTATATAGCAACAAAATAATATTTGTCTTACCGTTAAGGGAGTCATCGTGTTGAGAAAACCTAACTGTGCAGGAATCTGAACTTTAAGTGGCTGATCCAAGACTCAATTCATTTTCACTGTGGGCAGCCACTGCTAATTGGGAACATGGGCTGAATCACCTAATTACATTCTTTATAAGGGGATATGACTGTTGCAAGAAAGTTTTACTTTGGCAGTGTGTACTGTCCCTTGTCTTGAGGGCTGCCTTAAAATGCAAACAGATGGATTAAATACAAGTGTTAGAAATGGTGCGATGATTTATCTTGAAAGATATGCTTGTATATACAGCTTACTGTATTAAATTAGAATTGCTCGATTTGATTTGGCTTCTTAGCAAAGTTTGATTCACACTTCTTAAGACCAAAACTCTGACATTAATTTCCTAAATGTAAAATGTGTGCTTTAGTCAGTACAATATCGAGTCATTCTCTAATCCTTACATTGAAGAAAAACCCTAAATTGCTATCATTATAGACTGAAGCCTTTTGGGATAGTAATTGTCTTGTAGAACAATAAGTGAGGATTTCACAGTGCAGGTTTTGAAGGTTTGTCATGTTAGCAGACTGTTTTACGGATGTTATGCTTCATTTGTGGGGAAAACTTTAAGCAGGAATAAAAAACAAATCCAAAGATGAGTGAGTCATCAAATCTGGGATCAGCCTTTTCCAATGATATCCCACTGTGTATTCCTCAGAAAGCAGCAATATCTGAATGTGTTGTGTTTTATGGCACCTTATTTTACCATACATCTATGAACAGAGAACTGTACCGAAGCACTGAAGGTGCTTCTTTTTTCAATATGCAGTTAGTTGTTAGGAAATATGCACTTAAATATGAGCCGGATATGTGCCATCTTCAGTTAATACCATCATAAATGCATACCGAAAAGAGTCCAAATGGGATGGAGCACTTTTGGAAGATTAAAATCCCAAAAGGAAGTTTTCTTCTGCTTTGTGCTATTTGTACCTACATACAGCTGAGAAACCTGCCCAAACTTAGAAACTGCTAAATACTGTACATGGGAGCATAGAAAGGTACAGTATGCGCTGGAAATTACAAGATGGTAGAGAAATAGGAAAGAAATAATGGCGATGGGCCTGATACATAGCAGGCAGAATCTGGAAATTCTGAACCACATTCTAAGACAACAGAGAAAACCAACAGGGAGAACTCATGGAATATGTGCAAATAAAATTATAACATTGATGTGATGTTGATACAAGAAGTCAAAAATGGGCATGTGTAGAAATCTTCTCATAGTAATAGATTCATAAAGGGCTGAGACCGATTCATCCAATTCAAATTCATCCATTGTTCTGAAATTGGGCTATACGGGGGGTAATTTCCGGGATAAATCCATGAATTCTATTCATGGAACAGGTTATGAATACAGAAATGAAAAATAGATATGGGTTACGAGCATAAGAAGGTTCAGAAAAAGGAGACCATTTGTCCCATCTAGCCCTTTTGGTAATTAGTAATTAATTGATCCAAATAGATCTTCAGTCGTCCAGGGTATCAGCTTTAACAGCACGGCTGGGTAGCTTGTTCCATACTCCCACTATGCTTTGGGTAAAGCTCTTGGTTCTAAACCTGCTCTTGGTTCTAAATGCACTTCCAAGCAGTTTCAACTACTGTCCTCAGGAAAAAACTGGGAGTAACACCGAGTTCTCAGTATTTGTATGACCCAGGCCTCCCAGATCAATTTTGCTTGGCACACTGCACTTTAGACTGCTACGCTAGTGCTGAAATTGTGGTTATTCAGATTTTACTTAGAGAAAACCCAGATGTAAAACGAGTGCATTACAAGTTAAAAAAGTCAGATGGAGAAATCTCAAATGCTGAGGTGTAAAAAGGTTTTTATTGTTGTAATGCCCTTTGTCTTAGCGTTTACTAAGAATATATTGCGTGAGTCTGCAATGCACCTGTCTAGAATTCCACTTGCGAAACAGATTCTTGATATCAGCAGAACCATTACATTTGTGTGGTCTATATATACACGTTGTGTTGCAGCGTCTCTGTGGACAGCAGGTTGGGCGGGTGGAGATGTTTCCCGGTATCCACAGAAGAAACCTAGAATCTTGCTCCTGTTATGGAGGCCTTGGCGTAACTCAAAAGAGTTAAATCTGCAACTGGATATAGGTTTCAAAGGGAATGATGAGTGGTCAGTATGTAAGATATTTTAATTCAGTAAAGCCCTGTCCTTTCCTTGATGTTTGCTAAAGTTACATTAAAACAGCTGTGCATCTGAACTGGTGATATGGAAGGAGACTAGCACAGAGCCAGGCGCCTGGTTTACTGATGGAGTTTTTTTTGTTGTTGTTGTATTTGCTGTTGTTTCTTTAAGCGATTTACTAGAGAATGTCTCAATGCCTTGAAAAAAGAAGCTTTGCAGTTTGTCACGCGGGAAAAGCTGCACGATAACCAGGTGTCGTAAACCAACCACATGTATAAAAGACATGCACAGTATCTTACAAAATCGGCTGAGGCAGATGTAGCAAGAAATGTTACGTAAAGAATGTAGAACTGGAAGGTGAGCAGGTGGGCATATTGCCTTCCCGAAAGAAACAGTCTTTATGTTTGCAGAATGCCTGTTGGATGATAATGAGAAGTTTGGTGTGACTAGCTAATAATAGTAAAGTATGTTCTGCCCTACACTTTTGGCTCGTGAGCTGAGATATGCGTGTCAATCCCAACTCTGCTTTCCCATAAAGTGGTAGGAATGAAGCCTGCCAGTTGAAGAATTTGACTTTTATCACCTGGAGCCAAAGCAGAGGTACTGTAGGAACATGTGTGTAATTTCTCCACCTGTTGTCTGCGTGTCCCCAAATAAGTGATGGAAACTCTTGCCTGCTTTCAAACAAGGAAGGAGAGCGCAATTTTAAAGAGGAGAAAAACAGTTAAAACAGTCACAAGAAAAGAGCCAAAGCATCGAGGAACAGCTTTTTTTCTTCTCTTTCATGCATTCCTTAGAACAGCTGACCTAGGTCTAAATCTGACGGAAAAGAAATAAAGGTGTATCAAGTGTCATAATCGAAAATCAGTGTGCAATTATGACTCATATGAGATACTGCTGTCCATAAACCATGAAAAAAGGAGAAGTTGTGAGATGAATAGCAGTTGCAGATGCTGAAAGTCCTTCAGCTCTGTGCCAGAAAAGCAATGCACAGACGTTAGCAAGAAATATCATATTTTTTGTGGAACCTTGGTAGATATAAGCAATGTTTGTGCAATGAATCTCATACTTTCAATTAGCATTAATTAGGAAACTCACAAATTAAATAAGGGAAAGACAAGGTATAAGTACTGTTAACTAACAAGTAATCATGAGATACGAAAACAAATTGTTATTTGCATTTCCAAGCTTGCTACGCATACTTAAAAGTTTTGGTGAGAGTATGCAGTACAGGACATGTACAGGGATGAAGAAAAGAACCTCTGGAGGAAACTTCAGCTTTGATGTCATTTTTCTGTAATAAAAGCATAACGATTCTACTGGAACATTCTACGTGGGTTTCGAACAAAGATTGAGATCAAAGGACAGTACTTATAGGGGACATTTCAGGGTGCTTTAACTGCTAGCTCTTTCCTTACTATATTTTTAAAATGTTTTGTCTCTGATGCACTGGTTTGTATGTATTATATTGTAATATGTATAATACATATAATATGGGTAGATGATATCGACATGTAAGGCATTAGGAATGACAGAAAAGATTAAAGTAATTTGAACAGCAAGAAAAGAACTATACTGTGTAACAGTTTTGGTCACATTGTAAAGAGCCTTCTTTTCATTGTGAAAGTTTTCACAGCTGGCTGTAATACAGAAAGGAGAAAATTAAAACCCCTTTGATGAAGAATACTGTATATTGGAACATAGAAAAACAAAATGTTCATTTTGGAATGTAACATTTTAAAACGCTGATGCTTAAAGCTGAGTGTGAAGGACAGTAATGCATTATTATCAGATTTGTTATTTTTTGTGATCCCTTTTCCTTTTATTCTTTTTCTATTTATTAGTTTTTACACTTTTTAGTTTTAGTTAGACTTATCTAATGGTGAACTTAAAGGAAGCCCTTGTTTAAAAATTGTGGTTTGAAAGCTGAAGTCCCTGTGAAGCACAAGAAAATAGTTCTAAGTTTGGTGTGTTAACAGATTCACTGAAAAGAGGAATGGTCCACTGTGGTGCAAAAGACGTTTAAACCACCTACTTGAACAACTCCCCTATTTCATTGGTCAAATTGTTCAAAGTGTTAAGAAATTGCGGATTTAAGTGTGACCTATATAACCTACTAGATTATAGCTCTCCAGGAACAGGATTGGTCAGTAGATTAATGCATAAGGATGGACTGTCAAACTCAGGTCCTGGAGTGCCTGGTGTCTTCTGGTTTTTGTTTCAAGACCAAAGTTGGTCTAATTATTTAGTTAACAGCCTATTATTAATGGTGTCAACTAAGCTTTTCTATTTTATTGTACATTATAAGGTGTTTTATGTGTAATTTTACTTTTACTAAAGTGCATTTGTTCAGTAATCAACTCTCAAAGACCTTGTGAAAAAAACATTTTATTTAATAAAATAATTATTTTCATTGCTCAATTGACTACTTAGGTGGGACCAAAAGGCTGAGTTTGACACCTTTGGCATAGGGCTTTTTAGTACAGGAGAATGGTTAGACATAATAAATACTTTTTTCAAAGAATTAATCTACAGTTCCAATCAGGCTTTTGTTGTGGGTAGAATGTATCTTTTGCAATAGAGATTGAGAATAGATTGGAGAAGTGTAAGTTGTGAATGCCTCTGTCAGCGTTGGAGATGCAAGGTTATAGAGTGCAACACCGTTAAACTTTTAGGTGCATTTGCTTGGTGTATTGTAGTCTTTTTACTCTGTGACACTGTTATGTTATGTTATGACATTTTCTGTAAAGACAGGTGCTTTTCAGAAGTTTCTTTTTCTTACTTTTGCAACACTGTGCAATTGTTTTTCTCCATCTCCCATTTATTGTGGTTTCAATGTGATCATGTTGAAAATGGCAACCTTCAAATTAAAAAACAAACTACTGACTGTTCTGTCATTATACCATTTGGGAAACAAGAGGCTAACTGACTGATTTATTAGTGATGTGACCTGAGACCAAATCCCTGTTATTTCTGCTTAATGGTGATTCACTGAGTAGTTTTAGTGTAATGCAATGGAAAACTTTACTGGCAGGCTTAACAGCCACAAAGCAAATTATTCTTAAACTCTGGATTGTTGTTAGCTAATTGTGTTTAGAGACAGTTAATTTTGAACAGTCAAGTGCCAGCGATGCAGACTCATGTACATTAGAGTCATGGGGTCTGGTCTCAGGCTTCCTGGTCAAACATCTGCCAGAGTGAGTTATTAGTTAAAAGCAATTTTAGCTCAGGTCACACTCTAAATAAAGTAATAGTTTTTAGGGTCTGTTGTTTTGATGTTTTCCTTAATGAAATCATAAACTATAGATTACAAAAACACAATCATACTGCTTTGCCAAACCTGTATGTGTAAGTCAAAATGGTAGGACATTACATTTACACACTGCAACAACACTTGCTGTACATAACACTTTTCTGGTCACTTTACACAAAGTGCTTTACAGGTAATGGGGACTCCCTTCCTCTTCACCAATGTGAAGCACCCGCCTGGATTTGAGAATTTGAATATGAAATTGTCATGTTCTTGTCAAGAAACTGGTCATTAGACAATTTGTGTGTCTGTGCTGATAATTCAAAGCAACTTATATAAATCATAGTTACTTTTTTAAAGACAATATTCTACCCATTTATAAACTAGGGAGTGCCGGGGCAATCTGGATAAAGTACCTTATTCAAGCTCACAGTAGCACTGTACCCCAGTGAGATTTCAGCCCACAACTCTCTGATGAGAACTACAGAGTCCTAACCACTACTCCACGCAGCCACCCACCATTAAACGTGAAACAAAAATAGAAATAAATTACAAGACCCAGAGCTTCCTTGAACAATTCTTGTGGGCTTTCCTGAAAGAAAAGTGTAAATGAACTGGAGAGTGTAAATTAATGGTAGTATCCCATGCTCAAGCTGCAGTTCAGCTTAGAAGGGCTTGCTGTGGTTCTGCTGGAATCTGAGAGTCTCGTAATTGCAATGTGTAGGTTGTAGTGCCTCCTAATGGAAAATTCTTTTTCAGTGTTACTGTGGTATTACTATACACATGTGCACAGTAAAAAACTGTGGAGTGTGGTTAAAACTGGAGAATTTACAATAAGTGCTTTATTCAATGACAGCAGTCAGCCCGGCACCAGACTAAATCTGTTGGAGGTCTGCGCAGTTACCTTTTGGTTTATTCTATGATAACCTTTTGTAAACAGAGTATTCCTACTGCTTTAATTGCAATAATAAACCTTTGCATATACAGGCGCCAGACCCAGCCTCTCTTATCTGGCTTTGAAGTGATGATGCTTGAAACATTTCAGTAGTTCAAAGCAATTAAACTGGCCTAACTGTTTGCACACTGTAGTCACAACCTGTTTTGAGGCAGGTTTTTTTGTTCAAGTGAGAAGGACAACACAGGTCCTTGTTTTACACCCAAAGGCACGGGCAAGAGGCAATTGCTTCAAAATATTTCTTCCTGCCTGCTGCTGATGAACTCGTACACCACTGCAAAACTATCATTTTTAGAAGAAAAAGACAGTTGCAACAGAGCACTGAAAGCTTTACAGGTGGCCATCATGTCACTAAAATTATGGCCAGTCTGTAGAGAAGGAATCATAAAAGTGTTTAAAAACCCCATTTCACAGTTTCACTTTGTAGTTATAAAACTGGAAATCTGTAATACTGTTAATACTCCAGGGATCTTAAGATACTGTAACAGTTCCTTTTAATAATATGTCTTAACTTAAACCTCTTTATTTGAAATCTGCAATGTTGCCCTGCAGTGTTAATGTGGTTAATTGTAAGTCGATGTGTACAATAAATAACAATAATTCTGGTCAGCAGTTTTTTTACTTTTAATAAAGCTAGCTGACAGTTTTACTGGTGTTTCACATTCAACTTTAAGAAGGAAGCACTAAGTAAAGGGATCATGCTTAATTAATAGGTTATGTAAAACATTTGGAGGCAAAGTGATTCTTCTTGGTCTTAAAGAAGGCTCTCCTTTTTTAAGACAATAGGTCTTTAATACCTATTTAATACCCTAAATGCCGTCATTGTTAAAGTATTTTCACTTTCTGATGAAGTTTATGTGAACAGCTTACATGCATGGGTGAATGAATTGGAGAAGAGAGTTTTTGCCTGGTTCTGTTCTTCAGTTCTTGTAATTCAGTTTATTTTTTTTCCTGATTTTGAGAGGATACATACACCGTACATAACTGTATAAATAAAACCCCTTTAACCCTTTTATGGATTGTTACAAGAAAAAGAAACATAGCACAGTTGACAAAATTGTATGTAACAATATCCATAAACATTGGATACATTTTCAAGGATTACAGGATTGCTAATTGCCTCCCATAATTTCTAAGGAAGTCTTTTAAAAGAGTCAGAAATCCTAGTTCATTGAGTGGCATGCAGTCCTAAAACAAACCAGAGATGATCGGTACTTTATAGTAGCAGCCAGGAATTAATAAGATGGTAGTCTTTTTAAAACTGAAGGACACATGCACAAAAAGACAAAAATCTCTCCTCACGGGTTTATTTTTTCCCAGTCGGCAAATGTCAGCCTAATTTGCAGCAGTGATTTCTCTGTAGTTGATGGCATTCCATGCTGCTGGACAGTTTGGAGTGTGAGATTTCTTTTCATGCTCTGAAGAATGCGAACATGAGCCAGCACCCAGATGGATGCACGCATGGCCTTTATCTGTAACAGGGCAGCAAATGTGCTACGGTTGTAATATTAGATTTCATTGCAGGTTGCTGGAAGCAGAACGAGAACTGAATTAAAAATCGTGGGTGTTGTTTGCTGCATTAAACTGTTACGTTTGTAGAAAGAAGTGTATTGCTGATGTTGCTGGTATGGATGGGTTTTCTGAAGTGTTTCCTAGCCTGTTGGTTTTCAATAATTGTTTTTGAGGATGACCTTTGTTTTATTGTAAACCTTTTGTCCTCTGTTTATGGCACTTGCTTCTTTATAAAATGTGGTCGGAGGTGCAAGGAGTCCTGTCTTCTTTTTTCAAGTGAAATGAAGAGCTCCCTGTTAAACAGAGGTGTACAGGGTGTAGGAGAAGGGCCTGCTCCTGGACTGTGGGGGAGCTTGGTCATTTTAGCGGGAATGTTTAATACGCCTGGCAGAACAGCTGGCACAGAGCAATGAATGGGGCCAGTAATCTCGCTGTGGTTTCTTGTTGTGGTTACAGCCGAAACATCTCCACCACAAATGTCTGCGTCTCTCATTCTCTTTTTTTCTGAGCACAACCACACACAAACACTATATGCTTTATTCAGCTTCATGCCAGCAGTAACCTCTTTCATTTTTGTTAAGGGACTTGCTGCATGCTTGAGATGGAACGGGATGATAAACTGAAGTCCTAAAGTGCTGCAAGTTTAATAAGGCAGATATTAAGGAAATGATCTCCATTCCTTGTCAATCTTTCTTGTTTTTACAGCATTAACCCACAGTAGCACACCTAAGGTGTGCTAATGTGTGGGGTTTTCTGAGTGGTTTAGCTTCATTTAACATATTACAGCAGACAGAAGGAAAATAATAAAATGTAATAAACACATTTAATATAGCAGTAATGTTCTCAGAGTAGTAAAAGACCACAATGTAAATCTAAACATCCTATTGTGTAAAGTTGTATTTATTACAATATCTGAATATCTTCAGCGCGAGTGGAGTTACATCTGTAACTTAAAATATATATAAAATCTTCAAGCATTAAATCTTCAATATGGAAACAGCCAGATCATTTGATTTTTTACTGTAATTTGCTTTACAAATGTGCTGATTTCTCCCTTGTGTCGTTGAGTGGTGCTTTGGATTCTACTGCAGGATGATTCTGTTGCACTTGCTTAGGCCTTACTAAATAACATTACTCTGCTTATCATGGTGCCCTTCCAGTCTCCTCCAGTGTCCATCTGCTGGGTTTCCGTACACTTAATGCTCCAGCGAAGCACAGATCAGGAGCTGCCCTAATGATGCATGCTGATCACATCATCCCTCTTGGGCTTTGAAGTGCTCATGGGTCTGAGGCTTTAGGGTCAAAGGTCACCGTGTTTATTTATGCAAAGCTGGATCATCTAAAACAGGCTTTTCAAGGCCTTGCAGACTTCAAAGATCGCAAAGCTGGCTGTGCCACGCCAAAGCAGGCACTGGTGCTTTTTATTACGCCAACTGAAAGCACGCTCTTCACTGCAGAAATGGAGAGACCTGTATTGTTTTATTTTCTCATTCAGTTTGGGAAGGTGTTAATTGATGGAGTCTGAGCAGAGTTCTATTACTTATGCAAACAAGCGGTAAATATATTTGCTTATATCTGCAGCGTTGGCAGTCCCTCAGTTTTCACTGTTTAGCTCGTTTCCTTTGATAAAGGACCTGGGAGCCACAGTGGTGAAAAGATTCCAAAGCAGCAGTGAGATAAGAATCAGATTCCAAAACTCCCAGAAAGTCAAGGCTTCGACAGTTCTTTCTAGAAAGAAAAGCCCAGTTTGTGACACACCGTAGCAAGACTGAGCCATGAATCAAGGTAATGGCTCGCATGGTGTGGAACACAAATGGCATATTTTAACTCTGTTATGTCATCCTTCTCTGTTTTGCCTTATTTTCCCCATTTGTCTGATACCATATAGAAAATACAAGTCAATGAATTCTGTATTACACTGACTTGGACTAAATCAAATTTCTGTTGTTTTTTTTTACATTGAACATGCAGTTATGTAAAAATTAGTCCATGAGTACATCTTATTTAATTGGCATGTAAGATACCAAAAACACTATTAAAAATAAACTGCTCTGAGTAGATTTTCTGAGGTGTGGGGATAGAAAAACGGTATAAAGGGAACGAAAGAAGGAGTGTGTTCACTTTATCAAACATGCCTTTTGCCTTGTAATAGAATCTTCTCCCTGTCCTTCAGAGCAGAATCTTTTAATGTCACTCATAGAGATCGCTAGTATGCAGAAAATGTTTTTGTGGTGGCAGACCTGGAGGGCTGTTGGAGAAAGTAAAAAATATACTTAAATTGAGAAAGCAGTACCTAAATAATGGCAGAACAAACAAATTATTAATAATTCTTTGACGTATACTTTCAAATCTTAAAAATACTGTTTTTACAAGAAATCCCCAAAAAGTTCAACGGTCATACCAGCTCAGGATACCAAGATGACAATGTTTGCTAATCTACTAGAGGAACAAGGTTCCTGGTTGCAGCATGTATTCTTTTTGCTACTTTTTAATTGTTCCCATCACATTTATTTGTCCAAGATAATTGTGTATTTGTGTGTAATATACAGACATCTGTTTAATTCTACGTTCTTTTTGCTCCAAGTACTACCTGGTTATCATCTCTGTGTGCACTCTAAAGTTTCCTGAAAATCAAAGAAAAAAAAAAGTCAAATGAAATCTTTGCATTCTTAATGAGAAAATGGATTTTCAGGAAAATGCACCATGCACTCTGATTTTTTTCCAATGGAGATGTCTTTTGAGTAATTCTGTAGACAAGTCCCTGAAGCATAAAACAGCAAAAGACTCTTGTTCTTATATTGCTGCGTTCTGTCAAGGAAAGCAGGTCTGAGAACTGAAATGCTAAGATAAACGTGGATTTATATTTTTGTAAATTGTAAAATCAAGTTAGTTAACTCAAAATTCAATTGACCAACTGAAAAAACAGATGCTATATTTATGACACTGACTGTACGTATGTTGCAGAGGCGATTAATCTGTCATGCCTTCTCTAGAAACCATTCCTCCATGCTGTTATAGTTACTAATGTAATAATGTCCCTTTGGTAAGTATGGCTCATACTTCTACAGCTGTTGTAACTTGCCGTGACATGACTGGATAGTGTCACAGAACAAAGGCGGTAAGGGTTTCCATATCTCATGGTCTCTGTGCTATTGTGTATCAAAATGCTTTTTATTCATAAATGGGGTAACAGCTGCAGTTACAGTAACATCATAAGTGCTGCAGTGGAAAAAATTTCAGTGGTAAGATAACATTATTTTTGAGAAGAACATCCCAACTTTTTAGTTTAAACCCATATTGCAACAGTATTTTTAAGATTTGAAAGTATACGTCAAAGAATTATTAATAATTTGTTTGTTCTGCCAGCAGTGTAATGGAGTATCTAAAACACAAAAAAAAGAATACATTTGAAAGAGAAACTGATGGGATCTGAGTTAATTTACCTTACGTCTCTCTGTGGCTAGGGGTCTGAAAAAATGATAAACCATAGGTCCTCATTCTCTTGAGCACTGATGATAAATTGAGTGCATACCTTTGAAAACTCCTTAATGGAAAAAATGAAAGGGGCCACCGTGCTGTACGAATCATATTTCTTAAGGAAACAGCCATACTTTTACAGCCATCCGTGCTATAAACAGTAGGCTTAAAAGAAAATATATATGGAAAGGTTACACAAACAGTGTTGTAATGGAGAGGTTCTTTGAAATTCATAGTCAAATAACTGAAAGAGTGGCTTAGCTGCTTTATTTCACAGGAGTTTTATGAAATGTGTGAAAACTGGCCTGGTACTGGGTCTTATTCCTCTTTAAAAAAAGACTTCCCTGATAAAAGCTGCAGTCTGGAGTATGTTTTGTTTAACAAACTTAACTACCTACATCTGGTGGTTTATTTTGTTCTTACTACACCCGGAGTAGTAATATTTTCAGTGTTTGTGAGTGGTTGGAAGGTGAATAATGCATGAAAAGAAAAAAAGAATGAATGAATGAGTATCACATAGACCAGAGCAAATAGGAAGATGAATAAAGAGGAAGGAGAAAGAAATGAACCAGTGGAAGAGAAGGCAGTGTTTTATGGAACGGCTATTGTGAGTCTCTTTTTTTTAAATAATGAAAGAACCAGCACAGTGGTCTCCTTTCCTCTACTGCTTGGTGCTTGATAGCTTCTGGTAAGCCGCCCATTCTCCGTCAATAACTGACCAGGTTCAAGCTGGATAAAATGCAAAGCTGCGTATAGTGGAGATCAAAAAGATTGCAAGCACTTCGGACGGCTTCAAAGGCCTGGCTAGGAATCAGGTGGCTCTGAAAATGCCAGTCATTCAGTGTATGTGTGAGCAGAGCTAACTTAGTGTAACTTGAGGAAAACAGCATAGAGTTTCTACTCTGTAAGCAGGAGCTTTTTATGTGCCATTTGGCACCAAATGTTAATTTGTTTCAGACACCTTTGTGATGTTAATATATGAACATGTTCACAGCTTTTTAAGAACAAGCCAGCCCCAAGATGTGACTAATCTTTTTTGACTCCTACATTCTTTTTTTTTATAGTGCTGCTAGGGAGACCACAAATATATAGAATCTGTCAGCATCATAGGAGTTCTGTTTTTTTGTGTGCCTTTTTCTTTTTAGCTATTAAAAATGAAAGTTTGATTCTGTGGCATTTTATGGAAAAAATGAGCCAATCACAAAAGCTATGTTTTATTCCTCTGATTGGGGTTTAATATACATTCTGTGATTGCTCTGTTCAAGTAAAAAGATTAAGCTTAAAACTGAGTTCTGAACAATAATTAGTAAACACTTTACCTGACATTCAAAGATTGAGAAGATTTCTGTTATTTGTGAAAAAAGGATGTATTTTGAAATTTGGTAAGATGTTTGGTAAGAACTACAACCATCTCTTATTTGTTATTTCAAATAAAAAATACTTCAAAGTAGCATCGGTAAAATAAATTGATTCTCGTGGTTAATGTTTTTTACCAAACTGGTTTTTGATAGGTCTAGGTAATTTTTTTTAGTAATTTAGTCTGTAAAATTACATAATTACCTTATTTTTCAGGATCTGGTCTTTGAGATTTTATATTTATTATTGTTCCTGTTTTACAATGTCTTTAATCTTGAAACCTTAAAGTTCACAGACATGTTTATTTTTTTTTATTACCAATGCCAAAAATAGCAAAAGGTACTGCTGAAACCTCCAAAACGTCAGCAGGAACAATGTGATGTGCAGTCTGCAGGATATTGTGATAAATTCTTCAGTGGCCACTATGTCTTAGCAATTGCTCACTTTCTGTGAACTTGTGGTTGGTTCGTATTTTCTCATGAAATGAAAATAATTATGAGGCAAAAAGTGTTATCAGTGATCACCAGACAGTTTTTCATGATGTATGCAGAGTAATCATTAGATAATCATAATAACATTTTTTTGTTCAGTATTCCTTTTGTTGAAACCTCTGAGAATGCAATACATCTTGATAACTTTAAAAAAGCATGTACTGTACTGTAGTTGGTGTATTTGGCATGAAATTGGCTTGTAATTCTTGCTGTATCAGATCCTGATTTGGAACAGAACTGGAAACCATAACACTGCCTGTTATAACATTTTTCTGTACAAGACTGTATGTGTTCTGGCATTCATAGGCTAAAGGAAGACCCTTTGTTTGGCTTTGTAGGCATTACATTGGTTTAAACTAATATATCTTGGTTTTAGTCCCGTTCCAGATCAAGAACTGATAATGCAAGAATTACAAGTCTATTTGAGCAAATTCACTGGCACGTGGTGTTTAGCATAAGGTTTCGAACTTTGTATGTTGTCTCTTTATACACTTCTTAACAGTCCATTTCTCTTCTAAATATAATAAATCTATGCTCTGCTGCTAAATGCTGTGAAAAACCCTCAAAAGGAATTAGTTCCAGATTTCAGACTCCCCAAGATCTGACAATGACGTGCCTGTTCTGATTGAACTAATGAGCTCTTCCGGATCTCTGCAGATGACTCAAGCACAGGAAAGGATGGTCCGGTGCTACCAGAAGGGGGTGGCACACAGTATACAAATGAGGACATGTCAGGAAAACAATGGGGTAAGGCAGAAGAATGCTGGACTTTGATGTTTGTGGGTTGTGACTAACAATATGCAGAGGCAAAGAAAAGGAGACCGGGAATGTTCATACCTTATTCTGGGGCTAGAAAGGCCTTGATCCCGCTGGTTACACCAGGCTACGATGGCCCAGTGGATCCCATATGACACTGATTAGAAATGTCTTTATATTGCATCTGACCTGAAGAGGCCAGCATCAGCTTTAATACAGTATCCTGTGAGCCAAATTCTAAATGTCAGAGTCTTGGTCTCAAAAAGAAATGTGATATTCTGAGTAAAATATTCGACTGTTCTGATGCCCTTTAAGCTCTGGTAGTCCTGAACACATTTCGTTTTGAGCTACAACATGTGATTCTTGGACCGACTTGGTTAAAAGTAATGTTAGGTCTGACATTAGCCTGGGTTTTGAAATGTGTGTTATATAATTACATATGTAAAATTTCAGGATTTATAGATCTATGTCATTTTCATTTTAATGTAAAGGAATCAAATTTATTTACATTTTCTAGATCTTCCAGGCATATACTGTTATTTACATTTAAAAATATATTTCCATGCATTGTACACAATTTTATTGGTATCACCTCCAAACATCTGAAGAGTAAAGTCTTTTCTTTTTCTGCAAATTTATATTCTTGCTTGTTATGAGATAGAGAACTTACAGTATGTGATATAACATGTGGTTAAAATGTCACCATGAAACTGTATAACAGCATTCTTCCAGTGACCAGTGTTCAGAAGCTGAATAAAAGTGCAGATCAAGTAGTTGTCCAAGAGTAAAGGAAGGCATGATAACAGAAGTCAATAAGATGCTAGTACAGTAGCAAGGTTCAGAAGTGATGACTGTATTCAACTGAGAATTTGTTTTTTATTGTGAACTTGAAATCACTTAACTGTTATCATGACATTCAGCAAGACTCACTTGAATACATGCGCAAGTTGTCAGAGACTGACTGTGGTACATCTCAGAGAGTGTCAATCTCTATCAGGGCAGTGATTAAGGCGGAAAATGTCAAGGTGGTTGTATTTGTTTAGAAAACGTGTCTCCGTAATGTATTGCACAGTCACGAGTGTTGGTACGAAGCTCCCCTCTTGACCTTGCAGTGAGGCCCAGGTTCACTCAGCCTGCCAAGATGCGGAAGAGGGTGATCGCCCGTCCGGTGGGCAGCTCCGTTCGGCTGAAGTGCGCCGCAAGTGGGAACCCCCGACCTGACATCGCCTGGCTGAAGGACAGCAAGCCACTGACCCCCCAGGAGGTGGGGGAAGGACGCAAGAAAAAGTGGACTCTGAGCCTCAAGAACCTCGCCCCTGAGCACAGCGGGAAATACACCTGCCGCGTCTTCAACCGGGCCGGAGAAATCAACGCCACCTACAAGGTGGAAGTTATCCGTAAGTGCTGAAACGTGGTTTGATTTCGCCACCAAGGAGTTTCAAAATTCAATTTTTGTGTCAGATAATTAATGGTGCACGGTGCTCTTGTGCCTGCTATAAATCTCCTCACTCATTTCCCTTAGCTCCTCCTCAGCAAATTATGACTTTTGCCGCCAAGGACATCTGCTTTCTAATGTGCAGTTCAAGCAACCGGGCAGAATAAATTTGAAAACCTCTTGGCATGACCATTCACAGAGAAACAGTAGTCCCATATCTTGTATCATGATGGCCTAAATTGGTGTTATGCAAATAGTAACAAAGAAGGAATCTATGGATGAATTAAATATTTTGAATTAAATTTGAATGAATTGTGAAATTGGTCACACAGTTTAAAATGCTTACATATACGTCGGCAACGTGATCTGCTGTAGTGCATTCCTGAGGAGACAGTCAGCTTTTGAAGAAAATGACACATGTGTGCTTTTTCTAATACGACACCAGACTGATAACATCTGAGTTTGCGTTCTAATCCTTGTCACAGTTCCTGAGCTTCAGTTTTCAGATAAAGTCTTAAGAAAATTGGCAATTCTGTATGTAATGGAGAAAGATGAGTGAGGTGATTTAAAACTTTATATAAGAACCATATTGGGGAGGTGGGGTTAGGGGTTTCATTGTGAAAAGTGCTCCAACCTGCTGGACATCTGGTCTCTATTAGACTACAGCTGTGTGTGGACTCTGAAAAACATATGTTTATACTAAAACCAGAAGCAGAGAGGGTGGAAATGAATCAAACATCATCCTCGTGTCAGATGTGGCATTTTCTCCTCTATCAAAAACATACGTGGCTGGGAACAAAATAGTTTCTGTTTCAGAAAATGAGATGTCATCTCTCGTAGCTCTCTGAATCCGAATTTGCCTATTACAAGTGTTTCAGGATAAGAGAAGGATCCATCATATGAGACTCCACCTAAATTTGATCTTGACAGTGATGTTCTGATCCTGTGGTGATTTAACAGAAGGATTTCTAATCTTGTCGGAATTAAACAGTGGTTTCCAGATTACAACTTCTGCTTTGTAGGGGATCAACTTTAATTCTCTGAAATGTAGAGAAACCAAAACTGGATTTTCTCCATACCACAAGAACTGCTACCCAGTTTCAGATAGCTCTATATATATACTGAGAGGCATTAAAACTGCAGCAAATGTGTATTGGAACCAGTAGAATTTCATCTATTTTTAATGGCTCTCAGCATGGTAGCATTTTCCAACAGTTTGCATGATAATGTGTTAATGTTTCAGGCAAGGTAAAATTTTCTGGGCAATGTTTTAAACTACATGTGGCATAAATGACAACATTTATGAAAAGCAACTGTTGATTCACTATTTCCAAGGTAAATCATTGCTTAACTAACAAAGGATGCTTTATGCCATGTATGCTATACAGTCTATTATGTAATTGATTTGTTTCATGTCTGCATGCCTAGACTGTGTTTTTATATGGGGTGGATTGGAGGCACATGTTCGTTTTCAGTAATGCCACTAATCTAGCAAAATCTTCCTGTTGGGTGCATTTGTAAACAAGTTACCACTTTCCAAAAATTACGGTGGAGTGACTCCTTTACTTAATTAATACTGCCCGTGTCCAGCATATTCATGTGTAATACAGGGTGAACAAATAAGGAATTTCCAAATTATTTCTCACAGAGAGGTAGTTCTTAGGGAGAAAGTACTAAACCATAATAATATATTCTTCTCGGCCGGACTTCTGTCTGTTACATAGATTGAGTGGATCAGACCTGAATTTGTCATTGGATATGACAGACATTAACATTAACAACAGATTGTAAAAAGTCTTTTCTTTCCTGCAATAGAGCGGACAAAATCCAAGCCTATCTTGACGGGCACTCATCCCGTCAACACCACAGTAGACTACGGCGGGACGACCTCTTTCCAGTGCAAGGTGCGAAGCGACGTCAAGCCGGTCATCCAGTGGCTGAAGCGCGTGGAATACGGCAATGAGAACAAGTACAACTCCACCATCGACGTCGGGGAGCACAAGTTTGTGGTGCTGCCCACAGGGGAGGTGTGGTCCCGCCCGGATGGCTCCTATCTCAACAAGTTGCTCATCACACGGGCCAAGGAGGAGGATGCTGGCATGTACATCTGCCTGGGAGCGAACACCATGGGCTACAGCTTCCGCAGCGCCTTCCTGACCGTCCTGCCTGGTACGAGCCCCTTCGTCTCTTCATCTTTCGGTTTGCAGCCATACTGCATCGTTTGCTTAACCAGATTTGTGGCTTTAAACCTAAAAGGCTAGTTTGGGATTTTTTGAACCCAAAGCATTGTGGAACACACTACCCAGCCATGTTTTAGTAGCTCGAACCCAAACTACCAAGGCAGGCTGGTAACCCTTTTGTAACCCTTCTTGTCTTCTCATGTTTTCCTTTTAATGCTCAAATTGAAATTTAAAGGGTGTGCATTAGAAAAAGAAAATAAATATTTGCAGCTGTGGAGAAGTAGGAATTTGCACAGTACAGCGTACAATGCTGCTTCTTAGGGCACCTTGTCGCCTTTCAGGCCCCTTATAAGAGGACGTCACTGGGTCTTGAGTCTAAACACACCCTGCTTTTTAGTATTTTAATACCATGGTTCCCTCATCAGCTATGGTAAAAGACCACTCACATACTGGGGATGGAGTGCCATCATCCAAAAAATGTCCAATCGAGGACGGGATTGGAGGTTATAGACTAGGTCCCAGTGAAGAGAAGCCCACCTTTGTAAAATAAGAAGCCCTCCTGTTTTAAGCTTGTCTTAACTCTTAAATGTGGGAGGTTAAACCTGTATAATACCCTCTCTAATCCTGCTCTTTCTGGCCTGGCAACATTCGTGGTCCAGCATGATCAACTATCATTTAACCCTAAATCTGGATTCTGTGTGAGTCTTGTGTGGCCAAAGAGAAAGGTGAAAGTGTTGTGGAAACCGGAAAAGGGCCAAGCAGTACATGAGTTTGAATTTTCCAGTGTGGCTTACGTACACTACATATAAGAACATAAGAAAGGATGTAGGCAAGTGGAGTTGTTGGTTTGAAGAAGCAGAAGAATCAGATCATTAAGCCTTGTGCTGACAGCAATACTGAAAAGAAGCCGGTGGTTTTCATAATGAATGTTCTTAAGACACTGAAGGAAGGGAAAAGTAGATATTTACTGTACAGTATACAGAAAGTGTGTGTATACATTTTGCGAAGTTCAGCAGAATGAAGATGTTAGCATTTCTGGCAAGATGATAATTTTTAATATTATGCTCATTTCCTTGTGCACATACAGTAAAATCATGAAAAAAACACAAACGTAGTGTTATCAGGACAGCTGTTAAGCCTTTGTTTGGAGTGGGCTTGTGTAGGTTACTTTGAGAAGCACATGATTATTAAGCAGCATTGCAAACACAGTTCTGTTTATTCGTCTTGATAAAATATAAAGTGACCCAGTCACTTCAGAATTGACCTCCCTTAATTCAACCAATTCAATGGTTTGAAACCAGTCAGGTTAAGGGAGGTCTGTCCACTTACATAAGCACAGATGTATGAGAATTTCATGGTTTTGCTTATTTCATAGTTTTGAGTGTTTCATACTCAGAAAGAAAAACGTGTTGGGAGAAGTCTGATGTAGCAAAAATGCAGGAATAATAATGATAGATATTAACATAGATATTACCTGAAAATGATATATTTTGAAAATATTTTAAATTACTGTGTCTATTATACAGTTGACCATTTTCCTTTATGTGCTTCTATTTCTGATTCTTTAAACATTGTTATAGGTTACAGTTTGATGTTTGTGCTTCAACAGGGGTGTTCACATTTATTTGATTATGAGCAGATCAGTGTAACTGCACTGTGCTTCCTGACATCTACATACTAATCTCAAGGGGCCAATAGCTGTGAAGACAAGAGATGTCTTCTGAAAAGCCTGTCTTGTATGCATTAAATGTTAGCCTGCAAAAAAACTGTGCTTTGCCTTCTGACAAACAAGACATGACTTTGCATTGCAACTGTTACACTTTGCAGTCACATTACCCTTTTGTGATTAATGCAACAGGATATAAAATTTGTCTTTTACAGACCTTGGCATGACATTGTAATGAAATATGACACAGTGGGCTAGAGCTTTCTTCAGTCTGCTTTCCATTATTTTTCTTTTTTTTTAATCCCTAACTTTTCTTTCTGCTTTCTTCCCATGTGCTGCTGCTCCGCAGACCCCAAGCCGCCCAGCACGCCAGTGCTAACCCCCCCATCCAGCAGTCTGCCCTGGCCGGTCATCATCGGCATTCCGGCCGGCGCGGTGTTCATCTTTGGCACGATCCTCCTTTGGCTCTGCCAGACGAAGAAGCACTGCTCCTCCCCAGTGGCGACGGCCGCCAGCGCCCAGGCCGCCCATCGCCAGCCCCCCAGGGAGAGGACCTGTGTCCCTCAAGTCCCAGACAAAGACTGCGGGAATTACGAGGAGTATTTAGCCCAGCAGCAGCATTTGCTAGCCCAAGGGGGACCTGCCTTGGCGTCAGCCATGGCTCCGAAAATGTATCCAAAGATCTACACGGACATCCACACACACACCCACTCGCACGTGGATGGGAAGATACACCAGCACCAGCACATTCACTATCAGTGTTAGCTGCGAAAGGAGTTCCTAAGGGAAGCGACCACAGCAACGGAGTGTGACTGCATGCGCCCTCACACATCCTGACATTTTTTCAGTGTGGTACCTCAGCCTAGAGAACCGTTCACTGCCAGCCACCAGTGGGCCTCAAACTGGATTTAAAAAATAATGAGAAATATATTAGAGACAACGTGAATACGTTTTGTTCAGTGAGTTGGGAGAAACAATGAAGGAAGACAGGTCTTGGGGTTGGGGTGGGGTGGGTTGGGGAGCAAGACGGAATTTGTTGTTATTGTCTTGGTTAATCAGAGGGGCAAACAAAAATAAAAGTTCATGTGACTGAAATCAGCAAACGTACTCTGTTAGCTTTGCCTTGATAGGATCTTTTTTTTTCCACAACAGGAGTAGCTCAGTCTCTATCGGCTTTTTTGGCATTAACATTTCTTTGGCTCTGGGCCGATCGCAACACAACAAGAATGTGCCAAGAGGAAACTCTTAACAAGCAAGTTTTATGTCAAAAGCAAGAAAATGTCAGCAAGGTTTACCGATGGAAAAAAGTGTTTTTGTGCGTAATATATATGCAGAAATGTTTTACTTTAAAAATGTAAGTATATACACACATCAGAAATATTAAAGGGTCATTTGGGGTATATACTGTAATTCCCTAAGAATGCAGTGATGATACTGTGATAAGGATGCAGTAACTTGGTGTGCACCACGTTAAAATTTATCTGTAAGTAATGCACTTGCCGTAATTTATTTAGTAACTCTGTGTGCTGAAGAGAACAGGGTGTGGGAGGTTGTCACTTGATGGAAATAAGATCTCTCTTTATAAAAAAAACAAAAGAGAGACAACAACTTGAAGTAACAGGGCATTAATCATGCCAGAAAGAAAAGGCTTGTGCCGTTCTGCAATATAAAGAGTGATTCAGTGACCATATCGTGGATTGATAAATGTTCTAATGCTTGTATGGGCCATAGTAGTAGTGCTCTTTTGTCCATAGTAGGAAGGTTTTGTATTTCTTATATTTTTGGCACACAGTTACTCGGGCTCACTTGATATCCTTGATTTCCCAGTGCTGTTGACAATATTTAATTTCCGAATAAAATCTAACATAAAGGCTTATTTTATTTCTTCATACTCAGGTGGCCCTTTTTTTTTATTCTTTTGTTTTGCTTTTTTGATGTGTGTGTATATCTAAATCCCTGACCACTATTAATGCCAATAAGGAACTGCTTAATTTATTTGCCATTGACTGCTGAGTATCCATGCCCTTTCAGGTTATAGATACACACAAATGGCACAATTAAAAAAAATAATAACAGAATGCCATTGCTAGACACCAAATGCCTCCACTTTCAATGGTTTGAGGCCTTCCCGTGAAGAAGGAGTACAGAAGACTGAATGTGAGGAATGGTGATTTTATTGTATCATCCAATGAGCAAACCCTACAGCTGTGTTGATATTGGAATAAAATGCTACTTATCAATGCCAAATTGACTGCCGATTAAATATCAGCTAGTTCCAGATATGAACTAATTCTGAGTAAAATTCTAAAAATGTTCCTCACAATCACATTTTACTGACTTGAGGAAGGAAAGGACCATTATAGTGCCTGTGTGGACTAGAGTAAAATTTAACCACAAAATATAAAGCTTTAGTAATTCTATATAGATTTTAAACAGAAGTCATGTATATTTAATTTATTTTGTTAAGCAAGATATAATGTATAATGTGTTCATCAAACCTGGCATTTCTATACATATTTTGATCCAAAATATAAGCAATTGATGCCATTTTCCTCTAGTTGCCATGTAAGCTATGTAGCATATAATGAATACTTTGTTGTCATGTTGTCAAGTCATATATTTGTATGCGCTGTTTGAAAAATACCGAAATTGTAATTATTAATATCTTTGTATTGACAATCCTGTACAGTCTGCCCTCTTTGTTGGAATTGTTATCAAAAAGTTTATTCATTTGGAGACATTTTAATCATTTTATCACTGTTATTAAAAAAAGCAGAAAAGACTCCAGTTTTATTTCTTCATGCTTTTAAAAAACAATTTCTAGCCTTCTGTCATGTTGTAATGTTTTTATAATTGCGATATACACTATAAAAAAACAGCATTCTCTTACTAAACAGGTAAGACCCTGTTCCCAGAAAACAGACTGATCTATGCCACAAGCAGGCTTTTAATATTAAAGTAGAGAGGAAGACTGAATTTTAGTCAAATTTGATCAATAAACAAAATAGTGTCAAAAAACTACAGGCCTACAACATTACTAAATACGAGTAAGTTTTTCAAAGACTACAATGGCTTTCAGCTTGATTTTACCTGAAATATACACTAGAAAACATACATTACATACTGTCATATTGGATCATTAGTAATGAAACACAAAACAGTTGCACAAACATATAGCTTATACTGTACATTGTACACAAATCATCGCAAGTATCAAGCTACATTGGGAATCTTTACAAATCCACAAACCATGGGAAATCCGACCTGCGGCCAAAAGGTCCATTTGGAATCTTAAAGGTGGCTGTAGTTATTTTGTAACATTCCTGTTTTTCATTTTCTTAAGATTTAAAAAGAAAGACTGTAGTCTTAGTGTGGACTGGTTCAGGAAGAAGTTCTGGTATCAGAAATATCTCATTTTAAAAACAGACAGACCATTTTGTAATTGTTTTTTGGATGTTTTTGTGTGATCTGCAGTATTATCTGCAGCAGCCAACAGGAGTGAATAACAAGAGTTTAAATACCTTGCTTGGAGCAGTTTTATTGCTATTTCATGTGCACAAAAATGATCTAGTCCTAAGAATAACAATCATGCTGTTCCCCACACACAAACATACATTTCAAACTACTGCTGCCTCTAATAACAAATGTTTTCAAGAACGTTTGGACACCACTGCCTTGTGGTTGTTAGGCTTTTTGTGAAATCTACAGTATTCATCTAAATGGGAGGACAACTGGGAGCAGCAAGCGCCAAAGACTATATCTCTGCTGCCAGAGAAGTTAACTGTTTGCCCCTTCTGCTGTATTTCAAACAGAGCTACCAGGTTTGAGGCTCGTGCCTTGATGCTTATTAACCTTTAGCCGCTTCTGAAGGTGGTCTTGGCAGGTTTGCATCTGTAGGTACTGTATGAAGAGTATAAAATGTCGGGAAAGAGACAGCACCCTGCATATGTCTCCTTCATATGTTTGGAATTTAAAAAAAAGTCAAAACCACATCTCTTTTGATCATTTTTTTAGAAAAACAGGTGTAGACCACCCAAAATGTCAAAACTTCCAATATTTTCAAAACCTACAGTATTTGATACCATAATGTTTTTTTTTCCATCCATCTACAGTAGTTTCCAACCGCTTTATCCAGTACAAGGCTATGGAAGAGCTGGAACCTGTCCCAGCAAGACAGGCTATATCTACAATGGACAGGGTGCCAGTCCATCGCAGGGCACACACAGACCCAAACCTACACATTTGCACCACGGCCAGTTTTTCCAGAAGACAATTATCCCACCAGTCTGTCTTTAGACAGTGAGAGGAGACTGGAACTCCCAGAGAAAACGCACACAAACACGTTGAGAACATACACATTTGTGCATGTGTTTATGTACTCTATCAATGGTGGTGCAGCAATGCCAACCTCTGCACCACCATTAATAGAGTACGTAAACACATTCTGTTGTTCTATCAGCTACTATCTTCACCCATTTTCTTAATTTTCTTTCTCCTTAATTTTTAAAATAGAATAGCAGTCTTTCAGAATCAAACATACTGTACATAGATGACATAAGTCACTGACTAAATATTTTTTATTTTACACCCATTCAGAATGAGTGCCACTACAATCAACAAGCCTGTTTTCTTAGTAACTAAATACTGTGGAAAAAGGTGTGATTTAATTAACAGGTGAATTGGTTGAAACTCAATACTCTCTTTTACAAGACAAAGAAAATGCTTTTCATGTGCAGAGATACATTTATAATTAGTTTTCCTTTTACTTACATTGCTTGGCATACAATTCCCTGCAGAATTGGTTTCTGATCATTGCAAACAGAGGTATAAATATTCATACAACAATAACGTGAACATTTTGTGATGTTGTGCACGCTTGCTGTTTCTTGTGTGTGCATTGCTCTATGTTGTGTGTTTTGCACTTTGCGACCACCATACATTCTCACAAGAGACAGATCTTATTGTACCACACTCAGTGGCTCCCTTTTTCTTCTGCCTGCTCAGAGGAAACCAAACGCCAGTGCTGCTGCCTATTCAGCAAGCCACGGAACCCCAGCCCGATTCGGAAGCTTCTGGAGCTCAACATCTCTCAAACCTCCATCTCTCAGCCCCCTCCAGCTATTTCCCTTCCCCATCATTTCTCCATCTCTGACACCAGCTCCTCTTGTCCGACCCATTGACCCGCCGTCTCACCAGAACTCTCCATTCTCCTTGGATGGCTTGGAAATGTCCCTTTGAATCTTTCATCTCCTCTGTATTTCCTACCATCTACTAAACACAGTCCTATAAAAAAAATGTAAATTTTGTACAAAAATAATTATGTATCATTTTTATAGGGGCTCAGTTTTTGGTGGTTCTGAGAGGCACGTTTTCCATTTTCTGTCCAATACAAGGTCACAGGGGAGCTGGGGCATACAGTATGTAGCCAAGCTACAGGGAGACAGACACCTTAGATAGGACATCAGTCCATTGCAGGCCAAAAAATCAGTCTAATTCAAATTAGTTTAACACCTAATTCACACCTGAAAAAGGTTCCACAGCCCAAACGTTGTGTTTTCTTTCTTCTCTTTTCAGCATGGAATAAACCTATTACTTGTTCCTTTGCGGACTACGCATACTGATACAGTTACCCACCTGAACTAATTCACATTACGTCTGTACCAATACTAATACTAACAATTTGGAAGTCTGAGATGCCTTTTTTCAGGATGAGTGATGTTGAATGGGTTAGTGGTCTATTTTACATGTTAATGCACATTATTTTTTTACACCAAATAGGCTTCCTATAACATTCTGAGCAACCGCCCTGGTTATTCCTATAGAAATTAAACTGCATAAAGATATGCATATCCCTCCCTAATTGCAATTGTATTTGTGGATTCGAGGCTATGTGTTAACAAAGTATTTTGATGCTTACTTCAGATGGCTGTATTGATTCTGCTTTGGAGAATTTTGTGTTGGGTGTCCCCTGTCAATGAAAAAATGCATTCCTAGGGATTCGATGTGGAAGTCCATGTTATCAATGCGTAGTCGTTGAATTCTGAGGAACTGCAAAAAAGGGAGAGGTTTGTATGTTTACATGTTTGGGGAGGAAGGAGATTACAGGAAATAGCTTTGTGAGTCAGTAGGTTTGTAATACACAGAAGTTGAGATCTCTCCAACTGGGTCCATGGGATTCTTGTACTGCTCTATGAGTAAGATGTATATCTGTACATAGGCGCATGCAGTCGTAGGAACTGCAGTGTTCTGGGGATGTTTTTATGTGAAGGGAAGATTGAAAATCTGTAAATAGGATATTTAAAAAAAATAACTATCTTGTCTGGTCTGTGGAGGCACTGGTGGTTCTGGGTGATTAGAAAAAACCTTTGACAGGGGAAGAAGGGTCCTAACACCTTTAGTATTTGCTAGGTGGCATAATTGGGCCCAAAGCAAAAAATATTCCTGCATGTAGAGGTAACCTACTGTACAATTGATTCACTTAACTGAACTGAAACAAATGATTTACTAAAAAGAATGTGACTGGTCAACAGCCCTCTGGAAGCCTTTGCTTCTGGTTTTAAATGTCACCTAACCAGTTATCTTATCCCAATCGGGTACATGACTGAGGATGACAGGTCATTCCCCATCTGTCTCTGGGGAATGTGCTTAGGTCAAAAATCACCGTTTGTCTCCAAATGCTGCTCTTTTACACTGAACATTATCCACACAGAGCTCTCTGTTCCTAGAGTCTATATTGCTGGCGAAATATTAGAGCAGTGAGTGTTTAGACTGTTGTTACGCAACCAGTTAAATCCTTATTACATAGAGTAATTCTCTTCTATCTGACTTTATTTGAGTTGTTCTTAAATAGGAAATAGAAATACTTCCTCTCAACTATAGAGAGATGTATGACGAGTGCTGCGGAGGAGTTTGTTTTGGTGGGGGGTATTGTGATATTTAGTTCTTGAATTGTTTCGTTTTGGGATAAATCTAAATTTAATAAAAATCACAGCACTATCCATTTCGTTGAGGCACTAATTTTAAATGTCCTTAGACACGGCATGCCTCAGTATGTTTTAGCAGCCAGATCATGCATGCAAAATATGTTATGCATTAAAAAATCAATTTTATGGTAATCCATGGTTGGGGAGGTTAGGGCACTGAATGTAAAACAGAATTAAATTTCCTGTCATGTAGCATGAAAAACATTGTGCACCCATCTGGACAATTAAATTTGTATTAAACACTTTTTAGAAACTGAGTTGATGAAAAAAACTAAATAACCACGAGCCACAAATTATCAGTAGGACGCTGTACCTCTTTTTTGGACAGTGTTCCTTAAATTGAAGTGGATGTATGAACAAACATCAACATGACTTACTGTAATTTCTTAATCATGCATAATACTTTTCTGCACTGAAATAAAGTCATCACATTTACTCAAGAAAGGTTAAAAGCAGAAACAAATGAAATAATTATTCACTATACACAGTATGACATGTCAATTCCAAGCTCCAGCAATACTGACAGAGCGATTTCAATAGAATCATTCCCAATATTTAGGGTGGCTAAAATAAATAGTGTGATGTGAAAAATAACATTTTAATAGCAAAAAACTTTTAAGTTCTGTAGAATTTTCAAAGCCAGGCTTAGCAGAGTCACAGTCCACATTAACATTGGAATTGACTGTAGGTATTCATTTGAAATGCTGGATATACATCTAACACATCAGCTACAGTATATATTAATTACACATTACAGTAGTTTCTATTGAACAAGCAGAGGTTATTAGCAGATTAGGACTGGAGATGGATAGGGTTGACCGTAGACGGTCTATTTGGCATTTGGCACTCTACAATCTAGCCCAAAATGTCTAGGATAACTCTCGAGTGCAGGAGGTGTCATCTTTGAAATGAGACATTAACTAAAGGCCCTGACAATTTCTGGTCATTAAAGATACCATGGGGTTATTCTTAAGTGTCAAGATAAGAACATAAGAAGGGATACAAAGGATACAAAGGAGCTTTTTGCTTAGCTAAAACTGTTTGGTCGATAGTAGCCAATTGATCCACGGATCTAATCCAACTACAGTATGTCTTGAAAGAAGCAAGTACTGTATATTGGCTTTAACAGGTGGGTAGTTGGGTAGCTTGTTCCACAAATTCACAACCATTTTCATGAAGAGTTGCCTTCTGTTCTTGGTTTTAAAAGCATCCCCATGTACAGTAGTTTCCACTTCTGTTCTCTTGTTCACTGTTTATTCTGTTTCACTCTTTATTCTGAAGAGGTTTCCTCAGTTGATTTTGTCAAAGTTTTTGATTTGAATACTTGGAGGAAGTCTCCTTGTTATCTTCTCTGTTTTGTGCAAATCGAAATGGAAAGACGTTCTTTTAATTTTAATCTCTTTCATTAGTCTAAAGTCTAAAGTTTCACTTAAGACTTGCACAATCTGGCCTCCCTTAACGTTTCCCCTTAATTCAATTGGTGACTCAATTTCTCACATTTCTTCAACTGCTCTGCTGTGCATAATGCAGGCTCATTGTGATGGCTGTGTCGTTATGCCTTGAGGTCACCCAGGTGGGAGTATTGTACCTGCACTTCAGGAGGCACATACAATATTATTATAGGCAACATATAATTGTCATTAGTTTAATTCAGTGTCATTTAAATTAGAATAAAGTAATGTGTGACATTTGTTAACTTGTATATGTAAGACAAATGGGTCACCAACATGCATTTTCTTTCACCACCATAATTGCCATATGTTCAATATAATTGTTTAATTTCTCCTAATTTACTAACAAAAATGTAATTTTCCACACCAGGCTTTCTAATACCTCTCATACGGTTAATGGCTAATGACTGAAAACACTGCTTTAGTTCTTCATTCACTGCATTGATTTGCTTCATAGTTTTAGAGAATTTGAACTGAGCATTTATTTTCATGCCATGAATATTCATTTGATTCCTGAATCAAAAAATGATTCAATAAAGAAATAAAGACTTTTTAAATTGAGCACATTTGAGATTATTTAACAGAATTAACAGACTTCTGTTTATATAATTTTGTTCATTCCGCTATATCCATAATAAAAATCTTCATTCTACTCTACTGTGTAGCCACTGTTCACAAAATAGGCCACAATTACATCGGTTACAGTTATTAGTCCTTAATAAAAATGTTCTAGTTGAAAATACACATATTCAAAAGAAAGAAATTAGTATTTAATAAGGATTGTTTTCTGAGGTGGTGGAGTAGTGTTTTGAATGTTTTGTACATTAAACTCAAGCCACTTGACCAAACTGATTTCACAATTTTTTTTTCATAGTATCAGATCAAAAAGGTTAAACAACCAAATAAAACTTCAATTATATGTATAAAGTGTTGTATTTAAATGACAGAAATGAGCTTCTCGGATTGCTACCATCAGAGGAAATACATTTTTGGTAAGTGACGTCTGTTAGTTATTTGGTTTTCTTTTTGTTCCACTTAAATGCACAGACTCACTATTACTCCTTCAGTCATAGAGAGTAATTGCTTGTGCAGCTGTTTCTTCATTTAGACATCTGGATTTCTACATTGACCTGCTTCTCAGAATTGCTCCCATTTGATATTTGAAGTAAACACACCCTACATTAGAATTGTAATGCCTTTACTATACATAGTATATAACATATAGTATATAGTGTATAAATCCACACTCTCCTCCAAGTGAACTCATAATGGTCTTCTGGGAGTAGTAAGGCCAGGTTTGAGAAGTGCTTTGTAAATTATTTCCACTTCTGCTTTTAGAATTTCTCATTTTCTATTACTATCATTTGATTTAAGTTCATGTAATCATGGGTTGAGATAACTGCCCAACTAATTCCAAAGCATGTTTTAAATTTGCTTTGGGTGCTGAAAGAGTGCATCCAATGAAAATTTCTCCTTACCACAATTTTAGGACCATTAGAGAAATGTATATGGAAAAATAAAATTGAACTCTTTAGGATACTTAATATCAATTTCTCTAATAATAACTAAAGATAAGAGTTTAAGATTAATACCACACCGAAAATACTAACATTTAGTGTTTGGTTGGCTTTGTGAAGGGAATATTAAACTTTTCTCCAGTCAAACTTAAGAGTCTACCCTAAAGGGGTGCAGTCGGTGCTCTATTTCATTTGCCAAGGACTGTCCCTCCTGTGGTTTTCTTCATCTTTGTCCTGACCTTGTCAAACCCGAATGATATACTTAGATCATGATGTATTGGGCATATTTGTTTTTATTGTACGCTAGTTGTCCAAAGGAATGGAATGTGAACACGGCTAAATGCAGAAGCAACAGAAAGGTACAGTATTTCAGAAAAAAGAACATTATGGAAAAGAACTGTTGTAAAAACTATGAGAATTCTGATAACAAAAAGACTGAAAAAGAGGTCTATAGGAGATAAATAAAGTAAAAAGTACAATGGGAAGATAAAAATATAATACATATCAAATATAGACAATACATTGTAAATGCAAAGGGGAAAGTCTAAATAATCTAACAGAATGCAACACAAAAAAGTCACTGCTTCTTAAAATATTTGACTATATTTTCCAAAAATTTAATTTACATTTTCAAAGAGCCTTCATCAATGTAGTTACAAAAGAAATATTCACACACCATTAAACAAAATGTCAATAAGAAACAGGTGTTTAGCTCAGCAACTAAATTCTAGTTGTAATCTTTATATAAGGTAAATAACCAGTGTAGTACAGTTGATAATTTACAAGTATCTATAACACTTAGGTACAGTATAATGTAAATTACATCAGTATCCAGAGCTGAATTATTAAGTATGTGAACCTGTTAAATAAAATATAATAAAACTTATACAGTAAATATACTTTATTATCTTGACATAATGGCTTTAATTTTCAAAGTTCTCATGTAGAAGAAGAAATTAAATATCAGGCATATATTTGGGGAATTAATCAGAAATTAGTTATTTTTTATTTTTCGATACTGAAATGTTATCTAGCTCATACAGAAGATGGATGAGGATTAAGAGGTTCATTGACAAAAGCCGTCCATTTAACTTTGCTGTTTCTGTTCACGGTGTTGCTCATCTAGGGATCTAGCTCAGCAATAAAAGACAAAATTCATACAAGGACTCACCTCATATTCACCTCATTGGGTGATGGGGTCACATTTGACCTGGCTTGATTCAGTGCTGGCAGAAAGGGATTTTCTCTGAAAAGTAAAGTAAATGTCTTTGCTCTGGACTTAGATCAACCAAAACCACAATTATCTGTGTCTTGAACATGTCAGAATGATGGCTCTTTACAGCTTTAAATAAGGGAATGTACAGATGTTCTGTAGATACATGTGCAGGTTAAGACAGTTTACGTCACGCAAGCTATAATAGCGAATGCACCCTATTAAGTACTGTAAGCAACTATCACATGTGAGGATTTGTTCCCTGTGTTGCCTTATTGTATTTTCATTCTGCAAACCATCGGAACCTGTGCTCTGTCAGTATTAATTTGGGTTGAGGGCTGGCAGGGCCAGCGCCTGGGGAAAGATAAAAAGGTTTGAGAAGCAGAAGGGGTCAAGCCTAATTTTCTGCGGAACCATGTGATACTACTGTGCTGAGGGCTCTGCGATAAGAAATTGCACTTAATTTGCTGTGTAGGGGGTGAAATGTAATGAGATAGAATGTCTTCCATTGGCTCCTTTAAAAAAAAATTCTCAAGAACTTTGCAAACGGACAGCAAGACATGGTGTTAAAATGCTGTTCCCTTACCTTTATCTTATTATGAAGACGCAACATAGCCTTCTGAGTTTTGTTTTTGTATACCTGTGTTTCACATACATATGTACTGTATACAGTACATACTGTATGTGGTGTGTGTTGCTCTGCCTTGTGGATTTCATCAGGGTTTGTTAAAGCTCCCCAGGCAACTCTGAATTCCCAGAGACTCCCTCGGTGGGGCAATTCAACTCAATAAAATGTTCCAAGTGTTAACTCCTTATAAGACGACCAGGTATCGCAAGCAATTGGTTGTAATGCAGTAAGGTCGTGGCTCCTATTTCTGACATGATATAATTTGACTCAGACATTTCTGATGCAAAGTAGTAATGCAGCAAGCAGCATATGCTGAAAATCTTTCTCCACTATTATAAAACTAAATGTGTGGGACAGAGTGTGAAAACTCCAGAATTTCAGAACCGAATTTCCAAAAGAGGCCCCTCCATGTCGCACTGTGTGTAAGGGGGTGGGCTGTAGGGGGTTGCGTTAAAAACAGGGAATTAAACAATTTCCTCTGATTGCTGCAGGGACATCAATCGGGAAACCCAGTCTGGTACAAAAGTGCATGTACAGACAAAGGAATGTAAAATGTACATTGGCACCCAGATCAAGCAAGCAGGAGGTGTGCATAAGACTCTTCTATACTGCATGTGGAAAAATAAACAGCATAGCATGAAACTACAGATTTCCTTGTAGAACATTTTCAAGCTAAAGTTTAATACTTATAATATCAACTTAATAGTTCATGGATGCAGTAATAAAATGTGCAAGTTAAAAATAGCAAGTATAATGTTGAAAATTGACTTCATGGATGAAAAGAACTAAATCTAATCCACAGCTAGAGAAGACTGAGGGGGCCTGATTGAAGTATTCAAAGTTTTTAAAGGCAATGACACAGTTAACACTATGGACATCTTCAGGATCAATAAGAAAACATGAATGATGTCAAACTAGAAACTAAGTGGAAGAGTTCAATTGTAATTCTAACTTTGTGTACTTTTGTACACAAGGCTTGTGTAAAGCTTAAGAAATGCTACAAAGCTGTGTCATGGTAGCAATATCACAGCTTCTTTCCAAAATCAGATGAATGAGTTCTTCAGATCCAGTAGGTAGTAAAAAAACTCAAGAGTTAAATAGTCTCCTCTTATTTGTGAAGTTTCTTATGTACATTTAAGGATTGCTTAAAGAAGAATAACACATTACAACATTTAAACACGAGAACTTTTCAACCCTTTTAAGATCATGGAAAGTGGATCATTTATAATAAAACCTTCTTTGAAAAAAGCAATTTGTTGAATTGCATTTCCTTGGATTGACCATATCTCGTCAATCTTCACTCACCAGTCTTTGTATTGCTTTGATATAAACTTCAAAATTGGGTAGCTAAGTACACATTTTTATTTCTGTAAAACATTGCTTGTGTTGTTGTTTTTCCAAATGTAATTGCAATACTTGAAGTTCAAAAATGGCCTGATTCCCAAACAAACATTTCTGTCTGCTTTTATTGGGCCCAGTTTTCACTCATGTAATTTCTTTCTTTGTATAAGCTGAGTGAGAGGTTGCATTAGAAAGAGCCCCTTCAACAGGGCAAGCTAACAAATAGCTGCTTTTTTCCCACTTTTCTCCAGAGTACAAACTGTACTGATAGACTTTAGAAATCCAATACAGTGCAATAGAAAATGCATACAGTGCCTTGCAAAAGTATTCAGACCTTTTCTATATGTCTGAACACATAATAGTTTATTTAAAACCTTGAATGCTCAAAATAAATCTACCCTAAGGGTAAGAGGAATCACAGTAAATGCGAGCAAAAACTAAAGAGAAAAAATGTAGTATGTTGATTGCATAAGTATTCAGACCAGTGAACTCGATATTTAGTGGAAGCACCTCTGGCAGCAATTACAGACAAAAATGTTGTGAACTCTCTACCAAGAAGTCTCTACCAACTTTACACACTAGCTTGGTACAATTTTTCCCATGGACAGTCTGATCTAGGCAGTATCTAACAGCCTTCTCTTTTTTTAATGATCAGCTTCGCCGTGCTCAAAGAAATATTAATGTGAAACGTCTTATTACCTCCCCATCTCTGCCTTTCTAAACTATATCAAGCGAGTTGTTCAGAAAGCTCCTTGATCTTTGTAGTTGAATCTTTGCTTGAAATTCACTAGCTGACTGAGGGACCTTAAAGAAAGTGTATTTGTTCTGAAATCATGTGAACCACTATTATTGCAGACAGACAGAGGTCACTGTCCTACCAAATTGTGTTACTCCTTAACTTAATTTATGTGGCCATCCTTTGCCACAGCAAAGGGATTGAATACTTATGCAGTCTGACTTTTGTATTTC
This sequence comes from Lepisosteus oculatus, assembly GCF_040954835.1. NCBI lineage: Eukaryota > Metazoa > Chordata > Actinopteri > Semionotiformes > Lepisosteidae > Lepisosteus > Lepisosteus oculatus. Next base: position 35,274,362 of record NC_090696.1, on the reverse strand, counting down.
TCTTTCATATCAATTATCTGTTTATTTCCTTCATTTTGGTTTTTGCTTTGAAAAGTAGATGAGGTTGTGTACTGTAGATACAAATATGAATTGCAACTTCAATGCGTCATGATTGCAAACTTTAAAAGAATCAATGTGCAAACTGTGCAAGTGAATATTTTAGTAAGGCACTGTATACACCATGATGTAAGGAATTGTATAAAAAGATCCAATTTCATGCGTTGTGAAAACATTGTAGGAGTCTGTAACAAGCTACTCATCCAGGTCATTGCAGCCAAGACCATTGCTTCATCCAGGAAGCTGAATGAGCAAATACAAAACTTGTAAGTGATTTGGATAACAAGGCACAATAAAGTCAGGATCCCCCAAAAACAGTGATCACAATAAGGATGGACACAGGCATGCAAGCAATTTGCGACGACACACACACTCATACAGCAAGATCACTGTCAAGTGAAACGTGTTGATAGGTGAGGGCTACTATAAGCATAAGCACTTCAAGCAGAGAGCTGCGTCAGCATGCATAGGTGGCAAAGGAACAAGTAAAGGTTTATTCCATGTGGAAAAGAGAAGAAAAGAAACACCTACACTGTGTAAGCGTACTGTACATTCCTTACAAAATTGTCCTTTTGCAGTTTAATCAGAGCTACTGCTGTCCACTGCATGATACCAATTTTAGTTCGATGCATGGTCACGTGCAAAGTATGTTCATGTGTTCTGGTGCTGTGGGATAAGAATTTGACCATTTCACAGAAGGTCTCATCAGAAACACAGTACTATGGAGATTATGATCATGACTAATAATAGATCTGCCATATTTCTCACATGTTTGCTTCTGTTATTACAGCCATACAAAATCTATCCCCTCAGTTGGTCTCTCCTAATATGATGATTCTGGTACTTCCACTAAATATTGAGCTCATGGGTCTGAATATGCAATCAGCATATTTAATTTTTTTCTCTTTGGGTTTTGCTGGCATTTACTGTGATTTATTTCACCCTTAGAAGTATTTATCTTACCTTGAGTTCACCCGAATGGGGATGATGACAGATGCTATTTGTTTGCCAGAGAGAATGTATGATAGATGGTCATGGGTGAAATCTGGAAGTTCTGATCACCCCTCATGCTGTTGTCTCTGGCATTAACACAGACCTGGCATTGCAATGTAATGTCTGCAGTTGATTTTCTGCCTGCAACACTGATGTTAGCACATGCAATATGCTTATCCTTGCTAATAGGTTTTCAGACTGGTGAACACAAATTACATGCGCCCGTGCACATGGTTTTGAGGATTACTTAAAAAATAAAAAAAAAAGGGTGCAGGTTACTGCAGTGTGCAGAGTTCAGATGTGTGGATTCACACCAGCTATAATGTGTATTTTGGGTAAATTTCCAATCTGACTGCAAAGATGCACATGAAATATCAGCCATCAGTGACTCACGCTTTCTCTTAGTTTAAGAAGTTGGCATTATTAAATCTAATTTTCCAGTGGCACAAATGTGTTTTCTTAATAACAAAGTGACTGGAGTCAGCAAACTAGCAACTAATTTAGGGGATTAAACTTGAATTATGCGATTAAATACTACAAAAACTTGAAGTCACAGTACACAACCATTACAAATAAAACCACAAAGGAGCAATTAATTCTGATTTGTATCAGATATCAATAAAGTATTTAAAATAATTTAAAAAGGACCAATACAGTCACACCTGTTCTCCAAGGGTAACACATTTATGACTAAATTATATACAGTACTTCAGATTTCAGGGCAGTGTAGACTAATTTTCTTTTTACGAAAACACCACCCCAAGCCAAAAAGAAGACATAGCATATTAATTGACTCTCTCTTGCTGTTATTTTCCTTTCTGCAGATGCATTAGGTTAAAGACAAATTCACTTCATGTGAATTTTTGGAGAGCAAGTAACCGCCTTTGTATTTCCTTCTAACTTTATTTCAAAGTGTCTTTTTCATGATGCTTGAAACCAGTTTTGAAAAACAGATGGAAAAATAACCATTGCCTCATGTTTTTGTATCAGTACAATAATATTGTCTTTTTTATGGTAAAATACAAATCTACCAACCAGATGTCTAACATCTTTGAACAGCACTAATGATAAACAGAGGGAATATACAGTTTACAAATTTCAATGAAAGCATTATGGCTTACTCTGTCTTAACACCCCACCCCACCCCTCAGATAAACACACATTTGAGAGAACAGGGATCTACCAAAAGATTGCCATACATTTCTTATGAACTTTTTTGTGATCATGTCATGTTTTTTGGTCATTTCAGTTTGCTTAAGCCAATATTTTTTATTGACTTGTGTGCAGTCACCCACACACAAGTCCACAGTACAACTACACTTCTCTGATGATATCAACAGTTTGGTACTAGTCTCGCACACACATCTTAGTTCAAAAGACTTGTCAAAACTTTGCCCCTTGACAACCAGTGCACATCTGTGTGCAGGAGAAGCATCACTTGTTATCTGCCCATTTCATTGTACAGTGTTGTAAAAATCCTTAAATTCAACAGATAAACGTTAATGAAGTTAACGATTTTCATGGGATCATTCAGTACTGATTGGAGTTCTACTGGCATAGTTCATTGTCCACTGTGGAAATGTGTCTTTGGCTTCTCCCATAAAAGTACGAAACACACAAGGAAAACATAAAAGACACATACAATCACATAAAGTACATGAAATAAAAAAACACAGTACATTATACTGTACATAAACAAATAGGTATTGGGTTGGGCTACATTTACATATACTCATTGAGCAACTCTATTGCAATGGGGACAAAAGAGTTCTCATAAGGTAAATGTTTTTATGTGAATTTGGTCCCCTATACCATCTGCCTGATGGGAACATTACAAATTGAGAACAGAGTGGATGCGTGGAATCAGCTGTGATGTTCCTTGCCTTTCTGAAAACTATTTTGCTATAAATTGCTGGACTGGAGATGCTGTTTCCCAATTATTTTTCCTGCCATTTTCACAACCCTGAACAGATTGGTTTTACTTTTCAACTCCAGGTTTCCATACCAAACTGTTATATTAAATGCCAGGATGTTCTCAACAAGGCTTTTATATGCCATCTCTAGGACATTTTGACTCACATTAAAGTTTTTTAGTCTGTGAATTAAAAACAGCTCCTGATTTGCTTTCTTAAAAATATTGTCTATATTCTCAGTGTAACACAACTCCACAACCTCTACAAATTGACCATTAAGTACTATTGCCTGCAAACCACTGTTTACTTACTTACTGTAAACCACTTACTTACTGTAAGTCTTGGTCACATTTATTTCCAATACACTGGATTCAGACATTTTATTTTCAAGGGTACTGATGTGTTCCAGGTACATTTAAGTACCACAAGAACCATGTCATCTGCATATTTAGACTGGCTGTGCTACTCCAAATCTGAAGCTCCGAATATACTGAGAACAGAAGAGGTGTCAATACACAACCCCAGGGAGCACCTGCATTTGAAGGCAGTTATTCTGAGAAAAAAACTCTCTGAGAGAGTAAACTCTCTGAGGTCAATCTTTAAGAGGCAAGGGCCTCTCAAAGAAGGCTAGAGTGTATCCAAAAAACCAGTGGAGCAACTTTCCTGATCTGAACTACGGCTCCTTTATTTTTTCCTATCATTGACATAGCTCCGTCAGTACGAATTCCCATATGGAGCACCCAGTCAACTCCCTTGGCTTCAGTGGGTGGGAAAGACCTGACAAAACAAAAAATTCTCACATACTGTACCCTCAAATAAGTAATAAAGTAAACCAAAAGATATGCCAGATTCGCAACATCTGTCGACTCCTCAATTCAATGAGTGAAATACACTTTTTTGATGAGATCAGCTAATTGGCAGAGAATATTTTCAAACATGTTAGTGATCTGCTGTGTAACAGTATTGTCAGAAAGAAGGATCGTATCCAACTGTTTAGCTGCCTTTTTTGCCAATCATTCAACTTACAGAACCATGTCTTTCACAACTGGTAAATATTTTCTGCAACTTCGTGTGACAGTAATAGCTATATAACTCTGTAGCTAAAAGGGTAAGATGCCTTTAATGCACACTGTACCTGTGTTAAACTGCAATAGTTGTTTGTTTTTTCAAGGTTCTTACAGTTTACATTTGAAAAATGCAACTGGTTTGTAAAATTGGTATGTTTTGTTTCTATGTGGTGACATAATTTGGTATAAGGCAGCCGTTAGGTAAGACCTAGCTATACACCACACATCATAGATGTGGAAATTTGGGTTTGCCCATCGATGTGGATCCTGGGTGAGCCAGAGTTTGCAGCCCTTAACTGTCACACAACAGTCCCATCTGCAACGGGACTTTTTTTGCTTTTGCATTCTACCTCAGCAATTCCCATCAGTCTTAGATCCCTGTCCTGGCAGTCCCAGTCCGTTCTCGTCTGTCTCTGAGCCTTTGCTGGGCCCAGCTCTTGGAGTCATCAGCCTATCAGTAAGATGCAGCTTTCCTCATCTGCTCTCTGCATCATAACAGATCACAGTCCAATACAATAACAGATTTGCAGTTTTGGAACAGGTAAAGGTTTATTCCATGCTGAAAAGAAAAACCTTTATCTTTTCCTTGGCAGCCTACACAGGCTGATGCAGCTGCCTATTTGAATTTCAACTTTTTCCTTGTTTGATTGTTGCTCTCCCTTTTGTACAATTTTTGCAATTGGTCCCCATTTTCTAACTCATTTTGTTGCTGTCATTCTGTTTCTCTCTGAAGTAAAGTTAGGTCCCCAGTTTTGTTCTGGGGCAGGTGGAGATTCCAGATGATTTTTCTTCCCTGATAGTTTCCTGGGTTTTAGCTAATGATCCTTTTTTTATTCTATTTCCTTTTTTATTCCATTTAACCTTTATGAAGCTGGTTTGGTTGCCAGGTATTGTTGAATGTTGAACTTATTTTGGGTGCTAAACTAGTTTGTGCAAATTGTAGTTAGCTACAGTATCTATACACTTCACCCAAAGTTATGGCTTTAGAATCTAATGATTTGATTGGGCTGTTCTGGGTTGATGTAACTGTGCAACATGCAGGTATCAGGACATCAATCTTCAGAGTAATTGGGGTTACGTATGTCGGTATTAGAAACAGCATTAAAGGCCATGGGTATTTTACCTTCAGTATTGTGCGAGTTCAAGTAGGACACACACAAGCCAGTGAGTGATACACTCCATTTCCATTTACCTTTTTACAAAATGGAGATTACAGGACAGTTTCTTTACAATACAGGTACTGAGTGACGGACATTCAGCAATGTCAAATATCACCAAAACCCCCAGTACTCAAACTAATAAAGGCCATTGCCTTGAGCAAACCCAGTCTTTTTCCCAGTCTCTTTATTTCTCTTCCGTTGTTTGTTTTTCCTTTTCTATACAGAATATCCATTGTGACAAAACCAGAGATCTTCAACAATAAACTACCTCAAAGAACTGTGTCAGTGCTCTGGAAGCTAACTGATATTTTGTATGAAGAGACAGTTTGAAGTATTTTTACTACACTTTTCTGCCATTACAGTTTTTTTTCACTCACCTCTACAGCTCAGCTTGTGCACACCCTGGGTGTAGAGTATGAACACCATATTTTGAAAACTGTCACACTAGAAAATATAGAATACTATAGAAGTATACTCCCATCTATACTGGTTATTTTTAAAGTAGAATTCCACCCATCCACTTTCAGGAATTGCTTAGAGCAGAAAATGTTGATACTGTAGTTGTAGAAAGTGTGTTGGCAGTCTTAACAATGGGTATTTGCAATCCTGCAGACAATACATAACAGATGTTTCTTAAATACAAACTCAGTATTTTAGTCCTTGGAAAATTCAAATTAAATAATTGGTTGATTAACATATTTCTTACATAAAGTATTTGCCTCCCTGGCCCAGAAGTCTTTAAGTTTCTTTATTCCATCACTTCCTGTTTTTACGATTTGCAAATATGATTTGTTTTAATAACATATTCAGTACTCCATTTAAGAAGCAACGTTCATGTTGACAAGACACATAGATATAGTGATTAATATTGTGCTTTATTTTTTCAATTTGGTGCTATTTCAGTACTTCCCATTGCCATGTTTCTAGTAACGATTTCATCGACAGTTATCAAAATATTCAATTCAAAACACAAACCCAATTTCATAAAAATGTTCATAAATGTAGTGGGATGTCAGTAAATATCCAATAGTACTGTAATTATAGTGTCAAATGTTCCTAGATTTAGTTTATGATTTTTGTTTTAGGCAGCTTATCATGCTGTTGTACTCAATCATATTAGAAATTTACTCAGAATTAGAGGGATTCCACATTTTTAGGTTAAATTTATTTCCTTAGTGCCAAATTGAGCTGGGAATGACAAATTTGACCTTTCTGAAAACAAAGCTAACAAAAAACATCAGATAATGAATGGCAATTTACCATAATAAAAGAAAAAAATCAAACAAGCTTTCACTACAGTCACCCTGCTGGAGTTTCATGCTTGTTGATTTTTAATTTATTGGAGACTGAAAAGCATAAATCATTATTAAGAAATAGAAAATGAGAATGTCACAGGCCATCAGCCAGTGTTTGTCTGGGAAGCTACAGCTGTAGGGAATTGAAGGTTTGATCAGCTACAGCTGTGGGCTGTCCTATTTTTATGTCCTTATCTGGCTTTTCAGAGGGACTGCATGATTCTCTCATGAAAGAATAAAAAAAGCAGGTAGAGACCGGGGAGAAGTGGACTAATTTAAATTTACGTAGCATGATTGATCACTGTAATAATCTAATAATCCCTTTCTTGCCACTTACTTGATTTGCTTTTTTAACCCTGGCATCCTGGCCAAATGTCCCATTGGCCCTTACCAATCATGGCCTCCTAATAATCCCCATTTATGAATTGGCTTCATTACTCTGCTCTCCTCCCCACTGATAGCTGATGTGTGGTGAGCGTTCTGGTGCACTATGGCTGCTGTTGCATCATCCAGGTGGATGCTTCACAGTGGTGGTGGTGGAGGGGAGTCCTATTACCTGTAAAGTGCTTTGAGTGGAGTGTCCAGAAAAGCGCTATATAAGTGTAAGTAATTATTAATTATTATTATTAACAATTAATTGATTGGGGTTTGGTGTGTTATGACTCAGAGTAAGAGAAATAAAGTGGCATGTGTGTTTTAGACCTTTTGTGATGTTTGTTGGGAAAACATGAATTTCCCAACGTAACCATCATTCTCTTAGTTGTGCAAAGATTACACAAAGCAATGACAAAATCTAAAACTTTGCATCAACATGACCAGGATTGGCAAGGAACAGAAAAACTTGGGGCTTTAATTAAGTAATGGAGTAAAATCTACCTAATGAGGACCAAGAATTAAAACACTGTGATCAGTTTTTACTTTACATGTCTTATAAAATGATGTGACAGGTTTTTACAGGGACTATTATCGTGCAAATCTACACAATAAGTATCCCAATGGAAGTATTTTTAGCCACAGAGCAACAATAAAAGAAATCATAGCTGCACTTTTCTTGAAGGTATCACTCGTTGAATTTGTGACTCTCAAATCTATCCCAATAGATTTTCAAGATATTAACAAGCAAAAAAGTTTGAACTGTTTAAAGGGGGTGGAATTTCTTAAAATATGTATTGGAGGTCTCTTGGGTGGCTCAAGCAGTAAAGGTCCTGGCTTTGAGGTCTCAATGATCCAGCTGCCATGAGTTTGTGTTTGGATCAGGATGTTAACTCACTGAGACTGAGTCACTTCCTCAAACAGCAGCAAGTAATGGACAGATTGGGATTAGATGGCCTGTTCTTTCACAGTTTACAACTGCAGCAACTGTGAAAGAACAGCAAGCACTTCACCTTCCTGGTTGCCTCCTTGTTTGCAGTGATGTCAGTGAGAGAGGCACTAACTCTCATGTCAGGCAATGTTGAGCTTGCAATGTGTCTAAAGAACGACCTGATCGTTAGTTGGGTCAAAGTAGGATGACTGTCTATACTCATTCTCAGTGCAGTACAGGAGCTGAATACAAAAGTTAGTTTGCCTTTAAGTTCTGTCCCACCAATAGATTGGGTCATCTGCTGAGGTAGAGTTATACACAGTCTCGATTTCAGAGGGGGTGACATCACTTCTGTAACTTGCTCAGCGCACAAAGTTTGGTTATATAGACATGTTGGAAAAAGCCTGCCGGCAATTCTTCATTCTCCCCATGGGTCACTGCTGTGAGCCAAGACATCGAGATACAATTGACGATTACGAATTGTGGTTTTGTAATAAAAAACTAATTGGCGATTCTAAATTTAAAAATCTCCACCAAAAGATAGGCTTATTCGTTGTCTTTTTTAAAAAAGATGCATTTTTGTTTAAGTGAAAACGTAATTTCTACTATTTCTGTGTTTCTTTTCTGGTGAACAAAAAAGTTATATGAAACCAAAACATATTCATTGTTACCTATTATTAGAAACACAGATCTGGCTTTAGGAGAGTAAAAAAAAACATGTAAATGGAAACAAATTTTTCCATGCGCTGCGTGTAGTTTTGGACCAATAAAATCTCATCAATTGTGGTTCTTGTTATGGTCAGCAACTTTAACAAACTGAAATGATCACAAAAACAAGCTAGACAAGTGCTACATAGTCCTATAAAAAAAAAAAACTGGCTCTCAAGTTCATGAATATTCCCAGTCTGCCCTTCATGGTCTGGTATTTGTGCCCCATTGAGAAATCTGTTGTTGGGAATGCTCCATTATTCATTTCATGTCAGAAAAAAAGGAATTATAGTACAAGTATAATTGAGCCCCTAGTGACCTAACATGTACATGCAGCTGTGCTAAATTAAAGTGAAAGGCTAGTTCAAGAATAGCACAGCCTAGGCAGATAAACAGGCTTCCAGGTTAGCAAGAAGTCGCCAAGTATCCAGTGCTACTCCATAGAGCCTTTATTATGGGAGAAGTCATTCCTCCCAACAAGCAACAACAGTGATTTGTTTTACTTGGATCCCAACTGTCACTGGGCCCAGCTGCTAGCAAGACATAACTGGCCTCCCATTCCATAACATTAACCTCAGTTAGTTCTCCCCCAGGGCTTCAAGCATGGCACTGCTTGAGATTGTCAATTTTACAAGAGAGACTATGACCATAAATACCAGATTATTTCCTCGACGTGTTATTTCACAGAAAGGAGAAATGTGTTTGTTGTCTGTTTTCGTCTTCCAAGCTTACTGCTTGAGCAATACAAAAATGGTTAAAATGGGGAAATCTAACCAACTGCCAATCAACCAGCTCCCTCACCCCTCCCCTCCTACCTGCCAACACACCCCAACTAAGCTGTCACACACATGTGTAGGAAATTGGGCACAGGATTAACAGCATGCTGCACAGTTAAGGAAGTGACAGAGTTATAAAGCAGATCTTTCAACTGCCACATGTTATGAGCATTCTAGTAGTACAGGACCACATTTTTAATGTCAGCCCCTCTGTCCCATATAACATTTGTCTCTAATTTAGTTTTGCTATCTGGCACTGGAGCTCACTGAATCAATGGCCCTGGGCTTTGCAGTTTGCTGAGCTGACGCAGAGCCACTCTGCAGTCTCATGACTGATCTCCTGCATGAAATATATCCAAAAACCATAAGAAACATTTTCAGATTCGATTGTATGAACTGCACTTCACGCATTTATTTAATGTTACAGTCGGGTGCTATAGCCTAACAGAAAAAGTGCGCAATGTTACTTCCAGAGGCCAAGATGGTAGGATCTGGTACTCTTCTTGCATTGCACTTTAAACCATAACATTTATGCTTCCTACTTATGATATTCCTGATTCCTGCTTAATTAAATGTGATAAGCCAAGGTCCAGTTCTTTGTAAAACATAAAGTCTCCTTAATTTCAAATTAAGGATGCAACTGTGTGCCAGAAATTCTGATGTTTACACAAACATTGCCGCTTTGACGTTCAAAATATGAAAGCAATTTACTTCAGTGCACCTTTCTGATTACTAAAATCAGCCTTAAGCTCTTGAAATAGTCCTTGGATCTATTAGGAATTCCTGAGCAGTAAGACACAGCTAAACAGCTCTATTAAAACTCAATTGCAAAGGCTCTGAAGGGGTGCTATTGTAAGAAGCAGGTCTGTTCCAAGTGCAGTGTCTGCCTGATAGATTTCAGATGTGATGGCACCAGTCACAGGATGATGAATTGTCCCTGAGGTGTGCTGTTTTTTTTGTTTTACCTTTAGAAATTATAGAGGATTCTTTTTAGTCAATTGTGCATGCTTGTGTAGTTTTGGAATCAAATCTTGACTTTATGCAATACTCAGAGATACATGCATACAGTTACCTACAGTATACTGTATATGTGTTCACACCAAGTTAAACCCAGTCAAGTACTTTTTTCTCTTTTACATATTTTTAACTTTTTTGGAATGTAGATGTGTATACACTGTTGTTATCAATATTGAAATGGAGTCTTAAATAAAGCAAATGACTATTTATTAGACTAGTTATTAGACCCTCAACAACCATCCACACCAGGCACTTTCCCTTGCAACAGAGCTCGCTGTATCTCTGTATCACCTGCAAGTACACATCCACCACCACACTCATTCAAGGCCCCTCAGGACAATTCCGGATCACCCAGACAGCATCTAGTACCTCCAGCAACCTTATTTACTGTATCTCTTGCAGTAAATGTCCAGCCATCTACATTGGAGAAACAAGAAGGAGACTCGGAGACCGCTCAGAAAACACGTCAGGGCTGTGAAGATTAAGGATCTCTCCAAGACCATTGTTTCTCATTTCACCTCTGACGGCCACGACCACTCTAATCTCTCCGTCTGTGTTCTCAAAGACGGTTTTCCAAACTCATACATCAGAAAGACCACCGAAACCAAAATTATTCTGCAGCTAGGATCACACATTCTCCCTTCTCTTAACAACAGACTACTGTTCTTTTAAATTTTCTCCATCCATTGGAAGTTTCATTTCACACCTCTCTGCACCCATTCTGACTTCACACCTCTTGATTGGCCTCTCTTTCTGTCCCCTGCTCCCGCCTCTCACTCCTCCTCCCTCCCAACCTTTGTTCTCCCACTACTTTACCTTTGCCTACTGCCCTGTCTCTCTCACACCTGAAGAAGGCTCCACAGCCGAAATGTTGTGTTCTCTTTCTTCTTCTTTTTCAGCATGGAATAAACCTATTACTTATTTATTAGATTGCATCACTAGTCTTCGTCATCATCATAAACGTTCTGTTATATTGTGATATGCAGTATATATACTGTATATATTTTTAATAGTTTCTCAAAGCCCTTTTATACAGTAGTAAGAAAAAAATAGGACAGGAGACAACAGAACTTGAACAATTACAAACAAGGGTTTAGAATGCAGAAGAGGATGCCAAGGGGCAGACACAGACATTTAAATGAAAGCCTTCCTAAAGAAGAAATATTTGAGTCTGGTTTTGTAAGCGCTCAGGAAAAGTGACTCTGATATGCTTGGAGATAGAGTTCCAGCAGGAGAAGGCCTTGTGACATATAATTTGTAGATGGGCTTGGGAAACAAACAGGAAGTCAGACAAGTGAAGGTTGTGAGGTGGGGATTAGGAATATAATAAATCAGACAGTTACTGAGGTGTTAAGCCACGTAGAACCTTATACAGTAGGTGAGCATGAGGATTTTGAAGTTCAAGGAAAAGTACAGTAGATAGGAAGTCAGTACAAGAACTTTATGACAGATATAATGTTATCACTTGCATGCAACCTGAACAGGATTCTGGTTGCTGAATTCTGGACGTACTGACGTTTGTTCAAAGTAGATTTAGACACTACAGTAAGTTGGGCATTGCAGTAATCAATATAAGAGAACACAAGTGTGTTGACAGGTTTTTCAGCTTCAGTCAGAGACAACCTAGGACATAGTGTTGCAAAAAAAAATAAGGGTTAAAAGAATATTTTTGCACACGTGGGTCAAACATCAAGGTCGGGTAGTGACCCCGTTTTATTACAAGATGCATGACGAGAAACATTTCTTTATGCCATCCTGTTTGACGATGTTTTGTTACTCTTAAAGCCACAACTGCAACACCATTTGGATGCCATCACGATCATTGATTATTGATGTTGGAGATAATCTTTCAGGGTTTAAAGGTTCAAAGTGTTGATGGTTAGGGAAGCACTTCATTCAATTGTATTGACCTACTGAGAAAGAATTCCTTGCCTCATCTTCATTAGGCCCAGAGAATTAGAATAAAGCCCCAGAGAGGATACAGAAAAGGGGAGAATGGCTTGGCAGAGTTTGGAGGAGAACCTGCCCAGCTCTTTGCTGCCTCTGCAGTCATCTAGGCAACTGGCAGCCTAAACTGAGAATGTATCAAGAAAAGACAATTCCAACATTGTAAAGGTTATTCCAGACAGTCGCCTACATACTACTACTGTATCAAAGCTGGCCTGCATCTGACTCCATCATATACGCTAGCAGTGTGGAGTAGAGCTAAGTGCTCTGTACTCATAACCTGCACATTACAAGTTCAAAAGTGCAACACTTCTGTTGCGCTCTTCAATAAGGTAGATAACTCAAGCTGCTTCAATTCAAAAGTGTAGCTGTAAAAGAGTTCAAATGAACATGACCTTAAATGTGTCAGCAAACGAAATTAGTTAGCATATCAGCAGGTTAATATATCAGCAGAGTCAACTGGAAATGGGTTACCTTTCTATATAACACTTTTATTCCTGATAACTTTGGACCCTATAACACCCACCCAGGCAAACTACTCCATGGAGTTGTAGAACCACATGTTCAAGTGTTGGTACAAGAAGAAAGAAGAATGGACCAGAAACCAAAGGCATGTAAACACAAATTACCAGTTTTATTGTAATTTTGATTGAAGCACAAACCCAACCACCTGTGTTGCTCTCCTTGAATGCTCAGCTCTTGCATTCAAAACTGGCAAGCTGCAATTGCTAGAATCTGTCCTTCAACCAATCTCTCGTATTAATCCTTAATACCAACAGGGTGGGATACCCCCAGAAAAATGAAAAAGAAAAAGACAGGACAGGCAAAGCAGAACAGGCAGGAAACGAGGAAAGACAGCCAATATCACTCACACCAAGAAGAAAATCGAGTGAAAGGAAGGGCAATACTTTCATAATTGCGTAATTATAAGAAAACGCATAGACCATGCAAAAAGTGGAAAATAAAAATGCAAATAACAAAAACCACAAATGCACCATGCAAAAACAAAACCACGATACCATGATAACATTAGGCAACACACACACATACTGTATTGTATACAGTATATACTTGTATAAAAAAAACCTTTCATATTTTTTTTGTAGTTTTTAAAAAAGTGGTCCGAATTTTGACTTATTTTGGAAGCATTGTGCTCAAATATTCTTATTCTAAAAAATGACTTTGTTCTAAAATAAGTTGTAAAATTTTGTAAATTTTTTACAAATTCACAAAGACTCAAAAATAATTATTTTTGTTTCAACAAACTGTACAATAATAGTTGTTTTATGGCTTTCCCACATTTGTAGGGGTATATTGTAAAGTTGAAGCAACTTGGAATTTTTATTAAAAAGAAACCTAGCTGGGTTGCTTGTTTCACTTCAGTATCATGTTTTTTACCATTAATGGGAAAAATTAACAGCGAACTCTTTGTGGTGCAAAGACTGTACTCAGATTATCACCATCAAGCCACACATGGTAATTCCACATCTACTACTTCCTCATCTTTCAAATCATGTTTAATGTCTTTCTCTGGCGAATGACGGCAATGTGCTACAGATTACTTATATTGCTTATTTATTGTGCATTAGACAGATGTTTGAAACCTATTGTACTAGACATCTTCTTTTTTAAAGTCTGTATATCATCCAAAGGTCTCCTCATCACTCACAAAGGTGCTTAAAAAGTTCTGGGCAATTGAACAAAGTGTTACTTAAATAAGTAGTCTGGACTTTTATAATACACAATTACTTGAAGATTTCATTGTTTCTTTCTGATCCCTTATCTGTTTAAAATCACAATTACTTTGTTTTAATTTATAGAAAGAAACTTTGTTTCTCCACTTCTGGTTTGAAATTGTTTTTAGAGCTGAAAGCAGCTGTTATCCAGTTTTTTTTTTGTTCACCTTCACAACAGGTCCCATCGTTTCATGTAACTAATGCAATGACGAATTGATTGATTGATTGATAGATAGATCTTCCGTGGTTCTCTGCAATTCTGTACCATTTGGATCAATACTATAGTCGAGCCATAAAATGTAATGGATCTAATTCAACATTTATGAATGTTATTACAAATATAAATATTTGAGGAAACATCTGACCAGAATCAAAAGCAAATTACATACTCAGAGTTACTGTAGATGTGCTGTTATAAATGTACTGTTACATTTGACTGCTGAAAAAACTAAACTAAATTTAACAATATCAAAAGTTAGGTCGGAGTGGGGAACCTGTGTTAGTCTGCAGGCTGTGAAGGAACACTAGGTTAAATCCTTACTTAATAAAAGCACAATGAAAGAAGTCACAACACTTTACCTTTGGAGCCTAGGCCTATGCACTTTTTGACATCTTATTTTACTTTAAGCATAACATTACCATCTGCTTGTTCCAATATCAAATCATGTTGTGAAACAAATTTAAAATACAACAACTAAAATTGTGTTCTATTTCAAAGGCAGAATGGTGGTGCAGTGGTTAGTATTGCTGACTCACAGCTGGGAGGCCCAGGGCTCAATTCAGATGTGGGGTCCTATCTCTGTGGAGTTTGTATGTTCTCCCCATGTTTGTGTGGGTTTCCTCTGGTTTCCTCCCACAGTCCAAAGACATACGTATTGGTAGATTATTTGGCTTTTGGGAAAACTGGTCCTGTTGTGGATCTAGGTTGGGGCTATGACTGGCACACTCAAGGATTTTAACCTTTTTCTTCCTTAGCCACTCCAGTGTAGCTTTGATTGTGTGCTTCAGGTCGTTGTCATGCTGAAAGTTGAACTTCCCTTTCTTGCAGAGGGAAGCAGGTTTTCCTGTCGGACTGTCCGTATTTTGCTCCATTTCGTTTTCGCTTCTATCCTTAACAATGCCCCAATCCCAGCTGATGAGAAACATCCCCATAATACGATTTTTCTTTTTCTTTGGGTGAGGTGCTGCGCTGGGTCATAAAGTTCTGTTTTAGTTTTAATCAGACTGCAAATCATTTCCCCACATGTTTGTACTCACCCAGTAATCCCTTCCTTCTTGCCATCCTGTCACACAGGCCATATTTGTGGAGAGCTGGGGATAGTGTTGTCTCATACACACTCTGTCCAGTCTTCGCCATAAAAGCCTGTAGTTCTTTCAAAGTTGCCAGGAGTAGGAGGTCCACTTTTTTCTGAGGGACAGCCTAATAAAGAGAGGGTCTTGGTGGTGCTGTACACCTTCCACTCCTTAATAATCACCTTCACTGTGCTCCACGGGATACTCACAGCCTTTTAATTTTTTTAAACCCATTCCCTGTTTTGTGCCTTTCCACAACTTTGTTCTGGAGTTCTTTTGAAAGCTCCTTGGTGCTCATTGTTGAGAAATTTCACAGATGTTGTGGGATTGTGTTGACGACTGGTTATAGCAATTAATTGACATACAGTGTGTTCAGTGATTTTTATAAGAGCTCTCCATCAAACATTTTAGGTTCCTCCACATTTTGTAGTTTTAGACTAAAAAAAACAGAAATCTTACTTACATAGTAATTAACATCTTATTTAACTTATTTAATATAGACTCAATATTAATTTAAATTAAATACAACATTTATCATTCATATAAATACTGTGTATGACAGTGATCATTATTATGTAGAGCTTTGCTTTGTTACTGTATATACAGTACATGTCCTTATTCATGTGACAGGCTTATTGTAAGATTTACTTAAATAAGCTTAAGAAGTCACACCCAAGAGGAAATCGAATATATATCACTGAGAATAAGTACAAACCACTTGAGTTGAACTGCATGAACATATTGTATGAAGAATGTATGGAACTAATGAACTACATTTGAAATTCTAGAATGTTCACAGTTTCTTTCTCATTTGCGTCTCCTGATACTAAAAGCAGAGTAACCAAAGGCAGTTTTGTGTAAGAACACAGTGTACAATCTATGTATTATCTATATTAATTAATACATTGTTTTATTGTTAGATTACTATACTTAAGTATAATTATAAGATGTTTTTTTTTTATTACACTGGATTCTCCTCATATTTATTTTTTTTGGAGAAAAAAGTTAAGCTTGCTTTTGGGCTTATTTCCAAATGTTGATCTAGGAGCGCCTCTTGAGATAAATGTTGTAAATCATTTTGAGACAAGCATTATTGTTTGTTTTCTTTGGAATTAAAGGTTGTAATTATGATGTTCATCAGATTTATAATTATAGTTTTATGAAACACTTAGGTTTAAATCATTCATTAAAGTTCAATAATGGGATTGATTGT
Source organism: Lepisosteus oculatus (assembly GCF_040954835.1). NCBI lineage: Eukaryota > Metazoa > Chordata > Actinopteri > Semionotiformes > Lepisosteidae > Lepisosteus > Lepisosteus oculatus. Next base: position 35,257,884 of record NC_090696.1, on the reverse strand, counting down.
ATTGCCAAATGGCTGACAATGAAGCAGAAGTGCACAACAATGGAGCCATTTGTGTATATTAAAGTTCAACTGAAAAGGTTCTAATAATACCGAGGTTCAGGAAACATTTTATTGTTTGGCAATTTAGTAATAAGTAAATCAAGTAATTTAATCAGTCAATCACTATCAGTCAATCAATTGTGAATTCTTTTTGTAATGCTTTGGCACTGCAAACAATGGTATTGTTTATACTGAAATGTAAAGTGCAGAAGGTTATGTGCACTGTGAAAAAGTAGTATACAAATGATAAAAAGAATAGTACAGCTTTATAGTAAACATGCAGTATTTATTTTAAAAGCCATATTGAAAGATGAAAACCTGCTTACAAAAGTAAACTTCCAAAGAACCTCTTATATTATTTTGTATAATGGTCACAAAACACCTTGTGGTTTTGACAACAAGAAAGCCATTTGCTGTCAGCATTGTCGGCTTTGCTGATTTTGACTCTGGGTGTGTGATTAAGAAAAGCTTATTTTTGCTAGGCATGAACACGTTGGGAATATGTTTATCTCCATTGATGGCAGTGATACAGTAAGAAACACGTTTTCATCCCTGTGGGGTCTGTTATAGCCTTATAAAATGGTCAGAACTGGGGTGGAGTGCTGGCTCTGTGGCTAAGGAGCCACACCTGTGGCTGGAAGGTTGCTGGTTCAAATCCCACAACTGGCAAAGGAATCCTACTCCATTGGGTTCCAGAGCAAGGCCCTTAACCCCAACCACTCCAGGAGAGCAAGCTAGGGTGTGCTAGAAGATACATTCCTAATGCAAGAAACTGTATAGGGCTAATAAAGTGATCTGATCGTATCTAGACTAGCACTACTGGAATGCTGTTGTGGTTAATCTGATTTGAGGGGCTTCATTTTGAGGAAAAGTTCAAGTCCTTTATCACTATGTAACATATTTCACAGAGAAAGTACATTTGTAAATAGTGCTCCAGCCAGTAGCACCATAGTGCTTAAGGCCCACAGGAGAGCTTCTCCTAAAAGCACCGTACTTAAGCCCTCCTGTCATGTTAAAAAATGTTCTTTGACTTATCTGACTGGAGACGGAGGCTTATTTTCTGTTGGTCTGCAATCTATTTGAGGTGACACTATAAAATATCTATTGGGCAATTTCACACTCTTATTTCCCAAATCCTAAGTAATTGTCTTTAATCTGATGAATGGGAATTGTGAAGTATGAGAAGTTCCTTCAGAATGATATTTTACAGTATATAAACAATCAAAATTCCATCAAAGGAATGCATACTCTTACTAGTATGTGTGATTTAAAGTGTGAATATCTTCCTACTCTATTTATCTCTAGCTTCAAGTCTCTAACACTCCACATCCATCCCATAAGCAGTAATGAAAGCTGTAAATTACACAAATGTTTTGACTTTAATATAGATATTTTTACAAGCAATGGAAGTCTGTGGAACACGTCAGACAATTCATCACCGCTTCAACATTTGTGTAGAAACATTTTCTCAGACCTGATGTCATGCAAACATTTACAAAGTGATGTTGTATTAATGGTTCAGTCATTTACAAAACAAGCTGTTTGGAAAGCTCGCAAAATTCTTATCCACTGAGTTATTCTAAATTGCACTACTCCTGTTGTTTAATAGATTGCCGCCGTCAGTCTTAGAACATCAGTTTGTCACACATGACAAAATACAGAAAATAGCTGTAGAAATGTATAAATATTATGTTAATCTATTATAAATATTTTAACTTTAATGTGAAACAAACATATTCATATTCATAGTCTAACAAGTTTTGTTTCCTATTTCTATATCAATTTTCATACTCTAAACTAATACACCGTATAATTTTATTTTTGTTTTTGATTACACCTATCATCAGCAGCATCGGTAGCAACATACTGTTATGACAATATAGCAAATCATATTTGCTCATTTTATTCAAATATGTGAAAAATTATGGTTTACATTTTTTTCTTTGTTCCAGTTGTGGAGGTATACAAAGCCATATCATTGAAAGCACTAAGAGGACTTCATAAAAGTCAGGCTGCGAAGAATTGCTGAACATGTACAGTACAGCGGTGTCACAAGATTTCTACTTTCCGCAATGAGTGTGGATTGACCAGGGATCATTCAGTTTTATGGTGGGAATTCTGCCAGTGTGACTAAACAGCCAAGACTGCATGATCTGCCAAGCTGCAGACATGCCAATGTATTACTCAGATGCTGGGGAGTATATTACAGCATGTCCTTACTGATCTGTCGAAGACAATGCAATGCTTACTAGCTGTCAGCAAAAGGAGTATGTACAAATTACCCAGTGCAAACTTGTGTGACCCAGGGATCACATATATCACCATCACCCCACAGGAGGTCTTTCTGTTGAAGACATTAGATGGCAACAGCCACAGAAAAATGGCCTTCAGTGGTTTATGAATAGGAGGTAAATACATCAGTGGCAGGGATTCCAAAACAAACACTATATTGTGTAATGCCTGAGCTATGTTTATGCTGTATGTTTGACAGGGCCAGGCGGGTATGTCATTTCTTTTAATGTCAGTTTTAAGGCTAAATGCAGAAATATAATTACTGTACGTCCCATTTTACATCTGGCTAACTTTAAATCTTCAGTGTAATGTCTGGTATAATTATTATCAATCATTTCAAACAACTGTTGTACTGGAAAATGTTACTGTTCTTTTAAATATTGACCATTGAAGTTCAAAAGACATTTTTATCAAAGAGCTTCATGCTTATGACCCCATTGTCATACCTTTGGACCACTTTTGTTAAGTAATTTCATGACTGACCTCAAGTTGAAGAAGCTCAAAGCAAAATTAAATTGCTGTTATTAAATACATAAGCAATGTATGTCTTAGTATGGCAGCTATGGGCAATATTCTGGGGCAACCTACAGTACAAATAACATATTACAGAGAAGTATTGTGCATTTTGTGTTTTGTAAAGATCCTTTGGAACATTCCGGGGCTGGTAATCTTGGTTATCCTGGAGCCTTGACCAAATTAATTAAAAGGTGTTGTTTGTATTGATCTAATATTCTCAAATAACAATGATCTGAAAGAGGCACAGAGGTGAAGGAGTAGCCACAATTGATATATTTTGAAGTATTTTTCAGCTTTTTGTAGATATAATTTAAAAATAAAGTACATAATGTCTAGCAAGCTGACCAACAAGACACAAGGCAGTTTCTAATCTGTAGATTTAGGTCTGATAGGCAATGAATCAGTAGATGAAATTGCCTATCAGATATTTTAAATTTTTTATATTTTTTATATTTTAAATTTTTTATATATTTAAAAAAATCTAATTGATCTTAAGATCACAAGATCAATTGATACCCATTTCAGAATTGAAATTTGAGAAAAAGGTCACTCAGATTGTTCCTTAGGGCTACTGTATCAATTAAAGGTTTGATGGGCCAGAAGACCTCCATGTAATTATTCTTCTGTTCTAAACTAGTAATAAGTAAAGCTTAAGAGTGTTTAAGAGTAGGAAATTGAGAGTGTTTTGTAGATAAGAATATAAATTACTTATATTAAACGATTAAGCCAAGAAAGAAAACACTGAATAACTACCAGCAATCTAGTTTAATGTCATGCTCTTGTCACTACAAACACTTCCAAAGTCTCATGCATTTTTTTTCACCTTAGAGCATATGCATTTGAAAAAAAAAAGAATTCAAGTTTTTTTTAATTTTATGTAGGTTAAGTTTTCTTTTTTTCCAACAGCACACTGTTAATTCTGTCATCTCCTTGCCTGGATTCCATGAATGACAAAAAAAACGATTTCCTTAATAAATGCATAGGCATACTCTATTTACTGTAGTTGTGCTTTGGCTGAAAAAATCCTTCACAACAGGAATTTTCATTATGTCGGGACCTGTGTCACACATCCCTACATTCTGCTTCTAATTTCCCTTGTAGCTTTGCTTTATAGATGTTGTTAAGTAATAAATTCCACTCACACTGTTTTGCCAAAGTGTATTATTTATGCAGGGAATATTTAATACATTAAAATCTACAAATGGGCCAAAAGTGGCATTTACAGGAATCAAATTACTTGGAAAGTCACAATTTGAATGTCCAGAATGCTTATTATTTTGGCTACGTTTTCAACGTCCATGGTTATTAGCCATGGCAAAATTAAATGTCCAGTATTCACACATAAACAACATAAGAGTTTGGCATGTTCAGCTGCATCTGGCTTGGAAGCATTGGTCTCAGAGCTCTTTCCTGAGCTCCACGAGTTTATTCAATCTCTTTTCTGTATTTAAATTAAGATAATATACTTAAATATCAATAGATATAACACTTGCCCAAACTGCACATAATTAAAGATCTGGAGGGTAGGCTTTGAATTTCAGGGAAATTAGTACAGTATGTATACTTTAAAAAATATATTTACTTTTGATTAATTACCTGTATTCCAAATGTTATGATTGCAAATTATGAACAGTAGAGCAAAAACGCATTACAGCCCCAGTCCCACTATTTCTGTAGTGTGTATTTGCTAAATGAATTCAATCACACAGTAATGAAAATCTTGGAAAATTGTCAAGATAAGCAAATTACACAATTTACTTTAAATTGTAAGTCAAGACGAACACATTAAGCCTGGACTTGAACAGTTGTTATGGTATTAACAAATGAGTAAAACCAGTTTTGAATAAATTAAGATAACTGGTTTTTATTACTGTATATCATTCTTTTAAAGCAATCAATGTTTAAGGAACAAGAAGAGGTTAATTCCATTGAAAGCAAAATTAAAGAAAACTATTTTTTCTCTGTGTAGCCTTGTTCAGGTGTGTCCTGAAAAGTGTCTTCTGTCTTTTTTTTCAGTGTGGACTAACTTCTGCTTGTTCCTTTACAGCTCACACATTGTCGCAGCTTCCCAAACAAATATCTTTAATATCTTTTTAACAGTTTTTTTCATACCGCCTTAATTTCTAACTCTAATTTGTACTTATTAATAAAGCCTTTTCCATCTTTGAAAAAATAAGCCCAAGTGTGGTAAAATGCAGACATTCTCAAATGTTTGGGATTTTTGTCTGTTCTTAAAATAGAATGAATCATGGATGAATTGAACAATGGTGTTTTGGATATTAATGTTATCATATCTTTGCAGACCCTGAATAAGCGGGATTACATGTAACAAGAGGATAAGAGCCTCAAAAACACTTCCAAGAAATACAGTATCAAAGCTCCTCTCTTGGTGCTAAATTAGTTTAATATAAGATTCTTTTGAAACAAATAGTGGTAAATTCTGAAGTACATACAGTACAATAAATAAATGTCCTCCATACAAAGCACAATAAATGGCAAACTTTGAATGAATTGTACTTCATTTGCACTCTGAAAATGGGACCTTTGTTGATTTATTGCCCAGTGTTGTCATCTGTTAGTCTTTAGCTTAACCAATGGTACTAAGACGTGCTGTGTTCTAGCCAGACTGAACAGCTGAAGATAGGTGTGGATGTGTGAACTTAAGCTTTAAAAAGAAACTCTCAACGCCTGTTTATGTGAGACTGGCTCTTGCACGGGAAGTTACAAAGTCTTTTTTTCTCACTTCTCCATATGACATTTAGTCCAATCTGTCATGCGTGCAGAGTAATGACACTGAATCACAACTATTCAAATTGAGTTTACAAATTACACTGACATTTTCAGGGCCATGAAGAACATTTGCTTGTGTGCAAAAGATGTCTGTTTAATTTGTTACATTTACCTGATGTTGCGCCAGCAAGGTGTCCAAAGATTTTTATAAGCTCGGACATATAATTCTGTTGGGTTAGTGCAGTTATGTTGAGATCATGATGCAGCCATGCTGTACTCTTGCTTTATTGTACATGAAGCAGGTGACATGAGCAAAATGTTCTATTTAATCTGATACTGTACGCCAAGTGCACTCATTTGACCTGTATGCATTTTCTATTCTCTCAGCGGGTTTGTTATGGATCAGGATTTTGAATGTGTGAAAAAACAGCAAAAAGGACAAAAATGTGAGAAACAAAGTGAAGCTGCCAGCTTTATGAAAAGAGCCTTACTGCGTAGGTGCCAAGCATGCCATCTTTTTCTGAGCAATTAGTTCACTACCTGAGGGGACTGACAGTGAGTGGTCTGTAGAGGTCTGTTCCCTATAAACACAGGGTGATAAATTTTGCATACTTGTGTTTGTGGCTTTGAATGGCCCAGATGCTAAAGCTGAGGTTTACATTGTGGTCCTGAGTCATAAACATCAACATCGCGCTGAAGTTCCCAGGGCTGGATTTCCAGTCCTGCCAATTAGGTTTCTGATTAAAGCTGCAAACTATGCATCTCTCTCCTTCAGCAAATCATAAAACACTTTTAATAGCTGGACTGAGCAAACAATGACAGCATAGTTCACTCCAATATGTTGTGCTCTGTTTGTACCTGTTGTCTTAATTCCATACTCTTACCATACTGGAATACAGGTATATTACGTGATGATCTTATTTTCATTTTCAGGCTGTCAGTAAATTGACTGTGTACAAGCTCTGAAAAACTAAATATTGCTACTACTGTATTCTGTCTGGAGACATGACATTCAACAATTCAGGGTCACATCTTAATTGCTGTTGACAGATCAGTGTCTCATATTGCTGATCAGTATTTAAAAGTACTACTTTTAGAGTATTTTAATAATGGACCGTGTCTTAACTTCATATTTGTTTTTCGTTAATTGCTTTACGTACTATAACCGACAGCGACATTGGTTCATCTTCAGTTACAGTACGCACAATATAGTGACAGGGACACTCTACTATAAAAATGGCACTATCCTTCAGTTGAGACATAAAACCAAGGTTCTGTCTCTCCGTGGTCACTAAATAACCCAGGGGATTTACAAAATGAATTGGGTTGTTACCCTGGTGTCCTGGCCAAAGTTCCCATTAGCTATCAATCATGGCCTCCTAATAATCCCCATCTATGAATTGTCTCTGATTGAGCTGATGTGTGGTGAGCATATTGGTGCACTTTGGCTACCGTCGCTTCATATTAGTGGGTGCTGTACCTTGCTGGTTGTGGAGCGGAGTCCTTATTACCTGTAAAACACTTTGAGTGGAGTTTCCACTAGCATGCTTACCTGTGTTTAGCTAGCATGTTACATGTTCATTGAAAAACATATGGAATGGACAGCAAGAACATGATCACAGAATCTTACCACTCCTCATAATCCACCTTTCGATTTGTCTGACGGGAGAGGCAGGGTTTAATGAATTGATAAATTAGCCAGCAACAAAAGCACTGCATAAACCAGGCCAAGAGGTTTAGGAACAGAGAATGGGAGAGGAAATACTTAATATAATGTACTGTAAATTAAAAAGTTGTTGCAAATATTATTCTTGATGGCAAATAATAAACGCATTAAAGAAGAGCTGAGGCTTAATGTTCCTCATCAGATGTTGGTTCTCCGTCATGATTTGGATCGGTTCCATACAGAGATTAAAGTGTTTCCTCTCAGCCAGAGGACAAGAAGTGAAAGACAACTTTTAGCGTATAACTTTTGCAACCGATCCACTCCATCACTGTTGCTTAGTCATTTTAAACTCATTTGGTATATACTGCATTTTTTACATTGGATTTATAAAAAATAATTATAATGCTAGATTATAATAATATGCTCTAGAGTGGCCATAACTCAAATCACACATAAATGTTTCATAAGTATTGTTACTTAATGTCAACACATTAAAATACATTTTCTGTTTATCTTAATTCAGCATTCTTTATTCAAATTGTTGTATCTAATCATCATTAAGTTCCTCACATCTTAACTGTGTAAGTTCTTTTCTGCTCTCTGGTCAACCAACACTGTTCTCCAAACAGTCCAACGTCAGAAACCAAAAGCAAGCCAACTCATCCAATTGAATCCAATAAACACATACCAAAACCTCTCACAATCACGGCCCTGATCTCATTCCCCATTCATTGAAGGACACATTGACATCTCTTTACAGGCTGAAGTCAGGTTTATGGTTTATGGTTAGGTTGTTATCTCTCATTCAGTAGTGTGTGATTAACTGCATTCTGAGAAACATAATTGTTAATATGGCAAAACAGAAGTGGATAATTATGGACTACATAAAAAGTAGTAATAGTAAATGAAAAATGAATGGACCACTACTGTAATGCTTGTACATCCCATTTAAAGGATGTGACTTTTAAAAATGTAATGTTTGAACCATGTTCTTCACACGGTTTTGGAAAAAGTATAACATTGATTAACATTAGTGCTCATAGTGAGATACTGTATAAAATAAATGAGGCATTCAGGTTTTTAAAATGAATGTAATTTCATGGGATACAATCTATTTTTCTTTCAATCCAGTTCTGTATTCTTGAGCCTACTGCATTTCAATGGAAATAACGGTTCAATGAAGTCTGCTGATACATTTCAATTTGGAATTGTCCCTAACCATGATAGAAAAAATACAAGAGCAAACTGAAAGGAGGCTTGGTGAATCAAAGAGTAAGAATATATTACACCTTAAAGTCTTTAGTAATTCTTGTAAGTAGTAAGATAATTCACTGCCTTACTCCCGTGAACAGGAGACCTTGGGAGGAACAATCCACTTAAATTTCAAAGGGAGCCTACAATTTATGAAGAATGGGAGTTACAGAATGTGCTGATGTAGAGTTCTTTTACTTGTGCTCGAGTCTATTCAGGACCTTAAATGTTACCTCAGTAAATAAGACTTTACAGTAGCCTAATCCTGGTGAAATAAAGACATGTATCAGTATCTTAGCATCAGACACATAGAGCAAGGGTCTTAACCAAGCAAAGCTTCACAGGTGAAAGCAAGATGCCTTTGTGACATTCCTAACCTGCACTTCAAATGAAAGTACAAAGGTCAGAACTAGTACTAAGCTTTCTGATTTCTGCTCACCAAGGTTTGTCCCATCATCACTTTGATTTTTGTACTTCCAAGAAAAATACTGAAGTTAGCAATATAGAGAGCCTATGAGCAAACCTAGTCACAGATTAACTTTAGAAGGTTTTACTACAACAAACTTGATATCAGACGGACTGTTAAGTGGAGAAACTGCTGCAGTAGTATCCAAGTCTGCAATAAGATCTGAATGTCATCAGCATAGCAGTGAAACCTAAGTCCATAATGGTGAATAATCTGACCAAGAGGTACCATATGACAATACAGTTACTGTATATGTACAGTAAATATAGCACAGAACTTGGAAATATGTAACTGAGTAGGAAGTAAATGTAACTTCTACTAGCTTATTCCATGTTTCATAAATGTGTTTCAGAGAACTTCCCTCTGAATGTGAGCTGTGGTTGACATTGATACAGTGCATATACAGTATAGTGAAATATATTCTGGAGTTGCAAAACATTGAGAAGGGGCACTAAGGTGTGGAGAAGGTTAGTGTTATCATACTAGGAAGGGTTTCTTTGCTTATTCATCATTCTGATGTGTGGGGGATACTAGAGTAGACGAGATGACAAATGCAATATATTCATTAATATTATATTAATTAGAAGATAAGATTTAATATAGATCTTGATAGATAGAAAATGGTCTATGCTTTCTAATGGTGTGTCAAGCTATAGTATGACCTAGGTAACAGTAAATTACAGGAGTTGAAAGTGAATTGTGGTAAGAATTTGCCATTTTTAAATGACATGTACTGTAAGTGACCACCTCTGGTCACTTACAGTACAGAGGTGTTGCAGGGTGACATAGCCAGCAGCCATGCCACCCTACAACTCACATCTGGCAACCCACTGAAGCTCAGCAGGTATGAGCCTGGTCAATACCTTGATGGGAGGTAAAACTAAGGTTGCTAGAGGTGTTAGTGGGTACTAATGCCCCAGTATAGTGACATGGACCCTATACTGTCCTTTGGATGAGAAGTAAAACTGAGGTCCTGACTCTCTGTGGTCATTCAAAATCTCAGAGTGTTTCTCAAAAAAGTAGGGCTGTAACCCTGGGGTCCTGGACAAATTTCCCATTAGCCCTTACTAATCATGGCCTCCTAATAATACCCATCTATGAATTGGTTTCATCAGGGGCGTAGCCAGGAATTGATTTCTGGGTGGGCCTATGCAAACGTGGTTGGGCTCTAACTGACTGTCCTGCCAGCAGAGGGGCACCCCTACAGTTTACAATCCAATTCTCAAGCGGTATAATGAAACAGTAGAATTAGTGGGAACTTTATATATATACTGTATCTCTCTCTCACACACACAGGTTAAGCAACAATTACCTAGGCTGCCGAATGCTACTGTGCCACGGTGGACACCCACAAAAAAACAATCAGTGCCTACCCCCTCTGCCCTTAACCCCAACTGCTCCAGGGGTGCTGTACAATGGCTGACCCTGTGCTCTGACCCCAGTCTTTCTTTACTTGTCTGTGTGTCTGTGTCTCATGGAGAGCAAGCTGGAGTATGCAAAAAGATGAATTCCTAATGCAAGAAATTGTATAGGGCTAATAAAGTGATCTTATCTTGTCTTATTTGTTTCGGGACTGGTCTGGTCATCTACACGTGGCTTTTTGAAAAATGTAGATATATGCATTAGTTTTTCCATGTTGTCTAATAAACCAAAAACCTAGCGCTAGATAGCTCTAAGAGTGCCTGATAACAACGACAGCCAATTAGGCTACGGCTACGCATGCACCGGCCCACTGCATTTACATAATTTTCTTATTGGTCACAAAGGATACAGCGAGCGAATAGAAAATTACAGATGATGAAAAAATCAAACACGTAACATTAAAACGTAAATCAAATACTGTAACACAAACACAGGGAAAAAAACCTTAAATTATTTTGGACTGATTGGGTATAGCCCTGGATCAATTAGGGTGGATGACTGTGAATAAGAGAATATGCAGTACGTGTTCATCCAGTTTCCATTCTTGAAGAGTTTTAACTACCCCTTCACGAACCCTACAATCACACTAGTTACAGAGCCTATATCACTTGTTTTATTACTGTTTTCATAATACAATAAACTACATACAGTATACATACTAATACAATTATGATTGACTTTACTTGTTTAAGGGAGGGGAATAGGAGAGTCTAAGGGGGGTGTTCTGATCTGATATGCAATTCTGGGTATAAGTCAGGAACCTAACTATCGCTTACAACTCGAGTCAACAGTGTATGTTAATGTATAATTACAAAACTACTAATGCAAAGTGCTGCAAAAAGGTATTATAAAGCAGAACAGGAAGGTAAGGCCAGGCCTAGGATCGTACTTGAATAACTAGCAAAGAGCTGCTCAGCTTCAAAAGGCATCTGTATTTCCCAAGGAAATAAATGGTAATCTTGCCTCCTCTCAGCCACAGTCTGCCCTCATTTTGCCATGGCTGCAAATGGCACTCTTCCCACTGTTTGCTTTTACTACAGCAATGCGGAAAGAGCAGTCATTCTGGACTCTTATACAATCTAGTTCATTTGGCTCTGCAGGCAAGGCTATCACCACGCCATACAATAGAATGGACCAATTGGGCAAAACAGTCATGATAATATATGCACAAGGCTCAGTGTAATTGCACCAGGGGTATGAATGTTGCATTAACATAACCTTTTTACACATTTTGGGAAGTACATCTGTTAATCTAAAAAACATTATGTCCCCAGCTTAACACTAAAAAAAATAAATTGTTTCATATAATAACAGGTGCATTTTATGGCCAATTACCACAGGGTTGTAAAATGCCTTAGAAAAACAGAACAAAAAGTACTTAACCACAGTTAAACCACAGTGTAATCTTAAAATTCCCCCTCTTCGAATGTAATGAAACAATAGGAAATATCAAAAGCCCTGAAGATATGCTTAAAAACAATATGGGGGGACATGAATAACGTTTTAAACAAAATATTTTAAACAAAGTTTATTGGTTCAACCTAGGGAAAAAAGGGTTTGGAATCTACATTTTATTTAGTCTAGGGGCCAGAACTCTTTACTGGAATTTACTGACTTACTAAGCTGGATCCCCAATGGCTTGGCATTGTTCCATTTCTAACGTGATTGTTTTGTTTACTAAGTAATTTACTCAACTTCTGGCTAGTTTTATATATAGTTGTTTTTCAAATGTGTTTGAAGCGATGAAAACGACATCCATGATTCTGGCTTTTGCGAAGGCAATAATTTCCTTTGCACCACAGATATTACCTCAGGGAGCTGTAATTATAATTTTTGGCAAAAGAAGGGTTGTCAGAGCCTCACTATTTTACAAATGATAATCATTGAGGCTGCAAGTGTACGATGACAGAAAGAAAATCAATGTTTTTTAATATAATCAGCAGAAGAGGACCATGTTCGATTGACGAAGAGGCATTTATGTTAGCCAGACATTAGCTAAACCGACATCTCCCAGTATACAGTATGTCGAACCTGCATGAAGAATAATTGCAGATTCACAGACAGATTCTTTTTATTTCAGTGCTGTGACACATGTTTGAAACAATCAAAGTGTCTTATTTTATAAGACAGAACTTTACTTTCATTACCAGTTCCAATAATTGAGAAACAATATAATTTGCCCTGGAATTCTGGAATTCTGTGTGCCGTTTTTGGTTGGTATTTAAAGATTCACCTAAATCAATACTTAAATTGATGACGGCAAACATTTTCAATCCTTATTTGGCACAGCTTGTAAGTAGAAAAATAACATATTAAAGAAACAAAGTGCCTAAATCTGTTCTTTTATTTTTTATACAACTAATATGGATGTTTGCCCATTATGCCTTCCGGCATGTACTGCAGGGGCAGCAACATCCTGTTGCTGTTTCTGTAACTTTAGTTGTTTTTTTACAGGGCAGAGTTTTAGCCTTGTGCCCAACCTCAAACATGGAGGACCTGGCACCCAACATGGGACACAAACCCACTACCCTGAGATTATGAGTCTCTTGTTCTACCAACAGTGCTTGCTGGGACCATACAACTGATGTACTGTACTTGTTACCAATTAATATGTGTTCAGACTGAGCAAAGAAACAACTCACACACCTACCTGCTAATTTGCATTAAAGGGACATTATTTTATTAAAGTGGATTGTGATAGCAAACCTGTTAAAAAAACTTCACTATTCAGAGGTTTTCAATAAGTGCAAAAATAAGTGAACTAAGGAAGGTATCAGTAAATCTGTTCCTGGAGAGGTCCAAACCAGCATGTTTTAAAGGTAATCAATTTCTAGAGACAATAGAATGTTAAAATCATGTTATCATGATAAAATAAATCATAAATCATGTTTTATCATGTTAAAATAAGTCATTTAGAAATCATCAAGGATCAGTCTTCCCCTTAATTAAAGCAAATTTCTTGTTTGATTGATCTACTGTATGACTTTCAAGTTTTCCTGATCTTTAGGCGATTTAGGGTAAACAATCCGATATACTGGCTTCAAACTTTCCAGGACTAGAGACCTCCCTAGGCTAATGCATTTTGCTCTTCTACTCAGTGTTAAAAGAAAAACATTGGTGTCATTTACTTATTGTTACTACGTTTCTTACTTATTTGGTGACAGCTTCTAACACAAGGTTGGTCTCTATGTGGTGCAGAATTGAAAAAGCACGTGAAATTCCATCAGGAGTAATTAAACAATTTAAGATTGCTACCATTACAATTGAGTGACAAAATGTGTATTTAAAGTTGATCATTGTGACCTAGCCTGAAGTGATTGGAGAAGGGCAAAACTCCTGGTCCAGACTAAAGACTTAAGAGTAATATTTATGATATGACATTCCTATATCTGTATTTTTCTCAGAACAATGTTTTCTGTTTTCCAGTTTCATCGAATAACTTCACCGGGGTATATTGCTGTATTTTTAAAATTTCCAGGTGGCCACATAATCTCCCGGAGGCTTAAACCTGGTTACATAGTTACCTCCTAACCAGGCGTGGGTAATTGTTTCCTTTATCTTTCATTAGGTCCACTTGGATACAACTATGAGCTAAATAAATTTATAGTAATTGATAAAGGTGTGTAACTGCACAACTGGATCAGAAATAGAAATGCTCATGAAAGACTTTTTAGACTATATTCTTACCATTTTAAATTGAATTTAAATTTAGATTGTATTATTCATTTCTCATACCTACATATCTTTATGCTAAATTAGATTGTCCTTTCTTCATATCTGGCACCAACATGTGGAGATTTAATTCTTCCTCTCTTACTCTGTACTGTACAGTCATTAATTTGCAAGCTACCCAGGCTGTGTATGGTTAGTTTTAAGTTTCATTTTTTGTCCCTTGGTGAATACTTTTTCTTCAGAGGAATAATGAAAACAGTGTGTACTGTGTAGAAATCTGGAGTTCAATATTTCTTTTTCAGGATATGTTGTCATGCAAGTGAACCACTGTGATAGTCTTATTAAAGGTAATGAAATAAATGGGGTCAGTCTGTCTACCTGTTAGTAAAAAGTGTGTGAGGTTTAAACTTCATACTGTACATATAATGGAAGATAAAACTTGTTTGTTCAGTGTATCCAAAGAGAAACCAGAAAGACATAAACATTTTTAAAAGGATTTTGTGGTGCAACTGGGTAACGGTAAAGCAATTTTAATACTAGATCTATTAGTATTAATAGATTTTAGATAATAACAGATTTTCTGTATATTTGTATTCCTTTGTCCAAATTAATAAATGAAGATCTTAAATATTTTCAGACAATACTGAAAGAGCAGTAACATTTTGTAATGATCCAAAACATATAAAGTACAGTAAGTAACAACCGAAATGCAATCAGTTAAATACATTTAATATAAGGATATTAAATACAAACACGTACCCTGTTTTCAAGATCTTCAAAACTGAAATCACATTAAATTGCTGTGCTGTATACACACTGTGTAAAATCAACTGAGCAAAACTAAACCTTCTTCTTTGAGCCTTGCAGGACAGAAGAGTGTAATTTATACTTTACTTTATACTTTATTTTGCACTTACTTTCTACTGTATATTTGTGTGAGTTTCCTTTTGTGACTAGGACAATTTGTCATACTGACCCATACTGTACATTATGTCTCAGCACAGGATAAGTTAATTATCAAGTCACTCAATAAAGAATGCCTGAATACATAAATTCAAAGGAATTTAGAGGGAGTTTGTTTTCCATGCACTGTGGAATAACACTAAAATTAATTTACTCAATTGCAAACAGATTCCTGTGTAACTTCAAAGGGAAAACTTGAACCTATGCCAGGATTGAGGCTTATTTTTTAACTAATAAGCAAAGCATCCCTAATTAACAGTTTTCTTGGTACCAGATAGATAGATAGATTAATAATTAGAGAACAACTTAGTCGTGAAGTGCAGTGTGCTCCATTTGTTGCGCATGCTGTGCTTTCTGTGGATCTCCCAATAAAAGGAAAATCTTTTTTATTTTGCTTGTCATTATGTTCACACTCTCTAAAAGACACTTCTGACACAGGCAAAGAAAAGCCTCTAACAGTGCAGCAGTGTAACCCAATTGACATGGGTTTACACTGCCTTTTTTCAGAAATTAACTAAAGGATTTCCAAATGATTTATTAGCAGTGCTTCGGTTATGATTGCTGAGGTAGACCATTTGGTGCCTCATGTATAACTAATTATGTATACACAAAAACACTCTACATCAACACAGATGTAAAAAGGATTAGGCCCTGTTCCCACTTTCAGGAAACAAAACAAAACCAGAAGCCTTGCTCCTCTTTCTAGCTATCACTAGACTTCTTCAACCCCTCTTTAGAAATACAATTGTGCCGTTAAAACTGAGACCAAAACAAATGTACACTTTTTGTCCCTTGGTGAATACCTTTTCTTCAGAGGAATAATGAATACAGTGTGTACTGTGTAGAAATCTGGAGCTCAATCTTTCTTTTTCAGGATATGTTGTCATGCATAAACCACTGTGTCTTATGTCTGCGTGTCTTATTAGAGGTAATGAAATAAATGGGGTCAGTCTGTATACCTGTTGGGCACTTCCTCATCCCTCTGGTACAATCACATACAGAACAGTATTCAACGGCTCCTTGGAAGCCTCAGCTCCTTGGCTTTAAATGTCGCCTGACCAGTTGTCTTCAACCAATTGGTCAAGTGACTGAGGAAAGCAGGTCACTTTCCATTGCCTTGTGGGGAAAATAATTCAGTTAAATATCTCCACCTTGTCTGAACCTACAGTACCATCCATCCGTTTTCTATCCTTTTCATACAATTTAGAGGCACAGTGGAGCCAAATTCTATCCCAGCAAGCAATGGGAGAAAGGTGGGTTACACACTGGATAGGATGTCAGTCCATCACAAGACACACATTGACACAAACACAACCACACACTCACACTGGGTCCAATTTTCTCACAAGCCACTTAACCTACCAATATGTCTTTGGACTGCGGGAGGAAACTGGAGCACCTGGAAGAAATCCACATGAACTCAGGGAGAATATACAGACTTTGGACAGGATACCAGGTGGAGAGATAGCACCCAAGGTCCAGATTTGAACAGTAAATTTCAATTAACATTAGAGAAAAGAAAAATATGTGAATATTTTGGTTAGCCAAGTAAAACCCTCCTAATCAAATCATGTTAACTGCCTGCATTCTTCTGGTACGAAACACATGTTGTTGTTTCTTTGTGGGGCTATGATGGTACATAATCAAATTAAGAACGGCTCTTGAAAACTGAAATTTATTAGACTTTAACACTAGGGGGTGAGCTCACCAATAAAACACATATTGTCCTAAGATTCACATTTTCCACACAACAGGTTCTGCACAATTTGGGTAATGCTAAGCAGGGGAAAAAATAGCCAAGGTTTTCTAGCAATTTATAGTAATGTACTGTACAATTCAATTATCATAATTCATGCAAAAAACATGAAGTAATATTCTTTTCAAGAGAAACAGTCTCACCAATCTTGTGCAGTACAGACGTCCATCATCGGAAAGCTGCTTATTCATGGTAAGAGTGACAGCAACCCAAAACCCAGAAACACAGAGCCCAAAGCAGAACTACTTTGGATGAGATTCAAGTCTAGAATATACTTAAAAAAACATTACACACATGACAGAAAATACTTCAGAGCAGTATGCTCAAGGAGGAGTCCACATTTTTGCAACCAAGCAAGTCACAAAAATATACAATTAAGTTCAAATGATAAGTATGAACAGCAAATATTGCCATTCATTTACATTGTTAGTAAACCATTAAATAACAAAATAACATATTTCATACCCCAGTGGGCTGTTTCAGAAAGGGAGATTACTCAGTTAACCAGAAAACTTTTGCAAACATGTTGACAAAAGTCACGATTTTCGGTTTCACAAAGCAGGATTGAATTGCGTCTGGTTAAGTAACTATAGCTAAATAACTTCTATTCTTAACTTGCTGACTCACAGGCCAATCAGTCCCCTGCATAAAATAATGTCATTTTTCTTCTGGGATCCAGTTGACTTTAGAGCTTTGCAGAGAGTTTATAGATCGCCCTTTACAGCTCCCTCATAATTTCAATTTTATTTGAAAGATACAATTTCAGCAGCTTCATGATCATTTAAGCCCATACATTGTTATTACTGTTTGTCCTAGCTCAGTGTTAAAAAAAAACTCAAACTCTGTTCCCAGAGATTTCTTGTGACAGGTGCCAACTGTTTTGGCAACATGGAGCCCTTCAGTAAAGCGACTGCATAGTGTGTAACAAGGAACGTGATGTTTGCGCTAAAACAGTTTTTACATGCATTCATAATGTTTCCCTGCCATACATTAGTGAATACCATCAAAAAAGGGGTTTAATGAAATAATTATTCTCATATATATTCTATCCACTGTAAATGTAGTTTCTGTTCCCTGTAGATTTGCACTGTGATCTAAACATTTCTTGCAGTATTTTCTAGGATAATTGGTTTTCAGACATCCTCATTAAAGCCCCCACAGGGCCAAACAAGGCTGATTTTTTTAACAAAAAATTAATTCACAGTATCAATGTACAGTTAAAAAATAAATCTCTTGTCTAAAATAATTTAGTCATTTTTATCTGTCTTAAGACTTTATGCATCTTAGGAATGACTTGGGGGGGGGTCCTATTGTGGTCCAGCTACTGTAAATGCATGAATTACTGCTGCATAAAATCAATACTGTACAACTGCACAAAAGAGGAATGCCACTTCAATGCCATAATAATGTTAATTAATGCCAGTTAATCAACACATGCATGTTCGCACAGTTTTCATAGCTTGTCTTGTCTTGAGATATTTCATTGGATTTCATAATTAATTTCTACATTGTATCAGCAATTCTTTGCCAGGCATCTCCCCTGGTGTTGTGGCTAGGCAAATATTTATAGCATCTTTCTAGCAAATGTTTTCCATAAAGAGCTATAAATCCTGGTCACTACATTAAGACACCATAGTTTTGCAGGCCTGGATAAAGGATTTAATGTTCAACCCTCCTTGCCTATTGAAGTGTTGCGTGAGTGCACAAAATAGTAGGATTATTTAACCCTGTAAAAATCTTGAGTTTGCTTTTATGAAATGGAGTTAACCTGAACTCCGTTATTGCATTAGTCCTATCAGGATAACTTGAAATAATCCTGAATTCGTTGAAAATGATTCGTGAAACAGCCCCAGCTGAGGTAGTCACAACTTCTACCCTTCCTTGCATTGTTCTCAGAATGGTTGCATCCTTCTGGCAAATAGATGATTATCACGACAGACCCCACCTCAGCAAATTTAGGTGGCTCAAGGGGTCTGAGCACATTAAAACTTCACAATTACTCGATATATGCAGTTGAAAAGTCTTTATTCTTGACCCTACAAAAGCACACTACATGCTGTATCATAATACTTCTACAGTAATAACACAACTACCAAACTACCAAAACCCTTTATAAGCCAAACATTACTAATTGACCCCATCTGAGAATGTGTCTTTTAAACCCTTCACCAATTATGTAGTTAGGTAACTTAATACCACCCAGTGTGACTATTTACAGCTAATAGAGGCCTTAAAAACCACTAATAGCCTACCACAGTACAGAATGTAGACAACACATGCTTTATTAATTAGTATCCAATCAAGAAATCAAGTGATGGCAGTTAACATTTGTGTACAAGCCAATCAATTAGCAAACAACAGTAAAGAAGAAAATGTGCAAAATAAAAGTTTCACCCTGTTTCAAGAGAGAAGATGTTCTGTCACTCATCTAATCTGCCCAAACAAGTTTAGTAGTTTGTTAGCGGGTCTCCTTCATGTTAAAATCACCTCTGTTTTTGCTGGGAGTATGTGCAAAAGACATTCCCAAACCTGTCAGAGATGTTCTTCAAGTGCTGGAAACCCTATCTATTGAGTCAACAAAATTACATTTTACAAAGAAGAGGTTTTTTTTCAAAGGAAAGAAGGCATTAGGGAGTCTGAACTGATGCTGTAAAACATTATGAGATGGCTTGACAAAGTCCACCCCTCTTTAATATATAGAATGTACTTGAACCCAGTAACAGAGGTGTTTCATACACTGCAAAGACAGATTTGAAACAGAAGTTAGGAGGTTCTCTTTAATAATGAAAAGTGAATGTATGGTAATGGTTAAGATATCATCTTGTAAATGTTGGCTTGATGAGAGTAACAGTACCTACAGTATAGGGAAATACTTCCAACAATCTGAATGAAAGCTTATGAGCTGAATTAATTCTAAAAGTGTGTACATTTATTAATTTTAACATTTTTTCTGTGGATACAAGCTCTGCCAATATTAGTTTAGTTGCCTCTTCTTGTTTTCTGACATGTTTCTGTCACAAAATTCTTCACAAGTGTAATTATATAAGAATGCCAAAGGTCTAGTCTGTCCCATTTCAAGCTTTAAAAAAATCATTTTGTAACAGGGACAGCAATTTGGGTTTCCAGGTCAAACTGCACGATTAGGGTTTCAAGCCCTGTGGGCATGGTTTCTATTCAACTTAATGTGAACCTCTTATCTGTAGGTGGATTCCATTTTGCAAATTGTGTTCACCATTAATGGAGAACCCTTGGTGGAATTTTATTTTTGTACGTAAGTTTCAAAGCAACAAGGCTCTGGAGGCTTAGGTCTCTCTCCCTGACTGATTTCATTGTAAAGTCTTTTCCCATATTAAAGTGCTTTTTTTAACTTCTGGAGGATAAATTGTCCACTTCCTTATCATTTGCCATTCCAACATGACTAGCACTGGTGCTCTTTCCTTTTTGCTGATAACCTCATAAATTGTACAAGTCTTGCTGATAATTTTTACTTTATAACATCTGGCAAACAAGTCAACTGGTATTTGGTGTTCAAACAAAAAAATATTGGGAAGAAGTAATGAGTGACCAAGTATTAGTCTGCCCTGACAGTGTTGTATAATAAATTAAGATTGCATCACTACCGCAGACAGATTACATCTGTAGATCCTGACAAGAAAATCAATAGTCATTACACTTTGTGCTCCTGAAGGACAGTCCATAGGTTTCCCTAGTTACATTTTCCTTTGTAGTCTGTGCCAGAAAACCGTAAAACAGAACACCAATTGAGCAGCTGGTCTTTTAGATTCCCTAAATAAACACTGCGGATAATCCATGGTATTGACAATTTAGTTGCCCGCCTCATAAAATACCTGTAAAGTTACCGCATAGAAAATGCAACATCCAAGAAGAAATGAGACTATTACAGCATTAGAGAGCCAGACATGTAAAAATGCATTACATTTATGCTATATGTTCCATTGCTTAATTGCTAAAACAGTTTCAAATCTATAAAAAACTTTGCATGATGGTTGTCAGTTTTACATTTAAGAAATACAATTTTTGCAGCCTACTTTCTTCTATGGTGACAAAGGAGTTATGGAAAATAATGTCAAACACGCCACGTGGAATTTGTTTTTTTCATGATTTTTTTTGTCCTTGAGCATAATGTCCTCTGTTCTTTACTGAGAATTCCTTATAAAGGACGCAAACTAATACGGTGCATCATGCAGGCTGTTTGTTTAATGTAAGCCTGAAAGCTTGAATCATACAAAAACATGTTTTCATCGCATTTCTGAGTTTTCAACAACAAGTCAGGAGAAAATTGCATAGATATCCGTTGTTGACAGATAGGAATCACTTCATATTATGTAGGTTTCAGCCATGTTTTGTGTGGAATAATGCATGGAAAATGAGTTCTCACCTTTTGCTGCCTGGACCTGGGATTATAGATATTGGCAAACGTAGTTCAGTCACACAGCCATGCAAATGTTAGAGCTAAATATGTTCACTTCTCAAAGTTAAATGATGTTGAAATATCCAAAGTCATTTATATTCCCTTGCCAGACAACATTTTGGCCAATGACCACAGAGGGAAAAGAAGGAATAAATCTGGTCTTACTGTATGTTGAACCAGAGAAACATGCCGAATCTATTCCGATATTATCAAAAATCAGTAACTTTCTGTATTCCTCTGTGTATTTGGATGAATCATAAACTAACCCATGGATTAAAACCTACAGATAACTCCCAACACCCTGGAATTTTTATAAAAGGGCATTTATGGTTATACTGATGGCCATTTACAAATTCCTCAACGAATAGACATTTACACTATTGTCAGTTTGGAAATATTTGCCGGTACAATTGAAAAGGCAAAGGGATATATTCTTTGTAGGGTTTAACCAAAATTCCAGATACTATAGAATGTGAAACCTTCCAAAATTATTCACAAAGAAATACTGCATTTATTCACCAGATGCAACAGGCCAGGCTTGCAAGCAGGAAGTGAATTCTGTGGTATTCCTAATACATTTTTGTGAACATACTATGAATAAATATTAGCTTTAAGAATTTTTGGTTTTACCATAAAATGTTTTACTTAAACCAATCCTTAAATTGTTTCCAAAAACTGAATGTACAGTATTGTACTGTGTGCTTACATTATCTAGAATTCACTACCGTATAACAGAAAGGAATGAAAGTATGGGATCAATTTAATTGAAAATATAAGATATATATGTCAATAGGACATTAACATTTAATCACATATCATGTATTTAATCACCCAACACCCGAAGAAGGCTCCACAGCCAAAACATTGTGTTTTCTTTCTTCTCTTTTCAGCATGGAATAAACCTATTACTTGTTTCCATGTATTTAATCATGTATGTATCATAAAAATAAAAGATTGTCTACAAAATCCAGACTAGCTTACAAACTGGTTGACTTACATCCTGAAAGAGAAGGTCTCACCTGGAGGAAAATTCTGTTTTGCTTAAGGCTTAATTGAACAATACTTTACCCTCCCCCTCTTTCCTCTGCTAGAAAAATAGAACTGATTTGCATCTGAATGGCACAGTTGAAGTATTATACATTGTAGTGTTTGCACGGGTTTCAGATCAAAAATATAATTTTTTGGAACAATTTATGCTTTATTTATGCCTAACCTCAGTATTTACAGTCAAAAAGAGATCCTTAATGAATAAAATGCACCTTTTGCTTTATTGAAATAAGCAGAGAGGGAGAAGGTTAAATAACACACACAGACACATGCAAACACCTAACAAATACCAGACACACACAGGGACACAAATGCCATCATCTTTGCTTGCATTACCTCATCAATAATTCTGAAGTCCAGGTTCATTAACACCTTAAAGACTGAAGTTGTACATGCAATACTTTCCCTTCAACAGTCTGCATTAGCTGATGTGAGTCAGTAGGAGTCTGTCAGGTTTACCACATTATTCTTTAGATTGAGTCTTCTGGAGGATTAACATGGATTAATAATTGGTTCTCTGTCCAGGGCCCTTAGTGCTGTATGTCAGAAGAAACTGCAGTAAAAGAAAAATGTTTTACTGTACTTTCAAGGTGCAACTTGCATGTAAGGCAAGGCATTCTTATAAACAGCTAGAGCTATTTAAATGAAGTGAACTAAGCTTGAATTAAGCAGAAATAATAACCTTTACAGACGTCTACAGTAGCTGTTGCCTTCAAACAGCCACTCACTGCTTCAGTGAGTCTATGGTGTTGCTGGAACATGATTATTATCAGTACATTTTGTTTTCAATAACAAATTTATGCTGTTCTCTGTATCAGTCATAAAAAAAACACGGGACCTCACTGCCTGAATGTCGTCAGGCTCTGTGAATGACACACCTGTGAAAACCTTCCTGTTTGATCGGGACTTCAATGGACTTCTATTTGCCTTCCTTTATCTCTTGATACAAAAGTCGTGCAATGGTTTGATTAACTACCATTTCTTTTGCGGAACAAAAAAACAAACAAACAAATTATGGCCATTGTGTTGTGTGTCTTTCCTTTTTGCTCCACCAACGGGGGGGAAAATACACGGTCACGAAACATCTGGTACGGGAGAAGGGAAGGGAGCCAAGCCTTTAAAGTCTTCAACTAAGCTGAAACAATAGCAGCCTGATCTTCATTATGTCTTTAGGCCTTTCACTGCACATCCTCCGTAGCAGGATGAAAGAAAGAAGCCTTCTGTCAGCAGCTCGGTAAGGTGCCTAACACCAAGTAGCAGCTGTACTATTAAGGATGGAAGCTGTGTAACCACAAGTCTTTCAATAGTGGGATGGATGTACCAGAATGGAACCCAGAAACAAAAACAGAGCAACACAGAATCTCCACCCTCACCTTTTCTTCATTTTTTCTTTTCCGCTTGAACTATAAATAGTTATGGTCTCAAGGACGTCATGACCTGCAGGTTTTGAGATGCACATATGTGAATACCGTAACTTTGGTTGCATTGTTATAAGGATAATAATACATTGTAAGAAAATAAGTTGTAATTATTATACTTAGGAGTTCTTGAACTTAAGAACTTTATTATTAAACCTCGCTGTCTATTTGCAGACATCAGAAATGCTACTGCTGCTCTCTAACAATTAATCTAGGCAGCATTTAGCAGATGCAAGGCACTGCATTAATAGACATGAAAATTGAGACTGTAGACAAATTGCCAAATCTTCACCCATCTCATCATTTTGTAAGCAGTCAGTGTGCTATAGTACCAAAAACTAATAGATTAATTAATCTATTTCTCATTTACAACCCTAATGTGGTCCAGAGACGAAAACATAATCAAATAACAGAAAAGCAGATTGTTCTTTTACTATCATTTCATCCAGATGTATGCTACACATTGGTGTTATAATTACCTGTAAAATGCTTTGAGTGGAGGGCCCTGAAAAGTTATTGTTATTGTTGCTGTTGTTGTTCTTTTAGTATGGTAATTTAGATCCTGTACACCATTTTCTAATTCCCCAAAAGCAGATTTTATCAAATCATTTTTATTATCATACATGAGACACCCATTATGAAATAACCTATTTTTCGTTGTTAGTGATGTAACCATAGGCAATAGGAAGACAAAGGTTTGACGAGTGTATGTGAATATAATGTACACTGCCTGGGGGCCTGAGCACCTGACCTTGACTGTTCCATATTTTGTAGGATCATTTCCCCCTTCCTTGCCTCTAGAAATAGGGGCCCCCTTTCCCTTTCTCCCTCTCGTGCGTCAACCCCCCTGACTGAGCAGCTGCGTCTTACCAGCCTCTCCTCCCTGAGTGACTAGTATGCCCATGTGTCAAAAAGGGGCAAGAAAAACTAATGAGCTGCAGTTCCAGTCTCCTGCCTCTGTTAATACACCACTGACAACCAACAGGAGCATCCAGTTCAGTAAGTGCAGCGCAATAAATGGCAAGAATAACAAAGCACATTAGAATGAGAGTCAAAATGACTATTTTTTCAGTATAATAATAATAATAATTATTATTATTATTATAATTGCTTAAACTTATATAGTGCGTTTTCTGGACACTCCACTCAAAGCGCTTTACAGGTAATGGGGACTCCCCTCCACCACCACCAATGTGCAGCATCCACCTGGATGATGCGACGGCAGCCATAGTGCACCAGAACGCTCACCACACACCAGCTATCAGTGGGGAGGAGAGCAGTGTAATGTAGCCAATTCATAGTATAAAACAGTAAAGGATGAAATAAAGCGGTGTCTTAGAGATAACGATGGAAAACATTTAGATAATAAAACAGAAATGATATTGAATATTCATATTGAATGAAACAGTTTTGTAGGTGATTACTGAAAAAATGTAACAACATGCCACAGGCTCAGCAAGGACAAAGCTGTGTAGTACAAAGAATTAGCATACAAAGAGGCTGAAGTGTTAGGGGTATTAGAAGTACTTAAAATAAACTGATCTCCAGGGCCTGATGGTGTTCTACCGACTCCACTTAAAAAAACAAGAGACTTTATTTATAAACTGCTAACAAAACTGTCGCAGCAGGTTTTCAAGACTGGGTTAATACCCTGACTGGAAAACTGCTGATGTAGTGCACATCCATACAATAAGGGAGATGAAACCGAACAATTTAGACCAGAGGTGTCCAATGCTGGTTTTTGGGTTTTCATTCCAAGTCTTAACTAGCTAAAGAAATCTTTAAAGCCTTCAGACACAATGGTCCTTCTGAACCAAGACTCGACACTCACACTGCTGAAGTAGCCTAATAATTCTGTATTTTGTGTAACATTGCAGAAATTATAACAAGAGCTAAACTACAGGATCAATATTATTATAGGGGATAGATAGATTTACAGTATACCAGTGTATTGCCAGGACTACGGAATGAACTGTGAGATGGATGATGAAACTATAAGGAAAACTGGGAACATTATAGCTGTGGAGTGCAGTATGTGTGCTCATGAAATACTGAAAAACACTGGACACACACAGACACTGACACTGACACTAGAGCTGGTTTTCACAGAAGCCATTTAATCTACCATCATGTCTTTGGACTGTGGGAGGAAGAACCTGGAATGAACCAGATTCTTAACATAAGGAGAACATGCAAACTCCACACAGATGGCACCCAGGGCCCCAGGACTGTAATCACTGCACATCCATGTCGCCCCCCCTTTAGAAAGTTTTGTTCTGAAAATAAAGTTTTTTTTTAAATATATTACTCCCCTTTCCCTTTCAGTACCAAAAAGTATTTGGTCACCATTTAGTTTTGGTCTCTATTACGACCTATTATAAACAATCTATTAACTTGTTATTAATTGTGTTATTAAAATTTCCAGTAATTTCACCTCTAACCCTAGGTTTAAGGGATATGGCCTAGCTTATGTTTAGGTTTTGGGATTTGTTTGCTAACATTTAGAAAATCAACATAAGACATTATTTATTATTACATTTATGTCATTCTGTTAATACTGTATGCTGTAATTATATTCAAATTATAAAAGATTTATATAGTATTATATTTTATGTATACCCCAACATCTCTATTACTAACTCAGTTTTCCAAAGCACCAATGGAACCTTAAACAATGTCCCGCCTTTAATCACACCCTAGGCAAGAGCTCAGAATATAACAGCAGGGTTCCATTACAATAATAAACACTGTTTGAGTACTTTCTTTGTGTTAAAATATATTCCCTTACCAAAAACTGAAATTAATACCCAGCACAGACAAATTTCACAGTGTCTGGAAACCTGTAGATCTAGTCTACTCTGTGTTACACAAAGTAGAGAGGCTTCAAAGGACCACAGGTCTCTTCTTGCATACTGTTCTGAGCTGGGAGACACAGGTCAGATCCAATCATGTTAGTTCTGTGGTGAAATTTGAAGATAAATTTCCTGACTTATTATCATGTTCGGGTAATTTTTTAATAGATGTTAAATTTCATGAACTCATCTTGTTATCAAACAGGTTCAGTTTAATGGATCATATGAGGTGTGGGAAAGGGCTCTCTGTATTAAAGATATCTTTCTTCTGTGGTAATCCACTTATTCTGATTTATAAAGCAATTGAACCTAGAATCACCCACTGGGAAAAATGTGCTACTTCTGAGTGATTCCTAAGCAGAGCCAAAATGAGTAAATGTGAGAATCTAATTTTTGACAGTGATTTCCAGCATATGTGAAGTTATTTGTGGTGAAATGGGGTAGTTTTAATATTTCCTATCCGTCAATGCGATTGGCTGTGACTCATTATGACTCATATTTGTCAAATAATCTTTTATACTTCATATGCAGAGTGGCAAGGAAAAGTTACTTGGAGGGATTAAATTTAGGGAAAAGATTTGGATATTCATTTGGATATTTAACTGTCACCTAACTATAATTTAAAATTATATAAATTTAGTGCAGAATTTACTAAATGTAATTACATAGTCCATAACGTTCCACACATGATTCAAATATGTTATGTTATGTTTTATGTTATGTTATGTTATGTTATGTTATCCATCCACCCATTTTGTGCCACTTTATCCAATTTAGGATCACAGGGGAACACGAGCCTATCCCAGTAAGCAACGGGCAGAAGAAGGTACACTATATGTAACGATTCTTGGGGTTTCCGCCCTAGCTGCCCCTGCCCTGCCAGTTCATCCCTCACTGCCTGGCCGCAAACCCAGGACTCCAGCATCACTCAACAGGGAACTTGCCAGCTGAGCTAAAGGAGAACTCACTCAGCCCTGGCGGCTAAGATCCCTGCTATACGCAGGGGCATATTCGTTACATATACACCCTGGATGGAGGCGCACACAGACACACACTCACAAAAGAGCTACAGTAATCTTCCCAGAAGTCAATTAACCTACCAGTACAGCATGTCTTTGGACTGAGGGGGAAACCAGAGCACCCAGAGGAAACCCATGCAAACATATGGAGAATATACAAAATCATCACAGATAGCACCCCAGGTCTGGAATTAAACCCAAGACCTCAACAATGTTAACCATTACTGACATCCTTGAGGAAGGGTCATCGTCCTTGTATATTGGATTCTGCTCCTGATGACTGGTGTTTTCTAATCCATGAGACAGGGTATCAGAGCAACAGGAGACTCCTTTTAGGCACTGTAGTTTTTTCTAACGCGTAAAGAACATCTAAAAGACAGTTGTTTAGCTCAGACTAGAATTTATTTGTACAAAAAACATTCTAGTACACAGTACCTGACTTCGCAAAGAATGAGATTTTTTAAAATCCTTTTGATGATCAGATGATCAGAAGCAAACTCTATAAGCATTTCTGCTCACCTGGAACTTATTTTCATTCGTAAAATGACATTTTCTCGGAATGGGGATAGGAAAGGCACCTTGAACACCTTGATAGGGGTGATGAAAGCTCCTTCCACTTTAAAGGAGAAACACTGTGGTGACGTATT
This sequence comes from Lepisosteus oculatus, assembly GCF_040954835.1. Taxonomy (NCBI): domain Eukaryota; kingdom Metazoa; phylum Chordata; class Actinopteri; order Semionotiformes; family Lepisosteidae; genus Lepisosteus; species Lepisosteus oculatus. The sequence continues at coordinate 35,229,696 of NC_090696.1, read as the reverse complement.
TCAAGACTCTCGTAGTTGTCACAGAACAGAAAGATGGCACATCTGCGCAAGCACATCACAGCTGAACACAAAGCCAAACAAAAAATAAGACAATGACCTCTCAGAGGTCACCTCCACATACTTTTGATTTATCGACAGCAAGAGGTCTTTACATGGAAGGACTGTCAGACAGGAATGAAAGAAATCAAATGAAAAATTCAAATCATCTGCCCAAGAAAAAAGATGAAAGAGAGTATGAAGTATAGGTCTTTGTTCACAAAGCTACTATATTTTTGATGCTTATCTAACTTTGAATAATTGTGGAAAGATGGGTTCTTTACTTTCCTTTGAAGACATTCTTATGATCAGCTTGAATTTATTTTTATGAGTTGAAAAAATGTTATGATAATTGTTGCGCAGGGCAGCACAGTGGCACAGAGGTTAGATTGGGACCCTGGGTTCAGTTCTGAACCTGGGGTACTAGCTGTGTGGAGTTTGTATGTTCTCCCTGTGTTTACATATCCTAGGTTACCTCCAGGTGCTCTGGTTTCCGCCCACTGTCCAAAAACATACTGATGGGTTTATTGGAATCTAGGAAAATTGGCACTGGTATGGGTGTGTACGTGTTTGTGTCACATCCAAGGTGTGGCCTGCCTTGAGTCCATTGTTTGCTGGGATAGGCTTCAACTCCCTTGCATTAGGAATATGGATGCAGCCCTTTATTGTGATGAACTATGTCTGTATTAGCAGTATGTACTGTATACACCTTATTCTTTCTTGCATCATACGTGTGTTAGCGCCCTAGGTGTGGATTTCTGGAGCTAGTATTAAAGCTGTTGGCCTGCTTGGCTTGCAGAGATGGGTTAAGACAAAATAGATAATAAGGAATTCCTGTATTGTACTGTATGTTTTGTTGTCCTTGTTTATGAACTGTTACTGGATTCCTCATTCATGGATAAACCCATACATACATACCTAAAGGAAAACACCTATATCAAAAGTTCAGTAGACTACTGGGTGTCATGCTTTTAACAGAGCCTCTTGTTTACACCTCCTGCAGACAAAGCCCTAGGGAGGCACAGGAATAAAAGAGTTTGTTGAATCAAGAGGAATAGTGAATAAAAACCTCCCTGCAACTAAAACTCAAATTGAAGAATTACCTCTCTGCATAGACAGATCAACTCTGCTTTCATTTTAATTGCAAATGAGCTGTATCACCACAAACATTCATTTTAGCTGTGAGTGTTTCTTGATATTTGTCCCATGGTGCAGTCATTGGATCATTAACGTTCTTTGGCTACGTGTCAAAGTAGGGTTTCATTCTATATGGTCAGTTTTTCACTAACTATAGAAGAATACACTCTACCCCTTAGGTCTGTTTATCTTAATGTCTTCTATTACCCTACTTGTTTACACTGTTTATGTTCTAAATATTGTACGTAGGCCAAACTGTTAATTCACGGCATTTGGTCTAACATGAGCTCAATCTTGACTCCCCCCAACACTACTAATGCAAATAAACTGTGATCCCCAATGGCTTCTTACTTTTTCTGTTTATTTCCTCATGCAGATGTCCCTTGCATACCTCAAAGAATGACATTAGTTCAAATAGTCAGCAATGATGATAGATTGATGATAGATTGAATAAGAAAGGATTCTCATATAATAACCCCATCCAAGCCATCATGTGCCGGTGCTTTCTGTTGCCTTAGGTTACGTCTTTCAAGCATTTATGGGGAATCTTAATTAAAAACACAAACCACACTTGTCTTGTTTCATTTAAAAGGTTCCCAAGGCAATTTTAAAGACCTGAAGGAATATTTTTCATTTCCATTCAATTTAATGTACTTCTTTATCATCCCATTACATGTTTAGTCATTCTTTATACCTAGTGGTGAACTCATGAATATTTGGCAGGTATGATAAAGACGCCAACATATTTCGCCTCTTTGCATCTGTTTTACATCAAGTGTAGGCCAGGGAAGTAAGCATTCAAATGTCCGCTGGGGGTCAGTTTTTGAAAACCCTCTCACCGATGTCCACCACTATTAGATCAGCTGAGTAAAGCTGCAGCTGTTAAGGAGTTTACAGAGGATAAAAATAAAAATGTTCCTTTAAAGGGCTATACACCAAACCGCTTACAAAACTGAGGAACATCGAAGATGAAAAGTGAAGAACATTCCTTCTATTAAGAATAACACACAGCACTATAAAACAAAGACATCTCTTCATTTCTTAAGCCACTGATTCCCTCAGTAAAATCTACAGTCGTTTGTCTCTACAAGGGATATTTTAAAATAGCCACTGTAACTGTTACTGACAAAGCTGATAGGTTTGCTTTTTATATAGCATTCTTCAGAATGACCCTGACATAAACAAGGAAGGTGACCAAAAGACCTTTGAGGATTTTTTCAGGCTGGAAGGGCACAGGGCTAGCTGCTAACATTCTTTTAATTTTGTTTAGAAAGCAATCAGCATCTTCCACTTTGCCGTTTTGAGAGTATGTTTCCAGACATTCTTGCTTGGAAGGCTATTAATACATCTCTTAATTGCCCCTTTCTCATTTTAAGTTAATATTTGAGCCAGAAGCATTTTTTGAACTGAGCAACTGGAAGATTTGCAGTTACTATTGTGTCTTATTTCAAATTAGCCATGTTAATCATGAGAAGCATAGCAAGGATATGGACTCCATAGATCAAACCCATATAGTTGTCACTATCGTCATCCCTCCTCTAGAGGGTGCTCCGACCCATAAATTCATTATCACGTTTTACCTGCCCCCTTGTTCCGTTCTTTATTTAAACCCGGTGCTCTGGAACCTCAGGGCTCTGCATTGGAAGAGAGACGCCCAGAGGCCAGCTTAGCTTCAAGTCGCCCTACGTCAGCGGCTTGAGGGCTTAGGCTTCCAATCGGCATCCCGACTTGCTGGGTCCAGGGCTCGGAGCGCCTGGCCTCGTCAGTTTTAACCCCTGGTCCTGTTCTGGATTCCTCTCCGGATTTTAGCCTTTTTCGTCTTGTATTGGATGGATCACCCAGCTTTGGATTTTGGACTGCACCCGGATTTCCCGATTGGACTTCCCTGGACTTCTGTCTGCGCTTCCCCCTTGCCCCTGACCACTGTCAGCACCGCCCCCTGTTCGCCATTCCTTCCTTTCCTAACTATTGTTGAAGTACCCTTTGCATCTTAATAGGCATCTGTTAAGGAAATACAGAAATACTCAACAGAAATAGGCACTTTCAGGCTTGTGGACAATTAAACTAAAGAGATAAACAGATATTCATACTGTATAGCTTGCTTTTGATATATTGTAAGCCTGAAGTATTCTTTATCTGGAGAGCATAACCAGTAAGATTCTGTCCTCATATTTTGTTTAAACATTTCCTAAAGTCAATCATTGGCAGGCATTTCTCCTGTGTTATTTATGGGACATTTCTACTGTAAGTATTTTTACAAAAAATGTACAGTATACAGTAACGTCAGGATTATTACACCCCACATAGCACTGAGTGATGTTTACGACTTACAAAATGTATTTTTAAAAACATAAAAACAAATTACAGTTTGTGTAAGGAAAAAACAACTTTTAATTGTAAAAATAAACAGTTATTGTTAATATTTATGCAGGAAATAAAGTTACAAGTTGCAGTTCAGAATTAATTTGCTCCATCTCCAGTTCCACCCACAAAATATGACATTTTTATGTCATACTGTTATTTTTGTTATTTACAGTGAAGCATTTTGCATTTGTGATCACAAGATTAATATCAATGGTAAGGAGAATGTAATATATACAGCATAGAAAAAATATTAAGATCTGCCAATGATGCCCCACATTAATACATTTTTGTTGAGTGAAGATTTTCAATTGATTTTTAAGATGACATAACTTGATAAAATGAGTATACACATTTATAGGTGAATATATATATATATTTAGTAAAACTAAACTTAAACCTGTGTGTTCAAGTATTACTTTAAAAATATAAAAAATATTAAAAAATATATATTGATAAATACTGTATTGTATAAATATAACTTACAGTACATACACCATTTGTAACGCAACAAAAGAGGACATTATTGGAAGGGGGTGAAGACCTTTGTAAGGCACTGTATGTTTTATTTTCAAGTAATTTTAATTTTTGGATAATGCATGCAATCATTTAATCAAATAATGACACTAACCATTATATTATAACCTCCATGATTTGAAATTTGCTCATAACTAGAAAGAAGAGCCAGGAGAGATTTGGAACAAAGTATAATATGCAGATGTAAAAGTTAAATCTTCACTAAAGTGATGGAAAGAAATATAGAGACAGAAAGGAACTGCAGACGCTCCAAATAACACCACCTCATCTGTGAAGTCTGGCTTGGACACGCATGGCCACCTCTGGAACTGACTAACTCATCGTTATTGATGATTTAACTAATTTATTACGGCAGTAGAATGAGTTCTGAAGTTTAGAAAAACTTGTTTTCTGCTAATGTAGAGGAAAATGCTTCCCTATTTGTTGGGCAGTACTTTACCACACAGCACTGCAATGCAAAAACAAAGCATACTGTAAGTCCACAAAAACGTAACAGAAGACCAGTGCAATTAAGAAGTTAATTAGGAGAAAGTGGAAATCTTTGACAGGCCAAATTAACTTCCAAATTTAAATCTAACCCTGCAATGCATTTTACATTTCTGTTTTGAGGGACTTTGTCTACCACCCTGAAAGCAGAGGGTGGTGCACAAGCTGTCAGAAATGATGGGCTGTAAAGTATTTTACTGCAGTTTATTTGATACAGATAATTTCTAGGACATTCTGGAATGATTTTATTTGTAGTGATTTTTGCAGAGCAGAAACAAACCATTAGGACATGCTCTTACAACAACTTAAGTACTGTTGGGTCCAATCAAAATAATTTTTCAGGACTGGGTAATGACGGTGAACTTGATGTGCAACAGACAGATTTTCATCTCCTTCCTTGGCCAGAATGATTCTTAGATCCCAATCCTCTTATAAATTGATGAAATTGTACAGTTTAATCTCAAACACAGCAATATCCAATACTTATCAAAGCTGATTTGCTACAAGAGTAGAATAGCTCTAGCCTGAAAGTACAGTATCTTAAAAACCCTGTGGAAACATAATATTCTACTCAAAGGCCATTTACAATGGCCCAGTTTATTAGTTGATGCTGTAAGTGTTCTTAATTTTTTTCCAGTTGAGTAGCTTTTGCTAAGCTCTGTGTGTTATATGTTCCATTTCCGGATCACTGTTCTTGCTCCTGATCTGTTGCCTTGGCTTATGATCATCTGTGTCCCTTTCTGTGCCTGCCTGTTGTTATGTGTGTGCCTGGCACCAGTAAGCAGAATGCATGCTGGGAGGCAGTTGATGCCAAATGTTTCATATTTGTTTCGTGTGTGAGTGCAGGTTTGATGTTCTTGGGACTTGTTTGCCTATTGGGTCATGCCAGTGTCAAGAGCTATAGTATCTTTGTGTAGCTCCACCCAATCTAAAAAATCTCCAAATACATTTAGTGGTATTCTTAATTTATAGAATCCCCCTAATGTCTCTTGTGACAGATTATAACAATTAAGGTTTGCATGACTATGTGCAGCTTATAAAACACAATTGACAAGATATTGTTCTTTAACGGCTTCAGTGAGAATGTAGTAGATATAAATCATAATAATTGAATAGCCTGATGTCAGATTTAAAGGTTTTGCATGTTTTCTTATGATAGCACCTGTGTCAAGTGACAAGAGAGAAAACCCTCCATTAAATTCACAAAACCACATGTTTTTTCATTCAAAAACATAAAGAAGGAATTGTTACTGGCTACTACAGTAAGATTTACATAATCTACATTAAAACAATGATTAGCTAACCTACAGTAATTAGTTTACTCTAAGTTATAATTATTATACAGTACATCAATATTGTACTTTTGTCCTATAAAATTTCTCTTTTTTCAAATACAAACACAAATATTTTTATTTGTGATTCAGTTTATCTGTAGTATACAGTATCATTATTATAACAATATATTGCATGTTGCCATGGACTAGGGCATCTGAAATTAAATATCTAAATGATTTTGCTGCAAAACCATAGTCAAGACTAAAATACATACTACATACTGTAGCTTGAGCACTGACCTTGAAGCTTGATGCTGAAGGATATTACTGGATGATTACTGAGCTGCTGATGATAAATGGAATTCATGATGAATGTATTGAATCTCCAGTTCCGGTAACTGCTTTTTGATCACTTAAGATGATAGATAAATTAAGCAAAAACTTGAATTAATCCAAAAAAGCATGACAAAAGGGAAAACCAACGACACATTAAGGATTTAAAAAGTATTCCAAGTTCATGACTTTGCACTTTCAAATTATATTGTAAATATCCATTCTGTTAAAAACAAGTTTAAAGACTGTTCTGTTTCAATTCTGAGGGCTTTAATTGTGTTGATGTGGACTCGTGCTGGTGCATAAACAGTTTATTTAATTGCAGAAGCAGCTCTTCTTCATCTGGTAACAATAACATTCAATATGAGGTTTAAGCTCATTAAGAAAGTGCCATTTCTCTGCAGTATAAACAAAGGGCTTCATCTGTCAAATTTCAGGGTTTTATATGATGATTTGCTTGAAGTAAACAATTGCCTAATCTGTAGTGTGAAAGTAATTGGTAAATTAAAACTGTCTTAATGATTAAAAGTACTGAGGTCATACCCTGCTGTCAAACTTGTGATATCAGTCAGCTAATTAAACTGTTGCTGTTTACTAGACCTCACAAAACAGTGCTAATATGTCATAGACACAAGGATACAATATTTTCCAAAGAGACTTGCAGGTTTTAGAAACCATCCAGAAAAGAAAGTGGGGGAGGTCTACAACTACTACAACATGAGATTTAATGAAAAAAATTTCACCGCTTCAAAATTCAAAGCATGAAAGATGCTGAATCACTTTTTTGGATGAGCACTACCTGATTGGTGAAAATAGTTCACATGGAGGGATTATTCATGCAACTAATTAGTTATTACATAAATAAATTAAGGGCATATTTACACTGCTTCTCTGGCCTTATGTAAAAACAAGTAGTTTTTACATGTTTTAACCTCCCTTCCCACCAGTGTATGTGAAATGAATCAAGACCCAATCTGAATTTTTTTTAATGTGCATTTTTTGATGTGCATTAATGGAGCTAAGCCCAAAAAAGAAAACAACTCAATTTCAGGTTCAATTTTCATACTTAGTCTTCAAAACAGAGAAACTATACACCTTTTGACCCACCCCTGGATCTTAATGCCTAGATTGAAAACCACTGCCCTCAGCAAACCATCGAATTTAGTTTCCCTCTCCCTGGGCAGAAGGGCAGTATGCTGCCTCTTCCCTTAGGAAGAAGATGAAGACTTTGGAGAAGGGAGAGAGTCCAAAATTCACAGGCCGGTTGATTACTGAAGGTGTTTTACAAAATTGCCATTCATGGGATGTTTTTGTCATTAACTAATCGCTTATGCTTATCACTTATTTAGCAATGTGTGGACATATGAAGTCAGAGAGGTGTGCATGTGCTTGTTTGTGTTGATTTAATAGTTTAATAGAATTTAATAGTCATTCAGTTATACTTTTAAGCTTTTTTATAAATGAAAATGGAGATTAAAAAAATTGTTGAAAAAATCTAACAGGAGTTTCCAGATGAAAAATTCCATGAAACAGAAACAGTGTACATTGTCCATTATTCCTGAATGTCCGTAAAATCAAAACAAATGTTTCAGCACAAAACACACTTTTATAAGATATATATGCTTTCTGGATCTTTTTTAACAATTGTAATCAACACAGTAAATGATAGGAAAATGAAAATGATATACACAAGCTCTTTATTTTATGTGTCATAAATATACTATATAAAATATGGTAAGATATACAAAATGTCAGGCACCATTAATATCCATGCCCTTTAAATCTATTTAAATACATGTGGTACAAAAAAACGTTACTTATTATTTAATTATTTTTACATTTTACTGAGATGTCTTACAGTACATACATATTTGTGGCATTTTACTGTATATTACTGGCCTTAAAAATCTTTAAAAAAGGGGGGGCAGTGCGATGGCTCTGTGGCTAAGGATCTGCGCATGTGGCTGGAAGGTTGCCCATTCGTATCCCGCAGCCAGCAGAGGAACCCTACTCTTTTGGGCCCCTGAGCAAGGCCCTTAACCCCAGCTGCTCCAGGGGTGCCATATAAATGGCTGACCCTGCACTCTGACCCCAAGCTTCTCTCCCTGTCTGTGTGTTTCACAGAGAGCAAGCTTGGGTATGTGAATAGACAAATTCCTAGTGCAAGAAATTGTATATGGCTAATAAAGTGATCTTATCTTATGTGTAAGCCACTTGTCCTGTGAATCAATATGCCACTATTCAAGCTCCAAGACCTGGGGAATTATCTTTCTTAAACAGCTGCAGCGCTTAAATAATTGTGGCAACATGCAGGAAAGTAGGAAACCCCTAAAGGGACATGCTGGAAAAACATGAACATGAAATAATGTCTTGAGTATTAAATAATATACAGTGTCATAAGCATAAAATAATATCTTGTGGGCAAGAAACAATATGTTGCAAGCACAAAATGCTTCCATCTAACACTCCTGTGACGTTAATCTGAAATCTGATATAGAAGAACAACTGTTAGTGCAACTTGATATTTCAGAGGAAGCGTATATTTGGCAGGCATAGCAAAGATGCCAGCATATTTTTCCACTTTGCACAAAAAAAAGATTCACCGTCGTTCAATAGCAAGTTATTGTTTGAGTTTTATTGGCACACAAATATATGACAATACCTGTAAGGATTACATTAAAGAACAGGATACAATAGTGCATATACCCTGCTTGTAAAATCACAAAGGAATGATATTACACACATTGAAATCCTTGATCCTATAAAATAAATCAAATATAGGTTTTCAAGCTTTCAGTCGCTTTGTATAACCACCTGAAATACTTAGTTAGATATTTAGATACTATATACAGTAGATACGGTGAATTCAACTGTAACCTAGTATAATCATTCCACTTTTGCACAAAAATGTACCTACAGTATACAAATACAGTAGATTTCAGATCCTACCAGATCCAATCAATAAACTGAGCCACATGTTGATAATTTGTAAGTTGTAAATGTACTGATATGCACATTTAAAATTCACAAATACAGTATAAAGGTTTGCAATATCTATAGGACACATTACAATAAATTATATCATCATTCGTAAATGTTATAAAAGCAAAGTTGTCTAGACAACAAGAACTCTTATCAATAAAAGTGCATCATACTGTAGCTTAATGATTTTCTAGTTCTAGTAAAGAAAAAAAACTATGAAATAGCCTATATACTGTAAGTGTATACGTGTGTCTGCACTGCATTGCACTGTTATTCCAGCTCGCCCATTGCATCCAGGCTCCAGGCTGCAGCAAACCTTACAATCTTAAAAAAGAGTAGCTTTCTGATCATGGATGGATGTTATACCGTAGGGGTATATACTACTCTCCTATTTTGTCTGTGTGCTCTGTAGAAATGTACTGTATGACTCTTTTTTTTTTGGAATCCTGCCTCCTTTTCATTCCGAAAGTATTCAGTTTGGCTTTGGGGAAGGCAAAAATATTTTGAGAAGATGGTAAAAATATCTCTTAGGACTTTACCTTGGAGAGCCACGAATGTCAAACAAATGATTTAGAAGTATTTTCAGCTCAACTTGAATTCTCTTCAGTCAACTGATACAGCAAATGCCACATTTCTCAGGCTTTGAAACAGGCTGCTGACGTAATGGAGAAAACAGGTATCTTACATCTGCAATCCTGCTAAAATCGGTAACAAGAGAACTTATCTTTTTTAATCTAATATCGAACTTCTGATTTTGAATACCTTAACCTTTTTTTCACATTTAAATGCTGGCATTGTGGATTGAAAAATGTGCACAAAGCTCAGACAGTGGCTTAAATCTGCCTTTTATTACCAGACCTATACTGCTTTTGTAATAACACTGTTTGACTCATTTGCCATTGCGTTTTTGTTTCCTTTTCATTCAAAGGATTCCTTCCAGAATGAAAGAGTAGGAGTCTTATAAAGAACAATACCAGAAAAAAACAAAGAATGAATACTGTACTATGCATATCAATGTAACATTCATAGTCTTTATAGCCTGTGCAGCATTTATTGAACAAATTTACCCTTTTCATAACATATTAGAAATCTAAAGAGAGGCTTCAAATTCTTCACAAAACAACGGATATGAGATTCAAATGTAACCTGAGCTGTGCAACAAATCTAAAGCATCTGCATTCTTGCATATCCTTCTTATTGGCTTCCAGTGACCAAATATTTCCTCTTCATGCCACAAAATCTCAAAAATAAAATAATGAAAATAAAGAATTACATGAGCAAAAGGAATAATTTAGCCATTTGTTAATACAAAATGTGGAATTTGGAGCAAGAAATAGAAAGTATCACAAAAGAGCCTTCAAAAACGATGTACTGTATTTTGGTTAGAAAGAGTTCTGGCGGCTAAGGGAGAAGTCAAGAATACACCCCAGACAGCAGAAGGAAGTTGTTTATTAACCAGAATTAGCATAGAAGAAGCAGAAGTGTTTTGGGTACTAGAAGGACAGAAGATAAATACATCTCCAGAAACCAATGGTAATTTACTATGTTTACTCAAGGAAACAAGAGATGTTTTTGAAAAGCCATAGATGCAACTTTTCCAACAGTCCAACAGGTACAGTGTAATGCCTATGGACTAGAGAATTGCTAATGTGGTACCCATCCATAAAAAGAGTGACAAACCTGACCTAAGTAAAAATAGAACAATACGTATAACTTCTACTAGAGGCAAAAGTATGGAAAAAGTAGTAGAACTATAGAGGATCAGTATTATGGAAATTACATGTACTTGATTTGAGAATTGATTACTAAATAGAAAACAGTATAGCTAAGGGATGAATGTTCATGATGAATGTTCACGTTGGGGTGATGTACTGTAATTAGATTCTGGCAGAATTAGTAAACGACAGAAGACATGTTTGCGGGGGATATCTAATAAGGCAAATTAGTGAACACTGTAGAAGCTTCAAATTAAATGACAAAAGATTAAGATGAAATTCAAGAGTGAGCAAACACCTGGAAGATGATGAATGGACAAGTGCAGGGTTTTGCATGAAGGTAGTAAAAACATAAAATACAAATACACAAACACTGGGGAAACTTTGTTGAGGAATTTACATCTTAGAAACAGAGGACAGCAATAAAATAACTAGTGTAGAATTTCAATCAAGAGGGTGTTATGTTAAAATTGTACTACACACTAGTTGAGCCATTTTTAGATTATTGAGTATAATTCTGGTCAGGTGAAATCAGTCTAGTGAACAGCAACCAGATGCATTATGGGGAAATGTTATACACTAATGGGCTGAAAGAAATTAACCTTTTTAGTCTGTAACAGAGAAGAGTATGAAGGGAACTGATGTATGTATGCAAAATTCTTCAAAGGAATTAGTTAAGTCCACCCGGAGGACTGAGTTGAGTGAACGTTGAAATGTGAAGAAGAGGCACTGCTTTACTCCAAGGCCTGTGGACGTATGAAATAAGCAGTCCAGCTGTGGGGTTGAAGCCAATGGCTTCCTTCATGAACTAGCTACTGTAGATGAATCCATTGATAAATAAGCTGCTTACTTCTCATTTCTAACTTTTCTCATGCTCCTACTGTATGTCTTCTTCTCCACAACAACACTAAAGCAAACTGAGCAACATGAGGTGTGCTAATTATATATAGAATTAGTTATAACTATGGAAACAGAGCAAATACCTGCATACAAAATGTGTAGTAGAATTCCATCTTGATTAAAAGCAAAATTCACCACAGTAAGTGATTGTAAATTGTGACTGGTTGTCATGCAAACAATCGAGAAGTGCCACACCTGTTTTAGGGCTGTTAAAGGACAGATTATGACCATATTGTAGTGTGCTGAATGCTACAGTTTGGGAGAATTAATATTAAATATTCAACCATTAAGAAATAAAAATTTCATTTAGGCAATTCCATGCAATGTATTGCAGCCTAGCTGCATACAGTTTGTCACTATTGTTGTGAATACTACTGCTGTTGATAACAGAAGTAGCTAAGCTCAAATCCCAGGCTTTCCAGAAGTGATTAGGTCTCTTAAAATGATAGACAACAGCCCAGAATAGATCATATTAATATCCTAGGAGCAAATAGAAACGTTCCTGTTCCCTTTAAGATTAGCACAAAGCGAACAAGCAGCAACTTGAAACCCTTTGCTGAAGAAAGGTGTCAAAGGAAAAAAGCCGAAGTGAGCAGCCAGATTGAAACACATCCCTCTCCACTCTTGACATTGTGATGTTTCTTTTTTACATGTGAAATTGGATTCCATTCTATTATTTGTATTTAATACCACTTTTTATAAACAAATCCATAATTATTCTAATACTGTGTCTGTATACTGTATATATACACATTTATCTGTCTAGAAATATTTCTGTAGGGTCTGTTGTTAATGCAGTAGAATTTAAGGGCAGATCAATCATATAATGTTAATTGAATTTGTGGTCAATTTGTTTCAGGCATCAGAAAGAGACAGAGTACCAATAAAAATAAGTTTCTTTTCCTTGAGTAAGATTGATTTTTTTCAGAGATTGTGCAGAGAAAACAAATCAGAGGAGCAACAACCGTGAATGGCGACCTTCTAAAGCACAGGCCTCACGTGTGAGTGACAAAGTGCTGAGCTCTGTGTGAGAGGCTTAATTAAGATTACTTAAGGCAGATTTGTCATGTCTTTTAGCATACTCTACAGGCAGGCTGAATAGAAACACAAATATACACTCTGCCCTGCACCCCTCACACCCCACCCCAACAAACAAGAATGCAATTACCCTTCTGACATGCCCCAGAAAAGCCAGGGTCATATCAGGAGCTGCACAAAAAGGCCACTTTCTAGTCTATGCATTCTTTCATTGCAGGATGTACTTGTGTGCTGAAACAGTACCTCTTCATCTTATACCTGAAATTCTATCTCATACCATTTTATGGTGATGCTACCCTTATTTCTCAATACCTCTTTCACTGTCTCATGTACAAAAAGGACACATTAGGCAATATTCCCTAGGTGATATGGAGCTTTCTTCCAGACAGTGCTTTCTAAAAAAGTGCTTGTCAAAGTTATCAGTGGAGAGAATGGCTGAGCTATCCTATACAGTAGTTTTAATAACCACAATCTACAGCAAATTGAATGACTGTAATCACTATTAACATGAGAAATCAGTATTATTCAGTCAGGGGTATCTTTTTATTAGTGCTTTAAAAGCAGCTTTCCACTGAACTTCTACACTAGGATTAGACATATGCAGCATCTTAAATTCTGGTATAGAATATTATATTTAAACTAATGATTTATTGGAAGACTACCACCTTACTTATAGGGTCATTTAATTATGTATAAAAAGGAACAACGAAGTGTAATATTAATGTTACACTTCATAAAATAATTTATTTAATAAAAGCAGATTAACATATTTGAGCAATCATGTTTTTACTTTGGTATTTATTCCTCAACAGTTTGATCAAATCCTAATTGAAATAAGAGAAGATGCGTGATTTGAATAGTGAGGTTTGTCAGTTTAACCCACCTGCATGCGGTAAAGTGAGTAAGCAATAACTTAATTATTTATAACAGATATTTATACATTTTTATAAGAAACGTTTATACACACAATAGATAGGTAGAAGAGGGTTTGATCTCTTTCCAAACTTTAGTTTAAAACTCCATTTATCATCAGACACCCTCTATTAGGATGAAAGTAAAGTACAAAATTATATCTATGAGAAAGGAATAAAGGAATTGTATCTAATGATACCCTTTTCTCCAAATGGTACGTTTTTGTGATATAAAGATTTGACTACTGTAAAAAATTGAATATTGAAAATACAATAATCAAATGTTTTCTTATCAATATTGGTACTAAAACAGATCGTTAAAGTAAATTTAAAACTGTTTCTAAAAGTGAATACATTTGGTCAGAAATAATGAACATGTTTCTGTGTACCTTCAGAATCTATGAGGCTGTATATATAGAGATGTGCCTTTTTAATGGTTACAGAGGGAACTGTTTAAAAAAGTCTCTACTGGAATGAAAAATTAAATGACACTTTAATACTGTATCTTGAAGAGCATCAGTTTAGTCCCAGGTGTGCTGCTCGGATGGTAAAATCTCTATAACACCTCTATCATTAAACTAGCTATAGATCCTTGTCTTAACACATAATGGTAACTTCGAAGGCTGAACAGATTCCTTGGTATCATCAGAACCTCTGCCTCTCCTTCCACTTTAATGCATTGTGGCCACCTAAATATATTTTTAGCTTTGTCGTCTCTGCCTACTTTCCACCATGTGAGGTCAATTACAATTGGTTTCTAAATATGAAAATTTGTGTGCATATTAACACAGATCATTTTGGGTTTTAAGCATCAGTGTCACCCTTACATTAGTTCTGGATAATAGGATGCATAACTATTTTTGGGGTGTAGCTGAAGTACTAAAATAGGATTTAATTGGAGTACAAAGGGTGTAACTTTAATGGCTCTTCAGAAAGCCCTCTTAATGTTATGTCAATGGTAACCAATAAAAAACAAACAAGAATAATATGTTGCACATCAGCAGGTCAGGGTTCAGCCAAAAGTGAGAATATGTATCCACAGGTATTACAAAACATATCTTTTCATCTCGGCCTCTGCGTTTCACATTTTGCATCTATTTCAAGCATTATAATCCTAGTTTAATTATTTACGCCAGTTATCTGGCAATTCAATATTTTTCAGATGTGAAGGTATTTATGTACAGTAAATACTCTAGGCTTCTTTTTTCACTGGGAAGTAACCAGCTGGAACCAAACAAAAAGAGAAGACAATGATGAAGGCATGATTCTCAAAGGACGCAATGGAGGGACACAAATAAACTGTTAGTCATTGATAAACATAGCTAATTTACTGTATACTGTATACAGCTGTATTCAGCTATGTACAATACTCATTCAAAGAAGCACAGCCTAACATTACAGCATTTTCCATCACTCTCTTTAACTTCCACTACAGCACTGGTGATTTTTTCTCCTTTTCAATTGAATAGTATACTTGTGAGAGTTGTTTTTTTAATATTCCCCTCAAAGGTCCATAATGTAAAGTTACATTATTTGTTTTGTTATTGTATTTACCTCATAGACTTGGCTGTTCTTTTCCTCTTTTAACGTTCCAGGCCTGTACAGATCATTATTATTTAGCCCTGAATACTGAGACATATTTCACATAGTGTATACTCTGACATCTTACAGCTGTGGCCTTGGTGATGAGCAGGCATTTTCTGAGAGGCTTGTGCATCCAACGTTCTCAAAATTGCCAGCCCAGTTGCTGGAAACAGCCCTTATGTCTGAGGGATGATGCCCAGTCACCCAGGTACCTGGCCAGACAGGATTCACAGTTGGCTGACTTCTGGCTAACTTCTCCTCACTCGTCGAGAACTTCAAATAGTGAAGCTTGGCCTGCGTGGCTCCAGGCTAGAGCCAGCCTCAGCCTGTAGCAGCACTCTCCAAACTATACAGCCCACCCTGTACTCCAAGTGGGGGCTTTCTCCGGCTGATCCAAAACCTCTGTGACCCAGCTCGTTAGTTTAAAAGCTCTGAAAACCCCTCTAGGCTCCATTAGTTTGTTTAGAAAATGTTTGAACTCTTGGATACATTTATTAAAGCCAAAAGAAAAGCCCTTTCCTGTAGCATTTTGAAATGAATAATTATCTTAGGTGACTTCTTGTTTAAAAAAAATGTCAAAGCATAATGTAAGGACTAATTGTGAAGGTGTGTGTGGCTTGGTTTAAAAAGTAATTTTCATAGGAATAAAGTGCTTTCGTCTTGCTTGCGTTTTTTTCCATACTCTGTAAATTATGTCTTCTGTGTTATATCCCATCTTAAAAGAAAAAAATACTTTGAACTGTGGCCTACCTTGAAGAAGTAAACAGTCAAGTCACAGAACAATGCTCCAAAGTGCTCCAGAGATATTATCTTATTGTTTTTATTATGTTTTCTATAGCAACTGTGAATTCCCTGTAATGAAGCTATCAGGTCCTGCAGTGTGTTTCCCTCCAGGCTATGGGGTCTATTTCATGATACAGTATTTGTAAAGACATATTTTTTGGACTTTAAAATAAAGTGACAGGGAGAGAAGAATGCTGTGGCAAGTCAGACCTTTGAAAAGCCTTATAACAACATCCTGTAAGAAAGCATTTTCAATGACATTACTCATTCAGTTTTACCATCTCACACAATAGTTAAGCATTAAAATTCTGGGTTGACATCACCCATGTCTTTTATAAAATATTTATTTTGGAACCTTTTCAAATGCGATTATGATGGCTAGGAAGAGATATTGTTATTATTTCACTATATCTCAACTGCTGCCTTGACACATAAAGGTTCTATTTATTTTAAAGTAATTAACAGTAGTTGAGGCCCTTGGCTAAACTGATTCAAGAAGAATCCTCATACTGTAGTTTTGTTGTTAAAATGATAGCTTTCATACGTTAATAACCATATAACTGTCATATGATGTGAACACTCAAACAGCAGAAGAGGTAAAGAAGTCCCCATTTAATAACCTGAGAGATTTTAGAATGTGTCTAGGAAAAAGGCAAAATAAATTGAAGTAAGTTCATTTCTCCAATTAGCTAGTTTATTTTTGTCATTTTTAGCTTGAGTGAACAAATCATATTATTCCATCTGTAAACCATGTGTGAGTTACAAGATGTGTAGGTCGCTAGGTCTTGTGACCTCCTTATCTGAGTAGAAATTTATGACTGAATATCTTTCTATACTGTGGAAATAAATCCAGGGAAGGGTGAGACTGCCGCTTTCAGTTCCTTCCTGACCATAAGGAGATCCATGAGAAGAACTTTGTATAAAAGAGAAATAGGCACTGTGGTACTAATCATTGGTAACTCTGAAAGCAAAACTAAAATAACATCAAAATGTTAGTCAGCAATCCTTTATAACCTACAAGCAGAGTCATGTCAACATACAGTAGATCATATTTCTGAGGTATAACAGGTAACATCACTAAGGATATTGTTGGGTATTTGTTTTCTGCATTGAAGTGATGTAATAAAATGTATACAACCTGTTATGCATCAAGTGACTCCCCTGAAACAATTTGTATTAATTGGTTTTTACTTTACCTAATGAATGTATCATTTTAACATGCTATATAGAAGGAAACTTAAAATGGTGGTCTTTTGAAAGCATGAGAATTAAAAAAAATCTGGGTTATGAAAGGCAAAAGTAAAATGCTGGCTGTAGTATAAATATACAGTGTTTTTTTTTCTAATAAATGAGTCTTGTTTAAGGAAATAAATAAAGATTAGTATTTTCCAAATTGTTTGACTACAAATTTCAGATGAACAAAGTGAAGGTGAAGATTTCAATACCAAACAGTGCTTAAGAAAAACAGTGATCTTGTAGCTTGATATTTAAACATGTTATCTCTGAGCACAGGTTACGCTCTGTAATTCAGGCTTTGTGAGTTGAGCTCGGATCATGTTGGTAGCTGCCTATGACAGTGATTTCCACATTGTGGGACACAAATGCTCAGATGGTCAGTAGAGCTGGAATTAGTCAGTCAGGCCTGTTCGATCTAAGGATCCATAGCAACCTTTGCAACTTCCCAGGTGCCAGCAGGCTTGCAGTGATACTAATGGGGGATGTGCATCTCCTTCATTTGACACTGAACCTCCCGTACATCACTGTAGAGGTTGTAAGGTGTCAAAGATGAAGGAATCAACGCACAGGTGGGTTGGAGGAGCTTATCTGCACTTCTTCATTCTTTCCATTTAAGCATAAAGTCTTGCTTATTAGCCTATCTGTAACGACAAAATTGACAATTACAAATTTTATTTAATTTGGTTTATTTAATTAATTAATTTAATTACAAATTAGGTATAAAAAACATTAAAATTGAAACGATTGGGAATCCTAAATACATGCATAAATCCATACATTTGTGCAAATATGCCCTAATAAACTAACCACAAATGGAGACTAATACAGTTATTGATATATTTCCCAGAATCCTAATATACTTAAAAACAGTCGCATGTTCTTTATTTGTGATGATCCAAATTCACCATGCTTAATTACTATTTCTTTTAAATAACTTGATCTAGTTAAAAAAAAATAACAGCACTGTAAAATAAGAGTAACCAAGAGCAAAGCATCTTTTAAACAGTCATTTACAGAAATAAGTATTGTGTGTGATGGCACATGGCAGCAATACAGGGCATACAGCAACACTTTTAAAAACCTGCTGTCAGAAAATAATGCCAATAGAACCATAAATAGCACATTCCTACCTAAGGAGTTCAGTTATTTATTTCTCTCCCCCACTCAGTAAGATTGTCCTTGTCCAAAGGTTGTTTTAATTTTGAGCAAATGTGGAGGAAAATGAGAAGTTAAAAATAAATAAAATTGCAGTGTTGACTTCCTTTATGTGTGTCACTTCACCTCCTCATGTTGCTTCATTTTGGACACACAATTTGTTTAAAAACACATTAAAAATTATCAAGTTCAATGTACGAGTTTTGTTTAATTTAGGTCTGTTATTTAATTTAACATAAAGTTGTTTGTTCCCAGTTCCAGAAACTAGAAATATATCTTCTGCTATATCCTGTGTATCAAGATTTTATTTCCAGTTTTGCTGGAGAAAAGGAACAGATTCAAATGTACTTGAAATGTTTCAGCTGCAAAGAAAAAGCAAAAATTATCTTTTTTCCTAAAACCATTGAAATCGCTTAATAATTGCAGAACAAAATAATTAAATTATACATGCAGTTTATTCCAGGCAGTAGAGTGGCAGATTACTGTGCTACCTGACAAGTATTGGTCCCAAGTTTGACTTTAGACTAGGGTGCCTTCTGTGTTGAGTTTGCATGTTCTCTCAATATTTCCCCAGGTGTTCCAGTTTCTAAAATGCCCCTAAATGCTTGTGTGTGCCTTGTAATGGAATGAACAGTCCTGTGCCCTGTACTTCCATGATAGGTTCTGGGATGTTATAATCCTCATAAGGGTTATATAAATGTCTTCCCATTTTTCTGATAACTCTAATCTTGGAAGAAATCCTTAATGCAACATTTTTAGGCTATGACAGAACTATGGCACATGAGCTTGTTGGATTATTTGTACATAAATTATACAAATATTAATTTGTTCCACTTTCTTATTATTTCTTTGGAAACAATTACCAGAACAGATAGTCAAGTGATTCTTGTTACAACAATGAGCACTGGTCTGCTACTAATACTGCAGACCGGTTATTAAATCTCAGTAACAATATAAATGCATTGAAATTTGCAGCCCTTCGTGCTCACTAGTCCCTGTAAAGACTAATGTAATGTGATGTACAGGTATGAGCGAATAAGCACAGGTTGTGCAGCAGACGTTTCACCACAGAAATGTTCCAATATGATCTGCATGCAGAGTTAACAATTAAGTAGCATTAGTTGGCAAAGTTTGAATGCAATCATCAGTGCTGATCCTTTATAACCTCGAAATATAAAAATAGTGTTGCAGTTCACATTAACTCTGACACTGTTCATCTGGGGCTAGTACTAACCACATTAAATGGAGTGGGACAATTAATGTTATCTACTGCATCGTCTGCAGTAGATGATGCCCAAAGAAAACCACATTCAGTAACATACAGTATGTACGAAGACAGTTCTGGTGATTTATTAATCAATCTTACCACAGTGTAGGACTTGTGTAAGGGCTGTAAAGGAGGAACAAGTCTATATATCCTGTGCATCTTGCTCTCCAGGTGAAGAAATGTGCAAAGAAATTATTCAGGAAACTACTTGGCAAGGCTCGACAGATTTCTTGTAGGCTGTTTGGGGTTATTTAATGTTATTACACAATTAAAGAGGCTGAAATCGGAATTAGAGACCACTTTTTCTTTTTCTTGTTTGAGGCATGCAAGAGTGAAGCAGAGTTTCCAAGTTAGGTTGAGGAACAGATAATATAAAACTGGGAATCAAAATAGTTATATTACTGAGAAAGATGTTGCCAGCATATCAGTTTACGAATATGAAATGCTATTTTTTTTAACTTTTCAAATTAGAAAAGCTTAGAAAATACTCAGTTACCCTAATAAATGTGACATTCACCAACATAAAAATGTCAATGTGTAATCAGGCTGCTTGTTTTTTCAACCGAAAATGCAAGTAATTAAGTAATTATTTCTAAACAAATTGTCTATCATAGGATTAAGATACTCTTTATTAAACACATCAGTTGGATTTTAATTGACAAAAAACATCTATGAAATTACATCAAGTTACAACAGAAAGTATAATCCACTACCACATTATAGCAGTAACTTTACTAGGAAATGGAAGTTCACAGCATTTCAGCACACTATTTCTCTGTGTAGACGATATATTTTTAACAGAAGATGTATATTTTATAGGTTATAGAACAGCCGTTCTCAGCCAGTTATCTTAAGACATTAATGGGTTGGAATATTGAAAAAACACATATAAAAAGGAATACATTAAATATTGTCTATATATTAGATTTGTGGAGCAACCAAAATGTCGTATTGCACATTCAAACGATATAGTTTTGAGACTGTTTTCTTGGGGATCAAGTTTGACGGACAGAAAAACAAAATCACAGCACATCAGAGAAACGCCGGTGTTTCGTTGTCATCAATTCTCACCAGGAAAAGGGAATTATACACTTGGAGGAAGTTTTGTTTTATAATACTAATAATAATATGCTGAGACCGGTGACATGTGTGGGTATAGGTGGGTAGCATGCTATAACATTTTTCTATTTATGTAATTGTGCAGTGGGTTTAAAAGGTTGGGAAACAGTGTTATAGATGATCTGTAGAAGTCGTGACAGTGGCTTCTTAGTTGATGGTAAGCTGCACCAAAGTCTGCTTGTTTAATCGAGCCCATTCCATGTGCCTTCACCTGCATTCCAGAATGAAGTGAACAGTGGGAGCCGCTTAACCTAAGAAGATCCTTATCGCAGGAAGGGAAGTGAGGATGTTTTTTTAAGCGATTCAATAGGCCTTGATTGTGCAAAATAACCCCGTTAATGCTTTTAACCTGGTGTTCTTTCCCATGAATAAGCATAATCAACAGGCACAAAAGAAAATGCATTTTTGATGGTGCAGGAGGCAAGAAACGGAGTGTCAGGAAATGTTTAGGCTCTACTGATTGTACAAATACTCATTTTAAACTTGTTTGCTCTGTTAGGTTTTTGTTGTAGTTTGTTTAGGCCAAATTAAGTGGTTTGTAAGGAAGAATGGTAAAATAATATATTTGTAAAATAAGTCTTGATCAAAATGGCTTGTGGTTTGTGTTTTGTTGATAACACAACATACAATATAACTGGTCTTTTATTTAATACACAAGTAACATTGTATAATGCAGGCTCCCTATAATGGGAGACCCAGCTTTCAGACATGGCTTTAAGCAAGAAATTGCTTTTACCACATTGCAACCACTTAGAGATCTTACTAGTGCATCAAAGTCTGCATTTCTCCTACAATAAAATGGATATGCTTTCATTATCCATGATTAATACAACTGTGTGCAGAATGTGTACAGGTTTATTAGAAAATAATTCCTTTAGGGTTAATTGTTTTACATACAGCATTAGAAATAATTATGGAAACTGGAAAGTAAATAGTTATGTTACAATGTCATTGGTTGTCAGACATTCCAAAAACTATTACAACGTCTCAAGGCCCATTATCGAGTTTTAATACAGTATGTGGTGTATGTTATTGATCCTGAGAAAGAATTCTTACATGACAAGAGTCTAGCAATCACGGTGTTAGCTAATGAAGTCTACATCTATCCACATGTTTCACCCATACTGTGCATAAGGAAGATACATTAGATATACTATATACAATTCACAAGAAAGTTATTCAAAATTGATGTAAGGTGCCTCAGAATAAACTCTCTACATGATACTGTAGGTAAGGATCCAGTAGAGAGCTTGTATATAACACTGCTGCTAGAACAGGTATTTCTTTTTTTTTTTTCAAGAAAAATAAAACACATATTCAAAGGTTTCAGTAGGGATATACTGTACTGTAGCTGCTTAGAAAACGTTTCTTGAGGATGGGAACCTAAACAAAAAAGGAAGAAAGAGCAGTTATATACAGTATGTTGACCAAGTCTCAATTAAGCATTTATGGTATCATGCTGTACCATGTTGTACCATCTAGGCATAGCAATGATGTCATACCATCCTTAGACTCAGGTGCCAGCTTTCTGACAATATGCGTATTTAAGATGGTGAAATTAGTGTTCTGTGTATAGGAGTCTATTACAACAATAGGATTTTATTGGAGGTATCCCTGTTTTTGTGTATGTACACACTATATGAAAGGATTATGATTTTAGTCTCTTTTTGTGATATGTTATGTATTTATTGAATTATTGTTAGCACTATAAAAGTTTTTAACACTCTTCTGGTCTTGGAAGAAACAATGAAATAATAAAGTGAGTGGCAGAATTTTGGATATAAACGCACTCAGCAATGTTTCATGAAACCAATTAATTAGTGCTTTTGATCATGAAATACATTTTTTTTATTTCTAGACTCCCACATCTTTTGTTCCTGTGAATCTACATAATCAAATTCAGTCAGGAATCCAGACTTTGTGTCTGAGTTGATTAATTCATAGCTGTGCACTGCAGACTAGATCAGATTAGAAAGATATAGTAATGCAAAAGATTGCTAGAGATTTCAGCAGAATGAGTCATGTACTCAAGGTGTTATATGCAGTGATATCTAAATAAATGTGTCAATGTGTTTCAGTTCAACAGTTTCATTTGGACAAGAAATAATCAAGGTGATGTTTTACACTGATAATGGGAATTACACAACACATCAGCACTCAAGTGCAAACAAACTTAGACCTTGTCAATTTGCATTCTTCCATCAGATGCATGGTAGAAGTGTCCCTTGTGAACACAAGCAGTGCCTTTGTGAATTCACTCCCTCTTATAATAGAAGAAGGATGCAATTCTAAAAAGCTAATGAAGACATTCCCGAATGCCCTCACTTGTCTGCCTGCCTCTCAGTTTCAGCTTGACTCACAACAGTGAAGGCACACATCTCAGAGGCAGAGCACAGGTCAATTTCCCTTCCTTCTGATGGTATCAGAGAAGCAATCTTTTAAAGTGGGCACAGAGCATAACAGTGGCTGCATGAATAAAACAGCAGCTGGTGGCCTGGTCGACAGTAAGAGCTTTCTCACAGTCTGCAGATGTAAATGATGCTACATCAGTCTCTGCAGAATAATAGTATTTATTCCATTAAAGAAAGTGAATCCTTCTTCATTCACTTCTAGTCTAGGTAGGATTTCCTTTCACCATTCAGGAAATCCATTGTTTTGCTCCAGTGATGTAATGGACTGTGTGATTACTAAGAAGACGACTCTGTTTCAGTCCCTTTGTTTTAAAGCAGCCTTGCTGAATGTATAACCTTGTATGAAAAAAAATATATATATCGGGGAGGAGAAATGCTTAATTGCAGGCGACAAGCATTCCTATTGGAAATTTTAAAAGAATTTGCACACTTAGCAGAGGCACTTGAGTTTAATGAACATGCTTTCAAAAGGAAAAGGGAAATCAGCTCGTATAAAGTAACCAGGTCAGAAGGAGGTTAGAGTGTTTTGTATAGTGGAGGTAATCTGACTTGAGAGGCACGCCGATATTTACTAATGACTTTTTGCAAACTACTGGTGCCACAGGTTCTGGTTGACTGCACTGAACTGGATTGGATTTGGCCGGGGCTTTTAAATTTGTTTCCTCCTTCATTTTTGTTAAGTGGTTGAAAGATGGCAATTTCATTTTAATTTGGTTCAAATGGTCCCACTACTAACAACAGCAACATTTGGCCATGACGCATTTCTCTCTTACGCCAAGATCAAATCCTATTATAAAAAAGACCATATGACTTTATTTTCCATAGCCATATATTACAAAAAGCAGGCCCTTCTGACAGTCTAGATTGTTTTGTTTCTTAATCACGATTGTGTGAGGGTAGAGCACATTTTAAATCAATACTTACAACTTCAACACATAAGACCTTCTAAAAAAGATAGACATACCATAAGAAATAAAAAATGCATACTGTATATACTCTGCAAGGCACGCAGAGACACAGCACTCACCTAATCATAGAAATTTCATCTTCCTTCTGTAAAATTAACCATGAGGCACAGGAAGCTTGTCAGTTGTGGCCACTGTAAAATAAATGACTTGCAGAGGCGTCTGTTAACCAGTGTGGTGAATCAGTCAATGTGCCCATGGAAACAACTTTTAAGTTCAGGATGATTCATGGCATGAAACTCGCACACCCATAGAATGTTTTAAGCTTCATATCATACATTACATTGTTGATTATACTGAAATGTTTAACATTTAAACACCTAATTTCTTCATATAATTACTTAATTTGGCATCTCTAGCTAATTACTTGTTTGGAGAATAATATCATGAAAGGATGTGTAGTGCCTTCTAGAACTTACTGCTACAACCACATTCCGCAAGCGCCCTCACTAATTACCTCATTTTCCAATCACGCCTCAGCTCTCCGCTATTTAAGCCCTCTTGTCTTGACTCGGTATTAGAGTCCCCTGACTTGTCAGCTTGCTGCCAGCTCAGTCTACTCATTCCGCGCTATTCTCTGTTTTGGATTTTTCTTGATTCTTGATCTCAGCCTTGGATATTGGATTTAGCCTTCTGCTCTGCCCCTATCGGATAATCTGCTCTCGGATCTGTACTAAGTGCTCCGCATAGGGTCCAGCTCTTTATTACACCGCCGCTCTAACACTCACAGTATATCCCTGTTTTGCAAATCTCTTTCTCTTTGTAAAAAATAGTAGTACAGAATAGAAGTAATAGAAGTACAGAGGTTCAACGTTTTTTTAAATACACTGTGAAGGTGCCAGAGGAAGAGAGGAATAACTCTATTGGGATTGCAGTGTTACTAGGGCTTGCGCAGAAAACTGAACTTCAGCAGTGCTACCAGAGCAGTTCTTTTTTGCACTGCAACATCTGTGATCAGAAAAATTAAAGTCATCAGAAGCTCCCTAAAGGTCTTTTACTAATGCTTTCATCCAAACGTATGACTTACAAAGATTGCCATTTCCTGTTTTTTTCACACAAATCTTGGTACCCATTTCACATCAAGTAGTTCCAGTGGTGCATTTATCGGGTTATTGGAAAAGGGTGGTAATTTTGTTTTAGCTTGTTTGCAGATTGGGGAACATGTGTATACAGTGCATAAAAGCATAAGGAAGGTTAGAAACAAGGGGCCAGCTACAATTCCACTCACCTGTCACTCAGTGTCGGTTACCATGGACACACATTCTGACGGGAAGCCTTTTTCACCTGTGCCTGCATGCAATCACACCACATTTGCCACAGGTGATGCAGAATATTTAAGGTCTGCTCTCATAGTACTTTAGGCACTGGTATAGAGTTAAGCTCTGTGTCAGAGCCTGCTGTTTGAGTCTTTACTTGCCCTCTAGTTTGTAACCTTTCTTAAACATTTTTCCTACACGTTGTATAGGTTTTAACAGGTCTAGCCCTGCTCTCTAAGCTACATCACCTTAAGCAGAGGCCAGAGTGCTGCCACTTCCCCTGTGGAACAAAGCCAAGGAAGCAGTAAGATGCCAGTGAGAAGGAGGAAAACTCACTGCGCATCAGGTGCTTTTAGATATTTCTTGCCATTTATTGGATATTTTTAATTAGGCATTGGATAAGTGCTAGTTGTTCTTTTTGGAGTGATAATGAATCATCTCTGTGGATTCAATTTCCGGTAATACAGTAAATGTATTGTATAATAAGTGCTTTATGCAGGAGACTGGATTAGGTTAGTAAATTGACTACTCAGTTTATTGGGGAGAGGTTGCATATTGGGGCCACAGAAATATTATGAAATATAAAGAAATACAGATCTCTAGATTTATAAAGCTCTAACTGTCTTTGATCTGGGGCATGGTTAATATCACTGGGAGATCACAAGGACTTGGAAGCTGTGCCCAATTTATCAATATTCTCCAGTAGACATACTTTCTTGTCTGTACGAGACAGTCTGCTCGGTGAGAACATTACTTCTACTGAAAGTGTTCCCACAGTCCACCCCACTCTAACCGTACAATTCAAAAACAAGAAAGTCTAAACTTGAATCCTTCTCACTGGATTATCTCATATACTGTAATTTCTGTCTGATGAACTGGCTGCTTTCTCAAGCCTTTGCATAATTTTAAAATAACACTGAAATTTAAAAATGCTATGGGGCAAAATTGCCAGACTATCATATTCAAGGTAAAATATTTCATTTCAAGTAAGGCTAGCTTCCTTCCAATATAAATAAGAGTGCTTTTCCTCTGTTAGAAAAAAGCAACTTTCTGAAAAGAAAAAACGATTCACATTTCAAGTACAGATAAATCACCATAACATAAAGCATGCTTACTTAAATAATCAAGACTGAAAAATGATAACCAATTTAAAAAATGAATATTTTCTTATATAGAAGAAAACTTGAGGAAAGACATTAATTACATTAAAATGTGTTTCTTGAAAGCTTTGGATGATTTCAATTTGAAAAAGGAAATTTACTATCATTTTGGTCTTGAATATATATTTTGGGATCTTGTTTCATTTTGGAAGTTGAACCAGGCTGTGCTGTTGACCTTTACTCTCATTCCAACATGATGAAAGGACAATTATTTGAAGGTTGTTGAAACACTGAACATACATTTTGTGAAGAGGTCAACGGTGTAAGGTCTTGTTGTTTTGGGCCTTACCCAGCAACCTCACTCCAGAGTGTAAGTACTTTGTACGGTAAATACTGTATACTGAGAGGCATTCAATATGCAGAAAATGCTTGTGTTCTCATACTTATTTGTTGGGTTTTTAATTCCTTGCAGCAGATACTAGACTTCTGTAAGAACTGGCTACATTCCTGCTTCTGGAATGTTTGCAGCACAACTGTACCTGCACTTAGTCAAAGTAAGTTTAACTGTTGTTTTAGCATCTATTGCAAGATCACAAAAATCAACTTAATCTCTGTCTCTTAATGTGTATTATCAGTAAATATATTTCCCTGGGATAAAATGCTATATTTTTTAAACATTTTAAAAAATAATAAAAAACAATTTAGCTTGTTTTATTTGATGCCATGTCAGCCTGCTGGTATGTTCATTTTTAAGGGATCATTAAATTTAACAGTCTTTGTTCTCTTTGATGTCTTAAAATGACACTTGCTCTGACTATTCATGTTCACTTTCTTGTCTTGGTATTGCATAAAGCAATGTTGAGATGTTATCCTAAAAGAATTGCATGGCTTGCCTTATGTGATATACTATGCAGTGGTATAATTACTGTCTGTCTATGTCTTTTATGACCATGACAAGAAACAGTGGGAGAGGTTTTTTAATATGTCAAAATATTTGTTTGATAGATGTACAGTAGCATAGGACTGTGGGAGTATGTAACAAACTTCTCAACCATGTTTTTGAAGCCGATACATTGGCTTCATTCAAAAAATGGCTACATCAATTATATAATATAGCCAAACTAACAAGATGGGCTGAGTGACCTCCTCTCATTCGTACCCTTTCTCACATTTCTTATCACATTTCTCTGAGTTATTCTGCATTATTTGCATAGGATTAAAAAAACAGCAGCCTGTGTGCTCACAAGCAAGAACCCAACCTTAATGAACCTCTTGGAGTTGTAAAACCTAGTCCACTGACCTCACTGGGTTTGCTAATTTGTTTTGCAAAATTCTCATTGATCATTTAATTTTTTCATTATCAGGAAAGGGTTGTACTAAGAGCGGGAAACACAGTTTGAGTCATTGGCTTTACAAACAACAGAGACAGTAATTTAACTTGAAGCTAGAGTGAATTATATAATTTACAGAACTAGGCTTCCTTCCATATTTGAATGTTACTATTCTTTGTCATATTGTTCTTATGACAGTACTTTGCACATTATGCTAAGGAATCATCCCATCCACATCATTACTATAATAGGTCCATAGACTGGGTATTTAAAAAACATCCAACAGTTGTAGTCTCAGAGTTCATCTTTTGGACAATTGTATGCAGAAAAGAGTACTGTGTCCTCCAGAGAACCATTACATGCATGCAGTCATTAGTATCATCATATTTCACAAAAGGGCTGATCTTGGGGTTGTTCTGAGGGTTGAAGGTCTCAGTACTCAGGGGCCCTATCAATGCTGTCTTCACTTAGGAAGACACAGCTGTAAAAAGTTCAGCAATCTCAAATTATGCACTAGAGCATCGAGTTAAGGAGGTTTAATTTGTTTGAATGTCTTCAAACAGGAAATGACATTAATTGTCATGGGTAGGGCAACTAGGGCAACAGCAGCTAGCTATGAGATCTAGTTAAAGCACTTCTGATTGCTCGGTTTCAGTCCTGAAGTGGAGAATGCATTTATAGACATCAAAGACAGTTCCAACTGAAGGTGTCTGCACAAAATCAAAACCTTAAGTGCAAACAATGTGATAAATCTACAATCCTCACCATACAGTATGCAAATTGACTAAACTAGAATGAAAGAAATATACAGTAATTTAGTTTCTTTGCATGATTGCTGTTGCTGAGAAAAAGAGACATATACAATTGTAAATGTTTGTTGTTAGGCGATGGTGATCAACAAGAAATGTATTGTATACATCACTGCTTTACAGTGCTTTACAGTGCTTTGAGTTTTGTCACCCTGCAGTAAAGGGTTAAGGGTCAGCCAACACTTTGGGTGGTGGGAGCATTCTGGAACCATCAGCAGGAAGAGGAAAACTGCCCATATGGTGGACATAAGGGAGACAATAGATTACAATTTGTAAGCTCTATCCTTTCTAATCATTTTATGAAAAATACATAAATGAAAATGTGTAGGATTGAAAACAAGTCTGGAAATATCATTTAGTTCTAGGTGTACAGATTTACTAGAACTTGAACAGACATCAGCATACAAAAAGAACACAAGTGGAGGAGTTGGAAGTTATAAATATCAGTCTTGTTCAGCACTTAGATAAAGGAATATTGGTCAAATTCTACACTGTATGTCACCAAGGCATTTCATTTGGCCAAATACACTGTATATCATTCCCCAGACAGAATTTGGAAAAGTTTCATCTAGGGCTCCGAGGTCATAGGAAGACATTTGGCTCAGTCCATATTTTCCAGCCAATACACCAGAGGTCATTCATATGTTTTACCTGTTTCATCTCTTCAACAGATGTAGGAGCAAATACACTGATATGCAATGTGCAGTATTGAAAATGGAACCACATGTTAACAGTGTCTATCATTTATTTATGAAGGAGTCATGTCCAATAAAATAAGATCTTTTCTCTGTGTCTTCCTGAAAATATTGATTAAATTATAAGTACAATATACTGTAATTAGTACTTAATTTTTAACACCCAAGTCAACTGAAATTCTCATTTACACTGATAACCTGTAGAAAACCCACAAATACAAAAGGGCATTTTCTGGAACAAATTTAAGTGTACCTTGCTCATGGGTAAAATAGCAATATCCTACCTACGAACCTGTGACTCTCCAATCAGGAGTCCAGAGCTTTAAAACCTCCTTCATTACTCTGCACTGATGCTTAATAATTCAGCATTTTAATGCTGAACTATTTTGGTGAGGTAACTGTATGACACAAAATGTCTGTGCAATATACTTTGACCTGAGGATGGTAACTTGTAACCCATTATCTCACTGTGTATTTAGTTTTTGACAGGAAATATATTTTAGAAGGTACATTCTAACATAAGAAGGTACATAACGTTTTAAAAAAAAGGATAACTGAAAGCAAGATTACTTAGCCACGCTTGCTCTCGGAATACCACAGTAAAGATGTTTCATCCTCTTCAAAGACAAGTGTCTGTCTTTCATCTGCAGTGGAATGGCAATGAAAAATAAAGCCTGACAACACTTGCATGACCTTTACCTGTGCTTTACGATCTTGTGCTTTAAAGAAATACTAAAGAAGCCTTGTGAAGGTCATAGCCTGATGATCACACGCAGAATTGCCTGAACCAATCGATCAGAGACAGATGGCCTGTGCAGTCCCCGTTTGTATATACAGTATGTTTGTTTGTGTGGGGCTCTGATTAATAATGAACTGTTCATGGTTAGAATGTGTTCTCAACCTCAGCAATATTATTTGTCTCAATTTTAATTATTCACTTATTGGTTTAGTTATTTGCACGTCGCTCTGTCAGGTTTTCTTTTGGTCTTGATTGGGTGACTGATTGGAATGTAGTTTCAGATCAATTCCTATGCCTGACAAGGTAAGCTGTCGGTCAAGGTAGCAAATCCCACAATTTGTGAGTATTAAATTGGATAAATGAGTCTGAAAAGGAAATTGTTTATTCTTTAGTCATTCTGTTTATCTCCCCTCCACGGTGTGTCTAACTTGTGTATACAACAGCAAGCTACTTAGGATGAGTGCTAAAGCACCATACCTCTCCTGAGTTCTTTTAATTTAATGGTGTCTGCAACCAGTGGCTAAGTCACAAGAATCCTGGCCATATTATTGACCAACAGTTGCAGTACTTGAGAACATGACTGTGATGCAGACTGGAAGGTATTGTTATTCTCCCGAAGCAATTATTTCAAAATACCAGTGTTGCATGCTACCTTTGAAGTCTGATATGATCTTTGAGTTTTAAAGTTGGAAGGGACAAACTTATATTTTATACCATGAGTGGTACTTTTCCATCCCTATAATAGTAGAAGAAACCATAAGAGTCTAAACTGGCTAAAGTATTTCCAGAAACACAGTTCTTCCAGTGTTGCAGTGGCTCATTAGTAAAGGTAATCTCCGTCCAAGCCAGACACACAGCAAAATCGAAAGAACATCAGCTTTCAAATGCCCCAAATATTCCTGCAGGTCCTCTTCGCAGACCTTCCTTAAGATAAATGTAGAACTCCCTAGTGACCCATTCTGTTAGCCCACCTGTAGTTGTAAATCG
Organism: Lepisosteus oculatus; assembly: GCF_040954835.1. Lineage (NCBI taxonomy): Eukaryota > Metazoa > Chordata > Actinopteri > Semionotiformes > Lepisosteidae > Lepisosteus > Lepisosteus oculatus. The sequence continues at coordinate 35,198,549 of NC_090696.1, read as the reverse complement.
TTTGAAAAATGTGGTAAAAATGTTAACATATGGTTAATAGTGTCTTCATAACCTATGCCCTTAGTGATAAATGAAATGCAGATGAGCTCATGTTTATGACAGAACAGCAAAATTTGAAACAGATTGTAGACTCGACTTCAAAAGTTTGGTACAGTGCTTCAAAACCCCCTTTAATTATCCACATTTTCACCTGTGTGTTTTTAGGCTGCAGAACAAAATGTGCATCCCAATGAAACAGGCACTGAGGGGTGTCCAAGAAGAAGTCGAAATATATTACTACATGTTCACGCAAAAAAAGGTACCTAGGCTCCCTAATTAAAATAAAAAGAAATATTTTTTAATATTTTGCCTTTTAGTGTACTAAATGCATGTTCACCAGTCATTGACTTTGCAGAACATTATTAAACATGGTAGCATTATAACTATAGTGCTACTATAGCCATCTGCGATGGAATTTCATACCATGCTCTGGCTTTTTCAGCCACTGTGGGGGGCTTCTTGAGTGGTACTCTCTTGGTCAGAGATAGGAATCTTCTATCCAGCTCCTGTGAAGAGCCCAAATCCAGCAGGTTCCGTAACTAGTCATCAAGTCAGCCGTTTCTGAAGGCATGAAAAAATAACTTGTCATCAATTGTGACTGATTTGTTCAAATAACGCATCTACATATCACTTGGAACAAAAACCCTCAATCCTTATGGACCCGAGCACCCTTTATTAAATAAATAATTTGTGTAATTGATAGATATTTTATGTTTGCCTCCCAGCCTTTTCAAATTAATGATTTACAAATACATTTCAAACTGATTGGGGCTCTTCAGGACCAGGCAGAACACTGCTCTGCAGATACTTATAGAGAACTGTGTAAGAGTCATGTACTCACTGACACGTAATACCCTTTGCACCTTATACTGTATAGGTTGCATCACAGAAATGAATTTTAATAGAAGAGAAAATAATTTAAATTTAACTCTCGATTCTGTATCAATACCATTCTTTATTCATTGTTGTATACCTCATTTCCATTTCAATCACTTCATTCATTGCAGTATTATCTTTGACAAACCTGATCTTAAAAGGACTGCTCCTGAAACAAAGCATTAGACATCACATCAGAACAGATATGCCTGCTATACTCCACGTGCACAGTCATTATGTAATCAGTGCTTAACTAATCTTAAGATACAAAAAATACATATTGTTTAAATTATCTCTACACAAGTCCACAGTTTCTAAACTATTACATTAGCAAAACTAAATTTTCTAAACCGACATTAGCAACAGTAACATGGCAAGATTACCCATAGCCAGCTTTCTTCAGGCAATCAATCAATCAATCAATCAATTAATTAGTCCTCTAAACTAATTCCTGTGGCTTCAAGCCAAACATGACAATTCTCAGTTAATTCCTTTTATCTTTGTTTAGTTTCATGCATTTGTGATACTTTCCCAAAATTTGTTTCTACAGAAATTTACATTTCAAAAACTGAGCATATAACCACACGACTTGGTAATGTAAAGCTTTTGCTTCTTCTTTTGCACACCAACATCTTGAGTTAATATGTATGTGCCTAAAACACCAACAAATGCATGTGAAGTGCTTGTTTGTAAAGATCATTGACAGGAAATCTGCTCTATATTAGAGCCTTTTTGAAAAGGAACAAAAGAGCTTGTACAAATATCTTCAAATCCTTCTAAAGAAGCAAGGCTATGAGTTTCTTCCCCTTTGCTGATTCCTTTTAACTTCCAAAAAGTATGAATGTAGGGATAGATCAGTATAGTCTTCAGACCATGATTTAAACCAGATATCACAGGTGAGATCAGCTTAACCTTGAAATGAACAGCTTCACTTCTCCAAAGCAGTATGCTTAATAACCACAGTGCACTGACTTAACCAAAGCACATTGAACTGAAATCTGGCTTTTCCTGCGTACTTAAAGAAACCCTGAAGGCAAGAAGTAAATGGTCTTCCATTCTCATCGTTTTTAATTTTCCAAATTACAGGTGACTCATGCCTAATTGCTGCTATAGCCTTAGCCTGACCACATGCCCCTTGTCTTTATTTAAGTCCCTTGAACACAGGCAATAATTATCGTAGACATATTCTTCAAAAACAATGTCATATAACAACTTGTAATGTGTTCGAACAATTCAATAGTGACGAGAAATGCTCATTCATGAACATGACCTCTGGTCTTCTTGTAATTTGTTTTGTCCATCAGGGTATGAGCTGAAACATGTTTTATAACTTTACAGTTTCCAGATATGATTCCAGATTATGTTCATGGTTCCCATTTCCTTTCAAATTCACAGCACAGATCAAACAGAGTTTGTTATATAAGACCAAATATTTAGGTTAAACAAAGGGCTGCTGCAAACACAAAATGAAGGAAACTTCTTAAATAATGTCAGAGTTTATTTGAGGTAGATAAGGAATGGATAGTTTGAAAGAACATATTGCTTCAAACATCTCTTATTCCACTAAGGAGCATGTTGGATTGAAACTTCCCAACCTCTCCTTTAAATACAGGTCTTACATCAGTGCTTTACTGTATGTGCAGTATATGGTACAGTATATGTATAGTAAATATACTGTATAAAATCTAATGTAAAGGCAAATATAAAAAGCAATGTATATGAAGTGTTACTACACTGTATTTGCAATGGCATGGTACAAATCAGGAGAAATAAGTAATTCTATGATAAATTCCAAATTGTTGCTTCATAGCTTTTTAAATGTTTTTGCTTTAGTTGCAAAACAAATCCAAGGATATATGGAAACATTTAAATTCAAGCACATTAGCTAATATTAGCTATATTTTTTTAATTAAATTAGCCAGTTTTTCAAATGTTGTATTTATGAAACCCCTAGTGCTTTAGTATGTTGTCTATATTTGTAAATCAGGGACCCTCCAGTATAAAAAACAAAAGCCAAATTTGTCAGTCTACTTGTGCATGAAGACAGCAGAATTTTTGTTGTATTTAATTAAGCTGTCATTCCGTCATATACGTTTGTTGTGAATATAAATTATGAAATAAATGTTGGGGAATGTTCACTCTTGTTGAGGGGATAAGGGAAATAGGTGGAATTTCTCTGGAATGTCTGCCTATGCTGTAAATTTCAACACATTTGTCATATTTCATTTAGTAAGAACTGAAATCATATTGCTTCCCTAATTAAAACCACATTGTTGAAACACTGGATCAGTAGTTCAACAGCGCTAAGAAAATGTAGAGATTTTTTTCATCCAGCCTAGAAACTCAGTGAATAAGGGTTTATAAGATCGATAAACATCTCAAACAACTTAAAATGCTTTTTAGTTTTGTTCATTTACTATCCACAATTAGTATGAATTTAATCTAAATTGGAAAAACTAATCAATAAAGATATAAATAGATATAAAACACATTAAAAATTTAAGAATCCATTTATTTTTTGGCGTTACACTGGGCGTATTCCGTGTGGAGGCGAAGCCTTGGATTAAGGGTGTTGTGTTTCCTTTGCAACCACAGCTGTTCTGGCTAATTAACAGCAAGCCATAGCTGCTGGGACCCTTTAAGACACACTGAGCACCTCCTGGAGGGCCGAGCAGACCCCGCAAGACCCCCGCAAGGGGAGGACCTTCTACCTGTGGGGGTTGTGCCTGAACGTAAGGCCGTCGTTTTACCATTCGTTTCTTTTTCTTTTTCTTTTCGCCATGTATCTCCGCCGGGGAAGGTTGAGTTCTCTTTTTGTTGTGACCTTTTGTACTTTCGTTTTTTTGCCAACCTTACGCGGGTGCCTCCACCCCCTCCGATGGGATGTCGAGTTTTACACTGTGGCTCCTCCCACTCCCACATTGTTACAATCCAAATCAATTTATTTAGATAATAATAAACATCAGTACATCAATACACAGGTTTACATTATACAAGAGGCATAAAATGTTGGTGGCTTCTTTTAATTCCTTCCAGTCTTTGAACATGCTGATCTATATAGGTCAAGGTCAGGGGTCAGGGGTGTGCCAAGAGTTAGCAGGTGAAATGGATGGGCAGTTGACAAAGGATATACTTGTTTTTATGGGTTTGTTTGTCATTGTTTTTTTTACATTTTTGTGAATCATAGCCCAACTCACATTTTGTTTAATAAAAATGTTTATATCAAAATATAATCATTTATTAAATTGATAAATGAAAATGCACAGTGTAATTTTTTCCCCCATTTTTCCTTGATGAGCTCTCCAGTCTAATGGTAGAGTTCGAAACTGTTTGTGTGTCAAGCCAGATTGTGCAACAAGAAAAATCCCTATTTTCAGCACTGAAGTCATCACATTATTCAGCTTGTAATTCAAAATCTTGGCACGACAGAGTTTCCTGATGATTAAGACAATGTAAATTTACCAATTTACATTCTTTATGAATCCTTTCTCTTTACCAATGATAGCAGGGGCACTGTCAGTCATCACAAAAAAATATTTTCTTCATGTCAAGTCCTTTTTCTTCAAAACAACTAACATGTCTTAGCTATATTTCCCCCTGTAGTTGTGCCATGTACTGTAAGGATTTTGGCAGCAAAGCACTAATTGAATTTCATCTGAATCACAGTATATTTCAAGAATTGCAAGAATTACTAATCACGATACAGTACATTGTTTATATCCTCACACGCATCATGTGCAACGCTAAATACTTTTACATCTTTTAATAACAATTTCTGTTTAGCAATATTTTCGGTCATTTTACTTATGAATCTCTCCACCAATCTAGCAGATACAGGTAAGTTTGATAGACACGACCTTGTTTGCCTCTTCCTTGAAGTGTTTGTCGTGTTTTCTCTGAAAATCTTGTTGGCCATTTGATGTGTAACAAACAACACTCTCACAACATAGAGCACAAAGAGCACAGTCCTTACGTTGAACAAATGCATGTTCATCTCTCCAAAAGGGGTGAAATGAGTGAAAAATAACTTTGCTTTCTTAAAAAACTGCCATTTTGTCTAAAATGTTTGATTTGCAAGTTTCAAGTTTATTGCCATTTGTAATTGAGTACAATGAAATGCGTACTCACATGACAAATGATATAACAAATGACATCAGAGACAAGAAACATAAAACAATAACATGTATACTGTACCAACAACACAGTGGAAAATAGTAGTGTAAAATACAAGTAGCAGCAGTATGCATAGCTTTACAGGTACCAACACTGTACATGAGATTAGTACAGAATACAATAGCAGCAGTATACATTAGAAGGGTTACAGCTGTGATCTCAAATAGCAGCAATATGCAAAAACCACATAGTGACAATATTGTAAGTTCAGTGCAAAAATAGTGTAGTGTAAAGTAGGGGTAAGATGATTAAGAGGTGGTGTTCAGAAACCTTATGGCTGTAAGAGGCTTTCTTTGAACCTAGAGGTTCAGGCAATTATACTTCTAAATCTTCTGCCATAAGGAAGAAGAAAGAAAAGTGCTTGCCCAGGGTGGTTTTGATCCTTAATTATATTACCTGCCATTCTGAGGCAGTGTGTAATGAAGATGGTCTAAATAGACGGGGGTTCTGTACCAGTGATGGCCTGGGCTGTCTCCTTCCTACCTTCTGTAGTTTTTTTATGGCCATAAGCTGAGAAATACCAAACTGTAAGGCTTGTAAGGTGAGAATACGTTCTATCGTACAGTACATCTGTAGAAATTTGTTAGTGTTTGTGTAGACATACCAAATCTCCTGAGTCATCTAGGGTAGTAGAGGCGCCGATGTGCCTTTGTAATTACTTCCTCTATATGGTGCAATCAGGTCAAATTATAGTTGATGTGTATGTCCAGAAACTTCCCGACATCAGCTTCAGATCATCAGCTTCAGAACAGATCATCTCGACAGTAGCTTCATTGATATTGACAAAGGCATGGCCTCCTACCTGCTTCCTGAAATCATCAACCAGCTCCTTAGTTTTGCTGACATTGAGGGAGAAGATGTTATCCTGGCACCAACCTCTTTCCTGTACTCCGATTCATTATTGTTTGTCAATAAGCCTACAACGGTGGTATTATCAGTGAATTTAAAGATGGGAGTTGGAGCTGTGTCTAGTCACACAATCAGGAGTGAAAAGGGAGTAGAGCAGAGGACTGAGCACACAGCCCTGGAGGCGCTGTTAAGGATCAGTGTGGAGGAAATGCTGTTGCCTATTCTCACAGATCGAGCTCTACCCATCCAAGGAAAGCCAGAATTCAATTACAGAGAGGCCCAGGTCCAAAATCTTGGTGACCAATTTGGATGGGATTATGGTATTAAAAGTTGAACTATAATCCATGAATAGTAATCTGGTATAGGTGTTTATATTGTCTAAATGAGCCAAAGAAATGTGCAGTGCAAGGGAGATGGCATCAGCTGTAGACCTATTATGTTGGTATGCAAATTTAAGTGGATCTAGATTGTCCATGAAGTTTGTGTCCATGAAGAGTTAATGTGCACCATTACCAAACACTCAAAGCGCTTCATTATGATGGACGTGTCACTAGACGATAATCACTGCGACATGTTACCTTATTTTTCTTAGGTACTGGAATAATGGTGGATAATATTAAATAATAATGGGATAATCAGCCTGGAATGAATTTTGCGATTAATGGTTTCTGATGAAAAAAGACAGAGCTTTTCATAGGTACACAGTTATTCACACATTTCTTAATAAATTCTATAAAGACTGTTGAATACTCAGTAAGGTTAGATGATGGTAACATGGTGCAGTCCACAGACTCAAAGCAGTCTTGTAGGAGACCTTCTGTCTCCTTGGATCAGCATAGTATTGTTCTCATTACTGCTCCCATCATGCTTCAGTTTCTGCTTGTAAACAGGTAGAAGGAGCACAGACAGGTGATCCGATTGGCCAAAATGCAAATGTGGGATAGAACAATAGGCATCCTCGATGGTAGTGTAACAATGATCCATAGTTTTAGCACCTCTTGTGGTGCAAGACATGTGCTGATAGTATTTAGGATGTATTTTATTGAAATTGGCCTGATTAAAATCCCCAGCTCAGAATCAGGTGAGTTGGGGTAAGCTATGTCTCTCAAATCCCATTGATAAAGCAACCTCATAAAAGCAATATCATTTGTATTTCTAGTGAAAATCTACATACATGAGAATTTAATGTAAGATATCTATAAGTATATGTACACAAGAATGTTTCAGAAATCTTTGTAACTTGTTTTTGTTGGTGGGCTTGCAAATGGAAAGGGAAAATAATACAAAACTTAAGTTGCCGGAAAAAAGCAACCTCGCTCTGAGTTTGTCTAGTTGATTTTTTAATGATAGGACATTCACCAGAAGAATACTGGTCTTATTTGGTGGTGTCCACGCCTGCCACACTTCTGTGCTCAGTGCCTCTGCCCAGACGAGCAGGTGAAATGGATGGGCAGTAGACAAAGCATGTCAGTCATTCGTGATTGCTGCAGAAATAGTTTGAACACTGGTGTGCAATGCACTTTTAGTGCCCCCCTTCTGCTACATGTCCAAACCATCCTCATAACAAACCAGCCAACTCACTGTTCACACCAAACAAGTGTGCACATGCACATACACACAAACTATCATTAGATCATTTACTCACTTTGCAATATGGAAACTACAACAACGGAGAAAAAAACAATGCCACAAGAAAAAAAGCCAGAACAAATACAACAACTGTGGTGCTTTCAAATGTTTCACTTTTATTACATATTTCTTGAGCTACATGTGCAAAATAAACTACAGGCAGGCAGACAGTCAACCTCAAGTTTAGCAGACCAAATTATTTCGCCAGCTGATAGCAACATCGCTACAAATTAAAATTGAAACAACATCTTTGCCCCAAATTGAAGCAATTGCATTTATTTATCACACATTCTGCTGCCAACTACTAGGCCCTCAAGGCTCACTCATAAAACACTGACAATTAAATAGCCTGCATTGCTAAACAAAAGATCACCAGGCAACATATGATTATAAACCATAACACTCCCCAGATCTGGGTTACTTGAAAGTCCATCCTCCACTTCTTAACAAGGAATACTTAATCACTTCATTGTAGTTTGTTTTATCTCTTGAGTTGGATGAGAAGACCCCTCTTGATAGTGATAGTGTCAAGGATGACAACCTCGTTTGTCCTGTCAAGTTCCTCACATAAGTCTTTATCCTTCCCAGAGTGAAGAAATTCTGCTCAATGGAGACAATTCACGTCAGAAAATTGAGAACCAGACACGTCAGTCTCACTTTTCCTCTGTTGATCCAGTGCGAGATAAATACAGGTGTCCCCAGACGTATCTCATTTTATAGGCTCTTTCAAGTACAAGGTGAATCCTAGAGCAACTTATCTGCCTTCGTCAAACAGCTCAAATTATTGAAAGCCTTGTGATTTCATGCTCCATAATCCGTGCTGAAACACAGATACAACAGAAGAACTTCTTCAATTGAGTTATCTAGGCATACCATTGGTAGTTTGTCTTGCTGAAGTGCCATACAAAAGATTTCCCTGTCTGGCTAATAGTAAGGGCTGCTGTTGGTCTACCCTGCTGAATAGGGCTTAATGTATTATTGAGTGAAAGACTTGAAAAAAGATGTGCAATCAAACTCACCACAGCGTCATCTATACCACACATGACCATTTTCACTACTGAAGAGAGGGAAAACTGGCAGTACTGACATAATGTCAATGAACTGTGACAGTGGAACACACCTCCCACTGCACTCCCCACTCCGCGGTGTGTGGGAATGCGCAGCTACTACACCAGAGGCTAATCAGGGCTGCACTTTAAGATCCCCACGCACCCACAGACGGCATTCAAGCCTAGAACCGAATGTGTTCACAAGCCTGCTACAGAACCAGTTGCTCTATCGACAAGACGATTTATTCTCCTCGTTCAACGAGGATTCTCACGTATACGGGAGAACAGTCACCTCCAAAGACAACTACACAGCAGCACACCGCCCAGGAAAAAGAAATAGCTCTGCTCAGGCAGCAGCCTGTTAGATCCAACTCTATCACAGGATGTAAACATAAACCCATAGAATGAGCTTGAGCATGATTTTGATGTCAACTCGTACAACTCCTTCCCCAAGTCATGGAGCAGGTGCAGATGCTCTGTGGAGCAACCTTCTTACTACAAATTCAGAATTTGATTAGACGATTTTACTGTCATTTGCTTCATACAGTAACATTGCGAGACCCTTCTGGAGAACTGTAGAAGATGCACAACCTTCTCTGAGTCAGTGCAGTCCTGACACAACACATTGACACAAGGGTCACCTGCTGACAGACTGTAAATCCTCTTGACACGAAAACAAGTAGTAGTTGATTTAATGTTTGTTTGGATGATTGTATAAATGGCTGTATAGCATGTTAATATCTGTAATTATTATATAATTTATTGAATATGACCTGAAGATTTTTTTGCCACCCGATATCAGAAGAGTTAGAAGTTGCTGACTGCACACCACCTAATTTGAATGTATAAAGTTTACAATAGTATCACAAAACATGACACAAAGTACAATTTGTGAGGAGCTGCATGCAACATGTCATCTCTCTCCACCATCATAATGAAACTCTTTACACTTGTTTATAACTCTTTACAAATGTTATCTGCAGCACAGATTGTGAGATTTCCAATCTGTGAAAACAATAGGTTAGCCCCACTAAATATTATGCAGTAAATAAACCAAGTGCATCATTTTTTCTTCGCCAAAGTACTTTCATTGGGTATCATGTTGTAGAGGATTACAAAACAGTCCATCTTAGATTTTTTAACTTCATTTGTTCGTGGATTGTTAGACTTATATTGCATGTGCCACTTTCATTGTACGTGCCGTTAAAAATCCCTTTGCATGCCAATAATGGCTCACCTGCTGCAGATTTTCCACCCCTGGACTAGACCATAATCTAGTTTAGGCCATTCAATTAAATGAATGCTCATCACAAAGCATATGAATCCAGCAGTATTCAAATTGACTTAAAATGGGTCATTTGTTTGATAAAATGAAACAATTGTATGATTATATTTGACAATCATGCACTTTATTCATTCATTAAGGCAAGCTAGGATTTAAAAGATTTGCTCAAGCTGATACTGTATTTTGTACAGTAACTACTGTGCTGGCACACCAGCACCCAAGAAAGAATTTGAACCAGTGGCAGCCATTTTAAATTGGAATGAGAGGGAATGGCAACCAAGACCTATCAGCAATAGCAGAAAACATGTTTTTTAATTGTTTTCTTTAGGCCTATTAAGTGACGGAATGTTTTTAATATAATTGTAACCCCCCTAGCAGCACAGGAAGAGGGAAAACTCCCTGACCCCTCTTTGTGAGTGACAAACCGAAACCACCAGCTTCCCTGAGGGGGAGCCTCAGTCTCAGCCTGAATGGAATTTACTCAGAAAACTCCCACAAACCATTAGCACAGGATTTCAATATGTAGCATCAACTTGTACCAGCATTGTCAGGATGCATTTATGTTTCAAAGGCATCCAGCCTGTTCACACATATAGAAATTCAAATATTTTTTTAAAGTAACAGAAAAGAAAGCTACTGAAATGATATCTATCACCAAGGGCTACAACACCAAGACAAAGATGAGCTCATGGTATTGATGCAGACATGCAGGAACTAGTAGGGTGAATACTGTTGCTCTTGAACAAATACTCTTACATTTGCTCAGGCGAAAAGAACGTCTTCCTTTATAACATCCATCTTTGATGCCTACATGCACTGCAAATCAAATGAAGCAAAGTTTAAAAAAAAAATAAAAGCCCATTTCTTTTTCATTTCTTTTAACTGAACAGCAAAAAACATGTCATGAATTCCACCTAATAATGGATCAGGCCACTGCAGGGACCAAATGACAAGTGCACCACTTTGTTTTGACTTTGTTCATGTACATAATGTTAATGCTCAGACATTGCAGGCTTCTAAATCCTGGAGTTGGCAAACATGAACCCAGTCCACGCTAGTCACCAATGGTAACTAGGTCTCTTTAAGGCTAATGTCAAACTAGACCAAGTTCTGGGCAAGATCAGGAGATGAAAGGGCAAGGGCAACTATACCAGGTGGAAGATGTCAGAGGGGAGGTGACATCACTTCTGCAACTCCCTCTGCACACTAAGCCCTGTTACACACAGTAAAATGAGGATAACCTTACCATCTAAAATCCAGCCAACCCCAGGCAGTATTCTAACAAATTGGACCCAGAAGAGTCAAGGTTCGAAAGTGCAACATGTGGACTGTGGTGCTTAACATACACCTTAAATGAGGTCCTTCGCTGGTTAAGGTGCTAAAAAACCCTGAGCATTTGAATAGTCTTGAACAGATTGAACAGTTCAAGGGAATTCTTGAGCAATTCTGCCTTACAACAGCGATCTCTTAAGCTGGATCAGGACTCGCATATTCTTTCTTGTTTTCCCTCAGATCATCTTGGGAATGTGTGTGTGGCAATGGGGGTGTGCATGTGAATAACAACTGGCTAATCCAAAATGGTGTGTTAATACTAAACACTAATTGATTATATGCAAGTGTAAACATTATAACTTGGTAAACCAAGAATAAAAACAAAAAAGCTCACAATAGCCTGTTTAAACACGATCATCTCCACTAAAGCTGGCATTGTCATCAGCTTTTGACGGGAAATAAACTGATCCTGACAAGCAGCATATGCTTATTTACAGCAAACTAAAGCTGTTGCAAAAGCTTAACTGATAAATGATAAAGTACCAAGGTTTAATTGTTTTATCTCTAACACATATTCTCCTAATAATATAGGTTCCTGGAGTTTCCCCTTCATTTGGTTGGAAATGCTTCATTCCAGGTTTAAATGACAGCCTGGTTGCTTCAAGGCATGTCTTGAACCAAACAATGCAGTCTGTGCATCTGTATAACACAATTAAAGCATTGTTAAATCTCTCCTTCCATAAGGTTAAAAAACAACAAAATAGCTTTAATGAACCCAAACAACTGCAACCATATGTAGTCATTCAATCATACTGCTATGCATAGAAGCACTGCTTGACGGCAATATGAATGTTACATTATACCTACCGCATTTTGATATGGGGTGTTGCACAAATCGCTCCCCTGTGCCAGTACCGCAAAAAGGACTTTTTGTTTCTGCTTTCTCTTGGCACATTTTTAACCCAGGCTAATTTAACTTTAAAGCTATATTAGCTGTCTGAAGTCCGTATTGTAAAATCCACTCGGATTTGCCAAGCACTGCAAGAAGAGAGAAGTTTGCCTAAACAAATAACACAGCCTGTCGCTCTGTATCAGGGCTGCGTTTTGCTAATGAGCAACAGGTGGGTGCACTCTCTGATTGCGTGCATTTTTGTGACGATCATTACCATATGAAGCCCTTTGTACTGACAGCAATCAAAGAAATGCATTCAAAGCCTGGCCTCTCAACGTTATTCAAGTGCTTTGAGCTCCTGATATGGTTTTAGAAGTCCAAAATGTGTCGTGTCCTTGCTGTATGTTTTGGCAAAAAAAATCATTTTTGGACACAAAGGGTGGCAGAGTGCTATCAACAATATTAGTCTTGTTAAACCCTGCTACCCAAAGAATTCAAAAACACAGGTTCCATTAGAATTGCCTACTTCACATCTTCTATTTTTACTCTGGCTCAATTTGTGAATTTAAATGAAGATGACAATACAGATTTGAAGCCAATCTAATATTAATTTGTTGTAAAATAACAATGTGTCTATGCTCCTGAAAAACAATATATCCAGCACATATTGTAACAATATGTTTACAAGTCTTAATTATAAACATATTGCATGTATTAAACATTAAAAAAAATAAAATTAACCATATCACAAAGCATGTGTACTCTTAGGAAATGACAGAATGTACTTCCACATTGCTGGTCTGATAAATAGAAGTAAAGGTCAAGGCCTTAATTTTGTACAGGCTTGTAGTTTTCATGGCTCAAACCATTAGGATTTAATTTAAGAAAGGCTACAAGTGTTAAACTTTTTTTAACAGTATCAAATTGATAGTTGAATAATTTGTCTTGTGTGGCCCCAAAGCATTTGCCCCATTCTTGTTTTGTTACAGTATTAGAGGTACCTTGATTTGTAACTGTTGTTATCAGCTGGTTTCAAACAATCTGAAAGCTAGCATCCAAATAGATGAGGGGCTGTGCATCCAGACTGGTACACTGGGAATCAGTCTGTGTGTGCAATACAGGTAGCTATCTGTGTATGATGCACAGGAGGTGTCGAGAAATAAAGATGCTGTCTTTTGTGGTGCACGGTTCAGCAACCCATCCCCACCGCCCCTATCAAAGGGGACACCCCTGCATGGGCATTCTTGTACAAGTATATATATTCTAGTGTGACTTACAGCACTATGCAGGTATGAAGTAGTTCAGGTGGGTAGCTGCGTCAGCATGCGTAGGCTGCAAAAGAAAATGTAAGAGGTTTATTCCATGCTGAAAAGAGAAGAAAGAAAATACAATGTTTAATAAACCTATTTGATAAACCTATTACACATTCCTTTGCAGACTATGCAGGTATTTTAAGTACTGGGTTCATTAGTAAGTTTCGTTCTTCTCTCTACAATTCACACTGTGCCCAAGCCAATGGGGGCACTGCTGGCCTCTGAAGCATTTTTTTGTCCTGAGACTCCAACAATATAAATGAACCCTTAAACTCCTCACCCATTCTCTCCACACAAAACATTATAAATGGATGAGAAGTCTTGTGAATATCTAGTACAGAGGTTTTTCAGAGATCTTAGGTTACGCTCTTGAACCTAACAAGCAGCATGTGTGATTATGCACTTTTCAGTCATCAGAGGTTATTACAGAGTTAATGTGAACATTTGCTCTTTATTAAGAGATGTAAGAAAGAAGATGTGAAAACAGGAAAACAATCCACATCAAATGTTTAGAAATGTCTGAAAAAAATCAAATTCTAGGACACCTGCAAGAAAGCTCCTCATTGTCCATATTGCATTATTTTCAGTGTGCATAGATCAGGTATCTAAGACCTTGGAATATGTTCTTGAACAACTTGAAAGTTTCAGCACAACTACAGGAATAGGCTAACCTGTTAGCATTAGAGGAATCATGACGCTGGCTCTGGGATATACTGTACAGTAACTGATTGTCAGGTACACCTTCTTCAAAGGAAATCTCATATTCTAACAGGGCCTGAGTAGGTGCTCATCAAAGAGCACCACTCCCCTAAATCGCTTTCAAAACTCTGAGGGAACGCGATCAGCGCTGCCAGGGAAGAACATACCTAGCTCTGAGCTGTGTGTACCTGACTTCATCTAGACAAGTGAGTCATGTAAATATGCTTCTCTGACATGCCCACCTGCACTGCCATTTTTACATTTGATGTGCTGCAAGCTCCACAGTGCCTTACAAGTGAGTTGTTATCACTGGAAGCCTGCAGGTGCTCTGCAGATCACAGGAGTTGATGCTGTGTAGAAAGAGCCCTGGCCGACTAATCCTAACCTGACTCTAACAGTGTTATGTCAATTGTATATTGCTGCTTGTGGAATCCCAGTCACAGACAGCCAGTGGCACAGCCCATGCTCCAGCTAGCAGTGAGCTATAGAGGCCAGCTTGGACTCCAGGCAAGTTCCTTTGCTGGTTAAGACACCTGGAAGCCCTGTATATTCTGAAGAATATACTCTAAATGAAAGAGCTTGGATTAACCAACATTCTTTATGGAAGATACCACAAAAGGTATATATTATCATGCAGTATATTTATTTTTCTTGTATTGTTACTGATGAATGTGGTGCAGCTAAATCCTGCCATATTCAGAACTGGGCTCCAGTCAGACAGCTATAACAACAACTAAGTTAAAAGTTCAGTAGACATCAAAGTAAGAATAGAACATTCCTCCTTTAGAAAATGAGCTCACTGATATGTAATTATGACTATTATTACAAATTCCATTCAAGTTTAAATTGAACCTGACCTGTCTTGCCTACTGTACATTTCATAATCTTTCATAAGGAATGAGTCAATATGCTATCAAGGAAAGCCGCAATTCTTTGTATCCATTCTTAAATTTCACCTGTTCATCTTTTCATTCATTAGTTTGTTCATTTAAAGGGGAACTGCTGTCCCAATTTCTCAGACAGGTTATTAAATCTCGGTAACAAAACACATTCTTTGACTTTATAGAAAGAAAAGTGCAAATCTTGAAGCACAAAATCTTGTGAAAGTACTGTAAGTCGCCATGTTGCTGCAAACTTGCATTAGAGTTCCCACAAACCGGGACATGATGTGGCCCTTCCTGCTCACTAGTCACTATAATGACTGATGTAATGTGCTGTACGAGCGAATAAATACTGGATGTGCAGCAGACATTTCACCACAGAAATGTTCCAATGTGAACCACGTGCAGAGTTAACAAGAACGTAAGTCGTATTTGTCAGCAAAACCATCTCCAAATCAAAAGCAATATTTTTATTGCATTAAAAGAGATGTATTCACATGCCTGCTTGTTTACAATGTAATAAGGACACAATACATCACCGGAAGTTTTGTTGCCTCATTCTGAATCACAGAACATGGCGCTGTGCATACCTAGACATTTTGTGTATGTTGTGATGTAAATTGATGTACAGTTACTGAGTACATTTTACTGTTATTGTATTTTGAAATACACTTATCAGTGCTGATTCTTTCTAACCCCAAAATATGAAAATAGCATTGCAGTGCCCCTTTAACAAGCTAGTTTCTGTTTTTGAGAGTGATTGAACAGAATGTTCAGTTCTGAGTGTTAATTACACATGAAGGCATCATGTTAAGGGTAACCTTACTTTTTTAAGCTTAAAGATTGATTAATTCATTATGAAGTGCATTCTGAGTACTTTCAAACTAATAAAACAATCAGTCTTGTGCTCTTAGCCATACATTTAGAAAACAGAGCTGGTGATAGATGAAACCTTAATGTTTCTGTTCTCACAAATCAAACGTGTGTCTCTCTTGTTGAAACTGAAAGCATGGCTTGTGGAAGTTTGTTTTTGTGGATGCACATTCTGTTTCTAAAAGCAACTTTTTTAAAGACACCTTGTGATTTTGTGTTGTGCTGACAGAATTACACAGTCCAATTTCACAATAGTCTGTGACTGAACCCCATCTGATTCTTTACATGGTTACAATTTTCTAGTCCATAAATCATTAAATTTAAAACAGTACTAATATCTCAGATCATCCTTTGGCTCATCACAATTGCAGGCATTTTTGCTGAACAGAACACAAATTCATTTTAAAGAAACACTTACTGTACCATGAAAGCACCATGCTCTGTTTTAAAAGCTTTCTGTTTCTGCCAGAAATATTGCTGTTGTCTTGTAGAAAGAAAGGTTTGTGCCAGCTCAGTGCAGTAATACATGATATACAAATACTGGCCTTAACTTTTATTAACAGTTAGAACAGTAAATAGTCTGAGCAAGACTCTTGACCCTTTGTAAATCTGCAGCTAAAGGTAGATTAGTTGCAATCTAGTGACTAAATCACCTTCCAAACTTGTCATTTATTATTTTCTTACACATAGAAGACATTCCAAAATGAATTTGCTATTTGCTATTATTAAATTACATTTTATTTGCTATTTCTGCTGACAATGCCCATTTTGAAAGAGGAGTACTGAATTGTCTAATTACCCATACAGTATATACCATAAATTAGTTAGAAAAAATATAGTTATCCATTGATAATTAGTCACAATGTAACAATAAGTACCAGTTATTCGGCTTTTAAACAGAAAACCACAAGTAATTGCAGGACTACTGAACCATTATTCCAGATCTGCACATACTACAAAAATATGCTTGAAAGTTCACAAAATAATCTAAATGTGAGTACAATATCAATGATTACTTTGTCAACAAAAGGTTAACAATTCTAAAGATATTAAGGGAATTATAACTACAGTTCCAATTCATTAACGTCTCTTACCCCTAGACACTGGACTGCAATGATTTGTGAAAGGATATGCTCCATTCCCTTTCTTGTTTCTTGGACAGATACCCTCTGTATTTCATGGGCCTAATCTTCAATTGAACGCATCATAGTTGTTAACTTCAGATGTTTAGATAGTTCTGCCCACTTTAAATGTCATACAGAGTCTTCCAATTTTTTTTTCTACAGAACTAATGTGACAAACTTTCACAAGCTTCTCAGTGAATATGAAGTATATTAATAAAATGAACTGAATTCTCCTCCAAAGGATGCTAACTCTTCTGTGAGCACTGCAGAGATGTCCTTGCTTAAAATGCAATGATAAGAAAGCATTTAAAATCGTCATTATTTCCAAGCTTGTATGAGGGGCATGCCAGTGAAGTGAGATGATTAACAATTGGAGATTGCAGATTGGAAGGGTACTGTACATGTGGCTCATTTTTGTTTGAGAAAGTGTTTTCAAAACGTATTCTTTTACTTTCTTGAAGAATATTTTCTGTTTTCCTTAGGAATGTGGAACTATGTCTCCGATATAAGGTAAATGCCCCATGATTAAGACTATTCCAAGATATGTATATTTTAATGTATAAGTTATGAACCTCCTATGGATTCACTGATATGAATTATTTCATATAAAAAGGATAACCTAATGAAAGTTTCAGGAGTGTTCTTCATAATGGTATTGCATACATTTAAGCCATGCTTTCCTTCACTCTTCAATTCTATGTTTCATTTCGTAGTCAAAACTTTGACAGAGTCACTCCCTCCTGGTGCATTGATAAAAAATATATTTTCATATCTAAACACGTAGTTTAATTTGTCCTAGAAATTGTCATTACATCATGGACTGTACAATGATGGGATACCGCATGTACTGTACATACACAGAAGTATAGTTCACAGTAAATCTGGGACATTTGACTTATTGCTAGTGGATGAACTAAAAAAGACCTTAACATTTTTTTGTATTTTCTTACTTTTTTTCCTTGCTTTATAAGTTCAGTGTGCGTGTTCCCACCAGCATTAATCATTTTAATGCCTGTGGACAGTCTGCAAATGGAAAGTCAGTCCCATCAGAAAATCACTCAAAGTACTGCAGTGTGAATGCTAGAACACAGAAATACTTTGTGCTGTGTTATTGACAACAACAGGAGGGTTGTTTTTTTTTTTGCGGAATGATGAAAGAATGTGATTTCTTAGAATTCTCTGGGTTTCATTCTCTGTTCTGGCATATCCACAGAGAAGCACGAGAAAATAATTGTGTTGTTGCAATCAGAAAGGAAATTAAAACCTTGATTTATATGTCTGACAATCTTCAGTGTCAAGATGGAATTTAACACTCTATCAAACACCCCTCTGCAGAGTTAAGACACCTGAGATCAGACTCTGCACTGTGTTATATTCTTGTTAGAATGTCTTCATTGACAATAGTATTTCAGTAAAATGTTTTTTTAATTAAAAAAGTATCACATTTATATAGCTGTAATAAAGTGGTTGATAACATCATTTCCCCATGTGTCTTGTCAGATGAAGACCTTCTGATGAAGAAGTGTAAAAGTGGTACAATCAGGTAACATGATCATCTGGCCAGTCCAGGTCCATCTTTTAAGGACAGTTCAGGGAAAGAGAAGAAGAGGCAGGCAGTAGAAGAGATGGACTGACAACAAAAAAGTCTAGATAAAAAATACAAATGTCAAAGTGCCTCCAAACTGGTTGATTGTTCTTCTGTGATCAGGCCCTGGCAATCCCAGCACCTGTGGGGGTGATTGAACTAATACAGGCTGCACTGCATACCAAGACCACATGAAAGTTCAATGTAAACTCTTGAAGCTCTTTTGACCACGATGTTCACAAGGCCATAGTTTGGTGTTCGTAGGCCCTAGGCACTTTCACTCTGAAATGTGCAAAAAAAAAGGGGTGAACGTCAATTGAATTACATCGATTGACATGATACACTTTAAACTATTCTAATGCTAAACCACGTGCTTGACGGAGAGAGTTGAGCGACCATCACTTTGATACTTCTAGTTTCTAGAACAGCCGCTAGATAGCGTTTGATTATTGATTGGAAGCACCTAGAGTCGATCGCAAGCATGTTGTTTCAGCTCGTTTTTCGTAAGTCACTAGTGTTTACCTCCTTCGTAGGCCCTAAAAATTTCACAGGCCCACCTGTGCCTATAGTGCCTAATGGGAAATCTGGCACTGGATGTTCAATTGTGCAGATGATATTCAACAGATAGGCAGCAGAGGTGCTTTAGCCCTCACTAAATGTTAACTTAATGTTTACATCTTGCATGATACATTCCACTGTCTGCACCTTGTACCCTATGTGTTATTGATGACATATTGACTAGTCGTTAAATTTGCTTGACATTGAAAAAGTAACGTATCAGGTATTTGTTTGATATTTTGGGAGCAGTCACTGTTCCATCAGCCTGCATATTTTCAGTATTACTACATGGGAGGATACCTTGCGTTTACCCAGAGAGAAGACTTAGAACAGAAAATTGTAAAAGACTAATTGTGGTGGAGATTCACCACAGACCAAAAATAAGAAAAAAAACATTTAGAACTGAAGAATACATCAGATTGTTGTTGTTTTTTTTAAGACGGAAAGACAGATCAGCTTGCCAACGCATGTAACTATAACTGAGGGCAGGAGGAGGCTGCGAAAGCAATGTTTTAGATAGGAGTTTGCAGCCAACACTGAGGCCTTTTCCTTTTACCACCAAAACAAACTGAGCCAACCATAGTAATTACCATTGGATACAGTGGCATTAAAACTATTTTTTACTAATTTGAAAATAACTTTTGGGCCTTCTTTTTGCCACACAAAACAGCATTTCTGTGCTGGCTGCTGCCAGTTCTGATTCAAGACCATGCGATATTATGTTGTAGTGATCTGACACTTTAGCCTGGAAATCCATTGTGGGGATTAGAAGGAAAAATAAATATCCCACAAGCATGTGTCAGTGCCATAGAGATTTCTAACATCTTCCTTATTCGTTTTGGGCTTGTTTTAGGAAACTTACATCTTCTCGTTTTTGAATTTGAGAACATGAGTAAGTTATTAACATCTCTTTCGTGTGTTTTTTTTTTGCTTAAATTCAACACATATGCAACAGCTTTATTACAGCAATGCATAGCTACAACATCTATGTCACATTTATTGAAAGGTAAAGAATATTTCAAGCGAAAATCTAATACTTGTCTTAATTTCCAGCAATACTACTGTGTGAAGTTTTACACTTGGAGAATCACTGATGAAACTATCCGTGAATGCATCTTATCTCGTGGGATTTGAAGTGTGAAAGTCAAAGTACATTCTTCGCCATTTGCCACACAACATCAATAGCCTGAAGCGGTGAATTTGAAAAAGTACCGTAGTAGAAAGCTGGCTTGTTTTTAAAGCGCGATGAGTGCACTCGGAGTGACTCAGCTACGGTGGCAGGAACTTCAAATGTTTCAAGCTCCTTTTTTCCAAGTACATTTAGGAGACTTTAAAAACATTCACATGTTGTATTCATTTCTTTAATATTTTGTTTGAATTCACTCAGCGTGAAAAACCGTGTTTCTAACCGCAAGCTGTTCTTACGTGAAATAAAGTGTGAGCTTTCCAAAGGAGACACGATTCCCGAAAAGGTTTGTTTTTAACCGCCGTGAAAAGCTTCAGTAACTGGTTACACCTTTCATTGTACTCTTTAAAAAAATTTCCTCCAACTTTGTGTGCATAGTAGATCACAGATGTTTATTTTAAAGATGTAGCCCGGAGATTTAATCTATGGCATATTAGGGTTTACTCTTCACAATAGCGACACACAAAAACACGCTGTTTTTGTTCTGATAGGAGGTTTTAAAAGGCTTTCATTTCTTCTGGTGAACTCTGTTAGTTCCTGTGCTTTGTAGACATATTCTGGAGGTTTTGTATGTGTCTTTACAATAAAACCAGCTGTACCATTTCAAAAAACAGTTTAGCTGTGACTGTTACCTGCAAGTATACAACATGGGGCATCTGCAGCAGATTTAGGAGTTTCCAGGCATTTTATTTGCGTATCAGATGTTTTATGTGAAATGGCGCACGTCTTTATGACCAAATTTCAAATGTATATTCTGAATGAATTCTCTTTTGAAATCATATGTTGTATCGTAGATCACACTTAACTTGAAAATGATTATATTTTAGTATATGGAGAAAAATGATCACACATCCCGCTGAGCCAAGCTAAGCAGCAGGGATTTCTATTAACAGCAGTTTATACAGTACATTGAAATTCCGGTAATACACAGCGGTATTCCAGTATATTCCAATTTTCCTAAGTGTGCAGTGATATTCATTCCAGGACTGCTGTCCACAAGGTTTTAAAAGTAATATACTGTGCAGTCCTCAAGCAGTAAGGCCTAGAAACAGTGGTAATACAGACCAAGTGAAAAATTCCAATGAAGTCTGAGAATGAAAATTAGAAAATACACCAGAACTCCAAGGGTGAGTATCACTGGACTGGCACAATGCAAATGCACATGCTACTTGAAAAAAAATGTCTAATAATATAAAATTATTTGCCAGTTATTGGAAAGGCACTCATTCATTTCGGGCCTACTGAATAAATTAAAGGTTACTTAAACTGAATTTATTTGGGTTCCCCTATGAACCTACAGTAGTTGTTTTTGTAGGTACATTCTGTAGTTTTGTGTGTGTTTGGAGCACAATCTTTTTCATTCATCCATTTTAATCTTCCAAAAATCTATAGTAATTTGATCATATTTTCTAATAGTTATACTCTCCATGTATATCCATTTGGTGTCCTTTGTCCTCAGCTATAAACTATAATTAACATTTGTGCAAAATTTTAATAATTGAATGCTTTCCTTAATGCGAAAGAACTTAAGAAAAAGAAGCGTTTGAGACGGTGTCTCCCGTATGTTCTGTTAGAGACTTTTCAGAATGCAATCTGTGAAGACAGCTGAAGCTTGAACTTTTCCATCTTGTCGTTGATGCAAAAAAGATGGCAGTTTGAAAACTCAGCTCTCCTAAAAAGCATCCACGTGTTCTTAACTAATTGCTGAATATCAATACAATTTGCTTTCTTAAATGGTACCTTATCTCTTTTAAAAATGTTATGCTCAACTGGTAAAACATTTGATCTAAAAGGTTTTAAACTATTTCTAGTGGAAAGCCAACAAGTGGCATATAACCTGGTTATAATGTCTGTAGTAACCCTGTCTAATGGGATGTGTCAAGGTAGCAATGTACACATGCTTTCAATATTATCTGATGTCTTTTTACAAGACCACATATAATTTGTCTTATAAAAGCTTAGTCTATTAACTGAGAGATCTTCAGTCTGGATAAAAAGACATCAGTAATTTCAAGAAAACATTTTTTTTTATTATTCAGCTATATATTATATTCAGGTGTTTTATTTGTTTTGTTTTTTAAGACGGGGATCATGAACTGATACCTGACCAGACCATTAATCTTAAAATAGTTTTGACAGGCACAACTAGTCCTCGTAAAAGCTATTTCCTCCCTGAAGGCCCAAAGCAATCAAGAGGCATTGGAGGTTGTACTTAAACACTCATATCTGCCATGTCGAGCAACCTATTTGAAGAAAAACCACAATTACCTCTACCACACCTCTTCAAACGATGCTTTTGTGATTAATTTCCTTTGAACATCATTTAAAGTAAATGCCTAGGAGGGACAGTTTCAACTGGAGAAGCAAGTTTCAATGGGTCTTGTTTTCGTCTGGCTTGGCCCTGTCCATTACCTAAAGACTTGCATTTGCTCTCCCTGAGTGAAAGTGTCAGCTGTATGTTAGCAAGGTGTTTCATGAATCTTTGTCTTAGTGTATTAGTTTTTGGGAGGGAGTGGGGGTTCTGGTGAAACAATGCGGAACGACAGTAAATCTCTCCTTCAGAATAAATGCATTTTCCAGTTAAACTAAATACCTGTAAAAGCTTAAATCTTTTTGTTTCCTCTGGAGTATTGCCTTCTTTGCTTTTTCCAACTTGGAAGCTTTTATTTTTCACATAATGTTTGCCAAAGGTTGATTCATCTCAGTAGTATAATTCCTTATTACATTAGTGGGCTCTGCTGTAGTAATATGCAATTATTTGCCCAAAGGCTAAAGTTGCAGAAAACACAAAGGAAAACCTCTTGATTATATACTGTAAAGCACAACACTTTGACTTCCAAATATATATATATATCATAATTAAGGGATAAGCTATCTCATCATTTTGATTTATAGTATCAATGATTTACTAAGACAATACTTCAAATAACATTTATACATATTAAAGACTGATTAAAGATTATATTAAACCCTAACCCTTTAAAAATAAGGTTTGCACAAACTGCATGCTGCAAAGCTTTGATGACAGATCTTATGCCAGTGTTGTACTATAACAGGACCTTATCATGTCTAACAATAAATAAATAAAAATTGAAACTCTTGAGTGTTACTGCAACAAACTTTCAATGCAAAATTGAATCCACATTAGTTCAGATTTTTTAAATATAAAATAGTAAAGAGCAAATATATTTTAACATTGATTAGTATTAAATTAGTAAAAACTAATTCCTTACCACAACAAAAAATGTTAGATGTTATAGAGTCCGTAAAAATTAATGATTTTTTGTGGTGTGTAAAACTTTATGTGACTGCAAAATGTGTTGTAAAATATTTTAACATGCTTACAAACAAGAAATCTAATACCACCAGCTCTGAAATAAAATCACATTTTACAAAGCTAAAGACAACCACTTGATATTTTAAAATGTGGATATTAAATATACAATTTGAGAACAAATGCACCACAATACTGTACCACAACTCCCCACAATCCAATAAAATGTACAGAAACAGTTCTGCTTATGCAAATGCTGCACCAAATAAATAGTTCGTTTAACCTTTACTGGGATGGTGGTTTGGGTTCACAGTTTCACTGTCCAACTCCATAACTTAAAGCAGGTTTTTAAAATAGTGCAAATAACTGAGGCTTCATTTCATGAGAAATTACAACATCCAAGAATCAGATGCTTTGCGGATGTTTCAGTATTTAAGTATACGTTTTGGCTTAGTCTGCTTGGTTAAGAGGTAGCCTCCTGGCAATAGGACAAGGAGGCTTGACCCCCATTCAGAGGACCCCCAAGTAGTAGCTACAAAGGTGGAGATGGGGTGGAGGCAGGATGAATTCAACATAAAATGCAAGAGGTGTAAGAGTACAGATTCTGTGGCAGGAAGGGACAGAGATTGCTGATATCTTCCACCTAATGCGTGTTTTGCCACTTACACGAAAAGGCACCACAAGTTCTACTTTATAGAAAATGCTTATGATCTCCAGAACAAAAATACAGGCATGCCTTCCAATCTTGTGAACCTATATCCATTACATACGATCAGTATTCAGTATCCATGCAAACAAGATCAGACCTGAAGTGTACTGTGAACGTCTCTGAGACTTTGAAGTTTTTGATTAGTTATGGTGCTTATGTTAATGTATATAAGATTGGAAAAATTATTCCATTGTTGTGCCCCTGAGTTTGTTCTGTTTATTGCATTGGATGTGTTTGTGAGGCAGGTGTATCTGCACTTGTGATGGGCTATTCCCCAATTTGTGAGCCCATCATCCCAGTGACATCCCACCATTACAGTTTTTACATCCAACTATCGATTGAATTTATTTTTCTGTAATTTCGCTTACTTTATGTAAACGGTTTGTGCTATTCTTCAACACCAGTCTGTTTCTATTTGATTTTCACATAAATCTGTTTCATGCAGAGGTCAATGCTCTTTTTCTCGTGCCTCATCATTACCAAATGACTGAAAGGCATGTTTCCATGTCTTTAATAATTAATATCTCTTCTTTGGTTTATTAAGATTTGACTATGTTCCAACAGGTTACCCTCAAGAAATCCTCATCTAAAATGAAGCCCATTGTGCAAACACACATCACATGTAAATAAACCCAAGTCCCCAGGTAGGGCTGCACAGTTGGTTTTAATTTAGGGTTGGAATTAGTCAGCCAGGGCTTTCTTGACCCCATTGAAGCAGCAACACCTGCAGCCCTGTGGTGACATCTGTGAAGGATGCACCTCTCCTCCAGTTGGCACCACAGCTCCTGTACATTGCTGTCGTTTACGTGGAGGAGCCTGTCTGCATTGTTATTTTCCTCATGTGGGTACAGGGTCATGTAGGCCAAGTCATGAACATTTTTGACCATTCCAAATGAGGTGGTTGTAAAATAATCAAATAACCTTGGTAATACTGCATGAAATGTAGGAGAAATATGATATATTCCCTACTACAAAAGCTATTGAAGTGCTGTATTTCAATAGTGTCTTCAAAGTACATACACAAAGTAGGTGGTTTTCACAAGGGAAATACAATTCTTATAAATACACAACTTTATTTTAGTTATCCATTTTAGCCCCATAAGATTTACAAATTAAAAATGTCAAGACATTCATGTCTTTCATTTCATCAAGACGGAAAAAACAGGAATATGCCTTAAACCCTTAACAATAAACTGTCTCTATGAAACATGCATTTGTTGTCTTCAAAATGTTTTTCAAGGTAACTGAACAGTGGGCTTTTTAAGAACAAATAATATTTAAACCACAAATCATGTTTTATGACAGTAACAGATTGACAAAAATGTGTATGAGACTTTTCCATGTAATCTTTATTACACTTGACAAAAAGAAACAGACTTCCACTAATAATGTTTTTTTTGTCCTAATCTTCATCCTGCAGTTGACTCACAACACTCACCGTGTACAAAATATTAAACAAAGCCCCTTACTAGAACTTCAGATCCGATGTATAGGAAATATAAACTGTTCATAAGCATTTACTACATAACTATGTCACTGGACTGGAACGTTGAAACCATCAGCTAGAATGTAGCTGGAACAGCTTAAAAATAACACAGAAATGTTCACTTTTGGGCTGTTAAAAGATATACTAGCCAGATCTCCATTTTCTTTTCACTTTCATGACATTTCTTTTAGAGTAGCCTTCCAGAAATACATTATGTTACTGCTGTTTCAAATAAATAAAAATTGGTAAGAAAATAAGTGTCTTTTAATGTCTCTTCTCGATCTAGCCAAATCTGAACATGTTCTTCAGGGACACAAACATCTGCAATCTGCGTGAAATGATGCATTAAAAAGTCTGAAATAAATCCAATTTGAATCTCTATAAATATGAAGTGCTCTCTAAGAGTATCCAATAGAGAGTTCAGTAATGATCATCATTTTATATAGTGTATTATTGAAAATTGTATTTTCTCTGCATAAGAATTTAAATATTTAAATAAAAACTACAAAGAATTGAATTGCACCGATTTCTCCTTTAGATGGGCACGTTATGCTTTTGGGAAAATAACTAGCCCTGTTGAATATTTCCTACTAAAATTATTTAAACATTTGTTTTTAAAAGAATTACTTTGCTCCTGAACCCACTCCACAAACCCCCATAAGCATCATTAAAATTCCAGGCAGAGATTGTCCATACTGCTCTTCATTAATAATTTCAATAATACCTTTCTTGGGTTTAAAACTCCAGTTAGGGGTTAAAAAAAAAACTGAAACCAGTCTTAAGTTTCATGATGCTGTGTTTTCATTAAAAACTATACCACAATAAAAATGAGAGATTGTTGTTATAACTAAATATATAACTTTTTCTTTCAGTACCTTCTTAATCTTTCAGTAAAGCTGTATTTAAAATTATTCAGACATGGAATTCATCAGTAGTTTCTTTAGTACGCTAGAACTACACTAATTGCAAAATCTGACACTTTTTAAGGACACACATCAACAAGTCTCTCTCCTGTATCACTCTTGCCTGTCGTGTATGGTTGCCCACAGGAAGCTAGCAATTGCAGCAGCTGCAAGCTCTCCTAAGACCCCGTTTCTCCTGGCTCCACTGCTTTAGCCTGAATAGCTGGAAATTGCTTCCATATAAGCTGTTCGCCCAACCGACAATAAAAGGACACAAAAGAGTCCAGCTTGTAAATCAGAGCAGCCCCATGTACTTTGGTATATAATATGTCCAGGTTTATGGACTCTTTGCATTATGAAGTTATCCAACCTCCCTTTAAAAACTAGTTAAATAAATTTCACTGTTACACAGACCATATGCATATGGTTTTATATATCCATTTCATGTTCAGGTATATATTTCCTAAAATGCAGTTCCTTACATCCTTTCAAAATTTGGTGAATTGAAATTTCAGAGGTATTTTCAAAAAACAATTTGCCTTTTTAAAAAATGCAACTTTTTTCCTCATGTTATGAAGGAAGGCTTTTATAAAAGCCTAACACTGAAAAACAGACTTCAATCATATTTCCTAATGGTCAAAAATATAATCCAAACTTCCAAATAAAGAATTGATATTAAGTAAATATACTGAAGCTGAATATACTGTTTGTACAGGATAAAACAAAAAATGAATTACTGAATTTGTATGTGATATGTTATACATACTGTACCTGTACCACCTATAAACTACCTAAAGCACTGTAATTCTCATTTATATTTACATTTCACAATACAAACTTCTCTCATTCCCCTACAGTTTTCTTAAACTATGCAAAACATCCATAGTAGCTTGGCAGGTATATTAGTTCAATTAGGTGGCTGCATCAGCATGCACAGGCTGCAAAGGAACACATTAAAGGTTTATTCCATGCTGAAAAGAGAAGAAAGGAAACACCGAAGAAGGCTCCACAGCCGAAACGTTGTGTTTACTTTCTTCTCTTTTCAGCAGGGAATAAACCTTGTTCCTTTGCAGGTATTATGTTAGGATTTATTGCAGAGGTTAACAGTGACCTCTGGTGCAGTTACAGCAAATTACAGACAGTGACGGGACCAGATAGTTACTCCCTACAGTATGTGGTTCACATAGCAATGATCAGTTTTGTTTTGGTACTGTATTGCATTTTGGTACAATGCATAATATTATGTGTATTTCCAAATTAATTACATCTTTTTTGGAAACAGTATTTGGAATGGTCAATATTTTGTAAGCCTATACTAATTAAACATGAAATTAAGAAGATCATTTAGAGAGAATAAAGTTTTGATTCACAAGAGAAAACTTGATTTATTGTGATGCACAAATTAATACAAAGTTGTGCTTGCAAAAATACATTATAATGAATTTACTTTTTGCATCTGTGTATTTAATTGTTCCCAGGTTGACAATTTAAATACAGTTTCTACCTGCTGAATTGCAGAATTAATCTAGTCTGAGAAAACAATGACCTGAAAAAGACTCAAATCCTTTATTCAGATACTGTATATTGTTGACTGGTGTTTTTTAATTAACCTTCATTAATGTTTTTTACACCTTTTGTTCTGAAGGAGTTAGAAAATACATATGAAATTAAAACTTTAATATGATTAAGCAAGTTCCACCAGAAAACCAATCTTTGTTTTGTACCAAAAACAAAGTTTATTTTAAGGTGAGTCAAGTCTGAATTAATAAAAGATATTAAAGGAACTACTTACCTGAAAATGCGTAAATAAACAAAGGGGTTACTTGCACTGTCTTCCCTATTTTTTATTAATTAAAAAATAATAATGTCAGGTATACTGTAGCACTCATGTATTAGACGCACACCTACTGGATACATTTCAGAAACAGCCACTTGAATATTGCCATGTATACTTGTGGACACTTCACTGAGAATACCAGGACAAACAGAAAATTTTAAGATAATCCTCTGTCAACATGTTAATATCTTTACCTCTTTGCCTAGTTAAGAAGAGATAATCCTCCAGTGACATTCATTTGGCTTGGTTACCATGGAGAAGACCATGGATGCTGAAGGGTTCCCTTACAGACACCAGGGAGGACAGTGAAGAATAGACAGGTTCTTGTCTTCTAAAGCTTGAGCCATTCCATGTCTCCTCGGTTCTGTATATCTGAGAAGACAATCCTCTCCGACGGAAATCTTGTGATGATGTCATCATGTTCGTAAGTGCACTGCCCGGCCGGAATTCTTGTGATGATGTCATCTTGTTCGTAAGTGCACTGCCCGGCTTGAATTCTTGTGATGATGTCATCTTGTTCGTAAGTGCACTGCCTGGCCGGAATTCTTGTGATGATGTCATGGTGTTCGAAAGTGCACTGCCAGGCCGGAATTCTTGCAATGACGTCATCATGTTTGAATGTGTCCTACTTGGAACACAAAAAAGAATACAAGACGATGTGTTAGATAACCATTCTAGGGTACACCACAAGCACAATTTATATTTCATAATATATAATGATACATAACACTTCCTAATTCCATGAATTTCCATTAAGTGTTTCATTGTACTTTCTACAGTACATAATAAAAAGAAAAAAATGAAAGAAAAGCATACCTTAAAGGCATATTGTGAAAATGGTCATGGTATTATATAAATAGTATTAGTAGACACTCTTTTTATAC
This sequence comes from Lepisosteus oculatus, assembly GCF_040954835.1. NCBI lineage: Eukaryota > Metazoa > Chordata > Actinopteri > Semionotiformes > Lepisosteidae > Lepisosteus > Lepisosteus oculatus. Next base: position 35,169,174 of record NC_090696.1, on the reverse strand, counting down.
TATAATAATATTAATTTAACAATATCTTTATTTATTTATTTTATTTGTAAATTTTATTTAAATGTACAAGTTCCACTATACAAAGTTGTATTTATTTTTCACATTCCTGACATATACTGGTGATAACAGGACACAGGACATGAAGTATGGACAGATGAGTTAAAAAAATATTAAAAGCCTTTAATTTGCCTGAAAGAATGGGAATGCTTCATATTAAGATATATGCACATTCTTGCAAGGTTACTTTACAGCAAGAACCTGAACTGAATTAGAAATTGAAAAAACGCAGAACTGACAAATGTTTTATTTACAGACAACGGACTATTTACATGGTATGGTTTATTACTACTCAGAACGGCTACAAGGCTGAAAATTCTGAAATATTAAGTTAAAGGGGTCCATCAAAAGCAACAATTTTGTTAGCAAATTATCTTGGCAGTAAGTATGGTGTATTTCTTATGTTCTTTATAACATTATTAACCATAATTAAAGTGCCATTAAATAATTACTGCACCTACATTTATCAGGCAAAAGTTTGTTTTTAAACTAATTATATAGATCATTTAATTGATTTCATCAAAACATTTAGGCCTAATAATTGCTACTAATATTTAATTTGCTGCCTGCCACAAAAGATTTATTATACTAAATTTTTTTCAGCTGACAGTTTTTTTAAAGGTAACCTACATTAAAAACAGTGAATTAAAAAATCAGTAATAGAGTTAATACAATAATTCACCATAAAATAATAATAAAAACAAATCCCAGGTTGATTCTAAAGGGGAAACCTATATTAACATTAGCTTTTTTCTACATTAAGCAAGTAAAATTAATTAACAGGTCTTTTACACTTCACACAACAAAGAATCTAAACTTTTATTGGTGTCAGTACTCTAAGCACATGTCAAGTTTACTTTTTTCCAAGTGCGAGGTCCTTGAAAAAAAAAAAGAACAATTTGTTTTGTCATTTCAAAAAGCTGACCTAAGAAAATGTAAATGTTTCTCCACCAACATATTCTACTGTATATAGATGAACTATATGATCTGTAAATATAGATAAGTTCAATAATTTTACAATGCTTACATAGCATACAATAATTTATTAACACATTTAAACTTTACCCTTGGTTTAAGCTGTATAATAACATCGTTTATTATAATAATTTGTTTATGTCTCTGATTTCTTAGCCACTTTCACTTGATTTAACTTAGATTATACTTGTTATGCTTGGATGGTGTTACCACAAAATCCTTTTGTGAAAAATATTTCAGAAATTTCATAGTATGTAATACACAGTCAGGCATGAAATCCGTACAAAAATAATTATCAAAGGTACATTTTAATAAAATTGCGGAGATAAAAAAATAGCTAGTCGCACAAGCTACAATTAAATTATAATTACATAAGAATTAAAGAGGAATGCCATAAGAGGAACGTCATAAGGTATCTAATGTGAAATTACCTGACAGGTACAGTTCGAGAGGAGCGATTTGCCAAACAGCTCTGACTAGTAACCCTGTGGGGGATAGCACCTACACAACAAACAATTCAGCATTAAAATTACACTCTACGGTATCTTTTTAATATTCATAAGTAGGACCAAAAAACGAATGCTTATAATGTCACTGGTGCTATTGAAATATGATCATTCAGATGTGAAATCTTAATTTCTGCAGATACTATATTACTTCTTAAAACAAATAGAGACCAAAAGTGTTTTTTTTAATCAGCCCTCATGCATCAAGTTACAGTTCTATATATGACATTTACTGCAAGAGAGAGGAGGCTGTCTGGAAAAAAAAACAGCTTGTCTGGCTATGTTTTAAATGGGCCAAAAAGTTCAAGTAGTTTCCTGAAGTATCCTATTGATTAAAATATTTATAATTAATTTTAACCAAATTATATTAAGTACTGTCCATTCCATACCAAACATTTTAAAGACTGGCATTAATAAAATGTCATAAAACCCTATTCAATAAAAGCTGCATGGATTTTTTCTACGCTGCCAACTCAGAAATCTTTTCTTCTGAGTGCTGCTTTGTTTCAGAACATGCTTAATTCAATATGTTTCCAAAACAATAATCCACTGCTTTATACACATACTGTACAAAGTTTATGCCATAAATACTGCATCTTCAATCAACAATGTAGTCAACAGGTTCTGTAATCTTTAACACATAAAACATGACACAGCAGACAACCATTTTGACCAAAACCTCCCAACGTTTGGAATTTAAAACATGTCCCTCAAAAGAAGCACAATTAATTTTAAAAGTAGTAAGACACTTACATTTTGTATAAGATTGGACTGGTGTTTGATCAAATTTGATAGAACATATAGCAGCTTCAAACCACTAAATACTAAAATGCAAAATTAACAAGTCTGAATCTTTACAGATACAAATCATTGTCTTCGTCACAACAATAAAGATATCTAACATTTTTTTTACACAAGAATAACTTGACTGTAGCTATTTTCAATAGTTTTCTTTTAACATTCTGGCAAAATAATCATTAGATGTCTAAAATTAAGGAGAAATATGGGTTGCAGAATTTAAAATCAGGATTAAAGCTTTAGTTTTTTCAAGACCATATGAAACTTATTTGTGCTCTTAGAATAAGAAATAGTACTAGCAGCTTCTTAGCTGCTGTAAATTATTTTACAGGTGAAACCACATTTACTGCAGTACTATTATTAGTAGTATTTTCTTTTTGAAAGTGTTTCATTGCTTCACAAGGGTAGAGACTGTTTTGGTATACCAAGCAATAATTCATTAATATTCATGCAAAATCTAAATATACATGTGTTCTTCACCACTTTTTACCAGCAAAGTAGCAAAATATCTTACGTGGATATGCAAACAGTTACTCTCTCAATGATAATGAATAATTCTATTAATTTTGCTTAAATGCAAAACAGAATGCCAGATACAACTGAGGATACTTAATTTGGAAAGAAATTAAGCACTATGAAGCTTTTCCAAGTAACTGTCCAATGAATGTTTTATGATGTTAAGAAGATCAACAAAAAAATCCAACTAGACTTCAAGTAAACGACTTGATTTAAATAACTTTCATTTTAATTGCTTTGACTAAAAATCTTATGTTAGTAATTCAAAATTAGATTTATAATTTTCTTTGAATTAAAAAAAATATTTGTTGGTCAAGACTCACCATTTCAATAAATAATAAAGGATAACAATATTTATAGTATACAAAAATAAAAAACAGCACAACATTTCTCACATCTTTTACAAACGTGCTTATGAAATATTAATAATTCATACTCTAAATGTCACCAACTTACCCATATGCCCGTCCTGGGGTGGACTTATTAATGAAATCCTACTTGATGACATCTCGGGCTGTTGTCAATGGTAAAACAATATAAAAAAGATAAAAATTGTAATGATGATTTATTTGATGAATGTGTTTACATATAATTCAAACTAACAAAAAACGATTGGAATTTCTGATATAATGGAATAAAACTTCTTTAACATCAGACTTTAACAAATCCTTCTGAGATGCAGTCTCAAACAATAATTCAGCAATTTTAGAACTCAGGGCACAGAACCTCCAAAGCAGATCCATTACAGACATTACAGAAGTAAAGAGCTTCTTCTCACATGTGGTTTATGTTTTCAGACAAATATGTTTTTTGTTTAAGGTAATGGATAAGATATTTTATTCCAATAGCTGATGTGATGAAAAAGGTAAATGCCTTGGACGTGTATCAAGGATTAAAAACACATGTAAACATTAAATTAAACTGCTAGGGCATGCACATCTCTGTTTGAACCTAGCAAGTCATTACGTCAAAAGTAACATTTCACACTACTTCAGATTTTTTAACAGAGCACCTGCCTCGAGACAACTATAAAAATGTCTATATCCTCTTTTGCCTTTATAAATACATAACGTCTTTCATGATGACAGAGTTATGATGATGTTGATGATCTCATCAAAAAGCTAGCTGGTTTCAAGTATTGCAAATCAAAGACAGTAAAGAACACATTTGTGCATTAGAGTGTAAGCTCCATGAAAAAGAAAAAAAAGGTTTGTGTTATTTAGTGACTATTTGCTGTTTTGTGTTTAGAGTGTTGAATGTCTAGTTTAAGATGATACATCCCACACATACAACGCTTAAAATTATTCTCATGCCAACTGAATTTCGCATGTTTTTACAGGTGATTGCCTGTGATCTATAAAAACATATATCCATATCCTTGTTAGCCTACTGTACTATGGATAAGAGCAACAATCCAGCATATATGTAAAATGATAGTGGGTGACAGATCAGCCAGATGGTTATTTCTTTAGCCAGCTGTCTAAAAACATCTTTCATCAGACATGACCAAGAGTGGAGATTAAAAGGGAATATTGTCTGCAGACTACTTATTAATAAACCACAAAAAAGCACTTAAGAAGGTTTATAAGTACAAGGCACATCAGATTGCATCTGTATTGATTTATACTTTCATTTTGTATATAAACACAGGCAATCTGATCCTGTTATAATGTAACAGAATGGGTCTCACTCACCAGAAAACAGGAGATGCTAATAAATACAGCAATCCATGCGTAACAAAAACTACTAAAAAGCATTTAACAATACTTTTCCTTAATACTAAAATGTGCTCCCATAACTTATCTTATCCGCATACAGTATGTACCTCCTGATTGGCTACACACCTTGATCAAAACAAGAGTAAACCGCATGCTAATCACACAGAGCTAATGTATAATCTCTCCGGTAAAAAATATCTTTGAAAAGGCAAAAACAAAAGATTTCTTTAATCTGGCACATTAATGAATGTACTTTATAACAGAACAATTTTTAAATTAATTTCCCTTATTCTAGAAAAGAATACCTTATTCTAGAAATAAACACTCAGTTCTCTGTTCACAAATGTAGTAATAAACACTACTAGGAGGTTATATAGCTGTCTTCATATGCCAGGTTCATATAATCACATATGCCAGGTTCTATCAGAAATCTGAAATAAGTGTTCATCTTTATTGGTAAAGCTATAACTAATGCTGGTGCATGATGTATCACAGCAAACAATGATGCATCATTTCACTCATCTACTCTTACCTGGGTCCCAAACTGGCCAGATATATGATAGACCACTAGAACCATAAAATATTATACATACAATTGGCTCCAAAAAAGAGCACCTATAGTTCTTTTATGTTTGAGATGCAGTATTAAAACATTTTATTTTTGAAATGTTGTGTAGAATATATATATAAAGAGTTACATGTACATATTTTTAAATACGGTAGGTATTGTAATACTGCTTTAATAAAAAATAATGAGGTGAACACCATAATTTATGAGGCATACTTTTCTAAATTGTTTCTGGACATCCACATCCATTGGTTCAGACCTGGGGAAAGATAAAGAATCAATATTATGCATCATTTGGAGCCTCAATGTGGTTCAGCATATACCATATGAAATACAAAAAGCCTGTATTCAGATTGTATTATTGTATTATGTAAATGTGTATTATAATTATATATTTTGTATGTGTAACATGTATTCAAGACATATGATTATTCTTTAAATTAGGTAAAAATATACAGTAGAAACATTAGTATCTCTACTGAGTATTCAAGTAAAATTCACGACTACTAAGTAAGCCTCATTTAAACATCAGACTGAAATTCAGTAGTCGAACAGTTGGTAGCACAGAGTATGTGCAGATACATGAACCCAGGAAATAATGCTTATATTAAAGGATCTCCTTTCTCTTCTGGAATCGTGTGTATTTTGGACCAAGAGCTGAAAAAGTCATCTAGGGAGTTGTACAGTAAAGAGCAGGAGACTTCTACATCGCCTCTAATGACTTTACTCTAAACACAACTTGGTGGTCTGTAATTTGTCAAGCAGTGATCATTGTAGGAGCATTAATTCTTTGCAATTAAGAATTTTCTTTTGCCAATAAAACACTTTGTTGCTCAATTTTTTACATATTTGTATAATTAGTCTGCCCAAAATGTAGGATATTTTGTGATCAAAAGTACTTTTCAAAATCTATATGGCTTTTTAGACATATAAGATTAATGTTTCAGAACCTCATTTAGTGCGTCAAGGAAGGAGAGTGTAATTTAGTATTTTAAAAATAAAGTCACAATTTGAAACTTTTTCTACTTGAAAACAGTTTCAAATTTCTCTGCCTTCACCCTTTTGCCACATTTATTACAGCAGGTCTCTGAATTTTACCTCCTGCAAAATACAAGATAAAGATAATCATGAAAAATGTTACTGTATTTAAGCCTTAAAATGGGAACTGTTTGATTTTTAGACACAAAAGAAACATTGGTTCTGTAAAATATTACAAACTGTATCTTCAAATTGACAAATCATATTTGACATATTTTATAATTAATAAGCTTTAAAATCTAAGTAGCCTGCTTACATGGTTGTTGGTGATGGTTGTGAGCATTTCTGCAAACCAAATGGTATCTGCTTCCATGAAGATGCTACAAAACACAAAAAGCAATGAAGAGTGATTTTGACAGATAAAACTAAAGGTTTACTTGTAAGGTTTATAACATATAATTGTCTCTAAAAATGATACAAATCATTCAATAACCTGAAACAAACTTAAGGGAACAAAATTAAAGTATTTTAGATAACTCTCCTAATCACATTCTTGCTAACATAACAAAAAATATGTCTCTTTAGAATTGCAAAGTTAAACAGCACAAACGTCAGTTGGTTGTGTGTAAGTAACACGTTCAAAGCAGAAGATGTTCAGCATGTGAAGTGATAAGGCCCTTTTTAAATGTGCATTTATCGGAAATTGACTGAATGCAGAATTAACTAGTGTTAACACCATCACCAAAACAATTATTATTGTGTCATTATAAAAGCTACGGAAATGTATTATTTGTATTTCAATGCACATCTACAAATTCCTCCAATTTGATTTCCACTAGTTTCACAACAACAGATAATCAGACTTTGCATATGTTCAACAATCAGTAAAGACAAAATCAAAACATTCAATAAGAACTTTACAAAGCAGTACAAATCAAATGTTTAACGTTTCTTGCCAATTCTTACCACAACATTATGATGATAACAGATAGGGTATTATTAATCAGGCAATAGAAACAACAGCCTAGACTATACTCTTTTATAAAGGTGTTGTTTTAATTGTAATTGTGTCAACATTTATGTAAATACAATGAGTGGATCTAATTTACATTAGAAAAAGATGTTAAGCTGAAATAGATACTGCAGTTTAAAACATGATTAATGTATGATTTTTATAGAAACTTTTTTTTACTTTGAACATTACAATGAACGAATGTCCCACTGGACAAAAGACTTGGAACAGTATGGATGATGAAAACTGCGGGTGACCGAACACTAGAACTGTCTAATTTGATGTGACTAAAGGATATGGTTTAAATACTTTACAGCATTTGCCAACTATACCACAAATGAAATACACACAGTTTGGAAATGGCAGAACACTGTAGGCTGTAATCATCAATTATTTTTAAATAACATTACACTGAAATTTCCTGATAAGTCTTGATAAGCCCAAAAATAAGGACTTCGCTTTTTTTGTAGTGAGACTAGTTAGCATTGTGACATATGACCCTTAAAAAACAAGCTGCTGCTATACTGTAGGTGGTGATAGTGGTCTATTAGGACAAAAAAACAGAATACAAGATACTGTAGGTTCCAAATAACAGGAAGGCAATCAACCCATTTAGCTTATTTGGTCATTACAGTAGTAGCTAATAGATCCCAAGATCCCACCTAGCCATTTCAAGAAAAATACTCCGGAATCAGCTTCAACACCATGGCTGGGTTGCTTGTTCCAGAGTCCCTTCATTGAAAAAAGTTTTTCTCCTGCTTTCAGTTTTGATACACTTCACCACATTCCCCTTCCTGTAAGTATGTTTCTATTTGTGAACCCAGGTGTGTATAGATGCAGCCTAATTAATTAAAAAAATATTTATTTTAATGGTAAACATTAATGGTAATCACCGATCAGAAAATGTAGTTTATGGTGTCCAGGTATTCGGCTCAAGCACCAAATTAAAAATGCAGTATACTATATGCTTTCCTTTGAACTTCTGATTCTGTTTTAAACCGACCCATAGAAAATTGAAAATTATTTTAGAAATGTGAAATTAATAAATGCCACTCACAAAGTGCATAAATATTTTCTTGTGTTTTCTCCCCCCCCCCCAAAGCAGAGCTGCTGCGCAAAATATTATCTTTAGTTTTTAATGTTAGTTTTTAACATGTACAAAATATATTGGTTGTCACACAGGTAGCCTGGGTACAATTCCCATCTAATGCACAAGTTCTGCTTTAAATAATTGCCCCTTCGAAATAATAAATACTATTTTTTAATAAATAAAATATAATAAATAATAGGTATACTATAAAGATATGTTTATTAAATTCATATAACATAGTATGGTAAATGTTATATAAATATCTAATATGAAGCTGAATACATCAACAAAAAAACTATAGTTCCTGTCATGCCATACATGTTAAAGAATCATGAGAAGTCATACCCACAGATATCCATTCAGTACATCAACTACAGTATACTACTGATGACCATTGTTCTTGCAGACTGCCTTCATCTAGATGCCGTTACTAGCACCACTCCTTCACTCAACAATGTAATCATTGTATTTGATGAAACTGTCACTAGTATAGTTCGCATATGATATGATTAGCGCAGGAAATCACTAATATGTGTGACAGCCATACTCAGCTGCAGTACTTTAAGGGTTCACTGTGCCAACAGGCAGTTTTACAGAGTAGTGGAATCTTGTATCAGATTATTTGAAAAATTATTATATATTCGTCGTGATACGGCACTTACTGTAGTAAGCCTGACACCACCTGTTGCCTGACACCTCCCACATCTTGGATGGCTGCATCTGTTACTATTCTCTGGACTGATTCCAGAAAAGCAATATCTTTTTTGTAATATGGGAACGAATATTGGATACAATATTCTACATAAGATCCTACTAGTTGACTATAGTTGACTATAACAATCCTTTATATAAAGGGGAACTGCAGTCCCAGTTTCTCGGACTGGTTATTAAATCTCCATAATACAATAAATTCACTGATGTTATAGAACGTTTTTACAAACTTCGATTTAAGCCAAAAATTGTGACCTTTGTGAAAGTACTGTAAGTCACCATTTTGTCGTAAACCCCTAGTCTTGCTTTATGTAAAAGCGAGAGTTCCCATGAACTGCAACATAAAGCGGCCCCTTCCTACTCACTAGTCACTGTAATGACTAATATAGTCCGATGTACGAGCGCATAAGTATACAGTAGGTTATGCAGCACACATTTCACCCCACAAATGTTCCAATGTGATTTGCATGCATAGTTAACAAGTAGTGTTTGTCAGCAAAACTGTTTCAAAATCGAGAGCAGCACTTCTATTGGATTAAAAGAGATGTATTCACATCGCCAGAAGTTCTGTTGCCTCATTCTAAATCGCAGAACATGGCACATTTACACTGTTTTTAGATTGGAATTGGAGGTTTTATAAGATACTAAGTACTTTTTACTTTATTGTTTTGAAATGCACTCATCAATGCTGATTCTTTCTAACCCTGAAATATAAAAATAGCATTGCAGTTCTGCTTCTACACTTCTACACTTTTGTCTATAAGTTGTCATTATAAAGACTTAAGTGTTTCATGTGTTTCACTTAGGTTCAGTTATGCATTTTATTTTTATAGTCTTCGTTTTTACTATCTCCATGCAATATTTTTCACTTATCTACATTAAATGTCAAGTTATAGGTGTTTGCCAATCTTGAATTATGTTTTTTTTTGTTTGCTTACTACACCAGACAGAATATGGATCACTCATACAAAATAAGTAAGAGCAGTGTTCTTAATACAGATGTATGTCCTGTGATGCTCCACTAATTATGTCACACAAATTTCAACATTCACACCCCATCTGTGTTCTATAGATTAAGGAGGATTACTCAGTCCAGATGCATTCATAACATTTATACCAACTGCATATTGAGAGACCTATGTGACTTCATCATTTCTTAGGAAAATCAAAATAAACCATACTATCTCTGTTCCCATTATACCTGTTGCCTGTTCAAAGAATTGCGACAGGTTAGATTAGCAAAACATAACTTTTAGACCCTCTAGGTTCATTCTACTTATGGTTTCCATATCCTGAATGTAAATGAAGTAAGACCTATTGTCTGTAATTGCCTGGTTTGGTTTTGTTGACCTTTTAATAGTTGTGTATTGCATTAGCAAACAGTCAATAGATGTTACCCCAGAATGAGAGACTGCTGGAAGAGTTTTGTTAACAGCCTAAGAAATCTTGTTTCCTTGAGATCAATTGGTAGACTAATATGGGGACCTGGAGATTTACTTATCCTTTTCTAGTAACCCTGTAACACTGTTTTATGCAAACATTATTTAATATAGATTTTTGTTCTAACTTAGCCAAGGCATCTTAATTATTTCATAGTAAGCACTTCAGTGAAACATTTAATTAATTGGCCATTTCACTTTCACAGTCAAGAAGTTCCTCATTATTGTCCACGAGAATAAATATGACATAAAACATTATTTCTTGATCAATGTAAACAAAAGACTCAGCTTAACATTCCGCTAATTTAAGAAACTGATTTAAAACATGTTTTATGGCTGGTTAAAAAATATACTCAAACAAAAGCTTATCCAAATCTTACCTGCTATAGCATTTGATGGGGCAGGTGAGGAAGATGTGCAATAGGACTGTTGTGATCTCAAACTAGGTATAAAAGAAAATACTCAGTTTTGTTAAAATTAAAATCAAGACTGACATATTTAATTTCATCCTGTTTATCATTACTGTTTTGTGCATGTGCTACAGCCAGCAAAGCAAAAGAGCAAATAAACATATGTGTCAACATTGTAAACAAACAGTGAAACCTTACTATGTTAATAGTAATAGTAACACCGGATTAATTTAAATGTAATTTTAATTTTGTAAGAGGTATGTAACAGTTTGCCACAGGACAGCACTGCAAGTCAAGAGAGTCTGCTGGATGATATCATGATACTACATCTACATACATACATCATTTAAAAATACATTTCAGGACATTAGGTCACTTTATACATGTGGTTATTGCCACATGATGTGATGATGCACTTGTTCACGTGACCAAAATAAATTATGACAGATGACAGAGTATATCTCATTAACTCAATAATTTCAAGGAACAAAATGGGGAAGTTCCTCCCATTTTCATACAGAAACATAAGTTCCTAAAAAAAACTTTAATCAGTTCATATTCTTTTCTTATACAAAAGCACTATGTATGCTTCAATGGGACTGCCACTACAAGTTTTCTTATAGCCTTAATACTAAACAGGCACAAGGCATCTGAAATGCAGTTTTATTAATATCTTGTAAACATTTTAGTTTAGTTTAGTTTGCCCTGGGTGTGAGTGATAATATGCGAGATTAATTCTAACCTTCCTCCCAAATTGTTATTATATGTTATAATACACATGGAAACAAACCCTTAGACACAGCCTATATTCTGGAAAGGACTTGATTCATTTTTGCCCACATCTTCAAAAAAAAACAAAAAATAGAGAAACCTACCTTTGATTCTGCAGTGAACATTCCAATTTTGCAATGTAGGCTTTCTGTTCACCAATTTTTCTGTAAATTAAAAGACAACACAAAAAATATGTAACACTTCCCTAACTTAACAAAGAAACGGGATGTACATTATACCTTACTGAGCTCAATATACTTGAAAAGAAATAATGCAAAGATTTCTTACTTGTTCATCTGTTGCATCTCACCCTTCATCTTCTGAAGTGATGCTTCCATTTTTTCACTCTGTAAAAAAGCAGTTTTTTCAAGAATGTGAGCATTGACAAGACTCTGCCCCCAGATTTGTTTGAAAACACAAACACAATTTTTACTACTGATATTTTTAAATGACTATTTAACTCCAAATAGAGATAAATGGCAATTCCTTGTAAAGTTTTCTAAATAATAATTTTCAATGTATCAGTAACAAATAGTACTGGACATACTGTATATGAAGTATTAAAGAATTAATTGATTTTAACAGTTATTAGCCTTTACTTACAGTATGAGGGAAATTAAAACTGCCATACGTCTAGACATTTTCTGTTTCAAAATGTATTTACTTTTCAATGTATTTCAGATTTGTTCCACAGAATGCCTCAGTCAATATTACAAAGCCACATACTGTATATGCTAAGATTATATGCACCATTAACTATAAGGAGCAAAATGCAAGACTACTGCATTCATAGGTAACATTGCATTAACTGTACTATTGTGAAATCTATGAAAATGTTAAGGAAGGATGACAGGGATACTGTTTACAAAATTATTTTTTCATTCTCTCCTATGCGCAATTGAAGGGTTTGTAGCTACAAGTCAGGATGTGAAAAATACACAACTGGCTATTCCAAATCTGTGGTTAGAACAAAAAAGCATGATTATTCATTTAAAAAGACGACTTGCACTCAGAATAGAAATTTCACCTTTTGTTTGTAGTATGCTAACAGCCTCTTCCTGTGTCTTTCTTGAAATTCTAAAACCTGTGTAAAAAAAACAAAAACCATATTGTGACCATATTGTAGAAGCAATTATTTAACAACTGCAATAGCATCTACACTTTTTATTTTACATTATATTACATTACAAATATCCTGAACATTACAAGTCACAGTACAAAAACAATTAAAGTATCCTATTACATTCATTTTAATGTAATGCAATGTCAATCTCATAAAACTTTAAATAAACGTTTACTGAATGGTCCTTTTTCTTTAGTTGGGCAAAGAAGAAAAATAATATGGAAACACAGCAATCAAAAACGTATAAGTTAACTACCAATAAATATATATTTTGCCAGAGAGTTTAATCCACTTGCAAATAAACAGTAATAGGATATAAAAGTATAGAAAGTGTGCACAACTTTCTGCTGCTACTTAATGCAGTTTCTTTCTATACTTCTGTGGAAATTCAATAATTTTAGATACTTCACAAAAACATTTTGCACTAGAAAGGAGACTACAAAAAAGCACAGTAAATATGAAAAAAATGCAAAATGCTACAGTGTAAATATACTGTAACTGCAAGAGTGATGGTAAAAGATTTCTACTGAATCTATATCATATGGATAACTCTGGGTAACTAACCAGACTTTCAATATAATTCTGAGATCAGTGACTGTAAATTGTTCAATAACAATTTACAACAAACCCAATCTTCCAGTCCACACAGGATTACAAATGGTGGGACTGGTTTTCCAATATCTTGCCTTGAATTTGGTCCAGCTTTATCTCTCAAATTTCCAATTTGTGTAATTAAGTTGAAGCTAATCACAAGGACATTTTAAATAATTCATTTTTAATGTTATTTGATGTATTATTTTTGTTATTTTGAAATTCTTTAACAAAATATGCATTAAGTCAAAGCCTAAGCTAACACAATTAAATTATGTTTGGTAAAATTACTAAATTATTCCTTTTTGTAAAGAACATTGTATTTTTCTTTAAATTCTTTGGGTAAAAAATATCAAAAAGATGACATTGTCAGAACTGAATTATAACCTCTGTCTAAAACAGTAATTGCCTATTTGCTATTAGATCCATTTGCTTACTAAAGTATTTTTGAAACGATTATCCATATATCCAATTAGAAAAGAATAATATATACTTTATAGAACTTTAAAGGAAACAATTACCTTTGTTATCTCTGAGCAATACCTCTTACAAATTGGTTCTATGTCTGTGAAAAGAGCCTTGACTTCTGGACTGCTCTGCAGAAAAACAGGTTTAAGCATTTTAGAAATACGTCTCCTTGGGGAATCTACAGTCTAACATATAAATGTACACTTATAATTGTACAAGTGTATATGCCATGATAGCAAAATTACTTGAATTTACTTCACTAGAAAATATAAAAATGGCACAAAAGTTCAAAATAGATAACATATTTTATAGAAAGACTTCATAACTTCTACAGCATTTTTAACTAACGTATCAATAATGAGATGTAAGCAGTCTGTGGTTATTTGTAAATGAATGCAAGACAATAAAAATTCATCCCATGGTACGGATGTTATCTTATGGCCATAAACTTTTTAACCCCTTACACATTTTGTTGCTTTAAAACTTGCAGTCATGACACTTTGTTAATTAGGAAAATAATATTTTATACAAAACCTACTCCACACATTTAAAGCAAGAAAACACAGAAAGAAGAAAACAGATAATAAGAAAGAAAAATGTAAACGTCATAATTACAAAAATATTAAAATCCTTTGCTTTAGCAAACCTAAATTAATTTAAAACAATAATTGAACAAGTTTAAAAATTAGTTGAATGACCTCTGTCTGGGACAATAATGGGTGTTTTTGTCTGAAATCATGAGAACTCTCTCAGTCAGGTACTGAATTTCCAGCAACGATTCAATCATGAAGACCAAGGAGCTATCAAAACAACTCAGGGATAAAGTTGTGTAATTTCAGGAGATCAGGAGAAGGGTAAAAAAACATTTCAAAGACCCTTAATGTTTCTTTGAGCATGGTGAACTTGATTATTAAGAAGTGAAAGGCTCCCAGACACTACCTAGATCAAGATGTCCTTCCACACTAGACAGCTGGAGGAAACTGTTTAAGGATGCCACTGTGAGCGTTTTTGTTCTACACGAAAAATGATACATCTGACATGAACCCAACATAATGTATCATGCAAACAACATATCCCCTGGTGTCAAGCATGCTGGTGGCAGCGTTACTTTATAGCTGTGCTTCTTATCATCTGGGACTCGGACGCTTGTCAAGACTGATGGGAGTTGGAGCAATGTACTGGCAAATTTTAGGTCTGAAGCAGGTTTTCCTCTAAAACTGGGACACAATTTCACCTTCCAGCAAGACAATAATCCAAAGTACAAGCCAAAAGCTACACTGGCATGTTTTAAGCATAAGAAATTGAATGTCCTTGAGTGGCCCAGTCACATTCCTGACTTGAATCTATTTAAGAATCTGTAGAAAGACTAAAGATTTGCTGTCCGAAAGATTCTTGTATTTTCAAAGTGAATGGGTAAAAACTGCACCAAGCCAGTGTGCAACATTTGTAGAGATCAACCCAAAAAGACTTGCTGTTGTCATTGCTGCCAAAGGTGTCTCTGCCAAATTTTGAGTTCATGGATCTGAATACATACAGTATGTGATCAACATATGTTACAATGCATACTTTCAGTATGCAGTCAACATTGCTGGTTTTTGCCGACATTTACTTTAACTTATCTTACCCTTAATGGTAATGGCTGGGTGGAATAAACAGTACTCATAGTTTGAAGTCTTCAGTTTGAGAAAAACTTAAATTAAATAATAAAATTATTAAATATTACATTTAAAAATATAATTGTTAAATGAAATATACAAATGTGTATCATTTTGTAATTTCACAAACTAGGACAAATTCTTCTAAACAATCTACTGTCACATGTCAGACATGTTAAATAAATTCCAGTTAAATAAATCATTGTTTAATGTGCAAAACCAAAATGATACATGCACGATTTGCATAAACAGAGTCACAAAATTCTTCTTAAAAATTTTTTTGGGGGATTTTTAAAATCAGAGTAAACAAGTATAAATATGACCTTCATTTGAAAGCTAAGAGCGGGCAGTTTGTCAGATGAGTACAAACATAGTTCTAAAAGCTTTTAAAAAGTGTACTATATTATCATCTATATTAAACGGAAGAGGAACACATCTGAGGCTAAAATATATTTTTTTAACATGAAATTTAGTTGTGTCGACGGTAGATAGTTTTGCTACTAAAGCATCATTACAATACACAGTATCATTCTTTGTACTACACTTCTAGTACATAACATTTCTAATGTCTCATAAATGAAGAAAAGGAAATAAGATTGCTTACTTTGTTTGAAAGTGGCTGAATTTTACATTGTGCTTTACAGACAAGACACTGATCTTTATTCCCTGAAAAAGCAAAACACACATTGTAAAGAAAAATACTTAAAGAATACTTTGATACTTTTCATATCAAATCTGCAGTTTCTATTATATTTTATTGTTTAATATGTTGCAATATCACCACCAGAGGGCATCATTGACTGACTAAAATATTTTTAAGAACAAAATACCAAAGAAGTCCAGATGCCGTATGCAATAGATGACATTTTATATAATTATGAAAATGTACAGGTAGTGGACAACAAATGGAAACACCCAGATAAATAAGGGACATTGAGTATGTTGAAAGAAAGAGCTTCCACACCACTATGGCTAATACATTAAGCAAATAATGTAATAATAATGTAAAATACATTAAGGAATCCTACTCCGTTGGGCCCCTGAGCAAGGCCCTTAACCCCAACTGCTCCTGGGGCGCCATATAAATGGCTGACCCTGCGCTCTGACCCGAAGCTACTTTCCCCGTTTGTGTGTCTCATGGAAAGAAAGCTGGGGTATGAGAAAAAGACATTTTCATAATACAAGAAATTTTATATGGCCAATAAAGTGATCTCTTTTATCTTAATATCTCCTCGTGCTTAGGGTCCTGCACAGAAAACCGAACAGTGGAGAAATGTGATATGGTCAGATGAATCATCCTTCACCATGTTCTCAACAATCAGACAAGTGCATGTGTGGCACAACCTAAAGCACTTGACACCTTTTACTGTTTTTTTTACAACAGTGAGAGTTCTGGTGGTTCTTAATTTGCTGCGTGGTGCATTTTCCTGGCATGGTTTGTGGACATTCATTCCATTAGAAGACAAAGTCAATGCTAATCACTACTAAATAGTTAATAGTTATAACTAATGAGTTATCATCATTACCTCATGCTGCAGAATTTCTTGCCTGCTGCGAGGGGAGTCTACCAGAAGGACTATGCCCTCCACTGAGCACATGTGGCCACCTGGCAGTTTGATCAGTATGACACTGATGTTACCCATATGTCATGGCCTTCTCAGTTACCAGATCTGAACTCAACTGCACATGTATGTTATATTATGGAACAACACCCGGGGACAGCATTCTCTACCTCCATCAGCCAGGCCTGAGCCGATTGACTTTCTCATGAAAGTGAATGACTTTCTCATGCATCCCTCCTGCAAAACTGCAGATGCTGGAGGATTCTTTGACTCTTTTACATTTCTAGGAGATGTTAAAAGTGGGGGTTTTAGAATGTGAAGTTGTTTCTGTATTACATCAATAAATACAAACATTTTGGTGTGATACCCTTGTGAGAAAGGTAGTGTAGTCTATCTATAGTGTAGTTCAGGTGGGTAGCTGCGTCAGCATGCATAGGCTGCAAAGGAACAAGTAATAGGTTTATTCCATGCTGAAAAAAAGAAAAAAGAGAACCGTGGAGCCTTCTTCAGGTGTGAGAGAGACAAGGGCAGTAGGCAAAGATAAAGTAGCGGGAGAACAAAGGTTGGGAGGGAGGAGGAGTGAGAGGCGGGAGCAGGGGCGGGAAAGAGAGGCCAATCAAGAGGTGTGAAGTCAGAATGGGTGCAGAGAGGTGTGAAATGGAACTTCCAATGAATGGAGAAAATTTAAAAGAACAGTAGTCTGTCGTTAAGAGAAGGGAGAATGTGTGATCCTAGCTGCAGAATAATTTTGGTTTCGGTGGTCTTTCTGATGTATGAGTTCGGAAAACCGTCTTTGAGAACACAGACAGAGAGATTAGAGTGGTCGTGGCCGTCAGAGGTGAAATGAGAAACAATGGGCTTGGAGAGATCCTTAATCTTCACAGCCCTGACGTGTTCTCTGAAGCAGTCTCCGAGTCTCCTTCCTGTTTCTACAATGTAGATGGCTGGGCATTTACTGCAAGAGATACAGTAAATAAGGTTGCTGGAGGTACAAGATGCTGTCTGGGTGATCCAGAATCGTCCTGAGGGGCCTTGAATGAGTGTGGTAGTGGATGTGTACTTTCAGGTGATACAGTGAGCTCTGTTGCAAGGGAAAATGACTCGGAGACTGCTTCAGAAAACACGTCAGGGCTGTGAAGATTAAGGATCTCTCCAAGCCCATTGTTTCTCATTTCACCATTGTTTCTCTCCGTCTGTGTTCTCAAAGACGGTTTTCCGAACTCATACATCAGAAAGACCACCGAAACCAAAATTATTCTGCAGCTAGGATCACACATTCTCCCTTCTCTTAACAACAGACTACTGTTCTTTTAAATTTTCTCCATCCATTGGAAGTTTCATTTCACACCTCTCTGCACCCATTCTGACTTCACACCTCTTGATTGGCCTCTCTTTCTGTCCCCTGCTCCCGCCTCTCACTCCTCCTCCCTCCCAACCTTTGTTCTCCCGCTACTTTACCTTTGCCTACTGCCCTGTCTCTCTCACACCTGAAGAAGGCTCCACGGCCAAAACGTTATGTTCTCTTTCTTCTTTTTTTCAGCATGGAATAAACCTATTACTTGTATCTATAGTGCAGTCAATCAGATTCTGTGTCAAAACACCAACAGAAGTTAACATCAGGGAACGTAGGAAAGGCAGGAAATACAGAGTGTCTCGTCAACCTTCCAGATTCTTGTGGGATCAGAGGAAACAAGCTCTGTGTTTCAGTCCTATATCATACAGTATTGATAAAATCGGAGATTTGTGACTACATATTTAATACATATTTAATATTAGCTTGTAGTTTGTTATCTATAGTATACGGTGAGAATGCCAAACAGTGCTAACATCATACAACAACTAAGAACTTCTAAAAAAAAGGTTGTATAAGCTTTGTCTTGTTTCAGTAAGATGCAACATCCTAAATACTTTGAAAGGACAGAGTTCACAGAATTTTGAATTAAGATTTACATATGCTTGCATCCGTCACAGACAGAAATGCATGGACTGGCATTGCAATGATAAATTGATAAGATCTTTTACCTTTTTAATTTTCAGTGACAGACAATTACAGAATAGTATACTTAGTTTCATGCCACAGATTGTTTTAAATCCTAAATACATAATACTTATTGCAGCTTTGAATTGATGACTTCATCATCAAAACTGGCCATTTTTCAAGCCAGCTGAAGCACGTCCATGAATTACCATTTGTTTTATTACTGTGCAGAGCTCTGAAGACTGAGGTAAGCATACTTTTCCATAGAAAATAGGTCACCAGCTGTCTAAACAATTTTGCCAAAGCACACAAGGCAAGATATATCAAAAGGAAAAGACAGCTGTTATCCTGGAATCTTCACGTTTGGATAAAAAAAATGACCCACCTAATTTATGAGTAACACCAATTAAAGTTTTGAATTTAAGATGAGTTTTTTTTAGTAATTAGAAAACACTTTGGACATAAAAAGTGGAAAAGCAAATTCTTCTTTTCTGTAATCTATAAATTAACTAGAATTTTTGCATCCATATACAGATGTTTTATTGTTTTCATAATTTATTAAATTCTGCTGATTATTTCAAAATGTTTTAAATGTTACTTAAAATAATATATAGTACAGGTATTATGCATATTACGAACACATGCTGTATATTGAAAGAGACATTTTACCTTTCTGAAAACACACTTCACATATAATGTGGCCACAGTTTGTAACCGCAAGCTGGCGACTGGTGCTAGGTTGATGAAAACAAACATTGCATAAGATCCAATTAGGCATCCCAGTTAGACCTTGAAGACAGAAAAACACATGGTCGTTGAAGAATAACAATACAATATTATTGATTACTGTAAAATGAAATTAAAATCTTCAAAGTTGTTAAAGCAACACGCATTGCATCTTTGCTTAGTTGTGGATAACTGCAGTACATCTATGTTTATATAACACATAGTACTTCATAATCAAAACTTGTGTCCTTTTTCATTTCTGTGCATCTAGTACATACTGTCATGGTTCACACACACAAGAAATCTGCCTTGTCCAAGATGTGTGGCCCTGGGGAACCTTGAACATTCAAGATTTCTTGATACAGACTGAAAGCAACTGAACAGGAGGGCACCTGAGTTAACCTTAAGAAATGGATTGAACAAAATTACTTCACACCAACACCAGACAAATCCTAACTGTCCTGGGTCAAACACCTTATTGAGCACATGGTATTGGATCAGTTGTGGAAGATCCCATAGTTAGGACTTCAAGGCTAAACTAAATTGGTGTGCTCGTAAGTCCCAACTGCAATGAACTGTGAGCTACCAGACATTGCCAAGGTATATCCTTACATTAAACTCAGTAGCAATGGATTCCAGCTAGTGACTGCTGCCCTCTCAAGCTTCCTGACTGAACTAAACTATTATTATGCTTTAGGCTTCATGAGCATGAGTTCGAAATACTAGCTAAAATTAAAATAATTGTATTTTATAGCTAAGATAAATGAGGCAGTGCGCTGGCTCTGTGGCCAAGGATCTGTCCCTGTGGCAGGCAGAGGAATCCTACTCCATTGGTGTCAGGAATTAGTAGTGAGGACCCTATGCAGAAAACCAGGGCAAACTCCAAAAGGCGTAGTCGAAAGAACAATCCGAGGTCTGAAAGCCGTAGGTAAACTACCGGTGCAAAAGTACAAATAACCAGAGGCGTAGCCGTAATCCGTAAGGAAGCCGAGAGTCAAAACCAGAACCAGGAGACTTAAACGGAGAACAAACCAGGGTCAGGAAGCCAAAAACCAAGTAGTAAATAACAATGAGACTGGGAGTACCCAGGAAAAGCCTAATACTGATCACCGGGAAAAGTGTGAAGCAGCATTAAATAGGCTGGGGAAAAGGGCTAATTGGGAACTGTGTTGGAATGTGAGGTGGAATGCCGATTCCTCCAGGGGGCCCCAGTTGGGCCCCTGAGCAAGGCCTTTAACCCCAACTGCTCCAGGGGCGCCGTATAAATGGCTTACCCTGCGCTCTGACCCCAAGCTTCTCTCCCTGTCTGTGTGTCTCATTGAGAGCAACTTGGGGTTAGCGAAATTCCTAATACAAGAAATTGTCTATGGCCAATAAAGTGATCTTATAAGATATAGATAAATAATTTATGTTATCCAACCTGTGTCTGTGTTATACAACAATCATTAAAACACAGATAATGTACATAATTTGAGAACATATGAAAATGTCAAAATTCTAATAAGGCAGTATATGTAGTTATACAAAAGCTAATAATATTTGCGCACACAATTGCAATGTGAGAACTACAAATTGAAGTTACAAAAGAAACTTTTGTCTTTACCTTTCATGTGAATCATAGAATGCACTTTCTTTTACAAGAGCTTATCTCCATCACAGTTAGAAATTTGCTAACATTAAGCTTGTACAGCATGGCAATATTATGTATGCTCAAAGAGTATGCTATAATAGAATGATAACCAGTCATAGGCTTAATTATTATGTGAAAAACATTGTAGAAGAGATGTCAACATAATTATGACAGTATTGAGAACTACTGAGCCTAGTAAATAGTTGGATGTGCTCTTGAAATTTAATTTTTTTATTGGGCTATAACAAAATGATTTTAACTGCTCAATTAAGCCACTGTTGAGCTTGATCATTCTTCCATTACTTAACTACATCATAAATGAATAATTGAAAAGTGTAGATATATACTGAAATCCTATTGAAATAAATAAATATGTGATTAAGGTTTTGTATGATTATAATTATGTAGTAATTGCTTTGCCCTTTATCCAGTTCTCCTGCAGCACCTGTTTAACTTTCCTCTTAAAGAGGCACCATTTTTTACTTATCAGTGAAACCATTCAGTGATGTTAGTTGGCACTCCTGGGATAGGCGAACCATACGCTAGGGGAAAGTTTTATTACGTTGTATAAAGAAGGACACCTACAACTGATGCAAGGTATTTTTCCGATCTTCCACTGAATTTCTGTGGTTAGTGTATCTATACATTGAAATAAAATTCCTTGTCACCAGTTTAAGCCTTATACACTACTACACTGTCATCTTTCAAAACACATGGGCTTCAAACTTACCCCAGATGTCTGAATGTTACAAAACCACTATTGTTTTCTCTTACATGGCCTTTTTATGAACACAGCTCTTGAATAATTTTGTGTGTTACCATTTTGTAATGGCTAATGGATTTTGTAGGATAATAGCACAATGGATATTACATTCTTACAAAGAGTGACAGTTAAATGTGCACATTTAATGGCATTTTACTATTTATTAAAAAGATACAGTAGATATAAAGATACACACGAACATGGCTTATTTATATTTATCTTCTGAAGTCTCATGCAAAGGAAATGGTTTGCTTACATACTGTACATTAAAATTCAGAATTCTTAATCTGCAGCTATGTACTAAACCTGAGCAGCTGCTGACTCCCAAAGTTAATGATTGTTTGTACTGTAAGTCTGTGAGCAGTTAGCCATGATCACCTGAAAGTACCACACTACCTGTCTCTACATTAGTATACCTAAAACATAGATTCAAACGTTTGCAACTGATCCACAGAGGGTCAGCTACTGTACTTTGCTTTCAATTACTTTGCTTTCAATTTTCAGAAGTTCAGTTCTAAGAGTGTTCCTCTATTTGCTGACTGCTTATTTGCAGTTGAGAATCCCCCTCTATGAATTGGCTTCAATACTCTGCTCTCCTCCCCACTGATAGCTGATATGTGGTGAGCGTTCTGGCGCACTATGGCTGCCGTCGCATCATCCAGGTGGGGCTGCACATTGGTGGTGGTGGAGGGGAGTCCCCATTACCTGTAAAGCGCTTTGAGTGGCGTGTCCAGAAAAGCGCTATATAAGTGTAAGCAATTATTATTATTATTATTATTATTATTATTATTATTATTAAGTCATTCGACAGATTATTTCAACAATTCATGCCCTTTACAATTTATGAATTTCTGTATTACAGTGATTCTTAGTGCTTTTCTTGGAATACCCCAGTGTCTGCTGTTTTTTGTTCTAATTGAGCCACTTAACAACCAGTGTTAATTTGTGCCTGTAACTGTTCTGCTTGCTGGTTTAGACTTTTTTCTTTACAATTGGCCCTGAACTACTACAGACAGCACAATATACTGTAAAAGAGCTCTATACAATGACATTACCAGAATCTCCACCACAAAATACACTGGAGTGTGGAAAGGTATTGAAAGAAGACCTTTTGCAAAAACAAATCTTTCTTGCACAATAAGACTCTTACATTACAGGGAGCCTTTGAAATTAAAGTGCTGAATTATGGTACATCTTAGTGAATAAGTGCTTATGAAAGCTATTTATGATCATAGTTTCAGGCTTTTGTCAAAACGTAATTCATTTTTCTCTGTGTAATTCAGACAGCATTTAGTCAATACTAATGCATATTTATATGCTTAGTAAAGTATTATTAAATAGTACTAAGGTAACTCAAAAGTTATATCGTTCAAAGTAATACATTTGGTATTTTTTAAATATTTACATATTGAGATTCTACATCCTATATAATTTTACTTTAGTTCATAAAACAGTAAAAACAGGGCATTGATCCGTGCATTACCTACTATGAATTAACAGAAAATCTTGATTTTTATTTTCAAAGTCAGAGGAATGCCAATGCATGAGTCCTAAAGTGGGTTATGTGACATAATTTATCATGGTTACCCCACCCTGAAATACCAAAAGACGCTTTCTTCAGCATTAATGGATGTTATGGACACACTGATATTGATGTCAGATGTTGGATTTACTCAGAAATGTTGTTTATCCTTAATCTTTGAAATCGGTTTCCAGACTGTTTTTTTTCCATACCATACTTATCCAAAATTCAAAAAGCTGTGGTGTACTCTCACATTTTTTCACGGCTGTCCTTCCCCCAGTGAGCAATAACATTCACTCTGAGGACTGTGCATAGTAGAAAAAACTCAACAATGTGAAACTAATCATCAACAAAAAATACATTTTAACTCATTACAAACTGGTAATTGTATCACAGTATCTTTACTTACTCCTGTTCAGATTGATAAATAAATATCAGGAAGCAAAGTATTTATCTTTAGGTTTAAAGTATTTGCAAAAACTTCAGATGAACGTCTAGAAGTTCAAATATTAAATCACTTTATGAAACCACTGATTAAACCATCAAAGAGCAAATAACTGTCCTAGGAGTCGCAGCAAGATTTGGACAGAATATATTTATGGGTAAATTTCCCCACCGTGTGAAATTATTCCATACCCAGTTCGCTCTTACCGTGTTGAAGCTAGCCGTTCAATCTGAGCTCAATTGATCAGATTTAAATCTCGTTCAGTGAAAATTAATAATCCAGCACAGATGCAGGCAGTAATTATGGAAGCCCTTCACACCTGCAATGTAAATAATGGCAGAGTGGAAATCCCACATTTAGTTCCTAAGGGACATTTTAGTTCAAATGTTAATGAGTCACCACTAATCCTGAATCTGCATATGAGGCTCAGAGCCAGCAACAATGCTACAGTACAAATTCAATACAACGTTTCTAGTCGAAAACGAATGTACCGTGTGACACTGGTTTGTCGAGATTCATATGCGTAACACAGGATACTGTACTGTACGTTATTCGTGAAGAAATAGACCCACATAGAAGACAGCGATTAGCTCTGAGTTTTGTGCGCTCAAATTTGACCGCAGTTAATCCTTAGTGTTAAAAGATTCGACTTAAACCTATTTCAAACCTTAGACGTTACCTGCTACCCCGCGTCTTCACGAAGGACTAATGAAAAATGATATCTGTAGTGACGAAACACAACCATACCTAATTCAGAACCAAAGACAGTGACACTTTTTTCGTTGCGTAGCCGGTATTTCCACTTCTGCAGCGCACCAAGACTGGGTGTCAGCAACTCTCTGTACGTCCTGGCGAGACAACTACACGTTTTTTTCTTCTTAATTAAATCGTCAATATTCTTGTTCTACCCCCCCTATTTCGCAGTCACCAATGGTGTATTTTACGATTGCGAATGCCACAACCGCCTACAGGAGAAAGTAAGGAAGTTAAACCTCGGCCCTCTCGCCTTTTAATACGTCACAGCCGATAGAGCCCTGATTGGAGGAAAGGGGCGCGTCCCTCGCCGACTGCAAGGGGTCGCTTCAAGCCGAGAGAGCGCCGGCCAGTGATCCCGCGATCCTTGAGTTCAAACTGTACACGGGCGAGCGCCTTTACCGCTTGAGCCGTTAGCGAAACCCCGTAGATTAACAAGATCTGTATGACTGTTACTTTTCAACACACAGTACATCTTAATCAACCCTGCCGGCTATTAAAATATTTATTAACGAATGTTCACTTGTCTTTGAAATTGTCATTGAGTTATTACTGTCAAGGCAAAGCTGTCTAGGATTGCATTATACTGTACATACCTGTATATCTGTGGATTTTGAGGATGTCTGGGGTAGGAATCACAGTAAATGATGACTGTTTACATTATGTATGGTATGTCATGTTGACTTTTTATAAAAAATTAAGCTATCCATTCCCTGCCCCCAATATGTGTATTGTCGTATTTAGTAGTATGCCAAAGGTGTCTCTGACAAAGTGCTGCAGGTTTTATACTGTAGTTCACCCTTAACTCACAAATTAAACACTTAAGATATTACTTTCTGTTGACCACTCAAATAGATAATATTGTCAAATAAGTAGTTTGGAGATAAGTAGAAATACCAACAGCCTGAAACTTCAAAGGATCACAGTTGGCTGTTCATGAATCAATTAACTGGCTAAATCAAATCTCAAATCAGATCAAAGCTCTCATATCTTCCAAGTATTTAAGGGTGACCTAAAAGACCCGCTAGCCTGTGGCTTTCCATGGTGGGGCTAGCCACTCCTTAGACAGCATGCCTCATGCCTTCTAGATGTGCAAAATGGGGAAATAGAGTATGTATTGATAAGATCTTCTGTAACTGAAAATACAGTCCAGTACATAAAAAGAACCATTATCAGAAAGAAAACTTACTATTGAAATTTAGCAGTTTAAGAATATGTTGTGCTTAATGGTTGTATACAGATACAAAATATATACAGAGTTGTAAGCATGCAGCCTATTGGCAGTTGTGTATGATCATGGTGAGAGTGTACTTAACACATCAAAAATAACTCTACTAAAACATCATAAGTGCCCTGGGCTCATCAGGAGTAAATTGATTTTTTTACTTAGGACAAAATAATGAGTAGCTACCCTATTTACTGTATTAATGAAGTATAGCGATGCAGGAAACAGACATATTCTTGAATGTCCACATATATACAGTACAAGCACTCAAACTCAACCAACTCATTCACTGCCAGCTGCCTCATAGCTACAGTGTCTACATGTAGAGGGGCTGACAGGCACGTTCTCTCACATACCAGTAGGGTCACAACGTAGAAGGAACAGAAAGAATACAGAGACACCATGACTAACGAAAACCCAAGACAAAAACTGAGCAATGCAGTCCCAGTACTTGCAGGCCTTGAATCAAGAGGCTGCAGCCTGAGTCCAACACTGTTCAATATCTACTGTATATACTGTAAATGGAATAGCAGAGTTGTTGGAAGATTCTGCAGTGCCTAGCCTTACATTACACAACACAGAGATCGAGTTCTTCCTCTATGTTGGTGACCTGGTCCTGCTCTCACCCAGAGAACAGGGGCTGAAGGAGAGTCTGGCGTTGCTGGAGCTGTACTGTCAGACCTGGGCACTGACAGTCAGACAAGACCAGAGTCATAATTTTCCAAAGCTAGAGCTAGATCTCCTGGAAACAGGTACAACTTTACACAGAATAACATCACTCTCGAACACACAACCAGCTACATATAATTTTGACTAACTATCAGCTCGTCTGGGAGTTTTGACCTGGCAGTGAATACTCTGAGGGAGAAGGCACTCAGGGCTTTCTATTCAAAAAGGAGGTTTTTCAACATCAACCCTCCCAAAAGAATCTGGCTTTAATTATTTGAATACGAAATCCAACCCATTGCCCCATGTGAAAGTGAAGTGTGGGGTCTACCTTCAGACCAGGATTACATAAAATGTGATAAACACCCCACAGGAACTCTGCACACTGAGTTCTGTCAAACCTGCTTTTATGTGCAGAGAAAAACTCAAAATAAAATATGCAGAGCAGAATTAGGCCAAAACCCCCTGCTGATCAAAATATGGAAAAGAGCAATAAAGTATAAGCCACATCTAAAAAGCAGTGACAAACCTCTTACCACTACAAGGCCCCAGTGAGCCAAGATCTGAGCCCAAAGAAGAGCCCTGTTCAGGACCTGAGCCAGCTGGTTTACATTTATCTACGTTTTGGCAACACTGTAATTCATTGGTCATGCCAATAAAGCTTGTTGAATTGAATTGCTATGCCCACCAGGGGGAGTAATACTCTGTCTGGTGCAGTGTAAGGAACTCCAGGCCATCATACAATACACGCATGCTGAAAATGCTACCCTGTCCTCTAAATAAAACAATAACACAAAGGGTAACTAACAAGAGCACACCAATACAATGCCTGAACAATGCCGCCCAGTCAGTCCCAGTCCCAGCAGCTCCCGATCAGAAGAGCTATATAAAAACAAAAGGCCCGTTGAAGTAACAATACACTGACCTCTTATGAATAAAAAAATAAATTGCCATTAAACACTTTGGTATTTCAAGGTTTCATATCTTATAGTTGCAATGCAAGGAAAAAAATAAAACTTTAAAATAATAATGTATATATTCATGCTAATTGATAAATATTTATTGTATTTTTCTTTAGCATGCTGATATGATGTTGTGAGAGGTCATTTTAAGTTTGAGTTCTTAAGCAACATACAGAAGGACATTGCTGCCACCAATGAAAAAAAAAAATCAGAGAATTCCGAGATAATTTTCTTGTAATTATGACTTAGCAATTCTCTTGTACTTTATGTGCTCATGCGATAGCACAATTATCATATAATACCTATATCAAGTAGGTAGCTACGTCAGCATGCGTAGGCTGCAAAGAAACACGTTAAAGGTTTATTCCATGCTGAAAAGAGAAGAAAAGAAACACAACATTTTGGCTTTGAGTGCTTCACAGCCAAAATGTTGTGTTACTTTTTTTTCTCTTTATTTATTCCATGCTGAAAAGAGAAAAAAAGTAACACAACCAAAATGTTGTGTTTCTTTTCTTCTATGTTCAACATGGAATAAACCTTTAATTTATTCCTTTAATACTACAGCGCTTTCAGGTTCTCGTGGGTTTGCACCCTCGCGGCTACCGCCTCCGTTGGGCCCTCCACCACTGGTGCTCAAGCCCAGGTCTCTGGCGTCACTCAACAGGGAACCAGCTGGCTGAGCTAAAGGGAGATGTCGATGACGTCACCGCTCTGGCAACCGGCTCACACAACCTGTAATGTCGGCCGTGTCCATTACAATACCTATATCGCTACGTGCGGACTTACAGTTTAAGCATAACGGAACCATAATTGCTTTGATCTCTAAATCCCACAAAACTGGTCCTCATGCTTGTAATGATTCTGCTTATATTTGCTAAAAATTGCAAGATTTCATTATGACTAAACCCCAGTCGAAATCTGTACAAATTCTGCAGGCGCTGGACACAATCATTAAACCGAAAGTGCCAGTCAAGTTCATCATAGCTTCTACATGCGTTCAGTGCACAACGTAACAGGTTGTACATACACTGATTTAAGCATTGCTATCTTGTAATTACGAGATAATTTGTTATCTCGTAATTACGAGATAAGGGGGCTAATTGTTTTTTTCCCTTAGTGGCAGCAATGCGCATCCGTAGCAATGGTTTTTTAAATAAAAACTTTTGAGAAGGTACAGCAACAGGGTCAAAGAGTCACTCAATGGAACACAGTTACACATTCTGTAGAACATGCTTTTCCCAGTTACAGCTTATGAATCAAAACCCCTTCCTCTGTGACCCAGATTGTTTGTCAAAGAAGAGAGCAAACAAACTTTTAATATGGTCTGAAATGTAGAATGTGAAAGGAGATTATAATTATTGATATATAAGCTATATTATCGCTTCATTTTCTTAATAAATTTGTTGGAACTAATGTTTGCATGTTTATTTCCAAATTTAAGTTAAGCACAAGAGATTCACAGAATTGTCTTACATCACTTGGCTAGTTAAAATGAGGAATAGAAAAATATCTTCTTCCTGACATTGTTGAAGATCTGAATATACAGTACAGATGTATGCTCTCTGTGTGGTTTTCTGTTGTTGCCTCTATGCACTATATCATTTTCCAGGCTAGCTGCTCTGGTCAAAATAGATCCAGATGAGTTTATAAGCTGATTAAGAGCACTCGAGAGACTTTGCTTACAGTATGTCACAACCTGAAAAGTGGAAGAATAAGAGCAAAAATAAAGACAATGAATACTTCCAAATTTCACATCATTTTCCAGCATTTACTCAGTTTTTCTAGGTGGAAAGATACAGTACACCAAATAATTTACAAAATAAGGAAAGAAAGCAATGAAAATGTGAATTAAATATTAAAGCTCCAATTTAGATTTTAACGGTTATTCAATTCTAGGAAGGAACACCATCATTTTAAACTGAGTCATTGTTACAGAGGCAAATGTTTAAAGTGTTATCTTCAGCTTGATAGTCTAGGATAGTAAAACAATACGCATTATTTTTTTTTATTATTTGCTTGCATGCTGTATGTATTTAAACAATTAACTACCAGTACTCTAAGTATATTGGCAACACATGGTTTTCCCTTGTCTTACATTATTAAACTAGTTTTTTCTCTATGAGGAAATCTTTCATTTGCTTCATTTGCCAGACTCCCACTGTGATGAGTATGAAGGTCTGCATGATGGCCCACCATAAAACATGACTATTTATGTCTTCACTTGTTTGTCTGAAGGTTTCCTCACGCTCCTGTTGAAAAGAAGACGAGAGGTAAAAACACACAGAGCTGGAAAGAAAAGGAATGAGTGTGTTTGCTAGGGACACAAAAATAAATGAGATAGTAGTGTTACAAACATAGGGGTTACAAAATAGAGAATTATCAGAAACTGACCAAGAGGATTAGTCAATAAATCAATTAAATAATCATAACCCCCAACTTGTAAATGATTTTGCCAAGAATATACCTGAACAGTTGGTATAATTGGAGGCACCTGAATACTTCGTTCTCTGGCACAACTTCAGTGAAAAGAGTAATAATTCAGATACACTGGATTAAACAAATCTTTTGTTAACAATGACAATACACACACTAAACAACACACAGCATAAACATATACGATAACATTGTTTGTTTTTGTTTATCTTCACATGGTAACAATTATCAAAATAAACATGTTTAATGTGCACAGAAAAGAACTATCCCCAGCAATCATTCTTCCTCCCAATAACTACTGCTTTCCAGTATCCAGGAGATTGAAGTAGACGATCAGCTACTAAGTCACTCTCTTAGTTTGAAAAGGGGGCTACACAAACATTCAATCTAATGGTCTCATCTCATTTCAATATCGATAGTAGAACATGAAAAGGGTTACAAACAAATGGAAGCTATTTGGTTCATCTATTCCGTTTAGTCTTTAGTTAATTAACCCAAGGATCTCATCCAGCCATTTTCTGAAGGAAGTCAGGATATCATTTTCAACAACATGTGTGTTGGAAGAGCTCAGTTTTAAAAACGCAGTGTGTGTCTGTCTGTTTGGTATGTGTTTCACTGCTCATTCTGAATGTGTTCGCTGGGTTTACTTTGTCAACAAGAGAGAGACTGACCGAAAAAATTAGCCTAAATCCAAAGTTGCACTGTGAAGCCACTGTGGGTATTGACAGCTGAAGAATGGTGTTTGGTAAAATCTTCAAGTTTTTTGACAAGAATAGAAGTGTAATATAAGCACAACTGATTCTTTGCCTGTAACAAATTGATCTGAGGGTTTGAGGACTGGTATCATGTCCTATCATAATCTTCACTGCTCAGAGACACTAAAGGTTGATTTCCTTCAGTCTGTCAGTGTTGGACATTCCCTTAAGTTCTGCAATAGTCTGGTTGCTCTTCTCCAGGCTGATTGCAGAATAGCAAGATCTTTTCTAAAACATGGTGACCAAAATTGTACACAGTATTCTAAACGAGGCGTTGCTAGTTAAACATTTTAAAAATAATTCACATTTTGTCTAGGAGATGTAAGTAAAATGTCTATATTGATAATAAATAGCAATCTTCTAGCTCATTTTCTATTCTCTTTATCGATTTTTTTTCTACCTGAGTGCAAAAATCTGCACTTGTCTCCATTAACCATCATCTGCAGATGCAAGCCCAGATTTTAATTTTATTTAAATCTTTTAAAATTTTATTTTCCACTACTTCAACAGTGTTTGCTAATCCTCCTGGTTTCGTGTGCACAGCAAACGTTATTAGTTTACTTGAATCTAAATAACTGATAGAATTTAAGAAGAGCAGTGTGTTTAGTGAAGATCCCTGTGGAATTCTACTAATTACATCACCCCATATCTGTACTCCTTGTTTTCTGTTTATTAGTGTATTATCAACCATTTGGGTCTTCTGGAATGTTCTTACCCTCTGGTAGTTCTGCTGCTTGATGATGTGCCGCACTTCTTCAATCAGATGCATCAATCTGTACTCCATGGCTCTGACTGTATCTTTGGCTTTGACAATGGAAGGGTCCAGAGTGTGCTCTCCTATCTGCACATCCAGGTGAACTCTCTGGAGGTCAAGAATATTTTCACTTGCTATCATATGGGCTTTTACTTATTTCTTTGTGGAAACTAAGTCATTAGGAAGTGCAGCAGTCTGCAAGGGTGTGCAAAAAAAGAAATGAACCCTCAAACGTGCTTCACAGGTGGAAATTACATCCCTTTTAAAAGCAGTGCGTTTGCTCAAGTCCTCTCGCTTGTGATACTGTTTCTAAGGGTTCTGAGTCCTCTCACAAGAATGGTGATGGCTGTCTCCAAATTTTTCAAGGTTAGGTTTTTTGAGGTCAACAAGACAAAAGTACATTTTTTTTAAACTTTTGGTTCCTTTTTAACATACTGCAGGTCAGACTAGCTCTCTTGAGCTTCACATGTTTTGATTGATTATAATTCTTTTCTAATTTTCTCATTTTAATGTGTTGCTTCTTCTCCTTCCTCTTTGCATTTCATTTGTATTGTAGATTGAGAAATAAGGACAATATACTGGTAACTGTAAATATGCAATATGTAATCCAATACAGAGTCACAGCCTATCCCAGTAAACAGTGAGTGCAAGCAGGATACACCCTGGACAGGATGTTAGTCCATCACAGGGCATACAGACACAGATGCCCACCAGGACCAATTAACATACCAGTATGTACTAATGAGTATGGGAGGAAACCAGAGCACCCATAGGAAACCCACACGAACACAGGGAGAACATACTATACAAACTCCACACAGATAGTACAATGTGAATTGAACCCAGGGCCCCAGGGCTCCAAGGCAGCAATGCTAACCACTTTACCACCATGCCACCTCCTGAATCTGAACAATGTAAATGAAACAACACACTGTATAAGAGAAGGGGAAATAGAACGTAACATAAAGGGAAAAAAAAAACATGATAATAGCTATACATATGAGTTTGTGGAATAGTGAATGAGAGCTGAGGAAGGGCTACAGGCCCTCCACTCTAACCCAATCTTCTTTTAAAAGCACAACATAATAAGCTGCTTTATTCAATCTTATCAGTGCATTTCAGGTTATGCTGTAGGTATGTAGTTTATCTCTGACCTAATGAACTTAAAGAGAAGGGGAAGGTTGCTTACAGTTTAGTCTTTAACATCTCACCTGCAGGAAATGGAAAAATGCAAAGTGCTAAGGGGTCTGATTCCATATTTGTCAGTAAAATACCGTACCACTGGTACTTACCAAAACAGGGCAAAAGCGAGTAAAGAATCAAATGGAATTTCAGAACAACTTACTGCCCAAAAGTTTTTTTCATTCCTGCAAGTCATCTGAAAGTACTGATTTTCCAGCAGGACAATACAAGACTACATGATCGTGTGATTAATGTTCATGGAAAAAAAGGTAAAATCATGCTTTTTCTCCAGACCTACAGTAAATCCATTGGAACAGCTCTGTGACCAACTCGCCATTGTCATCAACATGATAAGACTGCAACCAGCCAAACAGTTTTCATACTTTAAACTTACCAACTTGTCTCCGGCAAAAACAGCAAATGTAGTTGAGGTTGACTGTAAACAGATATAATGTTGACCTGAAGTATGTGAGGTAAATGAGAATTTTCCTTCCTGGGAGTATTTTTTAGTCATCACAGTCTAAAACACAGGAACACAAACAACTGTTATTTTTCTGTTTAATCAATATGATGTGATCAGCCAGGTTCAGTTTCTTTGTAAGAAGGAACAAAATAATCTAGACAAATAATTTTAATACTCCTACAGTAGTTGCAGTGATACTGGTAGTTGTAAAGGTTCACTGATGTGCATTGAAACCAGTAACCAAAAACTCAGTAGCATAGCATATAATGTACAGTAATCTACTTTTACAAACAGTAAGCAGATATGTTTGTTATCTGATTGTGTGGTTTTCTTTTTTTTTGGTAAAACAAATACTAAGCATATAATAATAATAAGAAAAGACGTGATTTCACAAAAATGCAAAACATCAGTGTTTGATAACTCAAAAAATGTGTCAATGAAGAATCTGTACAAATGACCATTCAGAAAGACATGATTTTAGTCGACAGAAGAACAGTGAAAAATTACAGTATGTCATGCTGAGTAATGTGCATTGCATGCACAAATGAAGGTGGGCTGTCTTTGAGAGAAGTTGCCTGAAGAAGGAAAAGTTGTAATTCCACTAACAGCAGATTTGTGCAGAGACATAAACACGGTACATCCAGGAAGACAGATATTGAACACACCACCACAGGACCATTCCATTAATTTGATCTCTGAAGTTTTTTAGACTGTAGTGGCTAAAGTACAAGATGTTCATCGGAGAAATAGCCTGCACATTAATATAACAACTGAAGATTTCTGCCTGCTTGAAAATGTTGTGCATTCACACAGGCAGCACAAGGGCCACTAAGCACACATCGTTTGTGTGTCAGAAAACAAAGAGTAGTGTCACGAACAGTTCTTTCTGGGCCCTATGCTGACGACACAATCCAGAGAAGTGAGGAAACACTGGGGGAAAAGTCATGCAGGAGACGGGAATGGAGAGGGGGAGTGAGTGCGGGGCAAACAATCCAAATAAGTCCATAGGTGAATTCCAAAACACAAGCATAAGTCCATGACCAGGGGATCCATCCAGGAGATTAAAAACGGGAACCGGGTCAGGACCGGCAGGGGGAACGGGAACAGAAAGTTAAAACCATAACGGAGTCAGACGTATCAGGACCCGGGCTCACATGAACCGGGAGTCAATGTAGAGCGCCGATTATTGTCTGCGTATGGCTTTTAAGGGGTAACTGAAAAGGGGCTGGAATAAGGAACAGGTGCGGGGAATGAGGCAGAATGAGAAAGGTCTGGAGGAGTGGCGATCGTGACAAGTAGAGGAAACCTTTATTTTCCAATTGATAAAGTTTTGACCCTTAGAGATCAGACAGAAGACAAAAAGTAAGGAGACGACATGGTGAGAGTTGCTGACTGTTGAGTTGTTGAAATCTGCTCAGCAATGCATTGAAAAAGTCCTTGATCCAACAGTTTTTTTTATCACAACATGTCATTCTGTAAGTGCTGAATTTCCAGCAGGACAATGTGAACCTACAGTGATTTGGGACTACAATTGCACAATCTCAAGGAAACAATGCCATAATCCTGCCTTTTCTCCAGACCTAAGTCCAGTAGAATATCTGGGTGATCTCCTTACCACTCCATCGACATGAGACAACTGCAATCAGCCAAAGCTTATCGGTTGGCTGCAGCTGCACAGGAGAGTAGTGAAGCAGCCCACAGCAGTCTGTCCAGAGGCTGATCAGGTCTCTGTGTCAGCACTGACAGAATCAGGTTGATGATCAAGGAAATCATACCGGATAGTAAATAGCTTTGAAATATAAACTTTATACAGTAACTGTATAAAATAAAACTGTATGTTATATTTCATATTGAAAACATATAATTCTTTATATTTTTGGTCACATTTTCAGTTGTTTTGTTCAACAATTCAAAACAATTACAGTGATAATTAAAGGAATGTAAGGAGTTGAAATAATGTTGATTTAGATATTATTATAATAAAATAGGAAGGCAGGAAAATACTTGAGGCACAAAACTAGATTCCTAAATTAATCTTCATTGCTAATGAAGATGAGTAAGGAATCAGTAACTGAAACATTCACCTACTTTTATTTTTTTTAAAAAGAGCATTTTTATTCAGAAATATTTTAGATATACAGTATATACCATATTGTACCAAATTAAATGAAAAGTTTGACTAAACTATTAATCATAAATTAAAGTCTACTATTTGATTTCTTTTCTGTGTTGCTTATTATTCAGTATCTACCCGATATCAATTTGACTTAAAATACTCCCTCATGAACATTTATCATGCTATTTTTACAATATAATATTTCTCCTGGCTTTACTGTTATATACCCATAGGTTTTCTATACATTCAAATGCATTTGCTATACTTTACTCTACTGAACCATGAAAATACAATTATCCCAGCAGAATCTTTAATGACCAAGTAGTGATGGCTTACCAGCTCATACCAAGGACAACATCTCCTATACTACAGTATCCCTCCCCACTCACTGTACTTCTGGTTTGGAGATTCAGAAGAGACAGTGCTCACACATTCTAAATTTCACATAAATAAGAATGTAAAATATACTGTATGATTAGATACTGCTTGGTTCAAATCCTGGACTCTAATATTTCTGGAACCCAGATTTACAGTATAGAAACATTGTGTATTTAAACAAGTCATATGATGGGAAAAGGATGATAATCACAAATGTCATTTACGTGAATAAAATATGCGTTAATGCAACATTAGGAACATTTTCATAAGGCATTTTAAAATATGCATGGTTTTCCATCAATATTTGTTGCCTGCTAGTTGAAAAGCCTGCATTCCCTACAAAGTATTTAAGATTTAAACTACCAGCCTGTCTACCTTTAAAACAGAAATTGTGCCAATCATCATATTTACCTGAAAGTCCGGGTCTCTCACCGCTACGTTCATGCCGAGTTGAAATGCAGAGTCCCGTTTGCTGCCACCCCAGAGCTCCATTTTAAAATTCCCTGAAGAGAAGGGAATCATATGCTGTATATGTGCAAGTATATTTTTACATTTGGTAAGATCTGATAACATTAAGTAATATTAAGTTAAAATTCCTTGTTTAATCTAATTAAAAGTGTTATCCACTGTTTTTTTTCCAGGACCCAGAATTGGAAGAAGTGATTAGAATACTGTATGTGTGTTGCTTTTTTTCTTACACATGTTTCCTACTTAGCAGGGGTGCTTTTAAGAAATGCATACCCTTTTCTCTTCTTCATAAGCACACTGAAATGTCTATCGTTCCCTTTTCTGAAAGCATAAAAAATGATAAAGCAACTTTTTTTTCCAGTTCTGAAACTTGTAAGGCATGCAGTCAGAGGGAATGTTACATCACACCCGGTGAACTGAATGTCTTTCTACCTGATGATATTTCTGTTTAATTCAATCACCTGGAAAACATTTAAAACCGTCCAAGTGAGCTAACAGCTGTCATATCCTTTTGTAGGATTTTTTTGTTGAGTTACTTTTTGCAGCACAAACTCACCTGTCACTAAAGTGTCTTGTGGAATGTCTTCAATTATACACTTTTCTTCTCTTTCTCCCAAGTCAAAAAACATAGCGGACGACAAGCACAAGCAAGAAATCAGTAACAGTCCAATACTTCTAACTCTCATTTTCTAAACGTAGCACACAACAATAGCAAACAGGAATTAGCAAAAGCTGAAACCTGGAGCTGATGGAATAGGAGGAAACATGAAGCACATGTGTGAGAAGTCAACACCTGACATTTCTGAAAACAGGCTAATTGCCAGCTGCCCTGATAAGAGCAGTTAAAAAGAAAACTTGGATAAGCATATAGTATCTTAAGGACATATAAGTAAGGACATTTCTTGGTGGTAACATAGAAAATATTTTCTAGACTAGTAAAGTAGATTACAGATTACAGTTCGAAATGTACCTCCTTTGTGTAATGTCAAACAATGCTATATAATAAAAATAAACATTTGCAAACAAAACCACAATCCAAAAATTGAGACCAGCTGGAACTCTACAGTAACTTAAAATACTTGTATATAAATAACCATTGCTAAATACTTTTGTGCCTTATGTTCAGAGGGACATACAGTTCTTAAATTCAGTTATTTTTTTAATGCTTGAAAGTGGTTTGTGGTTTAAAAATAAATACAAAATGTAGAATAAAGAGCTCTTAAGCCTGCATGTTTCTCATCCTCAGTATTACTGGATGACCTGCCTACATTCTATGTTTTAAATGATTGAAAATAGGCAATACATTTGCCTTAAGGGAGTTATAAATTGAACTATGCTCTTTCGCAATGGCAACTTTATTGAAATACTTGAAACATTCTGTAAAACAAAGATATGAATCATTCATCCATTACTCAGTAAGCTCACTGCATGAAACTCTGCAAGACACTCAAGTACTTTAATACAGCACCCAAAATGAGCACATAAATTGAAAGCGGATCTTATTGTTTTCCACAGAGGGATTTTAACTACAGGAGATTTTATTAAATTAGATGGCCATACAGAAAGTAGTGTATGAATCAGTAATGCTATGTCATTTACATTATTGTAACTAAGTCCTTTATGCTACTGTATTTTAAACATTGTCCTTAAGGGAAAGAAGCTGCATATTTGTAGAATAGTGATACAGAATTCTTAAGGCAGTGGCTGACATGACATAAATATGAAGTTAAGTAGTTCTCCTCTATTTCTTCATGTTGAAGGTGAGTTCAACAACAAATTTTGATAGTTTTACTCGGTACCAACAACAATTTGTCAAGTTATTTTCTCTAGGGTGCTTGTTTTGTCACTTTGAGATTGTTCAAACAGGAATGCCCAGAAACAGGAATATTAACTGCAACACTGCTTCACTTCAGTGCTGTTTTAATGTAGTTCAATAGCTTCTGACAGGGTCACATACTGTACAAATGTGAAATCAGCCAGTGGCTAAAATGGAAGGGGCATGTTATGTTAAAGAACATATTACATTTTCAATGTAAGAAATTTCTCAATTGCTTGGGAGAATAAATTATCATCACACCAACTAAATGTGTTTATGTTATATTCACATATTTATATTTATATATCTGCATAAATACTAAATTCCCAGCCCCCTATATACTAAATAATTGAAGACATTTGCAACATTGGAAATATGTGCACACATTTTAATCAATCAGTGCTTATAAAGCAAATTATTTATCTATCCATGCATTTGCATTAACCATTTTATCCTTAGATAAAATACACAACAAGTGTCCCTGACCTTAAATGAACGCAGGACCCTGAAGCTGTGAGGCAGCAAGGCTAATTGCCACATCAGGGTAATTATATGGCATTATATTTATTGTAATTGTATTAGCCACTTCAAGTCTTCCTATGAAGTACAGTATAACAAAGCACATGATCCACTGTGTAAAACAGACCTACAGTAGGAGCACTAGAGAAATTCCAGAAAGCGGCATCACATTTTATAACAGAGCTTAAGCAGATGAGTTATGGGGACATGCAACAGGAACAAAATCTTTGTAGTCTTGGTTAAAGACATAATAGTCACATATTCTCTCAGGTCTTCAGCTTTTTGAAGGGAATCAGTTTGATCCCAAGTTGTTTCACATTAAATTAAAAACAAGGCACAGTTGTACACTTGATAAAAGCGAGTTTCATACTGATACAAGAAACATTTTTTTTGGCAGAGAGTTATCAATGTAGTGGGCAGCATGATGACGCAGTGGTTAGCATTGCTGCCTCACATTGCTGGGCCCCTCATTCATCTCCAGACCTGCGGTGCCTCTCCCAATGTTCAAGTGAATCTTCTCCGGGTGCCCCAGTTTCCTCCCACAGTCCAAAGACATACTGGCGGGTTCACTGGTTTCTGGGAAAATTGGCCCTGGTGTGAGCGTCTGTCCGTGTCTGTGTGTTCCCTGCCCTGTGCCCACTGTGACCCTTAATTGGATAAAGCAGTCAGAAAATAGATGGATGGGATTGTATTTGGGATTACCCAAAAATCAGGATTACCAAAGTATGTTGTGGATATAGACACACTGGTAACTTCCGGGTCGAGGTCTGATGTTGTGTGGTGTTGTC
This sequence comes from Lepisosteus oculatus, assembly GCF_040954835.1. Lineage (NCBI taxonomy): Eukaryota > Metazoa > Chordata > Actinopteri > Semionotiformes > Lepisosteidae > Lepisosteus > Lepisosteus oculatus. The sequence goes on along the minus strand of NC_090696.1, from coordinate 35,129,884 downwards.
TACAGAATCACTGACTTTGATGAGTGGCATGGCCTGTTCTGTTCTTGTCCTCTTCACTACAATTGAGATCATTTAGAGTTAGATAAGACCTGAGATATGTTCTTCAACTGGCAGTATGTTTATAGATAAAGCCATTGATATCTAATTGCAAATAAGAAATACTCTTTCCCTTGCTTTTCATCAAAATGTATAGTTATTTCAGATCTTGTGTTCTTCGTCTATCAGACACTAAAGGCAAAATCAAACTTGTTGTTTAAGCAATGGAAGATTTTTATAGATGTTTGTGGTGAAGTCTGATGGTTTCTGAACTCCTTTTATATTAAACAAAAAACACAAGGTTCATGAAGAGGATTTTAATCCTTTAATCCTAATTCACCCACAATGTTGCACTTTTAAGACCACCCAACAGACGTTTTATGTATAGTTTGAAGATTAAAGGCAGTTTCCCCCATAAAAAAAGAAACAAACATGGAAAGAAAAAAACATGACTATACATTTTATTTACAAATTTCACAAAGACTCATTTGAAGTTATCACTATCATAAATAAACTATACTACTTTCTCCAAGTATAGCTTTGAAACTATGATGTATTTAGTTAGAAAATAACACATTATTTTCAATATCTCTGTCATGTTTATAAAGAACAAAATGGATTTTTAAAACAGGTTTCACTTTACTTCCCAGATATCCCAGTAAATGAAAGTGTTCTGTAACAAAAGCCATACAACAGTAAAATTGTTTTATTGCAATAACTTAGCAACATTTTGACACCTACATAAACAGTATTTTGTTTTTATTATTTTTGGACAGTATTTAAAAAATGAATTGTGTTTTATTAATTCGATTACTAAATCTGGAAAATGTATTTGAATTAAAACAAAAACTAGAAAGAAAATAATGTCTGCTACATACCTTAAAATGATGTGTATTTGCAATGTAAAAGTCACTTTGTCTTTGCACAGCAAATATTTTTAATTTTAAAAAAATGTAAGTCATATATGTATCTCATAGTATAGGTTTATATTAATAATATTGCATGTAAATTTCATCTCCATGGTTCATTTCAAGCAATTAGAATTAAAAATAATTCAAACTGTAGTTTACCTATACAATATGTTTTTTTTTATCAAATTAGATTTACCATTCTCCAATTGCTAATAAAGAATTAAATATTGTCTCTTGCACAGGTGTTACGCATGTACTTGTATTGATAATAATAGCAAAGACGTCATCTCTTTTTTATCTCTGATTATTTACCTGTACATTTAGAAACTTTAAATGTATTATTAGGCTAATTTTAAATCAATATTTTACATTAAAAAATATTTCTGGTAGTCATGTACTAATCTTAAAACAGGACAGGCAGAACTCCAGAGTTTAAGCTCTTCACGTCATGAAATCTTTCCCGCTCGTTTTAGGATACAGTAGCGTAGGGTTACCTCTGCTGATATCCGTGTGTGTTTACTTTTAGCCACAAGAGGGAGCCATGTAACCAAAAAGACTGAGCATTTAGTCAATGGCATTTCATGTGATTGTAATAAAAGATATTTTTAATGTTCTAATTGCAACGTATTGCACTGCACTAGCTCATGAAAACAATATAAAAACCAAAATACAAAATGATTAAACATCTGGGTTATCCAGAGAAAGTTGCTCATTAAAATGCTAAACTTTCTTGTCTCTGGAATGAACTAAAGAAACTAAAATTGTGGGGTTTTTTTTTGGGGGGGGGACAGCACGTGAAAATGTGGATGACATTGATTTAAAACTGTTAAATCAAGAGTAAATAATGAAAAACATGTCCTGAAAAATGCAGATTTGTTTTAGAAAAACTGGTATGTCAGCTGATCCTCCCTGCTCTTGGATCAAGTTTCATGCTGTAAGGTTACATTTGATAAGGTGACTTTTTCAAGAAGATCAGGGAATGGTGAGAGAGGGAAAAGATGTCGAGGCAGCAAATACCTAAATAAATCAGTTAATTAATTTGAGAAAGCCCCAGGGAGCACATAGGGATACAGTCATCCTAGTGTACCTATACTCCGTTTAAAAAAAAAACATCTAGCAGCTGGAGATACAGGCTACGCCAAACACAGAGGATCTAGTGTGAGATTTACACACAGTTGTCGGGGTCACAGTCCGTGTGTTCCCCGAGGTCTGGACAAGGAGCGCCGTTGTTGGCCGGTTTCAAGCGGATGTAGCGCGTTCTGTGTCTGATGCCTGGCTCCCCACACTTCCCTTTGCACAATCCCCAGGAAGACCACGCCGAGACTTCACAGTCCAGCGGGGTGTCTGAAACCGAAAGACAGGCTGGTCAGTACTGTCCGCTTCCCCATCTCCTACTGTATGTTGCCCGAGCTGAGATATACAGTAAGTACTGTACAAACGGTGAGCAATTACAAAGGTGGCAAATGGAATTCGTGGCACACGTTTTTAAAAGAGCCTAGGAATGTGACTTTGCATTCTCTCAAAGGAATTGATAGTAAAGCTCAGCTGTGTGACCGAAACCAATGAGGCGTTTGATATCTTCCTCATCACGAATCACATTCTGATATTTTCAAACGGTTTAGTTTTTGGATACCTTAATTATTGTTATGGGATTGAATCTACTTCATTGTGCAGTGTAATTGTCATTGAAGTCATTTTTGAACCTATCTTGGTGGGTGTATGGTGAAATATGTTACAATTTAAAAATGTCCCAAACCACTCTACTGCAACATTGGAAATATCTGTGCTTTGGCTTTGTTTAATTTCTACATTTTACAATGCAAATTCCCATGTGTAAACATTTCTTTTATTTGTTGGCAATTAAAAGACAAACTATAAATCCCTTTCTGTGTGCGGCCTAGTGAAACCGCTAGCTTGGAACTGCCAAGGGAGCTCATGTGCCATGTTCCTCAGATAATGACAAGTCTCTGAAGCAGTGGAATCAAAGTGGATTTTGTTGGCCTTTGGTTAATGGGAATAGAAAAACAATTGTTTCCATTATCATTTGCCATTGTCATCAAGCAGTAATTTGCCCCTAATGGTAATGAATTCTGCTTTAATGTCCAATGTATCTTTTCATAAGTCATTTGCTTTAATGATGCTCAAGCCTATCAGGGTTCAATCATTAGAAGTAGTATTAGTTTGCGGTTTAGTATGAATGTCCCCGGAGTCCTCTGTCCTGAAGGCTCATATCAATTGCGCACACACTACTGGAGAAATAAAGTGAACAGAGGAGAACATCATTTATTTGACAAATTTAACACAAAATACGCAAAGGGGGTCAGGAGGGATTTGATGTAATTTGTTAGTATAATTGGAGGAAGCCATTTGTTTCTACTCCATCTTCAAACCCCACCAGTAAGAACTTATTCTGAACTTGACGACCTGCTGGAGAAATGGCGTGTACGCAGGTAAGAAACAACCTGCATCCACATGTGTCGTTTTTTTTTTTCTTTGAGGAAGGACAAATTGTAAAAATGAACATGAAATATAACTAGAAGCTCTCTTCCCTCCCTTAACAGGTAAAACATGTACTGTGCCCCTCCCTTAACAGGTAAAACATGTACTGTGCTTTAGACATCTGATGGTGAGACTGTGCAGTCTGAAGACAGGTGCTCCAGCATAATAAAAATATGTAATTATTTACAGATCACTTGTGATATAACATTGTCATGCCCAGAGCTAAATACATAACTTGGCTCTTTAGTTTAGAAATCATATACTGTACAAATGAGTTTGCCATAGAAAAGCCTGTGGTTGCATTATAGATTTAGATTAGGCTTCTTATGCAACAGATCTATCTGACAGAGTTACTGTTATGCAGTAATAGAAGTTTTTGTAGGAAAAGTGTAAAAAATTGGACTGCATCATCCTTGAGAAGGTCTTTAGATCCGTGCAGAGTAAAGAAAGGTTTGAAAAAGCCTACAAATCTGATCCTGTTTCTGTACAGTTATTTTCTGGGTGTGGGCAGAAATCAAGAGTGAATGTGCCACAGCTGTTCCTGCTTTGTCACAGTACTGTCAGAAGACATTGTATTTTGACTTGTAAACTGCAAATAATTGATAGCACCCTGAAGAAGGCTCCACGGCCGAAACGTTGTTTCCTTTCTTTTCTTTTCAGCGTGGAATAAACCTGTTACCTGTTCCTTTGCATTGAATAAATTAGTCGTAAGGCTGAAAGTGCAGCATACTGTAAACCTAAGGAAATAGACTATAACCTTTAAACTTAGACACATTTGGAAAAATACATATTTTGAAGATGGATACTTACAGCAAAATGCACATGTACTGTAATGTTTTCATAAAGAGAAAGGTGGATACTGTAATGTGATCTTTTTCTTAACTACAGTAAATGTAATTCTTCAAAAGCCCCTTGTTAGAACGTTTGAATATGTATTAAAAGTCAAAATGGCTACCTAGCAGTTGGAACTGTGTTCTGCTTGCTATAACTTTAATATGCTGTGTAAATAACAAAGTTAGTTTGAACTAATGACCTGTGACTCAAAAGCAATGTGACATTTATTACAGATCTGGCATGTGCACGACGTACAAAACACTGAAACAAGAAGAGAGAAAAAGTAATCTGAACCGTTAATCAAACCCTTGCTTCCATTACAAACATTTCCTGATTACTTAATCACAAAACGTTTTGTTCATAATGTCAATGTGTATTGTCTTGTTTGGGATGATCTCCATGCTAGCAAATATATTGTTTACATAATGTGAGGCAGGAGTACTAGGTTCATGTGGTGCATGATAAGTGATGTATTTACCCTGTCTTCAACACCTACAGTATTTGTATTTAGAAATGGATTGTCATGCATATGGTACAGATCATTATTCCTAAAATAAACATTTTTCTAAATCTCTTTAATCTACCATACAGACAGAGAGAAAACTAGTCTTTTTGCTGATAAAATGTTACATATATATTTGACATTGAAATATATAAGACAGATCTACAACTACAGTTCTTATTTTTCTTGTTTTGAATATTCTGTGGGCCTCATAATTCTGGTAAACCTTTAAAATGTGGTTGGTAATATTGTCAGTCAATAATCATTATGTTATGTGGTTTATTTTTATCTGATGTTAATTTTAAATTATTTGTGTAGAATTGTAATAGTAGGATTTGAGCAATGATTGGACTAAATGTTGTCAACTCTTAAGCTACCAAAAGATTGAATGGAAACATCCACTGATTCCATGAGCTTTTAAAACAGCCAAAATATTACAGCACTGGGTTAATTGGAAGCCAGAGCCTAGCAGATATCTACAGGAAGCAGTATTTTGGTCATTGTTGTCCTTTATCTACAAAAATGACCTTGGAATGTAAAATTAGAAAATCCGGACATTTTCAGATAACTTGAAGATAACGGACTAGGTGAATTTACAGGTCACAAACTATGAATTGAAGAAGGATTTAGACAAGTCTGGGCCAATGAAACTCTATGAAAACAAGCATTAGCTGTTAAGTACAACAGTTTTATATCAGATATAAATACCACATGGTATAAAACTAGAAGATCATCATATAAATCATCTGGTATGGGTGAAAGCTAAAGGAAAGCCTCAGAGACAAAATGAAGTTCAAAGGAATGTGTTTTAAGGGATCAACATTAAGCAATTACAGACCAGACTGCATCAATGGAAGCCAACTACCAGATAATAGAGCCATCATCTTGTTGTCATGCCGACAGCTGGTATTCTGGGCCGTTGCATTAGATAAGTGTAAATGTCAAGAGCTTACTTGTAAGGGCGTCACCTATTTCGTTGTCGATTGGAATGAGGGTGGGGGTCGTGTGTGCTGCAGGCACGCTGTCGATATGGTTTCCTTTCAGCTTGGTGATGGTCACCCGTGCGATGGGGGGGAGGTGCTTCAGCCGGGGGTAGTAGAAGGAGTTGGCAGGGTGACTTGGGAAGGACGACGTGATCTGTGCAAACAGAAACAGCCATCCTTTACTCATTTGATAACCGCTTCGTTTTTGTGAAGGTGCCGTCGTTAAAACGCCTCATCAAGTGTGTAACACATAAAAACAAAAATCCGAGCATGTGGTAATTATGGAAATATGGAAGTTTCAAAGCTCAGTTGTGCTCAATGAAAAGGGGTCTTCAACAGCCATTTTACTGTTTTGACATAAACACTTGCAAGCTAATAAATCTGTTACTTTGTGGTGTGTATGTGTGGTTTAAACACAATTATGAAAATAATGTAAATTACAGTACATTCAACTTACAAACATTAAACTGAGGCATTTATAATCTTATTGAATTACCAGTCTGAAAATAAATTTTATGGTACTGAAAACTTACTTAAAAAAACATACTTGAATTCAATCTTAATGTAGCGTGGATTTGTGGAAACAGTTGGTTTTATTTTAAAATATGAAATGTTGTATTTTCTGTTAAAATATATTGCAAACAGTTAGGTTATTATTATTTGCCAATTAATGATAGGTCTTGTATTAAATATTTGAATTTACAGAAAGGCACAACTCAATGCATTTGAGAGCTCACTCCAATTGAAGTTTAGCAACAGTACAACACCTCAGTGACTTTTTCCTGAGGAATGGTTTCGAAGTTTGGGGAGGAGAATGTAAAGCCACTGTCTGTTCCAGCATCGTATGGATACAGGTCCAAGGTTATGCTCTCTTTCCAGTGGTCTCCTTCACAAAGGTTCAGACTGTCCACGCCAACAAACCAGTCTGGGCTGGGTACAATTCGCACGATGAAGGAGAGCTGAAAAATTGGCAAAAAGATGGCAGATTTCTTTTTACTAAGACAGACTTGAGCATCCATGACTCTGATTTTGGTCACGTTGTTAAACCTGTCGCATTTCACACCAGAATTCTCAACATTATAGAACATTAATTCTCAACATTATATGGTTTACAATGTCAATAGCAGAACAGACACGAATCGTGCTGCATCACTGTCCACCTCTCCAGGTACATAACCAACAACTACATGTGTGGTGAGGTACAGACAGTTAGACAGCAAACCAAGCAAGTCTTGGACGTAAAGCCAAGGTCGTTATCAAAAGGTCGAGAGAGAACTAGAAATTAGGATCGAAGGGTTGAGTAGCTCTAGCTGAGAAAAGGCTCAATGGTGAGCTCGGACGGATTGAGGAGAGAGGGTTTAAATAGGAAGGAGCGTTATATCAATTAGTGCATGAGTATGTGTGGTGTATGTGTGTACAGTGCACGTGGGTATGTGGTGATGCTTGCGTGCGATTTGTGACGAACCTGGTTATTAGTCTTTTGCATCAGCTTTAGGAAATTTTAATTTGATCCATGCAATGATTTGGCTAATCCAGAATGTGAAGTATCTTATTCCTGTACCATTCTGTGTAGATCTGCTTGTAGGTTAATGATCATTTTCTTGCTGTATGACCCTCTTTTGACACAGCTTCAGTTGACAAATGGATGATTTGACATTCTTCTGCAGAGTCTGCTGATACAGCACTGAATTTATGGTTCAATCAATGATGACAAACTGTCTTGAGGCAGTAAAACAGCTCCAAATCGTGATGCTGCCAATACAATGCTTGATAGTCCGGATTAGTTTTTCTGTTGGAAAGCACTGTTTTGTTTTGCCACGTGAAATGTTTCTCATTTTGGTCAAAAAGTTCAACATTTGACATGTCTATCCAGACAAAGTTCTTCCAGTAGTCTTCTGGATCATCCAAGTGCTTTTCAGCAAAGTTGAGACAGAAAACACTGTTTTTTTTTTTTAGAATTATGGCTATCCAACCAAGAAAACCATTCTTTTTGAGTCTTTTTTTCTGATGGCTGAGGTATGAGCATTGACATTAACTGTAGCAAGGGAGGCGTGCAGATCCTTAAATATTACTCCTGGGTTCTTTGTGACTACATGGATAATTTTCCAGGTTGCTCTTGGGGAAATCTTGGCAGGATAATGAGGTCATGGGTATAGTCACCACAGTCTTTAAATTTTCCATTTGTAGGACAGTAACAGTGGACATCCCAGAATGTTTTCAAATAATTGTGTAACCCTCTTTCTGAGGTCCTCTGAAATTTCTTTTCAGCATAGCATGGTGTCTTTCTACTAACCTTTATGTGGAAAACCATGGAAAACTAAACTCACAACTTTCTTATCATATACTACTTACCTCAAATTATTTAGCCACCTGATTCCAATTACCCCCTTAACAGTGCCAAGTAAACTAGAAGTTCACCTATTATTTCACATACACTGGTTGTTCATTATTTATTTATTTTTTTCTCATGTACAGTACCACTGCGTGTCAAGAAAATTTGACTTTGTAAATGAACCTCTCTGGTTCAGATCTTGTAATTCATTACATTATACTGGGGCTTCACAAACATTCTTAGCACTTAGGTCTTAGTTCAACAAGGCAGTGGCTTATCACAGTGTTCTAGTGTTCTAGTGACACTAATAATCCTGCACAGAATGAGAGGAACCACATGTCCATGCATTTGATATCTGTGTTTGGTTGATTATCCAAAAGTATATTGCTACCAACTGTGGTATTATGACTGAATGCATAAAATCAATGAGCCCCTACAAACAATTGTTGTGGTACAACATAGTAACAGCAAAGTAAAAGTTCAAACATGGCAAAGCATGATATAAAACCTTGGTCTAGATGTGGCACAGCCATGAGATAATCTACTATAATGAATTTCCTAATGATTTGTAAAGGCTTCTACATGTTCAAAATGGAATTTAATATATTTTTGCATACTTAAGGAAAACTACATCTTAGTCATATTATGAGTGGTTTCATTTTTGTGAACCCAGGCTGGATTGATTTACAGTACCTAGGCCTTAGTTATTCAGAATCGTGTAATGTGTAAATTTGAAAAGGGATCAAATTTTACTTAATTTTGTAAACGGTATATTATGAAAGCAGAAAACACAACTATTACATTTAGCCTGTATGTGTGGAAGTGTATTATTTTCTGTGTTTTACAAAGTTCTGTATATATAATTGTTGATTTAGTTTTAATGAAAGCAGTGAGATGATAGTGAGAAGCGCTCACCATAAAAAATCACAAAACATTAACTGAATAATACCTAAATTACGTGGAATAATTACAAAGAAGCCTTCTCCAATCACTAGGATATATCTGCTGTTTTAAGATTTTCTATTCAATTTTAACTAATACTCAATATTCTATTTAATCCCTGTTACATTTTTTCAATATGGAAAAGTATGGAAATTATGTGTAAGTGTACTTTATGCAGTGCATTCAAAAATCAGTATTTAAAATGACAGAATATTTCAGATGTTCACGCTGCACGCAAGGATTTGGGTAATAATCAAGAATATCTCAGTCTGTTTGCATATATTTTCATTGAATTGCCCTACAGATGTGGAAATCAACGTGAGATTGATCTACATTTAAAATCTTTTATCACAATTATGTACTTATGTACTGTTTATTTGCAGTGTCTTTACCAAGCAATTGTTCCACCTATTATCAATTAAATCAGGTATCAGCTGGGGTCAACTGTACACAGACTTACAAGAGAGTGTCTTGCGAAGACCTCAAACTCAGTAGCAGTATGTCCAGTGCCACCACTGATGGCTGAAGCAGAGAAAATACCATAGACACTCTGAATCCTCTCTCCAGCCAACTGCACCTCCTTCATTAACATCCATGCTTCTCCCTTCTCCGTAAATTCTCGCACACCGTTGCTGGCGTATTCATTTCTTCGCCACGTATGGTAGTCAGAGCTATGGGTTACACCTTTTGAAAGAAATTTTTCAAAGTGTTTACAAACATGTTCAGTTGGTTGTCATTAGATGCTAGAAACAGTGATAAACTTTTAAGGATGTGTGTGTCTATTAAAAAAAAAACTAAATTTTTCTCCTGACCATATTGCAAACTTTTCCCTCCATAAAATTGACTAGACTGACAACATACTGTTATATTCACTAGCTGAGAGTCTATAAAAGTGCTCAAGAAAACATTTCCAACATGTAATGTCTTAAGACATTCGTGTCTGCTAGGGGTAAACTAGTTACAGCAATATGGATTATTGCCGAGCCATTGAGAGATCTGTTCCAGTTAGCCAATACAAGCCAGAAACCGGGGGTCAAACCGGGGATGAGAGCACAGCTCATAAGCTGAAGATGGCATAGACAGGCCCTGGCTGAGTAGCTTCAGTAAGTTTAGAGCGCTTTGGGTGAGCCCCCCAGTGTGGTCAGGAGTCACTAAAGTCTCCTCTGCCACTACCTGCCAATCAAATCTCTCACTGAGTCAGAACTGGAACCATGGAATGGCCCATAGGAGGTAACCCTAGCCCTAGACTGCTGCAGTTTTTTTCTGGCTCTTATTTCTTCTGAGACCTTAATAACTTGGACCAGTTACAGAGGGCTCAAAAGTTATTGGCATCCCCAATGAGGATGAACAAAAAATCCCTAGAAAATAAACAGCACAGATAATGAGATTTCATTACCTAAAAATGGGGAAAAGTATGAGCTTTAATACAGTGAAGTGCTGCAATCCATTAGGAAATCAAGGACCTGGAAAGTTTGTGCCTACAGGGATGGACTCCGATTCCTCCCAAGGCGTTTTCCCACCTTATCACACGTTAGAGGAAAAGGCTTTGTGCTGTTATCCCTGCCAGAGGAGGTCACACCAGGTACTAGAGACAGGAGATCCAATCATTTTGACATTTGTGAAAAAATAGTATTACTTATTTGAACACATTTGTTTTGAAATAATTAGAATAAAAGCCTGTAGTTATCCAAATTTGGGGGCATAAAATACTGTATAGCTCATTATCTGTGCTGCTTATTTATACAACTTTTTTGCTCACCTTTAGCGAATGTGCCAATAATTCTTGAGCCCATTGTAAGTGGATAAAAAGTTAAGTCAGATGTGTTTTCCGGACCTTTATCATTTGTGCTAATTGGAGGGTGTGTTTATACCCTGTAGGAAGCTAGAACCAGAGGACAAGAGCTGCACACCCTGGATGGTCTGAGAGGTTTTTAGCGGACTGTGAAAAACAGCTGATGCTCCCAAAACACATGTACAAAACCCCATCCCTTTGAGTGAGTCCTGGCTCCATCGGGTGGAGACTTACATGCCCAAAAAGGTAAAGAAATGGCAAATTAAGAGGTAAATGAGCAGTACAGGGAGACCATCGTAGTATATCTGGAGTAGGGTCAGCCATAACTTTTTCTCTCTTCTGCTCTCCATTGCCTCTGCATTCACAGATGGAGGGATGACACCACGTCTATGCTGCAAAGGTCATTAAACCCTTAGTGAGGGTAAAGCTTTTCATTAAATGTGGAAACAGAACAGCATGGCTCCTAGCTCTTTGGGTGTTTTGCTATCAGGCTGCAACCTTGATGGCTGTAATGAGATTCACATAACCCCCATGCCACCTCGTGTTTGGTAGTCTAAGTGCACAGAGCATACAGAGGTGCAGACGAGATGCTGCTGCCTTCTTTTATTTAATATTAATATTAGCCTTAATCTTAAAAATACAGCTATTTCATAGGTGCCTTATATTATATAATGGGAGTAAGTTTTGTGGATTCAAAACTAAGAACAGGAGGCACTTACACAAACAGGTGTGAGAGTATGGAACAAGTTGCTCATCCATATTGTTGAAACTGATGCCCTAACTTCTTTCAACAAATAGTTTGAGGATATTAATTTGTTACTAGGAACCAAGTAAACTAATGGCTATTATTTCCTAATTACTGACAAAAATCAGAGATTTCACAAGCTTAAATGTATACAGGATAATTCAAAATCATTTCATTTTCTGCCTCACAACTCATCTACTTAACATTTTTTAACAGTGCACAGTGTTACTCTGCAGCCACACTGAAACAATGGCAGGTCAAAAAACAGCACCTATTTAATCTGTCCTATTCTCCATCAGTTTGTTCTCAATCCCAAAATGTGCTGCTGTGTGCCTGACCTAATATTTCTCTGTCAGCCCTCTGTCATTCAGAAACAGAAATGATTAGGAACATGAAAATGTGGACTCAGTTCTATGGAAATTAAACATGATCCATTGTTTTTATAGTGAATAGACCTTTAACCTACCGATGACTGGTGACCACTGTGCAGGGGGTCTGTATAGGGGATATTGCTTCGGGAAGGCAGCCTGGCTCCACTTGCCTGTAAAGACCAGGCTGTATTTGGCATTTCCTTCTGCAGTGCAGACAGGGTCTACATCTAGAGGCAGACTGTAGACACAGCAAAGCCCTGCAAGCACAGCCAGCCAGCACACTGCACTGCATCTACAGACACACATCAGCTTTTCCATGACTGTCTCTAGGGAAAGACGGAGGCAAACCTGATGTTAGGCGGCAGGGCAATTCCTCGTAGATTACATGTTTCAAGAAAAGAAATGTTGCCTGATTCATCACAGTTTGAAGACAATCTGCCTTATGATTAAGGAGGAAAGAATTTAAATTCGGTTGGCCGAAATTCTGAAACAGTCATTTAGCTGCTTCCATAAAGTGTGTAAAAGATCGTTGATTGTATAAGTGGTTGGAGTATAATTAAAAGTATTCTTAAACTAAATGTTTTTATTTTTGTGTTCTATTCTAGGGATATGTTACTAATGTAAGGAGGAACATTTAACATTTTGAGTACAGTTTGATGTATCTCTTGTCTATCATTTCTCAGAAAACGCTGGGAAACAGTAAAGGGTTTAAATAAAGATCGAATCAGAGAGTATATCTCTCATATGACATCTGTAGAAAAGTCAGATTTTCACATGCAACATGTCAGAATACAAAGCTCGACAACTTTCAGAAAATTGCCTTGTTTAGATTCTACTGTATGTTTCACAGATAAAAGAGTAATGCACAGAAAGAAAAGGCACCTTTCTGTCTCAGGGAAACACTTGGTTAAGGCTCAGATTCATTGGAATTCTTGGTTAAAAAAAGCAGGGATGAAGCTGATAAAAGGAAATTAACTGATTGCAATGAATGTATGTCGGTATTATATTACATTGCATGCATAAGGATTCTCCAAAATAATCTGTTGAGAACAATTATTTATACAGTAGTTCGTTTGTGCCTTTCTCGCCAGCGTATCAGAACCACATGAAAACAAAGAGATTAAATTCTATTTACAGCTTTAAAAAGTTGGAATGCTTTGTACTCACTTTATGTAGATGGAGAGGAGCCGAGCTGAGAAGACAGCACCTGTGTCTGGGCTGGCAGGAGGAAGGACTGCAAGAGCTGACAGTTAGAGCCGGCTATTTATGCCTTTCCAGAGTCCCCCAAGTCAAACAATTATAGCAACCTTTTGACCCCAAAGTTTCAATGATGTGTGCACCATACTTTGCCTAATAGCGGTTTTGATTTCTCCAGCAGCTTTCCAGCTTTCTGCAAAGTGCCCAGATCCAGATGTTTCTATTCAAAAGAGGAAACTTTTAACTCGGTGTTGCCCCAAGCTTTCGTTTTTTTCTAGTGCTTCAGCTGGAACATGGAGGAGCTTGTGCTTACTTGCGAATACAGCAGGCTGCCTGGCAAACCGCTTCTGTCAATTTCTTCTCACTGTGGGACAGGCAATGTTTCCTCCAGCCCATATGTTAAAAACGATGCAGCCTGCTGCTATGATCATTTCCGCATGTTCGTTTTGCCACTGCAGCACTTCTCTCCACTTATATATAAACTAGACATTTATGGCATAACAGTCATTGAAATGTGCTTCTTTCTTTTCAGGCACATCTTAACTGAAGAATCACTCACATTAATGCAGTGGATCACATGCTTGACCTTAATTTTTTTCCAAATGACATGGAGTGTTTAATTTTCTGAGAGCTCACACAGACAAAATTCATATGATGTATAATGTTGGTTTTAAAAAGTAGTCATGATTTCATTATGTACTGTACTACATTGAACAAAAGATTACATCCGTACTACCAATATTTTACATGTTATCTTTCACTGTTCAACCTTGGGTATAGGATTTAGCATTGTGTCTCCTGGACACATTTTTCCATAAAGTATAACTACTCCTCACTATCTTGTGGTGTGACAGACTTTTTTTTATTTTATTTTTTTATCCAGAGAAAGTGCTATCCAAATTTGGATCTAATATATGTGTTACAATACTCAATACTGCCCCAATCTTTATATAGTGCTGCCATGCTAGACATCTATCTTTGATAGTCTTTCCTATCTAATCATCCGAATCCATTTGGATCCATTATTTACTTACACTTATCACTTAAACTTATCAGCCCATATGCAACACCAACATTAAATAAATGTGAGCCTGCACTAGTATTTAGAGACTAATTCTTAATGGGTATTGTATTTGCTGTATTTACCATGCTATTGCTTTGTCTAAACTCCTTTTTAAATCTACTGACTTTCTAAACTTAACTGGTCTGATGTCTGACATTCACCAGGAAATAAACTGAATTTTACAAACTGTTACTGTCAGTAAAGGATTTAATGTGGCGTGTTAAACACTTATATAGTGGGGAACTAACAGGCATTTTTTACTTGGCCTTGCATGCATTTCTTATATGTTCATTTTTTCTGTCGTCCTCATCCCCACTGGCTTTCAAATTCTTCCTTTCAAATACTTGAACTTTTAGCCTGAAAAATAGCAAGCTGCAACTGGCTTGCACTTTGATAACTTGAAAAATGTTCCTCTCTGGTCAGTCCTGACCTATCTAATTGGGAACCTTTCAATGGAATTATATGGATTTAAAAAAGTGTTTTGTCTTCAGTCACACATGGTTGGATGATGTCATCATTTAGCTGGCACGTGGCACAGGGATCACTTTCCCCTAGTGGACAAGAAAATAAAAAATTCTGGATGCTGTCATAGCTTGTGAATCCAGTTTCTGGATTTTCTCTAAATTAATGGGCAGCTGAATTATCACGTGGATTGGCATGCCTGATCGTGAACGGAGGTCTGATTTTTTATTGGAAAGAAACGTTTGGATATAAGATAAATCAGTCCTACAAGAAAATAATTGAGATATGTTTAAAAACATTTTGATTTATTTTTGCTGTATGAAGAGAGGCATTACTGTACAGTAGTATTCAGAATTTTGTGTTGGATTTTGTCAGTATTCACATTTGATTTAATTTGATTATTGTATAGTTCCAATAGGTACAGTAGCTGCATCAAGTAAAGGTTTATTCCATGCTGAAAAGAAAAGAAAAGAAACACAATGTTTTGGCTGTGGAGCCTTATTTGGGTGTGTGAGAAAGAGGAGAATCAGCAGCTGATAAAGCACAGGAGAACACAAGCTGGGAGTGGAGAGGAGGTGGGAGCAGGGGAGAAGCAGAGTGGACACAGGTGGTGTGAAGTCGAGAGAGGGGAAGAGAGTTGTGAAGTCAAAACCTGCAAATGAATAGAGAGGATTAGAAGGAAACAAGTCTGTCATTGAGAGAAGGGGGAAAGTGTGATCCTAGTTTCAGGCTGAAACATTTCCTTCTCTTTTCAGCATGGAATAAACCTTTACTTGTTCCTTGATTATTGTATGATACTTCCATGATTTATAACAACATAGGGATGGCAACCAACTTCAACTGAAGTTAAAAAGATCTTCAATGTAGATCTATAATGTGGGTCAGGTGACTGAATAATGCTGTTTCTTTTCTGTTAGAATCAACACAGCATAGCTATGGTTACCCGGTAAAGATATGCAACACCGACATGAAATAATAAATCATAATAAACTTTATATTATATCAGGCCTTTTAAGGTGGCTTCTTAAAGTGCTTTACAGAATCACAACAAACAAAAATAAAAGTGCACAAATATGCACAATGAAAATACACAATGGGAGGAGACAGTAGATGGGGCTGCTGAATATGATAGAAGCAAAGGAGTTAATAACAGAACCAGTTAAGCAAAGGCTCTTCTAAAGAAGATGGTTTTGAGTCTTAGCTTAGGGAAGATGACTCTCTGATGTCCTTAGGAAAAGATTTCCAAAGCTTTGGGGCATAATAGGAGAAGGTAACCCATAGAGTATAGATGGGCTTGGGGACAGAGTTGGAAGAGCAAAGGTTGCGAGGTGGGGAGTACAGTAGGACGATAGTAGGTCAGAGAGGTACTGAGGTGCCAAGCCATAAAGAGCCTTATAGGTGAGCATGATGATTTTGAAGTCGACACAAAATCTGACAGGAAGCTAGTGCAAGGACTCCAGGATAGGAGTAATGTGATTATTTGCACTAGACCTGGTCAAGATTCTGCCTGCCAAATTTTAGACATACAGGAGTTTGTTCAATGTGGATTTAGAAACCCCAACAAGTAGAGCAAAATAAATGTAAATATGCACTAGTGTTTGGAGTTAGCAGATTCAGGCAAGATGACAGGCCTTGTCTGCATGTGGTGTGACGGGTGTCACATTTGTCATATTACACAAATACCTTTAGCGTCTGGTTGGTCTGGTTGGTCAAACAACAAAAGCACACTTTTCCTATCAGAGGTGTCACGACTGTAGTTCCTCCCCTTTAAGGGCGTTCTGGCCTTTTCACTTCGGACTTGATTTTGTGCACCTGTCCCCTGTTCCCAGTCCACCTTAAAAGCCAGGCGCTGACGTTAATCCCGGCTCTGCATCTGATCTCCATATCATGTGAGTCCGGGACCTTTAAGTACCTGGTCCCGTTAAGGTTTTATTCTCTGTTCCCATTCCTCTTCCGCCGGTTCTGACCTGGTTCCAGGTTTTATCTTGTTTGTTCCCGGATGGACTCCCCGGCTTTGGACTTTGCTCGTGTTTGGATTTCACCTTTGGATTACTACTGAATTGTTTGCCCCGGACTCACGCCCCTGAACACCAGCGCACCTAGGACACGCCCCCTGTTTTGATCCCCAATTCCTGCATGACTTTTCTCCCCAGTGTTTCCTCACTATTCCGGATTGTGTCGTCTGGATAGGGAAAGAACTGTTTCGTTACACAGGTAGTAGCTTCATCCATGCCACTAGCCAGCTGTGACTGGGATTCCCCAATTGGTGGCACATACTGTAACAGGCAGGGTGGTCAGATGGTCAGGGTCTTCACAAGTGCTGACGTAAGAACTCCTGCGCTATGATGCATTGATATCATTAAAAGCTTTGCCTTTCCTCTAGTCAGTACCAACTCTACTAAAAGGTTATGTGGACCTTGCAACATGTCAAAAGATGACTATAACAGGTGGGCACATTGGAGTAGTATGTCTGAAGGTCTTCCGTCTCCCCAGCTTATACAGGAGTTAATACCAGAAAGCTGAGTCTTAAAACATTTGGCTATTCAACATTGGGTGGATATGCAATAAAACATAAGGTAACAGTTGAATAGCATTTTGTCATCCTGGTAGCTGGTAGTTTCCATAAACAGAAAAATCCTGTATATGACTCATTGCTGAAGTGATGGTTTTTCCATGCTGCACAAATATATTTTTCATAATGTTTTATATGTGCTACATTATGTTCTACTTAAGTACTCCTTACTTCTTGTGTACCTTTACCTACAATAAAACTAGTGACATGCTTGAAAAGTCAAACGCTTTCCCAATTAAAGGTCAGAGCAGAAGCTCTTTTCATACCATGGTTTTGGTCAGCACATGTCACCAAATGAACCAAAAAGGAAAGAAAACAGAATGATATCTTTAGCTCAGAATACCTAAGTTGTGATTATTTACATGGTAGAAAAAAACATTACCAGCACTGTTTTTTCCAAATATGCTGGCAACATGGCCTTGGTTGGCCTTCTGCAGGGATGTGAAAATACCAAACAAACCTTTCACTTTGACAAAGTAGTAACTCTTTGGAGCACATTGGAAATACACATCAAGAAAACAAAAGAATCAGTTCTACAGATTTGAGTCTATAAATATAAATGGTGACATTGTGGGGATTAGGCATTGTTTAAAATATCTGGGTATATATATTGATGACAAACTGTCAGACAACACAGAGTATGTTTAAAAAAACATGATGCAGAGATTATTTCTCTTTAGAAGGTTGAAGAGCTTTGGTGTCAGCAAACACTAGTGCTGGCCTACACAAGTCTGGTAGAGAGCATGATCTGTTTTAACATCTCTGATTTGGAATCTTGGTACCAAGAGTAGAGCAATTTGCAATTTCCCTCACGGGATCAATAGAGTGTCTGTCTGTCTGTCTGTCTGTCTGTCTGTCTGTCTGTCTGTCTGTCTGTCTGTCTAGAGCCAAGCTCTCAAAGATCATGAATGTGGGCTGCAAATTATAGGACAAAAGTTTAACCAAATTTATAGTAGGAGTGTTTACAGGAAATGTATGTGAATAGTAAACCTCAATGTAAAACCTACCATCTGGCAGATGATTTAGAGTACCAAATGCTACAAAAACATTTTTAAGAAGTCATTCCGAGTGCCATTACTGTTTTTAACCTCTGATGTATGAGCCCCTTCAGGGCAAAGTATTGACAGGTACAGGGGGTGGACAATATAATGGAAAAATCAAGCAATATATGAATATTTATTAACTCATAAGTACTGTAGCTGGGTGACCCGTTGCCTTCAGAACAGCTTCAGTCCTTGTAATATTGTTATATTGTAATATTGGACTGGTTCTAGTAGGATATTGGACCATTGTTCAAGAAGGAAAGTCTCCAGTTCCTTGGGAGATGAAGGAGGTGAAAATCTACTCTACACTCTATGTTCCAGAACTTTCCATAAAGGTTCAATGATGTTTAGAGCTGGTGATTGGTGATTAGTGAGGCCATGGAAGGAGTTTGACTTCATTCTGGTATTCATGCAACCACTCTTGATAATATGGGAGTTTTTCATCTTGTCACCTAAAATGGCTTTGTATTACTTGCCCATAATTCTATCACGCAAAGTAATAATTGGACCCAATGACTCCCACGAGAAAGCAGTCCATACCACAGGGGACTCACTACCATGTTGAGCAGTTGTTCAACAACTTGTTAAAAAACAATAATCCATCCAGATGTAGGAAAAAGTGTTGATTCATCAGACCATATTACTTTCTGCCATTGCTTAAAAGTCCAAGGTTTTGTGTTTGTTATACCAGGTTAAGCATTGTCGTGCGTTGGCCATACAGTAGTTACAAGTAGTTTCCAAATGTCGGCCGCACCATAAATATCAGCTTTGTGAAACTCACGACGTACAGTTTCTGTTGAGACTGGATCATGCATGTGTAGACTCAGTTATGTGGTCATTTTTGAGGCCGTTGTTTTGTTGTTTTTAGCAACTAGCCTGTTAAGTGTCCCTCTACCCCTGTCTTTGACTTGTGATAACTTTACCACTTTCCTGATGCTGTTATCTCTTGTTTTGGAGTATGCTGTCATTATTTCCAACAGTGTTACCCCTGGCCCATTTAATTAGTTTTCCTCTTTCTGTGGCTGATGCACCCTCAGTTTGGGTATCAACTATTTGAACTCTTTCAAAATCTGTTAGATCCCTTCGTTTTAGATACACACAAAGTGCTGATTTTCAGACTTCTTTTATAGTGAGTACATGTTGGTAATTATTATTGAAATTAATATGAAACACATGTATAGAATCCCTTTTAAAGGGGAACTGCTCTGCTATTTTTATATCTCAGGGTTAGTAAGAATCAGCATTGAAGAGGGCATTTAAAACCACAATAAAAGTAAAATGTACACAGTAACTTGTAAAACCTTCAATTTACATCACGAAATAGCCAACATGTCCAGGTACATGCAGTCAAACTTTGTGAAGTGATCCAGCCATATTATAGTACAATGTAAAGAAGCAGACTTGTGAATACATTTCTTTTAATCCAGTAGAAATATTGCTGTCAATTTCCGGAAGGTTTTGCACACAAATACTACTTATTTATTAACTCTGCATTCAGATCACATTGGGACATTTTGTTGCAATTCATGGGAACTTGAATGTGATTTTGTGACAACATGGCGACTTACAGTACTTTCACAAAGTTCACGATTTTGTGCTTAATTTGAAATTTGTAATTTTTTAATAACTTCAATGAACTTATTATGTTACCGAGATTTAATAACCAGTCTGAACAAATAGAATTGCAGTTCATCTTTAATTGCGATTTAGTAGTTTCAAAATATGAGTACTTAAGGTGTTTCCCTAGGTGTACATTAATTTCCCATTTGAAAAGCCTTTTAGAATATATATGGACATTTAGAATATATACATGGACTAATTCTTGTTAAGAAGGTTAAGGTAAACTTTTTTCCACTTTCCAGCCACACAGTATGTCCATTACATGTTCACAACAGATTGTAAAACTATTTTTGGAATAGGTATGGTTTTAGTTATTCATTTTCTATTTTCTATTTGTTTCATTTTCTATCATTTATATTTGGTAAATGTAGATTGTTTAACATTTTATTTTATTAAAAGACTTTACAAAGGTATGCCTTTTGTCCTTAATGTGTGTTCATTGTATGAAAACTGTTACTCAGCTTCCATTTCACCATATCATACACAGATCACTAGAGAATAAAATTGAACATTATCAGATAAAAGTAAAATGAAATACTGTATGAGCTGCTTTTTAAAGGCATCTTAATTCATTAAGCAGACTAATTTCAGTAAAGATATTTTCTTTGGAAAAATATTTTGATTAAACAGATGTAACAGCATGTATTTTATTAAACATTAGAAAGGAAATGACTGGAGTAGAAGTTTTTCCAAGAGGAGATATAATTTCATTGGGCAGCTAGACATCTGGCTTAAGATTACCATAGGCCTTATTGGTTTCTAGTGGTCTACAAAATCTACAAATCTAGTGGTCTACAAAAATCTACAAAATAAAAATGTGCACTCTGCAATACTAAGGGATAGCAGGCATCCAAATAGATTCTTGTGTTTTTTTCCAAATGAATGTGTTTATCAATCCAGGCAGTTATGCCAATCTTTCTATTAAATATATGAGTTTGTGTTTCAAACTGCTTTTAAAGACAGAGTTGTGCATATCACTTAATTTCAGAAAATCACTAGAAAATCATTTCAAAATAGCTGATTTCACAGCACTCATGGGTGCTTGGATTTAAAAGCATATTTAAAATAGGAAAATAATTGCTTCTGTCTTCCTCCACTGCTAGTATTTTTGGCTTAAGTACTACAGGCCCGAGAAACTCACTGTTTCTATAGTTTGGGCACTGCTACGAATGTTGTGTTGCTCTAGTTAGTGAAAGTAGCCTTCTTTTAACTTTCTGTACCAATATAAATAGTCATTGAAAAGATAGAAGGATTGGTCAAAATATATAGATATATTTCATAGACATTTTGTGTTATTGGTCATTCACCCATGTAACAGATTCAGATGCTTCCTCTCTTGAAATCATTGATATGTGTAGTATAATGGTACAGCTGTAGTAAGGTGTTTCAGATTGTCATCTGCTGATTATATGATTGTCACTAGTACTATCCATTTGTACTGTGTTAATTTGTATGGCTTTGTTTCCGAAAAGATGCATTCATACCAAATCTTATGGAGTTTATAACGAAAGTTCGGGAGGGATGACAACAACCGAGCTCAGTCGTACTTAGCTGTCAGTAATTAGCAATTGGTCCCGTCATCCTTCCTTCACCAAATGCTATAAATACCAACACGATTTCATACTCTCCCTCTTGTACGACTTTTGCATCCCACCTCCACCCCATATCCACCTCTGCAGCTACCCCTTGGTTACCCAGCGTGGGGGTCCTGGCCTCCTTGTCCTATGGCCAGGAGGTTGGCCCTCAGCCAAGCAGGTTAAGTCAATTTCCACTCCATAATAGTTCATCTCGCTTTTGGGTGTTGTTGTTCCTAGTGAATTTCAAACAGAGCTAATTGGTTGGTTTTTGTGAAAAAATGTATCAGTTTGTGTGCTGTTCACATCATGGTCATGGTATACAGACAGAGGCAGTTTCTTACAATATCCTTCCTTGTTTGTGTCAGCACCATTTCTGTCTATGTGTGTTATAAATTAATTTCCAGAGTTGAGAGTGTTAGACAGAGCACCATGTTGTGTAAGAAGATTACAGGTATCACTTTTTAAGATTAGTCTATTTGTTGATCACTGTTTAAAAAGACATCAGTGCAGAAAAGACTGACTCTTCATATTGACTCAGGAGGGTTTGTTACTGTAAGACTTTGTTGTACACCTGTCACACCAAATGTACAAAAGTCTAAAAAGTGTTGATCACATCGAATAAAGATTACACACTGAATTGTCTAAAAGGGGAACTGCAATCCCAATATCTCAGACCGGTTATTAAAGCACGGTAACAAAATCAATTGACAGTCTTGCAACATTTTACAAATTCCAAATTAAGCACAAAATCATGAACTTTGTGAAAGTGCTGTATGGTAAATCATGAACTTTTTGAAATCCTGTATGGTCACCACTTTGTTGCAAACCACTGGTCTCGAGAGCAAGTGTTCGGTTGAATTGTGATGGGACACAGCCGTTTCTGCTCACTAGTCACTGTAATGACTAATACAGTGCGATGGATGAGCACAAAAGTACAGGTTGTAGAGCCAACATTTCACCACAGAATTGTTCCAAAGTGATCTCCATGCAGAATTAACAAGTAATATTTGTCAGCAAAATGCTTTCAAAAGTCGAGAGTAATATTTCTATTGCATTGAAAGAGGTGTATTGACAAGCCCTCTCGTTTACAATGTAATAAGGCTGCTTCAAATTAATGGAGGTTGTGTTGCCTTACTGTGTACATTTTACTTTCATTGTCATTTAAAATGCACTCATCAATTCCGATTCTTTCTACCCCAAAATAGAAAAATAGCATTGCAGTTCTCATTTGATAAAGCAACCTTTCTATGTTGAAAGTAGTTTAACATATTGTACAAGAGGTTGATTTTCAAGATGGTAAAACAGACATTAATCTTTAATTGGTGAAGCACTTTAGAGTTACTGTATATTACATAACAATTCAGTTGATTTTTAAGCATTTGCTGCCATAAAACAAAAATGATGAAAAGAGGAAACTTGTGTATGCTGATATTTCTTGCAATGACAGTACTCTCTTTCAGCATCTCTTTGTAAAATATAACAATATATAGAATTACAGCTTAACATTCTGCATTTAAATGATTGCAGTAAAGTTTTTAATACGCTTTTGTTTTGTTTAAATACCCTCGTATTTTTTCCTGTGTGATCATTAAGGAGATTGATACTGGCTTTAGTTTAGTGTTTCACAGAAGTCAGGGGACTCACCACAGGACCCCAGAAGAACGATGAAATGCTAAATGCTAATGAAAAAACATGTCCTATAAGATTGCTACTGTAGCTTGTAAATTGTCGTGTCAGGACTAGACGCAACATGAGCCTGATAAAACAGCATTCTGTTAAAATATGTTTTACTTATTTTAACTTGGCTCCTTAATTATTTAACAAATGTGAGCTACAATAATTTCTGAGCTTATGCAAACAAATGTCCTTAGACAGGTTTAGCAGCACCACATGTTGAAGAGTCTTTCATAGATGAGAAGCATGTAAAAGCAAACCAATAAATTATCTGCATTGGGTTTATTCTTTAAAAAAAGATATTTCATAAAAATCCAGAAAAGCTATATAGTAACAGCAGTACTTAAAAATCCTCTGGTGGTATCTTGTATGCCTTTCTCCTAGAAACTGCACTACAGATAAGTGATCCTGCAGGCCAGATGGCTTTGTTTGATTTCCAGATGGGTATGTAGCTATCCAGATGGCTGTGGTTAAGTCACACGGGGTATAGAAAAGCAAGGAAATAATGCAGAAATGGGAAAAACAATTAGAAGTTACTGCGCGGAAGTTGACTGCAGCCTTATTCTACACGAAAAGTAGATTCAGCAGATATTGAACTTGAGTGAATTTCAGCACATTTTACTCCAGCACATATGGTGCTGTGTTTTCTTAATACACTGTGTTTTTTAATGAAATTTTAAAACAATAGTAGTTTCTCCTCATGTTCCATATGATTTATTTTTTAACTCAGAAAACAGGAACCATAATATGGAAAATGCTCTGAAAGGCAGACTGTTATATAGAACACAGCTACATACTGTATATTTCCATTCTTTTTGATCCGTTATTCCTTTTATAATCACAGTTAAATTAGGGAATTCTACAAATTCAAACATTCCATATCTCCACCTTCTAAAATGTTGCTTTCAAAAAACTTTGTAATGGGACTATGAAAGTATACCAAAGACATACAAACACAAATTTTAGAAACCAAAAAACATTACCTTACTCTTTTCCTATGTTGTACAATATAGTAACGACTGCGAGGTTCGGTACGGGATGGAGCAGGCGTAGGACTCAGGAAGAGGGGTTAAACAACACATACTGTATATTGTTCATATATAGGGCTTTACATAGTTATTAGCCAGAACCGAGGAAAGGTACACACACGTGCACAGGGATTATAGCGCTGCACCTACACTAGAGCAGACACGGGGGGAAAGAGTTTCCCCCAAGTCCCGCCCTTCAGGCGCTGTTCCCAGCCCACCTTGCGTGCGCATGGCTAAAGGGGACGGAGCAGCCATCAAAATGCCCCAAGTGGGTGCTACTACTGTATATATATAGTTTAGTATAGTTAATTCATTAGCCAGCAGCCATGTCACCCTGCAACTTACAATTGGCATCCCACTGAAGCTAAGCAGGTGTGAGCCTGGTCAGTACCTGGATAAGAGACCTCCTGGGAAAACTAAGGTTGCTGCTGGAAGAGGTGTTAGTGAGGCCAGCAGGGGGCGCTCACCCTTCGGTCCATGTGTGTCCTAATGCCCCAGTTTAGTGACGGGGACACTATACTGTAAACAAGCGCCGTCTTTCGGATGAGATGTAAAACCGAGGTCCTGACTCTCTGTGGTCAATAAAAATCCGAGGGTGTTTCTCAAAAAGAGTAGGGGTGTAACCCCTGGCCAAATTTCCCATGCCTCCTAATAATCCCCCTCTATGAATTGGCTACATTACTTTGTTCTCCTCCCCCCCCCCCACCACTCCGATGGCAGGTGGAGCGACGCGCCGGTTGGAGTATTCTCAGTCGCATTTAATGGCAACGTCGGCTCAAACCACCAAATGGAGACAAGCGGATCCTGCTGATGCGGGATTAACGCTAGGATGAGAGAGTATAGTTAATTCATTATCAGAAAACAATTTATTCATAGTGAAAATCACCCATGTTCTGATCCAGTGATACAGATAGAAAGCTCAAAGCATGACTACACCCTTGACAGAACATTACTGCAGGACACAAAAGCAAACATGGCAAAGAAACCTCAATTAACCTAGACAGACATTATTGGGAAGAAACACCAATTAACCTACTGAGGACACTGGGAGAAAGAGCCATCGCAGAAAGTACAGTATCTCAGAATAAATTCAAACCAAAAAGCTATGAAGCAGCAGCTTTTTGCTAACATGTCCCTCACCTGGTCTTCAATTAGAAGATTTAAATTCAAATTCTCACATCCAATGCAGGCTTTAGGGCAACTAGCTTCAAGGAAGATACTCTACTTTTGAAAAACCTAATTAAAAAATAAAATTGGGACTTGCCATTTTTAATTATGTGGATTTTGTATTACAGAGACCTAGCTGAAATAGTAAATCAACAATTTAATTTATTTCAATACCACTGTGATTTTGGCCTTTTCATATTTCTCATCATAAGTGTCTATAGGCATGTCAGCAAATTAATTCTAATACACCTGACTCACACATGGCTTTTCTGACATCCGTCTTGTTTGTCTTTACCCTGTGTTCTTTCCTTCGGTTCATGTTGACCTGAGGAAAGAAAGTAATTGGTTTTGTGCAGAAGCTGAAAGGTCATTCTGTTGCCTTGCTCAAGTTTGGAATGTCATACAGCTGTAATCCATAAAGTGTGATGAATTGGACTTAAATAACCCTGAACCTACAGTATAACCACCCTTAAATACAATCTATAGCTACAGTGCATTTAATAACCTTGCCATTGTTATAATTTTATCACTTTAATATTACTGCATGGCAGTGCTCTAAAATTGCAGTTAACAAATCCCTGTATCCTTTCTTTCACTTTCAGTAGGAACTTTCAAGGTTTGACCAAAGATTATACAACAGTAAATTCTAAAGGCATAAGCAAAGGAACTAGCAAAGAAAATGTTTGACAAAAGATTGAGAATGCTGTAAAATCTCGACACTCTCAACACTTGAGTTGAAATCCTAGGTATTGAACTACTACTGTAACCTTGAGCAAGGCCCTTTGCTCAGATTGCCTCAGTTAAATAGCCCAGCTTTGTGCCTGTGATGTACTGATGCTGATACTTCAATCATTTTTGAAGATAATAAAATATCATCTAGAACACGGTGATGGAAGTGAATCTGTCATGCAATGGTTTAATGAAGTGGCTACTGTGCTCATGGGATAGATCATGTTTTATCAAGTACAGTTTTACACCTTATGTCAGATTGAAATGAAGTATCATCTCCCAGAGTGATGATGTGTAAATTGGTCTGGCCCGCTCTGTGTAATCTCCAACTGCTATGCTGGTGTGTTGAAATGAGAGTCATAACACTGATGGCTTTACTACTAAAAATGCAGCAGTTAATCATATGCATTTGTGACTGACTAGGTGACAAATGTGTCTTTTGGTCCGCTCCTAATTATTAGTGTCTGTGGAAGCAATGCCATGACTTTGTCTTCTAATGGGCACAGCTGGAAGGGTTATCAGCCATACTAATGTATTTCAATATTGTTTCCAGCTGTTGTCTCCATGTCCAGGTGATCCTAAGAGACTGTATTCAGAAATATACTATAACCTTCCCATTATAAAAGACTGGAAACATCTCTAAAAAAATGTAATAAATAAAAGCTGAATTTCCCTGGAAACTGTATGCAGATATATGCATTTTTCGAAGTTTTAAAAAAAAGATGACAGAAATGAGTTACTAGGCAGAATCACCTTCAAAATCAAATACAATAAAGTTAATTGTTAATATTGCCTATTACTTTATACAGAATTCCATGGGATCTAGTATTATTTAATAAACAAGGACTATTTATTTGCAACAAACATTCAAGTGAAGACATAAGGAGTATGTAAATAGAAATATAAAATTAGCTAAATGTACAGAGCAGAGAAAAAGTTTGCAAACCACCTTTGTCTTTTTTCTCATACATTTATGTCAAATTCAATTAAAACGTCATGAAAGTCTTAATAAAAGATGAAGATGAACCTAGTTAAATACAGTATATAACACATACATAAGATATATTTGCATTACTTAACTAAATTACCCAACAGTAAATATCCTCATATAAATAACCATGAGAATCCTTAGATTCACTAACTCATTACTATCCTTCTTAGCTAACAATTCTACTAGACTTTTCCTGTAACTGCTTATCAGTCTCTCACATCAGTTTTTATGAACTTGGGCCCATTCTTCCATACAGAACTGCTTCAAGTCAGTGACATTTGAGAATTTCCTTGCATGAACAGCTTGCTTTGGGTCCTGTCGCAGCATTTCAAGTTTAGGTCTGAACTTTGATGTGCCAGATCCAAAATGTGAGATTTCTTCTTCTTTAATCATTCTGTATTTTTAGGATCATGGGCCTACTGACTGACTTGCAGCTCAACTTCACCTTCACAATTTGCTGATGCCAAAATTGTGGTTCAATCTGGACTATGTGTTTTTATTTTGGTGTTTAAAATTGGTGATTGATATTGAAGTAGGAATAAAGAATTACACCTGTACCTCTATTTACAAATGTACTTTTCTTCCTATTGATATAAAATAAAAACTATTTCCATTATGAATTATGGTGAAAAAATTACAATCTGTTCCAGACCCCAAAAATATCACCCCTTCTTTTATTTTTTTCAGCAAAAAATGACAAAACAAACAATACTATAGTAATATTCATACTGTGGTTTGTGTTTTTAGTAATAAAAACACTGCTTACCTAGTTATTATCATTAATCATACCTAAGTACAGTACTGTACAGTGACTACTTCATTTTCTTTTGGTGTAATTATGTAATTACACCCACACTCACAATTTTTATTTTCGTAACACCTTTAGGATCCATGATAAAGTCTAAACCACAAATATTTTTACATGAAACGGAAGAGAGCACACGGTAGTGAACAATGCTCAAAGCTAGATGCGGCGAACTGCATCACTAATGTCTCTCCTGCCAGTCTTTAGGCTCTTTACCAGCTCTTACCCATACGAGTTTGTGAAATGTGATGCAAACACTAAATACGACACGAGTTTTACGATACCTTCCTCTTCACTCCCTACATTTGGAGGAGGTTTCGAAATGTTTCTTTGTACCGCTTCATAGTTTTTGTTATTCAAAATGTGGGTGACAATTCACAGGCTCCGTAGTATCAAATTTTCATAAAAAGAACATTCGTAAAAAGAAGAACCGGTGTATTAATAATTCCCAGCATTTAGATTTTCTTGTCAAGTGTCCCAAAGCACTTTACATAGAAAGTGCAGCCCCAATTTTGTGCCAGCAGCCCCACATCAATTCCTCCTCAATCACATGGAGTGGAGCAATGAGAAATCACTTCATCATTTAAATCAAGGAAAAATTTAGGTAGGACAGGTTGTGCAAACTCGAAATGGATTTTAGTTAAGGTAATGCTCCTACTCTAATGAACAGCGTCATGTGATCTTTAATGATCTACAGTATTAGTCAAGACCTCGGTGTTACAGTTGCAGCATCCCAACACAAGAGGGCCCCTAAATGACTGGCTCTTACTTTATCCACTCAGGGGAGTTTGTAGATCAATGAGACATCCTTAACCAATCCTAGTACTCTAACATCACCACGCCTCCTTTCCCCAGCCTATTTAAACCCTGCTCTCTGACCCCACAGTGTTCAGGATTGGCTTAGACCTTGAGAGCTATACATCTCCTCCTTTGTGATGGCTTCCTGGGACTCTGTCAAGGTTTTTGGATTTTTGGCTTGCCTTTTTGACCATGATTTCTGGATTTTGTCTTGGATATCTTTTGCCGAGTTTCTCTTTTGGCTTTTGACCTTTTGCTAGCCTTTAGACCTTGACCTTGGATTTCACTGTTAATTTAGTAATTCGCGATGCCTTACCCGGGTAAGGGGCTCTGCAGCGTAAGACTCCTTTTGACATCTCATCTTAAGGACAGTACCCTGTGTCTGAGCATGTCTGGGGCGTTTGTTTGGACATTCTGGCCCAGGAAGGAAAGTGTCAGCTCGCTGGTCCAACACTCACCTCACAGGTCCACCTCTTACAAAACTAACTGGGATTTCCTTGTAGATCTCTTGTCCTGGTCTTGCTTCACTTCTGAGATTGGCTGATGATAACGCTTTTGTCAATTAAATGCAATGATGGGAAGCAGTACTATTTAATTGCTCGGACAAACTTGTAGAAAAGCATTTTCCATTTACCTGTTTATGATGGATGGGGGTACTGTTTCATCTCAATTTCTTCTGTTGCGTTTTCTTTTTCAGTCTCCAGGTTTGAACAGTACATATTTCCAGATGTTCCGATGATTCTTGGAATCAGCGGATGGGTTAAATAGAAAGGTTACATATCACAAACATTCATTCCAAGTGTTCTTGGATTTAAATTATAGTTCTGAGAAGACTTACATTCAAGGACATCTCAAATTAAAGGGCTTCATACACAAAAGTCAGACATAACTTTTTTCAGAGCATGCAAAATACATTTAACTTCTAATAAGTGTGTTTGTATCCTTCACAAGTGGTCTGTGATGAATACATCAACTGTACAAGGATAACTTTAACAACCACTCTTCCCTTTATTTCTCAAACCACAGCAATTCTATTTTAACCAATAGCAAAGTTATGTCTGGGTATGAAATGGCACAACAACATTAACAAAATGTTTTTAATTAACTTCATATTAATCATTTGATGCAAATCTACATTGGTCATCTAGAAAACAAATTTGCACATTCTTTTTAATTGATTGAACACAGTGTAGTGCATATGCAATCCTGATTCTTTCAATTTGTCTTCCTTTTTTCTCAGTATATTCACAGGCTTTGCTTTCACTGATCTTGGGATCCACAAGAAATCTCATTCTTTCTTTAATGCTTCTCTGGCACAACTTTAATAAACTACACAACTGAAATTAAAGCTTGATCTTTGCCATATCACCCAAATGCTCCATCTCTGAAAGCAGAAGAAAATAAATCTGGGCTGAGCACAAGACAATAGTTTTGCAACAGTTCTTCTGTTATTGTCATGTTTTACAACTTTTTTTCAGAAACTTGGTCAGAAAAACTAAAATAATAATTAAACTTTCTTTGAACATATTCAATTGGTATTGGTGTCTACTCTTCTGTTGTAACAATGATCAAAGAATATGACATTCAAAGCTTTTTTTTCCCATTGGGAAACCTTCTTAATTATTCCTTTCCTGCTAACAATGCTGAGTGTTTCTTGAGAACACTCTTGTTTTCACAGTGGATGGTTCTTTTTTGTCTTACATTGAAATGCTATACATGAATCATGAATCAAACGCTCCTCTGTGGTGACTAAAGCTAAAAAACCTTAGCACGACAAAACTAAACATGCTTAACTGAACATCCTATAATAAAGGATAAGGTAAAGTGTCATTTATTTATTATTATGTCATTTGTTATTTAGATAATGGCTGATGTAGTAAATGTATATTTCATTCAGGTGTTCGCCAATCAACAACTTGCCTCTGGCTGAGGAAGTACAAAGTGCATTGTTAAACAGTCTAGTTCTGAGCATTAACAAAGAAGGGGCAGAAATGTTACAAGTAATAGAAGAATTTTAAATAAAGCTTGATGGTATTTTGCCAACTGTACTTACGAAACAAGAGCTGTTATTCAGAGATCATTAACAAACAAAACCCTTCTAACATGCACTCAATACAGGAGTGATACCCATTGACTGGAAAATTGCTAATGTAGCGTCCCTGTATTAAAAGGGTGACAAAACTGAACCAAGCAATTATAGACCGATAAGACTTAATGTGTATTACGAGCAAAATTATGGAAACAATAATTAGAATTAAGCTAAGGATCATTTGCATGGAAATAAGGGCATAGTCAGAATGAATTTAGAAAAGGTAAGTCTTCATAAAATAATTTGTTACAGTTCTTTGGACAAGCATCAGAAGTAATGGACACTCACATGATATGGTGGTTTTTAGATTTTCAAGTGGCTTATGATAAACTTCCTCATAAAAAAGTAATTCTCAAATTGCATGCAATAGGCATGCAAGGTAATACATGTGTTTGGATTGAGAACAGGGTAATAGATGGAAAATGAGGAGTATAGATAAATCGCGCTGAAATTAGCTTGATGTACTGTAACTAGTGAGGTGCCACAAGGGTCTGTGGTAGGATCACGGCTCTTCCTAATTTACATCAATGTTGCACATTCTGGTTTAGTTAGTAAACAAGTGACTTGTGCACGTGATACCAAGATAGGACAATTAGCAATCACTTTAACAGAAATTCAAAAAGCTTGACTAAATTCAAGATTGGGAAAACACCTGGCAAAGGTGCAGATAATTCCACACTGTTACATGCACAGTTGCTGCAGAGTAGTGCCAGGCAAGCTGAAAGGTTAAAACACAGCCACAGGCCTTGAGGGTTTTCCAGGAGTATTTGGGAAAGCTGAGGAACCAGAGAAACAGGGCAGGATAGGTAGACTGATGAACAGAAAGTGAGCTGTTGGACTGAGGGCTGCCTGGGGCATCAGCTGAGCTGCCCAGGAATTAGGCAGGTGAATAGTCAGGAAGAGAGCTGACTGGGGAATTAGGCTACTCTACTTGCAAGAGCTATCAGGAATCAGGCAGCCAGGAGGAACTATGTCACAAAAATGTTGCAAGAGGTATGTAAGGAAGTGTAGACACAGCTATAGTACCGTATCACATAACAAATAAGGGATAGTATTTATATGATTGCCCTCTTCCTCCTATTTCCTGGTGAACAGTGGAAGGGGTGAGAGAAAGAAAGGATGCGCATATAGGGCAAACCCAGGGGTACGATAGTCAGTAGAAAATGACTGATTCCAGAGCAGCAATACTTTTTTTTTTTGTAATGCAATAACACGGTATTCTATTTGTACACAGTATTCTAAATAAGTAAGTAATCTTACTCTGCATTTGTACAATTTAATCATAACACGCCTTGTTTTGAATTATACACTTTTATGATTTGAAGATGAAAATTATGTGTGTTTTGGAAAACATACAAACTCCAATCAGATAGCACAACAGGTCCAGAATTGAACTCAGTGCCCTAGCTCTGCAAAGCAACAAAGATAAAACACCATACCATCCCCATAATATTAAATGTTTACTGCAATAATCATTAAAATTGTTTTAAGCATGAAATAAATGGGAAACCATCATGCAAAAGGAGCTAAAAATTCAAATTCCTAAAACAATTACTAGACAGTATGTCATTCATTATACTTGGCTGTTATCAGAAATGTTATGTTTCTGAAATATAAGTTCTTCTGTAAAAACATGGATGGGGGATATTGGTTATTTGTCATTTTTGTACTGTGTTGAGGGAAATACAATTGTACATTTGATAAAAATATGCTATAGATAGAGTACCTTACAATTAATGCAGAAACCATCCCATCAGACTAACGTTTTTTAAAGTGATATTGTTTGACATACAGAGTTCAATGTATGTCCTTGTCAGCATGATACATGCTTGATTGAAGCAATTAAATTGGAATGCTTAACTGAAGCAATTAAATAGCTATTAAAATGATATTACTCCTCTACTATGAACTACAAACTCATTTCCAGCACCGCTGCAGAGAAAATCATGAAACAAAACTAAAAAACAGAACTACAGTTCTAAGACATCATTGCTTTGGAGAACTTTGGAGAAGCATCTCAGTAAAAAAAGATAAATAATGACAGTAATGGGAAATTGTCTTACTCCATAGAAAAGTGCCTGGAAACATTCGCCTTGAGGAGTAAACAGAAAATTGTTCACCAAAATTTTCAGTGTTTGGATGTATATTACAGTATTTTGACATACTAAATACCAGATATGGTTGTTAACTACACGTACAAATCAAGATTTGTAGATGATCAGATGAGCAAATACAGCGACAGACACAGTAGTGACGATATTTTAAAATTTTGCAAAAAGTGCCATACTGTCAGGGTCTCATACTAAGATGAAAGATGTTGTTTAGCACATTTAGAAAGTGGTCCTCTTTTATGATATCAGTGGTACATTCCTAAGATAAGTTATTATCATGGAGTTATTATCAACAACTGCTGGAGTTTGGTCCAGCAGTTGTTGTTTTTTTAAATAGGAACTGTAACAGTGCTTGGTTGTTGAAAGGCAAGCTAGTGTTTTCCGACAATTATTTAGCTTAATTACTGTAGTTACTTGATTGTTGCCATAAGTTAATTGGGTAATTGCTTTGTGCAAATCAATTAGTTCTGTGATGTGTGCTAATGTATAAAAGGCGTGGGAGTGGCTATAAGTAGCCTGAGAAATGTGCGCCTGGGACAGACCTGAGTGTGGCCTTAGTACTGTGTGCAAGATACTGTAGACTGCATAGTAAATAGTGTCTGTGATTTCTTTTGCTTCCTTGCTTTGCTTGACTTATGAAACCTGTTTAAGAAACTGAGTTAAACTCTGTTTCTGCTTTTGAGGTCTCAGTGAAGACTATAGATTGTTCTTTTTGGGGATGCGTCCAGTGGGATTTGTAAATTTTCCCAGTAGGAAAAACTGAAACCTTAATATTGTCTTGTGAAGTGGCTACTGTATGTTCCACCAAACCAGTGCTGGACTGATACAATATACACATGCAAGGCTATTGGAGTATTATAATTTTTACATAGCTTTAAATTGTGTCCATTCTGCAGTTTTTTGCCTAATAATGATAGTTGATTATCTTTAATTCAATTGCTAAGAACTGGGACAGGGACTGAGCTCACTGGTTTAGCATTTTACTTGAAATTTGCAACTAGGCATTTGTCGTCAGCTTAACCTGACAAATCAGCCTGTTTACAAATTGTAATTTCAATGTGGTTCAAAGAAAAATGTCTTTTAAGCTAGTTAGAAAGAAATTAAACCATATTGATAGACTGACAAAATTGTTAGGTAACTGATTGTGATGCCAAAGACTCAAATTTTAAGTTCTCTTAGGAAAAAAATAAAAAACTACCAACGTAGCAGTTTCTGTAATGACAAGGAAATCTTTGAATAATGAATCATCAGAAGGGAAATCTGGTCTCTTTATTGGTAAGGCTGGAAAACTGGTAGATTTTTTTTATACGAACAGCAAATTGAGCATCCACACACTCAGATGCCCTTATGTATAATCATAGAACTACTGTACCAGTGGAGTATAGTGAGAACTGTTCCTATCTAGACATATTGCGGTCCTTCAGTATTACAGTGATTAATCTGTAAAGAACAATTTTAGCTCTTTATCTCTCCGGTACAAATAACAGTGACCTTCTGCGCTGAGGCAGATACACTGTACTTCTGTTATAGCTCACTCTCACTCTTTCAATCCCCCTTAAATTGTGCCTCCTGGTAGCACAGATTCTCAGACTTTGAAAAATAGGGCCAAATGAGCTATTTTAGCTGAAGGGACATACAAGAGTTTTAAAAGAAAAATAGGAACTACTCACTAAGGGTACCCCTGCAAGTTCACTTAAATGCACAGGTTTTTACATTTAAATCCTACTTGAGAGAGAAATGTTATGACCTGAATCTGTTTTTGCAGAATGAGCTCATGTTACTTAGTGCTCTCATGAAACAATCAAGCTCTGTTATTTTGAAACAGGTTGAAATGTGTGACAAAATGATATGCCTGTAGAATACAATTAAGGAAGGAATCCCCATAGATTACAATGACCACTCCTGAAACATTCAAACTATGAGTACATTTGTCCTAAAATACCATAAAGTACCAAACAAAAGTAGAATGATAGGGAATAATTGTTCTCTTCTATAGAATGCCAAGATAACAGACAAATATGGAAAAAAAATGAAATATAAGAATGAACGCTTATATCTTAATATTCCTAGCTGAATTCCATAAATTTATTGGGTTGTAAATATCTAAATATACAAAATAAATGTGAAATAAGATGGAAATGCATCACAATAGAACTTAAAAACTAAAATTCTAAGAACTAAAATTCATTTTAAAATAACAAATACTTAATGTTAATTTGAACGATTTAAAATTTAAGAGAGTATTTTCAGTTTACTTCTAGTCATTCCCCTGTTTGTGACCCCATGGAAGACTAGACAAAGCTCTTCAATTTTTGAAAGTATCAGGAGCAAATTTTTGCAAGACTGTACTTCATATTAAAACCTACTTCAGAATGACTGGCATATACCGTATTTCTTAAAAAGTTTATTTAACATGACTTCATAAGAGTCCAAGCTACAGGCAATAGGATGAAGTTTAGTTTTTATCTATGTTTTATTTATGATAGTGTGCAGCTACATTCTACACTTTGATGTAGGAAAAGAAGGCAAGAAAAAACACTTCTTTGCAACAGGGTGTAAAACACTAAACTTAGCAAGTCACAAGGGGAGCATATCTCACAGCCAAATTGTCACCAGATTATTTCCAATGATATTCAGGCTTTCTATCATACTAATAAAGGGAGGTCTGCTTGCTGTGAATGCTGCTGACACAAACAACAAGTCAACTTCCTTTTGGAGCAATGTAAGTTATGTAAAATCAAACTTGACAAGAAACATGCATACTGGAAAAATAGAATAATACAAAATGAGCATTAAAGATCCATTAAACAATGTGTTTGACTCAAAGGTCTTTGCTATTAGCTGTTCAGTGTTTTTCAAATCTCTGCTGTTAGGAACTAATACCATCTCTTTATAGTAAGGTGAAATAAGCAGAAAACGACTTCTAAGTATGGCCAACTGATGCATTAAGCAGATATAACTATAATTATAATATAACTATCATATTCATTCAGCATTGTTTTCAACTTGGACCCAGATCAATGGGAAACTGACATAGTGAAGATTTTCTTGTGTCTCCAAATCCAAAATATTTAAATAAATCTTGTTATCATGGCATAGTGCCAAAAGTACAGTCAACACATTTTGTTTCTTCCAATTCTTTTAGTGTTGCATTATTTCTCAGTTACTGTATGTTTCAATGCTTCATGGGAGAAGCATGGTCAAAAAATTACAGCAACAACCACAGCAATACAGTAGTTAATCACAATGTATCCAAAACAAAAGTTGATTTTAATTCAGCAACAAAAGCTGAGTCCTGAAAAACATGTTGAGCATTATCTGTTTGTTGATTTGGGATGTTACAGTAGCAGATCTGTCTTTCTTCAAGTCTCCTTTCATAAAAGGGTCATTTTGGCAACAGTGAAAAATAATGAAGAAAACTTCTGTCCACCTTTGAAAGGAAGATGCTTTGAAGAATTTTGGAAGTTGGGTGTAGGAGGAAAGTGAATAAAATCCATTGATCTGTTCATTGATCTGGCAGAACCTGACTGATGACACTTTGTTGGCAAGATACATCGTGGCCAGTTCACTTACTTTACTTGATTGTCCCAGATTGGAAATTTGCTTGGCAGGCAGGTGAAAGACATAACACAATACACACAATAACACAATGAATTGAACACAACATGAACCAATTAACAAATAAGAGACATTCATGTTTGATGAAAAAATATACAATCAGTTGTGCAAATTGAGCAGTTTAATACCTGTGGGAATAAAAGATGACTTAGTTATGTTGCACCTGAATCTAGGCAGTCTAATTCGATGTCCAGGATGTCAAAAACTCTGCAAGGGCTCAGTCCTGACAGCCAATGCTTATGTTGGTCTTCTGCACTATTTGCTTGACGTAGATGTCTGAAAGCTGTAGTTGTTGTGCACTTATAATTTTGCTGGCTACCTTCAAAATCCTGCTCAGTTTATTTTTATTGCATGTATGAAAGTTTCCAAACCAGGCTCCTGCAGTGAAGTTTTGGACAGATTCAATGAAGGTTCTGTAGAATAAAGTCATTGTTGCAGTACATGCAGTAAAAGAGCAGAGGTTTCTTAGGAAGAACAATTACTGTTAGTTCTTCTTACATATGGAATCCATGTGTTCCTCAAAGGTTATTTTGCAGTCAACAACTGTGTCAAGATATTTGTATCTGTTGACAATTTTAATTTCTTCTCAATTAATTTCTCAATGACTGTAGGTTTTACAGCTGGTGGTGCTTTCTATAATCAATGATCATGTCTTTGGTTTTTGACACATGAAGCTGAAAGAAGAAGTTGTTACACCCATCAACAAAATTTAGAATCAAAATTGGATCAATCTCCTTATTCTAAAATGCATCACAAAACTAAGAGAGACCCTGTCTATTCTGAGGATTCAACAATAAAGGATATCAGAATTTCCTAAATATCCCCCAAAACTACTACAAGCTCTTGTAATAATGTTCATATCACTCTGCCATCGTCTGGTCTCCAAGAATGATGAGGACAAGGTCATTTTGCCTGGAATAAGATTGAGGAAGAGGAGGGTGAAGATTATGTTCTGTTTTCTTCTTTCTGTGTTCTCCTCTGTCTTCCTTTCTCTCCCTATCTTCCTTTCCTCTTTACTCTCTTATATCTGTATTTCTGTTGTGGCCTATGGTCCTAAAGATTTACCATGAGGTTATTGAAGCCAAACTGTCAGAAACACCCTTTAATCATCACTGTTCACCCATATCTTAGTCCACCTGTTTGACTGCAAATAACACACTCTCTGGATAATAACATTATCATGGATAATACTGCTCAGTTCACTTTCTTGGTGTTCTCAAATAAGGCATTGTACTTAGTGGAAAAAAAGTTACTGTAGAAGAATCCTAGTATTAATCAGCTACATTGATCCCATACACACTACCACTTACTCCTGTCTAATATTGACAGTTCTACCTTTGACTGCAGTATTAAAACCTTGTCCTTATCCTGACTGATCACAGAATCAATTGGTGAAAAGATTTCTTATTTTGTCTAACACATACTGGTTAATAACCTTTCCACTATACAGTATATCTCCACAGAGAGTGCCAAATTAGACTTCATTTTCCAATGTGCTCCATGTAACTGGGCCTGATCTGTATTGGGATGGGAGACGTCCAGGGAAAATC
The DNA here is from genome assembly GCF_040954835.1 of Lepisosteus oculatus. Classification (NCBI taxonomy): domain Eukaryota; kingdom Metazoa; phylum Chordata; class Actinopteri; order Semionotiformes; family Lepisosteidae; genus Lepisosteus; species Lepisosteus oculatus. The sequence goes on along the minus strand of NC_090696.1, from coordinate 35,091,843 downwards.
AAGAGGGTTTGCACTTTTCCATTTGGATCAGAATTTCCAAACCAATGTTCCAGTACCAATACCAATATAACTGGAGACACTGCACAGTAGGAAGTAAGAATGTTTAACTGATGGCCTGGTCATTTAAATGAGCTGGGGATCTAAGTAGGAGTGACTAAATTCCACTGTGGGCTCTAACAATCTGTCCTACCTGAATTTCCCTTTTATAAAAATTGGTGAAATAATTTATTCTCTCTCTACCTGATTTGCTCTGAAGTGTGGATAATGGTTTGTACAGTTCGTCCGGGTCAGTTGTGCACCTCAGTAGTGGAAGACGTGAGTCTTCTCCTGTATGTAAACCATATTGGGTTCCCTTCAGAATAAAAACATGATATAAAAAAGCAATTGAATGTTTCTTTTGCCAGTGTTAAAAATGCAAAAACAAATCAGGATTTATACAGCTCAGAAAAAGTATAAGTACATCAAAGAAAGAACACGCAGTATAAGCTTGATACTTGTTAAACTTCCTTGATTCCATCAAAGCTAAGAAAGGATTCTTGTTGCCTTTTTATCAAATGTTTGGGTTAATAACCTTTCCAGTATATCTCTACACAGCGAGTGCCAATTTAAACTGCATTTTCCACTGTGCTGCAGGTAATCATATGGAAATACAAGCACATCGTTTTAGTTTCCATCCCTTTGAAAAAGGAAAATTAATTAAAGCTCCTCTCCTCTTTCCAGACACTGCCTAATTAAGCTTTGAAGATTGAAAATGGTTTCAGAGACATCAAGAAACGAAATGAAGTTGCTTTGTGAAAGAAAATTGCTGATGCGAAACTGTCATTTAGAATTTGTAAAGGGGACTGTGGAGAATGAAGTTTAGGATATTCTGTTTTGGATATGGCTCTGCCTCAAACACCACACGAAATAATTTGCAATAAATCATCTAGGTTTGAGGTAACTTTTAATTAATGCTGGTAACTTAAACTTACATTGTTTGATATGTAGGATTAAAGACCTTCCAGTTGTGAAAAAGGTGATTTGTGGTGAAGAAGGTGTACTGTCACAAAACAATGAAAAGACGACTGGTCTGAAGCTCTGCACTCTTTATACTCAAGACATGTGAGGAATTCAGATGTAATAAACTGAATGGTAATCATACTGTATAGATGAAAACTCATACCCCGTGCCCCTACTGTATATACAGTAGGACTATGCGTTTCTCATTTTCAGTTATGACTGTAATAATATTATTATATTGCAATACTACAATATAACTGTAATAATGGGGCAAATATTTTCTGCAAGTACTGTTTTCATAATAACCGATGGCAAACATATAAAACGTTTGCCAAATGAAATATTTATGCAGGTTCTGTTTCTGTTGTTACAGGCAAGAAAGATACCAATTCTTATTGCCATTCATTATTATTTAAATTTAATTAATTTTTACAGCTTAGTAAATTAGTCCTTCCTTTCAGTTTTCCTGATGAAATGTGTTCAAGATGTGTGCCTGGCTGTACATAAGATAGAGCAAGATATAAATAATGTCTTTTGATTTGTAGTTTACCTTTCAAAGAGCTTGTACAGTAGGTTAGAAACTAAAAGGCTGTACTTTCACCTGCATGTGGATTTGTCAGTGCATTAAATTCATGTATAATGATGTACTGTATATCATTAAAAAAGGAAATTTATCTAAATAAATATGATCTTCCTGATTATCAGTTCAATCTTTGTTCAAATGTGAGGCTGGCCAGTGGATATGAGAGGCTATTAAAATTAAAACATAGATGCTGCTCTGCTGGTAGTTTTAGCCCTGACAGAAAACTAATAAAAAAATGGAAATGTAGTATTGAATATAAAATACACTATACAAAAAAATGAAGATGTTTGGTGACATTAATGTTAATAATTTAATCATTTTAATAATCTCCTGCCATTTCAATGATTATATAAATAATTTTGGATGATGGATTTCTCTTTAAATTTCTATTTTTTGTGTATATAACACATAATGAATATATTTTGTAAAAACTTTTTTCTGCATCTGTGGTAGAATTTCAAAAGAACATTTAAGAAATATTTTTGCATTGGTTGATAAAAGCTGTTTTTAAAGCTGTTGTTAGGGATGTAAGTATTTTTAAAAGTTAAATGCAAATATATTTGCATATACTGTATACAGTATAGGCTGATGGCATTGCATAATATATCCTGTAAAACAATAGTAGTAAGGTGATTGAAATGGACTTCACATAAGTTGTGGAATGCTTATGTCAAATGTGAGAATGCAGCTAAAGTCATTTTTTATAAAAAGATACAGATGGGGGCTGTTAATATAGCAATAAAATACTACAGTGATCATTTTTATTACATTCACAACCCTATGAAGATTTGTTACTAAGTTATAAACCAGAATGTGTGTGCTGTTGATGCATAAGACACATCCTGTCCCTAAATATATTCTGGTATTAACTTCCATACAGCAGGAAAGGATAGTAAAATCTGTTCTTGCATAGTTTAGGATATTGAAACATTGCACAGGAATTGTAAAATAACAACTCAGTTCCTCTAGTCAAAGCTGGGGTCTTACAGGAGTGTGATGTAAAGACACACCACCCTAGTACTTTTCTGAACCATTCAGAATGCACAATGGGCAATGCACATTCATAATTGACTATGCTTAAACATGTCAACAGTTAATAATGGACCAAGTAATAGGTTTATCCTATGCTGAAAAGAAAAAAAAGAAAACACGTTTGACTGTGGAGCCTTCTTCCTCACACCTGAAGAAGGCTCCACATCCGAAACATTAATAATAATAATAATAATAGCTTACACTTATATAGTGCTTTTCTGGACACTCCACTCAAAGCACTTTACAGGTAATGGGGACTCCCCTCCACCACCACCACCAATGTGCAGCATCCACCTGGATGATGCGACGGCAGCCATAGTGCGCCAGAACGCTCACCACACACCAGCTATCAGTGGGGAGGAGAGCAGAGTAATGAAGCCAATTCATAGAGGGGGGATTGTTAGGAAGCCATGATTGATAAAGGCCGATGGGAAATGTGGCCAGGACGCCGGGGTTACACACCTACTCTTTTTAAGAAACGCCCTCGGATTTTTAATGACCACAGAGAGTCAGGACCTCGGTTTTATGTCTCATCCGAAGGACGGCACCTGTTTACAGTATAGTGTCCCCATCACTATACTGGGGCATTAGGACCCACATGAGCTGCGAGGGTGAGCGCCCCCTGCTGGCCCCACTAACACCTCTTCCAGCAGCAACCTTAGTTTTTCCCAGGAGGTCTCCCATCCGGGTACTGACCAGGCTCACACCTGCTGAGCTTCAGTGGGTTGCCAGGTGTGAGTTGCAGGGTGATATGGCTGCTGGCCTTGTGTTTTTCTTTCCTCTTTTTTCAGCATGGAATAAACCTATTACTTGTTCCTCTGCAGCCTACACATGCTGATGCAGCTACCCACCTGAACAGTTAATAATAATAATAATAATAATAAATAATAATAATAATAATATGCTAAGTAGCAATCAGAACAAGTTCAACATGTTCTAACATTAAATCATTATGGATGAAATTGAACATCAAGAAGACGGAGTACCTGGAATGCAGTGATCAGACCGATGGCACAATCGCAGCTGGTGTGGTCCAACTGAACAAAGTGACACAGTTCAAGTACCTAGGCTCATGTGTAAACTCCGACTGCACTTCCCTCCAAGAAGCCAAGATGCGAGTCAGCGCCGCTTGGATGAAATGGCGGCAGGTCACTGGAGTACTGTACGACAAGAAGATCCCTTTGTGCCTAAAATCCAAAGTCTACCGCACAGTGGTCAGACCAGTGGCCCTATACGGAACTGAATGCTGGCCAATGACAAAGAAACATGAACAGGCACTCCATATGATAGAAATGAAGATGCTACGATGGACCCTCAGCTTGACAAGACTAGACCATGTTATGAATGAAGAGGTGCGAAAAACACTCAAAGTCGCACCAATCACTGAGAAAATGAGGGAATCGCGCCTGCGATGGTATGGACACGTGCTCCGCAGGAATGACACATCAATGGCAAAGACCGCCCTCAAATTGAATGTGGAAGGCCGCCGGCCCCGTGGACGACCATTTACGTTCTGCCTGGATAGGCTAAAAGACAACATGCGCCTCGCAAAAGTCACCTGCTGAGAGGCTGCAGACCGTACGAAGTGGAAAAATCGGTGCAAACAAGCAGACCCCACATAAGTGGGAAAATGCAAAGAAGAAGAAGATGTGAGAGATCTTTTAATTTAGTCTGAAGTATATACAGAAAAGTAGTCCTTATAATTCAAAATAAATGTTGTACAGTATATGACTTTTATAATAGTTCAATATCAAGAATAGGAGCAACCATTCCAGGGAAAGTAACTCCCCTCAAGGACACAGCCCCTTGCAGCATCACAATATATAGGGTGAAAGTGCAGATTAGAGTAATGTAATTAGAAAAATATTGTATCACAGAGATCTGCACTAAGACCTTTGTTCTTTTCAATTTATATATGATTTAGCTATAATCTGGTATAGTTAGTAACCTCTCAGGATCACCAGTGACATTAACAATGGAGGATTAGTAAGTATTATAACATTTTCAAATGGAATTCAAAAGATTTAGACAACATTGGGCATACACCTGGCAGATCATTTTTCATTTTTTAATTTGGTATTTTTAACAAATGCAACATCACTTATAGGTAGAAAAAATAATCCAAAAACATAAGAGGATGCAACACTGAGCATGAAGAAACTACCTATGAAAAAGGTCTTTATTGTTTTAATGTGAGGAAGCATAGTAAAATGAAAATAAATAGAAATATAAGGCAATGTAGTTAAAAGTGTACAATTTAAATAATGCTAAAATTGTGCTATTCATTAGTTAGACTATTGTGCAGAATTGTGGTAACCATTGTTACAAAAAAGATATTGCTGTAAAATCAGTCCAAAGAAAAGGAACCACATACTGTACATTCTTGGGGTTAAAATAATGTCCTACTGTGACAGGCTAAAATATTTTTTTTCCTTGAGCTGAGAAAACTACACCAGCTCAACTGACTCTAGTATTTAAAATCGTCAAAGACATTAGCAAAGTCAAGCCTATGGAGTCAACAGTGAAACATGAATCAGAGGACACAAATATAATAACGAGAAATGCTGTATATTTAAAATGAAGACCAAGATGCACTTTATACCCAGAGGGTTGTAGGAATGTGGAACGCACTACATACTGTAGGCATGCTGTCACAGGTGACACCCTGGCTTCCTTCAATTAGCAGATAGAAGAGATCCTTGACTCAGTTGGCCACTGGGAATCAAAAAAATAGATGGTCTGAATGGGCCCATCTTGACTGTCCTGTCTTATATTCTTAGATTTTCAACTCATCATACTATTAAAGAAAAAGTTGATTTTTTTGGTCTTTAATATAGATTCGGAATCTAACATCAGTAAAGTACTTGTTTTGAATTAGATCTAACAAGACTCTCTAGGCCAAGTCCACACACTCACACCATCCCCTTTTTAGAAATGTAGTCTTGGTCTCCTCAAAATAGAAATAATGATTGATCAGCATAAATACTGTAACGCTTACGGCCGACAGGCACTGTGTAAGAGCCGGCGTACCAGAGCAGGTGACGTCACCGCCCTTCCCTGTGATAGCAGGACTACAGCAACTGGGCTGTAGAGAGATCTCTCTTTAGCTCACGGGGCTGGGTCACTGCAGAGAGACGCGGGAGTCCCGGGTTCGAGCCCCCGACGGTGGGGGGCCGATCTAATGCGGCAAGGGCGCCTGCCTGAGCCCCCGTTGCGTTACAATACAAAAGTATTTCAGTCCATCATGCTGTTTACTCTGAGCAAAGGCTGATTTGGCAGTACTGTATATCCCGACCTCAAGCAAACATCCTCCTAAGGAATGTGTAATTTTGTAATAGTTTAATGTAAAAAGAGTTTACAAAATATAATAGCTAACTGCTGCACTAAATAAATATTTTGTTTGTAGGCAAAGCTGAATAAACAAAGAACATACCATCAAAATTCCTTATCTTGATCATTTCCAATAAAAAAAACAAACTGAGAGAATCACTGACAACTGAAGTATACTATTCATAAGATCGTCTGCAATAAGTCAGACTTTGCAGGGAGAGTTCTAGCCAGGGGTACTACTGTCAATCACGCCTATACATTACATTTGTATTTCGGAATCATTGTTCTCTAATGGGCTGTTGGCAAGTGTAAGTCTGATACAGCATGTGGTATCGGACAATATGCAACAAACAGTCTGTTCTAATGTAAGTATCTTCCAATGTGCCAATTTCTTTGTCTGAATTTTCTATTACAGCTGAGCAGCTGGCTTGTCTTCTCCTGGCTTTGTGTTACAGTTTTGCACACTATGCTTTACTATCCAAGTCAGCTGATCATTCTGAAAGTGCAGACTTTTATAAAAGTAAAATTCCTACTTCAGCCTTCTGAGGCAAACAGAAATGGAAACTTAGGAGCACATGTACAAAAGCCTGAAATGAGCCATTAAAGTTAGCAATAAATGTTTTTAAGCCCCCAGACAATATTTCTTCGTTGTGATCTTGCACCAGAGTGGTTTAGAACCTATCTTACATTTGTGTTGTAGTACAGATATTAGCTGAGACACAGAACAAACAACCAGGAGAAATCAGTTGTATTGCAAGGTTATACTATGCTGTACACCCTTCTAAATGAATTTAATTGGTTTGCTATTATGTACCAGCAGATAAACAGAAAAGCTGGACATTTGGCATGGTAACAAGGCACTAGTTACAGGTTTTCAGACTTTCCACACTTCACTTCTGATATGAGATTTACAAAGATAGAGTTCAAGAAATTAAAGTTTTCTTACATAGAGATTTATTATAGAAAATAATATAATTTTTTAATATTCAAATTCTATAAATAGAATTTGAAATGAGTAAAGTGTGTAGTGTGAATTATTATTAATTATTAGTAAACAATATTTCAGCAATAGCAAACAATATTAGTATTATTATCCATTCATACAATATTATAATATACTGTATACGTACTACACATATTGTCACCTTCTTGAACCCCTCCTCTTAAGGAGGTCTTAAGGACGCTCCTTGTTTTTTACTCATCTTCCGCACCTGCTCCCTGTTCCATCCCCCTTTTCAGTTCACGTTAAAAGCCAGATGCGCCAGTCCGGGACCTGGAAGCGCCTGGTCCCATTAAGGTTTTAGTTCCTGTTCCTGTTCCTGTTCCCCTGCCGGTTCTAACCTGGTTCCCGTTTTTTAAATCTTGTTTGTCTTGGATGTACCGCCCGGTTTTGGACTTTTGCCTCCTCTTGGATTCCCCCTTGGACTTTCTTCTGGATTGTTTGCCTCGGCCACACCTCCCCCGAACACTAGCGCACCATGGACACGCCCCCTGTTTTCATTCCCGACCCCTGCATGCTTTTTCCCAGTGTTTTCCCCACTCATCCCCAGATTGTGTCGCCTGCATAGGGTCCTGTAAGAACTCTTTCATTACGCATATGTTGAGTGCTTTTCCATTTGTATGCTTTTCTACACCACTTGTGTCAACCCACATTTTTGGCATTGCTTCTGCATTAGTTTAATGCTAAAACCTGAAAATTTTAATTTGATTTATTTTCCTCTGCAAAAAATACTGAAGATAGGCCTGTTTTTCAGAAAGCGTATAATTACTGTATGGGACCTTCACTCACTCCATGGATATCACACAAATCTCCTAAAATATTATTTATTTTGAAAAATGTTGTTTCAAAGAATGTTTCTGTAGACTTTGCCAGTGTTGTGCTCCACTTAAACTAATAGTGTATTTTGAAACATCTGTCTATAATTCGTGACATACACATCATTAGTTATTCATTTCTTATTTCGCACAATGCCTCGATGTACTACTGAATAAAGATTCGTCCACAATGTCTGTTATAGAACAATGTGATATTTCTATGGCACAGTGCACTGATGCCCAGAGGAGGCATATTAAAAGTACAGGAATCCACAACATATGTTAATACCATAGTAAAAGAATAAATATGCAGTACTGGAACCAGGATACATTTATCATGATAGGATTTCAAAGGATAGTAATATGGTGTAACTGAGCAACTGTCACTGTGAAAAATCTTTCTTGTTTCATCCTAAGTGCAGCTTTAAAGTTACGGTTTAGAGACATTTGATTTAAACAGTACATCAAACAGGTCATACATACAGTACCATAAAGTATTGAAATACTAGGTACAGCCATTATATATTTTATTTATTTGTAGTGTTGTGTGTTTTTAGTGTTTTTTACAATGACACACTTCCCAATAAAATGCAATAAACCAGTGGTTCTCAAATGCAGATTGCCCCCGGGTGGTATGCCAGGTGATCCTGGAAATCTGTTGTGTGCGCCGAAAAATTGGGAATTAAAAATTGAAGAAATGTTCCTATGAGAAAATGACTTGTATGCTTTGTTTTGATCAGGGGTGGTACTTGGTCCATAAAGTTTGAGATCCACTGAAATAAACATTCATTGCTTCTTCACGAGATGCCAGTTTAGCAAAACATACTCATTACTCTCGGAGTAATGTATTGTATGTAAACTATCTTAACTGTGATATTTGTGCGTCACATAACTTCAATGCCCTATTGAAAATAGTATTGTTAGGACATGTCATTCAATAAATGTTCATATTAAATGCACAATCATATAAACCCATCCCTTGGTATATGAACTCTCAATTTACAAATTTGCAGTACATCAAAGTCTCTGCTCTTTGTAGCAGCTTCCCTTTTGATATCACTTAGGTAAGGTTAAAGGGAAGTTGTATGACACCAAACACAAATTTTGGAGGAGGAAGTTAGAGGTTTGTGCACAAGTCTTGTTGCATTAACTTTGTCTTATAACCTGTCAGGACCGTGGAAAACTCGGGTTTGCGAGATATGAAATACTGTCGGCCTAGTTTTGACAGACCTATACATTTTTTCCTGGTGGAAGGAGTAAAAGCAGTTCTTCAAAATGTGAAGTGTTATTGCCACAGAATTACAGTTTTAAAGCCACAATTAAGAATGACTGAAATTATTATTATTATTATTATTATTATTACTACTACTACACTTACATAGTGCTTTTCTTGACACTCTATTCAAAGCACTTTACAGGTAATGGGAACTCCCTTCAACCACCACCCATGTGCAGCCCCGCACCTGGATGTTGCGACAGCAGCCAGAGTGCACCAGTACATCACATCAGCTATCAGTGTGGAGGAGAACAAACTAATAATATAGCCAATTCATAAATGGGAATACGTGGGGAAATATAAGGGCTTATAGTGGCTTTTTGTAAACCAAAGTACTATTTCAAAATCCTACTGGTGTTTTTAAGTACTCTATAGTACAGTAGATGAGACATTAAACCACTACTAAAAGATCTAAAGTCCTATAAGTTACAGGGACTCCAGTGTACAGTATATGTATAAACAATATAGTAAACAGTAACATTAGAAACACTTTATCAATGTAGTCTGAACATTGTGATTATAGTTAATACTTCTTGCTTTTATTATTTAATTTTAATGACACCTACAGGGATTTTACAAATTTTAGTACCCATTTACACATGGTTTTTGAAACAGTTGTCATGGGAATTGATTGGTATAGTGACCCCAAAATGCAGGAACTTTTAACTTTGTACCCGACTACGCTCCCTAGCAATTTTAAGGGTGCTACGGGCATTTTCCCCTGATACAGGTTCATTATATTTCTCATAACCACTAGTGCACTTTCAGACCAGCACAAGGCATTATTACTTCATTATCATTTTAATTCCTTTAGCAATCAGTTACAATATCACTGCCTACCCAACAAAGAGAACACACACACAGAATCACAAAAACACCATGGACCCCAGTTACCCAGACCCATCATCCCAGAAGAGCAATTCTTCCTTCTGCCACAGAGAAGAATCTTTGTATAGTCTTATGAAGGTATTAGACATCATATTCAGTCCCGGCTGTTCCGAACAATGTGGTCCAATAATGCTACCCTTTCTACCTGGTTTGCTCTGAGAATTTTGCTCTAGGGCAGTAGTGGTGTCTCCCAAACCTGAGACTCAAACCCATGACCAAGGACTCTACCACTGCTCTACACTGCTCAAAGCATTGAGCATACTATATCTCCAAACTGTACTCTATGCTTAATATTAACTGCTTTTTGATTGTTTCCCTACTTGTACTCTGCTCCTGCAGGCAACATTTGTTGTTTCTACGTCTAGACATTGTGGAACATGAACCAGCACATGTGAAAATGGCTGACAGGTCTGCTCCAGGAAAAGCCTAAGGGTTTGTCACTGAGGATGTGATTAACAGACAGCATAGGCTCTCTCAAGCTCTAACAAGAAGACTTGTCCTTGAGTTGCTACTCTGTGTTTCATCAAGGGAAACCATGGATCAGCAGGTCACATTTCTAACGTCATCTGTGAAATCAAACCTCTAATCCAGTGTTTGCTCTTTTGACTTTCGTACAGATGTTTCATGCATTAATTCATTTCTGCCTTGGTGGTTTGACAACATAATGAAGTAAATATATGTATAAGCTGCATGTGCAAAAAGAACACTTGAAGAAATATGGAAGTTGCTAACCATTGTAGAAAAAAAGCAACATCATTTCAATTAGCTGCTTTAGCAATTGTGCACGTTTAGTTCAATGTGTGCACTGAATTAAACATGTGCCTTACTTCCACGTTAAACAAGAAGAAAATAACTTTGAATTTATGCCATATCCACTTCTTCTATCTACATTTCTGAACAATTTTCAAATAATTCTAATTATAATTTTTGTCCACTCATATTCATTGAAAATAATTAAAACAAGTTATTTTTGCTTGTTGCAAGTTGCAGACATATTTTTACTTTGATGTTGGACACAGCAGCAATAAACCTGACCAGTGAGATATTTCAATGAAATCTCTGGTCTTCAGATCAACTTCTTAACACAGTCTTTCTTCTCAGCTAAGCAAATTATTCAATTTTAAGGGCACTCTGCCATGAACAACACCTAAGTAAACCTAAGATGAAGAGTAATCTGGATATCAGCTGCTCTTTTAAACCCTCAGTGCAAATTTCTGTCATAATGAGATCAGCAGTGTTCTTCCACTGTGCACTGCAAATGTGTTGTAAAGAAATTGTGTTTCTTAAATGGTCACAAACATTGTGATAAATATTACAAACATTATTCTTTTCCTGAAAATTCTAGGTGTTTTTTAAGGAAGTTCAGTGATTATTTCTGATCATAAAAATAGATTTGAATTTCAAACCCCTTTGCATTATCACAAACCACACCCAACAAATACTTGTATGGAAAATAAATGAATAATACACAAAATCTAAAATATTCTGAATTTTGCTAAACCTAAAAGCTTACATGGAACATTCTGTGAACATATTGAACAGTAAAGGGAAATATTAAAATAATAGAGATATATTGTTTTTGGTTATCATTAGAAATATTTTACTATCAACAATACAAAGTCTTCATGTAATTAGTAACGGAAAGAGAAGGCCTGTATTAAACAACTGTAAAATGTTTTCAAATATTGTTCAGGAGGCCAATACTAAGGAACACGTCATGTTCTTTGATTTCTTAAATAACGACTGTTTTAAATCATTGAAGTGATTGAGGAACACTCCATTCAATTAATTTATACCTGCAATTCAACTTGCATTTGATACACATACAGTAAATCACTTATGATATACTCTATAAAAAGGAGGCTTTTAAATATACTGATTACAATATATAGCTGAATCAGTCAAATTCAGTGAAGATTAAAATTGTTGGCTTTGGCTCCCTTGTAATTGCCTGAAGTCATTACATTACTACAACTAGTCTTCCAGTCAACAAACACAAATAAATACCTTGAGGAATATCCATAAAACGGATGATTTATTGGTCTACATAAATATTCAAACAATATGAATGACTGAGGGACATTTTTGTTATAATTATAATGTCATAATATATGTTGTATATTTTTTGTTATATAACAAATATTATTTATATTTGCAAATATAAATGAATGTGTTGCTTTCTAGAAGAGGTGTTGCTTGATCACCAAAAAAAAAACATCCCAGTATTTCAGCAGATGGCAGTCAATAGCAGATGAAGCAAAACATCGGTGTAAATAATCATGTGGATCTTTTTCAAATAGAGGTTATTAGCTAGTGTTGTGCAATTTCAACTGCATTGTCAAGCTGTGTGTCAATTTGCTCCAAAGGCAAATGGGGCCTAAAATGTTATAATCAATAAGCACAAGCAACATTAGAGTCTCCCAGATGAGGCAAGCAAGCCAGGAGCTCAAAGATATGTGACACAGGGGTCTCCTGTGGCTCAGCTGGCAGTCATCTGAGCACAGATTGCGGTTTGAGCATGGTTCATGTCTCCAGCTGACTGTGATCGGGACTCACCCAGCAGCCTGGTGCAATTAGCCTGAGTGTCACTGAGAGTAAAATGGGATTAGACAGCCAGTCTGACTCCCAGTGGTACAACAACTCTGTGTTCCCCCAGGAGCTTGTAGGCATGCACTGGTGTCAGAAAAGGGTCTCTTGCAGTTGGCACTGAGTCTCTAGTATCTGGTTGTGATACTCATGATGTGTTAAAAGACGCTCGATGGTGGGGAGATCAGAGGAGTCTGCCCATACTTCCTCATTCTCACACCCCTTGTGTGGTTGCTGTGTTTGTAGTCACGGAATGAGACACGAAAAACACACAATGAACTATTTTCAACTACGGAGTAGTGAGTTGGTAGCACAAAAATAAGTGGAATTTTTCTATTTTTTTCAAACAATATGAAACAATAAAGCATTAACTCCTGATGTATATGAAAACTACGTAGCACACTGAGGATTACACAAACTTGGTTCATGCCAATCTGTGACGAGTTTATAATGTAATGGTTCTTAGGTTATAAAATCATTGTTTAAAAGAACACATTCGATAAACAGAAGATTCAACAGAAGCATTAAATCACTGCTTATGAACAAATAAAAGATTTGTTGGATTGTACCCATGCGTGGCTGTTCATTCTTTCCTGTTTTGAAGTATGTTTTTGCTGTTAATAAAATGTATGAGTTCAGAAGTTCAGAAGAGCCATCAGGAAGTAGTATCATATGAAAAGCCCTCACTAATTAGCTCATGTTTGAAAAATATACAGTATTTTTCCTTTCTGGAATCCTCTGCCTCTACACTGAACTGTTGTATAACATTTTCTTCTCGATAAAGAATGAAAGCAGAATATTTAAAAGTAGGTTATACAGATGCATAAAAAAATGTTTAAATAATACTTTAAGGATATTTATATTATTTTTTCACCTCTTTGTCCACCTTTGTGTAATATTCTAGATTAGGATTGTATTGTATGTTTATGTGTAGCACGGATATTGCTAGAGATAGCTCACTTTTAAATAATGCACATCAGTCCTTTTTCTAGACATTTTATCCAGTTTAGGGTCACCAGGGGAGCTGGAGCCTACAAGGAAGCAAAAGACGCAAGGCAGAATACACCCTGGACAGGATGCCAGTCCATTGCAAGGCACACACAGACACAAACATGCACATCTTCGCACCAGAGCCAATTTTCTCTGAAGCCAATTACCCTACCAGTACTGTATGTCCTTGGATTGTGGTAAGAAACCAGGGCAAACGCAGCGAGAACATCTAAACTCCTCACAGACAGCACCCAACATCCAGAACTGAACCCAGGGCCCGAGTGCTGCAAGGCAGCAATACTAATCTCTGTGGCACAGTGCTGTACAATATTAGTTTATGCATTTTGTATGTGCAGTAATTTTGTGTAATAAACCTTTGTCTTTAAATAGTATACAGAAAATTAAAGTGACCATATTCAGTGTTCCCTGAGAATAAGGAGTGTGTTATTTAAGTTTTATAATGTCATGCTTTGGGGACCCCTAAACTCTGATAAGACACTTCTGATATATAATATCCCATTTATTTACAGTAATCAATTTCCCTTCGCATAAAGGTAATCCCCATAACAGCCATTCCTACTATACAACTTCTGAATTGACACACTGTGATGGAGTAGTCCAAGAATTCCAGTTACCCCAATGGCCCACGGAAACAGTCTGACACTGTCATTCTCTAGAACCAGAGTGTCCATGGAGTTGCCCCCTGTACCCTGTTTGTCTCCAAGTGCAGTTTTGGGTAGAGGGGGGAGAAAGACAATGCTGGGATCTCCCTGCTCTGCTCCCCGTCCCTGATATCCAAATCCTCTTGGGTCCAACCCACATAACTCTCTCCAGCTAGCCTTCCATCTTCCAAAAGCCTTCAATTCTCTGCTGAATGGGGCTTCTTGAAACCTTTTTACAAAGGGAACATGAAGCATTGCCTGGGGACTGGAGGTGTACCTGTGAAGCTCTGGGTGAGGGCGGAGCTAACTGGTCAGGACTCATGTAGGGAATGGCTATATATAGACGTCCAAGTGTAATAATGAATCCTTCATTCACACCCCGTCCTTCTCCATCACAGGCACAGTCAAACTTGTTTTGCAACCCCACATGTTCCCACTGAAAGGTGTTGCCCTGCATCTGTGCTGAGAGGACCTTTGATCACGACAGGAAACTCATCAACACTAGGGAGACACTGGCCCATCAATGTAACTTAATATTGATAGAGACCTACAGTAGTGCCTCCACACCCATTCTTTTCACTCTGTGACATTAGAACCAAGCTAGTGTCATAACTGACTAAATACATAAAACTATTTAACTGTGACTTAGTTTAACTACGACCATTTTATTTGGAACTACTAGACTTGTGACAGGAAGCCCTTGTCCAGGCTTGTCATAACCACAGGCTTAGAACATAGAATCAGCAAGTCCAACAAACACTGTGTACAAACGTGAGCATAAAAATTCCACCAAATGACTGGTTCTAATTACAGTGAACTTTAGTTTGCATCCACAACACCGTCAGCTCTGCTGAAGTTACAGAAGAAACTTAAAACATGTGCACTTGTTACCAGTCTTTAAAATGGTAAGCCCCTCCCCTGCCTTGAGCAGCAATTACACAATTTTATTGTTTACATAATTACATCTTTACTTAATAGATATAAAACAGTGGATAACTTCAATAGCTAACTTGCAAAGTATACGTCCCCCATCAAGAATTCCCCAGTCATCTTGATAGCAGTAAGTTCCAGTTCATCATCTCTGTTTATGGAGAATTTGTTAGGAGACAGAAAGATTTTTGTACAAATCCATTTCTTTTCCACACAGTTTTTTTGTGTTTGAAAGGAAGGCAAGTTACCCTCCTAACCAGCAGGTGGTGCTCTGGCCTGAGGTGAAGTAAAACCTTGAAGGGACAGTGGCTGAGTAGCAAACTACCCCTTTTTGATATGAGAACAATGACTGGAACAAGCAAAATCTGGATTAGTTGACAATACAAATAGAAAATATCTAATTATGCTTTAGTATTTGCAATGGGTTATATTTTTTTTTCCAGTTCTGGTACAGTGATGTGTGGGAAAAAGGTAAGGTTTGATTTGTTTGTTTGCTGTTTTAAAGTTTGTGTAGGCCTGTGCATGGGAGGTGTGATGGCTGCCATGTAATATTGCCCCAGTTGATGTGAAAAGCACATGGTTCCTTTGCTCATAGCTGACTACTGTTTTACATATAAAAATAAAAAATTGAGTTTGCAGTTAGGTTTCAATAGGTCCAACTAGGCCATTTAAGACCCATGTCCTTGATAGGAAAGTATTCTTCTTTTCCTTTACTGTGAGATCCAACTCTAAAACCTCATGAATCAAAATCACGAAATGAAATATGTGCTGCTATGGGGATCTCAAATCAAAAAGTCTTCAAAATGGTTAATGGCAGATCTATGGATGAGAAAGCTACAGTACATTGTGATCTTCTGCAACCTGATATACGGTAGAAAGCTGCAAAACTGTATAGTTTTTCCTCTCAAAAGTAAAAACAGTCACACAGAAGGAAAGCTTTTTCTTCCACATGTGAGATTAAGTGACTGTCCATGCAGAGAATTTTATGAAATTCAGAGACGGCATTGAGAACGATTAATGAAAGCCAATTTTTGTTTTCAGGATGGTTAGTAACAATTTCACCACCTGTCCTAGAATCTTTTTTTTTCATAAACATGGATAACCTTTTATTAAAACTTCCAATAAATGTCAGCATAGTGTGAAAGAAGAAATCTTTCAGCCCCTCAGAAATTGCATTGATTCCACAGGTTACTGAATACCGATAAGCCATCTGTCTGGTATTAATCCATCAATGGCTGACATGAAAAGTGTTGAGGGTTGCATTGGCAGTCTTGAAGTCTCAGTCTTTTACCAAGAAAATCCCAAACCACAGAAAGAAAGTTCAGGAAAATTCCTAATACCTTTAAATATGTTTTGAGTAAGTTATTGGAGGTTTCATTGCAAAGCATTAGAAAAGGATTATTATTTTGTTTGTAATCGTTTTGGAGGACTCAATTCATGTCTAAATTTAGCCTTTGGGCGACAAGTAGTCTTAGTCAATTAAATCATCATCTAGTTGACTTTTCCTGAATCCAATCTAAGGCATTTGTGCTTACTTATAGGAATTAAATGGGGATACTCAGATGTGAACAGGGCATGTATTATTTCACTGTTTCAACTCAAAATGCATTCCATGCCTTACTGTAGATACCTGAACACTTTACAGTACTCTTTTTAAGTGCTTCTTGAAAATTATAAATCTATAGCACATTTAGCATTTTGTTCAGCTTTGTGCTTTATGCTTCTATACCACACTTCTGGTGATTTTAATAATTTTTTTCTACTCCCAACCCACAAAACCTTTACAAGTATTTAATTTCATTTCTCTTGTGCATATCATACACAGAATTGCTCAAGATTAAGATGTTTCTATGAAAAAGATTAGCAGGTTCTGCGTTTCAGAAAGATTAATTATTAGAAAATAAAGCTGACTCTTTAGAAGTCTTTTTTTGCACATTTTGGAAAAAATATCAACAGCTTGTACTTGTCTAAGTTGTGTATGTAATAGTTTAGCATTTTATTACTTAAAAATTGAATTTGTGCCTGAAACACCATTGTTTTCTTGAAGGATTTTTGAGGAAAGACATATGTTTTCAATTTCGAACACATTTTTCATCATTTCCACTGGGTCAAGTTCATTAGATATCAAATTTGAGAACAGAAGTACTGTAGCTTCTTTTGGCCATAATGGATGATTAAATTCCAAGTAAATGTTATGAGGTCATGTCCTGAGCAAATGCAGACAATATTTAAAAAAGAAACATTTTCCAAATTAATGCACATGTATGCAGTAGCATGCTTCTGGTTAGTTTAGTAATCTTCTCTTTTTCCACGTCTCCGAAGATCATCGGCTGTGGTCTCACCGAGATTAAACAGCTCTATGAGGACAGCTGCCGTGGTCGAATTCTGGCCGTCACAGAGGACAGTCACCACCCCGGGCATGAGCTCTTTACCCCACTGCCCTCAGGCAAGAGATATAAGAGCATAGGGACACTTACCACTAGATTCTTCAATAGCTTCTATCCACAAGCAGTGAGACTGGCGAACACATTTAGCCATTCCCCTCGGACCACACCTACACCATCACCATCTACCTCTTTATGATTTTTTATCTATTGCACATCTCCAGTAATTGTTTACATGTCTGTATTGTTAACATTCAAACTGTCTACATGTTTACTTGCACATTGTCTACTGTTTGTTTGTATATTGTCTTGATGCACTGTTTGCACTTTGTTTTGTTTTTTACACTTGTTTTACAATCGAGAGACTTTCTGTAAGTAAGAATTCCATTGTACCAGTACCGGTTACATATGGCAATAAAGTTCAAGTTAAAGTTCTTAACTTTATTGGTTTATAACATAGAAGAACAGAGCTTTAAGAAAGTAATCATTAAATCTCTAGAAGGGTGATTTTGTGGAACCGTTATCAAGTTCTATTTCCTCCACAGTAAAAGTCATCCATCCTTTAAGAAAACTGTCAATGCTAAAAATACTTTTTTCATGTATTCAACACTTCAAGTAGAGCACCTTAAGAAGGGGTTAACAGGTCACTGAAACACTTTCTCGGTTGCTCAGAACAGCGGGTGTCTGCACGTTCATAGGCCAAATACTGCAATACACTATGTTAACAGCTGTGAAAAGGTAACAAATGTGACAGTTTAGTGGCTGAAACAATCTTCCTCCTTCTGAATTTATTTTAATCTCTTTTATCCCTTATCAAGCAAAACACTGAAAACAAATTATAATCGGTAATATACTGTAAAAAATGAATTTCAGACTGTTAATTGTAAAGGGTTTTCATGCATTTGGCTGATGTTTAAAATCTTAGGTTATTTGGTACTAATTGTACACAATTTGACCTAAATTTTATTTTTTTAGTCTGTTTTTGGAAAACAGTGCTGACAATTAGAACAGATTACTTATATTTTCTTTACAAATGGGAGCCTATACTGTTGCACAATAAAAAATACGTTTGCTTTACATAAGTAGAATGTGGATGTATAGTGTTATTTCCATTTTAAATTGTGAGCATATTCCTTGGGATAAAATAAAACTCCATGAGGATAACTGAGGCATCAGGTTTCATTAATGTTAGGCATTAATTAAAGGCATAAGGTTTCATTTTGCCAAACGCTGTTTGTTTTTTGAGTTGTTAGTCATTTAGCTAAATAGGAAATAAGCATTCAAAAAGAAATGTTTTCAGTTATTTCAAAAACAGCAAAAGATAAGATATCACTTGACTAATGATGCCTGATGAAGGATGATATCTGCATTTTTAAAAGTGAACAAGTAAAGGTTTATTTGCTGAAAGGAAAAAAAAATAAACACAACATTTCAACTGTGGAGCCTTTTTCTTCACTTGTTCATTTGCAGCCTATGTATGCTGATGCAGGTACCTGTTTGAAATTTTTGAAAGTGGCCTATCTGTACGCAAAGAAAATGAGATGTTCTTGCTTGCTCAATAATCAGCAGATTAGTTGAAAGAAACCAGTTAGACAGACCACATCCTTGAAAATAGAGGGTTAGCACTCCAGCCAGCCCAGGGCTGTCACATTTATCTGATGCCCCTGTACTGTATAATTATTTTAATCAGGAAGACATGGAGCCACACATCAGTAGTATGACAGTAGCTTGCTGTCTGTATGAAAAAGATCAGTATGTTTGGAGGCTGTTCAAGAGTAACAGAGACAGCTACAAGAAGAAATCCACAGCTTTTGTAGGCAAAAGAATATCTATGAAAGCAGCAGAGATTGATTGGGTGTTTTATTCACCAGCAAATGCAGGTTTGCTCTTGGCAGACCTGGAAGATGACCTGTATAAAGATTGTGATGAGCTTTAAGCAGACAGACCACCAGGGGGAAGGGGATGATGCATGGAGGAATGGCTCTAAAAGAAGAATGCAACCTTAGTGCTCAGTGATAATGTACTGTAATGGATACAGTTACTGAGCTTATGGCTCTTACATTCCCACAATCTAATCTAGATTTGTTGATTTTCAAAAATGACAATGCAAAACAAGATCCCACAGGGCTAGGATTACAATGGCATGAAAGAAAACAATGTACAGGTCTTGCCAGCTTTTTTCTCCTGTTTCCAAACGAATTTCTGTGGGACCACCTCACTACTGCTGTCACCAGGAGATAGTCACAACTGAACAGCTGGCTAATACTTAGTAGCTTAACAGGAAGTAGTAACAATAATAACTTTATTTTACATAGCACCTTAAAAAGTAGCATATCAAAGCACTTTGCAGTAGACGTGTAAACGTATAAGAACAACAAATTACAAAATAAGCATATAAGGGGCACGAGCACAGAGGTGAGTCAGAAGATATTTTGTCTCCTTTGTAAGTACTCCTTTGAAAAATGGAGCAAACTCAGACACTGATTTAATAAAAGCCATTCTGAAAACTAAGGTTTTGAATCTTTGAATCTCTTACTCAGGGTAAGTGACTCTCTGGTGTGCAAAATGTGCTAACCAGCTCTTTTTATACAGTCCAAGACAACATATGACATAGTCTGGTAATATTTGTGAATTATGTTTTTACTATATTTTGCACAGGAGGGTGAAAAGTCAAGCCAGGATCAGATATCACCTCGAAATTACTCAATTTAGACTGAAATTCAAGCATAATGCCATCCACAGATAGGGCTACTTTATTGACAGTAGGTACGTGGTAGGAGCTGCCAAGTAGCATGACGTCAGTCTTGTCATAGTTTAAGGGAAGATAATTTTGAGTCATCCAGGTTTTTATATCAGACATGCAATTAGAGAGTGCAGAAAAAGTCCACTTCACTGTCAGGTTTAGTATGGACATAGGTGATTTATATTTGACAAAGTGGGTACATGTAAGTGCTGAGCATGTAGGAGTGGGCCCAATATCAAGCCTTGGGTAACACCACACTTAACAAATCCAACTTAAAAACTAAAATCCCCAGGAGAAACAAAATATTGGCAATTAGTAAGATGAGAGTTGAGTCGTTTCAGAGTGATGTCAGAAAGAAAAAAAAAAAGAAATTCAAATCCGTCTCCAGACAAGAGTAAAATGTCATGATTAATATTTAATGATTCATCCCCTGGACCTGTCTGTTTTACTGTCATCCAACTCCCCACCTCACAACCTTAGACATGTTCTTCTAGTTCTGGCCTCTTGTCTCTCTCCCAATCCCGTCTACATTCTATGGGCGAGAGGACTTTTTGCTGCTGTGCCCCAAAACTCTGGAATTCTATCACTATGGATATCAGTAACCATCCCTGAGCTCTTTCAAATCTAAACTGTAAAAACCTTCTTTTGTGAAAAGGCTTTTCTTTAACCGGTTCTGTGTCTGCCCTTCCACTTTCCTTCTGTATTACAACCCCTCATTGTGACCGTTAAATTCATTGTTTGAGACTTGTTGCTTTTCTTTCCTTATTTTGCGAAGCCACTTAAAGGCGCTATATAAAACTATTATTAATATCATCATCTTCATCTTGTTAAGAGCAGCACTTACAAGTAGGTGTAGGAGAAATAGGGTAGATAACGATCTGAAGTCAGTTGCCGTAGGAAGATTGCTAAGAAGTGTAACAATCTATAAAGAGGATAATCAAGGCTCTTTGTGACCTCTGCAAAGATTAAGGTACCTTTCAGGATGTCGATTAAGTTTTCATTCTCACTGTCACACTTCACAATCTGTAATTCTGTGATCTATAATTATGTTTGGCTTTCATTGATTTTAATAACTTTAAAGTACTTGATGAAATGTTGCATTAGGAGTGACCAAAGAGTAGAGACAGGTGGAGATGATGTAGAAAGAGAAATGCAATGGAGAAAAGGCATTTATGGTATTTATGGTATTTATGGTATTTAGTGTAGATTTTTTATTAAAAAGCTCAAGAAATGTCAGGAATTATTACAGTTTTGGACAGCTGAGGTAAATTAATCTTGCCAGATCTTTCATTGTAAACGTCATTCAATACTTTATCTCTTGCAAAGAATTATAGTGAGATCCTGCATAATTAAAACAGTATGTAATGTAGATTACATAACATTAAACTGTAAAACTTAACCATTATGAACTTTTTTATCCTACAGTCCCTATTTTAGAGATATTCTATATTATCTGGTGATAGTATATAGAACCTCTATATACTGTAACTTCTGAAAGGGTTTAACTTTTATGCTGATACAGTTTCTGTGAATACAAAATATTTTGATAAAGATTTTTGTGGCTGTATTATACTTGTTTCAAAAGGTATTAACTTTGAAAAGCCCTTTGTTTTTTTTCAGAAAGTATAAACAATCATATTTCAGGAGCTGTTAGTAGAGTTGACTGTTGTTTTCCCTAAAATCCTTTTTGCTAAGATTGTGGTGATTTCCATCCAAAACACATAGTGATTAGTTCCAAAATATTTTGGATAGTTTGGCTTAGAATGACCCTGCAACGTTCGCTTCTCAAAGCTGTGAATTCTTAGTATACCTCTACAATTTAAAGAAAAATCCTCAGTAACTGAACTACTCGGCAAATTATCTGAATTTGAAAAGGAGTGACATCTTAATGCTGAAAATGAGATTTAGTTAGATATCAAACTTAGTTTGACATTCTTCATGTCAAGCTAATAAAATAATCCTTTTTAAGATATACAAGCTTTGTTTAAAGCAGACGCAGTGACGGGCTGAGTAAGTAAGTAAGTCGAGAGGATGTCTTGAACGGCAGACTGAACCCTAAGGTCCAGATGTTAGTGTTTGAGCCTTTGCCATGTCATTAACTGACTGTGACCAGGCATAATCAAGATGCAAGTAACTGCCAAGTGGGAAGAAATTGCAAGTATTGGATATATAAGTGGATATTTCATGATTCGTTCCTCCAGAAAAAGTATGTACTGTTAACAATACTGTACTGTATATCAGTACCTGGTATGACCTGAAAAGACCTCCTAAAGCATTCAAACAGTCATGACATGAACACATTTTATGACCCTGAGGGATGTTATGTTACTTCTCTTTAGTTTGTCACTCCATGGTTGCTCATTGCAAAAACTAAAATATTTTCTTCATGACACTTTTTGGTAGTCTGTGCCCTGGCAATCTAGTGTTATATTGCTGGAAACCTGTGACCTTTAAATGGTCTGGGACAAATGGAGGTACAGTCTTTTACATTTGTTTTTATGTTAAATGAGACGTCATGTCATTTTGCTACACTTCCAACACACCAGTGAATTGGCTTAGACAATGTGACAGTGTAATATAAATCACAGAGGCCTCCATGAGGTATGTCCAGGAGACATTGATATGCATCAGCGCATACGGTGCTGAAACACGTTTTGTTGCCACTTCAGGGGCTACTTGGCAAACCGAAGACAACAGTTTCACTTTGCAACCTTCACAAGGCTTCCTCTGAGAAGTCTCCAGGCTTGCAAGTGATTTTCACTTAGGTGATGTGCAATGGTAATTATGCCACTTCATGTATTCCTTCTTGTGCAGTCTGCAAATAGTTTTGGAGATGCAACAAATGAATGTGGTGGCCCTGACTTTGCATATACAGTACCAGGGGGTGGTGCATGTCCAAACCTCCTATCCCAGATTTACCCAGCCAGATCCTTATTTCTGGTTTCTATGATGAAAAGAGCATCCCCCTCATTTTATGTAACAGTCATCAGACAATCTTTTTTTCTCAAAATGAGGCATTATCCAGTGCTGTCTTTTTCTCTTTTAAGGGCATATTTTGTGTTTAGCTTTTAATGCACAGTTACTAAGACACACAAAGCCTGTTTTGCCAAGCATGAGTTTTGTTGACTAAAAGCCATTCCCTAGAAAGCTGATCACACAACAAAACCATCATAAAAACCATCCATCTAAGTATTTGTCACATACCAGATAATGTATGCCTTCATGGACCTTCTTAAATATTGCACTTGATCTGTAGCATTTTGAATCATATTAAGATGTATCAGAATACATTTTAATTGAAATGTAATGGTATTATGAAGATTGTCCTTGTTCATATTGCATGTGTATCCAAATGTTCTGATCTGGTAATGAGAGAGATAAGGACATTTTAATTGGAAAAAGTAGGTGGAAATGTGTCTGAGACTGTCATTTCATTTTGCAGCAGAACACGGTTTTCTAATGGAAGTAAAATGACCTTGTTTTAGTTGAGATAATACAATTCTTTTTAACAGACAGAACATTTCTTATCGTTCAGATTTCTCCTTTAAGTAACCTCTAATCTCTCTCAGCACAAAGCCTGCCAAAGTAATGTTCACTGGAGCTCTCATTGCGATTTTCCTGCTTATTTTCACATTCCAGGCCTCTAAACATAAATGTGCAAGCTCTAGCAAGTGGTTATCGCCTGAGCTTGTCAAAGTCTGCCAAAGGCAACATGGGAATCCTTGTTAATGTGGCAGGATGGATGATGTCATTGAGCCCCTCTCTTTATTCTTCAGATGTGAAGCTTATCATGTATCATTTGTGGCTTCATGCTTCTGCTGTAAATACCCAAGACAACTGCTTTAATGCACTAAATCTAGGTTTTCCTAAAAAACAGATACACCTTTGAATCAAGAGTGTAATTTAATTTCCAGTGAAACAGTTTTTCCAAAGAAAATATAAATGTGTCTTTGTTTTAAAGGAGTCCTAACCCCTCATAAGGGTTATAACCCAGCTGTCAGAAACTGGATACTAACAGGAG
The DNA here is from genome assembly GCF_040954835.1 of Lepisosteus oculatus. Lineage (NCBI taxonomy): Eukaryota > Metazoa > Chordata > Actinopteri > Semionotiformes > Lepisosteidae > Lepisosteus > Lepisosteus oculatus. Next base: position 35,067,604 of record NC_090696.1, on the reverse strand, counting down.
GAAACAATACATTTTTCTGCATTTATCCTTTCCCTGAAGAGATGCATAAAACACCAATCTTTATTTTTGTGGTTGCTTCTTATTTACTTGCTATCGTTTTTACAAAAAAAATCCAATCACAAGCATTAATGCTATGATGCATTTCTGACTAACCCACATGATCAGCTTGTGTAATCAATAATAAAGGATGCCTCCTGCAAACTGTCGGATCTCTTTAGTCTAAGTGTCAACATGGTACATGATGAGACTTATTTTTTTCAATGCATATGCTGCAGTATAATGTGCCCACACCCAATTGCTACCATGAAAATGTGTAGTATTATTTTTAGTAATACTACACCTATTTAGACACCTTAATCTAGGGTGACTTATAATGACATTACAAAGAATAATCATGCAGGCATAAACCGAAATAAATCTATTAAAATTGCAATAAGGTTAGAGTAACCTGGATGAGCACCTCAAGTACAATACATTTTAGTGTGCCTTGTTTATAATAGGCAGGTTATATACAAAATAAAAAACATTGGTACAACAACCGTGAGGTGAGAGATCACAGATGTCTTTTTGTTACCGAGATTTAATAACCAGTCTGAGAAATTGGGACTGCAGGTCACCTTTAACAGATCAACCTAGAGAATGTGCCAACTTACCAAAAGGTGGGCACAGACGGAACTAGGTCCTGAAGGGTAAGACCAAGGCCTCTGAAAGTGGTGAGTGGAGAGGGGATACAGAAAGTCTGGTAAAAGTGGGGGAGCAGAGACGCTAGGAAGGGGTGTGGGAAGACACAAGAGACCAAAGGCAGGCAGAGGTAGAGTGGTTGAGGGGGCAGTACAGTAGGTGAAAACCAGGGTTTTAGTCAAGTAGATATTGCCAACAAGTGGAATTCTCAAGTGTTCATAGAACATGTCTTTGGTTTAAATGACGTACTGTAGGCAGAAGACAGATATTATGTGAGGCCTCAGCTGAAAGATACTCCTTAGGTTTTCACTCTGCTGTGTTCTGTGTTGTCACATCTGTGCATTTTTATATGGAAATGCTGTTTGGTAAATACATTTTTCCATGAAGAAATATCATAAAATATAATTACTGATACTGTAGGTGTGGATTCATGTTTGCTACATTTTTGCTGTTTAAAACACAATTAACAATTTAATTTTCAGCTTCAGATATTCTGGCTGTTCCCAGGCTGTGTTCTGCATTTCTATAACCATTTAAATTACAGAATTAGTACAGCTTTAATGAAAATATAATTGAAACACATTTAGACTCCTACCTCAGAGACACTGATCACTCCGTTGACCTACTATACATAATAGATAAAATCCCATTTTATCAATACTATGGATTAAAAGAAACTGTTTGGTCTTCATTTAAGTCACCGATTCATCTTTCCAAGCATCTCTTTTTTTTTTTTAAATATCAGTACTCCTAGATTAGCATTTGTGAAAGATGGTAGGAAAAGGTGTTGATATAAAGACCACACGTCTCAATGGCTGCAGAGGATAACTCCTCTCACTTTCAGGTGGAACTCAGAAAAGATTTCTTTGGAGTTATGGGATTCTGCATCCTTGTGATGGAGCAAGCTGAGGGTTAGTTCCAGCCTCTTCCTTCACTGGAGTAAATTGGACACACCTTGATTGGACAAGCCTTGATTGAATTCCTGCGGATTGGAATTTAGAGGCAGGAAAACGGTTTAGCTGATTGGCTCCTGTGCTTAATTGGACACTCCTCAGGAGTAGCAGCGATAGTAGCAGTAGTAGCAGTAGTCATTATATCAGCATTCAGGTGCAGAGGGCAGGGGAGCTGTGTCTAAGCTCCTGCAGTCTAGCGAGGGAGTGTTAGTGGATTCCTGAACTGTAGGGAGTTGAGATAGCACAGGAGTGTTTATTCAGCTCCTCTGCTTTAACATCAGCCACCCAGCAGTCCCAACCAGGTTTAGATTTGAGAAGTTGGAAGGAGATAATTATAAAGACTTGCAAAGATTTTGTTATGGATTGTATTATAGCAAAGAAAGACAGACCTAGTGAGAATTTAGTATTTGTTTTTTAATTATGCAGGTGATTAACTTGTATTCCGGATTAATCTGAATTCTCTCTTCTATTTACGGAGCTGTAGGTTACTGTTGTTTATGGTTGAAAACTGGTTGCCAGTGGGTAAGTCACGCCAGTAGGTCCTGGCTGAGATGTGGAGTGTGCATCTTCCAGTTTAGGGAAGAATGGCTGTGGAAGGGGCAGCCAGGTTGTATGTGGGGGGGGGGGGGGTGGAGGAATGGGACAAGTTTCTTCCTGGTAAAGGGAAGACTGGCCATGGATTGGAAAGTCTGGTTGAGTGTACCAGGAGTGCCCGCGGTTCCAGGGAATGAAAGTGTGTCAGGAATTTGCCCGTTCCAGCTCTCTCGATGGGATAGGGGACTGAAGGGTTCTTCTATGTTGAAAGTAGAATTGAAATGTAGAAAGTAGAAATGACATGTCCCCTTTCAGAGAAGGCTTCTCTGAAAGGGGACCACCGGTAAACTTTACTGTTTTACTTAGAAGCTGTTTCCGCAAGCCAACAGTGACAGGCCACTAAAACGAGCACTGCTAAACTGATGAAGTGGTGACTCTGGATTACATGTTGTGGCCTGAGGAGTTCGGCATTACCACACCTTCCTTGGGACTCTCTGTTCATTCATGAAATTCATGTCAAGAAGTGCCTTTGAAAGAGATGGACTGCAGTTACGCCATGGGTCGGGCATTTGGAAATTGTAGCACATCCAATATTCAAGTAGGTGCTTTAGCTGCGTCAGTGTGTATAGGCTGCAAAGGAGCAAGTAAAGGTTTATTCCATGCTGGAACATGGATATTTAGGCTGCGGAGCCTTCTTCAGGTGTTGCATATTTAATATCCCTCATTGTCACAATAGGCTTAGTCTAGAATGGTTTAAATTCTTTTGTACATTATAGGTGTAGAAATGCTAATAATCATGGGTGAAAGCTGAAGTATTTTTTGAGGATTCTGTCTCTGAAAAGTAATTTAACAATAAATACACTATTCAGTGGAATAAAGATAATTCATGTGGGTGATTGACTGGATACCCTATATTCAACAGTATGCTGTGCCAGCACCAATGGCAGTACAACATATTAGTAATGTAAGTGATATAATATCAATAAATAAAATCTTGTTTTTGTTGAAATGGAATGGAAGAACATTAAGAAATTATTGAAGAAGGATGGTTATTACTGTAATGGTACCAGCTAACAGAACCAGTCTCATGGTACATCATAAAACATCTGATTCATACAATATATTAATGATAAATGCAAAGACGTTCATGCACCCAACCTCTGCAAAATTGCCTTTTCAGGTTGTCTTACCTGGTACCATTGCAGGAAATCCATGGAATGTATGCTTTTAGATATGAATATAAGTTATAAACAAGTGGAGGTCATCACAGTATCAATGTGACTGTCATTTATATCATAAATTATTTTCAAGCATGTTTCAGGATTCCCATCTGAATTGCTCAGTCAACCTATACTTCCATGATCTACATTCTCTATTGCTGCATGATCTCTCATTCTTTATTAAATAATGTATCAAAAACAAATGGGAGAAGCAAAACGTTTACTCAAAATGCCAGTAGTGAAATTTAAGGATTAGTAGAAACGGCTTCTGCAGATTCTGTGATGAGAACCAGACCCATAAAATGTCAACTTCTAAGGCCCCATTTCCTTCCAGAAAATAGGTTTGAGTGTTGCTTCCCACTGTACCCAAGTCTAATGGATTTTTCATATGACAGGCATTTGTGACAAAAAATATTTTCTGGACAATTTCAACATCCTTTCTCTCAAAAGTTTCTATGAAATTATCTGCATATTTGTATAGGAGCAGAATCAGATGAAATTCATAGTGGCTTCTAGTTTAAAATCTTTATAAGACTGTGCTTGTAAAACAAATGTTTTTCCAATATTACTAAATGCCTTCACAACTGATTTTTGCTAATACCGTAAAATACATCTTGCTATCAGTGAAAACCTGGATAGCTTCTCGTGTTTTGGAAGAAAAGCAGTACCAAACTCTGCATTCATTTTTAACATGGAGGGAAAAATGTTTTCTGATTGCAGTTAAGCACAATAACATTTACACAGTGGTTACACTGTGTTCTAGCCTGTGTGTAATTGTTCATAAGCAGAAAGCTAAGGTTTCTAAAAATGCAATTGGGTAATAGATATTATTTAAATAAAATGCACAAATAGTGGTTTTTTAAACATCAGTAGATTGAAAGGTCTGCAAGTTTCCCTTGCACAATTATTGACATTTTAAATATTGAAATAATTACTGCTGAAAATTACATTTCCATACTATAATAAAGCACTTGTTCTTTAATGTTTGTCCAATATTTACTTTTAAAGGAGGGTGGGTAAAATATGAAAACAAGATATTTCCTGTCAAATGGAGAAAAACTCCTGGGAGAAGAGGCCAGCAACCGCACAAAAAAGTTTCCCCCGAAAAAAAGCTATCGACTGTGGAAATGCCACAAAACGTTTTCAGCCTTTGCTTGTATCAAATACATTTGACTTTGAATTTACACATTTTACTGTGTTTTTATGCTTAAATATAGCATGACTGTAAGCCAACTGTAGGTGTAAGGATAACACGTAGGGATAACTTTGCAAGTAAATGAAAAGGTAATAATCAGGGTGTGGCTGAGTTGAGTATTGATAGCCTTTCTCACACTTCCTCTCTCCAGCTTGTCTTGGATGAAAGAAACTGGTCTTGGATAAAAAGGTATGGCATTCTAGGTTGAATCCAATACTCATGCAAGATGCATATTTTAGTCTATTCTGAGTTTTGGTATTCTGCTTTGAAATATGCAAGTATTTCATGCATACTGTACCTGTTGAACAGTAATTCTTGCAGTATGAATTCATGTCCACAGTAGATCCACTGTATTCTAGACTGTGTGTAATTGTGCATAAAAAAGCTAAGGTTTCAAAAAATGCAATTAGGTAATAGATATTTTTAAAATAAAAATCACAAATAGCAGTCTTTTAGAATAATTATAAACTTTATTTATAGAGCACCTTTCATACAAATAGCAGCTCAAAGTGCTTTACAAGCCAAGCGTAAAAATAAAATCTTAAAGTAAGCATAATTGGTTTGAAAGTTCTGCTTGTTTGACTCGCAAAAAATAATTGGCATTTGAAATGCTGTCTCAGAAATAGGCATAGAAAAGATAAAGTGATGATTGTGAAATAATTCACAAATCACCCTATAAAATTGCAAGAAGAAATGTCCTGTGCCTTGATGGTCGCATTGTATTCTTGCGGTAGGGGGGTGCTGGGTTGGGCTGCACCCTTTTTATAATCTTGATGCATGCAAAAGAACAAACCGAAAGCTCTTGACTCTGTAAAGCCAGTTAAACAGCTTTGGAGCTGTTTGCAACCATGTTTGCAGTCTTTATAATGCCAATTTGAGGTACAATGGAAAACGAAATTAATTGTCAGTAAAACAATTACTAGGCCAGCTGGAGAGAAACAAACCGAAAATTATTTTCAAACCTTGGATTTTCTGTCTGTGTGGAGTTTATATGCTGTGTATTCTTCTTGAGCAATTTGTTCTCCCTGAGCAGTGCATACTGTACCTCCACAGTAAATTGCATTATTAACAATTTACATATATTGATCTAAATATAGTTCAGACTTGTATCGGCTACAGTGCAACTTAAAGTATGCAACATAATTTAAATTACTTTTGTTTTTTACATATTTATTTGCTTTTAAATACAATGTTTTTAAAGCCACCATGTATTATAAAATTATTCTAATCTAAAATATTTTTATTTTCTTCATATAATTTAAAAAATATAATTATTTTAGTGAATTATGTAATATTGTGAAATATCTCGTTTTTGGTAGCAACAGGTTTTGGGAGTTGTGGTAGCAACATAGTAACATCATCCTGTCTTAATTTAATCATTACATTTAATGTAATTTTAGCTAGTATACATACAGTATGATTAGTGCAAGAAAGCATTAATGGCTTAATAAACATTTAATATTATACCAATTTGTGTGACAGCCACATGTAGCTCCTGTACTTTAAGGATTCACTGTACCACCTGGTGGTTTCATGGAGTTTTACTGAGTAGTGTAGTCCTTCATCAAAATTACTCAAATTAAAATAAAAAAAGCCATGACATAGTTTCTGTCTGTGCTACCGCAGTACCTACTGTATAGTGACTGGCACTTCACACTTATTCAAGATTTGAAAGACACCTACCACAGACAATTAGAATTAATTTCTGGTAAGTATGAAAAATGTATAAATCTCATACAGGTGGAACCAAACCCCAAAAGAAGCAACCTATGCAAGGAATTTAGGCATTTTTGTTCAAAGTATCACAGCCATCCCTTCGGCAATGTGCTTTATCCTGAAAAGAGATCAGAACAATTCCTGCTCTGACATTATAATCAGCAGAAAAAGTAAAGGAACTGGTGCATTTTAGTTTTGTACAGTAGAGTGTATACTGTACAGACTCTTGATACAGACACAAAAAACCCTGAACAGTTATGGCTGAGGGAACACAAAGGACAGTTAAACATAATTGCAGATTATGAACACGATGAAACAGGACGGCAAGACTTCATTGCACAGCGTTGAGCATATGGGACAAACTATAGGACCCTTATATTCAAATATAATCCATAAGACCTTTCAAGTACTGTAGGTGTTTCTAACCTTAGGTTTGTGCTTATATTCTAATATAAGTTTTGTCATCATTACAATAAATATCATTTACAGACTTGGTGAAGTTTTGGAAAACACATCTGCATAAGAGTTTTAAGAATAAAATAGTTTTCTTGCCTGTCTCTTATTTTCTAGTGTCAAATTGCATTCAAAACATCCTTTTATGCCCATATATTGTAGTGATGCTGCTAATCTTAAAATGTTGCATGCACTATGTAAATTTATTACAGGTTAGAGCTCATCAGTCACCTACATTAATTTAATAAGGTACCATGTTGTCTTTTGACATCAAGACAGCAGGAAATAGATTTACGAAGTGAGGACCAATTGATGCAATAAAGAGTTCAGGTTAGAGCTGGAGTAATTGTTTCCTCTCCTGAGTTAGTACCCTTGACAGGTGAGATTATGAAGATTTGTAATTTCCACTCATTGCAGTACTGAGAAGTTTTCTCACAGAACAGAGCTCACAATGGACTGCTAGATGGCCTTGGTTTATTCTTTTGCATGCTGGCAATTTTTACAGGTTTTTCCAGGGCACCAGATCCCAGACATTTGTCTCTCTTTTGCACAGAAAAATAGAGGCTTTTACAAGCTTAATAAAGTAATTTATATTCATCCCTGCTGGCTTGATAGTAGGAAGAAAAATACGCAGGTCAGCAGAATGGGCGTTTTGAACTGTTTAATTGTGTGTTCAGCCGACAATGAATAGCCAGTCCTATTTATTATTGCTCTGCATCGCTCAATTTATTAACCCCCACAGGCGCCATTCATCAGTGTGACAGGGTAAGACTCTCATATAAGACTGTTTGTAGAATCCCTTCAATAAAGCACATTTTTACTGCTTACCCTTTTGAGCAAAAGAAAGACACCTGGTGAGCTACTGCAGTGTTCCTCTACACTCATTTGAATGCAGTTGCTTAAAACGTATATCAAAACTCTTACTCTGTGGATTTCTTTGTCTCACAGGCAGAGTCATCTATGAAAATGAAACTGCATACACAAAATGATCAGGAATATTTACCTTTAACCTTTAGGATATTGGTGGTTCAACTTTGATGGTCCTGTAATATCTGACCTCAAATCAGGGGGGATAATTTATGTTTTCCACTACTGTTAATGCATATTTGAATTTTATTAATTATGAGGGCCACACTGAACATATTCAGTAGCTCCCCAAATCTCAGAAACATTTAAGTGATTTTACAAGCATTGATTGCAGTACAGTTTTTAGTTTCAGCAGAGGACTACCAATTTAGCATTTATACTGTTTGTGTTGTTTGGCACATAATTCTGAGATGATTCAAAATTTGAGAGCTAGCATACTGTTTGCTAAATATGAAGTGACTATAGCAACTAGATAAACATTTATTTAATGGAATCCAAGTGGGATAAAATGTTACCTTATATGTTCAGCCAACTGTCAGACATTAACACCTATGATTTTACTTATTCACTGCAAAAAATACCTGATGATAAAAAGTATAAAATGTTTAATGGAAAAAGAAGGAGAAAACACCCCAGTGTTGAGGACTTTACATTAAAACAGTGTACTTGGTTTTATGGAGCAGTTAATAAACAGTAATTTTTTAGTTGCTTGGTACAGTACTTTTTCTGTCCTTTTGCTTTTCTTGACTTTGTAATTTCTTCAATCGTAACTATGCAACCAACATGATTAATTTGAAAAAGCAATAACTCATACTCAGACAAACATGAGTTTTGAAATAAACAGAAAAAACACAGGAAACATTTTGAAAATAGGGCTGAAGTAATGCACCAGTGTTATACTACACTAACTGTGAATCATTAGAAATACAATGTCAGCACAATGCGAACATATGAATGGTTAAAAACAGCAGGAGGCCATTCTGCACATCTGTATCAGCTGGTAGTTAGCAGTTAATTGATCTAAGCCTCTCATCCAGCTGTCCAACATGGCCACATAGCTTGTTCTATATTCCCTCAAAATAACTGCCTCATGTTCTCATTTTAAAATGCACTTCCACACAGTTTCCACCTGTGTCCTCTGGTTCGTGTTTCACTGATCATTACGAAGAAATCAGTTGATTTTGAATACTTGCATCAGGTCCCCTTGTAGTCATCTCTCTTCACAACTGAAAAGATTCAGTTCCTTCCCCATTTCAGTATAGGTCAACCTCTTGAGCTGCAGAATGTGTCTATTTACTTTTTTTACACAGAATTCCAGAGCACCAATATCTTCTCTATAACATTATACACAAAATTGTACAAAATATTCTAAATGAGGCCATGTGATGTGTGCGTTATCCCATTATTTTAAATTCTATACTTTTAAATATACAGTACATTATATTCATTTTGTTTGACCTTTTAATTGTTTCCCTCACATTATCTGGAAGATGTTTTCATACAGTAAGTACTGTAGCATCTTCTAGCTCAGTTTCTCTCCTATGTATTTCTATTTTTTATTTTCTGTATTCAGTACCCTACACTGCATTAAATGTCAACTGCCATGGATTTCACCAGTTGTGAATTTTATCACAGATTTTCTGAATTTCGTCTGCAGCTTCTACTATGTAGAAGCTATGGGGCAGAGCAGTGGCTCTGTGGCTAAGGATCTGCGCCTGTAACTGGAAGGTTGCCGGTTCAAAATCCCGCGGCCGGCAGAGGAATCCTACTCCGTTGGGCCCCTGAGCAAGGCCCTTAACCCTAACTGCTCCAGGGGCGCCGTACAATGGCAGACCCTGCGCTCTGACCCTGTCTGTGTGTCTGTGTCTCCATGGAGAAAAGCTGGGGTATGCGAAAAGACGAATTCCTAATGCAAGAAATTGTATAGGGCTAATAAAGAAACATTATTATTATTATGTTTCCTATTTCTCTTACAAGTATTGGAATGGTGAAAAATAAATGGTAATTTTAACTAAAAACGCTTATAATTTCCAGGGAGGGGGGATAAAACATGGCTTATAAGTACAAATCTAAACTATTTTATTTTAATAAAGTCTACCTTTTTGGTTCAGTTACATTGAAAGTTGAATTTATTTTGAAAGAGAAGTAGTATTAGGACAATAGCAAACAGAAGTCTCTTGTTGGTCAATTAGACACTCTGTAAACATTCTTTCAACCTCTCTTATTTTGACATCAGTGTGTAAAGCCGGTAGTCAAAAGACAATGAAAATTAAATAGCATTCTGTTAAGAAAAAGATGACACATTTGTATCTTGAAGAAAAGAAAAAAACTTTGCACATGAAAAAAATCAAAAGAAAGCCTTGGGTACAATTTCCTATCAATCAAGACCAGTCGACCAAGAAAAATATCTGCAACTTATGACAGAAAAATGACGCTGTCGTGAAAAATCCGAAAAACTGTCAGCAAATTCCCCGATAATTTCCAGGGTACAAAGATGAATGTATTGAAATCCAAAGTGTGCAAAGACTGAGAAATCAGATTTACAAAAGCAGCATAGCAGGATGTAAACCTCTCGTTTAAACCTCGCCAAGAACAGAAATGCCAGTAGGAGGTGAGCCAGTATTGTTTTTTAACAACGTTTTATGGGTAGATAAGACCACAATAAGCCTTTACAAAATTATAAGAAGGTTTGGGCATGAGAAAGAAAGGAACAACAGATACTGTACTTTAAAGAACAGTAATGTTAACGCCTCTGAGGGTTTTGAATCAGGTTCAAATCAGGTTCCCTTGTAGTCTCTTCAAAACTAAAAATATCAAATTATTTTTGCCTATCATTGTAGGACACTCCTTTAAACATGAGAATGAATCTGGATGTTCTTTTTTAGACTAATAAAACTAATTCTAGACTTATTCTATATTAACAGTGTTTTTATTATTACATGGTTACTACAATACCACAAATGAGGTCTTCCTAGTGCAATGCACAGATTTGACATACAGTACTATAACATCTCTTGTTTTAAAACATAGTTTTAACTGCAGTATAAATCCTTACCTTCTCTTTTTCATATTCTGTAAAACAGTGATTCTAACCTTTTTTTACTTCTATTCGGGTCTTATTCACTGATTAATGCTCTGTTTGCATGCTGTTATTAATTATCATCAGTCATTGTCCAATTTCTAGATTTCACTGGTCCTGTCATTCAAATACTGTATAGGTCATATAGTTGGACCTCCACACAACTCGGTTGCTTTGTTTCTGGCACTGTTTAGCAGTGTCACTTCAACTTGTGCCTGGAATGTCATTTACAGGTCATTTATTAAGAGCTATTTAGATATACAGTAGATAAAGCAATAACCATTAAGCAAGTTATGCTGAAGTATGAATTGCAGCAGAGTACTGTAGTTTTAAAACCAAACAGTGGGAGCAAGAACAGAAAGAAAAGTTCTATTCAAGCAAAGAAGTTCAATTAAATGAAGTTACTGTAGATTCACCGAATACAAGCAGCACTTGACTGAAAACCAGTAGACACAGGAGTACTCAAAGACCAGGGCCTAGAACAACTTGACTAGAAGGCTTGAGTCAACATCCACACCCTGCCAAAACCATGAATATTTTCATCAGTAGCTTCTACAGGCCCAGTGTTTTCTGTCTGATATTTACAGTCTATTTTCCATTATCTATACCTATTTCTTGTGCAATCTTGATTTCTGTCTAAACCATTCTGAATTTCTTATGCCACTTCTATGGTTTTAGCATTTGTTAAATTGCCTGCTTTACTAATGATGCTAAAATTTAGACAGATTCATTGATATAAATTAGGTATAGCTGTTGTCCCAATTAAGATCCCTACAGTACAGTACTAATTACATAACCCCTGTTTGAGCATTTATCCTTTTTGTTTTCTATTTATTAACCATTTTTAAATCCAAAGACATGCGTTACTCTCCATCCCTACCACCTGCAGTTTGAGAACTATTTTCTGTGCTAAAGGTATTCTGCAAGTCTGTAACATATGCTGCTGATATCCAATTCCTGTAGCAAAGGTTTTCTACATGTTTCAACTACCCAGGTAATTTCTTTGATTAGATCACTATTACCATACAGGTAGTCATAGATAAATCGGACCATAATTTTATTTCAAGTAATTTTAAAACTTTGCACAGCAAAATACATTTCCATTTATTTACTTAGCAATTTGTTTCACAGTAATAGATTTCACAGACATAAAGGATTGCGGTTTTGGTCAGTCTAAATCAAAACTTTGATGTCCTAACTCAGACCAGGCTGGTTTAGTTCAACATTTATGAGGTAAGTGCTGGAATTGGGCTAGATTTGGATCTGAGTGTTTAATACTAGAATCAGAGTTAGAACCCACATTTATATGGTCTTAATAGGCTTTCCTCTGTACAAGATTTCCTCTGAAATCTTTATTTTGGATTTGCTTATAACAACTTGTTTTCTTCTCCAGAAAAAAAGGTGTGCTTTTAAAAACAATTAAAAAAGTGGGTCAGGGATTTTTATATCCAGTATGGTCCTGTATTCAGTGGCAAATCCCTGTTTGAAAATAAAAATATATTTCATTTTCTTTTCAAACAGGGATTTGCCACTAAATACAGGACCATACTGGATATAAAAATTCCTGACCCACTTTTTTAACACTTTTTAATAGCACAATACTAAAATTGTCTTATAATAAAAATATAAATAATATATAATATATATATATATTGTATTTTCTTGTTTGGTTTACTGTATGTGCATGATTCTATTTCCTCTTAACATTTATTAAAGGATTTGTCATCAGGCAATGATGAGCACTCTTTCAAAGGGAAGTATAAAAACTCTGGAACAAATAGAAATGTTGGTACAGCGTATCTTTCAAAACTAGTAATGGAAAACATTGAGGTTTTCTGTCCTGTATTCCCAGGTATATTTACAATGCTTGTGTTACTTTTAATGTGGACACAACATTTGAGAAAATACCACCACAAAGGTATTAGCTCCGGACAAAAGTACAACGTAGAGACATCCCCAAAATAGCCGTATTTTATAAACCAAATGGTATTGTCTTTCAGATCTGAAAATATACGAAAATGATTTTGTGGTCATTGTCTTGGTATACAGTATAGTAGGTCGACTAAATCAATAAACATGAACAGAAATGAATGAGTGTCATTGGGAATACCGCACAAAAGACACACCTACTGTATGTGCATACTGTATGCTCTTATTAAAATATTTTTTTTATTAATAAATTAAATAAATTAAATTAAAACATGCAATTTTATTAAAATAAAATTGAAACTAAATTACACAAATATTCACAGGCAAACTTCATTCCAATTTGAAAACAAAAAAATATATGAAATTCGGGTTTTTGTAACATTTGAGTGCATACTTTTCAAGGTTTCCATTAATGTTTACAGATTAAAAATCTACTATTCTTTAGAGATTTGTTGTCAAGATCTCAACTGTGTTTGTTGGGGGTAAGTCCTTGAATACCTCTGCAAATAACTATATCTTCTAGAGCTATAAGATACAAGGCTAGAGCTACAGTATAAGATAGTTATATCTATATAGAACTACAGTACAGTATATCTTATAAAGTACGTCTGGATCAGTAAGGAAAGACTTTAAAGATTATTTTAGAAAATACAATAACAGTGAAAACATGAATAAGAAAAAAGCAAAGCACAGATTCCAGTATAACTTAATATTTTATAGTTCTATTGTACTGCATGTAGTATATATTTTCTAATCAATGTAATGAACTTGTCATTTGTGTCGAGAAGCTGAAACAATAGCAGCACAATAATAACTCTTCAAAAGTGCCATTTTAATGGGTTGATAATTAAAATAGCGAGCTCAATGTATTCTTGGTGAAAGGTGGATTTTCATGTTAAATGTATAACACCTTTATGTTTAATATGAAACTTAATTTTTTTAAAAAGGTTTTTATTTAAGTTTATTTTAATTTGGCCCTATTCTGTGTGTAAAAGCAAGAGCACACTTCACTCCAGTAAATTACTTTCTTTGCTCTGAAATACACTGGCTTCATTAGGTATTTTAATGGCAGATATGCAGCATATGTATAGTAAGTAGGTGCAGGTACTGTACCACTGAAACTTCAGTCAAATCCAGAGTAAGTAACATAACATTAAACCACTTTAGCAAAATGGTCTGATTCTTAGAATAGCCAAATATGCATTTGGTTTAGACACACTCCTACAACAGTCCTGCAGAAGCTCAGCCTCACCACACTATTTTGCCTATGGCAGTTATACAACACAGACAGCTAATTGTTTCTACAAAGTTAGTTGTTAATAGGAAATTGATGGTCTTTTTGTAGAAGCTGCACTGACATTTTATTGACCAGACATTGCATAGTAAAGTCTTTATACAGTACTAATTAAAAATTAACCAATAGGACATTTATAATAAAAGCTGCAGGCTATTGATGTGTGTATGCTCACCTTTGGAAGCAATACAAGCTGTACATCTGTGACTCATGTTTTATCCAACTCTTGTTGGATTCTGTTGCATTCCTCTTGTAGAGTCTGGATAAGCATGTGCTTCTTCACCGAGTGCCACACAACCCAGCTCATCCAACAGATGTTCACTGGGAGTGGAGCGTCCACATAATGTAACTGGAACTTTTTCATTGCACAAACAAGCTGTTGTTTCCCAGGCAGCATGAAGTTGTGTGTTGTCCTGCCAGGGTTGTCATGTTAGGAATAGGAAGAAGAGAAAGTGAGGTCCCAGGATGTTGTTGGCATAGCGATGTGTAATCATGTTGTCATCCATCACTGCAAGCAGAGGTCGGTGGAGACTGACACTCTTATCCAGGCCATCGAATCCAGACTGCTCTACTGATCCTGGTGGGGACACACTTATCCAGGCCATCGAATCCAGACTGCTCCACTGATCCTGGTGAGGTGTCATGACCCATGGTTTCCCAGATTGTGACTGATCATTGACAGGCTGTGTTTGACTGTTATGTCTTGAAATGGTTTTGAATATCACAGATTCTGAAGCAAGCCACAGTGTGCTAGATAAGTCCAGCTTCCAACATGCAGTACCTATGGCAGTAATATCTTTTTCTCATGATAAGACAGGACATATTACTCCCTCTTTGTGCTGCTTTCTTGATTTTTGCCAGATTTCATATTCAGAAGATTTAATCGGCTTATCACATGGGCTAATCAACTCTCTCACTAATAAGGTGAATTAGTACTTAAGCAACAGTCAAACGTTACTTGGCGTATCATGATCAGTCATGAATAATCGATTAATCCAAATCACACCAAACACTTCAAATCAATATTCAGACTCACTCCAAGCCATTTATTTTTAAACATATACACGTATGAAGTGATACATTTGTTATAAACTGATATATAAAAAAGAGGAACAAAAGCGGCAAAATAATGGAATAATTCTGACAAAATCAGTTTCCTTGCTAACATTTTCATTCCGATCATGGTTCAGGTAAAGCATTTGTAGAAAATGTGATTTTCAGCAAAGGAGCTGTAGAATAATTAAAGAATACTGTCAAGTCACACTATCATGAGCAATTATGTGTCTCTTTTGCTGTGAAATTGCTTTGCTTTTGAACAAGCACAGTTAGCTGATAGTGTGTTTCAGAAACAATCCTATAAAATGAATATCTAACTGATTTTGTATGGGTTAGCGATTGTGACAGCAGGGTCAGTGAAGCGGGACTCGCATAAGACAAATGTACTGCCTTATGGTTTGGAATGACAGAGCAGATTTATCTGGCTCAGTACTGCCATCAAGTGCTGCTGTTTGATTTAACACATAGTACACATCTGAACTTGATATGTTATCCCTTACAAGCATCATCCCTGCAAATTTGCAGGTTTTCAAATGACTATATTCTATGTAGGGTTAATATTCATGGATAATTGCTACCTCTGTTATACTTCTGAAATACCTCTGTGGTATTTCAAGGAATGTGACTTCGTAAGTGCTATTATAACCATGGGAATGATATTCAGACTGAAGATGATTGCTTTATTGAGCTTCATAACCACAGTGTGGCTCTACAGCAGCTGATAAGAAAATTAACAAAACAATTTAAATTTAAAATTGTAATTAGAGTAAAAGCATTACTAATAAATAGAAGGGAAATGTCAAAGTATAAATATCTAAAGGAATATCTGCAATTTTGGGTTAAACTTTGTGCCCATTAGTCCAATTTCTTCATGAAAATCCTAAGATTGTTTAACTAGTTTAAAAGCAAAAGTCTCTTTAACAATGTTTCTGCCACTAAATGGATGTGGACCTTCCTGCTAACTCCCCCTACCTCCTGTGTATTATTTGTTGCTCACACATGGTTCCATGAGTGAAGATAAAAAGAGCCCCCGTTCAAACACTCATGCGTTTCTGAGTTAGGGGACTACACACTGATCCTGTACGTCACACAGGAAATACAATACAACACAGTGGACTACCCTAAGACATGAAACAAGAGGAACTGAGACTGCACCATTCTGAGAAAATTTAAAAGGAATACAAATGCATGAACACTATCATTTAAATGTATATGTGACCATATTTAAAGTTATCGAACACAAGGTTTTATTTAAAATACCATATGCAATATTAATGATAAGAACAAAAGTAATAAAAACAAAAAAGTCACTGCAGGTTTACTCTGTTTATATACAGTGAGGTATTTCACAACTTCACGGCATGAAATGTCTTCCTGACTGTTTTTCAGCATTCTTTACTAAAACATAAAATAAATAGGTAACTCAGATATGAAAATCTGTATTGTGGGAATAATTGAACTAAATCTAAAATTACAATTATTTGTGGTGTTCATTTTATTTTGTAATACATTTTTGCTTTGGATAATTATGACTAGACAAGATCAGGTTTAAAAGTAGGCAAAAGTTATGTGGTGTGTTATGACTACTTTTCTGCTGTCTTTTTCACAACATAAATCTATGGAATTGTTTATTAAAATAACTTCATTTGTGTCTATGGGGGAAGTTGAAATCCACTGTGATAAGTATTTGCAAACTCCAAAAAGTGGACATTCTTGGCCAGACCCATCCTGGAATTTTGTCTTCCTTTAAGTGGTTATTTACTCTAATTAGCATTTTCACCTACATCCTGTTTGTTTCTGAATTGTTAGTCAATTGTAGTACATACTGTAGCCTTTTAGATTTATCGATGTGTACAGTGAGAAACTTGTCAATTAGATTTGATCCGTAAAAGTGATGGATTAGCCACTACAATACTTTATATTGGCTAGGCTTATATACTGTAGCATACCTTGAGTTGATGTGAAAAAGTTTTTGAAGGTCAAATTGAATTAAACATTGCTGAATTTTCTCACCTATACAGAGCTGTGTTAATAGCCATCAAAATTGTAGTAGTAGTGGAAAACATTAGTAGAGTACATTAAATATGTCCAAGATGTTTACATAGTAGTGTCAGTGTATGCTGTACATATGTATGGTGTGCCAAGGTCAATCTTGAAATTATGAATGTTTTTTAAGAACATGATAATTTTCTAGGGGATATTTTTATTGAGGCAGGTAATAGGATTTCATATTTGGTAAGCATCCAGGCACTGCCAATACCCTGAATGACTTACTGTCCAAACATTGCTCGATAGTGGCACTCCCAGTCTTGTTCCACTAAAAGCTTGTCAATCTGTTTGAGGAACAAGTAATAGGTTTATTCCATGCTGAAAAAAAGAAGAAAGAGAACACAACGTTTTGGCCGTGGAGCCTTCTTCACCTGAAGAAGGCTCCATGGCCGAAACGTGTTCTCTTTCTTCTTTTTTTCAGCATGGAATAAACCTATTACTTGTTCATTTGCAGCCTACGCATGCTGACGCAGCTACCCAATCTGTTTGAGGTCTGACATAAAAGAATATTTATGTTATTGTTTACTCAAATGTATCCTTAAATGTTTAGTTGGCTTTAGGTCAGTGCAGCTGAAAAGGTGGTAATTTAACTATGCCAATTGTCTGTTTATCATTGCATTGAGTGAAATGTTTCCTTCTGTTTTGCTAACCGTGCTGCTTCATTTAGTCATTATCCAATTATTCAGCCTGATAAGGCTGTTCCTGTTGCTTTATGTAGCACATAAGAGAGCTTTTAAAAGTCTTCTGTTCATTATCTTATAGAGACAGGCTCTAAATGCTTGACCAAATGAACTGTTTTCATTTTTTAAATTACTGTTGTGAATACTTGTGTACAAGTTGGGTTCTTTAACTTCGGCTAAATCCAGGACAATTTATTTATGGCTAAATCCAATTCAGGATTGCACAGTCTGACCTGCCAAACCCCCTCTTCTGATTTAACTGGTGAAGAGATGTGTTGATCTCTCTACACTTTTTTTTTAAATTGGGACAGAACTCAGTATGCAAGAAAGACTCTCTTCTCATTTGTAATATCACCCATTTCTTGTGCTGTACAACTGCAGCCTTGAAGTTCTGCCCTTTTGTGTTCCCCTTGTTTTTGGCATCATCCCACTGCTGAGAAATGCACATTCAGGAAATTCTACAGTAACAATCACCATTACTGAAAAAATAAACATTTGTTTTGTAAATGGATCTTTGAATGTCATGGTACACTTACATTTAGCCTCGTAAAGGTCTTGGAATTAATTTAATTAGATGGAAAATCTACCATTTTTAGAAAAGCTTTGCATTTAACATCTTAATAAGGGTTTACATTTTAAAAACTTGTGTGAATAGTGTGAATGTTCCCAGTTTCCCTACAGCTGATGGGATTTGAAGGTTAATATATATATATACTGTACTGCAGCAAATGCTAGTGTTTCAAAGTACAAAGCCCATCCTGTCCATTACACTCTCTGAAAACTAGCTAGGAGGCAGTTTAAGATAGATTAGCGTTACAGGGAGGAGAAACAAAGTTTAAACTCTACCCAGGAGAAGATCAAGTAGCCTGATGACAAAACAGCAAAGCACTGACATGTCAGAGGTTCTGCAGATACAAACAACTGAATTTTAGTACAATTAAGTATTAATTTGTACTCCTGTCAAAAGCAGCCAGAAGAACCCTATATAATCATTAGATAAACACATATAATGAATCAATATGATGTGAAAAAACCTTTGAAGCCAAGATAAACCTTCATTTAGGGTGATGTAACCAGTGCACTCTATGCGGAAACATATCTGTGTCAAATAACCTTAAATTTGCGTTTTGATGCAAGGAACTGTCAGTTCAACACATTCATGGTGAAACTAGCCCACAAAAAAACGGGTCAGAAAGTGACTCTCAATCTGTAGGTGCTTGACACAAAGTATAGTCTTGACATTGGAGGATTTCTTCCAACTGTTTGGAGATGTTTGTAGATGGAGACAGTGGAGTTGAGCAGAATCAACCACAGAAGCAAATGACTGGGTGCTCCACATAGCAAATGCAAAACCAGGGTACCGCTGCCAAGCTTATTCCAGCCACCGGAAATTGTTTCCACATGGGGGGGATCTAGAAACAGGCTGGAATAACCTGCAACACTGTAAATGCGATTCATCCAATTCCAACGCCGATTACCCATATTAGTCAGAACGACTGCAACAGTGTCACCCTAATAAAATTGTATCATTTTAAATTTGCAGTTTCTGCATTATTTTTGCCATTTACTACAATTTGCTAGCGTTTTGCTCTCCATCTGTCCACTTTTGTCATAATTTCAACATGCCTCATTACTCTTTTGTGTGCATCATCATAAGAAAAAACTACAGCCTGATACACTAAAACCTAACATTAATTTAATTAATTTAAACCTTTGGTTTAAATATTGCACCACTAGGCTGAGACAATTTGTATGCAGTTACTCTTACCAATATATTACTATAATCAATAGATGAATTTTGAGGAGTTTCATTAAGAATAATTTGCTGTTTGACTTTTCAGCTTTAGCCTCAGACCCAAAGGTTTAGTATCTGTTTGGATGTGTAAAAGGCGAGGTCACTGATCTGAAATCACAGGTGCTGATCACAAGAAGCATTAAAGAGTGGACCCTGCTCTTTACTGTACCTCCACTGTAAGTACATCATGCCATCTGCACCTAGCTGCTAGCTGAATATTTTTACAGCTACTCTTCCTTTACACTTTAAAGTATCACAAAACAATTAAGCAATCAGAGGTGTACATTTTAGAGTAGCTACGTACTCTAATTTACTAGATGAGGACTGAGGGATCTTTAAATGCAGTCTCAACACACAAAGTCACAACTTGGACCTTTAACTGAGATTTTTATTTGTTTTAAAATAATTCATACAAATGGATACAGTCACAAACATGTTTTTGTTTTGTCTTTCTTGACCAAAAAATATTGCTAGCCTACCACTTTACCAGGAGGGAACCGATGTAGGCAATGAAATGCTGCTACCTTTCAGTAGTCTAGTGCTGTTTCTTGGACGCATTACCACCGATGGAGCACACTTAAACAGGTGATACAAGCATAGTGCCAGATTGGTACGAGACATCATTTATTTCCCCCAAATTATTTTGTCTTTAACAGCTTAATCCAGAAGTTAAAACTTAGGGAATCCATGTCCCCACCAAAACAGAAACTAAAACATAAACAAAAGTGATTTTTTGTTTCTTCTAAATTATTCTAAAAAAATAAGACAAGCAGGTACAAAAACAATGCACTGTGTGGCATATAAAGGAAAAGACGAGGGAAAAAATTTAATTTCCTGAGAAAGTTTGCAAAACTGCCTCTTTTTGGGCGTTGAAACATATAAAAACAAAGATTTGTTGTTATTGTTGTCTTTAAAATCAGGTGGTTGAACGCCTACCTTTTTGTGTTTTTTTTTCTGTTTGACCGCTAAGCAAACAAACCCTTTTAATGTTCTAAAAACTGTACACAGACAGATTACATTCATGATATAATTAACTACTCTTGCTTAACAAGGAACCCATAGGACACAGAAACAGTTAAATCAGTCCACTGGACAGGGACAAACTACAATTTATACGGAGGATTTTTTTTTTCCTTTCATTTCAATTCCAAATCCAAATCTTTTCTTCTCCCGCACAAAAAAAAAAAAGTTTAAAAGATAAACTTCGCCATAATATCGTTGGACCAGTTTCTAAAATCTCGACTCCCATTAGTTCATGGTTTCGTCGCTGCTGCCTGTAACCCAGGTATTTCCCGCTTCTCTGCAATGAGGGGAGTGCTCTGTGACAGAACAGGGAGGCTTCACGGGGCTACAATTGATCACTGGGGTGCTGCTCTCTGTCGGCTTCCGGCTTGCCTGTCTGGCCAGGGGAGGGGGCGTGGGGAGGGTGGGCTACGGTGGGCAGGCCGTGTGATAAAGGCATCGCACTAGGAACGATTCCTTCAACGGCTGAAGGGAGGCCCCCAGGGGCCAAACTCACAACACCAGGAGGGTACCTGTGTCCAAGGGAGGGAGGGGAAGAAGGAAAATAGAAAACAGAAAATAACACATCAGGTCAGAACTCCTCGACACCAGGGAGATCATCAAAGTTATCTCTTGGAAATATGTTCATCTGTCGCTAGCCTGTTATGACTAACAAATTTGTTTTTAAGGATATGCCTTGTGATTAGAGTGCTATTGTTTGAAACTAGCTCAGCATAAAAAAGTGTTTCAAAACACATTACTGTGGCCTGAATGTTCCTTTGGACACGTTTGCAAACAATTTGCAAATAATGAGAAAATGTTATAATTTTACACTCTTGGCATGGAAAAATAGTCATCAAGAGTTCACAATAAAATAGCTAACAACAAAATATTTACGTATAGAAAATAAGAATCGGATTACAGATCCTTTTTTCCAAAAACAAACATTAAAAGTATGCAGTCAATTACTCTGCATATCAGTATGTAGGAGACAGTATTATAGCAGGACACTGCATAGTGCCGTATTAAAATTATTTCCAGACTGTCCATTCCAGGAATTAACTTTGATATGTCTTTGTCTGAAAATAGAAAGTACTAAAAAGTAGTTATGTACTAGGGCCTATATGTAATTAGAAAAAAAGAGTAGCACCAGTGACTTACACATTGTACTGCACAACATATTAGTAGTAGCAACACAAGTAAGAAATGGTATATATACTATTGGTTTTTAAAGTGAAATTTTCCAATTCATTATCAATACTGAAGAAAAGACTTGTACCTACAGTCTGATGAGAAAACTGTTCTGTCCAAAGATTTTTTTCACATTTTGAAAAATTAAAAAAGTGACCCAACTTGCTACTTGAAAAAAATCAGCCCTTTGCCCCTGTTTTTGCAATTTAAAATCAATGTAAGATAATTTATATGGAAATATCAAGGGAATTCTATTATGCTTTTGTGTTTGACATGTCCCAGTGTCTTCTGAGGGCAAAATTTACCCTTATGGGCACTCTGTACATTTTTAGTACATAGTGCACAGTGCCTACCCCCAAAGAAAGAATTAAAACAATATTTTCTCTTTATTTGTATGTTTTGCAAACTTTTATCCAGTTTCATATGCAGAACACAAACGTGTTTCTGTGTATACATCTATTCTATAGAGCACAAACATTTAAAAACACAAACACAGAATTTTCTAATGTCTACTTTTGTCTATTTTAGAAATCAACAGTTACCGTGGACTTAAGCATGTCTCCTATCTTTTTAAATGGCTCAAAAGTAGCTGCCAGCTGCCTGGCAGTAAATTGTTCACATGTGTTGAATGTGTATGCAGTCCACTGGAAGAATATTTCCAGCTCGTTTTATATGAAGCATTAAAAAGAGATCTCCATGCAAAATGCTGTTAAAGGCAGTTACTGCTGAAACATGTTTTTATTTAAAAAATCTAGTGAAAGGAAAATAAAATGCAATAAAAGTTTTATGATTGACCTCTTGGTAGCAATTGTCTGTTCAATAGTGAAAATGTAAAACAAATGTAGTTTAATCTAGCTACTAGGATGGAAATATATGCAATAGACATTTTATGGATATCATTTATTATATCAATTTGTGCACATCTTTACAGAGGATCTAACTGCTTTTTTTCCCCAACTACAGTGTCTTACATTGCAAGCATTTTTTATTTCAAACATGGGTCCCATACGTGTACTATGAAAATCAGTGAAAACAAATTCCTCATTTTTGTAATTCAAGCTATTAGTTTTGTTTGTTTTTTACCTTTCTGTATTTGGACTGAAACACACACATTTCTGATGAGCATGGATTAAATCCCAGCATGGTCGCTCATCCTTAAGTTTTGTACCACAGCTTGAATGTGACTAAGGAATCAAATGGAAATAACAATATTTAAAATTTTCCCTTGCCACAGCTTACAGGTATTATTAACAGTTCTGATCTGAGTTTACATAGATTCTTATTTACACAGCTGAAAGCAATTCATTCTGATATTCCAGAAAAAAAGCCAATGGGTTACCAAGGATACTGGGGAGTGAAAGTCAGAAATCCAGGCAGCCAGCTTTATATAGTGGAATGCAGAACGAAGTCATTGTTTCAGTGCATTCTCAGCTTCAATTAAATGGCTATATAGTGATTTTTCATAGCATAAAACAGTTTTCCTAGTGTATGATTTTTCCCACTCCTAAGCTTTCATATTCGTGATGCAGATTTTGTTATTCCTTTGAATCCTGTATGAATCTCAACCTACAGATAAGCTCTTGCTGACAGCACATATAACAATTATCTTCGAAAGTACTTTCTTGCAATATCCACAGTGGATATGTGTCTGGCAGTGCTTTAGTTATCCTGCTAACTTCTTCAAATACTACAAAATGCACAAGGCTCTCATTTTCTGATGTGTCTCGGCTACAGTGTGAAGCTATTGAGCATGCCTAATTGGGTAATGAATGCTATTGCGTGCTTCACAGGTTTAAAATCTCAAGGATATAAAAAAATGCATAGAAAAATAAAGATGCATTCAGCAAAATTCAGTTGAGAAATGTTCTCCTCTCACTAAAATTAGTTTCTCATTGACATGGAATAAGGAATGTAATTGCTCATTGCACCAGCTGGATTACAGCATGGAATATTGTAAAATAAAATGGTTTAAGGTAGTCAATATACAACACTGAATTTACAAATATAAGTATAATTAAAAAAATAATGGCTAGTAAAATACAATTACAACCTTCTGGAATAGAAAATTATTAACAGAATATGAACAATTTTTATTTCTGTCCCACCTGACAAAATGTATTTTATATAAACACAATTTGTGAAAATGTACAATATATGTCTTTATCAGTATAAGACAGCACAATTACAAAATAATTCAGCACACAACAGATCACTTTTTGCATTAAATAATATGAGCATGCTTTAAAGTAAATAGAAATCCCAAACTGTTAACTGAGGACAACATTGCTTATTACATATTCAATGGACTAGATTATATGTCAGCTCTTCTGACACGCTGCATTCCTTATGGATTCCATGCTGTTTATTCTTGCTTGTCTGCCTACCTGCCTTTTTCCTTCAGTTTGCTTTACTTTTTTTTGAAAACATGTCAAACACCAAACTGCCAGGAAGCACACAGGGGAAGCACATCAACATCACACCAGGCCTTTTTACTGTTACGAATAGTAGTTCAACACTGATACCGTTCCCTGTTCAACTGGGATATGTCTTTGCAGTTCGTCATGTGACTTATCGAGCCTGGCGAATCATAATGCAAGCATAAACAAAATCAGAGCAGATTTACCTTGGATGAAATGAGTAACAGAAAGCATGGTTATAACTTACTCTTTTCAAGCACAAGGATGATTATATAATGCTAAAACTACGTATTTGAATTTCCTGTGGTTATCAGAGTTATACTGCTGTTATCTGTCAAAGCCTCACTTGCACCTTGAAATGCAATCTGATAATGAAATCTAGGGTTTCTGACGTAGAAACAGAAGATCTGGTATGTTTTGCTGTCAGTTGCTGATGTTATCTCAAACCTCAGGACAGCAGTGAAGCGTTGCCTTAAGATGCAATAAACTACATATCAAATGGCCTCTTCACGCCATGTGTACTTATCCACTGCCTGAGGAGGGTTCATTCACTTAAGAACAGGACAGTGAAGTGGCTTTTGATGTATTTCATATCAAAACAATGCAGTTTTTCTGATTAAAGCCTTGTGAAGTAAGCAATCGTGCTTTATACGTTACAAGGTCATATGTAAACTGTGTACTTTGTATGGTGAAGTGATCCTGTCATATGATATTGATACAGGATGCTCATAAAATACAGACTTTTAAAAAAATACACATCACACATCATGCAGTGTAAGTCCTAACGGAGCATTACCTTCTACTTCAGCAAGATTTAATAGACATATTACATTTTTGAGAGTGAGGATCTGTGCAGCATAAGCACAGTTGTCTTTGCAATTATACTCCCCATCACCAGTTGTGTGTTAATCTCAGCCTTTGAGTAAAGCACTAAAATACAGATACGAGAAAGCAGATGCAGGGCTAAATGCTAAACAGCACTTTCTATGTAATAATAAAGTGGTAGCGAGCTAGTCTGGATACCAGGGGATCTGCTACTGCAGTGCTGCATGACCAGGTTTTAGATTTGTGTCACGGATGCTCCCGTTCACTTTAAATGAAAACCTAAAAGAATCTGGAACAGAAGGCACATGGCCAAGCAGAGGAGCTTTACCTGTATGCGCCATTGAGCTCTGGGTGTACAACTGTAGGGTCCATGCTGGCCCAGTGTGTGGCCTGAGTCAGATAGTCTTTATTGACACAATTCTTCAGGCTGTCTGGAATGCGACCTGATTTGGGAGAAGGAATAAGACTTTGATTTGGTCAACAACACCCAGAATTTCAATATATAGCAAAAAAGAGTCCTGTTCCGTCCCTCAATATTAGTTTTGAAAAGCGCGTAATTAACCCGGTAATAGAAGCTAACGAGACATTACTGCTTGCAAATTTGACAAGAGCCAAGTTGGACGTTTTTCAAATTGGATAAGCAGGTACTGAAAAAAAACATCTGATGGGATCGCATCACCAGAAAAATACATGCCACATTATAGCTTTCTTATAAAACTGCATATCTGCAAACAGGAAAAAAAAACATACTCCATCGCAGTCCAACAAATCATTGCAGATCAACTACAAATAAACTGAAGAGCACACCCTTCTACCAAAACCTCAATTTGGGCAGTGCAGCTTCTTCCTATCCTTGCCAGGAATATGTCTCGCACCAGCAGTCTGCTGTAATTCAATCTGCAACACTGCTGACTGGTTCTTCCAGAAGAGTATTTTATGTTTTTTTATATCATTTAAATGTTACTTTCCATGGTGTTCTGGTGTGGAAAAAGAAATGTCCTCCTGGATTACAAACACTCAAGTCGTTTTGTTATTCTGCTGTTTCACATTCCTGCACACATTTCAATAACTTGCAGAAAAGAACAGAACATTTTAATATCCAATAGATGCCACACTTGAATGATTTTTCTGCACATATTTATGTATACCGCCATTATTTGTTATTGTTGTAATTATTTAAACCTTTCACATTGACTATACTAGTATAAGCTTTTGTGTAATGCAAACACTGGTTATAAGATCCCAAAATAAACTTAAATACAGTTCTCATGTGCCAGAAAATGTGATATAAAGTCTGAAATGCAGAAGTAAGTCCACAATTATTGTTTCCTTCTCTTAAATCTCTTTTTCTTTAAGTTCGGAGCAACGTGTGATATGTCTGGTTCGTTTAATATGATCAAGAGTTTCATGCAAAGAAACTGTAGGTTTAACTTAACCTAGAATTACTTCTACCTCCCAGTGTAGAAAACACTAGGCGAGACAGGCAGTTAAGCAACTATCACCAGTATTAACAAGACCTTCAACTCACCTGTAACAGCCCTGCGAATCTCCCTGGCTGCCTCTTCTCTCATTTCTATGGAGGCCTGTTCACTGTACCAGGCAGCATGGGGAGTACAGATCAGGTTTGGGGCATCTTTCAGAGGGCCTTGGCTGAAACTGAAAGGGAAAAAGTAATTTGACGGGACTGCGCACACACACAATACTTTTTATCACGAAGAAGCAGAGGACTACTGTATGTGCACTCTTCTTACAATGCCGGGTCTTTCATAAGAGCAGTTGCTCTGCAGAGGAGAGGTGCACTTTACTAAGTGGTGATCATGCTGCCATTATAACTTGGTGTTGCCGACGGCATCATTTTTATCCTATAATTATTACGTGAGGATATTGCTGTGTTAACGGGAAAAGCTCTAACACTCATACTTCACATACCATAGTGCATTTTAGAAAAAAAGAATAACTGCCGCCAAAATCAACTAGACGTTTACTGGCCTCCACATGCATTCAAATTGAAATTGTAACATCCATAGTAAATCAACATTTTTACTACTTTTAATTGCAGCTCTCTGAACACATCATGGTGCTAAAAACAAGTGAAGATGAGAAAATAGCAAAGTGTTGAAGCGAACAAAATTAGCTCAGAGACTTGCCTCCACTTGCTCTCATGAGGTGAATGATTAACATGGAAATGGTAACCACCACACATTTTTCTCCCGGATATTTCAACGATTCAATGGATTCACTTTCAATTGCAGTTTTTTTTTTAGTTGTTCTCTTAGAAAAAGGGCTCAGTGCCGAAATAGCTCTTTCCTGTTAATTCTTGCTGAAACGTCTCAAAATACATCCTACGCACTCTCACTATAGGCTAGCCTGTATTACATGTGTCTTCCTGCTACATGCACAAGTTTTTAACAACTTTGTTTTTACATTTTAATGTAATGTGATGTGTTCCAGCAACCAGGATATCAAGTGTGGTCCACCCAGGAAAGACCTATAGCAATCCCACAGTGCTTACGCACTTAAGCTTCAAAAGCATGCTAGAAAATGATCAGGCACGAGGGGGTAGACAAGCAACTTCTAGGTGTTCAGATGAAGATGAGAGGGGAGATCAAAATACGAAGAAGCCAGGGTTTGCAGGCCTGGGACTCCCCTTAATCTAAAGCTGTAAAGGACACTGGAAGTTAACGGCTGTTCCGATGATTACGACACCAGATGTGAAAGATCACCTGAAGGGCTCTGTTTCGTGAACATCCAGTGCTGCCCCTCGTATCCTTCCTTCTTTCAGAGCTTGAGCAAGAGCCTTCTCATCGACCAGGCCTCCCCGAGCTGTGTTCACCAGGAATGCACCCTGTCGCATCTGCACAAAAGACAAAACGGTAAGAAACATTGTGCCACACAACACCTACTGTACTCCTTACAAGTGGAAATACCCCAAACTCAGCATACTAGGCCAAAAGTGCAAAGCACCACACACACAGCATCATATATAGTTACTATATTGTTGCAACTGCCCTTTTGTCTTTTGATTTGACTTTTTTTCATATTTGAAGTGTTGATCATGTAATGATCACACTTTATTCAGGAAGGAGCTTACTACAGTGATAGCTTGTTGCTCAAAATCCTCCATGTCCTTTTCGGAACTTCATACAGTAAGTTTTATATGGACTGCAAATGAACACAAGAGGGCAGCACATGATATGCCAATGAAGTCATGCTAAGACTTTTCCCTTTTTATTGAATTGTATAAATGACTTGTAGTACTATTTTATACCGATAATGAGATTGCGCTTAAACACAAACAGGCATAAACTCTATTAAGAAACAAGCAGAGTTTAATTCCACCCTGAAACGTAAAAGGAAAATATAAAAAAATAGAATTCTCCACAGATTAAATGTTGTTTTGTTTTTTAATTTTACAGCATGGAATAAACCCTTCACTGTTTATTTTGAAGTGCACATAAAGATACATCTTCTGACTCTAAACTGGACAAAGACAGAGAAATGATAAAAAAACAGGCTTGTTCATTGTGTGATGTGTGATGGCTCTACCTGTTTGATGGTGAAGTCGTTAATTAGGTGGTGGTTGTGCTCATTCAGGCTGCAGTGCAGTGTCACGCAGTCACTGTGAAACAGCAGATCCTGTAAAGTATTCACTCTCTGGAGTCCCAGTGCCCTCTCGATCCCATCAGAGAGGTAGGGGTCATAGAAAATCACACTAAATCCAAATGCTTTGGCTCTCAGCGCTACAGCCTGCCCAACACGCCCTGAACACAGAGAGGGGGGGAAAAAAGAAGAGATGGAAAGTGAGAGCAAATATCTTTATTTTCTTTTCAGGAACAACAAGTATTACTCGTGCTATACTGGGCAAATGTCCAAGTCCCCCTTTTCAAAGAGGTAACACTTCAGAATAAGAACATTCTTTAATGTATCTAATTTTCTGTTTAGGAAACCTTTCCCCCCATATTCCAAGAAGAAACAAAAGGGCAATCATTGTCAAAGAAAAGCTTAGTATACCAATCCAAAGGACACAATGCACTTGTTTCTAAAGTTCTGTGTTGACCACATAGCTACTGTTGAACACTTATCAGATCAACTTACTAGGCTGGCGTTTTTTTTTACAAGACATGTAGATGAGGAGAAGAGTGCCCGTTCCCTACTTTAAGTTTGTCCGTAATGCCGAGCAGTACTAAGCACATCCTCGGAGCATAACCTTTAATAGTAGGAAACAATTACTTCTGAACTATTGACGGTAAAACAGATACTGTTTGGGTGCTGTCTATTGTAAAGTATCATTATTGTTTGGTTAAGTATGAAGTATTTTAATTAAGTATACTAATTAACAAAAAACATCCACATACAGTATAACCAAAGTCTCTCCCACCAGCCTTGACTGCTTTTCCCCATATGTTATGCATCATTTCCACATTAGAGACATGTATCAGTTAATGCAATGTAAAGTAAATGCTGCCTCAAGGCCTTTTAAAAAGATGCCCCTGCTGTATGCTCAATCAGTAATTCAGTTTAGTATTATTAATAAATAAATCACTGAGGCCTGGATTTAAATCTCCTACTATTAGCACTGTCAGCAGGATGACTGTCTAACACACACTGGAGGCACAAGAAATTCTAGTGTTTTCCGCACTGCAAGCAAACGAACAAGTGCATATGCCTATGAGATCATTAGAGCATGGAATAAATTTAGATGTGAAACAGTATCTTACAAAAAAACATCATTTTTAAGAGGGGGACAAAGAGATACTGTTGCATTAAGTGGTTACACATTTATGACCCAATTTATCAGGTAAGTTCAATCTAAAGAGATACTCCTAGAACGCTACAGTCTACATAGATTTAATGAAACTATGATACCGAAGATTTTTATTAAAAACACCCACATACAAAATTGGATTTACCTTTTGACTATTGTACTTCAATTCTTAAAAGACCCATTTTGTCACTTCCAGTTTTAAACCCAGCCTTCTTTCTAAACATCTTCACTTCTGCTTGATACTGATTATCCCATCCCCTCTCATCTGAAGATTCTACAGCTCTTCAACATTAGCCATAAACTAAATAATGATACCTCCTGACTGACACAGCTAAACGGCACTCTGGCACTGAGCTTTTTTTTTGTACTGGAATATCAGTTATGAAGGAGGTGTTTAAGCATGGTCTGCTCCACCATGTAACTACTGTATGACATACAGAAACATTGAAGTCTGTTATTGGCTACTCAACCAAAATTAGCATTTCTCATAGCTTTACCAGCAAGTGATGTATCCAGAGCTTGATTTTATGCAATTCCAAATTAAGTTTCTAAACATCTCTACTCTTACAAAACATCAATTGCACAGTTCTTTTCAAATGTGTGATAATGACGTTTTCTAAAGGGGTTTTAAATATTATATATTGACAGCTAGAATATCAGGTGATAAACCTTCCGTTTTAATTCTAATTTTTTAAGCCCTATATAATACATATTTTTGTGAAATAAGTGTTATTAGTTTGATTTTATCCTTTATGACTTTAAGCATTTTTGTAAGAAATTCAATACACTCAAGAGCTTAACTACCTGTAAACTTCTAGGACACTTACGCTTCTCACTAAACATCCATTGATGTACTTTATTTTCAGGGGCTTTGAATGGATCATTTTGAACTAGAGCTCACACAGCTTTCACAAATAACCTTTACAAGGCGATGGTTTAAATATGACTGTTTCTCGTACATTTTTAAAAAAATGTTCAAAACAATCTGCAGCCAAAATTGTACATAAAATAAAATAAAAAAAATGTAGCAGAAAGGATAGAGAAACAGAAGACCAAAAAAGCACAAGAAATTGGATAAAATAAAGAATGTACCTGACCAAGATGGCATGGACAATGGACAATGTAATTAACTGCAATTCTTCATTCAAAAACAACATCTGTAAATGAATCCAGCTAAGTGTTTTTTAAAGGTAACTTTTTAAGGGTAACTCTACTTTTCCAAAACCCCTATTCTCGCAGAAGTAAGGCCTGCCAGCAAAACACACCTTGTCTGGAGATTAACAGCAGCCTGGGAATTGTTCTAGTGGACATGTAGTTTGTGAATTATTTGTACAGCACACCAGTCACATACACACAAGAGAGCTCTAACACAGGACAATCCCCCATCATTTATATTGATATTTATATCTATGGTTACATCTATATTTATATTCATACATGTGATACGATTTTCTGTGTACTGTTCTGTTCTAGTTTGCTCTTGTGTGTCCGGACTGTGAGTAACTCTTATATTGTATTGTATGTATTGTACTATTATTATATAATTCGTTACACTGTGGCTGTGTTGTGTGTGTTCAGCTGCTGTTGCACTGCAATTTCCCTCACGGGATCAATAAAGTATCTATCTATCAAGAATAGAGAGGTACCAATCCTGTCCTGAATACAGAATTTAGAGCAAGAACTGGGCACAACTATCATTACAATTATTATAGTTTCACTATATTTTGTGTAACAATTTAAATTTAATCTAGATTTTTTAAAGAAGAAAAATAGTCCCCAACTCCACCTCTCTGAGGCAGTGAGTACATTTCTTTCAAACACTGGGATGGTCATTAAGTATCACTAAGAAGACGGATATCTCTTGTAAATCAAGATAGGACAGAGAACTAGTCAATAAACTGAAAACACTCCAGATCAGTGAAAGCTTGTGAAGGTAAGGGATAATATTAAGTATCCTTTTAACTTTCCTCCAAATGCCCAATGAATTTAAAATAATTAGGCCCCATCTGATGAGAGCTTCCCCTCCCTTTAGGGGCAAAACCTCTAAGATCCTGGATTTAAATTGGTTTAATTAATGTCTCCTCAATTGTTTGCCATAAGGCTGATGCACTGGAATCCAACCATGTCTCTAATGCGTTCATCTGAAAAGCCCAGTGGTAAGATTTAAAATTAGGTACAGCCAGACCACTGTGAGATTATTATTGTGCTATATAGTTGTCAGCTGAAACTCTGAATGCTTACTTTTCCAAATAAAAATAGTTAAAATTAGTTTGTGGCTTGTGAGAAACAGGGATAAACAAAATTCTTACCATATAATGTAACTTATAAAAAGACCATATAGAAAAATATGCTTTGATTTTGTTCAACACCTGAAACATATTCTTGTTACAGTTAATAGGGAAATTTGGGGAGATATTTAATACCCAAAGAGCCAAACCTTGATTAATAAGAACATTAATTGGAAAGAAGTTTATCCTTGAGGTAAAATTCAAATGCCTAAGGACTGATTTAGATTAATTTATTTAAACTCCACAAAATTTAGTAAAGTTTCTGTAGGAGTACAATGCAATTTAGCTGTACTTCTTTCAATTCTAGAAGTATCTTGTAGAAATAGGAAACCATTATCAGCATAAAGTGATATTTAGATCTATGAATGTGAGCAATTGAGTGCAAACAAAGGCAACATCTTGAGCACAAACTTCAGGGATATTGTATAGAAGACAAGTCATAAATGAATGCCTGAAAGTGAGGTGATCTAGAGCAGCCAATGAGGAACAAAGTAGATAAATTATAATTGATCAAATGCCTTTTCTGCACTTGAATGGGGTTTGCAAGAAGCTAGTTGATGATGGGTTTGGTCTACAATGTGCCACTGTATGTTATCAGTAAATTGACCCCTCAAAAGGCTAATCTGGCATTGGTATATTAAATGGTAGAAACAGTAAATAAATGTACAGTAAATAGTCTGAATTCAACAACAATAATGGTCTCTAGTTACAGCATCCCAACAGAAACTCCATTTATTAAGAAGCAAAATGAGTTTATTTGAAAACAACTGACCTCCAATTAAAATATATCAAATTCCTCTTTTACAGGAAATAATCAATTATCTTCAACTCCCACAGAGCTACAGGATCATCTAAAAGACTAAGCTGAGTCAATTTCAGTGGGTTTAAAAATTCTTTAATCTTTAACAAGTCTGTACAAGCTTTGGAAGCACTGAGATGTGAACAGAAGTCCTGAACCAGAACATTATTATCTTTGATCACCTTAATAGAAGCTAAATGTTCATTTTGCTTTAATTGTAATGCTAGCAACCCATTAAGGTATAAGGTATATCATGAATTCTGCACTAGCAGTGTTGATTTTAAATTAACTTTTCAAAGCAATTTGACAACCCACTGCACTCTCCTGGAAGTTACATTTTTGTTATTTTTCTAACTGAAAGATTATTTCAAAATTGTTCAAAAAATAAAACACTTAACAACTCTCTTTAAAGACTGAGGGTTAAATTTCAGGAGTGAGGTCAGTGTTAAAAAATTACTAAACCTTCAGTGAGGTGCTTTAACATAGTCACATTCTGGAGTACAAATGGGTTAAAATGCTAGCGGTTAACATTTTGTTAATTCCTCTGAAAAATTCAGATATGATAGCAGGGCACGATCGACTATAAGGATGGGAAATTCTCCTGTTGAGACCATGTACTGCTGCAAAGATGGTATCAAGATATAACCAATGTGAGTGTTATCTGCCTATACGAATAAAGTTATTTCTCGGTTGTCAAGAATTACATATTTAAAACCCTTGTAAAAGTCAAAGCATTTGAAGGCAGGGGGAAGGGAGATATCTACTTGAAGAAGTTTTAAATTAAAGTCTCACCCTATAACAAGCACAGATTTCAGACACTGTGAACATAAAAAGAAGGTGAGCACATTGTGATATTGTGAAGTGTTACCATCAATGTTGACAAGTCTCACATATTGGGAAACAAATGATCAGTTATTTTGGAAGAAAAAATAAGACGAGACATCGTCAACATGCTCACCTTGTATCTTAAAAATGAAAGTGCAATGAATGTGGAAAAGCATATATAAAGCATTTTGTGGAGAAGATGAGGTTTCAAGACCTTGGAGAAATGAATGAAGGAATGAAAGGAATTAATGTGTGTTTGCTTTTAAAAGGCATTTGATTCTTCAAATACCATTCTTTGGTGGCTATTACTAAACTATAATTTCCATAGTGGTACCATGTTTTCATACAGTATATGAGGTGTACAATGGATTTTTTAAGCTGTTATGTTTGGAGTGCACCTACCTGGTGACATTAATACATACTTCTATACCTCTGATACTGAACTCACTTCAGGTTTACAGTTTGACTCTGAATGTTTTGCAGAGTAGGGCTTTTCAAGTTACTCTGTTAAAAAACAACTTCATTTAAATTATTTAAATATCTTATTAACTACCCTTTGCTGGACAAGTAAATATTTCTTTAAGATACTGAAACTTCCTATTTCACAGATGAAATTAACCTTATAAACAGCATGAGGTGTTTGAACACAAAACACTGTATACTGTATAAGGATATTGTACGTCTTCATTAAACAGTTTAACATTTTCATCGATTACAAACTGTAAACCTACAACTGGCCATTAAATTATCAAATATACCTTTATAATTTTTAAACGTAAGCTCTTGCTGAAGAAATTATATATTTTATCCAGTAACTGCAACGGCCTTAACTGTGCAGCTGCAAGATTCAAAATGTGGAAGCTGTGTTTTGAAATGCTCTAGATGTAAAGATGTTCCTTTTTATACAATGACGCATATACATTTTTGATAACCATCTTCTAACCTTTTAAAGCTGTGGTATCTACTGAGGTTAAAAAAAGGATGCTTAAAAAATATAAAAGGGAAATGAACATTAGAGTAATAGGAAAGTAATACAGGCTTGAAGACTAAACAAGTTAGGAGAAGCAGAGGTTAATTCTTTAGTAAATAAAATGAAGAAAAGATGTTTCAGCTGTTGAACCTTCTTCAGGTCTACATGATTTCCATTTTTTTATTCTCAAACTGTTTTTTCTTTTCTACTTTTGGTAGTACACAGTAGGTAAACCTTTGCCTGACAGGATTCTTCCAATATGTTTCTACTGCCTCTCTGCATTAAGGAATACAGAACCGACCTCATACTCATTCTGACTTCACATCCTTATTCTTTCTTCCTCTTCAAATTCTGTCTAGACACAGCAACACTGCCACTTTTGCTCTGTAACTGTCAGACATGTTAAATCGGCACAGGTGTTGTCAGCACAGGTGTTAAGCCTCTCTTTAGTGTCACTGGGACCCTTTTAGATGTTTTAAATGCTGGAGGACACATTCATTTTATTTCAATTTACTGCAGTTCTGCTCCATTAATGGCATCACTTCTGAGGATTTCTTCTAACAGTCTGCCCTCACAGAAAATGCCCTGACTATCAGCATGTTCTACATTTTTTTCAGAACAAAAGCACTAAGATGGAGAAGATGAATAGCAGCACTAAAATGCAGATAGTGCTCATCAGTATTTTTAATTAACCATGTTTTAAATACAACAACATTTAAGTGACCTGGCTGGACAGACTCCAGAAAACATTTTTACCACAATAAAGTACAAAAACATGTGAAACTACAGAGAAGATGCAAGCATACGTAGCAGCCTGGACTTGTGCAGCAAGAGATATATGGAACAAATCTGTCTAATAAGGATCTCTTTGATTTTGTCTGGTGATATCAATTGATGTGTGATTTAGGAGCACTTTTTATAGCACACTTTCTCTGTAATAGGCAGCTCTCAGTGAGTCATGTACTCTACAGGTTGTTACTTCATCTCCTGGTCTCTCAGTATTCACACACTGGCCTTAGGCAATGACAGGAGAAATCCGACTAGAGAACCTGAATTCATAAAAATAAATGATCAATGTTGAAAAAAAAACAATGCATTTTTTTAACAAATGAAATGGATTTATTTTGTGTGGATGACTTTATCCTGGACTGATGTAAGAGCTGAACCACAGGATCCTCCATTACTTGTATTACTCATGAAGTATAAATCAGATGCACAAGTTTTATTACACATTCTAGGATTGTGCATACCAAGCTATAAATCTTAAATGATTTCAGCTAGTCAGTAAGACCGAATTCAGATGTGCTCAACAATTTATAACCAAACCCAGTGAGAACTAAATGGATTATTGCCAGTAGCCATATCGCCCTGCAACTCGCAACTTACAACCCACTAAAGTTCAGCAGGTGTGAGCCTGGTCAGTACCTGGATGGGAGACCTCCTGGGAAAAACTAAGGTTACTGCTGGAAGAGGTGTTAGTGGGACCAGTAGGAGGTGCTCACCTTGCTGCCTGTGTGGGTCCTAATGCCCCAGTATAGTGATGGGGACACTATACTGTAAAAACGTGTCGTCCTTTGGATGAGAGGTCCTGACTTGTCTGCGATCATTTAAAATTCCTGGGCATTTCTTGAAAAGAGTAGGGGTGTTACCCAGAGCCCTGGCCAAATTTTCCCATGGCCTTTACCACTCATGGCCTCCTACTCATTCTCATGTATACATTTGCTTCACCACTCTGCTCTTCTCCACACTGATAGCTGGTGTGTGGTGAGCGTTCTGGCGCACTATGGCTGCTGTCGCATTATCAAGGTGGGGCTGCACATTGGTAGTGGTGGAGGGGAGTCCCCATTACCTGTAAAGCGCTTTGAGTGGAGTGTCCAGAAAAGAGATATAAAAATGTAAGGAACTATTACTTTAATAATATTAATCTTGTGCTCTGAAACTGAAGTAAACCGGTCTAACAACTCAGATTAGTGATGCTAGACACTGGCTTCTGAATTTCACAACCCACAAGCTATTTAAATTATAATCAAAATCTGTCACAGTAAAGCAGGATTGTAAAATTGCAGTTGTCATGGATGTTAAAATTTAATAATGATTGCTCACATTTTTTTTTTACAAGAGACAGAGCGAGAATAAGACACATGAGAGAGCTGATGATGTCTTAATAGGTAAAACATAGAAGCTCCTGAAGCTAAAGCAAGCACAAGTTAAATTTAAAAGCACACCGAATTTATTCAGTAAGGTCTGCAGGGTATTCACAAGGAGAATGTCTCTGTAATCAAACGGAGAATATGCCACACAGTTGATAATGGATTTGAAAGCATGGGTAAGCAAACAATGACTTATCCCTTATAAAACACTTGCTTATCCTGCCTCCGGCTGCAGTTCTTTCAGTGCCTCTGAAACATTATCAGTACAATCAGATGAGACCATACCCAGCGTTTATTCATGCGGCACCTATAGCCCTCTGCTTGTGCGATCAGGAAAGGATGGTTTGAAGGACAAAAAGTGTTCTGACAAGCAAAAAATAAAACAAAGTGCAATTAAATCGACCTGAAATTCTTTCATGGCAATCCAAAATTTTGCAGGGGCTCTTTTTTGCCTTGAAATGATGCATAGTTCATGAAATGCATAGCTCTCACAAAGCAGCATTTCACATGGTGTGTGTTCAGACTTCAAGCAGAGTCAGTAGCCCTTTTCAGGTACTGAATCTGCACTGGGCAGTGATTTTACTGGGATATTCCGCAAGACACAGTCAACAATGTCTGATATGTTTTAATACAGGTTTGTGAAAATACATGTATTCATTTGGGGAACAGAACAAGTTTTTCACTGTTCCAGACTGAAAGAAGCGTTAAGCGCAAATGGATATTATCACTCAGCGCTGCCACGAGCTGCTCTGCCTGATGGAACACTCGCCCTCCATTTCTCTTGTTAATAAGCCATGAGGGCATTCTACAAATCCATCTCGATGTTTACCCTATCCATCAATGGTCATGTGGAACTTCTTAAGCATCCTGAAAATACTTGATATTCTAAGCAAGTATGGGCAGTATGAAAATATAAGGGCAGATGTGAAGGTGCGGGTAATAAATAACTCAACATGTCTCATTCATGCCATGTAGATAGAAGCCGGATCCCCATTAAGGGACAATTGATCCCCTGTTTGTACAGAACAGGATGTGTTTAAATGGCCCAGAACAATTTTGTTCTACATCAATTCAAATAATACACCTCCAAAAAAACAGAAACCACAACTACATGTCTTCATAGCTACTCCTTTTAATATACCATTTATTGTGTAATTCATCTTATTTGGATATATTTGTAACAGCTCAATTAGTAGAAATAACAAAAGTGACTGGACAGCACAGTGACAATTCCTGCTGCTCCTTGTTCTTTGGTCCTGGGTTTGGTTCCCTGGTAGTGGGGGAGGGGGGCACCTTCAGTGGGGAGTCTGCATGTTCTGAGTTTCTACTTGTTCTAGTTTCTCCCACCTCCTAAAAACATGCTGGCTAGATTAGGACGTGTCACTGAAGTGCTCTTGTGTTCTTGTGTATGTGTGTCTTTTGATGGTGTCACCAGAAGAGGCTCCAGATTGCGGCAACTCTTACCAGGAACCACAGGCATTTTGATAACAGATGGGTGGAACAAAGGTGATTAGAATCAAGACAGTTATATACCACATTTGCTATTATTCATTGCCTGGATTTGTATAGTGCTCTTCCCAAGTGATTTCCAGTAGGAGCCATGAAGGAAACAGAAGAGCTGACAGTGGAGAATAGGTGGGTGGTTTTATTTATTATAAATATAAGTTATTTGATATAAACAATATAGCGTTTTTATTTGCTAGCAAGACTGGGTTATGAGGTGGATGGAGACAGTCGCAATT
The DNA here is from genome assembly GCF_040954835.1 of Lepisosteus oculatus. NCBI lineage: Eukaryota > Metazoa > Chordata > Actinopteri > Semionotiformes > Lepisosteidae > Lepisosteus > Lepisosteus oculatus. The sequence continues at coordinate 35,029,129 of NC_090696.1, read as the reverse complement.
AATGAGGGGAAAAAACAGCAGGAACAGGAGCAGAAATACAAGAGACCAAAGTAGCAAAATTCATACTGAAGTTGAAGATAAAATTAACAACCCAAGGGAACAAAAACGACACAAACATTTTTACAAAGACTGCCAACAAGACAGTGTGTAGATCCTCTGAGTGATGAAAGCTTTCTTCAAATGGGACACATTTACATTTTACCTTCTAGTAGTTAGAAATGAAATTGCTGCAAAGATGCAAGAACAGAATAACTGTATTTGTGCATTTGTTGGGATCATTCCCACTTTAAACAATTTAAAGTCATTTACAAAAGATAACAATACTCTGCTTCTCCTGTCTGCTTTGGTGGTTTGATCAGACTTGATCTTAGAATGCAAATGGTAGAAAAGGGATATCTGGTGGAATAGAGCAGAAAGCTGCTTTTAGAACTCCAAGTGGCTGAAGGGTATAAATACTTCATAAGTACATTACAACCAAGTCTTTCCCTCACCAAAAGGGCATGGATTCTTAGTACAGTATATACTCCTTTGGAAACGAAGATGATCATGACAATACTCCACTTAGAAAACAAATTTCCTAGAAAACTAGCAGATTTGTTTCATTTGGCAAGGTCGTTTTTGCCCCCATTAAGGGTGTCAGGCGCATGTTTATTGTATTCATTATGAGAGGACTCACTTAATCCAGCACCGAAGCAGAGCACCCTCCTGGGAGATGTGCTGCAGCCACTACAAGCCAGCAGCCCTAATACACAGCAAACCACATGGAGAAGTGAGAAACTACTTCAGCAATTTAAATAAGGGGGAAATGTAGGAAATCTAGATTGTGCAAGCCCAGAAGATTAATTTCAATGTTACAAATGGTGCCATGGCATCTTAAGTTAAGACCTTGTTTTAGCATCTTAACTGAATGTCTTTGTTTCCTACAGTACATCAGTGCTGCCTGTCACCATAGTGGGGAATTGGTCTGGAAATGTTGCTTCACTTACAGATCATGACTGCTGATCTTCATAGGGATTTTCAATGTACTATAAGAAATGATTTTTTTTTATAGGACAGTTAGTTTTCCTTTTGTGTTGTGAGAAACAGACATATTATTGCAGCAAAATGTGTCATTTTCAGAATGTAAAAGGTTTACCAATGAGGGTTGTTGGCACAGAAAACCAAAGAAAGGCTCTAAGAAACCAGTCCCACAGGTTGATGTCTGCTTGTAAACAGAACATGACTGTGTGTCACTACAGATTTAAAGCCATGGAATCTCATGCATACCTACAAACACTGCTCGTGAGACTGTAGGTATTCTTGTATCTTTTAAAGCCCCGACTGACAACTATTGTCAAGTATGAGCTCCTTTGATGCTACTTCAAAAATGATAAAGTTTTAAGATTAAAGGCATTTGTGTCGGTACAATACGTGTGGTGAAAACTGCAATTATTACACAGTAGGCATCTTCTGTTCGTTTTTTGTATTATAATTTGGTATTGTGCCCCAAGCTAACATTCTCAGCATAGCCTGAGGCCCTGAATGATTTTCTCAATTTCACTTCACATCACTGTCACTTGTGCCGCTCAGTACACTAAACGTTCCAGAGATACTTTTTCACGGTTGTTACAGGTGTGCTTATCATTAATCTCATAGAGCCTGGTGATATGGAACCAACTTGGATTCTGGTCTCTTTATAGCCCTGATGCTGTGCATGTCTGGGCTTGGATATTACTTGAAAAACAGGTGCTCCAATTGGCTCACTAATGGAATTGATGTTGGCAGCTGTTTCTCTTTACTGAAAAAAAAATACTGAAAAGTCTCCGTTCCTCATGGCATGATCCTAAAAACACTCACAAATGCAAGACCTTCACAAAAGCAAAAAAGTGTGTTGACCCTGGTGCCACATCAACATCAGATTGAGGTTTTGGAAATCCACCCAAACCAGACTCCAGATTCCAATTTCTTGTAATGTAATTATCCCAGATCCCCATGTCCTAATGTTTTATTTCACCTTACGACCTACAAGCAAGTCAATCCTACAATCTGTTGGATAGGCATGCGTGAACGTCTCTATTACTTTGTGACTGATTCTCAGAGTAGCTGTTGTCGTACTGACCAAGGCCAATGATCCCCAGGGTCTCTCCCCGGATGCGGGCGGCTCCCGACGACACCTCCCGTATCTGCTCCACGCTCTGGACCCGCGTGCCCTCCCGCAGTGCCTGGTGCAGCCAGGTGGTCCGTCTGTACAGGTTGAGGATTTGGCACATGGTGGAGTCGGCCGTCTCCTCCACCGAGGCGGCGGGCATGTTGCACACTGCGATCCCTGCAAGGGCAGAGCAGAAGGCACAACCTCGTTCAGTGTGGCAGAGGGTTCGGGACAAGCACGTTGTGCAGAGGTGTCACTGGATGGGACCCTCTTTTATTGAAATTAACATTATTGATTCTGCTTTTCGGTGTTTTTCTTCAAAAAATGAATATATTTGTTAGACTTTAAAAGAAATTCAACCACCCCTTGATTTTCAAATACCTTTCTGAATTTTTGCTATAACAAAGCATTCAATTTCATACCTGTTTCACGCAGTTCTGAAGAGATTTTCTCTACAAAGAAAACATGTCCTTAGTAGCCTAATTGAAGAAGCCATCCTCCTATCTTGTTTATTGTTAAATACTGAACTAAGGTAAAGGGTAATTATCATAATTAACAGTGTTCTTACTTGACAATTCAGTGCTCTGTTAGGGAAGAAATAATATTGAGAGAATAATTCTTGATTGGCAGGAGCAAACTGAAAGGTTTAACATGTAAAGGGAATTTTATTTTCAGCTCACTAATTTTCACCTTTGACCAGTTTCCAGGGAATGAATTATGTTAATAAATCAAGGTATTATAATTTTGCAGATACTTTAAAATCAGTGTTTTTGTTGCTTTCAGTATTGTGCAATAAAGATGGGTTTTTTGGTTATGTCTGAATGTCTTTTTCAAGTCACACCCTCTACTGTAAAATAAGTAAGGCAAGGGACAAAGTTTCCTTTAAAACTGTAATGGAAAAGGAATAAAGTCGATGTAAACTGAATAACCATTTTATGATGTTTTTCCACTGTGTATATTTGATCTGTTTAACAGGAGTATTTACCAATCAAAACCAAAAACCAGAAGCCCTTGCTACTGTATACTGCTTATACAAAAATCATCACATCATATCACATCACATCTTCAACACAGAACAGCTTTCTTAGTATACTGCTTCTGTCTTGAATAGAGATCAAGCACTTTGGTTAGGAATATATGGGCTTATCCATACCCACTTTCAAACTTACTGTTTGCCATACCTAGTGGCTTAAGTGGTTTAAGTGCTTGCCCAAGCATAGGTTAAGCATGAAACAATCTGACTGTTAAGTGTCTGTATCTATTATATGTAAGAAGAAATAATCAGGCTTTGGAGAGTAAATAATGAGTATGGTCACACTTTTAATCTATTTTTCATTATAGTTGATTGAGACGTCTGTGCACCTAAAACAAATTATGCATTCTTTTTTAGCATGAAGAATGTCTTTCTGTTTGTGTATAACATGGGGTTTTTTGATCCTATGATCTGTTTGAAACAATTAACAACCTAACATAATTGTGTTGCTAATGGAGGACACTAACAATTTCAATCTCTCCTGGAGTTCTGACCTAAACTGAACTGACTTACCTCCTATCATCAGTGGCCTTTTCACACTCTCCCTTTTACCTTGCTCTCTGCTCACCCTGTATTTCTTCATCTCTCTCACTATTAAAATCTATATCTGTCAAAAGGATAGGATAACATTTTATAATAATAACAATAATAAGAGTGGGCAAAAGCTTTATGCATGTGCATTAATGTACATGTTGTGTTCATGGAGCCCAAAATAAACGCCCATGATTTACTCGGAGAATGTGGTGTGTATATTTCCATGAAAGGTCTTTGTATTGCTGCTCTCCTGCCTAGGAGGTGAGACAACACAGTGGTTGTTGCAGTTAATTAAGCATTAGTGAAATAATTTACATACTTCCAGGAACCCGGGAAATACTAATAAGGAAGCTTTTACCTTGACTGATATAAAGTGTAAATTTTCCACAGTTTTAAATTAAAGGGCACATTTGTTTTTAGATGAGGATATTATTTTTTTCTGGAATTCCAAACCAATGTATGAATCCTTATGGTTGAAAACCACAATGTATTATTATTATTATTATTATTATTATTATTATTATTATTATTATGCAATATTCTTCATAATAATATGAGCCAATGATGTTATAGCAGTACTTTTTAGTTGGATTTTAAACACTTTTGTCTAAACTCCTGCCAGACTGATAGTGACAGAGAGTCCACACCACCTCATAGAGAAAACAAAAACCTTTCAATTAAATAAAAAATAAGGCATTAACACACTACGGTAATAATGGATTAGGAACAAAAAACATTATATAACAGAATGAATTACAGACTGGATAATGTGTCTTGTTTACAACATTCTATGAAATTTGCTTACAAACATTATAGTGTAAAAATAGTAGAACTGCATGGAGGAGAAACGTGTCTGTAATAATTAAGTTACACCCTTAAGTTTAAATAAAATCTTGCCCTTTGGAAGTGCAATGCAAACCACTGAACCCAAATAGAGGCCTCCTATGGTTTCTGGTTTTCTCGGGGTATGAAAGGAGATAACACATGGAAGACAATCAGAAGTAATTAAGAAATTTATGGCTACTGTATAGAAGCAACCCTTCCAGGAAGTGTATTTTGCTATCACGGGTTGTGAGACAAGTGGTTCAGAAGATAACTGTAAATTCAAAGGCAACAGATAAAGATCTCTTACGGAAATAGACATCTTCTGGACACAAAGAATTGAAAACTATTTTGTATGCAAATGAGGATACTTGAAATTGCCACACTACGTCTCAAAGACAAAGGAGCCTTCTATTATTGTTAAACAAAATGAAAACTGAGTGTTTTGGACATGAATATCAGCATCACGTTCAGCATAAAAAAGCTGTTAATCATGTTGAAAATCATGGGGGAGTCTATCACATTTCAGGGCTGGTTTGTTACATATATAGATCTAGGAATGCTTGTTAAGTCAGGGCGAATTGCAATGGGTACCAGGACATTTGGTTTAAACATCTGGTTCCTTCTCTCAAGCACAATTCAGAATTGATATTCCAACATGACAATGACCCAAAGCATACAGCCAAATCAACAGAGACGTTGGTAACTGTAAACAAAATAAATGTTTAAGACTGGCCATTTTTTCAAACCTCAATCCAACTGAACTTTTCTGTTAAGACTCAAGAAAGCAGGTCGTACAATGAAAGCAAAACATCTGAAGGGACTAGCAATTCTGCCTGGAGGAATGGTGAAACTTTCCCCTCAGAAGTGCTAGAACACCATGTCATATTACAGGTTTTACAAAATACTAACTACAAGAGAGTGGATAAACATTAATTTAGTGTTCTCTGTTCTTACATTACGACAAATATGACTTTTCTCAGTGAAGTAATATAAAGGTTACAGTATAACTTTTAGATTGTTTTAAGCAAGATATGTCATCCAATTCAGAAATCTTTCTGTTACAGGATATTTTGTGTTTCTATTTAATCAAGTGTATGAATACTTTTGTAGGACTCTGTATATTGAATGTATGTATACTGTGCATAAAAGAAACTGGTACTTTATGCTTGTATGTTTTACAACATAAAGTATACAGAATTAGCAGTAAAATGTTATTGGGGTTGTTGTGGGAAATTCTTAATCAGAGGAGCAGGACACAGTCTTCTGCAGATTCAGTTTAATTGAGCCTCAGTAAGTCCAGCAACGCACGCTGGGTCTGCCCTGCAGAACAGACAAACTGGGTTTCCCAGCTCTTACTGTATATACAGTCAGAAAGAAGTTTGTCTCGCAATCTGAGTGCTTGTCCTGTTTTTTTATATGTAATTACTTCTTGTCCTGCTCTAAGTTCTGTCCTTTGCTATGCAGCAGACATTGATCTGCTTTATCCTGTTCATGGTACTGTATGTTTGTTGGTGTTGGTCCTGCCTTTTGTAGCGTTAAGTCACTGCAGCTGCTGAAGCAAGTCAGCTTTATTGCACCTTAGCATAACTTTTGTTGAAGGCTAAATTAACAGACCCCAGCAACACCTTCCACAATGTGGTTAAGTGGTAATATTGCAATGCTGGAGATGCGAAGTATTTACATGTTCCACTTCAGTGTCATTTTAATATATTGATTATGCATGACTGACTGTCATCGAGTGTGGCACTTGATTGATTCTTGCATGAGCACTAAATCACCTCATTACCGAAGGAATTGATTGGGTACAGGTGATGATGTGTTTTCACCTGTTGAATGTCAAGCCTTTAGGAAATCAATAAAGAAAAAGATAGAGAGGAACCAATATGCCCTGCTTATTAAGAGAGCTACATCTTTGTCCACACAGTTTGTTTGTAGGTGGGCAATGTCAGTGTACTGACTTGCCATCTGTGGTGTTCATAAACCAGCCCGGCTTATGAATCTAACCTGGCAAAAAATTACAGTCCATCAATGACAGGTCACAATCCAGGATATCACAAGTCTTGACATATCTCCAAGATATCACATCATCATCCAAGTGTAATGGTCTGGGCAAGAGTATCTAGTCACCTTAGAACTCCACTACTGGTGACTGATAATAACCCAACTGCATGGCACTGGGACCTCATTTGAAACCTCCCTGTGGGGTCATCAGACCATATTCCAGCAGGACAACATATTGTACTAGCAGTTGTTTTTTTTTTAGCTGGTGTGATGTGCTGTATCGTGGTTAAGTCAAGTTGGCCAGGGATCATTGGACAAGTATTTTCAGGTCTTGCCACAGATTTTCTATCAGTTTCAACTCAGGACTTTGAAAGGGCCACCCAAGGACATTCATTTTCTCCTAGTTAGTTTTGCCCTTGTGCTTTGGGTCACTATCTTGCTGAAAGATTAAATTTCATCCTGGTTCTAGGTCTTTAGCAGACTGAAGCAGATTTTCCTCTAAGAGGTGCCTGTACTTTGCTCCATCCATTTTCCCTTATATAAAATAAAACTGCCACGATCATGCTTGCCAATAGGGATGGTGTTATCTGGTTGATGTGTTGGGTTTGAACCAGACTTAACACTTTGCATTAAGATCCAATAGTTCCTATTTTTTCCTTCTGAACACAAAACCTTTTGCCACATGTTTGAAGTAAGACGGAAATGCTCTACTGAAATCTTGATGGGTTGGGTTTGCCACTCTGCCACATAGCTGAGCTTTGTGCAGTGACTGGGATATTGCTGACAGAGACATTTTCTCCCCTATCCACCATTGAAGTCTGTATGTCTGCCGGATTTACAGTAGCTTTTTTAACCCATTTCCTTCTTACTTGGCTGCTCAACTTGGCAGGACAGCCTAATCTAGGCAATGTTTAGGTGGTATGCTGAACAATCGTATTTAATCTCAAATTTGAAATCATGTTTCAAATGAATCAGGTCATTCAACTTTGAGACTTATCAAAGTAGATGTGTGCTCCTGAACTAGTTTAGGTTTGTCATAGCAAAGCAGGTAAATATTTATACAATCTGCATATTTAAGTTTTTACCTTCTTTGCTGTTTCTTGAAATGTAACTTTCACCCGTAAAGTGTTCCATTTGAGCTCTCCATGTTTTGATTTTGATGTTCTCTTAAAAAATGTGCAGACATCATTTGCAATTCAACAAAATGGGAGATCATTAAGGGGGTGAATAGTAAATGTATAAAATATTTAGAATCACACTTCAGAGCACTTCCGCACATGTAAATTCGCCCTTAAAATCAATAACTGTTGTTTATTAAATATTTTGGGTGTACACTGTAGTTTTTGAATTTGTATATGAACAATACATGCTAACATATTACATTTTATCCTTCTGTCACTCAGGTAACATGCATGAGTTTCAGCATATGCTTTTACATTTTTTATGTCTGGGTAGATGCATTTTACTTTAAAATAAGCTGTTAAAGAGGCAGACATTAATGGCAGGTTAGTACTGGTGATTCAGCATTACTCAGCATCCAGTCTGGGATTTTATTTTTGTCTCATTTGTAAACTCTTGGTTGGCTGGCTGTCTGTGCCATCAATAGGAGCCGAGCACAGAGGCATGCTGGGGTAAAGTGGGGGACAAACATGTAACAGCCTTACTGAAAACAGCTGGAGTGAGAACAGGGGAGGTTAATATGAGGGAGCTGGGTTTCAAGAGGCTCACACATGATAGCAGGCTGGTACTCCTGATAAGATAACTACTGCTTAGACCAGTGGGGATACATTACAAAGGATAAATAAAATGTAAAAATATACTCCTTAAGCAAAACAAATGAATAGGAAGGAAATCTCCAGAATATACAATTTTCTTGGGATATGCTTTCAATTTTCCATATTTGGACCAGCAGGTGGAGGTGGATAGAAATGGCATTTGCAGTTTGTAGGTTGTGAAATGAAAGAACAGTAACTTAAAAGACAGTTCTATTTCAGCTGCGTCGGCATATGTAGGCTGCAAAAGGAACAAGTAAAAAAAAAAAGAGACGCCTGACGAAAGCTCCACAGCTGAAGCGTCGTATCTTTTCTTTTCAGTATGGAATAAACCTTCACTTGTTCCTTTGAAACCTAAATGATATGCATTCACACTCACTCTGGTGGTTAAGCAAAATCTAGAAAGGTTATATGCTGCACCGACGCCAGCCTGATAATGTGTCCAAGACTTTTGGTTTGCAAAAAAGAAAGGGGGGGCTGGAAAATTTTTGGAAAAGCCTTTGCTCTCTCAAACGATGGTAAAAGCCCTGTGATGGTCCCCAGTAAATCCACAATGGGTTCAGCCAATTTGGTAGCATGACGTTTCTTCAAGAAGCACACCCAGTATCCTATGATGCCATTTCACACCGTAGTGCTGATCCTGTTTTCAGGGGATGCCTTTACGAGATAATACAAGGCCTCTGAAACCATAGCAATTATGTAGTATATCATTTACCATCCATTAATATCCAGTTTGGACAGACACAATTAAACATTAAACCTCTTAAAGAAGGTGAGTAAACAGTGCAGAGAAATCTCTGAACCAAAACCATTAGATCTGAAGAGAGGTTATGTTTCAAAGTTCTTTCAGCTTACCTAGGTCTCCAGCAGACTTGATGTCGATGTTATCGAACCCGCTGCCAATTCGGACTATTATTCTAAGTGCTTTGAATTTTTCCAAGTCTTCCCGTGTTAATGTGATGGTGTGATACATTAAAGCCCCCACTGCTTCATTCAGTACCTGGCAAAAAGAAATATAAATATATATTATCCCAACATCAAGGTGCCCTACTTGTCAAACAGAGAAGCCATCAACCCTAGATTCACTTTTCTTTCAGATTATGTTTTATTAGATTAGAGACCTAATAAGCAGCTAGTTCATAAAGGGATTTAATAAGGCCTTTTTGCTCTGGACACATACAGAGCAACTAAGCAATCCAAGCGCTCTGGCCTTGAAATGTGGCCAAAGGCCATCTTGGAGACTCCTGGCAAGTGTATCCACTGGTGTGTGGGTAGTGTGCAAGCAGGGGCTAAACTCTGCAGAGACCCATTTCTGTGAAGAAAACACAGCCCACACTTCCCAGGGATATACTGTAGGTGACCGTTGGTATGATAACCATGGCAAGACCAGCGCTCTGGCACTGGCTCTGAAGGTAGCTGTTGTCAATGGCCGCGAAGGGCTGTTGTGCTATTTCCCAGCATTCCTGGTCAGTCTTCTGTGCTCAGAATCACTAGTCCACACGTTGCAAGCTGTTGGGCTTCTGGCAGGAACCAGCATGAGAAAGCAGGATGTGACAGGATTTCATGAGCCTGCCCCAATTAAATGTAGTCCCATATGAACTTATGTCATCATTCTTCTGCAGGGGACCTGTCAAAGTGACAAATCACTTGATAATCAAGTTACATAATGTGCTTTTCCATTCAAATTAAATATGAGACAGTGTCATTTTTCTCAATGTCTCTGTAAAGAATATCTTCACAGTACTGTAGAAGCGTGTTAATTCAGATACTGAAGTACACCCTTTTGTCAGTGCTAGATACAGATCTGTGGAACAACCCCACAAATGCATTAGCTCTGTTAACAGGTACTTCAATCAAATTTGCTGAAAATATGTAATGTACTGTAGCAAATCCAGTTGTAATTAGTTTTCACTGCATCTATAGTAGAATCTGTTAAAAATGTAGCACACATTTTTTGCTGTCCTGTGTTTTTGAGATCATATACCCTCCTAGGCACAGAATCTCAAATGGCACAATGGTTGAATACTGGGCAGTAAGATGTCAAAACTGCAGTATGATTAGGAAAAAATGGCAGGTTTAGCACAGCCTTGAATTAAGTCTCAAAGACAGATTTGTTTTGCATCTCTCTAAATTGGTTATATTTACATTGACAGTCAATTTTAATGCTTCTAAGTATATATAGTTAGCCAGAAACAGGCTGTATTTAGTTTCTGATGTGTGTCTGGTAAAAGGACGGAATAATGTATATTGCATACAATAAAACGTAACTGCAGGCAGTCTTCATTTCTTCACTAAAGCAAATACATGAAAATAAGAACTAAAATCTAAAAACAGAAACTGATCTCAAGGCATCTCTAGGCACCTCACGATTTGATTCGATTTCAATTCAGGATTATAAATAGATTCTCGACGCATCTTGTTTTTGTTTCTGTACATGATGATTTTTTTTCTTACTGTGTGATTGGAGTTCACGAGACACGAGCTGCCATTCTTCAGTGATGTAGTGCGCGGTAACAGTGATATAGGAATCTGTTGCAATGGACGTCCACGCATCACAGGTTATTGCCACCCTATTTGCTTTCTTCAATGATTCCAAAACTTGAGTTTTGGTCTCGTTGTAGGGTGTTGGTATTGCCGTTTCACTAAAGTGACGCAGAGACGGTATGTTGTACCTCGGCTCCAGTGTTTGCAACATTAAGCGAAAGCCCGGGTTTTCAACAACAGCGTAGATGGCGCAAATCTTTTGCTAGAAAATTTGCTATAGACCTGGTGATTCGCTTCGCCCTTTCCAAACTATGTGGAAGCTTTGACATTTGCTCGAGGGTTCTCTGTTCGGCAGCAATAAGACCAGGCCATTTTTCCTCCAACTCCGTGAAATGTGATTTTGCATGTTTGTTGTATTCCTGAAATATGACACAGCTTGCACACTGCATGGCTCTTATCCAGTTCATTTTCACCTTTTACTTCATAACATCCAAAATGTGCCCATACGGTGGCTTTCCAAGCAGAGGGTGCAGGCCGGAGTTTATCCATCTTCACAAAGCGGGTAGCTTAGCTTAGTTCAAATGTAGGCATGGTGCACCTGTTAACCCATTCGTCACAACGCAATTAGTTTCGTTCTAAGCCCAAAAAACGAAACCATTATTAGCTCTATTTGTCCTTTACTTTACGTTGGATTGTTTTTATCTGAAATGCTTAGTACTGTGCATATTAAAAACAAAAATTACAAGACCAATTATGGAGTTTTGTGAATCGATGCAGAATCGTACAAGAGAGAATCACTATGCATCTAAGAACTGATTTTTTCCCACCCCTATGTTCATCCTGGTACAGTGCTTGCAGAATAGAATCAGAAGAGCAGTGTTCTTAGATATTATCTTCAAAATATACAGTAGATTTATGTACTGTATTTGTACTGCACGTTAAAATACTTGTGTAAATTATGTCATGTATCATCTTGCATTGTTGCATAAATTTCCAATATTCTTCAAGATTACCTGCTACCCAACTAGGTCTTCCTAAAGTCAGATACTTAACGGCAAAAGTACACCAACCTAACCCCTACTATAACCACAAGCCTCTGGTATGAGGTAGTGCAACAGGTAGATAGGCTAACACTGTGCACTGTGAAACCATCCTCTTCTGTTCCTGTTTGAACCTGGAAACCAAAGAGTAAGTTGTTGGGCTTCTTTTTTTTTTTTGATAGGACAGACACGGCTCTAGCTGATAGGGCACACTTGCGGGTGCCAGCTTGACAGAAGCAGTCATTAGCATTTAGTGTGCCTATGACAGTCTGGCCCTCGCCATTCAATTAAGGGCAGATGGCCAGATTTCTAAGAACTGCCCTGTTCTACTTATCGTTGGCACCTCTTTACAGATCGGATGGGTGGATTGGCACCTTTTCATGTCTTTAAATGGAAACGTATACCTCACTGATCACTTGACTGACATTCTACAAGCCTTCCAACATGTCAATGTGCATGTTTATTGGTCTAGAATACTTGTGCTTCCCTGACCAGCTGCCACCACTCAAAATAGCACCAATTGAATACCTTTCAGCCAAAATTTGAGATGTCAGTAGCAGATTTATTGGGCTTCATACATTTAATGAATAAGGCAGCATCACAGTGCTGCTAATGAGTGTCATACACTACTACTAATTCCTAAGATTCATCACTATTGTGTTTTACCCCCTGAAAAGACACTATTTATCAACTGCTAATGTTTTAATTTTTTGACAGGACTGACAATAATGATCACCAATTACAATCATGCATAATTTACAGTATTAACATAGGTTCTCCAACCTCAAAAACACTTAACTACAGGGCTCCATAAGCGTTCTGTAACCTCTCACAAACCCTTTTCAATATTCCACTTGGTAACAAGAGATTTGCAACCTTAGTGTACCAGTTACATTCACAAATATTCAGAACTTGGGCAAACATTAGTTCTGAAAGAACACTAATGGGCACTTTCTAGAGTTCAACACTTTCCCCTGTCAACTTCTTTTAAGGGCACTCAAGAGCCGAGTGAAATGAACAAAGTGTCAGTGAGAAGAGGACAAGTTCTGATGTGTATGAACCATATTGGGAAAAGGTATTAAGAGGCATGTCTGGAGGAAAGTCACACTAGTAACATAATATTACCCTCGTTATAAATAATAATACTCTGCAAGTAACAAAAGTCAATTTCTTTTATTCAAGTGTACAAATGCATGTAATTGTTTAAATAACCATGGTCCTTTTGCCCTCACTCTTATAAAGTATTAATAGTTCCTGATTTAATTTTTCAATGCCCGCAGAGGTTGGAGGAAAAGACACCTGATTCACACTGAATAGCAGTGGTATAATTGGTACAGCCTGAAAAATGAAATATTCTAGTATGAAATACAAAAATATTCCAGTAGGTCTGATCTTTCTAAAATGGTACTTCTAGAAACTCAAAAGCAAATATACAAAACATAATGTACATGTAACAACAAATGGTATTCAAAGATTTTCCTGATTATTCTTTTACTCTTATCTTTCTTAACTTGGATGACAGAAAACCTTTGCTGTGTGGAAAAAAATTGACATTATTTCTTGTATATATTAGAACAAAAATGTAATTAGATCTTCATGAAAGTCTTAAAAAAGATAATATCATATCTATCCTGATATCCTGATTAAATGACAACAAAACAAAACAAAAACTAAATTTAGATTATTTAATTAACAAACTAATGTGATTAAAAAGCAGTGCCAAACCAAGAAACTCCCACAACCATGCTACTCTACAACCATGTTTGATGGTTGGGATGAGGGTCTTCCTTTGGAAGGCAGTGTTTCTCATTTGGATAGACGCTTGATTCATCTGTCAAGAGGATATTCTTCCAGTAGTCTTTTCATCATCCTGGTGCTTTATGATGATTTGAGATGGGCAGCAATGTTCTTTTTTAAGAGAGAAATGGTTTCGTCCTGGCTATCCTCCAATGAAAACCAGTCTTTTTCTAGCAGTTAAGCCATGAACACTGGCATTAACCACAGCGTGAGAGGCCTGCAGATCCTAAGATATTATCCTGGGGTTCTTTGTGATTTTCTGGATGTTTCTCCGAGTTGCTCTTGGGGAGTTTTTAGCAGGATAACTAGTCCTGGGTATAGTCACCATGGTGACAGACATTTTCTGCCAGACAGTGGATAGATGGAGACTTGGATGTTTACAAATGGTTTTGTAACCTTCTCCACACCAATGAGTATCAACCGCTCATTTTCTGAGGTCCTTTGAAATCTCTGTTGGTCATGGCATGATAAGTTTTAACTAACGTCTATGGTGAAAGATAAACTCACAAAGTTTCTGACTCTTATATACAGCAGGGTCAGGATGCCCAAGCTCAGTTCTTGTTTACTTGTTAGCCAATTACTTCACCATTGGATTTTAAGTACCCCTTTAATTGTGCTAAGTAAACTGTGGGTTCTGTTTTTATTTCTCATGTGATTTCTCAATCTCACTGATTGTTAATTACTCATTTTCTTAAACTAATTACACCATTTGGGCTCCTATAATTTTGAATAAGTAGATATATGTAAACTCTTGAAATGATCAGTTAACAAGTATCATGGTAAGAAATTAATAAACTTTTTCTTGGAACTGTAGGAAAAGCTGATCCTTGTATGGCACAACTGAAGTTTTCAAAGAGAGCTCATCATTTGACTTTGATCAAATAAGGTGTCATACAACAAGGCTACACAGCAAGGAAAATGTTCCCTAAACGCCTGCACACTCCAACATCCATGCTAAAACCAAAGTCAGGCCTAGAAACTACAAAAAACACCTTGTTCTTCTCAGACATTGGCATATTGTGAAAAAGTGTTAGTTCCATAACAGATTGCATTATAGTGTTCCAGGGAATGTCAATACTTAGTAATAAAAGCAAATCAGTGTTAATCCATGGAAAGTGTAGGCTATGACAGATTTGGGCCAAAATAATTGTCTATAAAATAATGGTCTCTTGTTCTGTAAGACTCACATTTACCAATTTCTGCTTTTATTTTGATTACCTTCCTTTGAACAGTTTTTCAACCAGCACTGTCTGTTAATTAAATTTAAAAGACAACTATTAATTATGCAACAAGCTCAATCTTTTTTCACTTCAGAGCTTCAATGAGCCTTGGACTAAGCTAAAAAAAAGTTCTCCATCTGCTTTCCTGATCAAAGTATGCACTTTTCCATGGTTTAGCTTGGACTTTTTCCAGGGTAATACAATAAGAAACCGTAAAAATATCAATTCAGCAATTTGGACAGCATTAATGACATTTTTTCTCAACACTTTTAAAGACTTGTAGAATGGACGATGCTGTAATTTAGGGGAGTGATCCAAGAGGCTGTTGAAACTGTGGGAAGATAAACTGGGAGAGAGGGAAACATACAGCGCACTGAACTTTTAATAATAAATTATCTTTAAAAACTGATCCCTTTCAAGAAGAACAGATGGTTTTATAAAGTTAAAAAAAAGATTTTTTTATTTATAATGCCTCATATGGAATAGCTAATTGTGCATTTCCATTTGCAGCAACAAACTTTGCAATCATGTACAGGAGATAGTGAGGAAGCGTTACCAGATTCCTCTGACCTTCCAGCCACTCATGTTGTAATGTGCCAAAGGCCACACGGCCTCATGATTTAATTAACAAAATAATGTGACAGCAAAGCAAAGCTCCAAACCACGAAAATCCTAGAACCATGATACTCCACAACCATCTTTAACGGTTGGGATGAGTAAGGGGGTTCAGTGCAATTGGGAAGGGCGGTGCATCCCTCACCCTCAGCTGGGCTTGCTTGTAAACACCAGGAGGCCGCAGGGGTTGCTGTTTTGCTGAGACCAGAGAGGCCCTGACTGACTAATCCCACGCACCCCTTGATGGTGCCCAGCCAGTTCCTGGGGAACCACGGACACACACTTACAGTAGCTGGTGGCATGACCCATCCTTGAACCTGTGATCGCAGAGCTCAACCTGGGCTTAAAAAATAGACTTTTAATACTTTTAATAGCTCTAATTTGGAAAAAAAACAATAATTTCATACAGTATATTAGTACTGGTTAAAGGGAGTTTTGTACTTGTTTATTTTTCTCATTGGAATAGGTTATTTATTTTTTATTCTCTTAAGCATGAATGGATTTTTCATTGCACGTTATGATGGGTAACTTAAAACCACATTTGTCACCAAAAAAAAGGCTGGGCCTTCCCTGTAGTAACCTTTACTCACCATGTCAGCCGACTGGCTTTGAACACGGAAGAATATTTCAATAAATCTCAGAAACAAGGTAGAAAACATGAAGTAACAAATCAAAACAACACATTTTTATGTAGCACCATGAAAAACAGAGCTGTCTCCTTTCAATTTAAATGTGAAATCATGTCACTGAAAGAATACGCCAGATTTCTATAAATAATGCAAAAGCAACATACTGCAAGTACGGTGTATCACAGAATTGTGTTATAATTTTATTTGCATTTCAGCATATGTTTCTGTTTGGAAGTGACATTACACGCTTCATTTCACAAAAAAGTAATTTTCTTTCTGAGATGCAAAACAACTTATGTTTAATTCATTTGGAGAGAAAAGCCCTGTGTACCCCTGTCTTCAGTATATCTTGTACCGTATTTCCTGAAGAGGCCAGCACCTGAGTTTTGAAAGGGTGCACAAAGGCAAGTTAAGAGCCAACAGCTAAATGTTAAAAGAGGAGCTTCATATAAACATAAGAGAGGCTCCAAACAAGAGGAGGACATTGGGTCCATCTAGCCCATTTGGTAGTTAGTAGCTAATTGACCTGAAGATCTCATCCTTTCTTGGTAGAAACACAAGACAACATTTTTGGGTAAAGAAACGTCCTTTGTTCTCAGATTTAAACACACTTTCATTTAGTTCCCTATTCATGCTTCACTCTGCTCCGGTTAGTGCTTCACTGTTGATTCTGAAGACGTCCACTAGGATGTCTTTACCGATTTTAAGTACTTGGATCAAGATACACACTACCTGATCCACTTCTGCTACTTCGTTTATTTGGCTGACATGTTTATCATTACATAGACGTGTATGACACTGAAGCAAACTGAGTGAAATACCTTGCTCAAATCAGCACCATCAGTGCTCCAACAACGTCTGAACTTTCCAATACCAACGTTCAGAGCCCTAACCACAACTTGACACCGATTTATTATAAAAAAAAATTCCCTTTAAACCTCTTGCAGGCAGCCATCTCTTAATAAGAACCCTCCCAAGGGTTTGGCTCCAAGTTTTGAGCTTCTTTTTTGAAAAGAGTTTTCAACCAACCATGAATTTCCCTTTCATTGTATTTTCTGATTCTGTATCACAGGACTATAGCAGTAACTTCACGCTGGGAAGCTGGGTTAGTATCATCCAGAGCATATCCTTATCTTAAAAGAATATAATTACACATCTTTTTTTGCCATGCAGGATGCAAGATTCTTCAATAATCTTAAAGAGACATGGTAGAGACTTAATCTGGCCTATAATTTAAACCTTTACCACTTCCGGGTACTGTAGAATTCATTACCACAATGTTTCACAAATTACAGAGCCAAGACAGATGACTCCATAAAGGTCACAGAAGTCACAGAAAGGTTTATTTCAGTCATCAGTAATCCCAGAAATCTCGCTTTCAGAGTTTTAAAAGAGTTCGCTCACTGCTCCCAGGCAACCAGATTTTAAAGTGCCTGAGCAGGAATATTTAAAGCATCACACCTCTCTACCAGGATACACAGGGAAAAAAAATAATTTCCGGAATGAATATATCAATAATTTAAAAGGGTCACTGAAAGTGTTTTGCATAATTGAAGTTTCTAAAATGTTATTTTTTACTTCCATAAGCCATAAACAGAACATGAGACAATTTCCTATATATCTCTAAGCAAAAAATATACTGTAGTATTAGTAACTGTTTTTACTCACATTTTTTAATGGCCAGTTTTGACCATATGCCAACAGTTTTTACCTCCAATTCGGCTACACTAAATGTATTTTCTTCTATCGATGCTTTGGATACTTTACTCATTTTTTCAAAAGCCCCTGTCTTACAGTAAACATTTTTTAATTGAATTTGGTTTCCTTTGCCTTTCTTTTAGAATAATTTGATCTCTACGAACTGTACCACAGCACACTTTGCGTTCAGTCCCATCATCACACTTGAATGTGCACTTGTACATTGACTTCTATCAGTTTCTCTGAAAGTCATAGAGACTTTTCCATCTCTGTTTGACTTAACTAATAAGACATGTCACATTACATACAGTATTGTCCTGGTTGTTTTAAGAATGAGGTAAAACAAAAGCAATGTATTTAAACAAGGTGACACGGACACGCCATGTCTTTTTACAAATACAATTTTATTTTGTAATACAGCAGGTCAAGTTTTATATTAATCATCCACTCGTTTTTTTAAAGCCTTAGTGCAGCTCTATAGTAACGAACGTCTTTATCTTGTGCAGTACGTGAGAGAAATGGATCTCCATAAGCATCAGCAACACATAATTACTGCCTCCTCAGTAATTCAGACTAAAAACGTTAAACAAAAATGTGGTTGAAACTGCTGCTTGTACATGCAAACACACTGCAGGCCCATAGTGGGAGGAATCTGGCTCTCCTGGGCAAGACTTACTAGTCCCCTACCTTTTCATGTATCTCCTGTGTGGACTGTGCATCGCAGAAGGCCACGGTGGCCACGTCTTTGAGGATTGGCATCTCCACTGTGCAGTCCCGGCCATCCAGCAAGGCCACCAGCGGACGCGGGTGCATGGGCCCGTTCATGATGGGAGGTCGAATGCCTGGAGATGGGAGGAGAAACGCAAGTAAGTCATGAAGACAAAGGCGGGGGTTCTCCGTCGAGATCTGGCACTGGAGCAAACCAGCCCATCGGTCATGCATTATACAACAACGGCATTCTGATCCATCAGGATCAGCACTGACTCCATACAGAGCGCTTTTCAGACACTAAGTCACACTAAGTGAGCCATTTACCAGAGTGAAAAGAAGAAAAACAGCACATTCAAGTTGACAAGAGAGAGCAATACAGTCAAGTAATCAGTAAGCTTCAGAAACAAATTATTAGAATCTAAGCAACGGCAGATAAAGACTTAGTAGGTTATTGTGCAAAGACCGTACAGTTCAAGGAGGCTTGCAAATCTACCGGATGAAAACAATCTAAGTGAGGCTATAAAACAAAAACTCAGAAAAGCTCCTTAAGCCACTAATGAAGATGGATTTTATCAAGTTTTTAAAAAACAAAAACTACTACAATAGCACTACGGACTGAGCTTTAATATCAACACACCACATGCTTATATTCCCAAATTCATTACACTTAATTGTGATGATAAAGACTTCCAATTTTCACAACCACCAGCGGGAGATTTGTTAATTATTTTGCACATATAGTAGGCTTCCGTATGAGCTGTTTTATAATGCTTATTTGTTTTAATTTATACTATGTCACTACAACAATCAAATGAGACAGACTTTGTCCTGTGTTTACTTTAAGCTACAATATATTCAGAGAAATATAGAGAAACACATTACACTAATAATTTCACCACTTTGACTTTTATTATTATTTATTTGGCTGATGCTTTTATCCAAAGCATGGATACACACCCAAAGAGTACTTACATTTAATTGAAACAATCTGAGTAAGGTTCCTTGCTCGAGGACATAGCAGTAGTGCCCCACCAAGTTCAAACCCACATCTTTCCAGTTAAAAGTCTAGTTTAATCTAGAATTTAGAATTTAGTCTAGCCTAATATAGACTATTTTTTTTATTTCTGTGGTGTGCTGTCCACTCAAAAGCAGACAAGCAAAACTATTGTATGATGGCGTTATTCAAAATGAATGGGCCAGAAAATGCATTATTTCACATAAAATTTGTGCTTTATACTGGAAACACAATATGCACCAAATGTTGTTTGTACTAAAACAAAATGGTCCAAATCATTTACACATACACATTCTCTCAACCTCTTAAAAACCCTGCAACACATGACAAATTAACCCGTAATCTTTCTTTTACACTTTAAAAACAATATTCAAATGTTGAAAGATGGAAAATTGCTGTTAGCCGAAGAATTTGTCAAATTGTGTCATTTGTCTTGCTTTTCAAACCGTCGGTGATGGGTTTGGTGAAAATAATAACTGAGTTCCAGTATCTGGAGGATTTGTTCACCTACTCGCAGTTAGTGCTCTGAGCAGAATGCTACCAGCAGATCTTTTTGTTTACAGACAGCCTATAAGAGGGTTATTAAACAGTGAAAAGTTGAAATCCAGAGAGACCCGACAGCAAACAGACATTCATTAAGCCTGTCTGTGCACACGGATAGCAATAGGTAGCAATATATTCCTCAGTCCACAAAAAAAACTGTTGCTTGCTGTTCAAGAAAAAGAAAATTAAATTAAGAAATCACATCTAGATTTGCAGACTGCAACTTGTCAAAGGAAGCAAATGCAACGGCATCTTATTTACACTATTATACATTTACATTTAAAAAAAACCCTGGCCCTCTAACTGGCATAAAGATACCATATTGTTTTCCCCTATTAATTCTGTTCACAAGTCAGTGTCACCCCCACACCCTGCAATGCCTATCAGATAAAAACACATTTTAGGATTAAAATGGATAGTTTCTGACAGCAAAGTACTAAGATCCCTAATGAATATCCTGACAGATACTGACTGATATCACCCGGCCTTTTAAAAACATCACAGGTCCAAAGGTTAATGCTCAAAACCAATGATATAAAGGGCCCATTTATCCTGAAGAGGGTGTCAATTATGTATTTGTAACTTGGGGAGATGTGGAGAGACTGGAGATTCTTACTGACCTTGAATTATCATTCCGAGTTTATAGGCTACAGAGATTTAGAAAGAATTACAAGAAATCAAGCATTCCATATTTGAGGTGAAAAAGCAACCTGATAATCACAATATTAAAAAAAAACCTAAATAAACAGGAACACAAATATTAAGTAGCAAGTCCCCAGATAATGTTATGACACTTGTAATATAAAGACAATTTAATTGTTCCAGATCTGGCATTTCTGCTTATGGGCACAACACACCTGACATTTTGCTTTTATTGTAGATGATCTTGATTTTAATGAAGCTTTCAGGAATGGAAAATGCTGTAGTGGATCCTCACTGGAACAGCCTTTCTGTAAATAAAAGAGTTAGCTTTGGAAGTTTTATAACTGTAAAGCTTAATGTCCTAAAGCTTACAGTAAGAACAGTGGCTTCCTAATGCCAGAGAGAATCTATGAGGAGACAAGCCTGGTGTAAACAGAAGATTATCCCCTTAAGAGGGAGGAATTTATTTATCATCAGCCAGGCAACACATGAATATACATGCAAAAGATAAAAAATACAAATTTACAATATAATTCTACTATACAGTTACAGAATATGCTTTAAGGATGAGCGTAAAGGAATGTGCTCCACTTAATATTGTCTTTGTCTTCTATAGTGTTTTTGAGGTCATTAAAATGTTGCTGATGATTTCTGAAAAGGAGTATTATCCAACCCACTCTACAGACATGCTACTCTCCAGTTGGAACACCTTGGTAATGGAATACTAAAGAAGGTGTTAATCTCAAGGGCTGTGATCCCCGTTAAAGGAAATTTGGAATGTAATTCAAATGAGAATATTCTTTGCATAGTGATGTGCCCCAGTATCACAGAAATACAGTGCTGTATAAATCAAGAAGACACCCCTCCCCCGCTCATGTGTCACTCAAGCAGCCCACAGACTGTATTCTGCCATAAGCTCCACCTTATTAATATGGGATATTAAGTCTGGTAATGTAGAGACCAGAGACTACCAGCACTTCATCAAGAGAAGGCCTTAAATTCCAGCTATTAAATACAGAAGTCTATATCCTGTTGTTTAACTTAACTTAAAGCAGCTTCTCTATGCATGAATGGGGAAAATTTTCATAATGACTGCTTAGATAGTATGGCTTACTTGTAGTATGGCTTACTTATCCTTGCTGTCACTGGATAAAAAAACTGCATGTCATGTCAGTAGTTTAAATCTATTAAACTTTACTGCAGTTACAACGCAGGCACAGTGCTCTATCATGCATCAGTTTTAGATCAAGAAATAACCTGTGACTGATGTGCTGCTACCAGCTCTGTCCATTTCAGTACTGTTTTAACTCAACACAATGTAGGTATCTTTCCAGAAGTACCAATTGTGGAACCAAAACTGAACTATATGTTTTATGAACTGAAAGCTACATCACACCCATAAATACAAATAACAGTTTGCTTGCTTAAATCTGCTCCTACATTATCTTTCAGTGAAGTCCCATCTACTAGCAGAAACGTGCTCAATATCTAGACAGACATGGATTGTTAAAGACATCAATGTGCAAAAGAAACATGGAAAAATGAACAGAAAATGCTGCTGTCAAATTCAACCCCAGAAGCATCCTGACAAAGAGTTCAATTGAATTTGATGCCTGCAAACAAATCTAATTGTTCTTTAAGAACTGAGGGCTAGAAGTTTAAATCAAAGTACCAAGATGATGTGTAGAGTCACAGAATTCCCCGATAATAAAGATATTGCTGAAAATAAAACAGTTATAGGATAAAAAAAATCTACAAATAACTAGGAGCTGAAAGGGCTGACTGGCTTCCAATTTTATTAGGTTATTTTGTAAAAAATTGTCTCAAAGCGTTTGCTTCTAACAATCTCAGAATCCCATTTCTCCTTTAAGTAAAGACCATGAAGGAACTTATCACATAGATAATGGTAGTGTTACAGTACATTAATCTTCTTTGGATAAAGTCATAGCACGAACGCACATACATACTCTTTATGAAACCAAATGACTACATGAGCTCATTTGTCTTCTCCCTGAGCCAGCAGGGCTTAAACACAGATCAAAGAGAGGTGATACAGATGCATAAAGTGTGCTGGTCTTGTGCAGAATGCATGTTTAGACCATTTCCATTAATTCCAAGTGAACAACCTAGCAGCTCTCCAGCAGTGTAAAATAAACCAGATCTATTTGAAACTCTCCCACTCCCCCTGCAAACACTATTCCTGTTGAAATGAGCTGCTGCCTAGGAGCCAAAACCCATCTTAATGGTTTATTGACAACCTGAGAATTGATCTGAGCCATCTAATTCTCTTAGCACTGCACCGTACCTGTCTGAAAGAATCACGTCTTTCTCTGTGCTCATGTACTGTAGCTGCAGAGAAATGTTATTTCTGGCAGAGGGTATTATTTTTTGCCGCTGCTACAGTGCAAGAGGCCAAGAGGGAGAAGAAAGCAATTTCTTTAGCATTATCTCTCAGAGAACCTACTGCACAAGCAAGCTAAAATTGTCCCCATCTTTCTCAATGTTGGATTATTCATAACCCAAAACTATATTCCTACTGCAGACTCCATTCAAGTTCCTAAATATACCTGGATGTTGAGAACGAGGTGTCGGGCAAACATCTATGGAAAGATGAAAAAAGCATACAAATAAATATTTTGCATACTTTCAGTGACAAGGGGCAGTCATCTTCTGAGCTTGCACTGAGACTCTGTGAAAGCTCCTTTTTGATCTACAGTAGCCCAGTTTTGAATTATGTACCTTGGTATAGTATGGTGTACAATGCACACCATAAAAAATGTAATCATAGGTTGTAGCTGTTACTGATAGTTATTCTCCCTCTTTTTTCTGTTTGCACTGTAGTGAATTATTTCTGCTGTACTATATTAAATTATTTCATTAGGTGCAGTAAACACTGATATAATTTCAAGTAGTAAGAAAAATATGCTATTTATTACCATTTCTTGGTTATCTGTATGGCGAGTATAAAATGTTTTGGAATTTTGGAAATAGTTCTATGCTATTTGGTAAAATAAAATGGGTAATGTGGCCTCATTAACAAAGGCTATATAGTTTAAGAAGGTTAAACCAATTACCTCGTATTCAGCGACATAATAATATTTAATGAAAGATAAATCAAGCAGTTCTTCCCTTTTGCTCCCTATATCATTAGGCTTGTGTGGTGATTTAGGGTGATTTAGTAATAAAGCTACAAATCCTTCTTGAACCTGTTTCCCCAGGTACACCACACGGAGCAAGTGCTCACAAATGAAACATTACATCACAAAGAAAAGGAAAAACAGAAGAAAAGGCAAAGGTAAGCATGGTAAAATAGGTGTAAAAAAAGTTAAAACAAAATTAACGCAACACACACATCTCGCCAAGGCAAAAGTTACGAGGAAGTTTTAAACTGTAATGGCCAGATTCTGATCCTCAGCTGATGCTGAACCACGAGGCTGACTGCAATGGCTCGTCACTTGGAAGAGCACCTTTTCTACTATGCTGTAGAAATAAAGAATGGGCTGCAAGCTGGGACTGGATTTGTGGGTCTGGATTAGCAGACTGTCAGAGATGAAATTCAGAATTACTAGGATGAGCAGAAAGTCATATCCCCTCCCTCAAAAAGGCTTGGCTCATTCATTGGTTTTAAAACAGTTCCTCCCTGTTCCTCCCATTCTCTTTTTAAATTGATTTCCTATTTCTTGGTTTGTGTCTCACACAAACCTGTGTGATTCTGAAGTCTTATAATAATAATAATAATAATAATAATAATAATAATAATAATAATAATAGCTAATACTTATATAGCGCTTTTCTGGACACTCCACTCAAAGCGCTTTACAGGTAATGGGGACTCCCCTCCACCACCACCAATGTGCAGCCCCACCTGGATGATGCGACGACAGCCATAGTGCGCCAGAACGCTCACCACACATCAGCTATCAGTGGGGAGGAGAGCAGAGTAATGTAGCCAATTCATAGAGGGGGATTATTAGGAGGCCATGATTGGTAAGGGCCAATGGGAAATTTGGCCAGGACGCCGGGGTTACACGCGTTTCTTGCGTTTCTTGCGTTTCTTTTCAAGAAACGCGAGAAACGGATTTTTTATGACCACAGAGAGTCAGGACCTCGGTTTATCGTCTCATCCGAAAGATGGCCCCTTTTTACAGTATAGTGTTCCCGTCACTACACTGGGGCATTAGGACCCACATGGGCCACAGGGTGAGCACCCCCTGCTGGCCCCACTAACACCTCTTCCAGCAGCAACCTTAGTTTTTTCCCAGGAGGTCTCCCATCCAGGTACTGACCAGGCTCACACCTGCTTAGCTTCAGTGGGTTGCCAGTTGTGAGTTGTAGGGTGATATGGCTGCATTGACTCTGTCAGTGGCTTTGAGAATTCTGTATAAGCAAATTAGGTTTTAGCTGTAGGTTTCTGTCAGTGTTTGTCAACCCCATCTACCTACAAGCAGGTATCAAGGATTTATGCGGCTTGAATGTACAGTACCATAAAAGCCACACTTCACATAACATTTGAACTGTGTCTGAAACCTTGTTTTAAAAATAGAATTCTATTTGATACAAGGCTGTTTCAGTGCATTCAAGATGTAAGATTAATATTGAGAAGATGGCATAAGAGTGGCTTACTAAAAAAGCCCATTGTGAATACAGAACAGAATATGTAGTCAAATACAAGCTCTACAGTGTTAAAGAATCCTTCAGTTTTGCCCACTTTGGCATCTTCTGTCACTTGCCCAACCCACTCCCACGCATCTACAGATTTAATCTGTGCTGACCTGAACTTGACCTCAGCTGTATTCTCCAGTGTTGCCTGTCCACATACTGTAACTTCTGTACGTAAGCCATTCTCCCAGAAAACACAGGAGACTCCACCAATGAGCAGACTGGAAACAGAAACTTGTTCTGTTGTTCAGGGAATACCATTACTGTCCAAGCTTATGTTCAGTGATTGTCCTTTGTTTTTCCCTGTTGTTGAACAGATTTTCCTATATTTCATTAAGGTACCAAACCAGGTCAACTTTATGAATGAAGAAGCTTCACGGACAGAAAATATTGCAGAATTATCAATTAAATGAAGCACTGCAATTTTTGTGTTTCATCCATTAATCCACGGCCACTATTCACTCCTGCACTATATCACCTAAAACTAATACAATTTTACATTTACAGCTGTTTCTTTTATAGTCTATTAAAACCTAATGTTGTTTTTATTATTTGTGTCTCATAAAATACAGAAATGCACCTATATCCACCCACCAAAAAAGCAGAAATATACAGTAGTAGTCAAAGTGTATTCTGAGTGAATAGTCAATGTAATTACAGTTCTAAAGGAAAACAGTTTAAAGTGAGCTTCAAGGACTCCAAACAAGATAACATATATTACAAACAGTACAAAACATTTCATTTTCCAAAGAAAACTAGTTCCACCAAAGAGACAAGAACATAAATTGTATTTCAAGAAAATGTAATGACTTAATCCCAGCAACCATTTATACATCAGCAGGGCTTAGTTTTATTGTCTGTGGTATTTTTGAATATGGCAGCATCATCTTAGGAGCCTGTTCTCTCCAGATCTTCCAAGCTAAGAAAAACAGAATCTGTTTTGTAAAAGGACAGAAAACCTCAATGAACAATGGTTATGGACAGTAGGCTACACCTACCCACTTTTAGTATTTGGGATGGATGAGAATAATACTTTGTCTGTTAAGGATCCTACCCAGGATTTTGAGGAATGCCTGTTGTATTAATACAAATTGTGAGCACAGAACAATCTACTCAGGTTTGGTTGTAGTTTCTGTCAAGAAATGACTGGATGATATCCTAGGTTCAACTCGGTCAGCCAAATAAGACAGATGGGTTGAAATGGGCTCAATCTAGTTTGAAACCTTCCTTATGTTCATTTATACAACATAATTATGGCATCAACAGACATATATAGAATTTCAGGAGATAAACTTTGGTTCAATTAGTGGAGACATTGTTTTAAAATGTTCTGGAAACCTTTGACGTTGGAAAGCTTGATGTTATTTCTGATATAAATGGAAAGGCTCATCATAATGAAACTTTCTGCTCAAAATTTATTTACAGATGTCACAGCTGTACTTCTCCTATTATTGTATCACATTTGTACAATTAAAGTTAACAAGATTTCTGTTAATTAAAAAGAAATAAAGTTATAGCTAAGTGACTTAAAAATGTACTTCTTAGTTGTTGAATAACTAAAACAAGACGCAAAACCTATCTAGTTCAAGCAGTTAGCATACTGATAAATTTCCATTAATTATAGAGTCCACAAATGTGTTCATTAAGCAGGCACTGTGCAGAAACCTCTAGACAAAATGTAAATGGTGTGCAGGTAAGAATAATTTGTCTTACTACATTTTCACTCTTTGAAACATTGCATTTATCTGGATCAAAGTCAGTTTCATTAGCAACACAAGTCAGTTATGTGCTGTTATGATATTCCACTGAATTCCAGATAAGTCAATTACTTTAAGACAAGACAAGCGAAGGCTCTGTAGTGGAGTCCTACAGCCCTTATTATCAGTTAAAATATAATTACTACAGCAGTGTTATGATGTTTTTTCTATGACAGAGATAAAGACCAGTGATTATTTCAAGGATATTCAATTGCAGGAATGCTGCAGACAGCATGTAATCAACCCGTATTGTACACACTACAAATCACACATCTCAGAAAGCTGCGTTAAACTGATAAATAAAACTAGGAAAAAAGTACACTGTAATTTTACACAAATAACACCCTGCTATTTCCGGTAAAAGCAGGCTTTGAAGCACAAATGCACAATATTCATGAATGTAATTAAATCCACAAAGTGGCCTCATATTCAGACAAGTTTCTAACGCTGATGACATGATCCATTTTAAAGTTCATTCAAAGAATAACGATGCTCTCAGCAAATCAGCACATGTGGAAATAAGGGTTTCAAAAATGGAGGTAACGACTCAAATACCCTCTTCCAACTACAGTAAGAACTGCTTATTTAAAATCCCAATGCTGTTAATATGTACTTAATTTACTATGTTTAATCAGCAACAAAGTTGTCTGTGAAATATAATACAGCCTGAACAAAGGTTGTCATGCAATCAGTAATACTGAAATCTGCTGGTACATCCACATTTTTAAACCTTCAGAACCCACGTTAAGTGGAAAAATGATTTATTTGACTCTCAGGCTACTGCACACTGGTCTACAGGAACATTTATAGAGCCTCTTGAGTGGGGAAGAATTTGATATCAGACCTTTGAAAATATTTATATTTTCTCTACAATTCATGAACACTAAACAGGAAGCTTAAAAAGTGACAAAGTATTGGAAGAGGGCCAGTCAAAACTTACCATTTTCTACAGGAGGCCAGTGAGTTCAACCAGCAGGCTGTTTAGGGGATTGTGTTACAAGTAATCAAATTACTCATAAAGCTGCAACACAGTGGTCCCCCACTGAAGTAATAACAACCCAGATAGCACAAAGCAATAAAGACAGTAATTTCTAAGGCATAAAGGAAAGACTGCAGCTGTACTTTTCAATTTGTGAATGTCTTTGATTTTTTTTAATTGTATGTAGAATATCAGGTACTTAACCACTCTTCAATTACTGATCTGTTTTATTACTACTACTCACATCACTGATTATAAAAACTGAACCTTTCAGTGCCCACAGATATAGATAAATATTCATCCCAAATTTTCGTATGTGGTACTTTGCCATCATTAAGAAAAAATGATAAGAAAAAAAAATCAACAGTAGCCTGTTTTTAGTGTGTTTAGTGATAAGACTGACTTTAAAGAAAACCGAAGGAAGATTGTGCTTTTTGTTTGCATGCAAACGCCTTTAAAAAAACAGCAGAGGCATTCTTTCCTTGTGAACTCTCTTTCCTCCTTCTGTGAACCCTGCTGACCGATTACCCCATAGCCAGTATAATAACTCATGCCAGACACAAGCTCATTCTGTCTGTGCTGATATGTCCTGTAATCTACACCAGCCAAAGAGAAGCTCTTCTGGGGGCAGTAAATCTGTAAATCCACCCAGGGACACAGTCTTTCTGCTTCAACCTGACTTGAAAGGTTAAAGGAGCTACTTAACTGTCCCTGACTGTCAACATAGGAACAAAAACCACATCAATATATGTCTATTTTACACTTCTCAATGTGTCCGTTACAATATTTTGCCAGTATTCCCTTATGATCTAAATTGTCATTGCGCCATCAAAGGTACTACAAATTATTCTTTACAATACAAGCAATTATTTCTGGTACCATTTTCTCAAGACTACTGCATTAACTGCAAGGATCCTTCAACTGGCTTAAAGTATTCTGATTTAAAAAAATGACCAAAATGTTGCTGTTAGTAGTTTACTTGTTGAAGTGCTTTCACATCTTTCTGAAAAGTTTAATTTTGCTATTCAAAGATACCCAAATGCTATACTCCAGTACATCCAACACCCCAGGAAGCCCAGTGTGACAACATGAGTTTGCTGTTACTGTTTCTTTAAATACATATCAATACAAAGTTTTGTTCAGTGACTAACTTGCAGTCATCAAGTAGAAACAGCAGGACTGATAACTGCTTTGCCTGAATCTAATTTAATTTTTGTGATCTGGAAGAATTTAATGTTTAATCTCCAATGTTATTTTATTCATTTGTGCTTAATTTTGTTTTTCTGTAGCACTTACTCTGAGATCATACAACCCAAACCAGACAAACCCTGTTTACTGTCTAGTCAGTGGCTCCACACCTGTCATCTTTGGATAAATGAAACATGATGTGGAATCATATTTTAGGCTAAAACTGTCACTCCACCCTGACATCCCCCTCTTTAAGTCAGCAAAAAGTACCATCCATCCAAGTCAGTCAGAATACCCACATTCATGCACATCCACAGCTGGAAGTCACACATACTGTATATCTGTTGAGGTGAATTTGTAAAATTCACATAAATTTAAGGAGTATAAATTACAATTCTTTTTTGAGTGCAGATTATTTGTTCTTTTGTAAGATTTCTAGAAGATTGTTTTAAAAATATTTATCGCTGCTTAAGCCAAAAACTCTTGATTAAACATACTGCTAAACCCATTTTTGTTCTAAAACACTAAGCACAAACAATGATCCCTATCTCCTCTCTTAGAAGTAACACAGCTCACTCTAAATGATGCATCGTAAACCAAAAATGCAAACCGCTAACAAAATCTGGAAATAATTCACATGAAATGTGCGAAACATACGCACATAATGTGAAAAACAATATACTTCAAATTCCAGTATCTCAACTTATTCATAACTATTTTGAGTTTCTAGATATCCGAGGGGATTCTGTCAGCTCCAGTTCTGAAAAGACTCCATATGCACAACATGGTAACAAACATATGCTGTACTACACAGAAAATGCAACCCAAAAATAATATAGTCCAGTTCTTTGGCTGATAAAGCCATATCAAAAAACAAGTAAAGAAAGTAAAGCTTCACAGCGAAGTCTTTGTTGACCCAAAGGACTGCACAAATATGTGGTATTAAAAATGCTAAATGACTCCTGCAAGCCAAACTGCTATAATGTGAAAATTAACAGCAATATGCAGTGACCTTTTAAACACAGTGCAATTGCAAACTATGTTTCTGTCCCCATGACAACAGAGCACAGAAATGCGAATTTAAGTAATAAATTAACTGTAAATAATCCATACACTGTGCTCTTTTAGTAAATTGCACTATAAATCAAGCTGCACAGAGGTTAGCTCCTTCCTGGCCCTGTGAAAGAGTGTTTCTTGGTGGGAGGTGGAAACATTGAGGGGGGGGGGGGGGTTGTCTGTTAATCTTTACAGCCATGCAACTCAAACAACGCAATTCCAGCTAGGTGACCAGGCCTGTCCCCTGAGCAGAAACATGGCCAAAAGCAACTACCACAGTCATTAATCTGACTGAGTTCAGAGCCCAATATGCCTATCCCTTTTTCTTTAAAGCAGGCTTTGTTTAGGTGGCCAGGTTAATTAGTATCACGCGTTATGGGCTGCAGTTCCTTATCCAAACACAATGCTTTTGGAAAGGCAAAAGGCAGTCTTGCACTGGTGCCTAGAATTTTTCCCCCTCTTTCCTTTCTCTCACATGAAGGGATTATTTTTATGCAATTAGCTAAAGGAATACTGTTTCCAGGTCTGATGAACAACCCTCATGAATTCCCCATGAGAGGTTCTTTCACCCTGGAGAGGCTGTGTGTATGTGTGAGCCTGGGAGTGAATTAGGTTTGAATATTAGAAAATCACATAACAGATAAGAGGTACCAGCTATGAGAGTGACGTCAAGGTGGTCTGTTTTAAAACATACTGTACATAAACCATTATAGAGTACAGGTTAAGGCAAAGGACTCATAACTGAAACTCGTAACTGAAGCACTTCTCCAGTAAAAAAAAGCCCCGCTGTAGTTGTAAATGTAAATTTTATTTAAAAATAAATTAACAAAATAATCATCCACTCAAATAAGCATACAGTCATACCCTACTAATTAAGATCCATCTCTGCTAATTGTAACCACAAAAAATAAAACAATGTTATACGCTAGTAGACAGACAGAAAGGGGCAAATGGGTTTTGTAAGATTTGGCGAGTTGGCTAGGAATTGCTGCAAAATGAGAGTATGATAGATACTGTTTTCTACTGCTGTTCAGTGCAGGTTCTCATTCCACAACTAAATTATAGCAAATACAAGAATATATCTTCAGCCACACAGATGGTATACAACTTAATTATGTATGGCACTAAAATTAGGTTCCGTTGGCAAACTTTATTTTTTGCTATATACAACACAGTTTAATTACCTATATTAAAATCTGTAGAGCTCCACAAAGTACAACACCGAAAGGATAATGAAATGATTATATTAAATACATTTTCTTTAAATTCTAAATCTGGCTTCCCACTTTCCAGTGTAATAATTTCCCATTTATACTAGCAGTAGAGGTTTGGAGTATTCATATAACAAGAGATTAGCTGAAGGCGGATGGTTTAATGCATATAATCTCCAAATCCACCATAATCTGTAATCTTCTCTACATTATCATCAGTATTGTACACTTCAAAAATAAACGGCTACAGTGGGAACACATTCAGGGCTGACCTTAAATTGTATTTCACAAAGTTTTTAGATTTTAAAATACAACGTTTTCTACATAGTTTTTTCTACAAAAGTAGAAACTTTTGTACTTTTGTCTCTATTTGAAAAAATATATTACAATAATTTCCTCTCCACATTTGTCTAGAAATGAAATACAGAGACGTTATCATAACACTCTGCCTCCAGGACATATCTCATACTTAGTTAAGTCAGCAGATGGAAATGCCACATCCTGTCGTTTAATTCCATTATGTTCTTTTCTAATTGAAAACAATACACAGAAAGCTAATTCTGCCGGTAATCTTCCCACATCTCATTTCTGTTTTACTACAGTTTTGTGAGATTACGACGTAACATTAATTAAAACGCTGTAGTGGCAGTTTCACAGGTACCATTAGCCCCACCTGATATTGAGAGGAACTCAATTGATCTTAATTTGGAATTTTGGAGTGAAGGGAAGACAAACCCCCACCAAAGCAGAGACCAAATGACAGCCATGTTTACCTTTTACATTTCTCTGGGAGCTTTCCCTCAATTTGTTTCCTCTTTCAAACACCTGAGTTTAATGGGATTCACCTTATTAAAGATGTGCTTCTTAAAACTAACTACCAGTCAACTTGACAGCTCCAGATCTTAACTATTACAAGATATTAGACACACACAGCAGTCCACAAAATAGCCATATTAAACTCTCATCTGATCAGACCGTGCAGGTAAGACGTACTGGAGGAATGTTTTACTTTGTGCTGAAAGCTCAGCATTACAAAAATATTCAGGTCTGGTACTAAAATACCATGGACTATTTTTGAAAAGTACTGCTCCAGTATCTGACAGTCTACCTCCCCTGTGAAGCTCACAAAACCCTGCTGCAAGAAAGACCACTGCTACATAGTCATTTAAATGCTTTCTTGAATAAACTTTCATTCTGCACAGGCCCTGGCAGAGATGTGGCATGCGTCTTCACTGAAAAAGATGGGACAGATTTCACGGTTGTGCATCTAGGCTGCTGGGAAATGTGGTCTTGATGTTTGGTTACAAGTACATCGATAAAGTGTTGCTCAGATATGCTAAAGCAAATGTGAAAAGCAAACCTGAAGCATATGCTGCAGTGGAATTTAAACACATATCCTATATAAAATTTGCATTATCATCATCACACCAAACATTTACCAGGCCTTGTGACACATGCTCGTTTCCTAACTTCACTTTTCTTCAAAGTGTGGCTCGATAGGCAGAGAAGAAAGAGAAGGCAGCTGTAAAGTAAAAGTCTTTAGTGTAAGAGTATAGAGAACAAACTATGTACAGCTCCAAAATAACACTAAGGATCCATAAAGTAATTATACCACAAAGACTACTTGTAAAATCACAACAAAACTAACAAAAAGGCTCCGCTACTATTATGCATTTTAAGGGCATGCTAGCCAACTCCAATTGAACAAGTTAACTTTTTCTAATCACCCTGAAGCAAATTACAAAGAAAGGGAGCTAGGAAGAGCACTGTAATTAAAAATAAATAAATCAAACATTAATTAGCTTTACTTTTCACTGCACTATGTTACTCGTCTCATACCCCAACAACACTTACATGTGGTTGCTAGGGAAACACTGACAGAAGTACTGTACATATTTTCTTTTGTGCCACAGTTGTATTCTTTTCCACTTCATGGAAATAGTGTTCAAACACCCTCTGGCAGCTCTTCCTGTGTCACATCACCCTCAGCAAAAAATCACAGAACATATTTCAAGTGCAACTACTGTATGACAGTTTTTTAGCAGTCAGTCACCTGGCGTTCTTTACAATTAAGATCATATCACAGAATTCATCCTAGAACAACAAATTGTAAAGGTAGTGCACTAAACAATTACATTTAAAATGAGCGTGTTCTAATTGTACATGTCAAAGAGAGCTAGAAATACGTGCTTGAATATTCCTGTTTGTGGTCCCTCTTAAGCACAGCACAATATAGAAAGCACACGGGAATGGAACAAAAAAGCATTTGACTCATTTCAAGGGAAATCTGACATTTTACTCAAAATGCAAGTACTGTATTAGAAGAACGTTCTCTCCATATTTAAGTGAAATAGCAGTGATTCCAACTGTCCTCATGAAATACTGTTTTAAGACGGTCTTATAGCTGAGAAAGTACAGGATTTTATTTTGAAAATTTATTTTCAAAAGTTATTTTCTGTTTTTATGCTTCATAAACTGCTGTAAAACTTTAGGGAGTTTAAAGTCACAGCACAATGTTAAATGCCTGCATAAATCATTTAAAAGTGTTTCCTTTCAAATAACCACTTTAATATTGTCATGGTAATAAATATTATTATTATTATTAGTCATTTCTTCTTATTATTATTTTAAGTTCATATATCATGAGCAGCTTTTATGTCTTTCTACCTTACTAAATTGGGGGTACCATTGAGTAGTGGGTAATAACGGGTGGGCTGTGGGTTCGACTCCCTGCTGTAGACGCAGCTGTTGTCCCTTGAGTAAGGTTTGTTACCCTACTTGCTCCAGTCCACTCTGATGTGTAAATGGAGGACAGCATTCCCGGGGTGATGGACTGACGTCTTATCCAGATGGGGAATTACATTGTCTTTAATCACTACACACCTAGACACCAGGATAACGCCTTCCCCAATGAGCCACTCTTTGTGGCACCTGTGAAATGTCCTACCTTCCTAAGCTCACCATGCAAGAACATATTTTTTTTGTGCAATGATACGTGATAGAGATGACCCTTTACAGCACAATAACGGACTGAAATCTCAATGAATGTGAGGTCTACCCCAAATGAGGTGTAAAACTAATATGTCAATGCGTCTATGCCCCATAAGAACACAAAGTGTTGTCACAGCTTCTTGGAACCTTTAGGCAGGATTAACCTGAGAAATAAACATTTAATAAAAAAAACAATACAGCCTGTACCACACTTTCAGCCTGACCGCTGCAATCAGTCTGAGGGATTAGATCATCATTAGCTGCTTAAAATTGCTTACACCCCAATTAAGAATTTGAGCACTACTTTTTAACCTGATTTTCCTTCAAAACCCTTCAGTGACACAGCAGCAGTGTGAAGACAAGCATTCGTCCTGCCTCAGGGTGTCATCCGTCAGTCTCTGAACTGTGCTGTTTTCATTGGAAAGGTGATGGCAAGTTTGACAGCAGAGGCCTTAAAATGTTTTTAAAAAATAAATTTGTCCCATAGAAAAACAAAACCTACCTACATTGTCAATACCCCTAGCTGTCTCAGAAAAAGAGGGATGCTTCCTTCTGCTATATGGCAGTACTCGTACGATGTCAGAATTAAGTAGAAGACCTTTATAAACCTTACTGAGAAAAGTTACATATTCACCAAAACAAATACAGGCAAAAACAAATACTATATTTAGTCAGGTAAAGATTTAGAGGAAGACATTCTCCAATACAAAGCATTTTTTTCTTTCTTTGTACCTTTAGGCATTTTTGAGTGTGGATATACAGTATAGGTATATGTATATATAAACCACTAAAAGCACACGAGACTGGTGAAAGAGCGCTGTAGCATGTTATTTATGTTCTATAGGAATGATTTTTTTTCTCCAATTCTCATATGAATTTAATTCAAAATTAAACAGCACACCTTCCAGAATTGTGAGAGGTCTGAGAGGTCTGTTGTCCTACTTTGTATTCTTCTTAAACATCTTCTTCCCAGAAAGAACGACGAGATGCACACCTACCTCTTGTAGCACACAGTAGTAGTTATACTGTTTGATAACCTAGAAAAATAACTATCAATGCTTTGCCATTTTATGGGATTTTCTGTTATATTGGTTTCTTTTCAAGTGCATAACAAATCGTAACTACCGAAGCAACGGGGAGGAGCAAATCAATTTGCACACTATATGCACACATACACATTAATGAGTACTGTATTTATCCTTACTATGCAATTTAGAATACGCAGTAATTGCTTTCTTTCATCCAGGATGCCAGGCAGGGATTTTTTTTACCAGATGAAGCACTTAGCACCCTCTCTTTGTATTAAAAAATGTAGTTATCTCTTAATCACACTGCTGTAAAAACTGTCAAGTAGGAATACTGAAAGACACACAGTGCACAGTGGTACACCAAATTAACATAGTAATTGACGACCCAATAGAATATTCTGAAAAAAAGGTGACATGAACAGCAAAGCGCAGAAAATGGATTGCTGATCATTCTTTAGCCACAGAAGGCCAGTGGGATTTTCCCAGGTATGTAGGGGTAATACATTATACAGAAAGGTAAGCGATTTCTTCATAGGTTTTAGAAATGTACTGCACTGGCAGGGTGTCTCACCTTACATGTTTACTTCATACGTTTATGAAAAGATGCACCCAACAATAATAGTAACTTTTTAATTCCGATAGTGGATTACACTTTTGTATTTGTGACAGTAATTTTGATACTACCATTGAATACACCAAAGAAACAACCCCTGTACTTTAACTGCACAATACGCTGTGTGTTTATTCAAAACGACTACTGTCTAGAATCGCATTAAATCAGAGACTTGGTCTCGTAAATTGTAATTATTTGAGTGCAATGTGTAAGTTATTAAAAGTGAAACAGTGGTAGGAAGATCTAGAGGTCCTACATCCCCTATGAGCTGTAGAAGTATCAGAAGGAGACAGCTACATATTTGACAGCATGAAACCAAGATGAAACGAAATGACAAAACAATTCTGAAACGCCAGCTCTTTTGCAACAATGGAGAAAACAAGCCATAAACTGTTATCAAAACAGCACGTGCCCACCCTACCAACGTCCTGATATGAAGACTGTTCTAGAATCAGCATTTCGCAGCAATGAAAATCTGAACAAGTTCAGGCCAGTGAACACGAACCACATTCACACATTGTAATCCACAGAACTCTTACAGTTCAATGCGCTAGCTGTTGCATTAGAAATACTTGTTAAGACCACACAAGGAATTGAGGCACTCATCCCCCCCCCCCCCCGAGCCTATCAGCTCAGCACAACCTTTCCGCTAGCGCGCTGCTAAAACAGAAAGCAGCTTCCAAAAAAACGCAGTCATTGAACATGTTGTCTGCTGGGACCTGCCGTTACGGCCAAAGCTTTGCAAATCTTGCCTTGTCAAAACGGAGCAAGCAGAAGGGGGGGGGCTGGAGGAGAGCAAAGCCACTACAATTTCTCCATCCTTCGTGAAAGCCCGTACACGTCTTTTCATTCACGTAATGTGCACGACACAGCCGCGGTCCTGCAGCTTTTCCCTGACCCAGTCCGAGCCCCCACACTGTACAAAGCACACTGCAAAAGGCAACGCGGAAGAACGCAGGCGCTCCGATCAATGTGCCTGAATCTGTGCATGAGGGAAAGATCACGGAGATAGAGCGAGAGTGAGACAGAGAGGTTTTGGGGATGGGGGGTGGGGGAAGGGGGAAGCAGGAACACCATGTACGCACAGATAACTGTGTGCATGCCAATATAACCTTCTCGCACGGCCCATGCAAAAATAAAAGTGAAAATGTTTACCTAAAGGCAAGCCTTTGTTCAGCAAATGAGAGCTTCCCATCTAGGTGTTCTTCTTTTCCCCCTTAAGAATACGGCACTTCAGCAAGACATTAACAAAAATCCTTGGCATATGGCGGCCACTTCAATTTTTTTTTCACCCTAAAGTAGCGCACACACACTCAAGCAGACTCTCTCTCTCTTTCACTCTCGCACACAGAAAACCCAAGTGTCACTGCCTAAGAGAGAGACGGAGAGAGAGAGAGAAAGAGGGAGAGGCTTAGGGTGGAGCTTAGGCCACACAAAATTGATCTTTTGTTTTCAGAAAGGAGGCTACACGAAAAATAGCTGTGAGAGGGGAGGCA
The DNA here is from genome assembly GCF_040954835.1 of Lepisosteus oculatus. Taxonomy (NCBI): domain Eukaryota; kingdom Metazoa; phylum Chordata; class Actinopteri; order Semionotiformes; family Lepisosteidae; genus Lepisosteus; species Lepisosteus oculatus. The sequence continues at coordinate 34,991,464 of NC_090696.1, read as the reverse complement.
GAGGAGAATGCAATCGAGAAAAACTTGAGCTTTCAAAGCATATGGTTAAAGAAAACAGAAAAGGGAAGGGGGAGGTGTTGGGAGGCTGGCAGATGGCAGCGATGTACATTAATCCCACAAAGCCACATTGCACAAAAAAAATTAAAACCATTAGAGGGATAAGAAATTCAATTTGGTAAATATGGGCCTAAAATCTCAAGGCCAGATTAGTATTTTATGTTTTTTTTTTTTGCACATGTATGCAGTTTGTCCTTTTAAAATTATTGTGTGTGGCTTTTTAAAAATGTGTTTCCATTTTCACAGTAGAGAAAAAGTGGGCTGAGCTGGATTAGAGCTGTAGAAGTTTATGTCTTCTTAAAAGGGAGAAAAAATGCACTGATTCCAACACTTTCTAAATGTTACAAAGCATCACTTTAAAGTTCATGGCTGCGGCAGTAACAATGAAAGATTTTACACAGTGCTTTACATCGCACGCAAGTTACTGATAAACTACCGACTGTGTTAGAAACAAAGTTCAATGGCGATGCAAAACCCTTCTCTCAGTATAAAGCAGAGTACTTCTTTTGGAACATTCTCCTTTGTAACTTCCTGCACTCATCTGTCCTCACATATTTATGACTGCTACAAAACAAACACCATGCAAGCCTACCTTAATTGTAACAGACTGGGCAGACTTTGGACTTCCTGTGACCAGCTGTAAACTTAACTGGCACACGGGGTAGGAAGGTCAGTAGAGGAGCAGTGCACTTATTGTAACTTCTTTAAAAAGCTAGACTTGCCTTCTACCATCCTGCTACATCTGTACTGTATGTCGTTTAGGAATTGGAAATGAAAATGCACCAATGCTGTCATGCTAACCCGCCCTTGAAAAGTCGTTACTCACTGCAGCTATTTCACTGTACTTGTATAATATTACAGTAGAGACAGTCACATAACACAGATAACTCGGGAAAGCACCGATCAATCCAGTAATATTCTACCCTTTCAGAAATGAATCCCCTGCACCATTCAATCCAACTGGAATTCACCAAGACATATAGTTAAGCCTCCCCAAATCAATATTTGGAAGAACAAAACAGAGCCTTACTGCTTGTTCGGCAACTCAATGTTAATTATTTTGTCTTTTCTCTGCTGATCAATACAGCAGCAGAAACTCACCGCTGAACAGGTAATTTCCCAGCTTCTGCTCACGGATGCTTTACATTAGGCACTGAGAAACACCACAAGATGAATAGATCACAGGAGTCACTCCACTCGGCTGCTACGGCGCAAACTGCTTATACGGCAGAAGTCCACAAGCACTCTGCAGATGCCACAACGACAGCAAACAACCTATTCACTGCATCTGTGGTAAGATCGCGTTTGGGCCCTGTACTGTCTTCTTGCTTGAGGCAGCTAGCTGGGTAATGGACAGCAATTTACATCTAACACTAACAAGCACTTCACAATGCTTGCTTCCAAAATTAACATGTTGGTTCAAAACTGTTCAAATGTCTAGGATATTCACTAGAATTTGGCACTAACAGCATAACTCACATATCAATCAGTGTGGAGGTTGTTTAATACACAGCAGTACCCGATTCAGAAAACTCTAAAAATAAAAACAAAACCAATATTTCATATTGTAATACGTTTTCACACAAAGATATATTAATTTAGTGATAGGCATATTAAAATTCAGCTCAGTAAACACTAAGCACTAGGAAACATTTTATACACCCTGCATGAACATCCATAAACAAGAATAACATTTTATTTGGCTGTTGTGAGTTAATGTCGTGAGTTGTGCTTTTACTGTACTTGCATAAAATGTATGATTCTGGCTAAATCCCTAGTCTAATCCTTACATATTTTCCTTGTCTGTTACCCTTCCTCAAAAGAAAGACCTTTAGCAATTATTTTTTGACAGTTTTATAAGATGTCTCATTCTGCTTGAAATTTTTGCTTTCTTTTCACATTCGTTGGTGCTGCTGAAAGACTGTGTTAATAGGCTTGTTGAACGATATTTTCGTCATCCATAGCTCATTATAACACCTGAACCTACTAACCTGAACAAAAATTCTGTCAAAACAACGAGTTTGTTACCAGTGCAGAAGACATGTTCCACCAATACTGCATCAACCGACTTGTACAGAAATATCATGTATTAAAAATTAATATACTCCTACTTCTTTGATATCGAATGGCACATTGGACAGAAGAGCCATGTGTCTAAATGATGCAGGCATAGAAACCCCCAGAAACCACATATCACAGCATCCAATATTGTGTTCATGGAAGTCTTGAAGGTTAATGTTTTTTTATCATGCCCAACAAGCGACTGGGTGACAGGCAGAGACTCTGAAAGTTACTTCTTCTTTGGCTTCTGCTAGATAACCCAAATCCCCACAGATAAAAAGACAAAAAAAGACCCCGAAGTTCCCCTTCTTCGACACCTGGTCTCTTCATTTTTTGTTTTCTGTGGAGATGGAAAAGCTCTTAACGTTTTTATGGCCTTAATTCAGCATGGTCTCTCCGGGTAGAAAAAGCAGTCTGTCAACACTGCTTTATATTATAATGATACTGTATGTTTATCGCACTGTACCACTGAATGGAGGCAGTACCAGTTTGCCTTTTAGTATGAGACCATGCTTCACATTCTTAAAATAATACAGCAATTATGTCAATTTTTTTCTATGAAACTAGAAAACAAAGACAACCCAAGAAGTACGTGCCAATTAAATGTGAACTAATAGCCTCCAATAAGACATGTAATTGTTCTCAATATCCTCTCACCAGCTCTGCAGCCAAATCCTTTGTTTCACAAACAAAGTGACATTTCACTCTCATGTAGCCTCTTACACATCTTCACTCAGATCCAGTATAGTTGAAATGCTACTAAATTTAACACAGATGCAGGCCATTTTTATATTAAACTCTGTTTAAAGACCTTTGCAAAGGCAGGCTAACAAGCCAATCTTTGAATCTGAACAGATCCTACACCCATCCTTGAACAGAAAGGTCATGATGATTATAATTCAAGCAAGAGATCCCTTTCGTAGGGACTTAATTAAAAACCTTTAGCCTGGTGTGGTCTTGCCAGCACAAATTACAGTCTGTCCTCTTTAACTTAATTAAACCAACAGCAGGTACAATGAGGGCTGTCCTCCAGATTGGATATACAGTATACAAAAATACAATCTACTGTACATACTGAGGATGTATTAGAAAAAGGCATAGGTAAATTTATGAATACACATAATAACAGTAATAATATTAATAATAAAATTATAACCTTTATCACAGCTTGTACTCTTTCATAAGTGTGATTTTTAAATAATTTAACTGTCCTTATAATATTCAAGAAGAACTGCACCTGGCAGATACAGAATCTATGGAGCTATCTACAGTAAATGCCCATCATTATAGCTATTGTAGAATGGCTTTGATAAACGTCAACTACCACTGGGGTTCAGCACGGAAAGGATGTACTGTCTCACTACAGAGAAAAAACCTGTGCCCACTAAACTGACCAGGAAAAAAATGGACAAAACATTCACTCAACATTCACCATTTCTGCCAATTTTGTGAGCAGAGAAATTCTGAAATGTCACTGTCTGGAACCTCGGATGAAGACACCAGCGTGTCGCTTCTGCTCTGTTACTCAAAACGAACATTTACAGCTAATCTGAGAATAACAACGCCCAAAGATTTCTTCACCCCCCCAGGTAAACAACCTCCCTCGTGGTAGCTCCACAAATCTGTCTTCACTGAAACTATTTTTTTGGGAAAAATCTCTTGCAGCTGTGATTATTAAGGAATATTCAGTGAGCATGAAAGGACAGTAAATCCAGGAAAATCCCCACTGAAACTGACCATCTACAGGATTTAACCTGACACATCAGTAGTTTGACATAGTAGGTTGTGCAAGACGCAAACCTGTTGCCTAGATTAATCCACTTTGACACTTTCAAAGGGGAGGACACAGCCTATTGGTTTTTCTGAGCCGGGGTGCAGCACTAGCTATTGAAATGGCAGTGCCGCAGTGAAAAGCCCCCTTCTGGTGCACACTGCAGCATGTCTAATGTGCTGTGTGCACTGCCTGCCAGACTGGCCAACTTCTAATGCACAACACAAAGAGATATCACTGGCAGCTCAGGACACTCAAATCCAAAAGACATTATGCCGTAACACACCTCAGTCAGTTAAAATATTTAATTTAATTTCAGATTTTTTTCCCTGATATTGACAAAAACCCAAAAAGCACACCCAGAATAGACTCTGGGTTGCTATGGCCCTTATCAGGACGAAGTGGCTAAAATCTATGGATGGAAGCTTGCCTTAGAAGTTTTACTCATGATGAATGAATATTTAATGCAACATACGTATACTGTATCAAAATCATTTACGGAAAATACAGTGTTTTTCCACATTTGATTAAGCTTAAGCACTTTTTCTTTATAGCAACAATAGAATAAGAATACGTCTTTCAAAAGATGGAGATGTTTTAAAATGAATCTGTTTCTGATTTACCCATTTTTGGAATTTTTGAAAATAATCTATATTTAATATTTCCCCTGGGGTGTAACTGCATACCGGATCCCGACTGCACAACAGGCTTTTTCATTTTGCTATAAAGTATCCTTTTACAGTCCCGTCTGATACACATGCAGTATTTGTGATTTATAGGTTAGAGTATAGAGTATCAGCATGTAGGGTTTAACTGCATGATGAAAAATAAAATAGTCAAATCAAATAAAGTTTCTGCATTCTACGGAATGACCCTTCAAATCTAACCTTTTTAGACCCACCAATCATCCCATACAGTACCGCTGACCAAATAAAATCTACACAGCCTTCTTGTCCACAGTTCCCGAGACGTCCACAGACAGGTTTCTCTGCAACAGAAGCTTCTGATCACATCCAGCAGCACATTTACAGTACACATGACCATTTCATGATCACCGAAAGAGGATCCTTCCCATCCTGCAATCTCATCTATTGCATTTCTTGCAGAAAGTGCTCTGCCTTCCTGTAACACTAGGAGAATTCTGCTCTGCTTTTTCAATGAAACAATCCGAGAAATGAGGCTCAAAGAACTCCCCAAGCCAACAGTACACTTTTTTTTTTACCTCACAACTGCTGTGTCTTTTCAATTCACACAGATTCAAAGACTCTTTACCAGAAAAGACAAAAGTCAAAATGATCATTGCACTCAATCCTCACATTCCCTCTACAATCAACTCTCCATTCCTTCACAATCTGCTGCTTTCCACAACCAGACCTCCATCTCTTTTTGCCCCTCTTCCCACCTTTACTTTCTTACCCCACTCCCTGCCCTCATGTTCCTGCTCTTTTTGTCCTCTCTCCTCCACACACCTGAAAAAGGCTCCACAGCTCAACATTACTTTGCTTTTCAGCTTGGAATTCACTTCTACATGTTGTGTTGTGATACATACACTTATATACAGTATATTCCTTTACTCCTCATTGTTTATTGGGAAGATTATTTTTCTTGTAAAAGCTGGATAGCCCTGGCAATATGTTATACAGTCTATATTTTGACTAAGTGGTTTACTTCCTTTCATACCCCACAATGACTGCAAACAGGCATAATGATGGTAGCGATGGATATCTCACTGCTGAGATAACATCAGCAGTGTCTCACCTGGCATTTAAACTTAGCACCTTCTAGTCACAAGCTCAGAAGCCTAACCACTACTTTATACTGCTGTGCTTTTGACAATTACTGTTAACTTTATTATTGCGCATTCACAGAGATCTGCACTGCTTAGAAGACGCTAAAAACCAACTGTACTGTAAAGATTATGGACAGGATCAAAATAATTCTTAGAGATCAAAAAGCAAAGCTGACTACATATGATTTCCTGTTGACTCCTTCTATTGAACTGGTTTAAGACTAATTCACATCAAAACCACACATCTGCATCCCCCTCTTTTTTCAAGTACAGCAGATTAAGACTCCTGCTGTGTTGTGGCCACTTCTAGAGCTGGTGTGCAGGTTGCAAAGATCTAGCCCAGCTTTATATGGTAAACTGCAAAACAACAAAACACAATCAAGACCATTAATGCCGAAGACGGGCTATCCACCACTTGGCAATGATGCATCATTAGTTGAAAATGAGAACTCACACATTGCATCAGTAAGCAATAACCTCATGCAGATTTCTGCAGACATGCAGAACAAACCCACAATGTATCAAGATCACTTCAGAAATGACTGAGGTACGGATTTCTCAAATTTAGTATTGGATGTCTGTTGACTAAGACTTATCTAAGACTTAATATCAAAAATATTATTCTCTTCTGCGAGATTCCAGTGTTTTAGGAATAAAACCTAACAAACACTCATTTTAATTATCTGATGTTCTGGCAACATCAAAAGATCAGCTACAGACTAGGTATGCCAGGTATAAGAATTAAAATGAGCCATTACGTGTGACACCTGGGTTCATGCAGCTTCAACATAGCCTCAACAAGAAACAAGTCTTCCAATTGAACAAAATATTCCAATGTTTACACTTCTTATAATTCCTGCCTTCAATGGCAATAAAAGAAGCATAATGGTCTGTATTTAGCCATCTTCTTCTCTTTCACACCACATCAGTAACCCAAACAAGCTCAGAAGAGACACTCACAGCTTCTCTGATTCTTATTTTTTTAGCAGCACCGATAATGAGAAACAAATGGATCTTCACATGCCATCCCCCGCACTCCTTTCTAGATTTCTGAAAAGGTCACATTCAAATTACAGTAACTGTTAATAACATTTTCAATTCTACCCAGGGAAAAGAGAAACAAGGCATCGTCGGCTATGAAGAGAGATCTCATAATTAAAACCTCAATGGGAGACCCACTTGATTAACAATAAAAGAAGCAAAGGAAATATTAAACAAATGAATAACAAAAGACTTAAAAATACAGATAATGCCCCTGCCCCCTGCTTAGATACCTGTTAATAAGCTGCTTTGACAGTTTGTAAATAAAGTGAGAAATTAAAGAAATATCCAGGAGCTGCTGATTTAACCAAATTAACTATTGTAGTAAAATTAATATTTACTGAGTCCCGTGAGAATAAATGGCACAGGACACTTACTTGGGCAGTGCGATACAGCATAGGTACAAAATATTTCATATCGATCTGATGAAAGAATTGTTTGCCTTTCAAAATATACACAGGTATTTAGTGAACTTGCCTGAGAATTTGACCTGGAAAAAAATGTGGCAGTAAAGATATGCCCCCTCCATACTGTATATTTCATCCTTTCTTTAATATTCGCAATGGACAAAATACATAGTGGTGATAAGTCTTCATTCTTGAAAACTGACATTAGGTTAGCCTACGTGATATGTTTTTAGTTATTTTTTCTCACAATTTCCTCTTCAAAACTGTTTATCTTCTTATAGAAAGCATATCATTTGAAGAGCATAAACAGCGCTTGTAAATTGTTATGCTGCATTAGTTTGGGCTATTTTGAGACAAGTATTTTAAAAAAAATCCCTATTCAAATTCAAGTGGAAGCTGAAATCTGACTTTTTCTGCTAAAGCTCTCACTCTTTTTTGGCCTAACTTTTTTCGATCGCATTCCGAATTGAGCCGTCACACACCTCATTAAACCACTTTGCTGCTCTTTTTATAGTGTAGCAGTTCAACAAAAGACCACATTTCTTTGTGTTTGCTGTGAACAATCAGATGTAGAAGGGGAAGTTTCATGGGTATTTTGTGTGGGACTTCACCGTTCTGCACCTGCATCCACACACTGATGGGCTAAATCAGCCGAATCAACGCAGAAGCTGTACTTCGTACAGTTCTGAGATTTCCCCCCGTTTCGTCCCCCACTGACAGCACAATGACGGGAACAGCTCCTTATTAGGGGTGCTGAGGCAGACAAGTGGGTTCCTGAGGGACTTCTGTGGGATTTCACTCCTGAGTAAACCCAGCTGGTAACTACCCCCCCCCCCCGTCACTTGGGAAGGACTGAGCACAGGATGAGTCAGCTTTCCTGATCAATGTCTTCAAACTTCTATTTTATCACCCACAAAAGAGAGACAAGTAAAATCAGTGAGGAGGAGAGCAGAGTAATGTAGCCAATTCATAGATGGGGATTATTAGGAGGCCATGATTGGTAAGGGCCAATGGGAAATTTTAGAACAAAATTATTTTTACAAAATTTTGCTTAACCTACCTAGTTTCCAATGTACAACACACACGGTGCATTTAATTATTTTAATGAAATCTAATCTTGGGATATGTCAATAATAAAAAACAGCAACTGAATACCTACTGCTTGTTGTAGTGGCTTTGTGTACAGTTTAGCACATTTCAGGTTTGATTTTCACTGTCCTCAGAGTTCTCTGGTGTCCCGGATTTCTGTGTCAATTACTGTACTTTCACAGCGGCACTGCAACATCCTGGAAGTCCTTGGCTTCCATTTGATAAGGCAGAGACAGCTGAACATGCTCAGTTTATATTCCTTCAATTCCCTGAAGGTATCTCTAGCCGTAGGGACATTTGTTTTCTTTCCTCTTGGAACGGGCTCTCTACAGCAGGATTCTACTCCCGCCCCTCCCAGCTGTACATGAGAAAACTGGGCTTAATTCCCAAGACTTTAGAGACAGCCCGTTTTTACGGTACTGTACAAGGAACAACTGAATCAACACTCGTATTAAGAATATTTGATATCTTAGATATGTTAACAGCATTCTTTACAGAAACTCACAAAATAAAGGGTGAAGGATTTCATCCATGTACTAATCTGCCCAGTTCCTCTAACCAGTGTATACTGATATTTCACCGTGTTCGTGAGCAATTAATTGCTATAATAATTAATAATTGCTTGCACTTATATAGCGCTTTTTGGGACACTCCACTCAAAGTGCTTTACAGGTAATGGGGACTCTTCTCCACCACCAACAATGTGCAGCCCCACCTGGATGATGCGGCGGCAACCATAGCGCGCCAGAACACTCACCACACATCAGCAATTGGTGGGAAGGAGAACAGAGTAATGAAGCCAATTCATAGATGTCGATTATTAGGAGGCCATGATTTGGCCAGGACGCCAGGGTAACACGCCTACTCTTTTTTTCGAGAAACACCCTGGGATTTTTAATGACCACAGAGAGTCAGGACTTCGGTTTTACGTCTCATCCAAAGGATGGCCCCTTTTTACAGTATAGTGTTCCCGTCACTATACTGGGGTATTAGGACCCACACAGACCGCAGGGTGAGAGCCCCCTGCTGGCCCCACTAACACCTCTTCCAGTAGCAACCTTAGTTTTTCCCAGGAGGTCTCCCATCCAGGTACTGACCAGACTCACAGCTGCTGAGGGTTGCCAGGTGTGAGTTGCAGGGTGATATTCCAAGTCTCTCTACACTCAAGCTCAATACGAAACCTTGATCAGAAGATGAGTTACAGAAAGATTTCCTCAGCAACAAGACGTGCAATTTCAGGAATTCTGCCCCGACGACAAAGCACCCATTTTGGTCGGGTCCAAAATAAAGACTTTTACATGTTGAAAATATCCTTGGAAAGAAGAAAAGAAAGATTGAAAATAAATAACACTTGGAACACCACAGCTTCTTTAAATTCAGCCACCATCCATTTGTAGAGCTAAAAATAGCCCAAGATATCATCCCACAGGTTACTGTGGCAGGAATCTGTCATCAGTTGGCAGTGTCTTTTATAAGGGATGCAGGTTTTGCTCCCCAAAGAAAAGCAGACCCAATTATGTCTCAAGGTCCCTTCTCTTTACAAAGCAACTTGATTTTTCCTTGCTTGTGGAGCATTAGCGAAATGTTTGTCCTTTCGGGGTTTAAAAAAAAAGCAATAAGTAACCCTGATTGAACTTCTGTGTCCTTTAAGTTAACCTCATACATCACTGAACACTGCTCCACCATCCATTTTTTTAATAGGAATTGCTACAGCTCTAAAAGGGAAAAGTGTATATTACTCCCTTTATTTAATGTTTTTAGATATTTTTATAGATTTCTAAATCCATCTGCAAATATTTTGTGAAGGTAAGACAATAAACCATGGTCATGACAACACAGACCGAGATACACTGGTCAAGAGAATTCATACTCTGAAACTAAAGGAAGAAACTACTCGGTTTGATAGACTAAACACATGGTTTTTCATACTCTGTGGTTTTTATTTTTAGTGAACACAGAGACAACTTTTTGTTTCTTTAGCTATTACCATTTTCTCCATCTACCCACTAGGTGGCAGTTCTGAGATACTTGGGAGTCAAAAACATTTTTATTTTTATTTACTTTTTTACAGACCAGTTAAGATATTAACATAAACAAGACATGATTTGAGCAAAGAATGGTTAGGGATATGATCATCTGCTGTACAATAGAAAGACATTAGAAAGAGTGAAAAGAAGATGAAAAGACAGTATGGGTAGATAGTCAATGACAGAAGTCTGAGTCAGACAGAGTACACAAAGTTGATCGCCAATTCAAATTCTGTCAATCTAACAGTAGGGTACTCCCCCCAAGAGGTAATAGCTAACCACAGAATCCACAGTTTGAAGGCACTGCTATTTCCAAGACTAATCACTTTTTCTTAATGTACTACAACACAAAGTTAGAAAGCAATGTCACAGTTTATTTAACAGGAACAGTGGTGTTACTGAAAGTGAAGGTCCCCATTTTCTCTTGCATAATTACAGTTACAGTGATCCAATGGAATCCACAATATTCACATTTAAAAATCATCGCAAACAAATGTAGAGGGTGACTGTGGCACTGCACTAGGCTGTGAATGGTATAAGTAGAGGACAAAGAAATGGAATCACCCATGTAAAGTGAATTAATAGGACATGGAACCATGTGATACACTGTAACACCATCAGTTGTATACAGTTAGCATTTGCGTGGAATGATACAATATACTGAATTTCTTGGAGATTTGTTCCTTTTCTGCTCTATATAAGTATGTTCTCCCTGAGTTCCTATGGTTTCCCTCTGAGCAATCTGGTTTTGTCCCAGAGTCCACCACATAGTGGTGGGTTAATTGGCTTCTGGGAAAATTGGCCCTGGTGTGAGTGTGTGTCTGCCCTGTGATGAGACTGTTGTGTCTCCCATCTTGTGCCACCTTGCTTGCTGGGATAGACTCCAGCTCCCCCATGACCCTGAACTGGAAGAAGTGGTTAGAAAATGGGTAGGCGGATGGAATACAGCAACCTACATCTGACTGCACACAGTGACAGACAGCAAAGAGGCTTGCTTCAGTGGTCATTCTCTGAGCAAGTTTTAGAGCAACGGTTTTCAACCACAGATCTGGGAACCCCTGTGGGTTCTCAACAACAGTCTAGGGGACCTTCAGAAACAAAGGGAAACTTTTCACACCCTGTCCCAGCAGTACTTAAAATCAGGGGACCTGCTATGACAGCAATAAACAGGGCTCCGCTGCACTGCTTTTAATATTTCAAATTAATACAATTATTTATAAATAACACAGACTTTAATGTGTAGAATGAGAGTCCTTAATGAGAGGGACCCCACCAGTCATAAAGGGTTGAAAACTTCTGCTTTAGGTCGTTAATTCACAATTGTTATTCAATGGTCATCAATCCCAGCCAAGCAGCCCGGGCTCTCTGGTGACCATGCAGGTGTCTGGCAGTGGTGAACAAGAGGCTTCTTGACTCTGAATACTTTGTGTAACATGATTAAATATCAACACTCTGCTCCCAAATAACATTTCAAAAGGAAGAAAGTATCTTCCATTAACAGATCAGACCATCTAATTTACTTTGATTTCCGAAGCTAAGTGGAATCCACCAGGCCTAAAGACATAGTTCATTCCTTACACAGATTTGCAAAATGGGGTCTGCTTTTATTGTACTCTAAAAGGCATATTTAAATAAACCTTTAGGTCTCGGCTATTTCTTTTATTGCAGTGTTGTTTGTGATAATACCGTCTTCTCCTTAAAAAGGTATTTTAACACATCAGCAATGGCATCACTGAGTTGGAATATTTGCTCTGAATTCTTCCCCTGAAGTGCAGGCTTTGTTACCCTTTCTTTTTATTTGCTTCACAGGCACAGACAAAAGGGGTGCCACACCATTCTCTTCTACAATTGAGATGAACCCAGATTTTTGACACCCAGTGTGCACCTAAATGCAATATAAATGTAAATTTCGTATGAGTTCTGAAAGGCTGTATAATCTTGCAATTAAAAACTTGTGTAGTGCACCAATTGATTCTCCTCTTCTAAACTGTGTGTATTTATGCAGATACTATTCACAGCCTATCAGATGGAGGCACCCCGTTTGATGTCCAGAGGTATCACATCCAAATTTATAGGGCCCATAAAAAAATTAGGGGCATTAAAATGAAGAAGGAAGATGGCTGTGGAACTGGTATTTTAATGTGAAGTGGGATTTAGCCTGGACTCCGGGGTATAGAAACACCCCATCCTATTCTTTGAAACAGAATGGCCCTCAGTGTAACATCTTGCCCACAGAATGAGTTATATAGAACCATTGCATATTTAACGCTATAACATTTGAGTCAGTAATTACAGCATCCCTTTGTGCTAGAGGGGGTGTTTATAATAGTACAGCTTGGTGGCTTTATTAGATTCTATTATTGTGTTACTATACAGCTCTTTTTGTAAAGGTGCACAATAGCAAATTTAAAGTCAAACACAGACCTTGCAAGGCCCTGTTGGTGCCATTTTATCTGAAAACTAGGGCTGTGAAAGCCCTAGCTCAACAAGTAATTAGAGTAAATAAACAAAGCACTTACAGAATGTTGTGCTTTCATCACAACGCACTGAATACCACCACTTGCCTTTCAAACTCAAAGTTTAAACTGATACTATATAAGGATTTAGTTTTATTCTAGGTCCCAAGTAAGCTCTGACAAACTTAGATATGGTTTTTGCTCACGGCCAATAATACATGTATACCGATGCAGAATAAAAATGCAACAGTATATTAGTTATATGTTATTTACATGTGAAATAGCGAGCAGCTATATTGGATGATTCGCTGAGAAACATTTTTTCTCAAGATAACAAAATACTGAACTCAAGCCACAAGATTTTACAACAACTAAAGATACAGTCATGCCTGGCCTGAGCAATGAAGGCAGTCTAAGAGAAACGGCCTGGAGTGCAGCCAGCAAACTAGTATGGAGAAATCAGGATGCCATCCTATGAGGGACAGGCAATGTGCTGCAAAGCACATTGTCCAGAACCCTCACATCTTTGTGGTCTATCTGCATAATCATTTGCAGAGATACAGTGACCACAGCAAAAGAAAGTCCAAGAGAATGATAACCCATTCATCAGCAAAATGGCTGCAATTACTCGTCTGCATGAAAACAATGATTTCCATAAGCCAAACCATAGGCGTTAACCTTCCAGTTGGACAATGCAAGACCATAGCCCTTGTATTATAATGGCAAGACTTCAGGAAAACAATGTCTAGGTCTTGTTGAGGCCAGCGTTTTCTCCTGACATTTACTGAAGCAATATGAGTGAAGTACTGTGCTGAACACTACATCAGTAATGTTTCAACTAGGTTTTTAACGCAAAGTTAAAAGTGTAGAGCACTAACAACCACTCCACACTGCTGCCTCTGTTTCAATCCATAAGTACTAAGTGTTGCACTTCTTTTGTGAATCAGTACTTTGTCAAGCTTTTACAGCAGCAGATAAAGCACAGAATGAACAATTAGCCTGAAGATGTATAATATATAATAATATTTATATTTGGACAGCAGGCAGTGAGGAGTTGTTAATATGTAGTGCATCATGTTTCATCTTCTATATGCTTAATTTTTAAAGGCAATCTGTAACATGTTCTCACGTTCTCCCTCAAGAGAATCTGTTCAGTACAACATGACATTCTCATAAAATGAGCTTTTGACTTTAAGCTAATGTATAAACATTTTAGGACACCACAGACTGTACCTGACTTCAACAGAGATGCCCTACAACTTTCTTATTTTATAGACTGGGCTGGTGTCATAATTAACATAAATACAACCACTGCTGAGGCCATGTTATGAGTGTAGTCAATCATTAAAACATCAGTATTGTATTTTATTTTTATCTTTGCTCCATGGGTTCCTGTTTTTAAAGCATTCAAACTAAACTATTTTCCTCTGTACAACCTTGGAAATTGTACATGGGATTTCCTGAATATTGTATAACTCCTGAATGACTGAAAAGATCTCTGCTGGCTGAAGCTTTTTTGATTGCACTTTTTCCACTTAATATCATATTACACTTGACCACTGTAAGTACTTCCCGTAGGCATCAATAGTGTAATCCTTCACTATTGATGTCAATGGAATATATACAGTATAAATAACATATAGGCATATAGCAGTACTCAGTTTGTTTCCCTGTTAAACTGGGTAACAGCAAAGATTAAGGACTACGAAATGGTGTCAAAACACTTCCTCTTGTACTGAAGTTTGCCTAAATTATCTAACAAACTAATGTTACTATAGAAACCTGAGAACATCATGTCCATTTCAAAGTATATTATGACTTCTGAACTCATTTAACAAAAACAGTTTTAAGGCCAAAAGCTTGGGACTTTTTATGTTCTTCATTAAATTATGAATTTCACAAAATTTTGACAAAGGGCTTTTATTTTTCTAGCGTTAATACTGTGTAAGTGTCTGCATGCAATAATGTTATCTATAAGCTAGCACAAACAAGTATCATGTATGTTCGTTGACTCACCATGGAATTAATCTTTATCAAACTACACATTTCTCATTTTGCACCATTAATATGCATGCTGATGCTTTTTCTCCCCAATGTAATCTGAATTTTATTTAAGGTATCTCATAGCCAAAGGTGGCTACAGTAAAATTCTACATTAACGATGTTTTGAACATTGATTATGATGCTTTAGTGCGAGTCTTGATAATTAGTGCCTCCTCTTTTTTGATTTTATTAACATAACCCTTTTAGGACATTCGGAAAGAGCAGTGGCTCCCAGTCCTGGTGACCCACACACCTACTGGAGTACTGGTCCAGCCAAGCCCTCATTGACATAGCAGAACCCTTCACTGACTTCATAATAATAAGATTAATTTGAACTGTTTGTTCCCAGCTCTTAAACATGTTGGAGCTTTTACCGATGTATTTTGTACGTGAAATAAAATCCCAAACTTGTGATGCAAAATGCAAATAGTCCATTGAAACTACAACTTGGTTATTAAATATTTACAAGTATATGTATCTTTACCATTCTCTATCTGAAGTAGCACATACCTGTATAAAGTGTGAACCTTTTTCCAGGCAAGTATTTATATTTCTTGTGAATCAGTGCATCCTAATTCGATTATTTGCTGTTTGTCGCAAAACAGATCTAGATTAGGAAAACATAATGTATGTTTAAAATTCTACAGCAAGACATTGCTAATAATATTGTTGAAGAAACAAAAAAGCCAAAACCCTGTTTTTGATCAAATTCTCCTTGAATGTTAAATGTGAGTCACATTTTATCGACCTTGTGCATAAATGACACTGCAAAACCTTCCACTGCGAGACCAGTGTTTTCAACTAGTTCTCAGCAAAGATACGATGGCAAGTGCTGTGAAATTATATTTACCCACTACCAGTCAATTACCAGTTGATCAATTAGTATACTGAAATCAATTTGTAATTGTGCGTTCTTTTGAAAATTTCTCCTAAAAATCTGTTTGGGGTACAAAGAAGAGAGTTAGACATCTAGATACAAGAGCTAGTCACCAGCTGCAAGTCCGATGTACAAAGCCACAGGGGACCCTTACACCTTAAACAGGTCTGGAGACCTTTACTGTAGTATTGGTGGATACTGGTTATATATATACACATATACTGTAAGTGTTTCTAATGTCTAAATAGGAACACTCTGTTTTTTGATTGCATATTGCATATGATTGCAATAAAGTATTAATATTTCCATGAGAAATTAAGCCTCACTAATGAGCAAAGTATTGATTAAGAACTATTAAGGAGATCGGTATATTTTCCCCATCTATGCCTAGCAACCGAAAAGGCTCTGTTTGGTGGCCAAATAAAAGTCAGTCAACAAACAGCCTCATACAATCCATAGCAGTTCTATTATTGAGGATGTACAATCTGAAAAGATTTATGGGCAGTGGTATGATTGCTTTCTTTTTTTTCTTATTCGTATTCTTATTTCTTATTCGTATCAGAACAGAACCAAAGACTCTTTAATAAATATGAAAAGGTGATTTACGTTACATTAACAGACCTAAAATGGCACAAATCCTACAGTATGAATCCTTCACCACACATGCTGCATTCGCTAAACATAAAATAAACAAGAAATTTAAGAAGTAATTTATCAAAGGCATTGAGATGTAGCACCTTGCCTTCACCAAATTCACACTTCCCTCACCTTATCAGAAGAGGCTTAAGTACATCTCACAGAGGTTAAACAATGTTTCTCAGGATTAGTCAATATTCATTGTGACTAAAACAGTAAAGACATTGACTGCCTTCTTCTCCTGTGATTAATGGAGCTAAAAAACAACACTGCCTTTTGTGTATTTAATCAGGTCCTACAATGCAGTTTGCTTTTCCTCTCCTGTATCCCACTGGGGTATCTTGTTTGGAATAAAACAAACATCCTGCGTAAAATATCCTTCTATTGCAGCAATTCTGGGGACCTCAATCATATTCCTGTAGACTGGATTATAGTGAAAATTTGTTAACTTTGTTTCAGTATTATGATCAGTCCAATTAGACACCAAATGACCTGTATTAACTTTCTATAAATTTAAAGGATTCAGTCCTGTAATATCAGCCTACCATTCTTTTAATTATTTTTTACTCACCTGTATCGTCCTACAGAGTTAAAAACAAACACATTTAGTATGAGTCTTTGTGTTCCATATAACCTAAAAACTAAGAATTTTATCTCAAGTTTTTTCTATGCAGTACAGTTTATAAAAAAAAGCATGTTCCGGAAATGTAATGGTTCAGTGTGTAGTTCAGCTAGGAAACCTGTGCAGGTATAATAGTTCCCTTGTGAAACAAAAATCAAGTCAAATCATAATGAACAGTCCTCAAGCAGTGCTTTAAGGTAAATCATATACAATTTGCTTTGTTATATTAAAATTGGATGACAAAAACAGGTAGCAGTATTCACATTTCAATTTCTTCAATGCAGATTGATTGCAATTTTCCAAGCAGTAACACTTACAAAATTTCCGAGTGCAATGTTACTGCTCAATGAACTTAAGAGTTGAACTGAAATTTATGTGGCAAATAAAACCAGACACTGACAGCTTTTGCACTAGAATCTGCCCGACCATTGACTGAAAGAATGACAATGGTCAAAAGAGGGCTGCAATCTCAGCATGATTTGCCAATATACAGCAAACGACACAATGCGTTTTACAGAAAACCAGGGCTTCTCACAGTGGGTGAGAAGACTGAGCGCGGTCACAGGAGAGAACAGACTTTATGCTACTGTAAATTATCAGGCTTCTGCTTCTGATTGTTTACAGTGAACTGCCTCTGAATAGTGTCACTCCTTCAGGGAAATAACTGACAAGCATAACTCTTAATCCTTTCGGTTGTCACACTTGAAATGTACTTTAATGACATGAATGCATGAATGGGAGAACAGAAAATAGGAGTGAGACAGTGGTGATGAGGGTGAAGGAACTATATTCCAATAAACTAATTCTCCTGGCCAATTTTAGCATGAGGCATCAATTTGCTGCTGTGAATAGCCATGGGGAAAAAAATTGCAGAAACCACCATCAAACTCTCAGTGCAATTACATTAAAATTATACGTTTTATTCTTCACATTTAAGTGTCTCAAAGCATTTATTGTCAAAACCCTAGCATTCATGGAAAATCAGAAGATGCTGGAGACATTCAACACCAACACAAATCTAAAAGGGATAAACCAGTGATTATTGACCATTGTACACTGAATGAGATAAATTATTAAGAAGAGAGACTGTGGTACCCAGCATCTTTTGAAGTGTTAAAAATACATATATAATTCTACAGATTTTCAGTGAATTTATTCAAAACTATAGGGATGCACATCACAAAATGGATGATGCTCAACGCAGACACTAATCACAGCTTTAAGAACATATCACATATCACAGATGTGTCAGAGACTATATAATGTATTCTATTAGAAAAAACAACTAGTAATCTCTGCATACTGATGATTTATCATCATCATTCTGCGTTATTGATCATTATAAGATATAAGATCATTAAAAAAAACTAAAATAATTTGCAGAAAATCACTATTTAGGCAATTTCAATGAAATCTTTCTGTAGACAGCAGTGCTTTATCCAGTCCAGTGCAAGGGCTTCATATTTCAGGAAACATTAAGCAGAATAAATTTTATTCAACGGAAATTTAAGAAGCTTTATGCTCTCATAATTTATCCCAAATACTGTCAGGCAGACAGCTAAAGAGTATGGACGTGTGACAAAAACCTCTCTTGCATGACTGGGAAGTCTAGAATCGTTAAACTCATTTTAAGACAAAGGAATAAAAACTATACAAGTGAGCATGGGCAAAACACAACAGACAATCATTATAGTTCATCACAGGGGTACAAAATGCATCATTGTTCAATACCCACTTTGCTCCTTTTGTACTCTTACACAAATTACTCAACTGAAAGGCTAATTGTGACTGAAAATTATTTTTCATTTGCTTGTATTATTCATGGCTCCTGTGTTTAACATTTTATTATGTATCAGTCTAGTGAAACTCTGCCATGCCCTATTAACAACATTGTAATGAGCCTGAAGAAACTACTTTATAAAACCACGACTAATAATGTTCTGATACAGACTTGTTTATTGGTATTATTAAAATGCACAAATGAGGTGAAGAAGGTGGAAATGGTCATGTGAGAGTAAGACAACAATGACGTGGGATAAGGCATTAGTTTGAATTAATTATTCTTGTGAATAGTATGAAACAGATTGAGTGTAGAATGTTTAACTCAGTTAGAAACTCCTACTTCACAGTAGCACTATGACACAAAATCTACTGTGATTCCTGACAAAAGCGGAAGGAGACAGGATTTAAGGAGACACCGCAGGATTTAATAAAAGCATTATCACATTTAACAGGTCCTGCATCCAAAAGCATTATTGACAGTTTTCCTGCTTGTGAACAGTGAGCCAGAGTCATGTCAAGGAGAAACAAATACTCTGTTGAGAAACAAAATCCAGTCTATCAGAAAACTAGTTTTTTAATAGAATTTAAAAGAAACAATGCCACTGTGTTGCAAACAAAGAGTGCCTTTAATGCAGCTACTGTATGTCTTTTATTTCTGAAACTTCCATCTTTCAATAAGCGAAACGCTCTACATGAAAGCTCTTTTTTTTTAAAAAGAAGCTGTGTAATCTCCATGTCAGCAGTGAACTCCTTACCACCTCAAACCCATGTGGCAGAGGAAACGCAATGAGGGAACTCTAGCTTTTCTTCTGAAATCACCAACAATTTAATTCACATTTTGGTAAAATTATTAATTGTAAAATTCGAACTTGCCTGCTGCCATGTGCAGGACACTTTGATGTGATCTCTTCATGATACTGTAGACATTATTTTCTATCTCCGTATGATTGGCTGTTATCTATAATTGAATTATCTATAATAACAAATATGCAGTTTAGAGAAGGGATTCACACAGTCTTAGAACAGATCACTTGCTGCAGGCTGTATTCCCACCACAGACCAGAAAGTCTGCCATAAATTCTGTTATACCCTTTCAGTACATCACCCTGCTACCACCTCCTGCTCTCCACGCATTTCAGCTGGATCTTTTTCAACACATTAATCATCATTGTTTTAATGAATTAACTGAGAAGTGAGGATGGCATTTTTTTTTTTGTAAGATCTAAGAATCAATGGTGAATGTCTGAGTGTCACTTCCCATGTGGTAAAGTAATTCAAAAGAATGAGTGATGGAGTGGCACTCCTCATTCTAAATCACAAACTTCACCTTTTCAAAAACTGGAGAAAAAGAATGTCTAATGGGCTACGAACAAGAAACTGAAATTTGATTGGATTCCCAGCTCATTTCCACCTCATGAGCTCTGAATTTGGTTAAATATTCTGTTGGGACAATATGGAACAGTGGTTTTACTTATGTGGCTAAAACGCTGTGGGTTCATGTCAGCCCATTTGTATAAATAGCTACCAGAATTTACTGTAAATCGCCCCAGAATAGACTGGAGTCTTATCTTAGTCTTCCTTGTGATATGGGAAGTCCACAGATATTGGCCATCCTGATGAGAATCTAGGCTTGAGTACGTGTATGAGTATTCAAATTGGATTGATGTCTAACCAAACACAATGTGAATAGTAGTATATAATAAACAGTACTCTCATGAATATAAAAGTGTTTGCATTAACACCACAGATTTTTTAAAAGCTCACACTTTATTTATTTTGTTTATCCAACTGCAACAATAAATCCTCAATGTTAATTAAGGGATATCTTCCATGAGTATACAATTAATACAGAATAATTACTACGTAATTTCAATATACTCACTCGTAAAGATAAGATGGTATTTTGACTTTTCTGGGTCCTATATTCTGAATGTACATTTACTACACTGACAGCATGCCATATCCATTCAATGATGCCTGAATAAAGCAATTTCTTCAAATTAACGTCCGCAGAATGGATCCGTTTAGAAAGCTGTGAGGCCCCTCATAGATGAACCTTGTTCCACTCAAGTTGATCCACCACCAAAGCCGACGTCACCAGTATAGGTCTGAAACCGTGGACGTTTGGCTTTGTGGTTATTTACCCTGCCCACACCACATTACAGTACTAATGAGTTCAACATGGCTTGAAAAAAGACCCCCATTTACTTCCTTCACAGTCGTGTTTTCAATATGTGCCAACTCTTCACCAGGCTGAACAGAGTGGTACACACAAGAAACAAAAGACAAGGAACAGGCATCTGTGAGCTACGCCCATATAGGTCTGTGAGGACTTTCCCATTGATATTTTATTACTGGATCAAACAACTATCTAGGGAGGGAGCAAAACTTTATCAGCAGAAACATGGAATTTATACGCTGGTCCAAACATCTTGACATAACAGAAAATGTATGGTAAATATGAGATCACTTTATTAGCCATATACAAATTTCTTGCATTAGGAATTTGTCTTTTCACATACCCCAGAGCTTGCTCTCCATGAGGCACACAGACGAAGAGAGAGAAGCTTGGAGGCAAAGCGCAGGGGCAGCCATTCATACGGCGCCCCTGGAGCAGTGGGGGTTAAGGGCCTTGCTCAGGGGCCCAACAGAGTAGTATTCCTTCTGCTGGCTGTGGGATTTGAACCAGCAACATTCCAGCCACAGGCGCAGATCGCCAAAGTGCCACCGCTCAGCCTGTTTTAAACTGCTTTGACAAAAACTTGTGTGAAGTTTTACACTGTTAAATCTTACAGTATACTAAGAAAAGGTCTCAGCAACTAAATTACCAACATGCCTAAAATATTTGGGAAACATATGTCAAGCAAGAATTACAACGTCTGTTTCCATGGAAAAACATCTATAATTAAAAGTGTTCACTTCAGAAGAGATATCCTTGGGGGAGGTCTGGTGTTTTAAATAAATAAAATGCCATTTAGCTAATGAAATAGTTATGTACAGAACAAGCTAACTGTGGGTGTGATTTTCTTTTCAATTAATCAGGAAAGGGTTTCTAGTCAGTTTTTACTAAGACTGCTTTAACTATTTCAGTGTCACCATGTCCCCTGTCTTGTTTATATAAAAGATGATTTGTGTTTGCAAACAGGTGTAAGCTTCAGTTAAGCTGCTTCCCTGAACTCTCCTCAAATTAATATCAATAATCTCTTCATCCAATTACAACACAACAGAAAATAGAAACTCTGCATGTTTCACAAAACATAGAGCTGTTTATGTTTTACATGGGAAACTAAATTGGCCAAAGGACACATGACATGACAAAAAATAAACACTGAAAATGCAGCGTACTATGTGTGCAGTACATTCTCTAGGTATAAAGTTCAGTGGAAACCAGTTGCATGTGTGTCAAACCTTATTGCTACAGCTTAAGCATATGTGTTCAAGCAGTTCGAGTGGGCAGCTGTGTCAGCATGCGCTGGCAGCAAAGGAACAAGTAAAGGTTAATTCCACAGTGATAAACAGAAAGAAACAGCAGTTTCGCCTGTTGAGTCTTCTTCAAGTGTCAGACTCAGCACTGTTTCTTCTCATTTTTAGCATGGAATTAACCTTGATTTTTATGTGTTTAACGGCCAAATGTGAACACAAAGAAGGTATTCTGAAACCCAGTACATTTTATATGTACTTCATCAGTATCGATTCCAGAGAGAATTTTACCTCCAATTATCATATACTGCAAAGGACAACACAGCCAAATTTTGTGCAAACGATTCAAAACATTTCTCAAATTTTCAGCAAGATTGTTATTTGTATTTCTTCCAGTACAGATACAAGCCTTAGCATTAGGAAAAATGTAAATGAATTCCCTTGATGAGTGATGTGACTTTGCACAGCTAGAACTATAGGATACTTATATAAATTGGTTTGTACGCACATGATTGCATGCCCTCTCTAAACACAATCAATTTGTTCATTTTGAGGCACCAGTATAATAGGAGAGTCCTGGAAAAAAAAAAAACTAAACGAATCTGATATTCTGCATATTGAGACCCAAGCAAACATACAAATGGAAGCACATACTCATTAATCATAATCTTATTCAGCAACTTGTCAACGAAAGAAAACAAGCTGACCTTGACCAACAACTGAATGCTAAATAGCTATGGAGCACAACATGCATCCCAGTGTTACTGCTATATTACAAAGTACAGAACTTAGAGATACTTTAGCCTGATACAGCAATGTTTCCTAAAGTAAAAAATATTTAAACCAGATAATTATGTGTATTATTACTGTTCTAAAGAATTCCCCCAAATATGTCTTTATAAAACTATAACTATTCCAAACTAAAATAAAAGTTCTATTCAAGTGTGATGAAGCATGGAATTATTAATGAACTGGAATCATCAGAAACCAGAAAGCCTTGAAAATGGAACTTAATCACAACTAGCATTTTCAAGGGAATGGAATTACAAATTCCACTGAACAACACCCATTTCTAAACAAATGCATTGTAGTGAACTGTTTTAACAATCAGTTTTTAGGCTTTGCTTTTTCTTTACAGGAGTGCATATTCTGTGACAAGATAATACCCTGTTTCTCTTCATTCACATTCAACTTTTGAAAAGGTTTGAAGTGCAAGATGAATCGAGAACAGAATGCATGCTGAGCATGGAAATAGTATTTTTTTCTTGTTTCCGACTTTAAAGATGAAGCACATCGGTTCTCAGCAGTTCCGTTTTGTTGCAGATTACATTGATAATCCAGTCTTGGAAGCACTGTGACAGCAGTGTTGGTACAAATCAGGAAAGGGCCAGCTTTCATCTTGTATGGTGGCCTCTCTTGCTCAGATGAACATCCAAGTAATCCTAATTCACATGCATACCCCATACGTGTCTGGAACACTTCAGGACTGTTCTTGAATTTCACATGAATGAGCTATCTGAGGTGAACTGGATGTGATGACTGGGAAAAGACAGCTCCAGGTCTTGTTGCAGGAGGAAGAGGAGGTAGAAGGATCAAGAGGTTCTGCCTGATTCAAGCAGTTTTTTTGCTTGGCCCAGATCATGGCTACTTGATTTAAGACAGCAGCCATATTACCCTTCAATTTACAACTGGCAACCCACTGAAGCTCAGCAGGTGTGAGCCTGGCCAGTACCTGGGTGGGAGACCTCCTGGGAAAGCTGACGTTACTGCTGGAAGAAGTGTTAGCGGGGCCAGCAGGGGCTGCTCACCCTGCGGTCTCTGTGTGTAGGCAAGTGAGGAAAGTCAACAAAAGTAAGTCTTCAGTAACCTTACAAAGATGTCTTGGCATCATGATTTGGTTTCTTTACACTTTGGAAAAAAGAATAATCGCTAAAGTAACATTCACATCTTGCACAGTGAATCATTTAAAACACTTCTTATATTCTTAGCTATCCATCCTTTATAAGGATTAGGCTCGTAGTACGCATGAACTGCTGACAAACAAGGTCACCTCACTGAAAGACTCCACTGTAATCTGCAGCAGTAATACTATCACTGACCTTCCTTTGGAAATATCAATTACCTGAGCCACACCTGTCCACCAGAAGACCCTGATGTTAGGCCTACCAGCCTGCAGCCATTATTGCATACCGGCTTCATGTGCATCTGTGGAAAGACTCCTTTCAGGCTTAAGCGGGGCAAACTAGGGATGCCAAATGTGAAGGGCTTATGATGTATCAGCCAGTGATGATAATCTGCAAGAAGAGCTTGACTGTTTCAGAAATAACACTATAGTCGACGCTGCCTATGGTAAAAAAATAAATAAATGAATGTGCTTTCTCGCAGCTCTGGGGCCCCGAGTTCAGTTCCTGGGGTGCTATCTGCGTGGAGTTTGTATGTTCTCCCCGTGTACATGTGGGTTTCCTCCTGGTGCTCTGATTCATCCTAAAGTCGAAAGACATAATAGTAGGTCAATTGGCTTCTGGGAAAAAAGTGGCCCTCGTGTGAGTGTGTCTGTGTGGTCCCTGCAATGAACTGGTGCCTTTCCAGACTGTATCTTGCCTTATATCAGTTTGCTGGGATAGGCTCCAGCTCCACCGCGACACTGAATTGGATAAAGAGGTTACAAAATGGATGGATGTACTGTAATACGTCATCTCTCATTCTTGCTATTAAAACGTGGCAATCAAATTTACAAACGTTATATTGTGTGAATGTCTCTGATCTTTTAATTAAAAATGATAAAAGTTCAAAATGAATTGAGATTCGTGAAAATGACCTTAATCTGCTAATTAAAAACAGCATTTGCATGGGGAAAACCAGGATGACCTTAAGCCAATATTCTTCAGTGACTCATCTGATAGAAAATGTCAAGTGTGAAACTGCCACTGTAAAAAATGAGGAATAATCTAAAGTGTTTAAATATATGTACCGCTGTTTAAAGTATCGGGTTCTTAGTACTATATATCTGTAAATGAGAAAAGCTCCTTTTAAGAAAATTATCTTATTACTATAAGATTTAAAGTATATATACTATGGACTATATACAACAGGCTTAAACAAATTAGAAAAAAATCTCCTGCCTGACAGTATCACCACCACCATGTAACTTGATCTCTTCAGATTCAGAAGCTAAGCAAGGCTGGGCCTGGTCTGTACTTGGATAAGAGACCATGTGGACTGCTGCCACTGCAAGTGTTGCTGGTTGCAGACTAGTAGGTGGCGCTCTTCTAAACTAGTGCCCCGACATGACGCCTGGGGACACTGTACTGTAGGGGGTGACATTCCCCGGGATGAGACCTGAATTCGAGGACTTGACTATATCCTAGATCTAGGACCTAACTTGGATCTTTCTAACAAAAAAACTATTTTTCCCCACAAGATTTCAACAAAGAACTTTTCTAAAGATGTGGTGTCCAGGCTAAATTTCGGCCTGGGATTAGACTATCTGGTGAAGCAATTTCTAACTTCATTGTCTTATCTGTTGCGTGTAATGGCTGGCCACAGGTCACCTAGGTGGGTGCTGCGCTTCAGTGGTGGATGAAATGAGTTGCTTTCACTGTATTAAGTGCTTTGGGATGAAAAATGCTATATAAATGTAAGGGACTGAACAGCGGATAAAGATTCACCGATACGCTTTTTGTGTTTACTTCCTGGTTTATCATGTACTACACAGTCTGTTGAGTCTCAAAAATAAAAAGGTGCATTAAAAAAAACAAAAACAGTATTTTGCAATTTACACCTTGGTTCTGGAAGGGTTCCTGAAAGCAGTAAACATGAGTAGCCTTCAGTTTCCAAATCAGTCACGCTAGTGTATTAGCCTATGTAGGCAGATTCGTCTGCTCTTACAGATGTACTATTCTCCCTCAGTGAAGCCTGGTAATGACGAGACAAATCCCAGCCTGACAGTATCTCTTTGCATGCCCTGCACTGCTGACATAATGAACAACATTCCAGGCTGTCCTGCCTTCCCCACAATACACACAACAGTCACTCTTCAACAGCCTTAACCTAAATCAATAATTTTCAGAATAAGAACCTCTATAAATAGCCCTTTGCCTACTCCCTCATTTTCTCTTTTACAGAATCACTTCATATTCCCGAGCTTGAAAAATATATTGTCCCCATCAGTGCTGTGCACTCAACGTAACTGCAAAAGGAGGTTGAAAGGGTCAGAATTAATTTAATATTCATTCTCACTGTTTTGCCCTCTTTTCTGTATTTAGTAGCTGCCATATTAAAGCAATTGCTACCTCTTAACCACAGCGAATTACTATTTTGTGGACCGAGGGAAGCTGGCAAGTAGGTGTGAAATAATTTTCTGCTCTGGATTGCTAATACTACACAGGACAGACACATAAGAACAATAAAGATGAACTGCAGGGCTTAACCGAATATGATATGTAGCTAAATCCTGGGTGAAAGAAGAACACCAGAGAATGTTCTGCAGGGAATGAGCTTTACAATAGTGAACTACGCTGAACCTCATCGTTCATGCAGATATTCAAACAGCAATACTCAATTGTGTACAATTGTCTTTAATGAAAAACATTCAAACAAATCAAGTGTCAGCGCCAAAGGCTAAAGCTGATTTTGCATGCAGTATTCAGATGACTGAATCAGCTTCGCCTTTTGTCCTATAGAGATTAAAGTCTGACAAATTGCCAAATGACTGCATATAGCTAAATCACACAGATACAGTAATTTGCCAAGTCTATGTCCTGCACACATTTGCAGTGAAATGAAAATGTTTAATGACTGAAAATTGTCCCAAGCCAGAACTTAATTGCAATAAGAACATTTGAACGGTCGCAAACGAGTGGACTCCACTTGGCCCATCTAGCCGTTTGGGTTGTTAGTAGCTGATTAATCCAGGAATATTATCCACCTGTTTCTTAAAAGCAAATAGGGTATCGGCTTCAGTCATCTTTCCCCTCAAACTGAACTTTATTTTCCTAGACTGTTTGCAAATGGGCACTTTTCTCACTGCTGCACTTTTCAGACTGCATGATACGGACTGACCTGACATGATATATGGATGCTACCACCTCCGTTTTCATCTGATGGACCACTTCAGCAGATGGAACAAAGCAAATTCGGGAGGTGGAGGCTCCACTCTCTAGGCAACTATCTCTGCACCTAGTCTCGGTATGGTTCTAATTTTAAGAGTTAGAGTATCACATGTGTTCACATGAAACAAATAAAAAGGACAATCTCGACTTAAATTTGTGTAAGAAATTAAAAAATACAATTAATTAAAAATAACCAGGATAGTGAAGACGTTGCATTAGATAAAACAAATAATTTCACTTCTTCCTCAAAGAACCATTTGGAATGGGCTGGTGTTCCCAGAAGAAATTATCTGAGTTTTGTACCAACAAGTGGAGATGTAAAAGAACCTTCTTTCCCAAAGGAAATAGAGCATCTCACCTGCTTTGTTGGTATGTAATATTTATGCTGGGGGACAGTCTCCATTGAGACATGACTGTGTTCCAAGCCCAGAAATGTCCTGGAGCAAAGAACTAGGTTTCCAGTTTGCAGGAAGTTAACAACTCCCTTGAATACCATGTTACAGTCTCAAAACCAAAAGACCAATAAAACTGTAATACCATAGTTCAAAAAGCCTTAGCCAGAGTACTGTACTATTTTAATTAGCCTGGGTGTGGGTTCTCACTTACTGTGAGCAGCAATTCCCAGCATCAGAGAAGAACTGCCCTGAACACCACTGCAATGGAGCTGATCAAGGAGGCGTACCTGTAGAACTGCACAGTGTTAGTTCTAAAAAGTCTACCCCTTCTTTTGGTCCTAAATCTGGTCCAATTTATGGCATGAATAATGCACGTAACATTGTGTCTGAGAGTGCCGTGTGAGGTTCTGCAGCAGACAAAACAGGACCGCAGTAACAAGAAGGGATTAACATTCCCAATGAATTTAAACAATTTGTGTGGGCAGGGATTTTTCCCATGTCTTACCTAAAGCCTAAAGCATGTTTTGTTTCACTTTCCTGTTACCAATTAACTTCTCAAACAGTAAGAACACAGAAGCTTTTCTATGCTTTTTAAATCCCAAATTATACAAATCATCCATATAGCACTTTAGAAAACATTCATACATATTTCATCATGCCTCGGTTCAGATCTTGTTGTTGATCTGTAGGGCTGTACAGTTTTAAGATCCAATTGTAAGTCTATAAATTACAATTAACACTGTTGACATAGTATCTATATTTAAAGACCACATTTCTTCATTAAAATCCAGATAACACTGGTAAAACAAGATAAAATATTTCACAAAGAGAAAATTCCTTAAACATTTCCATTTTAAAGTTGTAGCAGTAGATAAAGTGCCTTGCATTACCCTACTGGCTTCATGAAACACAGGCACGTTAAGACACTTGTTACTATCAAAAAACCAAACATCAGTGATGAATCAAATCTGAAGGATTCATCTAGTAATTGTGTGAAAGAGTGCTTTTTAAAATATGATCCGGGACACAAAGCAATTAGCTTGTGATTTTGTTCAGTGCATCATTTGCTCTTCAACAGAATGAAGGCTCTTTCAAGTCAACATATGAATACATCTTTCAGATAATGGACTTGATTTGAGTGAACCAATTAAAACAAAAACAGAAGCTGGCAGAAGGTATATTCTTCCAAAAAGGCTACTGTGAACATTTTGCCCTACAGATTAAAAAAGACAAAGCCAGCCCCATTTCTCAATTCCTAGCAGTCAATCTAGTTGGCCATTTTCCATTAAATCACCCATCACTTCAAAAAACAAGTACTCAACAAGAAAAGGTGCTTAACACATTATTATACTGAAAATGAGTGGATGGACAAGGCTGAAAGGAGAATTAACAGTTGAAAATACTTTGGTGTTCATTTTAGCACACAACACAGTCACTCATACAATAAAAGCATTAATGTAGGCAAAGTTGTGAAACTATGTATTTAAGCATCAAAAGAATGAAATGGATGTGAGATTAGTACTTTTGGACTGTGACTTAAAATACTTCAACACCTTCTCCTCTGGTTGTTTTTCTTCACAGGTGGTATGATGTGATCTTTAACGGTAATTGGCTTCACATTCCCAAATGAGTGGGATGGCCATTTATAGAGTGGTGAAAAAAATGCAAGGTGAGTGCTTTTTAAAGGTCACTGCAACATTCTTGTTTTTACACAATGCTGGGTTTTGCCTGTGGCTGAGAGCTAAAGCTAAAAAAAAATGCAAATTCCTTTCCAGCAATCTCTAAGGTAAAATGCACTGTTTCAGGAAATTATTTTTTAATTACAAACCACATACACTGTTTATATTTTCAATACCTGTCAAAGATGTCTGGCTTTAAAGAATGAGAACTGTTAAAGCTGAAAGGAATTTAAGTAACAACTTAATATTTTGATCATTTCACACAACAAAACTAATCTAAAGCTTACAATAAATATATATCTTAAAACTTCAAACAAAAAATTAAACTGTGCAAAAATTCTGCTGAGAAAAGGTTTAATCCTACGTCAAGTACAAGTGGATTAGTTCCTTTAATAAACCATTTTGGGACACCTGTTCTGTCCTTTAATTTGTAATCTCCATGCCTGATTGTGGTCAACTGAAAACAAAATTAAATTAAATATGTATTAGATTGCTGTAAGCCATTTATAATCACGGTCCTCAAACTACACCCATCAAGGTTATTGCTCACCTCAAGGCAAAGTCCTCTCTGATTTCCTAAATAAACTAAGGAGACGATTAGCTACAATGACTTTTCATAATTCAAATCTTTCTTTTTTAATTACTTTAATTGCAAATATTAAAGCTAGACCAGAACCGGAGATGCGGGTCATTCTCTGCATACACGCAGACAATTGAAAACTGCTCGCGTTCTCATTTAACATAACTGAAGAAGACGGGATTTTCCTCTTAACCTTCATAAATTCACAAATAGGGAAGAGATTTTGCAGCATTTTTAAAGACAGACAAAGGGCTCTTTAATGTCAAGGCAAAAAACTGCATTTTGCATTTTGAACAGATTTTCTAGGGCCAGTAAAGTTTAAAGCACAACACGGTTGGTTGAGCTTTACCTAGTACAGCTGTTTTCATATTTGAGCGCTAACGCTCAATCTTCTGCTTTTCTTGACAGTAGGTCAACTGAATTCAAAATATTTAGCCAAGAGGTTCACACTACCTGGGATGTTAATGCTAAGACACAGACTGACAAAGTAATTCAAATTCCTGAAAAGAGAAAACCTCTAAAAACTATTCTGACATCCATCTAACATTGTTAAATGTATGACAATTGCACCCTGACCATCAAAAAGAACTTATCACTTACAAGTGCATCAAATGCAGAAATATATCGTCAGAAAAAAATAATTATTTGCAGCAGGTAAAAGGGCATTTTATCAAACAAACAGGCCAGGTCCACAGGAGACTTCTGACAAATTCACAAGCAAACAGTGTATGGCTGCTGCTGGAAGCAATACTAGCTGCACATTTAGGACACATGCAAGTTGCAGATGCTGTCTTGTGGGTTTCCATCTCATTCATTTGATAGAGCCTGGACAAACAGGTTTTCTGAGTCCTAGGTACCCCATGGAGATTTAGCTCATCTTAAGAATGTTCAATGGGGCTCAGGTATTCACTGAAGTGGATCATGGTCAGTCATGTATGATCAATTCATCAAAACCACGATAAAAGCATTAATCTAGATCCACAATCCATATGCTCCATTTTTCAAAAAAATAAATACAGTGATACAGTATCACTGTCTCCTTTAATCTTCAGGACATAAGACAATACAACAGTTTGGTACAAAATGAAAAATATGGTTTAACTGAGTATGCTTGCTTAACAAAGCCAATCAGGTGACTGAATCAGTGTGCATCAGTTAGCATCCATTTTTGTACTATTTCGACTTTTATAAATGAAACTGAGATTTCAATTTACTTCCAGAGCCACCTACTGTATCATTAAAAGATATACATTTCAAGCCAGTGCCAAATTGTAAACTTTGCATCATTGTTACAGTGGTTACTATAAAATGGATTACAACTGGACAGCAGCCAAAAACAGCTTCACAGAAGACTCTGGCATTTTTCTGGAGATATTTATTATGTATGTATATTACACTTATTTACTTACTTTAATACTCCATTATTCTGAGATGCTAATGCAATTTATGAATTTACAGTGCAAGGACAGAACATATTACCCAGTTTAATGTGGTTTAACACATTGAGGTAAGAAAGAAAACACCATTACCATCTGAGGTATTTCATTATGATTTTTTTCCAGATTCATTTTACACAGCTGCCTACATTTGTTGTATAAGGTATGCCAAACATGCAGCTGATCAAAACAACTTTAAAAACAAAACTGGTCCGCTATGATTGTGCCTACACACTAAAGAACTCTCCTTTATCTCTTCATAAACCATTTTCCTCAAAAGATTACTTTCCTATTGCTGGGATGGTAGATTTGTAAATACACACTGCACGTAAAAGAAAAAAAAAGGAGGTATGAAAAATGATAACTTACAACAAATGCAACAGTTAGAAGCAAACCCACTGAATGGAAAAAAATCAGAAGATAACAGCCTGGACAGATGGTGTGGTATCATGCATAATTGAAAATCTGAGAGATAAAAGGAGTTTCAGATTGAAGAGGAGAAAACACAGCTCTGTAGCTGCACACCAAGCTTTGAAACTGAGCCTTCCTGGCCATCAATAACTGGAGATATGTAATACACACTTCGATCGCTCAACAATCTCACTGTGATTTCACGAGAGAAGAACTGGACTAAATTTCATCACTTGCCAGTCGGCACTAGGAAATTAAAAACAAAAGCAATGTACCCC
Organism: Lepisosteus oculatus; assembly: GCF_040954835.1. Lineage (NCBI taxonomy): Eukaryota > Metazoa > Chordata > Actinopteri > Semionotiformes > Lepisosteidae > Lepisosteus > Lepisosteus oculatus. The sequence goes on along the minus strand of NC_090696.1, from coordinate 34,959,496 downwards.
TTGTTTCAAACAAAAACCAAAGAATCTTATGCTTCTCCCGTCTTCACAAACTACAGTAGCAGAATTAAGTCACAAAGCATCTCATTGCCAACCAAACCAACAGATTGGCATTTTGTTTTATCGAAAGTCCTTTTATAAGGCGGAAATTATCAACGGACAAAAACAATTTCAGCTCTCAGTTTGACAGCAACTTTCGTGTCTATTATCGCGAATGCAAAGGATCCTGTTTGTCTCTTAGCCACGCTTCTCAGAAAAGCTCTTCTCAATCTTGTAGAGATGAATCGAATCATGAAAGAAAAAGACCAGCTTTTCAACAAACTTTTATTTTACACAACATCCTTCGCCTGGATCCCGTACTTTATATTCATTTGAAAGCTTCAACAGAAATGTGAAGTATTTGAATAAACTTGTAGATTTCGTTTTTATTACATTACTTTGCATAGGTGAAATGGAGAAAAGTAAGGATGTCCTTTCCTGAGCACATTGAACACAAAAATATCTTCACTGAATGCGCAAGGAACCTGACGTGCTTTCAAATATTACTTTCCACACAGTAGAAGACCAACTACACATGCTCATTTATAAAGGTTTTTTTAATAACAGCCTCTTTCCCCTCACATCTTAAAAGACTGAACAGGGAAACACAGACTAAGGAATGTAGAGACATTATGAGTTAAAGCCCCAATGACAGTGTGGATTCTGAATTCTTATACCCTCGTGTGGAATTCAAAAAAGACGAAAAAACCTCTTGCCTTTTTGGATTAAACAGAGCAGTTTAGCGCTATTTAATTAATGCACATTACTTTTCAGTTGTCAGCACCAACGTCCTGAGCTTTTGTTTAGTTTTCAAAATATTCTAAGAATCAGAGGTGATTAAAGGTCGATACGTCTGGCAAATCCAGCAGAATGCACACAAGAAAATTAAAAAAGTGCCGGAAAGCGACAGATTATACCGCCAAACTTTTCCAGTGGTGTTCTCACGATTCGGACTCCGAGGCCTCAGATTGAGATGGGGAGATTGGGCTTTTCTTACAGGAAAAGTCAAAACTCAAGGAACTAGTGTCTACATATTGTATGACAGGCTCTGGCAGTAATTACACCCCAGTCATCTCAAAGCTAATTAAGTATAAGAAAAATACCATAATGAAAGCTAAAGGGTAAAAGAAGAAATTACAGTCCTGTATTTATTCACTACAAAAAGGAAGGTTAATTTGATCTGTTTTCTAATACATGAAGATTTTCCAGACCATTAGCACTTAGTGTTGTTCATGTTAAAATATGGCAACGTTTAAGGAAAAATGACAGTGCTAGTTAAGTAAAGTTGTTCAGACAAATCTCTGGATGATTAGGCAAGATCTGCTCAGAATTCACAGTATGAAATATTTATATACTATCAAATCTCCTCTACATAATACAAGCACTCTACCACAATGCTTTCTCTTTACATGAACACCTGAGCAGCTCTTCCTCTGAAATGACAAGCTTCTGTTATTTTATCAATGACAAGAAAAAGATTTGTGGTTTTATCAATCCACTGGAGAACCCTGTATTCACACTGAAGTAATTTTTTTATACACTCCATATTTAAGCCTTTGCGCTACGATGCACGTAAACCACACTTACAAATATTTTAAGGATAGGGAAGTCTAAACACACTGCAAACTTTCAAGTAGAAACTACTATTTAAAACCAAGAAGAGGAGACAAGCTGTGAGGGTATAGATTAAACTACCCAGCCATGTTGTTGAAGCCGGCACCTCAGTTTCTTTCAAAAATGGCCAGATGAGTTTCTTGGATGTATTAGGTACTACCTAATAGACCTACCAAGTCGGCCCGATTAGCAGAATGTCCTCCTCTTGCTTATAACCTTTCTAATGTTCTTATGAACAATAATTATTTCTTATGGAGAGAGAATAATTTGTAAGTATTAGCTCGTAAGAATTAAAGTAATAAACACAATTCAGTACTACCCTTTTGAGTCAATTGTCTAACATCTTTACTGTGAAGGAGAAAAGGCAGTAGGACAGATGTTTGGCATGAAACTGGCTCTTTCATCTTTACTGATGACACGAGTAATGGCAAAGCAGCAGAATGAATTCTGAAGTTTAAAGAGAAAGTTTGTTTGCTTATGTAGAAGAAAATCTTTCCATACTATTCAGGTAGCAGTTCACCATGCAGCATTACAATGACCCAAAACATATGGCCAACCCAGGAGTTGAGTTTGAGGGAAATAAAAAGGTGGAAAATCTTAGGCTCACCAAGTCGACATATTGAAATCCAATTATGCCTTCCGAATGTAAAAATGTTTGTTAAAATGCAGTCACAACATGTCAGTTCATTCTGGCCACAAACAGGTAAAAACACATTGTGAACAGCAAATGTTCAAAGGGATATGCAACCAAATATTGATTATTAGTCTGAACTGTACTTAAACTGAATGTATCCCAACACTGTTATGGTCACTTGCGATCTATAAATTATCAAATTACCACATACTGTAGGGTACAGCAAGCAAACATACATACAGCAACTATACAGTTATAAACTGTCATACATTTCCATCTGAAATTAAAATATTTCTGAATACAGCATACAGTTATGTCGTAATTCTAAATATAGCCAAAGGAAATAAAGAACTGATTCTAAAGGAAAGTTCAGCTATTCTTGAAGGGGAATCCCCTGGCATTCTGAAACGCTATGTAAACTGATTTTATTTTTTGAGAAAATGTAACCCCAAAGATATGCTTTTCCTTAGGTCAAGGAATAGAAAGTAGTAATCTCCTACTAGACTAGAATCAGTTTAACTTTTCAATTTCAACCCTTATCAGGGTGTGCCCATTACACGGAGGATACATTTCTACAGAAAGTCATCACATTCACAACACAGTTTGTTCAGGTTCGTACACTGCAAATGGGGAAACATAACAAATGATGTAGGCCTGCCATGTATCCGCATGGAAAGCTTGCACGCTTTTATAAAAAAGGAATTTTCTTAGCCCCTTTCCAAAATCACTGCAGTGTAACTAGCAGGCCATTGCCATCAGCCACAGCTGCTTGACCTGAGAATGAACTTGATGTTTTATTTCAACTGCTATTAAAGGCATTTCACATTAACGAGAGCTGTATTACGGTTATTTACTCCTCCAGTTAATTTTTCCAAATTAACCAACCAAAAAAATGCGACTTAAGCAGCACTGTGCAATCCGTTTCTCAGCATCTATTGCATCCAACTCCTTGGAGCATTCTACTTATGTTGCTCTCGTATCAGCGCGTGAGGCCAGCTGACTCAATTTTCACAAATTCAGCAAATCACTAAATAAATGCATACAGCTAGCTACATGTAACATATATATATATATGAGGATCTGAAAATCCTGTTCTAATTGAAAAAAGATTAAGAAAACTCCTTTATTATTGTAATTTACAAGAAGGTTCACTTTTTCTATCAGGAAAAAAAGAGATACAGGAAATTCTTATGTTTTACGTTGTCTATTTCTGTACTGGAAAAAAACCTGTGGTTCCAGATAAAATAATAAAAAGGGAAATGGCAATAACAACTTCCCATTTTATTATTTTTAAGAGGTATGGTTAAATTCATGGTTCACATATATGCTACTATCATTCTGAGTGGCATGTTTGCTTGATTGTCTCAAGATTATCTCTCCTGCCAATGAGTTCACTGGAATAGAATTGTTCCTACCAGAAACGAAAATTTTTTAAACTAGTTTTTCAGCCAAAAATGCTTTCCCGCCAATTCACAACTGTCAACACTGGCTTCTGAACTTTAAATCACCCGCTCCGAACTCCGCCTTTGATGGCAAGAGAGATCCCGTCACAAGGATGAAACGCTCTGACTTCAGGAGGGCGATTCTTCCTCGCCTCGTAGATGCATTTGCGTGTCTGAACATGTCACAGTGTTAATCCTTCTAAGTGCTCCCTGTGAAAACAAGCCAGCCCACTTTGCGCCACTTCCACTTTCCGATACAGCCTCATCATTCTTGTGGCGCTGGAAATCATTTATCCACGCAAAAGGGAAATAAATATCTTGTCTGGAATCTGTGACATTTCACTACCAAATTATGTCCATTAAAAGCCCCACATGAGAATGATGTTCTTGTAGTTGGGGTACATTAACAGAGAGAGGTCAAGTGCATTTTGAACTTCAGGAACTAAGGTCACCAATGTAAGCATTTAAACCTCCTTGAGCTCAAGCTTCAGCTATGTATGCTAGAATGACACAAGTGGTCTTTCAAGGGCCAGTCCTATGAAACTGGGGTGGTAGGAATGAAGGCACTGGCAAAGACAAAGCAAGGACTTCCTCTGCCTTTAAAAACCCTCCCCGTTTTCCATTAGCGCAAAACAGAATATGATAATGGAACCATGTCTAGATAAGAAGGTGCTTATAAATCACTTTAAGTGCTGTATCTCGTACCTACCAGGCTGTGGGAAAAGGAGCAATACGAAACATTACAGCAAAAGATAACAGAAGAGTCTCTTTCCAACCACGTATAATCAAGACCCTCCATTCAACACAAAGAACATATAGGCCTTTGTAATGCTTGACTTGCAGCTACATAAATAAAAGCACAGGCCTCTAGTGATGTTTTTGCAACTGTGAACTCTTCCTTTCAAATTACAGCTCTTACTCCCCTCAATGCTGTCGTTTCAATTTGGTAATATTCTGTAGGACTTGTGCTGCAAACAAGATTAAATCATGTTTATTCTTACTTTGCAAACATGAAAAGGGCCCCCAAGGCGCAGTCGGAAGAGGCAAGGAGCAACATACAACACTGTCATTCCACATTTACAATTTAAATTCCTGTTAATGTGGAAAAAAAAAATTGTCCTCCAGTTTCACGGTCTCCGAGAAGAAACGGGGATCGCAAAACAAATGTCTGCCCCTTCTACTGTGAGTTGATCCTTACCACAACAGAAATCTCTGTCTGTGCGGCCAGTAAGAAACCAGTTGCCTAACAGTTTCTTTTGTCCATGGCACAGTAATTAAGGTCTTTTTTTTCCTCTAGTTCTCTTAGAAGGAAGAATTCCAGCTCATTTATATTTAGAACCTCTATAAAAACAAACTGTGTAGCTATCTGTGTATACAATTACAGTAATAAGCAGTAGTTTATGTGGTTTGCAATAACATAAAATCATTTCTCCAATGTCATTTCATTATGTCCTGTATGACACAAAAGCACAAATTTAAGCATGAAGAGGTGCTCAGCATACAGTATAGTCCAACACGGCAGTAGTAGAAGACAAACTTAGGACACTGTCTTAAATCAGTCATAACCATATGCTGCATTAATACAAAATTGTTAATTATGATCTGAATTACAGTAGTAAAAACACTATATTAGTTTATTATTGTCAACACAATCTATGTACACCAGAATAAATATAACTACTACCAGAATACAAGAGCAACCACCAGTTGAACGCAATCTGAAACATATCAAAGTGTGAATTATCACCAATTCTTAGAAAGAAAAAGATTAATGATCAAAACTGAATACTGGAATAATTCATAAGTAAGTGACTTCAGTCAGTTAGGTCAAACCATTAATGTGGGACTGGATTAAACACCATATATATTCAGTATTCAGTACCACAGTACTCAGTTAAAAAAATAAAGGCTTTATTAATTCTCATGGGGCCTTTTCAGTTCACAACTGCACAAATTTTGTTGCTGTTACTGTTGTTTTCTTTCATGGATTTTATCTTCCTGTACAAAAGAACTAAAACAAACCCTTTTTTACAATTGCCTCTGGCTGCTGTAGAAAGTGGAAGGGTTTGTTTCCTGAAGTTCATACAAAGAGGCAGGCACAATGCAAATGGCTGTGATGGATCGCAGGCTGAATATTCTTCTTTTGTCCCTCCGGTTTGAAGGATCCAAAGAAATGGAAGAATGCAGCTTTCATGATAATGCACTGTACAGTCTCTCTGTCATCAAACAAAGAAGATGAGCAGAGCTGAATCTTAGCCAAGAGCTGCACTTTCCATTATCTAGACAAGAACAGCTGCAGAGACACACCCAGCTCTGGATGGCAGCATTCACCACCATAATTAGCATACGTTTGTTTTTTTTTTACATAAAGCCTCTATACACTGTATGTATTGACATACAAAATCTTCACTCCATATACATGTCCCCAGGACATAGACTCCGATGAGCTTTTGTTTAAAGAGGCATGAAAAATTTTCACTGCATGCCTGCCATGCCAGCCCTGTTCTAAAGCATCAATGTTTTGCACTTTTTGTTTCCAAAAGCTTTTTTCCCTAGTGTAAGCCTACAGCTCTTATGGAGGCTCAAGTACGTGGTCTTCGACTGGTTGCGGAGATCCCTCTTAAATGAGAAGCCGCATGAAGAATACAATAGGCTCAGCAGAGATCTATTCTTCGGGTGCAGAAGAACATTCCGAACGAGCCTCTACAAGATAAGACTGAGAAGAGTAGGAAAAGCCATTTGCCTTGAATTTTCGGGTTGCGCAAAAGTTACCCAAAGCGTACATGCCGCGAATAGATTTAAAAAAAAATGTAAAGCAGTACTTAGGCCTTGGGACTCCCAGATGAAAGGTGGTCAGTTCGAGCCCTCGTGGTAGACAGTGAAGATGTAACCTTGAGCAAGATATTTCAAACCAATCCACTCCACCCAGGAAGTGCAACGGGTGGCAGCACTCCTAGTGGCGGCACTGATGGGCTTGTTTTCCTTAAAGGAGGGAGCCAGAAATTCTCAACCCATTAAACACTACAGAGACCAGGATAGGCTCTGGCCTGATGAGCCACTAGGCGTGAGCACGCACTTCAAATAATGTCAAAGATTTTATTTCCATGCCGCTCCTTCTGATATCCATTTTAACGGTCTTTGAGACACCGTACATACTGTGTTTAGTACATACCAAACAAGAATATATAGTGCCTTCCAGCTTTACTCATATCCCCAGTGAAACAGGAACATAAAACGTTAGTTCATGTGCCCTGCTGCAAATAGTCAAAATATATCATAAGTGTAATCTTAATAGCACTGCACAGAGCAAAGTCATACTTGTCAGAAGTAATTTAGGTTGATACAACAGGGCCTTGTAGTGGTTTAGTACAATATAGAAATGGTTAATGACCCATCCGGACTAAAAGTTGCAACTGTGATGAGCGAATATGGGAGATGATGTGACATAACGGGACTCCTGAGCCTGCGGGTGGCAAAGGAGCAATGTTGATTCAACACTGGGGCGACTCCAAAAACAAAACAAAACCGAACTGGAGCGGCACTTCTCTGAAATCTTCACACTACAGCTAGGGACACAGAGGAATCCGATGAGAACTTCACTGCCTGAGCATAAAGGCAAAGAATTCAATGACTTTTTGAGGTCTCATTTCAAAGTCATTGGCCAATGCATCACATCTACTTGTAGCCTTAATCACACAAAAATGTGTAACAAAGGAGTTTTTTTATTACTTCAGAATGCAAAAACGTGCACATATGCAGGACACCACATATAAAATGCACAAATTTGTCATTTAAGTGTACAGACTAACCCTTGCTCCCTTTTCAGTGCATTAAAATGCAGATTTCTCAGAGATGTGGCACTTTTTCTTTTGTACAGCGTCTGTGTGAATAGTCACATTTCTGAGAACGTATCTTTTCATGTCGATGTGCACGAGCCTTAACACCTCCTAATGTCTCAGGGTAAGACGGAGCACTGCATCAGTCCCGACATCTTAGCTTGTTTAATTGCAATACATGTTTAAGTATGTTATACTTTTCATGAATTCCGGCCATTAACAGAAAAGTTCATTTGTGGAGCAATTCCCCCGAAAGTCCATATTGAATCACTTATATCAGGACACAACATAGAGCTTTAAAAAAATGCAGTCTGAATATTTTGGTCTAAAATCATGAACATTAAGTGTTTATGAGAGATTTTTTTTAAATTGCATGAAGTCTTTCTGCATCAATTTTTTTTTTACAGTTTTTGATTTTCCATAACTGAAAGCAAAAGTTTGATAGCCATTTTTAAGCAGCATTTCAATCTCCCCAATTAAATGTTTATTTTTGAGGCATGCAAGCAGTTTATTATACGGTAATTCTCTTTAACATTTCTATACCACAAATTGATTTTAAGAAACTAAGCATTCTTGTAAAGCTTGAGTGGGATTGTGTTTTCTGCTGACATTCACAGTTACTCATATATGAAATCATGGGTCAGCAAAGATGCAAAGCGCAATGCAAACGTTTCCACCTACTTCAATCTGGTTTTGCCCCCTTGGTTCTGACAACACGCAGGCTCTCAAATGATTCACTCACTGAAGAGTTTTCTGTTTTCTTGAATAAATCTATATAAGGTGCATCTGTTTTGGCTTTTGATTTTAATTCTTCTGCTGTAAGCTGATGTGCAAGTCGTTTTTTTAAACCCCAACCTCAGCAGTAAAACTACAGCAACAGATAATTGATTCATACAGTCGTGAATAATACATTGTTTTATTCTTTCTCCACTCCCCAAATCTCATGCCAAAAGTGCTACCAGTTTGTGCATTTTTCCAAAAGAAACTTTGATTTGAATATTCATGAGATGAATAAAACTCAAAAGCACAGGAGGTAGTTTTACAGCCACTGAGCAATCAACAAGGTTAAAAGACACATTTGACAATACAGTATGTACAGTTTCACTAAACTGAAGTTGTCCCTTTACCAGTGGGCCACCTGTTGGGTAGAAGCAAGGCAGGACAAAATGATCCCATTCATGACAGGATAATGTATATTTTTAAAAAAACGCTAAGAGCTTTCAATTCAAGACGGGGAAGCAAGAGACCAGCATTTCTCTCATTTGACAAAATAACCGCAATGTGTCGACAATGTCAGGTTTCTATGTAATGGTTGAACTACCAGCTGTTAAAGATGATCTGTTACCACACAGATATGTTACTCCCTGTCCTGAAATGGAACAGCAATATTTAGGAAAGATGAAATCCTGAGCAGGAAGCTGAAGAGGAAGAGAAACTAGGTTCACAATATCACCGCTCCGCTTGGATGGCAATGACAATAAAACATCCATTTTTATATATTGACTTGGGATTTTACTGTATTATTTCAAAAGTGAATATGGTAACAAATTGGGGGTGATTGACATAGTAATATTCTACCACATCCTTGTAGTAACACAAAACCTAAAACAAAAAACACACAAGTTAAGTTCCTAAAAGACTGAAATAGGCCTTGACACCTGGTATGTTTATATACCACTAGAAGCTCACCACGTTTGTACTCTTCCTTTCTTCTTAATACTTTGCTCAAGGTTTAGTCATGATTGTTATAACTAACAAATAAGAACCAGGAAAAAATCTGAATGATTAATTCACTGGAACTTTTTACAAAAATAATTGTCATAAATCTGATTTTAAACTACTTCTACAAAATAATAAATTTAGTAGTACAACAGTTAAACATCAAACCCCAGTTTAAAACAAAGCTGAATTTACTACACTGTAATTGGAATTAAGAGCAGTAACTATGTACAAACCACCATTACTAATATGTTAATTGATAAATTTACTTTATGTATACAAACTGACATCCTCTAAATGGGAATGTTTTACCTTCTACAACTCAAACATGGCCATTATTATTACATTTATATCTTTATTGGAAAAGGCTTTGTCATGCTAATTTAATCTATTTGTAAACATTTCTTTTGTTAGTGCAAGCGCAATCTTGCCTTTTACACCCGAAACTAATCATTTAATCATTTTGAACAAGCATTGTTTAAAATCACTTCCAGGTAAGAGTCATGACAAGCCAGAGACATGATATAGAGACACAAACTAAGCTAGCATGCACGTTTTCGAAAGGTGGAAGAAAACTGGGGAGCCCAGTGAAAGCCAAGTGAACGAGGGGAGTGAACAAGGGGGAACGTGTACACTCTACAAAGATGGCACCCCAGCCTTCAAACCCAGGACCAGCAGAGCAGTAAAGAATTGTAAGTTCAGGTAAAAAACAAACAAATTAAATTGACTACTTTTAAATCAGCCAACTCTAAACAAACAATCCAAAAACACCTTTTCAGTGTGGGGGGGTGGGGGTTATTTACCAAAAATAAAAAAGCAAACAAGCCCAGTTATTTTCAAAATGCTCCAATCTTCTGTTGTTCTCGTGTTTAAATCAATCCCTTGAAAGGAAAAGTATCATATTAAATGCCATTGTGCTGCCAAAAAAAAGGAAGACGACTGGTTGCTGTCAGAGAACAGAAATAGCTCATTTTGTCTGAAGAAAATGCAGAAAGATGAGATGCCCCCTCCACACAATCCATCTGAGAGCCTGTTTTCACAACAGCCCCGAAATGGTACGAAACAAGGTAAGTCAGGCTGATTAACCTCACGTGGGCAATAATCATGGGAAACAGGGGCGCACAGCGTCAGCGGTGAGAAACGTTTCCAGCTGCCAGCCCAGCTGCTCAGCTTGTGTACCAGATCTCCAGAAAGAAAGTCTTATCTGGGAACTGGAAATGATTCAGCACAGCGTCCCAAGACTCATTTTTAACTTCCACAGTCAAAGAAATGAAACTACAAAGTTCCCAGCAGCAGATGTACCTCCTGAAGCCTGCTGCAAAAAACAACTTTCACAGGATATTTCAACTCAGCAATTTGTCAGTTTCCTCAAAACACTTCAAGGTATTTTAAAACACGGTGAATATTTTCTTAAGTTTTATTGCGATTGGATCTTGAGCAATGCAGCGGCATTAACCAACACCAGCCAAAAGCAATCTGAAAACAAAAGATTCAAGGGTGCACTAAACACTTACAATTACTGCAACGGAACAAGTGATAGGTTTATTCCATGGTGAAAAGAGAAGAAAACACAACGTTTAAACCTCATATCTGAACGAGGTTCAATGAAGGCCGTGGAGCCTTCTTCAGGTGTGTTTTCTTTCTTCTCTTTCTTTCAGCATGGAATAAACCTTTTACTTGTTCCTTTGAAGCCTACGCATGCTGACGCAGCTACCCACCTGAACTAACAATTACTGTTCATTTCTTGAAAATGGTGGTTAAACCATTCAGATACGAGGTTTAAATCAATATTAAGTACCAGAAAGTCAACCAAACATATGAAGGCTACATTTGATGCTTCTGATACTGTGCTGGTTTGCAGAGCTACACCACAGACACCTTAGAGTATATAAAATGAACATGACCCTATAAAACAGGAACCACTTCATTTTAAGTGTCACTTCTTTTGTCATACATTAGTTATGTGCAACAGACTACTAAGTCCTTAATACATTGTAGACAACCTCCACCCAAAAGTACTTAACAACAAATTAAGCATATATTTCAAGCATCACTTATTAAGTATGACTTTTGTACAAGTATTAGGCATTTAATAGCATTAATAAAGAAATAAAGAAGCAATAGTAGTAGCACCTATTCTGAAGTATTGCCAAAAAATTCCTGGCAGCTATTATCTTCATATCACCATGAAGAATTAACACCTAGATACATCTATTACTGGATCACCACTAGATGTGTGATTTATCCTATGGATCACAGCAGCATTGATGCTGCAGCACTGGCTTATAGAGTCAACAAGATATACTGTAGGTAGCTGGACTGTAAATATTTAAAATAAAAATAAAAAATCTAAAGCTGGTGTCACTGTAGCACAGCCAGCCATGTTAGCACCATAGAATAGGCTGCTCCAGATCACCACAGCACATCAGGAAAGAAAAATGATCACCCAGATAGAGATGTACCTGCAAATCTTTAACTAGGGAAAGAAGAAAATTGTTCAAAAATTATCTTCAGCATCATAAGCATTTCCAAACACCAATTTGTGAAACGCAGATACAGGCAGACCAATGCAGCATCACACAGAAGGTACTCATAAAGAGGACAGGGTGTACTAGCTTCTGAGCCATGCCTTTTTACTTTTGAAATTCTTCCTGTAACCTGAAATCCCAAAGACGCTCTGAGCCTGTCATCTTAATTGGCCTCCTACTGTGCCTTCCAAGTACCTGGATTGGGAAAGTTTAAGCCTGCATTATGTCACTTCTTACTTTCAGATAAAGCTTTGCTTTTCAACAGAGAGATGTTTCTATTACAGCAGGAATTATATTTTCAATTACATTCATTGCACTGTAATACACTGTAACTCAATGTATGCTGCTGACACCTTCCGTGGCTTTCCCTAGGACACGTCTTGAAAATTACTTTTTTCACCTCAATGTGTTTTTGCTGGTACAAGAGTTTTCAGAAAAATAAATAACCCGCCTACGCGCAATCCTGTTTCACTAGTTGCTAAGCAGTTTTTTTTTTAAACGCCTTTATCTCACATTCATTTTTGTGGTGTTCCTGCTTGGAACAATCTTCCACAGCAAATTTTCTGTAATCAAAAGAACTGTTCTTTGCTAAAGGCATTCTTTTATTTTTGTCAGACTATGTTTCGTTTAACTTGAGAGAAACATTAACAGAACCCTTGCTTGTGAGAAAGGTTCAAGGCGTATAAACAGAAAGGTTTGCCCATCTCTGAGGTAACATCAAAACTTTTCGTTGGTGATGCAGCTCATAGCTTTAATTGAAACATGTTACCAGCAAAAAGTCTCATGCTGGATTTAAACAAATAAAATATCCTAACTGAATGAAGGTCGTTTCAGGGACAAAACAATGCTTTAAATTGTATAGATGACAAAGTGTTTAATATTACCGCACAGCTACTGCCTCCCTGATAACAGTGCATTAAAACCCTCATTGAATATTCATAGAATTTCTGACAAGGCCGACCGACACATGATCTCAAAGGCAGTAGGCAAGGATGTGTGGTGAGTTCGTTAAAGCCAGAGATCTTACACTGAAATGTGTTCACTTCAACTCTAAATATATCTTATGTTAAATCTTTTAGCATCAAATTTCATGATAAGAGTAGACTGAGATTGAAAATGCTTATAAAAGCAACTCTCTCACACGTTGGGGGGTGGGGGAATCTTGGTTTGTCACCATTGCCAGAGAAAGTCGAATCCCAAGCAGTTATCATTTATTTATAACAGACTAACGGTGAGAAAAAATAGCACTACACTCCTTGAAGTGACTTTCGCTTATTGAGTTACGACCTGAAGGGTGATAAATGGGTGTCAGTGCCTCATATGATGGGAAATATGTTCATTCCTATGCATTAAGCTACCATTAAGAGACAGAGGGGAAGTCATAATGAAATCTTGAGGAAAGATAGACTGCTCGTCAATAATACCACAACGCAGACTCTCAACCCAAGACAGAGAGGCTAAATGAAATATAATTTAATTTAGCAAACTTCAGTCTCCATAAATGCAAGGTCGTTTACACAAAAGGAACTTATATCAATATCAGTTGATATAATAGTTATTTAAAACCTGTTTTGGAAGTCTTGAAATGGTTTTATTTTTACTAGGTTGTTTTACTGTATTTAGCCTACAGTACCTATCAAAATACAAAAAAATATATGTAGCGACCCATTTATTAAGTATATTTTCAACTTAATTCCTTTAAATTTGCTTTATTGCTACTCCGAACACACTAAACAGTTACAGGAAAGTACTAAAAATGTTTGGCTTTTTTTAACAAAAACTCTGATAATCTGTCTCAGATGATGCTGTGATAAGTAATCACGAGCTCAAAATAAAACCACCCAAGATAAAAAAAACTTCATCTGACAGCACATGCTGATACAGTATAGCTTAATTTCTTACCAGTGTTGTATAAACAAGTTTTTCCGCTTACATTACATACAACCTAAAAAACAGCTCAAGCCGCAGAATCATTCTTTTATTTTTCCGAAGTCTTCCATTCATTAACCCTCGCCTAACCAGAAGGAAAGATGAATACAGTAACAGACTGGATCACCTTTTCCCTGTCTTCAGCTACCCCAGCTACATTTAAACAGCAACAGCTGAAAATCATTTATTTATGACAGCTGCTCGTGTGCTTTTGTGAAACGTGTTTTGGCACTTGGATCAAAGTCACTGCGCATTTGTGAACTACTGCACAGGTATGAAAAATCCCAAAAGATGCTGCGCAGCAATCGGATAAATTCCTATCTCACCTCTTTGGAGATGAAGAGTGCACAGGACCCCTGTATTAAAAAGTCCTTCTGGGTCATGATCTATTTTTGTAAACCAATATTTTTAATAAAATATTTTTTTTTCTTTAGGTTCTCTTGTACATAATATCATTACATATACAGTATTTTCAAGAATAACACAACATGTATTACTGACAGATTAACATTATAAAATGGCACAATAATTCCAAATACTGCTAAAGTCAAACCTGCATATGGTACATTTAAAAAACACAACAGAACACAATGGATAGGGGATATGCATATCCATAATATTCAGTGTGATTAGTGCTCTCTAAGCAAGACAGTGATGCATGATACATGAATTTGAACACAATTATTCTCGTCTCCCTGGAATAAAAACATTTGATTTACAGTCACATTACCTCACCATAGTCATGTTCACAATACATCCCTCTGTCAAAAGTACTTATAATCAAGCTATTAATTCAGTGCTAATGCAGTTATGCACTGCAAAGTGTTCTCAAAAACAGAATACAAAGGCTTGCAAGAACATCTCTAGAACGTGCAGGGTACATCTACAGCAGCCCGAGGCAAGAATAAAATCCTTAGGCTATTAGTGTAATCCCTAAAGCAATGCTTGACTTGCCATTACAGAGCTGCATTAAACAGCCAGTACAGCAGTAGCCTTACAGTATCATACCAGTTAGTATCTGTGTTGCTGAACTTTCTGTCATACTGAACACAACCCATTCTATGAATGCCATACTTTTCACTACAACCAACTGATGTTACTCATACACTTATAAAACATAAAAGTAGTCAAACAGACTCATCATCCTATAAGCACTTGTGTATGTTTATGAAAAAATATAAAATAAGTAAAAATACAGAATAAGTCGCATGCTGGGGCATAAGGAGCCCAACATGAAGCAGCAGTTTGGAGACACAACTCTCTAGTGCCCTTAATTTAACTTAATTGACCTATATTTGCTAAACGCTCTCAAAGAACGCCACAGGCCGAGTTCTCCTCAAAGTGTCAGACAGCATTTTGTCTGCCCCATTATCTATTTAAATATGCATGAGCTCAATGTTTTAGAAAAACCACTGTCGTATAAACATGCAAGAATGAGACTGAGGTTTTTCCCCGAGAACGGTCTGCTGCCTGCTTTGAATTCAGTGGGTCAGCTTCAGGGATAAGCCAAATCCAATTGCAGTCAGGTGTCTCCTATTTTGCTGTATCATTAAGAGAATTACTAGTACCATACTACAAAGCTAAACACCTGCTATGCATCATCTAAAGAATCGACAATACGTTTTTACTAAATTGCATGAATATATCAGCTATTTATCTCTCTTTTTGGCAAAGCTCTCTATGTTTATTTTTTAAACTTTTTCTTCTTTTAATCAATAGCAGTATAATGGCAGCATTTATGCGATTTATATTTTTGTGTACATGGAGACAAGCGTTTTGGCCACTACGTCTAAAAAAAAACCTCTTGTTACTTTAGGAAAAAAATGCACTACTGTGTGAAAAAAATCTCAAGATGAATCAATACAACAATAATAGCGTGACAGTGTAAAATACGGATTATCAACATACTGTATTTCTTTACAGTATCCGAAACAGTCATTTCTAAAGAGCTATCTGATCTCCCCTTCTTGTCAACTTCTATGACAGGTTTTGTATTGGAAATATAGACCAAGTTTGTCATTCTTTCAAGATGAAACCCACACTTCCTACATGGAACATGGAATTAGTCAAGGTTCATTTTCCCAGTGATTCCTTGAAAATAAAAAAAAACAAGTGTACATTCAACTGCTGCTCAAATATTCTTCATGTTCCACATATTAATTTCAGCACTTCCACACATTGTGGGACAGAAAGCATAGCTTTGATTCTATCTCAACACTTCATAACACTTACAAACCCAAACTACCCTTAGTCCAAGCGGTTCTTGACCTGGGCCCCACTCACCTTCCTGAGGGTGAAAGCCAAGCCGGATTGTTTTAGAAGGTAAATGATTGAAAAAACAAATCAAGCAATGGCACATAAGTACAATTACTCTGTTTCATCAAACCTTGGTATTTCAGATTAAACCTTAAAATGTGTCATTTTTCATGTATTTTTAGTTTTACTGCAAAATTAAAATGGATATATAATTCTCTCTCTTTCATTTTATAGTTCTGATATATCTTGGGTTTAAAGAACTGAATACTTTGGCGATTTTTGATAGAGGTGCAAGAACAGATTTTGAAACAAGATGCAGTAAAGGTTAAGAACCCCTGTCTTAATCTGTTATTTTTAAGAACAGAAAACTGTCAATACTACTGAAAAATAATTTGGCCAGCCATCTCCGATTTTATTTCACCATAGTTTCCAGCAGTGGGAGAGCAGTGTTTTTTACGAGGCTGGAGAATCCCTAACCCACAGACCTCACAGAGACACACGTCACAATGTCAAGGCCAGTGACCAAAACCTCAAGCAGGAGTGTCTGAGATTCTAATGTACAGGTACAGGTATGTAGAAAAAAAAAGAACTAACAGCAAGAGCAAAAGTAAATTTTGAACAGAAGCAGTCTACAAAACCATTTCAATCATCAATGAATAAAAATAAAATTAGACGTGAAGTCCTTTTTCCAATTTCCATTTGATAATGTAAAACAATTATAATGATCTTTATCTAGGCTGGGACACATTAAAATACTTATGCAAAACAAAGACGCATCTACTGCAGGTGTTTTTAGTTCTTTATCAAGGCATCTTAGTGACTGTGATGGTTTCTGTGTATGGAAACTCTTGACTGATCTCAAAACCCACTGGGTGTCACCAATAATCTAAGAGTTTAAATGTCACAAACAGTAAAACCGATAAAAAATAATCCTGTAGAAACTTAAAGGTGATAAGAACAACCACCACAATTGAACAAGGGAGATAAATGTAGTTTTTTTTGCAGGGTACAGTCATCACTTCACTGTGCTCGGATGTCTCTACAATCAAATAGCTAAGCAGTCACTAAGGACTTATTAAATCCCCTGCAACACTTGCAAGACAAAACACGGTGGGAATCAACACTGAAGGAAGAGACGCACAGCACATCTCATTCTTCATAAAGCATTTTACAGACCACGCAAGGCTTGTTAATAGAAAAATTAAGACACTGTCCTGCAGAGTGTTTTTTTACAATAAAATGTTTTTTTTTTCCCAAAACCCTTTCCTTTGAAATGCATAAAATGCCCGTTCTTTTTTTTCCACAACACACTTCAGGACTACTTCGCGTTTAGACTAGTTATGAAAAGATTAAACAGGTCAGAAGTGTAATTACATTGTAAGGACTGGCCGCATAAAAATAATACAACCCTATTCTTCATCATTACAGGATATGTTTACAGTGTACAAAATCCAAAGGTTAGGGAGAAGACCCACTAATGCCAGGCTGTACTTTTATTTTGTGTTCTCTCTGTTTTAATATACATTTAAAATGGTAAAATAATTTATTCCTGGGTAAACAAAGATTTAACACTGAAAATATGCTTTGGAGTATCCTAAAAACAATTTCTGTTGCCGTTTTTTTCTTCATCTAAAGTAAATCAAGACATCAAATGTCTGTACAAACCACACTGGATATGCTGTCACTTTGCCCATCCAGAGTAAAGCTCGTCTTTGTCTGCTCCCCAGGAAGGGCTCTGCTTTCCTCCAAGTTAGCTTCTATTTCACAAGCATTTCAAAACACCAGCAAAAACCAGGATCTGCCTTTCTTCATATGCTCATACTGTATTCATACATCAATTCAAAGCTGTCGTCTAACCAGCTGACACACACAGAATTTGTTTCAATTAAATATTTCGGCAGAAATACAATTTTCCGTCTCCTGCACAAGGCAGATTCCAGTGGAAGTAAAAAAAAGTAAAAATAGTATGAGCAATTTTAGCTAGGACTATACGTTGGCATCATCCTTTTCAATCTCCTCCAAAATTCCTGAAAGACACTGCATGAAACCACAAACCATCTCTAAGCAACTAAAAAGGCATGTAGCTCAAGGCTCTGAACATTTAAAATGTGGCCTATGAAGGGGTATATACAGTACGTTTGAGATGCAGAGACCCCTATTGTGGATGTGGAAGTATGGCTCAAAAAAGCAGAGGAGAAAGCAATCAGGAAAATAAAGCTTCAAAGCCAAAGACTGAAAGGTGGTTATGACATATACAAAATTTAGGGCCTTGCTCTTATGTCCCCTGAGAGAACTGAAACATTATTTGATTGTCTTTTCACCAGTTAGTAGGGGCTGAACCATGGCTGGCGTCCCTCATATTCTCATGCCTCTCAAGTCAGCCAGTTAACCCTTTGACAGGCCTCACTCACAGGCCGTTAATTACTCACCTGCAGACATCTGTCCTATCATATTAGGTTGCAGATTATAATCCGACCATCTCACTGCTGAATTGTAAGAAATTCTTTGGGCTAACAGATTCACCTTGTTTAAGTACCTGAACATCAAAGAAAAAAAAAATCTTTCAGGTCATTCAGGCGGGGCACAGAATAAAACAAGAATCTTCTGTGAGGAAAAATGGGCCTATTATACTAGCCACATTAACGATACTAAATCGTTGTTTTTTTCCTCCATTTTCCCCGACTTTATCAGAATTTTTTTTTTTCAGGACAGAACATTTTTTCAGATTTTCAGTCTTAACATAAATAAAGTTATAAAACCATCAACTGACACGTGGTATAACTGTCTCCAGGCACGGTTAGTAGCTGACTCAACTATACAATCACCAAATTAAGACAAAGGCCCAAAAAGGATCAGAAGAAAAAAATCCAGAAGCAATACTTATTTTGTTTACTACTATTTGACATTCAACATCTGCGGCCCTGGAAAATTTGGTGTGTGTTTCTCCTGAAGTAATTCCACTGTCAAAACACTAAAGTTTCAGTATTAGTGCTAAAACAGAAGCAGGCCTTGCAATGTACTGTGTGGAAAAAGTTAAATGGAACAACTCACATTTAACATCGTGACTGATCACTTTTACAATTCCAGACTGAACAAAGCCACTCTTCTTTGCCAGAAACCCACTTAAAGCAGGCTGTCACTAGTCTTGAGACCAGCTAAAGCAGAACAGTTTCCAATTCTTAGTTGGGTCTGACAATACAGGGAAGAATTTGGTGGTTTGTTTCAAAACAGTTTCACTAATTTCTACCAAGGCATGCAGGCTTATGTGAACCAGTTTAAAAACGTCCTTAGTCTTTGAGCGAAATTGAGGTCTGGCAAAACAATTAAGCTACAGCATAAACAATATACAGCACCCTCGTTCAACAGATACTTAAGTCAGCAGCCCTTGCAGAGAAAACTTTCTACAGATAAGCTCCTTCACATGAGTGTCTGAAGTCTGTAGAACCATGACCACATGACACCCAACCCACCTCGTCCTTCGGGAAGTTTCTTCAGCATATTATCGCAGAAAATGGTCAATGTGATAAAAAATGTGCTCAAAAAGTGTTTTTTTCAAATCCTGGGGGGGGAAAATCTCCTAAAGAAGGTGATGTATACCTACGGTAAGCAATAATGTGTCCCAAAGACAATTAAAATAAAAAGGAGAATTAAAATTAGGGACAATTAAACCACGTCATACTCTGTTTATACTACTACCAGAAAAAAGTCTGTTCAAGAGGAATTGCTTAAGGGTGGCAATAAAAAGAGATGTATCTGACTTTCATGTTGTCACTATTTACATTGGCCAGACATCTATGAAAAGCATGTCCAGGCAGTGTTCTATTCCCATATTAAAACATTATGTCAGAAATGAGGCTTCCAAGAAAATATTTTATTTGTAACAAGAACAGAAAATTCTTATCTAAAAACAGAAACTCCAGCAATCTATAGCTCAATCTGGAAAAATGTACGCAAGACGGATATGAATATTGGATTTCAAAATGGAAATGATTAAATTCAAAGATGGTGGATTTCGACAGATTTTGGAAAGTTAAAAGTCAAACAACCAATTTCATACACTATAAACATTAATATAGACTAATAGTATGTTCACACTTTCCTTCAAAACCACTGAATTTCTTCAAGGAGCACTTATTAAAAGTAAATACATTTGTTATAACCTCTTGTGGAATGATGTTCTACACTTCCAGCATCTTCCAAAGACCAGTTACATAGATTCCAGGGATGACAATAAGTTATCAATTAGAAGTGATTAGTGAAGTGATAAAATAGTTACTAAACTTCATACTGGCTGGTAAGGTATAATTTACTTCTGAGTTGTGGTGCTATCTGTGTGGAGTATGCATGTTCACATGAGTTTTCTCCAGATGCTCTGGTTTCCTCCTAAAATCCAAAAACATATGGGTAGGTCAATTGGCTTCTGGGTAAAGTGGCTCTGGTGTGTGTGTCCTGCGATGGACTGGTGTCCTGTCCAGGGTGTATCCTGCCTTGTGCCAACTGCTTGCCAGGGTAGGCTCCTGCTCCCCTGTGACCCTGAGCTGGAAGCAGTTAGAACATGGATGGATGGAGGCCTAATGACAAACTTCATTACTTATCACCGAACATCTCTGTATAATAACAGTCATAAATATGGTAGCAAAACAGACTATTGGAGGCTTTAAGTAAACAGGTCATGTTATAACACAGAAGCAAGAGAGGAAGGGCTTTGGCCCATGCTGTCTGTTTGGTAGACAGCAGTTAACTGTTCAAAGATCTAGCCATTTCTTTCTATATTTTAATCTGTCTTTTTGTACAGCAGTACATACAATGAGAGGTATGAAAATGCAACAAATACTGTTGATTCTTATACTCAAATAATGATATTCTACACGTGTATATATTTTTAATGTGATATTTTAGATAGTGTTAAAGATATTACTTTCATTTTCATAGCACAAGAAAGCTAACCTGATTTATTGCTACTACATTTCAGTGATTTGGCCGAGTTATAAAGTTACCAACATATGAAGATTTAAAATGCACCGCTGCAGGAACTGCTTTCTCCAGTGAATTTCAATGCAAAAAGCAGTCACTGGCAGGTGATGTATAGTATTTTTACTTACCAGGAAACCACACATTTGGACTAAAGCACTTCCTATGAACTAATAGTTTCTGGCTATTTCTCAAGGACATAATATAAAACCTACCCAAAACCTGATAGGTCTCAGAATAGTCTCTGAAATGACCATTTAGTCTCAACTACCGCTCTCTTAAAACATTTATTTTTTAAAATTGGAACTTTTATTTACTCCCCTTTAATATGGAATTTTCCATTAATAATCAGTTCAACTGTATCACAAAGGGGTGTCCGCTTTCCTCTGCATGCTGGGGCTTACCATGTTCTGTCAGTGAGTTTTCTCGCTGGCTGAAGCTTACCCTCACTGAGTTGGCTGAGTTAATGGCACAGTCCAGACTGTAACCAGTGACATCTGGACCTTGGACTTGTGCATATTCATTTCATTCTGGCTGTGTCGCACCCAACGAAGGCTCTGCAGCCGAAACGTTTTGTCCTTTTCCTTCTCTTTTCAGCAGGGAATAAACCTTTACCTTTGCAGCCTACGCATGCTGATGCGGTTACGTACTATCATTTAATTTCTATTCTATTTCTATTCTACACCCATTCTAAGCTGTTTATCAAAAAGGGGATGCAAAGTTTGCTCTAGATAAAAAAAAAACATTATAAACAATTTAAATACATTGGTTAAGGTTTATTAAGCACTCTGGTGATGGCTCTTCCACTAACTCTTTAATATTTCCCATGGGACTGGGTAGAAAAAAAAACGGAGAAACATACATTTATTAAAAAAAACACTTCTGGCACAAAGGCTCAGCGATGTAACAGTCTACTCCTAGGGAACACCGAAGGCCACCTTCAGACATAGAAAACAAGTCAGTCATTGAGCGTACTGAAATGGAGAGGCTCTCCCAGGAGCTCCTCCAGGGAGGTCTGACAATGTACCGCATATTACAGAAACACTTGTATTAGCAGTGATCCCCAGACACTTCTAACGTTACGCCTACAGGAAGAGCTCAGACATTGTGTCATCAGCTCCTGCTTCTTGTTCAGGAACAGTAAAGACCCCTTGTTGGCTCTGACCTCTTGCCTTTTTTTCCCTGTTTGACAGCAGACTCTTCAGAGGTTACACGGTTCGTGGTGGTCGAAATGTCTCAAGCACCGGTCAAGGCAAACAACTCATGTCTCTGTCATGTAAAATCCTCTACGGTGGTGATGCTGTGTCAATAACAGCGACATAGGTCCTGGGTTTCCTGACTATTTTCTGTAGCCACCGGGCAACAACTTCTCCAAACTCGGTCACGAAAAAGAGGGATCCGCAACTGAGTAGAAGCCAAAAGGGCATGAGATTTGAAGCCATGGTTTACACCACTCGGCCTGTAACAGACAGTAAAAGATGATATGACATCTACAACAAAAAAAGAGAACTGTGCAAATGCTCACTACATCAACACAGAGAGCTTGTATATTAATACAAGCTGCACCTCAGCATAAAAAAGTCTAATTCCTGTGGGAAAAAAAGTAATTTTAGATTAACAGCAAATATAACTCAAGATTATTAATATAAGATAGAACCCACTTTGTTCAAATAAGCTTCCTCTCTCCTTCCTCAGTCACAATTTGCTCTGCTTTTGGCTGAACAAAAACGGAACTGACAAATGCACTGTAAATACATTCTCTAAATACCAGTAAGAACAATGAATACATCATGTAATCAAGCTCATGTTTTTAAGAGCAGAACAGGCGAGAGAGAGTTTTAGCCAGGTCAGCCGCTGTGACTTTTGAGTTATTTAATAACAACAAATGAAAAAGCGAACTTTCTGAAAAAACACTTCTGCCTGAAAAGTGTGAAAAAATACTCCTCTTTAAAATTAAGGTGTTTTAAAAACTCTTCAGTACCAAGTTTTTTCAACGTATATAAACAGGCTACTGCTGCTATAAAAATAAACATGTATGGATAATATATTCATTGTGCAAAATTAATTGCAAATGAAAACCTAAACGTGTGTGTGTGTGTATACACTTTATGCTTACCTAAGATAAGAGAAAATATTTTCTTGCTAAGATTCCTAGAATTATTAAATACAAGCGATAAGAAGTTTAAATAAAGTTTTAAATCTTTGGTGACGAAACCAAGTCAAATCTGATAACACCTATAATCCAGGTCTGTGCTGTGACGCAGCACCTCAAAAGCAGGAACTGCTGCTTTGCTTTGAAGTCCAGGAACCAATACAACAATGTGTCAGGGTTATGGCCAGTATGAGAGGGGGTCCAATTATTTGCTGTTGCGTCACCTGTTCCTTCATCGAAACACTGCTCCTACTCTTCTTTTTCTAGGCTTTAGGCATCTTTATTATTAGGCGTGTCACTGTACTCTGTCCCAAGGTATGAGCCAAAAACAAAACGTCATTCGGTCCCCTGGGCTCACATTTCCACAGCTTTTTCAAGCACCGTGCGCAGGGCAGTAGTGTGAAGCACACACAGCTCGATAAAGGAAAGAGCAGAACGCTGAGCGGGCAGCTCGGTACTCTCGGGCGTAGATCAATACCACCTAAACACTATAAACAAGCAGCTGGATTAACAAACAAAGGCTAATATTATTCACACACCACAAACATTTGTGGCCTGGAAAGCAGCTGAAAACTCTATGATGGATTCACTAGCCTCCCTTTAAAGTTTGCAGGAAAGCCAAGCCATTCCAAGACAATGCTGCAATACAAATATTAAGGAAAAGGCCAATTGTGGTGTCATAGCACAGTACAATAGTTTCGCAGAAATGTACAGTATCCTTTAAATCTCCATTAAGCTCTTAAAAGTAATAGTCTCTCTGAATGAGAACACATTAACCTTCCAGGCATCACTGCTACTAATGCTTAGTATCCGTTAATAATGTTTATCTAAAATTACTGCTCTTTTTACAATAATACTGACAGAAAATGTATTAACTATCTTAGATCTCACAATCTGTTGTGCCAGAGAGGTGTGCTCAGGAGTGAAGGGTGTGGGCCAGCTCTTGGCTTGTCGGGGTTTTGTTATTCAGACAGGGAGGGGTGGCTTGATCTCCTCACAAAGACAGCAAGCAGCCCAGCCCTCTTCTTGGAAACGACCCAGGTGACCCAAACTGGTTTGGTGAGCCGGAATAGAGGAGTTTTTTTTTTGAGCCTGGAGAAACTGTGGCATCTCTCAGCAAAGGCCATCTGGGAAGGCTGGTCGACATACTTCTTGCTATTCACAGGCACAATTAACTGAGCCATGCCTATCCCCTTTCTATTAAACTACACCATTCTGAATTCACAACAAGACCAAAAAATAAAAAAAATCTGACGAAAAGCCAGTTACAATGCACAATCATTCGTCTAGAATGGGCTTTTGTGCATTTGGAAAATAACAAGGCTTGATGCAGAGATTGTAACACTGTTTTAAAAGTATAGAACTAATGATGCAGTGGTCTTAAAGCATGTTCGCATTATTGGCTTGCAGCGAGACTGGGGAAAAAAAAGGCTGTTTCCCCATCTCAGGACACTTGGATAGATGTCTTTGTAGCCATCTCTGTAAAAAGAGACTGCCGCAGGGAGGATCAGCAGCCTCAAAACGTAGGTGGGAGCACAGCAGTTCTGCCTGCTGAATGAAGCTCAAGCAATTGATTGCAGTCTGAGGAAGCCAGGATTTTTGATAGATTCCAATATGCAAAGTCTGCTCCTGGTGAACCCCTAAGGAGCCCACTTTTTTACCTGTTTATAATGTTAATACACCACATAACACACAAAAGAATCAATCACCTAACGGAATTTACCTGCTTTAAACCTAATATTTTTACAATCAGAAACAAACCAGCATGTTATGTTAAGTGTTACGGGGGCCAGCTTCAAATAACTCACTAGACTGGGATTCGAGTCTGGCTTGTCTGTCGCTTTCACACTGAGCATCACGGTCAAGAATAAAGAATGACCAGCCTGTGTGTGCACTTACCATGCAAGAACACCACTGATTCAAGTCAGGCCTTCATCATTCGTCAGCGGCGAGCAAGCCACGGGCCAAATGAATCATAAAGCAAACTACGGTGCTTTCTCAAACAGCAGAACTTTGATCAAATCAAATTTTATTTAATCAAACAACGTGTGCTTTACCTGTAGAAGCATCTCACGGCTATTTAAATGGTGAAAGAGGTCTGGATCTCAGGTGTGCTGAAAACTTGTAACTGGGAATGAGGAAGTGGGATTATAAAAATTATTTTGGTACTGGTGTTTTGTTGCATTGTATGGAACACATTGCAAAATTACTCTGATAGTGAAGGATCAGATACTGCAAATCCACAACAGAAAGCCAACATTTACATGGAAAACCTAAGGAAAGAAAGCTGATAACAGTACTGTGCCTTACCTTGTGTACCGCGTAGCTTTTGTACTGTCTGGGAACAAGGGAACCATTACTACAGCATTTCTGCCATCTTTTACAGTTCTTTAAAAGGTGTACACTGAAAAGTATTGAAAGTTAAAATTACTTCTACAAAGGGAGTCGTCACAAGGCCAGCAAGACAAGGCTACAAAATGTAGTTATACTAATGTAATAAAATAAACCAATAATGCATCAGTTTGTGTTTATATAGTCAAAGGTTAAATGGTGTGTTGTTTTTATTACAAAAGCTGTGAACTAATATTAAATCTTTATAGTCTGTAGTCTTAATTTGGACAAAAACCACATTACTTCCTGAAACAAAATGGTATAGAGTTTCGAGTCTGACAACCCTTGCTGCATATATGTGTATGAAGCAAAGCAAATCGCACAATGCTGAAACCCTTTATGACTTTGCAATACAGCATTTACTGCAAACCATTTAACACTTAATGAAAAGTTCCTGATTGTATTACAGATAATCTACTTTGTCAAACTCCTAGTTCATTGTTAGCAACTCCAAACAAATCTTATTACTGCTCAATTATAACAGTACTGTACGTCAGCAATTTTCATAAATGAGTAACTTTTTTATGCATTTCCAAAAAGTGTTTAACATTATTATGTAATGGATGAAAGTACTGACACTTTTAATGTAACTCAAAAATGTATGCTGATATGAGCTGCAGTTTAGATGCGCCCTCACATGCTCACTGTGAAATCAAAGAGCTTTTCTTTAGAAATGGACTTGATTGATATCTGCTCCTACTTAGATCCTGCAGCTCTTTCTTTTTTCAGTTCTGAACATTAGGACTTTTTGTTCTTCAATAACAAAAGTCATACAAAAGATCTCCTGTCCTCCTGCCAGCATCTGGAAACTGGAATGACCCACTCATATCTCTTCTTAGAAACAAAAAGCTCAAAAAGATCACTTTAAAAAACATCTATAAAACACAACTCTGTCCAAATACAAAAGACATTGTACTATGTTTAGAATTATTTATTTTTCTTTATTCATGCCTGGTTTCAGTGTTAATGTAGTTTCTAGTTCACTCAGATTTGCAATAGTCCTGCTGCTCTGTCCCGGGACAGCCAAACATGTTCATCATGCACTCTAGGAAACACTCTTCCTTAATGAGCCACTTAGGAGCCCTGAGCCATGAAATACTCTCATTACCCAGGAGAGGGTTTTGCTAAAGCAATCAAGTACTAGATCACCGAGGGCAAAACTTGCTACGATGACATCACTGTACATGTGACAGTTTCCATGCCAACCACCAGGTCCATCCTGGATACCGCCCCTGTTCAGGGAGCCCTGCTCTGGCCAAGCCAAGAGAGGCTCTTTCAAAACCACAAGTGACTAGCTCATCTTCACTGTATCAAAACATTTGACCTTCTTGAGGCAATAATGCAGTCTCTTCAGCATCTCTGGATACTGAAGGGGTGGAAAAAAGTTTGAAGCCAGTAAAACCTCACTCTTTTTGCTAGCAAACAGATTCAATCTAAATTACCTCAGACAAGCTTTACTCTTTTCACTGCGCTTACAGAACACAATGGTGGCTGAGGAGGTACCCTGAATGCTACATTAAAGGGCGTCCCTATACTTGCTTTTTAAAACACTATAAACTACTTATACCATTTATGGTGATAGGCGTCATACTGCAAATATAACTTTTGTCCGGTACAACTACCATACCACATGGGTAACTTACAAAGCAAAGCTATAGCACTGAAATAAATTAGCTACTGTTTAAAATGTTGTGTACATCATTTCTCTTTATTAATACTTCCTACTGTATGGATATTTCAGTGGCAAATTTACAATTCTGTAGTATCAGTGTAGTAGTAGAAAAGTGAAGTTCATACGCTTGTATTCTATGTGAACCACCATTGCTTGATTTTGAAAATGCTTCCAAAATACGACACATTAAAGGTGATAATTAACAGTCTTGCACTCGATTGTCAGCCTATTAATACCTAAGATATGAAAAACCTGCAGATGTAAAGTAATATAAAGATTGACCATGCCAGACTACGGAAGAACAGGTGCAGTGTTAAGTGGCGTGTCTCACATGCATTAAAAAAATGAAGTTACTGCCTACTCCCAAAAGGTGTTATGTGGAACATGTGCACAAGACTCAGATACAGCTGAACTCCCTTCTTCCTCCAATAAGTATCATTATCTAAACATTTCACCTTATGGAGCTGATACACACTTTTAGAAAAACATCTTCACCTTTTAAGTATTTGAATCCCCCCTGGAAATCACAGAACAAAACTAATTAACGTCTTCTTCCTAATATGTGGTACTAGAAGAACAATTTAATTTTCGGTTACCTCTGTTTAGTAGCCCTTTAAAAATATTATTAATATATTTGTTGAAATATTGAACTGTTCCAGTTGTCCACTTTTCATACACGTTAATATTATGTAGATAAATTCCAATTTTAGTTTTTTTTATTATTGTTTAAGAACAAACCTAAAAATGACCTTAAAAAACTGAAGTAGTTTTACAAACACGTCAACCTGTTTTAATTATACTTTAACTTTAATTATAATTTAGCACAATGCAAGTTATAATATTGGATGTTTGGTATATAATATAAATTCTATCAATTTGAGCATATATTTTCAAAAAACAAACGTACATGGATTCTGGATATTGATTACATGATTGCAGTGTAATTTTGATCAATTTATGACTAAATGATAAGCTTAAGTGACTCTGTTCCAAATCACCTCATTCGTGAGAGAGCTGATTGTGCAGTGAGGTGATTTAACTTGCTTAACACGAAGCCTGGAGAAAATCAAGAACGGACAACACAGAAAGAAACTGGTGTGCCTGCTCAACAGGACACCTTTGGGCCATCGGTATGTTGGGTTAACTCAGCAGGATGTCACTAGTCAAGGAGCCCTGTCCTCTGGAGCAATGATTCAATGGTTTGTGCAGAGCGCTCTGATCAGTGTCAGCAAGCATGACTCTAATCATGGTCTACAATGATGAATACTCTAATGGTGGTCTACAATGATGACCCAATCGATTAGGAGGTCCAGCTGTGAAGATCGAGATGAAGGAACTCCATACGTCATGACTGAGGGCATACAGACTACCTAGGACTATACCGATCAAGACTCAGGACCTCCCTCGTCTGGATTTGACAACACTCCAGAAGGATAGGGTACATCCTCATACCACACATGGCTTTCAACAATGGCTTTCTAGTCAGATGAGAATGTGACAGTTACACCATAGCTGACCACTCAGATCTGAGACCCAATGATTACTAATGGGAAGAGGTGGGGCAATGTGTGGCTTCTAGTGGTCAACGACTCGCAAACTGACACGTGTCTGTCTAAACTCTACAAGAGGAATGGGAAGAATCCCACAACACAGCACTAGCATCCTAAGGCAAAGCATGTTTCACAGATGTACAGCTTCTATTTCTTCCATCCCGGGTCACATGCTAGTAGCCTGTGACTTTCAAAACAGACCACATGTTGATCGGGGCTATTAAAGACATCTGTTAATCACGACTCTTTACGTTAAGTGATTTACCTGTGGTGTTAGTTCAATAAAATTTCAGAGAACCTTCTACAAAAAAAGAGATTTTTTTTTTTTGCTTGATAACCTTCTGAATTTGTTGCCGGTGTAGGTGATCGTTTTGGTTAACAGCTCAGTATACAATTCTACATTATTTCTTACCTGCTTCAATGTTTACTCCTATACATGACTATGTATGAACAAATATGACTAACAATTGTACATTGTGGCCTAATCAGTGTTTAGAAACAAAATATCTTACTTATCCTTAAGCAGTCTGTCTTTAAAGCCGAAAGAATTTGCTGCAAGCAGAATTTATATTTACAAACCAATACATGTAAAGTAGGATACAGCAGATACCCCCCCCAACAAGGACATTGCAAGCACATCACACTGTCTTCCCGATGATGGCAGAATATGTGGAAGAAACGTGTCCACATTAAGAACATTAACAGAAGATGGGTCACCTTGCTTTGATATCGAGTTGCACGCACCAGCAAAATATCAGTCAGAAAATGTGTAACTTTGTCCCCTTAGCCCAAAGAGACCCTCTGCTATGCACCGAAATTTTTCCCAGAAAGGCTGCATATAAATAGCATCCATTTTTTATAGTACTATGCAGGTCACAATTTTTCTCACCTTATATAAAACTACGTGGCCACTTAGGACACCAAGAGTGAAATCTAATGAAGTCTCACTGGGATACCTATAACAGTACATTTTGGGATTATTTGTTTTCCACCACAATAAAGGAAAAATGCTTAAAGGAGCAGATGTAATAAAGACACCAGTCTCATTAAAAGTGCTCATTTAAGTAAAAACACTTTCAGTTATGCTACATTGAAAAACTTTAAGTGTCCTCTAAAAAAAAAAAATCCTTGTTCTTCACAAACATGCAGCACGCAGTACTGTATAATGCTGATGGTCTCTAGTGCAACAGAGGAGATTTTTAAGCTTGCTTTGTTTGCAGCTCTCCAATTAAGAGACTGAAGGGCTGCCGCTTGCCAACAGTGAGGAGTCGTTTGTTAAAGTGGAGTAGAAAAAACGGAATTCGCCATCTCTTTATCCTTCGCAGTGCTCAATAGACTGCCAGGATTCACCTCCTAATGGTACAATAAATGCAGCTTGGCATCTCAGCTCCTCTACCCTTGGTGAAATTGTTTCTGTAAAATAAAAGCTTATTTAAAATGCAGGAAGCTTCTCCTAAACAATCTCCCTGAAGTGCGAGTCGCTTATTTTCTTACGTCGACACATGGCTTAAGCGAAGGTTAAAAAAAAAAACTTGCACAAAATTGCACATCCCCTGGCTGTTGTCTTAAATTCACAGGGGCAGAACAAACGCTGATTGGAATTAATTGCAACGTCTCCCGCTTGTAAAGGTCGGAGGAGTTCATCTTCAAACACACTTGAGGATCAAGCTAAATAAAAAAAAAAGACTCCGCTTCAAGCAGGGGAAAGAAATCAAAGGCACTATTCACAGATAGTCCTGTAATTAAAAAGTTTAGTCTGCTTTTTTCCTCCCCATTTAAGATTAAGCTCTTTAAATAAATTAAAATAAACACTTACGTGGCAGTATACTGACATTCAAAGGAAAACAACCAGATGATTACCAGCAAACCCAAACAAAACGTACATGCCTATAGTGACTTATAATGCACAAATTCCCCAGGGTATCTACAGAAGCATCAAAACTAGGGCTTTCCAAAACTGTACATAGTTTCAAAATAGCATCTTTCTAGAAGTTGTATTCCTAGAAACAACTCGTACTGCTGCTCAAGGATTACAAAAGAAAACAAATGCAAATTTTAGTGCAAAGCATCTTTAAGTATTAATCAGCAACTATCATGAAGTGTGATGTTCTGCCTGAATTTTCTTAGTGACATGATATTAGCCAAAATATTAAAAAGCAACCACATAGTAAGGAAACTTGCATTTTGAAGAAATTCAATTGGGCATTCATCAGAAACATTAACAAAGTTAGATTTACAGATCCAAGTGAAAAACAGAACAACCAAAATGACTATCATTTAGCTCTTTTCAAACTGTAAGGATGAGTCTTTC
This sequence comes from Lepisosteus oculatus, assembly GCF_040954835.1. Taxonomy (NCBI): domain Eukaryota; kingdom Metazoa; phylum Chordata; class Actinopteri; order Semionotiformes; family Lepisosteidae; genus Lepisosteus; species Lepisosteus oculatus. The sequence goes on along the minus strand of NC_090696.1, from coordinate 34,928,455 downwards.
CATTCATGAGAAACATAGCATCACAAAAAACTAGATGGCTTTACGTTGCGTTTTAACTTTTCACTCCTATTGGCCTAACTCTTCATGGTATGGTACTGTATAAAACTCGAGCACTGGAGGCTGAAGCCATTCACTCAAAGCCATTGATAAGAAAGTTCAGCATCAATCCCCATTCATCCCTTCCCTCCCAGGAGACTAGCAAAATATACTGTCAGCCCAATGGAGGATCTGATAAACAACCACAGAAGCTGAAAACTATTCCTAGAAGTTGTCCTCTGAATGCCATTACTTACAGTAGCTGTATGTCTTTTGTCTTTGAATGCAGTGCATCTTGCATGATGCACTGTTCAAGTATTCAGAGTAGAATGACAGCAGCACTGGTAACACCACTGGAAAGGTGTTGGTTCTTATGTTGGCTTTAGATCTTAATGGTTATCATTATGTAGGTATATGAAATGGGCATACATACTGTAAATACTTTGCAGATAGTTGAGTTATATAAGTAAATAAGCACACCATGCCAGCCCGAATTCAAGATAAGTAGGAGATAGAGGATTTGCACTATCTTTTAGCTGCATCATTCTTTTCATTATTTCTGGCGAAGTCTTAAAATAAATTTGGTATGGGTCACATGGTGCAGTTAATTCAGACAACCCCTTCATCCCAGGTCTTCTTTAAAATGAGAATGTTTTCAAATGACTTTTCTGTTTTATCACATAATACTGTAAGTGATCAATATCAAACATCCAGCACTAGCTCAAACACAAGCAGACACGCAGCCTGGCAAAAACTAACTAGAGGAACATCTCTGTGGTCTGTATGCAATGTCACTGCTAATCTATAAAGCAACTGCCAGATAAGCAAAGTAATTTGGCAGTGGCTGAGTCTGATGTATGTAACCACTCAGTGTTCAACAGTGTTCAACTGTTGGTAGACCGGGCAAAAAAATTCAGCGATGCGAGCCAGTGCGAGACATTGTTTCTACAATAGAATGGAAAACTAAACTTTGTTAGAAATTATTAATCAGGTTGAATGATTAAGGTTCAACCCTGATGTTGTTATTGCTGGAACAGTGTCTCGTCAACAACAGGAAGCCGTCTAAACGTTAGCATGAGTGCTCCCTCCGCTACTACAAGGTGCTGCTACAACAGAACAATGTCAGTGAAAGCTCTTGGCCTTCCTACCAGAAACATATTCTACCGCCACCAAATAAAACACAAATTCATCAGGAAACACCTTTTGGCAACATTCAGCAGGTTTGTTAACCAAGCCGACATGCAAACTGGTGTCTTGCATCCCTGAAACACCGGTGCCTCTACTGGAGACCAGCACATCTGAGTCATTGTAATTTATCAGATTTAAGCATCTTCTGTGACACCTGTGTCACTATGAATGACTCACCTGGCTGTGGTCAGTCATGAGTGCTTCCTGTCAGTTGGTGGCGCTGAAAAGCCCAAGCTCTTTACCCCCACCTGCAGCAGTGGCCATGATTAAATCTGCGGTGTACTTTTTATGCTTGTCAACACCACCTTTGCATGTTGAAGCTCATTCTTGTACTGCCACTTTGTGATTTTAGTCAGGAGTTCACCCGCAACACAAAAAGCACACTGGCACTCCAAGGTATACTGCAACCTCTCACCATATTTGAGCAGGCTAACAAATTAACTTTGGATAATTAATTGTGGGGTTATAATACGTATGTAGTGAGCATTTCAGTAGAATTTGACAGTTTCTAGATTACCTCTGCACTGTACGCAGCAGGCCAGTTTCTGAAGTGCCTATAATTAATGTGGGCTTATGTGAAAAGTAGTGGCAGTTGTGTGTGGCCCACAGTCCTCCTCTACTGAAGTACCACCATCCAGCGTGAAAAACGGCTTAGCCTCACACTTCCTGCGCATCAAGGTTATCAGCACTTTCTGCAGAATGCAACTGCAGCAGTTTGTAGAGGGACAAATGTTCAACCTCGTCCTCTATATGGACTATGACAGCCTGCAGTATCAAGCTGTCTGGGCCCACCAAGTGTAATGTATAAAACCACTGCATTATAGATGACCCGACACTGACATTACCACAAACCCCACCTTGTTTCATCTTGAAATGAACCACCAGCAGAATAAAACTGAGGAAAAAGCTATTTGACAAGTTTATTTAGCCATATGACGGACAGAAATCACCACTGTTGCATCAGAGCCAGAAGCTCTAATTCCTCTATAACAAATTTCATAATACATTCATATTTGTCAAATATGACAGATGTAGTAGCTTTCCAGTGTGGAGTAACAAAAGGCCTCAATCAGTTTTGAGTTGGGAGCAGTGTTTTATAAATGTGGACAACATTGTCAAGCCCCCCCCCACAGCTTTGAGAGCCTATACAGCCCCCCCTCTAAGCAAGCCCTGCTCTTCAATGCATTCTTTTTAGAATACAGTGTTTCCAGGTGGGAGCAAATGTGCAACCATAAGTAAGGCCCGAAGGCCATAACTGAAGCTCAAAGAATAATCTTACGTACCACTATTAAAAGCCATACTACCTTCAGGTTTTCAACTTGTTAAGCCAACATTCTGGCAGGTGTCTGTGGGTTTTACCGAAACCTGGCTTTTCCCTTTGCTCTCCGTTCTACAGCGCTGCTTTGGTGTTGTCCGAAAACACAAATGTGAGTCAGCACCCAGTCACCCACCCCAACCCCCCACCACCAGTTTCTGTGAAATAACAGAAGCTTTGAGAGTGCAAAGCTTTTTGAAGCAAAGCAAACAGCGCTGGCTCTGTAGTCTGTACCATTCAACCAGACAGAAAATCAAACACTGCCATCTGTCTAGCTCTGCATTCAAGACATCTGCAGCGGCTTGAAGTCAGATAAGCTACGGGAAACACTGAACTTCAGAAACATGATCTTTCACACACATCACAAAGGCTTGAAATCATTAAATAATTATATACAGGCTACACTGCTCTTTAAAAGGTAGTAAATACTGCTGTATTATAGTTAATCAATCCTGTTAAGAAACTAGTGATTACTTTTGACACATCCCTATTTTTCAAATCACATATCTGCGAAGTCTGCAGCACATCTTTCTCCTGTTTACCAAACATACCCTATTGGAGACCAATTCTTTTTCTTACTGGTGAAATTAGTTCATACTTTTATGTCCCCAGGACTAGACTTCTGCAATGCTTTGCTACCTAGATCACCCAAGAATCTACAGTATGTCCACACCTGTGCTGCTCCAGTGTTGACCAAGCTTAAAAACCCAAACATGTCTCTACTGTGAGGACAAACCTGCACTGGCTGCCAGTTTCTTACAGGACTGACTTTAAACTCCTCTTGCTAACCAAACAGGCCCTGCATGGTCTGTCTGCTGTATACCCTCAGGAGTTACCATACCCACAAGTCCCAGCTCGTTCGCTTCATTCCACTGGCTCTAGGCTCCTCAACTGTACATTTGGGGACCAAGCATTTCCAGCGGTACCCCAATCTTTGGTATACTCTTCCTGATCAAATTAAACACACACCCTCTGCTACCTGCTGTCATTTTTAAATCTCACCTCAAAACTTATTTTCAAAGGCCTTCAATTCTTAACCTCCTTCTTTTCATTTCATATTTATACAGCTTTTTTTATTTTTTTGCTTACAGTACATGTACTGTACATTTTTCTATGTATAATTAAAATTACATGCATATATTATACATTTTTAAATGTATAATATGTAGAATTTGCCATCAGGAAGCTCCAGATCGAAAGGTGTTATTTAAGAATAAAACTGATTAACTAAATGTGTTCATTACTGCTACAGTAATACTGTAGCTGTACCTTAGGGTCCAGATTAGAAAACCAATGGAGCCAAATGTGTTTTTGTAAAAGATTACGATTTAAAAGCTGTTTCTAATAAAGATCAATTATATTCACAGTATTGTGAAACACAGCCTCTTTTTAAAAAAACAACACCATAAAGAAAGTTGTTAGAAGCAGATCTAATGAGGTGAAAGTAAATCAAGTAAAGAAGATTTTATTTCACACACATACTAAACAGGCAAGACCAAAACACAGGTACATTTCCACTCAAAATCATTGATCATTCTTTCTATACATCCAGCCCACCAGACAATAATGCGTGAGCTGACAGTTGGGGGTAGACAGGAGTAGCGGAATGTGACAGTGTTCACTTCCTTCCCTGCCAATAAGAACAAGGTGAAACCTGGAAATCCGAAAAGGCAATGAAGTAATGATAACAGAACAGACAGAAAGAGGAATGCGAACATGCATTTGACATATGTGCAGAGTGAAGTGTATGACACCTGATGGTTTTGTCTTTTTTGCCATTGTAATTCGGTGCTTAAGCTTGATGTTGGATACCGAGAGCCAATTTCACTGAAACGTGCAAAACCACCACCCCAAGGAAATGACTTTCAATTTCTTTCAGCAGCTCCCGAACCCATTGACTTTGAGGTGAAAGGCTTTTTATCCCATTGTTGTTCCATTATCCTGTAAGCCCCCTGTGAGAAAACCATTATCACCAGACCACTCTCTTCTTCTAGCTGTCCTCAACCTCTCTCAATCACTAAAGTCACAAACGTTTTTGGCTCCACAGGCTTCAAGAGGAGGCAATGCTGGGGATGCTGCATTTCCTCTCACTGCCTCCTCCAATTCATGCCATCCTAACATGCTGCGTCACCCTCCAGAACAATAAAAGAAAGATGCAAACCACAGCAACATGAACAGCAGTGCACACACAATCGCTCAGTACAGTACTTTGAACTCCCTCCCCCTCCATAAGATGTCAAATTGCAATGAAAATGGATATTTTCACACATAACCTGCAGATTCAAATCATTTCAAGTTGACTATGGAATTGGACATTTAAAACCGATTCTACTTTACCCATACCTTTTTAGATTATATAACACAATTCTTACAGCAGCCCCGTTTGAAAAATCCCTTCTGGACTACTATATAACCAATATATGTGCATACTAGTTATATAAATTAAAACTGACATCCTATTAATTGGAACATTGCCTTTGCTCTCTCTGCTCGGTTTACGATGGCCTTTATTGTAAACTGTGGTAAGCCTTACATTCATGTCACTTTAGCTGTCTTGTCATGAGCCCATATGCATTTCACAGAAATAAAATCAAGATTTTATTTGCACTTTGACCTCTTAAAGTAGAAGGCTTTTGGCCTGACATTGGGGGGGGGGGGGGTTATTCACCGAAAGTCACTCAACAACCATGAGATGACTATTTAACGGTGGGTGGGAGGAGCAAAACACTGCGTAGCAATGATTTGTTCAGGCTGCAGTCGTTCAAACTCCTGCATGACTCTCCGTTTGCAAAATCTGGCCACCAGAAGATGTCATTGTAAAGGAGTTCCATCACCACAGGAATTCTCAATGTACAAGAACCGCTGTCGATCAAGCATTGTTTCAACAAACATTAACACTAAAGGTAATTATAAACGTACATCACAACTCTCAAAAATAATGTACAACTAATATACAAAAGCATCAAGTTATGCAAGAAAAATACTGCTGCTCGCTTTATCTTAACCTTTTTCTATATTCCTGTATGCATGCTTAATGCATTAGCTTTATGAAGTGTGCAGGCCTTTTGAAAAGTACAAACTGTACATGCAGACAGTAGGGAACTGCAATTGCACTGTATTAGTGCGTTTCCACAGAAACAAGCAATTATGACTCAACCGAGACCAACAGTTTACACTGAAAATGTAAATGGTCTTCCTAGGATTTTGAAAAGTTAAGAAAATATTGCAAGGTTTACTAAAGAAAAGAATTAATTTGCCAGGATTGTTGGTGTGGAAAAACAATGCTCTTTCTCAATTATGTGTTAATACACTTTTATATTCCTTCAGGGCAAGTTAGAATTGCTTTCTGTATATTTGATTTTAAGAAAAATCATTAAAAAAAACAATGTATTTTTAAATAAATAAGCATCATATTAAACTTTTATCATTAGTTCATTTAATCTAGCAAAAGAACAGTTTCAAAAGATGTTTATGCTCATTAAAATACTCAAGGGCATACTCAATCATTACCTACTGTACGAATAGGAAATAGACGCCAAGTACAGAAAAATATGCGTACCAAAACCATCCTAAATCTGCCTTCTGACAAATTTCTTTTTCCAGCTCTTTGTCTATTCACAATCTAATAATGAAACATGACAAAGACACTAGGGACAGCATTGTCAAATGTGTAATAATATTACACTGTCTCTTGGAATAAAGTGCATTTTTTCTGTAGTGATAATGAACTCAATGATTGTTTGACTCAATAAGAAACCAGGATCACAAACTAACACTGCTGAAGAATTTCTGAACGAGGGTTCAGACTAAAGAAACAGGCTTTGAAATGATTCTGCATTGCTGCCTTTAAAAATGGAATGCTACTAATCATCATCATCATCATTCGCAACCAAGACAGCATCTTGAAGGAAAAATGAATTAGTCAATAAATCTGTTCACCTTCATAAACTGGCAGCAATCCCTATAACATTACAATAAAATCCAACACATAGCTCAGCCTGCACAGCTCTTCAGTTTCGACATATACTGCCTTCTTAGCTGTGACTGGATCAGTTTACAGAAAGCTTAATGCGTTTCTTTGTTCATTACAGTACATGCCAAACAAAACTGAAATACTTGCTTTCATGCTAAAAAGCAGGTTTATTTAAGCACCATTTTGCAATTGCTAGTTACTGCACATCAGTTCCAGTGGAAGCTTGGACTGTAGTAAAACAATGCATTACAATATTCAAGCAGAATTCCATACATGTCCCCTGTCCTGAAGACTAATCGTGCCCAATACTGTTTCAATTTTTGTTTTTTGCATATTTGTGGCTAGAACCTTGTCCGATATAAATATATATTTATAACATCCTATACCTTCATGTAAAGGAAAACATCCAAATGCTTTTTAAAACTAACTTACATTGAAATCACATGAGGTTTAAAAAATAAATACTAACAGATTTTGTCTGATATAAAGAAGTCATATAAAATGTACCACAAACCTATAATAAACACTTTTTACATTTTAATTAGCAGCCAGAGGACTTCGGGAAAGAAATACACTGATAACATTTTACGCAGAAACGTAAAAGGCCTACTTCACATAATACAACCTTCCATCTGACTAGCTTACCGCTCAGAGCATGAAAAACCAATTCTCGGTGAAGGCTGACACTATACATACAATAAATAAAAGAAACACACAGATGGAGCGCATTGTGTTCTTTTCACAAAAATCTATTTTTAAAATATTCTACACAGATGCAAGCACAGGCCTGTTGTATATATTGAATATAATGTAATGCAGAAAGACCAAGTGACAGTAATCAGCGTTCTTTCTCCACTTCCTTAAAAAGGCTGTGAACAGCAGCGTCCGCCAAGCTTGGTATGGCATTTATTCCAATGCCTGTCTTGGCAAACAGTGCAGCAGAAATCCAGCTTTTGGTCTTTGCCCTAAATGGGCCCATAAATCAAAGCCAACAGCCGGGAAAATGAAGCTGGTCTTTGCGCATCCTCGCTCTCCATGGTGCTGCTGTAAAAGAGATGTGCACTAAACGAAGGTGTGGTGCATGTCATTCACTGCAGACCTGACACAGGAAACACTCTGTACGGCCACCCCCTCCTCGCAGAGGAAACCATATAATTAAACAAAATCCTGCTGAAAACAAAAATCACGTATAAGCTTGCAATGTTTCACACAGCCAACAAAACATCTGCATACTTCCAGCACTGGAACAGAAATCACTTAAATCAGACATTTCCCCTATTCCAATTGTCTTCCATCGAAAGACAGTCAAATCCCTACCTTTCCACATTCCAGGTAGTCTCTCTTTGAAACCTGTACTATAATTACAATACTTTCCCACACTTAAAACCAGGAGGGCAGGCATCCAGCACAGTTTTGGTTTTCCCAAAGGAAGCTGTAGAGACTTTTCTTTCATGCGCTTGAAAGCGATGTTTGGGGCAGGTACAATGCACAAGGTGAGCTGGGAGTAACGCAAAAACCTGGCACTAACATATTTCCTTGGCCCCTAAAGATATCAAATGAATATATTTTCAGCAAGTCCTGTATGAAAACATTTAACAAACGTAAATAAAAAGGGTCCACAAATTCCAATATAGGTAACAAAAACTGTTCAGAGGGGAAAATGAATGTTTTAAATGTGATAAGAGTCCAGGAGAATTTACAACAATAAGGCAGTGGTGTACTGGCAAACTGTGGAAGAACAGCAGCAATCATGACATAAAAGCCTAAAGCAGCCAGAATACAATTTACAATATGGACAATATTGTGAGATTTCCTGCATGAATAAGGCCTCTGCTGAGATCTCTAACCAAAGGTGTTGCAAAAAAGGAGCCATGCAATAATGAAGCTTACTGAGATAACTTTTACCCTTACTTCAAGATCTTCCAATACCTTCCAAAGTCTTGACTGAGGATATAGCTAGTTTAGGCAACATATTTGTCAATGTGGCGATTTCACTGCTGTTATTATCAAGAGACAAAATGTGTCTGCCTTCAACCTCCATAATTAATTTTATACAAGTATCCTGCTTTTTTTATTGCATATTCCATCTTAACAGATGCAATCACATTTAGGGACGTGTACTCAAATTAATTTGACAAATCTTTTCTTCCACTCCAACCTTTAATAATATAATAATAAACTATTTTATATCGTGCCTTTAAAGCACTTTACAGAATGACAACAACAATAAATAAAAATAATACACATCATAAAAACACAATCACAACACACAGAGGAGACCATGGATGGTGGTACTAAGTATAATAGAGCAGAGGGGTAAAGAACAGAACTACAGAACAGAAGTAAAGGCTCTTCTAAAGAAGGTTTTGAGTCTGGATTTGAAGGAGTTTAGAGAAGGTGACTCTCTGGTTTCCTTGGGGAGAGAGTTCCAGAGCTTGGGGGCATAACAGGAGAAGGCCCTGTCACCCATACAATGTAGACGGGCTTGGGGGACAGTCAGGAGACCGGAATTAGAAGAGCAAAGGTTGTGAGCTGGGGAGTGGGGCGGTAATAATTCAGACAGGTGCCAGGCCATGCAGAGCCTTATAGGTAAGCATGAGAATTTTAAAGTCCACACGGAATTTGACAGGAAGCCAGTGCAAGGACTCCAGGATAGGACTAATGTGAAGACTTGCACTGGACCTGGTCAGGATTCTGCCTGCTGAATTTTGGACATACTGCAGTTTGTTCAATGTAGATTTGGATACCCCAGTGAGCAGAGCATTACAGTAGTCAATTCAGCAAAACACAAATGTGTTGATCAGCTTTTCGGCCACAGTTAGTGATAACGTAGGACGGAGTTTTGACAATATGCTGCACATGTGGGTCGAATGTTAAGCCAGAATCAAATATCACCCCAAGGTTTTTCAATTTAGACTGAAGCTCAAGTACAGAACCATCTACAGATACGGTTACAGGGTTGACTTTACAAAGTTGATGGGAGGTGCCAATAACCATGACTTCAGTCTTGTCACAGTTAATATGAAGGGAATTTTGAGTCAACCAAGTTTTTCAGAGATGCAATTAGATAGAATAGAGACAGCCACATCAGTGTCAGGTTTGGTATGGATGTGGTATAGGCTTTAGATCAGTGATGCTTTCACTGTTCCAAAATATTGATTCTAAAGATATCCTCATCAATTATTCAAGTCTTTAATAAACACTGCTTTTCAGATAGCAGGCAAGCCTGACATTCTGAGAAACAATATTCTCCCATCTATCTATAACCTATCATCCAAAACTACAGTTGCTTACAGTTCAAATATATTCATCCAAAACTGTCAGCATCACATTATTTCACTCAACACAACCTGGCAAACTTGCTGACAAACACAAATGTCTCACAATAAAAGCATGGCTGTTACTCAAATTCCAAGTCTCATGATAGCACCTCCCAAAAACTGAGGTATTGTACTCTACCTACTTACAAATGAATCAAAGTACAAACTGAAACAGTAGATAAGACTAGCCAACACCACGTGACCAAAGGCTATGTTTCAAACCATAGTGCTACATAAGGAACTATTATAAAAACTTGTCACGTCACAAATATTACAGAAAAATAGATGTAAGCAATGATACCAAATTTCACAATGCGTTTCAAAATCAGGCAACGAGGAGCACTGTGAGAAACCGTCTCATACTTTGAACTCCAGAGCAAATTCCCTCAGCTCCTTGTCATTCTGTATTTCACCATAAAGTTTTACTAGGAAACCAAAGTTAACAATAAAATGACCACTGGGCAAACAGGTTTTGTTGATTCTGTTAATTTTACACCTTTCCATGGCTCACACTCTCTAATTCCTGTTCAGTGGGATTCGAAACCAGAAGGGGATTTAGATGCTTCTCCAAACAGATTAACAGGTTTTAAAAACACCAGGCTACATTCTCAGCATTGAATTACTTGTACTGACCAACTGATTGATACAGTACTTAATGTATCTAAACATGGTGGATTTTTCTACATTTATCCATAGCATCTTTATTAGCTAATACAGTAATTACAATGTATGCAGCACACACACACCAACCCGCAGACTTCTAATAAAACAATCCATACTCCGACCACCCTGATGGAGTGCAAATGTATTTTACAAATGAAATGTTAAGAAAAATATCCACTCATAATGCATCCGTAAGTCTGCATGGGCTCTAAATGTTGCAGAACTCTGGTCGCAAAATGACAAGTAAATGGGCAACGACACAACGTCAACAACACACGTTTCTTTGAAATTATGCAATTGTTTTACGTAACGGTAAAAGAACAACAAATTCAGACAACTGGATAGCAAGTGTTAAATACAAATTGTTAAACAACCGACCACGATCCTGCAGCACGTCAGCAAGTTGACAGCGTTACTTTATCAAAAAAGCTTGACTAGGTAACTTTTGACAAAGGACCAACAGAAATCTAGACAACATAAAATAAATATATTTATTTAATGCATCAGCATTAACCATCAGCATTAACCATTAGCAAATTAGCAGAGTTCAAGGAGACGCAAATCTTAAATTCTGGCTTACAGATTCAAATGACAGTTGTCTACGCGGAATGCAAATATGAATCAGAAAGAGGGGGGATTCAAGCCCTGTCATTTGCCCACAGAGTTTAACTTCTAAAGCTTGCAAAAAGGGCCTAAATAAAACGCTGAAAAAAGCAGTGAACGACAGGTTCCGTGCATTTTAACCGCAGGACCTGACAGTAGCAGAGCCCACACCACAAACACAAAATCTGCTCTTTAGTTTAAACTTGAACCATTTAAATCATCAACCAGCTGCAAGTGCGTGTTTCTCTAGCAGGTCTGCGGTCTTCTACGTCTCTGCATTTGAACTTGAAAAGCCAAAGGAGGCACAAGGCGCTCCAAAGGGAGAAACCTGCTGCCACTGCCTCAGCTTATTAAAAATACAAACCAGCCCCCTTTTATCCTCTCCACAACCCACACAGCAAAAGCTTGCCCAGCGTGAGCTCCAAGGCTACCCCACCCAAAGCCCTTCCAGTCCTAAAATCTAATCCACCTTCACTACGGGATCAGTCTGTAGACGCCATCGCAAGCCCGCTGCTCCACCGTTTTACAAATCAGCCAGTTTTCAGAATGAATCAAAGAAAAGGGGCAAAAACGATCACAAACCTTGCATCCCCACCTTCGGTTTTTCAAACCCAGAATATGCTAGTGCTTCAGGAAAATATGCAGCAGTGGGGTCGGAGACCAATCACAGAGTACGAGAACTACGAGGCGGCCAATCAACGGAGGCTGCCTCTGGACAGTAGCCAACCATATCATAGCTCATTACTCAGTCAGACAGAAGGAGGCTGGGGGGAGGGGACACGCGTGCACACACCAAAAAATGAGAAAGCTGGAGAAACGGTGAGAAGGTACGGGGTGAGTTGGAGGAGGCACGCACCGGACCGTCGGGGAAAAAAGCCGAAATGAGGGCCCTGAAAGCTGTGTTTTTTTCCCTGTGGACAAAGCCTGTCTGTCATCATGGAGACGCTGAAACTGAATGACATAATCTAGGTGTTTTTTTTCCCCTCTCTCAGTAGATGCAAGGCCTTGATCTTGTGGTGTGTGCCACCATTCCGAAAACTCCACATACGCAGGATTTTGTTTCGGTTCTTGTTCTCATTCTAAAATCATCATAAGTGCTGGCGCTGCACCTAATCTGTTTCACTGACAAATAAATAATTTCCCCCCCCCCCCTCTATCTAGATATCTTAGTGCGCATTGTAATAGATTTTAAGTCAAACTGCTACAAATTATTTAGATATAGACTTTTAGTGAACTGAGCTCATTAGGCAAGAAACATTTGTTACAAACATACAGTAGATATGCCACACGGACACGTGGAGTGTTGTTATAAACCTCTTTTCTCCATGCTCACAGTATATTCGATTTAAACAAGGGTCGTTATTAAGAAATACCTCGGGTTTATAATTCGAAGTTAAATATTGGTTTACGAGATCAACGTATCAAAAATCCATATTAATCACAAAATGTCGGCAAAACTACCATTTAAAAGTTTGAACTGTAAGTTTAAAAAGGTGCTGAAAATTCTTCCAAAGACTCATTTATTTTATATGTCTAAAATCCAGAGAGCTAGAAATTGTTTCAGTGCTTGTTCACCTTCCACAGCAACAGCTGGATTAGAAAATACTTATATGGGAATACACACACCCCTGTGACTCCTTAAACTACATCACATGACCAGGCTGGGAAAAAAAAAGGCAAAGAGCATACCTTGAATGCTAATGAACTGTTTTACAAGATGTAAATTACACCACAACATTGGAGACTGCTGTGACAAACTGCCATTTATTACTACCAACCCACTGTCAAACCCGAGATGTGATCCTTGTAGTCAGTCGAGACTTTTCTTAGGCTGTATCCAGACTGTGTACGCACATAGTACACAGTCTGCTTTATTGGTAGAATAATTTAGTTTCATAGGCCTGTAAGAAGTGAATAATAAAAAGGTGCTTTCTTCCTGATGACTTCACAGGAATGCAGAGAAAACCCCTTCTCATTATCATTAAGTCTGGAGTTGTGGTTTTTTGCCCTACAGCCATTTTTAAATGGAGGTTGAGCTATAGTCTTCCTGTATCCTCTGTGAAGCACAGTAGGGTCCTTCTTAAAGGAATATTGATACACAGACCTGTCTCTAAATGCTGTGAGAAACTGTATTTATGAGGCAGCAGTATATTTCTGAAAAACGGGGATACATTTGAAAAGTACTTTGAGTCTGAAATCTGATACTAATATCAAACAACAAGATAATAACAGTTTAGAGATAAAAGGGGTACATTTTAGTCAATGTGAAGGCAGAACCTTCAATTAACCAAAAAAGATCATAGCCAGCACTTTTAAAGTTAAAATGGTTGTGTTTTGCGGGATAAAGGAGCCGTGATAGCTGAGACGGCAAAGACGTCTCCATTCTATTCCATTCCAGGGCTGCAGGGGAGCCAGAGCCCATATCTGCAAGCAATGGGTGCAAGGCAGGGTACACCCTGGATGGGACACCAGTCTGTTGCGGGACACACACACGTGTGCACACACTCACAGCAGGGCAGATTTTCCCAGAAACCAGTTAACCTTACCTGTAAGTCTTTGGACTGTGGGAAGACACACCTTGAGCACCTGGAGGAAAACCACTCGAACATGGGGAGAGCATGCCAACTCCCCACAGACCGGACCCCAGGGATTGACCCCAAGGCCCCAGCGCTGCAAGACAGCAATGCTAAGCACTGCTGCTGCCTTGCTACCCAGGACAGAACTAGACGAACATTAAAGTAATGATCAAGAAAATTTAACTGGAACAGAATAATTGAGGTGAAATTCAAAATAAAAGCATACTGCAAAATGCACTAAAATTAAAGAAAACCAAACTGCATGGTTTTGGGCACTCCTCGTATACTGTCCCTTTTTTACTTATGAAAAAAACACATTGTTTTATTATTGCATACACGAGTAAGAAAAATGTCACACTTGCAATGGTTATGATGCCACACTTTCTCTGTTGAATTCCAGCCTGCACCAGGGTGCCCAGAAAGGTTGATGTTAAGCAAGTGTGAGAGGTCAGGTAATAGAAATGATCTGTCTTTACACGTACAAAATTAATAGTAGATCCATGTTGTGCTTCTAATTGTATGGATTACCCAAGATATTTCTTGTTATACAGTCAATATAGTCACAATATTCCTAATATTTTCATATTAATGCTACTTCATAATAATTGCTTACTCTTAAATAGCGCTTTTTTGGACACTCAACTCAAAGTGCTTTACAGGTAATAAAAAGTCCCCTCCACCATCACCAATGTGCAGCATCCACCTGGATGATGCAACGGCAGCCAAAGTGTGCCAGAATGCTCGCCACACATCAGCTATCAGTGGTGAACAGGGATTATTAGGCGATGATTGGAAATTTGGCCAGGATGCCAGCATTACACCCCTACGCTTTTCAACTAACTTTTAATAAGCTCCGTTTTACATCTCATCCCAAAGGGCACCTTTTTACAATATGGTGTCCCTGTCACTATAATGGGGCATTACGACCCACAGACCACAGGATGAGCACCCCCTGCTGGACCCACTAGCACCTCTTCCAACAGCAACCTTAGTTTTTCCCAGGAGGTCTCCCATCCAGGTGCTCACACCAGGCTCACACCTGCTTAGCTTCAGTGGGCTGCCCAATGTGAGTTGCAGGGTGATAGTGCTGCTGGCTAATCACAAACATAACATTGTAGAAAATGTTACCCCTCTTTCAAAAAGTAGCTCCTTATTATTTCTTTAGAGGCTAACAGTAGTTAACAGGGTTTTGCATCTAGTGCATTCAGGGTTGTCACTCATTGTGTAGTTTTTTAACTATTGCTTTAAAACATTTTTCAAAACACTGCAACAGTGCAAAACACTCAACATAAAATCCCAAAGTGAGCTGGAAAATATAAACCAAGAGCACATTATGCTTACATACAGAATCCAAAACTCTTAACCACTTACTTAGTTCCATAAATACCTATACTTATTTCAAATACTAACAGCTATTCTTGCAAACAAAAAAAAATCTTATATTGGTAGCTATTACAGCTCATTATTATATATGGCATTGAGAGAAAGCAAACACAATGATACAAAATTAGGCTAGAATTTAAAAGTGAATTTATACAGGGTTTGAAAGGTTGCCTGACTTGCAAGTTCTGATATGAGAGGTAATTACACAATCCTAATAGCATATACAACTGCTCTACTCACTACTTAAGAAAGATCTACTTACAGTACAGTCCATTCCAGAATCAAGCATTAAGCAGACTGCAGTACCTAGACTTCCACTGACTACTATACAATACCACTCGAGTGTGTTACAGAACATAAATTAATGCAGTGAGTTCAAAATAGTTGTCAATTCTGACATTTTTCTGCCGACTTTTGTTTATTTTGTAATGCACTACAAAACACAAAATTACACTGACCATTGTAGCATCAAAAAATAGCAAGCTTGCTTTTATGTTGCTTTTTTTGCACTTCCTAAGAATGATGTGCTACTTCAGGAAAATAAAAAAAAAGTAGATGAATTTTCTGTCCACTAATGGCAGAGAACTTAAAATACATCTTTAGACATGACACAGAAAATCTGAACTAGCATGCCTTTTTTATTTCCAACAACGTCTTCAATGTAACCACTGTTTGTTCCTGGGGATGGGAATTTAAATGAAAAATCTGTTGATAGAAAGAACACGCATACACTAGCATTGCTTCTTTAATTCTTCACCTTAGCTGTCAGCTCGGCTCAGCCAGTCCTCCATATGATCAGCTTCAAACTCTGCTGAAGAATTTACTACACACAAATGATGGGAGACTGTCTTAGGCTTAGCTAATCAGGGAAAGCATTTATTTTCCTGTCACTTCTTAGCCTTTTACTTGGTAAAAATACATCAAGCAGCATAATAGGTAATGTTTACCGATCTTCTCATGCTTTTATTTATTTAATGATATCTTGTATGAGGAAAATCAATATTGCATTGTGATACAGCTTCCATCTGTTTTCTGACTGCTTCTTCCACTTCAGTATTGCAAGGGAGCTGGATCCCGTCTCAGCAAATAAACAGGGACACGATGGAATACACCCTGGATGGGATGCCAGTCCATCACAGGGGACACACAGATATAAACGCACTTTGCACAAAGGTCCAGTTCCCCAGCAGTATGTATTTGGATTGTGGGGGGAAACCGGAACACCCAAAGGAAACCCATGGGAACATGGGGAAAACACACAAACTCCACACAGATAGCACCCGTGGTCAGGAATTCAACCCAGGACACTAGTGCTGCGAGGCAGGAATGCTATCCACTGAGCCACCATGCTACCCACCTGTATATCAAATGACCTATATATCAATGGTATAAACAAAACCCTATTTCATAAAGATTACCTATTTTGTTGTACTGCATGACACAAAGGACATTTCTCAGAGGCTTTTCTTTAAATTTACTTACAGTAAAAATCCTTTAGGATAGAGTTTAGGATAGGTTTGCAGTAAAAAAAGCAACACAACCTCTTAATCTACCATTTTTACATAATAAAGACCTTCAATAAAATCAGTATTTCATAAGACAAGGAAAACAAATGTTACTAAATATATCCCTCAGTTCTTGGCTTTTTTGTAACCAAAGAGCTTTTTTTAGTTAATTATCTTGATAAAAGCTTGTATAATGCCTATCATAGGATTATCATTGTGTCACTATATATGGGAGAGAATGTCTTGTTTAATGAATTTATGGTTGCTTAACACGTCTTAATTACTAAGGTTACTGCACATGTAGCCAATTCCTTATGAAGAATGTGTTTGGCTGCAGTACCATATACAATGTTGGAATCACAAGAATAAATTGGGATGATGTGTTTATACATTCAATTTATAATGCAGCTGGATCAAATTTTATTCAATTTTTTATTCACAGAAAAAAACAAGTAATATTTATCTCTTACATAAAAAGATGATCAATAATGAAATTGACGTGTATTTCAGTTGATCAGTTTTTGGCTTTAACAACAACAGAGAAGGTTCTCCTTATAGCCTTGAAACAGATTCAGTAGATAATATTTTCAATATTCCTCCATGTAGAACTGCTTCCTTCAGATTCTGTGAATTGCCTTATGGTTTGAACCATAGAAATGTTCTATTGGGCTGAGGTCAGGAGACTGTGATAGCCTGCTTAACAGTCCATCTTGTGCATTATATTTGAGGAAAACAGGTGTTTGGATAAAATATTTTTTAGCAGGACTGGTTTTATTTTTGATATGTTTGACGGTTCTTAGAATTACTGGCTTGACTTCTGATTTGTGTCCTCAGAAATACAGTGAAAAAATAAATTATAATCATCATAATCAAAATGATTCCATAACATGATTCTTCATTAATAACTGTTCATTTATGAGGAACAACCTCTCTGTGCAACAACCTCAAACAGTAAATATAATATAGTTATTTTTTTCCATATAGCTTTCCCATCCTTAGTTCACTATCAGAGGATGAGATCCTTAGATCAGTTAGCTGCAGACTACTGAACACGTCTATGTTCTGGATGGCTTTGTCTCATTTGTAACCTTTCCTCTGTTCATATGTTCTTACATGTTTGCAACTGCAGCACTGTGAATTCCATAAGTGAATTATAAGCTGCAAAATGCAAGATGAGAGCTGTTAGTGAAATCCAGAAGATAAAAATATTTTTAAAACTTCACTAAAATCTGATCTTGTAAAACAAGAGGAATATACAGAAGCATGTTTCACAAACATGTGGAAACCACACATCCCAAAAGTGTTTGGTTATTCCTCCTGTTAAGTGCCAGGATTTCAGTTTTAATACATTATCCACATTAAATCCTTCACTCCTAATTGCACCTGGTATCTACCTGGGTTAGAAACCAATTAAACATTTTTGAACAAAGACCACAATCACAACAGGGAAGCTGATTTTCTGAAACAGAGTATCTAGTAATAAGAATATTTACAAAACTGTACTCGACCTCGCGGTTTCAAGACATAGTCTTTTTAAAATCAGTTGACCAAACCCGAGGACGTTAGTAAGCTTCCGGCTCAACAGTCAATGAGTAAAACTGAACTATTGATTTTACTGCCCAGGTTTATGGGAGTGACAGAGTAAGACTAGTTTCAGATTTCTAACCTCAGATTGCAATACTTCTTTCGTTGCCACTCTGTGTGCACTTTCAAAAAAGACTACACACCCAGATGTAACACTTTTTTTTTAAATCTGGTCACGAGAATGTTTACAATCATATATTCCATCAACAGCTACTGATTTACTTTTGTTTTTCCTGCATGATTTCCTGTTTTGATTAGCATGTCATCGCCTATTCCTCTTGCAGTTTCATTCAAAGCAGAATGTGAACAAAAACACATTAATGAGCTATCATTAAAGTAAATGCAGAAAGAAGGCAAAGGCTTAATAATGAAACAACATTCTGCTAATGTGCTCAGCCCACTGCAAACCCAGAGTACGGAGAATTCCGGAAAGCCTGACAGATGAGAAATAATAAAGACGAATTACACACTCCTGGCCAAAAAAAATGCCAATCAATAAATGTGCACACTAAATTAATAAAATGTAGATCACAAAGCATACATTTTTATTAAGGAATAATCTGATGATAAACAAGCAATATGGATGCTTCCATGCAGAAGATTAGATTATTTAGATTATTTACAACCAAATCTGGCACTGTGTGATAAATGGTGTGAGCAAAACACTTCTAGCAGTAACTTCAAAGTTAATAAATGACACAGCTATAAAAAGAAATTAAGGGCCTGCTTTATCCCTCTACCACTAGCTCTTTCTCATAAACACATGACTGTAGATACATTTAAGTGTTATATTCTATTTCCTTACAGAAAAGAAAAACAAACACAACGAGTGCAAATTGAAAATGTAATTTGTTTTGTGTTTAGTTCTCTCCTACTTCTGTACCTGTGGGCCTTTTTTTCCAGAGGAGAATGAAGAACAAACATACACAAATTCATGCCTGCTGGTACAAAAAGGGTTTTTTAAAAAAATTACAGTTAAAACAACCTGCTCAATCTGAAAGGACACTTGTAGTCCACATTAAGCTAAATTGATACTTGGAGAAAAAACTGATATGATGATTCAACTATTTGGTTAAGCAACTAAGTGGCAACACTTCACAGGAGCATATCTCACTGATTTCAAACCTGCACAGCCTCCTAGCAGATATTGTTTTTAAAAATGTACCTACTGTAAGTGTCACGCCCCACACTCTCCCTCGCAAACGACATTACATTCCCGGAACCTCTGCTTCCCAATCTCATCCCTGATTGAACCCAGCACATTCTCACATGCATCAGATTCCTCAAATTCTCACTCCCTAACCAATCATCCAATCACACCCCTTTCCTTTCAGTATTTAAACCCCCTTCGCATGCTCACTATTGAGAAGCCTATCTTAGTATTTGCCAGTGTGTGTTTCCAAACCTTTTGACTGATCTCCTGTTATGAATCTTCTGCCTCTGCCTCTGCCTCTGCCTCTGCCTCTGCCTCTGCCTCTGCCTCTGCCTCTGCCTCTGCCTCTGCCTCTGCCTCTGCCTCTGCCTCTGCCTCTGCCTCTTGACCTCGCCTTCTAGATTTTGCCTTTGAATTGTTTTGAATATCTCTCGTTACTGGACCCCCTGCCTCCCTTATTGACCCAGCCTTTGGATTTTGTCTTTTGGATTGTCCCTTTGCTACTCTGTGTCCTGTGGGATTCCGGTCACGCATAAGGATCCTCCTATTCCACGTATAGGTTCCCTGACAGAATAGTGAGCCATATTAAAATGGATCCAGCGGACCAGAGTTGACTTTCTATTCTCCTTGAACACTCCCGGAACCTGGACCTGCTAACTACGGCAGTCCAGCAACTAGCTGACCACTTTGCACTTCCACTGTCTCCCCCACCTGCAGCTCCTGCTCCTGCACCCCCTGCACTAATCTTGCACTAATCTTCTACCCCCTCCCCTCCTGGAAAAATTTGATGGCGACTCCTCCAGTTGTCAGGGCTTTCTGACTCAATGTCAGATGGCTTTCCATATCCGCCCAGACTGCTTCCCCACCGATGGAGAAAGAATTGCTTTTATGGTATCTTGCCGCTCTGGAATGGGCTGGACATCTCCTCTCTCGAAATGCTCCTGAGACTGCTAACTTCCACCTTTTTCAGACAGCTCTACAATCCTGCCTTTGGGCAGTTGCACTCTCGCCACCTCATTGTTGCACGCCTCACTTCCCTTACTCAAGGATCTCGTTCTTTTCAGGACTACTCTTCCGAATTCCGTTTTCTGGCTGCTCAACTCGCTTGAGATCACAATGCCCTGATTCACTACTGCCGCCTTGGATTATCTGATGAACTCAAGGATCACGTTGTGCACCTGCCCCTGGACTTCCCATCACTTGACTCCTTCATTTCTTGAGTTTTTGAACTAGAGCTCAGGCTTCAACAGCAAAGGTGGGACAATCGGACCCCTCCCAACTGCCTTCCTTCCATAGACTGACCTCTGAGGAAAGAGATTGCCGACTTTGTGAGGGGTGTTGCCTTTACTGCGGTTCCCCTGATCACCTCCGAGCCGCCTGCCCCAGTCGCCCTCCTCGCTCCTATCCACCTGCTGTTATGGCCAGTATCACTTCTTCCTCTCCCAGATCTGGACTCTTTCTCCCAGCCACCCTGTCATGGACTACTGGACAGACCTCTCTCTGATTTTGTTGATTCGGGCTCCGAAGAGAACTTCCTAGACTCTGGACTCGCTTCGTCCTGGAATATTCCCCGGTTGCCAGTCACCCAGCCCATTCGGCTCCTCACTCTTGATGGCTCCCCCCTCTCCCCTGGTCTGGTGAAGTGGCAGACCCCTCCCCTCACTCTTCGCATCGGCACCACCCACCAGGAAGTCATTCGGTTCTTTCTCATTCAATCCCCTTCTCACCCATTGGTTCTTGGTTTCCCTTGGTTACGGATTCACAACCCACACATCTCCTGGTCACAAAGGGAACTCACAGCCTGGGGTTCCCATTGCCTTTCGCATTGTCAGCTTCCTCAGAAAGTTTCCGTCTCCTGCATATCTCAAGATAACCTCCCCAATATCCCTTCCCAGTACTCGGATCTACACCTAGCCTTCAGTAAACAGAAGGCCCTATCCCTCCCGCCTCATCGCCCATCTGACTGTCCTATAGACCTAATTCCAGGGGTTCTACCCCCTAAGGGCCATGTCTATTCACTCTCCAACGAGGAGACTCAGGCTATGGAAGATTATATCCAGGAGTCCTTGGAATCTGGTTTCATCCGCCCCTCTTCCTCACCTGCCTGCGCCGGTTTCTTCTTTGTTAAAAAGAAATATGGCTCTCTCAGACCCTGCATTGATTATCGCGGTCTGAATTACATAACTATCAAGAACAGTTATCCCCTTCCTCTGATTTAATCGGCTTTGGAATCACTCCGGGGTGCCACTATTTTTTCTAAACTGGATCTCCGCGGTGCATATAATTTGATCCGCATTCGGGAGGGTGACGAATGGAAGACGGCATTCATTACTACCCACGGTCATTATGAATATCAAGTAATGCCGTTTGGACTGATTAATGCTCCTGCTGTCTTTCAGGGGTTCATGAATGACATCTTTAGGGATATCTTGCACAAATATGTCCTGGTATACCTGGATGATATCCTAATCTTTTCCCGAAGTCCCCAGGAGCATGTCTCTCATGTGCGCGAGGTTCTTCATCGCTTGATTCAGAACAAACTCTACGCCAAATTGGAAAAGTGTACTTTCCATGTTACCAGAATCCACTTCCTTGGCTACATCCTCTCACCCCTGGGCATTGAAATTGACCCTGCCAAGACTGAATCCATACAGAACTGGCCAACGCCCCAGAATTTAAAACAAATTCAATGCTTCCTGGGATTTTCCAATTTTTACTGCCGTTTTATTAGGAATTTCAGCTCTGTCGTCTCCCCCATTACAGCCCTGACCCGAAAAGGTCCTGATCAAGGGAAATGGACTCCTGAGGCAGACCAAGCTTTCCTTCATCTCAAGAGACTGTTCACCACAGCCCCCCTCCTCCGTCACCCAGACCCCAACCTTCCATTCATTCTCGAGGTGGATGCCTCAGCCAACGGAGTCGGTGCCATATTATCTCAACGTCATGGAGAGAAGGGTATCCTCCACCCCTGCGCCTTTTTCTCCAAAAAATTGTCCTGGGCCGAGACTAATTATGATGTTGGAGACCGAGAACTACTGGCTATCAAGCTCGCCCTGGAGGAATGGAGACACTGGTTGGAGGGGGCCCTACACCCTTTTACTATTCTTATGGATCATAAGAATCTCTCTTACCTACAAACTGCCAAACGCTTGAATCCACGCCAGGCCCGCTGGTCACTTTTCTTTTCTAGGTTCCATTTTTTTATTACTTATACACCGGGATCCAAGAACATAAAGGCTGACGCCCTATCTCGCCTCCATGATCCTCCTGGCTTTTTGGACCCTCCTGAACCTATTATACCCCCTGAGAGAATTGTGGCTGCTATTAGATGGGACCTGGAGAACCAAATCAAACGTGCACTTCACAACCAAACTGTTCCCCCCCAGTGTCCTCCAGACAGACTCTTTGTTCCTGATACCATACGCTCCACTGTTCTTCGCTGGGGTCATGACTCACTATTTGCAGGTCACCCCGGTGTCAAATGTACCTTGGAATTCATCTCTAGACATTTCTGGTGGCCTTCTATGAGGACTGATGTTACTGGGTACGTGCAGGCCTGTCCCATCTGTGCCATGTCCAAATCCTCCCGTCTTAAGAAGCCCGGTTTACTCCAACCACTCCCAACCCCTAGAAGACCTTGGTCCCACATCTCGGTGGACTTTCTTACGGATCTTCCTGAGAGTCAAGGCAAAACTACCATTATGGTCGTGGTAGATAGATTCTCGAAGTCGGCTCATTTAATTCCTCTTCCTGCCCTTCCATCTGCTCAAGACATGGCTGACCTCTTCATTCTTCATGTCTTCAGACTTCAAGGCATTCCTGAGGATATCGTATCAGATCGAGGACCTCAATTCATTTCAAGATTCTGGAGAACTTTTTTCAAATCTCTTGGGACTTCCACATCTCTCACGTCTGGCTATCATCCTGAATCCAATGGACTGACGGAAAGAACCAACCAGCACCTTCTTACTTACCTTCGATCTTACGTCTCTGCTTCTCAAGATGACTGGGTCTCTCTCCTCCCCTGGGCTGAGTATGCCCATAACTCTCTCTCTTCCTCCACCACTGGGATGTCTCCCTTCTATTGCTCTCTAGGATACCAACCCTCTCTTCTCCCGGACTCTATCCCTGATTCGGATATTCCCTGCCTCCAGCCACGCCTCACTTTCCTCAAGAGGATTTGGAGACAAGCCAGATCCGCCCTCCTGAAGACCTCCTTGCGGCAGAAGACCACCGCTGACCGTCATCGACGACCTGTGCCCAGACTACGACGAGGACAGTTTGTCTGGCTGTCTACTAAAAACTTACCCCTTAGACAGCCTTCACATAAGTTGGGACCCCGTTTTATTGGACCTTTTCGCATCCTCTCCCAGCTCACCCCTGTAACCTATCGTCTTG
Source organism: Lepisosteus oculatus (assembly GCF_040954835.1). Lineage (NCBI taxonomy): Eukaryota > Metazoa > Chordata > Actinopteri > Semionotiformes > Lepisosteidae > Lepisosteus > Lepisosteus oculatus. The sequence goes on along the minus strand of NC_090696.1, from coordinate 34,904,758 downwards.
CTCTTCCTCCAACTCTCAGGGTGCACCCTCCTTCCACGTCTCTCTCCTGAAACCCTACCACAGATCCCCCCTCTCCCGGCCTCGGCCACCTCCACCCCCACCACGACTCATTGACGGTCTGCCTTCCTACACGGTCAATAAGATCTTGGATGCCTGCTGGCTCCGAGGTCGCCAACAATTTCTAGTCCACTGGGGGGGCTATGGTCCTGGGGGACGTTCCTGGGTCTGTGAGAAAGATATTTTGGATCGCAGCCTCATTGATGACTTTGTTCGTACTCGCTCTCTGAGGTCGTCAGGAGCCGACCCTAAAGGGGGGGGTACTGTCACGCCCCACACTCTCCCTCGCAAACGACGTTACATTCCCGGAACCTCTGCTTCCCAATCTCATCCCGGATTGAACCCAGCACATTCTCAAATTCTCACTCCCTAACCAATCATCCAATCACACCCCTTTCCTTTCAGTATTTAAACCCCCTTCGCACACCTTCCCACGCTCACTATTGAGAAGCCTATCTTAGTATTCTCAGTGCGCGTTTCCAAACCTTTTGACTGATCTCCCGTTACGAATCTTCTGCTTCCGCCTCTTGACCTCGCCTTCTGGATTTTGCCTTTGAATTGTTTTGAATATCTCTCGTTACCGGACCCTCTGCCTCCCTTATCGACCCAGCCTTTGGATTTTGTCTTTTGGATTGTCCCTTTGCTACTCTGTGTCCCGTGGGATTCCGGTCACGCATAAGGATCCTCCTATTCCACGTATAGGTTCCCTGACAGTAAGTCAGTGAAATTCTAATTTTTGCTTCAGTTGTTTGCTAAATCATGTACTTCTTGAAAAGAGTTAGTTCAAATATTCTACATTTTTAAGCAACATAAGCAAAAAGCATGAATATTCATGTGTGATCTGTAGTCATGAAGTATAAGTATTATATACAGTTTAACCATTTACGAGTCCACACAGACAAAACTTTATGAAAACTGAAAAAATAAGCAATGTTTTTACCTCATTTTTCTGGTGTATTTTGCATTTTTTAAATTTGTATTACTGCCAATGGCTTGTGGATGGCATTACAGAAAAGCAGCTATTGTCAGATTATTTTCAAGGCATTCTGAAAAGTCAGCACAGATATTTTTGGAATTAATACATGAGAGAAAAGGCTTCCATGCCCACGTAGGAACTTGCTGTATCTGAAGCACATAGGGTCTTTGAAATGAACTTATTCAAACCATGTCTTATAAGAACAAAACAAAAAGGCTTACATTAATTCCTGTGGGTAAATGCCCTTTGAATGTACTTGTTAATACCTATGACATTATTACACCATCTAAATGATCTTCCTTTCATTCTAAGTAAATAAACAAAGAACCCTCTGGCCAAAATAAGATTATCACTTGTCCTAATTATCTCCTCCTCACTTTTATCTAGGTGTTATAGGTCCATCGATGCCCCCATCTCTCACCAGTACTGTGCAGGCAAATAAAAACAGCAGAAACCCTTTGCTTGGTTATCCAACCTTTAACCACACAATCCTCCGCGCTGGAAATTCATTAGTCTCTCGTGGGGATATTTAAAGCTCCCTTTTCATGATGACAACGTGAATGTCTTATTAAGACCATCATTATAGCCTGGGGTCATGAAAAAAGATTGAAAGCTCCTGAGCAGTCTTAGCCATTAAGCAAGGCAAAACTGTCACTCACTAGCTTTCCAGCTTAATTCCAGGAATTAAATGAACAAATAATACATATTGTAGATAGTTATTTTTGTTACCACGCATCAAATTTAAACACAGGGCATTAAAAAAAATACTCTTTCTATACAGATGACAAACAGTTTCCACTGTAAATTGACGGAATTAAAAATGTCCTGGAAGCAATTTTCTAAAGTTTGTCCTCTTTTGCTGACTGTAATTTTTTACCTTGGCTAAAGAAAATGTAAAGACCTGCTTTATGAAAATAATTACACAACTTCAGATCATGTTTCTCATTGTGAATCTCAAATAAAAAACAGAAAGTAGTGGACATGGGCCAAAAAACCAAGAGACATCACCGATTTCCACTGTTGCATGTCAAGTCCAAGATGTTCCTGCTAAATATATCTATCTTACTGAAGATCAGGGGTTGCCTACCGTGGTCCTGAAGAGCCACAATCCATCTGGTTTCATGAATCACCCTTAATGAGTCATCACTCATTTGTAAAAAGACCTGAAACACTGTCTATAGCAATGTCCACTGAAGCAGGGAATTTGTTGTTTGTTCAACTGCGTAGTTCAGAACAATGATCCCAAACCTGTGGGCTGCAACCCACCATTGGTCTGTGAGGTGACTGTTAGTGGGTCATGGAGTCGGTACATAATGAGCGTAAATACATACAGAGAGTCCAAAAATAAGTGCTTGTCAAAACATAACAGTAATGATAATTGCATATCACTGTCAGAAACGGGGCTGCAACAGTGCAGGATTAATTTGAGCCCTTAGTGACTTGTGCTAATGAAAACAACAAGCTTCCAGGTTATGAAGATCAGCATGCATAATTCATCCATTCATGTCATCACATATGGCCAAATAATGCCACTTTGATTTGGGGGGGCAGAAGAAAAGGTAAATATTTTTATTTGGGCATATATATATATATCAAGATGAACTGAGGGGAAAAAAAAACAACAAAGGAGGTGAGACTTCTGCAAGTTACTAAAAAGCTGGCAAAGCATGTAGTAAAAACACAAGCCAGAACACATGACATTTAGCTTTACACTGACAGGTGACGCAGAAACAAGAGCGAGAGCGTGTCAAAAGTGGCAAAGTTGTCAAACCAAGACCCTCAAAAGAGCAGAGACACTTAACAGCCTGGAAATGCTGGAAAACCACAAGAGGTGGGACAAGCTCCAGATATAACAGAAATCACCAGCTATGCTTACAACACTGCACTGAAGCCGGTTTACCATGTGGATTCCCACATTTCCCTGTTTCTCACAGTACGAAAGTAGGGCTGGCAATATGACCTCAAATCAATATCACAATAATTTCACACATTTACCTCGATAACGATAACTTAACTATAGTTTTTTTTAATTATATGATTACATGATATACTGAAAGATCATGTTTTAAATATGCAAAACTATTAAAGCTGCAGACACCTCAGCTTACAAATAATTTAACACAAACAGAATAACTTTTAATAAACATTAATTGAACATTTTAACATATTGCACAATGAACATTTATGAAAAATATAGAACTTTCAATATTTCAATATTTATCCAATGCAAACTACATCTAAATGTCTCATAGCTTATACATTTTCAATGTAAATGATGCTAGAAATCAAAACATCTTATGAAAAAAAGATCACAGATCCCACAAGGAAAGGGCATCTTTCAGGCCCTGTGCAATCCTATTTCCCATGTGATCATCAGGAAAATATGCTGTCTGTAGACATCTGCATCACAGGATCCATTCATCATCAATATAGTGCAAAGTAAAGCTAAAGTATTGTTCCATCGGCCTACTTGACTACAGATCCGTTGTGAGTGCAAAATTCCGGACTGATTTTAGCTCAGCAGCTATCTTTTCACTGCATTTTTTGTACAGTAAATGTCAGGCACCACAGTTCGAGAAAAATATTTTCTCAAGGGCACAACATATCTCTTTTCAAGGGTTTGAACGAGTTTTTGGGAACCACTGTAGCTATGGGGACCATGTCCTTCGCTATGTACAGTAGTATGTAATGGCGTTAGTTATCTCGTTCCATCTGTGTGAACCTTTTGCATATTGAGTGGCATTAGTAAATGCTTGTGTTAGAGACAGCTATTTGGGGGAATCACTTCGGCCATGAGTGCGCTTGTCAGTCTCTCTCTTTTTTTTGGCTATGCACTCTTCGTATTCCATGACATGTCACGCCCTCTGCAGCCAGAGGGCGCTCCTTCTCTGTCCTGTCCCTAGTTTCCAGTCTGCTGTCCTTCCTGTCCCTCTCTTTCCCTTGGGCTATATATTTCCGGGTCTTGCACTCTGTCCTCGCTCAGCATTGACATTCAGATGTCCTGAGACCTGCCTAGCACCAGGGCGCCCCACGTCCGCTCCCTGAGGGCATAGGTTTCCATTCGGCATTCCTGAACTCTTTGCACTAATGAGCCCGGGCCTTTTTCCCATCTCGCCGCTAAGCATATGGGTCTTTTTCCGCTCTCCTGCTCCCCACGGTTAGTCCCTTTGGACGTCCGTGACAGAAACAAGTTGCTCGTGGTACATTTGGGCGCAGAAACGGTTTTCCGACAGAGTTTACATTTGACTTCTCTTTGTTCAGTATCCTGTTTGCCGAAGCCAAAATATAACCAAACAATCAAGGCTGCATCTTTTTTAGATACAGTGGTGTGAAAAAGAGTTTGCCCCCGTCCTGATTTCTTATTTTTTTGCATGTTTGTCACACTGAAATGTTTCAGATCATCAAACAAATTGAAATATTAGACAAAGATAACACAAGTAAACACAAAATGCAGTTTTTAAATGAAGGTTTAAAAAGGGGGAAAAAAAATCCAAACCTACATGGCCCTGTGTGAAAAAGTGATTGCCCCCTAAACCTAATAACTGGTTGGGCCACCCTTAGCAGCAACAACTGCAATTTTGCGATAACTGTCAATGAGTCTTTTACAGCGCTGTGTAGGAATTCTGGCCCACTCATCTTTGCAGAATTGTTGTAATTCAGCCACATTGGAGGGTTTTCGAGCCTTAATCGCTTTTTTAAGGTCATGCCACAACATCTCAATCAGGTCAGGACTTTGACTAGGCCACTCCAAAGTCTTCATTTTGTTTTTCTTAAGCCATTCAGAGGTGGACTTGCTGGTGTGTTTTGGATCATTGTCCTGCTGCAGAACCCAAGTGCGCTTCAGCTTGAGGTCACGAACAGATGGCCGGACATTTTCCTTCAGGATTTTTTGGTAAACAGCACAATTCATGGTTCCATTTACCACAGCAAGTCTTCCAGGTCCTGAAGCAGCAAAACAGCCCCAGTTGGTATGATGTTCCTTTTCTGAAATGCTGTGTTACTTTAACACCAGATGTAATGGGACACACACCTTCCAAAAAGTTCAACTTTTGTCTCATTAGTCCACAGAGTATTTTTCCAAAAGTCTTGGGGATCATCGAGATGTTTTCTGGCAAAACTGAGATGAGCCTTTATGTTCTTTTTGCTAAGCACTGGTTTTCGTCTACGAACTCTGCCATGCAGGCCATTTTTGCCCAGTCTCTTTCTTATGGTGGAGTCATGAACACTGACCTTAACTGAGGCAAGTGAAGCCTGCAGTTCTTTGGATGTTGTTGTGGGTTTTTTTCTGACCTCTTGGATAAGTCGTCGCTGCGCTCTTGGGGTAATTTTGGTCGGCTGGCCACTCCTGGGAAGGTTCACCACTGTTCCATGTTTTTGCCATTTGTGGATAATGGCTCTCACTGTGGTTCGCTGGAGTCCCAAACCTTTAGAAATTGCTTTATTACCTTTTCCAGACTGATAAATCTCAATTACTTTGTTTCTCATTTGTTCCTGAATTTCTTTGGATCGCAGCATGATGTCTAGCTTTTGAGGATCTTTTGGTCTACTTCACTTTGTCAGGCAGGTCTTATTTAAGTGATTTCTTGATTGAGAACAGGTGTGGCAGTAATCAGGCCTGGGTGTGGCTATAGAAATTGAACTCAGTTTTCCAAAGATGTGATAAACCACAGTTGATTTATGTTTTAACAGGGTGGGGGGCAATCACTTTTTCACGCAGGGCCATGTAGGTTTGGATTTTTTTTTCCCTAATAATAAAAACCTTCATTTAAAAACTGCATTTTGTGTTTACTTGTGTTATCTTTGTCTAATATTTCAATTTGTTTGATGATCTGAAACATTTCAGTGTGACAAACATGCAAAAAAATAAAAAATCAGGAAGGGGGCAAACACAATTTCACACCACTGTACCAGCTCATCTTAATTTTTACTTGAGTCACCCCTGCCCGACTGGGGTTCAGCATAAGCGCTCGTGTTGTCTCATGCCCGCCACGCTTCTGTGTGTTTTGAATGAAGAATGAAGGTTGGACGAGGCAGAAGCATGTGACTGGATATTGTGACAGGATGTTGTAGTTTTTTAAGGGGACCACTCATGAAAGCACACAGTGGGGAAAGCTTTTACCAAACATACAGACATAATCAAAATTAGGTTGGTGAGAGATTCTTTACGTCGCTATCGCTAAATTTTCTGTATATCACCTGGCCCTATAAGAAATGTTCAGTATTGCAGGAGAGCTCATTTTGCTCAACACTGCCAATATTTGCTGAGAGTTACTAATATGAGTAGTGACTTTGAAAGCCATCTTTTTGGGAAAACTCCATATTTTGGCATATACCTCAGCAAATCCACCAATGTCTGTAAAACCACATTATTGCTAAATACAAGAAACTGCAGGAAAGTATTGTGAAACATATTTCAGAAAGAATCCGTGGAGGCACTGTTTTTACTATGAGAATGCCTGGCAACCGAAAAGGTCACCAAAGTTACATGAAGTCATGGATATACTGTAGCTGTGAAAACATCAATTACATAAAAAGATGCCTTGAACTTCAGACATTTTGCTTCTTTGTGTAAGTGAAGGGTTTGCAAAACTTGTACTGCAGTGAAGTAAGATGGAAGGTGCTGAATCATCTTGAATGAAGAGAGGAAGTGTCCGTCTTTATTGATGAGAAAAGATGCTTTTGGACATAGGATTTCCTTCATGGCAAATTTGTGCAAAACTGGCCTACATATCAGACACATCTGACCAGATGAACCAACTAAATATTTCAATTCAAGGATGAAAACACTGTAGTTTTTGTTTCTAACTAAAATGAGTAATTCAAGAAGAAAGTGCAATGTGGAAGATAAGAAAGTTGAAGAGGGAAGAATAGAAATGTTCCCAATCTTAGTAAAATTTTGGAAGAACCTCCCAATACCAAAATATCTAAAGCTGTGTTTAAAATTCACAGGATATTTTCTAGAAGACACCAGGGACAGACAGTTTGGATTTGGGGCCCTTTCTTGGATATTGGATATTGAAGCTGCATGCATGGCTTTATCCATTGTATTGGAAATCGAGCTGATGGAGCAACCCAAAGCTCCTGTTCACAAAACCTGACATTGCTTTATTTTGGATTTAGGTACCAAAATTAATATTCCTCTGACAGAATTCAATCAAGCTTCTGTTGCCTTTCACTACCACATGCAAGTACATGTCAGGATGTTCAGTTTTGACTTTTACAAAACAAAGAATAGGGGGTAGCAGCAAACAACTTTGAATGGTACTCTCCAATTTCACAATGGCCTAATCTATTTTCCAGAGGCAAGCCCAGGTATCCCAGTCAGGGTAAGCAGTGTATATGTTTATACAAAGGATAACAATGTATTAAGCAGTAGTTTTACAAGTGGGTCTCAGAAATATTGATTCATCATCTTAAAGCAATTCTCAAAAGATTTGCAACATTCTTACTTTTTGCTACATGTTACTTTGCTAATAATATGCAGACATAATGTCTGGATAAATGGAGTCTGGCAATCCTTTAATCACACAATTTTAATACATTCAAAGAAACCACATTTTTAGCTTATGGAGCTTAAAGAGCTCTGTAATGACACCCCCCTACAGTTTAACAAGATATTTTCAGCCATAACACAAGGATGCCTGTAAATGGGAAATTCGTTTTCCAGGTTTTCCTCATTGGAATTCGCCACCAATTAACCACAATCCTCCTACTGTTCTCTTCCTGCTGTCTGTGTACTAACTAAAATCTAAGAAAACAAAAGATGAGTGGGTGCCAACAATCCGATAGAAGAAGAACACTAGTGAGACCTTTTCTTTTCGGGATGACTGTGTCCTGAAAACAATGAAACTACAAGTGCTGTGTACCTTTCTAGGGACAAAAACCTTAGTCTGGAATTTGTATTGCAAAACCAAAAAGGAATCCATGCCATAGCAGGTCATAGCACCTACTGACAAGCATCTGTGAAGAAGAATTAAAGCCACAGCTAAAAACCAGCAAAGGATATACCCATGACTTCCTCAGCAACCTCTTGCACAAAAACAGGATCTGGTTTGTCAATGGTTAAGGATACAATCCATCTGTCAGAGCAGACAGTATTGATTATAGCCTTATGGTTTTAACTTAGTGAAAACAGTTCAATACAAGTAAAAGTAATGGATATACCATATTTTCATGGTCCAGATATATGTCATGCTTAGCCTTGCATTGAGAAGTGTGTAATCCCTTGTGTTTATGCACCCCAAATGAAACCATAAAGGGCAAATTAGGACTGATAAAAGCACAAGGCATTGGCTGCAGGCTGTACTGTGCAGTAAAAAGTAGTGCAATTAAACATATGGTATCTATTTTAATGCCTAGGGAGTTCACTAAGTTTTAGAGGCCTTTACAGTTCTACACCAAACAGGGAATCTGATTCATGACCCATACCCAAAAATATTCCATGTAGAAAATTGTTCTGCGGCCCTTAATTCAAGTGTATTCAGTAGCTTAAAGAGTAGTCAGACCCTATTATGTAAACGACCATACATCAGCATTACATTATGGATTTACATGTAAGTTTTTTTTTTCTGCTCTTAAAGCTGTTAATATTACAGCAACCCTTCCTGCTCAAGGTTCCCTCCGTATCCCGGGGAAACTCCAGTTAGATTTTTACGTCATTCTACTGTAGCGACAGCTGTCAGAATTTCTTTGCTAGGTCAATTAGATCATCTTACCTAGATTAATTAGATCACCTTACCTAAATCAGTTAGATCAGGTGTGTCCAACATATGGCCCACAGGCCAGATCCAGCCCATTAGTCCCATTTGTTTGGCCTGTGTGGAAGTTGCAGTCAGAGCCATTAACCTGATTTGGAGAGATTTCTATTTTATCCAATAGATTTTATAGGTTGAAATGTTTCCATTCCAAGAACAATGCTCTGGAATTGTAACAGTAGCAAAACAAAGCTAATAACACAAACATTAAATTGTCAATGGCAAGTTGCTAAAATGATTTTTTTCTAGAAAACAAAATATCCTTGATGGGGGGTGAGTAAGAAAAGCCCTGATAGTATTAATTCCAAGTCTTGTTAAATTGTAAGACTTGTTTTGCTTTGGTAAGAGGTTTTTTTGGTAGTAATGACATCCTTTCCAGATCAGTTCTAGGTTTTTGTTTATTGTATACCCATGGAGACCTCTATCTATGTCACTGTGAAGAGACAAGTGAAATATCAGATCAGGTTTTGTAAACATCTCACAACATGTCAACCAGTGGCCTAAGAATCAATGGCTTATGAAGTATAAGCAATTTATTGTATAAAATCACTGCTCAAAGAGAATTGTTGGATTCTGGGAATAAAAAAAGTAAAAAAACAAGCAGCATTAGGCAAAATCAATACATAAAAAAGCACAGAGAATGCATGTGTTGCATTCACAGACAAGACAAGATGATAGATTATATAACATGAAAAAGCATCTCCAGAGAGTGATGAACACAACAGTGACCTCTGGTTGTAACTACCACAGCTCAGCTACAGTACAAGATAAGGCATATTAGTGTCCTTTCTGCAGGAGAAAATACAGCAACACAGCAGAAAATGACATCTGCAGTGTCCTTAATAGATTTATCCTTTAATTCTAGAGTTTTCTTCAAGGAAGTTTATTTTGACTTGACATGTAAAATATATTGAGTTAATATGACAAAATGGCTGGATAGCTTTTTCTAGATTACAAAAGCCTGTACGTACAAAAGTGTCTCACATTTATGATTTTAAATGTACTTTCCATTTGTGCCCTCTGAATTTTATTTCACTGCTTATCCTGAAGTCCACTAGATTGACTTTCACCACCTTTAAGGATTATGAATACAGAAATCAGCTCCCTCATAGCTTTCTCTGATCAAGAATAAGAAGATTCAGTTTTTCCAGCCTTTCAGAGTAGGGCATTTCCATAAGTATGTTAAAATACTGGGACATTAGATTTGAAATTTTGGTCCTGAGGGAAGAGTGACACCTACTGGTCCACTAGCATCATTTACAACACCAATCTGGTTTTACTTTGAGATCTACCATCCCAGTACTGACCAGGCCTTGACTGGCTCAGCTTCTATTTTATTGCTTCCCCACAGTGTCTAGAACATGAATATTATTAGTTTATACATTTATGGTAGTAGGTTCCTATTCTATTGTGAACACAAAATGCTATGAGTTTGGATTTCCCAGATAGAAAGTTGTGGCAAGTACCCCTAACCTGGTAGCATGTCAGGAAGAGACCGTGCATATAATATTACAGAGAAGTACAGAATGTGGGCTGAGGTCGGAACAATCCCGAAGGTTGTCAAAATCGTTCTCAACCCTAGTATGGTCCATCAGCTACTTTGGTCCATCCGTTTAGTCTTCTGCCTTTCCTCTCTGGAGTCCGTTACTATCCTGTTCTACTGGCTGATCCTGTTTGGCCAGTAACACTTCTTGAACACACACCATTAGCGCCCCGAAATATAGAAATTTGATTTTATTATTAACATTTACCCAAGAGACTGAATCTTCAGATTTAGCACCGTCTCGCTACAAGATTATAATTTTATCTTAAACATGAAGAGAAAATATCGCCTGTATGTTGAACCCTTATACAGAGGGATCTGATGACCATCAGCTGGATTAAATTCCTCTAACCACCTTGTGCTAATTTGTACACGTTAATTTCTTTTTCTGGAGAGGCTGTAATGTGCTAGTGGCTTAAAGCCATATTGATGTTCTAAAAATACAGTCATTCTAATAGAGTCATATTATTTTGCAGTGGAAAATGAATAAATATGCAAGATAGGTTAGACATCTGGACACTCTAAAAAGGACATTTTAAAAAATCCACAGTGTACAGCATGCCTAATTAAACACACAGTAGCTCTACCATGAAGATGCTGAAGGCCTGCTGTGTTACTTGCCCTAAAAATAAAAGCGTATTTAGCTTCTATTTTGGCAGTAAAGGTTTTCCAAGAGTTATATTTACATCTCTATACTTCCAAAGCCAGCACCATGATCAAAGAAGTTTTCAGCCCATTAAAACTGCCTCAGTTTACAAGCTGAACGAGCCTGAGCTCTTATAACTCTGCTGGAGTTAAAGGCAGCTGCTCAATCGATGCACAAGAGGAAAAGTCCTGCCTTGGAGTACATTCTACCTCAGTTATCCATAGGAGTGTGTAATCAAATTAAAATAAGTAAGTCCTGTAAACGTCTCATTGGGAAGTTCACAGAGATAACTAATCAGCTCAAGTTTTTATTCTTTTAAAAAAGAAAAACTCAGAATACTATATTAGACTACTAATAATAGCTATTTTTGCTGCTGAACATGAAAATAAAACCAAGACCATCTAAACCAATTGAAACATATGTGTCACCTAATGGTGTTATTGAACAGAAGTTAGGTTTGGGGGTCAAATTCTGATCTACTTCCACATCCCCATATCCAAAAGCTCACTGACTGAACACATCTTTTCCAGCACCCCTCCGTCTACTCCAATTTCACCATTCACCATTCACAGCATTTTCTCTTTGTCTCATACCTCCTAAGCAAGGGGGGATGTGGCAGTGCTGATCTCCAACCAGTACTGTCATTTGCTTAGCCTAGTGACTTAAATCCAAAGTATTAAGCATACTTTTCCCTTTATATTGCTTGGGTCATTAAGTCATTTTTATAATTTGACCAAAGAACTGAAATACATCATAACCAGTTAGGATTCTTGAAAGACCATTATATTTCTCACAACATATGACACTTTCATATTTCATATCTAACACCTCATCAAAAAAATAGTTTCTTTAGATGCAAAGAAGGCAGTTAAATGCCTGGGACGGAACTACCAATGGGTTGGTCTAGAAGGCTTTAGCTTTGGGCATTTGTTTATCTTCATACTTCAATCGCTTAGTGTGCAGATTAGGACAGCGATATCCCTCAGTTCACATGTGGGCACTGTGAGTTCTATAGAACTATTAATGTTTGTCTCCCACTGATGAACAGGACACCAAACATAATTTCATCCTATACTATAAAGGATAGTTAAAAGGTCTATAAAGGTCAGTTATTTGAATATTTTTAGGAAATTACTTTTTAAAAACAAAATGTTACATTTAGCTTAATATGTAAATATATGTATATAAATTTTTAATATAAATATAAAAAAACACAAGAATGAATTCGTGGTTAATTTTTCTATACAATAGTCTACGTATATCATATACAATAACTTAAAACATATTGCAGAGAGTTTATGAATTTATCGATGTATGTCCGGTCATACATTGTTCTGAAAAAAAGTGAGTCCCACATAATATTATATATAATTATTATATATTATAATATAATACTTATTGTATGGATTATAATAATATTCCACATAAAATATGTATTAGAAAATATAATATGTATTATACTTCCTAATATATAATAATTATTATTATGTGGGTAATAATATTCCACATAAAATATAAACAAACAATATATTAATAATGTGTACATTATATAATAATATACACATAAATATCTCATAATATTTTTATTTTTATTATTATTATTATTAAAGGTTTAAAGGATCACTGAGCACTTCACATTGATGTGTTATATGTGCAATGAGCTCTGAAGTTTACGAGAGTTCTCTGTCACAGAGACACTCAGGGTGTATCTATCTACACATTGTGGAAGAGTGTCCTGTGCTTTCAGGTGTATGTGACTAATGTGCTTTTGGATGTGTCTAGTGTGAATGTTTTACTGACAACTCCCTGCTTCAGAGATTACTCTCTGTTAAAATTCAGGCCCATCCTTTGCTGGCTCAGCACTACAGCCTACAAATAGTTATAGACCAAGACACCCTTATATCACACCAGAATACATTCATTTGCAGTAATCTAGATGGGTTTCATTTTACTTTTGCATAAATAGTGATGGCATGAAGAGCATTCTGAGATACCTTCTATTGTCTTAAGAGTTTCTTCAATCCCCTCAGCCACTTTATTCATGTTTAAAAAATTACCTTAATTTAAAATTCTTTGGACTGATCATTTTAAAGCCTTCCAGCTTGAGAGTCAGAATCCTGAATAACACAGGATTTAGATTCATTTACAGACAAAAATTTACAAAGAAAAAAAACAGCAATAGTATAGTTTTCTATATTTAAAGCGTGTTACAACATTATTTTTAAAAACAGTGAACATTTTATTTTATGGGAGCATTACAACTAAATACCTTCACTTTCAAAACTACCAATGCGTCCTGTAATACAGCACAACATGAAGTGAATTATAAGAAAATTAATAATTAATAAATAAATAAATAATCTTTCAATACAATTATAATTGCAATTAAGTAAAACAGATAGCATATTATAAAACAGACTTTGTTGTTATCCAAACTAATCGCCATTGTGCAGAGTGATTTTATTATTCATCTAACCAACAGAAGCATTCAAATCTTTGTTACTTATCAAGTTAGAAACACAAACATTTTTACTAGGATGGGGAAATAATATCTTCAAGACTTGGTGTCTAAGAACCCAACACAACAGCTGTTACACAAGATGGTATCATAGAGTACAAATATAAAAACCATGCTAATTTAAAACGTAAACATGCTCATCATGCTTCATTTAAAAAATATATATTGCAATGTAGATTGTCTTGTGGCTGTTGAGAAAAATGTACAGTTTCAAGGTCAAGATCAATCCATAGCTTTCTACACAAAGCATCCAAAGACTGACTTCAACAGCTTTATTTCAGTCCATACTGTTTATTTTTATGTATAATAAAAGATTGACCATTCTAGGTTAAACTGTTGAGGATTTAAAGGCAGAAATTAAGCACAAAATGTATTCAATTTCACTTCAAACCCTTCCACACATGTATTAACATATAACCGAATAAAGGGAATATTGATCATATTTTGAATAGTGTACGTTTTTCTAAAATTCAACAAGGCTTGCTTCTTCTTTTGAAACAGTAATGTTATTATAATTAAAGCAAATTCTAAGTAATGTAAAATACTTACACTGTATATAATTATTAAATTAAAAATACTCAAATTGCAATAACATGTTAGAAGAATTCCTGGCTTAGATGAGTTTCTGTCTTTGTCGTGGCTCTGTTTTCAGTTCACAAAGGCTAAGTCAGCACAATTAAGCATGGTATTTATTGCACTTCAAGCTTAAGACTAATGGAGCAAAGCCAACTTTGCAGACTCCTTTATAACATTTTTACAGAAAATTTAACCATGGAGATGCTAGACTTTTGCTATATTGAAAGGGGTCCTGAGGTTCATTTGCCATTGGTACTGAAATGCAAACACTGGCAAAAATATATAGAGATACAGTACAAGTCCAAAAATAATACACCACCTGCAAAGAGGGAATCATTCAATGAGACAATGCTTCACATAGATTTTAAAGCTTCTATTTTTTAAGTAACATTTTTCAAAAAGCTCTGTGTGCTGGACTTGGTTAAAGAGGTTTTTTAAATTGATTATGAAATACAAATCGCTGGGCGATATGGCCAAAAACATTATCACGATAAAAAATTTCATATCAGTCGATATCGATAATTATCACGATAAATGTCAAATTATTATTTCTTTCAAGTTTAAAGGCAGATTTTTTCTCCTGAGTGAAAGTTGAAGAAACCAGACAGTTAATTGGAAAATTAAACAACTCTTTTTTTTAAGAACACAACAAACACTTGCCAAACAGCAGAAACATTAAACAAGTCTGAGATAGAGAGTATTCAAGTATTTTTCTATGTCAAAATATGCATGAGTAAAATTTACAAAATAAATATCTTAATAGAAAATGAAACACTGCAGTGTGATAAAACACACATAGAAGATGGCACAGACAGACTGCAAAGTTTAAAGTGTTTTATGTTTCTGTTTTATGTCTGATCGTAAAAAGCCAAAATATCTCCAAATTACCAAAGTTGAATGACCTTTTCTGTCAACGATGTCATCGTCCTTTGAGCTGGTCGTTGGCAGCACTACGTTTGCTTCAGTGCCGCTTATTTCTCCACTCTAACTACAATCCTGTCAGCCACCATCGTGTGGGTAAACAACACCACGTTAGCTGCCCGGTCTGCAACACGCATGTACACTCGCGCAGTATTTTGTGCGCATGCGCATATCATGCGCAAAGCATAAACATATATATATAGAACATTTATCGAACTTTTGTTAAAATTATATCACGGAAAATTATATAGCGATAATTATCGTTATCGAATTATCGCCCAGCACTACTTACAGCAATATGGCTCTGGGTTCAACTCCTGGGGTGCTATCTGCAGGGTGTTCATCTGGGTGTTCCGGCTATCCACCCACAGTCCATAAATGACTGCTGTGTTAACTGGCTTCTGGGAAAATTGGCCTTGGAGTAAGTGTGTGCGCGCATGTTTGTGTCTGTGTCTGTACTGTGATGGACTATGGACTGGAATCTTGTCCAGGGTGTACTCCTGGATCCGTTGCTTACCAGGATAGGCTCCGACTCCCCCCCCAACCCTATATTGGATAAAGTGATGAGAAAATGGATTAAATATAATAAAACGGCCCTGTCGGTTTATGCATTGTTTAACTGTACGGATCTCATTTCTATTTCTGTTACCACCCTGGTGTGAAAAACAAATGTTTAAACAGCTTCACAAAGAAATATACCAGAAATACCAGAGACAGTATTTACTGATATTTGCTCAGCACATGTAAACAAACCACACTATATATAATATTTTGTATTTACACACATATATTTTATGCTAGGGCTAGGAATAATATTAAAATACCAAATAAATATTTTTTCAGGGAATACTGAACATGGCTGCCTCCTACAAATAAAGTCGCTTTTAGCAGTTGGAAACAGTAGTGAAGCACAACAATAGTCCCGTAAAGTGTTGCATATTTATGAAAGCAACATTATTTCTAAAACCAAAGAAAAAAGACAAGCTTACATGATTGTTCTGTGTGGCTTTGTTCCATTTTGTGTTCCTATTTCTTACCTGCTACAGCAAGTCAATAAGTAATAGCTTTATAATACCTAAAATGGAATGTTCTATAAAGGTGTTATCACACTGCAGTTTTTCTCCACTATGATGTCAGATTTTGCCTAGTCAAAACACTAGTGCGAAGTTTTACTAGGACATTTAAGTGGAGAAATGAATCAAACAGAGCTGCTCATTTTGACTGCTTTTTATTCAAGAGTTTCCTCTATCCATCCATTTTCTAAACACTTTTCCCACTCAGGGTGATGGGGGGAATGGGCGTAAGGCAGGATACACCCTGGGTGGGACGTCAGTCCATGACAGAGCAGACGGACGGAAACACAGACACGCACACACTCACATCAGGGCCAGTTTTCCCAGAAGCCACTATGATTTGGACAATGGAAGGAAACTTGAGAGCCCAGAGGAAACCCTTGCGAACCCTTGAGAACATACAGACTCCATGCAGCTTTGACTTCACTGCAAAACTCCCCTTCTTTTCCTTGACTTTCTTCTTTTAGCTTTTACCTGTTCACTAAGTGACAGTTGTCAGACTGTGAACTAAAAACTATTACAGAGTGGGGACCACAATGTTTTCTGACTTAAAACTATTTCCCCAAAATTAAACTGCATATGTACTGTACCTCAGACACATCTGAAAGGGTATACATTCAATCTCTTTTATGTACATTCAACCAATAAGGTTAATTATTGGGATAAAAACAGTGAATAACTGCTATATTGTAACTTATGTCTACATTAAAAACAATTTCCAACAAGGTTCACAGCAGCTGAAAAAATTAGTCATGCTACAATGAAAAACCACATCTCCTGTGCGCACGCTTCTACCATTGATTTAATCAAACATATGCATTTAATTAGTTCTCATGTTTAAGTAGAATTAGAAAATGAATCATAAGGGCTCTGTTAAGTTCTTGGGGGGGTAAATAAAGAGTAAGATGTAAATGACTATTGTCTGACACAACCATTAAACAATAGGAACATGCTACAATGAGCTGAAATGGATTCCACATAAAACACAATCACTACGTAGATTATTCACTTTGACATTTCTGTCACCCGGCTGTCTAAAATCACATTACCTCATGACATTCCTTCAGTGGTGCAAATAACAAATTGCAGGGAGTGGAGAACAACACAGAAACAAAGCCTCACATCACACAAACACTGCTGTTGCACAGACCTGTTTTGAAACAGGAGGCTGTACACAATTTTATAAAAGTCAAATTAAAAGGATAAATGTCACCCATCTGGATTAGCATGAAAGCTTGCGGTCAAATTTCATTTTGTCTTTTTTTTACAGAAAGTTTGAATAAGATCTACTACATTTTACTATTATGCTATTCCAATTTCTTATAAGCTGTGGAAGGTTTTCAAACATTTATACAGAAGTTAGTAGTTGTAAGATGATATAAAGGCGTATGCTACTCTTGAAAAGATCTGGCCATCTGTTTTTGTTTCATAAAGAATTAAAACAAACCCAAAGTGGTGGTTTTCCTTTTAATGAAACCTCAATAAAAAATACATTTTGCCTGAAAAGAAAACTTTCACAGCATTTATTAAAGCAAGACATTGGGCTTCTTTCTTATGCTCAATGTTTTGTAACATGACTTTGAAATAAAGGTGAGACTGTCTATAAAAACAAAGTATTTTAAACTCTGAGAAAAGAAAGTTAAGTAAGAACTCACTGTATTGCAGGTTAATAATCTCTTCACCTGTCAAAAAAAAAATCTTCTTACATTCTATAAGCTGCTTAAGAAACTGTTTGCAATACATTGCTTTCTGCTGCTGCTGGTTTAGAAAGTCAGTTAATGACCAATTTTGAAACAGTTTCCCTGCTGTATCAGGTTTCAGAACAACCTCTACTGTTGATGTTACGGAAGCATCTAGTCATTTATTTATTATTAAAGACCTGTAGGGCTGTTGAAGACTTCTGTTTATAGATGTTTTGGGAACTTTTAAAATACTAATTTGTTTCTGACAATAATTTCTCATCATTCTTTGCGTTATAACAAATCTGTAAGTTTATCGTAATACAAATACTAAATCAGTATAATATGAACTAATATTGTTCGTATCCCCAAACTCCCGTTTTATCTCTGTTAAATTCTCTCAAATTTATGGCTTCTTTGCACACATGACACATATAATTAAAAAAATAGAGAAACTATAAATTCTAATTCTATTATATTTATGACCCTGTTGACGGTAAAATCTATATCTGATAAGTACAGTAACTGCTGCTAAATGACTATTTCAGGTGCTAATCCTGATAAAGGAAGCCTTGTTGGGCTATGAGGAGTTTTCTGTACCCAACAGCTGTCCTTCCACTGATTTCTTTTGCACAAACTCTGCCAGCGAAGGAGAGGTGAAGTACCCTGAAGTACCCTCAAACTCGTATCTAACGTAAACGAGTGAATTGGCCAAATTGACTATAGACTCAGCTAATTGCAGTGAAAAACATCTGGTCATCTTAACGCGCTCTATCAGCGTACTTTTGATATCATTTCAATAATTCTATGAATGACCGTGTCTTTCAGGGGGGCAGCAGGTCGAGCTGTTTAGCAGCCTTTTCTCCACGCATAATACGTGTCAGCTCTTTTGCCAACGGTAAATAAGGTTCTTCAAAAATAGTGTGCAGCTTACCTGCTTTAGCAATCCGCAAGCTTGCATTTTTCCCCGTTTCCGTTTTTATTTCCGGATTTATTTTAAGTTTTTATTTAATGTGCATGGGAGCGAAACGCAGAGACGCTCTGTGTATTTTTCTCAAATTAACTTAGAACAGTTCTTAAATATTTTTCTGTTATCTATCACGCTTTCCTGTGCTCACAAGATTACAAGCGTTAGTAGCACGTATTTCTATGCATTCCTGTGTTTACAACATTGGCATTGTTCCAAAATCACCCACATTCTCCTACCTCCCTATTTGCTGGAGATAGTTTTTTTTTAAATACAATTGGTCACTTCGTCCGTAGCACGCATTCCTATAGAGTGGTATAGAATTACAGAGTATCTCTTGTGTCCACTGAAGTATTAGCGCGCACTGTATCGCAGTACATAGGTTGCGTATTTGACACATATTAAAATAGAAAATATGAAAACCACTCTGATTTTTCAGCGCACACAACAAAGTTCTATGGATCATATGGCGTACCAGCTGGCGGTGCTCCGCGTACCACTGTTGGTACGCGTACCACAGTTTGAGATCCACTGCTCTAATACATTTGCTAAGCAGTCTCAAGTTTTGCACACAGGATCTGCTTGACAGCTACAAAATGGTCTTAGTATCTGAGCACACTGTATTTACAGTTGTTGCTCTAGCCTTCCCCACTACCCTGAATCAGGTGAAGCAGTGAGAAAAAGGATGAATCGATGCTTTTTTCAGCTATGGCTTCTTCTCATCCTAGGTGGCTTTAATATTCAAATGGACATTTACTCTTATAATTTTACTAAGAACTTATTCATCTCTCTCGGTGCATCACAGCTCATAAAACTGCTCCCAGCTCATAAAAAGGGCACACTTTCTGCGATTTAATGATTACTTAAAGAATGAGTTTTTTTGGATATTGCTTTATAAGACTCTGTTTTTATGACCATTTTATGATTTCTTATGGGGCTAATTGTCACGATTGTAGTCCCTCCCCCTTAAGGGCGCTCTGGCTCTTTCACTTCGGACTTGATTTTGTGCACCTGCCCCCTGTTTCAGCCTCCTCCCAGCCCACCTTAAAAGCCAGACGCCCACTCAGTTCGGGGCTCTGCATTGATTCCTGTATCACGCGAGCCCGGGACCTGGATGCGCCTGGCTCCGTTATGGTTTTATTTTCCGTTACTGTTCCTGTTCCTCGCCGATTCTGATCCGGTTCCTGTTTTTATCTAGTATCAGATGGACCGCCCGGCTTTGGTATTTTGCCCATTTTGGATTCCCCGTTTTCATTCCCAACTCCTGCATGCCCTTTTCCCTTGTGTTTTCCTCACTCCATCCCGGATCGTGTCGTCTGCATAGGGCCCTGAAAGAACTCTTCCGTTACACTAGTGACTTTTTTAAAACAAAAAACTCTTCCAAAAATCATTTAGTCTTTTTTACTTTCAAAAAACGATATGGACATACTGTTAGGGTTCATTCTTTCCAGATGAGGTTGTTGATTCAATTACATAACAGAAGCTCCACTTCATACATTTTCCATTTTAAAAAGACGTTGTTATTGTTGTCATTGTTTTTATTACTATGACTACTACTACTACCCTGGTGCAGCGATGTCAACTAGGCTGCGCTTTGATTATGTTGCGGGAATGAAATTTAAAATGAGAAAACAAGACCTACTGTATTATTATTTTCAACAAAGGAGTTTCAACAATACAGGGTTCTAAAAAGCATGACCTTATCACTACTCAGTGGCCTTTTAATTATTTTCCTTGAAAAACTATTTTAATTGAAACACACCTTATCTTCTTACACCTCAGTGTATCCTCATCCTAGAATTGTTTTAGCAGCATCCCAAAAAAACTTTCATGGCACATGTGTGAAAAAAATAAAAACATCTTAGGATAGTGCATTAAAAAACAAAATTAAAATTATGTTACAAAAGTTGCATGTTTGGAAAAGTAAACTACTAAGGCTGGAAGCTATCCACCTCCATCAGAGTATAGTACCTATTTATACAATACACGTACAGAAATTACTTCTTTCTCTTATGTTTTTCTGTGCCCAAAGGCTGAGTTTCATCACTACCAAGAACATTTTACTCTTAGTAGGACACAAAAGAATGAAAACAAAGTCAAAATATTTTGCCTGCTTAAATTTACAAAACATGTAATTGTTTCTGATTGCTTTTCAGTCCACACAAAAGCATTCACTGGACATAACATTTACAAGAAAACAAGAAAAGAGAATTTTACAAAGCAAATACATGCATTTTCAGTTCTCACTTTCATAATATAGTGCTATTTTGAAACATGAACAAAAATCTGGGTAAAAAATGAAGTCTATTACTTGAATTCAAATAAATGCTGACCCTACACACATACACAGAGAATGAGACAGACTCTCATGACAAGACAAAGCAGCTTGAACCTCCAAGAAACGTAATTAAAATTCTCCCCCTTTTATGCGCTCCCTAAACCAAATTAATAGACAACAAAGCTGTTTCCATGGAATCCAAATTCATCATCTGCATTATCATATCCTTGCTAAACATTTCAGCCTTTCTGCCTTGAATTCAATGCCCCCAAATTCAAACTGAAATGTGAATATTTGCGCTGTACTACAGAGAAGAAGTGTGGGGGGGGTGACAATTTATGCACTGAAGCAGAGGAAAAAGAACAGCCTAGCTTGAGTGCAACTGCTGCATGGTTCCTTACAGCCTGAGGTAATTGGTGCTAAAAAAATGTAATGTGATGAATTGTGTTTACACACAAGTGTGAAAAAGTTATAGATAAAATCACGAGTGCTTCAAAGCTGCACATCTAAAGTAAAGGACTATCCCAGCTATCTACAAGAAAGAAAAATGAAGAACAGTGAAAGGAAAAGCACATTGGTGGCAGATACTGGGTAAGCCAGGTAACACCTGCTTTAATAGCATGATACTGACAACACTTTTATGTGTCGTTAGAACACTCACACAAGAATTAGTTATTAGGCTTTGACAGGTTATAGCAAAATAAGACACTAGACAGCTCATATTCTCCAGGTCATTTGTGATATTTCAAGATATTTCCTTTATTTTCTTCCCTGGGAATAATTTAAAAAACATGTACAATATGTCTTCTTGAAGTAGACCTTATCTTTATTAAAACAAATCTTGGACCAAAGCCATTATGCTAATAATAATGATGGCAATAATGTTTCTAATAAGAATAGGAGCAATTTGTTTTCTCACGGAAAACCAATGAAATTCAGAGGTAGAAAGACAGAAAACACTTCCAATAAAGGAAGACAAGTGAATCAAGGACAGCAATGAAAAATGAATTGCAGTTCGTGTACCTGGTCACTGTGTCAAGGTTCAAATAGATTTGATTTAATGACTGAGCTTTTTTATATATTTTTTATATGTCCTTGATATCTATTTAGGGGGCAGGAAATAGAGGTATCATGAGAGGCTACTAAACTTAGAGCTAACAGATGAAGAGTGCCACCAACCCAGTACCTGCTATCCACTGTATATATTGTATGTACAGTAAATACTGACTGTAGCCACAAGAATGCATACCACTTGATACTAACCATAAAAAGAGTACTTCTACTCAAAGTTGTATACCCAACAGTGCCAGATTGCAGGCAGTTTGACAGAAATACGACAGTTTGACTGAGTGGTTGAGTAAAACTAACATATACTTTCAAAACTTGTAATTATTTAGCTGATTGCACCAGCTCTAATCAAACCTTTCTCCACAATTTGTTCTGGATCATCGGTATTATCAAACAGAAGTGACACTCAGAAAGCTTTCCTTTTTTCTGGAAAGCTTTACTGCTTGTAATAGGGTTTTCGATGATACTTGTGCTGGCACTGTAACTGAGGAATGAATTTAACAACATCAGACTCCAGAATTGTAACATATTGTTTTGTAAAGTTGCTAAGAGTGTCTGTTGTCAAGTAGCAGATGTTTTTAGTCTCCTGGGGCCTTCTGGGGACTGAACTGAAAATCAGGAGGGACCTGTCCCTGTTATAAGTCTTTGATTAAGATCAATGTTTGGGGGAAAAAAAAAACATTAATCCAGAGATGGCAAATTTCTTGCAATTATTTTAACAAGCAATACATTCAGACTGCACATTCTATTTGCAACAAAACAAACAAGAGCCCTGAACATGAAAATGTATTCACAAGGGATGAAGTCTGTGAAATTAGATGTCAAATATTGTAGGGAATATTAATACAAGTTCTAGCTTCACCATTTGCGATGTGTTCTAGGACCCAAGAAAAGAAAGTTATTATAGCATTCCATTCATTTTCATTGCTGCTAATTTTTAATTCTGTGAACACTTCACTGGTCACCAAATTGGTATGATAGGTCCCGAGATCCAGCCACAAGTATTTGACCACAGCTCACACATCAACTAGCAGTATCATCCAGTTCTTTCAGAAGCTACCCAGTACATCCTTTTGTTGGACCAGCAGTATGAATATGGAGGCTGAGTATGCTAAACGATAAATCGGCCTAGGCTACTTGCACAGAAAAAAAAATTCTCTGAAGACACAATCACTTTATTTTTATATTATCTAAAAAAAAAAACTTGACAGGCAGCAAAATATGTACTGTATATACTGTACATATATAGTGCCCATTAAAGTCTATACCGCCATTCAAACTTTTCACCTTTTGTTGCATTATAGCCTGGAATTAAAATTTAGGAAAATGTTTTTAATCTACACATTCAACACTACAAATTCTGAGAAGAATATGATAGAAGTATTCATAAAATGAATTAAAAATCAGAACTGAAATACTGTAGTTTGGCTGGACATGTATTAAAAACCCCTTATAATAGCAATCCTAAATTATCATGGGTATAACCAATCACACACCAATTTAACTGGCCTCTACTGCCGATATAAATTCAGCAATTCATATAGGTTTCCTCTGCTGGTACTGCATTTCAAAGCACAAGAGTTAACCATGGGCACCAAGGATCTTCCAAAAGAACTCCAGAACAAAACTGTAGAAAGGCAGAGAACAGGGGATAGGTCTAAAAAATGTCAAAGGCCTTGAATATCCCTTGAAGTATGGTCAAGACAATTGTTAAGAAGTGAAAGGTGTATGGCACCACCAAAATCCCACCTACAGTGCCTTTTAAAAGTATTCACCCCCCTTGGACCTTTTCACATTTTATTGTGTTACAACATGGAACCATGATGTATTTATGTATTTATGTGAAGCAAGTCTTCTTGATCATAATTCAACAAAAACAAGTCTCTCATGTAGCAAAGATGAAAAACAACCGAGCAAACATCCCACAACAGTGTGTGGCCATGATCTGTAGCCTCTGTGTAGGATTCCTGTCAAATTTCTTTGGAACTTTCATCTCTGCAAATCTCACGTCAACACCCAAGCCAGTGTAAGTGATGAACGATAGCCAGTGTTTGTCCTTGGACTTGGCTGAAAATATTTGTCAGTCAAGTCGGAATACAAGCCAGTTGTACTACAAAGTAGGATTTACGATCACAGACTTTGATCTATCATCTCATCACACCATTGCCTTTAGCTCCTCCATATGACACACCTTAGGGATCTATTAAATTAAAACTAGTAGGAAACGTTTAGGAAGTTTTTGTGATAGAGATACATAGACTTTGTCATGCTAGGCCTTACTTAATGGCTCTATATGTGAGTGCAGTCTTTCATTTGGATGTACATGTATTAAAATGCACTGTTTGCATGCAAGTGTATTGTTTAAATGAATAAGTAGAACAATACATAAATAAAAACAGATGATTTACTGTACATAATAACAACATAATTTCTTACAATTTAGATTTAGTTAAATTTTATCCAATAAATCTACAATTTTGCTGTTGTATTTTTATTTAATATTTTACTTTGCAAAGTAATACCAATCCATCACATTCAGTCACTATTAACAAAGGGAATGAAAATTAGTTTCACAATTAAAAAAAGTCGAACAATCTAAAGATACTTAATAATGTCACCTTTACTACAGAAAGAGCTACAGTTCCAAAATACTGAAACGATCCAGCAGTGCAGTAAGACTGCTTAAATTTGAATTTGAGGGCAGTTAAAAATCTGAGCAAGAGACTTGTGTGTAATAAATATAGATAGTGCTAAAGTACATACCAGATGCTGGAAACCATAACAAGCAGAACAAGAGGAAGCTATTCAGTCCATTATAGCTCATTTTGTGTTCAACAATTGATCTAAGGCATTTCATCCAAACATTTCTTGAAAAAAAGAAATGCTATCAGATCAGACAAGATAGGTAGCTTGTTGAAGACTCCCAATGTGTACTGAACTGTCTCATTTTCATTAGTTTCCATTTGTGGCCAGCAGTTTGTATTTCACTATTGACACAAAAGTCTACAGCTTTAATTTATTGATATCTTTAAATTACTGTAACACTAGTGACTGAAATTCCACACCATTTTCAAAATTAGATCTTACTAGTGTATTGTATTGAGATTCTATCCATTGGTTTGAATTCTGCATTTCCAACTACACATCACAAGTTTCTGGTTGAAGAAAGTTCAAGTAGGGAGCTGCATCAGCATGCTTAGGCTGCAAAAGAATAGGTAAAGGTTTATTCCATTTTCATTTAAGGAAAAGAAAAGATAATGTTTCAGCTTGTGGAGCCTTCTTCAGGCGTAACGACGAACACCTTTTTTTTCCTTTCAGCATGGAATAAACCTTTACCTGCTCCTCAATTTTCTGTTACCCTGTTTTACTCCTTCATTACATTCTCCGGAACAACAGTTCCCAACTCCAGTCCAGTAGGCTTCTTGTTTTTGTTCCAGTCAAGTTTTTAATCACACACTTACTTCAGCTTTCTGTTTGGGACATACTTCTAAA
Source organism: Lepisosteus oculatus (assembly GCF_040954835.1). Lineage (NCBI taxonomy): Eukaryota > Metazoa > Chordata > Actinopteri > Semionotiformes > Lepisosteidae > Lepisosteus > Lepisosteus oculatus. Next base: position 34,879,210 of record NC_090696.1, on the reverse strand, counting down.
TTTGTTTTCAGCTTTTAAGGAGTCAAATGGGATTTGTGATGGGTATCAAAACTACAGAAAAGTCTCAGAACTAGGTGTGTAGAGTGAATTGTTACCAACTGGTCCTCTGCAGAATGAAAAAAATGCTCATTGAGGGAGTGTGTGATACAGTGCCATACCTTTTTGTGTCAGTTCACTGTTAATTGATCAACTGATAAGAGTTATTCAGTCAGACAAAATAGCAGGCAATTTGTCAAGGGGCTGTGTGAAGTTTTGTAGGCTGCAGATGCTGAAAACAGTAGCCCTGAAGCTGGGTATTTTTGACACTCAGGACTGACCAAAGATACAAGTTAGATAAAAAGTCTAAACAAGCAAGCAGATCAATGAATTCATTGACTGGCACTAGAGATTTAGAGCTGTGTTGGAATGAAAACCAGTAGAGACACTATTCCTCCTGGACCAGGGCAGAAAACAGCTGGTCTAAAATAGTTTTACACAATTTCTTACGTCTCGGTGTTGAAACATCCTGCACCTGTCTATGTTAATAATCTACATCATTCGCCTAATATGTTTATTATTTTATGTGAAATCTGAGTGTGTTAGACACATTTTTCATTTGATAATCTCAATAAAGATGCCCCGTGTTCAAAAACTCAGCAGAGTGAAATAATTTTGCAAAAATAGGGGAAACATTGCCCTCTGCTGCTCATACTGTGAATATAAGCTTTTTGAAACTTGTTTGCTCCTTTCCCCGAATTGTAGGTGATGAAGCTTTAACAGTCCAGATTTGTCTGATCTAACTTATCAATACAAATTAACAAAAAGAACTCAGGGATATTCTGCACTTATTAATCCTGTGCCTTGGAAAAAAAGTCTTGTGACATTTCTGATATCTTTGTTTTCCTTTTACAGTATGGTTATAAGTTACAGCCTGTTGTCCCAAGCACAAAAGTGCAATAGTTTCTTTGAATCACAACAAGAAAGTCCAGAATAAACTGTAACATCTACAGGAAGCCCTGAAAGACTGAAGCAAACGTCAAAGGAAACTCGTGAAAATCTGCTCAAAAATATCAAAAAACGTATCAGGAAAATGACAACCTGTAATGGGTGAACTGATATTTTACTGAAAAGACAGAACACAGGCAAATTCATTATACTGTACTTCTTGATGTGTTTCATCTACAGTGTTGTTCAGCTGGGGGTCTGATGTGAAAGTCACAAGCGCAGGAGTTTTCTGTAGCCATGACTCAAAGCAATACAAGATGTGCATCTTGTTGCAGATTCAGTGTTGTGATACTCTGTCCCAATCCTTTCATGCAGGAGCACACATCTGCGCACTGGTCTCTTAGCCCTGGATGTCCAAGCTCATCCCACACACAAGCAATGGGCTTCAGGACCACTGTGTAGGTAGGGTATCAAGACAAGACAGCATATGTAGCTTATGACATTCTCATCTTCTGTTTAAAGTAGAATTCTCTGGATTGAAAAGCACTGTATATGAATATACTGAGTGTTATTATGTTACATGTTATATCAGGTCAGGAGAAGCCAACAGGAAAGTCAGTAAAAAGGTGCCAGAATCTGGTCAATATAATGCCATGTGGTCAGTTTGCCATCAACCACCTGAAGTGGACGACTGCAGCAACTTGATATTCCCACCCAGACCATCACAGTTGACACCTGACTATCTGTCAAGATCTATAACTCACGGACTGTATCTGGCTGTAAGATCCTATTAGCAGGTTAGAAATTGCTGGCTGGCCCAATATATCATATACTGTATATATTTTTCTGAAAACGCGCTTGCATAAGTACAGTGGTAAGTTTCTTTTGTTGCCTGCTACGTTTGCTTCAAATTACCTAAATTGGAAGCCAATCTACATTTCTTCCATAAAAAATATTGGCAAAAAAAACAGATCAGTATGTCGAAATGCCTTATTTCAAAAATAGCATTTCAAATTTGTTAAAACATCTCGGAGGGGTTATAGACAAAATAACGATCAGTAAATCTCTGCTCTCTTCGGTCAATGACACATCCTTTACTACAGTATCGCTAACCCGAACTCTGCATGAGCAAATCAGTGTAGTTTGCCCTAGAAAAATATTATAACAAAGAAGCAAGAATCTTTCATGTCGACTACTTCCAAGCAACAATGCTAAACCTAAACTAATAAAATCATAATTGTGTTTGTGATTGAAAAACCACATTATATATTTGCAGGAATGAAGCTTAAGTCATAAAGCAGAAGGTAATGTTACCTTAGCTGGGCCTGAGGAATCCCAGACATAACATACAGTAAATCCACCCCAAGGGCACGGAGACAATTCATCCGCATTTGTAGAACAATAAAGGGAACCTATTGTTCTGATGGAATTTTAATTACATTTCTTAATATCATCCACATATTAAAAATGTGTTTTTTTTGGGGGGGGGATGTTTCAAATTTAAATATGGCTGTTTTAATGTGTATGTGTCACATATGTAAGGGTGATGTGTTAAAGTGGTAGTCCCTATTCTCCTGGATGCCATACCTCTTGTCTACCTCACTATCTGTCTGTAGAATGGGAAACTATATTTTGTGTCAAAATCACCGTTATCCTGCAGTACCCATCTCCTGCAAGCAGGAGATGGGTTAAAAAAAACATTCTGGTGCAACATTCTTATCTGCAGTGTTTTACTCACTACCCTCTGTTAAGCAACTTTACAACCTGAATAGACAATACAGACGTATCTTTAAAACGTATTACAGTAATTGTCGGCTGGATGTACGTAATATGAGGCACTTTTTATAGTTTCCCACATCTTTGTGATATTCCTGTTACAGTGCATTGCTGAACACAGTGAGGGATTTATGATCCCTGTAGTTTTTTTTTTATTTCTACATCAGAGCACATGCAGAAATTTCTTTACTGCTCAGTTTGAAATATTTACCCAAAATGTAAATATCCTCAGACCCAGGACTGGGTCTCAAACTGTTCCCTGTTCCCATATGTCTTGTAGTACACTTCCCTCCATCTACACTGTAGGGCACATTGCAACTTCATCCTTACTGTGAGTGTTCCCTTTCTGGTCCAATCTTAACACACACCATATCTGGGTTAAATCATACTGCATTAATCGTACTACTCCTGGCATGTTTTGCTGTGCATTTTCTCTGACATTTTTCAATTAAAGACTACTATATTAAGTAATTAATGAAGCACAAACTTAACATTTATGCATACTTGCGTTGTTTGAAAACATACAAATATACACATACACATTAAAAAAAACAATATTTCCCATTACTGCAATAATCAAAACATCAATCATTTCAAAAAGCTTTTTATTCTTTTACATTATTATGATTAACATCACTTTATTAACCCTTTACAATTTCTTGCATTAGGAATTATCTTTTCGCATACCCCAGCTTGCTCTCCATGAGACACACAGACAGGGAGAGAGCTTGGGGTCAGAGCACAGGGTCAGCCATTGTACAGCACCCCTGGAGCATTTGGGGTTAAGGGCCTTGCTCAGGAGCCCAACGGAGTAGGATTCCTCTGCCGGCTGCAGGATTTGAACTGGCAACCTTCTAGCCACAGGCACAGATCCTTAGCCACAGAGCCACCGCTGCGCCCTGGGATGTACTGCCTCTATAAACGTTAAGCCCTTTATTCACATAGCCAAGATTCAAACAAACTTGCCCTGAGTCACAATGAACCTCTTGCTTTCCGAACAAAAATGCCATATAAGCTATTTGGACGTTTAATTTTGTTTTCATTTGAAAAATATTTGCCATGGTATTTTTTTAACTCTAGGGCTAGCACAGAGATGTACGTGTCAGCCTCAGAATTTCTAGGGTTCTGGGTTCCATTCCAGACTGGTGTGCCCTGGTGCAGTTTGCATGCTCGTGTAGCTCGCTTTTGCCAAGTGCTCCTTATTCCAGCCATCTTCCAAAGACATGCTGGCTAGGTTAATTGGTATCTCTAATCTATCCCTGTGTGTGAATGTGCATGCATATAATGGATATATCTTAACAGGAACTGGGTTGCCTTATCCCTCACCAGAAATAAGCAGTTTTCTGACTATCACTTGACGGTTAGATTTTAGCAGTCCTTTTTTCATAACAGCAAAATTAAACCAAAAGGCTTAATTTTTTAGGAAGAGAAGCCAAACTAAATACAATAAAATCAATGAGTTTCACATTTTTTGTTCTTTTTTTTTGCTCCCCACAGAATGTAGAGAACACCAACGCTAAAATACCGCATTTCACTAACACATCAATCTTAATGTTTTCCAATTATTATTATATCTTAAGTGCTGGGTTACAAAAACAAATGTATTCAGGGACCCCAGTTTCACAGATGGAACAACAATATAATGAGAACATCTCAGAAGTATCCACTCAGATTTAAATCCCAGAATCCCTATTTGAAAAAAAAAACTTTTTTTCTGAGCCAGGGGTTTCTATCCACCAACTTCCTAAGGCTGTGCAATTATAGGGGATTCTATAAAAGGTGGCAGAATTTGTGGATGAGAAAAAAAAACACTTTTTTTTTCTTTACAATAAAATGTTTCTGAAAAATCAAAACGGAAAAGATTTGTCTTTTCAGAATGAATCGACACCTACGCACTGTTTTATAACTAGCGGTTATAAAGACTTTGTGCCCAAAAGATGCATAGAATACTCTCTGTAGGATTTCTGCTGTCACTGTCGAAAGCATCAAGACCTTCCTTATGCTTACTGTGTACACTGTAGTTATAAAAACAGCTCCAAAGCCTTCAAGCTTCCAAGGCGAACTGTGAATCTGGTACCACTTAATCTAATGTCACATATGGGGATATGTTAGGAAGCTCAACACTCAGCAGAGCACCGTAACTGAAATACTTCTGTTTTCCCCAATGACTCAATGCAGAAACCCGTCACACGAGCTCTGGCACCACAACTTGGAATAAGTGAGAGGCATGCTAGAAAAAAATCTGAACAAAAGAACACTCACATTTTTGGCAGTGTCAAGAAGATCATTTTTTTCAAATAATTACTTTTCTATACATAGATCACTGTCATCATGGCAATTTCTTTACTGAATCAGCTCAGCACCGCAATTCTCAAGCTAGATGTTGCAGAAGAAGCTGTCTGATAATTGTTTTCAGAAAGGGCCTTATCTACATGTTAACAGAGGTATTTTTCCTTCTTGAAAAAAGTCTCTTTGGATGCCATTTTACACAGCCAAAATCAAGCAATACTTTGAGCCAAGCGTGCCACTTAACTCGGTTTCTACCGTAAAATGGGTCGCCATATTTATTTTTGTTGGAGCTCTTAACTGTGGCAAAAGTTTTAGATTGCATGGTCGTTCTGTGTTTGAAGTGGTCGTCTGAGTAAATCGTGTCTGCTCTGCAGAAAGGTTATTATGCTTGAACCGAATATTCTTTTAACAGTGCTGTCTGAAAAGATTTCATTTTAACAGGGGGGCTCTGTTCATGCCATTTACTCCTAGAAATAGTGTAATTACACAGCATTCCAAAAACAACCTGGAATCGTTTTAACCACAACATTGTTATGTTGGACCTCCACGACTGCTTGCCTCATTTCCTCCTGGTCTTTAGGAGTCAAGGGAGTGTTATGAAGACTCCTGGGGACCTAGAGAAAGGGCATTAGGTGTATCTGAGAGCACAGTGACGTAGATTTGGGCTGTACTCAAAAGCTTCCAGTGCCAGGTCTTGGAAGAGCATTTAAAAAAAACGCTTAAGTGTTGTTGTGGGACTCTTCTGCAGCTTACCAAATGAGCTTGGAAAGAATTACTGACTCTAGGGAAAGACAGTAACGCATCAGAGCCAGAGAGTAAACTAATTATCTAGTGTGCTGCAGTCAATAAACAAATATGCACAAACCTACCACTTAGGTACAAACACACTTACACTTCTGACACCTTGAATACAACCGAGCAGAGCGTGCTATGCTTGCCCCTCACTCAGTATGTGACGTTCTCGTTTATCAAAGCTGTGATCAAAGATGATATTCTAATCTAACAGTACCGCTAGGCTATCAATCTTCATTTCTGACAAAAACTGTGGTGAACTATATTTCTGTTGTACAGGTAGTACAAAGGAGAACAGCCAGACTTATTCCTGGCCTGAAGGGAACATCATACTTGGACAGACTAAGGGAAATGTATCCTTTTAGCCTGGAACAAAGATTAAGTTGATTCAGGTATTAAAAATCCTGAAGGGCAATTCATGGGACTTCATCAAAATCAGCAGAAACACAAGGACCCATGGATGAAAGTGGAAATTAGGTTTAAGGCCATTCAAGACAGGGAGTTAAGTTTAAGGCCATTCAAGACAGGGATGTCTTTACACAGAGGATCGTGGGAGTCTGGAGCCAGCTTTCTACCAGTAGCCAAACACAAAAGGCAGGCCAAATGGGTTCCTTTCATTTGCTGTATAAAAGTCTGTTGGTCATACAGCATATCACTGCTAGTTCTAAGAAATATACAGTATACTAAGGTCAATCCAGTGGCTTAAAAGTATTTGGTTGTTGGACACAAATACAGGACAGCTCAGACCTTTATTTAATAAACGCATTACAAGTCATATGTCTAAAGCCTTTCTATACTAATTGATCATGTTAACAAGTTTTTAATAAAAATAAATCCACAAAAACACTGTCAATGTCTTCACATGTGAAGTTACAAAAAAATCTACTAAGGAATACATCTATCTTCTACTCAGGACTTCAACGTGATGTAATGGTGATATCAATAATACCATTCTGTGTTTCCCAATCATTTGCTCACCCAAAAAAACAACTGTCAGTATCAACATGTTTAAACAAACATAATGGTATTAACTACAGGTTAGCCAAGCAGTAATGTGTGTTAACTGCTGAAATCACTTCCGTGCTCTTCAAAAAGAATACTGTCAGCATTACTGGCAGAATCCAGCCTCTCCCACTTGCTCTCACTTGAATCAATCAAGTCAACAATCAACGGAAAGTAATTATTTCTGTCTGGTGTGACATACGTTCTGGGACTCATGTATATTTCTTATAACTCAGCTTCAGGAAGACAATGTCTATTTTTTTTTTACTTTGGAATCACTGCTGGGTCTTCTGCATTAGAAATTGATTGTTAATGTCAAACTATTTAACACAAAATATTCCAAAAACATTCCCAGAAATTACAGCTAAATCATTAAAGAGTTAATCTCATACTACATGGTTCAGGGTCATTGAACATCATATCCTGCCATTAGAGCCACATAATGAGGATTTTGTTAATTGAAACAATTCCACAATGACTTCAGCACTGTCCACTTGACCCTATGTAAGTAATAAATAATAATCCCATTGAAGTAAAAAACTTAATTATGACTTAGAATAGAAAAAAGTCACACTTACACATTAATTGAATGTCCAGAATGTCTACAGTATTAGCGCATAAAGTATGTGTGTGCTGTAATTTAATTAAGAACACTTATTTTTCAATAGCATTAGAAAGCTGTAGAGTATAATTGATGTCGATATTTTTTGAAAGATTGTTTAAAAGGGAAGCTATGTAGTTTAACAATAACTTTTTAAACTGCAATGTTCAGTGGCTTAAATCAAGTGCTGTTTATGGAGGTTGTTTGGTCACTGTATTCATTCTGGTGAGCTAATTTAATCACAACTCATTTCAACCTATGATAGTCTAATTATGTTTGGAGAAAAAAAGAATAATGAACAGTCATCATGAATCAATTGTCATCAATTCACCTCCTTCAGGGTCAATTAATTGAGGTTTTACCCATTCTTAAGTAAATTAAAGCCTTTCAGTTATTCTTATGCCTGGTCAGGCTCCAGATACACCTAACAATCTGACTGAAACATTAATAATGAGGAGCAGAAACAACTGATTAAAATGAAATATAAAAGGACATACTGTATGTTCAGCTAGCATCTTACTGAAACAATCTAATCAAAATCTACTCCCTCATTAGAAATCACCACATAAGTACACTTGCACACAGCCTAGCAGAGAATGGTCATATATTTTCTAACTTGTCCAGTCCCAGTCACTTCCCGACAGAGCCTCCATGCTGGTTGCAGTCTTCACTTTCACAGCCATCCCATTATATTTCTGTGAAGACAACTCCATTTTCAACAGAGGTAAAAAGATCCTGCCACCACAAGGCACAATGTTGTTTATAGACACACACAGTTTTCTTCAGGTTCAGCTTTTAAAACTACAGAGCAATAAAATCATTCATGTGACTTTTGCGGCATTCCGTTGGAAAGCACCAGCTATTGTTTTGTTTTTTTAAAGAAGCACCTGTCTTCTTATGAGTCCTACAAATCTGTCTTGGCAAACTAATTCACCGTCAGAGGGTTACACATCAGCAAAATGATCGTGAGCTTTTCCTAGGAATCTTTGTAATGCTCAACTGATATGGGGAAAAAAGTACCTTCCAAAAACGACTATGTTAGATTATGCATGTACAATTTTTCTTTCCCTGACAACCCTATTGAGACTATATTAAGACACTCCTACAAGTACTAGTCATAGGAAAATACAGCATTTGCCAGAGTGCAACTTGTCAATGGGCTTGTAAATCCTTCCCGTGGACTAGTCATTCTTTTCTCCTATGACATAAGAGTAAAGAATACTGCTCTGGCTTGTGTTTGAATATGGCTTTGGAAAGAAGCTCCCCTGGTGCAACTGGTTCTAAAAGGAGACTACATACACCAGTTCACAGCTCAATCATCATGTTCACAAGCTCTCTAATTACTCCCATGTCTGTGAACCACAAACTCAAATGTCGCTTCTCATGACAAGATCTATTTGGGGCCATTTTAACACCTGTCTGCAGAGGTTTAAAATCCAACTGAAACTTTTGAGGCTTTTCCTCACCAACAGGGAGTCAGGACAACGACAAGGGGTTACTGATTCCTATGGCTTTGCAGCCTTTTATGAAATACTCATAGAAAATTTCAAAAAGAAAAATAAAACCAATAAAAAAGGACACTAGCAGAAAGTCGGAAACAAGCTGTCCAGTCATGGCTGTCAAAGCTCATACCCTGGCTTATTTCTTTTTGTCTTGGTAAGGAGCTAGTGCTAATCACATCAGCTTGAGAAGCCTAATTTCGTCCTCTTGTTTGTAATTTGTCTAATGTTTTTATGTTCTTTAATGTTATTTTTATTGTTTCACTGCTTGGATTGTTTTTTGTCTGTGATTCCAAATACATTTCTCTTGATTGTTTTCACAGTACAAAAATCAATCCTTTGGGAATAAACCCTACAAACAAGACATACTGTACAGTAAACAGTGTTTTGTTTGTGCACAAACTATAGATTTGTCAATAACACTGTAGAGTTCTACAAACATGCAATCCATTAATGTCAAGTACTGCAGCAGGAGAATGAGGGTAAAATACAGCATCACATGTTCACATCATTCTAACTTGATGTTTGTGATCACATCACAGAGACAGACAAAATTTACACTGACCTTCTGAATTCTGATGTACTGTAAGGCGTGACTTTGCTGCCATCAAAGAAAAAGAATTCACTACAAAACTATCTTGTAATTATGAGATAGCAGATTATGTCGCATTTCCAATGTAGTACACTCTTGCGTACTTTATGTGATAATCACGTTAACACAATTGTGAAGCAATACCTCATTATTCTCATGGTCAAGTAACTTCTGCAACAAGGATTATTCCCGCCTTGAGTGCGACTATGCCACCTGGCAATTATAAAGGGTGCTAGGCCCCTCACTAACTTACCACAGGTTTTTTTCATCTGCCAGAATCACCAATGCACACACAGAGCAACAACAGACTTAATTATCATTTAAGGGCCCTTTTTGTTTTCTAAAGACATCAACAATTATCCCGAGATTCAAACAAACGGTAATTCAAGGGGTATGATGAATCCCAGAGAGACAGCAGTCCATTTAGAGAATGAGGAAAGGGTGCTAGAAAGTTCTTATTGGTATGTAAAAGTTGGTATAGAAAACAACAGCCACACAGAGAAGAAGGATGCCACCCAGTCCAATCTTCCCAGTCTCTGGGCTATACTGAAAGTTCTCCCGCAGGCTGTACCACGTTCCACTCAGTACAGTACCGGTTCACCAGGCCTTCTTCTTGGCTCTCTGTCTCCAGGAAGTAAAAGTCTCTGCATAGTATCTCCGTTCCACTGCTAGAATCTCCCCTGGTCTGCAGTTCCTGGACCAATAGTTCCTCTCCTCTGTGGTCTTACAGGTTGCGGCTTGCCTTTCCCTTCCCTTGTGTTGAGGACCTCTTGGGAAGAGGAGAGACAGCCCTTTGTTTAGGCTCAGATCTGATTATCCCTTCCATTAGCCTAACCCCATCAGTGGGTTTTCCAATGCCTCTGTCAGGAGGATGTGGTTCCAGTTGATTATCAGGAGGAAGCTTGGGTCATTGGAGAACTGTGAGTGTGCAAACCTTCAGGCGTATCAGGCCCTATCACTTCTTTGTCTGCTTTACTGCTCCATCCCCCTGCCCAAGGCCTGGTCCAAACTGGCTGAGCACCCCTCGCACCTTCATGCTTCTGTACTAAGTGCAGTCATTGGTTCATGTCAGGACAACCACTGTGTTCTTAAATTGTTACTAATTGATTCCTCCCCCACTATCGGCATTGGAAAACTTTGAAGTTGAAAACTTCAGGGGAAAGCATACTCTATATTGACATGATCCTGGTCACTAATACATCTTTATTAATTATAATCTGTTACTCCATCAACGATTTGCATTCTATGATATTATCATTAGCTGACTTTTAGTATTAAGCAGTGGAATCAATTGCACGGTACCCTTGTTCTTGTTTAAGAAGTGTCTTCATGGTTAAAACCGTGTTCAGATTAAGTAAAAATTGTAACATTTCATTATGACTAAACCCCAGTCGAAATTAAGTCTGTGCACGTTTTACAGCACTGGACACCGTCACTAACACAAAACCCACAGCTCCAGCAAAGCTGTCGGGAGCTTCTAGGCGCAGTCATTGCACAATATAACTTCACATGGGAATTTTAAAACTTACGTTTTGTTTTTTCAAAGTGATGTTCTCTTCTAACAATACGAGTTGCTATACAGTAAAATGAAGTATACATTAAATAATTGTTTTTGCCATTTTGTACACTACACTTTATTTATTGTTTTCTACATTCAGTTTCAACCCAGAGCTCCTAAGGGTTTTTTACACTCTTTGACTTACTCCTCAATTTTTGTTTTAATTTTTTTTTGTATGTTGCAGGACTATCTCCTGTTATGACCAATCTAAAACATAAAAACCAAGGGGGAAAAAAAACTAAAACCTTCTATCTTTAGGCATAAGGGCAACTCATGACCCCATTCTGCTCATATGAAGTCCTGTCAGCTGCACACACTGAGAAGTAATCTAACTCAAGGCCTGAACAAAGAAAATGAAAACAGGGGGCCTCTCGCCCAGAGCAAGAAAAGATTACATTTGAATAACAAATCATCTCTGATTTTTTGCCGAGATATGATTGAAAGTAAACTTCCTTCCTGGCAGCTCAGCCATCTAGACAGGTTTGTAAACTGCCAATTTTCCTGCAAAAAAAAAAACACTGGAGTTTATTTAAATTGTCCTGCTATAAGAAAAGCCATGCACCTCCATTATTTGTGTTGCTTGCAATGCTCTGAGTAGAAGAAATACTCTGCAGAGTTGTCCCAAATCCAAATCAGTGGCAAAGAAATAAAACCCACATAACACAACAATCAAGATGTATCAGCAAATCTAAGCAATAGTATACCATAATTTTTGTTTTAGTTTTGAAGCTACATTTTAAAAAACATTCAATGAGAGTTTTCAGATTTTTCAATCAATTGAATCTTCTTGAAATATGTGAAATGCAGGTTGTTGTTTTAAATGAGATGTCCCTTATAATGACACACCAAAAGAGTTCAAGTTGCAAAAGTGCTGCAACCAACAGAAGTCAACATGGAGAAAGAAAAAGTCACAGATCATTTCTGAACAGCTGGCTAAAATACGAGCAGAAGGGCTGTTACGATGTCAAAAACGTATCGGCAGATTTGAACAAAGAAAATTGTATATCTTCCAACTTAAAATACCACAAGATAATCATTGGTAGAGGCAAGGTATGAGGAAAGAGCTGCCTGCTGTTCCCTAAATGAAACCAGGCTTCTTGCCATCACAGCTGTAAAATCAATGGAAAAGGGAAACTGTATGGGTTACAATCTGTACAGGATAGCATGATCAGTGCTTTTTGGCAGAAGTAAAACATTGGAGGGTACTCATAAAACTTGGTGTCTGTTTTATCATGGAAGTAAAGGCTGTAACTATTTCCATCCCATCCAATTTCTAACCACTTCATCCAATTTAGGTTCCCTTGTAGCAAGGGAGCCTTAGAACATCCCAGCAAGCAAAGGGCGCAAGACAACATACATCTGGGATGGGACACCAGTGGCACACACACACACACCCTCACACCAGGTCCAGCTTTCTCAAAAGCCAATTTAACCTACTAGTATGTGTTAATACTCTGAGAGGAAACCAGAGCACCAGAACACACAAACTCTACACAGATAACACCACAGGCATTGAGACCAGGGCCCCAGGGCTGTGAGGCAGCAAAGATAAACCCTCCACTAAAGTGCCTTCCTTTGTACCTTTTTTACAATTCAGCAATAGAATTTGCTGACAAAGTATTTCCTCATTTACATACAGTGAAAGTGATTCCTCGAAAAACCTGATGACAGTAAATGCCATCTACAGGCATGGACATACTCATGCCTTCTCAATGGAGAAAAATAATGTTTTATTCTGTTTTTGTGCAATTGATGTGTTAATAGATTATCACGTGCATTTGTTCTTGAGTCAAATACTGTAGCAACTGACAGTAACACATGTATATATCACTTTGGCTGAGTTTACTGTCAGAAAAAGGGAATATATCAGATGTTTCAAAACAATGTTGTCAGCCTGTACCTTTAGGTAAAGAAATGATTATTTATTTGTGTCATGATTAGAAACAGGACAAAGGAATCGGCTCCAGGGACAAAATAATTTCATGTCTTTGTCAAGACCTGGGCAGAAAAACAAAGAGCAAAGAGCTTTGGAATTGTGCAAATCCTGTACTTGCAAACCTGTCCTGTGTTTCCTTACTACAAGATTACAGTGTGAGATGACAGTCTGGGAAGAGCCTGTATTATTGTTAAAAAGATTTTATGTTTCCACTGACTTCAGCAACATAATTGGCCATGACAGTCCAACTGTAGGTGGACGATGGAGAGACGGTATTGTCAATCTGCCAGAAGAGGCCTCTATCTCCTGTAGGTACACTTGGTGGCAATTAGTTAATTCATACTTTAAAGGATAAACTAATTCTTAATTCTTAGTGTCACGATCATAATCCCTCCTCTTAAGGGCATTCCGGCACTTCACATTTTAGCTGATGATTTGCACCTGCCCCCTGTTCTGCCCCTCTTTATTTAAGCATGGCTCTCTCGCTATTCCTGGCTCAGCATTGGGAGATGGACGCCCGGAAGCCCGCCTGCTAGCGGGTCCTGGAGAGACCCGACGGCATAGGCTTCATCACAGCGTCCTGATCATCTGAGTCCGGGGCTCGGAGGGCCTGGCCTCATCATCCTGTTTTTATTCCCTGTCCATGTACCGGATCCCGCTCCGGTTTTTAACCTCGTCTCAGATGGCCCGGTTTTGGACCTTGGATTTCACCCCGGATTTCCCCCCCTGGACTCGTCTGCCTTGGCCACGCCCCCCAAGTACCAGTTCACTGTCGCCACGCCCCCGTTTGCCAACGTGCCCCAATCCTCATCGTCTCCTCCCCGATGTCCAATTCCTCTTCCGGATTATACCGTCTGCATAGGGTCCTGAACTACGCTTCACGGGAACCTGGACCGGCTCCCGTTACAGGTAGACTGTGATGGGTTTGGTAGCAGTGTGGGGGAAGCTCATTTGTTGTAAGAGCTGCAGGTTCCCAGCAATAAAGCCTCCTGGATTGTACAGTTATTTCCATTGTTATTATGTGCTCAGATCCCAAGAGCCACCTGAATGAAGGGTGGTGTCCATCACAATATCTACCTATTATTAATCTACATTTACAATTCTTTTGTTTTACTGAAAATGCAGTTTATTGATTTCCTAATCAAGTAATAACTGTAAGTGGAGAATAAGGCCTCTTCTTACCTTTCACAATGAGTGTCACATTTTCTAAAAGCACATAGCTTAATTTTTGTATGATGCTTTGCATTTTGTTGCCTAGTTTTTCTTGTAGTTTCCTTTTCATTGGCAGGTGTGGTCCCTGGGAGATGTGGCTCTAATGTGGTTTTGACAGGTTTCGTGATACATGGCAGCTTGTGTAACTTTTACTAAATTGAAAACAAATGCCATGTTTTAATTTTCCATTTCTGATCTGATGATTGTATCACACTTTTACCCACAGGGCTGTGAGAGTCTAGAACAAGCTACCCAACCATATTGGAAGCTGATATATAGACTTCTTTCAAGCAATGGCTGGATGATATCTTCAGATCAAATAAGTATTAAAGTTAGGAGATCCTTGGATCCATTTGCTATTAACTACAAAACAGGCTGAATGGCTTCCTCTCGTTTATAAGCACTCTTGTGTTTTTAAAAGGGCTGTAACGTTTCTTATATTCTTAAGATATACATTTCTGTGATATTTCTTTTCACAAAAGAACAGACATTTGAGCCTATGGTTAAAAAATTATCCAATATTATACCCAAACAATACCGTAACTAAAAAGCTCCTCTGCTTCTGTATTTTTCAACACACTGGGTAAAAAAAAAGTGGTGGACCACTGCATTGCTGTAATGTGCTGACAAGCACTAATGTGTTTTTGGAATGCTTACTTTTGTGTAAACCACAAAACAAACGGTGAAGATGGATTAAATCATCTATATGTTCTTACAGCTAAAAGGATTAACAGTCTTTTAATGAAGACCCCCTTTGTCTTTGCAGCAGTTTTTTTTTTATTTGGATCCTTTCATAAAACACCCCACACTCCATCTCTGCCACTGTCCCTGGGGGATCTACTTAGGGCTGGGCATTATGGCCAAAAACATTATCACGATAATAATTTTCATATCAGTCGATATTGATAATTATCACGATAAATGTCAAATCATTATTTCTTTCAAGTTTAAAGGCAGATTTTTTCTCCTGAGTGAAAGTTGAAGAAACCAGACAGTTAATTGGTAAATTAAACAACTCTTTATTTTAAGAACACAACAAACACTTGCCAAACAGCAGAAACATTAAACAAATCTGTTAGCTGCCCGGTCTGCAACACACACGTGCACTCGTGCAGTTGTGCGCATGCGCATATCATGCGCAAAGCATAAACATATATATCGGACATTTATCGAACTTTTGTTAAAATTATATCGAGGAAAATTATATCAAGATAATTATCGTTATCGAATTATCACCCAGCTCTAGATCTACTGTATATACGATACAGAGGGTGTCCCTGTGCAGGTTGTTGATACAATTACAGTGACCTGTTTAGAGGTCTATTAGCAGTTAGAGTTTCCTCTCTAATTCCACACTATGTCCAGGGATACAGTAGGGCAGCACTGACACCCCTTCTTGTGTTTAAAGCATCTTGAAAACTCCCTGAAACTGTTTCGTCACAATATGCTCAGCAAAACAAGAAATCAATAAACTATTTCACATTTATTGCAGAAAGGAGCCTCTCTGCTCGTTTCACACGACTGCACAAATTATTCATGTCCCACAATCTTTAAACAGGTGGCTAAATGAACATTGAAACACTTCAAACATCTGGACCAAAGCAATCAATTCCGTTTTTCAGAGTAAAAACACTGCATTAAATGATTGGAAAAAGGGTAGAAATCTACAACATGATATAATTTCTCACTGATAGGCATGCTGATTGAAGTTAATGTGCTACTGTTTGACAGCACAAAATACATCATGAAGTAGTAACTGCATGTGCCATTTGTTATTTGTGTCATTAAATTGGCATGTAATGACTTTGTGACTTTGGTGTAGCACCCCTAACTAGAGCTAAACCATACTGAAGAGTCACAGTGAGGCTATCAGCAACCAAAAACAGTCATGTTTGCTAGCCCACTAAAAAAGAACACGTCAGCAATGAGCAATGGAATTTAAAATCCCTCCTGTCCCTCAGTTAATGGTGAATCCTGCTTGATCATATGACCAATAAAGTAAGGCAAAATGGAAACAATATGACTTCAGATACAATTTTTCTTTACTTAGCTAGCCATGACAATACAGCCTGAGGATGATCTGCACCATTTCATCTTTGTATTGAGTATTATTTTGCTCTCCATTACACTCATTACTGCAGAGATACTGATTGACAAAGGCATTTTTCTATATAAACTGAAAAGAACTCGACATTTTTGTGTTGTACACACAAAAACACGATTCAGATTTTAAAAAAAATCTTTCAAACAACACAAATCTTTAGTTTCTTTTTCCGTCAACTTTGTGAAAAACCTATATATTATATACATATCTATTATGCTCACCAAATTCATTCATGCCCATAATGAAATGGAACAAAAACATCATATTACAGAGACATTTAAGCTGCTGAAAACATTCAAACAAAATATCAAATTGCATAAAATCGTTTAGGTCATATCTGTCATAATTAAAGTCCAGAACACACAAAGGTGAAATTTGTTCACAACACTTAGTATTCCTTTAAATAGGGTGGCACTGTATATACAGTACACACTTCAGGCACATACTGCATGTGATATCCAAACAGTTTTTAAACCCCCAGAACTACTTCAAACAGCAGAAAAGCTGGAAGAAGGTATGACCTTTGCTGGGAATCAATTCCACTTCAAGATTCCCTACAGAATGAGACACAGAGAGCACAGGTTGATTGATACTGTAGCTTCCCCCACCCTGGCATTTAGTTCTGCACTACAACATTGCAACAGTCACTGTAGCCTTAGTCCCTTTCATACCAACAATTTGGTTATCTGTTGCATGGAATGGTGTCAATTCTTAATGAGAATCATAGTCCCATCCTATGTTGAAGATCTCCAATTGCATAACGGTTTTAAATGTAGTCATTGTCAGCCCTCCGCTATTCACAGTAGTGAGGTATAGTCGGGTATATTCATAAATATTTGAAACTGAAAGGGAAACGTTAGGGGTTCAGAGCTTACAATGAGCACTACCAGTTGAAAATGCATGATCTGTAATTTGCTATTTATTTGCCTATTTCTTTGAAGTGTTTGACAACAAAAAAGCAAACCTACACACAAAGAAAAAGAAATCGCCAAAGTAATTCTCTGTATTTCAAGGAGTCAAACACTGAAATGGATCCTCCGCCAGGAAATTCCCCAGGCTAGCAGCACACATAAAAAAGCAACACCAAGATGGAGTTCAAGCAGAGTTCTCCTTGTCCTGAGGGTGAAGTCAGAACATAACTCCCAGAACAGACTTCACACTACACTGCGTTTTGACCCCTTTTCTCAGAACACAGGGCTCTTCCTCAGGATCACTTCCCATCTATAATTCAAGTCACCAAATGAAATCCTTTATCGATTTGAAAGAGATCTAAATCTAGAAAGGTGGATATGAAAAAATACTTTATCTTAGACTTCATAAAACCAGAACGGTATTTCTTCAAATCGTTTGTTTAGCTTATATCCACCCTATTTCACTGCAAGGCAAAAATACCTTTTATCTTGTAACAAATGTGGTTACATTAGTGAAAATCTAAAAAAAATCCAAAAGCAGGTTTCATTATTAATAAAAATGCATTTAATTCCAGGTTCAAATGGTGAAAGGAGGCTTCAATTGTACAACTGTCTTGTTCCTAGCAAAAAAGAATGGCTACATTCCGAGTACTACATTCCCTAAGACGGATTAATAGGAAATAGTCCCTACAGAAACAGAAAAAATGTGCATCTCACATCTGATCAATCTAATTATCTGATTCAGCATCCAAATTCCATCTTGGATAATGTCCACATGTACTTGCAACACCAAATTCATTTCTTTTTGTGTAAGCAGCAATAAAGACTTCATGTACATTTCCCAATGACCACAGTTAAGGTGAAAGATACTGTGCTTCATACCCATTCTCTACACCAGGATGAAATACAAGAACTGTATTTCAGTGATTAAGAGATACCTCCAGAGCAATACTTCCCAGCCTGTGCTGCAGCACAGAGGTTTAAAAAGGGCAGATCAGGAGCTTCTGTAATCTTAACCAGCTTGGAACCAAATACTAGTCATCTTCACCAAAGCAGCCAACATTTTACACTGAAATACAAGTAAAAAAAGCCTAATCTTTCTTCTTACAATTGATAGTCTATGGTTCAAATAAATGTTATTTCTCGCAGTTAGCATGCTGACTATTTTAAAAATCCTGTGGTATGCCAGAAAAACTTTAGGAGTAAATTTACAGGTTCTGGTAATCTGTGCAGAGACCTGTAAGAGTGGTGCATAAAGACAACGCATACGTTGAAGTCTTTTTTGTAATGATATATTTCTTTTTAATCTGTGGCTTACATGTACTGTTTGTACATGTTTGTCTCTGTCTACGCAAACCTTAGCTGCTTAGATGCAAAACACATTTCTAAGGAATCTGTATTATTGTATCATATCGTAAGAGTCTTCTACGAGCTGAAAAAGCCTTGGAAGCACTGCTCTAAACATCCCAATCACACAACTAAAATCTTTAAATGAGCAAGTCGGTGTAAGAAATGTATTGCATTCATAAGACTAATATGTATATTGTTTTAAGCCCAAAGAGCGTAAATGAGGATTATGTGTTGTCAACATTCAAACGCAAACGAGCAAGGTGCCAGAGATCGTGACTGAAGCCTTGGCTTTCCTGGGCCCCGTGGAATGGAATACCCCAGTGCTGTCTGACCTTCGAAGATGCGATCCAGGCGCTGCCTCTTCACTTTGTGTTTGTCCATGAGAGACATGAAGGCTGGGCTGAAAGGTCGATCAGAGGTTGCTGCCACTCTTTCCTCCTGCAGGACCCTCAATCCGATGCCAACAGCAAGACTAGATCCAATGAAAGACAGGCCTGGGCTTCACAGCTGGCTGTCGAGAAAAGGTAATGCTGGCATTAACAAACACTCAAATTACATCCTGACCTTTACGGAAACGTCTGCATGTCCGTATTTATTATCCCGATATGATGACCAATCACTCTCCTTGACAGTTTGGTCATTATTTCCTAGCACCCATTTATTTCTATTCTCAATCATATTGTGTGCTTCAGAAAGGGCTCCAAACTTCCTGCGTCACACACAATAACTATCAAGCCCTTAACCTCTGCTACACATTTCCTTCACAAGCTTGATTTTAGACCGTATGGTTAAAAAAAATGAAGGTTGAAAATATGTGCGGCCGTGACACAGCATTCTTTCAATTTGACTTAATCTAGCTTTTCTGTTGCCAAAAGCAAAAAAAAAGAGAGATCAGAAGAATAAGCAAATGATCTCACGGCATACTGTGATATAATGCCATAATAGTAAATTCTGAAAAACACTTGCTGTCAGAAGAAGCACAGCGTTAACAGAATGTCAGGCATGGTGATGTCAGTTTAAATTGTAATTCAGAAATGCCGTAACTATGAAAAATAAAAGTATTAAAATCCAGAGTGAAACAGAAAGCTCACATTAACTGAACATGAGCACTGTTGTCTTGGAATTCAGTTGCTAAAATGCCACTACTCATCAATTACAATGATTTTTAAAAGTAAAGCATTATGTAACTCTAAAAGATCCTTCAATAAACATTATGCTCTAATTCGTACTTTGAAATTTTTTCCTCTCTATGGTCCCTTTGGTAGTAAATCATGCAAACAAAATTTCATACTAAATTACAGTGAGCAAAGCAAACTTAAAATCCAGGGAGCAATTTTTTCTTATTGCTTACACATTCTAGATTCAGTCAGTCATGTCTTGTCATAATAAACCTCAATCAAAATATTTAAAATAATCTACCAAATACTTACAGAGTTAATGTATTATATCTAAGGAACGATTCTATTAAAATCAACCCCAGTCATGAATGTCCCAGAATTCTCACATAATAACTAATTTGCAAGTCTAAACATGCCCTCAAGAGTGCATTCTGTTTAAACTGTGCTTGATTTCACCCATTAAAATATAGAGAGGGAGGCTTTATGACAATTTGGAAGAAAACATACTACATGATACTCTAATGATTTAATTTTTTCTTATGGTTAATTACTGTATTGTTTTTCAAAAATGATTTTGTAATATAATACACAAACTAGAGAACATCACCAGACAATACAGATATAATTTCATGTCCAGATTCATTCAAATCCGGTGATTTACAATGTCTCAAGACAGTCACCCAAATACAACAAAACAATATGAATCATTTGCTTTTGTCTGGTACATTTATTGTCAAGACTTGTAGCCCCCAGGACTACATAATGTAATGCATGTACCTAAGAGAACAGGGTTTTATGAACAGATACTGGTGTTGTAACTGGTGTCGTAACATGATAGAATTAAGATCTACATCACAATTTAGTGCTGTAATTTTAACTGATCCAATCATGTTTACATATAAATAACTAAGTTAACAGCATAAGTAACTTAATTTGTATTAAAAATATATGTGTAAATGATTTTTTTTAAAACGAGCATTCTTCCCCAAAGCAGCAGTACTGTCACAGAGCTTCACATGCAAAAATCCCCTTATGCCAAGCTTTTGATGTAACTCTTAAAGTGGAATAAAATATTTAAAATCACTCTGTCGAGTGTTTATCCTACTAAGCTGAATGAAGACTGAAGCTCCCTATTTGCGTTATTTTACAAAATCAGAGGCAACAGAAGACAATACAATATAAGGATTTAAACAATCAGCTTTTAGAGACACAAACATCAGGTCCAGCTTTTAGACCAAATTAAACATCCATGTTTAAGACTATGCATGTTGTCTAATCATCTATAACAATCTGATCTCTAACAGAAACCAATCACCCTATATCTTCTTTAAATGACTAACACTAAAGTTTGATGAAACTGGCAATTTTTTATAAGCAAACGTAGTTTTCAGCATTTACTAGCAAATACCACAGGATCGGAATAGTAACTCAGCATTCACAGAACAGTGCAGTGTTCATCAACACAACATCTATGGAACCATGTATTTCTTAATGATGTTCCTTGTCCCTCCTTTTACTAATTGTACAGTTGAGAAAGATATCTTATAATTTTTTTCTAATTTTGCAGACCATGTTTTGTGGATGGCAATCTCAGCGCACTGTGCAGCACCACTGTAAAATTACTACAATGCACATTACAGTGGTAAACACCTGGGTGTATTCACAATATGCACAGCTGAATATCCTGTCAATGTTTCTCAAGTGAACTCAAGCATTTATACTAATGATTTCTGTCTTATACATAAAGAATGTCACCTACAAATATCAGCTTTATTAACACTAGGACATGATTACAGATTTCCTTATATAGATAATTAATGCTTGCTGAAATTGTTTGATGAGGCAGTTACATGCATAAAGAAACACTATCGCTTTTGCAACCTCCGAAAAGTGCAATTCAAAAGGAATGAAGCCTGTTTCCAACTTATTTCACAAAGTTTTCATTTATATTCACACCTCTAGCCTGCTTTGAAGCGGAGAACAAGACAGGAAAGCATAATTTCCACCCAGAGACTGCACACTTAACAGTGATAAATCATGAACTGATGTTTCCCTTAAACCCGCAGAGAACTCTTTGAAATATTACCAGTGCCCAATTTATTATCATTTGTATGCTCGTTCAAATTCTTTTCCTTAGTCTCACTTGAGCCATCTACCAATATGCAGTAAATTGGCTATTGTAAACATCCAACATTGGTATAACCTGTAGCAATGATTTTTACTTTTTATAGCAGAAACTTATTTGCCCATAAAAAGTAAAGAATAGAACGCCAATATTAACTAACAATGAATAACAAGCAAGGTAATGAGAAAAATGTAAAATGTAAAATGTAAATGTAAAATGTAAAAATAAAGCAGTAAAATAATTGACACAAATTCAGATGAACACAGCAGTCTATGGGACGCACAGTGGTGCAGTGGTTAGCATCGCTGCCTTGCAGCACTGGGGTCCTGGATTCAGTTCTGGACCAGGGTTGCTATGCGTGCGTAGTTTGTATGTTCTCGGCGTGCTCATGTGGGTTTTTGCCAAAGTGCTCCCTCCCACATTTCAAAGACATACTGGTACAGAGGGTTAATTGGCTTCTGGGAAAATGGGAAACCATGGTGTGGGTATGGACTGGCATCCCATCCAGGGTGTATGGATCCTTGTGCATGGATAAGCTCTAGTTCTGTCTACAAGCCTGTACTGGACAGTAGTTCGAAAATGGATGGACTCTAGCCTAAAGCAATATTGTTATTGTATTTACTGGCTAGATAAGTCCTGCACCATGACTACAGAATCAAATTCCACCAAACAAGATGAGTTCACAGCAAGATACCAATAACTAAGCCTGCATAAAAGCTGATCACATAAACCCATCTTCACTGAATATTTTGGACATTTAGTTTTTTAAATGAACTTGAGTTTAGTTAATCTTGCTACTTCTAGTCAAAAGCTACTCCTCTCTGATACAAGATGTGGTCAAAGGTTTGATTTATAAAAAAAAAACAGTCTATCCCTCAGCTTTCATCAACCATGACTAAAACATCAAAGAATTTCAACAAATTTGTCGAGCACAACCTCCTCTTATTTACAACATGTTTTGCTGCCTTCTTCATGTTTCAGTGCTACTGTAGATCCCTTAACTTAAAAAAAAAGACTCTCCATCTTTCTGGAATCACAGCTTTGATCACATGGTTGTTTGATATTCTTTGAATATAATGCCTGCATCAGATACCCGGTAATTGTCAGTGAGAGAATTGGATGCAAGATGGAATATGTAATTTGTAAAACCTCTTCGGAATTCCAAGGAGTGTGATGTTTAGTAAGCAGGAGAGTGGAGGGTGCAATCAGACTTCAGCAGGGGTTTTCACTCATCTGATTATAGACCACATTTCAAAGAATAAGCATCAAGCAATTTCACACAAATATCTGGATTTTTTTCCCAAGGCTGGCTTTTTACTAAATAATATTCTTTTATGCATCTTTAGCTTTCTGGGGTAGACTTTCTTGTTTAATGACCTTTTGGGCTAAAAATAAATTCACGAGCACTTTATATTATCTTCAAATAAGAAATATGGCACTGAAAACCCATCCTCTCATACAGTATATAGCACCTTTCACGGCTGTATACATGCTCACAACGACCTGCAGAGAAGTATCAGAATTCAAAGGAAAAAAATGTAAATATGAGAGCTCTCCTGGAGTGTGAAAAACCCATCTAGCACTTGATTAAATTATAGCCAAAATGCCATATATGTTTTTGTTAATCCTCTAGGCCAGCTTTTAGTCCCTGTGTTAAACATGTTTTACAGCAGGTTGACATGTGGCTTTTAAAAAGGGATCCCCAGGTGAATCTATCACCTGATACACTATAATGTTGAACACCATAAATACATAGGGCTTCTAATTAAATAAAACAGTGTACATATGGCAAAGATACAGGTTCCTTCTGAATAAGGCAGTGGGTATTAACGCTGCTTTGAATAAATATTTTGACAAGTTAGCATTAATTCAAGAAATAAATCCCAGTACTAGGACTGGGAAGGGGGCCATCTGAGTTTCTAACTGCTTTCCTGAACATTTTACAATTCAAGCCCACAGTAGATCCAAGTAGGGAGAGTTGCAGGCCAGCTGTGTTTTGGTTTTAGCAAGTCAGGTGCCTTCCTAATAAACTGATATTCCGAGAAGGAATTAAGTGCGGCTGCAGAGACAAAAGCCCATTATATAGATTCAAGTAATGTCCCCAGCAACTATAATCTACACTGAACAAATCTTTTTATAATGTCCAGCATTGCTGTAAGAAATAAAACACATTACCAGCTCTGTGGCTTTTAAAACTCCATTTGTAACAGATACTTGGTACAAATAATTAACAAGTTTGCATTTTTGTTGATACAAAAAACTAAATAATGCAATTGTGTAAGGCTCTCATTTGGCCACCCTATTATAGAACAGGTATTTCTTCTGTGGAATCAGTCCAGATTCAAATTCTGGCACTCAGAGAAACTGAACCTTTTAAAGTCCTGAACAGAGAAGACGATGGAGGGACTTAAAACACAAAAGTATTCAAAGGCATTGACAAAGTCAACTCCACGGGTTTCTTTAGAATAGTGAAAAATGAACTGGAGGACAGGCTGTGGGAGTGCAGTTAAAATCAAGAACATGAGGCACTTCTTTCCTCAACAGGCTGTGGGAGTATGGAACAAGCTACCCAGCCATGTTGTTGAAGATACTCTTGCTTCTTTCAAGGAACAACTGAATGAGATTCTGTGATCAATTAGCAGAGGAGGTAGATGAAGTTCTCTTTGCATCCAAACAGTAATGAGAAGATTTATTAAAAAAATAAAATAAAACAAGATCTTTCACCTAATACACAAGGTCAGGTAGAATAAATATGTAAAGCTCGGCACATGCGTGAATTTAATTAAATGGGCTAGGTGGGCCAATAAGCTTCTTCTCATTTGTAATCGTTCTTATGTTACGATGACATTTTAATAGTAAAGGCAAAGTCTCTTTAAGTCCCAGCTCTTTATGACACCAACCTCTTAACATTTTAACAGGCTTGAATGTCAAGATCAGTATTAGGCTTCTTTTACTAACCACTACCAGGAACTGTTTTCTCTGTTTTGCCTTTTTTGGCACACAGACTTCTTTTTTATCTCTTATTGCCACAGGGCCTCAAACACATTGAGAAATAGCTGGAGGATATTTACAAAATCAACACACATAAGCTTCGTCAAAATAGAAAAGTCTTTGCCTTTGCCTTGAGCTAAGAAACTGAAACGAATCTCATTTCCCTCGGGGAAGAAGATCACAGAGTAAGGCCACAGCAACTAAAAGAATGTATGCCTAAAGAAGCACTACAGAAGGAAGCAACACACAGGTCATTCCTTGCAGAGGGGGTATAAGGAGGCCAGCTATGTGCCTCTTTATCGATAAAGTCAAAGCAGCAAGAAAATAAGTGCATTTCCAGAGTGCTGAAATCTCAAAGAGGATCGAATTATTCTAAGCTATAGAAAAGCAGTGTGGCCCTGATCCTACTAACATTACCCACTGAAGAACCTTGGAAATCTAACTACCTTTTGTATCAGGATACTAGAATGCTGTGATTCATTCGATAAAGAAGTGACTTACTGTAGGAGCATATTTTACAACATATTTTCAAATGTGTAATTCTCTTGTTCTTGTCTGGGCAAGGACCTCAAAAGATTTTCAAGTGCTGGCAAGAGGAAGTTCTCTTTACATTCCCACAGTAATAAGCAGATTTATAAAATAATAAAACAAGACCTTTCACCAAGACACAGGAGCAGGTAGAATAACCAGAATAAATATGTAAAGCTCGGCACACGCAAAAATTGATACATTTTTTTATTCTTGTTCTTTCCTCAAGAATTATCACCTCCCTGGATAATCCCACATTCCTTAGTGAAACAATCTAATCTTTTACGTTCTTTTCATGTTCTATTCAAGGGAAGTGCAGGGCTCCTGAAAGCAATTTTTAACTGCATGGACATGACTTTCTACTACCGAGAAGTTATATTTAGAAACAGTATAATTACAATTCCAGTGACTTCAAATTGCTCACATCACCATGATAAGTTATCTCTTTAGCTATTTCTCTGGTATAATAACCTTCGCTTTACAGGTGTGAAACTGGATAATGACAAAATTCCCATGATAATACAGTGTGCTGGGAACTTAAACTGCCTGCATAACTGAGTGGTTCCCTGTTCTTTAACAAAATGACCACATATCAAAAATACATAATCAATTCTAATACTGTAAGCACAAGTTAGTCTTAAAAATACAGCTTAGTATAATACAAAAGGATACAATGTTACTGAAGAGTTACTTTAACCCTCAAAACACAAAACCAAAAAGTTACAGGTATGTTTATACCTGTATCACAAAAGGTCCTGAT
This sequence comes from Lepisosteus oculatus, assembly GCF_040954835.1. Classification (NCBI taxonomy): domain Eukaryota; kingdom Metazoa; phylum Chordata; class Actinopteri; order Semionotiformes; family Lepisosteidae; genus Lepisosteus; species Lepisosteus oculatus. The sequence goes on along the minus strand of NC_090696.1, from coordinate 34,853,142 downwards.
GTGTAAGTCAAAGATAAGAGGTCCATAATAAAAATAATATACTGTACACAATCTTAAATAAAGTGTCTGGAAGAATTGCATATCTCTCCAAGCGCACATGTAAAAGCAAAGAAGTGCTGTAAATATATATATATATGCTGGGCATACACACAATTATGCAGAAATTAGTGAAGTGGAAATCATGATGAAGATAGCAATATGCACAAGGCATCAGTAAAACCTACTGTATGAGGTGCAATTATAGTTCACACTAATGAAAAGTGGATATATTGAAATGACAGCCTTCATCTAAAATATTTATCTGAACATGGAGGAACTATCACCATTATCTACGTAGAGAGGAAGAAGGAAGGTCCAGAGTCTTAAGCTATACCTGGAATGTTATATTGATTGAATGATAATAATGTTTTAGATGTTATATATATATTAAGTTTTATTTTGTTTTTAGTTTTATTTCAATTTCCAAAAAGCTTCCTCACTTTCTTCATCTGATAAACCTCACTCTTTCTCAAAAGAACATCATACCACACATGAATATTTCTAAATGAATTGACCTAGGGCATAACAAATAATATAAATATTATAAATTGCATATGGCTTGACTTCACAATACCTCTACCACTAAATACAAAATCCATTGCTCCCCCAACACTGCTCACCTGCAGAGTCATTTGTTATTTTGCACATTGCGTACTGCAGAGCATCTTTAAGGAGTAGTGGTTTGTCTCCCACTGACATCACTGGAAGCCTGCTGACACCAGGGAAATCACAAAAGTCACCGTTTGCTTAAAAAAGCACTTTGCTGTCAAATGCCAACCCCAGCCTGGCAGTGCACAACCAATTATGTGTGCTGTCATGGTCAGTTAATGATACTGCCCACAGTTCAACTGTGATCAGTATTTGGTACCACAGATCTTAACCTGGTAGATGCTGCACATTGGTGGCGGTGGAGGGGAAAAGCGCATTGAGTGGAGTGTCCAGTAAAGCACTATATAAGTGTAAAGGATTATAATGTATTATTATTTATTATTATTAAAGACTAGCCTTCAAAGCTCTAGATATGTAGATTAATTCTGCAGATAGTAAAGACACATGGTTTGATATAGAGCTAGTGTGATTGGTTATTGTTTTCCTGTTTCTTTTGAAGTACTCAAATTCAATACAAATTCAGAATGATACCTGTATGTCTCAAAAAATGTTTATGGGAATTTAAGGCGTTATGCTGTACTGACAAAATAACTCAAATATCACCCTATCACCCTATATAAATACAATACTGGTGAAGATTTTCTTTTGAGATAAATAGTAAATACAGCGTGTAAGGTTTGTGGATATGAAGGCAGTTTACTTGCGTGAAATATATGGCTTCTTAATGTTATTTGTTGTGGTTAAATTACTCAACAGAAGTTCATGCAATAAATAAATTAATCAGCAAATAACTAGACCTTAAGTAAGATCACTTCTACTGTTTTGCACAGTGTTTGTTTTCACTGTCATTACTGTAATATTCAAGCTTTAAATCATCCGCTCCACAATGCCAAAAAAGGCACAGAGAAGCATTCCATCAATTTTGCACAGCAGAAATAACAAAGAGTCTCTAGTGTTAATGAGAGCTTCAGGCAAAACATTTTAGTAATTAAATCCCAAGTATTCACAAACTGTTTCTCTTCCTGGACTCTTGCACTAAAATGGGATGTGGTAAAAACATTAGGAAGCAGGGGTCTGTTTTGTAGGGGTTTTTTTACACTGAAAGCCAGTGTAAAGCCTGTGAGGGAAGCCCCCTATGCTCCACCCTAAGAGGTACACTCCTGGAACCTGGGGTTTCTTAAAGCTAGAGGCTAACTTGGGAGATCCTGTTAGGCCAGAGGCGGGGAAAATAAAGTCGACTGTTTTCTCAGACAGTCTTAAAGGATAACCGTCAATTTCAGCTACTAAATTTCCTATACAGAAATTAGCTGGCCTTTCTAAGACTAATCACACCTCGACATTACCAGTCTTCAACCTGTCATTGACCAAGTCTGTCTTAAATATGTTTATACTGGAAAAATCCATTCTTCCCCTGTGTTCGCGATTTCCCTCATTCCTCGTGATAAAGATACCAGACCTCCTTCATTCACTGGAAGGACGACACACTGTTTAGAGTGCTCAGTCCTCGGTACTCTCCCTTTCCTCTTTGGCTTTGTCATACATTGTAAATTAAAACTTCCATTCAATTAACTGGTAATATAATCCATCCATCCACTAACTGCTTTGTCCAATACAGGGATGCAAGGGAGCTGGAACCTATCCCAGCAAGCAATGAGGGGAAAGCAAGGCACACCCTGGATGTAATACCAGTCCATCAGTGGGCACACTCATACTGCACCAAAGCCAATTTTCCCAGAAACCACTTAAACTACCAATGAACAGGGGGAGAACATATAAATATACTGTTGACTGAACTCAGAGCCCCAATGCTGCGAGGCAGCTATGTTAACCAGTGTGCCACCATGCTGCCCAAGTACAGCAAACATTTAATCTTTTTACACAAATTTGTGTATATCTTGTTCTCGAAAAAATAAATGATAGTTAAATAATGTGGGGAATTTCACAAATTTGAATCTGGCGTGACATGCACATGAGCTACGCTTTGAAAACTGTGTACGCGTATGCATTACGTTATTAGTTTTTTATTATATAAAAGTTATATAGTTTAAAGTATTTTTTGGTTATACAGAATTCTCTGATTCAGTTTCTAGATACTGTAGGTTTACTGTACGGTAAATACATTTCCTTGTTTGCTGATTGGTCACACTGAATAATGTGACAAGGAAAGTGGGAGATATTAGACAGAGAGAATGAGGCAGTTGGAAATGTGACTGTTAAACTATTAAAAAAGAATATCTGTCTCCATCCATTCGATTCTTACAAGCAACCCTACAGTACAATTACAGTAGTTACAGAGTCTAAGGCACGCTGGTGCTTTCTTTATCAGTGCTTTCTTTATCGTGTGGCATCACTCTCAATATGACTCGTAAACCAACAACAAGTACAAAGGGGAAAGAAACAAGTCTGAAGTGGGCAGTCAGGAAAAGTGACTGATTTGAAGTTAAAATCGAGTATTTGAACAAGATGAGGGGTAGGATGACAGTGACCAGTTTAGCGCATCAGTATGGCAAGAATGAACCTTTATTTCGTGCAGAGACAGAGAGAAGCCTATTTGTGAGAGCCATGCATCTGCATTTTATTATTAAATTTGATTTGATCTATATTGTACAGTACTGCATTTGCTGTATTACTGTTTTAGTAATAATTTAAACTCAATACATACACTTACTAATACACTTATGTATTAATAAATCATGATTGATTTAACTTGTTTAAGGGAGGGGAATAGGAGGGTATAAGGGGTATGTTCTGATTACTGTATATACGATTTGGGGTGTATTCCTATATCAGGAACCTAATTACTGCTTAAAACTAAGTATACTGTATTTATATGGAGTGGTTAAATAGATTAAGATTATAGGAAGGAAGAGTGTCTTGATAGTTTTAGATTTCCAGATAACACTTAAATGTGTAAACCTGTTTCTCACTCAATAGTAAGTGAAAGAAGAATCATAAGGTTAACGTTGAACACATGTTTTTATTTTTATCCCAATTCTTTACAAATTGATAATGTTAACTTTGTAAACTAAAATTTGATTTATGGCCCCCAAATAAAATGCACTACACATCTTATGGTGAGAACACTTAACTGAAAATGACTTCTCACATTTCAAGAAACCATTACTCCCAAGGTAGAGATAATTGAAAATTTAATTCAGGTAACTGACACTAAGCAAATTAAGTTCTTTGGCTCTTTTCATTTTGGTTGCCATTAATGGTTATGAAGTGAGTGTCCATGCAAGTGAAAGGACAAATGTTAATAGTTTTCACAGGAGCAGTGATAGCAGGTTCTATAAGAGCTTCTCCTCACATCATATAATCTCCTGTTCTGGGAATAACACCCTAACTTTCATACCAGGACATTTGCCACCACTGCCCCATGGGACACTGGGATCAATTTGTGTCTTCAGCAATGCTACCAAATGTCAGAAGGAAAATCTGTATATACACAAATGTTTCAGTATAAGTGCTAGTTGAAGTTTTTGAAATGTTTTTTTACTCTTTAGAGTAAGTCACAGAGAAACTATGCATAATTGGTTTTATAACCTTTTTTGACCACAACAAAAAATAAAAGGCTATAAAACCAAGCTGGTCCCTGTTTCGGTGGAGAGTCTGGCAGCCATCATTCTAAAATCTGCTGTAGACACTCATTCCATTTTTAACATATTCTTGAATTCATCTCAAAGCACCAAATCTCAGATGCCCGACTGAACACCTTAGGAACATCGGAAATCCTGAAAAAGTAAAGATAACAATGAGCAATGATCTGTAGTAGAAACCTAGGTCTACTATATACAGTATATACTGAATACTGTCTTTCCATTTTAACATGCTGAAAGTAAGAATTAGGTTTAATGATGGAGAAGTTCAAGCACAGTACAAAGAAAAAAAGAAATTTATCATTTCTTCCATCATTTTCTGTCAGACAGAATTCAAATTCCTTTGAATGAATTGCACAAAAAAGAATTATAAATGGAAGCTATGATGGAAACACCTGATGGAAACACCTGCGGGCTTTGTCTCAGAGACAAATAATCTACTGATATAGAAGGCCTGTGTTCATTGAATTTGATTGGAATCTTCAGTATTTATTAAAAATTAATAGCATTGCAGCCAATAGTCAAACATTTCTAAACAGACAAATTTAGCCACATGTGCTTATTATCCTGTACTTTTAGTTTCATTACATCCTGTACTTTTAGCTATGATTATAAGACCAATGTATCGTCAGTGGCAGAAAAAGAAATGGGATAAACAGTAACAGAGCGCTGCAAATACATTTGGACTACAATAAACCATCACAATCCAACAAAAACATGAAAACACTTTAAGGGTAACTTGAAATAAATGATGCCTCGAAGTGGATTTCACTCATCATGATATTATACTGTGGGGTGGTAGGTAGTCTGAGACCTGGTTGTTTACTGGGTACGTTATCTGGGCTTAATTATTTTGAGAGAATTATTTTGGCAGAGAAGTGTGGGCATTCCTTTTAAACAACGAGGTTATAATGGTTTTTAAATGGTGCTCAAATCATTCTCTTCTTCCTATTACTTATACTGTATCTCTACATGATTCATACCCAGCTGTGCGCTGTTTCAGTGAACCTCGATTTTCCAAAGAATATTTGCTTTCTGAATGAAACCACTGCAGCTCAAAGCTGCTCCAGGTCCACTGACTAATGGATATCAGAATTGAGCTAATTTGCCTCCCTGTTTCACTTCTGTGCAATTGTTTTTCAGATTACAGGAATTGTTAAGTAAAGGGAAAAACAGGAATTTAAGGAGAAACTTTCAATTTCTCAAATATAACTGTATGCAAAAAATAAGAAACAACATGATTACGACATTGTTATATTCATACACACTTAAAATACTCATAACTATTCACCTTCAAAAGTAATAACCTGCTGTTATCTCTGAGCTGTGTCTCTGTTTTGTGTTGTCTTTAAGACTGATTCAAAATGAATCAGAGTGAAGACCTTTAGGCCTGTTTTATGTCACCAAACAAGATATCCCTTGATGTGACGGGAGTACAATCCATTTAAATCCAGTTAAAAGCCTCCTAATTTTTCGGCTTGAGTTATACAGTACTTGTATAATACCTGTTCTTTACCACCACTGTGGTAAAGCAGATCTGCACACTACAGTGTTCTGTGCAGAGCTATAGGCAACAGTGTTGTAGCATTAGGGCTCTAGACTCACATCTGAAAGGTTGCAAGTTCACATTCCTGGTAGTATACAACTGTTTATACCCCAGAGCAAGGTACATCATTCCGATTGCTTCAGTACAATTCCCAGCCATATCAATAAATATATCTGTAACTTGCTTTGGATAAAAAAAACATCTAAACCAGTTCAGAACGTTACATTAACCAAAACGTGATAGCGCTCTATTTAAGACACAAGATCGCAAGCAAACCTTTGAAGAAAAAAGATCAGGCTTTTTAAGACCAGCCTAGTATTTTTCACATTTGGAATAACCAGCTTGCAAAGATTACTTGACTCAGTGGTTCATCCAATATCAGAAGTTAAAAATCAAAAGAATTTTAGTCCCCAGAATTGACAATCATGGAATCTGTTCTGGATGAAGGTGGAGATACCAACATTTATGGGAAATGATGTATCTGCCACATCCACATAACCAGTTGTGACGCACAACATTTGCTGCCTTCACTTTTTGACTCCAGTGAGGTATATTATTGCTGGATAAAAAACGACAGGCTACACAAAGGTTAATGATGACTAACATCTACACTTCTTAACAGTAAATAATATAATCATGGGAGGGAGCACAAAAAAAGGACTTTACTGTCACGCCCTCTGCAGCCAGGGGGTGCTCCTTCTCTGTCCTGTCTCTCATTTCCGTTTCTTTGCTGTCCTTCCAGTGTTTGTCTCTCTCTGGGGCTATATATTTCCGGGTCTTTCAGTCTGCCTTGGCTCAGCATTGACGTTCGGATGTCCTGAAACCCCCCTAACACCAGGTCGCTCCACGTCCGCTACCTGAGGGCAGAGGTTTCTATACGGCATTCCTTGAACAGCTGAGCCTGGGCTAACCCCTGTCTCGCCGCTACGCATAGGGTCTTTTCGCTCTCCTGCCATTCTACGGTTCGTCCTCTCTGACATCCGTGATATTTACTAGGAAAGGGACTGACTTCAGATACTAGTTATCTTTCCAACTGCGCAGGAAAATAACTCCTATCAAAAAAAGAATACTTTTAAAAAGTCTCAAGGCATCCTTGGAAGATTAGTGCAGAACTGGACTAGTATATTTTGGAAAGTGCAGAGCAACAGAATTACAACCAGAAACAAACTAAGAATAGAGCTTGGATTTACACTGGTATTTCAGTGGATGTAGGACTTGGATTCCTTTATAATGACCTAATTCAGTATGGATTTGTCAAATAGCATTAATTATTAATTATTATTATAAAGCTAAACTATAGCACAGACAATATTGCTTTTAAGAACAAAGGACAGTAAAATCTAACTTTGTTTAAATTGCTGAAACACATTGGTTGTTCTGCATTGTGTACCAGTAACACGTATGTCTATGGCTGTGAAGTATTTGGATTGATATAAATGAATTATATTTAATCATCCTAATTCATATAAATTCTAAGAAGTGCTTTTACTTAGGAATGGACATGGGCAATTTAAGTATACTGGATCACAATCTACAGTAAGCTTCCTTGAAAATGTTTACTAACCATACAGGGTTGTTTATCAAATAGACAATAATGATAACAATTTGAACACACATCGACGGCTACAATCTTAATTTGTCAGCAAACTAACTGCTGATGGTTTGGATTTGTAAATCGCATAAATTTGTTGACAAAGTGGAGAGTGACAGTCTAAAAGAGAATATGCATTTTCAACTACCCACGAGGCCCACTGCTCTGCCAATTAGAATATTGTAGGTTTGATCTTTAGAGATGCTCCTCAACACAGCTTCTGTTAAAGGACGACCACCAGCGTCCTTTTCTAAGTTTGTGGTTCAAGATAACCTACTATAGGACCTCAAGCACCAATGTATCAGTCTTGCCAGTGAGAGACACTTTGCTCCTCCTATCAGTGCTAACTCTCCTGTAAAGCAAACAACCGTGACAGGTGGAACACCATTCTCCCCAGGACATATAGGGGTTTACGGGGTTTACCGCGGACTAAACTGATCAACAATTATTATTTTTTCATCAGAGCCAGATATACAGTAATGCTCCTTGGTACAAGGGGGTCCCACTATGGCTCACCGACTGTATCTCAGAGGTGATGACAAAGAAGCTTGTAGAGGAGTATTACTGAAGTGAGCGAGGAATGGTTGTATGTTGCCATTCCTCGCTCACTTCAAATTTCATTGCACTAAGAATGTATTTAGAAAAAAATACACCTACACTATTCTTAAAATGCAATTAATTTTGTATAAACAGCCTTTCAATTAAATCAAACCCTTCTGGATATTCAGTTTCAGGGCGCTTTTAATGTGAAAAACTTCAAATTACTTCAATCAGTCAAATGCAAGGTCTCACAATCATTCAATTTGAAAACAAATGCCTTTAGATTTTCTGTACGAGTTGCTTCAGCTTTTTTTAAAAAATAGATTTTTTTCAGGGTGTGTGTACATCAACATAGTAGGCCATGTCTCAGTTAACAAAGTTAAGTATTGATGTCAGAATATTAAAAATGATACAAATCTTAAATAACAGCTTGATGCGAATCCCTCATTTGTTAGAATAAAATGAAAATGAGTCACCCATATGCTACATTTGAAATCACCAAAAACGAATACACTGAAAATGTTGCAAAAGGTTAGTTGTCAACATTACCCAGATTTTTTTGTACTTTTTTGAGCACCGTTAAATAAAAGAAAACAGCATAATATCAAAAACAATAACATGATTTTCAATCTATTTGTGTAGTTATTGTAGGCCTATATTGTTAGCATAGTGCTAACATCCAGTTTTCATATAATGGGGAAAAAGGAATGACAACTGGAAAAAAAAACAAACAGTACAATACACTCATGCCTTAAAAGCCAGTTTAGGAAGATTATGGACTATGATATTAAAAGTCAATTTTACAGGAAAATAAACCATAAAAATATAAGAAACCATGAGGGTAAAATAGCTAAAGAACAAGAATGAGAAAAGGAAACAAATCATACATAAGTTAAAAATACCTGACTTTGAACACGGTATTACGGATCTCGAAGGAATCATTTTGATTTCATATTATTGGACAGACATTTGATGTTCAGCCTCTGGCAAAATGTTATTTGTTGTATAAAAAAATCCTCCATTCCAGCAGAAAATGGCACATGAGGGACATCAACCACTAGGCTTGATGTTCTCTTACAGGAAATAACTGGCATCGGGTTGAACTCCCATGCGATTTCCATCTGAACACTACTTCAGAAAACATGCCAAATTCTATAAACATTATTAAGTAATAACCTGCGTCTCTTATTAAATATATTCTTCTAGTAACAATAGTCTTTCTGTAGTTACAAGAAAACCTTTACAACGGTAGAAAGAGGTAAGAGGCTGTTTTAGAGTTTACAAGAAAAATATATTTATTTTGGCAAACTTGTTTTGCCCTTGCACCTGTTGTTTAACAGGACTTCAAGACTACTACATCTTTTGAGCTGCCTTTTCCTTGACAAAATACTTTTGTGCTTTGAGGGTTCCATGTTGATTTCCTTGAGTATGCAATTTGTCAAAAGTGCAAATCACTCAAATAAAATTATTTCCCTCGCCCGCCACTGGCAAACCATTTGGAAAAAACACTCCTTTAACTACTGGTGACCACACAATAGGCCAAACAACTTTCATCACAATACCTGCAACTACAAGACTGTATTCCCATTAATTTCCAAACAGGCAGGGAACTGAATTTCTGACCACTACCTACAAGACGCACAAAAAAATAGAAGTCACTACATGACAGGCAGTCAGCTAGAATCACTGACTTAGAGGAGCCAGCTGTTGGGCTTTTCACTCGTGATACCTGGCAGCTCAGCTCTTTCCTATATAAACCGTTTAAACCCATCTAAACCAATTTCAATAGTAGCCATATCACCCTGCAACTCACAAGTGGCAACCCACTGAAGCTAAGCTGGTGTGAGCCTGGTCAGTACCTGTATGAGAGACCTCCTGGGAAAAACTGAGGTTGCTGCTGGAAGAGGTGTTAGTGGGGCCAGCAGGGGTTGCTTACCCTGCGGTCCATGTGGGTCCTAATGCCCCAGTATAGTGACGGGGACACTATACTGTAAACAGGCACCGTCCTTCGGATGAGACATAAAACCGAAGTCCTCTCTGTAGTCATTAAAAATCCAAGGGCGTTACTCGAAAAGAGTAGGGGTGCAACCCTGGCGTCCTGGCCAAATTTCCCATTGGCCCTTACCAATCATGGCCCCCTAATAATCCCCATCTATGAATTGGCTTCATTACTCTGCTCTCCTCCCCACTGATAGCTGATGTGTGGTTAGCGTACTGGTGCACTATGGCTGCCGTCGCATCATCCAGGTGGGGCTGCACATTGGTGGTGGTGGAGGGGAGTCCCCATTACCTGTAAAGCGCTTTGAGTGGAGTGTCCAGAAAAGCGCTATATAAGTGTAAGTAATTATTATTATTATTATTATTATTATTATTATTATTATTATTAAACCGCTTACTCCTTCTCAGCAGGTATGTAAGGCAGGGTAAGAAAACATGCACTAGGCAGTGCAAGGAAGTCTCACAGCTCAGAAGTAGCTGAGTGCGCTTGCAGGTCTGCCTACTGAGAGAGAGAGATCAGACAATGACCCAGAGTGTCATCAGAAGAGCTGACTGCTGCTTCTGATACACGACGATCAGACGATTTTTGATACACGACGATCAGAATAATGGGGGCTGTGTCACCTTTGACTGACCTTGTTGTCCATGCTATTGCTCTAACCACTGTTAACAGGGAATAGAGAATCAGCAAATGGTCAACACTCAGGAGTAAAGACCTCTGTCCTCTCTGGAAAAACCTTTCAAGGGCTGACATTATTTTCATTATTTACATCACATAAGTAAATTTTAAAATCACTACTCATGACATTTTTTGCCAAATAGCTCGGCACAGAGGAGACTATGTCAGACTTTGAGTTTGAGTTTTTTAATTTCAATGTGGCACTACTACACACCCATTTATATGAAGAAGGCAAGTATTCTCACTTCTGAAACTACTGCATTGTGTTTTATCACATTCATTTTTCATTTTCTTTTTCACAATTCTTCAAACCACACTTTTGACAACTTCTAGAGGTGCTACATAAAACATTATTCAGATTATTAAATGTAGATGTATTGGTTTTAAAGGTCAAAATTAAACACACTTGAAGAAAAAAAATCTAGGACAGTAACAAAATCCGCACAAAAAGCAAAGGATATTAAAAAGTAAATCAAACATTTGGGATGGATAAGCATTTCCTTTTCAATCTAGCCCACCTGCACTTTATTGTTGGGTGAAGCTGTATTTCATGAACAAACAAAGGTTCCCACAGATAATGGATGTTTTGGCAAGATCTGGCCTGTGTCCAGCAGATAAGGATTTTATTGGCTTTACTGCATTTGCAGCATTTTAACAACCTCTCCTTATTCAAAATAATGTTCTCAACAGAAATTATGCCAAAGAGAAGTCTGTTCTCAAGCACAGGCATAGACATCTAGTTAAATTCCCCATTGTAAGCAACAAAAATAGTACAACTCATTATGGCTCAAGTATTTATTTGTAGACAACCTGTAAATTTGTGGACATGCTTCGGATGTTTGTTTTCTTCTATTAAATGCAGCTATGGACATCCATCTGAATGCCCTTCTATCTTTTCACTGCAAAATGTTTCAATATATACTGATATATATTATCATCACCTAGGCAACTGTGAAATGTATGTACTGTACTAAGAACATTCTCATCAACACTCGTATTCCTCAACTGCACTAAAAACAAATGTGTGGAACATTTTAATCTAGTAGTACAAAGCAAAATAAGTCAAAGGTAAAAAAAAACATTTCAACAGCAAGCCTTGTTATAACTGACATCTCCATATACAGAAAATAATATTCTTATATAGGCATATTCAGATTTTAGAGAGGCAATGAGCTGGAACATTTTGCATTCAAAAGTAAAAGATGAGCAAATATTGACCATGACTGTGTACAGAGGCGTGTATGTATCTATTATAGCTTCCAAAAAAGATTATAATATGTTTTCACATTCACAGCAGGAAAAAATAAGATATTTTATACTTGTCCCATTTGATGCATTTGGAAGCGGAAGACTACAAAAACAGTGTGTTTTAGGAAGAGCAGATGGCATTAATCAGTGTTTTTAAATTGCTTTGAGTGAGAAAGTGCTGTTCTGAGTGTCCACTAGAATAATGATAACAATAAGACCAGAAAATATGAAACTGCTGTCAACAGATATAAAACAGAAGACTGGCTCTCCTGCCCTCTACTGCAGCTAAAGAAAACGCAATAGTATAACTGAGCAAAACATCACCAGATGTTGGAATTTGGAAATATTATGCATATTCACAACACCATTGTCTTGATAGTTGTATAGTTCTCTTGCAAGATTTTTTACGGATTCAAGGCTCAGCATGTTTTTTTCCATTTCCCAGAATCCCAGAAGTACAATGTTAAATTATTCAATTGCAAGGAATACCACCCTCTCAATTTTAATGAGATGTTTTATACCCTTTCACATTGTCAGAGCTTGTCATCTTAGGACAGTAACCAAATTTAGTTCTCCTCATAATGTAATAATAAGAATGATTAACCCGGGTAAACACGTCAATTCTCCAAATGTGCTTCACCTTGTTGCACCTTCCAGAACCTAAGCAGGTTACTTTCAGTGCTATATTTGCATACAAAATGCAGCCTGCTTCAAGTCTAAAAATTAGGCTTTATCACATCTTAATGTTTACTGGCGATTTATTGTCTTCTTATAACTACATTACGCTGACAGGCTGATAAAACTGAACTGTTTAGCCTTGAACAGAGAAGATTACAAGCATTCAAAATTCTCAAAGACATTGACAAACTCAACCCTTAGGACTTCTTCTAAATGAACTGTGAAATAAAAATCAGAAGACATAAGTGAAAACTATGTGAATGTTATATTTGAAACAGAAAACAGGAGCAACTTCTTCACCCAATGGGCTATGCAAGTATGGAACAAGCCATGTGGCAAGTGGCTGAAGCCGGTACTTTCTTCAAATAACAGCTGTATGAGATCCAATTAACAACCAACTACCACACGGGCCAGCTAGGCTGAATGGCCCTCTCTCTTTTGTTCTTATGCTCTGTACCTATGAAATACGAAACAACACTGTGCTTACTGTGGGCTAACACCGTGGTTCAGGTCCATCGTGCAGCCTGAGGTGAGACTGATTAACATAAGCCATGTACAATATGAAGGAGCAACGTTCTACAATAAAATAACTTCTTGATTTTCACGTGGTATAAATGCAATGGTTAGAATGTTATTTTAAATGAAGACAAAAGTCAGGCGCAATGCTCTTCACATGAATAACAATAATAATAATTGCTTACACTTATATAGCGCTTTTCTGGACACTCCACTCAAAGCGCTTTACGGGTAATGGGGACTCCCCACCACCACCAATGTGCAGCCCCACCTGGATGATGTGACGGCAGCCATAGTGCGCCAGAACGCTCACCACACACCAGCTATCAGTGGGGAGGAGAGCAGAGTAATAAAGCCAATTCATAGATGGGGATTATTAGGAGGCCATGATTGGTAAGGGCCAATGGGAAATTTGGCCAGGATGCCAGTGTTACACCCCTACTCTTTTCGAGAAACGCCCTGGGATTTATAATGACCACAGAGAGTCAGGACCTCGGTTTTACGTCTCATCCAAAGGACGGCGCCTGTTTACAGTATAGTGTCCCCATCACTAAACTTGTGCATTAGGACCCACACAGACCACAGGGTGAGCGCCATCCTGCTGGCCACACTAATACCTCTTCCAGCTGCAACCTTAGTTTTCCCAGGAGGTCTCCCACCCAGGTACTGACCAGGCTCACACCTGCTGAGCTTCAGTGGGTTGCCAGTTGTGAGTTGCAGGGTGATATGGCTGCTGGCCATATCATATTGCTGCTGGCCACATGAAGACAAGTAATATCAATCATTTCCCCCCACAAACTAAAATGCAGTAAAAAGGTAGCAGATACGTTACCACAAAATGCAAGGAGCACCGATCACAGGGAGAAAACTTAAAACAAACTCCCCTTAAAACAGACTTGCCCTGCTATGCACAGCAATATTGGTGTCTTCATGATCTACTGTCAGTAAATTAATGTTCAAACCTGTACACTTACAAAAGGTAAATCATCAAATGAGTAGAATTTTACATGCTGAAGAAATAACTCATTAAATAACTCAAGGCACACTAAGAATTAACAAGAACTTAAGGTTGCTGCAGCAAGGTTTGGCAAATCATCTCAAATGATGACAGCAAGTTTGCTCAGCTCAGTGGTTTACAGACTACATGCATCTATTGCCCAAAGGAAAATGCAACCAAATACTGACTGCTATACTCCAAAATTACACTAAGAAATGAATACATCATTAATGGTCACTTGAAATCAGTCAGTTGAATGCAAAGTATGTTTTTGTTCTAATGTAATCTAATGTATTAATGAAATTACCCCCAAAACAAAACATATCATATTATATTTGATTGGACTTGTCATACTTACAAATTGCTCGACCCTAAAGCAATACAGTTTTTAATTTTGGAGGGCATGTTTGAAAGCCAAATACTGAACTGCGTGTTTGGGTCTCAGAAAAGTCAATCTGAAGGGAAGAATAAAAGACTCAGAAGTTCACAAAGACTTTAAGGCCATTACATTCTGGATTAGTTTCACCGGCAAAGCTGCGGATCTTACCAAAGATAAAACCATTTAGCAATTACGACTAGTTAGCCATCAGTGAAATATATGGCTTTATTCTTTTGACTAAACATGAATGGGGTAAAAAGTTAATCCTCAGGATAAATACAATCTTCACCACTTTAATAATATTCTTCTGATTATTCTTTTTCAGTTCCTGAAAAGACAAAAAGCATATTATAATGTATCTGAATAGCAACACACAAGCGAAGTTTTCACTCTTCATGCACTTCAATTTGACATTATCTGAAGCCACAACAGAATACTAAGATAAGCTTCAGTTCAATTAAAAAATGGAAATTCCTTACATTAAATTCCATTGATTACACAAACAAGTAGTAAAGCAGCCATACGGGGCAAAATATAGGAGAAATCCTCATGAATTAATGAAACATCTTAATGATAAAAACGAAGTCTCTGAATTCATGAGCAATAAACCAAACCTGATAAAAATGGTTTCCCATGATAAGTAACCAGCTCATGCATTATTTAAAACCTTAGTGATAAGATTAATAAAATTGAGAGCAAACTCTGCTAGAATTGCAATAATCATATATTGCACTTCTGATTGAATAGTAAAAAGGGCATATCTGTAATAGTCTCCTGATCTTAGTTACACTGGTAGTTTCATTATGAGGTATATCCAGCTCTCATTAAAAAACTCCAATGTTTTCTTTGCATTGTTTACACACTGTTCAGGTGCAATTATGTTCTCACAACCCATGAAGGAGTGTGTCACAGCCCAACCTTTTGTTTTTTTTAGACAAGGAACTACACCCTAAAGAGAAGATAAGGCCTCTAAGCTAAGGTAAATGTCAATTTAAACTCACCTGAACAACAAGAAGTTACTTACACTTCACAATGTGGTATTTCCAGAAAACAGGTCTTTTATTTTTTAACTTACAAATATGGCTGCTAAAATCTCTTACATTTTAAAAATATCCTTTTAAGTATATTCACTTTCTTTCCCCAACACTGGAGAATATGTTGAATAAACCACTAAGGTGATATACTGTAAGCCCATTTTAGCCCTGAAGACCCCTGTAAAGTGTTTAGTTATGTTTTTCATGTCAGATTACCTAATCCGATTGTCAGTTCACTGGTGCACCTGAACTAAGAATGTAAAGCAAAGCACAGAGGATCAGTGGGGGTGGCAACTTCCCAGCAGTCCCTATATATTCATCTTGCACCTGTTGCTGAGCAACAGAAACCAGGAGGGCAGGGCTGGTCTTCACTGATCACTGCCTGGCATTTGTGTGTTCCTGTTCAGAATAAGCTACATTGACAGGATTTGACGTGCTAACTCCAATATATGCCAAAGATATCCCTGAAGAT
Source organism: Lepisosteus oculatus (assembly GCF_040954835.1). Taxonomy (NCBI): domain Eukaryota; kingdom Metazoa; phylum Chordata; class Actinopteri; order Semionotiformes; family Lepisosteidae; genus Lepisosteus; species Lepisosteus oculatus. The sequence continues at coordinate 34,837,217 of NC_090696.1, read as the reverse complement.
ATCTGTATACAAAAGGCAACACCCCAGACACACCACAAAGGGACAAAGAGTAATTCATTGGATTTTACAGTTATTGCACAAATCTTCTTCTAAGGCTCCAGGCCACTGTTACAGTCTAACTGGATGTTGCACAATCCTTCTGTCATTTCCTTAATATGAAGCTTAGAATCTGTGGTCACTTACATTATCTCCGGGCCAGTTAAGAGCTTCTTAGTGTAAAACTGAAAACCCTTCTTAGTTGTTGGCCATCCCTTGCCCTGTAACTCTCATATCATTCTCTAGACTCTGCAGTTAAACGAACAATCATTTCCAGCTTGAACGTGAAACTAGGAAAACCTAGAACCAAGGCTGTAGCCAGGTGACTGTGTAACACAGTATAATAAAGAATGTATAGAACTTAATGAAGCTCATCTGCCTGTAAAAGAGTACATGTAAATAAAATGTTATAAGACTTAGTCCACAGAGACAAAATGATAAGGAAGTTAGCAAGGGGTTAATTCCCACTCAGATCATTGCAAATCCAATTAGCCGTATCCTGATGAATGGAACAGTTTGAAAAAGACAGTTTCTGCTGTGCCTTCTCGTGAGACTTATTAAGTTAATCTACCTAATTAGTAGTTTCCTGAAATATTATTTACTCTAACCATGTAATTTGCAGGAGGGGACCTGAATATTTATCCTTCACAAATTTAGAATACATTTCATTTTTGTTTTCATTTCAGGTAGTGTCACAGGAAGCAAGACAATTAAACAGTCAAATGAATATATAACTGACACACAGTACTAATTGTAGCTCTAATGGTTCTACTTTTGGCAAAAAGTTCTACATTTTTGGGTTCATACAGATTAAAAAGGAACACTCAGTAATTTTTAGGGAAAATGTTCAAAGAGATATAAAACTGTTTATTTTATTGTTCTAAACAGATGACATTTTCAGATTTTTGTGTAATTCAAACAAACCTGTGTGGATATTTTATGCAAAGATGCAACATACAATAGTGACAGAATGATGATGAAAAGTTCTTTACATCATAATCAATTAGCAAAGGAAAACCTATAAAAAAAACACTGCCACCACACAAAACTTTCCAAACCCACAGTTTCACTACAAACCATGACTCCCTCTCTCCTGGTGACACGGCTTATCACATTATCATGTGCCATTTAATTATCCTCCAGCAAGAGATCAAGGGATCTAAATCACAGCCCCCATAACAATTAGCATAACTCTATCAGAATTAGGGAAATTTCACATCTTTGTGCAAGACCTTTAGAAGCACAAGGTAGAAAGTTATTCTCATCTTAATGGAATCAAACCCTTAAAGGTTCAGATACTGTTATCCTGGAAATTTCTAAAGCCTAAATCAACAACAGAAGTTCCTCCTTTTTACAGAATGTCCAAGCATTAAAAAGTATGAAGCTGCAGTACACATTAACGCACAAATGTAGGTACAAACTGAGAGCTTTCTTTCTTTCAATATAAACACCTCATGAAAACTGAATATACTTATCCTATAACAGTAAGATAATGAACCAAGAGAACACCCACATGACAACAGACTCTCCTTACAGGCCTTCTGACCCTGAAATAGGGAGGCCTGGGCTCTGATCCAGACAAGCTCAAAAATAAAATAAGGCTGCCATTTTCAATGAATCCTCCCAGTGAAGTTTAGTACACATCACAGAAGGATTCATATAATTAAAAACGTACAACCCTGCATCACATAGACCAAGTTCAGCACTCTTAACGCTTAGTGACCACAAACAAATCTTTGTATGAAAAAGCCCTTCACATTGTATCTTTCAATATCAGCCCAAACTTAGCACAGTATCTTTTTTTTTACAGAAAGTCACTACCTGTAACTTTAATCGAAATCTCCAAATCTACAATGGCAATGTTCAATTATCAAGATCTTCTTGAGCAAGATCTGCCTGTGCAAACCTAGTGTATGTCACTAATTAGAATCATAAGGTAAAAACAGAAATAATTTGAGATGCTTAAGAGGATCATTAAAAATTACAGTTCTTAAAAAGTCCATATGGATGACATTTTAAGTGATTTTTCACCTTGTGTTGTGACCCTAAAAAGATATCAAAATACCTGGTCTCTAAAACAACCTGAATAAAAAAGGTCAGAGCTGAACATATTAATTACACACTTTAAGAGTTACAGTACAGTTACAACATGCTTCATTACTCTGGCGGACCTGACCTGGCAGTAGCACCACATCTCCTAGACAGATATTGTATTTCCTGGAAGAAGTCACATGGGAAACTGAATTTGAAAGAGCAAGTCTTCGGAAAAAAACCAACACGCACACTGTCATTCTCTAGCATGTGATACTGAATTGGCAGTAAACTTGGATCACTGAATATGACAAGGTAATAAAGAAATTATCCCCACTTCTCAAACAGTCCAAAACACAAATTAAAAACATACTGTATATTCGGGATATTAATGATCATTCTTTTCCAAGCAAAAGCTTTGGGTGTTCCAGCTGACTCTGACAGCTTTTGAAACATGATTTGGTTCAATTCAAAGACTTCCTTCTGAGAAATGGGAAGTCAACTATGTAATCTCTGGAGACTGCCCTTCATGGATATCTTTTGAACTATGCCACCTGTTCTGTCACGGGCATTATGTCCATGGCTAATTCAAAAGAAATTCAAGTCTACACACTTCTACATAGTAAAGCAAACTGAGTCTCGAAAGCTTTATTTCTTTAGTTATTAGTCAACATATGAAAGGGTAAAAATGAAAAGCACATTAAGTCCATCTTGTTCATTTAGCTGCTAGATACGACAATCACCTTTAGCTGTCTTTCTAAAGATTTTTTAGATTTCCATGATGTCAGTTTTAACAGAGTGCTTAGTGAGCTTATTCTGCACTCCCACAAAAACATTTCTCTGTATTCTGTCATGCAGTCTGTTTAATATAATGTGTCCCTGTATTCAGGTATTATCATTGATCAGGTCCCTTGATTGACTTGGTAAAAATGAATTTGGCACGTGCCTGCCCAGATATGAACAGTGTCTAGGCCCTATCATATTTACAACCTATATAGAAGAAAATATTGTTCTATAATGTATGAATGTTTTCAACAAGATATTCCACAATGGTATGCTTGTTTGTCAAAGACTAAACAGAAGAGGGAAATACTTCGATTCCCCCTTGTTTCCCATTATCATCCAGTCACTCCTCTCCTTCAGGTTTAGAATATTTTCTACCAGTGATGTGAATGTGATAAATGTCCCTTAAAAGCAGAGATACAACAACCGCCCTGAAACTGAGGAAGAAACTACTACTTCTGCAAAGATCTTCTTTTTTAGTGTTCCTTGAGACCATTTCTGGGCAGTAGAAAAGAAAGACAAAGGGTCATATTTTAATCACTGAACCTTAATTCCATTTTGGGACACTTTTAGAATAATATAAGAATGGTTCAAGTTTGTTAGAGAACTGAGATAAAGAAAATAAGAGACAAAATAGAGAACCATAATATCCTATATACAGTAAGCATTTGTCATTAAAATCATAGTAATACTCATTATGTCTGGCAGACATCACGAACATCCTATTTGTCTAATAATAAATATTTGCTTAGGCCATACAGCACGTGACTTTGACCTATTGTTGTCAAATAACTGCATATGGAATATTAAATTGTGTCACCTAATACCCATGTTCAAAAGTAAGATGAATGCAGGATTCACTTGTGTGCTGTCTTGAAGATCAATTGCCCATGTGTTCCAGTTTTAAAATCCAGCAAACAAATGCTGTTTGTATCAGTTCATAGCTGAAGTCAATAGTGAATGTTAGCTATAAGAAAATGTCACTCATACACATTCGCTTAATCCTATGGAGTGCATGCATGTCTGAAGTGGTTTATAAAAAATGTCTGGTAAAAGAACAAGAAATACAATGTCCTGCCCCACCCTATAAACACTCAATTATAGTCTTAGTAGCGGAAGGATAGTGTGATCTGTCTCATCGGGTTAGTTTTACATTTATGTCAAAATAATTTGATTATAAGCACACCTACAAGATTCAAAGTACATGAAATACAGTCTGTAGGCAAAAACTAGAGTTGAAGCAAAATAAGTGGGTAATCACTAACTGCAGCATTGCCTTAAGGACACAACAAAGCATAAGTTTAACATCAATACCTCTTTGGATACATAAAAAGTAATTTACACTTTAAATAATGAACAGATGACTTTGTTCTTTGCTTGAGTAGTGTCTCTTGATGATAAAATACAGAGCTTAAGTAATGTGATTTAATAAAATTGTCAGGCATTTGGCATTTGATATCACAGTTAAAATTGCCAAAATTAGTTGATTAGGAATCTGTTTAAACTGCCATTCAAAAAGACATGTTTTTAATAAGTGAAAAAACAGTTCCCTCACTCCCGACTAATGAAGATCACCTGGTTGCTATCAGCCTGATAGAAAACAAAATCTGTCTATAAGAGAGGTTGCCCAGAGAATGGGTTGTTCTGCATCATGGCTACAGCAGATATAGATTTCAACTATAGTGTCAGAAGCACAAGATATTATAAGAAGTAACCAACACTTTAGCAGAATGACTGTAGCCCACTTATTGATAGAAACTGATCTGCATGATTGACACATCTTCAAGAGTAACATTTACAGCTAAGAGACAAAAATCACCACCTTCTTTACATGTAAAGTAGCAGAAGAGAGAGTAGAAGAGTATTTATGCTCTGAAGAATGCTGTTTTGCCCATGACACACCTAACAAAAGCCATGAAGAAATGGTGTGGTGAGCACTTTGCTGACTGTTGCATTTTTCAAACCCACTGAAAGAAGAAGCAAAACAAAGTGTGGAGGAATCTTCATCAAACAAGAATGACTTTGAGGGTAATCGTACTGCTCACTGATACATTGACAAAGCCCATTTGCTTCTTGCAATCCAATTTGGAAATGTTGATTTTTCCAGCAGGACAATGCAAGACCACAGAGTGCTAGGATTACAATGGCACAGCTTCAAGAAAGCGCTGTCAGTGTTGCTATGGACACTATTTTTCTTCCTAACTTGAGTGCAACAGAACATCTCTGGGACCAGCTCGCCACAGCTGTCAAAAGGAGACAACCATAAGCCACCAAACATCTTCACTAGCTGGCTGCAGGCTGACAACGCGAAGATCCCACAGTGGTATGTCTAGGGGCAGATCATGTCTTAAGTATCAAGGATGCCAGAATTATGCTAATGCTCAAGGAGATCATACCCTGTTGTAACTTTATGCTGAAAATATTGCATGGTTCTATGATCTCTATGTTCACTTTGCGTGCGATATCCACTATATTGAATAATCTGTTAGCGCTTTTAGATCAACACTAACCTTCTGATTCACTTAAATTATATACTGCATAAAACGTGGACAACGGTTAACATCTAAAATCCCAGTATTAAAAGCAAGAGCTTATTGTTCAACAGGTTTTTAACCAGTGATTTTTGGTTCACAGACTCAATAAAACGCTTATAACTGTCCATCAGGACAAACCTGCCAGTTCGGTGAAGTATCACGTTCTGCAAAACGGAACCAATATTGTCTCTGACGATGTACGCCGCAAACCAAATGTGTTAGTTTCAACGAAGAAATGGAGCAAAATAAATTGAATCACGCGGTGGGGGATTTTTATCTTGCAAAAACGTACACACTATACGTAATAAATGTTTAAATTTCCGTCGGTGGGAAAGTGGTCTAAGTGGGTTTCCTAAAATAACTGTAGTTAATATGTACATATTAATATATTCATATGTATTTGCATATTTACACAGTATTACATTGAACACACTTATCGAAATAAGGCAAAAGACATGTAAATGAGATGATCGAAAATATTTATATTTGCTTTTACAACCCCCTTTCTTTTTTTTCTTTAATCACTCTTAATCACGCTTTTCAAGGCAAGCTGCAAGGTTGTGCATTTCACGTCCGTCTTATTCCAAGATTTCTGTAGCTTTTCTCCACATGCTTTTTCTTGCAAACTCCGCACCTCTGGAGCATGGAGAAAGTGAAAACACTGAAATGCGTTGAACCTATGCTATACTGAAATGACAAGACCTCCTGTACTCCGTGAGGTAATTGAAGACAACGGAATGTGAATAAACAAGAGAAAAAAAACATGGCGAAAGTAGCTTGGGTTGTTACAGTCAGATCATTTTCTTCCAAGCGCCAACATTAAGGCTTTTGTTACGACCAAAGCGGTCATTTGCATGGAGAACCAACAGGGCTTCTAAATAGTGCTGCTGCTGCCGCCACCGCTGTTTTCCTACATTGCATTACTAAGAAACGCACTGAAAAAGAAATCTTCTGTACTGCGCCTAGATATCGTTAGTAAACAAGCCATCGTTAAGAAGCAACGTCCACAAAACATTTATCTTACATTTAAACTGGACGAAGGCACGCAGCTCTGCTCGATGTAACTATTTTTTGTGTATATTGACAACAAATAAATATTGTTAGGGGAGAAAGACATACCTTTGGATTCCTGCCCCGCTGTCGGAGTTCCTCTCTCCGTGCTTTCTGCTGTAACTGACAAGATCACACTGAGATTAACAAATCCACGCTACTCTTTACAACCTATTAACCAACCTTACTTATTAAGTTTGTGAACTCCTCACCATGTATCCCCGTGCATTATTTTCTGTCATTTAACCAACGCGGTCGCGGTGCTCAGTTAAACTTTAAGGGCAGAAAAACGAAGTTCCATGTGTTTCTCGCATTAATGATTGGGCTCAATAATGATTGAGCACAAAACTGAATTTCTTTAGCCAACATTCATAGTTAGAATTGGCATTTCCCAGAAATAAAAGGAATGTTATGCGATAGGCTATGCGGAACGTACTGTATAATTACAACACATAGAACGTTTTATGCATTAAGCTTCTGCTTTGTTGTGGTTTTTAATTATTTATTTATTTTACTTAAAAGTTTACTGAAAACATTTGTTTTAGTGTGAGTTGTGTGACTAGAAAGGGGCAAAATGTCAATAAGAAAAAGACTACAAAAGCATTTACTGTGCACATTGTTGTGCAAGAAATTAAGTGTAGAAATTGTTTTAACTAAAATTAAATTAAATTTTACTTTAATTCCTGCTGAATATGCTACTGAGAATGATTCTGCATTGGAAAATACACCACCCACAGATCATCTTAGACTTGTGACATACTATTTATTTGTGCTAACACTGTATAAGACTGGCAATATTTTATTTTATGTGATAGAAGTACATTCTGTACATGTATATCACCCAAGTCATTAAAAATGTTATAATATTAAATGTATTAGGCTGTTTTCTGAATAACAAAAGCCTGCTCTTAAAACGTATATGATCTAATGCTTGGTTTCATGTGTTGAATATGAATTGAATCATTGTTTTCCTTTATACTTTAACAATAACACACTGTTACATACAATATATAACAAAATAATCAGATACAATTAGAAATATCAAAATATATCATGTTGGAATATAATAAGAAAGCCACCTGAATACCCCAAAAAAGAAAGTTATGTGTTTTTGCACTCTTAATAAACTAGTATGTTCATTAATTAAAAACACCAGCACTTGAATAACTTGAGTTTTTAATTATGGTTCCATTCATGTTTGTGTATGTGAGTGTATGACTGCAGCATGCAGGCATTTGCAAAACACAATCAATGTCGTGTTCAAAAGTCTTGAGACAAAAACATGTTTTAAAATGTCCAATTATTTATGTGGAAAAAATAAATGTTAAAGAACAAAAATATATTCTAATTAAGTATAATATCAAATCAAGTTCATATTTTTTATGCCTGCCGTTGTTTTGTCAGTTGATTGTCTTCTCAGTTTGTACTTTTATCTGAAGTGAAATTGTGTACCAATATTTACAATTGAGCATTTCTATTCAAGCATCTTGAAGAACTACAAGACAGACTTAGACAGCATTGAGATTCAAGATTAAAAACTCCTCTTTATCCTTTGTTACATACACCATTTTCTCTGTAATTATTTTGGCTCCTTTCCATGTTAGAGAATGACAAAGAAGCTGGTTATATTTTTCCTTTTCCCTTAGTGAGTTAAACTTCAATTTTCACAATTATTTCAATTCCATTATGGATCCCAAACATTTATACAACCTCCCTAATGTTTCCTTTATGAATGTATGGAAATTGCATTTTTGAGTTTCTTTCCTTTTCCACACATTTTGTCTGTTTTAACTATCAATATTATTAAATGTACACTTAAGAACATAAACAAGTCTGTAACTGAGAGGAGACTATTTTGCCCATCTGGCACTTTTGGTTTTTAACATCTAATTGAACTGAGGATTTCATCCAGTTGCTTCTTCATGAATGGCTTCACTTTATATCTGACCACAGGACTTTATCCTTGCCAGATATATTGCAGAATGTATGTTCTTTTGAAAATTTTAACTGATTATTTTTAGTCTCAAAAACTAGATTTTTTAGATCAAGCCTACAGTATCTTATGGTTCAAGTTTTTATTGGTACACAGGAACTGTAAATGCACATACAGTACTGTGGGTGAATTTATTACATTCATTTCATTCCATAAAACTACTAATTTTCCTCCTATCTCTTAAACATTTAACATACATACAGTATGTCCGGCTTGGGATTTAACTTTAATTTTAGAGGAAAGTCTTCAAATTTCTTCTTTTTACTACTCTGTGTTCTAAATAACATCTTAGGGTACTTCAGACCCATTCTCTAGACATTTAAAATTTACTTACAGAATCTTTCAGCTGTAGGCACACACAATTAATATCTAATATTTTTAGGAAACATTTAATTAATTAATAAATATTAAAATCAGTAAATTAACACACAATTGTAATTGAACAGAGTTTTAATAATGGCAGGAAGTCAGCTTTATACAGAAATGGGATGCTTTATTACATTTATATGTAATGATAGTAATAAAGAATGTCGATAAAAATATTAATAAAGAATTTCAGCAACTAATCAGACAACATTAATGTCCAATAAAGTTTTTCCAAAACAGACATTACGAAATACAAAGAATTTGGACCATATCCTCGACACACTTGTGTCAGATATGAGCTATTGTTTTTTCCTTTGATCCCTTGTAGTCAAGATTATTTTATTTTAGCATGTAGTTGTAAAAAATAGAAAGTTAGAATGTAGTAGGATCACCTATCACAGTTTTTATAGTTCAATTCAACAACGTGTTAAAAGCCATCCTATGACATTTATATATATTCTAGACTTAGACTATGCAAACATCTGGCACTTTAACATTTAATCTGGACCAGTGTACTGTTACATGCATGTACAGGAGAACCATAAACTATTCAATTTAAAATGGGTAACACCAAATCCGAAGGAGGTGCTTCTGAGAAAGGCAGGTGTTTATAGTGACACATTTTTATCTTCTAGACAGTGTGGGGACGCAAAAAAAGAGTGGATTCCAAAACAGCAACAAACCTAAACAAACAGCAGAAACAAGTTTCATTTCTGAAGAAATAAAAGATTGCTGTCTCTTATTGAGATGATTACACTACAGTGTCCGTTTCTGTTCTCGTGTATCTGCAAGTTTCCCAGATTACTTGAAAGTAGCAGCATCTGATGAGCCGGAAGATGCAGTTAAATGTGTCCCAATTAATATAATAATGAGGTGCTTTACATTATTAAGAGTGGAGTTGGAATGAAAATCGTCAGTTCCCCGAGTTCTCCAGAACTGACACTGGAATTGATTACGCTTCAAAATAAGACGTTGTAATTCCTAACATTGCCTGACACAGTGTCCGGAATATGTGGGATTGCTAACTAAGAGGATATTTTCATTTTAAAATTCCAGGATTAGATTGGCTCGTAATTCACTTCATCACTTCACTTCATCATTTGCTTTCTTAGTTGTATTTGAATTATATTGCCAAGTGTCCCCATAATTTCTCCCTCTTTGTATTTGCATGTATATGGGCAGTGGCTTGACATATTAAATAAATGCCATGTTGAAAAGCACACTTATTTAATCTACATTTTTGCATATCATGACATGGGATATCATTTTGAGGTGCCCTTTGCCTAAAACATGGTAGGACTGGTTTATAAGATTTTGTGGATGAGGTCAGTAATCTTAAAGTGCATAAGAGCAGTATTCCAGGCACATAATCTCTTTGAGGGAGTCCTGATAAGTATACTGACTGAAACACTTTCCTGTAAATTAGTTGAGGATCACTCAGACATACTAAGTAGGGTTTATGTCTGGTGACTGACAAGGCCATGGTGAAGAGGTGAAGCCATTATTCTCTGCGGTTTTCATGCACTGGTGACGTAAATTTGAGGATCTCTATATATATTGCTCTATTTTGAGATGACAACATTTGAACATAGCAGTATATTTTTGTAAATCCTTAATGTATCGGGCAAGGATTTCAGTTTCCTTGGAGACCTCCAGCTATTAACCTGTGGCCCAAATCTCAATCAATACCAAAGACAGTCAGAGCACCACCATTGTACTCTGACGTGGATATTAATCGGACTTGAACCACAGTGTTAAATTCCAGTGAAAGCATTCCATTAAAACCACTTCCTTAAACGCCCTCTGGAAAACATCATGTTCTTGGAATACTTGTGAGTCTTGTAGGCCTGGATTGTCGATTGTGCCCACAAATTACTGAAGAAATGTAGATAATTGCTATTCATGTCAACCGATGGCTCTACAGCCAACATTTTCTCACTAAGTATAATATATAATTATTTTGTTGAACTTTACTTATTTAACACATTTGTGGAATTGTCCACTTATGTATCAACATCCCTGCCTTAGTTAATTTAATATAAATATTAACTACCACTTGCTTAAATGAAGGGGCAGTAGATATGTAAGATGTATCATTGTCAAATTAGAGGAGTTAAACTATATTTTTAGTAACTTAGTGATAATATGGTTGTCTTTATTGGGTGCCAGTACTTCTGACGATAATATGTAGTATTAATCCATTTTCATAATACTACTTCTGCTGGTGAGGGTCATGCCACATATATGTATATATAATGTACAGCACAGTAGTGCAGTGATTAGCATTGCTGCCTCGCAGTGTTGGAGCCCATTGAGTGGAGATTGTATGTTCTTCTCAGGTTCAAGTGGGTTTCCAATGGGTGCGCCGGTTTCTTCCCACAGTTCAAAGACATACAGTACTGGTAGGTTAATTGGTGTCTGGAAATTTTGTGTTTGTGTATTTGTGTCTGTGTATGCCCTGTGATGGGCTGGCATCCCATCCAGGGTGTATCCTACCCTATGCCCGTTGCTTGCCCAGATAGGTTCCAGCTCCCCCATGTATTGATTAAGCAGCTATAAAATGGATGGGTGTATTTATTCTATAGAGCAAGGGTGGCCAACTACGATTTTGAAGAGCAACACTCCAGCAGGTTTTGACACATCACACCCTTATATAATTTGCCAGCATTTGATACACATTCATGTTTTGATTGCTGATTTGCTCAATTAAGATCTTTAGACCACATTTGAAATCCTGCAGCTCTCAAGGACGCAGCTGTCTGTTTCTGGCTTAACTGAAGCAATTAACTTACAGAATTGATCAAAACACACGTGTTACAAATCTTTACAAATTGATGATTTAAGGGTGACTCATAAAGCCCGTTGGGATGTGGCTCTCCAGTCCCAGAGTCCCCTGAAGTACACATACATACTATGTTACATGTGTACACACTAAGGTTAGACTTAGTTGCTTTAGGCACTTGAATAGTCATCATACTCATTAATGTTAACCCATGCATGTGTTTAAAGAGCTGGAGGCACAACGAATTGCACTTGCAATCATTACGTATTGTGACATGTAAAATGGTTGATCTTAATTTTTGTTTGGCTCTGACACATGCCAATAACATTAAATTACAGGCCCATCCCCTGTAGCGGTAGGCTTTCACAGGTTAAAAAGACATGAGAAAAAAGTAGAAACAGAGATGAAGCTAATTGGTGGATGCTACTGTCAATTTAAAAAGGCGTTACAGAGTTTACAGTAAGCTATATATTTTACACTTTCCTTATGGTTTATGGTTTTTGTAACATATATCGTGATTAATAAAATCTTTAATACCAAAAATAAGCATAGCAACACATTTTGTTTTGCGTGGAAAAAGTATTTATCGCATCTGGAGAGGCTAGTTAACCCATGATGCAGTGCAGTGTTTTGTAGGTCCTCAGTTATGTGGATTTTTTTCCCCAATCGAAGATGGCGGTGCAGGAATCAGCTGCTCAACTCTCCATGGCATTGAAGGTTCAAGAATATCCAACTTTAAAGGTGTGATAATTATCTCCAAATTTGACAAGCAGGACAGATATAATTGCAGAACGTATTCGTTAAGATTGTGGGTGACAGGTCTGTGCATGTGCATCTAATAGTCGATAAATGCTCCTTCATTTTGAAAGAAAACACAACAACGGTGTCGAGAAAGCGACTGGATCTCCCGATTACAGTTTAGCGATGAAATGATGTCTTGATGCTGTTCTATGTGTAAATCGGTGTTTTTGTAGTTTCTCCGTGAACACACAGGGCAGATGCGTTTATCGTTGTTTTTTGGGTCACTTAAATTGATCACCCTAACAAGTCTGCGATACGAGCCCAGACTAGAACTCGAGGTAGGGGCACTTTTTTTTGCTGTATTTGTGTTTGATGAATCGGGCTGACAGATTGTTAAAACGATTCTTTATATTAATGCGGAATTCTGACATCTGGATGGTTTGTCAAAAACTTACTATTTTCCAGTTTTTACTTTTCTCCAGCTGGAGAACTTCGGTCATAATTCTGTCATCGGGTTGGCGTCAGTGGAAAACATTTAAATAAGCTCCTAATTACTCATTTATATTTTTGTAACATTAAATACGAATGATATCCACTGAATATAGAAGGAACATTTTACACAGGCCTTATTATTAATCTTTTCGGTTTGAAATAACTAAGGGTTGCTATATAGAAGTTATAGCGCCGCCATAGGCTGCAACTTGGAGAAGCTGGTGGGGTAGACTATTTTTTTTTGTCCCTGACAATAATCAACTTTTTATTCCCCATAACAACACTGCATTTCGTCGCTGTCTGCTATTTCAGCGCTTTTGCCAAAAACCTGTTTGTACCATATTGACCTCCACATTGACAACATAAACATTTTCATCGTTTATTTTTTTTAAAACGAAAAATTCCACATAATTGCACTTGTGTGGTTAGGTGTATGTCTTCATTTTGTACTTTGTGCAGCATCTCATTTTTAAAATGCTTTCATAATTTAGAGGTTAAGACTTATGAGTGTGTATTTTACTTTGATGGAAACTATTCTACGAGATGTCAGTTTAATAGCAGGTGTAAAAAAAAATGTTTGGCATTAATTCCATCTGCTTGAATTCTTGCATATAATCATCAGGGTACAAACACGATCCTTTTAACTATTCAGACCTCTTGCATAATTTTTCACAGTTTCATCCTGCATCTATTTTGTTTGTATTTCACCTTTTGAGAACTCTTACCTTTTTCACATTTCAGAATTTGAGCACTGTAGGTAGTTGGATGGCTTAAATCTAACTGGTAACCAAATGGAAAGGGCATTCTGTTTTTTTGAAAAACATCCCCCTGCTAACACTTAACACATGACAGAGTGAGGATCTTATTGGGACATAAATTCATTTAGATGTGGAAAGATGTATTAAAGTATTGGTCAACATGTTTGTCTGTGTAGTAGAAACCATTTGCTCCTGACAGAAATTACCACTGCTGATAAAACACCTACTTACCCAAAACATGATTCTTCCACCAGACTTTAGACTACCTAAAATAAACTCAGGGAAGCATGTGGCATGGGTGTTTGAAACTGGCACATTTAGAATTCATTAGAAGATGGCTACGTTTTACAAAGAAAGCTACTCCAAACAACATGAATTAACTGGCATACAGGTTACAGTACATTCACTCTTCAATTTACATATTATGCAGCTCTGGTGAAGTTAACACGTAAATGGAGAAAGTTGTGGTTGCCAGCTTTTTTAACTTGTTCAAGTCAAATTCTATACCTGTGTATATATAATTAAATATTCATTATTAATTTGGGGTGTCATAAATTTGCCTGGCAGCCCTGGGGCTGTGGATTCAATTCCAGGGGTGCCGTCTGCATGGGGGTTGTATGTTCTACTTGCTTTTGTGTGCTTCCAGATGCTCCAGTTTCCTCCCACAGTTGAAAACATACTACACTTGATGTTAGCCAAAAGACAAAAACATACTGGTAGGTTAATTGGCTTCTGGACAAATTGCCCCTGGTGCAGGTTTGTGTGTCTGCCCTGTGATGGACTGGCGTGTTGTCCAGGGTGTGTCCTGCCTTATACCCTTTGCTTGTTGGGATAGGCTCCAGCTCGCCTGTGACCCTGTATTGCGTAAGACGATTAGAAGATGGATGGGTTATTAATTATACAGCCATGTGTTAAATAGTTATCTTATGATAAAGGGGCCTGAGTCAACATGCGAGCTGCAGAGGAACAAGTGGAGGTTTGTGCCATGCCGAAAGGTGAAAGAGATGAGAAGACACAAAGCTTCCATGTGGAGGCTTCTCCAGGGGCATGAGGAGAAGGAGGGAGCAGGAGTAAATGAGGCAAAGGGGGCAAAGAACAACAAAAGGAAAAATGGGTGGAGCTAAGGAGACAATCCTGTGCGGCCTGCATTGTTTTTTATTGACATGTTAGGTGATTTCCTCTGAGCCTAGACAAAATTAGACCAGCCTGAGATGCAGAAGCATTCAAAGATTTTGTATATTCACCCAAATATAGCTGCCAAGTCATGTTGTGTAAAGGCATAAAATGGAGTGTGTAGGGGGAGGGGCAAATTAGGCATCTGTTCAAGTTCTGTGGTTTATGGAAAAGAGGTACTTTTGTGGGGGGTTTTTTCCGGACCAAAACTATTTCTTGCTTTTTACAGAGGAATTTCAATTGCTGTTTGGACAATTTGTCATCGGCGTTTCTATGACTATAGTTTGCCTGCCTTTTGGTGACTGAAAGTCATTGTAATGAACGCGGTGGCATTATTGGATTGTTTAAATGTCGCAGAAAAACAGTTTTTCTCGCCAGTTCTTGCGTTATTTGAAAGCTGCTGTTGAAGAGTTTTGAAGAACTTTGGGTTGAAAAAAATTTTTGGCTGAGACAGAAAGGAGTGTTTTGCTTTTCTTGTTAAAATGAACAGCTTTTTAAAAGACTAATTAATGAAAAAGACATACTTCATAGTGCAAGAATGTCATTTGTACTAAATTTAACAATTCATCTTGAAATTAGCAAACAAAAAGCGCTTTTCTACTTGAGCATTTTAAATGCATTATTGCAAGATATTTTATTATGAATAATACTGCTGTCAACTGTGTTGAAAACACATTAGTTCTTTAGTTTACTATTCACCCTCCATGTGCATCTTTCTTAATTATAATGAGAGTAATGCTTATAATTCATAGATTGGATTTCCTACCTAAAAGAACAAACTCTTTTTGCAGAGTGCTGCTTTGTGTACTAGTAAACATAATTGTTCTTGAGAATTAGAATTAAAACACATTTTGACATGCTTGTTTTACCTTATCTGTGCATGCACCAGAGCATATTGTTTTTGTTTTTCCGTGTTTTCTAATCTCCATTAATCTGGTAATATACTGGTGGGTCAGTAGATCTTGGATATGTATACCTTTATTGGAACTTTGTAAATTAACAACAATGCTGCCATCGTTACAACATGTTTAACAATGATATTCAAAAATGGTTTGCAGGTGATGTCTGTAAATTTCTTTGCAATAATTTAAGCAAGTGGTTATTTACAATTTAAATACCCTAAGTTTTATTTCTGTTAATGTTAATCTCAAATATTGCCCAAGGTATGATAGTTTGGCTTATTTATTTTTTTTGCTTATAGTGTCTGTAAATTATCACAGAGCACATAACAAAAAATCAAACTGTGACGGTACCATAATATCAGTTCATGCCCCACCCACCCCCTGACTTTTGGCATTTGAAAACTGTGGCCTCCTTTTGTTTGTTTTTACATTTTCATGTTTTAGCAGTTTTAACTGTGATAACACATTTACAAATTGGTTGTCTGCATGTAATGATCCTGTAAGCCTCAAATACCTGTGTTTGAAAAGCAGGTGAATACTGGGCTGTAGCACCCAGGCCTGGGTAGTCCTGACACACTTTGTTTTTGAGTTTCTGGTATAAAGACACAGCTGTTTTGGCTTGTAACTGATGTTACTGAAATGACATCATTACATGCTTTCTGGATCTCATCATAATCTGAGATCCTTATGCTCTGATCTCTTTGTGGTGAACAGCAGCTGGCTTGCATTCCTGCTCAGGGTTTTTTGTTCTTTTTCAGTACTGCACTTTGATTTGCATTTAGGTCCCCCCCAGAGTGAAATCTTTGTTCACCTTCTGTATTACTATAGTGTGGTTTACTTCGAATTTCCTTTTCTGATTCTGATATTAATAGCACTTTGTAAAATAAAGACAGTAATGGGTCATCTACCCTTGACATTAGTGTAGGCTAGAATTGGTCATAAACTACTGTGTATTTAGTTATTGCATAATCCTTCCTATTACTTCTGTCTGCGTCTGATCATCTCCGTCAGAGTCTGTCTTTCACATTTTCTTTTGTTTGTGGTGGTGCTGTGAAGAGCTTTCATCTGTCTTTAGTTTGGAGTTGCACTTTTAAGGAATGGCTTGTACTTCAAAAGCTAGCTAGGCGGAGACCATACAAAAGGAACTTTTGAAAATACTGACTTTAGAAACTATACTTGTATTGAGAACAGAAGTCATGATTTCAGTAGCTTACATTTCCTCTTCTGGTTCGCCTTCTCGGGGGCGATAAGGAAGTAAAGGCAGTTCAAGAACATGTGGGCGTCAAATGGCGAAATGACTGCATTTTGTGGCATTAACCTCACTCATTGATAAGGAATTTGTTTTTACTTTCTTTGTGTGACATTAACCTAGGTTCAGTGTTCTTGCATGCTGTAATTTTGTTACCATGCTTTCGGTGGTCAAGATAGAGCCTTTTGTTCAGATTTGCAAGCACTTTCCTCTACTGCAGTATGATAGTATTACATGAGAACTGGTTACCCTTCCTCATTTGAATGTCACAGTTCATTTTTTTTATTTCGGCAGGTACCATATGAAACATTGAACAAGCGTTTCCGGGCAGCGCAGAAGAATATTGATCGTGAGACGAGCCACGTCACCATGGTTGTGGCAGAACTGGAGAAGACCTTGAGCAACTGTCCTGCGGTAGATTCTGTGGTATCTCTGCTGGACGGAGTTGTAGAGAAACTGAGTGCTCTGAAAAGAAAGGTAAGTAGCAGAGAAAGATGCCGAAAAGTGCATTTGGAAATGCTGGTCATGGAGATATTAACACCTCTGTTCTTGTCTACTGGGTTACCTACAGAAAATGTGCAAGTCTGAGTTGCCAAAGTTCCATTACACTTAAGGCAGAATTATATAGGAGACCACCCTACTCTGCAGTTTTTATTTAATGTCGGTTGAACACTGCAACTGCAACTTTGTATTACGTTAATATATATATATTTTTTTTATATTACGGGACGTTAAGGTCACTCATAGAACCACAAAATTGTTTGCTTGAAATAGTTAAGTCATGTACAGTATGCTTGTCCTTCTGCATTAGCTGTGTAAAATAAAATACAGTATAAAAAAAGGTTGTTCCATTCAGAGGTGAGGTGACCAACTGTACTGTAACAAACAGGAAATCTACACCACCCAAAAAAATAGAATATGGGAAAAAGTAATTGAGGTGGGCATTGGAATTCTGTGGGCTAAAAATATTCAGCTGTTATTTTAAATTTTACAAATTGTTTTGTTCACAACTGCTTAGTCTGTGCAAATCTGTTGCAGGTTTGCAGACTTTCTTAATTGAATTTTCTTCTTTAAAACCTTGAACAAACACGTGGAAGTCAATTGCATGTAAAGCTCACTGGCATAAAAGATTTAGGTCTTCACCTAAAGCAGCTGAAACCCAGACATGTATCTGACAACTGTTTTACATTCTAAGAAACACAAGGTAGTCACTAACGTCAGATGTGGAGTTTAGCATTTCAGAATATGGGCAGGCTTTTACTGTACAAAGGCATGTGAGAGGACTTTCAAAAAGTTACATAGTTTGTTCTCTGAGTTATAAAATGTTAAGTTTGAAAATGAGTCAATATAGTTATTTTAAGGACTGCCAAATGTAACAGGAATTTGTGTTCTCCGGTACACAGTTGAAAAAATATATTGGAGTGTTCTTTAGGTAACGGTGGTTAATATTCATGGTCCAAACCAGTTACTCAAACGCTGTATTTCAGTTGTATAGCAAAACAAAATGGGGATGTATGAGATTAATCTCAAATGGATTGGAGTAACACCTTAATTTAATAGACTAATAGGGGCAAAACATTGTCTATTAATGGCTATGTCTGTTTTACAGTGTCCTTGTAAACGAATTCTGACTCTTGCAAAACTTTCACATTTTGTTTCTTTAAAATTTGCAGTCATTACTCTTTGAAGTTTACACAACCTACACAACACATTCAAAGCAAAATACACAACGATGTGATGTGAAATATGAAATAAGTAACCTGATCATAATTTATACAAAGGTGGAAAAGTCTTCCTAATGTAAACCTAATTTAATTTAGGATTTAAACTTACTTTAATGAACCACAAAGGGGATTGGCCTCTATCAGTGTGCAATAGAGGTTCACTTGATTTCGGAATAAATACACTTATATTCGTAATGTCCTTCAAATAAGTAGTGAATCTCAAGCAAAAATTCTATGAAGAACCGGGAAATTTCAAAATGATATTAAAGGAAGACGCATTAGAAGAAGATGATAAAAATTGGCAAAAGAGAATGAATATCCTACTTAGCAATGTGAAGGTGACAATTAAGAAGTAGAGTGTGTATTCTAATACACAGACACTGCCTAGTTCCTTTGTCACTGTGTCCCTCTGAACAGAACAGCTGGGCATGTAGAAACTGAGGATGCCGCTCTGAGACCAACTGTGTCTGAAAGAGCTACATAGTTCAGTTGTTGAAAAGGGCTGAGATGTCCACGTGTTAAAATATTTCACAAAATCAACACCAGTGTGATGGCAGCATCATGCTATGTATATACAGTCATGTGAAAAACAAAGTACACTCTCTTTCAATTCTGTGGTTTTATATATCGGGACATAAAAAATCTTCTGGTCCTTACCAGGTCCTAAAATTAGGTAATTCTAACCTTGGGTGACAAACAACGCTACAGATTCCACTATGTCATTATTTGCGAAAATAACCCAACATGCAGAAGCCATGTGTGAAAAAGTCTGTACACCTCATGATTCAGTAGCTTGTAGAACCACCTTTAGCAGCAATAACTTGAAGTAATCGTTTTCAGTACAAGTTTATCAGTCTCTCATGTCGTTTTGGATGAGTTTTGGCCCACTCTCCTTTACAACATTGCTTCAGTTCATTGATGTTTGAGGACATTTGTTTATGCACAGCTCAGCTGCCACAGAATCTCAATGGGGTTGAGGTCTGGACTTTGACTTGGCCATTCCAACACCTTGATTTTTTTTCTTTCAGCCATTCAGTTGTAGATTTCCTGGTGTGCCTGGGCTCATTGTCCTGTTGCATGACCCAATTTTGGCCAAGCTTTAGCTGTCGGACACATGGCCTCACATTTGTCTCTAGAATACTTTGGTATAAAGAGGAGTTCATGGTCAACTCGATGACTGCAAGGTGCCCAGGTCCTGTAGCTACAAAACAAGCCCAAATCATCACCCCTCCACCATCGTGCTTGACGGTTGGTATGAGGTGTTTGTGGTGATACGCTGTGTTTGGTTTTTCACCAAACATGACGTTGTGCATAATGACCAGACATCTCCACTTTGGTCTTGTCTGTCCAAAGGACATTGTTCCAGAAATCTTGTGGGTTGTTCAGATGCAGCTTTGCAAACCTAAGCTGTTCAGCCATGAACAGCTTAGGTTTTTGGAGAGAAGGGGCTTTCTCCTGGCTACCCTTCCATGAAAGCCATGCTTGTTCAGTCTTTTTCTGATCAAACTGTCGTGAACTTTAACATTTAACATGTTAACCGAGGCCTGGAGATCCCTAGATGTAGCTCTTGGATTCTTTGCAATTTTCTCTGAGCATTATACGGTCTGACCTTGGGGTGAACTTGCTGGGATGCCCACTCCTGGGAAGATTGGCAACTGTCTTGAATGTTCTCCATTTGTAAATAATCCTTTTCACTGTAGAATGATGCATTTCAAATTGTTTGGAAATGCCCTTATAACCCTTCCCAGATTGATGAGCAGCCACAATTGCTTCTCTGATGTCACTACTGATGTCTTTTCTCCTTGGCACGGTGTTAACACACACCTGAATGCTCCAGACCACCAAACTGCCAAACGTTCTGCTTTTATAGAGATTCCCGATGATCAACTTATCAATGGCATTTGATTAGCAGCACCTGGCTGCTAATTATTTTCTTAATTCCTATGGAAGCAGTAAGGGTGTGCTTAATTTTTCCTACATGGTTTCTGCATTTTGACTTACTTTTTTTTGTTGAATAAATAATGACATAGTGAAATCTGTTGTGTTGTCTGTTATCTAAGGCTAGGTTTGTCTAATTATAGAAGTTGGAGAGGACCAAACAATTATTTATGCCCTGATATGTAAAACCATTGAATTGTTTTCACATGACTGTAGGTCTCCTCAACAGGGTCTGGAAAGCTTGTTAGGACTGAAGGAAAAATAAATGGATCAAAGTACAAGTGAATGCTAGAGGTAAACCTGTTTAAGTCTGCTAAAGAATTAAAACTGGGGCAACAATATACTTTTCAGTAAAATAATGATCCACAGAACCTGGTCAAAGGCAGTGGATATCATTGAGTGACCCAATGAGATGCTGACTGGAATCCAATTGAGAATTTTTTGGGGAAAAGTGCTATCCATAAGCAATTTCCCCAAGCAACGTGAGAGTGCTTGAGAAAATCTCCCAAGAAGAATGGGCACAAATTGCAGCATGCTGGTCTGCAAAATTGGTGGAGAAGAAAAGATTTGTAGCTGTAATTGGTGCTAAAGGTACTTCCACCAAATATAATTCATAGATGTGAATACTTATGCAATTAACATAAGTGACTTTAGCGTGCTACTAGGCTGTTAGAGGCTTGCTTGACTATCAGCATCTACAGATTTGGTCCATTAGCACCAGTGCTTTTAAATCATTTTACTTCTTTAAGGAGCAGGGTAGTTGTGTTTTGTTCAATCCTGCTCACTATGTGCACAATTCCTGTGTAATGAGTTTTTCCACAATCACTTATATTAATTTATAGACCTATTAAGTCAGATGATTGGGGAATTTTTATTTGATTTTGGACTTATTTGCTGTTTAAGCCCTGGCTAACTCTAATGATGGAAAAACTCATAATAGTTCTGTTTTGAATTCACTGCTCAGTTTGTTCTTAAATCTTTAATTTCCTATAGCTACTTCTAAGATAAGACTTTATACGTTGCAACCCGGAATCATTCAAGAACATTTTGCTGTGCAGTGTATGAATGGGAAATATTTAATCCATTAATTATTTACATATCCAGTGTTATAACCATAAACAAAGAAAATATGTCCACTGACTAAATTAGTGCTCACAGCTGTCCAATATGCAAAGTGAGCTGACTAGAATATTGGTGCAGGTCAGCAGTAGGTAACCTTGGGACATTCAGGATGGGCCTTGTCTTAATTTACTCATTAAGAATTTGAGCAGAATAAATTAATCTTTGACCAGATCTGAAATTACTTAATTATACCTATTAATCCTGAAGCTCAAAAGCTCACTGGAAACTGAGTTGTTTCCTTGGCTAATTTAATTCTGTTTAGAGATTAGAGGCTACTTTCAATAAAGTAGTTTAGGCAGGCCATAGTGTAGTATATTGTACAGGTGTTCATTCTCTGAATAGATTCCCAGATGCCTGCAGCAGTTTTAGGAAGCACAGAAATTAATAGATGGGAGATTCCATGGTTATAGTCACTTGGCGCAGATGATTCAGTATGAACATGGACAGCTGGTCTTGTCATTATCTGAGAAAGCTGCTGACAGAGGGAGGCTATCTGGCAATTTCTAATCCTATTACAGCTCTCTACTCGGGTCAGGGGTGTCAAATGTTAATGTCTCTTTATTTATTTTTTTTACAATTTTGTTCCACCTGTAAACTGTGAAATGTCATAATCAATTTAAAACTTAGACTAATTTAATTATTGCACTAATAGGCTAAATAACTGAGCAGAATACATTCTAAACAGAATAAATATGGATACTTCAGGTTGAAAGAAAGCAAAGCTAGTTCAAAGCCATGTCCAGCTGAGGGGATGATCACACCAGTGCGGAATTGAGGGACTAAAATGGAATGAAAACCAGGTGACCCAAAGATTCTTGAGGACAAGTTTGACTTTGCTGATTAGTTGGTTCTCTTAGGATACAGATCAGACAGCAGTAATAATGTGGTTTAGTAATGAGTTCTACATGCATGGCATTCATTTCTATGAGGCAGGCAGACAAAGAGCACTAACAATGCCATAGATTTGCCTCGGGTCCCTAGCTTATGCTACAAATTTCACTGGGAAACTGCAGCAGTTACACTTTTTCTTCCTTTAGTTAATGAAAACCAGGTTGACAGAATTGCATGCAATCAAAACATCTAACTAAAGACCGTAAGTCTGCATTTGTTTTGCAAGCTGTTCCTTTTTTTAGTAACTTACCCCCAGCTCCCAGGTTGTTTTTACCAGAGGTTTGGATGTATGGTTCCCAAGGTTTGGGTTCATTTGATGTGGCCCCTGGGCAGGAATGAAAAAGGAGTAGGAATTTCCTCTCTTTGTTCAGTGAGGGAGAGGAGGCTGGTTACATTCAACGTCCTTTATCTTAGTGTAATTTTAAAATCTTTTTTTTTTGCTGTGCATGAAGAACACCCATGTTTAACAATTTGCTTCTGCTTGGCTGGTCTCACTTTGTTGCAAGTCTGAACTCATTATTTAAATCAGCTGCTCCTTTTGTACCTTTCGAATTGTGGTGTATAAGGTTGACGCATTTTCTAAAGCGGCAGGTAGTGAGAGAGACAACGCAATTTATTTAAATTACCACACAGAAATATTATATTTTGTGTGATTTTTCAAGGTCTATTCTGAGTCAAGGTCTAACAGAAAGATGTATGTGATTAAAAAAAAAAAACGAATTGCAGGAAGATGTAGGAAATGGGCTGTTTCTCTGGAGGCGAAGAGATTGAAAAGTCACTACAGAAATGTTCAGCTCAGATCATTTTAATGAACATGCTTTTGGCATTTTTCCTGTGCTGCTTTTGCCTTTGGTTTGGGTCAAAGTTGCTCTAAATATTAAAATCATTGTTCACCTTTTGAGTTTTTATGACTGAGCTGCCGTTTGAGAGAGATGATACTGCCGTTTTGTTTTTAACTGTGTAAACTTGCTTCAGGGTTTGAAAGGGGTCTGTATGGGGAAAAATGAGAATCCTTAACACCTCACTTGTGAAATGACTCGCTTTGTCATTAAGGTAGTTGAAGATGCATACTTATCATGACAGGACACTATACTGTAAACAGGCGCCGTCCTTCGGATGAGACGTAAAACCGAGGTCTTGACTCTCTGTGGTCGTTAAAAATCCCAGGGCGTTTCTCGAAAAGAGTAGGGGTGTAACCCCGGCTTCTTGGCCAAATTTCCCATTTGCCCTTACCAATCATGGCCTCCTAATAATCCCCATCTATGAATTGGCTTCATGACTCTGCTCTCCTCCCCACTAATAGCTGATGTGTGGTGAGTGTTCTGGCGCACTATGGCTGCCGTCGCATCATCCAGGTGGGGCTGCACATTGGTGGTGTTGGAGGGGAGTCCCCATTACCTGTAAAGCGCTTTGAGTGGAGTGTCCAGAAAAGTGCTATATAAGCGTAAGACTATTATTATATAGAACAGCTGCCACCTAAACAAGTTGTAATATTGTGTTTCTGGTGAGTGGCACGCTACACCGGAGGCCTGAAACTGAACCCAGGGCCCAAGTACTGTGAGACAGCAATGCTAACTATTGCAACACTGTACCTCTCATAGTAGTAGTGAAGGATTTTAAAAGTTAATTATTGTACTGTTGCTAGAGTTTTTTTCCATTGTATTTTGAGTGTTATCTTTGGCAGTATTATAACTGCACCAAAACAGCCTTTGGGGTACTGTCAGGTCCTGCAGGGAAGAACTTTTTGACTTTGCTCTCCTTGGTCTAAGAAGCTAAGCAAGGTTGAGCCTGGTCAGTAGTGGGATGGAGTCCTATAAGGGAAACCAGGTTGCTTCTGTAGGTGGTGCCTGTGGACCACTAGGTGGCAGTCTTTCCCCTGGACTATAATTTTAAAGACTAATGCCCAGTCTGGTAACTGTGTCCTCAAGGAGGTGCAGTCCTTCGTATGGTTTGTTAAACCTAGGTCCTTAGTGTTTCGACATTTAAGATTTTCAGTTTTGTACCTAAATATCACTCTCGCTTTGCATAATGTGACCTACCTAATGTTACTTTCGATTGGTGAAGCAGTTTCTTACTTCTCTATTTGAGCTGCTCTGTTATGGTCTCCTTCTACAGTATATGCAAAGTGCTTGAGGGTTTTTAGGAGTTTTATGTACCTTATAAATTCAAGGAATTAAATAATTTCTTGCCAATTGCTGATGTTTTATAATGCTGTGACTTGGGAACATTGCTGTTTGTTAGTGAAATGAAATTCATTTGATGCTGTTTCTTTCTAGTTGTACCCTTTTACTTTCTGCGTTAAGCCCATAGTGAGTAAGATTTCCGGTTACCTCTGAGTTTTGTAATTCTTAACCTGAGTGGTAGAGCTTTAAACCGAAACAGGATCATGAAGAGCACACATTACAGGAGGAAGGAAGTGCAATATGTGGGAAATGACACATGAAGATCATATAGGTGATCCACTCTGTTCCTTTTAAAGAGTGCGAAAGGTTAGGTTCACATCATTTAACTTTTTTTTTTGTTAAAATTCCCGGTAATGCAGTTGCCTTTCAGACAAAACTTATGTGAACAAAGCTGCCTTCCTTGTCCTTTATTACACAACTCTACCTGTTTTTTTTTTTACTGTAGGGAAGGGCTAATTTGCAATCTAATCGCCATTCTGTATTACAAACTACCTGATGCTGTACCCTTACGTTTTGTTGAGAGCTTAATTAATCCAGTTTTTATAGGGAGCAGTGTGATCTGGTGTAAATGCTAATGCAACGCAGCTATTCTAATCTGAAAATGCAACCTGAGTGAGCAGCTCTGGTCAGCACTTTGCCTTTAATTAATTCCCAGTTTATCCAGCTGAGTCTGTTGGGGGGCCTGAGGGATATATCAGGTCTTTGCAGCTGCAGAGCAATGAAATTATGCAGAAATCCCACATCTCCCCACTAATGCCAAGCTGCCTACAATCTCTCCTTAATGTATTCGCTCAAGCAGCAAGACCTTGTACTGTTGCTTCCTTTGGCCAGGATCCCACTCTACAAACCTTCAGTTTAGGTTAGTCTCTTGATTATTTGTTAATTGAATGCATGTTAGCTAAAAAGTTCAAGTATTTAGTTTTATTTCTGCAAGTTCTTCTGCATTCAGAAATCACGATTTCTCAGTTGCACTCTGTTCATTCCTGTGTGGAAGGGAGAGGGAATAGAAAGGGTTATGAATTCTGAAATTCATTTTGAAGTAACATATTACTGAGGATGAGCCAACAGGAATTATGTGAAATTGTGAAGTCTTTTTTTTTTTTTTTTGGCTGAACAGAAAGTAGTCTTTCAAAATGGCTCTCTTTATAACCAATGAAAGAGGCTTTTTTACAAGTCCGTACACTACAGTATTGGGGGGAAAACCTGTTTTTCCACAAAGACAATTTACCACTTCGCTGCTGCTGACTGTGTAGCACATTGTTTATTAGTGCTACCAGATCTCTGTAGGAAGGTTCAATTTCCCAGTCTTTTGTGTTATTTTGCATCCATGTCATGTCTCTCTTGATCTGATCTGCAAAACGTTTATTCATTTAAACCCCCTCCTCCAGTGTCCTATGTTGTCTCTTTGTGAATATGAGCCTTATAAAAATGAATGATAAAATATTATTTCCTCGTGATATTTTCTCACTTCTGTGGTTTATGTACTGTAGTTGTTAGTTTGCCCATGAAGCATCAATTCTTCAATATGAAGTTAACTGATTCCATGGAAACTATGAATGGTGTTTTGGTGGGACCAATGACAGTGTTAACACATTCAAATTTCAGACTGTGCTTCAGACATGCATATAAGTAGACTGGATGCCAGAATAGCTTTTTTTATACCTCTAGAAGTAATTTTGTGCATTTGGAACATTATTTGGAATATGTACAGGTGATCACCTGGTGCTAAGAATTCTGATGGTTCGGGGTGTTTAGTTTGTCATGGTCAGGTTGTAGGTTTTGAGAATGGAATGGGGGTTTGATAAGTTATGTATAGAAAAGATGGCAAGCTTCTTTTTGCCACTGCAGAAATTGCAAATGGCATTCTACAGTCTTTAGTTGCTAATTTTCAAGGTACTGAGTGTGCAACATTATACTCGTTTTAAATGAAGTTATTAAAATTAAATTACTCAATGTGGTAGAACTGATGTTTGTAAAATATAGAGGCAGGCGTGACACAGTGTCCCTAGGAATATTTAAAATGCATATGTTTTTATGGGTTTCAATTTGGGATCTTGGTGCTGATGTGTAAATCAGACTTAACTCGTTTTTTTTTCCCCCCTGTAATGACATCAATACATATACAAAATGTTATTCAGTATTCCTGACTTTATTGTTAAATCTAAGCAGCATCGGTTTTGGGTAATGTTTTTTAAATTAAAATTGTTCCGTTGAACTGGTTTGTTCACCAAAACTATAATTGTTTTTTATAGTGTGCTAAAAATCTGAAGAATTACCTTTCCACCCAAGGCTGAAGCTAACGTACTGATTTGGAGAAACCAGAGTCTCTGAATGTGTCCTTCGAGCAGAGTTCTCTTTACAGTCTTTGCAAGGGAAGTTTTATCCTTAATTAGGGGTATGAGTATTTAATTTAAGTCTCGGAGGTTTATAGGTTTAAGTATACAAAATCAGGCAGCTGCCTTAAACTGAATGATGGTTATCACTTGTTTTTTGGACTTTGTAAGTATTAGTGTAGCTATAGGTAAAGTATTGATGAAGTAGTACTTTTTTTTTTTTGTTGCTAGGTATGAGAGTAGTTGAAGCCTTATGCTTTTTCTCTTGACAGTGGTGAAATATAATTGGTCTCTTTTCTTTTATCTTTTTGTTAAAGTTGAATTGTGTCACTAATCAAGGAAGATGGGATTAAATATCCTCACTAAGAAGCTTTGGCCCTGATTCTACAGAGAGAATATGGAGCTGACCTCTCAAATATTAGTTAGTTAGTCTGACAGTCAAGTGACACTTGGCTCCATCCTCAAGACAGGGGGCCTGTTCTGACATGAACTAAGAAATCCATTCATCCAAATGACCAAACCATTCAAATTCAAATGCCATTCATAGGAGCTTTTCTTGGGCGGTGCGTTGAGTCCCTGACCAAATCCAACACGGTCTGCATCCGTTTGCTTGGTGTCCGTCACAGCGGTCTGTCTCTCTGTTGCTCTACCAGGCCGCCGAGTCCATCCAAGCTGAAGACGAGAGCGCAAAGCTGTGCAAGCGCAGGATTGAGCACCTGAAGGAACACAGCAGCGACCAGCCGGCTGCAGTGAACATCTGGAAGAAGAAGCGCATGGATCGCATGATGGTGGAGCACCTGCTGCGCTGTGGTTACTACAACACTGCTGTGAAGCTGGCCCGGCAGAGTGGCATTGAGGTCAGTAGCTGTAGATCTGCTGCTATAACCAGCAGCCATATTTATATAACTTTTATTTAGCTAGGTTGGCACTTTGGGAGAAGCTTGATTTACTTGATTTTCATTCATCAGCATAAGTGATGAGCACCCAGTAAGCTGAGGAATAAATGGTAACAATTTAGACACAATTTAGATATTTTAAACTGTGCCATTTGATCTGATAACGATTAATGTGATTTATCTTTGGCTATTGGTTTGCATCCCTAAAAATCACAAAATGCCTTTAAAGGAAAATGGAGAGGGACCGTTGCAACTGCTCCAGGGCCTCCTATGGTGGCTTGTCGCAGATTTTTTTTCCGCTAGCAAGCTATTATAAACCGCATGAGATTAGCACACACTTAACCAATACATCTCAAGGTAAAAACCCGAATAGGTCACATTGATATAAGATTTTTTTTTTGTACTTGTTACCCTATGTTTTAAATGGCACGCTGAAATCTTCAAACACATCTGATATTTGGTGTAGTGGTAAAATGCCGCCTACTGGCATGACCGTCACCTTGACTGCAGAGGCTTGGGAGGTTGTACTTGTTCGCTGGTAGCCAGGAGCCCTGGCCAACTAATCCCAACCCTGTCCCTGGTAGTGCTGAGTCTGTTGTGCACCATTCTTTGGGGAATCCCCGTTTATCTTGGCTGGTGACGTGATTAAGGCTTGAACTTGGAATGTCTGGATCGTACATCTCAACAAAGAGAAGGAGCCATTATTGGCTGAGTCTCTTGGTTGAGATGTACAGAGCCTCATAATGACTATATTTACCATAGGGTCTAAAGTTTTATTACTTTGCTTTACTGTGTAACAACTGACACTTCAATTTAAATGTCCATGAGTAGGGTATTTGTAAATTATAAAAAATCGTTTATATGTAGTGACTTTATTATATCCAAGGAGAAGTTTGTTATAACAGAATGTGTGCATCAGCTGGGATACAATCCCTGACCTGTGGCAGGTGAGAATTCCAACATTGAAATACCAGTATGCTTAAACATGCTAAATTAAAAACTACAAGCATTTCAATTAAACTACAACCATTTCATTTTACATTGCAAGGATATTAATGGCAAGTGTTTGTGGGAAATGTAGTTAAAATGAGCACATCAAAACTTCCAAAATAAATACAGCAAGTGACCTGAGTTAAAGGATTTTATACAGAACATGTTTATGAAGAAGATGAAATACTGTTTACATTATTTATTTTCAGCTGCCACTACCAGCTATATGAGCTACATTATATTTCGATTGTGGATTTAAAGAAGTAGTAGAACAGATTAAATGAAGATACCTTTTATCGATCATTGGGCAGTGAAAAACTGAATTTGAAATGTGTAATAATACAGAAGTACAACTTAACTAGCTTTTTATGGACTAAGTTACTGTGAAGTTTTCTGAATGGCTGCATCTGTATACAGTAGCTTGTTGAGGTGTGAGCTGAGCTCTTAGTGCTTCATACAACTTCATATTAAGCCTAGGAAAGTTCTGCCTTTAAATATTTGGCCACAGATTCCCTAATGATTTAGTTGTGAATTGCCTTTTGTCAACTCTGGAAAAGCCAACTTAATGTAGTTTGACTTCTAAAACCTAAAAATGTTTGAAGTTTCTTTATAGTTTTTCTTTTAATTACTTTATGAATAGTGATTATGCTGAAAAGTGAATCAGTTCTGTTCAGCTATTTAATTTCCATATGGCTCTACTCCAGCCGACTTGTGGGGATATACACCAAAAAGCTTCAGGATGCGTGTGGCATTTCTCACTCTTTATTAGTAATTGGGATGCAAACTGATATAATAAATATTGAAGAAATAGATCAAGTCTTCCTTTTCACATTCATCGATGTGTGCTCACTATCAAATTCTCATAACAAGAGGTGCAATACACACTCTGGGAACATCCCAATGTGAAATTGTTAGAATACATGAGGCTCGATCACACAGACCCAAGCTTTTTTTGCCCTCGCTCTTTGTAGACTACGTCGGTTTTCACCTTGGATTCAACAAATTAATCTGGAATCAAGAAGCACTTCCTCACCTCCCCTATACATGCAGGTACCGCCATCCCCAAACTGGGGAAGCTGACAGCTGAAAAGGCTAAATGATTCCAAAAATACCTTCAGTGAAAGCAGTGAACAACTAGACTGTTTGGATTTGAATTATGGAATTCATAGTTATACTGAAAATGAGGCTGTGTTTATTTAATATTTTTCACTAGAACAGGTGGCTGGTTACTTTTTCTATGTTCACTTTGTAACGTGTAAGAAAAAGATGGTCAACTTAAATGTTATACTTCTCGGAAACGGTCAACCACCTTTGTAACATTAGTACCACCTTCAGTATTTAAATACAAAATATTTCCATGTCATGCCTTCTAGTCTTTGTCCGATTTGCTTTTTTTGTCAACTCTGGCAAGGCCATCTTAAAGTAACTTGGTAAAGAAACCCTAAGGATTCATCAGTCCACCATCACTAGACTATAATTGTGCTATAGTCTGGGAACCAGTTGGAGGCGGAGCTGTGGCTCTGTGGCTAAGGATCTGTGGCTGGTAGGTTGCTGGTTCAAATCCCACGGCTGACAGAGGAACCCTACTCTTTTGGGCCCCTGCGCAAGGCCCTTAACCCCCCGCTGCTCCAGGGGTGCTGAATGAATGGCTGACCCTGCACTCTGACCCCAAGCTTCTCTCCCTGTCTGTGTGTCTCATGGAGAGGAAGCTGGGATATGTGAAAAGACAAGTTCCCAATGCAAAATTGTAGATGGCCAATAAAGTGATCTTATCTTAACCACATGTAGTATCCCAGATAGGATCACCTGAGGGTTTGCTCCTGCACAGCACTTGGTTGATAATAAAGTGTTGAATCATTGAAGAGCCATAATCCCAACTTCAGGAAAAGTGTGTGTCCTATTCGGGCACTCCTACAACTTTTT
Organism: Lepisosteus oculatus; assembly: GCF_040954835.1. Lineage (NCBI taxonomy): Eukaryota > Metazoa > Chordata > Actinopteri > Semionotiformes > Lepisosteidae > Lepisosteus > Lepisosteus oculatus. The sequence continues at coordinate 34,806,327 of NC_090696.1, read as the reverse complement.
ATTTCTCGATATCACAGTGCTTCTTTGCTACTGTTGTGATGGCTCACGAACGCTTTGCTTCAGTCCAGGATTAACAGCATACATTCTGCTGCATTATGGTGATTTGGGGAATATATGTATATCGGCATCAACCACTTCCCTATAATGTTGGTAGTGTGACTTGACTGTGAATGTTCCATTTGAGCTATGCTTCTGACAAACTTATTTCCAAATACTTTTAGACAGAATGGAATGAATGAATCTAAAGTGGTGCAGAGTATTTAGTCCTGATGCAATGGATTTTGTAACATGACCTTGGTGTTGGGGTGTGGCTGTTTCATTGGAAATGTTGGGGAACTCATTTATCCTCTGTCAAAGAGAAATCATCTAAAGTTCAACTGCAGTACATGTTATATAGCAAATCAAAGTCAATCTAGAAAGACTGTTCTGTGTTTCACTTCAGCCATGTGCAATCAAAGTGCAGATTGATATTGATGGTATTTTTTATAATGTATTATTAATTAACGCACGAGAATATAACTATCTTGAATTATTTCTATTGTGGGCTCAAACATTAGTATGAAATCTCCAATATGCTAGAATGAAATTATCAGATATTAAGACTTTGCTTAAAATCTTCATAATTTTCAAAATGAAAGTGTATTTTGTAATGAACAGAGTTGGTGCGACCACTTGCGAATTGAAAAATGAGAATGTGGGGAAAAGGCAATAAAATACATTAAAAGAAAGGCAATTATTTCTTTTTCAGTATATGAATGCTGTTGGAAACGTGCCCTGAGTCCACAACTGATCAGCAGTACATGAAAAATTACATTAATGTGGCATTTTTAATATAGAATTTGCTTCTAAACATGTTTTACTATGTCACTGATTCAGATAACCTGACATTAATATGAAAAATTGCTCTAATTTGAGAGAAGAAAATTTTCGCTGTAATATTTGTTGAAAGCTTTTATCTGGAGCTACCAACTTGCAGCAATTGCATTATAGCCATCTTCTCTGCCAATTACAGCTAAATGTCTTGCAGAAAAAATAAGGGTAAAGCAGTAAAGGTCAGATTTGTATTCAGTAAAGTAAAATGATTGCTGGAAATTTAATGAATGTGAAATTTGCAGATGCAAGCATTGCAATCGAACAGAACCGTAATTAAGTTGCGCCATATTCACAGTGTAAGATTTTAAGTGATACAATGTAGTTGGGCTGGTGTAGGACAACATAGCAGCAGTTCAATTTAAAAAATGGGGGGGGGGGGGGAGTTATTTAATAAATGGCAAAAAAATCTGTAGTGTTGTGCCCTTTAAAAAATTATATCAACACTTCTGAATTTAGAGCGAGTTACATTTAGAAATAACTGAAGGCCTCTTGATCATTTTGGATTTGATTACCCGCATTTCAGGTTTTTCCAACTGAAACAGTCTGCAGAATGAGTGGGTTAAAAGGGTTGTCTTTAAAACATATTTTGTATGTTAAGTTCTTATACAAAACTATTTTATTTATTCTGCAGTGTATCTATTACCAGGTTTGTGACAATACCGTAAAAGTTTGAAGCAGACGTGGTGCTTGATATTCTGCATTAGTGGTCTGTTGCTTTAAGTCCTCCATTCCTTTTTGGAAAGGTTCACTCCAGTAGGGGAACAGGTTTACTCCATCTTCCCTCAAATAATCTGTTGGCTCAGTCTGTCGTTTAAGATCGCCAGCAGCTGCATTCTGATCATGTTGACTTCATTCCGCTCTCTGCAGAGTCTTGGTCTTTGCTACAGCAAACCTGTTGTGCCCTGTCTGGTAACTGCATCCTCCCTGAAAAAGCAACTGTACAAACATTGGGTCTGCTTAATCTACAGAGCTGATATACATCATTAATTATAAGTGGAAAGCTAGTAGTGTGTGTTTTGAGGTGGGGGTAGAGTTTCTTTTGACTCTTGCTCTCACCACAGACACAGAAGTGAATATTATTCATGGAGGACCCTGACTTAACCATAAACGATCATTCCCTTATATATTTTGCACACCCTCTGGGTAATGTCCTGTTCGTAGTTTCACCTAAAGGAACCTGAAGTAGTGGAACAGGAGGAGAGGGGTGAAAAGAACAAAAAAGAAGAGGCCTTGCACATTGTTTTTACAGCTTATTGAGATTGGCCGTTCATGAGTAACACTTATGCAGGCCCAGAAGAGATATAAGATTTTACTGCTGTCTGGCCACACAGATGAGATACCTTTGAAACATTCATGGCTTCTATCTTCGGATTTATTTTCTAAATGAAGCAGTCGTTATAGACAAAGCATTTGTCATATTCAGTTTGGAATAATCAAAGTATTGTCCATAGAAATGCTAAGATTACATCTTTCTGTCAACAATGATTCCTTAGTGTGCATCTGTACTGGTCACTTTAGTCTGAAATGGGTATGCTTCGTTAGTAAAATCTGCATTAGTTAAAAAAATCAGATTAGCAGAATTTGTACGCAACGGCAGAACAAAATTAAAATATGGTCATCTCCATATTCCAATAGGTGAATGATGATAAGGTTCATTTAGAGGTTATTATCTCACAATTATGTCTGAGGCAGTTTTTTGCATGATAAAATGTATTCAGCATGTCATTAGCATCCAGAACAGAATAAAAAAAAAAAACTAAAAGCACAAGTACTACGTCTCTCAGGATGTAACATCATGACATTTGGTCTCCTAATAATGAATTCCAGTCCTTTCATCTAGGGGTTGTTAGCAGAAGCCTTCTTTGAATGAATGCATATTCTTTCCATTAAAATACTACTTTTCATTCATGACCTAACCCTTTTCTTGAAAGAACTATTTTCCTGTCAGGTAGGAAGAGTCAAAATCAAATTTTCAGATCACCTTTGTTTGTAAACCTTAAAGTGTATTTCATACTGTCTCAATTCAATGTAGTACTGGTTTCTTAGTTAAGGAAGTTAGAAAAATAATGGATCAATTCTCCATTTCAAACAAATGTTAGCAGGTGGACTGGGGATTTCTGTAGCCTACAATATAGTAACAAATTCAAGTAACGCAAATAGCTATAGTATTGGAGAAAAATGAGTTTCTTTGCTGTGATTTATTTATCATTGATTTAGTCCTGAATAAGAGAGGTTTGTGGCGTTTCCCATGAGAATGCGGAAACCCTTAATCGAGAGAAATGCTTTTCGAAAACTGCCAGAGGAGGTGATCTTCCTTTTCTTAATCCACAAATTTGTTAGAACAGAGTGGAGAGATGGTGGCGCTGAAGTTTAGCTGTACCCAAATGCCACTAATCATGTCGGCATTCTGCAGTTTGAATATGCAGCACGTACAAGATGATTGCTGCTCTCTAAGCCTTAGGGGTCCTATGTTTTATATTAACAGTGGTAGTGTACTTACTGCTGTCTACAGTGGTCTTGAGACAGGATGGTGTATGTTGCCACAGATTCTAAAAACAGTGAAGGGTGTCACCCATAAGATGTTTCATTGATACTATAGAAGTATATAGACAATTTTTAAAATGACAAGTGTTTAGTGTATGCAGTATATCTTTGTTAAATGTGAAACTCGCAGGGTTTACTGATCCAAGAGCAGCTGTATTGGATAAGGTGGGCTGATTCTCAAGATGAAACAACTTGCAATATATGACTCCGTAAGACCACGAGGCTAGGAAAAGAAATTCAAAAACACTTTTAGAACCACTTTAAGAATTCCTGCACTTCCTCCTTCAAGTTCATGCAAAAGTTGTTTTTTTTTTTTTTTTTACATTTGAAATATTCATTGAAGATCTTGGCTTGCTTTCATGTTCTCTAAGCACCTGTCTGCTCGATATTTCTTGCAGCTTCTGGAGAAAAGCTTTTCAGATTCCTGTGATAGTTGTTTCTATAGCTGTGTTTGAGACATTGCAAATGATGGAATCTTATTTGCGATGGAAGTCAGGCTGCAGCTTCACCGATACACAAAAGCAGAAGCCGTCACCTAAATAGCCTTAGCAACACTTAGTGATGAATGGCATTAAATTGTTTTCGAATCCTGCTTCTTGCAATTTGTTAGAATCATGATTCCCAAGTGGAGAAATCGCACTTCAGTGAGAACTTGATTTTCAAGTACCAGAACAGTGTGTGATTTTTCCTTGCAGTCATCCAGGTCCTCTTGTGTATTCTGTTGTCATGTCTGGAATGTGTTTTCTCCTCAAGCATTTATTTTAACCTTAAATCTGCTGAAATTAACTTATTCCCCTTCTCATTCTGAAATATGAAACCTTTCTTTTTCTGAAATGGCATTTGCAGAAAGGTGCATTCATTGGTCTGTTCTGTAACGCTGCATTCTTGAAAATCACTTATTTCACTGAAGTATTGTGTCCTTGTAATTCGTTGTGTTAAACAAAGAGACTGCCTTTTGTTAATTAAAAAACAGAATTCTAAGAAGATTAGACACAATTGAAACATGTACTAGTAGAGCCCTTTAGCTAATTTTCACCATCCAGCCTTCCTTTTCTGAATCTACCCTAATATTATGACCAGTGTCACCAAATGTTAGAGGACACTGCTAGAGCCAATTAATTATCGGCTGTGTGTTTTTGGATTGCTGCATGGTAGATTATTTTTAAAAACCTTATCAGTTACACTTGTTAGTGAGTGCTGCATAAGCAAAATGCTTTAATCGTGTTTAAATCCCAAGGGGTTTTTGTTTTCCTCTAAAATAACTAGAGAATAACCTTCAAGCAAGAGTTGCTCTTTTACACTACTTTTGAGCCCTTTGGGAAATGTGTTAAACTCTGTCCTGTTTTTCAGGAACTGTTCTTGCACTGTTGTTGACATAATCCAAAATTAACTAGACTCAAAATGGTTTGAGACCACTACTGCAGCATGAATTTATATTACACTAATCTTTAAGTATTATTGTTCTTTTCTGTCTAAACCTAGTCCATTAGATGTAATACAGGCACTGACTTATGATGATAAGGAAGTAAGTATGAAGAAACATACTATTAAAGATAAATGAATGTTGCAATTTGTCCTCTTCCAGCTATAAAGAGGTTTTTTGGCATTATAAGGGGCCTATAGTTTTGTCACAATGACAAATGGTGAAAGTTCAAGCTTTGTATTGAACGCTTAAAGTGGAAATATGAGCGGTTCTTGCCTCTTTTCAAGTTGTCACATCTGCAATTTGACGTGCATCAGGAAAAGAGGCATTTGCTGAATCTGAATTCAATTATTTGAGGGATCAAACTTCACAATTTAACGCATTATTTTACAGCATCTTTTTTTTTTTCCAGTTAAAAAAATCCCGAACCAGCTTTGTTCCTTCTCCTTTAGCATTTACAACATACAAATATTTTGTCTTGTAACAAACAAGTTTTTATCACATTTTCAAGCTGAAAACCACATTGTAATTCCATCATTTTTTCCCAGATTAAACAAAGTTTTAGTTCCCGACGCCCTTTGTTTTATTGGTTTCAAATCCCCTTCTTAAAAACTTCACATTGAGGTTCTCACAGGAAAGTCACTTTTTATGAGGAGTCATCCCAGTTTAGTTGAATATTAAAACATAAGATAGGCCACAGGCCATTAGGTCCATCAGCCTCATCTTGGTTTATTCCTATATAGTTCTGTACCGGTACTGGAGTTCTGGGAAGGGTTCTGGACTCCTGGCCAGAGGCTTGTGGGCTGAATTCTGATGGCATGTTGCTGTTATACCCCTGAGCAAAGAACATCTTTCTTAAAGCCCTCCTGTATAACTGGCTTTCATTGACAATAAGAATTTGTTGACTTATCGGGGTGAAAACTAAGATAATAACCTGTCTCTCCTTTGGAAGAAATGTGTAAACTGCAACCAGTACATCCATTGCATGATCTGTCTTGCTTCCTGTAATTTAATCCTTTTTACTGCATAATGAATTGGAAGGTTATTCTTAAAGTGTCAGTTCTCCAATAAACCAGTTTATGAATTTCCATTTTTCATTACATTTTCTATATGAAAATTACTCGACATCTTTTGATCAAAGTTTGGGAACGCAAACTTTTAAAAGCTGAAATGTCAAGAAGGTTGTCTGCAGTTAATGGTATACAGTCATTACAAACCATATAAAATGACAAAATCATTAAAATAAAGTCATACATTTCAAGCATATTATGATGAACTACATTTGAAAATATTACTTCCAAAAAAACAATTGCTGTGAACACAATTCATTCCGCAGGTGCCTGACAGCCTCCACAACCTGGAGTAACACTGCTGTTTGAGGTAGATATACTAGTGTCACATTTGAAGGAGATGTTTTTCAGTAACTTAGTTCTGCATTTAACGGTATGTGAACATTGTTTGGATATATTGAATTTCTCAGTGAAAGGATTTAATGAATTTAGACATCTAAATTGTAATCTGATAAAATTCTGTAGCTTTGCATGTCCGTGTGGAACATAAGCTTATCTAGTGCTAAATTTTCCTCTGTTGTCAAATCAAAGCCTCTTTTTGTTTTTTGTAGCAGTTCAGTGTGTTTTCGAGGCTGTTAAAAAAAAAAATACCAGTTATTATCTACTGGTATTACATAGGAATGTTTTCATGAAGACATTTCATAACAAGAAGTGGCTTTGCCCTTTTTAGGAATTCTTAATTCCTTCACAGCATTCCGTTACACATATTCCTAACGACTTTAAGGCCAGATTGGATTCCTTGTGATCAGCCGTCCGTTTTCTAACTGTTTCTTCCACTTCATTGCTGTGGGAGGAGCTTTTCCTGTCCAGCCACGTGCACGAGGCATGGTACATCCCGGATGAGACGCTAGTCCATACTTGCATCGGGGCAAGTGTGTCACGTGGCCAGTTAAACTAAAAGTATGTTTTTGGACTGGGGGGGGGGAACTGGAGTACCTAGAGGAAACCCACATGAACACAGGGAGAATATAAATACTCCACACTGATGGCCCCCCAGGTCTGGAATTGAACCCAGGAGGCTAGTATTGCAAGGCAGTTCTGCGAACCATTGTGCCATATTAATCCTAATTGTGCGTGGGAGTAATAAAAAGACTTGGAATAGGCACAGGACCAGCGGAGTTTCCACCTTTTCTCATTGCATTGGTCATGAGGTTACTTGTTTGCTTTGCAAGCCGACATTCAGGGTTTTATTTCTGGTTGAACCTGCCTTTTCCCCTGGAGCGTTACTGTATGCAACAGGTGTTTCAGTTATTTTGATTTTGTTGTTGTTTTAAAACTAAGTATAATTCTTCAAAAGCAGCAGTTGTGCACTTCAGCGCATTGTGATAGTGTTGGTAGACCACAATGAGGTAGCTTTAATGTTAATTGAGAAAAAACAGGCTAATGTAAAGGAAAAAAAAACTGGTTTGTCCTCTTTTCTATGCATGTTATTCCGAACCTTTGGGCATTTAATTTTATTTATGTGCCGTTTTCCCAGTTAGGTGTCTCAATGGTGACTTGCTGCTGCATGTTTGAGAGCCTTCTGTTTTGTGATTGTGTGATACATTTCTGATTTATTTTAGAAAAATGCCATTAGAATGGCATCTCTTAGAAAATAATTACCTTGTTTGGCAGGGAGTTAGTGTGGATAATAACTGCGAATAAACAATTACAGCCCAGTGCCTGGGCCAAGGTGACACACAGCCTTTCAAGTGAATCATTTTCCCCTTTTTCAATTAGCACACTTGATATCTGGCCTATAACATATTGGAACCTTGTGAGCTCTCCAGCGATCTTTTGGATTTGGTTTATTGGGTTTTTTTTCCTTGTTGTCCATGATGCAGCTAGCATTTTATTAAAGGATTGATGAAAGCTGTTACTAGGCTTTTTTTTTCCTTCGCCCTTCCTGTTTGGCCATTTGAGATTTCAGGGCTGTCAAGCGTGGACATGCCTTTCTGTGAACACAAAGGAAAGGGCTTGTGTGGTAGCCAAATCAATTTTAAACAACTCTGGCACCTTGATGAAGAAAAAAGTAGGGTAAAATGTTTCCGCAGGGGTTGCAAAGAGTGTATAATGGGACAAGTCTTAAACTGAGAGTGACATGCCTTCAGGGTGGTGAAGTTTTAATATTTGCTTTATCTGTGTGGTTTTTTTTTCCCTTTTGGAGCATCTGGAGTTAAATATTTGCTCTTTTGGTTCCTGCACGACCCAGTTGCATCCAAATTCACAATATACTGGTGCCAACTTTTTAATATTGATGCCAGAGGCAGGGCATCTTCTGTGCTCATATTCTGGAGTAAATGCTGGAGCCGCGGTTGGTCCCTTCAGACCTCCTGAATAAATGTGCTGTTGCTCTTTGTTTGCTGCGCTTCACCATAAATATGGGTTTCTCTAGATTAGAGTGCTTGGACTCCAGTTATTCTGTCTCCTGCTGAGTGTATTGTGCTAGATTTACACAGTGGGAGTTAGTGGGATGTAAGGAGAATGTAAGGAGAATGCTGATTACTGGAGTTAATTTTTTTTTTCTCTCATTGTTTCTTCCTGTTCTGCTTTGACATCTATACATATTCATTCTGTGCTTATTTTAGCCTGGGTATTTATCGTACATTTGCAGTTCCCTGTTTTTCCCAATAATTCTGATTTGCACCAAATTTTGCTTCTGAAGTTGGTAAAACTGGAATTGACAAGAAAACAAGAGTGCATATTAAGGTGATATTAGTGTTCATGAGAGGGCTAAAGCTTGTACAACCAGTGTTTTGCATTGGCACTGAAAGTTTATTCTCAGTTGCTTGCAGTCTTTCGTATGTCGGTGCAAGCGAAGGACCTGCCAAGAAACTAAGCTGTCCAGTAAATCATACTCTGATTATAATTTTATGAGATGGGATGTTCCTCTGTAGCAGTCTTTAAACTGTTGTAGAGTTGTGTGTAAATACGTGAATACACATAATTACTGATAAACTGAGGAGATTTTTTTTTTACTGCCTTGTAATGGAAGTTCTTCTAACAACAAAGATTAATGAAACCACCATCATCCAAAGTGCATATTAAGAGGCCAAAAGCTTGGCTGAAAGTTTTTCACCTGGACATTTTGGTCTTTGGAGTGTTCTGAGGTTTCCCCACATACAATATTGATTGCACTTACAGCCCCCTTTCCCCTATTTTGCATGTTTTGCATGTATGGGGAACTTACACTTTATCCTTTTTTCAGGATCTAGTAAACATTGAGATGTTTCTCACAGCCAAGGAGGTAGAGGAATCTCTGGAAAGACAGGAAACAGCCACCTGTTTGGCATGGTGCCACGACAATAAATCAAGACTCCGAAAAATGAAGGTAAAAGCTTTTTATTAGATCAAGTATATCAAAAACAGTACCCCCTACTGTGTTCATATATGGTAACACAGTTGTTTCTTATTTCTTTTATAAGCCTTTTTATGCTTTTTAATTTGAAGTTCAGATTATACTTCTGGATTATATTAATTTCAATATAATCCAGAACTATAGGATTCTGATATGAATCTAGGAAAAATATAAAACTAGGAAATGGTCTATTTTTGTTTATTTTGCTTATTTAGAGAGCTCAAAGGACCACAGGTAAAATGGTGTTCCCATAACAGTAAATGGCAATGAGAAAATTCAAAAGTGTTGATTACTTGTAATGAGCAGAGAGACACTGTGTATTAACTGTGTTCACAGGACTTAGTTCTGTGGTATATTCAAGAGCAAGCAGCTTGATTGATTCCAAAATTCATGTGATAAGTCAGCATATGTTTCTTTAAATGATTGCATCAATGAATAGATATCCTGTAAATGTGCAGATCCTTACAAAATGTACATGTTTAATTTAAAACTGCACTCACTTGCAAGATGTCAGCTTGTGTTGTCCGGTTAAAGGGAAACTGTAAAGCTATTTTTATATTTCAGGATTAGAGAGAATCAGCACTGATGAGTGCATTACAAACCACAATAAAAGTAAAATGTACACAGTGACTTGTAAAACCTTCAATTTATCTAACAAAATAGATAAAATTTCCAGGTGTGCACAGTATCATGTTCTGTGGTTCAGAACAAGGCAACAAGACTTCTGATGTGTTGCGTACTTATTGCATTGTAAATAAGCAGGCTTGTAAATACATCTTTTAATCCAAGATAAATATTGCTCTTGAATTTGAGATGGTTTTGCTGACAAATACTTGTTAATTCTGCATACAGATCACGTTGGAACTTTCTGTGAAATGTTGGTTTCACAACCTGTACTTATGTGCTCGTACTGTACATCGCATTACATTAGTCATTACAGTGACTAGTGAGCAGGAAGGGCTGCTTCATGTCACAATTTGTGACAACTCTCACACTCCTCATTGGTGAGTCCTGGCATTTGTGACAATATGGAGACTTGCAGTACTTTCAGGCTTAATTCAGAATTTGTATAAAAAGTTAATATCGCCAATGGATTTGTTTTGTTATTGCGATTTAATAACTGGTTTGACTGCTGTTCCCCTTTAAAGAAGAGGGCTTCAGTTAAATGTAAGCACAAGTAAAAAAAAAATATTAAAAAGGCCAAAAGAAGATGACTTATTTAGCCACCATTGCAATAGTCCATTCTTTTGTGTACTACAGCAGCAAAATTATTATAAAGGATGAAGTAAAGTATGTCTGGGACAATAATCAAGAAACGTATCGATTATACAAGGGAAGTGTCCAAAGTACTAAATGAATATTTAATTCAGGTGTTCTCTAAGAACAGAGTCGGCTACATGCCTTAGGCAGTGGATAGACACTATTAAATAGAAACAGCATAGTAGAGGCAGGACTGATTTGAGTACTAGGAAGCACCAAAAAATCCCCAGGGCCTGATGGTTTCTTACTAATTGTACTCAAGGAAACAGTTGTTGTGCAGAAACCACTGACACAGAAAGAGGTAGTAGCCATGGGTTGGAAAATTGCTAATGGAGTGCCCATCCATAAGAAGTTTGAGAAAAAACGGAACTATCTAATTTTAGTGTTGCACGTAATATAATTCAAACAATTATTAGAACTAAACTAGAGGATCACTTATGGAAAACAGATACTAGGGATAGTCAGCATGGATTTAGAATACGTAAGTCTTGCTTAATCAAGTTGTTAAAGTTCTATGGACAAGCAACAGCAGTAAGGAATAGCCATAGAGCATATGATAAGGTGTATTTATAGTTTCAGAATGCTTTTGATATAGTTCCTCATGAAATATTTCATTCCTATTAATGTTGTAGTTACTGGAGTACCACAAGGAACTGTATTTGGACCACAGTTCTTCCCAATTTAAATTACCTAGATTCTGTTACAGTAGTAAATTATTCAATGTTTGCATTGGATATCAAATTAGGATGATTAGCTAACAATGTAGAGGCAGTAAATACAATTTAAAAAAATATTTAGATAAAGGCAGGAAAAACACCTGTCAAATGAAGACAGGTGTGGGATTTTTGCATGCAGGTTGCAAAAACAAACTACACATTTAAAACAGGAATGATGTGCTAGAAGAGACTTGGGTGTTTATGTTAACACGTCATTTATTAGGCATTATAGTCAAAAGTGGAGTAATAAAATCGAGTGATGTTACGTTCAAATTCTATAATTTTATAATTTTAGGTTGTGAACTAGTTTGACCTAATTTAGAAAATTGCTTGCAATCTTGGTTACAATGTTCCAAAAAACATTGTAACTACATGGTAGTGCATTTCAATCTGAAAACGGCGGACCCGAAGGCTAACGAGAGCCACCCAGCTATGTTATTGAAGCTGACACCCTGGCTTCTATCAAGAAAGGGCAGGATATGGTCCTTGGATCAATTAATTAGCTAGTGCTGTCATTAGGTGCTGGACAAATGCCTTTCTCCAAAGGCTGCAAGTGACACGAGATGGACAGCAAATTCACCACAAATACAAACTGACAACTTGAAACTGAGTGCAGCTGACTTAAATTTATAAAATGACCTCATGTATGTAATGAATAGGAAAATTATAGCACATTATTTAATTAGTTGTAGAAATGAGGTCATGTTTCTTACATTGTTCTGCATCTTTCTAAAATGTAAAGTTTCTAAAAAGGTAATATATTTTGAGTTCATTACCAGAAGTTTGATTTTAGAAGAAGACTTCAACAAATTTGTCTTATTATGTTAAAGAATGTGTACAAACATTTTTGGTGCCTGTGTGACGGAGCAAACCGAGTTGAGTTGAGAGCAGTTGATTCTCAATCCTGGTTCTGGAGGGACCCCTGTCTCTCCTAGCTTTTGTTCCAGCTGAGTTCTTAATCACTGGGAGTATTGATTCCTGTAATTGAACTTCCTGCTTGGTTAGACCTTTTAAAGACCTTTTTAATTTTCTGCACAACAGTGTTTAGTTTCAAAAACGCTCTGCTGCAGCAATGGATTTTAGCACACTGGAATTCATTCTTTCAGTCCTCAACTTGGCTTTGTGGCAAGCTCTTATTTCTGTCTTAACTCTTCATAGGTGATCAAACACAAGTTGAAATGATGTATCAAACACCCCCCCCAAAAAACTTTTTCAATACAGCAATTAATGAGATTTCATATCCTTGAATAAGGGTAGGTGGAAAACCCAGACAAGGTTTGAGAGCTAATTACTAATCCCATTCAACTTCTTAAGAATTATAATTGGAGTAATTGACGTGTCGTTGACTAAGAGCTCATTTGGAATGTAAACCATAAGAGACAGGAGATGGGTTGATAACCCTTTATCTCGAATATAACAATTCAGTTTTTCTGGGAAAATATATTCCTGTTCCAAGAGAAAAAACAACAACTTACTGTACCTGTTCTTGATTTTAATACAATGCAAGTGTGGGGAAACATTGTTTAGATAATTATGAATTGCTGTGATTTATCACAGCTGATTCTAATGTTTTAAAGTAATAAGAATACAGATTAGAATCAATTTTAAACTCTCGGTCCTCCAGCACTGCAGAGCAGCTATTGTGTTTGAATTTAGTATTGGCTGCTTAATCAGAAATGCCTTGTTCTGCATCATCAAATGTCAGAAAATGTTAAATGTGTTTAACATAAAGTGTTAAATGATCATATTTATTTTTTCAGTTTCTAATTTTACAGATTTAAAATTTAATGCGAAGCCTTTAAAAAAAAAAAAATGACCTGAAAGCCATTTCTGTCTAAACCACTTTCCTACAATTTGGAATCCCGTTTCAGCAGTGGAAGTTGCTGCTTAAACAATTTTTTTAAGAGAGTACGAGCCCTGGCTATTATCCCCTCACTAAGCTGTGGAGTCTGTAAAGCAAGGTTTTAAATTGCAGTTTCTGTAAAAGATTGCATAAGACAAATGTGTTCCTGATCCTCTCCGTTTTGCATCATATTATTTTTACTTTACCTTTAATCATAGGCACATTCTCTAGCCTAGGATGCAATACTCATGTGTTTAAGAATCACTTTTTCCTCAAGCCAAATACTGAGACACTTGAGAAATGAGGCCCCAGATTCAAAATGAACATCAAATAGGCTATAGTTATCTTGTTCTTTAGGATTTGACTGTGACATCTCATCTTGTGTACTTTTTTGACAAAACTTAAAATCAGATGTTCTACATGAGCAAAAGGGATTTTTTTGCCTGTCAAGTTTGAAAACAAGCTGGCAGATCAGAGAAGTAATTTGGCTGTGTTTGATATAAGATCTTTATTTACACAGCTTTTCCTTCAGCTGATTGGTAGTGATAAAATTGTTGATACAGTGGATCAGTACATAGCATTGATCCAAGATTGAAGCAGGAAGGAAAGGTGAAATGATTTATCTTTAATAGATTAAAGAGTTAATGATGCAGAACAAATTAAGTTGGGTGGTGTGTTGTATTCCTGAAGTGTTTTCAGTATATATTTGTAAGCTGAATTAAAAAGGTTCACTCTGTTCCTTGCTTTATGTTGATTCCACCCTGAGTGAGGAGGAGGATCATGGGAAGTGACAGTACTCTCTCCATATTCTTACTTTGCATATGTATGTGGTTGCATATGTAGTTTTCCTTCCAGAGCTGTCTGGAGTTCAGCCTCCGAATTCAAGAGTTCATCGAGCTTATCCGCCAGAATAAAAGGATGGACGCAGTCAGGTATGACATACAATTCTTCACTTATAAGTGTAAATACAATTTTATCATGACAAATTTCTTTTTATTATTGGCAGTATAGTTTATTAGACATTATAAACTAATTCTGTCTTACTAGTTTTCCAGATAAACTGTCAAGTTAAGGTTTCAATAATTAGTTTTTACATTATAATGCATGTTTACTGTAACAGTCTTGGGGAACATTATAATCTGTACATCTCTCATAAGGCTAAAGGGTCCAAAAAGAAAGGAAGGCCAGATTTTGTTTTTTGTGGATTTGATAATTCTTCAAAAATCCATGAAATAATGTTGAAATACTGCAGATGTCCAGAGGCAGTTCTGATTTACAGCTTCATGGTCCTGTGCACAAAAAGGAGTGAAACCACATTGTCAGAATTTTCTTTTCATTATCAATCTAGTGAAATGATGGTGTTATAATAGAGAAGTAAACCTGCGTAAACTGAATATAAGTGACATTTCTTAAGAACAAGGAACTGCAAGCCTCTTATTTAAATGCTGCAGTGGTCTCTGATACCTACTGAAGCAGTGGCATTGTTTTATACAAATGCCAAGTGACAGCTGTAAGGGTCTTGCAGTACTGTGTGCCATCAAAAAAAAAATACTAATAAAAAATAGGTCAGACATGCATTAGGAAGCTATTGCCACATAGTGAGTGGGTTTGTGAAGGCAGGGAAGGGGGAGATGTGACATTTTGTTGAGCCACAGCTGGTGCTTAAAGAAGTTTTTGAAAGCTTTCCTGGGTGCCTGCTGGGAAGCACCAAGTCCTGGGCGTGTGCAGCTCAAATAGCAAAAAATGCAGCTTTGAAGAAGAAAAGCTCACTGAATAGAACCAGTGTCAGTCACTGAATAATGATGCATAAAAGAAAATAGAGCATAAAAAAAAAACCTAGAGCACTTCAGGAATTAAAGTACTCAAGTGTCACTCAAACACCAACTGCTAAATCTGGCTTCAAATTACCACCTGGATTAAAATGGCTGTGGCAGTTTCCAATAAATGTCCTGAGGCTGCTGTTAGATGGGAATAACTTTTAGCTGCCTCTTAAGGATTAATAATTTGTTTAGGAACAAGTAAAGTTGAAAGTGCTGCAGGTGCGGCACCTGAAAAGGGCTTGATAGCCAAAATGTTTCTGCTTCTCACATTTTAATGTGGGTTAACCTGTACTTGTACCTTTTGCAGCCAATGCATGCTAACAAAGCTCCCTGCTCAAATAATTATTTATACAACTGAGTAAAAATTACCTTCATTTGGAAACTCAAAAATGAAAAGGAATTGTTCTGAAGAAATGAAAAACTTGCCTTTGTCATAGCTTGTCCGTTTTTGATGGGTGTTCTACCACACAGATGTTGATAACACAAGTTGTAAAAGAAAGAGATGCGCATTTTCAAGAAAAAACAAAATCAAGAATAACGTTTCGATGAATACGTTTCAGCTGTGGAGCCTTCTTCGGGTGTACTCGCAGCCAAAACATTGTTTTCTTTCTTCTCTTTTCAGCATGGAATAAACCTATTACTTGTTCCTTTACAGCCTTTGCATGCTGATGCAGCTACCCACCTGAATAACGTTTAGCTGTTGACTTCATGTCTTAGATATTCATAATACCTGATCAATTCATTTTGTACAGGGACTATCAAGAAAAACAGCCTTCATGTAAATGTGCTTTACATTAAATGTCTTGCATAATATAATTGCTATGTTTTTATAGCCTTTTACTGCATACTTAATTATACCCTATTCTGTTCAGAGTTTGGAAAATGCTTTAAAATCCTGAAAATGTGCACTATAATGATTTGGTTCTTTCATGAATGTCTATTAATAGGGTCCAGAAACGTGCTTTTAATATTGAGAAGAAATGAAAAGTGCCATTTTGCATAGCTCCACTTGTATTTTGTACATTTGCCAATATATTTTACCAGCATGGAGCTACATTCACCAAACAGTGGTGAAAGACTTATTTTTGAAACATTAGCACTGTGATGGACCAGTTGCATCTGTAGTGTTTCAGAAACTTAATGAATGATCCCCCATTACCCTATAGTGTCTATAGAGAATATGCACCACCCTTGAACTTTTTATTTCATTTTTTTGTGCCTTTTAAATGAATATTTTGTGAGTCTGTTGGGATATCTCTTTTCCACCTTGCACACCTAGATTTGGCAACATTTGAGCATTTTTGCTAGCAGCCATATCACCCTACATCTCGCAACTGGCAGCCCACTGAAGCTAAGCAGGTGTGAGCCTGGTCAGTACCTGGATGTGAGTCCTCCTGGGAAAAACTAAGCTTGCTGCTGAAAGAGGTGTTAATGGGACCAGCTGGAGGTGCTTACCCTGCGGTCAATGTGGGTCCTAATGCCCCAGTATGGTGACGGCAACACTATACTGTAAAAAAAAAAAGTGCCGTCCTTCAGATGAGACGTAAAACTGAGTTCCTGACTCTGTGGTCATTAAAAATCCCAAGGTGTTTCTTAAAAAGAGTAGGGGTGTAATCACGATCTATGAATTAGCTTCATCACTGTGTTCTCCTTCCCGCGAATAGTTGATGTGTGGTGAGTGTTCTGGTACACTATGGCTGTTGTCGCATCATCCAGGTGGATGCTGCACATTGGTGGTGGTGGAGGAGAGTCCCCATTACCTGTAAAGTGCTTTGAGTGGAGTGTCCAGAAAAGTGCTATATAAGTATTAGCAATTATTATTCTTTTCGAAACTTTTCAAGTTCTGTCAGGTTCCTTGGAGAGCATTGGTGGACAGCAGCCTTCAAGTTAAGCAACAAATTTCAAATTGTCTTTAGGTCAGGACTCGCATTGGGCCACTCCAGGATATTTGACCTTTTTGTTCGTTAGCCACCCAAGTGTAGCTTTGGCTGTGTACTGTGGGTTGTTGTCATGCTGAAAAGTGAACTCTTATCTCAATTTCAGCTTACTTGCAGAGGGCCAGAGGTTTTCCTCAGGACTTATGTACTTTGCTCCATTTATTTTACCTTTAGTCTTGACACGAGCCCCAGTCCCTGTTGATGAGAAACATTCCCATAACCATTCCCATAAGATGCTGCCTCTTCTATTCTTCACAGTAGAGCTGGTGTTCTTTTGGTGATGTGCTCGATAGGTTTGGCCCTAAACGTGGGCCAAAAGTTCCATTTTAGCTTTGTCAAAGCTCAAAACTTTCTGGCATTTTTTTTCAGTATCATTTAAAAGTTTTGTTGCTGTTTTTTACAGAAATGGCTTCCTTCTTGCCATCTTACCATATAAGGCAGATTTATGGATTACTTGAGATGCTGTTGTTGTCACAGGTACACTTTGACCAATCAAGGCTGTAAAAGCCTGTAGCTCTTTCAAAGTTGTCATTGGCCTCTTGGTAGCCTCTCTGATCAGTTTCCTTCTTGCTCGACCATCCGGTTTAGAGGGATGGAAGATTTGGCAGGGTCTTGGTGGTGCCGCACACCTTCCACTTAATAATCATCTTGACAGTTCTGCAAGGCACATTCAAGGCCTTTGATTTTTTTTTTTTATACCCATCCTCGGATTTTTGTGCGTTTCCAAAACGTTGTCCTGAATTGCTTTGGAAATCTTGTGGGTGCACATGGTTGACTTGTTGCTTTGAAATGCACTAACCAGTTGAGAGAATATACAGGAATTCAAATTGAATTGAATTGATTCGCCACAATTTAACACAGGTGGAGGCTAGTTAACTTGGTATGTTCTGTTGAAGACTTTTGGTTACTACCAATAATCCCTACAGAATACTGGTTATTTAGCTCAGCAGAGTTACTCACTGTCTAAGGAGTGGCGCTCTGATATTTGTTCAGATTGAAGATCGATGATGATCTTCAATAAGTATCTCCTTTAGTTTCTTGGAAATGCTAGTTGTTGCTAAATTAGTTTTGATTTGAGCAGGTTCCACAACCTTTATATAACTGGTAGTATTTAGTTGTCTATTGTCTTTCTCTGTTTTTATCTCAAGCAGAAGAACATGATACTATACTGAAGGCTTTCACAGCAAATTGTGAAGCTCCATATATTGATCCATTGTTTTACACTTCAAGTCAGTTTTAAAGATGTCTTTAAAATGATGTCGGTTGTAAAAGCTTGTCTTATGGAGGTGGCAGTACTGTACTTAGAGATCCCAGAGCACAGACTAAAGTGCCAGAGTACAGTTTGTTCTCTGTTTTGTCATTCAATCCCCATTAAGCTTCTCAGGTGTCTTTATTGGAGTCTGTTGGTGTAAAAGTGAAGGTGAAGTAAGGGGTCCCAGTAATGAATAGTGGTGCTAATTTCTCTGTAAACACAACACTTTATCCTTAAGGTAATTTTCTGTAGCTCTTGAAGTGGACAGTAGCTGATGAAGCTGTGCTTATTTTTCAGATCTTTTGATGCAGACTGCTACAATTTGTCTCTGTGCTTACCAGAAAAGTGACCTAACTGACTTAGCTATGTTGCTGCTGGTCAGGCAGGATCCTTGCTCCAATACCATTACTCCCTGGAGCTGGATGCTATGTGACCTCTGTTTTCTTAAGGCCTATAATGAAATCCAAAAGTAGATGAATTAACAAGAGCTGGTTAGCAGTTCTGTGTCCCCTTCAATATTATCAGTGAGCACACAGTCATTAGTATACTGGAGTTCATGTCCTGCAATCTCCCTGATGAGAATCTTGGCATGTAAATGAAGTAGATTCGGTCTGGATCACTACTTCTGCTATTGGAGCCATTTTATACTTGTAGGTAGGACATTTTTACCCCATTTGTATAATTAAATGGTCCTGATTGGCCTGAAGAAGGTAAAACCTACTTGTCATACCATCATGAAATTGTGATTTTATCCTGGATCCTGACTGGATGCCCAGGCATTTTAAGTAGTTTCCATAGACGGTCTCTGCAGAGTGTCAAAAAGGCTTAATAAGGTCAACAAAGGTCACATATAAAACATGGTGGTATTCAATATACTTGTAATTGTCCGAGACTAAAGCTCATGGCCATCAAGCCACAGCCTTCAATAAAACCACTTGGCTTTTATGTACAATTACATTTTAATGGTTTTATTGACACAATTTTTGAATGAGCTTGACCAATTACATAAAATTAATAAAAGAGAGACCTTCTGTCCTTGCTGGGTGCCTGCCAACAATGCATCCATCGAGTGCTTTATAGAATTGGTAGTATTTATGTGACTGCAAGTGCTGAATTTTAATTATATTGCCAACGTTTATTTTCCACTTCTCATTTCTTCTGGAAAACGGATGTTTGCTGTGCTTATTTCTTCCCACAGGTCTTGGAGCCTTGAGGTAGGGCACTTTACACTGGGGGTTTTGGTATTCAGTAGTTTCTGGATCCGTCTGTAGTTTCTATCAAACCAATTCCTGTCTGTTCTTGGAGCATCAAGAATTTTTGAGGAGACCATGTAGACTGTGTGCCCTTTAACCTTTACCAGCATAGTTCATGGCGTGAGTTTCTTATGAGGCAAAAGAGCCAAAAGAGATGTTTCTGTTTACCACTAGTGTCACTTTGTTATAGGTTGTGCTGTCTTACTTTTAGATGCAATGCTCAATATCCCCACACACGCCTCTTATCACTTGTCTTATCTTTTAAATGTCATGTAAAATATTAGTGCTTGTTTTGATCTAGAGTGCATCCTGCCAGTTTTGTCATGGTTAGGAAGCTGAAAGCACATGTTAGAAGTTGAGAAGTCATTCAAAGAGCACATCCTCAATTGGAGTAGGGAATTGTGGTTGGTCTTGCCTACACCATCCTCTTTAATCTGCATTCTAGGGATTGGCATTAAAGAAAAATTAAATAATTGAGTCCACTTCACTTTTGTGTAGGTCTTCAGTGAAGTTGTTGTTTTTTTTACTTTGGCAGTTCTCTTGGCTCATCAGAGTGTGAATGTTCCAGGTTTCAAAGGGAGTTTGTGCTTTTTAGTTCCACCTATTCAATAAATACCCACCTGATCAGAGCTGATCATTTTTCTCCTCCCCTGACTAGGCTGGATAATGGTGAGGCAGCACCTCGAGTAACTTGGAAGTCCTGCAAGTAAACCACTCCTGTAAAAACTGCACAACGCATCTCTCTTATGTTCTCTGTATGTGAAGTTACTGCTACAACTTGGTGAATGTCTTAGAAATTTGCAAACTCAGATTAATTTATTTTGTACAGAGCCTTTCAAGAAAAACGGCCCTCATGTGAATTTGTTTTACATTTAAAGATCTTTCATAATCTGATGATTTACTTAATTTGCTTATTATACTTGCTGCATCACTCCTCATGCCACACTACAGGGTTTTATTGGTCCCAAAATGCAACACCATTACAAAGACACATCTGAATGATTTATCTACTGTTGATAGTCTGTCTGCCATGGCTAGGAAAGTCTTGGTTATCTTCATTTGGCTTGCTGCTGAAGTTATGGATACCATTGAGCAAATTTGAGAGTTACTTTTCAGCTCCTCCTATTTGATGGCATTTACTTCATTGTGATGCTAAATTATTTATAGTTGGGTAATCTGTTGTAAGATACAGGCACTTCTTGGGAGACCAATTATCTGACTGCCCTTCATTGTTGACCAGTTGTAGTTCTGCCTGTTGCCATGATAGCAGGATTTCATATCTGACCACATGAAATCTAACCGGACCTCATGCAAGGCCATTGTGGATCCCATAATCCCCTCTTCCTAATATATCCTTAACATCTGCTTGGTCTGAAAATGTCCTCTCACTGACCCTTCATCCCTAACCAGTTTGTGCTAGGACTCTGCAGCCACTGTGCCTAATTTTTGCTTTTCCATTATAATCATTTTTTTTATATGTACAAAGGTGTGCAGAGACATTAATTTATCTTGGTGACTACCATTTGCATATTAATTACCTTCATGCAAGTGTTTGGCAACATCATTTTCATTTATTTCCATTAACTCAATCCTTATAAATAAACTCCAGCACAATGCTTTTTTACATGTGCAGCATTCCAAGTGCCATGTTGCACACTGCTATTGGATTCTGCTGTTAACACACAAAACATTTTCTGTGCTTAATTTACATAACCATTTAGTTAATGAGGCCTGTAATGTATTGATAAACCATACTAAACCTAGGCTGCTATCGGGAAAGGACCTAATGCATTTTGAATTGTGCTTTATTCAAACACTGCTGTTGTGATCATCAGAATCCAGCACCACAAGCCATGTATGTAAGAAGACATTTAGCGACGAGTAAACAGTATTTCTTTATACCTTATCCAACTGTATTTATACGAGTCATGATCTGAGTGATGTTACATTTTCATTTTAGTGCTGGTCAAATGTCTGCATGGATACACTCTGGTTTTTGAACAATATGAACCAAGTATTTTATTTTTCCCAGGCATGCAAGGAAACACTTCAGCCAGGCAGAGGGGGGCCAGCTGGATGAGGTCCGACAGGTGATGGGAATGCTGGCATTTCCCTCCGATACACACATTTCTCCATACAAGGTAACGCGTCCTGGCAGGGTGGAAAGGGTTCGTAGTGACCCTTCGTGTCATTGCTGATTCTCTATTTCCTTTCTGCTAGTGTAGAGAAGACCACAGCTTTCATGCTGTACCATTCAAGACAAAAGAGAACAGCCTGGAGCTAGAACAAGAATAGCTAAGATTTACAAATTGTAAATGGCAATTCAGTTTAAGGTCACTTGGGACATAATCAGTATCTTAAATTGTCCCTCTTGGGAATGAATAAAGTATTTTGAATTTAATTGAATATCAGGTATTAGCAGTGTTAATTTAGTCACCAATTTTTGATTGAGTCACAGTCTTAGTAAACTAAAGTGTCTGTTGGTCACTTTCTAGTCACCCACATTTAGTCAGGTCAATTGCATTTTGAGTGTAGTCTTCCTTTTGTCAACCAAAATAGAATTGGGTTTTGTCACATTTTAATCGGGGAATTTAGTTCAAAGTGCAATAATTGTTGTTAATAAATAATCTTGTTCAGAGACATCACATGAGTCTTTCCTAATAAGAAAATCTATTTTTTTTGTAAAGTTACTTTTTTCAATGTTTCAGTGCAAAATTATTACAATTTTATTCAGTAGCAGTTCCTATCAATACTGAATTTGCAATTACTGAATGTGTTACTTGAAAATATTATTACTACTGGACAGGACAAGTAATGTATACTTGGCATTCATTTAACTCACTAGTATATTATTAACCAACTCTTTTGATGCCATAATATTGCATGTTGTGCTAGCCTGTTATTTGCCAGACAGAAGGTAAATGTGCAAGCAGTGAACCTCATGTGATGAATTTCATTTCAGTACGAGTTTGAGTCAAATGGGTCTTTTTGTCTTGTCTTAATGCAATCAAAAATTCTAAGCAATTTAGTAATCATTGTGGATTATTTTCACAAGCCCTTTCTCATTTGTAAACTAAAATTAAAAACCAGTCATTGATTAACATTTTAGGCATCATTTACATTGACTAAATTAACACTGTGTATTAACCACAACTGGGCACGTTGTGTGATGTTTAATCAAAATTCTTTGTTTTCCAAAAGAACTTGAGACTTAATCTTACCCATGCTGAGCTTTCATCTACTATAAGACTAATGTATTTGTGCTATTTTCAATTCATAAACAAAATTGGTGCCTTCTAGCCATAGAATTAGGCAATCGTCCATCTTTAAATACATCCATGTCAAGTTCCAGAACTCCATACAGTACTTAGGGTTTTGACTGTATGATTAGTAGGAAGGCATTTACTGAGGATCACTTAATGCAGGGTTGTACATTCTATTTTTGGCATTTTATTACTGGATGGTGTTTAGAAGGTCCCATTCCTGTGGTAATAAAGTTAGTTACACAGCTGGTTTAATCACTTGTATGTGCAGCGAGCAGGTGCCAACGTTATTCTGCTAGTTGAATTAGATCATTTCAAACCTGTCTGCTATTGGCTGCATCCTTTGTTGCTAGGTGCTAGAATACTGAGTGTAATTTTGGAGGGTAAGTCTTTCTATATAGATTAGACGTTTTATGCTTTACCTGGTCCATCAATTATATTTGTAATGCTACTGAAGGCAAGAAAGGCATACAGAACATTAGCAACCAATTCTGTATTGCTACACCACATAAACTCCAACATTGAAAAGATTCATGTTAATTCAGTGTTCAGAGGGAAAAAAATGCTTAATATACAAAAATGATGGGTTGAAGAAAAAACAAAGTATGGAATAAGCAACTCTACGTTTTTGAAGCCGAAATGTCTGGTTGAGATTCGTGCATCAATTAGTTGGTAACTATGAAACAGGCCGGATGAGCCAAACTGTTAAAAATGTTAAAAGTGACTTCATTGAGAAGGAGTGGGTAATTTAAAATTTTGATAAGGAGGATGCAGCTTTTTATTTATGGTGTAAATTACATTAACACTGGATAATGTACACCTGACATTTAGTAGAATTCAAAATCTTCAAGATCTTCTGTTGCTACTATCGCATTATATTTTCTTTTCAGAGATTTTGATTGCTATAGTAGCGTTTTTTTTTCAGCAGAATCCTGTTTGGCAATATGTTCAGCAGTGAGCAGGGAACATAACTGTTGTTCAGTTAAATTCAAAGATGTATTCCTGTCTTCAAAGGACCTCTTGGACCCGGCTCGCTGGAAGATGCTTATTCAACAGTTCAGATATGATAACTACAGATTACATCAGCTTGGCAACAACTCTGTGTTCACCATCACTCTTCAGGCAGGACTCTCTGCAATCAAAACACCGTATCCTTTTCAGTCTCTTGCATTTCTGATAATTGCTTATACTTCTATGGCGCTTTTCTGGACACTACATTCAAAGCACTTTACAGGTAATGGGGACTCTCCTTCACCACCAATGTGCAGCCCCACTTGGATGATGCGACAGCAGCCATAGTGCGCCAGAACCCTCACCACACATCAGCTAACAGTGGGGAGGAGAGCAGAGTGATGAAGCTAATTCATAGATAGGGATTATTATACCCCCCCCTCTTTTCGAGAAACACCCTGGGATTCCACACAAGGTGTGGAACGCAAAACAAAAAAGCATTAGCAATCTTAGAATAAACATATAGAAGTATTTATAAATGGGCTTCTTAATTCTGTCAAGGGATTCTATATGACATGTAGTTCAGGTGGGTAGCTGCGTCAGCATGCGTAGGCTGCAAAGGAACAAGTAATAGGTTTATTCCATGCTGAAAAAAAGAAGAAAGAGAACACAACGTTTCGGCCGTGGAGCCTTCTTCAGGTGTGTCACAGGATGTTTGTTTTTTTGCCATCTTCTCTTTGAAGACAAAGTATGTCATATCAGGTGTGAGGAAGGCTCCACGGCCGAAACGTTGTGTTCTTTCTTCTTTTTTTCAGCATGGAATAAACCTATTACTTGTTCTTCTATATGGCATGCTTAGTATTACAATATCTAGATACCATTTCACATCCTAAATTAGCATTATGAAATGTGTTATTCCTTAAATCACGTGGGTCACAGACAGTGCTATAAGGAAGATGGAACTTCAAAAAATCCGGACTGCCCTGTCTGCAGCAAGTCTCTGAACAAGCTAGCCCAGCCGTTACCCATGGCCCACTGTGCCAACTCCAGACTAGTGTGTAAAATCTCGGGGGAAGTGATGAATGAAAACAATCCCCCAATGATGCTTCCCAATGGCTATGTTTACGGATATAATGTAAGTATGTGTTATTTTCACTTGAGTGTGCCACCTATTTGTCTGTTTTTCTTACTGTGAAATGTTCCTGCCTTGGTACCAGATAGAATTCAGTTCTGTGCCCGGGAATTGTACTGAAAATCTAATCTGTTTCTTAAATGTTTTGTCGTGTTCTTCAGTCCCTCCTTTCCATTCGTCAAGATGACAAAGTGATCTGCCCAAGAACCAAAGAAGTCTTCAGCTTCTCCCAGGCTGAGAAAGTCTACATCATGTAGACTTGCAGAGAAGCAGAACTGCAGGATGTATAGGGTGTGGAGACAACCCAGCCTGGTCTGAGAGCACGATGGCAGTGAGCCCCAGTCTCTCCGGAGTCCAAGCTGCACACAGATGCCATTGTTTCTTATGACCAAAGAGCAAATATCGCTTAATCCCCCTGGAGTTTCTGTAATGAGAAGAATCCTGAAACAAAAAGATTTGAAAGTGACATTCATGTTTTGATTGTGGGGACTTATACTGTTAAAAGACTTTTTTTTTTCAGTGAACATTAAGAAATTAGTTTCATTAGTGTTGTGAGTAGAGGCTCATCTTAATTCCAAGTGCTTCTGCCCTTTTTTATTCAGATGGTAAGTCCATCAGCAGATTTACCTTACTGGTGATGAACTGCAGCACTGTTTTTTTAAATACAGATTAGGACATCTAAAACTTTGATTTGCATTTAAAGGTGTTACTTTGGCTGGGACTAACTAATGCTATTCAAACTGCGCATTCATAGATAAACCTCCCTTTATGATTTCAGAAAGCCTGCTGCTTCTGATCTGTTAAGTCAGTTTAGTATTGGAATTGTAGAAGACAGTTTTAGAAAATACTTATGCATGTTTATATTGGTAGATTATAGGAAAGATTGTTCATGTAAAATTGCTAATCAAGGTTGTTTAATAAAAAGAAATTGCTGTTTTCCTTTTTCATTCATTTTCCTTTTGACTGTCCTGAGAGAATATTCAGATTCAAGTCATGTTTCCTACTTCTGTTCTTATTGATGAAGTGGAATGAGCTATTTGTAAGACCAACTTCTGCTGGGCAAGGAATAAAACTGACAAGTGAGAGACCAGCTTTGAATGGAGCTCTGAAGAAAATCTTTAAAAATTGGCAATATTTTTAGTGTTCTTGTTCAGATTCACAAGACAACATCTGACGCTTGAGTCTTTAAGAGATTCAATATTTAACTGTTCTGTAAGGCAGCTATAAGCTTGCTGAATGATCAAAAGTGAATGAATCATCGAGTCCTTTTATTAATAGGATTATAACCACAGTAATATGAATGTTTTGCTTGGAAAATGAACCTGGACACACCATTGACCGATTTATGATTTTACATATAATTCTCTTAGAACATGCTAAATGTCAGAAATATACAGTAAGGTACCTTATTCTCAAGCACATAATACACCATCTTAAAGAAAAGGAACAAAGGAACAGATTTGGCCATTTTCTTTGACTCTCTTAACTATACTGCTGATATACAGTACAATTGCTTTTTAGAGCAAAACACTTAAAGTGGTCCATACATTGCCTTGCAAAAAGTATTCAGCACTTTCAGTGATTTCCCATTTTGTTTAATTACAAATCATGCATCATCATCATCGGGTGTGTGTATATATATATAGTAAATTAAAGAATTTACTAAATATATATTTTGGGGATATAACTCCTGATATGTACCTTTCAAGAGTCAAGGGGCTTACAAATTCAGCCATTTGCCCACAGTAATTCTAGGCTTATCTGAGGAATTGGAAATTGAAGTATATTTGAAAAAAGTATAGATATAATTGCTTACACTTATATAGCACTTTTCTGGACACTCCACCTTACTCAAAGCACTTTATAAGTAATGGGGTCTCCCTTCCACCACCACCACCAATGTGCAGCCCCACCTGGATGGTGTGACGACAGCCATAGTGCGCCAGAATGCTCCCCACACACCAGCTATCATTGGGGAGGAGAGCAGAGTAATGAAGCTAATTCCTAGATGAGGATTATTAGGAGGCCATGATCGGTAAGGGACGGGGGAATTTGGCCAGGACGTCAGGGTTACACCCCTACTCTTTTCGAGAAACGCCCTGGGATTTTTAATGACCACAGAGAGTCAGGACCTCGGTTTTACATCTCATCCGAAGGATGGCACCTGTTTACAGTATAGTGTCCCCGTCACTATACTGGGGCATTGGGACCCACATGGACCGCAGGGTGAGCAACCCCTGCTGACCCCACTAACACCTCTTCCAGCAGCAACCTTAGTTTTTCCGAGGAGGTCTCTCATCCAGGTACTGACCAGGCTCACACCTGGGCTGCCAGTTGTGAGTTGCAGAGTGATATGGCTGCTGGCAGTAATGACGCCAGGACAACATTTATTTGAATGGTGTTGAAACAGTGAATTACTGCTTTAACATTTTCTCAAATTGTACCATTTTAAATTCACCTGTTTTTTTAATCTAAATCTAATAAGCCCCTTGATCAGTGATATTTTTTATTTAATCCACTAAAAAAGCATTTTTTATAAAACCTTTGAAATGTGATAAGACGCAGGATAATAAAGAAAGCTAAAGCATTGTTACCTTTGTATTCCCCATAAAATTTCAAAGAAGCTAAATCTATACATTTTTATTAATTCATTACTTTATTTTGATACTTTCTTTTATAATTATGGCAGCTAAGACAACTTGTACCTAAGCTACAAGTATTTAATTGGTAAACATGGTAAAACCCTCATTTGCTGGGTAAATTCTCTGGCTAAATTCAAATATTTCAATCATACAGTATGTGAACTTTCTTGACACTATGGAAAATGTATATAAGATAAGATCACTTTATTAGCCCTATACAATTTCTTGCATTAGGAATTTGTCTATTCACATACCCCAGCTTGCTCTCCATGAGACACACTGACAGGGAGAGAAGCTTGGGGTCAGAGCGCGGGGTCAGCCATTGTACAGCATCCGTGGAGTAGTCTGGGTTAAGGTCCTTGCTCAGGGGCCCAACGGAGTAGGATTCCTCTGCTGGCTGCAGGATTTGAACCAGCCACAAGCACAGATCCTTAGCCACAGTGCCAACGCTCTGCCCCCTATATTGGAGCACTCGCAAAAAAAAAAACTAGTGTCAAGACTAAAGTAAAGTGTCTAGCAGCATATTTTTAAAACTTTAAAAGTGAAGTAGACCTTCATACAGTATATACATTAAGAAATGACTTGACTTGACTTGAAGTCTTTATTGCCATATGTAACCGGTGCTGGTACAATGGAATTCTTACTTACAGAAAGTCTCTCGATTGTAAAACAAGTGTAAAAAAACAAAGTGCAAACAGTGCATCAAGACAATGTACAAACAAACAATAGACAATGTGCAAGTAAACATGCAGACAGTTTGAATGTAAACAATACAGACGTGTAAACAATGACTGGAAACGTACAATAAATAAATTACAATGAGGTAGATGGTGATGGTGTAGGTGTGGTCCGAGGGGGATGGCTAAATGTGTTCGCCAGTCTCACTGCTTGTGGATAGAAGCTATTGAAGAATCTAGTGGTAAGTGTCCGTATGCTCTTATATCTCTTGCCTGAGGGCAGTGGGGTGAAGAGCTCATGCCCGGGGTGGTGACTGTCCTCTGTGATGGTCAGAATTCTACCATGGCAGCGGTCCTCATAGAGCTGGTTAATCTCGGTGAGACCGCAGCCGATGATCTTCTGGGCCATATTGACCATTCTCTGCAGTGCCTTTCTTTCTCGCGAAGAGGTGTTGCCATACCACACGGTGATCCCGTTGGTGAGGACGCTCTCGATAGTGCAGCGGTAGAAGTTCACCAACACATGTATTGGCATCCCCCATCGCTTGAGGCACCTCAAGAAATAAAGGCGCTGCTGAGCCTTCTTCATGATAGAGTCAGTGTTCACAGTCCAGGTTAAATCTTTAGAGATGTGAATTCCCAAAAACCTAAAGCTGGTGACTGTTTCCACTTCCGTTCCATCAATACTGAGTGGGCTGTGAGTGTGTGGCCTGTGTCTCCTATGTCAGGCATTTTAAGCCTAAATGGATCTTTGAGCAACATATATAGTCATAAATAAGTGATTTAATGCTAAAATTATCCTAGTCAACAGGATTCTTCAGGATTACAGTTCTAGATCTTTTATTGGTTATTATTTATATTCTACACCTATACGATTGTATGTGCAGGTATTAAAGCATCATTTATAGCTGGAAAGTGTGTATTTTTATTGTTCTGAAGTTCCTAATGTGTATGTGGTGTGCCTGACCAAATAAAACCATAAATAGGAAATTAGCATTCATCTACAATACTGTATAAAAACCCTAATTGAATCTACATGTTAGTAGTTGTGTACAATTGGAAGAAAAAGTTTGTGAACCCTTTGGAATTACTTGGATTTCTGCATTCATTACTCATAGAAATGTGGTCCAATCTTCAACTAAGTCACAATAATAGACCAACACAATCTGCTTAAACTAATAACACACAAACAATTGTACTTCGTCTTGTTAGTGCTGAACACATCGTTTAAACATTCTAGGTTGTTTCTAAACATTCTAAGTTGGAAAAAGTATGTTGAACCTTTAGACTAATGAATTCTCCAAAAGCTAATTCGAGTTAGGTGTTCCAATCAATGAAATTAGATGAGATTGGAGGTGTGGATTGGAGGTGCCCTGCCCTATAAAAAAGGCACACAAAGGT
Organism: Lepisosteus oculatus; assembly: GCF_040954835.1. Classification (NCBI taxonomy): domain Eukaryota; kingdom Metazoa; phylum Chordata; class Actinopteri; order Semionotiformes; family Lepisosteidae; genus Lepisosteus; species Lepisosteus oculatus. The sequence continues at coordinate 34,776,933 of NC_090696.1, read as the reverse complement.
TGGTTACTGACAGATTCTGCTCTTCTCAAGAAAGAGCTGTTCATGTGAACCATGCGCTGATCAAAAGAAATATCAGAGGACCTTGGAAGAAGAATTGTAGAGATGCATAAAGCTGGAAAAGGCTACAAAAGCATTTCTAAAGGTCTGGTTGTCCATTAATCCACAGTAAGACAAATTGTCTATAAATGGAGGAAATTCAGTACTGTTGCTCCTCTCCCTAGGAGTGGGCATCCTGCAAAGATCACAGCAAGAGCACAGCGTGCAATGCTGAAGGAGGTGAAAAAGAACCGTAGGGTAACAGCAAAGAACCTGCAGAAATCTCTTGAACTTGCTAAGCCTATAACACAAACACTGAACAAGAATGGTGTTAATGGAAGGACATCACAGAGGAAACCACTGCTCTCCAAAAAACCAACATTGCTGCACATCTCAAGTTTGCAAAAGACCACCTGGATGTTCCACAATGCTTCTGGGACAATGTTTTGTGGACGGATGAGACAAAAGTTGTTCTGTCTGGGAGAAACTCGTCGCGCTATGTTTGGAGGAAAAAAAGCACTGCACACCAACTCCAAAACCTCATCCCAACTGTGAAGCATGGTGGAGGGAGCATCATGGTTTGGGGCTGCTTTGCTGCCTCAGGGCCTGGACAGCTTGTTATCACAGAGGGAACAATGAATTCAAAACTGTATCAAGAAATTTTACAGGAGAATGCGGTCCGTCACCTGAAGCTTAACAGAAGTTGGGTGATGCAACAAGACAATGACCTGAAACACAGGAGAATATTTGTGTTTTGGAATGGCCATGTCAGAGTCCAGACCTCAACCCAATTGAGATGCTGTGGCATGAGCTGAAGAGAGCTGTTCACGCAAGGAATCCCAGAAATATCAATGAACAGAAACAGTTTTGTCAGGAGGAATGGCTTTAATTTCCTCCTGACCGTTGTGCAAGTCTCATCAGCAGCTACGGAAAGCACTGGGTGGAGGTTATTGCTGCTAAAGGAGGTTCTACCAGTTACTAAATGCAAAGGTTCACATACTACTTCCAACCTAGACTGAATGTTTAAAGTGTTCAATATTGTTTACAATTGGTTTGTGTTATTAATTTAAGCAGATTGTGTTTGTCTGTTATTGTGACTTAGTTGAAGATCAGACCACCTTTTTATGAGTAATTCATGCAGAAATCCAGGTAATTCCAAAGGGCTCACAAACTTTTTCTTGCAACTGTATAATTTTTAAATTAAATTTAGATTAATATAAAATTTCCCAGTTAGCTATAGTTATACTTATCCCAACAGGTAGGGATATTATATAAGATGAAGAATGAAAACTGAATACCTATGCCACTAGCTCTACACCAGAGCAGCTCCTTCCCTAGTCAGTGCCTCTTGGAGGGATGCTGTAATGAATTGCTGTACAATGGGGTTGGTAAGGTGAGCTGGTGCAATTATCAGCACATGAAATCACAAACTCCACCTTTACAAGGGTTCCAGCTGGAGTCTGCAAGACAACAAGATATTCTGCTCTGTTTACTAGACCCAAACATTAATGTCACTGTCAATGTTATAAATCTAACAGCTGCTTCTGAATAAAATGGACCTGTATTCCTGTCACTTATTCCTTGTTGTCAGTCATCTGTTTAATAATCCTTTTCATAAATTACATCAATCACACTGTCCACCTCTTTTCCATTGAAAACTGCTTTATAAACTGGGTTTTATTAATTGTTTATAAACTTGTCAACACAGATCTGTCTGTTAAAATAGAATACACTGCCACGGTGGGTTAGTAAGAACACTACTTACAAAATCTTCAAAGGGGTTTCCAAAGAGATCAGAACTAGCCTTCAGAAAAGATTTGTCCGGAATATAAAATGTAGTATATGGGGACTGATGTTCACTTTATGAAGTGAAAGGCTACCCATAACACAGGCCTCCAGAAACATTGTAGCAAGAATTTATGAAATATATATTTTTGTTAAGAAAACATAAGACTGGTTACAAACAAGAGCCCATTCGGCCCATCTGGAAATTAATAGATTGATACAAGGACCTAATCTATTTGATTCTTAAAGGATGACAGGATCTCAGAGTGATTATTTAGTTCTGTTTGTTTCCATATCCTTATAGGCAATACAAATCAGACTTATTGATCTTTAATAACTTGGCTCAGTTTTCTCACCCTTCTTATGGATGGGTACTACAGTACATATTCTCCAGCCCATACAGTAGGTAGTATACCTTTCCTGAGTGACTGTTGGAAAAGTTGTGTCAATGGCTTCTGAATAATAACTGTTTCCTTGAGTAAAATCAGTTAGGCCTTGGGGATTTGTTAATCTTGAGTGTTTCTAGTATTTGCAACACTGCTATAGCTCCTGTGCTTATGCTACTAATAAAGAACTTAGTCCATCTTGTGTCTGAAGCATGCAAAGCAAACACTGCAAAGAAACACTCTTTTAGTGTATCAGCTATTTCCCTTTCATTGCACGTTTCCCATTGTTGTCCATAATATGTTTTACTTCATTATTAATGATTCTTTTGTTGTTGTAGTACTGAACAGTATTTTAGCCTCCATTGCAATATTCTTTCCCATCTTCCCCTTTAATTGTACTCCCATTTCTTTTGTTGGATCCTGTTGTTTCTGATCATTTTATAAAGCACTTTCTTTTACTATATATTTTCTTTGCTGATTTGTTGAACAATTTGAGAGTTTTGTTTAGCTTTACTAAGTATTGGAATAAATCTGTTTTGTGCTTCAACCCATTCTACACTAAGTCCATATCTATCCCATCTCATTCTATATCTCTAAAGTACTCTTGCATTTCTTCAAGGTGTCCTTTCCTGTGAACTGGATTGTAACTATTGATTTGGACTTGGTACATACAGTTTCATACCACAGAACATTATGAAAACAGCTCTCTAATAGTTCTCTAATCTGTTTGCCTCACTGTCTTGATTGTTTGAAAAGACAACATCATTACAAGCATTCTTCTTGTAGGTGCTACAGCACAATTGGTGAGAAAGTAGTCATTAACCTTGTCTACCATTTCAGTTTCTGGTGCTATCATTCCTATTTGTTTTTCCCAGTCTAAGTGGAAAAAAATTGAGGTCTCATGTAAAAACAGCTTCTTTAATACATAGATTATGAATTTCATTACACATTGTTGTATTATAATCAGCATCTGTATTTGGTGGTTCTCAGAATTTTTTACCAGTTCCATATAAATTCTCAGACACATCAGTCCTCTAGTTACAGTGCCTGAACCTCAATATATATATCGATATATAGCTCTATTCTTTTCCCTCTTTTGTCTTTCCTATCTCCCTGAAAAAAATGTGCATCTGGTAATGTTATATTCTTCTCCGAATATTAGAATTGCAGATAATATGTATATAGTGAATATTTCAGTTTTTAACACTTTTTGAGTTTGTTGTTTTGAAAAAATCCTGTAAACTAGGTAAGTTATTGTGCTCCCAATTATTTAAGATCTACTGATGTTAACGTCAATACATTAGTGAATGTCACGTTTCTGAAAAAAAAAATTCGGGTAAGACTAAAAAACAACCCGTCCTAAACCTGACTTGGGCCCCAAAATCCAGCGCTGAAAAAAAGTCTAAGTACTGTGTGAATCTTAACCCTAACCTTACCTGGGCTGTCAACGATGCATTTCCACGACTGATATCTGAGCCACACTTGGCAAAGGATTTTCACATGTTCCCCAAACTTAAAGGTAGAAGTGGGAAACAATCAAGACCGGTAATCAAAGTTCTTGCAATTGAACGATATTCAATAATGCTTGGTTACTACTTTTGATGGGACCGATTCAGATTAGGGATAAAATTACCGCGAGGTGCACCGCGCCACCCAAACCCCAGAGAGCATCTGGAAAAAAAATGTCAGGTAGGACTAAAAAATTAATAATAATAATTAATAATTGCTTACACTTATATAGCGCTTTTCTGGACACTCCACTCAAAGCGCTTTACAGGTAATGGGGACTCCCCTCCACCACCACCAATGTGCAGCATCCACCTGGATGATGCGACGGCAGCCATAGTGCGCCAGAACGCTCACCACACATCAGCTATCAGTGGGGAGGAGAGCAGAGTAATGTAGCCAATTCATAGAAGGGGATTATTAGGAGGCCATGATTGGTAAGGGCCAATTGGAAATTTGGCCAGGACACCGGGGTTACGCCCCTACTCTTTTCGAGAAGCGCCCTGGGATTTTTAATGACCACAGAGAGTCAGGACCTCGGTTTTTTACGTCTCATCCGAAGGACGGCGCCTGTTTACAGTATAGTGTCCCCATCACTATACTGGGGCATTAGGACCCACATGGACCACAGGGTGAGCACCCCCTGCTGGCCCCACTAACACCTCTTCCAGCAGCAACCTTAGTTTTTCCCAGGAAAAACTACCCATCCTAATTACCCATCCTAAACCTGACTTGGGCCCCAAAATCCAGTGCTGAGATTAAATATTGTCTAAGTACTGTGTGAATCTTAAACCTAAACCTACCTTGGCTGTCAACGATGCATTTCCACTATTGATATCTGAGCCACACTTGGCATCGGATTTTGACATGTTCTCCAAACCTAAAGGTAAGAGTGGGAAAAAATCAAGATCGGTGATCAAAGCTCTTGCAATTGAATGATGTTCAATAATGCTTGGTAACAACTTTTGATGGACCGATTCAGATTCGGGATACAATTAACGGGAAGTGCACCACACCATCCAGGCCCCAGAGAGTTTCTGAAAAAAAGAATTCAGGTAGTACTAAAAAACCACCCGTTCTTAACTTGACTTGGGCCACAGAATCCAGTGCTGAGATTAAAAATTGCCTAAGTACTGTGTGAATCTTAAACCTAAACCTACCTTGGCTGTCAACAATGCATTTCCACTATTGATATCTGAGCCACACTTGGCATCGGATTTTGACATGTTCTCCAAACCTAAAGGTAAGAGTGGGAAACAATCAAGATCGGTGATCAAAGCTCTTGCAATTGAATGATGTTCAATAATGCTTGGTAACAACTTTTGATGGACCGATTCAGATTCGGGATACAATTTACGGGAGGTGCACCACGCCATCCAGGCCCCAGAGAGTTTCTGAAAAAAAGAATTCAGGTAGTACTAAAAAACCACCCGTTCTTAACTTGACTTGGGCCACAGAATCCAGTGCTGAGATTAAAAATTGTCTAAGTACTGTTTGAATCTTAACCCTTAACCTACCTGGGTTGTCAACGATGCATTTCCACGATCAATATCTGAGCTTTACTTAGCATCAGATTTTGGGGTGATTTTAGATCAGTTACGAGTGGGAAACAATCAAAACTGCTTATCAAAGCTCTTGTAATTAAATGAGTTTCAATCATTTTTGGTAACAGCTCTTGATTAGATCAACTCAGTTTCGGGACACAATTACCGCGAAGTGCACCGTGCAAAACCACTCGTCCTACAACTGAATTGGGCCCCAAAATCCTGCGCTGAGCTTAAAAATGTTCTAAGTAGTGTGTGAATGCTAACCCTAAACCTAGCTGCGGTGTCAACTAAGAATATCTGCGATCTATATCTGCACCTCTCTAGGCATCGGATTTTGATATGTTCCCAAAACTAAAATGTAGGAGTGGGAAATTATCAAAGCCATTGATAAAAGCTGTTGCAAATGTTTTAAATTCTATAATGTTTGGTTACAAACTGTGTTGGTATCAGCCAGAAGGGCACGGAGAGGCACTCAGGCCTCACGACCGTGCGAGAAAGAAAGGGGTAAAACCTCTGCTAATGTGGGTGGTGGCGTTAGATGCCAAGGTTACAAGATTGATGGTACCGCGGTGCAGATCAAAGTGTGCTGAATGGTGATGTGGATTAGATGACATAGTTTGTGAAGCTACCGACACAAATGTGACCTGTGATGGGGAGGCCTGAGGTGGACTGGCATTGAATAGACGACATCACCATTTCCTTTCTGCTGCAGAGAGTGTATGGCTCGCATACAAGATCACATGTTCTCTGCCATGCAGGCATTGTGCCAGCACCGCAGGGATACATTGGTGTACAACAAGGGGATGACCAATCAGGAAAGGCCATAGTCGGTGGAGTTGTGAGGGTGTGCTTTAGGACCTGAAAAGCACCATTAGCTTCTGTAGACCACTGGAAGGGTACGTCTTTGTGAGTGAGGCGTTGTTAAGGCTCAGCTATGTAGGAGAACTGCTTGATAAACCACCGGTAATATGAGCAGAGGCCTAAAAATGGTCAAACCTGAGTAGGAGACTAGGATAATGGCCAATCAGCAATGTTGTCGATTGTAGAAGGGTCAGGCTGCGGATGTGAGTCTTTAATAGTGACAGCATTGTAACGTTGATAGTTTACACAAAAGCGATATGTGCCATCTTTCTTATGTACTAACACAACCGGGGCCGATCAGGGACTGTGGGACTCTTCAATGATGTTGTTTTCCAGGAGTTTTGTTATCTCCTGTTGTAGTAAAGCTAGTGTTGCAGGTGATGCACGATAAGGTCGCAGTTTGATTGGCACAGCATTGCCTGTTCTGATGCGATGTGTGACAAAGTCAGTTTTGCCACAATCATATGGGCGAGAACTGAAAATGTCATGAAATTCACGTAATAGACATTCAAGTTGGGTTTTCTCTGTTACAAATAAACTAGCATCTAATTGCACATCAGGGAGTGTTGCATCTGCAGCAGATGGGGTGATGACAGCTGACACAAGGGCATATTCCTCATGAGGGCGGCTCATGATAGAAAACAAAAGGCCCAAATAGCAGCCTACCTCAAGAGACACAAGCTGCTCTGAGGGGTTAATGATACAAGGCACCGCTCTGCTGTTGGAGACGCGAAATAGTGTTCTAGCTACTGCAAGTCCCTTAGAAGAGGCCAGACGTGGTTCTAGAAGACCGAGGTATGGGCTGTGATGGTTGGGACTCGCTCCATTACCTTAGAGGGCAACAGCAATTGTCATTTCAGACATTGGTGGGACCATTACAACGCAGGCTACCACTGCCGCACACTGCACCGGAGTGAACTCATGTGCTGGTAGTAGGGGTAGGATGTTGTCATAAAACACTATATGACAGTCAGATAAATCAATCGTCACGTGGTGCTTAGTGAGGTAGTCCCATCCTAAAATAACAGGGTGGCTTGCAGTGCGTGTGACGTGGAAGACTTGAGACAGGGAGTAATGTGCAATGTGTAAGGGAGCCATGACCCGTGCCTAACATATAGAAAGTGCCCAATCATAGATGAAGCAAGAGTAAAAGATTTAACAAGGGGCTGAGACTTTAACAAAGGAACTGACCTAGGACATTCATCTGCAATTATAGAAACACTAGACCCAGTATCAACAAGAGCCTTCATTTCCATTCCCCACAAAACAATTTGAATAAAGGGTGTGGGAATTACTGATGGACCCATAATGCTGTCAGTTTGGACCAAGTTGTTGGTACACGCTGGTATCTGGTCCTCAATACCAGGAGCTAGTAGTTTCCCTGAAGGTCTCTGGGAGACGAGGTGTTGTCACCAGCTGCCGAAGCAAAGTGTACACGTCGTGCTGGCGATGACTGGCGAGTGCGTGGGTGCCGTTCATTGGATCGTGATGGAAAAGGGCTAGGAGAGCGTCCAGTACGTTGATGGTGGTGGGTAGGTGGTGGAGAGCAGGACAAGTAGCGTACCTCATAATCAGGGTGATGATGGCAGACGCTCTCGGGTGCAGGATTGCAGTGGTGATGATCTAGGCGTGGCTGGCGGTCCTGGGATAGTCATCCTGAGCAGTCAGCCTCTCACCAAGATAGTGGAAGATGGTCCATGAGATGAGATCCCTCAATCACAGCACACGCATGGTGTGGCTGGTACGCAAGTCCTGAGACAGTGCTCTGGAGGTGTGCTACCTGTTCCGTGAGCCGGTCCTGCCTGTCACCAGGCTGGTGCTAGTGGAGTTGGCGTATTTCACTCATGTCTGAGCCTAGTTCTGAAATGGCAGCAGTTAATTCACTAATACCCAAGGAAGAGTTTGGCCTAGGCTTTGGTGGTGAAACAATTCAAACTGGCATAACAGAATCTGGAGCAGAAATATGAAAAGCTAACTGGGCTTGTTCGTACTGTGTGGCAATTTGCAGTGCATTCTGCAGATTTACTGCCCCGTTTTCATGTTTTTTGAGTTGCAATGAGGAGTCAAGTCCAGCCACAAATCTGTAAAAAATGTCACACCGTTTTGCTTCGGAACCTTATGTTGTAAAAGCCTCATTCAGCAAGTTGGTTAAAGTTGCTGCATATACTTGTCATTCATAAGCTTGATGTGGACGGGCATTCAAATAAGTTTGTAAAGTGGCTGAATATTGAACTTGTCTAAAAACCGCTTTCGGTACGTTTCGATAACTGTCCACTCACGATCAAGTGCTCCGTCTTTTGTTTGAAAAGAGCTTAACTCTTTTTACATTTTTTTTATTAAAAATATAGAATTTACAAACACAACAAGAGGATCAGAAACAGGTACAAGAGAAAAAAAACGCAACAGAAAAAAGCATTTAACCACCAGAGGTAATGAAGTAATTATGTGATCAAATTGTATTTTTTTACATATATCATGTTTTCCTTGCTTTATTATTTCTCAATTATTAATAGAATTTAGTGTTTCAACATGCATGCGTTTCCTGTAAAAATTAAACTCAGCACTCAGTTTTGTTTTTTAAAAAAAACGTTTTTTTACAACATTTCGAGTACCTCTGGCATTCATGAAAAGGGCATACACAAAAGCAGATAACTAAGATTGTCTCTAATAATTGAGTTTTTCAAAGAACCAGAACTATAACAGTCTTTAATCCATAACTACAACATTCCAAACTAACACTAAATAAACACTAGTATATCCTGCTATAACAAATAAAACCAAACATAATCATTAACTGAGCAGTCACAGGGAGCGAATCTCCTTCCCGTCCACAAAGGCCCTCGCTCCCACAAAGAAGGCTCTCCTCCCCTCTCTTCTGGCAGCTTCAACCTGGGGCCACAGCTGGTTCCTGGTGCTCCTGTCCGCGGCGAACAGGTCCTCTGCAAACCTCAGTTTGTTCTCATTCAAATACTCATTCCCCCTCACCGCTCCCACAGCATGTCTCTCACCGTCCTCTTGGTGAACTGTATTATAATCGTTCTGGGGCGCACTCGCCCGATGTTCTTAACTCTTCTCCTTGCTTAACACACTCCCGCCCGCCTAACTCTTCCCCTTCCCGTGTCGTCACCACGACCTTTCACCCTCTCGCATCTGAAACTTACAATTAGTTTTAAAACTCAAAATTCTGAACATTTACCAAATTGAGCCTTCATGCTTATAAAATGCAAATAACCAGGTAACAAATCCCTGTGACAAAGCAGTTAGGTTCTAGTAACAGATTAATGGTGGAAGATATGTATCTGTGGCTTTTAATATTATTTTAAATAATTAGATAATAAAGCTATTGGCGTTAGGGGTTTCTCCATTACTAAAATACATTATTTTAGTGTTAAAACGCCTAAAACGGTTTCCCGTTTGTTGTTGTGAACACTATACATCTACCTACTATGGCCTGTAGAGGGCGACCCACGGTTACTGTCTGGTAGTTTAGCTACCGTAAGGCTCAGGTTTTCAAAGTCTCCGCTTCTGGCGTCAAAATAGTTGTTTTTTTTCCATACTGGTGCTGAAAAGGAAAATGTAATTTATTTCCCTTATTATAAATATCAGGCAATAAAGGCTGCCACATCACCACAATTCAATGAGACGGACATTAAACTCGTTTTTTTTTAATTGTGAGCTGCAACAAAGAACACTCATTGGACCCACTGACAGTGCTGGGTAATTTTACTCTTCTTTTTTTGCTCTGCATGTACTTTTGGGGTTTAGAAAAAGCAGACGACAAACAGATTAAAGTAAAAATTATTTTCCGTAACAGCATATCTTTAAATGTATTAATTTATATGATAAAATGTCATAGCTTCCTGATACCACTTCTGTATTGTGTTATACAACGCTGGGAACTTGATGTGCGCGGAAGTCCTCTTTCTAGTTTCTGATTGGCTGTCAGCATTCTTTGGCTTTTGTGATTGGTTCCTTAGGACTTCAATCAAACCGATCACTTTCGGTTGCAGAGACGTATCTGGATAAGTTAGAACATGTTTGTAATACGCGTTACCTGGTTCAGGAGTGCTCTGTGTATTTTATTGCAATATTGCTTTCAGCAATGATTCGGGCATTTAGATATATTTTTTTGTAAATAAAATATTTGTGTATGTATTCTGGCCTTGTATAATGTCGCGGATGTCATATTTGGACACAGTAGGCAGGGACAAGTACAAATTTAGAAACACCTAAAGGATGCTCCATTAATTCGTCGAATAACTAAAACTGAAACAAATCGCTCTATGTTTTCATTAGATACAAATTATTCCTTACAGAGAATGTAAGGCATTTTGCGGTGCGCTTTAGAGTATCAAGGGGCTTCCGACTCTTAACACAGGGCAGGAGTACTACACAGTTAACGACTGTTGGTCGTAACAAGATACAGCATTAAGGTATGCAAAAAAGTCTCCTGAGAGCAAGCATAAGAACGAACATTACTGATGAAATGTGTGCTTTTGATTTACAAAATAGTATCTTAAAGCTATATAGCAAAAAGTACTTAGTGTCATAAGCCTTATATGACTTAAAGATCTAAAAATTAAGGGCTAATCAACCCAGGCTGCTTTGTTGCAGTTAATTGAAGTTGTACAATTACAGTAAAACAATAAGGTTTTTAATTTTACTTTGGTTGTCTAAAATGCAGTAGAACACTACAGTAACTTACAGCCAATAAAAACTTAACAATCAAATTACAACAGAACACTTTCTTTATACAATAGGCATTAATTTGGCATAACTGACAAATTTTCATCATCTGCTATAGTCTCACTCTGTCTCAGTAAATGTATACATATCAGCTGTATGCATTGTGCTGGATTTCCTTTAGGCATCTTTCTAACAGCAGCCCAAAAGCCTGCTTTGGGGAATAAGTCGATTTAACTGCCAGAGATGTTGTTACCAGAGGTTGTTCAAGGAAAGGTATGAAAAAGTAACTTGACCTATCCTGTAGGAAATGGCTATTCTAGAATGGGGGAAAATGTAGTTTAAAGGTTGACCATTACTGGTCCTACAGAGCCCATAAAGAGCCACAGTCCAGCAGTTGTAATTGATTATCTTTAAGTTAACAATTTCTAAACACGTGGAACAAGTTTACATTTATGCGTTTTGATCACTAAAACAGGTAAATTGTTTTAATACGCTGTGTAGCAATCACATGAAATGAAAAGCCCTCCACTCTTTAGCTCTCTAGAATCACAGGTGTCCATTCTTGACTTAATGTGACCCATTAACTTAATAAACTGATGAAAACGCCATGTTCCACGTGTTTACAAATTGATATAAGGGTGATAATGAGATTTGTATTCCGGCTCTCCAGGACCAGGGATGGCCACCCCTGGTCTATGCCCTCTCTTCGAGGCTCCGAGATTGTCAGACAAGGTGTGTTTTCTCTCTCCCTGGAAGCTGCAGTCTGGAGAGATGGATCATGAGCAGCGTGAGCAGCTCTCTGACCTGGTGGAAGAGCTGACCACCTCTGGGGAACCTCAGCTGAACCCAGCTAAGATGAAGGAGGTGAAGAAAATATGCAAGTATGGACTATTTTCCTTTTTTTGTGTTGTGGGTATTATTGACCTGTTTCTGTGGCTCAGACGGGGTTCTAATTATTGGCTTAAAAAGGGAAAAAGCTCAAGGAACAGGAGATCTCTGAAAAAACTTGTGTAAGGAAGAGCACCATCAATGAACAATGTTTGTTTTCATATATTTTTTTTCCATTGGATTGGTTGAGAGTTTTCAGCAAAATTTGTGGTTTGTTAATCTAAGTGCCTTTCTTTTGAAGACGTATTGAACTTGTTCCAGTATTGAGCTTCTTTATATTGTGTGGAGCACAGGGACAGATGCTGTAATGTACTTTAGTAAGTGGGGCCTTGTGATTGTGAAATGTAGTACACCTCAATGCAAGTCTGAGATGAATGCAAGAATTAGACTGCAAAAAAGAAGCATAATAAAGTGGAAGTCGCGTAAATTAAAGTGGTAACATTGGTAAAAGAAATACAATATATAAGGAAACTTGATACAGTGGTATATATAAAAACATAATTATGTTCAAGGCCTTTGAGTAAAAGCTGGGGAAATATCAGGAGAGCACATATAAATAAGGAGGAATGACCCGTCTAACTGCTGAGATAATCAAATCTCTAAATTTGATCATCTTTAAAACACTTTCAAAAACTTTGGATTGTAACTGGAAGCAAAGTGAGAGGCCATTCAGGAAAATTGTTCCCTTTTCGTTTTTATTTGTAGGTCTTCCGATGAATACATCGATCATGTTTACCACCTGATCATGACACAGCTCAGCCAGCAACACGCGGAGATCCGTCTCTCTGCTTTCCAGATTGCCAGTGAGCTCTTCACCCGTTCACACCACTTCAGGACACTACTCGTTAACAACTTCCAGCAGTTTCTGGAGCTGACTGTAGAAACAGACCCCTCAGACCAGCCCCTGCCTCCTCCTAAGGAAGTAGCCCAGAAGCTCAAGACTATGGCCATCAAGGCAGTGCAGGAATGGCAGAGCAGTTATGGAGAAGCCTACAAAAAACTTGCTCTGGGATACCACTTCCTTAAGCAGGTCAAAAAGGTAAGAATTTCCACCTTAATAAATGATAGCTCATTTTCGAATCTCATCTCTGCAGTGGAAATACATACCTCTATCAGCTATTCCTTAGTTTCCTATCAATTTAGAAAGTTGTAATGCTGTTACCATTTTTACCAGTAGAGAGAAAAATCCCACAGAGATGGTAATAAGAACATAAGAGATTCCCTAAGCTTCAAATGTATTAAAATGTGATTATTGTCATTAGGTAAAGTTTTACTGTATATAATTTGGTCTAAAATATTTAGTGAATTTTGTATGGGGAATTTTAGCTTCTGGAACTGTCCAAACTACACTTTCCTCAACAAATATGTTTATTAATAATTTGAAACTGTCCACAACAACATTCTCCGTCATGAAAATAATTATATTTTGTCTTTCTATTTCTGGGGAGGGATTTTTTCTGTATTTAATGACTATAGAACCTAACTCCGAAGTACTACTGAAAATCTTAAAAGTTTCAGCCAAGATAGCAGTGCAAGCATGTGACACTCCACTTTCTGTGAAGAATTGTGAAACTTTGTTTTTTCTCCAAGGTGGATTTTCAGGATGTGCAAGCCAGAACACTTGCAGAGAGGAAAAGGGAAGAAGAAAGACAGAGGAGACTAGAACGGATTTATAGTGAAAAAGTCAAAAGGGCTGAAAGGGAAATGCAAGGCAAGACATTTTAAATTGTTTTACTCCTTTATCCTGACTTCTCTGAAGCATTGCAAGTACTTCTTTACTTTGTTGTTACTCTAGTGTATTTGTCTGTGGTTACTGGCAGCAATTCATAACAGCTGTTTTTTTCCTGTTTTTTTTTAAAGACTAATACTTTTCCTAGCTGTCATTGGTGTTTTCTAAATGAGGAGCACAATTGTCAGCCTATTACTGATGTACATTGGGTATTAGTGTCCTCAGTATTTGGCAAAATATTGACTTCGATGACTCACTGGGGACCTGCATGATGCCACTGAAGTCAGCAGGTGATGCGTGACTCCTGTAGTCAGTGCTATCTCTCCTGTAAGGCATTTAGGAGCTTGCAATGCATCTATAGACAAATGACTGAACACAGGTGGGTGTGTAAGTAAAGTGTGCCAGCAGGTTCTTTTGTGTCTCCATGCAGGAGGAGCTGTAGCTGTGAGCCACATCCTAATGATCATTTCTATGGTAAAACTCACTTGTAATTTCATTATTAAAACTAATCCATAAAACAGATGGATTTGGGCAATAAGCATTTTTCACGGTGAAGGCTCAGTAACCTTGTAGGTAGATGTCCAAAAATGTCTTTCTACTTTAAAAGGTTCTTGTGTTGACACTAGGTTTATTTTTTAAACAGAGGCCTTCTCAGAAATCCAGGACTGTTTGACCGAGATGGAGAACTGTCTTAAGCTCCTGATACCAGAGCCTTTTGACTTCAGCATTGCTGACCCGCAAGGTGCCAACCCAGAACCAGGAGCCAGTGACACAGCAGGACCGTCTTTGCTCTTTTGTCAAGCAGTGCACTCTGGGAAGGAATCCCCTACCATTGATGACGAGCAGCCATGCTGCAGCAAAGGCCTGCAGTCTTTGTCTGAAGGGAGTGTGGGCCAGGAGAATGGGACAAGAGCAAGTGTGCAGGAGAAGGAAGATGACAGCGAAGAAGACTCAGATATGGAGTCTGTCTCGGACCAAGAAATGTTCATTCGAAACACGGGCATCATTTCACATAAGTACAGCTTATCCCTTGATATTTCCACAGGTGTGTTGGGTTTGCTTCTTTTTTAACTTTTTCAATACATTTTTTTTAAGTTGTCTGGACATAATTGCATCTTATTTGATTTATAATAATACTTCTCCTTTGTCAGTGCTGTTTTATACTGCTTTTGGTACAGCATAATAAAGCATAAATAAATCCTATCCATAATAAATGGAAATACTTTTGTTAGAAGAAACTTACTATCCATACATGTTTTTAAAACAATGAAGTATAAAGATTTTGAACATTGATTTGGTATTTTCAGTGTCATTTTGATTGCCTCATTAGTGAGAGAGATGATTGGGCACAGGTGATGAGGCGATTTAACCTGTTGAAAGGCAAACCTGCTGAAAATCAGGAAAGACAAATACAGAAAAGAACCCTTTTAGTCCCCTTTAGTGTTCAAAGTTTTGTGTAGACCACCTTAATGGACATTACTGAGTACAGGGCAGACATGCAGAACAGTTTTGTACGACAGGCTAATCGATGAGGAGGTCCAATGGTAATGATCTGGTGGAAGTCACTAGTCATAACTTAAGTCCACTTGTAGTGATTACTGGCAACATGGCATCAGTATGGCATCTTCTAGTAAGACCTGGTTCCTCTATTGTTACCAAACCACAGGCTGTGTCATGTGTCCTGCTTCATTCCAGCAAGATCACACTCCTACTGTTGCTGTTAGTGTAACAACAGCCTTTTCGGGAACATGACAGATATAAAGTGGAGGCATTATTTATCAGGTTGAGCATTTGTGGGGTGAGTAGGGAGGAAGTGTGGCATCTCTTGGCTCAGAGACCAGGGATTAGGCGCATGGTTGTTCTCTACAAGAATAGGAGAGCATCCCACAAGACCAGAACTGCAACACTGCCACACACACACACACAAGATGCATACATTTACAAATGGATATTAATCTGACTAATTTATCTGCATCATAGCTGTTCACCAACTGATAAGTCCACCTGCTACAAAACGTTTGTTTTATCATTTTCAGAACTGCTTTGTTAATTTCTTCTGTTACAAGTTTCTTTTGACGTTCAGTGTACATTACAAGAAATAAGGTGAATGAAGAGGCAAATCTCTGAAATTAGTCTCTAAGCCATTTTAGTTTCAAAATTGCAGAATATATGATATGTGATGTATAAATATCATTGTACACATTGGTCTATATATTGTGATAAAGGTCTTTTGAGCCTAGTTCTGGAGAGTCATAATACATTATGTTTAATGGGTCACCCTTAAATCAGAGGTTTCTTAACAATTGGAACAATTGTACAATTAAGCTTAGATGTGCTCATGTGAAATTAAGATCCACTGCCTTATAGTTCTCAAGAATTACATATGCTCATTGCTGGAAAAAGGAAATTAATTTCCAAGTGTTTACAATTAGTGAATTAAGGCTGAGCTGTAAATCCTGTTGGACTGTGACTCTACAGATTTGGTTTTCCCTTCTCTAAAATGTCAGCCTCAACGTGGTTATTTAGAAATTGAACACCGGGGGGCATCAGATTACAGAATCCTGGAACTTGGTGGCAGTAAGCCATTAAACTTTTCTATTACTGTGGCATCTCAGAAATCCTGGAATTACAGGATAAGTATTTCATTGAAGAGATTTCAGGTCTTTCATGTTTTCAGAGATTACAGTTTTTACATGACATTGTCCATCTTAAATCTCTAAGATTCTTATAAGCTTGTTTAAAACTTGAATGTACTGTAACTGTATAAAGCTCTATTATTAGACCAATGTTGTTTTGAGCACAACATCATTTTATTAGTATAGGCCTAATCCTAATAAATGATCTTTATTGAGAAAATACTAACTTCATTGAGAATATTCTGCTGACTGGGGAAGCTTGTGTGCAGAGTGGTGTTTTTTTTTATAGTTTTGTCATTTTCATTAAACATTTCCAGATCTGAAAGTGCAGGAGACTGAGGACAATGATGCTGTAATCAACACCATAAGGGATTTACACCGACTCATCACTACAAAACACCTGCCTGCAGTCTTGTCCTGGGTCCAGGTACTGTTAAAATTGTCTATTGAACTGTGCATCACTACACAGTGCTGTGTGTAGCATAAACAGAAAGTCCATACAATTTAAGAAAAGAAAAACATGGGTTTGCTAGAAATGTTTCTTTCTAATTATTTATTTTCTCTTATACTGGATTAATTTAACTTGTTCATGCCCCCCTTCCTAACTACCAGAGTAGATGATTCCTAGAACATAATAGGAAAAAGAATGAAAATCATATTAGAGTGAATATGGATGATTCCTGGAGTACCCCTACTTTATATAGTTAAAAAGTTTTCATAAAGTATACTTATACTTCTGTAAGATCAGGGATGGGCAATCCTGGTCCTGAGAAGGAGGTGTTTCAGTTGTTTTTCTTCTGCTCTGAACAACCTAAATCAACTCATTACTGAATCAACTAGGACATGTATAATGGTTTCTCCCAGTTTTTTTTTGTGCCGGTGCTTTGAAGAGACTGAATAAACCTACAGATAAAATGGACCTCCTGGCCCAACTCTGTTAGATGCCCTTTGGAAATGCCAACTGAAACAAAGTTGAAGAAGTTTAAGTAGGGAGCTGTGTCAGCATGCTTAGGCTGCAAGGGAACCTAAGAAAACCTAAGAAAGAAAAGAAAGGAAACGATGTTTCGGCTGTGGAGCCACCCGAAAAAGGCTCCACAGCCAAAACATTGCATTGCCTTTCTTCTCTTTTCAGCATGGAATAAACTTATTATTTGTTCCAACTGAAATAGTTTCTGTATATGATAGTTACCTTCTGTATGTGAGAGATGGGGCCTTATATTAATGAGGATTGTGATGACTTTTCATCAGTAGAAATTCTTAGGGTCCTCTGGCCCTATGATTACTCCTTATCTTGTTGAAGTGCCTTACTTCTAAAAACGCCTCAAGTATAACACTTTCCACTTTAGGTCTTTACTAAAGCGGGGGTGAATGACGACCGACTCAAACAAGCGATAGATTGGAAGAAAGCCTTGGAGGTGACTCTGAAGAAACACCAAGACATGCACATAGACTATAAGAGGAGAGATAGGAAAGTAGTAAGTATCTTACTCATTTACCTGCTGAGTACCAGGAAAACTATTTACTGACATTTCCTACAAGTCTTTTGATCCTTATATGCCTTGTCAGTTAATTAAATCTGAAATATTAAAAAAATTATTCTATCTTAAAGCCTTATTTCCCTGGCTCTGCAGTCAAAATAACAAAAAAATAGTGAATGGACAGAGAAATTATTTTATCGGGTATGTCAATTTCAATAACAGACCAGCAGGGGGAGACATTTTCAGTTTTTTGGTGGGATGGAAGCGTTGGCCAGAAATTTCTGTTGAACATCCAGCTTATTATCTTGCAGGCTGACTTTTTCAGTCTATGCCTTGATAATTTGTACTATTTATATACCAGTAAGAAATTTCAGTAATTAAAAATGTTTACTGCTGTTTCAGAATACACATAATTTAGATATAATTGTTTATAGTTTTCCGATTCAAGCAAAATGAAGTTAAAATAAAAAAAACAGGATTCTTCTGTAGCATTTGTAACCATCATCATTCCAAATGTACCATGCCATAAAAAAATGTTGACTAATTATCTCTAATTAAAATAAACAGATCCAGTATGTTACAGGCTTGAAAGATTATCTGAAAATAATTTCATGTTTCTAGTCAGGAGTGGTCAAAAGAGTGCATTAACTGATTTAAGCCTTGAAAATGTTTTTTTATCCCTTTTCTTTCAAATGGTTTTTTTTGCCTGTCAGTTCTCGTATCAATTAGTTACCTGCATGATCATAAAGAATTGCAACGGAAGAAAGGATTTTTCAAGAATACATCAATAAATCTTTTGATCAGAGAGCAGAATATAGAATGTTTCACTCCCATTTGCGCACAATTCCTACATAACATTTCTGGACATTCTGTCACACAGTCTTCATCGTGAATTACCACCTGTTGACAGCTCTTTCTTAATAATCATCCAGAGTGTATTTGTGCTGGTTGGACTTTTCTGTTCAAATCTCCTGTCAAACTCATTCCATAGTGTTGAGGGGTTAGAGGTGAAGATTCTGAATATCAGCTTCAGAACCTGTTGCTTTCCTAATTTTAATTTGGGTTTGATCTGTGTTTAGTGTGTTTAGTGTTTAGTCGACTTCCTATGAACGTTATTTGACTGACATATTGTTGTAAGGAAGCTTGCAACTTCTTACTGATTGTTACCCATCATTTAACTGCTCTGTACATGCTCTGTATTAGTGTATTATGCTCTGCTCTGTACTCTGTATTAGTACATATGTGGGTGCATGCCTAAGAAACTTAAATGTTCAGTAACTGGCTCCAGTACAGTGTAACTTTGTTATCTGGATATCTAAACATTAAAATGTCTTAGAAAAGATGTACTTATCTTCAATCACAAAGATAATCAATTTTTTTTAACTATGCCCACAAATCAAAAGGCATCAGTACAAACTGTACTATTAGTACTTCTGCTTTAACTAGTAATAATAAAAATAACCAATCAGTAAAGAAACATGAGTGTTAAAAAACACCGAGTAAGACAATAAAGACAGATTTCTGTCCTGGACGCCACGGTACCATAGCTTTTAATTGTCAGTGATTAAAGACCTGTAGGCATGTTCACTTGTACTAATTAAGATAGTAATTGGCTCAGAGAAGCCTTTGATATCTCAGCTGGAATGAAACCCAGTCAATACTGTGGAAACCAGGAGTGTAGGTCCCTGGGGTACAGGAAGTTTTCTTTGTGTCACTGTGCAGGCACTTGCATGGGTAGTGTGGTAGTGTGCTGTTATACAATGTGTAGTTGACTTTTATTGACTTATTCACTGCTCTGCTTTGTGACCAAGCTACTGTTACTTTTTGGTTTGTGGATTATATTTCTTTAATTATGATGATGGTAGTGATTATTATAATATAATTAATGCAGACAATGGAAGTGATGTACGGTGCATTAGATATTATTATAAATGAAGGTTTTCCACTTTTGAACATGGCTTCAGACGTCATATAGTAGGATTCTGACTTTCACAGAGAAGTAATGTATAAGGCAGTTATGAAACACATTAATATGACACCTAAAATCATTTTTTAACTGTGCAAAAGAGACTATTCAGTTAAGGAAATGGAGCTCCTTGACAGTGATAAAGCACTGTACTGTTAACCATATGGGTTTATCAATGTCAGGCTGAATTTCAAATGCAAAAAGGCTTTGCTTTGTGATAAAGAAACAACTGGAAGCCCTTTATCATAATTACAGTTTTTTCTTATAAAAAGAAATTCCATTACTTTATTCACTTTATCACTGGTATGACACAGGGAACGGAATTGCTTTTTGATACAGTAAACCTGTGCTGATTAAAGAGATCAAAACAAATAAAATAATTTTAGTCTCTCCTCCTGTACCAAGGCTTCACATATACAGTAAGTGGTAGGTTTCTGTAGTTTGTTAGGAGTAGATTCCTGTAGGTTAAGTGGTGGAGTCTCTTGGCGGTTGACTTACAGCATTGGACAGTAAAGTTGCAGTAACAAAATAAAAAGATTTTGAAGAAGTATGGCGTTGTCATCTCACATAGCTTCACAAGAACTAACAAATAAATAACCCAATCAATCATAGATTGTAATCTATTATATAGTAGCCCATGTATGGTACTGTATGTAGTACTGAAGTTTAATTTCAACACAGCCATGAACTAAATATTTACATTATGACTCTATCACTGAATTTAAAGAATGGCTCATTGTCATTAAGTTTCAAGGGCTTTTTGAATGGCTTGTTCACTGTGAAAGTGCCCTTCTAGGGTTTATTGAGACAAACCGAATCCGCCAGGGGAACAATCTATCAAAACACACACCAAGCATTAGCAATATATACACTGGATAGTCATTGCCAACCAAAGACTATCCGGTATATTTTAGAAGCCAGCATTCTAATACAGCAACAGCATTTCTTGGTTTTTCATCTTTTTGTCATTAGTCCTGCCACTAATCTGTTATAAACACGGGTAGCTGAGTTGTCAATAGTTACCATAGTTATTTTGACATATGGGTGTACTTTACTGTTTGAAACAAATCTCAAATTGTGTGTTTGCCCTCAGAAGTGTTTTAGCATCTGTAAAATGTTTATTGTGCATAGCATATTGGAAATTCATTTATTTAAACATATCAACCAATTTAGGATATTTAATTACAGCTCAAATAATAGGGTGTTAGTACAGTCATTTATAATGTGTAAATAAGTTTTCATGAAAGTTTCAGGATACCTATTCTGACATTTTACGTCAGAATTCAGCTGAAAATATGGTACATTCCCCAGTTTTTTAATGTTTATTACTCTACCTTATGCCCCTAAACAACCTTTGCAAGTTATCGTGAAACAACATGTAGATTGTTTTTAGTTTTATCTCTAGACCCTCAGTAATTGGTTATGGGAGGCAGTCGTAGATGTATACAATTTCGACAAAGCTTGGATCTTACATTTAAAAACATTAACTCACACCAACAAGAAATATTGTATAGATTAGCATGAAATATTGTATAGGATAAGAGATCTCACCACCACTGTAAAAGAGCAATAACTCGTGTGTGCTTTTGCGTTTTTCTTCAGAACAAAACATTTCTATTGCACAGTTGACGGTATTTAGGTTTTCTAAGATATTACCACAGTGAAAATCCATCCTTACAATCAGGTGGAAAACAGTTGTTTATGCTGCAACTCTGTTCTTTTTCTTCCTTCTTATGATCACGCAAGATACTGTAGGTTGACAAAAGACTTTTGTGTATTCTGAGCTCAGGGTCTAGCTCTTGGGAAGAAACTTAGGAGGGTTTGGGATTTTATTCATTACCTGATAATTTTATAGACATTACCTGTCTAATTGGAGAGTACCGTGATCACATTAAAAAAGTGTGCTTTGTTTTTTTACTTGAGCAATTTTGGAAAGCATTATCGTAGGAACTAATGCAAGCAAGAGTTCAGTCGAAAAAGTGGAACTGAAACAGTGATCTTTTCTTATCTGTCACACGGGCAGATGTTCATTGTGAGTCTTGTGTCTTAGAGTTCTCCAGGGAAATTCATGAACTGATGAAGTCAGGTGTTCTCGCATATCAGAAGTACCGCTGACTTGTGGGGGAAGGACAATGTGAAAGGACAAATGCTAGCGAGTAGATGTCCGTTGAGGTCAAGAAGAGGTTGACAGTGGCAGGCTATTTTTTTGTTCATTTGGTGAATGTAGGCCCAGCTAAATCCGTGATTTTTTTATCTTGATTACAACATATTACTAATTAATTAGGAAAATGGTGCATATAAATAATGACAAAAATGTCAAGAAATGAATATCTTTTTTAATGTTTGGGGCACTGTTTTTAGAAAAGGTCTATCTACATGGCTAGTTATGTTTAGTCTATGACATGGCTTCCTAGTCCTGGAGGACTACATACAGTATATCCTGCTAATGCACGTGTGTAATAGTCAAAATAAAAGCAGTTCAATAGGATTGGAGATTAAACCTCAGACACATGTTAACACTACTGAGATTTTAGTTATCTTGGGGTTGTATGATTTATGGTAGTAGTTATGAATGACCTCGACGTTATTAATACCATTTTACCATTTGAAGTTGTATTGATTCTTTTTCTGGGTGTTTCGGACAAATTGGGTGTGAACGTCCAGTGGAATATTGATGAAGAATGGGATATGTTTGTTTTAAACTTGAAGAGCTCCCCATCATTGATTATGTTAAGGTATTGTATCTCATTAAAAAATGCCATCCATTGTTGACTACCTCAACATTGTGTACTGCATAACAGAAGATACTGAGCTCCTTGCTAAATGGCATGCTCAATAAAGAAAAAACAGGTAATGTTTAATGTCGCACTAATCAGTTTGGCACCAAACAAACTGCTTTTTACCAAACTGGTTTTACCAAACAGCTTTGTAGCCATGTTTGGGCATGTTTCACTATAAGAAAATTTGAGACAACTTGAAATTTGTGTAAAAGTATTCTCAAATTAGAATTTGGAAGCCAAGGCTGCTATACCGTTTTGACATACCAGATGTTTTCCTGGACCGTGTTTTGAACTGTTTAAGCTGTATTTAATAAAGCTCTCTATTTGCACATCCTTCCTGATCACTGTTAGTTGTAATAAAAAAAGCTGTTGTTAAGTAATGTGACAGAATCTGTCCATAGGGAAGCATATTTAATCATACACCAGGAAAATGTGTATAGCTTTAAAGTGTGATACTGTTTAACCTCCCCCTCCTTCCTTGCCCCATGTACAACCTCTCCAGCCCCCTGTTTCTGCTTTCCTTTCGATGGAAAATGTTTAATTCTATTATCCCATGTGCCTGGCTGTGAGTAGAAGCACCTGAGTTATTGGTTTGCTGTAATAATTTGCAAGACCTTCCAGTAAGAGAGGGTATTAGCATATAAATAGCAGATGCACTGAAGACCATCACAGCTGAGTACATTTAATTTTTAGTTTATAAGATAGAATGGGTTTTTAAATGCATAGCCATCAAACTTGCCAAAAGACAAATGAAGTTTAGAGTTCAGTTGTCCGAGGATGTCTCAGAAGATCATTTTTTAAAAGGATAACAGACTTATTTAAGGAGTGAGCCAGGGGAATGGTTTTCTGGGCAGAAAGTAATTGAGATTGCTTACTGAGTTAATTAGACCATACAAAATATATTGGATGGCAGTGAGAACAGTTTAGGCTGGTGGAGTGTGTTTTTCCTTTTAAGTGGCAGATATTTAGCCTGCACCTCATTATCTTTTTGAGCACCTTTCAAGAGAAAAGGTATGACAACAGCGCTAAGATACATTCCATTAATAAAGAGCAAAGTTTATAACGGACACACGACTTCGGTTGCTTTACATATCATTAATATGCCGTGTGATTCTGCTGTGGTCTTAGACGAATTTGTCTGATAAACTGTAATAGTTTAATTTTTCTCAATATTTCTATGCTGTCTTTTCTCTGCAATACCAAGTTCCCAAAAAGTTGATGAAAAGGGCTTGTTTCTCACAGATACAATGGTGTTGGGAATTTAACTGGACCTCAGCTGTGGTGCATTCATTTTTGGTGGTAAATGTTGGAACTTGCCAATACTAATTTAATCAGTGTCCTGTTAATGTGAAAGGGAATTTATGAATAACAAAAAAAAAAGGTCAGCATAATGTAGTGCGAATGGAAAGGAAAGAAACATTGTTAGTTTTAGTTTGGTTCATGATCCCCACCCAAGGCGAGGAGTCCAAGGTGACGCACTAGAATTTTTTTTTCACAGAAAAAAATTTTAATTGATTACCATTTTATTTGTCCTGTATTTACAAATGTGTGTATTTTTAGTCCCTTGTTACTGGTCATATGCGATATGACATTGAAATATGTTTGCATCCCATCTTTTGTTTTTTGTTTGTTTGGTGAACTGTTTTTAAAATCTATTGGAGCTTTCATAAAGGGTCTTGCAAAAGTGCTTTAAGTAGGGTTGAAAAAAACATAGGAAACTACAAGGATTTCTGGTTGTAGAAAAAAAATCCACTATTAACAAAAGAGAATTAAATTGTAGCACGGTTACAATCATGATCTTTTATTAATTACAAGGCCCAGTCTTTCTTTCAGTTCACTGAAAAGGTAATCTGAATACATTTTTGGCTGCTTTAACTTTCTTTTGTGTGTTGAACAAAAAAGTAGTTTAATTCTCTGAGTTATAGAAGGAATGCAAATCACCTAATTTTTAAAACTCAAGCTTCACGGTTTAAATGTAAATTGATTTCAAAAGGATCCCAAGTAGAGGGGCTTCTGTTAGGCGTGCCTGTGTCAGCAGAAAGCTGCCTTATATAAGGTAATTCTCCTTTATGTACACTGCTATACGAGAGTTATGACACTGCCTTTTAAAGTTGGCAGCCATGATATTATCACAACAGAATTAAAGTGCATTAAAAATAAAATACCATTTATTGGCCAGGACTTTCTAGTGCAATAGTTATTTTCCCCTTCTTTTTTCATCTATCAGCCGAGAAATAACTGCTTTGGATTAAAAATGGCAACCTAAATAAACAAAGGAGTAGCTTTAATCTTCTGTGGCAAAATTGTAAGCGGGAGGGGAAAATAACGTCTTATGGAAATAATACGATATGCTCAATGAGATACTCGTGGTGCTGCTTCTTTCCTTTCACTTTCTCTCAGAAGCACTTTGAAATGGATTAGATTACTATACAGAAAATGCCATTCTAATACACTTTGCCAAAAAGTGATTTCTTCTTCGTATTAATTTGTGAATACAGAAAGAGAATCTTGAAATACTGGGACCTTTAAATTGCATTATAGAAAATGACTGCCAGTCTATTGCTTGTTGCTCACATGTTTAAAGAACAGACAACAGACGAATTATATAAATTAAATATGTTCATTTTCCCTTTGTTTATCTTCATTCCTTTTTTAGTCTTTTCCAAATGTGTTCCTGTCATATTGTGTTCTTCCACAGAATGTCTCTTGCATTTCACTCCAGGGATTGCTGTACCATTTCGTCTTTGGTTGGAAAAGAGCAGTGATTTTATATATATTGACAGATGCAGTACAAATGCAAGATTATTTTTTTTTGCTGCTCTGGAATCTTCTAGAAATAAAGCGAATGTGGCCTTTAAGCAAAGTACTGTGGCAGCAGTCAAGTCAATTACGTGGAAATATCTTTATTATAAAAATGCAAACAAATGTGTGAAAATTAATGAGCTACAGACTTTGTTTTTGCATAATATTCCTTTCATTTGCAGTAAACCGGCATAGAGATATCTGGGTTTGTGATACTGAGAACAAAAAAAGCTCTTGAAAGTTTCCCCTGTAGAAAAATCTGTAGTTATTATCTCTGTTGTGAGAAAGGATTATATCCGACTGAGGCATCAGTTTATGCAGGATGAATAGTTATCTTTCATTTAGTGTAGGTGTTTTTTATAGATCCTCCTGTCGTTGACACTTTAGAACCTTTATTATGTAATACAAATAATAATGAATGATATGGAAAATCAGGAAAACGGGAATTTCAGTTGGATAGCTTAAAGGAGCTTTTGTGACATCACATTACATTTGGGATGTAATGATGTGATGATATTTTTCCTGCAGGACATTATGCATAACAATAAATAAGACAGTAATATCTGTAGATAAAGATAAAAAATCATAAAGGCATAGAAATCAGTAATGAACTTGGAAATGCATCACAGTGACTTCTGTATGCTCTTGGGTTTGAATAACCTTCTGGTAGAAAAAAAATCCTTGACAGAAAATAGTTTCTGTCATAACGTTATTGTACTTTTGCGACTATGAAATGCAAAATTTGAAGCTGTTGCATATGTTGAGCACACGAAGCAAAGTTCTTTTAAAATACCCATTCTGCGAAGAGCACTTAATTGCAGTTTAATTAAGAAAGGACTTGGATTTGTCCGAGTCCTCTATTCTGGCATTCATTAAAGAGAATGATAGTTCAATCAGAAAAGGGTTAAAACGGATAGAATGAGAAAAAGATAAAACTTCAAACAGATACTGAAATTCTTTTTTGTTCATTAGTCCTAAGTTTAAAATTGATCTGGTGAGTAATTAAGCATTATAGAAGGCGAATTGCATTGGAATAATAATAACACAGACAATGCCCTCCATAAAAGAAGGGCACTAACAGTAAGCATAATGTTTTATGAAAATGACCCCTATATTTAAAAAATGGCATTATATGTTATGCATTGTAGCACCAGGATGGTTCACAGCTACCTTTTGAGGAAATTAAAACACATAAATTCTGTTTAGCGTTTGATGCACACGGTTCCTGAGCCGAGAACCATAATGCCCTGCAAAACCTTGGGTTGCTTTTCACCTTTCATAAATTCCTGGGTAAGATTCTATACCAAAAAATAATTTTCAGCTCCGTGGCTCATTGTTATTCAAACTTGATTGATTGTCGTCATTTACTCAGTGGGGAAGTTAAGTGCCCCTGTCATTTCTGAAGAGTATAATTGGGACGTTTCACAGGTCAGCGCTGGTGACAGTTTTCTCTTTTGATTAGTGTTAGAGTGATAACAAAAATTACGGGCCCCAGTGATAGATTATCTTTGAGAGACTACCTGCAGCCTGTGCCTTTTGTGGGAGGTAGAAATAAAACGGAGATCCCGCGACCTGCAGGATAAAAGGAAGAGCATTGAATTCCCTTTTTCAACACAAGACATTCTGCGATAGTCCTGATCAGGGGTTGCCTATGTGCTGCCTAGTGGCTTCAACAGGCTCTCACTTGCCTCTTATTCTGTGAAGCCTCAACTCATGGTTATAGCAGTTTGTGAAGTTGAGTTCTCAGTGATAATATTTCAGTGCCAGTCTCCCAGATAAGTGCATTAAAGGTGAGACTAACAAGTAACTACTTCCTGTAGTAACTAACCAGGCATCTTTCCTGTCTGAGTTGCAGCTTCCAGGATATTTTAAATCTACTAACTGCACAGTGTCTGTTTAACCTTTAATCCACAGAATGATTTCTGTGTTTTTCCATGCTGTGTTCTGCCATACGTTT
Source organism: Lepisosteus oculatus (assembly GCF_040954835.1). Classification (NCBI taxonomy): domain Eukaryota; kingdom Metazoa; phylum Chordata; class Actinopteri; order Semionotiformes; family Lepisosteidae; genus Lepisosteus; species Lepisosteus oculatus. Next base: position 34,749,890 of record NC_090696.1, on the reverse strand, counting down.
GCATTTAAGACATATTGATTTAAGGATGATTGAAAAATAATTGGGAAGATATAAACATACACTTGTAGTTACATCATGCACTTTTAGTTTACTGCCCTGTTGGGGTGGTTAGTATTTTAGCTCAGGGTTTATGTTTTATTCAGACCTATATACATCTTGTTTTCAGTTTCAAAATATCATACTGTATGTTCAGTTACCAGATCTTACCAGTTACCAGAATAAAACAAAAAATAATGATAGTGCAAAGTCAGTTTCAGCTAGTTTTATGTGCTCCGTATTGTGTGAGATTCTCCATCATGGACTTTTTTGAGTCATTAAAAAAAATATTTTTCATAGAAAACGAATAAAAAGAACCTGGGGGTTGTGACCATAGGTTTTTAAAGATCTCTACTGCATTTTTAAAATGTGGAGACTGAAGACTTCTTTCATCTTCACAGTGTTTTGCATAGCACTGGTCAGGCTGGCGTTCGAAGAGAAGTCATTACTTCCTGTAGTTTCCAACCAGGGCCTGCTGTGTAAATTGCAGCTTTCGTGTTTACAAGTCAACTTACTGCGCAGTGTGTGTTCTCTGTGCCTGTTCGTGCTGTTTTCATACTACCCTATGAAAACATATTCAATGTTAGAACACTTTCATTCTGAAATATGGAAGGAGAGTTGATTTTATTAGGGCCACACACACTGGATCCTTTGAAGACTTGGATTTTACTGGAATATCACAAGCTACCTCAGAGGTGAGGGGCTTAATATCCCATTGTCACCAGTCAGGCCTGCTACACAGCCACCCTCTCTTTGTTCACTGGATTTCTAAATGGTTATCAGTAACCTACGCACTGAAAGCTCAAGCTCTCGTCTGAACTTAAAAATAAATGGCTCATGGTGTTGCTGAACCGTATTCTCTGGTTATCCTTAAATCTGTAAGCTGTGTTTCATGCTTTGCAAGTCTTTTTAGTCACCTCAGGAATAAATGGAAGGGATTAACATGTCCTGGGCTGGGTGTCTGAGTGGATTGGCAGGGGGGAGACAAAGCCTTTCACCTCTGGGTCACTGGTTGCTTTATAGCCCCGATGTTATGGGGGGAAAAAGCAGCGGAAAACAATATCAAGGTGGACTTTGGGGAAATTAGTCCAGGTCTCAACCCCATTTCACATGGGAAGAACACCTTGCTATCTTGTATCATTGCCATTTCCTAGAGAGAACAAGTCTATAATGCTAAGCATGAGGTAATTGTATCCATAATCTATTTATTGACTGGATTATTTTGTTCAAATGTTGCTACTTATCACAAAGTAGCTGGAGCTAAATAATTATAAAGCCTTGTGTGCAGACCCCAGAACAAAAGCCAGCAATGTGTTTCATGAAGACTATAACCCCTCTGTTGTGTTTGGCTGCCCCACTGATAGCAATGTTATTGGACTCCGTTAAAGTAGTGAGGTATCGGATTGACATTTTCTATTGTACACCTTGACTTGAACACTGTTCCCTCCTAAAAGTTTTGGGGACAGCATTGTCTAAACTATTATTTTATCTTTACTGTCAGGGAATTTGTATGAATTGTAACTATAATATACATTTTGTTTTGGGTCATTCAATCAATAAATTTGAACATTAGAACTAAAACATACTTTTCTGTTCAAGTATCTATAGGTATTTGAACATTTTAAGTAAATGTCAAAGAGTAAAGGTCAGTACTTGTTTTGATGTCTTTTTGAATGTTTGGATACCTTTATAAAGTCTGTTATCCATTTGGCTCAACATATTCATCATTTGAGGTTCTTTGCCAACACCTTCTGATCTACTTCGAGTTCTTGCCTGCTATTTTGAAATTCTTTACTGTTTCTTAAATGTTTTTTTAAATTGACTTGGTCAGTTTATGATTTTCCTGATGAAGTACTTCCTTTGCTGGGCTGTGTAATTTGCTTCATTATAAGGCTGTAGCACCGCCCAGTACGTATGGAAGCATTTTCTTCTGTGAACAGACAGAATGTTAAAAACAAATTTCAGAATTCCTGGCTGTTCACAGATCTTCCATGAGCCAAATCAAATAACAACAACCTCATAACAAACATACCTGTCAGTTAGTTGTCCCAAAACTTTTGCTTCCTTGAAATGCGCTAGCAATTTGTTTAATTGATTCAGGAATGTACAACTGAATTGACTTTAATTTAAAAAAAAAATGTTTTTTTATCCGAAAATATTTTATGAACTCTATGAATTAGAGTTCATTGTGAATATTTTTTTACTTCAGTGTTCCTTCCGCTGTGCTTTCAAAGGGCACCGTAAATGAAACAATGAAGTCTTCAGCCCTTTGAATAACAAATCATTCGAGATTGACATCTTTTGGACAAAGCTACAGTCTTCACGCACTTTTATTTACTGTTTGGTATTAATGCCCACAGTGATAGCCTTATACAAGGCCTCTTGCTCTCATGTCACAACAGTCTTTCACTAGCAATAGATTGTATCACAGACAGAGAAAAAAGTGTTCTTATATCCAGTTGCAATTAATAGGCCACTAGTCAAAAAACAATTGGATGTGGTCAACTGGAAATTCCATTAAGGATCAGAATTAAATATTCAGACTTCCCTGTTATTGCATAGTTGGGTATTCTATGTGCAGTAAATCTTACGAATCACAAATAGTTGAGGTGGGTCCCATCTGAGTGCTAATCAGCTAAAAGAGAACTGCGGATGAGCTTCTAATCATTTCATAATCTCCAGGCAAATAAACATGTGAAAAGAATCAAATGAATGGCTCTATTTTAAGTGACCATAAAATAAAGAAAAAAGCTAAAGACAACACTGTTTTGTTTGGAGTCTGTTGGGACTGGCGTCAAAGATAAGCAATACAAATTTAACTTTGTTTAATAAATAGTGTATGGATTTAATTAGTATAGCGGCACAGAACCCATTCCTTATTGTTCTTAATAAATCACAGCGTTTTACTCACTGTAGTTTTTTTTCTGGAAAAAGGATCTACAGTATATTTCATCTTAGTTTTTAAAAACTTGGCATGTTTTAACATAACGAACAATAAGCTGGATTTATTGAAACACGTGGTTTTATTGCTCCTACATGCAGAAAGTATTAAGTCATATTTAATTCTGTGGTTATCCCTAGTCTTGCCATCGCATAATGTTTCAGTATTATCAGAGCAGTTGTGTGTGCACTTCTCTTAATCTTTCCAAATGCTCTTTCACGTTTGTTTTTTGCTGGGTGCCATCATTTGCTTCAGAAGGAAATTGGCTGCCCTCCCAAGTACCGGAGGTATCAGTTGTGCAATAACTTGAGCTGACAAGTTTGTAGGAATAAAAGGTGACGGAGGAGACTTTTTCCTAACATGCTGTATGGATTGCAGTGCTGTGATGAATTTAGAATGTAGAATGCTGAACTGAGTGGAGAAGTGATAAAAATGACTTCTTCTCATTTTAACTATGGAAAATAACAATGTGAAGAAGAAACGGTTTGCCTGATGAATAATATCAGTTTATACACACAGCACACCGGATTCACTCAACCCAACTGTCTTTTGGTAAAAAATACAGAATAGGAGCTCTCCTATGAGTTTTCCTTTGTCTCAGAAAATTCTACAGGAGAATATCAGGCCATCTGTCCAGCAACTGAAGCGCATTTGGATCTTGCAGCAAGATAATGTTCCCAAACAGACAAGCAAGTCTACAAGAAAATTGTTTTAGAATGGCCAAGTCAAGGTCCAGACCTAGAACCCCATAGAAGTGTCGTAGCAGGACCTGAAATGAATAGTTCTTGCTAGAAAACCCTAAAATGTTTCTGAGTCGAAGCAATACTGTATGTAATGAAGGAATGGGCCAGAATTCCTACACAATGATGGGTGAGAGTCTGGTTACCGGTTACAGGAAGAGTTTGGTTGCAGTTATCAAGGTTGTGCCACCAGTTACTGAATCCAAGGAGGTGTTGACTTTTTAACATGGGGGCGCTGGATGTTGTACGACTTTGATTATGAAATAAAATAAACCACTGTCACACTTTGGTGTTATTTGTTCACTCAGGTTCCCTTTATATATCCTTAGGTCGCACACGAAGCTCTGATAACATTCAGAGGCGAAATTATGAAAAGGTTCAGAAAATCCTGAAAGGGAGAAAGACTTTTTCACCAAACCGGATTTTAAAAATGATTGATTAAATCATTGTTTTAAAAAAAGTATTTAGAAGCATTTGAAGTTGTATATTGATTTGAATCCCACGTCTTTCCCCCTCCTTTAGCCGAAAGCAGCTGCAGACAGCGAGGAAGAGGATGATTTTGAGGATGTCCCGGAGAAGGAGGGCTACGAGCCACACATTCCAGACCACCTGCGTGAAGAGTATGGTGAGTTTTCTCAGCTGCGGGGGACCTGAGCCATGGACAGCAACAAGCCAAATAAACAGAGTCATTATGAAGCAATAAAGGGAGAGACCACCTGAATAATCTATTGTCTTGCACCTTTCTAAGATGTAGAAACATAGACATCCAGATGTTCATTTGCCAGTATATACAGTACAGGCTGCTCCCTTTTCCTTATACAGGGAAAGTGCTAAAAGATAGGTTTCTTTTGGGCTAAAAGTTGTTTGGCCTAAATTCACCATTGTTTTGACCCACAGGTCAGGAAAAAATGCACAAAAATCAAATGTTTGAGAAAAAAAAAAACACTTTCAACATTCTAACCTGTTTTATTTTTTGCATTTAAAAACAGTCACAGTAATACGTTTGACCAAACGTTAGTGGTAATTGTTATTGTAACTTTTACACAGCACAAAAACATTTATTTTGTACACCATTTCTGCTGCATGTTACACGTTACATACATGTAAAGAAAAATTGGGAAGATTCAAAGCAATTAACATCATATACATTGATAATATTTCATAGCTTGTTTTTTAAATGATTACAACTAATTTGAAGTCCTTAAAACACATCTTCAACTCAGTTTAAGCCAAAGGTTAAGAAAGATGTTCTAGAAACGCCCATCTAGGGTTAGAGTTTAGTTTTCCCAAACTACACACAGGAATATTTTTGATGCCTTTGCTGTGCTGTGGGATGTATTTGCAATACAGGGAAAGTGTTTTTTGTTTTTGCTGTTTCCCAGAAAAAAAAAGTTTGACCCAAACTCTCAATTTGTTTGACTCGCGGGTCGCTGCAAAAATGGACAAAAATCAAATGTTTGAAAAAAGACTTTCAAGATGTTAACTTATCTTATGTTCTGTATTTAAAAGCAAACATAATTACATGTTTTCTGAACTTTAGTCATAATTGTAATCCTAACCTTTACACAGCACCAACACGCCTGTTTTTTAACTTGTCCTTGTGGTGCACAGTTAAGCGTGTCTTTAGTGGTGACCAGCTGTGAATTTGATTTGCCACTGGGTTGGAGGTTCGACAAAGCTAATTGAAATCAAAGAACTGAAACTATATAGTAGATCTAAAGAGATAGAAAAACATTAAATTATTATATTTTCATTCGTACGTATCCTTAAGATGAACTTTCTGTGCCAAGTAACAAAATGCCATTGCTAATTCAGAATTGGTAGCAGCATCTATAAAATGCTTTCACATCCTTAAAGTTCAGTTTAATGCAACAAATTTGAATTGAATGTTGTTTTTAATGGTTTGGAAATTTCCTGCCATACGTTTAAGGCCTTTCTTTATCATCTGCTCTTTAAATAAATTTAAGCCAAAGACTGGGACTCATTTGGTTAGTGAAGTATGTAATGATCTATGGATGCCAAATTAACAAAACAAGACCAATAATGACCTCTCATTAGCAGGAGCCATCATTTACACCTCCCATCTGGTCTCCTGAAAATGTGAACAAATGCAATGAAAAGCTTTCAGCAAATTCACATGTTTGTGGAGCATTATAGTAAATAGGAAAAGTAGTACAGATCACACATTTTTATTATGCAAAATTAAGGCACTTTAAGGTGATGTGTCTGTACCAAAGTCTTAATGTGTTTCTATGAGCATATTCACGTCAAATAACAATATACACAGTTGTATATTTTACGTGGATTATTAAAATATACTTTAAGAATGATTTAATTAGTGTTATTTTTTTATTACCAGGAAGCTTTTGATGAGCTAGCGTTTAGACTGAAGTGACGTGTGTTTTGGAAAGTGTAAGATCCACATGATTTCTGCCTCTTATCTCCTGTCAGCACCTAGTCATTGTGTGGCAAGAAGGGCTTGGCCATTTCACCTCCTTGAGTCCAGTGTCAAGCTGCCGTGTAATTGAATAGAACAATTACAGAACTGCTGGAAATGTCTCTGCTGGAGATGTCTCTTGTCTGGCATTGCTGCTGGAATGTATGTATAGACCAAGGGGTGTTATTAATAATCAACAGGAATTTCAGAGCCTATGGACATAAAGTATCAAGGTGTGCTGTTGAGGTTTTTATGAAGTGAATATGCTGTGATGCATTTCCAGTTTCTTCTTATTTCCCTTATTGTGAAGAAATAAGTCATGATCTTACCGTATTATAAATTGAGTAAATCAACTAAATGTGGAATTTGTCATGAATGCATGTTTATTTTCAGTATCAACTCTTAACTTCTCTGTTGAAACATGCTTTTCACAGAAGAATCAATTACTATGCAGCATATTCACAACGAAGATGTACAGTACACATATGTTAATTTACTGTTTTTAGAAAAAAGGAATAGATTTTACAAAAGTCTTTTTCAGTATAGTAATCAGTATATATTTCAGTATAGTTTAGTAAAGTAATTGTAAAATTGATTTATATACTAAATCTTAATCTTGATTTGCTGTAATCTCTTAAAAATGTAAATTCCATTTCCTATGTAAGCGGATATTATGTGTTAAAACCCATAAAAGGAATACAATATAATGTGGCTGCAGATTTCAAATTCAAATTTAAGTATCTTGTAGTATCCTTCTTACTCTCTTGTTGAAACGAGACGTTATCTTCCAGAGAAAAACCGCAAAGCCCAGCGCTAAGGAAAACAAGCTTACTCTTAACACTCTTTTTTTTCTTTCATTCCTTCACTGCACTTTTCACTGAGGAGCTTTTATCTCCCCCTTAATCCCACCATTTCTGTCAGGACATAATCTCTTTCTCAAATTTACATTTTAATTACAAGGCCTGCTGAACTCAGTAAAATCAATAATGCCAGCATTGGGCGGCCTAACTTTCAGCCAGCAGCTAGGCCTCTCTATTTCCTGCTATTGATTTATCTCTTTAACACCCTCAACTTTATTGCTTCAGACAAATAGCTACCATTTTGGTCAATTTGAACAAAAAAAGAAAGGATTTGGGGGTATTTTATGATGCCTTTCAGAAGAACTCTGCTATGACACAATGAATCAGCGTGATATAGTGGACTAAGGTTTACAGAACAGGAACAAGATTGGAATACTGTTGTGAAAAAATATGTATTTTATGCATGCGATGTTATTTTTTATTGCTCAAACCAGCTTATTATTATTGCTTACCTACTCATATATGTTCCAAAGTATGTTATGTATTAGGTATGTTTTAAGTATTTCAGGTGGGTCTGCCACCTGAATAAGTTTTCTTCTTCTCTTTTCAGCATGGAATTAACCTATTACATGTTTTAAGTATGTTTAAGGTTTCAACCATTATGTAGTATCCTGACAAAATGAAAGACAAGAAAGAAAATTCAGAAAACATTATTATATAATGTTATGAAATAAACAGTGATGTTTTGCCCTCACTATTAGTACATGAAAAAGTTAAATTTCTGTGAGGTGTGTTGTTCAAAACAAACACATGAAACACAACAGCAGAAAATTTAAATGGAGTAGTTGCCATGACGGCAGAGCTGTCAAATCAAGTCCAGGACCCATGGCCTGAGATACACACAATGCGTATGCTACTATCTGAGTGAAGAGTCCGAGCTATTATTTTTCCTTTATCATATTGTAATTTTTTGTCTAGTTTATATTGCAAATATTTTAGGTTCAAAGATTTTTCTTCACTTCATTTCACTTTATCGAAGGACTAGATTTGCCAACTGAAGGAAATGTTGCTGTTTTAATAAAACAATGACCGCAATAAATATATAATTTTGGCGTTAGATAAGTATTGCACAAATCTGAATGCGCACAAGCACTTGACACAAGTGGAGTAGTTTGCGACCATCAATGACAAGGGAGAAGTCGAAAAAGTGACTATTTATGCAGGTGATTTAAGTTAAGACTACACTGTGACATGTTTTTGGACATCTTGCAAGACAAAAATAGTAAAGGTTTCAGTGTGGATGACATCATGTGCCCTCACACTTGTTAGCACCTATGGACAAAAAAGGAAAATCTGTGCCTGTGAGTTGCCACATTTTGGTTAACCTGACTGCTGCATTTTTCTGCATTTTTTTTCCAATAAAACAGCATTACTACTTGAATTAAATAAGTATTTATTGTCATCTTCCCTGACATCTTCTTCCTATGACAACTGCAATTGCCAATACGTTTGTCAGATTCATTTCTCACTCTGTGGCTGAAATGAGAAAAGTTGCTGCACTGCTTTGGCTGCTTTTATGCACAAAGACCCAGCATATTAAAAGATGTAAGAGGAGAACATTTTTGTCTAAAATTAGACGTGAAGTGAATATTTAAGTGGTTGTTTTTAGACCAATTTTCAGAGCCATGTTCATCTAGCTAAATGAGTCTAGATAGGCAGCATTTTTAAGTGCCATTCCTTCAAAACCACTTCCAAAATTCAGTTTTCAATCCCTTTAGTATTTGCCCTATGGTATTCTAAAACATTACAAATAATGATTACATTGACATATGAAAAATGACAGCCCTGATCCTTTTGAAAACAATAACCTTGACAAAATACTTTTCATAGCATTATATACCATAAACATCATACATATATCAGAATTTCAGAACACATATTGTCTGTTTTATTTTAAGTATGTGATTGCCAGGACAGGCCATTTTAACTCTTTCTCCCTAACATACTTGTTTGTGGAACATCTTTTGAACTTGCAGCATTATTTGCAATATTGTAACTGGTATCTTGCATGTTGGTATAGAGAACAAGGGAGTAGGCTGAGAGTAGAGGGAGACTGTTTCTTCCTCAATTTATCCCTGACTATCTGGTTGAGGGAGGGGTGGAGGAGTGGGGAGGTGGCCGTAGCTCAGAAAGGTCAAGTGCCTTGCCCCAGAATCACTGTGAGCTGATGGCTGCATCAAGAATTTGTCACTTATAATTTTGTGCCTGAACTGCACTATATGAACCAGGCAGCATGGCCTAATGCCTTCCTTGGATCTGTTTCAAAACACAGCTTAGCTGGGGTCTTTCTTCTGACCTGGGGGTCAATTCATTTTAGCTCTTCCAGCCCACCCAGGTGAAAGGAAAATACACAAGACTTGACTTGAGTGTGGAATGTGTCTCAGCAATGATACGCAAATTATGACATAGCCCTTTGGTATAGTTTTGCACACCAGTGGACATTCAGACTCTGAAATATTACTCTGTTGCTGAAATGCTTCATACATATAGTCAATATAGTAGAAAACAGCTTAGATATTTTCCACTGGGGCGCCTAATTTAAAAATTATATCTCGCAAATCTAAAATCTAAAAAGCAGTACACAACAGATTAATAAGATATGCAAGGGTATGATTCCTTAAATGGGCAAATTGGAAGGATTATATTTTTCTAATAATTTACAAGAAGGCAAATGAATTGTAGACCTATAGACAACCATTTTATATTTCACATTTAACTGTGAAGGTTTTTGCCACAGCTAAAACAAATCACTCAAAATCCCAGATTCACTTTAAATGCATAGTTCTAAATTTTTTCAGTCAAATATTAAAGAAAATTTTGCTGTACAGTAAGAGAGGCAGTGCAGGTTTTAGTTTTGCTGCATCACAGCGCTGGGCCCCTGGGGTTCAATTCTGGAACTGAGGTGCTATCTGTGTGGAGTTTGTATGTTCTCCCTGTGGTTGCATGGGTTTTCCCCAGGTTCTCTGGTTTTCTCCCATAAAAGGTCTAAAAATGTATTGGAAAGCACTTATTCTTTGCCAGGATAGCCTCTGGCCCCTGAATTAGAAGTGCTTATAAAATGGATGGATGGATGTCAACAAGAAAGATTATGTGGTTTGTCATTCGTACATGTTTTATCAGAGTGCGTTTTAAAAGACACCTGCAAAAAAATGCTTATGTTCTATCGTCCAAGCCTAGGGCTATGAACACATTCAGCCCCTGTGACTTGTTCCTACCAGATCAGTTGAAAGACGGATGGCTTTTTCAGACGTTTATTAAATCATTATCTCAGATGTTATTAGAATCATCTTTACAAACTTGAACTTACTAGCACATCTTTTCTAGGCACTAAAGGAGGAGGGAGTATTGAGATGTGGGGAAACATCTCAATAACACAGTTCCGCTGCACCCATATTTACTATTTATTACGTACGCAACCCAAGTTTATAGTTTTTTTTTTGTCAGCAAGTGACTGTTAATAAGTGGTGCAAAACAAACTCATTGTATTTTGCCCACAAAAGATTCATGAGCATCATTACTTCAATTATACCTTTTTATCTTGAAGTTGAATTATACTTATTTTTAATTTTGTTTCATTAACAGCAGTTCCATATTGTTAATAAAGTTTCTTGTATTCATAAGAGTATTGTCCTGTTATAAGATTACAGTATGTATTTATTGAATGTGTACCAGAAATGATTAAAAATAGCTTAAGACACTTGTTTTAAAACTTGAAGTAAAAGTTGTCAGCGTAGCAGAAATTCCATCTAAAAGGAGAAAAATGTTCAGCTTCTACATTTTTTACTATTTTAGCACAAAAGTGGAATATTTTACAAAAAATATGATTAAAATATCTTTAGTCATGTTTGACACTCAAACACCTACCACCAACTATAAGAAAGGTGCAAATTTATAATAAACACTTTTACACTTTTACACCTTTCTGTACATGACCATCCCCTGAGATCAGGAATCACTTTCGTTCTTCTTCTTTGAACTCTTTCTAAGAATTTTTAATATTCCTTTTTGTGGAATGGTTGTCAAAACTGATGAGATAAACTTGGCTCAGAAGCAGCTTTGTGCTGTTTTAAAGCAAAGTAATTCATCTGGCATCTTTTTCTGAAATCTTTTTGTGACTTGAATGTAGTTATATGAGATGAAAAATTGTAGTAGAGTAAGAAAAATCCGACAGACAATAAGATACTTGTAAAACATAAAATAGTGCTTGTTTTTTTTAGAGACTGCAATTTTAGTATTGGGGGGAATTAGTTCTTTTCAACAAGAAGGAGTTATTTAATCAGTTGAACCTGCATCAAACACTAGATCACTGTGTGTAAAGTTAAGTTCGTGAAGTACAAAAAAAGGGCATTGTGCTTCACTTCATGCAAGGCATTTAGTAGCAGTACTTAGTCCCCCAACACTTTCCTTCAGTGAGTGGATTGGCAAAGTAATGCAGTCTGATGGCAGGTCTCTTTGAATTACCGGTCACCAGTAAGGCAATGCTGGCAGTTCAAAGCAGGCAGACTGAGGCTGTGTCACAGTGTGACCAACAGTCAAGGTGCTCAACCCTCTATAAACAAAAGAAAAGGAAAGTGTAGGGTCCATCTATTTTCTTACCTCTTTAATCAATACAGGCTCATGGGGGAGCTGGAGCCTATCCAGGCAAGCATTGAGCGGATCCCCAGTCCATTGCAGGACACAAACAAACACACACTCAATCACAATAGATCCAGTTTTTACAGAAACAACTAATCTACCTGTAAAATTACTGTGTTGTTTTGTGACTGTAGTTTGAATAATAAAAATGAATTCAAAATATTTACTAACACATGAAGCTGGAGAAAGAAATAAGAAAAAATCTGAATAGTTCCTTAATATACACTGGTCTGCAAAATGATTGGGTCTAAGGTCACCTTGCCTTGACGTTCCTCAAGTTCAAGAGTGTGGGAATTGGATTAAGATGGGATGATTGGTCAGGTCACGGGGTTTGTGTTAACTCCTCAGTCTGTTATTTAGTTCAGAATCACTGTCTGAAGTCACAAATTGTGATCCTGAAAATTCTAAAAGTACCCAAGTGACATTCAATTCAAATCCGTGGCATTCACTGCTCTTTAAAATCTCATGCTGAAGGATTGCAGATTATCTCTAGGAACATTTCTGTTTACTATCTTATTCTGTCTGCATTCTGTTGCAGACATCAATTTTTTCTTCTATGATGTTACCAGTTCTTATTAAAATTGGCTTCTATATAGGTAACTAATATACAACATACACACTTACCTTATGTTTTTATTGTACTACAGAGTTCCATTATAGCGAAGAAGCTGTTACACTTTCATTTAATATTTGTTTTCTCGTTGTGAAGATATTTTTGGGTTCTTTCTTTTTCAAACATTCATCTGTTTGATGATCAGTCTCAGCTGATCAGTGCAATTACAGATCTGCAATATTGTAATGGTCTTCATAAGAGAAAGCGGTCATAATGTCGGTGTGATTGTGCTTCTTTAAAATTCATACAACAAAACAGTATCTAAAATGAGAGATGAATGCCTAGTATTTGATCACATTTGATATGTTGTCGCTCACTAGCAAAGCATTGTGGAGTAGCTCCGCCTTCCTCTAAATTCTGAAAGGAATTTTAAGTTTTTGTTTTATTTGCTGGAGTCATTGCTTATCATCGCTTTGATAAAAAATAACGGAAGGGGATAAAAGTGCTCTGCTAAGCCTAGCATTCGGTCTTTGTTGAACCACAGGTCTGGGGCCTGTCTCCTCCTCTGAGCTGACTGCAGTAAAAGCAGGGAAGCCAGCACCACCGGCCACTGTTCGCCCCCAACCACGAGCGAAGAGAAGAGAGAACGAGGAAGAGCAGGACCCCACCTGTGCTGCTGCCACTCTCCGAGTCCTCAAGCAACGACTGCCAACCGCTAAAGCCAGCAGGTACTCTCCTGCCTGGCCCCTCCTCTGCCTCACACCAGCACAACACAAACAGGCTTTTTAAATGAGGCCTTTCTGCAGCCTTTGAAGGAGCTGGCCTTTTTCAAACTGGCAGGCTAGTGATTTGGTCCTCTGTCAGATGGGAAAACAAAATCAGACAGTAGTTTGCTTATAGAGCCCACTGAAATTAGTAGGACATGAGAGTACTTGAGATTTAACTTTCTGCTTCATTTGTGAGTTGCATATCTTTGTAATTGGTGCTTGTGCACTGCTCATTGGCAACATTTGGATTTTCACAACCTTTACAGTTCTCTTTATTGTATCAAAAAGCAAAATAGAGAGGGAAAATATGTACATAGAGCAAATCATAAACTATTGAACTGGAAAACATTGCTTCATGTGCAATAATAGTATTGTTAACAGTAATAAATAAATAATAATCGTTATTACTATTCTAATCATACTACTATGGCTAATGCTATCACTGTTATCATTTCGGCTATTACTAAAACTTTTTATGTAATATATTATTATATATATTCTAAACACTATATTTGGGTGTACAAAGAATAAATCCAAAAATATTTTAATTACTTATAAATTAGTGACCGTTTAAAGATTATTTGGGTAAGTGTGCTTCTGAAATGTCTTTTCACAGTTACCTCACAAGTGTCACCTCTTATTGAAAACTGTAGCTTATAACGTTTAAAAAAAAAGCCTGATCCCTTCGTCTAATATTTGCTTACTACTCAGCGCTGACCTCTTGTAGCATTGTGCAATTACGGAGCAATCTCCCGAACGAGGTACTTCATTTCATTTTACTCGGCGGTGGATTCTAATTTCTAATAGCAGTGTAAGTCACAGAGGATCCAAGCCAATGTGAGTGTTCGTGTGCAAGAGGTTAATGAAACTAGAACAGCAATTGTGCTCCATGTTATCCTCTATTGATTTTTTATAATCTCTCTGCAGCATGCCTGAAAGCTCGGAGTCAGCAGCGAGCACACTGGAGCCCCGAGGCGAGACAGGGACAGAGCAGGAGGAGAAAGCAAGAGCCCCTGTAATGCCATTCGGCTTGGACCTATACTACTGGGGCCAGGACCAGCCCACTGCTGGAAAAATACTCAAGTACTGTTCCGTTGCTGCTTCCTGTAGATTTGAGCATTATATCATTTCATACTGAATGTTCTTGATAGTACTTTTGTAAGTTCATTTTCCTCTAGGAAATTCTTCTTTGCTTCGGTTGCCTGGGTTGTTCTGCTGTCTTTTCTGTCATTTGGTAGTGGATTTAGCTGCCTTGAACCTCACAAGAGTTTTTTCCTTTTATTCAAGGAGACAGCGCAACTCTTGATCTGAATTAAACCCGGTCGCCACAATTGAGCAAAATGGTGAAAAAAAAAGACTACAGACATCCGCCATAAAAATACATTAAAAGCTCTTTAGAAGGGAAGGTTTTTCATTTAGATGTAAGAATTGTAAGAGAAGGAGCTAATGTTGTGAGAGAGAGTTCTAAGGCTTTAGAGCGCAGACAGTAAAAGCTCGATTACCAAGCAATTTGCATTTGGTCGATGGGATGACTAATAAGCCCTGCCCAGAAAACCTAAGAGAGTAAAAGAAAGCATGAAGGACCAGCAGCTCTTGACAAAGACAATGGGGCTACACCGTGAAGACGTTTTCAGACTGGTGTTAGAATTGTAGAATCTGCCTGGGAGTGGGTAGAGAGCTAAGGTAGAGGGAAAAAAAGGAGATTCCTGCAGAAACAATTAATATTAACTTCCAGAACAGAGCTCGGATTCTGATAAGTATATTTTAGCAGCAGGAGTGTGTGAACGTGAAACCTGGCTTTCTCAAGTCTACACAGTGCTGCTAACCACAAGAGGGTGTCATTTACTGTGTAAAAATACATTCAGAGCTGCACCGCTGCTTCGTCAAAGGCTTTGGTGTTGAACCGAATGCACCCCACTTACAATTAAACTAACATTACGAATAAATGTCATCTAGATTTGTATGTTTATGCTTGTACATATGGCTGCATGATATACAATGCCAATAGAAAAAAGCAGTTACAATTTACCATTATTGTTTGTGAGTATATATGCAAATTTATATTTTTATGCATGTTTGTCTTACATAAAGCATAGAATATTTAGATATTTATTTGAATGTTTTTACATATGCAAGTGAGCATAATGTTTTTGATTTTATGTAATACAATATTAAAAGAAAGCAATTGGAGCTTAAAGCATTTTTTTATTTTCTATACAAATACCAGTTAGAAAATGGATGGATAGTGTACTGTATATGACAGGCAGTGGCTTAAGAACATTCACATTTATTCTTTGAAGAATCTTCAGTTCATCAGAAGCCACAGCGACATACGGTGAGCTACTTTGGCCCAAGATGCCTTGGAAGGAGAGAGTTGTATCCAGAACCAGAACCAGGAAAACAAGTGGAAATATAAAGTTTTCTCTACTGTACATAACTGAATTAATTAAAAAATGGCAGATCTCCATGCATTCATGAATATCCGTGTCCTCCAGGTTCAGCTCCCAGCATCAATTCTGGGTGCCCCATGAGGTGGAAGAAGAAGTGGAGAACGAGGAGTTGTCGGCCTTGATGAAGTCCAGATACATCACCTTTCCTGGGAAGTATGTGCCAGTCGAGCACAAGTGCCGAGCGCCAATGCCCAATGGCACACTTTGTGAACGCCAGGACAGAGTCAAGGTTGGTGTCACTGTTGAAATTGCTTTCTGGATTATAGTTATTTCTGTTACCAGCTGGATATGTCATTCTGTATTATTTTGGGGAGTAACAGACATTTGTAAGAATGCTTTTTTGGAGTTGGAAAATACAGATATTTCTGGTTGGATTAACAGATACAGACTTAGTATGGGCATATTTACAGATATTTTGATCTATTATTATTATTATTATTATTATTATTATTATTTGTTTTTGTTGTAAATGATGGGAACACAGTGCCTTACAAAAATCTTCATCCTCTTCCAATGTTCTCCCATCTTGTTGAATCACAAAAGGTGTATACGCACTTTTTAAAGTCAATACCAACATTTCTTTTCCTTTGCTTTACCTTAACAAGGTTTCAGTCTGAACATTCTAGTTCCGATGAAAAATATTAACCATTTTAAATATAAATCATTTGTAATTAAACAAAAAGAGGACATCATTGGAAAGTAGTGGAAAAGTTTGCAAGGCACTGTAAACTCAGATTAAAAGTTGTGTTATTTTCTTTACACATAAAATAAACAATTTGGACAGTGTCCGTTCCATGGGGTGATTATCCCAAGAGACGAGCTGGGCAATCCCATCAACCCAGAGGATGTGGCCCGTCTGGAGAGAGAGAAGAGAAAACAACAGGAAGAGCAGCCAGGTGAGGCCCAGACCGTCCTCAATCTGAAAGAACTGACTCGGGAAACTCTAAGGACAGTGCTGGGCTCAGATGTCTCTTCAGGTCATGCCTTTACAGCAGTGTTTCCCAGTCCGGGTCCTGGAGACTCAGACACCTGCTGGTTTTCATTCCATCCCGAGTTCATTAGACAATGGAAGCCTTACTTGGTCTAAGAAGTTGCATCAATTTAATATTTGCATTTTCTTTGTGTGGTCACAAGTTTGAGATTTTATGCAAAACATGTTTAAGAGGTGAGAACAAATAGTTCCCTAATTATTTTTTTAATTATTATTATTATTATTATTATTATTATTATTATTATCATTATTATTATGTCAATTAAGAATTTCAATGTGTAATTTAAGGTTCAGCTGGAACACAAAACCAACAGGTGTGTCACCAGGATCACCAGGACCAGGATGTTGGCTCTGCTCGTTTGTTTAATTTTGAATGGGTGGTAAGATCAGCTGTGTAATTAAGCTTAAGCAGTTGATTGCACCTCCACTGCAGGTTGGATAGGTTGGTACAGTATGGACTAGCTGCTCCTTTTCCTTTCCTCCATTCTATCACTACCGTGCTTTAAAAAGATTAATGTTGTTCTACAGCATCTCTAATGAGCATGTCAGCATATGTGGAAACATGAGTGTCACTAATACAACAGCTAAACTATCTGCGATGCCATTGCTGGATGGATGGAGGATTTTCACGAGAGATTCTGGAGATGCCTTTGCATTTTCCTCCCATCAGAGTTATAGCACATAGTCAACGGAGATGCTCACCCAGCAGATGGCAGCAGAGCAGTGTCACCAGGTCTGTGATCATTCAGACACTAGTAAAGGGATGGTCTACCCTCCTGCCATGTGGGGATGGGCACAAGAGCTGGTGATGACCTCAAGAAACTACAGCAGATGTCACATGAGCCAGTCAGCGTATGAACTGGACAATTTTAGAAATTGTATCCCTTAATTTTGCAAAGAAAAAGACCTATAAACTAAATCTCCTTTGGTGCTTACAGAGCATGGCCATTAGCCTGCTCTAGTTTGGGAAGAAATGTGTGGTTCATTAGGAGTCTGTCCCACAATGTCTGTGGTAAGAGTGTCTTCCCTCCTCATTGGTTTACTTACTCAAAGTCCTATATAAAGAATAGCAAAAACCTAAGACCCATGTCTTATCCAGAAGAGACAACCTACTGGAGAGAGAGTGATGTTTTCATTCTGTGCAGTAGAAGCCATTCTCCCTAAGAGATCAATTCAAACCTTTTAATTTGTTTCATTCTATTTGTTCCTAAATCAAAAATCAGTAAATAATTTCTGCTTACACTAAATCTAGTAACTGAGACTTTCAGTGTCTGGTTTCTGTAACGCATGTTTTTTTTCTTTTTAATCCCTGGAAGACATTAGGTAGATTCTGTAGTCAGACTGTAAAGTCTGCGGTTTATAATGTCTGATAGAACCTTTTTCCAAGACATCATCATCCTTGCTGCATGCAACAACTCTTCAGCAAGCCCATGAAGGCATTTGCTAAGCTTGCAGTCTTTAGAAATGAATGAACAATTATGCAAATGTAAAGGGGGTAGGCACGGGATGCAGGTGTTGAAATTGTTTCTCTTTGAGTTTTAACCAAATCTATTGTTTTACCAGAAATATTGTAACGATTACAGTTCGTGATGTAATTATGATGAATAACCATTATCATTTCTCTTAGTGATCTTTGGTCTTTTGGGGGCAGCCTGGAAGCTGACATTTGAAGAGTTCCTCACTTGTTTGTGAATTGATTTGCAGTTATAAATATGACACAGTAGAAAATAATTCAAACTAAAAAAGCTTACATTTTAATTTGTGTTCCATTGCCTTGTTGATTTATACAAAAAGATAAACTAAGACAGGACAAAATATCATCCAAAGTATTCATGATTAATATGCTTTATCCAAATTTATCATTATAGTAGAGTTAACAAGAAATATTAAAAACAAACTATTCGGTGATACTTGTAAAGTGAAATATTATAGAAACACCAAGTTTAAACTTGGAAACACAAGCATCAATTCGATGGTCATCTTCAGAAGTGTCTTATAAAACATACCACAACTGTGTTTTCGCATTATTACTTATGGTCAGTGCATCTAATTTCTGTTTGCAATGATAATTGAAACTCAGAAAATAATAAATAGCTTTGTTATACATGTTAAAAAACGTTAAGATTAAACTAATCTGTTTTAAATTTTCTTTTCTTATTTGAGAAATTTTGAAAAACAGAGATACCTATTAATAGTTCAAGTTAAGTATCCGCATCAGCATGTGTAGGCTGTAAATGCACAGGTAACGGGTTTATTCGGCTCCACAGCGTAAACATTGTGTTTCCTTTCTTTTCTTTTCAGCATGGAATAAACCGTTTGCCTGTTCCTTTGATACCTAGTAATGTCTACTGGTGAAAGTGCCATTCAAAGTAAAAAAGTTTTACTATGTTGGCTGTTATTATAGGAAAACTGTAGTACCGCTGCTTTTCTCTGATGGATACTCTTACAGGTATGCATCCCTTGGCTGTGCTGTGTGGTCCTTCAGCACAGCAGAACTACACCAGTCCTCAGATTGAAAATAGTGAAAAGCCAATGAAAGATGAATCTATATTACTGAAATCTAACACACTGTAGTGGAAATGCTTTCAGCTTTCTGATCCTTCTCTAACCCAATGACATATTTACCTCCTATTACCAGGGAAAAAAGAAAAAAGTGTATTCTTGAAATGATGAACTGATGAAATAACATAATACCCTGATAATCTGAGGTCTGCGTCTCCTTTCCAATAGTTCACACAAAGAGCAAATTAAGTGGCTATTTTTTGGTGTCATTCGTGCGGTGGATGTGGTCTTTCTGCCTTCAGTGACTTGTTAACAAACAGGTATCGGAGCAAGTGAACGCAGGGAGGCTGATGGCCAGTCAGATGTGAAATAGCATCTTTTTACTAACTAAAGTATTGATCCCTACCCCCCTCCTTCCCATCCAAACTGTGCAATTTTCTCTCTACTGCTGCTAAAGTCAGTGACAATGTATGAAGAGCTTTAAAGGCCCATCAACACTCAAAAAGGCCGCTCTTTCTTAGCAGTCTATTGATTTTTCTCAAAGGCTTTTAAATTGCCTCTTCATTTTGTTCAAATGCTCATTTCATCTCTACCGGTCACTGATATATATTTTATATATATATTTTTCCCCATGCTGTTCAAACAATCGCCCCATTCACAAGAGTCTCTAAAGTGTAACGCCTTCTTATTACCAGAAAGTAAACTGTTTAAACACCTTTTCCCGTAATCTGGGATTACTGGTTCCACTTTCTGAGCCATGCCTCTTTGGTATTTTATCCCTGCAATAAATAAACTCCGAAACAACTTCTTGAATAGATACAGTGTTGAAGACAGCTGGAGGGATTAACTTCATACTTTGCAAAGTTTTCCACAGAAGGCTGGACTGATGGCGGCCAAACTTTTATCTGAAGGTTCTATGTCCCTAATCCAAGACCTAGCATTAAAGGGACCTAAGTTAAAAATCTCTCTACATTAACTGACCACAATGAAAACTAAAGACCCAGATGACACCCACTCCACATTATTGAACCTGTGTCACCGAATATGTATATTTGTTAGAAATTCAAACCCTAAACAAAGGCATAAATCTTGCTCTGTACATAATTGTTCACACCCAAACCATAGTCTACATTGAAACATTGAGGTTAAATAAGAACAAACTGTAAACATTTTCATCATGCATCATTGGACATTGGTTGTTTGACTGTACATTGATATATTTCATGTCCTAGATTAAAAGGGATAGTTAGACAAGGAGTCTGATTTTTTCTGTGTGCCCCTGACACAAATGTGTCCACTTTCCAATTATCCTAAACTGAGAACTGAGATTTAAACCATTTGAACACTTGAATATGTTTTAGAACTAAGAAATGGTTTAAGTCTAGCATTTGTTTTTTGATTGATGTTGTTGAAAATGGGAAGAATTTGACTTAGTGTAAAAAGAGAAGAGAATGAAAAGAAAACAATTTATTGAGTTTTACATGTCCAGTAAATTCCAGTCATGATGAACAGAGGTGCTGATGTTGAACAGTGCTGCCCACACTTAATACAAGTTTAAAAAATAAAACAGTCCAGGAAAGAAAGGAAAGTGTGCAATAATTAGATGGTTTGGGTTAAGGAAACCCGTGGTCCACTGGACGTTTTAACAACAACAAACCACATTTTCTTCTACAGTACGTGTGGTTGATCCAAACTAACACAGCAGTTTTCTTTTTAAATGTTATTTAATATATTATTATTTATATGTTATTTTTGTAAGCTTTCTGAAACTAAACTATAGTATGTTGTAGTACTGCACTTGTGACACTTATGTGAGTAACTATTTTATCATTAAATATTAAATATTAAATATCATTTATGGTCATTAAAAATCCCAGGGCATTTCTCGAAAAAAGTAGGGGTGTACCCCGGCGTCCTGGCCAAATTTCCCATTGGCCCTTACCAATCATGGCCTCCTAATAATCCCCCTCTATGAATTGGCTACATTACTCTGCTCTCCTCCCCACTGATAGCTGATGTGTGGTGAGCGTTCTGGTGCACTATGGCTGCCGTCGCATCATCCAGGTGGGGCTGCACATCGGTGGTGGTGGAGGGGCGTCCTCATTACCTGTAAAGCGCTTTGAGTGGAATGTCCAGAAAAGCGCTATATAAGTGTAAGCAATTATTATTATTATTATTATTATTATCATGACCCAAAGAACAAAGTACAGAACAGAGCAAAGATTTAACTTTATAGCTGATGTAGTTTAATCACTTCTATACACTTGTGCTTGATGAGTAATTCTTCTGATCATGTACAGTATAAAAATGGTAAGAGACAGCGGTGTAGCGGTAATTTTGTTTTGTGATTATGTTTCAAACACTCGGACAACAAAAGGTTGTCCTTTTAACAAAAGGTGAATATCGAGCAGCATTTTTGGACTCCTTAACGCTGTACACAGCCTTTAAATAGACTGGATTTTAAAGGCTGAAAAGCAAAAACTTTTTTACATTCTCTTCAGGCACATTTCAAAGGTTATTTAAGCTCTCTGATAGGAGCAGTTGACTGTGTTCTGTAATTTTTTTCTGAGTGATTTTAAACGACCACTTCTGTTTTGCCCACTGTAGGTTACGCTAAACGAGTGCCATTCATTGGAAAGCCTCAAACCTTGAGTCTTTAAGACAGAGTTCTGTCACAGATGAGCAGATTTTGCACACGAGTTTCCCACCTTTACAATCATTCCAAGGGTACAAGCAAGCGACCAGCCTGTAAGCAGTGACCAAGAGCTAAATGCCAGACGACAATGTGTTTTCATCACACTTTTGAAGTTTGAAGGAAATGTTTTGAAAAATGATATATTTCTCTGTTTTTATGTAGCCATTGTTAACCTGAATGTTGTTACTTCAACATTACAGCATAAATGGCGTGCCGAACTATTTTTTAACATACATCTATCTTTTACAAAAGGGTTTGATCATGTGTGGCGCTCTTATCTCCTTCTGACCAGTAATGGAATTCGGTATTTGGCTTAATTTACTTAGGTACTTATGTATACTTTTAAGTGTTTTAGGAAAATGGTGATGAGCCACTTTTGTTAGCTTGCGCTGGAATGAGATGTCTCTAAAGGTTAAAATATATTTTTTTAATTATCACTGCCCTGACACGCTCTATTACCGCTATACCACTGGTAAGAGAAAATTTTTATAATTGCCTTTTTACTTACACTGACAGCTATGCTTCGAAAAAGGCTCTTAAATAGTTTAGTAGTGCTGGGAGTTACATCTTACTGTTGTGTCTTCTGGGCAGACTGGCGAGACCCGGAACTGATGAGAGAGATTGAAGCAGCCACTGGTGTGGACCTGGGCTCCTCAAAGAGCTTTGGGAAGGGCAAGAAAGGGTCCAAGGGCAAAGGCAAGAAGAAGAAGTATCCCAATCTGACTGACCTGAAGCAGAAATCCAACACAGCTCGCTCTAGGCTACAGAAAAAAGTGTTCAACACGTAAGAGCTATTAATACTACCTTGACATTTCCGTCTCATTATAGTTTTAAATAAGGGATTTCAGGGTCTATTCCTGCCACTTTAATTCTCTTTCACTTTTAAGCCTTAGTGATCATCTTTAAGTCATGAATAGGTGCATTTCTTGAAGAGTGTGAGTTAGATACAAAACTTGATTACTGAATTCAACAAGACTGGCTACAAATGAGATCCTGCTATATATTAATTAAATAATATTACCCCACAATGTGCAAGCACTATTTCATCACACTAACAGCTTATGAAAATTGTTTGATTTAACCTGTTGAAAATTAAGATGGGAGAACACAGAAAGAAACCAATTTGATCCGCTTATTAAGAGAACACTTACTTTGTACCATCAGGATGCTGGGGCCTGTGGTGAGTCAGTGCACCGTCACTCGCCGTCTGGGGCGTTAACACCCAAACATTTCTAACCTGGCAAGACATTGCAGTTAAACACAATCTGTCAGTGATAAAACATGATCTGGTAGCTCAGGAGTCAAAATAGCTTACCAAGATCAAATTTTGAGGTCCGAGTGGGGTGTTCTGTCCTGGTGTGTCTAGTTAGCAGAGAATTGCACTTACAGTATAGTGGTTAATGACAACCTTAATAACAACATTCCAATAGGACACTGCTCTTCCTCCTGTTGCTATTGTAACACTGGCTTTCCTGTGAGATGACAATGTGACAGTTCTGCCGTGGATACCCTGCTCAGCGGACGTCAGTCACATTGACCTCTGTGGGATGAGCTGGAGTGATGTGGCACCTATGGCTCAGACACCAGAGGACAGACACATGCTTGTCCAGGTTCTACAAGAGATATGGGACAGAATCCTACAAAACCGCTTGCGCAAACTGCTACAAACCATGGATCACAGATATACAGCTTGACGTTCACATTGATCTGCCCTGATGTGTTCAACTTGAATGTTGTAGTGCACCTGCTATTAATTTTGTTTATTTTCCTCATAATAACTTTATGTATTTTTTTAGTTAGAAGTGAAAGGTTTCTTTTGGTACTGTGTATCTATCATGGAAAATAATTTATGCTAGCATGAGTTGAATCTGCTTTCTTTCAAGTCTTTCGTTTAAAAAAAATCTCATATCCTTAGTAAAGAAATTCTTATTTCGTGAAATACAGCATGTGTGAAAGTTACTTCATTTATTAGTACGTTTTCTTTTCTGGAGAGGTTCCAGTAGGCATACAATCATTGTAACCCCAATGAAAAGACCCAAAAAGCAGGATAACTAATTGAAAATGCAAATCATGAAATAAAAAAAAATTAACGTGTGTGTTCATAAAGAGAAGAATAGTGCACACGTCATGGCTCCAGCAGGTGTTTGTAAATGTCAGCATACACATACATTTTGAATGTCTTTGCACTTTGCAACATTGAACAACACTCACATTCCAAGATAGCCGTGTCCCTTCAATGCACCCAGAAATGCGTTGTCAAAAACCGATGTAACGAGTTGTCTGTGGAGGGGAGGGGGGAGGGAATGACAGCATATTAAAGATGGCAAAAACCTTCTTCCCTTCAAACCACAGAAATTAACTTTATATTTACAGGTCATAAAGCTGTGCGATTTCAGGCACTAAAGCATTGGTGAAGGCCAGAAAAAAGTGCAAGTGTGACCACAGTTTATTCACAGCAAGAGGCGGCTTGGTAGTACTGGAGCTCGGGCAGTATACTAGGACACAGGGGCAGGACAGAAGCCTGGCCTTGTTCTTCACAATTTACACTGTACTTGAACTGCAGTGGCACCTGTGCTTTTCTTAATTTAACAGCCCTGCAGCTCGGGGGATTCCGCTTACCGCTCCTCTGTGCCAGCAAGGATTTCATCAACTCCTGGTCCTTTTCGAGCTGCTATGTATCTTACAGTATTGATTTTTTTTTTTTACTCTTCTGTGTAGTTGCTGCAGGGAAAATCCATGTTCAAGCACTTGTACTTAAAACTGTGCAATTTTTATTTAATTCAGGAATTTTCCTGGCAGGCATTTTTTCAGCTCCTTGCTTGTCTAGAATCAGTGCAGCAAGGCTAACCACAGAACCTAGCAGCAATTTTTAAGAACCCCACACCCTCGGGTGACTTATCGTTATTGGCACATTTTAGCGGAAGATAAAAAAAAAGATTAATACAGTACTAGACTGCTGGAAATCGCTAACATGTACCACTGTCATCACAGTTTGCAGGAAGAAAAAACTGCCCTAGTATTACCAGTACATAGAAATTACCCTGTTTTGTAAATGACACAGAATGTAGTGCATTACTGCTTTTTTAGGTGAAATATGATGATTTCTAGCACATTAGTAATCATATATTGGGTATTTTCTCTTAAAGTGAACAGAAGGGTATGTTTTCAGATTCTGAAGTAAATACATGTATAAACTATTAACAAACACATGGAACCCATTACATGAATATAAAGTGTCTGATATTGTTGCTTCCTGGCTTTCAGAATTTGTTTTAAAAAGCTAACTTGTTTTATTTTGGAATCGTAATGTTATATGAAACGAATGATACAGTATTTGACAGAAACATTCGTTTAACCAAGCCAGCCACACACACAAAAAATGCATTTGTTTTAGCTGGAGTTTTCAAACTGCAGGGTCAGAAGTCAGAACTGAAGCAAGGTTCATAGCCAGCAAGTGTTAGTGAGGATCAGGAGGTGCTGAAAAGGTGGTAAAATGTTCTGTTATACTGCAGCAATAAAAAATCTGGAGCAAGGCTGGTCACCCTGGGTTATTTATTGCTTTACACTGGGCTCTCCACACTGAATTCCATTTATTTTTGTTAAGATGAAAAGAATTTCCCTGTAATATGTTGGACTTCACTGTCTGAATTTCTTTTGCAGACGCTCAGTGAAACGTGTGACAGAAGCAATGAATCGAATCGACAAAAGGAAGCATGAAAAGTTTTCAAACCAATTTAACTACGCCTTGAATTAACATGCAGCGACAGAAAGAAGAACCTTATCCACAATGTTATGAAGTGGTTGTAGCAGCATGGGTGGAACTAACAATGAATAATACCGACTCAGGCAGACCTTTTCACTGTGTGTACTCATATTTATACTGTGGTAATTAAAGTGATGAACAATGAATTGAATTATCATGAAAAAAACACAATTTAAAATTACAAAGTTCATTTTTGTTGTATTTAATAGAAAATGTGCATTATTTATTCATTTTTAATGTGGATATTGTTAATATTTTTGTAAGAGTTTGTCTTGGGTATAAAATGTAAGTAGACTGTTGTGTTCTTTGGGTTGCTTTTGCTTTATATATAACTAACAAATTAATACATGTTTTAGTAAGTGCATTTTTAAGGTACCAATTAAATTATATATTTATTAGAAGGCATGTTTATATTGTTGTAATACCTTTATTGTGGTAGATAGTAAATGTCTCCCCTTTGACTGTTCTGTGTTGAACTACACATTATCCATAATGTTCTGGCACAACGCTGTTTGAACCTGTGAGGACATTGGATGGCAGCCCTTTTGTACGATGCCCATGCTATGGGTTTAGAATGATACAATAAATGTTTTTTTTAAATCTCGTCATGTTGAATGGTAATTGTACATGTAAGCAGGACTGAGAGTAGCACCTACTGTACATCTCACATCTCCAGTCGGTCACATTACTCTGAAGGAGCTGGTATGATATCATGGCACTTAACCCTGCAGCCTCATAGCTGAAGGGCCCAGGGTGTAAACCGTGTGTTTTTGAAGTGGGATAACACTGGGTTTCTCCATTGTTAGGATTAACTTGGCCCTAAATTGGCTCGTTCTCCTTGGCCCTGTGGTGGACCATGCAGGAGGAGAGCAGCATTGTGTTCTCCTTCCCATCTTATATGCTGTACTTCCAGGATAGGATCCGGGCTGCTGTGACCTACAGCTTCCTTTTGATAGCAGGAAGGACGACTGTTACTCTTAAGACTGAGCTGCTAACTGCTGCTCCTGATAGTCCTCTTGTTCTCATTCCACTTCTTAATTACCTAATTGAATCAGGCATTAAAATATTATGTCCAAAAGTAACAGTTTGCAAGTCATAGGCTGGGGAGGGTGACTATTATGAAACCCAAAAGGAGACGAGTCTCTTTGAGCAGGTCTGACCTCTTGGTACTTCTTCCTGTGCCAGGTTGGCACAGCACATCTCAGATGTACAGTACAAAGTGAGGAAACCAAGCTTGCCACCAATCAGACTTACAAAGCGGTAACTTGATTTGAACGCAAGTAAAATAACTGACCCCGTGATCCCATTCAAATCTTGACATTCAGCCTCTGTGTTGGTATGATCTTGGCAATAGTACTACAATGTCTGGCTGGACAGGTCAGCTTGCATTATTTTAATTATAGTGTGGTTTCAATATAAAATTATAAACAGTAAAAGTAATGTAAGGCTGTGCAATTCTTGTTATGGGTATTTTTAATTACCATTTCCAGCTAGTCACACTCATACCTGGTTGTGTGGGTACTAAACCGGATTGTTTTCAATCAGCTATTTGATAGGAAAAAAAATGATTTCCAGCTATTCCCTCAAAGTGTTTGTGCAAAGCCTTGGGCTCCAGTTTCAATTGTTTATTGTCCTGTATATGCCCTATTTCTAGAGATTTCCTTCAACATGAAGCAGGTCTGCTGTTCTGAAAGCCTGAGTGAATGCAAGAACATGAACAAGAATTGGTGTAAATGATGGGAAGTCTTTCCTCTCAGTCCAGTTCCTTGTTTAAATCATCTTGTCAGGCGAGGAGTTTTTCTATATTCCTATATTAAGTTATTGTAAAATGCTACCACCTGCTTTCATTCTTTAATCACTACCAACATAATTTCAAGGTCTATCATAAAGCGATAGTTTGTATAAAATGTTTACGTTTTTCCTTAAGTTACATGAATGCTGCTTTTGCTTTAAATGGAAGACTTCACTATGATTAAGTGTTTTTTTTTAAGTATGTAATTTGTTGCTTTAGCAGTAATTATTTCCGAGCGACTGTAAAAAACGTTTGACTTTACCACGTCTTTGAAGCTTCGATGTTTTTTTTATCAAATGAGGTGCTTACTTTATATACATATATTCTAGAATTTGGTTTATATATTCACTCATTTCACGATACGAACCTTTGACGAATACCTTAAAATTAGGCTTTAGTTTCTTGATGGCTTTTGTTTTCCACACGGCTCAAAATCCCATTCTAAGTAAACCGTAAACTTGGATCAAAGAGTCAAACGCATATAGTTACATAACTAAAACTGTTTATTATAGCCAGCAAAATATTACCCTGTAATCGAGGCATTACCTACTACCCACTATCCGCAATTTATATTCCGTAATATGCAACGTGTAGCTACTTTTATTAATAAGTCTGCTGCCTAAAGAGGACCAGCTAAAGAGAAAAACAGAATATAGACAACAAAAATAAACAGTAACATTATTTTTAACAAAAACTATTTTTAAAAACTAAGTGCTTATACAATATTGTAAATTTTGAGATAATCAAAATAGCAGCAGGTTCCTTATTAAGTGCAGTGTTTGTATATATAAAAACTTTTGGTCTGTGAAAATAAAAATACACCCCGATTTTTTACAAACTTTCTAGCTGATGTGAGGACAAAGACGAGATGTGAATTCAATAATAAAACGGTAATCAAGATCTACTATTTTTAATGATAAGACGTCAAGGTGAAATTAATTACGTTAAGTATTCTGATTATTAGTTCGAAAATGAAGTAATGTGTCTGGCTGTACTACATTTGAATACTAGATTTGTTTACGGGTTAAAGGCTTTGTGTTTTCTCATTTGTAATATATACATTGTGAATGATTTCAATTGACAACACTGTTTGCCCTGATAGCTCTACTAGCAGGTTTTGGGTTCGCCACATAAATCTTCATTTAAGAGCAGAATGCATGACAGTTTTTTTACTTACAAATAGGACTGACATTGTTTATCATTTATATAGCGAATATTATTCAATAAATAAAAGAAAAGAGACTTAAGATGTAATTTAATCATCTGAATATACTGTAGCTCGCTATAGTATGCATAGGTAAAAGTTGATACATGTTCTGAATACGCTGAAGAAACTGAAAGGTATTAAAATTTCTACATTTACGAAAATGACTACTTTTATTTTGAGCCTGTATTAAAACTCGAGAAATCTGTTAAGATTTGATAGTCGTTTAACAGTAGATCACAAATGTTATTTTATATGATATATGTAAACAGCCAAACTGCTATGAAACGTCTTCGGCATGTGTACATTTCTTTTAACACTTCACATGAATTAAAATATTCACAAAAAGCCTAGGACCAAAAGCATGATCACCAAAAACACATGCTCCATATTTTTTATTACAGTATTTTCCCTTGACTGTTTTCAACATACTCCCCCTAGTGGTATTTCAAAACCCTCATTCCCTGTTTGCGTTTAGACGCATCTTGGAATTCACAGCGTAATAACTTCTTCGCTTGTCCCAAGTCTATTTACATTTCAGGATATCAGCGTCTGTGAAGAGATGTAATTTCTCTGTCAAAAATTATAACATCTCCACGCTTCAAGTGTCATTACTCGCAGTAAAAGGTTGTCAAAAATGCTCACTCACGGAAGCAAACAAGAGGGAGAAACTAATAGGATTAGAAAGATATCATTTAATGCTGTCACAGGGATGTTTGACTACGGCAAATTGTATTGGCAATAGTACAGGCTCCAGAATACATTCACGCAGTCAAGTCATATTAAATAAAACCCTAACTGACTTTAATACTTCTGATATTTCATTTCACATATTCCGTAACTCCGTGAAATTATTTAACCCGTTAATTACCTAAGTATACTATCCGTTCACACCAACGTACTGTATAGGTTTTTTTGTGCTCATTTATACAGTTTCTCTCTTAAATGTAGCATCAAGTCGTATCAGTTGAATTCCCCAAATTTCCAGTGCTTTATATATTAACACGAATTTTGCATTCAAGCACATATCGTGTTTGTTTAAAGCATAGGTAACAGCGCGGTACAAAAATGATGAACGTTGAAAATCTCTATTCCTACTTGTGAGTAAGGGACATAACCTTTAGACACCTTTGAACCATATAACTATATTCATTTCTGTAACGGCAGAATCCCCACGAATAATAAAAAATAAAGTGACATTTTTGTAAAAATGGGAATTAAAAGTACCGAAAACAAAATGTACATTGAAAAATATTGTAAACATTCAGCATTTAAAACCCAAATAAATGGCAATAATAAAGCCGCCGCTTACAACATATTTAAGAAGTTTATTGATTTTCTTTGTTTGGCCGCAAGTTTAAAGTTCCAATATTCATATTAATAAAGAGCATCACTTTTTGTCTACAATAAAACTAAATTTTAAGTATATAATTAGAAATATACAGTGCATCTGAAGAATGCAGAGAAACAATTTTCTACTTTCTTTTACAGACTTATCAATCACGAAAATAACTCAAAAATATTTTCGTATAATGCTTTATTCTGTTTTTAGCTTTCCTCTTTTAGTCTTTTTTAACGCAACAGAAGTATTGAACAGCCAGTTTTTAATAAAGCTACCCTGAGAATAAGTGGGTACATTAAAAACATTCTTTACAAGTGTCAGACAAACATTTTACATTTTATTTAAACAATTATTTATATCTACTTATATAAAGTATTACAAGCCATTCCAGGTATGTAATGATATAAAAACACTTTTTAAATAATTTAATGACTTGATCGGTATGTTTTAATCCATTTAGTTGATCTGGTCTTTACAAAACTGCGTTTAATAGATGAGGCTAAACGTTTACATACTCGTTTACCATTTACATTTACTGTACACACGTGGCCCAGAGACATTTTAATGTTTTACATTGTAATCAAAAAGAATCCCCACTTGACGGCATAAAAGTAATTGTCCATACGGACTGCAGGACGAATTCGTCGTATAAATTTTAAGTGTCCTTAAAAAAAGATATGCTTGGAAGAAGACGACACAAAATTAGTCATTTCCTTCCTTGTAGCATTTGATGCATTCAGCAGTCTTTAAAGTTGCTATTGCTCAACTTTTTTAAGATCCAGAATCTCTTTATCACAGCTTGTCTTGTTCTTCTCCTTTAAGTCATAGGATGCATTGTATTAAACTGCATTTAACAACTTTTTTTGTATCACACAGGTTCGGCTTTGTATGTCATGTAAATGCATACAAGTCATTTCCTTCAGTATTTATTTACAAGTGCGGGGTATAAAACGCCGGAGCCCCGTAAGTCTGTGATCCTAAAACGAAAGGGGACAGGACTGCGTGACTCGGCAGAAAGGGCAACTGGGCGGTACAGACCAGCCCGCTTGGTGTGTGACCTGGGTAACTTGTGTGCATTGAAAGTGGGCCACCCATCGGGGGAGAAGGGCTCAATGGACTCAATCCTCCATTTAAGCCGTTGCCCGGCCCGTTTGGTCCCCCACCGTTGCCACCCGTTGGGGCGCTTGTATCTGCACCGGGATTCTGTTTCTTCCACTTCGTCCGGCGGTTCTGGAACCAGATTTTTACTTGGGTCTCTGTCAAACTGAGAGAGAGAGCTAGGTTGAGCCTCTCGCACACAGACAGGTATCGAGTGGACTTAAATTTGTTCTCCAGTGCTACTAGCTGTTCGTAGGTGAAGGCTGTCCGGGCCCGCCGGGGTTTTCCCGACTTGGAGTCCGAACCAGTGCGCTTTCTTTTGGGCTTGGACTGTTGGCTCTGGCCGTTCTGTCCTGCTTGTTGTGTTTGCTGGACACCTGGGCTCGAGCTCCGCGTAACCGAGTCCTCCTCTTCATGGTGGACAAGCTCCGAGTCCACATTACTAGGCAGAGCGCTACTACTCTCCTCGCTACACAACTCCTCGTCTTGAATTTCACTCTCTGGAGTGTGAGTGCTCCGGCTAAAATCATTTTCACCTTCATCGGACTTATACAATACCCCATCTTCTGAAAATAGAAAGGGAAACGGGATTTAACATTTACAGTGAATTTAAACGTCAAAACAAAATGTGAGCAAGTAAAACTTTACACAAACTATAGTTCACGAAATACTGCACTAATAAGCGCCACGGATAACGAAACGTGTTTTCTGTATTTTAGAAAAGACTAATTTAAATTGTATGTTTATTCTTACGTTTCGGGACATAATTTTCAAACCCTGTTTCTTAAGAATATTATTTTCCTGTTTGAAAAGTTCTTTTTAATAAACATGCACAGTGAGCAGGAACAAATTCAGCACTGGAGTTGGAGGGAGACTCGCACATATTAACTGTTTCTTAGTGATGATTGTAATATAATCTAAACTTAATTCGCAATATGCTTTTGCTTCGTTTTCCCAATTTCATTTTTAATTTATAATGGTTATAAATATGTTCTAATCAGTTTCTATTAATTGGAAGAAATGTGGCAAACC
The DNA here is from genome assembly GCF_040954835.1 of Lepisosteus oculatus. NCBI lineage: Eukaryota > Metazoa > Chordata > Actinopteri > Semionotiformes > Lepisosteidae > Lepisosteus > Lepisosteus oculatus. The sequence goes on along the minus strand of NC_090696.1, from coordinate 34,718,052 downwards.
AATTAAACCCTGTTTGTCTAATACGGAAACTAATTAACGATAATTTAATTCATAATGGATCATATTATATACCGATTAACGGGAAATCCAACAAAAAATAAAAGATCGTTTGAATTTAAATGGGGGACAAACCCAAAAGTTCTAGGGTAGTTTTTATCTGGAAAAGCAGTATTAACATTCGTTTATTTATTAAAAATAGCCTTTAGCTTTCATACATCACTAGAATATTTAAATTGATTAACTGACCATTTAGAGCAACAGTAAACAATTAAAATTAAAATTATTTTCAAGTATTATTTCAATATTTATTGAGTATTTAAATCAAAAAGCGGTGTTCACATGCTTCGTTAATCTACGCGCCTTTGTGTATTTTAATTGTTTAAAAATGTAAAACATTTTATAATAAGTTACTTAAATTTTCCGACGGTTGTTTCTTTTCCTCTATTGCTTAGTTTTCTGAGGCAGGTTTACTCTTTAAAGAGGTTGCTCTGAAATTGCCAGTCGAGATCAATTTAGGGTTACATTTAGCCTATAGTTCTGGCGCCAAAGAGACATGAAGTACCTCACTTCAGTTTCGAAGTTGTTTTACGGTTTGTGATGTTGAATGCGAGTTTACATATTAAATATAAATTATGATCATGATGGATTATACATATTCGATTTTGTTGGTGTAAATTTGTAACGATTGTACTATTTACTATTGCAGGACCCGCACCGTAGGCCTCGTCTTAAATTTTGATACGGCCAAGAGCAGGTTCTTTGGGTCGAAGGCAATCCACGATCAATAGCATCCCTTAATAAGTGTAATAGGTTTTAATCGAGTAATTATCCGAATTTTGACCCTATAATTTAGATGTTGGAGAGGAGTTTGCAAGCTGCCTGAAAGAGATATGCACAATTCGATAATAGAATATCGACCAGGCCAGTCCTACATGCCACTCTGGGGCGATTTTCCCCATTATCCAGCCTCTTTAACGCTGCTAAGCACATTTTACCTTAAATGTAATCGAAGAAATTTAATTGTTTTTCTAGAGATAACCAGCGTTTTGTCACAATTAGTCTGATTCGTCCTAAAAAAGGCCCGGGGACAGGAAGAAAATTGAATCTGTCGCCTAGAGCAATACAACAAACCAGCTGGAGAGATGTCTGTGAGATTGCGGTGTTCCAATGATAACCAAACAACTTCAAACAGGATTAATAAATAAGTAGGCCTATTGCAAGACTATTCTAACTTTACCATTCGGCTATCCTGCACTTTTCCGACCTGAACCATAACAGTACTCGCAAAAAAAGCTAGTTTTTTTAAAATTTCAAATTTCAAATTGATGAAAAAGTGCATTTGAGCATCAATTGCACACAAAACCGTAAATTAACCTTAAAACAGTTATGTACTGTACTATTTGGAAACGGTCAAAGGTTCTTAGGCCTAAAATAGACATTTGTATTATCCATGAGTCTGTTTTTGATTGTGCAACTAACGTAGTAAGTTAAGAATACGAGTTCCTCTTCCACTTGCTTTTGTTTTCTAGAAATGGAGTGTATCAGATTTTTCAAATTTGTTTTATCGATTCAACAAAGATTGTTTCATTTATACCTTAACTCATAAATAGGTGTAATTCTTCTGTGGCGCGATTTTGTCACAGTGTATGCCGTAAACAAAGTTCACTATTTCTTTATCCCCTTGGATGCACCTGTGATCAGTCAGTAAGGCTTCACTTCACTAACTTTAGGTGGTTATAAAAATCTTCAGTCTATACATAAACACAGGCCATATACAGTATGTACGTGTGTTCAAGCAATTGTGAAAGACTGTATTTTGAATTTTACGTATAATAATTGTAATGCCAGGCTTATTTAATATTACGTTAACTTTTAAGAGTTCAAACGCAAAGTTTAGACACTGCCGTCTGACGTCTAACTCTAAAGTCACGTATCTTTAACAATTAAAAAACATAATGTATGACATACTCACTGATTAAATCTGTCGATTTTTTACACTTGTCGTAATCTTCAGAGTGCGATTTGTGGTCTGCAAGTGCGGGATCTTCGCCACCTCTGTTCTCTGCCCCGAGAGAGAAGTCACTGCTGTTTCTGTAGAGGGTGGTAGTAGAGTGTCGCTTTTTGCTGGTAAATTTGTTGGGGTCCAAAATGTCAAGAACCGAAAAAGAGGTGGTCCTGTGAACTGTGGGGGGTGCCACCACGGCCACCTCTTGCCCGGGCGAATTGCCTTGATTGTCCGCCTGCTGCCTCTCTCTGCTGCCAGGGCAGGAGAAAACCGGCAGCTCGTTGCTGGGGAGCCTCTGATCGCCGTGACTGTCCATGCTCTCTGCGTGAATGCTGCACGGCAGCGTGTCTGAAGCGGTCACCGCTGCCGGGGCTGCCACAGCAGGCGCTGCTGGAGCAATAGAGATGTCACCCACCTGAACCTTGTCCCTACTCACATTCATGGCTCCCGGAAAGGAGCGAGCACTAGGTCCCTTTCAACTGCACGAGCACAACTTTTGAAACAAAAAAATAATTTCAGAGGCAAAGGATCCTATTTAAAATGAAAGAGCGCTATCGCTTCTGTATGTACCTTAAAACCCCTAGAAGCAGCCTACTGGTCACAGGATTCCACAATGAAGTCAGAAGGTGGTGGTCCACTATAGGATGCTGGTCTCCCCCGCTCTGTTCCTTTTTTGGTTTTTAACCGTCCCCTCAGGACCCTCCGCAGTTTATGTCGCCCCCTCCCTCTCGCAAACACACGCGCGCCGACTGCACCTTATTTACGCATTCATATTCAGCTGTGGATTGTAATTGGCTACAAATTAATCCCGTGCCTCTAATAGCCTGTAATCTCCGTCCAAGAGCTAGAGAGGGAGAGCAGAGGCGAGAGAAGAGTGAAGAATGATGTTGCTTGTGATATACTTAGCTGTCAGCTCTGTTTCAGCACACCTCCACTCAACTGGAAAGCATCTAAATAGGCTGATTTTTTTGGATGTCTCTGGGCGTGTTGGTGTGTGCGATGATAATGATAGTTTCTTTAAATAATTACAAGCACGTAATATTGCACAACACGGTCGCAGGCATACGATTCTTTTTTTTCTTCCTTTAGAGCGAAATTAAACCGCTCTATAGTTGTCTCTTTAAAGCATTTTAACAGTAATATTTAATTTGAAAGTAGATGCGTCGGTCACATTATCAGCTTTAATCAGGTTTCACCCGCAACTTAATAAGTAATATGATTCAAGCATTTGATTAGGAACAATTGCATTATATCACACTTTCTTCAACACACTTCAAACCATCACATAAGTTCAATGTATTATATATTTTATATTAAAATACAAACAGTATTCTACATTATACCCCTAAAGTTTCCTTGGCAAGAGTCACCTTAAATCTTAACCATACAGAAAATCTCAATTATTTATTGAAATAATGATGTGATAAACACCTTAATACCCTTTCAGTGAAATATCGATTTCTTAATTAAGACAGCTATTTTATTCTGGAGAAGCAATTACATTATGAATCTAATTGTATTCACAAAATGTATAATTCTTTTGTTTTCTTATTTTCTAAGGCTTTTCTATTGTCATTTATTTTACACAGGGGGTGCCAAGCAGACTCCTTTTTGTCAGTTGAGTGCCAAAAAGTGAAACTGGGAAGTAAAGTCTAGCAAATTTAGATTTTTTTTTCTAGAAGGCTGGTGACACATACAAGGACAGGTCCTTTGCAATTACCGCGGGCAATGATCCTTTGGAAAGCAGAAATTAAAAGTTGGGAAAAATAATGGGTAGAACAATCAACTGTAATTTTGGTAGGGGAGAACATGATTAGCCCATCAGAGGGCCGAGCCCAGGGGAGTCAGTCTACAGCTTTGCATTCAGAACCCGACACCAGCAGCAGCTTACAATCTGCAATGTAATAGCTATTAGATTTTAATCAGACTCTTTCAGTGTCCTTTCTTACAATGGCTTTAATAGGCTTTCTTTTACATTTTTTAAATGTTTGTACATTGTAGATAATCAAATATAGCTATAATTGCTTATGAAGTGCTGGGAATAGGAAAAAAATATGGTGAAATTAGACACTTTTCTATAATTTCCAACAATGATTAATACACAATACTCCAATGAAGCAAGAGGTTATATTGCAACTATATGAAAATTATCATTGTGTATCTACTACCTAATCAAAATTTGTTTTACGATTAAGCAAGATGGCCATATTTGCGCTTTTAATAAAACATATAGTTACGGAGATTAAGTTGTCGGAGGTAGTATTATAAAAACAAAGGATTAAGTTTCTCCGACCGCAGACGATTATCAATTAAAAAAAAAACAGACTAGGGATACTTAATTTTCTCAATAATAATCTATTCAAATAGAGTATTCTATTTTTAGGACTCCGCTAATTCCACTTATAATAGTAAAACTAACAGCAACAGCAACAACAACAACAATAATAATAAATAATGATAATAGGCATTCATTCATAACTTGATAGAGCTGTTTCGCTAGCCCTAATCAGAGCTGATTGGTCATAATGCCTTCATCGGTTGGTTCCTCGGCTTCCCTGCCAGTTCTAGTTACTGGGGCTTTCGATGCTACACCTGATCATTCGAAGTACTAGATCAGTTCTGACATGCAATATATATTTTCAACCAGAACAGATGACCAATTTTAAAGTCAGTTCTACTTTAAAGAACATCTTAATGTTGCATCCATTAGGAAGCGATGCACGCTGTAAACCCGAAGCGTCGTTCAGTTTACACTCTTCACCTGTGCCGTTACTTCAAGTATTGTGTCTACTGTAGTCTACTTCTTAAAGACCCGGAACAGACGTGCTGGATTCTTAAAACGACAACAACTTTTCTATTTTGTTTAATTTTTTTTCCAGCTACAACCAATAGACTGATAATTTATTTTTCCCTATTGGCTTTAAGTGTTCACAGAACTCCAGAACTCCTGTCCAAAGAAGAAATCACACAGCTCCTTGTCAGCTGCGTTGGGTAAGCGAACCATCTGCTGTTAGGGTTATAATTAGGTCCACCTTGCCAGTTTTAAAGTGGGTTGGTCACATCCAGTGTCCAATTTCCTGATTTATTTGTTAAAGAGGGGACACGGTCATTTGCATGTAAATGACATTGTTCAAAACCTTTTCCCTACTCATTCCCCACACAGACAGAGGCTGAAGCCGCTCGTGTCTGTCACTGTCACTAAACTTCAGAGACGTGACTGAGACCACCCTCTCATTTCCTGCAAATTACAATCGGTAACACGGCAATCAGTCGAGCTTTAATCACCCAAACCAGACAATTCAATCATCAGACAACTGCTTCTGTGTTACCACGAAGAATTAGTAGCATTTAAGAGTCAAATCAGTTTTCCCAACTACATTGTACTACATGGAACTTCAGACACACCTTGTGTGTAGAAACCAATATCTAGCAAGGGTGGATTAAAATCCTTTCATGTTCGTTTTCATTATTTGACGTTAAAAGTTGCTCTGAGAATAGTGGTGTTATCTTAATGGAGTATTTTGTATAAATGATTAAAAAGCAAGACTTGTATATTTTTCCGATGTACAGTTAATTAACCTAATATATAAATATTTTTTCGTTCAATTTCCTACAGGTACTGTACAGATACTATAGCCTATTTATATTATCGTGGAATCTCTTGCCCTTAACATTTCACCTCAGTTTAAAGAAAACAGACTTTTAAACTATGACACTAATAAAAACCTAACAATTAATTAATTTAATATCTTAAAGCATCATGCATTAAAGTTTTAGAAATACCGATGAACACTAACACCGCTGTCTTCCGACTGTGATGAATGGTTTTAACTTAAAGTAAAACTTGTAAAATGAGAGTTGGAGTTTCTGTTTTAGAAGACGTTCTCGTGTCTTAAAACCTGTTTTTAATTTTAATGACTTTTGCTTTTAAATCACTGGGTTATTTAATTTACATACTGTAATAAAAAGGAGGCTAAAACAATGTTACGGTGTTCTGAAGTTTTCTTAGGAGGTGCGTAAGTTTTCATTATGAAGTGTTGCCATCTGTAAAACAAGAGCCGACAAAATAGTCGAGAAACAACAGTTCTGTGTATTATTGTTGTTGTTGAGAATGACATTGATGAAGTCGGAGAATATTGTCCATTAAAAGTGATACAAGAATATAGTTTTAACTCTAAGGTTCTTAAATATTGAAGTTATTGTAGTAAGTTTGTGTTAGGAGGGCGGGATGGTGTCAGCAGGTGATTTTGCATGTTATTTCCTGAAAGGAAGCGCGAGGAATTTTGTGGCTAAAAGAAAACGAAAGGGTTAATCTTTTTCCCAGTTTCGGGAAACATTTTGTAAAGATAGTAACTGACAAAATCCCTACCGTTGTTTTATTTTAACAAAGTACTTACAAATGTTGTCGATCTTTAATTCCAATCTTGGTTTGCATTGATACCAAGTAAAACACACATCAACCGATCAGAAAAGCCTAATTTTCGAAAGATTATTTCAGAGATCACTCGCTTCCAGCTGCGTCAGGTACTTACAATGGAAGATTTAAGCACCCAGGGGAAACAGGTTCGGGCAGTAATGAGCTTAATTGAGGTTAATGCTCTCCGCACAGCCCCTTGATTATTAAATTAATATTATCACACAAATGAATCATAATTAGAAGTTTAAACATCGCTCCGAGGGAATCCTCGGAGGATCTATTAGAACCGCATGTTCCTTCTTGCCAGTTTGACAACAGGAAAGCTAGACGAAATGCGCTGAAACATTTTGATTTTAGAAAATACAGGCACAAATGCCGACATGATTTCGTTTAATTGTTGTAGTACATTTTTAATTCGTCGCTGTGTATTCTTCAGCGCCAATTCGCTATATCTAGAGTGTCGATGTTATAGCATTCTAGTGCAACAGAATCAGGTTACTACTATCAATATCACCATATAAGTTTGTGCATATCATATTGTACCGCGCCATTTTTTAAAGTAATCCATCCGAACCTGTATATTTAACAAAGAAAACAGTTATAACCCCTTTCTACATCAGAACACTACTTCAAATTAGAAGGAAAATATATCACGGTTCAAGAAATTAGTACCAAAGTATACTGTACTTTGCATAGGAGAGTTTCATATGCTTATTTCCCCTGAACCTATAAACCACTTTGTATAATAACAATCACAAAAATAACAATAATAATCTCTTCTTTAGATGAAAATACAGTTGTATAATCTCAACCAAAAGCCTCCTATAAACTGTATCTGGCAAGAACTAAAGAAAATGGGTTGGAAATATTTTTCTTTTCTTACTTCCTTCTCTGTCTCAAATATTGTGTAGGTTAAGGGAAAGAAAATATCAACTGTGACTCTAAGCAGCGCCGTTGGTTTAACGATTTCAAATGAGCTCTGACTGGTAAAAATCTGACAATTACCCATCATGATGGCAGATGATGGTTAAAATTACCAGAAATCAATATTCTCACCGGGTGTCCCAGGCTGATAAGACCAACCAAGACAATGTTGACTATTAAACTCGACAGCTTGAGATATTACACTATTAGTTATGCTATTTTTAATAATCTATAATATTTGGGCTATAATTAATTAATTATACGGGTCAGATAATATCTGGGGCTGGAATGAGGTCTGAAGGGTCTATTAAGGCTGGTAATGAGAAAGGAGAAATCTAATCTAAGGACGAGGAGCCGTGAAGGAACAAATATACAACCACTGACTTCAGATACAGAGAGGGGGAGACAGGGAGAAAGAGAGGGAGGGGTGTAGAGAAAAGAGACGGGAGGATGTAGAGAAAAGGCGTTTTAGGAATTAGTAGGCTGAGTCTTTTTTCATTTTCGTGCTCTAAAATCGGGTGAACTAAAATTAGCACTGTCGGCTTGATAAAAGTCTACACAACGTGCATTAAAAGCACAGCACTGCGATTTATTGTCAATTAATGCAAGATTTTTTGAGCATTCGTTTTCCCAACGAAAGGTTTTGCTGAATAGTCAATTACACAATGTATAAATGCAATAATGTACCTTTCTCACTCGTTATTCATATTAAACACCAAGACACAAATTCCATTTTGGATGAGAATAAAACTAGTAAGCCTTTATTTTAATTCAAGCGTTCTGATTAAATTTTCATTGCTTGTCTAGATGGAGTAAACGTTTTCTACAAGTAAAGTCAAATATGTTTACTGTGCGTTTCTTAAAGCAGCCAAAGGATATGCCATAAACACTACACCTGCACTACACACTTTTCTATTGGATTCCTATACATTGCATTAGACATAACTGTTAGAGTTTTGAAAAGTTTCTGTAGATATTAAAAAAAAACTTATAGGTCTACTGCAGCTGACTGAAAATCTACCTAGTCATTTCACTAGTCAATTTCTTTTAAAAAGTATTTTGTACTGTATGCTTTATTAAATTATTAAATATGGATTGACTTTAAGAAAATACACAGGCTGTGTACAAAAAACTACTGTGTAGTCTCTAATACAAAGGAAAAGTACCACTCCATCCATCTGAGTCTTGTGCCAATTAAACATACAAACTTGTATGGAGAATTTCACCTCTGTACCATGCAGGTCCCTCTGTTTGGGTGACAACTGCCTTTCCCTACAAGCTGTGCCTTCTCTGTTGCTGCTCCAGTGTTGTGGAATGACCTGTCTCAGGCTTTATGACTGAGAACTTCTTTAACTCTCTTCCAATCTAAACTTAAATCTAATCTAAACATACTTTTTTGCCAAGGTCTACATCTGATTGCCTACAATCAACCCGTAAAATAACGGTTCTTCATTTACTTTTGTATTTTTTCATCTTTTTCTTTATGCATGATGTACAGCACCCTTGGGTTTGGAAAGGTGCTTTATAAAAAATATTCTGCATTCTGCAACCTGATGTAATGAGATTTTCTCCAAAGCCTGCACCTCTATGACTACATATTTATTTCTTTTTTAAAGGCTTTATTCAATGGTAAAATAACTTGCCAATTTGTTTTCCTCATCTTAATTGTGTCTTCAGGTGTCTGCTCAAAGGTGCAACAGATAAGTTGCAAACAAACTCCCTCACTGACACCTTGAGCCTTCAGGCACTCTTGTCCAATCACAGGGGGTCACCGTTTTTCTGGAAATGGAGAGAGCTCTGGCTGACAGTCCTCAGCACAGCTGGTACTGACTTAGCTGTGCATTGCTGTCTGGGGAATCCCAGTCACATGACCCAGACTCCTACTTGAGACAATTGGATCATGAAGGCCAGAGTGTGCTTAGAGCAAGCACCTTTCCCAGTTGAACCACTTGAGGAGCCCTTGGGAGACCCATCAGTCAGTATAATGAAGAGAGAATCTGGATTTATCACTGAAGACATTAAGGAAATAGCGTCACAAAGTGGGCAGGAGGCAACACAAGGAAGAGTAGATCTCTTTCATGCTGCATGGCACCTGCACTGCTAGTAAGAATATTCACTCTCCAATAGCACAACAAATATTCTAATGCTTTGGAGCTAGATGTCTTTCTGGTGGATGGACAAAGATAACGGCTTATCTTAAATACAGGGTGCAATGACTGGTGAGACTTCTGTTAAACTCCATCGAGTTTGCTTAAGGTGCAATTTTTCCCAACTTACAATCTTAGTGTTTAAGACAGATATTGATTAGCATGTCAAAGAAGCATCAGCCTGGTAGACATACCATACAATATAAAAAGTCATGTAAATACAGAAATGCTTTTATTTGAAATTTTTATTTCATAAAATGGGGTGTGTTAGCACTGCTATTAAAGTCTAATGATTTTATGGATGTTCATCTTGAGTAATTTTCTATGCATAATACTCAATGAATGGTACAGTACAAAATTTAAATCTTTGTTGAACATACAGAAACTTAACCACACATGTTTCTAGCTCCTCAATTAACTCTTGAAGACTATGCGTCTTTCAGAAAATGCAGATTAGGTTTTACAACTGGTACTCCATATATTGTTGTTCTAAAGGGACTCTGATATTTTTTATTATTATATATAATAATATATATTATATAAACTCACAACAATGCACACAATCCAAATACTTTATTCAGGAGGAAAATGTATTCATAATGATAACGTCTAGATCTTCACTCACACAACTTAATGAAAATGAAAAGCTAAAACCACAGAATAAGAAAATACAATGGATGTATTCTCACATATTACAGAGCAAGAAAGGTAGTTTTAGGATAGGGAGGTATTCAGTTTTGGGGGTTTTATCAGTATCTCCTTATAAACATGGATTTTAATAGATTTGTAGACATACAAATCAAGACATGAATACTTCTTAAAGGGCAGATAGCAGCCACCCAGATATACACTAACGGTGTTGGGGGGAAGAGCTAAACTTCACCAACAGGAGTAAGGCAGATGGCAATAAGCACGTGTAAATCAATTTCCCAACAATCTAAATGGATAACTGGATACACACAAACATATAAAATGCTTTCATTTATGAAAGTGTTGGAACAATTCATTTTGTCCAATATACTACTGTATAGACCAGTTTTGAAATTGCAAAACACCATGAAAAAGAATAAAGTTTTATTGGATAACATTAAAACAGATCTTTATGGTGAACAGATACATTTTTCCAGCTTCAAAACAAAAGTGACAAACTGAAACAAATCAGCATTGCATTAATTTCATCAGATGGACAAATGGGATTATGAAGCAACATGGAACCCAACAGACAGACAATTCGGTTCATTAATAGCTTGTGTATAAGTGTCATGTGCATAACTGACTTACAGCATATGCAATCAATTATGAATTTGTTGAGCACTTTTTAGGGTGAACACCATTCCAAAGTATTGCAAAATAGATCATGATACAGCAAAGAATGAAGTAAAATTAACAGGTACTAGGTGGCATGGTGGTGTAGTGGTTAGCATTACTGCCTGGCACCACTAGGAGTTTCGGTTCAGTTCCTGGTGTGCCATCTGTGTGGATTTTGGGTGTTGTGCCTGTGTTTGCATGCGTTTTCTATGGGTGCTCCGATTTCCTTCCACAGTCGAGACATTGTAGGTTCAGTGGCTTCCAGGAAAACTGGTCCTGGTGCGAGTGTGTGCCCTGCAATGGACTGGAGACGCTCCCAGGATGTAACCTTCCTGGCGTGCATTGCTTGCCAGGATAGGCTCTGGCTCCCCTGTGATGCTGAACTGCATGAAGTGGTTAAGAAAATGGATAAATTACTTTGCAGAGGAAGATGAAGTTACTCAGTGAATCTGTTATCCACTCAGATTACATAGATACTAAAGTGAGGATTGTTTCTTAGATTGTGTGCAGTTGCTAGTATTCTATTCTGTGGTGTGCATAAATTTAATAGGCAAACAAAGTTGATGCTGATCAGGTCTAATGCTTGCCAGCATAGGCTCCAGCTCCCTTGTGACCCTGTATTAGATAAAGTGATTAATAAAATGCATACTAGAATAATAAGTTCTTAAAATAGGTTACAAGATCCAATTAAAAAATAAAATTCAGGATTTATGGAAATTCCTAGTGCTTTGTTTAAAATGCAAGTTAAATGGTTAAAATTGTGAGTTATCAAATTCCCCTCACACTCAAGGTTTATTCATGCTATGTTACTTCACAGTATATTTTAAGCACCCCACAAAGAAACCGCTGAGGGAAAACAAATCCAAACTTGTGGATTTTTCATCTAAACATCAGACAATCTAATACTAGCTTTGGGTACAAGTATGATAGACCAAAATGAACCGATTTCCAATTCCACAGTTAACTACAATGCTGTATTGTATAGTAAACAAGACACCTTGTAGATAACATTTGTCATGTATAGTATGTACACTTCCCACACCGTCTTGTTTGAGAAGAGTTTGAGAATCCCAATACAAAACAGAATGGAAAATTTGGTGTAAAAATAAGATTACAGTGTGAATACCCCTTAATGGATACCATGCAAACTTTTAGAGATTACCTCCAGGGAAATACTGGAATAATTTGCAATCAACTTCCAGTTATCACTGAAACCAGGTCAGGTTATCTAAACAAGGAAGGAAAAAAAATATTACCCATGATACCCATTTCTAAAGCAGTTTTAAACACTCCACTCAAAGCACTTTACAGGTAATGGGAGCTCTCTTCCACCACAACCAATGTGCAGCCCCACATGAATGATGCAACAGCAGCCATAGTGCACCAGTACACTCACTACACACCAGCTATCAGTGGGGAGGAGAAAAGAGTGATGAAGCCTATTTATACGGGGGGATTCTTAGGAGGCCATGATCGACCAAGAGACCAGGATAACGCCCCTACTCTTTTCAAGAAACACCCTGGGATTTTTAATGACCGGAGTCAAGACCTCCCCCTCCCTATACCAGGGCATTAGGACCCACACAGACCGCTGGGTGAGCACCTCTTCCAGCAGCAACCTTTTTTCCCCTGGAATTGTCCCATCCAGGTACTGACCAGGCTCACAGCTGCTGAGCTTCAGTGGGTTGCCAGTTGAGAGCTGCAGGGTGCGATGGCTGCTGGTAATATTCATAGTGTTTTCTTTTGAAGCCCATAGTATCACCACCTGGAGTGGCATGACTTTTTTTTTTACACACACAGGAAGCAGGCAAAATACATCTTAAAGGGTGCATTTTTCTGAAGCTTGTTAGTAATTGTCTGTGCAGGCATACGAAAAGATAAGACATTTTGGCCTTCACAAGCCTGCCTTCAGGATTTCTACCTCCCTTTGTTCCCTCCAAACGAGGACCTTTGATTGTATTTTGTCAGCGATGTTAGTTTGCATGTCACCCCGGAGTTAAGGCTCTTCAATCAGTATGCAATTCAGTATTCTGCATTGCCGATAAATATCACCCACCCTTAAAGTGAGGAGCTGCGGAGCCCCACAGCAATGACAAGATACATCTATTATACATGCTCAGCATTCCTACCATCTTTTTGATTACAGATTGGGTGGATTTATGCACACTGGCCTGGTATCTCCTCTAGCACTTGTGGAAGGGGCCTTAAATTGTGTAATGTGCCACGTCTGAAGTAGTTTAAATGCATTGGAACCAAGAGTCCTATCAGCTTAATTAGTACAAAGGAGGGTTGGTTGTAAATCCAATGGCATCACACCTCTAAAGGGAGCACAAGATTTCTACATTTTTGAAAATGTAGATCAACTGCACATGGTTAGTCTATACAACAGACATTTCAGTGTACAAAAAAAAACTGCACAGATGAAATAAAGAGGTCAAAACATGACATCACACAAAATCTAGAAAGAGATACCAAAAATGAAAACATACTGTTAATAAAAATTCAATAAAAAAAAACTATTTCAGGACAATTTAAGAGCCCGAGAGTACTAGGATTTGAGATTAAACAAAAGGTAAATCGAAAGCATTTAATTTTTTAGTTGAAGAGAAAATGCATTGGATGTTGTGATGTGAAGACTGTCAAATTTCAAAACACATTTACCATTTACATGTTTCATTGAAAGCTAGATCAAATGAAAGGTTTAGGATGAGAAATCAGTTGAGCCCATCAAACTCATTCAATTTTAATAACTGAGTGATTGGAGGATCAAATCTAACAAGTTTCTTGAAAAATGCCAGGGTATCAACGTCACTCAAGACGTCCTTAACTCGGTGTTAAAAAGAGCCTTCTTTTGTCTGTTTCGAATGCATTTTCCTGTAGTTTCCACTTGTATCCTCTAGTTTGTATTTCCAAATATAAACTGGTTGATACTGAAACAATTTACCAAGTTAACTTGTCAGTAATTTTGAGAAATGTGAGTGCTTCATTCTTCAGTCTTCTCTGTTCAAGACTAAAAAGACTTGTTACTTATTTTGAGCAAGACATTTCTTCAAGTCCAAGAATGTACAAGGCTACTGTTCACTGGACTTACTCCAGACAGGCAATTTTATATGCTTTCAACTTGGAAATACCCATTTTAGCCTAGATGTGCATTCTGTAAATATTGAAAATTTAAAAAAAGTCCATCAAACAACTGAAAAGCAGATCACTGAACAGGAGGACTTACTTAGATAAATAAGTATGGATGAAAGACTTGGCATTCGGAGGATTCAATCCTCCTGTTTCCCCAGAGGTCTAATTGAAACCAGACATTTTAAGATTTTCCAGCATTTACATACAGTACACCAAGGAATTTGTAGCTCTCCATATTACTTCCTATTGTTTTTACTTTCAAAATGTAATTGAACATGCACTCCTCACAAGAGTAAAATTGTAATTTTATGAACACCCTGAATTTAAGTCTAAATTAATAGACTAATCATTATATTGTTTGCTTCAGGTGTGCTATTATACTACTGTATGTAATGGTATTTTCCTACTGCTATCATACAAAGTAAAAAAACTCCAGGGCTGATTGCTTTCTTTTTATAGACACCTCTAAACAGGTTTACCAAAACAAGTTATTCTTGTTTGTCGTAAATCCCTCTTTTATTTGACTACTGTATAAAGTCCAATAAACAGTGATTTTATTGCTGTTGGCATAAGCTGAGTAGGGGGCAAAGAGCTCTAGCTACTCTTTTATTGTTGTAGTGAATTCACTCCTTCATTTAAAGGTCTGTCACATTATTAGAAAAAATATAGTTCAGACTTAAGTTGAAAGGAGACACTTGAGTCTCAGTGAAGGTCTTTGATAAATGGAGCATGTGTACAGTATATTATGGTAGGTCATAGGTTAAAGGTAATACAGTATTGTGTTCCAAGTGCTTGTCAGCTATTGTTTAAATAAACATTTTCTGTGAGAATGATTGAGAGAGTCATTTTACTTGTTATATTCAGTTAGCTAAGCAACACTCAAGACCAAAACAGTTTTATCCATTTTTCAGGCAGAAAAACAAGGATCATTTATAAAAGTAGTATAGTACATAAGGATTTCTAAAAAAAAACAGTAGAAGTATACACATCGATGTGACAAGTAGAAAAGTGACCAAAGGTAAAATGACCTTTTAAGGATCTTTAGTTTGTGTGGTGCAGCACCACCTTTCAAAACAGTCTGGTTGGTATTTGGTTATTTATGTAAGCAAAGTGATTAGTTTCATTACCTAGATCAATACATGAATTTCACTACCAAGCCAATTAAACAGTCATCCAAGTGTACCTGGTTTAACAGGTCTCCAGACATCTGGAGTTCACTCAGTTATCTTATTCGGAAATGTAATTCTGTTCCTGTCACACAGGATGCCTGTACAAGTTCGAGTTGGATCTTACAGGAAATGACATTGTGCAGGACTTCCAGAGATGTCTGCCTATGTTCTGTGATGTTAATTTTCAAAGCCTTTATTCTCAGCAAGATTGATATTTTCAGAATGAAAAGTGAAAAAACTGAGGACACAAATGGAACTCATGTGGAAGAACATTTAAAATTGTGAAAAGGGGACAGTACTTTACTAAAAGGGTTGCCCAGCCATATTGTTGAAACTGATAAGATCACTTTATTGGCCATATACAATTGTTGCCAATTCATCCAAGGATCTTATCGGTTTCTCTAAAGAACCTAGGTCCTGTGGGACAACAACAAGTGCACCACCATGTTGCCCATAAACTAAACAGATCACATTAAAAGATGAAAATATTGAGTAATTATCAGTTCATTTAGATTCCAAAACATCCAAGTTCTACAGTATACATGTATAACTAAGCGTTCCTTTTGCAGATGTAGTGGCAAGCACATTTGCACACCCTCTGCAGGCATTTAGAAGAATATCTACTGTAAGTAACTGTGGGAAGTTACAGAAGAAGAATGTTAAGAATCTATTCATGCAAAACTTCTCTATTTTATGAAATAAATAAGATTGGAATCCCCACCATTCAGCAGATGTGATCCACTAACCACTAAGTAAGGACATTTATTTTCTAGTCTCACAGCAAGATGAACCAAATCATGTGTGGTAAAACCCAGTATTGACCATCTTGCTGGAGCTATAGCAATGCCTACAAAAGCTGACTTGAGTAGAACCAGTAATGAATGTGGCAACATTACATTGTAATAGATATTGATTCCTGTCAGGTAACAGGGACCGTGAAAGCAGCCTTTGTTCATCCTTTTTGGGGGGGGGGGGGGGGGGAGGAACCAATATCTATCACTTCAGGGAGAAAAAAAGATGAAAAAGCCAGGACTGTGGTCAAGGACAAGGATGAAGGGACAACACACATCCTGAAGTAGGGGTCACTAGCAGAGTCCCCAGTGGCTGAAATGTGTTGTAGATGTTCATTCTTTAAGATTTATCCCTGTGTCTGATAAACATTAGAAGCGGTATTATTTTGTTTGTGCAGAACAAGGGGTGTTGATAAGCTATGGGGAAAAAAGCAATTTTACAGTATTTCTAGGACATTTCCACAGTACCCGATGACCTGCCCAGCTAGTTTAAGGAGCTGTAGCAAGTGTGACACTTGGAAGATTTCCAGGTGGCAGCACCTCAACCTTTTAGCAAGCAGTGAGAGCGGCCCATTATCACTTTTGTGCTCTGGAGCAGTGGTCATGGCATTAGATTTATCAGCACCTGAGCCTGAGATTTAGCAGGATAAACCCTGAAAATGTGAAAACACCTGGACAGTGGAATGTATCAGATTAAAGAGGATAAAAAAAAAAATCAAGCAGAAGTGAATACTAATTAAGCCAACAGTGGGAGTTGATAGAGAAGTAATACATGGAACCTTTCAAAAGAAATCGTGACAATTCCAAAAAGATCTATCAAAAGGGTGGAATTAAGAATGTTATTTCACATTTGAAATAATCTTCAGTATTGCTAAGAAGCCCAGCCGAGTTTAACTTCTTGTTTATAAATCAATTTTTAAGTCCACAAATATGCTATAGCTCCAATATGCTTGAGTAGAATAACTTGCAGAAAAAATTAAATTCACTCTCAATACTGTACTTCCCGATTTGGAATGAAATACACTGAGGAAAAATACATTTTCCAAAGTTTCCCCATACTTGGGGGAATCTGAGTATACCACTTACCTGAGGGGAACGTTTTACAACACATTGGAAAATAAGAAGTTACAAATGTTTTAGGTAGACATTCTGCCTGTCTAGCCCATGCATAGTGGCTGATTAATCCAAATCCATCTAGCCATTTCTTGAAATAAACCAGGACATAAACCAAGGACATAATCCCAATCCAAGGTCAAGACAAAGCAGAAGGGTTCGTAGCTCAAGGCACCAAGGGAAGGTCTCAGTCAAGGTTAAAACACAGGCTGTTCCTGGTGGATGGCCGAAGCTGTAAATATTTGAGGTTTTGAGAGGACCAGAAAAAGATGCAAAGTGATGTCTGAACATTCCTTAACCTAGACATATGAACTTAATAACTGTCTCCAAGACACATGTCCCTTGTCTGTCTTGCATGTTGCTAATCCGTAGTTGAAATGATCCTGTATTTTGCATCTCATGGCTGGGTGGTGAGAGTGTAGCTCTCTAATAAAGACACACTACAGAATCTTAATATACTGTAGTACTACATATTGCTACTTGTGATTGGTCATTTAATGATTCTCATGCAACAATTACATTTTGTTATAAAATTAAGCTCCTTTTTACATCATACTATGGTCAGGGATGTCACTGCTGAAAGATACAATAGGTTTGGCTAGTATCAAGAACACTAAATTGGCATTTCCTGTCAAATATTACACAATGTGGGTTTGTCATTTTGTTTCTACTGCAGATAAGTACTCTACTTTGTGTCAAATTCAATCAGCTGAGTGAAACAGAGGAGTATGAGATTTAGCACAGATAATTAAAGCAAGATGTTCTGCTTTGTAACAATTATACAAGCTTCAGAATACACTGACAAGGTGAGGTTATGCGTATCATTGTCAATCAATGCCACATCAGTCTCCTTTCTAACCAAGGTAAACATGAGGTTTTCTCAAGAGTCAAAGCCTATAGATACAGTTTGTAAGACATTGTATTGCATAAAGAAAAATACAAAGTAAAACATTGCTTCAGAAAGTCTCAGAATTTAAGACAATATTTTTCTAATTTTAACTATTTGCAATTCTATGTCAATTGACATCTATACTGCAAATTAGGTCACATCGGTGCAATATGTTATGCAAAAACTACACAATGCACTAGTAAGTTGATTTTCTGGCCTGGCACAAAGACAGAGCTGTGATCAAAGTTATTAATTCTAAAAGCAAGTCATTGCAGACTTTTATTTCAAACTGAAGAAAGGAAACCAAGTTATCAGATTAATTTTAGTAGTGAGAATGTGGCACTGTACTTCACAAAAATTACTGTGGGCACAGGGATGTAACTGCCATGTGGTGTAGAGGACTACAAACAAGTAAAAAATGCTTGCTTTACACAAGCAATTTTTATTTATGACCATGAGAATATAAGCAAGTGCACTTGCATATATAGTATATACATACATAACACCTTATGTGGGTAGCATAGGTACCCAATAAAACAACCTCCCCTTTCCTCACAGGTTCTTTCTCTTCACACTGTATACACAAACAAGGGCTTCCATCTTACACAAAAAAAAAAACCACTCAATGAGCCTTATGATTAAATAAATACATCCCCCCCCCCCCCACTTCACACTCACCACTTCCTCTCCTTACACCAACACATCCAACACCACAAGCCCTTCCCAATCTCTTATATATGGTTGGGACGTACCATTACCAAGACAGACACACACACGAAAAAACCCTTAAACACACAGGACAACACATATCACATAACATTCATTGTAATCCATACTACTTGGACACACATACACAAACAGTAGAAGCAATAATAATTTCAGTATTCAGTTAATATCTGGACATTTAGAATACATTCCTCTCCCTCAGTCCATTAAGAATGGACTAATCCTTTGGCTGGCTCACAGGCATATAATTAACCTTCTACCGGCACCCGGCCTATTTTTAGGACCTTCCCCGTCTTGCGAACAGGAACTGGGCTTTTTCTGCACGCCGGTGATTTTTTTCCTTCCCTCTTCCTTTACATGTAAGCGCTCTTTATTTTCTGGTTAGAATAGACTTTTATATTTTCTCCCCGAATCTTTTTTTTTTTACAGTCCGCGTGTTTACCCACATGGTGTGAAATGAACCGGGTAAGGACGGGAACATTTCCACCCGCGCTGTAAAAACGAACTCGGCAATCTGAACTCGCCTTGCCTGTACGCGTTTAGTTGGAAACAATGACAGACTACTGTCAAAGTAATACTTTGATATATGTATACTCAAATATAATATGCATTTGTTTTTCCCCACATATGATCGTTTTGGAACAGAAACATGCTCCGTGTTCAACCAAGTCAAATCACTTCGAGAGACTAATGATTGAAACACGTTCACTTTCAGAGAATTAAACTGCGACACGCTTGTGACTTGAGTAGGGCAATATCTTGGTGGAATCATGTGAGATTCTTAACTGTGGACTGTTAATGTGCGTGTACTGCAGAGTGATGCCGCGGTGGGCAGGTAAACTGCAGGATTTTGGGATTCTCTGGGGGGTTTTGGATTGTGGGTATACAGCAAGACAGAGTAGATAGGGTGTCCAGCTACCCTGACAAACCAGTGAATCTGAGAGCTGTTTGAGGGGAAAGTCCATGGAGTAGCAGGAGGCTGCTGAACTGGGGCAGCCGGGTAGCTGGCTTTCAGCACTCAATGGCAGAGCACTGGTCTAGGGGAGAAGCAAGCCTTTAATAGCCTTCAATTAGAAGATTGGTTGCCTCTTTGAAAGGCAGCTGGATGGGCAGACTGATCTGGGCCCCTGCCTGCATGCAACACTGCAACCTGTTGGCATGCTGCCCACATTTTCCCTGGGTCTTATCTGCCTTTTGATACTTCTGATTTTGGGAATATCATATTACAACTCCCATCAAGGAAATTTGTACTTTCTGCTTTATGAATTTTAGACTATTCTGATTTTTAAAAAGTTTTAAGTAGTGAACTCCACACTTGTCTGGTGTAATCTCTAGCGACAATAAAAGTCAAACTTTGAAAAATGGCATTCTTTCATTAACCAGGATGGCCCATGACCTACTTTTTTCTTAAATGTCAAACCGCTTCACTTTAACAATGGCTTAGGGGGTTTAACTCCAATGTGTGAAGGGGTGAAGGGGTTATCTGTCCAGCTTGAGGTTTAAGTAGTGAAATTGTGCCCCCAAGACAAACATGCTTATGGGCAGTTCAGAAAATGTATCATAGCATGGATGGTATTTGGTTGTGATTGAGCTTAAATGTACTGAGGGGAAAAGCTGTTGCCTGTTTTTATGGAATTGGGGTTTTCATAATAAACTTCCTAAGGTACTTGTCCATCTCATTACTAACTAAAAGATAGGATCCATGCATCAAACACAAGAAGAGCAGCTTGCAATCATACTGTGTTTCTCAGGTGTTGGAGATGATTCAGATTTCTGTTCAAAGGCACAAGAACAGCATTAAAGATGTTATTTTTACCTAGTGCTTTTCTAGCATGTTCATTTTCTTTTTTGGCCATACCTGTTCATACTGTACTTCAAGGTGACTCGGAATGTTTTCAGCTTCTGAAAATTCTCCTCCACACCTTCAGCCAAGAAACACCTAGGATTAATAAATGTGTGACCAGTTCTTTGTAGCCCACAGATGACTTAATCTGTTCCGTAGTTAAACCAGTTAGATGCTGGTATAACTTTCATTTCAACAGATTAAAGGTGAGCGTTCTAAAAAGTCTAATAATTCATTAGTATTTAAAAGCATTAAACTCTTTAATTTTTCCAGATTCCTGTTTTTTTTTCTAATTTCTATTTACTGGGAGAAATCGAGATAACAGAAATTATTAAAAGTTGTTGTGAATGCTATCCATTTATAATTACTGTACAAAATGCACATTTTTAAAAAACAGATTTAATAGAAAAGTACAAATGCAAAAACTATTTAGAAAGCTAACAGGTATACTGATTTTATATTAAAGAGAAGCAGAAATAATACAAACTCTGGTGTGAGTCATCAATAATTAAAAATCAAGTAGCATCTATTGATTAGTGCAATGGGATTCCTTATCTCTAATGCTTCACTGAGTCATGCGCATTTCTGCTATAGTAAATATGCCCCAGGAAAAAATATGTCTTGTGTGTACAAAGGAGCTTTGTAAATTTTAGTGTATAGTGGAGGGGGGTCATAATGACAATTCCCAATTTTAATCCTTGCTAAAAATATTATGTACGTGCCCTAAACAACCAAAATTAATTTTGTCACTTATTTTCAAGTATTTTAATTAAGCATAGCGAGTAAAACTCAGAAGTACTGTTGGATATATAAAAAGTCCTCGCTCTTTAAAAACACAGTAAATGATTAGCTATGCAAAACACTCTCTATATATACAGAGAGAATTTTTCGAGTCATCCTAATATTAAACAAAAGCTGTAAAAGCCCAATAAATCTATGTTAATCACTGGAAGCTGGCAATTACTAGCTTCATTTATGGACTTGCTCTCTCTCGTGCACATTTTCACAGCCATTGTTAATTAAGACAGTCTCCATTAAGAGGCTAATTATCAATTAGCATAAACATAATTAGTTAACGGTGACATTTCACTTATTACATTGTTTAAATAATTTTTAGAAATTGCCTGTGGAGGCATTCTGTCACAGTTACATAATGGCAGCTCTTTGTCATGTGAGTCCAGTGACATCTCTCTGTTCTCCCCCCTCCCATTATGTTTGCAAAAGGAAACCCAACTACAGCAGCAGCTGTAACATGACATCACTAGTGACTTCGATGTTTGCACTTGTTTCAGTCAGGATGGGCACACTTTGTAATTTACTTGATAGATAACATGATGCGCCGATTAGATGTAGTGAACCTCCTTTTTTACTTTTTTTGGAAGGAAAACATAACAATCTCTCTATGCACATTGTATTTAAAGCCTTAACCTATGCTTAGACAAAACTTGTAATTTCTTTGAGAAACTAGGCCAAATTTAAAGTAACTTCTTGGTGGAAAAACTGAGATGCCAAAGTCAGGATGATCATTTCAATGTAATGGACAATTCCTACACATTCCTACATTGCAGGGATGATACCAAAAAAGAAGAGGTAGGTGTGAGTGTAAAGGTTGTGACAGAGTGAAAAGTGATGATGGCCAAGTATGGCCACTTTCTTATCATATGTCACATGACAGAAATGTTTCAGTATTGGCCACTTTAGCCAGCTCTCCCTTCCCTCTAATGCTACGATTTATAAATGCCTTAAACAAGTTGTCCTAATGCTGGCCTTTTAGCTGTTCTTCCCAAATTAGATCTTGGCTAGCACTCATCAATTCAGTAGTGAAAGTACAACAAACCCCACAATTAAAAAATCAAAAGCACCTTTAAAATGTGTTATAAATTAAATGTATGTTTTATCTTAATTAGTTATTATTATGCCGATGCGTGCAGCCCTCTCTATGGCAAGCAGTTGCGTTCGCATGCAGTGTTGGGAGAACTCATTCGGAAAGGCTGTCCAAGGCACCCGCACCCACTTAATAGGTAATTATCTCATCAGCTCCAAGGTACTTCAATTCTGTTCTGTGTAGGGTCAGGTGCTCTGTCATTGAGCTTCCTACTGAATTATGGAAATGGTTCCTGCACCAACCAGCCTGTAAAACATTTTGGATTCTGCCTGAATCAGCCCGATTGCCAGATCCTGAGATGGAACCGCGCTGCCAGCTAGATCCCCATCTTACCCGTTCTCACTACGCCCTCACAGCGACCAACCAGACCAGCTGGACTGTGCAGCTTCCTGTTTTTCCTGCCTTGCTTGGCTGCACTGATTCCCCTGCCCTTTTCAGCATGGCTGCAAGTGGCTTCCCTGTCTGCCTGCAGAAGCATCCCCAGCTCTCACCTTTCCACTTGCCTTTGCTGGTACCAAGTAAGTAGATATCTCAGCCTGCCTTACAGACATGGCACTTTCCAGCTTATCACTGCATCATAATTACAGTATAAAAAGCTCACAATTAAAATAAGGTGTTGCTACATTCATATTAACAGTATAAAAGAGCTACAGTGGCACAATTCATTTAGAAAAAAAAAATTAGCATTTATTTTCAATAATTATACAGTACATAAAACTGAAAAGTATATTATACATGTGTGTAAAAGGTTATTTTGTAAATTCCAACACGTACTATACATTTGGAAGCTGTCAATGTATCATTTGAAATTAAAACAGAGATGAACATCTGGAATCCAAGCCCCATTTAGTAAGTGGAACCTACTGGCAGGGGTCAGCTTTACTGAAAAGTAGACTGCTTTGAATTTTTCTATATTTTTTTCTGCTCTATGATAATTCTATGAATGAATCAAGTTTTTTTTTGTACCAACCTGACTGTAATGATAAATTGTAATAACTGGCTACTGTCCTGTTTTCGCACCCTCACTGCTCTACCAAAATTTAGACAGTACCTTTCATAGCTAGTTTGTTCATATTCAACAGTGATTATGCATATCTAACACTTGGTGGTATTGATTCAGAGACAATTATGGGAATGTTGAATGATTCACCCAATTTGCCCAACACTTCTCAGATGCCAAAGAAACATAAGTATCAACTTGCTTCCTGATGCTGCTAACTGTTGGGGTTTTAGTCTCATAACGTGAGGGATTTTTAGAAGTAGTTCAAGATGACATTTTCCGTGTAGCTTCCACAGCACTCTTTGGTGATTCTGCAGAAATGCAGTAAATGTTCATACCTTGTAGTTTAATTTGCTAGAAATCTTAACTATCAGCTGCTTCGATGATACAACTGCAATATACAGTATATCCTTTAAAAAGGGTACAGTTTAATGATATGCATTAAATTTGGCAAATTTAAGAACACTGCTGGAGGAGAACATAAAGTCTTCCAATAAGAAGAGAATATCTCATCTAATTTGTACGGATGAAAGAGTTACTGTATGGCTGCAACTTTACACTGGATTCTAAAGAGGAATAACACAAATGCTCAACACAAGGCAAAATAAAAGTCAATCTCATCTGTAAGAATATTATGGAAATGTAGTATAATGTAAATCATAATGGTTTTTTATTTCTAGCAAGACAATTTTTCTTTTCTGTTATTATGCCGTCCTCTTCAAGGGGTATGAAATAGTTTATTAAATCTCAGGTTCATAACTTCTTTGAATTTCAAAGGATGACGATCACTGGAATTGATTGCCAATCAAACACTGTTATAAACTGTAAAAGTAGGCTGGCAGACACTTGAAAACCCTTCAGTATTTTCATGTTTTGAGAGATCAACAAAGATGCAATGTGACAAAGAATCATTTCATTATGTATGGGTCTCATGTGTACAATTTTCCAGCTTTCCCTGCCTTGCTTTATTTGTTCTGAGTGGCATGGCAGAGATACTCAAATTCGGAGGAAGACGAGCACACAATAAAGCCAACAAATGAAATCTGTAACCAACAAAATGAAAGAATGTTTTTATTCATTGGTTTGTTTGTTCTGACTCTGGAATCAAAATTGACTGCCAGTGGTAGGACCGCAAACAGCGCAGCAGATGTCCAGGAGAGCACTCTGGGACTGATTTTTAGTAGTTAAGTGCTTGTCTAAGCTCATGAACCCTCTTTTGACTCTGTAAAATTCAGGAGAAATATTAGAGCTCCAGAGTCACATAATTCATTGCACACTAGATTTAACCTGCTGGCAAGTAATTCATATTTGTGGGAATAATATTGTTTTCCACTTTCAGAGAGTTATCGCTTTGTCTCCCTTCCAGGTCAATGTGGGTATCAAAAATCAATTTGGAAAGATGGATGGTGTCAGAGAATAAAGCATGCAGTCAGTGGTGCCTTTACTTTTCTTCTTTCTTTCTAAATGGATAGGTTGAGACCACAATGGTTTTTGTTTCAAAAAGCAGACAGTGGACTGATTAGTCTCACATCTGTACACTTGACACTACAAATACATCTCCATGGTCAGAGTAACACCATTGGATAGGCAACACCAGAGAACTTTCTCTTGGATAATCTGAAACTAATGAAGTTGACTCTGATGTGATTACAATATCCCCTTAAATTTTCCTAAAATAAGGAAATTGGGGACATTTTTCTACATGATTAGATTTATAGTATTTGGAGAGCTAGATATTAACAAATTCTTAACACAAATCATAAAAATGATTATTCTTTTTCACTAGATCCACTTGATACCTTGCTACTGCTAAACCATTCGCTGATGGGTGAAAGAAGCCTAATTAAACAAAACTTTTACTAATATGTAAAAATCCGGTCATATTGCATTAATTGTTCAATATGTTTATTAGAATTCTATGTGTAGACATATGTGTATGAAACTAGCTGCCAAGTTTGGATTTACATCTTGACATGTTCCATTTTCTCCTCTGAATAATATATGTATTTCACTAGATGGTATTTTTCCAAAACAGTCCATAAGAACAACATAAAACAGTACTTGCCTTCACGTTTTACATTGGTACTCTGCCATTACTTTACATTACTGCCATTCTTCCATACTTCAGTGACAGTCTCAAGAAACTCTACCTATTTCACTTTTAAATACACAATTCTTGATGTACAAGTTTTTTTGTGCTTTTTTATGGGATAATATACAAAAACAAGCAATATGGAGACATACTGGACCACATAAAGTGGAGTGAAAATATTTTTTGTTGTAATGACCTGCTGGTGAAGTAGAAGTAGAAACCTAATGCTGGATTAGTTTTGAAAAAAATGATTTTGATCTCTGTGTCAAAATAACATGTCCAGATAATAGCAGAAGTTGATTAAATTAACTGCACTAAAAATGTCAGGTAGAATTCATGTTGCTGCAAAAGGCTCAGTATAGTACACAGACTGTCATTCACATAGTCTCTCCAAATATACAAGAGCCCATGCACTTTGTGTTGTTCAGCACTGGTAGGATCCATTGTCACCCTTGGTAAATCCCTGTTAAACTGGTGTAATAGAATTGAAGGAGAAAAAAAATTAGAAAGTCTTTCTCCAGAATGCCACCTACAAATGTTGTTTCTTTAGCCGATTGGCCTGTGGCTTTGATAAAGGCAGATAGGCCAAAAGCCTCAGCAGGAGCTGGACTCATCTGAAGGCCAAACAGCAAATTTCTCATTTCCGCTTGGTAGAGAGGTGTCTAATTGCTGCTTAGTTTCGCCAGTCAAGTAATTCACACCAATGTGTTAAAAGCAGCCACTAGTAGTTAAGCCTCCATTCAGAAGGCTTTGCTGAACAATCCTGACATCTCATTGCAGGCTAGGGCTCTGAAGAATAAGAGGAATCGAGCTTCTCCTCTCGAATGGGCAAGCAATCTTCAGAAAATTAAGTCTGAAAAGCTTTGGGGAGTCAGGGAAGAAAGGCTTCATTCATTAAAGGAACTCAGTGTTTACAACTGTCTATATAGTGAATGTAGTATATCAGGTTAATATCTGGATATGTGTTATGTGTGAAGCACACATACACAAAAGTGCAAATGTCTAGGTGTGTGTTGATAATGGCATACATGTGTTGTTGTGTATTTATAATTAAAGTATTATTAGAATGGAATATTTTGTATTGTAGTGGTTCCTGTAAATTAACGGTTATAGAGCATATATAGCAGAATATGTATTTGTATATATATCCGCAGATATTCAAGTTGTTACTTATCTGATCATGCACATGCGATGTTCAATGGTAAAGAGCCATGGAATTTTCAAACAAATTAAAAAAATAAAGTTATGGAGGAGTCAATGTTAAAGTGCATTTCAGAGTTACTAGAAGTCTTTATCAGATGAGAGATGGGAGGCTTTAACGTAAGAGATCTAAGTTAAAAGTTAACAAATGGTCACTGGGATAAGTCTGAGCGTAACTCTGTTTCAGCAAAGTGGTTGAAGGATTTTCTGTGTAACTGCCATAAATCAATATTCAGAATTTATTTTTAGTTTTTTTAATGTAAACTTTTTTGTAGGTGTTACTCTGTAAGTTGTTTTAGGCTGTGCAAAGGACAAATACTGCTTTATATGAACTGGAGCACATCACACAAGGACCTGAAGTGTTTAAAAAATGTTTCATTTTGAAATGTATACTTTACTAGTATAGTATAATGTAAACTATACTAGAATTAAAACAGAAATTACATTTCCTCATTTGAAGGCTGAAGACAATTTTTGGGTGACAATCTTTTAATTTTCAATTAAAGTTATTTCAGACTTATGAACATGCTATTGTGTAAACTGACTTTTAAACGCAAGCAATACTTAATAGTAATAAAAGTAGCTACTAGAAAAAAATAAAAAAATACACTCAAAGCAACATCTTGTCCTTTTTGCACAACCTCAGTTCAGACTTTGTTGTGTTATTTTGAATCATTGCAAACTCACACTTTTACACTGGTACACTGTCATTTAAGGGGTTAAAATATCCTCAGGTACCTATACAGCGCTTCAAATTCCATTGTGTGAGATAGAGCCAAATGCCCAACCATCCTGATCCAAAAAAACATTACATTATGAGTATCTTCTATCTCCCATTCTCTCCCCCATGGACTGCCATGAAATTGACATTTGAAAGTAATTGTACGGTGAAATCTACCAAATTCTACAAACTGTGTTTTAGATTTCAGGGACGTAATACACCTGAAATCTTCTCCGTATTAGTTCCCAGCCCTCTGCATAGCATGCTGTAGCTGTGAGCGACTGCTAAAAGGGATTATTAGGCCTAGCCAGGGAGATAGAGTGAACACAGCTGATCTGCATTGCTTATCTTGTGCAGACAGTGGTCGGCAAGGACTTGTCTGCATGCCCTCCATGTTTGTCCCTTGCCTTCATTGTCTTGCTGGTGGTGGCTCTCCTCTGCTCCTATAAACAACCAATTACTGACCCAAACAGATGTCAGGGGCTATGATCAAATAATTTAGCTAGAGTGAAGAGGCCTTAATACAGGTCAATTTCACTCTGTTAGACATGGTGTCTGACTCAAGTTAGAGGAGGGTGGTTTGCCTGACACGAGATTGCGTTCTGCAGATGGCTAGCCTCCACAGAATTTGAAGGTTAGGCTGCAATACCAGAATAATTGCTCAGAATGCAGAAAGAAGGTTGTACTTAATTGAGAAGCCCAACCTCTTATGCATGTGTTCCTCACAGTAGAATTTATCTTGGTTTCTTTTTTAAATTAGGAAGAAATTCTATAATGCATCTATCCATACCTTAAATCATACTTCTCTTGTAAGATGTCTATTTATATATTAATATAAAGAAAGATAATTACAATATAAAGCTGTCAGCTAAACTTGTCCTCCTCAATCAGGTTACAATCTAATTTAAACCATAAAGTTTAAACTTGACTTCATGTATATCAAGCGAGACCACTGAGAATGACACCTACATGAGGAGAAACATGATAAAATGTAATCTATCATCTGACCTTCGGATTTAATATTAATGAATGTATTATTGAAGTATATTTTGTAATATTACTGTGGGGGGGGGAAGTTTAGTTTTCTGTGCAACATTTCCTAATATAAAAGTACATCCTGTAGGTAAAGTGTTTTCTCTTTAACACAGTGTAGAGGTGTCTAGGATTTCAATTAAACCGAAAAGGTTCCTTTAAGTTTGCCGCTAATCATTTTGAAGCCTGAAGTCCTGGAAACCGTCTTCTTTTTTTCCCCGTCCATTCTTCATCTTTAAATACAAAAGGTAAGGCCCAAAGCACTTTTTTTCCTTATTATGGTAATAATGAAGGGACTGATTTTATCGCACCCTGCACAATCACAGAGAGCTGCAATGGCTAAGTAAACAGCAAAAGTCCTTTTGTCCCCATGGGCTGTTTCTGTGTAATTAAAATCAATAGGTTCCTCCTCATAGGGGCTCTTTAACCCACACAGCTAAGCAAAGTCCTCTCCATTGCTAAACAGCTCCTTCTGTTACTTATATTGCACTATACTGAGTGTCTTATCCTGATTTTCAAAGGGCTTTAAAAGGTTTGTTCATGGTAAGACACTCTACATTTGGTTGACAATATATGTTTACACATCTGTTTTCGCCTGGAATGTTGTCTTTACACCTAGAAACTGGGTTTCCATGAAGCCATGTTTATTCTGTACAGAAAAAAATGATCTTGACAACAATAGCCCTCATTGTTTAAGCCTAACAGTGAACCACTGCTAATTCTTTGTGCTTTTTGCTCCAGTTGAAGCTCACTACAAATTTAAGACAAGGATGTTAACCTTGTTCATCAGAACAGGGCTCAGTACAAACAGTCTCCACCTAGCTCTTCCAATAGCTCTTGCTTGTTGCGGCCACCATGACGGACAACTCCCAGCAGAATTTTGCTGCCCCTTAAAAAGGTATGCAACACTACTTTTTCTTATGGCCTTTCCCTCAGTTTAAGGCAGGGAATTAGAATCACATATACTGCAAATACAGTATATTAAAACATATCTGTGCTATGTCACAACCCAATTAAATTTGGAGATAAGAACAGGTCATCAGAAATAAATATTTTGGCCTGATGTATGTAAACAAATCTAATTTGGGTTCAGCAAGTTGCCAGTGGTGAATTTCATGACATTGAGATTACATTAGTATGCAGTATTTGACCTGTGGTCTAATAGGATGTTTGTCTTTTTTCCCCAGGCTTATACAACTTAGTTGCTAGATGTAAGTATCATGGGCTGTATCATTGCTGCAAATACAGTAAAAAACAAAAGTACACTTTGTAAGCGAGGAGATTTAATTCCATGATGGGTCATGTAGTAGTACACACAAAAAACAGCAATAAATGAAGACTGTTTTATAAAACATCTGCACATAGCTTTTTTTGGGGGGAAAGGGAAAACGTTTGCTTGCTTATGTTTTATAGAGTGAATTTTTTTAATTCACATCTTTACGTGTGCTAAATTGAACAAAATACAGAACATAGCGCAGGTTTTGATTTAAATTGCTTATTAATTTAATTTTCTAACCTTATTTTTGAATTAGGTAGGTAATTTCCATATTCACGCCACAATGGCTCATTGGGCCAGATCTTATCCTAGTTTCCTAGTTGTTGTTAAGTGGACTGTACAAGTGACTCCATTTTCTAAAGCTCAATAGAAAAATGTACATGGTCTTGCACATAAGGAAGCTCTGTTCATTGCGTTTGATCTGGTCTTCAGCAGAATAAGAAGGCCTGAATCAGCAGGTCTCACATTAGGAACTGGCCTGTACACACAACAAAGAGATGTATAGCCAAGAAATCATAAAATGAGCTAGACCGTTCAGTGTTTTATACATCCCTAGATGAACCCTAATGTGCACTCTAAATTTCCATAGAGAGCTTGTGCAATAGTTATGCTATTGAAGAGTAGTTTTACTTGGCTTATGCAGTTTTCTGGCCATACTGAAGTATGTAATTTTTATTAGCATAACAACCCACTATGGCATTGCAGTAGCCTAACTGTCTTGATTTTTTCGGCCTGCCCTTCTGTCAGTAACTTGGGAGATGAGAAGTGTGTACACTTTCCTTTCACTTTAACATCTTTAACTCCTCCCTGTCACAGTCCATGGTCCCCACCTGCTTTAAAAAAAACACTATTGTTCCAACCCCCAAAAATACAAAAGTGACATGCCTGAATGATTACCGCCCAGTAACATTAACATCTGTGGTGATGAAATGCCTGGAGAAGCTGGTGTTGTCACACATCAACTCCTCCATCACAGAGTCCCTGGACCCCTTGCAGTTTGCCTACCAGAACAACAGATCAGTGGATGATGCTGTCTCCCTGGCTCTGCATACAGCCTTGGAACACCTGGACACTAAGAACTCGTATGTGAGAATGCTGTTTGTGGACTCCAGTTCAGCATTCAATTCCATCATACCCAGTCAACTGGTGACAAAACTCAGGGGATTAGGTCTGTGCAACTCTGTCTGCAACTGGCTGCCGGACTTTCTTATCGAGAGACCACAGGTGGTGCGGATAGGCAATAAAACATCAACACCACTCACCCTGAGCACTGGAACCCCACAAGGCTGCTGTCTGAGTCCAAGGTTGTACTCCCTATTTACTCACGACTGCACAGCAAGACACAGCAACAACCGCATCCGGATGACACCACTATAATAGAACTGATCAGTGATGATGACGAGTCCACTTACATGGATGAAATTGTACAGCTGCTTAGGTGGTGTCATAGCAATAACCTGGACTTGAACATAAAGAAAACGAAAGAGATAATAGTGGACTTTCGGAGACACAGGCCATACACTCACAGCCCACTCAGTATTGATGGAACGGAAGTGGAAACAGTCACCAGCTTTAGGTTTTTGGGAATTCACATCTCTAAAGATCTAACCTGGACTGTGAACACTGACTCTATCATGAAGAAGGCTCAGCAGCGCCTTTATTTCTTGAGGTGCCTCAAGCGATGGGGGATGCCAATACATGTGTTGGTGAACTTCTACCGCTGCACCATCGAGAGCGTCCTCACCAACGGGATCACCGTGTGGTATAGCAACGCCTCTTCACGAGAAAGAAAGGCACTGCAGAGAATGGTCAATATGGCCCAGAAGATCATCGGCTGCGGTCTCACCGAGATTAAACAGCTCTATGAGGACCGCTGCCGTGGTAGAATTCTGGCCATCACAGAGGACAGTCACCACCCCGGGCATGAGCTCTTCACCCCACTGCCCTCAGGCAAGAGATATAAGAGCATACGGACACTTACCACTAGATTCTTCAATAGCTTCTATCCACAAGCAGTGAGACTGGCGAACACATTTAGCCATCCCCCTCGGACCACACCTACACCATCACCATCTACCTCTTTATGATTTCTTATCTATTGCACATCTCCAGTCATTGTTTACACATCTGTATTGTTTACATTCAAACTGTCTACATGTTTACTTGCACATTGTCTACTGTTTGTTTGTATATTGTCTTGATGCACTGTTTGCACTTTGTCTTGTTTTTTACACTTGTTTTACAATCGAGAGACTTTCTGTAAGTAAGAATTCCATTGTACCAGTACCGGTTACATATGGCAATGAAGTTCAAGTTCAAGTTCAAGTTCACTTGTCAAAATGTCTATCGTTTGTCCTGGTCCGAATTCTAGTGCACAGGGCAGTGTTAGCACTAATGGCAGGAGTGATGTGGTCACTGATGCACTATGAAACATCACAGGTACTGGACTTATAACGGCCGATCCAGTCCCGGTGGTGTTTGTATGGTGCGTTACTACCTGGCCAGTCCCAGTCTGTTGGCTTATGACACAGCCCAGACTCAGACAACATTTGCACCATAAGGCTCAACCTGTGTTCCAAATGAATGTCTCTGCTGGTTTGTGTACTTCCGAACTCATATTCATTATGATTTACAAGTATATATTTAATATTTTTTTCTATTGTGTGAACTGAAAGGGTGTAGTTTTCCCATTTTTTTCATTTTTTATTTCTGTGTTTAAGAACAAATTACACTGAAACAAAAACAGAAATACCTCTCACCTGAATTTTTGTAGTCTTTTTCTCAGTCAATTTTGTTGGGATACTCAACAGGTAGGAGCCAGGGCAGAAAGTACAGTAGAAAACGCCGACAAATACTTGTTCTATTAAATGAATATATGTATATCAGTAACAGGGAAAAAAAACTGTAGTAGCTGATAGTTTTGTAACTGAAATTTATGAAGGCTGAACATACTGTACAGTATATCTTCATAGTTTTTTTTATTTTCAGCATTATTTATCTTAATTGATTGAATCTACTTGAGTTTCACATTTAATTATTTAAATGATATGATATAGCTACAGTATGTGGTTTAAATTCAATTTATCAAAATCAAATATCATCACCCAGAAACCCCTTAAAATTTGAACCTCACACACACTGACAAAGTCTCTAAACAGCTAAATGTTATCAGCTGTAGAAACTGGATAAGACAGAAGTCAAAATGGTGACACTTTCATTGTTTATTCCAGACTGAATTTGAACTGTAGAGTCAGAAACAGGTAAAAAGGATTTGCTAACTGCAGATTACTCAAACCAAGGGAATCACTCAATAGCTTTTGATATTCAACAAATGTTAGACTATCTTCCATTTCCAAATCTGTTTAATCATTTAGGGTTCTGTTCCACACTGGGTCTTTTTGGTTTTCACAGCTGAAGGTGCTTCATTGAAGGAGAGAGTGATGTAAGTAGACCATCAATGTAAAGCTAGACGAGGATTAAAGATTGAAAGCTGGGAATTATCCTTCTCCCACTTGACGGTTTCTCAATTGTCTTGTTTGTTAAAATATTTCTCTGCCAAAGCCTTCTACTCCCAAGCTCCTATAATGATTTAGTCAATCTTCTGCCATGAGCACTTAGCTCAGCAATTGAAAAGTGCTGCAGTAACTGAAGGATCCCTTACTCTGGTGTCCCCTTTCTCCATAGAGTGCACCACAAGCCAGGGAAACTAGGCATCTGGCTCACAAAGATTACACAGTCTTGTTTTCTATGCCACGTGGTCACGTAGCCTTTTAATTGATCTAATTTTCTGACATTGAGAACAGTCATTTGAAGACCCTAAAAGGTTGATCTTGGGTAACATTCCCACATTCCTAGTGTAGGCATCCTATCACGAGGCACCAGTAAATGTAGGGGTTTGTGCATAACTGGGACAATTATTAATTGTAGCAGTAAGTCACAAAATGATTCTTCTGATGGCTATTAGAATCAACCTTCCGGGATAACTCAAACAACGCACACACGGGTACTAATACACGATAATACATTTATTAATACATAAAATGTGCATAAAGCATAACAGATCTTATCGTGAGGGTTAGCAGAATACAACAGGTATATATTCAGTCACGAAGAGTTACAAATATCAAGAGGGACATACGTTCAGTATATTGTAATACTACGTGGTTCAGGTGGGTGCCCTTTCCTGGCATCACTCAACAGGGACCCAGCTTGGTGAGCTAAAGAGAGATCTTTCTACAGACCAGTGGCTGTGGTCCTGCTATTACAGGGAAGGGCAGTGACATCACTGCTCTGGTAAGCTGGCTCTTACACAGTGCCTGTCGGCCATATGCGTTACAATATCATTCATTTAGACTGTTTCGTAAATGAACTTGGTTACAACTTCTACACTAGATACTCAAAACAAGTACATCACTCATAGGAATTAAATTGACATCAACTGGTTGGGATAACAATTGAATTCTTGAGCTGTAATGCAGAAAGTTGAATACTCCTGCAGGCACAAAGACGTAGTGGCAGGCTTGCACCTGTCCAATTGGCGCTCTCTGGCTCGGTGCCAGGCAGTGTTGTTGCAGCTTGCAACGTGGTGGGAGAGTTTCCTGCAGCAATGTGCTGCTGATGCTCTCTGAAGACTGGCTAGTTAGTGTTGGCTGAAACTAGCAGAGTTTGTGCACAGGGGAAAAGTGACTGTGGGTCCCAGCAGGTCAGGAAGAAGACCGGTTCTTTCCTGATGAAGTGCTATTTCTGAATATTGATTCAGCTGTCCACAGTTCCGACTTGTTCACGAGGCTTGCTGCTGATGCTAACCTCGGGTGGATCCTTTGGTTACGCACTGGCAACCTCCGTCCTCGACTCTTAGAACGAAGGAAAAAGTTCCGGCACTCGGACACACTGGCCGTTACGTGGTTGTCCGGGCTGAGTCTGAAAAATGTCCAGTAGACGCTCTGAGTCTGAGAAATGTCCAGCAGGCGCTCTGAGTTTGATGAAATATCCAGTAGGCACACCAAGGGGCTCTGCGCTGCCTGTTTTACCTGGAGGACCTACTGGTCGTTCATTGGTTGAAAGTTTCATGGGCATTCAATACCCACGTGGGGTTAACCTGCCCTACCAGTTCCTGGTTGGCTGATGATGAGTAACCATGCC
The DNA here is from genome assembly GCF_040954835.1 of Lepisosteus oculatus. Taxonomy (NCBI): domain Eukaryota; kingdom Metazoa; phylum Chordata; class Actinopteri; order Semionotiformes; family Lepisosteidae; genus Lepisosteus; species Lepisosteus oculatus. The sequence goes on along the minus strand of NC_090696.1, from coordinate 34,683,240 downwards.
ATCTGACCTTAGAGTTGTAAACAAACTTTGAATAAGACTCTTGTCACGGACGTCCAAAGGGACTAACCGTGGGGAGCAGGAGAGCAGAAAAAGACCCATATGCGTAGCGGCAAGACGGGAAAAAGGCCCGGGCTCATTAGTGCAAAGAGTTCAGGAATGCCGTATAGAAACCTATGCCCTCAGGGAGCGGACGTGGGGCGCCCTGGTGCTAGGCGGGTCTCAGGACATCTGAACATCACTGCTGAGCGAGGACAGGGAGCAAGACCCGGAAATATAAAGCCCAAGGGAAAGAGAGGGACAGGAAGGACAGCAGACCAGAAACTAGGGACAGGACAGAGAAGGAGTGCCCTCTGGCTGCAGAGGGCGTGACACTCTCCCTTGGAATCCCAGACTTTAAGGTGCCAGAGATGACCATTTGTTAGGGTGGTTGATGTGTCTCTGCTTTGGGAGTTGATCAGGACACTCTATCAGCTAGAAAACCACCTTAGATGTGAACCAAATGGAATGGCCTCTCTGTATCCAGCACCACTGAGATGAAGGAGAGAGGGACTGGCAAGGGAGCAGAAAATTTAATTCCTGTACTTTAATAAGCCTCGCCGCTACACTAGTATGTTTGTCAGCTTTTAAACTACACAGCAGACAGACTTACCACACTGAAAAGTAAAAAGAAAGAAACATAGACATGTGTGGCTATAAAGCATTCTTCTGTTAATAAAACCAATTGAAAAATTACAATAGTTTTCGAATTGGTTCAAAGTTCCTGCCCAAGCCCCACAATGAACTGATCGTGACCTTTAGAATATTTATATATATGTTTCTGTTATCATCACATAAGTACATATCATGCTTATTATTTTTATACTAATCATGTAACAATGTTTGTAGCAATTATATTTGCTATTTTATTTCAGGTATTTTTGGCAGCAAAAGAGAATCAAGCTAAAGTTAAATGAGGGTGCTAGTTTTAAATAAAAATGTCCTTGATCATGTTACACATCTGTTTTTACCATTTGTGAACCAAAATGTGTTTAAATCACAAAATATAAAAGGAGAGTTCATATATAAAATTTAATTATTTTGTCATTATGGCTATTCATGTGCTACACACAGTGTAAGCTAGTGGACTTTGAAATTATTAATTACATTTATTTTTTAAATTACTTTGTTAGCATGTTATCAACACTGTTGGCTTGAAAAAAATGAAAGTTTATGAGAATATATTTCAGTGTTTCACTGCCCTTGTACCTCTGCTCTTTCCTGTTCACATTGAGCTTTGGTGCCAAATTGCACACTTCATTTGTGTTGTGTTCCTATGTTAAGCACAGATCAATTACACAGCTATATGATAGTATGCAACACATCGCAGCCTTGAACTTTATGGGATCTGATCATGAGCGAGAGCAAAATTGCTTTTTTCATAAATCTAGAGGAACTGTTACATAAATTATAAAATGAGCTAAATTTTTGTATGGGTTGGTCTCTCACTAATGGAATGTAATTCAGTCATGCTTGCTTTATCACTTGCTACCTTTAGAAGCCAAAAGTGTACATTCACAAACACAGATAGAATAGCTTTCCATTACCAACATCAATAACTGCAGTTTGTCATGTTGTTTTGGTCTTGACTCACCATAGACATGTAAACAACCATCTGCTACCACAGTATGATGGTAGCAAATAGACCAAACATTCACCCGGGCTGCTTGTTGTGTGACCATGGGCAATTTATCTAAATCTCTCCTCTCTTATAACACTTTTATCAGAATTGGCGGTCAGGCTGTACTGAACCACGGTGGCCTCAATCTTAAATGCTGCAGCACAGATTTTAATTTGGGAAAGATTAATGCGCACACTGGTGTTAATGCTGCAGCCTTCAGTTATCTACATTGATGTCTGTCAGCTAATTCCTGCGGTGGAATTGTAAATGACCTGCATTTGTCTACGCTTGAGGGCTGAAACCACAAAACGAGAGGCGTCATACAGCAAGGGAAAGGAATTGGAACTATTTTCTCGAATTTCCTTTAAATTAGAACCTGTCTCCAAAGGTTGGCCCTGTGCTTAAATTAAAACCTACAGATTTAACAGTTTTACTGCAAAGTCTCCTGTCTCACAGGAAATGAACTGAAAAACCGTTGTAAATAAAATGCAAACCCTTCACATGCTACTGTATGTGTAAATTCAAGTTAAAATATATTAGACCTTCATAGACTTCTTTGTACTGTTACTTAATGTTTGCACAAATGATGGTTACTTTACCTTGCTGCTTAAATAATACAAAATATAATGTTTAATTCAAAATGTTTTTTTAATTGAGTAATTTTTCATTACTCAATTAAAAAAACTACATTCTAAACATGTTTATTTTTGCTAACAAAAACATACTAACATATTACTGGTTTCAAATTTAAAATGAAAGTCTTTTGGAAGTATTCTAGATACATAAAATGTAATGAATATGATCCTAGCATATAAAGTAATATTCCATCCCAAACGTATTTATGCTTAAACACATGTATCTGTACACTTAAATTATTTTACATTGAGTCATCATTTGAAACGATGAAAGATGAATGCCAGTTCATAACAACTTAAAACTGTCACTATTTAATTTGGAATAGTGTGGAATTTTACAAGCAATGAAATACCACTTACAGATGCTCACTAAAGCATAGTTGATCCACAGATTATAACCTTATGGCTCAAGTATAGCTAGTCACTAGAATCATACAGGTACAACATGCAATTAATTTTAATTAGTATACACTGTTAGTTGCACAGCCATGAGTAAAATTAAAATGGCAATCACAATTAGAAAATTGCAGACTCAAATTGCAACACATTAGTCCTAGTGGAAAAAAAATCTGTTGAATTCCATTTGTGCTATATTAATTTACAAAGGACACAGAAGATTGGCCATAGCAAGATACTGAAAATACCCTACCTTCATAAAATGTCCAGGGATAATTACAGTAATGGAAAATTCTCTCATTAAGGAATAAGCTGTGCATGTGTTAATGCAGAAAGACCTTAGACAAGCAACAATCTTTCAAGCAAGTCTTGTAATTATTTAACCGAAATCTGTTTTATACTGTGCTGCATGTTCGGCATTATTTTCTAATACTATAATATTTATTTACCCAGAATAATGTTCTTGCACTCTAGATTATTCTACAAATAAGCAGTACCAAATAAATTAATGTATTTGAATAAAATGCTATTTTATATTTATGCTGTATGTTGTATTTTGATCATACTTCAGTTCATGTCCTCTTATACCAATACAGTTTATGTCTGGACAAGACTTCCTAATATCTTCTTGCAATTCAAAGTACACCACTTCCTAATATCTTCTTGCAATTCGAAGTACAGAATTGCACTCTGGTGTCTGCTTTTGTTTTCCAAACAGGCTTTTTGTTAACTTTCTTCCACATCTATATAACTCTGACTGTAAAATGTACCCCAGAGAATAATTGAGCTGCCCTATTGTTTTCTATTACCAGACAGTCTTTTCATTTTTCACCCCAAATAAATTCTTAACATGTTACAGAGGGAAAATGCACAGCCTCCTTTTATCTGCTACATAATAAAATAACCATTCCCCAACAGTCCCTGCATTCTAAGAGATGTTTAATTCACTAAACATGAGGAATTAATTACGCATCTGCATTAAAAAGGATTCCCTTTTCACTCCGGCACATCCAATTCAATAGAAAACACGACGTAGAGCATGTAGCATTGAAATTAACAAAAAAAAAAAACACGTAATAGCTTTTTCTGAAAGTGGACGAAACTTTCATCTTGTGCTGATTTTATTTTATATTGTTATAGAGAACATGCTTCACTGGTTTCTTTTAGCCTAGCCATTGGAGTGGAGAGAGCAACATCGAAAAATCACATGCATCCATTGCGCTGATATGGTCATTGGTCACTGCAAAGACCTCATGCCAGGGACCTCTGGCAGGGAGTTCTATTTAATTGGCTGAAAAATTATAGAAACATTCAAGTGCAGTGAAATTTTAACCCCCGAGTCTGAGGTGTCGGCTGCGTGTCACCGACCTTGTCACTTAAAAGCAGGAGATGCCCTCTTTTACCGTGGTGCCTCCCTGGGGAGGAGAAGCCGGGTAGCAGGTGGCATCCAATTCAACGTCACCGCCCTCTCTGGCCCACTATTGTCTCTTCTTGACTTCAAGTAGATTTCCGCCATTCCCTGACACTGGGCCTGTCCTGTGCTCCCGAATGTAATGCCAGGCTGACTTTGTCCTACCTTACCTTGATGTGAGTATTAGAATGTGAGCATTTGTTTTACTTGTGAGACACTGTACATCATTCCACGCTCAGCCCATGCTTCTATTTACATTAAATTTAAACGGGTACTATTATCAGTAAAATTGGTAGCAGTAATAGCAGGATTGGTAAATTGCCATGATGTACTGTTTCAAGACATCGTAAAAATGTCTTGCATTTGAACAGCATGTTTCAGCCTGTAGGATCTCCAAACACTTGATATATGCAAGCTTTAGACGGGTTTTGCACATATTTCTTAAATGATTTACTACAAATGTATCTTTCAAGAGTGGTCGTCATGTCATGTGTTATCATCATCATTTTAATAGGTATTTTAAGGGAAGCGCATATTTTTGTCTGAGAATAATAAAAGTAACACCAAAACAAGTAATGAAAATGTTTCATTTTTTGAGAATTCTGATGGAATTCTTCATGTTTAGTGTTTCTTAAAGCCATACCACATGCCAAATCTATCGCGAGTCGGTAATTGCTCGCTCAATTACTTCTGAATTACAGAAGAATGCTAAATGTTGCATTGTTGGTGAAAGAGCTTTATACCAAACAAACCTGATTTTCCAGAGGCACAATTTTGTTATTTTAACTAAGTGATTTGCTCAATTAAGTAGTATTAAGATTAAAAACAATATCCTGTAATTATCAATGACCAGTTTGCCATTCCTGACTTAGTTGTTCCGATTAATTTACTACATTTATAAAAACTCAAATGTGTTCCAAGTCTTCACAAATTGATGATTTAAAAGTGACCCATAATACCAGCTGGACTGTGGCTCTCCAGGACAAGGTATGTGCACATCTGGCATGTTAACATCCACTATGTGAATATATATGTTAACTTCTTCATTCTCTCCCATTTATAAATCCTTTTGCACACTCTTTTTAACATGCCTTCCTCTCTCTCATCTTAGCCCTTACAGTAGCTCCTTGGCTCAATCCTTGCAAAGTGAAGGGGGCCTCTCAGCTTTATCCTTTATCCGTACAGTTTGGTTTCCATTTCTTCATCCAGGCCAAATAAACCGTCAATATGTCATGCTTATAGACTTTGTAACCACTTCACAGGGGTAGGGGATGATCAAACTACCAAATTGTGATTTTGAGAAGAAATATAGCACAATAGCTTAACAGGAAGGTTATGAGGATCTTATGATAAAAGCTTAATTAATTTAGGTGATCACATGTAATGACCTCTCATCCAAACTCTGAAACTAAAGGAAAATGTTTCCTTTCTCCTCATAACCTCTACCAATATGCATTAAGCCTGTTGTCTTCTAGTTCCCAAAACATCCCCGTCTCCATTACGCCTGTCACTTTTCTAAGTGTGAGGAATATGGCTTGAAGTGATAAGGTTGACTCTTTTAATTCTTATTCAGCTTCAGAATCACCACCTTTCCACATCCACTTTAGATTATGACAGGGATAATGCATCATTCTCTCTTGTATATGAAAAATACACTTTCTTTGCTGTCACCATTGTAGGCTTCCCTTGGTTTCTCATATGTATTGGTCACTTGGCTTGTAGGGAGTTCCTGTCCTTCAGAATCTTAGGGCTGGGGGTCACCAGAAAATACTTTCTGGACTGGTGTGGACGTACCTCTTCATCTCCAGACATTGTTCAAAGGGAGTGCTTTTTGCTTTTATGGCTAGGTTTCAGGCAGATATTTTGTGTCTAAATACAGTATCCATACTATCTAACTAATAAATGTAACTGCTTTTCATATAAAGTCATGAATGAAATTGTGATAAGAACAGGAAAGCTTATGTGGAGTTCAGCATTTTAAGGATTTCACACAACTTCCCTATAACTTATATGCAGCTGAACCAGTGTCTCTTTACTGAAGAGTAGATGTGTTACTTTTGAACAATTAGACTGGAAACAATGCACACAATTATACATAATACAGCCATATAATTCCTATTTCATTTTAATTTTATTTTGCTTATTACACAAACCTAAAAGAAACTATTTAGATTTCTTAACTTATGAAAATGTATGTTGAACCCTTTATTCATTTTTTATTCATATACCTTTGAAAAGGAGGTTTCAGGTTGTCCTGGAGTCATCAGCATCACTAATGCACACTGTGCCTGTCTAATATGCCAGATCTATCAGATCTCAAGCATAATTGAGGAGCCAATTCAAAGACAAAACATCAATTTGCATTATTGGAACACACTCTTGATGAGAATACACCCAAGCAATCCCATGCTTGGCCGAGCTCTGACCTGCGACAAGCTCCCTTTTTTTTACACTCTAAATAAGGACTGAAGAAAGTTTGAGAGCTTTTCAATTTTTTCAATTTCATTCCATTCATGTTTAGCTATTGCTTTGAACAAATAGAAAAGATCAAACAAACAAACACTAAAGAAATGGCTGTGAGACAAGAACAACTCAAGACTCCAGGTAAAAAAATATCGTATCATATCATATTGTATAAACCAATCTTTATTGACCAAATACTTTAAAATGATATTGTCACAGTAAATTCATAAGTACTTATAAATAAATACTTCATGAGTGCCTTCTGTGAAATTGTTTTAAAATAAACATGATATTTCACTGAAAAACAAACCCATGTAATTAATATTATTATTCTTACAACTAGACTCTTCATTTTTGTTTTATATTGTGTTCAGACATTCCAGTTATTAGTGTTTTATGTAGTTCTATCATCCATAGATACTATGGATACTTCATCACTGATTCATTAAGACTGTTTTTCAAATGTCATTGAACATGCTACTGAAACAGAATTTAAAGAGTCTCATCTGAAATCCGGGCCCCAAGAGTTTTTGAGTTTTCATCCCACGTTGTCTAAATACCAAGTGTTTTGAATTACAGTTTGATTTTAATAAGGACAAAAGTTAAATTAATTTTCCGTAATGTTTTCTTCTCCCCCAAGCCCTGCGAGGAACATCTCAGATATTCAGCACACTTTCAAAACCTTGATAAATTTGATATATTATATATTATGATTTATTTCTGCACTGACAGCTTTAGGTTGTTTTCAGTTGGAAGTGATATGAAATGCCGATCTGCAAGACACTGTCAATGGAAAACCACGACCTGCTTGTTAATAAATTCTATTCAGGTCACGTCAATGATAAGCTGTCAGTTTCACTACAGTCTATTGGTATTTCAATGACAAATTAATTAATCTCGATCTCTTCTTAAGTCATTCTTAGCCAGACCGTTTTTATGTTTTTTCGACACCTGCAGTATTAAGAAAGCACAAAAAACCACAGTCCTGGTAGTATTTGCATGAGGGACTCCAATGCTCAACTAATTGGAAAAAGACGGTAGTTCTTTTTTTCTCCCCTCAGTTTGAAATTTATTCTGCAAAGATAATTTCATTTTAAGTGCTGTAGTCAGACCTCCAAACTATTTAATTTTGTTGTGGCATTAAATAATAGAGTGTTGTGTATCTATTACTGATGTAAAGAGATTTAGACTGCCACAGGTTTCAGTAACACATTCAAGACCTTAACAAAGCGAGCTATAATAGACTGTGGCTGCCATTATCCATTCAGCAAGTGTAATAAATTACTTGGCCAAAGCATGCTATATACCACCCAATCCCGATAACAGCTGAAAGGAGAAAATGAAATTCTGCTTTTGTTGAAACATTATGATTTATGTATTTGTAATATAGAATTGTGGTGGGCAATTGAAATAAAAAAAGATTGCTGAGTACACTACAGGGTTACTGATTACAAAGCAGGCCATTCTGGGGATAAAAGAAATATAGCCCTTATGCACTTTATACTAAATGGTATTTAGATTCTTATTAGTATTTTTAAAATATATTTGTATTTTTTTTTAAATGCACCATGATATGCTAATTCATTTTCAAAACCTTACAGGAGAAACTGAACTGATGATCTAAAGCCCCAGGAAAATGTATATGGCTGCTATGGTTATGAATGGTTCAGACTATATGCACTGCATTACTATTTGCATACTGTATTCTTTTTAACACAATGATCTGCTATAAGGATGCGTGAACATTAAAGTCACCTTCATCCCCTTCCCCTAAAGTCAAGATGTTACAACAAGGTAAAGGACTTCAAGATCAGCAGCATTACAAGCACCCGAGAACACAAGTTCATTATCATAAAAAAGGCTTTTTAAGACTGAAAACAGGACACAATTCTTTGCATTCCTTGCAAGATTATGGGTGTCTGGAACCAATGCGCAAGACTTTCAAGGTTAAAGCTGAAGCCATGATGTGTTTTAAAAAAGGGACAAATTGAACTGCAATCTAACCAAACAAGATGAACTGAATGGCCTTCTCTGGTATAATATTTATGTGCTAATGATCATCACGATCATCATCAATTCTAAACTGTGGCCCAGATCAAATCAAAACCTCAATTCACTTGTTGATCACAAATGGTAAAAGCAACTTTCTGTTTGCAAAATATGTATTTTTTTATATCCAGATTGAATGTTAATGGATTTGCAATTTGTGTTTTAATGGTGGAAGGAGGGCTGTGCTCACGGTGATTGTACCTCTCATGCTCCTCATCCTCTAAATGCAAGACTGGCACCTCCGTGTGACATAAAAAAAATAAAATGCACATTTACAAATAAAAATGCCTAAAAATAGATGAAAAGCATAAACACGTGCACGCCATCGATGCAAATCACTGCACTGGCTGATGTGTGTGAAAGAGGAGCGGTAGACTGATGTCATGTGTGGGTGAACAAAACTTTGAGACATTTTTGAAGTAGTTTAAAGGCAGTTTTTAGAAAAATGTAGGACATTTTGAAATAGACAAGAAAGGAAGAAGACTCCCAGCAGCAGGCAGGTCTGAGTTGTGTTGAGGAAAATGAGGAGCAGCATTTGCCAGACTCAAAAAGCAGCAAAGTGTTTCAAGTGTGCCAAAAAAGAGTTTTGCAGTAGTGCATGAAGACCCTGTGTTGTAGAGAATGAAATTTAGATTGTGGGAATAAATGCAGATAATTGTTTTGAAATTGCATGTTTCTTTCCCAGTTTCCTGTAGATCCGAGAGCTGACCAGACATCAACCTAGCTCCATCATAGGCTTTCCCTTGTATGTCGTTGGTGTTAAGCCCGGTTTGTGGAGTGAATGTATCAATAAATCATGAAATGCTTCAGCACTGCTGTTGGACAGCTCCTCAAATTTAATGAAACATTCAACACTGTTCACACTGGTATCCACATACCTTAACGAGAAAGAAAATTGTTCAACTTGCCTAATGTCAATGGCAGGGGCAGTCTTAATGATTCTGGGGCCCTGGGAAAAAGTCAAGGATGGCCACCCCCTCACCCACCCCCTTTATTCCTACCCAGCCCACTCGGAAACAAGAATAAAGTGTACAATGCATGTCGCTTCAATAATGTACTGCCTTTTGCGTTTTGGCCTTTACCAAAACGATACAGAAAAGTACTGTAGATAAAGAATAGTATAGCTATTGCTTTAAAACTTAAATTACTAATATAAATGTAATGACTATAAATTTATTTGACATCTCAGTGTGAATGCATTGGATTGTGTTCTGTTCCTGGTAGTCTCACACCCTCTGTAGTGAGGGTTTTGCTGCTGGAGGTTTCAGCTGATGTTTCTGTTGCAGCAGTACCCTCGTTAGGAGCAGTGAAGGTTAGGTACTGTATGTCACTAGTGGTCCTTCTCCTTCTGTCTGAAGCAAGTCTAACGCTGCTATTGCTTCATTCTTTTTGCTTTTGAAGAAAGTAGTAACAAACTTTTTGAAAACCTTCCAGCATCTTCTCTGCTTTTAGTTACCCCCCCCCCACGATTTTTCTGTCACACTTGGATAATTTCATTTCATTGCTTCTGGCTAACATTTCTAGGTAATCTAAAGAGAACCGTTAGCTCGATGATATGTGTGCATTATTTAAAAAAAAAAAATCAGAAATAGAGCTACCTTGTTCACGTTTGAAATGAGTGAATTATCTCATTTGCAAGGGAGATAAACATCTGGAACTAGTCGTTGGTGGAATTGTTTTGTGGTCAGAGAAACTTTCAATAGATGATAGCATGGACAGATCTTTTATGCTGTACTCTGCTGTACTCTTGGTGATGAACCAATGGATTTTACAGTAGGTCATATAGTATATCCCCCAAACCAGTTGCTGGGCCATTGCCCAGGCTGCTCCATAGGTAGGACCCTGATGGAATTCACGGTCATTGAAAAAAATACTTTTTTCACTTCAGTGTTTCATGGACAAGACAAGAGATGATATGAGCCAGTATGAGAGGTACTTAAACTATCCAGCTTTAGTGCTATTTAGACATTGCTCAAAAACTGTTACAAAATTAAGAAATTGTTTATTCGTTTATAAGTTCTCCTAATCCATAAGACCTCTTGTGGCCTCTGAAGCCCAACCCTCATTTTGATAAGAACAATGTAACATCGGTTAGCCTTTGTAACACCTATCTATTTTGTCAATAGACCAAAGTTCTTGGTGAAGCAGAGAGATGGTCTATTGAAATGAATAATAGAGACTGTTTTGTTTTTAGTAATTCAATACCTTTTTTCATAAGCAATGTTTTTTGCCTTTCTCAGGTAGTGTGGATTTACGGTGCTTCTTGATCCGGACCTATCCCTTGCCAAATGCTGGAAAGCCTTTGTACAGTTTATCGCATACAGTAGGTCCTCAAGATCACCATCATTGTCTGCAAAAACTCAGTATATAATAAGACTTAAATAAGAGAAATAAGAAGAAAAGAAATATGGCATTCTGCCTTTGTTGTACAAGTACACAAAACAATGCTTGCCAATGGATCTGCTTACAGTACATTTCTACCATGATACATTGAACTTGCTGTTGTGTATCTGAAAATTCATCTCTTAAACTCAGTTGGCAGGAACCAAAGTTCATTAGAGCTGGTGGTGTGGCAGCGTTTAGTGTTTTGTGTTTAAAGAGGAAGGGGTATGGTTCCTAGGTGACTAATTTAACGTCATCTATAATAACACTTTCTACTTTTTGTGACCGCAGTTGCTGATCCAGCAAGAGAGCAAGGGAACAGCTAGCAGCTGCATGAGTTAGAGGAAGAAAGCAACTTTTTCCTCTTTCCCAATTATATACAATTGATACAATTCACATTGATACAATTCACAACAGAGTCTAGCAGATATTAAATCGTCAGGCATTTTCTTGATGGCAAAGGTCTCGCAGTGGATGTTGAAATGCGTACATTAATTTCTGGAGCAACCTCTCTAATTCGTGCAACTACACCGTTATGTCGGCTTGTCATTGCTCTAGCACCGTCTGTACAAACTCCCACACATTTTATCCAGTCGAGGCCATTTTCTTCGATAAATTCATTCAGAAGCTGAAATATGTGCTCTCCTGTAGTTCCTGTTGGTAGCGGTTTAAAGAACAGAAAGTCCTCATGGGACATGCATTCAAACTCGTATCTAACGTAAACGAGCAAATTGGCCAAATCGACTACTCATCTAATTGCAGTGAAAAACATCTTAACGTGCTCTATCAGTGTACTTTTGATATAATCCTTCATTTCAATAATTCTATGAATGACTGTGTCTTTCAGGGGGAGGGGGGCAGCAGGTCGAGCTGTTTAGCAGCCTTTTCTCTACACATAATACGTGTCAGCTCTTTTGCCAACGGTAAATAAGGTTATTCAAAAATAGTGTAGCTTACATGCTTTAGCAATCCGCAATCTTGCATTTCTCTGCGTTTCCGTTTTTATTTCCGTATTTATTTAAAGTTTTGATTTCATGCGCATGGAAACAGAGACACTCAAATTAGAACAGTTCTTAAATATTTTTTTGTTATCACGCTTTCGTGTGCTCACAAGATTACCTGCGTTCGTAGCACGTATTTCTATGCATTCCTGTGTTTACAACATTGGCATTGTTCCAAAATCACGCACATTCTCCTTTCTCCCTATTTGCTGGAGATACAGTAGCTTTTTTTAAATACAATTGGTCACTTGCATCCATAGCACGCATTCCTATAGAGTGGTATAGAATTACAGAGTATCTCTTGTGTCCACTGAAGTATTAGCGCGCACTGTATCGTAGTACGTACAGTAGGCTGCGTATTCGACACGTATTAAAATACAAAATATGAAAACTCGATTTTTCAACGCACATGACACAGTTCCAGGGTCATTTGGCGTACCACCTAGCGGCACGGACCACTGCCGGTACGGGTACCACAGTTTGAGAACCACTGAATAGAGAAATGAAATAACAATGAGTGGAAAAAAAATTTGTGAATCCTATAATTAGAATAAACACCAAATATTGAATAGACTTAAAAATATAGAGTGTCAGAATGACCTTTTAAAGAATTTATATTACATTTCATTACCCTATATTGCATCGTTCAGTAATCAAACTCAAAATAAAATGCACAGTAAATAATAAAAGTAATAAAATCACTTGTGTGATATGATTGTGTGAAGGCAAAGTTAGACCGAAGTGTTAAACAGAGCCCTGGTGGTGAGCGTATTACACTTACTCCACGGTATTCATCTTCCATTTCTCATGGAAGGAAATTGCCACACTATGCACAGTATTTTTACACATGTGACATGCACTCTGCTTACCTAAAAAAATATTATGGGATTCACAGGAGATTTTTATGTAAAGTCGAATTTGCAATAGTCCAGTATTGAATAACCTGTGGAGAGGGTGTTGTTGCCTGGCCCCTGTTATCTTGGCTACTGCAAGCATCACTGTTTAACTTCCCCACATTCCTGAAATAAAGCAGGTTGACTTGGGTGCGTCACTTAGCTGGATTAGGATGTTGTGTCAATGACTTATGTTTCAATGTATTAATGTTTCAATTTGCAATTTATTCTGTAAATTTCAGATGAACACTCAGCTACATCTATCTCCTGGGCAACTAGTGTTATTTGTTAAAGGAACACAAGTTGTGGCTGAAGCCTGCTCTTTCTCTGGTCTCTGTCTTCATGTTTTTCTGTAACTAGTTGACTTTTTCAATTCTCTGTTTTGAGCATGCTAAAGACTCAATTTTGCCTTTCCATGACAGCAAACCTGTCACGATTATAGTCCCCCCTCCTTAAGGGTGCTCCAGCCCTTTCACGTGAGACTTTATTCTGTACACCTGTTCCCAATTCCCAGCCCACCTTAAAAGCCAGGCGCTGACGCTCATCAGGGCTCTGCATCTGATTTCCGTATCGTGCGAGTCCGGGACCTGGAAGCGCCTGGTCCCGTTAAGGTTTTAATCTCGGTTCCCGTTCCTGTTCCCTGTCCGCCGGTTCCGACCCGGCCTTCGTGTTTTTAATTCCGCGTTCTGATGGATCTCCTGGTTTTGGACTTACCCTTGTGTTTTGGATATTCTCTCTAAGGACTACTCTTTTGGATTGTTCGCCTCGGCCACACCTCCCCCGTGCACCAGCGCACCTTGGACACGCCCCCCTGTCTTCAGCCCCGTATTCCTGCATGACGTTTTCCTAGTGTTTCCCCACTTCTTCGGATTGTGTCGTCCGCATAGGGTCCGGAAAGAACTGTTCGTTACAAAACCGAGTTGTTCATTGTGAAAAATGAGAAACTATAGCATCAAACAGCACTTTTATCTGTCAAACAGTTCAATGTAAAGTTTTGTTTCCATGAAAAAAAGTATCTAGAACTATCTAGAACCATTTGGTAGCATACCATTGTTTTACTGACCTGAGTTGAAAGGCTCCCACACAATTAATGTTAATGCCACTGCATCTCAATTGTGACATGCTTCTTCACGTAAGTGAAAACTTTGTTTAAGCAAAAAGCAAACAAAATACTGCAACTTCATTTATTTCTACCCATCTAAACCTCTGCCTTCAGATTTTGTTTTTTCAGAATTGCCTTTTATTAAAATCTATTGGCTTTTCATTACATTTCCATGAATTTTCAGGATCAGCATGAATACAAAGCCCACTGTCCATGTACAAATAGAAGAATAAACTCCTCTCTCCTCTCCTGAATAGATCCCACAAAGAAATGTTCCTGAAAAACCTATTAAATTTTGCATTTTGGACTCACCTACACAGTTTTATAGATACATATAGATATAGATACAGGAAACATAACCTGCATAATCTATTAATTTAATCAGTGCATTTACAGTAAACATACTGTATGCAAAAAAATGCTTTTTAAAGCAGAAATAACTTGACAGGTGGGATTAGTTGATCTTTCAAAATGTCTGTTGTCTGTCTTCGTGTATTGCCATACATTGCAGCCCAACCTTGTTGTTATTGTATCACATTTTTGAAACACTTTGCATGCTTCTATTATACAAAGGTTGCCATTTTCACATAATAATGTTATTTCTGAGTGTTGGAACACTTATGTCCTATAGTTAATTCAATGCTTCTCAGATCATCCCTCCTCTGCAAACACAAACAAACCACCTCTAAAACTCCAATCAAATACACATTTTTCTATGTCGCTTATTTATTGATTCACTGTTCCTTATCATTCTCTTGTGTTCCTCTGCGTAAAGACAAAGCTATTGTCCAAATTGTAAACCCTACAGGACCTTGGAGGAGGTACAGTGCCATAATCAACAATTTAAAACCATAAACCTGGCAGGTTCGCTTATGAAACATTAACATTTAATGTGGCATGTACAGTACAGTGAGCAAGTTTTAAGCTCTAAAAATTGCATACATATTGAACCACATTTATTCTTACCAGACACTTTGATGATATGGCCTTAGGAGTGAAGCTAATGGCTGGGAGTTTGGAGAGTCCCAGTCAATTGACCCAGAGGGCAAATCACTTGACCTACCTACACACTGCCTCACATGTAGCATATGAGATTCTCCCTGTGACACAAATTTGACAATAAACTCCAGGATGTTATCATCTCAGCTCCTCCTACATTGAAACAATGCAATGCACAATCTCAGTCATTACTATTCTATATTTATATTTGCGTTTGTATTTTTTATTTACCCCTCCACACTTTCATATTCTTGATGCAGGTATTGGCAATAGAATCTGAAATTAATGAATAAATATAATTCATTCCATTAATTAAGTTTTGTCCCTCTGAAGAGATCTCAAAACTTGATTCAGAAGGTACTGCATATATACACAAAATGGATATTTGAATTAAATAAGATGTTCTAACAGAAGAAAGCACATTCTGAAAATTATTTTATCACTCTCCTAAACTTATCCTGGACATTAGTGCAATAATCTGGTGTAATAGTGCATGGTGTAATGGTGTAAATCAGTCTATCGGAAATAAATACAAATGATAATGCACAGTGCCGTTGGTACCAAATAACAAAATTCCACTGCTGAAATGTCTTAAATTACTAATACTTAAGGCAGCATAACCAATTAGGGGCTACAATAACTTGCATAAGATCTCTGTTACAATACTTTTCATAAAACACTCTTTACCTAACAGTATAGTTTTTATTACATGGTCTTAGAGCATTTGTATTTGTTTTTTTTAAAACATATACTGTTTTACATCTATGTACATATCTGATAATTTCTAAGTTATATATCAAAATATTTTGATTTTTTTTTTACCAAGGGGAACACCATTAGCAAAAACTTGATTAGGCCACAAAGGCTGTTGTGCCTGTAGATCCTTTCTAAAATTTGTAATGATTTTAATGGGCTTGTAATAACTTGAAGTGTACTATCAATAAATGATCAATATTATTGATGAAGGCACAAATGTAAATCAGTAAAAGGCTATAAACTGTAACATGAATTGATGGAAAAACTATCCAATGTGTGCACATGTACAGTAATCTCATACTGTTTTACAATGGCCTTTTATACTAAAATTTGGTGTCCAAAAACACTCTGACACAATATGCTTAAAATCTTAAGTCTAGTTTAAGATTAAGTTTTCAGGAGTTGTTAATTTCTTTAATTTCTTTATGTAATGTGTCTTTATACAATGTAAAATGTTTAAAATGTTTTAAAGGCTACAGAAAATAATGTTTTTTATTGTTACCAAATAGCAAACACTGTAGAAACTGTAAAATAAAAAAGAGTTTTTCATGCAAGTAGCAAAAACTACAAATTCCAAATGGGGAATACTGAGCTTGGGAAAAAAATTCAGACCTTGGTGTTTTTGCACTAGTAATTTAGCAGTTAAATCAAGGCCCTTTATTATACAATTGTCCTGTGAACTAGTAAGATGCAACTTTTGCACATTTTTGGTTCCTACACTACAAAAAACCTGCAGCTCTCTAATCAGTCCAAAGAAAGCACCAGAACAATTTCTGGGCTCAACAGAATGCTACACACTGACAAGTTAAAAAATCTTTTTAGTCTTGAATAGAAAGTACTACAAGGTGACCAGATTCAAATAGTCAAAATCCTCAAAGTCAATGACACAGGTAATACAATGGATTTCTTCAATAAAATTGAATGTTTATCATAGGACACAAATGGTAAGTAAGGAGAATTGCATTTAAAATTGATAAAAGGCTTTTCTTTACATTAAGCATTATGGAATAAGTTAATGCTGGAATAAGATATACAGCCATGTTGTTAACATACACTGTTGGCAGTGGTGTGGAGCAGTGCTTCAGGTTCTGGACTGAAAAGTTGTGGGTTCAAATCAATGTGATTCTTCTGTTGTACCATTAAGTAAGGTTCTTAACCAAAATTGCTGCAGTAAAATACCCAGCTGTATAAATGGGTGAAAATGTAGTTAACTTTAGATAAAAGAGCCATCCAAATAAATTAGTAGTAGAAAAGCTCAATGTTCTCATTGTTCTCAATGTTCTCCCATTTCTCCACTTAATTGTCTTAATTGTTTGAACCTTTCATTAAGGCAGCAAGTATGCTCCATCGATTAGTGGTAATTCATTAATAATCTAGTACCAGATCATGTCTAAAAAGTTTAATTTAAGACGATATACAGTGCTTCTAATGCTAGCTCTGGGCATTCAAGTTTTCTTTTTTATATTAGACCTACAGTATCTGAGACTACAAATGCAATAGAAAATAAGCACCACTCACACGTAGATACTAGCAAAGAATATCATCCCAGGGTTTTCATGTTTTTCTTAGGGTCAGTATATGAACATAATTCTGTGAGGGTTGTGAGGGCTTGTTTAAGTGTTTCTTAGCAGATAACGTATAGCATAGCCTCCTGATTCAGTCTTGTGGAATTATTACTTATGCTTTGACTGCTGAGAGTTAAAAATCGTCAGAAGGGAATCACAGAAATGTCAAAGCCGTGGAAATTAATACCATGTACCATGTTTCATATTGAAACAATCAAAGTAGATATCAGAATGTATTACACAGTGTTTTTAATATATCTTCCCGTGGGCTTGGTGGCACAGTAGATTAATGCTCCCGCCCTTCACATCTGAAGGGGCCGGGGTTGAATCAGGCTCGGGTCAGAATTCAAATGTGTTTGGAGATCTCTTCAACCTCTGTGGTTTTTTTTTTCCCTAGGAATGTGGAGGATAATAAATAAAAAAGCTTTACATTAACAGAGGTGACTGTTTAAGCCTGCGATGTCACGGAGGTGAACATATCACAGAATACAGCCATAAAGGCTTGTCTTTCCCCTGCTTTGTGGGGAAAATTAAGACAGTCTCTTTTCAAATTATGCAAGGGTCCAGTGCTTTTTAAATGAATAGATCCACCTTGCAGGCCACCCAAGCATTACTCTGGAAATGGACACTGCAAAGGGTTTAAGACAGGTGCTGTCCTCACTGCAAGAACCCTGCCAAGATGGAAGGTGACACATGTCTGTCTCCTTTCACACAGCCACTAGTAAATAATCATCAATTTACACATTCTGACACTAAACTTCAGCCTACAAATTGCAAATTGCTTTCTGTAAAGATTTCCTTCATTTGCCAACACAGCCAATTCCAGGTAAGCTAAAATTGCCTCTCAACCAGCTGGGTGAAAGGTCATCTTCTTCACAGTCTGATTCCTTCTCATGCTATATTAACCAAAATAACAAACAAAATACAGCTAAGATACTGTATGAGGTCCACGCAGTGCAACACTAAATGTTTTCTTGAGTGCATGGATTTCACCCATTTCTGAATAAACAAGTGCTTTTACCAGAGATCTCACATTAGTATTTAAAGAAAAATGAAGTAAGAATGATCTCAAACGGTCAATTTTTTTTTCTTTCAGCAATGGATGAGAGAAAAGAACTTTTTAGCATTTCCAGTTATGTAGGGAAAGACAGATTTTATTGCAATGTTTGAAAGTAAGCCATACTGTACTTTTGTGCCCCAATCCTATCATTTTAAAACTTTAATTGTGGGTTGAATGGTTAAACAAGACATACATACAGTAACTGCAAACCGTACTTTAATCCATAGTTTAATGTGAATTTGTGTTTATATGTATTAGTGTTTTAATATGTATTAGTATGTTTTAACATGTATTATTGAACATTAATCACTGATTTTGTTGTATGAATAAAAACATTGATTCAGTGAATGTAAAGTTTTTAAAAAAAAATAAAAATGAATATGACAAAAACATCAAATAAGAGGAGGCTTTTAGTCACTCCAGAAATAATTTATAAAACTTTTATAGGATTCAACAGCAAGTAATCATAAACTATAGCAGGGTCTACACCAGTAAACATAAAAAAATTAGCTGACTTTGTTTATTGAAACATTGTTTTAAGATCTTCGTTTCCTTTTTGTAGAAATATAAATATCAGTTTTAGGCTATTTCAAAAATGCTATGTTAATATACTAATATTCTATAGTTGTTAGTAGAATACAAACAAAGAAGGCAAAAATATTATATATTGCCATTTTGCAGTAATGCATACCACTGAATTTTGAGGCTTTTTCCTGAAGTACAGTATGTGTGTTAGTGTGTGTAACTGTGGAGCCCACTTCTGGTTCCCTCTAGTGGTGTTTTGCTTTGTGGGATATATTGTTCACTGCTGCCTCTCACAGAGAATCTCTCTGAACAAGACTGACCTGAAGAAACTGAATACATTTAATCTCACTCGTCCTGCACTGTGCAACGTGTTATGGAAAACTAATCATATTCATTTCTATTTAAAGTTTCATAGGAATCATTGAGAATATGTTTTATAGAACTTATTTTTCTTAAGTACTCGTGTTGTGTCCACTTTTGAAAATGCATTTGAATGCTAAAGAATCAATTGTAACCTTGATATTATACAGCAAAAGTGATTAAAGACTCATTATATCTTCTTTAAATGAATTTTTACCAAACATGCTGATTATACTACTCGAGGAAAATATAAAATATATTTAGAAGCTTTACAGACATAAGTATATAGTACCAAACTTTTACAACTTAATAATGACAAAATCACAAAAGGTTAATCCTGTGTATTTTAGATGTTTCCACTTTTTTATTAGTGTGAAAGAGTGTAGTGTGTAAGAATACCCCTTTATTTTCATTACATAAAATGATTACTTAATTTGTCCTGGAATGTTTAAAGGACATACATCAACAAATATATTTTTTCATAATGGTGTCAGAAGCAAGGTGCTGTTTCATCATCGTTAGAGCACACTGATAAAATAGACAGTAATGGGACAGTTGTCTAGCTGACTGTTTACGTGAGAAATTAAGAAAAAGAGGAGGTCAGTTGCTCATTTTGTTCATAGCTGCTTAATGTTCTAAGATGTCTACCTAGTCTTTTCGTTAAAGATCCCTACATGTCAGCTTCCATTACATGATTTAAGAGCTCGTTTCCCACTCCTCCAGTCCTCTGTGTAGATGTCTCCTATTTTCAATCGTAAATTGCCCTAAGCCTAGTATCATACTAACGTCCCTGGAGTGATTTGATCAATGCTTTTCAGGATATTTTGGGTGGGAATTTCAAGTTTTTGTGTCTGTTGTAGACTAGAAAGATTCAGTACCCTCTCTGTGAATACGATATTCCCTTCGGTCATTTCACCCCTGTTCTTCAGTTTAGTCAGGTTAATCTGCTGTGACAGTCATGCTCAGAGGTCTCTGTACTCAGTGAAATGAAATAAAGGATGTGCTGACTGACAACAATATTAAATATTTTTATTTATTAATTGTATACTAAACACTGAAAGAAACTTTGCTTTCAACTACAAATTCAAGGTTATCAGGAGAATCGTTTCTTAGTAGGTGCACTGACACTTTATTGTGCTTTCATAGTTATATTCATAATGCTGAGTAGGATTTGGCATTGAGAAGGTTAATCCAGCAAGATCTGTTGTGAAAGTCACAGGCTAGCAGAGAATGTGCCCACTGCCTGTCCCTTTCTTCTTGTAGAGGCTGGACAAGTATATGCCTGTTCATTGCTCTTGGAGCCTTATGCTCCTGATGTCACAGTCATCCTAGCTTATCCCACAGAAGTGCAGAGAGCAGGACATCTATAACATAACTGCTGTGGTCTCACCTGGCAAAGAAAGCCATATTTACATGTGCGGCATGAGGATGTGTCTTGTCCTGCCAGAATGTTATCAAGTCAGGATGAACCCACAGGAAAGACTGCAAGTGAGGCCCCGGGACTCGATCAGTGTAGCACTGTGCAGTGAGGTTGCCATCAATCACTACAAGTGGTGTTCTGTAGCAACTAGACATGGTTTCTCACATCATTGACAGACAGTGCTTGGCTGTAATGTCCATCAAAGAAAGCTGTACATTTAAAAAATGCTGGCTGTGAACAATCCAGATGGAGAGCTACAGGGCACTGACTTGGTCCAGCCTTTAATAAATTCTTCCCATATGTATGGTATCTTGATAAGATAGGAAAATTTATATATTTTTTTCTTTCGCCAGGCTTGACTTTCAACAGGATGATTTACTTATAATTTAGTGCTTATGCAACAGAGTCACTCCAACGCTCCAGTGTGTCGTGGTCTCTCATGAAAGATCAGAGTGGTGCAAAATATATCTGATAAATATCTAAAATCTGTTTATTTGTATTAAAAATATGCATGCATAAAAATTAATTTAATTTAATGTTTTAATGTTCAACATACATATGTAGAAAATAGTTTAAAATTTTAATCATTTCAAAACATGCATATATGATATGCCTGCAATTCTTCTTCTTGAACATAAAATAAAAGAAATTGTTTTGTAATGTCACTTCCTGTCACTTTACTT
The DNA here is from genome assembly GCF_040954835.1 of Lepisosteus oculatus. Lineage (NCBI taxonomy): Eukaryota > Metazoa > Chordata > Actinopteri > Semionotiformes > Lepisosteidae > Lepisosteus > Lepisosteus oculatus. The sequence continues at coordinate 34,661,883 of NC_090696.1, read as the reverse complement.
TAAACGTTGTAAAAAGTCAGGTGGAACAAGAGAAGGTTGTAGTACTGCACTAGAAAAGGACTTGCTAATTATGAAAGGAGTGCTGTAAACTCCAATAAAGTAAGTTAGAGTAATAAAGTTAGATGCATAAACTACAGATCAGCTATAATGTGTATAAAGGAGGGGTTACTAATAAATATGCATATTATAGCAGAACTGTATGAGATAGACATTTTTCAAAGAAACCAGGACAGACAGATGGAAGTTATGGATACATGTGTATATCTGTAATGTGACAGTAACAGCCAATTACAGTTGTGTTTTGTTTGTCCTTACATATCAAATCTTTCAAATGAATGATTTAGTCATTGAAACAAAGAACTGTAGGAATGTTATCTGACTTTCACAACTGTAATGTGTTATACTAAAGACATCACATATATTTGTTATCATGTTCCTATTATGGCCACATTAGTTCTCACACTATACATTTTTTAAATTAATTCACAACTTTATCAAGAACAGTATTCCTGCCAGCAGTTATATCACCCTGCAGTTCACAACTGGCAACCCACTGAAGCTCAGACCTCCTGGAAAAGCTCAGATTGCTGCTGGAAAAGGTATTAAAGGGCCCTGTAGGGATCGCTCACCCTGCGGTCTTTGTGTGATGGGGACAGTATTGTAAAAAAGGCGCTGTCATTTGAATGAGATGTAAAACTGAGGTCCTGACTCTCTGTGGTCTTTAGAAATTTCAGGGCATCTCCGTTATAGAGTAGGGATGTTACCCTGGTGTCCTGGCCACATTTCCCCTTGGCCTTTAGTAATCATGGCCTCCTAATAATCCCCATCTAAGAATTGGCTTCACTACTCTGTTCTCCCCACTGATAGCTGATGTGTGTTGAGAGTAGTGGTGCACTTTGGCTGCCACTGTATCATCCAGGTGGGGGCTTCACATTGGTGGTGGTGGAAGCGATTTCCTTTTACCTGTAAAGCCCTTTGAGTAGAGTGTCCAGTGCAAGGAATTATAATTATTAAAAAATATTTTGTCCTTTTATGAAGAACCATGTCCAGAAATCACTGATTTCATGAAGTCTGACTTTTCACTCTTCATCTGAGGGGCAAGATGTAATTACTGTCATCATATGCGTAACACTTCTGTGTTTATTCTATTTCATTTTAAAGTTTGTTTGACTGCAGAGAAAAATCCATCAAAACATGAGTTAATACTGACCATACCTCACTTTCTTTATACCCTTAAAAAGTACTAAAAAGAGAACTTTGGTAAGTACTCTTAACAAAGCCTCAGCTGATTATTCATAAATGAACATGATTTTTTAAACCAAATTTGAGTTATGTTTTTTTTTTACCATTCCTTCTTGCTATTCTGTGGCATTAACCTCTGTCTTCCCCAACCCAGGACCTTTTCAGTGTTCTAAGTGTGTGCTAACATTGATGTGCCAGACTAACCAGCTGTGCAGAGTATCACCATTCTGCTTGTCTGTGCTGTTTAATTGGCAATAAAGATGTTGAATAAATACTTCACTCTGTATCAAGGCTATTTAATGGCAGGTGCATCCAGGAATTCTTGAAGTTGCCAACTCTGTGTGGTTGTTGTTATGGTAATCAAGGCTAATCATCCAATAATTATCACCCTGAATGGACGAGGGAATTCCCTGCAATTAGCAGCACACTTTAAAGAGCAAAATGAAATGAATCCCTGCTGTAACAAGAAAATTGGGGCATTAAATTTCAGGCTGTTTGTCACCTTCATAGCTAAACAAGAGGTGTTCTGGTAATTGCCAGTGTAACCCAGTGGAAAAGTGATGATGTCCAGTGAGTAACGTATTCATAATCGTAAAATTCATGAAAAAATTAGCATTCTTCTTCTTCTCCCCCTAATCCTTACAGTAAATTTTACATTAGAAACAAATAGTGAGGGCAGAGGTTTCACTTTTGCCAGAAAACTCCTATTATCTTGGAGAAACTGAATTCCAATCCTTCAACCTAAACATAAGCCTAGACTGAATCTTAATTTTAAGCAACTGCTAATTGAAATTACTGACCCAATACTTGATAGTTTCATTGAGTAAAGGCAAATAGGAAAGGTTATAAATGAGATGAGGCCACTTGGCCCATCTACCCTGTTTGACAGTTAGTGGTGACTTGATCTGAGGATCTCATCCAGCCACTTCTTAAAATAAACCAGGGAATCAGCTTTAACAAAATGACTGAATACAGTAACTTGTTCCCTGGAAAAGAAAAATCTACTATGAAATGTCTCTTTTGTAATTTCCTTTTTCCAGGTGAGTTTAATCTAAGCTATTTTCTACTGAGAGGAGCCCGTTGGGGTTTATTCTTGCGTAAACACAAACTCTTCTACAATTACATTGTTGTGGTAATCTAGAGTACTACTGAAGTGATCATTAACATCAAAAGAAAAGCTTCTATTCCTAAATGGAGTATTGAAATCATTAGTGGGTATTGCAGGTTGGCTGACACACCCCCATCACTTACCTAAGGCCCCTTCAGAAGTACTTTTTATAGATCATTTCCATTTACTTTGCAGAGGTAGCTTATTTGTCATAAGGTCTGGCTCAATTTAGCTTGTCTGAAAGGTGAGCCCCTAAATGTAGAAGGGTCTGCTTCAATTACAACATCTCAGTAATAAGAAAAAGGAGTTGTGAATGAGGTCTCTTTGTGATAGACCTAATAAATCAGACATAAATAAATCTGTTTACCCAGAAAGGAAGTTTATGCTAAATCTATTTCTGCCTCCCGTCTTTGTGCTATCATCACACTTCAAAGAAGAGCTTCAGCAGTAGATATTTTATTTGCTTAACATTAGAGGAAAGTCAATGTGGCGTAATGAGCGCAATTTTTCTCCTATTATTGCCGTGCTCAGGGGACTGCACTTAGAAAGAGCTGCCCTCCATTTGCACTCCCCTGCCTGGACCGACATTATTGAGTTCTCCTTAAAAATGTCTGCTTTTGTTGGAATGCCTGCTGCTCATGTCTGAAACAACAATGCCACCTTGACGAGTCTTCATCTGTCCTTGTTCCATACTGTCCTGGACACCGACCGACACATTTCCAAGATGGTTAATTCTACTTGATACTCTCTAAAGATCCATTTGTTCTCATTTTCTTATGCCTTAAATGAAAAATAAAAGAAATGATAATTGCTTAAATTTCTGCTCTACAATGAATACATAATGACATGCATATATGATGTATAAACATTAGAACATTCCTTCCTACACCGTTTTAGAAAATATTAAATTAAATATATTATAATAAGATACAATCCAGATGTTGCTAGTTGACTGTGGCACAAAATTGGATGAACGCCGACAGGATATGGTTGAGTTTAGAGAACCAGGCTTTCCCTAAGATTCCCTACAAACAGCCAGTCCTGAAACTTTCTGAACACCTGTAGGTTTTCAGTGAAGTCAGTGAAAAATGCACCACTCCTTCATTCAGTCCTAATGCTATGGTAAGGAACTCAGGAGCTCTGGACATGTCAGATGACAAATGGCTCTGAGAGACGGTCATGATGGAACAGGTCCTACAGGAGTTGTAGCTCACACTGAGTTGATTAACAACTAATGACTCCAAGCTGGTATAATATGAAAAAAATGAATGATACATTCATCCTTGATGTTACAATACCATAAAACACATTTTACATAATTGCTCACAATCTTAATTTCCTGCAACCTTCCCAACTTAGAGTACTCCAAAACGTCCTGCTAATGTTTTCTTTCCATTTCAATGTGGGCATGTGAACCTCTATTAGAATATTGGTTCTGCAGTCAATACTCGAGTTAAAATATAAGTGGGTAGAAGCATTGTCCTGAAAAAAAAAACACTCAATTTAATACTATAATTCCATCCAAGCTATTATATTTGCAGGCAAAAACAATATCTCCTAATTGAAAGTGACAAAACTATTGTTAGATTTATGCGGTTGCTATCAAAACAATTGTGCTGGAATGGCTTTATTTGGCTGTAACCTTTACTTCAGGCAGCCAGACATACACACCCTCACATGTACACACACACACTCATATGTTCAACCTTTCATACAGAAATCGCCAGAGAGGTAGTGGCTTCGTGAATCAGTGATTCCTTGGCCTCTGTCTTTCTCAAGCACGGGACACACAGTCCCCTGGCAGTAGATACAGGCTATTTAAATGCTCCATTGGAGAGGGATTAAAGTTTATGCAAGGTCACTGGGGATGTGATAATTATAATCACAGGTTTTTGGCTCCGCAATGACAGCCATTTGTTATTTTCACTCGAGTAATTCCTGCGGCCTAGGGATGTTGACAACCGTGCACTGATTTACTGGCCCACTTCCCCCCACCCACCCAGCCAGCTAGCCAGCTACCCCCTCCTTCCTAAGGCGCAGAGCAGTGTGTGCTTGCAGAGACCCCCTGAGGAACAGCCTCTTTTCATTTTCACTCTACTGAGGTGACGAAGAGGGATGGAAACAAAACTCCTGCCAAGCAAATAAGGTCTAGGATGGACGGAGGAGAGAGGCAGGAAGAGAAGTGGAGACTTCATGGGTATTCAGCTGCAGAACAACATTGTGTGGGCCCTCTTATCTTTTTACTGTAAACGTCCTGAATTTAGTCTGATGCTTCTCATTATGTCTGAAATGTTGATACATGCGTACAGAGTGCAAACGTTTTCCTCATCACCTGAAGTTTTCGCTCTTGATTAAATTGTTTTTTTTTAAATACTGTACCTGATTTCCCTCTATGAATAGTAAGAGGACAATTTTAGTGTTTCAAAATACTCTGTATTTGAAGATGTATTTTACTTTTTGCAAAAATGGAAGGATTATTTAACCCAGGATTATTGCTGTTGTCATTGAGTCTTCATCCTAAACATTAATTTAGCTGTACACGTAGAGTATGTTCATTTTTTTCATTCTTAACAGTGTTTATTTAATTTCTGTTAGCATGCTTGGGTATGCTTTCAGAAATGGTGATGCCTGTATTCAGACACAAACACAATTTATATCCCATTTAAGGCAGTCTTACTAACTGGGGATGGTAGAGTATTTTTATTGATCTTGTATGGATTTCCTCTGCACACATCTGCTACAATTTAGAATCAGTATACATAATTTCAATATATGGGATTCTTTCTACATTATATGTATTTCTACATATAATAGCTCTTGCTTTGTGCTCTGTTTATTGCACAATGTGCATGATCACCTACTGCACTCCCTCCATCTACCTGCTGGAATCAACACAACTTTGGTAAATGAATTTCTAAACTTGGTAAATGAGGTCACAATTAGAAATAAACCAAGGTCAATGTTGAGCAGATATAAAAATTGTCCTGCTCTGTATTAGCGATAGGTGCAGCACCAGAGAGTAGAAAGCACTTTAAATATTTTTGTTTTACAAAGGTAAGCTTATAACATTGTTTAGAAATATTTTGCATCCCAGTTTACGGATGATCCCTTTACAGATTATAATGTAACCCTTACAGATTGTTACAGAACATGTAACAGATCATTTGAAATCTATGCAATTAATGTATAGTTCATGGTGACCTTGTTGATGGATACTACATAAGTAGTATCTGTCAGCTCACACTGTGAAACTGCCATGCAGCTCAGACAGCTTTGTGAAACACCCAGACATTCAGGAAATGACTTGTTCTACTGTTTCTCAGATGTACTGTACCCTGAACATTCCCAAGAATTACCCATTATTGCCAATCCTTACTGTTTCTTATATGCCAAAACAATGGGTAAATCAATAAGCAAAGAAACATAAAACAAAGGGTGGGGTTGTTTTACGGCTTTTAAATCACTATTTTATTTTCAACATAGTCTACATGAACCTCTGTGTATTTCATGTACAAGTTACATTTCTGACACTTCCTTCTAAAGGGTGTGGATGTCATGAGTCATTCTTGCCCCGCCCCCTGGACCTTATTGTCATCAGCAACATTTCAAACTCAGAGAGAACTTTTAACTATGTGTTTGCCGTGCTAAGGAACAAGCACAGGTGACAAATGCAGAAAATATCTTCATACACCTTGTCAACATGCACCTGTACAAGGCGAGGTCTACACTACAGTACATTGAGCCTGCTTCTGAACTGTTATCCATCTTCGATTACAGTCTAGATCTCACATTGTTGGAGTTTCATTTGTTTGGCTAAATGTAAGAAGCGCATAAATTATGACAACAAGGTTCATGCAGTGAAGTCAGTATGGCTGAGAGACCAATCCATGTCATTTAACTAAAAGGGCATCTGTAATGGTGGTGTATGAATATACAAGAGCACTATGAAAGTTGATCTGATCTTCCTCCACTAGGAAGAACACTTTACCTGTTGACTTACCTTTGCACTTATATTACTATACTGTATGTTTTAAAAGACAGCCCACCCACATGAAAGTATAATTAAAGAGCTGTTTTTGCAGAGAAATCTACTCAGAATTATTCATAAATGCCTGTGTTTGTTCAATGAGTACTTCATCACCCAAACAAAGGGGATACTAGCAGTTTATTTAAGATGAATTTTACTCATTCATTCCAGCACATATCAAGAATATCTTTCAGAGCTAGCACAAAGGATCCTAAATTCTCAAGGAAAAAAAGAAAAAAAACACCGATTAAGTATTCTATACTCAAAGCCTTAAGCTCAATTGGATTTGTAAGAAAACTGAAGGCAATACATTTGTGCAATTTGCACACAAAGTGGCCTGAATTGATCTAAAATAACCCTCTCAACTTTAAATGTGCAAAAAAGGGCCAGCAGATAATTACATCATTTAGGAAATTGATTGTTCTGGAGTCAATGCTTAAAGGTTTCGGAAACAAGATAAATCGTGTGGTGGCCCTCTTTTTAAGGCCAGCCTTTGATGTTTTAGATGCCCAAAAAAGATGAAATATTTCAAAGAGGTGAAAAAAAATCAAAGAGTTTCAAGAGGACAATGGAAGACAGCATTAGGGATAACAAAAGATTTCATTAAGCCAAACAAGGCTTAACCACAAAATCAATACATCATAATTAAAGCAAGCTCTATACCTTAATGCAAGAACAAAGTTTAAAAAAATAAAATAAAAAGACTTATTTGGACTAAATGATGGCAAAGTTATTAAGATTTCAAGATAAATGTATTTCAGACACAAAGGATGCCACTCAATTTTTTCTTTTGTGAAAAAATCTTCCATTCAAGGTGTATTGGAAAGTAATTGTCTTGGATCTATCAGCGAAGCCTGGTTCTCCAGAAAACCAATCAAAGACACAAAAACAGGAGGAAAAAAAGCTGGGCCTTCCCGATTCAAATTATGTATATCAATCTTTGTCTCATGTTAGAAATGATATTTTCTTCACAAGCCATGAAAAATAAAATAGAAACACAATACAAGTATTTTAGTCAATATGATGTCCTTCATTATGCTTCTTTTTTATAGTCTTGGACCAAACATGGCACATTATATTAAATTCCTACATTTATGTATTATTTATTATCCTTTGGTTTTGTTTTGAAATAAAGCTTCATGCTGCAAAATGTGTAACCATATGATATCAAAGTTAAAAACAATTTACAACCACATCTTCTAGATTTTTAAAATATTTTCCTTTGTTAATTCAATAACTACATGAAATATGAAATGTATTTGATAAGTTCTTAAGCTTTAGTTTTAAATGTGATTATATATTACTATATAAGTGATTATTTAGTAATATATATTAAGTAAAACAATGATTCAATACGGCTCAAACCACAATGTTTTCCTGGTACTGTACATTGGTGTACCTCTCTAGAAGATGCCTTTTATGAATGGAAAACTAAACCTTATTTCTTAGTTTTTCCCTCTAATGTAATGTGTCTGTGGTAATATGAATTGTTATACAGTTCATTTCTGTTTTCCACACTTAATTATGACCTGAATTTATTATCTCAATTTCAATTCTCATAGTTCTATGCAGAATTCCAAAAGTTTGCTGTAATTATTCTGAATAACATGCCCGACACGATGTCCCAGTGTACCAAAGAATATATCCTTGTTCAACCTAGAAAAAGTGGCATAAAGAATAAAAATTAATCAAAAATCTTAGTGGAGTGTAACACTAGAGAGCTGTCAATGTCTCCTGCGGGTCAAGTGTCTGTTTCTAACCTGAATTTCCATGGGGTTATACAAAGGTTAAGTACAATATACCTGCGGGCTATAATGGCAGGACCTGTCTTATCCACATAATTGGAAGAGCACTGTCAATACATGTTGCTGGCTGTGGGACACAATCACCATTTTATCTCGCACAATTCGGATTAATTAGGTGTTATCAATTAATGGCCTAGTAAATGTGAGCACCTTTTCAAGTCAATTTTGCAAATAGCGCTGAGCACAAACGAAGCCCCCAGGTGTCACCCTGAATGGAGATAATTATGTAGTGGGAAATGAAGTGGCAAAAAGATCCTGTTTAATATTCATTTCAACAAAAACCAAAACAAAACAGTGGAATAGAGGAACGTTTTGCCTCAATTGTTCTTCATTTAAAGTTCAATTTAAAGAGGAACAATTGAAACTTGTAGCGGTTCATTTTCATTTAATAGTACAACACATTTTTAATTATATTTGCCCCGTAAAAAAACTCTTATCCACTCACCACGTTCACCAAGAATCCTAGATCATCTTAAAAAGAAGCAGTTTCTGCGTATTTAAGAGCTAATTTACATTTAAGTAAAGAATACAGTACTTACAGTATTATACAACATCCTAGGTTAACCAGACAGCCTGTTGGGCAGTTGGAAGTTAATCTTAATAGTGTATTTGACTTACCGATTAACATGTGAATTAAGAACATTTCAGAATTCTGTAAAAACTAACTGAAGACGCTTGCTGCTATGAATACACATTTCGTTTAAGGAACATCAGTGGATAATCGGAAGCTGTTCCTGGCAAAAGACTTTGAACTAGTCAGCTTTGCAGGTGCTTATTGCAACTTGCTGGTGAAAAAAAGGCAGAATGTTAGTTTTGGTTTTTCACTGCGGTGCTGCTGGATCTGATACTCCATACAATTTTATTTAATGGCGATGTAGGTTGCTTCAACCCAGGTATGATATCTTGAATACTTCATCTGTTTTCAAGATATGATGAATTTTGATAGAAACTCAGTGCTTCCGTCACCACAGGCTATTGATAATGTGAAAATTGGGATTGGAATGCAAGTGTTACATCTTTGGCAGATGTAACACAAATTCCAAACTATTAGTTTTTTGGCAAAAGGTGCCTACGGCAGACTTGGGGCATCATTCATTGTTGGAGGAAAAACCCCAATTGAGCATATGCGAGATAAACACATTACATAGCCGCAATCCTCTCCTTTCCCCATTAATACTGTGGAGAGCAATTCTCTTGGGAGATCCACAATCCTGCAAGGCAGCCTTCGACCTCATCTAGAGTTTGACATGTCACATTCAAACTATTATTCAGACAAACGCTGGCCAAGCATACATTAAGAGGTAGGTTGTGACACTGGCAAAAACAAGAGAATAAATGCTTGTCTCTGCTGTTGAAGCATAAACTACGAAGAGGCTTAAAAGATCTTTCACCCTAAAATATTGTTAACATAAGTCATTTTCCCTTTAAAGCACAAAACACTTTTTAAAAATTGAATGAACACCTGAGCCTTTCAAATTAAGATCTCTTGGGCATTCCTGGGCTGTTTAGTTCCAGGTTTTTTCTCATTAAAATACATTTTTTTTCATTAAAAGAACACAATTTCACCTCAGTGCACACGGCTCAGGAAATTGTTAGTGAAAAGTATTTACAAGGTTTATTTAAATATTACTTTGGGTATTTTGTAATGAGGTTGGGTATTCTGTCAATTGTATCTTGTAATTTGTAATTTAATACATCTATGTGTTTTGAGCTGTGTTAAACAATATTTCTTAATCAAAACTAAAATAATAATAATAGGTTTTTATGAGTTCGAATGGTTCCATAGCGTCCATCACAGTTATTGACAAATTGTGGCACAACCACTTTGAATATAGTCTTAGAGGGCAAGAGTTTATTGTATAGACAAACAAATATTCAAAGACAAGAATGTGTTTTTAAAATAGCAAAATATAGTTTAGCACATCTCTTTTGTAAATTTCAATGCTCTGTGCGGTCTTGTTAATATTTGTCCATACTTTAACACCCTACTTGTATGGTTCTATATTCTTTTCTACATAGTTTTGGGTCATTCTTAGATCAGTATGTTACAGCCAAGATAAACTATACCTCCAAATATTTACTAATTGCTTTCCCATCTGAAAAACAAAACATTCTCCCTGTAATAATAATAATCCTAATCTATAATACAATCACTTTCTCAGGTTAAACATTTCAGAGGTTTCATACTTATTATGAATAGTATACCAGGCTGCTACAATCAATTCTAAAATTACATATGTAGTAGAAACAAAGCGCAAACCTAATCTTCTTTGGGTCACGATTGTCACCTTCTAGTAATGCAGGTTTCATTAGGGCAAGGTCTGTTATTGCAGAGAATTACAGAAATAATGGCAGTGGGTGTATCTTTGCTAAGAAATAACAAATGAGGCTACGTTCAAGATAAGAGTGGCTGTTTGCTGGCTGTGGTGTGATAGCAGGCCCCCACAGTGTCTGTAATTTTAAGGGTCATCTTTCCTGGTTTGTGCAGCTTCCCAAATGTGGGAATCAATGCACTGTTCCAAGTGTTTTTGACTCCTTTTTAATATAAAGTTCCTTTAATTCCTTTACGTTTCTGTTATGAGTTTGAAAACCTCCAAAACGTTCTAGAGCTTTATGGGAACAGTCATCTGGTTTAATAATTGAGAATAGACTGTTTCAGAGTGAAGTAACCTAAATCAAAAATACCTTTTGTAGGTAATGATTCTATTTCCTTACCCTGTCAAAACATGAAACCATGGTTTCCTTCTGCAAGGAATGTGGTGGTAACTAAAGCTATTCACTCCCTAAAATGTACATCTTCTCTTTATTTTCATAAAGGTTTCTTCTTAATCCAGTGCTGTAACAGGAATAATAAAAAGGAATTAAGCTTTTCAGCATATTAAAAAATATACTGTACCAAGAGCTACCCTGGGCAACGAAACACCAATCTTAATGGAGTTTATAACAAAAGTTTGGGAGGGATGACAACAGTCAAGCTCAATCATTCTCAGATGTCAGGAAGTTGTAGTTATTCCTGTCATTTCCTCACAAAATAAATTATAAATACTATATGTTATCCCCTCCTCTCCCTTGCATATGCGTTTTGCATCTCACTGCATGGGGATCCCAGCCTCCTCGTCCTGTGGCCAGGAGGTCAGCCAAGCAGGTTAAGCCAAATCTACTGTGACTAAAACAGACTCTATAAATCTTTCAATATGCTTAATTCCTGGATGTAATTATTCCTAATGTACTCTCTTTTGTTATGTGTATCAAGTATTTAATAGTGTTTTCTTACAAATGGGTATTTTACTGATGTTGTTTATTATGCATGTTTTGGAGGTGAATGTTTGTATTAATGCAAAGAAGTCCCAACATTAACAATCTCGGCAAACCATAACACCAGCTTTACAGGGAAACATAACCTATGTTTTGTAACATCACTTTATTAGCCCTATAAAGTTTCTTGCATTAGGAATTAGTCTTTTCACATACCCCAGCTCGCTCTCCATGAGACACGGACACACAGACAGGGAGAGAGAAGCCTGGGGTCAGAGCACAGAATCAACCACTGTACAGCACCCCTGGAGCAGTTGGGGTTAAGGGCTTTGCTCAGGGGCCCAATGGAGTAGGATTCCTCTGCCGGCTGCAGGATTTGAACCAGCAACCTTCCAGCCACAGGCACGAAGCCTTAGCCACAGAGCCTGAGCTTTTGTAATAAAATTGCAACTACATGTTATTCGATGTGCATTATATTGAAATTGGATAGCAAAAATTTGAAAATAACCATGCATTGTTTAACAGGAACAATGCATTAAAGCTGTTTTCTGAATTAGCACCTCATTAAACAGGGATGAAAATAACACATGATTTTAGGTAATCTAGGATCATAGAAAAATGTGTGTAGTTTTTCTAGCAGTACTCTGAAAGCTTTGTAAACAAGTGTTCCTCCACTTAAAAAATGTCTAAAGGTCTCCAAGAACTATTTGGGAAAAAGTCTGCTGGTAGCCATACTGAATCCATAAAATACAGTACAGCAAAATTAAATACAGTTCAAGCCATGTGCTCATCATTTCCTTTTAGTTTTGATGGCAAAAATGAGCTGACTGACATTTTAATAAATTTCAAAACACACTAGCAAACAAAGCCTGATTGCAGTTATACATTTGTGAATGTGGATGTTCACAGAAGACTGTGGTCATGCAGAAATTTTCAGGGTTAATATCAGTTGTCTTTTGCATCCCAACGCAAATGTTTCCTGGCTCCAGTGAATTACGTTAACCCTTGGTTCTTTAAGTTTATACGTCCTCTGAAGCATTAATCTATGAAATTAATCTGAGATTGGAGTTGACCAAGCTCATTTTAAAGTAACCTTTCCTTGACTGCCATTTGAGATTAATTCAAGATTTTTGCCACTGGTAGTTGAAGGCACATGGATTGTAAATGTCTTTTAACTAATGAACACAGATCTAAGACCAATTGTGCTGCATTTCTTCTCTTCACCATCTTTTTGCAAGTTGTTTTGAATCTCGTTGCCTTTCTATTGCTCATAACATTTGATTTGCCTGAATGTGAGGTAGGTAGAAATCAGAGAAAACATGTTTTAGTTGTATCATTCCTTCTGATGTTTTTAAACAATCACTCATATTGACATTTTCTATCAACATTTATTTCCAGCAATGTTATATTCACCACAGTTATCCAGCCAGTTTTTAAAAATAATTTCTGTTACAAATGAATTTAGAAATGCAGAAGCTAGAAGTGTACACACAGTACAACATAAAACAACAGCATTAAAAATAAATCCAGATTGCATTGCCTGATATGTCAGATAAATGTACCAAAAAACAAACAAAAAATGACAAAAATACAGTATTCTAAGTCTCTCAAAATTAAATAACTAAAAAAAATTTGATTTTCCAAACATATTCATATAAAATGGTTTGGAATTTCAGGATATACTAATGTCTTTCAGAAGTCTATTACATAAAGCTTTGAATGATCGTTAACCAGATCACTAACAGTATGGTAAAATCTCTTTTTTCTACTTGCAGTATACTTGATACAAAGGATACCACTGGTATTTTATAGATGGCTCTAAAAAACGTAAAGAGAAAATTTGGAAAGAGGAACGACTTAATAAATTTGGAAAAGAGGAAACGCTGTAAATATTTAACTGAATAATTTGGGGGTGTAAACCACCTGAAGTTGAAATTCACCAAACATTGCTTTTTTAGGCAAAAATGTGGGCAATATACTGTAGTAGACACACGTGAGCTCTTGTAACACGTACTGTTGGATTCAAAACACGTCCCACCCCTTATATCAATGATGAATAACTACAGAATGCCAGTGGAGCAACTGATGAATGAACTACATACTGTACAATACATTCCTACTTATGTAGTTCTCTTTCACATTCTGCTCTAAAATAAGTTTTTGTTCCTGACCTACCACAGAAAGGGCCTTAATGCTAAGTACGGATTCAGGCAGACTGTGACAGGCAGACTATTCAAAGAGAGCCTCTCTTAGTACATAGTTGTCTAGAAAAGTAGAAATGCAAGAAGTGCAATTTAATCCCAAAGTCATTACCTAAACACTGATATAGGATGGGGATTACCACCAATGTAAATGAGATATGAGACACCATTGGATTAGAGGACTTTTTTTCTTTAGGATGACTTCAGCAAATAGCCAGAGATAAGGAAAGCTTTCTAATTACATGGACCTACACTGGTCAATTCTCTCTTTAAATACCCCATTGCAAGTGAGAAGAAAGCCCAGGATATGTTATTCTCTACGATATTAAGTAATTCTGCACAATCAATGGAAGTACATCACACCAAATGAAAAGATGAGGGCTGAATACTTGTCCTTTTGTGGCTGATATCATTCTTTCATTTTTGGTAATATCATTTCCAAATTAAATTTTATGGTTCATTACATACTCCTGCAGACACTTTCTAATGGAATCCTAAGTAGAACAGTCTGCCTTTGTGCAAGGTTTCTCATACAGTTAAGATGTTATTTAGTTCTAATTATAAGATAATAAACCCAAGGAATATGATTTCTGATATTTACATGTGTAAAGTTGATCACAATTTGTAGAAGAAGGTTTTAAATGAACTATTAAGTTCTAATAAAACATTTGTTCCATTTAAAGTAATTTAGAGGATTTAATTTGAAAGGAGTTAACAAGAAATGTCTGTAAAATACGTTATGAGTGTTTAATGCAGATTAATTTCAGTGAAAATTATGTTTGCCAATAAAATATAATATAATAAATTTAATTATATGTATTATATATACTGTATACATAAATTAATGAATTGTGTCAAAAACGCATATACAGTAGCTCTCACTACCCCTACCTGAATCATGTCCAGGTCCTCAGCCAAGGCTGTCAAGACTGCAGAGGGGGTGACATCAGCTGTGTAACTGGTCCAGTGCAAGAGCCCTGTTACATCTACTATCCTGCTAATTAAAGTGCTCACGAAGATGCTGTGGCACCCTCAGACACCTGTTCATCTACACTCTGAATCACCATACTTTTACTCCAGTTATAGGGATTCAATCCCTTCTCAAGGTTCAGTAGTCTAATAATATACTGTATATCCTGCTATCAGTATACCTTTTTTAAAGGGAAAGCTATATTCTCCTGGAGATTTGTCAGTGAACCTATGAAATAGCCAGGTTTAAGTCAGAGACAGAAGGGTGCGAACAGTGAAATGTAGTTTTTTAAAAAGGGTTTAGTATTGACCAGATATCACCATGTGCTCATCGTGGTTTCTCTGCATAGGTTAAGAATGCTCATATCCAGTTTTTGACGGATGTAGGATCCTCTTGTTTTCATTCCATATCTAATAATAATTTTGTAATGGAACAGATTATGTGGATGATAAGGATTTTTTTATATTAATGAGTTGCCAATTGAAAGTACCTGTAATACCTGGAGGACTTCAGGCCTTGAGGGCTGGATCTGCTGTTAGGATTCAGCATTGTAAGCACCTGGAATGACTGAAAGGTCTGTAAGAGTGTTCAGTGTTTTGGGTAGGAATGGAGAGTAAACACATGGTGAATGGGAAGTGCAGTAAAGAGAGATACCATCTAAGAGGAGGCAGCCGTCAATTCTTATACCCCTGATATCTGTCAGCTGTGTTCTTCTCTATTCAAAAGTGTGCCCCTCTTTAGCAGGTGTGTGAGATGCCTGGCAATAGGGAAAGAAAGACACATGAAGGAGCTCTGTGGTGGAGCTCCAGAGGCAGAGCTGATGAATTATGCGGTAGCTGAAGGTCTAAGCTGCTGAAATGGAGAGTTGAGGAACTTACCATGGGGGAGCAGCTTTGAGAGAAAACAAATTAACCAAAAGTCTGAGCTGCTGAGAGTGACAACAAAGTGTTGACGAAAAAATGCAGAGGAAGACACCTGACAATGAGCCACAGAAAGGCTGCTATGTGGGCAGCCAGGGAGTTGCTGGCTACAGAAGAAGTTTCTTTGTTTCTGTTTTCTGCATAGGATGAATGCTACAACATTATCTTTCTTTTGAAATAATAAATGAGGCTTCTGTGTTGCGATAGACTAGAGCAAATCTCCCTCACACCACCTGACAGTGCACCGTCTGCTTCATAACCAGCCTACAATAGAAGTTATTTAATATTATAGAAAGAGATGGGAGGAGAGACACTTCCTTGCTGAACATCCTTGGTGGAAAACCTTCAGATAAACTACCTTGTTTTTGTATGAAGAGGCTTAGGCTCCAATGACGTATTCATTTGGACTTTTAGAATCACAGTACTTAGTAGTAGTGGCTTTACACCAATCATCACAGATAACTGAAACTCAGAAAAAACACAAAGCACTATTACAAAAGTAGTGATGGTAAGATACTTGAAAAGAGATTATAAATACAGAATAATGGTGGAGCAGTTATTGTCTACATTTCTTTAGTTAGCTGAAATCCAGAGCTACAGTACGAATTCTTATTTATCATTGTTCCTAAAAATGTAAGGGAATTTGAAAAGGTATTATGTGAACATCTTTCTGAGAGAGTGTGTTTACATTTTATTATTTTGAACTATTCTATGATGGTTATTGCATACATTCGTGTGTAATGCCAATGTACTGTTAGCCATCTCTCACTTAAACTGTGCATTCCACTTGCTCCTCTTTATATCCTGGAATGGGTCTTGTGCTTACTCATAATATTAACCCCTTGATCTTTTTTACTTGACACTTAGAGGTCAACCTAGACTCTCAGGGATGCATCATTGTGTTAGTCTGATAACACAGGACTCAAAGGTTTTATCACCTGTGTGAGGTCAGGCTGTGAGTCAATAATGGTCACTTACCCTTTTTAACCTCTGAAAGCAGGTCAGTGCTTCACAGCTGAATGGCCTGATCATTCAAAAATAGCCCATGGAATATTAATCTAACTCATGAGGTTCAGGTATTCAGACAAGCAAGTTTAGTGACTAGTAGCAGATAGAGGCATTTTGCAAAAATGTTTAGAGAATTACTTTCCAGGTGTTGTGAGTTACAAAAGACAAAATAGCCATTAAACAATCAAATGAGTGAATTAAATCTAGATAATTCACATCCAATTAACATATTTTGTATAACTTCAAAGCAGCCAATACAATCATTAGACTGGCCCAAAGCAGGGGCACTGCGTCAATGCATCCCAATAGAGACAAAAATATTGATTTAGCTTCATCTGCTAGGACATACTGAAACTGGTGAGAGCTGTTGTGGGAAATTCTTCATCAGAGGAGCAGGACACAGTCTTGTGCAGATTCAGTTCTATTGGGCTCAATAAGTCCGACAACACGCGCATGGTCTGCACCACAGAACAGACAAACTGCAAGGGTCTCCCAGCTCTTATATACAGTCAGATGAAAGTTTGTTTCACAATCTGAGTGCTTGTCCTGTTCTTTGATATGTAATTACTACTTGTCCTACTCTGTCTTGCTCTAGGTTCTGTCCTTTGATATGCAGCAGACATTGGTCTGGTTTATCCTGTTTGTGGGTGTTGTTCCTGTCTTTTATTATGTAGCATTATGCCACTGGGGCTGCTAAAACAAGTCAGCTTTATGGCATCTTAGTGTAACTTTTGTTTGAGGCTAAATTAACAGACCCCATCAACACCTCTCACAATGTGCTTAAGTGGTGATACTGTGATGCTGAATAAGTGAGATATATACATGTCCAACTTCAGAGCGATAGTAGCCAAACCGGTCTAAAACCTTTCCAAGCATGTCAAAGTGAAATAACAGATTTTATAAGACCTCATGATTAAAGAATGAAGAAAGATGGCGGCGCACATGGACGCAGCGGCTTCATTAGCTCTCAAACAATGGTGCTTTTTGTTCATTATTCTTACGTTTTTTGTCACGTTATTTACTCAAAACACTGAAGCTTACTTCTCCTACGACCGGAAAACATTACTGGACATCAGAAACAACTACAGGGATTTCTCCTTTAGTTCGCTCGACCTGGATTACATCAGCTCTTCCATCCTCTACACCGCAGACCTGGAAGCCGCGGAGCCACCTGACCGTGTCCGCCGGGAGAGGAGACGGCGCAAGCGGTGCGAGCGCAAACAGAAATGCGGTAAGAGAGCTGGGCTGCAAATAAGACTAAAAGAACAGCGGAACAGACCACCTATACCCAGCCTGTTCCTCGCTAACGTACGGTCCCTAGACAACAAACTGGACGAAATAAAACTCAGGCTCACTACACGCCAGGAAATAAAAGACTGCTGCACTCTTGTGTTTACGGAAACGTGGCTTCACAACAACATACCAAACTCTGCCATTCAGCTGGATGATTTTTTAACTCTCCGATCGGACAGAACAGCCGCCTCTGGTAAAAATAAAGGAAGAGGTCTGTGTATTTATGTCAACCAAGCATGGTGCAGAGATACTACAGAAATCACTATCCACTGCTCACCCGACTTAGAATATTTAATGGTAAAATGCCGACCCTTCTACCTACCTAGGGAATTCACGTCGGTCATTATTACTGCTGTTTACATACCTCCTAACGCTAATGCTAAGGAAGCAGTCAAAACGCTGTCCAAAGCTATTAGTAAACAAGAATCAGCACACCCTGATGGATTTTTATTATTGCAGGTGATTTTAATCAGGGGAATCTGAAATCAGTCCTGCCTAGCTACAACCAACACGTTGACTGCCCCACCAGGGGAAACAACACACTTGACCTTGTTTATACTAATGTACCCGGTGCTTACAAAGTAGTACCTCACCCCCCTCTTGGACAATGTGACCACATCTCCCTGTTCCTACTCCCAGCCTACAGACGACTTCTCAAACGCACCAAGGCTCCAGTTATAACTGTAAAAACATGGACCAAAGAGGCAGAATCAATGCTTCAGGACTGTTTTGAGTGCACAGACTGGAGTGTGTTCAAAGATGCAGCCTCCCATGGATCCCACACCGATATTGACATGTATGCATCAGCAGTCACTAGCTACATCAGCAAATGTGCTGATGATGTGGTGAGCGTTAAAAAGATACGCAAACTCCCGAATCAAAAACCTTGGATGAACACTGAGATCCGCTCCCTGCTCAAAGCCCGTGATGCAGCCTTCAAATCTGGTAATGAGGAAGACCTGAGAGGGGCTAGGAAAGAATTAAGAGCTGGCATAAAATCTGCCAAGAAACAGTACAAATCCCATAAATACAATCACAAGCTACAAGAGCAAAACAAACCCTGTAAGCGCTACTGACCCCTCTCTTCCAAACAAGCTTAAGACCTTCTACGCACGCTTTGAAGCTCAAAACCCTGAACCAACCACCTGGACCACTGACTCCCCGACTACCCCACCCCCCACACTATTGAAGCTAGATGTGTGGAACTCACTAAGTAGAGTGAACACACATAAAGCTGCTGGACCCAATGGTATCCCTGGCCTGGTACTCAGAACATGTGCCTGGCAGATAGCTGATCTCTGTACCGACATCTTCAACATGTCCTTGGCCCAGGCCACTGTACCTAGCTGCTTCAAGATGACCACCATCGTGCCAGTACCGAAAAAATCAGCCCCCACATGCCTGAACGACTACCGCCTTATTGCACTCACCCCCATCATAATGAAGTGCTTTGAAAAACTACTTATTCCGCACATTAAAGCCAGGATTCCAAAAACACTGGATCCTCTCCAGTTTGCCTATTGCACAAACCACTCCACAGAGGATGCAATCTCTATAGCTTTACACACCACACTAACCCACCTGGATAAAAGGAACACCTATACAAGAATGCTGTTCATTGACTTTAGCTCAGCATTTAACACCATCATACTCATAAAACTTTCTACCAAACTCAGGGCTCTGGGTTTAGATACAACCCTCTGCAGTTGGATCCTAGACTTCCTCACCAGCAGACCCCAGACTGTCAGGATTGGCAACCTCACCTCCAACACACTCACCCTTAACACCGGTGCCCCTCAAGGCTGTGTGCTCAGCCCACTGCTTTACTCCCTGTTCACCCACGACTGTATTCCTAAGTTCAGCACAAACACCATCACCAAGTATGCTGATGATACCACAGTCATGGGCCTGATCACTGACAACGATGAGACTGCCTACAGGGAGGAGATAAAACAACTCCCAGACTGGTGCCGAACCAACAACCTATGTCTCAACATCAGCAAAACCAAAGAGCTGATTGTTGACTTCAGAAGACAAGGAAAAGTTCACTCCCCCATCTACATAGAAGGGTCTGCGGTGGAGATGGTGAATAACTAGTGAAAATCAGTGCTCACGTGAAATTCCTAGGTGTTCACATCTCTAAGGAACTTACATGGACACTGAACACCTCCAGTCTCATCAAGAAAGCACAACAGCGGCTGTACTTCCTGAGAAGGCTGAAGAAAATACACCTAAACCCACTGATCCTCACCAACTTCTACAGATGTACGGTGGAGAGCATAACTGACCAGCTGCATCACAGTCTGGTACGGCAACTGCACCGCATCCGACCGTAAGGCACTACAGCGGGTGGTCAAAACTGCCCAACACATCATCGGCAGTGCCTTACCATCCATCCAGGAAATATACAATACCAGGAGTCTGAAAAAAGCCACCAAAATTATGTCTCACCACACTCACCCCGGTCATAACTTGTTTATTCCCCTACCATCTGGCAGAAGGTTTCCGGTCACTCCAGTCGCACACAACTAGACTCCAAAATAGCTTCTTCCCCAGAGCTGTCAAGTTGGTGACGCCCCCACTCCCTTCCACCTTATTATGATCTCTCCTAACATCCTCCTGTACCCACAATGACTGTACTCCTACACCACCACACACACATGTAAGCCGAAATTGTACTGTCCCTTCGATAGCCCAGTAAAACTGTAACAGGCATAATAATATTTAATATTTATTAATTAACCATACTACTTTTAACCATACTATTTTTTTGCACTGTTCCAAGAATTACCTTGCACTGTTTTTGTCCTGTTAAATTTTCTCTGTTTGCAGAATTTTGCACAGTTTTGATTACTTGATTACATGTTATTTATGTTATGTTATTACATGTTACTGTTATTGCTATTGTGTAACTGTCTATTGTCTTATCTTCTGTCCTATTTATATACTGCACCTGAGTGACTAATGAGAAACACTTTTCATTATACTATGCACCTGTGTAAGTTTAATGACAATAAAGTTGAATTGAATTGAAGAACGCAAAAGATGGACAACATGCCAGAGCTTGTTGCTAGGAGAAGATACACTTTTACAGATTCACAGAAAAAAAGTCTCAGTATTATGACCATATTGAACCAACAGTGAATTTTCTCTAGAGGACCAGTTCTAAAGAAATGGTAGGAAAGATCATTTTAACATGATAGGAAGACTGGAAATAAGTAGATAATTTCCCTAAATATTTGGATAGAGGTGTTTTTTCACAAGTCGTCTTACTTTACTCACACCCAAGTTGTTTGTATGAAGAAGTGTATATAAACCACTTTACAAATAATGGCACAGCCATTATAGCACATAATGTGCAAAGAAATTAAGTTGAGGAGCTATTCCCAAAGCCCAGATGTTGTAGGCCTGTTTTTTTTTATTTTGCCAGTCACAACAGAAATTTACAGTATGCAGCCTTAACTTTCTTCAAGTTCTGTATTTTTCTATTAGGAATGATCAAGTTTCCTTTTCAACACACAGGCATATATTTCTACTTTACTGCTCTAACTTATGTCTTTTGAGTTTGAGGACATTCAGGTCATCTGTAAATAATGAAGTGTAGGATCATTTAATGAATGAATGAATGAAAGATTGAATGAATGCACATAGGCGAAAAATTTGCGATAAAAGACAAATTCCTAATACAAGAAATTGTATATGGCCAATAAAGTGATCTTATCTTATCTTATCTAGGTGGTTCTGTGTTAAAGACTTATGTGAGTTATTTGTACTATACAATGATAATATCACTAACAGAGGCAATACCTGTAGCCAAAACTGAAACACTGACTATGTTCATAAATTTTACAGAAATAAGGAGTAGAGAATCTGTTCAGGAGTAACATTGGACTAGCCTTGAACTAACACGACCTAGCCTTGTGACAACTGGTAGCAAACACACACACGAGTTAAGTCCACTACGTCAAGCATGTTATCTTTGATTTTTGCATTTTAAAGTCTTTTTTTACCCCCTCTGGAATATTAGTTTTATCAGAGTTTTGTTCTTTTCCTTCTCAGTTGCTCTTCACTCAGCTCTACCCACACAATTCCTTAGATCTTCTTACTGACCCTCTGTCTTCATAAATAAACACTAGAATATTCAACTCATTTCACAAAAAATCACTTCGGCTCAACAGATTTTCACTAACAACCAGTACTCAGACAACTAACTTTCCTGGATGATCCTGTTTGGCCAGAGATACTTTGCTGTTCCAAAGATCTTTGTCCCTGACACAGAAGCACACAATTTGTTTTTTTGTTTTCTTGTTGATGGTGAGGCACTCAGAGTCAGGACCTTGAATTTAAGTATCATCCGTAGTGTTCCCATAACTATACTGGGGCGTTAGGACCCACGCAGACCGCAAGGTGAGCACCCCCTACTGGCCCCACTAACACCTCTTTCAGCAGAAACCTTAGTTTTTTAATTAATTATTACTTAATCACCGTACTATTTTTGCACTGTTCCCCGAATTACTTTGCGCTGTTTTTGTCCTGTTGTATTCTTTTCGCTGTTTGCGGATTTTGCACAGTTTTGATTACGTTATGTTATTATACTTTTATTGTTATTGTGTTACTGTCTATTGTCTTATCTTCTGTTCTATTCATATACTGCACCTGAGTGACTAATGAGAAACACTTTTCACTATACTATGCACCGGTGTAAGTATAATGACAATAAAGTTGAATCGAATTGCTAGGATGTTTCCCATCCAGTGACTGACCAGACTCACACCTGCTTGGACATAGACTAAAACCCATTTCCTCCTAGCTTTTCTTATGAGCTTCTTAATTAACCATGAGGTGTGGTTAATTCCACACAGATCATATGTGGACAGCTCCTTTCCCTCAGTTGGAATTTCACTCCCTCTGAGTGCTAATTATGCAGTTCAGGTGTGCCTTATTCTACAGGTTTTTCCAATGAGCAAAGACACCTTTCACCACCTCCCAGACCAGTGTAACCTACCCTAGACAAAGTAATATTTGTAACTATAAGTGGTAATCACTAAATCAGGTACTCAGGTATATGACATTTTTAGTGTGCTGGAGCAGTTCTGTGATGTATTAAGTTAAGTGAATCCAACAAAGATTTAAAGTTCTCAGTAAGAGAGGCAGTACAGCTGCCCATACAAAAGTTAAAATACCCCAACACCAGAAGCCTGGAGTGTCTATATACAAGATAGGCCACGAACTCAGAGAATTCTTGAAAATTAAAAGACGGAAGTATTACGTCTGAGTGGCCTGTAAATCAGAGAAATTGTAAACAGAAGATTCTCAGAGTAATAGTCAGCACTGATTTTCAGCTCATGAATAGCCGACCTCTACTGAATGGGTGTAGAAAAAACAGTCTACCTTCCTAGATGTGGCCTCTGGAAAGCCAGCAATCCATGGAATAGGCCTCATTTTAAAAAAGGTGCCAGCCTGTCTCAGCCATGTTTCTGTCAAGAATACTGCATTGAAGTACAACTCAATAGTCAAGTCACCACATAGATTTTACGTTGCCTATGTAATGCAGTTTACATTTTTTTGGAAACACGAAATAGAGGCCTTCCACATTTTTTATGTTTTATAATTAATTTAAACTGGTGTGAATCCTTTAAATTTATTTTGTTTGAACACAATCAAAATAAAAGGATGCTGAGAAAAAATGTTTGTCATCACTGAGCAGTGCAAGAAGTGAATGTAATGGACTGATGGTCAAACCTGAAGGGGTGTAGAGGTCTTGGGCTGGTGGCGCCTCCTCATGCAGGAAAAGTCGAGAAATGTGAGATCCAGTCTTCAGGCTGTCAGATAGGCAGAGGACCTAGCCCAGGTGAAATAAACATAAGTATCAGGGGAAGATCATAAAGAGGAACGCGAGAAGGTGAAGAGGTTGTAACACTGGAGAAGGTTCAATGAGGTCAGGCAATCTACATGGTCATACATAGAAAGAGGCAACTGATAAAGATCCAAGAAAGGTGCTCAAGGGAACAAACAGAGAGTAAAGACAGGGAAATAGTCAAAACATGAGAGATTTTAGAAACAGGGGAAACCAGCATGGAATCAGAAAGCATATACTAAAGTTGAGCACTGCAACGCCACTGAAGCTAGAATATATATACCTTGTTGGAAACAAGGTAGGTGCTGTTAATTATGTACCAGTGGTATTGACAACCTCAATCTAAAATATACAGTGGCATTTCTGCACAATGTATTCAAAAATCATTGAAGTCTTATTCAGGGTGAAAGCATCTTGGTTTAAAACAGTAAAAGCTGTCCTTGCCAAGTAATTTACTGATTGACTGGCCAATTAGGAGTCACATACCTGGCTTTATCAAGCTGATCAATCAGACTCATATTGGACAGACTTCACTACAGCTCATGGAGGTTCATTACATGTGGGCAGGGAGTGCTCAGTCCATCACGAACCTGCAACATTGCTTCTCAGGCAGAGGGGCACTGCATATTAATCACTAAGAGAAAGGTAATACAAATTCAAATTAAAGAGAGTTGTTATTTTTAAAGTGCCTTTTTTATTCTAATAATAAAGTATAAACAGCTATCTACTGATACATAACATGTCAGAAGCAATGCAGAAGAAGTACTGTATGCTATTTCTTGAAAAAAAAATACTAAACTAACATGGGAAGGATAAATTCAGCTACTGTTTCATCCCGGCAGATGAATACCCTGACCTTGAATTGTTCGTATGTTCCAAGAGACTGTTGTGCCTCCACACCCACTGCTCCATAAAAAACCTCATCTTCAGAGTATGACAACATAAAAAAAAATAAAACACTATTTAAATAAAGTGTGAAATTAAACATATTTCTGCAATTTCAGTACAATACTGTCTGATTATAAATATTTAAAATTGTTACCTGATACTGAAATGAATAAAGATGGTGTTTTTAATTTTTCAATTGATACAGTGGTGTAGAGACATTGTAGTCTGTGTATAGTGTGTATTAGCTGAAATTATGATCCAACATTTGTTTTTCACAAGATCAGAGTCAGTGTGTTTTCTGTGAGGACATAAATCCTTCAGGACATCTTTTGATTCCGGAATTTATAATAAGTAAAAGTCTTCTTTTTGATTTTATGCTAACATTGGGGTCCTCTATTGAGAGGGATTTCCATGAAAAGGGTCTTCTAAGCAGGAAGATTTGAAACCCCTTGAAGTACTGATATGTTTGAGAGAGATGTGCGAACTGTGGGGATCTGTCATTTACCAGGTGCATACAGGACTGGAAGCAAGAGGGATTCAATGGGTCATCAGTGATTAAGTGAAAGACAAGTGTTGATGATACATGCAGTACATAATCTGTGATCTCAATACATGAGATATGGAACACTATGGACAATATCTGTTTGCTTGTGTGTTTTTTTTAAATGTTCTTTTGATAAGAAAAGTTTCTTTGGAGCAATTATTTTTTTGTGTCAATTTTCTCTTTATGTTTATTTTTGTATCTTTGTAAGGGTAAGAACAGAGTGCTTGTTAAAAAACGAATTAGCTTTAATTCTATGATTATTAAATGGATTTAAAGGAGTCTTTGCAATTACATATATCCCTTTAATGTGCCAGTTTGCATAAAACTAACAGGTATAATTAGTTTCTTCCAAACTCTTACCAAATATTTAATTCTCTCTCATGTTCAATAGACTCATATTCTAAATTATAATTAATACCATTAAAATTTGGAATCTTAAGACAATATTAACTTGATGGATTGTAAAGCCATATTTACAGGACATCACTACTTAAAAAAAGTTTTACTGTTGCTCAAAATTAAGGAAGAGGGAATTACTGACGTTTCCAATTCAACATATAGTCCTGTTTTGTACTATGTTTTCTGGGTCAGGCTCCACATCTTCAGCACCCTCTTAGGATAAAATGATAACTGAAAATGGATGAATGGAACATTTCCTCAGATGCACTTGTCTTGTGTTTTTTAAGTAATAAGAGTATTTCAAGTGCTTTAAAAATTACTCCCGTTTTATTTATTTAATAATATTTTTTCTGTTTTGTTTTCCTTGAAAGTGCATGTTCATCCTGGAATTTCAAATAGATCAATTTATAGATTTATAAATATCTGTGGAATTATTCAACCCAGGAGGACAAACCACTTTCAATGAAAGTCCAGGAAACTGGGCAATCCATAGATTAGTGAATTTAATTTATCACTTCATGCGAAACATGAAAATATTTTTAAGAGAGATAACACAAAAATATTGCCTGGCATCACAAAATGCTAGTGAGTTTATGTTATTTAAAAAGTTACATAAAACATATTTTTAGGGTAATTACAATAAATTACAGTTCTGCCTTCCAGAGATATGACCTGGGATTGATAGCAATGAGCACACTAGCCAGATATATGGGGAATGTTAGGTTGACTGACATACTGTTGATCCTGGGAGTTTGAGAAAGGGTGCATATTTGAATTTTAATTATTTTCAGTTCTGACCCTGCTCTGCTGCGCTGTCTGTGTGTTTCCCAGTCTGCAGTTCTAAAATCAAGGGGTTCCAGGGAATTCATCTCATTGTGAGAGGACTGCTTGTGGCTGGGTGGTATTAGTCCAGTTTGTGACAACTGTAAGCTTTTACGGAGACAATCCTAAATAAGAGCATTAGAAACCCATTAATTTGCCTGCTCATTTCTAGAACTCTCAATATCTAAAAAATCACCACACACAAACATACTGTAGACACAGTCACACTCACAATAGGGCTAATTTTTTGCCTAACCATCGCAGCCGGTACTGCCCCAATAAGAAAAAGAGGAAGAAAGCTGACAAAGTGGTGCAGTAGTTAGCACTGCTGCCTCAAATAATTCCTGGGTTCAGTTTGTGAGTTACATGTAGTTCGTATGCTCTTCCGGTGCTCATGTGAGTTTCTCCTGGGGGCTCCGGTTTCCTCCCCGTCCAAAGTCACTCTGGTAGGTTGATTGGCCCCAGTGTGAGTGTATTTATGTCTATGTGTGCTCTGTTATGGACTGGTGTCAGTCACGATCGTCATCCCTCGTCTAGAGGGCACTCTTACCATTTTTCGTTGTGTTCACATCTTTATTTCTCCCAGCTGTGTCCTTTCCCCTTTTCCCTGTTTAAGCCCGCCGTCTCTGCAGTTCTAGGTTCAGCTATGGAAGACAGTCGCCCTGAAGCCCGCCTACCACCGGGCACAGAAGTAGCCCGAGGGCTTAGGGTTCACCACGGTGTCCTGACCTACTAAGTCCGGGGCTCGGAGCGCCTTGTCCCGTCAAGCTTTTAATTATCCGTGTCCTTAGTTCCCTGTTCCCGAGTTCATCTTGGATGGATCTCCCCGCACCTGGACCTTGGACTGGGCCTTGATTTTCCCTATTGGACTTCCTTTGGACTCATTCGCCTGCGCTCCCCCCATGCACCAGATCACTGCCGTCACCACCCCCTGTGTTTCTACCTGACCCGATCCTGCTGTGTCTTCACTGATGTGCTACTCTAGTCTCATTCGGATTATACCGTCACGCGTAGGGTCTTTAACTATGCATTTCATGGGAGTCAGAACCAGCTCCCATGACAGTGTCCCTTTCATGGTGTACCCTGCCTTGTGTATCAGGGTGTTGCTGCATGTTACGTTTCCAGCTTCTCATACAGCCCCTTTAAGAAGGCATAGTTCTTTCCAAAATACCTGACCACTTACCTGTCTTGTTCAGGTGCCTTTCTCTATTTTACGAAGCCTTAGCCAGTCTCCCTTTGCTCAGTATTTTTGGAAGTCCTCTCCAAGGACTCGGGGCTTATCCTCATCTCATTTTGTATCGTATCCCCTGGCTTTCTGATTGTTCTTCACCTCGGACCTTGACTCTTGGATTTCGCTTTTCGGCTTGCTGTTTTGTTTTTTTGCTTTATTGGTATTCGGACTCTTCGACTTTCTGGCTCCCTGGTTTAAGACTTTGTTTTGTGTTTTGATACTTATGCTGATGTTTATCCTTCAGTTTTGAACTTTTGGACTGGTTTCTGGCTTACGGTATTAGAACACGGTTTCACTACTCTGCACAGGATCCTTCACGACCTACCTGGCTATCCTAACACTGCCGAGATAGGATCCAGCTTCCCTGCAACCCTGCATTAGAAATAATATATGAAAATAGATAATAATAAAATGTATTTATAATTTTAAATTTATTATTACCTAGCAGTCAGGTTCTTGGTTTAACATCACATCCCAAAGATCCTGCATCTACAGGAAAGTGTACCCAGTAACCATAAGGGGGCATTGGTTATGAAAATTGTGGTTCGGATGGATGATAATAACAGCTGCCCAGTTATCCTTGGAGGTCTCCATTCCCAGTATTGACCAGACTCCATGTTATTAATCTTCTAAAATTTTACAAGATCGGTCTGGAAGGTGTTGTGTTTGCATTTTGATTTACACACAGGATGTATATCTATGTCAAGAAAGTTCATTTTATGAAGGTAGAGATCTCTAAGAATGTATTAAAAATTGTATCAGATGCAAAATACACTAAGAGCAAAGTAATAAACGACAAATATTCCAATTAGTTATGATTTTATTTTTCTCAAGGGAACAAAATACTCCACAGTTGAATCACGACTCTCGGGTCCTTCATTGTCACAAGGTCACAGTGTAAGTTTTAATTGCTGGGAGCTGTTTTGTGCTTTCATGGGTTTCTCCATGATAAATGAGTCATTGGTTGAAAAGCTAGTCTATATAAACAAGCTTATCTCTGCCCAGAGACTTTCATGAAAAATGAGTTGTGAGTATCATTGTTAATCACAGTAATTGTTAATGTTAAGAGGGCTGGTTTTCTGAGTCTTCCTATTACTGATTTAATTTTTTACATAAAGAACAATCTGCTGCTCTCTACTTGCATTCTAATTTTCAGTCAGCTATGCCTACCTGCTTTACCCTGTATGCCTATGATACCATTTGTTTGAACTGCAAGAATGCCTGAATGCAAGCATACTATACTAGAAATATGACCGTGCTGCAGATGAGGCCTTCATATATGTCTGTATTCGTTATAGTGTCCTCACTGCCTTTCAGGTCCTCACTTTACAGCAGAATAGCTCATAAAATTCACCTTCAGCTCTATCAGATAACAGAGTAGCCAGGATGTCCTTGGTAGAAAATCTTTTTTATGGAGTTACTTCAGTGTGACGCTTACATCTTACAACATACCCATACATATTTCCCCAGGCAACACTTCAATGGACAGACAATGTTGCCAGTGATGTCATAGAAAACATTCTGGACACTGCAACACAGCAGGATTCCAGGTGCTAACAATATTGATACAAGACATTTATTTCTGATTGTTGGTATTCCAAAAATATGATTTAGTTAAAGACAAGAATAGCTTAAACTAGGCAATTCAGTTATATTAAGTATAGGTAGCTCTTGAGAAGGACTCAACAAAACAAGGATTAATACATGCATATGTTTGTACAACTTCCATTTCTTATTTTTGTTTTATCATTTCTACCCATTCAATCGTCATTTAATATGGGGACTTTATATTGGGAGGCACTGTGGTTAAGGAATTGCAGTTGTGGCTGGAAGGTTGCTGGTTCAAATCCCATGGCTGGCAGAGGGATCCTACTCTGTTGGGCCCTTGAGCAAAGCCCTTAGCCCCAGTTGCTCCAGGGGTGCTGTATAAAAATGGGTGACCCTGTGCTCTGATCCCAAGCTTCTCTCTCCCTGTCTGTGGGCCTGTGTGTCTCATGGAGAGCAAGCTGGGGTATGTGAAAAGAAAAATTCTAAAACCAAGAAATTGTATATGGCTGATAAAAAAGTGATGATGATATGTAACACTTTAAACTGTATATATCCATTTATCTGATCTCTTTAATTAAAGCTGGCTGTTTTATACATGCAGGCATACTGGTCAGATATAACTGTTTCTTACAATTTTCACTTAAGACCAAAAGACCTGTTCAAAACAAAAGGAGGCAGCTCATCCCATCTGGCCCATTTGGTACCTCATTACTAATTGATTCAAAGGTCTCATTCAGTCATTTCTTGAAACAAACCAGGTTGTCACTTTTTAACATAATATTAGCATTTCTAGATTTTGATGCTACACTTCGAGCATTTTCTCTTTTGAATTTATAGTTTATATTTTTGTAATACGTGTAATTTGTGTCTACATTAAATGTCATCTGCTAGCCTTTGCCAAGTCATCATTTAGTCATTAGTCATTGCTAAATAATTTCATTTGTTGTATCTACTATATTTGCTCATTTTCCTCTTTTTGTTATGTCTTGACCAGTTGTGCTAATATTATCTTGACTGGTAGAAATTTGACTGGTTTGCTAAATGTAACCAAAATCTAGACCATTGGTATAAATTAGGTGTAGCAGAGATTCTAGTCGAGTTTCCCTTATTACTCCACTTATGACATCATCCCACTTTATGCATTAATCTGTTATTTGTACTGTTTTTGATCAATTAGCCAATTCCCAATCCAGGCAGTTGCATTGCTTCTATTGCTTACTGAATGTAATTTTTATTAATAATAATTCCTTACACTTATATAGCCCTTTTCTGGACACTCCACTCAAAGTGCTTTACAGGTAATGGGCACTCTTCTCAATCACCACCAATGTGTAGCCCCACCTGCAATGGCAGCCATGGTGCCCCAGTACATTCACCATACACCAGCTATCAGCTCCACCACCACCAATGCGGAGCCCCATCTGGATGATGTGGCACAACCTATGTATTAATTGATATTTTACAAGGAACATTATCAAATACCTGAAAATCTAAGATACTTTCAGTTGTCAGAAACCTTATTTTCTGTAACATCATCTATCAGTTTGCTATAAGTGTCAATTTGTTTTAGATTTGGGGTTTAAAATTTACAGTTTGCACTTCAGTGTTAAGCTTTTTCCATAATGAATGTCTCCATACCATTTGGAATGGACCCCTTTGGCTGCATCTTGTGTAGCACTGATTATTCTTCAGCATACTTGTGACATACAGAAAAGACAAAGGTAACCATTAGTACACGTTTTCTAATGCATCTCAGAAAGGCTGGGCTAAACATAAATGTGCTCAATACTTTTGCAGCTTTTCCATGATTTCGTCATGTTTATACCATACTGTACAAAAGTCTTCAGTTTCCTTTGTTTTACATGTTTAATCACAGAGTATCCTCATCACATTTTAGTTTGACTTTCATGGTGCTCTCCTAAACTATACTGTGGCTTTACCATAGCACACAATAGCAAAAATCTTTGGTGGATTGCTATTGTTTATTTTTGCCATGATACAAAACAGGACTTTACATTTTCTAGTTCAGACTATTCCCTACACTTTTATGTGTCCAAAAAATTCCAAGAACAACTGTGGAATATGCAGATATGCCAAAAAGATTTGTCCTGAATACAGAGTTATAGCAGTATTACTCCAGCTCTCTTAATCAATCAGCTGGAATTACACTTGTAAACAAAGATTACTTTGAAGCACGCTTAGCATGATTTTAAACATTCTACAAAGTAA
The DNA here is from genome assembly GCF_040954835.1 of Lepisosteus oculatus. Classification (NCBI taxonomy): domain Eukaryota; kingdom Metazoa; phylum Chordata; class Actinopteri; order Semionotiformes; family Lepisosteidae; genus Lepisosteus; species Lepisosteus oculatus. The sequence continues at coordinate 34,630,536 of NC_090696.1, read as the reverse complement.
AGTAACAATCAGTGGTTTCTCAAGGCTATTTTTGTTTCAACAGAGAAAGAAATTAGAGTACAAGATCTAAACATGCTCTCTACAGTCCCAGACATTTAGAACTTAATGATCATCCAAATGTTCATATTGTAGTAAATAATTTAATTTGTGTAGTATTAAGCATTAAACGTTTATGTTTCTTTGTGATATTGTGATATTGAATCATTTAATGTGATTTGTAGTAAACCACCTTGCATGCAGGGGAAGCCAATGAAGTGACATATGACAAATGAAGACATAAAGTACGCAGGAGACCAAAATAAAGTCCAAAACAAGTATTAATTTACTGAAGTACTCTGAAAGCAAGAAACATATTAACAAAATGAAGTTAAACCAACAAAAAATAGGTTTTCAGAGTTTTCACCATTAACAGTGTTTCATACAGTATAAGTGCCAGGTCAGATACTTTAAGCTCCGCCCCTAGCTCCTCTAGATGGACAGGTAGGACTCCATTTAAACCAGAGGTGAGACAGGGTCTGGAGCTCACATGGCATAAAGATTTCCTGTCAGCAGATCAGACAGGAGACAATGAAAATATGGTGGATCCACAACAATTAATAGTACACAAATACAAGAACAAAATATAATTCAGCTAATGCACAATTGAAAGGTTCAACACTAGTAATGAAAACAATAATAAGAATGAATATGCCAAATAAAATGTCCTTTTGTTTCTATTTGATCCAGGACACGGGGTGCTGATGGTCCAGGATGTCAATGATGATGAACATTAGGTTAGTGAACATTACAGTAAATACGAAAGACCTAAAAACACACAACAGCCCTTCGTCACTGTGGTACAGTATATATATAAGTGATGTGTGGTACAAGACAGTGTGTGTGACCTCACTCCTGGAACTCTTCCGAGAGCTACAGCTGAGCACATGTAAGAGGCCTTTTTGGAAAGGGTTTATTTAATTGATGTACCATTATTGAGTTTAGCAGACTGACGATGTAGAAGTGACTCAGGAACACAAAAGTTAAAGAACTCAATCTGTTGAAGAAACCACCTGTACAGGAAAAGAAATGTATGGATATTTAGTTAATTATATTTTGATGTCTTTTACACCTAGTTAATTAAAAATCACCTCCAAGTCATTTTAATCTGTAGTGTCAACATAATCTACTCTTCACGTGTCACAAACTTGTACTTTTAAAAGCATTAAATAATTCCTGACAATGAACACTTCACACTACTAAATTACAGTTTATATCAAAGAAAATATTGATTTTCAAAGTCATAGTAATGCCACTACAGTTACCACTGCAACCTTTTCAACTATTACAGATGTTACTACAGTCAATACTCCTGCTGAGTCCTACTACCAAAAGGAGAAACAATAACTATAGTTTGCAAAGGAACAAGTAATAGGTTTATTCCCACCTGAATAACTATAGTGTGATGCTCAACCGAGACCATCAAAGCATACAGAGTATTAAAGTCCCAAACATGGGAGTGCAGGTGTAATAGAATAGAAATGGGTGCAATATTTCAGTTTTTTCATGCTGCCTGCATTGCAATTATGATGTTAATTAATTATCCCACTGGCAGTTAACACCATCCCGAGGCACAGCCATGGTTGGCTCGCTGATGTTCTGTAGCAGCAAGTAATTAACCTCTCCTCTTCCCCGGGATTCGCTACAAGACCATCATCGTGTTGATGATATAATTATTATTAATTCAGTTTCTGTGTTTCGTTGACATTGTTAATTACTTGTCGGTAATCAGCTAATGTTTAATCTGCCTCCTTGGATGGCTTCCTAAAAGCCTGCTTGAAATGATTCAAAACGGCTACAGTTTCCCCCCTCGTATTTCTTTTTTTTTCAGTGCTCTCTGCAGTGTCAGTGCCATCTCCACTCATAATTAATTATTATCTTTTCGCCACAAAGATTCTCTTCAGATCAGAGGGTTTCTCTATCTAATTAGATTGCTGCTTCAATTATTTCAAGCAGGAAGGCGACACTCGCTTGTCAATAAATCAGGGAAAGCAATGAGAGCTCATTAGCACCAAATTTCAGAAATTATCCTATTTACAGACTTGCCAATAAACCAGGAGAAGGAGCTGAATACTGTTTCAACACTTCTCTCTGTTCCTTAAAAGAAGAAGTAATTGCTATAATTTTTTTTCTTGTGGTAGTAACAAGTACCTGTGGGGGAACAATAGTATTTAGAATAAAAGGAACTTCGATTAGAAAACATGCTGCTTAACTTTTCTTGTCTGTGGTCCTGTGTCCTAAATGTGTTGAGCCTGCAAAGACATCACCTTCTCCAGTTTTTCGTTTCATTTTTGGGTGCTTAGAAAACTCCACCATCATTAGCTTTGTCTATATTCTCACCGGAGACAGAAGAAAACAGCTCTGTGAGATGTTTATTGATTACATAGCACAAAATTATCAGAATGATAAGAAAACGTAGCATTAACCCACCCACCGGAACAAACACAATTCACATTCAAGTTTTGGCCATCTTGTAAAGAAATATAGGAATTTCACATGGAAAGTGTTACCAGTTTCTTAAAGAAATCAACATTTTATTCCAATTCCCTCAATTCATCACAGTAAATTATCATATGTAACTTGAATAATGGCTTAAATTTACATGTAATTACCTGCACTTTATGTAATGTGTTTAATTCTACTTCTATTCTAGATTTAGGGAAACACATTTCCTTTCATTTTAGGGTGTTTTATCATTTGTCATAAAATGTACTTTAAAAATGGAAAAGATTGTTTTTATTGCAATTTACATATGCTGGCAAAAGCATACTTCCAGAAAAAATCACCCATGGTATTCGTTATTTATTTGCAATAGCAATCAAGTGTTCAACATCAAGAAATAAAATCTAAAATGAAAAAAACATCTGACATTTTTTTTTTGCTTTCAGCTGTCACAGAACACCCAAACAACTTTACAAATGACAGGAAACAGCACTTGTAAAATGCCATGATCACAAGCCATCAGGGAAACTGCATGCTACATTTATCCTGCTCCAGCATCTGTGGCATTTCTTGTCTTCTCTAAGCTATGAAAGTTGCTGGGGTGAGGCATTGCTCAGTTAAATGGTAGAAACTGCCTGGAGAACTGTAAACAAGCAGCAACAGAGTTTGTAAAACAAAACTAAACATAATTACTTTACCATCAAAAGTTCTGTAGATCAAATTGTATCATGGCATATGCTTTAGTGATATCATCTCTCCATGCTGTTTGTTCAAAGCATTACAACATGTTAAACAAGACCTTCCCTTTCTAAATGACTTTCTTGGCTGATTCTTAAACTACTGTACCATTGTAAGCATTTGTTCCAGTAACAAAACTATGACTGACTGCTCTATAGTTGTGGGGAAATTTCCCGATCTGTGGGTACCGCATCTATTCTCTGCGTGAGTTTAAATATCCTAGCTAGGGGTCAATAGTATCTGCCATTTCCTTATGTAAGACTGGGAAAATATCATTAGGACTTGGAATTTTTAATCAATCTAACTCCTGTAGAATCTCAGTTATGTTAAAATTAGTGCTAGCTTTGGCTATTCTGCAACATGGATTGCATTATTGACATCTTCTAATGAACAAAAACCTGCATGAAATATTCATTTAGAATGCTTACAATGTCTATATAATACCTTATTACGGTATCTTGAAAACTGTGTACTTCCAGGTTTGCTGTTTTTATACTGATTTACTGAGTTTTTATACTGATATTGTAGTTGTTACATTGTAGTTGTTGCTGTAGTACTGAAAAAGGTTTGTGCATTTTCCTTTGCACATGATTACATTCTGACTCCTTGTTAACAATTACAGTATATTTTTAAAATGTAAATATCACCTTTATATTGGCAAACTCTTTTTCTGTCTCTGAATCTTGGGCCCTTTTAAGCCATCTGTAGAACACTCTTTGGCCTCACGTTAACATTTAGACCTCATTTTCCTAGATATTACAAACATCTTACAGCCTTACATGATTGAGTTGATCTATACAAAGGTTAATGCCCCTTATTAAGATGTGTTCTATGAAAATCATTAGCATACAATTCTCAAAGCAAGATACACCTTATCTGAAGGCTGTGCATTATCCATGTTGATAAGGAGTGCCTGAAAATAAGTTTTTCAATTCAATTCAAAATACTTTATTCATCCCCAAGAGGGGTAATTCAAGTAGCAAGCAGTGCAAAATACTGTACAACACATTGCAAATAAAAGTGGTAAAATACCATGGTATCATAACATTTCTAAATTGGTCTTTTGGAAATGACACTACATGTAAGGACTAATTATAGGAGCAGAGATCCAGAATGTGTGGTGAAGTGTAGGAGAAATTTTCATTTTTTTTCTTGAGCATTAGAAATAAAGTGAATCAAGAGTATTTTACAAGCATCACATTTACCAAAAAATATGTTCCATACATCGACAGAAAAGGCACATACTGTATATTTGTACATCACATACACCACCATACAGACAATACCATAATTATGTCATGAGATTTATGCTAAAACATTTTGTGTGGGAACAATTTGCCATTAAAATAATGGATAAGACAAGAGTTGAGATCTTGGCTGTTGTTTTACACTATATTTTGTTGTTATTTACAGTATTTTTGTGCCCATAATGCTTGCGCACAGCCATTCAAGCATGTACAGTAAGTATGCCTGTATGCATGTTTTAGCATATTATTTATATTAATGTGAAGTATGTTTACAGTATATGTTCATGTATGAATGTCTTTAGATGTGTATGTATTGGCAAGTTTCCTAAAAACATCTATGTTCTATGTTAATAGAAGCATACTTTATATTATAAGAATATAAAGAATGAAAAAATGATAGAATTACACTTTTACTATACTATCCTTATTCAGACGTGTTCACCATTGTCTGTGCCTATTGTTATTTTAATGTTGTGACTTTTCTTTGCCTTTAATTTGTAGAAGAAATTATATCATCTTTTGCAAGCTTCTTACTCATTAAAGGACTATAGGGTACTACAGTATAGTAGTTCAGGTGGTAGACACCTGAAGAAGGCTCCACAGCTGAAACGTTGTTTTTTCTTCTTCTCTTTTCAGCATGGAATAAACCTTTTACTTGTTCCATAGTGTACTATATACAACTGGAGAAATAGTCAAACCACACAAAATCGTGACAGCCTGGCACTGGCAAACAAAGCAATGAGACAGATGACACCTGCCAGCAATAATGTATTCCTCTGTGCAGGTGAATATTGCTCAAATAGTGCACTTTATGTAAAAAAAAATGTATCTTAAAAATTAATTGTTTTATATGCTATGCAAGGAATAACTGTACTCTGAAATGTCATGGTGAGTCATGTAATGGTGAATCTTCACAGGCAGGTGTAGGGACAAGGCCAATTTTTTTAAATAAATATAATAAATATAGGCCATAGGCATCTGGACATGACATCCTAAAGTCAGGGCATGGTTAATTACCCAAAGGAAGATCAAGAAACAAGTGACCAGCATGGTGGGTACCAGAACCAAACTTGATAGCATCTTAGCTAATCATCAACCTGCAATGTTATCCTATAAAAACTGTAACTCAAGTCATTTTTCAGTGGTTAACCACTGGCTCCCCAGTCTCTCTTCAACTAAACTGGCAATCTGACTTTTCCAACCATGTGACTGTCAGAAGTTCCTGTCAGAACTTAAACTTTTCTCTAAGAGGCCTGGCCGAGAGAGTGAGTCAGTAAAGTACAGAAGTCTACCCAAAATATTCCTTCTGAAGAAATCTTGTGTTTGTGAACTGACTGTTATTTTCACCTGACCAACAAAATTTGACTCTTTGGACTCTTTCTTTTTGTTGACAGCCACAATATCCAAGTATTTTCTGAACAAAGCTATAGCTCGAATTACTGGTTTCCACTTTTCTCTTCCTTGTGGCTGGACCCCAGGAAGAGAAACTGCACACTTTGTTTTAAAAGACCAAAGTCAGCAAATCTCTTTCTCTCTCTCCTCTGTCTGTACCGGGACTGTTCCACAACAGAGAAGTTGCCGTAGATCAACCCGCCCAATCCTGTCTTATCAATGTGAACCTTTTTGTGTGTAAAACTTCATTATTCAAATTATAATTCACAAGAATTCAACTCTTTTTCCAAAAACATGTTTGAAGTTTAGTTCATGATACTAAATGCAGATTTACATGTGTCTGAAAATATAAGTGTGATTTAATTATAAGAGAACCTATGAGCTACTGTGGACTAACACATTATTATGCATTTATTAAAATACGATGTGTAGTCTAATTCTGAAGTTATTAAATCTCATATTTGTAATCCATGAGTGAATGGCCAGTTATTCTTATCACAGCAGATTGTTTCACAAAGATATTTTATTATGGATGTTTGATGTGCATGTTTTGGTTATGCTAAGTAAATTATATAACCTATGTTTAGAATCTTTAATTTGTTATGTTTAATTGGTTCCTAAAAGCTGTCAAGTACTCTCACAATGTACTGTTACATTTTCTGATTGTGCTACAATTCTGTTACAATTTTCGATTGTGAAAGCAAATTATCTGCTGCTACACAAAGAAGCCTGTAAAATAAAAAATTCAGAAGATACAGCAAATACTGTTCTAGTGCTCAGTCTTCATCAGGTGAAGACATTCTCCTTTTGCAACTAAGGTTTGTTTTATTACTTATGAGTATGGCTGCCCTTTAGGTTCTAGACATTTCTTCTTTGTCAAGGTACTTTAGACTATTGACAAGCAGTGTTTCCATGAAGAGACATCACTGCATTCTAATACAGATCGTAGCTTATAATACCAGCTTTCCATGGGTGATAATTTGCATGCTAGTTAAGACGCATCTTATGGTTAATAAGGTTTGTGAATAAGGCATGCGTATAATTACCCTCTTTAATGCTATTTACCTGTGTAACTTCAAGCTTATGTGTGCATTTTACATATTCAACAGGTTTCAATTAATTAATTGTGTATTTTAACATGACTTATACTTAAAGGCACTACTTGTGATGAGTTTTGAATATGCTGTTTCATAGCACACCCCCCCTCTTTGCCTGGGGTTGCTTCTGTGCATGAAGAGGACCTTAAATTCCTATACTGCTACCAGCAATTGAGATAGAATTAAGACTAGGAATGCAATAGTGTTAATAACAGGTTAAACATTTCCCTATGGTTATAAAAGATTATGGTTAACATTTTGTGCAAGGATTTGGCTAGTTTTAGGATCTGGATGAGCATGGTTAGCTGTGAGTAAGGGATAAGGTTAGAGTTAGAATTTGGAAAGGAGTAGGTGATGGTTTATAATTGTATCAGGATTACAGTTCAAGATAAGATAACTTCCAAGGTTAGGGAGGGGGCTGTTTAGCCCAAGCTAGAAATGGACTAGGGTGAGCAGTAAAAACAAGAGTCATTTTGATAAGTAATCTGTTTTGTATCTATTAAACACAATGCAATGAAATAAGTAATATCTATAGACCTTCTTCATCTTAAGGATTCTTAGTTGTAGAGAAGACATTTTAGCCATGTTTTTTGTAACTGCAGCTTCTGTTTTTCTGTATGGGACTCACTTCAGTGTGAGCCAGGAGTGTCTTCCCCTGTAATGGCACACTATAATAGATTAATTTAGCTTTGCAAAGTTGAATTCCAGAACAACAAAAAAGCTTCTGGCACTAATGCATGATTTTAATTAAAGATAAGTTCCCCTTCACAGGTCTTCCAATGCATCCATGCTTAGGTTACTAAGCTGAATTCAATATGTCTATATGTTGCAGGTAGCAGGCTAATGTGTAAACAGGAAAAATATTGGAACCCATTGCCTTAATTTGGTTGTGATCAATTCAGATTGACTGCACTTAACATGCAAATGTTTCTGAGGTCACCCCCCTTGCTTCAGCAAGTTCTCAGTTTGCCCTCAGTCTCAAAAGCAGTTTAACTCTTGTGAAAACCGTTAATTATATAATAAGAAACTTGGAGATACCTTGATAAGCTTATCTACTAATCAAAAACTGGAAGAACTCTTATGCCACATCAATGTTAATCATATAGTCTATGTCATAAAAATAAAAATATTTAAAATCTCCTCTTCAGGCATTTCATAATATTAAAAAAATATTTAATTTATATCTTATAATGATATATACTACTGTCTACTATATAAATGATCTGAATACAGTTTATTATAGAATTTTATAGTAATTGTTTCCTCAAATATTAATAATATACCAAATAATTTACATTTTCGTCTTTCCATGTTTATCTAAACACATACTGAAAACCATCATTTTAAATCAATGACTCAATAAACTGCACCCATAAAGAATAACTGGGGACACAATTTTGGCAATTCTTTTTTTCCTGAAAAATACGTTTAACAAACTTTTTCTAAGTTTCATAGTCATAACCTTTCTCGCCTCTTCGTTTTTTTTCCTTTTTATTAATATAAGGCAGTGCTATTCCAAGGCGGTAATATAATACCTGTGTATTCACTGATGTTTTGTTCTTCCCTAGAACTTGCCCATTGGCAAGAAATGCAAATTATGTTAAGGATATTGACTAGTAAATTTTAAGTGATGACAATATTGTTAATCATACTATTAAGGGCAATAGAAACAACTTTCTTTGGACTAATTAAAAACTAAATGTTTAAGTATTGAAGGTGAAGGTGATGATGATGTTATCCGGTCAGTCGGATTCCGACTCTCAGCGATTCTATAGGCTATCTCTTGCCACGCTTTCCGGTCTTGGACTTTCTCTTTCAGCTGTTCTATGCCTAAGCCAGTGTCTGTTTTGATGGCGTCGAAACACCGCTTTCTTTGGCAGCCTCGTCTTCTTGTTCCACTGACCATTCCAAGCATCATTGCTTTCTCCAATGAATCTGATCGCCTCACGTGACCAAAATAAGTGAGCCGGAGTCTGGTGAGCTTTCCCTCGAGCGAAATTTCTGGCTTGATGCGCTCCAGAACCTCCTTATTGGTGACCCTTGCTGTCCATGTCGAAGGTGAAGGTAGATTTATTTATAGATAGATTGAAGATAGGTGGATAGGTGAAGGTAGATTTATAGATTTATTTAATAAAGCAGGAGACCCACTCTTGTTTTGTACTTCATTTTCAGTTGCTAAGATTGTTCGAGATGTGGTGCTGGCGACTTAATTATGTGAAAGAATACTAGAACTATAACCTCTGTCATCTCTATATTTTTTTTGCCATTTAAATAAAGATTGTGGCAATCCTGGCAAACACATTTGAAACTACCTTAATAAAAGAACACACCACTTGTCAATGGCTCTTGCCATTTTCACTTTAGGGAGCTCTGTTATCTTTCCAAATATGTAACATCCTTGTTTTGTAAGAGCTTCTGGACAGTCTTTTCTTTAAATTAGAATATCATTTAATTTAATATTTGTATAAGAAAAAAATTGGTTGTCTTTACTTGCTGTATTGGCATTCTGACTCAAGTTTGCTAGCCGGCAGTATAATCTGGTGAGGGATGTACTTCAAGCCTTTCTCTCAGTAGATAAGTACATTCATGTTACCTCTTATGTCTAAATGGAGTAACTGGGAGTAAGGCATTACTAAGTGAGAGCAATCCATTTGTTGTCTGTCTGCACTATTAGCTGTAAAGCTATAAGTATAGTATATAATCGGTAAATACTGTATGGTTAAAATACTTTCATTTAAAGTTATAATTAAAGGTTTTAAAAACCTGTTTTATTTTTTAATTTATTGTTCCAACAGATTTATAATGTTCTTGAATTTCAAAATCAATATATGTTCCCTATGATGTTTAGCCTTTTTAGTAGCCAGTTTTCTAATGTTATTTTAGTTTCGTTATATCGTGCAGTACAGTAGGTCACCTGCATAAGTGTTATTCATCATATAAATAAGCGTTCTACAGTACAGTGCCTTTGGATTAGAAGTGATCACATGTCCTATAAAAATTCTTTACCAAAAAGAGACGGTGACAATACTGTTAAAATCAGTTTTCTTAAGAAATTATAGAAATTATAAGTTAATTATCTTAATTATAATAATTATCTTAAATTAATTATAGATGATTGAATCTCTGTAAGCCTGAGCAGGATTATAAAATGTACATGTCTGCACAGTTGTGATGCAATAACAGATAGGAGGATGGCAAAATAATCTGCAAAATTTGTTTCAAGAGACTACTTGCCCATTGAATTGGGGAAAGGTGAAAAACATTTAACAAATGTTGCCGCTCTGGAATCAGGCTGAAGGAACGAAACCTTTGTCAATTTGGACAGAGGTCATTATGAGGGGGCCTGATACAAGTATTCAAAATCCTCAAGGACATTGAGAAAGTTAACCCAATGGGTTTCTTCAAAATGAGCAGTAAAACATAAATCATGAGCGCACGAGTGGAAACTTCTTTTACAACCCAAAGGATTGTGGAATTAAACCAAGGGCCTGACTATATGTATAGTCATGTATAATCCCATAGCAGTCTTCATACGGTAAGGGTGTTAGCCCCAGTGTCCTGGCTACATTTCACTCCAGGCTTGTATAATCTACCCTCCCTAAATTTTCTTTTTAATTCAATTGGTGAAGTACTGTAATTTATCATTTGATTTGTTTTGTAGCAGGTCAGCTTGTCCATAATGGCTAACACACATCATCCAGCAGTTAAGTGGTACAGTATATGGCGTTGTTCCCTTCCTATATGTTGAGTACTTTGAGATCCCGTACAAATACTTGTTTGAACTGTATCTATGAAGCAGAATTAGAACAAATGCAGTTGGCACAAATACTCATTTTTGAATATACTGTAAATATGCAAACAGTATAGAGTTCATTGAGGAATCTATTTAAAGTTGAAACACAAAAAATACATGAAATCTGTGAAATGGTTTGTATGCTTGCTTACTTAAAAAAAAAAGTTAAATAGAAGATGACTTATCAAAGATTGAAATAATAAGTATTAAAATACTGCAAATAGAAATGATTTGGTTATGCAATTTGTGAAACATCAGTTACTACTTGCAATGAGATTAACATTTCTTTCTTTTTTGTTTTAATTTGATTACAATTGATTTATATGAGATTAACCAGTTTTGTTCAATATCTTTACTAACTTTCATTTTTCTTGTGGTTCTTTTAAATTTCCTTTAATTGATATTAAACTAATTTTATAAAGTATTATATTTTTGGAGAAATAGCAACTGGCTTTTCATTTGCTGCAAAGAAAGGCTCTAAAAACATCTGAAACATTTTTGTTTTAGAATTTTCTGTTTCATAGCCTTTAGTTTTCTTTAATCCTTGTTTGTCAATATCCCTTAAAATGTCCTACTATACAGGCTTTACATTTCTTATGTGTCATTGCAACCAACAGAAACAAAATTATACCAAGTTTTAAATTGTATTTGTGAAGCTATAATTTAATGAGAAAATACACAGCTTAATATTTCCAATTACACTGTCTGAAAAAAGAACGCATGTGGTCATTTTGAAGGCACTGTTGTGTAACTAATGTATGTAAATTTGACACATCACAAATTCACTTTAATTACTCATTTCATGTGTGTGTCATTGGAGCTTTGGACTGTTGACTGCGCTAACTACAACTCTAAGCTTAAAATGTTTCTCGCATTCAGTAAATCTGCGTCTTTAATGCATTATGTTCAAACGGGCCTGAAAGAAACAGACCAGCTTTATATCTTCAAATTTCATGAAGTGCTATACACAGTTAAATAACAAAAAGGGTTATATAAACTGTAGGTTTGTTCCCTATCATAATTGCTGTGTTTGATGCACCTGTTCTTACAGTATTTAATGAACTATAGATATGTAACACATTTTATTTTATTTTATTTAGGCAGAATAAGTTTAGGTATGGAAAATACATTCATATACAGTATGTATAATTTGTATTTATGAGAGGAGAAATTGCAGGTACGGAGGTTTCAAAATTTCCAATTCTATACTAACCTAAAACAGGAACCTCCAATCATTCAGTACTTTGCTGTGATTCAGACACTGAATGTACTGCCAAAAACATACAGTACATCATATAAAAACTGGTAACTTATGTTTCAGTATGGCACAACACAAATTCCTTGCAAAATGTAGACCCAGTTTGCAAGAAAGTTGCATCTGCTGTGATACCATGATCTAGATCTAGATCTATGATGATGGTAATCTAGAAATGGGTGTGCATCATGCTATAATGTCCCAAGAAGCTAATACAAAACATTACAGAATCATAGAAAATCATTCATCATTAATTTCCAAGAAGTTCCATTGGCAATATAATAATAATAATAATCATAGTCATTTTGTCAAACTGCTTTATACCATACGGAATAATAATAATAATTGCTTACACTTATATAGCACTTTTCTGGACACTCCATTACAAGCACTATACAGGTAATAGGGACTCCCTTCCACCACCACCAATGTGCAGCCCCACCTGGATGATGCGACACACCAGAACGCTCAGCACACATCAGCTATGAATGAGGAGGAGAATAGAGTGATGAAGCCAATTCATAGACAGGGATTATTTGGAGGCCAAGATTGGTAAGGGCCAATGGGAAATTTGGCCAGAATGTGTGGATTACACCCTTACTCTTTTCGAGAAACACCCTGGGATTTTTAATGATCACAGAGAGTCAGGACCTCGTTTTTACGTCTCATCTGAAGGATGGCACCATATTTTACAGTATAGTGGCCCTGTCACTATACTGGGGCATTAGAATCACATAGACTGCAGGGTGAGTGCCCCCTGCTGGCCCCACTAACACGTTTTCCAGCAGCAACCTTAGTTTTCCTAGGAAGTCTCCCATCCAGGTACTGACCAGGCTCACACCTGCTTAGCTTCAGTGGGTTGCTGGGTTGCTAAATATGACCAAACCGCCTGGCAGTTAGTCCAGGGGTGGTTACACAATTCATAAAATAGACAAGAGACCAAAATACAGTCCCTTTTTCTTAAGTGCTCTGGCTCAAACCTATCTGTGGTTTTCCAAGAAATATCAGGCTGTGATATAGTGTACAGACTCTTGTCACAGGCAAGATTACACTATGCAGATAAAGGATGGAACTGAATGCTACAACACAAGAGCCGGGTTAAATACCAAACTGGGTTCCTATAGATAGGCACAATTCTTATTGTGGGGAAGTGCTGTAATGTTTTAGAAATTTGCTGCAAAACTCTTGAGAGCCAAAGTCTGACTCATGCTGTTGTCGCTAAGCACAAAACGAATGATTTGTAGTGATGTTACATTCTTGAGAGTGAAAACAGTTATAAGTATATTTTTGGCAGACAAACATTTTAGCTTATGCTTTTCCTACAATATTGGGATTGTGCGTGATTTGTGAATGATCATGACAATGGTGTGTAAAGTGAGACATTTCAATGTGTCTAACTCAGTTGCTTTTCACGGAAGGTGGTGTGTTAGAAACGTTTACACTTATACAGAAGCACGAAAATTTCACGTATAACAGTTTTTTTTAGATCTCTTAATTTATATTTTATGGAACTTCTCTTCTTTTTTGTCAACGTAAAAGGAAAGGTGTTAAAACCTTTGTCACAGCTGTAGCAATATAGCAATACTTAATATTGAATACTTTGTTTTAAAAAATGGATACAAGGCTATCTGGGCAAGAACTGGACAATGTTGTATAAATGTTTTTATGACCATGATAACTGTTTTTATATACTGTATATCCCGTATGTTTTACTATTCCAGTATTGCTTTTATCAGTAGGAATCCTGCATAGGGTTGTTGTAACGAACAGTTCTTTCCGGACCCTATGCGGACGACACAATCCGACGAAGTGGGGGAACACTGGGGAAACGTCATGCAGGAAAACGGGGCTGAAGACAAGGGGGCGTGTCCAAGGTGCGCTGGTGCACGGGGGAGGTGTGGCCGAGGCGAACAATCCAAGAGTAATCCTTAGGGAATATCCAAAAACACACGAGTAAGTCCAAAACCAGAAGATCCATCAGAACAAGATAAAAACCACGAAGACCGGGTCGGAACCGGCGGACAGGGACAAGGAACAGGGGGTTAAAACCTTAACGGGACCAGGCGCTTCCTGGTCCCGGACTCGCACGATATGGAAATCAGATGCAGAGCCCGGAAGAGCGTCAGCGCCTGGCTTTTAAGGTGGGCAGGGAATAGGGAGCAGGTGCATGGAATAAAGTCTTGAGTGATAGGGCTGGAGCACCCTTAAGGAGGGGGAACTAATATCGTGACAGTTGTGTTGGTCTTGTTGAAAGCACAGTGTAATATGAGATGAAAAAGGGGCAAAAATCAATGAGAAAAATGGTCTAAACCCATGTCAATGTCAAAATATCCTAGCAGGGAACCATTCATTGTTTCTTTTCCAATTACACATTTCCACACTAGTGTTGTGTAAACCCATTTGTTAGGGATTTAATAGGTGAACACTCTATGGGGTCTAAGCAGGACTGACTGGAACAATTGCTATGTTTTACAAGGTAAACATTTTCAAATTGATTGGTTAAACACCATTTTTAAAGTAATTTTCCACAGACATTTTTCTCTTCACTCTGTAACCGTGAAATAAATAATTAGGCCGAGCTCTTTAGTTTTGTCCATGTATAATTTTATAAACTGTAAAGCCATTTTGACATCAGTATGAGGTAGATGTATTTATGCCTCACAGAGAGACACAAAACAGAATTTTATGTGGAATATGGCTAGCAATTTTACCATAATTCCTGATGTAAATTAAAACTACAGGATAACTGACAGCTTTCGAAAATTATTGAAAGAAAGGCAAAGCTTACTTTAAATATAAAGGCATCCACAATTGAGGATGGACTGTAAAATGACATTAAAAGGTAAGAAAGTAGTAAGAAAGGGGTCACATTATTTTACTGAATTTTCCGTATTTACAAACATGAATCCACCCTCTTCTAAAATTAAAATTTTGAGCTTTACATTATCTGTCCAAAATACTCATTTGTTTTTTTAACAATACCCTCTTAAATATGTTTTATGTTACACACAATAGGAAAATAAAAATGTATACTGTATGAAAACACATTTGTTTTTTAACTTAATCTCAGTGGCAGTTTGCAATTTTATTTACAACTGTTATTTCTGAGTAAAATAGAAGAAAAGGCAGTGAATAATTTTAACAATAGTAACAACAAGCAAACATAGACTTACTTTTTGTATTATGATTTACTATATTTTAAAATTAGTCAATAGTACACAAAGAGAATGAAACAATGACACAAATGATAAAAACTAAAACATTATTCCTAGCAAACTGAGTCTGTTGTATACAGTCAGGTGAAACCAAAATCCAGAAAGATATCATCTGAAAATAGTTTTTGTTGGTTTCATTCTGAGGTTATTACAAAAAACACATTTCAGCACTCTAATTGTTGTCAAAAATATGATTTCAATAAGGTCATTATCCTCGGTTCAATTTCAATAATTCTAGCTGGGTACTGGGTGAGAGCACTGTGTGCTGACCATTGGCTGTATTTGTAAATAGGAGAGCAGACATGCTAGTGTGGATCTGTTGACAGCTGAGCTTCTTTCTTCATTCGAGTGTCCAGAACATGTCTGAGGCAGAGGCTTCTTATAGAGCCTAGTAATTAAGCGCTTGCAAAACTCACAGGTATAAACGCATAAACTGCACCATGAAGTTTCTTCTCCATCATGAAATGTGGACGTTTCTTCTTTACTGGGAAAGTGTAGGTGAAAATGTGATTTGAATTGTACTGTGTTTTAGCTCTTTTATGCAATTATTCATTTAATTTAAAAAGAATACTATAATATTCTGCCTCACGTGGTGCCTGTCTTTTAAAGTTAGGGGAGCACTACAGTAGTCTCATGGTGAAAAAAAGAGGAACCAGGGAAAGCAAAAGTGTAGCTAACAGTAAGAGGTTTACCCTCTGAAATCCAAAGTGTTTTCGGGGACATCCTTTTATACACTGGGACAAACTCCATGTGTTAGCCAGCTGAGGGCTTGTGCTCATTCCCATACCTAGAGTCAATGCTATTTTGTGGAGATGAGACTAAGCAAATTTACTTGATGAATCTTTCACCTCTTCCATCTTCCACCAGCTCTGGCTGTTTCCCGGAGATTGCATATCCCATTAAGAACATAAGAAAGGTTTCAAAATAGAAGAGGTCACTCAGCCCATTTAGCTTGTTTGGTAGATACTAGCTAATAGATCTGAGGATCTCATCCAGCTGTATCTTGAAAGAAAGGTATCAACTTCAGCAACAAGGCAGGATCTTTATTACCAAGGTCTAGTCCATCCTGATCTGACCATCTGACTACCATAATGACATCAAACCTTGCCCCCACTCTCGCAGTTAATGAACCCTCAAGTTGGCCATTTAGCTATTTTGTGCTGAGCTCAGTAAGTTGCCTACCCACCAAGTTAGCTAGCTAACACCACCTCCAGATCTGACTCCTAGGATTCTTCTGGTCTTGGTTTTAGTCATATACTGTATACACTAGTCCGCAGATAGCTGTGGATTTAGCTTAAATTCAGTTTGATGTACTGATGAAAGTTTCAGAAGGATTTGACATTTGCTGTTTTTGCCCTTTCAACTTTGCTTAGCTGTACTTTATTCTTGCATTGTTACACTTATCTTAAATTGCTAGGTTGCCAGGTTTGGAGTCTCTGAAGAAACCCTAAGCAATATGCATTTATCCCAAACTAATTGTTATAATTGGACTTCATATGTATGCTTATTTATTTATTTTTTGTTCAAGATACTGTAGATCCCTGTATTAAAATTGAACAGAAGTGGTGTCACAGAGAGCAGAGATCTTGCCGTACCATTTCTTGGTCTTCCCATTTCCAGTGATTTGAAAGTGTAGAGAATATAGTTATAGGGGAAGAGATGCAAGTAAAGAGGGTGAAATTGAATGAATTAGCATGGGCCGCTCTGCTTTTGATTACCTCTGACTGGAAAATATTTGGAAACCACCAGGGTCCCCTCAGTTGTTATGATTTGGTAAATTCAACCCCGGTGTGTTTTGATTCAGGCCCCTTTATTGAAATTGAATTGATATTTTGTAAACTTCATTTGCAGGTAATATGATCTGACAGGGACAAATGCAGAGGAGAATTGTTTTCAAACCTACTCCAAATGAAACTTATTATTGGATAAATGTGGATTTCTTTGTCTTTTTCCCTCCCGCTCTGTCCTCAGTCTCTTTATGCCCTGAATATGTATTCACTTTCTACAGTAATTGAATTGACGCTGTCATGTGTGGGCAACAGAAATGGGTAGCGGCGACTAGCCCTGGAGATTGAATTGAAAGGAGAAAAATTTCCTTTAACTTGGGCCCACTAGGTCACAATGCCATCATAAGATAGATACACCTCACTGTTTTCTGATTACACAGACGGCCCCAATTGTCTTCCCAATAATCGCCCTCTGATATAATGCAGACTTTTCCAATTTCAGAGGCACACACCAGGCCTCAGATGTGTTACATATTAATTTCCCTTCCCAGAAAATTTGCCCAGCTTTAGCTCAAATTCAGTTAGCCGGATTGATGAAAGTGGCAAAAGGATACGACGTTTACTGATTCTCCCTTTTCACCTTTGATTAGCTCCACTTGTGAATTATTCTTGCCCTGTCACAGTGCGATTAAGCTGCTAGGAGGCCAGGGTTGGAGTTCTGCAGTCTCTGATGTGACTGGGAGAAAATAAGTTGTGCCACAATTTGGTGTGACGGAGACCTACTGTTCTTGACACTTGAAAAAACCAAGCCATTCTGAACATCTATCTTTGACCCAGACCCTAATCCTTTTCAAACCTTTTGTTTTCTCTTTAGCCTGACAGGGAATTTGAATCAGTGGGACCCAATTTAGCCACATGTACGATGGCCTCCCTGCTCACTTTGACATTTATGCAGAAACAAAACTGCCGTCTTTCTAGTAATCTACAAAAACCTCTTTCTACCTTTTATTAAAGCAAAATGTCAAAATCAGAAACTGGTGTCATTGTAATCCATTTCTAGTACTTGAATACAACCGAAATAGTATTTCTGTTTAAGAAGAATGTTTCAGGGCTTATGAACACAAAAACCTCATTAACAAGCAAATCTTAATTACTATTGCATCTCCTCCTTTATACGACACATAAAATAGAGCTTTTCAATGTTGTGTATGGAATAATCCAGTAATAATCCACTATGTGTCCATGATATTTCGTAAATAAAAAAATAATTAAAGAAAAAACATAGGAATTAATACTTGACCCTATGCCAACACAAAAGATCAACATTTATGTCCTGTCCCAAAGGCGTAATCAAAATTGTTTTTATATCCTAATGATCCCCCAGCATTTTGCTACTTGAAAATTAATAGGCTGTTACAGATTTTGCACTGTTATTTATTGGCGCTTATTTGTAAATGCATTAACTAATTACAAAATTAAAATCTGCAGGGCAGTGTCAAGAAAAATTTTAGTACTGTGAACAAAGAAAGCAACAGCAGTTGTTTTTCAAAGATGTTTTCTTTATTTAAAGTAAAAGTAAGACACACAGCATTTTAATCTTACTCTTATTTGGTCTTTATGTTCTTTGTTAGTGAATAAAAGTGGGACTAATTGTGTCACTCATGTTAAATGAAATTTCTATGGGGATTTAGAGGGCATGTAATTATCACGCTCATAAAAATTGACTTCTGTTTGCTAGACATGGTACTAGTACTGCCATAAAAATCATCTTAGAACCCTATTGTGCCTATACCTACAAAACTCTGTTAACACTGCCACTTCCATTTTGTCATAAAATACTAATTGCTTATTGACTAAGAGCCTATATTGAGATAAGAGGCACACTACATGCCAGCATAAAGCTCTGATTCTCATGGCTTAATAATAATATATTGACAAATTGATAGGTTTAAGACCTTTATGAGATTCCCATGTGAAGTTCAATGTATTTTAGATTGACTTTCCTGCAGTTGCAGAATTATGGAAACCCAGAACAAAAATACAATTCATGGTATTCGAAAAATTGCAAAAATAAATGCTCAGGTCACTTTATACAAGGAATAACAATCTCTTTGCAGCCAACTACAAAACGTAGATTAGAAAACCTGAAGAAAATTAGGAAATATTCTCCAACCTGAATACAATGTCAGACAACAATTATTCTTTATTATTTGCATTCCACATGCAAATGAGCAAATCAGAAATCCTTCATTCTGTTTATCTAATTAATTTTAATGTTGTGTAGAATGTTTGTATTATTACTTCTGTTTTCTGAATTCTTTAGTACCTTTAGTACTTTTTTGGTACTGTGTGAAGTTAATTAGGCCCTTTATCACAGATTAAGGTAGGACTGTGGTTGACAAATTAGGATATGATGTCATTCTAAGTGTGAAATCACAGATACTATATAGGAACAGTTTTCAGTGGTGAAACTCAGCCTGATGTTGACAAACAAATTGCTCTAGTAGATCAGGTCTAATGATAACAATTTTATTTCTGAAATGGAGTGTTTGGCTGCCAAAAACAAAACTTTAGTTTTAATTCTAGACACCCCGCGCTTTCAGTAAGATTCTTTTTGGGTCCAGCTGTTCGTACAATCCCAGCACACCATTATCATTCTGTAAGAAGTTTCTCAAAAAGCTCAGTGCTTAACAAACTGATAAACCGATTTAACAGAATTGAAAGGTTGTGTTTCCCCCATTCTTACCTCAATTATTTACCTTATTAAAGAAACATTTAAAAAAATATAGTTTTATGGAAAACAATATATTGAGTAACCCATTTTACAGTATATACAATTTTATGTTACAACTGAAATATCCAGAACAAAAATATTGTCCGACACGATAAGCATTCAAAGGCAGAATTCAGCACCATGGACAGTAGTACACGAAAACTACTGAGTACACAGTTAAAGACTTAAGTTCTCTTCTCTACTGTTGATAAAGTATGCTCAAAATCCCTTGATCAAGAGAACTCCCAAAGTTTTGTGTCATTATCACTACCTGCAAACTGTAGCACAGATCATCAACCATATAAAACCAACATCAAAGCTGATATTTAAATTAACAGATGCACTGGGGATGGGCATGTCAAATGTAATGTTGATGCATTAAATGTGAGTATTAACTCTCTGTGTTGTTGGAGTTAAGAAGATCTATATATAAGTAATTGCACACAAATCTTTTAACAAATCAAAATGTTTATGAATGCTGTTTTGATAACCGGGTGGTATATTTTGTTGTTTGATTGTTAGAGTCCCACATTTAAACATTAAATAATTTAATCAGTCTTTAACCTCTCTGTATTCATTTATGAAACTATGAGGTTTTGTTGGTAGTTCTTTTCTATGTGAATTGTTCCCCTCAGGACAAATCTATACTTGTTTAATGTTATGTGAATATTCTGTTGCAAGGAGATGGACATTTTTTTACATCTCATTCAATAAATATCCCTCACAGCACTATGCTATACAGGTGTCATATCATTCATCTGCTGCCCAAATACTGCAATATCAATAACATGAAGGCATTAGAAGTAAAAGCTGTGCAAACATCCTGCAAATGAAACTTCTGTTGTGACAGTCAAGGGGAATATAACATTTTTATTTATTTTTTTAGTTTATATGCCTTTTTCAAAACTGGAGAAAAATAATTTCTAGAATCACCTTAACAAATAAAGGATAAATAAAATAATGCAAATTTAAACTCTTCCTAACTCAGAGACACTGTACTGCAGGTTATTTACTTTAGAATATAATTATAACAATAACACAATTTCTAATACATGTGATTAAATACATTTAAAACTTCAGATTTACAACACACTGTATATAACGTATATAATTTTGCAAAATCATCTGGGATTTTCAGATGTGCTGTTTTTTAACAAGTCTTGAGAAAAATCCCATGTGAAACATGCTGTTACTAAGAAATGATTCAAATTTTAAGAGGTCTGAAGTTATATCAATAACTGCTTATGTTAATTAATTGAAGTAATCTGTATTGAAAAGTGCCATGAATGGTAATGAATCACTTCAGGCTGAAATAAACAGCTCTTAATGATATGTCAATTGTGAACAGCAAGTGTGCTTGTTTTGTCCATTTTAGAAGTCATTACTGCTCCTCAAGTACTATATCCAAGTCCTGTAATTTTTCTTATCTTATTATCCTTGAAACGTTTATATAGAAACAAACAGATTAAATGGATCATGTACATATTCTCTTCTTTAATACAGTGCCTCTTCAGTGAGGCTACCATGTCTAAAGATATAACACTAAGCCATGTGCAGTGAGTTAGCAATGGGTAGAGGTCTAAACAGTAACCCCAGAGAACGGCGTTCAACAGCAAGTGGGGGCCACTCCTCTTCTGGAGGCTTGAGGCTTTGGAGGAATAACCAGAATAATGTGAGAAGCAGTTACTGCAAAAGTACTGTCTATGGACCATTTTAGTTTCCCCT
Source organism: Lepisosteus oculatus (assembly GCF_040954835.1). Taxonomy (NCBI): domain Eukaryota; kingdom Metazoa; phylum Chordata; class Actinopteri; order Semionotiformes; family Lepisosteidae; genus Lepisosteus; species Lepisosteus oculatus. The sequence goes on along the minus strand of NC_090696.1, from coordinate 34,609,096 downwards.
GCTATATTGACATATTCATTCGAAACTTTTCAAGGTCAAAATCAGTGAAGATGTAAGATATGAAATATGAGAATGGGAAGATTAATTAGAACATTAATTAATGTTCCCATAATTCATAGCAGGCGCTCATTCTTAAAACAAACCATAATACATTCCATATAAGACATAGATAAACGCCTGTTTCAGTGGTCAAAGGCGACAATGCCCTGATTGTGACAGCTAACTCAAAGCCGTACTAGAACATAGGAACATTAGAAATGAGAGGAGACCATTAGGCCCATCTGGCGCGTTTGGTACCTGCTAGCTTATTCCCCAAATGTGTTTCTTTAAGGATACCAAAGTATCATCTACAAGCACATGACTAAGTAGCTTGTTCCTACTTCCACAAACCTTTGGTGGGCAAAGAAATGTCTCATGTTCTTACTTTTAAATGCACTTGCACATAGTTTTCACTCCTGTCCTGTGATTCATGGTACATTGTGAAAACGTCTGCTAGGCTGAATTTGTTGTGAACAAATGTATCTATTTGCTCCTTTCTGGACAGAACTGCAATATTTTTTGTAACATTTTAACCAATATATAATATTCTAAATTAGCCCTAGCCAGTGCAATGAAATATTTATGTAAAATGTACAATTTGCTGTAAAATTTTAACATAATATTATTTTTGAATTCTGTACTTTTAACTGTATAGCCTAGCATTTTATTTTCCTTTCCATGTTTTCCCACATGGTCTGGAAGCTGTAAATAACTTGTCACTATAAGCAAAATAAGAGGTCATTTTTAATAAGTATCTCTTATACTGTACTTTTCCTATTTTGTATTTCTACTTTAGGTTTTTACCGATTGCATGCAAAAACCAGCATTTGTCAACTAAACCTTAATGGCCAGGTGATTTTCCAGTCTTTTTATCTAAATAAAATCAATTTCATTTGCTGCTTCTACACTGTCATATGCAAATTGTATATCATCAATATGTAATTGGGAAGAGCAGTAGTCCTTGGGCAGATATTGTGATACTGCACTATTTACATCATCCCATTTCAGTAGTTCATAACTCGCTTAGCTGAGAGAATTGGCAGTCACAACCATAAGGTTGCCCAGAACCTCCTGTGGTGCAATGATTGAGCCAGAGAACTGTTGCAGGGATGTTAGTAGGGTAGCAGAAGGAATACGAGAGACTTGCACTACATTAAGTCTTGGGCACGAGATTTATATACAACGGCAAGTGTAAGTATGTGAGATTAGGACCCAACCTGAATTTCTGTCATAACTTTGTGATAATTCTATTTTTAACATTTGCCCCTTATCCGTACTCTCTGTTTTCCAGTCATTAACCAGTTCCTAATTCAAACACACAAAAAATGCCTGCTGCCTATAATTTGTGAATTAACCTTTTTAATGAGGAACTTAATCAATCTTCTGAAAATCTACATTTGTTTTGTGTGTGTGTCCCTTATTATTGTTACAGTTTCTTTACATGTTGACAGCTTTCTATTATTTATATTTCCATATATCATAACCCTGAAAGGCTTTCCTTGCACACGATTTCTGTAGAATGTCAGGTAGCATTACAAAATGTACTTGCTGTGTTTTTGTGTCAATGCTCATGTAACTTGTCTGTACAAATTTATAAAATAACACAGTGACATAACTATGAGAGCTGGCAACTCACAGATGTTCAGTTCAGTTTGACCAAAAAAACTTGGCCTGAGTTTGTAGACTAGAGTGCTTTACCAGTGGAGTTTGCATATTGTCTCTGTATTAGTGTGAGCTTCCTCCAAGGACAAGAGGAACAGATTGATAAGTCTCTCAAAATGTTATTTGTATTTATTTTTATCATTTAGGTCCTTGTCTAAAAGAAAACGACATTTATACTGTTAATGCTACACTTTGGTATTTAGACCTGTCTTCTGTGTACATAATCAATTCAGTAAGGATTTTAGGATCAATGGGGACATTCATAACAATTACGTTGAATGTAAGATACACAAACTGATTAAAAGTTGCAGCTGGTGAGCATTTAAGAAGAGCAAATATCTGTAGAATCTCAAACCATTCCAAAATGATTACTGTTTGCAATGAGGTTGAACATTTCTTTGAGCTTTATCTGACAATGGAATTTAAGTTCATGATATACTATTGAGTTTCACTATTTTAAGCTAGTGCTACTGCATCATTACATTTTTCAGTGATATTAGATTTGTCACAAACACAGATAGCACTTTCAAAGGACAATTGAAATTAACACAGCAACAATTGGCATTCTACATTATCTAGAATAGGCTAATTTTAAATCGGGCTACATTTGTGCACAAATATTATATTCCTCAGTAGTGTTTAGCATGAAAATCAATGTCCACTTCAGTTCTTATACCCACCTTCACCCGTCATTCAACCAGAGCAGCATTTCTCCAGCAGCAGACTGTTATTTGAGATTACATACAGAGATATCTTTAATTGCAGCCTTAAGGCAAAGGTTACTGAAAGAAAGGTTAAGAGTGGATGTTACAATGAGTGGAGGTTACAAGGGTTAAACATTTCCCAAAGAACATGACCTTATAGAACCAAAGATATTCTTTCTATATCATCATAGGTTATAATTTCTGGTTTACAACCCAAAAAGTGTTATTTCCATCCGAAGGACTGATGCTCTTCACATACTGTAGATTGTGTAAAGATTCACAGACCAAAGTCGGGGGAGTGCAATATGTCAGAAGGAGTGGTGAAAATAATTTTATTTGAGGGGCAACTGCCATGAACGTGTTACATTAATGGTCAGTAAGTACAATCAGAGCCCCCACTCCCTTCCCACTTTCCTCATTTGTCATTGCCCAGATCTGTCTGAGAAGCGGTTTAGGCAACAGATGGCTCAGCCAAGCACCAAGCCAAGCTGGGAAATCATGCCTTATTGCCGTTTTTGTTGGAAGGTGTCAGAAACACAATGGAGCTGCTAAGTGTCGCTGTTCTAGGAGGGAGTCCACTTTCAGCCAGCAGAAAGCAGTGTGATTAACTACAGCCATCATCTGTGTGAAGCACTGCTTTGGGCAGCTCTGTTGTTTACTTCATAACCAATGTTGCTCTTCATGTTTTTTGTGGACGTTTTTGATGAGATCATTGGACCCACAAAATAAAATACCCGCTACAATATTCTGTAGGATAGCAAATCCATTTATACATTGAAACAATGTGTATTTGATTATTACAGATGTCGAAATGTCTTTCAGTGTAGATATAGATATACAGTAGACATACTGTATACTGTGTACTGTAGATATTGTTCACATCGGCGATGACCAAAAGAATGACTGACAAAAGATTAGGGCAGATTTTTTATTCCAGTCACCATTGATTTACACAGGTTTGATCCATTGGAATTGTGCTGGTAAATTACAACCCTTAATCTTAGCTGGAAGTTACATTCATGAATGACTGCTTCAACAACTGACCTCAGCATTTCCAAATGGGTTTGAGTCACTTCATCACAACACAGCACCATCAGCTGTGTAGATTTTTAGTGCTGCAGAAAGCAAACAGTTTGTTTTTGTGGGAGTCTATAATAAGCTGCCCAGCCATGTTCTTCAAGCCCATGCTCTGACTTCTTTTAATAAACAGCTGGAGGAGATCCCCTGATCAATTAAGTACTAACTGCCAAACGTGGTAAAGAAAATGTCCCCATTTATAGAAAAAAATGTAATTGCAGTATGGAAATTTCTAAATGATCAGAAGACATTTTTTTTTCTATAGGTGGGTTGAAATAGTTTACATCTACAGTAGATTTTGAATGTGTTCAAAGATGTTTGTCCGCTAATGCAAACATCCTAAATAACTGTGGGATAATAGTCATTAAAGGAAATCCTAAATATTTTGCACTAAGTGTCCAAATTTTCACTCATTCCAGAAAAATAAATGATGAATAAAAGCGACAAGAACAGAAATGTCATTGCACTTTGCAGCACAATAAAATGCCATAATGTTCTTCACCCAGCTGGCATACTGTACTTATGTGCATGAGTTGGGTAGAATGTACTTGTATAGCTTTTTACGGTTTCTGAGATCCCTATTCTAGTATAGGGACTTCATGTTTTTAAATAGGTATGATGCATACCCGTATTAACAAAAAACCTAACAAAAATATTTAATAGAATAACAAGAACTGCTTGCCCACAGTGTGGTTCTCTGCCACGTAATGATGGCAAGATTTATCTTGCCTGGAACGAGAAAGAAATAGTGAAAAAAGTCTGATTTTGCTCCTTTTTTCTATTTCTAAAGCAGTGCTAGTAAATAAAAAGACAAAACATTATTTGATGATATAAGATACAAACCAAGCGATAACAGCCTATACTGGCCACTGTGACTGTGTGACTATTTCATCTTCCATGGTAACTTAAACACCAGACAAAAGCCTTTACAGTTCAAGGCCCACTGCCTGGCCTAGAGAGATTGAGTGGATTTGTAATAATTCATAGACCTTTTGGTTGCACTCTCCTGAGCTAAAGAATTGAATTATTCTTGTATAAGATCTTGTACTATAAAACTCAAGGGTGCTTTTTTATGTTTGCAGAAAAATATTACTATTTATGGTAAGTCTCCTATGGTACTATCACACCATAGTACCATGGATTTACGGCCTATATTAACTTCACTTAAGACATCGTTTCCCATAATTTGGTCATCTGACGTCATGTTTCTCGTTTTATCCCACCTAAGTTCTTAGTCCCCTAATATAACTCCTTGTTAAGCTAAGATTTTCTTACTTTTCAGTGTTTTAGTATCTCTAAAAATGTGCAAATGACAAATCTTTGATTTTGTATAGGAAGCTTGATATCAACAGATTTAAACTGTCTTACTTCCAACAACACATTATTTGCCCAAATGAGTAAATAAAATCTAAAAAGCACAATAAAAATAGAATGAATCACACTCAGCTGTTTGTTTGTTTCAATGTTTGTATGCTTCATGTTATTGCATTCATTAAATATCCATATAGTCCCCTTCTGGGGAAGTACAAAGTGCACCCCTAAGTTAGTCAGAAAAAAATAAAGTAGGACTTCACTAAAAATGTTACAGGTTAAAACTGAACTATGCTACTGTATAACCATGTGACAGTTATGCATGGGGAAAGCATAAGATAAGATCACTTTAAAAGCCATATACAATTTATTGCATTAGGAATTTGTCTTTTCACCTACCCCAGCTTGCTCTCCATGAGACACACAGGGATATACAGTAGAAGCTTGGGGTCAGAGAACAGGGTTAGCCATTATTACAGCACTCCTGGAGCAGCTGGGGTTAAGAGCCTTGCCCAGGGGCCCAATGGAGTAGGATTCCTCTGTTGGCCACGGTATTTGAACCAGCAACCTTCCAGCCACAGGTGCAGATCCTTAGCCACAGTGCCACCGCTCTGCCCCTGTATTGAATCAGGGCATGTGTTTGAATCAGGGCACACTTCAGTTTTTCCTCAAGGACATGAACATGTAATATCAAGATTTGAGTATATTCTTAAAAGAAAGTAGTGGATCACTAATATTGCCTTTAGGCTTACAAACTGGGATTGTGGGAGTGCTAATCAATCTTGGGAAAACTGGCACACATGGATCATTGAAGCTAGAACTAAGCTTATGGGTAGTGAAGTAGTGAATGTGATAAGGGAGCAACACTTTTATGAATTAGCTTAATGAGAACATTATAAGATTAAAGGACAAAAGGTATAAGTATTCTGTCTGGGTTTAGGAGTTTCTGAAATCTTGGAAGGGTCCACTAAAAGAGCAGAAAGAAGATCAATGTAAAACACGAATGCATTGACTAAGGCCTGTCTGGTCCTAAAGCCACAATAAACTGTATTTTTTAGAACTGGCTTGAACTTGTTTTTTGTTCAGCATGATTATTATTACTTTTCATGTATACTTTTACATTTTAAACAGAATATCTATTCTGTTTCTGAGTCTCATAAGTTTGTCTCAGACAGTTAATCATAAAAATATGCAAGAGCCAATCAAGGTTAGGCATCTGTACTTCAATTAAAGTGTATTTTAGCGTTGAATAACAAACTTTTTTAAAATTCATGTGTCAAAGTGATAAACATTTAAAACCATTTCCACAAAAGAGTGACCCTTTCCAATGCATTATCTATACAGTATATACCGTCACAAAATGTAAAGGTTCAAGGCAAATGGCAAATTTTTAAATATATACAGTATATACGTATTCCTTTTTAGATTTTTAAAATGATAATATAATTATAAACAAATCATATTTGAATAATTTTGCTATAATGAAGATAAAGAAATAAACAGAATTACCATTTTGGAAATGATGTCATGTTTTTTTAACAGGTTATTGCTTGATATTGAGCATACTGTTGTTTTCTTGCACCACATCTGTTGTAAATGTCATATATAATATATTTAGAGTGTGGGACCATTTCAGAAGACTACCTACAAGTACCTACAGTTAATATTTCAGTTAAGTGCTGTTTCCTTTATTCTTTTTTGAAAATTCCCTCAAGTACTCATGACGTGCAGCCCTTAGTTCGCAACATTCTGAATTCTGCAACTTTCCTATTAAACCGAAAAAAAACATACATTTCTAAATCAGCATAAGTAGAGTAAATAGTAGTATTCAAGTTTTGTTCTTGTTTAAATTTAATTAATTTTCAATGAATCAGTGGACATTTTACAGCATATTTTTGTGCTTTCATTGTGCAATATTTGCAGTCGTTAGCCCAAGGTCATCTTTACCAAAAGGATGTCAAAAGCATTGTAGTTTATAGTAAAGAACAGGGAGATAGAGATCCCCCATGGCAGCATATATAGACTCTCCAAACATCTGACTAGAGATGAGTTCTGTTAAACCCAAAGATCTCATTGCTATTGAGGGAGTAGCTGTATGAAACAATCAATAACCCTGATCCTAAATTAGATTTGATGTGAGGTCTATGGGAACAGTCGATTGTTTTTGAAATTAGCAACATTCTGCCTATAGGATTTTTCTTTTAGAATGAGAAACAATGATTTCCATTATGAAGTGTAAAGTACACAAAAGCTGGCATCGCACCCACTTAGTGCAGAGATTTAATGTCAAAGGTTTCCAGTGTGTATCAGTTATCACTGAATGACACATGCAGATCAAAAGAAATATATAATAATGGAAATAATTATGGAACTAGGAGAAAATATAAAGCAAATCTCGGTACAATACTGCATTAGGGAACAATTCATTGTTATGCAAAAGCTGTTAATCTGTACTATTGCAACTGCCATTACATAGCCACTTTTTCCACTGTTTCCATAGGTATTTCAATATGTCAAAGAGATTATACATGCCCAACAAGAAGACATCCTGTAAAATGACAAGATGAAATCAATATGTTTGCCATAACAACTCTTACGAGAATAGCCCAGGGTTTTGGAAGACATTTGCCTAAACTTTCATCCATAAGTGGATTAATTGAGGCTGAACAAAATGACAGCGATACAGTACATGCAGTTGGTTCCACATTTACAGTATGCATGCTCTTGAAACTACTGAAAATTAGTAATAGGAAAAATGCAGGTGCGCACTCATTCTTTGCCATGTACATGAATGTAACATGAAAAATAATACCACTATCAGTGTTATATATCTCAACAAAATGTCCAAAATAATAGTAAATAGATGATGTGCAAATTCATACATCAGCAATCTGTATGTCTTCGTCCTCCTTTGACTTCTGTTAACATACCGTATAGAAGATGCTTCCTGGAGATTTTAAAAAGGTTCAGGCACTTACAAATAGGGATTTTTGACCATTCCTCTGTGCAGAACTCAAGCTTGTTCTTGTAAACGAAACTGTCTTTTTTAGTTCATACTACAAGTGTTTTGTTGGACTGATGTCTGGAAATTATGATTACCAGTCAAAAACATTGATTTTATACTCTCCTAACCATTTACATGGCATTATTTCCAAAATGAGCCTCTCTGTTCTGTGCTGGTCCTACTGCTGGAGAGGCCCGAATACCCAATTAGTTGTTACATGGCATTTAATTTCCCCATGCCACCTCTAGCAGTAGTCTTCGAGAGACATAGGTTTTGAAGATTCGCAGTTGATGCCCCTGAGTATGAATCACTTTTCTGGTTGCACATTTGGATGATAATTGCTTCTGTTCTCTTACTGATGAGGTAGAAACCAGCCCATTAGCTCTGAACATCTTGGTGATGGACACCACAGTTGAAAATTGGGATGTTTTATGGATTTTTTTATAGCTGTCACTACTGTTGTTGAAGTCGATAATCTTTTACCTGGGATTGTTGGACATTTCCCTGATTTTCCCTATGATGATGTGGTATTGAGTGTTTTGCTTCTGTGTTCAGCCTCCTTTAATACCCATTGACAATCAAGGTGACTTCTAGAAGCTGAGGCTTTGTGAAACCACCAGATGATTGAAAAAAACATTAGAGGATTAAATTTGGAGTAAATAAATGTCATATGTAATATAAATGTGAATTCATCTGAGAATTATGTTTTAAAAATATATGCAATAATTAGTTACTAATGATATTGACATATTCACTGCTCTTTTACATACATTTTATGTCACTTTTATTTATAAATGCTGTCCGATTTTTCACCCACCTCTTCTTGGTTAGTATAAATGAATTGGGAGGCTACTGTATACACAATTAACAGTACAAAGATACTTCAATTTATATACTTCAGTAATAAGAAAGTCCCCAACTCTACAACAAGTTATTTGATGTATTTTATGAAATTATTGTTGTTGTTCCTATTACTGTTATTATACATTTTTATTTTTAGTTAGGTGTAATTGACATGGTCTTAATCAAAATGAAAAATGAGGAACAATCCGAAAAAATAAAGGTTGCTTTGTTCTGTTTATAGGTTCTAAATTTACATATTTTTAAATTATGTTTTACAAATGGCAATAATTGTTTGTAGAATCTGATACTCTATTACCATTTAATGTAAAAAACAGCACTGTTGACAATAGTTAGATTTCTCCAGTATTGCAGAATGCTTGATTATCTTAATTTCATTGATTTTCTAACCTCTTTTTACAGTACAGGATCGTAGAGAGAGCCAGAGCCTATCCCAGCAAGCAATGGGCAGGATATATACTGAATGGGACACCAGTCCATCACAGGGTGCACACACACAAACACATACACACTTACCCCAGGGCCAATTTTACAGAAACCATTTACCTTATCAGCATGTCTTTGGTCTGGAAACCAGAGCCCTCTGTATGAGTCCATGCTGACATGGGGAGTCATATAAACTCCACACATGTAGCAACCCAGGAATTGAACCTAGGGCCCCAGAATTGTAAGAAAGCAATGCCAACCACTGTGCGACAATGCCACCCACTATCTTAATTACAAAGCAAAAAAAAAGTTCTTGTGAAATTCTCTAAGCGTACAGTAAAAATAAATCTTACACTCAAGCTAGATTAAAGCTATTATATTGTTCAGAACAGTGATCGAATTTGTATACAGGCTCAAAGAGCAACTTTAAGCATTCAGAAGCCAATTCATCAGATTATTGTTGCAAAACTTTAACAAGACCCATCCAAAGTGCTTCAGTGGTCTGGGGAAATTATTAATTGAAGGCTCATTGTGTGCACTAAGCAGCTTGCTGGACTCTGAAGATTCCAGCAATTGCTTTGTTTTTTCCCCCAGCTCTTATCATCATTAGCCATTTTCTAGGGGGATAGAGATACAAAATAACTAGCCTTTACAGTGAGCCATTAAACTGTCATTTGGGCAACTGTGCATGAAGAGCCATCAGATAACGGTCAGTGGTGGAGCAGAACAGAGTTTGTGAATCATAGCTGTCTCCACTGTACTTAAATCACATTCACCACTAAAGCAGTCAAGGGTTTCATTAAAGAGGAAGTCAGTCAGCTAGAGAAATACTTTCAAAACGGAGGGTAAAAAATACACCACACAGTCCTTTCTGCAGAGTTATGTTTCCCTTTTTTCTAGTTACCAGGTGTTTTGTGATTACAGAAATCTACCTTCACGTATCATAAAGCTACAGAGCTGGTGATATGGGTTTGTAAATTATCATTAATGTAAGTGTACAGTGAAATGCATTCCATGGTATATTCAGCACAATAACCTCATTACATTTTTTATAAAGGGTTCCTTAAATTTCAATGGTCTTGGCATATTTATATTTTTAATATACTATTAAATCATATTTAATATCAGATTCACTGCAAGTTGTTTTTGCACTTATGTATTCTTGGAGTATATTATTACATGTTTAATGTGGTAATTGTGTACAGTATGTACTGTATATACTGTGTTACTGACTCTGCTTTTTCATGAATGACCCCACATGATGATGAACCATTGACGAACTCCAATTATACAAGAGCCAAATTCCTAATCTAATACTTTAATTAATTAGAACTACATTAGCTAATATTGTACAATTTGAATAAAAAATATAATTAATTATAATTAAAATTATAATTTGACTTATTAATACATAAATTAATTGGCTCTGTTTTTTTTATTTTGACAGTTTAGAGTGTTCTTTATTTATGGAAAAGCAATATTCAAGTTTTACTGAAAGTCTCTTGATGGATATAATGAACAACAGATTTCAGGCATGAAGAAACTGACTGCTGAGACAAGATCGGAGCCTTGTTGTGCCACTAGTCAACATCTGTAAAAGTCACACATTTGTGAAGTCATTCCACTTCCGAAAAGGTTGTTGCTTATGCAATAAATTTATCAGACATGTGAGATAAGATTACATATTGAGCACAATCAAAATGTGCTGACTGTCCTAGCAGACTATATGTTCCTTGAATGATCTTCCATCTAGTAAGCTTTTTACATAAATCAGAACTTAAAAGCAATATATATATGATATAATATATATATGTGAGTGTAAGATAACCTCATTTCATGCAAGCATTCATTGAAGTGATATAATAACTGGGAAAAAAATGATAAATATGGTATTTGCAAGTTCTTTTGTGGAAAATCCTTTTATGGCATGGGAATTTAAACACCTAGGGAGACCAAGCTAAATTGAATGCCAAAAAGCCACTAAGCTTGTACATCTAAAAAGAAATTCAATTAAGTGGGATTTTAGTGGTTTCAATACAGCAGGACTCTCCTTACTTTAGATAAGGGCTCTGCAGAGCCGAAGCAACCTTTATGAAGAAGAAATATCTGCTCCCACTAAATGCATAATCCTAGCTCTGGGTACAATATGTACAGCTGTAATATCAATGCATGGTGGAACCAATTTAAAATCATAAAATACACTGTAATGTGTAAGTGTAAAATTGACTTCCTGTGGCTTAGAAGAGGGATTCCGAGTATTAACAACATACTTTTTAAAGAGAGGTTGGCAAGGTTTTCACAATAGTGTAGGTTTTACATGAATAAGAAACAGAATTGAGAATTGGTGGTCTTTCTGGATAGATTTTTCTTTAACAACTGATGGAACTGACCTGTGCCTTACAATGGTTTAGTGACCTAGACCCATTCAAATTTGTATCACATTCAACGTGTTTCTCTTCTGCATTCTCCATGAACTTTAAAGGGACATACATTATATTTACAAAGGGATTTTGAAAGTATTTTTTCTGTGTTCTTAAACGAACTGGAGAAGTGTAAAGGCACAAATTGATGGACAATATGGATATTGGAAAGAATAATTCATTATTTTATTTATGAAGAGCTTAGGAAAACCAGGAGCTGTAGAAAGGAAAAGCAAATTCAAACTCGTCATTAGAACAAAAATCGAAAAAGGTATTTTTAAGAGACATGCACTGTAAATTTTCCAGGTTGGCGCATTAGAATTACTATGAAATTTGGAATTTGAGGCAAGCTTAGAAGAAAGTTATTTTCATAAAAAAAGATGTAGGTATGAAACAGCAGCACAGGTTTGATTAAAATATTCTAAAAATAGTTCATTTTTTACAAACCATGATGTAGTCATTATGACCCTATCAAATTAAGAATAATGGCACATATCTGGAAATGCAATGGAAATGTGTGTTTCACAAAAAATGAAGAGGATTTAAAATTTCTACTATTATAGTTGCTGTAAAAATAAAAGGTTTGTGGACAGTATTAATCTTTTATCATTATATCAAATCACAGTGACAAGAGAGTTTCTTAAAACAGGGCAGTATTGGTATGTCTGTTTCATATTTTTACTTACATATGCGATTACAAAAATATGAACTGTTTTTTAAAATGAACCAAATTATTTTCAAATATACTTCCTTGATTTCAGCTTTGCTCAACCAGTTTTCAAATATATCACATAAATACCTTAAACACCTTAAATTTGATGATCATCAGCTCAGGGAAAACAAAAGTTAACCACTCCTTTTTTAGCAGCAATCACAAAATACTTTGTAGACCTTTAAATTGCTCATTTCACATGGCTAACTAATTGATTGCCCAGCTAGGGTTAATTAATTAATTACTAGCAAAGCTCCCCGTTAGGAGACAATAAGTGCAGTCATTAACGTAACCGATCTTTAGGGAGGGGTTTTTGTACATAAAATTAATGTTAAAAACTTCATACAGCAACTAATATGATCTTGAAGCTTTCATTAAACAAACCTATAAAATTACTTGCTTCATTATGTATTTTAGTTAGTTTCTTCACATTGTATGGTGTTTCGTCACCTTTTTTCCAGCTAGTTTTAAGTGCCTATTTGAAATCAATTTCTCTAATAATGGGCTTAATGAGCTCATCAATTAAGCCTGCCATAATGGAATGTTACTGTGTGGTTTCAGTTATCAGTTAAACTCTGGAACTAATTTCCATGCTTCATCTATCAAAAATGATTGGCTAATATTGTTTAGCTTCTGCTTTTGGATGATAGGGAGATGGGAGAGCCCCTCGTGCTAAAGTCAGCACCTTGAAAATTCACTTAAAGGGGACAACAATGACAAATATTATTTGCCCCATGTCTAGAATATGGGGGCCGGAGGGGGGGAGGGAGTTGGAGATACACTATTTGAACCTGCTTATGGTAATTAGTTGTAATGGATTACATTTCAGTCTTATTTAGATAAGTAAGCTTTTCAATGGCTGTTCCACATCAGGAATCCCATTATGAGCTTTTTCGCTGCCGTTTATGAGCTTTGCCCTTTCTTTTAACCTCCTCTCCCCACACACACTCGTAAGCATACTCACTTAGGCAGCGGTGTAAACGGTAAATTGCAGGAAAATGCAAATGCAGTTGTAATGAATGTACTGGTAAACGACTGTGTAAAAGTGTGTGTACGAGTCTGGGAGATGGCTATTTTTAAACGGATTAACGGTTCAAAAAACTCGTTTCTTTTCAAAATGCAGAGGACTGTATAGCGCCCCGGTCAGGCAAGTCATGGAGACCATTAAATAAGCTGACCTTAAGAACATTTATGTAACTCAGCACGTTTCAGGTTAAATAACTATCAAACAACTCAGGTTAAGAAAATGTATGACTCATGTTAACGGTGGAAGTCTTTTAGTATATATTTTTGCCCTTTAAAACTTTGTGTAATAAAAAAACAATCACCAGTTTTCTATCCAGTACTTTAAAGTATTGTTGCTTTTGCTTCACATCAGATACTACTTACCCTTGAAATGAAGGCACTCGTTCAAATTCACATACAAGTAAATTTCGACATATGAACATTTGACATGCTAATTAAGTCATGTAATGAGCACTGAAACACACATAAAACTGCTGTTTGTTAGACAAATTAAAATTTATACTATTATACTGAAAATAAGAATATGTTTTCAATTTACTCATTAAATACAGGTTAAATGGATTTACATTTTATCTTAATAGCAAGCTTTATATGACAGAAAACATTTTCACTGGATAATTTTACTTAAACTCATTATGTTTTTATTTAATAGGTTTAATAGGGTCATAATGCATTATAAAACACAATTTTGTATCTGTCCTTTACTCAGTTTCTGTTCAATTTTACACAGCAGGCAATTCATGTTGCTAAAGGATTCCTTACAGCACTTATTCATCAGGTGAGTGTCCCTAGAGTACTTGGAGCTAACAGCTGATTCCAACTTATACACAACTGTTGTCAGGTAAATTACAATTCTGACTCAATAATTGTTCATAGGTTCGAACGATTTCAATATGTCACATTCTAAAACAACAGAATCTACAAGATTATACATGTTCTGGAAAGATAGTAAATAGCAGTCTACCTCATCCAGAAGCCATTAGCAATGAACAGCAAAATGTTGTTTCCAAAGTTCACAGAATTCTTTGCTTTGGTTTACAGAAATAATTTTTGGTTTATTTATAATAGATCATATTTGTTTATAATAAACCACATGTTGATAAAATATCTTTATATTAACATGTTATATATCTTTATATGGGAAGATTACAGTAACTCTCATATTAACAGGATCACCTAGGTCCTGTGTATTCAAGGTTTTGTCTAAGTTATGTTCAACTTTTCTCATAAGACTTAAAATGCAAAAGTATTTATGCCCTCCCGATGGTATCCCATTTTGTTGAATTCCAAATGATATGTTGTATACATATTTATTTAAAGTGAATATTTTTAAAAACGTGAATGCCCAATTGATCACTTTAATGAATTAAAGAAGTTAAATGTCAAGCAAAACCTGCAAAGAATAGAAACATAAATATGTAGGTAAGTATTTACATCAATGAGTCAATACTTGGTGAAAGCAGCATTTACAGCTTTGAAACTTTTTGGAGAAGTCTACCATTTCTCATCTACTTATTTTGCACACCAGGATGCTACAGTTCAACCATCTTGTATCAGCTCTGTCATTCTGTTTGGAGATTGCTTCTGGGTGGCAATTTTCAAGTCAAGTTCAAGTAAACTACTCTAGTGTAGTTTTAACCAAATGATCTAGATCATTGTTCTGTTGAAATTCTGATGAATTTTCATCCCTGTTCCATGTCTTTAGGAGATAAAAGCAGGTTTTCCTCTACTTTGTACTTTTCCGATCAGTTTTGAAAGGTGAGGAGAATCAGGCCCAAAACATAACACTGCCACTATCATGCTTGACAGTTGGGATAATGTTGACTGAGTGATGTGGTGTGTTGACTTTGTGCTATAGCTCTTTGCACTTAGACTAGACCTTTTTCCATGTTTGTATTATCACACAAAATGCTTTGTTGCAAACTCTAAGGGGGTTTGAGATGAGACTGTCACTCTGCAGATCAGCTTTGTGGAGTGATCTCGATATTGTTGGTTCATGGACATTTTCTCCCACCTCAGCCATTGACTTTTTTTCTGCAAGTCTCCTCTTAACTGGCTTCTGAGTTTGGAGGGACAGCCTGATCCAGGCAGCATCTGTCACGATTCCAAACCCCTCCTCTTAAGGGCGCTCCAGCCATTCCTCGTTTGCCTCTTTCCCCGCACCTGTTCCTTGTTTCCACCCTGTTTCAGTTCGCCTTTATAATCCAGGCGCTCACTTCACTCGAGGCTCTGCATATGATTTCCATATCATGCGAGCCCGGGACCTGGTTGCACCTGGCTCCATTATGTTTTTAGCTTCCGTCTTTAGCTTGTAAACAAGCTATGTATTTGATACTCAAATTCTGATATGTGTCTGAAAAATTCTAGTAGCCATTTGTAACTTCTTTAAACTGACACTCACTAAAATATGTGTACCTTTAAATAGGATAATACTTTTAAAATAATCCAAGTCTAATTCAACATCAGGTCTTATGCTGTGCATTTAAAAATGGGAAGACTAGTTTTTACAATTTGAATTAATGAATGCAGTGCATTTCTGTTTCAATATGTCTTGAAACATATCCCCCTGTCCTCTATTAAGGGTTACAGGTCTCCGGTAGCCAAGACTACACTCAGTACTTAACAAACACAACAACACATTTTATTTACTGATAGTAATCAAGTTTACTGGAATGTTTGGAAACTGGAGTACCCATGTGATCACAAGGTGAACATGCAAATTCCACACAGAAAATGTCCCGCTTCAGAATAGAAAATACATTAAAAACGATCACGTATGAGAGGAGGCCATTTGGCCCATGTAGCATGTTTGTTAATTAGTAGTTCACTGATCAAAGTTTTTTATCCAGCTGTTTCTTGGAAAAAGACAGGGTATGAGCTTCAAAAACTTGGCTGGACTTGTGCCATTCTCCTGCCACCCTTTGTGTAAAGAAGTGACTCCTGTTCTGTGATTTAATTGCATTTCCAAGTAGTTTCCACTTGTGTCCTGTGTTACATGTTTCAACAGATCTGGATTCCGCAATAACCATCGGATCAATTGTTTCAGTCGAATCTGGATCCACCATAACAACAAGATCCAAAATCTGTGAAGCTGTAGCAGTGGATCAACATTGCTGTGCAGCCCTTTAAACCATACAGAAAAAATGTCCATAATTTCTCAGCAGTTTCTTAACTTATCATTGAAGAATGGAAAAAAGTTACATTTATTCAATAAATCTACAGTACATATTGCAATGGCTTAAAACATTAGGGATTTTCACAAATCAAATAGGGGAAAATTAAAAATTTTACAGGAAAAACTATAAAGATTATCAGATGTGTTGATCTTCATTTTTCTGTAATAGGTCTTTTATAATTGATTAGATATTTTCCATTATAAGGCACATTTTTTCAATAGAAAAGACTGCATAACATCAAATTTTTCCTCTTTAATAATAATCAAATTATCTAACTAAACTAAAATTAGAAATGCTGAAACTCTTAATTTTAAAGCAGAAATGTAAGGTTTCCATCATTATGCCAAAGCACTTATATTTGTTTACATCCCTATGATTTATATTGGGAGAGTTAATTGTTACACTGTTTTAACTGATTAATTAGTACACTGGCATTATTGATTAATTGATTAGTCACATTTTCATAAGTGTCATTTATTATATTGCATTATTCAAAAACATTCTAGCTAGGAAAGATTAATAAAATCAGATTTTTTAATGTAGAATTGTATTGGTATTACACAAATGAATGCAATGTAAAGACAAAATGATGAGATGGCAGCCTTCCCTAGTTTCATAGTCATGTGAGATTTTTAGAAAAATAACAAATTAACTCAATTACAGAAATTAATTAAAGCAATTTAATCATTTTGAAACAACCTGTGCAATTAATGAATTAATATTGTAGGCAGTTAAAACCTATAATTTATGTTAATTTGTTTAAGTGAGGGAAATGTGTCACTAATGACTCATGCCGAGGCTGAAAGCTTGTAATCCATTTGAAGGCTTCCTGATAAAAAACAAACATAGGCAGAAATCTAATAATATAAAATCACACTTTTACTAACATTTTTCTCAAATATAATAGAAGGGTTTAAGGCTTGTGTTGCACCTCAGACCATAGAGTATAATTACAACTAAAAGGTCCATATTCACACTTTCATCTTTTGTGTTCTTTTCATCCATCTGAAACATTTTGTGGATTCTTAAAAAATGTATTGACTTATTTATTGGTTTCACAGTGTGTCCTGTCCCTTAAAGAAAGATAAAGCATTTTGAAAGCTGTAAAGCTTCTATTCTCATCTGAAAGCACAACAGCCAGATTCAAAACTGCATTTCTGTAATGGGTCTCTAAGCAATCTCTTATAAAAAATGGAGATAAAGAAGTGTTATTAAAATTGTGACATACAGTATGGTTTCTAATGAATGCCATGGAATATAAGGGGGCTGTACATCAGTAAGGAAATAATGAAATGCAAAAATCTCCCAGACTAACAATTGGAAGCCTGTGTAGCAGCTTAGCCTGTTGGTCCAAGGCTATTTGTCATAATCAGCGGCACTTTTCTCATTAGCAAAAAGCCATTACCGGTGGACTTTATCAGCAGCTGTGAGTTATCAAAGAGCACACAGCAATCCTAGCGTGCAGGCTCAGGGTTGAGAGGGGTCCCTCTGCTTTAATAAGTGAACTACTTCAGAACTTCTGAGTCAGGTGTCACTTTCCAGCAAGTTGGTCAAGTAGAGCTCTGCCTATTAACTCGCACACTGCCAAGATTCATTATGAGGCACCTGTCCTTTTGTTCCCTCCTGTGATCATTAGTTGGATGGAATAGTGGCTTTCTCAACAAGCAGCAAGTGGGACTTACGCGGCTCTCTGAATGACTAGCGTGCTTCTGAAGTGCCTATTTTTGTCTAAAGTGTGTAGGAAAAAAAATAATAATAACAACCTTAGAAAAGTTAAAGGACACTCCATACTCAATACATATATTGTTCAGTAATAATTGTTAAAAACTCTCTTTCCAAAAGGACATGAGTACACTACAAATTAAAAAATACTTTTAGTCTAGGTGTTTTAGAATATATTTGATCATATACAGGATATTTATATACATATATATCACCTTTTCAAATAGTTTGCTGTTAAATATAAATTACTTCAAGCATTGAGGCTGTTTTATTTTGAGATGAACATAAACATGTATTTAAGCAATTTAAATCCTTTACTATCTTTCTGATCTTTCATTTAACAATGAAAGATTCTTCCGACAATTTGTTTCATATTTGAATACTTTTCAAAGCAAATCTTGGAAATTAATCACTTCAGGTTCTCCTCATGTTTATCTTTCATTTGAACCTCTGTTCATTTTATTTTGTTGTGATTCAGGCTACTATCTTTTCCATGTGAGAAGCAGTAGTAATTATTTTGCAGCTTCTCTGTAACAAATTGGAGAATTAATCAAATCTAAATGAATCTAAACACATTAACACAGAGCCTGTCTAGAATCATTGAAGTTATATTTTACCTAAAAAAGTATTAGTAGTTCAATTTAAAAAATATAATTATTATTAATTAATGCACATACTGCAGATTTAGTGAAAAGGGTCATTTTTGTTAGTAATTGGTTAAATGGTTACTGAAAACGTACAATAAAACAAGTCTTGCCTTCTGTATTGCCATCAGTTTGGAATCATTACATCTTTGTGAAAAGTAAAGTAAAACCAAGCATCAGATTCACCATTTCGGAAGCATAAAAACATTGGGTGCATCATTACTCATTAAATATTCAAGCTAAGTGCCAGGTCTATTTAAGCCTGAATGCCTGGATATACAAACTAGTTCTAGATGTCGAAACTGGTAATGTTGACAAATTATTGACGTGATAAAAGTGACGTCAAAATGTCTCCATGTATCATGGCCATGGGATAAATGGGCTCTGACTTTTGGCAATTTCCATTAAATTTCTATAAGACTTGAGAAAAATGTCTAAGCTAAAGATGCAGAGTTTACAGTTATGCTTTTTGGAAAAAAATGAACAAATGGCTTTTAATAAAAAATGCATTTATCTCAGATTGAGGGGTACGACAGTTTATGCTTCCAGCATGGAAATCTTGCAAGATTAAAGTAAAAACTGCTTTCAAGGGTTTTTTTTCCCACCTTTTTGTTTTGCTACTTTTTAAACACGTTCAGGTTTAAAAGGTCAGCATTCCTTTTTTATTGTGTTGCCTACTATGTTGAGGAACATCAGTTTGTTTCTAAAACGGTGAAAAGTGTAAAACTGCACAATTCGATAGCATCATTTTCTTTTTCCTTCACTCTAAAAAGCCGTGTCGGTATAAAAAATGTGCCTTCCTTCACACGTTAGCAACCAAATTCCTGCTTTTCAAAGAGCATAACACAACGAAAAAGTGTGTCTAGGTTTTTGCTTTTAACAGGTTTTTTAAGCTGAGTCCGTTATGATACATTTGGTCGTAGATTTAAAAATGTGAGGAACATTATGTGATCTTAGTGGTTCAGCTGCACATAATTAATAACATTCCCTTAGCACTTAGTTTATAGGGAAACGGCAGTGACTGAGTTAATAGTGAGGGCTGGGAGTCTGAAATGGCTCCATGCTTCCAGAATGGCTCTTGGCTTCCCCTCTTAATCTGTATTTTACGAGTGAGAAGCTTTGCATTATGCAAATCGTTAGATAGGAACAGGTGACATTTCTGCAAAGAACACGATCAGCGGCCTAGGCCTGGATTGGGCTGCTGATTTATACATTAGTATCTGTCACCACTAGTGCCCGTGCCTTGATCTGCATAGGGTAATTTCTTTTTTAATCTCCGCTTTTTAAGGTGGAACTGTCTATATGTTAGTGCCTGTCTGCTGTGTATGTGTACATGCTCACTTACAATCTTTGAGCACCAACGTCAGTATTTTATATGTAAAATTATTTCATTCTTGCTGGTATCACTACCATTTATGAAATATTAATATTTATAAATAAGACAGGAAATTCCTCACAACACTCCCAGGTTTCAATTATCCTAACAGCATAGTGCTAAATATTGGAATTTTAAACTATGAAGAGAAATCAAAAAGTAAAAAAAGAGAATACTTTTGAAAATATTTCTAGAATATTTGCACTACATATTTACTTACATATATACACTGCTATGCAAATGTAGACATATTTATTAATATGAATGTCTAAAACATGCTTTGCTCTGGCACTGCTTTTCTCTGTACAATCAGGATTTTTCCACATTATGCAGAAAAATAATTCTATAGCAATGTTTTCCTAAAATGCTTGGCAAATTTGTTTAAGCTAATAGTTAAGTCTGATTGATGCTTATTTTGCAGTACAAAAACATTTTTTTTAGCTATGTGGACTTGTCAATGAGGAGAAATACCTACAGTAGCAATAAGGAATACCTAGTCTCTCAGATGTGATCGGCAGTATAGCAGATTAGCTTTTATAATACTTTATATTGGCTGTTCAGTAATTTATCATTAGTTGTTGTGATCAAAGTTTTAAAAATTGTGATTAACGTTTAACAAGCGTTTTTTCTTCTCACCCGGACTAAGATTTAGTAAAAAAAATAGCAGTGGAGTACTTTGAGCAAACTGTCGATATTCATAGCATATTTATAATATAACACCTGATTGTGCCTAAGACTTTTCTATAACACTTGATGTGTCTTGCAATTGCAATGGGGAAAAGCATTAACATTTTTAACATGCATGAAATGCCGTTAACCTATGGAATTTTCATACCATTGACATTTCTTAGGTGATAGACATACAGTGGGGTCACGCACAGTCTCGATGATATCGCACAATGAATCCTAATTGTGTGGCTTTCATTTTTAAGATATCCCAAGGGACACATGATCAGCACACCTTGTCAATCTCCTTGGTTTAGTCATTTCAGAATTTTATCTAAGCTTGGTCAGTGAACCCAGAACCTCTTAATCCAAAGGCATCTCTACTAACTACCGAGCAATTAGGTGGATCTAAATGAGGAACATAAATCCTATTGTCCATAAAAATATTGTCTTTCATGGCATGCCTGAAATGATGTTGAAATGATTAAATGCCCCCCCACCCCCAAGGAACAAGTGAATGGCAAGGGTAAAAGAAAACTTCATCCCAGAGCTCCTTACCAGCTAATGCTGGACATACACAGCTGTATACTGGAGAATAGTAATACAATCTAATTAATCACAGCATGCAGATTTTGCTCCTTAAAATACCACCACACTGCTGGAATAGTAGCTGTTCACAAAAGTCAAAATTATAAAATATCCTAATGTTGCATTACAAAATGTCTTTGTTTTATTTATACAAATACTATAATTAGGTGATTCACTGACTTTTAACATCTTTACCATACAGTAGTGGATAATATTGTTCATAGTGATCTGAAGGAGAAGAAAGGAAAGAAGAAGTTAAAAGAAGCTTGTGATTAGGAAAACTAAACTCATTAAATTACAAGATTGTTATGGTCAAAATCCGTACTATATTGGTACCTTGCTATCAATACATGCATATTGACATATAACTGTAAGTTATTTTTAAACTGTTATTAAAACGTGAAACATTTTTCTCTTACGCACTGTACTTGTAGTCAGTTCGATGAAGAAATAATAACGATCAAAAACATTCTAATTCAGATGGTAGTGGGCCTGCTTGCTAAGCTATAAAAAAAGATTTCCGTGCGTGAAAGTGAGTGGAATTGGTCTGTGCCAAAAGTTCCACCTTAAATGAATATTATCAGTACGAGCTCTGGTGGGCACAGGCTAATGTTTGCTTCCAATAAAGCACAAATCAGCACCCAACTTGACTCATCTTATCATGCAGTCAAAACTGATGGTCAAAGAAGTCATAAAGATCCCATTTAATCTTTTGCCTATCTATCATGGCGATGTCTTTATCCTCTTTGTGCAGCAGTAATATCTACCCATTATGAAAGCAAAATAGATCTGGCATGAATAAAAGCGGAATGAAGTGCTCACTTTGATTTGACAGCATGATCAGTGGAAGCAGTAATCTGCGAGAATCAAAAAGGCCTAAATTATTTTATAACAGTAATTTGAGGGAACAGTTCAGAGCATGCACATCTGCTTTCATATATTGTGACGTGCGCTGATAAAACATCCTTCCCAATTTATGGTCTCTGTGCTTGACTAATCTCCAACAGCTCTCACAACGTCTAATCATGCCATCAGGAAAAAGAAAAAAAATCACTGAGAGGGAGGAATAGAACAAGAAAGAGAAGAGAAGTTCAATTGAGATCCAAATGAAAGAAGATTGGAAAACTATCCTCAATTCAAATTACATTTGTAAATGAGCCATAGTCCTTTATTCAGGGAGTATTAGGGTAAATCTATCTAGTAGGACATGAAATCTGAAAAGACATAATGCAGGCGCTCTGTTGCTGAAACAATAGAAGACAAACCTAAAAAGGTGGCTTAAAATGTGATGGATTAAAAAACAGCACCACTAGAGACTGCTCACAATTTAGCAAGCAAGGGTTGTGTTTTCCTTCAGTTTGCCAATAATTGAGTGATGTTTTATTTTCTCCGAAAACAAAGCTTACGTGTTTGTTAGGCCACCGCAGTGAAATGTATATTTTAAACTGTATTATTTTCTTAAATAAAACAAATGTGTTTCATGTTTTAAAATACATGACCACATGTATTTTGTCACGTTTCAAGTTAAAACATGAAATTGTACTGTGTACAATAGTATTATTACAGCCAACTTCAATTTCAGAAGATGTAGTACTTTTCTCATCTATAAAACGGTTTTTTTATTTTTCATAGTGTATATAAAGTAGAAAACAGGAAAGGTAACGTATTGGAGAATCCTGATTTCTCTCTGAAAAATCTTTACAGATTGTTAGCAAAGCACAAGCCTTGTTAATTAAATACATTGCCGCAATTATTTATTGTGGGTGAACATATCCACAATCTGGTATCTGGTAAATGGTGGGAAATAATTAACAGAATATGTTTCACTGTATACAGTGTTTAACTTGTATTTTCCCAATGTAAGTTTTACATTAGTCCTAGGAATATGCACATCATTTAATAATGATAGTAATGAAAGGGTTTAAACATATATTCAAAGTTAGAAGTTATCCTGCTGATACATAATCCCAGAAAATGACTTTTAGTAAAAACGAGAGACAAAGCAGACCATTTGGTAGCCATTTAGTAGCTACTAATACAACATATTTTGCTCCCCTTATTAAAGGACAATGTAAATGAGTCAATAATAATACATAAACAAAAGGCATGAGAAAAAAGGCTTGTATGTAAATCAGGTGTTAATTATCCAAGATACATGTTTGTCTTCTGCATC
Organism: Lepisosteus oculatus; assembly: GCF_040954835.1. Classification (NCBI taxonomy): domain Eukaryota; kingdom Metazoa; phylum Chordata; class Actinopteri; order Semionotiformes; family Lepisosteidae; genus Lepisosteus; species Lepisosteus oculatus. The sequence goes on along the minus strand of NC_090696.1, from coordinate 34,585,510 downwards.
ATTTTTTAATTACGAGCTCAGTCCAGGGCTAGTCCCCTGTGCGACTGTTGTTGAGCCAATTATCATAAATTCCCCTTGTAACAATTAACAATATTAGAGTGCAGCGCTGCATGTATTTTAAATGTTATAATTAAGCTCAGCTCTTTTGTTAATTGGCCTATCTGACTCTTTACTTTTTATGCTGCTCATCTGCTCATTACCGCAGCCATTTAATTCAATTAGCACCTTAATTAGAGGAACAGCCATGTCCTATGTCGCGGGCCTTGTCAGAGTAACGCAGCTTGATTAGCAAAGACAAACATACCATGCAAATCATACTGTAATGTTTGGGGGCTGCAGTGATGGAAGTCAGCCAACTGCTGAAGTGGGAAACAGCATGTCTTCATCCTCCAGAGAGCCAGTGGGAGGGGGAGTCAGCTGGAGAGGGATATAGCAATGATTTACACTTCTCATCTGCACAGCTGGGCTGCTGCCACACTGCCCACCCAGCCTCCTACTTACTAGGTGTAGCTGGTACTTGGAGCAGCAGCCACTGTTTCTAACTCTGGGCAGGTGGGTACCCATAAATTATTAACCTGCTCCTGTTTCCGGAAAAAACAAATCAATTACATTTTGTACAGGCGTAAAGGCCCTGTTTCTCCTTGGGAATCATGGTTCTGTTTAATTTTGTGAACATGACAAAAAAAAAAATTAAAAAGGGACAGCTTAAGTTGAACAGCACTTACATCAGCAAAGTGTGGTGTGTTTAGATCTGTATTTACATTGAGGATATAATTAATAATGTAACTTTAGCAATTACATATCTATTGATAGTACTCAAAATAGTGTATTTTGGGGAAACACGTTTTAACAATATGTTGTTTCACATCCTTTGACACTGAAATACGTCTTAGAGTCTTTGGAGAGCTCTTAAGATATTGTGCTGGATATTTTTAAGTAACAGCACACTTAAATCACTTTAATCATTTTAACGGTAGTCTCTTTTTTATAGATTAAGACATTTTGACATACTACGTTAGTGACCTTCCCTTTGTTATTTTATTCTTCTGCGGTACATGACTTTTTGTGATATTTTATTTTGGCAGAATGGCCAGGCATTACGTGTCGGGCTGTGTCAACAATTTTGATACTCAAATTATTTTGTCATACTATAAACATTTTCATAATAGGTAGAAGTCGTGAATGGGTGACATTAATTAATCCCAGAAATTGGGCAGTGTCCTTTTAGGGCAGTGTGGTGGTGTGACAGTTAATGCTAGTGCCTAGTTAACACTAGTTTACTAATGTTAATTAATGAGTTAGTGTTAGAGCTTGTGCTCTAGGATATGGGGTTTAATTCTGGACTTGTGAACTTTCTGTGCAGAGCTGAAAGCTATGTTTATGCTTATTGCTACTGCACTAGTGTTGCCCCCATTCCCACTTCTGCAAGTAAAGTGCGATTAAAAGACACTTGATGGATTTTCTTTCTACTGTGGAGTTTTTAAACCTACTTTCTTAAACACAATACAAATGAATTTAAAAACCAAATGTGACTATTCTTCTCCCTCAAGGCCGGTTCGTACATAAAGGTTAAAAAGGGGCACGGAATTTGAGGAGAAAAAACAAATTTAAAAATCTATAACATTTTAAAAAAAAACACAAATAAAATAATGGAAAAGTAGTTATTTCAATCCAGGTGTGACTAAGGAGGGAATATGAATTATAATTCATTTCTATACATTTCTGAGATTTACTAAAGAGATAAAATAATGTTACAAGACCGTAAAATATAAATGTGAATCTCACTACATGGTCACTGCACTCTGCAAGGGTGCACCACTATTGCCCTTGCACTGCTGTGTTTTTGCTACAGAGCAGGGATATCTCAAGTAAGTGTTTTTCCAATTTATAAATCCAGAATGTACCTTTAACCTTTAAGACTATTAAACCTTAGCTATACGGGGCTGTATATAGTAGTTATGAACTTTTCTTTCTTCTAACTAGGCTATGTGTAAAACATAAGGGCTTAAAAATGCATTTGTCATTTACTTGTCAGGATACATTTGATAATATTGTTATGACTTTAGAGATAAAAAATTGTTTAAGAAACACTAGGTAGAAACTGAGCTGTTTCTCTAGCTGTGGATGGGCTGTGAGACACAGGATCAAAAGAAATCTTCTACTCTGGTTAATCAAAATTGAATAAACATTTAAGACAGAGAAAGACACGGGAGAGAGAAGGGTCAGGGAATAGAGATGAAGAGAGAGACAGAGAATTAACAGAAGGAAACAGACCTTGTTCTGGTCTTGGATTTGTAGATGCATTTTTGGAATAGGAAGTTTAAGTCCCATCCAGGATTATAAGAAGGGAGATTTAGCACCCTGGGTGTTTTGTTTTGTTGGGATGTTTAGGTATAAATAGGATTTCAGATTACATTAATTACATCCTATTACATAGGATTTCAGGGTTAATATTTTGGGTTTCTGGGTCTGTAGGACTTAGACCTCTGAAGTGCCCTCTTTTGTAAACAGTGTAACTTTTATGTTGTATTTTGTGTAATGTATTGTGTTGTATTGTTTAGTTGTTATTGTAAATAAATATTGATTTGAATCATTTTCGCTATGAACTAGGAAATGTTTATGGTGCCCTAAATGTCTTATAATACTACTACAGTATCTTTACTGGACCATGGAGTAGTGTGACATTTTCAGATGCAAAAGCTCTTGCAAATGGCCTTTCCATGTTCAAATTTGTGACTTTACTCATTTTGTGGTGCAATTTCATTTTTGAGATTAACCTGACTACTGTAACGGAACAGTTCTTTCCGGACCCTATGCGGACAGCACAATCTGGGGAAAAGTGAGGAAACACTGGGGAAAAGGTCATGCAGGAGACGGGAACAAGGACATGGGGGCGTGTCCATGGTGCGCTGGTGCACGGGGGAGGTGTGGCTGAGGCAAACAATCCAAAAGTAATCCAGACGGGGAATCCAAAAAACGGGCGAAGTCCAAAGCCAGGCGGTCCATCAGGAACAGACAGGTTAAAACCAGGAACCGGGCAGGGTGAACAGGAACAGAGACATAAAAACATGACGGAGCCAGACGAAACAGGACCCGGGCTCGTATGATATAACATACTGTACATGCTGCTGTTCAAACACTGTAGCAAAATGAAAATATTTTGGAGGAATTCAGAAGTGATTTAGGGTTTGAAAGAACAGTGGTAGATTCTCATGATCTTAATGAAAAAATAGACTTCTGACAAAATGTGAGACAGGACCAGCGAAAGCACCAACAGTTTTCTTATGAAGGACTAGACACACCCATTCAGAATCCACAACAAAGTTTCAAAGTGAATATATAATTTGCTTTCCCTGATATTGCTATTCACTCAGTTGACAAAAGATTCAAACAGATGCAGCAGTTACAGTAGAGCCAGTATGTGGGTTTCTATACGGTTTCTATATGGTTTACAAAGGAAAACAACAAAACAGATAAGGGAACGTTGTATAAAATGGGAGTTGGCATCGACACATGGAAATTCAAAAGACATTGATGCTGCAGATAGTGAGCGCCAGGCTTTTTCAAGACAACTTCAGGAACATTCCACTCCTGAAGAAGTACTGAAGTTTATTTATTTGTGAAACATTTTCATAGCTTTATGCATTTTTTAACTTTGCCAGTTTCTGTAGCCAGTGAGGAGCATGGTTTCAGAAGCTAAAAGTGATTATAACATAGTATCTGTGTTCAACAATGGTGCAAGAGAGACTTCTTGGACTTGCCACAGTGTCAACAGAACATGAAACCCCTAAAAAAACTGTAGCTAAAAGAAGTAGTGACTGAGTTTGCTAAACACAAGGCATTAAAAACTAAGAGCGCAGGATGTTATTTTAATTTTGGAAATACATGTTAATGTTCATTGGAAATGTGTATTATTTCTTTCTATATTTGGATTTTGTGACAATCCAAATTTTGTTGCTGTTAAAGCAAGCTAGTTTGTGATGATTTTGAAGTTGTAAGAAAAAATACTCGTAATGTTTTTATTTTTAAATTGAAATTAAACATATCTAACTGTTGTGTACAAATCTATTCTGAAATTTTTCCATCTATATTAATTGATCTTTGAAGCATTGGTTGGCAAGACAGGCAAACAAACTGAATAATTAAACATCGGTTTTAAAAGTGCTTTGAAAGTGTAAAAAAATATATGTTTTAGCAGTTACTTGAAACCCGGGTGGGGGGGTGATTGCATGGTAAGGTGCTAGATGTTGGCAGCTACTCTAGGGCCTCCCCTGTTCACACCATACAAACTCCCCTTATTCATCTCCCTCAGTGTTACTCCTCTCCAAATCTCAACCTAAGGGTGTCTGACCTCCATTCAGATAGCTACAGTGGAATACCCAAGACACAAGGCTTTGTGTGTACTTCATATCCTGGCAGTCGAACCTAGACTAAAAAAAAAGATTGAGATCCAGACCATGATTCAAGGATACTAGGAAAAAGAATGTGAGGGATCCTAACACCTCAGCTTTTTAAATTCAATCAGAACAATCATCTTTAGAATTTTCTGTCTGATTGCAGGATTTCCAGTGTCTAGCACCTGCTTTTGGAGAATTATTATTCCTTTCATTTGGCAAAAGCCTTCTGGAAATCTAAATACACTGTATTATACTGTATGTATTCATTAACATTGTTGTTTGCTCGATCAAACTATAATAAGTTATGCAAGATCTACTTTTCTAAATCCATGTTGACACTGTCCTAGGATGTTATTTCCATACAGGTGATTTCCTAGTTTGGTCCTAATAATAACCTTACATGTTATAGATGTCAGACATATAGGTCTATAATAATATTATATATTATATTATTATTAGAGTCCTACGTAATAGGGCCGTGTTTTAGCAATTCTCCAGTCCATGCCAACTACCCTGGTCTCGAATGAATGTTGTGTCAATGATTTATGAAAAACATCTCTTGTTTCCTTGAAGACAATTGGTTAAATTCCATTGGGAAGTGGAGATTTATCTTGAGTACTTCTAGTACTTAGAAACACTTCAGCCTCTTCTATGCTCAGGCATATTATTGTATTGTTGAGTTATTCTTTAGTGAACCCCTGAGTGAAATACCCATTGTTGCGCAGGAAACATTGTTTTTCATCCTTAATACAGGTCTTTTGCTGTTGTAGTACTGAAATAACTTTTAAAAAATCATTTTAGCCTCCATTGCAATATTCCTTTCCATCTCTCTTTTTAATATCATTTTTTACCAGTGCTTGTAATTCACTGTACTCTTTTAACTGAACACAGTTGTTTTCAATCATTTTAATACAGTCTTTTATCTACTGGAAGTTTTGTGCTTTCCTGTTACCCATTTACCTTAAAAGTGACAATGTGTAAAAGAAATATAACAAATATGCAAAAGCTTTTTTTTCTGATGTATTCTTCAGAAATCTGTATTTTTGGTGCTTATCCCACATTTATTTTCAACATTTGTCTCATAACCATCAGCATTGAAGTTAGGCTGCTGCCTCATAGGTGTTGGATCCTAAAGACAATTCTAAGGTACCTTCTGTGTGGCACTTACATCTTCACCCTGTGTTTGCGTTAATTTTCTCCAGGTGTAATGGTTTCCTCCCATCTTCCACAGACATGCAGGGTCAATTGGTATCTGAAAAGCGTGTCCCTGTTCACACACTCTAGCCGTCCGTTATTGACAACAGATGGATAGGTAATCTGTGTGTTTCAAATCTAAAGACAAAGACGTTTTCTGCTAATGGAGTTCTGTTTTCCATTGCTAAACCCTTCCTTCAGGAAAGCTGTTTTCAAAAATATAGTCTCTTGAATTCCCTTGCTAATAAAACAATTGAAACTCCCCATCATTAACATGTATTTGTAAAATATGATAGATTTTACATCTGTGCTCCTGAGTGGCTCAGCCAGTCAAGGCACTAGCACACAGAGCAGGCTGAACCTATAAAAGACGAATGTGATTTGAACCCGCACAGTGTAATTAGCAAGCTATGACCAGCATTTCCTACATACCAATGTGGCCAGGATTGTGTGCACTTTCATTGACAAGGACTTTTTCAGCTTGCCATGCCACTATTGGGACTTGTGAGCTTGCAGGGATGCTAGTGAGATACACACACCCCCCCCCCCCAGAGTTAGTGTAAACGTTCCTGTAAGCCACTGTGGAGCTTGAATCACGCCCTGTGACACATGACTCTGACTGGTGAGTGTAGTAGAGAAGTGTGTGATACATCCTTGCTCTTCAAAAGGTTGTTATAAGTTAATAAAAACTGTCAATTCCAATTTTAAAGAAAACAAATATATGTTTAAAAATCTCAGCAATATCAGTACTTGCCAGATCTGTGTGCTTTTGATTCTTTAAAAAGCATAGAAAGAAATTGCATATTGAAGCTATTTACTGGTCATTTGATAGTAACTGACAGCTACTGTATTTCATTGACTTCACTAAGGCTAAAATACATTCTGGGTCTTTGAGTTCCAGTGTAGGGTGGCATGGTGGTGTATTGTTTGGCATTACTGTCTCACAACACTGGAGCCCTGGATTCAACTCCTGGGGCTCAATTTACATGGATTTTTATGATTTCTCTGTGTTCGAATGGGCTTCCTAAGGGGCTCTGGTTTCCTCCCACATTACAGACTGGAAGGTTAATTGGCTTCTTGGAAAACTTGTCTGTGCAGGATGTATCCTGCCTTGCACCTATTTTTTCTCAGGATACACTCTGGCTCCCCCCTGACCATGTATTGGATAAAGCATTTAGAAAATAGATGGATGGATAAAGTTACACTGCACTGTAAATGCACATAAATGTAATTCACGTGAGCTGCCAAAGAGCTGTAAGAAATTTATCAGATCTTGTTACAAATAAAGCACAAGAAAACAGAAATGCAAATGCTTTTTTCCCCCTTATATAGTATGTGTTCTCCTCCATTTAATAAAACATCAAGACTAGAAAGAGAATCTGGTGACTAAGGACGTACGCTTATGTTTTAAAGTTAGAATCTGGGCCGCTCACTGAGGTAGCACATATAGAAGAGTGACATGCAAGATTAACACTGTAGGACTGTTGCAAAGGCTCTCTGCTCTCAGATCCCTGCTAGCCCAGATAAGAGCTTGTGTCTGATGACATAGAAGGACAAACTCAATTAACTATAATAGAGAAAGGCTATCCTGGCTTTGCACGGATGGACGCTTATAAAATTCAGTTTTCTTGTGTGAAAAAGATATTAAAACCCACAGAAGTACTTGAAACTTGGCTGCTTGATGGCAAGAGGAATCAAAGGCTATCAATGAAAGATATTGGAATCTGTGGATTAAATGTTTCCTGGACACAGTTTAATTTGAAACAGTTTTTGGAAAACAAAAACCTTCCAGAATCAAAAATATCGTTCCAACATTTAAGAGTGTAACTCTTTTAAACTTCTGTAGAAAGGAATGGATTTGATAGTTATTATTTAAGAACAATATAAAAGTTGTATGCATTTAATAACCAAATTCAGAAATTTGAAAGGGTAGCACTTGAAGGTTTCTAAATAAAAGCAAAAACACATCTGAGCCTATTTTGTAAAGATGTGCCCATCCGGGTGTATCCATCTTTGTCTCCATTGCCTTCTCTTCAGCTTAACACAACTCTGGATTGGACTAAGTGATTAATTAAAATGTATTGATTGACTACACCTACCTGTATATTTCACTTATCTTTTAAAATTTTTGTTAATGTATTTCTACCTGTCTGACTGTAAATGTACATCCTTTGTCATCCACTTCAGAATTCCTTAATGTCTTTTTATGTATTATTTCAATTGCCCAACAATTGTTTTGAGATATTGGAATACATAAGGCAGATGGAATTAAAGCCCAGATCATAATGAGATTAAACAAATCACACGCCACTTCATTCATTCTTACAGAACAAAAACACATGCAAAGGCATCAACCCTCAAGCAGCATTTTGTTATTTTAATCGCATTTTAATCTCAATTTCAGCCCAATTATATTAACAGTGGTTTTAACCAAGATTACATTTATTTTTTATATATCATTTGAATGTGACTTCCTCTTAAATAAAAGCTGCCCTCCTTACTTGTGTCAGTGTTGTAATATTTTGATATTTAGATTTCTGAAGCTGAGGAATCGTAATACAGGTTAAGAGAAGCTGGGTGGCACAAGTCCCCTATAATAAACAAATCTACTGCATGTGCAAAATCAAATTCAAAGGACTGTTAAAAAAATAAAAAACACTTCTGATTGAATTCAGAATTTTGTTTCGTATCTTGTCTGTTTAAATCATTATGCTACCGTTTTTAATTCCTGTAATTGGAAGCAAATGAACCATGCTGAAATGCCTAATTAATCTGTAATTAAACATCCTTTCTCTTAGCATCCCTCACCTTCAGCACACTTTTTCAGGTTCCCTGCATTTATGTCTCAGCTTTGTATTTCAAATCTACGTTAAATCTTTACAGGGGATATAGTCTTGGGTTTATTTTTCCTATGTTTAAGATCTAAACTAAAGAAAAATGATCTGAACAAAAAAATGATACACATTAAACAACCTTAAAAATATCATATATGAATGTAAATGGTTTTGTGGTTATTTTTTTTATCCACATTATTCAGTTTATGCTGATTAAAATATTTTCTCTGTACTCAAAAAATACATTTTATTTTATTTATTTTTTTAAGGTAAGGATTAGATTTAGAAATTTTGGGAGTTACCAGTCAGGTTAATAAAGTTGCTTTAGAGTTCATCTTAAGGTTTAGCAATAGTAAGATCTTTTACTTACTATATATTATGCTAAATGTTATTTGTTATATATAGTTTCATATATTTAACAATTATTAATAGACATAATCTGAGTTATATCTCAGATTTAGGGCTAGGGGAGGAGCAGGATTCAGGTTATTTTACTGTTGTTTTATTGACTTTAGGCACATGACCGAGCATACAGTAGACAAGTGCAGTATTACGTGCAGGTAAAAAAACATAAATATAGATATTAACTGGGGAATGCTAACCTTGAAGAAGTCACTTAAGAAAGGGATTACTGTTAGTGTTAATGTAGGCATTATTTTCATTTTTTATCATTTAGTTAGCACATTATTTTGATATTTATTATTATCATTTTCATTTTCCCCGCAGGGAAGGAATACAAATCCCAAGAAGAATATTAACATATAAAGTTGAAATTGGAGGAATGTTAATGAGTGAATGTTGTTTAAAATTGTATGCCTTCAAAGGCATTAACGAACATAAACCTGAGGGCATCAGTTGAAAAAATGCAAGCGCATTTAAAGCAGGCTCTGTTATATACACAGTGGGTTGTGGGGGTCTGGACTGTGTTGCCCGATCATGTTGTTGAAGCCGATACCCTGAAACGAGATCTTTGGATCAACTAGCTACCAGGAATCAATTAAGCTAGGCTTTGTTTTGTTTGGAGCATAACTTTTTTTTTAGGTTTGAGTTAGGTTTGTGGATTTTGTCTAGAAATGTGCTTCATTTGGAGTTAGGGTCACAACTGGCTACCAAGATGTATCTATTTCTTATTCCCTGTATCATTTAAGACATATAGTGACATGCAATAATAATGAGGATATAGGATATAATTTTAAGACCTGATAAAACTAAAAAAAAAATGTTTTTCTTACTTCTGGCCAATACTTCTCCGAATGTAAACATGATTTCTAACAATTACAATACCTTGAACAAGACTCAGAGCAGTGGCAAGCTGTAGGCTTTTTAAAATTAAGTTTTGTATTTATTTCCATTGGATTCCCCTTGTGCATATTATATATTTGACTTCAATTCTTCAGAAACATAAGATCTCTGCCGAGTGCAGACCTGAGCATTCACTATTTACAGTATATCACAGTAGGGTGACAGCAGGAATGGTGGGAGTTCATTACAGGCATTGTGAATTGTTGGAGGCAATTTAGATTACAATTCAAAGTTTAATTTAAAAATCTATCAGCAAATGTGAGATACTCTGGGAACATTTTAACATGCACTTTCATTTTATTAGCACCCCGATGGCTTTTTTGCATTTAAAATCTAAAAAAAAACACAGGCTTTTTTTGTGATTTAATTATAAACATAATAAGAAATAATGCTTTCATTATACAGTAATTTAATTTACTATGGGTTATAGCCTGTAAGGCATTTTATACTCTTCTGTGACCGGTATCTGCTAATATTGTCATTACCATTACACCCATCCCATTCTTTTTGACAGGTTGGACAGCATGTTTGTCATGTTAAGCTTCTTATTTTTTGATTACACCAAAACTAAATGATGAAATCATTACTTGGGAATTGTTTAAAACAATTTCTTGCACGTGATGTGATTGTGCATGGAGCACTATACCATTCAATTGGTCAATTAATAATAACATTATAAAAATGTTAAAAACCTTATACAAAATACAATTTTTGCTTGAATGTGACCTTGAATCTGTATTTAACTTTTACTATTACATAGTCCTAAAATCACTGTTTCATTCT